>NC_064632.1:53308313-63308313 GCF_023864275.1 Schistocerca cancellata | reverse complement strand
CCATTAATGGCCTAGCAGCAGCTGTAGGGCCTTCAGTCTCACCATCTGTGTATGCAGACAATTTCTACATTTCGTACAGTTTCACCAGTACTGTTGTTGCTGAGCGGCACCTACAGGGAGCCACCCATAAGGCACAGTCATGGGCTATAGCCCACGGCTTCCAGTTCTCAGCTACAAAGTCGTGTGTCGTGCACTACTGTCAGTGTCGTACCATTCATCTGGACCCAGAACTTTACCTTCATAACGATCCACTCCCTGTAGTGAAGATGTATCGATTCTTAGCACTGATTTTCAACACTCGATTGACTTGGATTCCTCACCTTCGTCAGCTTAAGTGGAAGTGCTGGCAGCACCTCAATGCCCTCTGTTGCCTGAGCAACACCAATTGGGGTGCAGATCGCTCTACGCTACTGCCACTCTACAGAACCCTTGTCCAATCCAGAATCGACTATGGGGGTATGGTTTACAGTTCAGCAGCGCCCTCAGCCTAGCATTTACTTGACCCTGTGCACCACTGCGGGGCTCGACTAGCGACAGGAGGTTTTAGGATGAGTCTGGTGACCGGTGACTGGCGTACTGGTGGAGGCTGGGGTCCCTCCATTGCAGATCAGACATGCACAACTGCTCACCAGTTACGCTGCACATATTCGTAGTTCTCTTGAGCATCCGAATTACCATCTTCTTTTCCCACCTGCGACAGTTCATCTACCACATTGGCGGCCCAGGTTGGGGCTAACGATTGTGGTTCACATGTGGTCCCTTCTCTCTGAACTGGAGTCCTTCACTTTACCACCTCTACTTGTGATCCATTCAAGTATGTCTCCATGGTGTAAGCCTCGGCCTCATCTTCTTCTGGACCTTTTGCATGGCCCTAAGGACTCCGTTAACCCCACCTCTCCACTGTCACTTCCTCTTGATTCTTGATGTGTTCCGGGCCTCTGATGTGATTTACACGGATGGCTCAATGGCTGATGCTCACGTAGGCTTTGCATATGTTCATGGAGGACATATTGAACAGCACTCCTTGCCAGATGGCTGCAGTGTTTTCACTGCAGAGCTGGCGGCCATATCTCTTGTTCTTGACCACATCCGCTCATGCCCTGGTGCGTCATTTCTCCTGTGTACTGACTCACTGAGCAGCCTACAAGCTAATGACAAATGCTACTCTTGCCATCCTCTGGTAGCATCCATCCAGGAGTCCATCTATGCCCTGGAACGGTCCCGTCATTTAGTGGTGTTTGTGTGGATCCCAGGACACAAGGGAATCCCAGCCAATGAACTTGCTGAGAGGCTGGCCAAACAGGCGACGTGAAAACTGCTTCTGGAGATGGGCATCTCTGAAGCTGACCTGCGTTCTGTCTTACGCCTTAGGGTTTTCCGGCTTTGGGAGACGGAATGGCAGAACAGTATGCACAACAAACAGCATGTCATTAAGGAGACTACGAATGTGTGGAAGTCTTCCATGCGGTCCTCTTGCTGGGAATCAGTTGTCCTCTGTCAGCTCCACATTGGCCATACATGGATAACGCATGGTTACCTACACCATCACGACCCGAGGACCCAACTCTGTGTCGCTATGGCTCCCAAATGACAGTCGTCCAGCTCTTGCTGGGCTGTCCAGTTTTATCCATTCTTCAGTGGACTTTTAACTTTCACAGCTCTCTACCTACGGTGTTGGGCAACGATGACTCAGCAGCAGCTTTAGTTTTACACTTTATCTGTGAGAGTGGGTTTTATACTTCTATGTAGGTTTTAGCGCGTATCCTTTGTCCCTCTGTGTCTTCCACCCTAGTGCTTTTAGGATGGAAGTTTTACTGTGTTGCAGAGTGGCTGGCTTCTCCTTTTTATTCTCGTGGTTGGCCAGCCACTGTAATCTACTTTCTTGTTTTACTTTCTTCTGTTTCTAATGTCTCTCTCATATTTTCTTGTTCTCTTTTGTTCCTTTTAGTGTTTGTTGCCTTTTCTTCATTCTTGTAGTTTTTCCTTTCTTTCGATTTTGTGTTGTATGTCTCGTCCGTTTTATGATCACACTTGTGGCATTGCTTTATTAGGAACATGGGATGTATGACCTCGTAGTTTGGTCCCTTCCCCCCTCTTTTTAACCAGTCAACCAACCAACACATAATAAGAGAAATTGAATACTTCTTTAATTAGTTCCTTCCAACATTATGATCCAATTTTCATTAACAACAGATCAGGAACAATTACATTTGAAGATGAGGTACAGGTTGACTAACATCTGGGATCAAAATGTCATGTACCGAGCAGACAGAGTATTATTTAATGTAGCGGACTAACTCTAGTCAAGACTGAAAGGCACACTAAAAGCAAAACTGAAAAAGTTGTGCAACATGTACATAAAATTCAAAGTTTCAGGTAGGAAGCTAAAATGTTCATTGCATAACACCATCCTTGCATCTTGAGTGCAATTAACTTATTTTACTTCAAAGTACCAGACAGGTTCAGATATGGCATACATTTTCAAATGTTTTATGAATAAAAAGCCAAAGGCACAGTTTGTATGTAGGTGCATAAAATCTTGTCACCATGGAATTTATAAAACCAGAGTAAAAATGTGTATCATATTATTTCAGTTACACTGGTGTGCCAATATGTTTAGGTAAACATCCTGGAACAGAAAACAATTTTTGCCAACTCATATGGATAGGAAAACCTTGAATATATGGGAACTGAAATAAAACCAATGTAGAAAAATCTGATATAACAAAGCATGCTACTGTTTGAACCTAATACTGAGGCTTTATTGTTGGCTACGAAACATCAAGTGATCCCAGTCATAAATTGTAAAGTATGTAAATCAGTTTTCTCTCATTATTTCAAATATGTGGCCAGTAAATGAAGTTGGCCCTTTTGGTTGATACATCTCATGAAATTGGCAAATTGAATGTTCTGTATTTTTATTCACAGTGCACTGAAAAAAATTACATCATACTTTAAATAGCAGCTTCTTTGGCACCTAAGATTCTGAGTAGAAATGAGAAAACTTGTCACTTCATCACCTCTATTCTAAATGTCTTTTCATAACAATTCCTAATATTTACAAGTATCTGAGAATACAAATTTTATTAGCTTTGCTTCTGTGGATGAGAATTTCCGAAATCATTAAAGGTCCCAACACTTTGTAATTGTGGTCCTGTACACCCTGCAGGTTTCAGAAAGGTGTGAACAATTCACTATGTGTATCAGCTAAAAAATGACATTAGTTTTTATGGGTATGGTATGATAAGTGACATAACTTATTTTGAAATATCACGAACATATCTTGCTTCAGAGAGAGCATTTATTTGCAGTCCAGGTCTCACAGATGAAGTTACAGTTTGTGAGGAAACAAACAGCCAATAGTTCCTTGACTGTAGGTTAATCAGTTTACTTCCATAGGAAAGAGTAGGAGCTCACCCCATTCTTCCTCTCCCCTCCCTACCACCCCCCCTCTCTCTCTCTCCTAATGAAAGTGATAGTAAATACCAACATGCTTTACTGTTGTACTATACTAACATGGGTATCGGATTTCATAGAGAGAAGGTCAGCTGAATACTTGCTTCACTGTTTCAAAACTTCAAGTTATTCAACTGTTTGGATTTTGATTGTTTATGAACTTTATAATTAATTTTATGCATTCCATTTTTATTTATTTATTTCACCATATGTTAGTGATATCATGAGAAACATTTGTTGTAGTCTATATAGCATTTATGATCAGAAATTATACCAGTGTTCGTGGAAAATGTTTACTCATTATGTACCTGCCAGTGGTAATTTTTTATTATCAATTTAATTAAAACATTACATCCGATGAGTTATATAAAATGAAAGAAAGTGTGAATGTCTTTCACATCTTATTCTTGTGGTCTTTAGATATGGTAATAGCATGTCTAAACAATAATGTCATTAAATGAAGAACTTAAGCTGTTTGGCCACATCTCTCTAGAGTGTCCTAAAAGAATGATACTAAAAATTTGCTTGCAAAATGATTCTTATAAATTTACAGTGTGGAAACTTGTTGATTTGCCTGCTTTTGACTGACTTTGAGCAAGCTTTGGGTGTTATAGATGTTTCCTAATTAATTCACTGTTTCAGATTTTAAAAGTGTGTGCTGTTGCTTTTGATGTTTTAACACAATGTATCTTTGTTTGCTATCATCACTGTAAGTTGCAATTACATTTACCTATCTCACTGTTCTTCCCTTACTAGTTAAATGCATCAAACACCAGTGTTCCTTATAATAGTATAACTTTTACTGTGGAATGCATGCTACTATATGCAACAAAAGTGGTATGCTGCATGGTAAATACCCAATGTCTCATGTTAATCTGCCGTATACTTTGATGTGCAGTGCATAATTATTATTTAATGACCAAGAAGGAAATCTACTTTTGCTCTTAATAGGTGATTGGCTTTCACTCGCACATCAGGTGCACATAATTTTCCTGAAAATGAGAGGAAACACATTATTGCCCTGCACACACAGTGCTCTTCTACCTTCTGTGTAATGTACTAGTAGTAGTCTACTTTCAGAACACATTGGGTCCATTCTTAGAGTCCCTGTTTCCACTTTCTGAAGGATATCTTCCTATTAAAAGACAAATACCAGCTAAAACTGTCTTACACTGTTGACATTTTTTTCCCCAAGGCTGTATTGATCTTTTCATATTGATCTTAGTGTTAAAAGATAGACCAAATCTGTTTTGAAAGTGGTGTATGCATTTGTAGACAACTATAATTTTACCCTCATCCGTATGTGTTATCCATTTTTCAGTTGAGCCTGGCTCTGCTGAGACAGGTATGTGTTCGTAAAGTGTGGCTGACAAAATTAGACATAAAATGAAAATGCACAGCAAACATGCAATGAAACATTGGTTTCTGTAGTCTTTTCAGGAAGCTTCACAATCAGGAGCACTCTGACGTTTCCTTATTCTTTTTACAGTGTTGTAGTACTTCATTTTTTATTTATATATGATTTACCTGCTTTCTTCCTCATTTTCAGTTTACCGCGCATCCATACCAATAACACTTACATTTGCGCTACTGAATTAAAGCAGACAAAAAGTGTTTATGGCAAGGCATGTCAATGCATGCAGCTTGTAAATTCAGGGGTGCAGCTGCCAATGACTTTAGTGTGAAAAGCGACATAATTTAAATCTAAAGAGCTTATATATATATATTACTTGTTTAAATCATATCTCATAGATTGTGTATCAGCTAGCTGATCATGGATCTTTCTTTGTGACACCAATCTCATAGTTGCCAGTAAAGCTATAATCTATCTTCTGAAGTAGGATTTCACACAATTAGAGATCAACCAAGATCACAGTGCAATCATACTTTGGTTGAGGACTCACCAAGGCATCTGTTACTTATGTCTTAATATTTCAGACTTGAAATTTCAAGCAACAACCTGTATTGCCATAAAACCATGCTTTTTGAGCTGTATATTGTGTGGTGTAAGACATTCTCTATAATTAGGGGCAGGGAAATTTCATGAAAAAAGTAACACAAAAATACAGATTTTAGCGAAATAAAGTGAAATCGGCTATTTATACAGGATTCCATCGAATTTATAATTTTCCAGATAAAAATGTTATATACCTGAGGGTGGCGTTTTTAATATTGGTAGCTAATAGTTATTGAATGCTGAAATTACAATTTCACTGCTATTCTCCTTGAGGCTGATGTTCATGAAAGCTATAATCTTAAAATGATGTCACGCCAAAAACAGCACTGAATTTGGTGAAAAAAAAAACACACACTGAGTGTGGCAAAAAACACTAGACTTCGCAAAAATTAACAACCTAATTGTCAAAAAATAAGACCATAAGACCACATTTGACAAAAATGATACTAAATTTGTAAAAAAGAGCACATTTGACAAAAAATTCAATTCATTTAGCAAAAAATGACACTGACTTTGGCAAAAAATAGCATTGAGTGTGGCAATAAAAAGCTATATAATATACTACTCCATCAGGACTTCTTCATGGTACTTGAAGCTCATACATATGTCCTACACGTCTCATCATTTGGAAGAATTTTCAGTGATGAATGAATTAATAAGAACAGCCAACATGGCTGTCATATCCTGTCTGATTGTAGAGTACTCGTGAAAAATATTTCACTTCTAGACCTGTGTTTGAACCTTTTACTGCTTCCTGCAACTATATTACTGGCTTTATTTCAGCTCAAAACTACAAGTAATCCTGCTTTACATGAAAATCTTCTTCCAGTGACTGTGCTGCAATGTGCAACTTCTTACCACAGGATACTTATTCCAGATTGGTAGCCTCATTTGAACACATGCTGACAATTCACCCTTCCTTCTCAACCACGCCATCATTACCGTGCTTCCACTGTCTTGCCATGCTTCCAATGTATCCTTTGTTCCCCCACTCTTGAGTCCTCTCTCATCCTTGGCTCTTGATCCCTCCCTCCATTCCCTCACTCTCTGTCACTCCCTCATTCCCAGCCTCCTGGTCACTCCCTCATTCCCTTCCCCTTCTCTCTATCTCCCCATATCTGTATTTTCTGTCTCATTTCAGCCTTCAATTTCTTCTTTGTTTCTTCCCTCATGTGTTTCCCATTCCATGGTTCCTTACATACCCTTTACTTCTTCAGCCACACACCAACATTCTTTCATGTGTCTCCCCTTATAATATAATTGTTAAAAAAAATCTTGCTTCATTCTATCAAATTATGAATCTCCCATCTTTTTAAATCTGCTGCTTGTTTTCCATGTTTCATTTCTGCTTTCTGGATGAGCTCAAAAATAGGTAGCATAAAAAAGTTGAAATGATAAAGACAAAACCAAATTTGTTATCAACTGACCAATATTTTGACCAAAATCAGATATGTGAGCACAGTTGTGGCTTGTGTCCATTCACTACTACTGCTCCCAAAACAATTCTTCCTTCCTTCAGTGACAAATGAAAATAGTAAGCTGCAGAGATATATTTGGTCAAGCGAGTGCCTAATCAGTATCAAAAGAAGCACGAGCGAAAAAAATAATAAGGAAAACTTTACAATACGACCACAGAACTAAATAGTCAGTGTTACATCACATTAGGGGTGGTGTAAGACATTATACACTTCATCCCCTTCGATATGCATTTCTGTTGTAATTATAATTTCAAGGCATTCATTCACTCGTGATTTAATGACCACTGCAGAAACACACAATTGAAAATGAATTTGAAAGTTCTGTGATCCACAAAACATTTGCAAAACTATACCCACACATTACTTTATTCATTAGAGTAAGAAAAGTACACAAGTAGTTTAAATAGGATACACTTAGTATGGTGTCCCTACAGAAAAGGGGCAGTGAACAAAACCTTTAGTAGAGTGAAGCTCTGTCTGGATATTATCAGGATAGACCACTGTATCAACCACTTACAACGGTACCATAGGGCAATAGGATTTTTGTAAGTTTTATATTTGTGTTACGTGAAGTTCAGAACTCAAGTATCAATATCTCAAAGTAGTTAAAAGCAACTCTCAAAAATTCATAAGAAAATTATTTTTTAAGTTCTCGAAGGGGGCTTTAATTTGCTAAAGGTAGTACAGTTTTAAACAGGCTACGTGGATCTGTCGGTAGAGCTTGAGACTGGTACTCACAGGATTGCTGGTTCGAGTCTTGTTTTAGTCATTTATAATCGATGGAATGCTGCCCTTATATGGTTTTGCTTTTTTCTCCTATGGCTTATAATCCACCAGGCAATTTTCACGGTCAGACACAGCTACATCGAAGCTTTTTACTAATTCTGTTAATTGAACATAGTTAACTCTTCATAGGTCACATACTTTTCTTCATGAAAAGTTTGTTATGAAATAAGTCTTCTACTTGTAGCATTGCTTCTTCAGGAATTACAGATGATGGTGTTAAATCAACAGGATTATTTTCTGTGAGGATTTGCTACTAATATACAAGGGCATCTCGCATGCGTAATCTTGAAATTTCATTGCGTATGGAATTTTCAGCAACATCTTTTTGTGTTATCTAAGGACCAGACAAATTGCCATCATCCACATCTGATATTACAGTCTTCTTTTATTTTAATATAACATGATTTTCACCCACAATGCTGCATAGCACTATCTGCTGCTTTGGAAGCAAATGTGGAAATCGTACTATAGCAAAAGATGTCGTATCCACTCCAAGCATTGTGGAATTCGCCAAAATCATTTGTTCCCAAGCACCTGTTGCCCACCCTGCAGGTAATTCTACTGGTGCCAGCATTGGGTCAGTGGCATGATATCTCAGTTTCAGCAATCTTCTTCAACTAATAGTAATTTCGTGTACTGCAAAGTTTGTAAACACATGCAGATAACAAGTACCGTTAACTCTTCTACATAGAGGCACTGTCTAGTATTGTATTTCACCTCAAGGTGCATGCAATTATCATACAAAATGATAATTAGATATATGTTAATTATCATATGTTTGATGAATTGAATTTTGCATTTAAATGACGTAAGTATTTGTATTGAACGGGGGCGGGGGGGGGGGGGGGGGGGGGTGCGGCCTTGAACTAGTGATCCAACTATTAAGACACTCGAGTATTACCAATAGAGCTGTGTGGATCTTCAAAAATTGTTCCACCTCTAGTGAATTAAAGTCACACAGAATCGGAAAGTTGATTGTCTCAAGAGTTTTTGACATTGCATCGAACTGCTTTGGTAAATGGATATTTGAGTTCTGAACTTCAGGTACTATAAATATAAAAAATTATGAAAATCCAATTGCCTACCATCCCATTCTTAGTCAATAAGATGATACACTGATGAGGTAGGTCAAGAGATGAAGACACCACAGACATATCTCAGGATCACGTGGATGAGAGAAGTACTGTTGCATTGCTCTGTGTCTGATGAACATCCTTTGGTTACATTCGCATCCCTACCACCAGCATTGGTGAAGACCATACTCTCAAAGTGGAATACTGTTCACTCAAAACTTCCATATAATTTTTGCTGTTGTTCTGCTCATCACTATACAAGTGGAATATCAGACTTCTTTCATTTCCCTTTCTACCTCTTTCCAATGTCCTGTTGTTTCTGCTTTCTCCCTGTCTCCCTAGCCCTCTTCTACTTCTTTGTCATCCTCATCTACCTGCTTTCCTCTTTCCTTTGTATTTATTTCCTACCCAGTTTCTTCTTGTTACTTTTCCTCTTAGCCATCTATATTTACATCTACATTCTTAATTTGCAAATCACCATACGATGCATGAAGGAGGTTACATTGCACCAATACTAGTCATTTCCTCTCTTATTGCACTGACAAATAAAACAAAGGAAAATTGACTGTATAAAAGCCTCTACAAGAGCCCTAATTTCACACTTCTACCTTCATGGTTGTTACGTGAAATACATCTGTCTCTCTTCCTCTGCTTACTGTCTTCTGTTCCATGGTTCAAAGTGCAGCATAACCTATTATCACTACTTTGTGACCCTTCATTCCAGATTCTCATTCTTCTTATAAGCTAAATGAGTCACAGTGGATATGGAAATTGTTTTGTTCTAATTTACATCATCTCCATCTTTTGAAGAGGAATGAAATTTGTTTTTAAATCTTGCACATTACAAATGTTCCTAAAAACACATAATTTGTCCAAACTCAAAATTTTGATGTAATGTGAACTTTTTGAATTAATTGGAATATATTTATTTGTATTTGTAATTTCTTTTCTTTCCTCTTACCAACTGAAGAAAGTAGCTCAGCACTCCATACTATATTCTCACATAGAGGAATAAGATTCAAGTCCTTAACTGATTATACTGTATTAGGTTCTCTCTGTTTTATCATCACCTTCAGACAACTGCTAGATGGATCTCTTCAACAAACCAATGCCATTTGCAATTTATTTTCCTTTTCTTGTCAGGCTGAACTGTTGAACTGTCCGTAGTGATGGAGGAAAGCATTCTCTGTGCTTTGTTTTTTCATTACCTTCAGTATTTGATATGAATTTACTTTTAACATTCTTGGAGATCATGAGTACATAAATACTTATTTACTGAAATCATGTAAGACACACATGAGTATCTAGTGAAAATGTAACCTTGGTTTCAAACAAATAAAGGCAAGTAGCATTTCTATCTTTCTGTATGAGAGAGAGTACCGGCATAGCATTCACATACAAAATATGAATTAAGCTCAGTGCTTCACAAAAACTAGTCATTAATTATCTGAAAATGAAAGGTTTCTTTGTGTTTGGAAATGAGTGGACAATGGGAGGGGGGCTGAACAGAAGTATTAATTAAGTAAGTCTCTAACGATTAGTAAAAATACAAAAACTGCAGTTATAGACAGATAGAAAAGTGTGAAATTACAACAAAGTTTTACCACGTGAACAGTAAATGCTTCAAAGACATCTGTAATGATTATTAAGGAGAAAAATGCAAGTGGGCACACAGGAAGGAAGACTTGGGATATGAAATGGAATAATGGAAAGCAAGAACCAAACAAATTAGGACACAAATATGCAGTAAGCTCAAAAAAGATGACGGAGAACGGCAGAAATGGCTGTTGGATTTGAAAGATGGGAACATCATGGCAAAAAGCACAAAGAGGATGAAAGAAAGAAAGAAAAAGACAACAGAAAGTTAACATATGCAACTGGTCTGAGAAAGAAATTTCGTTGTGCAAGGAAATCAAACTGTATAGAGTGCAGTCATAAGGTTTTAATCATCACCTCTGAGAAATAGTTACCTGATTATTTTTTTGAAGGTAAATGTACAGTCGTGTTATGCATTGAAAACCCCACATCACAGTGCCATAGCATGCCTTTCTGAAGCCAAAACAGAATGGTGTACCCACACTGATAACGTGGAGATTAGCTGCTCAACTTTGTTTTAGCTCCTCTGGTTGCATGCAGTGATGTGGGAATTTCAGTGTGCACAAGGACTGCAAACTTCAACCCTCAAAAAAATTGTGTAACTTTATTATTTCAAGGTGTTAATTAAAAATTTGTCTAAACCTCATATAGGTTCTTGATTGATAAAAATTTTGTAGCTGTGATTAACATATTGGAAAGTGAATGTGGCTTGTCAGTAAGTAAACTTCAGGACAACTGACTCTACATGATTTCAGAAAATTGCCATAATGCTGATATACAGCTTGTCTAACGTCATCTCATTGCTCTTCACTTCATCTCTATGAAAGCACATTTTCATTTGTTTTCTCGAGAACTCCACGTATTATTACCAAGTTATGTACCAGCTTATGTACTAGAATTTTTATGTTTCAAATCAGAATAGTAACTATACTATAACCAGTGAGATTCAGTGGACACAGGCAGATGCTATTAACACAAGCACAGGGACCTAATGCTCAATTCAGCGTGCATGTTATCTTCTTCCTTTTTACTAGTATCTATATTTAGAATTTTGTTCTTTGAGAAGTGGTTAGTTTTTGCCAGTTGCCTTGCATGTACTCATTTGCCAATTGTTGTTCTTTCACCTTTAATCCTTCCAAATGGGGTTGCTAAGTACTGTCTCACATTTGGGAGCAGTGTAATTCAAACTCTCATCAATTTATGTTCTCTGTTTTTTTCCTAAACTGATTAAGATGAATATCAGGAAGGTTCTTATGTAAAGGACTTGACCAGTTTCCTTCCCCATCCTCGGCCTGCCCTTGTGCTTGGTCTCTGATTACCTGGTTGTGAGCTGAACATTCAACTTTAATCTTTCTTCCTTTTTCCAACTTTATTTCTGTTATCTCTGTGTGTACTTCATTTCCTGTTACAATTCCTTGTCTTAACTTCTTGCTTTATTTAATCTCTTTTTTTTGTTGTGTATTTTATCTGCTTTCATTTAATCCATTTCCACTCTATTTTTTCCTCTTTCCCCTGTGTCCATGAGTGTCATGTGTGCCTGCCTGTTAACCTGTTGTATCTACTTTCCTTACCTCTGGCTGTTTTGTTGTGCCATTCTATGGTAAATTTGTTCTAGTCTAATAATTTTTTAAATCTTGTATGTTGCACTTCACATTCATTTCTTTCAGCTGTAGCGTAAAGTGTTCCCCTTTTCCTTTTAAACTGTGTTATGTTCTTAATTAGTCTTTTTAAACTTTCCCTAACATGTTACTCTTAATGTTGATTTTCTCTCTGAAAGTAAAAATTAATTAATATTTTGTGTATAAGTTCCACCTTTGCATTGATATGTGGTGTTTTACCTAGTTATGTTTGGTTAAAGGTTCTTTTCTAAACTGATGTCTGTGTCACATTCATAAAGGAACAGTAGTGTTACATGTTTAAATGAAAAAGTGCTTGTAAATAAAAGGTATGTCAAAGACACCAGCCAACTTTGAGTGGTTGTCGAGGTGTCTCGAGGAAGAAATTCAGGATAGGATCCCTTCTCTGAAAACAAATCCAACTATACTACAGAGTGTCCAAACTACAAGGGACACAGCAAACAGTTAGGCCACTCCTTTGGCAGGAAATTTGAGTTTCAATGGTGAAGAAGTGGAAAACTACATTAAGTGCAGTTGAAACATGAGGGTAAGACAAAAACGTGTGATGTAAACACATTGTATTGCAAGAAAAACTGGACTTGCAGAGTTGCATGTGTATGAGCAAATATTTCCAAATAGGCGTCAGCCACACCACACTGTTTGCCACTGCTCATCAGCATCTAGGTGAAACATGAGGTTTCAAAGGGCATCAAAGTGAGGGAGGTAATATGTGAAATGCAGATATGCATAGGATAAGCTGAAAAGATAACACACACACATCCATAAGAAGGTGCATAGTAGCACACAAAGTGCAAACCAACTATGTGACAATCTGGAGAGCAGTGCATAGGAGGATGGTTTCCACTTCATTTCCAGGAGGGACAGGTCCTTAGAATTCTTGATTTTGTTTCACAAGTGGAGTGCTGGGTGCGGTTTTTGCAGCATAGTATTATGCGGCTGTATTATGCTGTAACAATATAATGAAAAGGATAGTTGCTACTTACCGTATAGCAGATATTCCAAGTCACAGAAAGATACAACTACGTAAAAGACTGTCAGAAAGCTAGGCTAACTTTCTGACAGTCTTTTAGTTGTACTTTTCCATGACTCAGCATCTCCACTATGTGGTGAGTAGCAACTATCCTTTTCATCATATTGTTACATTCCATTGTGGATTTTCCATTGTTTGTATTATGCTGTAGGTGTTTTGTTTACTGGTGAGGTGTCCTTCAACCATGAGGGCATGTTCAGTTCTCACAGCTGTCATATTTTGATAGAAGATAAAGCACATGTCACCTATGAATGAGGTCGTCAATTAACATTTACAACGAATTTATAGACTGGAATGGTACATGATTGACTGATTTACTGTTAGATGGTTCCTCCTCAGTTTATAAGCAGTGTTCATTTGATTAGTGCCCCTGGAATAATTGTAAGAGGTGCTACTTGCAGTCCATTGATATATTTAGTTCCAATATGATAGGCCCCTACTCACTTCAGTAGAGCTGCTAAAGCCCAAATCAAATACAGTAGATCTTTGGAAATTTCTGAGTGCTTGAGGTGTCCCTGTAACTTGGCTGCTGCAGTTGGCTGATGTCAACCGCTTTAGTTTTACCTGTAGGATTGTCCGAAGAATGTGATGTATGAAATCTCAGCGGAGTCTGCTAAGGACTTAGTTTCAAGAATATGTGCTGCATGTGAAGATATTTGCATTATGCCCAGTATCTTTGAGTGAGTCAATGTTAGGCTTGCTGCAGTGTTGGATACAGGCATTTTGAATACCTTCTGTAGTTTTATTTTCCTTCATGTAAAAATATCATGAACAGCAACATTTACTCCTTGAAACTTTTTTTATTCCCTGCCTCAGTGAATACTCTTCCAAGTTTCTTCTTCTTTTATTTGCATTTACATTTCTTTTCTTTTAAAGTAAATAAAGGTATTGCATTCTTAAAACTGTGTTATTATTCACTAAATGTGTGTGACTGCTGCAACCTTCAGAAATGATGATGGGAAGAGCTGCTACATAGGCAGACATCCCATATAATTTTGAGGTTGTTGGTGTTATTTTGTTACACTCTACATAATAACTAACTTTGAGAGATTTTTAGGGGGTACCATGAGAAATTAACTGAGAGCAGGATCCTTTGTCTGAAACAGTCACACAATACATAGCATCGAAATTACAGATGCCAATACCTGCCTCATAGCTGCCATCTTCTCCACCAGAGATTACGGCATGTATTCCTGAGGACATCCTGCATGGCCCTTCAAAGTTTTGTCTGTTTGTTGCACCCTGCGTGTCTCGGTCAGGTACTGTTTGCAAATGTTAGTGGACTACAACTTTTTGTTGAATGTCCTAGTTGTGCTTCCAAGTAGATTCAAAGCATCACTTCTAGGTCATGCATGTACCAGTTTGCAGTATTGTTGTGTATGGATATGCATGTCTTAACGTGGATAAACCATTTTATGTAGATTAGTAAAAAATTATAATAATGGTAACAATAACAAAGGTCACATTTTAGTGAAATATATGGTGCTGGAAGCTATCTTGATTCTGTGATACTCTAGAATTAATGCAAAGAATTTATTTGTTGATTAAATCCTCTTGGTCACACTGGCCAAAATATTCTAATATCATAATCAAAGAGAAATGAAGACTCTGATCACTTGGATCCATCCCTACATTGTAAAGCTGTCATATTCAGGAGATCATCTTTTTCATTGGTTGAATCAGGAGTACCTTGCACAAACATCAAGACTGTAATAAGAAGATTTGTCGTATTTTACCCAGAATGTTTGCTGAAACAAATGTGAAACACAATCTTACACTGAGGAATCGGGAACAACAACTTGGATACAAAATATAGTTATAAGCTTGTCTCATAGTATGATTAACAGTGTGGTTGAGCTAGAGTCTAGTACTGTAGTGTAAATGTCAAACATGTAAGCCACTTTATTTCAGAGTGATGACTGCAACTATATTTGGGAACCTTTATCAGAAAAATAACATGGAGAGGCATCACTGTCAAAAATATGTACATTAATAATGAAGGTAGTAGTCAGATTGAGAGATAATAGAAGGAAGTTTGAAAACTTATTCTAGAGTGTAATATATTTCTGTCTCATACAGTTACTTTAAATATGTCACCCTCATATTAATATTTCTGACCTTTTAAATTTGTCTTCCTGATGTGGCTATTTGTGAGCTCCACAAAGATGATTTGTCCCTTAAATATATAATCACGTACTACCCTCCAACTGCCTACTTTTTACAATAATCTAATCTGTTGTACACTCTACACCATCTTAACTTTGCCCAGTCTTTCTTAGTTTTTCAATACATTATCCCTTTATTCTACTATTTTCTGGTGCCTGTATAGCTTCCATTCAACTTTTCATCTACTTTCCCAATTTTTTGTGTTGATTCTAGTGGTCTTTATGAGATCAGAACCCTCCCTTTCAATATTTATTTTCTGTTTATAAATAAGAAGGCATTTTGTGATAGCTTTGCTGATGGCTCAACTTAGATATATGTCTATTTTTTAGCATCATGTTTATTTTGTAAAACATTAAATGGGGCAATGTTTCAGACATCAAGAATGGGTATCATCCAGGTCACTCTCCAAAATTTCTGTGAAAGTATTGAAACATAGTATTTGTGTGTGTGTGTGTGTGTGTGTGTGTGTGTGTGTGTGTGTGTGTGTGTGTGTGTGTGTGTGTGTGAGAGAGAGAGAGAGAGAGAGAGAGAACGATGTACCATAAAGGAGTTATACAAATTGCTCACAAATTGATATTCCTACGGGTATCAATAGAAAAAGCAAAATTGTAAACTTTGGCGGCTAGTGGATGAATGTGTGATGCTGCAGCACCATTTCACTGTGCAGCCGGCAGGGACAGCAAACATTACTAAACAGGGGACATGTCGATACTAGGGCATTAATTATTTGCGAATTTCATTTACACCATTGGACTGTAACTATGCCTCACAGACAGGTGCATGATCAATATATGCAGTTATCAGCATTTGAGAGAGGATTAGTAATTGGGGTCAAAGAAGCCAGTTGGAGTAATCACCACATCAGCCGGCATTTGAATGGGAGTGATGCCATTATAAATTATGTTGGCACGAGTTTGTGAACCATGGCCAAACACAGCATCAAGAAGGAAGCGGTTGACCTAGAAAGACCACAGAATATGAAGACCGAGCAATCATAAGAGAGGCTTCATTGACCAGAAGTATCATCGATAGGCAGCTCAGAGAAAGGAGCTGAGCTCACCATGCCACTTGCGCTGACTACCTTTGTACACCAACAAGCCCATTGGAAGTGGTGTTGGGCACATTTGACCTGGAATCTCATTCAGTGGAGTAGAATTGTTTTTAGTGGTAAGTCCAGCTTGGAGCTGAGCCCCGATGATGAGCAAAGACATGTCTTGAGATTCCCCAATAAACCTGACTGTCGCCTACCATATGACCTGACAGCCAGGAGTGGTGGTCTGAGGTACCATTTCATTTCATAGTAGGACCACTTTGCTTGTCATGCGTGGCACCTTTGTTGTACAGTGCTACACTGATGACATTCTACACCCTGTTTTGTAACATTTGTGGCAAGCCATCCTAGGCTTACATTTCAGCAAAAAAAATGCCCATACTAATTCGGCAAGGGTTTCTACTGCTTCTCTATGAACTTGCCAAACCCTACCTTGACCAGCAATCCAATTGAGAATGTTTGGAGCATTATGGGCAGGGCCTTCCAGCCAGCACAGGATTTTGATGATCTAATGCACCAATTGGACAGAATTTGGCATGAAATCTGTCATGAGAACATCCATATCTATCAATCAGTCCCAACCTGAGTAACTGCTCACGTAAGGGCCAAAGGTAGACCAACACATTATTGATTTGCTCAATTTGTGAAGCTCTTTCTCTTGAATAAATCATACTTTTTTCTGAAATTGTAATCATTTGTTTGTCTCTATGTGTATATCACATCTACTGATTACCATCCCATTCAGATAATTAATTTTTGGTATGTCATTTTTTGTCTTAATCTATATTAAACTGAGGTTGGGGATGAGTGCTGTCTATTCAAACCATGGAAAATACAAATTAGGAATGGCATATGTCTAGAGGTTTCCGGCAGGAATGGACACTACATAATTCATAATCAGAGTGAACTAAAAGTGGAAATGACTCTCAGTAAAAAACAGGAGAAATGTCAGAAAGCAGGGTGGAGAAAAAGCAAGATTACAACTCAATTAAAATCATTCTTAAATGAGTCCATGAGTGCTGTGTAGTGTGGCAGCCAAGCAAATTCTGCTACAATGTATGATGACAGGAAGGAAATTGAAGGGGAAGACTGCTGATGTAACGATAGTGAGAGTAGAAGCAGTAGTTAAAAAAGTGGTGCCTTTTTTATTTTATGTTCAAATTGTGTTAAGCTATTGAGACTTATGATAGATGATTCATGCAGTGAGCATTAATAACACTTTTTAATAATGTTAGACACTATTGTATTAAAATCAAATATTTTTTAATTTCTGTCATGCAGGTTGGATCATCTGTGTCTGGTTCATGTCCTTCACCTCCTTACACAGCAGAGTTTGACTATGACTGGCTGAGCCATCGTGTCACTCTGCAAGTTCGTTTTCCGTCTGAGGGTTGCTTTCATGCATCCGTTTCCTACCGTGGCACTGAACTACGTAATGGGGACTTCGACATTATTGTTTTAAGTGGTTAGTATATAATTTTATTATCAGCTTCAATAATTGCCATTATTGCTCCTCCACTTTACCCTTCTTTCAATCCCCACACCCACCACCTTTCCCTTGTTTTGAACCCAAATTTTGGCTTCATAGGCATTGCGCATAATATATATGAGAGGAAGCAATATAATAACGAAAATAATTAATTTTTGACAATATAATGTAATTGGATAAATAAAAAAATCTATTCACCAAACAGCGAAAACAGCGACAGGAGAAAAAAAAAAAAAAAACACACACACACACACACACACACACACACACACACACACACACACACCAAGGTTTAAATTATGCAAGTCATTAGTTCCTTCTTCCAGCAGAAGAGTTGAAGGGGAAGGAAGAGGAGTGAAGGAAAAGGACTCAAGAGGCTTAGGAAAAGGGTTACAGCTCAGAAAAGTCACCCAGAACCCCGAGTCAGGGGAGACTTACTGGACGCCATGGGAAGAAAAGACCGATTGTGGGAATGGCACTGGATGAGATTTGGAAGCCTAAGAGTTGAAAGGTGAAAGACAGGGTAATATGCAAGACAGAGATTACTGCTAAAACATCATGCATGATGTAATAAGAGTGAAAAGCTAAGTAAATTGTTTGTAACAGAGGAGGGAGGGGAGATGGCAAAAAATAGATGGGTCAGAAAATGAAAGATGTAGAAAACTATAATGGAGTGAAAAAAAGGAGTAGTTGCCTTGGAGAAGTGCTGAGACTGAAGGAATTAATGTAAGTTAAATCCAGGTGGATGGCAAGAGCCAAGGACGTACTGTAGCGCAAGTTCCCACCTGTGGAGTTCTGAGAAACTGGTGTCTGGGGGAAGAATCTAGATGGTGCATGTGATAACACAGGAACTGAGGTCATGACAAGGCCATGACTTTCTAAATCCATGCCCTGAAATGAGATCCATTCTGTCTTAACATTTTGCTCACCGTATCTAGAATAGCTTTTTGCCATCGTCCCAATCTCTGCAGTATCCTTATCAGACCCTATGCTCCTTCTGCACCCATATCCCTACCCCATGGCTCCTACCCCTGTGACCATCCCCACTGTGAGACTTGCTCCGTGCACCCTCCTACTATCACCTATACCAGCCCGTAATCAGCAAAGCCTGTACTATCAAAGGGAGAGCCATCTGTGAAATGACACGTCATATGCCAGCTGTTATGTAAACACTGTTTGGCATTTTACATCAGCAAGATTATCACTCAGTTATCAGTTAGATTGAATGGACATAGGTAGAGGGTGTGTACCAGCAACATGCAAGATGGCAATGGTAGAACAGCGCAGAGACGCTTCTGTTTCAGCTAAAAGGCAGTTTCATAACACACAGCATGTAAAGAATGCAAAAAACAAGTGATTAAAGGTATCCTCTGTGTGAAATGTAACTTCTGGTTACACAAAAAGAGTGCAAATGAGAATCTTAGGTTCGTAAATAATGATATTAGGTGGTCATGTCATAACTGTGCTAGTGATGAATGTGACACTGAATCTCTCTGAAAAGAAATTGTAATCTTAAAGCAAGAAAACGTGAAGCTATTAAATGAAAAACCTTTATAGATCCGTGGGAACAGTGAACCAGTGAAGGAAAATGGCCAAATAAGCTATCAAACTCAAAGTGGTAAAGTGGTATGCAAATCAAAAAAAGTGATAATAATGACAAAAATCATGTAGAAAGAATTACAAACTGTTTCGAACCTAGAAATAAATATAAGTGGATCGCAGTAACATACAAAAACAAAGGAAGAAAGCATCAAGAATGTGACAAACAAAGCACTCCAAATGACTTCTTAATAATTGGCAATTCACTAATTACAAATGTTGCTGCACTGAACACTAAAATTGATGTCTGCCCATGGATAGGTATAAATAAATTAAATAATCACTTCAAGAACATGCAGACAACAAAACAAAATGTATTCCCAGTGGTAAATCACAGTGAAAACTATAAAGATGTTTTCATCCATGTGGGTACGAAACTGCTGCAAAACAGCAGTGAAGAAGAGACCCTAAACAAAGGACAAAATCTGATCTGGATGGCAAAAAAACGTGTACCCACCATCAAAATTAATTATAAGTAGTATCCTGCACAGAAAATTGGTAAATGATAAATACATAGACAGGATAAACAACTACATCAGAGAGCAGTGCAACATACTTGGTGCACTTTTCAAGGATTCAAATAAATTTATCATTGATAAATCTTTAGGACAAGGTACAGTGATATTTGTAAGATCATACTTAGTAAGGGAAACTAGTATGCAGATGTGGGGGTGTAAAAATTGATAACAAAGTTGAAACGAAAATACACAAACAGTGTTTCAAAACAGATGCCATTAAGAATATTTGAAAAACAACATTCGTAAGGCACTTGAAAGTAAAGGTTAAGTTCAAAGGTTAAGTTCAAACTATACACATGGTAGAGAAACAAAACACAATGACTTGCAAATCATTTTGTCAGAAATTCCAAATATCAAGGTTGTGTGCTTGAATAAACATTGGCTTACAAAGGATAGTATCAAAATCTTAAATAACCATTTGTAGGAGTAATTTAACACAAGGAGGATTGTGCGTACTTGTGGGAAGATCAATGGAATATAGAAAAAGATTTTATTTCAATTCCCTTAATGAAGAATGTATATTTGAAAGCTGTTGTGTAGAGTTAGGGCAAAATATTGTAATTTTATCTAGACCACTACACGAGGAACTAAATCATAACAAAAGTCCTGATTTTGTATTCTATGTAAAAAATTGCAAAAATATTTTTAAAATAGTTGTAAAGGCAGCAAAAGAAATGGCAAATAATAGATTTATTTTGGATAGTGAAAACAAATCAAAGGCATTATAGTCAGTGTACAAAGCTAGATATTTGTGAACTCAAGATAGAGGATAAAACTATTGTAAACCCTGCTCAGATTTATGAATTAGTTAATGATTTCTTTATAAACATAAACAGATCAAACATCAATGTAGAAGATGACCCAGATAAGGTAAATTTCTTCAACAGTGAGCAATTTGAAGATGAATTTTTCAGTACCCACTTTTTTTTTTTTTTTTTTTTTTTTTTTTTTTTTTTTTTTTTTTTTTTTTTTTTTTTTTTTTCCCCTACTACTACATCTAACCATCTGTCTGATATACAGAAGGACTTCATGCCACAAATACCCTGCCACCACAGTAGCTGTGTCTGCAGGAGGACAGTTGGCCTCAATTGCAACAAGTAAGGTACCTCCCACTTGCCCAGTCATAATTTCAGCAATGTGCAACACCTTAGATCTGTAATTATAGAGAATGGGCGCAGCTGTACAGCCAGTGCCTAAATACGCACTCCTCCTAGAAACCTATGTCCCCAACACTGAGTACCATTCGCTCTCAGTTGAGGCCAGACTGGGCAGATGCGGCATATCGGGAGGTTCTGTAGCATCAGGGTTCGTAGGGGATGCTGGTGGGATGAGAGGTTCTACAGCTGACATCCCAGAGGCACCTTTGTTGCTGCAGCACTTGACCTCAGTCTGAAGCTTGTCAACAGTGGCAAATGAAGTTTATAACTTTTTTGTGCACTGTGGCCTCTTTCCTCACTTGTATGCACAACAATTACAGCCCCTAGGCATATTTTGCTATTAATTAAATTGAATTAAAATTGTGAAACAATTAAAAGGTTCTAAAACTATCTGGTTATATAGTTTAAAGAACTGAGACAATAACTATGGCTAAATCTGGTTAGGTACTTGGATCAAGTGACACTAACACTTGCACAACTTGCAAAGAATTTTAGAAAAAATGTAAACACTACTTGACACAGACTAGCAGATAGTTACAGGAAGGAAACAACTAAATTAAACACTATATACATAATATTTGTACTGCTGGCTGTCATTTGCTGGTCTGCACCTGGAGTTTATTGTTTGAAGAGCAGTGTCAACAGTAATCTAAAATTTCTCCACACAACTTTTAATTTAAATTTCTATACTACCACAATAATTAAACAAATTTTGCATGGAGAATTGCTTAACATTTGTTACTTTCTCCTTTTGTAGGGAAATAAAGTGGGTTTCCTGGACTGCTTTACTTAAAAATTTCCTGTGGAAACACATACTTGTAGGAATTGTAGAGAACAAGTCATCTTGAATATAGTCATGAACAATGTACAGTGCATATCAAATGGTTCCACATAATTAACTTATATCAAAAATATAATAATAACAACAATAATAAAACCCTGTTTAAAAGCATGGAAGAAAATGGAATTGACCAAAAGACACGAACAATCACAGAACAGGCACTTACAGGAACAACATCTAAAGTGAAATTCATGGGTGAAATATCAGAACCCTTCAAAATCAAAACTGAAGTGTGATGGGGATGGACTATCCCCATGCTTTTCAATATTGTTCTAGAAAAGATCATCAGGGAATGGGAATCTCATATAAAGGGCATCCAAATTGCTATCAAAAAAGAGAACTTAATTAAAGTCAAGTGCCTTGCTTTCGCTGACGATATTGCAGTTATCACCAATAACAGAACAGAAGCAATTCACACAGTGGAAAAAGTACATGAAGTTTCACAAATAACCGGACTACAGATATGAAAAAGCCAAATATATGGAAAGACAGCCAGTAAATAAATCCCCTTTAATCACAAAACATGGTAAAATTGCACAAGTGTACCATTTTAAATAGCTCAGAGAAACTATACAGTCCTTATGATTAAATTGGATCACCAATTAACAAAGAATCACCAAGCTACAGTAGGCCTACAAGCTACTTGGATGCATTACAAGAAGTGCATTTTGACAGACACAAAATTATGGCACTATAGAACAGTGATTCTTCCAGAAGCAATCTATGCAGCTGAAACAATGGTGATTTATGGTCATTCAAAAATTAGGGAAATAGAAAGATTCTCAGGAAGATTTACAGTGCAATCAACAATAACGGTATTTGGATGAAGAGACCACAAAACGAGCTATATATAAAGACCAACACAGTAACAGACGAAATCAGAAAATGCCAAACCAAAGTTTATACACATATCTACAGGATGGAAGACATCAGGACAGCAAGGAAAATTTTCAGTATTATAACAAAGAGTAAATGTGGCACAAAATGGCTGAAAGGTGTCCAGAGGAATCTGCAGCAGATCAACATAAAAAATCTTGAAGACCGCACTGAGTGCCAGAATAAAATCACAAGTGTGAAGTTTGAGGAAAGAATATCCCACCAGCCTGGTAAAAAATGGACAGAAGAATGGAAGAAGGAGCATTCTGAGAGGATGACGAGTTTTTGGGAAGTAAAGAAGAAAAACCTCTGGAGATGAAATTACGAATTCAAGTTCAACCGCTCTCCTAAAGGGGAACAATAATAATAATAATAATAATAATAATAGAGGATAGGTATTGTGGCATTATTAAAAGTATAGAAACAGAGAAAATTTGAAATGTTGTGCATGAAAAGCAACGTGTGTAGTGAGAAACAGAAGTCATTCATTCTCTTAAAACTTCTGTTGCTGTATGAATTAGTGAAGAATGGACAAACTCTGCCAGTTACAATTGTGAGTTTTCTGTCGCCAGCTTTCCTTTATTACTAGTCTTATACCATATAGAGTCAGCTATAAATCTGTTGCTAAATGAATTTGAACACATTGATTTCAGGATCTTCTGAGTTTAAATATTGCATGTTTCTGCATTCTGACTTAAGTCTGCAGTTTTCAATCATCTTTCATTCATGACATTTGAAGGCTTTTCAGGAGACTGAGATCTCAGCCTGGGACTCTGATCTTCATCATTAGTATGCTAAAACTTACAGTTATCCTTTGAGCTGTCTGAACATGGACATCTACCTACTGATATTTTCACATATTAAATACATAGGCATGATGTTAAATGTTGTACTAACTGTGGAATATTTCTAAGAGCAGCTGCTTGTCAACTTTAAATGCTGATTCAACAGAAATATTGTACTGTTTCTAATCATCATCCAATGGTGTCTCGAAGAATGTTATAAGCTGTTGATATCTTTCTTATATACTTCTCACTCAGCCTCAGCCTAACCATGAAAGGTGATACCTTTTAGTAACCAAAATGACCATGAGGTTTGGTGATGTTATTCCTTTTCTACTTATTCACCATTCAATGTAATGTATTTTTTCCAATGATGGATAACTTGATGGAGAATGTGACCATAGAAGTCTGCATTGTTCACGCAGTGTTCAACATCAAAAACCCCCTCCTCATCACTCTGGAAGTGCCTGCCATACAGTAATTTCTTCATCCAAGGGAGGGGAAGAAATCACTGGATGCCATGTCAGAAGAATGTCGGGGATGAGGTGAAATTTGATAGCCCAAATAAGCAACATGTGTGACGATGTTCTATGCAGAAGAAGCTTTGGTGGTGATATTGAGCAAAAACATAACTTCATCAGGAGATTTCAGTAATATGCCCCTTATGAGTTTAATCTGAAACTGAATCTTGTCACATCAACATGGCATGGCCCCCCCTCCCTCTCCCCCCCCCCACCCCCCACACACACACTGCACACTGCCCACATGTACACTTACACTTACACACACACACACACACACACACACACACACACATTCTCTCTCTCTCTCTCTCTCTCTCTCTCTCTCTCTCTCTCTCTCTCTCTGCACTGCACTACACTTCCCGAGAATTCCTCCAGAGCATCTATGTGGCATTTGCCTTACCTATGATTATCATTATTACACACATTACAGGCACACATAGTCCCCCATTCACATCTCTGGGCGGGGACTACTCAAGAGGACGTCATTATCAGGAGAAAGAAAACTGGCATTCTACAGATCGGAGTGTGGAATGTCAGATCCCTTAATTGGGCAGGTAGGTTAGAAAATTTAAAAAGGGAAATGGATAGGTTAAAGTTAGATATAGTGGGAATTTGTGAGGTTCGGTGGCAGGAGGAACAAGACTTTTGGTCAGGTGAATACAGGGTTCTAAATACAAAATCAAATAGGGGTAATGCAGGAGTAGCTTTAATAATGAATAGGAAAATAGGAGTGTGGGTAAGCTACTACAAACAGCATAGTGAACGCATTATTGTGCCCAAGATAGACATGAAGCCCACACCTACTACAGTAGTACAGGTTTATATGCCAACTAGCTCTGCAGATGATGAAGAAATTGATGAAATGTATGATGAGATAAAAGAAATTATTCAGGTAGTGAAGGGAGACAAAAATTTAATAGTCATGGGTGACTGGAATTCAACAGTAGGAAAAGGAAGAGAAGGAAATGTAGTAGGTGAATATGGTTTGGGGCTAAGAAATGAAAGAGGAAGCCGCCTGCTAGAATTTTGCACAGAGCATAACTTAATCATAGCTAACACTTGGTTCAAGAATCATGAAAGAAGGTTGTATACATGGAAGAGACCTGGAGATACTGGAAGGTTTTAGATAGATTATATAATAATAAGACAGAGATTTAGGAACCAGGTTTGAAATTGTAAGACATTTCCAGGGGCAGTTGTGGACTCCGACCACAATCTATTGGTTATGAACTGTAGGTTAAAACTGAAGAAACTGCAAAAAGGTGGGAATTTAAGGAGATGGGACCTGGATAAACTGACTAAACCAGAGGTTGTAGAGAGTTTCAGGGAGAGCATAAGGGAACAATTGACAGGAATGGGGGAAAGAAATACAATAAAAGAAGAATGGGTAGCTCTGAGGGATGAAGTAGTGAAGGCAGCAGAGGATCGAGTAGGTAAAAAGACGAGGGCTAGTAGAAATCCTTGGGTAACAGAAGAAATATTGAATTTAATTGATGAAAGGCGAAAATATAAAAATGCAGTAAATGAAGCAGGCAAAAAGGAATACAAACGTTGCAAAAATGAGATCGACAGGAAGTGCAAAATGGCTAAGCAGGGATGGCTAGAGGACAGATGTAAGGATGTAGAGGCTTATCTCATGAGGGGTAAGATAGATACTGTCTACAGGAAAATTAAAAAGACCTTTGGAGATAAGAGAACCATTTGTATGAATATCAAGAGCTCAGATGGAAACCCAGTTCTAAGCAAAGAAGGGAAAGCAGAAAGATGGAAGGAGTATATAGAGGGTCTATACAGGGTCGATGTTCTGGAGGACAATATTATGGAAATGGAAGAGGATGTAGATGTGGATAAAATGGGAGATACAATACTGCGTGAAGAGTTTGACAGAGCACTGAAAGACCTAAGTCGAAACAAGGCCCCGAGAGTAGACAACATTCCATTAGAACTACTGATAGCCTTGGGAGAGCCAGTCCTGACAAAAGTCCACCATCTGCTGAGCAAGATGTATGACACAGGCGAAATTCCCTCAGACTTTAAGAAGAATATAATAATTCCAATCCCAAAGAAAGCAGGTGTTGACAGATGTGAAAATTACCGAACTATCAGTTTAATAAGTCACAGCTGCAAAATACTAACACGAATTCTTTACAGACGAATGGAAAAACTGGTAGAAGCTGACCTCAGGGAACATCAGTTTGGATTCCGTAGAAACGTTGGAACACATGAGGCAATACTGACCGTACGACTTATCTTAGAAGAAAGATGAAGGAAAGGCAAACCTACGTATCTAGCATTGGTAGACTTAGAGAAAGCTTTTGACAATGTTGACTGTAATACTATCTTTCAAATTCTGAAGGTAGCAGGGGTCAAATACAGAGAGTGGAAGTCTATTTACAATTTGTACAGAAACCAGGTGGCATTTATAAGAGTCGAGGGACATGAAAGGGAAGCAGTGGTTGGGAAGGGAGTGAGACAGGGTTGTAGCCTCTCCTGATGTTATTCAATCTGTATATTGAGCAAGCAGTAAAGGAAACAAAAGAAAAGTTCAGAGTAGGTATTAAAATCCATGGAGAAGAAATAAAAACTTTGAGGTTCGCCGATGACATTGTAATTCTGTCAGAGACAGCAAAGGACTTGGAAGAGCAGTTGAACAGAATGAACAGTGTCTTGAAATGAGGATATAAGATGAACATCAACAAAATCAAAACGAGGATAATGGAATGTAGTCGAATTAAGTCGGGTGATGCTGAGGGAATTAGATTAGGAAATAAGACACTTAAAGTAGTAAAGGAGTTTTCAGAATGAGATTTTCACTCTGCAGCGGAGTGTGAGCTGATATGAAACTTCCTGGCAGATTAAAACTGTGTGCCCGACCGAGACTCGAACTCGGGAAGTTTCAAAGGAGTTTTGCTATTTGGGGAGCAAAATAAGTGATGATGATCAAAGTAGAGAGGATATAAAATATTGACTGGCAATGGCAAGGAAAGCATTTCTGAAGAAGAGAAATTTGTTAACATTGAGTATAGATTTAAGTGTCAGGAAGTCGTTTCTGAAAGTATTTGTGTGGAGTGTAGCCATGTATGGAAGTGAAACATGGACCATAAATAGTTTAGACAAGAAGAGAATAGAAGCTTTCAAAATGTGGTGCACATAACTAATGAGGAGGTATTGAATAGAATTGGGGAGAAGAGAATTTTGTGGCACAACTTGACAAGAAGAAGGGATCAGTTGGTAGGGCATGTTCTGAGATATCGAGGGATCACTAATTTAGTATTGGAGGGCAGGGTGGAGGGTAAAAATCGTAGAGGGAGACCAAGAGATGAATACACTAAGCAGATTCAGAAGGATGTTGGCTTAGGTACTGGGAGTTGAAGAAGCTTGCACAGGATAGAGTAGCATCGAGAGCTGCATCAAACCAGTCTCAGGACTGAAGACTACAACAACAACACAGCCCTTTTATCAGACCATGCGAAACATACATGACTACTTGTTCGTCCTGTTCTTCCAGTACTCCTTCTTTTGTTCACGAAAGGCTCTCTTCCTTTCTTCAGTCCATTTTGGCCTTTGGGCTTCAGGTGCTGTTTTCTCTGACATCACTTGTCATTTGTACACCTTGTGTCTAGAGATGCCTTTGTCCATGACATCTGTTGAATCTATCTGGGTTCTTTCCACATCAATTTTGACTTGTGTCATCCAGGGTGTAGTGGTCATTAGTCGCTGGATGTACCTGAGGATTCTGTTGGTGAGTCTGTTCTGTGGGAGTCTGTTGATGTGTCCATAAATTTTAGTCACCTCTTTCTAATGTCTGTTGCGATGTTGGAGAACTTCTCTGTGGTGTCCCTGGAGTGAAGCCTATATCCTTCGTCTGTGAGCTCTGGTCCAATAATTTTCCTAATGATTTTTCTTTCCTGTGTGAGAATGTTCTCTAAGTCGGTCTTTGTGCATAACATCAGTGTCTCACAGGCATGTAGCACCTCAGGTTTTATTACAGTGTTGTTGTGATGAATTTTGGTGCAGGTGGATGGACATTTCTTGTTGTAAATACCCTGTGTTTTTGCATAAGACTCTCTTTAGGGCAAATTTCTCCTTTCCTGTTGGTTTGAGCACTTCACGTAGGTACTTAAAGTGTGTGACCCTGTTGATCTTGCCATACTTTGTGTTCAAATTTGGTATGTTTAATTTCGTGCAGAACAACTCAGTTTTCTGAAACGAGATCTGTAGCTCTACTTTTTCTGCGCGCTCTTTGAGTACTTCTATCTGTCTGATTGCTGTGGTTTCAATACCTGTGATTATTTTTAATTATTTTTATATGGTTGTTCCATTTTAAATCATTTCATGTGCATTCTTCTTGATATTTTATGGATGTTACTGCTTCCAGTGGTTATCTGCAATTTTGTAATCATATAATAATGAATCTTTCTGCTTATTTATGTGCAGTCTGTTATATTTGTTTATGTTGAGTGACAATTGCCAATCTGTGCACAGAGCATCAATCCTCTGGCTGTCTTGCTGCAGTTTGCTACAATTTTCTAGCATTGTGACTTCTCTAATTAACACCATAATTTGCAAAAAGCCTCGTGGAACTACTGATATTATCCACCAAGTCATATATGTATATTGTGAAAAGTAGTTGTTCTGTAACACTCCCTGTAAGGGAGGGGAGGGGAGGGGGGGTTGCTTGGAGTTACTTTTACTTCTGAAGATTTTCCTCTGTTGAGAATAACATGCTGTGTTCTATCTGCTAGAAACTATTCACTTCAATCACATAGGTGGGCAGATATTCCGTAAACTCCTATTTTGTTCATTAGGTAGCAGTGTGGAATTGTATCAAGTGCTTCCTGTAAGGCAATGAACACAGCATTGACTGCTTTCTAGGTGTCGTGGATGAGAAGAGTGTGTTTCACATAATTGTTGTTTCTGGAACCCATGTTGATTCCCACAGAAGAGATTTTTGGTCTCCAGAAATGTCATAACAAGCAAGCATAAAACATGTTCCAAGATTCTACAAGAAACTAACATCAGAGATACAGACATACAGTTTTGTTTGTCTGTTCAGTGATGCTTCTTGAAAACAGGAATGACCTGCAGTTTTTTCTAATCATTAAGAATGCTTTGCTCCTCCAGCGACTTGCAATACACTGTTGCTAGAAGAGTTCTGCTGATGGAGAAGTTATTTTGTATACTTAATGTAAAACCATACTGTAATCCCACCAAACCCAGTGGCCTTTCCTCTGTTGCTTTCTATCCTATTTCAAATTCAGTCATTTTGATATTCATGTGACAATTTAGAGGAGGTACTACATTGCAATCTTCCTCAGTGAAGCAGTTTTGGAAAAAGACTTTTTGTATTTTGGCCTTCTCTGTGTCATTTTCCATTTTGTTGTCATTACAGTCAGTGATTTGTTTACTGATTTAATGTCAAGACCAAAACTTCTCAGAATTTTTTTTCCAAGTTGCTAGATAGAATTATACTTTGATGTTGAAAACTGCTCCATGACTGAAAACTGTTCCATAACTGATTTACACTTTCACTACTATTGTATTGATTGTGATACACCAGTCTTTGAACACCAGGGCCTCAGCCTTTCTTGCAGCTCCTAGTTATTCACAGGGAGATGGACTGCCACTTTGATCTTTGTCATTCAGACTTGTCTGACAACACTAGAAGCATCTGTGCCATATGATAATGCATTATTACCATACCAACCCAGCATGGCTTTTTGCCTTCAAATGGAGAAAACTAATTACTGCAAGATAATCCACTTTATGAATGGAATTTGATGCACTAATTTGTTTTGGCTGCTCTAGTGACATGCTGTGGTACTGTGGCACAGGGATTTCACTGTGCACCAGCACTGCAAACTTAAACCTTCTGATGTGCCCTCCCGTCTATTCTAAAATGTGTTGTTGGACAATGCCATTAATTTTAGTCAAAGTTATTTTAGCACATCATGTTACAAGAAAGGGGTATGGAGTATTTTAAATACTTATCTCACATAGACAACTTGTTGTCAAATTTTGATGAGGTACAAACTTAATTTTAATGATGTTGTATTATAAAATTTTGGTGGTAGTTGTTGCAGAAAATATACTGTTTTTCTGAAGGCTTCATATTTCTGACAACTGTGAGATAGAACAAAATTCAGAATGGGGAAATTGTGCACAAAAGGTGGAGGGGATTGCTTTCCTGGTTGTCCCTTCAGTTGCCATTTTCTTTGTCTCTATCTATAATTAGTATTCAAATTTAAAATCTACAAAATAAACTATTTATGTACTAAATAAAGTGTCTGTACTTAATTTACTAATGCTGCTGATGTTCTGAGATATACAAAACTATACATTTTAGTATTACTTTCAGCACTGAACAGGGAATATAGGTAGTTACTGCACAGAAATGAAAGGTTTTTATCACACACCTTTTAAAATTGTCCTGGGTTTGTAATCTCTAGTATGATGTTTACAGAATTTGGAAGGCATTTTCTAGCTAAGGAATCAAAATCTTATAATTTCTAAATTTGCTTCAGCATTTGCACTGATCATTTATAATTCAGCAGATATCCCGTATATGCTGTGCAATTTTTGTCGTTTAAGTTGACATTATGCCTTCAGAAAGGATTTACGGTGCACTTATATTTTTCTTTTGTCCTTTTCTCATATAAGAGACTGCAGCAACTTGTGAAGGATAGCCTTGGGATCACTGAAGTTGCAACTCTGGTACTCTTCTTTAGTGTTTACTTCTACATCATATATTCCTTACAGTAACATGGCCCTTCCCCTCTACTTCCCTTAATGATAAATCTCCATCTCTGACTTGAATATTTTCTCAGCCATTTTATATAGCTTGTGCCATACAGCTTCATCTCGTACTACATTCTGTTTCCTTGTTAATTTCATTCATACTGAGTCAAAATTCTGAAATTAATACAGTGTCAAAATGTTTAAAGGCAACCCACATTCCTCACAGTTGGACTTAGTGCTAGTTTCTCATCTTTGATACCTTGAGCAACAGAACAAACAAAACCCACATTCATATCCCATCAGTATAGCACAACTATGATCTAGGCAAACATTTAACATTACACCCTTAGGTTGTTTTGGAATAAAATAGTGCACTATTTCCACTTATGGATGACAAGAAATTTTATTGATATCAATTACAGTTTTGACTGATTTCTTTATCAAGTGTACAAAATAGGTGCTGGAGCTCACACTGATAATTCTATAAGGCTCTACACAGGTCAGATCCCAATCTGTCATGGTAAAGACCTGAATAACAGACAGAAATGGTGTAGCAACTGAATTTTGACACCCAAATTATCTCCTTAACAGCTGGCTTACAAATGCATTTGTAATCAGCTGTACTTTACTCAAAGTGTGGGTTCTCACATTATCCTTCTGGGAAATGCCATTTGCTACCCAGGTCATGAAGTATATGACAACTGGGTTTATCATTCGTGCCACATGCTGACAAGCATTCAACCTTCCTTCAACAATTACCCAATCAGCCCTGTTTTGTCATATCCAGTAGCACACTACGCTAAGATTCCAGGGCTTGGAGGAGTATGGGTCTTAAGAATTGTTGCTTCCCGCAATCTTTCAACAGTTTGTCTATGGACATGTTGGCATCAAACTTATTACAACAAACTGAAGTGAGTCTCATCACCGAACACCACAGAATGCTAGTAAGGGCCCCAGTTGACTCTGGCTTTACAACATGCCAAGTCTCTGTTTGCTTGTAGAGTGGTGCCTGTTGTGTCATACTTTCAGTACTACCACAGAGGGAGATTTTACTAATCACAACCCTAAACTATTTATAGTGTACTGAGGGAAACATTATGAGAGGAGAACACTGAAATACTGCTAATGAGTAGTGACAAGAACACATACATTTATTGTTGAATATCATCTTTGCAAATCGGCTCAGGCAGCAGGTCCTGAAGTTCAGGTACTGCCCCAGAAGCTAAGGCTGGGTAGTAAACAGTTCTTGTCCCACTATAATGTCCAGTGAAGACAGGCTGGTGTGGATTTACAAGAAGCAGAAGATGCAGCACGAAGTCCACAAATAGAAGGTGGTCTTCTTGGTAGTTGAGCTGACTTGGAACTGCCTGCTCTGCTGTGGCTCAGCGCATATCGCTTCTCTGGTGGTGCCACCGTTGCAACTTCTTGGTGCGGCAATTGCTGGGCTATATGCTGTCTCTGGAGAGAGTTGTCAACCTATCGACACCAGTGGTACTGCCTGGTGGTGCGTGCTGTGCTTATGACACCACAGTGTCAGTACTGAATGATAATGGCAACTTGAACTCTCAACTGAGCTTCAAGTAATCTGATCCCAATGACTCATTGTGACACACTGCCTGTAACAGCTGCCCAGATCACAGCTGTTGTTGTCTATCCATAGTCAAAGCCAGTCAAACATCCTACAATCCTCTCATGGCACAGTCCTTTTGGAAGGGCCTTTGCACATTCTTCTTGCCATACTGATGTCCTGTGTCTGTCCCATCACAACCCATTCTGCAGTCACAGTCATTACGCTAAGCTGACTGTCCATGTTATCTGTCTGTATGATGCCCCATGTCCCTCATGCTAATGATTCAGGCTTACTCTCTCTCTCTCTCTCTCTCTCTCTCTCTCTCTCTCTCTCTCTCTCACACACACACACACACACACACACACACACACACTTCGTGTGTATGTTGTGTTGCAGTCTACACCTAAAAGGTTCCAGTAACATTAGAAACACTGAATAGCCATCATGTACGCATTTGTGATGATGACCTTTTTATGTACTGAAAATAAGCTTACATAAGGATGAAATTTTGATCAGTATATCACAGACATGGAAACATTGGGGTATCAGTTTGGTTAGAATTTGGTCAAGGTGCTCACTGTGCCACATTTTCCATTCTACTTAATGCCTTTATCTGTGTTCATCATTTGCATCAAGTTTTCAGTTTCTCTCTGTTACAATCCTCCCCCCCCCCCCCTTTCTCTTTTGATGCAAAAAAAAAAAAAAAAAAAAAAAAAAAAAAGGTGGTGTGCAATGTTCATTAACAAATCATTCAGCAACCTGCTCTTATGAAGTGAGCTGGTCATTGTAGGGGAGCATTTAAGTCTTTATCCTTGAGCAGCCATATATACTTAAGTTTTCTGAGGGTCTCCATACCTGCTCAAAGGAAATTCCCAGATGGATTTTACCCTGCATTTTCATCTGCAAAATATTATAATGGAGTTTTGTGTTTGTTATAGAATTTATTACTTCAATAAATGCTATGTGGGTCTGTTCAGCTCTATATACCAACAAAATGATGTAAAACAGAAGCGACAAAAAACTAATTTTGATAAAATAAAAAAATAATGATGAGATAATGTTGCATCTCTTACAGTAAGTGATGCCACTCTTGTGAACAAGAATGTTGCATCAAAAAATCACAACATCTGTTATGAGGCTCGTCTTGTGAGTTTACATGGAGAACGCCTATCGAAGCCAAAGAAAGTTTTTTGCTACGTTTCTCCAAAGCAACTTACAGTTAAAGAACTGTTGCTTAAGTTCATTCCAAAGAGGATCATCACATTTCGTCTGTGTCCATCCACTAAGGTAAGTGATGTCTCCTTGCAGTAATTGTAGTAATAACAGTGACAGCAACTGCACTTTGTCTTAATTTGTACACTTTCAGAAATGACTAATGAGACCTGTCCTAGAGTGTCAATTTCTTTTACAGGTCAGACTGTAGAATTTGAATAAGTTCCTTTTCACACAGCCATCCATCATGCAACCTTTAACTGCTTGAGTTTGAGCCTTCAAAGATCGTTAATACACTCAACATGAGTGAAATCTTCTTACTTTGTGTGGTGTGTCCTACAATATTTTGTAGGTGTCTTTTCTTCCAGTAGTATTTTTGTTAGGCCTTTGGGCTGTGGACTTTTTTATTATTTTCCTTTTTTGTTATTTTCCTCAGGTTCTAAAGCAAAAGTTTGCTTTGTGAAGAGCAAAACTGGACCCACTTTGGAGTAGTAGTCAAGTTGAGGAGGAAATAGGCATAATTCTCAGCTTCCTTGTCCCTGTTTACTAAAGTGCTTCGAAACTACAGGTTTCCTATTTACCTGTATTACAGTTCCCACTGCCAGGAGCTACTCAATGTGTAGCCATTATTTCTGTTGAAATTATGGGTACACATTCAACTCTTGATGAAGTGAACAAGGTCACCTTCCTATGGAACCACAATAAAATAATAGCACACACATTAAGAGACAATGGTGCCAAGCCAATTTCCGTCATGTGCCTGTGTGCTGCTAAAAACAACCTGTGCTTTAGTATTACTCAGCAAACCAAACTGCTAACCTCAGCACAGTGACAGCACTGTCTTATTTATGCTTGAGAAGCAAGAAGGGGAGGTAGTGACAGTGTACACTCCAGTACTATTAAAAGTGGAGCACTGTCACATGTACATGCCTGTATACACTGCTGAATGAAGTGCCCTTTTAGAACAAGAACAGAAACAGGATGTACAGTATATCTCAATTTTGTTGCTCGAGATGCTTCTCTGGAAGAATCAGTAAAAACCTCCTTCAGTGGTGATGTTGCCATTTTCCAGAGTAGTGATTGTTTATTCATTGCCTGCCATTTCAGTCGCAGATGATGATGCCAACTCTTTCTTAGAATCTATCCCAGATGATTTTAATTATTTTCTGTTTCCTCATCTGTCATCTCCGGTAGTCTTCATAAACTTCTTTGACATGATACAGAGTCTCTCAAGGCTTCTAATGTCACAACTATAATTACTAATATCACTGCAGCAAAAGTAATTTGACCATGTGACCTAGTGGCTAGCAATTTTGGCTAGTATCACTACAGTCCCAGTTTTGATTCCTGGCAACCACTTCAAATTTTTTGATCGTGGAAGGGTCTGTAAGGAAGTCCACTCAGCCATATGAAGACAACTGAAAAGCAACTGGAATATGAAAGCAGTGAAATTAACATGCAAGTCACCAAAGTAGTGTTTTATGTCGTAAGTGTTGCTGCAGGCAATGTGACACACAATGTTTATTTATAACAGCAGAGACATCTGCCAATACTTTTTTGAGTTAAGAGAGCAAGATGCTTGAAATATTATGACTACGGATCTTATCCTTTACAAGATTCCAGACCAGTTGTATAGAACTTAGGCCTAATGATATGGTGCCAGTAGGTAGGGAACCACTTTTTTACAAATAGAATAAAGCGGAGAAGGTGGGAGCTTCTTAATTAACATCAGAGGCTCGGCTTTTCTTGCCTGTGTGCACTTTTAATTTTTTCTGTCCATTTCTACACTATAGTAGAAATAGCAGAAAGTACTGTCGAATAATACATTTTGATCTATATTATCAATGAAATATTTCTTGTGTGCATTTCAGTTGTTCAGCTTTTGAGCAGATACGGGACTCCTGCTCCAGTAGACTGATGCTTTTGCTGCTAATAAATAAAGTTGGTGTGTCACTTTGCTCTGGTGTGAGCTTTTCAATGTAACACCTCTTCAGTGACTTGCATGTCAAATTTGCTGCTTTTGTATTCAAGCAGCTTTTCAGTTAGTCTCACAAGGCTGAGCATATCTCCTTCCAGATCTTTACACTGTGAAGCCAAAAATGCTAACCACTAGACCATATCGTCAGTTCAGTGTTCTGCTATTAGCTTTTGCTGTTGTGGAATTGGAAGACTTGAAAGTAGATGTATCACACTAAAAATGTTTGATGACTACTGGAGGAGAGATGATATGACTGAGGAAACTAGAAATGTAATAAAATTGGTTGACATTGTGTCCCTCCTTCTACAATTTGTGCACAATTGATTAACTTAACTGGCCGGCCGGTGTGGCTGTGCGGTTAAAGGCGCTTCAGTCTGGAACCGCGTGACCGCTACGGTCGCAGGTTCGAATCCTGCCTCGTGCATGAATGTGTGTGATGTCCTTAGGTTAGTTAGGTTTAATTAGTTCTAAGTTCTAGGCGACTGATGACCCCAGAAGTTAAGTCGCATAGTGCTCAGAGCCATTTGAACTTTTTTTTGATTAACTTAACTGTTACCTGCAAACATCTGCTTGCCCCTTAGTTTTTTTCTCTGTTGGCACTATCACACCTTTCTCATTCTCATTGTCAGTAAAAGTAATTGATCACATTTTCACAGCCTTCTGTGAAGGTATTTTCTGAGATAGCTTTTCATCCTCTCTTTTCACCCTCATACTGCTAGGTAACAATGTATGCTACTTTGAGTTAGAATGTGACTGTACCTACTTACGTGACTATGTTAGTTCCTGCTATGGCCAGGTGCTCACTTCACCTTTTCAAGCAATAAGAGTAGCATTTTTAGCTTTCTGTGTGAAAGAGAGCAAATTACTTGAATCAGGCATTTAATACAATGGAAGCAGTGTGCTCTTAACATGGCACTTTAAACATACAGCAGAGAGGAAAAAACTCTGCCATTGCCAAATCGAGCCTTATGAACAAGGAGTTTATAATGAAGATAGTAAATTTGTGTGTGTGTTACGTTTGTATGAGTGTGTGTGTGTGGGGGGGGTCTGTCATCTATTTTTGACAAGGCCTTACAGGCTGAAAGCTTTATTTGGAACAGTCTTCTTGTTGTGCCTATCTGCTACTCAGCATCTCCGCTATTTGGTGAGTAGCAACTTTCCATCCTGGATTTTCCATTGTTTGAAATTTGTGGTACAGGTATATAGAGAACAAAAGCAAAATTCTATGTTGTAGTACTTAAATCATAACATCCAACAGAACTGGCAGTGAGAATTGTTCAGTTCAGTTATTTAAATACTCTCAGCAATTAAAACTATTTCTGATGTCATTGTATTCACTGTCTGTGTTTTATGTTGTTGCAGTTCACCTTTCTAGGAAACAACAATCAGTATGGTCAACCTTCATTCATTGTGGATGATGGATGTCAGCCAAAAGTTGAACTTGCAGCCAAGGACCGGAATGTCATTGCTGCAACATTTACTCATTTCCTGCTGAAGAATATTGGTGAGTTTACACTTACCTTTTATTTTAGTGATTCCTTGAAGTTTTAACTAGTCTCATTACTGTGAACACTCTTTATGCCAACTGTATAATGTTCTTGCAGATTTTTTCAAAGATTTAGAAGTTAAACTTAGTTCTGGTGGTTCATAGGGTGGCGATGAAGAATGTAATTTGGAAAACTTTCATATGACTAAGGAATAGATAATTACAGTTTTATGAGCTATAGAATTCTATTAGTCTAATGTGACTCGTGGATAGCTCTCCATACCCTTATAATAAATGTTCAGTCAGTTTTTGTTTATCCACTTAAAAGCCTGCTTGCTTATCATGTTTGAAGTCTTGATGATTACTAAGACTTCACAATCTACTGTTCCACAGTCCTGAGTAAATAGTCTCCATGTTTAGGTTCCTTTCTTTTACCAACATTGTGATTGTGACTGTAATTTTTATTGGCCCTGTAAATTACCTTTTGTACATCTATGTACTTGTAACAGAGGACATGTCATGAGGCTTACAAACTAGACACTATATACCAGGTGTATCTCATAAGAGGAGTCATGCATTTTCTCTGGTTTTTCAACAGATATTTGCAAATTAATTTTTGCAATTTGTAGCTGGTGTCAGTCCAGATAAATACATCGTGTCTTTCAAGCGACACCCAGTGTTCACAAAAAGCGTCAGTTTATTTCCCCTTACCAACAAAATGGTTTTTAAAGCGGAATTTTATTTATCCATTCAAGAGTGGTCCCAATTTAGTCTATTGCAATATGTATTTTATCAGTATGTATTAACAGTAATAGTGAAGCATGAAGAATAATGAAGACTCCACCAGTGACTGAGCTGCGCAGCTGCAACGTGGTAGCAGTCGGTGCAGATCAGGGTGGTGCTGTCGCTGCTGGAGTGCTGGTTACTCTTAACGTTTGTCTTTTACTGTTAATACATATGTTGGTAAAATGAATATCTCACTTGTAACTCAGTACCATCCAGGACTGGAGCATCCTTAGGCCCATCCCAGAACCTCTTCCCAGAGTCCATCTCTCCACTTACCCCTACCACTCCACACACTCCCACCTTCTACAGGCTTATTAAAGACCATAAACCCAACCAACCAGGACACCCCATTGTGGCCGGTTACTATGCCCCCACTAAGAGAATCCCTGCTCTCGTAGACCAACACCTTCAACCTATTACCCGGAACCTATCCTCCTATATAAAAGATACCAACCATTTCCTTGACCGACTCTCCACAGTTCCTGTCCCTTTACCACATGGTGTCCTGCTCATAGCTATTGATGCCACCTCCCTGTACATTAACATTCCTAATGTCCATGGCCTTACTGCTATCGAACACTACCTTTCCAGACACCCTATGGATTCCAAACCAACCACCTCTTTCCTAGTATCCATGACCAACTATATCCTCTCCCACAATTACTTCTCCTTTGAAGGCATTACCTACAAACAAATCCGCAGTATGGCTATGGGCACTGCATGGCACCATCCTATGCTAACCTATTTGTGGGCCATCTAGAGGAATCCTTCCTAAAAACCCAGAATCCTAAATCCCTAACATGGTTCAGATTCATTAATGACATCTTTGCTATCTGGATTGAAGGTGAGGACACCTTATTCACATTCCTCCAGAACCTCAACAACTTCTCCCCCATTTGCTTCAGCTGGTCCTACTCAACCCAACAAGCCACCTTGCTAGATGTTGACCTCCACCTCAGAGATGGCTACATCAGTACCTCAGTCCATATCAAACCTACTAACTACCAGCAGTACCTCCACTTTGACAGCTGCCACCCTTTTCATACCAAGAAGTCCCTTCCATACAGCCTAGCTACCCTTGGTCGTCACACCTGCAGTGACGAGCAGTTCCTCTCAAAATACACTGAGGGTCTAACTGAAGCCTTCACTGACCATAATTATCCTCCCATCCTTGTACAAAAGCAAATCTCCTGTGCTATATCTTTCCAGTCTCCAACCAACCTCCCAAAGTCCCACAGTCCGGCCACAGAGGAGCATTCCCCTCGTAAATCGGTACCATCTGTGCATTTTGTTCAAGTTCCTTCAGGGCAAGAGTTTCAGTGTGTGTTATGGGTTCCAGGAATTCTCTGCCAGGGTTTCGATTACCTCTCGTCATGCCCTGAAATGAGAAATGTCCTGCCCACTATCCTTCCCACCCCTCCTACCATGGTATTCCGCCGTCCACCAAACCTACACAATATACTCATCCATCCTTACACAACCTCTGCTCCTAATCCCTTACCGCATGGCTCATACCCCTGCAATAGACCTAGATGCAAGACCTGTCCCATACATCCTCCTACCACCACGTACTCCAGTCCGGTTACTAACATCACCTATCTCATCAAAGGCAGGACTACCTGTGAAACCAGTCATGTGATTTATAAGCTAAGCTCAACCACTGTGCTGCATTCTATGTAGGCATGACAGCCAACAAGCTGTCTGTCCACATGAACGGCCACGGACAAACTGTGGCCAAAAAACAAACTGAACACGTTTCCGAACATGATATCCCTCATCCCAATGACTTCTTCACAGTCTGTGCCATATGGATCCTTCCCACCAACACCAGCTTTTTTGAATTGCACAGGTGGTAACTTTCCCTGCAATACATCCTACGTTCCCGTAACCCTCCTGGCCTCAACCTTCGTTAGTCACTGTCGTCATCCATCCAGCCCCCTCTCTCTTCCCATTCCAGCACTACACAGCCATCATTTCACCACCACACCCAGTCTTTTAATTTCGTTTTATTTCTCTCCTTTCCGCCACTTACCCCCTCCCTCCTTTGCACCTTCTCTCCTGCCCTCCATCTAAACTTCAACAGTTCACTGTCTGCCACTCCCATCATACTATCCCTCCCTCTCCCCACTCCAGCCTCCTCCTTACCCCCACCCAGTCGCCACTCCCATCATGTACTGGTGCTGTCTCTCGCAGTTTGTGTGTGCCTACTGCTGACAAAGGCCTTAATGGCCGAAAGCTATAATTGTGTGAATCTTTTTGCTGTGTCTATCGTGATCAGCAGCTCTGCTATATGGTGAGTAGCAACTTTCCTTCTCTGGTATTGTTACATTCCATCCTGGATTTTCCATTGTTTAATTTTTGCCTGACAGCCTTTCTTCGATCCTAACCCTGTGTTGTTTTCCTTTGTAACCACTTTCTTGTCCATCGCTATACTCAATGTTCATCCCTCTTTCTTTTCTTTCCTGTGTTTCTCTTATTGCCTTACGAACCGCACTGCATGCTCCACTTATGAGCTTCACTGTATCAACTGCCTCAGCCGCGCGCAGCAGTTGGCCTCAAGACCATGCTGATTTTTAGTGCAGCATCTTATGTCCCACATTACTCCTGCCGATATAATTAAGCCTATATCTTCAAACTGATCATGCTCCTTGTGTCAGTTCCCATATTTTTGCATGTTATCTCCCACATTTTTCTGGTGCCACACGATCTTACATCTCTAACTATGAACTCCTCCTCACCCCCCACATTTTCTCCATTCTATCCCTGTTCACACCCACTAAATCCACCTCATCCAGTCACATCTGCTGTCCCCCTTCTTTACGCTTATCCACCCACAAACCTGCTACCCACAGTAATATACATATACTTACGATTATAATAGAGGGAAACATTCCATGTGGGAAAAATATATCTAAAAGTCCTTTTTTCCCCCTAAAGTAAGTCTTTCCGCTCCCGGGATTGGAATGACTCCTTACCCTCTCCCTTATAACCCAAATCCTTTCGTCTTTCCCTCTCCTTCCCTCTTTCCTGATGAGGCAACCGTTGGTTGCGAAAGCTTGAATTTTGTGTGTATGTTTGTGTTTGTTTGTGTGTCTATCGACCTGCCAGCGCTTTTGTTGGTAGATATACTTATGATTAGTTATTCTCTACTTTGACCCTTGTGACTTCTCACCAATTTTAATGAGTTTTCGCTTTCCACTATCGTCCTCTTCCTTAGATTTCATCTCTCTGCTTTTTTTATTATTGTTATTATTATTATTATTATTATTATTATTATTATTATTACCCATCTCTGGTTGCCACCCCTCCTTCCACAATGACCTCCATCTATTCATATTCTGCCAATCCTTAGCCCTCACCAACATAGTCCTGCAAAACCATATCAACCAAGCCCAATCCTCCTCGCAGTACCTTCTCTCCATCTGCAAAATTCTCCTGCTATGTAATCCCAAATTTCTGGAACCCATAAAACACATTGAAACTCTTGCCCTGCAGGAACTTGAGCAACATGCACAACACCGCCTCAAAAAGCTGTCCATCGTGCTCACATACTGCTCACGCCTTGGAGTACCACTTCTACAACAACCTCCAAACCTCCCCCACACCCCCTCATAGCTGACAAACCCTGTCTCGCAGACCTACTACACTTGCCCCACCCTCCAAAACTTCCTCACACCACCACACAGAACCCAGAACCTAAACAGACCCACAACACAGTTATGAATCTTTCCTCCAGAGACCTTAGTCCCACAGAAATACCAGTCCTTTTCAAAGGCCTCACCTTTTGCCCTACTCCCAAATTCAACCATGCAGGACTAGTTAAAGATCTTTTCTCCTTCTCTTGGTCCCTACAGTGAAAACACTTTTTTGCCAACAACCTGACCAATCAGACTCAACCGAAGACCAATATTGAACTGTGCCTAACTCAGTTCACTCCTCTATCCAACCGTGAACCATGCCCACTGCCTCCAAACCACTCGCTGTTAACTTTCCAGAATTTCTTAACCTTGAACCTTGCCTCACCATCATTCCTCAACTCCATCAATGTGCAAACTAACCTTACTTCTGCAGAAAGAACCACAGTCCACCATCTAAAAACTGATTCCGACCTTATAATCCTACCTGCAGACAAAGGCTCCATGACCGTTGTTTTGAACCACAAGGATTACGTGGCAGAAGGACTCCATCAGCTGTCAGATACTTCCACCTACAAACGATGCCACAGGGGTCCCATTCCAGTAATCCAGCAGGATCTCCAGTCACTACTCAAATCCTTAGGCACATCCGAGAACCTCTCCCCAGAGTTCATCTATCTACTTACCCCTACCACTCCCCGCACTCCCACCTTCTACATGCTTCCTGAAGTCCATAAACCCAACCACCCAGGATGCCCCATTATGGCCGGTTGCTGTGCCCCCACTGAGAGAATCTCTGCTCTCGTAGACCAACACCTTCAACCTATTACCTGGAACCTACCCTCCTATATAAAACATACCAACCATTTCCTTGACTGACTCTCCACAGTTCCTGTCCCTTTACCACATGGTGCCCTGCTTGTCACTATTGATGCCACCTCCCTGTACACTAACATTCCTAATGCCCATGGCCTTACTGCTATCGAACACTACCTTTCCAGACACCCTATGGATTCCAAACCAACAACCTCTTTCCTAGTATCCATGACCAACTATATCCTCACCCACAATTACTTCTCCTTTGAAGGCATTATCTACAAACAAATCCGCGGCACGTCTATGGGCACCCGCATGACACCATCCTATGCTAACCTATTTGTGGGCCATCTAGAGGAATCCTTCCTAAAAACCAGAATCCTAAACCCCTCACCTGGTTCAGATTCATTGATGACATCTTTGCTATCTGGATTGAATGTGAGGACCCCTTATTCAAATTCCTCCAGAACCTCAACTTCTTCCCCATATGCTTCAGCTGGTCCTACTCAACCCAACAAGCCACTTTCCTAGATGTTGACCACCACCTCAGAGATGGCTACATCAGTACCTCAGTCCATATCAGACCTACTAACCACCAGAAATACCTCCACTTCGACAGCTGCCACCCATTCCATACCAGGAAGTCCCTTCCGTACAGCATAGCCACCTGTGGTCGTCGCATCTACAGTGACGAGCAGTTCCTCCCAAAATATATCGAGGGTCTCACTGAAGTCTTCACTGACTGTAATTATATTCCCATCCTTGTACAAAAACAAATCTCCCGTGCCTTATCTTTCCAGTTTCCCACCACCTCCCGAAGTCCCACAGTCCAGCCACAGAGGAGCATTCCCCTCGTAACTCAGTACCATCCAGGACTGGAGCAACTGAATTACGTTCTCCGCCAGGGTTTCAGTTACCTCTCATCGTGCCCTGAAATGAGAAATGTCCTGCCCACTATTCTTCCTACCCCACCTACTGTGGTATTCCGCCGTCCACCGAATCTACACAATATACTCGTCCATCCTTACACAACCCCTGCTCCCAATCCCTTACCTCATGACTCATACCCCTGTAATAGACCTAGATGCTCCTACCACTAGGTAATCCAGTCCAGTCACTAATATCACCTATCTCATCAAAGGCAGGACTACCTCTGAAACCAGTTTTGTGATATACAAGCTAGGCTGCAACCACTGTGCTGCATTCTATGTAGGCATGACAACCAACAAGCTGTCTGTCCGCATGAACGGCCACCAACAAATTGTAGCCAAAAAACGAGAGGACCATCCTGTTGCTGAACATGCTGCCAAACATGATATCCCTCATCCCAATGACTGCTTCACAGCCTGGGCCGTATGGATCCTTCCCACCAACACCAGCTTTTCTGAATTGCACAGGTGGGAACTTTCCCTGCAATACATCCTATGTTCCCGTAACCCTCCTGGCCTCAACCATCGTTACTTACTGTCCTCATCCGTCCAGCCCCCTCTCTGTTCCCATTCTAGTACTACACAGCCGTCATTGCCACACGCAGTCTTTTAATTTCGTTTTATTTCTCTCCTTTCTGCCACGTACCCTTTCCCCCTTTGCACCTTCTCTCCTGCCCTCCATCTAACCTTCAACACTTCACTGCCTGCCACTTCCACCATACTATCCCTCCCCCTCCCCACTCCAGCCTCCTCCTTACCCCCACCCAGTCGCCACTCCCATCAAGTACTGGTGCTGCTGGTCGCAGTGTGGTTTCAGTTCTCTGAGACTGCAGATGTGTGTGCAAGTTGCATTTGTGTGTGTGTGTGTGTGTGTGTGTGTGTGTGTGTGTGTGTGTGTGTTTGCCTACTGCTGACAAAGGCCTTAATGGCTGAAAGCTATAATTGTGTGAATCTTTTTGTTGTGTGTATCACGACTGAGCATCTCCACTATATGGTGAGTAGCAACTTTCCTTCTCTGATATTGTTACATAATATCTCACTAGAGTAATTTTGGAGTGCTCTATCAAATGGGCACATAACACTCTGCTTTGGAAATCATTTTATTTGTAAAGGGAAACAAACCGATGCTTTCCATCAGAAACTCACAGATAGAGTGAGGGAAAAATGACTGTCTATAATCCTCCACATGAGCCCTAATTTCTCCTATCTTATCTTTGTGGCCCTTATGTGAAATGTATGTTGGTGGCAGTAGAATCAATCTGCAGTTGACTTCCAGTGCCATTTCTCTGAATTTCCACAATAGTGTCTCAGGAAAAGAGTGTTGTCTTCATCCCAGGGATTCCCATTTCTGTTCATGAAGCATCTCCATAATACTTGCAAGCTGATCAAACCTACCAGTAAAAAAATGTAACAGCACACCTCTGAATCACTTGTCTGCCTTTAATGTGACGTCTTGGGGATCCCAAACACTCGAGCAGTACTCAAGAATTCGTGACACTCGCATTTTATATGCTGTCTGTCATATATTGGCTAGAGGCCGACTACACATGCTGCCAGTACGATGTCTTCACTGACCAGTGGCCTGCACGTGTCTCTGCTCTGGAGGCTATTTACTAATACCACACAGGCATCACATCTTATGGACACAATGTTGTACATACACAGTCTGTTACAAGTGCCATCAGAAGTAGAGGTGTACAAATTCCACTTGCGGCCTGCTTGCCCCTAGCTCCTCTGCAACCATTCATGCAGGTCAGCCTGCCGCGACGTAAACACAAGAGTGCGCGTGTACTGAGGCATACTGGGTAATGTGGTCGACTGGGACCCCGCATGCCCGGGCTACCTGGGTTCCCGCAGGCCTACCAAGCTTCACAGGACCTGCTCAGCTTGCTGCGCCTGACAACAGGTTGTGCTGTGGACCCTCATGACGCAAACGTAGACGCCGCGAAAAATGGCTCAGAGTCGCCATTGTATTCCCAGCACAATAGTTTTTAGACGAACTGGATACGAAACAAGTGCTTCGATTTTGTTAAAATGCATTTTGGCAATTTAGAATGATTTTGCCAACTTCGAATGAATTCACAGAACCAGTAAAATACATCCTGGAAAAGTAGTTAAATATTTGTATAACTGGTGTCATATTTGGCTGAAACATACTAAAGTTAAAGAATCTAGACTTCCAAAATCTTAATTTGGTTCTCATTGCAGTTCCGTGGTTATCAGGGGCGTAGATAATTTATTCTTCTGGGTAGGGGACCAATCTTCTTTTTGGAGGGTGGAGGTTCACTTCTTTAGTACAAATATCCATCCGTTTCAGTGTTGAAAACTGCAACACAGACTGCATTGCGTTCCACTAAAACGAAAAACACTATCAAGTGTGCCAAATTTCATCAAGGTTGGAATAAAAATCTACAATTTGTCGAATTCCGTTTGCTGAAGTAACCTCTGCCATGCACCCTACAAAATTTTATGGTTTCAAGGTATAGTGTGCAAAATTTCATCAAGACTGTATGCAATACAAACACACGGAGACAATGAAAACGCACTTTCGGTTTTTGTCAAATTTTCCAATTTTTAGGTCGATTTTCCAAAACTTTTATTTCATAAAAACCTTGTCCTGAGAATTACGAGTACAGCAAAAAAAAAATTTTGCCGAATTGGTCCAGCCATCATCGAGTTTTACGATTATCGACACATTTGGCAACTCATTTTTATTTATAAAGCCCAATATTTTTTGAGCTGAAATTAATACATATATTGGGGTTTGTCTTTTGGTGCTCAGGTAAAATAAAAACTTTTAACTAACGTTCGTAATACGACAATGACGCGCGCAGTTTAAACGGCTGCGTAGTGCAGCTCAGCAGTAATATGGGCAGGCAAGCAAGTTTCCCGCAGCCTGCCCGGGTTGGGTTGTGCTTGGCTTGGCTGGGAGTGAAGCAGCCTGCCCGTTCTGTTGACAACGCGCGGCGGCCTGCCCGCCTGGCCACCGGGCAAGCATGGGCGGGTTAAAAGCGGAACATGTACACCACTGATCAGAAGACACAAGCCACTTTTTCAAGCAGCATATGCACCAGGAAATGAGTGGTGCTGCTATCAAGAAAATAAGTACTGTCCACATGTCACGTGATTGCAGATGTACTTCTGCCTGCTGGATACTTCAGGCCAAGGACAGTCTTCAGCAGCAGCATTCAACTGCTCACTCAGTTCTGGGCCAGGAGCCGGCTGCACTTGTACATTATCAGTCAGAACTCACTGAGACCAGACCTGAGACTCTGCTCTAAAATGCAACATCTCTGCACCGTTTCATGTTACTCCATGCAGCGTGACCCTCAAGGATGCTGTATCTACAGCCACTCGGGATGAGGCATCTCTCAGAATTGGACCAGTGAACTTTGTTTCTGTTACTTTCAAGCAGTCACGAATCATCTTTCAGTTGTTACCAGAAATATTCGTGATTGTGTACTTATGCCATGAATAAAGTGTTCTTAACTTCAACCAGGGAATCATCATCACTCTAGTGCTCATCACCCAAACAGGATTTAACAGTATGGCAGACACCTCATCAATCGCCTTAATACACTCCTGGAAATTGAAATAAGAACACCGTGAATTCATTGTCCCAGGAAGGGGAAACTTTATTGACACATTCCTGGGGTCAGATACATCACATGATCACACTGACAGAACCACAGGCACATAGACACAGGCAACAGAGCATGCACAATGTCGGCACTAGTACAGTGTATATCCACCTTTCGCAGCAATGCAGGCTGCTATTCTCCCATGGAGACGATCGTAGAGATGCTGGATGTAGTCCTGTGGAACGGCTTGCCATGCCATTTCCACCTGGCGCCTCAGTTGGACCAGCGTTCGTGCTGGACGTGCAGACCGCGTGAGACGACGCTTCATCCAGTCCCAAACATGCTCAATGGGGGACAGATCCGGAGATCTTGCTGGCCAGGGTAGTTGACTTACACCTTCTAGAGCACGTTGGGTGGCACGGGATACATGCGGACGTGCATTGTCCTGTTGGAACAGCAAGTTCCCTTGCCGGTCTAGGAATGGTAGAACGATGGGTTCGATGACGGTTTGGATGTACCGTGCACTATTCAGTGTCCCCTCGACGATCACCAGTGGTGTACGGCCAGTGAAGGAGATCGCTCCCCACACCATGATGCCGGGTGTTGGCCCTGTGTGCCTCGGTCGTATGCAGTCCTGATTGTGGCGCTCACCTGCACGGGGCCAAACACGCATACGACCATCATTGGCACCAAGGCAGAAGCGACTCTCATCGCTGAAGACGACACGTCTCCATTCGTCCCTCCATTCATGCCTGTTGCGACACCACTGGAGGCGGGCTGCACGATGTTGGGGCGTGAGCGGAAGACGGCCTAACGGTGTGCGGGACCGTAGCCCAGCTTCATGGAGATGGTTGCGAATGGTCCTTGCCGATACCCCAGGAGCAACAGTGTCCCTAATTTGCTGGGAAGTGGCGGTGCGGTCCCCTACGGCACTGCGTAGGATCCTACGGTCTTGGCGTGCATCCGTGCGTCGCTGCGGTCCGGTCCCAGGTCGACGGGCACGTGCACCTTCCGCTGACCACTGGCGACAACATCGATGTACTGTGGCCCCACGTGTTGAGCAATTCGGCGGTACGTCCACCCGGCCTCCCGCATGCCCACTATACGCCCTCGCTCAAAGTCCGTCAACTGCACATACGGTTCACGTCCACGCTGTCGCGGCATGCTACCAGTGTTAAAGACTGTGATGGCGCTCCGTATGCCACGGCAAACTGGCTGACACTGACGGCGGCGGTGCACAAATGCTGCGCAGCTAGCGCCATTCGACGGCCAACACCGCGGTTCCTGGTGTGTCCGCTGTGCCGTGCATGTGATCATTGCTTGTACAGCCCTCTCGCAGTGTCCGGAGCAAGTATGGTGGGTCTGACACACCGGTGTCAATGTGTTCTTTTTTCCATTTCCAGGAGTGTAGATGAACTACACTCTCCCAAAATTCCTCCAATGAAATGGAGATGAGCATTCACGTTCCCTACTACCATCGCAATGTGCTCATTCCATTTTGTATCATTTTACAATGTTACACCTAGATATTTAATTGTTGTGACTGTGTCAAACAGTACACAGTTAATGCTATATTTGAACATTATTGGATTGTAATTCGTCCTCATCCGCATTAACTTACATTTTTCTATATTTAGAGCAAGCTGCCATTCATCACACCAACTAGAAATTCTGTCAAGTTGTTCTTTATCCTTCTACAATCACACAACAATGGGACCTTCCCATACACCACAGTATCATCAGCAAACAGCTGTAAATTGCTGTTGACCCTGTCCTTCATTTGTATATAGGGAGTAAGAACAGTCCTCTCGCACTTCCCTGGGACACTCCTGACGATATGCTTGAACACTCACCATTGAGGACAGTGTATGGCTTCTATTACTTAGTCTTTGAGCCACTCACATATCTGGGAACCAAACCCATATAATCTATTAATATGGAAGCTGCCTGTTGAGCTCCATCCATAGTTTGCAGAATATTGTGTGAGAAAAGGGAAAGCTGAGTTTCGCATGAGCGATGCTTCCTAAATCTGTGCTGATCTGAGGGCAGAAGCTTTTCCATCACAAGGAAATTTATGATATTTGAACTTAGAATGTATTCAAGAATTCTGCAGCAAACAAATGTTAAGATTGTTTGTTGTTGTTGTTGTTGTTGTTGTTGTGGTCTTCAATTTGAAGACTGGTTTAATGCAGCTCTCCATGCTATTCGATCCTCTGCAAGCCTCTTCATCTCTGAATAACTACCGCAACTCACATCCTTCTGAATCTGCTTACTGTATTCATCTCTTGGACTCCATCTACAATTTTTGCCCCCCACACTCCCTTCCAGTACAAAGTTGGCAGCCCCCTTGATGTTGCAGAATGTGCCTGTCAACTGATCCCTTCTTTTCTCCCCAATTCTATTCAGTACCTCCTCATTAGTTATGTGAACTACTCATCTAGTCTTCAGCATTCTTCAGCAGCACCACATTTCAAAAACTTCTGTTCTCTTCTTGTCTAAACTGTTTGTCGTCCATGTTTCACTTCTGTGCGTGGCCACACTCCATACAAATACTTTCAGAAAAAGACTTCCTGACACTTAAATCTATATTTCATGTTAAAAAATTTCTCTTCTTCAGAAATGCTTTTCTTCACATTTCCAGTCTACATTTTATGCCCCATCTGCTTCACCTATCATCAGTTATTTTACTGCCCAAACAACAAATCTCAATTACTACTTTAATGCCTCATTTCCTAATCTGATTCCCTCAGCTTCACCTGATTTAATTATACCACATTCCATATTCAAAACTGTATGACATTCAATTATAGTTGTTTTTCTTTTGTTTATGTTCATCTTACATCCACCTTTCAAGGCACTGTCCATTCCTTTCAACTGCTCCTCAAGTTCTTTGCTGTCTTTGATAGAAGTACAATGTCATCTGCTAACTCAGAGTTTTTATTTCTTCTCCCTGAACTCTTAATTCCTTCTGCAAATTTTTCTTTGATTTCCTTCACCACGTGCTCAGTATGCAGACTGAATAACATCGAGGATAAGCTACATCATTGCTTCTTTTTCATGGCCCTTGACTCTTACAACTGCCGTTTGGTTTCTGTATAAGTTGTAAATAGCCTTTGGCTCCCTGTATTTTACCCCTGCTTCCTTCAGAATTTCAAAGACAGTATTGCAGTCAACATTGTCAAAAGCTTTCTCGAAGTCTACAAACGCTGTAAATGTAGGTTTACTTTTCCTTAACCTATGTTGTAAGGTAAGTCATAGTGCCAGTATTGCCTCATGTATGCTCACATTTCTCCAAATCCAAACTCATATTCCCTGATGTGCTTTTACCAATTTTTTCATTCTTCTGTAAAGAAAAATTGTGTTAGTGTTTTACAACCATGACCTGTTAAACTGATATACGAATGCATAGTTTCACAGCGATGTTGTTGTTGTGGTCTTCAATCCAGAGACTGGTTTGATGCAGCTGACCATGCTGCTCTATCTTGTGCGAGCTTCTTCATCTCCCAGTACCTACTGCAACCTACATTCTTCTGAATCTGCTAAGTGTGTTCATCTCTGGGTCTCCTTATACGATTTTTAGCCTCCACGCTGCCCTCCAGTACTAAATTGGTGATCTCTTGATCCCTCAGAACATGTCTTACCAACCAACTTCTTGTATTCGAGTTCCAGAAATTTCTCTTCTCCCCGATTCTATTCAATACCTCCTCATTAGTTATGTGATCTACACATCTAATCTTCAGCATTCTTCTGTAGTACCACATTTCAAAAGCTTCTATTCTGTATTTATTGTCCATGTTTCACTTCCATACATGGCTATACTCCATACAAATACTTTCAGAAATGACTTCCTGACACTTAAATCTATACCTGATGTTAACAAATTTCTCTTCTTCAGAAATGCTTTCCTTGCCATTGCCAGTCTACATTTTATATCCTCTCTACTTCGACCATCATCAGTTATTTTGCTTCCCAAATAGCAAAACTCATTTCCTACTTTATGTGTCTCATTTCCTAATCTAATTCCTCAGCATCATCCGATTTAATTCCACTACATTCCATTATCCTCGTTTTGCTTTTGTTGATGTTCATCTTATATCCTCCTTTCAAGACACTGTTCATTCTGTTCAGCTGCTCTTCCAGGTCCTTTGCTGTCTCTGACAGAATTACAATGTCATCGGCAAACCTCAAAGTTTTATTTCTTCTCCATTGGTTTTAATTCCTACTCTGAATTTTTCTTTTGTTTCCTTTACTGCTTGCTCAATATACAGATTGAATAACATTGGGGATAGGCTACAACCCTGTCTCATTCCCTTCCCAACCACTGCTTCCCTTTCATGCCCCTCGACTCTTGTAACTGCCATCTGGTTCCTGTACAAATTGTAAATAGCCTTTCATTCCTTGTATTTTACCCCTCCCACCTTCAGAAATTGAAAGAGAGTATTCCAGTCAACATTGTCAACAGCTTTCCCTAATTCTACAAATGCTAGAAATGTAGGTTTGCCTTTCCTTAATCTATCTTCTAAGATAAGTCGTAGGGTCAGTATTGTCTCATGTGTTCCAACATTTCTATGGAATCCAAACTGATCTTCCCCGAGGTCGGCTTCTACCAGTTTTTCCATTCATCTCTAAAGAATTTGTGTTAGTAGAATGAGGTTTTCACTCTGCAGTGGAGTGTGCGCTGATATGAAACTTCCTGGCAGATTAAAACTGTGTGCCGGACCGAGACTCAAACTCAGGACCTTTGCCTTTCACGGGCAACTTCTGTACCAACTGAGCTACCCAAGCACGACTCACGCCCCGTCCTCACAGCTTTACTTTTGCCAGTACCTCGCCTCCTACCTTCCAAACTTTACAGCTCTTCTGCGCGAAAGGCAAAGGTCCTGAGTTCGAGTCTCGGTTTGGCACACAGTTTTAATCTGCCAGGAAGTTTCATATCAGCGCACACTCCACTGCAGAGTGAAAATCTCATTCTGGAAACATCCTCCAGGCTGTGGCTAAGCCATGTCTCTGCAATATCCTTTCTTTCAGGAGTGCTAGTTCTGTAAGGTTCGCAGAAGAGCTTCTGTAAAGTTTGGAAGGTAGGAGGTGAGGCACTGGCAGAAGTAAAGCTGTGAGGACGGGGCGTGAGTTGTGCTTGGGTAGCTCAGTTGGGAGAGCACTTGCCCACGAAAGGCAAAGGTCCCGAGTTCGAGTCTCAGTCCAGCACACAGTTTTAATCTGCCAGGAAGTTTCAATTCGTGTTAGTATTTTGAAGCCGTGACTTATTAAGCTGATAGTTCTGTAATTTTCACATCTGTCAACACCTGCTTTCTATGGTACAGGAATCATTATATTCTTCTTAAAGTCTGAGGGTATTTTGCCTGTCTCATACATCTTGCTCATCAGTTGGTAGAGTTTTGTCAGGGTTGGCTCTCCCAAGGCTATCAGTAGTTCTAATGGAATGCTGTCTACTCCCGCGGTCTTGTTCCAACTTAAGTGTTTCAGTGCTCTGTCAAACTCTTCACACAGTATCATATCTCCCATTTCATCTTCATGTACATCCTCTTCCATTTCCATAATATTGTCATCAAGTACATCGCTGTTGTATAGACCCTCTATATACTCCTTCCACCTTTCTGCTTTCCCTTCTTTGCTTAGAACTGGGTTTCCATCTGAGCTCTTGATATTCATACAAGTGGTTCTCTTTTCTCCAAAAGTCTCTTTAATTTACCTGTAGGCAGTATCTATCTTACCCCTTGTGAGATAAGCCTCTACATCCTTACATTTGTCCTCTAGCCATCCCTGCTTAGCCATTTTGCACTTCCTGTCAATCTCATTTTTGAGACGTTTGTATTCCTTTTTGCCTGCTTCATTTACTGCATTTTTATATTTTTTCCTTTCATCAATTAAATTCAGTATTTCTTCTGTTACCCAAGGATTTCTACTCGACCTCGTCCTTTTACCTACTTGATCCTCTGCTGCCTTCATTATTTCATCTCTCAAAGCTACCCATTCTTCTTCTACTGTATTTCTTTCCCCCATTCTTGTCAAGCGTTCCCTAATGCTCTCCCTGAAACTCTCTACAGCCTCTGGTTCTTTCAGTTTATCCATGTTCCACCTCATTAAATTCCCACCTTTTTGCAGTTTCTTCAGTTTTAATCTGCAGTTCATAACCAATAGATTGTGGTCAGAGTCCACATCTGCACCTGAAATGTCTTACAATTTAAAACCTGGCTCCTAAATCTCTGTCTTATTATTGTATAATCTATCTAAAACCTTCCAGTATCTCTAGGTCTCTTCCATGTATACAGCCTTCTTTCATGTTTCTTGAACCGAGTGTTAGCTATGATTAAGTTATGCTCTGCGCAAAATTCTACCAGGCGGCTTCCTCTTTCGTTCCATACCCCTATTCCATTTTCACCTACTACATTTCCTTCTCTTCCTTTTCCTACTATCGAATTCCAGTCACCCATGACTACTAAATTTTCGTCTCCCTTCACTATCTAAATAATTTCTTTTATCTCATCATACATTTCATCAGTCTCTTCGTAATTTGCGGAGCTAGTTGGCATATAAACTTGTACTACTGTGGTAGGCATGGGTTTCGTATCTATCTTGGCCACAATAATGCGTTCACTGTGCTGTTTGTTAGTAGCTTACCAGCATTCCTTTTTTTTTTATTGATTATTAAACCTACTCCTGCATTGGAAAAATTATGGCTGTAGTTTGCCCTTGCTTTCAGCCATTCACAGTACCAGCACAGCAAGGCCGTTTTGGTTAGTGTTACAAGGTCAGATCAGTCAATCATCCAGTCTGTTGCCCCTGCAACTACTGAAAAGGCTGCTGCCCCTCTTCAGGAACCACACATTTGTCTGGCCTCTCAACAGATACCCCTCCATTGTGGTTGCGCCTATAGTATGGCTATCTGTATCACTGAGGCATGCAAGCCTCCCTACCAACGGCAAGGTCCATGGTTCATGGGGGTAGGCACAGCAATATATATTGGTAAAATTTTATCACAGCGATATATACTGATAAAATTTTCTTGGTCTTTCAGCTGCATCCAGTGGTTTAAAACCACTTGATGTGGCTGGAAGCCAAAGAAAACTGATAGATTGGTAACAATATTAGAGAGGAAAGTTGATACTAACCATATAGTGGAGATGCTGATTTGCGATAGGCACAACAAAAAGATTCACACAATTATAGCTTTTGACCATTAAGGCCTTTGTCAGCAATAGTAGACACACACACACACACACACACACACACACACACACACACGAGCGCGCACTCACGCAAACACAACTTGCACACATGTCTGCAGTCTCAGACAACTGAAACCACATAGTTTGGTGATATTCATACCTGTCAGCACCGGCTTTCTTTGGAATTGGAATGATTATATTGTTCTTGGGTATTTCGCTTGTCTCATATACTTTGCACTGTGGGTGGAAGAGTTTTCTCATAGCTAACTCTCCCAAGGTCTGACAGAATGTCGTCTATTCCTGGGGGCCTTGTTTTGACTTAGGTTTCTCAGTGCTCTGTCAAATTCTTCTTGCAGTATCATGTCTCCCATCTCATCAGCATCTACATCTTCTTCTATTTCTCTAATATTGCCTGCAAGTTTATCTACCTTGTATATACCTTCTATATACTCCTTCTTTCAGCTTTTTGTTCTTTGCTTAGGACTGGTTTTCCATTTGAGCTCTTAATATTCATACCACTGCTTTTGATTATTGGATCACAGAGGGTCTTCTCTAACCTTAATGCACTTACTCAGCACATGTCTCCAAAGTGTGATTTACAATCAGTGTGAACTATGCCCGTAATCCTCTACATGAGTCATATTTTAACTAAATATTCATTCACTGTCTAACTGGGTTGCAACAACTGCTTATCTGTTTTCTTTAGCATAAATACTCTTCCAGCCTTCTTGATGGATTTGTTAACTTTAGTAACCATCCTCATCACAATGACATCGTGATCACTAATCCCTGTCTCTGTACTGATGCTGTCGATAAGAACAGGCCTGTTTGTAACTACAAAGTCTAAAATATTTCGTTGCATGTGGGTTGTCTTAACTAGTTGTTCAAGGCAGTTTGTGAAAAACATGTTCAAAAGTACTTCACAAGACTGTCTGTCTGTAGTGAATCCATAGATGTTCCAGTCTTCCAGTCTATACCCCTTATATTAAACTTGCCTCCAACTAATAATGCATGACCTGGGTATTTCTGTGCTACTGAGCATAGACTTTCCTTGAATGATTCTACAATTTATGGCAGAATCACTAGGCCAGTATAAACATCTGACGATTAACTTGAGTTCACCTAGGCCTACTTCTTGTGTCCAGTAACTTCAGTCAGACTCAATTTCGACCTTACTAGGCACAATATTTTTTGTTGATGGCAGTGAACACTCTTCCTTCTTTGATATCTAATGGGTCTTTTCAATATACATTCCATGCCTCACTAAATATTTCATAGCTCTTCACTTAGTTTCAGCCAGCTCTTGATGTGGAGAATAATTTGAGCACAACAACTTTTGTCAAAGGCAATAAGTTCAGGTTCTTGGTTACAAATAGTTTTTTTTATAATTTACTATTAAAATATTGATAATTGAAGTGTTTATACTTTGTATGCAATCTTATTTCACTCTCTGTATATTGACTGGTGAGTGCTCATCAGAGGATTTCAAACTGCCATCTAGCCTTTCCACGAGTACTCTGCTACCTGAGTAGAGTGTCTGCATAATTCTGCCCATACAAATGCTTGAAAGTGCACATCCTACTTAATCTATGTAGGTCAGTAGCCCAGTCCACATAAGATTAATTGGGATCCTTTTTCTACTGTCAAAATACTAACCTGGCTGAAATAACATATTTTTTCATTGAAAATTGTTCAGTTGTAATAAAGAAAGTATCCTAGCAAATTCAAGCTGTGCCCGTTGTGTTAACCATTCTAATTTCTGTATTAGGTGACACAGTTTAGAATTTCCTGACAAGAACATGGCGTTTTGTCTTTCCATTCAGAAATTTGGCAAGTTGTAACATGTAATTGCAATCATTAGCGATAGGCATCCCACTCTTCACTTTGCTTGTTAAATGGTGGAAAAGCTGTAAACATGGGTGGGATAAAAGACAGAACTGTTGCACTCGCCAATGCTTGCACTGCCTGTAATATTGCTATCTTTAGCTCATGGTAATGTTACACATTTTTGCTCACAAACAAGAGCTTACATACAAGATGTCCTCAGAAAAATTACAAGCTACTTTAAGTGCATATTCCAAAGCTAAGTCAAGCTATGCCATACCAAAGTTCTGGCTATATGAAACAGAGTCTACAAGAATCACACCTGAGCCAAACCTGTGGCACACTCACTACACACCACATGGATCACATTTTAACTAATTCAGACTGTTCAGACTGGCTCTGGTCCAGGTTATATGCCAGATTCTAGTGTGTTCCTGCAGGAGGGCACTCTTGATTATCAGTGTCCTCTGGGTAGGGTGCCATAGTGGTCGACAGTAATATTGTACCAGATATTCGGTTTCCGTATTGACATCGGGTGGGGCCATTACACTTCTTGCTATTGTCGTCTTATGTCTCAGGGAAGGGTGCACTGTGCATCCCCAGAAGTATCTGATCCTTTCTTTAGAACATAAAATGTCTTGACAGGTAATAAAGAAAATCTGAGAACACTACTAAAATTGTATAATCTAGGAAACTCCTATCTCACTGATGAAACTTTAATTAAAAAGAATGTTATTTTACTAGTAGTTTACATTATTTGGAAGACTAAGTTCATTTTTATCTGTTTGCTCTAGGTGGATCAGAGACTTTCAAAGATAAACAGGACTTTTTCTACCATGAGGTTAGGAAGTACCACCAGAAACATTATCACGAAAAACTGCCCATGAAAATCTGCCGTGAAAAGCTTCTGGAGTCGGTGAGTTGAGAGGACTATGAATCACTGTTATTTTTTGAGATCTTTAATTAACAGAAGGTTATTGTTGGAAAATATAGATCTTGCAAAAATATAAAATGACAGTTAATGCAAAAAACGCTAAAATTGGTTTGAAAGTTCTTTCAGTATAACAGGATGATTTAATGCTGTTATCTACTTTTCCTTGGGCATAATAGTGTATATCTTATTCATAAAATACTTAATGCTACATCACAGAATTTCTACTTTTTGTGTCTGTGTGATCACAAAGCAAAATAACACCAAATAATACATCACACTTCTCTCTTTCAGAACTTAATTTTCTTCTGTCCCTCCTGTGTTGTCCTGTCTCCCCCCCCCCCCCCCTCCCCCCAATTTCTTTTTCTCTTTCTCTCTTTCCTTGAAGTTGGTAGTAAATGAAAGAACTGTATTGAAAGAATGAACTTCAACAGCTAAGATTCCATAGAAATAAATACATTGCTGATGATGGATAGCTAGTAATTAAAACAGTTGACAAGGTGGGAAAAGAAATGAGGCTGAAACAGAAACAGAGATCCAAGGGATAGAAATAAAAAAAAGGTTAGAGAAAGAAAAGGAGGAAAAGGGGGAGAATGAAAAGAAAGCAACAGTAGAGATATGACTTAGAAACAGGTAGAATTCCACAGAAGTTAAGATCAGACGCATATTGAGGGGTATTTGAATGGTTTGGAAGACGAAATAAACAGGCAAGTTCCTTGCTGCATAGCAGAATATGCTTGACAGAGATTTGTATTACCAGTATGTGTTTATGCTTGGTTGTTCAGTGTCACACAACTTTGTGATAAGCATGACACAATATTTTGTGTATTTGAGCTGGTATAGTTTCATGTGCTTTTAATAGCCTGACTATATTTCATTTTCAAAGAGCTTTCTAACTTTTTCTGCAATTGCAGAAACGCTAGGGGCATTACTAAGATGCCTGGCTCCTTTACATATCTTGTTACAATGTGGTGAGTGATTGATTTGATCAGAGTAATTTTTGGAATTGTGTAATGTTAGACCAGAAGACATTGTTTGCTATCTATATAACATGTTTCTGGTGGAAAAATTGATACTCAGGCCTTAATCTCTGAATAACTCCCAGACCACAAGTGCATTATTCTGAGGTTTGGGTATGCTTCTACCTTTGTGCCTTCTAAAGGTCTGCTCAGTGGGAACCACATCAGTATCTTTGAACTTGTGTATATTTGAAGCTGGAAGAAGAATGACAGTGAAAAAATTTGAAATACAACTTGTCTGAAGGGTAGTTACAGTGTCATTAATGGGAACTGAGCTACATTCACAATACTTGCAATAGCTTTACAGTTTACATAGGCTCATGTTTCTGATTTATTAGACTGTATTTTCTGTCTTTATAGGTAGTACAAAGCCTTAATCACTCAAATTATCATCTAACCTGTGCTGTAGTGTATAGCTCATTCTTGCATTATCATAATGTAAATTTTAAAATCTGTTATCATTTATAGTTACAAGTGAATCATACTATGGAAACTCCAGGTAGCAATATCAACAGTGTAGGAAAAGACAAATTGCTACTTACCATCTAGTTGCAGACAGGCAAATTAAAAGACACTCGCATAAAGTTTTTGGCCACTGCCTTTGTCAGTAAGAGACACAAATGCTATTCTCACACACACACACAAGCAAGCACACCTCACGCACACACGACTGCCAACTCCAGCATCTCGAACTGGAATGTAACTATCAAGTGGGATGCAAGCAGCAATCAGGAGGGGGTGGTGCAGGGATAGTAGTGTACGGGTGTGGAGAGAGATGAAAGTTGACCGGTGGAGTGTGCAGCAAATAGACTGCCAACAGGCACAGCACCAGGAGCTTGTGGGGCAGAGAGGTAGGGAAAAAAAGAGCAAAAAAGGCATGGAAGCTGTTGGGTGGTGTGTTTCCACCCCCTCTGTCCATCATCTCCTCCCCATTCTCATCTCCAACCCTGTTTATTTGCAGCCCCCTGACAACACATCCACCCATTTTTACCTCGCTCCTCTCCTTTTTTGCTCCTTTTTTACTCACCTCCCTACCCCACAACCTCCTGATGCTGCACCTGTTGGCAGTCTAGCCCTGCACACTCCACCAGACAGCATTTGTCTCTCTCTGCACCCATACACTACTATCCCTTCCCCTTCTCCGCCCCTCCAGATTACTGTTTGCATCCCACATGATAGTTCGTGTGTGTGTGTGTGTGTGTGTGTGTGTGTGTGTGTGTGTGTGTGTGTGTCAGTCTTACTGATGAAGGCGTGGCCAAAGGCTTTATGTGGGTGTCTTTTTAATTGTGCCTATCTGCAACTTGTTGTGTCTTCTTTACAGTAAGTAGCAATCTGTCTTTCCAACGTTATTGTTATAAGTGACCAATTCAAAAAGAAAAAAAGGAGCAGAGAAACATTTCTTGAGGTCTTTTAACATATTTCTTCCAAGTGATATACATAAAAACTGTAACCTTCTTTTAATGCCCCTACAACATTTACATTTATTAACAAGGTAAATTACATTATGGAAACCATAAACTTAATGAGGAAAAGCAGCCACTGGCCTGTAGTTGTTTGACACACAGGAACATCTAAAAGAAAAGAAAAGTCACTTTCTCGTGAGCTAAATTTTTTTTAGTGTGTACTCTCGCACATGAAAGCATACAGATACCTAAACACACCCACACGTGGCTGGAGTGGGTGTATTTGGTTGTGTATGAGGATATGTAACTGACTAGGAAAACAGTGGTAATTCAAAAGCAAGCTAATAATGTCTCTGTGTTACTATGTGTTTCATGTGTTGTGTGTTGGTCAGCTATAGGTCAGTGGTTGTCATTTATTATTTTTGTTTACTTTTTATAATGTGTGTAAGTGATTTTTAACTATACATGTTTCAGTCAATGAAAGCAACAAAAAACTTCTCTGTGAGTGACTGGTGTCGAAACTTTGAGATAACCTTTCAAGGAGAACAAGGTGAGTCCAGGCAACTATTTTTCTAGTCTCAGTAGTGTTTCTTTATGATGATCAATATTCTTACTTCTCTGTCATGATAATTGCTACTTTGTGATTCTGTTTCAGTACTGACAAAGTACCACTGGACTACAGTTCTAATAAATTATAGTCAGAGTCTACATCCAATTCTGGAAATGTTTTGCAGTTTACACTCTGATTTCTTAATCTCTGTCTTACTGTTATATAAGGGGCAGTCAAATGATAATGTCACAGATTGAAAAAGTAACTTAACTGTTTATTATTTCAAAAGTAATCACCATAACTGATAATAAATTTACCTCTCTGTGAGACAAGACAATTAACTTTTCAAGAAAAAATGTTTGCAGTTGCCTTTTGACTTGGTCATTTTTGGATCATGTCCCCTTACCTGAAACTAATACATTAACCCTTCTGCATCATCCCTGAAAGTTTGTAACATCATCCCAGAATCGCCCTGTGTATAGGTCATTATACTTACAAACATAAACATTAATAAGCCAAACTAGTATGACCACTGTCCATCACAAGAGTGAATACCACCTAGTGGTGTTGAGGGTACATGACATGGTAGGGGAAGTATGTAAGCAGAGCAGAGACAACTGGCGAATCACTGTAGCATCTATATGGGGGCTGCAAATTGAAGATGCACTAACATAATCAGCTTTGACAAAGGGCATATTGTTGCAGCCTGGCAGTCTGGAAATGGCAATACTGGTCATTAGTTTGTGTGTTACTATATTGAGCAGCTATGAAAAGTGGTTGAAGGACACCGAAACCATGAGTAGGTAACAAGGTGTTAGACGTTATGCCTCATCACATAACATGGAGTGCAGAGCCTCATGTACTCTATAAACTAGAATAGATGCAATCTGTGGCAGATATGATGACAGAGTGCAATGCTGGTGTGGGCATGAGTGTTTCAGAGCACACCATTCAGTGTGGATCGTTGAACTCAGGGTTCTGCAGCTGGTCAATGGTATTGTTCAGATATACTATCATCCAGGTGAATGGTTGCTTGAAACATGAACTGCACCTTGGTTACTGGTTAGTGAAGGCAAGATTATGGTGTGGAGAACATCCACTTGGTCTTCTGTGGAACTTGGTGTTGTTATGAAGGTGCAGTGACTGCTGTGAACTACAGGAACAATATTACAATCCACTTGCATTACATTACGCTTGATGTCTTCTCTGACAGTGAAGGCATCTCCCATCAGGATAAATTTCAGTGTTCCAAGGCTAGAATCATGCTACAATGTGTAACGTGCCTTACCTGTGATTAATAGTCCTCAGTAGCTAGTTGTCAAATGTCCACTGTCTAGCTGTAATCTGCTGTAATCTGATTTATATAAAGTTTTGAAATGATGTACACAACACAGTAGTTGTTAACTTGACTAGTTCTCACATTTACTGTCACTCGTGAAAACATAATGATCAGCTTGTCTATAAAAAGCCATGCAATACAATAATGACTGGCAAGCACTTCCACTCAACTAAGAAGTATTGTGACAATGATGATATTTTACAGTGAATTTTCACAAGCAGGTTCAGACTTTATCAACACAGATATAACAGTGTGACCACATGATGATGTAGTAGTGAATGACTTCCACAGACTCAAAGAACTTTTACAGAAGATATTACTCACAAGTTACTACATGATGTCAATGTACTGAATGCTTCCTGTTGTGTCCCAGAGATGTTGATTGAATGATTACCATGTGCAGACTGCTTACTTATTGTCTGATGATGGTAATTTATAGATGTGTATGAGAATAATTAGTGAAATCTCTAATTACATTTTAGTATATAATAATAAAAAAGTCAAATTTAGTCAAATGTCATTCTAGTGTAGCAAGAAATAATTCATTTTAGCTGTTTATTAGGTGGCTGTAAAATTAATAAAGATACAAGAACTGTTTATGAACTCCATGACATGGGATTTACTGATCTTTGTGTGAATTTCAAAGGTATGCAATTTTCATAATTTACTCATTTTATCATCCAGTTGAAAAATTTGCTATTGGAGAACACAAAAGTGAATATGCTCCTCTTTATTAAAAGACTGACTGAAAAGTGGGATATCAGCTCTCTCATTCTACCTTCCTCAGCACTTTTAAAAATTTTTGCAAAACTATTGACATGTGAACATATTCACGCTCTTTTTAACATGCACATCACTTCTCAATTCCACATGTTGCCGCAACTGTAACTCACTCACACACACTAGTCCATCACTGTAAGTCTCTCTTGCCATCCACTCCCAATTGCCCATTTCCACTCACTCATTCAGCCCAACTCATTGGATTATCTCCTTGTGGCTCTGCAGCTGTCTCTGTCTCCTGTGTCACAGCCACAGTTGCCTTTGTTCCATCCTACTACTACTGTCTACTCTACTGTCACTGCCTCCCTCTTGTTCTCTTGTACTGCTACTATCTCATTCATTCATTCCCATTGCTTTTGTGTCTTCTTCCTGTTACTATCTCTCTCTTTCTCGTTGTCATTGTCATAGACTCTGTCTCTCATTATCACTGACTCTCACCCACTTCCACTTTCTCCTTCTCTTTATTCCTCTCCCATGGGCATTGCCTCCTTCACTCTTTTCATAGCACTGTTCTCTCCCTGTCTGATATGTTCCATTGCCACTGTGTCCCTCTCTTTCTCTCACACTGCCATTGTCCCCTTTGTTCTTTCTATACCACAACCACTGTCTATTATCTTTCAATATTTATTACTTCTGAATCTCTTTCCCACTGCCACTGTCACCTTCTTTCTCAGCATAAAAAGTGTGAATATGTTTGCATGGGGAAGTTAGAATGAGACAGCTGTCACCCCACTTTTCAGTCAGTCTAATAAAGAGAAGCATATTCGTCTTTTCTGTGCTCCGATAGGAGCATTTTTCCACTGGTTCCATTCTGTTCCCTGCCATAGGAGGTCATGTCACTCATATGAAAAGAACTTAATGGGACAGCAAAATTTTGATAGTTTACTTATGTGGAATGAAATAATGCAAAACAAATTTAACACAGACTGGATTTTATGTGCACAAAAATTTTGTATGTGCTTCAGTTCTACAATGTGGAGTTCCGAGAACCCTTCTGATGCTAATGGAGACACTTAACATCATACTTCTTTGCTCTACATCACTTTATAAGCTACTTTTCCACTTCACAATGTATTTTACATGCACAAGTAGGATAACTTTGAACCTCTGTAGCTCGGAAACAGATAAAGATCTAAAACTTTTCTGGCAGATTAAAACAGTGTGTCAGACTGAGACTTGAACTCGGGACCTGTGCCTTTTGCAGGCAAGTCTCCGCAATATCCTTTCTTTCAGGAGTGCTAGTTCTGCAAGGTTCGCAGGAGAGCTTCTGTTAAGTTTGGAAGGTAGGAGATGAGGTACTGGCAGAAGTAAAGCTGTGAGGACGGGGCATGAGTCGTGCTTGGGTAGCTCAGTTGGTAGAGCACTTGTCTGCGAAAGGCAAAGGTCCCAAGTTTGAGTCTCGGTCTGTCACACCATTTTAATCTGCCAGAAAGTTTCATATCAGTGCACATTCCGCTGCAGAGTGAAAATCTCATTCTAGATAAAAATCTGTAAGTAGTAAATTTTCAGTGTTGTTTGAGACCAGAATCTTAGGAACATATTGTAAAAATTACAGCCACTGGTGATGTCAAAAAATGCTTTTTTGGGGCTTTCCTCAGGAACCATCCATGAATTTATGTAAATGCATCATTCTTTCACTTGTTAATTCATTCAACCATTCATTCACAGCTATACCCATCAGTGTAATTAAATCATGGGGTTATCCACTGTAGCTGGCAAAAGGATAACGATACCAAGAAAATTTTCAAGTTTGTTCAAGATTGGGATCTTACAAATATGTCATAAAAATTTCAGCTATTTGCCATCTTGGAATCCTCGGCTGGGTTTTGGTCTGCTGGTGACAGGAAAAATATAGTAAAAAAAAACACTTTTTTTGGTGTTTTCCAAGGAACTTCACATGAACAAATAGTGCCTCCATAAGTTCCATCATGCCCACAGTAGACCACATCAAATGCAAAAATAACCGCCAATTTTCTCCATTTATCTAAGCAGAAAGAAGTGTGTAATATTTATACTTGGATCCTGCATTATGAAGTAATGACACTAAGATGATCCTTCTTTTGGGTATATCCGAAACACTTGACCCTGCCTTTTTATTAGCAGTAGAACCTGAGATATGAGCACCGGAAAAACCCGCTTTTATGCATGGCATTTTGGAATGTATTGGTAAGCATGCTGTCACATGCATACAGATAAGTACATTACTCACATGAACTAATACATCTTCTAGGTCTTAAAAACTAGAGCAATTAAGTTATGAAGAGAGTTCTCAAAATTAAACATGCTTAATTGTCAAAATAGCAAAAGTGTGTTCTGGGAGGTGTAAATTATAATTGAAAATCACATTTGAAGTAGAAGTTTTCGGGGAAACTAACATGTTCCTTTTACAGACAGTTAGCTATTTGCTCATTAGAAATCTGAACTCATGTGTTCTATGGCATGTAAATTGTATAATAATCTTTTAAATAAATTGCTTTTAAATAAAACTATCAAAAGTTGAAATTTATGGACATAAACTAAAATAAAAAACAAGTCATTTCACATAACTGTAGCAAATGCATTATTTACAGAATGAAAAAAAAAATATGTTTTGAAGGAGTAGGGTTGTAGCAAGTGACTCTACCCCACCTTGCTATGTTTCAAATGGTTTGAGGAGCATCGTAGTGAACTGAAATTATTGACTTGGCCACCATATCTGCCTGAACCTTGTGGAAAACATCTGGAATGCTAGTGGATGCCAGCTCCAAACCCACAAACCACTGGCCTGTAATTTATGGAAATTCATGACCTGTGTGTGGACATCTGGTGTCAAATAGCTCCGGAAACCTATCAGGGACTCATTGAAACCATGCCACATAGAATCACTACTGTGTTGTGTTCCAGAGGTAGATTAATATTAATGCTCTTAAGCTTATGACCATAATCTTTTCACTCATCAGTATATATTGTGGACAATTTGTCATTTTGGGACTTTTGCAGGTAGTAATGTATTCTGTATAGGGTAGAGTTTTACAAGTGTGGGACCACTGTAGTTATATTTTTCCCACTCTGTGAAGTGGTTGTGAATACTTTTGCAAACAGTTCTTCAAATCTGAATTTAAATATTTACCATGTAGATTGGGAAGTTTCTTGTACACTTCTTTTCATGTTTCATTCTTTAATTGCTTATCAAATTCAAATTTTTTTTGTCTTGGAGTAAACCCTTCTGTGAGTGACTGCTTTAGTTATATTTCTTACTGATAGTTTTAAATGTAAGATCTGGCAGGAGTGGTCTCAAAGTCAAAGTATGTCTACAACAGCATAACAACATTCTTTCCCTGTGTCAGTATATGATCAATGATTGATGATGTATATTTTGTAATTCTTGTGGATCATTTATGATATTCTGTAATCAAGTAGAATGGTAAAAAACGTGTTATATTAATGCTGTTTTGTTGTGTTACTGCTGAAATCTCCACAGGTACGAATTTACTGATAGGTGACATATCAAAAACATGTGAAATGGATAACCTTTCACACTCTTGAATTTTTTACTCGGTCGTTTCCTTGAATTTGTTCATATTAATGTATGTTTGTAATGAGTTTCCTTCCGAAACAGCATCTATCATTATGCAGTTAGCCTTATTTGGCAATGTTTGTTCTTGTCCACAGGTCTGGACTGGGGTGGTGTACGACGAGAGTGGTTTGAACTTGTGTGTGCAGCATTGTTTGATGCACGCAATGGTCTTTTCATGAGCTTTTCAGATGGTCAGCAAGCACTTGTACATCCTAATGTTCAAAGGCCTCCTCACCTCAAGTTGAAGCACTTTGAGTTTGCTGGTCGAATAGTTGGCAAGTGCCTTTACGAATCATCACTTGGAGGTTCCTACAGACAGTTAGTACGGGCACGGTTTACGAGGTCATTTTTGGCACAACTCATTGGTCTTCGTGTGCACTACAAGGTCAGTGTCTCCAACCCTCTAAAATATTATGTGTAATAAGTCACACTGAAACAGTTAACAGATAATATTAACTTGAGGTATCTGTTGGCAAGTGCTCAGCATGCAAACTGATCATGTTGATCGCAGGCTCTGAGGTTTAGAAATCATGGCTGCTGACTACTATAGATTGTCCATAATTGTTATGGATTTATCACCATAATTACAGTGTTATGGGAAGTTACTAAAAAATTATGGAGATAGACATTTTACAATTTGATGTTTTAAAAAAAACTGAAAAAGATGTGTGTACATTTTGCTAGTCATATGCTACTAAAATGTTTTATAGATTATAATGATGTCCTTCACGAATATGCAGTAAACGTGTCCACCGGTGATTTTGTCACCACAGCTCACTAAAGGTGCATTTATGTTGAGTTCAAAACATGCTCTGCAACATTTGTTCACAACATTGTGGCTAATAGTGGGCTACCAATGTTTGCAATATATTGTCATCATCTTGGCAACACAAAGCCAGTGATCCACAGCTGTGTCGGTACAGATCAAAGGAACATAGTTCTTGGCCTGTTACCACTAAATGCTGCTACAGGATCCTAGTGTTTGTTTGTGCTTTGTTTATAGTGTTGCATTTTGTCTTTACATGTGTTCCTTTATGAAATGGAGTGGACAAGAACTTGTCACACTGTATGAGGCAGATGAGCACATCTGAAATGTTTGAAATCATATTTGTAAAAATATTAAACAGAAGCTTGACACCCGAGCAAAAAATGCTCCATTGCTTTGCTTCAGCAACAGTGGCGTATATAAAAAAATTAAATCTGTCCAGGGTGTATACGACCCAGGACAATCGGGGGATCCGGGAAAAACCTGGGAATTTTTTCACTCGGGAAAAATCCGGGGAAAACCTGGGAATTTTTTAGAATTCCAGGATATTTTTTTTGTTTTAGTTTTCAGTTATTTTTTGTAATTTTGACTGGTAAGAAATAATACTCTATCATAGGATATTATTGCATCCCACTATAGCAGAATAATACTGCAGCAATAAAACGTGAACGTGAGAAAAAAACTAAAATAAAACTTAAGTTGCAAAGGAAATGCGCCATGTACACAACAAAACACAGTGCTCATAGAAGCATCGGCCAGTAGCAAAATGTGTCAAAGGCTTTAGGAAGACTATGCAATGCTTCATGACAACAAATTGCCTCCGATGAGCATGACATCATAACTGTTTACATTAGATTTGTGTGAGCAGTTGCAAGTGGGCCCATGCACATGCGCAGTTGAGTCGCACATGTACCTCCTTCCGCTTCTGGCTACAAAAGTGTGGCTGTTAGCTGTATAAGCAAGCAGCAAGATGCTACCCGGAAAAATTTTACTGGCGCGCGCAAGCTGCCATATTCACTGGGAGCAAACTGGGGTATCTGCCCCAGGTGGCAATTTCAGTCAAGCATTAATTGCCTTGCAGAATAATGAAGTTATTTTTATCAGTTTGCTAAAGAAATATGGCTTTATTAATCTTTTCGGCTGAGGCAGTCAATTTATTTGAAACGAAGTGTTTAATTCCACACTATTGGCTAGTTTCAACTGTTTGCTGCATGTTTTCATCTTATAGCACATATGGCATTATGCCATAATAAAGAACCAAAAATGAGATAATACAGTACTGGTACTCCAATAAAATTTACAACCAAATCTGGACATATGAATGTGCACTTTAAGCCGAATTATGCATTTTTGTATGGTTCACGAAATTCCTCTGATGTCTTGTTTCTTTTATGACATTATGCAAGATCTTTTAATGTTTGACACGTATGAACATATAGGCTTCCAGTGTCATCATAGCTGCGCAAGCGTGGTGATGTCTGTCATCTGTTATCTGGCGCTCACTGGCAACTATTGAAACGAACCTCTTTCTAACAGGTCGTGGGAAAATATTGTGAATGATTGATTGAAAAGCATTACTTTCAAAGTAAATTTCCTTTTACGCAAGATGAACTTAGTGTGAGAATGTGCGATGAATTTCTTAAACAACAGAGCATTTGACTCTCATTTAAAAATCAACTATTTGAGGACGACCATTTAGAAAAAATTTCAAGCCCAGAAGATCAGACATTTATGTCGGTATTAAAAATTTTACTGGTACATTTGTGTGATGTGTCTTAAAGTGTAACATGTGAAAAAAAAAAAAAAAATTCTACGTGAAAGTTTTGCTTCTCTTGCAACTTAATAGTCGCCGAGGCCAATATTACGTGAAAGTTCTGCTTTTCTTGAAGCAACACTGTGTATATTAATTTAAACCATTAACTTTTCCTATTTGTGTGTACGCGCTACTTAACAGTGATAATGCTATTGACTGACTACATCACGTGTCCTAAGCTCTGAATATCCACTGTATCGGCTGACGAGATCACGTGACATGAGGTATGACTGGCTTACAAAAGCGCATCACAATCTTGATTTCAATGCTTCGGAAAGTAACATGCGGTGTTTGGTGGAATTCTATTTGTACTTTCGTAATATGAAAATAAGCAGTGTACATTATCTTTTTTTTTCTCCAAGTTTCGTTTTCTTAAGGGCTGAAAAATTCTACGCCGGTGTATAAAATCATAACCATTCAAAGGATTGATAAGTTTTACAGCTCCAAGGAAAAATATGTCGCATAACACGGAAAAAGTGTATTTCCACCCGGGAGAAAGTGTGTTTTTAAGCGGGAAATCGGGAAAAAATCTGGGATTTTTTTTTCCTTGTCTGCATATACACCCTGTCTGTCATTTCTCAATATCACAGCAGCAGCAACAACAGGATTTGTTGTCTGACTCTGTAAAAACTTGTTGTCAGCGTGTGAGCTACTGCAATACAGAAGGGAAATGACAACAACAAAAATGTAAGATGCTTTCTACGAGGCAGAAATGAATGTATGGAGGAAGCAGTAGTCAGTAGTAAACATGAATGGAACAAGGGGATCATAAACAGCACATTCCCCTGTCACATTCATTAGAAGTGTGAGTGACAGTGAGACCAAAGAAGTTTTCTTTATTGAAGATCATAATTTTGATTAATTTTAAAATGAAACAAAAATAAATATATAATAAGTTAAGTATTTCCTTTTTTTAAAATTTAGGGTCAGGAAATGTCTGAAATATAGCTTTTAAAACCCTAAATCAGACTTCTGATCTTTAAATTTTCTGGTTGGGGAGGGGAAGGGGGGGAGGTGGACCCTCCCACCCACCATATTTACCATGTTACTAACAGTCCCCTCTCAAGATTGGCAACTGCGAGAAACTCGGTTTTAAATTGAAACTGCTGTGGGCAGAACCTTGTTCAAGTTCAGCAGCATTGATGTGCCTCCCAAAATTCTGGGCGGGCTGGCTAATAAGGTCAGTGGAGACCTTTGCTGCTGTGTAGAACTTCCTGCGGCATCTGTATTCTGGCCTGGATGGGAATAGTGGAGTAAGAGATCTCAGGCAATTGCTTTAGGACATGCAACATGCCTATCTACTTTTGTGTCCGCATATTACTACATAAAGCAAGGTAAAGTAAACAGTAATGTACACCTTAGAGACCCAACTATTTCTATTTAGGAACCTTGGGAATGAAAGCTTTGTAGTGGAATTAGAGGAGAAATTAAATAACTTGAAATGTGATTTAGTGAGGTTGCTAGACATGTGGCAAAAAATTTAAGAAAAATAAAATTAAAATCAGGAGACGAGTTTTATTACAGAGGAACAGTTTCAGGTGTAGATTATATTAAAGAAAATTTTATTACAGCTACTGTAGGAATGTAGGACAGAATTGGAAGACTAGTCGTAAAGACAACCAACAGATATTTCTTGGAACTCTTTCAAGTCTCTGGATCATTGTGATAAAGAGTTAGAAGACATGTACCAAAATATCTACAGAAACTGCATGTATGGTGGCAAGCCACAATATATATAGTTTGACATATATAATTAAAACTCAACTGAGTTAGTGATAGATCTGAAGGTGGTTGCTGTGAGCACTTGGAATTAATTATCTGTTGGGAATGATGGTGATTATACTAAAAATAAGTAAATTCATATAAATAGATTGTAAAACAGGTGACTAACTTTTGTTTTTGCACCAGCAGCAGTTTATTAAGGCTGCATTATAAAAGTTCCGGAGGAGTAGATACAGACATGTACAGTCAGTACAGTCATTATCCTAGAGCAACATATTATTATAAGCCAAACGAAATGCAGTGTAGGAATGTTACAAGTTAGATCAGTCCATAACAAAAGTTCCAAGTAAACAATCAAAGGGCAGTCTAGGAAAAAACAAGTTTGTAACAAGACTCCAATAAACTGGATTAGTGAGAAACTCTTGGTGGCATTCATGGTACACGCAACATAGGCTATAAGCTGCAGACCTACCACACATGCATATTATCTTTTCCTTTCTGTACTAATGACAGCTTTTCCATTGGTTTATATTTCTTTTATAAGCTTTCTTCTGCATATTGACAGTTTACATCTATGTTCTGTGCAATTTTCTGAAAATATTACTACTAGTAATATTAGTAGTAGTGGTGGTGATTGTGATAGTAGTAGTAGTAGTAGTAGTAGTAGTAGTAGTATCGTTGTTAACAGCTCTGAAAACTGCTTAATGATACAGGAATCTGTCAGCTGCCTGTCTTTAGATTGGTGTGACATACTTCTTGGTTTAATTTACTTACATTTTATAATAATTGTCAGGAAACAGACTGAGAATCATTTTGTTACAGTACTTTGAACAAGATGATCCGGACCTCTATCTTAGTAAAGTGAAGTACATTCTGGACAATGACGTTGAAGAAATGGAACTTTATTTTGTTGAAGAGGAGTATGACCGCACAGGCCAGCTAACAAAGGTAGCTTTTCTGATTATATCTCATATATATTGCTAATTTTAGATAAGCTTAAGGGTGAAATATTTGGTCTTACAATATGTGTAGTGTTTTAGTATACATATTTTTGCAAATGCTTTAAAGTATATAAATGTGTTATTACTGCTCTATCAACTGCCGACGATGCATACTCGATCACTCTCACATCATTCTGTGTGAATCCTATTGAAAAGAGATCAGGCAGAGATTTGGAATGAGGCAAGTTATATATTAACAGACAGAAGTAACCACTGCAGGCTACTTCTGTAAAGTATAATAGCAACAATTTATGAGCAGGCTCTATTAGTCTAGTCACATTGACAGCTAAGGAAATTAATTCTAGATTAAGCTACTTTGAGAAAGGCTCCTGTTCCTTCTGTTCATGTGCTGTTTTTATGTAATATTTTGTACGAGAAATTCACGTAACTTTATAGGTAACACTATCGGCTCCTATACACTAAGTTGAAGATGCATAATACAAAAATTTGACTTAGCCAGAATTTCCATTCCTGAGTTCCGGTACTCTGATAAATTACAGAGTGAGTGGCAACATGTTTTCCTGGAGGAATGAGTAAATAAAAATTATTTTTCAAGGAAACTGCAAGCAAAAAATGTCTTCTCGTATAATAAAAGATTGAATATGCATTAGATGTCATCATCTGTACTTGACTATTATTCTTCATGCATGGGCCCAATAGGACCATGTGAGGTACAGTCAGTCAGATTCGCTTTTGATGGTTGGTCTTCTTTTGGGTCCAAATTTGTTTCATGCTTTCAGAAGGAAGTCTCTTTCTGTCATTATACCACGGTTTTCCAGTTTGTTTTCTACTTTCCCTCTGTCCAGTTTTCCAATCAGATATCTTTTGTCTGAATGTTTTTCTATTTGTAACATCTGTCTGAATTATACTGGCTACTTCAAGATCCTCCTGAACCACAATGATCCATTTAATTGGCTTAGTTTTGGTCTTACTTCTGTTTTTGTAGAATTCTGTTGTTTGCTTTGTCAACCTAGTGGATGCCATTCTTTTAATGTGCCCCTAAAATTTAAGTCTTCAATTTCTCATGTCACCATGTATGTCTGTGTATTCTTCTGTTTCCTTATTACTTCTCAGCCTATAAGTTTCTCCATCAGTAACTGTGGGACCTAATATTTTCATAACAATCTTTCTTTTTTCTTTTGAATTTCGCCAGTATCCCTCTTTCTGTTTAAAATGGAAGTTTCTGCTCCATAAAGACATTCAGGTTTGGTTACAATGCTGTGATGCCTAAGTTTACTGAATTTAGAAAGTGATTTTTCATTATAAATATTTTGTGTTAATCTGAATGCAGTTGCCATTTTTTGACAGTGAACTTCGTTTGCAGCTTTTTACAGACTTTTTTCTTGTATGATTTCTCCCAAGTATTTAAACTGAGAAACCCTTTTTATTTTTCCATATTTCATGTTCAAAAACATTGGCACTTTTTTGTTGCATGCCATATAATCTGTTTTTCTGAATTATATTTGTAGTCCTACTTTTTCTGTAACTTCTTTAAGAATTTGTTTTTGAGTTGTGGTAATATCCCTAGTTAAAATTGCCAGATCATCTGCAAAAATGAGGCAATCTACTCTAATATTACTTCTACCTAACTTGATTGATTTATCTGTATTTTGGCTCAACTTTATCTCTTGCTATTCTGTAATTACCTCTTCCAAATCACAGTTAAACAGTAATGAAGAGAGTCCATCTCCCCATCCAACACCAGTCTTTATATCAAATGGTTCAGAAACTTTTCCCATGAATTTAACGTTAGAACTAGTGTCAGTTGACGTTTCTTTAATAAGTGTTAGTTTTATTATCTAGCCCTTGTTCCTTTAAAATTTGGAAAAGAGATTCACAATCAACTGAGTTTTTGGTCTTTCTAAAATCCACAAATGCACATTCAATGTTGTTACTATAAATCCTTTGGTGCCTAAGGATTAGTTTTAAATTAAGAATTTGTTCCAGACAGGATCTGTTTGGTCTAAAGCCTGCTTGGTATTCACCAGTTTTGGGTTCTAACTGTACTTTGGCTCAATAAAGCAAACATTGCTAGAGAATTTTGTATGTGACCAGGAGAAGAGAAATTCCTCCCAATTATTAACATCAGTTTTATTCCCTTTTTTATGCAGTGGATGAATTAGGGCAGTTTTACAGTCCTCATGTATTTTCTTTGTTTGCCAGATATGTCCTATTAGTTAAGTGATTTCTTTTATAGTGTTAAACCCAACTTATTTAGTAGTTCTGCAACTATACCATCTTCTCTGGATGCTTTATTGTTTGTAAGTCTTTTAATTTGTTTAGTTATTTCGATTACCTCGTGTACTTGAGAGCTAGAGTTGATGTTATTAGTTTACTGTGGCTGGAATTTATTCACAGGGTCTGGACTGTTTAATATTTTTTCAAAATAATTAGCAAGTATCTTAGAATTTGCCTGGTTGTTAAGAGCCAAACTGTCATTTTCATTTTTGGAGTGAAGTCTTTGAGGTCGGTAACCAGTTAGTTTTGTTTTGAATGTTTTATGAAAGTTTCTTGTATTGTTCTTTTGGAAGTCCTTATCAATTTCTAAAAGTTGGGAATTTTTTGTAGTTTCATTTAGTCTGTCACATTAATTTAGATATTTCTTTTCTTACAGTTAGGAAGGTGCTGTGCGTATTTTCAGTTTTGTTACTATTCCAATTTTTGAATGCCTCATGTCTGGACTTAACTGCAGTTTCATAATCTGCATCCCACCAAGGGTGTTTTTGTCTCTTTCAAAGCAGAATTAAATTTTGTGCTGTTTTGATTAATTTTCATTTAGGCTTTGCCAGTTGTTGGATTATTTTCTGTCAAGTTCACATGTTAGAGTTGGGGTTATTTTAACAGTGTCAAATTTTGGGATAACATTTTTTGTTTTGAAGAGTTTTTGAGGTTGAAGTTTTACTTTTTTTCATGTTAAATAATGGTCGGAATCAAAAGTAGCCCCTTTCCTAACTTGGACATTTAGAGTTTCTTTGTAGGTAGGATATGAAATTGCTAAATGATAGATTTCAAATTCACCAATAAATGTACTACCAAGTTTTTTGTTTAGAAGCATTCTTTTTAAAATGTGTTGAAATGATTTTAAGGTTAAAATTTTTGCACGTTTCAACATCTCTTTGGCCATTTTGGTTTGTTCATTTATGTGCAGGAAATCCGCCCTCCATTTTCTTTCATTTTTTTCTCTTTACCTAATTGAGCTTTAAAACCACCCATTAAAGTTTTAACATGGTTTGATGCTTTCTAACATTTCCCAAGATTTATTAACTTCTTCAGGATTTTCACAGTTCTCCTCATTAACTAACATGGCATTATATACTTCACTACACAAATAATTTTACAGAAAATATAGTATTTGACATAAAATAACTAAATTATATTGTAGAGAAATTCCTAATGCTCCTTTGTGATATTTTACATGTGTCTGTTCTTTCATATGGTGTGATCAGAAAGATATCAGAATTGTTTAAAAGTGGGTATTTATTGCACTTACGGTGTTAAAAAGTTATATTTCCACAAAAGTACTCCATCCCTGCAACAAAATATGTGCCGCAACTATCATAGAGTTATTGAAACCATTCTGAACCCTTTACCTGATATGGCCTTCGGCCACTGTGTTAGTTTCCATCAGTTTTTCATCTCTCTAACTTTAATTTTTAACCACAAAAACTAATAAAATTGGCAGGTGCCAGACAGAACAAGAGGCGTAAAAGTTCAGTGTTCTGTTTAGTCTTGGCAGGGTAACTTTTAACCAGAAATGGATGGTACTCGGAGGCATTATTATGCAGCAAAACCTGATATGCAACCCATTCTTGTGGTCATTTCTCTAAAAAGTGTATTTCAGGCAGTGGAAGGTAACACCATAAAATTCCTTTTTTACAGAGTCTCTTTTGAGATGAATTCATACTGAATGACACCTGCATACTCAGCCTTCTCCAATTTCATTTCCTCTTTGCTTTTGGTCATTCAGGTTTTTGCTTCCTTGTAAATATTTTTATCGTCCTTTGATATTTTGCTGTGTGATTGTAGAGGAAATATTAGATTGTATGTGTGTAACTACAGTTTCTAGAAAACTGTCATCTGCGTCTGCTACTGCTCACTATTGTCTGCGAGCTTCCTTCTGCACTGGTGACTGAATTTTCAGAAATACATACAAGCAAACATCCATGTTCAAAATTACATATGGAAAGCTGTGAACAATATCATTATTAAACTTACTTAAGCTACAAGAATGTTAATTGTTTGTTGATTTATTTGCCCAAAAGAGCACAAGTGTGCTCAATATTTTCCAGTGGTGGAGGTGTTTAGGTGGCTATGTATGTATGCAATTGGTCATGTTCATTACTTACATGGCCTTCACCAAACCTTCTATGGTGCTTAAACCTCTGTAGTCAGATGGCAGAATTGTTCCAGTGCACAGAACTGAATGTTCAGTCTGTTCAGTAAAGGACATTCCAAAATGTGTTGACAGGGGAACACTGTCAATGGTGATACTGTTTGTCCACTGATGACAACTACATAGTAATCCCAACTACTTATACATTTTTGCACCTGGTTGTGCTAACCTAAGAAATAGGAATATTCTTGTGGAGGTCATACTGCTGACATCTGCTTATTGGTTCTGGGATTTTTTTTTCAGTCTGCAGCATGTTTAAAATGTGCCTTTCGATCATTATAGTGGTTCAGAAGTGCCGATCCTTTTGTGAACACATTGTCTACAAGGTGCCAAAGATGTAATATATGAATTTACGTGCTCTGCAGTTATCAGTGTTTATGGTGTTCAAAATTTCTTCAAAGAAGAAGATGATATCAGTTCGCACTTTCATACCAATGTGAAATTTAGAAATATAAAAATAAGTGAACACGGAGTAGTTAATCACGTCAAGTTGTTTGACAGAAAATAGGCTTGTGGACTGGTTGAGGGATCTATGTAATAAATATGAAATAACTGGCCCCTCTCTAGGAAACAGTTTGTGTTGACTATCGACCACGTTGTGTGTAATATCTTTGTTTGGCAAGTTCTATGTGAGCAGTCTGTGGTCACGCGAAATGATAAACATGTGTACCAAGAATCAAGAATATGTACATTACTGGCCATTAAAATTGCTACACCAAGAAGAAATGCAGATGATAAACGGGTATTCATTGGACAAATATATTATAGAGAACTGACATGTGATTATATTTTCATGCAATTTGGGTGCATAGATCCTGAGAAATCAGTACCCAGAACAACCACCTCTGGCCGTAATAACGGCCTCAATATGCCTGGGCATTGAGTGAAACAGAGCTTGGATGGCGTGTACAGGTACAACTGTCCATGCAGCTTCAACACGATACCGCAGGTCATCAAGAGTAGTGACTGGCGCATTGTGACGAGCCAGTTGCTCGGCCACCATTGACCAGACATTTTCAATTGGTGAGACATCTGGAGAATGTGCTGGCCAGGGCAGCAGTCGAACATTTTCTGTATCCAGAAAGGCTCCTAAAGGACTTGCAACATGCAGTTGTGCATTATCCTGCTGAAATGTAGGGTTTCGCAGGGATCGAATGAAGGGTAGAGCCACGGGTCTTAACACATCTGAAATGTAACATCCACTGTTCAAAGTGCAGTCAGTGCGAACAAGAGGTGACAAAGACGTGTAACCAATGGCAGCCTAAATCGCTCCAGGCAAATGCCGGGATGGTTCCTTTCAAAGGGCATGGCCGACATCCTTCCCCATTCTTCCCTAATCCGATGAGACAGATGACCTCGCTGTCTGGTCTCCTTCCCCAAAACAACCAACAATGGCACCCCATACCTTCACGCTGGGTGATACGCCAGTATGATGATGAAAAATACACGCTTCCAATGTGCGTTCACCGTGATGTCGTCAAACATGGATGCAACCATCATGATGCTGTAAACAGAACCTGGATTCATCAGAAAAAATGACGTTTTGCCATTCTTGCACCCAGGTTCGTCGTTGATTACACCATCGCAGGTGCTTCTGTCTGTGATGCAGCGTCAAGGGTAACCGCAGCCATGGTCTCTGAGCTGATAGTCCATGCTGCTGCAAACATCGTTGAATTGTTCGTGCAGATGGTTGTTGTCTTGCAAACGTCCCCATTGGTTGACTCAGGGATCGAGACATGGCTGCACGATCCGTTACAGCCATGCAGATAAGATGCCTGACATCTCGACTGCTAGTGATACGAGGCCATTGGGATCCAGCACGGCGTTCCGTGCTATCCTCCTGAACCCACCAATTCCATATTCAGCTAACAGTCATTGGATCTCGACCAACAATGTTGCGATACGATAAACCACAATCGCAATAGGCTACAATCCGACAGGCTACATTCCGACCTTTATCAAAGTCGGAAATGTGATGGTACGCGTTTCTCCTTCTTACACGAGGCATCACAACAATGTTTCACCAGGCAACACTGGTCAACTGCTGTTTGTGTATGAGAAATCGGTTGGAAACGTTCCTCATGTCAACACGTTATAGGTGTCGCCACCGGCGCCAACCTTGTGTGAATGCTCTGAAAAGCTAATCATCTGCATATCACAGCATCTTTTTCCTGTCGGTTAAATTTCGCACCTGTAGCACGTCATCTTCGTGGTGTAGCAATTTTAATGGCCAGTAGTGTGTATCTGTATATGTGTGCTTCGGACCAATAAAATCATGCTCATTACATTTGGTATAGTGTACATCAGTGGATCCGGCAGTCCTACTACACTAAACCCATCCTGGTGACCCCAAATTTATTCACGAGCACTACAACAAACTCTCGTACTGTCGAACAGTACACAATGGATCGCTTACCACCTGCTATACTGCACATGTGCCAACTAGGTTTTCCAACGGACGCTTCAGCGTTGTTTTCGAATTATCCACCTTGTGTTCACAATAGTTTGATGCAGTTTCTGAACACACCGGCTAGCTGTGCTCAACAGGACAGTGCTTCTACATTGCCACAGCCACCTGTGCCAGCATCAGGCATGAAGAATAACTTTTTATTATCGTACATGAATTAGCAGTCGTGTGGCAGTGTTCCATACCAACAGAACGTGTGCAAAACTTTGAATGCGAACGTTTTACGTCGATTATGATCTTTCCACATGTTCAGAGTGCTCAACAATGGCCGACACAGTGTGCTCAAACCCCAGTGAATATGTTTACAAGTTTCCCGAGTGCCAGTGTGAACTTTCCACTCGAGTCAGTGGCAGTAGAAATCGAGCCAGACGCTCAAGACAGGAAATTTCATGTTTGTCCTGGAACTCCAGATTTGGCATCAGCCCCCCCCCCCACCCCGCACCAGCAGCGTCTGCTTTGTGAGTGTTTCCAATGGCACATGCCATTCCTGCTGTGTCTTCCACGTGTGTTCCACAAACACTAGGCGATTTTTAATAATTTTAATGCACCTATAGGGGAGGGGCCCAGAAACTGTACTCTGTCATTCTCTGCAAATCGGTCGACTACGGTCAACTCTAAAACGCCGGTCCATTCTACACCTGTTGGCATTACTTCGTCGAATGCCCGACTTGTTGATTTCTTGACCACGGTCGAGCCAGCTGCACCTACCGTGCCTCACGCGACTGACAGTGTTGGGAACTGGTACACCACTACTGCACCTGAGCTAGTTATGCTGCAGAGCTATGGGCAGGAAGTGACAGTTTCCGACAAACAGTCATGCCAAAACTCCCCCATCTGTTGGCCTAAGTTACCACCCCTTCACAAGGACCACCCACGCACATTGTTTGCCTTGGTCAACCACGTCCTGCAGCTACACGGAATTGCTGACAACTACTCGAAGTTCCTTTGCTTACTAGTCACCTCCATGATGAACCACACCTGATCTGTGATATTGTGACTTCGCCCAATGCACCATCCTCGAGCGCCTATCCACATGTACAGAGGAAGCTATATGCCTCATCATCAGTCACGAATCACTGGTTTTCAGATCCCCGTCGCAGCTCTGGTGTCATCTTCGCACTATGATTGACACACATCATATGCCAGATGCTACACTTTGGACCATCTGGTTTCTCAAATTCACCTTCTCCATGTAACTTCAGCCCCACTGTATGCTAAACTGAAGATCGCAGACCAGGTTTACAACATTCTGCCATCCCTGCATACCTCCCCCCACCCCCCACCCCGTCTCCCTCCCCCAGGGGGCCCTCTGGCCTCAAGGGTTGGCACATTTGTGCGACAGTTTCCATTGTGTGATACAGAGTGCACACGACTCGCTCCACATGGGCCCAACGCCGTGGCAGCCACCGCCGCTGTAACTCCTCTCTTACCAACACAACTGCTACGCCGACATCGGAGGAATCTACAAACACCACTTTGGCCTCAGCCAACTCGGCAACGGCAACATGCCGTTCTGCTTGGTGTTATTTCCATTCCCACTTTGGCAACGCAACTAAGAAATGTCGTTCCCCATGCACGTTCCCAAACTAATAGCGCGACCCAATTCAGGTGCTATGGGATGCGTTAGATCACAGAGACGCCTTTCCTTTATTACTTCTTCACTTCATGTGCCAGGACGCTTGTACGTGAAAGATGTAGTGTCTTGTCTTTCGTTTCTAGTCAACATGAGGCGCAAGGTTAGTGTGATACCTTTGTCTGCAGGTATTAAATTTGAGCGTCAGCCTTGCCCCCACTTCGTGCCGCCAATAATTCCTTGATCCAATCTCATGGAATAACTAATTTAAACCTTAAACTGCAGGACATTAACGCTCCCTTACAGTGAACTTTCGTTATTGCCGATGTGGAAGAGCCTGTGCTTGGGATAGATTCTCTCTTAGCCCATGCCCTTTCACCTAATGTACAGTGAGGTACACTAATCTTTAACTTAGTAGACTGTACCATCGGTTCTGATATTACTTCCCTCTCATCCGAGAGCACCACTCTATTGTCTGAGCTAGCTGAAGCCGCTGTTGCAGAGCTCTCTTAAATCACACAATGATGATGAACTTCGGGACAGCAACGAAGCCCTCCGCTTACACATCGCCACCGTGCAAGCCAAGCTCACAGACGCTCGTAAGCAGGTTACCCAGCTGTCACACACGGCCACACCCCCAGTCCCCAAACCCCGCACTGCATCCACGCACTTGCCGCTGATGCCACATGACTTTTCTACTCCAGACAGAAGCTGTGCCTGTGACACTACCAAGTACCCCACCAAGCTCCATGACAAGACTACCAGTGGATCACCACCACTGCTGCTGATCTGCCAGCCTGGGACACACAAGCGCGTGCGTTACAGATTAGTCATACTGCATTCGGTGCGGGTCAATCATCCCCGTCAGTGTTTGCAATCAACAATGGTACTGTCCATAGAATCAATACCAAGGAAGGCCCACCAGTACGTGCAAAGGCTAGGCGTTTAAACCCAGAAAAACTTAAACATGCCATTGTTATTATTCAGGAACTTTTAGACAGTAAGACTATTCACCCTTCTTCTAGTAGTTGGTCATCACCCATTCATTTGGTGCCTAAGAAAGATGACACTTTCTGCCTCTGCGGTGACTATCAGGTGCTTAACGCCAGAACAATTTTAGATAATTATCCCATCCCAAATATTCAAGATTTTGCTTCCCAACTGCATTGGGCACAAATTTTCAGTGTAGTCGACTGTCACAAGGCGTACCACCAACTGCCAGTGGCACTGGAGGATGTTGAAAAACTGCCATCATCACCCTGTTCAGATTGTTCGAGTATCTATTTATGCTGTTCAGCCTTAAAAATGCCGCACAGACATGGCAATGGTTCATTGACCTGTTGGTTGGAAAACTGGACTTTGCATATGCGTACCTTGATGACTTTTTAATTTTTTCTTCCTCACTCGAAGAACATGAACTCCACTTAAATACAGTGTTACAACTATAACAGGCAAATGTTGTTGCAGTGAACAAAGTCACAACTTCGCTGCACTAGTGTCACTTTTCTGGGCCACGGGGTTTCTGCCGACGGCATCTGCCCCGTACCCGAACAGGTTGTGGCCATTAGTATGGTGCCTTTGCCCAAAGACTTTCAGGGCCTCTGCCGCTTCCTAGAAACAGTAAATTACTACCGCAAACACATTCCCCATGCCACTGACCTTGAAGCCCCACCGACGGATGCTCTCACAGGAAAAACACTTCAGGGTCTCGGGCGGTCACGTGGACTACAATTATGCGATGCGCATTTGATAACCTCAAGTCAGTCTTACAGACGGCCGTGACACTCACTCATCCCATCCCCGATGCCCCCATCTCGCTTACTACAGACGCGAGTGATAGAGCAATGTATATCTGTATATGTCATGCATTTTACATGTGGTATAGAGTACATCAGTGGATCCGGCAATCCTACTACACTAAACCCATAAGTTTATTGCAAGTTGTTGGGACAACAAAGTGTATTGCATGACTGGAAAAAGTGTAGATTGTTCCAAACTATAAGGAGGCTTGCAGGATAGAGGAACAAAACCATAGATTGATCTCATTGATGTCACTATTTTGTAGTATTATGAAACATAGTTTGATCCAGAATATCATGAATTTTCTAGAAATTGAACAACTCTTCTACAGGACTAGACATCAGTTCTACAGTAATTGACTTTGTGAAACCCAGATTGCTCTGTTTGTTCTGAAGTTCACGAAGGAAGTAGATAGTGGAGCTCTTGTTGACACTGATTTTCATGACTGTCAGAAAGATGTTTTGATACAGTGTTGTACCAAAACATAGGAAACAAAAATACAAATATGTCATTGCATTGTGTTGAGGATGTCCTATTAAACAGAACTCATTACATCCTTTTAATGGGAAGGCACCTTAGAAGTAAAAACAACATATGCAGCAGTGTGAGAGAACTGTTACTGTTGATGATATTTGTAAATGGCCAAACAGATAATGTCTTTAGCTCCACGAGGCTGTTTGCAAATGATAGGTATTTACGGGAAGGTGACACTGATAGGATAGTGTTGCAAAATGCTAAGAGGTTTGCAGATGAGGAATTTCTGGAGTAAAAATCAGTGGCTGACTCTTAACATAAACAAATATATTGCAGTGAGTCCAAACAGATAAAGGAACCAGTATTGTTTAACTATGTTTATGATGATTCATGGGGGAATCAGCCACAGCTGTCAAGTATTTCAGAGTACCTGTCAAGAGCAATATAAAAGTGGAACAACCACAGAAACCTAGCCATTGGAAAAGCAGATTGTAATGTGACTAATTGCTGGGCTGCAGTTGCTGCCCTTACAGTATATGTTGTCTTGCTGTTATTTGGGATAATGAGAAGTCTGAAGCACCCAATGCAATGTTGCAGTAGTTAGCTTGCCACTTTTCCACATTTATTGATACATGAATTATTAAACTGATTGGCTTGTATACTATACTTCATACAAAATATTCATCACAGGTAAGCACACACATCCCATTACAACATATTTGACAGTGGCAACACATTTACAGTTCACTTTTTCTACTCAGAATGAAGTTAGGTTGATATATATATCCACTGCATATAAAAGTTGTTTGCAAAGTTGTTGACAAAATGAATGCAAATTATGGACTGACTTTCTCAAAGAAATTTAAAAAAATAATTCTACTTCATAATTTGGACGTTGACAGCTAAGCAAGGACTAAGACGTTCACACACATACAGGAGTTAACGGTTTAGCTATTAGGACCAACTGACTGGAGTGTTGTCCTCCACAAGTATTTAAGGAATTGCATAAGAATAATAATTCAAATTTGTCATTATATTTTGATTTACAATTGGAAAAGGAAAAATTACTAGATATGGAATTACAGTGAGCCAAGGCGTAATCTGGTTTAACTGTGGATTGGATAATTGGACAGTTGACAAAATTATATGGACTATATTGCAAATATTATGCATAGTCCTGCAGTGATCCACAGTTCCTACCAAAAATTGATAAAATATGGAATATTCTCTATCAAATAATTAACAAACTAATATGTTTGTATAGTAGAAGTGGGCATTTTCATAATCAGAAAAATTCCGGCTACAAAACTAATTAACTGAATTATAGAAATAATTTGCCAGTTAAAAATGAAATGTTATGTAAGACATAGTATTTATGAATAATTTTTGAAATATAATGTTTTTGGAAAAAGTAAGGTACTTGATAAGATGGGGATAAGGGCTTTAACTTGAGGTATAATGCTTCAGACAGAACTACTTATTAGCTCATTCCAAATTCCATTTCCACACATTCGTGGAATATCTTGAATTATAGGTATCTTCCCATCAAAATTATTTCAAAGTAAATGAATTAGCCTGTTGTCATCAGTAATTGAGAAATTACATTGTAACTAATAGAACTTTTAGCATTTTATGCTTGAATAACAAAGTAGCTAATTAATGGAACAGTCATATTGTGTCATTCATAAGTCTAAATCAAATAAAGAAGAAAATTATAATTACTGTTGGGAATGGTACATGAACAAGAGTATGGTTCCAGCTTCCTGTGTTAAAAGTCAAACTATCATAGATAAAATAATGTCAAGTCATATTTATTGAAAGAATACTAAAGTGGTTCCTTACAAAACCTTTATTCAACTGGTTATTGAATGTTGGGGATGTTCCAGGGTCTGTACTTAGTTACAATCATGGAAGGGTTGGAAAGATTACAAAAAGAGCTATGTGCTACATCATAGGTTCCATTGTTTGTCATGAGAATGCTACAGAACACACTGCAGTGAGATATGTTTATATAGAAAGATGTGCGTGGTGCATAGCTCTACTCACAAAATTCTGAGATTCCACGATCTAAAATGAGTCATGATGGTAGTGTTTCTTCTTACATCCTATCCCTGAATGGAAAACAAAGGAGGAAAATCAATCTAATACACAATTTACCTTTTGCCACAACCCTAGATATAGATTTACTGCTGGACATAGTTGCTTTACATTGTGTGGCTGATCATGAATAAATAATCATATGGTGTGAATATAATAGAAGGAAACATTCCACGTGGGGAAAAAAAATATACCTAAAAACAAAGATGATGTGACTTACCAAACGAAAGCGCTGGCACGTCGATAGACACAATCGACGTGCCAGCGCTTTCGTTTGGTAAGTCACATCATCTTTGTTTTTAGATATATAATCACATGGAGTTACACTCTTACAAAGTACCCCTTGAGTGTGAGGTCTCCAAAGGCCAATGTTGTTTATGGCACTCAATGCCCTACATGTTGCCTGCCATGCAACCACAATATTGGATGCTAATGGCAAGAGTGGCTAGGACTGGAGGTACCCAGTGGTGAGCACAGCATGAGACTACAGGGGTAGTTGAACTGCTTAGTCAGTAATTAACTCACAACAGTGCTCTAATTCTAGTGGTTGATTTGATTTTAACAGGAGAGCTAAAACAGCTTAGGTCTAACCCGCCACTGCCCGCGCCAAAACTAGGTTTATTGTGCGGTATCGCTCCCTGTATATCTAGTAAAGCCAACCAGTGCCCTTAAATAGTGCAAGGAGTCCCTCTACCAGTTTTTTGTTAGACACAGTTTCTTCAGGTCTAGTTGTCCCAAAGATTCTGTATCTTTTACTCTCCAGTGCCATGCATTCAAAGGTTAGGTGTGATGCAGTTTCTTCACCCTCGTCACAGATCCTACATTTAGGGTCCTCTTCCATTATACCCATTGTATGTAGATGTTTTTTGAAGTTCCCATGGCCGGTCATCAGTTTGAGTTTGAACTCTTTCCTGTTCAATCCCAGGATTACAGAGCTTCTTTTAAAACATGGCTTGGGCATCATTACCTTACCATGTTTTTGTTTATGGACCTTGGTCCAATATCCTACATGCTTTTTCCTAAGCCAGTTCCATAGTTCTAATTTGATCATAGCCTTGGTGATTGTCAAGACAGGTTCTGGTCCAATAAATGGAGTTGTTGCCCCCATCCTAGCCAATCTACCGGCTTGCCACAGGGCCAGGGACCCTCACTAGGTACACTCTATTGCTTCCCCCTAGCTCCACCAGAGCCCTGTGGCAATCTGAAACAATCTTAGATCTTGTTGCAAGAGCTGCCAATGACTTCAGGGCTGCCTGGCTGTCTGAATAGATGTAGATGCTACGATCATTGTAGCACCTACTCATATTCTCCTCCACACATGCCCTGATTGCAGTAATTTCGGCTTGGAATACAGAGGCCAGTTTCCCTAGAGAGATGCTGCTCTCCAGTCTTGGCTGAAATCTGTACAATCCTGCCCCAGCACCTTGATCTGTTTTCGACCCATTGGTGAACCAAACGATGACCCCCATAAGGTGTCGAACTGTTTTCTCCGACTGCCCCCTACTTCCAATTATTATGTTGTAAGGCTTGTCGAAGCAGTTAGGAGTTATTATATAGAAAGTGGGCATTTCCCCAGCCATACCTATATTTACCTCACTCACTATGTTAGTGTGTGATTCTAGATATCCAAATGAGACCCAGTTTTGGCCAGTTTTAAGTCTGTATGCCTCAGCTGCTGCCTCCATCTTAACCCAAAGGTGAAGTGGAGGTATATCCAGCATGGCTTCCATTCCAGTTGTTGGTGTGCTGCTAATTCTGCCCATTATGGCTAATCAGGCCAATCTCTGCACCTACTTTCTTCCACCACACTATGGCCCCATAGGAAATCCTAGGTCTAACCACTGTGGTGTATATTCAGTGCATACCTCTGGGTCTTAGGCCCCAGTTTTTGCATGAGCCCTCCTAGTACTCACTAAAGTGCTTTTTGCCTTGGAGCAGATGCTCTTAAAATGAGGGGTCCAAGTTAGCTTCTCGTCCAAGGGTACCCCTAGATATTTCATGTCCCCTTCACAGGTAGAGTTTCATCGAAGAGCTCCAGATTACAACTTGCATGCTGAATATGTCTCTTCATAAATGGCACCACAACAGTCTTCTTAGGATTAACTCTCAGATCCTGTTTAATGCACCATTTTTGCACAATGTCCAACCCTCCTTGTGCCATATTCCTTACTGTGTCAGTGAATTTGCCAAGTATTACTATTACAAGGTCATCTGCGTATCCTTGGCAGAAGCATTGTCTGGAATTTAGTTCCTCAATGAGTTCGTTCACCACTAGATTCCCAATAGAGGAGACAAAACTCCTCCTTGTGGGCAGCCTCCAGTGGTCTTAATTACCATCTTTTCATTCATCATGGTAGCCTCTAACTTCCTTCCACTAAGTATGGCTCTGGTCCATCTACATATAGTGGTCCCCAGATCATGCACCTCTGCTGCCCTTACCATGGAATCAAAGGTCGTGTTACCAAAGGCCCCCTCGATATCCAGGAAGATGCAGAGGGCTATTTCTTGGAAGTGAAGTGCTTTTTCCACCTTCCCGACGAGTTGGTAGAGAGCTGTTTCACATGACTTATCTGGTTGGTATGCGTGTTGGTTCAGGTGTAGAGGGACCCTACATAGCCTCCTCTCCCCAACATATGCATTAACCAGTTTTTCCCGTGTTTTGAAAATGAAGGAGGACAGACTGATTGGTCTCATATCCTTTGCCTTGGTATGAATTCTCCCTGGCTTTGAAATGAAGACAACCTTCACTGCCCTCTAAACATTAGTAATGATTCCTACTGCTAAGCTAACCCTAAATAGTCTGCATAGGATTCTTGTAAGCTTTCCTCCTGCCTGTTGCAGGAGTGCTGGAAAAATTCCATCTGGGCCAGGTGACTTGGATGGCTGGAATGTTCCCACCGCCCACTGGATTTTGTTGAAGTTCACACGCTCCTTGGCCAATTCCCAGTCCTCTCTTCGAGTGTCTGAGAACCGTTGTCTCTCTGGGGTCACATACTGGTCTGTGTTATCTGGCAGAGCATATTGAGGAAAGTGAGTTTTGAGGAGCAATTCCAGCATCTCATGTGCTGTCTTTGTATATCCCCCATCCTCCTTCCTCAACGTACCTCCTGGATTAGTTGGTACTCTAGTGAGAATCTTGTGATGTCTGGCTTGTGCAGCCATGCCTTCCACTTCCTCACAGAATGCCTTCCAGGATGCCTCCTTTGCTTGTCTTATTGCAAAGTTGTAACTGACGAGGGCCTCATGATATTTAGCCCATTGTTCTTTGTGTCTCGCAATATTAAACAGTCTCCGTACCTGTTTTCTTTGTGTTTCCAATTTGTTATTCCACCAAGGAACACTCCTATTTGTGCACTTCCTGGTGATTGTGCAGTTGTCTTGATATGAGGTCACTATGGCAGAGGTAACAGCCTCTGCTACTTCCTCAAATTCTACTGGCTTCCTTATCGTGGTTTTAATTTCCGATAAGCCTAAGTCAAGGTCCCTCCTATATGTCTTCCATTTCAACCTTGAATTTAATGTACATGTGGTCCGATGAGGGTGGCTCCAACACCACATGCCATTGTTTGACATAGCTACCCATCGTCATGGAACCAAATGTTATGTCAATTACTTCTTCCCTTCTGCTATTCCTGAATATAGGTTCATTGCCCCTATTCAGGACCTCTAAGTTGTTAGCTAAGAGGAATTCAAGAAGGTACTCACCTCTACTGTTGGTGTCCTTGCTGCCCCACACTAGGTTGTGGGCATTGACGTCACACCCCACCAGCAGTTGGTCACCTTGCCGATGGCAAGTCTCTACCAGTCTCCTCACCTCCAAGGGAGGGGGAGAACTGTCTTCGTAAGGAAGGTATGCTGAGGCCAAGACAATTTCCCTCATGATACGTTCCTCACATTACTGCATTTTGATGGTCACTAAGTCCCTAGAGCAGAAATCCATCATTGGCATGAAAGAAATACCATTTCTAACATAGATGCATGGTCTGGAGTTTCTTAGATTTCTAGCATAGATCAGCTTACCTCCAGTGCATCCGAGGCCCAATACACCCCCTTTGTATAAATAGGGTTCTTGTATCAGGGCCACGTCCACTTCCTGTCTCCCCAGGCAGTGGCTCAGGGCAGCAGAGGCCCCTTTACTGTGCTGCAGATTAATCTGCAGCACCTCCAGGCTCCATCTTACTGCCATCTTTGAGAACCCTGATGGTGACCTGTGAGAACCCTAAAAACAGTTTCAGGTCCTGCTCCCGCATTGCCTTCAGGGACTTCTCACTAACCTCCACCACCAGGGTTCGTCTTTCTGGAGCAACCTTCTGGTTAATCACTCTCCAGTCTGCTGTCGGGACTTTTGGGTTCTGGGCCCCTAGTTTCCTGAAGAGAGTCTTGGGAGAGACTTCCTTAAGGATCTTGGGTACTCATAATGATATCTTTGTGGTCTTAAGAAGCTCCGTTGCCATATTGACCAGCAGCTTCGCATCTTCTCACGGGGATATCATGGGCACCTTGTCCTTGAGCCATTCTACTGTCTGCACCCCCTCACAGACAAAAATGAGTGCACCACGGTCTAAATAGTCCCTCCGGAAGTTGGGACCTGGGTCAGCGTCCCCCCCCAATCTTTTCAAAGAGGGCCATCTGTACTAGTTCCTCCTGCTGCGAGGTAATGGCCACCAGTGGATACCCTTCCTGGAAAACTGCCATCCTAAAAACCAAGACTGCAGTACTATAGGTCTGTTTCCCTATTTCTTGCCTCAGTTTTTTCTGGACTCGCTTATCCAGGGAGGAGGGAGTCTTTGATTCCTCCCGTATTTGATTACGACCTATCTTTGACGTTGTGGGGGTCTGCGTGTCCTCTTCAATGTGAGACAGTTTTTTCCTGGGTGTCTCGGGTTCTAGTCCCTTTACTTCCCTCCATATGTGTTTAGGAAGCCATTCTTTTCCTTCCTTTTCCCTCTGTTCCCTGAGTAGCTTCCTCCTTTGGGCCCCATACAAGCCTTTGATCTTAATCTGGTCTAGCTTCTCGGTTACAGTTCCCACTTCTGGCTCAGGTCTATACCCTGATTTAGTAGTGGAAGTGCCTTCCATCGGTTCAGTCCCCGATGTTTGGGTATCTGAGGTCTCAATTTGGCCCTCTTTTCCTTTTTTGTAATTGTGTCCATGTTGGTCCCATGAGATTTGGGGATCCAGAAGGCCCACACCACGAATACCCCACGCGGTGTAAGGCTAATTACTCAGGGAGGTCGCCTGGTATCCCTGAGGCTCTGTTTGCGACACATCTTCCCATGTGCCATGCACCCCTCAGCATGGATCGCATCACACCTTGGGTTGGGTTAGGGAATAGGGTAGGACTAGGAGTGGATAGGGAAGAGGGGACATTGTGGGACACTCTTAGTCTGATCCATCGGCTGAGGCCTTTCCGGCAGTAGGTCCTCTACCTTCATCATAGCCCTCAGCTTCCCGCGGAAATGCAAGCCTTTCCACCGGCACGGACAGTGCTTCGTCAAGGTGGTGTCCCCCAGAGAGGAGTTCTAGTGGTACTGATACAAAGCAGAGCAATGCCAATGATAAACAAGGCGAACATTGCGTTATATGTACAACAATAGCTGGCGAAGTTTGCATTTCATCAGAAAGGAACCCAAGGAATTTCACAGACCCTGAAAGAAGCAGCAGATAAAATATTAGCATTTCTGCAAGATGAGTCAGTGAAATATGCGGTGTCATATATGCTCGATTATGCTGACAGGGTACTTGAGGAGTACAATGATGAGAATACGTGCTTACCAAGTGAAAGGATATTGAAACAAGTGTCAAGCCATGTAGTTAATCATCCTTGTTGTACAGGGAGCCACAAATCCCATCTCCAGTGAAATGTAAAGGACAATTGTTGTCCAAGAAGTGGATACTAAACATAATTATGTACTTGGATGCACACACACACACACACACACACACACACACACACACAGTATGGGCCTACTATGTTATACATGTCAAATTGCACCCAACATAGATAATAGTGATTTCAAGGTGAGCAGTGGATGGTTGCATAACTTCAAACAGTGCTGTAGAATTGGATGATGTAAGATAATGAAATTTCAAACAAAGTGTCAGCCTGATGATGCACAGCAAACTGCAGAATTGGCACAAAAATTTATAGAGGAGATGTACAAACTTATCCCATTAATCAGTAAGGAATTTATTTTCAACTCTGACCATTTGAGATTTGAAGAGAAAATACATATCTGGAAATTAGAGATATTAAGAGGGTTGTATCAAGATCAGCTAACATCAATGCCTTAATGCATTCATATATAATTATGCTAAATATGAATTATTCTTGTGTGCATCATCTTGTAAGGGCAGTAGGAAGTATCTACATCACAGCAAGCAAGAGTGGGAAAATGGGCATAATAGAACTAAAACTATCATATACTTTTGAACATAGCCAGTCAAAATAACTTGCTTTTGGTCGATTCCTGGTCTGTGTATAAAAATTGTATTGCCTTAAGCAAACTATCCCTCCTGAAAAGTGTATGACATTGCAGTTAATACCACCTGGAACCACTGGACAAATTCAGCTTCTGGATGTTTGTTTTTTCTGTACCTACAAATCATATCATTGCACTATCTGCAGCTAAACTTTAAAGGATAGCAGTTTCACAAAAAGCTCCATGACAGACTGATTCACATTCCATTGCATGCCATCACATTCCATCAGTTCTTGTCATCCTGTTACAGCAATATAATTCTCTATGCATTCTTTAAGAGTGGATACCTAGCTGAACGTCCTGCACAATCTGTAACTTCCAAGGAGTTCGCCTTCGGTTTTGATGGTGGGAACTTTTGTGACCGCTGTGGCATACCATTTTTCATTCGTTGTTCATAGTGCAAATTAATGGTTGGTTTTGAATAGTTCTTGAATGTCGACAATGGCCATTATGTGAAGTGTAATACATACAGCCCATAGAAGGATGATTTCTGCACCTCCTGGACACTCAAGTTCTGTCGCCCTTCTGATGCATTTGGTGAGTCAGTAGAAGCTAATATTATTGCTGTCATAACTGTTAACACAATACTTCCGAACGGGCCTTACTAAAGCCTGAGCTTGTGACCTCGCACTCAAGGGGTTCCTTGTTCGACAACCTTGAACTTGATTACAAAGCATATGCCACTGTTTGATACATCATAAATGATAAACTATGAGTAAACAAAGTGCTTAAGAAGCGTTCTGTACTTCTACACTTGTCATTCAAGAACTGCAGTCCATTTTTATCAGTACCAAGAAATTTTGTTGGGGAAAAATTGAAGGTACCTGCATAGACCTACACTTACTTTAATCATCAGGAGTTCTAACAAATTTCCTTACTGTAAACCAAGCTGAATGATTTCAGTAACCATACAAGAAAATTCAATTCAACTTTATTATTACCAGTACCTCTGATTACATCAAAGAGATAATTTACGTATTCAGCTACATGTAAGCAAATATAAAAATACTCAAAGGTGAGAAAGTATTTTTGTTCTTGTGTGAGCGCCAAATGATAAACTTTAATGCATTACAAATATGTATGATAAAAAGTAGCTATTTCCATGGTATCTTTGTAATATTTCATTAAAATAGCAACATATTATAAAATCTCAGATTCATCAAAAAACCATTAGTATGAGTGATATCCCTGCCTTTAAAAGAGAATATAGAATTTAAAAACCTTCATGACACTGAGTAATTCTTTTGTCAGTATATTTTCAGTTTAATTTCTACATCACAGCAGTATAATTGCACTGCAGTTAATAATTGTTGTTGTTGTTGTTGCTGCTGCTGCTGCTGCTGCTGCTGCTGTTGTCTTCAGTCTAAACTGCCATGTGCATGAAGCACATAGTAACTACAAAATTGTTAGATGGAATTGCTGTGTAGTGCTTCGCTTCAGGAGGAAAAATTCTTTGTACTGCCAGTAGGTATAGAAGTACAGAGCAGTATCCTAGCTTTTGTAACTATTAGTTCCTTATTAGTTTAGAAAGGAAGGACAGGTCTCTCAGACAACAGAATGGGAGGGTACCACCTGCCTTGCAGATGAGTTTTCCATTGTCCCTCCCATCCAGCAGTCTTCCCTTCCTTTCTAAACTTCCCAAATCTCTTTCTTCTCAGAGGAAAGAATGAATAGTCACAAATGCTGGATAGTTTCTTGTAGTTTTCTCTTTATCTATTGGCAGTACTAAGACTTTCAACACTTGAAGGTAATTGATGGCCAGCCATTATGTCTCAGTTTTTATAATTTACTCAAGTGAGTTTAACTTCAGTTCATGTAATATGTAGGTTAAATTATTTTCTGAACCACTAGGAATATATCAGTTTGCGAATATTAACAAAGTTAATGGAAAACACAAGTAGTATTCTGGTTGTGTGTTGTGTTGCAGGTGGTGGAACTGATTCCTGGAGGAAGCAAGATACATGTAAGGAATGACACAAAACATCAGTACTTGGACAGCCTAGCACAGTACCGTCTTGCAACCAGTGTCCGGGATGAGGTTGATCATTTCCTGAAGGGCCTTAATGAACTCATACCTGACAACTTGCTCAGCATATTTGATGAAAATGAACTGGAGGTATGACACAGGAATTACATTATTGATTAGTACCACTGAGAACCTCTTCCACACTTTTTCCCTCTCCTCCAATAGTAGTTTCAGTAAAATGTGTAGATGAGAACTGTTCATCCACCATGTGCTGAAATCTTATGCATAACATGGTCTGAACATCAATTAGCCTGTGTCCTCTTTGCAGCAGCTGCACGTTTTTCACTCTCCCCTCAGCCTACCTACTCATGTGTTACTTTTTTGTTCTTACATAAGGCTTATTTTTTTCTTCTTACGTAAGGCCTCCATTTTGCTAGTTTCAGGTCTTTCTACTTCTCCTTCTTTGCATTTGGTATTCATCAGCAAGTCTGTTACAGTTTTTCTCATTATAATTCAACGTTTTACCAAGGTTCACCACCTTGGCTTCATGAAGCGGCCCATGTTAACCTTAGCCTTCATTCACTTCCTAAGGACACTACTCCAACCTTGGTCTATCGCATGGAACTTCGCGATAGTACCTTTGTATACACTGAAGGCTCTCGGACTGACCGTGGGGTCGAGTTTGCCTTCATCATTGACACCTGCGTCTTTAGATATCAGCTTCTGGCACACTCCTCAGTATTTACAGCCAAGCTCTTTGCCTTGTATCAGGCTACAGAGTACATCAGGCGACACAGCCTTTTCAATTGTGTCCTCTGCTCAGACTCCCTCAGTGCCCTTCACAGTCTACGTGTGCGGTACGCCGCCCACTCTTGGTGGAGCCAGTGTGGTGTTTCTGTGGGTTCCTGGTCATGTCTGTCTGCCATGAAACAAGGCTGCTGACGCTGCTGCCAAAGCTGTGGTCCTAGTCCCGCAGCCTGTGATTACCTATATTCCCTTCGATGATCTCTGTATTGCCATCTGTCAGGAGGTGGTGTAGCTTTGGCATCGTCAATGGTCCTCCCTTCAGGGGAATAATCTCTGGCTTATTGAGCCTCTCCCAGAAACTTGGATGACCTCCTCTCTGCCCTCCCACTGAGAGGAGGTTATTTTAACTCAGCTGCGTACTGGGCACTGCCTTTTTAGCCATCGTCATTTGTGAAGTGGCGCTACCACACCACTTTGTACATATGCGCCCAAATTTCAACTGTCTGCCACTTCCTGGTGGAATGTTCATTTTTTGACCTTTTACATTCCCGTTTGGGTTTGCCGTCTGAGTTACTGGCCATTTTAGCAAATGACGCATGGGCGGTTGACGACGTTTTACTTTTTATCCGCCAAAGCAATATGTTGAAGGCCATTTAATTTTTAGTTTTGGACCTCCATTTCTGTATAGTGTCTTTTTCAATCCTTTTTCCACATGCCTGTTTTTAGCTTTCTTCTATTATGTCAGTTGGGATTGATGTATGGTCATTTTTTAACTCCTCTCTGTCTTCGAGTTCTGTAGTTTTGACTTGAGCGCGTATGACACCATTTTTGCGCCCTAAAACAAAACAAAACAAACCAAAACAAAACAAACACTATATGAAGCAAATCTTAACAGATGTAATATGAAAGAGTATAACCCAATATCCACACCACTAGAATGTAACCAAGTGCTCACTCATTACATGTGTCCAAAAACAGAACAGGAACAAGAAGCTATGAAGAACATACTCTATTGTGAAGCAATACTAAATTTAATGTATGCTCTGTTAGGAATAAGGCCAGACCAAGCTTAATCAGTAGCGATTGGCAGTCATTTTTGTAACAATCTGAGCATGCCACACAGGCAAGCTGCCAAAAGAATCTTTAGATATCTAAAAGGAAACAACGATGTGAAGCTATTGTTTTTGAAAGCAGATGACTGCAGCATAATAGGTTACTGTGATAGACTATGTTGGAGATTCCTAAGACAGGAAGTCAACAACTGGATATCTGTTAAGATCTCAAGGAGCAGTAATATCATGGCAACGTAATAAACAGCCTACCATAGCCTTGTGCACAACTGAAGCACAATATTTGTCCATGACCTCAGCATCTCAGGAGGTTCTATGGCTTCAAAGGTTAGATACTGAAATATCTCCAAACCCCAAGAAGGATCCTATGAAACTATTATGTGACAACAAAGCACCAATTGACTTATCTAAGACTAGTGGCTACAAGAGTTGAACCAAACATATAAACACAAGACATCACTTTATAGGGAAAAAATAGATTCAGCGCAAGTTGCTATGGGTTGGACATGATGATAAAACCTGTGCCACAGTCTCACCATAATTTGCTGATTCAAGAGCCTGGATTGAAAATCAATTTTTTAAAGACATGATTCTAGGGCTGTGTAAGAATTAAGACTCTATGCCTTGATTGTGTTTATATCTTTTGCATAGCTGTGGACACCATTATTCTTTGTTCTGTGGATTATATAATACAATAATTTGTGTAACTGTGTTTGATATGTTAATGTGTACAATAAATCTTACAGTTACAATCAGATACCACCAGCAAATTACCCTGCTAACAAAATAATTACTCAAAAGGTACAAGAAATGACAGGTACATTGGTCAGTACACCGGTGTCCACAGTTGGCTTCGAAAAAACAGAAGTGGAATTATGAAAACTTTGGGAAGAACTTGATAAAACCAAAGAGGAATTAAATAAACTGAAATTTGATAAAAGTAATGGGTTTTCACCAGAACTTCTGGAGGAATTAAATTTAGGTGGAGGGACCAGCTTTTTAAGTGTAAGCCAGAAGGCTATCTTCACCCCACGTACTTCTTAAGAGTATTTTCGAGATTGTTACTCAAACGCTGGAACAATAACAAAAGAACTGATTTCATTTTAAGTCATTTAGAAGTGACTGCTGCCAAATGGGGAAGAGCTCATTTGGGGGAACACTCTTCCTGGAATGACTTTCAGGAGAAATGTAAAAAGAAATATTGTTAGAGTCAGCCAGCACCTAAGAGAACTGACATTAGAATTAGTAGACCCGAGGTATTACAACAATAGTCGGGATACGTGCAAGAAGTATATCAAATGATATTTGACTAGGTCACAATATCTAGACAAACCCCTGGAGGAGAGATATTTGGTCAAAATGTTAGGTAGAAGGTTGCTTTCCCCTGTAAGAAGAGAAATTTGGTATAAGAGGTGGCTAGCAGTAAGTGATCTATTAACTTTCATGGAAGGATTAGATATATTAAATAAGAAACAGGTATATTACACACAGAATGATAACAGAGTTTTAGAAAATCAGGAAAGAAATCATTATCTCTCCAGGTTTCCATGCTGGAATGAAAGTAAATTTTGCAAAGTAAGGAAGCATAGTAACTCTAATCAAGATAACCAAAAGGTACTCAGTTGCAGGTGGTTGCATCATACAGTCTGAATAATCAGGCATTCATAGCCATTCATAATAAAGCATAGGTTCTGGGATATCAGTTTTAGTGATTCAGTTCTCAGAAAACAGCAGACACTCTGGAACAGGGGCCAGGCTGTAGGATATGACAGTGACAGCCTAGGTCCATCTAAGGAGAAATTCGTGGCTTTAACATAACAGTGTCAACATGAGATTAGTTACTAGAGGAAGAAAATAAAGAAAAGGAAGACATAACTTGCATGATCATGTGTGGAAATATCTTTGAAGTGAAAGTGGAAATACATTTAGATTCAGGCAGTGAAATATCAATTATATCCCAGAAATTAATGTCAATTCTTCAAAGGATTGGATTATATATAGTGGGTATTACGGGAAATAAAGGAAGGTTGATAAAGGAAGAAATGTGATTGCCAATAAACTTAAATGATTATATTTGTATCAAATATTACAAATAGTGTCTGGCGTGACTTTTTGATGTATTACTGGCACTATATTTGCTTTTGAATTACAGAGCATCTTTAGATTTCAAGAGTAACGTCATTATCATTGTCCTCTTCATATTTAAGGTGGTCTTCACTGACATGACAGTTGCGTATGCTGCACTTGTTGAAAGATTTAACAGTAATGCCTTCTCTCACTCTAGACCATGACTGTCTTATCCATTGACACACTTGTTTGATTGTAAGTCATTTTAAAGCTCTATTCAGCGTAAATTCACACTGGGTTTCATCCATCATCCATTTGGTCAATTACTCTCTCATATACATTCTGGGTTTGTAACAGCAGGGCGGGAGGGAGACAGAGTTAACAAGCTTGTGAATCACTGCAACACATGTTCATCGCATGCGTGCACTGGTGCTTCCAGTTGAATTCGTTGTTGCCAGATAGAGATATTATTCCTGGAGATAGAGATATTATTCCTGCAGCACCGAATATATGGCCATTTTTAAGACTGATGGTAATGTTAAATCAAACAATGGACATTTTTATATTAGTTTTGAGTACAAGATGCACCTCCATTTTGGAGGCAATATTTCAAAGAAAAAAACTGCATATTATAGTCTGTAAAATACTGTGTGTCACATTAAATTGCTAACAGCTTTACGGGTGGGGCTCCTCTCTATACAGCCTAGATCTCGCAAGCTGATTTATCTTGTGTTTTCGGATGGAGTCTCCCAACCTAACAGCTGAACTCTCACCAGTGATGACATCTGGTGATGGTGTGCTGAACTATATTGTTGGATGTTTGTGTAGTTTGCTGACAGCATCTGTAACGGCTCTTCTGAAACATATTTTTTCTTATAATTGCTGCATTTGATTCTTCTCTCCATCTGCCTTCTGTCTGCAGACAAACATCACAATTTGACAGTATACCATAAATTCAAGTATAATCTAGGTTAAACTTTTCTTCAGTGATGTCTCGTGATGTTATTGTGTTGTGAAACATGTCACCAGCATGTAGCTCACTCCTTTCAAACAGCACCAAGGGAGCTGTTGATCCTAATGTATCCATCTAGCAAATGGGTTACTATGAATAGTGTTAAATTTGTCAGTTGTGAGACATTACTTGGAGATTTGGAGTTTAACCCTGTACTCTGTTGCATAGTCTGATGATCAGTAACATTTCTTCTCCTTGGTGGCAAAAGCCAATAGATGAAAAACTGTGCACTACTGGATTTCAAAGCAACTAAATCTGATTGTATGTGCAGGGGTAGTGATTAGATTCTGGAAGGAACACAGACACTTTATTCAGTGCAAAATTATCATGCAGTTCTAGAAATGCTTGTCTGTAATTCCACTAAGTTGCCAGTTTAGTTTATGCTTGTCAAGCATGACCATAAATGTTGTGATCTTTGCAGTTACTCTTTGTACTGGTGCTCTGACCACTGTCTGCACCCTGCTTGGCCATTCTTTGGAGTGACGCTCATTCTCCGATGGTATGTTTCATATCTGCGCCACACCAAGCATTCTATCCACCAACTGCTGCGATCTTCAGCCATTGTGCGTGAAGTCCTTGCCTTTTGGGACAGGCCTCCCACATTGGACACATGAGGTGCTCAAGGTGTGCTGTGTTCTCTGTGGGAATGGTCAGGTGTTTACTCCTGCGTCTGCTACTGTTGGGCCTGTCTAGTGTTGTGTCATCTCGAGTCTGTGGTGTCTGGTGCTCAGTCTAAGGGCAGTTTTATTGGTCTCCACTCCCATTTCTATTCATCTCAATGTGGTCTCTGTTGCTTTTCAGAAGCATGATCTCAATGGATTCTTTTGTGACACTTCCCGGTATCTTTGGGACTGTATCACAACCTTGGTGTCATTACAGTGCTCTGCTATTGTTGAATTGGTTGCCTGCTTAAGTCTGGTATGCCTCTGATGTCCTTTATACATGATGTCCACAGTGCTGGTGGTCTGGCTGATGTGTGACATCCCAAACTGGCATGGTATGTTTTTATTTTTTAATACTAGTGTTCCATAGTCCCAGATCTTTCTTTATATTCCCAAAAAGTGCCCCAATTTTAGTGGGTGGGCAAAATACACTTTTGATGCTCTTTTTTAATAGAATCCTGCTGATTTTGGCAGAGATTGATCCAGCATATGGCAAATATGCCACCTTCTTCATCTCTTCTTGTTCCTCATGAATGCCTTCTGAATATCTCTGGAAGAGTATCCATGTTTGCAGAACATGTGTCTGTGTATGTTGTCTACTTTACTTATTTATTTATTTATTTATTTATTGTTCCGTGGGACCAAATTAAGGAGAAGTCTCCATGGTCATGGAATGAGTCAATACATGAAATTATAACACAATAGTAGAAACGGATAAAATGAAATATAAAAAAACATATTCAGGCGACAAGTCATAAGTTTAAATAAAGAAAATCAACAATGTAACACTGGAATTTGCTTAATTTTTTAGCTCTTCCAGGAGCTCCTCGACAGAATAGAAGGAGTGAGCCATGAGGAAACTCTTCAGTTTACACTTAAAAGAGTTTGGGCTACTGCTAAGATTTTTGAGTTCTTGTGGTAGCTTATTGAAAATGGATGCAGCAGAATACTGCACTTCTTTCTGCACAAGAGTCAAGGAAGTGCATTCCACATGCAAATTTGATTTCTGCCTAGTATTAACTGAGTGAAAGCTGCTAACTCTTGGGAATAGGCTAATATTGCTAACAACAAACGACATTAAAGAAAACATGTACTGTGAGGGCAATGTCAGAATTCCCAGACTATTGAATAGGGAACGACGAGGTTCTCGAACTTACACCACATATAGCTCGAACAGCCTGTTTTTGAGCCAAAAATACCCTTTTTGAATCAGAAGAATTACCCCAAAAAATAATACCATACGACATAAGCGAATGAAAATATGCAAAGTAGACTACTTTTCGTGTTGAACTGTCACTTATTTCAGATACTGTTGTAATGGTAAATAAAGCAGCATTTAGTTTCTGAACAGGATCCTGGTCATGGGCTTTCCACAACAACTTACTATCTATCCGAATGCCTAGGATAGGCTCTAGAAGAGCGTAGCGTTCCAAAGGATTGGAAAAGGGCACAGGTCATCCCCGTTTTCAAGAAGGGACGTCGAACAGATGTGCAGAACTATAGACCTATATCTCTAACGTCGATGAGTTGTAGAATTTTGGAACACACATTGTGTTCGAGTATAATGACTTTTCTGGAGACTATAAATCTACTCTGTAGGAATCAGCATGGGTTTCGAAAAAGACGGTCATGTGAAACCCAGCTCGCGGTATTCGTCCACGAGACTCAGAGGGCCATAGACATGGGTTCACAGGTAGATGCCGTGTTTCTTGACTTCCGCAAGGCGTTCGATACAGTTCCCCACAGTCGTTTAATAAACAAAGTAAGAGCATATGGACTATCAGACCAATTGTGTGATTGGATTGAGGAGTTCCTAGATAACAGGACGCAGCATGTTATTCCCAATGGAGAGAAGTCTTCCGAAGTAAGAGTAATTTCAGGTGTGCCGCAGGGCAGTGTCATAGGACCGTTGCTATTCACAATATACATAAATGACCTGGTGGATGACATCGGAAGTTCACTGAGGCTTTTTGCAGATGATGCTGTGGTGTATCGAGAGGTTGTAACAATGGAAAATTGTACTGAAATGCAGGAGGATCTGCAGCGAATTGACGCATGGTGCAGGGAATGGCAACTGAATCTCAATGTAGACAAGTGTAATGTGCTGCGAATACACAGAAAGATAGATCCTTTATCATTTAGCTACAAAATAGCAGGTCAGCAACTGGAAGCAGTTAATACCATAAATTATCTGGGAGTACGCATTAGGAGTGATTTAAAATGGAATGATCATACAATGTTGATTGTCGGTAAAGCAGATGCCAGACTGAGATTCATTGGAAGAATCCTAAGGAAATGCAATCCGAAAACAAAGGAAGTAGGTTACAGTACGCTTGTTCGCCCACTGCTTGAATACTGCTCAGCAGTGTGGGATCCGTACCAGATAGGGTTGATACAAGACATAGAGAAGATCCAATGGAGAGCAGCGCGCTTCGTTACAGGATCATTTAGTAATCGCGAAAGCGTTAAGGAGATGATAGATAAACTCCAGTGGAAGACTCTGCAGGAGAGACGCTCAGTAGCTCGGTACGGGCTTTTGTCAAAGTTTCGAGAACATACCTTCACCGAAGAGTCAAGCAGTATATTGCTCCCTCCTACGTATATCTCGCAAAGAGACCATGAGGATAAAATCAGAGAGATTAGAGCCCACACAGAGGCATACCGACAATCCTTCTTTCCACGAACAATACGAGACTGGAATAGAAGGGAGAACCGATAGATGTACTGAAGGTACCCTCCGCCACACACCGTCAGGTGGCTTTTGGAGTATGGATGTAGATGTAGATGTAGAACTTGAACTGTTCTGTCTCACTTATAATATGCCCATTCTGTCTGATCAAAATATCGGTTCTTGTTGAATTGTGAGTTAGAAACTGTAAAAACTGAGTCTTACTGTGATTTAGCATCAAATTATTTTCCACAAACCATGAACTTATTTCATGAACTACATTATTTGATACTGTTTCAATATTACACACAAGATCCTTCACTACCAAGCTGGTGTCATCAGCAAACAGAAATATTTTTGAATCACCTGTAATACTAGAAGGCATATCATGTATATAAATAAATATAAATAAGAAACAGCAGTGACCCCAGCACCGACCCTTGGGGAACGGCCCACTTAACAGTGCCCCATTGGGACTGAACATCACTGCCACTCTCAATATTGTGGAGAATTACCCTCTGCTTTCTGTTCTTAAAGTAAGAGGTGAACCAATTGTAAGCTACTCCCCTTACTCCATAATGGTCCAACTTCTGCAGTAATATTTTGTAGTCAACACAGTCAAAAGCCTTCGTTAAATCAAAGAAAACACCTAGTGTTTGCAACCTTTTATTTAATCCGTCCAAAACCTCACAGAGAAAGAGAATATAGCATTTTCAGTTGTTAAACCATTTCTAAAACCAAACTGTATGTTTGACAGCAAATTATGTGAATTTAAATGCTCCAGTAACCTTGTATATACAACCTTCTCGATAACTTAAGCAAACACCAATGGCATAGAAATAGGTCTAAAATTGTCAACATTATCCCTGTCTCCCTTTTTATAAAGTGGCTTCACTACCAAGTACTTTAATCGGTCAGGAAACCGAACACTCCTAAAGGAAAAGTTACAGATATGGCTAAGTACTGGGCCAACATACATAGAACAATACTTCAGTATTCTGCTAGATACCCCATCACATCCATGAGAGTTCTTGGTCTTTAGTGATTTAATTATTAACTCAATCTCCCTCTTGTCAGTATCATGGAGGAGCATTTCAGGTAACAGTCTCGGAACACTTTTTTCTAAGAGCGCTATATGATTCCCTGTTGGGACTAGGTTTCTATTTAGTTCACCTGCTATATTCAAAAAGTGATTATTAAATACTGTACACATATGCAACTTATTAGTAACATGGACATTCCCACTACACACTGATTCTATATCCTCGACCTGTCTCTGCAGACCAGCCACTTCCTTTACGACTGACCATATGGTTTTAATTTTATCCTGAGACTTAGCTATTGTATCTGCATACCACATACTTTTTGCCTTTCTAATAACATTTTTAAGTGCCTTACAATACTGTTTGTAATGGGCTACTGCATTTAGATTTTGCCTGTTTCTAACGTTTCGATATAATTGCCACTTTGTTCCACAAGATATTCTTATCCCTCTAGTCAGCCACCCAGGCTGCCTGTTTGTGCTAGTACCCTGTTTTGAATGTTCTAACGGAAAGCAATTTTCAAAGAGCACGAGAAAAGCCTTGAGAAAAGCATTATATTTATCATCTACTGTATCAGCACTATAAACATCTTGCCACTCTTGTTCCTTGATAAGGTTTACAAAGGTCTCTACAGCAACTGGATCAGCTTTCCTAAACAGTTGATAACTATATTTAACATGTGTTGCAGCACAAAAATCTTTTAGAGTTCAAATTTGTGCATCATGATCTGAAAGGCCATTCACCTTTTTGCTAACAGAATGCCCTTCTAGTAATGAGGAATGAACAAAAATGTTGTCTATGGTTGTTCTACTGTTCCCGTGCACTCTCGTTGAAAGAATACGGTTTGCATAAGATTATATGAATTAAGGTGGTCTATCAGCATCTTTTTCCTTGCACAATCACTTATACAATTAATGTTGAAGCCACCACATTTAACTAACTTTTTGTATTTCCTATAAAGTGAACCAAGAACCTCCTCTAGCTTTAGCAAATATGTTGTGAAATTGGAGTCTGGGGATCTATAAATAACAACAGTTAGAAGTTTAGCTCCATTAAATTAAATCACACCTGCACAACATCCAAACACCTTTTCAGTGCAGTACTGTGAAACATCAATTGACTCAAATGGGATGCTGTTTTTCACATACATGGCTACTCCCCCACACTGCAAAGAGCTCCTAGAAAAGCTGCCAGCCAATCTGTATCCTGGTATAGGAAGCATCTGGATTATCTCCTTATTTAAGAAGTGTTCAGATATACCAATAATTTCAAATTTTGACAAAGGCCTTGTTGGCCGAAAGCTAACTTTCCTACAGTCTTTTTTATTGCGCCTTTCTGCAACTCAGCACCCCACTACATGGTGAGAAGCAACTATTCTTTTCATTTTATTGTTACATAGTAAATCCATTTATATTATCAGATACAATTTTTTTGCTTATGATCAAGCAATATGGAGAGGTTGCAAATTATAGCAATGGAATACAGAAAATGGGGATTGAAGATAGATTACCAGAAAACAGAATACCTCACTAATAATCCAGGTGACTTATACATGGAGGGAAAGAAAATTAAGAAGGTCAATACTTTCTGTTATTTGGGATCCATTTTAGAGATGAAGGGAAAGTCAGAGGTGAAACTAATAAAAGAATTTGTAGTGGAAGGAAGGTCATTGGGATGTTCAACTCAATCTTATGGAGAAGAAATATAATAAACCGAATAAAAAAAAATCATATATAAATCAGTATTAGAGAGCATAGTTATGTATGGAGTAGAGATTTGGACTACTAATTTGAAACATATAAAAAAACTGCAAGCAGTAGAATTGGACTTCTGGAGAAGATGAGCAAGAATTTCTAGAAAGTAAGAAATGGTGGAATAATAGAGAGAATGGAAGTAAGAGAAAGAATACATGACATGATGGATAGAAGGAAATTACAATGGTACATGCATGTAAGAAGACTGGAGGAAGCCAGAATTCTGAAAACGTTCCTGGAATGGGAATCTGAGGGAAAGAAGAGAAGAGGATGTACTATGACCGCCTGGCTCCAAAATCAAAATGTACGATTAACAATGATAAGACTTGGTGCAGAGGAAGAAGATATACAAGATCGGAACACCTGGAGGGACAGCCTGAGGAGATAAATTAAGATTTAATGTAACAGGTGTAATAATTTCCAGGTATTTGTTATGCTGGAGAAAAACCTTTGAATAGAGAAAATATAAATAAAAAAAAAATTAAGCAAACAATGTGATGTACAAGATGTGACTGAAATACTTTACATACTTGATTCTTTCTTTGGAAGGGCTGGTGGATTGAATTCCTCACACAAAAAGAAGAAAAAAGGGCTAAAATGGCATATACTGGGTGATTCAAAATTCCCACTACAGGTTTATAGGGGTTGTACAGGGAACTTAGTAGATGGAGTTTTGATAAGGAACTTACGCTCAGAAATGTACCATTTAGACGTAAAATCAGTTTGAGGATCGGATTACTTTCAAATCTCCCACTTCACAGTACACACACAGTGGACACAATGAGCTCTGACCTGTGTGCTGTAGGAGCACATGGCATGGGCAGTGTCTAAAGTAGTTGTTCTCGGGTTCTTTGCATGTCAGAGGACGTTCTCTTCAAGGTCGAGAGTCCATCATATCCATGGAGCACCTCAGCCAAACCCTACTAATTTCAAATATACCAATGTCTTGTGGTTGTTGTTGTTGTAGTTGGACATAGGTGTTATGTGATGTCATACGTCATAATTAGGAAAGGGATTCACGATGACATCCTCTTCTCAGCTTATATGCATATCCTGAAAAAGGAGATTTGAAAATGATCTGATCCTGGAACTAATTTTACATCCAAATGGTACATTCCTGGACATGGGTTCCTTATTGGAAATTCATGGACATGTGTTCATTATCAAAATTTCATCTATTAAGTCCACTCTACAACCCGAGAAGCCTGTAATAGGAATTTTGAATCACCCTGTATACGTAAATCCTTCATTTGTAATTAATGAAAGAAAATTCTTCTAAGTTCTCAGGTCAGAAACTGATAACAAAAAATGTACCAAATATGCTCCTCTTATGTATATAAACTCAAACGCTCATTGACCATGGACTGTCACAATCTTTCAAACACTCCTCTATTATGTCACTTTCTTTTCTAAGTTTTCATGACACTTTTATGAAGCGTCACTACATTAGGAATGTTTACTGTGTTTGGAGACTCCACAGACAATAATTCGCCACAAATATCATACAGTGGATTTACAACAGTGTGACTGAAATGTGTTGGAGTCCCATCATACCCAGACTATTTGTTTCCTCTTATTTTCAGGGGCTGTTGCTCTGAATAAATTCCTTATAGATAATATCTGTGAAACATGCTGAGAGAATATATAAACTTAATCAGACAGTTACGGAGAATTACAGCTTGCATATCAATTACAAACTGATGATGTTTAGCTTGAATTGTAGCATGAGAATTTTTGTTTGCCCGCAAAAAGTTTTTGTAAAAATTTGCTGTCCCATATCTCCCAAAAGTTGCCCCATGTGTAAGCAAAACTGCAAGTACAAATAATGGATTACCATTCTGAAGAGTGAAACATTGGCAAAAGTTCTGTTGTTAGTTATTGGCAAGCAAAAGATCCTGCACATATTAAACATGATTCTGATACATTAATTGCTCATATTATAAGATGTATCAGATGGAATGGCACCACGTCATTTGTCGATATGTGGATATTCTTTGACAGCCTGCAGAATGCATTCTTTGTGGTCTACTTTGATCTGACATTTTTAGTGGTATGGATACTACCTGAACATAATGATAAACAGCAGTAACAGTTGAATTACCCTGTTGTCTTTTGACTGGAAACACACTTTGATACAGTCCACATCCATTACCATTTTTGTGACCTTACATGTAAAATCACATTTACCTGCCCATAGAATGAATGAACCTGCCTTTGTTAAATGGAACTCTTATAAGGTAACTCATTGCTATAGGTAGTACACACGAGAAACATTCAAGGAAGATTGACTACATATCTACACTCCTGGAAATGGAAAAAAGAACACATTGACACCGGTGTGTCAGACCCACCATACTTGCTCCGGACACTGCGAGAGGGCTGTACAAGCAATGATCACACGCACGGCACAGCGGACACACCAGGAACCGCGATGTTGGCCGTCGAATGGCGCTAGCTGCGCAGCATTTGTGCACCGCCGCCGTCAGTGTCAGCCAGTTTGCCGTGGCATATGGAGCTCCATCGCAGTCTTTAACACTGGTAGCATGCCGCGACAGCGTGGACGTGAACCGTATGTGCAGTTGACGGACTTTGAGCGAGGGCGTATAGTGGGCATGCGGGAGGCCGGGTGGACGTACCGCCGAATTGCTCAACACGTGGGGCGTGAGGTCTCCACAGTACATCGATGTTGTCGCCAGTGGTCGGCAGAAGGTGCACGTGCCCGTCGACCTGGGACCGGACCGCAGCGACGCACGGATGCACGCCAAGACCGTAGGATCCTACGCAGTGCCGTAGGGGACCGCACCGCCACTTCCCAGCAAATTAGGGACACTGTTGCTCCTGGGGTATCGGCGAGGACCATTCGCAACCTTCTCCATGAAGCTGGGCTACGGTCCCGCACACCGTTAGGCAGTCTTCCGCTCACGCCCCAACATCGTGCAGCCCGCCTCCAGTGGTGTCGCGACAGGCGTGAATGGAGGGACGAATGGAGACGTGTCGTCTTCAGCGATGAGAGTCGCTTCTGCCTTGGTGCCAATGATGGTCGTATGCGCGTTTGGCGCCATGCAGGTGAGCGCCACAATCAGGACTGCATACGACCGAGGCACACAGGGCCAACACCCGGCATCATGGTGTGGGGAGTGATCTCCTACACTGGCCGTACACCACTGGTGATCGTCGAGGGGACACTGAATAGTGCACGGTACATCCAAACCGTCATCGAACCCATTGTTCTACCATTCCTAGACCGGCAAGGGAACTTGCTGTTCCAGCAGGACAATGCACGTCCGCATGTATCCCGTGCCACCCAACGTGCTCTAGAAGGTGTAAGTCAACTACCCTGGCCAGCAAGATCTCCGGATCTGTCCCCCAATGAGCACGTTTGGGACTGGATGAAGCGTCGTCTCACGCGGTCTGCACGTCCAGCACGAACGCTGGTCCAACTGAGGTGCCAGGTGGAAATGGCATGGCAAGCCGTTCCACAGGACTACATCCAGCATCTCTACAATCGTCTCCATGGGAGAATAGCAGCCTGCATTGCTGCGAAAGGTGGATATACACTGTACTAGTGCCGACATTGTGCATGCTCTGTTGCCTGTGTCTATGTGCCTGTGGTTCTGTCAGTGTGATCATGTGATGTATCTGACCCCAGGAATGTGTCAATAAAGTTTCCCCTTCCTGGGACAATGAATTCACGGTGTTCTTATTTCAATTTCCAGGAGTGTATATAAATGTCAAAGTAAACACATCCCCATAGCATTACATCATGATTGAGGATACAATGAATACTTCAGGAGAGTTACTTGTAGCAGTACCATTAGATAACGAATTTTCATGGGAGGTTAAAAACTTTAGTTGATTATTCTACCTTGAATGTGTTGATCTTAAACTGTCATTAAACCCTAAAATTAAGGACATTTTCATACATGTTTTGTGGCTTTTTTTTTCTTGCTTTGCTATGAGGAATATGCCCTCAGAGTTGGTAATCACATTTCTGAAAAACCCAGTAGATGGTATTTAATTTGTTGAGTGTATATACTGCATCTCACTTTCATCTTAAGCCAATGGCATATCACAGCTTTTTTTTTAAACAAGATTATTGCAGCTGCTATGATTTTTTTCTGTTTCAGATTTTTAATTTTTAATGTCAGATTAGCATTATGGTATATGATTAAAAATATCCTTCATGAATATTTTATACCTTAATTCCCAAGCTTGTTGGTCATTTTGTTGGGTACTTGCATGATTTAATGATGTAAAAGAAGATACAAGAATATAATTTCAAATTGTTAAGTTAAAAAGGTAATATGAATAAACCATACTAACACCTGATAAATTGTAATTAATGTATATTAATTATTCACAAGGACATACAAAACTAGTAGCAGAGGGAGTGCAATCCTTAAAAAAAACTGAAAACTGAAAACTGAAAACCACACCGTTCCTCACCTAACACATAGTTTCAGTATCAGTTTGAAGAAAGCCAGAATATGTGAACAATATGGTCTAATAGAGGGATTTACCTAGAGCCAATTGTAATGGAATATCAAAACTATTTTGTCATTCACCACAAAACTAATATGAGCTAAACTCCAGATCCTGAATAGGCTCTTTACTTTTATTTACTACACTAATTCCATACAGTGAATATTTTGTGGAAAACTGTCTCTCATCAGAATAAAATAAAGCTTTTTCATATCCTGTAAAGTTTAATTCTTTGAGCATTAAAGTCTCCAAATTTACTGATTCAGTAAACAAAAAATGAATTTTTTTTCAATATTTTGCTTTGATAAATTTCTTTGGATCCTCATACATCATTGCAAAAAGTTCATTATCAGCTCTGTCTGTGGTGACAGATACCAAGTCACTTGGTACAGTAACTAACATTTTGGAGGGCTGGGGGTCCAAATCCCCAATAGTCATTCTGATTTGAGTTTTAAGTGGTTTATAAAGTAATAAATATTAATGTCATTGTGGTTCCTTTGAAAAGGACATGGTCAGATTTTTCCCTCATCTGTATTTGTGCCCCATCTCCAATGAGCTTACCACTGATGAGACTTTAAACTTAAATTTTCCTTCCATTCTTTTGGTGACAGAACTTTAATGCCTGCAGGAAATATTTGCTGTGCATAACACCTACAGTCATTCACAGAATTGTGTTAGGGGTTGGGAACTTTGTGATTTCACAAAACAAAAAGCAAGTAGGCAGAGGGGAAAAAAAGAATCTGAATTCAGAGAGACACCGTGGAATTTATTTACTAATAGTATCAATTGGATTAATATAATGGGAATTTTGTTTTCAGCTGCTGCTATGTGGAACCGGGGAATACAGCATTGCTGACTTTCGTGCAAATCATGTTGTATCTGGTGGATCTCCTGAGTTCCGAAGAGTGCTTGACTGGTTCTGGACAGCAGTCAGCAATTTTACACAAGAAGAGCTGGCAAGGCTACTCCAGTTTGCCACAGGCTGTTCACAGCTACCACCTGGGGGCTTTGCTGAACTCAGTCCTCGATTCCAGATAACAGCTGCACCCACTTTTGGAAGCTTGCCAACAGCTCACACATGGTTTGTTTTAATTCTTCCTTCCTAGTTGTTAGTATTTTGTGTGATATAATTTTTAATTTAAATTTGCAAGACACATTTGTACTGGCCAGTACTTACCTTTATGGCAGAGGCCACCAAACTTCTTTCACAACAGGCCAGATAACTGATAAAACGAAAAGCGTGGGCTGCACCAGCATTCTGTGCTATACCTAGATACAAGAATTTAAAACTGAAAATGCTAAGTTGAAGGAACATAGCAACCAGGAGCTGGATATTATTCTAAAAATAACATTTAAGATCTCCATTTGTTCTAAAAATAATTTTTAAATTTAAATTGTGTCACAAGGCCTCATGTTCCATACATTTTATGAAGCACATTTAAGTACCACCTGTGTGCTGGATGAGCTGACATCGTGGGCCAGATACGGCCTGCGGGCCATAGTTTGGTGACCCCTGCTTTAGGAGACACCACTCTTAACACAGTTAAACTTAAAAATACAATACATATAGCTTTTAGAACCGTAAGTCCCTTCTTCAGGAGCGAAAAGGGCAAACTGGCTGGGTGGTTTGGATAGGGAAGGGGATAAGTCACTTGATATCCAGGTTCAGAGACGGACTCATCATTCTTGGGGACAAAAGGAGTCAAAGATGATGGAAAAAAACGTCAGAGTAGGAAGTAAAAATATTACATATGTAAGTATTGCCCCATGTCCAGTTCAAAGATGATGAAGTTAGTGACAGTGAGACATAATAATGGATATAGATGAAAAGCAAATGGGAAGTGGAAAGAGTAAAATAAATAACATGTATGATCTTAACATAGGATGATAAATAAATAACAAAAACATAGATGAAGAAAACATAAAATAAAGAAGAGAAATAATGCATCTGATGAATGCCGATAGAGGAAGGAGGAGGAAAAGAGTGGGATAACATGGTTAGAGTCAGGGAGGGTGCCAGTACTAAAGGATATGCTGAAACCGAAGTTCCCATCAGTGGGCTTCTGGGAAACTGGTGATGAACAGTAAGTTTCAGTTAGGCTACATGGTATGGTGTTTTCAGTCAAGCTGTAGAGCATGCTCAACAATTGAGCACTGGACTGTCTGGCAGATTTGTTATTGGACAAAATCTGAGGGGTAATTGTAGGAGAGAAAAAAGCTGGGACAGAGAATTGCCATAAGAGTTAACAGGTTCACTGTTAAAGCAGATTTCTTTCCTTTTTATAGCATGTTTTTGACATGCAAGGGGTGTCTGCTGCTGAAGTGGAGAGCTTGTGTTCGTTGAGAGCTCGTGTTTGTTGGTTGGATTGATTTACACTGAAGTTTGGATGTGAGCCATAATGTGATGGAGCTCAATGTGCAGGAAAGTAGCTTGGGATTTGAAGCAAATTAGATAAATTTCAGCCCCAAAATGCAATTGCCTGTTCCACTGCACTAATGATGTCAGTGATTGGTGATTGGTGCAAAACTGAGTCCTTTCTTAAGAACTGAAGCCATGTCCTTGTTCAGTTGCTTGGCCATGAGAGTGATGATGGTCTGGGAAGGAGCATCATCAGAAGGTATTTTCTCTGATGTACAGTTGTATTTTGATGTTTGATGTCTAGTGGCCTTTTTTCCATTCCCACCTCCAGAAACTGAACTGGTTGGCCAGGTGTAGAAGTAATTTCAATAGTTCTTTGTTAATCAAGGATTGGGGGGGGGGGGGGGGGGGGGGTACTGGCCTGGGTATGGACCTCATACAGAACACCATAGGAGGAATGGGGTGGAGATATAAGCCCGACACCAGCTCCTGTGCATTAAGTTCGTCAATGCATCTGATGATGGCAACACGGTTATTTGCTGAAATATTGTACTCATTGGACACTGACATCTGGCCTTTCACCTGTGAACTACTTTGTCAAACAAAAAGTTATCCTGCTGGCATTTTCTTTAACCTGTAAAAGAGCTTTAATTGTTTTGACCATAATTTGTACTTAAAGAAACAAAAACCTTAGAAAAGACAATAGAAGAAAAAAATCTTGAGCCATTAATGCTACTTTCCTTGCTGGATGGAGTTTTACTTAAATTGCTGAAGGCAACTTGTCTCATTTACAAATTTCATTGCAAGAGTACTCTGAAAATTAATCTAACACACAAGGAACATGAAATATATCATCACACATGGTCCGGAGCTGGGTAGACAACTGTTATTAACCCATGTAAGTGGCCACCTAAACTGTAAACTTGCTGATGGCACAAGCTTATTGCTCTGTTTGCTAAAATTGATAATGATAGACATGCCCCAGATGGTAGCTGGAATCGTATACAATTGATTCATAATGATCTGTTTTAAGTTTCCACCGAAAACTTATATCATGCCACTTTAAAGATATGAAAGTGACCCATGAGTCCTAGAAGTAGAACTTTATTAATGATTCACATAATTAGTACATTGATATGCTACTTAATGAGCTCAGTTCAGCAAGTTTTACATTTCAAAGTATCTATCATTCAATGGAAATATGTAGGAAAATTTTAGCCTGTTTGGCATCCTTTCATGCCCTTTTGTTCTACAGAACTGTCTTCTGCATTAACACAGCTTAATAATATAACATATTTAATATATTATAGTGAGCAATAAAAATACTGAGTAATATAGACAACTCTCCATTTGACAGAGGTATCTTCAGTGAGCTTTGAGTTCATAGAGGTTCCCTGTAAATTTACTCTTTGGCTATATTTGTGGATAGTAATACAAGTTAACTTCACTTTAACTGTGATTTATACAAGTATAGTATAAGACAAAAAATTGTTTCCTTGTCTATGTTCTTTATTTGATCCAAAGGACTGTAACAAGATATAAGATAAGGAATTGTGATCCTTGCAAATTTAGAGGTAAATTACAACCTTCCTTTACCCCATTTTCTGTACAATAAATATTGCATGTAGTTCATTACTTCTGAAATCTGCTGTATATTTAATTTTTCTGTTGTATTTCTCTTTCCAGTTTCAACCAGCTGTGCCTCCCCGATTACGAAAGCTATGAGCAATTTGAAAAGGCTCTGTTACTAGCCATCAGTGAGGGTACAGAGGGTTTTGGAATGATATGATGTCATCAGAATGTCAAATGACATTTTACAATAAGTATATAGTTTGATGCACTGAAAAACTGCATTTGACACATCGATCACCACCACTTCACATTACAAAATGGCTCCAGCGAAACACTAGGGTGTGTATTATGTGTGTTGAATAAATGTAATAGGCTCCACAGGGATAGTAAAGCTGCTCTGTGTCTTTAATCTCTATGAAGCCTTTCACATCATTTGCCTGGCCTGCTATTTTGTAGCACAAGTGAGCTGTTGGTATGCTCAGGAAATGTTGGCTTTAGTATGAGAAATAACAGGAAACATAATGTGCGCTGTACAGTAAATTAAGCAGAGCATTGGCAGGGTTATATGAAGGCCTAGATATTTATCTTGAGGCCTGTCATACTCCAATTTTGGATGATATGTTTTGCTCAACTAGTGTGTAAAAAAAAAAGAACAAATACAACCTCTTACAGGATACATCTACTCCTGCACACTTTCATGGCTCATAACATGCCTTGGTTTGTGCAGTCAGTCATATTGCTTTGTCAGGTAATTTCTGTAGATCTTTAATACTTGTGCATTTGCAATAGCATTACTTACATTTGTGTTTATTTAATTTGTCTGATAAGTTCCTATGCCATTTGCTACTTTTTTGATATTGCAATTTTCATAATCTCATGTTTTTAGTACTGTGATTGAAACTTTTAATTTAAATCTGCAACCTTCTTGTGATAAAGAACAAGAGGTGGAAGTTGTATGAAGAAATCCATCTCTATTTTACTGACCTCAGATACAGTGATAATTCAATTTTGTAAGTACAAGAGTGACATTTAGCTAGTTTTGTGTAATATTCTCAGATACTGACCATGTCTATGAAACTTTGTACAAATGAATTAATTTTAGACTATTTGTAGGAGATGACAAGCTATTTATATGAGATTATATTTAGAGTAATGAAAGATCAGGTCTGGTATATTTGTAAAACTATCTGTACATCAGCTTTAAGTAATTGCTTTTATGTAATTTCTTTTCTGCTGGTCGGAGATTGAAAATCTGTAAAGTAATTACTTCAACTGTTGATGTAATAGTTACTGTTTCATTAGGGTTGTGTAGAGTCCAAACCTTCAGAGAGAGTTTCTAAAACTTATGCCATACTCAGTCATTAAACACTCTGTAAAGTCTTTACTACTCTAGTAGTATGAGATACATTTTAAACATTCCAGATGATACAATTTCTGCTTTTCCCAAAGGCTTTATAGAAATAGATAGAAATGCCATTCCTTAGGTTTGTAATGGGACCATACTATGTTAAATACAAATCTTAGTTCTCAAAACAGAACAAAAATCTTTTCACAGTTTCAGTATTATACCTTTTGTCCTTTGTTGAGTTTCATTATTACTTACAAAAGGAAAACTGATGTCCTAAAATAGTGACAAATTTGGCTAAAATAAATTGTGGATAGGAGCCGTAATTTTGTGGGAGTTCTAAATTGAGATGTGATTTGTACTTCCACTTGAATGAATTTGTTCCTGTTTTGGGGATACTTATTACCTCACAAAGCATAGTGAGACCCTAATTTTAATTTCATTCTATATAGGCTAGGATTACGTCCACACTGCATAAAGATAGATAAAATGGTTACCAAGGGAACTCCAATAAGCAATGACAGCTAATTAATGACTGAGAGAACAAACAACCACTCGCCCTTGAGAGGAAGTGCTGAGTTGCAGACAGGCCTAAAAACATTATAATTTAAAACTTTCTGAGGCTTTCAAACTCTGGTTTTTGTCCAAAGTTGGGAATTTCAACATTTGAGGCTATGGTACTATGTGTATCTCACAGTGTAAATTTTGTATTGAAAAAGAACACCATTCAAGACACATAATTAAACATAAACAGTTATCTTTTCTCTTCCATAGTGGAAGGCAACCTTTTCTTCCCTCATTGAAGAGGAAGAAGGTAGGAAGTGTAATATACAGAGTTTCACTGGATCCCATGTTTGCATAGTTGGCACAAAAGCCAAAAATTTTATCTATCTTTCTGTGAATTGACTTTTCTCTTTTTCACACTTCTATGTTTTTAAAGATAGAACTTGCAAATTTGATATGTGGGACCTTTGTTTTACCACTTCAAGCTTCCAATGACACTGTCTGGCCACTGCATTGAAATATCCCAAGAGCATCACTCTCATTACTCAGGACACGTTTTTGGATGGGATGTATTTTATTGCTTTAAAATAAAATAAAAAAAAGCTTTTAAGCTGTTAGTAACAATCCTTTATTTCAAATAAGATTAGTAAAAAATAGATTCTGAAATATTTTTATAGCTATAACTTTTCATTGTCCCTATATGTGGGTATTTGTAGTTGAACAAGTTTCTGAGTTCAGTTGCTACATTTACATCTAACTTGCTGATTGTAAAATTGTGAGTGTGTTACATCTGTTCTTTCATGACTTTGTGCATATCATTTTATAATATACAACTGAAAATTTTTGTGCCATATTTGTATATTGCACTTTCGTGTGCTCCGAGCCATTTATGCTAACTGAAAATTATAGTGTTACTGTCAGCAGCAATAATGTATTAGTTTGCTGGTAACGAAGAGAGATGTGTTGCTTTTGGAGTGTTGTGTTGGATTTTCTTACTTTAGTAAAAAATTAACATCATTAGCTTTATTAATATTTTCATATTTCGTTACTTAGAAGCTGTGGCGCTGTTTTTGTATGCTAAGTAGGAAACGTCTTTATTTTCCATTTCTGCAACTATTCAGCTTTACTTAGCTCTTTGAAGCTATAGTATGAAGGTGGACTGTCTTGAGACCTGTCAGATAGTATCTGAAACCTTTATTTCAGATTCCCATTTATACTTCATAATTGACAGGTCATGGGTTAACATTAGGCTGAAACATACAACTATGGTTTAGAATATGCAATACCATCCAACAGATCATTTGGTGCTAATATCAGAGGGAATTAATCCTCTGGTGATGAAATACGTGAGAGAACTGGATCACCATCACAGAAATGCTATCAATGTAACTATCACGCTAAAATACCGCATGCCTTGTAACGTTTAGGACATTCTATCAAGGATGCATTAATGTACATCTCTCTAAAGATTACATCATATCTGTAATTGATATTTTCTATTTCCACTTGAGGATTAATGTAAGTGTGCCACAGCAACATCATAATTGAGAGCATACCCAGAAATGAAGTAACTGTGTGTGAGATGTTGTTATTTATATTGGGAATAGTATTACATACATAGGTAAAATATTTGGCATTTATGAATTCACATACACTGTAAGAAAACTGGTTACATATTAGGAACAATGTAATATGTGATGATTCCCCAATATTTTCTAGTTTATTAAAATAACAGTAAATTTTATTTCCAAGTAAATGGATTTACCTCATCACTAAATGTTACTCAAAGTGATTGCGTGATATGTAGCAAAATAGTTTTGCAGGGAGACATAACTATTTATCCATTTATAATTTCTTGTTTTATGATTATCCATGCATTCACACTAAGTTGTCATGAATGCCCAGAAGAAATATCAACTTTAAATTTGTGCTAGTTTAGTGATTTTTAATGTTTTTGTTAATTGTGAACATTCAGTCACGTCATTTGAATTTCATAGCCCGTGGTTCCCAATGTGTGTTCTGTGAAATGTGCAACATTTAAGCTTTGTCTAAGTTGATTATGAAGAATTAAGATTTAATCCATACATCACAAGAACCAATTAGTGGAAAAACTAAAACATTGCAATATGTATCCCTCAAAACACTGAGGAAATTGCAACCTTTAAGAGTATTTTCCTTTTTGATTTTGTAGTCTTGACTATTAAGACTATAATAAAATACAGTTCTAGAATGTAGCCCAGATGCAGCCTATTTTACTAGTTAAGTTGAAGTTTACTGCAATAAAACTTCCTATAAACATTATGTTTGTGTCGAGGACTCAGCATGTGCTTTTTATATGTCCATCGATAAACCAATCACTCATGGGCCACTGCTATTAAATATCTTGTGAGCTCTGCTGTACCAGATCATTAACCTTCTGTGAAATGTTGCAGGTCTGCCTCTGGAATGCAGATTATTACTGATAAAAAACTTTCAGAAACACTAGCAATAATTTTATTTTCATATTATAATACAATGTAATGTATCTGCAAGTTGTGCAAAATCAATGTACAACTTGTGTATAGATTTGTTTTTAGTTTAAGGTGTTCCTATTTTTATTTCTGGAAGTTCATGATTGATAATAAACTACATTCGTGTGCTTATGTTATGTACATAATTACCTTGGGTGAAAATGTCAGGGACTGATATGAAAATGTGACAAACTATTCATCAGTATTTTTGTAATATTGGATGCACTCGTGCATCAGGCACAATTTTTGCCTTCACATTGTAGCACATAAATGCTGTTTGTTATCCTCTGAGCATGAGCGCATTATTAAGATTCAGAAATAATTGTTCTTTAGTAAAGAAACATCAGCATCATATTTTAAAAGATAAGTGATTTTGTTGCAATAATTGTTTTCTCTTTTTGCTTTTTCTGGTTTCTGTAAGTAGGGTCTTTTATTTGTTGTTGTTAATGTCTGTAACATATATCATAATTTGTAAAAGATACATATGTACAAGAACATGGTCTCTTGACAGTTACCGTTAGTTTTTGTTCATACATTTATTTATTTGCACAGAAATGTTAGGAGAAATGTAAGAAACTGAGCATAATTGATTCATAGAATCAGGTAAAAGCTGAAACTTCTGATCAGACTAATGCAGAAAATTAATAAATCTTTTAATATACTTGGGTACATTTCATCTTCATTTTTGTCACAGGCAAAATGAGATTTCAGATTCCATATTTTGATTAATAAAACTGTTGCATGAGCAGGGTAGGTTAGTGTTAACTCCAATTACCAGGTTCCACATAGTGGAAGTCCTGGCAGTAACTAATTGCAAAAGGCATCTCGTGATGCTTTGTTTGAGGGATAACCATAGATGACAATATTTGTTATTGTAGCAATAAAAGAGATGTTTAGTGATGACAGTATTGTTTGATAAATATTGTTTTAAAATGAATTTAATAAGACACTGTGATATTTTAATAATTTACGGGGCTTTAACATACATTAGTAAGTGCACAACATGAGAAACAGTGCACCAGAATATCCAGTGAATGCAGACATAAGCAATACTTGTCCTTTTTTTTTATGTTCGTGATGTGTTAATGGATAAGGTAACGTATTGTACTGTCCTAGCTATTAAGTCAATTACAACGTTAGAGTGTGGGAATTATTCACAACTTGTTTGTGGTTTTATTTTGCAATAATACTTCCTTCTGAACTGAGATGTGCATGTGCAATGTGATTATTGTTCAACACACATTCAATACCGTATGCTGACATATGACTTTAAAAAATGCACTGCAGTGTTTTGGCAGTTTGTGGTCATCTGTCACCTGCTAGTGCTTTACTAATAAATTTCTAGACTGTTCTAAAATTTTGGTATTGTAAACAGGCTTTTTGTAAATAATACAGCTATAGAAATAGTCCAGTGAAAAAAAATTATTTTTACAAATGTTACTATTGTTCCCATTTTGGATTTTTGTAGTAATAAAAACGTTTCTTTAGCCTAGTAAAATTTATTTGTAACTTATTACCCCAAACCTGTGTACATATATCTTTCTCCTTACTCGCTGTCTTTCCATCATCCAACATTTCACACATACTCTTCAAAAATCAAACAGAGATCCATATGATAAGGAGAAGGAGAAGAAGAACAACAACAACAGCAAGAACAACCACAACCTGCCCTTACATTCTCCAGAGCTACACTGTATGAGAGGCATTTTGGAAGTTTGAGAAACATAAAAATTAACTTCAGTTCTGCTCTTTATAAATTACTTTACTTCACTTACCGCTCTTGTCTCTGAAGGCTTTTAGTCAAGGCATTCCCAATTTAGTGAACGATAACAATCCACTGCACTTTTTATTGTTAGTTGGATTAAAATATTTCCTTACTTTGTAATCATCACTAGTGCACAGTTTTGGCTGAGTAGCCTTCTTCAAATGAGTCTGAATTACTTAGCAAGGGGCTGCACAGATAAAATACAAAACAGCCATTGTGTGGTTGATCAAAGGAATTAAAATAAAGAGGACTCACGTAATGTCACCTACCCAACAAACATTTTTGGTCACAGACAAAATTCTACTTGTGTTTAATTTTGTATACTATGCCAAGCCACTACATTTAGCCAGTGTGGTGTCCAGATTAATGTCTAGACTGTAACCCAAATGTGTCTGTCTGTCACCTTTATGCTGTATTTAAGTCTTTTTTTTTTTTTTTTTTTTTTTTTTTTTTTTAAACGAAGCAACCACTGCAACTTCATAAGCTTTCCCAGTGGAAGAACTTGTAGTGCTTTTTTTTTTTTTTGGTTAAGGCTGGATCTTCAAGTCAAATTAATATATTTTATATATCTAAAAACAAAGATGATGTGTCTTACCAAATGAAAGTGCTGGCAGATCGACAGACACACAAACAAACACAAACATATTCGTTTGTGTTCGTTTGTGTGTCTGTCGACCTGCCAGCACTTTCATTTGGTAAGTCACATCATCTTTGTTTTTAGATATATTTTTCCTACGTGGAATGTTTCCCTCTATTATAACCATATCATTAATATGATATTTTGATGGACTGCCTGGTCCCCATCTTTTTGTGAGACACTGCCACTCCTGAGTTTCTGGGAACTGGTATTACTCTGGAGCTGGTGTCCCTATGTAGGCCAGCAGAGAGTACAACAGAGGGTGCAGTGTACGCATCCAGTACCATGAGTATTTCCCTAACAGCTAGGAATATAGGCAGTACTGCCAGTAGTGAAGGCAAACAAAAACAAGGTATCACTCCTGTAACTAATTGTCAAAATCTTCTGCCAAATGAGAGCATCAAGTTTCAAGGGATGTCAGTGTAAGGTTCCACAACTTACTCGGAGGGTAACCCTTGTCCCTATTAATAAGATTATCAGCTGGTCTAATTTCATTGGAGTCTTTCAGGACACAATTCCAATAACAGAGACACAGACAGCACTATTTTACTTCGATCAAGAACAGACAAGCCACTCCAGGATGCAGCCATATCCTGCCAGCACAAAATCAACACAAATGAGAAGGATGGTCGCGGTCTACACAACTGGTGGATAGGAGAGAGAGCTGGCACTGAGAAAAGTGCAGTGGCACTAGGGTTGACAGTTATTGCCTAAACAACTGCTTTTGGATGACACTGGTTCTTTTCATTGCTGATTTAACCTGACAGAACTGCTCAAAATAATGGTTTCCGGAATAACAGATTTTTTGTTTTTTATTGCTACTACTTCCAGTAACAAACGTAGACTTTGAAAAAAGATTGAAAAATTCTAATGAAGGTGAAAGAGTAGGCAATCACAATCGATATGGGTTAAGGCTGCAGCACAAATCAGTATCATTGTCTCCAGCAAAAGCTGTGAAGGTTAAGGAGATGGGCGCGGTGACAGCGAGAGTTGAAAGTTGCAGTTGATGACTTCCCAGCATTCTCACTTTTGGATGGTATCAATTTTTCATCTTGAAGGAACTGCAAAATAAGTTTTCAGTCAACAACCTGAGTTTATGCCATGTCAATAAAATTGTAGGTATATCAATCAAGTTTACCTTCTCTTGCAACAAACTTCGTGTATGTTTTCTCCATATATGATGTCACAAGTCCACTGGACCTGACGGGATACCAATTCGATTCTACACAGAGTACGCGAAAGAACTTGCCCCCCTTCTAACAGCCATGTACCGCAAGTCTCTAGAGGAACGGAAGGTTCCAAATGCTTGGAAAAGAGCACAGGTAGTCCCAGTCTTCAAGAAGGGTCGTCGAGCAGATGCGCAAAACTATAGACCTATATCTCTGACGTCGATCTGTTGTAGAATTTTAGAACATGTTTTTTGCTCGAGTATCATGTCGTTTTTGGAAACCCAGAATCTACTATGTAGGAATCAACATCGATTCCGGAAACAGCGATCGTGTGAGAGCCAACTCGCTTTATTTCTTCATGAGACCCAGAAAATATTAGATACAGGCTCCCAGGTAGATGCTATTTTTCTTGACTTCCGGAAGGCATTTGATACAGTTCCGCACTGCCGCCTGATAAACAAAGTAAGAGCCTACGGAATATCAGACCACCTGTGTGGCTGGATTGAAGAGTTTTTAGCAAACAGAACACAGCATGTTGTTACCAATGGAGAGACGTCTACAAACGTTAAAGTAACCTCTGGCGTGCCACAGGGGAGTGTTATGGGACCATTGCTTTTCACAATATATATAAATGACCTAGTAGATAGTGTCGGAAGTTCCATGCGGCTTTTTGCGGATGATGCTGTAGTATACAGAGAAGTTGCAGCATTAGAAAATTGTAGCGAAATGCAGGAAGATCTGCAGTGGATAGGCACTTGGTGCAGGGAGTGGCAACTGACCCTTAACATAGACAAATGTAATGTATTGAGAATACATAGAAAGAAGGATCCTTTATTGTATGATTATATGATAGCGGAACAAACACTGGTAGCAGTTACTTCTGTAAAATATCTGGGAGTATGCGTACGGAACGATTTGAAGTGGAATGATCATATAAAATTAATTGTTGGTAAGGCGGGTACCAGGTTGAGATTCATTGGGAGAGTCCTTAGAAAATGTAGTCCATCAACAAAGGAGGTGGCTTACAAAACACTCGTTCGACCTATACTTGAGTATTGCTCATCAGTGTGGGATCCGTACCAGATCGGGTTGACGGAGGAGATAGAGAAGATCCAAAGAAGAGCGGCGCGTTTCGTCACAGGGTTATTTGGTAACCGTGATAGCGTTACGGAGATGTTTAACAAACTCAAGTGGCAGACTCTGCAAGAGAGGCGCTCTGCATTGCGGTGTAGCTTGCTCACTAGGTTTCAAGAGGGTGCGTTTCTGGATGAGGTATCGAATATATTGCTTCCCCCTACTTATACCTCCCGAGGAGATCACGAATGTAAAATTAGAGAGATTAGAGCGCGCACAGAGGCTTTCAGACAGTCGTTCTTCCCGCGAACCATACGCGACTGGAACAGGACAGTGGCACGTAAAGTGCCCTCCGCCACACACCGTTGGGTGGCTTGCGGAGTATAAATGTAGATGTAGATGTAGGTGTTGTGCCTCCTCCCGTTTTTAATCTCTTAAAGAAAATGGGGCATTGTACTTCATTTCTACTGCACTGTGTAAAATACTTTCAAACTAGGGGTGGTAACATTCTGCAATACATCTGATGTCCAAGGCTGAGAAACTACCATATAGACCAAGTGGGTGCAAATGTTGAACATAACTCTGCACGTATTTGTGTAATGTCAAATAGGCCATGTCACATAGCAACAGGTACATTATAGTCTCCATAATTCTGTATCAATTCTTATGTCATGCATTTTACTAGTTTCAAATTGTAGGCATTGTTATTGAAATAGTGCTGATCACTTTAGTCTTGATTGGTGAATGAAACACAGTCTTGATGTTATATCTCATTTTTGTTTGAACTTCATCACCAGTGGCACTGCTAGTATCTTCTGCAGTAAGGATAGCTTTCACAGCACTAGTTGAATGTGCTGAGTACTATCTGGTGGCCTGCACAGCGGTGCCCACTCTAGGGTAGCATCAGTTTGACAAGAAAAAGGTTTTTACAAGTCAGAAAAAGGTTATCCGAATTTTGTGTGGAGTGCCTCCAAGACTCTCATGTCATAATCTTTTTAAACAAATAGGTATACTAACCACTACTTCACAATATCTCTTTTCGATCATGACATTCACGCTTCACAATCCTTCTTAATATGAAACAAATGAAATGTACCATCATCATAACACAAAGAGGAAATGTGACATACACTATGACCTGAAAAATTTGTCCCTGGTGCAAAAAGGTGTGAAATACACAAGCACAAAAATCTTCAACGCACTTCCAAGTAATATAAAGTGTCTACGAGATAAAAAAGTATTGTTTAAAAATGAGCTAAAGGAATTCTTACTTGAAAAAAGTTTCTATTTTCTAGAAGAATTCTGTAGCAGAGACAGCTAATTTTATTTCCCAAATACTATTGTATATTCCTGCCTCAATATATCTTGCTGTGTTAATCAGATGAATTGGTGATCTGTAAAAAAATTGTTTGGACAAAATCAGAATGGTTTATTATCTGGAACTCTGCTTGTGAGTGTAATTTTATCCTACCGACTCTGTTTCCAACTTGTATTACAAATCTTTGTTTATTGTTGTTACGGAAACTAACGTAATAATGAACTAAATGTTTTTGACTCATTCCACATCCATACGTTAACACGCAGAACTGGATATATGGAATACGTATTGCAATAAATAAATAAATAAAAGACTCAACAACTGAGCTGTACCTCCGTCACCTGATGATGAAGGCTTAGGGGATTGTCAGAATATTGTGTCAACTCAATTCAAAGATTTGGCTGCAAGCTGGAGAAGAGTATTACAACTAATGTTTGTTTTGTACTTTAACTGTGTTGCACTTGGTATATATTTCAGATTCATTTGAAGGTGTCGACACACCCAGAACCGTGCAATAGTGATAATTACAAAATAAAAGTATATTTTAATACAACCAATGACAGCCGGTATGGCAGATTGTTTCATTCAGAAAAGAATTTTTTTTCTAACCCTGGTCTCCTTTCAATTAAAATATTCCTGATTTAAGTTCCATATAGTTTTCCTATATCAAATGTGGGCAAATATCACTTTACTTTCCTACACTCGTTCAACTGAGTAAGTTCTTTGTGCCAAGAATCTTGATTTTTATGGGGTGTTAGGCTCTCAGCTCTCATCCTTTCATCTTTGTGCACAAAGGTGTTTCCTCAATCACTACTGCCGGTCTACTTCAGGTAGATATAAAGATATTTTCTGTTATCTCTCGTCCTTTACAAGACTCGTGATCTGAAAGACAAGAGGAAACAATTGCTCTATCAAATGCTTTCCATCATTTCTCATTTGAGTTGAAAGTTCTGTAATGCTTTCACCACCTTTACATTACATCAAATATACTTTTTCTGTAGATGTACCTGAATACCATATTAGTGGTTACTCTGAACTGTCAGTACTCAATACTGTAAAATGTATTCATTTCTTTCAGCATTTAGTGTTTTCTTAAGCATAATAAGGGGACCACATCATAACCATAAAAAACATCCCCATTCTGTAACACCACCTCCTCCATACATCACTACTGGCACTTCACTTAATGGCAAGCAATTTTCTTCAGGCATCCGCAAAACACAAACCCTTCTATCAGACTGCCATGGTGTATAGCATTGTTCATCACTCCAATTCACTCGTTTCCAGTCATCCACTGTCTAGTGGCATCACTCTTCATGCTACTTCAAGTATCACTTAGTACTGACTACAGAAACATATGGCTTATGGGGTGCTGCTTGACCATTGTACCCCATTATTTTTAACCCCTTACACAGAGTCATTGTCATAGTTGGACTGCGTGTAGCACATTGGAACTCGCACGAGATTTCTTCCACTGTATTCGTGTGATTTTTTACAACCACCTTCTGCCATGCTTGTTGGTGACTGAGTGGTCTTGGTTTACCTGTGGTTTTTCCATTGTGTGTCCACTTCACAATCACATCCATCCAACAATGATTAGTCCACATTAGTCTCTGAGCTCTCCTGAACAACTCAGTCTGCTATTACTTCTTTGCTACTGACAACACAATACCCCCTGCCTCCTCTTATACTGCTGGGTCTACCTCTTGTGATATCTAGTGGCCAATTCTGCATTTCATAGGGTTGTCTGGATACTTTTTATCAGATAGTGTACTTAAGACCTTTGGTAAACTTAGTTCTGTTGTCAGTCTACAGAAATATACTTCTCTCAAGAGATTTCTCTACTTACTAGGTGTCTGTTATTTGCTCCACCTTTGTAAAACTTGTGGAAAACCATAACGGGTAACATAAAATTAGCAGATCAGAGTCACTTTTGTGTTTTCAGGATTTTACTATAGCTTTTGTGTAGCCAGGTAAAACATCTCATTCCCCAATCAGATCCACAAGTCTGTGTGATGCTGTTTGACCACCATAATTATTTTCACTCATAAAGTATGGCATAATTGGGGTGACAGCTCATAGTTAAACACAAAACAATTTTCTGCGTCAGTCACTGATTCTTGCAGAAAACTATTTTATTAGTGTTTATTCACTGTTTCACCCTCTGGCCTCTACTCTAAGGCAACAATGGACAGCAGTACTGAAAGCTCTTGTGATTAGTCCAATACTCAAATTGGACTTATTATTTGGTTTTGAATTTAGAGCCACTACTTCTTCTAATGCCACTTACATCATAATCTTTCATGGTTATGTCCCGGAATGAGTTCCTAAGTGTTAACAACATTATGAAAAGGACTGTTGCTGCACACCATATAGCGGAGATACTGAATTGCAAATAGGCACAACAAAAAGATAGTCAGAAAGTAAGCTTTTGGCCAACATTGTCTTCATCGAAAACAGACAGTACACATTCACGTAAATGCAACTCACACACACACGCACACACACACACAAACACACACACACGACATGGTCTCTGGCTGCTGAGACCAGACTGCAAGCAGCTGCGCATGGTGGGAGAGGTAACTACATGGTGGGGGTAAGGAGAAGGAGGGGCAGAGATGGGGAGGGGTAGCAGGGTAGGGGTGGAGAATGGGACGAGGTGGAGAGAGGGTAGGACAGCAAGGTGCAGTCAGGATTTTACACAGAAGGTAGAGGCGGGGGTGGGGTAGCGGGAAAGGAGAGAAGGAAAAAGACTGAGGATGTGTTGGTGGAATAGAGGGGCTGTGTAGTGCTGGAAAGGGGACAGGGAAGAGGTAAGATGGGTAAGGACGACAACTAATGAAGGCTGAAGCCAGGAGGGTTATGGGAACATAACCTGTAATAGACCTAGATGCAAGACCTGTCTCATACACCTCCACCCACCACCTAATCCAGCCCAGTCACAAGCATCACCTATCCAATCAAAGCCACGGCAAAATGTGAAACCAGTCATGTGATCTACAAGCTATGCTGCAACCTCTGTGCTTCATTCTGCTTGGGCATGTCAACCAACATGCTGTCAGTCTGCATAAATGGCCACCGACAAACTGTGCCCAAGAAACAGCTGGACCTCCCCAATGCTCAGCACAACGCCCAACATGACGTTCTTCATTTCAGTATCCTCTTCACTGCCTGTGCCATCTGGATCCTTTGCACCAACACCAGCTTTTCTGAATTGTGCAGTTGGGAACTCTCCATGCAACATATCATATGTTCCTGTAACCCTCCTGGCCTCAGCCTCTGTTAGTCATTGTCCTTACCCATCTAGCCCCTTCTCTGTCCCCATCCCACCACCACCACCACCACCACCACCACCCTCCATCTGACCTCATGACTGCACCTAGCTGCCCTACTCTCTCTCCACCTTGCCCCTGTACACTCCCATAAGCAGCACTTTACTGTCCCCCTTCCCTACCCTGCTATCTCTTCCCCTTCCCTACCCTGCTATCTCTTCCCCTCCCTGCCCCAGTCTCCTCCTTAGCCCCACCACCCAGTTGCCTCACCCATCATACACTGCTGCTCACAGTCTGGTCTCAGCAGCCAGAGGCTCTGGTCATGTGTGTGTGAGCTACATTTGTGTGAGTGTTTGTGTGTATGTTGTCTATTTTTGATGAAGGCCTTGTTTCCAAAAGCTCACTTTCTAAGAGTCTTCTTGTTTCGTTCTTGCTATCAATAAGCACCAAAGAACTGTGTCCTCTGATGCATGCAGTTGGGCAGGCAGTGGCTGCTAAACACATGGTCATCATCAGTTGTCTTCTGCCCTGCGGCAGGTCCAGACACTGTACTTGTCACCTCTCCCCGTCTAGTGCTTTTCTATTCATTCTGTATAGTTACTGGTGGTTTCCTCTTCTACATTGTCCCTTAATTGATACCAGCTCCTTCTTCCTGTCCCTCTCTTTCCCTATACCATTGCACCAGCTCCCAGCTGGTGTAAGCACTTTCTTCTCGACATGTGGTATAGCCAATTTTTCTTCTTTTCCTTATGGTATCTAAGAGGTTCCTTTTCTCACCAACTCTTCTCAACACCTCCTCATTCCTCATCCTGTCTTCCCAACTCACACCCTCTAATTTCCTCTGTGGAATGCCTATTTAATTTGAAATTGTTTTTCACTTCATGATGGTTTTTCAAAATAATTTTTTTAAAGTCCTAATTTTACTTGTATTGATCAGAAACTCACCCACTCACTGGTATAATTATGAGTCATGTGTGGCTTCAGTTACATATTCTTCCATTAATTCATTCATGTTGTAATTATTTGCTACAGCACTATAAAATTAGTATGGAGATTATATAGTATCATTTAGTCACTGGCATTGAGTGCCACATCAGTCACTGATCTTCTTTAATGTATCTCCTAGGAATTTCTGACAAAGGCCACTGCTCCAGCTGCAAAGGCATGTAGTGTTCTTAGTGTCACTATCATCTGATTCAGTGTGAACCAGCAACTGTCTCATACACCTCCAACCACCACCTACTCCAGCCCAGTCACAAGCATCAACTATCCGATCAAAGCCAGGGCAAAATGTGAAACCAGTCATGTGATCTACAAGCTATGCTGCAACCTCTGTGCTTCATTCTAGGGTGCCTCAGATCATGTACTATCTTCACTTGGTGTAGTGATTGTCACAGCAGCAGCTCAAGTTTGTGCACGACTCCTGGTTAGTCTTTATGTAAACATAATTTAGTCTTTCACTTAACTTCTCTGCTTCTTTTTGTACTAGAAAGAAACACATTTACATTTAGACATGGGTACGGATTGTGGCCAACATGAGATTCTGATGAATTAGTTGCCTGGCATGTTGGTCTTCTGTTGTGACTATACCATGAAACCTGCTGGCTACTGTTTTTGCCAATGTGGTTCACAGATACCTGTTTAGTATCATACAGTCATCTGGTGGCCGGCAGGATGTGCCTGGATCTGGAGCTGATTTGCAAGACAGACTGTGTGTGTGGCTAATGGTGGAAAGACTTGCCCTATACTTCTAATGAACAGGCTTGAGATACTGACTTCTGCTGAAAATGAGACAGAGCCAGAGGGCCTTGCCTATACTGCTTGCACTACACAGTCTCTTCTATTGAGATCAGGACACAAAAAGAGGCAAAAGAAGGTGCTGTTAGTTTTAGACAGCACCAATGTTAGGTGTGTGGTGACCCTTTTAGGAAGATAGTGCCACAGGAGGGAAAGAAACCAAATGTGCTCTTGCTATGTATTCTGGGAGGGATTGTCAGCCAGGGGGAGGTGATAATCCCAGCTTTCAGTCAGCTGCAGACTGTGGCTCACATTGGCTCTGCCAGCACCTGTCACCTGGGTTCTGACCGTTCTCAACTATTACCAAAGACTACCGGAAATGGTGATAGGAACTTGCTTCACTTGTGACATTACCTGCACAGCTATTGATTTGCTGCATCATTCAAGGACTGATCAGACCCTTTGTTCTGGAACAGAGTGGAAAGTCTAAACAAGAGCCTTCACCAGTTCTGTGATGAGATCAGCTGTAGATTTCTTGAATTAAGTTAAACAGTGGAGACCTGTAAAGTTGTCTGGGATGGATCAGGTGTGCACTACACACCATAAATGACCATTTGGGTGACAGACTAGGTATGCAATGCACATGAGAGATTTTTTAGATTAGAAAATACTCCAAGGCCCCTAGCCGGAAAATCAGCTGCAGGTAAGCCAATTACTTCAACAGACAGGACAGCAAACACAAAGAGTGAGAATCTGAGTTTATTAGTTGTTAACTACCGGAGTACTCACAGCAATGTCTCAGAGCTCATGTTTCTTGTAGAAAGTAGTCACTGCCACATCATACTAGGAACTGAGAGTTGGTTGAAACTTGAAGTAGTGGGTATGGAAATTTTTGGAAACTTGTAGAACATACATCATTCCCCAGGAGGAGGAGTGTTTATAGTGACAAGCAGAAACATTAGATCTAGTGGGGTTCAAAATGAATCAAATTGTGAACTAATATGGTCAGAGTTAGCAGGTGTTTTACACTTACTCTCAGATTCGTACTTCTGTTGTAGAATCTTTCAAAGATAGCTTAAACTTGATAGCACAGAAATACCCTGAGAATGTAATAGTAGTGGGTGGTGACTAACCTGCTCAGTATCAACTATGCATATGTTGTTGATAAAAAGGACACAAAATCCTTTGATTCAATACTGAAAACTTTTTCTCACAACTGCCTCTAATTACTAGTCTGGCAACTAACAAGTGAAAGAAATATTGTAGACCTATTTATGAACAATCCCAATTTCTTTCAAAGTGTTATCAGTGAGGGACAGGTATAGTATTACAGGAATAATGGTCATCAAAGGCAAAAAGATCATCAAAAGAGCTAAAAGAGTATTCATGTTTGGTTGGACTGATAGAGAGTTACTCTTAACTTACGTAAAAGATTAAATGAAAACATTTAGTTAAGATCTCAAAAACCAGGAAAAATTGTTGTTCAAGTTGAAAGACGTCATAAACTATTGACTGGACAAGTACATTCCAAGTAACAAACATGTGCATGGACCCACCCTAGCTTAATGGCACCATTTATAGAATGTACAATAGTGAAAACAGAGGCCACTACACTGTCACTACCAAAGAACTTTGTGTGATGCTGACAGACAAAAGTTAATAGCAACTTGAGCATCTGTAAGAAAGGCCATGCATGAAGCTTACAGTAATTTTCACAGTCCGATCTTTTTGAAAGCTTTATCAGAAATTTTTAGACAGTTCTGATTGTATGTCAAATCAGCGAAAGGACCCAAACCTTCCATTCAATCTTTTATGGATCCATGTGATGTTGACATTGAAGACAGATCACTTTCAAAAATTTATTCGCACATGGGGATACTACCATACCAATGTTGTGACTCCTGCACAGACACACAAATGAGTGATATCGATATTAACACCTTCAGTGTTGAAACGAAATTAAAACTGCTTAAAGCGAACTAGCCACAAGGCCATGATACAATTCCAATTAGGTCTTATTCAAATAAGCTAGGGAATTAGCTCCTTTCCTATTTTGTCTTTATTGAGAATTGTTTGTGCAGCAGATAGTCCCATGTGACTGGACAAGAGCCTAGATAAATCCTGTCTTACATGTGCATCAACTGACCGATTCAGGTATGCAGATAATTAAAAGTTTACGGCAAGTGCACAGGATAAGCAGCAGTAATGCTGTCTACATTGTGTATGTAAGGAAAGAATAGGCAGCTGGCTACACATTCAGAAATCCCATTTGAATGTTGGCTGTTTGCAAGAAGATTGTGTTATGACTTACGTAAGAGACAGTCAGAATTCAAGACTGGCGAGATCATGGCCTATCAAGACTGCAGCTTACTGTTCCATGATATTGCTGCTTGTTTTGGTCCCTGCCTAATGCTCCCTTTGAAACTCTCAATAGCCTCTGATTCTTTCAAGTTATCTAGGTCCCATCTCCTGGTTATAGACACAGGGCTTCTTGAACTCCTGACTTTTCGTTCTCTAAAGCCTCAAACATTCTAGACTCTTAGCATTACTACTTTTCTTGTTGAACTCTGAGTTAGGTGGAACACAAGAGCAGGTAAGGCACGGGATGACACCATTGCTTTGGGAGCTGCATTCCATGGTAGACTTTCTGGTGAGGGCAATAAAAGAAAAAATAATACCTTTTCTACATGATATGCAAAAAACTAATTATGTTTACACTTCTATCTAAATTTAATCCCTACAAGCACAGTCATTTCAGGTCATTGGAAGGGGTCAATTCCATCTGTCTGCTTTGACTTGCCATATAATGGTGTTGTAGTGTGTGACATCACTGTAGCACAGTGTTTTTGAGTTGGTTGCTGTTTGTAGATGAAGTGTTGTATTTGGTGGCAAACTCTGGTGGTGGATGTTGATCTGTGAAGTTTGTGTAATGTATTGTGACATTTGCCTGCTTTATTTCTTCACTGATAGTCTTTGATCTTGACATAATGCATTGCTATACTGGCTGAAAAATGGGGACTGGAAGTTCAGCACTGACTACTGTAAATGATGTAGCCAACAGTTGCGTTTCACAGTTCTTTATGAACAGTGTTCATAACCCCCCAATATTACACAGTTAATATGGCCAGTTCACTATTGGTTAACTTTTGATAAGCCTCATTGATAGGTAAACGTCAGAATACTGCTACAATAATTTATCGTTGAATATCTGTGAGCAGTAAAGGCCTAACTACACAGTTCTTGCACAATAATACGGTACGTGTGACACTACTGAACAGGCACTGTCATTATTTTAACATAAGGCCTATTTGTGTTACACTTATTTCACGGTCTTCCCCATGAACCATGGACCTTGCCGTTGGTGGGGAGGCTTGCGTGCCTCAGCGATACAGATGGCCGTACCGTAGGTGTAACCACAACGGAGGGGTATCTGTTGAGAGGCCAGACAAACGTGTGGTTCCTGAAGAGGGGCAGCAGCCTTTTCAGTAGTTGCAGGGGCAACAGTCTGGATGACTGACTGACCTGGTCTTGCAACATTAACCAAAACGGCCTTGCTGTGCTGGTACTGCGAACGGCTGAAAGCAAGGGGAAACTACGGCCGTAATTTTTCCCGAGGGCATGCAGCTTTACTGTATGGATAAATGGTGATGGCGTCCTCTTGGGTAAAATATTCTGGAGGTAAAATAGTCCCCCATTCGGATCTCCGGGTGGATTTTCACATCTGTCAACACCTGCTTTCTTTGGGATTGGAATTATTATATTCTTCTTGAAGTCTGAGGGTATTTCGCCTGTCTCATACACCTTGCTCACCAGATGGTGAGTTTTGTCAGGGTTGGCTCTCCCAAGGCTGTCAGTAGTTCTAATGGAATGTTGTCTACTCCCAGGGCCTTGTTTCGACTCAGGTCTTTCAGTGCTCTGTCAAACTCTTCATGCACTATCATATCGCCCATTTCATTTTCATCTACATCCTCTTCCATTTCCATAATATTGTCCTCAAGTACATCGCCCTTGTATAGACCCTCTGTATACTCCTTCCACCTTTCTGCTTTCCCTTCTTTGCTTAGAACTGGGTTTCCATCTGAGCTCTTGATATTCATGCAGGTGGTTCTCTTTTCTCCAAAGGTCTCTTTAATTTTCCTGTAGGCAGTATCAATCTTACTGCTCTACATCCTTACATTTGTCCTCTGGCCATCCCTGCTAGATTGTAAGCATAGATTGTATGGAATATAAATCGATATTTTCGATTTTACTAGCTTAATAGATCGATAATAGGCGAATAACAAATGATGTAAATCAATAATCGGATTAAAAAGTTATAAAAATTGTTGATGATACGACATAAAAATAGTAAACATAAGTCTTAATTCCCAGAACTAAAAAGTGAGGACGTTAACAGAAATTGTAAAAATTTATGCAGCCAGTACAATAAATGTCGAAAATGCGACATGTCCGCATAAACGTGGACTTATGGTAACCCTAGATTTTTTTTATTTTTTTATTTTTTTTTTTGCATTGAGGGCGCCTTTTGAGCTATATATGTGAAGCGAATTATGCGATTCCGCGTTTCAGAAGTGTGTGTTGGTATTTGGTATCGAGGGCTTCGCTTGAGGTATATAGGTCAAGTGAAATGTTCAATTCCCATGGTTTTCGTGTTTGTAGCGGTATGTCGTTATGTTGATATTTGTTTTGGGGTGGTGGTGTTGTCTATGTTGTATATTTATCTTGTTCGCACCCTAAACCCCCTACTTCCGCGGTTGGCCCGATGGTTTCATTTTTTGTTGGAATAAAATATTTTCGCGAAGCTTTTATTTTTGTTCGCGTCCGTATGTAGTGACGCTATGGTCGCCATGTTGTAAATGTGAAAGTAGGCGTTTTCGCCAGATTGAAAACGTCATGGGGTTAAAGTAGTCGGGTGGAATCGGTCGCTTTCCTTAGGCCATCACTTCATAGTAGATAAGCGGAACGAGTTAGCCGTTAATTTTATGTTGTTAAAATCTACAATATTTTGAGGTTAAATTTATGCAAACGTCAGTTTTAGATTGCTTAAGTGGAAGAACAGGGGTTTTTTGATACTTAAGGGCAATTTTACAGAAATCCAGCATGGCGCATATGCGCTGTTTATTAGTTGGATTTTGTAGGCCAATTTGAGGCTGCTTCCCGACTTGATAGACTACAAATGTATATAGTTATTGTCATCGCACGATACGGTACTGATCGTGTGTTGATGCTATGGAGTTTATGTTGCAAAAATGAGGCCTTTGTCTCTATTAACAGTTGTGTAACAATTTGTTCTTTGCCACAAATATGTAAAAATGCAACAAGTCCTTACCCCAAACGTCGTCATTGCTATCGGTTGGTTGGTTGAATAGTTGCTTTTGGTAATTTTGTATCTTTACTACTAACAGATAATTTTCAAGATGCGACTGGACTTTAGGGTACCAAAAGAAAACTATTTGTTAATTAATACAATATTCCATTCAGAGAATCCGTATTATTAAGCTTCTACCACGCCCCAGAAATACTGGAAGAATATGAATGTCAATTTAGAATTAACTGCGCTTTGCAAACTTAATTTCCAGAACACAATAAAATCTAACTAGACCAGTGGTCTCGAAACTGCGACCCGCGGGCCGGATACGGCCCTAGTTAAGCACGCATGCGGCCCGCTGTTGTCACTCGTAAATTACAATAATATGCATCTACCAACTAACAGACGGGACCAAAAACCATCAGCTAATGTTATGAGCTTCTTAGGAGTGTAGTTTTCCCACAGTAACAAAAAAATGCTTACAGGGACTGTAACACTTAAAGGTGTGTTTAACTGTAACTGACTTTGATGAATTTGGCTGTGAATTTAGTGCAGTTATCGGCTTACCATTTGGGCAGAGGGGGATCGTTTTGTCTTCCAGTACTGACAACTCACAATCCTGAGTGATAAGTACCGATCAGCTGCCAAAATATAAATTTTAAACGGATGTAACATGGATTCTTGAATCAAATGCCGTACATATTTGTAGCAAGGAATATGAAATTAAGGCTGTTGTAATACAACGCAATGAGTAGAAAAACGTGGTATTCAGTATCGTGTAAAATATTACAAACGCATTTAAATATAAGCGCAGCTACCGCTATTAACCAATTACCGTATTTACTCGAATTTAAGCCGCACTCGAATCTAAGCCGCACCTGAAAAATGAGACTCGAAATCGAGGAAAAAAAATTTTTCCCGAATCTAAGCCGCACCTGAAATCTGAGACTTGAAATTCAAGGTGAGAGAAAAGTTTTAGGCCGCACCTCCAAATCATAACAAAGTTGGTCCATTATAATATGATACATAATTTAGGTCGAATGAATGACTATACAGCTACAGTAGTTTGGTTCGAGTCGTAAGCTTAGCAGTTAAGCATTACCAGGTAGCCGTTGTTACGCGTCAGGCGTTCCGTCCGTATTTATATGGGTACCCTTCCTTTTTCACGTGCTTCGTCTGGTTTGAATTGATTGCTTATTTTTCTTTGATCTGACAAGTGCAGTTCTCTTTCTTATAGGTGTTTCCGTCACTCAAAGCTGAAAATGCATTACTGTACTGTGTTATGCATTGTTTGTCGCATTCTGAAAATGAGGGTTTACGGCCTGTCGCCGCTCGCGGCACGGCTTGCTTTTGTGCACGCAACCGCTGCTTACAGTTAAAAAAAAAACAAAGAGAGGAATCGTCTCATTAGCGAAAGAATGACAAGAGACTGCTATTTGTTGTTACTTACACTGCTGCTTTCTTTGATAATGATCAACAAGAACCAAATAATAGACTGCGTATGATAGAAGATGTTCTGAACGAGAATTTAGCGAAAATTTTTTCCGTTTGAAAATCTTTGCAGACGCCTCTTTAGTACATTACATTATGCACAGAAATTAGAGTCATCTTAGATTTAAAAATCTAGTCAATTGCCGTGCTTCATTTCTGACTGTATCACTATTAGGCATAAGAATAATACGAATATGAACATGACATGGTATGTATATTCTTCCGCGTTTGCTGTTGTCTCACTCTAGTTTTGTAGTTTATTAGGCGGACAGGATTTAAATGAGATAGCAGCAAACACGAAAGAATACATGGCAAAATGTTTATATTCGTATTATTCTTATGGTGAAGAGAATACTACATGTGATTCACAATGCATAAAAGTTCCTATTAGCAACCATTTCTTCTCACAGTTAAGAAAAAATTCAGAAAGCAGAGTTGGCCATATTGACAAATATCCCAAACAGTCTTGCCAGTCGGATTTTCGTAGTACATTGAAATGCTGCTACGTTCGAAGAGGAACAATACGGAATTTGTATTTACTTCGTTGGATAATGTATGAAAATGCAGTGGTCGAAACTCGGGGCGGAGAAAAAAAAGCTCGTCTTCCACCTTTTTTTTAATTTATTTACTGACGCAGAGGTTTTGGTGCCAGTATTTGTCTTTGTGCCTGCGAAGCATGCCTGCGTAGTGCTACATATATTCGATGACAGAAGTTAGTTGTGGCGGCACCTACCAACATTTTTCAGAACTTCCGCTTACTTTGCACTCGATTCTAAGCCGCAGGCGGTTTTTTAGGTTACAAAAACAGGGAAAAAAGTGCGGCTTAGATTGGAGTAAATACGGTAATCATACGGTCACACAGAAAACACAACACTTCGTCAGGCGATTACAGTGTCCCAACCTGGTGGTCGCTGAGGGTGACAACAATACGAAACAGAGACCAGTCGACACGAAGCGTTCCGAATCGCGCTGACTTTTAAGGGTCAGTAATTCGTGGCCGGCGGCAAACTTCCCGAGCCGTTACTACAGTTAATCAATTGGGGCTGATAACATACTAATTTATATAGGTCACCAAGTAATAATAAGACTGACACGTATGTGGCCCGAGATGCTGCCCCTCAAATGTCAGCACTGGTTCTTGAACAAAGAAGTCTGATGACCACTGAATTAGACATTGCAACAACCACTGAGTTTACAATACACAAAAAAATCATAGATACTACCACACAACGATTAAAAGCTTACGTCGGCGCAGATCTGAATAAAATTAGTAAAATTTACTTCCCATTACTAACAAAACTAAAAACAACTATGAATACACTGCAGGAAACAGCGCAAAGCCTCATGGCGTCTTATTGTCCTGTCTCGAAAGTAAATATTGGCTTTATCTCCAGATGTCTATGAAGCTTCTGATGTCCCGATACCCATGAAAAGATACACAAAGTTGGTATCAGCGTTCTTTGGATTCTGTTACGCACTGTAAAACGATGTTGTTGTTGTTGTTGTGGTCTTCAGTCCTGAGACTGGTTTGATGCAGCTCTCCGTGCTGCTCTATCCTGTGCAAGCTTCTTCATCTCCCAGTACCTATTGCAGCCTACATCCTTCTGTATCTGCTTAGTGTATTCATCTCTTGGTCTCCCTCTACGATTTTTACCCACCACGCTGCCCTCCAGTACTAAATTGGATATTAATAACAATTTCGTGTGGCTCAACTGTCTGATCCAAGTCTTTCTATTGGACACCAATTCGGTGACGGCGTAAAGGAGAATCTTAACGCGGAATGCAAACCACGTGGCATAGTTTATTTTGTGTCCGTAGATAATATTTCACTGTGATATGAGACATGACATGGCCGGCTACAGTCTGGAACCGCGCGACCGCTACGGTCGCAGGTTCGAATCCTGCCTCGGGAATGGATGTGTGTGATGTCCTTAGGTTGGTTAGGTTTAAGTAGTTCTAAGTTCCAGGGGACTGATGACCTCAGAAGTTAAGTCCCATAGTGCTCAGAGCCATTTGAACCATTTTTTTTAGACATGTCATGTTGTCAGCTGTATATGGAATAAACAACTTTGCTAGAAGCTTTCCATTGATACATACGGTAATAATTTTTTTAAATGTATAATAATGTTAACAGATGATCAGGAGTAATACACTGAGATAATATGCGCTAACAACCTGCAGTAATTTACGCAAGAGTCATGCGTACATAGGGAAAGTCTAGAACGCTCATATTGTCCAATTGCTAGAAATAGCAAAATACATTTATGCAAACTGAAAATAGCCACACTGCAGAAAATATTTAGGTATTTGTACATAGCGAAAACTCTTAAATTATAATCAAGTATACTTAGCCTATACGTTCTCTACCGTATTTTCAGCGCTACGCTTTATTTTCCTTTCTCTTCTTTCAGTAAATTTGCTTCCCCATGGAAAGAAAGTGTAAACGCATTTCCAACTTTATTTACATATGTTCCATGGATTTTCCCGCAAGTATTGCTTCACCATACACCAATACCCACAGATGAGATGTCCCTTCAGTTTTCTCTTGAAAGTGCTCGCTTCCTTTATGCTAAGTGGCAGTCTTTTATAAAATAAGCTCCCTACGTTTGTAGAGTCCCTACCTGTCATTTTCAGTCTTTTGCTGCAGATGTGGTAATTCTCTCTAGATCCTGTGTTGTGATCACGAACATCTCTGTTTGGAAGTGGTGTACAATTTACCGTTTTGTTTGTGATCGTTCGTTGCATTTGGTCATGGCGGACTTCACACGACACCCACGGGAGTTTATAGTTTTTTTATTACACAGATCAACCAGCAACACGCTGAGCTACCGTGCCGGCTATCACTTGCCACCAAGGCCGGCAAAACATGCCAGGAAACGCAGCGAACTGTATTGGAGTGGCCTCTGTTCGTGTATTCCCCGTGCCTCTGTTGCAGGCGTATCGACTCTGCCTGCAGCACCCCACTTACCGCAGGCCTGCCCTCCAGTAAATCCGCGACCAGCAGACTGGCGCCAGCTTATCGCGATCCCCACTGCGTGTGTGCGTGTTTTCGCACGCGCCCGTCTGCCGCCGAGGCAGGCGGGAGCTATCCGTCAGCGCCTCGGGTGCATTCTTGGCGCACGCGATGCTGGGAGCGAGCAAAGCGCAGGCCGAGCGGCTGCTACCGATCTCGTTCACAGACGCTACTGTACGAAGTCTGTTCGAAAAATTCCGGAACGTTGTCCACGAAATTTTTCTACGCTTACCTTTTACTTAGCACGGTCTCCTTCGAAATAGCGCCCTCGACAATTGATACATCGCTCCCAACCAGGCCCCCACAACCGCACGAGTGGTCGACTGTGAAGAGCGGACAAATTGAATAGCTGGGCGGCGGCCATTAGAGTGGTAAACTGACGCGCGGAGTTCGAATGTTTATACATCGCTTTGGTTATTGTTGTGGCGTTGCAAGACAGCCACGCCACTCGGAAGTAGCCGAAATGCACGCGTACACACACGCCGGCTGGCGTGAGGTCTGAAACAGGATACTTAATGAATGCTATAAAGAAAAGTACGTAGCTGCATTAATACTTAACTTTACTCCATCATTTGTATACAGCATTCTTGATTATACAAGTGAGACTCTCTCTAGAAATGGTTAATGGCGCCTTGCTAGGTCGTAGCCATGGACTTAGCTGAAGGCTATTCTAACTATCTCTCGGCAAATGAGAGAAAGGCTTCGTCAGTGTAGTCGCTAGCAAAGTCGTCGTACAACTGGGCGAGTGCTAGTACGTCTCTCTAGACCTGCCGTGTGGTGGCGCTCGGTCTGCAACTACTGACAGTGGCGACATGCGGGTCCGACATGTACTAATGGACCGCGGCGGATTTAAAGCTACCACCTAGCAAGTGTGGTGTCTGGCGGTGACACCACAGTTATAAAATGCCTTCCCTTGAGTTAGGTCACAAACATAATGCCTCATTTAAATACGTTACTACAATATACTTTTTAATTTATGACCAAACAGCAACTAGTCGCTGTTTATGAATTTATCTTACGTACTACATGGAATCTGCCGTAGCTAAAAGTTATGTACTGGACCCCTAGCATTTTTCGTAGTTCATTTACGATAGATGTACGCAAAATGCATCAAAATACTCGAAGATTTGCCCACTATATTAATAGATATTTTCTGACTCTACCTTGCTTTAGATTTTATGACGAGAAGTGCGTTATATATGGCATAGTGCTTTGGCAACTCACGACCAAATTATCAAGTTTTAACCTAACATAGACCATGAAAACACTACCGATCAGTCAACTTTCTTCAAAATGATCAGAACATATAAAATGGTATTCTGTCGGTAGGAAATGTTGCCTCCTGACAGCGTGTAGCCATTTTTGTAACAGCTGTGGTTTTGAGAAAGGAAACCTGCAAATAGATGCACAGACATTATGCTAATACCGTGTTACAAAAACATTTATTAAGCAAGTACACTGACATACAAAACAACTTAAAATATTCACTTACCTGTGAAATGTAATATTCGTTCCTTTCTCGAATTTATTTGTACAGTTAATCGCTGCTCAACTCTTCAGCATTGTACTTCTTTTGATTGGAACGTACAGACAGTAGAATTACGAGTAAGAAATACTGTATGTACGCCCCAACAAATATACAACGTTGAATCAGGGTCTTGCCGACCGGTGTGGCCGTGCGGTTCTAGGCGCTTCAGTCTGGAACCGCGTTACCGCTACGGTCGCAGGTTCGAATCCTTCCTCGGGCATGGATGTGTGTAATGTCCTTAGGTTAGTTAGGTTTAAGTAGTTCTAAGTTCTAGGGGACTGATGACCACAGAAGTTAAGTCCCATAGTGCTCAGAGCCATTTGAATCAGGGTCTTCATAAACAACAGTACTACACGACACATAAGACTACAACCACTATAATGGCGTCCAGCCGAAGGTTCAAAATATCCCACGACTGCAGCGCCATCAGTGAGTCTAGTTATTTTTTACAAGGTCTTTGCTCCCAACACCGTTTCCACTTCTGGAAGCAGTCTTGGTACGCTTCTTGCTGGATCGCGCGAAGCACCGTCTGTGAATTATTTTATCTCGTCTATCGTTGCAAATCTTCGTCCTTTCAACGGGGTTTCAGCTTGGGAAGCAACAAAAAGTTTGCAGGGGTGAGGCCTGGGGCCCTATTCTGTATCGTTCATACCGATCGGTGTAGTAGGTTATTCTCGGTAGTGACGTCATTTTCGGTTCTTTATCGAAATATCCTATTCAGTAAGCTTCTGAGACTTGTTACCGAACGGTCCTCCCACCGATTTTACGACAATTGTACCAAGACGTTTTGGATTTCGGTCTGGCCCTGTTGATTGGCTAGCTGTGGTTTATGTACACCTATAATTTATTCTAAACATATTTAGCGGTTTTAGCTTTGGATTTAGTGATTGTGTTACTAAAGAATCACCAGAGGACACATCCGGTTGGAAAGTGTATTCATAATAGACTACTTTCCTTTGTCAGAAATATGGTTAGGTTAGGTTGCTACTGTGAATGATTACATAAAAAAAAACATGTTCAGTCAATATTCTCTCAAAATACGTGTTATTTTTATGCAAATAAGAGTTTAAAGATCATTAAATGTCAAGACATCGGCTCTGCTTACGTATATTACATGAGTGTGAACTGACGTTACTAGTGCCTTTGTGTACTTTTCCCCACAAATGGGTTAGTTAGTAATTATTGAAACGATTTTACAACTTTCAAGTAACAATGGAAAGCAATTATGAGAAGCCTGATATTGGAAACCTTCCAAACTATCACGCATTTATGACTTACGTAGCACCGTTTGGCAACGTAGTCAGCCTACATTCCTCTAGAATTGAGAATTCTATGTCTGTTGTTTGGCGTGGCCAAGCGGATTAACCGGCACGGTAGCTCAGTGTGTTCGGTCAGAGGGTTAGCTTAGCTACCAAAAAAAAAAAGATCAACAACGAACTTAAACGGATGTCTTACGACGTCCGCCCCGAGCAGATGCAACGAACAAAAGCGAACAAAATGAGATTAAAAAAAAACCGTTAGCGCGCGGGAGTGTGGATTCGCGCATGGGTGAATGCAAAAAAAAATTTTTTTTTCCTCTTCACATATGCAACACGTTCTGAGACATTGTTTTCGTGTAAGTTAAGATTTTTCTGCAATATTCGTTATTACTTACATGTAAGAGCGCACTTCCACAGTAATGATGTCGTGGTTTCTGTGTGTTTAAAATACGAAATATGAAATTATTGAAATTGCTGTGAGTGAAACCGACAGTGACCTTTACATTTTTTCTTGTAAGAAATAATTCACCATTTTTACCGAGTATGCGGTTAGACAAGAATCTAAGACCACAACTTAAATTACTGGGAATGTAACTAGCAGCAGTCATCTTCATAATCTTGCTTGTCACAAGTATTTATCTGCGGTCGAATCCTCAACCCCAGTAAACACAGATGAAAGATCTCTGCCGTAATATTTTTAAACTGTCGCACCATACACGATACATTTTTCGTTCATGAGATGCATGTTATAAACTTCGACGAACTGCAGGAGCTCTCGAAAATGCGTTTTTTTTTTCAATTTTGTTTTTAAGACCCAAATCGTTGACGTTATCATATAGGGAAGTGGGCTACTTAATGATTTGGATATCTAGGAACGAGTTATAACAACATTCTGTTTATCTTCTTATTCTTTGAAACTCTCAGAATCAATTCTTCGGGTGTTTTTATAGATGTATTAGTACAATGTGGTAGTACACACTATTCCTAACTCATTTTCCGAAACGTAAAATGCAAAACACGATGTCAGTGTGAATAAGACGACATAATGCGGCATTTACGACAATTGCAGAATATAGTTAAATACGCTATCGTTATTATGCATGCAAGGAAACATGCGGTCAGAGAGACTGTAAAAAGTTTTATGCATTTCAGCTGAGAATCATGGAAATGGATATACTGCGCCTGATACTGTTAAGGAGGAGGCAAGGGCGATGAAGGCGGGCACGTCAGCTCGATGGAATGCGGCGTCATGCGTTATGGCAACGTAAACGCAGTTTTCGGTACTTGGAAAAATAGCGCGCCTGTGTCGTCTGCTAGCTGCAGTGCACATGCGCGGATCTGCGCTAGTGTTCGTGGCGCTGTGCGCGCTGCAGTGCGCATGCGCGGATCTGCGGCCGCTTGCTTATGATTGGCTTGGGCGACACAAACCGACAACAGTGCTTCGGTTGTCTAGACCCGAACGATATCGCTACCGAAATGCATACTCCATAATGCAGGGACTCTAATTCGAGTACTAGACCGTTCGGTGCTCTTGAGTACCGAAACGATCGGCACAATGGCGGAAAGATACAGAAAAGGCACCTGGAGAGTACGGAGGATGAGGCACCACAGTGATTTCGTTTTTTGTGCAATAATCACGCACCAACAGGGTTGTATGTGCGGGTGCGTTATCATGATGCGATAGCCATGAACTATGTCGCCACATTTCAGGCCGTTCCCTTCTCACATTTTCTCACAAGTGTCGCAGCACTTCCCGATACTACCATCGATCAACAGTTTGTCCCTGTGGCACGAATTCTTCAAAGTCAAAGAAAACTATCAGCATGGCTTTGGCATTTGACGTGACCTGGCGAGCTTTTTTGGGTCTTGGAGAACCTTACCCGGTCTTTGGGAAGATGGAACCTTGGTCTCACATGACAACTGTAGACCCACATCTACATCTACATTTATACTCTGCAAGCTACCCAATGGTGTGTCGCGGAGGGTACTTTACGTGCCACTGTCATTACCTCCCTTTCCTGTTCCAGTCGCGTATGGTTTGCGGGAAGAACGACTACCGGAAAGCCTGGAAAGCCTCTGTGCACGCTCGAATCTCTCTAATTTTACATTCATGATCTCCTCGGGAGGTATAAGTACGGGGAAGCAATATATTCGATACCTAATCCAGAAACGCACCCTCTCGAAACCTGGACAGCAAGCTACACCGCGTTGTAGACTGCCTCTCTTGCAGAGTCTGCCACTTGAGTTAGCTAAACATCTCCGTAACGCTATCACGCTTACCAAATAACCCTGTGGCGAAACGCGCCACTCTTCTTTGGATCTTCTCTATCTCCTCTGTCAACCCGACCTGGTACAGATCCCACACTGATGAGCAATACTCAAGTATAGGTCGAACAAGTGTTTTTATAAGCCACCTCCATTGTTGATGGACTACATTTTATAAGGACTCTCCCAATGAATCTCAACCTGGCACCCGCCTTACCAACAATTAATTTTATATGATCATTCGACTTCAAATCGTTCCGTACGCGTACTCCCAGATATTTTACAGAAGTAACTGCTACCAGTGTTTGTTCCGCTATCATATAATCATACAATAAAGGATCTTTCTTTCTATATATTCGCAATACATTACATTTGTCTATGTTAAGGGTCAGTTGCCACTCCCTGCACCAAGTGCCTATCCGCTGCAGATCTTCCTGCATTTCGCTGCAATTTTCTAATGCTGCAACTTCTCTGTATACTACAGCATCATCCGCGAAAAGCCGCATGGAACTTCCGACACTATCTACTAGGTCATTTATATATACTGTGAAAAGCAATGGTCCCATAACACTCCCCTGTGGCACGCCAGAGGTTACTTTAACGTCTGTAGACGTCTCTCCACTGAGAACAGCATGCTGTGTTCTGTTTGCTAAAAACTCTTCAATCAGCCATAAAGCTGGTCTGATATTCCGCAGGCTCTTACTTTGTTTATCAGGCGACAGTGCGGAACTGTATCGAACGCCTTCCGGAAGTCAAGGAAAATGGCATCTACCTGGGAGCCTGTATCTAACATTTTCTGCGTCTCATGAACAAATGAAGTGAGTTGGCTCTCACACGATCGCTGTTTCCGGAATCCATGTTGATTCCTACAGAGTAGATTCTTGGTTTCCAGAAATGACATGATACTCGAGCAAAAAACATGTTCTAAAGTTCTACAACAGATCGATGTCAGAGATATAGGCCTATAGTTTTGCGCATCTGCTCGACGACCTTTCTTGAAAACTGGAACTACCTGAGCTCTTTTCCAATCATTTGGAACCTTCCGTTCCTCTAGAGACTTGCGGTACACGGCTGTTAGAAGGGGGGCAAGTTCTTTCACCAGCTGTGATTCTCGTAAGGCACATCTCGTTCTCATTTGTACGACCCAAGCGTTCTTCACAGATTACGAGGCGAAGGTCGTTCTAGTCTTGATTCACGAGCCGTGGGACGAACTTGGCGGGAACACGATGCATTTCTAGATGCTGTGTCAGGACCTCAAGACGTGATCCAACTAAAATGTCACTTTTATCTGCAATCTGTCCGACAGTCAGTATTCGATTAGCACGCGCAGTTTCGTTGACATTCCTGACATGACCGTCGTCGGTAGACGTCGAATGGCGTCCTGAACGAGCGTCATCTTTAACTTCCGCCCGGACATTTTTAAACTACGTGAACCATTCGTAACACCGAGTACGGCTTAAACACTCATCACCGTAGGTGTGCCTCTGTAAAGGATTTCTTGAGTTTCATGCAAAATTTAATGCTGGCGCGTTGCTCCTCTAGCTCTGCCATCTCGAAATTCGCAAACTGTGCGACACAACATTCTAATCAATACAGCACTGAAAAATAACTAACGTATCTGCGACAATAAAACTTCTGGCAGTTACGCAGTAAACACTGGCGTGTGCAGTGATGCCAACCTCACTTCGCTCGACTGTTGGCGCGGAATTACGAATGTTCCCGAATTTTTTGAACAGACTTCGTACTTTGTCAAATGCTTCGGGATACAGGAAACCGTCACTGATTCAGACATGACTAATACGGATAATTCGGCTACTGTAACAGATATCATTTGCGCCAAGCTCATCTATCTACATAAAGACAAGATGTTTAATCTTTTCACCAAAAATATCGCGGAGTTCTAGACCATCATCATCATCATCATCATCATCATCATCATCTAAAACTGATTATGCCTCTCAGCGTTCAGTCTGGAGCATAGCCCCCCTTGTACAGTTCTTCCATGATCCCCTATTCAGTGCTAACATTGGTGCCTCTTCTGATGTTAAACCTATTACTTCAAAATCATTCTTAACCGAATCCAGGTACCTTCTCCTCGGTCTGCCCCGACTCCTCCTACCCTCTACTGCTGAATCCATGAGTCTCTTGGGTAACCTTGCTTCTCCCATGCGTGTAACATGACCCCACCATCTAAGCCTGTTCGCCCTGACTGCTACATCTATAGAGTTCATTCCCAGTTTTTCTTTGATTTCCTCATTGTGGACACCCTCCTGCCATTGTTCCCATCTACTAGTACGTGCAATCATCCTAGCTACTTTCATATCCGTAACCTCAACCTTGTTGATAAGGTAACCTGAATCCACCCAGCTTTCGCTCCCATACAACAAAGTTGGTCGAAAGATTGAACAGTGCACAGATAACTTAGTCTTGGTACTGACTTCCTTCTTGCAGAAGAGAGTAGATCGTAGCTGAGCGCTCACTACATTAGCTTTGCTACACCTCGCTTCCAGTTCTTTCACTATGTTGCCATCCTGTGAGAATATGCATCCTAAGTACTTGAAACCGTCCACCTGTTCTAACCTTGTTCCTCCTATTTGGCACTCAATCCGTTTATATTTCTTTCCCACTGACATTACTTTCGTTTTGGCGATGCTAATCTTCATACCATAGTCCTTACATTTCTGGTCTAGCTCTGAAATATACTTTGCAAACTTTCAATCGAATCTACCATCACAACTAAGTCATCCGCATATGCAAGACTGCTTATGTTGTGTTCACATATCTTAATCTCACCCAGCCAGTCTATTGTTTTCAACATATGGTCCATAAATAATATGAACAACAGTGGAGACAGGTTGCAGCCTTGTCTTACCCCTGAAACTACTCTGATCCATGAACTCAATTTACCGTCAACTCTAACTGCTGCCTGACTATACATGTAAAGGCCTTTAATTGCTTGCAAAGGTTTGCCTCATATTCCATAATCTCGTAGAACAGACAATAACTTCCTCCTAGTAACCCGGTCATATGCCTTTTCTAGATCAATAAATCTACTAGTACCTGCAATCATCCTAGCTACTTTCATATCTGTAACCTCAACCTTGTTGATAAGGTAACCTGAATCCACCCAGCTTTCGCTCCCATACAACAAAGTTCTAGACCATAGGCTACATATTTTTTGAATATATTGGATAGGACAAAAAAAGTGAATTTTTGGCAGCACTAACGGAGGAAAAGACCTACGGTTACTTCCAACAGGATGGAGCAACTGCCCATACGAGCGGCCGAATCTTGGAGCACATTTACACAGTTTTCATACATCAACAGAGTTGTTGGCAGCTGTCAGTCTGGTCCAGCCCTGGCTGGCCACCCAGGTCACTTGGTTTTTACAGTGTACGACTACTTTGTTTATGTGTTTGGGCGAGGGGGGGGGGGCACTCAAGTCTAAGGTTTATTGCAACAACGCTCATAGTCGTCATGAAGTGCAGCAGAACTTTTCGCATGAAATTGTAGCTATTCCTGCAGTCCAGGTACGATATACCTTCAGGAACTTGCTGGCCAGGGCCCAAAAGTGCCAAGAGATGAACGATGGTCACTTTAAACATCTGCTGTAGTCAGGTTAGGCTTGTAATTCTTTTTCTCTGCTGTGTTTCTCTGTACCCTGGAACTCTGAACTCATGGTCACTTTTATTTACCGCACCCTGCATATACAGGGTGGTCCATTGATCGTGACCGGGCCAAATATCTCACGAAATAAGCGTCAAACGAAAAAACTACAAAGAACGAAACTTGTCTAGCACGAAGGGGGAAACCAGATGGCGCTATGGCTGGGCCGCTAGATGCATTGTGGATTTTTCGTTGCCCGATAGTGCATATTATGCCGGTTTACGCTGCCGCTGTTGGTGAATGACGCTTTGTCGCTAAATAGAATGCGTGCAAAATATCTGTCATCGTCCCGCAATTTCTCTTGTGCCCAGTGGCAGAACTGTACACGACGTTCAAAGTCGTCGCAATGAAATTCCTGGTGCATAGAAATATGGTACGGGTGCAATCGACGTTGATGTAGCATTCTCAACACCGACGTTTTTGAGATTCCCGATTCTCGCGCAATTTGTCTACTACTGATGTGCGAATTAGCCGCGACAGCAGCTAAAACACCTGCTTAGGCGTCATCATCGTTTGTTGCAGGTCGTGGTTGACGTTTCACATGTGGCTGAACACTTCCTGTTTCCTTAAATAATGTAACTATCCGGCGAACGGTCCGAACACTTGGATGATGTCGTCCAGGATACCGAGCAGCATACATAGCACACGCCCGTTGCGCATTTTGATCACAATAGTCATACATCAACACGATATCGACTTTTTCTACAATTGGTAAACGGTCCATTTTAATACGGGTAATGTACCACGAAGCAAATATCGTCCACATTGGCGGCATGTTACGTGATACCACGTACTTATTCGTTTGTGACTATTACAGCGCCATCTATCACAAAGCGAAAAAAGTGGTCCAACTAAAACATTTATATTTATTTACGCACTACATGAATATGTAATAAAAATGGGGGTTCCTATTTTAAAGAAACGCAGTTGATATCCGTTTGACGCACGGCAGCGCCATCTAGCGGGCCAACCATAGCGCCATCTCGTTCCCCACTTCAAACTAGACGAGTTTCGTTCTTCGTAGTTTTTTCCTTTGATGCTTACTTCGTGAGATATTTGCCCCAGTCACTATCAATGGGCCACCCTGTATAATGCGAACTGACCATGAGATGTCACAAGAGGCGGACCCGCCACTATAAAAGGAGGCGGGGAGTGTTGTGTTGGCAGTAGAGGAGCAGTCAACAACAGAATGTGTCGGTCAGGAGAGTTGAGTGACTTCGATCGTTGACTAGCGATTGGATGTCACCTATTTAACAGATCCATCAGGGACACTACAGCCCTTCCAGAGCTGCTCAAGTCGACAGTTGGTGATGTGACTGTGAGGTGGAAAAGCTGAAGAACGACCACAGCTAAACCGACAGCAAGAAGACCTCATGTACTGACGGAAAGGACCCGTCGAGCGTTGAGGAGGGTGGTTGTCAAAAAATCGCCTGAGATCAGCGGAAGAAATCACCAGTGAGTTCCAAAGTGCTACCTGCAGTTCAGCTAGAACAATGACAGTGCCGAGGGAGTTACAAAGGATGGGGTACAATGATCGAGCAGCTCATCACGAGACACTCATTTCTGTAGTGGACATTAAGCGCTGCCTGTAGCGGTGTGTCTGGGAAAAGGCGATTTGGTGTGATGAATCACTCTGTACCCTGTGGTAACCCGATGGAAGTGTTTGGGTTTGGCGAAAGCCTGGAGAACAGTGAAGTACAGAGGTGGTGGTGCTACCTTATCTGAGTGTTTTTCGTGGTCCCCTCATTGCGCTTGAGCCTCGAGATGACTGTGTGTTTGTGCTGTCCTCATCATTTAATCATTACGCATGAAAAGTGGCGAGATTGGACTGAGCAAAGTTTGGGAATTTATACGGGCGCTGATACCCGCGCAGTTGAACGCCCCGCAAACAAATCATCATCATCAGCATCATCATTGCGCTTAAGAAAACAGTAAATGCGGAAGGCATATGAGTACATTTTACAGCATATGTATATGAATACACTCCTGGAAATGGAAAAAAGAACACATTGACACCGGTGTGTCAGACCCACCATACTTGCTCCGGACACTGCGAGAGGGCTGTACAAGCAATGATCACATGCACGGCACAGCGGACACACCAGGAACCGCGGTGTTGGCCGTCGAATGGCGCTAGCTGCGCAGCATTTGTGCACCGCCGCCGTCAGTGTCAGCCAGTTTGCCGTGGCATACGGAGCTCCATCGCAGTCTTTAACACTGGTAGCATGCCGCGACAGCGTGGACGTGAACCGTATGTGCAGTTGACGGACTTTGAGCGAGGGCGTATAGTGGGCATGCGGGAGGCCGGGTGGACGTACCGCCGAATTGCTCAACACGTGGGGCGTGTGGTCTCCACAGTACATCGATGTTGTCGCCAGTGGTCGGCGGAAGGTGCACGTGCCCGTCGACCTGGGACCGGACCGCAGCGACGCACGGATGCACGCCAAGACCGTAGGATCCTACGCAGTGCCGTAGGGGACCGCACCGCCACTTCCCAGCAAATTAGGGACACTGTTGCTCCTGGGGTATCGGCGAGGACCATTCGCAACCGTCTTCATGAAGCTGGGCTACGGTCCCGCACACCGTTAGGCCGTCTTCCGCTCACGCCCCAACATCGTGCAGCCCGCCTCCAGTGGTGTCGCGACAGGCGTGAATGGAGGGACGAATGGAGACGTGTCGTCTTCAGCGATGAGAGTCGCTTCTGCCTTGGTGCCAATGATGGTCGTATGCGTGTTTGGCGCCGTGCAGGTGAGCGCCACAATCAGGACTGCATACGACTGAGGCACACAGGGCCAACACCCGGCATCATGGTGTGGGGAGCGATCTCCTACACTGGCCGTACACCACTGGTGATCGTCGAGGGGACACTGAATGGTGCACGATACATCCAAACCGTCATCGAACCCATCGTTCTACCATTCCTAGACCGGCAAGGGAACTTGCTGTTCCAACAGGACAATGCACGTCCGCATGTATCCTGTGCCACCCAACGTGCTCTAGAAGGTGTAAGTCAACTACCCTGGCCAGCGAGATCTTCGGATCTGTCCCCCATTGAGCATGTTTGGGACTGGATGAAGCGTTGTCTCACGCAGTCTGCACGTCCAGCACGAACGCTGGTCCAACTGAGGCGCCAGGTGGAAATGGCATGGCAAGCCGTTCCACAGGACTACTTCCAGCATCTCTACGATCATCTCCATGGGAGAATAGCAGCCTGCATTGCTGCGAAAGGTGGATATACACTGTACTAGTGCCGACATTGTGCATGCTCTGTTGCCTGTGTCTATGTGCCTGTGGTTCTGTCAGTGTGATCATGTGATGTATCTGACCCCAGGAATGTGTCAATAAAGTTTCCCCTTCCTGGGACAATGAATTCACGGTGTTCTTATTTCAATTTCCAGGAGTGTATTTATGGATATCCATCTTAGTACATGGACTTCACCTGACGATACACACACCAAAAAAAGTTTTGCAAAAAATGGTTCAAATGGATCTGAGCACTATGGGACTTAACATCTATGGTCATCAGTCCCCTAGAACTTAGAACTACTTAAACCTAACTAACCTAAGGACATCACACAACACCCAGTCATCACGAGGCAGAGAAAATCCCTGACCCCGCCGGGAATCGAACCCGGGAACCCGGGCGCGGGAAGCGAGAACGCTACCGCACGACCACGAGATGCGGACGAAGTTTTGCACCACTGCAGTTCCCAGAACTCCTGAAGATAGACGTTGGCTGTGCATATTGTATCACTGACACAGTCCCTTTGACAGTTCAGAGTTGTCACTAAACCCGACAAAAGATGTAAACAACCACGCATGCAACCGAGCATTAGACGGAGGGGGTCCGACAGCCGATCAGTTCCAGTCATTCCACCAGGAAGGAGGTACACGGCTTATGTTGTCTGTAGTTCAACCATGCCTAGACAGTTAATACCGCGGTTCAATCGCGTCCGCATTGTTACTTTGTGCCAGGAAGGGCTCTATCGGCGGCTATAGAAAGCACTGGGTGCACCCGACTGCAAATTGTTGCTCTTGTCGGCACCAATGACTCCTGACGTCTGGGTTCAGAGGTCATGCGCAGTTCGTACAGGCGGTTGGCGGAGTTGGTGAAGGCGGAAAGCCTCGCTCGCGGGGTGGAATCAGAGCTAACTATTTGTAGTATCGTTCCCAGAACCGATCGCGGTCCTCTGGTTTGGAGCCGAGTGGTAGGCTTAAACCAGAGGCTCAGACGATTGTGCGGAGATCTGGGGGTGCAAATTTCTCGACCTCCGCTATCGGGTGGAGAAATGTAGGGTCCCCCTGAATAGGTCAGGCGTGCACTACACGCCGGAAGCGGCTACAATGGTAGCGGAGTACGTGTGGAGCGCACATGGGGGTTTTTTAGGTTAGAGAATTCCCTCCCTAGGCCCGACAAGACGCCTCCTGAGACGCGACAAGGTAGTAGTAGGCAAAATGCAACAGGGAATAACAATATTAATGTGCTAATAGTAAACTGCAGAAGCGTCTACAGAAAGGTCCCGGAGCTGCTCTCATTAATAAACGGTCACAATGCCCACATAGTACTAGGGACAGAAAGTTGGCTGAAACCAGATATAAACACTAATGAAATTCTAAACTCAGATTGGAATGTATACCGCAGTGACAGGCTGGATAGTGAAGGGAGAGGCGTGTTTATCGCGATAAGAAGTGCAATAGTATCGAAGGAAATTGACGGAGATCCGAAATGTGAAATAATTTGGGTGAAGGTCTCGGTTAAAGCAGGCTCAGACATGGTAATTGGATGTCTCTATAGGCTCCCTGGCTCAGCAGCTGTTGTGGCTGAGCACCTGAAGGATAATTAGGAAAATATTTCGAGTAGATTTCCCGACCATGTTATAGTTCTGGGTGGAGATTTTAATTTGCCGGATATAGACTGGGAGACTCAAACGTTTATAACGGGTGGCAGGTACAAAGAATCCAGTGAAATTTTTTAAAGAGCTTTATCTGAAAACTACCTTGAGCAGTTAAACAGAGAACCGACTCGTGGCGATAACATGTTAGACCTTCTGGTGACAAACAGACCGAACTGTTTGAAACAGCTAACGCAGAACAGGGAATCAGCGATCATACAGCGGTTACTGCATCGATCAATTCAGCCGTAAATAGAAATATTAAAATAGGCAGGAAGATTTTTCTGTTTAGCAAAAGTGACAAAAAGCAGAATTCAGAGTACCTGACGGCTCAACACAAAAGTTTTATCTCAAGTACAGATAGTGTTGAGCATTAGTGGACAAAGTTCAAAACCATCATACAATATGCGTTAGATTAGTATGTGCCAAGCAAGATCGTTAAACATGGAAAAGAGCCACCGTGGTACAACAACCGAGTTAGAAAATTGCTGCGGAAGCAAAGGGAACTTCACAGCAAACATAAACATAGCCAAGGCATTGCAGACAAACAAAAATTACGCGAAGCGAAATGTAGTGTGAGGAGGGCTATGCGAGAGGCGTTCAACGAATTCGAAAGTAAAGTGCTATGTACTGACTTGGCATAAAATCCTAAGAAATTTTGGTCTTATGTCAAAGCGGTAGGTGGACCAAAACATCCAGACACTCTGTGACCAAAATGATACTGAAACAGAGGATGACAAAGGCCGAAATACTAAATGTCTTTTTCCAAAGCTGTTTCACTGAGGAAGACTGCAATGTAGTTCCTTCTCTAGATTGTCGCATAGACGACAAAATGGTAGATATCGAAATAGATGACAGAGGGATAGAGAAACAATTAAAATCGCTCAATAGAGGAAAGGCCGCTGGACCTGATGGGATACCAGTTCGATTTTACACAGAGTACGCGAAGGAACTTGCCCCCCTTCTTGCAGCGGTGTACCGTGGGTCTCTAGAAGAGCGTATCGTTCCAAAGGATTGGAAAAGGGCACAGGTCATCCCCGTTTTCAAGAAGGGACGTCGAACAGACGTGCAGAACTATAGACCTATATCTCTAACGTCTATCAGTTGTAGAATTTTGGAACACGTATTATGTTCGAGTATAATGGCTTTTCTGGAGACTAGAAATCTACTCTGTAGGAATCAGCATGGGTTTCGAAAAAGACGGTCGTGTGAAACCCAGCTCGCGCTATTGGTCCACGAGACTCAGAGGGCCATAGACACGGGTTCCCAGGTAGATGCCGTGTTTCTTGACTTCCGCAAGGCGTTAGATACAGTTCCCCAGAGTCGTTTAATGAACAAAGTAAGAGCGTATGGACTATCAGGCCAATTGTGTGATTGGATTGAAGAGTTCCTAGATAACAGAACGCAGCATGTCATTCTCAATGGAGAGAAGTCTTCCAAAGTAAGAGTGATTTCAGGTGTGCCGCAGGGGAGTGTCGTAGGACCGTTGCTATTCACAATATACATAAATGACCTTGTGGATGACATCGGAAGTTCACTGAGGCTTTTTGCAGATGATGCTGTGGTATATCGAGAGGTTGTAACAATGGAAAATTGTACTGAAATGCAGGAGGATCTGCAGCGAATTGACGCATGGTGCAGGGAATGGCAATTGAATCTCAATGTAGACAAGTGTAATGTGCTGCAAATACATAGAAAGAAAGATCCCTTATCATTTAGCTACAATATAACAGGTCAGCAACTGGAAGCAGTTAATTCCATAAATTATCTGGGAGTACGCATTAGGAGTGATTTAAAATGGAATGATCACATAAAGTTGATCGTCGGTGAAGCAGATGCCAGACTGAGATTCATTGGAAGAATCCTAAGGAAATGCAATCCGAAAACAAAGGAAGTGGGTTACAGTACACTTGTTCGCCCACTGCTTGAATACTGCTCAGTAGTGTGGGATCCGTACCAAATAGGGTTGATAGAAGAGATAGAGAAGATCCAACGGAGAGCAGCGCGCTTCGTAACAGGATCATTTAGTAATCGCGAAAGCGTTACGGAGATGATAGATAAACTCCAGTGGAAGACTCTTCAGGAGAGACACTCAGTAGCTCGGTACGGGCTTTTGTTGAAGTTTCGAGAACATACCTTCACCGAGGAGTCAAGCAGTATATTCCTCCCTCCTACGTATATCTCGCGAAGAGACCATGAGGATAAAATCAGAGAGATTAGAGCCCACACAGAGGCATAACGACAATCCTTCTTTTCACGAACAATACGAGACTGGAATAGAAGGGAGAACCGACAGAGGTACTCAAGATACCCTCCGTCACACACCGTCAGGTGGCCTGCGGAGTATGAATGTAGATGTAGATGTAGAACAAGGGAAGTGTCCAGGTGTCTCGGAGTGAACCAAAGCAATGTTGTTCGGACATGGAGGAGATACAAAGAGACAGGAACTGTCGATGACATACCTCGATGACATGCCTCGCTCAGGCCGCCCAAGGGCTACTACTGCAGTGGATGACCACTGCCTACGGATTATGGCTCCGAGGAACCCTACCAGCAATGCCACCATGTTGAATAATGCTTTTCATGCAGCCATAGCACGTCGTATTACGACTCAAACTGTGCACAATAGGCTCCATGATGCGCAACTTCACTCCCGATGTTTACGCCGAGGTCCATCTTTGCAACCACGTCACCAAGCAGCGCGGTACAGATGGCCCCAACAACATGCCGAATGGACCGCTCAGAATTGGCGTGACGTTCTCTTCACTGATGAGTGTCGCATATGCCTTGAATCAGATAATCGTCGTAGATGTGTTTGGAGGGAACCCAGTCACGCTGAACGCCTTAGACACACTGTCCAGCGAAGGCAGCAAGGTGGAGGTTCCCTGCTGTTTTGGGGTGGCACTCACTATGTGGGGCCGACATACGCCTCTGGTGGTCATGGAAGGCACCGTAATGGCTGTACGATACGCGAATGCTATACTCCGACCGACAGTGCAACCATATTGGCAGAATATTCGTGAGGCAGTCGTCTTCATGGACGACAATTCGCACCCACATAGTGCACATCTTGTGAATGACTTCCTTCAGGATAACGACATCGATCGACTGGAGTGGCCAGCATGTTCTTCAGACATGAACCCTATCGAATACGCCTGGGATGGATTGAAAAGGGCTGTTTAAGGACGACATGACCCACCAACCACTCTGAGGGATCTGTGGCGAGTCGCCGTTGAGGAGTGGGACAATGTGGACCAACAGTGCCTTGATGAACTTGTGGATAGTATGCCACAACGAATACAGGCATGCATCAATGCAAGAGAATGTGCTACTGGGTATTAGAGCTACTGGTGTGTACAGCAATCCGGACCACCACCTCTGAAGGTCTCGCTCTATGGTGGTACAGCATGCAATGTGTGGTTTTCATGAGCGATGAAAAGGGTGGAAATGATGCTTATGTTGATCTCTATTCCAATTTTCTGTACAGGTTCCGGAACTCTCGGAACCGAGGTGATGCAAAACTTTTTTTGATGTGTGTATATGTAAGAAAAAGTATTACCGCAGCTGTATCTTGAGAATGTCTTTACTCTATCACACGACTAGTTTCGGCAGCACATTATCTCCATCCTCATCCTCAGGCCCCACCACTGCCAAAAGAGATTTGATTTCCTTGGCGCATTGGAGACAACACGGTGTCGAGTACAGACTACTGATGAAAGCCAGCCCACGTGTGCTAGTAACAAGAATACCACAGTCAATGCACCAAGGAACTCAAATACTCTTTTGGCAGTGGTGGGGCCTGAGGATGGCGGTAACGTGCTGCCGAAACTAGTCGTTGATAGAATGAAGACATTCTCAAGATACAGCTGTGGTGGAACGTTTTATCATAGAAGAGGAATGGTTTGGAGACGATGACTGTATCAGCATGGCAATGTTGGACGTTCGCTTGTTGGATGTCGCCTGAGTGACAAATCCGCCACGGACACTTCAGTCCCTCTAAAGCAGCCCAAGTCTACTGTAATGTGATTGTGAAGTGGAAACACGAAGGAACATCCGCAGCTAAATCAAGACCAGCCAGGGACCCACTAGCATGGCAGATGGCGGTTATAAAAAATCGCATGAAATCACTGAAAGGAATCTCTTATGACTTCCAAAGTGCTGCCTGCATTCCAACTAGTACCATGGCTGTGTGTAGGGAGCTAAAAAGAATGGGGTACAATGGTCGACCTGCTCCTCATAAGCCACACATTTCACTAGTCAGTACTAAGTGACGCTTGAAGTGGTGTAAAGAACTACAGCACAGCACAACTGATGACTGGAAACACGTGGGTTGGAGTGATGAGCAGTGCAATCAGATGGAAGGGTTTGGGTTTAGCGGATGCCCGGACAACATTACCTGCCATTAAGTGAAGTGCCAGAAGTGAAGTATGAAGGAGTTGGTGTTTCTCACTGTTACGACGTGGTCCCCTTATTTCTCTTAACAAAATGCATAATGAAGAATGAAATGAAAAGATTTTGTAGTACTGAGTACTGACGGTTCGGAGGCGATGACTGTATCAGCACGACATTGTACCCTGCCATAGAACAGCACCTCTGCGGACAATAGCATTCCACAAACGGACTGGCCTGCCCACAGTCCCAACTTGGACTCAGTAGAACAGCTATGGGGTGAGCTACATCACCGACTCCGCTCCAGACCATAGCATCAACGTAACACCTATCTGGTTTCGGCTCTTCAGGGAGAATGGGCTGTCGTTCGTCTACACATTCAGATAACTCACTGAAAATGTCCCCCAGCAGAGTTAAAGCTGTCACAAACGTGACGGGTGGGCACACCCAATATTAATATCCATTAGTAGGTGTTGGGATACTTTTGATCACGTGGTGTATGCGTTACCGTTGGTCACAAACAAGAAACACAATCGAGGCCTGATCACTTCGCTTGATGAAGCCCACGAGACGATTTACGTTAAGTTCCATCTATGTGATCACTGAAAAGTGTATTAAAGTGTCGGGCAATACGCTATAGTAACCAAGCTGACTAACAGAAGTAAATATATAACGTTAAGTTTAGAAGACAACACGAGAGTGCTTGATAAAATGCAAGACAGTACTTGTGCCCACAGTTTTAAGATAGAGCTTAGCATTGCTAAATCTACTTTTTACGATAATGAGAAAAATCGAAATAAGGCTTTGCATTTTGTGCTAAAATATGATGAACTAGTCGGGAAACGAAAACGGACAATTAGATCAAAACTGACCGCCACTGATGACGGGGCGTTCAGCTGATACGAATGACAACGCTTTGTAGAACTGAACTGATTGGAAAAGTTTTGCAGTTAAATTAAGCCAAACAGGTTTCAAGGCCCTTAGTCTACTGGATGGCTGTTCAGATTCCATAATCGCAACAATATATCATCATCATCATCATCATCATTTAAGACTGATTATGCCTTTCAGCGTTCAGTCTGGAGCATAGCCCCCCTTATACAGTTCCTCCATGATCCCCTATTCAGTGCTAACATTGGTGCCTCTTCTGATGTTAAACCTATTACTTCAAAATCATTCTTAACCGAATCCAAGTACCTTCTCCTCGGTCTGCCCCGACTCCTCCTACCCTCTACTGCTGAATCCATGAGTCTCTTGGGTAACCTTGCTTCTCCCATGCGTGTAACATGACCCCACCATCTAAGCCTCTTCGCCCTGACTGCTACATCTATAGAGTTCATTCCCAGTTTTTCTTTGATTTCCTCATTGTGGACACCCTCCTGCCATTGTTCCCATCTACTAGTACCTGCAATCATCCTAGCTACTTTCATATCCGTAACCTCAACCTTGTTGATAAGGTAAGCTGAAGCCACCCAGCTTTCGCTCCCATACAACAAAGTTGGTCGAAAGATTGAACGGTGCACAGATAACTTAGTCTTGGTACTGACTTCCTTCTTGCAGAAGAGAGTAGATCGTAGCTGAGCGCTCACTGCATTAGCTTTGCTACACCTCGCTTCCAGTTCTTTCACTATGATGCCATCCTGTGAGAATATGCATCCTAAGTACTTGAAACCGTCCACCTAACTTTGTTCCTCCTATTTGGCACTCAATCCGTTTATATTTCTTTCCCACTGACATTACTTTCGTTTTGGAGATGCTAATCTTCATACCATAGTCCTTACATTTCTGATCTAGCTCTGAAATATTACTTTGCAAACTTTCAATCGAATCTGCCATCACAACTAAGTCATCCGCATATGCAAGACTGCTTATTTTGTGTTCACACATCTTAATCTCACCCAGCCAGTCTATTGTTTTCAACATATGATCCATAAATAATATGAACAACAGTGGAGACAGGTTTCAGCCTTGTCTTACCCCTGAAACTACTCTGAACCATGAACTCAATTTACCGTCAACTCTAACTGCTGCCTGACTATCGATGTAAAGACCTTTAATTGCTTGCGAAAGTTTGCCTCCTATTCCATAATCTTGTAGAACAGACAATAACTTCCTCCTAGGAACCCGGTCATATGCCTTTTCTAGATCTATAAAGCATAGATACAATTCCCTGTTCCACTCATAACACTTCTCCATTATTTGCCGTAAGCTAAAGATCTGGTCCTGACAACCTCTAAGAGGCCTAAACCCACACTGATTTTCATCCAATTGGTCCTCAACTAATACTCGCACTTTCCTTTCAACAATACCTGAGAAGTTTTACCCACGCAACGATATATGTGACACAAAAATATGTGGGGAAGTTTAAGTGCCGACGTTGCAGGTTGAGAATTGAAGACCGTTTTATAAGGAGGAATTTTGCCTTTGACACAAGTCTACCGCTTGTCTTGGAAGTCCATTCCCGATACCACACTAGCCAGCAGGAGTGGCAGTTCAACACCTGGACGTAAAGTGAGTGAGAAACGAATCACTGGTGTTTTGTATACTAAGGCTGATGATTCACACCGTTTAAAATCGCTCTTAATTGGGAACTTAATAAAAAGTGGTACAATAAAAAATATTTTGCACCATATCCCACTCATCCAGAAAGCTGACAACTTATATTTGGGCCGCCGCACAGTTGTTGCCTCACTGGTTCAAAGGCATCTTCAAGTTCGAAAATTAAACACTGAAAACTTAAAAATGACGCCTGAAGTTGTGAAAGCGTTGTGGGCTACAGACAATGTTCCTGGTCACACATCTGATCTTTCTAGTGATGATGGACTGATTAAGTGTGTGTTTCTCCCTTCGATTACAACTTTGCTGACCCAGCCTGTGGGTCTTGCAGTGATTCTTAATCGTAAGCGTCTTTATAGATGCATGAAACTTGATGAGTGTATAATGTTCTTCAATGCTGAAGACAAAGGAAACGACATTACAGGTGAAGACATCTGAAAATATGAAGTATACTACGAGGGCAGTTCAATAAGTAATGCAACACATTTTTTTCTTGGCCAATTTTGGTTGAAAAAACCGGAAATTTCTTGTGGAATATTTTCAAACATTCCCGCTTCGTCTCGTATAGTTTCATTGACTTCCGATAGGTGGCAGCGCTGTACGGAGCTGTTAAAATGGCGTCTGTAAGGGATGTGCGTTGCAAACAACGGGCAGTGATCGAGTTTCTTTTGGCGGAAAACCAGGGCATCTCAGATATTCATAGGCGCTTGCAGAATGTCTACGGTGATCTGGCAGTGGACAAAAGCACGGTGAGTCGTTGGGCAAAGCGTGTGTCATCATCGCCGCAAGGTCAAGCAAGACTGTCTGATCTCCCGCGTGCGGGCCGGCCGTGCACAGCTGTGACTCCTGCAATGGCGGAGCGTGCGAACACACTCGTTCGAGATGATCGACGGATCACCATCAAACAACTCAGTGCTCAACTTGACATCTCTGTTGGTAGTGCTGTCACAATTGTTCACCAGTTGGGATATTCAAAGGTTTGTTCCCGCTGGGTCCCTCGTTGTCTAACCGAACACCATAAAGAGCAAAGGGGAACCATCTGTGCGGAATTGCTTGCTCGTCATGTGGCTGAGGGTGACAATTTCTTGTCAAAGATTGTTACAGGCGATGAAACATGGGTTCATCACTTCGAACCTGAAACAAAACGGCAATCAATGGAGTGGCGCCAAACCCACTCCCCTACCAAGAAAAAGTTTAAAGCCATACCCTCAGCCGGTAAAGTCATGGTTACTGTCTTCTGAGACGCTGAAGGGGTTATTCTGTTCGATGTCCTTCCCCATGGTCAAACGATCAACTCTGAAGTGTATTGTGCTACTCTTCAGAAATTGAAGAAACGATTTCAGCGTGTTCGTAGGCACAAAAATCTGAACGAACTTCTCCTTCCTCATGACAACGCAAGACCTCACACAAGTCTTCGCACCCGAGAGGAGCTCACAAAACTTCAGTGGACTGTTCTTCCTCATGCACCCTACAGCCCCGATCTCGCAGCGTCGGATTTCCATATGTTTGGCCCAATGAAGGACGCAATCCGTGGGAGGCACTACGCGGATGATGAAGAAGTTATTGATGCAGTACGACGTTGGCTCCGACATCGACCAGTGGAATGGTACCATCAGGCATACAGGCCCTCATTTCAGAGTGGCGTAAGGCCGTAGCATTGAATGGAGATTACGTTGAAAAATAGTGTTGTGTAGCGAAAAGATTGGGGAATAACCTGGTGTATTTCAATGCTGAATAAAACAACCCCTGTTTCAGAAAAAAATGTGTTGCATTACTTATTGAACTGCCCTCGTATTTTCACCTAGGGCAGCCAAGTATACTATTTTCACCTAGGGCAGCCATTGAAGTGAAGTGGAAACTGTGACCCTTCAAAACGCAAGAAATGACAACCATGGAGGATCTTCATGACTGGATGGATAAAGACGAAGAAGATCTGGGCAACCAGATTCAGATGGAGGATGAAATAGCGGATCAAGCACAAGGAATTCCCAGCGTAGAAGATTTTATCAGTGACAGCAGTGAATGTACAATTGATGGATCAATGTGTACACTGCCAAACGGGAGGGGAAATTTAGTCACAATTGTCAAGTTTATTGGCAGTAATCGGAATTACCAAAAGTATGTAATACCCTACACTAAAAGAGATGCAATGAAAGATAATAAAGAACAGTGCGCTAAAGCTTCAACCAAAAATAGGTGCCTTCTTTAACCACTATCAACAGATATAGGGAAATACTGCCATGACATCAACATCAGGCAGCAGTCCCTCGTTGGGGACTGTGCAGTATACCCAAATGACAGCAGCAAATAACTAACAAAGTACGTTCCATTCTACAGAAAATGTAGCATATAAATTTCTAGTACACTGCAGCATCTAATTTTTGAACGCACGCGATAACGTACACATGCAGTAGTACAGTAGTGTTTATATCAAACTTCTTTAATGTAGCCTCCGAATATATGTCTACTGTAACTTTAATTTGTTTAATCCTATTGTTCATTATCCTGTCATTATTACGTTAACTGCTTGTAAATGAAACATGCTGTGCAGCGTTTCACATAATAATTTAGGTTTTGTTTAACCGTTACGTACACTGTAGGTTAGATTCCTAAATATAGCTTCGGATACCAGGCCTTTCAATAACTTGGACTGGGACCTACATTAATCAGAATTTGCAAGATTTCCCTGTAGCGGCCACTGTTTAAGAATTCTCTCGCAACTGCGTCTGCACAAGACGTTAGCAAGGTGAGACTGTGTCAACTCCGCTGTGTTTCGGCAAAAGGAGCTATTTTTTAACATGGCAACAAGAGAAATATGAAGTTTTACTCAAAATTCTTCACTCGTGAGACTTCTCTGACAGTTACAAATAGTTAACAACCCAGGCGAAAATAAACCGCTGCATTTTCGGCGGAATTCTTTTCAGATACGGGCCTTTCTAAATGGTGACCATGCAAGTGTGGGTGTGGAGGTGTCCCACTTAATACTTACAAAAAATGTGAGTGTAGGATTCAGTTTAGAACGGTACTTCCCCTCCAGTATTCAGCAATTCCCCTGCAGTGCCTGCCTGCAGCCCCCACCACTACCGCTCCCCCCCCCCCCCCCCCCCCGATGTGCCCTATCGTTTACACATCTACAGGCCACGATATTCTGCGCAGACTCTAGCTTCACCATGACGTGTCACTGTCAAGAAACATAGGTCAATGAAGCTTGGATCATATATAGACAGAACTGTTACAATATAGTACTGAAGCTAACTAAAAGAAATACGCAGTGTGATAAATGGAAAAGGGCCTTTTAGTCCAAGACAATAACTACACTAAAGTCACTACGATTCATGACGGTCCCCTGGTCGCCTGGAAGGCGAGACAAGGTTCTTGATAGCGTGTGTGTGATCACCACAGAAAGAAATGCATGCTCTGCAATGGGCTCCCAAGCTAGTCACAAGATTGGTAAGCAATTCTTGTGGTAGGGCATTCCATTCCTCCACCAACGTGGCTGGCAACTGGTGGATGGTCATTGGCGTATGTGAACGTGCTCCAATAACTCTCACCAAAGCATTCCACACATGCTCGATGGGATTTAATTCGAGAGAACGGGCTCGCCAGTCCATTCGCCGAATATCCTGCCGCTCCAACAGCTCCTGCACTTCCGTTGTTCGATGTGGTTGCACATTGTCATCTACAAAAATGTCAGGGCCGAATGCACCCCTGAAAAGACGCACGTGGCGGAGGACTACAGTGTCACAATAACGTTGACCAATGAGTGCACCGTGTTCAAAAATTTGGAGGTGAGTGCACTCATACAACATTATGCCTCCCCACACCGTAAATCGTGGACCACCAAAACTACAGGGCTATTACAAATGATTGAAGCGATTTCATAAATTCACTGTAGCTCCATTCATTGACATATGGTCACGACACACTACAGATACGTAGAAAAACTCATAAAGTTTTGTCCGGCTGAAGCCGCCCTTCAGGTTTCTGCCGCCAGAGCGGTTGAGAGCACAGTAAGAGAAAATGGCGGCAGGAGCCGAGAAAGCGTATGTCGTGCTTGAAATGCACTCACATCACTCAGCACCAGTGCAACGACACTTCAGGACGAAGTTCAACAAAGATCCACCAACTGCTAACTCCATTCGGCGATGGTATGCGCAGTTTAAAGCTTCTGGATGCCTCTGTAAGGGGAAATCAACGGGTCGGCCTGCAGTGAGCGAAGAAACGGTTGAACGCGTGCGGGCAAGTTTCACGCGTAGCCTGCGGAAGTCGACGAATAAAGCAAGCAGGGAGCTAAACGTACCACAGCCGACGGTTTGGAAAATCTTACGGAAAAGGCTAAAGCAGAAGCCTTACCGTTTACAATTGCTACAAGCCCTGACACCCGATGACAAAGTCAAACGCTTTGAATTTTCGGCGCGGTTGCAACAGCTCATGGAAGAGGATGCGTTCAGTGCGAAACTTGTTTTCAGTGATGAAGCAACATTTTTTCATAATGGTGAAGTGAACAGACACAATGTGCGAATCTGGGCGGTAGAGAATCCTCACGCGTTCGTGCAGCAAATTCGCAGTTCACCAAAAGTTAACGTGTTTTGTGCAATCTCACGATTTAAAGTTTACGGCCCCTTTTTCTTCTGCGAAAAAAACATTACAGGACACGTGTATCTGGACATGCTGGAAAATTGGCTCATGCCACAACTGGAGACCGACAGCGCCGAGTTCATCTTTCAACAGGATGGTGCTCCACCGCACTTCCATCATGATGTTCGGCATTTCTTAAACAGGAGATTGGAAAACCGATGGATCGGTCGTGGTGGAGATCATGAACAGCAATTCATGTCATGGCCTCCACGCTCTCCCGACTTAACCCCATGCGATTTCTTTCTGTGGGGTTATGTGAAAGATTCAATGTTTAAACCTCCTCTACCAAGAAACGTGCCAGAACTGCGAGCTCGCATCAACGATGCTTTCGAACTCATTGATGGGTACATGCTGCGTCGAGTGTGGGAGGAACTTGATTATCGGCTTGATGTCTGCCAAATCACTAAAGGGGCACATATCGAACATTTGTGAATGCCTAAAAAAACTTTTTGAGTTTTTGTATGTGTGTGCAAAGCATTGTGAAAATATCTCAAATAATAAAGTTATTGTAGAGCTGTGAAATCGCTTCAATCATTTGTAATAACCCTGTATTATGTTCAACAATTTTGGATGTATCCTGACGTGGTGAGTAGTGGGAACACGTAATGCACCCAGGAAGATAAATCGCAGTGACTTTAAGAGTAATTATTGTCTCTGCATAGAAGCGTCATTCCTGTTCGTCTCATTGCGTATTTCTTTCAGCTATCTTCTGTATTGTACTGTACTGTAGAAGTTCTTTCAATTTATGGTCTAAGCTTCACCGAGCCATGTTACTTGGCAGTGACACGCCATGCGAAAGTTACTTTCCTTCTTAACTTTTGCACACTGTTGTATTCTGGCCCACTCTTCTTGGAATGCACACTCTCGAAATTTCAACTGTGGACCCTTACGCTATGCACGACACCTGTCTTATAGCGTCTGCTACTGGTGTTTATTCAACATCACCGTAACACTCTTGCACCCCCTAACGGATCCCTTGACGCAACGTTGAAAGTTTACTGTTATACTTAAACACGAGTCTGTAAGTGTCAAGTTGGTATCTCAGAAACGTGTAAAACGTATTTTGATATGGAATTATGTAAATTTTGATGCAGGGCAACAGAACTATGTGCAACTTTAATTTTGAATGGAAATGTGTGGAGCTCACAATACACGATGCGAAATCCAGATCAACCGGTACATCAAACAATTCGTCTTCGAGAAATCAGCCTGTTCTCAATGAAATTTATATATGCCATCTGACTAGCAGAACTTAGAAGCCCCATCAGTCAAACAAATCAGTAACAGCTTGCACTGTACGTTCTTGAGCATTGTCCTGCGTAATGATGGTCAGGCCCTGCAGAAAATGTCATCACTTCTATCCCTATGCTGTTTATTTTTGGAACACAACCTACGACCAGCTTAGAGACAGAAGTGATGACATTTTCTGCAGGACCTGACCATCATTTTCAAGACAATCCTCAAGCACGTACAGTGCTAGCTGTTATTGATTTGTTTGACTGATGGGGCTGCTAACTGTTATACCACCTACTGCCCCCCCCCCCCCCTGACTTAAGCCCTCCTGAGTCCAAGTTGATTTCTAAACTGAAGGAAACACTTCACGGTATTAGCTTCAGAACTGCTAGACCGCACCACTCGAACTGTCAACACAACTGGCACTACTAAGAGTATCCTACGACTTCTACATCAGTGGCAGCGGGATATACACAATGCTGGTGACTACTTTGAAGGTCAGTAAAACTCTGAAACGCGTATCTATTTTGTACGAGCTGCAAATAAACAGTTGCCACTACTTAAGTTCCAACCCTCGCATATTCTTGTGAGAGACGAGAATATATTGCGTTCCACCGTTGCTGCTCTAGAGGTAAGACAATTTAATTTATTTGTTATGTGCACGGGGACCAAAGTTATCAGTTTTGAACAGGGCCACATGATTCAGTGCCTAAGGTGCTGAATGTATTTTGCAGTGACTGTATTACTTTATTGGTATTGAGAGTTGCTCTTCCCAATCAATTCGTGTAAAGTTTTGCTTACAATAACAGACAGTAAGCACACCACTTGCAGTTACAACACGCAACACGACAATTCGAGTTCAGTACTCATTCTGAAGTTTATTATATCATTTTATTAAAGAACGTTACAAAGTAACCAGTGCCTGCTACACTGCACAGGTTGTTATCCGCGGGCTACTGCCATTTACTCAAAAGGAAGGTTAGGCGCTTTTTCAGCAGGACAGTGCACGTCCACATACAGCTACTCCAACGCAACGTGCTCTTTGTGGTGTATGACAGTTTCCCCGGCCAGCAAGATTACCAGATCTCTGGCCGATTCAATACGTATGGGACATGATGAAGCGGTAACTCGCTCATTCTCCAGAGCTTTCAAGAACCATAGCAGAATTGTAACGAAAGACGCCCGATGCTTGGAACAAGCTATCGCAGGGTGCCATTCGGCACCTTTATGATCGTTTGCAAGCGAGAATATAAAATAAGACCGCCCCCCTGCGGGTTCGGGGGTAAGAACAGGCCCAAAGTATTCCTGCCTGTCGTAAGAGGCGAATAAAAGGAGTTTCAACCGTTTCGGCCTTCCATGTGATAGTCCCCCTTGGGGTTTGACCTCCCTTTTTCAAAATTCTACAGAAGTACGAGCCTTTTGGGGAAGGACGCCTTACGTGGTGTATCATTGGTCCTCAGTGCACTAAGACCTTGGCACTCAGCATTGTAATGGCGTTGTAACCACTCCCATTATTCCTCAAATTGGGCCTAAACGCCTGATGGGTTGCACAAGTTACGCCCATAGTGCGTCCCCATCTGCACCTACGATCATGATGGACTTTCCATGGCACCCGAAGTCCAGCACGGTAGCCAGCCCGTTGTGGTGGGGTCGTCATGTACCCTCTAGGTTGTAGCCCCCTGACAACACAGGGATCGTACGCCGATACCTGAGCTGCACCCTACTCACGTCGGCCAAGGAGTAGATGCCCGTCTCCTTGGGGCATCGGGACTCCCGGCAATGGTCATCCTGCCAGGTGGCCCTTGCTGAGGCTGGGTGGCGCCCGTGGGGAGAGCCCCTGGTTGGAGTGGGTGGTATCGGGGCGGACGTTTCGCACATGAAACGTCAACATGTATCAAGTCGCTCTGCAGCCAAGTCTTTTAAAAAGAAAGGTACTGTCTCTGGTTCTGGTTCTCCTGCCCTTTCCCCCTTGGCCACTCCCTGGGAAGAAGGACAGGCCCGCCGGCTTGGGGCGAAGTACTTCCCCCGCTATTTAGTCTGTTCTCGGACCAATGGGGGGACGTTCGCCACCTCCAAGCCCATGTTCTTTGTCCAGCACATCGAGGACATCTTCGGGGAAATCGAGGCTCTCAGTAAAATGCGTTTGGGGTCCATTCTTATAAAGACCACCTCCGCCACACAGTCGGCGGCGCTCCAGGCGTGTGACCGACTAGGGGACATCCCAGTGTCTATTGTGCCGCATCTGGCTCTGAATAGGACGCAGGGGGTTATTTTTCATCGGGACCTCCTGCTGCAATCTGATGAGGAGCTCAGGGCCAACCTGGAGCGCCGAGGCGTGCATTTCGTCTGGCGAGTTCAGCGCAGCCCCAAAGACCGTCGCATCGACACCGGAGCCTTTATCCTCGCCTTCGAGGGGGATGTTCTCCCAGAGAAGGTAAAGGTGATGTGCTACCGGTGCGATGTGCAACCTTACGTCCCGCCTCCTATGCGCTGCTTTTGGTGTTTGCGCTTTGGGCACATGTCGTCATGGTGTGAGGCTGAGCCCCTTTGTGGCGATTGCGGACGTCCTCTTTGTGAGGAACATACCTGCACCCCACCACCTCGGTGCGTCAGTTGTCCTGGCATCCACTCGCCTAGATCTTTAGACTGCCCCGCGTCTCAGAAGGAGAAGAAGATTCAAGAATTAAAAACTTTGGATTGTCTCTCTTATTCTGAGGCCAGGAAAAAGTATGACAGCTTCCATCCCATGACGTTGACAACTTTGTTTGCCTCAGTCATGTCCACTCCTTCCACAGTATCCTCACCGCTATCCTGTCCCCCCTCCACCTCCTCACCCCATCCGGGGTCTATGCCTCCGCCTCCCAAATCCCTCCCTTCCCAATCCTCCTCCCTCGCGGCCCCTGCCCCCTCTGCCCCGGGGGCCACCCTTCCACCTCCTCCCCCTCCGCCGCCTGAGAAGCAATCCTCTTCTCAGGCATCCATCGGGGAAACGTTCCGGACCCCGGCTTCCGAGGTCCGGTGTTCCAAAATGGACCCCGCACGTGAAGACCTTCTTCGGGTCCAGCCCACCATCCCTGTGCCTCATCGGCCTTCCAAGAAGGCCTCCAAGAAGAAATCTTTATCCCCCTCTCCACCCCGGCGCATTTCGTCTGACGCTCCATCCATGAGTCGCTGCTCCCGGCCATCCTCAGTTTGCCGGGACGCTCTGCTGCCAGGCGCTCAGCTGGCCTCTCGTCGGCGAATGATGCTGCCCCTCCTACGCAACCCAGGAAAGCGGCCGCCGCTGGCGACGATTCAATGGAACAGGATCCGCCTCCCGCCTCCGCGGCGGTCGAGGTGACCAGCTCTTCACCCGTTTCGTTCGCCCTCTTTTCTGACTAGTGATGGCTTTGTTACATTGGAACATAAGAGGTATTCGATCTAATCGGGAGGAATTACAACTGCTCCTCCGCCTGCACTGTCCGCTCATCCTTGGTCTCCAGGAAACCAAGTTGCGCCCAACTGACCGTATTGCTTTTACCCACTATACCTCGGAGCGGTCTGATCTCTCCCCTGTGGACGGTGTTCCAGCTCATGGTGGGGTCATGTTGCTCGTTCGGGACGATGTCTATTACCATCCCCTCCCATTGACCACCCCACTCCAAGCAATAGCTGTCCGTATTACTCTTTCTGCCTTTATTTTTTCCGTTTGTACCGTCTACACTCCATCGTCATCCGCAGTTAGTCGGGCTGACATGATGCACCTGATTGTTCAGCTTCCTCCGCCGTTTTTATTGTTCGGCGACTTCAATGCCCATCATCCCCTTTGGGGCTCTCCTGCATCCTGTCAGAGAGGCTCGCTCTTGGCGGATGTCTTCAACCATCTCAATCTTGTCTGCCTCAATACCGGCGCCCCGACTTTCCTCTCGGACTCTACTCATACCTACTCCCACTTGGACCTCTCGATCTGTTCTACCACTCTTGCCTGTCGGTTCGAGTGGTATATCCTTTCTGACACCTTTTCAAGCGACCACTTCCCCTGTGTCGTTCGTCTCCTACACCACACCCCATCCCCACGTCCTTCGAGCTGGAACATACCGAAAGCTGACTGGGGACTTTACTCCTCCCTGGCGACCTTTCCGGACCACGATTTTCTCATTTGTGACAGTCAGGTCGAATACCTCACGGCTGTTATCATCAATGCTGCCGAACGTTCCATTCCTCATAGTGCCTCTTCTTCACGTCGCGTTTCCATCCCCTGGTGGAATGAGGCTTGTCGAGACGCTATCCGTGCTTGACGACGTGCTTTACGCACCTTTCGCTGCCATCCTACGTTGGCGAATTGTATTGGATACAAACGACTCCGAGCGCAATGCCGTAGAGTCATCAAAGACAGCAAAAAAGCTTGTTGGGCCTCTTTCACCAGCTCCTTTAACAGTTTTACTCCCTCTTCTGTCGTCTGGGGTGGCCTGTGCCGGCTGTCGGGCATTAAGGCCCACTCCTCGGTACCTGGCCTGACTTCAGATGGTGAGGTTCTTGTTGATCCTGTGGATATCTCCAACGCCTTCGGCCGCTTTTTCGCGGAGGTTTCAAGCTCCGCCCATTACCACCCTGCCTTCCTTCTCAGGAAGGCAGAAGAGGCTCGGCGACCTTCCTTCCACTCGCTGAATCTGGAAAATTATAATGCCCCCTTTACTATGTGGGAACTCGAACGTGCACTTGCACTGTCCCGGTCCTCTGCTCCGGGGCCAGATGCCATTCACGTTCAGATGCTGGCACACCTTTCTCTGGCAGGCAAAAGCTTCTATCTTCGTACCTACAATCACGTCTGGACCGAAGGTCAAGTCCCCATGCGTTGGTGCGATGCCGTCGTTGTTCCTATACCCAAACCTGGGAAGGATAGACACCTTCCTTCTAGTTACCGCCCCATTTCTCTTACAATCTGTGTCTGTAAGGTGATGGAGCATATGGTTAACGCTCGGTTAGTTTGGATTCTTGAATCTCGATGGCTACTTACCAATGTTCAATGAGGCTTTCGTCGCCGCCGCTCCGCTGTTGATCACCTTGTGACCTTGTCGACATTCATCATGAACAACTTTTTACGAAAGCGCCAAATGGTCGCCGTGTTCTTCAATTTGGAGAAGGCTTATGATACCTGTTGGAGAGGAGGTGTCCTCCGCACTATGCACAGGTGGGGTCTACGCAGTCGCCTGCCCCTTTTTATTGAATCCTTTTCAACAGATCGAAAGTTTAGGGTACGTGTGGGTTCTGCATTGTCCGACGTCTTCCTCCAGGAGAACGGAGTGCCTCAGGGCTCCGTCTTGAGCGTAGCCCTTTTTGCCATAGCGATCAATCCAATTATGGATTGCATTCCACCTAATGTCTCAGGCTCTCTTTTAGTCGATGACTTCACGATCTACTGCAGTGCCCAGCGAACATGCCTCCTGGAGTGCTGCCTTCAGCGTTGTCCAGACAGCCTATACTCATGGAGTGTGGCAAATGGCTTCCAGTTCTCTGAAGAGAAGACGGTTTGCATCAACTTTTGGCGATATAAAGCGTTCCTTCCACCATCCTTACATCTCGGTCCCGTTGTTCTCCCATTCGTGGAAACAACTAAGTTTCTAGGGCTCACACTGGACAGGAAACTTTGTTGGTCTCTGTACGTCTCTTATTTGGCTGCTCGTTGTACACATTCCCTTACTGTCCTCAGAGTTCTTAGTGGTTCATTTTGGGGAGCGGATCGCACTGTCCTGCTTCGCTTGTATCGGTCAATATTCCGATCAAAGCTGGATTATGGGAGCCTCGTCTACTCGTCTGCTCGGCCATCCCTCTTACGCTGTCTCAACTCCATCCACCATAGGGGGTTACGTCTTGCGACCGGAGCTTTCTACACTAGTCCCGTCGAGAGTCATTATGCTGAAGCTGCCGAATTACGATTGACCTACCGGCGCGACGTACTGCTTTATCGGTATGCCTGCCGGCTGTTGTCAATGCCCGACCACCCATCTTATCAGTCCTTCTTCGCCGATTCTCTCGACCGTCAGTATGGGTTGTATGTGTCTGTCCTGCTGCCCCCTGGAGTCCGCTTTCGTCGCCTGCTTCGACAATTGGATTTTGCCCTCCCTACAACCTTCAGAGAGGGTGAGAGCCCGACACCACCTTAGCTTCAGGCTCCGATTCATGTTTATCTCGACCTCAGCTCGCTCCCGAAGGAGGGTACTCCAGCTGCAGTGTATTACTCACGGTTTGTCGAACTTCGTGCGCGACTTGCCAGTCACACCTTTATTTACACTGATGGCTCCAAAACTGACGATGGTGTCGGCTGTGCCTTTGTCGTTGGGGCCGTCACCTTTAAATAGCAGCTCCTCGACCAATGTTCCAGCTTTACGGCCGAGCTTTTTGCTCTCCATCAGGCCGTTCAGTATGCCCGCCGCCACCGCCATTCATCGTATGTACTCTGCTCTGATTCACTTAGTGCTCTTCAGAGCCTTGGAGCTCCATATCCGGGCCATCCCTTGGTGCATCGGATCCAGCAGTCCCTCCATTCTTTCGCTGAGGGTGGCTCTCCTGTCAGCTTTCTGTGGGTTCCCGGCCATGTAGGAGTGCCTGAGAATGAGGCTGCTGATGCTGCAGCCAAGGCTGCAGTCCTCCTGCCTCAACCAGCCTCCCATTCTGTCCCGTCATCTGACGTTAGTGGGGTTGTTTGTAAGGGGCTTGTGTCCTTGTGGTGGGATACTTGGTCCTCACTTCAAGGAAACAAGCTCCGGGCAGTCAAACCGTTCCCAACTGCTTGGACAACCTCCTCCCGACCATCTCGGCGAGAAGAGGTCCTTCTGATCAGGTTGCGGATTGGGCATTGCCGGTTTAGCCACCGCTACCTGCTCTCTGGTGACCCAGTCCCGCAGTGCCCTTGTGGTCATGCATTAACAGTGCGCCATGTTTTATTGTCGTTTCCCCGTTTTAGTCAATTTCGTGTTGTCCTGTCTCTGCCATCTACTTTACAGGATATTTTAGCGGATGACGCTCGAGCAGCTGCTCGTGTTCTTTGTTTCATTACTTTGACTGGATTGTCCAAAGACATCTAACTCTTTCACTTATTTTATCTGCCACTTTGTAAGAACTTTCTGGTGTCCCCCCCCCCCCCCCCTTGAGTGTTACTGGATTCTATGTGCTCTAACAATTGTGACTGGGCGCTAATGACCTCAGTAGTTGAGCGCCCTTAAACCCCAAACAAAAAAAAACAAAAACAAAAATAAGACCGCGTTGCCGCCAGAAATGGGTACACTGTCTATTGATGCCACTGTTCGGCACCCATACCTGTAACACATGAGTGTTATGTGGTCTGAATTTGCTATGATATGCTCCTATAAAGATGAACTTCCTGTCAATTCACTTGTCATTAAAATGACTTGTCCTTGAGGACGACCGAGCGAGGTGGTGCAGAGTGGTTAGCACACTGGAATTGCTTTCGGGAGGACCATGGTTGAAACCAGCGTTCGGCCATCCTGATTCAGGTTTTCCGTGAATTCCCTACATTGCTTCTGGCAAATAGCGTGATGGTTCCTTTGTAAGGGTACTGTCGACTTTCTACCCCATCCTTCCCTAATCCGATGGGCTCGATGACCTTGCTGTTTGGTCCCCTCTCCCCCAAATCAATCAATCAACCTTGAGGGTGTTGTTTTTTTTTGGCAGTGTATTTCTGGAACCTGGAACAAACAAACAAAATAACTAACGGCAAGTGCTTATATATAATACACTCCTGGAAATTGAAATAAGAACACCGTGAATTCATTGTCCCAGGAAGGGGAAACTTTATTGACACATTCCTGGGGTCAGATACATCACATGATCACACTGACAGAACCACAGGCACATAGACACAGGCAACAGAGCATGCACAATGTCGGCACTAGTACAGTGTATATCCACCTTTCGCAGCAATGCAGGCTGCTATTCTCCCATGGAGACGATCGTAGAGGTGCTGGATGTAGTCCTGTGGAATGGCTTGCCATGCCATTTCCACCTGGCGCCTCAGTTGGACCAGCATTCGTGCTGGACGTGCAGACCGCGTGAGACGACGCTTCATCCAGTTTCAAACATGCTCAATGGGGGACAGATCCGGAGATCTTGCTGGCCAGGGTAGTTGACTTACACCTTCTAGAGCACGTTGGGTGGCACGGGATACATGCGGACGTGCATTGTCCTGTTGGAACAGCAAGTTCCCTTGCCAGTCTAGGAATGGTAGAACGATGGGTTCGATGACGGTTTGGATGTACCGTGCACTATTCAGTGTCCCCTCGACGATCACCAGTGGTGTACGGCCAGTGTAGGAGATCGCCCCCCACACCATGATGCCGGGTGTTGGCCCTGTGTGCCTCGGCCGTATGCAGTCCTGATTGTGGCGCTCACCTGCACGGCGCCAAACACGCATACGACCATCATTGGCACCAAGGCAGAAGCGACTCTCATCGCTGAAGACGACACGTCTCCATTCGTCCCTCCATTCACGCCTGTTGCGACACCACTGGAGGCGGGCTGCACGATGTTGGGGCGTGAGCGGAAGACGGCCTAACGGTGTGTGGGACCGTAGCCCAGCTTCATGGAGACGGTTGCGAATGGTCCTCGCCGATACCCCAGGAGCAACAGTGTCCCTAATTTGCTGGGAAGTGGCGGTGCGGTCCCCTACGGCACTGCGTAGGATCCTACGGTCTTGGCGTGCATCCGTGCGTCGCTGCGGTCCGGTCCCAGGTCGACGGGCACGTGCACCTTCCGCCGACCACTGGCGACAACATCGATGTACTGTGGGGACCTCACGCCCCACGTGTTGAGCAATTCGGCGGTACGTCCACCCGGCCTCCCGCATGCCCACTATACGCCCTCGCTCAAAGTCCGTCAACTGCACAAACGGTTCACGTCCACACTGTCGCGGCATGCTACCAGTGTTAAAGACTGCGATGGAGCTCCGTATGCCACGGCAAACTGGCTGACACTGACGGCGGCGGTGCACAAATGCTGCGCAGCTAGCGCCATTCGACGGCCAACACCGCGGTTCCTGGTGTGTCCGCTGTGCCGTGCGTGTGATCATTGCTTGTACAGCCCTCTCGCAGTGTCCGGAGCAAGTATGGTGGGTCTGACACACCGGTGTCAATGTGTTCTTTTTTCCATTTCCAGGAGTGTATATGCATGCATGGTATTTTCAGCGGTTATAATCTTTTTCAATTCTTTTGCTCTTATATACCATTCTCATATCACTTCTTTTATTTTAATACGTTTAATGTTCAGGAAGATTTGGTGCATTTCCTTACAAGATACCGATCGTAAGAAAATACAAAACATAGAAATTCAGAACACCTCGAGTATTGAGCGAAAGCAGGTTTGCCACAACGAAACTTCTTCGTATGAATCTCTGCTCGGGAAAGAACCGTCGTTAAAATTGCAAAAGATTTAACGCTTAGCAATAATTTCGCGGTAAACCGCGAATAACTGATCACTTTTTCGAGAACTGACACCTGCAGTTAATTATGAATCAAAATACACTACAAGAATTTCACCGAAGACAATTTCAAATAATTTTATCGTTCATTCATCGCTTTTCTTAATTCATTCACCAGACATACAATTACTAGATGAACAAGAAGAATTTTATGTCAATATACATTGGAAAAAATTCGTGTAACTCTTGTAGTAACGTTCTACGGATGTGGACAGATAAATGAGAACTAAAAATCAACGTAAAATAAACGATCTTGTTTCAAACAAGGGGCCCAAAATCGGAAAGCCGCGACGCTAGTCACTGTGCCACGACTTTGGTTGAACTACTAACTCTCTAAAGGATACATACAGTACATCGAAAACTTTGTTTCCTCAGAATCACTCGAGCATCTACGGATACGCTGAGACACGTGTTCACTTATTTTGTCTCCTCTTCTACTGAACGAAGTTTCTGGGAAATCTGGCTGTGGCACTTGCCATGTTCTCCTCGTAAGTTCAGAAACCAGTGTGTTACCTTCCCTTTCAGGGGAGTCGAAAAACCTTATCATGATAATGTTAAAATGGACGTAGAAATGCCCTGTTTCCTCAGGAACTGTCGAGTTCATAAATATGAAATTTTTATCACGCGTTCTTCCATGTTTTGTGAATGTATTGCTCCACAATCACTTTTAAATGACAGGAAAAAGTTATGATTTTTCCCCTAAACATATAATTTTTTGATATAATTTTTCACAATTTTAATTTCTCCAGTTTTAACTACTAGAATAAACGCTACAAAAGCACACCTACAACATCGTGGTACTGTTTATGCTACATGGTAAATAGTTCATAGGTGTAGATTTAGAAGTTTCTGTGAAAAAGGGGCATTTCTACTGGAAAATATCATTTTGATACATTTGCGTTTTAAAGAAAAAATTTAATACACAGCCAACTGATTCATACAAAATATGTTAGAATCTTTCTGGCTGGTAATCGTCATCTCCTTCTTCATTTTCCTCACCCAATTCTGTCCTCCTTTCCTTGAATCTGGCTACTTTTGACATGTTATTTGCTGCAATCTCTGTCTTCATGATTCGCATTTGGTCCATCACGCTTTTAGTAGTGTTTTAACGTTTATGAATTTCAAGATCCTGCAAAACCTGTAGCCTCCCGGAAGAGCCATAATTAAAAGTAAGAGCAGCGCAGAAACACCAAGTTCGAAGACTGACCATCCAACAAAAACATTTCTTGGTATCGTTGACCATATAACATTGTTAAAAGATTCGTTGACGTTTTGTGTTTCGCCTCTCACACATTTCTTCAACAGCTCTGGATGGGCAAGATCCTGAAACACAGGTTTAATGCCAAGTACAACAGCATTTGGTACAGTAATTTTCTGTGAGAAAGTGTCTAGTTTATCCTCCTCTTTCTTCTTCACTCATTTACACCATTGAATGGAACACAGGTCGTGGACTGGTTCATTATCTGTTGACAGTTTTTGAAAATAAATTGTTCAAAGAGCTCTCTTCATATCATCTAAATTATCTGTGTTACTTCTAATAGCTATACTATAATATCGTGTAATTTGATCAATTTGTTTACCAGTCAATCGACACCTTCGGCTTAGACCATCTGATAACTTAATACATCCCAATTGCTGTTTTAGTCTATGCAGTCTTGTGCTCATCCTCTTCTGCATATGATCAATGCACTCATGTTTTGTAATTATGTCACCACAGAATTTACTCTCCACCAATGATGCAAAACAAATTCTCAGAAATGTCAGTGCATGGTTATTTTCAAATATTTATTTAAAATAGTAAATATTCGATTATTTCAATAAAACAAACAGCAAATTAAGCATAAATATTAATATTTTCATAAACTGCATAAAAGTAAAAATGTAAAATTTGGTCATTTTGGGCGGTATGACTATCCTTAAGCACAGACCTAGGGCAAAGTGCATTCTTGTACTTAAACATATACATCTCCAAAAATATTAAGCTAAAATATTAAACTTTAGACAATTATGTACAACATAATGCTTGATATTCTGTGCAATTTTTGATTGAAAATACGCATCGATAAACATTTTATAAGGATTTGAATTTTTAATTACCATTGTTTGTATAATGTGCCTTCTCTCTTAAAATGATCAAGCAATAACACAGGAATTTCATAGTTCACTTCTGGATAAGAGGCTAATAAAACGTGCAGAACAGATTTTTGCTCAAGGTCATAGTTGCTTTTATATTAATTTTTCGGTTTTGTGCTGTCTGAGACTGCTCCATTTTTCTCAAATTTTAAGGGAGAACTTTTCTCAGAGAAACGACAACGGAAAACTGCTGCACAAGTTTATTCAGTAAGTAATTCTAAAGAACTATGCCAAATTTCGGGATGTTAGCTTTTATAGTTCCTGAGAAAAGGTACATTATAGATCAAAAAAGTCTGTTTACAGCAATTCGCATCTAAAGTTTTTATTTCAATTTTTGACAATATTGCTATATCTCTAGTGATTAATACTGTCCTTAACCATACTCTTTATTCTCTTCCTCGTCTTCCTGAAGTAATCTCTTCCCCTGCCTCCTTTGCCTAGCCAACTTTTGCATTTTTTCTTCTGCTACCTGAGCTTTGTCCAGTTGCACTTTATTGATGCTTCTGAATATCTTCAGTGTTGTGAATGCACCTGGATGGACGCCTAGTCTTGACAGGCACTTAATCCTACCTAAATTTCCACTACTGAACACTAGAGAGGCATCACATGCTGTCATTTGTATTCTGTCACATGTACACATTTTTTCAGCAGTTCAGGAAAGGCTAGTTACCTGAGATGCTTTTAAAACTTCTAAAAAAGCAGTGGAAAACTCATCTTTGATACTGCTCACAGCATCCTCAATTCCTTCACTAATTTTCTTCATCGATGAACCCTGTGACTTTGTAAGTAGGCTGTTTAGGTTTTTATGTTGTTAACGCCACGTAGCGCTCTGTATGAAAATCACTGACTGTGCTGTGTGGAGTCTGTGGGTGGTTTGCATTGTTGGAATATTTGCTATTGTAGTGTTGGGCAGTTGGATGTGAACAGCGCATAGCGTTGCACAGTTGGAGGTGAGCCGCCAGCAGTGGTGGATGTGGAGAGAGATATGGCAGAATTTGGATAGCAGACGATCTGGACGTGTGTCCATTAGAAAGAGTAAATTGGTAATACTGGATATCATGAACTGATACTGGATATCATGAACTTATATATACACAAACAATGTATTTACCTTAATAATATTATTAAGGTAAATACATTGTTTGTTCTCTATCAAAATCTTTCATTTGCTAACTATGCCTATCAGTAGTTAGTGCCTTCAGTAGTTAGAATCTTTATTTAGTTGGCGGTATTGGCAGTTGCTGTATTGCAGTAGTTCGAGTAACGAAGATTTTTGTGAGGTAAGTGATTCATGAAAGGTATAGGTTACTGTTAGTCGGGGCCATTCTTTTGTAGGGATTATTGAAAGTCAGATTGCGTTGCGCTAAAAATATTGTGTGTCAGTTTAGTGTTGATCAGAATAAGTAAAGAGCGAAATGTCTGAGTACGTTCAGTTCTGCTCAGCTGTTTGAAAATCAAATAACGTAAGGGGTTTACCAGCACAGTAATTCATAAACTTTTCTGAGGGGGGGGGGGTTCAACTTTCTCGAAAATTGTTCTTCTCACTTAGGAGCAGCATGTGTAACACTGTTATTAAAATTTCCTGTACCTTTTCCACGTAAAATTCGACATTTCCTCACTTTTTTGAATATGTCTCCACTGTTAGTACGCATTTCGAACAAAACAGATTGGTATATGCAAAACTAAAAACTGAAATAAGTTTGTTGCATGTACTATTAAAAAAATCACGTTGCAAACAAAGGAATAAGCAAAGATAATATTTCTCACAGCCTTCTAGACTCGTCTACAGTTCGTTTCGATTGTATAAACGAAAAATTAACACACACATTTCTGAAGTAGAGGAGGTGTGGATCACAGCATAGAAAGAGGGGGCGTGGCAAGTGCAGATGCCCAAACAAGCTTTTTTAAAACACACTTCTAGCCAGAATTCGATTATGAAACGTTAAGATGTTATTCTTAAAGAATCCGTGTAATAAATTAAGCCTGCCCTAAAGCCGACACAAAAATTGAAACGTTCCTTCGGCGTGTTGACATCCCACCCCCTTCCTTCTTCCTCACCCTCCTCCCAGGTTGCCACACAAATTAGTAAGAGTAGCGGTCCTAACACAGAGCCGTGTGCAGCCTCTAGAGGAGCTGAAGACCGCTGCCGCCATGGTGAATAGCGCCACCTGCAGTCCCGGCCTTGTCTACCGGCTTCCGCGTGTGCCCAGCCGACACCGCAGCCTTCTGCGCGATAAGATAGGCAGGCGAGGCGGCCGCCTCGTCGTACGCGACGCAACCCACGCCGGCCCCACAGCTCGAAATAGCGCCGTCAATGGCTCGCTATTTACCGCGGCCGCACCTGCAGCGCTGCCAATTACGCCGGATATTGGGAGATGAACGGGTATACAGTTGGTCCCTATCTGCTGTAGGCTGCTAGCGACTACTGAATCGAATTCTACACAGGGTGTTTCAGATTCAACATAAGTGATTTTAAGGCTCTGTAGCATTTATTACATTCAACTTCGAAATAACACATCAAATGAGAGAGCAACTGAAACAGTTTTTGTTTGTATACTTGTGCATGTAGAGAAGTGCATACGAGGGTCACTCCAAAAGAAATGCACACTATTTTTTTAAAAATCCATCTTTTATTCTACATGTTTGAAAGTTTTACAGTGTGTAGATACATCCTTTAGGCCGGCCGAAGTGGCCGTGCGGTTAAAGGCGCTGCAGTCTGGAACCGCAAGACCGCTACGGTCGCAGGTTCGAATCCTGCCTCGGGCATGGATGTTTGTGATGTCCTTAGGTTAGTTAGGTTTAACTAGTTCTAAGTTCTAGGGGACTAATGACCTCAGCAGTTGAGACCCATAGTGATCAGAGCCATTTTGATACATCCTTTAGGAACAATATTTTCATTTCTCCACATAATTTCCATCCTTCTCAGCTGCCTTATGCCATCTTGGAACCAGCGCCTGTGTACTTACACGGTAAAATTCTAGACCAACCTGTTGGAGCCACTGTTTGGAAGCGTACACAAGGGAGTCGTCACCTTCAAACCTTGTTCCACGAAGAGAGTCTTTCAGTTTCCCAAAGAGATGATAGTCACATGGAGTCACGTCAGGACTATAATGCGGGTGTTTCAGTGTTGTTCATCCGAGTTTTGCGATCGCTTCCATGGTTTTTTGACTGACATGTGGCCGTGCATTGTCGTGCAACAGCAAAACATCCTGCTTTTGCCGATGTGGTCGAACACGACTCAGTCGAGCTTGAAGTTTCTTCAGTGTCGTCACATATGCATCAGAATTTATGGTGGTTTCACTTGGCATGATGTCCACAAGAGTCCTTCGGAATCGAAAAACACCGTAGCCATAACTTTTCCAGCAGAAGGAGTGGTTTTGAATTTTTTTTTCTTGGGTGAATTTGCATGATGCCACTCCATTGATTGCCTCTTCGTCTCTGGTGAATAGTGATGGAGCCATGTTTTATCACCTGTCACAGTTCTTCCAAGAAATTCATCTCCAGCATTCTCGTACTGTTCCAAAAGTTCGCTGCATACGGTTTTTCTTGTTTCTTTGTGAGCCACTGTCAAACATCCTGGGAACCTACCTGGCACAAATCTTTTTTAACGCCAACACTTTCAGTGTTCTGCAAACACTTCCTTCCCCTATCCCAGCGTAGCGTGACAATTCGTTCACTGTGAAGCGTCTGTCAGCAGTCACCAGTTCGTTAACTCTCCGCACACTGTCTGGAGTGTGTGCAGTACGAGGCCTGCCGCTGCGAGGACAATCCTCAATATTGCCGTGCCCGCTTCCTTCACGTAACCTGCTTGCCCACCGACTAACACTACTGCTATCGGCAGCAGCATCTCCATACACCTTCTTCGACCTCTTGTGGATGTTTCCCACTGTCTCGTTTTCACAGGACAGGAATTCTATGACAGCACGTTGCTTCTGACGAACGTCAAGTGTAGCAGCCATCTTGAAGACATGCTGTGACGGCGCCACTCACGGGAACAGGTTCAACTAATTTTGAAAACAAGCGGGAAGGATGTATCTACACACTGTACAAATTTCACACATGCAGAATGAAAACTGTATTTTTACAAAAATAGTGTGCATTTCTTTTGGATTGGCCGTCGTAGAACAACCAAGAAGAACTTGTTGAACGAGTGAGAGTCTTTCACGTGTAGCCCTAAGATATCAATTCGGAAGGCTAGTCGTGAATTAGTAGTTACAGTGATGTCTGTGTGGAGACTTTTAAGAAGACGCTTACAACTATGTCCTTATCGTTCGCAGTTGTTACAAGCTCCAAAGCCTACAGACTACAGAGTACGTACCATTTTGCAAACGAAATGTTGCTGCATGATGATGAAAATTTTCGTGAACGTGCCGTCTTCAGTGGTGAATCAACATTTCACCTAAGTAAAAAAGCGAGCGCACAATGTGTGCAACTGGGGATCAGCAAATCTCGACAATACGCTATAGTTGCAACGAGACTCCCCTAAATTGAATATTTTTTGTGCCATATGCCGCTGGAAAGCTTATGGGCCTATCTTTTTCGGTGAACAACTGTAACTGCTGCTTCTCATCTTCATGAGCCAGAACTATGGCTCTTTTCTCTATTAGAAGAAGCTGAAGCGCAGAACTTTGTTTGGCAGCAAGATGGCGAGCCGCGTCAATGACATAACTCAGTACGTGATTGGTTAAACGACGTTGTGCTCGACCGCTGGATCGAAGGCAAGGTGCCGAATGATAGAACTTGTTTTGCATGTCAAAATGGTTCAAATGGCTCTGAGCACTATGGGGCTTAACTGCTGTGGTCATAAGTCCCCTAGAACTTAGAACTACTTAAACCTAACTAACCTAAGGACATCACACACATCCATGCCCGAGGCAGGATTCGAACCTGCGACCGTAGCGGTCGCGCGGCTCCAGAGTGAAGCGCCTAGAACCGCTCGGCCACACCGGCCGGCTTTTGCATGTCCTCCACGTTCACACACGATTTGACGCCACGCGATTTTTTCGTTTAGGGGTTCATACAGGATCATGTATGCCGGATGTATCTCTGCTACCAGCTGCTCTACCCGACTCGAGAAACAGCGTTGTTGCAACAATTACTTCAGACACACTGATCAAGGGTTTGGGAAGAACTCGCCTATTGACTAGATGCGTGGCGAATGGTGGTCACATTGAACACATATAAGAAAAGCTGTTTGAGTTTGTCTTTTATTTAATGTATTATTTATAATTGTAAGTTGAATGTAGTAAGTGCTGCAAAGCCTTAAAAACCGAATATTCATTTTGAAACACCCTGCACATCTGATCGAGATCATCGAGTAATCGGTGAAGTCGAATGCTTTAAATTTTTACGAGCGCATATCCCAATCAACGCCCTCTGAGTAACGTAAGGTATATAAAAAGCATATACGGTTGTAAAGGCTAAATCTATACGGATGATAAGAAGGTCCTAAACTAAGTGTTTTGGGCACTCACTCACAAACGATATTAGCGCCGGCGAAATTGGAAAAAACTTAAAACTACACGAAGCGAACAAGGCACCTATGCCTGATATAATTCCAGTTAGATTGAAATCACTGCAGAATTGATTTCTTTCCTAGCTCATACTAATCGAGAATCTCGCAATGAACAATTCCGCACGATTGAAAAAAAAGCGTAGCTGATTTCCGTTTGCAGAGAGCTAAATGGTCGGATGCAAAGAATTGTATACCAATATCACGGACGCCCGTCTGATGCGGGACCCGAGAGCAGAGGCTAAGCACAAATACAGTACCTTAAAAAAGAATTCCAACGGCCCTGCCGTCAGATCACTGTATGAAATAAATTACTGCATTACCTAAAACATATTCTTCAAAGACGATACGTGCACTTGAAAAACTCTGTGTTTGTCTGCTAATGTAAAATAATATATAAAAATGCTAATGTTCATTTGTTTCCGTTCTTAAATCTTCGAAATTAGTTCACCAATTGCTTTCATTTGACAGAATGTTGTCATCGAATTCGCGCATGTGTTTATACGCAGCAATGACGATACGACAGCGAAAAGTTATAATAGGGTATTTGACTGTGTTCAGGAAATCATCTTTTATTGTTAATTACGTCATTTTATGCTCATAATAAGCTGTTTTTTCTCATGAATGTAAATACTAACAATAAGAAATTTCTTTCTTTCTTCGTGTAAAAAAAAGTAAGAAATAAAATAAAAATGCAAAAGTATAAATCAAATGAAATTTAATATTAAATATGTATATTCACAATACTGCTCTTAAATATTAAATTCTAATCTCCTTTTACGCCCACTTTTTGAAAATCTTGTAATTACTTTTTCTACGTCTACAGGAATATGGTAATGAATATGCATAAGTGCAAGACTCAAGGAGCGGTTTTCATTCATCGATGTTCTTAAATAAGCAGATTCTTCCTTCTACTCTGGCAGTTTCCTTGGCTATTTGCAAACACCAGTTTGTTTCTTCAAGATTTGACTTCCGAAATAAGCAAACAGTTTAGAGCAAAGCCACAACTCTAAGTTCTAACACTGTTATGAATTTCATGCTTTTTTCAGATTGCGATAGAAGCATACACTTAGTACCTCAGAATAAATTATGTTGATGAGGAAAACGCATCTTCCTCAGTCTTTGGCAGAGTTGCCCTCTGCACTTTGGATAAAGAGAAATGAATCTGAGTTTTCTAGATTTCAGTATCTGTTTGAATCTGCTGACCGTATCATTTATATTCTTGCCGTATGAGAGAATGGATTGTGAAGGAATCCACAGACATTTTCGTGTATATTATTACATTTGGCTAATTATTTTTTGTTCACATTCCGCATCAAAAGTGAGAAGAAAGCCAAAATGCGGGAAAAGCGTTCATCCAAATCGAAAACGTGCAATTGCAGAATAAAAGGGACTGTCGTAAGGTTCTCACTATTTGCAACTAATGAGAATATTTTCAAGTATTCCTTCGGTGTTCATCGCTTAATTATCAACACCATCTCTTTGCAAATTGCCACTAGAAACAAAATCTTACATACGCACTGCGGGGAAAGTGCTAGAAAAGGGACACAGATCGCTCATGCCTTAGCGAATATTATCATTTTATTCGTAAGTATAGTTGTTTCTTCTGTAGTTTATTCGCTAAATGGAAGAGGTTTCAAGGTCTCTTTTTGAATTGTTACATCAAACTGCGTGCCATTGTTTACATCTTCGACTTAAAGTAAAACATACTAGATAGGCCGACGTAATCAGCCCCTAAAGCAGTCGGAAAAAAAAGATCGGTCACGCACCATTGCCCCCATTGCCCCCCTCCTTGGATCCGCCCCTGGGTGGGCTAGCACTTGGATGGTTGGTTGGTTGGTTGGTTTAAAGATTAAAGGGACCAAACTGCAAAGGTCATCGGTCCCTTGCTTCATAAAAACACAGAGCACAGTGAAACCATCCACCAGTCAGGCGAAGCACTAAAATAAAAATTCCGGGGGAAGAAAAGCCCCATGGTCAATGGTAAGACAACACGGAAAACGGAGCACAGCAACAAAAACTACATAGAGAACAAAGGCAGAAGGAATTAAAACTGCACAGCAGAGGACTGTGGCTGGCTGATCACGAAAATAATAGGATGAGTCAGCCACTCTGCAACACGTTAAAACCTCCAGCCTAAAAGATTAGGGTGGAGTCGAATTACAACACAAAACAAAGTAAAAGATACAGCACAAAAGAGGGTGATGTAATAAAATTAAATGGGCCTATAAAAGCCGCTTGCGCGAATAAAACTTAAAACCCGATCTGCCAGAGAGACATTGTCACCTAAAAGAGATGATAAATCACCCTGGAGATTAAATGCACGCCTGAGAGCGGTTAAAAGAGGACATTCCAACAACAGATGGGCCACCGTCACGGTTGCACCACAGCGACAATGAGGGGGGTCCTCTCGACGCAGCAGATGACCATATGTCAGCCAAGAGTTACCCGTTGCGGAGCCTACAGAGAATAACAGAATCCCTGCGAGAGGCCCGCATGGAGGAACCCCACGCGGTCGTGGTCTCCTTTACACGCCGCAGCTTGTTGGGTACAGACAGAGTGCGCCATTCGTCTGCCCACATCCCAAAGACCCGACGGCGTAACACCGATCGGAGATCAGTTGCCGGGAGGCCGATCTCCAACAGCAGTTTGCGGGTGGCTTCTTTAGCTAACTTGTCGGCGTGTTCGTTTCCCGCTATTCCAACGTGTCCCGGGGTCCATATGAACACCACTGAACGTCCACGCTGTGCAAGAGCATGAACGGACTCCTGGATGGCAACAACAATGGGATGGCGTGGGTAGCACTGGTCAAGAGCCTGTAGACTACTGAGAGAGTCACTGCAAATGACAAAAGACTCGCCAGCGCTGGTACGAATACGCTCAAGGGCACGAAAAATGGCTGTTAGCTCTGCGGTGTAAACACTGCAGCCGTCCGGCAAGGAGCGCTGGTCTACATAGTCCGCATGAGCGTAAGCGTACCCCACACGGCCATCAACCATCGAGCCATCTGTACAGATAACCTCCGAGTCGGGTAACCATCCGGTCTGCCGAGCGCTGTTAGCAAGCGGGGTGCACTCAGCCCTTGTGAGGCAAACTGAGGAGCTACTTGACTGAGAAGTAGCGGCTCCGGTCCCGGAAACTGGCATACGGCCGGGAGAGAGGTGTGCTGACCATATGCCCCTCCATATCCGCAACCACTGACGCCTGTGGTCTGAGGATGACACGGTGGTCGGTCGGTATCGGGAGGAATTTAGTTTTTTTTTTTTTTTTTTAGTTAGAAAAAGAATCCGGACACCTAATACGCCGAGCGAGGTGGCACAGTGGTTAGCACACTGGACTCGCACTCGGGAGAAGGATGGTTCAAACCCGCGTCGGACCATGTTGATTAAGGTTTCCCGTGATTTCCCTAAATCGCTTCAGGCAAATTCCTGGCATGGCTGGTTCCTTCCCCATCCTTCCCTAATTGGACGGGGCGCATGACCACGCTGTTTGGTTCCCTCCCCCTAATCAACCAAACAGCCAACACCTATTATTGGACCTTAATATGGGATGTGTCCACCCTTCCCTTTTATTACGGCTCGAGCTCTGTTGCACACACTTACAGTGAGGTGTTTGAATGTCTATGGAGATACGACAGCCCATCCTTCCTCAAGAGACGAAACCACAGAAGGTAGTGGGTAGTGATGTTGGACGCAGGGGCTGGAGTGACGGCGATGCTCTACCTAATCTCAGAGGCGTTTCATCGGGTTCAGGTCGGGACTTTCGGCAGTCCAGCCTGTTTCAGAAATGTTGCTGTCCACAAACCATTGCCTGAGAGACGCTGCTTTATGACAGGGTGTGTGGTCATGCCGATACAAACAATTGTCGTTTCCGAAATGTTCCTCTATTGTACTCGGTACACAGTGCAGTAAAATGTGTTCGTATCCTTCCGCTTCTAGCGTTCCCTCAAGGAAGGAGATCACACCCTAACCACGGAAAAAACCTCATACCATAACACCACCTCCTACGTATTTCAGTGCTGGCACTACATGTGATGGTGCCCAACATCCTCCAGGCATGTTCGTTAAACCCAAACCCTTCCACGGAACTAGCACAGGGTAAAGCATGATTCACCTCTCCAATCACTCTTTTCCAGTTATCTATTGTCCAGTGTTATCGCTCTTTACACCGCCTCAAGCGTCGCTTGGCACTGACTGCAGAAATGTGTAGATTATGAGGAGCTGCTCGACCATAGTGCCCCATTCTTTTTAAATCTGCATCTGCATCTGTACGCTGCAAACCACCGTGAGGTGCATGGCAGAGGGTACATCCCATTATACCAGTTAGCCTACTAGGATTTCTTCCTGTTCCATTTACGTACGGAGTGCGGGAAGAATGGTTGTTTGAATGCCTCTGTGCAGTAATTAATCTAATCTTATCCTCACGATCCCTGTGCGAGCGATACGTAGAGGGTTCTAGTATATCCCTAGAATAATTATTTAAAGCCGGTTCTTGAAACTTTAATAGACTTTCTCGGGATAGTCTGCCATTTCAGTTCCTTCAGTATCTCTGTGACACTCTCCCACAGATTAAACAAACCTGTGACCATTCAAGCTGCCGTCCTCTGTATACGTTCAATATCCCCTGTTAGTCATCACTGGTACAAGTCCCACACACTTGAGCGATATTCTAGGATGGGTCGTGCGAGTGATCTGAGTGTCTACAGAAGTGGGCACTGAAGTATTAAGGAACGAGGAGGCGCGTTGGAGGTTCTCTCAGACTGTAGATATTGCGACAAGAATCCAAAGCCTGCAGTTCACTTCAAGAGAAATCGACAACCCTAAAAGGGCAGTCACAGAATATGAGTAAACAAATGTAACAAGGCAGCTGCTAAGACACTTTGGCTGACAGAAGATGTGCTTCAGTTTATCAGCGAAAGAAGGAAGTGCAAAAATGTTCAGGGAAAGACAGGAATACGTCAATGAAAGTCATTTTGGAGTGAAAGCAATAGGAAGTTCAGTGAAACTCAGGCAGAATGACTACAGGAAAAATCTGAAGAAATCGAAAAGGAAATGATTGCCAGGACTGATTCAGCACACAGAAAAGTCAGAAAAAAGTTCGGTAAAATGAAGAGTAAGAGCGTCAACATTAGGATTGCAAAAGGAATTCCACTGTTTAACGCAGAGAAAAGTGAGGATCGGTAGAAAGGGTCTCTTTGCGAGGGGGAGTAACTGTCTGCTGACGTAATAGAAAAATAAGTGGGGGTCGATTTGTAGACGTGTGAGGCCCAATGTTAGTGTCGAAGTTTGACAGAACTTCGGAAGCCTTGCGGTCAACCAAGGCAGAAGGCATACATAATATTCCTTGGAATTTTTAAAATCATCTGTGGAAGTGGCAAGTTAGTAGGTAAAATCTATGAGATTAGAAGCGAACCATCGGATTATCCGAACAATATCATCCATACAATCCCGAAGATATCAAATGGAGATAAATACGAAAATTATTGTACGTGCAAGTTAAGTAGTTCAAACATCCTTGTTGGTGACGTTAAAATGAAAAAAAGACTGAGGATCTGTTATATGGCCATCATTTTGGCTTTAGCAAAGGTAAGGGCACCAGATAGGCAGTTGCAACACTGCATTTGATAACGGAAGAAAAATTAAGACATGTGCATAGATATATCGACCTAGAAAAAGTATTAGACAATGCAAAGTGGTGTAACATGTTCAAAATCATCAGATAATATTTATTGCCTATAGGGAAAAACGGGTAATATACAATGTGTACAAGAATCAAGAGGGAGTAATAAGAACGAAATGCTCCGATTAGAAAGGATATAAGACAGGGATGTAGACTTGCACAGTTATTTCTCAATCTATACACCACAGAATTAGTAACAGAAATAAAAGAAACGTTTGGAAGTCGGGTTAAAATTCAGTGTGAATTGATATCAATGATAGGGTTAGATGATGAGATTACTATCCTCAGCGAAAATGAAGAAGAATTGCAGGACATGTTGGACTGAATGAACGCTTTATTGAGTACATAATACGGACTGAGAGTAAATCGAAGAAATGTGAAAGTGATGAGCTGTAGTTGATATGAGATTAGCGATAAACTTAAATCTCAGAATTGGGGCTCCCGAAGTAGACGCAGTGGAGGAATTCTTCTAGCCTGAAAGCAAAACAACACATAATGGACAAAGCAAGGGGGACATAAAAAGCAGACTAGCACTGACAAAGAGGTCATTCCTGGCCAAAAGAACTCTATTACTATCCAACATCGGCCTTAAACTGAGAAAGAAATTTTCGGGAATAACAAGTTTGTTTGTGTGGCCATCCTCCGCAGTAAGCATATAAATACTTGTATTGTAAATAAAACTGCCTTTTCCTGCTGCTAGTTACTTTATTTATCCCATACGCGTTTCGCCTTCTCCTGTTCTAAGGCATCATCAGTGGGATCTATAACGATACATTTTTTTTAGTTATAGATTATCAAACAGTTCACTTTGCGATTTTTTGTAAAAAAAAGGTAATTACTTAAGATTTGCTGATCTGCGTTTCCTCATATCTGGTCTGGAGGTCGCACTACCACTTTTATCACTGCCATATAATCACATCTCTGTGTTCTCGCCTTCCACACACTGTTCACCATGTTTCTCACTCTTTTTTCTGGTGGACTATTGTTCTTTTGTTACTCTATACAACAAGTTCGTCGTATACTGCTTTTCACAGCGTAAATATTGCGTCTCCATTACGTGTTTCATCTTCTTTGGTATGTTTACCTATTTGTTGCCAACCTAACGAAGTATATGTTCGATACTAACTTCTGTTTATGTGTTTATACCGTGTGTGTGCGTATGAGTGAGAGAGCGAGAGATAGGGATAGAGCCGACGGTTTTTTTTTTCTTTTTTTTTTTCTTTTGGTTTGTGTGGCGCGTGTACTAGCTTTTAGCGAGTGGCTGAAAACTTTGGTGACAGCTGTTTTGACTTTTCGTTACAATATTCTGTGGAGAGGTTCATTATTATTATTATTATTACATTGGACAGTATTATTATATTAATACTTTTTGCGAACGTTATTCTATTATTTTATCTATTAGTGTAAACAATGAATTGCTTGGCATGTGTACTTTATCATTCAACAGGATTTTCCCCTCTGCTTTGGTTTTATGTATGAGGTAATTTTCTTGCATGGTCTGGAGGTGTTTTTTATTGTTGATTCTAATTATTTTAATTTCAGCATCTCTAGTGGTTGGTTTGTGGTCATTTTCTCTCAGGTGTTCTGCAAATGTGGACTGGTTTGTCCCATATTTCCAGTCTCTCGTGTGTTCTTTGTATCTGACTTCAAATGTTCTCCCTGTTTTCCCTACTATGTGCCTACACAAGTGTTACACTGTAGCTGATATATACTTGCTGTCTGGTATATGTCTCTGTTTTTTGCCAGTTTTGGGGTGTATTTTTGTATGTAATTGTCTGTAAAAAAAAGTCGGTTCTATCCCCCCCCCCCCCCTCTCTCTCACTCATACGCACACACACGGTATAAACATCACAAATATAAGTTTGTATCGAACATATACTTCGTTAGGTTGGCAACAAATAGGTAAACATACCAAAGAAGATGAAACACGTAATGGAGTCGCAATATCTACGCTGTGAAAAGCAGTGTACGACGAAACAGTCGTATCGAGTGACAAAAGAACAATAGTCCACCACAAAAAAGAGTGAGAAACATGGTGAACAGTGTGTGGAAGGCAAGAAAACAAAGATGTGATTATATGGCAGTGATAAAAGTGGTAGTGCGACCTCCATACCAGATGTGAGGAAACGCAGATCAGCAAATCGTAAGTAATTACTTTTTTTTTTTTACAAAAAATCGCAAAATGTTTGATAATCTGTAACTAAAAAAAATATATCGTTATAGATCCCACTGATGATGACTTAGAACAGGAAAAGGCGAAACGCGTATGGGATCAATAAAGTAACTAGCAGCAGGAAAAGGCAGTTTTATTTACAAAACAAGTAAATTTTCGGGAATGTACGTTTGAATCACAGCATTGGGAAGAGGTGAATTGGTCTATGGAAAAACCGGAAAAGAAGAGAATCGAAGCGTTTGTGATCTGTTACAGAGTTATGCTGAAAATTATGTGTACGGATAAGATAAAATATGAGGTTCTCTGAAAAATCGGCAATTTCAGGAATATGTGGAAGACACTGACTAGAAGAATGGTCAGGATGATAGGAGACGTGTTAAGACACAAGGGAATTACTTCCATGGTACTAGAGGGAAATGTAGACACATGGTAAGACACAAGGAAATAACTTCCAAGGTTCTAGAAGGAGCTGTAGAAGGCAAAACTATAGGAGAAGGCATACATTGGATATGCATTCAACAAGTGAAAGAGGACGTTGGGCGCAAGTGCCACTCTCCAGTCTCTGTCATCCACAACAGTTTTTACCCTCTACAGCTCCCCCTAGTAACATGGAACGAATGTCCTACCATCCGGTTCCTTCAGTGTTTTGCGCATGTACCTTTCCTAGCCGATTCTGCAGGGAAACTTATCCGTCCACCTAACTTTCAATCTTCTTCTCTAGCACTCCATCGTAAACGATTCGTTTCTCTTCTGTTCCGTTTTTCCCACATTCCATGTTTCACTATAATACAATACTATGCTCCAAACGTACATTGTCAGAACTTTCTTCCTCAAATTAAGTCCTATTTTTGGTTCTAACGGGTTTCCTTCGGCCAAAAATGTCCTCTTTACGTGGGCTAGTTCGCTTTTAATGCCCTTCTTGCTCATGCTTCATCGGTGATTTTTCTTCCAAGGTAAGAGAATCACTTAACTTCATCTACACCGTTAGCCCCATGTTAAGATTTTCGCTGTTCTCATTTCTTCTTTCTTCGATATACTCTCAAAAATGGATTCAAATGGCTCTGAGTACTATGCGACTTAACTTCTAAGGGCATCAGTCGCCTAGAACTTAGAACTAATTAAACCTAACTAACCTAAGGACATCACACACATCCATGACCGAGGCAGGATTCGAACCTGCGACCGTAGCGCCTAGAATCGCACGGCCACTCCGGCCGGCTATATGTGTGATGTCCTTAGGTTAGTTAGGTTTAAGTAGTTGTACGTTCTAGGGGACTGATGACCTTAGATGTTAAGTCCCATAGTACTCAGAACCATTTGAACCATTAAATCTCGCGTAACAGAATACAGTATTAAAATTTGAATGCACTAGCAGACTCCTCGCTGTTGCTCACGCGTTCCTGCTTATGCGAAATGTTTGTCTCTCTTCTCCTACTGACCAGGCGCTTTATCTGTTGATCTCTCGTTTGATTTTATTTTAATATTAATACGTCAACATCGAAAATGGAGATACCAAATTTTAATATCAATTATAAAAGGGATCCAATAAATCTTATATAATTCGAAAAGTGTCTTGCCACAGATGTGCACAAAGAAAAAACCATGTGTGTACTTAGTCATTAAGAGATGTAAAAGGGAGTAGACACACACACACACACACACACACACACATGAAAAAAGTTTTCTTCTGTCTCTTACATTCCTACCAACCTCCCTCACGTACTGATCAGGTGCTATGGTAGAAAGTAACAGCGTTTCATGAAATCGCATTATCTGGGCGTTCGTGTTTAAATGCTGCAGTTGGTTAATATACAGTAACACACACATATGGGTCAGGTAAAATGTCTCAGCTGAAACTTCCTGGCAGACTAAAACTGTGTGCCGGCCCGAGACTCGAACTCGGGACCTTTGCCTTTCGCGGGAAAGTGCTCTACCAACTGAGCTACCCAAGCACAACTCACACCCCGTCCTCACAGCTTTACTTCTGCCAGTACCTCGTCTCCTACCTTCCAAACTTTACAGAAGCTTCCCTGCAGGAGAGTTTGGAAGGTAGGAGACGAGGTACTGGCAGAAGTAAAGCTGTGAGGACGGGGCGTGAGTTGTGCTTCGGTAGCTCAGTTGGTAGAGCACTTGCCCGCGAAAGGCAAAGGTCCCGAGTTCGAGTCTCGGCCTGGCACACAGTTTTAATCTGCCAGGAAGTTTCATATCAGCGCACACTCCGCTGTAGAGTGAAAATTTCATTCTAGAATGTCTCAGCTGCTACGTCGTTGATGTTCTCAGCAGTGGTAAACAAACGAAGCCTTTGGGACAAACTTTACATAACGCTGTTTATTGGCATCGTTATAGTCTGAGAGAAAAACGGAACTAACTCTTTAATCTGCCTCCGTTACCACAAAATGTGAAAGAAGTCCTAATTTTCGGTTTCTTCGTTATCAACAGCTACGACTTCTCTTATTATACGAAAACTGTATTTATTTTAGGTTCTGCCTCGAAGAAGAGCACTAACTGATCGAACTGAAAGGTAAGGAGCTAGACAGACACATCTTTTGCGTAGACATAGTAATGGGGATAATGATTGTATTGTATTGTATGGAACTGAGGACCTAGAAACGACGGAGAGGTTTCGTCCCTGCCGTAGCCCGCACTGGTACACAACCCCACAACTGGCTACAGCAGTCCACTCACCCCACCCCCGCCCCACATCGAACCCAACGTTATTGTGTGGTTCGGTCCCCAGTTGACCCCCCCCCCCCTCCTCCCCTCTCCTTCCCGGGAACGTCTCACACCAGACGAGTGTAACCCCAAATGTTTGCGTGGTAGAGTAATTATGGCGTACGCATACGTGGGGAATGTGTCTGCGCAGAAATCGCCAACGTAGTGTCACTGAGCCGGAATAAGAGGAACCAGCCCGCATTCGCCGAGGGAGATGGAAAACCGCCTTAAAAACCATCCACAGGCCGGCCGGCTCTCCAGACGTCGACACCAATCAGCCAGTCGGATTCGTGTCTGGGACCTGCACGCCTTCCCACCCGGAAAGCAGTGCAATAGACCGCACGGCTAACCGGGCGGGCGGAATAGTGATAATGCTATTGTTGTTTTGATAGACACATTTAACTGTGCACTGAAATTTACAATGCAGATTCTGTAATACGAAAAATTTTGCGGCTGAGGTTACTTTTCAGATGAAACGGCACTCGAGTTGTGTTGTCATGAGAAAAAAGTTAATTCGTCGCCGTTACCATAAAATTTATTTTTTGAACGCATTGTTTTAAGGACTCTCTTCATATGATCGAGCAATTAAATAGAACTCAAAGAATTGTTGTTGTTATGGTCTTCAGTCCAGAGACTGGTTTGATGCAGCTCTCCATGCTACTCTATCCTGCACAAGCTTCTTCATCTCCCAGTACCTACTGCAACCTACATCCTTCTGAATCCACTTAGTGTATTCATCTCTTGGTCTTCCTCTACGATTTTTACCCTCCACGCTGCCCTCACTAGATTGGTGATCCGTTGATGCCGGCCGGAGTGGCCGAGCGGTTCTAGGCGCTGCAGTCTGGAGCTGTGCGACCGCTACGGTCGCAGGTTCGAATTCTGCCTCGGGCATGGATGTGTGTGATGTCCTTAGGTTAGTTCTAAGTTCTAGGGGACTGATGACCTCAGCAGTTAAGTCCCATAGTGCTCAGAGCCATTTTGATCCCTTGATGCCTCAGAACATGTCCTATCAAGCCGATCCCTTCTTCAAGTTGTGCCACAAATTTCTCTTCTCCCCAATTCTATTCAGTACCTCCTGATTAGTTATGTGATCTACCCATCTAATCTTCAGCATTCTTCTGTAGCACCACATTTCGAAAGCTTCTATTCTCCTCTTGTCCAGACTATTTATCGTCCATGTTTCACTTCCATACATGGCTACACTCCATACAAATACTTCCAGAAACGACTTCCTGACACTTAAATCTATACTCGATGTTAACAAAGTTCTCTTCTTGAGGAACGATTTCCTTGCCATTGCCAGTCTACATTTTATATCCTCTCTGTTTTACTCCCCAAATAGCAAAACGTATCTACTACTTTAAGGGTCTCATTTCATAATCTAATTCCCGCAGCATCACCCGATTTAATTCGACTACATTCCATTATCCTCGTTTTGCTTTTGTTGATGTTCATCTTATATCCTCCTTTCAAGACACTGTCCATTCCATTCCGTTCAGCTGCTCTTCCAGGTCCTTTGCTGTCTGACAGTATTACAATGTCATCTGCAAACCTCAAAGTTTTAATTTCTTCTCCATGGATTTTAATTCCTGTTCCACATTTTTGTTTTGTTTCCTTTAATGCTTGCTCAATATACAGATCGAATAACATTGGGGATAGACTACAACCCTGTCATACTCCCTTCCCTACCGCTGCTTCCCTTTCATGCCCCTCGACTCTTATAACTGTCATCTTGTTTCTGCACAAATTGTAAATAACCTTTAGCTCCCTGTGTTTGACACTTGCCACCTTGAGAATTTTAAAGAGAGTATAAGAATTATTTCAGTAATATTCGTAGCTGCAATGCAGCATTAGTTGAGGTCAAAATTTCAGCCACACCATGTTTTGTATCATAGATCACGTTTAACGACTTCTAAGTATGGTCATTCTCCATGTTATGTGGAGTCGTACTTTTATAACAACGGCACAGTCTGTTGAATTCCGACCACAAGTGATATTAGTTAATGTAATCACATCTGCCCGAGAAAATGATGTGTCCTCCAATAACTTATTTATTTGAACTCGTCACTCGCGAGTGAAAATAAGTGGTTCCGAAGGTACCTGCATGTTGTGAGAACCTACAAGCCAACACAGTTAACGGCGTGTCTCTGCGGTTCGCATTGCTGTTTTAAATCTGCGGCGCTGACTCAGACGACACGCATAGAACGAGTGTGTTTCTGTGAAGACAAGTCGCATCGCTAATCGGTCTTACTCGCTGCAGCTTCGGCCCACGGTTTTAATTCTGTTTGCGTCTCGGAGGTTCGTTCCGGTGTAGACGTGAATCTATCGAGCGCGTAAGAAACACAGCTGCTCCGTATATCGCGTGAGTCTCGGGACGCACTTCCGGGTTCCCGCGGCGTAGCTAAGCCCAATCCCAGAATAGAACAGAACCGTGACCCGACTTAAGCCACTGCATTAAGCCTGTAACTTTCACTCCGTGAAAGATAAAACTGTTCGATTTCAAAACAACGCACGCAGGCGAGCTAAGCACTTGACCCCCCCAGCTATAAATTTCCTGGGTAACAGGTTTGTATTCTCTAATGGGTATGAGTTCATTTCAGTGTAAATAAAAAAAAAAAAGAATAGGAAATAAAGTTGCTTACGGCCGAAGGAAAGTCGTATTAAAACGAGAATACATAACTGTCCATTTGACTAGTTTACATACGGTCCAGTCACATTAACGTGACCACCGCCTATGTTCGACGTCAAAATTGGCTGGTGGCAGCACTAGCAGTGGAGGGTAGATCGTGTCGGAGAAAGAGAGGGGGAAACTCTCGCTGTCGCGATGCGAAAACGGAGCGATTTACGTTGCGTCCGAAAGGGCATGATCATTGGTTCCGGGGCAAGGATCCAGGAAGTTCCTAAACGGCTAGGTTGTAAACTGTACGCGTGCCGTCGTGCTTAATGTTGTTCAGCGTTAGTTGAATTTAGTGAAACTAAACTTCTAATTGTTGTTGTTTATAGGTTCCCTAACTCTGACTTCAGAGCATTTCTGCTCCTACTTTGTAGGAAGTACCAGAAATTAGTTATATGTGATGATTTCAATATCAATTTTGTATATGATTGTGCAAGAAAAAGGATGTTGGTAGATCTCCTAAATTCATATGATCTGATGAAAACTGTGTTTTTTCCATCTAGGGTGCATGGGAACAGTAGCACAGTCATAGACAATATTTTTATTCATTCTTCATTAATAGATGGACGTTCTGTTAGTAAAAGCGTGAATGGCCTTTCAGACCATGATGCACAAATTTTAACACTAAAAGGCTTCTGTAATCAAACCAATGTCATATTTAATTACAAACTATGTAGGAAAGTTAATCCAACAGCAATAGAGAGATTTTTAAAACTTGTCAAGGAACGAGAGTGGCTGGATGTTTATAGTGCCGATAACATAGATGATAAATACAATGCTTTCCTTAACATATTTCTCATGCTCTTTGAAAGTTGCTTTCCATTAGAACATTCTAAATGGAGTACTAGCAGTAATGGGCAGCCCGGATGGCTGACTAGCGGGATAAGGATATCATGTGGAACGAAGCGGGAATTGTATCAAATGTTAGAAGTAGTCACAATCAAGCTACAGTAGCCCATTACAAACAGTATTGTAAGGTGCTTAAAAATGTTATTAGGAAGGCAAAGAGTATGTGGTATGCAAATAGAATAGCTGATCCTCAGGATAAAATTAAAACCATATGGTCAGCTGTGAAGGAAGTGTCTGGTCAGCAGCACAAGGTCGACAGTATAAAGTCAGTTCGCAGTAAAAATATTTCAGTTACTGATAAATCAGATATATGTACAGTATTTAACAATCATTTTCTGAGCATTGCTGCTGAATTAAATAAAAACTTAGTTTACAGGAAATCATATAACTTTCTTGGCAAATGCCTTTCCGAGATTGATGTCTGAAATACTCCTCTGTGATACAGACAAGAGGGAGATTGAGTCAACAATTAAATCACTAAATACTAAGGACTCTCGTGGTTATGATGCAGTGCCTAGCAGAATATTAAAGTACCGTGCTGCACATGTTAGCCCTGTATTTAACCATATTTGTAATTTTTCCTTTAGGAATGATCAGTTTCCTGAGCGATTGAAGTACTCAGTTGTAAAGCCGCTTTATAAAAAGGGAGAAAGGGATAATGTAGATAACTTTAGACCTATTTCTATGCCATCAGTGTTAGCAAAAGTTATTGAAAAGGCTGTGTATGTAAGGAATATTGATCATTTTATACGATACGATGTGCTATCAAATGTACAGTTCGGCTTTAGAAGTCGTTTAACAACTGAAAATGCTATATTCTCTTTACTCTGTGAGGTACTGGATGGGCTAATCAAAAAGTTTCGAAGGCTTGGCGTATTTTTTTATTTAACTAACGCATTTGATTATGTTGATCACAAAATATTGCTCCAGAAGTTGGACCATTATGGAATACGGGGAGTAGCTCACAATTGGTTCACCTCTTACTTTAGCAACAGGGAGCAAAAGGTCATTATTCACAATGTTGATAACGGCTGTGATGAGGGGTCTGAGTGGGGTACTGTCAAGTGGGGGGTGCCCCAGGGATCAGTGTTGGGGCCACTCCTGTTCCTTATTTATATAAATGATATGCCCTGTAGTATTACAGGTAACTCTAAAATATTTCCGTTTATTGATGACACTAGCTTGTTAGTAAAGGATGTTGTGTGCAACATTGGCTCAGTTTCAAGTAGTGCAGTATATGACCTCAGTTCATGACTTGTAGAAAATAAACTTAAGTTAAATCACAGTAAGACTCAGTTTTACAGTTTCTAACACACAATTCAACAAAACCTGACGTTTTAATTTCACAGAACGGGCATATGGTTAGTGAAACTGAACAGTTCAAATTTCTAGGCGTTCAGATAGATAGTAAGCTGTCTTGGAAAGCCCACGTTCCGGATCTTGTTCAAAGATTTAATACTGCCATTTTTACTATTCGAATGGTATCAAAAATGAGTGATACTTCGACACGAAAATTAGTCTACTTTGCTTATTTTCATTCGCTTATGTCGTATGGTATTATATTTTGGGGTAACACTTCCCATTCTACAAGGATATTTTTGGCTCAGAAACGGGCGGTTCGGGCAATAAGTGGTGTAAGTTCATTAACCTCTTGTCGGCCTCTGTTACATATGTATACTCCTTACTGTCGTTTCTTGTTACCAGTATTAGTTTATTCCCAAGAATAAGCAGCTTTCTCTCGGTTAATACTCGGCAGAAATCAAACCCGCATTTGGATCGGACTTCCTTAACTCTTGTGCAAAAAGGTGTGCAGTATACTGCTGCATCCATTTTCAATAAGCTGCCAGTCGAATTCAAAAATCTTAGCAGTAATCCACACGCTTTCAAATCGAAACTGAAGAGTTTCCTTATGGGTCACTTCTTCTATTCTGTCGAGGAGTTCCTTGAAAAATTAAGCTGATTCTTATTGTATTGCTGATAGCGTTTACTTAAACTTATGAACAGACTTTTTTCAGTTTCATGAACATTTATTTTTATCTGTTATTACTTTTATGTTGTAATTTCATGTAGTGACACGTTCCATGGCCTTGGAGACTTGCTCCTCCATTTGGTCCTACGGAACTTGACGTGTAAATAAATATATAAATATAATCAAAGTATATCCTGCATGGCAAAATGGCGCCATCCAGAACAGGCGCCGAGGCATCTGCGGTGCACCACGGCCCACAGATCAGCGCGAACGACGGCTGCGGAGATGTGTACGGGCGAGTAGACGCGCAACTGTTGAGCAACTGGCCGCTTACATCAACTAAGGGGCTACCAACAGTGACTCCTCAAGGACCGTTCAGCGAAAGTTCTCGCGTATGGACCTCACAGCAGGTGCCTGGTTCACGCACCCATGCTTACTGCTGTTCGTCGGCGACAAAGGCTGGAATTTGCACGCCAATATCGCAACTGTACGTCCTCTGAGTGATGACAGATGGCCTTTTCAGATGAATCACGTTTTTATGATCCGTGGGGCAGATGTCATTCGGCACGTACGGCCTAACAACAGACGTCTGAAGGGTACAAGGCGGAGGAGGGACGTTATGGTCTGGTGAATACTTTCGTAGCATTCCCTGGGTGATCTCGTCATTCTGGAAGACGCAATGGATCAACACAAGTACGCATCTGTCCTACAGGACCAAGTCCATCTCTACATGCGGTATGTCTTTCCTCGGTATGATGCCATCGGCCAGCAGGACAACGCAACGTGTCATAGCTCGTAGTGTACGTGTGTGGTTCGAAGAGCAACCGGATGACTTTACTGTACTCCCCTGGCCACCAAACTCCACGCATTTAACCCAATCGAGAATCGCTTGGGGCAACCTCGACCGGGCTGTTCGCGCCGTGGATTTTCAACCGAGATACTTGGCGCATCTGGCAACAGCGCTTTAGTTGCAGGGCTCCGCATGCCTGTCGACTTCTTCTGCAACCTCACTGAACCTCTTCCTGCAAGTCTGGCAGCGGTCTGCTCCGCAAAAGGTGGCTATTCAGGCTTTTGACAGGAGATAACATTAATGTGAATGGACAGTGTATTAGACACATTGTTCGTTCCCTGTAGTCAGAATCAGAAATCCTTTGGATGGGTAACTCGTCAGAAACCAGTTTATTTTTTACATCAGAAATCATGTGCATAGTTCTAAAGTTGACTTCAATGATCCCAAGTGAAGCGATTCTCAGTTTTCACAAAACTATGTAACCAGTCAAGCAAATTGATCACAGAATGAGATTTTCACTCTGCAGCGGAGTGTGCGCTGGTATGAAACTTCCTGGCAGATTAAAACTGTGTGCCGGACTGAGACTTGAACTCTGGACCTTCGTCTTTCGCGGGCAAGTGCTCTACCATCTGAGCTACCCAAGCACGACTCACGCCCCGTCCTCACAGCTTTAATTCCGCCAGTACCTCGTCTCCCACCTTCCAAACTTTACAGAAGCTCTCCTGCGAACCTTGCAGATTCATATGGCTCTGAGCACTATGGGACTTAAATTCTAAGGTCATCAGTCCCCTAGAACTTAGAACTACTTAAACATAACTAACCTAATGACATCACACACATCCATGCCCGAGGCAGGATTCGAACCTGCGACCGTAGCAGTCGCGCGGTTCCAGACTGTAGCGCCTAGAACCGCTCGGCCACTCTGTCCGGCGAACCTTGCAGAACTAGCACTCCTGAAAGAGAGGATATTGCGGAGACATGGCTTAGACCAGCCTGGGGGATGTTTCCAGAATGAGATTTTCACTCTGTAGCGGAGTGTGCGCTGATATGAAACTGCCTGGCAGGATCTGTGTGCAGGATCGAGACACGAACTCGGAAAACATCCCCTAGGCTGGGCTAAGCCATGTCTCCGCAATATCCTTTCCTTCAGGAGTGCTAGTTGTGCACGGTTCGCAGGAGAGCTTCTGTAAGGTCTGGAAGGTAGGAGACGAGGTACTGGCAGAAGTGAAGCTGTGAGGACGGATCGTGAGTCGTGCTTGGGTAGCTCAGTTGGTAGAGCACTTGCCCGTGAAAGGCAAAGGTCCCGAGTTCGAGTCTCGGCGCGGTACACAGTTTTAATCTGCCAGGAAGTTTCAAATTGATCACACATTCAGCTAGATATTAACACAATAAGTGTCTCAAACGTTAATGTATGCGGGCTATATTAAAATGCCTAAAATCTTTACTATTGTGGTGCAGTCCAACACCACACGCATAACGAAAACTCCACACAATTCGAGATACCTACGAATGTTTGAGTAAGAAATGCGTACAACATTCCACTGTACGATCACATCAGACCTTACTATACACCGTTAGGTTGGATGCGACCCGATAGTCTAATAGCAAGTGAGTAGAATCTCGTATTGTGCCCCGAGCGAGGTAGCGTAGTGGTTAGCACACTGTACTCGCATTCGAGAGGACGACGGTTCAAACCCGCGCCTGGCCATCCAGGTTTAGGTTTTCTGTGATTTCCCTAGATCGCTCCAGGCAAATGACGGGATGGTTCCTTTGAGAGGACATGGCCGATTCCATTCCCCATCCTTGACACACTCCGAGCTTGTGCTCCCTCTCTAATGACCTCGATGTCGGCGGGATGTTAAACCCAACCTTCCCTCATTCGTAGTCTATGTGAATACTAATATTTGCTGTAGCTGTCGTAAGAATTCGTAGACGCTCTGCGCGCGAGGTATCAATCGTTGCTGCTCTCTTTTTTCCCCTCTTCCGATTACGAAAATTATAAAAGAAAAAAAGGGCCAAGTGCGAGTAGGGCTCGTGCCCTGAGGGTTCCGTGCAAATTTAATTAAGTGTGCAGACAGTTCATCCATGCCGGGAATCGGGAATCCCGACAATTTTTGCTTGTTATCGTTATCAGTCATCACAACAAATCAGTCGAGGAAATCCCGAGAATGTTTTAATTTTAAGTTTTAACTTTAAATCTTTTTGTTTTTCCCATTTGCTGTTTTAATTTTTCATTTAGTTTATTAATTCTGGAGTTATATTAAGATGCTACACTACTTAGCAACACAAATTATTAAACTTTTTAAAATTCGTTATTGAATAATGTTTGAGTTACCTGAATCAAAGTCTAAAGATCAGTGAGTAATTTCTGCCGATGGTATGCGCCCAGCTACCGTTTAAATTATAATAATTAAACTAATGTAATTGTGGTAAAAATTGGCTAATAGATACTGAAGTCTGATACTTCACTTCAGACCTCAGAGAATTCCCTTCAAAATTATAACCTAATATTAATAAATGTTTCCCAAAAAAGAACCAGTTCCGAAAACGTATAGCTACAAGATTGGTACCTTTAAGGTGGAGTGGTTAGGTACTTGCAAGACCGGAGTGTCTTCGGCATTACCTTCACTCATAATCTGGTGATTTGGCGGCCAAACATGGGCTTAGTATTTCATATGAAACTCGAAAATTAAATTAAAATGATTGCTTAAGTATTTAATTTAAACCAAATTTGAAAGGTATGACTGAAAAAGGAATTAACAGTAACCCATTGGACATCAGAGTTGGAAAAATTGTTGACATTCATCGCTTTATCACTTTTAGGGCCTTGGTATATTAAAAGTCGGACGCTTTTGGAGGGGAAATACAGTAAAATTGCATTTTGGTTTTTGCTGTTAAAATCTACGTTGAAACTTTGTACAACAATCAGGCGAGAAAGACCATCAATGCCATTGCTATCGTGCAGGGTGACTACAGTTAAAGAGTTCCAGTTTCAAAACCCTAAAAAAACGAACCTCTGCTTGGAATGTCTAATGTGAACGGAATATTATCGTAGAGGGGGAAACATTATGGAAACAAAAATACACTTAACGAAAATTTTCCCACTAGGTGGCACTGTAAGTGTGATAACGCAAATGGATTCGGCTACGAATGACAGAGTTACAATGCGATGGCTATTGTGTGAGTTGTAAATGAAACAGACCTTACAGTGCAACGTGCATGAGCGCACAAGCATGTCATTTAACAGACGTGCCACTGTAAGTCTGGTACGCCCATCCAAAGGTCGTACCATATCGGATGGGAAAAATCGATTTTTAAGCGCCCTGACGACAAAAGGCGCATAAAAACTACAATGAAATCGATTTTTAACTGTAGCGAAACTGGCGCAAGACGTGTTAAATATGCTCTCCGCCGTTTTCTGCCACAAACTGAAACTGAGAAACAGCAAGCCCCACAATAGATCAGTGTGTGAGGGGTTACGTCCGGAATGCGTTGCGGCAACGCGTGTTTTCAGTTCAGCTTCGTTCGTAATCGGATCAGAAAACCCCACCGCCAGAAGTCACACGGATTGCGATCGAGTGATCTGCATTGCGATGCTCTAGGGAAGATGACAGCTGATAATTATAGCATTTCCAAAATGTCACTGCAGCACCTGGTTGATTTGCTGTGCAATGTGCGGAGAAGCGTCATCTTGCTTAAATATGACCCACACACATCCGTGCTGTCGAAAGGTTGGAATGACGCTGGTGCGCAACAGACTCTCACAGCATTTACGCTCCAGTACCCATCTCTTGTAACAAATATGGCCCTAAAATAAACCATGCAGTCAGCCCGCTCCACACAGTTACCTTTGCAGGATGAAATGGTGCCGGTGGCTTTGTAAGGAGGTATTCCGTTACCCATATCCTGAAATTCTGCGTGTTGACATGTCCTTGGAAAGGAAAACGGACTTCGTCCGGCCACAGGATGTTGGACACTCGTCCACTTCCACGCGAGCAAGAAATTTTAGAGCAAACGTTCGTGTTACTGGCAGATCAGTATGATGCAACTCCTGTCCATTGCACTTCAAAAGAACGTTTAGTTTCAAATTTTGTAATCATTTTCTCCAGACCCTAAGCAGACATCGGAGCAACACTTTTTTCATACACTCGAGAGTGCGGAACTTCGCAGAGCTACTGGTGCACAGTCGCCCTTACTGTATATGGCCTTTACCAGCCGCGCGCGATGGTGCATTCAGTTAGTCATGCCTGGCACCTCTGACGCACGCCGAACAGTCGTGTACCCTGCGTCTTTACAATCGGCCCCTTATAGCGCCGTCTAGTGATAAAATTTTCGTCAATTTTTTTTGTTTCCGTAACGTTTCTCTAACAGAAGGGTATGAAAAGTTTATGGGTAAATTTGGAGAGGATATGGAGGCCAACAGGAACGGGAAACAACTCTTGGATTTCTGTGCCAGTATGGGCTTAGTAATCACAAACTCCTTTTTTAAACATACGAACATTCACCGGTATACTTGGGAAGGTAGGGGAACCAGATCTGTCATTGACTATATAATAACAGATCAGGAATTCAGGAAGGCTGTGAGGGACACACGTGCATTCAGGGGATTCTTTGATGACACTGATCATTATTTAATCTGCAGTGAAATTGGGATTGTGAGGCCGAAAGTGCAGGAGGTCAGGTCCATATGTAGGAGGATAAGAGTGGAGAAACTTCAGGATAAGGAAATCAGGCACAAGTACATAGCAGCGATCTCAGAAAGGTACCAGTTAGTTGAATGTAGTCATTGGAAAAGGAATGGACAAGGTACAGGGACGCAGTACTAGAAGTGGCTAAAGAATGTCTTGGTACAGTAGTGTGTAAAAGTAGGATGAAGCAAACAGCTTGGTGGAATGATACAGTCAAGGCAGCCTGTAAAAGGAAAAAGAAGGCGTATCAAAAATGGCTACATACTAGAACTCAGGTAGACAGAGAAAGTTATGTTGAAGAAAGAAACAAAGCCAAACAGATAATTGCAGCATCCAAGAAGAAATCGTGGGAAGACTTTGGAAACAGGTTGAAGACTATGGGTCAAGCTGCTGGAAAACCATTCTGGAGTGTAATTAGCAGGCTTCGAAAGGGAGGTAAGAAGGAAATGACAAGTATTTTGGACAGGTCAGGAAAACTGCTGGTGAATCCTGTGGATGCCTTGGTCAGATGGAGGGAATATTTTGAAGAGTTGCTCAGTAATGTTTCTCAGTAATGTTGCTCAGTAATGTTTCAGATTTCGAGGTAGAATGGGATAGGAATGATGATGGAAATAGGATCACATTTGAGGAAGTGGAAAAAATGGTCAATAGATTGCAGTGAAATAAAGCGGCTGGGGTGGATGAAATTAAGTCGGAACTCATCAAATACAGTGGAATGTCATGTCTTAAATGGCTACACAGGATAATTGAAATGGCCTGGGAGTCGGGGCAGGTTCCATCAGACTGGACAAAAGCAGTAATCACACCAATCTTTAAACATGGAAACAGAAAAGATTGTAACAACTACAGAGGTATCTCTTCAATCAGCGTTGTGGGTAAAATCTTCTCAGGTATTGTTGAAAGGAAAGTGCGAGTATTAGTTGAGGACCAATTGGATGAAAATCAGTGTGGGTTTAGGCCTCTTAGAGGTTGTCAGGACCAGATCTTTAGCTTACGGCAAATAATGGAGAAGTGTTACGATTGGAACAGGGAATTGTATCTATGCTTTATAGATCTAGAAAAGGCATATGACCGGGTTCCTAGGAGGAAGTTATTGTCTGTTCTACAAGATTATGGAATAGGAGGCAAACTTTTGCAAGCAATTAAAGGTCTTTACATGGATAGTCAGGCAGCAGTTAGAGTTGACAGTAAATTGAGTTCATGGTTCAGAGTAGTTTCAGCGGTAGACAACGCTGCAACCTGTCTCCATTGTTGTTCATACTATTTATGGATCATATGTTGAAAACAATAGACTGGCTGGGTGAGATTAAGATATGTGAACACAAAATAAGCAGTCTTGCATATGCGGATGACCTAGTTGTGATGGCAGATTCGATTGAAAGTTTGCAAAGTAATATTTCAGAGCTAGATCAGAAATGTAAGGACTATGGTATGAAGATTAGCATCTCCAAAACGAAAGTAATGTCAGTGGGAAAGAGATATAAACGGATTGAGTGCCAAATAGGAGGAACAAAGTTAGAACAGGTGGACGGTTTCAAGTACTTAGGATGCATATTCTCACAGGATGGCAACATAGTGAAAGGACTGGAAGCGAGGTGTAGCAAAGCTAATGCAGTGAGTGCTCAGCTACGATCTACTTTCTTCTGCAAGAAGGAAGTCAGTACCAAGACTAAGTTATCTGTGCACCGTTCAATCTTTCGACCAACTTTGTTGTATGTGAGCGAAAGCTGGGTGGATTCAGGTTACCTTATCAACAAGGTTGAGGTTACAGATATAAAAGTAGCTAGGATGATTGCAGGTACTAGTAGATGGGAACAATGGCAGGAGGGTGTTCACAATGAGGAAATCAAAGAAAAACTCGGAATGAACTCTATAGATGTAGCAGTCAGGGTGAACAGGCTTAGATGGTGGGGTCATGTTACACGCATGGGAGAAGCAAGGTTACCCAAGAGACTCATGGGTTCAGCAGTAGAGGGTAGGAGGAGTCGGGGCAGACCGAGGAGAAGAGAAGGTACCTGGATTCGGTTGAGAATGATTTTGAAGTAATAGGTTTAACATCAGAAGAGGCACTAATGTTAGCACTGATTAGGGGATCATGGAGGTTATGCTCCAGACTGAACGCGGAAAGGCATAATCAGTCTTAAATGATGATGATGATGAACGTTTCCCCCTTTTTCGATATGTTCCTTTCAAATTTGATGACTTTCTGAGCAGTGTTTTTTTGTTTTTAATATATTTTACAGAATTTTGAAACTAGACATCTACATCTACATCTACGTGATTACTCTGCTATTCACAATAAAGTGCCAGGCCGAGGGTTCAATGAACCACTTACAGGCCCTCTCTCTACCGTTCACTCTCGAACGGCACGCGGGAAAAAACGAGCGCTTAAATTTTTCCGTGCGAGCTCTGATAGCTCTTATTTTATCGTGATGATCATTTTTCCCTATGTAGGCGGGTGCCAGATAGGAAAATTGCTCAAGTCACACCAATACTCAAAAAGGGAAGTAGGAGTAATCCGCTAGCCTATACCACTAACGTCGATTTGCAGTAGGGTTTTGGAAAATATACTGTATTCGAACATTATGAAGTACCTCGAAGAAAACGATTTATTGACACGCGATATGTCACACAAATCTGAAGGCTGTAAATTGAACCAAATACTTAGGGATTACAATTACAAATAACCTAAATTGGAACGATCACATAGATAATATTGTGGGTAGAGCAAACCAAAGACTGCGATTCACTGGCGGAACACTTAGAAGGTGTAACAGGTCTACTAAAGAGACTGCTTACACCACGCTTGTCCACCCTATTCTCGAGTACTGCTGTGCAGTGAGGGATCCGCATCAGGTGGGACTGACGGATGACATCGATGACAGCTGTATTGTGCTCTATTAAAATCGTGCTATTATCGAATCTCGGCCGTGAGCCACTATCAAGCACATTTGCTATGTGATGTATTACGTATCGTAACCATCACATTCTTTTTTATCACATACATAAAACCAGAAGTCGTACTCCATCTTAACATAAGTGCTGTTACGATGTTGTCAAAGATACACTTACTTCCAAACATTGTAAATCTATCGATAGTTATGTGAAATTACATTACATTTACTGCTAACTCTTTCTTCCATCCCATACTCTAATCATCCCCTGTTATTTACTTCTCCCTCTTTCTCTGGCCAGTCAACTACTTGACCCACTTTGTCTTTCTCTGTAAGCCGGCCGGCGCTTCAGTCCGGAACCGCGCGACTGCTACGGTCCCAGGTTCGAATCCTGCCTCGGGTATGGATGTGTGTGATGTCCTTAGGTTAGTTAGGTTTACGTAGTTCTAAGTTCTAGGGGACTGATGACCTCAGATGTTAAGTCCCATAGTGCTCAGAGCCATTTGAATCATTTTTTTTTTTTTGAACTGGAAGGCAAGGATGTTCTGAGCTCTATTGTGAGTGAATATGAAACGTGGGTGGCTCATTACAGGCCTGAGATAAGATAACAGTCTTCACAGCCTACAACTACTTAAACCTAACTAACGTAAGGACACCACACACATCCATGCCCAAGGCAGGATTCGAACCTGCGACCGTAGAGGTCGCGCGGTTCCAGACTGTAGCGCCTAGAACCTCTCGGCAACTCTTGCCGTCCTTCCAGTTCAAATCGCTCAAGAAACTTGCAGGCGCTATTGATCCGATTTTTCTCGTGGTGCTCTGTCAGTTGTTTTGAGACCCATCTCGCTCATAGTTGCCGGTAATCCAGCTTCTCTGTGAGCGTCTCGTATAAGAGAGTTCTGGAGAGTTGTGCAAATATCGCAGAAATTATATCCACTGTCAATCGGTGGTTTTCATGAAGTTTCCTCGATTTTTTGACTAACTTATCAGTCATTATGGAAGGTACTGCACTCCTCTGTTCATCATGAACGTCTATTCTGCCTCCACTAATCTCCCTGCATCGCTAAACACACTCGGTCGCTGCATGACACCTTCGCTGTAAACTGTCTTGATTCACGAAAAAATTTCGGTAGATGTCATTGCCTCCGTGAGTAGGAAGCAGGTCACGGCACTCCGATCGTACCTGTCGGGATTTCTTACCGACATCTTTTATGCAGCTGGACACTTCAACATGTGCGTACGTACTGCCGCGTTCCTACTATGTTCGCTGTGGCCAGGGAATTCCCCTCTACCACTCAGTGTTGCCAACTCTTACAGTACACTTTCTTGTATATTGATGTTGTCGAACGCGGTAGCCTACTTCAGTCGCTTGCTTTATTCACAGATAAGTTTGGATTTAATCCCTCCCACTGAGTACCACTTATCGCGTAACATGTCACTTTGGTAAAATAATGTTACCCAACATCTACAGGGTGTTTCAAAAATGACCGGTATATTTGAAACGACAATAAAAACTAAACGAGCAGCGATAGAAATACACCGTTTGTGGCAATATGCTTGGGACAACAGTACATTTTCAGGCGGACAAACTTTCGAAATTACAGTAGTTACAATTTTCAACAACAGATGGCGCTGCAAGTGATGTGAAAGATATAGAAGACAACGCAGTCTGTGGGTGCGCCATTCTGTACGTCGTCTTTCTGCTGTAAGCGTGTGCTGTTCACAACGTGCAAGTGTGCTGTAGACAACATGGTTTATTCCTTAGAACAGAGGATTTTTCTGGTGTTGGAATTCCACCGCCTAGAACACAGTGTTGTTGCAACAAGACGAAGTTTTCAACGGAGGTTTAATGTAACCAAAGGACCGAAAAGCGATACAATAAAGGATCTGTTTGAAAAATTTCAACGGACTGGGAACGTGACGGATGAATGTGCTGGAAAGGTAGGGCGACTGCGTACGGCAACCACAGAGGGCAACGCGCAGCTAGTGCAGCAGGTGATCTAACAGCGGCCTCGGGTTTCCGTTCGCCGTGTTGCAGCTGCGGTCCAAATGACGCCAACGTCCACGTATCGTCTCATGCACCAGAGTTTACACCTCTATCCGTACAAAATTCAAACGCGGCAACCCCTCAGCGCCGCTACCATTGCTGCACGAGAGACATTCGCTAACGATATAGTGCACAGGATTGATGACGGCGATATGCATGTGGGCAGCATTTGGTTTACTGACGAAGCTTATTTTTACCTGGACGGCTTCGTCAATAAACAGAACTGGCGCATATGGGGAACCGAAAAGCCCCATGTTGCAGTCCCATCGTCCCTGCATCCTCAAAAAGTACTGGTCTGGGCCGCCATTTCTTCCAAAGGAATCATTGGCCCATTTTTCAGATCCGAAACGATTACTGCATCACGCTATCTGGACATTCTTCGTGAATTTGTGGCGGTACAAACTGCCTTAGACGACACTGCAAACACCTCGTGGTTTATGCAAGATGGTGCCCGGCCACATCGCACGGCCGACGTCTTTAATTTCCTGAATGAATATTTCGATGATCGTGTGATTGCTTTGGGCTACCCGAAACATACAGGAGGCGGCGTGGATTGGCCTCCCTATTCGCCAGACATGAACCCCTGTGACTTCTTTCTGTGGGGACACTTGAAAGACCAGGTGTACCGCCAGAATCCAGAAACAATTGAACAGCTGAAGCAGTACATCTCATCTGCATGTGAAGCCATTCCGCCAGACATGTTGTCAAAGGTTTCGGGTAATTTCATTCAGAGACTACGCCATATTATTGCTACGCATGGTGGATATGTGGAAAATATCGTACTATAGAGTTTCCCAGACCGTAGCGCCATCTGTTGTTGAAAATTGTAACTACTGTAATTTCGAAAGTTTGTCTGCCTGAAAATGTACTGTTGTCCCAAGCATATTGCAACAAACGGTGTATTTCTATCGCTGCTCGTTTAGTTTTTATTGCCGTTTCAAATATACCGGTCATTTTTGAAACACCCTGTACTTAGCCACAATGCAGCAATGTCGACGGCAACACTGTTGCGGCCAAAGGCGGCCGTGAAGTCTGCCTGGTTAGCTGAGTGGTAACGTGTTTGCATACCATGCAGTACGCCCAGGTTCGATTCCCGGCCGGGTGGGAGATTTTATCCGCTCGTGGACTGGATATTATGTTGTTATCATCATCCTTTCATCATCACCGACATGCAAGTCGCCCAATGTGGCGTCACCTGAAATAAGACTTGCAGCCCAGCGGCCGAACTTCCCGAGAATGCTACACGATCATTTCTTTTCATTTTCATTGCCGTAAAATATGGCCCATGTACACGCACCTTAACAATATACTCTTACAGGTGCTATCGCAGTTCGGACAGTACGCCGAGTTTCGAAACGAATTCTGAGTAGTATCAGGTTTTACGAGGGTTTAATGAAAAGTAATGCCTCGACGTTCGTTAAATGGGTTTGGATGGGAATATTTTAATAAATCAAACGTAGAAATAATCCTTAGAATGTGATCTTTGATTGCCAATATTCACTTTTCCACATAATCACCAGTCAATTGGATACATTTCTGCCAACAATGAACAAGTTTTCTGAAGCTGTCACGGAAGAAGTCGACACTCTGTTTCCGCAACTACAGTCTTACAGTTCTCTCAACGTCTTCATCAGAAGCAGATCGTGTTTCATTATCGGGAACAACTGGAAGTGAGACAGTGCTAAATCTGGACTGTATGAAGGATGCCGTACGATGGTGAGATTCATGTTGGAGGAAAACATTTCCCTTTTCCTTTCGGGCCATTGTTAGCCGTCGTTTCAGAGTTCGCAGCGTTGTGTCGTAACTCTCTGAATTTATTGCTGTTCCACGATCAAGGAAATCAACATGGATAACACCATCTGCGTCCCAGAACACCACGGATGCTGTCCAACTCTTTGTGTGTCGCGAAGGTCAGATGTTCCCACCTCAACGTCTTAAAACTTACTTGCCCAACGACGCACAATACTCACAGCAACACAATCACCATAAACTGCTTTCATTCTCTGATAAGTCTTCTTTGGGGTGACACCTTCTGCTGTCAAGAATTCAACGACTGTCCGTTGCTTAAATCGCATTGACCGACCGTCTGCGAAGGGTTCCATACATTACCTCGTAACAACACTACCGTTCAATGCTAAGGCTTCCCGCCAACTGGAGCTGCAGAGAAAAGGCTACGGAACAAGCCAGTACCTGCCGCATACCAATGCTGCCAACTGTTGAAGAGTTACGATGGTGGACGCATTACTTTTCAGTCAACCCTCCTAGTTTGGCGCAGATACACGTAAGCTGTGTGTCCGAAGATGGGTGAGTTATTGCGGCACTTGGCTTCGCGTTTGCGTGATTTTCGAAGTTTTGTTTAGTTTCCGCACTCGCTGATGGCCGACTGGTCGCGTGATGAAATTTGGACTTCCGATCCCCCGTTAAGGTGGCGGATGCTGGTGAGCGAGCTTTTAATTTTGAAGCTCAGTTTCATATTCTTATTTGTGTAGGACAATCTAAAAATCCGCACGGCAGTGAGTTTTCAGTTCATGGTGTTTATCAGTTTATTGTCCCTCATACTGTTTTAAATTCAAAATTCTGTAAGCCATTTCTTTCGGTCACATTCCGGCTAACATGTTGACATACTGGTGTGCAAAACTTAAGGACAAAAGCGACAACCGCATCATGTGTCATTTCCAAATAACATGGCTCAATGAAACTTGGACTGTACGTAGTACGAAGTGCTATAGTATAGTGCAGCAGGTAACTGAAAGAAATACGCAACGAAATGAACAGAAATGATAATTTTAGCCAAAGACAATAATTACGCTGTTGTCACCGCGATTCAAGATGGTCCCGTGGTCGTTACAAAAGGTGGGACGTGGTCCTTATTAGGGTGTGTGATCACCACGGACGGCAATGAATGCTCTACAACGTCCTCCCGTGCTGGCCCCAAGATCGTTCTTGTGGCAGGGCGTTCCATTCCTCCACATAGGGAGTTGACAACTGCTGGATGGTTGTTGGTGCACGTGCACGTGCTGCAGTGCATCTCCCACACGTGTGCGATTCCACACGTGATCTATGGGATTTGAGTCGGGGGAACGGGCAGGCCAGTGCATTCTCCGAATATCCTCTCGTTCCCAGAGGTCCTTCACCTGCTCTGTTCGATGCTGTCTCGCATTGTCATCCATAAAAATAAAGTCAGGGTCGATTGCACCCCTGAGAAGACGCACATGGGAAGGAGTACTGTGTCACAATAAGATTGGCCGGTGAGAGCTTATTGTTCAAAGATAAGGAGGTCACTTCGCTTATGCAATACCATAACACCTGGACCACGAAGACGATCATCTCCGACAATGCTGGACGTATCCTGAAATGACGACATGCAGAACCACACAATGCGCAGAGGAACATTGTCGAACGTGATTTGCCGAGTGTAGGCGTACGAGTGGCGTTGAATAAGTACTGCAACACTCTTTTTTCCCTGAAAGCAGTTTGGTTTTATTAAGGATTCGAATACACCGTATTATTCCCCACTGTTTTGGTTACAAAATCCTGTTTTTCAACAAACACCATCTACATCTACGTGATTGCTCTGCTATTGACAATAAAGTGCCTGGCAGAGAGTACAATGAACCACTCTCGAACGGCACGCGGTAAAAACGAGCACTTAAATTTTTCGGTGCGAGCCCTGATTTCTCTTATTTTATCGTGATGATCATCTCTCCCTATGTAGGTGGGTGCCAACAGAACGTTTCCGCAATCGGAGGAGAAAACAGGTGATTGAAATATCAGGAGAAGATCCCGTAGCAACCAAAAACGCCTTTGTTTTAATGATTGCCACTCCAATTCACGTATCATGTCTGTGACACTATCTCCCCTATTTCGCGATAATACAAAACGAGCTGCCCTTCTTTGTACTTTTTCGATGGCATCCGTCAGTCCCACCCGATACGTATCCCACACCGCACAGCAATACTCCAGAATAGGGCGGACAAGCGTGGTGTAAGCAGTCTCTTTGGTAGACCTGTCGCACCTTCTAAGTGTTCTGCCAATGAATCACAGTCTTTGGCTTGCTCTACCCACAATATTATCTATGTGATTGTTCCAATGCAGGTTATTTGTAACTGTAATCCCTAAGTATTTAGCTGAATTTACAGCCTACAGATTTGTGTGACTTACCGAGTAATCGAAATTTAGCTGATTTCTTTTAGTAATCATGTGAATAACTTCACACTTTTATTTATTCAGGGTCAATTTCCACTTTTCGCACCATACGGATATCTTATCTAAATCATTTTCCAAGTCGTTTTGATCATCTGATGACTTTACAAGACGGTAAATGACAGCATCATCTGCAAACAATCTAAGCCAGCTACTCAGATTGTCTCCTATGTCGTTAATATAGATCAGGAACAATAGAGGGCCTATAACACTTCCTTGGGGAACGCCGGATATTACTTCTGTTTTACTCGATGACTTTCTGTCTATTACTACCGACTGTGACCTTTCTGAGGGGAAATCACGAATCCAGTCGCACAACTGAGGCGATACTCCGTAGGCACGCAGTTTGGTTAGAAGACGCTTGTGAGGAACGGTGTCGAAAGCCTTCTGGAAATCTAAAAATATTGAATCAATTTGACATCCCCTGTCGATAGCACTCATTACTTCATGAGTGTAAAGAGCTAGATGTGTTTCACAAGAACGATATTTTCTGAATCCGTGCTGATTATGAGTCAATAAATCGCTTTCTTCGAAGTGCTTCATAATGTTCGAATACAGTACATGTTCCAAAACCCTACTGCAAATCGACGTTGGTGATGTAGGCCTGTAATTCAACGGATTACTCCTACCTCCCTTTTTGGGTATTGTTGTGACTTGAGCAATTTTCCAGTCTTTAGGTACGGATCTCCGTTCTGTATGTCACCACTCTACTGGTCGATGTTTTGCTGCATCAATAACCTTTCCTTCATGCGCGTACTGCCTCTCGCGGATCGCATCGTTCATTGTGCCTAGTAGATGGAAGTCGGAAGGTGCGAGATGCGGGCTGTAGGTTGGATGAGGGAGAACAGTCCAAGGAAGTTTTGTGAGCTCCTCTCGTGTGGGCACACTTATGTGAGGCCTTGCGTTATCATGGAAAAGAAGTTCGTTTGTATTTTTGTGGCCACAAACACGCAGAAGTCTTTTCTTCAGTTTCCTGAGGGTAGCACAGTACACTTAGGACTTGATCACTGCACCGTGAGGGGGGACGTCAGACAGAATAACCCCGTCGAGTCCCAGAAGACCGTCCCCGTGACTATACCGGCTGAAGAGGAGAGTTGGTTTAGCGCCATTCCGCGGATTTCGCTTTTGTTTCCCGTTCAAGGTGATGAATTAGCATTTACATACAACCACTCGCTCACAGAAAGATACGTACCTAAAGAATGGCAAATTGCTCAAGTAACACTAGTACCCAAAAAGGGAAGTAGGAGTATTCCGCTGAATTACAGGCCTATATCACTAACGTCCATTTGCAGTAGGGGAAAAGTGGCAATTGCCCCTGAATAAAGAAAAGTGCGAAGTTATTCACATGAGTACTAAAAGAAATCAGCTAAAGTTCGATTACGCGATAAGTCACACAAATCCGAGGGCTGTAAACTCAACTAAATACTTAGGGATTACAATTGCAAATAACCTAAATTGGAACGATCACATAGATAATGTTGTGGGTAGAGAAAACCAAAGACTGCGATTCACTGGCGGAACACTTAGAAGGTACAACAGGTCTACCAAAGAGACTGCTTACACCACGCTTGTCCGCCCTATTCTGGAGTATTGCTGTGCGGTGTGGGATCCACATCAAGTGGGACTGACGGATGACGTCGAAAAAGTACAAAGAAGGGCAGCTCGTTTTGTATTATCGCGAAATAGGGGAGACATGATACGTGAATTGGAGTGGCAATCATTAAGGGGCTCCGGAACGCCCTATACTTGCAATGTTAAAATAACGCTTATAAATTACATCTTTCCTCACAAAGTATTTGAGGTAGGAAGTTGAACTTTTTACAGATTATTTATTGGAATATGGGCTACAACTTAACACAAGGATTTTACAAAATTTTAGTTCAGTTATTAAAGATGATTTTTTTTCAATTGTAATGAAAATTCACAACATATTTTTGCAATTTTTTATTTATATATTCAAAAATATAAAGTTTTTTGGAAAAAGGCTGTGTTAAATTATGCAGAAGGTACTGTGTAACATTTACTGAAAGTTTGAAACAAATATGTTTGGAAGATGCTTAGAAAACATGTAATTAGTATGAGAAAATAAAAGTTTTGGGAATCGAGCGACAAAGATTGGATTAACTTTTTAGTGCATTCCAGGTCCATAGGATGGATTATCTTCATCCTCTGCAAACTCCTCCTCCAGTTTCCTCTTGTTCCTCCTCCTGTTTACTCTTGCTTGTATTTCTAGACTCTTTACAGCCCTGTCTGCAGTCCGAAGGCGTTCCTTGTCTAAAGCAAGCATCGCTCGTACCATGTTAGAACCTATCTTCATTCCCATATTTCTAAATACCTTGCACCTTACAATGTTGCCATCACTGAAAGTCGCAACAGCATCATACACACCAAAGTAAAGTGTTTCTATTCCAACAAATACAGTCTTGGGGATTCTCGACCATATAACACTATTTACACTTTCATTGGGGTTTTGAGTTTTTCCGTGAATACACTTTTTCAACAGTTCAGGTGCTGTTAAGTCTCTGAAAATAGGTTTTATCACCTCCATTATTGCATGAGGCAGACTATGCTTATGAGTGTACACTTCACCAGTTAGCAATCCTTTGTTTTATTTACACCAACTGTATTCTTCTTTGGGACACAAGCTATGTTGGGGATTTTCGTCGGTTGAAGAAGTATGAAAAAAAAGAGCCCAAACAGCCTTCTTCATTTCGTCGACACTTTGTGTATTTTGCCTAATAGCCATTCCATAATAGTTCTGTATTTTGTCAATTACACTGTCAGTTAACCTTCCCTTCCCATCCAACCCTTTGCCATCACTGAGTTTTTGTTTTTTGTACGAAGCTTTCAGTCGCCGAAGTCTTGTTCCCATTCGCTTCTGTACGTGTCCAATACACTCAAATTTCTGCACTACAACATCATCACCATAGGGTTTCAGTCCTTAAACACGGACGTTAATAATAACACCATTTGACAGCAGTTTAACAGCGCCACAGTGGGTCACGCCCATGTAGAACACATTTCAAAAAAAATTTAAAAATAGTTGTAGTCTTCGGAATTGAATAAATTATATATCTATTAAAAGGTAATAGTCTGCAGATTCAGAAAATGCAAAGAAGTAATAATTGAACTTTTCATGATTTTGAGCCTTTCCGGAGCCCCTTAAAACAAAGGCGATTTTGGTTGCTACGGGATCTTCTCATGATATTTCAATCACCTGTTTTCTCCTCCGATTGCGAAAACGTTCTGTTGGCACCCGCCTACATAGGGAGAGATGATCATCACGATAAAATAAGAGAAATCAGGGCTCGCACCGAAAAATTTAAGTGCTCCTTTTTACCGCGTGCCGTTCGAGAGTGGTTCATTGTACCCTCTGCCAGGCACTTTATTGTCAATAGCAGTGTAATCACGTAGATGTAGAACCCATGTTTCATCGCCTGTTACGATGTTCGACAAAAAATTGTCTTTATCAGCCTCGTAATGCGCAAGCAGTTACGCGCAGATTGTTCTCGGTTGTTCTTTTTGCTCGTCTGTCAGGCTGCGAGGAACCCAGCCGCCGGACGAGTGTGTCAGAGCTACCGACAGAGACATCCAGTTGAGCAGCGAGATGTTTGATTGTGATCCGTCTACCACCTCGAATGGGAGTGTCCACACGTCCAAATACAGCAGGAGTCACAGTTGTGTGCGGCCGGCCGGCACGCGGGATATCTTACAGGTTGGGGCGACCTTGCTGCGGTGATGACAGACGCCTCGCACAACGACTCGCCGTGCTTTTGTTCACTGCCAGGTCTCCGTAGACATTCTGCAAGCGCCTATGAATATCTGTGGTGCTCTGATTTTTCACCAAAAGAAGCTCAGTGACAACCGTGTTGCATCCCTTGGGTAGTGAAAACAATAAATCGTAGAGGTGGGGGTGTAAATGTGGAAGCGTGTGGGCAATGTGGAAAAGTCTAGTATCTGGCCTGCACAGTGCTGCACTCTAGCAGGGCAGCCAGGAATTGTTGCAATAGTTCCTATTTGTCACAGTAGAGGGTTAGCAGTCAGTTGAACCACAGACGCCGTGACAGTGATGCAATATACGTTTGCGCATTTTCTAAATCTTTTTCGAGGTAAGTTGTGGTATTATATTTATTTACATACTTTGTAGTCATCGTTCTTTACGTCTGATAGCTTATAAAGGGAGGTGCATAGAAGGTTCTAGCACTCCTTTGTCAACCTTAAATGGATAATTGCTTAATGTAATGTACCGAAATTTTAATGGCCATTGTGTAGGTAATGTGGAAGCATACATACGATGGCATTGTGGAAACGTTTCCACAATACCAACATCAAATACATTACTTCTAATACGTTTTGCGCCTGTTTCTAGATGCCACGAAAGCTAACTGATCGGAAACCAAGAGCTATTGTGAAGAAGTGGGATGCTGTAAACGTGATTAAGCCTATAATAGCCTTAAGGGAAAAGCAGATGGGACTAAGAAGAGCAGTAAATCCTTTCAGTGTACCTCAGACGACACTTCAAAGGTTTGTGCATAGTGATATGTCAGCTGAAGAATGTGTTTCTTTGAGACTTGGACATAAGCCTGTACTACCTGATACTATTGAGAAACAGTTCGTACAGTATCTCATCCTTCAGGCTAGATTCAAACAGCTCTTCTTCGAGTGGTTTGACCACTTCATTTCTAAGGCACATCCCTCACAAGATTCTCCTGTGTTGTCAATTCTTGATGGGCATAACAGTCATGCCAGAACCCTTCAAGTTATAGAACGTGCAAGGGAGAACCATGTTACAAACGTGAGCATTCCGCCTCACACCTCTCATAAAACTCAGCCACTTGATAAGACCTTTATGGGCACTCTAAAAACCTATTACGCTGAGTATGTTCGCCAATGGTTGCGGCACAGCAGCCGGCCCTTAGGACCATATGACATACCTGCGTTGTTTGGGAAAGCCTACCTAAAGTGCCAGACTGGCTCTATTGCTGCAAAAGGACTTTTGGAGACTGGAATTTTCCCATGTGACAGATTTTTCAGAAATCGATTTTATAGCTGCCACATCGGCTTTAGATGAGGCCAGAAGTCTGAGAGGAACTTACGAGAATCCAGTATCTCCAGGTGGAAGTAATGATCTCCGACAAGAAGACACTCAGAACGCATTCAGACCTGTGACAACTGACAGCCCAAGTGAAGACGGCCAAAGAGAAAGCAGAAGGTCAACATCGTTGTCAAATACCTCATCAAACACGTGTGTGTCTCCACAAGATGTCATGCCAATGCCTCCACTAAAGAGGAAGGTTTCCAACAGAGGTCGTAAGCCAGGTTCATCAGCTGTTATGACATATTCGCCTTAAAAAACACGCCTTGAAGACTCCTTATTCAAGGGTAAACAGAAGCTCCCTAAGGAATCTGTCAAAAGCAAGAAAAAACGTGAAGCTCCTCCTAGAAAACCATGCAAAAAAATGGCTTAAGTTATCTGAGGATTCAGATGAAGAGCCCAGTGCACCAACTGTCTCTTCAGGCGAGTGAGATTTGGATCTCCCAGTTGGGGAAGAAAAACCTACTGAAGAAGGTGCCATTTGTATTTTTTGTGGAGGAGCATTTTCCAAAGACGTTGAGAGAGAGTTGTGGATTAAGTGTGTAGTGTTTGAGGAGTGGAGTCACTCTTTGTGTGCCAGAAATGAAGGAGATATTTACATATGCGATTTTTGCAAGTGAACTTCGCTTAGCATTTTTCTATTACAGTTGCGTTTAAAAATATTATTGTGTAATTTAAATTTAATATAAAATAAAACAGTTTCTAACATTTTAATAACTTTCGTTTGAAGTAGTCAGTTTCCCACAATTTTAAGGCGTTTCCACATTACCCGCACTTCTTGAAAAATTAATGAGTTATTGTGCAAGCAGAAAATGTTTTTTTTTAATTTTTAACATATTTATTTTTTATGTTTCATAGTATTACATTCATTGCTAAAACATTATGAATTAACTTTGGCTAATTTTTGAAGCTAAAAGAGAAGTAAACATTTCTTTTATACAGCAAAAACAAACTGGGTTTCCACATTTACACCCCTACCTATACATAATGTATAGAAACAAATGAAACAAAAGTACCTCGATACATCATACGAGCAACAAGATCAAAACCAAAGGAGCAATAAAGACCAACAGATAGAGATTCTGTCAGTTCCAATTTATACACTATTTACAATGGCAGCGATTCTTATATGTCTGCTTGCTATACATCTCTTTAAATATCCTTCATATTATTAACATCTGTGGACTTTAAAAAGGCGTTCGACTCCGCAGATAAAGACACATTAACAGAAGTGCTGAAAGAATTTGGAATAGATGATAAGACAACGAGGTTTATTCAGCAAACACTTACAAAACCCGATCACAAATTAAATTTTTAGGAGAACTCTCAGATCCCTTTGAAATACCAGATAGGGTTGATAGAAGAGGTAGAGAAGATCCAACGGAGAGCACCGCACTTCGTTACAGGATCATTTAGTAATCGCGAAAGGGTTACAGAGAAGATAGATGAACTCCAGTGGAAGACTCTGCAAGAGAGACGCTCAGTAGCTCGGTTCAGGTTTTTGTTGAAGTTTCGAGAACATACTTTCACTGAAGAGTCAAGCAGTATATTGCTCCCTCCTACGTACTTCTCGCGAAGAGACAATGAGGATAAAATCAGAGACATTAGAGCCCACACAGATGCATACCGACAATCTTTCTTTCCACGAACAATACGAGACCGGAATAGAAGGAAGAACCGATAGAGGTACTCAAAGTACGCTCCGCCACATACCGTCAGGTGGCTTGCGGAGTATGGATGTAGATGTAGATATCAAAACAGGTTTGAGGCAAGGAGACAGTCTCCGATCTTGTTTTACTGTGTTTTAGGGAAAGGTATCAGGGAATGGCGAAAAGAAATGAGTCAGTTCAACTTTCCAAATGGAATCAGGCTAGGCCGCAAACAGTCTGGGCTTAAATTTGAATGCCTCGCGTTTGCGGATGATACAGTGATTTTTTTTTGTGCAGAGAATCTACAAATTGCAACTAAACAGATTGAAGTCCTCAAGGAAACAGCAGTGAAAACAGGATTGCAAATATCTTTTGAGAACACACAATATATGAACATAAATGCCATTGATCCAGTCTGGACAATGAAGACCAAGTATGGCGACATCAATAGAATTCAGAAGTTCATGTACCTAGGAGAGATTTCGACTCCCAACAACAATGAAAAGGCAAGAAAAATGGAAATAGCATTCACATTGTGTCAGAACACATACAAATCTAAATCACTCTCATACCAGGGCAAATTGCAACACAACAGCACAGTCGTCAAACCTGAATGTTTATATCCATCGGAGACAATATCCAGGAAGGGACTTTCAGACTTGGAAACGAAAGACATGAAATTGCTTAGAAATATTCTTGGGCCCAGAAAAATATGTAATGAATTTACGTTCCACCTAAGATCAAATCAAGAACTTTATCAACGATTTGAAAATATCACCACCACAATGAAGAAAAGAAGACTGTCTTTCTATGGACATATTCAAAGAACGGAATCAGAGAGGCTCGCCAACAAGATTCTTCTCTTCCAGGAGAGCAGGAAGACACAAGTTCCATTGAAAAAAGTTCACTGGGATCTAGTAAAATGTGGAATCACGACAGAAGAAATTGTGAACAGGCAGATGTTTAGGAAAAAGGCTGCGGAGGTGAAGGATTTCTTCGAGGAGAAAATGAGGAAGAACATAGTATTCTCGGCAGGAATGATCCAACGGATAAAGGAGTACTGGCGAAAGAGGAATGAAGAGAACTGTAGAAAGTGAGGAAAGTTGTGTAAACGTAGCCCATAGAGGGCTGTAACGAAAATAAATAAATAAATAAATGTAGAAAAGCGACATTAAAAATTAACAATCAATATTTTTAAACGTATAAAAATGAACAAACTTTGATGTAACGATATTTTATATAATTAAGTCCGATATTTGTAATATGAAGGACAATCAAAGAGATGTAGATGCAAGCAGACATATAAGAATGGTTGCCATTGTAAATAAAGTATAAACAGCAACTCACAATTAGAGTCTCTATCTGTTGGCCTTTATTGCTCTTTTGGTTTTGATCTTGTTCCTCGTATGACGTACTGAGCTACTTTTGCGTCATTTGTTATAAGAGCGATTGTTCTTGTCTGGACTTATAGGTCGGTACTGTGGTAAATGTACCAAGGTTATATTTCTTAATACATTCCAAAACGACATTGAGCTACGTGTCTCCATTTATTAGATAATAACCTCCATTTGCCATTTAGCACAGTTGCTGCAGAGGCGAGAAGGATTATCGCTGACCGCCATTTGATCTGCCATTAATCCAACTTATTACATTTCAGTATATTTAAAACGAACAGCTCACTCTAAGACGCAATAGATGCTTAAAATACTGAATAAATCTTCCTGGCAAGTATTTTAGCACAAAAACCTTGATTTAAATACTTGACGTAAGTAGAGAAAGGGTAAAACATACGACCCTGGCTTGATTCTACGAGGCGTGTTTTTTAAGTAAGTACCGTTTTGAAATTAAAAAAAGACGTGCTAAGATATCTCTATAATTTTATTTTTACATGAAAGCCTGTACCTTAATCTACGCACTGACGCCATTACAGTCTGATTCTTCCTTGTTTACGTTGTGTACTGAGTGTTTAAGATGCCTCCGATAATCGTGAGTCCCGCCGACTGTGAAGTACGGGCTGTTATAAGATTTCTTAGTGCTAAAGGCCTAAAAGCGATCGATATTCATCGTGAAATCTGTGCAGTTTACGGAGAAAACGTTATGAGTGATGGAATGATAAGAAAGTGGGTGACAGCATTTAAAGATGGCCGCACAGATGTGCACGATGAACAACGGAGTGGGCGTCCTTCGGTCGTTAATGAAAGTTTGGTGGAGGAAGTGGACAATAAGGTGAGAGAAAACAGACGCTTTACGATTTCCTCCTCGCGGGATGACTTTCCTAATGTTTCTCGTAGTGTTTTGTATGGCATTGTGACCGAGCACTTGAATTACCGAAAATTGTGCGCACGTATGGGTACCGAAAATGTTGACGGATGCGCACAAAACCAAACTTTTAGACAGTGCATTGACTTTCCTAGAGCGGTACCACAACGACGGTGATGACTTCTTAAAAAAATGGCTCTGAGCACTATGGGACTTAACATCTATGGTCATCAGTCCCCTAGAACTTAGAACTACTTAAACCTAACTAACCTAAGGACAGCACACAACACCCAGCCATCACGAGGCAGAGAAAATCCGTGACCCCGCCGGGAATCGAACCCGGGAACCCGGGCGTGGAAAGCGAGAACGCTACCGCACGACCACGAGATGCGGGCGATGACCTCTTAAGCCAAATTGTTACACGCCACACCAGAATCAAAGCAACAGTCCATGGAAGTCGAGCAAGGGCATCGTTTTGCTGCAAGACAATGCCCGTCCGCATGTGGCGAATCAGACCAAAGATCTCATCACATCTTTTCGATGGGAAACTCTAGATCATCGTCCGTACAGCCCCGATCTTGCGCCCAGTGACTACCATCTTTTCCTGTACTTGAAGAAACTCCTGGGCGGTCAGCGTCTTCAAGATGATGTCAAAACAGTGGTGATGCAGTGGTTAACAAGTCAGGCGGCAGACTTCAATGATGAGGGTATTCAAAAACTGGTACAACGTTATGACAAGTGCCTCAATATTGACAGAAATTATGTAGAAAAGTAGATTAAGGTACAGGTCTACCGTATCTTCCTTCGTCGTCGGCGTTGTCGTTGTTGCCGTGAGGCACCGTTATGCCAAGTGGAAAGGCGCGTCGATCTTAGAGCATGAGATATGGTAACCGTCATTGACAACACACAAGGGTCACGGTAGCACCTGATTCCAGAATAGCTGCAGTAGTTAGGATCTACGAACTACCCCCTCTTGACCTGTTCCCCAAGACTTAACTCGTAACGAGATCCCTTCGAAGCAATTTGTCATAACGATCATCTATAAAGGCTTCGTACACCGATAAGAAATGTTACAGTTTATGGAATAATAACAGATACGACCAAACTGTCTTGTTTCTTCTGTTTAATTTAACGTAACTTTGTTCACAGTTTTATTTCGCACTCACAACTCATTTACACTCTGATGTGGAGTATAAAAAAAATAAAAAAAATAAAAAGAAACGGTCTCAATACCGCGTCCCTCGTGAGATGCGTATAGATTTATCCCGGAATTGACCGCCCTGTAGGTGTACTCAATTTAATAACCACACTTCGCTATCCGCGATTTCGTGTAACTAAATGTCCTTTTTTTACTCTGATTGTATACCGTAGTTATTTAAAACTCGCCCCTATATTTTTTCACTACGCACAAGTAGCACTTCTTTACTTGTTTATTTCTAAGAGTAAACGAAAAAAATGACGCCGTATCATCGGCTTCGTCGATGTAAAGCAAAACACCTCAATATGCCCAATTTTACCTCTTCTTATAGGATCGGCTACCTTACTCATTAATTTACTACATATTATTTCCAATAACACTAAACAGGTATCGTCGTTATATTTTAATTGTATTCAAAAGCATGTTATTATTATTATTATTATGACCGACCAAATTGTAACAAATCGCGCGGCGTGCGTTTTTAACGATAGCTTTACACTCGTCCAGCCTTTATTCATGCAATATTATATATAAATATACAGACAGGACCGAAAGATTGATCTCTCTACCGTAACCAATAGAGGCAAATACGCTAATCAAGTTCCGTTACATCTATCTTGACTCGTATTGTTACACAGGCTTTCATGTAAAAATAAAATTATTGAGATATCTTAGCACGTCTTTTTTTTAATTTCACAACGGTACTTACTTAAAAAAACACGCCTCGTACAAACTGCGTAAGTAAGTGGTATTTAAGTTCCAATTGAGGAGTGAGTGAGTAGTGAGGAGTGAGTCGTTTTACGACATTTCTTGCAAATCTTGTTATTGCCTCATAAATAGGTCTGTTTTGTGGCGTGACTTACAGAAACCACGAATTCCAAGTGCAACAGTATAGCTTACGCATGTGATTTTTTTTATTAGATGCGAAAAAATATGAACCATTTACTCTGCGAAAGTGATAAATTGACATTAGTGTAAATTTTGACCACTTGCAGGCGACATTAATACGAACAACGCATTCAGCTCCGCCTCTGTACTTCTATCATCTCAAACATCCTAGCACAACGTTTTATACATTACTCGTAGTGGCGGTTTCTGCGTATCATCAACATGGACAAATGCAATGAATATGGATGATACGATACTCTATGGTATTTTGCGGTTTGATTTCATTCTGTTATTTAGCAGTTGCATTGATTTGATTTTGTAAATGATACTGACAATATTAAACACATGTATAATGCATTACTCATACTAAAACTTCTCCCGGATAATTATTTTGTTCAAATTGTACAAGAATTCCACCTGACGTAGTGTAATAATGTTGACTGTAAGTTGTATTCATATCACTAAAATTACAGATCGTACATCAGAGCTTTTATAGTTTTTGTCTTCGATGGATTTAATTATTCTTAGCAAATTGATCATGAAAAGGAACCACAGAATACCAACCGCACACAACACTGACGTATGCTACCAGAAATATTTTTCTCCGTGATTCGTGCGTAGTTTAATTTTGGCCTCATACATCAGCAATGAAATCTTGTTCAACAGTAAATACCATCAGCACTGTTCTTAGAAAATGCAGTCTGATTCGATTAATTTTTTCTTTTATAAATAGAGTTCTGTACCACCGGTGCACATTTATTTCTTACACATCGGAATATTGTTTGCAGTTTCAAGTAATTTAAATTTGCCGCTGTGATAAAAGTTAAGATGGCGGCCAACAAAAGATAGAGGATTTCTTTTTTAATTAAGGTTTTCCTTTGCTCAATAAATAATTAATTATTTAAATTGATGCCACCAATAAAAAAGTTATTAAATTGTTTTGCAAATTAGTTTAACACAAACCCATGCTATTTTCAACTAGAGGTACAGACGAAGTTGCTATATAATCACAACTAACAATGGCTGCGCTTCTTGCAGCTATGATAAAACAATTAATACAAAATTGTAATTAAAAGAGGAGTGAATTTTCAATAATTAATCATAAATAGTATTAACGCATTTGGCTCTATTTGTTTTTACCAGCAAATGAACATAAAAGTACAATAATTTTACATTAAATGTTTTTCATTTAACAGACATCAAATAAATTCGCGTCTTGCGTCAGCGACGTACATCAGAAGAAAACGACAAAAGGGTGCAAAACAAAAGAAAAGAATGACATAGATTAACAAAGAATGTGAAACAAATATTGTCTCTGTTTTACATAATTATCATCCAGGGAGAAGAAATAAAAACTTTGAGGTTCGCCGATGACATTGTAATACTGTCAGAGACAGCAAAGGACTTGGAAGAGCAGTTGAACGGAATGGACAGTGTCTTGAAAGGAGGATATAAGATGAACATCAACAAAAGGAAAACGAGGATAATGGAATGTAGTCGAATTAAGTGGGTGATGATGAGGGAATTAGACTAGGAAATGAGACACTTAAAGTAGTAAAGGAGTTTTGCTATTTGGGGAGCAAAATAACTGATGATGGTCGAAGTAGAGAGGATATAAAATGTAGACTGGCAATGGCAAGGAAAGCGTTTCTGAAGAAGAGAAATTTGTTGACATCGAGTATTGATTTAAGCGTCAGGAAGTCATTTCTGAAAGTATTTATATGGAGTGTAGCCATGTATGGAAGTGAAACATGGACGGTAAATAGTTTGGACAAGAAGAGTTACGTAATTTTCCAGACGTTCACATTCCACTCGTAATAAAAAAAATATATATCGTGGATGTTATATCGCAAATCACAGCCGCCAGTTATCCGTATTTATGAAATTCCAAGACGTTCCACGTCCCGCATGTTTTTCAGCTGAAATTGGCCGAGAACAAAATATTTAAAAAAAAATGGTTCAAATGGCTCTGAGCACTATGGGACTCAACTGCTGTGGTCATAAGTCCCCTAGAACTTAGAACTTAGAACTACATCACACACATCCATGCCCGAGGCAGGATTCGAACCTGCGACCGTAGCGGTCGTGCGGTTCCAGACTGTAGCGCCTTTAACCGCTCGGCCACTCTGGCCGGCTAACAAAATGTTTCATTTGTTATTGAACGACCGTCGTAGATGGCATGTCTAGGTGAGCGTAACGCACACCTTCCACTGACTGTGGCGATACTAGTCGGTTGCAGTCCGAGACGTTTCTACACCGGTCGCCGGACTGTCCTGACCAGAGCAAGTAAAACGCAGAAGCGGCCGCGCCTGAATTCGCGTGCGGTGTGAACTTGCGGCACGCCGTGTGCGCCGGGCGGCGCGTGCTGTGGTTTGGTGTGCCGAGCTGTGTTCGCGGCTGCAGGCGTGGATCTGCCGCCGCTATTTTTAGGCGCCCCGCTGTCGGCTGCCGGGCGCTGGCACGCCGCAGACCATAACCTAGGAGCAGCGTCGCTTTGGGCGGAGTCGCGTTTCGCCGATCGCGCGATCACGCCTAAGTATGCCTCGGCCCGGCGCGGGGCGTCCAGCCGCGACTGCCGCCTGCACGCACAGTCTCCACCACTCGCTGGTCCGCATTTGTTGGAATGGATACGGAACGAACAACAGCTCTGTGAGACAAAGGTAACTGTGTAAAAGCCCAGCCTGAAAGAAAGTGGCGACAGTCTCCAGGCTGCAGTTTTCCAAAGAAGGGAATGCTGAAGGGGCTCCGGAACGCCCTATACTTGCAATGTTAAAATAACGCTTATAAATTACATCTTTCCTCACAAAGTATTTGAGGTAGGAAGTTGAACTTTTTACCGATTATTTATTGGAATATGGGCTACAACTTAACACAGGGATTTTACAAAATTTTAGTTCAGTTATTAAAGATGATTTTTTTTCAATTGTAATGAAAATTCACAACATTTTTTTGCAAATTTTTTATTTATATATTCAAAAATATACAGTTTTTTGGAAAAAGGCTGTGTTAAATTATGCAGAATGTACTGTGTAACATTTACTGAAAGTTTGAAGCAAATATGTTTGGAAGATCCTTAGGAAACATGTAATTAGTATGAGAAAATAAAAGTTTTGGGAATCGAGCGACAAAGATTGGATTAACTTTTTAGTGCATTCCAGGTCCATAGGATGGATTATCTTCATCCTCTGCAAACTCCTCCTCCAGCTTCCTCTTGTTCCTCCTCCTGTTTACTCTTGCTTGTATTTCTAGACTCTTTACTGCCCTGTCTGCAGCCCGAAGGCGTTCCTTGTCTAAAGCAAGCATCGCTCGTACCATGTTAGAACCTACCTTCATTCCCATATTTCTAAATACCTTGCACCTTACAATGTTGCCATCATTGAAAGTCGCAACAGCAACTTTACTTTTACTCATTATTATACTTCAACAAAACAGAGACTCAAGAAACAGAATTAATTACGAATATTTTCGAGATAACGACAGAGTAAATAAACATGAAACAATCGACAATCACACCAGCGATATATATTGAACCATCACAGGTTAGCCACAACACATACTTTATCTCACATCACTAAAATGTACCTGATGAACACGGACGTTAATAATAACACCATTTGACAGCAGTTTAACAGCGCCACAGTGGGTCACGCCCATGTAGAACACATTTCAAAAAAAATTCAAAAATAGTTGTAGTCTTCGGAATTGAATAAATTATATATCTATTAAAAGGTAATAGTCTGCAGATTCAGACAACGCAAAAAAGTAAAAATTGAACTTTTCATGATTTTGAGCCTTTCCGGAGCCCCTTAAAGATGGAAGGAGTATACAGGGTGGTCCATTGATAGTGACCGGGACAAATATCTCACGAAATAAGCACCAAACGAAAAAACTACAAAGAACGAAACTCGTCTAGCGTGAAGGGGGAAACCAGATGGCGCTATGATTGGCCCGCTAGATGGCGCTGCCATAGGTCAAACGGATATCAACTGCGTCTTTAAGTAGGAACCCCCATTTTTTATTACATATTCCTGTAGTACGTAAAGAAATATGAATGTTTTAGTTGGACCACTTTTTTCGCTTTGTGACAGATGGAGCTGTAATAGCCACAAACACATGGCTCACAATTCTAGACGAACACTTGGTAACAGGTAGGATTTTTAAATTAAAATACAGAACATAGGTACGGATGAACATTTTATTCCGGTTGTTCCAACGTGATACATGTACCTTTGTGAACTTATCATTTCTGAGAACGCATGCTGTTACAGCGTGATTACCTGCAAATACCACATTAATGCAATAAATGCCCAGAATGATGTCCGTCGCCAGCCGAAGTGGCCGTGCGGTTAAAGGCGCTTCAGTCTGGAACTGCAAGACCGCTACGGTCGCAGGTTCGAATCCTGCCTCGGGCATGGATGTTTGTGATGTCCTTATGTTAGTTAGGTTTAACTAGTTCTGAGTTCTAGGGGACTAATGACCTCTGCAGTTGAGTCCCATAGTGCTCAGAACCATTTGAACCATTTTTTTTATGTCCGTCATCCTCAATGCCTTTGGCAATACGTGCAACGACATTCCTTTCAACACCGAGTAGTTCGCCTTCCGTAATGTGCGCACATGCATTGACAATGCGCTGACGCATGTTGTTAGCCGTTGTCGGTGCATCACGATATCAAATATCCTTCAACTTTCCCCACAGAAAGAAATCCGGGGACGTCAGATCCGGTGAACGGCCAACCCATCTATCATGAAATATGCTATTCAATACCGCTTCCACCGCACGCGAGCTATGTGCCGGACATCCATCACGTTGGAAGTACATCGCCATTCTGTCATGCAGCGAAACATCTTGTAGTAACATTGGTAGTACATTACGTAGGCAATGAGCATACATTGCACCATTTAGATTGCCAACGATAAAATGGGGGCCAATTATCCTTCCTCCAATAATGCCGCACCATACATTAACCCGCCAAGGTCGCTGATGTTTCAATTGTCGCAGCCATAGTGGACTTTCCTTTGCCCAATAGTGCACATTATGCCGGTTTACGTTACCGCTGTTGGTGTATGACGCTTCGTCGCTAAATAGAACGCGTGCAAAAAGCTGTCATCGTCCCGTAATTTCTCTTGTGCCCAGTGGCAGAACTGTACACGACGTTCAAATTCGTCGCCATGAAATTCCTGGTGCATAGAAATATGGTACGGGTGCAATCGATGTTGGTGTAGCATTCTCAACACCGACGTTTTTGGGATTCCCGATTCTCGCGCAATTTGTCTGCTACTGATATGCGGATTGGCCGCGACAGCAGCTAAAACACCTACTTGGGCATCATCATTTGTTGCAGGTCATGGCTGACGCTTCACATGTGGCTGAACACTTTCTGTTTCCTTAAATAACGTAACTTCCGGCGAACGGTCCAGACACTTGGATGATGTCGTCCAGGATACCGAGCAGCATACACAGCACACGCCCGTTGGGCATTTTGATCACAATAGCCATACATCAACACGATATCGACCTTTTCCGCAGCTGGTAAACGGTCCATTTTAACATGGGTAATGTATCACGAATCAAATACCGTCCACACTGGCGGAATGTTACGTGATAACACGTACTTAAAGCGTTTGTGAATGTTCCCCACAGTTTCTTTCTCTCCAGTGAGAAGTTCAATGACGGTACGTTGCTTATAACATACATCACGTACTGACGCCATTTGGAAACTTTCCTGCAGCTACGCTATCTGTCGGTAGCGACGGAAACTTGGCGCGATCACTCAAGAGACTTCAGATAATACATACCTAACGTTTCGCATTCGTAGCACTGTTTTCGGCTGAGAAAAAAAAATACGGTGCATTACTTTCTCGGCAACCCTCGTAGAAATGCAAGTGGACGTAAATGAAGATGAGATGTGTGATAGTATCAGCCGGAAAAATTTGACAGAGCTGTGAAAGCCGTAAGTCAAAACAAGGTCCCGGGAGTAGATGACATTCCATCAGAACTACTGATAGCCTTGGGAGAGCCAGTCATGACAAAACTCTACCATCTGGTGTTTAAGATGTAGGAGACAGGTGCTGACATGTGTGTATATTTCCGAACTATCAGACTGATAAGTTATGGCTGCAAAAATACTAATTCTTTACCGAATGATGGAAAAACTGGTAGAAGTCGACCTCGGGGAAGACGAGTTTGGACTCCAGGGATATGTAGGGATACGTGAGGCAATACTGGCCCTACGATCATCTTAGAAGATAGGTTAAGGAAAGGCAAACCCACATTTATAGCATTTGTAGACTTAGAGAAATCTTTTGATAATGTTAACTGGAATATTCTCTTTGAAATTCTGTAGGTAGCAGGCATAAAATATAGGGAGAGAAAGACTATTTACAACTTGTACTGCAATCAGACGCCAGTTATAAGAGTCAAGGGGCATGAAGAAGAAGTAATTATTGAGAAGGTTGTGAGATCGGGTTGTAGCCCATCCCCAATGTTATTCAATCTGTGCATTGACCAAGTGATGAAGTAAACCAAATTTGCAGGGAATTAGAGTTCAGGGAGAAGAAATAAAAACTCCGAGATTAGCAGACGGCATAGTATTTCTGTCAGAAACCAGGCAGCAGTTATGGGGGACGAGGAGCATAAAAGAGAAGCAGTGGACGAGAAGGGAGTGAGTCAGGGTTGTAACCTATCACGTATGTTATTTAATCTGTACGCTTAACTTGCAATAAAGGAAACAAAAGATAAATTTGGAAAAGGAGAAAAAATTAAAACTTTGAGGTTTGCTGATGACACTGTAATTCTGGCAGACACAGCAAAGGACCTGGAAGAGCAGCTGAACGGAATGGAGAGCGTCTTGAAAGATGACCATCAACAAAAGCAAAACAAGGATATTGGAATGTAATCGAATTAAATTAGGCGATACTGAAGGAATCTGATTAGAAAACGAGGCACTTAAAGTACTAAATAGATTTTGTTATTTAGACAGCGAAATAACTGATGATGACCGAAGCAGAGAGGAGATAAAATGTAGACTGGCAACGGAAAGAAAAGCGTTTCTGAAGAGGAGAAATTTGTAAATATCGAATATAGATTTAAGGGTTAGGAAGTCTTTTCTAAAAGATGGTGTGTAGCCATGTATGGAACTGAAACATGGACGATAAACACTTTAAACAACAAGAGAATAGCAGCTTTTGAAATGTGCTGCTACAGGAGATTGCTGAAGATCAGATGGGTGGAGCCCATAACTTATGAGGAGGTACTAATCAGAATTGTGGAGAAAAGAAATTTGTGGCACAACTTGACTAAAAGAAGGGATCGGTTGATAGGACACATTCTGAGACATCAAGGATCACCCAATTTAGTACTGGAGGTAAGTTTGGGGGGTACAAATTGTAGAGGGAGACGAAAAGATGGATACACTAAGCAGACTCAGAAGGATGTAAATTATGGTGAAGGTGAAGAGGTCGGAGATGAAGAGGCTTACACAGGTTGGTTAGCTGGTTGTATGACGTCCCATGGCCCAGATTAGGCAAACTACAAATTCTTAAATATTTTTCCACGATATTGAGCAATTGTGTTCGTCATGTGTAAAAGAAACTCTACTGAAAGTTAGGAAATAATGCGATTACAAAGAAAAACTATTATCTGTAACATAAGTATTATTATTATCTTAGTCCTTTTTGGTATCGGCGTGAAACAAAAAGCGCCAGACACTCTCTTGTTTGTTCTTGTTCGGACGCCATTGTGCGCCGTCTACGTTTTATTATTTGAGGAGGAGCTCCAATATATGTATAAAATATCGCTGTTGTTAATTTTAACTGTAACCTGCACCACATATCCAGTTTGCTTGTTCCATCATTTTTAAAAGAATTTCAGGCGCAGCGCTGGCAGCAAGCTGAACATCGCTGGACGGCGACAATTGGTCGCCATTAAGCGGCAATTTCAAATTATCGTAATTATTATCCCGTTATTTCCACAAGCGACGCTGGAGATCGGCGATATTATTTCTTTCATCCATGATCTTTAGGAAACTGACATTTTCAAACTACTTAACGATTTTTTCAGACGATTTATGTTACGTGCAATAGGACACAGACTTGGCCTGCACTAAGCCGTAATTAAATCACAAGTAGGTATTTACCTATTGAAACTGATGAAATACGTTTTCGTATTTGTGTATAGCCTATAATGATTAACTGTTTTTGAGCGTGGATTCTACTAAGTAATTTCAATAATTATTCAGGATCCCACGCTACATTTTTGTGTCAGTAAAATGAAAGAACAATCCGTGCCTTCGCATATCTTTGCAGTGGAACCCAAGATCAAATTAAAAATAAATATGAAATATAAATTAAATTAAATTATAAGACATGCAAATTAACACGTTATAGACAGATACAGTTGGTTAGTTGGTTTGGGAGAGGGGACCAAACACGATGTCATGGGTCCATGTTTACATAGAATAGAGTGGCATGGAGTGCTGCATCAAACTAGTCTTCGGACTGAAGACCACAACAACAACAAGGACCTCAGAATGTAAGCTACACATTTCGTCCCAGGCTAAGATCATTGTCTAATAATAATATCGCTTGTCAGAAGACAGTGCAGGCACTGGATTCCGTTAAGACAGTTCTGCTGTGGAACAGATAACAGATGCATTGCACGAGCGAGTGAAATGGCACGGTAACTGGAAACGTACTGCAAAATTAGAGAACGCGGGAAAATACGAGTCTTGTGAGCAAAACAAAATTATACAAAGACCCAGCGCGAATTTCTGGCGCTATATGGACCAAATGCAATTTCCCGGACAACCACACCGAGCGAGGTGGCGCAGTGGTTAGCACACTGGACTCGCATTCGGGAGGACGAGGTTCAATCCCGCGTCCGGCCATCCTGATTTAGGTTTTCCGTGATTTCCCTAAATCGCTCCAGGCAAATGCTGGGATGGTTCCTCTGAAAGGGCACGGCTGACTTCCTTCCCTGTCCTTCCCTAATCCGATGACACCGATGACCTCGCTGTTTGGTCTCTTTCCCCAAAACCAACCAACCAACGGACAACCACAATGAGATGGTGCCAACAGTTTGACCAAAGACGCACATACTTCGGTGGCGGTGATCGGGAGCGAAGGCTATCGTCATCGACAGCAAACGATAATGTTCAGGCAGTCGATGAATTGATTCGTAGCAATTGCTCAGCAGAAGCGGATCTCAATAGCCAATGCTCGTTTCATCGTCCTAGATCGTCTGCATTATTGAAAATTGTGCTTACTCTGGATTCTGCAATCATGCACCATGTGATTTCCCTCTTTTCTGTAAGCTGGAAGAATATCTGAGGAGTGGGAAGGGGGAGTGGCATTTTAATACACTACTGGCCATTAAAATTGCTACACTACGAAGATGATGTGCTACAGACGCGAACTTTAACCGACAGGAAGAAGATGCTGTGATATGCAAATGATTGGCTTCTCAGAGCATTCAAACAACGTTGGCGCCGGTGGCGACACATACAACGTGCTGACATGAGGAAAGTTTCCAACCGATTTCACATACACAAAAAGCAGTTGACCGCCGTTGCCTGGTGAAACGTTGTTGTGATGCCTCGTGCAAGGAGGAGTAATGCGTACCATCACGTTTCCAACTTTGATAAAGGTCGGATTGTAGCCTATCGCGATGGCCGTTTATCGTCGAGATCCAATGACTGTTAGCAGAATATGCAATCGCTGGGTTCAGGAGGGTAATACGGATCGCCGTGCTGGATCCCAACGACCTCGTATCACTAGTAGTCGAGACGACAGACATCTTATCCGCATGGCTGTACCGGATCGTGCAGCCACGTCTCGATCCCTGAGTCAACAGATGGGGACGTTTGCAAGACAACAACCATCTGCACGAACAGTTTGACGACGTTTGCAGCAGCATGGACTATCACCTCGGAGACCATGGCTGCGGTTACCCTTGACGCTGTATCACAACAGGAGCGCCTGCGATGGTGAACTCAACGACGAATCTGGGTGCACGAATGGCAAAACGTAATTTTTACGGATGAATCAAGGTTCTGTCTACAGCATCATGATGGTCGTATCCGTGTTTGGCGACATCACGGAGAACACACATTGGAAGCGCGTATTCGTCATCGCCATACCGGCGTATCACCCGGCGTTATGGTATGGTGTGCCATTGGTTACACGCCTCGGTCATCTCTTGTTCACATTGACGGCACTTCGAACGGTGGACGTTACATTTAAGATGTGTTACGACCCGAGGCTCTACCCTTGATTCGATCCCTGAAAACCCTACATTTCAGCAGGATAATGCACGACCGCATGTTACAGGTCCTGTACGGGGCTTTCTGGATACAGAAAATGTTGGACTGCTGCCCTGGCCAGCACATTCTCCAGATCTCTCACCAGTTGGAAACGTCTGGTCAATGGTGGTCGCGCAACTGGCTCGTCACAATAAGTCAGTCACTATTCTTGATGAACTGTGATACCGTGTTGAAGCTGCATGGGCAGCTGTACCTGTACACGCCATCCAAGCTCTGACTCAATGCCCAGGCGTATCAAGGCCGTTATTACGACCAGAGGTGGTTGTTCTGGGTACTGATTTCTCAGGATCTATGCACCCAAATTGCGTGAAAATATAATCACATGTCAGTTCTAGCATAATATATTGGTCCAATGAATACCAGTTTATCACCTGCATTTCTTCTTGGTGTAGCAATTTTAATGGCCAGTAGTGTATTTACTGAAGTCGGTAGTATTATCATTCAACTACTTTAAACTTTCCTAAGAGGGCAGAAACTTACAAAATCTGTAGTCAGTGGGCCCTCGGAACAAGGCACAAAGTTCCTTAAGAAAACCTACTAAATCTAACGTCAGAAGGTTAACCAATAAGCCAAAAATTCATTAGTTAGGAAACTATCCGAGCACACAAACTAGACATCGCCTATGTCAGGAATGAGAGGTAGAGTACTTTTCTAGCAAATAACCTCGCCTTATTTGAAAGATGCTTTTACCCAATAAAGGAATGGTGGACGGAAAAAGGGGTAGAGGAAAAAGGAGATATCAAATGCTGGACAATATCAAAGGAGACAAATATTCAGAAATGAGAAGATTGTCTATAGACAGACAAATGAGGAAGGGGCTTAACCCATGACAAGACCTGCCGTAACGCAGAATGCCATACTACTACAACCTAACCCAAAAAGCAAGCAAGATTGAACCAAAGTTTAAAAATAGCTTATGAAGGAATGACAGTATCTCTTAGGACAGAAAGAAAATTGTACCCGTCAGACATAAGCAGCTCTGAAGATGATGCTACAGTTAATTACAAGCCAAACTACAAATTATTGAGGAACGTAATGCAGACATCGGATGTATTACGAGAAAAAGATATTCATATCAGACACAAAAATAAACACAATATGGGAGGTAGTGAAGACGGATACAAAAAGCACCAGAGATCAGGTGGAGCAGATAGCTTTAAGGGCAAATGTACATTGCTAACAGATGTGTACAATATTGCAAAACAGTTTAACGAGAATTTTATATCTGTTAGTGGAAAGATGAGGTTGTAAGGCTGGCTAAATGCTGCCATGTATTATCTGAAACTAACCATTACAAACAGATTTAGAAACATGAGTATGACCTACGCCAGAAGAAGTAATGTCTAAATCAAATCTTTTAAGAAAATGGTTTTCGTAAAACATCAGCGAAGCTATTAAACAAGTGTTCTCCTAAGTTTAGCGACGTATTAAGTTATTTGTGTGACCAGTCACTTATCACACGCTCATTTCCTGATTCAGTTAAATTACAAAGCTGTCGAAGTTGCACAGAAGTTTATATTTTTTTCTATTTGAATGGTGCCCAGTTTCCTGACGCTGAAACATGCTGAAGGGAAGCCTCTGTACGAGAAATTAGATAAAGAGGTAACATCAAACTTTCGTCCAGTTTCCCTTTTGCCAGCTTTCTCGAAAATTTTGGAAATATTTAAAATGCTAATCATGTGACTGAAACTAAAGTAACTTCGAAGTCATAGTTCGCTTTCTGAAGTGTTTCGGCATTGAGAAGACTGTTTAGTGTGATAAGCCAAAACATTATGACCACCTACTTAATAGCTTGTTTGTCCGTCTTTGAAACGAAATAAGCCACTGATTCAGCGTACCAGGGACCAGACAGTTTGTTGGTAGGTTTTTGGAAGCATGCGGCATAAGATGTCTATGGATAGGCCATGTAATCCACATAAATAATTGGCCGCTGATTTGCGTATGCTGTGACGGCGCCCGTTAGCGACTCAGATGGGTTCCATAAGATTCACATCAAGCGAATTTGGTCACCGAGACATCTGCGTGAGTTCACTATAATGCTCCTCAAACCACTGTAGCACAGTTCTAGCTCCGAGTCGCGGCCAATTATACTGCTGAAAGATGGCATCACCGCGCTACTGCTACGGTCGCGGGTTCGAATCCTGCTGTAACCTCCCCCTCACTTATCGACCTTAATGACAGTGAAAAATTAAACCGCGTGTACCTAATGGAAATATGGGAAAAGCAATCGTCACCGAAGTTAATCTGTCGGTAAAGAGGGAGGAAAGGGTTACATCTAAATGAAAGGAAAAATGCTAATGAAACAGGTGAAATTGATTTTGAAAAGGGGTAAAGTTAATAAAGAAAGTAAATGTGCGGCCGTTACGTTAACAATTAACTAGCGGTAATTAGACATTTGAGATTTGGGGGAAATTACGGTCGCCAGTCCTAAGGACAATTACAATAGTAACTGAAAAAGAAAGGTTATTACACATATAATTAGCACTAGAAGTGTGGCAACTGAAGGTTGACACGTGCAGTGTGAAAACTGAAAGTTTGTCAGAAGTAATAAATTTCGCTGCACTCTGACTTAATTTAGCAAAAGAATTAATAAAACCGGAAAATCGAAAGTTAATTTAGTGACTGAAGTTAATAGTGAGCTTTCTTTCTGAAGCACATCGAAATTCAGTAAAATACGGTTAGTCTTGGACTACCTCAACAATCATTTCAAAAGCTACTTGAATCTACGCAATTTAGAAATAAGAGATTTAACTTTGAACTTGAATTAAATGATTCTGAACAATTAACAATAGTAAAATTTAGTACGTACCAAGCTGAGTTGCAGTCACAGGTAAGCTAAAATACGGTAACAAAACTCGCACTCTTAATTTGTGCTTGTGCAATCTAAATACTGTAGCCAGCTATGAATACCTTAACTGAACTTTGAAATTAAAGTAGTGAAATCGAAAGATGCTGGCGTTTGAATTTCAACGACACTCGGGTTCATTCCAGAAAAGGAAGGGAGCCTGCTTGGTAATGCAATTGGGACAATGAGCAACAAATGTTCATGCTAAGTTGCTGTAATTATAGTTACGAAAATGGTACAGTTTGAAAAGCTGAGGTCTGCCATGCAGTTCTAAAACTTTACGTGCTTCCAGTCTTCCTTGTTGGTTGATTGAAGCTTTGAAGCCGTCGATCGAGGAGGTGGCGACAGTCACTCATTGTCGGCCGTCGCTGTTGCAGAAGCTGGATGTTGGCGCGCCTTCTTCTCGACACGGTCACCAGACGAAACGGGCTCTTGATGTGTGCCACCTAACGCTTCCCGTCCGTGACACCATGTCAGAAACTATCATCGCGAGTCGAGCGCAATTACATGCTGCCAAACCCCGAAAGCGCGGCAACTCGAGGGAGCGTCAAACACACCTGCTCCACTGCACTACCGCAGCCAGACTCCCCCTGCCCGCGCTCCACGCGACAGAGTTAACACTACCAAAGATCCTACACACTTTGATTCTTCACACGACCTATCGATGTAATCGTTCGATAGCAGTTTTCCCTAGGCAAGACCCAGCGTAAAAATACAAATAATATTTACGAAACAAACCAATTATACATCGACATAAATGCATAAATATATATATAGAAATAGTAAAACAATTACAATATGTAAAGACACAGAAACGTCATATATTCAGGTAACAAAAATAAGGAAAACGAATTTATAGTACAATAGATGGAAATAGCAGGATATGCATTTCCGGCGTTACACTGCCTCGGGCATGGATGTGTGTGATGTCCTTAGTTTAGTTAGGTTTAAAGTAGTTCTAAGTTCTAGCGGACTGATGACCTCAGATGTTGAGTCCAATAGTGCTCAGAGCCATTTGAACCATTTGGAAGATGGCATCGCCGCCGGGGATGAAATCAATCGCGAAGGGATGCAGGTGGTTCGCAGCTGTCAGCGTGTCCTCGATTTCTACCACAGGTCCCATGAGAGCGCACCAGAATGTCTCCCACAGCATCATACTGCTACCGCTAGGCTGCGTCCGTAGGGTGCTGCTCGTTTCGATCCACCGTTCACCTTGATGACGGCGTATGTGGAGACGACCATCGACCTAATGTAGCAAAAATGTGATTCACCCGACGAGCCGACGGTCGAATCCCAATGGTCCCGTGCCCACTGCAGTCGTAACTGACGATGTCGTTGGGTCAACGTGTGAACACGTACGGGTGGTCTGTTGCGGAGCTCCGTGTTCAACAATGTACGATGAACGGTGTGCTTCGAAACACTTGAGCTTGCAACAGCATTGTGCTCTTTCGGCAGAGGTTGTTGTTGGTTGTTTTTTGGGGAAGGAGACCAGACAGCGTGGTCATCGGTCTCATCGGATTAGGGAAGGATGGGGAAGGAAGTCGGCCGTACCCTTTCAGAGGAACCATCCCGGCATTTGCCTGGAGTGATTTAGGGAAATCACGGAAAACCTAAATCAGGATGGCCGGACCCGGGATTGAACCGTCGTCCTCCCGAATGCGAGTCCAGTGTCTAACCACTGCGCCACCTCGCTCGGTTCGGCAGAGGTGCCACAGATCAACATCTATTCTACCTTAAAGAGCAGACAAGGCTCTGAACCCACGGTTTGAGAAGAGTCGTGGTCGTCCAACCATTTGGCGCCTAGGGGTAGTTTCGCTGTCCTTCTAAATCTTTCCGTAAATGCTCACGACAGTAGCACGTGAACACTCGACCACCTTCTCCGCTTTCGAGATACTCGTTCACAGGCTCTGCGTAATAATAATCTGCCCTTTGTCAGAGTCGCTTATCTCAACGGATTTTCCTATTTGCAGCCAGTATCTTCGATAGGGTGGATCCCCCGTCCGGGTCTGCCCCGCTTACGTACTTTTGTTACCGCGTCACGTGCCGCTACGCTAGCAGGCGGTATCTAACATCGCTGTGGCCACTGGTCTTGCATTAGCTTAACAGTGTAGACATACAGTGAAAACGTACATATTTCGTTAGGTAGTTAAGTTAAGGTTACTCGTATATTGTTAGATCTGCCAAAGGTGGTTGACAGCTTGTTCGTAATACGCATCTAAGTAAGTTATTGTGATGCTACAGGAAATCCCACAAAATGACACAAATCATATCTCTTTCAGGAGAGGAAAGCTGTCAACAGCAAGCAGCCCCACGTTAAATGATCAGTTATGACTTTATTTTTTTTACTTTTTTATTTTATTTTATTTTATTTTTATTTTTTTACTCGTCAAGTTCCGTAGGACCAAATTGAGGAGCAAATCTCCAAGGTCATGGAACGTGTCAGTACATGAAATTACAACATAAACGTATTAACAGATAAAAATAAATGTTCATCAACCTTAAAAATGTCAGTCCATAAGTTTAAGTAAACGCTATCAGCAATACAATAAAAATCAGCTTGATTTTTCAAGGAACTCCTCGACAGAATAGAAGGAGTGACCCATGAGGAAACTCTTCAGTTTCGATTTGAAGGCGCATGCATTACTGCTAAGATTTTTGAATTCGAGTAGCAGCTTATTGAAAATGGATGCAGCAGTATACTGTACACCTTTTTGCACAAGAGTTAAGGAAGTCTGATACAAATGCAGGTTTGATTTCTGCCGAGTATTAACCGAGTGAAAGCTGCTTATTCTTGGGAATAAACTAATACTGGTAACAAGAAACGATCATAAGGAATATAAATATTGAGAGGCCACTGTCAAAATACCCAGACTTGTGAACAGGGGTCGACAAGAGGTTCGTGAACTAACACCACTTATTGCCTGAACCGCCCATTTCTGAGCCAAAAATATCCTTTTAGAATGAGAAGAGTTACCCCAAAATATAATACCATACGACAATAGCGAATGAAAATAAGCAAAGTAGACTAATTTTCGTGTCGAACAATCACTCACTTCTGATACCTTTCGGATAGTAAAAATGGCTGTATTAAGTCTTTGAACAAGATCCTGAACGTGGACTTTCCATGACAGCTTACTATCTATCTGAACGCCTAGAAATTTGAACTGTTCAGTTTATAATCATATGCCCATTCTGTGAAATTAAAACGGCAGGTTTTGTTGAATTGTGTGTTAGAAACTGTAAAAACTGAGTCTTACTGTGATTTAGCGTTAGTTTATTTTCTACAAGCCATGAACTGAGGTCATGTATGCACTATTTGAAACCGAGCCAATGTTGCACACAACATCCTTTACTACCAAGCTAGTGTCATGAGCAAACAGAAATATTTTAGAGTTACCCGTCATACTAGAGGGCATATCATTTATATAAATAAGGAACAGGAGAGGCCCCAACACTGATCCCCAGGGGCACCCCCCACTTGACAGTACCCCACTCAGACCCCACATCACAGCCGTTATCACCATTGTGAATAATGACCTTTTGCTGCCTGTTGCTAGAGTAAGAGGTGAACCAATGGTGAGCTACTCCCCGTATACTGTAATGGTCCAACTTTTGGAGCAATATTTTGTGATTAACACAATCAAATGCCTTAGTTAAATCAAAAAATATGCCAAGCGTCCGAAACCTTTTGTATAGCCCATCCAGTACCTCAGAGAGAAAAGAGAATACAGCATTTACAGTTGTTAAACGACTTCTAAAGCCGAACTGTACATTTGATAGCAAATCGTGTGATATAAAATGATCAATTATCCTCATATACATAGCCTTTTCAATGATTTTATAGAGAACTAGTTACACACGATAATCCGTGAGGTTCCATCTTAGGGCTCATATTTTTCTTACGTATATTAATAACCCTTTCATCAGTAACATTACCGGGTGCCTTCTTTATTTTGTATGGAAATAATAAAAACCTTACAATGAAAGTATATCAGGTAGCTTTAGGAATCCTTTACTGGTACTTTCATGGACGTTGATGAGACTCACCATATGCTTCTCAGAACTTTTAAGAGGTTTCCAACCAGCATATGTTTGAAATACGATAACATAGGATAGAATAAGTTGACAGTGTCAAATTCTTGATACTAGAACATAGGAGTGGCATGCCACAGAACTACGGAAGCCTCTAAACAAATCTGTTTGCAATGCGGCTCTTTTCAGACAGGTGATATACCTAGCACACGCTATTTATTTTCTTTTGATAATGTCATGCAACTGTGTATTTTGGGATCACTAATTAAACCAAGGTAATTTTTGCTAATCCACATATGTGTAAAACGAATTATTTTATTCCGTGCATTCAATAACAACCTGCAGAGAACCCTTAATGTAATTTGTCGTAAAAATTATATCTTTGTTCCAAATCACCAGCTCAGTTCACGGAATCAATACTAGGAAGAACAACACTTTACATAAAGATTTAGTCACTTCTAGGTGTCCATTAGTCAGGAATACACATTTTCGAAAAATTGTCATTAAGCATGAAAGTGTAGCTATACGAAAGTAAAATTTAAAAAGAGCTTAAACATTCATTAGAGGCCAATTGCTTCTACTCTACTGACGAATTTCGTGGTAGAGTCACCTGATATTATCAATAACATCAAATAACATAATTGTTACTTAGAATCTGAGTTCTGCGCACCTTCAGTGCGCTAAATCTGAGCACTGTAAATAACTATGGTAAACAGAGTTCTGTCTTACGATTCCTCACTACAACAGGCGAAGAAAAATCTAACGGACATTTAAATGTTAATAAAAAGTTCGGTATTAATTTTTGAGTGAAAATATGGTTAAGATATTTTACTTATTCCACATCATTGTGGAACGCTTAGGATTTATGGAAGGTGCACTAGCATATCTTTCCTTTTGTAAATATTTATTAAGTATTTTTATTTTTATGACATGTTTTGCATCCTTTCCCTATTTTGGATCTATGGAATGAAAACTGTATCCGTCCGTCTATTCATCCGTCTGTCCGTCCGTCCACGTGGGATGATTTCGTGTCGTCAAGAATGAGATGTTGAGTTTTGTCTGCTAGGAAATACTGAATCGGCAAGCTCGTATTTCTTTCCCTAGGTGACAGAGCGGATCTATATCAGAAGCAGTGACGCAACCCCGAACTCGCGGAAGCCGATACGCGGCAGAACTGGGAAACCGCGCCGGTTAAATGGGCGTGACACACACCGCGGAGAGACTGCGGACTGGCTGGCCACGCCTAAGGCCGTTAATCGCGCCCGTGAGGTCGATTCGGATCTGACTCACCCCTCTCTTTCTTAAGTAACTACTTGCCGTACAAACAACTCACATTGTCTGTGAATGATGAGAGACATGTCTTGGATCCGACAGACGATTACGTAAGGGAAAGAAACGGACTGTGTTATGGAATCACCGGATTCTGTTCCTGCTGTGCCATTCATTAAAATACGACATAGTAGAGCTGCTCCTGCAGTTGGCACGATGGCCTGATTTACACTACTGGCCATTAAAATTGCTACACCACGAAGATGACGTGCTACAGACGCGAAATCTAACCGACAGGAAGAAGATGCTGTGATATGCAAATCATTTGCTTTTAAGAGCATTCACACAAGGTTGGCGCCGGTGGCGACACATACAACGTGCTGACATGAGGGAAGTTTGCAACCGATTTCTCATACACAAACAGCAGTTGGCCGGCGTTGCCTGGTGAAACGTTGCTGTGTTGCCTCGTGTAAGGAGGAGAAATGCGTACCATCACGTTTCCGACTTTGATAAAGGTCGGATTATAGCCTATCGCGATTACGGCTTATCGTATCGCGACATTCCTGCTCGCGTTGGTCGAGATCCAATGACTGTTAGCAGAATATGGAATCGGTGGGTTCAGGATGGTAATACGGAACGCCGTGCTGGATCCCAGCGGCCTCGTATCACTAGCAGTCGAAATGACAGGCATCTTATCCGCATGGCTGTAACAGATTGTGCAGCAACGTCTCGACCCCTGAGTCAACAGATGGGGACGTTTGCAAGACAAAAACCATCTGCACGAACAGTTCGACGACATTTGCAGCAGCATGGACTATCAGCTCGGAGACCATGGCTGCAGTTACCCTTGACGCTGCATCACAGGCAGGAGCGCCTGCGATGGTGTACTCAACGACGAATCTGGGTGCACGAATGTCAAAATGCCATTTTTACGGATGAATCCAGGTTCGGTTTACAACATCATGATGGTCGCATCCGTATTTGGCGACATCGCTGTGAACGCACATTGGAAGCGTCTATTCGTCATCGCCATACTGGTGTATCACCCAGCGTGATGATATGGAATGCCACTGGTTACACGTCTCGGTCATCTCTTGTTCGCATTGACGGCACTCTGAACAGTGGACGTTACATTTCAGATGTGTTACGACCTGTGGCTGTACCCTTCATTCGATCCCTGCTAAACCCTACATTTCAGCAGGATAATGCACGACCGCATCGTGCAGGTCCTGTATCGGCCTTTCCGGATACAGAAAATGTTAGCCCACTGCCCTGGCCAGCACATTCTCCAGATCTCTCACCAACTGAAAACGTCTGGTCAATGGTGGCCGAGTAACTGGCTCGTCACAATACGCCATTCAGAATTCGTGATGAACTGTGGTATCGTGTTGAAGCTGTATGGGCATCCAAGCTCTGTTTGACTCAATGCCCAGGCGTATCGAGGCCGTTATTACTGCCAGAGGTGGTTGTTCTGGGTACTGTTTTCTCAGGATCCATGCACCCAAATTGCGTGAAAATGTAATCACATGTCAGTTCTAGTATAATATATTTGTCCAATGAATACCCGTTTATCATCTGCATTTCTTCTTGGTGTAGCAATTTTAATGGCCAGTAGTGTATAAGCTAGATCGGACAGGGTGCCTAGTACACATAATCTGTCTGGATCATTGACTCCTTCCTTACAAGAGTACAGTTCTTCGTAAGGAAGGGAGACAAATCCAGCCAGACATGGCAGATTGCGGCAAGAGTCCTGCAAGGCTCGGTTTTACGTCCTATTCTTTATACCATATACACGAGCGACTTCCTAATCAGGTCATCGGAAAGATTGCTCTCTATGCCGATGATACCGCCATATACAAAAGTAGTCGTAGCCTCCTCCTTACACACCGCCAGCTACAACACCTCGACGAGATTACACAGTGGTGTAGTCGATGGAAGATAACAATCAACCCCACAAAGTTTAGGCGATCTATTTCACCTCCACAATCAAGCTCCCTGATCGTCAATTGACCACTAACGACAGAGAACTGACTCGGAGAAACATAGTAATTTGCCTGGGCCTTGAAATAGATCGACGCTTAACATGGAACGGGCATCTTACCACCGCAGCAAACAAAGTCTGCATGCTTTTCTATAGGCTGTATCCCGTCCTGAAAGGTGCCGGATTAATCATTCAGTGCAAATACCTCCTCTGGCGCCAGCTCATACTTCCGGTCATCTTGTATGGCTCAGAAGTGTGGTCCATGGCGTCAGACACAGCACTAACTCGAAAAAAAGTTTTCCGTGTCACTTCAGGCGCTGGCAGATACGTCCCCGACACACATGTAAGAGACTTTTTAGGCCAACCCACCATTTATACACTTGAAACTTCCTGGCAGATTAAAACTGTGTGCCGGACCGAGACTCGAACTCGGGACCTTTCCCTTTCGCGGGCAAGTGCAGGAGAGCTTTGTAAAGTTTGGAAAGTAGGAGGTACTGGCAGAAGTGAAGCTGTGAGGACGGGACGTGAATCGCGTTTGGGTAGCTCAGATGGCAGAGCACTTGCCCGTGAAAGGCAAAGGTGCCGAGTTCGAGTCTCGGTCCGGCACACAGTTTTAATCTTCCAGGAAGTTTCATATCAGCGCACACTCCGCTGCAGAGTGAAAACCTCATTTTGGATTTATACATTATTCAGCACAAATCCACAAAATTTGATGAAATAACACAAACTTCGCCCCACATTTTCATACAAAATTTAGGACACGAACCACCAGAAGCTTCTCACAGACGCCCAAAACTTATCCTTACGCGCCAATTTAGGGACCAATAACACACAAAACACCAAACACAAGCTTACATACTGAAAACACAGTATGGTTCAAATGGCTCTGAGCACTATGGGACTTAACATCTATGGTCATCAGTCCCCTAGAACTTAGTACTACTTAAACCTAACTAACCTAAGGACAGCACACAACACTCACTCATCACGAGGCAGAGAAAATCCCTGACCCCGCCGGGAATCGAACCCAGGAACCCGGGCGTGAGAAGCGAGAACGCTACCGCACGACCACGAGCTGCGGATACACTCACAAACCCAAACCTTCATCTTCACGAAAATCCCTAGCGCATTCTGAAGTCAGACGGACACAGCCCAGTGGTACTTTATAACGACATAAACAACTATTGCCTGCAGTCGGCAACAGTAAGACCCACTTTCTTCTGCGTCCTCAAGCTTACGTACGGTACGGTGCTGCTCTGTTCTAGTTCGCATTTTTTCCTTGATAGTGTCAGTTGTACGTTAAGAGGCATACACAGCAGTGTGGACACGTTGTAGTGTAACGACGCAAGTTTTGTATAAATGATTTTCTTTTGACATATGACCATGTGCAGACTTCGTCACCTACGTCAGTTACAACACACTTCAAAATTATTTAAATTCTTTTTAAATTGTCTCTGAATGGTTCTTCAACGAAACTGTAAAACATCATCATTTGAGTCGTATGCGCAGAATTACGTCACTCAGTCCAATTTGTCTGTGCAAACTTTTTTCAGTTTAGATGTCGTTTTGTTTCTTCTCAGAAATTATATTAATGCAAGTTATCTGATTTAACAAATATTAGAACCACATTGAATAAACTTTCCAGATTCAAACTCGCGATGAACGTTGTCACAACTAATAATCTTGTCAAATAAATTAGTAATTCACTAACGTAATTCTTCATAAATAAATTCTCGGAACACGTATTTAAACTTTGGTAGCATCCACTAGTTTATTATCTTCCTACATATAGACGTGAACCTGAGCCTTGACAAGATAGGACTGACCATTTACAACATGATTAAACTTTCTATGACATCATTGTTGTAGAAACATTACAAATTCTTATTTTTTCCAGTTTTTAGAAGCACGACGCAACAACTCGGTTTCAGGATCTTCTGTTGCTCTTTGGCTGTCGACCCGCGACGTATAGTGGCCAGCAATTTTCTCTCTGGTCCCGGCAGTGAAGATGCTGTCTCCATTCGTTGCGCCGCCCTCTCCGTACATGAAACATAAAAAATTAAATACAAAACTTTAGACAATTCACAACTATTAAAAATATTACAAAAATACACTCCTGGAAATTGAAATAAGAACACCGTGAATTCATTGTCCCAGGAAGGGGAAACTTTATTGACACATTCCTGGGGTCAGATACATCACATGATCACACTGACAGAACCACAGGCACATAGACATCGGCAACAGAGCATGCACAATGTCGGCACTAGTACAGTGTATATCCACCTTTCGCAGCAATGCAGGCTGCTATTCTCCCATGGAGACGATCGTAGAGATGCTGGATGTAGTCCTGTGGAACGGCTTGCCATGCCATTTCCACCTGGCGCCTCAGTTGGACCAGCGTTCGTGCTGGACGTGCAGACCGCGTGAGACGACGCTTCATCCAGTCCCAAACATGCTCAATGGGGGACAGATCCGGAGATCTTGCTGGCCAGGGTAGTTGACTTACACCTTCTAGAGCACGTTGGGTGGCACGGGATACATGCGGACATGCATTGTCCTGTTGGAACAGCAAGTTCCCTTGCCGGTCTAGGAATGGTAGAACGATGGGTTCGATGACGGTTTGGATGTACCGTGCACTATTCAGTGTCCCCTCGACGATCACCAGTGGTGTACGGCCAGTGTAGGAGATCGCTCCCCACACCATGATGCCGGGTGTTGGCCCTGTGTGCCTCGGTCGTATGCAGTCCTGATTGTGGCGCTCACCTGCACGGCGCCAAACACGCATACGACCATCATTGGCACCAAGGCAGAAGCGACTCTCATCGCTGAAGACGACACGTCTCCATTCGTCCCTCCATTCACGCCTGTCGCGACACCACTGGAGGCGGGCTGCACGATGTTGGGGCGTGAGCGGAAGACGGCCTAACGATGTGCGGGACCGTAGCCCAGCTTCATGGAGACGGTTGCGAATGGTCCTCGCCGATACCCCAGGAGCAACAGTGTCCCTAATTTGCTGGGAAGTGGCGGTGCGGTCCCCTACGGCACTGCGTAGGATCCTACGGTCTTGGCGTGCATCCGTGCGTCGCTGCGGTCCGGTCCCAGGTCGACGGGCACGTGCACCTTCCGCCGACCACTGGCGACAACATCGATGTACTGTGGAGACCTCACGCCTCACGTGTTGAGCAATTCGGCGGTACGTCCACCCGGCCTCCCGCATGCCCATTATACGCCCTCGCTCAAAGTCCGTCAACTGCACATACGGTTCACGTCCACGCTGTCGCGGCATGCTACCAGTGTTAAAGACTGCGATGGAGCTCCGTATGCCACGGCAAACTGGCTGACACTGACGGCGGCGGTGCACAAATGCTGCGCAGCTAGCGCCATTCGACGGCCAACACCACGGTTCCTGGTGTATCCGCTGTGCCGTGCGTGTGATCATTGCTTGTACAGCCCTCTCGCAGTGTCCGGAGCAAGTATGGTGGGTCTGACACACCGGTGTCAATGTGTTCTTTTTTCCATTTCCAGGAGTGTACATAAAAAACTCTAAATTAACTTATATTCACCTGCAAACTGGGCTGACACTGGTGGATGGGCGACGCTTCAATTTCGCGTCCCACTACAACGTTTTCCGGTTAACAGTTTGCCTATATGGACCTCTGCGATGGGTTCACTGAACATAATGGAAGAGCAGCACACCGACGCAGTGCTAACCTGTTCCAGCAATGACGCCAGCTAAAGCGCAATGTTTTTTGTTCGTTTGCATATGGACATCTGTTGTGTACCATGCAAGAGACGTACCAGCGGACATGGACATTGCTCCGCTGACAGGTGGAAAACGCGACTCTCCGCGGACACTCAGTTTGTCAGTTCGGTGCCTGCAGCCAGCTTAGTATGGTTCAAAATGGCTCTGAACACTATGGGACTTAACATCTGAGGTCATCAGTCCCCTAGAACTTAGAACTACTTAAACCTAACTAACCTAAAGACATCACACACATCCATGTCCGAGGCAGGATTCGAACCTGCGACCGTAGCGGTCGCGCGGCTCCAGACTTAAGCGCCTAGAACCGTTCGGCCACAACGACCGGCTGGACATTTCAGTTACTATATTCACAGCAGCGTCTATGAAAAATGGGAAGATATTGCAAGCTTCTGCACTGCTTTCAAACTATTTTCACACAAGTTAGGATAACTAAGGGGACAAATCGAAGTCCGCAGCTCGTGGTCGTGCGGTAGCGTTCTCGCTTCTCACGCCCGGGTTCCCGGGTGCGATACCCGGCGGGGTCAGGGATTTTCTCTTCCTCGTGATGACTGGGTGTTGTGTGCTGTCCTTAGGTTCGTTAGGTTTAAGTAGTTCTAAGTTCTAGGGGACTGATGACCATAGATGTTAAGTCCCATAGTGCTCAGAGCCATTTGAACCATTTTTTTTTTTTGACAAATCGAATAAATTGTATTATCAGAGCCACCAGAATCCACGGTTCTCTTATGGCAAAATTCTCAGAAAGTATCGCTCAAAAATCTCCGAAATTTTATCGAAGGGCTTCTGGTTCACCCTGTATAGCGCTTAGCAGTGTTTGTATGTGAATCTGGCTTTTTCTCTTCCCTAAATGCAATGCGAAATATGTTAGCCTCGACATGGGCACAGTAGAAGGAGGAAGGAAGGAACAGTAGGGCTTAGCTTCCTGCAGAATATCACGCCAAAAGAGAGAGACAGAGCACAAGCTCGGACTGACGGAAGATGGTGAAGGAAATCGACCGTATTCTTTCAAATGGATCCATCGCGGAAATCGCTGTAAGCGATTTAGGGAAGTCACGGGAACCTAAATCAAGATGGCCGGATGGGGAATTAGAATACGAGTTGTCATTTTCCTCTAACTCCCGCAATTCCATTGTACGCTTTTATGAATGCATAGTTCTGAACAATTGTAAATGAATGATGTTAAAAGTAGGGGTTATTGTGGATGTCTTTGTAATAATGTACTCAGCAACCATAGTGAGTCCAGTGTCCAAGACAAGATAATGAGTCGTGAAACTTTCAGTTTTTTGCACCTTCGCCAGTGCAGTGCTGGCAAGTGTCATGCTCGTATAAAAAGTCTGAGAAACGATTGTGAGTTGCGTATGATATGCGTCTTTTCAGGGGTGCGTTCGTCCCTGACTTCATTTTTAGGAATGTCAATGCGTGACCGCATCGGACATCGCAGATGGAGAGGAACTCTTGGAACGAGAGAATATTCGACGAACCGACTTACTTTCTCATTCCACCGACTTCAGTCCCGTCGACCATGTGTGGGCGGCGGTGGGTTGCTAGTTACTTGACTGCCCCCATGGTGCAGTCGGAGGTGGCAGAGTGTATTGTCCTGAGACATTTACTCCTAAAAGATTTTATCATGGAATGGAACCTATTAGCCGGCCCGAGTGGCCGAGCGGTTAAAGGCGCTACAGTCTGGAACCGCACGACCGCTACGGTCGCAGGTTCGAACCCTGCCTCGGGCATGGATGTGTGTGATGTCCTTAGGTTAGTTAGGTTTAAGTAGTTCAAGTTTTAGGGGACTTATGACCACAGCAGTTGAGTCCCATAGTGCTCAGAGCCCAATGGAACCTATTCAGTGTGTAAAGTGGTCGTGCGGTAGCGTTCTCGCTTCCCACGCCCGGGTTCCCGGGTTCGATTCCAGGCGGGGTTAGGGATTTTCTCTGCCTCGTGATGACTGGGTGTTGTGTGCTGTCCTTAGGTTCGTTAGGTTTAAGTAGTTCTAAGTTCTAGGGGACTGATGACCATAGATGTTAAGTCCCTTAGTGCTCAGAGCCATTTGAACCATTTTTTTTTTTTTGACAAATCGAATAAATTGTATTATCGGAGCCACCAGAATCCACGGTTCTTTTATGGCAAAATTCTCAGAAAGTATCGCTCAAAAATCTCCGAAATTTTATCGAAGGACTTCTGGTTCACCCTGTATAGCGCTTAGCAGTGTTTGTATGTGAATCTGGCTTTTTCTCTTCCCTAAACGCAATGCGAAATATGTTGGCCTCGACATGGGCACAGTAGAAGGAGGAAGGAAGGAACAGTAGGGCTTAGCTTCCTGCAGAATATCACGCCAAAAGAGAGAGACAGAGCACAAGCTCGGACTGACGGAAGATGGTGAAGGAAATCCACCGTGTTCTTTCAAATGGATCCATCGCGGAAATCGCTGTAAGCGATTTAGGGAAGTCACGGGAACCTAAATCGAGATGGCCGGATGGGGAATTAGAATACGAGTTGTCATTTTCCTTTAACTCCCGCAATGCCATTGTACGCTTTTATGAATGCATAGTTCTGAACAATTGTAAATGAATGATGTTAAAAGTAGGGGTTATTGTGGATGTTTATGTAATAATGTACTCAGCAACCATAGTGAGTCCAGTGTCCAAGACAAGATAATGAGTCGTGAAACTTTCAGTTTTTTGCACCTTCGCCAGTGCAGTGCTGGCAAGTGTCATGCTCGTATAAAAAGTCTGAGAAACGATTGTGAGTTGCGTATGATATGCGTCTTTTCAGGGGTGCGTTCGTCCCTGACTTCATTTTTAGGAATGTCAATGCGTGACCGCATCGGACAGCGCAGATGGAGAGGAACTCTTGGAAGAAGAGAATATACGACGAACCGACTTACTTTCTCATTCCACCGACTTCAGTCCCGTCGACCATGTGTGGGCGGCGGCGGGTTGCTAGTTACTCGACTGCCCCCATGGTGCAGTCGGAGGTGGCAGAGTGTATTGTCCTGAGACATTTACTCCTAAAAGATTTTATCATGGAACCTATCAGTGTGTAAAGTTATTTAGCAAAGGAGGAACTGGGATTTCCCAGTGTACTGGACAGAGCTAGCGAATGAAATATGACGACTGGATGGATGGATGGATGGATGATGGTAAGATGAACATGTCTGGACGTCTTGTTGAATCAACGACATGGACGTTTTTTCATGGGTCTATTTTGGAGGCTAGGTCATCCTGATCAGATTGCATTCAACGTAGCATCCAAGATCTTGCACGATGCCAGCAGCCTCCTCCTTCCAAGACTGCACTTTGTGGGACCACCTGAGCTCTTTGGTCCTTCCAGAGATTTCGGCGATTTTATCTGAAGTCTGGACGGTGTGCAGTATTCCTTCTATGCCCGTCTGGGTGGCCTGGTTCCACAGGCGCTGAATCGTCTGGGTTGCCACTCCCCAGGCAGTCGACTCAGTTTGGGTGGCTGTTTCAATGGCCTCCTGCGTCGCCGTGGCATCTTCTTCTTGTGGTTCTACTTGATGTCTTCCTGCATCTCTACAGTGGCCACGGAGGCATCGGTCTACATGACAGCGTCTATACCCGCTGTCAGCTCCGCACATGCTGAAGGCGTTGGCGAGACGTATTGCAACACATTCACATGCACCAGCGATGACCATCCTGCAGTTGTCAACCTCGCTGCTGGAGGAATGGAACGCCGTACCACAGGAACTAGTTGCCTACCCTGTTTCCAGCATGGGGGCATATTGCAGAGCATGTACTGCTGTCCTTGGTGATCACACACCCGACTAAGAACCACTCAATGTCTGGGGAACCATCATGAATCGCAAGGACATCAGTGTAATTATTATCTTTCAGCAAGTCATTTTGGTTCTTGTCATTGCGCATATCTCACAGTTACCTACTGTACCATACTGCAGTAGTTCTCTCTACGTGTGGTCCATGTTTCATCGATCTATAGTACTCGGCAGAGGAACGTCGTGCAAAAGTTACTCTCGTCCTTAAGTTTTGCACACCACCATATCAAGCACGACCCCATAAGAATAATTAAGAGCTGTAAACAGCTTTCTAATGTCATAGAGTCCAGTGTGTAAGACAGGTATTACTTTGTAAAGTATCATTGTCAAATAACTTTTTATGAAACACCTTTCACAACATATTTGGCAATGTCAAGGGGTACTTTTATCGTATCATTTAGAAAATCTGGAAACTTTTTTCTACACCCTCGTACGCGTATGTCACATACACTCCTGGAAATGGAAAAAAGAACACATTGACACCGGTGTGTCAGACCCACCATACTTGCTCCGGACACTGCGAGAGGGCTGTACAAGCAATGATCACACGCACGACACAGCGGACACACCAGGAACCGCGAAGTTGGCCGTCGAATGGCGCTAGCTGCGCAGCATTTGTGCACCGCCGCCGTCAGTGTCAGCCAGTTTGCCGTGGCATACGGAGCTCCATCGCAGTCTTTAACACTGGTAGCATGCCGCGACAGCGTGGACGTCACCTGTATGTGCAGTTGACGGACTTTGAGCGAGGGCGTATAGTGGGCATGCGGGAGGCCGGGTGGACGTACCGCCGAATTGCTCAACACGTGGGGCGTGAGGTCTCCACAGTACATCGATGTTGTCGCCAGTGGTCGGCGGAAGGTGCACGTGCCCGTCGACCTGGGATGGGACCGCAGCGACGCACGGATGCACGCCAAGACCGTAGGATCCTACGCAGTGCCGTAGGGGACCGCACCGCCACTTCCCAGCAAATTAGGGACACTGTTGCTCCTGGGGTATCGATGAGGACCATTCGCAACCGTCTCCATGAAGCTGGGCTACGGTCCCGCACACCGTTAGGCCGTCTTCCGCTCACGCCCCAACATCGTGCAGCCCGCCTCCAGTGGTGTCGCGACAGGCGTGAATGGAGGGACGAATGGAGACGTGTCGTCTTCAGCGATGAGAGTCGCTTCTGCCTTGGTGCCAATGATGGTCGTATGCGTGTTTGGCGCCGTGCAGGTGAGCGCCACAATCAGGACTGCATACGACCGAGGCACACAGGGCCAACACCCGGCATCATGGTGTGGGGAGCGATCTCCTACACTGGCCGTACACCACTGGTGATCGTCGAGGGGACACTGAATAGTGCACGGTACATCCAAACCGTCATCGAACCCATCGTTCTACCATTCCTAGACCGGCAAGGGAACTTGCTGTTCCAACAGGACAATGCACGTCCGCATGTATCCCGTGCCACCCAACGTGCTCTAGAAGGTGTAAATCAACTACCCTGGCCAGCAAGATCTCCGGACCTGTCCCCCATTGAGCATGTTTGGGACTGGATGAAGCGTCGTCTCACGCGGTCTGCACATCCAGCACGAACGCTGGTCTAACTGAGGCGCCAGGTGGAAATGGCATGGCAAGCCGTTCCACAGGACTACATCCAGCATCTCTACGATCGTCTCCATGGGAGAATAGCAGCCTGCATTGCTGCGAAAGGTGGATATACACTGTACTAGTGCCGACATTGTGCATGCTCTGTTGCCTGTGTCTATGTGCCTGTGGTTCTGTCAGTGTGATCATGTGATGTATCTGACCCCAGGAATGTGTCAATAAAGTTTCCCCTTCCTGGGACAATGAATTCACGGTGTTCTTATTTCAATTTCCAGGAGTGTATATACAGACATACACTACTGGCCATTAAAATTGCTACACCAAGAAGAAATGCAGGTGATAAACAGGAATTCATACGCAATTTGGGTGCATAGATCCTGAGAAATCAGTACCCAGAACAACCACCTCTGGCCGTAATAACGCCCTTGATACGACTGGGCATTGGGTGAAACAGAGCTTGGATGGCGTGTACAGGTACAACTGCCCATGCAGCTTCAACACGATACCACAGTTCATCAAGAGTAGTGACTGGCGTATTGTGACAAGCCAGTTGGTCAGTCACCATTGACCAGACGTTTTCAACTGGTGAGAGATCTGGAAAATGTGCTGGCCAGGGCAGCAGTCCAACATTTTCTGTATCCAGAAAGGCCCGTACAGGACCTGCAACATGCGGTCGTGCATTATTCTGCTGAAATGTAGGGTTTCGCAGGGATCGAATGAAGGGTAAAGGCACGGGTCGTAAGACATCTGAAATGTAACGTCCACTGTTCAAAGTGCCGTCAATGCGAACAAGAGCTGACCGAGACATGTAACCAATGGCACCCCATACCATCACGCCGGGTGAAACGCCAGTATGGCGATGACGAATACACGCTTCCAATGTGCTTTCACCACGAGGTCACCAAACACGGATGCGACCATCATGATGCTGTAAACAGAACCTCGATTCATCCGAAAAAAAGGCGTTTTGCCCTTCGTGCACCCAGGTTCGTCGTTGAGTACATCATCGCAGGTGCTCCTGTCTCTGATGCAGCGGCAAGGCTAACTGCAGCCATGGTCTCCGAGCTGATAGTCCGTGCTGCTGCAAACGTCGTCGAACTGTTCGTGCAGATGGTTGTTGTCTTGCAAACGTCCCCATCTGTTGACTCAGGAATCGAGACGTGGCTGCACGATCCGTTACAGCCATGCAGATAAGATGCCTGTCATCTCGATTGTTAGTGATACGAGGGCGTTGGGATCCAACACGACGTTCCGTATTACCATCCTGAACCGACCGATTCCATATTCTATTAACAGTCATTGGATATCGACCAACGCGAGCAGCACTGTCACTATACGATAAACCGCAATAGCGATAGGCTATAATCCGACGTTTATCAAAGTCGGAAACGTGATGGTACGCATTTCTCCTCCTTACACGAGGCATCACAACAACGTTTCACAAGGCAACACCGGTCAACTGCTGTTTGTGTATGAGAAATCGGTTGGAAACTTTCCTCATGTTGTAAGTAGGCTGTTTATGTTTTCTTTATGTAAGTAGGCTGTTTAGGTTCTTATATTGGTAACGCCGCCACCACGTAGCGCTCTCTGTATGAAAATCACTGGCTGTGCTGTGTGCAGTCTTTGGCTAGTTTGCATTGTTGTCTGCCATTGTAGTGTTGGGCAGTGGCAGCTGGATGTGAACAGCGCTTAGCGTTGGCAGTTGGAGGTGAGCCGCCAGCAGTGGTGGATGTGGGGAGAGAGATGGCGGAGTTTTGTAATTTGTCATGAACTGCTATATATATTATGACTATTAAGGTAAATACATTGTTTGTTCTCTATTAATATATTTGATTTGCTAACTATCCCTATCAGTAGTTAGTGCCTTCAGTAGTTTGAATCTTTTATTTAGCTGGCAGTAGTGGCGCTCACTGTATTGCAGTAGTTCGAGTAACGAAGATTTTTGTGAGGTAAGTGATTTGTGAAAGGTATAGGTTAAAGTTAGTCAGGGCCATTCTATTGCAGGGATTTTTGAAAGTTAGATTGCGTTGCGCTAAAAATATTGTGTCAGTTTAAGCACAGTCTTGTATAAATTGTTCAAAGAGGACGTTTCTGTTTCTACTCATTTGCAACGTAAATTCTCGAGCTGTGAAATTTTTATATGAGACTGTCACTGTAGCGGAAACTGCTGTCATAAATATTTCTGTAAGAAAGTTAAGTGACCACCTGCACGTGTGTTGTGGGCACACAGCTGTGTCAGACACCTGGAGAACAGGCCATTAGGGTGTGCCTTTCCGGAAGCACAGGTAGAAAAAAAAAAAAGGGAGGCCATTATCCTCGCTATTGACATTTCCTTGTTGAAAGCATACGATGGAGCTCGTAATTTATGATATTTACTGAAATGCCTAATGAAATGACGAGAAATATTTTTACATCTGCACATCTGATTATGACAAGCGTCTTTCTCTAGAATTGAGGGAATTTTTACTGCGTTATGAAATGCCATATGGCTAATGAATGATGTTTCATGCCGTCCTTTGTACATATTTGCTCATTTTCTTTAATATCTAGTTTCTAGCTGCACTGCAGCATTGGCTAAAATAAAATTTAATATATGTACTAATATAGTTATTTTATGCCTACAGATACAGTCAATAAGAAATTTATGATCTACTTCCAAGAAAACGAGGGCACATAAATAGACATTTCCCTTCACAGGAATTGCATAAATAATTTCTTTTCGATTTGGTAACTTATCTGCTAGTGTAAGTTCTCGTGATGCATCACTCTAGTGTTAAGATGTGACATAGGTATTAGACATGGCCATTTTAGTGTAATATTTTTTCTGCTTGAGCTTTGTCATGTATAGATATAAGTTTTATATTTTTTATATTTGCTGCTGCTGTTTGCCAGGCATAGTGTTACTGAATTTGACTTTGTATTACGCTGTTAAGCCAGTTTACTACTAATTTATTTTAATTGTTTGCTGCACATTGCCTTATATTAGTTGTAATATTGCAATTGCTTTGCTAATTTCTTAATGCTGCTTGCTTCGAAAATCTGCGTTTTTTTTCATTGCTATTTATATTAATTGTTTTATGTGATGCTGCATTGCCTCATCCCTTGGTATATATATCTGAGCTCAGTAGATTTAAGTTAGCTTAAGAGGGGTAGACTATATAAGAAACTAACTATGATGACTTGGAAGAAATGTATTGAGAAGCTATATGAAAATGGTTTGGGCAAAAAAAAAAAAAAAAAAGGATACTGTACAGTGGCGAAAAACTATTTTTGACAGAGGATGTGAGCAGAATACAGAAGGCAGGCTTAGATAGGACTTTTGGGAATAATGATGAATGAAGGGAGATCTCCAAGAAGCAAAGAAAGTTTTGTTTGCAAAATACTGAAATGAAACAAACCCTGTCCTTTCCTTTTGTGTTATCCCACTATGTGTTTGGGTACCCGTGTGTAATTATGTTCTTCCTGTCTTTATATGTTTATCTGATAAGACTTATGTTGTAGAATTTTTCTAATACTAAGCTACATTCACTATGATGAGGAATACTGTTATCCTCGAATATAATTGGCATTAATAATATGTTATTTACCTTGTTAATATGCTTAGACATTATTTATTCTGTTTTGTTGCTCATATGTGAAGGTGATGTTTCAAAAGTTATTCTGATCTTTTATGTATTTACTTATGTCATAATTCCTATAACACTGATGTATATGTTTATTTCTATTCTTTTGTAAAGCCTGTACTACAAATGTTATCTGTATTGTTATGTTCTTTAATGATGTATTTTGTACCTTTGTAATTGTATTCTCATGTTATAATATTGTAATTGACACCAGTTAATCAAATTAAGTAACTTGTAAACATTCATTTCACTGCACACATTTCTGTTGGTCACAGTAATGCACAAAATGTGAGAAGTTATGACTGTTAGTGTTTGCACGTGTGTTAATAATTCAGCAAGGGACTGGATAACAGCATTGCTGGTTCTAAGGACAATTCCAAAAACTTTGTGAGTGCACAAGTGGTGGTTATGGACTTGCTATATTCTCCACAAGACTCTTCAATGGTGATTGTGCACCTGCACAGTCGCAACGGATGGCTGCTAGCCATCTCTACAAGGACTACAGTGGGTCTACATCTTTGATGACCCACCAATACCATTATTTGTACAAGGACTGCAGTGGGTCTACACCTCTGGTGGCCTACCAATACCATTATCTCTACCAGGACTACAGTGGGTCTGCTCTGTGATGACCTACCTACCAATATTCTTCAAAACGTCGAATGATTCTGCTGTGGGTTTGCTCTGTTGTGGCCCATTACCGGTCAACATGTCAAGAGTCAGCACTGTCTTTCCGTTGGAAGGACAACACTACTTCTTCACGACTGCATGGAAATCCACTACTTCCATGTGCATTGTCTTTTACTGCTCAGACTTTGAGAAAACAAACTGCAGGTTTACTCTTATGATGAATGATCAGGACTGTCTTTATGGACCGTGAGAAAATTTTAGCTTTTGACCAACATTGTATAAATAAGTGTGTGCATTTGATATCTTTGTTATTGTAATTACGAAAAATTTTTTCAAATCATTATTGGCCACTGCCCAAAAATATTTTGTAAAATTTTTTTGTGGGGAGCATGGGGGCTATGTAAATAGGCTGTTTATGTTTTCTTTATGTAAGTAGGCTGCTTAGGTTCTTATATTGGTAACGCCGCCGCCACGTAGCGCTCTCTGTATGAAAATCACTGCTGTGCTGTGTGCAGTCTGTGGCTAGTTTGCATTGTTGTCTGCCATTGTAGTGTTGGGCAGCGGCAGCTGGATGTGAACAGCGCTTAGCGTTGCGCATTGGGAGGTGAGCCGCCAGCAGTGGTGGATGTGAGGAGAGAGATGGCGGAGTTTTGTAATTTGTCATGAACTGCTATATATATTATGACTATTAAGGTAAATACATTGTTTGTTCTCTATTAATATCTTTCATTTGCTAACTATCCCTATCAATAGTGCCTTCAGTAGTTTGAATCTTTTATTTAGCTGGCAGTAGTGGCGCTCACTGTATTGCAGTAGTTCGAGTAACGAAGATTTTTGTGAGGTAAGTGATTTGTGAAAGGTATAGGTTAAAGTTAGTCAGGGCCATTCTTTTGCAGGGATTTTTGAAAGTAAGATTGCGTTGCGCTAAAAATATTGTGTGTCAGTTTAAGCACAGTCTTGTATAAATTGTTCAAGGGGGACGTTTCAATGTCAGTACGTTGTAGGTGTCGCCACCGGCGCCAACCTTGTGTGAATGATCTGAAAAGCTAATCATTTGCATATCACAGCATCTTCATCCTGTCTGTTAAATTTCGCGTCTGTAGCACGTCATCATCGTGGCGTAGCAATTTTAATGGCCAGTAGTGTATATGTATTTCACGTACATTTATCATATTTCACACATATTTGATCCATATCTCTAGCGAATTTCGCCCTGCAGTTTGGTCTGAATTCTGAGGAAACTTGTAAATTTAACTGACTGTCGTTCCAAGTAAAGGACTGTCGATAGCAACTGTCTGATTCTCCGCTTTTTTATACCACGTGACTCGGCTCAATGTTCCAGGCGTTCCTGATTTATACTTTTTTTTTTATTCCTAAGGGACCAAACTGTTGAGGTCATCGACCTTACACTTACAGACTACTTAAACTAACTTACGCTAAGAACAACACAGACACCCATGCCCGAGGGAGGACTCGAACCTCCGGCAGGAGGGGCCGCGCAGTCCGTGACATGGCGCCTTAAACCGCGCGGCCACTACACCCAGCTTGTATACTTTTATGTCAGTCCTTACCACTCAAAAAGTCTCAGCCACAGTGGTGCTAAGGGTGTCTTCGTGCCACAGTACATTTTTCCAGATGCAACTGGTGTGCCAGTTTTTCTAGAGACTACTACAGACGTTACCAAGATATGCTGACCCATCACTGTCCCCCTCTCTTGCCCACAATTCTAGGGGTGACAAGTCATCGTGATTGCCATGAAGAATTCCAGTGACCTCGAAAACTGTAGATACGGTACTAATATCAACCAGTATCACGTCCTTTCGCACCCATCCCTAGGGATGTTTGAAGTACAGGGTGATTCAAAAAGAATAGCACAACTTTAATAATGTGTATTTAATGAAAGAAACATAATATAACCTTCTGTTATACATCATTACAAAGAGTATTTAAAAAGGTTTTTTTTTCACTCAAAAACAAGTTCAGAGATGTTCAATATGGCCCCCTCCAGACACTCGAGCAATATCAACCCGATACTCCAACTCGTTCCACACTCTCTGTAGCATATCAGGCGTAACAGTTTGGATAGCTGCTGTTATTTCTCGTTTCAAATCATCAATGGTGGCTGGGAGAGGTGGCCGAAATACCATATCCTTAACATACCCCCATAAGAAAAAATCGCAGGGGGTAAGCTCAGGGGTTCTTGGAGGCCAGTGATGAAGTGCTCTGTCACGGGCTGCCTGGCGGCCGTTCCATCGCCTCGGGTAGTTGACGTTCAGGTTTCATAACTAACCTTTTTCGTAGGACTCTCCATACAGTTGATTGTGGAATTTGCAGCTCTCTGCTAGCTCTGCGAGTCGATTTTCCTGGGCTGCGAACAAATGCTTGCTGGATGCGTGCTACATTTTCATCACTCGTTCTCGGCCGTCCAGAACTTTTCCCTTTGCACAAACACCCATTCTCTGTAAACTGCTTATACCAACGTTTAATACACCACCTATCAGGAGGTTGAACACCATACTTCGTTCGAAATGCACGGTGAACAACTGTCGTCGATTCACTTCTGCCGTACTCAATAACACAAAAAGCTCTCTGTTGAGCGGTCGCCATCTTAGCATCAACTGACGCTGACGCCTAGTCAACAGCGCCTCAAGTGAACAAATGTACAACTAAATGAAACTTTATAGCTCCCTTAATTCGCCGACAGATAGTGCTTAGCTCTGCCTTTTGTCGTTGCAGAGTTTTAAGTTCCTAAAGTTGTGGTATTCTTTTTGAATCACCCTGTATACTACCCCATAATGTTTTTATATAAATAATTATTCTAATAAGGAGTCGCGATACACAAAATTTTATTGAAATTGCAGCAGACGTTCCTTTTTTACCACAACCACTAATGGAGGCGCGGTAGACGGTTCAGAAACCTTTCCGGGCAGGAGCATAACAACTTACGAAACTGAAAAGTCCAAGTCAAGATCACTAGCAAATTTTATTGCATACACGAAATGCATTCGCAGTTGGGAATACCGATAACCAGCAGCTGCACAAGGGAATGACGACAATGAAAATTTGTGCTGGAGCGGGACTCGAAGATTTCCCGTTTTTCACGATCCCTCGCCTTGAGCGCTCTGGCCATCACTGCACGATTCACGGCCACATCCAAGCTTCCATATGTCGTCCTCGCTGCTTTACAACCTGTACTCGAACACACATTATGCAATTTCCGTGGAGTTTTAATTGGAAGTTGCTGCTGGTACCGGCGGCCTGTATTGACAACGCGGGCACTGCAATCAGTTACCAAACTTTCATATAATGCCTTAATTTTACGTCCTTCTGTAGTATCGCTCTTCACTTTCTCTCTTTTACCGAAAATGTTATTGCGTACCCGCGCAAGTAGTTTCTGTGGATCAAATACTCATTACGTATGTGCGTGTGTGTATTATCTCTGCCACGTGATATAAAAACTCTGTGGATATAATGTGGAACATTACGTGTACTATGAACCTAACTTGCTTCTGATTCAGCAATTGCGAAGATTATGATCGCAGCGGAACTGTAATTAGCGGCATTGTTGCAAGCTCTCATTTTGAATATTGAATGGAAAATGGAAATGTGCGTTTGGCGTCATTGGCCGGAAGGCCCCTTGCGGGGCAGTTCCGGCCGCCTGGGCGACCTGCACGCTGGATGGGGAGGAAATGATGATGAACACAGCACAACACCCAGTCCCTCGGCGGAGAAACATCTCCAACCCAGCCGGGAATCGAACCCGGGCCCGTAGAACGGCAATCCGTCACGCTGACCACTCAGCTATCGGGGCGGACAATACGGATTGTAATTTGATTAATTATGATAACATTTCATTTCATACAAAAGGATAAAGTATTCTGAAATGTAGCTTTGAAAATCATTTATGGAAAAATGTAATTTTATGAATAGAAAAACTGCGTTTAATTTTTTGGTTATTTTATCCTCCCCCTTGTCTGTGGCTCGGAACACTATTTGGTACGTCGTAACTCGCAGGGAACTTTGTACCCTGGGAAATCAGTAATCAACGGTCGTTTATGAGAGATTAATTTCTGGACTTTTATCTAAATTAATACACAGTTCGGATACTGAATCCCATGCTGGAGAGTGAGTACGTCATAGCACCCGTGCTGGCTTCCCCACGGCATACGATTGTGCCTCTGATTATTTTAAGAATCGCTGCAATTCTGCAGAGCCACAGAAATTTTATTCCAGGTGCTGACTTCGACATCGAGAAGCAGACAGAGTACGATTCCGAGTTGTAACTGCCCTTTTCATATAACTGATCACGTCGCTTTACATATTGAGAATTCAAACAAAAATTAAATTTTTACCTTGGAGTGGGGGGGATATTTGTGTTAAAAATATTGGGAAAGCAACTTCTCTCGCCCAAAAGTTTCCATTCAAGAAACCAGATATTATGCAGTCATGGTAATTTAGGTACAGTTTAATGGGGAGATAAGATAAACTTCGTTCTAACTGATTTTACATGAACAACATGTCACATTATTCCACTTATACTCTGAGTGAGATGGTGCAATGGTTAGCACACTGCTGGCCGGGGTGGTTCAAATGGCTCTGAGCACTATGGGACTCAACATCTTAGGTCATCATTCCCCTAGAACTTAGACCTACTTAAACCTAACTAACCTAGGGACATCACACAAAACCCAGTCATCACGAGGCAGAGAAAATCCCTGACCCCGCCAGGAATCGAACCCGGGTACCCGGGCGCGGGAAGCGAGAACGCTACCGCACGACCACGCGCTGCGGACCGGCCGGGGTGGCCGAGTGGTTCTAGGTGCTTCAGTCTGGTCGCAGGTTCGAATCCTGCCTCGGGCATGGATGTGTGTGATGTCCTTAGGTTAGTTAGGTTTAAGTAGTTCTAGGTTCTAGGGGACTGATGACCTCAGTTGTTGGGTCCCATAGTGCTCAGAGCCATTTGAATCATTTGTTAGCACACTGGCATCGTATTCCGGAGGATGGCGGTTCAAACCCATGTCCGGTCATCCTAAAACAGGTTTTCAGCGATTTCCCTAAATCGCTTTAGGCAAATGCCAGGATGGTTCGTTTGAAAGGGCATGGCCGATTTCCTTCACCGTCCTTCCCTAACCCGATGGCACCGATGACCTCGGTGTTTGGTCCCCTCCCGCGAATCAACCAACCAATCCGTTCTGTTTCAATGTTGACACGCAAAATTTTAAGCCGTTATGGCAATTACACTAATCAAGCTGGAGACCGTTCGTGTGTAGCTGAATCACAGTAAAATTTCAATAAAATTTTTCTGGGTTTGTGGCCGCATTGTCATTACGTAAAACTACCGACATTTCGGTCACAGTAAACAGAAACACCCTGAAGAAGGTCACTTGCAACAGTGAAGCGACGTGCTGACTTGGCAGAAAATGCTAAGAAATTTTGGTCTTATGTCAAAGCGGTAGGTGGATCAAAACAAAATGTCCAGACACTCTGGGACCAAAATTGTACTGAAACAGAGGATGACAGACTAAAGGCCGAAATACTAAATGTCTTTTTCCAAAGCTGTTTCACAGAGGAAAACCGCACTGAAGTTCCTTCTCAATATTGTTGCACAGATGACAAAATGGTGGATATCGAAATAGATGGCAGAGGGATAGAAAAACAATTAAAATCGCTCAAAAGAGGAAAGGCCGCTGGACCTGATGGGATACCAGTTCGATTTTACACGGAGTACGCAAAGCAACTACCCCCCTTCATTCAGCGGTGTACCGTAGGTCTCTAGAAGAGCGTAGCGATCCAAAGGATTGGAAAAGGGCACAGGTCATCCCCGTTTTCAAGAAGGGACGTCGAACAGATGTGCAGAACTATAGACCTACATCTCTAACGTCGATCAGTAGTAGAATTTTGGAACACGTATTATGATTGAGTATAATGACTTTTCTGGAGGCTAGAAATCTACTCTGTAGGAATCAGCATGGGTTTCGAAAAAGACGGTCGTGTGAAACCCAGGTCGCGCTAGTCGTCCACGAGACTCAGAGGGCCATAGACACGGGTTCACAGGTAGATGCCGCGTTTCTTAACTTCCGCAAGGCGTTTGATACAGTTCCCCACAGTCGTTTAATGAACGAAGTAAGAGCATATGGACTACCAGTCGAATTATGTGATTGGATTGAAGAGTCCCTAGATAACAGAACGCAGCATGTCACTCTCAATGAAGAGAAGTCTTCCGAAGTAAGAGTGATTTCAGGTGTGTCGCAGGGGAGTGTCGTAGGACCGTTGTTATTCACAATATATATAAATCACATTGTGGATAACATCGGAAGTTCACTGGGGCTTTTTGCGGATGATGCTGAACTAAATCGAGAGGTTGTAACAATGTAAAATTGTACTGAAATGCAGGAGGATATGCAACGAATTGACGCATGGTGCAGGAAATGGCAATTGAATCTCAATGTAGACAAGTGTAACGTGCTGCGAATACATAGAAAGAAAGATCCTTTACCATTTACTTACAATATGGGTCAGCAACTGGAAGCAGTTAATTCCATAAATTATTTGGGTGTAGGCATTAGGAGTGATTTAAAATGGAATGACCATATAAAATTAATCGTCGGTAAAGCAGATGCCAGATTGAGATTCATTGGAAGAATCCTCAGGAAACGCAGTTCGAAAACAAAGTACGTAGGTTACAGTACACTTGTTCGCCCACTGCTTGAATACTGCTCAGCAGTGTGGGATCCGTACCAGATAGGGTTGATAGAAGAGATAGAGAGGATCCAACGTCGAGCAGCGCGCTTCGTTACAGGACCATTTAGTAATCGCGAAAGCGTTATGGAGATGATAGATAAACTGCAGTGGAAGACTCTGCAGGAGAGACGCTCAGTAGCTCAGTACGGGCTTTTGTTTAAGTTTCGAGAACATACCTTCACCGAGGAGTCAAGCAGTATATTGTTCCTTCCTACGTATATCTCGCGAAGAGACCATGAGGATAATATCAGAGAGTTTAGAGGGCTCACGGAGGCATACCGACAATCTTTCTTTCCACGAACAACACGAGACTGGAATAGAAGGGAGAACCGATAGAGGTACTCAAGGTACCCTCCTCCACACACCGTCAGGTGGCTTCCGGAGTATGGATGTAGATGTAGACCGGAGCGTCGGTATTTTTGGATAATGACAATGGGGTCACAAACACAGAAAAATTTTATTGACTGTGACAATGGCCGCGGAAGCGATCGAACTTGACTTGCCGGCCTGAGTGACCGAGCGGTTCTAGGCGCTACAGTCTGGAACCGCGCGACCCCTACGGTCGCAGGTTCGAATCCTGCCTCGGGCATGGAAGTTTGTGATGTCCTTAGGTTAGTCAGGTTTAAGTAGTTCTAAGTTCTAGGGGACTGATGACCTCAGAAGTTATGTCCCATAGTGCTCAGAGCCATTTGAAACATTTTTTGATCTGACTTCGAGCATTTTAATCCTAAGTCAGTATAAATTTGAAAACTTAATAAACGACGGAATAATGTAAATAGAGAGGTAAAAAATTGTCACACATGCTTGGAATGACATGGGGTTTTATTAGAACAAAAAAAAAAGTTCACAAAATGTCCGACAGATGGCGCTGGACAGCAAAACTGCTACCGTGACGGGTGAGAGGTACGCCGATATGTTACAGAATCGCATCATCCCCAGCCTGGCTGATAAACACCTGCTGGGACGTACGATGTTTATGCAGGATGGTGCTCCACCCTATATTGCTAGACGCGTGAAAGATCTCTTGCGCGCGTCGTTTGGTGATGATCGTGTGCCCAGTCGCCACTTTCGTCATGCTTGGCCTCCCAGGTCCCCAGACCTCAGTTCGTGCGATTATTGGCTTTGGGGTTACCTGAAGACGCAAGTGTATCGTGATCGACCGAAATCTCTAGGGATGCTGAAAGATAACATCCGACGCCAATGCCTCACCATAACTCCGGACATGATTTACAGAGCTGTTCACAACATTATTCCTCGACTATAGCTATTGTTGAGGAATGATGGTGGACATACTGAGCATTTCCTGTAAAGAACCTCATCTTTGCCCTGTCTTACTTTGTTATGCTAATTGTTGCTATTTTAATCAGATGGAGCACCATCTTTGGGACAATATTTGAACCTTTGTATTTTTTTGGTTCTAATAAAACCCCATGTCATTCCGAGTATATGTGGCAATTTGTACCTCTCTATCTACATTATTCCGTGATTTATTCAGTTTTCAAATTTATACTGACTTTTTGATCACACGGTATACAGGGTGTTACAAAAAGGTACGGCCAAACTTTCAGGAAACATTCCTCACACACAAAGAAAGAAAATATGTTATGTGGACATGTGTCCGGAAACGCTTACTTTCCATGTTGGAGCTCATTTTATTATTTCTCTTCAAATCACATGAATCATGGGATGGAAACACACAGCAACAGAATGTACCAGCGTGACTTCAAACACTTTGTTACAGGAAATGTTCAAAATGTCCTCCGTTAGCGAGGATACATGCGTCCACCCTCCGTCTCATGGAATCCCTGATGCGCTGATGCAGCCCTGGAGAATGGCGTATTGTATCACAGCCGTCCACAATACGAGCACGAAGAGTCTCTACATTTGGTACCGGGGTTGCGTAGACAAGAGCTTTCAAATGCCCCCATAAATGAAAGTCAAGAGGGTTGAGGTGAGGAGAGCGTGGAGGCCATGGAATTGGTCCGCCTCTACCAATCCATCGGTCACCGATTCTGTTGTTGAGAAGCGTACGAACACTTCGACTGAAATGTGCAGGAGCACCATCGTGCATGAACCACATGTTGTGTAGTACTTGTAAAGGCACATGTTCTAGCAGCACAGGTAGAGTATCCCGTATGAAATCATGAATACGTGCTCTACTGAGCGTAGGTGGAAGAAAATGGGGCCCAATCAAGACATCACCAACAATGCCTGCCCAAACGTTCACAGAAAATCTGTGTTGATGACGTGATTGCACAATTGCGTGCGGATTCTGCACTGAAATGAGGATTGACACATTGTTGGATGAACCATTCGCAGAAGTGTACCCGTGGAGGCCAATCAGCTGCTGATAGTGCCTGCACACGCTGTACATGGTACGGAAACAACTGGTTCTCCCGTAGCAGTCTGCATACAGTGACGTGGTCAACGTTACCTTGTACAGCAGCAACTTCTCTGACATTAGGGTTATCGTCAACAGCACGAAGAATTGCCTCGTCCATTGCAGGTGTCCTCGTCGTTCTAGGTCTTCTCCAGTCGCGAGTCATAGGCTGGAATGTTCCGTGCTCCATAAGACGCCGATCAGTTGCTTCGAACGTCTTCCTATTGGGACACCTTCGTTCTGGAAATCTGTCTCGATACAAACGTACCACGCCACGGCTTTTGCCCCGTGCTAATCCATACATCAAATGGGCATCTGCCAATTCCGCATTTGTAAACATTGCACTGTCTCCAAAACCACGTTCGTGATGAACGCTAACCTGTTGATGCTACGTACTGATGTGCTTGATGCTAGTACTGTAGAGCAATGAGTCGCATGTCAACACAAGCACCGAAGTCAACATTACCTTCCTTCAATTGGGCCAACTGGCGGTGAATCGAGGAAGTACAGTACATACTAACGAAACTAAAATGAGCTCTAACATGGAAAGTAAGCGTTTCCGGACACATGTCCACATAACATATTTTCTTTCTTTGTGTGTGAGGAATGTTTCCTGAAAGTTTGGCCGTACCTTTTTGTAACACCCTGTATATATATCAGTATAAATTTGAAAACTTAATAAACGGAATAATGTAGATAGAGACATAAAAAATTATCACAAAAAACAAAGTTCACAAAATGTCCAACAGATGGCGCTGGACAGCAAAACTGCTACCGTGACGGGTGAGAGGTACGCCGATATGTTACAGAATCGCATCATCCCCAGCCTGGCTGATAAACATCTGCTGTAACATACGATGTTTATGCAGGATGGTGCTCCACCCCACATTGCTAGACGCGTGAAAGATCTCTAGCGCGCGTCGTTTGGTGATGATCGTGTGCTCAGCCGTCAATTTCGTCATGCTTGGCCTCCCAGGTACCCAGACCTCAGTCAGTGCGATTATTGGCTTTGGGGTTACCTGAAGTCGCAAGTATATCGTGATCGACCGACATCTCTAGGGATGCTGAAAGACGATATCCGACGCCAATGCCTCACCATAAGTCTGGACATGCTTTACAGTGCTTTTCACAACATTATTCCTCGACTGCAGCTGTTGTTGTTGAGGGCCGGTCGGAGTGGCCTTGCGGTTCTGGGCGCTCCAGTCTGGAACCGAGCGACCGTTACCGTCGCAGTTTCGAATCCTGCCTCGGGCATGGATGTGTGTGATGTCCTTAGGTTAGTTAGGTTTAAGTAGTTCTAAGTTCTAGGCGACTGATGACCTCAGAAGCATAGTGCTCAGAGCCATTTTTTTGTTGTTGAGGAATCACGGTGGACATATTGAGTATTTCTTGTAAAGAACATCATATTTGCTTTGTGTTACTTTGTTATGCTAATTATTGCTACTCTGATCAGATGAAGCGCCATCTGTCGGACATTTTCTTAACTTTTGTATTTCTTTTTTTTTTTTTTTTTGTTCTAATAAAACCCCATGTCATTTTAAGCATGTGTGTCAATTTGTATCTCCCTATCTACATTATTCCGTGATTTATTCAGTTTTCAAATTTATACTGGCTTTTTGATCACCCAGTACAGGGCTATTACAAATAATTGAAGCGATTTCATAAATTCACTGTAGCTCCATTCATTGGCATATGGTCACGACACACTACAGATACGTAGAAAAGCTCATAAAGTTTTGTTCGGCTGAAGCCGCACTTCAGGTTTCGGTCGTCAGAGCGCTCGAGAGCGCAGTGAGACAAAATGGCGACAGGAGCCGAGAAAGCGTATGTCGTGCTTGAAATGCACTCACATCAGTCAGTCATAACAGTGCAACGACACTTCAGGACGAAGTTCAACAAAGATCCACCAACTGCTAACTCCATTCGGCGATGGTATGCGCAGTTTAAAGCTTCTGGATGCCTCTGTAAGGGTAAATCAACGGGTCGGCCTGCAGTGAGCGAAGAAACGGTTGAACGCGTGCGGGCAAGTTTCACGCGTAGCCCGCGGAAAATTGGCTCATGCCACAACTGGAAACCGACAGCGCCGACTTCATCTTTCAACAGGATGGTGCTCCACCGCACTTCCATCATGATGTTCGGCATTTCTTAAACAGGAGATTGGAAAACCGATGGATCGGTCGTGGTGGAGATCATGATCAGCAATTCATGTCATGGCCTCCACGCTCTCCCGATTTAACCCCATGCGATTTCTTTCTGTTGGGTTATGTGAAAGATTCAGTGTTTAAACCTCCTCTACCAAGAAACGTGCCAGAACTGCGAGCTCGCATCAACGATGCTTTCGAACTCATTGATGGGGACATGCTGCGCCGAGTGTGGGAGGAACTTGATTATCGGCTTGATGTCTGCCGAATCACTAAAGGGGCACATATCGAACGTTTGTGAACTTTTTGAGTTTTTGTATGTGTGTGCAAAGCATTGTGAAAATATCTCAAATAATAAAGTTATTATAGAGGTGTGAAATCGCTTCAATCATTTGTAATAACCCTGTATATATAAAATCGAGTGAATCGTACAGGGACGTATAGAAGATGAATAAGAAAACAAACTAATATTCGTTTTTACAAATTAGATTGGACAACAATATTTTACAGCGTAGCACGGTACTGATCGGTGCGCTACAGGGCTCGGTCTCACCGAGCGGGCCCCGTGGCGGAGGTTTTGGGAAGTGCAGCGGCAGTGGGTCAGCCGGCGCGGCGTTTGGCAGCGCCGCGGCGACTGACGCGGCGCCGTGAATAGAACATTACGCGCGCCGCCGCAGCCGTCGCGTGCGTGAGCGACTCGGTGCGTACGGCGCCAGGTGCGCCCGGGGCGACGCCGGCGCCGGCGCCGACGCCGACGGGCTGGCCGCCCAGACGGACGACGCCCGGCGTCGCTCCTGCCGCCGGCGCCACGGCGCCCGTGCGTGACGTGGCCGAGGCGGTGGCGCCGGCTTCCGCTGCGTGCGGCGCCGTTGCGCCAGGTGCCACGGGCGTCGCGACGCTGCGACGCGTCCCCCTCTGGGCGCCCCGCCGTAACCAGCTGGACTGCCGCTCGGAAACTTGTTGTCGCTGTGGTCGTCTTCGATCCGAAGAATCGTTCGATACAGTTCTCCACACTGTTCTATCCTATGCAAAACTCTTCGTGTCTGCATAACTGCTGCAGCCTTCATCCGTCTGAACTTGTTTACTGTTTTCGAGCCCAGGGTTTCCCTCTACGATTTTTACCCTCACTTGCCCGCCCCCGGTAGCTGAGTCGATGATGGCCGGCACGGTAACTCAGCGTGTTCGGTTGTCCGGTCAGAGGGTTGGCTGCCCTCTGTAATAAAAAAAAAACTGGGTTAATGGATCAACGACGAACTGAAACGGGTGTGTTGCGACGTCCGCCCCGAGCAGATACAAAGAACGAAGATGAACAAAATGAGTTAAAAAATATATAAAAATAAAATAAAAAAGCGGTCAAAAAAAGTGGTCAGCGCAACAGAATGTCAATCCTAAACGCCCGGGTTCGATTCCCGGATGGGTCGGAGATTTACTCCGCTCAGGGACTGGGTGTTGTGTTGTCCTAATCACGATCATTTCATCCCCATCGATGCGCAAGTCGCCGAAGTGGCGTCAAATCGAAAGACTTGCACCTGGCGAGCGGTCTACCCAACGGGAGGCCCTAGTCATACGACATTTATTACTAAATGTGAACCACAACATTAGTGTTAAAAGAAAACAAATAATACGACATTAAAAACATCTTCATCGCTTCCAATCCTTTACAGGAGTAAAAACTTTACCATAAAAAACCTTACAGACTTATATAAAGATAGAACAATTTTTTGATATTTCCCAGGTAAAAACAGACATTAAACCACTACACGCAACAAGCGGCTACACGGGTAGCAGGGGTTGTGTGGCGTGGGCTGGGCGGTTTTTTAGGTTAGATGGCCTTGGGCAAGTACAGAAAGGGCAACAGCCTCAACGGGTGCGGGGCAAAGTCAGGACATGCGGGGACCAAGCAGCAATCGGTATTGTAATTGTAAACTGTCGAATCTGCGTTGGTAAAGCACCCGAACTTCAAGCGCTGATACAAAGCACCGAAGCTGAAATCGTTATAGGTACAGAAAGCTGGCTGAAGCCAGAGATAAATTCTGCCGAAATTTTTACAAAGGTACAGACGGTGTTTAGAAAGGATAGATTGCATGCAGCCGGTGGTGGAGTGTTGGTCGCTGTTAGCAGTAGTTTATCCAGTAGTGAAGTAGAAGTGGATAGTTCCTGTGAATTATTATGGGTGGAGGTTACACTCAACAACCGAGCTAGGTTAATAATTGGCTCCTTTTACCGACCTCCCGACTCAGCAGCATTAGTGGCAGAACAACTGAGAGAAAATTTGGAATACATTTCACATAAATTTTCTCAGCATGTTATAGTCTTAGGTGGAGATTTCAATTTACCAGATATAGACTGGGACACTCAGATGTTTAGGACGGGTGGTAGGGACAAAGCATCGAGTGACATTATACTGAGTGCACTATCCGAAAATTACCTCGAGCAATTAAACAGAGAACCGACTCGTGGAGATAACATCTTGGACCTACTGATAACAAACAGACCCGAACTTTTCGACTCTGTAAGCGCAGAACAGGGAATCAGTGATCATAAGGCCGTTGCATCATCCCTGAATATGGAAGTAAATAGGAATATAAAAAAAGGGAGGAAGGTTTAGATGTTTAGCAAGAGTAATAGAAGGCGGATTTCAGACTACCTAACAGATCAAAACGAAAATTTCTGTTCCGACACTGACAATGTTGAGTGTTTATGGAAAAAGTTCAAGGCAATCGTAAAATGCGTTTTAGAAAGGTACGTGCCGAGTAAAACTGTGAGGGACGGGAAAAACCCACCGTGGTACAACAACAAAGTTAGGAAACTACTGCGAAAGCAAAGTGAGCTTCACTCCAAGTTTAAACGCAGCCAAAACCTCTCAGATAAACAGAAGCTAAACGATGTCAAAGTTAGCGTAAGGAGGGCTATGCGTGAAGCGTTCAGTGAATTCGAAAGTAAAATTCTATATACCGACTTGACAGAAATTCCTAGGAAGTTCTGGTCTTACGTTAAATCAGTAAGTGGATCGAAACAGCATATCCAGACACTCCGGGATGATGATGGCATTGAAACAGAGGATGACACGCGTAAAGCTGAAATACTAAACACCTTTTTCCAAAGCTGTTTCACAGAGGAAGACCGCACTGCAGTTCCTTCTCTAAATCCTCGCGCAAACGAAAAAATGGCTGACATCGAAATAAGTGTCCAAGGAATAGAAAAGCAACTGGAATCACTCAACAGAGGAAAGTCCACTGGACCTGACGGGATACCAATTCGATTCTACACAGAGCACGCGAAAGACCTTGCCCCCCTTCTAACAGCCGTGTACCGCAAGTCTCTAGAGGAACGGAAGGTTCCAAATGATTGGAAAAGAGCACAGATAGTCCCAGTCTTCAAGAAGGGTCGTCGAGCAGATGCGCAAAACTATAGGCCTATATCTCTGACGTCGATCTGTTGTAGAATTTTAGAACATGTTTTTTGCTCGAGTATCATGTCGTTTTTGGAAACCCAGAATCTGCTATGTAGGAATCAACATGGATTCCGGAAACAGCGATCGTGTGAGATCCAACTCGCTTTATTTCTTCATGAGACCCAGAAAATATTAGATACAGGCTCCCAGGTAGATGCTATTTTTCTTGACTTCCGGAAGGCGTTCGATACAGTTCCGCACTGTCGCCTGATAAACAAAGTAAGAGCCTACGGAATATCAGACCAGTTGTGTGGCTGGATTGAAGAGTTTTTACCAAACAGAACACAGCATGTTGTTATCAATGGAGAGACGTCTACAGACGTTAAAGTTACATATGGCGTGCCACAGGGGAGTGTTATGGGACCATTGCTTTTCACAATATACACTCCTGGAAATTGAAATAAGAACACCGTGAATTCATTGTCCCAGGAAGGGGAAACTTTATTGACACATTCCTGGGGTCAGATACATCACATGATCACACTGACAGAACCACAGGCACATAGACACAGGCAACAGAGCATGCACAATGTCGGCACTAGTACAGTGTATATCCACCTTTCGCAGCAATGCAGGCTGCTATTCTCCCATGGAGACGATCGTAGAGATGCTGGATGTAGTCCTGTGGAACGGCTTGCCATGCCATTTCCACCTGGCGCCTCAGTTGGACCAGCGTTCGTGCTGGACGTGCAGACCGCGTGAGACGACGCTTCATCCAGTCCCAAACATGCTCAATGGGGGACAGATCCGGAGATCTTGCTGGCCAGGGTAGTTGACTTACACCTTCTAGAGCACGTTGGGTGGCACGGGATACATGCGGACGTGCATTGTCCTGTTGGAACAGCAAGTTCCCTTGCCGGTCTAGGAATGGTAGAACGATGGGTTCGATGACGGTTTGGATGTACCGTGCACTATTCAGTGTCCCCTCGACGATCACCAGTGGTGTACGGCCAGTGTAGGAGATCGCTCCCCACACCATGATGCCGGGTGTTGGCCCTGTGTGCCTCGGTCGTATGCAGTCCTGATTGTGGCGCTCACCTGCACGGCGCCAAACACGCATACGACCGTCATTGGCACCAAGGCAGAAGCGACTCTCATCGCTGAAGACGACACGTCTCCATTCGTCCCTCCATTCACGCCTGTCGCGACACCACTGGAGGCGGGCTGCACGATGTTGGGGCGTGAGCGGAAGACGGCCTAACGGTGTGCGGGACCGTACCCCAGCTTCATGGAGACGGTTGCGAATGGTCCTCGCCGATACCCCAGGAGCAACAGTGTCCCTAATTTGCTGGGAAGTGGCGGTGCGGTCCCCTACGGCACTGCGTAGGATCCTACGGTCTTGGCGTGCATCCGTGCGTCGCTGCGGTCCGGTCCCAGGTCGACGGGCACGTGCACCTTCCGCCGACCACTGGCGACAACATCGATGTACTGTGGAGACCTCACGCCCCACGTGTTGAGCAATTCGGCGGTACGTCCACCCGGCCTCCCGCATGCCCACTATACGCCCTCGCTCAAAGTCCGTCAACTGCACATTCGGTTCGCGTCCACGCTGTCGCGGCATGCTACCAGTGTTAAAGACTGCGATGGAGCTCCGTATGCCACGACAATCTGGCTGACACTGACGGCGGCGGTGCACAAATGCTGCGCAGCTAGCGCCATTCGACGGCCAACACCGCGGTTCCTGGTGTGTCCGCTGTGCCGTGCGTGTGATCATTGCTTGTACAGCCCTCTCGCAGTGTCCGGAGCAAGTATGGTGGGTCTGACACACCGGTGTCAATGTGTTCTTTTTTCCATATCCAGGAGTGTACATAAATGACCTAGTAGATAGTGTCGGAAGTTCCATGCGGCTTTTCGCGGATGATGCTGTAATATACAGAGAAGTTGCAGCATTAGAAAATTGTAGCGAAATGCAGGAAGATCTGCAGCGGATAGGCATTAGGTACAGGGAGTGGCAACTGACCCTTAACATAGACAAATGTAATGTATTGCGAATACATAGAAAGAAGGATCCTTTATTGTATGATTATATGATAGCAGAACAAACACTGGTAGCAGTTACTTCTGTAAAATATCTGGGAGTATGCGTGCGGAACGATTTGAAGTGGAATGATCATATAAAATTAATTGTTGGTAAGGCGGGTACCAGGTTGAGATTCATTGGGAGAGTCCTTATAAAATGTAGTCCATCAACAAAGGAGGTGGCTTACAAAACACTCGTTCGACCTATACTTGAGTATTGCGCATCAGTGTGGGATCCGTACCAGATCGGGTTGACGGAGGAGATAGAGAAGATCCAAAGAAGATCGGCGCGTTTCGTCACAGGGTTATTTGGTAACCGTGATAGCGTTACGGAGATGTTTAACAAACTCAAGTGGCAGACTCTGCAAGAGAGGCGCTCTGCATCGCGGTGTAGCTTGCTCGCCAGGTTTCGAGAGGGTGCGTTTCTGGATGAGGTATCGAATATATTGCTTCCCCTACTTATACCTCCAGAGGAGATCACGAATGTAAAATTAGAGAGATTAGAGCGCGCACGGAGGCTTTCAGACAGTCGTTCTTCTCGCGAACCATACGCGACTGGAACAGGAAAGGGAGGTAATGACAGAGGCACGTAAAGTGCCCTCCGCCACACACCGTTGGGTGGCTTGCGGAGTATAAATGTAGATGTAGATGTAGAAGTTGTGTTTCGCAAAGCACCGAGAATTAGAGCCCTTAACATTACGAAAATCACACGTATCCGTTTAATCAAACCTCAAGTAAGGTGTACCAAATATGGCGAGTATGTGAGAGCTATAACCAAATGGTACTGGAGATCCGGGGGGAAGGCATTGCACAACAATACTCGCGGTCATTTGGGGTTGCGGGTGGAGCTCGAAGAAGTAGAGGGAGGGGACATAGCAAATAAAAATTTAATTTGCAACATCGGTTGTTTTTAAAAATATATAATAATAATAATAATAATAATAACAGAAAAAAGTGGTCAGCGCGACAGAATGTCAATCCTAAGGGCCCGAATTCGATTCCCGGCTGGGTCGGAGATTTACTCCGCTCAGGGACTGGTGTTGTCCTAATCACCATCATTTCATCCCTATCGATGCGCAAGTCGCCGAAATGGCGACAAATCGAAAGGCTTGCACCTGGCGAACGGTCTACCCGACGGGAGGCCCTAGCCACACGACATTATTATACCCTCCCTTAAGGGCCCAACACACGGACCGACTGACCGACCGACCGACTGACCAACTAACCGACCGACCGACCGACATATTGGATGCGTGTAGGTGTTTTGGGCGACTGACCGACAAACATTCCTTGTCTGTATGTGGGGCGGGTGGGACCGCCCGACAGTCGACCACTCCACCCAACAAACTGTGCCGTCTGTAGCGCTGTCATACCAACCTCTGGACAAAAATTCGCATTTTCTCATTTCAAGCGGCTTTAAATGCCGTTCTAATATACATGACAGGGTGCGAAGCGGTCGAAACCTTAAATGCAGAGTTGCTGGAGAAATTTAAAGACTACAAGTACGTGTGGGATACATCGTGTGCGGTGTACAGCAATATAGATGCAAGAAATGAAGCACTTTGTCATTTTTATAACGAATCCATAACGTTTATAGAATATTCACTCGGTTCTTGGAGAAACAGAGACATATTAATAGCTTGAATAGATAGTATTAATGTTCCACAATAGTACTCTCTTAATAATTCTTTTCGAACTGCCTTTCGGCTTCTTAGGCCATCATCAGATAACTTAATACTAAACAGATTGCCTACACATGTTCTGCGAGACTTCATAGCTGTACAGAGGTTCCTGTACAAGGATATGTGACTTTTTATGATTATATCGATACATAAGACAAGCATAACGTAACACCTAAAGAAAAAAGGTGGTAAAAAAAGGACCAGCCATATACCCACAGGCGGCTGGTCACCCACCTGGTTTAATGAAAAAAAACCTAAAGAACTAAAGAGGCACTGAGCAAATAAATCTGCTATTTCAGTTAATTTATTTACGTATGTAGCATGAAAGATGACTCGAAATCTTAAGAGACTCATTTCAGATCCGAAAAAGAAATATTACAAAAGGCTGTGGCGCACATCATCCAATAAATACAACAACAGATATATAATATTTCAAGCATTTATCAACTGTTAGACCTGTAAAAAAGCCGGCCAGAGTGGCCGAGCGGTTAAAGGCGCTACAGTCTGGAACCGCACCACCGCTACGGTCGCAGGTTCGAATCCTGCCTCGGGCATGGATGTGTGTGATGTCCTTAGGTTAGTTAGGTTTAAGTAGTTCTAAGTTCTAGGGGACTTATGACCACAGCAGTTGAGTCCCATAGTCTCAGAGCCATCTGAACCATTTTTTGAACCTGTAAAAAATAATCTCATACTTTGCCTTTCATAGCAAAGGGCTTGGATATAGGCTGGACTGTTTCAACACTTATAAAACTGAAGTAAATATATTTCGGCTTTTAGACTTCATTTCCGAGAAGCATGGGAAATAAAACCTGAAAAAGAAATACAAAAGACCGACGGACTATTATTCGAAGTTTTCTTGTTTTTATTGGATGATGTGCGCCACAACCATTTGTAGTCTTTCTTCTTCGGATTTGAAGTGAGTCTCTTAACCTTACAAGTCATTTTTTGTGCTACATATGTAAATAAATTAATAACATTTATATGAACGTATTTTGTTTTTTATCTTGGTTTAAGATGATGTATTTCCTGTGTCAAATATAAATCGCGTTGCACGTTTCAGGGATCGTTTTAGTTAATAATTCCAGGGTACAACAGCACTGAATTTGAGGTCTCGTTAACTTCTGCCAGTCGCTAGAAACATAATGTAGCTAGCAGTCTCTCCTCAAACCTTGCAGCGTCTCTCATGACTGTACGGTCTGCATAATTCACCCATTCTTACATAATTAAGAAAATCATAGGCTCCCAGCTGCTCAAGTGACATGGGTGAATTTCTTTCCTTGCATTAGTCACTCCTTTGACACAATTTTCTTTTGGCTTTTTTTGCCTTGTTACGTCTTAAAATTGCCAAAGCAAACCCCCGTCTTTGTTTATGTGAAAATCTAAGCGAGGTTTCGTAGAACATAAACACAATGAACTTACGATAAATCATAACATGGCGGCCTTATAATCGCTGAGTGTAATCCATTGGGACGTGTGTAAGCTGTCACGAAATTGATTGGTTGTTTGGCCGATAAATTGGTGCCTGTACAGGGGCTGTTACCAAATGCCCTGAATTTCTTTTTCCGCACTTCGATTCACACACGTGGGTGCTGAAAAATAATTGGTTCAATTGGTTGAGTGCACTATGGGACTTAACATCTGAGGTCATCAGTCCCCTAGAACTTATAACTACACTACTGGTCATTAAAATTGCTACACAAATAAGAAATGCAGATGATAAACGGGTATTCATTGGACAAATATATTATACTAGAACTGACATGTGATTACATTTTCACGCAATTTGGGTGCATAGATCCTGTGAAATCAGTACCCAGAACAACCACCTCTGGCCGTAATAACGACCTTGATATGCCTAGGCATTGAGTCAAACAGAGCTTGGATGGTGTGTACAGGTACAGCTGCCCATACAGCTTCATCACGATACCACAGTTCATCAAGAGTAGTGACTGGCGTATTGTGGCGAGCCAGTTGCTCGGCCACCATTGACCAGACGTTTTCAATTGGTGAGAGATCTGGATAATGTGGTGGCCAGGGCAGCAGTCGAACATTTTCTGTATCCAGAAAGGCCCGTACAGGACCTGCAACATGCGGTCGTGCATTATCCTCCAGAAATGTAGGGTTCCGCAGGGATCGAATGAAGGGTAGAGCCACGGATCGTAACACATCTGAAATGTAACGTCCACTGCTCAAAGTGCCATCAATGCGAACAAGAGGTGACCGAGACGTGTAACTAATGGCACCCCATACCATCACGCCGGGTGATACGCCAGTATGACGATGACGAATACACGCTTCCAATGTGCGTTCACCGCGATGTCGCCAAATTCGGATGCGACCACCGTGATGCTGTAAACAGAACCTGGATTCATCCGAAAAAAATGGCGTTTTGCCATTCTTGCACCCAGGTTCGTCGTTAAGTACACCATCGCAGACGCTCCTGCTTGTGATGCAGCGTCAAGGGTAACCGCATCCATGGTCTCCTAGTTGATAGACCATGCTGCTGCAAACGTCGTCGAGTTTTTCGTGCAGATGGTTGTTGTCTTGCAAACGTCCCCATCTGTTGACTCAGGGATCGAGACGTGGCTGCACGATCCGTTACAGCCATGCGGATAAGATGCCTGTCATCTCGACTGCTAGTGATACGAGGCCGTTGGGATCCAGTACGGCGTTCCGTATTACCCTCCCGAACCCACCGAGCCCATATTCTGCTAACAGTCATTGGATCTCGACCAACGCGAGCATCAATGTCGCGATACGATAAACCGCAATCGCGATAGGCTACAGTCCGACCTTTATCAAAGTCGGAAACGTGATGGTACGCATTTTTCCGTCATACACGAGGCATCACAACAACGTTTCACCAGGCAACGCCGGTCAACTGCTGTTCGTGTATGATAAATCGGTTGGAAACGTTCCTCATGTCAGCACGTTATAGGTGTCGCCACCGGCGCCAACCTTGTGCGAATGCTCTGTAAAGCTAATCATTTGCATACCACAGCATCTTCTTTCTGTCGGTTAAATTTCGCGTCGGTAGCACGTCTTATTCGTGGTGTAGCAATTTTAATGGCCAGTAGTGTACTTAAACCTAACTAACCTAAGGACGTCACAATGGCGCACTCTGTCTGTACCCAACAAGTTGCGGCGTGTAAAGGAGACCACGACCGTGTGGGGTTCCTCCATGCGGGCCTCTCGCAGGGATTCTGTTATTCTCTGTAGGCTCCGCATTGGTCACTCTTGGCTGACGCATGGTCATCTGCTGCGTCGAGAGGACCCCCCTCATTGTCGCTGTGGTGAAACCATGACGGTGGCCCACATATTGTTGGAATGTCCTCTTTTAACCGCCCTCAGGCGAACTTTTAACCTCCTGGGTGATTTATCGTGTCTTTTAGCTGACGATGTCTCTATGGCAGATCGTGTTTTAGGTTTTCTTCGAGCAAGTGGCTTTTATAGGTCCCTCTAATTTTATTGCGTCACCCTCTTTGGGTGTGCTGTATCTTTTACTTTGTTTTGTGTTGTAATTCGACTCCACCCTAATCTTTTAGGCTGGAGGTTTTAACGTGTTGCACAGTGGCTGGCTCATCCTATTATTTTCGTGATCTGCCAGCCACAGTCCTCTGCTGTGCAGTTTTAATTCCTTCTGCCTTTGTTCTCTATGTTGTTTTTGTTGCTGTGCTCCGTTTTCCGTGTTGTCTTACCGTTGACCATGGGGCTTTTCTTCCCCCGGAATTATAATTTTAGTGCTTTGCCTGACTGGTGGATGGTTTCACTGTGCTGTGTGTGTTTATGAAACAAGGGACCGATGACCTCTGCAGTTTGGTCCCTTTAATCCTCAAACCAACGAACCAACCAACCAACATACATCCATGCCCGAGGCAGGATTCGAACCTGGGACCGTAGCGGTCGCGCGGTTCCAGACTGAAGCGCCTAGAACCGCTCGGCCAGAAAAAAAATAATTCCTTTGAATTTTTATGTGAAAACTCTTAAAGCTTTTTTATTCTTCGTGTCTGGAAATTAGCAGTACTCTGCTGCTAGAGACCTCCGAATTACAGTGTGTAACACAGTGGTGTGTAACGTAACTACACAGTGTGTCCCAGTTGCGTTAGGACTGCTCGTGTGAAATTTTAAACACCTGCGTTACCTCCTGGCGAGTTGTGGCGTTACGACCTTTATAGTATCAGAAACAGGTACGTAGAAAGTTAAAGCGCTAGTACTGCTGCAGCAGGCAGCCTGGCCACGAATGTAACTGTACGTGTCTGACACTCGTCGGAAAACTGCAGTCGAGCAGTGAGGCAACATCATATTTTTTTAGTCCTCCAGCATTTGTGGGCGAGAATCCGTCGAATCCGGTCCGAATACCGAGGAGCAGACTCCTCGTTGCTCCTCCACTACGACACTCCAGCCGACAAAGGGACGATTGTGCACGAGATTTCAGCTAGCATACGGATCACAGTCCTGGATCATCCACCACATTCGCCGGATTTAGCTCCAGTCGACTTATGGTTGTTCCCCGTATAGAATTTGGCAATGAAAGGACACCGTAAAGACGCAATTAATGATATTCAAGAAAATTGTACTGCAGTGCTAAATGCAACTCCAAAAAAGGATTACAGTGACTGTTTCAAAACATTTTTAAAATGATTTCAGCTGTGTTTTGATTCAGTGGGAGACTGTTCTACATCTACATCTACATACATACTCCGCAATCCACCATACGATGCGTGACGGAGGATACCTCGTACCACAACCAGCATCTTCTCTCCCTGTTCCACTCCCAAACAGAACGAGGAAAGATAACTGCCTATATGCCCCTGAACGAGCCGTAATCTCTATTATCTTATCTTTGTGGTCTTTCCGCGAAATATAAGTTGGCGGCAGTAAAATTGTAGTGCAGTCAGCATCAAATGCTGGTTCTCTAAATTTCCTCAGTAGCGATTCACTAAAAGAACGCCACCTTTCCTCCAGGGACACCCACCCGAGTTCCTGAAGCATTTCCGTAACACTCGCGTGATAATCAAGCCTACCAGTAACAAATCTAGCAGCCCGCCTCTGAATTTCTTCTATGTCCTCCCTCAATCCGACGCGTGATAATCAAGCCTACCAGTAACAAATCTAGCACCCCGCCTCTGAACTTCTTCTATGTCCTCCCTCAATCCGACCTGACAGACATCCCAAACGCTCGAACAGTACTCAAGAATAGGTCGTATTAGTGTTTTATAAGCGGTCTCCTTTACAGATGAACCACATCTTCCCAAAATTCTACCAATGAACCGAAGACGACTATCCCCCCTCCCCACAACTGCCATTACATGCTTGTCCCACTTCATATCGCTCTGCAATGTTACGCCCAAATATTTAATCGACGTCAAGCGCTACACTACTAATGGAGTATTCAAACATTACAGGATTCTTTTTCCTATTCATCTGCATTAATTTACATTTATCTATATTTAGAGTTAGCTGCCATTCTTTACACCAATCACAAATCCTGTCCAAGTCATCTTGTATCCTCCTACAGTCACTCAACGACGACACCTTCCCGTACACCACAGCGTCATCAGCAAACAGCCGCAAATTGCTATCCACCCTATCCAAAAGATCATCTATGTAGATAGAAAACAACAGCGAACCTACCACACTTCCCTGGGGCACTCCAGATGATACCCTCACCTCCGATGAACACTCACCATCGAGGACAACGTACTGGGTTCTATTACTTAATAAGTCTTCGAGCCTCTCACATATTTGGGAACCAATCCCATATGCTCGTACCTTAGTTAGGAGTCTGAAGTGGGACACCGAGTCAAACGCTTTCCGGAAGTCAAGGAATATGGCATGCGTCTGATACCCTTCATCCATGGTTCGCAAGATATCATGTGCAAAAATGGCGAGTTGCGTTTCGCAGGAGCGTGCTGATGCATGGACAGCAACTTCTCTGTCTCAAGGAAATTCATTATATTCGAACTGAGAATATGTTCGAGAATCCCGCAACAAACCGATGTTAAGGATATTGGTCCGTAATTTTGAGGATCCGTCCTTCTACCCTTCTTATATACAGGCGTCACCTGCGCTTTTTTCCAGTCTCTCGGGACTTTACGTTGGGCAAGAGATTCGCGATAAATGCACGCTAAGTAAGGAGCCAATGCAGTAGAGTACTCTTTGAAAAACCGAGTTGGAATCCCATCACGAACTGGCGATTTATTTATTTTCAACCCATTCAGCCGCTTCACAACCCCACGGATGTCTGTCACTATGTCCTCCATACGGGAACGTGTACGGGACTCAGACGGCGGTATGTTTGTAAGTTCCTCCCGCATGAAAGATTTCTCAAATGGTAAATTTAAAATTTCAGCTTTCGTTTCGCTGTCTTCCGTTGTTTTGAATAAATACAGCGATTTTGAAAACATATGGCTCTGAACGCTACGGGACTTAACTTCTGAGGTCATCAGTCCCCTAGAACTTAGAACTACTTATACCTAACTAATCTAAGGACATCACACACATCCATGCTCAAGGCAGGATTCGAACCTGCGACCGTAGCGGTCGCGCGGTTCCAGACTGTAGCGCCTAGAACCACTCGGCCACTCTGTTGAGAACATATACATAACTTATTTTTCACAGCCGCAGTCCTAACGGAACTGGGACACAACAGTCTTAACGGAACTAGAACACACTGCGTATGCCAGTGCGTGAGAAACAGTGTACTGTAAACGAGTGTCGATTTCGAAGAGTCTGTCCACCCTTCAGGATGACAACGCCAGCACTGCGACATTTGCAACAATCCTTCGCTTTGGGTTCACTGTTATCTATCATCCTCCATACAGTCCCATCTTGGTCCCATCCGATTTTCATCTGTTTCCAGAAATTAAAGAACGCCTTCGAGGACTTCACTTTGACAGCGATGAAGCGGCACAAGCAGAGGTGAGGCTCTGACTCCCTCAACAAAGTCAAACATTCTACAGCGACGGCAACAACAAACTGGCGTCTCGGGAGAAATGTGTTTGTCGGCGGCTTGACTATGTTGAGAAATGAATATGCAAACATGAAGAGTAAAGATGTAGAATGTTAATGACGTTTGTCTTATTTAAAGAATTTTCACATAAAAAAATTCAGAGGCATTACTTTCCACCCCGCCCTCATACCTCTTCATTGATTTTCCATCTACTCATCTAATATTCAATATTCTTCTGCAGCACCACATTTTATAACCTTCTGTCCCCTTCTTTTATGAATTGGTTATACTCCATATTTCACCTCCATACAAGGCACCACTCCAGACAAATACTTTCAGAAGTGGCACCCTAGCATATCCATGTCAGATGTTAACAGATTTCCCTGTTTTATTAATGTTTTTCTTGCTACTGCCAGTATGCGTTTTGTATCCCCTTTGTTTCAGCCATCGTCAGTTATTTTGCTGCTTAAGTAGCAAAACCCGTCCTCTACTTCCAGGTCTCAGCTCCTAACGTAATCCCCTCTTCATCGCCTGATTTAATTCGACTATATTCCACTACTTTTGTTTTACCTACGTTGATATTCATCTTAAAATCTCTTTTCAAGATGCTACTCATTCCATTCAAATCCTTTTCCAAGCTCTTTCTTGTCTCAAACAGGATTACAATATCGTCGGCATACCAAACACAGCTTTTCTTCTCCCTGACCTTTAACTCCCTTCACAAATTTTTCTTTAGCTTCATTTATTGATTGCTCGATGTGTAGAATGAATATCATAAGTGATCGTCTACAAATCTTTTCCTCTCCTTTCTCAACTATTGCTTCCCTTTTAGGTCCTTCGACTCCTGTAACTGCAGTATGGTGACTGTCCAAGATGTAGATAACTTTTTGCTCCATTTATTTTAAGCTTGCTATCTTCAGAATTTCTTACCCTTGTGCTACTTCTTTCTCATCTTTCTTCAAGTGTTAGACATTTGTCTGTTACGACCTCTTGTTCAGTGCCTCTGTTATTGATTGTTATTTATTGTTTGATCTCTCTACTTCCTCCTTCCTCTAGATACTGACCTTTTCGCAATTGGCTATAATTCATTACTATTTTGGGCAATCTGTTGTCATTTATTCTTGTGACTTGGTACGTCCGTTTATCTCCTTGGTCTGTTATTATATGTTTTAAGGTCATAATTATGGTTGTTGTATTCCTTATCATGTTTGATATGCTATAGATAGCTGCTCTTCTTAAAAACCCCATTCCCGCAGCTTTTATTCTTCCCATTTCCAGCTGTTATTGTCCAAGTCCCACTGCCATAAAGAATAGATGATGTTGCGATTGTTTTATAGCCCTTCAGTAGAGTTTCTTTTCTCTTTCCTGCTAGCACTCCGCTGCAGAGTGAAAATTTCATTCTGGGAACATCCCCCACACTATGGCTAAGCCATGTCTCCACAGTATCGTTTCTTTCAGGAGTGCTAGTTCTGCGAGGTCTGCAGGAGAGCTTCTGAAAAGTTTGGAAGATAGGAGATGAGATACTGGCGGAAGTAAAGCTGTGAGGACGGGTCATGAATAGTGCTTTGGTAGCTCAGATGGTAGAGAAATTGCAAAGGTCCCGAGTACGAGTCTCGATCTGGAACACAGTTTCAGTGTCAGGAGGTTTCATATCAGCGCACACTCCGCTGCAGAGTTAAAATTCCATTCTGGGAATATACCCCTGGCTGTGGATAAGTCATGCCTCCGCAATATCCTTTCTTCCAGATGATGATGATGATGTTTTGTTTTTGGGGTGCTCAATTGCGCGGTTGTCTGCGCTCGCACAAATTGCCAATCTTTACACAGCCCAATCTAGCCACTTTCTGGAATGATGATGAAATTATGAGGACAGCACAAACACTCAGTTCCCGGGCAGAGAAAATCCCCAACCCAGCCAGGAATCGAATCCGGGACCCTGATATCCAGAGGCAGCAACGCTAGCCACTAGACCACGAGCTGCGGACCCTTTCTTACAGGAGTGCTAGTTCTGCAAGGTCTGCAGAAGAGCTTCTGTGAAGTTTGGGAGCTAGGAGATGTACTGGTAAAAGTAAAGCTGGGAGGATGGGTCGTGAATCGTGCTTGCACACAGTTGTAAACTGCCAGGAAGTTTCATATCAGCGCACACCCCGTTGCAGGGTGAAATTTCATTCTGGTTGTTTGCTCGGGACTGGGTCTTCACCCTTAAAAGCCATGACTGTATTTTTTTTTGGGTTGAGGTTGTTAAGTTACAGCTCTTAGCAGTGATATTTAATGTTTGAGTTTTTGATCCTAGGTATCAGCTGTAAGAAGTTGGTCATCAGCAAAAAGTGTTACTATTAGATAATTTCGTTCATTGTAGTTATGGGTGTAGAACTATTTCTTTTAGACATTGACTCAGCAGATTATCAACATAGACTTTCAGAACTTCGAGAAGTGTGTTCCAGTCAACATTCTCAAAAGGTTTCTCTAGATGCTCGAATGGCGCAAACATAGATTTGCTTGTCTTTAATCTATCTTCTAAGATAAGGCGTAGGGTCAGAACTGCCCTGAGTGTGACTAACATTTCTTAGGAACCGAAACTGATCTTCGCCGACGTCCATATCTACCAGTTACCTTGTCTTCTGTAAATAAATCTTGTCAGCGTTTTGTAAAAATAACTTATTAAACTGATAGTTCGGTAATACATCTGTCTGCTGCTGCCTTCTTTGGAATATGAATTTTTACATTTTTCCTGATGTCTAATGATACAACGCCTGTCTCATATCTTCCACATAACCAGAGACGATTACGCAAAATAACGCGAAATCGGCGGTTTTTACGATATTTCTCGAAATTTGGTGTAAAATAAATAACTAAACTCCACTTGTTAGCGTGGAAATTTGAGTGTGGTATTTTTGTGTACCTATTGACTTATTGACTTGGAACAGTATTTTTGTTCGTTTCTTTTTCTGTGAATATTGTTGGCAGACGTTGCTAAGAGCCACTAGGAGGCGGTGCTTAAACTGTTAGCGTAGTACATAAACCTTGGAATCTACCGCAGCTATAGGGATTTTAATAACTGACTTTGCGTTAGTGGGCAGTGTCGTTCTGCCTCGCGGGTCAAAAAGAGGGTGGCGACTCATACAGTATACACAGTGTTTCCTAGGTGTAGTAGTGCAGATGATTAATCCAAGTCCACCAGTAAACGTTTCCGACAAAATCTGCGGAGCTTTCCGTCGCGTAATTTGCTCGCGTGTCCCCCATAACGGAGTGCGTGACTTCTGGCCATGAGGGCAAACGGCACTTCGCGCGACGTAACGGAAGCTCAGAAACTCTGACGAAAGGAACGATTCATTCTCTTCAAAACCAGTCTTTACTATCTCCTTTACCATATTAATCTCTTCTTACGCCTCTCCCACTAGAAGCTATCCTTAATGCCTTAATCACTTAATAGGAGTGCGGGTAAGCTACTACGAGGTGCATTCAAGTTCTAAGGCCTCCGATTTTTTTTCTAATTAGCTACTCACCCGAAATCGATGAAACTGGCGTTACTTCTCGACGTAATCGCCCTGCAGACGTACACATTTTTCACAACGCTGACGCCATGATTCCATGGCAGCGGCGAAGGCTTCTTTAGGAGTCTGTTTTGACCACTGGAAAATCGCTGAGGCAATAGCAGCACGGCTGGTGAATGTGCGGCCACGGAGAGTTCCTTCATTGTTGGAAAAAGCCAAAAGTCACTAGGAACCAGGTCAGGTGAGTAGGGAGCATGAGGAATCACTTCAAAGTTGTTATCACGAAGAAACTGTTGCGTAACGTTAGCTCGATGTGCGGGTCCGTTGTCTTGGTGAAACAGCACACGCGCAGCCCTTCCCGGACGTTTATGTTGCAGTGCAGGAAGGAATTTGTTCTTCAAAACATTTTCGTAGGATGCACCTGTTACCGTAGTGCCCTTTGGAACGCAATGGTTAAGGATTACGACCTCGCTGTCCCAGAACATGGACACCATCATTTCTTCAGCACTGGCGGTTACCAGAAATTTTTTTGGTGGCGGTGAATCTGTGTGCTTCCATTGAGCTGACTGGCGCTTTGTTTCTGGATTGAAAAATGGCATCCACGTCTCATCCATTGTCACAACCGACGAAAAGAAAGTCCCATTCGTGCTGTCGTTGCGCGTCAACATTGCTTGGCAACATGCCACACGGGCAGCCATGTGGTCGTCCGTCAGCATTCTTGGCACCCACCTGGATGACACTTTTCGCATTTTCAGGTCGTCATGCAGGATTGTGTGCACAGAACCCACAGAAATGCCAACTCTGGAGGCGATCTGTTCAACAGTCATTCGGCGATCCCCCAAAACAATTCTCTCCACTTTCTCGATCGTGTCGTCAGACCGGCTTGTGCGAGCCCGAGGTTGTTTTGGTTTGTTGTCACACGATGTTCTGCCTTCATTAAACTGTCGCACCCACGAACGCACTTTTGACACATCCATAACTCCATCACCACATGTCTCCTTCAACTGTCGATGAATTTCAATTGGTTTCATACCACGCAAATTCAGAAAACGAATGATTGCACGCTGTTCAAGTAAGGAAAACGTCGCCATTTTAAGTATTTAAAACAGTTCTCATTCTCGCCGCTGGCGGTAAAATTCCATCTGCCGTACAGTGCTGCCATCTCTGGGACGTATTGACAATGAACGCGGCCTCATTTTAAAACAATGCGCATGTTTCTATCTCTTTCTTGTCTGGAGAAAAAAAATCGGAGGCCTTAGAACTTGAATGCACCTCGTACAAACAGCATAGTGAACGCCTTATTGTGGACAAGATTGACACGAAGCCCATGCCTACTACAGTAGTACAAGTTTATATGCCAACTAGCTCTGCATATGACGAAGAAATTGAAGAAATGAATGATGAGATGACAGAAATTATTAATAGTCATGGGCGACTGGGATTCGATAGTAGGAAAAGGAAGAGAAGGAAACGTAGTAGGTGAAAATGGATTGGGGGTAAGAAATGAAAGAGAAAGGCGCCTGGTAGAGTTTTGCACAGTGCATAACTTAATCATAGCTAACACTTGGTTCAAAAATCATAAAAGAAGGTTGTATACATGGAAGAAGCCTGGAGATACTGACAGGTTTCAGATAGATTAAATAATGGTAAGACAGAGATTTAGGAACCAGATTTTAAATTGTAAGACATTTCCAGGGGCAGATGTGGACTCTGACCACAATCAATTGGTTATGAACTGTAGATTAAAACTGAAGAAACTACAAAAAGGTGGGCATTTAAGGAGATGGGACCTGAATAAATTGCCTAAACCAGAGGTTGTACAGTGTTTCAGGGAGCTCTACCTGGGAAAAATTGACAAGAATGGGGGAAAGAAATACAGTAGAAGAAGAATGGGTAGCTTTGGGGGATGAAGTAGTTAAGGCAGCAGAGGATCAAGTAGGTAAAAAGACGAGGGCTAGTAGTAGTAGTAACAGAAGAAATATTGAATTTAATTGATGAAAGGAGAAAATATAAAAATGCAGTAAATAAAGCAGGCAAAAAGGAATACAAACGTCTCAGAAATGAGATCGACAAGAAGTGCAAAATAGCTAAGCAGGGATGGCTAGAGGACAAATGTAAGGATGTAGAGGCATATCTCGCTAGGGGTAAGATAGATACTGCCTACAGGAAAGTTAAAGAGACAAATGTAAGGATGCAGAGGCATATCTCACAAGGGGTAAGATAGATTGTGCCTACAGGAAAGTTAAAGAGACCTTTGGAGAAAAGAGAACCACTTGTATGAATATCAAGAGCTCAGATGGAAACCCAGTTCTAAGCAAAGAAGGGAAAGTAGAAAGGTGGAAGGAGTATATAGAGGGTCTATACAGGGGCGATGTACTTGAGGACAATATTATGGAAATGGAAGAGGATGCAGCTGAAGATGAAATGGGAGATACGATGCTGCGGGAAGAGTTTGACAGAGCACTGAAAGACCTGAGTCGAAACAAGGCCCTGGGAGTAGACAACATTCCATTGGAACTACTGACAGCCTTGGGAGAGCCATTCCTGACAAAAATCTACCATCTGGTAAGCAAGATGTATGAGACAGGCGAAATACCCTCAGGCTTCAAGAAGAATATAATAATTCCAATCCCAAAGAAAGCAGGTGTTGACAGATGTGAAAATTACCGAACTATCAGTTTAATAAGACACGGCTGCAAAATACTAACGCGAATTCTTTACAGACGAATAGAAAAACTAGTAGAAGCCGACGTCGGGGAAGATCAGTTTGAATTCCGTAGAAATGTTGGAACACGTGATGCAATACTGACCCTACGACTTATGTTTGAAAATAGATTAAGGAAAGGCAAACCTAAATTTCTAGCATTTGTAGACTTAGAGAAAGCTTTTGACAATGTTGATTGGAATAATCTCTTTCCAATTCTAAAGGTGGCAGGGGTAAAATACAGGGAGCGAAAGGCTATTTACTATTTGTACACAAACCAGAGGGCAGTTATAAGAGTCGAGGTACATGAAAGGGAAGCAGCGGTTGGGAAGGGAGTGAGACAGGATTGTAGCCTCTCCGCGATGTTATTCAATCTGTATATTGAGCAAGCAGTAAAGGAAACAAAAGAAAAATTCGGAGTAGGTATTAAAATCCATGGAGAAGAAATAAAAACTTTGAGGTTCGCCGATGACATTGTAATTCTGTCAGAGACAGCAAAGGACTTGGAAGAGCAGTTGAACGGAATGGACAGTGTCTTGAAAGGATGGCATAAGATGAACATCAACAAAAGCAAAACGAGGATAATGGAATGTAGTCGAGTTAAATCGGGTGATGCTGAGGGAATTAAATTAGGAAATAAGACGCTTAAAGTAGTAAAGGAGTTTTGCTATTTGGGGAGCAAAATAACTGATGATGGTCGAAGTAGAGAGGATATAAAATGTAGACTTGCAATGGCATGGAAAGTGTTTTTGAAGAAGAGAAATTTGTTAACATCGAGTATAGATTTAAGTGTCAGGAAGTCGTTTCTGAAAGTATTTGTATGGAGTGTAGCCATGTATGGAAGTGAAACGTGGACGATAAATAGTTTGGACAAGAAGAGAATAGAAGATTTCGAAATGTGGTGCTACAGAAAAATGCTGAAGATTAGATGGGTAGATCACATAACTAATGAGGAGGTATTGAATAGAACTGGGGAGAAGAGAAGTTTGTGGCACAACTTGAATAGAGGAAGGGATCGGTTGGCAGGATATGTTCTGAGGCATCAAGGGATCACCAATTTAGTATTGGAGGGCAGCGTGGAGGGTAAAAATCGTAGAGGGAGACCAAGAGATGAACACACTACGCAGATTCAGAAGGATGTAGGCTGCATTACGTACTAGGAGATGAAGCAGCTTGCACAAGATAGAGTAGCATGGAGAGCTGCATCAAACCAGTCTCTGGACTGAAGACCACAACAACAACAACACCTTCACTTTCAGAATAGCCTCCACAGCAGTGAGCAGCTCACAGTCTCCTAAACCATGTGAGAACACTCTGCGGATGGGCGGGTTGCTCCTTCACAATCCTTTTAACAATCTTTCCATCTACGTGAATAGCCTTCAGGTTATCTGTCCCTTCACTCTCGGATGGTAGATACTGCTTTAGCTGACAAGAGCAGCGTTGACAAAAATTCGACTAACTACCTGTCACGCAAATGCCACATAGACAAACTGCCTATTGGCTTCTGTCTCGGGTTCTTCGGCCGACGTTCATCTAATGATTTTTCTGACGTTTCGCCACCACGAGTGGCTGGCATTGTCAAAGCTTCACCCTCCATTGCCGGTGGTGAACTGGAGCTGAGCTCGCGGGCGCAGACTATATGTACCTGGCGCGCCAACGTCCGAGGGCTTCTCCGCGATCATTTCCGGTGCGGTTCTCCTCTTGCTACCTGCGACGGTCGTTCGCTGCAGTACGGGAAGCCAGGATCCGTTTACCTTAAGGCTTTCCTCTTTCTTGTTGAAACTGTTCGCGTGTTTTTGTATTTCTATAGCTTCTCTAAACAAGCGCGTTTGATAGTGCTTCTCTACAGCCAGAACTTCCGTGTCGGCGAATTTTATTACGTGGTCGGTCTCATTCAGTGCGTGCTCTGTTACGGCCGATTTCTCCACTTGCCCCAACCTGCAGTGTCGCTTATGCTCTTTGATCCTGGTGTTAATGGATCGACCAGTCATTCCGACATAAACTTTTCCGCATGTGCATGTTATACGGTATATTCTCGACATTGCAAGTGGGTCTCTTTTCTCCTTCGCCGATCTAAGACACTCTTTGATCTTCCTTGTCGGTTTGAAAATCGTCTTTACTCCATGTTTGCGCAATATACGGCCGATTCTGTCCGTCACTCTGGGAATGTATGGCAGAAAGGCCGTACCCGACATTTCTTTTTCTGGTTCCTTACTTCACCGAGTGTTTGGGTTTGTTACACTTCTAATGTTATTTGTGGAGTACCCATTGCTCCTCAGAACAGTTTCCAGGTGTTGCATTTATCGTTTGAGGTGTTGCGGCTCACATATTCGTCCTGCTCTCGTTACGAGCGTACTAATCATGCCTCTTTTCTGGCTCGGGTGGTGGTTTGACAGTTTGTGCAGGTATCGGTCCGTGTGTGTCGGTTTTCGATACACGCTGTGTCCCAGGTTTTCGCCGTCCCTTGTGACCAGCACATCTAGAAATGGCAGTTTCTTGTCTTTTTCTACTTCCATGGTAAATGTTATGTTGGCATGGAGGCTGTTCAAGTGCCTTAGGAAGTCACCGAGCTGTTCTTCACCATGGCTCCACACCACGAAAGTATCATCGACGTACCTGAACCACACCTTAGGTTTGCAGGTCACCGAGTCCAGTGCCTGTGCTTCGAATTGTTCCATGAAGAAGTTGGCCACCACTGGACTGAGAGGACTACCCATGGCGACGCCTTCCAGCTGTTCGTAGAAATCGCCATTCCACGTGAAATAGCTCGTGGTGAGACATGCATGGAAGAGCTTTTTGATGTCTTGCAGGAACATGGAACCGATGTGCTCCAGAGCGTCACTGTGTGGCACTTTCGTAAATAACGAAACAACATCAAAGCTGACCAGTATGTCGTTTGGCGCAATGCCACATAACTCCAGTCCATGGGCAGTAGCTGATAGTTAGTTAAACTATCGAGTGTTCGGTTTTCTGACGTGACTCGTTTTCTTTTAGTTGGTTTATTGTCTCTAAAAGAAGGAGAATGGCTATCAAGTCCGTATTTAACATCTCGACACTAATTATGCAATTTTACTGTCTCTGTAACAAGTTCATACCCAAAAGCAGCCAGAAGATTTAGCCCGCCCCGATATATTAAACGTCTTAAACAGTCACTGACGCACGACTATTGCAAGTTAACAGTCAGTCGTTCAGTAGTCTTCATATACAGAAGTGCTCGCCATATTATTTCGTAATTTGCAGGAAACACGCCACGCGGAGTTTATGTACGTCTTGAAATGTTCACACGCGATATCTCCTAATATAAATCACTCACAAATCTTAAACTTTCTCAAAATACTCAACACTGTAGTCGCCTTCCGTCACCGATACCGGAACCGATCAAACTCGGCCGTTTCTTCACTTTCGTACAAATTTTATTAACGCGATTTACCAGAACACGGTTCCCGAGCGACTCTGTCGACTCACAGAGCTAACGCGCAAAGCCCTAGTCAAACGCGCAGGAAATGCTTAATTCCTATTGGCTAGCATGTTAAGCAGCCTATCAGATCATCTCGGGCACTTCTATGTTCGCGGTATTTCTAATGTCAGACAATCAGATTATCAAACGTAATTTATATTGGAAATCTCGTAATTCTGAAATTAGATAAAATTTAATGAAAACAAGATACTATTCCTTCCTACAAAATCAATTACTAGTAAATTTAACACTCAACACCCCTTCTGGCTGCCTTTTACAAAATCAAGCTCACTCGGACATACAATTAGATAAAATATAATGAAAACAAGATACTATTCCTTCCTACAAAATCAATTACTAATAAATTTAACACTCAACTCCCCTGTGGCTGCCTTTTACAAAATCAAGCTCACTCGGACATACTTCATAAATTCCCCTATTAGACAACAGCTTTCACACGCGTACATTTACATAGCTTTAATAAAATATCTCATTCTCACTTTACGTTTGTCCTCCATTCACTCTCTCAGTCTCTCCAAAACATTCACACATCAAAACACAATGAAGTAATAATTTTCCAACGTCCTTTTAATTACGTCAGAAATCTGCGGTAATGAAATTAAAGAAAATTCCAGAATATTAGTTTATATGAACCTATCCTCTTGGTTGTAGTTTCAATTGATGCTATAGATGAATACATTACAGTCCCTAACTCGACATCACAATGACAGTACAGTTATTTGTTTCAGGTAAAAATTTATATCTTCGAAAGTATTGAAGTTATTGATTTGAAATATTAGCAGTCTGGTTCTGTTATCCATAGAATTTGGTATACAAAGTGTTGTGTCTAGACAAGACAGCCTAGACACAATGAGAGGAAGCCGAAAGGCACGCGCTTAAACTCACGCAGGCTGGCGTGAGGTCTGAAACAGGATACGTAATGAATGCTATAAAGAAAAGTACGTAGCTTCTGGAATACTTAACTTTAATCCACATTTGTAGAACATCGCTCTTGATGATACATTAATAGAATCTCAATGTCAATTGAATACGGCGCCTTGCTAGGTCGTAGCAAATGTAGCTGAAGGCTATGCTAACTATCGTCTCGGCAAATGAGAGCGTAGTTGTCAGTGAACCGTTCCTTGCAAAGTCGGCTGTACAACTGGGGCGAGTGCTAGTCAGCGTCTCTAGACCTGCCGTGTGGCGGCGCTCGGTCTGCCATCACTGACAGTGGCGACACGCGGGTCCGTCGTATACTAGCGGACCGCGGCCGATTTAAAGGCTACCACCTAGCAAGTGTGGAGTCTGGCGGTGACACCACACAAAGTATGAAAAAGATCGATTTGTATTTAATAGTACTTCTTCAGATTCGCAGAGAATGTGTGTAACGTATTGCACGAAGCATCCGTCAAGTACACCGCTCGCCCGGCCTATAATCCATTCAACATAAGAACAAATCTCATGTAGACATTACACTATGTATTCTTCCGCGTTTGCTGGCACCTCTTTGGATTTCGTTTCACATCGAGCGGAAGCCAAGCCGTCTCGAGTAAAGTCGAGGACGATGATGAGGATTCGTTTTAAGCTGTACTTTAGGCACCCATCGGCTCAGCGACAATACGGGGCAACAACTTTACCGGCGTACTTACGAGGGTTGACTGAAAAGTAATGCCTCAACGTTCTTAAGTCATCAACAGTTGGCAGCATTGCTATGCGGCAGGTACTGGCTTGTTCGGTAGCCTCTTCTCTACAGCTCCAGTTGGCGGGAAGCTTTGGTGGCATTGAACGGTTGTATTGTTACAGTGTAAAGTATGGAACCCTGCGCAGACGGTCGGTCAATGCGATTTAAGCAATGTGCAGCAGAAGGTGTCACCCCAAAGGAGATTCATCAGAGAATGAAACCAGTTTATGGTGATGGTGTTGATGTGAGTACTGTGCGTCGTTGGGCGAGTACGTTTAAAGATGTTGAGGCGGGAACATCTGAGTTGGACGTCCTGTGACAACAACCATCGAGTTTCACAAGCAAAACGTTGACATGCTGATTCAGGACGATCATCGTATCACTCAGAGAGAAATTGCAGGCACAATCGGCATTTCACAAGAACGCTTGTGGCACATAATTGCTTTACTTGTCTGTCGGAAGATCTGTGCACGATGGGTACCCCAGATGCTGACTCCTGAAATGAAACTGCAGAGACTTGAAATTTTCCAGGAACTCCTCTCGCGTTACGAGAATGAAGGTGACGCATTTCTCCACTCAACTGTGACAGGAGACGCAACGTGGGTAAACCATTACGACCTGGAGACGAAACAGCAGTCTATGGAATATCGACACCGAGACTTGCCCCAGAAAAAGAAATTCAAGACGCAGCCCTCAGCCGGAAAAATCATGGCCACAGTGCTCTTGGAAGCAGATGGTGTTATCCATGTCGATTTCCTTGATCGTGGAACAACAATAAATTCAGAGCGTTACATCACAACCCCGCGAACTGTGAAACGACGGCTAACAAGGGCCCGAAAGGAAAAGGGAAATGTTTTCCTGCGGCGTGACAATGTCAAAGCACACACTTCACGTGCCACCACAGCAGAACTTCAGAGACTGAATCTCGCCACCATACAGCATCCTCCATACAGTCCAGATTTAGCACCGTCTGACTTCCATCTCTTCCCGACAGTGAAAGACGGTCTGTGGGGACGTCATTATGCTTCTGACGAAGACATTAAGAGAACTGTGAGACTGTGATTGCGGAAACAGAGTGTTGAGTTCTTCTGTGACGGCCTCAGAAAACTTGTTCATCGTTGGCAGAAATGTATCCAATTGGCTGGTGACTATGTGGAAAAGTGAATATTGGTAATTAAAGATCACATTCTAAGGATTATTTCTGCGTTTGATTTATTAAAATATTCGCATCCAAACCCAATTAATGAAAGTGGAGGCATTACTTTTCATTCAACCCTCGTAATTTGGACGGCACTGCTAGGCAAATGATCCAACTAGCCTGCAGTGATGTGAACAGTTGCAGCAAAGACGTAAGAATATGCGAGTAGGGAACTACGTACCTTTGAATGTCATTCAATTTTCAAACAGAAGGAAATAATGGTAAAACCCAGGCAATACGCTTCTTAGGTGAACGGACGAAGAACATAAGAGGCTCTTGATCTTAGTAAACATAGTACTGTAATTAAAAACAAAAGTGATGAAAATTCCTGACTTTAACAATGGTAATTTTTCTGCTTGAGTTACGTGTGGCGTTACGTGTGGCCATGTAGTTAAATATTGAAGCCACTGAAGGTATTACAGTCAGTCGTCTGGTAATCTATGAACTGCTCCCATATCGGACTCCATTTCAGTACTGCTACGTTGATAACGAGGCGATCATAACAGAATCCCAAGTCACCAAAAAATCCACATTTCTTCCTCCTCTTTTATAACGTGCTGTTCTGCATTTCGCCATCGTTCGGCAGTAACGTGTCACAAAGCTTCGTGCATTAGTTCCAGTACATTCGGCAGCTGAAATGTCTCTTTCACTCTCGAGACAAAGCCCTTAATTTGGCTCCAAATCAATTCTATTGGGTTCAGATTGCAATGTTGAGGGGACAACTGGAAAAATGCAAACATTTGTACATTGTGCTCGACGCCGTGAAAATTGTTTTCCATGTTTCTACGACGCTTATCACTCTGGCTCGTGTGAGACCACATCTGTCCTACAAAACGATGGGAATATTCAAGCAAAGAGTATTTGATTTTTCATTTTTCTCCGCTGCTCACCAGCGTGCTCGATTTTCAATCAATCCCACTACCGATTACGCCACACAAATAATTACATTGCTAAACTATATTTTTAGCACATAGTGTTTCTCGAAATACGTCAAAGCTGATTTTTCTCTGTGATCTTGTGAAAAAACATTAAGAACAACTTGTTTCTAGCCATTAACGGCGTTCCGCGGTGCGTGTTGCACTACAAAGCAAGAAGCAGTGTCATACATTTTCACAGTACGTACGAACAGCGAGATAATCAGAGCACAAGTACCGCTTACAGAGACTGTGACTGTACACAATTTTTTAAATACAGGGTGTTTCAAAAATGACCGGTATATTTGAAACGGCAATAAAAACTAAACGAGCAGCGATAGAAATACACCGTTAGTTGCAATATGCTTGGGACAACAGTACATTTTCAGGCGGACAAACTTTCGAAATTACAGTAGTTACAATTTTCAACAACAGATGGCGCTGCAAGTGATGTGAAAGATATAGAAGACAACGCAGTCTGTGGGTGCGCCATTCTGTACGTCGTCTTTCTGCTGTAAGCGTGTGCTGTTCACAACGTGCAAGTGTGCTGTAGACAACATGGTTTATTCCTTAGAACAGAGGATTTTTCTGGTGTTGGAATTCCACCGCCTAGAACACAGTGTTGTTGCAACAAGACGAAGTTTTCAACGGAGGTTTAATGTAACCAAAGGACCGAAAAGCGATACAATAAAGGATCTGTTTGAAAAATTTCAACGGACTGGGAACGTGATGGATGAACGTGCTGGAAAGGTAGGGCGACCGCGTACGGCAACCACAGAGGGCAACGCGCAGCTAGTGCAGCAGGTGATCCAACAGCGGCCTCGGGTCTCCGTTCGCCTTGTTGCAGCTGCGGTCCAAATGACGCCAATGTCCACGTATCGTCTCATGCGCCAGAGTTTACACCTCTATCCATACAAAATTCAAATACGGCAACCCCTCAGCGCTGCTACCATTGCTGCACGAGAGACATTCGCTAACGATATAGTGCACAGGATTGATGACGGCGATATGCATGTGGGCAGCATTTGGTTTACTGACGAAGCTTATTTGTACCTGGACGGCTTCGTCAATAAACAGAACTGGCGCATATGGGGAACCGAAAAGCCCCATGTTGCAGTCCCATCGTCCCTGCATCCTCAAAAAGTACTGGTCTGGGCCGCCATTTCTTCCAAAGGAATCATTGGCCCATTTTTCAGATCCGAAACGATTACTGCATCACGCTATCTGGACATTCTTCGTGAATTTGTGGCGGTACAAACTGCCTTAGACGACACTGCGAACACCTCGTGGTTTATGCAAGATGGCGCCCGGCCACATCGCACGGCCGACGTCTTTAATTTCCTGAATGAATATTTCGATGATCGTGTGATTGCTTTGGGCTATCCGAAACATACGGGAGGCGGCGTGGACTGGCCTCCCTATTCGCCAGACATGAACCCCTGTGACTTCTTTCTGTGGGGACACTTGAAAGACCAGGTGTACCGCCACAATCCAGTAACAATTGAACAGCTGAAGCAGTACATCTCATCTGCATGTGAAGCCATTCCGCCAGACACGTTGTCAAAGGTTTCGGGTAATGTCATTCAGAGACTACGCCATATTATTGCTACGCATGGTGGATATGTGGAAAATATCGTACTATAGAGTTTCCCAGACCGCAGCGCCATCTGTTGTTGAAAATTGTAACTACTATAATTTCGAAAGTTTGTCTGCCTGAAAATGTACTGTTGTCCCAAGCATCTTGTATTTCTATCGCTGCTCGTTTAGTTTTTATTGCTGTTTCAAATATACCGGTCATTTTTGAAACACCCTGTAAAAATGACGTAGCTGAAGTATGATTAAGAAAAACGTTGATGGTTGTTAATACACCAGAATGTCTTAAAGTTTCATTTACAGTGACATACTAAAAAGATATTTAATACGTAAGTTGGACCTACTGCCAAGAGCGGAACAACAGCAGTGTACGAACACTACGGCTGCTGATCAGTCATCGTGTTTGTTTACACCAGGTTTATTCTTATGATGAACGAAGTACAGCAGCCAGCGTCAGCTATGTGAGCGTGAGAAACAACATCTCCTTTCCTCCAGGCTCCACGGCAATCTACGTTTTCAATGCAACGTAATGATTTGTTACGTTACAACGCAGTCGCCTATTCGTCGTTTTCTCGTCTAGTTGTGCCTCTTCACTACAGAACTGGCCTAGTGTGAACCAGTCTGAAGGTCTGATTCAAACAAAGCTATTAACTTCATTTCACCGAGCGAGGTGGCGCAGTGGTTAGCACATTGGACTCGCATTCCGCGTCCGACCATCCTAATTTAGGTTCTCCGTGATTTCCCTAAATCACTTCAGGCACATGCCGGGATGGATCCTTTCAAAGGGCACGGCCAATGTAATTGTTTGTAAATGTAGAACAACTGCAACACTTTTTTTCTCTTTTTTTGTTGATATGTTACAATACAGCATCACCGGTCTTTTGCGGTCTAACTGTGTTGGTGACAGGGCAGTGACACTGTGTCACTGCAATACACTTTGGAGGTGTGGCGGTGGGACTTGAAGTCCCGTACCACCTTCCGATGGTGACAGTACCACATCAGTCAGGCAGAAAAATTTAGTCTAACGTGGGCAGGTAGGGTGGGAAAGTATTGGAAGTAGAATGGGGGCTAGTCCTTGTAACGCCAGAAATGCATATCCTCCTGTTTCCATCTATTGTACTATACATTTTTTCCTTATTTTGTCACCTGAAGATATGACATTTCTGTCTCTTTATTGTAATTGTTTTACTATTTGTATATATATTTATGCATTTATGTCGATGTATAATTGGTTTGTTTTGTAAATATCATTTGTATTTTTACGCTGGGTCTTGCCTAGGGAAAACTATGCTATCGAACGATTACATCGATAGGTCGTGTGGAGAACCAAAGTGTGTAGGATCTTTGGTAGTGTTAACTCTGCTGCGTGGAGTGCGGGCAGAGAGGAGAGTCTGGCTGGGGTAGGGCAGTGGAGCAGGTGTGTTGTGTGATGCTCCCGCGAGTTGCCGCGCTTTCGGGGTTTGGCAGCATGTAATTGCGCTCGATTTGCTATGATAGTTTCTGATACGGTGTCGCGGACGGGAAGCAGTAGCTGGCGCACATCAAGAGTCCGTTTCGCCTGGTGACCGTGTCGAGAAGGAGGCGCGCCAACATCTAGCTTCTGCAACAGCGACGGCCGACAATGAGTGACTGTCGCCACCTCCTCGATCGACGGCTTCAAACCTTCAATCAACCAACAAGGAAGACTGGAAGCACGTAAAGTTTTATAACTGTATGGCAGACCTCAGCTTTTAAAATTGTTGCATCACAAAAATACAGCAACTTAGCATGAACCTTTGTTGCCCATTGTCCCAATTGCATTACCAAGTAGGGTCCCTTCCTTTTCCGGAATGAACCCGAGTGTCGTTGAAATTCAAACGCCAGCATTAAAATAATATTATTCCATTTCACTGCTTTAATTTCAAAGTTCAGTTAAAGTATTCATAGCTGTCTACAATATTTAGATTACACAAGCACAAATTAAGAGTGCGACTTTTGTTACCATATTTTAGCTTACCTGTGACTGCAGCTCAGCAGTACTAAATGTTACTATTGTTAATTGTCCAGAATCATTTAATTCAAGTTCAAAGTTAAATCTCTTATTTCTAAATTGCGTAGATTCAAGTAGCTTTTGAAATGATTGTTGAGGTAGCCCAAGACTAACCTTATTTTACTGAATTTCGTAGTGCTTCAGAAACAAATCTCACTATTAATTTCAGTCACTAAATTAACTTTCAGTTTTCCGGTTTTATTAATTCTTTTGCTAAATTAAGTCTGAGTGTAGCGAAATTTATTACTTCTGACAAACTTTCAGTTTTCACACAACACGTGTCAACCTTCGGTTGCCACGCTTTTAGTGCTAATTATATGTGTAACAACCTTTCTTTTTCAGTTATTATAGTAGCTGTCCATAGGACTGGCGACCGTAATTTTCCCCAAATGTCAAGTATCTAATTAACGCCAATTAATTGTTAACGTGACGACCGCACATATATTTTCTTTATTAATTTTTACCCTTTTCTCAAAATTAATTTCCACCAATTTCATTTGAATTTTTCCTTTCATTTAGATGTCACCCTTTCCTCCCTCTTTACCGCAGATTAACTTCGGTGACGATTGCTTTTCCCAAATTTCCATTAGGTACACGCGGTTTAATTTTTACTAACGTCGATAAGTGAGGAGGAGGTTACATCCTGCCAAAGGATGCGTCCGTGGTGGGCGTGCTAGGCCGATCGTTAGCCATGGTCGGAATCCGATTCCTCTAGGATGGTTAGGAGAACCGGATGTCGATGCCAGCGGTGTGGAAGTGTGGTCCCAACGTGGCGTAACCCATGGACAGTGTCCCGCAAGGCATCCACTTTCTCATAGAGCGTTGTTGCGTATGGTCGCCTTGACGGGGACCTGTCCGCAGCTCGTGGTCGTGCGGTAGCGTTCTCGCTTCCCACGCCCGGGTTCGATTCCCGGCGGGGTCAGGGATTTTCTCTGCCTCGTGATGACTGGGTGTTGTGTGATGTCCTTAGGTTAGTTAGGTTTAAGTAGTTCTAAGTTCTAGGGGACTGATGACCATAGATGTTAAGTCCCATAGTGCTCAGAGCCATTTGAACCATTTTTGAGGGGGACGATATCCGCTTCCTCGTGGAGTGTGACAATTCTCGTGAGTGGCGGGGCGTGCAGGCTCCACCTGAGCACCTTGTTCTGCAGGCGCTGCAACGTTCGAATCCCGATGACACTAATCGTGGTCCTTGCAGCGTTTCATGAAACAGACTGCCTTAGTTTTGGCGGCATTGAGAGCTATTTTTTTTGTCCGGCACCAGGTGATGGTGGCGTCCACCTGCCGCCGGAGGCGGGCGACGACGGCGTCAGTAATGCGGCCAGTGGTATACAGTGCTGTGTCGTCAGCATATTGTGCTAGGTGGCACTCGGGGATGACTGACATAGATTTTAAAAAGGATGGGAGATAGCACCGATCCTTGCAGAGTGCCTGCCGACAATTGGCGAATGCCAGAAAGCATTCCCCGTTGAGCCACTAGGAAAGTCCTACCGCGGAGGAAGTCATCCACGATCTTGACGTAAGTATGCGGTATAGGGGTCTGTGTGAGCATCATGTGTACGAGGTTCTCTTGCCAGATCTTGTCGTAGGCGTTTTGCAAGTCCAGAAAAACGGCAGCTGTCGACTTGGCGGTGTTGAAGCCTTTGCTGATGTGTTCAATGATCCGTAGGACCATAAGTTCGGCAGAGGGGTGCGAAGTAAATCCAAACTGTTCAGGACGGATCGTCCCAGCCGCCGCAGGAGATTGGGAAAGTCGGTGAGGGATCGCAGATTCAAGGACCTCTAGGAGGCTGATGGGCCTGTTGTTGGTGGAGACCGTAGCGTCCTTGGACCTCTTGGGGATCGCAATCAGCTTGGCTTGTTTCACCCTCTGACGGTGATAGTACTACATGAGTCAGGCAGAATTTATTGCCTAACATGGGCAGGTGCAGATGTGAATATTCCATCAGGTGAGGTAAATTATTAATCCCGAGAGTAATATAAACTGCCTGCGAGAATTGGACGTTGTGTGCTACGGACGCATCTCTCTGGAATAAGTAACCAAAGATGTATATTAGAGGACTCTGTGTGAAGCGATTACAGAGATCGGACGTGTTTTATATTGGAGAGATTTTGCTATTATTGTGCGACGCTATTAAGCTCCATTGTGAATGTTTAATTAGTCGATGGCACAATAAACAAATTCAAGAAAATAATACGCATTCAAGGTGTATATTTATCAATTTATAAAAGATTTGACAAACATTCTTCAGATATCACGTGACGCAGATTGATCGGAGGTGCAGTGTGGAATGATAGTGCGAGCTTGCATCTTTTCACGGTCAATATTCTTCGAGAGAATATCTTAGAAGCAATAAACTTTTCGTTGATAAAAAACTTGGACACATCAATCCATACGCATCTTACAACATAGCACCTAGTTGTGCCGAACGATCTTCGTAGCGAAACAAACATTTTAGAGATTTCAGGTGCAGCAGTTCCGACGAGGAGTATCAGCGAGATCGACGGTGCGGGACTTACACGTAGCTCTCCTGTGGTATTTAAAACCAAAGACTTATATCCTGTAGCTTCAAAAGACTGAAGCTAAAACCTAAATAAAACCACTGTAAATCATAACTAAAAATACCAAAAATAAATAAGAAGCAGAGAATTTTCTTAAACAAAATTTCTTAAATAAATAAATAAATAAAATTAAAATTTAATAAACCGACTTCCTTCCCCATTGTTTCCTAATCCCACGGGACCAATGACCTCGCTGTTTGGTCTACTCCCCCAAATCAACCAACCAACTTCATTTCGTGGCACGTCATTTAGTAACTACGGTGGAACACCGACTATCCGAAAAAACTTGAGACGGGGAGCAGGATAGGGGTGTTCGGATAACTGATTTTTCGGATAACCGATCATTCAAGAAAATTTATTGTGAAACTCAAACATTGAATTCAAAACTGTATGCATATGCAGGGGTTGATTAGAAATATCAAACAACCAGAGAAATACATGCTTGAGCCGGCCGCGGTGGTCTAGCGATTATAGGCGCTCAGTCCGGAACCGCGCGACTGCTACGGTCGCAGGTTCGAATCCTGCCTCGGGCATGGATGTGTGTGATATCCTTAGGTTAGTTAGGTTTAAGTGGTTCTAAGTTCTAGGGGACTGATGACCACAGATGTTAAGTCCCATAGTGCTCAGAGCCATTTGAACCATTAAATACATGCTTGAACATAAACGCAGAAGCCAGCGAAGCCTGCAAGTTGCACTGTTTTATTTGACCACCAGCGGGGCCTCTGCGATGTCCTCAATACGTTGCTTGTGTCAGTCGCAGTCAGAACAGTAGTCTTTGTAGTCGTGACTGCATTATGTCGGAGCTCAGTGAATTCGAAGGAGGGCAAATTGTTGGTACTCCTTTGGTGGGTGCCTCCGTAACCAAAGTAGCCGCAGTGTTTGATGCCGAGGCATCGAAGCCATAAAATTTGGACCGTGGAGCAATGGAAGATATTTGGTTGGATGAGTCTTGTTTCGCACTGCTTACAACTTCTGGCTAAGTTTACGGCCCAAGAGTGAAACATGGCAGATGTTAGGCGATGGTTGGGCCTGCCACACGGTGGTATTCCATGGGCCCCGTGGATTCTCTGTAAGGTCGCATTATTGCCAAGGTTATGTGACCGTTTTGGCTAATCAGGTGCATCCTATGGTACAGTGTTTGTTCCCCAGTGCTGATGCTATACCGAGACAACAGGGCTCCTGTTGACACGACGCCCGTCGTCTCGGACTGGTTTTGTGAGCAGACGATGAGCCCCTGGCCATCATAGTCAGCAGGTCTCAAAATTATTCAGCCTTTGTTGTTTACTTTGGAGATAAGGGTTCGTAATCGCTTTACATCACCATTACCTGAGATTGCCACTGGTTAAAATGGCTCTGAGAACTATGGGACTTAACATCTGAGGTCATCAGACTCCTAGAACTTGGAACTACTTAAACCTAACCAACCTAAGGACATCACACACATCCATGCCCGAGGCAGGATTCGAACCTGCGACCGTAGAGGTCGCGCGGTTCCAGACTAAAGCGCCTAGAACCGCTCGGCCACTTCAGCCGGCTGAACTTGCCACTGTTCTCCGGGTAGAATGCTATACGTTTCCCTTGAGGACTATGCAATACTTCGAAAGGAAGCTGTTTTGAATACAATCGGTTTTCCTACACCGTATTAAGCATGATAAGGTGTTGCTTTTTGGTGTTCCCATATTTTTGACCACCGTATGTATATTTTGTGCAACACGTCTTACGAATAACACAAACAACTGACAACATAACTTCTTTTCGAAAAGATCAAAAACCATTAAAGTAAGATGTCTGAAATTTGTTTTTTCTTCAGAGCTGGGAACCGTCTTTAACAGGTGAACAGCATCACATTTTTCTTGCTCTAACAACTCCACAGCCGCCTCAAGTCAGCGAAAAACTTCACCTCTTGATAGTCCTTTTTCAACATGGTCGTCATGAAGCATTCCTTGAATCTCTTTTAAAATACAAAAAATATTTCAATCTGATTTTCTTGCGTGAATGTGCGCTCTTTTCTTAAGAAAGTGTTTCATGTTGTCTATGAAAAATGTAATAAGTAATGTGAATTCAGATGAACGATGTCAGAGAAATCAGCCTGAGGCTGAAACGAATCGGAGAATTGTATTTTAAAATGTTTATGATAAAATGAAAGCGGGGAGCGAGGCTCCTTTCAGCAAACTCTACTCCCTTCTCTACTCGAATTGAGCAGACGTATTATATGTAAGTTTCTCTGTAGTAGAACTAGTTTTGATTTATATTTAAATATGTTGAAATGGATTATATTTATGTTTCATTTAAAAGGAAATGTACGCCACGTGATTATTAACTGGTACTTGATTTATAGTTTTTGTAACATTTGTTTCAGAAAAGCTAGCTGGAACTGCGAGCTCAGCAGATAGTGCTAGAGAGAAGCAATGTGCCGAATGCAATTTCCGTTCGGCCACTGATTGGATTCTGCTATAAGCAAACAGCGTACCTGAGATTATTTGCGGATCATTTAACAGTGATCTGCAATCATTTTGAACAAGTGCAAATTACGTATGATCTGGCCATTGTCTCCGAACTGTGAATCTGCAGCTCTCGCCTCTGTCAGATATAGGCCCCACAGGACCCTCGGTGGTGTTACATTACTGTTGTTGTTGTGGTCTTCAGTCCTGAGACTGGTTTGATGCAGCTCTCCATGCTAATCTATCCTGTGCAAGCTTCTTCATCTCCCAGTACCTACTGCAACATACATCCTTCTGAATCTGCTTAGTGTATTCATCTCTTGGTCTCCCCCTACGATTTTTACCCTCCACACTGCCCTCCAATACTAAATTGGTGATCCCTTGATGCCTCAGAACATGTCCTACCAACCGATCTCTTCTTCTGGTCAAGTTGTGCAACAAATTTCTCTTCTCCCCAATCCTATTCAATACTTCCTCATTAGTTATGTGATCTACCCATCTAATCTTCAGCATTCTTCTGTAGCACCACATTTCGAAAGCTTCTATTCTCTTCTTGTCCAAACTATTTACCGTCCATGTTTCACTTCCATACATGGCTACACTCCATGCAAACACTCTCAGAAACAACTTCCTGACCTTTAAATCTATACTCGATGTTAACAAATTCCTCTTCTTGAGAAACGCTTTCCTTGCCATTGCCAATCTACATTTTATATCCTCTCTACTTCGACCATCATCAGTTATTTTGCTCCCCAAATAGCAAAACTCCTTTACTACTTTAAGTGTCTCATTTCCTAATCTGATTCCCTCAGCATCACCAGACTTTATTCGACTACATTCCATTATTCTCGTTTTGCTTTTGTTGATGTTCTTCATCTTATATCCTCCTTTCAAGACACTGTCCATTCCATTCAACTGTTCTTCCAAGTCCTTTGCTGTCTCTGACAGAATTACAATGTCATCGGCGAACCTCAAAGTTTTTATTTCTTCTCCATGGATTTTAATACCTACTCCGAAATTTTCTTTTGTTTCCTTTACTGCTTGCTCAATATACAGATTGAATAACATCGGGGAGAGGCTACAACCCTGTCTTACTCTCTTCCCAACCACTGCTTCCCTTTCATGTCCCTCGACTCTTATAACTGCCATCTGGTTTCTGTACAAATTGTAAATAGCCTTTCGCTCCCTGTATTTTACCCCTGCCACCTTTAGAATTTGAAAGAGAGTATTCCAGTCAAGATTGTCAAAAGCTTTCTCTAAGTCTACAAATGCTAGAAACGTAGGTTTGTCTTTCCTTAATCTTTCTTCTAAGATAAGTCGTAAGGTCAGTATTGCTTCACGTGTTCCAGTATTTCTACGGAATCCAAACTGATCTTCCCCGAGATCGACTTCTACTAGTTTTTCCATTCGTCTGTAAAGAATTCGTGTTAGTATTTTGCAACTGTGGCTTATTAAACTGATTGTTCGGTAATTTTCACATCTGTCAACACCTGCTTTCTTTGGGATTGGAATTATTATATTCTCCTTGAAGTCTGAGGGTATTTCGCCTGTTTCATACATCTTGCTCACCAGATGGTAGAGTTTTGTCAGGACTGGCTCTCCCAAGGCCGTCAGTAGTTCAAATGGAAGGTTGTCTACTCCCGGGGCCTTGTTTCGACTCAGGTCTTTCAGTGCTCTGTCAAACTCTTCACGCAGTATCTTATCTCCCATTTCGTCTTCATCTACATCCTCTTCCATTTCCATAATATTGTCCTCAAGTACTTCGCCCTTGTATAGACCCTCTATATACTCCTTCCACCTTTCTGCTTTCCCTTCTTTGCTTAGAACTGGGTTTCCATCTGAGCTCTTGATGTTTATACAAGTGGTTCTCTTATCTCCAAAAGTCTCTTTAATTTTCCTGTAGGCAGTATCTATCTTACCTCTAGTGAGATACGCCTCTACATCCTTACATTTGTCCTCTAGCCATCCCTGCTTAGCCATTTTGCACTTCCTGTCGATCTCATTTTTGAGACGTTTGTATTCCTTTTTGCCTGCTTCATTTACTGCATTTTTATATTTTCTCCTCTCATCAATTAAATTCAATATTTCTTCTGTTACCCAAGGATTTCTACTAGCCCTCGTCTTTTTACCTACTTGGTCCTCTGCTGCCTTCACTACTTCATCCCTCAAAGCTACCCATTCTTCTTCTACTGTATTTCTTTCCCCCATTCCTTTCAATTGTTCCCTTATGCTCTCCCTGAAACTCTGTACAACCTCTGGTTGTTTCAGTTTATCCAGGTCCCATCACCTTAAATTCCCACCTTTTTGCAGTTTCTTCAGTTTTAATCTACAGGTCATAACCAATAGATTGTGGTCAGAGTCCACATCTGCCCCTGGAAATGTCTTACAATTTAGAACCTGGTTCCTAAATCTCTGTCTTACCATTATATAATCTATCTGATACCTTTTAGTATCTCCAGGGTTCTTCCATGTATACAACCTTCTATCATGATTCTTGAACCAAGTGTTAGCTATGATTAAGTTGTGCTGTGTGCAAAATTCTACCAGGCGGCTTCCTCTTTCATTTCTTAGCCCCAATCCATATTCACCTACTATGTTTCCTTCTCTCCCTTTTCCTACACTCGAATTCCAGTCACCCATGACTATTAAATTTTCGTCTCCCTTCACTACCTGAATAATTTCTTTTATTTCATCATACATTTCTTCAATTTCTTCGTCATCTGCAGAGCTAGTTGGCATATAAACTTGTACTACTGTAGTAGGTATGGGCTTCGTATCTACCTTGGCCACAATAATGCGTTCACTATGCTGTTTGTAGTAGCTTACCCGCATTCCTATTTTCCTATTCATTATTAAATCTACTCCTGCATTACCCCTATTTGACTTTGTGTATATAACCCTGTAGTCACCTGACCAGAAGTCTTGTTCCTCCTGCCACCGAACTTCACTAATTCCCACTATATCTAACTTTAACCTATCCATTTCCCTTTTTAAATTTTCTAACCTACCTGCCCGATTAAGGGATCTGACATTCCACGCTCCGATCCGTAGAATGCCAGTTTTCTTTCTCCTGATAACGACATCCTCTTGAGTAGTCCCCGCCCGGAGATCCGAATGGGGGACTATTTTACCTCCGGAATATTTTACCCAAGAGGACGCCATCATCATTTAATCATACAGTAAAGCTGCATGCCCTCGTAAATAGTAAAAACTTCAAGAGCCAGTTTTATTTTGAAATCATTTCTCACCTGGAGAAGGAGCTCATCCTGACCTTCTGTTAGTGCAGTGTCCTTACCAGCACCTCAGACTCTTTTTTTTTTTAACGTGTTTTATTGGCATTTGGCATTAACCATTTAGCCATACAAGTGAGTAACTACAGGTTTGGTGTACAATATCGCATGTACAGCATACACATTAGAAACCACATTAATTCCATGTAAACTTCGTGGTACTGTCAGTACATTTGTAATATTTCTGGCTTAGTCAGCCATCATATTACGCTCCAAGAAGCTGTTCCCAGAGCAGTGGAGATGCAAGAAGTATATAGATGACGAAATATGGTGTGAGGTACCTGTGACAGATGTTAGATTCGGTACCATTCCCGTGAGAAAGACCGCCTGCATAATGCTACTGCTCTGTGATTGGCTACTGTGTTCGGGGCAAGGGCGCGAAAACGTTAAAGTATAGTTATTATTATTAGTTAAACTACTCATTGGAATGAGTTCACTTTTTAATATAAATATATCTCAACAGCTGACTATCAATCAGTCATTTTAGAATTATTAAAACAATTCAAATAAAAAACAAAAGACTGACGAAATTGCAGAAGAAGCACCTCGGAAGCGTTCGGGTCCGCCTTTTCTGGTATGGCGCGCGAAGTGTTTCGGGCTGTTCGTCACTCTGGATTAGGCAGTCGAGAAGAACAGACATGTTGTCTGTCGTAGGATATGTTTCCAATTTTTATTTAAGTTCCTGTTCGTCACTCTGGATTAGGCAGTCGAGATGTACAGTCATGTTGTCTGTGGCAGGATGTGTTTGCCAGTATTCAGTATTAAAAGATTCACTCCGGTAGCCATTAGGCACAGACACGTGCCACAAATAGTGTAAAGGTACATTTTCGTAAACATTGTGTTTGATCATGTACTTTGCTGTATCAGAAGGTGTTGTATTAAGATCATGTAGTCTTCTCGTGTGGCTATATTAAAATACGCGAGTGGCATCGCAAAGAAGTGATACACTATTTCAGAACAGAACCTCGCTAAAAGTCAGTTTCAGCCTCAAGATACAGAACCTACGAGCTGCGTGCTGTTTTCCGCGCTGGGGACATCAACTTGAAGACAGCAGGTTAGTGAACTATAACAGAACCTTCGTATTCCACACAGTGCAGTGGAAACAACTAGGCGCCTCACGTGTACTCCATGCTCAGAACAAATGTGCTCAGCGCCACGTCATCTGCAGTAATGCAGAGGAGGTAAAGGAGGATGATCGTTATTAACATCAACAGTCAATTCATACTTCCTTTCTTGCCGCACATTCACACGCTCAACACAGTCCATATATCACTTCTTACGCTGGAACCTTCCTGTCTGACTTATTACAAGTGGATATCCGCTTCTTGCAGAAACTGGGCAGCACTGACATACACTCCTGGAAATGGAAAAAAGAACACATTGACACCGGTGTGTCAGACCCACCATACTTGCTCCGGACACTGCGAGAGGGCTGTACAAGCAATGATCACACGCACGGCACAGCGGACACACCAGGAACCGCGGTGTTGGCCGTCGAATGGCGCTAGCTGCGCAGCATTTGTGCACCGCCGCCGTCAGTGTCAGCCAGTTTGCCGTGGCATACGGAGCTCCATCGCAGTCTTTAACACTGGTAGCATGCCGCGACAGCGTGGACGTGAACCGTATGTGCAGTTGACGGACTTTGAGCGAGGGCGTATAGTGGGCATGCGGGAGGCCGGGTGGACGTACCGCCGAATTGCTCAACACGTGGGGCGTGAGATCTCCACAGTAAATCGATGTTGTCGCCAGTGGTCGGCGGAAGGTGCACGTGCCCGTCGACCTGGGACCGGACCGCAGCGACGCACGGATGCACGCCAAGACCGTAGGATCCTACGCAGTGCCGTAGGGGACCGCACCGCCACTTCCCAGCAAATTAGGGACACTGTTGCTCCTGGGGTATCGGCGAGGACCATTCGCAACCGTCTCCATGAATCTGGGCTACGGTCCCGCACACCGTTAGGCCGTCTTCCGCTCACGCCCCAACATCGTGCAGCCCGCCTCCAGTGGTGTCGCGACAGGCATGAATGGAGGGACGAATGGAGACGTGTCGTCTTCAGCGATGAGAGTCGCTTCTGCCTTGGTGCCAATGATGGTCGTATGCGTGTTTGGCGCCGTGCAGGTGAGCGCCACAATCAGGACTGCATACGACCGAGGCACACAGGGCCAACACCCGGCATCATGGTGTGGGGAACGATCTCCTACACTGGCCGTATACCACTGGTGATCGTCGAGGGGACACTGAATAGTGCACGGTACATCCAAACCGTCATCGAACCCATCGTTCTACCATTCCTAGACCGGCAAGGGAACTTGCTGTTCCAACAGGACAATGCACGTCCGCATGTATCCCGTGCCACCCAACGTGCTCTAGAAGGTGTAAGTCAACTACCCTGGCCAGCAAGATCTCCGGATCTGTCCCCCATTGAGCATGTTTGGGACTGGATGAAGCGTCGTCTCACGCGGTCTGCACGTCCAGCACGAACGCTGGTCCAACTGAGGCGCCAGGTGGAAATGGCATGGCAAGCCGTTCCACAGGACTACATCCAGCACCTCTACGATCGTCTCCATGGGAGAATAGCAGCCTGCATTGCTGCGAAAGGTGGATATACACTGTACTAGTGCCGACATTGTGCATGCTCTGTTGCCTGTGTCTATGTGCCTGTGGTTCTGTCAGTGTGATCATGTGATGTATCTGACCCCAGGAATGTGTCAATAAAGTTTCCCCTTCCTGGGACAATGAATTCACGGTGTTCTTATTTCACTTTCCAGGAGTGTAGTTCGTTGCGGTCAGCTGTCGAAACAGATCCGTCACAGATGTACGTTGAGGAATTCCTGCTCTGACAAAGGCCTTGAGAAACTTGTGGCGTTGTCTGTCGTAGCGTGACCATCCTAGTACCACACGTTTGTGGTCTGCAATTTCAGTTGGGTGGTCTTCGCAGTATGGAGACGGCTGATCTTTCTTCCTATAAAATGTGAAGGGTAACAGCCGTGACCGAGCCGGATGCGCGTTATGGTAGCTTGATTTGGGAGAACCAGGTTTTTCGCGAAATTCTCGGCTATACTGCGGCGTAATGTCTTCCTCTGGACTGTTATGAGATCTCCTACGTGTGTGACCACACTTGATGAACCTTTTTCTTTACGCCAGCAACAAAATCTGTATATGGAAGACACGAGTAGTAAGGTTGACCACCAGTCACACTTTGTTCCGCCAGGAGGTCCGTCATCTCGCTACATGAGGTACCAGTGTGTCCCTTGATTCATAATAACCAGCTCAGACTTCTGCTGCCATTTGCACAACATACTCCCACTCAGTTTCTTCGCACGGTTGATGCAACGCTTTTGGTTAACCGATGTTTCGACTGATCGGCTTCGCATAATCGATGCTCCACTGTAAACACACTATGTGATCAAAAGTATTCGGACACGTGTTCTACATCTACATCCATACTCCGCAAGCCACCTGACGGTTTGTGGCGGAGGGTACCTTGAGTACCTCTATCGGTTAATACTCCCTTCTATTCCAGTCTCGTATTGTTCGTGGAAATAAAGATTGTCGGTACGCCTCTGTGTGGGCTCTAATCTCTCTGCTTTTATCCTCATGGTCTCTTCGCGAGATATACGTAGGAAGGAACAATATACTGCTTGACTCCACGGTGAAGGTATGTTCTCGAAACTTCAACAAAAGCCCGTACCGAGCTACAGAGCGTCTCTCCTGCAGAGTCTTCCACTGGAGTTTATCTATCATCTCCGTAACGCTTTCGCGATTACTAAATGATCCTGTAACGAAGCGCGCTGCTCTCAGTTGCATCTTCCCTATCTCTTCTATCAACCCTATCTGGTACGGATCCCACACCGGTGAGCAGTATTCAAACAGTGTACTGTAACCTACTTCCTTTGTTTTCGGACTGCATTTCCTTAGGACTCTTCCAATGAATCTCAGTCTGGCATCTGCTTTACCGACGATTAATTTTATATGGTCATTCCATTTTAAATCACTCCAATTGCATACTCCCAGATAATTTATGGAATTAACTGCTTCCAGCTGCTGACCTGCTATATTGTAGCTAAATGATAAAGGATCTTTCTGTCTATGTATTCGCAGCACATTACATTTGTCTACATTGAGGTTCTATTGCCATTCCCTGCACCATGCGTCAATTTGTTGCAGATCCTCCTGCATTTCAGTACAATTTTTCATTGTTAAAACGTCTCGATATACTACAGCATCATCTGCAAAAAGCCTCAGTGAACGTCCGATGTTATTCACAAGGTCATTTATGTATATTGTGAATAGCAACGGTACTACAACACTCCCCTGTGACACACCTGAAATCACTCTTACTTCGGAAGACTTCTCTCCATTGAGAGTGACATGCTGCGTTCTGTTATCTAGGAACTCTTCAATCCAATCATACAATTGGTGTGATAGTACATATGCTCTTACTTTGTTCATTAAACGAGTGTGGGAAACTGTATCAAACGCCTTGCGGAAGTCAAGAAACACGGCATCTACCTGAGAACCCGTGTCTATGGCCCTCTGAGTCTCGTGAACGAATAGCGCAAGCTAGGTTTCACACGATCGTCTTTTTCGAAACCCCTGCTGATTCCTACAGAGTAGATTTCTAGTCTCCAGAAAAGTCATTATACTCGAACACAATACGTGTTCCAAAATTCTACAACTGATCGACGTTAGAGATATAGGTCTACGGTTCTGCACATCTGTTCGACGTCCCTTCTTGAAAACGGGGATGACCTGTGCCCTTTTCCAATCTTTTGGAACGCTGCGCTCTTCTAGAGACCTACGGTACACCGCTGCAAGAGGGCGGGCAAGTTCCTTCGCGTACTCTGTGTAAAATAGAACTGGTATCCCATCAGGTCCAGCGGCCTTTCCTCTTTTGAGCGATTTTAATTGTTTTTTTATTCCTCTGTCATCTAGTTCGATATCCACCATTTTGTCATCTGTGCGAAAATCTAGAGAAGGAACTACAGTGCAACCTAGAGGAGGAACTACAGTGCAGTCATCCTCTGTGAAACACCTTTGGAAAAAGACATTTAGTATTTCGGCCTTTAGTCTGTCATCCTCTGTTTCAGTACCATTTTGGTCACAGAGTGTCTGGACATTTTGTTTTGATCCACCTACCGCTTTGACATAAGACCCTCCACTTGCTCCAGTTGGGGGGCGTCTCTGTGGCGTTCCTCTGGATCCCAGGACATGTTGGTATCTGTGGAAATGAGGCGGCCGATATAGCGGCCAAGGCTGCAGTCTCTCTTCTTCGGCCAGCTATTCGCACGATTCCCTTCGCCGATCTACGGAATTTTTTATGTCGTCGTGTTGCTCTTTTATGGCACGCACATTGGTCGACACTTCCCAATAATAAATTTCGGGACGTGAAAGCTCTTCCCCGTGCTTGGACCTCTTCCTCCCGAACTCGTCGTCGGGAGGAGGTGATTTTAACTAGACTCCGGATAGAGCACTGTCTTTTTAGCTATCGACATCTTTCAAGCGGCGATCCTCGCCCACTCTGTCCCCACTGCTCTCAGTTGTGGACGGTGAGAGACCTTTTACTTGAGTGCCCCTATTTTACTCCTTTACGCGCCCGTCTACAGCTGTCGCCTGATATATCTTCCATTTTAGCAGATGACACGCGATCGGCCGATCGTGTTCTCGAGTTCATTCAATGACGTCAGTCATTTGAAGCTCTTTTTGGGGACAAACAACCCCCCTTCTATAGTGGTTTTTTAAGCTTTCCTTCTGTTTTTGTTTTCCCCACTTTTTTGAGTTTTGCTCCCACTGCTGCTGGTTTCCAGTTTCGTTTTTTTTAACTTTTCCTAAGTCACAGACCGGGCCTTAATGACCGTAGCAGTTTTGCGCCCTAAAACTCTAACAAAAAAAACATGTTTTTGTATGTAGAGAACAAGAATGGTTTTATCATTCTTCACTGTGACACTTCAATGAACACTTGTCGTCCTCTGGTTTCTGTTGCTGAAAAGGTCCTCGAGCCTGAGAACATGCTATGTACAGTCGGACCTTTGTTAACAGTCTTCAGTGGGGCACTGGGTCAAACGCTTTCCAAAACTTTACCGCATTTCTCATGCCTATACTTTCACTGCAGCGACGTCCATCTCTCCCTTGCGGTTATATTTCCTCAAAAGAGTATATAATCTTGGTTAGATTAAATTGGATTACGTTAGACTAGTACTTGTTCCACATATCATGAATACGACACTTCGTAATGATGTAGAACGTGTCAGGTTAATAAAAGGAGTCTATACAAGATATTACATTACACAAAATATTACACGACACTTAATAATTAATTTTTTGTGGGGGTTGGGGAAATTACCCACTTACTATATCCAGAAATTCATCTAATGAGTAGAAGGAGTTGCCATTAAGAAATTCTTTTAATTTCCTTTTTAATGCTATATGGCTATCAGTCAGACTTTTGATGCTATTAGGTAAGTGACCAAAGACTTTTGTGGCAGCATAATTTACCCCCTTCTGAGCCAAAGTTAGATTTAACCTTGAATAGTGAAGATCATCCTTTCTTCTAGTGTTGTAGCCATGTACACTGCTATTACTTTTAAATTCGTTCGGATTGTTAGTAACAAATTTCATAAGTGAATATGTATATTGTGAGGCTACAGTGAAGATCCCTAGCTCTTTAAATAAGTGTACGCAGGATGATCTTGAATGAGCTCCAGCAATTATTCTGATTACACGCTTTTGTGCAATGAACACTCTTTTACTCAATGATGAGTTACCCCAGAATATGATGCCATACGAAAACAGAGAATGAAAATAGGCGTGGTAAGCTAATTTACTGAGATGTATATCGCCAAAATTTGCAGTGACCCTAATAGCATAAGTAGCTCAACTCAAACGTTTCAGTGTGTTTTTTCCAGTTCAACCCCTCATCAAAGCATACACCTAGAAATTTTGAATATTCTACCTCAGCTACCGATTTCTGATCGAAGTCTATATTTAGTAATGGTGTCATTCCATTTACTGTGCGGAACTGTATATACTGTGTTTTGTCAAAGTTTACTCAGAGCCCATTTGCAGAGAACCACTTAATGATTATCTGAAAAACATCTTTAACAATTTCACCAGTTAATTCTTGTCTGTTGGGTGTGATAGCTATACTTAGTGTTAAGAAGACATGCGCAATTATCTCTGTGACAGTGTGATGAGACCGAATACTGTGAAAGAGTACAATTTTCGTTTCTAAAAATCAGTATTAATAGTATGTTGGCTTACAATCAGTTATTTTATTGAGACAAATCATTCTTGACAGACAAGCACAGATATTGTTCATGAGAAATAATGTCGAGTAATGCAAAGCGGCGATATCTAGGGAGTAGAGCTTCTTTATCATATTAAAAAATTTGTCAGCAGGTATTGCTAAATAGAACATCCATGTAAAGGCGTAACACGCTGTTCAGTTACATTAGTGAGCTTGGATAACCATCTTTTGCAGCGTGGACCACTGCGAGAAGTGCAGGAGGATAGTCAGTGAGATTCTGGAAGGTACTGACAGGGATCTGGAGCCATGGAGACTCCAGTGCCGTGGCAGGTTTCTCGGTCGAGGTGGTCGAGGTGGTTCCTCAGATTCTCGATAGGGGTTAAATCCCAGGAGTGTGGTGGCCAGTTTGGTATCCTCTTCAAACCATGCACGTACACTGCGAGCTGTATGACATGTTGCTTTGTCCTGCTGGTATATGCCATCGCCCTGAGGAAAAACAGACTGCATGTAGGGGTGAACATTGTCCCAAGGATAGATGCATACTTGTGTTGATCCACTTCTTCTTCTTCTTCTTTATCGTCGCCTAGTCCCATGTCACGTAGGGTCGGTGTTGCTCTTCTGGGTCCTTCTCCTCCACAATACTCTATCCATTGCCTCTTCCTTCTTCCATCCGTTCTCCCTTATGTCCCCGGATATCTTATCCTTCCTCCTCATCTTCGGTCTTCCTCTCCTTCTCGCTCCTTCAATCTTTATATCTTCAACTCTGTTTCTGATATACTCTTCCTCTTTTCTCTGTAAGTGTCCGTACCACCTCAATCTGCTCTCTCATATCTTTTTCCCCACGGGTCTCACTTTCACAGCTCCTCTAACAAATTCATTTCTAATCCTGTCCCTCCTTGTTACTCCACACATCCACCTCAGCATCCTCATTTCCGCCACTTCCATCTTCCTTTCCTGGGATAATGTGATTGGCCATGTGTCTGCCCCGTATATCATAGCAGGCCTTACCACGGACTTGTACACTTTCCCTTTCAACCCAATGCTCACCTTCTTGTCACACAACGCTCCACTCATTTTCCTCCAGTTGTTCCAACCGCAATTTATTCGATGTTGTATCTCGCTTTCCAGTCCTCCATCCCTCTGTATGTACGACCCTAGGTATTTAAATTTGCAGACCGATTTCAGTTCATCATCCTGGAGCTTGCAAGACCTCATCTGCACTTGTGTTGATCCACTGTGTCTTCTAAAATGACGAGATCGCCCACGGAATACCACGAAAACATTCCCAGACCATAAGGCTCCCTCCTTTGTAAAGCTCCCTCCTCTGACCTGGGCACTTCCGTCGGTTGTTGCAGAGTTCTTGCTTTCAGACATTTCACGCCGTACACGCCAGACCATCTGTCCGATGGAGCATAAAGCGTGATTCATCTGAAAAGGTCACCGGTTGCCACTCGGTGGATGTGCTGTTGCGGCACTGACGTGCGAATTTCAGCCTTCGTCGCCGATGAACAATGTTAGCATTGGTGCACGAACTAGAGGCCTGCTGCGGAGGTCCAAACACATCTACATCTACATACATACTCCGCAATCCACCATACGGTGCGTGGCGGAGGGTACCTCGTACCACAACTAGCGTGTTCTCTCTCTGTTCCACTCCCAAACAGAACGAGGGAAAAATGACTGCCTATACGCCTCTGTACGAGCACTAATCTTTCTTATCTTATCTTTGTGGTCTTTCCGCGAAATGTAAGTTGGCGGCAGTAAAACTGTACTGCAGTCAGCCTCAAATGCTGGTTCTCTAAATTTCCTCAGTAGCGATTCACGAAAAGAACGCCTCCTTTCCTCCAGGGACTCCCACCCGAGTTCCTGAAGCATTTCCGTAACACTCGCGTGATGATCAAACCTACCAGTAACAAATCTACCAGCCCGCCTCTGAATTGCTTCTATGTCCTCCCTCAATCCGACCTGACAGAGATCCCAAACGCTCGAACAGTACTCAAGACTAGGTCGTATTAGTGTTTTAAAAGCGGTCTCCTTTACAGATGAACCACATCTTCCCAAAATTCTACCAATGTACCGAAGAAGACTATCCGCCTTCCCCACAACTGCCATTACATGCTTGTCCCACTTCATATCGCTCTGCAATGTTACACCCAAATATTTAATCGACGTGACTGTGTCAAGCGCTACACTACTAATGGAGTATTCAAACATTACGGGATTCTTCTTCCTATTCATCTGCATTAATATACATTTATCTATATTTAGAGTTAGCTGTCATTCTTTACAGCAATCACAAATCCTGTCCAAGTCATCTTGTATCCTCCTACAGTCACTCAACGACGACTCCTTCCCGTACACCACAGCATCACCAGCAAACAGCCGCACATTGCTATCCACCCTATCCAAAAGGTTACTTATGTAGATAGAAAACAACAGCGGACCTACCACGCTTCCCTGGGGCACTCCAGATGATACCCTCAACACAGCAATATTTACTGACGGTCGCTGAGGAGACTCTGTTGGTAGCCCCTTAGTTCATGTGGACGGTCAGCTGCTCAGCAGTTACACGTCAATTCGTCCGTACACACCACGGTAGCGCTTGTTCACCTCTGACATCTACGGCCCGTGGTGGACCACAGTTGCCTCGGCTCCGGTTTTGGATAGCGCCACTTGGCCATGCACTCTAACTACGGCGGCACGAGAACAGTTTACAGACTTAGCCGTCTCGGAAAAGCTTCCACCTTTGGCCTCAATGCCAATGATCAGGTCCTTTCGGACGCCGGATAAATCCGCATTTCGACAACGACTGCACCGTTTTCTGCGTCCCCCCCGACACGCTTTATATGCCCTCCATTGCTAGCGCTGCGACCTGCCGTTTGTGAGTAGTTATTGCGGGTTGACGTCCAACATAAGACGGCGGTCACATTAATGTGACTGGACAGTGGAGTACCGTATATCTTAGTAAATTAATTAACTGCAGCGGTTGTTATCTAACCTGTATTCAGAATCACACACCTACTTGCAAATCATTTACGATATCTGGTATTGATTCTTATTAGGCACGTCAGATGTTATTGTGCGAACAGCTGCTTGTACGAAATTTCAAACTAAAACAGAAATAGTCTTGACCAGAAATGGAGGAACATCAGACACATAAGCATGGCACATGTACATTTCGTCTTACATAGGCAGTTTTTTTAAAACTTTGTTTCACGTTTTAGGAAATTTGGAAATTTATCGTAAGTTATATGGGACCAAACTGCTGAGGTCATCGGTCCCTGGGCTTACACACTACTTAATCTAACTTAAACTAACATATGCTAAGCATAACACACACACAGCCATGTCCAAGGAAGCACTCGAACCTCCGACGGGGACAGCCGCGCGAACCGTGGCAAGGCGCCTTAGACTGCACGGCCACATCCCCAAGCGGCTCACGCTTTAGGTTGTGAAGCTTCGTACGCTACTAACATCCCTTTTATTACGTACAGTGCAAGGAATGTTGACATTCTCGCAAAACAGCGCAAGAAGTGGTAACCCTGAGCTAAGGGTACATATGTTGTTGTTGTTGTTGTGGTCTTCAGTCCTGAGACTGGTTTGATGCAGCTCTCCATGCTACTCTATCCTGAGGAAGCTTCTTCTTCTCCCAGTACCTACTGCAACCTACATCCTTCTGAATCTGCTTAGTGTATTCATCCCTTGGTCTCCCTCTACGATTTTTACCCTCCACGCTGCCCTCCAATACTAAATTGGTGATCCCTTGATGCCTCAGAACATGTCCTAAAAACCGATCCCTTCTTTTGGTCAAGTTGTGCCACAAACTTCTCTTCTCCCCAGTCCTATTCAATACTTCCTCATTAGTTATGTGATCTACCCACCTAATCTTCATCATTCATCTGTAGCACCACATTTCGAAAGCTTCTACTCTCTTCTTGTCCAAACTATTTATCGTCCATGTTTCACTTCCATACATGGCTACACTCCACACAAATACTTTCAGAAATGACTTCTTGACACTTAAATCTAAACTCGATGTTAACAAATTTCTCTTCTTCAGAAACGCTTTCCTTGCCATTGCCAGTCTACATTTTATATCCTCTCTACTTCGACCATCATCAGTTATTTTGCTCCCCAAATAGCAAAACTCCTTTACTACTTTAAGTGTCTCATTTCCTTATCTAATTCCCTCAGCATCACCCGACTTAATTCGACTACATTCCATTATCCTCGTTTTGCTTTTGTTGATGTTCATCTTATATCCTCCTTTCAAGACGCTATCCATTCCGTTCAACTGCTCTTCCAAGTCCTTTGCTGTCTCTGACAGAATTACAATGTCATCGGCGAACCTCAAAGTTTTTATTTCTTCTCCATGGATTTTAATACCTACTCCGAATTTTTCTTTTGTTTCCTTTACTGCTTGCTCAATATACAGATTGAATAACATCGGGGAGAGGCTACAACCCTGTCTTACTCCCTTCCCAACAACTGCTTCCCTTTCCTGTCCCTCGACTCTTATAACTGCCATCTGGTTTCTGTACAAATTGTAAATAGCCTTTCGCTCCCTGTATTTTACCCCTGCCACCTTCAGAATTTGAAAGAGAGTATTCCAGTCAACATTGTCAAAAGCTTTCTCTAAGTCTACAAATGCTAGAAACGTAGGTTTGCCTTTCCTTAATCTTTCTTCTAAGATAAGTCGTAAGGTCAGTATTGCCTCACGTGTTCCAGTATTTCTACGGAATCCAAACTGATCTTCCCCGAGGTCGGCTTCTACTAGCTTTTCCATTCGTCTGTAAAGAATTCGTGTTAGTATTTTGCAGCAGTGACTTATTAAACTGATAGTTCGGTAATTTTCACATCTGTCGACACCTGCTTTCTTTGGGATTGGAATTATTATATTCTTCTTGAAGTCTGAGGGTATTAAGGGTACATATAGGAGCAACTATGTGATACGTAGTACTAACAACCGAAACTCCCCATCGCATCGCCATCAGATTTAGTGGTAACGTGGTCCAGTGGACTAACCGTCAGAAACTGAACACTTATCAAGCATGAAAACAGGATGAAGGTGTACTGAACTGTGGAAAAAAAAGCAAAACAGAAACAATCATATAAGAAGGAAATGTGATGAATAGTGAGAGCAGACGAGATACCACACAAGCGTGTCACTGAAATGAAAACAAGAAATTAACGGGTGTGAACTATGTTACAACAAAGTAATTCAGGAGTCAAGAGTTTCAGATCGGAACGCAACTTCAGAAACGGTAAAAACATATGTTGATGGTGTTAGTACAGCAACCAGCCACAAATTTACTTTCAGTTCCTTTATTCAAAGGGTACCGTTACCGGTTTCGAATCGTTGTGATTCATCCTCAGACGGTTTACATGCTTTCTTTATGACATGTGGTGTGTTTTTTACAGATTAATTGTCCTAAAATATAAATAATACATAATTATAAACACGACACACACAGATGGTTGCGTTACAGATTTTCGTTGCATGTGTCTTACGTGAAATGTCGGTTTCGAGTGTTTGTTTCCATAAAATTCGTCCAACAGATGTAAATGCATTCCCACTGCATTCTTATTGTTGCACACGAAAATTGATCTCACTGAACACTTAAGAGTTGTCACTGAGCCGATTTCTACCACGCACCACATGTTTTGATACATACAAAGAGCTTACGAACGTATGTGTATCACAGATGCTATGATATATCGTAACATTTGACGATGATGTCCTATGTTTGGAAAGGATCATATATTCGTTTACACAAATGTAATGCCTTTTACACTAGTACAGAGACATTGAATTTTTGAGTTGATATTGCTAAATTAATTACAAAGTTTATATACAGGGTGTTACAAAAAGGTACGGCCATACTTTCAGGAAACATTCTTCACACACAAATAAAGAAAAGATGTTATGTGGACATGTTTCCGGAAACGCTTAATTTCCATGTTACAGCTCATTTTAGTTTCGTCAGTATGTACTGTACTTCCTCGATTCACCGCCATGATTTCATACGGGATACTCTACCTGTGCTGCTAGAACATGTGTCTTTACAAGTACGACACAACATGTGGTTCATGCACGATGGAGCTCCTGCACATTTCAGTCGAAGTGTTCGTACGCTTCTCGACAGCAGATTCGGTGACCGATGGATTGGTAGAGGCGGACCAATTCCATGGCCTCCATGCTCTCCTGACCTCAACCCTCTTGACTTTCATTTATGGGGGCATTTGAAAGCTCTTGTCTACGCAACCCCGGTACCAAATGTAGAGACTCTTCGTGCTCGTATTGTGGACGGCTGTGATACAATACGCCATTCTCCAGGGCTGCATCAGCGCATCAGGGACTCCATGTGACGGAGGGTGGATGCTTGTACCCTCGCTAACGGAGGACACTTAGAACATTTCCTGTAACAAAGTGTTTGAAGTCACGCTGGTACGTTCTGTTGCTGTGTGTTTCCATTCCATGATTAATGTGATTTGAAGAGAAGTAATAAAATGAGCTCTAACATGGAAAGCAAGCATTTCCGGACACATGTCCACATAACATATTTTCTTTCTTTGTGTGTGAGGAATGTTTCCTGAAAGTTTGGCCGTACCTTTTTGTAACATTATATATATATATATATATATATATATATATATATATATTATTATTATTATTATTATTATTATTATTGGTGTTTTGCCCTTAAAGAGCGCATTTGGACTAAACTACATGGCCAGTTCCTTTTGCTGCCTTCCTTGCTGCCCAAACTTCCCTCATTCGCTCGCTGTGTTTCTGTTTCCGGTCCTCTGTCCATGCTTCTTGTCGGCTTCGTGTCTTCGGCTTCATCTTGATTGCCTTTTTGGTTGCCCATATTTCTTTCATCTTCTGGCTGTGATCTTGCTTTCGTTCTTCGGTCCATTTTATGCCTGTTCGTTTGTCGCATTGTATCTCATGTAGTTTACTTTTCTTAATGATGTTTCTGAACTTTATTCTGTCGTTTATTGTGTCTGCTGTTATGTTGAGCTAGTTCAGGTCGTTTTCTATCTGTGCCACCCATTTGTTGTTTCTAGTGGTTACCCAGTCAAAGATCTGTTTGGTTAGCCTGTGTGATGGCATTCTGTATAGGTGTCAATAGAATTGTAGTCTGCGTTTTCTAATCTTTTCTGTGATTGTCTCCGTATGTTTGTACAGTTCCTCTGTAGGTTTCTTGATCCATATTCCATTGTTGTTAGTTGCGCCAAATATTTTCCTAAGTATTTTCCTTTCTACTTTTTCTAATTGTCTGATACGTGTATGCCCTCGGATTAGTGTGGTCTCTGCTGCATATAGTGCCTCGGGGAGCACCACCGTGTCGTAATGGCGTAATTTGGCTTTTTGTGAGATAGACTTCTTGTTGTAATGATTCCACACTACTTTGTATGCCTTGTCCAGTTTAGTCTTTCTTTCTTCATTTGAGTCTCTGTTATGTCCACTCATTTATAGTGTTTCACCGAGGTATTTGAAGTTTGCTGTTTTGTAAATCGTGCCATACTTTGTGTTCAGAGATGAGAGTTTCTTTGTGCTCATAAACTGTGTCTTTTCGTAAGAGATCTGTAGTCCAGTTTTGGAAGCGATTTCGTGCAGTTTTTCAATAGCGTCTTTTGTTTCCTTTATACCTTTCGTGACAATCGCCAAATCATCTGCAAAAGCCAGGCATTTAATCTGTAGGTTTCCTAAGGTTATCCCCTGTTGTGATGTTTCCCATTCTTTTATGACCTTATCTAACACCAGATTGAAAAGGAGAGGTGAGAGGCCATCGCCTTGTCGGACACCTGTGCGAATTTCGAAGGGCTCTGATAGTTCCCCCAGAACTTTACTTTGGAGGTCGTGTTGGTTAAAGTTTGCTCTATGATAGCTATATATATATATATATATATATATATATATATATATATATATATATATATAGGGTGAGTCACCTAACGTTATCGCTGGATATATTTCGTAAACCACATCAAATATTGACGAACCGATTCCACAGACCGAACGTGAGGAGAGGGGCTAGTGTAATTGTTTAATACAAACCATACAAAAATGCACGGAAGTATGTTTTTTAACACAAACCTACGTTTTTTTAAATGGAACCACGTTAGTTTTGTTAGCACATCTGAACATATAAACAAATACGTAATCAGTGCCGTTTGTTGCTTTGTAAAATGTTAATTACATCCGGAGATATTGTAACCTAAAGTTGACGCTTGAAACCTCCAACGCGCCGCACATTGCAGAACGTCTACCGCCAACTGTATGCAACAGATATGGTCGTAGCATGCAAACGGGTCCGTAACAGGCCCGTCACAGGAGAAGCGGGTGCAGTTGGTGTGTTAGCTGCTGTTGCCATGAACCCACACATGAGTACACGCGACACTGCGAGAGCCGGTGGACTGAATCAAAGTAGTGTCATGCGCATACTGCATCGTCACCGCTTTCATCCGTTTCATGTGTCGCTACATCAGCAATTACATGGTGATGACTTTAATCATCGAGTGCAATTCTGTCAATGAGCATTAACAGAGAATGCGTTGCAGTTCTACCTGTTTACCGATGAAGCGGGTTTCACAAACCACGGGGCAGTGTGGTAGCGTTCTCGCTTCCCGCGCCCAGGTTCCCGGGTTCGATTCGCGGCGGGTTCAGGGATTTTCTCTGCATCGTGATGACTGGCTGTTGTGTGATGTCCTTAGGTTAGTTAGGTTTAAGTAGTTCTAAGTTCTAGGGGGCTGATGACCATAGATATATTTGCTTAACAAGAGTGATAGGGCACAAATCGCAGAATATCTGAGTGACCACCATCAAACGTTCATTTCTGAGGAAGAGGATGTGGAACAAAAATGGAAAAAATTCAGAAACATCGTCCAGTACGCCTTAGATAAGTTCGTACCGACTAAGGTCCAAAGCGAGGGGAAAGATCCACCGTGGTATAACAATCATGTACGAAAGGTACTACGGAAACAAAGAAAGCTTCATCATAGGTTTAAGAGTAGTCGAATCATAGCTGATAAGGAAAAGCTGAACGAAGCGAAAAAGAGCGTAAAGAGAGCAATGAGAGAAGCATTCAACGAATTCGAACATAAAACATTGGCAAACAATCTAAACAAGAACCCTAAAAAGTTTTGGTCATATGTAAAATCGGTAAGCGGATCTAAATCCCCTATTCAGTCACTCGTTGACCACGATGGCACCGAAACAGAGGACGACCGAAGAAAGGCAGAAATACTGAATTCAGTGTTCCGAAACTGTTTCACTGCGGAAAATCGTAACACGGTCCCTGACTTCAGCCGTCGCACGGATGCCAAAATGGAAAATATTGAAATAAACGATATCGGAATTGAAAAACAACTGCTATCACTTAGTAGCGGAAAAGCATCCGGACCAGACGAGATACCCTTAAGATTCTACAGTGATTATGCTAAAGAACTTGCCCCCTTTCTATCAGCAATTTATCGTAGATCGCTGGAAGAACGTAAAGTACCTAGCGACTGGAAGAAAGCGCAGGTCGTTCCCATTTTCAAGAAGGGTCATAAATCAGATGCGAATAATTATAGGCCTATTTCGCTTACGTCAATCTGTTGTAGAATAATGGAACATGTTTTGTGTTCTCGTATTATGACGTTCTTAGATAATACAAATCTCCTTCATCATAACCAACATGGATTCCGCAAACAGAGATCATGTGAAACTCAGCTCGCCCTATTTGCCCAAGAAATTCACAGTGCCGTAGACACTGGCGAGCAGATTGATGCCGTATTCCCGGACTTCAGGAAGGCATTTGATACGGTTCCGCACTTACGTTTAGTGAAAAAAATACGAGCTTACGGAATATTGGACCAGGTTTGTGATTGGATTCAGGATTTCCTAGAAGAAAGAACACAACATGTCATTCTTAACGGTTCAAAATCTGCAGATGTAGAGGTAATTTCGGGAGTACCGCAGGGAAGCGTGATAGGACCTTTATTGTTTACAATATACATAAATGACTTAGTTGACAACATCGGTAGCTCCGTGAGGCTATTTGCAGATGACACGGTTGTCTACAAGAAAGTAGCAACATCAGAAGACTCGTACGTACTCCAGGAAGACCTGCAGAGGATTAATGCATGGTGCGACAGCTGGCAGCTTTCCCTAAACGTAGATAAATGTAATATAATGCGCATACATAGGGGCAGAAATCCATTCCAGTACGATTATGCCATAGGTGGTAAATCATTGGAAGCGGTAACGACCGTAAAATACTTAGGAGTTACTATCCGGAGCGATCTGAAGTGGAATGATCACATAAAACAAATAGTGGGAAAAGCAGGCGCCAGGTTGAGATTCATAGGAAGAATTCTAAGAAAATGTGACTCATCGACGAAAGAAGTAGCTTACAAAACGCTTGTTCGTCCGATTCTTGAGTATTGCTCATCAGTATGGGACCCTTACCAGGTTGGATTAATAGAAGAGATAGACATGATCCAGCGAAAAGCAGCGCGATTCGTCATGGGGACATTTAGTCAGCGCGAGAGCGTTACGGAGATGCTGAACAAGCTCCAGTGGCGGACACTTCAAGAAAGGCGTTACGCAATACGGAGAGGTTTATTATCGAAATTACGAGAGAGCACATTCCGGGAAGAGATGGGCAACATATTACTACCGCCCACATATATCTCGCGTAATGATCACAACGAAAAGATCCGAGAAATTAGAGCAAATACGGAGACTTACAAGCAGTCGTTCTTCCCACGCACAATTCGTGAATGGAACAGGGAAGGGGGGATCAGATAGTGGTACAATAAGTACCCTCCGCCACACACCGTAAGGTGGCTCGCGGAGTATAGATGTAGATGTAGATGTTAAGTCCCATAGTGCTCAGAGCCATTTTGAACCACGGGGCAGTGAATCTACGGAACATGCATTACTGGTCCGTGGACAGTCCTCGCTGGCTCAGACAGGTAGAGCGACAGCGACCGTGGACTGTAAATGTATGGTGCAGAATCATTGACGACCACCTCATTGGTCCTCACTTCATTACAGGGGCCCAAACAGCTGCAACATACATCGCGTTTCTACAGAATGATCTGCCAACGTTGCTCGAAAATGTTCCACTGGAAACGCGTCGACGTATGTGGTATCAGCATGATGGTGCACCTGCACATTGCGCAATTAACACTAGGCTGACCCTTGACAGGATGTTCGACGGGCGTTTCATAGGACGTGGAGGACGCATAAATTGGCCAGCCCGTTCTCCTGATCTTACACCTCTGGACTTCTTTCTGTGGGGTACGTTAAAGGAGAATGTGTACCGTGATGTGCCTACAACCCCAGAGGATATGAAACAACGTATTGTGGCAGCCTGCGGCGACATTAAACCAGATGTACTGCGGCGTGTACGACATTCATTACGCCAGAGATTGCAATTGTGTGCAGCAAATGATGGCCACCACATTGAACATCTATTTGCCTGACATGTCGGGACACACTCTATTCCACTCCGTAATTGAAAACGAAAACCACGTGTGTACGTGTACCTCACCCCTCATGGTAATGTACATGTGCGTCAGTGAAAAAGACCAACAAAAAGGTGTTAGCATGTGGACGTAATGTGCTGTTCCAGTCTCTTCTGTACCTAAGGTCCATCACCGTTCCCTTTGGATCCCTACGTAATTTGGTGCTCTCCGATACCACGATCGAACAGCGGAGGAGTGGTACTCAAGCGTCAACTTTAGTTTACAATATCTCCGGGTGTAATCAACATTTTACAATGCAACAAACGGCACTGATTACGTATTTGTTTATATGTTCAGATGTGCTAACAAAACTAACGGGGTTCCATTTTAAAAAACGTAGGTTTGTGTTAAAAATCATACTTCCGTGCATTTTTTTATGGTTTGTATTAACCAGTTACACTAGCCCCTCTCCTCACGTTCGGTCTGTGGAATCGATTCGTCAGTATTTGATGTGGTTTACGAAATACATCCAGCGGTAATGTTAGGTGACTCACCCTGTATATATATATATATATATATATAACTGTATAGGTAAAATAGTATATTATTTAATTACATTTAGCATATGAGAATTATAGTAACATATAAATTTGCTGCTTGATCTGCAGATAGGTGTACTAATATTATTTGCTTTGGAGGCTGGAAAGTAATTTTTGGAAATTTTTCAGGAAAGGGACGTTAGCTAATTCTGTTTGTTCGTTAAGGATATAGTCTGGGGTGCTGTTTTTGTGTGTGCGTATTTCTAATTCTTCTAATATATTCATAGTGGCTCCTTTTTCTGCTAGATGCAAAATTTTTAAGTTGTCCTCAATGTTCCCCACTGAATGGTTTACTTCAGCAATATGGGCTGCAAATGCTGATTTGTTCAAGTTACCAAGTCTGAGAGCATCAATATGTTCTTTGTATCTAATTTCAAAACTTCTGCCTGTCTGTCCAATGTAGAATTTTGGGCATGTATCACATTTGAGTTTGTATATTCCTGATTTACAGTAGGGCTCTTGGAGGTATTTACACCATGGATTACTTTTTGTTGTAATTTATTATTTGTGGAAAAGCCGATTGTGATATTTTTCTTCTTTTTAAATAAGTTTGCTATTTGGTATGAAAGTGAGCCTATGTATGGGAGAGTAGCATATTTAGGTTTGGCTTGAAGTGACTGTTGTGAAGTGGATCTGTGGTTTTTGTCTGCGTTTTGTTGTGGAGTTTTTCTATCATTGTGGGTTTATATCTACTATTATGAGCAACTGTTTTAATTATATTGATTTCATTTTGTTGGTCTGTGTCACTCATTGGTACTTTTTTAATTCGGTGTAGCATCGTTCTGAAATATGCCATTTTTTTGTTGGCGGGGGTGGCAAGGTAAGTTGCTAATACTGACATCTGTGGTGGTAGGTTTTCTGTAAATACTAAATTGATGTTTATTGTTACTATTGCAAATATTCAGGTCAAGAAAGTTAATGCTTTTATTAGTTTCATGTTTAACTGTGAATCTGATATTTTTGTGCATTTTGCCTAGATCTGCTGCTAATGTTATCTATTTCATTGCTTGTACCATCAAAAAGCAAGATTGTATCATCAACAAATCTTCTGTAGTAGATTATTTTGTTTGAGATGTGCTGGTTGGTTGAGAAGAATTTTTTTTCTATATGATTGATGTAAATGTCAGCCAATAACCCAGCTAAGCTACTTCCCATTGCCAAACCATCGTGTTGTTGGTACAGTTTGTTGTTGAAGCTAAAGTAATTATGCTCTAGAATAAGTGAAAGTATTTCTATGAGTTCACAGATCTCTGCAACACTAATTTTCTTATATTTAAGCAGATTGTTTCTTATAATGTTAATAGTCTCTTTTACAGGGATGTTCGTGTACAGGTTGACTATGTCTAGTGATGCTAATTTAGCAGCTGGTGGGATGTGGATGTCTTTAATTAAGCTTATGAGTTCATGTGTGTTATGTATGGTGCAGTTATTTTCAAATGTATAGTATTTGGCAATGAGGTCTTTTAATTTATGGCTTATGAAGTATGCAGGGCTGTTTCTTGAGTTAACAATTGGGCGAATGGGACAATTTTCTTTATGAACCTTTGACTGTGCACGCAGTTTTGGTCCTGAGGGATTCATTGTTATGCAGTTACGTATTTGATATTTGTTCAGTAAAAAGTTACAGTTTTGTAGTAGCTTTCGGAGTTTAGTTTGGAACTTTACTGTAGGATCTGCCTTTATTTTAGTAATATTGTTGCTATGGAAAAATTGCAAGGTTTTCTCTACATATTCTCTTTCATGCATTACGATTAAAGAATTTCCTTTGTCAGCTTTTACTATGAGTGCTTTACTTTCAGACAGTTCGCTGTTAATATGTTTCAAATCTTTAAGTTCAGTGTTTTTGCGGGTATTATTTGATTGAAGTAGTTTCATTATCAGTTTATTTGTCTTGTATGCAACTGCATTTTTCTCACATGTGTCTAGTTTTGCTGTGTCACAAGCAAGTTTTGTGCAGGCTATGAGATTTTTAACACTGTGATTATTGAGATTTGTTCCAATATTATGTTTCAGTCCTTTATTTAATAAAGTGAGTTCACTGCTGCTAAATTGGATGTCAGTTGTATTAACAACTCTATCAAAAAATTTGTGTTGGCTTAGCTGTTTGTTATTATCAACACACTTGCAAATAGTACTCTTCCTTGCGCGAACATTTCTAAAATCAGACGTTGCTACCCACAGCTGTTCGACTGCGTTTGCAGTTGTCACAAGTGGAAAACACGTATTCACCTCTGCCATAGATTAAGCCCACTCAGTTCCTACGTTGCTCTGGTGATGTGAAAACAACAGAGAAAGTGGTTACGTTTCTGTGCCTCGGAGAAAAGGGATGAGTGGTGAGTTTTATTCTCTGTGGGTCACTGAATGAAAATCCAAACAACATCCACTGCTTAAACATCAGTCAAGATTCACTTCTTGCCCAGTATATGGAGCATGCTGATGCAGATTCTGCAACTATATTGTTGAATTTGAATAAAATGCAAGGAGACGACAATAGTCTCTAGCTCGTAAGATGAACGAAATGCATCCTAATATTCACTTTACTGTAGAATATCATGTAAATACGTAGATTAAGTTTCTGAATTTATACATTACTAACGTAAGTCAAACCCATTCGTTAGGTATTCATCGTAAACCTACAACAACTGATGTCATTATTTCTCCGGATCCTTGCCATCCAGCACAAAACGAGGAAGCTTTCTTTCAAGCAATAATATGCAGATTACTTAAGTTACGTCTTAATAGTATAGGAACCAACAAAGAGCTAAGTACATTGTCTTAAAATTGTTGTCATTATTTCATAAGGTACGTAAATCTGAATTTGGCTACAAAGTTTGTGACATTTCAGCAGAAAGATTACAGTTCATCTCGTTCTCCTTTTACGGGAAAGTTTCTTAAAAGCCCAGTGCGTTGTTCTGCAGATCGTTAGATTTGCCTTCAGATAACACACTAGGTCAGCTGCTTGCACACACTATTAAAATTAATAACAATAGATTTTTAACTACAGGCATTTATAAAATCTGCTTCACTGTCTACAAAGCCTTTCACATGGGCCAAACGGGCAGGAACTTTAAGACAAGATTCAAGAAATACACAGAGACTGGAACAAAAAATGCGGGAAATAAATCTACCTCTGTTTCTCAGTTAACAGCAAAAGGACACAGTGTCACTAATATTGGCAGTAACCACACAATTTTGCATAAAATGGAGAAAGGTACCGCATGTACATCGTGGAAGAAATTGAAATTTACAACCATGTACACCACAATAAGAACGATATTCGTCACGGACAAAAAACCTAAAAAACATTGCTTTCATGGATACTTTACAGACTGTTTGATGTATTACAATGTAATTTATGTGTTGTCACGTTTCGCTACGTAGTATGAGAGGCCGATCATTTACTGTAGACAGCAGATCACGCTCATGCATGCCGTATAGAGATCATCTGTGTATACGGAGACACTGCCTGTTGCCTCCACTTGTTTCCCAACGCATGTTTTCTAGATCAGCTGTTCGTCTTAGGGTCTCTGAGCATGATCTGTTATCCATTCTCCTTTCGTACTAATACTACATATCTTTTTCTTATGTCTCTTTGTCATTCTTTTAAATACCATACTATTCTGTATTTTATTTTACTTTTAAGGGATCTTATCAATTTTTGTATCGTTACTACCTTTCCCTACCCACCTCCCTGCCCTCTACAAGTCCTCTCTGTAACTTGCACCTCCCCTATTTGAGTGCTACCTCCTGGAATGTCTCATGAAACGTTCTGTGTTCTCTCATGAGACCTGGCGTGTAGGTTCACTTACATTTATTCGATTTCTTAACTTGCAAACGAGTATAATCAATACTTCTGTGATTATGCTGTTCGTTTGATGTTTTCTGACGAGTTGCTCTTCATATATATATATGCTTGCCGTTACTGTTGCCTATTGCTACTTTCCCTGTTTGACTAATTCAATTATACTTTATATTTCGATACTACTGGATAATGCCTTGGGAATCCGAACCGGTCGGATTCTGCAATAAAAAGAAAAGTGTAACTGGAACTGTCATTTTATTGGAAATCTATCAAGATGTTACTTCCATGTAAATACGGTGCACAGAGAAATTAGAGCATACCTTGTTCCATGACTTAGTCTTGAACAGACGGAAATACGTAAGAATCAGGGCCGCAAGTACTAAAACCATTATATGTGATGACATTTTCCTAAATACAGTTGAGACAAAACGTGATTAAATTTGTCGGCTGAAAGGAGAACAACAAAAATTCAGTCTGGTCATTATAGAAGACAGTGTTTATGGGATTACTGTATTTGGTTCCTGGAAAGAGCTTCAACAAAACCGCGTATTCCACATTATCGTCAATTCAGCATTTTGGTGCAGGTTCATGAGTAGCACGTGCCAAATGAAAAACAGGAAAGGAAGGCTGCTTCTTTGCGAAGTCCGACCCGCCGCGCCGCTAAAAATACATTTGATCGAATGTCAGTTCTCTCTGATCTGCTTTCTGGCTTACATGTGTTTCTCAGCTGGCCTCTGAGAGTTTATTTTAGTTTCCAAAACAAAAATACTTCTGAAAAGATATCTTCTTAAGAGAGCCACGTTTGCTGAGTAATAATGCCACAGGTTTCAATTATTTGATCATAATTAATTCACGTACTGAAACTGTTGTAGGTGTGCTCGTACTGTAGAAACTGAAATGATATACATAGCTTTGTTTATCGAGTATGACTGCGAAAATATGGACAGAAGTTTAAATTGCAGAGTGAACAAACGGGTTAGCGATGTGTTCGCACAGGTTAACTGTGGGAGTTCAGATCGGTGCTTGTGCTGTTGTTCATCGACAGCAAATGATAGACGTTGCTGCTGTCGGTCTGACATAAAGTGGAACTCCACCAACAACTTACTGACAATCTAAGAATGGACACTTAAGTACTGTACCTTATAAGGGCGACCTGCGCTTTCCCTCTATATCTCTATTAATCATTGAACTGTTACTAGCTAGACATTTCGTGTCATTCATTTCCTCCCATCAGAAACATTTTGTTGCATGTATTCAGCTTTGTAGCACGCGAGAGCCTTAGAACACTCACTCATCTGAACATGTTGTAGTTGTATCACAACTGTCACTAACGTGGTGTTTTATATTTGCGCTAAGTTGTTTTCCTCAAATCTTTTGAATTACTGATCAGCTATGAGATAATGAAGATCCGCCATATACCTTGATGTTCCCATTATGGAATGAAAAAAAGTTGCGATTTGCCGCGTGTTGAATTCTAAAAATCCATAATATGGAACGGAAAGAAGACGTAGGTACACTACTGGCCATTAAAATTGCTACACCACGAAGACTACGCGAAATTTAACCGACAGGAAGAAGATGCTGTGATATGCAAATGGTTAGCTTTCCAGAGCATTCACACAAGGTTGGCGCCGGTGGCGACACCTACAACGTGCTGACATGAGGAAAGTTTCCAACCGACTTCTCATTCACAAACAGCAGTTTACCGGCATTGCCTCGTGAAGCGTTGTTGTGATGCCTCGCGTAAGGAGGAGAAATGCGTACCATCACGTTTCCGACTTTGATAAAGGTCGGATTGTAGCCTATGGCGATTGCGGTTTATCGTATCGCGACATTGCTGCTCGCGTTGGTCGAGATTCAATGACTGTTAGCGGAATATGGAATCGGTGGGTTCAGGAGGGTAATACTGAACGCCGTGCTCGAGCCCAACGGCCTCGTATGACTAGCAGTCGAGATGACAGGAATATTATCCGCATGGCTGTAACGGATCGTGCAGCCACGTCTCGATCCCTGATTCAATAGATGGAGACGTTTTCAAGACAACAACCATCTGCACGACGTTAGCAGCAGCATGGACTATCAGCCCGGAGACCATGGCTGCGGTTACCCTTGACGCTGCATCACAGACAGGAGCGCCTGCGATGGTGTACTCAACGACGAAACTGGGTGCACGAATGGCAAAACGTCATTTTTTTCGGATCAATTCAGGTTCTGTTTACAGCATCCTGATAATCGCATCCGTGTTTGGCGACATCGCGGTGAACGCACATTGGAAGCGTGTATTCGTCATCGCCATACTGGCGTATCACCCAGCGTGATGGTAAGGGGTGCAATTGGTTACACGTCTCGGTCACCTCTTGTTCGCATTGACGGCACTTTGAACAGTGGACGTTACATTTCAGATGTGTTACGACCTGTGGCTCTACCCTTCATTCGATCCCTGCGAAACCCTACATTTCAGCAGGATAATGCACGAGCGCATGTTGCAGGTCCTGTAGCGGCCTTTCTGGATACAGAAAATGTTCGACTGCTGCCATGGCCAGCACATTCTCCAGAGCTCTCACCAATTGAAAACGTCTGGTCAATGGTGGCCGAGCAACTGGCTCGTCACAATACGCCAGTCACTACTCTTGATGAACTGTGGTATCATGTTGAAGCCGCATGGGCAGCTGTACCTGTACACGGCATCCAAGCTCTGTTTGACTCAATGCCCAAGCGTATCAGGGCCGTTTTTACGGCCAGAGGTGGTTGTTCTGCGTACTGATTTCTCAGGATCTTGTAAGTAGGCTGTTTAGGTTTTTATATTGGTAACGCCATGTAGCGCTCTGTATGAAAATCACTGGCTGTGCTGTGTGCAGTCTGTGGCTGGTTGGCATTATTGTAATATTCGCTATTGTAGTGTTGGCAGTTGGGTGTGAACAGCGCATAGCGCTGCGCAGTTGGAGGTGAGCCGCCAGCAGTTGTGGATGTGTTCATTTGCTAATTATGCCTATCAGTAGTTAGTGCCTTCAGTAGTTAGAATCTTTTATTTAGCTGACAGTATTGGCGCTCGCTGTATTGCAGTAGTTCGAGTAACGAAGATTTTTGTGAGGTAAGTGATTCATGAAAGGTATAGGTTATTGTTAGTCAGGGCCATTCTTTTGTAGGGATTTTTGAAAGTCAGATTGCGTTGCGCTAAAAATATTGTGTGTCAGTTTAGTGATGATCAGAATAAGTAAAGAGAGAAATGTCTGACTACGTTCAGTTTTGCTCAACTGTTTGAAAATCAAATAACGTAAGGGGTTTACCAGCACAATCATTCATAAATTTTTCTGAGGGGAGGTTTCAATCTATGCACCCAAATTGCGTGAAAATGTAATCACATGTCAGTTCTAGTATAATATATTTGCCCAATGAATACCCGTGTATCATCTGCTTTTCTTCTTGGTGTAGGAATTTTAATGGCCAGTAGTGTACAGGTCAACGCACATGGCACAGAATTCCTCTATAGCCCTAGGAGATTTATGATGTGGCGTATTTGAGGACAACGATACGATGTCTACACGAACTTACTCTTCCGAACACCACAATACGAATCTGGCCTGTTGACGAGTGTTACTCGATCTTCATACCTGATGAGGAGCCTACCACGAATTTTCACATTTAATAGGCAACTAATCACCAGTAAAATTGGAGCAACACCTGTCGAATGAGAATTCATTAGTTCAATTTCATTTTGTTGATACACAACAATCGTAGATGGTAATGAGTTAGTTGCAAACTTAAAGTACACATTAATATTGAAGTGTGATTTTATATGTGTTTCTAATGGAGGAGAGGGTAAGAAGTAATACCTGTCCTATTGATAAGAATAGCAAGATTTACCAGTGTTTTTTCACACTGATATTGTTAACGATTTTGGATTTAATAACGTTATAAATACAGCAGCGATCATTATCCCAGTTCAGCTTCGTTCAGTCGTAGGTGCCGCAAGTAATATGTTCCTGTTGGGAGTCAAATCGTCAAGAGGATGGAAAAAAGGCTGTTTCGTGAATGATAATAATCAGGTACACTGGCTGTCCTGATCTGGATTAGGACATCAATTTGTTATATTTCTTTCACTGCCGTACACTTTCTGGTGTGTAACTGTGTAACTATTTTCAAAAGATTGAAATATAAGGGCCAGTCAAATGAAAACGAGACATGTGGGAAAAAATTATGCAAACTGTTCATTATACGGAAAGTAATCGCCACAACTGTCAAAAACATTTATTCCACTGTGAGACAAGACGGTCAGTTCTTTCATGTAAAAATGTTTACTGCTGCCTACGGAAGCATGATTGTACCCAGGCGTGCACGTGTTCGTCCGAAGCAAATCGACGGACACGAATAGTCTTTATTCAGGGCTAAAAAAATATGGAAATCGCATGTGGACACGTCGGAGCTATATGGACCATGTGTAAGGGCTTCCCAGTGGAACTTTTGCAGCGCACATGAAACTATTATGGCAACATGTGGGCGGGCATTATCGTGTAATAGAAGTAATAGAATGACGCCGTCCGTCAATATACCTGGGCGTTTGGATGGTGCGTTTATATTTTTGCAAAGTGTCCGGGTACCGCCGTGCATCAGTTATGGAGCCGTGTTCCAGAAATTCCATGAGCAGTGGGCGCTTGCAGTCAAAGAAAAAGGTCGGCATGACTTTCCTGCAGATGGGGTGCCTGCTGCTTCGACTGCGCTGCAGAAGGTTCGCTGGGAAGCCCTTATACATCTTCCATACAATCCCGATCCTTTTGCATTTGATTTCCATAATTCTGGAGCACTGAAGAAATTCGCGGCCATCGATTTGTTTTGGACTAGGAACAACCACAGTTGCTTAGTGCAACGGGCAATCCTCTTCTAGCATTACTTTTCCTCAACAGTGGTTGTCGATGCCAGTATTACATTTCGAATTTTGGACTGGTCAGTATTATTTCAGTCGTTTTTCTGAAAACTGTCATATACACTACTGGCCATTAAAATTGCTACACCAAGAAGAAATGCAGATGATAAACGGCTTATTCATTGGACAAGTATATTATACTAGAACTGATATATGATTACATTTTCACGCAATTTGGGTGCATAGATTCTGAGAAATCAGTACCAAGAACAACCACCTCTGGCCTGTAATAACGGCCTTGATACGCCTGGGCATTGAGTCAAACAGAGCTTGGATGGCGAGTACAGGTACCGCTGCCCATGCAGCTTCAACACGATACCACAGTTCATAAAGAGTAGTGACTGACGTATTGTGACGAGCCAGTTGCTCGGCCACCATAGACCAGACGTTTTCAATTGGAGATAGATCTGGAGAATGTGCTGGCCAGGGCAGCAGTCGAACATTTTCTGTATCCAGAAAGACCCGTACAGGACCTGCAACATGCGATCGTGCATTATCCTGCTGAAATGTAGGGTTTCGCAGGGATCGAATGAAGGGTAGAGCCACAGGTCGTAACACATCTGAAATGTAACGTCCACTGTTCAAAGTGCTGTCAATGTGAACAAGAGGTGACCGAGACGTGTAACCAATGGCACCCCATACCATCACGCCGGGTGATAACGCCAGTATGGCGATGACGAATACACGCTTCCAATGTGTGTTCACCGCGATGTCGCCGAACATGGATGCGAACATCATGATGCTGTAAACAGAACCTGGATTCATTCGAAAAAATGTCGTTTTGCCATTCGTGCAACCAGGTTTGTCGTTGAGTACACCATCGCACGCGATCCTGTCTGTGACGCAGCGTCAAGGGTAACCGCAGCCATGGTCTCCGAGCTTATTGTCCATGCTGCTGCAAACGTCGTCGAACTGTTCGTGCAGATGGTTGTTGTCTTGCAAACGTCCCCATCTGTTGACTCAGGGATCGAGACGTTACAGCCATGCGGGTAAGATGCATATCATCTCGACTGCTAGTGATACGAGGCCCTTGGGATCGAGCACGGCGTTCCGTATTACCCTCCTGAACCCACCGATTCAATATTCTGCTAACAGTCATTGAATCTCGACCAACGTGAGCAGCAATGTCGCGATACGATAAACCGCAATCGTAATAGGCTACAATCCTACCTTTATCAAAGTCGGAAACGTGATGGTACGTATTTCTCCTCCTTACACGAGGCATCACAACAACGCTTCACGAGGCAACGCCGGTCAACTGCTGTTTGTGTATGAGAAACCGGTTGGAAACTTTCTTCATGTCAGCACGTTGTAGGTGAAGCCAGCGTTGTCAACCTTGTGTGAATTATCTGAAAAGCTAATCATTTGCATATCACAACATCTTCTTCCTGTCGGTTAAATTTTTCGTCTGTAGCACGTCATTTTCGTGGTGTAGCAATTTTAATGGCCCGTAGAGTACTTTTGTAGTCAGTATGTTATATTTCAAGCTAAAATTAGTGACAATAAATTACTTTATAAAATGTTTTAGTCTCGATGTTGTAATCGATAAGTACTAGTTCTGTATATAGAATTAAAACTATTTTTTAGAAACATTTGAAATTACGAACTATTGGCACAGTTAAAATTTATATTATCTATTACGCAATACTGTACTAGTAACTATGTTTATTTCTGGATTCATTTATGAAGCAATAACCTAAAGCAATAATGTAGCAGAAACATGTAGAAATTCATTTTCTTAAGAAAAATTGTAAGCCCTTTGGAATATGGTTAGTTCCGCAAAGTGTGGGAGTCGTAAGCATGCCTTTATTGTGATTGGACGTATTTTTGCATTTTTGTGCGAACAACGTAATTTCGGCTTTGTTAATGTGAAAAATCAATTAACTGTATGATACATTAAAGCGTGAGAAAATTATATTTACGTAAAAACGAAAATTTTGTAACAACAATCTTCAAAATCAATTAGTTCAATCCAACAGTGACAGTTTCAGCTTCATGAATCAGACCCCTAGAGAAGAAGAACTAGAGCCAACTCTACAGCAAAAGCTAAGTAAGCTAGGAAGTTTATTGTAATCTTCGCTCCTCTCTAATCTTCATAAAAGACTAATGTGAACAATAGATGGAATTAGGAAGGAGGGTGGTAATTACAGTAGGCAACCGCAAACATTTCTCCATGAAGGCATTGACCATCTTGTCTCACTGGGGGATAAATTTATGAACAATTATGGCGATTCCTGTTGAAAAAAAAACCAATTAACTTATCTTTTCCCATCCATGGCGTCTTTTGTTTGACTGTTCCTTATACATGCTAAACGTAACGTTCACAAAAATCCTATTTTAAGAAATGTAATCATGTCATCTCTGTGACTGTGCGGACTAGTTGCGGACGAAACAAAAAAAAAAATATCTTATCTGTGTACCGTGCTGTTTACCAAATACTCGGGTCACGTACCCGTTGAATATTGAGATATACGAGTTCCGTATCGTACATTTTCCTTCCCGCTTAACTAGACTGAGGACTGGCCGCCAATGCACCACGACCTGATAGTTGTGGTTAAAAATGTGCGTACGGAATACTGTGGCATTTACGGCAAATTTGTTTGCTACGTGGAAATTTACATTCTGGTGTCCGCCTGCTTAGCTGGGTGGTAACGTGCTTGCCTCCCAGGCTATGGACCCGGGCTGGGTGTTGCGTTGTCCTCATCATCGGCCGGAAGTCGCCCAAAGTGGCATCGACTGAAATAAGATTTGCACTTGGCGGTCGAGCCCGACTGGGACATTCCGGCCAACAATGCCACACCATCATTTCATTTTTACATTCTGGCTAGATGCACTGTTCTAACAAAGTCTGGGAACAAGTGTACAGCTTCGTCGTCTGGTTGACTGACTACTAACTAAACTCCTCGTGCTTCTACAAAATTGGCAGAAAAAATTATCAATATCTATCATGATTCGAGTAATTTTCAGGTTTTTCCTACTTTTCCATATTCATAATTTCTTGGTTTTATTTTGAATTAATTACAAACCGTATCCAAGTCTTCACAATCATTGTACTTACTTCTTTATACAATTATTTCAATTCTTGCGACGTCATGGATGATGTATGAGTTCATAAAAATGACGAATTTATGTAAAATGAAATAAAAATTTACACTTCAAAGAGAAATACTATAAATCATCTCAAAGGTACGCAGTCACTGAAGACACTGAAAGCAAAAGTATTGCATACGAATACATGAAATTTTTGTAGCTTCATCGGTAAGAATTTTGTAGTAAATCTGACAAAGCTTTTAACCTTTAGACGCTTCCCGACAGAAGTGAATGGTATTAAACTAATTACTATACAGCGCGAATCGTGTCAAACTTGTACCCCAAATATTTCCATAGTGGTAGGCGCCATTCCGATGCAAGTTTCACAGATTGGAAAGATAGTACAATATTGATATGTAGATTTCATAGATTGGAATGATATTCAGGGGCCACATTTGCAGCCCATACACGGAGAGCTATGAGTTTCAAATGCCTATTTAGTTACAAAAAATACAAATATTTCAGTGGAAGAATGCCTACTGACACTGCCCTAATCAAAGTAGAGTAGTATTTGTTTGTGTTGCAGGAGTCTGGTGCAAGTAGTTTATGTAGTTTGAACGTTGTAAACACTGACAGTTGTCTGTTCAATGTCGTAGCACAAACGAATGTGAATTTCACATGGGTACGTATGTGCAGTCCTACACAGATGTTAGTAAGTCTCTGGAAGTGTCGTGTTGTTAAATGGGACGTTACCTACTACAAACGAAACACAAACAAAGGTGAATACAGTACCTCTGTGGGATCTGACATGTAAAGAAACTACGTAGTTTGAAAGCCTGTGCTCAAAATGACCGCGACCAGTATCAGTACTAGCTTGCAATCTGCCATGCGATGGTTACTGTTGTGGACTGACAAGACAGCCAGTCCACAGTGACGGGTAACCGAAAGGCACGCGTACACACACGCCGGCTGGCGTGAGGTCTGAAACAGGATACTTAATGAATGCTATAAAGAAAAGTACGTAACTGCGGTAATACTTATCTTTAATCCATCATTGCGGTACATCGCTCTTGACGATACAATTGAGAGTCTTTAAATACAAGCACTGTAAGGCTAATGGCGCCTTGCTAGGTCGTAGCCATGGACTTAGCTGAAGGCTATTCTAACTGTCTCTCGGCAAATGAGAGAAAGGCTTCGTCAGTGTAGTCGCTAGCAACGTCGTCGTACAACTGGGGCGAGTGCTCGTACGTCTCTCTAGACCTGCCGTGTGGTGGCGCTCGGTCTGCAATTACTGACAGTGGCGACACGCGGGTCCGACATGTACTAATGGACCGCGGCCGATTTAAAGCTACCACCTAGCAAGTGTGGTGTCTGGTGGTGACACCACAGTTACTGCACATGTTCTAGCATTTCAACGAAAACTGCTCAAAATGACCGCGATCAGTGTCAATACTAGCTTGCAGTCTGTGATGCGATGGTTACTGCACATGTTCTAGCATTTCAACGGAAACTGCAGCTCAGACAGCAGTAATACGCCGTTTCATATCATCTGTAATTGTATGAAAAGGCTGAAGAGGGTCGAGTCTGTTGGGATATCTATCGGCGAACACGGTTCACGAACGAACGGCATACTTCGTACATTCACCACAAACTATGAGCGTATCCGCTTTTTTCGCACAGGGAAATGCCATCTTCCAAGCACGTCCTACTACGTCCACTACCACACTGTGAGTGACAGGACAGCCGCAATGCAATCGCAGTGTGTACACAACACAATGTTGCAAACGTAACGTCGCCGCCTAGCATCTAAGCGACAGGATGCAACGAACAACTGTCCGTGTTTACAATTTTCACAATACGTTAACTCGTAAACTACTTGCTCTAACTTCCTGCAAAAAACGTCATTGATATTCTCATTTACGTTATTTTTAGGATTTTAGTGTCAATAGGCATTATCCCATTTAAAAATTTGTAATTTTTGTAAAAAATGCACTTTTGTCAACGTCTCAAAATCTGGGTATTTGCTGCAAATACGCATCCTTGCCTACAACTCAATTCTGTGAAAACCGTATATCGATAGCACCTTCCGCGTTCGAAATAATATGGTGCAATTGTTAGGTGACACCCTGTATAACAACAATTAACTTCACAGAGTCAGCTTGAACTGTTATATCATAATGTTTGAGGAAACTGTTTCTTGCTAGAAAGATCGCTAATAACAGCTCTTGCAGCTTCTGCCGGCCGCTGTGGCCGAGCGGTTCTGGCGCTTCAGTCCGGAACCGCGCTGCTGCTACGGTCGCAGGTTCGAATCCTGCTTCGGATATGGATGTGCGTCATGTCCTTAGTTTAGTTAGGTTTAAGTAGTTCTAAGTCCAGGGGACTGATGACCTCAGATGTTAAGTCCCATAGTGCAGCTTCTCTCACGATCAGTGCTGCACATAACGACATTTCGAAACAAGTCATAACAACAATAGCTGACAATGTCGTTGCAACTTGGCCTTCGTTAGCTTTGTCTGACAGATTGTTCCTGCCCTGTATGCACATAAGTATGCTGAATTTCTAGTAGCTGCACTTGCTAAGATACCGCGGGACACATTTGACGTTATAGTAGTTCTTAATGAAAGAAATCTACGAGTTGTGTGTCCCGGTACCGACTTCTGATTCAGAGCGAGCTTTCCTCTAATCATTATATCTTGTGCAGCACAAAGCAATCAGAGCGTCGACCAGTGACAAGCACAGGTCGATACTCTCGTATCAGCTGAAACTGGTACCATTTCTCGCCGTGAGTCAGACACAGTAAACAATAATGTTCACTACTGGCCATTCAAATAGCTACACCACGAAGATGACGTGCTACAGACGCGAAGTTTAACCCACAGGAAGAAGATGCTGTGATATGCAAATGATTAGCTTTTCAGAGCATTCACACAAGGTTGGCGCCGGTGGCGACACCTAAAACGTGCTGACATGAGGAAAGTTTCCAACCGATTTCTCATACACAAACAACAGTTGACCGGCGTTGCCGGGTGAAACGTTGTTGTGATGCCTCGTGTAAGGAGGAGAAATGCGTACCATCACGTTTCCGACTTTGATAAAGGTCGGATTGTAGCCTAACGCGATTGCGGTTTATCGTATCGCGACATTGCTGCTCTCGTTGGTCGATATCGGATAACTGTTAGCAGAATATGGAATCGGTGGGTTCAGGAGGGTAAAACGGAACGTCGTGCTGGATCCCAACGGCCTCGTATCACTAGCAGTCCAAATGCCAGGCATCTTATCCGCATGGCTGTAACGGATCGTGCAGCCACGTCTCGATCCTCGAGTCAACAGATGGGGACGTTTGAAGACAACAACCATCTACACGAACAGTTCGACGACGTTTGCAGCAGTACGGACTATCAGCTCGGAGACCATGGCTGCGGTTACCCTTGACGCTGCATCACAGACAGGAGCGCCTGCGATGGTGTACTCAACGACGAACCTGGGTGCAAGAAAGGCAAAACGTAATTTTTTCGGATGAATCCAGGTTCTGTTTACAGCATCATGATGGTCGCATCCATGTTTGGCTTCATCGTGGTGAACGCACATTGGAAGCGTGTATTCGTCATCGCCATACTGGCCTATCACCCGGCGTGATGGTATGGGGTGCCATCGCTTACACGTCTCCGTCACCTCTTGTTCGCATTGACGGCACTCTGATCAGTGGACGTTACATTTCAGATGTGTTACGACCCGTGGCTCTATCCTTCATTCGATAAGTGCGAAACCCTACATTTCACCAGGATAATGCACGACCGCATGTTGCAGGTCCTGTACGGGCCTTCTGGATAAGAAAAGGTTCGAATGCTGCACTGGCCAGCACATTCTCCAGATCTCTCACCAATTGAAAACGTCTGTTCAATGGTGGCCGAGCAACTGGCTCGTCACAATACGCCAGTCACTACTCTTGATGAACTGTGGTATCGTGCTGTAGCTGCATGGGCAGCTGTACCTGTACACGCCATCCGAGCTCTGTTTGACCCAATGCCCAGGCGTATCAAGGCCGTTATTACGGTCAGAGGTGGTTGTTCAGGGTAGTGATTTCTCAGGATATATGCACCCAAATTGCGTGAAAATGTAATCACATGTCAGTTCTAGTATAATATATTTGTCCAATGAATACCCGTTTATCATCCGCATTTCTTCTTGGTGTAGCAATTTTAATGGCCAGTAGTGTACTTTATGTTATTCTTAAATACGTACTGCATTCCATTAACGCTAACCATGCTCAGAGGTTGGAAAAAATATAGAGTCACCACGTGAAAAGCATTCTTGAGTATAAATGCAGATACTGGCCAAGCCTGCAGGTCGTACTGTTTTATTTGACCACGAACGGGACCTGTGTGATGTCATCAATACGTTCAGGTGTCAGTCATGTTCAGAACAGTGTTCTTTGTTGTTGTGGGTTCTTTATGTTGGAGCTGAGTGAATTCGAACGTGGGTAAACTGTTGGTGCTCATATGGTGGGTGCTTCCGTAACCATGGGAGCCGAAGTGTTTCGTGTTTCAAGAAGCAACTTGTGGATGATTTGTACCTTATACGGGCGAAGCGTGAAAATATCATCCGCTAAGTCGCAACGCGGAAGAAAGGCGATCACTGAAGACGACTGTGATGAAAAAGAAGAGAGCGACAGCTACAAAAGTCACCGCGGAATTGGATTTCGCACTCGCGAACCTAGTCAGTACCGAAGCAACAAAAAGGGAGCTCCATCAGCAGGAAATTGCAGGACGAACTGCTCATCAGAGACCCAAACGTCCGCAGCAGGTTAACATGGTGCCGAAGCCATAAAACCCTGAATATGGAGAAATGAAAGAATGTCATGTGGTCGAATGAGTCTTGATGCACACTGTTCCCAACTTCTGGCCTAGTTTACGTCCCAAGGGTGAAAAGTGATGGAGGGTGCGATGACGATTTCAACAGCCATATCGTGATGTTCCATGGCCCCCCTGGTTACTCTGCTAGTTCACATTACTGCCAAGGACTATGTGACAATTTTGGCTGTTCGTGTTCATCCCATAGTACAATGTTTGTTCGCTATTGGTGATGCTTCGTTTCAAGTCGACCGGTATCCTGCTCACACAGCTCGCATCAGAACTGGTTTTGTGAGCACCAGGATGAATTGCTGCATCTCCCCAGGTCACCAGTCACCGGATCTGAATATTATTGACCGTTTGTAGTCCGCTTTGGAGAGAAGGATGCGTGATCTTTATACACCTTCATCGTCTTTACCTGAACCTGCCACTATTGTGCAGGAAGAGTGGTATGAGATGTCCTTGAAAACCATACAGGACCTGTATTTATCCATTCCAAGACGACTGGAAGTTTTTTTGAATGCCAATAGCTTTCCTGCACCGTATTAGGTATGTTATTGTGTTTTTTCTGTTTCCACATCCTGTAGCTACATGCTTGCGTTCTGGTTATTCACATATTGATCAGTCTGGGAATATACGAGGGTGAGTCAAATGAAAAGCTTAAATTTGTAATAACAAATCGAAATTTTGCGCCGTTATCCTGTAAGTTGGTAAGCGTGCTACAAACAGCGTGCAGAATGGCCTGTAGGTGGCAGCATGGTTCAGATGCACACATACCGTCGCAGGATCAGAATAAGGATGGCCGCCCCACTCACGAATTGCACCAGGGAAGAACGGCGTTATTCGGGTTTTGCGTAGTGAAGGTGTGAAACCTATTGAAATTCGCCCGCATCTCGTGGTCGTGCGGTAGCGTTCTCGCTTCCCACGCCCGGGTTCCCGGGTTCGATTCCCGGCGGGGTCAGGGATTTTCTCTGCCTCGTGATGGCTGGGTGTTGTGTGCTGTCCTTAGGTTAGTTAGGTTTAAGTAGTTCTAAGTTCTAGGGGACTGATGACCATAGCTGTTAAGTCCCATAGTGCTCAGAACCAACCTATTGAAATTCATCGACGAATGAAGGTTCAGTACGGTGATGCATGTTTGTCACAGCAGCAAGTCTACGAATGGAGTAGGAAATTCGCAAATGGTGTGACTTGAGTTGAAGATGCTCCTCGTCCAGGTCAGGCGCAACGAGTTGTGACTCCACAGAGCATTGCAGCAGTTGAAGCCATAGTGAAGGAAAACCGCCGAGTGACACTGAATGACATTGCAGCATGTTTACAGATTAGTCATGGGTCGGCACACCACTTTGTGCATGATGTGCTCCAGTTTCACAAAGTGTCTGCAAGATGGGAGCCACGGCAGCTGACTCCTGAAATGAGAGAACGACGCGGCGCTTTGAACGAGAAGGTGATGGCTTCCTTGCGAGAATCGTTACTAGGGATGAAACCTCGGTTCACTTCCACCAACCGGAAACAGAGAGATCGAGCAAGGAATGGCGCCATTCCTCATCACCAAAGCCAAAGAAGTTTCGAACAGAGCCATCAGCAGGGAAGGTTATAATGACTCTCTTTTGGGACGAAAAAGAAATCATTTTGGAGCATTATATGCCTAGAGGGACCACTGTCACCAGTGCATCATACACAGATCTCCTAAAAAATCATCTGCGGCCTGCAATAAAATCAAAGAGACGTGGATTGCTGTCAGCAGTTGTCCTTTAGCAACATGACAATGCAAGGCCCCACACTGCCCGCACAACAGTTGCAACCATCACAGACCTGCATTTTGAGTGTCTTCCTCATACACCATACTCACCAGATCTTTCCCCAAGTGATTGCTATATGTTTGGACCACTCAGAGACGCAATGGGAGGAAAGAAGTTCCGTTCGATGAAGAGGTACGCCACGCGGTGCATGAGTGGTTGCGCGGACTACTAAAATAAATTTTTCTAAAGGAATTTATGTACTTTGTGAGCGCTGGAGGACTTTCATTGAGCGTGGGGGACATTATGTTGAAAAGTGATACAGCTTTGTACCACTTTTGTACAATAAATAATATTCAAAAAAATATTTAAGGTTTTCATTTGACTCACCCTCGTACCTAGAGATAAAACTATACAGATATACACGTCTCGGAAATTAAACTATTCAAGGCTGTGGGGTTCTACAATGGTCATCAGATGCCATACCAGTCGAGTAGTCATCTGTGAACAGAATCCGATGCCATTGGTACAGGTTCCATTCCCTGGACATCTTCTTCACGAACCACGATGCTGTGGGGTTTACACTGTTGCTCGTAGCGGCCACCATTTTTGATCGGGAACCCCCTTCTCAGTTTTCTTTTCACCTGCTTGATGGAGATAAAAATAATCCTTTCTTTTCAGCGCAGTCCGTTAGACTCACTGTGTGTCCAATCGTGAGAGTGGCGATCTGGCTTATGTAAACTGTTCAGTCTTTCAACATGTCTTGAAAAAACATCTGAAGCTTGGGCCTTGCGCCACTTCATGGGGAGAACGGGAAGTTGGCCACCAAACTGACATACATCACAGCGACAACATTCAAACGTTCAACTGCAATCGCTGTCCACAAAACAATTAAGACCTGCCTCATAGAGGTCGCTCACATCATCAACACCAGCTGTTGACCGCTAACTACATATTATGGGTCCTAGGTAACCCGAGAAGAAAACGGTAGAAATGTGCACTGGCTTTTTCGAAGCTTTGGGAGGGCCGTGTCGACCCAGAGGGTACGTAGTTGTCTCGGTGCAATCATTTCAGTCTTTAGGCGTCCGTTACGAACAACGGTGCGAGCCCCATAGCCTCGTGATGCGTGAAGAAGATGACCGAGGAAACATCTGGGATGGAATTTGTACTGATGGCGTCGGATCCTCTTTACAAACGAATGCAGGACGCATCTGACATCTGATGATCGTTTTAGAAGAATGTACTGACCGGCACTGACCAGTGCACCAGGTACCACGATTCAGATATGTTGTAGGTGTACTGACGCATCTCTTAGCAATCGAGTGTAATCTGAGGCTTCTGCGATACCAACAGTGGTTCCTCCAACATTTTGTCCAACCCTACAGACAACATTTCAGCAATGGATTTCGTCTTTCATGACGATAATGTGCCCACTTCGTGAACATCTCCCTCCAGGAGAACGAATGGGATACACAGCGGTACCTGTTAACAAAAAAATCCGATTGAATGTGACTGGAAACAGTTTAAACTTGCAGTGCATCATTGCAAAAACCCTCCTCACACACTGAATGACCTCAGGAAGACGACCTTCGAAGGGTGGGACAGGTTTGAATGGCATCGTTTTCGACCACCTTGTGGTCAACATTGCACGAAGGATCCAAGAAAAGTGACTGCACACAGAGGCGGAACAATACAACACAGACTTTTACCCAGCTGCAGATTTTGATTTCAAACGTGAGCAAATATTATATTCATACTCCCTTTTTTTTTATTGGCGAGCAAACCACGTAGTCTCGCGCTATAACTTCATTTTGTCATCTTCCCCTGAAGTTTCTTCTGCTTCCATTACTCCTTCATACTGTCGTCACGTCGTTGCTTTAACTCTATCGACCATGTTCTTTCGGTATTTGTAGTTCTTCTGTCGGCTTAAAACTTTTCCTTCTGCTTCGAAAGACGTGTCGATATAACATGAGGGTTTTTGAACTGTTCGACCTTGCAAGGTGGTTCTTTAATCCACATGATGATGGTCTCCTTGTTTATGAGATAATCAAATAAAGTATGTTCGAAAGTGGCTGTGTACTGGACTACGTACTACGCATGTAGATAACGTTGGAAGTTCGGAACAAAGTAGGCAGATCACAAACTGATGGAACTGATTTTTTATAGATACGTGACTGTTTTTAATTTACTACTGCTGCATAAGATTTAACTGTTTAAAAACTGCTTGTTGGCTTCTGTCTCAGGATCTTCGGCCGAAGTTGATTTCATAATTTTTCTGACTTTCCGTCAGCACGAGTTGCTGGTATTGTCAAAGCTTAGCAACGAAGGATGAAGATTTGTCAATGCCAGCCACTCGTGCTGGCGAAACGTCAGAAAAATTATCAAACCAGCGCCGGTCGCCGAAGAAGCCGAGACTGAAGTCAACAGGCAATTTGTCAACAATTTGTCACGACTGCCTTAACATTTTTGTATTTAATTGATTGGTTCAGTTGATGAAAGCCTATGAATGCTGTGTGTAGTGATTAGAAAAAAATGGCTCTGAGCACTATGGGACTTAACATCTATGGTCATCAGTCCCCTAGAACTTAGAACTACTTAAACCTAACTAACCTACGGACAGCACACAACACCCAGTCATCACGAGGCAGAGAAAATCCCTGACCCCGCCGGGAATAGAACCCGGGAACCCGGGCGCGGGAAGCGAGAACGCTATCGCACGACCACGAGCTGCGGACTAGTGATTAGATATTCAATTTGTTTTTCAATTGTGGTGCTTTCAACTGAGGAACGCACTTTTCTTGTTGAACATAGATCTGACAAGGCGACAAAAACAAAAATGTAGTGCAGTATGCATATGCTGAAAAATTTCCGGAAACAGCTGTACTTCATCGTAATGCGGTTCGTTGACTTATTTTGGAATTTCAAGAAACAGGCTCAGTGTTAGGTGCAGAAGCACTGGAAGACCACCTAAACTAAACGAAATGAAGTTGTTGGATGTTTCTGGCTATGCAAAAGAACCCAGAGAAATCAATGCCCTAGTTGGCAGAAAAAAAGGAACTATGTCGATCATGAAAAGCGAATCCGTAACTGCAAATGGTTAACATCTTTTATTGAGAGGAATGCCACTGTTATTCTTGATGTCACCTGCTATCCAGACGAGGCATGGTTCCACCTCTCTGGTGATATTATCACACAAAACACACGACTATGGTCAGCGGCGAGTTCTCGTGCTGTGGTGGTGGTGGTGGTTAGTGTTTAACGTCCCGTCGACAACGAGGTCATTAGAGACGGAGCGCAAGCTCGGGTTAGGGAAGGATTGGGAAGGAAATCGGGCGTGCCCTTTCAAAGGAACCATCCCGGCATTTGCCTGAAACGATTTAGGGAAATCACGGAAAACCTAAATCAGGATGGCCGGAGACGGAATTGAACCGTCGTCCTCCCGAATGCGAGTCCAGTGTGCTAACCACTGCGCCACCTCGCTCGGTTTCTCGTGCTGTGCTCAAACAGCATTGCATGATCAGAATATTGAAATTCCTATAGCAATATCCAGACGATGCGTTATTGGACATTTGTTTTTTGAAAAACTGTGATCGGTGAAAGGTATTGTTTAATGATCCAAGATTTCGTTGGCTGGCTAAATTAATGCGAAACCAACTACTCATGGTTTCGACAAGATAGCTCTGCTGCGCACACGGCTAACAGCCCTATGCATCTTCTGGAAGGATTTTTTGGGGAACGTGTCATCTCAACAAAACCTATGGCCCCCCATGTCCTCTGGACCTGACGCCACTAGAATTTATTGTAGGTAACAGCAAAATCTATAGTATATGGCAATCCCACACTAACGCTTTGTGACTTAAAACTGAAATAACTGCGTACGTGGAAAGCATATCACAATCAGATCGGCAGAAAGTTTTTGAATAAAATTAAGCGTCTTCACACATTGTGCAGTCGCCCGTGGACTTCATTTCCAATGCATGGTGTCAGTTGTAACTGCACAGAAGTTTTACAAACACCTTATATACACTCCTGGAAATGGAAAAAAGAACACATTGACACCGGTGTGTCAGACCCACCATACTTGCTCCGGACACTGCGAGAGGGCTGTACAAGCAATGATCACACGCACGGCACAGCAGACACACCAGCAACCGCGGTGTTGGCCGTCGAATGGCGCTAGCTGCGCAGCATTTGTGCACCGCCGCCGTCAGTGTCAGCCAGTTTGCTGCGGCGTACGGAGCTCCATCGCAGTCTTTAACACTGGTAGCATGCCGCGACAGCGTGGACGTGAACCGCATGTGCAGTTGACGGACTTTGAGCGAGGGCGTATAGTGGGCATGCGGGAGGCCGGGTGGACGTACCGCCGAATTGCTCAACACGTGGGGCGTGAGGTCTCCACAGTACATCGATGTTGTCGCCAGTGGTCGGCGGAAGGTGCACGTGCCCGTCGACCTGGGACCGGACCGCAGCGACGCACGGATGCACGCCAAGACCGTAGGATCCTACGCAGTGCCATAGGGGACCGCACCGCCACTTCCCAGCAAATTAGGGACACTGTTGCTCCTGGGGTATCGGCGAGGACCATTCGCAACCGTCTCCATGAAGCTGGGCTACGGTCCCGCACACCGTTAGTCCGTCTTCCGCTCACGCCCCAACATCGTGCAGCCCGCTTCCAGTGGTGTCGCGACAGGCGTGAATGGAGGGACGAATGGAGACGTGTCGTCTTCAGCGATGAGAGTCGCTTCTGCCTTGGTGCCAATGATGGTCGTATGCGTGTTTGGCGCCGTGCAGGTGAGCGCCACAATCAGGACTGCATACGACCGAGGCACACAGGGCCAACACCCGGCTCATGGTGTGGGGAGCGATCTCGTACAGTGGCCGTACACCACTGGTGATCGTCGAGGGGACACTGAATAGTGCACGGTACATCCAAACCGTCATCGAACCCATCGTTCTACCATTCCTAGACCGGCAAGGGAACTTGCTGTTCCAACAGGACAATGCACGTCCGCATGTATCCCGTGCCACCCAACGTGCTCTAGAAGGTGTACGTCAACTACCCTGGCCAGCAAGATCTCCGGATCTGTCCCCCATTGAGCATGTTTGGGACTGGATGAAGCGTCGTCTCACGCGGTCTGCACGTCCAGCACGAACGCTGGTCCAACTGAGGCGCCAGGTGGAAATGGCATGGCAAGCCGTTCCACAGGACTACATCCAGCATCTATACGATCGTCTCCATGGGAGAATAGCAGCCTGCATTGCTGCGAAAGGTGGATATACACTGTACTAGTGCCGACATTGTGCATGCTCTGTTGCCTGTGTCTATGTGCCTGTGGTTCTGTCAGTGTGATCATGTGATGTATCTGACCCCAGGAATGTGTCAATAAAGTTTCCCCTTCCTGGGACAATGAATTCACGGTGTTCTTATTTCAATTTCCAGGAGTGTATTTCTGGATAGTCTGTTTTTGTCCATTCTGTGCAGATGTCCAAGAAATATCAGCCTCCTTTTCCTCATGCTCTCTGAGATTCTTTTCAAACTCTGGTAGACTTCTTTGTTGTCCCAAAGTTTCCAATAGGCCTGAGGTTGGATTGTACCCATAAGTTTTTGTAAGATTCTTCTTTCTATGATCTCCAATTTCTCTAGCTTGTAGTTTACCGAGAAACGTTCATCAGTGTACAGGCTTTCTGTTTTGACCACAGTGTTATGGAGACTTAGTTTGGCTTCCCAAGAGATCATCTTTTTGTTGTGAGAATTTCTAGCCAGTCCATATGCTCTCTCCATTTCTGAGATTCGATCGCCTATCGAAGCTTTCTCTAATCCATTTTCGCGTATGGTCTCACCGAAGTACTTGACTGTCTTTACCCCGTAATCTGGACTATATATGTTGCAACGAATTCTGTCCATATTTGTAATTCATCATGAATTTGGTCTTTTCAATCAATTCCTCAGCCACGTTCTGTTGGAGACGCTTTCTAGGAGGTTCACCTGAAAGGTCACTTGCCCTGGTCTTTCCGAGAATACCGCAAAGTCATCCGCAAATGCCAGACAGTTGACTTTAATTCCTTCCGATATTTTCCCTTCGCAGTTCGGTCTCATTCCTTAATTTTCTAATGGTTCAAATGGCTCTGAGCACTATGAAACTTAACTTATGAGGTCATCAGTCCCCTAGAACTTAGAACTACTTAAACCTAACTAATCTAAGGACATCGCACACATCCATGCCCGAGGCAGGATTCGAACCTGCGACCGTAGCGGTCGCGCGGTTCCAGACTGTAGCGCCTAGAACCGTTCGGCCACCCCGGCCGGCTTAATTTTCTAGGTCTGATTTCCAACTTCTCACAATCTTTACAGTACACGGTTGAATAGTTATGGTGATACACCACAACCTTGCTTCACACCTATCGTGATTTACAAGGGGTGGGATAGTTCTCCTATGAGCTTCACCTCGGAGATTTTATCTTGAAAGGTCTGTTTAAGTTCGACAGTTTAGGTTTGACCCCGAATTACGTGATGCCCCTGTCCAGGATCTCTCTGTCCACCGAGTCAAAAATCCTTTTTGAAGCCATAGACAACCAGAATTTGCTTGGAACTCAACATTCGGTGACGGATGACTGACTTCAAATTGAGGATTTGTTCGGTACAACAGCTCTCCTTAATACTCCCCGAGTTCTTCATTTGTGGTCACTTATATTCTATTGGGAAATATATTTGAAAAGATTTTGAAGGCGACTGGGAGGAAGGACACACCTCTACATTTGCTAAAATCTTATTTGTCCCCTTTCTTATGAAGAGGGAGAACTAATGCCGCTTTCTATTCTTCTGGTAATTTCTTAGTTTCCCATATGGTCTGAAAAATTTGGTGTAGGTCATCGGGAATTTTCAGTTCTGACCATTTCATCATTTCTGCTGTTATCGAATCTTCTTCGTTACCTTATATTGTTAGGCTTTTGATGGCTTCTCTGATTTATTCCATCGCCTGCAGTACAACATTTCTTGTGCAGTACGTCAGTCTGCAGTACGTCATTTCTTGGGTTCTTCAGTGGTGCCAGAAGTTCTAGTTTGGAGGTCGGAGGTGGGCAGCTGACGAGATTATGAAAATACCTGGCAAGTATCCCACCGTTTTCTTGGTATTTCAGCCCAGTTTTGCTTTGCTCATTTCCGAAATTAATGCTTGGACCTTGGTGCCCTCGAAGTTTGTTCTTGAAGTCTGTCAGAAATCTCTAGAATTGAGTTTGGTAAAATTATTATGGAGATTTTTCACCGTGCCTTTGATCATTTTTTTCTTCGAACTGTCTGAGATGTTTCTTTTCTTTCTTGTTTAAACTGTTTCAGATGTTCCGTCTTTCCAGAACATTTCCATCTTTTCCATTGCTTGAACCTCTTCACCAGTATCTCCTGGCATTCTGCATTCCAAGAGATTGCTTTTTTTTGCCATTATTTTTTTATTTCACAATACGGATATTTTTAATTTTGTTTCATGAGACTTAAATCTTTTATTCCCCACTGTCCGTATACCTCAGCTCACACACATTCGCAGATATGCTGGTGGCACAAAACTACCCTTTTTACTTTCGTGAAGGCAACTCGGAAGTTGAGGCACCAAGTTCATATTTTCTATCTGATCATCCAGATTTAGGTTTTGCACGATTTCCTCCTATGCTCACAGCTCAAGCAAATCCTGTGATCGTTCCTTTAACAATGTTGTGGTCTCTAGTAAAGCATGTTTTTGATACATCCGTGTAATGTAAGCGTTTTTATGCAGTATACCTATAGTTTTCTTTACGTATTGTTTGTACACTACTCGCCATTAAAATTGCTACAGCACAAAGATGACGTGCTACAGACGCGAAATTTAACCGACAGGAAGAAGATGCTGTGATATGCAAATTATTAGCTTTTCAGAGCATTCACACAAGGTTGGCGCCGGTGGCGACACCTACAACGTGCTGACACGAGGAAAGTTTCCAACCGATTTCTCATACACAAACAGCAATTGACCGGCGTTGCCTGGTGAAACGTTGTTGTAATGTCTCGTGTAAGGAGGAGAAATGTGTACTATCTCGTTTCCGACTTTGATAAAGGTCGGATTGTAGCCTATCGCGACATGGCTGCTAGCGTTGGTCGACATCCTACGACTGTTAGCAGCATATGGAATCGGTGGGTTCAGGAGGGTAATACGGAACGTCGTGCTGGCTCCCAATGGCCTCGTATCACTAGCAGTCGAGATGACAGGCATCTTATCCGCATGGCTGTAACGGATCGTGCAGCCACGTCTCGATCCCTGAGTCAACAGATGGGGACGTTGGCAAGACAAGAACCATCTGCACGAACAGTTCGACGACTTTTGCAGCAGCATGGACTATCAGCTCGGAGACCATGGCTGCGGTTACCATTGATGCTGCATCACAGAAAGGAGCGCCTGTGATGGTGTACTCGACGACGAACCTGGGTGCACGAATGGCGGCAAAATGTCATTTTTTCGGATGAATCCAGGTTCTGTTTACAGCATCATGATGGCCACATCCGTGTTTGGCGACATCGCGGTGAACGCATATTGGAATCGTGTATTCGTCATCGTCATACTGGCGTATCACCCGGCGTGATGGTATGGGGTGCTATTGGTTACACGTATCGGTCACCTCTCGTTCGCTTTGACGGCACTTTGAACAGTGGACGTCACATTTCAGATGTGTTACGACCCGTGGCTCTACCCTTCATTCTATCCCTGCGAAACCATACATTTCAGCGGATAATGCACGACCACATGTTGCAGGTCCTGTACGGGCCTTTCTGGATACAGAAAATGTTCGACTGCTGCCCTGGCCAGCACAATCTCCAGATCTCTCACCAACTGAAAACGTCTGGTCAACGGTGGCCGAGCAACTGGCTCGTCACAATACGCCAGTCACTATTCTTGATGAACTGTGGTATCGTGTTGAAGCTGCATGGGCAATTGTACCTGTACACGCCATCCAAGCTCTGTCTGACTCAATGCCCAGGCGTATCAAGGACGTTATTACGGCCTGAGGTGGTTGTTCTGGGTACTGATTTCTCAGGATCTATGCACTCAAATTGCGTGAAAATGTTATCACATGTCAGTTCTAGTATAATATATTTGTTCAATGAATACCCGTTTATCATCTGCATTTCTTCTTGGTGTAGCAATTTTAATGGCCAGTAGTGTACAGGTACGTATGGATGAACTACATGGCTGCAATTTTAATGACCAGTAGTGTACAGGTACGTATGGATGAACTACATGGCTGCAGCAAAGCCCTTTGGATGTAGGGACGCTGGCTGATCGTAAATTTTTGTATGTGAGGGCATGCCTCTGAAATTTTTATATAGAAACTAATAAAGCTTTTTAAATAAAACAGCTATTAGTAACAGCTTTATTATTCTTATCTGCACATTTATTTCTCAAAATACTCACCCTGGGGCCAGTTTGTTGATACCATCACAATATAATGCTTGTTGTCGGAGGCACAACATCACCTATGCTTGTAACGCTGCATCACTATCATAGTGAAGTCTTCGAAGGTGTCCTGTAAGACCTGGAATAGATGAAAATCGGATAGGCCCAGTCGGGACTGTGTGGAGGATGAGCGATGAAAGTGAACTCAAGGCGTCGGACTGTTGCAGATGTCACAGCGCTCGTATCTGGCACTTTCATTCTGAAGGAGAGAGTGCTATATGTGGACGAACTCTTCACATTCAAGTTTTCAGTTTTCTGAGGGTCTCGTAGTTCCTTGAAGAGTTTATGATGGTGCCTTTAGGCATGATTTCTAAATGGACCACACCTTGAACATCCCAGAACACTGTGAGCATGAAATTTTTGAGCAGTTACACGAGCGTCGAGGGTCCATGCAACTCGCCTGGCAGTGTCCATCCACCGATCTGGAGTCTGAAGATGACTCTATGAAAGAGTCGAAACCGGTGAGCATGACTTTGCCTGCTGATGGCATACTCTTAAACTTTTTTGGCGTCGGTGATCTTTTGTGGCGGAACCCCGTCGATACTCTTTTGTTTTCAGGGTACAAATGACGAACCCAGTCTCACTCATTATTGATGGCAATACAATCATCACTGTACATAGCTGTCATTATTCTATGGAGGCACGTTTTCTGTTGTTAGAAACTCGATCACAGCACGCTGTTTCCCACGCACCGACAAGTAATGTTACGCACTGCCACGTTACACGCCACAGTTTGAGTCCTCTAGCGGCAGAGGGTTGCAATAGCGTCAGCGAAGCGCGAAAGCCAACTGAGTAATATGCATGACATGTAGTAACGCAACCGATACTGAGAACGGAATAAAAAATTCGGAGAAATTAATTTTAGGCCCGCCCTCTTAGATAAGTTCTTTGAATCATATGGTCTGTCAAAAAAAATGGTTCAAATGGCTCTGAGCACTATGGGACTCAACATCTTAGGTCATAAGTCCCCTATAACTTAGAACTACTTAAACCTAACTAACCTAAGGACATCACACACACCCATCCCCGAGGCAGGATTCGAACCTGCGACCGTAGCAGTCCCGCGGTTCCGGACTGCAGCGCCAGAACCGCTAGACCACCGCGGCCGGCAGGTCTGTCAAAACAAGGTGTTGTCATTTAGCTGTAATTGGAAGGTACAAATCCTGAAGTGTGCTGACACCGATGCATATTGTTGTTTAGTTGTTCGGCCCAATTTTCTGTTCATACATAGGTGGATGTACAAGAGGCCATATAAAAATATAAGTCGATTTTATGTACACACATGTCCGAGGTGAAAGTAAGCATTGTAGATGTCGATACAGTTTTTAAGCTGAATACATTCTTTTTCCGGTTTTTGGGATGGCTCCTGGTAAGTTACATGCGTGTACTGACATTCCAGTAGAAACGCTGCAATGTGATTCGGATGTTTACTTCGGATTGTGTCTCGCAGACTTAATCTTCTTCATTTATGTTGAACCTATACAGGGTGGTCGGATATTCCCGTTACAGACTTCTAGGACTTGTAGAAGACAGTGAGTACATCGTATTTTGAATAGGAACCATGTCCGGAAACGTCACCCAACGAGACCACAGAGCGTCAAAGTTATCGGCGCGGGCGTCTGTAAATGTACGTACAGACGGGGTGATTCCGTGATGATGTTACAGACTTTCTAGGATGATGGAGAACGATAAATGTATTAATACGTAGTACGGATCCCTGTACAGGAAACGAACGAGTCGAAAGTCATAAACGAAAACCGGTCTGATACCTCTGACAGTTGTATAAGTGTACAGGTTCTTGTGTTGCGAAGAGTGTAGGGTTGGTAACTTTCAGAGGTGGTTGTATGGACAAAAACAAGAACAAATGTCCAATAAACGTGGGCTCTATAAGTGCGTACGTTAACAGCTATGAACACTTGCTCAATAGAGGAGATGTGTTTCACGTTAGTCAAAATGAACGAATGGTCATAGCTCCTCAGGTATGCATCACCCTGTGTAGACGTACATTCACAGAAGCCCGCGCCTATAACTTTAACGCTCTCTAGTCTCGTTGGGTGACGTTTCCGGACATGGGTTCCTATTCAAAATACGATGTACTCACTCCCCTATACAAGCCCTAGAAGTCCGTAACGGGAATTTCCGTCCACCCTGTATAATTACAGTGATCCTGTCCAACGAGTCTTTGGCCTTTTCAGTCGAAGACTGGTTAAATGGACGTAAAGTTTGAAACCTATCCTTTACTGTGAAATAAAATATGTAAAGTGGAAGCACATGGATGGCCTTTGTCGCTGCAAGGCATGGAACATGTAACTCGTTCTTGTACAGTGGATCAACCTCCTGGATGTGTTGAACCAGAACATGTTGTTATATATCACCTTGAATTCTGTCGCACGTACGTATCAGTTAAAAGCACGTAAATATCCACGTTCCGTGTATAACACGTTTCCCATAGCTGGCTGAAAATGAATGTGTCGTCCACAGTTGACTATCCCTCGTGAAAGAATTATAACACCCCCACTCCCGTACTACACTTTGTTTGTAATGACACGTGTTCCTAAGCATCCCTACAATATGGAGTAAGGCATCTGATCCTAAGTAAAATTATCCTATAGTAACGTAGCGGGTGTTATAAGGGATTCGTCATTAACTCACTTTTCTACTAATGATGGTAAACAAATCTCACGTAACTCAAATATTATTCAACGATCGATTTGAAATTTCAGCAGTTAGTTGTTCTGATTTCCTGTTCATTAATACGCACAGTTAATAGAAACAAACATAATGTCGCCATCTCGCTGCACGAGCAACTCTAGTATACTGCAATTTTGAAATAATGACAATAGCAGCGTAACCTAGCTTCTTCTGTTATTTGCAGACGACACTACTCAACTTCCCACAGTGCACTGACACAGCTATGAAATGGAAATGCTACAGCGAAAGGAAGCTTTCTTTTCTGGCTGTTAAACAGAATTGTTCCTCTAAGCAGTGGCACTGCCCATCAAGTTCTCTTTAGCGGAAGGTTCGCGTCCAACGCAGTATTACGACGCTACTCACCTTAACACCTCATGTTGGCTGCTTTCAGTGTACCTTTATAGGAATTTGTTTGCATTTGCCCTTATTATTATCTTCGAAAATGGGGCAATATTTGTTATTATATCTGGTGTAGTCACTTTAGCAATAACTGTAGCGCAATGCTCACTGCAATGTTTAAGACGTTAACTGCGTTAATCAGTAATAAATACTGTAAAATCGAACACTGACATTCATGTCTTGACAGTTGAAACGTAATGTACTTTCTACTTAGGAGACTATCTTTAATTTTAAAAAAAACCTGAAAGCTATTACTGGAAACGTGGTTGTTAAAATCATTTAATCTGAGCATCGTCACCTACTTTTGTAAAACATTATTTTGATAGCCCCTCCAAGAAATTAACGTTATTACCTTTTGGTTTCAGTAAACATAGATCACACTAACATTATTATTTAACTGTTGTTCAACTGTGAACAGTTAATATAAAGCATTGTCAGTTTCGACTGTTTCAAACTGTTCACAAAAAATATTATTAGATTATTGTTCACTCATTTAAATAAGTGTCTGTCTATTAATACAACTCGAAATTTCAATTAAGGAAAGGAAGGATCCTCTCATGGAAAATGTTCTGGTTGGAATATGCGTTTACTATCAATATGAAAAACTTTAATTTGGACATATCAGTTCTAAATGCTGGAATGTCTGTACAAATTCTTACGATAAACTAGTTAGCCCTCACTTTGTGCTGAATCTTCTTAGGTACTTCGGCAGATAACAGTATGTAGCAATAAATGGAACAGGCTTTTCATAGCTTTGATTTACAATATACGGCATTGGGCTCACAGTACGTTTTGCTGCAAGTTAAGCTCTTGAAGTTTTGTATTGTGCCCATATAATTCCAAATATTGCCTGTCTATACAAAATCTTCTCATTGCAGGATAATGACGAACATTTCATCACCATTACAAGTACATATAAATGTCAGCACACTTTGACTGAAATACATTTTATGCCTGAACCAGAAGCAGTCTAGTAACGTAATGCAATGGTTGCCTCTCCCACATCTATTTCGTGCGCAGGCACCTCCAAAGACATTAATGAAGCCTACAGCTGCGGTGCTCTTACAGATAATGTAACACCCTTGACTACTGCAGTGTGTCTACATACAGTACTTTAAACATTTATCATTATTGCATTGATAGATAGCTCACTGAATTAAATAACATTAATAAAAATATTCACTGCATAAACATCACAGAAAAAATATACATAATCCTAACCCTACATTAAAGCGAAAAATCGATAATTCACTGTGTTATGGTGTTACATGTGCCCACCGTTTCATTGATCTACATCACTAGATGTAGATTCAATGATATGTCAAACCCAGAGCACAGTGCTTATGATATTTTGAAATTTCAACAGAGCAAGCTCACCAATTTTATGAAAATTTTTCAAATCTTAGTTATGTGAACCAACCTAACGATTTTCTCAATATTTAAATTACGGTTTTTGCATACATACACTTTTATATTCACTGAAATACACTGAAATTATGGTTATTCAAATGGCAAGTGTCTTTGTCACTCTTACTACTTATTCAAAAGTGTAGCATTTTGTTCACTGAATTAATAGTTATTACAGAAAATAATTTTCGCAGATTATTACATTACTTCACACACAAAAATTTTATCTGCATCCATTTGTGTATCCTATCCTCTATTTAATTTTCTGGTCTTGACACGTCAGTCTTCATAAGCATTTTTGACTTTTTACATTCTCATATTTTATGTTTCATTCCAGTAAATGTGCACATATATTTCCGTTGGTCTGTACAGCTTTTCTACACATTTCAGGTTTTGGTGCCTGCATGTCAAGCATGTATAAGATAGCCATTTCCACCCTGTTCTGATTTAGTGCCCACATGTCAAGCACATCCATAGACACTCGTTTCCCCATATTTTTCTCTTCACCACTTCAGATACTTCCTAGGATTATTATCTAAGCTTTCAGTCCACCTCTTCGATTTTGTTGCTCGTTATCTTCAACTTAAATACGCGCTGTCACTACACATATGTACATAAATTTTACATGCATAATAGATTTTGCGGTAGAAGCCGACCTTGGGGTAGCTCAGTTTGGATTCTGAAGAAATTCTGGAGTGTGCGAGGCAATACTGACCTTATGACGTATCTTAGAAAATAGATTAAGGAAAGGCAAAAATTCGTTTCTAGCATTTGTAGACAAAGAGAAAGCTTTTGACAATGTTGCCTGGAATACTCTCTTTCAAATTCTGAAGGTGGCAGGGTAAAATTCAGGGAGCGACAGGCTATTTACAATTTGTACAGAAACCAGATGGCAGTTATAAGAGTCGAGGGACATGAAAGGGAAGCAGTGGTTGGGAAGGGAGTGAAACAGGGTTGTAGCCTATCCCCGATGTTATTCAATATGTATATTGAGCAAGCAGTAAAGGAAACAAAAGAAAAATTTGGAGTAGGAATTAAAATCCATGGAGAAGAAATAAAAACTTTGAGGTTTGTCGATGAAATTGTAATTCTGTCAGAGACATCAAAGGACCTGGAAGAGCAGCTGAACAGAATGGATAGTGCCTTGAAAGGAAGTTATAAGATGAACATCAACAAAAGTAAAACGACGATAATAGAATGTAGTCGAAGTAAATCAGATGATGCTGAGGCAATTAGATTAGGAAATGAGACACTTGAAATAGTGAAGGAGTTTTGCTATTTGGGGAGAAAAATAACTGATGATGGTCGAAGTAGAGGGGATATAAAATATAGACTGGCTATGGCAAGGAAAGCATTTCTCAAGAAGAGAAATTTGTTAACATCGAATATAGATCTGTCAGGAAGTATTTTCTGAAAGTATTTGTATGGAGTGTAGCCATGTATGGAAGTGAAACGTGTACGACAAATAGTTCAGACAAGAACAGAATACAAGCTTTCGAAATGTTGTGCTGCAAAAGATTGCTGAAGATTAGATGGGTAGATCACATAACTAATGAGGAGGTGCTGAATAGAATTGGGGAGAAAGTAATTTGTGGCACAACTTGACTAGGAGAAGGGACACATTCTGAGGCATCAAGAGATCACCAGTTTAGTATTGGAGGGATGTGTGGGGGGTTAAAATCGTAGAGGGAGACCAAGAGATGAATATAGGAAGCAGATTCAGAAGGATGTAGGTCGCAGTAGCCTCTTGGAGATGAAGCGGCTTGCACGGGAAAAAGTAGCATGGAGAGTTGCATCAAACCAATTTCTTGAGTGAAGACCACAACAACAACTACATCAATCAGTTTTATAAAAGTATTATCATATGATACTCTCTACTTATTCATAAAAATTTCATAGTTAAGTCGTATGATATATTTTTGTAATTTTAATTTTGACTTCAGAAATGAATGTTAACGTTAATCATTATTTCTATTTTGGTAATGTTTCATATCGATAATGTTACATACACCTAATCTTTTACCAGACTGAGAGTAAACCAAACAAAAAGTAATAGGGTGAGGAACACTCTCAATCCTAAATGGTCCACTGTAAACGAATTTGAACTTGTGTATTCCATTATCAGTTTAGCTGGATTTATCATGAGTTTTCACGAGGACAACGTTCCGCACTTTGAATCAAACATCAGTATGACTAATACCCACCTTGTTAATCTGTCATGCATCACACAACTTCTTTTTAAAAATGTCAGTGGTTTATGATCAGCATGTACTATTACTTTGAGTCATCATAAAAAAAACCTTTGAATTTCTTAAAACCCATATTACAGCCAATGCTTCCTTTTATGAGACTGTGTAGTCTTGCTCGTATGTGGATAATGTCCTACTTCTAAAAACTATTGAATGACTTTCTTTATATTCTCCAACTCCTATTTCCTGAAATATGTGAACTGCAATGCCATAATCCCGTGAACCTGACCCAATATGAAATGGCAAAGATAGATCTAGGTGGTGAGGAATTTGATTCTTTAGTAAATTCTTGTTTCAACCTGTCAAAGCACATGCGATATTCTTTTTCAGCAGATTACATAAATCTAGATCATTAAAGGCTTCACCATTTACAAATTTACAATAGGAATTACAACAACCTAAAAACGATTTTAACTGTTTTCTAGTCTTTGGAGGCTGCTACCAATTTCTGAGGATCTTTTGTTATTGCAGTTGTCACAACAATAGGGCCTAAAAATTCCAACTCTTTTTTTTTTACAAATTCACACTTCTTTATTTTCCAAGTAATTTCACCTCTTTTTAACACCCAAAAAATCTCATCTAACAATTTATAATGCTCTTCCCATGATGATGTCATTACCAACAAGTCGTCCACATATATAGCTACCTTGCTACCCAGCTCTTTCCCTAATACACCATCCAAAGCTCGGATAAATGCTGACAGAGAAGTGTTCAATCCAAAAGGGATCACTTTGTAAAGATAACATTTTCCTATAAAGAGAAGTGCAGTCAGCTTCCGTAATCTGATTCAAGGCCGAATTTCCAATACTCTGTAGTCACATCGAGACTTGTCATATTTTACCTTAAGTAAATTCTATAGCATATTGTCAACAATTTCTGGCGTATCAGTTTCATGTTTCACTACTTTATTGAGACCACAAACATCTATCACGATCCTCACTCCACCATCTTTTTCATTGACTAGAATTAGAGGATTATTATATTGACTCTTAGATCTTTCTATTATTCCCAATTCTTTCATATGATTTATTTCTTTTTGTACAGCTTCTTTCCTACCTAATGGTACTTGGTAAAATGCCCAAAGAATGGTTCATGTGGAACGATTTCTATTTCATTTTCAAAGTCACTCTCTAAACCAGGCTTACCTGATAAAACTTCTTTGTTTCTTACCAAAATATGATACAACTCATTCTTCTGTTCTAATGGTACTTCTCACATTCTTTCCACTAAGGCACTCAAATCATCTTCAGATTGCAACCCTTTTTCACGCAAGTACGAGCAGCCCTTAGTGGCTCGCTATCTTATTTAAAACTATTCATGACATCGCCTTTCTGGCTTAGAATTTTTTAAATGTGACTTGTAAGTACTGCATCTGTTTCCAGTCAGTACAAACTTTAACTTTATTAATGTATTATATACCTAATATGTTTTAGAACAGTTCGTTTAATTCTGAAGACGACGCTCATAGTAGCGTCGAAACCTGGTCAATTTTGACTTAATATTTGTGATCGAGGGCTTATTTGTTCTAACATCCTTCATCTAAACCTACACACTCTGGTAATGCAACAGTTTTCAGATTTACATCCTCTCTCATATCAGTTTCCAAAATACTATCGAAATTCACTTCTTTTTTATTCTCCCCAACTGAACAAACCATCACTTTCCTATCGCAGTAAATAATTACTTTATGTTTCATCAGCCAATACCCACAATTATCTCATTACACAACTCAGGAATCACTCAAAGTCATGGTCAAACAACATATTATGAAGATGTGAGCTTTAATTGGTTTGCTGCAGCTAGCCATTGCACCTATTATTTTCACTCCCAAAACTGGCATTTCTCCTATTTCTGATTTTCCTTTTATATGCTCACAAAATGACTGAGCCAAATAACTAATTTCGCTGCCACTATCTACTAACACTTGTGTTTGTACATTGTATACTTTCACTGGCATTATTATTAGTTCACATCGCTCTACTTCATTACCTTTATCTTCCCACAATAAATCTTGTTCAATTTCTAAATGTCCCCACTGAATTTCCTCCTGCTTTGGCATTTTATCTGATGGCTTTTCCTTTTTTTCCCTACCTCTTTCTTCTTTTTGATGCAGAATATACTTCAATTTTTATCGTGTTTATCGTATTTCCAAGAACACTCTTTCCACCACTTTCATCTGAACGTATCAGATTGGCTGTAACTTCATGTACATTAATATCTTCAGTTTCACTTATTAAGCTTAAACAATCATCTAAAGTTCCTTGCTCTTGCCCCATTGCACAGGTTCCAGCTATCCTTTCTAGTCCATTGACTTCATTGGGTTCAGGAATGGCATCAACAAAATTATTCTTACATACCTCAAACGCTTCATACTTCTCATCATAACTACAAATTTCACCTACTTTACTCATTGTATATTCATTATTGATCTTCTTATTCAATACACTTTCATTTCTCTTCCTCTTAGCTTCGTCATTATTTCCTGCAAAAACTATTTTATTTTCCTTTCTCCATTCTTCTAAAACCTTGTACACCTTATTCATCTACTTTAACCATTCCTTATTCTCAACTACAGTTTCAACATCATTTGCTGGGACACTTTGCATGCATGCTAATAAGCACTGAACTAGAACTGGTGCAGCTGCACTACTCGTGCATGTGCAAGGAATCACTCAGACAACACTCGTAAATTCATGAGCTTCCACCTCTGACTCACCTTGTATCTGAGACAAGCCATTAACGTTTTCTTGTTCAGGCCAGGTAGCCTCTAAGCGACATTGACTACGCATAGCTATAGCTGCAGTAAAACTGCTTTCTTTTCCGTTGGTGTAAGGACCTCGAAATTCTATCCACAGCAGTACGGCCTTCTACTGATATTTTCCTCATAGCTATTTTCACAATATCTGCAGTTATGACCTCCTCTTTCTGGACCATAACTCTTTCCGCCTCTTCTCCCAGTACCTACCGATGCTGATCTCACACTGTACTCTTAACTATTACCATTTTGGCGATAATGATTGCCATCATCGTTATTATGGTTCCTACTCTGGTTACTGTTGATGTTATAATGATTTCTGTTTGGATGGCTGTTAGCATTATTCTGGTACCGATTGTCACTGTCGATGTATAACACTTCTAAGTCTCCTATTTCCTTTAAAAACGAGATTTTATCGATCCCCAAAAGCATATCCTCGGAAATTTCGTGGTAGTTTGTTCCGTAATGTGTCCAGCATTCGCTTTTCACTCATTTCACCTTTTATGTGTTCCATTTTTTTACGCAGGCCTTCCCAATGGGTTTTCATACTCGAATACCTACCAGCTCGTTACAGAATAGAAAAAGTAAACTCCGTTTTCACTTCCTCTTGCTAATTTGCTGATCAATATTCTTTTTAAAGCGTTTTCAAAAATTCCAAAGGCGCTAACTGCCCAACTATCTGCAACTCCACTCAACCTCGTTCTAGCAATTCTCATGCGCCTTTCCTCTTAAAGTTCTTTCAGTGTTATTGACCCATACTTATCCACGAACACGACCATATGGCTTCCATCTTTTGGGTCGAAATTGTCAATATCATTACCTATCTGATTCTGACACGATCATCCTATCATTTGGCAGTAAGACGTCTGGTACCCTCTAGGCTTTTAACACATTCCTGAATTTTGCTTGCTTCTGTCTTCATCGCAGTCACAGATCCCTGTAAGAGAGATTCCGATTCTTTTGTAACTCCATCTGTTTTTTCATGCAAAGAATATACACATTGCTTTACCTCTGATCTGACGGCTCATATCTTTAAATAAACATCTATTTGGATAGCGCCACTAACCATTTTTATCTTTATATCTACATTTTGATTTACCTGAGTCACCATATTCTTGTTATTCTCTTCCATAACGCCAGTCAATTCCTGCTGTATGTTTGACTTCTTATTCTTTATTTTATTGGTAAACAAATTTCTATGGGTTTCCATTTCATCTCCAGATTTCTTGTCCATTTCTTTTTTTAAAGACTAATAAACTTGTCAATTTTACTATTCAAACATTCAAGTCAGTGCTCAAAGACAGATGTGGTGCACCAGTTCTGCTGTTCAAGACAGTTAAACCGATTTCCGTTACTGTGTTCATATGATCTGCACCCAATTTGATTTCCTGTTTCATTTCAGTTACAATTTCGTCCAAATGACTTTCACATTCCTTGTAATTTGCACCTACGTTTTCCAGACTGTACACTAAAACTTCCTCCTTTATTACTACATTGTTTATATTTTCCACTTCCCCAATATGCTTTGTTTCACTTTGGTATCTAACTGATTGTCAAACATCTCTGCACTCAGGATGTGATTTTGTGTTTCTTGTTCCGCCTGCGTTTCTACCTTCTTCATTATTGCTTCCTCGAATCTATCTTACTCCCGAAAATTTCAGATCGGACTTGTAGCAAGTTCGGAACAGTAGTAATCAAATTATACTGGCCTGTCACTGGAAATCAAGTATAACACCCCCACTCCCGTACTACACTTTGTTTGGAATGACTCGTGTTTCTAAGGATCCCTACAATAAGGAAAAAGGCACTGATTCGAAGTAAAATGATCCTGTAGTAACGAAGCGGGTGTTATAACCGATTCGTCTAATGACTTTTCTACTAATAAACAACGTCTCGGTTAACTGGAATATTATCAATGCTCTATTTGAAATGAAAATAGTTAGTAGTTCTGATTTCCTGTTCATTAATATACGCAGTCAACTGAAACCAACTTACCATCGCCAGCTCGCCTCACGAGTAACTCTAGTATACTGAAATTTTGAAATAATACGAGGGCAGTTCAATAAGTAATGCAACACATTTTTTTCTCAGCCAATTTTGGTTGAAAAAACCGGAAATTTCTTGTAGAATATTTTCAAACATTCCCGCTTCGTCTCGTATAGTTTCATTGACTTCCGACAGGTGGCAGCATTGTACGGAGCTGTTAAAATGGCGTCTGTAACGGATGTGCGTTGCAAACAACGGGCAGTGATCGAGTTTCTTTTGGCGGAAAACCAGGGCATCTCAGATATTCATAGGCGCTTGCAGAATGTCTACGGTGATCTGGCAGTGGACGAAAGCACGGCGAGTCGTTGGGCAAAGCGTGTGTCATCATCGCCGCAAGGTCAAGCAAGACTGTCTGATCTCCCGCGTGCGGGCCGGCCGTGCACAGCTGTGACTCCTGCAATGGCGGAGCGTGCGAACACACTCGTTCGAGATGATCGACAGATCTACATCAAACAACTCAGTGCTCAACTTGACATCTCTGTTGGTAGTGCTGTCACAATTGTTCACCAGTTGGGATATTCAAAGGTTTGTTCCCGCTGGGTCCCTCGTTGTCTAACCGAACACCATAAAGAGCAAAGGAGAACCATCTGTGCGGAATTGCTTGCTCGTCATGTGGCTGAGGGTGACAATTTCTTGTCAAAGATTGTTACAGGCGATGAAACATGGGTTCATCACTTCGAACCTGAAACAAAACGGCAATCAATGGAGTGGCGCCACACCCACTCCCCTACCAAGAAAAAGTTTAAAGCCATATCATCTGCCGGTAAAGTCATGGTTCGATGTCCTTCCCCATTGTCAAACGATGAACTCTGAAGTGTATTGTGCTACTCTTCAGAAATTGAAGAAACGACTTCAGCGTGTTCGTAGGCACAAAAATCTGAACGAACTTCTCCTTCTTCATGACAACGCAAGACCTCACACAAGTCTTCGCACCCGAGAGGAGCTCACAAAACTTCAGTGGACTGTTCTTCCTCATGCACCCTACAGCCCCGATCTCGCACCGTCGGATTTCCATATGTTTGGCCCAATGAAGGACGCAATCCGTGGGAGGCACTACGCGGATGATGAAGAAGTTATTGATGCAGTACGACGTTGGCTCCGACATCGACCAGTGGAATGGTACCGTGCAGGCATACAGGCCCTCATTTCAAGGTGGCGTAAGGCCGTAGCATTGAATGGAGATTACGTTGAAAAATAGTGTTGTGTAGCTAAAAGATTGGGGAATAACCTGGTGTATTTCAATGCTGAATAAAACAACCCCTGTTTCATAAAAAAAATGTGTTGCATTACTTATTGAACTGCCCTCGTAATACCAGCACAACTCGGCTCGTTTAGTTATCAGCGTTCTACCAGAGCATACGATACTGTACCTGACACAGCTATGAAATGAAAATGCTACAGCGAAAGGAATATTTCTTTTCTGGCTGGTAAACAGAATAGCTCCTCAAAGGAGTGGCACTGTTCATCAAATTGCCTTTAGCAAAAGTGTCGCGTTCAGCACAATACTACGGCGTTATTCAACCTAATACTTCATGCTGGCTGCCTTCAGCATACCTTTATGGGAATATGTTTGCATTTGCCCTTTCATATTATCTTAGAAAATTGAGCAATAATTGAATATATTTTCTGGTGTAGTGAGTGATTTTAGCAATAACTGTAGTGCAACGCTCACTGCAGTGTTTAAGACGTTAATTTCGTTAATCAGTAACAAATAACGCAAAATCGAAAACTGACATTCATGTTTTGACAGTTGATATGTAATGCCCTTTCTGTTCAATACAAAAAAGCCGGAAAGCTATCACTGGAAACGTGTTGGTACAGACGATTGTTAAACTCAGTTAAGCTGAGTATGACCAGTTACTTTTGTAAAATACCTTTTGGATAGTCTTTCCAAGAAATTAAAGTTATTACCGTTTGGTTTCAAAAAACATATATCATTCTGTCATTATTATTTAACTGCTGTTCAGTTGTGAGCAGTTAGCATGGAGCATTGTCAAAGTGTTTCAAACTGAGCACAAAAAATGTTTTTAGAGTATTGTTCACTAATTTAAATAAGTTTCTGTTTCGTAATACAACTCGGAATATCACTTAAGAAAAGGAGGGATCACGGAAAATGTTCAGGTTGAAACATAACAAATAAATGACTCTGAGCACTATGGAACTTAACTTCTAAGGTCATCAGTCCCCTAGAACTTTAAACTACTTAAACCTAACTAACCTAAAGACATCACACACATCCATGCCCGAGGCAGAATTCGAACCTGCGACTGTAGCGGTAGCGCGGTTCCAAACTGTAGCGCCTAGAAACGGTCGGCCACTCCGGTCGGCGAAACATAATAGTTACTGTCTTAATGAAAAACTATAATTTGAACACTATTAGTTCTAAACGCTGGAATGTTTGTACAAACTCTTACAATAAACTGTTTAGATGTGACTATGTGATGAATCTTCTTAGATGCTTCGGTGGGTAACATTATGTAGCAATAAATGGCACAGGCTCTTCACTGAGTCGATTTACAGCATTGGGCCCACAGTATGTTTTGTTGCCAGTTAAGCTGTTGAACATTTGTACTGTGCCCACACAATTCCAAAGATTGACTGTCCACGTAAAATCTTCTCATTGCAGCATAACGACGAACATTTCAGCACCATCATAAGCACACAAAAATCTCAGCACACTTTGACTGTAACACATTTTACGTTTGAACCAGAAGCAGTCTAGTAACGCAATGCAATGGCTGCCTCTCCCACAACTATTTCGCGCGCAGGCACGTCCAAAGACATTAACGAGGCGTACCGATAACGTCACACCATTGTTACTACAGCGTGTCCAGAAACAATGCTTTAAACATTTTTCATTAATGTACGATATATATCTCACTGAATTAAATAACATTAATAAAAAAACCGAACCATGTGGCGTAGTGGTTAGCACACTGGATTCGCATGCGGGAGGACGACGGTTCAATCCCGTGTCCAGCCATCCTGATTTAGGTTTTCCGTGATTTCCCCAAATCGCTCCAGGCAAATGTTGTATGGTTCCTTTGAGAGGGCACCGCCTACTTCCTTTCCCTTCCTTCCCTAATCCGATGAGACAGATGGCCTCGCTGTTTGGTCTCTTCCTCCCAAACAACCCAACCCATTAATAAAAATATTCACAACATAAGCATTACAGAAAAATATACACATTAAAGCGAAAAATCGATACTCCACTGTGTTATGGTGTTACAGGCTATCTGATAATATCCTAAGATGTGAACTGCTGGTTCTTCAAGTTGTGTAACAAAATGGAGAGTTGAAGGATATTTGCTATCGTGATCCACCCACAACGCCTGACAACATGCGTCAGCGCATTTTCAATGCATGTGTGAACATTACGGAAAGTGAACTACTCGCTGTTGAGAGGAATGTCGTTACACGTATTGCCAAATGCATTGAGGTTGACGGACATCATTTTGAGCATTTATTGCATTAATGTGGTATTTACAGGTAATCGCGCTGTAATAGCATGCTTTCTCAGAAATGATAAGTATACAAAGGTACGTGTATCACATTTGAACAACCGAAATAAAATGTTGAAACGTATTTTTTTTTCCTTTATTGAATTTCGATTCCCCCCTAAGGGGGCGGGCTGGCAGCAGCTTAATACGCTGCTCTGCAGCCTACAGACTTTTTAAAACGTAAGAAGAAGATAAGAAACAATAAAATCAGGCGATAAAACGGTGATTTAAATTGTAAATCGGCGGAAAATTGTGGAAAGTTAAAACAGAAAACAAAGGGTTGGCAATGCTAATAAAATATACAGGAAGCAGACAGGTAACATAGTAGACAGACAATTAAAAAAAACATGGCGACAGTCTGGTTTCTGTTCGCAAGTGATATAAAAATCACACCCAGCGACAGTATGATGTGCGTTCGCAACACTTCGGAAAAGACACACAACACTTAACACTCACTGTAAACACTGCACTAAAATGTCGGCACAAAGAAGACACACCATAGCCAAGGGCAGATGGGGGGAGGGGACCTGGACAGATGAGGGGGTAAAAACAAGGAGGGAGGAGAGTAAAAATGAAAGGGGGGGAACAGAAGGTGGTAAAGGTCTCATAAGGGGGGGAGGGAGGGGCAGGGCAGACGCGAGAGGGAATGGGAAAAGGTAGAGGAGGGAAATGCAAAAGGACTCGGGTGAGAGAAGGGGGGGGGGCAGAGAGAAGGTAGGTGTGGGAACAAAGAGGTTGGAAGGGGGGGGAGAGGGAGCCCAGGAAAAGGACAGAGGAAAGGAGGGGGGGTGAGGACCAGAGTTGATAGGAGGGATAAATGGAGGGAGAGAGGGCATCACCCGGGAGGGGGAGTTGATGGAAGCCACCTTGGGATAGGAGATGAAGGGTGTAGAGATGGAGGGTAGGGGGGACACAACAGTGATGGTGTGGCAGGGGGCAGGGATGGGAGAGGAGAGGAGCAACCAGGGGGTGAGGGGATCAAGGTGGCGGGTGGAGTAGAGTATGCAGACACGTTCGAGGAATAGGAGCAGATGGGGGAAAGGAATGAGAACATAGAGGATCTGTGTGGGGGACGGGAGGCATATACGGAAGGCGAGGCAGAGTGCATGACGCTCTAGGATCTGGAGGGACTTATAGAATTTGGGGGGGGGGGGGGGGGTTGCAGATATCCAAGCACAACTGGCATAACAGAGGATGGGACGGATTGAGGATTTGTAGGTGTGGAGGATGGTAGAGGGGTGCAACCCCCATGTCCGGCCAGAGAGGAGTTTGAGGAGTTGGAGGCGGTTGGGGGGGTTTGGATTAGATGGAGCGGAGATGAGGGATCCAGGTGAGGTGACGGTCAATGGTGAGGCGAAGGTAGGTGAGGGTGGGTTCAAATGTACCTACGTTCTCTATTTTAATTTAAAAAAACGTACCTGTTACCAACTATTCGTCTAAAATTGTTAGCCATATGTTTGTGACTATTAGAGCGCCATCTATCGAAAATCGAAAAAAGTGCTCCAACTAAAACATTCATATTTCTTTATGTACTACACGAATATGTAATAAAAAAGGGGAGTTCCTATTTAAAAAACGCAGTTGATATCCGTTTGACCTATGGCAGCGCCATCTAGCGGGCCAACCATAGCGCTGTCTGGTTTCCCCCTTCAAGCTAGACGAGTTTCGTTCTTCGTAGTTTTTTCGTTTGACGCTTCTTTCGTGAGATATTTGGCCCGGTCACTATCAATGGACCACCCTGTATTAAACAGGCCACACAAATAATATCTAAAGAATGTGTCGTTGCCCGATTCGCCATTTACTGACGGCTGCCACGGCACTTATCACATTTACTTGTGACTGGATGCCACCTCAGCACTGAACAAGTATGCACGAGTGCCATCTACATACGATTTCGCAGGACTTCAGCTGGATCGCGTACCCTTTGCTGTTTCTATTCTGTCGAGGTTTCGAAGCGAGTTGGCCCACTGTGCGCCGTGAGGACTACCTGCCGGGGTCCAACAGCAGTACTGATAGACCGAGGCCCTCCTCGCCACGTAACCGCTGGGCGACCGCCAGCGCCAGACGCCACCCAGCTCCAGCCCCAGTCGTCCAGGCTCCCATCACCCACCACGGCTGGTTGCTTGCCAGCCCGCCCTGGACGTGCCAGCCGCAACATCTCCTGTCTAGTTAGGCCACCAGTCGAGGATGTTTACCACGTAAAGTCTCCCTCGCCTGGGTTACAGTGGGCATAGCTTCATATAGGACAACATCCTCTCCAGCACCGACACAAACGGTCAACAATGATCTGAGAGCTGAAAGGTGCATCCCAAGTCATAGGCCTCAGAACAGACACCACAAGACATGAACCCTGTAAGTTTTGTAGGGAGCACATTGTGCTAATGTGGGAGTGATCTGGATGCTTGTAAAACAATAAACTGGTAGCCAAGACCACAGGAATTCTTTTTATTCCATGATTACCGGTTTTGGCGAAACTAAAATCGCCATCATCGGATCTAGGGAGGACAGGAAATACTATAAAAGTGGGCTCGGATTCCACTTATATAACAGGTATACATATAAATTTAGTTACATACTCTAGGACACATACAGGTTACAACATCAAGGCAAACAATGGTGATATTAATAGTTGCGTGTACCACGCAGACCTTACAAAATTGTAACTAGCACATAGGCGTCCAAGAGAGATGACATTATAAATGTTAAGTGTCTCCACCACGTACAAGCGCAAGATAGGTACTACCGCAACTCCGGCTCCGTCCTTACACTACAGGCCGCGTCGAGAGATGGCGCTAGTAGAAGAGGCGCCAATGAATGTCACAGCCCGCGTCATAACAGGCTCTGCGTGTGTGGTAACATTACGTCATTAGGGCTTGTACATAATTCTAGAGATTACTGTATCACGTAAACATATTCAAAACTTCTGAAAGCTGCAGACCTACACTACTGCCCATCTGCCTGCTCAGATATAATACATATCGAAAAGCAAATGCAAATTTCATGAGAACCGCAAAATTACAAAAATGTACATCTGTTTGGTCCTATACGTAATAAGATACGATCATGCACAGATATTTTATGGGACCTGCAGGGTTACACACAGCACATCAGTCTGCTGATATATAAAATCTCCCGAGTGTATATAAAAATTTTAAGAACATTACATGGTTACACAGTGCATAGCCGTCTGGTCATACATAAAAAATATCATAAAACACACCTTGCGTATGAGCGCAGATTTTTCCAGTCATATCAAATGCACATCAGCCTGGTTACATTTAAAACATACCGAAAAGAAATGCAAATTTTCTGGGACTGCCGAGTTACACAAGTGCACATCTGTCTGATCATACGTAAAACCTGCCGCCGATGATGGCGACTTTAGTTTCCCCGAAACCGGTAATCATGGAATAAAAAGAATTCCTGAGATCTTGGCTACCAGTTAACTGTTTTACAAACCCTGTAAGTATTACTGCCTTAATAGAAAACCATGCTCGGGAAGTACTGTATAAATAAATACATAAGGGTCGATCAACATGTTCCCGTTAGAAGACCATACACAACAGAATCGGTATGCCACTCAGGCAGAATCGCTGTAAGCTTTGAGTCAATTATGCTATTGACGCACCAGGTTGAAGATACCTGTTTGTTAAACATCCTGTCCAGTCGCGTGAAGAAGTCCCCAACAATCTGTTGCACATCCACATCCTACCGGAATCGTCGACCATTCAAGGCATTTTTTAACAGGACTATAGGGCGGGTATTCGAATGTCTCGCACTACAGTTGGCGTAACTCCTGCGTAACCCTCAGATCTACCAGTGTCTTGTGTTGAATCACGACAACCACAGAACTTAGCTCACCATTCCATAACGGTGGTTTGGATGTCTACCAGCGTTTGTCCTTCGGCAACCAAGGCACGTTTGTCCTATTTAACTCATTTGATAACAACGTCGCACCAGTTCAAGTTTCCGCAATTATCGCACCCACGTCAGAAAGACGAATGCACCACTAGTCCCTTGCCTAAGTGTCAGTGGTTATATACACGCATCAAGGGCGCGCTACGTTGCATGTACGCTGCAGCAACGCCCTCAATCTTGAACTTTTTGCTTGCCACTTACGAGGTGCATTCAAGTTCTAAGGCCTACAATTTTTTTCTCCGGGCTGGAAAGACATAGAACATGCGCATTGTTTTAAGATGAGGCCACGTTCATTGTCAATACGTCCCAGAGATGGCAGCACCGTACGGCAGATGGAATTTTACCGCCGGCGGCGAGAATGAGAACTGTTTTAAATACTTAAAATGGCGACGTTTTCCTTCCTTGAACAGCGTGCAATCATTCGTTTTCTGAATTTGCGTGGTGTGCAACCAATTGAAATTCATCGACAGTTGAAGGAGACATGTGGTGATGGAGTTATGGATGTGTCGAAAGTGCGTTCATGGGTGCGACAGTTTAATGAAGGCAGAACATCGTGTGACAACAAACCGAAACAACCTCGGGCTCGCACAAGCCGGTCTGACGACATGATCGAGAAAGTGGAGAGAACTGTTTTGGGGGATCGCCGAATGACTGTTGAACAGATCGCCTCCAGAGTTGGCATTTCTGTGGGTTCTGTGCATACAATCCTGCTTGACGACCTTAAAATGCGAAAAGTGTCATCCAGGTGGGTGCCACGAATGCAGACGGACGACCACATGGCTGCCCGTGTCGCATGTTGCCAAGCAATGTTGACGCGCAACGACATCATGAATGGGACTTTCTTTTCGTCGGTTGTGACAATGGATGAGACGTGGATGCCATTTTTCAATCCAGAAACAAAGCCCCAGTCAGCTCAATGGAAGCACACAGATTCACCGCCACCAAAAAAATTTCAGGTAACCGCCAGTACTGAAAAAATGATGGTGTCCATGTTCTGGGACAGCGAGGGCGTAATCCTTACCCATTGCGTTCCAAAGGGCACTACGGTAACAGGTGCATCTTACGAAAATGTTTGAAGAACAAATTCCTTCCTTCACTGCAACAAAAACGTCCGGGAAGGGCTGCGCGTGTGCTGTTTCACCGAGACAACGCACCCGCACATCGAGCTAACGTTACGCAACAGTTTCTTCGTGATAACAACTTTGAAGTTATTCCTCATGCTCCCTACTTACCTGACCTGGCTCCTAGTGACTTTTGGCTTTTTCCAACAATGAAAGACACTCTCCGTGGACGCACATTCACCAGCCGTGTTGCTATTGCCTCAGCGATTTTCCAGTGGTCAAAACAGACTCCTAAAGAAGCCTTCGTCGCTGCCATGGAATCATGGCGTCAGCGTTGTGAAAAATTTGTACGTCTGCAGGGCGATTACGTCGAGAAGTAACGCCAGTTTCATCGATTTCGGGTGAGTAGTTAATTAGAAAAAAAAATCGGAGGCCTTAGAACTTGAATGCACCTCGTATATCTGAGACATGAAAGCCAATCACAATCATTGGGGGAAGTGGATAAAAAAGGCCAATTTACGTTGGTGTGTAGAGCGTAGGAGTCTGCCAAAATACCATCTGACTTTCGGAAAAATATCATCCACAAGCTGCGCGGGGTAGCCGCGCGGTCTGGGGCGTCTTGTCACGGTCTGCGCGGCTCCCCTCGTCGGAGGTTCAAGTGTGTGTGTTGTCCTCAGCGTAAGTTAGTTTAAGTTAGATTAAGTAGTGCGTAAGCTTAGGGACCGATGACCTCAGCAGTTTGGTCCCATAAGACCTTACCACAAATTTCCAATTTTTATCATCCACATAATTCCAAAGACTGAAAGATCTGAGAAGTGCGAGAATTATCGCACAATCAGCTTAACAGCTCATCCACCCATCCATTGCTAACACGAATAATATACAGAAGAATGGAAAAGAAAATTGAGGATGTGTTAGATGATGATCAGTTTGGCTTTAAGAAAGGTAAAGGCTCCAGAGAGGCAATTCTGACATCGCGGTTGATTATGGAAGCAAGACTAAAGAAAAATCAAGACACCTTCATAAGATTTGTCGACCTGAAAACAGCATTAAATGGTGCAAGATATTCGAAATTCTAAGAAAAATAGGGGTAACCTGAAGGGAGAGACGAGTAGTACGCAATATGTACAAGAGCCAGAGGGAATAATAAGAGTGGAAGACCAAGAACGAAATGTTCGGATTAAAAAGGGTGTAAACCAGGAATGTAGTCTTCTGCCCCTACTGTTTCGAAGAAGCAATGATGGAAATAAGAGAAATGTTCAGGAATGGAATTAAAATTCAAGGTGAAAGGATATCAATGATACGATTCGCTGATGACATTGCTGTCCTGAGTGAGGAAGAATTACACGACCTGCTGAATGAAATAAACATTCTAATGAGTACAGAATATGGGCTGAGAATAAATCGAAGAAAGATGAAAGTAATGAGAAGTAGCAGAAATGAGAACAGCGAAAACTTAACTTCGAGATTTATTGTCACGAACTAGATGAATTTAAGGTATTCTACTACCTAGGCAACTACATAACCAATGACGGACGGAGCAAGGAGGACATCAGCAGCAGACCAGCAATGGCAGAAAGGGCATTCCTGGCCAAGAGAAGTCTTCTAGTACCAAACATTGCCCTTAATTTGAGGAAGAAATTTCTGAGATTGTACGTTTGGAGCACGGCATTGTATGGTAGTGAAATCTGGAATGTGAGAAAACCGGAACAGAAGGGAAGCATTTGAGATGTGGTGCTGCATGTTGAAAATTAGGTGGACTGATCAGGTAAAGAATGAGGAGGTCCTGCACAAAATCGGAGAGGAAGTGAATATGTGGAAAACACCGACACGGAGAAGGGGCAGAATGATAGGGCATCTGTTAAGGCATCGGGGAATGCCATTGGAGGGAGCTGTAGAGGGCAAAAACTGTAGAGGAAGACAGAGATTAGAACACATCCAGAAAACTCTGAGATGAAGAGGTTGGCACAGAACACGAATTCGTGGCAGGCTGCGTTAAACCAGTCAGAAGATTGATGACTCAAATAAGAAAAGCCAACTTGGAAAAGATAACCAGACAGCAGAGCTCACCCAGCGAACTGCCTTGACCTGGGCGGCATTCTGAAACTTGGTGACATTTTCCGCAAACCGACAATCCGTATAAATTTGAAGAAGAAATTTTATGACACATGTAGCCTGCCAGTAACAATATAGGGGCTCGCAACAAAGACTCTTACAATAAGCACTGCCAGCAGGCTCTGGGTTTGCCCTCGTGAAGAACGAACACACAAGGGGAAGAACGGCTGTTTACGACGTTGTTGGACAGATAGCGAGACTGAAGTGGCGTTGGACGGGACGCGGGACCAGGAATAATTTCAAATGGACCAAAACATTCCCGCAGTGAAGTTTGAGGCACTCAGAGACACGTGACAGACATCCTCTGGCGAGATGTAGAGACATCATGCGAGACAACATACAGACCACCCAGAAAAGATCTACGTGGAGATCTAGGTCTACGTTCAGCAGTTGATATCTGGAGGCTGAAGGAGAAGAAGAAGAAGAAGAAGGATAAGAAGATGAAGAAGAAGAAAATATACACTCCTGGAGATGGAAAAAAGAACACATTGACACCGGTGTGTCAGACCCACCATACTTGCTCCGGACACTGCGAGAGGACTGTACAAGCAATGATCACACGCACGGCACAGCAGACACACCAGCAACCGCGGTGTTGGCCGTCGAATTGCGCTAGCTGCGCAGCATTTGTGCACCGCCGCCGTCAGTGTCAGCCAGTTTGCCGTGGCATACGGAGCTCCATCGCAGTCTTTAACACTGGTAGCATGCCGCGACAGCGTGGACGTGAACCGTATGTGCAGTTGACGGACTTTGAGCGCGGGCGTATAGTGGGCATGCGGGAGGCCGGGTGGACGTACCGCCGAATTGCTCAACACGTGGGGCGTGAGGTCTCCACAGTACATCGATGTTGTCGCCAGTGGTCGGCGGAAGGTGCACGTGCCCGTCGACCTGGGACCGGACCGCAGCGACGCACGGATGCACGCCAAGACCGTAGGATCCTACGCAGTGCCGTAGGGGACCGCACCGCCACTTCCCAGCAAATTAGGGACACTGTTGCTCCTGGGGTATCGGCGAGGACCATTCGCAACCGTCTCAATGAAGCTGGGCTACGGTCCCGCACACCGTTAGGCCGTCTTCCGCTCACGCTCCAACATCGTGCAGCCCGCCTCCAGTGGTGTCGCGACACGCGTGAATGGAGGGACGAATGGAGACGTGTCGTCTTCAGCGATGAGAGTCGCTTCTGCCTTGGTGCCAATGATGGTCGTATGCGTGTTTGGCGCCGTGCAGGTGAGCGCCACAATCAGGACTGCATACGACCGAGGCACACAGGGCCAACACCCGGCATCATGGTGTGGGGAGCGATCTCCTACACTGGCCGTACACCACTGGTGATCGTCGAGGGGACACTGAATAGTGCACGGTACATCCAAACCGTCATCGAACCCATCGTTCTACCATTCCTAGACCGGCAAGGGAACTTGCTGTTCCAACAGGACAATGCACGTCCGCATGTATCCCGTGCCACCCAACGTGCTCCAGAAGGTGTAAGTCAACTACCCTGGCCAGCAAGATCTCCGGATCTGTCCCCCATTGAGCATGTTTGGGGCTGGATGAAGCGTCGTCACACGCGGTCTGCACGTCCAGCACGAACGCTGGTCCAACTGAGGCGCCAGGTGGAAATGGCATGGCAAGCCGTTCCACAGGACTACATCCAGCATCTCTACGATCGTCTCCATGGGAGAATAGCAGCCTGCATTGCTGCGAAAGGTGGATATACACTGTACTAGTGCCGACATTGTGCATGCTCTGTTGCCTGTGTCTATGTGCCTGTGGTTCTGTCAGTGTGATCATGTGATGTATCTGACCCCAGGAATGTGTCAATAAAGTTTCCCCTTCCTGGGACAATGAATTCACGGTTTTCTTATTTCAATTTCCAGGAGTGTAGAATCGCAACAATGTCTTACGGTGGTTTTTGGTTTCTTTTCATGCAACGGTGACTCAAAACAGCGTAACAAGGCGCTAAGATACCGCAGATGGGTCACTGGCCGTAATTTCGCTATACCGCTCCTGTTTACTCGATGTTCAGTCAGTACGATAGCAGGAAATCAATCTAAGATGACAGTCTGAATCAGTGTAAGGAACAAAAGGGGTCGTAATGGGCGCACGTGTCGTGTTTCAGGGAACTACGACGAAGAGAAAATCTTATTGAATAACAGAAGTGGGATTAAGGGGCACAGGTAGAGCACCTGCATTTAAATTAATTCGTCAGTGGTATCGCAGACTTCAAACAGCATGATATGCTGAACGAATCTCTAGGGGATGAGGGGATACGTTTCTGAATTTAAGCGATAATGTTCCAGGCTTTGAGATCAGAAATACGACTGCAGTTTCTAAGCTCTTTTTGCCAAAATTGTGCACTCGTTTTCGCTTCCCGCGCCCGGGTTCCCGGGTTCCATTCCCGGCGGGGTCAGGGATTTTTTCTGCCTCGTGATGACTGGGTGTTGTGTGATGTCCTTAGGTTAGTTAGGTTTAAGTAGTTATAAGTTCTAGGGGACTGATGGCCACAGATGTTAAGTCCCATAGTGCTCAGAGCCATTTGAACCATTTGATACGCCAGTATGGCGGCGACGAGTACACGCTTCCAATGTGCGTTCACCGCGATGACACCAAACACGGATGCGACCATCATGATGCTGTAAACAGAACCTGGAATCATCCGAAAAAATGACGTATTGCCATTCGTGCACCCAGGTTCGTCGTTGAGTACACCATCGCACTCGTTTCACAAAGTACAGATAAGACATAATGGACTATTGAGATAATGCATAAGTATGGGAATAGGATGACTACATTGGTGAAGCTAGTTATAGAGTTAGGGAGGATGATTCGTGGAAAAGAAGGAGTACGCAGTTCTGTGATGTTAGGCAAGTCAAGCGGGGGTAGTGATGTGGGAGGACACCTCTTGGAATCCCAAAAAATCTTAACACAAGGTGGTCTGGCACTGCTGCCGGTTGAACAAGTCAAAGTCTTAGATGATAAGTATGTTATGGACTTTGCAGTAAGACAACTAGGAGAGTGCAATGGGTAGTAGCAAGAGAATTATGCGAAGCAGACTTTAAGCGTCTGTATAGCGAACAAAAGTCAAAGTTAACCAGCGCAGGCATTCGCCTGCAAGGGAACAGCGACCGTTGGGAATTGTACAGCAGCCACAAGCCGCATATAACTTTTTCTTTGTTTTTACTTTTTTCACTCGACCAGTGCGTGCAGCTCAGAAATTAAGTAGAATTAAGTAGCTATGCAAAACCCGACATTTGTAGCGTTTTGAAAGTCTAAGAGCGGCGGCAACAGATCCTGGTATTTGTTCGCCAGACTACATCTACATTTATACTCCGCAAGCCACCCAACGGTGTGTGGCGGAGGGCACTTTACGTGCCACTGTCATTACCTCCCTTTTCTGTTCCAGTCGCGTATGGTTCACGGGAAGAACGACTGTCTGAAAGCCTCCGTGCGCGCTCTAATCTCTCTAATTTTACATTCGTGATCTCCTCGGGAGGTATAAGTAGGGGGAAACAATATATTCGATACCTCATCCAGAAACGCACCCTCTCCAAACCTGGCGAGCGCGATGCAGAGCGCCTCTCTTGCAGAGTCTGCCACATGAGTTAGCTAAACATCTTCGTAACGCTATCACGGTTACCAAATAACCCTGTGACGAAACGCGTCGCTCTTCTTTGGATCTTCTCTATCTCCTTCGTCAACCCGATCTGGTACGGATCCCACACTGATGAGCAATACTCAAGTATAGGTCGAACGAGTGTTTTGTAAGCCACCTCCTTTGTTGATGGACTACATTTTCTAAGGACTCTCCCAATGAATCTCAACCTGGTACCCGCCTTACCAACAATTAATTTTATATGAGCATTCCACTTCAAATCGTTCCGCACGCATACTCCCAGATATTTTACAGAAGTAACTGCTACCAGTGTTTGTTCCGGTATCATATAATCATACAATAAAGGATCCTTCTTTCTATGTATTCGCAACACATTACATTTGTCTGTGTTAAGGGTCAGTTGCCACTCCCTGCTCCAAGTGCCTATCCGCTGCAGATCTTCCTGCATTTCGCTAGTGTTAATTTTCAGGGCCAATTAGTGAATGGAAGCATAAAAACCGTGGAAAGATTTTAAATATATATGGGTATCCGTTTCAGCAGACGAAAATCAGTGTGGAGGACTTCTGAAATTAATGTAAGCCTAACAGAATGTCCATAAGTGATTGTAGAGAATTAATTTGGTCCAGGTACAGCCTGGAGGGCCGAATACTTTTAGGTGCAGGGGAGCGAGACAGAGTGAGCCTAGACCAAAGAGCTCGATGCTATTAAGAGGGCGGTTGCTGTAATAGGCTGGCGCAGCACTGCGCCACACCACCCACCTGGTGCCTGGCGGGTTACTGAAACTGTGGACACTTTGGCACGTGGCACTTGTGACAGCAGCAACACAACAAACTCACTCGGACGTGTATAAATACAGTGGAATCTCGCTTAACGAGCGCCGCCCGTAACACACAACTCGCATAATGAGCAAAACAAATTGTAAAAAAGATGACACGCTTAACGAGGGATGTTTCCATAATGAGTGATAACGATTTAGTGTGACGTCACCAGCCGTTCGCGCGCGGCGAGGGGTAAACGTTCAACAATATGTACACCTTTCATCATCGACAGCGGCATATGAACGATGTCTTTAATACGTACTGCAGTCCGAGTTTAGCGCTCTTCCTGCTACCGCCTTAGTGTAACGTGTGATCACAAGTTTTTCCAAACTTGTGTTTACACAGTAATTTTTTTGTGTACAAGTTTTGATAACTTCCGTAGAAATGATGCCGAAGATAAAGCCGAAAGAAGACGACCATAAGAGAAAGAAAATGACCTTAGAAGTGATTCGTAAAACCATTGAAAAACGCGAACGTAGTGAGAGCGTTGCTGATTTAGCACCCACATAAGAAAGGTCTACATCAACTATTTGCCCTGTCCTCAAGAACAGGGACAAGATTAAGAAGATAGATGCTTCAAAGGGAGTACCGAGAGAACCTAAACAACGGTTTCGTGTTCTGGACGATGTCGAAAGGTTGCTCTTTTTTTTTTTTGTTACTTTATCGTTATTTTAAAACCTGTACAACAGGCAGGCTGTCAGCAGCACACTACGCTGCTCTTCAGCCATAGAATATACAAGGAGCAAAAACAGTGAGAAGACACATAAGTTACAGAACGGTGGGCAATAAAACAGGAGACACATAGAGACAGACACGGAGCCGTTCACACTCGTCGATAATCCACACTGCCAACTGATGAGACGACACACAAACACTGAAGATGACGATGGCTCTGGTGAACGATGGAGTGTGACGGTGAACACTGAGCACTAAACACGACGGCACACACGAAACACTGATGGCGGTGATCTCCGGCGCGCGAATGTCCACGTAGCGTGTGCGAGTCCGGGGACCTGCCAAGAGGGGAACAGGGGTGAGGTGGGGGAGAGGGGAGAAAAAGGATGCCAATGGCTGAGGAGACGGGGGCAGGAGGAGAGGGACAGGGGAGGGGAAGCCCGGGGGAGGAGGGGGGAGAAAAGGAGGATGGAGGGAAAAGGGAGAGAAGGGAGGGAGGGTGCCTAGAGGAGCAAGCACAGGAGGAGGGCGGGAGGATCAAAGTTGGTAGGAGGGATAGATGGAGGGGAGGAGGGCATCATCAGGGAGGGGGAGCTGGCGGAAGCCACCTTGGGAGAGGGTAAGGAGGGTGGAGAAATGGAGACCGGGTGGGACGTGCGAATACAGGCGCGGCAGCGGGCGGGGGTGGGAGAGGATCGGGGAGACGAGTGAGTGAGGAGGATCGAGTTTGCGGGAGGTGTACGGGAGCCGTATCCTTTCAAGGAAAAGGAGGAGGTGGGGGAAGGGGATGAGATCGTACAGGATCCGCGTGGGGGAGGGGAGACGGATGCGATAGGCGAGGCGGAGAGCATGACGTTCAAGAAAAGTTGCTCCATATATGGATAAATAAAAACCAATCGCAAGGCGACACTATTAACGAGAACATCATTTGTGAGAAGGTGAGAATGATTTTCGCCGACGTCGTTAAGAAGGCACCAGGATCATCAGCGGCCCAAGAAGTGTTTAAGGGAAGCTGTGGGTGGTTCGAGAAGTTTAATAGGGGAACTGGCATCCACAGCGTTGTGAGGCACGACGAAGCAGCTAGATCCGACACAAAGGCAGCAGAGAGCTTCATCAGCAACTTCAAGATGCTCGTAGATTCCGAAGGTTATCTGCCGCAACAGGTTTTTAATTGTGACGAGACGGGTCTCTTCTGGAAAAAGGTGCCGAAGCAAACCCTTATAACAGCAGAGGAGACTGCATTGCCCGGTCTCAAGCCACTGAAAGACCGTCTCACACTGCTATTCTGTGCCAATGGAAGCAACAATTTGAAAATTAAATTGCTGCTTGTTTACGATTCAGAAACTCCACGAACCTTCATGAAGTGTAAAGGCCAGAAGAGCAGGTTAAATGTGATGTGGAGGTCCGACAATAAGGCTTGGGTCACACGTGATCTATTTTTTGATTGGTTCAATGAAGTGTTTGGTCGTTTGATGAAAAGATATTTGATTGAAATGGATCTTCCACTCCATGTCTTGCTTGTTATGGACAAAGCTCCTCCACAATTTCCAGGCCTACAAGACCACCTCCTTGAAGAATTTCAGTTCATCAAGATCCAATTTCTGCCTCCCAACACAACTCTTTTACTGCAGCCTGTGGACCAGCAGATTATTTCCAACTTTCAGAAACTCTAGACGAAAGCACTCTTCGAGCATAGCTTTCAGTTGACTGAAGCTACCAATATCACTCTCAGAGAGTTTAGGAAATATCACTTCAACATCACTGCCTGCGTCTAGGTGATCGAAAAGGCGTGGGAAGGGGCCAGCAAGACTACTCTCACCTCTGCTTGTAAGAAGCTTAGGCCGGAGTGCGTTGTCAAATGTGAGTCTGTGGAGCCTGTTGTCAACGAGATTCTGTCTTTGGACAAGAGCATGGGAATAGATGTGGATAACAATTATATCGATGAGCTTGTGGAAGGTTACAGCCAACAAATGACCACAAAAGAGCTTATGGAGTTGTAGTATGTTTCACAGCGGAAAGAAGTGGAGAGAAGTTCTTCAGAGGAGGAGGAAGCGGTAACAGCAAAGCAGTTATGAACCTGGAGCAGTAAGAGAAATGCTGAAAGCATGGGAATCGATTGCATCGTACATTGATAATCATCACCCCAATAAAGCAGTGGCTACGCAAGCTACAAATTTATTTGACGATAATGCTGTGTCGCATTTTCTCCAAGTGTTGAAGCGTCGGCAGAAACAAATGGCTATAGATAGCTTCTAGTAAAAAATAATTACGAGGGTAATCCCAAAAGTAAGGTATCCTATTTTTTATAAGTACAGAACTGAGTGCTTCACGCGCTGTGTGCAAATATGCGCACGCCGCGCTGAGGCGATCAGTCTTGGCTTGGCAGCCGTTGAGAATGGAGCTCCCGTTGGATGTTACAGCCAAGTGCGAATTGCGCGCAGTTATTCGGTTTTTGAACGCAAAGGGCACTGCGCCGATTGAAATCCATCGCCAATTGACGGAAGTGTATGGTGAGTCGTGCATGGATGTCAAAAATATTCGTAAGTGGTGTAGAGAGTTTGCAGCTGGCCGGACCGAAATTCACGAGGAACAAAAGAGCTAGAGACCGTCAATTTCTGAGGAGACAGTGTTGAAGGTTGAGCAAAGCATGCGTGAAGATCGGCGGATCACCCTAGATGATCTCTGCACGTTGGTTCCTGAGGTTTCCCGAAGCATCGCTCACAGAATTTAACGGAAACATTGAACTACCGGAAGGTGTACGCAAGATGGGTGCCACGCATGCTGACTGAGGACCACATGCGGCAACGAGTTGATGCTTCCCGCGCATTTCTTCACCGCCTTGCAGCCGGACAGGACAACTTTCGGGACTCAATTGTCACGAGTGACGAAACCTGGGCATACCACTTTACACCTGAGACCAAGCAACAATCACGCCAGTGATACTTCTTCGCCAAAGCCGTGGAAATTCAAACAAACACAGTCTGCCGGTAATGTCATGACAACCGTTTTTTGGGATCGGAAAGGGGTATTGTTGGTCGACTTTATGCCCACTGGGACCACAATTAACGCTGACAGGTACTGTGAGACTCTGAAAAAACTCAAACGGGCAATTCAGGACTGGAGAAGAAGAATGTTGAGCAAGGGCGTACACATTCTCCATGACAACGCTCGCCCACACATTGCTCGGCAAACCGTTGCTCTCCTGCAACAGTTTCAGTGGAACATAATCACCCACCCACCCTATAGTCCTGACTTGGCGCCCAGTGACTATCACCTGTTCCCTAGGTTAGAAGAACATTTGGCCGGAAAGAGATTCGGCTCCGACGACGAGGTGAAAGAAGAGGTTCATAACTTTCTGAACAGCATGGCAGCGAGCTGGTATGACATGAGCATACAAAAACTGCCACGGCGTCTACAAAAATTCATCGACAGAAATCTACATCTACGTACATACTCCTCAATCCATCATACGGTGCGTGGCGGAGGGTACCACAACTAGCATCTTCTCTCCCTGTTCCACTGCCAAACAGAACGAGGGAAAAATGCCTGCCTATATGCCTCTGTACGAACCCTAATCTCTCTTATCTTATCGTTGTGGTCTTTCCGCGAAATGTAAGTTGGTGGCAGGAAAATTGTACTGCAGTCAGTCTCAAATGCTGGTTCTTTAAATTTCACCAAAAGAACGCCTCCGTTCCTCTACAGACTCCCACCCGAGTTCCTAAAGCATTTCCGTAACACTCGTGTGATGATCAAACCTACCAGTAACAAATCTAGCAGCCCGCCTCTGAATCGCTTCTATGTCCTCCCTCAATCCGACCTGACAGGGATCCCAAACACTCGAGCAGTACTCAAGAATAGGTCGTATTAGTGTTTTATAAGCGGTCTCCTTTACAGATGAACCACATCTTCCAAAAATTCTACCAATGTTCCGAAGACGACAATCCGCCTTCCCCACAACTGACATTACATGCTTGTCCCACTTCATATCGCTCTGCAATATTACGCCCAAATATTTAAATGGTGATTATGTCGAAAAATAGCTAAATTTTCAAGCTGTAAACTAATGTAAACCATTGTAGAAATAAACAGGTCTATGCACTTATAAAAAAAATAGGAGACCTTACTTTTGGGATTACTCTCGTAGTTATGTGTCGTGAGTAATAAATTACATGGAAATGGAAATGTCGTGTGGCTATTGCCTCCCATCCGGTAGACCGTTTGGCTGGTGCAAGTCTTTTGAGTTGACGCCACTTCGGCGACTTGCGTGTCGATGAGGATGAGATAATGATTAGGACAACTCAATACTCAGCCCCTGAGCGGAGAAAATCTCCGACCAAGCTTGGAATCGATCCCGAGTCCCTTGACATGACATTCCGTCGCGCTGACCACTCAGCTACCGGGACGGACATACAGTACCGGGTGATCAAAAAGTCAGTATAAATTTGAAAATTTAATAAACCACAGAATAATGTAGATAGAGAGGTAAAAATTGACACACATGCTTGGAATGACATTGGGTTTTATTAGAACCAAAAAGAAAACAAAATTCACAAAATGTCCGACAGATGGCGCTGGACAGCAAAACGTCGGTGACTGCGCATGACAATCGTGTATAAAAGGAGCTGTAATGAGAGAGAGAATCAGATGCGCCAGCAGTCGCAACATGTTGACGTTACCTGAAAAGGCGCTTTTAGTGAAGCTGTATTATTGTGCGCGTCGTTTGGTGATTATCGTGTGCTCAGCCGCCACTTTTCGTCATGCTTGGCCTCCCAGGTCCCCAGACCTCAGTCCGTGCGATTATTGGCTTTGGGGTTACCTGAAGTCGCAAGTATCTCGTGATCGACCGAAATCTCTAGGGATGCTGAAAGGCAACATCCGACGCCAATGCCTCACCATAGCTCCGGACATGCTTTACAGTGCTGTTCACAACATTATTCCTCGACTACTGCTATTGTTGTGGAATGATGTTGGACATATTGAGCATTTCCTGTAAAGAACATCATCTTTGCTTCGTCTTACTTTGTTATGCTAATTATTGCTATTCTGATCAGATGAAGCACCATCTGTCGGACATTTTTTGAACTTTTGTATTTTTTTGGTTCTAATAAAACTCCATGTCATTCGAAGCATGTGTGTCATTTTGTTCCTCTCTATCTACATTATTCCGAGATTTATTCAGTTTTCAAATTTATACTGACTTTTTGATAACCCGGTACATAATATTGCATGTATCATTTTCTTTGAACAAATGAAGTAAGATTCTGCAGCGAATTATGCTCGCTAAGCAAGGTTCCACTGTACTGGCTGTACGGGCAGGCAGGTCATCGAACTAGAGATGGGTCGAACTCGTTCATTCCAGTGAACTACTTCATTCATTTCACTCTTTGCCGTGAAGCGTTCAAATGAAGTAGTTCATTCGTGAAGTACGGAAGCCTGTCGAAGTTGCCCAGTTCGCCGTTCAGCCGCTGCTACGCTCGCTTCGCCTCGCTCGTACAATGAAACTTCGTAATACTTCATAATTTTACCAACAGATGGCCGAACTATGCAGTAACGTGCGCGCAACGTTTTACGCTCTACAGCGTCTAACTTAAATAGAGCATGGTCGAAGGGGACAAAGGAAAGATAAACAGAGAAGCCTGTCACATATAAAGAAGGTATTACATTTAATCTTGCTCGAAATTTTTTCATGAAGTGTCCAAAAAAGTCTTTATCTGTCAAATGAAATATTATTTGTTGTATTAATGAACTGAAAAATAAGGCTACCAACGAAATGCAGTCCAATTTTACGTTTCTTGTAAAATTTAATCCAAAATAGAATGAGTATGTTTATCACTGTCACAGTCTATATAGCTACGTTAAGTAATTATTCAGAAGTTTTCCTGTAGATTTTATTTTTGTTGGGAATAATAACCCTCCAGATTCAAAACGTAAACTGTCACCTGTAGTCATTGGTACGATTTCAGGTAAAATCCCTCTTTCAGTATTATTAACAAACCTTTAATTTTCATGTTGGCTGTGCGTGCTCACACAGCCAGCCCCTTCGTTTATATCTTTAACATTCATTTGTCTGCAAGCGCTGCCAACGGTAGGCTACCCGTAGACGCGAAGTATAACTGCACAAATAGTCACGAGTAATGTCAGCACTGCACGTAGCAGCTGACGCTGCCTTCCCCTCGCCCCTCACCTCCCCAACCCTTCGTAAACCTATCGTTCCCCACAAACCCCGCGCGATTCGTCGACAGGCAGCAGAGGGAGGACTGAAGTGAAGGGAGGTTGAGTGACGTAGCGCCGATGTAGTGGGAGAGGGAGAGGGGAAGAGAGTTAGTGAACTAGAAAAAAGTGTGGAGTGTGCTATCTGTGAAGAGTTTGAAGTACCAGTTCATTGAAATTGAGTGGTTAGTTCACACTTCACTGAAGTGAAGCGTTCATTTGAACGACTCATTCAAGAGCTCCCCATCACTACATCGAACTGGCAAGTCATCGAGTCGGTGGCGTCCTTCACATTTTCAGCTGCCGCCGTGAGTTCGCTACCCCTCCAACGTCACCCCGACAGGAGCGCCCGCCAGGGTGCATACTTCCAGTTCCAGCGCTGGCGGGCCTGGGGTGGAGCTGCGGCCCTCCTGGTGGCGGAGCGACCGAGCGCCTGCCAGCCGCAGACGCAGGGCAGGGTTTCGCCTCCCGGGACGTGCTCGCTGCAGCCAGCTGTCACGGCTGGGGCAGGCTGCCAGCCCTTCCCGCAATCGTGTTGGCAGTGCCAGTCTACCGCATCAGCTGCTGACGTAGCTCAGCCGCTGTCTGGACGTATTTACCACACAAGGTCACGCCGTGCACAGGCTGCACTGGGCGAAGCAGCTGCAAGGCGTCTTCACAACGGCTCACTCGCAGCAGAGGTCTGTGGGTCGATGCCTATCTCCCAGCGCCCAGAGATGCGTGCTTGAGCTACTAATACAAGTTTACTGCAAACTAGATGTACGTGACAACGTCTTGCTGTGGCTCACTCTACCTAAATAGAGAAGAAAGATGAGAAAGCACACGTTTCTACGCTGAAGAGCCAAAGCAACTGGTACACCTGCCTAATATCGTGTAGGGCACCCGTGGGCACACAGAAGTACCGCAGCACGAAGTGGCATGGACTCGACTAATGTCTGAAGTAGTGCTGGAGGGAACTGACACCATGAATCGTGCAGGGCGGTCCATAAATCCGCAAGAGTACGAAGGGGCGAAGATGTTCTCTGACAGCACGTTGCAAGGCATCGCAGATATGCTCGATAATTTTCATATCTGGGGAGTTTGATGGCCAGCGGAAGTGTTTAACCTCAGAGCAGTGTTCCTGGGGCCACTCTGTAGCAATTCTGGACATGTGGGGTGTCGCATTGTCCTGCTGGAATTGTCGAAGTCCGTCGAAATGCACAAGAGATGTGAATGGATGCACGTGATCAGACAGGATGCTTACGCATGTGCCACCTGTCAGAGTCATAACTAGCCCTATCAGGGGTGTCAGTTCACCCACTGCACACGCCTCACACCTTTACAGAGCCTCCACCAGCTTGAACCGTCCCCTGCTGAGAAGCAGATTCCATGGATTCATGGTCTCCATACCCGTACACGTCCAACCGCTCGATACAATTTGAAACGAGACTCCTCCGACCAGGCAACATGTTTCCAGCCATCAGCAGACCAATGTCGGTGTTGATGGGCCCAGGCGAGGCGTAAAGCTTTGAGTCGTGCAGTCATCAAGGGTACACGAAAGCTCCAAAAGCCCATCTCGATGATGTTTCGTTGAATGGTTCGCACGCTGACACTTGTTGATGGTCCAGCATTGAAATATGATCAGGAATTTGCGGAAGGCATGCACTTCTGTCACGCTGAACGATCCTCTTCAGTGGTCGTTGGTCATGTTCTTGCAGGATCTTTCTCCAGCCGCAGCGATGTCGGAGATTCGGTGTTTTAGCGTATTTCTGATATTCACGGAACACTCGTGAAATGTTCTTGCGGCACTGCAGTCATGTACTGTGCGGCTGGTACCGGCGGAGTTCTGAGTCCTGCCTTGGGCATGGGTGTGTGTGTTAGTCCTTAGGATAATTTAGGTTAAGTAGTGTGTAAGCTTAGGGACTGATGATCTTAGCAGTTAAGTCCCATAAGATTTCACACACATTTGAACATTTTTGCTCTTGCGGAAAATCCCCACCTCATCGCTACCTAGGATGTGCTGTGTCCCATCGGTCGTGCGCCGACTACAACACCACGTTCAAACTCACTTAAATCTTGATAACCTGGAATTGTCGCTGCAGTAACCAAGCAACCTCCTCCAAGTCTTTCCAAGCTAAGCCAACCCAACCCTTGTTTACTGTTATTGTAAATTCAGATTGTGTTGCACTTTTCTAATCATAAACCAATAAGCCATAAATACAACTTTCCTGTTTCCCAATATTAAATTTATACAAACTTATGTATTAAATATATTTAAAAAATAGGCAAATAACAAATAAGCGCGAATACCAGTGGAAAATTGTGTCAAAATTTCAAAGCAATCCACAAAAAGTACTTTCGGAGATTTGAGATTTTGAAAAAACGGACATCTCCGTTTGCACTTGTATAGAAAATGTACTGTTCTTAATCGGAAATCTCCGAAGTTTTTGACCGATTGCTTCGAAATTTTGACGCAACCTACCATTGGTATACATGCGTGTTTTTATTCGCCTATTTTTAAATATATGTAATACGTAATTTAATAACAGAGAAATGTTGTTACAAAAAATATCAAAAAGTTACATATACGTATATTATATTTCATATATTAAAGAATTGGGTATCTAAAAATACGCAGTATTGTGTAAAAATGTTAAAGCAATCGGTCAAGAACTTCCGGAGATACATGATTCTGAAAAACCAACATTTACATAGATGATTGAAGCGATTGAATAAATTCACTGTAGCTACATTGAGATACTGCCACAAAACTCAACAATCATTTAGAAAAACTCAATAATTTTTTTCTTGTTGCAGCCACACTTTAGATTTCTGCCACGTGAACGCAGCGGTGAACAGTTTGGCGCGATCGCTACAGGCGCCGAGAAAAGCGTTATGTTGTGCTTGAAATGCATTCACATCGGTCTGCCGTAAAAGTGCAACGGCACTTCAGAACGAAGTTCAACGAAGACCTACGACTGCCAACTCTATTCTGCGGTGGTATGCGCAGTTTGAGGCTTCACGATGCCTCTGCAAGGGGAAATCAACAGATCGGTCTTGAGTGAGTGAAGAAACACTTGACTGTGTGCGAGCGAGTTTCTGACGTAGCCCACATAAGTCTTCGAACAGAGCAAGCAGAGAGCTGAAGATACCACCGCCGATCGTTTGGATGATTTTAAGGAAACGACTGAAGCTGAAGCCTTGCCCCTTGCAATGGCTACAAGCCCTGACTCGCGGTGGCTAAATCAGCCGCTTTGAATTTTCGGTACAGTTACAAGAGCTAATGGAAGGGGATGTGTTCTGTGAGAAACTTATCTTCGGTGATGAAGCAACATTTTTTGTGGATGGCACACTAAACAAGCACAATGTGCGAATCCCCACGCTACCGTACAGCACATTCGAGATTCGCCAATAGTTACTGTGTTATGTGACGCCTCACGATTTAAAGCTTACGGTCCCTCATTCTTTTCCAAAAGACCGTTACAGGAAACGTGTATCTGGACATGCTGGAAGAAAACTGACTCATGCCACAACTAGAGATCGACAGTGTGGACTTCATCTACCAATAGGATGGTGTTCCACCCCAATTCCATCAAGATGTTAGTGAAATCTTAAGAAAGATTAGGTGTTTACGTGTCACCCATCAACAAACCTACCAGAACTGAGAGCTCGCATCGACAGTACTTCTGAACAGATTGATACGGGCATGCTGCGCCGAACGTGGGAAGAACGTGGTTATCGACTTGATATCTGCAGAACCAGTAGGGGGGCACATACTGAGCACTCCTAATCTGTTCAAAAAACTTTTTTCAGTTTTTCAGCGTATGTGCAAATCCCTGTGACAAAATGTCAAATAATATACACTACTGGCCATTAAAATTGCTACACCAAGAAGAAATGCAGATGATAAACGGGTATTCAATGGACAAATATGTTATACTAGAACTGACATGTGATTACATTTTCACGCAATTTGGGTGCATAGATCCTGAGAAATCAGTACCCAGAACAACCACCTCTGGCCATAATAACGGCCTTCATACGCCTGGTTATTGAGTCAAACAGAGCTTGGATGCCCATCGCAGGCGCTCCTGTCTGTGATGCAGCGTCAAGGGTAACCGCAGCCATGGTCTCCGAGCTGATATATCCATGCTGCTGCAAACGTCGTCGAATTGTTCGTGCAGATGGTTGTTGTCTTGCAAACGTCCCCATCTGTTGACTCAGGGATCGAGACGTGGCTGCTCGATCCGTTACAGCTATGCGGATAAGATGCCTGTCATCTCGACTGCTAGTGATACGAGGCCGTTGGTATCCAGTTTGATACCAGTACCTACCAATTTTAATTGTATATTACAGCACTGAGGATGGTCACTAAGTGACCGAAAATAGATTTTGCTGACAATAAAACAACAAATACGGCCAATGCTGATTTTCCTTCCAATTCTATTATTATTTGCCTGTTGTCTGATATACTCAAACCAGCCCGGAAAAGCCGATAAAGTAAATTGTATAGCTTAAGATAACGAAATTTCAAACAAAGTGTCAACTTGGCGATGAACAACAAACTGCGGAACCGGCCCGAAAATTTGTGGATGAGATAGACAAACTTATCTCATCATTCAGTAAATGTTTTCAACTCCGGCCAGTAGGGATTTGAAGAGGAAATGCACACGAAAGGAACCCTGGAGATTAGAGATACCAAGAGACTCGTATCAAGATCAACTAACACGAATGCCTTAACGCTTTCGTATACGATTATACTGGCTGTTAATCTGGATGGTAAATTGACTGGAAAGTTATCTATTGTGCTGTGAGAAGTTGGAGGTGCTCTGCTCGATACGATTCTTTTTCATGTGTGTGATCTTTCAAGGGCAATACGGAATATTTACTTCACAACAAAAATGGTTCTAATGGCTCTGAGCACTATGGGACTTAACTGCTGAGGTCATCAGTCCCCTAGAACTTAGAACTACTTAAACCTATCTAACCTAAGGACATCACACACAGCCATGCCCGAGGCAGAATTCGAACCTGCGACCGCAGCGGTCGCGCGGTTCCAGACTGTAGCGCCTAGAATCGCTCGGCCACTCCAGCCGGCTTAATTCACCACAAGCAAGAGTGGGAAATTGGGCGTAAGAGAACTATAACTGTGGTACGAGCACTGTTTTTGGCCAATATCGGATCAAAATAACTTGCTTTTGCTTGATTCGTGGTTTGTGTATAAACATCATACTTCTTTAGAGCAAACTATCCTTTCTGGACAGTGTGTCACATTGCAATACATACCACCTGAAACCACTGGACAAATTCAGCTTCTGGATGTTTTTTTTCCGTGCCCGTAGCTACGCCTTAAAGCATAGCCAGTTTCACTATAAGCTCCATGATAGACTGTTCCGCATTCAGTTGTACGTCAGCACATTCCGTCAGTTCTCATCGCCCCGTTACGTCACTAGGATTCTAAATGCATTCTTTAAGAGTGGATACCTAGCTGAACGTCCTTCACGGTTGGTAACACCCAAGGAGTTCGCCTTCGGTCTCGATGGTGCGAACCTTTGTGATCACTTTGAAGTACCATTTTTCATTAGATGTTTATCGTAAAAGCTAATGGCTTGTTTTGAATATTTCTTGAATGTTGACTATGTCCATTTTGTGAAATGTAGTACACATATCCCATAGATGGTTCATCTCTTACCTCCAGAACACTCACTTTCTGTCGCCTTCCAGATGCACATAGTGAGTCATTAGCTGCTATTTTTCTTGCCGTAATTTTTACCAACACTTTCAAGTGATCCCTAATAAAAATTAAGTTTTCTATCTCACACTCAAGGGGTTCCTTGTGAACTAACAGATAGAACAGACTACTACGAAAGTTACGTAGATGATCCCATCGTTGTTTAAAAAGTTCCAAATCGCAGTTAGGAGTACCAGCTAAAAAAAATGAGTATCTTATATCCGAAAATTCATTTTAGAACGTAACTTCAAACAATGGCAAACACATTTTCTAGACATCAGTGCATTTGATAAAAATGAAAAGGATACACTTTAAACGTCCCCTTTGAAAAATTATACATGACTGTGCTTAAACTGACACACAATATTTTTAGCGCAACGCAATCTGACTTTCAGAAATCCCTACAAAAGAATGGCCCTGACTAACATTAACCTATACGTTTCACAAATCACTTACCTCACCAAAAATCTTCGTTACTCGAACTACTGCAATACAGCGAGCGCCACTACTGCCAGCTAAATAAAAGATTCAGACTACTGAAGGCACTAACTACTGATATGCATAGTTAGCAAATGAAAGATTTTAATAGAGAACAAACAATGTATTTACCTCAATAGTGTTCAAAAGTCATAATGTATATAGCAGTTCATGGTATCCAGTATTACAAATATCAAAACTCCGCCATCTCTCTCCCCACATCCACCACTGCTGGCGGCTCACATCCAACTGCGCAACGCTACGCGCTGTTCACATCCAGCTGCCCAACACTACAATGGCAGACAACAATGCAAACTAGCCACAGACTGCACACAGCACAGCCAGTGATTTTCATACAGAGCGCTACGTAACGTTGCCAATAAGAAAACATAAACAGCCTACTTACAACTTCAAATCTTCCGGAAACCAACTTGCACTGACTTTATTATAAAATTGCCTTATCTTATCCTGTACAGCACTAACCGTGCTTATTTCTTTTCAAAAATTTACTAGATTTTTCGCATCCACCTGTAACAGAGATAACGAAAGAAATCAGCATTCTACGACAGGTTGCTCATAATAATGAATGTGATCCAAAAATAGGCTCCATACCAATTAGTAAAAAAGAACACTTTACAGACTCCAGACCAACAGACGAGAGTAAATTTTACCAGCGCGAAATGTATAGCTAAGATGTGTCATAAAACAGAACACACGTCTCGAAAGAATATAAAAATTGTCTCGAAAACGATAGATAACATTAAAACACGATTTGACTTATTGGAGATTTCATTTTCACGCAATTTGGGTGCATAAATCCTGAGAAATCAGTACCCAGAACAACCACCTCTGACCGTAATAACGGCTTTGATACGCCTGGGCATTGAGTCAAACAGAGCTTGGATGGCGTGTACAGGTACAGCTGCCCATGCAGCTTCAACACAATACCGTAGTTCATCAAGGGTAGTGACTGGCGTATTGTGACGAGCCAGTCGCTCGGCCACCAGATACAGAAAATGTTCGAATGCTGCCCTGGCCAGCACATTTTCCAGATCTCTCACCAATTGAAAACGTCTGGTCAATGGTGGGCGAGCAACTGGCTCGTCACAATATGCCAGTCACTACTCTTGATGAACTGTGGTATCGTGTTGAAGCTGCATAGCCAGCTGTACCTGTATACGCCATTCAAGCTCTGTTTGACTCAATGCCCAAGCGTATCAAGGGCGTTATTACGGCTAGAGGTGGTTGTTCTGGGTAGTGATTTCTCAGGATATACGCACCCAAATTGCGTGAAAATGTAATCACATGCCAGTTCTAGTATAATATATTTGTCCAATGAATACCCGTTTATCATCTGCCTTTCTTCTTGGTGTAGCAATTTTAATGGCCAGTAGTGTATAGTGATCTCGGGAAATTCAAAAGCTTCAAGGAGAGACTGGTTAAGAGGTAACGCCGTGACAGGACTTTAGAGCCTGATACGCATAAAAACAACAGACGCACGCACGTGTGACCGTTCCCTGTACCAGATGGGCCGTCTGCGGGAGCCGGCAGACATGTGTCCCCCCGCGCTGGGACGACGGACTTAACATAGCTTTGACTCACCTCTGGTATGCGCGCCTACGTGTCGCCCCCAAAACGTTTTTACTCTTTTATCGCTTCTCATAGCACGGACCGCGAAGACAGCTCCTAGCATCAAAAAATTACGCCTCACGCCAGCTTCTATTACTCCTACGATTAAAGGACGTTTCACTGTGTAACCCAGTGGTTTGAGACTCATTAAGTAATTTATCGATAAGAGAGGAACACGTAAGTTGAATGCGTCGTTGAAGACAGAGAAATAATTAACCCCTTAACTCCCGTGATAGTCGCACCGTGTGGTACATAATGGTCCGCGCGAGTGAACTCACCGGACACGGAAATCATGCGAGCGAACGGAAGCACGACATGTTACCAGACTATAAATAATGTACTGTACTTATCTCCCGTCCTTCTTTTGGAACCGGACCTCGGACCAGCACTGGCTACGTTAGAGGTACGTATTTCTGTTGACTGTCACAGTTTAACATACAAATTATTGCGTATAATTACTTTTGGAAATACGGAAGCGTCCGACTCCGCCCGTCTGCTTTGACCCATGACGTCACAAACATGGCGGAAACGACCATAAACCACGATTCCAATACAGCGCATATAAAATCGTTACGTACACATTATGAGGACGAAAATACATCGAAAAACAAACACACACACACTTTCCACAAAAAGTCTAATGACACCAACGGGACAAGCGAGGGAATGGGGTGCTTTTGGGTGGAGGCAAACTAAATATAAACAAATTTAGACACCCACCCCCATACAAAACCACACAAAACGACGAAAAAAACCGACATCACAAGACTCCCCAAATACCACTAAACACAATATCATCTGGAATCGGACACTTCCCTCGACCTATATAGCTCAACAGCAGCTCCCGATCCCATAAATTAGGATCAAACACTGCCCTTGGCCTATATAGCTCAAAAACATCTCCCAATACCAATACCAACATACACAGCCACACATTGGGATCGAACACTTCCCTAGACCTGCGCAGTGTTAGTTTTATCCGTCACACCCATTCCTGAACAAAAACAACAACCGATTAATTTTACTAAAATTACCAGACGACGTACAGCGAACAACACTAAATTAACCTTCACACAAAATCGTTAACTCACTGAAACGAATTCCACTACAAACACAGCCGACACTCGAACAATTCTGGATAATGAGCAAAAGCAAACTGAGCCCGTTACACCACACAAACGAAAACCCTGAACATTCCACCAGAGAGCACAACAAACCACAACACGACGACATCTACAAACACGCCACACTCACAAACCAAACTCCGCGACGTCATGACGTCACACACGACACACCCTTACGTCACGTCACGTCACGGGTCAAAGCCGACGCGTGGGATCGGACGCTTCTGTCGACCCTTACTTTTCACATGTTAAATGGATTTTTTTGTACAGAAACCAGATGGCAGTTATAAGAGTCGAGGGGCATGAAACGGAAGCAGTGGTTGGGAAGGGAATGAGACAGGGTTGTAGCCTCTCCCCGATGTTATTCGATCTGTATATTGAGCAAGCATAAAGGAAACAAAAGAAAAATTCGGAGTAGGAATTAAAATCCATGGAGAAGAAATAAAAAGTTTAAGGTTCGCCGATGACATTGTAGTTCTGTCAGAGACAGCAAAGGACCTGGAAGAGCAGCTGAACGGAATGTGCAGTGTCTTGAAAGGAGGATATAAGATGAACATCAACAAAAGCAAAACGAGGATAATGGAATGTAGTCGAATTAAATCGGGTGATGCTGCGGGAGTTAGATTAGGAAATGAGAGGCCTAAAGTAGTAAATGAGTGTTGCTATTTGGGGAGCAAAATAACTGATGATGGTCGAAGTAGAGAGGATATGACATGTAGACTGGCAATAGCAAGGAAAGCGTTTCGGAAGAAGAGAAATTTGTTAACATCGAGTATAGTTTTAAGTGTCAGGAAGTAGTTTTTGAAAGTATTTGTATGGAGTGTGACCATGTATGGAAGTGAAACATGGACGATAAATGGTTTAGACAAGAAGAGAATAGAAGGTTTCGAAATGTGGTGCTACAGAAGAATGCTGAAGATTAGATGGGTAGATCACATAACTAATGAGGAGGTATTGAATAGAATCGGGGAGAAGAGGAGTTTGTTGCACAACTTGACTAGACGAAGGGATCGGTTGGTAGGACATGTTCTGAGGCATCAAGGGATCACCAATTTGGTACTGGAGGGCAGCGTGGTGGGTAAAAATCGTAGAGGGAGACCAAGAGATGAATACACTAAGCAGATTCTGAAGGATGTAGGTAGCAGTAGGTACTGGGAGATGAAGAAGATTGCACATGATAGAATAGCATGGAGAGCTGCATCAAACCAGTCTAGACTGAAAACGACACAACAACAACAACATATTGGTTAACAGCTCGTTTTGACAATTTTTCAAAAAATCAGTACAGATAAATGAAAATTCTATCTTCCAGTTCAATCGAGGATCCAATGCTGCAGAGACCACGAAAAGAATGTGTGGTGGTTACGGGAAGGAAACATTTGCTAAGAGGACAGCACGGAAATGATTTTCTAGTTTCCGAGACGGAAAATCGCCGAACTCAGTTGGCTCCCAATAATCCTTGCCAAACAACGTGGGAATTGGCCCAACCATTGTGAGCCATCTGCATACATTGGATACGGTGTAAAAATAGGTTACGTGGGTAGCACATGTGTTAAGCGTCACCAACAAAAATCAACGAATAACTTTATGTTCGACTTTGCTGATCCATTACTTTTCGACTTACAGCACTGTCCATTCCTTGGGAACATTGTTACAGGTGACGATAAATGGTGCCTGTATGTGAACTTAAAGAAGAGGAAAGAATGGCTCAGTCCATCGAAATAAGCAACAGTCCGTGCGAAAGATGGCGCACACCCTCAAAAAATTATGTTGTGCATTTGGTGGAATAAAACTAGCAGTTTTTTTAAAATTTCTTAAGGGACCAAACTGCTAAGGTCATCGGTCCCTACCCTTTACACACTGCTCAAACTAACTTAAACCAACTTATGCTATGAACAACACACACACCCATACCCGAGGAAGGACTCGAACCTCCGACGGGAGGGGCCGCGCGGTCCGTGACATTTTCTGTATCCAGAAAGGCCCGTACAGGACCTACAACATGCGGTCGTGCATTATCCTGCTGAAATGTAGGGTTTCGCAGGGATCGAATGAAGGGTAGAGCCACGGGTCGTGACACATCTGAAATGTAACGTCCACTGTTCAAAGTTCTGTCAGTACGAACAAGAGGTGACCGAGACGTGTGACCAATGGCACCCCACACCACCATACCGGGTGATACGCAAGTATGGCGATGACGAATACACGCTTCCAATGTGCGTTCACCGCGATGTCGCCGAACACGGGTGCGACCGTCACGATGCTGTAAACAGAAACTGGATTCATTCGAAAAAATGACGTTTTGCCATTCGTGCTCCCCGGTTCGTTGTTGAGTACACCATCGCAGGCACTCCTATCTGTGATTCAGCGTCAAGGGTAACCGCAGCCATGGTCTCCGAGCGGATAGTCCATGCTGCTGCAAACGTCGTCGAACTGTACGTGCAGATGATTGTTGTCTTGCAAACGTCCCCATCTCTTGATCAGAGATTGAGACGTAGCAGCACGATCCGTTACAGCCATGCGGATAAGATGCCTGTCATCTCGACTGCTAGTGATACGAGACCATTGGGATCCAGCACAGCGTTCCGCATCACCCTCCCGAACCCACCGATTCCATATTCTGCTAACAGTCATTGGATCTCGACCAACGCAAGCAGCAATGTCGCGATACGATAAACCGCAATCGCGATATGCTACAATCCGATCATTATCAAAGTCGGAAACGTGATGGTACGCATTTCTCCTCCTTACACGAGGTATCACAACAACATTTCACCAGGCAACGGCGGTCAACTGCTGTTTGTGTATGAGAAATCGGTTGGAAACTTTCCTCATGTCAGCACGTTGTAGGTGTTGCCACCGGCGCCTACCTTGTGTGAATGCTCTGAAAAGCTAATCACTTGCACATCACAGGATCTTCTTCCTGTCGCGTCTGTAGCACTGTAGGGCGGCGGGTGGGCTAATAGAATAAATGTTTTGTATTTATGCTGTTTGCCGTTCTCAACACTGGCTCTCTAATTACAATATTGGCAACCAGAAAGTGATTAGCAAAACGTGAAGCCTGTAATTAGAATTCCTAGTGCCCACTTCATCTGAGAAATACGTTTATAGTTACAGCTTATAGCTCTGAGGAATTAGGAGATTGTCTGGGATTCATAATCAAAAACCATTCTTTCTAAAATGTTCACTATATTCTGAAACTCACAGACCAAAAAGAATCCACACAGTACAACTACCAGAGCAGTTCAGAGTCTAATGCGCTGATGCCACTATAACTGTTCAAATTAAATGTTTAAGTGAATGCTCGCCATAATTTGATGATAATGTTCATCAAACGCCACGCTAATAATGGTAGAATGTCTGTCCTGCGGCGGCAAGTGAAAATACTACATACGCAAACTAAATATAGATCAGTAACGTCATCCCAAAATTAACACTTCACTCGAAAACGATTTCATGGTTACGCGTATCCCGAGTAACTTATTACTGCATCCGGGGCTGTTTATATCAACGATACGGACGCGACGCGACGCGACTCCCGGTACAGGTGGTGTGCTAATCAGCGTCTGGAGAGAACTGGGGCCTTCTTTTTCTCGCGCAGCGTTCTTACATATAAAGCCGCGGTGCGGACGGCTAAGGTTCGCCTGATCAAATCTGCTCTCCCGACTAGCCGCTGGGCTAGTAATGCACCACTTTAAGTTATCGAATAAACCATTGCTTCCTTTGCTGATGGCCAATGAAGCTTTCAATTTAATAGTGCAATCAGCACACAAGTAAGTAATCATAATAAAAGTCTGACGTGGCTAAGTCAAATATTTTGGGCGAGAGAATTAATTTAATTACACTACACGCAGTAGACGAGCTCTGAACTTGCTCCTTGGAGATACGCTATAGGTATAGTTTTATAGTTATTCTGTTGAAACTTCTCACATTTTTGTGATTATAGCGGATCTCCCTTCCACTTAAATTTAAACATCCTAGCTTTATTTATTCGCCTACTTAATCTTTCTTAATTTCTAAGACAAAAACCAGAAAATCATTAATTTAAACTAAAAGTTTAATTCGTGAGATCCAGAATACTGTTTCTACTAAATTATTATGCAAAAGGAATCTAAATATAAATTTTTAAGTTTCTAGCTCTTTTCTGTTGCGCCAATGATTTTTACAGAAAAACATCCAAATTTCGAAAATGGTTAAAGTTATTGAACTGATATTCAACACATATTGATTTAGTATTACTCCTGACATGCTAGAAACGTTTCAGGTTATTTACTTGATTTTCAAAGTATTGCGCAACATTTATGATGTCAGAGCTAGTTACAGCGGACTGGCTGGCACACAGTTGAAAGACTGATGTGAATTTTATAAGGCGTGAGTAGGCTGCTTTCCTACATCACCCTCTACTTAATTTTTTTGAATGTAAATGAAAAAAATTAATTACAAAAAGGGAAGCAAGAGTACAGCTTAACTCCCTATGAAAATTAAAATTGAAATGTAAACATATAGAAATTGTAAATGAAAACTTATTACCTACTTCAATTGTTTAAATTGCTGGCATGTTCACTGCCTCTTAAGCAACATTATCACTCAAAATTGAAGCAAAATCAATAAAACACTTTGGCATACATATTGCCTTAGACAGACAAACACATAGAAATATGTAAAATTATGAAAATCTTAAATCCATTAAATTGTCTGTAAATATTTTTACATACACAAATTCAAAGAAAATAACACAGTTATTCATGATACATAAATAAATAATTATATCTTAGCAGTCTTTTCTAAACCTGAAAGAAAATTTCACAAATCATGACAATTTCATTTTTTCACACGTGGTTGTAGCCGCTTTGGCTGGCATTCTACACTTCCATTCACAAGGGTAGAGAAGGGGAAGTTGCTATGGGGTGCGTCCTTCACGTTCACTCTAAATTACATGGGAAAAGGGGAGGGGTCACTGTGAGTTGTGTCCAAGTCACTCCACGCTTTCACGCAGCTACCAGGCTGCCATTATCTGGTTTGTCCTGTAGAACAAACAAAAAGAGTGCCTCAGACTCTGTTCACTTAATATCTAAGGGTGGGTCACAATGAAATGGGGATATATACATTTTATCTTTCAATATGTTACTGGAACAAAGTTAACAGAACTTTTTCAATTTTACTCTCGCGGTTACTTAACTGTCATAAAATCGGTAAACAAATGGCTCAAAACGCCGTTAGTCACGTACTAGAGAAAATTTATGCTCAAGGCATACAATCACAAATCCTATTTAATCTCAATTTATTATTTCTGGGCCGGAACACTGAACCAATGCTCGGTACATTCCTGACAAATCTGTATTTTATTTGCTTAACTGACTCATCTTCGATTACCTTATTCTTAGAGATAGTATGAGTATATTTGATTAGCAGTTGTCTTCGCAGCCTCTTTGTACATGTGAGTAACTTGTGGTAATAGTACAGTTCTGAGTGTTCAAAACACACTACGTTTAGTTGACTACTAAATCCACTTATTGGTCTTCTGCTGCTGTGTCAGTTCCACATCTGCAATTATGTACTTACTTACTGTGCTAGTGTATGAACTTAAGTAATACTCACTCCATTAAAATTTAAAGCATAGGATAGCACATTTATTTCATATCTATAGTGTATTGCAGCTGATCAGTTTGCTCACGTGGCAATCCATTTCCACTCGATCGGACGCTGAAACCACAGGTAGTCTCTCTCGACCTACCACTAAAGTGCATTAAGTAACTATGGCCGAGCGTAATGCTAAATTCCTTAAACCTATAGGACACCATGAGCTGCTCTGTCTCATCTAACATAAGGGTACCTATGGTCGCATTCACGCCTCCAACTCATAACCTCAATACGTGTAGGAGTGTCCTGTCACACACTACACCAAATAACGGCCAGCTCCAACCTTATAAATATTTCAAGGACGTGTCCTTCACGTCTCAACCACAAACACTACTCAATTCTATTACACTGCCATCCCTTGCTACACAAGGTGAGTTCATTCTTACAACTTATCTGCATATTTTTCATAACACTAAGCAATCTCTTTTACTATTAATTAGTTAGCTCTACAGCATACAATAGGTTTCACTGCCACTTCAGATCCTGCTTGTACACGAATTTGTATATCTTTTTAAATTACTGTTGGTGGACCATTTCCAATAAAACAACAACTTTGTACTTATAATATTACCAGGGTTTTATACTTACTTGTTACTCAAATACCTTTGTATCTTAATTACATCATACTTCTCTGTGGTTTATGTCACTGTTAGGTTTGTCACATTAGGTATTTTCTTCACTAATCGGTGGATAGAATGGTTACAGAACTCATGGCTTGATAGCCAAGACGGACAAATTTTGTATTACAAAGAAGGAGTCGAAACTTTGGTGGATAGGAAAGATGAAGATAGAGTGAGACCTGAAATGGGAAAGAAGGTCTCACCCAGCTGGGACTACACAGCTGCCACACTGTGCAGAGGTTACAGAACAACCTCCTCCTTACAGAATTCATTAGCTTAATGCTGGCTTGATAGTCATACCGGAAGATTTTAGTATTTGAGAGTAAGAGCTGAAATTTTGGTGGATAGGGAAGATGAGGAATGAGTGAGACCTGAAAAGGAAAGAAGATCTCACACAGCTGGGACTGCACAGCTGCCACACTGTGTAGAGGTTACAGAACAACCTTCTCCCTACAGAATTCATTCACTACCTATGAAGTTCTTTAGGTCGATCACGTTCCTGAGACCTAATAGCTTTTTACTCGTAGGGTACTCTAGCCTATATGCATTGGCATGTGGTTTGCCTGTGATACTGAAAGGCCCTTAGTATACGAACATGAATTTCTTTGTTTCTGCATTTATTTTCTTTGATTTTTCCTTGGTTTTGACAAGGACTAACTGACCTATTTCAAAACTGGTGGGTACAGCTTTTGCGTCATGACGCTTCTTTCTTTCTAATGTTCTTTTCCTTATATTTGCCCTAGCCCTTAACTTCTTTTCGTCTGTGGATATTTGCGTTAGAATAGGGAATTCTACCATATCTGCAATCACATTGTGTGGTTCTTGGCCAAACATCAATTCGCAAGGCGGAAACCAGTTGCATCATGCCTTAAGTTGTTAATTACAATCTCAAAATACTTCGTGTGCTCTGCCCAACTTGAGTGTTTCCGAGCACAATAAGTCCTGCAAAGCCTATTCAATTCTCTCATAATACGTTCACTCATATTTCCTTGGGGGAAATACGCAGATATTTTCAGATGTTTCACTCCGGCCTTATCCAGACATTCTTTAAATCTATCAGAAGTAAATTGAGGCCCATTGTCTGACAGCAAAGTCTTCGGAACGCCAACGTTCATGAAGAAATCTTTTTCCAACTTTTCGACCGACGTTTTTGCATTTGCTCTTTTAATTGGGTATATCTTAACATATTTACTAAATCCATCCACAACAACAAAAACATGGGTGCACCCACCTCTCGAAGCAGGAAGAGGGCCAAACAAATCACAAGCCAGTAATTCTAGGGTTTCAGTTGGCTCTACTGAATGCATATCCCCTTGTATTCTGGTGTTAGCAGCACGGACTTTCTGGCACACTACACAAGATGCTAGGCGCTTGGCAACACGGCGGTACATGCTGTCAAACACAACTTCCTCTCTTAATTTTGTAATGCACTTCTTTGCACCATAGTGCCCATACCTCAGGTGTACATAGTCGATTAGTAAGTCTACATGTTGTGAGGGAAAGCACAGCTTCCACTCAGAAACACCTACCTTTTTCCTCCTAAACAGAATACCTTTATGTAGACAGTAGTACTGTGAAACCTTATGATAGTTCGCATCTCCAAAATAGCTCTTTACTAATTTCAGCTAGTCATCTGCATTCTGCTCACGTCTCAAGTTCTTAATCACCCTCTTTAATGCACTTTCTTCCTTTACTTCGTGCAACGCAAACATTCGTACTTCACTTAGGTCTGTTGCTGTAATTCCCGCGTCATCACAGAGCTCCGCACTTCTAGATAACCCATCAGCTACCAAATTATCTTTCCCTTGAATATATCTAACCTCAAGGTCAAACTGCTGGAGGTACAATGAACATCTTACCAAACGAGCATTCCCCAACTTACAGGTCTTTAAAAAAAGTCAACGCCTTATGGTCACTGTAAACAATTATCTTGTGACCTAATAGATACTGCTCAAATTTCTGTATCCCAAATACAATTGCCAATGCTTCCAGTTCTGAGATGCCATAATTTCTCTCTGCTGCCTGTAAAGATCGACTTGCGAAAGCTATAGTCTTGTGCACTTCTTGTTCGTTCTCTATTTCTACTTGGAATATCTCCACAGCTATACCATAGCCACTAGCATCAACAGACATACAGAATGGTTTTTCAAAATCAGAATGATGTAAAATAGGACTATTAATTAAAGATTGTTTAAGTACCTCGAACGCCTGTTGGCATTCTGCTGTCCAAACCCAAGGGGTATTCTTTTTCAGCAGGAGGTGAAGACAGGGCGCATTAAAAGACTGATCACTAACAAAACCCCTATAGAAGCCGAAAAGACCGAACATCGATCTCAACTGCTTCTTGTTTCTGGGAGCCTCAAATTTTTCAATGACTGCAAGCTTGCTTGGGTCAGGCAGAATACCTTTTCCACTTATCATATATCCCAAGAAACCTATTTCCTCTTTAACGCACTCTGTCTTTTCAATCTTTAGTTTCATGCCACCTCTCTAATAGCCTCTAACACTTCCTCTAATAAAACTATGTGTTCTTCCCAGGTAGGAGTTGCTATTAACAGATCATCTACGTAGACTGTGATTTTATTAATTAAGGCTGGTCCTAAAACATGGCACATCACACGTACGAAGGCACAAACAGAGATATTAAGTCCGAAAGGTACCACACGGTATTGGTAACAAACTCCTTCGTACAAGAAAGCTGTGTACTTCCTTGAACTTTCCGCCAGTGGCAAATTCCAATATCCACACGTGATGTCCATAGAAGTTAAGAATTTTACTCCCCGGAACTTTTGCAATAACTCGTCCATGTTCTGCGGTCTATCACTTTCCCTAACCACTATTTCATTCAACCAACGAGCGTCCAAGACCAATCTGACACTCCCGTCTCTTTTTGGTACAACAACAAGAGGATTATTGTACTCACTGACCGCTTTTTCAATCACACCCCACTCTAGCATTCTCTGTATCTCCTTTCGAACTGCCTCCTTCCTAGCTACATGTATTTGGTATGGCTTCCTGAAAAACACTTGGCCAGGTTTCACCTTTAATTGACATTCATAACCTTTGACCACGCCAGGTCGATTTGAAAATACATTATGATGCCTTTTTAAAACCTGTCTCAGTTCTTCCTTCTGATTAGCTGAAATTTTATCAATTTCCTGCAATTTCGCTTCTGTCTTGTCCAAAATAATTGCTTCTTCTTCTTCTGTGTTTAGCTTACTTTTACTAAGATTAACACCTTCGTCCCAATATCCCCTATTTTTCAGAACTCGTATAGGCAGCTCCCAAGTTTCATCATAGTTACTACATGTTTATCAATAAAAGGTACCGTAATTACTCCGGTTATCGGCAAGACCATTTTTAACTGGCTTCTTTCAAAGTCAACAGCACTCTGATATTTTGACAAGAAATCTATGCCAATTAAAACCTCAATACTGAGATTATTTACAATTAAGCATGGATGATCAATTAAATTACCATTAATGTTAAAGGCAGCAAAGCTTCTTGTTTTACCGTTTTTGACACCTTGCCAGTAGCACCAATTATTCTTAGTCCTGATACCCTCATTACGGTAAGCTTGTCTTTACTAGGTAATGCATCAAAGAAGGACTGAGATATCGCACTCACCTCACTTCCACTGTCTAAGAGACAACGTACATTGATACCCAACATATTCACTGTTATTATAGGGTCGCTTATTCTAGGTTGTAAAGGTGGTTCCTCAAACCCATCCAATAGTTCCTTTTGGATTTGTCTCCAACTAAAGTGATCGACATCTGTCTTCATTACATTTAGGTCAAAGTGCGTAGGGGTTTCCTGAACTACATTTTCAGCTGCCTTTTCCAGTCGATCTATTAATTTCAAATCGAAACAACGCACGGCTTCATTACATTTAGTTTGCTGAACATGACCCAAACTACTGTAGTCTGAGCGATTCTGCGCCTCCAGACCGGGCATAACTCTAGTTACAGCTAAACCACTTTCACTATTATCGTCGGGTTCCTTCTCCAGTGACAACTGGTCACAGCTACTCGGTTCATCGCCCCCAACAGGCTATCCTCTACATTCTCACTTACCTCCTGTCCTAAATCTATTAGTACAGTATCAACATCCTACACAGGCAATTTATCTAAGAGCACATCATCCTCATCGTAAATATAAGCATGAATTTCTTCTGCTTCTTCTCCTTCTTCTTGTGTGTTCTGTAGCTCATCTCTACCGTTACACTACTGCGCCTTCTCTTTCTCTTCCCACTTAGAAAGCGTCTCTAACACGGTATCTATCAAATACTGTGAGTGGTTTAATATTTCTGCAGTATCATTGGATGCTACCGACCCATCATCCGAATCCTCAGTTTGAGTATTCTGATGTCATACTAATTACTGTAATTACTGGCTTAGGAAAAGCAACCGCCTGGTGAGCGCCAGTATCCTCATAGACGGGAACTAGTTTTCCTGCCTCGGCCTACTACTGTTACCTTTATTTGCATTATAGTTAACTGGCACAGCATTGCTTTCAACACTGTTGTTTACCTGCACATTTTTGTTAGGAACGAAATTACTATCATTTGGATGCCATTGTTGGTTCTGGTAATTATTTCTCCAATTCCTACCTTTCTTAGGATGGCGAACACCTACTGTTCTGATGTTTACATTGCCATTCTGCTCGTTCTTAAAATTACTACTAGTGTTATTAGCATTTCTGTTATTACATGCTTGCTCCTCATTGGCAGCCACACGCTCTACACGTTCCAAATATTCAATGAAACGATCCAGATTGTCTCTACGGGCAGATATAATTCTAGTTTGCCAATACCATGGCAGTTTGGCTTCAAGACCTAGTATTATCATTTCAGGTTTTAGCTTTTCGGCCAAATGTGACAAACGTGAGATCCATGACCTGGCAAACTCTTTAATAGATTCCTTGCCTGCATTGAAGCGTTTTCCACTCCAAAATTCTCTCAACACTTCATTTTGCTTATTGCTAGACCAATACTCATTAATGAAAGCTGTTTTAAATTCCGCTAATGTTTTACACTTCAACATAACATCAGCTGACCAACGCGTGGCGTCACCCGCTAAATGGCTTCTAATAAATGAGATTTTCTCTCGTTCAGACCAAGTTGGTGGAATCACATCTTCAAAATCGTTCCAGAAATCTAGCGGGTGGATATTTTTATCTGCATCGAACCGCAAGAACTGCCGACACCCGATAAAAGCGGCGTTTGCAGCTAGAACTTGTTGCATACTACCATTACCAGAAGTTAGTGAAGCTACTTTACTCTCAATGTTAGCAATGTTAGTACTAACATTTTCTACTCTCATTTCAACATTATCTACTCTTTGCACAATATGAGTAGTATCAGTTTTGATTGCGTCTACTTCTGCTTGATATATGTTTACTTTTATATTAACATCTTTAAACCTATCTGAGCACAGTTCAGATTCCGCCTCGATCTTTTCTGTTAACTTGTGCTCCAGCTTCGCATCTTCCATTTGGAAGTCTTTGCAAACCTCAGCAACTTCGGATTTTACTGTTTTATACATCTCAGATAACTGTTGAGCAACCTTTTTCTTAATATCCTCATGGTTGTAATCAATTTTATAATTTAAACTGTCCAGATCCTCTTTCAACTTATTGCAGCCAGTCTTGAAGGAAGTTTCTAATTCAGCTTTATTGGATTCTAATTTATTGTCAATTGTATTAACAGAATATTCCGTCGGTTCTTGGTAGAACAACATTATAATAATAAATGAAAAGCACCAGTTTGCTTTTGTTCTACAATATTATTTTTATTGCTAACCGGTTTTCGGCTTACAAGGCCATCTTCAGGCATTTACTGAGTATTATCACCAAAGAAGTTAAATGTTAGCAGACAACATTGGAAGAGAAGTAACACATCTAGAGTGAACTAGAAACATACGGTGAGTAACATCTTTGCAATGAAATAGTAAAAACTGAACAGTACATAAATAACAATGGAGTTGACAGGAAAACCTTTAGCACAAAATAAGAATAGCATGCCTGTTCAGTTTTTACTATTTCATTGCAAAGATGTTACTCACCGTATGTTTCTAGTTCACTCTAGATGTGTTACTTCTCTTCCAATGTTGTCTGCTAACATTTAACTTCTTTGATGATAATACTCAGTAAATGCCTGAAGATGGCCTTGTAAGCCGAAAACCGGTTAGCAATAAAAATAATATTGTAGAACAAAAGCAAACTGGTGCTTTTCATTTATTATTATTGTCAATTGCCTCAAACCGTTTATTAAAATTGGTTTGGCTGGCCACAATCCTGTTATTTACCTGAATTATATCAGATTTTAACTCAGCTGTCATTCTAGCATTACTGGCTGACATTTTTGCATTACTGGCAGCTATTGCTTGTAATATTACATTTAAATCAATAGCCCCAGTATCTTTGGGTTGCTCACTAGCTGGCTTTTTATCACACTCAGGTGACGAAAAACTAGCTCCAACACCAGAATCATCAAAACTAAATGGAACTTCTGATTGATCAGTCATATCTAACTTCTCCTTTTTAAACTCTACCATCTCTGATGACTGTTTCATTTTTAATTCATCAGAGAAACTATCATCCAATGACTTAACACTTTCTGATTTCTACTTTACTACAGGGGTCTCTACTATTGAATCGTTGCCCTTTTTCACACTACTGTCAGGAGACACTAGTTCGGATTTCACTTTAACATTACTATTTTCATGCATATTTACACTTGAACCGTTGTCTGGATTTACAGTTCCTTCAACAGACATAGGTCCTGATTTAGGTTTAACTTCTGTTTCTTTTTGCGGTTCCATCGTCGACAGTCTTTTAGGGCAGGTTAGTAAAAGTTTTAACAGCTTCTCACTTCACATAGTTCCTTCTGCACGACGTATCGCGTTGCCGGCGCGGCGTACCAGGATTACTGACGTGACGCGGCGCGTTGAACTGCAGACGGCACTTCGACAACTGCTGTGTGTTTGCGTAGCCCGCAACATCAGACGCGGCTCCTGTCGCTCCGACGGATGACTGCGGTGCGGCGAGACTGACTTCTCGCGATGCCAGCAGTGCACCTAGACTCAGCGCCAGCTCCGTCACTCCAGAGGCGTTGTTAATCCAATTGCGTCGTCCACATGCACACGTAACACTGTCTATCACTGTTCATTGCTCAGTTGCGTGTCGCATTTCACTTCCGAATCCGAATATTTAAAAATCACTTTCACTTTTACTCAGTTTGATTCCCGGCCGATTAGCAACATATGTGGGGCGGCGGGTGGAATAATAGCGCCAGTATCCTCATAGACGGGAACGTGAGTAGCCTGCTTCCCTACAGCACGTCATCTTCGTGATGTAGCAGTTTTAATGGCCAGTTGTGTAATTTACGGAAACCACAGAAAACCTAAATCAGAATACAAGGCCAGTCTGTTTAAAACAGCGCTACACCATTCAGTTAATCCCTAGTGCACAATTCTGTTATTTAATAATGTAAAATGGTAGTGCTCTAGTTTTTATTCGCTTACAATCAGCTTACGAATGGAAAAACTAGTAGAAGCCGACCTCCAGGAAGATCAGTTTGGATTCCGTAGAAACACTGGAACACGTGAAGCAATACTGACCTTACGACTTATCTTAGAAGATAGATTAAGGAAAGGCAAACCTACGTTTCCAGCATTTGTAGACTTAGAGAAAGCTTTTGACAATATTGACTGGAATACTCTCTTTCAAATTCTAAAGGTGGCAGGGGTAAAATACAGGGAGCGAAAGGCTATTTATAATTTGTACAGAAACCAGATGGCAGTTATAAGAGTCGAGGGACATGAAAGGGAAGCATTGGTTGGGAAGGGAGTGAAATAGGGTTGTAGCCTATCCCAGATGTTATTCAATATGTATACTGAGCAAGCAGTAAAGGAAACAAAAGAAAAATTCGGAGTAGGAATTAAAATCCATGGAGAAGAAGTAAAAACTTTGAGGTTTGCCGATGACATTGTAATTCTGTCAGAGACAGCAAAGGACTTGGAAGAGCAGTTGAACGGAATGGACAGTGTCTTGAAAGGAGGGTATAAGATGAACATCAATAAAAGCAAAACGAGGATAATGGAATGTAGTCGAATTAAGTCGGGTGATGCTGAGGGAATTAGATTAGGAAATGAGACGCTTAAAGTAGTAAAGGAGTTTAGCTACTTGGGCAGCAAAATAACTGATGATCGTCGAAGTACAGAGGATATAAAATGTAGACTGGCAATGGCAAGGAAAGCGTTTCTGAAGAAGAGAAATTTGTTAACATCGAATATAGATTTAAGTGTCAGGAAGTCATTTCTGAAAGTATTTGTATGAAGTGTAGCAATGTACGGAAGTGAAACATGGCCGATAAATAGTTTGGACAAGAAGAGAATAGAAGTTTTCGAAATGTGGTGCTACAGAAGAATGCTGAAGATTAGATGGGTAGATCACGTAACTAATGAGAGGTATTGAATAGGATTGGGGAGAAGAGAAGTTTGTGGCACAACTTGACCAGAAGAAGGGATCGGTTGGTAGTACATGTTCTGAGGCATCAAGGGATCATCAATTTAGTACTGGAGGGCAGCGTGGTGGGTAAAAATCGTAGGGAGACGAAGAGATGAATACACTAAGCAGATTCAGAAGGATGTAGGTTGCAGTAGGTACTGGGAGATGAAGAATCTTGCACAGGACAGAGTAGCATGGAGAGCTGCATCAAACCAGTCTCAGGACTGAAGACCACAACAACAACAACAACAATCAGCAGTCACTACGCACTCCACACACACGTTGGCTCATAATGCAACACTACAGCACCATCTGCTGACATCAACCTTAGAAATGCTAACCAGGGTCATCTACCAAGCCGTGGCAAAGAATACAGGATGCCTCGACACTAATGCATTCCAAAGCAGCCGTCGAACGCGACTAACGATAGTCGCATTACGATTAATTGTAGAAAAATCATTGAGGCTCAGCATACCAATACCGACCGCCTTTATGGACATAGAGAGAGCTTTCGATTACGTTAAATTGCCAAAATGTTCGAGATGGTGAAGAATTGAGGGATAGACAACAGGGACAGAGGATTAGTTCCGCTGTTATATAAGATCTCCATTGGTTTTCTTCCACATGAGAGAAGGAATTTACAGTACTGGCCACTAAAATTGCTACACCACGAAGATGACGTGCTACAGACGCGAAATTTAACCGACAGGAAGAAGATGCTGTGATATGCAAATGATTAGCTTTTCAGAGCATTCACACAAGGTTGGCAACGCTGGCTTCACTTACAACGTGCTGACATGAAAAAAGTTTCCAACCGATTTCTCATACACAAACAGCAGTTGCCCGGCGTTGCCTGCTGAAACGTTGTTGTGATGCCTCGTGTAAGGAGGAGAAATGGGTACCGTCACGTTTCCGACTTTGATAAAGGTCGGATTGTAGAATATCACGATTGCGGTTTATCGTATCGCGACATTGCTGCTCGCGTTGGTCGAGATCCAATGGCTGTTAGCAGAATATGGAATCGGTGGGTTCAGGAGGGTAATACGGATCGCCGTGCTGGATCCCAACGGCCTCGTATCACTAGCAGTCGAAATGATAGGCATCTTATCCGCATGGCTGTAACGGATCGTGCAGCCACGTCTCGATCCCTGAGTCAACAGATGGGGACGTTTGCAGGACGACAACCATCTGCACGAACAGTTCGACGACGTTTGCAGCAGCATGGACTATCAGCTCGGAGACCGTGGCTGCGGTTACCCTTGACGCTGCATCACAGACAGGAGCGCCTCCGATGGTGTACTCAACGACGAACTGGGGTGCACGAATAGCAAAACGTCATTTTTTCGGATGAATCCAGGTTCTGTTTACAGCATCATGATGGTCGCATCTGTGTGTGGCGACATCGCGGTGAACGCACATTGGAAGCGTGTATTCGTCATCGCCATACTGGCGTATCACCCGGCGTGATGGTATGGGGTGCCATTGGTTACACGTCTCGGTCACCTCTTGTTCGCATTGACGGCACTTTGAACAGTGGACGTTACATTTCAGATGTATTACGACCCGTGGCTCTACCCTTCATTCGATCCCTGCGAAACCCTACATTTCAGCAGGATAATGCTTATCGCATGTTGCAGGTCCTGTACGGGCCTTTCTGGATACAGAAAATGTTCGACTGCTGCCCTGGCCAGCACATTCTCAAGATCTCTCACCAATTGAAATCGTCTGGTCAATGGTGGCCGAGCAACTGGCTCGTCACAATACGCCAGTCACTACTCTTGATGCACTGTGGTATCGTGTTGAAGCTGCATTGGCAGCTGCACTATTACACGCCATCCAAGCTCTGTTTGACTCAATACCCAGGCGTGTCAAGGCCGTTATTACGGCCAGAGGTGGTTATTGTGGATACTGATTTCTCACGATCTATGTACCCAAATTGCGTGAAAATGTAATCACATGTCAGTTATAGTATAACATATTTGTCCAATGAATACCCGTTTATCATCTGAATTTCTTCATGGTGTAGCAATTTTAATGGCCAGTAGTGTGAGATCTCGAGTGGTTTGCTTTCACATGAGAGACGGAATTTACTTAAAAGCCATTTGATGGGCGCCATTTCTGAGTGCTACAGTTTGGCCTAAACGTAACTTCGTTTTATAATTTGGATCGGGTGAAATGCAGAGTTAAGGGGCTGAATAAAAATCGACTGGGAAAATTAAGTTATCAGCAATAAGTCATAACCGAGGCCTTCAATTTAGCATCTACTTTCAGTAAAGATTATTCCGCCACTAACAAAACAACTGACAATTTCCTCCAATAATTATTCATTGTAACTGCATGCAAAGGTCTAAAAACTGCATAGTAATCAAATGGATTGAAAACAGGAGTACACCTCCATATCAGCCTATTCTGTAAAATAGACCATCGATCACTCATGTAAAAAGATAGTATGTACTTGAAGAATGGTATGACGGCATCGTTGTAGGCGTCAAAAATTAATAATCTCATGTGTGTAGATGAGGCTCTGAAGATCGCAATAGATGGACATCGACTGGGATCCAACATGCGAAAGTTGGCTGAACGAAGCAGGAAATATGGTCTTGAAAGCAACTACGGAAAGACCAAAGTGCTGATTATAGTGTGTTCTAATGACAACAGGCTTGACATCACAAGAATTGCTGTGTATGAGGTCGTCAGTCACTTCGAGTATTTAGGATATTTTGTCACTGGTACTGGATATTGCGAGATCCATAGGCGCATTTCGACTGCGAGAATTTCTGCAGTAAAACTTGCTCGCATCTGGAAGTACAACTCCATCACAGGCAAGATACAGCTCGCCCCCGCCCGGAGTCTAATCTTCCCTATTGTGACCTGCGCAACAGAAACGTGGTAGTGCTACATGCGATTCCTTCGAACACTATAGACAGAACATCACACTAATGACTCGATCCTGAGGCAACTCGGTCTCAGAACGAGCCTGTCGGCTCTCGTCAACGAAAATAAGTTGAAATATTCTAGCAATATTGCCAGAAGGCAAGAGGCAGTAGAAAGAATAATCATAGACGGAAATGTCGATAGTCGAAGACCCAGAGGACTCGCAGCATTGCGGTGGATAGAGCAGTGTAAGAAACTCACTGGGATGGAACTGCAGCAAGCAGTCACCATTCCCAAGACAGAGCTTTATACAGGGTGGTCCATTGATATTGCCCGGGCCAAATATCTCACGAAAGAAGCATCAAACGAAAAAAACTACAAAGAACGAAACTCGTCTAGCTTGAAGGGGGAAACCAGGTGGCGCTATGGTTGGCCCGCTAGATGGCGCTGCCATAGGTCAAACGGATATAAACTGCGTTTGTTTTTTTTAATAGGAACCCCCATTTTTATTACATATTCGTGTAGTACGTAAAGAAATATGAATGTTTTAGTTGGACCACTTTTTTCGCTTTGTGATGGATGGCGCTGTAATAGTCGCAGACGAATAAGCACGTGTTATCACGTAACATTCCTCCAGTGTGGACGGTGTTTGCTTCGTGATACATTACTCATGTTAAAATGGACCATTTACCAATTGCGGAAAAGGTCGATATCGTGTTGATGTATGGCTATTGTGATCAAAATGCCCAACGGGCGTGTGCTGTGTATGCTGCTCGGTATCCTGGACGACATCATCCAAGTGTCCGGGCCGTTCGCCGGGTAGTTACGTTATTTAAGGAAACAGGAAGTGTTCAGCCACATGTGAAACGTCAACCACGACCTGCAACAAATGGTGATGCCCAAGTAGGTGTTTTAGCTGCTATCGCAGCTAATCCGCACATCAGTAGCAGACAAATTGCGCGAGAATCGGGAATCTCAAAAACGTCGGTGTTGAGAATCCTACATCAACATCGATTGCACCCGTACCGTATTTCTATGCACCAGGAATTTCATGGTGACGACTTTGAACGTCGTGTACAGTTCTGCCACTGGGCACAAGAGAAATTACGGGATGATGCCAGATTTTTTGCACGCGTTCTATTTAGCGACGAAGCGTCATTCACCAACAGTGGTAACGTAAACCGGCATAATATGCACTATTGGGCAACGGAAAATCCACGATGGCTGCGACAAGCGGCACATCAGCGACCTTGGCGGGTTAATGTATGGTGCGGCATTATGGGAGGAAGGATAATTGGCCCCCATTTTATCGATGGCAATATAAACGGTGCAATGTATCCTGATTTCCTACGTAATGGCTCTGAGCACTATGGGACTTAACATCTATGGTCATCAGTCCCCTAGAACTTAGAACTACTTAAACCTAACTAACCTAAGGATGTCACACAACACCCAGTCATCACGAGGCTCCTACGTAATGTTCTACCCATGTTACTACAAGATGTTTCACTGCATGACGGAATGGCGATGTACTTCCAACATATGGATGTGCGGCACATAGCTCGCCTGCGTTTGAAGTGGTATTGAATAGCATATTACATGACAGGTGGATTGGTCGTCTAAGCACCATACCATGGCCCGCACGTTCACCGGATCTGACGTTCCCGGATTTCTTTCTGTGGGGAAAGTTAAAGGATATTTGCTATCGTGATCCACCGACAACGCCTGACAACATGCATCAGCGCATTGTCACTGCAAGTGCGAACATTACGGAAGGCGAACTACTCGCTGTTGAGAGGAATGTCGTTACACGTAATGCCAAATGCATTGAGGTTGACGGACATCATTTTGAGAATTTATTGCATTAATGTGGTATTTACAAGTAATCACGCTGTAACAGCATGCGTTCTCAGAAATGATAAGTTCACAAAGGTACATGTACACATTGGAACAACCGAATAAAATGTTCAAACGTACCTACGTGTATTTTAATTTAAAAAACCTACCTGTTACCAACTGTTCGTCTAAAATTGTGAGCCATATGTTCTGACTATTACAGCGCCATCTATCACAAAGCGAAAGAAGTGGTGCAACTAAAATATTCATATTTCTTTACGTACTACACGAATATGTAATAAGAAATGGGGGTTCCTATTTTTAAAAAAACCCAGTTGATATCCGTTTACCTATGGCAGCGCCATCTAGCGAGCCAACCATAGCGCCATTTGGTTTCCCCCTTCAAGCTAGACGTTTCATTCTTTGTAGTTTTTTCGTTTGACGCTTATTTCGTGAGATATTTGTCCCGGTCACGATCAATGGAGCACCCTGTAGAGGCAGGTCGCCAAGGACCTACCCTCTTGCGCAGGGTCAGACCAAAGAGGGAGGTATCCTCCCAATAAAACTGCAGTCACTATATCACGTAGAATCAACCTCTCTAACAGGCTTAATCGGTAGATTGATGCGAATGAGTGCGTGTGTAGATGGTCATTATGTTCGCCTGTCTTCGCCGAGTGAGACGTGCTCTGGCGGTGACTGTGTGTGAGGCCACAGGTCGGCCTTGGGTCCACATTCGTGTTGATATTCGAGCTGCTTTGGTTTTGTGGAATCGTTTCTCAGAAAGGAAGACAGCCCGGCTTTATGACTGTTGTTACCGAGCGAGGTGGTGCACTTGTTGCCATACTGGAGTCGCATTCGGGAGGACGACGGTTCAAACCCGCGTCCGGCCATCCTGATTTAAGTTTTCGGTGATTTCCCTAAATCGCTTCAGGCGAATGACGGGATGGTTCCTCTGACAAAGGGCACGGCTGTTTCCTTCGCCATACTTCCCTATTCGGAGCTTGTGCTCCGCCTCTAATGACCTCATTGTCCACGGGGCGTTACACACTAATCTCCTCTTCCTCCTTCATTATTGTTGGTCTACGTCGGTTACGAATGTGGACTAACGCCGAGAAAAACTGTATGGCGAGCGATCAGTTGAGGCGTAGCGCCGTATACCGATCCTGCCTTGGAGGTGGTTAAGTGGGAGATGTGTCTCAGAGCTGGATAGTGACAGATGGTGACGCGAGACTGGACGCGCACGTAGTTTATGTATCAGCCGATAGAGGACAGTAATGGATAGGGGACTGCGATTTAGTTTCGATTGTGCCCAGTAGAGTGCACTAAAGTAATAGAATGTTTTTCATAAACTGTTCTAGTATTTTCATAAAGTGTTATGTCTTTTTGTGTATGTAAAATATTATAAATGTGTTTTAGCAGTATGAATGATGCGTGAGTGTGGTTTAAGGTTAATATGAAGATAATTGTTTAACGATTTATGTAGTGGGATTTAGTGTGGGAACATTGCGAATAAGTATGGATGTGGACAAAGGGCATTTTTGTAGAATAGATCTGTAAAGTAAGTTTATGGTAAAGGGAAAGTTAATTTAGGTATAAATAACAATAGTAAATAACTTTATGCATAAACAAAACTTCAGCATATTAGATAATTACGTCGGTAAAAAGTGCAGTTGTTAGGTTTACTATTTTGCGATTGGTTATTGATGAAACGTGCGGACTGCCACGGGAGAATGTTGTTTTGCTATTGGCTGTTGAGTGAACTGACCAATGGGAAAGCAATATTCTTCGCGCGCCTTTCTCTGCTGGTAGAGAAGACTTTAGAGTATTCTAGAGAGGAGTCGGAGCTTAGCCATGAAACAGTTCGGACGTGCGTAGTAGTAGTTCCGATGGAAACGATAAGTTGCCGCATCTAGCAGTGTTTCATACATAAAAAGTGTTGTAAAGTGACGGCATAATTATTCCGATGGGTGTGTAGAAATTTCGGAATTTTTAAGTGAATTTTGTGACGAGAAAAGACAAATTCCGCGCGGCGTATTGAGCAGGTCGGTGGCTAAAAACTGTGACTGCATTAGGTACCGACAGATTTAATGTTTGTCGAGCATTCTCAGTCAAAAACAATCCGTATTTTTGTGGCTGTTACGTTTTCGGGAAATGCAACACCATAAACTTGCTAACGTGAGTGAAAGGGATGGTGAGTGACTGTGTGAAAACCAGCACGGGCTTGGCAGTGATACTTGTTCACGTAAGTTTCAGAATATATTAATAAAGGACAAAATTTCCAAACTTTCATTTCGTGTGAAAACTTTCTCCCGAAACGTAGATTAGTGACTTTAATTGCAGCCTGGTTCACGTCGAAGTACAGAAGATTTCGCTCGGCTTCACTACTGATGATCTGCTGAGACAATGTTCACAGGTAGGTGCAGGTTCGTCGTAAAGGGACAGAAGGAACCGCGCCGCCGCACAGGGAACTCTACACTTTCTGCGTTGTCGGAGTTGGTTAGTGAGGCCTTGACAGACTGTTATTCCGTCGTCGCCGGAATAACAGTTGACCGACTTGAATAGCGACTTGATAAGTTTGCAAAGGAAGAAACTGTAGTTGGGCTATTCTGAGAATACCATTATTATCTGTAGCAAGTTAATAGTATGCTCCGATATTTTCCGGGTGATCGACTGATGTAAGAGATTTGTGTAGTAGCTAGAGGCCTGTGATTGTCCAGATTTTTTATTTTATTTTATAATGCTTAAGATTGTAGAGTTTAAGGCTGTCCCTAATTGTGTATCTTATTTGTTGTAGTATCAGCCACTGTTGTCTGGCTTTACAATTATTGTTGTTTTGAGGGCCTTGCTGGCTTGTCATCGAAGTCCCAGTTTGATGTTACCGCAGCGGATAAGTTCGGGAAAGGCTATTGCCTGGGATGCATTTATTTGACTGAGGTTTCTGTATTTTCCGTAACAAGGGAAAAGCAATTTATGGTGACTTGGTTCTTAACATACTTTAAGTTAAAAGAATGATTTTGCTATTCGTCCTTACTTAGTTAAGGCATTTTACTTGCAGCTTATTGCAACTTGATATTTCGCAGTGTTGTTTAGTATCTCTGCTACGTTTCCTTATAGAAATCGCGGATGATTAATTTTCTGTATTTATTTGTTGTATTCGTAACATAATTCTACATCTACATCCATACTCCGCAAGCCACCTGACGGTGTGTGGCGGAAGGTACCTTAAGTACCTCTATCGGTTCTCCCTTCTATTCCAGTCTCGTATTGTTCGTGGAAAGAAGGATTGTCGGTATGCCTCTGTGTGAGCTCTAATCTCTCTGATTTTATCCTCATGGTCTCTTCGTGAGATATACGTAGGAGGGAGCAATATACTGCTTGACTCTTCGGTGAAGGTATGTTCTCGAAACTTTGACAAAAGCCCGTACCGAGCTACTGAGCGTCTCTCCTGCAGAGTCTTCCACTGGAGTTTATCTATCATCTCCGTAACGCTTTCGCGATTACTAAATGATCCTGTAACGAAGCGTGCTGCTCTCCGTTGGATCTTCTCTATATCTTCTATCAACCCTATCTGGTACGGATCCCACACTGCTGAGCAGTATTCAAGCAGTGGGCGAACAAGCGTACTGTAACCTACTTCCTTTGTTTTCGGATTGCATTTCCTTAGGATTCTTCCAATGAATCTCAGTCTGGCATCTGCTTTACCGACGATCAACATTATATGATCATTCCATTTTAAATCACTCCTAATGCGTACTCCCAGATAATTTATGGTATTAACTGCTTCCAGTTGCTGACCTGCTATTTTGTAGCTAAATGATAAAGGATCTATCTTTCTGTGTATTCGCAGCACATTACACTTGTCTACATTGGGATTCAATTGCCATTCCCTGCACCATGCGTCAATTCGCTGCAGATTCTTTAACCCTCTAGGCAAACCTTGGTAATTGTGCACCTAACTGAAGTTGTCTGTTAAAGATCTGTTTTTCGTTTTCTTCAATATCATTCCTTTCGTAGTTGTGTTGGAAGTTCAGTGTTTGATAGCCTTCAGCATAATCAGTCAGCTTTTCTTAAATTTTCATGAGTGTTTTAATTTTTTTAAATTATTGATATTTTTGATAAACTATTTGTAAGTGCATGAAAACAGTTATTATAAAATCTTCTGCGCTATTCTTGGCAAATAAATTTATCTCTGCCAGTTTCCACTCCAACTCTCCATCCCCACCCCACCCCCTTATCAAGTAATAACTACAATCACCCTTGCCTGTCGCAGCCACAGACCGGACATACCACAATGGATACAGGATAAAGACTACTTCTTTCACAGTTAAAACCTAATTGCTGCCTAAAAAAAAAGACATCTACAGTTGGGTTATGTGATACCTCTTGTTCCAAGGCGACTGGAACAGGAAAGGGAGGTAATGACAGTGGCACATAAAGTGCCCTCCGCCACACGCCGTTGGGTGGCTTGCGGAGTATAAATGTAGATGTAGATGTAGACTGGTCCGCGCGTCCATGGAATGCAATGCTACGTGGCGACATGGAAGTTCTTTTCGGCATACTGTACGTTTAACAGATATTCACAAACTTTTTAATAAAAGGATCTTTTCCCACTTGTCCTTCCCCCATCAACCAGTAGCTGTGTAAGATATATTGCCTCTCTTTTACATTTTGAATTAATGTTTTATTGGAAGGGGGGGGGGGGAATGAAGAAATGTGTGCAACCGGACAGTTACAGAAACGGAACGCCATCAGAGATGAGGGGCGACCACAGGTCATGGCTGGGGAGTACCCAGTCTCCATCGTTAATTACTTATTGTACGAAGGAAATGCGGTTTAGTAATTCTTGAAAATCAGCAACATATCGGATAATAGTTTGTGGGCAATGCTTCACAACGATCTGTTTGGCTAGTGACATTGCCTTATTAATCAGAAACGAAGGCAATCGCTACACGACCAGAAAAAAAAAAAATGTAGCATCCTCAAGAACTGTGTTCAGTGGCACCAGGGTGTAATATGTACATGATGAGAGATTAGAATTTGTAGTGTTAGTGATTCGCTTGTCACGGTCGTCGACGATCAGACGACACTCTGGAGGCCTCTGTGTGATCTCTGTTTCGACTCAGGTAGTAATTGTGCTGAATTTAAAGGTGAACAGTGTTTGGAACATTCATTCTAGGGTAGAACAGTGCCCCAACGAGGAGTACGTAATTTCAGCCATTTGAACGAGGTCACATTCTGACTCAACAGGTAGTAATTGTGCTGAATTTAAAGGCGAACAGTGTCTGGAACATTCATTCTAGGGTAGAACCGTGCCCCAACGAGCAGTACGTAATTTCAGCCATTTGAACGGGGTCAGATTCTGGGTCTGCAGGGACTCAATGTTTCGGTGGTTGTAACCACTCTTGCATTTCCGTCAGTGTTAGAGAAATATTGCAGTAATTTTTTCTTTCATAATAGTTTTTAATTAGCATTATTTGAAATATTTAAGTAAAAAAATTACTTAAAAGCAAGTAAAATGACTAAGAAATATTCATTATTCATCATTAATAAAGACCTTGAAGGAGTCACTGACATTCAGTACATTAGTGAGAGAATAATAAAGACGACTGTAGATTTAGGGAAAGAAAAACTAACTTTAGTACAGGTGTATGCAAAAAAATGGTTCAAATGGCTCTGAGCACTATGGGACTTAACAGCTGTGGTCATCAGTCCCCTAGAACTTAGAATTACTTAAACCTAACTAACCTAAGGACATCACACACGTCCATGCCCAAGGCAGGATTCGAACCTGCGACCATAGCAGTCGCACGTTTCCGGACTGCGCGCCTAGAACCGCGAGACCACCACAGTCGGCTAGGTGTATGCACCTCAAACTGGACGTTATCAGGATGATAAGAACCATTTTATTGAAGGTTTGGAAAAGTCATTAGTAAAGAGAGGGTGATCATTGTAGGAGACCTATAGTAAATGCACAGATTCGGACAGATAGAACAGGATATGAGAATGTAATGGGACCCTACGGATATGGTAGAAGAAACATAGAGGGTGAGCATCTCCTTGATTTCCGCATGAGGAATGGGTTGGTGGTGAAAAACAGTTTGTTTGAGAAGAGACAGGGCCATAAATAAAACGATACAGTGGGGATGGATTACAAAAGAATGAAAGAATGTAATTGAATATGTCATCACAGACGAAGAGAGCAGTAGAATGGTAACTGATGTCAGAGTAATCCCTAGCGACAGTCTTGACAGTGATCACCGTCTCTTAGTAGAGGACCTGAGAAACTTCCATGTGCCAAAAGTACAGAACAAGAAAACGCCAAAAATCAAAGTATGGGAACTCCAGAAAAGAGAGCTGAATATCAGAACCGGATAAAATTCCTGTTACCAAGAGATGAAAGTAAAAAATGGAGAGGCAAAATGGGGAGATTAAGGTACACATAGGTAAAGGAAACCACCAAAGTGGAAAGACAAGTATGATGACAAGAGTGAAGGAAACACCTTGGTGGAATGAAAGTGTCAGAGCAGTAATCAGGGAAAGAAATCTCTTCAGGAAAGAGAGGGATCGGGAGAAAAATAAACCAGAACTTATTAGAGATGAGGCAAAGATCCGAAACCTCGAACAAATGTACCGAATCAAGAAACTGGAAGTTAAAAGAACAGTTGCAGAAGAAAAGACCAAGGCATGGAAGATATTCACTCAGAAATCGGAGGAGGACAGTAGAGGCAATAAGAAACTGTTGTATAGGGTTATCAGAGGTAAAAGGAAACCAATGAAGACCACAAAAAGGACTAGAAAATGAAAATGGAAATCTGGTTAGGACATAAAGTGGCATGAGAGAAGTCCTGAAAAACCATTTTGACCACCCATTAAATAAATCAGTTGAAGAACCAAACACAGAACTGGAAATCCACGCTTACAATGAGGAAAGTCCCATCATCTGGACAGAAACAGTTGAAGAATCATATACAGAACTGGAAATCCACACTTACAATGAGGAAACTCCCATTACCTGGACAGAAACAGAGGCAGCCTTAAAATCTATGTCTAAAGGAAAATCTTCAGGTGCAGACATGATAAAGGAAACAGGTATCCAAGGCAGAGAATGACTGCACCAAGTACTGAATGCCATATGGGCAGATAACAAAATTCCTGTGGATTGGAGCAAGGGTGTAATAATTCCCCTGTTTAAGAAAGTTGGCAGGCGGAAACCCACCAACTATAGAGGAATAACCCTATTGTCTCATGGGCTGAAAATACTTGAGAAAAGCATAGAAAAGAGACTGAGAACTATCATAGAACCACAGCTGGAGGAGGAACAATATGACCGCAGAAGAAACAGATCAACAATAGATCTAATTTTTAACACCCGCATGGTGATGGAAAAGTATTGGGAGAAAGGCAAGAACCTGGTCATTGTGTTCCTGGATATAGAAAAAGCCTATGATAGTGTTACAAGAGATAAGATCTGGGAACGCCTCAGGAAAAAGAACGAAGGACTAAAAAGAAAAATTCAGATGTTGTATCAAAGACTGTACTAGCTGTGTATTGGGGAAGGACGAGCATCATGGTTTGAGACCAAGGAAGTGCACTGTCCCCACTTCTTTTCATCACTGTTGTGGATACTATAATGAAGAACGCCAAGGAGAAGTGAGGTGAACTGAATGCATTTGCATTTCTACATCTACATGATTACTCTGCAATTCACATTTAATTGCTTGGCAGAGGGTTCATCGAACCACAATCATACTGTCTCCTACCATTCTACTCCCGAACAGTGCGCGGGAAAAACGAACACCTAAACCTTTCTGTTCGAGCTCTGATTTCTCTTATTTTATTTTGATGATCATTCCTACCTATGTAGGTTGGGCTCAACAAAATATTTTCGCATTCGGAAGAGAAAGTTGGTGACTGAAATTTCGTAAATAGATCTCGCCGCGACGAAAAACGTCTTTACTTTAATGACTTCCATCCCAACTCGCGTATCATATCTGCCACACTCTCTCCCCTATTACGTGATAATACAAAACGAGCTGCCCCTTTTTGCACCCTTTCGACGTCCTCCATCAATCCCACCTGGTAACGATCCCACACCGCGCAACAATATTCTAACAGAGGACGAACGAGTGTAGTGTAAGCTGTCTCTTTAGTGGACTTGTTGCATCTTCTAAGTGTCCTGCCAATGAAACGCAACCTTTGGCTCGCCTTCCCCACAATATTATCTATGTGGTCTTTCCAAATGAAGTTGTTCGTGATTTTTACACCCAGGTACTTAGTTGAATTGACAGCCTTGAGAATTGTACTATTTATCGAGTAATCGAATTCCAACGGATTTCTTTTGGAACTCATGTGGATCACCTCACACTTTTCGTTATTTAGTGTCAACTGCCACCTGCCACACCATACAGCAATCTTTTCTAAATCGCTTTGCAACTGATACTGGTCTTCAGATGACCTTACTAGACGGTAAATTACAGCATGATCTGCGAACAACCTAAGAGAACTGCTCAGATTGTCACCCAGGTCATTTATATAGATCAGGGACAGCAGAGGTCCCAGGACGCTTCCCTGGGGAACACCTGATATCACTTCAGGTATTACTCGATGATTTGCCGTCTATTACTACGAACTGCGACCTTCCTGACAGGATGACATCATGATAATGGGTGAAACTGAAGAGGAAGTACAGATCAGATTCGATGAATGGAAGTCTCATTTCCAGAAATATAACCTCAACATCAGCAAGACCAAGACAGTGGTGATGGCAGTCAACAGAGATGGTCAAACAGAAAGTGTAAAACTAGGAGCCCACCAACTAGAGTGTGTGGACAGTTTTCCTTACCTCATTTCAAATAGGTACCCCACTCATACAATTATAGTCGGAGGTGACTTTAACCTACCCTTGATATGCTGGAAAAATTATACGTTTAAAGCCGGCGGCAGGCATGAAACGTCATCCGAAATTGTACTGAATGCTTTCTCAAAAATGGTTCAAATGGCTCTGAGCACTATGGGACTTAACATCTGAGGTCATCAGTACCCTAGAACTTAGAACTACTTAAACCGAACTAACCTAAGGACATCACACACATCCATGCCCGAGGCAGGATTCGAACCTGCGACCATAACAGTCGCGCGATTCCAGGCTGAAGCGCCTAGAACGGCTCGGCCACACCGGCCGGCGAATGCTTTCTCAGAAAATTATTTTGAACAATTAGTTCATGAGCCACTCGAAGCGTAAATGGTTGCGAAATTATACTTGACCTCTTAGCGACAAATAATCCTGCACAAATAGTGAGTATTGTGACGAATACAGGGATTAGTGGCCACAAGGCACTAGCTGCTAGGCTGAATACCGTAATTCCTACAACCATAAAAACGAAACGCAAAGTATATCTATTTAAAAAAGCTGGTAAAATGCTCTTAACGCCTTTTTAAGAGATAGTCTGCACTCCTTCCGATCTGATCATGTAAGCGTGGAAAAGTTGTGGAATGATTTCAAAGAGATAGTATCGACAGCAATTGAGAGATATATACCACATAAATAAATAAGTGATTGTACTGGTCCCCCATGGTACACAAAACGGGTCAATCGCTGTTGCAGAAGCAGCGAAAAAAGCATGCCAAATTTAAAAGAACGCAAAATTCCCAAGACTGGAAAAGTTATGCAGAAGTTAGAAATATAGCGCGTACTTCAATGCGAGATGCTTTCAATAATTTCCACAACGAAACTCTGTCTGTATTACCAGTCTTCAAGTACATACTATCTTTTTAAATGAGTGATCGATGGTCTATTTTACAGAATAGGCTGATATTGAGGTGTACTCCTGTTTTCAATCCATTTGATTACTTTGTAGTTTTTAGACCTTTGCATGCGGTTACAATGAATAATTATTCGAGGAAATTGTCAGTTGTTTTGTTAGTGGCGGAATAATCTTTACTGAAAGTAGATGCTAAATTGAAGGCTGATAACTTAATTTTCCCAGTCGATTTTTATTCAGGCCCCTTAACTCGGCATTTCACCCGATCCAAATTATAAAACGAAGTTACGTTTAGGCCAAACTGTAGCACTCAGAAATGGCGCCCATCAAATGGCTTTTAAATAAATTCCTTCTCTCATGTGAAAGCAAACCACTGGAGATCTCATATAACAGCGGAACTATTCCTCTGTCCATGTACTCTATCCCTCTGTTCTTCACCAACTCGAACGTTTTGGCCATTTAACGTAATCGAAAGCTTTCTCTGTGTCCATAAAGGCGGCCGGTATTGGTATGCTGAGCCTCAGTGATTTTTCTACAGTTATTCATAACGCGACTATCGTCGTTCGCGTTCGACGGCTGCTTTGGATGCATGTGTCGAGGCTTCCTGTATTCTTTGCCACGGCGTCGTAAATGATCCTGGTTGGTATTTATAAGGTTGATGTCACCTGATGGTGCTGTAGTGTTACATTATGAGCCAACGTGTGCGTAGTGACTGGTGATTGTAAGCGAATGAAAAGTATAGCACTAGCGTTTTACATTATTAAATAACAGAATTGTACACTAGCGGTTAACTGAATGATGTAGCGCTGTTTTAAACAGACTGGACTTGTATTCGTGAGGGCGGAGAGGTCGGTTTCCATCCGACCCTTCTGATTTAGGCTTTCTGTGGTTCCCGCAAATTATTTCAGGGAAGAGGGATGGTTCCTACTACGAAGACGCTGCCGTCTTCCTGTCCCATCCTTCTCAAACTACTCCCTTAAGTATGTAAATGTCTGTATACACACGAATTATATTATTTTTGTTGGTCTTAAATTGCAATATCATGACATATCCGATACACTTGTAGAAGTGATCCACGGATTAATTAAACTACTAATGCTACTACCACCAAGACACGAGATGCGAGGGTGAGTTTCCTATACTCTCGCACTTCTTGTCATTGCTAGTCTTCGGAAACATGCCTTTAATTTTCTCTCCTTGCGCACCGAGTAACTCTTCAGGAAATAACAGGTTCTGGAGCTTTATGATATTTTAGCCAATGCAGTCCTCTGTCAAATTCTCTCAGAACTGATGGGCCAAGCTCATATTCGTCAACGCCATTTGCTTTTCCCAGACCATTTTCGTGCGTATCTCTTCCATCATGCAGTTCCTCTACATACTGCAAGCATTTTCGTGTGCTGCTCCGCCCTATGCGCCTCGTACCATTCCTTTGTCCTCACTGTCTTGCGTTATTGCCATTCTACTTCTGAAATGGTTCCGAATTTCTTCATACGATCCTTTGCGTTACGCTGTGTCTTGTAATTGTCTATCTCTTCACCTTTATTTCGAAATCATACCTCTCGTACCTTCTTCCTCTCTTCTTATCGCATTTTTATATTGTCTACATCCAGAATGATCTATATTTTTAATTTCTTCCATTCTTTTATAATGTTGAGTATATTTTCTGAAATCCATGACTTGTGTGTTACACGCTGTTTTATTCTTGTTTCGTTTTTTTATGACAGCAAATTTAAGTGAACAACGTGCAGCTGTAAAATTTTGGTTTCTACTCGGTAATACTGCTGCTGAAACTGTTTCAATGTTGAAAACAGATTACCAAAATGACTCTATGGGAAAAACGCAACTGTACGGTTGTTTTACTCGATTTAAAAATGGCGATATGTCGGTTGATAACAAATCTCGTTCAGGGCGTCCGCCAACTGCCCGAATCGACGAAAATATTGAAAAAATTCGGCAGCTTGTGCTCACAAGCCGTCGACAAACAATTGATCAACTGTCAGAGATTAGTGGGTTATCTTGGAGTTCGGTTCAGCGAATTTTAACAGAATATTTGGGAATGAAAACAGTTACTACCAAGTTTGTTCCTCGCGTTGTGACTGACAGTCAAAACGAACGTCGAGTTTTTGGCTAAAAATGGCACCTTACTCGCCTAACTTGGCTCCATGCAAGTTTTTCTTATTTCCACGCATGCAAAGGGGCACGAAATGACAACGATTTGACAACACTGAAGAAGTCAAGAAAAAAACGAGGATGGAGCTGCCGGTCATTTCTAAAGATGAGTACAAAAAAATATTTCGAACAATGGAAGCACCAGTGGGGCAAATGTATCAGTTGTAATGGAGATTATTTTGAAGGTATAAGGTTGTTTTGCAAACAATTTGAAAATATATAGCTGTTTTTGTTGTTGTGGTCTTCAGTCCGGAGACTGGTTTGATGCAACTCTCCATGCTACTCTATCCTGTGCAAGCTTCTTCATCTCCCAGTACCCACTGCAACCTACATCCTTCTGAATCTGTTTAGTGTATTCATCTCTAGGTCTCCCTCTACGATTTTTACCCTCCTCTCTGCCCTCCAATACTAAATTGGTGATCCCTTGATGCCTCAGAATATGCCCTACCAACCGATCCCTTCTTCTAGTCAAGTTGTGCCACAAATTTCTCTTCTCTCCAATTCTGTTCAGTACCTCCTCATTAGTTATGTGATCTACCCATCTGATCTTCAGCATTCTTCTGTAGAACCACATTTCGAAAGTTTCTGTTCTCTTCTTGTCTAAACTATTTATCGTCCACGTTTCACTTCCATACATGGCTACACTCCATACAAATACTTTCAGAAACGACTTCCTGACACTTAAATCTATACTCGATGTTAACAAATTTCTCTTCTTCAGAAACGCTTTCCTTACCATTGCCAGTCTACATTGTATATGCTCTCTACTTCAACCATCATTAGTTATTTTGCTCCCCAAATAGCAAAACTCATTTACTACTTTAAGTGTCTCATTTCCTAATCTAATTCCCTCAGCATCGCCTGAATTAACTCGACCACATTCCATTATCCTCGTTTTGCTTTTATTGACGTTCATGTTATATCCTCCTTTGAAGACATTGTCCATTCCATTCAACTGCTCGTCCAAGTCCTTTGCTGTCTCTGACAGAATTACAATATCGGCGAACCTCAATGTTTTTATTTCTTCTCCATGGATTTTAATTCCTACTCCAAATTTTTCTTTTGTTTCCGTCGTCTTGTTCCTTCACTATTTCATCTCTCAAAGCTACCCATTCTTCTTCTACTGTATTTCTTGCCCCCATTCTTGTCAATCGTTCCCTAATGCTCTCTCTGAAAGTCTCTACAACCTCTGGTTCTGTCAGTTTATCCAGGTCCCATCTCATTAAATTCCCACCTTTTTGCAGTTTCTTCAGTTTTAATCTGCAATTCATGACCAATAGATTGTGGTAGAGGCCACATCTGCCCTTGGAAATGTCTTATAATTTAGAACCTGGTTCCTAAATCTCTGTCTTACCATTATATAATCTATCTGAAATCTTCTAGTATCTCCAGGCCTCTTCCATGTATACAACAAATATATATAGCTATGAAAAATATATATAGCTATCAAAAATAATTCCGATTTTTTTTTTTGGTACCACTTCGTACATTTCAAAGGACACAGATACACGACACTATTTTTCAACATAGTAACCAAGGGTCTGTAAACTGTCGTCGCAACTTAGTACCAATTGTTCAGTTCCTCGACCATAGAAATCCACTCCTTGGCCACGGAGCCATTCGAGGATGGCTCTGTCTGCGCTCTCATTCTCGTAAAATCTGCAGTTGCTGCGAATCAGTTCCTCGATTGCCTGGACGTTATCGTTTACAGTCAAAGGCGATGGCCTTGCTTCATGATCAGCATCATTCACGTATGGTTAGCATCGGTCAAACTGTTGGGACCGCTTCACCGCGGCTGGATGGGCGTTGCATTTGTTCCACATACGGCAGGAATTTCACGGCGAATCTGAGTGTAATTTAGAGGTTTCTCGAACAACTTTGGATTACGTATCCAGCCTCCAAACCATTACACCCCGACACTTCGAAACACTTGTTATCCGTACGGCAGCGTAACTCTGTGTGTGTGTGTAGGGAACCCGGATCACTTACTCTCTCCCGACAATGCGCCAATCTTCTTACCAAATGGTCTTAGCATGGGACAACAAGTACACACACACAAAAAAAAAAAAAAAAAAAAAAAAGTCCTGCAGCACGCCCAATGACCAGATAAGTGATGTGAGAGGTAGTTCATCATTGTAAGAGTATACAGTAACAAATTCAAACCAAACTAGACACACAGGCCACAGTAGGGAGTACCCAAATGGTCTCATCAAAACACAGTGTAACCCCCTCTGGCGGCAACGCTCAACTGCAAACGATCATATACGCCGTATGGCAGCCTGAAGTAGATTGTCCCAAGCATTCTGCGCTTTGTTGCAACTCGGCAATGGTTCTTGCATCCCCTGGAGAACGAGTAAGATATCGCCTCATTATGTACCATTGAAACTACCTCTTTAATTATTTTTATTAAACACTGACCTACAGAATTTTCCCTGACAAAGACAACTCAAACTGAACCTATTTATTTATTACCCACAATGTACAAGCCACACGCAATCTGACTGCTATGCATGGAAAACATGACTTCCAATAATTAATACAAAAGAATGGCCATGCATTGCAAAAAATCCTAACAATAATACAAATCCAAGAAATACGAAATTAAAGAAATATTTAACTACCTCCAACTCTGTTAATTGCCTAAACTCATTTCAGTTACTAATCCCAACAGTACAAACCCCATTCTTTTTCATAAGTCACTTACCTCACAAAAAATCTTCCTAACTCGAACTGCAGCAATTACAACAAGTACGAGTAACAACTACAGCCAGCTAAATAAAAATATTCTACTATAGACACTAACTACCAGGAGGCATACGGTTAGCGAAAGGAAGATTTTGTTGAAGAGCAAACAAAATATTTAGAATATTTTACCTTATTCAAGTGACATCCAGTTCTAAAAGTTATGTAGTTGTCAATAATTCCACTGCCCAAACGTTATCATCATCGTACATTTCCTTGCGTATTTTCTTATAAACACATCATTTCATCTCACTTTACAATGCATGTCCTACTAAGTGCCTCCATTAAGAATAATATGTCCACACACTTCCTTATCCACTCACTAACTGCTAGTCCGTCCAACCACAGAATCTCTTGCCGAGAGCATAGAGCACTGTCAGCGATATTAACACGGTCTACAGCGCTGCAGTTATAAGAGTCAAGGGGAACGAAAGGGAAGCAATGGTTAAGAAGGGAGTGAGACAGGGTTGTAGCCTATCCCCGATGTTATTTAACCTGTATACTGAGCAAGCAGTAAAGAAAACAAAAGAAAAATTCGGAGTAGCTATTAAAATCCACGGAGAAGAAATAAAAACTTTAAGGTTCGCCGATGACATTATAATTCTGTCAGAGACAGCAAAGGACTTGCAAGAGCAGTTGAACGGAATGGACAGTGTCTTGAAAGGAGGATATAAGATGAGCATCAACAAAAGCAAAACGAGGATAATGGAATGTAGTCAACTCGGGTGATGCTGAGGGAATTAAATTAGGAAATGAGACACTTAAAGTAGTAAAGGAGTTTTGCTATTTGGGGAGCAAAATAACTGATGATGGTCGAAGTAGGGAGGATATAAAATGTGGACTGGCAATGGAAAGGAAAGCGATTCTAAAGAAGAGAAATTTGTTAACATCGAATATGGATTTAAGTGTCGGGAAGTCTTTTCTGAAAGTATTTTTATGGAGTGTAGCCATGTACGGAAGTGAAACATGGACGGTAAATAGTTTGGACAAGAAGAGAATAGAAGCTTTCGAAATATGGTGCTACAGAAGAATGCTGAAGATTAGGTGGGTAGCTCACATAACTAATGAGGAGGTATTGAATAGAATTGGGGAGAAGAGGAGTTTGTGGCACAACTGGACAAGAAGAAGGGACCGGTTCGTAGGACATGTTCTGAGGCATCAAGGGATCACCAATTTAGTACTGGAGGGCAGCGTGGAGGGTAAAAACCGTAGACCAAGAGATGAATACACTAAGCAGATTCAGAAGGATGTAGGTTGCAGTAGGTACTGGGAGATGAAGCAGCTTGCACAGGATAGAGAGCTGCATCAAACCAGTCTCAGGACTGAAGACCACAACAACAACAAAAAAATGGTTCAAATGGCTCTGAGCACTGTGGGACTTAACATCTGTGGTCTTCTGTCCCCTACAACTTAGAACTACTTAAACCTAACTAACCTAAGGACATCACACTCATCCATGCCCGAGGCAGGATTCGAACCTGCGACCGGAGCGGTCACGCGGTTCGAGACTGAAGTGCCTAGACCGCGCGGCCACACTGGCCGGCCAACAACAACATAGCGCTACTAACATACAAACAGGCTACTTACAGCACATTTGCTCTGTTGGCGAGAGATATGCTGAGCTCGCTGATCAGAGCAATTGTTGTACATCAGAAAAGTACGTTGCGTTGCAGCAGCCGCACGTGGACGTGCACTATCGTGCTGAAAAAGCACATCACCTTCCTGTTGCAGAAAGGGCAGTAGTATGGGAATAACAGCCTGTGCTGTGTATCGGGCTCCACTTACTTTTCCCTGCAGAAATACGAAACGTGACCGCGAGTCGTAACTGATGGCCCCCCACACCAAGCATCCTGGGGGGGGGGGGGGGGGGACAGGGCCGAATGCATTCTGGAATAGGCAGCTCACCAGTTCTACGTCATACATTGTATGTCCGTCACTGGCATATGGGCAGAACGTACTCTCACCACTGAATACAGCAGAGCGCTATTCCACTCTCCCATGACACCAAACCAGCCATGCTTGTCAGTGATGTCAGAGGTAGCCTTTCTAAGGGCACAGGAGACCTTAATCCTGCTGTAAGCAGCCGGTTCCCAGCACTTCCTGATCACACAGCACGTGCATCGTGTCCTCGGATTTCGTCTCCGGATGATATTCGGTGGGCCACCGCTGCTCGCACAATCTGTCAATCTTGACATGCCTCTTCATGACGCGGTCTTCCAGAATCTGGCCTACAAGTGTGGGGATGTTTCACAGACCACTGTTAGAAGCAGCGACATGTTGCGCCGAACATGCAGAGCATCCGGTTGATACACCCACCACAGCCTGACCTCTTTTAACTGGCTGAAGCTCTTCAACAGGCGTACGTAGTCGTTGGTGTTTCATGGCTGTATTCTGGAACTTATGTCGCAAACACTGTTCACATGTGAACTCAGCACAGTTTGTAACACGCCCGGGAGTACGAATGGGGGGTGGGGGTACCTTAAACTGACTTCTTGTTTCGTGACCGTGCGCCCTGTCCACACCACGTACCTAATAATCCCGCGGGCGGTAGTATTGTCCTGCTCCACACTGCTGTTGGCTTGCCTGAAATTATCTACCAAAATATGCAACGGGTTTAGGGGAGCCACTCAACGTTAGAACACAACTCTATCCAATGTCTGGTATGAACATCTACACTCCTGGAAATTGAAATAAGAACACCGTGAATTCATTGCCCCAGGAAGGGGAAACTTTATTGACACATTCCTGGGGTCAGATACATAGTATGATCACACTGACAGAACCACAGGCACATAGACACAGGCAACAGAGCATGCACAATGTCGGCACTAGTACAGTGTATATCCACCTTTCGCAGCAATGCAGGCTGCTATTCTCCCATGGCGACGATCGTAGAGATGCTGGATGTAGTCCTGTGGAACGGCTTGCCATGCCATTTCCACCTGGCGCCTCAGTTGGACCAGCGTTCGTGCTGGACGTGCAGACCGCATGAGACGACGCTTCATCCAGTCCCAAACATGCCCAATGGGGGACAGATCCGGAGATCTTGCTGGCCAGGGTAGTTGACTTACACCTTCTAGAGCACGTTGGGTGGCACGGGATACATGCGGACGTGCATTGTCCTGTTGGAACAGCAAGTTCCCTTGCCGGTCTAGGAATGGTAGAACGATGGGTTCGATGACGGTTTGGATGTACCGTGCACTATTCAGTGTCCCCTCGACGATCACCAGTGGTGTACGGCCAGTGTAGGAGATCGCTCCCCTCACCATGATGCCGGGTGTTGGCCCTGTGTGCCTCGGTCGTATGCAGTCCTGATTGTGGCGCTCACCTGCACGGCGCCAAACACGCATACGACCATCATTGGCACCAAAGCAGAATCGACTCTCATCGCTGAAGACGACACGTCTCCATTCGTCCCTCCATTCACGCCTGTCGCGACACCACTGGAGGCGGGCTGCACGATGTTGGGGCGTGAGCGGAAGACGGCCTAACGGTGTGCGGGACCGTAGCCCAGCTTCATGGAGACGGTTGCGAATGGTCCTCGCCGATACCCCAGGAGCAACAGTGTCCCTAATTTGCTGGGAAGTGGCGGTGCGGTCCCCTACGGCACTGCGTAGGATCCTACGGTCTTGGCGTGCATCCGTGCGTCACTGCGGTCCGGTCCCAGGTCGACGGGCACGTGCACCTTCCGCCGACCACTGGCGACAACATCGATGTACTGTGGAGACCTCACGCCCCACGTGTTGAGCAATTCGGCAGTACGTCCACCCGGCCTCCCGCATGCCCACTATACGCCCTCGCTCAAAGTCCGTCAACTGCACATACGGTTCACGTCCACGCTGTCGCAGCATGCTACCAGTGTTAAAGACTGCGATGGAGCTCCGTATGCCACGGCAAACTGGCCGACACTGACGGCGGCGGTGCACAAATGCTGCGCAGCTAGCGCCATTCGACGGCCAACACCGCGGTTCCTAGTGTGTCCGCTGTGCCGTGCGTGTGATCATTGCTTGTACAGCCCTCTCGCAGTGTCCGGAGCAAGTATGGTGGGTCTGACACACCGGTGTCAATGTGTTCTTTTTTCCATTTCCAGGAGTGTATATTCTGAGACGATATGGAAACCACAGTTTGCACTGTTTACACTCTAAATCGTAATAGTTTAACCTAATTAACAATCTTGATAATTAACTGTCCAAAATATAATTCAGACGAGCGTACGCGTAACCGACACGACGCGGATGATTGTTGATGACGCGGAAGCCGAATGATCGAACGGAAGTTTTTACGCTCGTCACACATACAGATATCTGGCAATAGTCCTCCTTGCCACTAGTAATGATATAACACTGTTTGTAAAGTTAATTTTTCAGTTCTCAGTTCTCACTTGTACGAGCGTGCGCGTAACCGCCGCGGCGCGACTGATTGTTCATAATTCGGAAAAGCGATGAATGAACGCACGTTCTCACGCTCGCTACAAGACACTGGCACTTGCCTGCACTCTTTTATGGTAACTAATATCTACTGATTCACATCAGTTCATTCTGGGAGACCGAACACGGCGCTTGCTCATTTTTAATTACATCTTGACGCACTTTTCTTCTGAATTACTTCCATATTTAATCACTTTACTGTAATAGCACTTGTAACAAACACTTCAACCTGAAGACTAACAATGCTTCTACATGCAGAGCTACACACTACACAACATAGCAGTCCCGTGTCCCGCGCTCGACTCTCCACAGACGCGGCTGCCCGCAAAGATACTCCACAACTAAGCCAGCGATATGACAGTACGCTTACAAGTTACTGCCTGGAGAGTCACAACAGGGGTCGCACAGACGGGCCTCCTCAGCGCCATCTGATCGCCGATGACCTTGACAAATGAGTCACTAACACTATAGCCCGAATATGATAGGTTGGCTTAAAATAGTAAACGCATTGCTCCCTTCACTTTTGACGTCCAACAATTTATTACAATTGTTAATACAGTCGATATATCTTTGTTCCTTACAGGATACGTCAATTTCGTTAGCCGCACCTGGTAATTCATAAAACTTTAAGTTTAGGAGTACATGTTGGTGCCAGTATTAACAAGTATGCATGACACACTATCGCCCATGCGCTCTCGGGGCTATAGCCAGTTCCAGTACAACATCCGTTGCTGCCGTACTGCGGTCTCGAAGTGGGGACGAGGCTGTTTCCCAGATACGTTATTGCAATATGACGATGTATTACTATATTACAGTTTTTAGTTTTTGACGTTGTCCATTATGGATAAATCGTAGTTCCTTTTATTCTGAAGAAGGTTGGGTTATACCAACTGAAACCTAGGTAAAACTAGGTAAACATTGCAACTGAGGCTGTTGTTAATTTACAATTAACGCTATAATCCCTCAGTATGCACTTTGCCACTGAACGGAGTCGTGGGTGTTTTGCATTTATTTTATTTATTTATTTATTTATTTTTTGGCAGTGCATTACTTAACTTTGTGAAGATCTCTCGTAGTTACAACCTTTCTCAACGAACTGGTTCAGGATCTATATTTTGCAGTCGTCAGACAGCAAGCTTCCCGGATCACCGTTAGTAGGCCAAAAGCAACCGCCGCTCGCCATTTCCTCGTTTCACGCCCTGGCGGTCACCGGCGACTTCCGACATCCGGCGTCCGCGTAAACTGAACAGCCGCCGCAGTTCGCCGTCTTACACGCCGCTTCGCCAAGCCAACAGCACCGCACCGCCCACAGCACTTACAAGAAATGCAGATGATAAACGGGTATCATTGGACAAATATTTTATACTAGAACTGACATGTGATTATATTTTCACGCAATCTGGTTGCATAGATCCTGAGAAAACAGTACCCAGAACAACCACCTCTGGCCGTAATAACGGCCTTGATACGCCTGGGCATTGAGTCAAACAGAGCTTGGATGGCGTGTACAGGTACAGCAGCCCATACAGCTTCAACACGATACCACAGTTGATCAAGAGTGGTGACTGGCGTATTGTGACGAGCCAGTTGCTCGGCCACCATTGACCAGACATTTTCAGTTGGTGAGAGATCTGGAGAATGTGCTGGCCAGGGCAGCAGTCGAATATTTTCTGTATCCAGAAAGGCCAGTACAGGACCTGCAACTTGCGATAAGCATTATCCTGCTGAAATGTAGGGTTTCGCAGGGATCGAATGAAGGGTAGAGCCACGGGTCGTAACACATCTGAAATGTGACGTCCACTGTTCAAAGTGCCGTCAATGCGAACAAGAGGTGACCGAGACGTGTAACCAATGGCACCCGATACCATCACGCCGGGTGATACGCCAGTATGGCGATGACGAATACACGTTTCGAATGTGCGTTCACTGCGATGTCGCCACACACAGATGCGACCATCATGATGCTCTAAACAGAACCTGGATTCATCCGAAAAAATGACGTTTTGCCTTTCGTGCACCCAGGTTCGTCGTTGAGTACACCATCGCAGGCGCTCCTGTCTGTGATGCAGCGTCAAGGGTAACCGCAGCCATTGTCTCCGAGCTGACAGTCTGTGCTGCTGCAAACGTCGTCGAACTGTTCATGTAGATGGTTGTTGTCTACAAACGTCCCCGTCTATTGACTCGAGGATCGAGACGTGGCTGCACGATCCGTTACAGCCATGCGGATAAGATACCTGGCATCTCGACTGCTAGTGATACGACGCCATTGCGATCCAAACTCCTGAACCCACCGATTCCATATTCTACTAACAGTCATTGGATCTCGACCAACGCGAGCAGCAATGTAGCGATACGATAAACCGCAATCGTGATAGGCTACAATCTGACCTTTATCAAAGACGGAAACGTGATGGTACTCATTTCTCCTCCTTACACGACGCATCACAACAACGTTTCACCAGGCAACGCCGGTCAACTGCTGTTTGTGTATGAGAAATCGGTTGGAAACTTTCCTCATGTCAGCACGTTGTAGGGGTCGCCACCGGCGCCAACCTTGTGTGAATGCTCTGAGAAACAAATCACTTGCATATCGCAGCATCTTCTTCCTGTCGATTAAATGTCGCGTCTGTAGCACGTCATCTTCGTGGTGTAGCAATTTTAATGGCCAGTAATGTAGTATTCTGGATGGCACTCAAATCCTGAGTTCCCTACCACACGCTGCCAAACCACTCCGCCACTGAACCGTGTCCGTACTTGCGGTCTTCCTCTGCCGTGTTATCGGCCTGATCGCCAAGGAACAAATAAACGAGCAACGCCCAGTTTCTGCTATAAGAAGACAAACTGAGACAATTATCTGGGCCAGTCACTCCCTTTTTCCAACGATGTGTTTTGAGAGTATGGCCACAGTGGTTCACTTCTGTATACCGTCCGTCCAAAAAGTTCCAGTACCGGTTTTATTCCTGGAGTATAAGTGAGGTCAGTGCAGCAACTACGCTGGCAGTTTGAACTAATAACTGTAGACAGCAAATGTGCATTCGATCAGTTATTCGTGAGCAGGCAGTGTTAAGCAGGGGTCGTGTGGCCGTAGTGTGGCAATGAAGCAATATCACTACACCAAATGATCAAGGCATTATCCAGAGTCTTTTGAAGAACAGAAAAATGTATGCAAAGTTTGCACCGTACACCTTGATTCCCAAACAAAAACAACGTCTCGTGAAGTTGATTGAAATGCAAAAATCGGAAAATTCTTTTCTCTAAAAAGTCATCAGGGATGGAAAAAAAACCTTGATGTTAGGAATACGAACCTACCACAAGACAATAAAGTTCAGTATTTCACATGAAGGGTCAACGCTTTGACAACATTCAAGCCAGCCTGACGCGCGAGTTGAACAACAAACCAAAGAAGGACATTTCTGACAGTTTCACATATTTGCATGAACGTTCTGAAAGTTACGCTCCAGTGGAGGGAGACTACATCTACATCTCATCCATACTCCGCAAGCCACCTGACAGTGTGTGGCGGAGGGTACTTTGAGTACCTCTATCGGTTCTCCCTTCTATTCCAGTCTCATATTGTTCGTGGAAAGAAAGATTGTCGGTATTCCTCTGTGTGGGCTCTAATCTCTCTGATTTTATCCTCATGGTCTCTTCGCGAGATATACGTAGCAGGGAGCAATATACTGCTTGACTCCTCAGTGAAGGTTTGTTCTCGAAACTTCAACAAAAGCCCGTACCGAGCTACTGAGCGTCTCTGCTGCAGAGTCTTCCACTGGAGTTTATCTATCGTCTCCATAACACTTTCGCGATTACTAAATAAATCTATGTAGAACATCTGAAGCGTCTCAAAACTTTTTTAGTTTGGCGGGACATATCATCTCCTGGACGTAGGCAGTCGCCTTGCTTACATCTCAGTTTGCTACACATTCGAATTATGTGTCACTTGTTGTAACGTAGCACTGACGTCAAACATTACAAACGATGATAATGTTCAAAAATGGTTCAAATGGCTCTGAGGACTATGCGACTTAAATTCTGAGGTCATCAGTCGCCTAGAACTTAGAACTACTTAAACCCAACTAACCTAAGGACGTCACACACAACCATGCCCGAGGCAGGATTCGAACCTGCGACCGTAGCGGTCGCTCGGTTCCAGACTGTAGCGCCTAGAACCGCTCGGCCACTCCGGCCGGCGATGATAATGTTACCCGGTGATGTGACAGCAGGAAATACTACACTGCTGGCTGTTTTGTACGTTATACACATATTTTTTCCACAAATATCGAACTAAAGCACAACACAGAAATAGGCCAGACATCGTGGAGAAAAAGAAATATGGGGCTTGTAACTCCAACAGCATAACCAGGTAGTCAGCGAAAGATACAGACAGCATTCACAAAAGTGTTTACTTTTTTATAACTTTGTTACGTATCTGTAGATTTTTTAATACACAAGACGAGTCACGTAAGACGTAACACCCGTTATATTTCCTTAAGTGTTCCAGGTATCGAAACGAGGTTTTCGACAATTGTTAGTTTTCCAAGGGGCACGTAATGTTTTGTACGGATAATCCTCTGAACTCTGGTAACATGGAAGATATTGAAATGTGTGGTATCATAGATCGATAACACCACCGCCGCCGCCGCCTCACAGTTGGCAACGGGAACGCACGTTTCCGACAGACGCCGACAGTGGTCGTATGGGGACGCAGCGGATCCAGTGAGGCGCGCCTGCTGCGCCACGCCTTTAGTAGTTCCGACTACGAGCGTCCTCTGCCGCCGCGGTACAGGTTGGCCGGCACCAACTACATGACCAGTCTCACAAGGAATCCCTTGAGTGTGGGGTCGCTAGTTCAGTCTTTAGCGAAGCTCGCAGAGGTTTTTTTTTTTACTTTATTGTTATTTTAATACCTGTACAAATCAGGTAGGCTGGCAGCGGCACACTATGCCGCTCTTCAGCCATAGTGTTTACAATAGTATAAGAACGGAGAATGATAATGAACATAGTGGCGGGCAAAAGAGAGAGGTCACAGAGACACAAAAAACACGGAGTCGTTCACACGCGACGATAACAACACTGAAAACACATTGACACGGCGCACAGAACACTGATGAATCCGATGGCACAAGTGAACGTAGTAGTGGGACGGCGGACACCAAAAACACTAAACGACGTCACACACACGAGACACAGAAGGTGATGATCTCCAGCGCGCGAATGTTCACTATGCGTGTGCGAGTCCGGGGACCTGCCAAGACAGGAGGAGGAGGAAGGGGAGTGGGAGAGCGAGAGGGGAGAGCAGAGATGCCACGGGCAGGGGAGGAAGGGGGAGGGGAAGCCCGGGGGAAGAGGGGTGGAGGGAGGGGATGGGGGAAAAGGAAAGAGAAGGGAAGAGAAGAGAAGGGAGGGAGGGTGCCGAAAGGAAAGGACACCGGAAGTGGGGGGTGGGGCAGGGTCAAAGTTGATAGGAGGGGTAGATGGAGGGAACGAGGACATCATCAGGGAGGGGGAGCTGGCGGAAGCCACCTTGGGAGAGGGTAAGGAGGATGGAGAGATGGAGACCGGGTGGGATGTGGGAATACAGGCGCGGCAGCGGGCGGGGGTGGGAGAGTATCGGGGAGACGAGCGGGTGAGGAGGATCAAGCTTACGGGAGGTGTACAGGATCCGTATCCTTTCAAGGAAAAGGAGGAGGTGGGGGAAGGGGATGAGATCATACAGGATCCGCGTGGGGGAGGGGAGACGGATGCGATAGGCAAGGCGGAGAGCATAGCGTTCAAGGATTTGGAGGGATTGATAAAAGGGAGGGGGGGCGGAGATCCAGGCTGGATGGGCGTAACAAAGGATAGGGTGGATGAGGGAGTTATAGGTGTGGAGAATTGTGGAGGGGTCCAGACTCCACGTGCGGCCGGAAAGGAGCTTGAGGAGATGGAGTCGGGAACGTGCCTTGGCTTGGATTGTCTGGAGATGGGGAGTCCAGGAGAGGCGACGGTCGAGGGTGACGCCAAGGTACTTAAGGGTGGGAGTGAGGGCGATAGCACGGCCATAGACGGTGAGATAGAAATCAAGGAGGCGGAAGGAAGGGGTGGTTTTGCCTACAATGATAGCCTGGGTTTTGGTCTCGCAGAGGGACCATTTACCGTTTTATTCACCCACATTTTTATGTTGCATTCCACCGTCATCACTCCGCAAGTATGCGCAGAACAGGAGGGCTGAAGAATTGTAAACACTATTTGCTGCTTTGGACCCCGTCAAAATTTCGTCGAATGATTTCGAACAGTCCCTAGTGGTTCCAGCCCGCATACCGGACCAAAACTTGGGGTCGCGCTACACTTCAAAAGGGTCAGTTCAGGTTCAACGAGCTTACAGCCCCACGGCGTCTTTAGAGTAGGCTTGAAACGCGCACGAGATGGCAGCAGTGTCGAACGTGGTCAAGAACATCGTCCTGTTGCTCATTGCATCGCCAACTGTCGTCTTCCTTCCTGGTCTACGTGTATGCATGAAAGGAATCTTGACGCGTAAATGACCTGCCAATGGACGACATACATCTGCATCTACATTTATACTCCGCAAGCCACCCAACGCTGTGTGGCGGAGGGCATTTTACGTGTCACTGTCATTACCTCCCTTTCCTGTTCAGTCGCGTATGGTTCGCGGGAAGAACGACTGCTGGAAAGCCTCCGTGCGCGCTCGAATCTCTCTAATTTTACATTCGTGATCTCCTCGGGAAGTATATGTAGGGGGAAGCAATATATTCGATACCTCATCCAGAAACGCACCCACTTGAAACCTGGACAGCAAGCTACACCGCGCTGCAGAACGCCTCTCTTGCAGAGTCTGTCACATAAGTTTGCTAAACAGCTCCGTAACGCTGTCACGGTTACCAAATAACTTGTGACGAAACGCGCCGCTCTTCTTTGGATCTTCTCTATCTCCTCTGTCAACTTGACCTGGTACAGATCCGACACTGATGTGCTATACTCAAGTAGAGGTCAAATGAGTGTTTTGTAAGCCACCTCCTTTGTTGATGGACTACATTTTCTAAGGACTCTCCCAATGAATCTCAACCTGGCACCTGCCTTACCAACAATTAATTTTATACGATCATTCCACTTCAAATCGTTCCATACGCATACTCCCAGATATTTTACAGAAGTAACTGCTACCAGTGTTTGTTCCGCTATCATATAATCATACAATAAAGGATCCTTCTTTATATGTATTCGCAATACATTACGTTTGTCTATGTTAAGGGTCAGTTGCCACTCCCTGCACCAAGTGCCTATCCGCTGCAGATCTTCCTGCATTTCGCTACAATTTTCTAATGCTGCAACTTCTCTGTGTACTACAGCATCATCCACGAAAAGCCGCATGGAACTTCCGACACTATCTACTAGGTCATTTATATATATTGTGAAAAGCAATGGTCCCATAACACTCCCCTGTGGTATGCCAGAGATTACTTTAACGTCTGCAGACAGCTCTCCATTGAGAACAACATGCTGTGTTCTGTTTGCTAAAAACTCTTCAATCCAGCCACACACCTGATCTGATATTCCGTAGGCTCTTACTTTGTTTATCAGGCGAAACTGCGGAACTGTATCGAACGTCTTCCGGAAGTCAAGGAAAATGGCATATACCCGGGAGCCTGTATCTAATATTTTCTGTGTCTCATGAACAAATAAAGCGAGTTCTGTCTCACACGATCGCTGTTTCCGGAATCCATGTTGATTCCTACAGAGTAGATTCTGGGTTTCCAGAAATGACGCGATACGCGAGCAAAAAAACATGTTCTAAAATTCTACAACAGATCGATATTGGGTCGGTGAATAATTTCGTAGCCTTTTTGTTTTGTTTGTTGGTATTCCGGTTGTTATGGGTTTATTTATCGATTGCCATTTTTTATTTGTAGGTCACTGTTGCTGTTTGAGTTTACATATTGTCATTTTGTCATTTGGAGATCGTGAGTGGAGCTGTGGACGCTAGAACATGGAGTGCCAAGTGGAGTAATAGGAACATTTCCGACATGTTCTTCTGAGCAGCGTTCAGTAGACAGCAGCGGAGGCAGTCAGAAACATTTGCGCCGTGTGTGGGGATAACGACACTGGACAGAGCACTGATCGTTTTGTCATTGGTGACTCTTCACATACAGGATGATGAACATCGTTTAAAAGCATTGTCCACAATGACCCATGTCAGTTTAGTCGAGAATTGGCAGATCTGATGAACTGTGATAATTCCGCCATCGGGCCACATTTGCATGCAATGGGGAAGGTTCAAAAATCGGGTGTATGGGTACCGCACATGTTGTTGTTGTTGTGGTCTTCAGTCCAGAGACTGGTTTGATGCAGCTCTCCATGCTCCTCTATCCTGTGCAAGCTTCTTCATCTCCCAATACCTACTGCAACCTACATTCTTCTGAATCTGCTTAGTGCATTCATCTCTTGATCTCCCTCTACGATTTTTACCCTCCACGCTGCCCACCAGTACTAAATTGGTGATCCCTTGATGCCTCAGAACATGTCCTACCAACCGGTCCCTTCTTCTTGTCAAGTTGTGCCACAAACTCCTCTTCTCCCCAATTCTATTCAATACCTCCTCATTAGTTATGTGATCCACCGCGGCCGCGGTGGTCTAGCGGTTCTAGGCGCTCAGTCCGGAACCGCGGGACTGCTACGGTCGCAGGTTCGAATCCTGCCTCGGGCATGGATGTGTGTGATGTCCTTAGGTTAGTTAGGTTTAAGTAGTTCTAAGTTATAGGGGACTGATGATCACAGATGTTAAGTCCCATAGTGCTCAGAGCCATTTGAACCATTTGATCTACCCATCTAATCTTCAGCATTCTTCTGTAGCACCACATTATGAAAGCTTCTATTCTCTTCTTGTCCAAACTATTTATCGTCCATGTTTCACTTCCATACATGGCTACACTCCATACAAATACTTTCAGAAATGACTTCCTGACACGTAAATCTATACCCGATGCAAACAAATTTCTCTTCTTCAGAAACGCTTTCCTTGCCATTGCCAGCCTACATTTTATATCCTCTCTACTTCGACCATCATCAGTTATTTTGCTCCCCAAATAGCAAACCTCCTTTACTACTTTAAGTGTCTCATTTCCCAATCTAATTCCCTCAGCATCACCCGACTTAATTCGACTACATTGCATTATCTTCGTTTTGCTTTTGTTGATGTTCATCTTATATCCTCCTTTCAAGACACTGTCCATTCCGTTCAACTGCTGTTCCAAGTCCTTTGCTGTCTCTGATAGAATTACAATGTCATCGGCGAACCTCAAAGTTTTTATTTCTTCTCCGTGGATTTTAATACCTACTCCGAATTTTTCTTTTGTTTACTTTACTGCTTGCTCAATATACAGATTGAATAACATCGGGGAGAGGCTACAATCCTGTCTCACTCCCTTCCCAACCACTGATTCCCTTTCGTGCCTGTCGACTCTTATAACTGCCATCTGGTTTCTGTACAAATTATAAATAGCCTTTCGCTCCCTGTATTTTACCCCTGTCACCTTCAGAATTTGAAAGAGAGTATTCCAGTCAACATTGTCAAAAGCTTTCTCTAAGTCTACAAATGCTAGAAACGTAGGTTTGCCTTTCCTTAATCTATCTTCAAAGATAAGTCGAAGAGTCAGTATTGCCTCACGTGTTCCAATACTTCTACGGAATCCAAACTGATCTTCCCCGAGGTCGGCTTCAACCAGTTTTTCCATTCGTCTGTAAAGAATTCGCGTTAGTATTTTGCAGCCGTGATTTATTAAACTGATAGTTCTGTAATTTTCACATCTGTCAACACCTGCTTTCTTTGGGATTGGAATTATTATATTCTTCTTGAAGTCTGAGGGTATTTCCCCTATCTCATACTTCTTGCTCACCAGATGCTAGAGTTTTGTCAGGACTGGCTCTCCCAAGGCTGTCAGTAGTTCTAATGGAATGTTGTCTCTATGTCGACTTATCTGTTTCAGTGTTCTGTCAAACTCTTCACGCAGTATCACATCTCCCATTTCATCTTCATCTAAATCCATATACTTAGACAAAATCACAAAAATCAGCGGCTGGCCATATGTGCAACTCAGTTTGCTCGTCATCAATTGGCCCATGAACAACATCGACCATTCCTACCCTGTACCGTTACTTGTGACGAGAAATGGTGTCTCTACGCTAACATACGGAAAAGATACTAAAATGTAGACTTTCACGGCCGGAAATATCATGTCCATTATAATTATCCGGGCTGTTAAGCCGTGGTCGGTTGATGAATTCTGTGTCGATTCCCAACGTTTCGTCTCCGACTGCGGGAGACATCTTCAAGGGGGTCCGTAGCTCAATGGAAGGTCGAACACACCCACTGGCTCGCTACTGACTCAGTCAGGATAATTATAATGGACATGATACGGAAAAGAAAGGAATGGTTGAGCCCAAACTTCCCTTAAAAATGCCTGCGGGCATCCACAAACGATAAATATTATGCACCTGATGGAACAACGACTATGTGATGTACTATGAATTGTTTCCCTGAGGTGTGACCATCGCTGCTGATATTTGTTGTCGACAACTGAACCGTGTTGCCGACGCAGTCGAAGAAGGACGACCAGGAAGAGTCCGTGAAGTGATGGTAATCCACAGTAACACCCGCCAGAATTCTGCCAGACTGACAAAAAACGCTAGGAAAAAGTTGGGTTTCCTCACCAATCTTATCCACCTGATTTCACTCTCTCATATTTTCATCTTTCCCGCCCTTTATCGAACAACCTTCAAGGAACTTCCTTTCCAGATGAAAATGCTCTCCGAATGTGGATCGACGAGTTCTTTGTCCCAGAACCACGTGATCTCTACAGTCGCGGAATCGAAAACTTACTCCAGCGTTGGCAGACTTTCATAGTGATGGAGAACATATTATTGATGACTTCAGTCTCTGTTATGTGTACCTGTTGCGTTTATTAAACTTACGAAGAACGCCACGAACTTACGTGTCAAGCTAATACTTCCTGCCAATTCTGCAGCACAGGCAAGTAAACAAAAAATGGTTGGTTCAAATGGCTCTGAGTACTATGGGACTTAACTTCTGAGGTCATCACTCCCCTAGAACTTAGAACTACTTAAACCTAACTAACCTAAGGACATCACACACATCCATGGCCGAGGCAGGATTCGAACCTGCGACCGTAGCGGTCGCGCGTTTCCAGACTGTAGCGCCTAGAACCGCTCGGCCACCCCGGCCAACAGACAAGTAAACAGTCGAAAGGCTTGATACGAGGTAGCCTGGCATGAGCGTGTTTACGAGGCATCAGCTGATGCCTGTCGACTTACTTTTCAATTTTGGACTATTTCTCGGATACTTTAGCGAAGAATTTCAACTTCAAAATTAAAAAGCATTATATCACTATTCTCGTATTTTCAAGCGCTTTCGGATGGCCTTAAAAAATAAATCATCCTATTTTTAAAAAATGATACTTGTTTCAATATCTCGATCGATACACAACTTAAGAACCTCTGTCGCATAAGAAAAGTACATGGCCCTTAGCGTACTATTATTTTACGAAAAGCTTATTTTGATATCTGGAATTGTTCACGAAATAAAAGAGATGTTACGTATTACGTGATTCAGCCTGTCCACTGATTTATGGCTTGTTTCTTTCACGAGCAGTAAATTATGTAATAAGCCAACACCAATATCAAAAGTAACAAATAAAAATTGCTCCAATTCAGGCACCAACAGGAGAAAAGGAAAAGAGTGTTCAATGCAATATGTGAACCTGATTGGAGGAAATTTCCGGAGTAATGTAATGAAACACATAAATGCTTTTAGATACATCATTCCAAATAGATCTGCCATAGCTACCCACATTAACGACATGAGGGCATGCTTTTGACAACATAGGCGACAGTCTAGTAATATTTCATAATATTCATCTTTTGATTTTGTAGCTCTTGTCTTTCTTTTCGAGTTTGCAGTTAAATTATTTTACGCAAAAAAAAAACACTGTTGTTTCCAGAATGAGATTTTCACTCTACAGCGGAGTGTGCGCTGATATGAAACTTCCTGGCAGATTAAAACTGTGTGCCTGACCGAGACTCGAACTCGGGACCTTTGCCTTTCGAGGGCAGGTGCTCTACCACCATTTTTTTTTTTAATTTAATGAACCGCTGCAGGAGCAGGACGACGGGTAGGGCAGGGGTCGACACCCGAAGCCTGGCCATCCCGCCGCCACGCCCAAGCAACGTGTTCGAGTTCGAGGATCGAAGGATCAGGAAGAGGATGTAGGGGGTTTGTCGATGTTGTTTTATTTATTTATTTCTTTAATTTTTATAACATTTTTTTATAGATTTATTTTTGTTTCATTACAAAGAAAGATCCTACAACTGCCGTAGCCGTGCGTCCGAGTCGTCTTCTCGTCTGCTGGTAGGGGTTCCCCCCTATTCCGTCCGTAGAGGATCAATATGCTCCAGGATTCTTCTTCATTTTCAGCGTCTCATACCCGGAACGCCCCAGTGAGCAGGAGGATCCGCATATAATGAACCGAAATAATTTGCGAAACGAGTTCTGTACTTCGGGTGGCGGCTGAAAGCTGCATGTGTCGTCATCAATAGGGACCAAAAGTCGAGTGTGCCTTTGGGAGCATCGCAAAATATGTAGTAAACGGCCATGCCTTTTAGCCAGTTAACGGCGTTCGTTCTGGTTGATGGAAAGTATACGCCGTCGGGGCGCAATACTTCATCAGGGGAGATAGACTCCGGCAATCACCGCAAGAGTAACGCCAGCATGCGCTGCGTCAGTAGCCAGCACTCGCTGGTCGCGGCACACGTCAGTCGGTGTGCGTCCGAGTCAGCGACTGAGCATGTCGGACACAAGGGGTCGTCCGTCAGGTGTATGGAATGTAGCCTCTGACGAGTAGCGAACTTCCCATTCACAACCACGTACCACAATGAACGCACCGTCGTAGGGAGAAAAGGCGTGTGTACCGCTCGCCACACTGTGTTCCAGGCAACTTCAGGATGTCTGTGGGCGACCGTACTTACAGGTTGCTGCTGTTGATAGAGGCGATAATAGTCTTTTGTGCTGGGCTTCCGTGTCGTCGGAAGTTCTGACCGTAAGTAGCTGAAGTCAATCAAGAACTCTCTGATGTGGGTGAGTGCCGGTGAAATGTGTCCTACAGAAACCGGGGGATGCAGAGAGTGTGGTGCCACTTCCGCTATCAGGGTGCTCGTCAGAGTGGCGTGGGCAGAGGTCCACTTGCGACGCATAGTGTTGAGATAAAGCGATCGCGCACGGTTATATACATGAATTAAACCGATACCGCCCGCCCGCTGCGGCAGCGTCAGGGTGGGGTATCGGACTTTAAAAACCAGACCGGTGCTTACGAAATGTCCATATGCTGCTTGAAATCTGTCGGCCATCGTAGCCGTCAAGGGAAGGATATGCGCAAAATAGTTCAGTTTTGAGACAAGATAGGTGTTGACATAACGTGTTCGGAGAAGCATATCCAAGCAACGCAGTTTGTTGTCCTGCAGCAGAGCACGTGTCTGGTGTAGGAGCCGGCGGTACGTAGCCGCCGCCGTGCGGCGAACATTGCTATAGAATTGCACTCCTAAACACTTGAGTACGGGCACCTTGTCAAAGGGCACCGCCGTTGTGTGGGAAAGCCCCCCTCCGACATCCATGTACTTTGTCTTCTTCACGTTGATGACGCTCCCGGCGACCGCCCCGTACTGGCGTAGCCACTGTAGCGCCATATGCATTTCATCCTCTGATCTGGCCAGGAACACCACGTCATCGGCGAATGCACCACAACGAAAGGTCACGTCCCACAAGGAGATACCAGTTAATCGCTGTCGTAGACCATGTAAAGCTGGTTCAAGCGCTGCAGCAAATAATATACCGGACAGGGGGCACCCTTGTCGCACTGACCGTCCAACAACAATGTGACCAGACTGATAACCGTTGACCATCATGCGGGAGCGCGCTCCGTGGACCAGTCGAAGGACCACCTGTGCAGACTCCGGAGAGAGGCCCATGTGTTGCAAAACTGCGCGTAAGAAGCCGTGGTCGACGCGGTCGAATGCGTGGTCAAAATCTACGGCGACAAGGGCGCCTCGTATTTTGCAGGCCGCCGTCAAAGCAATTACGTCGCGGTATGCTCCTAGCGCCGTATGAATGTTGCTGACACCACCTAAACATGTCTGATCCGTGGGGATGGCTTTCCCGATAGCGGTGTGGAGACGCGCGCGGAGGATACGGGCGAAGATCTTGTAGTCGTTGTTGAGGAGTTTGAGTGGGCGAAAGTCCTGCCACCTACAACCACCATTCGGTTTCGGTACTGGGATCAAGATGCCTTCTGTGAATTCTGTGGGGACAGTGAAATCAGGGCGGATCAGGTCTTGAAACATTTGGAGCCACTTGTCACCCATAAGGTGGTAAAAAGTGCGGTAGAATTCCAGGGGTAAACCGTCCGGTCCAGGTGACTTGTTCGGTGCTCCACGTGCCAAGGCCGATGTCAGCTCGTCGGGTGTAATGGGCAACAGCAGACTATCATCGGGTGCCACGTCCCGAGGGGCGGGAAAATCGTGCAACAGCTCGGCATAATCACGTACATTTCGCGGATCTTCCATGTACAAGGTCCCATAGTGTCTGGCGAACGTGTGCGCGATGTCCGTTTGTGTCACTGCGCGGCCGCCCTCCTCCGTGTTTACCGCCGTAATGAGCTGACGTTTGCGGTGGCGCCTCTCGCGCACAATGAGATACACTGACGCTGTTTCGTTGGGGATACAGTCTTGCACTCGCGCACGGATGCGGACACCCTCGAGCTGCTCGGTCCTGATGCGAAGTAGACGAGCTCTGATGCGTTGTACGGACATCTGACGTTCAGGAGACGGCGGTTGCGTCGCCATCTCACGTAACGCTGTATAGTAAAATTCCGATGTTGCCCTTTGCCAGTTCGATCTGTCACGCCCGTAGGCCATCAAGGTCTTTCGGAGTGCTGGTTTGACACATCCCAGCCACCACAGCAACGTGGAAGCATACATGGGCAGGCGCCTGATACATCGACGCCACGTGTCAGTGACTGCTCGCCGACACGCTTCCTCGCGAAGGAGGGAGACGTTCAGCGTCCACGGGCCCCTGCTGCGTCTTGTGAGTTGTCGGGGTAAGGTGACAGTGCAGATGTACGCGAGATGGTCCGTGAAGGCCGTCGGCCAGAGTTCTGCATCACGGGTTGCTGTGCGGAGGGCACGCGAGACGTATATCCGGTCCAGACGACTGGCAGAATGGCTGGTAAAGTGCGTATATCCACTATGGGTCCCATGATGTAAGAGCCATGTGTCGTGGAGAGCGAGGTCACGTATCAATGCTTGTAGAGCCGGGCATGGGACGTAATGCGGTATCTGGTCCTCGGGCCGCAGAACACTGTTAAAATCGCCGCCCACTATGTAATGGTCCATATTTCCTTGCAAAAGTGGGGCTACTTCCTCCGAATAGAAGACATGCCTGTCACCACGGTGCGAATTACCGGAGGGAGCGTAGACGTTAATGAGGAGGACTGCGCCAAGTGTGAGTGCGATGCCGCGCCCGTTCGGCAAGTACGTCACGTCCGTCGCGTCTATGCCATCTCGGAGAAGGATGGCCGTTCCTCCTGCGCCATCACCTAAGGGTTGGCTGTAGGTGGTGTAGCCATATAGGTCTAAACGCAGCTCGGGACGGACCTCCTGGAGAAGGGCAATGTCCAAGTCTGCCGCTCTGATCATGTCGTGTACCATGCGGGTCTTGACAGTGAAGTGGACACCATTTACATTGACTGTTCCCACACGGTATGACTGAGACATATCAAGTGGCGGAGGCAGTGTGCCGGTGCAAGCCCACAGTGATCTCACACACCACACAGCCATCCATCTGCATGCTGTGCATTACTGTGCCGTATGAGTCCCTGACTGGCAGAGCCCTCCGGGCTCAATGCCAGCCATGGGCTCTGGTGGAGATATCAATGTTTGCTGTGCATCATCTGACTCCATATCGTCTTCCCAATCACCAAGAGACGATTGTGATGTCATTGGGGCTGGTCGCTTTCACAGGAGCCCACAATTTGGGAGTCGACGCAATGCGCCTCGTTTTCTGGGCCACCAGATTTAGGAGAGTGTTCCTTGTCTTCAGGCACCTTCTGGTGAATGATGTCACTGGAGTCCGTTGCAATTGTGGACGAGTCAACGAAGTCGATGTCCCGCCGGCCTCACATCCCTGTCCTGTTCTTCAGCTGACAATCGCCTCTTCTTGTGTCGCTTGGGTGATTTTTGCTTTCGGGTCCGAGATTCGACATCCACTGGAGGGCTGGGCTCGACACAGTCTCGGTCGCTAGGAACCCCTGTGTCCGATTCCGACAGTGACGGTGGCTGGGTGCCCACGACGCTGCGGTGGAGAGAGGCTGTAGGAACCTCTGCACCGTTAGGCTGCGGCGTCGTCGACGGCGCTGACTCTCCAACGGAGCTGGCAGCGGCTTGAGGAGGTAGCAGGTTTTGATCATCCATCACATCATGTCGTGCCGCCTCCACGTATGTTAGCGGGAGAGAGGTCATAGTGGATCGTTGTTGAAGTTCATTGCGGGGCACCTGAACGAGGCGGCGCTGCAGACACTCAGTTCTAACATGGCCTTCCTGGCCGCAGCCCGAGCACGTCCTCGGTTGTCCATCATATATAACAATTGCGCGGCAGCCACCAACGAAAACATATGATGGAACGTGCTTCTTAAGTTCTATGCGCACTTGTCGTACCCCGTGAAGGACAGGGTACGTTTCGAATGTGTTCCATTTCTCCTCTGTGTGGCTCAGAACTGTGCCGTATGGCCGCAGCGCATCAACGACTAGGTTGGCAGGAACTTCGAACGGTAGTTCAAAGATGCGCACGGTACGCACCTCCAGACCAGCATGATCAACTCCTACCACGCTCACGTTACCGTCTGCGTGACAGAAGCGAAAGCCGTTTGCAGATCGTTGGAGTAATCTGTAGCAGGCCGCTTCGTCAATCAGTTTGAGGTACACTGTGCTGGTTACAATAGACAGATGAATTCCCATCAGTTGTTGTGGTTCTATGTGCATGATGTCTCGTAGAAACCGTTCAATTTCATGGGCCTTCGGTCTCGTGTACGATGCGTTGAACGTTAGTTTGATTGTAGCTTTTCGATATGAGAACGCCATGTCGGGTTGGTACAGGTACTATACGGCAATACAACGACGCGACAGCGCGCTAGCGGGTAAACAACACCACCTGCGGAGCACTGCCCGGCGCGCCGAGCCCGTCCGCACGGTATCACGGCTGAAAGCCGACTGGTCGTCTCCTACCTTCCAAACTTTACAGAAGCTCTCCTGCGAACCTTGCAGAACTAGCACTCCTGAAAAAAGGATATTGCGGAGACATGGCTTAGCCACAGCCTGGGGGATGTTTCCAGAATGAGATTTTCACTCTGCAGCGGAGTGTGCGCTGATATGAAACTTCCTGGCAGATTAAAACTGTATGACCGACCGAGACTCGAACTCGGGGCCTTTGCCTTTAGAAGGTAGGAGACGAGGTACTGGCACAAGTAAAGCTGTGAGTACCGGGCGTGAGTCGTGCTTCGGTAGCTCAGATGGTAGAGCACCTGCCCGCGAAAGGCAAAGGTCCCGAGTTCGAGTCTCGGTCGGGCACACAGTTTTAATCTGCCATGAAGTTTCACTGTTGTTTCTTGTTACCCAAACATGTTTCGGCACCTCTGTGCCATCCGAAGTGGATTTTGTTTATCGAAAACTGTAAAAAGTGAACATATTTTATAGTTTTCAATAAACAAAACCCACTGAGGATGGCACAGAGGTGCCGAAACATGTTTGGGTAACAAGGAAAAACAGTGTTTCTACATAAAACCGGGACCTATATCCAATAATATTTCATAAACTAAACAAATGTCTAAAATACATCTCTTTAAAGAAAGATGGTAATTTCCATTTAGACAGAACACACTCAATAATAAAGTTGAGGTGGTGGCAATGAACAGTTTTAGAAGTTTCTCTGACGTCCTAGATGATACAAAAATAACGTCTTGTGGCATTTCTTCCTGTAGCGAAGTGTGTGAAGTCGCCATTGTGGAGTTCTACCTATTGTTGGGTGAGTAAGGTTGCTCTTTAAACTGTCTCTCCACTCACACACAACCGATCGTGCAAGCTTAACGAATATTCAATTCCGTTGTAGAAGAGTTCTTCCACTATAGAGGCCTAATATTAAGCTTCAAAGTAACGCTCAACCGTTTATCAGATGGATGGCGCTAAATTAAATGACCTGACTCCTTTGTAGTTTAAGTTATTCCCTGCACGCGTAATCTAAAAGTTTCAATTCTCTAAGAAATTCTGTCTTTGCCAAAGCGTAAATATTATGCGCTGTTCGTAATTATTTTTCCCCCAACGAAGTAAAACTGCAAATCTGAGAGGACAATGAAATACTTTCACTTCATCAAATTCAAACTACGAATCATAATTAAGATAAATACCGGAATGCATTTCAATCATATTTTTCAAGATAATATTACACGCAAGGCGCCACGTAATTCCCCTTCTATCATATAATTATTTCATTTAAAAGAAACGTTTACATTCAGTGTAAATAAGAGCCTTGGCCTGGCGCAATATAAAAGCCTTACGTCAGTCGATCTCTTATACACACGCAATGTTGACGGTACATAATTCAAGTTCACGTTTCCTGTTCAGCAGCACTCGCGGCCGGAGTATTGTCGCCCCATTGTCATTGCGCACACAGTCCTGGTCGGGTACTTTCACAGCTCTTACTTAGTGTTACTGGACGTCGCCGTGTCAGCTTCTACAAGTTTTTTTTTCACTTGTTAGTACAAGAGAAATCCCCATACTTGTGGCCTATCCTCGCAAATCACTGATATTGTCCCATACATTCCCCTTCCTTAACGAATTGTACGAGGATTTAAATTACCTACCAAAGGTCGTCATAGGCGAACCGTTGCAGTCTCCTCTTTAATGGTTGAAACTAAGAAAAGCATAACTCAATGCCCAATCTATCGAATAGGTTCATTGTAAAATACGTATGCTGAGATGTATATATGTATGTTTAAAGGAAAAGCTACTTTTTTCTGAAGGAAATAATACAAAGAGGAGAAAAAGGTTTCAGAAGTTTGTATCACATGTGAACGTTAATTTATTTACTGCATTTTAGTGTCTGAGACCCTGCTCTGACGATCAATAGCTGCAACTAATTAACCTTCTGCTCACAATGTGGATTGAAAGGACGTTAGCAACAGGCTCGGGTGGAATATCACCCACTAAAATACATTTGTATTTTTCTGCATAATTAAATGTACCATGACTGATATTAATAAATCAAATTTTTGTTGATATTGTTGGAAAAAAGAAACTACTAGTCTCAAGTCACAGACAGCTAGGTGCTTTCAACTCCTCGCTGGACTTGACAACTGTACTACAAGGTAGACAATGTATTACAAAATAATTAAAAAATAACAAAAAATAAAGTAAGTACTATTATTATTTTGCTACATGTCAAGGCAACTGGAACAAAACCACACTCTTATGTTCACCAAACAAACATCTATGACATTTTGTACAAAAAGAAAATCCTTTTCTGTCATTATTACAATTATTTTCATTACAGACTTCACATCGACGAGTTTTTCTTTTCACCTTCTTCGCCGAGAGTTGGTGAAGGTAGAAAGCCTCGCTCGCGGGGTGGAATCTGAGCTAACTATTTGCAGTACCGTTCCCAGAACCAATCGCGGTCCTCTGGTTTGGAGCCGAGTGGAAGGCTTAAACCAGAGGCTCAAACGATTCTGCGGAGATCTGTGGTGCAAATTTCTCGACCTCCACTACCGGGTGGAGAAATGTAGGGTCCCCCTGAATACGTCAGGCGTGCACTACACGCAGGAAGCGGCTACAAGGGTAGCGGAATAGTGTGGAGTGCACATGTGGGTTTTTTTGGTTAGAGAATTCCCTCCCTAGGCCCGATAAGACGCCTCCTGAGACGCGAAAAAGTAGCAGTAGGCAAAACGCAACAGGGTATAACAATATAAATGTGGTAATAGTAAACTGCAGGGACGTCTATAGAAAGGTCCCAGAACTGCTCTCATTAATAAACGGTCACAATGCCCACATAGTGCTAGGGACGGAAAGTTGGCTGAAACCAGATGTACACAGTAATGAAATTTTAAACTCAGATTAGAATGTATGCCGCAGAGGCAGGCTGGACAGTGAAGGGGGAGGCGTGTTTATAGCGATAAAAAGTGCAATAGTATCGAAGGAAATTGACGGAGATCCGAAATGCGAAATAATTTGGGTGAAGGTCACGGTTAAAGCAGGCTCAAAAATGGTAATTGGATGTCTCTATAGGCCCCCTGGCTCAGCAGCTGTAGTGGCACAGCACCTGAGGGAGAATTTGGAAAATATTTCGAGTACATTTCCCGACCATGTTATAGTTCTGAGTGGAGATTTTAATTTACCAGATATACACTGTGAGACTCAAACGTTTACAACGGATGGCAGGGACAAAGAGTCAAGTGAAATTTTTTTAAGTGCATTATCTGAAAACTACCTTGAGCAGTTAAACAGAGAACCGACTCGTGGCGACAACATTTTAGACCTTCTGGTGACAAGCAGACCCGAACTATTTGAAACAGATACGCAGAATAGGGAATCAGCGATCATAAAGCAGTTACTGCATCAATGATTTCAGCTGTAAATAGAAATATTAAAAAAGGTAGGAAGATTTTTCTGTTTAGCAAAAGTGACAAAAATAGCATATTTCAGAGTACTTGACGGCTCAACACCAAAGTTTTATGTCAAGTACAGATAGTGTTGAAGATCAGTGGACTAAGTTCAAAACCATCGTACAATATGCATTAGATGAGTATGTGCCAAGCAAAATCGTAAGAGATGGAAAAGAGCCACCGTGGTACAACAACCGAGTTAGAAAACTGCTGCGGAAGCAAAGGGAACTTCACAGCAAACACAAACATAGTCAAAGCCTTGCAGACAAACAAAAAGTACGCGAAGCGAAATGTAGTGTGAGGAGGGCTATGCGAGACGCGTTCAATTAATTCGAAAGTAAAGTTCTATGTACTGACTTCGAAGAAAATCCTAAGAAATTTTGGTCTTATGTCAAAGCGGTAGGTGGATCAAAAAAAAATGTCCAGACGCTCTGTGACCAAAATGGTACTGAAACAGAGGATGACAGACTAAAGGCCGAAATACTAAATGTCTTTTTCCAAAGCTGTTTCACAGAGGAAGACTGCACTGTAGTTGCTTCTCTAGATTGTCGCACAGATGACAAAATGGTAGATATCGAAATAGACGACAGAGGGATAGAGAAACAATTCAAATCGCTCAAAAGAGGAAAGGTCGCTGGACCTGAAGGGATACCAGTTCGACTTTACACAGAGTACGCGAAGGAAGTTGCCCCCCTTCTTGCAGCGGTGTCCCGTAGGTCTCTAGAAGAGCGTAGCGTTACAAAGGACTGGAAACGGACACAGGTCATCCCCGTTTTCAACAAGGGACGTCGAACAAATGTGCAGAACTATAGACCTACACTCCTGGAAATTGAAATAAGAACACCGTGAATTCATTGTCCCAGGAAGGGGAAACTTTATTGACACATTCCTGGGGTCAGATACATCACATGATCACACTGACAGAACCACAGGCACATAGACACAGGCAACAGAGCATGCACAATGTCGGCACTAGTACAGTGTATATCCACCTTTCGCAGCAATGCAGGCTGCTATTCTCCCATGGAGACGATCGTAGAGATGCTGGATGTAGTCCTGTGGAACGGCTTGCCATGCCATTTCCAACTGGCGCCTCAGTTGGACCAGCGTTCGTGCTGGACGTGCAGACCGCGTGAGACGACGCTTCATCCAGTCCCAAACATGCTCAATGGGGGACAGATCCGGAGATCTTGCTGGCCAGAGTAGTTGACTTACACCTTCTAGAGCACGTTGGGTGGCACGGGATACATGCGGACGTGCATTGTCCTGTTGGAACAGCAAGTTCCCTTGCCGGTCTAGGAATGGTAGAACGATGGGTTCGATGACGGTTTGGATGTACCGTGCACTATTCAGTGTCCCCTCGACGATCACCAGTGGTGTACGGCCAGTGTAGGAGATCGCTCTCCACACCATGATGCCGGGTGTTGGCCCTGTGTGCCTCGGTCGTATGCAGTCCTGATTGTGGCGCTCACCTGCACGGCGCCAAACACGCATACGACCATCATTGGCACCAAGGCAGAAGCGACTCTCATCGCTGAAGACGACACGTCTCCATTCGTCCCTCCATTCACGCCTGACGCGACACCACTGGAGGCGGGCTGCAAGATGTTGGGGCGTGAGCGGAAGACGGCCTAACGGTGTGCGGGACCGTAGCCCAGCTTCATGGAGACGGTTGCGAATGGTCCTCGCCGATACCCCAGGAGCAACAGTGTCCCTAATTTGCTGAGAAGTGGCGGTGCGGTCCCCTACGGCACTGCGTAGGATCCTACGGTCTTGGCGTGCATCCGTGCGTCGCTGCGGTCCGGTCCCAGGTCGACGGGCACGTGCACCTTCCGCCGACCACTGGCGACAACATCGATGTGCTGTGGAGACCTCACGCCCCACGTGTTGAACATTTCGGCGGTACGTCCACCCGGCCTCCCGCATGCCCACTATACGCCCTCGCTCAAAGTCCGTCAACTGCACATACGGTTCACGTCCACGCTGTCGTGGCATGCTACCAGTGTTAAAGACTGCGATGGAGCTCCGTATGCCACGGCAAACTGGCTGACACTGACGGCGGCGGTGCACAAATGCTGCGCAGCTAGCGCCATTCGACGGCCAACACCGCGGTTCCTGGTGTGTCCGCTGTGCCGTGCGTGTGATCATTGCTTGTACAGCCCTCTCGCAGTGTCCGAAGCAAGTATGGTGGGTCTGACACACCGGTGTCAATGTGTTCTTTTTTCCATTTCCAGAAGTGTGTATCTCTAACGTCGATCAGTTGTAGAATTTTGGAACACGTATTATGTTCGAATATAATAACTTTTCTGGAGACTAGAAATCTACTCTGTAGGAAACAGCATGCGTTTCGAAAAAGACGATCGTGTGAAACCCATCTCGCGCTATTCGTCCACGAGACTCATAGAGGGCCATAGACACCGGTTGACTTCCGCAAGGCGTTCGATACAGCTCCCCACAGTCGTTTAATGAACAAAGTAAGAGCATACGGGCTATCAGACCAATTGTATGATTGGATTGAAGAGTTCCTAGATACCAGAACGCAGCATGTCATTCTCAATGGAGAGAAGTCTTCCGAATTAAGAGTGATTTCAGGTGTGCCGCAGGGGAGTGTTGTAGGACCGTTGCTATTCACGATATATATAAATGACCTTGTGGATGACATCGGAAGTTCACTGAGGCTTTTTGCGGATCATGCTGTTGGTGTATCGAGAGGTTGTAACAATGGAAAATTGTACTGAAATGCAGGAGGATCTGCAACGAATTGACGCATGGTGCAGGGAATGGCAATTGAATCTCAATGTAGACAAGGGTAATGTGCTGCGAATACATACAAAGAAAGATCCTGTATTATTTAGCTACAATACAGCAGGTCAGCAACTGGAAGCAGTTAAATCCATAAATTATCTGGGAGTAGGCATTAGGAGTGATTTCAAATGGAATGACCATATAAAATTAATCGTCGGAAAAGCAGATGCCAGACTGAGATTAATTGGAAGAATTGTAAGGAAGTGCAGTCCGAAAACAAAGGAAGTAGGTTACAGTACACTTGTTCGCCCACTGCTTGAATACTGCTCTCATGTGTGGAATCCGTACCAGATAGGGTCGATAGAACAGATAGAGAAGATCCAACGGAGAGCATCGCGCTTCGTTACAGGATCATTCAGTAATCGCGAAAGCGTTACGGAGATGGTAGATAAACTCCAGTGGAAGACTCTGCAAGAGAGACGCTCAGTAGCTCGGTACGGGCTTTTGTTGAAGTTTCGAGAACATACATTCACCGAGGAGTCAAGCAGTATATTGCTCCCTCCTACGTATATCTCGTGAAGAGACCATGAAGCTTTGTTTTTCTTGCAATCGAACATTTTATCACGGTCGTAGAGAAAACGAGATGACATAGGGAGATGCGTTCCTGGAGCTGATCATTTCAGGTGATATTTGCGATTTATTTTTGCGTAACGTGCCGACGAGAAAGAGTTTCATTTCAGTGAGCTCACCGGTCAGTTCGCACAGTGTGAACCAATTGTGTGTCGTGATATTTCTGTTTGTATTTTTTACAGATTTACAAAACTGTAGGACTTGCCACTTTGGCATGGAGACACTTACCGGTTCTTTTCTCTTTGTTTCCTTCCAAACATATCGAGTTCCATCCAAAAAATAAAATTGATTGGTGTCATATATGCTGACAATTTTCATGACCCGTTTGCCAGGTCATTTTGGCATAAACGTTACGAAAGGACATTGTCCTCTGAATATAGGTAACTTTTCATTTACAGTTGGGTATTCAGATGGCATGTCACTGATTGGTAAGAAAGAGTCCAAAACCCTCGAAAGGCTTCAGATTTTTCGTTTTGATCTCGTTTTTCATCGTCGAATCTAAAGGCACGGATAAGAAATTTGGTCAGTGTAAATCGAAGAAAGGGGGTCGTCAATTTTTAGAAACATTTCTTCGCTGTTCAAAAGGGAATTCTTCATGTAATCCGCTTCTGTATAGTAACCCACAAAACGCTTTCATTTCAGGTTTGCCTGAGGGTGCGATATACAATCAGACAGAAATGAATCGCCTGGCTATTCGTTCAGTTTCCTGACTTGTGTGTTTCTCCAACATATCATCCATTTCTTCATTTACCAACAGGGAAAATACACTACTGGCCATTAAAATTGCTACACCAAGAAGAAATGCAGATGATAAACGGTTATTCATGGGACAACTATATATACTAGAACTGACATGAGATTACATTTTCACGCAATTTGGGTGCATAGATCCTGAGAAATCAGTACCCAGAACAACCACCTATGGCCGTAATAACGGCCTTGATACACCTGGGCATTGACTCGAACAGAGCTTGGATGGCGTGTACAGGTACAGCTGCCCATGCAGCTTCAACACGATACCACAGTTCATTACGAGTAGTGACTGGCGTATTGTGACGAGCCAGTTGCTCGGCCATTATTGACCAGACGTTTTCAGTTGGTGAGAGATCAGGAGATTGTGCTGGCCACGACAGCAGTCAAACATTTTCTGTATCCAGAGAGGCCCGTACAGGACCTGCAACATGCGGTCGTGCATTGTTCTGCGAAATGTAGGGTTTCGCAGGGATCGAATGAAGGGTAGCCACTGGTCGTAACACATCTGAAATGCGACGTCCACTGTTCAAAGTGCCGTCAATGCGAACAAGAGGTGACCGAGACTGTAACCAATGGTACCCCATACCATCACGCCGGGTGATACGCCAGTATGGCGATGACGAATACACGTTTCGAATGTGCGTTCACCGCGATGTCGCCAAACACGGATGTGACCATCACGATGCTGTAAACAGAACCTGGATTCATCTGAAAAAATGACGTTTTGCCATTCCTGCAACCAGGTTCGTCGTTGAGTACACCATCGCAGGCGCGCCTGTCTGTGATGCAGCGTCAAGGGTAACCGCAGCCACGGTCTCCGAGCTGATAGTCCATGCTGTTGCAAACGTCGTCGAAGTGTTCGTGCAGATGGTTGTTGTCTTGCAAACGTCCCCATCTGTTGACTCAGGGATCGAGACGTGGCTGCACGATCTGTTACAGCCATGCGGATAAGATGCCTGTCATCTCGACTGCTAGTGATACGAGGCCGTTGGGGTCCAGCACGGCGTTCCGTATTACCCTCCTGAACCCACCGATTCCATATTCTACTAACAGTCATTGGATCTCGACCAACGCGAGCAGCAATGTAGCGATACGATAAACCGCAATCTCGATAGGCTACAATCCAACCTTTATCAAAGTCGGAAACGTGATGGTACTCATTTCTCCTCCTTACTCGAGGCATCACAACAACGTTTCACCAGGCAACGCCGGTCAACTGCTGTTTGTGTATGAGAAATCGGTTGGAAACTTTGCTCATGTCAGCACGTTGTAGGTGTCGCCACCGGCGCCTCCCTTGTGTGAATGCTCTGAAAAGTTAATCATTTACATATCACAGCATCTTCTTCCTGTCGGTTAATTTTCGCGTCTGTAGCACGTCATCTTCGTGGTGTAGCAATTTTAATGGCTAAAAGTGTAGTTTTCCCTCATACGCCAAGCCTTTAGCAACACGCTTAGTTAGTGGTAGGAGTGATAATCTTTTCTTGTAGGCGTTTTGGAATATTTAGACTTTAGATGTGTGTTGGTCCATGTTGTCTCTAAATCTTTCCCTTGCGTAAAATATCACGTTTCTTTGTCATTGTCTTCGCGTGTATCTACATCTACATTTATACTCCGCAAGCCACCCAACGGTGTGTGGCGGAGGGCACTTTACGTGCCACTGGCATTACCTCCCTTTTCTGTTCCAGTCGCGTAGCGTTCGCGGGAAGAACGACTGTCTGAAAGCCTCCGTGTGCACTCGAATCTCTCTAATTTTACATTCGTGATCTCCTCGGGAGGTATAAGTAGGGGGAAGCAATATATTCGATACCTCATCCAGAAACGCACCGTCTCGAAACCTGGCGAGCAAGCTACATCGCGATGCAGAGCGTCTCTCTTGCAGAGTCTGCCACTTGAGTTTGCTAAACATCTCCGTTACGTTATCACGGTTACCAAATAACCCTATGACGAAACGCGCCGCTGTTCTTTGGATCTTCTCTATCTCCTCTGTCAACTTGACCTGGTACGGATCCGACACTGATGTGCTATATTCAAGTATAGGTCGAACGAGTGTTTTGTAAGCCACCTCCTTTGTTGATGGACTACATTTTCTAAGGACTCTCCCAATGAATCTCAACCTGGTACCCGACTTACCAACAATTAATTTTATATGATCATTCCACTTCAAATCGTTCCGTACGCATACTCCCAGATATTTTACAGAAGTAACTGCTACCAGTGTTTGTTCCGCTATCATATAATCATACAATAAAGGATCCTTCTTTCTATGTATTCGCAATACATTACATTTTTCCTTCTTGAAGGAATCCCTTCTCGAGTTCGAATCCATCATTGGTGGTCTCATCATCAGATATACTCCATCCAATGTCTCTGAGCAAGATCGGTCTCAATGTTCATCATTACAGTCCATCGTCATTTGCCTTTGGAACTCTTCTAAAAGTTTTCTGGGGTGGGTAATACATTTTTGTGGGCCATTGTGATATACTCTAAAAGAGAACAAAACAAAAGGTTAGGGTAGAAATCCATCTGAGGCACTGTCGTGTGCGTAACAAGCTTGGGTGGAATCCCACTTGAGAACCGTGTGTAGATCGGGTACTAGAGTCCGCCCAGGATTCGATGGCCGATGCGCAATGACCAGTTTTGTCGTGTCGGCTACTGTGGGAGTCAGCGCCGACACAAACAAGGAAGGAGAGAAGTTGTGACGGCCAGTGACAGGAATCCACATTGATCAGTACAGAACACTTTCAAATTAACAGAACTCTAGTTCTAAAACAGAAAGCAACGTAACTTTAACTTCTCGTTATGAAGTGGCTTCCCGTGCCTCCTACACGCAATTACAGTATAATTTCGTTAGCGCAAACTCGCATAAGACGGACTCGCGGTTAACGCAAAAACTATTGTTTCCACCAGAAATACATTAGTTCTTATGGTATGTTTTATTGGTTAACACGAATTTCGATTAAGGCGAATTACGAAATCTGTTTCAGTTCCTAGCGTAATTAAACTTCACTGTAACACAAACTTCCGACCTTAGAGTATTCTAAATCGTAATTTTTTCCGAAATGAATGTGGGAAATGTAGCTACATAGCTAATTACACTTATTTGTGACTCGTTTTTAACGTATTGTGGTCGGTAGCCGCAATTATCACCTCAACAACCAGCATATGCTGTACATTGTAAGACATTCAATAATATGTGCAACAGCATTTAGGAACGTACTCAGTGCCAGATTTGTCAGGTGTTCTGTTAGTCGTAGCCGTATCGAGTTGGAATACTGAATAAAAACTACAGTTACAACCGGTACTGTAGCACGCGAAAATGGCAAAGAGGAAACATACAGCTCTAAATGTACAGTCAAAGCTTAAGATTCTAGATGAAGTGGACCGTGGTACCAAGAAAACAGCAATTGCAGAGCAGTTCGGAACAGCTAAATCTACTCTAGCTGCGATTATTAAGAATCGAGAAGAAATTATTAATGCTGCGGCATCAGGTTCTGGAAACAAATCTAAGCGACTTCGTACCGCCAAGTATGAAGACATCGAGACGTCACTGCTAGAATGGTTCAATCATATGCGTGCACCTAACATACCTTTAATTGGCCTTGTCATTCAGTCAAAAGCAAATGATATTGCTAAAGATATGGGCATCGAAGACTTTCGTTGTTCTGCTGGTTGGTTGTATCGGTTCCAAAAGAGACATTCAATTTCATCTGCACAAATTTGTGGTGAAGCAAATAAAGTTGATGAAGAAAGTGCGAACAGCTGGTTGCATGAATTCAACCGAGTGAGGGAAAAGTATGCCTTGTGTGACGTGTTTAACATGGATGAAACTGAATCTTTCTACAATCTTTTTCCAGATCACACCCTGGGGATAAAAGGTGATAAGAGTCACGGTGGAGCACGAAGCAAGCAACTTGTGACTGTTGTACTGTGCTGTAATGCTGACGGCAGTGAGAAGTTACGTCCCTGGGTTATCGATAAATCCGAGAAACTACGTTGTTTTAGAAACATAAATATGGACACTTAACCTTGCATCTACTCTCACCACAAGAAAGCTTGTATCGATGGCACATCACTTCGTTCGTGGCTTGGGTTGGGTTGGGTTGTTTTGGGGAAGGAGACCAGACAGCGAGGCCATCGGTCTCATCGGATTAGGGAAGGACGGGGAAGGAAGTCGGCCGTGCCCTTTGAAAGGAACCAGCCCCGCATTTGCCTGGAGCGATTTAGGGAAATCATGGAAAACTTAAATCAGGATGGCCGGACGCGGGATTGAACCGTCGTCCTCCCGAATGCGAGTCCAGTGTTTAACCACTGCGCCACCTCGCTCGGTACTTCGCACGTGGCTTCTTCGTTTCAACAGTCGATTGGCTGCTCAAAATAGACATGTTCTTCTTACACTGGACAGATGTACTGCCCATAACGTTCATGATCTGAACATATCCAACATAAAGGTTCAGTTTTTTCCATCCAACGCCATAAGCCGCCTTCAGCCTTTGGACCAAGGCATAATTTCTCTCATAAAGAGAGCTTATCGCAAGCGACTTGTAAGAGCTGGAATTCGTGCTGCTGAAAACAATAGTGCAACCCCAAAATGGAATCTGCTTGACGCAATAAAAGCCATCGCAGCAGCCTGGAACTCAGTATCGCCACGTCATATAGGGAAGTGCTTTAACAGAGCTCGAAGACATAGCAACACTGAAGATGTCCACGAGTTAGAAGATGCCACTTCACCTGATGAATGGACAATTCTGCAGGATGTTCCGAAACCTGGGATTAGTTTCGAAGAATTCATTAGTGTAGACGACGATGTTGCCGTATGTGCTTCTGAGGAATCAGATGTGACAAAAGCAGTGAACGAGGTGCAGGAAGGGCCATCAGAAGAAAATGAAAAGGAAGAGAATACAGCCCGCATCTCGTGGTCGTGCGGTAGCGTTCTCGCTTTCTACGCCCGGGTTCCCGGGTTCGATTCCCGGCGGGGTCAGGGATTTTCTCTGCCTCGTGATGGCTGGGTGTTGTGTGTTGTCCTTAGGTTAGTTAGGCTTAAGTAGTTCTAGGGGACTGATGACCATAGATGTTAAGTCCCATAGTGCTCAGAGCCATTTGAACCATTTTGAAGAGAATACAGATACCATTCCACCTACCCGTCAGGCCATGTTTACAGCCTTGGACTGTTTAGAACGGTCCGCTTGAACATCCGACGTCACTGCTGGGTTTACGGACGCTATAATTACAATTGGTTGTGAAATTACAAAATATCATCGTTCCCATGAACGTCAGCGAACCATGACCGAATTTTTTCCAAGAAAGTAACGTACATAATTTGTGAGAGTCCGCCGCTCGTGGTCTCGCGGTAGCGCTCTCGCTTCCCGAGCACGGGGTCCCGGGTTCGATTCCCGGCGGGGTCAGGGATTTTCACCTGCCTCGAGATGACTGGGTGTTTGTGTTGTCCTCATCATTTCATCATCATCCAGGAAAGTGGCGAAATTGGACTGAGCAAAGATTGGATAATTGTACGGGCGCTGATAACCACGCAGTTGAGCGCCCCACAAACCAACCATCATCATCATCATAATTTGTGAGAACTTGTAATTTTACAATCACTTTATAGTGTTATAAGTGATTGAGAGAGTAGTGTATTACACATTAGTGTACTGCTGTACATCTATACTTTTTAAAATCTGTGTTTTTCACTTAACACGAATTTTTTTAACAGGAACTCCTGATTTTTCGGTCCCTTCGGATTCGTGTTAACGAAGTTTTAGTGTACTTTCCAACTATTATTATTTGCAGAGCGCAGAATAGCTACCATCTTGCTATTAGTACTGCAAACGAACTGGGACCGACCAGTTATGTGCGGCTGGTTAAGTCAGCGTTGACAGGGGGCGATGAACTCTGTCTTCTTGGAGGTGTGGCGCTGCCCGCTCTTTCCATTGGCGCGCGGGTCACCGCCTTCTTGATGCCGTTTCGCGGCGTGCGCTGGTCACTGTGCAGCAGATACTTTAAGACTGCACAAATTTTCGTCCAAAGCGCTGGTCTAGTTCATTCGTTTGTTCAGAAGGAAAGGCCAACACCCGCTTTCGGTCGGTCAGCGACACGCTTCAGTGACAGAATCGTGGCGCACGCGCTACAATCTTTCTCAGACGATTTTACAGAAACTGTTGTGTACATAGTTCCGCGTAGTCAGCGCGTACACAACTTTCCCACTAGAGCGCGCCCCACTAAGCACAACAGCGCAGGCGCAGCGCTCGTCCGTCTCCGCACTACGAGATGGCGCTGTCATAGAGACGGACCAAGTTCTGCTTCCGCCGATCCGCGTATTAATATGTAACGCAGCCAATGAGATTGCTGCTAACGTAGAACCTTTTCTCCTCCAGGATCACGCTCGAGGTATTATAACGAGTGTACAGACCTCCGATTAGTCAGTCTGCGTTAGTCTGTAGTCAAGTTTCAGTCTGCGCCTAATAAGATTATCATATTCCTGTACATAGCCATGAAGAGAAATGTATAGACACTTTGTCAAGTATCCGAGATATGTGAGAATAAGTTTAACGTACCAACACCAAAGGAACTTCAGATTGTCCATTGTAAATAGCATCCAGAACCAAGTTAAGTCATTTTTATGCTTGTTATTATTTTAATAAATGTGCGAAAATTAATCAAGTTCTGTTTAAAGTTGGTCACCGTCAATCTGCTACTCTAAGCATGCAAGTGGCATTTCTATCGTCTGACCTAACGGCAGAAGATAAAAACGCCACGATAAGACCACGAGACTTATTGCTGACACTCGCCTACTTCGTTAGAGCGACAAGTCAAATAATCTGATGGTGTGTGTACCGAAGGTCTTATAGTACGCACACCACAGAAACCATTTGGTAAAACGTTTTTGATTTTTGCTTTACTTGTATGTTTATGTGTCAGTTTAATGTTGACATGCCCATCATGTCGTTAATGGCTATAATTGTGGTATTTACACTGAAGTGAGACACTATACCCTCAGACTTCAAGAAGAATATAATAATTCCAATCCCAAAGAAAGCAGGTGTTGACATGTGAAAATTACCGAACTATCAGTTTAAAAAGCCACGGCTGTAAAATACTAACACGAATTCTTTACAGACGAATGGAAAAACTGGTAGAAGCCGACCTCGGGAAAATCAGTTTGGATTCCGTAGAAATGTTGGAACACGTGAGGCAATACTGACCCAACGAATTATCTTAGAAAACAGATTAAGGAAAGGCAAACCTACGTTTCTAGCATTTGTAGACTAAGAGAAAGCTTTTGACAATGTTGACTGGAATACTCTCTTTCAAATTCTGAAGGTGGCAGGGGTAAAGTACAGGGAGCGAAAGGCTATTAACAATATGTACAGAAACCAGATAGCAGTTATAAGAGTCGAGGGGCATGAAAGGGAAGCAGTGGTTGAGAAGGGAGTGAGACAGGGTTGTAGCCTATCCCCGATGTTATACAATCTGTATATTTTGCAAGCTGTAAAGGAAACAAAAGAAGAATTTGGAGTAGGAATTAAAATCCACGGAAGGAATAAAAACTTTGAGGTTCGCCGATGACATTGTAATTCTGTCAGAGACAGCAAAGGACCTGGAAGAGAAACTGAACGGGATGGACAGTGTCTTGAAAGGAGGATATAAGATGAACATCAACAAAAGCAAAACGAGAATAATGGAATGTAGTCGAATCAATCCGGGTGATGCCGCGGGAGTTAGATTAGGAAATGAGACGCTTAAAGTAGTAAATGAGTATTGCTATTTGGGGAGAAAAATAACCGATGATGGTCGAAGTAGAGAGGATATAAAATGTAGACTGGCAATGGCAAGGAAAGCGTTTCTGAAGAAGAGAAATTTGTTAACATCGAGTATAGATTTTAAGTGTCAGGAAGTCGTCTCTGGAAGTATTTGTATGGAGTGTAGCCATGTATGGAAGTGAAACATGGACGATAAATAGTTTAGACAAGAAGAGAATAGAAGCTTTCGAAATGTGGTGCTACAGAAGAATGCTGAAGATTAGATGGGTAGATCACATAACTAATGAGGAAGTATTGAATAGGATTGGGGAGAAGAGAAGTTTGTGGCACAACTTGACCAGAAGAAGGGATCGGTTGGTAGGACATGTTCTGAGGCATCAAGGGATCACCAATGTAGTATTGGAGGGCAGCATGGAGGGTAAAAATCGCAGAGGGAGACCAAGACATGAATACACTAAACAGATTCAGAAGGATGTAGGTTGCAGTAGGTACTGGGAGATGAAGAACCTTGCTCAGGATAGAGTAGCATGGAGAGCTGCATCAAACCAGTCTCTGGGCTGAAGATCACAACAAAAACAAGACACTACGCGAAATTCGAAAGTTTGCAATGAAAAATAGCAGTCGCTACGAAATATGCGTTTGGTGCATATTACATAATATGTTGTTCCATATAAAATTTAGCTAATATATTGAATTTTTCCTTAGCCTTGGGTGGAGATCTGTGTCTCTTGCCAGTCCCGAGAAAATTTATCTGATGTGGTACACTCATTTGCTATCACGTCCTCCAGCGATACAGCCAAAATGAAATATCCACAACATTCCTGATTTTCATAAACAGTTGGAGATATCGAGATGAGATTTTGGCAGATGATAGCACACAGAGAGGAGAGTATTTTGCCGTACGGTTATTACGGAAAACTTCATTGTCTACCATGTTATCCCACTAACTACAGACTAACTACTGCGCTTAACCACACACTCGAAAGGCGACACATATTCGGAAATAAAAGGCCAAATATTTGTGAGAAGTAAGAGCATGAATTTTATTAATACTGGTTTCAATCGCAGCAATTTAACTGTCGTCTTAGGTTTCTGCCTAACCACATCCTCGGAAATCACTAAATAGTTATTTTATCCTTCGTTCTCTAACCAGTCTGAAAGTAAATAACAACCATAATTGCAGAAAATACTTGTATTACAATCGTAAGAAAGTAACAGAATGTATTAACAACGCTAATATGAAAAAAATTGAATCTAATGGGTCGCGAACCAACAACTTACGACTCCAGGAACCGCGACGTTATTCGCTATCGTACCCTAGCACTTCCCCCCTCCCCCCCACGAACTATGGACCTTGCCGTTGGTGGGGAGGCTTGCGTGCCTCAGCGATACAGATGGCCATACCGTAGGTGCAACAACAACGGAGGAGTATCTGTTGAGAGGCCAGACAAACGTGTGGTTCCTGAAGAGGGGCAGCAGCCTTTTCAGTAGTTGCAAGGGCAACAGTCTGGATGATTGACTGATCTGGCCTTGTAACAATAACCAAAACGGCATTGCTGTGCTGGTACTGCGAACGGCTGAAAGCAAGGGGAAACTACGGCCATAATTTTTCCCGAGGGCATGCAGCTTTACTGTATGATTAAATGATGATGGTGTCCTCTTGGATAAAATATTCCGGAGGTAAAATAGTCCCCCATTCGGATCTCCGGGCGGGGACTACTCAAGAGGATGTCGTTATCAGGAGAAAGAAAACTGGCGTCCTACGGATCGGAGCGTGGAATGTCAGATCCCTTAATCGGGCAGGTAGGTTAGAAAATTTAAAAAGGGAAATGGATAGGTTAAAGTTAGATATAGAGGGAATTAGTGAAGTTCGGTGGCAGGAGGAACAAGACTTCTGGTCAGGTGACTACAGGGTTATAAACACAAAGTCAAATAGGGGTAATGCAGGAGTAGGTTTAATAATGAATAGGAAAATAGGAATGCGGGTAAGCTACTACAAACAGCATAGTGAACGCATTATTGTGGCCAAGATAGACACGAAGCCCACGCCTACTACAGTAGTACAAGTTTATATGCCAACTGGCTCTGCAGATGACGAAGAAATTGAAGAAATGTATGATGATATAAAAGAAATTATTCAGATAGTGAAGGGAGACGAAAATTTAATAGTCATGGGTGAATGGAATTCGAGTGTAGGAAAAGGGGGAGAAGGAAACGTAGTAGGTGAATATGGATTGAGGCTAAGAAATGAAAGAGGAAGCCGCCTGGTAGAATTTTGCACAGAGCACAACTTAATTATAGTTAGCACTTGGTTTAAGAATCATGATAGAAGGTTGTATACATGGAAGAACCCTGGAGATACTAAAAGGTATCAGATAGATTATATAATGGTAAGACATAGATTTAGGAACCAGGTTTTAAAGTGTAAGACATTTCCAGGGGCAGATGTGGACTCTGACCACAATCTATTGGTTATGACCTGTAGATTAAAACTGAAGAAACTGCAAAAAGGTGGGAATTTAAGGAGATGAGACCTGGATAAACTGACTAAACCAGAGGTTGTACAGAGTTTTAGGGAGAGCATAAGGGAACAATTGACAGGAATGGGGGAAAGAAATACAGTAGAAGAAGAATGGGTAGCTTTGAGGGATGAAGTCGTGAAGGCAGCAGAGGATCAAGTAAGTAAAAAGACGAGGGCTCTTAGAAATCCTTGGGTAACAGAAGAAATATTGAATTTAATTGATGAAAGGAGAAAATATAAAAATGCAGTTAATGAAGCAGGCAAAAAGGAAAACAAACGTCTCAAAAATGAGTCGACAGGAAGTGCAAAATGGCTAAGCAGGGATGGCTAGAGAACAAATGTAAGGATGTAGAGGCTTATCTCACTAGGGGTAAGATAGATACTGCCTACAGGAAAATTAAAGAGACCTTTGGAGATAAGAGAACCACTTGTATGAACATCAAGAGCTCAGTTGGAAACCCAGTTCTAAGCAAAGAAGGGAAAGCAGAAAGGTGGAAGGAGTATATAGAGGGTCTATACAAGGGCGATGTACTTGAGGACAATATTATGGAAATGGAAGAGGATGTAGATGAAGATGAAATGGGAGATACGATACTGCGTGAAGAGTTTGACAGAGCACTGAAAGACCTGAGTCGAAACAAGGCCCCCGGAGTAGACAACATTCCATTGGAACTACTGACGGCCTTGGGAGAGCCAGTCCTGACAAAACTCTACCATCTGGTGAGCAAGATGTATGAAACAGGCGAAATACCCTCAGACTTCAAGAAGAATATAATAATTCCAATCCCAAAGAAAGCAGGTGTTGACAGATGTGAAAATTACCGAACAATCAGTTTAATAAGCCACAGCTGCAAAATACTAACACGAATTCTTTACAGACGAATGGAAAAACTAGTAGAAGCCGACCTCGGGGAAGATCAGTTTGGATTCCGTAGAAGTACTGGAACACGTGAGGCAATACTGACCTTACGACTTATCTTAGAAGATAGATTTCTAGCATTTGTACACTTAGAGAAAGCTTTTGACAATGTTGACTGGAATACTCTCTTTCAAATTCTAAAGGTGGCAGGGTAAAATACAGGGAGCGAAAGGCTATTTACAATGTGTACAGAAACCAGATGGCAGTTATAAGAGTCGAGGGACATGAAAGGGAAGCAGTGATTTGGAAGGGAGTAAGACAGGGTTGTAGCCTCTCCCCGATGTTATTCAATCTGTATATTGAGCAAGCAGTAAAGGAAACAAAAGAAAAATTCGGAGTAGGTATTAAAATCCATGGAGAAGAAATAAAAACCTTGAGGTTTGCCGATGACATTGTAATTCTGTCAGAGATAGCGAAGGACCTGGAAGAGCAGTTGAACGGAATGGACAGTGTCTTGAAAGGAGGATATAAGATGAACATCAACAAAAGCAAAACGAGGATAATGGAATGTAGTCGAATTAAGTCGGGTGATGCTGAGGGAATTAGATTAGGTAATGAGACACTTAAAGTAGTAAAGGAGTTTTGCTATTTGGGGAGAAAAATAACTGATGATGGTCGAAATAGAGAGAATATAAAATGTAGACTGGCAATGTAGACTGGCAATGGCAAGGAAATCGTTTCTGAAGAAGAGAAATTTGTTAACATCGAGTATAGATTTAAGTGTCAGGAAGTCATTTCTTAAAGTATTTGTGTGGAGTGTAGCCATGTATGCAAGTGAAACATGGACGGTAAATAGTTTGGACAAGAAGAGAATAGAAGCTTTCGAAATGTGGTGCTATAGAAGAATGCTGAAGATTAGATGGGTAGATCACATAACTAATGAGGAAGTATTGAATAGGATTGGGGAGAAGAGAAGTTTGTGGCACAACTTGACCAGAAGAAGGGATCGGTTGGTAGGACATGTTCTGAAGCATCAAGGGATCACCAATTTAGTATTGGAGGGCAGCGTGGAGGGTAAAAATCGTAGGGGGAGACCAAGAGATGAATACACTAAGCAGATTCAGAAGGATGTAGGGTGCAGTAGGTACTGGGAGATGAAGAAACTTGCACAGGATAGATAGCATGGAGAGCTGCATCAAACCAGTCTCAGGACTGAAGACCACAACAACAACAACCCTAGCACTTATGCATGCGATGTTTAACTCCGGTTTGGTTATCATATTCTATCTTGAAGGCTTGCATCGTTGATACGTTATTAAGTGACATTTTATGATAATGATGTGTTCGTGATAAATTTTCAATCCTCCGGTACACTGAAACGGCATAATGCAAATTACAAATGAGCGACGTCAAAATGACGACACGTTTGCGGGAATTGTTTTGAAACGAGCGTTACCTATAATTCACCTGTGTCATTCATTGGGTGGTCTTTTGTTTTCCTTTGGACTACAGCTTCTCTGGGTGCCGCCATAGAGTGGGAATATTTACGGAGTCAGCGCTGAGACGGATAAACAGAATTTTTGTCGCCATCATACGCTGACTCCAGAAGTCACGTGACTAAGATGCGATCTAAGATTTGTCCGTATGCGCTCTACAGTTTTCGGGTATCATTACATCGCTAATGTAGAGATATGCTACTACAAACTATCGTGGATTTTATTCACGCTTTTCACGGGCATCATAATTATTAGCATTTGAGAACTGGAATTAACTTGCTTTAAAGCTTTCATTTTGACTGTCTGCGGCAAGTACCACGCTTGGGCGGCTCTTTTTTAGTTATAGATAAAGAAAGGAAGAATAGCAGTCACTCTTTCTACGTTTTGTCCAGAAGTTTTTTGAACTGACGAATACCTGTTTTAGTAAATTATGCTTCAACGGCATTGCGAAATGGATTCTTAGTACGCCAAGTGAAAATGTCATGACAAAACATTGAATTTGGAGCTATGACATTCACCAAATCAACAATTTACCGTGCTTCGAAATATTTTTAGGAAGGAAATTGCACCGTTTTAACCCTCATTTACACTACATTTAATCTTCGTTTTTTCTTAGTGAAACTAAAACGTTAATCGTGTCTACTCATTCTCCACGTCGTGGTTACTAGTACAACAGTTTCTGCTTGCGACTCACTTCAAAATTAGAACAATGATTTGCAGACCTATATAATCCTGAGGTAATATTCATAGTGCTATATGAAAATCCTACCTGCACATGAAAACTCGCGAAATGCATACACATTCAATGGATTGACTTATAGCACGCTCCTATACAACCATAATGTATCTAGCAGTTGTACAAATACGGTATACAGCCACATAAACTAGCCCTGCTATTTTATGTCTTCATTGCATTGTGTCCCAAACAACACATAAAGCGCCTCTTGTCAGTATAACAACACTAATTAGATTTTGAGGTACTTACAGATGAGAAGTAAACTCTTCCTTCTTTGACCATTTTCGATATGCATCCGTAAGCAGAAACAATCTAATATCACTTCTTTCAATAATAAACAAATCTTTGAAAACATGGCAAACACCGTAAAAAAGTTTCGGCCTTATCGAAAAATAGACAGGAAAGGAATTAAAAAAGAGTGTTGTCGCTAATGAGAAGAACAAGGACACAACAATGATCACTGAGCGAGGGAATTTCAAAAAGTAAGTCACACATTATGATGACAGTTTACCGATACCTGGTGATGACACTAAACAAAGTGAATATTTTTATTTGCTGAAATATTTTTGACTATACGCAAAGTCTTTGATAGAGGAGCGCGTAAAGAGAAAAAGGAACGAAAATTAGTTTAAGAATAATTCGACAAGATCGGCATTGAAACTGTACGATGATAAAGAAACTTTTTCTTATGTGTAATTAGAATGAAAAGATTTTATTTGTTAATCGTTATACAAGGACAAAGAATTCACTATTAGGTTTCTCTTGTTATGGAATGCACCCAACGGTCCTCCATTGACCATTGTAAGTCTGTATTAATTTCATAATTGTTGAAATATATTATAGGAAGAGTTATTACTGCTTCATTTAAGCATATAACTCTTTCCCGTGCAGAAATAGTAACGTAGAAGGAAGTAGTAAACGCCTGAGAGTGTATAAATATTTTCTCTTTGACAGGGGTTATATGAATACATTAGTAACTTTAAGACATTTGCAATATTCATCGTAATTTGTGGACTATCATTTCAGTGGTGATGGATTACCATTTCACAGACAATATTCTGAAGTAAAAAATAATAAATAATTTACGTTGCCTTACGAAGAGACAACAATATTTCGCCACGCGACACACACGAATAATAATATTTTCTCATGCATACGTTTATCAAAGATACTCTGAGATGTTTAACTTTTCGATGGATCACATAAATATTTTACGGGTAACATTTTAAGACGCATCGCGTCACGTATCCGTAGCAAAGCTGTGCGCCGTCACTTACAACAAAAGTTCTTTTAGTTAAAAAATCAAATTAGATTTCAGTATATTGTCTTCTGTTTGTAACTGGAATTCTATCCTTTTCTGTAGTACATAATTCACTACAGTACTTTCAAGTACAGTTTTTCAGCCTTTAGGATAGATGCCATAAAAACCAGTCCATTAAGGCAACAGTATTACAGGCCAAGTAAATTTTACTGAATGCTCCACTAAACTTGAAGATGACATATATACGTGACACTTTTTTTTTCAACTTAGTCCCCAAGTCTCTGTAAACACGGCTGGGAACGTTCTACAAATCGTTGAACTTGTTCGACGATAGAAATCTGTTCGCTGATCACGGAGCGTCCTCATCGTTGGAAAAATCTCCCCTCCCCCTCCCTTCCCCTTTCCTTCCATCCCCCGTATATTCTTTCAGCTTGCTCAATAGCTTTCCTTCCTGAACAGCATCAGCCACGTTAGTGCAGTCTTGGCCAGTTCGCTACTGCTGGAAGCAACATTGCGTTAGGTCCAAACATCGTCAGAATTTGACTGCGAGTGTGCAATTTAGACTTTTTGCCCGCAAGGATATTTCAACTTTGGAGTAAGTTTCCAGCTGCGGTGCCATTTCAATGCCACACTATGCTGCACCTGTTACCCATACCGCAGCAGAACTTTCTCTACGGGGAACCCGAACATGTTCTCTCTTCTGAAACTTCCTGGCAGATTAAAACTGTGTGCCGGACCGAGACTCGAACTCGGGGACCTTCGCCTTTCGCGGGCAAGTGCTCTACCAACTGAGCTACCCAAGCACGACTCACGCCCCGTCCCCACAGCTTTACTTCTGCCAGTACCTCGTCTCCTACCTTCCAAACTTTACAGAAGCTCTCCTGCGAACCTTGCTGAACTAGCACTCCCGAAAGAAACGATATTGCGGACACATGGCTTTGCCACAGCCTGGGGGATGTTTCCAGAATGAGATTTTCACTCTGCAGCGGAGTGTGCGCTGATATGAAACTTCCTGGCAGATTAAAACTGTGTGCCGGACCGAGACTCGAACTCGGGACCTTTGCCTTTCGTGCGCAAGTGCCCTACCAACTTCTGATAATCTACTACTATTGTTGCGCAATGACCTTGGCGTGGGACGTACATCCGTATGGAGAAGACAGGAACGGAAATTGCCAGACTGTACAGCTGCACTATTGATGACAAACCACTGGAAACAGTCTCTATCGCAAAATAGCAGTACCTAGGAGTAGCTATCCAGAGTGTCCTTAAAGTGGAATGACCATATAAAACAAATAGTGGAAGAAGCAGATACCAGACTCAGATTCATAGGAAGAATCTTAAAGAAATGTAACTCATCCACGAAGGAAGTGCCTTGTAAGGCGATTGTTCGGCCGATTCTTGAGTGCTGTTCATCTATCCGAGATCTACAGAGAAGATCCAACGTAGAGCGGCGCGTTTCTTCGCGGGATCGTTTAGCCGAAGCGAGAGTGTTACGGAGATGCTCAACAAACGTTACAAGAGGAGCGTTGTGCATCACGGAGAGATTTACTATTGATATTTCGAGAGAGCACTTTCGGGGAAGAATTTCACAACATATTACTCCCCCCCCCCCCCCCCACACACACACATACGTCTCGCGTAATGACCACAATGAGAAAATTCGAGAAATCACCCCCCCGCTCTTCCCCGCACACACACACACACACACACACACACACACACACGAGGAGAAAATTCGAGAAATTAGAGCCAGTACAGAGGCTTGTCGACAATCATTCTTCCCACGCGCTATTCGCGAGTGGAACAGGGTTGGAGGGCTCAGTTAGTGGTACGAAAAGTACCCTACGCCGCACACGATTAGGCTGCTTGCGGAGCGTTATGTAGATGTAGACGGAAAGAGTGTAGTAGAAACAGAAGAAACAAAGTACTCATGAGAGAATTATTATCCTCAAATCAGCTGTGAACAAACAGAAGGTTAAGAATAGTCTTCAGTGTATGCTACCGATCTACGGTAACACACAACGTTGACTGACCCCTACAGTTGAACACTGTTTTCGAAGCAGGTTTTTCTTACGCATAAAAAATACCAGGGCAAAGGTACAACCCATAATGTTTCTTTTTTCACTTCTAATGGTTCAAATGGTTCAAATAGCTCTGAGCACTATGGGACTTAATATCTATGGTCATCAGTCCCCTAGAACTTAGAACTACTTAAACCTAACTAACCTAAGGACATCACACACAGCCACGCCCGAGGCAGGATTCGAATCTGCGACCGTAGCAGTCGCACGGCTCCGGACTGAGCGCCTAGAACCGCTAGACCACCGCGGCCGGCTCACTTCTAATGATTTACGCGTTTACGTGTGGTTTTCAGTGCCTTTTTACAACACAAGAGAAAGTCAGTGTCTCCCTTTGTCCTCCCAGTTACCTGACTTGCTCGTCGTTGACAAAATAGGGACATTATGAAAAAATCAAACTCCAACAACTATCACGGGACTGGAGAAATTCTTTGGCGAGGACTGTTCCATTGGTTGTCATTCTGAATTTATACAGGGTGTAACAAAAACTTGCCAACGGTCTTTCCGTAGTGGTAACACCGGTTCCTGTCAGATCACCGAAGTTAAGCGCTGTCGGGCTGGGCTAGTACCTGGATGGGTGACCATCCGGTCTGCCGAGCGCTGTTGGCAAGCGGGGTGCACTCAGCCCTTGTGAGGCAAACTGAGGAGCTACTTGATTGAGAAGTAGCGGCTCCGGTCTCGGAAACTCACACAAAGCCGGGACAGCGGTGTGCTGACCACATGACCCTCCATATCCGCATCCAGTGACGCCCATGGTCTGAGGATGACACGGCGGCCGGTCGGTAGCGTTGGGCCTTCATGGTCTGTAACAAAAATGTACGTAACAAATTGCAGGACACATTCCTCACATTAAGACGAAGAAATTATCTTATATGAACATGTGCCTGGAAACGCTTTGTTTCCATGTTACAACTCATTTGCTCCAATTCACTAATCATGGGGAACACACAAGACCAGAACGTTAGAATAATAGGGAATATGCACTGTTGGTGACGTACGGTTACGTTGTGCACCGTCAACGGTTTGTTCTACATGTCCCTGTTGCCGTGCCACGTGCGTCATTGCTTGTTTACAGGTAACGTCAACTGCTCCAGCGTTCAGTAAGGCCGTTGCAAGCACACGGCTTACTATGTAGGGTTAATCACAGACTTGGATCGTGCAGTGGCACTGTACACAAACGCAGAGGTGGCAGATGCCCATTTCATGTATGGAGTAGCAGACGGCAGTGGCGATCGCGCTCAACATGTGTGCCGGGAGAGACTTCCTGAACGATGGTGCCCGACAGTATAATGTTTGAAGCCATTGACTGCCGTCGACTTTGGTAACATGGGCCATTAACCCTGGCATTCCCAACCGGGGGAGGCCTAGAAGGACGAGGACGCAGCAACGGGAGGCGGCAATTCTTCATGCTGGTGAGACGTCCCCAGTGTCAGTACAAGACATGTACCTGCAACCCCTTAATCTTGACCACATGACTGTCTGGCGAGTGTTACACGAGGACCACCTGTATCCGTACTATTTATAGCGTGTGCAGGCACTATCAGCAGCTAATTTTTATGAGAATGGTTTATTCAACAGAATGTCAACCCTAATTTTAGTGCAACAGTGCTGTTCACAGATGAGGCATCGTTTAAACGAAATCAGATTGTAACTTTTTACAACTGGCACGCATGGGTAGACGTCAGTCCTCACGCAGCTGTTGAAGCAAGTAATCAACTAAGAATGTCTCAATATTTGGGCCGACGTTGTTGGTGACTAGTTTGGTAGGGCCTCACTTTCTTCCACCCACGGTCGATGGACAAAGTTCGAAGTTATAATAATTTCTTAGAGAATGTTCTACCGGATCAGTTACCAGATGTGGCTTTAGCTGTGTGACAGAACATGTACGAGTACTTCATGCACCATGGAGCATCTCCTCATTTTAGTGTTAAATGTCCGTCGGCTTCTAAATAACACATTTGGTGACAGATGGATAGGTAGAGTGGACCAATTGGCTGGCCTCCACGCTCTCCGGACCTAAGCCCACTGTAATTTTGTTTATGTAGCGTTTGAAAGTTCTTGTGTTTGGAACCCTAGTACAAGATGTTCAGAGTATCCGTGCCCGTGTTACGGAAGGCTACGAAACCATACGCAATACTCCAGAGATACATCAGCGCATCCGAGATTTACTACGACGGCGGGTTGATGCATGTATTAATGCCCACGGAGGGTAAATTCAATATCTCCTATGAGAAACAGTTGCATGTGGTAAGCTAGTGCGATCTGTTCATATATGTCTCCCATGATGAGTTGGAGAAAATGAGTTGTATCGTGGAAAGAAATCGTTTCAAGATCCATATTCGTATAACATAATTTCTTTGTCTACGTGTCAGGAATGTGTCCTGTAATTTGTGCTGCACATATTTGTTACATCCTGTATACACAATCTCCTAGTGGATTCAATCTTTAGCCGGCCGTGGTAGCCGAGCGGTTCTAGGCGCTACAGTCTGGAACCGCGCGACCGCTACGGTCGCAGGTTCGAATTCTGCCTCGGGCATGGATGTGTGTGATGTCCTTAGGTTAGTTAGGTTTAAGTAGTTCTAAGTTCTAAGGGACTGATGACCTCAGAAGTTAAGTCCCATAGTTCTCAGAGCAACTTGAACCACTTGATTCAATCTTTCACGTACTAAGTTAGCCTAACGCCATTTTGGGTTACGTGACAAAAAATAAAAACACCTACAGCCGTCCTTATGATTTTATTTTATTTTGTCGCTACCAGTTTCGACGCTTCATTGCGTGATCTTCAGGCTGTTTTGATGCGGACAGGTTTGATACATTCCCCATGCATAACCCATCAGTTGCCAGCATTACTGGATTTGCCGATTCCTGCTAAAAGGATGGACATACAAAAAATTTTGGGTTACAGTTTATGTGCTTTGTCTAATGTTAGTACAACTGAGGATGAAAGACGCCCCGCTGCTGAAAGTTCGGAACAGCCGGGTTCGAATCCATGCATCATGTAGCAGATCCCACTTATTCCAAATCTGGGAAGTTATGATCGTTTACTGGCTAGTTTAGTCACCAGTATATACTTTCAAATAGCTTCAGAACTAACTGGAAGACGCCATGTCATGTTTTTCGAATTTCGAAGTTGCTACGATCGTGTTAATCTAGATCTACATTCAAACTCTGCAAGCTACCTCGTTGTGTGTATTGAAGGGTAAACTGACTAACAATGCCGGTTTCACCCCATCCTGGGCCGGCCGAAGTGGCCGTGCGGTTAAAGGCGCTGCAGTCTGGAACCGCAAGACCGCTACGGTCGCAGGTTCGAATCCTGCCTCGGGCATGGATGTTTGTGATGTCCTTAGGTTAGGTTTAAGTAGTTCTAAGTTCTAGGGGACTAATGACCTCAGCAGTTGAGTCCCATAGTGCTCAGAGTCATTTGAACCACCCCATCCTGTTTTATTCGCGAATAACTTGTCGGATGATGAACTACCTCTGTATAAGGTAGGATTCTTCAGATTTTATTGCAAGGTCATTTGGAGAGATATGTGTGGAAGGACGTAATACGTTACTCCATCCTTCTCGGAAGCTGCGCTTGCGGCGTTTTAACTGCATGCTTCTCCTTGACGCACAACGACTCTCTCGTACAGTCTGGCTCTAGGTTTTGTTGATCGTCTGACAAATTTAAAAAAAAATCAGCTGTTTTATTTGGAGTACAAGTTTTTTGCTGCACTGTTTATTTATTTACTCGTGATGCAAGTTATAGGACGAGTTCGTTTCAGCGTTTGCCCTTACCTAGGAAGACGGTTATAAGAGGTATAATATTATTCTTTACGTCTACGTCAGTGTATGTCTACATATGGCACACTACGCTTACATGTTAGCTGATATGACGTAGTCCATATGGCTAAAAAAAAAATGGTTCAAATGGCTCTGAGCATTATGGGACTTAACATCTGAGGTCATCAGTCCCCTAGAACTTAGAACTACTTAAACCTAACTAACCTAAGGACATCACACACATCCATGCCCGAGGCAGGATTCGAACCTGCGACAGTGGCAGTCGCGCGGTTCCGGACTGAAGCGCCTAGAACCGCACGGCCACCGCGGCCGGTCGGTCCATATGGCATCTTGGAGCGTAAATGTCGGTTGTCTTTTTGTAATGATATGATCACGTTACCTATGTCTTTACTTCTTATTTGTGTGATATTGTAAAATTATTTTTGATAGCATTTTTGACAACTTCAGCTCCAGCGGTGCTATATGTTTGCAATGGAATTTCTATTTCGCGTTAAGTCAGTCATTACGTTTAATTTAAAAGAAAATATGACCTTCTTCATGCAAACTGCGGGCCCACTGGAAAGGAAAACGAGCCGTTCTTTATATATCTTCTATTAACTTTCCTCATAAGGGCCCCATATCATTGAGTAATAACGGTCAGAAGTTACTTTTGTGAGCTTCTTCACGAGGCCGGTTCAGTGTGGCCGAGCGGTTCTATGCGCTACAGTCTGGAACCACGCTACCACTTCGGTCGCAGGTTCGAATCCTGCCTCGGGTATGGATGTGTGTGATGTCCTTAGGTTAGTTAGGTTTAAGCAGTTCTAAGTTCTAGGGGACTGATGACCTCAGCAGTTAAGTCCCATAGGGCTCAGAGCCATTTGAACCGTTTTTTTCTTCGCGAGGTGCACTCAGATCGTGCAAACTCTTTACAGATTCGGATCAACCATCACCACCACCTAAGTGCACCATAACGCCTCATTACTGCAACAATGATCGCAAAGCAACGGCTTTTATAACTTAAACAAGCAAACGCTGTTTACTTCTGGCGTCCGTTATGTCGCTCAGCGACGTTGTTGCACCATTCGAATTAAAATTTCAGAGCAGTCGAAGGGAATTAATATCCCCCTTCTCGGACGAGGCTCACAGGATCGATAATTCCGCTCTGTAGGTTGTTTAAATGCGGCGCAATCATCGTCTCCCGTGGTTACCAGAGCTGTCAGTAGGAAACATCGACCTCTTTCCGAGAGGGATAGCCAAAGTTTTGTGTGTGGCTACTGCGTATGATACAGCCGTATTCACTAAGCGGAAGTAAACTTACGAACATTCGTAGTGGTCACACATTGAGAAACCTACGCGAAATTGCTCTACTGGAAATGGTGCGGTCTACGATGAACATTATAATGATAAAAATTCACCAAAAAAGTTTATTTTGGTCAGGTGTTAGACCGTTCATAATATTCACTGCACATGAAATTACTATGATTTGAATTGATCCTACGCATAAATCTTTCTGATGACCGTTAATATCTCTAACGTTAAACTCGGCTGAAAGCAACAAATGCGAACCATTTTCAAAATTTTTAGTACCTAAAACCTTCCGAGGAATCACAGAAGGATTAAAGGTAGGCATGGTTACGTCGAGGTTGTATATTATTGAAATAAGATGCTGTATTCACCGCTACTGATCAATTTAAACCTGTCATTTTCCAGTGTACATCCACATGCGGCACTAGAGATGATGATAGCAGACTTTACATAAACCAAAAATTAAAATGAATTAGACAAACAGATGTAAGATCTGCTAATAACAAATATGTGATCACGCATAAATCTACATTTGAAAATGAAAATGGTTCAAATGGCTCTGAGCACTATGGGACTCAACATCTGAGGTCATCAGTCCCCTAGAACTTAGAACTACTTAAACCTATCTAACCTAAGGACATCACACACATCCATGCCCGAGGCAGGAGTCGAACCTGCGACCGTAGCGGTCGCGCGGTTCCACACTGAAGCGCCTAGAACCGCTTGGCTACCACGGGCGGCCCTGAAAATGACTGTTTGCTTGGAACTGGCTAGCATTGGTGAATAGAGCATCTTATTTTCATGACGCAGCCTCTCAAATGAACTCTGATTGCCTTTAATCTGTGTTTGATTGCTGTGGACGTGATAATAAGGAGAATAATTGGGACACTGAAAAACTTTACGGAAATGTTCATAAAACAGCGGTTATCCGTCTGAAAGATGGCGGCATTAAGCTTGGCAGCCCCACTGGTGCTTTTCAAGAGGATTAGGTTATGTGCTGACACTTTATTTCGCCATCTCCTTTCTCTCATCATCATCATCATCATCATCAAGAAGACACTCACACAAGCCAACGAAGCCGTGACAACTAGGGAAGCTTACACCTGCTGATAAACTACGTCAGTTAAGAAATAAACGAGACGAAAGGGCCCCTGAAGTCTTTTTGTTTCGAGCGGAAGGAGAGTGGTTTATGTGGAAACAGCCCTACGGCATTACACGACCACGATATTATTGCAAGTGGCCTTACCGGGAACACACGGTAGCAGTACAGTAAACAAGTACATTGGTGATTAAGAAACGCCCATCGCACGGTGAATTATTTTAAGACGGTTATGCATATTTTATCCAGTGGCTCAGCGTGTTCTCGTAAAATACCACGATAAAAACTCACGATAAGGTGAACGAAGCTCACTCCCTCCCAGTTGTAATAATATTGTGGTCGACTAATAGACGGGAGGAAAACGCGTTGTTTGGCAGCAGAGATCCGAAGCTGCTGTGGTGGCCACACGCTCAGGAAGCCCTGCCCTGCCCTTGACCTCAGGCGCGGTGCCCTTGACCTTCACCTTGACCCTGGACACTGCTTTCCGTGCCACGGCCGTTGACAAACACTGACTCACGCGGCGGCCTTCGCGGCCTTCCTTACGCACACGGTAACACAGTCACCATGTGTGTTGCGCCTTGCATGAAGAAGTTTCTTAGCCGAGATTTATTCTGAAAGTATTTGAGCGGTACTGGGAGAAAGAGAGAGAGAGAGAGAGGGAGAGAGAGAGAGAGAGAGAGAAAGAGAAGTATTGATCACTTTAATGGCCGTTGGTTAATTTTCGATCTACAGTGGCAAATAGTTGACATCTTATTACTGCTGCTTAACGATCTCTCTTCCGAAAGGTGATAAATCATTCCGTCAATAAAAGTCTGTCTTGCAGAAAATGTGAAAATAGCGAATGTAGTTGATTGAAGATTACTAATTATTATTTGCATCAACCTAAACGAGAAGAGCTGGACATGAGAAGGAATAAATTGATAGGACATAGACAGGAGCATTAAGGAATAGTTGATTTGTGGAGACAATGGTGAGGGTAAAATCTACCGGTTGAGAGCAAAATCTGAAAACGGTGAACAGGTTCCACGTCATGTAGGTTGCAGTAGTTATGCACAGCACTGAGATCCGCATCAAACCAATGTTCTGACTGAAAATTAGAAAAACAGCACACAGAAACCAGGTCTTTAAATCATATTTATACGCTTATTGCCTACTGTGACGAAGTTCATAACGAATGACGTGAGCTCTTGATATTAATCTTTGTGACAGTTTTTTACTGTCAAATATTAGATTGGTGCGTAAGTTCGTAGCATTTTCCATAATTTTAGTAAACACAACAGATACATATAACAGAGACTTTAGTCATCAATAATATATTCTTCTTCACTATATACAACCGTCTGCCAACACTGGGGTAACTTTTCGATTCCGCGACTGCAAAAATCACATCGAGTCATGTTCGGAGCGCATTTTCGTCCGGAAAGGAAGTTTGATGAAGGTTGTTCGATAGAGAGTGGGAAAGGTGAAAATCTGAGGGGGCAAGATCAGGTATAAAAGGTGGGTGCTGAGTGACTTCCCAACCAAACTCCTGTGTAGTATTTTTAATCAGTCCAGCAGAACGGGAGCGCAGTCTTCCTGGTCGTTGTTCTTGGATTGCGTCTTCAAGACGTCTCAGTTGTTGACAATAAGCGTCAGCAGTGATGGTTACACCTCGGGGAAGCAATTGGTAGCACACCATACCGTCGCCGTTCTACCAGATGCACAACATTATCTTTTGTGCATACGCGCAGCTCTTTATACGGGGAGTTGGTGCTTGTTTGGGCTCAGCCATTCCTTTCTTTTTCTCATGTTAGCATATGGCACCATTGCGTATCACCTGTAACGGTACACGATAGGAATGGCCGGTTTTGTTCACGAGCCAGTTGATGACAAGCAAGCTGAGATGCACGTATTGCCAGCCGCTGATTTTTGTGATTTTGGCTTAGGGCCGGCCATGGTGGCCGAGCGGTTCTAGGCGCTTCAGTCGGGAACCGCGCGACTGCTACGGTCGCAGGTTCGAATCCTGCCTCGGGCATGGATGTGTGTGATGTCCTTAGGTTAGTTAGGTTTAAGTAGTTCTAAGTTCTAGGGGACTGATGACCTCAGATGTTAAGTCCCATAGCGCTCAGAGCCATTTGAGCTATTTGGCTTAGAGTATGCGGTACTCACAAACCCGATTTCTGAACCTTCCCCATTGCACCCAAATGTCGCTTGATGGTGGAATGATCATAGTTCATCAGACAGTGGTCGTTGTGGATTAACGCGTTTCAACGACCCTAATTAAACAGCGAAATTCTTCCTGAAAGTGAAGTGTTGTGTCTAGACAAGACAGCCTAGACACAATGAGAGGAAGCCGAAAGGCACGCGCTTAAACTCACGGAGGCTGGCGTGAGGTCTGAAACAGGATACGTAATGAATGCTATAAAGAAAACATCGCTCTTGTTGATACATTAATAGAATCTCAATATCTATACTGGTAATGGCGCCTTGCTAGGTCGTAGCAAATGTAGCTGAAGGCTATGCTAACTATCGTCTCGGCAAATGAGAGCGTAATTCTCAGTGAACCATGGCTAGCAACGTCGGCTGTACAACTGGGGCGAGTGCTAGTACGTCTCTCTAGACCTGCCGTGTGGTGGCGCTCGGTCTGCAATTACTGACAGTGGCGACACGCGGGTCCGTCGTATACTAGCGGACCGCGGCCGATTTAAAGCTACCACCTAGCAAGTGTGGTGTCTGGCGGTGACACCACATGAAGAGACAGTAATGTTAAAACGATTCTCCTTAAAACTGGAGAACCACTTTCTTACCGTGCTCTGTCCAGCGGCACTATCCCCATACACGGCGCAAATGTTTCTGACTGTCTGCGCAGCTGTCACCTCATTATTGAACTGAAACAGAAGAATGTACTAGAAATTTTCCGATTCTTTCACTTGGCATTCCACTTTCTAGCATCCATAGCCCCAGTCACTGTCTCCAAATGACAAAATCACAGTATGTATATTCGAATAGCAACAGTGAACTACAAACAGAAAACCATAACCGTTAGATAAACGAACAGCAACCGGAATAATGGTTCAAATGGCTCTGAGTACTATGGGACATAACATCTGAGGTCATCAGTCCCCTAGAACTTAGAACTACTTAAACCTGACTAACCTAAGGACATCACACACATCCATGCCCGAGGCAGGGTTCGAACCTGTGACCGTAGAGGTCGCGCGGTTGCAGACTGAATCGCCTAGAACCGCTCGGCCACTCTGGCCGGCGCAACCGAAATACCATCGCGCAAAACAATAGCGCTACGAATTTATGCACAGTCTAATATTTTTTTAAATTGCTAAGCATTTAATGAACACGAAACAGCTGTAGTGATAAAGGGAAGTAATGAACATCCTGGAAAATATTAAGAGCTATAAAAAGCCGGTACAAAGAGCACAAAGATCATTATAAGCGCAGGAAGCACAAAGACAGAAGAAATTTTAACAATATTGATAAACGCAAGTCGCTGGATGTCACCTGCGGAAATATTGAGCCACGCTGCCTCTGTAGACGTCCATAATTGCGAAAGTGTTGCCGCTGCTGAATTTTGGGCACGAACTAACCTCTCGATTATGTCCCATAAATATTCGATGGGATCCATGTAGAGAGATCTGGGTGGCCAAATCGTTGGCTCGAATTGCCCAGAATGTTCTTCAAACCAATCGCGAACGCTTGTGGTCCGTCGACATGCTGTATTTTCATCCATAAAAATTTCATCGTTGCCTGGGAATATGAAGTCCATGAATGGCTGCATACGGTCTACAAGTAGCCGGACATAACCATTTCCAGTCAATGATCAGTTCAGTTGGACCAGAGAAGCCAGTCCATTCCATGAAAAGACAGCCCACACAATTACGGAGCCGTCTTGCACAGTGCCTTCTTGACAACTTGGACGCATCGCTTCGTGAGGTCTGCGCCACGTTCGAACCCTACCACCACTCTTACCATCTGAAATCCGGACTCATCTGACTAGGCCACGGTTTTCCAGTCGGCTAAGGTCCAACCGACATGGTGAAGCCCTGGAGAGGCGCTGCAGGCACTCACGTCTTTCGTCTGCTGCCGCAGCCCATTGACGTCAAATTTCGCCGCACTGTTTTTAACACGTTCGCTGCCATCGGCGCACCAGCGCGCCCGGCCGATAACTGGTGCACATGCCGTGGACTAGAGATGGGTCGAACTCGTTCATTCCCGTGAACTACTTCATTCATTTCACTCTTTGCCGTGAAGCGTTCAAATGAAGTAGTTCATTTATGAAGTACGGAAGCCTGGCGAAGTTGCTCAGTTAGCCGCTCAGCCGCGGCTACGATCGCTTCGCCTCACTCGTACAATAAAGCTTCGTAATACACTCCTGGAAATTGAAATAAGAACACCGTGAATTCATTGTCCTAGGAAGGGGAAACTTTATTGACACATTCCTGGGGTCAGATACATCACATGATCACACTGACAGAACCACAGGCACATAGACACAGGCAACAAAGCATACACAATGTCGGCACTAGTACAGTGTATATCCACCTTTCGCAGCAATGCAGGCTGCTATTCTCCCATGGAGACGATCGTAGAGATGCTGGATGTAGTCCTGTGGAACGGCTTGCCATGCCATTTCCACCTCGCCCCTCAGTTGGACCAGCGTTCGTGCTGGACGTGCAGACCGCGTGAGACGACGCTTCATCTAGTCCCAAACATGCTCAATGGGGGACAGATCCGGAGATCTTGCTGGCCAGGGTAGTTGACTTACACCTTCTAGAGAACGTTGGGTGGCACGGGATACATGCGGACGTGCATTGTCCTGTTGGAACAGCAAGTTCCCTTGCCGGTCTAGGAATGGTAGAACGATGGGTTCGATGACGGTTTGGATGTACCGTGCACTATTCAGTGTCCCCTCGACGATCACCAGTGGTGTACGGCCAGTGTAGGAGATCGCTCCCCACACCATGATGCCGGGTGTTGGCCCTGTGTGCCTCGGTCGTATGCACTCCTGATTGTGGCGCTCACCTGCACGGCGCCAAACACGCATACGACCATCATTGGCACCAAGGCAGAAGCGACTCTCATCGCTGAAGACGACACGTCTCCATTCGTCCCTCCATTCACGCCTGTCGCAACACCACTGGAGGCGGGCTGCACGATGTTGGGGCGTGAGCGGAAGACGGCCTAACGGTGTGCGGAACCGTAGCCCAGCTTCATGGAGACGGTTGCGAATGGTCCTCGCCGATACCCCAGGAGCAACAGTGTCCCTAATTTGCTGGGAAGTGGCGGTGCGGTCCCCTACGGCACTGCGTAGGATCCTACGGTCTTGGCGTGCATCCGTGCGTCGCTGCGGTCCGGTCCCAGGTCGACGGGCACGTGCACCTTCCGCCGACCACTGGCGACAACATCGATGTACTGTGGAGACCTCACGCCCCACGTGTTGAGCAATTCGGCGGTACGTCCACCCGGCCTCCCGCATGCCCACTATACGCCCTCGCTCAAAGTCCGTCAACTGCACATACGGTTCAGGTCCACGCTGTCGCGGCATGCTACCAGTGTTAAAGACTGCGATGGAGCTCCGTATGCCACGGCAAACTGGCTGACACTGACGGCGGCGGTGCACAAATGCTGCGCAGCTAGCGCCATTCGACGGCCAACACCGCGGTTATCTGCCAAGTGAAACATTATTTCTTGTATTCTTGGACTAAAAACTAGGGCTATCAACGAAATGCAGTCCAATTTTATGTTCTTTTAAAATTTAATCCAAAATAGAATGAGTATGTTTACCACTGTCACAAATTCTATATATCAACGTTAAGTAATTATTCAGAAGTTTTCCTGTAGATTTTATTTTTGTTGAGAATAATAACCCTCCAGATTCAAAACGTAAACTGTCACCTGTAGTCATTGGTACGATTTCAGGTAAAATCCCTCTTTCAGTGTTATTAACAAACCTTTTATTTTCGTGTTGGTTGTGCGTGCTCACACAGCCAGCCTCTTCGTTCGTATCTGTTATATTCATTTGTCCGCAAGCGCTGCCAACGTAGGCTACCGGTAGACGCGAAGTATAACAACTGCAGAAATAGTCACGGGTAATGATGTCAGCACTGCAGGAAGCAGCTGACGCTGCCTTCCCCTCGCCCCTCATCTTCACAAGCCATCGCAAACCTATCGTTTCCCACAAACGCCGCGCGATTCGTGGACAGGCAGTAGAGGGGAGACTGAAGTGAAGGGAGAATGAGTGACGTAGCGCCGATGTAATGGGATGAGTGAGAGGGGAAGAGAGTGAGTGAACTAGAAAAAAATGTGGAGTGTGTTATCTGTGAAGAGTTTGAAGTACCAGTTCATTGAAATTGAGTTGTTAGTTCACACTTCACTGGAGTGAAGCGTTCATTTGAACGACTCATTCACGAGCTCCCCATCACTACCGTGGACACGCCTGCGCGCCGAGAGACAGCTGTTGCGAGGCACTACGGTTTTAGTCGGCACAGCCATTCGGCGTGGTTTATTGCGCAGGAACTCTAAGAACGTATTGTTTTCAATTTTTACGGGTGCGGTTCGCGCTTTTCCCTACAGTTTTTCTCTGTTGTGGGACTGAAAATGGAAAACAATCATTACACGGCGGGCCCTTCAGAACCTAAGAAACGTAAAATACGGGACACAATAAACGTACAAAAACTAACGGATGCGGAAGAGTCTAACGGAGCCGAGTTTGCTTTAGATGAGACCGTAGAAATGGCTGTGAATCCAAGCGACAGGGAAAGGGCAGAAGGAGTGGTAACAAGTGGTAACGCAACTGATACAAGTGCTGCATGGAAAAGCGAGTCAGTTGGAATGGTAAATTGCCCGGTTATAAAAAATGAGGGACTCCTAATTCAACCAACGGGAAACACACCCTTAGATTATTTTCGTCTTTTGCTGACGGACGAATTTCTATTGAAAGTTGTGGAAGGAACAAATGGAAAAGCAATTGAATTATTCCTTCCTGTGGGAACCAAAGAACTATCACGAATAAATTGTTGGAAAGATGTGACGGTTGGCGAATTGTTAGTGTTCTTGGGAGTTTTCCTGCACGTGTGAAATGTAAAAATGAGGAAGTTGCAGGACTATTGGAAAAGGACCCTTTATTTCACGTGAAAGGAATTGCCGATAGTATTTCACGAAATCGTTTTCTTCTGATACTTATTTGCTTGAGTGTAATCGGTAAAGTTCTTGATTGTATCTTTTCTGAGATTTGACATACATTGTATTTCAGAAGTTTCTTCAAGATCTTTTGTTTGTTTTTGAATGCTGTTTCTTCTATATATTTGTTCAATAAATATGTCGTTTGTCAGTAGGATGTATAGTTTTATTTTTGAATACAAAATAAAAATGTAGTACTCTAAACTGCCACAGTTTTCAGGGAAAATAAACGAGACGCACTAGAGTGTCCATGGCCACCTGCTACAGAATGTGGCCTGATATGCCACTGACGCCTTATTGCGCCCGCAAAAAAATTTGATTCACGAGACTAAATTTTATCTTTTACTTATGAAATACACGGTTATTACAAATGATTGAAGCGATTTCACAGCTCTACAATAACTTTATTATTTGAGATATTTTCACAATGCTTTGCACACACATACAAGAACTCAAAAAGTTTTTTTCTGCATTCACAAATGTTCGATATGTGCCCCTTTAGTGATTCTGCAGACATCAAGCCGATAATCAAGTTCCTCACACACTTGGCGCAGCATGTCCCCATCAATGAGTTCGAAAGCATCGTTGATGCGAGGTCGCAGTTCTGGCACGTTTCTTGGTAGAGGAGGTTTAAACACTGAATCTTTCACATAACCCCACAGAAAGAAATCGCATGGGGTTAAGTCGGAAGAGCGTGGAGGCCGTGACATGAATTGCTGATCATGATCTCCACCACGACCGACCCATCGGTTTTCCAATCTCCCGTTTAAGAAATGCCGAACATCATGATGGAAGTGGGGTGGAGCACCATCCTGTTGAAAGATAAAGTCGGCGCTGTCGGTCTCCAGTTCTGGCATGAGCCATTTTTCCGCGGGCTACGCGTGAAACTTGCCCGCACGCGTTCAACCGTTTCTTCGCTCACGGCAGGCCGACCCGTTAATTTCCCCTTACAGAGGCATCCAGAAGCTTTAAACTGCGCATACCATCGTCGAATGGAGTTAGCAGTTGGTGTATCTTTGTTGAACTTGGTCCTGAAGTGTCGTTGCACTGTTATGACTGACTGATGTGAGTGCATTTCAAGCACGACATACGCTTTCTCGGCTCCTGTCGCCATTTTGTCTCACTGCGCTCTCGAACGCTCTGGCGGCAGAAACCTGAAGTGCGGCTTCAGCCGAACAAAACTTTATGAGTTTTTCTACGTATCTGTAGTGTGTCGTGACCATATGTCAATGAATGGAGCTACAGTTAATTTATGAAATCGCTTCAATCATTTGTAATAGCCCTGTATTTATATTACTTTTAGCAGTACAGTTTGAGATTCTATTAAAAAAATAATTGGTTACGTGGCAACGCAAGGCCAATTACAGTGGCAGCGAACGTGTTAATGGATACGTTCATCGAACATCTAACATTGATTTCTGCGGTTATTTCATGCAGCGTTGCTTGTCTGTTAGCACTGACACCTCTACGCAAACGCCGCTGCTCTCGGTCGTCAAGTGAAGGCCATTGGTCACTGCGTTGTCCGTGGTGAGAGGTGATGCCTGGCATCTGGTATTCTCGACGCTCTCTTGACACTGTGTATGTAACGATTTCGGAAATGGTGTGTCCCATGCGTCTAACTCCAACTACCATTCGGCGTTCACAGCCTGTTAATTCCCGTCGTGCGACCGCAATCACGTCGGAAGCCTTTTCACATGAACCACCTGAATACAAATGACAGCTCCGCCAATCCAATTTCCTTTTATACCTTGTGTACGCGAGACTACCACCATCTGTATATGTCCATATCGCTGTCCCATGAGTTTTGTCTCCTCTGTGTTGCAGTAAATTTGCCGGCCGGAGTGGCCGTGCGGTTCTAGGCGTTACAGTCTGGAGCCGAGCGACCGCTACGGTAGCAGGTTCGAATCCTGCCTGGGGCATGGATGTGTGTGATGTCCTTAGGTTAGTTAGGTTTAATTAGTTCTAAGTTCTAGTCGACTGATGACCTCAGAAGTTAAGTCGCATAGTGCTCAGAGCCATTTGAACCATTTTTTGCAGTAAATTTCGAGTGCTTGCTAGACTGGAGCAGTTCTTTGCAGATATGTATTATTGTGTATGGCTGTGTGTGCCTCTGCGTGTGTGACCACAAGGAGGTAACAGCCACATCTGACATGCAGAACCGTTCTGGGGCAGCAGTGAGTGAGAGCTCTAGTGTGATTTTTGTTGGGTCATCTTTGAACTGGATGATGTGATGATGTGTCCTGGTTGGGAGTCTGTTTTACGGTATGTTGAGGTGACTTCTTACTGAAATTCAATGTGTATGCTTGTAGATTTGTAACTTAGTCTGGAGGACTAACGCTGCCGCTCCAACTACACTCCTGGAAATTGAAATAAGAACACCGTGAATTCATTGTCCCGGGAAGGAGAAACTTTATTGACACATTCCTGGGGTCAGATACATCACATGATCACACTGACAGAACCACAGGCACATAGACACAGGCAACAGAGCATGCACAATGTCGGCACTAGTACAGTGTATATCCACCTTTCGCAGCAATGCAGGCTGCTATTCTCCCATGTAGACGATCGTAGAGATGCTGGATGTAGTCCTGTGGAACGGCTTGCCATGCCATTTCCACCTGGCGCCTCAGTTGGACCAGCGTTCGTGCTGGACGTGCAGACCGCGTGAGACGACGCTTCATCCAGTCCCAAACATGCTCAATGGGGGACACATCCGGAGATCTTGCTGGCCAGGGTAGTTGACTTACACCTTCTAGAGCACGTTGGGTGGCACGGGATACATGCGGACGTGCATTGTCCTGTTGGAACAGCAAGTTCCCTTGCCGGTCTAGGAATGGTAGAACGATGGGTTCGATGACGGTTTGGATGTACCGTGCACTATTCAGTGTCCCCTCGACGATCACCAGTGGTGTACGGCCAGTGTAGGAGATCGCTCCCCACACCATGATGCCGGGTGTTGGCCCTGTGTGCCTCGGTCGTATGCAGTCCTGATTGTGGCGCTCACCTGCACGGCGCCAAACACGCATACGACCATCATTGGCACCAAGGCAGAAGCGACTCTCATCGCTGAAGACGACACGTCTCCATTCGTCCCTCCATTCACGCCTGTCGCGACACCACTGGAGGCGGGCTGCACGATGTTGGGGCGTGAGCGGAAGACGGCCTAACGGTGTGCGGGACCGTAACCCAGCTTCATGGAGACGGTTGCGAATGGTCCTCGTCGATACCCCAGGAGCAACAGTGTCCCTAATTTGCTGGGAAGTGGCGGTGCGGTCCCCTACGGCACTGCGTAGGATCCTACGGTCTTGGCGTGCATCCGTGCGTCGCTGCGGTCCGGTCCCAGGTCGACGGGCACGTGCACCTTCCGCCGACCACTGGCGACAACATCGATGTACTGTGGAGACCTCACGCCCCACGTGTTGAGCAATTCGGCGGTACGTCCACCCGGCCTCCCGCATGCCCACTATACGCCCTCGCTCAAAGTCCGTCAACTGCACATACGGTTCACGTCCACGCTGTCGCGGCATGCTACCAGTGTTAAAGACTGCGATGGAGCTCCGTATGCCACGGCAAACTGGCTGACACTGACGGCGGCGGTGCACAAATGCTGCGCAGCTAGCGCCATTCGACGGCCAACACCGCGGTTCCTGGTGTGTCCGCTGTGCCGTGCGTGTGATCATTGCTTGTACAGCCCTCTCGCAGTGTCCGGAGCAAGTATGGTGGGTCTGACACACCGGTGTCAATGTGTTCTTTTTTCCATTTCCAGGAGTGTATAATGTGAGGAAATTTCCTTTACTTAAAAAAAAAAAGTTCAAATTTGTGGGAAATCTTATGGGACTTAACTGCTAAGGACATCAGTCTCTAAGCTTACTCACTACTCATCATCATCATCATCATCATCATCATTTAAGACTGTTTATGCCTTTCAGCGTTCAGTCTGGAGCATAGCCCCCCTTATACAGTTCCTCCATGATCCCCTATTCAGTGCTAACATTGGTGCCTCTTCTGATGTTAAACCTATTACTTCAAAATCATTCTTAACCGAATCAAGGTACCTTCTCCTCGGTCTACCCCGACTCCCCCTACCCTCTACTGCTGAATCCATGAGTCTCTTGGGTAACCTTGCTTCTCCCATGCGTGTAACATGACCCCACCATCTAAGCCTGTTCGCCCTGACTCCCACATCTATAGAGTTCATTCCCAGTTTTTCTTTGATTTCCTCATTGTGGACACCCTCCTGCCATTGTTCCCATCTACTAGTACCTGCAATCATCCTAGCTACTTTCATATCCGTAACCTCAACCTTGTTGATAAGGTAACCTGAATCCACCCAGCTTTCGCTCCCATACAACAAAGTTGGTCGAAAGATTGAACGGTGCACAGATAACTTAGTCTTGGTACTGACTTCCTTCTTGCAGAAGAGAGTAGATCGTAGCTGAGCGCTCACTGCATTAGCTTTGCTACACCTCGCTTCCAGTTCTTTCACTATGTTGCCATCCTGTGAGAATATGCATCCTAAGTACTTGAAACCGTCCACCTGTTCTAACTTTGTTCCTCCTATTTGGCACTCAATCCGTTTATATTTCTTTCACACTGACATTACTTTCGTTTTGGAGATGCTAATCGTCATACCATAGTCCCTACATTTCTGAACCAGCTCTGAAATATTACTTTGCAAACTTTCGATCGAATCTGCCATCACAACTAAGTCATCCGCATATGCAAGACTGCTTATTTTGTGTTCACATATCTTAATCTCACCCAGCCAGTCTATTGTTTTCAACATATGATCCATAAATAATATGAACAACAGTGGAGACAAGTTGCAGCCTTGTCTCCTCTGTGTTGCAGTAAATTTGCCGGCCGGAGTGGCCGTACGGTTCTAGGCGCTACAGTCTGGAGCCGAGCGACCGCTACGGTCGCAGGTTCGAATCCTGCCTGGGGCATGGATGTGTGTGATGTCCTTAGGTTAGTTAGGTTTAAGTAGTTCTAAGTTCTAGGCGACTGATGACCTCAGAAGTTAAGTCGCATAGTGCCCAGAGCCATTTGAACCATTTTTTGCAGTAAATTTCGAGTGCTTGCTAGGCTGGAGCAGTTCTTTGCAGATATGTATTATGGTGTATGGCTGTGTGTGCCTCTGCGTGTGTGACCACAAGGAGGTAACAGCCACATCTGACATGCAGAACTGTTCTGGGGCAGCAGTGAGTGAGAGCTCTAGTGTGATTTTTGTTGGGTCATCTTTGAACTGGATGATGTGATGATGTGTCCTGGTTGGGAGTCTGTTTTACGGTATGTTGAGGAGACGTCTTACTGAAATTCAATGTGTATGCTTGTAGATTTGTAACTTAGTCTGGAGGACTAACGCTGCCGCTCCAACTACAGGGTTATTACAAATGATTGAAGCGATTTCAGAGCTCTACAATAACTTTATTATTTGAGATATTTTCAAAATGCTTTGCACACACATACAAAAACTCAAAAAGTTTTTTTCGGCGCAGCATGTCCCCATCAATGAGTTCGAAAGCACCGTTGATGCGAGCTCGCAGTTCTGGCACGTTTCTTGGTAGAGGAGGTTTAAACACTGAATCTTTCACATAACCCCACAGAAAGAAATGGCATGGGGTTAAGTCGGGAGAGCGTGGAGGCCATGACATGAATTGCTGATTATGATCTCCACCACGACCGATCCATCGGTTTTCCAAACTCCTGTTTAAGAAATGCCGAACATCGTGATGGAAGTGCGGTGGAGCACAATCCTGTTGAAAGATGAAGTCGGCGCTGTCGGTCTCCAGTTGTGGCATGAGCCAATTTTCCGCGGGCTACGCGTGAAACTTGCCCGCACGGGTTCAACCGTTTCTTCGCTCATTGCAGGCCGACCCGTTGATTTCCCCTTACAGAGGCATCCAGAAGCTTTAAACTGCGCATACCATCGCCGAATGGAGTTAGCAGTTGGTGGATCTTTGTTGAACTTCGTCCTGAAGTGTCGTTGCACTGTTATGACTGACTGATTTGAGTGCCTTTCAAGCACGACATACGCTTTCTCGGCTCCTGTTGCCATTTTGTCTCACTGCGCTCTCGAGCGCTCTGACGGCAGAAACCTGAAGTGCGGCTTCAGCCGAACGAAACTTTATGAGTTTTTCTACATATCTGTAGTGTGTCGTGACCATATGTCAATGAATGGAGCTACAGTGAATTTATGAAATCGCTTCAATCATTTGTAATAGCCCTGTAAAATGTGAGGAAATTTCCTTTACTTAAAAAAAAAAAAAAGGTTCAAATGTGTGAGAAATCTTATGGGACTTAACTGCTAAGGTCATCAGTGTCTAAGCTTACTCACTACTTAACCTAAATTATCCTAAGGTCAAACATACACACCCATGCCCGAGGGAGGACTCGAACCTCCTCCGGGACCAGCCTCCTTTATTTCACATCTACGGTAGTGAAGATATACAGGGTGACACACGGGAGACGGACGGTTTCGAACTACGTAGTACTGAGGGCGCGGTGGTGGGAGGTGGTAGTGGTGGGGATAGTTCTGATCCACACAAGACGCCATTTCATTTACTCAGTCGCTATGGAGCAGTGCGACTTGCAACGTCGAGTGTTTGTCTATGACAGTTTCGTGAAAAGTGGTGAGTCTATTATTGCTAGACAGTGATTGTTTCGTGCGCGGTTTAATGTCGGTCGACATGGAGCTGTTCCGAGCCGTAACACAATCCTCAGATGGGTGGAAAACTTCAACTGGAAACATACTGGATGAGAAGCATCCTGGCCCGAGACACAGAGTAACGACACCAGAAGATCTTGAAAGGGAGGCAAGCGGCAGTTAGAAGCCCAGGACGGTCAGCTAGACGTCATGCTAATGAGTTACGAATCAATCGTGAATCGGTTAGACGAATTTTGCACAAAGAATTAAAATTCCATCCCTACAAAATGTGCATTGTCCAACAACTTAAGGAAACTGATTTTGCTGTACGAGAAGACTTCGCTTACAGAATGCAAGTGATTTTGGGATCGAATGAAAATGAAATTTTATTGATCAGCGATGAAGCTCATTTTCATTTAAACAGGACTGTGAATAATCAAAACCTACGTTATTGGGCTCCAGAGCATCCACACCTTATCCACCAGCGCCCTCTACACTCAGAAAAGGTAACAGTCTGGTGTGTTCTCGGCTCTGTTGGCATTATTGGATCTTTTTATTTATTTATTTTTTTAAGAGAACGGGGCCACAGTTGCTGTTAATTCGGTTCGTTACATTCGTATGCTTGAAACATTCTTGAAAACAGAACTAAGAAGACAACGAATCCCTTTAAAACGCGTTTGGTTCCAGCAGGATGGGGCAAATCGCACACTGCAAACACTTCAATGACAGTTCTTAGACGCATGTTTCCTGGCCGGATTATCTCACGTTCTGGCAATGTTCCTTGGCCTCCCAGGTCTCCCAACTGGTCAGTATGTGACTTTTTTCTGTGGGGGTACCTTAAGAACTGTCTCTATAATCACAAACCACGAAATTTGGACGAGTTGAAGAATGCAATCATTCAAGAAATTGCTGCCATCCCTGCAGAGATTTTAGTCCGTGTGATGGAGGATTTTGAGAAGAGACTTGAGTCCTGCATTCGAAATGATGAGCATCACCTTGACAACATTATTTTTGACAAATAACTTTAACTAAAATGGCAAATAATGAGCTTTGGTTTTTTCGTAAATAACATGCATTAATTTTAAAGTTGGCTGAGTATTATTTCATTAAAAACGGTCCGTCTCCCGTGAGCTACCCTGTACTAGTTTTGGCAAGATGTTCGTTGTTAGAGATACTGGCCAGTACCTGCAAATTGTGCTGTTATATGTCCTGGTACTTTGGTGTTAAGAACTTCCTGGCTTGATATTTTTTTGAGTAACGATTTTCAGTATTTTGAACAATATATAGGAGTGTGTAAATTTTGGAAAAGGATTTGTTTTGAATGAATAAATTATGTTTGTGTGGATGTTTTAAATAAAATGTAATTCTTCTTCACTTTTACTGACGATAGCAATGTCATCAACGAATGTTATCACTGATATTATTTCGTGCTGAATTATAATTCCACTCTTGAATCTTTCTTTTATTTTCATTATTGCTGAACAGTAGGGGCGAAAGACTGCATCCCTCTCTTACACCCTTTGTAATTAGAGCACTCCGTTCATGCTCTTTCAGTTTTATTTTCCCCCTTGGTCCTTGTACAAATTGACTCTATATTACCCATCTTTCCCTATAGCTTAACCCTATTTTTCTCGGATTTCGAACATCTTGCTACATTTCACATCGTCGAGCGCTTTTTCTAAGTTGAGAAATTATCTTGAGAGCATATCTTGATTTTTCTTCTGTCTTGCTCCCATTGTCAAGAGAAACGTCAGAACTGCCTCTCTCGAGCCTATACCTTTCCGAAAGCCAAACCGCCATATAACAGAGCCTCACTTTTCTTTTCCGTTTACTGTACATTATTCTTACCAGTAGCTAGGCTGCGTGAGCTGTTAAGCTGATTGTGCAATAATTCTTGCACTTATCTGCATTTGCTATCTTCGGAACTATGTGGATGATATTTTTTCAGAAGTCTGATGATACGTCACCTGTCTTATAGATTCTACAAACCACGTTGAACAGTCGTTTGTTTGCTTTTTTCTCCAATGATTTTAGAAATTCCGATCGAATGTCATCTATACGCTTTGTCTTATTTTATCTCAAATTTTCCAGAGCCATTTTAAATTCTGACTACGAGGGTCACTCCAAAAGAAATGCACACTATTTTTGTAAAAATAAAGTTTTCATTCTGCATGTGTGAAAATTTTAGTGTGTAGATACATCCTTCCCGCTTGTTTTCAAACTTAGTTCAACCTGTTCCCGTGAGTGGCGCCGTCACAGCATGTCTTCAAGATGGCTGCTACACTTGACGTTCGTCAGAAGCAACGTTCTGTCATAGACTTCCTGTGCTGTGAGAACGAGACATTGGGAAACATCCACTAAAGGTTGAAAAAGGTGTACAGAGATGCTGCTGTCGATCGCAGTACAGTTAGTCGGTGGGCAAGCAGGTTATGTGATGAAAGCAGTCACGGTAATATTGAGGATTGTCCTCGCAGCGGCAGGCCTCGTACTGCACACATTCCAGACAACGTGCAGAGAGCTAACGAATTGGTGACTGCTGACAGACGCATCACAGTGAACGAATTGTCACGCTACGATGGGATAGGGGAAGGAAGTGTTTGCAGAATACTGAAAGTGTTGGCGTTAAAAAAGGTTTGTGCCAGGTGGTTTCCCAGGATGTTGACAGTGGCTCCAAAAGAAACAAGAAAAACGGTATGCAGCGAACTTTTGGAACAGTATGAGAATGGTGGAGATGAATTTCTTGGAAGAATTGTGACAGGTGATGAAACATGGCTCCATCATTTTTCACCAGAGACGAAGAGGCAATCAATGGAGTGGCTTCATGCAAATTCACCCAAGAAAAAAACTCAGAACCACACCTTCCACTAGAAAAGTTATGGCTACAGTGTTTATCGATTCCGAAGGACTCTTGCTAGTGGACACCATGCCAAGTGGAACCACTATAAATTCTGATGCATATGTGACGACACTGAAGAAACTTCAAGCTCGACTGAGTCGTGTTCGACCTCATCGGCAAAAGCAGGATGTTTTGCCGTTGCACGACAGTGCACGGCCACATGTCAGTCAAAAAACCATGGAAGCGATCACAAAACTCTGATGGACAACACTGAAACACCCGCCTTACAGTCCTGACCTGGCTCCATGTGACTATCATCTCTTTGGGAAACTGAAACACTCTCTTCGTGGAACAAGGTTTGAAGATGATGATTCCCTTGTGCACGCTGCCAAACAGTGGCTCCAACAGGTTAGTCCAGAATTTTACCGTGCGGATATACAAGGGCTGATTCCAAGATGGCGTAAGGCAGTTGAGAGGGATGGAAATTATGTGGAGAAATGAAAATATTGTTCCTAAAGGATGTATCTACACACTGTAAAACTTTCAAACATGTAGAATAAAAGATGGATTAAAAACAATAGTGTGGATTTCTTTTGGTGCGACCCACGTAATATTGGATGCCGTATGTCTTCATATCGACTCCAGTTCGCGACTTACATACCGTAAATCGTCACCAAGGCGACAGCCCTCAGCCAAACGCAGTCATAAGCCGCCACAAGGCTCCGCCCAATCACTACTAACACAGTATCCACAGTATGAGAAGAGTATCAACAGCGCCGCAAGACAGCGTCAGGAGCACGGTTACAGTCGCCGCCAGCAAGAGCCAGAGTGGACATACTGTATATGGTCGTAGTTATCGACCACTGTATTCAGGACTAGAACAGAGTCAGACTGCTACCACTCGTCATCATCACACCAAAGTAATATGAAGTTCCTATTAAAACGTTGTTGTAAACTGTTGCTAATCTTTGTTGTCGATATCTTTGCCGTAATGTTACTTAATCCCGTTTGTTTCTGTGTGGAGACTGTATAGCTCCTGTGTGCAAACAAGTGGTCTTGAGACGAGACCGTATACCTACTGCGTGCAAACAAGACATCTCATAACAGCAGCTACTTTTCTGTGGAAGGACTCCTCTTCCCGCTTCCTATTTTTGTTTGACACCAAGTGTATTCGATGAATACAACATGCTCCAGCGCCCTCAAAATTGCACAGAATCCTGTATCAGATACTGAAAAATTTATTTGCTTATCGGACCCAGAGACTGGTCTTATCCATATTGTGCGTTACCATCGTTTTCTCTTTTAACTATGCAAGAGAGTCGTTTGCACGCTTGTAACTTACATTAGGTTAGTTGTACTGGGTTGCTGTTTCATCATACCTTTTCATCTCCTTTATAGCTAATGCCTTTACTGGAAAATTTTTTGCACTGTGCATTACGACTTGTCCTGCCCGTTCTTCTCCAGATGTGCTTCCTTGCTGTAACCTATCGAAGATATTTTTGCAAAGAAATCAGTCAGCCACATTGAAAGAATCCTCTTGCTTCTCCATGGCTGTTTCCGTTCTATTGTCATATTTTTAGAGAATATATTCACTATGTCGTTCAGTGAAGTTCTCTTTTTGGCACTGTCGTCATCGAATGTGCACTCTCTGTTGCAGGTCATGCTATTGCGCTCTTGTCTGCTTCCCGCTGGTGTTCTGTCCCTTGTGGCTTTTCTGTACTCCACAACAGTATGATAGCCCGGATTCGGACCGCTTCTATCAGTCACTCCATCTATGCGGCGTGTGTCTAAATCTGCCCTAACTGAATCTCCTGAAAGTTTATTGTTAAACTTATAAATTCGTGTTTGTATGTGTCTGGTTGGCATCTGAAACATTTGGCATCTGAAACATTTGTTTTCTAAATGCGTAATCAGTGCAGGCAACAAAACTGCGTTAAATCAAGTTTGGGGCGGTGCGAAATCCAAGCTATCCAGTACATCAAACAATCCGTCTGCGAGAGAGCAATTCGTTTTCGATGAGAGTTACATATGCAAAACAAACGATTCAGATAAAAATGTTGGCCCTGAATATTGCTAATCCTTATCTTTAGTCTTGCAAACAATCGCTGAGAACTGTTGCTGTAAGTATGGACCAAATGAACATATAACATCTGACTTCCTGATAAAACTGCGTGAAAACTTACAAGGTAGCACTTTTCTGACATCTTTTACTGATATGATATTTTCACAAATACATTACAACAATTGCTGTACCTTACAGTGGACATGAACTTTGATGGTAATTAAATTCATTGACCTACCTGTGCGAACGGAACGCCCGTCTCTTTTGCAACCTGTTGCTATTAGGACAATGATGAAACTGTCAAAATCAAATTTCATTTACCGTACTTCCGATGTGCAATGCAAGATGGTACCTTATCACTTCTTATAAAAGTGCTTCTTCTGCAGCTACAACTCGCGATGTGCAATGCGAGTATACAAACAGATTCATAAAGGTAAAGAATGAAAAATGAGGAACTAAACTTAACGACTGATAAATGGGAACAAAGACTCTAAGTATAACTATGTTTCATTAAGCTATAACGACAATACACTCTTTCATAGAGTTCTCACAATTTGATGGGTTAGCAAAATATTTGTTAATAATTTTCCTACGTGCAATTACTTTCCTTAATATCTGTTTCAATTATAAGACAAAACCATATGTTGCACTATAAAATTTCTACTGCAGACTTCGGTCATACGCAGTGTTCTCTAACAATAAGAAACTACAGAATTGCAAATATAAAAAACTGGATTACCTTACTCGTTGGTTTAATATAATCTCACTCAATACCTTTCGTCAAAGCATATTATTACAAAATCCTTTTTAAATAATGCTGCCTCCAATAGGTGGCAGGCCAGATTCCATCCTTTTCAAACCAAGTACGTTGTCAAACTTTCCAAAACAAACTGTCTGCCAGTCTCTTCAAAAGAAGTAACCTCTCTGACCAACATCTGTGGTCTCAGGAACAGACGTACAAAGAATATGGTTATATCGATGCTACGGATCTTGAGTACATTTATCAAATTCGTAACTTCCTTTACATGTATGGTCAAATGTTCTTGATAATCATAATATCAAATAAGACAGCTACGTTTCACTCCAAACACTCTATTTTCCCTAGTGCATCTCTCAATCTTTAATCATCGATATTCCCAATGTTTGCAACGTCCACCAACAGTCTGCTGCTTCTCTTACAAAACTTCGTTCGCCTAACTCCTTCCTCCAATAGTTCATATGCCTGTATTAAACAACGGCATTGCTTTTATTTAGAAGTCATATTCAACTCAAAACTCCTCACTCCAGCACCCAATATTTCGTAATCAATAATCTTATCTCATAAGAATTCGTCAACCCTACTGATCAGGAAGGGTTGCTGTTATATATAAAATCTTCCTACTCGGTTCTTGTTCTAAACCCCTGCCCTCCATTTCGTACATGAGAATGCTATAGAATCCATTTTTCTCGTGATGATGCCACTTTCGGAGACAGATTGTAGCGACTCTACCCACATTCGAAAAGAAATAAACATTCGTTGTCAAACTTTTTTATTTCAGAAAAATGAATCTTTCACTCTGCACCGTTTCGAAAATTTTTGGCAATTTAAAACTGCCTACTGAACTGGGGCTCTAGCCCCGAACGAGGCAAATTTCCCTACTGTAGTATGGTCCGTTACACAGTTTTAATCTGCCTACAAGTTTAGATATTGAGATGGGATTGGTCGTGATTGTTTTTTCCTTAACGAAATGGTTAAGGCTCTTTTACTGCTATTGCTTACACATGAATACAGAGCAGTTCATTGGACTGGTATATCAGCAACGCTCTGACTCTGTAAGGTTTTAAATTATATGCCATGAAAACGGTCGCCAGATCGTAAGGACACGCACTTTAAGCGTAAATTTTGTTCACTTATAAGAAAAGCCTAATGACCTGAAATGCGAGAAGTAGCACGGAAATCACTTTGAAACATCAGTATTTGTTCACTTCCGTGATACGATTTGAAATTACTGACATTTCAAATCTATTCCAATCTTTATGCGAAAACAGGTAATTAATGAACACAAATTAATCATGCAAAATTTATATCGGATGGCTTGGATTATGTTACCACATATTGACGTATGCCTCAGTGCGCACTTTAATTACGATTATTCAGAACTATTCAATCCTCTGTCATAAATTTATGTACAGAGACTACAGTACTGATGTTTCTTGCGTAATAACTAACATAGCAACTCCTTTACAACGCCGTTACAACTATGTATCAAAGGACAGGATACAAATTTATACAAGTGCTGGTGACCAAAAGTACACACAACATCTGCACAGAAATTTTTAAGCAATGTGAAACTAAATAAATAACTGAAAGACTACGAAATGAAATTGTTATTTGCGAATAGTAAGAATGCAGACTGTTAAGAAACTTCGAACTGAATTTAGTATGTTAATTTAATAATAGAAGATCGGTAAAAATTAAGCCCAGGTGCAGTATCTCAATCGAGGCGTAGTGATTCTAGGTAACTGAAGCACTGCAAATTTCACTTACACAGTTGCTCTGGAAGTATATACGTTGCTGTGATTTAATAAAGTCGAAATGCTGGTAGTCGTGACCTGGCGCTGGCATTGTCATCCACATGTTATTTCGTAACACCCTAACACATGATGGCATTTAGCTCAAGGCTGCTGGTGGTCTCTCTGTTTAACCATCTTACACGGTACTGCGGCAAGAAGTGTGTACCAGCTCTGCAGACATGTAGCTGCAAACAAACAAAAATTTGATTATGTAATGTAATTTTTTCGATGTGATGAGTAAAATTTTATGTTTACCTCTCGTAGAAATATAAATTTGCACTTAAATCATACGTAAGTGGAATGGCCATATAGCCGGCCGCGGTGGCCGTGCGGTTCTGGCGCTGCAGTCCGGAACCGCGGGACTGCTACGGTCGCAGGTTCGAATCCTGCCTCGGGCATGGGTGTGTGTGATGTCCTTAGGTTAGTTAGGTTTAAGTAGTTCTAAGTTCTAGGGGACTTATGACCGAAGATGTTGAGTCCCATAGTGCTCAGAGCCATTTCAACCATTTTGAATGACCATATAAAACAGATAGTGGTAAAAGCAGACACCAGACTCAGATTCATCGGAAGAATCTTACGGAAATGTAGCTCATCCACGAAAGAAGTGGCTTATAGGGCGCTTGTTCGTCCGATTCTTGAGTACTGTTTTTCTATCTGGTACTCCTATCAGGTAGGACGGATAGAGGAGATAGAGAAGATTCAAAGAAGAGCGGCGCGTTTCGTTACGGGATCGTTTAGCTGGCGAGAGAGCGTTACGGAGATGCTAAACAAACTCCACTGGCAGACGTTACAAGAGAGGCGTTGTGCATCACGGAGAGATTTACAGCTGAAATTTCGGACAGCACTTTTCAGTAGGAGTCGGACAACATGTTACTTCCCCCACATACATCTCGCGTATAGACCACGAGGAGAGAATTCGAGAAATTAGAGCCAATACAGAGGCTTACCGACAATCATTCTTCCCACGCACTATTCGCGAGTGGAACGGGGTTGGAGCGATCAGATAGTGGTACCGAAAGTACCCTCCGCCACACACCATTATTTCCCTTGCGGAGTCTGATATAGATGCAGATGTACTAGAAATCATTTCCACACCAAACGACGGGAAAGTTGCGTACGTATTGTATACGTGTATGTGTTACAAGACTCCACATGTGATATGCCCCGTCAAACACATGTGAAAACCCTTTTCCGATCATCTGAAGTTGATCGGAACAAGCTATGGGTTGTAAATAATTAATAACAAAAATATGAATGCCTGCTTGACATAAATACACTCCTGGAAATGGAAAAAAGAACACATTGACACCGGTGTGTCAGACCCACCATACTTGCTCCGGACACTGCGAGAGGGCTGTACAAGCAATGATCACACGCACGGCACAGCGGACACACCAGGAACCGCGGTGTTGGCCGTCGAATGGCGCTAGCTGCGCAGCATTTGTGCACCGCCGCCGTCAGTGTCAGCCAGTTTGCCGTGGCATACGGAGCTCCATCGCAGTCTTTAACACTGGTAGCATGCCGCGACAGCGTGGACGTGAACCGTATGTGCAGTTGACGGACTTTGAGCGAGGGCGTATAGTGGGCATGCGGGAGGCCGGGTGGACGTACCGCCGAATTGCTCAACACGTGGGGCGTGAGGTCTCCACAGTACATCGATGTTGTCGCCAGTGGTCGGCGGAAGGTGCACGTGCCCGTCGACCTGAGACCGGACCGCAGCGACGCACGGATGCACGCCAAGACCGTAGGATCCTACGCAGTGCCGTAGGGGACCGCACCGCCACTTCCCAGCGAATCAGGGACACTGTTGCTCCTGGGGTATCGGCGAGGACCATTCGCAACCGTCTCCATGAAGCTGGGCTACGGTCCCGCACACCGTTAGGCCGTCTTCCGCTCACGCCCCAACATCGTGCAGCCCGCCTCCAGTGGTGTCGCGACAGGCGTGAATGGAGGGACGAATGGAGACGTGTCGTCTTCAGCGATGAGAGTCGCTTCTGCCTTGGTGCCAATGATGGTCGTATGCGTGTTTGGCGCCGTGCAGGTGAGCGCCACAATCAGGACTGCATACGACCGAGGCACACAGGGCCAACACCCGGCATCATGGTGTGGGGAGCGATCTCCTACACTGGCCGTACACCACTGGTGATCGTCGAGGGGACACTGAATAGTGCACGGTACATCCAAACCGTCATCGAACCCATCGTTCTACCATTCCTAGACCGGCAAGGGAACTTGCTGTTCCAACAGGACAATGCACGTCCGCATGTATCCCGTGCCACCCAACGTGCTCTAGAAGGTGTAAGTCAACTACCCTGGCCAGCAAGATCTCCGGATCTGTCCCCCATTGAGCATGTTTGGGACTGGATGAAGCGTCGTCTCACGCGGTCTGCACGTCCAGCACGAACGCTGGTCCAACTGAGGCGCCAGGTGGAAATGGCATGGCAAGCCGTTCCACAGGACTACATCCAGCATCTCTACGATCGTCTCCATGGGAGAATAGCAGCCTGCATAGCTGCGAAAGGTGGATATACACTGTACTAGTGCCGACATTGTGCATGCTCTGTTGCCTGTGTCTATGTGCCTGTGGTTCTGTCAGTGTGATCATGTGATGTATCTGACCCCAGGAATGTGTCAATAAAGTTTCCCCTTCCTGGGACAATGAATTCACGGTGTTCTTATTTCAATTTCCAGGAGTGTATGTTGACACCTAAAAATCCGGGCAGGGACGACTAGAACTCGCGCTCTGGAGGTTCAGTACAAACTTAAACAAGTGAAACACACCGATTGAAAGAAAAAAAAAATCACAACACTGAACTATGGAGCAACGGGAGAGCGTCATACGGTCGGATAAGTTTTGTTTCACACTGTTTCCAACTAGTGGCCGAGTTTATGTCTGGCGTACGCCGTCCCAACACCACGATGCAGACTGCTTGCTGCCGAGAGTGAGACGTAGCGGAGGTCCGCTGATTATGTGGGCAGCCATATAGTGGGATTCCACGGTCCTCGTCGATGCTGTACAAGGTCGCTTTACTGCTAAGGATTATTTGAATATTTTCGCTGATCAGTTCCATCGCAAGGTAGCATATTTATTCCCCAGTCGTGACGATGTGTTCCAAGGCTACAAGAGGGGCGATCGCTAGCAAACCTCCATCAGCCTTACGGGAACTTGCAGGAAGAATAGTATAACATTCCCTCGAAAACTACACAGGCACTGTGCCTATCCATTCCGCGAGGACTGGAAACCGTTTTGAATGCCAGCGATTTTCCTGCATCGTATTATGCGTGGCAATATGTTGTGTTTTTGTGTCTTCAGTTTTTTTTATATTTTTGTGCACCCCTCTTGTATGTGGATGTAGAAGTAGATTGCCGGTGTGCCTGCTATACAAATGTTACAAAAAAATATAACAAATTAATTTCAAAGTACTTCAATTTACCATACATACATCAAACAACAACAAAATTTAGATACGTGAAAAGGATCATTATTTCACATTCAAAAACAATTCTCTATCACAGTGTGACATACTGCACTGTAATGTCACAACGTAAGTGACTTTTCCCGTCACGTGTTCACAGTTCTACTTATTCAGAGCAAGTGATTGTATGACTGCTACTGCGCCTCTAGCAACATATCGTTGGCAAAATCACCACTGACATTCGGGGCGCACTCTTTACACAACATTTCCATTTTTTTTAAAATAAAGATTCGAGCTGGTGAGTCGTTGCATTTTCAGACTTTATTTGAAATGTCGAATCGCCCCTATCTGCGCACAGTATGGAATGATGAAGAGTTAGTCGCCCCTCTGCATGTCACACTAACAAAGCTCTCTGCCGCTGTGGCTAGCTAGGGCTGTTGATAAAATATCGATATCTCTTCCACTATATATATATATATATATATATATATATATATATATATATATATATATATATATATATATATATATGTGTGTGTGTGTGTGTGTGTGTGTGTGTGTGTGTGTGTGTGTGTGCCGATAGATTTCCCTAATATGTTGTTGTTGTCTTCAGTCCTGAGACTGGTTTGATGCAGCTCTCCATGCTACTCTATCCTGTGCAAGCTTCTTCATCTCCCAGTACTTACTGCAACCAACATCCTTCTGAATCTGCTTAGTATATTCATCTCTTGGTCTCCCTCTACGATTTTTATCCCCGCGCTGCCCTCCAGTACCAAATTGGTGATCCCTTGATGCCTCAAAACATGTCCTACCAACCGGTCCCTTCTTCTTGTCAAGTTGTGCCACATACTCTTCTCCCCAATTCTATTCAATACCTCCTCATTAGTTATGTGATCTACCCATCTAATCTTCAGCATTCTTCTGTAGCACCACATTTCGAAAGCTTCTATTCTCTTCTTGTCCAAACTATTTACCGTCCATGTTTCACTTACATACATGGCTACACTCCATACAAATACTTTCAGAATTGACTTCCTGACACTTAAATCTATACTCGATGTTAACAAATTTCTGTTCTTCAGCAACGCTTTCCTTGCCATTGCCAGTCTACATTTTATATCCTCTCTACTTCGACCATCATCAGTTATTTTGCTCCCCAAATAGCAATATTCATTTACTACTTTAAGTGTCTCATTTCCTAATCTAATTCCCTCAGCATCACCCGACTTAATTCGACTACATTCCATTATCTTCGTTTTGCTTTCGTCGATGTTCATCTTATATCCTCCTTTCAAGACACTGTCCATTCCGTTCAACTGCTCTTCCAAGTCCTTTGCTGCCTCTGACAGAATTACAATGTCATCGGCGAACCTCAACGTTTTTATTTGTTCTCCATGGACTTTAATACCTAGTCCGAATTTTTCTTTTGTTTCCTTTACTGCTTGCTCAATATACAGATTGAATAACATCGGGGACAGGCTACAACCCTGTCTCACTCCCTTCCCAACCGCTGCTTCCCTTTTATGTCCCTCGACTCTTATAACTGCCACCTGGTTTCTATACAAATTGTAAATAGCCTTTCGCTCTCTGTATTTACCCCTTCCACCTTTAGAGTTTGAAAGAGAGATTTCCAGTCAACATTGTCAAAAGCTTTCCTCTAAGTCGACAAATGCTAGAAACGTAGGTTTGCCTTTCCTTAATCTAATTTCTAAGATAAGTCGTAGGGTCAGTATTGCCGCACGTGTTCCAACATTTCTGCGGAATCCAAACTGATGTTCGCCGAGGTCGGCTTATACTAGTTTTTCCATTCGTGTTTAAAGAATTCGCGTTAGTATTTTGCAGTTGTGACTTATTAAACTGATAGTTCGGTAATTTTCACATCTGTCAACACCTGCTTTCTTTGATAACAAGATTTCCGATGTGGAGAAACAGCTCACGAGTTGCAGAAAAAAAAATATAGCGCAACTAATGTGCTATTTCTTGACATAGATATTCTTCAAAAACAGTTGCTGAAAATGATTAACAAAAATGTTAATGACAAGATTGGTCGTTGCGGTGGAAGGAGACGTGTGTGGGGGAAGAGGGGGGGGGGGGAATGCTGACGTAATCAGTGCTCGGCGCTGCTATCAGAGACTGGAAGTTTAACTTCACTACGCAGTTTTGACACTATAACTGCCAGGTCGCTGGCTTTTGCGTAAATGTAAAAAAAAATAAATAAATAAAATTAAAAAAAGACGGGGAAGTCGACTTGAAGAGTTCTAGACAAATCCGATGTGTGACGAAACCGAACGATGGACCCATCAGACACCCTTTATTGTGCTACTTACATCCATTTGCCATTCTTAGCCAAGTGGTTATCGCCAAACGTGAACGTGCATCTTTTTAAATGGTTCAAATGGCTCTGAGCACTATGGGACTTAACATGTCAGGTCATCAGCCCCCTAGAACTTAGAACTACTTAAATCTACCTAACCTAAGGACATCACACACATCCATGCTCGAGGCAGGATTCGAACCTGCGACCGTAGTGGTCGCGCGGTTCCAGACTGAAGCGCCTAGAACCGCTCGGCCACCAGAGGCCGGCGCATCTTTTTCCTTTGAGTTGTTGCTCTAAGGGGGACTGGCAGGCTGCTAGCTTGTTGATTTACAGAATATCTAATAATAAATCAGTGCTTAAATATACAGCTCTAAAAACGACAGTGTGCAGCCAATATTTTTATTCGCAGGTACGTCGATATTTTTCCGGAGATTTATCGATGTATTGATATCTTCGATACATTGAGGACCGGTGTCGAATCCTTTCAGGTATCGAATTATTATATTCTTGATTTTTTTTTTAATATCAGAAGTCCTTGCAGCCATCTACGTAACCAAGAAAAATTAACGTCTTCCTTTGGATATTAGTGAGTCTCCCGCACTACGTGTGTCGATGGTGGCCTCTCTGTGGGAAGGCCTCGGCTCACGTTTAGCCAGCTGCGCGGCTGTCGTCCCTTTGTCATAACAGGCTGTGGCACGCAGCTGCGACCGCTCAAAGGACGCCGACACGGGCGTGACAGTCGTCCAGATGAGCAGAGCTCAGACGGCGCCCGGCTGTTGTCGGGCCGCAGGCAGAGGCGGCGTCTGGGGAAGAACAGTGCCCTACTCGTGCCCGTCGTCAAATGCGTTCAGCCGCAGGTGAGGCAGCCGGCAGGGTTTGGTTCGTTACGTTTTTCATACTCAAAGTAGACACGTAACGCGCAAACCATTTCCGTGGACTGCCCCCGTACGGCAATCCTGTGGCCAAAAAACGACGTCGAACATTTGCGCTTCTAACTTTTGACGAACTTCCCGCTGACGTCGTTGAGTACCACCACACAGCGAATAACAACGAATAACAGTAACATCGAGTGATAACAAAAGAATAATTCCTACAACTCTAAAAAACGAATAGGCAGGAAGTCACAGGGCGCAACGATCTCACAAGAACAGCAAGTTCACTACAGCTGAAGCTGACTGCAAGCAGGGAGTGTTGAGATGTTGGGTGAAGTTCTGGCAACTTCGGGGGTTAGCTGCGGCTGCAAGTGGCATGGTACTGGCGGAAAGTGACCGGAGCCTGCCGGGTAGGCTTCCCCTCCTATCACTTCAGTCCTCGATGTCAATCCGAAAGAACATACCCCACGCAGAATCAGCAGCCGTAGTAGTAGTATTAGTATAAGGGTTGTGTGGGCGCACGACAGCAAGGTCTTCAGCGCCCGTTCAGTATCCTAGTGAGACGGGTGTCAAGAAAAAAACTCAGAACATTTACATATAACGGAACAGAAAACACGGGGAACAATCATTGAAAAATATGTGCTCACCCACACCGAAGCGTGGGATGAAGCAGGGCGTCAGCAGTAAAACATGGACAACACAGGAAGAAAAAGTTAGAGGGAGCTAAAACAATGGAGCAGATGGAAGTGGCTGGCTGACCGCAAGGAAAAAAGGGAGGAGTCAGCCACTCTGCAATACACTAAAACCGCCAGCCTAAAAGTTTAGGCCAGAGTCCAGACACATCACAAAACTTAAAAACCCTAGACACACACGTCTCATCGTTAGCTAAAACATAGGGCAGATCCCCATCAACTTGTGCTTCTGCCCTTGCATCACGGTATAAAATGCAGTCTGTTAAAATGTGCCGGACAGAGATGTGCACACCACAAGCATCACAAAACGGAGGATCCTCCCGCCGTAATAAATAGCTATGTGTCAGAGGACAGTGCCCGATCCGAAGACGTGTGAGCGCCACCTCTTCCCGCCTGAGCAGCCGGCAGGAGGAACGCCACGGCCGAGTGGTTGACTTTACCGACCGCAGTTTATTGGCCGTCACCGCCAGCCATTCGTTCTCCCACAACTCCATGCACTTCCTGTGGAGTGCAGCGATGACTGACTGCAAGGGGATAGGACACTGGACCACATCCTGTTCTCTGCAGGCCTCCTTGGCAGCCCGATCAGCCTGTTCGTTGCCCCATATGCCGACATGACCAGGCGCCCAGCAGAAGGATACCTCTTTACCCAGCCGTTGGAGCAAGTACAGTTGGTCATGTATCAGCTGGACCATCTCTTCAGTCGGATACAGGTTCTGCAGTGACTGTAAGGCACTAAGAGAATCGGAGCAGAGAAGAAATCGATCGCCCCGAACACGATGCATCTGCTCCAGTGCCGTCAGGATCGCGTGGAGCTCCGCTGCGAAAACGGTATATTCAGCAGGGAGGCGAATCCGGGTAACATGATCAGGGAACACCACAGAACAGCCAAGGAAAGTCTCCTGTTTGGAGCCATCAGTATAAACGACAGTGAAACCATGATGCACATCTAAAATGTTAAAAAACAGAGATTGGAACGTAAAAGTTGGTGTGCCAGCTTTCTTAAAATTAGTCAAATCTAAAATAAGTTTGGGTCTCCAGAGGAGCCAAGGTGGAGATCTGCTCCAACCGCGACGTAAAACACGAAGACCAGCCATAGACATCGCACCGAGGCAATCCTGTGCGCGAATCCCATAGGGCTGCGTCGCACGTTGCCGGTTATGAAACAATCGTGCCAGAGGAGGCTGAGCAACGGTATGGTATGCAGGGGTGTATGGTGTGGACAAAGTTTTATACGCCTGGCGCACTGTAAGTAGCCGTCGCCGCATATGAAGTGGCGATTCACCAGCCTCTGCACAGAGGCTGGGTATGGGGCTAGTTGGGAATGCCCCAGTGGCCAACCGAAGCCCTTCATGGTGCACAACATCCAACAACTTTAAGTAAGAAGGCCTCGCAGACCCATACACCGTGCACCCATAATCGAGCCGAGATCGCACAAACGCCCTGTAAAACTGGAGCAGACAAGTCCTGTCAGCTCCCCATGTACTGTGGCTAAGACATTTTAAAATACTTACAGCCTTAAGTGACCGCCGTTTCAGGTCTTTAAGATGAGGTAACCACGTGAGCTTCGAGTCAAAAATGAGCCCCAGAAACCTCACCGTGTCTTTAAAAGTAAGAATAGCGTCCTTCATCCTCAACTCAGGAAAGGTTAAAATCGAACGAGAACGGTTAAGAAGAACACATACAGACTTCTCGGTGGAAAACTTAAAACCACTCTTCTGCGCCCAGTCATCCAAACGCCTAATCGTAAGTTGCAACTGACGAGTTGTCGTTGCAAGGCTTGAAGAAGAGCAAAACAAAGAGAAATCGTCCACAAACAAAGAACACTGGACAGGACTTTTCACTATGGACGTAATGCTATTAATAGCGATGGCAAAGAGAGTCACACTTAAAACGCTACCCTGAGGGACACCGTTCTCCTGCTCAAAGCGATCAGACAGGACGTCACCAATCCGGTGATACATGTACATTGAAGGTAGAGAGGGGAAGAATGGAAAGGAAAGGGAGACAATCACTGTTGTCAGTTGCATCGGGACATTACGCCGAATCAGTGGCGACGAATGAAAATGTGTGCCCAACTGGGATTCGAACCCGGGATCTTCCGCTTACTAGGCAGATGCGTTAACCACTGAGCCATGTGGAACACGGCGTTAGGGTCTCATGGTCGATCCACGTTCTCATCGAGCGCCACCTATCCAAAGTCCCTGTCCATTTCCTCCAAGTTCGCTGCTCTGAGATTCCCACAGAAGGTCGGACATATTTCTGCATCCGTAGTGAGGAAGATAGCTCCACTGCCCAACAAGGCGTATCAGTTATATGAATGCGTGGTGTCCGTTGACAGATCTACCTCGTAAGCAGCATCCCGGGGTCGAATCTCGGTCCAGCCCCATTGATATACGAGGGTCACTCCAAAAGAAATGCACACTATTTTTGTAAAAATACAGTTTTCATTCTACATGTGTGAAAGTTTTTCAGTGTGTAGATACATCCTCCCCACTTGTTTTCAAACTTAGTTCAACCTGTTCCTGTGAGTGGCACCGCCACAGCATGTCTTCAAGATGGCTGCTACACTTGGCGTTCGTCAGAAGCAACGTGCTGTCATAGAGTTCCTGTGCTGTGAAAACGAGACAGTGGGAAACATCCACAACAGCTGGAAAAAGGTGTATGGAGATGCTGCTGTCGATCGTAGTACAGTTAGTCGGTGGGCAAGCAGGTTACGTGATGAAAGCGGGCACGGCAATATTGAGGATTGTCCTCGCAGCGGCAGGCCTCGTGCTGCACGCAATCCAGACAATGTGCAAAGAGTTATCGAATTGGTGACTGCTGACAGATGCATCACAGTGAATGAATTGTCACGCTACGTTGGGATAGGGCAAGGAAGTGTCTGCACATTACTGAAAGTGTTGGCGTTAAAAAGGTTTGTGCCAGGTGGGTTCCCAAGATGTTGACAGTGGCTCCCAAAGAAACAAGAAAAACGGTATGCAGCGAACTTTTGGAACAGTATGAGAATGGTGGAGACGAATTTCTTGGAAGAATTGTGACAGGTGAGGAAACATGGCTCCACATTTTTCACGAGAGACGAAGAGGCAATCAATGGAGTCGCATCATGCAAATTCACCCAAGAAAAAAAAATTCAAAACCACACTTTGTGCTGCAAAAGTTATGGCTACGGAGTTTTTCGATTCCGAAGGAATGCTTGTGGACAGCATGCCAAGTAGAACCATCATAAATTCTGATGCGTATGTGACGACACTGAAGAAACTTCAACCACATCGGCAAAAGCAGGATATTTTGCTGTTGCACGACAATGCACAGCCACATGTCAGTCAAAAAACCATGGAAGCGATCACAAAACTCGGATGGACAACACTGAAACACCCGCCTTACAGTCCAGACCTGGCTCCACGTGACTATCATCTCTTTGGGAAACTGGAAGACTCTCTTCGTGGAACAAGGTTTGAAGATGATGACTCCCTTGTGCACCCTGCCTAACAGTGGCTCCAACAGATTGGTCCAGAATTTTACCGTGCGGGTATACAGGCGCTGGTTCCACGATGGCGTAAGGCAGTTGACAGGGATGGAAATTATGAGGAGAAATGGAAATATTGTTCCTAAAGCATGTATCTACACACTGTAAAACTTTCAAACATGTAGAATAAAAGATGGATTTTTAAAAAAATAGTGTGGATTCTTTTGGAGTGACCCTCGTAAATAAATGCCCACTGGCAGCTAATGTCTTCAATTCCTTCGTGTCTTGTTTCATAGTGGCTGCACGATCATAGTGGTGTATGCCTAGCTGGGGAATGGAGCCACCCTCTTCAGTGTGGATGAACAAATAGGTCCGATCTTCTGTGGGAATCTCAGAACAGTGACGTTGAAGCAAATGGACAATGACAGCGGATAGGTGGCGCCCGATGAGAATATTGATCGGCCATGAGACGGTAATGCTGTGTCCCAGATGGCTCATAACGCACGTGCCTAGGAAGCAGGCGATCCAGGGTTCGAACTCCGGTCCGCTGCACGTTTTCAGTCTTCGCCGCTGATTCCGCGTAATGTCCTGATCCAGCTGACAACAGTGATCCCCTCCCTTCGTTTTCCTTTCTTCCCCTTTCCACCTTCATTTTACATACACTAGTGGCCATTAAAATTGCTACACCACGAAGATGACGTGCAACAGACGCGAAATTTAACAGACAGGAAGAAGATGCTGTGATATGCAAATGATTAGCTTTTCAGAGCATTCACACAAGATTGGAGCCGGTGGCGACACCTACAACGTGCTGACATGAGGAAAGCTTCCAACCGATTTCTCATATACAAACAGCAGTTGACCGGCGTTGCCTGGTAAAACGTTGTTGTGATGCCTCGTGTAACGAGGAGAAATGCGTACCATCACGTTTCCGACTTTGATAAAGGTCGGATTGTAGCTTATCGCGATTGTGGTTTATCGTATCGCGACATTGCTGCTCGCGTTGGTCGACATTCAATGACTGTTAGCAGAATATGGAATCGGTGGGTTCAGGAGGGGAATACGGAACGCCGTGCTGGATCCCAGCGGCCTCGTATCACTAGCAGTCGAGATGACAGGCATCTTATTCGCACGGCTGTAACGGATCATGCAGCGACGTCTCGATCCCTGAGTCAACAGATGGGGACGTTTGCAAGACAACAACCATCTGCACGAACAGTTCGATGACGTTTGCAGCGGCATGGACTATCAGCTCGGAGACCATGGCTGCGGTTATCCTTGACGCTGCATCACAGACAGGAGCGCCTGCGATGGTGTACTCAACGACGAACCTGGGTACACGAATGGCAAAACGTCATTTTCGCGGATGAATCCAGGTTCTGTTTACAGCACCATGATGGTCGCATCCGTGTTTGGCGTCATCGCGGTGAACGCACATTGGAAGCGTGTATTCGTCATCGCCATACTGGCTTATCACCCGGCGTGATGGTATGGGGTGCCATTTGTTACACGTCTCGGTCACCTCATGTTCGCATTGACGGCACTTGGAACAATGGACGTTACACTTCAGATATGTTACGACCCGTGGCTCTACCCTTCATTCGATCCCTGCAAAACCCTATATTTCAGCAGGATAATGCACGACCGCATGTTGCAGGTCCTGTACGGGCCTTCTTGCATACAGAAAATGTTCGACTGCTGCCCTGGCCAGCATATTCTCCAGATCTCTCACCAATTGGAACCGTCTGGTCAATGGTGGCCGAGCAACTGGCTCGTCACAATACGCCAGTCACTACTCTTGATGAACTGTGGTATCGTGTTGAGGCTGCATGGGCAGCTGTACCTGTACACGCCATCCAAGCTCTGTTTGACTCAATGACCATGCGTATCAAGGCCGTTATTACGGCCAGAGGTGGTTGTTCCGGGTACTGATTTCTCAGGATCTATGCACCCAAATTGCATGAAAATGTAATCACATGTCAGTTCTGGTATAATATATTTGTCCAATGAATACCTGTTTATCATCTGCATTTCTTCTTGGTGTAGCAATTTTAATGGCCAGTAGTGTAATTTCTGAACAATTGCGTGCTCAACAGTTTAAATTTTCCGCAATATGAATTTATCCTCCAGGATGTACCATCTGAAATGATATCTGATGTGGGTAATACCACGTTAGTCGTGAGTTGTAGATTATTTCCAGGAATCTTATGGCATCCCGTCACAATTTACGAAACAAGGTGAAGAACACATCACATGAGGTGACAATGTTAGCCCATTTTTATTAGCTAGCCGTCTAGTAGTGTAGCAGCACTATCTAGTGCCTGGCAGATATCCTCGACTTACGTAGTCTTTTTAGTAGAGGCATACATCAGCGTACTTCAATAATATAACAATTAGTGGGAGAAACGTTTCAACATCAGCAGCATGTGTGACGTAAAATGCTGGGATGAAGACAGCTCCTTGAGGAAGGTCTTCCAACATTGTGTGCAAACTTTTCATCTCATTGCTCAGCCAAATCTATGCTCATACTGTGGGAAGCCGTCTGTAGACAATAATGAAGATACCTGCTATTTTAAGTGCACTTAAGTGTTTTCATTAAATGTTATAACGTCGTTGTCGTCGTGTGCGACACAGGGATTGGGCATCTGCCTGTTCCATTTTTACAAAGTTAATGTCCAACGTTTTCTTAGGTGACCTAATTCTCTCCTTAGTTCAGGAATTTTTTTGGATAGTCTCATCTTTCAGTCTATTCACACGTTGTTAAGACAAAATGGCTCTGAGCACTATGGGACTTAACTTCTGAGGTCATCAGTCTCCTAGAACTTAGAAATACTTAAACCTAACTAACCTAAGGACATCACACACATCCATGCCCGAGGCAGGATTTGAACCTGTGACCGTAGCGGTCGCGCAGTTCCAGAATGTAGCGCCTAGAACCGCTCGGCCACATCGGCCGGCAAGAGCTTCTCTAGCCGAATATGATGTCTGTAAAGCCAGAAATATTACAACATCTGCTCTATTACTTTATCGTTAATTTCAGTAAAGTTCGTGGCTAATTAGCCGTACACATTAACTAAAGCACTGAAGCCGTCTCTAAGGCAACCTTCTGTAAGAGGCGGTATTGTGAGGTGCGGACTGTCTTCGTCACGACCCTCATTCTGGCGAGACAAGTAACTAACCAAAACACTGCCGCACTGGTCACCATCTTTTCGCTCGCTGCTCTATACTAGGTCTGATAATATTTTTAAAAATATCGTGAATCCGATGTATCGATATTAAAATATATTGCTATCGGCACTAGATATATCGATAATATTTATTGGTACATCGATATATTGACGAACTGAATGTTGACGTACATGCCTATAAAAATATCGGTTGCACATTGTAAATGTACAGCGGGTTTTAGATCTGTATGTTAAAGCATTGATTTATTATTAGATATTCTGTACATCAACAAACTAGCTGCCTGCTTATCCCCCTTAGAGCAAGAAATGGAAGGAAGACATTGCACGTTCACACTGGGCGATAATCACTTTGTTAACAATGGTAACTGCATGTAAGTGGCATAAAAAAGGTGTCCGATGCGTCCGTCACATATCGCATTTGCATGAAACACTTCATGCTGTTCTTTCATTTCTGCAAACGCCAGCGACCTACCAGTTGTAGTATCAAAATTGCGTGGTGAAGTTAAACGCTGTATTTCCGTTGGTGGCGCCAAGCGCTGATTACGTCAGCGTATCCCTTCACAAGTCTGCGCCCACCGCAAAAACCAATCTTGTCATTTAGATTATGGTCATCTTTTTCAGCAACTATTTTTGAATAATGTCGATGTGAAGAAAACACACTAGTTGTGTTAAAAAATGTTTTTTTAAAGCAACTTGTGTGCTAGTTCTCCACACCGGAAATCCTGTTATTCCTTTCACACGACCACCCTCCAGTACAATCGGTGTTCTTCTTTGTGCTACCGATACTAGCTTCATAAGTTCTAAGAGAAAGACCGGACGTGATGGGAGTTCAAGAAGTTGTAAAATTCCTTCACACAGTGAAAGTAAAATCATGTTCTACTACAATTTCAAAAGAACACTTTCATATATTTACCGAAATTTGCGAAAAAGTAATATAAAATACATATATCGGTATATGATATTGCTATTTCGATATTTGTATATCGATATGTCTTAGAAAGGACCACAGTCGTAAATCGATATTTTTGGAGTAATGACGATATATCGATATATTTTTTCTTGTTACTCTAGACCTGGGCGTCTCACACACAGAAAATCGCGCCCGTGCAAAGCGACACGCAGAGTGTGTCTGCACGGTCCATCGCTCCAACTCAATTCGCCCCGATTTACCTTGCATGGTGAAGCCGCCGTAGTGCGCTGCCGAGCATATTGATAGACGACATATTCGTAGATAAGCGTAAGACAGTAACTAGAATAACGGAACAACCTGCTCCGAAAAACGCCAAGATTTCCGAAAGCCCTTTTAAACCGAAGTGGAAAATTTCTTACTTTTTTCTTAGTTGTAACGTTGAAGTCAGATGTCTAATCTGCGGTACAGTAATTACGAGTGTGAGAAAATCCTCTATTGAAAGACACTACAGTAACTTGCATTCACACACTAGAGAGGAAAAATTAAGGAAGTTACGAACTCTTGCAGAAGAAAATTCTATATCCATATATGCGGTTTGCACCATTTCTTTACCATGTTTCTTTTAGTTAAAGATCCTGCAAACCAATTGAAGTTCGATTATACAGGGTGGTCCATTGATAGTGACCGGGCCAAATATCTCATGAAATAAGCATTAAACGAAAAAACAACAAAGAACGGAACTCGTCTAGTTTGAAGGGGGAAATCAGATGGCGCTATGGTTGGCCCGCTAGATGGCGCTGCCATAGGTCAAACGGATACCAACAGCGTTTTTTTTTAAATAGGAACCCCATTTTTATTACATATTCGTATAGTACATAAAGAAATACGAATGTTTTCGTTGGACCACTTTTTTCGTTTTGTGATAGATGGCGCTGTAATAGTCACAAACGTATAAGTACGTGGTTTCACGTAACATTCTGCCAGTGCGGACGGTATTTGCTTCGTGATACATTACCCGTGTTAAAATGGACCGTTTACTAATTGCGGAAAAGGTCGATATCGTGTTGATGTATGGCTATTGTGATCAAAGTGCCCAACGGGCGTGTGCTGTGTATGCTGCTCGGTATTCTGGACATCATCCAAGTGTCCGGACCGTTCGCCGGATAGTTACGTTATTTAAGGAAACAGGAAGTGTTCAGCCACGTGTGAAACGTCAGCCACGACCTGCAACAAATGATGATGCCCAAATAGTTGTTTTTGAGCAGCTGTCGCAACTAATCCGCACATCAGTAGCAGACAAATTGCGCGAGAATCGGGAATCTCAAAAACGTCGGTGTTGAGAATGCTACATCAACATCGATTCCACCCGTACCATATTTCTGTGCACCAGGAATTGCATGGCGACGACTTTGAACGTCGTGTACAGTTCTGCCACTGGGCACAAGAGAAATTACGGGACGATGACAGATATTTTGCACGCGTTCTATTTAGCGACGAAGCGTCATCACCAACATCGGTAACGCAAACCGACATAATATGCATTATTGGGCAACGGAAAATCCACGATGGCTGCGACAAGTGGAACATCAGCGATCTTGGCGGGTTAACGTATGGTGCGGTATTATGGGAGGAAGGATAACTGGCCCCCATTTTATCGATGGCAGTCTAAATGGTGCAGTGTATGCTGATTTCCTACGTAATGTTCTACCGATGTTACTACAAGATGTTTCACTGCATGACAGAATGGCGATGTACTTCCAACATGACGGATGTCCGACACATAGCTCGCGTGCAGTTAAAGCGATATTGCAAGGCATATTTCATGACAGGTGGATTGGCCCGCACGTTCACCGGATCTGACGTCCCCGGATTTTTTTCTGTGGGTAAAGTTGAAGGATATTTGCTATCGTGATCTAGCGACAACGCATGACAACATGCGTCAGCGCATTGTCAATGCATGTGCGAACATTACGGATGTCGAACTACTCGCTGTTGAGAGGAATGTCGTTACACGTATTGCCAAATGCATTGAGGTTGACGGAGATAATTTTGAGCATTTATTGCATTAATGGGGTATTTACAGATAATCACGCTGTAACAGCATGCGTTCTCAGAAATAATAAGTTCACAAAGGTACATGTATCACTTTGGAACAACCGAAATAAAATGATCAAACGGAACTACTTCTGTATTTTAATTTTGAAAACCTACCTGTTACTAACTGTTCGTCTAAAATTGTGAACCACGTGTTTGTGACTATTACAGCGCCATCTATCACAAAGCGAAAAAAGTGGTCCAACTAAAACATTCATATTTCTTTACCTACTACACGAATATGTGAATAAAAATGGGGGTTCCTATTTAAAAAAACGTAGTTGATATCCGTTTGACCTATGGCAGCGCCATCTAGCGGGCCAACCATAGCGCCATCTGGTTTCCCCCTTCAAGCTAGACAACTTTCGTACTTTGTAGTTTTTTTCGTTTGACGCTTATTTCGTATGATATTTGGCCCGGTCACGATCAATGGACCACCCTGTATTCTTATGCAGTTTCGTTTTCGCTTGTATTATTCCTAAGATTTTTTCCTCAAATTTAGGCCGAAGAAGCGGAAGGGTGCTGCAAAGGTCTGTTAGAACTAGTCATAAAGTAGCTCTACAGCAAGAATAGGGAAGCCATTAATGGAAGGGCCATTAATAAAAAATATTTTGTTGGACATATTGGAGACAATGCGTCCCACATTAGCTCCTGCATACAGCAGAACACCACTTTCCAGTATGATAATATCTCGGCGAATCAGCGACGCGTCCTGGAATTTGCGGGAACAATTGCTGAAGTAAAAGGACTCACTTGGGAAAAGCTGTTTTCCGTAACCAAGGCGCCAGCAATGCGCGGCAAAGTAAAAGTGTTTGTTGGCCCACTGCGGAGAAAGCTTAACATTTAGAATTTACCTTCCGTCGTTGTTTTGCGTTCTAAGCTTTTACTAAGTCGGTTTTCAAGACGTGATGAACGCATATAGTCAACTGCACGCGTTTTCACGGTCTCATTCATCCTCAGTTCAAAGAGTTTTTGATTTCATTTGAAGAACAGTATCCAGATATGTTGTGCCCTGCTGAGGTACGCTGGTTGCGCAAAGGAAAAGTCATTTCTCTAGTTTTACCACGACGCACGCCATGGCTCAGTTTTTGGAGGACAAAGGATGTTCGGAGCCACTTTTACATGACCCTGAATGGGTCACTGATTTAGGTTTTCTAGCAGACGTTATGGTTCTCATAAGGGATTTAACTATGAAAATCCAAAATGAAAATAATCTCTTCAAAGATATGGCTGTTAAAATAAAAACCGTGCAACGTCAACTTCAGCTCCTCGCAAATAACCTTTACGAGGAAAGTACGCAATACTTTCCTGAGCTAGGTAAGCGATATATAAATTTTACCTTTAATAAGGCATCCGGATTTTTATAGGTGCTTTATTCGCAACGGTGCTATGGTTTTGTCCGATGCATCTGAGCAGGAACGGGCGCGCTTTGAAAAATACGTGTAGGTGCTACAATCCTTTGAAAATGAGTTTAGCGACCGATTCCAGATAATGTACCGATGTACTCCTGCCAGCAAAATAAAGTCGATTCCGTTATATGTACAAGTGTAATATTACCTTAAAAACAGTAATCCATCGCTTTTAGTACCTCAGAGCAACTTTATACGTTACTCACACTTATTAACATTTGGGTTTGTTTTTGTTACAAGAAATTAATAACGTGCAGCCAATACTTTATGTATTTGTAAAGCCCTTGTCTACAAGTATTGAAAATTTACCTCCCACTTTACATTCCGAACTAATCGATTTGCAAACCGATAATTACCGGAAGGATTTACGAGTACTTTAGAATTCCATGTGTTTGCTCGAATTCTACCTGAATATGTCGAATGAAGAATTTCTCGAGCTGCACAGATATCTTCATTATTTCTACGTATGGATTCACATGTGAATGTAAAAGGCTTTTCTTCTGTTTTGTCTTGTACGGAAACTAGATTGCTTGCAGGTATTGCTGATAGTGATTTAAAAAATGGTCTAAGAATTCCTGTCAGCCGATCTGTTGTTCCTGATCGTAGTAGCATGAACGTAAATAAAGGAACGAGCAAAGAGAATAGATAATTTTATGTTGAACTCAAATTTAAAGGTATTGTTGCTATTATTATTATTTCTTAGCTTTCTCAGACGTTATGTCTGGTTAAAAATGGAAAGTGACGCGGATCTTGATCAAGCGTGACTTCCTTTTAACTTTACGGTATATGTTACATTGCATTTAGGAACTTTCGGGTAATTGAACATGTATCAATAATTACAGATTTCTGTAATTGTATATATACGTTTGGATGTAGCTGTATTGCGTTGGTGTACTGGTGGATGCTGTGTGGTATGACTCCTGTAGTTGATAGTATAATTGGTATAATGTCAACTTTATCCTGATGCCACATGTCCTTGACTTCCTCATCCAGTTGGATGTATTTTTCAATTTTTTCTCCTGTTTTCTTCTGAATCTTTGTTGTATTGGGTATGGATATTTCGATTAGTTGTGTTAATTTCTTCTTTTTAATGGTGAGTATGATGTCAGGTTTGTTATGTGGTGTTGTTTTATCTGTTATAATGGTTCTGTTCTAGTATAATTTGTATTCATCATTCTCCAGTACATTTTGTGGTGCATACTTGTATGTGGGAACGTGTTGTATTATTAGTTTATGTTGTATGGCAAGTTGTTGTATTATTTTTGCTACGTTGTCATGTCTTCTGGGGTATTCTGTATTTGCTAGTATTATACATCCGCTTGTGATGTGATCTACTGTTTCTATTTGTTGTTTGCAAAGTCTGCATTTATCTGTTGTGGTATTGGGATCTTTAATAATATGCTTGCTGTAATATCTGGTGTTTATTGTTTGATCCTGTATTGCAATCATGAATCCTTCCATCTCACTGTATATATTGCCTTTTCTTAACCACGTCTTGGCTGCGTCTTGATCTATGTGTGGCTGTGTTAGATGGTACGGGTGCTTACCACGTAGTGTTTTCTTTTTCCAATTTACTTTCTTCGTATCTGTTGATGTTATGTGATCTAAAGGGTTGTAGAGGTGGTTATGAAATTGTAGTGGTGTAGCCGATGTATTTATATCAGTGATTGCTTTGTGTATTTTGCTAGTTTCTGCTTGTTCCGTAAAGAATTTTCTTAAATTGTCTACCTGTCCATAATGTAGGTTTTTTATGCCGATAAATCCCCTTCCTCCTTCCTTTCTGCTTAATGTGAATCATTCTGTTGCTGAATGTATGTGATGTATTCTATATTTGTGGCATTGTGATCGTGTAAGTGTATTGAGTGCTTCTAGGTCTGTGTTACTCCATTTCACTACTCCAAATGAGAAGGTCACTATTGGTACAGCATAAGTATTTATAGCTTTTGTCTTGTTTCTTGCTGTCAATTCTGTTTTCAGTATTTTTGTTAGTCTTTGTCTGTATTTTTCTTTTAGTTCTTCTTTAATATTTGTATTATCTATTCCTATTTTTTGTCTGTATTCTAGATATTTATAGGCATCTGTTTTTTTCCATCGCTTCTATGCAGTCGCTGTGGTTATCCAACATGTAATCTTCTTGTTTAGTGTGTTTTCTCTTGACTATGCTATTTTTCTTACACTTGCCTGTTCCAAAAGCCATATTTATATTATTGCTGAATACTTCTGTTATCTTTAGTAATTGGCTGAGTTGTTGATTTGTTGCTGCCAGTAGTTTTAGATCATCCATGTATAGCAAATGTGTGATTTTGTGTGGGTATGTTCCAGTAATATTATATCCACAATTTGTATTATGTAGCATGTTGGATAGTGGGTTCAGAGCAAGGCAGAACCAGAAAGGACTTAATGAGTCTTCTTGGTATATTCCACGCTTAATCTGTATTGGCAGTGATGTGATAGTATTTGAATTTGTTTGGATATTAAGTGTGGTTTTCCAATTTTTCATTACTATGTTTAGGAACAGTATCAATTTAGACTCTACTTTGTATATGTCCAATATCTGAAGTAACCATGAGTGGGTTACACTATCAAAAGCTTTTCGGTAATCAATGTACGCGTAGTGTAGCGCCCTTTGTTTAGTTTTAGCTTGATATGTCACCTCTGCATCTACTATCAGTTGCTCTTTACATCCTCGTGCTCCTTTGCAGCAGCCTTTTTGTTCTTCATTTATAATTTTATTCTGTGTTGTACGTGTCATTAATTTCTGTGTAAGGACTGAAGTTAATATTTTGCATATTGTTGGTAGGAATGTTATGGGGCAATATTAGCTGGGTTTGCTGTGTCTGCTTGATCTTTAGGTTCCAGTTAAGCTATTCCATGTGTAAGTGTATCAGGGAATGTGTATGGGTCTGCAATGCAACTGTTAAATAATTTAGTTAGATGTGAATGTGTTGAGGTGAACTTCATTAGCCAGAAATTTGCTATTTTATATTTTCCTGGGGCTTTCAAATTGTGAGTAGAATTAATTGCTTGGGTGACTTCATGTTGCAAAATTATCACTTCAGGCATTTGTGATATCATCTTGTATGTGTTTGTTTCTGCTTGTATCCACCATGCATACCTGTTATGTTGTACCGGGTTTGACCATATGTTGCTCCAGAAGTGTTCCATGTCTGTTATGTTTGGTGGATTGTCTATTTTAATGTGTGTGTTATCTATTGTCTGATAAATTTTCTTTTGGTTTATGTTGAATATTTGGTTTTGTTTCCTTCTATTTTCACTTTTTTTGTATCTTCTAAGTCGTTTGGCCAACGCTTGTAATTTCTGCTTCTTTTCATCTAATTGCTCTATCGCTTCTTGTTGTGAGATTTTACCTAACCTTTTTCGTTTTTTGTCTGATGTTTCATTTCTTATAAATTGTGTTAGCTGTCCGATGTCTTTTCTCAGTTTTTCTATTCTGATCTGTAGGCTGTGTTGCCATGCTGGTTTTGTGGGTTTCTTCTGTGTGTTGGTTGGTTCTGATCTCTGCCTAGTGTGTATATTTAGTGTAGTGAGTGCTCCTATATAAATCAGTAGTTGCAACTTACCCATAGTTGTATTTTCATTTATTTTGTTGTTTATGATTGTGTTGATAGTTGTTATTGTTGTTTCGACTTGTGGGTTATTTGGTGGTCTATGCAAGAATGGTCTAACGTCTGTATTTGTGTCTTTGTATTCTATATATGTCAGCTGAAATTTTTCTTCTGTATCTAACACGTGTGTCACTTTGTGTTCTATTTGTGCTTGTTCCTGTGGCTGTCTTAAGATTTCGTTTTCCTCTGATTGTTTAATCGATGCGTGTTGTTCTTTGTTTGTTTGCTCTGGGATGTTTGAGTCCATTACTGTATTTTCCTCTTCTTCTGATTGCACATTATTTTGTTATTATTATTATTATTTCTATTTTTCTCAGACCTTAGGTCTGGTTAAAAATGAAAAGTGATGCGGACCTTCATCAAGCGTGACTTCCTTTTAACTGTACGATATATGTTACATTGTATTTAGGAACTTTCGGGTTATTGAACATGTATCAATAATTACAGATTTCTGTAGTTGTATATATACGTTTGGATGTAGCTGTATTGCATTGATGTACTGGTGGATATTGTGTGGTATGACTCCTGTAGTTGATAGTATAATCGGTATAATGTCAACTTTATCCTGATGCCACATGTCCTTGACTTCCTCATCCAGTTGGATGTATTTTTCAATTTTTTCTCCTGTTTTCTTCTGTATATTTGTTGTATTGGGTATAGATATTTCGATTAGTTGTGTTAATTTCTTCTTTTTATTGGTGAGTATGATGTCAGGTTTGTTATGTGGTGTTGTTTTATCTTTTATAATGGTTCTGTTCCAGTATAATTTGTATTCATCATTCTCCAGTACATTTTGTGGTGCACACTTGTATGTGGGAATGTGTTGTTTTATTAGTTTATGTTTTATGGCAAGTTGTTGATGTATTATTTTTGCTACATTGTCATGTCTTCTGGGGTATTCTGTATTTGCTAGTATTGTACATCCACTTGTGATGTGATCTACTGTTTCTATTTGTTGTTTGCAAAGTCTGCATTTATCTGTTGTGGTATTCGGTCATTAATAATATGCTTGCTGTAATATCTGGTGTTTATTGTTTGATCCTGTATTGCAATCATGAATCCTTCCGTCTCACTGTATATATTGCCCTTTCTTAGCCATGTGTTGGATGCGTCTTGATCTATGTGTGGCTGTGTTAGATGGTACGGGTGCTTACCACGTAGTGTTTTCTTTTTCCAATTTACTTTCTTCATATCTGTTGATGTTATGTGATCTAAAGGGTTGTAGAAGTGGTTATGCAATTGCAGTGGTGTAGCCGATGTATTTATATCAGTGATTGCTTTGTGTATTTTGCTAGTTTCTGCTCGTTCTAGAAAGAATTTTCTTAAATTGTCTACCTGTCCATAATGTAGGTTTTTTATGTCGATGAATCCCCTTCCTCCATCCTTTCTGCTTAATGTGAATCTTTCTGTTGCTGAATGTATGTGATGTATTCTATATTTGTGGCATTGTGAACGTGTAAGTGTATTGAGTGCTTCTAGGTCTGTGTTACTCCATTTCACTACTCCAAATGAGTAGGTCAATATTGGTATAGCATAAGTATTTATAGTTTTTGTCTAGTTTCTTGCTGTCAATTCTGTTTTCAGTATTTTTGTTAGTCTTTGTCTATATTTTTCTTTTAGTTCTTCTTTAATATTTGTATTATCTATTCCTATTTTTTGTCTGTATCCTAGATATTTATAGGCATCTGTTTTTTCCATCGCTTCTATGGAGTCACTGTGGTTATTCAATATGTAATCTTCTTGTTTAGTGTGTTTTCCCTTGACTATGCTATTTTTCTTACATTTGTCTGTTCCAAAAGCCATATTTATATCATTGCTGAATACTTCTGTTATCTTTAGTAATTGGTTGAGTTGTTGATTGGTTGCTGCCAGTAGTTTTAGATCATCCATGTATAGCAAATGTGTGATTTTGTGTGGGTATGCTCCAGTAATATTATATCCATAATTTGTATTATTTAGCTTGTTGGATAGTGGGTTCAGAGCAAGACAGAACCGGAAAGGACTTAATGAGTCTCCTTGGTATATTCCATGCTTAATCTGTGTTGGCTGTGATGTGATATTATCTGAATTTGTTTGGCTATTAAGTGTGGTTTTCCAGTTTTTCATTACTATGTTTAGGAACTGTATCAATTTAGGATCTACTTTGTATATTTCCAATATCTGTAGTAACCATGAGTGGGGTACACTATCAAAAGCTTTTTGGTAATCAATGTATGCGTAGTGTAGCAACCTTTGTTTAGTTTTAGCTTGATATGTCACCTCTACATCTATTATCAGTTGCTCTTTACATCCTCGTGCTCCTTTGCAACAGCCTTTTTGTTCTTCATTTATAATTTTGTTCTGTGTTGTATGTGTCATTAATTTCTGTGTAATGACTGAAGTTAATATTTTGTATATTGTTGGTAGGCATGTTATGGGACGATGTTTAGCTAGAGGCCCTGCTCTGTACTTTGCACGGGACCCGCTCTGTCGTTCGCAACGAGTTAAATTCGCAGCGCTGAGCTAGACGACCAGAACCTGGTCTGACTCATTCTCTCACTACCTGTTATAAAAGAGAGCCAGCTCTTGCAGAGGTCCGTTCTCGGCCAAGTTCAACGATGGCACCCTGGGGCCCACTGGAGGTAGCCAGTCAGTTGTTCGTCAAACAGGGCACCCCGTAGCTCTCCTTCGTACGCTGTGTATATCGCAGTCGCGGCGTGGTTATCTAGTCGCTAATGGCCGACGGAACTGCCGCGGTGAATATCGATGGCTGGTTAATATCTGCCGCGACCTTCTGTAGCATTACAGCCTACCACCCGTAAAATGCTCATATCGGAGCACAAAATATACGCATATATTCCTGTTTATTTGAAAGATTCTGACAAAAAGTGGGGTTACAGATGCCTCATTCTGCTTTCTACATCTACATCTACATGGATACTCCGCAAATCTCATTTAAGTGTCTGGCAGAGAGTTCATCTAACCACCTTCACAATTCTCTATTATTCCAATCTCGTATAGCGCTCGGAAAGAACGAACACCTATATCTTTCCGTACGAGCTCTGATTTCCCTTATTTTATCGTGGTGATCGTTCCGCCCTATGTAGGTCGGTGTCAACATAATATTTTCGCATTCGGAGAAGAAAGTTGGTGATTGGAATTTCGTGAGAAGATTCCTTCGCAACGAAAAACGCCTTTCTTTTAATGATGTCCAGCACAAATCCTGTATCCTTGCCGTGACACTCTCTCCCATATTTCGCGATAATACAAAACGTGCTGCCTTTCTTTGAAATTTTTCGATTTAGTCCGTCAGTCCTACCTGGTAAGGATCCCACACCGGGCAGCAGTATTCTAAAAGAGGACGGACAAGCGTAGTGTAGGCACTCTCCTTAGTAGGTCTGTTACATTTTCTAAGTGTCCTACGAATAAAACGCCGTCTTTGGTTAGCCTTCCCCACAATATTTCCTATCTGTTCTTTCCAATTTAAGTTGTTCGTAATTGTAATGCCTAGGTATTTAGTTGAAATTACGGCTTTTAGATTAGACTGATTTATCGTGTAACCGAAGTTTAACGAGTTCCTTTCAGTACTCATGTGGATGACCTCACACTTTTCGTTATTTAGTGTCAAATGCCACTTTTCGCACCATTCAGACATTTTTTCTAAATCGTTTTGCAGTTTGTGTTCATCTTCTGACAACTTTATTAGTCGATAAACGACAGCGTCATCTGCAAACAAGCAAAGATGGCTGCTCAGATTGTCTCACAAATCGTTTATATAGATAAGGAACAGCAAAGGGCCTATAACACTACCTTGGGGAACGCCTCAAATCACTTCTGTTTTACTCGATGACTTTCCGTCAATTACTACGAACTTGACCTCTCGGACAGGAAATCAAAATCCAGTCACATAACGGAGACAATATTCCATAAGCACGCAATTTTACTACGAGCCGCTTGTGTGGTACAGTGTCAAAAGCCTTCCGGAAATCCAGAAATACGGAATCGATCTGAAATCCCTTGTCAATAGCACTCAGAACTTCATGTGAATAAAGGGCTAGTTGTGTTTCACAAGAACGATGTTTTCTAAACCCATGTTGACTGTGTGTCAATAGACCGTTTCCTTCGAGGTAATTCATTATGTTTGAACACAATATATGTTCTAAAATTCTGCTGCATATCAACGTTAACGATATGGGCCTGTAATTTAGTGGATTACTCCTACTACCTTTCTCGAATATTTGTGTGACCTGTGCAACTTTCCAGTCTTTGGGTACGGATCTTTCTTCGAGCGAACGGTTGTATATGATTGTTAAATCTGGAGCTAATGCATCAGCATACTCCGAAAGGAACCTAACTGGTATAGAGTCTGGACCAAAAGACTTGCTTTTATTAAGTGATTTAAGTTGCTTTACTACTCCGAGGGTATTTACTTCTACGTTACTTTTCAGCTGTTCTCGATTCGAATTCTGGAACATTTACTTCGTCTTCTTTTGTGAAGGCATTTCGGAAGGCTGTGTTTAGTGTTTCCTCAGTACCTTTAAAAATTTTCCTGAAAATTTTGCCATGCAGACGTTTTCACGCTTTTTTTTAACTAGCAGCTCATCTCAAACTCCCACAAGCTTCCCAAACTGTAACTCTCACCCACTAGTCCATCGCTGTAAGTCGCTGATGCCCATCCGCTCCCAGTCGTCTTTTCTGCCTCAATCATTCAGCTCAGCTCAGCTCATTGTCATTATCTCTGTGTGTCTCTCTATCATTGTCTCATGTGTCAAAGCCACAGTCCCTTTCGTTCTGTCCTACTACTACGGTCTCCTCTACTATTACTGTCTCCCCCTTCCTCTCTCTTACTGCTAATACCTCATTCCTTCCTTCCTGCTGCTGCTGTCTCTTCTCACTGTCACTATCTTCTCTCTGTCCTTCGCTGACATTGTCATATGCTCTGTCTCTCATTATCACTGGCTTTCACCCACTGCCATTTTCTCTTTATTCCCCCCCCCCCCCCAATCTCACCACCAACTGGTATTGTCTCCTACATTCTTTTCCTAGCACTGTTCTGTGACTGTCTACTACGTTCCAATGTCACTGTGTCCCTTTCTATCTCTCACACTCCCCTCGTCCTCTTCTCTCTTTCTGTAACACATCCACTGTCTACGTCTTCCAGTATTTATTACTTTTCACTCTCTTTGCACTGCCACTGCCTTCTTCTCTCGCGGCAGGAAAAATCGCGAATATGTTCGCATGCCAAAAATTTTGGGAAAGATTTTAGAGGTGCTGAAGAAAGAAAAATGAGGCAGTTGGTATCCCACTTTTCAGTCAGAGTCTTCCGAATAAAAAGAAACATATTCCCACTTATTGTACTCCGAGTATTTTTACGGTAGTTCCCTTCTTTTTTCTGCTTTATCAAGGCATGTCACTCATATTGGTCAGTAAAATTTAGATAGTTTACTTACGTCGAATTGAAATAACGAAAAACTAATTATACAACTCAGACCGAATTTTACTCGTAAAAAAAATTTGAATGTGCTTCTGTACCACAACATGTGGTTCCCAGATTATAACGGAGACATTTTGCAGCATATTTCTCCGTGCTAAGTCACATTATAAACTACGTTTTCACCTCACACCGGATTTTACGTGCGTATGTCAAATGTACAAATAGGGTAAATTTGAGGGTCTATATCTCGGAAACGAGCAAAGATATGAAGAGACTTTTCAAGGTTATTCGAAATCGGGTTCTTAGAAAATGCATCTTAAAATTACAGCCATTTGTTGTGCACAGCCGTCTTGGAATTACCGGCTGGGTTTTGGTCCGCTGGTGACGGCCAAAATACAGCAAAAAGCCCTTTTTGCCGTTTTCCAAGGAACCACCCGTGAACTAATGGTGCGTGCATTAGTCCCATCAAGCCCACCGCAGACAACGTCAAACGCAAAAACGACCAAGCGATTTTCTCCGTTTGTCTAAGCAGGAGTATGTGTGAAATATTCATAATTTTACTTTAACTGTGGCACTAAGACGATCTTTCTGATGGGTACACAAATGGTCCCTAGTCCAAGGGCTATCCAGAACACCTGACTACCTTTTTATCACCAACAGAACCCGAGATATGAGAATCGGAAACCCTTTTTTTATGCGCGACTTTTTGGAACAAATTAAGTACTCTTGCAGTCGCATGCATATCGATAAAAGAGTTTTCATACGCTCAACTTTATTGCATAAAACTGAGTACCACGCAGTAATACTGATCGTCTGACAGCGATTTGACAGTTTGCGCAATATACTGAACGAGTCTACATAGTTTTATAAATACTGACGCTCGCTTAATATCTTGTACCAGCCGGCCGAAGTGGCCGCGCGGTTCTGGCGCTGCAGTCTGGAACCGCGAGACCGCTACGGTCGCAGGTTCGAATCCTGTCTCGGGCATGGATGTTTGTGATGTCCTTTAGGTTAGTTAGGTTTAACTAGTTCTAAGTTCTAGGGGACTAATGACCTCAGCAGTTGAGTCCCATAGTGCTCAGAGCCATTTGAACCATTTTTTTAAAATATCTTGTACCGTGTAAGCATGATACTGTGCAATACACAGTTGTTCCTGCCGAGACTTTGCGGTTTGCGGAAGTGTAAACAACTGATACAGCGATGCCATATGAATATATCAGCAAAGACAGATGAAAGGAATCATGTGTCGTAGTGTATCTAGAGGAGTAGTTCCACTACATACACATACTATTATAAAATTTATACGCAACTGCTGGGCATACTGTATTTAGATACACTACTGGCCATTAAAATTGCTACACCAAGCAGAAATGCAGATGATAAACAGGTATTCTTTGGACAAATATATTATACTGGACCTGACATGTGATTACATTTTCACGCAATTTGGGTGCATAGATCCTGAGAAATCAGTACCCAGGACAACCACCTCTGGCCGTAATATCGGCCTTGATACGCCTGGGCATTGACTCAAACAGAGCTTGGATGTCGTGTACAGGTACAGCTGCCCATGCAGCTTCAACACGATACCACAGTTCATCATGAGTAGTGACTGGCGTATTGTGACGAGACAGTTGCTCGGCCACCATTGACCAGACGTTTTCAATTGGTGAGACATCCGGAGAATGTGCTGGCCAGGACAGCAGTCGAACATTTTCTGTACCTAGAAAGTCCCGTACAGGACCTGCAACATGCGGTCGTGCATTATCCTGCTGAAATGCAGGGTTTCGCAGGGATCGAATGAAGGGTAGAGCCACGGGTCGTAACACATCTGAAATGTAACGTCCACTGTTTAAAGTGCCGTCAATACAAACAAGAGGTGACCGAGACGTGTAACCAATGGCATCTCGTACCGTCACGCTGGGTGATACGCCAGTATGGCGATGACGAATACACGCTTCCAAAGTGCGTTCACCGCGATATCGCCAAACACTGATGCGACCATCATGATGCTGTAAACAGAACCTGGATTCATCCGAAAAAATGACGTTTTGCCATTCGTGCACCCAGGTTCGTCGTTTAGTACACCATCGCAGGCGCTCCTGTCTGTGATGCAACGTCAAGGGTAACCGCAGCCACGGTCTCCGAGCTGACAGTACATGCTGCTGCAAACGTCGTCGAACTGTTCGTGCAGATGGTTGTTGTCTTGCAAACGTTTCCATATGTTGACTCAGGGATCGAGACGTGGCTGCACGATCCGTTACAGCCATGCGGGTAAGATGCCTGTCATCTCGACTGCTAGTGATTCGAGGCCGTTGGGATCCAACACGGCGTTAAGTATTACCCTCCTGAATCCACCGATTCCATATTCTGCTAACAGTCATTGGATCTCGCCCAACGCGAGCAGCAATGTCGCGATACGATAAACCGCAATCGCGATCGGCTACAATCCGACCTTTATCAAAGTCGGAAACGTGATGGTACGCATTTCTCCTCCTTACACGAGGCATCACAACAACGTTTCACCAGGCAACGTCGGTCAACTGCTGTTGGTGTATGATAAATCGGTTGGAAACTTTCCTCATGTCAGCACATTGTAGGTGTCACCACCAGCGGCAACCATGTGTAAATGCTCTGAAAAGCTAATCATTTGCATATCACAGCATCTACTTCCTGTCGGTTAAATTTCGCGTCTGTAGCACGTCATTTTCGTGGTTTAGCAATTTTAGTGGCCAGTAGAGTATTTAACTTAAGGGACAGTCAAATGAAAATGAGACGGACGGAAAAAAATAAGTTGTTTATTACTTCAAAAGTAATTGGCATATCTGATAGTAATTTTATCTCACTGTGGGAGAAGACGGTTAAGGTCTTCTCGGAAAAATGTTTGTGGTTGGCTGTGGAACCAGATTGTACCCTGGCGTGCACTTCCTCGTCCACAGTAAATCGACGGTCACCAATTTCTTCCTTGAAGGCTCCAAAAGTACAGAAGGCGCACAGGGAGTGATCGAGACAGTATGGAGAATGTGTAAGGGCTTCCCAGCGAAACTTCCGTACCGTATTCGTAACAATATTGGCAGCATACAGGCAGACCCCACAAACATTTTTCACTGTAGACACTCACTGTCTTCTCTTACAGTGGGATAAATGTATTAACAGTTATGGCGATTATTTTTCAAATAATAAACAGTTTACTAACTCATTTTTCCGTTTGTCTCGTTCACATTTTATTGCCCGCCACAGTTATTCATTAATTAGCTGTTGAACCATTAGATAAAATTGTTTAAGTGCAGGGAAATAACACTGCAACTGCTTATTTGTTCGTTTCAGAAGCTTGAATTATTTACTGCACCTCTACCTAGCGATGAGGGGATGGAGCGAGGAGACAGAAACTTGAGTCGTATGTAAAGAGTCCCGCTTCGAATGTTGTGCGTGACCAGCAGTACCAGCGTGACGGCGTGTGGCGGGCAAGCCTGACGAGCAGGCGAACGTTTCGAACTACTAGATCCACGTGAAATGCTTCCTGACCTAAAGCAACAGTAGGATAATTAACAGGATCGGTTCAGAAAGAGAAAAATTTGTAAACATAGTGTATCATAATTAACAGCGGAATACGAGCCATTTACGAGATAAGTGCATGTGACTGTGTGCTTACGAGCCGCCACTGACTGCTATGTCACATATTGTCCCAGTTAGTACAAATGCGTTTGAAAAATAACATCTAATTTTCGTCGGTACCGCTGTCTGATTATAACAGATAAATTTGAGCTTATGGACAGTCATAGTGTGAACTTTAACTTCCTATGCGTTCCCGTGGACAGCATTGTACGATTGTGGAAAACTAAAAGCGGCATTCGTCACTCTTAAGACTGTGTTGAGCTGTGGTGACGTATGTGGCATCAGCGTGAAGGAACTAGGCGATGAAGTTTTGATCTTACAAGGGGACAATGAGAACCGTTAATCACTGATTTTGATGAGTCTTAGGTGCATTGTAGCCTTGTAGAGGCACCTGTCCTGAGTACCTGGGTAGCGACCTTTCATCCCACGGCCACTAGTTTCTGAGAAAACCGATGTTTAAGTCTTACGCGTATCTCCAATACCCGTAATGTTAGTGCCGCCCCGACTGCTAGCCATTTAGCCCACGATGCACTTCGTTTTTCGAGAGGAGAGCCGCGCGGGATTGGCCGAGCGGTCTAGGGCGCTGCAGGCGGTTGGTCACGGCGGAGGTTCGAGTCCTCCCTCGGGCATGGTTGTGTGTGTTTGTCCTTAGGATAATTTAGGTTAAGTAGTGTGTAACCTTAGGGACTGATGACCTTAGCAGTTAAATCCCATAAGATTTGACACACATTTGAATTCGAGAGGAGATTTATTTACTTTTCTTCCCACGAAGAGGTTATTTTATTCATTTACATGAAGACTTTATTTCTCCGCTTTTCATGAAGAAGCTCATCTTCTGCCACGACACCACGAGTTACCTAAAAGTCTGGAATACACCTCAGGACAATTTCCGCGAGGGTTATACAGTGATGAGCTACGAACGTAAGTGTTTTTTGTGGCGAGCGTAAGGTGGGGCCAAGGAATATGATAGAGGCCCTAGGAAAAAAAGAAGAGAAACAATAGGGGTCTGGTGGAATAATCCCAGTTTGATAGATGCAAGTAATGGGTTCGATTCCCACTTTAGGGTTTCATTTTTGTCAGGCACGGAGAAAAAAAAAAAAAAAAAGAGCAGGCAAGCGTACCTGTACACACCGAGCGAGGTGGCGCAACGGCTAACGCAATGGACTCGCATTTGGGAGGACAACGTGAAACGTCCCCTTAGAACAATATATACATGACTGTGCTTAAACTGACACACAATATTTTTAGCGCAACGCAATCTGACTTTCAAAAATCTCTACTAAAGAATGGCCCTGACTAACATTAACCTATACCTTTCACAAATCACTTACCTTACAAAAATCTTCGTTACTCGAACTACTGCAATACAGCGAGCGCCACTACTGCCAGCTAAATAAAAGATTCAAACTACTGAAGGCACTAACTACTGATAGGCATAGTTAGCAAATGAAAGATTTTAATAGGGAACAAACAATGTATTTACCTTAATAATCGTAATATATGTAATTTCATGACATCCAGTCTAACAAATTTCCAAACTCCGCCATTTCTCTCCCCACATCCACCACTGCTGGCGGCTCACCTCCAACTGCGCAACGCTACGCGCTGTTCACATCCAGCTGCCGCTGCCCAACACTACAATGGCAGACAACAATGCAAACTAGCCACAGACTGCACACAGCACAGCCAGTGATTTTCATATAGAGCGCTACGTAATGTTGCCAATATAAGAACCTAAACAGCCTACTTACAAACGGTTCAAACTCGCGTCCGGCTATCCTGACTTAGATCTTCTGTGATTTCCCTAAATCGCTTAACGAGCGAGGTGGAGCAGTGGCTAACACAATGGCCTCGCATTCGAGAGGACGACGGCTCAATCCCGCGTCCGGCCATCGTGATTTAGGTTTTCCGTGATTTCCCTAAATCGCTCCAGGCAAGTGCGGGGATGGTTCCTTTGAAAGGGCACGGCCGACTTCCTTCCCCGTTCTTCCCTAACCCGATGAGACCGATGACCTCGCAATTTGGTCTCTTCCCCCCAAACAGCCCCCCCCCTAAATCGCTTCAGTTAAATGCTGGGATGGTTCCTGGGAAAGATCACGGGCGACTTCCTTCCATAATCCGATGGGAGCGATGACCTCGCTGTTTGCTCCCCTCCCCGAATCAACCAACCAACCGTACCCATACTGGTAAGGTTATATGCTACCACGCTGGAGGTGCAGGTACAAATATTGCCTGAATAATTTTTTATCATGAAACAACATTCTGTAATTCGGCATCAGTTCAGTGCACCTGCTTTCACGGGTCCGATACACATGGCTTGCAGTTCGAAGTTGATCGAAGAAAGAACATCCCTTTTTAATTTAAACAAATGTGCTTTCCGGTACCGCTTCTGAAGAATCTCATGTACCTGAACGGAGTATCTTCCATTAAATTTGCTTCCTCTGCTGTTCCTTCCATATTTGCAGTAAGTGATGTACAGTCACACGCCTAGGGCGGGTATCGCAGTGTGTATCCAAAATACTGAAATCCTGCAACCATGTGATTTCCTACTACATGAAGAACACCACATCACATTGTGTTTTCAATAGTAAAGATCCAATTACTGGTCGCCGGCCGGGTTGGCCGAGCGGTTCTAGGCGCTACAGTCTGGAACCGCGCGACCGCTAATACTGGCTGAACATGAATGCAGCTTTAGGATGCAGAACTGTGATCCCAACATTTGCTGAGCATATACTGCGTGAGTTCTACAGCTATCAGCCACACTTCCATGTCCTCCACTTAGCAAACAAAGGCCAATAACGTAACCTAATCATTTTATTTGTTATTAATTTAAATCAAATTAATATATACTCACTATTTTTTCAATGTTTAGTGTTAATGTTTTTCTGGTTTGTTCTCTTTCTATTTATTTACCGTTTAACTGTAACAGGATATTATATATAGTCAAAGAAGGTACAGTATTCATGGGCCATATTGAAAAAGAGAATAAAGTACCAACAAAGGGTGAATATCATTTTTCATAGTGGATATATATTCCACTTTATTCTCTTTTTCAATGTTGCCATTGAACACTGTACCTTTTTTGACAACGACAGTTAGAAAAAGTCTGATGATAACCTTGTACGCTGAAAATCGGTTAAAAATATCTTAAAACACACATAATGTGATAGTTGGCAGTAACTCATCACGCGAAAGATACTTTCGTTCTGAAATTTTACACACCATGTAATTAGACAAATTATAGACTAATGACGATTTCCTGCACGCTCATATTAGAATGTTCCATACCCCCACGCACTGTATCTAAAGTAGAAACTATAACTTTTCACGAACGTTTAAAAGCGAAACAAGTGATATGTTTGCAAGTTGAATTGAATTATCAGTTTACAGAAGTATTGTAATGGAGTCAGATACTGGTAATTACATCAGATACCAGACGGTATTAATGTTCGAAGAGGAAGCAATGACTGGGATGTAGTAAACATTTTCATACGAGAACATGATTCAGATATCGAAATTGTAATCCTAAAACAGTACCTTCCAATAACGGTGGTTTGAAAGTACTTTGAAATGTGATGACTGTAAAGATCAAAGTAATTTCAGTATTGAAAATTTTGTAGTTTCTTGTTGAAGGCAAACGAATTTGGATGTAAAAACTTTTAGTATTCATCTGAAGCGTGGAGCAAGCGACCTGACATTCGATACACGATTACATCATCACTACGTACGACGTACAGAAGTAAACGTCTCCTTCGCACAATTGCAGGTAGACAAACTGATAAGGAAGCGTATACCTGCACCGGAAAATCGTAGAAAGAGGCCACCCAACAAACTACGAGTATATCAATGGACAAATTACGCAACATGTCATGATATGCTGGCAGGAGATAGAACATAGAACTTCACTTGATGTTCACAGGAATTTTTAGTACATACGAAGATTATACGAAAAATAAATGGCATAAAATATGATCTTTTGTTCACTATCAATACTTTAAATCTGGTAACTTTACCAGAAGTAAAACAACTGGAAGGATTATCTTCATAAAACTCAGTGATAAAAACAGCCATTTGTGGTACATATATTTATGTTCATGTATATTCGTATAAGACAGGTAGTGGCACAACAAACAATGATGAAGACAATTAATGATGGTTCAAATGGCTCTGAGTGTGGTGTCACCGCCAGACACCACACTTGCTAGGTGGTAGCCTTTAAATCGGCCGCGGTCCGCTAGTATACGACGGACCCGCGTGTCGCCACTGTCAGTGATTGCAGACCGAGCGCCGCCACACGGCAGGTCTAGAGACACTTCCTAGCACGCGCCCCAGTTGTACAGCCGACTTTGCTAGCGAAGCTACACTGACAAATACGCTCTCATTTGCCGAGACGATAGTTAGCATAGCCTTCAGCTACGTCATTTGCTACGACTTAGCAAGGCGCCATTACCAGTTTATATTGAGATTGTAATTATGTATCATCAAGAGTGATGTTCTCCAATTATGGATTAAAGTTAAGTATTCCAGAAGCTATGTACTATTTTTGGCTACTGTAATTCCTTGTCATTTTCCAGACCTCACGCCAGCCTGCGTGAGCTTAAACGCATGCCTTTTGGCTTCCTCCAAACTCCGTGAATTGGCTCCTGCCAATTCACAACATTGGCGACGAGTGTAAAAGTGGCCTTCTTCTTTATACTTGCTTAAATTACTTGTGTCATGGCTTCGCCACAATCGCCAGATGTACTGTCCGAATTTTATCGCTTGCAGAATCAGCAGACGTAGGCCTTATTGGATGCCCTTGGACAGCTCGTCCAGGGTCAACGTGCTATGCAAAACGATGCGGCCGCCGCCGCTTCACCGCTACCGCAGCCACAACATGCAGTTCCACCACCTTTTCGTCCTTTTGATGCGGCACTGGAAAGCTGGACGGAGTGGTCACGCCAATTTGGATTCCATCTCGCCGCCTACAGAATTCAAGGTACTGAGCGGCAGCCTTTTTTGCTTTCTTGTGTAGGTGTGCCCACCTACCGTGTGATAGTGAAATTGTTTCCCTGACGCGACATAGCAACTCTGTCCTACGACGAAATTTTGTCTGCATTAGATGCATATTTCAAAGAATCAGTCAATGTCGTTGCAAAAAGGTATAAGTTCTTTTGTACAAAACGTACGGCCGGTCAGACTAATCGGGAGTGCATTGCAACCATGCAAGGCCTTACTAGGGATTGTGCTTTTGAGTGTGAATGTGGACTCCCTTATTCAGATACTATGGTGCGTGATGCAATTGCACGTTTCTGATGTTCGTATACGGGAACAGATTTTGAAACTAGTCAATCCTTCCCTTCAACAAGTGATGGACATATTGGATCGGCAGGACACACTTGACTTTGCTCAGGAATCATTTGCAACTTCGCCACCTGTGTGTCACGTTAACTGGCCCGCCGGGCGAGCTGCACAGAACAGTAAACAGTCCTTGCGCCCGGCCGCGCCAAAGCTGCCTGGCCCTCAGCCGCGAGTCCCGCGCCAGCATGCAAAAGCAGTGAAATCATGCCCGCGGTGTGCTACTAGACATTCGCGTGAGAATTGCCCATCACGCCAAGCTATTTTCTTTTTCTGTAATAGAAAAGGATATGTTCAAAGTGTTTGCCAGAAAAAGCTCCGATCGGACACTCACAACCATTCCAGGCCCTTTGCTTCGCGCCGAAATCGAACCAAGGATACTCGGGCTCGTGAACCTTCGCCCATGGACATTCATGTAGTTCATTCCACTCCGCCCAGTGCCACTCTCTCTAACAGTGACTGTGTTCGTCCCACAAATAGTGTGCGTCGACATCGCCGGAAATCCCATCAAGTTGCAAGTGATTCTGTACCAGTGTCAGTTCACGTTGCACAAGACAGTCGCTCTTGTCGTCAGCAGGACAATAAACTTTTTGTAGATTTGGTCATAAATGGCAATGTGATACCATTCCAGCTCGATACCGGAGCTGCAGTTTCATTGATCAATAACGACACGTACCAACAGCTGGGCAAACCTCCATTGCGTGCCGCACATGTTAAGCTAACTAGTTATTCAGGACAAGCAATCCCTGTGTTAGGACAGTGCAGCCTTCTTGCAACATACAAGGGACAAACAAAGCTTGTGTCCTTTTATGTCCTTCGTTCTTCTTCTGCAGTGAACTTGTTTGGTTTAGATTTATTTCAGTTGTTTAACTTGTCTATCGTAAATCAGGTCCTATCAGTGAACCAGACTGTGCCTTCAGCCAGTGTTTCTCGTCTATGTGAAGAATTTGCAGACATTTTTGCACCGGGCCTCGGTTGCGCTAAGAACTATAAAGCACATTTGGAACTGAAAGTAAACGCGCAACCGAAATTTTTCAGAGCGCGCAATGTTACCCATGCATTGCGTGATGAGGTCGCAAAAACGTTACACGATTTGGAATCACAAGGTGTAATTGAACGTGTGCAGGCTTCTCTCTGGGTTTCACCCTTATTAATTTTGCAAAAACCTTCCGGAAAATTGAGACTTTGTGTGGACTTCAAGGCAACAGTGAATCCACAACTAGTGACTGCAACTTTTCCTTTACCCCGCCCGGAAGATCTTTTTGACAAACTGTGCCCGGGTAAATATTTTTCGAAGCTGGACCTAGCAGATGCGTACTTGCAAATACCGGTGGACGAAGAATCCCAGCGAGTGTTGGTGGTTACCACGCATCTTGGATTGTATCGATTCAAACGACTGCCATTCGGGTGTGCATCCGCCCCTGCATTGTTTCAGCAATATCGACAAACTGTTTGTGCATCGATCCCTACTGCAGCAAACTATCTGGACGATATTGTGATCTCCGGACAGACGGAAGAAGAACATTTAGCCAACCTCAGAACATTATTTCAGGTCTTGCGACAAAATGGTCTTCGCTTGCGGAAGGACAAATGTGTGTTTTTTGCTCGTGAATTGCCATATCTGGGACATGTACTCAATGCCCAAGGCATACATCCCCGTCCCGAGCACCTCTGTGCCATACAAGACTTGCCTTCGCCGCAAAATTTGAAGCAGCTACAGAGTGTGCTGGGAAAAATTAATTATTATCATAAATACGTGCGCCACGCCTCTTCCATTTCAGCTCCGCTTCATCGCTTACGCCGTAAAGGTGTTCCGTTCGTCTGGACGACGGAATGCGAACGCGCCTTTCGCCAGTTGAAATCGGCGTTGCTTTCCACTACTTGCCTTACGCCATTCGATCCCCAGAAACCCCTTTTGTTGATGGTGGATGCATCGGATTTCGGGATCGGTGCTGTGCTTGCGCACAAAGATGGATCACATGATCGCCCTATTGCCTTTGCATCCAAATTGCTCTCGCCTGCACAAAGAAATTATTCACAGATCGAGAAAGAAGCATTGGCTCTCGTATTTGGTTTTACAAAGTTTCATGATTTCTTGTATGGTCGTCACTTTACCATCATTACAGACCACAAACCTTTGCCATCGCTTTTTCATCCGAACAAGCCTGTACCTCCACGTACAGTGCAGAAATTCATTCGCTGATCTATTTTCCTCTCGCAGTACCACTACGATATCTTGTATTGGTCCACTGCTAAGCACGGAAACGCCGATGCATTGTCCCGTTTACCTGTTTCTGAGGACAGAGCATTCGATTCCTCCGAACTTGCTTGCATGTTCATTGATTCGGAAATTGATGACGTGGTCGAATCGTTTCCGATTGACTTTCGTCGTGTAGCTACAGCCACAGCTGCAGACCCTGTCCTTGCTACTGTTCTGCGTTTTGTTGCTACGCAATGGCCCTTCTCAAAGTCACGGATCGAGGATCTGTTGGTTCGCCGATTTTTTGCTCACAAGGAGAGACCTTTTGTTCGACGTGGTGTTTTGTTGTTGCGTTCTGATAATGATCAGTCCAGGGTCGTGGTCCCACGTTCGTTACAGTCCTCTGTCTTACGGCTTCTCAACCCAGGCCATTGGGGTATCGTGAGAACGAAACAACTTGCTCGTCAGCACTGTACTTGGTTCGGAATCGATGCTGCGATTGCGAATATGTGCTCTTCTTGCATGGCGTGTGCCGACCAACAATCCGCACCACCGCGGAAATTCTTTGCATGGCCACAAGCCACTTTCCCTTGGCAACGTTTACACATCGATTTTGCTGGTCCCTTCTGGAATGCTCGATGGTTGGTTCTGGTGGATTCCTTCAGTAATTTTCCTTTTGTTGTCTGGATGTCTTCCACGACGTCTTCTGCCACCATCCAAGCGTTATCCGCTATCTTTTGCATTGAAGGTCTACCACAGACTATTGTTTCCGACAATGGCCCACAATTCATGTCCGCAGAATTTCAGTCATTCTGCAGGGCCACTGGTATTCAACATCTGACGTCCGCGCCGTTTTCGCCCCAGTCAAACGGTGCCGCTGAACGTTTGGTCCGGACTTTCAAGTCCCAGATGTTGAAGTTGAAAGAGTCGCATTCTCGGGAGGACGCGTTGTTGCTCTTTTTGTCCTCGTATCGCTCTCAGCCCCGAGAAGGTTGCTCGCCGGCTGAGTTGCTCCACGGTCGTCCTCATCGGACCTTGATGTCTTTGCTGCAACCGCCGCATCAGGTTCCTGTGCAGCGGCAGCCACCTGCTTTTGCTCCAGGCGACGTTGTATACTATCGCAACTATCGAGGTTCACGGCGTTGGCTCGCAGGGCGCATTCTTCGCTGCCTCGGCCGCGCTATGTATCTGGTTTTGAGGGCCGCTGGTGAGGTGCGTCGGCATCTCAATCAGCTGCGCCTCTGTCGTCGCCTGGGTTCTGCAGCTCCCCGTCTGCTTTCAGCGACGGTGCCGTCTGGTCAGCGCCCTGGGGACCAATCTTCAGCCCCAGGTGTCACCGACGCTGCCTTCCATTTTGCCCCATGGCGACGCGCAGCCACCGCCGCCGCCGCCTGTTTTCTCGCCGGCGCCGCCCGCAGTGGACGCATCGCTGCAACCGCCGGGCGCCTCCCTGGGTCACGCGCCGCCGATCGCTTCCCGTGACCACATGTCCTCCGCCACGGAACTCTTGCCCGCTCCGGACCATCTGTCGTCTTCGCCCGTCGGGTGCTCCGACTCGATGGAGGTCGACCCTACGGCCCCTCCTGACTATCTTCGGGCGCATACCCCGCATGTTGGCGTGCACCCTGGACTAGGTTTTCAGGCGTTTCCTAGCTCCCCTCGGACCGAATGGCAGGGTGCGGGTGGCGCAGCCTCGCCTGTTGTTAGGCTCCCCACCTCGTCGCATACGTCAACATGGGGTCCTCCCCACGGCGGGCGGAAGCCTTATAACACAACCGTTCGCCGATTTGCGGGGGAGGAATGTGGTGTCACCGCCAGACACCACACTTGCTAGGTGCTAGCCTTTAAATCGGCCGCGGTCCGCTAGTATGCGACGGACCCGCGTGTCGCCACTGTCAGTGATTGCAGACCGAGCGCCGCCACACGGCAGGTCTAGAGACACTTCCTAGCACTCGCCCCAGTTGTACAGCCGACTTTGCTAGCGAAGCTACACTGACAAACACGCTCTCATTTGCCGAGACGATAGTTAGCATAGCCTTCAGCTACGTCATTTGCTACGACCTAGCAAGGCGCCATTACCAGTTTATATTGAGATTGTAATTGTGTATCATCAAGAGCGATGTTCTCCAATTATGGATTAAAGTTAAGTATTCCAGAAGCTATGTACTATTTTTGGCTACTATAATTCCTTGTCATTTTCCAGACTTCACGCCAGCCTGCGTGAGCTTAAACGCGTGCCTTTCGGCTTCCTCCAAACTCCGTGAATTGGCTCCTGCCAATTCACAACACTGAGCACTATGGGACTTAACATCTGAGGTCATCAGTCCCCTACAATTAATGAGTAAATGTGGTAAGCAAGCGCGCCGCGACACGGGCTGTTACGTTGCCCCAGATGCCGGAAGTAGGTTACTGGGCGACTGAGTGACACAGTCCAAGCTTGTGATGCAAACACAGCTGACTAAGGGCCAGACGCCACGACACTAACAGACATGTGAATCAGAAATAAATGACGGTGACTCATTGGTTTGGTGCTGTCCTTCATCTAATTCGATTTGTGCTAATCTTTCTGTGCTTACGTAATTTTTGCACCCAATACCCCCTATTACCTGATTTGAATATTCTAATCGTCTCATGCAGTTTTTCCCTTCTGTTTCTGAATGTTTTAATAGATACTCCACTAAGATATTCACTTTTCCGTAACACGGCTCACCAAAAACCTGTTTCACTGCCTAGCCTTTTACATGACGTGTCTTATATAACCAAGAAATTTTTAAAAGTCTTTAATATCGCTGTTTGTCATATGGTTCCAGTTTTTTCATCTACACATTTCTCATCTCCACATTTGACTGCTACACAACAAGGGAGGATACGTAGAGAGATCACGGTGGCTACTTTGTTGGTCCACAACGTGCTGTCCATCAATGAGGAAATGCCTGGTCCAGGAAGTCACAAACACATAAATTCCCGCGCTGTGATGTACTATCTAGCTAAAAAATCACATCTGGAAAATGGGAAGAAGTGGAGGGACTGAAAATTACTCAAAATGTTCAAGTGTGTGTGGATTCCTAAGGGACAAAACTGCTGAGGTCATGGGTCCCTAGACTTACACACTTTAAGTAGTGTGTAAGTCTAGGGACCTATGACCTCAGCATGACAAACTTAAGCTAAGAACAACACACTCGAACCTCCGGCGGAAGGGGCCGCGCAATCCGTAACATGGCGCCTCAAACCGTGCGGCCACTCCGCGCGGCGAAAAATTACTCACACATATCGAAATAAACGGTTTCTGTTACTGTTTACTCGATGAAGAAAAATGGTCCAGAAATGTTTTCTTTTATCAGCGCGCATCACACATTACCTTTTCACTGTTTCTGAAACGTTCCCGAAAACTGTGGGGGTTTTCCAAACCTCAGATGTTGCTTCGTCAGAGAAAATGACATTTTCTAGGCAGCTGGGCTTTTGTCCAATTCGTTGAAACGTTTCAAGAACAAATTCGTAGCTAAGCTTCAATGCCTGCACAATTTGAACTTTGTAAGCGTGCAAGCTAGGTCGTTTAAGTAGAACTTTGCAAACTGTTCGGCGAGGGATGTTTAGCTCTCGTGATGCTCGACGTACTGACTTCGATGGCCTTCTTTAGAAGGTCTCTCTGATCTCCTCTACCATTTCATCAGATGTGCACCTTCTGCCAGGACTTGACTGTTTGTTTGTACTCCCAGTGGCTAGGAACTTGTCATACCAAGACTTAAGAGTGTTAACGTCTGATAGTTCCCATTAAAATTCATGTCTAAAACTTCCTCGAACAGCAACGGGTGATTTCGTTTCTGCATACCAACCACACATTGCGCCCTGGCTTAAGGTGTAGTCATTTCTGGTAATTATTAAGCATTTCAAGCAAAACAAGCGGAATCATTTAGAAGAAAGCTAGGCGTAACTTTTTGAGTTGCTTTACATGATGCCGCAAACCACACGTATCTGTGTCTCATAACTTTTTAATTGCATTTGGGAGTCAGGAAGGTTTCCTCCAGTCATCACTCGATGGCAGTACCAGCACAGCAGGGCCACGTTGGCTGATGTTACATAGTCAGATCAGTCAACCATCCAGACTATTGCCCCTGCAAATATTGGAAGACTTGCTGCCCCTCTCCAGAAAACCAAAGTTAGTCTACTCTCTCCACAGATACTCCTCTGTTAAGGTTGTACCCTCGGTAGAGTTGTCTGTATCGTGGAGTATGCAAGCCACCCCACTTCGGAAAACTTCATGGTTCACGGATCCTCAAAGGATCTATGGAATAAAACGTATATCTCGTCTAATCTAATCAACGGAACGCCTCAACAGAAAGGAAAGGCGAAGAAGACAGGTCCCCTTAGCCCAGTTTCACTACTTATGTCGTACTCTATGTCATTAATACACTATGCCGGAAACCGGAACCCAGAACCGGATAATCCGCGTAATTAGTCACCGAGTTCAAAAATTTTAAATGCTACCATTATCTACTCATTATGAGCTACAACCTTATGTTAACATTTTAACAAACTAAGACAATTAGCAACAGTATAATTGTCTTAGTTTGTTAAAATGTTAACCTAAGGTTGTAGGTCAAATTACAGTTAGAAACTGTGTGTGTATGTGTGTGTGTGTGTGTGTGTGTGTGTGTGTGTGTGAGTGAGTGTGCGTGTGCGTGTGTCTTGATACAGTATGACTGAGGGCGCGCAATGGACTTCATTCGTCCAGTATTTTAAGATTGAGAGCACTTGGCAACTTTCAACAAAATTTACACATAATTTCAAAGCTTTAAAAATTTTTTCTCTCTGACACCCCAAACAAAATGATGAAAAGAAAAAAGTTTATCGCTTACTACATTATCGCTCTTCATGTTGTCAGACTTCAGGCATGAAGTTTAATTTATTATTTATTTACTACTAACTCTTTACTACTAACACAAACTGCAAACGGTATCCACGTATACCAGTAAATTTTCCTCCAAAATTATGTCATTGTATGGCGCATAGTTCAAGAGATATAACGTCATAGTCGTTGAGGTGCGTGAGAGACAAGCTTTTGCTTAAAATGGAGCACAAATTACCCAGTCTGTATTCGTCCAGTGTACTATAATGAGAACATTTAGCGACGCCCAACAAACTTTAAACATAATTTCAAATCTTTCCTAAACTTATTCTCGCTTACATGCTTAAAGGCAAATACATTAAAAAGAAACAGACGCACCACGAAGGATTTATCCGAATGGGCCGGAAATCGGTAAATGCGATGTACATGTATAGACAAACAAATGATTGCAATTTCAGAAAAATTGCATAATTTGTTCAAGAGAAAGAGCTTCACAAATTGAGCATGTCAGTAAGGAGCTGGGTCGCCACTGGCCCTTACGTAATCATTTATTCTGTTTGTCATGATAGAGTTACTGGACGTCCGACTGATACCAAGCCAAATTCTATTCGATTGGCGTGTTGGCTCATCAAAATCCCCGACTGGCTGGAGGGCCCTGCTCACGGTGCCCCACACGTTCTCAAGTTAGGTAGAGATAGAGTGAGGTGCACAGTGTAGGCTTTGGCAAGTACGAAGACAAGCAGTAGCAACTCTCGCCGTGTGCGGCCGGGCGTTGTCTTGCTGAAATGTGAGCCGAGGACGGTTTACCAAGACGGGGAACAAAACGCAGACGTGCCACGGTGCTGCAAGGGTGTCGCAGATGACAACCAAACGGGTTGAGAGCTGAGATGAAATGGCATCACAGTGCCGCGCGGGATTAGCCGAGCGGTCTGAGGCGCTGCAGTCATGGACTGTGCGGCTGGTCCCGGCGGAGGTTCGAGTCCTCCTTCGGGCATGGACGTGTGTGTTTGTCCTTAGATAATTTAGGTTAAGTAGTGTGTAAGCTTAGGAACTGATGACCGTAGCAGTTAAGTCCCATAAGATTTCACACACATTTGAACATTTTTTGGATCACAGTCCATCACTCCTGGTTACTGGGCCGATAAGCGGAGGACATTCGGATTGGTATGCCACTGCTGTTCGGGTCGGCTACAGACAACTCTTCGGTCTGTAATCGCGTTGACTGTAATACAGGGTGATTCAAAAAGAATACCACAACTTTAGGAATTTAAAACTCTGCAACGACAAAAGGCAGAGCTAAGCACTATCTGTCGGCGAATTAAGGGAGCTATAAAGTTTCATTTAGTTGTACATTTGTTCGCTTGAGGCGCTGTTGACTAGGCGTCAGCGTCAGTTGATGCTAAGATGGCGACCGCTCAACAGAAAGCTTTTTGTGTTATTGAGTACGGCAGACGTGAATCGATGACAGTTGTTCAGCGTGCATTTCGAACGAAGTATGGTGTTAAACCTCCTGATAGGTGGTGTATTAAACGTTGATATAAACAGTTTACAGAGAATGGGTGTTTGTGCAAAGGGAAAAGTTCTGGACGGCCGAGAACGAGTGATGAAAATGTAGCGCGCATCCAGCAAGCATTTGTTCGCAGCCCAGGAAAATCGACTCGCAGAGCTAGCAGAGAGCTGCAAATTCCACAATCAACTGTACGGAGAGTCCTACGAAAAAGGTTACTTATGAAACCTTATCGTCTGAAATTGGTTCAAGGCAGGCAGCCCGTGACAGAGCACTTCATCACTGGCCTCCAAGAAGCCCTGATCTTACCCCCTGCGATTTTTTCTTATGGGGGTATGTTAAGGATATGGTGTTTCGGCCACCTCTCCCAGCCACCATTGATGATTTGAAACGAGAAATAACAGCAGCTATCCAAACTGTTACGCCTGATATGCTACAGAGAGTGTGGAACGAGTTGGAGTATTGGGTTGATATTGCTCGAGTGTCTGGAGGGGGCGATATTGAACATCTCTGAACTTGTTTTTGAGTGAAAAAAAACCTTTTTAAATACTCTTTGTAATGATGTATAACAGAAGGTTATATTATGTTTCTTTCATTAAATACACATTTTTAAAGTTGTGGTATTCTTTTTGAATCACCCTGTAGAATTGTTTTCAGTGATGAGTCCGCTTCGAAATCAGTCCCGACGACCACCGATGGCGTGTCCGGTGACGCCCTGGATAGTGCTGGGATACCAGTCTGATTGTCAACCAACATACGGCCCGACAACCAGAAGTGGTGACGTGGAGTGTAATTTCATTTCACAGCAGGACCAGTTCGGTTGTCAATCGTGGTACCCTTACAGCAGAGCAGTACGTCGACAATATTCCACGCCCCGTTTTGTTGCCCTTCAGGGCAAGCCATCCTGGGCTTACACTTCGGAAAGATAGTGCCTGTCCGCACACAGCGAGAGCTTCTACTGCTCGTCTTCCTGCTTGGCAAACCCTACCTTGGCCAGCCAGATTGACGAGGGCTGTTTATGGACGACGTGACACACCAACCACTCTGAGGGATCTACGCCGAATCGCCGTTGAGGAGTGGGACAATCTGGACCAAGAGTGCATTGATGAACTTGTGGATAGTATGCCACGACGAATACAGGCATGCATCAATGCAAGAGGACGTGCTGCTGGGTATTAGAGGTACCGATGTGTACAGCAATCTGGACCACCACCTCTGAAGGTCTCGCTGTATGGTCGTACAACTTGCAATTTGTGGTTTTCATGAGCAATAGAAAGTGCGGAAATGTTGTTTATGTTCATCTCTATTCCAATTTTCTGTATAGGTTCCGGAACTCTCGGAAAAGAGGTGATGCGAAACTTTTTTTGATGTGTGTACTTCTTGTAGACGATACCAGCGCCGTCTGTATGTGTGCATATCGCTATTCTAAGACTTTTCACATTAGTGTGTTGCATTGTAACTTTTGTGTCAGCAGAAGAGCCAACACCGTGTTACGAGTGGAGGCCGAAATGTACGCGTTTTAGTTCACGCAGGCTGGCGTGAGGAGGGAAGAACTATACAGACGTGAGGTCTGGAACATGACAAGGAATGAGAATTCAGAAAGCGGACGTAATTAGTTTCATACTTAACTTTAATCCATTAATGATGAACGTCGCTCTTGATGGTACATGATTCACAATATTATCTGTTCAGAATACATTCTTGAAGACAGTAATTATAGTAACTGAATATGGCGCCTTGCTAGGTCGTAGCAAATGACGTAGATGAAGGCTATGCTAAACTGTCGTCTCTGCAAATGAGAGCGTATGTAGACAGTGAGCCATCGCTAGCAAAGTCGGCTGTACAACTGGGCGAGTGCTAGGGAGTCTCTAGACCTGCCGGACGCTCGGTCTGCAATCACTGATAGTGGCGACACGCGGGTCCGACGTGTACTAACGGACCGCGGCCGATTTAAAGGCTACCACCTAGCAAGTGTGGTGTCTGGCGGTGACACCACAGTAACTGTTTTTAATTTTACGGTATTCTTCTTGTTTTTAAATTTTCTTGTCAGTTCTCTGCAAATTGATGTAGTGACGCATTTCATAATCAATTAGCTGTCGTTCATATGGTTCCAAGAAAGCCGTTGGTTATTTACTGAACTTAAATTATAAACAATAATACTGGCAATTTACCATATAAACAATAATTTTACAAACGAACATTCGAAAATTATCAAAAGTAAGCACCACGTGCTTATTGTATTTCCCACATTCCATCCGTCAGTGAAACGGAAGGAAATTTCAACGTACGGTATTTTTTCAGTTGATTGGTGGAACAATGATGTACATGCAGATGTAAAAACCAAATTTATGGTCACATGAATCATATTTATTTTCGGTCACTTCGAAGGCTGTTCCATGGTCGGCAATAGCGGTTCCGTGGTCGACCTACTTTCAGGAGACTGCTTGCGCTACAAATTCATCATTATGCATACAGAGGTCGGTAGTGGCAATATTGTGCCCACCTTTTGTTGCAGAGGACGCCATGAGAGCTGCCAACAGCGTAAAAATTTTTGCCGACCGTCTGTATCTTTTCATGCCAGATATTCTCCAGCTGTAATATTTTACTAGCGACACAGTGCCTTAGGCCACTAACTACTATGTTTTTAGATGCTTGATGACAGTAACGTAGTTCCATTAAAGTCGCAGAAAGGTCTAGTAACGCGTCAACAATCTCTCGAGCAACAGCTGAGAGTTCACAAACCTCTTTCTCGCAAACTACGCAAATACGATATTTATTATGTACACCGCACACCAAGAACTTGTAGTACTCATTCCACGAAAAAACAATGATAGGGTTGTTGATTTGAGCTCTAAAGGTGCATGAAAATCTATTAAACGGGAACTGGTCAGGCTCGAGCGTGTACCACATGCTTTGACTGCAGCGTATAATCTTTTTAGTAAATGGCGTCTTTGAATGAAGATCAAAGAAATCTCTTGGGTTCGTGGTCTGAACCCAGCTACCGCTTACATTTCGAATAACAGTTATCGGCAGTGGCATCCGTCGTTGTATGGACCCAACCTCGTTCTGCTAACAGCCCTGTCGAAAAGGGGGAGGAGCAGTCAGACTTCCAGAGCAAACTGTTTCCCTTGGGGTGGGAAACTGACCCTAAAAGTCGGAAGAAGCATGAATGACTGATGGCATGAGGATGCAGAAGACAACGGAAACCACTACATTAAAAACAACATGTGTATCGACAGGATTTTCTTGTGTGCATTAATGATCTCTCATCAGTTACACTGCCAGAAGCAGAGTTCGTTTTGTTTGCAGATGACACAAGTATTGCAATAAATAGTATGTCGAGTGTAGTTCTAGAAAGATCTCCTAATGATATTTTCATTGATATTAATAAATGGTTTAAAGCCAACTCAGTGACATTAAACTTCGAAAAGACTCACTATATGCAATTCAGAATCTATAAGAGGTTTCCACCCAGCATATGCATAAAGTATGAAGAAGAGCAGATAGAACAGGTTGACAGTCTTAAATTCCTGGGATTACAACTTGATAATAAATTCAGTTGGGAGGAGCACATCACAGAACTGTAGAAACGCCTTAACAAATCTGTATTTGCAATTCGAGAGTTATCAGGCATAGGCGACATAAAAATGGAAAAGCTTCCATACTTTGCCTACTTTCATTCCATAATGTCATATGGTATAATATTTTGGGGCAACTCTTCAAGTCAAACAAAAGTTTTCAGAGTCAAAAAGCTTGTAATACGTATTATTTGTGGAGTAAATTTACGGACGTCCTGTAGGAACCTCTTCAAAGAACTGGGTATACTAACTACTGACTCTCAGTATATTTACTCCATAATGAAATTTGTCCTAAATAATATATCTCTTTTTCCAACAAACAGCTCGGTTCATACTTACAATACCAAGAAAAAAAGTGATCTGCACAAGTACTTAAAAGCACTTACTTTAGTTCACAAAGGGGTCCACTACTCAGGAACACTCATCTTCTATAATTTGCCAGCAAACATAAAAAATTTAGTTACAAATATAGATCAGTTTAAAAGGACGCTGAAAGACTTACTAGTGGCCAACTCCTTCTACTCCACTGATGAATTTTTTTATAGAAACAAATGATGTATATACTCATACTATTAGTATTGTTATTTCAGCTTAAAAATGATGTATTGTATATACTAATACTATTGGTATTGTTATTTCAGCTTAAAAAAAAATTGACATGTTCCACATCCACGAGGATCTCTTCAGCACGGATCTATGGAACGAAAAACTAATCTAATCTAAAAATCTAGGACATGTGGCCATTAAGTGAAAAAGTGTTATGATGATGTCTCAGTTGGCCAAAGATTTCGTATTAGACGTCCATTTGGATCTCCGGGATAGGACTGCCAAGGGGGAGGAAAACATGATTAAAAGAGTGAATAACTAAGAAAGGGTAACATGTAAGAAGCCGGATCACGATATGTTAGAAGTTCGAAACGGTAGGGAAGCCAGAAAATACGAAAAGGGAAATGCAAATGCTTCGTCTTGGTATAGTGGGGGTCAGACGAATATAAGATAATATCGACAGCATGAATGAAAGTAAGACACGTAGTGAGTTATTACGAATAGTTCAGTGATAGGGTTGTTCTCACGATAGCCGAAAGCAAAGTAACGCCAGCAACGAATGTTCAGGAATATATGTCGATGTCACAAACAGAAGACGTAGAGTGAGAGAAAGTGTGTTCTGATACTGAGTGGGTAATTCAGGATGTAAAAGGAGATGATAACCTAATAATTATGGGTGAATAGAAAGCGGTAGTGGGGGTAGTAACAGAGGAAAGAGATACGGGAGATTTTGAGGTTGGTAGTAGGAATAGAGGAGGAAGACTAATTGAGTGGCGCAGCTAATAACAGCGAATACGTTGTTCAAAAATCGTAAAAGGAGGTATACTTGGTAAGGCGACGGAGGCATGGAAACGTTCCAGGTGCATTACGTTATGGTCAGACATAAACTCCGAAATCAGATATTCGATTGTAAGACGTATCTAAGAGCAGAAATAACATCGGATCACAGCTTAATAACGATGAAGACTTGGCTGATGTTTGAGAGAACCGTCCCGAAGGCGAACCGTCCAGAAGAATCAATCTGCAGGTGGTGGACAAAAATACAGGAACAACACAACACTTTACCACGCCTAATATTGTGTATGAAAGCCGTTGTCTCTCAATGGAATCTTAATCATTCTTCCTGCAGTAGAGGGGCAAGAACAGATGACGACGATGGAGGTGGATTAGCGGTCACGCAACCTCCTCTCCAAAGCAGACCACAAAAGCTCACTGAAATCGACATCTGGTGAATGATGTGGCCAGGGGAGAAGAAGCGACAAGTCATCCTCGTGCCCACAAAACCAGTCCAGCTGTATGAGCCGGGGCTCTGTTGCCTTGCAACACAGCATCACCACTGCAGAAAAAACATTGCACCACGGGATGGACGTGATCAGCCAGAATGGTCACATAAATCTTGGCAGTAATGCGAGTTTTCAGAGCAGAGATGGCACCCCTTGAATATCACGATACGGCCGGCCAAACCATCACCGAACTCCCGCCAAGTCTGATTCTCTGGACGTAAACTAGCCGTAAGTTGGAAACTGAGTGTAGCAAGACTCATCCGACCATATACTTTTTTCCGTTGCTCCATATTCGGGAAGAAATACTTCGTGTTAAGTGATGCCAAGACGGGAACACAGATCAACATATGTGAAATCCTCTTTGACTAAAGATGGAAAGGCAATTCCACCTATTGATTGGCCAATGTTTAATTCTATGGCTTTCATTTAGCCGAAAATGATGTGTTAGAAACACCAATCCGTACAGATACTAGTCTCAACAAAAAGAGACAGCTAAAGCTCTCTATCGCGAAATTACCGGGAAGAATCTATTTATTTGAAACCCACACTCGTAATTACGCAGTCTCTCTTCTTTGAGTATTCATCTATCGAAAGTAACTAAAAGACGTTAAACTGACATCATTTTAACTGGCTATAACCAGCACACATTTCAAAGTAATAAACTTCCCTCTTTTCCTTTCCCTTTTTACACACTAGGACAATAAGTGGTAAACTTAAACCATCACCGTTTAGAAAAAAAAGTCCTTGGAATGCTCTCCGTACAGTAAAGATAGCACTGGTTTCTACTAATTAACACTAATGAACTAAAGAAAATATTCTTACTGCCTGCTATTTAGAACCTTAAACATTAAGTCAATCAACTAGCAATGTCATTATTTTGGCAAATCGGTACAAAATTATGATTTTCATTAACATTTTTTCTTTTCTGCTTTCTATTTCTACTACACTGTTCCATTCTACAGAGTAGAGGATAATTTATTTTTAGTGACAATGATAATCAGATTCCTCTACTGACTTTAAAAAAATGGTTCAAATGGCCCTGAGCACTATGGGACTTAACATCTAAGGTCATCAGTCCCCTAGACTTAAAACTACTTAAACCTAACTAACCTAAGGACGTCACACACAGCAATGGCCGAGGCAGGATTCGAACCTGCGACCGTAGCAGCAGCGCGGTTACAAACTGAAGTACTGAAATGGCTCAAATGGCTCTGAGCGCTATGGGACTTAACATCTATGGTCATCAGTCCCTGAACTACTGACTTTCATTTAGAGCGAACATAGTTATGCTCTTACCAGGTAAAATATTAAGTAGTACTCATTATAATTACTTCTAAGTTTACTTCTTCTTGTATGAGGTGGTAACATCTACATCAAAAAGAAATTACCATATCGCTCACCAACTTGTCTCACTGGTCAACTTACTTTCGCTGGACGTAATTATTTTATAATCATGGGGAGACAAGTTACTTTATGTCACGTGGCGCAAGAGGAACACTTACTTTATTACGGCTTCAAGCGACTGCAGCAACGTTGATTAAAAAGCGAGATAAACGATGGTGTGGTGATCAAGGTTAAAGCTTAGTCACGTTTGTCTCTGCGCTGCACCAACGTTAAATATCTATTAGCAAAACACGTTCAACTAAATGGGAATTTGACCACCGCGAGCAACAGAAGTAAGCGCCCATTATAAATGCAAAGAACCATGGACCTTGCCGTTGGTGGGGAGGCCTTCATGTCTCAGCGATACAGATAGTCGTACCGTAGGTGCAACCACAACGGAGGTGTATCTGTTGAGAGGCCAGACAAACGTGTGGTTACTGAAGAGGGGCAGCAGCATTTTCAGTAGTTGCAGGGGCAACAGTCTGGATGATTGACTGATCTGGCCTTGCAACACTACCCAAAACGGCCTTGCTTTGCTGGTTCAGCGAACGGCTGAAAGCAAGGGGAAACTACAGCCGTAATTTTTCCCGAGGGAATGCAGCTTTATTGTACGTTTAAATGATGACGGCGTCCTCTTGGGTAAAATATTCCGGAGGTAAAATAGTCCCCCATTCGGATCTCCTGGCGGGGACTACTCAAGAGGACGTCGTTATCAGGGGAAAGAAAACTGGCGTTCTACAGATCGGAGCGTGGAATGTCAGATCCCTTAATCGGGCAGGTATGTTTGAAAATTTAAAAAGGGAAATGGATAGGTTAAAGTTAGATATAGTGGGAATTAGTGAAGTTCGGTGGCAGGAGGAACAAGACTTCTGGTCAGGTGAATACAGGGTTATAAATACAAAATCAAATAGGGGTAATGCAGGAGTAGGTTTAATAATGAATAAAAAAAATAGGAATGCGGGTAAGCTACTGCAAACTGCATAGTAAACGCATTATTGTGCCCTTGATAGATACGAAGCCCACGACTACCACAGTAGTACAAGTTTATATGCTAACTAGCTCCGCAGTTGACGAAGAGATTGATGACATGCATGATGAGATAAAAGAAATTATTCAGATAGTGAAGGGAGACTAAAATTTAATATTGATTGGCGGCTCCATGTTGTACTTGAAAAAAAGAGACAGCATTGGTCGTATATTTTTCTATTGCAAAATCGATTTTCTGTCACTGAGTGACCATCTTCAGTGCTATATTGTATAACAAATTGGGATGCACTGTTGTCACTAAGCTTACGGCAATCACATAGACTCACAAATTTAATAGTCATGGGTGACTGGAATTCGATGGTAGGAAAAGGAAGAGAAGGAAACGTAGTAGGTGAATATGGAATGGGGGTAAGGAATGAAAGAGGAAGCGACTTGGTAGAATTATGCACAGAGCATAACTTAATCATAGCTAACACTTGGTTCAAGAATCATGAAAGGAGGCTGTATACATGGAAGAAGCCTGGAGATACTGGAAGGTTTCAGATAGATTATATAATGGTAAGACAGAGATTTAGGAACCAGGTTTTAAATTGTAAGACATTTCCAGGGGCAGATGTGGACTCTGACCACAATCTATTGGTTATGAACTGTAGATTAAAACTGAAGAAACTCCAAAAAGGTGGAAATTTGAGGAGATGGGACCTGGATAAACTGAAAGAACCAGAGGTTATAGAGAGTTTCAGGGAGAGCATAAGGGAACGATTGACAATAATGGGGGAAAGAAATACAGTGAAGAAGAATGGGTAGCTTTGAGAGATGAAATAGTAAAGGAAGCAGAGGATCAAGTAGGTAAAAAGACGAGGGCAAATAGAAATCCTAGGGTAACAGAAGAGACATTGAATTTAATTGATGAAGGGTGTAAGTACAAAAATGCAGCAAATGAAGCAGGCAAAAAGGAATACAAACGTTTCAAAAATGAGTCGACAGGAAGTGCAGAATGGCTAAGCAGGGACGGCTAGAGGACAAATGTAAGGATGTAGAGGCGTATATCACTAGGCGTAAGATAGATAGTGCCTACAGGAAAATTAAAGAGACCTTTAGAGAAAAGAGAACCACTTGCATGAATATCAAGAGCTCAGACGGAAACCCAGTTCTAAGCAAAGAAGGGAAAGCAGAAAGATGGAAGGAGTATATAGAGGGTCTATACAAGGGCGATATTTTTGAGAACAATATTATGGAAATGGAAGAGGATGTAGATGAAGATGAAATGGGAGATACGATACTGCGTGAAGAGTTTGACAGAGCACTGAAAGACCTGAGTCGAAACAAGGCCCCGGGAGTAGACAACATTCCATTAGAACTACTGATAGCCTTGGGAGAGCCAGTCCTGACAAAACTCAACCATCCGGTGAGCAAGATGTATGAGGCAGGCGAAATACCCTCAGACTTCAAGAAGAATATAATAATTCCAAGCCCAAAGAAATCAGGTGTTGACAGATGTGAAAATTACCGAACTATCAGTTTAATAAGCCACGGCTCCAAAAGACTAACACGAATCCTTCACAGACGAATGAAAAAACTGGTGCAAGCCGAACTCGGGGAAGATCAGTTTGGATTCTGTAGAAATGTCGGAACACGTGAGGCAATACCGACCCTACGATTTATCTTGGAAAATAGATTAAGGAAAGGCAAACCTTCGTTATTAGCACTTGTAGACTTAGAGAAAGCTTTTGACAGTGCTGACTGGAATACTCTCTTTCAAATTCTAAAGGTGGCAGGGGTAAAATACAGGGAGCGAAAGGCTATTTACTATTTGTACACAAACCAGAAGGCAGTTATAAGAGTCGAGGGACATGAAAGGGAAGCAATGGTTGGGAAGGGAGTGAGACAGGGTTGTAGCCCATCCCCGGTGATATTCAATCTGTATATTGAGCAAGCAGTAAAGGAAACAAAAGAAAAATTCGAAGTTAGAATTAAAATCCATGAAGAAGAAATAAAAACTTTGAGGTTCGTCGATGACATTGTAATTCTGTAAGAGACAGCAAAGCACCTGGAAGAGTGCTGAGCGGAATGGACAGTGTCTTGAAAGGAGGATATAAGATGAACATCAACAAAAGCAAAACGAAGATAATGAAATGTAGTCGAATTAAATCGGGTGATGCTGCGGGAATTAGATTAGGAAATGAGACGCTTAAAGTAGTAAGAGAGTTTCGCTATTTGCGGAGCAAAATAACTGATGATGGTCGAAGTAGAGAGGATATAAAATGTAGACTGGCAATGGCAAGGAAAGTGTTTCTGAAGGTGAGAAATTTGTTAACATCGAGTATAAATTTAAGTGTCAGGAAGTCATTTCTGAAAGTATTTGTATGGAGTGTAGCCGTGTATGGAAGTGAAACATGGACGATAAATAGTTTGGAGGAGCAGACAATAGAAGCTTTCGAAATGTGGTGCTACAGAAGAATGCTGAAGGTTAGATGGGTAGATCACATAACTAATGTGAAGGTATTGAATAGAATTGGGGAGAAGAGAAGTTTGTGGCACAACTTGACTAGAAGAAGGGATCGGTTGGTAGAACATGTTCTGAGGCATCAAGGAATCACCAATTTAGTACTGGAGGGCAGCGTGGAGGGTAAAAATCGTAGAGGGGGACCAAGAGATGAATAAACTAAACAGATTCAGGATGTAGGTTGCAGTAGATACTGGGAGATGAAGAAGCTTGCACAGGATAGAGTAGCATGGAGAGCTGCATCAAACCAGTCTCTGGACTGCAGACCACAACAACAACAATCAGCGTCTATGGTACTTACCTTTAACCTCCACACGCGCTTTTCAGTCTATCATCGTACGTGAGTAGTGTTACTGTGCTACGGAGGGCAAGAAAAGGTTACGCAATTTTTCAAAATTTGGAACTGGTATCATTTTAGAGCTTTTCGACTGCAATGCGAAAATTTTCAATGCAAGAAAACCGACGATTGTAGTGTTAGGGAGAATGTGGAAGCGCGGTCAAATACAGCTACAGAGTTTAATTCCACTATAGGCCACCCAGTAACAATATCCTATGTTATTAAACTGTGGTCACTGATGGTTTGTCAAGTAAAGGGAAAATATGATTTTCTGTTGTAGAAAAGTTCCGCATTACATCATTGATAATTCTTTGCGCTGTTGTACTATGTACATTAGCACTGTCATCAATAACTACATTAAATGAACAAGCTGCACATCCCCTTAAAGCCATTAGAAGTGTACACATGGGCGAGACAGGGTCATTCCGATAAGTAGGAAAATCCTACCTCTCGTTGATTTGATCCAATAACCACCTCACCATTTGTTTTGAAAGACGAAATCTGCCTTCAAGCTGCCGGCCCCCATAATCAGCGAAAGGATTTCCCTTTTAAAAGTATGTCAATATGGTTGAGGCGACTATTTACTTGGTGAAGATATAACATTTCTTCGTCTTCTATGCCACCTAAAACATCAAAAGGCGCTGCCTCTTTAATACGGCATTGTTTACTGCATTTTAACCGAGATCAATTCAAGGTAAATGAGCTTCCAACTTTTATCAGCTTTAACCACAGTCACCTTTAGCCGGATTAAATCGCTCGTTAACGTTAACCCTCACCTACCTCTAAAACTTTGGAAAAATGTTTATTGTTTTTAATTAATTCTTCCACCAGCTTCCACATATGTTTTAAATTTTTCAGTTAAACGTAGCCCAAAAATTTAAGTTTCAGTAGAAGATGTCACTTTCTTCCCATCAAACATTGTATTCAATATTTTCAGTTCCAGGGTCTTACTTGCAAGTCAAAATCTCTTCAATAAGTATGTTGAGAGTAAAAGCGAACAAAAGTAACGAAATTCCCATTTTATAAATTTTTTTGTGTTCTTCATGAAGTTATTGAACGTGCATTGATATTGCTAAAGTGTGCTGAAAAACATTTTCACGTTCTGGAGCCTGCCTACCCATCAGTACATCGTTAAAAGTATGTTTCATATATAATTCGACAACTATTTTAAAAAATTTCGGTTTTTTAACTTTTTTGGGTGGACTTAAAGTACCTCCCCCGCCCCCCTTCGTAAAGTGCGCCATGGAAAATGCATTAGTACTGCTAAGATTAACCAAAGTTGTTGCAGTCGAATTCTATGGTGACCAGGGTTAAATACTGGCTTAAATTCATTTAACTTTTAGTTGACATTGGTGCAGTCGGACTATAAATCGTCAATACCTGGGGTTTCTACTTCCTAAGCTGCTGGCCATGGCAACTATGGTGTTTCAACAGTTAATTGTTATACTTCCACTTCCTTCAGTTATCATTATTATACTATTCACCTTACCAGATTTCTCAGGATACTATTATGTAGTTTTCAGTTAAGATATGTAAATAATTAATTTCATATGAGATAGTATTTGCACTATCAACTGTCTCATAAAATCTTGTAAATGTATTTACTTATCTATCTACATCTACGTGATGACTCTGCTATTCACAACAAAGTGCCTGGCAGAGGGTTTAATGGACCACCTTCATGCTGTCTCTCTACCGTTCCACTCTCGAACGGCACGCGGGAAAAACGAGCACTTAAATTTTTCCATGCGAGCCCTGATTTCTCTTATTTGATCATTTCTCCCTATGTAGGTGGGTGCCAACAGAATGTTTTCGCAATCGGAGGAGAAAACTAGTGATTGAAATTTCATGAGCAGATCCCGTCGCAACGAAAAAGCCTTTGTTTTAATGATTGCCACTCCAATTCACGTATCATGTCTGTGACACTGTCGCCCCTATTTCGCGATAATACAAAACGAGCTGCCCTTCCTTGTACTTTTTCGATGTCATCCGTCAGTCCCATCATGCCATACAGTGGCTACGTCAATCGACTCCGATCCACTTAAATAAACTTATTATAGCACTACAATGGCCTATTAATTTCTTCCGATTTCTGTTGATGTATAGCAACAAGTCAGTCACATATTGTTACACACTGAATAATACCCTTTACAAAGAAAGACTGAACTGTAGCCCCTCAGATATGATTTCATCTATGTCACGAAAACAGAGTTTTATTTCTTTATTGTCTTAAAGTATTTAGTGATACCCTGTTGTATACCCACTGCATAATTAATCATCATTATACCACGTAAGGAATTGCTGTTAGTAATCATTGTGTCCTCCTTCCACCTCCATTAACTATTTGTATGTACTAGAGAAGCTTTTTTTTAATATCCCTGTGCGAATACAGTCCTTTCATTGTCTTGCTTGTTAGATATGCTGAAAGATAACTTCCCTCATGTTACTTGTTGCCTCTAAACTGCCCCGACCCCATTCTTCTGTTCGTTGTTTGTTGTCATAGTAAATGTTGCGAGTGTTGTTTTCTTCGCCGTTTCATACTAGAAGTACTGTATCGTCCTGAAACTCCGAGTAACTGTATGTAATTTACTTTTTCGTCCATATTTATGTTATGATCAGAGCGCTGTCCTAGATCGAGATCACAGCAGCTAGTTGCGTTTCCGTCACCTCTTATCTTATTAACATAAAGTCGGCAGCATTCTGCGTGTCGGGTGTAACACAACGGCAGCATTATTGGTTGCGTCACCCGAATGACATTTGAAATTAAGTAAAAATTTTATTTAATATACTAACTTTTTATCTAGAACACAATTAAATGGAACTTGTTGTGCCAGAAGTAGTTGGTACACCATATTTCTCGAAAGATTTCATCTCTTTCATCAAGTGTTTTTTTTTCCATTTTATCTATTAACCTCAGTACTCGAGCCAGGCTCGTAACAGTATTTTGCATAATCCTGACAAATCTAGGGCTTGTCGGGATGTCGAGACAAGAAGGTACATAACGGTCCCGATGTATTGGGACAGATGAGGACTCCAAGTTGCGACGTACGGCAACAAAAGTAACGGCAGTAAGTGACCCCCGCCGCAACTGTTGTAGTTTTGTCTTGATGATTATTTACACTGAAGAACCAACGAATCTGGTACACCTGCCTAATATCGTTTAGGCCTCCCACGAGCACGTAAAAGTGCCACAGCACTACGTGCCATGGACTCGATTACTGCCTGAAGTAGGGCTGGAGGGACCATGACATCATGAATCCTGCAGGGCTGTCCATAAATACGTAAGGGTATGAGGGTTGGAGATCTCTTCTGAACAGCGAGTTGCAAGGCATCTCAGTATGCTCAATAATGTTCATGTCTGACGAGTTTGGTGGCCAGCGGAAGTGTTTAAACTCAGAAGAGTGTTCCTGGAGCCTCTCTGTAGCAATTATGGACGTGTGGGACGTCGCATTGTCCTGCTGGAATTGCCCAAGTCCGTAGGAATGCACAATGGACATGAATGGATGCAGGTGATCAGACAGGATGCTTACGTACGTGCCACCTGTCAGAGTTGTATCTAGACGTATCAGGGGTCTTTTATCACTCAAACTGCACACGTCCCACACCATTACAGAGCCCCCACCAGCTTCAGCAGTCCCCTGCTGACATGCAGGGTCCATGGATTCATGAGGTTGTCTCCATACCCGTACACATCCATCCGCTCGATACAATTTGAAGCGAGACTCATCCGACCAGGCAATATGTTTCCAGTCATCAATAGTCCAATGTCGGTGATGACGGGCCCAGCGAGGCGTAAAGCTTTGTGTCGTGCAGTCATCAAGGATACTCGAGTGGAGCTTCGGCTCCGAAAGCCAATGATTGATGTTTCGTTGAATGGTTCGGACGCTGACACTTGTTGTCGGCCCAGCATTGAAATCTGCAGCAATTTGCGGAACGTTAAACGATTCTCTTCAGTCGTCGTTGGTCCCGTTCTTGCAGGATCTTTTTCCGGCTGCAGCGATATCGGGGATTTGATGTTTTACCGGATTCCTGATATTCATGGTTTTTTTTTTTGGTCATCAGTCTACTGACTGGTTTGATGCGGCCCGCCACGAATTCCTTTCCTGTGCTAACCTCTTCATCTCAGAGTAGCACTTGCAACCTACGTCCTCAATTATTTGCTTGACGTATTCCAATCTCTGTCTTCCTCTACAGTTTTTGCCCTCTACAGCTCCCTCTAGTACCATGGAAGTCATTCCCTCATATCTTAGCAGATGTCCTATAATCTTGTCCCTTCTCCTTATCAGTGTTTTCCACATATTCCTTTCCTCTCCGATTCTGCGTAGAACCTCCTCATTCCTTACCTTATCAGTCCACCTAATTTTCAACATTCGTCTATAGCACCACATCTCAAATGCTTCGATTCTCTTCTGTTCCGGTTTTCCCACAGTCCATGTTTCACTACCATACAATGCTGTACTCCAGACGTACATCCTCAGAAATTTCTTCCTCAAATTAAGGCCGGTATTTAATATTAGTAGACTTCTCTTGCCCAGAAATGCCTTTTTTGCCATAGCGAGTCTGCTTTTGATGTCCTCCTTGCTCCGTCCGTCATTGGTTATTTTACTGCCTAGGTAGCAGAATTCCTTAACTTCATTGACTTCGTGACCATCAATCCTGATGTTAAGTTTCTCGCTGTTCTCATTTCTACTACTTCTCATTACCTTCGTCTTTCTCCGATTTACTCTCAAACCATACTGTGTACTCATTACACTGTTCATTCCGTTCAGCAGATCATTTAATTCTTCTTCACTTTCACTCAGGATAGCAATGTCATCAGCGAAACGTATCATTGATATCCTTTCACCTTGTATTTTAATTCCACTCCTGAACCTTTCTTTTATTTCCATCATTGCTTCCTCGATGTACAGATTGAAGAGTAGGGGCGAAAGACTACAGCCTTGTCTTACACCCTTCTTAATACGAGCACTTCGTTCTTGATCGTCCACTCTTATTATTCCCTCTTGGTTGTTGTACACATTGTATATGACCCGTCTCTCCCTATAGCTTACCCCTACTTTTTTCAGAATCTCGAACAGCTTGCACCATTTTATATTGTCGAACGCTTTTTCCAGGTCGACAAATCCTATGAAAGTGTCTTGATTTTTCTTTAGCCTTGCTTCCATTATTAGCCGTAACGACAGAATTGCCTCTCTCGTCCCTTTACTTTTCCTAAAGCCAAACTGATCGTCACCTAGCGCATTCTCAATTTTCCTTTCCATTCTTCTGTATATTACTCTTGTAAGCAGCTTCGATGCATGAGCTGTTAAGCTGATTGTACGATAATTCTCGCACTTGTCAGCTCTTTCCGTCTTCGGAATTGTGTGGATGATGCTTTTCCGAAAGTCAGATGGCATATCGCCAGACTCATATATTCTACACACCAACGTGAATAGTCGTTTTCTTGCCACTTCCCCCAATTATTTTAGAAATTCTGATGGAATGTTATCTATCCCTTCTGCCTTATTTGACCGTAAGTCCTCCAAAGCTCTTTTAAATTCCGATTCTAATACTGGATCCCCTATCTCTTCTAAATCGACTCCTGTTTCTTCTTCTATCACATCAGACAAATCTTAACCCCCATAGAGGCTTTCAATGTATTCTTTCCACCTATCTGCTCTCTCCTCTGCATTTAACTGTGGAATTCCCGTTGCACTCTTAATGTTACCACCGTTGCTTTTAATGTCACCAAAGGTTGTTTTGACTTTCCTGTATGCTGAGTCTATCCTTCAGAAAATCATATCTTTTTCGATGTCTTCACATTTTTCCTGCAGCCATTTCGTCTTAGCTTCCCTGCACTTCCTGTTTATTTCATTCCTCAGCGACTTGTATTTCTGTATTCCTGATTTTCCCGGAACATGTTTGTGCTTCCTCCTTTCATCAATCAACTGAAGTATTTCTTCTGTTACCCATGGTTTCTTCGCAGCTACCTTCTTTGTACTTATGTTTTCCTTCCCAACTTCTGTGATGGCCCTTTTTAGAGATTGCCATTCCTCTTCAACTGTACTGCCTACTGCGCTATTCCTTATTGCTGTATCTATAGCGTTAAAGAACTTCAAACGTATCTCGTCATTCCTTAGTACTTCCGTATCCCACTTCTTTGCGTATTGATTCTTCCTGACTAATGTCTTGAACTTCAGCCTACTCTTCATCACTACTATATTGTGATCTGAGTCTATATCTGCTCCTGGGTACGCCTTACAATCCAGTATCTGATTTCGGAATCTCTGTCTGACCATGATGTAATCTAATTGAAATCTTCCCGTATCTCCCGGCCTTTTCCAAGTATACCTCCTCCTCTTGCGATTCTTGGACAGGGTATTCGCTATTACTATCTGAAACTTGTTACAGAACTCAATTAATCTTTCTCCTCTTTCATTCCATGTCCCAAGCCCATATTCTCCTGTAACCTTTTCTTCTACTCCTTCCCCTACAACTGCATTCCAGTCGCCCATGACTATTAGATTTTCGTCCCCCTTTACATACTGCATTACCCTTTCAATATCCTCATACACTTTCTCTATCTGTACATCTTCAGCTTGCGACGTCGGCATGTATACCTGAACTATCGTTGTCGGTGTTGGTCTGCTGTCGATTTCTGATTAGAACAACCCGGTCACTGAACTGTTCACAGTAACACACCCTCTGCCCTACCTTCCTATTCATAACGAATCCTACACCTGTTACACCATTTTCTGCTGCTGTTGATATTACCCGATACTCATCTGACCAGAAATCCTTGTCTTCCTTCCACTTCACTTCACTGACCCCTACTATATCTAGATTGAGCCTTTGCATTTCCCTTTTCAGATTTTCTAGTTTCCCTACCACGTTCAAGCTTCTGACATTCCACGCCCCGACTCGTAGAACGTTATCCTTTCGTTGATTATTCAATCTTTTTCTCATGGTAACCTCCCTCTTGGCAGTCCCCTCCCGGAGATCCGAATGGGGGACTATTCCGGAATCTTTTGCCAATGGAGAGATCATCATGACACTTCTTCAAATACAGGCCACATGTCCTGTGGATACACGTTACGTGCCTTTAATGCAGTGGTTTCCATTGCCTTCTGCATCCTCATGTCGTTGATCATTGCTGATTCTTCCGCCTTTAGGGGCAATTTCCCACCCCTAGGACAAGAGAGTGCCCTGAACCTCTATCCGCTCCTCCGCCCTCTTTGACAAGGCCGTTTGCAGAATGAAGCTGACTTCTTATGCCGGAAGTCTTCGGCCGCCAATGCTGATTATTTATCAAAATTTAGGCAGTGGCGGGGATCGACCCCGGGACCGAAGACGTTTTGATTATGAATCAAAGACGCTATCCCCCTTTTTTTTGGATCAGGTAGTGGGCTGGCGGAGGCAAGGTGGGCAGGGGTCGCGACCCGAGGCCTGGCCACGATGTCTCCTCCCTCCCATCCTGGGGATATGTGATGTTGGTGCAGTTGGTGTATTATTGTGATTTTTTAAATTTTATTTATTCATTTATTTATTTTTAATTTTTTAAAACTTTTTTTAACAGTAAGGAACTGAAAACTAGTAAGTGCACTCGTTGCGTCGAGTTGGGGACGCACATAACTAAATCCATGCTAATAGTAGTAGAAAAAGGCATAAAGAAAGAGAGCAAAGTGCGGGTTCGAAGGAAACCATGAAACAAAACTGAAGGGTGGAATCCATATCACCATTAACCAGTGCTACATCTTGCACCGGATGGGAAACAAAAACTGCGAAGACCTTTTCGCACTGGGGACAAAAAGAGGAAATGGGGCAAATACTGCTACAGAGTGTGAGGGTTCACAACGAAACTCTCCATCTGCTTTATCATCCAGGTATGACTTCTCGTAATGATGAAAGTAGATCCCACGTTGTACCGTGTAGTGTTCTATCATCGTCTTGTAATTTTACCTTCTCTTACCCGTGATGTTCCAGCTACGTGGAGGGTCGTGGAACGCACTCCACAAAAAATTGGAAAAATATTGTCGATACTTTGGGTTACGGAGGATCTTGCAATGTCGTTCCTGCAAATAGTTCCAAAAGTCTAAAGTGTCCTTAGTGCCGTCTTGAAACAAATAATGCACTGCATGTCCACGAAGCCACGTCATTGCATTAGTTTTAGTGCGTGGGTAATACGTCTCATCCGGGAATAAGATAGTCTTGGGGTCGATATGATTCGGCGTTACCCGAAGGAAGTATGCTGACATTTGCCTCACTAAGTGCCACACTGCCGTAGACTCGCCACAGCTAAGACGGTGTTCATCGTTGTCTTGAACGCCACAGCTCGTGCACGTGGGTGAGTCTACCATGTGGATCCCATGTAGGCTTGATCTGGTCACCTGCTTACCGTTGACAGTGATATACCACATCGCCGTGATGTCAGTGTCCAGTGTTACGTGGTGAATTGTCCTCCACACTACTCGCCAGTTCCGGTGCTTCCTCTCCACGACGTTATCGGGTAGTCCACGTTGCAGGACCCTATAGACCGTCTTCACCGTCGCCAGTTGAGTCGCTGGTAAGGCAAGTCGAACGTAACTGAGTTCGAGGTTCAAAAATGGTTAACAGCTATGGTCATCAGTCCCCTAGAACTTAGAACTACTTAAACCTAACTAACCTAAGGACGTCACACAACACCCAGTCATCACAAGGCAGAGAGTTCGAGGTAAAAGACACCGATGTAGAAGAGCGAGGAGGGGACGTGGTTTATCGGCACAGGTGGCAACAGGGAGGGCGGTGCTGGTTCTTCTATTAACAAACTCGTCAGACTGTCCGGACGGCGGTGCCATAGTTTGACTAATGTGCTCACAAATAGGGCTACCGCCCTGTCGTGAACGTGACAAAGGCCAAACCCGCCCCGATCCGGGGGGAAGGGTGAGAGTCTCATATTTGATCTTGAAAAGTATTCCTGAACTCACGAAGGACCCAAAAGCAGCAAACATCACCGGTATAGGTAATATCTGGGCGATGTGCGGAATGCGTGACGCTAAATGTGTGTTAACACATACTGGGTCCTTTGGACGATGCCCAAGGCTCGTAGGCGGTTGTTGGCAATTCCAGTCCGAACATTTCGTAAAAGCCGTCGAAAGTTGAGAGCAGCGGTCCGTCGTATATCGTCTGTAAAATCAATGCCGAGACATTTAAAACTGTCTCTGAGCTGTAAGGGGGTGACACTGTTCTCAGACAATCCGACCCCGATGTTCATCGCCACCGATTTTGCGACGTTGATACGACTACCAGTGGCCATGCCATATTTCGCTATCCAATTCAGTGCGCTAGCGGTGTCGTCACCGTTGCGGATGACAATCACAACGCTTTACATCGGAAAGTGTGGCCTCATAACGTCATACCCGTTAGTCGTTGGCGCAGGCCGCAGAGGAGTGGTTCCATGGCCACAGCGTAAAGTGGACAGAGGGCAGCCTTGGCGTATCGATCGAGAAATGGTGAGGGTCTGCGAAGGTCGGCCGTTGACGATCACCGTGGACGTCGCGCCACGGAGCAGTCGCATGACGACAGTGACGAATGGCTGTGGGTACCGCATATGTTGGAGGACCGCTTCCAAATAGTCGTGGTCCACTCGGTCGAAAGCTTGACTAAAATCGATTGCCGCCAGTGCACCCTTCAGACGACATGCCCTCGCCAGTGAGATCAAGTCACGATATTCACTGAGTGCTGTTTGAATATGATTGTCGCCTCCTAATGACGTTTGATCGGGTGAGATAACATTTCGTAAGGTCTGGCGTATCCGCGCCGCCAACAGTCGAGAAAAGTCGCAGTTCAATAGCGTCAACGGGCGGTAGTCCTGCAGTCGTGATCCACCGGACGGTTTGTGAATAGGAATAATCATGCCTTCCACCAGGGCCGCAGGGAGCGGCACGTCCAGGGATGTCCGTCCATCGGGAGGCTAATAAATATTGAAAAGTCCGGTAAAATTCCAAGGAGAGGCCATCAGGACCCGGAGACTTGTTGACAGCTCCTTTTCTAATGGCGTCGATCACTTCTTCTTCTGTAATTTCGTCCATCGAGGCCGCTTCCATTGCCGGGGTGACGGTGCCGTAAATCGTCTGAGAGACGTCCTCCAGTGCTGTCGGATCAGGGGTCTGAGCGGAATAGAGTTGGGAATAATGATTGTAGAACGCTGTGTTTATGTCTTGTTGCGTGGTGAGGCGACGACCGTCCTCCGTGTCGATGAAGCGTATCAGCGCTCGTTGGCGTCGTTTACGTTCACGAAGGACGTGGAACATTGACGGGCGTTCGCTCGGAATCCGATCCTGCGTCCTCGAGCGGAATACTACCCCCTCTAGGTGGCGTCGCATATGAGCGAGGATCTGAGCCTTAGCACGGTGGACCGCCGTTTGTCGTTCCGGAGACGGCGCCACAGCATCGCAGTCGCGCAGGACCCGGAAGTAAAAGTCGAGTGTATGTCTTCGCCAAGTAGCGTGGTCGCGACCGTAGGTTATCAACGTTCGCCTCAGTGCCGGTATGGCGCGGTCCAACCACCAGCGGATCGATGTGGGATACGCACGGGGGCGATTTTCACACGAATGCCACGTATCCTCAACGGCTTGGAGGCAATCCGGGTACGACAGGTGAGCGATGTTTAATTTCCACGGGCTGCGGCTTCTCCACACTTGTTGCCGCCGCAGGGTGACGGCACAGATGTAAGCTGAGTGGTCCGAGAATGCTGCAGGCCAGAGTTCCGCATCCTGTGTTCCAGCGGCGAGAGAGCGTGAGACATAAATCCGATCGATACGACTGGAAGAGTGACTCGTGAAGTGCGTGAATCCCGGTCGGTGGCCGTGAAGATGTTCCCAAGTGTCCACCATCTGCAGGTCTCGAATTAGCGTCTCGAGTTTCGGGCACGGATTATGTCGTGGGAGTTGGTCTCTGGGTGCCAGTACGCAATTGTAGTCACCTCCAAATACCAGGTGGCCGTGACGGCCTTGGAAGAGCGGGGCGACGTCTTCCGCAAAGAATTGCGAACGTTCGCGACGTTTGTCCGTCTCGGAAGGTGCGTAGATGTTGATAAGGCGGACACCCAGTACTGTGAGTGCCATTCCTCTTGCCCCTGGCAGAAACAGGATATCGTCCGCCACTATCCCTTCCCGAAGAAGTACAGCGACACCGCTGCCTGTTGGGGAAGCTGGAGAGACGCAAGCATCGTACCCGTACATGCCTGGAAAGTCGTCGACGTACACTTCCTGGAGAAGGACTATATCGATGGAAGCAGAGTTCAACATATCCTGAAGCAAGGATAACTTAGCGCGCGTCCGTACAGTGTTGATGTTTATAGTTGCAACACGATAAGTTTGAGGTCTAGCCATAGCATCCGTGTTGGCCATCAGTACCCTTGTAAGGCTGTCTCGTCACTGTAACTGATGGCGGGAAAGGATCAACAGTGGTGGGGTAAATTTCCCCCCGTGTCGTCCGACACGATGGGCAAGGAGCGTTCCTCACTGTCGTCCGCCCAGTCGCCATGAAATACCAACGGCTGTTGGTGGCTGTTAGTGGCTGCTGCGGCACTCGGCGCTGACTCCATCGGCTCTGCTGGCTGGGAATCGGCGGCGGCTGTCTGCTCGTCATACTGCTGTTCTGTGGGGTCGGAGGGGCTGAAGCCGTCACCACGGCGATCTGTTGAGTTTGATGTTACAGCGGCCTCTGTACCGCCGGTACCGTCGTCGGAATTTCCACAGTCCATGTCAGACGATCGCTGCAAACACTCGTCCGATGAAGCACGCCGCCGTCTCTTGTGTTTTCGCGGGGAACGCTGTTTACGGACGTGTGTTTCAGTATCTGAATGTGGGTGGATTTCTTCAGCTGCTCCGGTGTCTGGAAGAAAAGCCGCTGTCGGCACAACCCGTGGGTCAATGTCCATCCTGGCATCCACGTCTTCTTGCAAAGTCGGTCGGTGATTATCTTCAGGTGGGGGCGCCGTTGTAGAGGCCGGATCCTGTACTGCAGAAGCCATCATGGTCTCGCTATCGGGGGCGGCTATCGGACTAATCTGGTCAGCATCGGAAAGGGTTGCTGCCCGTGTAACTTCGGCGTAATTGAGAGGAAGGGTCGTCACCGTAGAAGGAATCATAGATTCACCTGTCGGGATTTGAGTAAGCCGTCGTCGGAGACAATCCGACCGGACGTGCCCTTCTTGGCCACAACCAGAGCAAGTGCGTGGCTGACCGTCATACATAATGATCGCCCGACATCCGCCGATGACAAGATATGACGGAACATGTTTGGTCAGTTCAATTTTAATCTGTCGTACCCCGTTAAGAACGGGGTACGTTGTAAAGGTGGTCCATTTTTCGACCATATGGCTGATCAATCTGCCGTAGGGCTGGAAAGCCGCGGTGACTGCGTCCGGTGGTACTTCGAAAGGGAGTTCGAAGACACGTATCGTACGGAGGCCAAGCCCCGCGTGATCGATAGAGACTGCCCCAATATGGCCATCAGAATGTTTGAATTTAAGATCGGTCGCATGTGCGCGCACGATTCTCTTGCACACCTCGTCACTTACTAGCTTGACGTAGACAACACTGCTCGTAATAGAGAGATGGATACCAATTATGTATCGCGGTTCAATTTTAACGTCGTCACGTAGAAAACGTTCCACTTCAAAAGTTCGCGGTCGTGCATGATCGGGTTGAAAACTGATCTTGATGGTGGTTTGCCTGTATGAATGTGCCATGTTGCGTCGGTAGTGATGGACTCTAAACTAGCGACAACGCAGTAATAAACAACTACGGGCACTCGCGACTGCTCGGACGGGACGTAAACAAGACGTTCTCGCCGCAGCGCTGCGGAAAGCAGACTGAACCTAGACCACGGGTCATATTCATGGTACACTCGTGAAATGGTCATACGGGAAAATCCTCACTTTATCGCTGCCTCGGAGATGCTGTGTCCCATAGCTCGTGCGCCGACTATAACACCACGTTCAAACTCACTTAAATTTGAAAAGGCCGGCCGAAGTGGCCGTACGGTTAAAGGCGCTGCAGTCTGGAACCGCAAGACCGCTACGGTCGCAGGTTCGAATCCTGCCTCGGGCATGGATGTTTGTGATGTCCTTAGGTTAGTTAGGTTTAACTAGTTCTAAGTTCTAGGGGACTAATGACCTCAGAAGTTGAGTCCCATAGTGCTCAGAGCCATTTGAACCATAAATTTGAAAACCTGCCATTGTAGCAGAAGTAACCGATCTAACAACTGCGCCAGACACTTGTTGCCTTAAACAGGCGTTGCTGACCACAGCACCGTATTCTGCCTGTTTACATATATCTTTGTATTTGGATACGCCTGTCTATACCAGTTTCTTTGGCACTTCAGCGCATAAAGCGTATGAAAACCTGAAACACCGTGTGTTCTAGATTCTATCGTTTAACAAAACAGAAGGAATAGTGGGGTTTATTAGCATTCCATTCCCATTATATGTCACTAATCTCTGTTCTAAGCCGATATTGCACACTAGCTTGGACTGAGGTAGATCTCGTTTCAGTGTTTTGTGTATTTGTCCTCAATGGTTCTTTACTGTCGGTACTGAAGTTGTTTGCTCGGTACAGGTCGTACTTCATTTAACTGTTCGGTTTGATCTTTAATCTGTTCAGTGATGTGTGCAGTCTGACTAGACAAACCATATTGGTTTTGAATTACGGTAATAAAATCATTAACCAAATTGTCTTATTTTTGAATAATAATAGCGAAATCTTCAGCCAAACTCTCATAGTACCGAAATCTTTAGCCAAATTATCTGTCTGCTTTGTCATGTTCCTTTATTTATTCGTCAAACTATTTATTACAGACCCATATCGTTAACGTCGATATGTAGCAGGATTTTAGAACATGTATTGTGTTCGAACATTATGAACTACCTCGAAGAAAACTGTCTATTGACACACAGTCAACATGGGTTTAGAAAACATCGTTCCTGTGAAACACAACTAGCTCTTTATTCACATGAAGAGTTGAGTGCTATTGACAAGGGATTTCAGATCGATTCCGTATTTCTGGATTTCCGGAAGGCTTTTGGCACTGTACCACACAAGCGGCTCGTAGTGAAATTGCGTGCTTATGGAATATCGTCTCAGTTATGTGACCTGTCAGAGAGGTCACAGTTCGTAGTAATTCACAGAAAGTCATCGAGTAAAACGGAAGTGATTTCTGGCGTTCCCCAAGGTAGTGTTATAGGCCCTTTGCTGTTCCTTACCTACATAAACGATTTGGGAGACAATCTGAGCAGCCGTCTTCGGTTGTTTGCTGATGACGCTGTCGTTTATCGACTAATAAAGTCATTAGAAGATCAAAACCAACTCCAAAACGATTTAGAAAAAGTTGACCCTGAATAACGAAAAGTGTGAGGTCATCCACATGAGTGCTAAAAGGAACTCGTTAAACTTCGGCGATAAATCAGTCTAATCTAAAAGCCGTAAATTCAACTAAATACCTAGGTATTACAATTACGAACAACTTGCAATGGAAGGAATACATAGAAAATGTTGTGGGGAAGGCTAACCAAAGACTGCGTTTCATTGGCAGGACACCTACAAAATGTAACAGATATACTAAGAAGACTGCCTACACTACGCTTGTCCGTCCTCTTTTAGAATACTGCTGCGCGGTGTGGGATCCTTACCAGATAGGACTGACGGAATACATCGAAAAAGTTCAAGAAGGGCAGAGCTTTTTGTATTATCGCGAAATATGGAAGAGAGTGTCACAGAAATTATACAGGATTTGGGCTGGAAATCGTTAAAAGAAAGGCGTTTTTCGTTGCGACGGTATCTTCTCACGAAATTCCAATCACCAACTTTCTCCTCCGTATGCGAAAATATTTTGTTGACACCGACCTACATAGGGAGGAACGATCACCACGATAAAATAAGGGAAATCAGAGCTCGTACGGAAAGATATAGGTGTTCGTTCTTTCCGCGCGTTATACGAGATTGCAATAATAGAGAATTGTGAAGGTGGTTCGATGAACCCTCTGCCAGGCACTTAAATGTGATTTGCAGAGTATCCATGTAGATGTAGATCTATTTTATTCGTCATACCAGCTATCACAGTTTCTAGTCTGGCGTTTGTGTAGTAGGATCTGGCGACGTAGCTTTGTTCGTAGCAGGCAATGTTACCACTCTTGCTGAAGCAGTTAGGTTATTTACATTCTCTCTGGCGAATTCGCCTTCTGGTGCTTATACAGTCTCTCTCTGTATCTGACGATTCCATCATTGTAACCTGGGGTGTAGTTTTTACCATACTAACGTACGAGGATAACTGGTTCAAGTTACAGCTGTTTGTATCGCGATTAACACGTAAACAAGTCACAGATGGTGTTCGCGCACAGCACAATGTTACTTATGAAAAATATTTCTTTGAAAACGACAGCTCGTCGCCACTACGATCTGCGTCAGCTTTATAATGGACATCCGCCATCTTGAGATCAACTTACAAAAATTAGAATAATGAAAAAATTTACCATTACACACAATAGCTAATTCTGTATACATGTTGGAATCCAGACAAATAGATTTTGCTATCAAGATGGTTCAAATGGCTCTGAGCACTATGGGACTTAACATCTATGGTTATCAGTCCCCTAGAACTTAGAACTACTTAAACCTAACTAACCTAAGGACAGCACACAACACCCAGCCATCACGAGGCAGAGAAAATCTCTGACCCCGCCGGGAATCGAACCCGGGAACCCGGGCGTGAACTGCTATCAAGAAGAGCTATACAACTTGCTCCTGAATGAATGTAACAATACCCTGCTTTGCGTTGTTATAGAAGACATTATCGTGATTTCAATAATAGTTTCCTTTATTCTGTAATTTACCAGTTTCGACCCTTCTATTTATTTTATTTAATTATTTCTGGATTATTGCTACAACATTTCCTCGTTCATTTATTGGTGTGTTCAGTTCTCATTCAAGTCGTATGATACTTGGAAAAGAAATAAACAGTCATGTAGTAATAAACAGTTGTGAATAAAATTACACATACAATACGATAAATTGTTTTACATTTACAGTGCTGTTCTCGGTCGCCAGTATATTCTATCTGACCAGAGGAAAATTTACTAAACATTTCTCTGATCAAATAATGTTCGAAGTACGTCTGATATATTAACGAATCGCGTTTTCAGATCATAGAACTGGTGCTTCACCTCAGTGAACGGGTGAAAAGAGTTGCTTTAGAATAAAATAATTTTCCCTCACTCTGTTAATCAGCAGATTGATCACGAAGTATTTTCTTTTGAAATAGCAGACTTGGTTAAAAGAATTCTACGACAGCGAATTTTAAAACAGTAAGTGCGCCACTTTCTGTTCACACAGGCAAATCGGTCATTGTCAAAATAAAAATATGCACGTTATATGTGGAAACTAAAAATCATATTATCTCAATAAGATGGGCGCAATGGCGTATAAACAGATCGTGGCCAAGTCGACTAATTCTGTTCAAAAATACCCCAATTGTTCCTTGAGATGACTTATTAAAACATAATAATAGCACCAAATAATGTAACACATCACAGTACATTGTGTTCATCACAACTTACTATTTAACATGATTTACATGGACTATATGTCCCTTCAATTACAGTTCACAGGGAAAGATAAGAATCGATCACAAGAGAAACTTAAAAACAAGTGGTACAAAAAAGAAAGAGAGTCTTCTTTCTTATTCATGGACAAAATGTGTCAGCGTCATTATGATTCAAGTCCAAATAGCAACCGTGTCATTTGTTCGTAATAACTGTATCATTTCCCTTGAATAAAACATCACTGTCTTTCCAAATTAAGTTTTGTAGCCTAATAAAGGAAAGAAAAAATGCCATTGAGTCCTCACAGAATCCAGTATTAGAATTTAATGGAGCTTTCCAAAACTTGCGATCAAATAAAGCAGAAACGATAGGTAACATTCCTCCCCATATTCTGAAATAATTGGGAGAAGTGGCAACTAAACACTATTAAACGTGGTGTGAAGAATATATGAGTCTAGATAAATGACATTCATTCATGTTGATGTGTTGAATCTCAGAGTCTGGAAATATACCATTAGACTTCTGGAAGAAAGTCATTCACACAATTCCAAAGATGGTATTGGCAGATAAAGACTGTGAACGATCAACTTAATGCCTCATGCATCCAACTTCCAGACAGGAATAATGTAGGGAAGAATGGAAAAGATAACTGAGGATGTGTTTGGTGACGACGAATTTGACTCTCGGAAAGGTAAGGGTACCATAGAGACAGCTCTGACTTTGCGCTTGTTAATGGAAGTTCATAGCATTTGTCGACCTGGGAAAAACATTCGACAATTTAAAATGGTGCAAAATGATCCAAATTCTGAAAAAAATTGGAGTAGGCTTAAGGTTCAAATGGCTCTGAGCACTATGGGACTTAACTTCTGAGGTCATCAGTCCCCTAGAACTTAGAACTACTTAAACATAACTAACCTAAGGACCTTACACACATCCATGCCCGAGGCTAGATTCCAACCTGCGGCCGTAGCGGTCGGTCGGCTCCAGACTGTAGCGCCTAGAACCGCTCGGCCACCCCAGCCGGCTAGGCTTAAGGGAGAGAAGGATAATATACAAGGTATGCAGGAGCCAAGAAATGAAAGGCCAAGAACGATGTGCTCGGATTAAAAAGGGTGGAAGACAAGTATGCAGCCTTTCGACCCTTCTGTTCAATATATACATCGAATAAGCAATGACGGTACTACAAGAAATTTTCCAGAGTAAGATTAAAATTACCCGTGAGGGGTTGCTGGTCCCCCATCGGGCGCCTCCCCAGGTGGCGGATAGGGGAATGCTCACCAGGTATGGTGGGTACCGGGGAAATAAAATACCCGGTGTGGACCAAAACCAGTAAAGAGGAAGACAACGGCTCGGATCCCGGAAGAAAATGTTTTTATAGCATTCCAACGGTGGAAGAGGCGGAAGGCATCTCTACGGGGCAGGCAGAGCTCAGAGCCTGGTAAAGGCAATCTGCCTGGGAAATGGTAATCCAAAGTATTAGCGAGTTTGGAAGCTGTGAGGTGGCAGCCCCATCACCAAGCTTTACCTGCGCAGCGCTCGTAACGCGGCCAGGGGATTCTATACCTACTGGCTCACATCAGCGATTTACCTCGGGTAATGGATTCAAAGGACACGGACATGAGCTATGGAACAGGAATTCGCGAAATGGAAACAAGAAACACTCCTTCACATTTGGGACATGGAACGTTCGTAGTCTTAATAAACCAGCTGCGTCAGCAACTTTGATATCTGAACTAAAAACATGCAAAACAGACATTGTAGCTCTACAGGAAGTTAGGTGGCTTGGAGAAGGGATACACACGGAGGATAATTGCGTCATTTTTATGGGGGAGATGAAAAACATCATGAATTTGATACTGGTTTTGCTGTTAAGAACAGGATTGTTATCCGGTTTAAGGAATTCCATCCCATTAACAAAAGAATGTCTTACATAACAATCAAACACCAGTGGTACGATATAACACTCATAAATGTCCATGCACCGACTGAAGATTCAGCTGAGGATGAGAAAGATGAGCACTATGAAGAATTAGAGAGAGTAGTCGAAAGTATTCCAACAAGAAATATGAGAATTATGTTGTGACTTGGCAAGACAGCCAAGCCACTATGATTGGTAGCCGAAAAGCACGCGTTAAGCTCACGCAGGCTGGCGCGAAGTCTGGAACAGTTAAAGGAGTTGAGTCTAGTAAAAAAAGAACGGAGCTTCTGGAATACTTAACTTTAATCCATAATTGATGAACATCTCTCTTGACGGTACATGCATCACAAGATAAATAGCAATTGACAAAGGCGCCTTGCTAGGTCGTAGCAAATGACGTAGCTGAAGGCTATGCTAACTTTCGTCTCGGCAAATGAGAGCGTAATTTGTCAGTGAACCATCTCTAGCAAAGTCGGCTGTACAACTGGGGCGAGTGCTAGGAAGTCTCTCTAGACCTGCCGTGTGGCGGCGCTTGGTCTGCAATCACTGACAGTGGCGACACGCGGGTCCGACGTATACTAGCGGACCGCGGCCGATTTAAAGGCTACCACCTAGCAAGTGTGGTGTCTGGCGGTTACACCACAAATTATCTTAGGGGACTTTAATGGAAAGATTGGTAAAGAGGATATGTTCATCCCCACAATAGGAAAACATAGCAAGCACTCGACCACAAACGAAAATGGATTAAAACTGATCAACTTTGCACTGTCAAAGAATATGAGAATTTGCTCGACGATGTTCCCTCACAAAGATATACACAAAGGTACATGGCGCTCTCCAGATGGCAAAACAGTAAATCAGATTGACCATGTTATGACAGATCAACGTTTCACTTCATTTATAAGAGATGTCAGAACGAACAGAGGAGCTGAAATTGGCTCAGATCATTTCCTAGTGGTAGGAAAGATGAAAATCACGATGATTTGGTATCACCCACCAAAAGCAACACCAAAACCTAATTTAGACATCGAAAGACTGAAGGAACTGTCTGTCAAAGAAGCCTATGCGGCTGACATAAATAACCGATTTACAGCATTGCAAGTAGCTGAGGAAGAAAATAGTGTCGAAAAGGCTTGGGAAAGAATAAAGACTGTGGTAACAGATGCAGCAGAAAAAACACTGGGCAAGAAAAAGAAAAATAAGAAACAGAAATGGTTCAACGAAAAGTGTCAGAGAGCAGTAGAAAGGAGGAAAGAAGCCATGATGCTGTGGCTGCATAACAAGGAGAGTGAGGACAGAAGAGAGACCTTCAAGGCGATTAGAAGAGAAACATTAAGAGTTCTACGAACAGAGAAGAGGAAATATCTAACTGGAGTACTAGAATCTATAGAAGTGGAAAGCAGGAGTGGAAACTCAAAGAAGTTGTTTCAGTATACAAAAAAAAATACGAAGAAAAAAATGGTTCAAATGGCTCTGAGCACTATGGGACTTGACTTCTGAGGTCATCAGTCCCCTAGAACTTAGAACTACTTAAACCTAACTAACCTAAGGACATCACACACACCCATGCCCGAGGCAGGATTCGAACCTGCGACCGTAGCGGTCGCGCGATTCCAGACTGTAGAGCCTATAACCGCTCGGCCACACCGGCCGGCAAAAAAGTAGGAGGATATCCTAGAAAGATGGAAAGAGTATTTCTCAGAAATGTTAAATTGCACTATATCCACACATAACCTTCAATTACGCAGTGTCTGAGAGTGACAGCATTAATAATGACGAATGTAGAATCACAGAGCAGGAAGTGATCCACACCGTTCAAAAGCTCAAAAACAACAAGGCAGCAGGCGAGGGCTAGATATCAGCAGAGATGTTAAAAGAGGGAGGAAGCAAACTACACAAAGAAACTTATAACCTTATCACAATGATCTGGAGAACTGAAACACAGCCGGAAGATTGGAAAACTGCAATAATTTGTCCAATACACAAGAAAGGAAACAGAACGGAATGCGTACATTACAAAGGAATCAGTTTGCTGGACATAACATACAAAATCCTCTCAATTATCATTCTGGAAAAACTTAAACCTTACGCAGAAAACATTATTCAAGATTACCAGGCTGGATTTCGAACAAACCGTTCCACAACTGATGATTTGTTTACTACACGACAGATCTTTGAGAAATACTGGAAATTTAACAAAAACATCCACTGTCTCTTCATTGACTTCCAGCGAGCCTACGACAGCATCCACAGAAGCAGCCTCTACGACACTTTAAGAGAATTTAGCATACCCAGTAATATTATTATGATGATACAACTGTGCATGGATGGCTCCCAGGCAGCAGTGAGGTTCAGAGGATCCATATCCCCCACCTTTCCAATTAAAACAGGCTTACGACAGGGAGACGCCATGTGTCCTCTTCAACCATGAATTAGAGAAAGTGGTTCGGTGGTTCGGGAGAGTAATTTACGTCTATACAATGGTCTCCGATTCGAACTCAGTGAAGTAAAACTCCTGGCTTATGCAGATGATATAGTGTTGCTGAGTGAAACTGAAGAAGAACTGAAAGACATGTACAGATCTCTCAGGCACAGTGCCGGCAAAATGAGGCTTTTGATTAACCAAGAGGAAACCAAATATATGGAAATAGGTCGAGTCATAAACCCAAATCCTTATTTTGAAATTGACCAGCATTCTAAATGCAGAAAAGTTCTCCAGTTTAAATATCTTGGATCACGTTTCAACAGTAATAATGTCATAACAATGGATATAAATGAAAGAATAGCCTCAGTGTCAAGATGTCTGTACTCACTAAGCAACCCACTCAAAATAAAGCTTTGTCAATCACTACAAAGACGAAGATATACAACACTCTCATCTGCCCCATAGTACTGTATGGTTCAGAAAGCTGGACGCTTACAAAGAATAAAAGAGAAAAACTGAATGTTTTCGAAATAAAAGTAATGAGAAATATTTGGGAACCTGTGTTGGAGAATGGTGCATGGAGAATTCGAAAGAACAATGAAATTTATCAGTTAATGAAGCAACCCACTATCATCCATAAATTAAAAAGTAGGAGACTGCAATGGGCTGGACATGTGGCTAGAATGGAAAACAACAGAATTACCAAGAAAGCATTTGAAGGAAGTCTCCAGGCAACAAGACCATTGGGCCGACCCCGTATAAGGTGGAAAGATGACATAGAGAAGGACATCGCAGCATTAGGAATTTCCACAAGATGGAGAGAGGCTGCGAGAGATAGAAGGCGGTGGAAGCAGATCGTTGATGCAGCGCGTAGTCTACAGGGCCTGTGACCGCTGAGCAAAGAGAGAGAGATTAAAAGTGAGGATGAAGGGATGTCGATGGTAAGAGCCGCTGATGACACTGATATCGTCAGTGAAAGAAGTATTACAAGACCTGTTGAACGGAACGAACAGCCTAATGAATACAGAATATGGACTGAGAGTAAACCGAAGAGAAAGGAAAGTAATGAGGGGTAGCAACAATGAGATTAGCGATAATCGTAACATCAAAATTAGGGACCATGAGGCTGGCGAAATTAAGAAAGTCTGCTACCTTGGAAGTAAAACAACACACAGAGGAAGCACAGGTGTGGAGGGAACTCCTAGTCGAGAGAAGTCTGCTAGTATCAAACATCGGCCTTATTCTTAGAAAAACGTTTCTGAGAATATACATTTGAAGCAGAGCATTGTATGGTAGTGAAACATGGACTATGGGAAAACCGGAACAGAAGAAAATGGAAGTGTTTGCGATGTGGTGCTATAAAAGAATGTTGAAAATCAGATGGACTGACAAGATATGACGAGGATCTCCAAAAAATCGGTGAAGAATGGAACATACGGAAAACACTGGCCAATCATTTCTTCTCACAGCGATTTAAAAGAAGTACTTTTGTTCCCTATACTGTTCTCAGTGATTAGAGCGTAATATTAATTATCTCTCGTCCAGCAAGGATTGTGTCTCAACACACACAAAGAAATGCCTGAAAGTGTGAGTAAATGAAGCGCAAAATGTTATAGTCTACATCTACATCCATACTCCTCAAGCCACCAGACGGTGTGTGGCGGAGAGTACCTTGAGTACCTCTATCGGTTCTACCTTCTATTCCAGTCTCGTATTGTACGTGGAAAAAAAGATTGTCGGTATGCCTCTGTGTGGGCTCTAATCTCTCTGATTTTATCCTCGTGGTCTCTTCACGAGATATACGTAAAAGGGAGCAATATACTGCTTGACTCCTCGGTGAAGGTATGTTCTCGAAGCTTCAACAAAAGCCTGTACCGAGCTACTGAGCGTCTTTCTTGCAGTCTTCCTCTGGAGTTTATCTATCATCTCCGTAACGTTTTCGCGATTACTAAATGATCCTGCAACGAAGCGCGCTGCTCTCCGTTGGATCTTCTCTATCTTTTCTATCAACCCGATCTGGTACGGAAGCCACACCGGTGAGCAGTATTCAAGCAGTGGGCGAACAAGTGTACTGTAACCTACTTCCTTTGTTTTCGGACTGCATTTCCTTAGGATTCTTCAAATGAATCTCAGTCTGGCATCTGCTTTACCGACGATTAATTTTATCCGGTCATTCCATTTTAAATCACTCCTAATGCCTATTCCCAGATAATATATGGAATTAACTGCTTCCAGTTGCTGACTTGCTATAGTGTAGCTAAATGATAAAGGATCTTTCTTTCTATGTATTCGCAGCACATTACACTTGTCTACATTGAGATTCAATTGCCATTCCCTGCACCATGCGTCAATTCGTTGCATATCCTCCTGCATTTCAGTACAATTTTCCATTGTTACAACTTCTCGATATACTACAGCATCATCCGCAAAAAGCCTCAGTGAACTTCTAGAAGTTTTCCACAAGGTCATTTATATATATTGTGAATAGCAACGGTCCTACGACACTCTCCTGCGGCACACCTGAAATCACTCTTACTTCGGAAGACTTCTCTCCATCGAGAATGACATGCTGCGTTCTGTTTTCTAGGAACTCTTCAATCGAATCACACAATTGGTCTGATAGTCCATATGCTCTTACTTTGTTTTATTAAACGACTGTGGGAACTGTATCAAACGCCTTGCGGAAGTCAAGAAACACGGCATCTACCTGGGAACCCGTGTCTATGGCCCTCTGAGTCTCGTGGACGAATAGCGCGAACTGGGTTTCACACGATCGTCTTTTTCAAACCCATGCTGATTCCTACAGAGTAGATTTCTAGTCTCCAGAAAAGTCATCATACTCGAACATAATACACTCCTGGAAATGGAAAAAAGAACACATTGACACCGGTGTGTCAGACCCACCATACTTGCTCCGGACACTGCGAGAGGGCTGTACAAGCAATGATCACACGCACGGCACAGCGGACACACCAGGAACCGCGGTGTTGGCCGTCGAATGGCGCTAGCTGCGCAGCATTTGTGCACCGCCGCCGTCAGTGTCAGCCAGTTTGACGTGGCATACGGAGCTCCATCGCAGTCTTTAACACTGGTAGCATGCCGCGACAGCGTGGACGTGAACCGTATGTGCAGTTGACGGACTTTGAGCGAGGGCGTATAGTGGGCATGCGGGAGGCCGGGTGGACGTACCGCCGAATTGCTCAACACGTGGGGCATGAGGTCTCCACAGTACATCGATGTTGTCGCCAGTGGTCGGCGGAAGGTGCACGTGCCCGTCGACCTGGGACCGGACCGCAGCGACGCACGGATGCACGCCAAGACCGTAGGACCCTACGCAGTGCCGTAGGGGACAGCACCGCCACTTCCCAGCAAATTAGGGACACTGTTGCTCTTGGGGTATCGGCGAGGACCATTCGCAACCGTCTCCATGAAGCTGGGCTACGGTCCCGCACACCGTTAGGCCGTCTTCCGCTCACGCCCCAACATCGTGCAGCCCGCCTCCAGTGGTGTCGCGACAGGCGTGAATGGAGGGACGAATGGAGACGTGTCGTCTTCAGCGGTGAGAGTCGCTTCTGCCTTGGTGCCAATGATGGTCGTATGCGTGTTTGGCGCCGTGCAGGTGAGCGCCACAATCAGGACTGCATACGACCGAGGCACACAGGGCCAACACCCGGCATCATGGTGTGGGGAGCGATCTCCTACACTGGCCGTACACCACTGGTGATCGTCGAGGGGACACTGGATAGTGCACGGTACATCCAAACCGTCATCGAACCCATCGTTCTACCATTCCTAGACCGGCAAGGGAACGTGCTGTTCCAACAGGACAATGCACGTCCGCATGTATCCCGTGCCACCCAACGTGCTCTAGAAGGTGTAAGTCAACTACCCTGGCCAGCAAGATCTCCGGATCTGTCCCCCTTTGAGCATGTTTGGGACTGGATGAAGCGTCGTCTCACGCGGTCTGCACGTCCAGCACGAACGCTGGTCCAACTGAGGCGCCAGGTGGAAATGGCATGGCAAGCCGTTCCACAGGACTACATCCAGCATCTCTACGATCGTCTCCATGGGAGAATAGCAGCCTGCATTGCTGCGAAAGGTGGATATACACTGTACTAGTGGCGACATTGTGCATGCTCTGTTGCCTGTGTCTATGTGCCTGTGGTTCTGTCAGTGTGATCATGTGATGTATCTGACCCCAGGAATGTGTCAATAAAGTTTCCCCTTCCTGGGACAATGAATTCACGGTGTTCTTATTTCAATTTCCAGGAGTGTACGTGTTCCAAAATTCTGCAACTGATCGACGGTAGATATATAGGTATATAGTTCTGCACATCTGTTCGACGTCCCTTCTTGAAAACGGGGATGACCTGTGCCCTTTTCCAATCTTTTGCAACGCTATGCTCTTCGAGAGACCTACGGTACACCACGTACTCTGTGTAAAATCGAAATGGAATCCCGTCAGGTCCATCGGCCTTTCGCCTTTTGAGCGATTTTGTTTTTCTACCCCTCTGTCATCTATTTCCAAGGGCGGAATCATGGCAGCGTAGAGAGTTTGAAGCTGAGGTAGGAAAGATGAGCCGGCCGTGGTGGCCAAGCGGTTAAAGGCGCTACAGTCTGGAACCGCGCGGCCGCTACGGTCGCAGGTTCAAATCCTGCCTCGGGCGTGGATGTGTGTGATGTCCTTAGGTTAGTTAGGTTTAAGTAGTTCTAAGTTCTAGGGGACTGATGACCTTAGAAGTTAAGTCCCATAGTGCTCAGAGCCATTTGAACCATTAGGAAAGATGAAACAGACTTCTCAAAGAGACGAGCTGTCTTATCTCCTTACGACGGTAACACGAAGTGACTGGACGATACTGCTAGATTTCCAGTATTCATTTAATAGCCTCTCAAGCAGCAGATATCGTTCCGATAAGAGCCAGCTACTCGTTGTTGGCGTGGGCTACGATGCAGTCCGGACATTTTCCCGGTTTTCCCACTAAACATCACTTTCCAATACTGCTTAGCCTTGAGATTTACGATCAGTACTATCAACTGATAGCCTGTCACCTTTAAAGAGTCGTCTCTTTCCATTCTTGCCATCCAACGTTTCTGGACCATTCTTAACGGCGTAGTCTGCCAGTGCCAAGTAAGACAACTTTCAGTACAGAACTTAGAGAAGCATATCCACAAACAAAACGAGTTCGGTGCCTATAAATTTCTAGGAGAGGAATGAGAAACTCAGGGGTTTAACACGAGAGACGCACTTCTCATTGAAAAGAAGAAATTTTCCACACGTCCACGAAAAATATTTGAATACGTTGCTGGCAATTAAAATGTTGTTGTTGTTGTTGTGGTCTTCAATCCTGAGACTGGTTTGATGCAGCTCTCCATGCTACTCTATCCTGTGCAACCTTCTTCATCTCCCAGTACCTACTGCAACCTACATCCTTCTGAATTTGCTTAGTGTATTCATCTCTTGGTCTCCCTCTATGATTTTTACCCTCCACGCTGCCCTCCAATGCTAAATTTGTGATCCCTTGATGCCTCAAAACATGTCCTACCAACCGATCCCTTCTTTTAGTCAAGTTGTGCCACAAACTTCTCTTCTCCCCAATCCTATTCAATACCTCCTCATTAGTTACGTGATCTACCCACCTTATCTTCAGCATTCTTCTGTAGCACCACATTTCGAAAGCTTCTATTCTCTTCTTGTCCATACTAGTTATCGTCCACGTTTCACTTCCATACATGGCTACACTCCATACAAATTCTTTCAGAAACGACTTCCTGACACTTAAATCTATACTCGATGTTAACAAATTTCTCTTCTTCAGAAACGATTTCCTTGCCATTGCCAGTCTACATTTTATATCCTCTCTACTTCGAGCATCATCAGTTATTTTACTCCCTAAATAGCAAAACTCCTTTACTACTTTAAGTGTCTCATTTCCTAATCTAATTCCCTCAGCATCACCCGACTTAATTCGACTACATTCCATTATCCTTGTTTTACTTTTGTTGATGTTCATCTTATATCCTCCTTTCAAGACACAGTCCATTCCATTCAACTGTTCTTCCAAGTCCTTTGCTGTCTCTGACAGAATTATAATGTCATCGGCGAACCTCAAAGTTTTTACTTCTTCTCCATGAATTTTAATACCTACTCCGAATTTTTCTTTTGTTTCCTTTACTGCTTGCTCAATATACAGATTGAATAACATCGGAGATAGGCTACAACCCTGTCTCACTCCTTTCCCAACCACTGCTTCCCTTTCATGCCCCTCGACTCTTATAACTGCCATCTGGTTTCTGTACAAATTGTAAATAGCCTTTCGCTCCCTGTATTTTACCCCTGCTACCTTTAGAATGTGGAAGAGAGCAGCACCAAAAATGATATCAAATAACGAAATTTTACTTATTGTGCGCACAGAGTACAGTAGTGAAATGTTTGCTAGGATATGTCATACTTAAATGACGAGCAGCAGACGCGCTAGTTGTCACAATAACTGACCCTTCCTCCAGATCGCAACTATTTTTTGGCTATCGGATTTCGTTTTAGTTACGGTAGTTAATCAGATCATGCATTACAACATCTGTATCTTCAAAGCAAAAGTTATTTATGTGAAAAAAGCGCTTCCTATGTAGCCAGCTGACAATATTTCCTCCCGCTGTGCTGGGTTTGCAAAAGCCGTACAAGCAACTCTCTGCCCATGGCAATAGATTGACCCACAAACTCTCCTCCACTTTCTCTCTCTCCAACCTCTTCCACTCTTCCTCGCATCTCGTAGTAACGGACTTGTCGCAAATCAAAAGTTGCTATATTCATAATACAAATCCACATTAACCTTAGAAGCAGATATCCTCGGTGTAGCGAAGCACCTTAAATCACTTAATAAACGGAGGGCTTCAGGTGCAGATTGTATACCAGACAGGTTCCTTTCAGAGTATGCTGATACAATAGCTCCACACTTAGGAACCATATACAACTACTCGCTCGTCGAAAAATCCGTACCTAAAGACTGGAAAGTTGCACAAGTCACACTAATAGCCAAGAAAGGCAAGAAAGGTCATAGAAATAATTCGCTGAATTACAGACCCATATCACTAATGTTGATTTACAGTAGGATTTTGGAACATGTACTGTGTTCGAACATTCTGAATTAACTTGAAGAAAACGATTTATTGACAATAGCCAACAAGACACAGAAAATATCGTTCTTGTGAAACACAACTAGTTCTTTATTATCATGAAGTAATGAGTGCTATCGACAGGCAATGGCAAATTGATACCATATTTTTAGACTTCCAGAAGCCTTTTCACACTTCTCCTCACAAGCGACTTCTAATCACGTAGCGTGCTTGTAGACTCTCGTCTCAGTTGTGCGACTGGATTCGAGATTATCTGTCAGAAACGGCACTTTTCGTAATAATTGAAGGAAAGTCATCGAGTAAAACAGAAGTAATATCTGGCGTTCCCCAGGAAGTGTTATACGCCCTCTGCCGTTCCTGATCCCCATAAACGATTTAGGAGGCCAAGTGTGTAGCCCTCTTAGGTTGGTTGCAGATGATGCTGTCATTTACCCTCTTGTAAAGTCATCACATGATCAAACCCAATGATTTAGACAAAATATCTCAAAGGTGCAGAAAGTGGCAATTGACTGTAAATAATGAAAAGGAATCCGTTAAATTTTGTTTACACGATAAATCACATGAAACTCAAGACTGTAATTCAACTAAATGCTTAAGAATTACAATTACGAATAAATTTAATTGTAACGAATACATAGATAATGTTGTGGGGACAAAAAACTTAAGACTGGAATTTATTCGTAGAACAGTTAGAATACGCAACAGGTCTATCGAAGACACTGCTTGTACGTTCTCTCCTGGAATACTGCTGTGCAGTGAGGGAACTGCATGAGATAGGATTGACAGAGGACGTCGAAACAGTTCAAAGAAGGGCGGCTCGTTTTGTATTATCGCGAAATGAAGAAAAGAATGACATGGGTAGGGCACGCGAGTAGGGGCGGCAATTATTAAAACAAAGGCATTCCTCGCTGCGGTAGAATCTTCTCAATAAATTTCAATTACCAGCTTTCTCCTCAGAGCGTCAAAATATTTTGTTGGCGTCCGCTTAAATAGGGGGAAATGACCATCATAAGGAAATAGAGAAATCTGAGCCTTCAGGGAAAGATTTACATCTTCATCTACATGGACACTCTGCAAATCACATTTAAGTACCTGTCAGAGGGTTCATCGAACCACCTTGACAATTCTCTATTATTCCAATATCGTTTAGCGCGCGGAAAGAACGAACACCTACACTCCTGGAAATTGAAATAAGAACACCGTGAATTCATTGTCTCAGGAAGGGGAAACTTTATTGACACATTCCTGGGGTCAGATACATCACATGATCACACTGACAGAACCACAGGCACATAGACACAGGCAACAGAGCATGCACAATGTCGCCACTAGTACAGTGTATATCCACCTTTCGCAGCAATGCAGGCTGCTATTCTCCCATGGAGACGATCGTAGAGATGCTGGATGTAGTCCTGTGGAACGGCTTGCCATGCCATTTCCACCTGGCGCCTCAGTTGGACCAGCGTTCGTGCTGGACGTGCAGACCGCGAGAGACGACGCTTCATCCAGTTCCAAACATGCTCAATGGGGGACAGATCCGGAGATCTTGCTGGCCAGGGTAGCTGACTTACACCTTCTAGACCACGTTGGGTGGCACGGGATACATGCGGACGTGCATTGTCCTGTTGGAACAGCAAGTTCCCTTGCCGGTCTAGGAATGGTAGAACGATGGGTTCGATGACGGTTTGGATGTACCGTGCACTATTCAGTGTCCCCTCGACGATCACCAGTGGTGTACGGCCAGTGTAGGAGATCGCTCCCCACACCATGATGCCGGGTGTTGGTCCTGTGTGCCTCGGTCGTATGCAGTCCTGATTGTGGCGCTCACCTGCACGGCGCCAAACACGCATACGACCATCATTGGCACCAAGGCAGAAGCGACTCTCATCGCTGAAGACGACACGTCTCCATTCGTCCCTCCATTCACGCCTGTCGCGACACCACTGGAGGCGGGCTGCACGATGTTGGGGCGTGAGCGGAAGACGGCCTAACGGTGTGCGGGACCGTAGCCCAGCTTCATGGAGACGGTTGCGAATGGTCCTCGCCGATACCCCAGGAGCAACAGTGTCCCTAATTTGCTGGGAAGTGGCGGTGCGGTCCCCTACGGCACTGCGTAGGATCCTACGGTCTTGGCGTGCATCCGTGCGTCGCTGCGGTCCGGTCCCAGGTCGACGGGCACGTGCACCTTCCGCCGACCACTGGCGACAACATCGATGTACTGTGGAGACCTCAGGCCCCACGTGTTGAGCAATTCGGCGGTACGTCCACCCGGCCTCCCGCATGCCCACTATACGCCCTCGCTCAAAGTCCGTCAACTGCACATACGGTTCACGTCCACGCTGTCGCGGCATGCTACCAGTGTTAAAGACTGCGATGGAGCTCCGTATGCCACGGCGAACTGGCTGACACTGACGGCGGCGGTGCACAAATGCTGCGCAGCTAGCGCCATTCGACGGCCAACACCGCGGTTCCTGGTGTGCCCGCTGTGCCGTGCGTGTGATCATTGCTTGTACAGCCCTCCCGCAGTGTCCGGAGCAAGTATGGTGGGTCTGACACACCGGTGTCAATGTGTTCTTTTTTCCATTTCCAGGAGTGTATATCTTTCCGTACGAGCTCTGATTTCCCTTATTTTATCGTGGTGATCGTTTGTCCCTATGTAGATCGGTGTCAACAAAATATTATCGCATTCGGAGGAGAAAGTTGGTGATTGGAATTTCGTGAGAAGATTCTGTCGCAATGAAAAATGTCTTTCTTTTAATGATGTCCAGCCCAAATCCTGTATCATTTCTGTAACACTCTCTTCCATATTTCGCGCTAATACAAAACGTGCTGCCCTTCTTTGAACTTTTTCGATGTACTCCGTCAGTCCTATCTGGTAAGGATCCCACACCGCGAAGCAGTATTCTAAAAGAGGACCTACAATCGTAATGTAGCCAGTCTCCTTAGTAGATCTGTTACATTTTCTAAGTGTCCTGCCAATAAAACGCAGTCTTTCGTCAGCCTTCCCCACATTTTCTATGTGTTCCTTTGTGTTCGTTTTTCCCACGCACTGTTCAAGATAGGAGAGGTAGAAAGATAACTTGAAAGCGGTTCAATGTATCTTTAGCCAGGCACTTAATTGTGAATTGCAGAATAATCATGTGGATGTAGTTGTTACCTGAGGTCTGTACACAATGCACAGGACAACGACGACGAATGGAGAGAAAAAATTTGTGGTAAGGTCTCATGGGACCAAACTGCTCAGGTCATCGGTCCCTTAGTCTACACACTACTTAAGCTAACTTAAACTAACTTACGCTATGGACAACACACACACCCATGTCCGAGGGAGGACTCGAACCTCCGACGGGGAGAGCCGCACGGACCGTGACAAGGCGCCTTAGACCGCTCGTCTACCCCGCACGGCGAATTGGCGAGTTTTGGCCTCGTGAAAGAAGCTGAGAACACATGTATACCACACGTTGTCGTATACTGACGACTTAGTGACTTGTATGTTGTTATGCTTAAGGCTGTCGGGAGCTATCAGGGGCACTCCAAGATAAGAAATCAGAGACGCAATGCAGAGAGCAGACAAACGTGGTAGCGTTTAGGATACCAGAGGTAAATAGTAGTACTAGAGCCCTGCAAATTGCAGACGCTCTGAGCAGCTATCCCAATGGAGAAGTTTCACTTCGGAGAATTAAGTGGTAACCATCCACCTTCTGGACTCAGTTGTAACGCGTCACAGTAGAAGATGGCCACGAGAAGGCACGTGGTAGCAGAGGCAGGAAGCTTGGCACTCGATCCTAAGAACTGCAACGTTAGTGGGTCTTCACAGGCTAGAGTACTACAACAGCAGCCCTCTCACAAAAGAACGGAGGGCAGGGCCAAGTGACGTAAAATACTGTTGCTGCTGGCATTAATAATTAATAATCCCCTTGAAGATCTATCCAGATAATACAACACAAACTAGCTTAAACCAAATTCTTCAAAGACCCAAGAGTGCGAAACCATGAAGCCACTCGCAAGTTGAAAATAGTATGGTCGGGGGTTGAACTGTAACACTACGCCCTAGGAGTGCCACTTGATAGATCTCTCACTTTCAAAAAACATTCCATGAATTGCATGTCGAAAGTCTCCACCAGGAACTATCTTCTACGGAAACTGGCCGGATCACAGTTGTGTAGTCAACGTGAAACAATCCGAACATCTGCAATGGCAATATGCTATTCTGCTGGCAGAATATACCTGTCCAGTTTGGTATAATTCAGCTCATGCCAAACAGGTGGATGTAGCTCTCAACGAAACGTGCAGAATTGTAACAGGTTGCGTGAAACCCACTGCAGTCGAATGGCTTTACCACCTCGCAGGAATAGCACTACCACCTGTTCGAAGAGAAATGGCTGCGACAAGGAAAGTAAAGGCAGTGGAACAGGAAATTACTCGTCCACTGTATGGGAATGAACCGCATCCGCAACGACTGAATTCAAGGAAGAGTTTCCTTAGGATATCAAAGGAACTTAGAACCACTGCTGAAAAAGCTAGTTTACAACCATGGAAGGCTGCGACCTACCTTCCCCCTGGTTGGAAAAGAGTTGTTGAAGCTTTACCTTCAGCCCATGACAGGGAATGGACAACTTGGAAGTCCCTGAATAGACTGAGATCCGGAGTTGGAAGATCAAAAGTTAACCTGGCAAAATGGGGATACACTGATCTAAATGATATTCGGTGTGACTGTGGATAAGAAGAGACAGTCTGGCACATTCTTCGGTGTCCAGTCTCCTCTATAGGAGATGTCCTTTAACAAGCAACAGGAAATGCACTGGAAGTGGCCAAGTTTTGGTCAAAAGTAATTTAATCATATCTATGTAAAATGCACACTACTTGCCATTAAAATTGCTACACCAAGAAGAAATGCAGATGATAAACGGGTGTTCATTGGACAAGTATATTATACAAGAACTGATATGTGCTTACATTTTCGGGCAATTTGGGTGCATAGATCTTGAGAAATCAGTACCCAGAACAATCACCTCTAGCCGTAATAACGGCCTTGATACGCCTGGGCATTCAGTCAAACAGAGCTTGGATGGCGTGTACAGGTACAGCTGTCCATGCAGCTTCAACACGTTACCACAGTTCATCAAGAGCAGTGACTGGCGTATTGTGACGAACCAGTTGCTCGGCCACCATTGACCAGACGTTTTCAATTGGTAAGAGATCTGGTGAATGTGCTGGCCAGGGCATAACTCGAACATTTTCTGTATCCAGAAAGGCCCGTACAGGACCTGCAACATGCGGTCGTGCGTTATCCTGCTGAAATGTAGGGTTTCGCAGGGATCGAATGAAGGGTAGAGTCACGGGTTGTAACACATCTGAAATGTAACGTCCACTGTTGAAAGTGCCGCCAATGCGAAGAAGAGGTGATCGAGACATGTAACCCATGGCACGCAATACCATCACGCCGGGTGATATGCCAGTATGGCGATGACGACTACACGCTTCCAATGTACGTTCACCGCGATGTCGACAAACACGGATGCGACCATCATGATGCTGTAAACAGAACCTGGATTCATCGGAAAAAATGACGTACTGCCATTCGTCCACCCAGGTTCGTCGTTGAGTACACCATCGCAGGCGCCCCTGTCTCTGATGCAGCGTCAAGGGTGACCGCAGCCATGGTCTCCGAGCTGATAGTCCATACTGCTGCAAACGTCGTCGAACTGTTCGTGCAGTTGGTTGTTGTCTTGCAAACGTCCCCATCTGTTGACTCGGGGATCGAGACGTGGCTGCACGATCCGTCACAGCCATGTGGATAAGATGCCTGTCATCTCGACTGCTAGTGATACGAGGCCGTTGGGATCCAGCACGGTGTTCCGTATTACCCTCCTGAACCCACCGATTCCATATTCTGCTAACAGTCAGTGGATCTCGACCAACGCGAGCAGCAGTGTCGCGATATGATAAACTGCAATCGCGATAGGCTACAATCCGACCTTTATCAAAGTGGGAAACGTGATGGTACGCATTTCTCCTCCTTACATGAGGCATCACAACAACGTTTCATCAGGCAACGCCGGTCAACTTCTGTTTGTGTATGAGAAATCGGTTGGAAACTTTGCTCATGTCAGCATGTTGTAGGTGTCGCCACCGGCGCAAATCTTGTGTGAATGCTTTGAAAAGCTAATCATTTGCATATCACAGCATCTTCTTCCTGTCGGTTAAATTTCGCGTCTGTAGCACGTCATCTTCGTGGTGTAGCAATTTTAATGGTCAGTAGTGTATGTACATGTACCTGTATGTTTCTGACACGATAATAATAATAATAACAGGAGTGACGGTGACGTTTGGCTTTAAGCTGAATGCTGGTACTACGAAACTTGGAGTTTATTAACGTAAAATCTAGAAGCATCCCTACCTACCGAGAGCAAGCCGGTGTGGCCGAGTGGTTCTAGGCGCTTCAGTCTGGAACCGCGCAACCGCTTGGTCGCAGGTTCGAGTCCTGCCTCGGGCATGGATGTGTGTGATGTCCTTAGGTTAGTTAGGTTTAAGTAGTTCTAAGTTCTAGGGGGACTTATGACCTCAGATGTTAAGTCCCATAGTGCTCAGAGCCATTTGAGCCTACCTAGCGAGTAACAGTAAAGGAGGTATTCAAATGTGGTTAGCCAGATGCGATCTGGAGGTGCAGAGCGACTCGCAGATTGACCGAAGCTTGTTAAGAGCCGGTGGTCTGGTGGGTCGTCTATAGGAAGGTAGAAATAGTGCGCCGCCATGATTCTTTAAAAACCACGTTTTTGTATCTCAGGGGGAGTTCTCAGTCAGATCGCTGGGGTGCGGACTCCGTGTCGCTCGTAGCCAGCTTTTTCTGTTTTTCTCACTTGGAGCGCTGCTCTCAAGTTTGTACTTAACGTATTGCTAGTGTTCGCTACTTCTGTTAACACCCACCCCCGTGGCTTCAGATACTGATTTCTGTTGTGCACCCAATTCCCTATTTTGCTTTTTCTAATGTCAGAATTAGCCATCAGTGTAGTAGTTAGTTTGATCGGAAATAAATAGTGTTAATCAGATGCCCGAATTCCTTGAGCCTCTTGCTGCGAGCATCCTCTCCAGCCTCAGCATCCGCACCTCTCGCAGGTGCCCTGTGACAGAGCCTGGTGCTGATCTACGTCATCAGCCTGCCTTCACTGCGAATCTGTCTTTCTGCATTTGCTCTTTATTGCTCGGAAACTGCAGACTGAGCTCAAACCCCTGACTTGCCTTTATACTGTGTTAGAATACTACAGAAATATTGCTGAAAGAAATTAGTAATAATTGTTGCCACACCAAGTCACAACTGTGACAGAATTAATCAAGTGAATGGTCCTTCAGGCAGTTAAGTGGCAGTTACACCGATCACAGTTCTATGTAGGCGGGAAGTTCACTTACTTGTAACGTCTTCACAGAAGTGATTTCAGCGAGATGATGCCACACAGCTCCCTACCAGTTCTGATGTCGTTCCCGACCAATTTTTCCGAAAGAAAGTTTGTAATGGGTAGAGTCAGTAATTTATAATTACTTAAACAGCTAAAACCCCAACGGCCTTGCCGCATTGGTAACAGCGGTTCGTGTCAGATGTAATGAATGTGCAACTACTATATGTCACGTAGCTACAGCCAATATTTCCTATGTTCGTCTGTCAATATGGACTCTATAAGCACCCTGAGCTATCAGTCAACGGAATCTAACCTGCATAACACTGTGTGCATGTTGTATGAGTGTCAGTTTCACTGTCATCTAAGCCCTCAAGAGATCATTACATGAAAAACTTAAAACTAACATTTGGATAAGCAGTCTGACTGCGGGTTTGAATAAGAATTTACAAGTGATACAGAATCTGACATGTGCAACGGAATATACTGGATTAGGGTACATGACATCTTGTGGTGTGTCAGGGTCTCTGTTTTGGCCCTACGTTTTGCACTGACCTCTTTAGATGCCTGCCTTTTTCCAAGTGTTTTCAGCAATTCGCAGCAGCGGCTAATGCTTATTGTCACTAAGAATGAATTTAATAAAAAGGAGTTTGTCTGGGCCCTGTTAACGACTAAATAACTTCTGAGAAGGGATTTCACAGATTAGGTCTATTTAAAACCTCAGAATCATCATACCCTCAACCAAAAATAGACAATGACAGTTACAATGACACAGGTATCAATAATGACCGAGAGCCAGATTAACAAATTATTTCAATTCGAAAGTTACATTAACATTTAATAACTACAGCATATTATTTAATTAGATGTGGAAAATAATTATTTGGAGGTCAATGAGGCTTCTTTAACTGACAAGCAAAACATGGGATTATTACAAACTCGGACTAACAATAACGAGCCTAACCCTGGTATTGCTGTTGCGCTGTACTTGCGACGTTTACCTCGAGTTCCATTTTCAGGCGTAGTTGTTGTTGTTGTAGTCTTCAGTCCTGAGACTGGTTTGATGCAGCTCTCCATGCTACTCTATCTTGTGCAAGCTTCTTCATCTCCCAGTACCTACTGCAACCTACATCCTTCTGAATCTACTTAGTATATTCATCTCTTGGTCTCCCTCTACGATTTTTAACCTCCACGCTGCCCTCCAATACTAAATTGGTGATCCCTTGATGCCTCAGAATATGCCCTACCAACGGATCTCTTCTCCTAGTCAAGTTGTGCCACAAATTTCTCTTCTCTCCAGTTCTATTCAATACCTCCTCGTTAGTTATGTGATCTACCCATCTAATCATCAGCATTCTTCAGTAGCACCACATTTCGAAAGCTTCTAATCTCTTCTTGTCTAAACTATTTATCGTCCACGTTTCACTTCCATACATGGCTACACTCTGTACAAATACTTTCAGAAACGACTTCCTGACACTTAAATCTCTACTCGATGTTAAAAAATTTCTATTCTTCAGAATTGCTTTCCTTGCCATTGCCAGTCTACATTTTATATCCTCTGTACTTCGACCATCACCACTTATTTTGCTCCCCAAACAGCAAAACTCATTACCTCATCTAATTCCCTTCGCATCACCCGATTTAATTCGACTACACTCCATTATCCTCGTTTTGCTTCTGTTGATGTTCATCTTATATCCTCCTTTCAAGACAATGTCCGTTCCATTCAACTGCTCTTCCAGGTCCTTTACTGTCCCTGACAGAATTACAATGTTATCGGCGAACCTCAAAGTTTTTATTTCTTCTCCATGGATTTTAATTCCTACTCTGAATTTTTATTTTGTTTCCGTTACTGCTTGCTCAATATACAGATTGAATAACATCGGGGATAGGCTACAACCCTGTCTCACTCCCTTCCCAACCACTGCTTCCCTTTCATGTCCGTCGACTCTTATAACTGCCATCTGGTTTCTGTACAAATTGTAAATACCCTTTCGATCCCTGTATTTCACCCCTGCCACTTTCAGAATTTGAAAGAGTATTCCAGTCAACATTGTCAAAAGCTTTCTCTAAGTCTACAAATGCTAGAAACGTAGGTTTGCCTCTCCTTAATCTATTTTCTAAGATACGTCGTAGGGTCAGTATTGCCTCACGTGTTTCAACATTTCTACGGAATCCACACTGATCTTCCCCGAGGTCGGCTTCTACCAGGTTTTCCATTCGTCTGTAAAGAATTCGTGTTAGTATTTTGCAGTCGTGGCTTATTAAACTGATAGTTCGGTAATTTTCAAATCTGTCAACACCTGCTTGCCTTGGGATTGGAATTATTATATTCTTTTTAAAGTCTGAGGGTATTTCGCCTGACTCATACATCTTGCTCACTAGATGGTAGAGTTTTGTTAGGCCTGGCTCTCCCAAGGCTGTCAGTAGTTCTAATGGAATGTTGACTACTCCTGGGGCCTTGTTTCGACTTTGGTCTTTCAGTGCTCTGTCAAACTCTTCACGCACTATCACATCTCCTATTTCATTTTCATCTACATTCTCTTCCATTTCTATTATATTGTCCTCAAGAACATCGCCCTTGAATAGACCCTCTACATACTCCTTCCACCTTTCTGCTTTCCCTTCTTTGCTTAGAACTGGGTTTCCATCTGAGCTATTGATATTCATGCAAGTTTTTCTCTTTTCTCCAAAGGTCTCTTTAATTTTCCTGTAGGCAGTATCTATCTTACTCCTAGTGATATGCGCCTCTACATCCTTACATTTGTCCTCTAGCCATCCCTGCTTAGCCATTTTGCACTTCCTGTCGATCCCATTTTTGAGACGTTTGTATTCCTTCTTGCTTGCTTCATTTAGTGCATTTTTATACTTCCTCCTTTCGTCAATTAAATTCGTCTTTTTACTTACTTGATCCTCTGCTACCTTCACTAATTCATCTCTCAAAACTACCCATTCTTCTTCTACTGTGTTTCTTTTCCCCATTCTTGTCAATCGTTCCCTAATGCTTTCCCTGAAGCTCTCTACAACCTCTGGTTCTTTCAGTTTATCCAGATCCCATCTCCTCAAATTCCCACCTTTTTCAGGTTCTTCAGTTTTAATCTACAGTTCATAGCCAATAGATTGTGGTCAGAGTCCACATCTGCACCTGGAAATGTCTTACAATTTATAACCTGGATCTTGAATCTCTGTCTTACCACTATATAATCTATCTGAAACCTATCAATATCTCCAGGCTTCTTCCACGTATACAACCTTCTTTTATGATTCTTGATCCAAGTGTTAGCTATGATTAAGTTATGCTCTGTGCAAAATTCTACTAGGCGGCTTCCTCTTTCATTCCTTAATCCTATTCCATATTCACCTACTACGTTTGCTTCTCTTCCTTTTCCTACAGTCGATTTCCAGTCACCCGTGACTACTAAATTTTCGTCTCCCTTCACTATCTGAATAATTTCTTTTATCTCATCATACATTTCATCAGTCTCTTCGTCATCTGCGGAGCTAGTTGGCATATAAACTTGTACTATTGTAGTAGGCATGGGCTTCGTATCTATCTTTGCCATAATAATGCGTTCACTATGCTGTTTGTAGTAGCTTACTCGCATTCCTATTTTCCTATTCATTATTAAACCTACTCCTGCATTACCCCTATTTGATTTTGTGTTTATAACCCTGTAGTCACCTGACCAGAAGTCTTGTTCCTCCTGCCACCGAACTTCACTAATTCCCACTATATCTAACTTTAACCTCTCCATTTGCCTTTTTAAATTTTCTAACCTACCTGCCCGATTAAGGGATCTGACATTCCACGCTCCGATCCGTAGAACGCCAGGTCTCTTTCTCCTGATAACGACATCCTCCTGAGTAGTCCCCGCCTGGAGATCCAAATGGGGGACTACTTTACCTTCGGAATATTTTACCCAAGAGGACGCCATCATCATTTAACCATACAGGAAAGCGTAGTTAAGCCATCTAAATCTCTCCTGGCTATATAAATGAATTCAGGCCTTGAGTGTGGTAAGATCTGCCATGACCGACGTGAGGGCAGCGTGACACGACATCTGTCTCCGAGCTCTCGACCGACACTACTACTTCCACTATCGCAGACAGACCTCGTCTCACAACAATGCTTAGAATCGCGCTCCCATGTTTCACCCTCAGATTGTTACTATCGATATCTGAGTGCTTACACAATGCAAAGAATAGCATTAAGTTGGCCATATTGCTTTCAATGTAATGGAGAGTTCTGACACACTCCTGACACAGATCACCAAAATTAAGTGCTGTCGGGCTTGGCTAGCACTTGGATGGATGATCGTCCGGGTCTGCCGAGTGCTGTTGGTAACTGGAATGCACTCAGCCATTGTGAGGCCAATTGAGGAGCTGCTTGGCTGAGAACTAGTAGCACTGGTCACGAAAACGGACAATGGCCAGGAGATCAGTGTGCTGCCACATGCCCCCGCGTATCCGCATCCTCTGATGCCTAAGTGCTGTGGATTACAGGCGGCTAGTCGGTACCATTGGGCCTTCAAGGCCCATTTGGACGGTGTGTGGTCCGCAGCTCGTGGTCGTGCGGTAGCGTTCTCGCTTCCCTGGCGGGGTCAGGGATTTTCTCTGCCTCGTGATGACTGGGTGTTGTGTGACGTCCTTAGGTTAGTTAGATTTAAGTAGTTCTAAGTTCTAGGGGACTGATGACCATAGATGTTAAGTCCCATAGTGCTCAGAACCATTTTGACGGTGTGTGTTTATTTTTAAGAAGCCAAAAGACATTACTGGTTTAAATATCTTTTATGAATGATGTATTCTCTGCAGAAATTGTACCTTATGTGTCTTACGTGGCAATCCCTTCCTGTATGTGGAGCAGCAAATGCCAGCCATACTTACTTTCGATATCAATACGGATCGACTCCATGAAGCCTAGGCGTTACGAGCTGGATTAGACCGTAATTCTGGATGAAGTCTTCAAAACGGTCGCTGCTGTGCACCTGCGAAGACAGCGTCTAGAGAACCAGGAACAGCACCGGTGACCCCCTGCTGGTAGCTACCACCGTCCAATCTCGCCCACGCGCAGCCTCTTTGCATGACAACATACAACCTTCGGCCTTCTTCTGTCTCACAAAGCATCCACTCTCGTGACTCTTCAAAAAATATTCAAATTTGTGTTAATTCCTAAGCAACCAAACTGCTGAGGTCATTGGTCCCTAGAGTTACATACTACGTAAATTGTCTTATGCTAAGAACAACACGCAGACACACCCATGACCGAGGGAGGAGTCGAATCTCCGGCGGGAGGGTCCGCGCAATCCGTGACATGGTGCCTGTAACCACGCGGTCACTCCGCGCAGCTCATGTCTCTTCCAACACTCGCTGCTCCACCCAAGAAACGCTCTCATTGGCCGCCTTTCAATCTACTTCACATCGTTGTGTGGTTCAGAACAGTAGAAAAATTTTTAATTTCTTTGTCTGAGGCTCTCTTGGCTCGAGATTCGAGCCGCGCGGGATTAGCCGAGCGGTCTAAGGCATTCATGGACTGTGCGGCTGGTCCCGGCGGAGGTTCAAGTCCTCCCTCGGACATGGGTGTGTGTGTGTTTGTCCTTAGGATAATTTAGGTTAGGTAGTGTGTAAGCTTAGGGACTGATGACCTTAGCGGTTAAGTCCCATAAGATTTCACACACATCGAGATTCGAGCGCGCACGGAGGCTTTCCGGCAGTCGTTCTTCCCGCGAACCATACGCGACTGGAACAGGAAAGGGAGGTAATGACAGTGGCACGTAAAGTGCCCTCCGCCACACACCGTTGGGTGGCTTGCGGAGTATAAATGTAGATGTAGAAATGCTCGTATGCTGTTTCCAAGGTTCTCAGGTATACTGCCGGATCTAATCGTCGCAGGTCCACGATATTTCGGCGAATAACAGTTCCGCCATCATCAGGTGGTGCAGTTGGAATGATGTCTGCTACGTGCTGGCGGCATTTATGCACGCCTTTCCAGAGTTCGGGCCTCGCCGGCCCCGAGCCATGATCGGTATTGGGCGGGGGTTGGGTGAGAGGGGTGTGCGGCTGTAGTGATGGTGTGGGGAAGGGAGAGAGTCCCAGTTGCCTTCCGTCTGCCGTCCCTGTCGCTTCCCAAGTCCGGATGTTGCGGTCTGCCTTGATGGAGCTCAAGCTGAGGTGACAAAGCTCACGGAATATCTTCTAACACCGAGTCAGACCTCCTTATGCGCGGAATATTGCAGCAACTCGAAATGGTGTGGACTCGACAAATCATTGGAAGTACCCTACATAAATATTGAGCCACGCTGCCTTTATAGCCATCCATAACTGCGAAAGTGTTGCCGGAGCAGGATTTTGTGCACGAAATGATCTCTCGATTATGTCCCACAAATATTCGACGGGGTTCATGTCGGGCGATCTGGATGGCCGAATCAAAAAAAATGGTTCAAATGGCTCTGAGCACTATGGGACTTAACTTCTGAGGTAATCAGTCCCCTAGAACTTGGAACTACTTAAACCTAAGTAACCTAAGGACATCACACACATCCGTACCCGAGGCAGGATTCGAACCTGCGACCGTAGCGGTCGCGCGGCTCCAGGCTGTAGCGCCTAGAACCGCTCGGCCACCCCGGCCGGCGTGGCCGAATCATTCGCTCAAATTGTTCTGAATGTTCTTTAAACCAATAGCGAACAACCGAGGCCTGGTGGCATGGCACATTGTCACCCGTAACAATTCCATCGTTGTTTGGGAACATGAAATCTATGAATGGCTCCAAATGGTTTCCAAGTAATCGAATATAACAATTTCTAGTCAATGATCGGTTGATTTGGACCATAGGACCCAGTCCAATCCATGTAAACGCAGCTCACACCATTATAGAGCTACAATTCCTTGTTGGCAAGGCCGGTGTGGCCGTGCGGTTAAAGGCGCTTCAGTCTGGAACCGCGTGACCGCTACGGTCGCAGGTTCGAATCCTGCTTCGGGCATGGATGTGTGTGATGTCCTTAGGTTAGTTAGGTTTAAGTAGTTCTAAGTTTTAGGGGACTGATGACCACAGCAGTTAAGTCCCATAGTGCTCAGAGCCATTTGAACACTCCAATTCTACCATCAAATCTTATCAACTGTAATCGGGACTCATCTAACCAGGCCACGGTTTTCCAGTCGTCCAGGCTGCAACTTATACGATCACGAGCCCAAAAGAGACGATGTGCTGTTAGCGAAGGTACTCGCGTCAGTCGTCTTTTTCCATAGCCCATGAACACCAAAATTCGCCCCACTATCTTGACGGATACGTTCATCGTACGTCTCACATTGATTTCCGCGCTTATTTTATGCAGTGTTGCTTCTCTGTCAGCACTGACAACTCTAGCAAACGCTGCTACTCCCGGTCGTTAAGCGACAGCCGTCGGCCAGCGCGTTGTCCGTGGTGAGAGATAATGCCTGAAATCTGGCACTCTCAGCGAATTCTTGACGCTGTCAATCTCGAAATATTGGATTCCCTATCGATTTCCGAAATGGAATGTTCCATGCGTCTAGCTAAAACTATCATTCCGCAATCAAAGTCTGTTAATTCCCGTCGTGCTGCCATCACGCCAGAAACCCTTTCGCATGAATCACTGAGCACAAATGACTGCTCCGTCAATCCACTGCTCTTTTACACCTTTCGTACGCGACATTTCCACCATGTGCTTGTGTGCCTATTGCTACCCCATCACTTTTGTCACCTCAGTTTAGTATCGGCTCATGCCTAGCTCGGAAGCCTGCGTCACTGTTGATTATATTATCAGTCACACAGACTCCAATCACTTCTTTGGAAGTGGAGCCTCAACATTGATTGGTGCTAGCTAGGACTTTCGTTTGCTGATAATTAATTTTAGATCCATTTTCAATGTCGCGTTCTGCTATTTCAGACTTGTTGGGCTGCAATAAGTGGGCGTGGCGCTCATGTTCTGTACATCGATCTTCGATTGTGCATGTCCTTTGTCCAACATCTCTTTTTCCGCATTCACATGGAACTAGGTACTCCCTGACTTTTTTGAGACCCAGGTCGTCTTTCAATGTCTCTAATACGCTCCATTTGATCCTAGTGCTAGTACCAGTCTTCCCTGTGTGGGCAGTACCAACCATTTGTCAGCCGAAGTGCCATGGTTCGAGTAATACACCTTCTGATCCCCCATGAACGGAACACCACGTTGGGTGATTCTGGTTTCAGACGCCCTGGTCGTCGCAAAATCCCGTAGAAAGTAGAGTATTGCCGTGTCGTCTGCTTTCACTTCGTAGAGCCAGTGAAAAAGTCACTCCTTGATGGAGTAAGAATAACATACACCTTGTGTATGAAGCTGGGAAACGTGAGATTGTATCTATTTGCCTTTTGCCTATTGGGGCTGGGTGTATTGCCTAGTCCCTGGAGAGCAGTGACTAACAGCGGGTCGATTTGTTGTAGAATCATGGAACATATTTTGTGTTCAGACATAATGACCTTTCTAGACTCTGAGAACCTCATCTGCAGAAGCCAGCACGGTTTTAGGAAACAGTGGTCATGCGAGACACAGCTGGCCCTCTATGTGCATGATATACAACAGGCTCCAGATACCGACTCCCAGGTTGATGCCATATTTCTCGACTTTCGAAAAGCGTTCGACTCAGTTCCGCACTGTCGCTTGTTACATAAAGTGCGCGCTTACGGTCTATCCGATGACATATGCGGTTGAATAGAAAGTTTTCTAACAGACGGCGAGCAGTTTGTCGTCCTGAACGGGGTGACCTCAACAGAAACAAGCGTAACTTCAGGTGTGCCCCAGGGTAGCGTAGTAGGTCCTCTGCTTTTTACGATTTACATAAACGATCAGGTTGATGGTATTGACAGCGGCCTTAGTCTGTTTGCCGATGATGCTGTAGTCTACAGGAAAGTAGTATCAGACGAAAGTTGTGAACAAATCAATGATGATTTGCAGAAAATAAATGCGTGGTGCAATGACTGACAGTTATCTCTCAATATTAGTAAGTGTAGCCTACTGCGCATAACATAGCGAAAAATCCCCATTAATGTACGAGTGCAAAATAAATGCCCAGTCTTTGTAAGCGGTAACGTCCGTCAAGTATCTGACTGTGACTATTCGAAATGATCTCAAATGGAATGATCAGATTACACAAGTAACGGGTAAGGCGAACTCTAGATTGCGGTTTATTGGTAGAATCCTGACGCGATGCAGTCCTTCAACAAAGGAAATAGCTTCCAATACGTTAGTTCGTCCAGTCTTGGAGTACTGTTCGTCTGTATGGGATCTTTACCAGTTGGGTCTGATTCAAGAGATTGAGAAGGTCCAAAGAAAAGCGGCAAGATTTGTGACTGGTACATTTAGCCATCGCGAGAAGGTCACAAATCTCATAGAAAGTTTGAAGTGGGACACAGTTGCAGATAGACGGCGCGCTAAACAGAAGGGGCTGCTCACTAAATTCCGAAATGCGATCTTCACCGAGGATGTAGAGCATACATTATTACCACCAACTTTCAAATAGCGCAATGATCACCATCCAAAGACAAGGGAAATTCGAGCTCGTACTGAGGCGTTCAGACAGTCGTTTTTCCCTCGCGCGATCCGCGAGTGGAACAGAGGGAGGGAAATGTGACTTTGGCGCGAATTGTGCCCTCCGCCACACACCGCTTGGTGGCTAGCGGAGTATATATGCAGATGTAGATGTAGATCACTACGCCAGCCAGATGGAGCTACTGCAGCGTGATGGACGCTACAGTGCAGACGTCGAGAGGGTACGGATGCAGTCGTCTTCGTCGAGAGCGGCCCTGCCCCTTTTCACCAAACGAACTTTCCAGTACGGAGAATAATATTTTGGATAAACGTTCCCCCTCTTATGTTCTGACCATTTCGCTTCTAGCCAATGATATGGGCCCACCAGTAGCAGCAGGAAGAATTTTAACCAATAACACTTCTCCAGCATAAGTGCCGGAAAAATCCCTTTCTAAACAATGACGTTGGCCGACCATTGATAGACAAAGCAGTTATACCCAACATTGGGCATTAGCGCGGGCAATTTTCTCTTACTATCCAATGAGGATGGCCTACCAGTGGCAGTCCAAGGTTTTTTACCCAATAATCCCACTTCTCCAGCACAAGAGTGGAAAAACTCCCCTTTATAGGAGAAGATTAAGCTGATCTCCGACAGAGCCCAGTCTACGGTAGACATCACAAGATCCTGACGAAGGTCCCAGCACAGGGGTCAAAACGTCGATTTTTTGAAGAAGTATGACACGGACTGACAACCCAGAAGATTTTAACTTCAGGACTGTCCAAACTCCACATCTTGTCATGTCTCAGCATAGTGTGTCAGTGCCGTGTACATGTATTAGGGCATCTGCGTTGATCCTTCTTGTTTGAAATATGTCTTTTGTTAGCGGAGAATTCTTTTCTTTGTGTGTGCTCGTAGGATATTTTGTTGCGTAAATAGTGTAAAATATTATGTTTAATGATGTGTTTTTATTGATGTTAATTAGTCTTTTGCAATCTTGGACGCAGAATTAGTGACAGAAACTTTGCTTCTGCGATTGATGTCTTGATTGATTCGCTTACTTAACGTAAAATATTTTTATATTGTGACAATGGACTTTCCCAGCATTAATTTTCATGTGTTCGGACGAACTATCTGTCGTGGCATTCGCGCTGTGCAAACCGCCTTTTTTAGCATGATGTTTCTCTTACAATAGTTTATTAAACATTTACAATTACTTGCCTCATTAATTGACCACTTAGGTCATCATGTTAAATATACTTTGCAGTTAGTTGTACTGATGTTGTCTCTTTCAGTTCCACACTTGTTCTGTAATACTGATGCTTACCTGCAAGTTGGCATGGTTTAAAACTACGAGAATTTCCACTGAATAGCTGTGATGAAAATTAATTATATGTGCGACTGTGTAATGTTTTGCATAAAGATATTCACGTGAAGTTATGCTATTCATATATTACGGAATAAATTTGTTTGTGTTTTTTTGTATAAACTGTCGGAAGAATTGAGTGCTGTAGTAGATGTGCCATCACTTAGTTTGCATGAACGCATGTGTGCGTCTTCTGTACAGTGAAAACGTTTTGTCTCACTGGAGTGTTTTTGCTCGATAGAATGAGACTGTTGTTGAACCAGATCCTATGGAAAGGTATGATTTTGGTGGTGTTGGTGTCTTGTTTTTGATGGCTGTTGTTCTTGTTGTGGTCTTTAGTCCAAAGACTGGTTTGATGCAGCTCTCCATGCTGTATCCTGTGCAAGCCTCTTCATCTCCGAGTAAGGCAACCTACAGCCCTCTGAATCTGCTTAGTGTCTTCATCTCTTGGTCTTCCTCTTCGATTTTTACCCTCCGCACTTCCCTCTAATACTAAATTGGTGATCCCGTGATGCCTTAGAATGTGTCCCACCAACCCATCCCTTCTTTTAGTCAAGTTGTGCCACAAATTACTCTTTTCCCCAATTCTATTCCATACCTCCTCATTAGTTACGTGATCTACCCATATAATCTTCAGCTTTCTTCTGTAGAACCACATTTTGACAGTTTCTATTCTCTTCTTGGGGTTGTAGAAAAATATCCGCTACCAGTCACAATAAAAAGTTGTTTATTTGTCACACGACCGGTTTCGGGCTTGCGCCCATCTTCAGGTGTTTACACATTCATGTACATGTTTGTACTGTTGGAGATCACTGTATAAATACAAAAAAATTATTTGCTGGTGACTGCACAGGTACAAGTGGGACAATTGTAAGTGGTAAGGCAGCATTTGACGAAAATATATCTGTACTTACATAGCTTCATATTACACTATTATGATGTGCACTCGTGAAATATGCTATGTTTACATACAAACATGTGGACTTTGGTCAAAGAACTTAGATGTAGCAGATGTAAAGATGTTGCTCATACAGAAACTTGTGGGTTCTGGTCAAAGAACTCACAAGTCAAAGAACTTAGCCACAGGAAGTGCAAAGGTGTTGCATATATAGAAATTTAAAAAGCTATTATAAGCTGCGACGTTTCTTGACACACATTATGACTTTTTTTTTTTGGATTCACATTTTTGATGGAGAACTTAGATCTAGGAAGTACAATGTTGTTATATATATGAAATTACTCAAAGCTATTACAAATTAAAAAATGGCAGCTAGAACTGTTTTGGGCCACACTGTTGTCAGAGAACTTAGATCTAGTCAGAGAACTTAGATCTAGGCGGTACAATAATGTTACACATATGAAATTTTTGAAAGCTATTACACATTATAGAATGCCCATTACAGCTTGTGTTTACAATATGACTATTTCAAATTATGATAATGACACTTGGGCTCTTGTATGACTGCTACATCGAATTTCCACAGAATATTACTTTGGTGTTATATCAGAGGATAATTATTTTCTATTTTTGAATATTTCATGAAATATGTGAAGATAGGATTTGTTTGCAAGTTCCACTTGTTCGTTCAGAACAAGGTCTGGTGAGTTAGAGCTGTGGATATAAATTTCTAGCTAGATATAATAACAAAGCAATATTCTATGGAAATTCGATGTAGCAGTCATACAACAGTCCAAGTGTCATTATCATAATTTGTAATAGTCATATTGTAAACACAAGCTGTAACTGGCATTCTATAATGTGTAATAGCTTTCAAAAGATTCATTTGTGTAACATTATTGTACCGCCTAGATCTAAGTTCTCTGACAACAGTGTGGCTCAAAACAGTTCTAGCTGTCATTTTTTAATTTGTAATAGCTTTGAGTAATTTCATATATATAACAACATTGTACTTCCTTGATCTAAGTTCTCCGTCAAAATGTGAATAATAAAAAAAAACATGATGTGTGTCAAGAAACGTCGCAGCTTATAATAGCTTTTTAAATTTCTATATATGCAACACCTTTGCACTTCCTGTGGCTAAGTTCTTTGACCAGAACCCACAAGTTTCTGTGTGAGCAACATCTTTACATCTGCTACATCTAAGTTCTTTGACCAAAGCCCACATGTTTGTATGTAAACACAGTGTATTTCACGAGTGCACATCATAATAGTGTAATATGAAGCTATACTTGGTAAAATTGATATATGGAGGTGAAAATGACCATAGGTGTGTAACTAAGTGGCAAAACTATCACCACAGCATAACTGTAATAATGGTGCTCCATCTTTTTGTAAGTACAGATATATTTTCGTCAAATGCTGCCTTACCACTTACAATTGTCCACTTGTATCTGTGTAGTCACCAGCAAATGATTTTTTTGTATTTATACAGTGATCTCCAACAGTACAAACATGTACTTGAATGTATAAACACCTGAAGATGGGCGCAAGCCCGAAAGCGGTCGTGTGACAAATAAACAACCTTTTATTGTGACTGGTAGTGGATATTTTCCTACAACCCCATAAAGGAACAGTCACGGAGTTCGACAGCACCCACTATGGAAAAAATTCATTTATTCTCTTCTTGTCTAAACTATTTATCGTCCATGTTTCACTTCCACACATGGCTACACTCCATACAAAGACTTTCAGAAACGACTTCCTGACAATCTATACTCGATGTTAACAGATTTCTCTTCTTCAGAAACGCTTTCCTTGCCATTGCCAGTTTACATTTTATATCCTCTCTACTTCGACCATCATCAGTTATTTTGCTCGCAAATAGCAAAACTCATGTATTATAAGTGTCTCATTTCCTAATGTAATTCCCTCAGCATCACCTGATTTAACTCGACTACATGTCATTATCCTCGTTTTGCGTTTGTTGATATTCATCTTATATCCTCCTTTCAAGACACTGTCCATTCAGTTCAACTGCTCTTCCAGGTCCTTTGCTGTCTCTGCCAGAATTACAATGTCATGGGAAAACCTCAAAGCTTTTATTTATTTTCCATGGATTTTAATTCCTACTCCAAATTTTTCCTTTTTTTACTTTACTGCTTGCTCAATATACAGAATGAATAACATCGGGGATAGCCTGCAGCCCTATCTCACTCCCTCTCAACCATTGGCCCTCGACTCTTATAACTTCAGTCTGGTTTATGTACAAATTGTAAATAGCCTTCCGCTCCCTGTATTTTACCCCTGCCACCTTCAGAATTTGAAAGTATTCTAGTCAACATTGTCAAAAGCCTTCTCTAAGTAAAAATGCTATAAACGTAGGTTTGCGTTTCCTTAACCTATCTTCTAAGAGAAGGCGTGTGGTCAATATTGCCACGCGTGTTCTTACATTTCTCCTGAACCCAAACTGATCTTCCCAGAGGTCAGCTTCTACCCGTTTTTCCATTTTTCTGTAAATGATTCAAGTTAGTATTTTGCAACCGTGACTTATTAAACTGGTAGTTCGGTAATTTTCACATCTGTCAGCACCTGCTTTCTTTGGAATTGGAATTATTATATCCTTCTTGCAATCTGAGGGTATTTCTCCTGTGTCATACATCTTGCACACCAGACAGAAGAGTTTTGTCGTGGAGGGCTCTCCCAGGGCTATCAACAGCTCTAACGGAATGTTGTTTTCTCCAGTGGCCTTATTTTGGCTGAAGTCTTTCGGTGCTTTGTGAAATTCTTAACGCAGTATCATATCTCACTTCTCATCTTCATCTACGTCCCCTTTCATTTCCATAACAATGCCCTCAAGTATATCTTTGAGAGATGAAATAGTGAAGGCAACAGAGGATCAAGTAGGTAAAAAGACGAGGGCTAGTACAAAAATCCTTGGTTAACACAATAGATTCATCTTCATCTACGTCCTCTTCCATTTCCATAGCACTGCCCTCAAGTATATCGAACTTATATAGACCCTCTATATACACCTTCCACCTTTCTGCTTTCCCTTCTTTGCTTAGGACTGGTTTTCCATCTGAGCTCTTGATATTCCTACAGGTGTTTATCTTTTCTCCAAAGGTCTGTTAAATTTTCCTGTAGGCAGCATCTGTCAATATATGCTTTTACATCCTTACATTTGTCCTCTAGCCATTCCTGCTTAGCCATTTTGCACTTCCTATCGATCTCATTTTTTAGACGTTTGTATTCCTTTTCGCCTGCTTCATTTACTGCATTTTTATATTTTCTTCTTTCATGGATTAAATTCAGTATCTATTGTGTTACCCAAGGATTCTTGTACTATCCTTCGTCTTTTTACCTACTTGATCCTCTGTTGCCTTCACTATTTCATCTGTAAAGCTACCCATTCTTCTTCTACTGTACTCCTTTTCCCCTGTTCTTGTCAATCGTTCTTTAATTCTCCATCTGAAACCCTCTACAACCTCTGGTTCTTACTGTTTTTTCAGGTCCCATCTTCGTAAAATCCTGCCTTTTTGCAGTTCCTTCCGTTTTACTCTGCAGCTCATAACCAGTAAATTGTGGTCAGAGTCCACATCTGCCCCTGGAAATGTCTTACAATTTAAAACCTGGTTCCGAAATCTCTGTTTACCATTATATAACCAATCAGAAACCTTCCAGGTCTCTTCAACGTATACAACCTTCTTTCATGAGTCTTAAAGCATGCGTTAGCTATGATTTAATTATACTCGGTGCAAAATTCTACCAGTCGCTTCCTCTTTCATTCCTTCCCCAATCCATATTCAACTACTACTTTTCCTTCTCTTCCTTTTCCTACTATCGAATTCCAGTTTCCCATGACTACTAAATTATCGTCTCCCTTAACTAACTGAATAATTTCTTTTATCTCATCTTTATCATTTGCGGAGCTAGTTGGCACGTAAACTTGTACTACTGTGGTAGATGTGGACTTCGTGTCTACCTTGGCTACAATAATGCGTTCACTATACTCCACGCAGTAGCCTATTTGCGTTCCTATTTTTTGTTCATTATTAAACTTACTTCTGCATTATCCCCATTTGATTTTGTATTTATAACACTGTATTCACCTGACCAGAAGTCTTGGTCCTCCTGCTACCGAACTTCACTAATTCCAACTATAACCAACTTTATCCTATCTACACTCCTGGAAATTGAAATAAGAACACCGTGAATTCATTGTCCCAGGAAGGGGAAACTTTATTGACACATTACTGGGGTCAGATACATCACATGATCACACTGATAGAACCACAGGCACATAGACACAGGCAACAGAGCATGCACAATGTCGGCACTAGTACAGTGTATATCCACCTTTCGCAGCAATGCAGGATGCTATTCTCCCATGGAGACGATCGTAGAGATGCTGGATGTAGTCCTGTGGAACGGCTTGCCATGCCATTTCCACCTGGCGCCTCAGTTGGACCAGCGTTCGTGCTGGACGTGCAGACCGCGAGAGACGACGCTTCATCCAGTTCCAAACATGCTCAATGGGGGACAGATCCGGAGATCTTGCTGGCCAGGGTAGCTGACTTACACCTTCTAGACCACGTTGGGTGGCACGGGATACATGCGGACGTGCATTGTCCTGTTGGAACAGCAAGTTCCCTTGCCGGTCTAGGAATGGTAGAACGATGGGTTCGATGACGGTTTGGATGTACCGTGCACTATTCAGTGTCCCCTTGACGATCACCAGTGGTGTACGGCCAGTGTAGGAGATCGCTCCCCACACCATGATGCCGGGTGTTGGCCCTGTGTGCCTCGGTCGTATGCAGTCCTGATTGTGGCGCTCACCTGCACGGCGCCAAACACGCATACGACCATCATTGGCACCAAGGCAGAAGCGACTCTCATCGCTGAAGACGACACGTCTCCATTCGTCCCTCCATTCACGCCTGTCGCGACACCACTGGAGGCGGGCTGCACGATGTTGGGGCGTGAGCGGAAGACGGCCTAACGGTGTGCGGGACCGTAGCCCAGCTTCATGGAGACGGTTGCGAATGGTCCTCGCCGATACCCCAGGAGCAACAGTGTCCCTAATTTGCTGGGAAGTGGCGGTGCGGTCCCCTACGGCACTGCGTAGGATCCTACGGTCTTGGCGTGCATCCGTGCGTCGCTGCGGTCCGGTCCCAGGTCGACGGGCACGTGCACCTTCCGCCGACCACTGGCGACAACATCGATGTACTGTGGAGACCTCACGCCCCACGTGTTGAGCAATTCGGCGGTACGTCCACCCGGCCTCCCGCATGCCCACTATACGCCCTCGCTCAAAGTCCGTCAACTGCACATACGGTTCACGTCCACGCTGTCGCGGCATGCTACCAGTGTTAAAGACTGCGATGGAGCTCCGTATGCCACGGCAAACTGGCTGACACTGACGGCGGCGGTGCACAAATGCTGCGCAGCTAGCGCCATTCGACGGCCAACACCGCGGTTCCTGGTGTGTCCGCTGTGCCGTGTGTGTGATCATTGCTTGTACAGCCCTCTCGCAGTGTCCGGAGCAAGTATGGTGGGTCTGACACACCGGTGTCAATGTGTTCTTTTTTCCATTTCCAGGAGTGTATTTCCCTTTTTAAATTTCCTAACATCGCCTCACAGTTTCGACAGTCCATCATTTTCAAAGGCTATAAGATACAACACAAAACTAGTAACAAAAAGCATGAAAATATGTTACATTTCACCACTGATAAGAGACTTAGTATAATGAATAGGATATGGCTTTCTAGCTTGCCAGTGTTATGCCAGTCATATAAAATAGTTTATTAGATATCTTGAATCTCGTCAACATTTTCAATCATGAGACAAGTGGAAACAGTTACCAAGGGACCAACTGGAAACCAAGTGGACTAAACTGCTAGGCGGCGCTAGATACATGGTACACGCTGCATTTGTTTGCTTACGACTGCATTTTCATCGTCATATGATATAAAACGATTTCTTCAGTAAACTTCATGTAAATCACTTTACAACGTTTTTCAAAAAAGTATTTCTTAATGAAACAATGTGTAACATATCTTGTGAGTGGTCGAAAGTAATAAACTGGAAGAGCCCGCTAAGTGGCGACAGGGTACCTGAGGCCAACCGTCTGTTAACACACAATTTTTGAAAACTTCCAGTGTATAAATTATTTGTATAAGTGAAAGTTCATAAAAGCCGTTTTATAAGAATTTACAGAGTCTAGAAACACCAGTTGAGACAAGTAGCACTTACTTATGAAGAACAGGTGGCGTCTATGCATTGCTGTTTCTGTTATATAGTTATACCCACTTTTGTAAGAGTTATCTCCGATTCCAGGAAAAAATCGTGACATGTAACGTAAGTAAAAGGCAACAAGTTATGTTGTCTCCCAAAGCTGACATGGTGCACAATAAAATTGTTCAAATGGCTCTAAGCACTATGGGACATAACATCTGAGGTCATCAGTCCCCTAGACTTAGAACTACTTAAACCTAACTAACCGGAGGACATCACACACATCCATGTCCAAGGCAGGATTCCAACCTGAGAACGTAGCAGCAGCGCCGTTCCGGAGTGAAGCGCCTAGAACCGCTCGGCCACAGCGGCCATAGATGCACAATATGACTCTCTCGATCCACCCTTTAGCATCCTCGTTATCTCAGGTAGATGGTGCCACCCAATAGCCTCTCAGTTGGAAACCCTAACTCCGGCCTTCAAGTGATGGGGGTCGTGAGGAGGACAAAGGTGGATTGTGCCTTGTTGTGTCGTTTTCGAAGCTCCTCGACCAACAGAGCAGGGTGTGTGTGTGTTTGAGGACACGGGGGTTGCCAGCCCTCTCTTCCCGCCTGTGGCAGGGTGGGGATTACCCTGAAGCTCCTGCGCCACCTGCACAGCCTGCCGGCCCTGGTCAGCAGATCCTCGCACAGCTGTTCCCATGCCGGGACTGTCTAGAGTGTTTTACAACTAATACCAGTCTGGATGTACTCTGTTGTCATGCACATCATGAGTCTGCTAATGCCGAGATTGACGTCAAGAGAAAGAAAGCACGTTGGTCTGAGAAGGAATAATTGAGGATGGCACATGCTGAGGCCCAACCACTCAGCAAGGTATCCCGCTTCATCAACCAGTGGCTCCAGCCACTGTTCCTGGAGTGCAGCATGGAGATCATTAAGGGGCAGTGGAGGAAGAAACCGTGTACTGTGACCAGGTGGCAGCTTTTCTGGTTGCCAGGAATGTGGGGTCGCCTCCACATGTGGCCCCACCATTTGGCACTTCTCAACATCCTTCACTTTCTTCTGGGGCCGGGAGTCAATAAAAAGATGCCTTCGGGGGGGGGGGGGGGATTTGACATCTCTATCCCCATCATGTCCTCGTTTTCAGGTCCAGGAATAACATCATCAGCCTGGGGCCTGGAACACCACCAAACATCTTTTGTGGGATGCTGCAAGACATCCTGGACGTTATAGGCAGTTCCCCTCCCCTATTACAGGAAAGAGCTGCAGGACTCTACCAACAGCCACCACCAGCTCTCTAGAAGAAGCGGCGTAGATGGCAGTATGTGGTCTGCCAGCTGGCTTACTGCAAGAACCAGGGTTGCTGTATCAGGGGACTCTTTGTTGGGACACTGTTCCACGCCCACCACCTGTCATGGCTCATTGAGTTGTGGGTGAACGTATTTACTCAGAGACCAACAGGCCAACTGCAGTCCCTGGAGGAGTCCCTTCTTTCTGGTTGCAGCACTGTAGCCCTTTTGGACATATGGCCCCCCATCAGCACTGCCAAGGTGACTGCAGCTTTCTCTCCACTATGTTCCGCTGCATATCCTGATGGCCTCTCTCCATTGAGGAGGCGCCATTTCCCATCTCACATCCTCGTTAAGCTTTTCAACCTTTTCCTGCTTTTCCATGCTCTCTCATCCAGTCTCCGTTGCGCCCATGTCACCTTTTAGTGGCAGTTTAGTGGCAATTTAGTGGCTTCAGCAGCATCCACTGCTGACTTCCGCCTGATCATGCCCGCACTACACCATGACTAGCTCCGGGTTGCACTCATCTTGGTGCACTTTTAGCAGGCTGTGGCTGGCCAGCCAGAGTGGCCGAGCGGTTCTAGGCGCTATAGTTTGGAACCGCGCGACCGCTACGGTCGCAGGTTCGAATCCTGCCTCGGGTATGCGTGTGTGTGATGTCTTTAGGTTAGTTAGGTTTAAGTAGTTCTAAGTTCTAGGGGACTGATGACCTCAGAAGTTAAGTCCCACAGTGCTCAGAGCCATTTTTGTGGCTGTGGCTGACAGCAGATACACCCTGCAATACTTACACGCTCCTGTTAGTCAGAAGGGCTTGGGTATTCCAGCAGTCGGCTGGCTAGGGGCCCTTCTTAGTAGGAACTGCTTGCTCAGCTGGAGAGCTTTCAGGGGTGCTGATGGGCAGAGGGACTTGATGTATGTAGAGCGTGAGGTGGCGAGGCTGAACCACATCTCCTACTGTTGCACAGCTGTGGAAAATGTGAGCCAACCGCCACCACTCATCTGTTGATGGAGTGGACCTTAGACAGCAAGAATGCCAAGACAGCATGTATGGGTGTCAGAGCCTACCCATTTCCTATCTGGGCGAGACTTTATCCAGTGTGTTTGCATGCAGATCGATCTCTTCCCCACATAGGCGACGCTGCTACATGGGCGCAGAGGGGACACCAGGTGCCATGCTGTGTGTAATATGAAGGAAACATCAAACCACAACACCCAGCAGTGCTTCTGGAGCAGTGGACCCCGGGTCAAGCAGCATAATACAGTGGTCAACTATTTTGCCTGTGGCTTGCGACAACTGGGGTTGAAGTCAACACTGAACCCCTCCTGAGAACCACCAATCGGCTCTGGAGACCAGACGTCTTGGCATTGTATGGTGAGGCGGTGCACATCATTGTCATCCAGGTCAATGCTGACCAACTGGACCAGGGCAATTCAGCCTGGAGAAGATAGCCTACTATGACACCCCAGCTGTACATCGGCACTCCATGCTGCCTATCCAGCTGCTAAGAAAGTGACCTCAGCTACCACCTACTGGAGAGGTGTCTGGGCCCCTAAGGCAGCAGACCTACTGGAACTCGTCGTTAAGAAGAGGAACTTGTACATGTTATCGACATGTGTACTGATTGGGACAGTGGCTGGTGCCATGATTTATGATCATGTGACAGCTCTTTGCCCAAAGGACAGAGTAAGCACTAGGTAATCTGGCTGCATTTGTGTTAAGTATTGCGGTACTACCTGCTGTCACGTCCAACAGCTATAAGAGTACTAACGCCTCAACTGGCATTTTTAGATTTTGAAAATTCTTATAAAATGGTATTTATGAACTTTTACTGATGCTAGTAATTTATCGCTGTCATGTTTGGACAACATGGTTGTGGAGTAACAGCGATTAGTATAAATTAACTTAGTATTAAGAAAACAGCCTTAATCTCGTTTTTTATTTATTTAGTGCCGACCGGTTTCAGCCCATCGCAGGGGCCATCTTCAGGGCGAACATACTGTGAAATTACAATATATATATTAGACAAAACTAATGATAACAATATTAAAAGAGTGGATTACGTAAATATAATGTTTTACCCACTGTTCGACTGCTGGTGGCGTCACGTCCACCAAGGAGTGGCAGGAGACTGTAAGGAAATAACCGTACATCTAGGTTTATATAGCAAGATACGAGCACGTGAGCGTAAGTAACGCCTCCAGCGGAGACCAATGGTAGACGTCTAGGCTTAAAAATTGAAGTATAAATACAATTTGTGTTAAGATTACAATGTAAAGAAACCATGTTCATTTTAAAAAACACTGTTAGATAAATAAACATAAAAAAGTATGAGAAAAAACTTTTCAACGTCAAACTTATAAAAGTATGCAGTTGTTTTGCTGATGCAGATGAAAGAAACTCAAAAGAAGGATAGTCATGTGGATGTTTTAATGCATACCTTCGTCATGGAAAGAGTAAAGGTGAGCACTCACGGTATAGAGGAGGCATTACGTTTTTGATAGCAATATAACCAAAACTGAAATTTGCCAGCTAACATGCACATGCATACACGCACGCACACGCAGTAACACTAGTTAGTTGTGAGGAATGACACACTACAAACGCTTTGCTACTGTTTCAGTCTCGAATATGTGCCTTTTGACGATTCAGCTGTGCTGTGAGTAATCACCTGTACTCATTCCGTTATTTGCATCCCATCCAGACTTTTTCAGTCCCATATAAGAAACGTTAACAGTATGAAATTACTAGGGTAGGCACATAGGTTACTTGTGAGTACCATTTCCTATTACACTGATAAATCTATGCTTTGACTGGATTTCACAGCGGACATGGTTAATTCTTAACGAACTCAATGGGCTGGTAACAAAATTTGAAGTCACATCCTTGTTATTTATCATATGTTATCTTGTTGGGCTGCTTATCACAAATAGCCATTATTTACTACCGCAATCACCTCAAACTCTTACTGACGAAGGCAGAACTTCAGCATGCCAGATTATAAAAGGCTGAGGGGGGAAGAATGTTGCCTGCAATTTGGTATCAAGCTTACTTCGCCAATATGCTTTGAGACTGGGTCGTGAGTCGTGCTTGGGTAGCTCAGCCGGTAGAGGTCTTGCCCGCGAAAGTAAAGTTCCTGATTTCGAGTCTCAAGCCGGCACATAGTTTTAATCTACCAGGGAGTTTTGGTATCAAGCTGTTTCTTGAGTTGATTTCCTTTATTTGGTATTGTGTTGTTACCAGATTCTTAACTTACGGTACTGGCATTAAAGAAAGGAAGATGTCCCAAGATTGCTTGAGCATTACTCTGCTTCACCTTGGATGGCTCTATTGGACGTGGTTCTAAATAGTATGGCTTACACGTTTGTACAGTAGTAAAGTATGGAAACACGCGTTGCAACTTCAAAAAAAAAAAAAAAAAAAAAAAAAAACAGATCGTTTTGCATAATAAGCGTGCCGTTTATGATACGAGATTTCCCACTGGCAGAACTCGAGACTGAAGTGGCTGTTCTTGCCTCCACGTTGGGTGCCAAATGAAGTGGCTCTTCGAGAGGAGTATACTTGTTTATTTATTTATATTTTCCTCATTTGTTCGTTGTCTAAAAACACGCGTGAATGTAATTGTGTGGTCCAATATGCAAAAATTGTTAAATGATTTTTACTTAAATCTATCATTCTAAGAGATATACACTTTCATTTTTGACTTTAGAGTTATTTAACTATTTTAGAAAATTGTTTTACTTTTTCGTAACTCACAACTGAGCAGTAAAATCATCAAACATAATGGGCTGAAATACTTCCAAGAATATTACTTGTGAACGAAAACATAACAGTATTATAATTAGCCTAGGCGTATTTTTACTTTAAGAGCATGGACTCAAATATTGAAAGCCGGCTTCTGTGGCCGAGCGGTTCTAGGCGCTTTAGTCCGGAGCCGCGCTGCTGCTACGGTCGCAGGTTCGAATTCTGCCTTGGGCATGGATGTGTGTGATGTCCTTAGGTTAGTTAGGTTTAAGTAGTTCTAATTTCTAGGGGACTGATGACTTCAAATGTTAAGTCCCATAGTGCTTAGAGCCATTTGAACCTTTTTTCAAAAATTGAAATTATTGTGGACCCACACAATACTCAAAGACTACTCCTCCTACCATCATATTCAGGCTGTGGTAGACGAATACTGGCTCTCGGCGTTAAGCTGAAAAGTAAAATCTTAAAACAAATGTCGCTCTCCGCTGCGGCTCATTGCTGTGAAAAAAAACTTTGTTAAATATTAAAGTGGGAGATCTCTGCGCTTCCGCTATGATTTCGCTTTTTAGGTCGACGCGTAATGGCGTCCGTTGAAGCAGCGGCCATTAAAATTGTGGACCTGTAAACATGTTAAGAAAAATTAATTAAATGCAAAGATGATGATGATGATGTTGTTTGGTTTGTGGGGCGCTCAACTGCGTGGTTATCAGCGCCCGTACAATTACCCAATCTTTGCTCAGTCCAATTTCGCCACTTTCCTGGATGATGATGAAATGATGAGGACAACACAAACACCCAGTCATCTCGAGGCAGGTGAAAATCCCTGACCCCGCCGGGAATCGAACCCGGGACCCCGTGCTCAGGAAGCGAGAACGCTACCGCGAGACCACGAGCGGCGGACTAAATGCAAAGAACACGACAGAGGGCTCACTCACTGTACATCGAAATAACTCACATATATACTTTAACGTACTATATTAACAAGATTAACAATATTTTCGTGGTACAAGATGTCTGCTAGAAACAAGCGAAGAGAGAGGAAGAGAAGAACAATCTAGGAGCGTTCTTCTCCCTTATTAATAGCATAGAAGTTATTACATTCAAGGAGTTTACTCTTTGGTACTAAGATTAAATTTACTATTTACTATAAAACAGGGAAATTTAACGCCGCCTATGCCGTCGGTGAAACACATAAGGTTCGTGTATATTTATTTCGTCGTGAGATACACTCGTTCCAATTTTTTTTTTTTTTTTGCTTTAAATGTCTTTACGACACAATTGTCGCTGGGACAGCACAAAACGTCCGTTTAGAATGGCTTACCAGCAGTTTTTGGCGGCACGCGAGGGCAGGGGCAAAGGCAGACGCTTCGCGTACTTAGCGGACCATCACCCTCTGCACTCCGTCTCATTTCGGCTCCCTTTGTCTTGTGAGCGTTTACGAAGCAATGTGGCAAGCACGTAAGACTCGCGAAGGAGTAGGCGCGTCTTGACCTCAGAATATTAATCTGCCATGTTCTGTTCTTGATCTCTCGGCCATGCCTTGCATGTCGGGCATCTGTCATGCTTATCTAACCCACTTATCAAATCGATGCAATCACCATGATTAGAATGACGTTGCGTGTAAATTCAATCACAATCTGCGCGAAGCTTTGTTACCAGAGAAATTTCAGCTCCTTTGTGAACCATAATGCTCACGCCAACAGTTAACGTAATTATTTCATGAACTCAGGTTTGGCAGTCATTTCTTCCCTGAGATTACTTATTTCTGTTCTGTGGTGACTTACATCTGACTAAATTGTCAATGACTCGTAATTTTGCCGGCCGCGGTGGTCTCGCGGTTCTAGGCGCTCAGTCCGGAGCCGCGCGACTGCTACGGTCGCAGGTTCGAATTCTGCCTCGGGCATGGATGTGTGTGATGTCCTTAGGTTAGTTAGGTTTAAGTAGTTCTAAGTTCTAGGGGACTGATGACCACAGATGTTAAGTCCCATTGTGCTCAGAGCCATTTGAACCATTTGAACTCGTAATTTTTTTTGAATTCCTCTTTCATTTCCGTAGCCATCTGTACCCAATGCTACTCTAATTTTTTCAGTTTCATACAAGACCTGAAGCTACAGTTCATATGTTAGGGCCATCCTTCCAAAAACGTTTCCTTGCACTTACATCATTATCATATATATAATCGTAGACGGGTTATTTGCACTTGGAGAGGGAATACTCGGTGCATATCGAAGACTCATTTAGTAAAGTATAGGCATAACCCCAGTGGCGTCTAGCAGTAGCTTTCGTTCTCTTCGCTGCAGAAGAATGCATGTAGAATCATTTAGCTCGCAAAAGTACGTAGATCCAAAGATCGACATATCGTAGCTGCAAACTTGTGAAGTAGTGGTCATTTATGATGAGGAAAATTTTTGTGCAACTCTACAAGACTTATTTTATTATAAAATTTACACGCCATTGCTTGTCACACTGTATTTAGATAGCTATCCTGCACTGACGTCTTGTACACTGATGTAAACTTTGCTTTGAAGTTGCTGACCCGACGATAATGCTGCTTTTCATCCATTCACAAAGACCTACTCACCTCTTCAAGCGCTGCGCCATTACGTTAGAGTATATACACTGGCTTATAACAAAGAACGCACTGAGTGCGCGTTCGCAGCAGATTCAATCTTCAGTAAGGTTCATTTGAAAGTGTTGTGTCAACAATTATGACAGGAAAAAAATATTAGCTGCTAATGGCTTGGCACGTGCATCAGGAGAGCAACAGAGAATGGGTGTCCGGGAGGTGCAGAGATACACCTTCTACGTGATTTACACTCCTGGAAATTGAAATAAGAACACCGTGAATTCATTGTCCCAGGAAGGGGAAACTTTATTGACACATTCCTGGGGTCAGATACATCACATGATCACACTGACAGAACCACAGGCACATAGACACAGGCAACAGAGCATGCACAATGTCGGCACTAGTACAGTGTATATCCACCTTTCGCAGCAATGCAGGCTGCTATTCTCCCATGGAGACGATCGTAGAGATGCTGGATGTAGTCCTGTGGAACGGCTTGCCATGCCATTTCCACCTGGCGCCTCAGTTGGACCAGCGTTCGTGCTGGACGTGCAGACCGCGTGAGACGACGCTTCATCCAGTCCCAAACATGCTCAATGGGGGACAGATCCGGAGATCTTGCTGGCCAGGGTAGTTGACTTACACCTTCTAGAGCACGTTGGGTGGCACGGGATACATGCGGACGTGCATTGTCCTGTTGGAACAGCAAGTTCCCTTGCCGGTCTAGGAATGGTAGAACGATGGGTTCGATGACGGTTTGGATGTACCGTGCACTATTCAGTGTCCCCTCGACGATCACCAGTGGTGTACGGCCAGTGTAGGAGATCGCTCCCCACACCATGATGCCGGGTGTTGGCCCTGTGTGCCTCGGTCGTATGCAGTCCTGATTGTGGCGTTCACCTGCACGGCGCCAAACACGCATACGACCATCATTGGCACCAAGGCAGAAGCGACTCTCATCGATTCGTCCCTCCATTCACGCCTGTCGCGACACCACTGGAGGCGGGCTGCACGATGTTGGGGTGTGAGCGGAAGACGGCCTAACGGTGTGCGGGACCGTAGCCCAGCTTCATGGAGACGGTTGCGAATGGTCCTCGCCGATACCCCAGGAGCAACAGTGTCCCTAATTTGCTGGGAAGTGGCGGTGCGGTCCCCTACGGCACTGCGTAGGATCCTACGGTCTTGGCGTGCATCCGTGCGTCGCTGCGGTCCGGTCCCAGGTCGACGGGCACGTGCACCTTCCGCCGACCACTGGCGACAACATCGATGTACTGTGGAGACCTCACGCCCCACGTGTTGAGCAATTCGGCGGTACGTCCACCCGGCCTCCCGCATGCCCACTATACGCCCTCGCTCAAAGTTCGTCAACTGCACATACGGTTCACGTCCACGCTGTCGCGGCATGCTACCAGTGTTAAAGACCGCGATGGAGCTCCGTATGCCACGGCAAACTGGCTGACACTGACGGCGGCGGTGCACAAATGCTGCGCAGCTAGCGCCATTCGACGGCCAACACCGCGGTTCCTGGTGTGTCCGCTGTGCCGTGCGTGTGATCATTGCTTGTAGTTGTCTTGTGACAGCCAGAGCGAGAGCACCAGCAGCAGCGAGTACTGTTTGTATAAAGCGTTTATTTTGCATTTTGTTTACGACCTTCCACTAAGGAAGGGATTCTATTTGTGTTTATCTGCTCTGCATAGTAACTAACAGTTCTTGATAAAACTTTACGTAGTTTTCGTGTTAGATTTCTTAGTGTTTTCTTGATCGTTTAGAACAGAAAGCGCCCTAAAACCGTCTTTTGTTTGTTTCGCGGCCGTTAGCCACTAGTCACTTGAATCAGCAGTTGTCTTGTGACAGCCAGAGCGAGAGCACCAGCAGCAGCGAGTACTGTTTGTATAAAGCGTTTATTTTGCATTTTGTTTACGACCTTCCACTAAGGAAGGAATTCTATTTGTGTTTATCTGCTCTGCATAGTAACTAACAGTTCTTGATAAAACTTTACGTAGTTTTCGTGTTAGATTTCTTAGTGTTTTCTTGATCGTTTAGAACAGAAAGCGCCCTAAAACCGTCTTTGTTTGTTTCGCGGCCGTTAGCCACTAGTCACTTGAATCAGCAGTTGTCTTGTGACAGCCAGAGCGAGAGCACCAGCAGCAGCGAGTACTGTTTGTATAAAGCGTTTTTGTACTTATTTGCTGCGCTTAGCTTTTAAATAGTTTTTCTGAGAAAACCTAGCGTAGTTTTCGCGTCTCGTATTTCAGTGAGTGATTCTTGATTATCAGAGTAGCTCATCAGAAGATTATCTTGGGAATTTGTCACCGTATAGGGTAGGGTAAGCATAGTCATGTGTAGGGACTGTGGTTGTTGTGAGCGGACGCAAGGAGAATTGGCCACTCTTCGGGGGCAGGTGGAGGCTTTGTCTGTTAGGCTCATCGAGCTCGAGGCGCAGGCGTCGGCTCGTAGTGGCGTTGGGGCAACTGTGGTGAGACCTATGCCTACTTCGGTGGCCTTGGAATCACATGGAACCCCTGATGTCGCTGCGTCTTCCGGCAGTGAGCATCTTACCGGTCAGCCATCACTCCAGGGTGAATGGCGGACAGTGGTGGGCTCGCGCGTGCCTGGCCGAAAGGCGAAGGTGGGATCTGGCCGCGTGGCAGCTGCCTTACCCCTTTCCAACAGGTACGGGGTGCTTCCTAGTGGTGATGACATCGTTTCCGAGCCACCACAGGATGCCTCGCCTGTTGGGCCAGTGGCCGATTCTCCGGCAAGGTCCCGACAGTCACAGAGGGCGGGCCTATTAGTTATAGGGAGCTTCAACGTTAGGCGGGTTATGGAGCCCCTCAGGAAAATAGCGGGTAGGTCGGGGAAGAATGCCAGTGTGCACTCGGTGTGCCTGCCGGGGGGTCTCGTCCGTAATGTGGAGGAGGCCCTTCCGGCAGCTATTAAAACGCACTGGGTGTGACCGGCTGCAGATAGTAGCACATGTCGGAACGAATGACGCCTGCCGCTTGGGTTCTGAGGCCATCCTTGGTTCCTTCCGGCGGCTGGCTGATTTGATGAAGACAACCAGCATCGCACGCGGAGTGCAAGCTGAGCTTAATATCTGCAGCATAGTGCCCAGAGTCGATCGCGGTCCTCTGGTTTGGAGCCGTGTGGAGGGTCTAAACCAGAGGCTCAGACGACTCTGCGACTATAATGGTTGCAAATTCATCGACCTCCGTTATTGGGTGGAGAACTGTAGGGCCCCCCTAGACAGGTCAGGCGTGCACTACACACCGGAAGCAGCTACTAGGGTAGCAGAGTACGTGTGGCGTGCACACGGGGGTTTTTTAGGTTAGAGGGACCCCCTCTTGGGCGAAACGATAAAATACCTGACGGCTTACCAGAGAGGACATTATCATCGTTGATAAAGAACGTCCGTCCTCAGAGACCAAAAACAGGAAAAGTTAACGTAATATTGGTAAACTGCAGGAGTATCCAGGGCAAGGTTCCTGAATTAGTATCTCTTATTGAAGGAAATAGTGCGCATATAGTATTAGGAACGGAAAGTTGGTTAAAACCGGAAGTGAACAGTAACGAAATCCTAGACACAGAATGGAATATATACCGCAAGGATAGGATAAACGCCAATGGTGGAGGAGTATTTATAGCAGTAAAGAATTCAATAATATCCAGTGAAGTTATTAGCGAATGCGAATGTGAAATAATCTGGGTTAAGCTAAGTATCAAAGGTGGGTCAGATATGATAGTCGGATGCTTCTATAGACCACCTGCATCAGCAACAGTAGTAGTTGAGCGCCTCAGAGAGAACCTGCAGAACGTCGTGAAGAAGTTTCGTGATCATACTATTGTAATAGGGGGAGACTTCAATCTACCAGGTATAGAATGGGACAGTCACACAATCAGAACTGGAGCCAGGGACAGAGACTCTTGTGACATTATCCTGACTGCCTTGTCCGAGAATTACTTCGAGCAGATAGTTAGAGAACCAACTCGTGAAGCTAACGTTTTAGACCTCATAGCAACAAATAGACCGGAACTTTTCGACTCCGTGAATGTAGAAGAGGGTATCAGTGATCATAAGTCAGTGGTTGCATCAATGACTACAAGTGTAATAAGAAATGCCAAGAAAGGAAGGAAAATATATTTGCTTAACAAGAGTGATAGGGCACAAATCGCAGAATATCTGAGTGACCACCATCAAACGTTCATTTCTGAGGAAGAGGATGTGGAACAAAAATGGAAAAAATTCAGAAACATCGTCCAGTACGCCTTAGATAAGTTCGTACCGACTAAGGTCCAAAGCGAGGGGAAAGATCCACCGTGGTATAACAATCATTTACGAAAGGTACTACGGAAACAAAGAAAGCTTCATCATAGGTTTAAGAGTAGTCGAATCATAGCTGATAAGGAAAAGCTGAACGAAGCGAAAAACGTAAAGAGAACAATGAGAGAAGCATTCAACGAATTCGAACATAAAACATTGGCAAACAATCTAAACAAGAACCCTAAAAAGTTTTGGTCATATGTAAAATCGGTAAGCGGATCTAAATCCCCTATTCAGTCACTCGTTGACCACGATGGCACCGAAACAGAGGACGACCGAAGAAAGGCAGAAATACTGAATTCAGTGTTCCGAAACTGTTTCACTGCGGAAAATCGTAACACGGTCCCTGACTTCAGCCGTCGCACGGACGCCAAAATGGAAAATATTGAAATAAACGATATCGGAATTGAAAAACAACTGCTATCACTTAGTAGCGGAAAAGCATCCGGACCAGACGAGATACCCTTAAGATTCTACAGTGATTATGCTAAAGAACTTGCCCCCTTTCTATCAGCAATTTATCGTAGATCGCTGGAAGAACGTAAAGTACCTAGCGACTGGAAGAAAGCGCAGGTCGTTCCCATTTTCAAGAAGGGTCATAAATCAGATGCGAATAATTATAGGCCTATTTCGCTTACGTCAATCTGTTGTAGAATAATGGAACATGTTTTGTGTTCTCGTATTATGACGTTCTTAGATAATACAAATCTCCTTCATCATAACCAACATGGATTCCGCAAACAGAGATCATGTGAAACTCAGCTCGCCCTATTTGCCCAAGAAATTCACAGTGCCGTAGACACTGGCGAGCAGATTGATGCCGTATTCCTGGACTTCAGGAAGGCATTTGATACGGTTCCGCACTTACGTTTAGTGAAAAAAATACGAGCTTACGGAATATCGGACCAGGTTTGTGATTGGATTCAGGATTTCCTAGAAGAAAGAACACAACATGTCATTCTTAACGGTTCAAAATCTGCAGATGTAGAGGTAATTTCGGGAGTACCGCAAGGAAGCGTGATAGGACCTTTATTGTTTACAATATACATAAATGACTTAGTTGACAACATCGGTAGCTCCGTGAGGCTATTTGCAGATGACACGGTTGTCTACAAGAAAGTAGCAACATCAGAAGACTCGTACGTACTCCAGGAAGACCTGCAGAGGATTAATGCATGGTGCGACAGCTGGCAGCTTTCCCTAAACGTAGATAAATGTAATATAATGCGCATACATAGGGGCAGAAATCCATTCCAGTACGATTATGCCATAGGTGGTAAATCATTGGAAGCGGTAACGACCGTAAAATACTTAGGAGTTACTATCCGGAGCGATCTGAAGTGGAATGATCACATAAAACAAATAGTGGGAAAAGCAGGCGCCAGGTTGAGATTCATAGGAAGAATTCTAAGAAAATGTGACTCATCGACGAAAGAAGTAGCTTACAAAACGCTTGTTCGTCCGATTCTTGAGTATTGCTCATCAGTATGGGACCCTTACCAGGTTGGATTAATAGAAGAGATAGACATGATCCAGCGAAAAACAGCGCGATTCGTCATGGGGACATTTAGTCAGCGCGAGAGCGCTACGGAGATGTTGAACAAGCTCCAGTGGCGGACACTTCAAGAAAGGCGTTACGCAATACGGAGAGGTTTATTATCGAAATTACGAGAGAGCACATTCCGGGAAGAGATGGGCAACATATTACTACCGCCCACATATATCTCGCGTAATGATCACAACGAAAAGATCCGAGAAATTAGAGCAAATACGGAGACTTACAAGCAGTCGTTCTTCCCACGCACAATTCGTGAATGGAACAGGGAAGGGGGGATCAGATAGTGGTACAATAAGTACCCTCCGCCACACACCGTAAGGTGGCTCGCGGAGTATAGATGTAGATGTAGATGTGCTTGTACAGCCCTCTCGCAGTGTCCGGAGCAAGTATGGTGGGTCTGACACACCGGTGTCAATGTGTTCTTTTTTCCATTTCCAGGTGTGTATGTATTACAGTTCACAAAACGGTCATCGTCGATACTCAAGAAATGCTCAGAACGAACCATTGACTTGCACCATGAACACTGAATAAAAAATGGCGCGGCACAGTGATCACAGAGATTGGCACCATCAAGATCGAAGGCGAACTCCTTGGTAGTTACAGACCGTGCAAAAGTTCAGCTAGGTCCGCACTCTTAAACATTTGCATGTAGAATCACTTTGCTGTAACGAGGTGATGATAACTGATGGAATGTGATGGCCTGCAATCGAATGCGAAACAGTTTGTCGTGGAGCTTATCATGAAATTGGCTATCCTTTAAGTCGTAGCTGCAGATAGTTCGGTAATACGTTTTATAGGCACGGGAATAACAAATATCCAGAGACTGAATTCTTGTATTGGTTCCGGGTGGTGCGAATTGCAACGTCACACATTTTTCAGAAAGGACAGTTTGCTCTAAAGGTGTAAGATTTTAATAAGCGGACCAGGAATCAAGCAGCATCGTGTTATTTTGGCCAGCTATTGGGCAAAAGCACTGCTCATACAATAGTTGTAGTTCTCTTACGTTCGTTTTCCCACTCTTGCTTGCTGTGACGTAAATATTCCCTACTGCCCTCGGATTATCACGCACAATTTAAATACATCTATCCAGCGCGTACAGTAGCTCAAAACACCTCCAGAATATTCCCCGACCTAGCACCAACAATGACACAACTGACTCATCTTGAAACAACTACACCTCACCTAGACGGAAGACCATAACAAAAGCCCATGACATGAAGTATAACGCACCAAAACCCATATCCGAAACACCGCAACGGCTCCGCACCGCACAAAACACACAAGTATCACACAGAAAAACACAACATCAACATACATAAAACACAACAAAATAGTACAAAAACAATCATAAACTAAGGAAAATATTGTGATACCCAACTCCGAGTACTCTAGTAACAGGAAAGGAGAACCTGTAACGTAGAAGTAAGCGAAAACACTAAAGTACGAACTCCACAACACGTAACACTTCTGCACAAGCAAAAAAAAAAAAAAAAAAAAAAAAAAAAAAATGTAAACCATTACTCAATGATACATCACTTATCTATTTTTATATGTATTTCAAATATTTTAATTTATAATGTTATCAATCACGTATTTATAAGTTAATGAACCAAAAAACAATATTATGTATAGCATGTATTCAAAAATATAAGTTAGGTACAATAAATAAAATAAAGACGTAAACCTCTGGCTGATGAAGGGCACTGAGATAAGCCTTAAAACAGCCCGCCTTCTCCCCTCAGGAGAAAGAATGAAAAAAAAAAACACGCACACGACAAAGAATCGTCGGAGGCACAGCACCTTCTACTTCTCGCAGCTCAATAAATAACGTTTAGCCAGTTTACCATCGAGATTAACAGTTGACATAATTGGATACCAGTGCGTGAAGGCAGTGATGCTAACTGATCCTGATGCAGCTCTCTTGGTGCCTCTAATTTCCTGAGTGCATTTCGTATGCATTCCCTCTTCAAATCCCTATCGGCCAGAGTTGTAAGCAAAGTCATTACTGAATGACAAGATAAGTTTGTTTCTCTCAATTTCAAATTTATTCCGTAGTTTTTTATGTATTGTCAAGTTGACTCTTTGTTTGAAATTTCGTTATCTTACATCTTTCAATTCTGTAGCACAGTTTCAAGGTATGCAACCATCCGCTGCTCCCCTTGAAATCACTGTAATCTATGTTGCGAGCAATGCGATGTGCAATGTGATAACGTAGTAGGTGACTATCGTGCACATCCTGGAAATTGAATCGAGCATTCTTGAAACGCACAAACACCAATTTCTGCATCAAGTGCGCCTTGTCCTCCCTTGAATATCCGCAGCTTTCCTTAAGCACTAGACGGTCACATTGCCGAGGACTATTCGAGATCTGTATATAACTGTTTTTTACTATGCAGCGCATGATCTTACATGTACGTAATTATGTTTAGTACCCGCTCCTTGGACAACGATTGTTCTTTACTACGTTTCAGTAGAGACGGGATTTGAGGCTCCCCGTCCTTCAAGCATGATGAACCACATGGCTCAACACCTGTCACCACCACTTTCACTTGCTAAGCTCGTGCCGTTTTCGTTGTACACTTCATGTACACTCTCAACACAGACAAGCGTATACGACTTATCTTGTAGAAACGCTAATACACCCCTGGAAATTGAAATAAGAACACCGTGAATTCATTGTCCCAGGAAGGGGAAACTTTATTGACACATTCCTGGGGTCAGATACATCACATGATCACACTGACAGAACCACAGGCACATAGACACAACCAACAGAGCATGCACAATGTCGGCACTAGTACAGTGTATATCCACCTTTCGCAGCAATGCAGGCTGCTATTCTCCCATGGAGACGATCGTAGAGATGCTGGATGTAGTCCTGTGGAACGGCTTGCCATGCCATTTCCACCTGGCGCCTCAGTCGGACCAGCGTTCGTGCTGGACGTGCAGACCGCGTGAGACGACGCTTCATCCAGTTCCAAACGTGCTCAATTGGGGACAGATCCGGAGATCTTGCTGGCCAGGGTAGTTGACTTACACCTTCTAGAGCACGTTGGGTGGCACGGGATACATGCGGACGTGCATTGTCCTGTTGGAACAGCAAGTTCCCTTGCCGGTCTAGGAATGGTAGAACGATGGGTTCGATGACGGTTTGGATGTACCGTGCACTATTCAGTGTCCCCTCGACGATCACCAGTGGTGTACGGCCAGTGTAGGAGATCGCTCCCCACACCATGATGCCGGGTGTTGGCCATGTGTGCCTCGGTCGTATGCAGTCCTGATTGTGGCGCTCACCTGCACGGCGCCAAACACGCATACGACCATCATTGGCACCAAGGCAGAAGAGACTCTCATCGCTGAAGACGACACGTCTCCATTCGTCCCTCCATTCACGCCTGTCGCGACACCACTGGAGGCGGGCTGCACGATGTTGGGGTGTGAGCGGAAGACAGCCTAACGGTGTGCGGGACCGTAGCCCAGCTTCATGGAGACGGTTGCGAATGGTCCTCGCCGATACCCCAGGAGCAACAGTGTCCCTAATTTGCTGGGAAGTGGCGGTGCGGTCCCCTACGGCACTGCGTAGGATCCTACGGTCTTGGCGTGCATCCGTGCGTCGCTGCGGTCCGGTCCCAGGTCGACGGGCACGTGCACCTTCCGCCGACCACTGGCGACAACATCGATGTACTGTGGAGTCCTCACGCCCCACGTGTTGAGCAATTCGGCAGTACGTCCACCCGGCCTCCCGCATGCCCACTATACGCCCTCGCTCAAAGTCCGTCAACTGCACATACGGTTCACGTCCACGCTGTCGCGGCATGCTACCAGTGTTAAAGACTGCGATGGAGCTCCGTATGCCACGGCAAACTGGCTGACACTGACGGCGGCGGTGCACAAATGCTGCGCAGCTAGCGCCATTCGACGGCCAACACCGCGGTTCCTGGTGTGTCCGCTGTGCCGTGCGTGTGATCATTGCTTGTACAGCCCTCTCGCAGTGTCCGGAGCAAGTATGGTGGGTCTGACACACCGGTGTCAATGTGTTCTTTTTTCCATTTCCAGGAGTGTAATTTGTCAGCCACTTCTTTCTCACTCTGCGAAATTACTTGGCTACCTTTCTGACGAAATGTAAACTTCGGCAAATGTAGTTGTAGATACAATGCAATGTTTGCTTTGTTTACCGTTACCATTACTCTGCTTTGTATCAGCAGCACTAGCACTGTCGTGGTTATTCGTTGACTAAGCAGTTCAGCTACGCAACGTACCCTTGTGTTGTACTCACCATCGAATACTTCCAGTACCGCCCCTGTTACCATAAGCAGCCAGTTTTGTGGTTGCATGACAGACAATATGTGGGGCGTCTAAAGTCGTAAACATCATTGCCCTACTGCAACCTCGCACTCTAGGGGTTCCTTGTAGTTCTACGACGAACGTAACACACGTCTATTTGTCTGAAGCCGGCACACAGTTTACACTTCCAGGGTGCCACGAAATGACAACTCACCGACGCAATTTGCATTTTACACGTCCAACGCTCACTGCCCAGTCGGCGGGCGAGCAAGCGTGAACGATCGTGGTCGCCTACCCGTCTCCAGAACTGGTCTGGCCTAAGCCGTGGGCCTTCACATCACAGAAGAGCAAGTACGTGAGCAGCCATGAACAGTCAGCCATATGTGTCAAAGTCCTCCTGACCATTTTTTGCTCAAAACAAGATATATTGTTTGTAAGTGACAATGTCCTAGGTGTAGCTCGGTTATACAGGGTGGTCCATTGATAGTGACCCGGCCAAATATCTCACGAAATAAGCATCAAACGAAAAAACTACAAAGAACGAAACTCGTCCAGCTTGAAGGGGGAAACCAGATGGCGCTATGGTTGGCCCGCTAGATGGCGCTGCCAGAGGTCAGACGGATATCAACTGCGTTTTTTTATAATAGGAACCCCCATTTTCATTACATATTCGTGTAGTACGTAAAGAAATATGAATGATAAGTTGGACCACTTTTTTCGCTTGGTGATAGATGGCGCTGTAATAGTCACAAACGTATAAGTACGTGGATCACGTAACATACCGCCAGTGCGGACGGTATTTGCTTCGTGATACATTACCCGTGTTAATATGAACCGTTTACCAATTGCGGAAAAGGTCGATATCGTGTTAATGTATGGCTATTGTGAACAAAATGCCCAACGGGCGTGTGCTATGTATGCTGCTCGGTATCCTGGACGACATCATCCAAGTGTCCGGACCGTTCGCCGGATAGTTAGTTATTTAAGGAAACAGGAAGTGTTCAGCCACATGTGAAACGTCAACCACGACCTGCAACAAATGATGATGCCCAAGTAGGTGTTTTAGCTGCTGTCGCGGCAAACCGCACATCAGTAGCAGACAAATTGCGCGAGAATCGGGAATCTCAAAAACGTCGGTGTTGAGAATGCTACATCAACATCGATTGCAGCCGTACCATCTTTCTATGCACCAGGAATTGCATGGCGACAACTTTGAACGTCGTGTACAGTTCAGCCACTGGGGACGAGAGAAATTACGGGACGATAACAGATTTTTTGCACGCGTTCTATTTAGCGACGAAGAGTCATTCACCAACAGCGGTAACGTAAACCGGCATAATATGCACTACTGGGCAACGGAAAATCCACGATGCCTGCGACAAGTGGAACATCAGGGCCTTGGCGGGTTAATGTGTGGTGCGGCATTATGGGAGGAAGGATAATTGGCCCCCATTTTATCGATGGCAATCTAAATGGTGCAATGTACGCTGATTTCCAACGTAATGTTCTACCGATGTTACTACAAGATGTTTCACTGCATGACAAAATGGCGTTGTACGTACTTCCAACATGATGGATGTCCGGCACATAGCTCGCGTGCGGTTGAAGCGGTATTGAATAGCATATTTCATGACAGGTGGACTGGTCGTCGAAGCACCATACCATGGCCCGCACGTTCACCGGATCTGACGTCGCCGGATTTCTTTCTGTGGGGAAAGTTGAAGGATGTTTGCTATCGTGATCCACCGACAACCCCTGCCAACATGCATCAGCGCATTGTCAATGCATGTGCGAACATTACGGAAGGCGAACTACTCGCTGATGAGAGAAATGTCGTTACACGTATTGCCAAATGCATTGAGGTTGACAGACATCATTTTGAGCTTTTCTTGCATTAATGTGGTATTTACAGGTAATCACGCTGTAACAGCATGCGTTCTCAGAAATGATAAGTTCACAAAGGTACATGTGTCACATTGGAACAACCGAAATAAAATGTTCAAATGTACCTACGTTCTGTATTTTACTTTAAAAAACCTACCAGTTACCAACTGTACGTCTAAAATTGTGAGCCATATGTTACAGCGCCATCTATAACTTAGCGAAAAAAGTGGTCCAATTAAAACATTCATATTTCTTTATGTACTACACGAATTTGTAATAAAAAATGGGTGTTCCTATTTTTTAAAAAACGCAGTTGATATCCGCTTGACCTATGGCGCCGGCCGGAGTGGCCGAGCGGTTCTAGGCGCCACAGTCTGGAGCCGCGCGACCGCTACGGTCGCAGGTTCGAATCCTCCCTCGGGCATGGATATGTGTGATGTCCTTAGGTTAGTTAGGTTTAAGTAGCTCTAAGTTCTAGGGGACTGATGACCACTGCAGTTAAGTCCCATAGATCTCAGAGCCATTTGAACCATTTGACCTATGGCAGCGCCATTTAGCGGGCCAACCATAACGCCATCTGGTTTCCCGCTTCAAGCTAGATGAGTTTCGTTCTTTGTAGTTTTTTCGTTTGACGCTTATTTCGTGAGATATTTGGCCCAGTCACGATCAATGGACCACCCTGTATTATCTGAAAGTACGAGTAGATTTAATTAATTCCATTGTCTTGTTGATTTCTTTTTTCTCTCTAGGCACATATAATTATGATTGTTATGTAGTTTAGATTTGATAGTGTATATTTAGCACGGTTCTGACACAAATAAATAAAAAATTACCATAAATCAAAGGGTTACTGCCGACATACTGTGTTTAAAATGTCTAATTCTCTTCAAAAACTCAACAGACAGATGTTTCTTCTTTAACCTGACAAGTTTTCAGCATGACGTAAACTGAATTTTTACGAGTTATAGCGATTCAGCCACTGGTTCGTTTACATCCTTCAGTATCTACCAAAAACGCACTATGGACTAGAATCGAAGCAGTTTGGGAATCGGTGCCTCAAAACAGCATCCTATGGTTCTCTGATCTTAGCTACGGATGCTCTCATTTTAGGTCGAGGTAGACAGAAATAAGTTTTATCGTCGTTGGTTTCTTCGTCACGCTAACGGTATATTTCAATAAGCAAATAGACAAAACCGTGTAACACACACGCAGCATTAGGTTCTTGCAATTATTTGTCACAGTGGCGTAACACGATAGCGATGTCACGTTACCGCTCTCAGATTTTCACACTCAATGATTAAATGTTTTTGTTTTGCGCAAGATACTATCATCGAGACAAATATGACATATAAGCCACAAACAACAACGTCGAAGATTATTCATCTCTACTAGAGTCAATTTTGCTCTTTACAAAATACTTCCTGTAAGTTATCTGTGCACCTGAGTCAGTCTTGTTTTCAAAACAGTTTAAGTTATCTCTTTACCGAAATCGTTACAGTTGTTTACAAAACATTCTCTCTTATTTACAAGGTGACGCAGCTGTCAGGAAAGATAAGTCATCATACGTGCGCGTAAAAAGTAAAATGACCTTGTGATCCACCATGAAACCTTAATTTTTTGTTCGTTTCAAGCTTAGGATTGTAACTCCCCCACCACGCCTTTATTTATTTGTCACCCTGGAACAAGAAATATCACCTGCTACCTCCAATTCTCCGATTATCACAAAATTTACGATAAAAATTTAATGTTAACTATCTCGTTATTTCGCGAGACGAATTTGGAAGAAAAGAACTCTCTCCGAAACTTACAACAATATATTTACTTTTGTGCGTTAACATACGGCTATAATTGTCGGTGGAAATATATTTGCAGAGAAAAGCACATAATTATATATATTGTATTTTAGGCCAATAGACATAACTAGTTATTGTAGTGGTTTTGAATACCTTTACTGGTCAGGGCTAAATGACTATTGAAAATATAATTGTTTTTGGATAGCTCAACATGAATTTCCTAAGGGACCGAAGTTTATCATGCATTTACCAGTAGAATAAGGTGCGGAGAAACTATTTCGCCGTATGCAACTTCCGTCCGATTTCGACGAAACAATTTGTGACTGTGAACCATCAAAATTTGCAGAAACATAAAAGAAAATTAAATACGTATGGTCATGAAGTAGTGAGACATAGGTTCTATACTAAATAATTAGTCCATACGCAAGTTCCATTTAACTTTGAATTTATGGCAGTCGATATATAACGAACTTACATCTTTTAACATTTCCAGATATACGTCACACAATGTAGCTTCTCACATGAATCTCCTGCTATGCAATGTGGCACTTTCACATTACACTAAAATAATATTTTTTAAACAATAATAATACGGTGGCGAGACATGCGTGTCCGACACAAATTACGAGAGACAGAAGAATGAGTAACTGTTCATCGAGAATATCTCGTACATCAAAAGAATGTGTAAAAATGTTCTTCTTTTGTTTGCCTTTTGCGCACCGGCTTTCAAAGTCAATAGCTCACTGTATCTCTGACGGCGGTTACACAATAAACACGTCACGTAACAGGACGTTATTTGCTAACTGTAGCTGTTGCCGAGCGACTGCTCGGTTAGTGAATGATTTAAAATGGTAGAGCAATCACATAAGTTACAAACTCTCCGCGATGGACAAAGCCTCTCTTGCAGCGCCTGCCACTGCAGTTCATTGAGCACTTCCGCAAAGCTCTCGCGCCGACTAAACGATCCCGTGCTGAAACGCGCCGCTGTATCTTGGATCGTCTCTCTCTCTTCTATTAACCAACGTGATAAGTGTCCCAGACTGATGACTAATACTCTAGAATCTGTTTCGTAAGTGATTTGTAAGCGACTTCCTTCGTGGATGAATGTTAGTTTTCTGCACAAGTTCGTAGCGTTTTTGTTTCGCTTCTTCGTGTTACGTTTGCTATGGGTTTGTTTATCGACTGTCATTTTTTATTTGTAGTTCACTGCTGCTGTTTGAGTTTAAATATTGTCATCTTGTCATTTGGTGATACTGAGGGGAGATGTGGACGGAGCACCAAGTGGAGAAACAGCGGCGGATGCAGCAAGAAACATTTGTGCCTTGTATGAGGATAATGCCATTGGACAGATGACGCTCCACGCTCAGGAAGATCTTCGGTGTTTGATGAAGGTCGTTTAAACTTATTAATCCACAATAAATCTACATTTACATATATACTCCGCTAGCGGTGCACAAATGCTGCGCAGCTAGCGCCATTCGACGGCCAACACCGCGGTTCCTGGTGTGTCCGCTGTGCCGTGCGTGTGATCGATCATTGCTTGTACAGCCCTCTCGCAGTGTCCGGAGCAAGTATGGTGGGTCTGACAGACCGGTGTCAATGTGTTCTTTTTTTCATTTCCAGGAGTGTATGTAAGGTATTGGCTATAAGTAGAAGACTTCCGCAACATTTACTGCAGTAAACATCACTTTCTTAACTTCTTAAAATTATAAAAAGTCAGATGCAGACGACACAATACACAGAACAAATAATAATTATAACAACATATTAAGAGAATAATGCAATACATAATAATAATAACATTAATAATGTAGTACTGTTTCGAACCCACAGTGTTTTTCGTAAAATATGGTAGACTCATCGGTCACCAGGCTCACTTCTCAGGAACCTGGAGTAGACTCGATTGCATCCTACAATATAACCCTTTTGGTAAAAACTAAGGAAAATAATAACATCATCACCAAGAAACAATGAATGTACAGATACCCAGAAACTTATGTAGTGACCACAGCAATGCCAAAGTGATCACGCGTACCTGGTAGAACTGCAGGAACTGAGCACTCCCATTGCCTTCCTACAATTCTTTCTGTGGTGTCACCGCCAGACACCACACATGCTAGGTGGTAGCCTTTAAATCGGCCGCGGTCCGTTAGTATACATCGGACCCGCGTGTCGCCACTGTCAGTGATTGCAGACCGAGCGCCACCACACGGCAGGTCTACAGAGACGTCCTAGCACTCGCCCCAGTTGTACAGACGACTTTGCTAGCGATGCTACACTGACAACTACGCTCTCATTTGCCGAGACGATAGTTAGCGTAGCCTTCAGCTACATCATTTGCTATGGCCTAGCAAGGCGCCATTACCAGTTAATATTGAGATTGTGAAGCATGTACAGTCAAGAGAGATGTACACCAATTATGGATTAAAGTTAAGTATTCCAGCAGCAACGTACCTTATTGGCTATATTAATTACATTGTCATTTTCCAGACCTCACGCCAGCCTGCGTGAGCTTAAAAGCGTGCATTTCGGCCTCCTCTAGCAACACGGTGTTGGCTCTTCTGCCAACACAAAACTTTCTATACATATTTAACAAATTTTATAATTTTGTAGGTAGTTTTAACAGTAAGAAAAAAGTATTTTTGAATGTTATTTAAATACACTACATGATGTATTTCGCACAGAACAAATTAAACGTGTCGTTGTAGTACACAACTAGTAATTAGAAGTGAAAGAAAAAAAAAACAAGTTTAACAGCTCTATCGTATTCTGTCGAGAAGATATGTAAACTGACAGTCTGCTTTCACACATACGCGACATTCAGTAGATTTTTATCATCTCTAAGTTGCTGATTCCGCCTTCACAGGTTGCTTGCCTCCGGTATTGTCATAAATATTCTGCAAGCCATTTCGACGTTTAGATAGGTATCTCTAACGCCATATTTTCAAAAAAAAATTCCAAAGTAGCGGTGTCAATGGTCTTCATTAGCTCTTTCACCTAGAACTTGAAAGCAGCTGTTTCGGCAACTAGCTTCGCTGTAGCAATATCTCTCCTATATTCGGTACCAAAATCTTCTTCTTTTTTTTTTTTGCTACTGCCATTGTGCCGCATCGGGCGCAGGGTCAGCAGGGTTAAGAACGGATTTGGTATGGTTAATATTAAGGGGTGGCCGATTGCCCTTCCTGCCGCCACCCCATATCCCCTGGGACGGAATTAGTGTACCCCAGTTGTCTGCGTACAGAGTAAATCATGAAATAGTGCGAATGTGTTTCAAATGCTGTTAGTCGTGTAACTGAGGCGGGACGTGTGGACCAGCCCAGTATTCACCTAGGGGGATGTGGAAAACCGCCTAAAAACATCCAGGCTGGCTGGCACACCGGCCTTCGTCGTTAATCCGCCAGGCGGATTCGATCCGGGGCCGGCGCGCCTGCCTGAGTCCAGGAAGCAGCGCATTAGCGCTCGCGGCTAACCTGTCGGGTTATTTGGTACCAAAATCAGTTGTACAAATTCCATTGCAACATGCAGAGCTTTCACTTAAGCATTTCCTGACAGGAAACGGGAGTAAATTGAAGTCTGTAATGTATGTGACATCTGTTTTCCATTTCCCTTATTATTCCATCAAAGACAGGATTGTCATAATTAAACCTTCGTTACTTCACCCAGCGTAGACGGAAAACTATTTACTGTATGGGTACCCAACTTAACAAAAATGATGTTCAGACTGTGGACTGCAGGATTTACGTTGGTAACAGTGTTTGTGTCATGACTTGCCGTTAGGTGCCGGTAATGGTACGGCGATGTAGGGTTGCAACATAAACATCGGTGTGTATTACAGTTGCAGACAACCAACACAGGTCTGGATCAGGCAAAACAGCAGCAGTAGTGTTGCTGCTCTTTGCGACTATCGACGCATTAAAGGAATACGGAGATGTCCTATTTCTGCACCGGGGTTGAAGAGCATGACTCGACTGTTCGAATTAACTGGCGAATTGGCATTTGTTTCTGGGAGACGCAGACGGCCAGTTCCGCCACAAATTGTTGAAGAAATTACTGTTGTCATGGCTGAGAATGCTGGACGCTACGTGCAATATTCAAGCACTGCAACGGGCTTTGACACGATACCATTGTGCTGCAAACATCTAGAGGACAAATCAGAAGAGGAAGACGACACTTAAAACCAGAACGACAAGACAAGACCACACACTACCCAGGAAACAAAGAAGATAAAACAACTAAACACAAGAAACAGAAGATTCAATAGATCCTTGCTGAGGTTTTAGGGAGGTTTCCGTCAGCACTGGGGCAAATGCCAGGATCTTTTTACCCTCCCACGCGACAGAAAGCGATGATATACGAGATAAGGCTCAGAATAAGATTAGAAAATCCATACCCCCTTTCTTCAAATAAAAAGTGTCACCACAGCATACCCTAAGCTAATAGAAGGCACCAAAGAGCAATAGGCTCTCCATGTGCCCGACTCACCCCCTCAGGGTAAGGAATGAAAGTTAAAAAAAACAAAAAAAAACCATGAGGCGCCCGGTTCACGCACCCATGCTGACTGCTGTTCATCGACTCTGAATGCAGGAATTTGCACGCAAATATCGCGCAACTGGAGGTCCACTGATTGGTAACAGGTCACCTTTTCAGATGAATCGCGTTTTATGCTCCATCGGAAATGGGGTGAAAAGTCTGAAAGGAAACGCAAAACCCCGCAACAGTCGTCGGAAGGGTTCAGGCTGTAGGACGGAGCGTTATCGTGGCATTCCCTGTTGATCTCGTCATTCTGAGAGGCACAGTGGATCAACACAAACATGCATCTACCATTGGTGACCATGCACACCCCCATGTGCAGTTTGTTTTACCTCGGTACGATTTGGATGACCTGATACTTTTCATTACACGTCTGGCCATTAAAATTGCTACACCAAGAAGAAATGCAGATAATAAACGGGTATTCATTGGGCAAATATATTATACTATGACTAACATGTGATTACATTTTCACGCAATTTGGGTGCATACATCCTGAGAAATCAGTACCCAGAACAACCACCTCTGGCCGTAATAACGACCTTGATACGCCTGGGCATTGAGTCAAACGGTGCTTGAATAACGTGTACAGGTACAGCTGCCCATGCAGCTTCAACACGATACCACAGTTCATCAAGAGTAGTGACTGGCGTATTGTGACGAGCCAGTTGCTCGGCCACCATTGACCAGACGTTTTCAATTGGTGAGAGATCTGGAGAATGTGCTGGTCGGGGCAGCAGTCGAACATTTTCTGTATCCAGAAAGGCCCGTACAGGACCTGCAACATGTGGTCGTGCATTATCCTGCCGAAATGTACGGTTTCGCAGGGATTTTGAATTTTTTTTTTTCTCGGGTAAATTTGCATGATGCCACTCCATTGATTGCCTCTTCGTCTAGCCGGCCGGAGTGGCCGAGCGGTTCTAGGCGCTACAGTCTGGAACCGCGCGACCGCTACGGTCACAGGTTCGAATCCTGCCTCGGGCATGGATGTGTGTGATGTCCTTAGGTTAGTTAGGTTTAAGTAGTTCTAAGTTCTAGGGGACTGATGACCTCAGCAGTTAAGTCCCATAGTGCTCAGAGCCATTTTGAACCTCTTCGTCTCTGGTGAAAAATGATGGAGCCATGTTTCATCACCTGTCACAGTTCTTCCAAGAAATTCATCTCCAACATTCTCGTTCTGATCCAAAATTTCGCTGCATACCGTTTTTCTTGTTTCTTTGTGAGCCACTGTCAACATCCTGGGAACCCACCTGGCACAAACCTTTTTAAACGCCAACACTTTCACTATTCTGCAAAATTTCCTTGCCCTATCCCAAAGTAGCGTGACAATTCGTTCAGTGTGATGCGTCTGTCAGCAGTCACCAATTCGTTAACTCTCTGCACATTGTCTGGAGTGTGTGCAGTACGAGGCCTGCCGCTGCGAGGACAATCCTCAATATTGCCGTGCCCACTTTCATCACGTAACCTGCTTGCCCACCGAATAACTGTACTGCGATCGACAGCAGCATCTCCATACACCTTTTTCAACCTGTTGTGGATGTTTCCCACTGTCTCGTTTCCCAGCACAGAAATTTTAAGACAGCACGTTGCTTCTGACGAACGTCAAGTGTAGCGGCCATCTTGAAGACATGCTGTGACGACGCCACTCATGGGAACAGGTTGAACTAAGTTTGAAAACAAGCGGGAAGGATGCATCTACACAGTGTAAGACTTTCACACATGCAAAATGAAAACTGTATTTTTACAAAAATAGTGTGCATTTCTTTTGGAGTGACCGTCGTACTTTTCCTTGAACACGACGCGTTAGGTAGGCGGCAGCTGCGTGAACGAAGCACTCTGTTGCCACATGAACCAGATTATTTGTTTTGTCAATAAAAAACGCCTTCTTCTGCTGCACTGTATTTTATTCTCCCAAACGGATTTCGCCTTTTTTCACTTTAAGGCATCATCAGTGGGATCTATAATGATATAGTTATGATACACTTTTGTTTGGATATGTATTATTCGTAGATTACAAAACAGTTCACTTCTCGTTTTTATGTAAATAAGTGATTACTTACAATTCTTCTGGTTTTTGGTTGGCATCTGCGTTTCCTTTCATCTGGTCACATGCTGGAGATCGCACTGCCGCGTGATTTTATGTTTCGAACATTTTTCTGTCCACTTTTCATTTGTTTGTCCTCGTTGTTGAGATACCCTATCAGTCTTCTGTCGCTAATATAGACATTTGATCGAAATTAGAAGACTGATAGTGTATCTCAACAACAAGGAGAAACAAAATGAAAAGTGGGCACAAAAATGTTCGAAACATAAAAATATGCTTATGTTTCATAAATAGAGTGGTGGTGCGTTCTCCAGCATATGACCAGATGAGAGGAAACGCAGATGCCAACCAAAAACACGGAGAACTGTAATCACTTACTTACATAAAAATGAGAAGTGAACTGTTTTATAATCTGCGAATAATACATATCAAAACAAAAGTGTATCACAACTGTGTTATCATAGATCCCAATGATGGTTCCTTAAAGTGAAAAAAGACCAAACATGACTGGGAGAATAAATTACAGTGCAGCACGAGAAGGCGTTTTCTACCTCCAAAACAAATATTTCTGTGCTCACTGCGGAGGATAGCCACGTAAACAAACTCGTTAAACCAAACTACGTCCGCCTCGGTAGATGCACGGTCAGCGCGGCGTATTGCTAGCCGAAGGGGCCCGGGTTCAGTTCCCGGCCGAGTCCAAGATTTTCTCCGCTCCAGAAGTGGGTGTGGTTTTGTCTTAGAAGGTGCAACAGGTCTACTAAAGAGACTGCTTACACCACGATTGTCCGCTCTATTCTGGAGTATTGCTGTGCGGTGTGGGATCCGCATCAGGTGGGACTGACGGATGGCATCGAAAAAGTACAAAGAAGGGCAGCTCGTTTTGTATTATCGCGAAATAGGGGATATAGTGCCACTGACATGATACGTGCATTTGAGTGTCAATCACTAAAACAGAGGCGTTCCTCGTTGGGACGGGATCTTCTCATGAAAATTCAGTCACCGGTTATCTCATCCGAATGCGAAAAAATTGTGTTGGTACCAACCCCCCATAGTGAGAAATGACCATCACGATAAAATAAGCGAAATCAGGGCTCGCACTCAAAAATTTAAATGCTCGTTTCTCCCGCGCACCGTTAGAGAGTGGAGCGGTAGAGAGACAGATTGAAGGTGGTTCATTGAACCATCTGCCAAGAACGTCATTGTCAATAGCAGAGTAATCACGTAGATGTAGCTGTCTTTACGTTCGTGGCGTCATAATTGACATTTCTCTGTTTGAGATGTCTTGTTTGTGATAATAATTGGAGGAAAATGACAACTGTAGAAATGACGTTTAGATAACAGCATGTGTTCAAAGTCGCGGATCGGGTGAAAGACTTCTCGTAGGCAGAAGATAGAAACACGAGGGGGAGAAAAATTCACGTACTTCTCACGGTTAATTCAGAAACCGCCTTTCTTTGTTTTCTTTTTCTTCCTAGTCAGTTTTTGTGGCCTTGGTGTCAGCCTATCCCGCCACGCTTTCGGTACGGCCCTGTTTTACATTCTGATAAGTGTTTCCTATCGTATCTTAGTACGAATAACACTGCATAAACTTGTTCTACGCAACTATAATCAAGTATTTGATGCCAGTTAAATACTGATGTGCTGATCTCCGAAAAGTTAATGTTTCTATTTGTATTGGATACTGCACAATTTTTGGATAGCAACAGATCTCTGATGAAAGAAAGCTGGCACTTAGCATAGTCACTCTTACGAAGTAACAAAAGATATTTCTGTGAACGCTTCTTAAACAAGCCATTAGATTTTATTACCTCCTGCATTCAGAAACAAAAAAGTTCGACGAATGAAAGAAATCTGGAAGGCTGGAATAAGATTTTCACTCTGCAGCGGAGTGTGCGCTGATATGAAACTTCCTGGCAGATTAAAACTGCGTGCCAGACCGAGATTCGAACTCGGGACCTTTGCCTCAGGGGGGCAAGTGCTCTACCAACTGAGCTACCCAAGCTGGCACAGGTCCCGAGTTCGAGTCTCGGTCCGGCACACAGTTTTAATCTGCCAGGAAGTTTCAGTCTGACAGACTTTCACGAAAAACTGCCTCTGTTGAAAAAATTTGGGTTCAGAATACAGAACTGCTCTGCAGACACTGTTCACTTTCATTTTGAAGCGAAGGAAACCACGCATTCACAAGAGTTATTTGAAGTCATTAAACAATTCTGTAAAATATTCCAGAATAAAGATTTCAGGAAAACTTAGATGTGCATTAATATCGGTCATCACGGAAGTTTTAAACCACATTGTTTTATGTCTGCGTTTAGTAATCTGAGGTCGCTGAAATCGAGCATTCAAAACCATACAGACTTGTATTGAAATATCTCCCGCGGAAACAAAAGAAACCACCTGTCCAGGTGAAAGTTAAAATAAGAACTCACTTGGTTCCAGGCAGTGGTATCAAATATCTTTAAGGGGCTCCGGAAAGGCTCAAAATCATGAAAAGTTCAATTTTTACTTTCTTGCGTTTTCTGAATCTGCAGACTATTGCCTTTTAATAGATATATAATTTATTCAATTCCGAAGACTACAACTACTTTTAATTTTGTTTTAAATGTGTTCTACATGGGCGTGACCCACTGTGGCGCTGTTAAACTGCTGTCAAATGGTGTTATTATTAACGTCCGTGTTCATCAGGTACATTTTAGTGATGTGAGATAAAGTATGTGTTGTGGCTAACCTGTGATGGTTCAATATATATCGCTGGTGTGATTGTCGATTGTTTCATGTTTATTTACTCTGTCGTTATCTCGAAAATATTCGTAATTAATTCTGTTACTTGAGTCTCTGTTTTGTTGAAGTATAATAATGAGTAAAAGTAAAGTTGCTGTTGCGACTTTCAATGATGGCAACATTGTAAGGTGCAAGGTATTTAGAAATATGGGAATGAAGATAGGTTCTAACATGGTACGAGCGATGCTTGCTTTAGACAAGGAACGCCTTCGGGCTGCAGACAGGGCTGTAAAGAGTCTAGAAATACAAGCAAGAGTAAACAGGAGGAGGAACAAGAGGAAGCTGGAGGAGGAGTTTGCAGAGGATGAAGATAATCCATCCTATGGACCTGGAATGCACTAAAAAGTTAATCCAATCTTTGTCACTCGATTCCCAAAACTTTTATTTTCTCATACTAATTACATGTTTTCTAAGGATCTTCCAAACATATTTGTTTCAAACTTTCAGTAAATGTTACACAGTACCTTCTGCATAATTTAACACAGCCTTTTTCCAAAAAACTGTATATTTTTGAATATATAAATAAAAAATTGCAAAAAAATGTTGTGAATATTTCATTACAATTGAAAAAAAATCATTTTTAATAACTGAACTAAAATTTTGTAAAATCCCTGTGTTAAGTTGTAGCCCATATTCCAATAAATAATCTGTAAAAAGTTCAGCTTCCTACCTGAAATACTTTGTGAGGAAAGATGTAATTTATAAGCGTTATTTTAACATTGCAAGTATAGGGCGTTCCGGAGCTCCTTAAGGCAATATTGCTTTGTTCATTTGACTCAATATTGCGTAATCTCGCTCTACAATGTAGTCGACAGACAAACGCCGCTCTGACGTGCTTTCTTTTAAACTGACAAAGCGAATGACTGAACATCTGCTCGTGAGGGCGCACCTGTTTGTGTGCACGGTCACAGTTTTCCTACATGGAAGTGACCAGGCTCACGAGTAGCAGTGCTTTTATCTGCGCACACCTTCGTACCACGCGGTGGCTCTGCGATAAGGTACGGAACTGTTGAGCGATGCGAACCAATCTCTGCTATGATTCTTCGCCCCACTCTGAACAACGTGCTCTGACCTCTGTAGCCGTTGGGCAATCCTCTAACAGCCGACTTCAGGGTACCGCTTAAGAAATGTTCTGCAGTCCACCCCAGTATTGCGCAACAAGCTGCAACAGCTTTGTTTGTTATGAACATTCGAGGGGAAACTGGAAACGTCTCAAACTCGCAGTCAAATACTGTGCTACTGCGGTGAAAAGTGCACTTATTTGCTAGGATAAGGAGGTTTTCTTCCGCTAGTTTATTGTCATCAATTTTGCTCTTGTTACACTGTCAACAATCTTTCTCACTGTTTGAGTCATTCCAGTTCGCAGTAAGGGCGATTCGATATCACAGATGACTTTTTGTGAGTCTTATCAGTATAACGGTTCCACCGCTAGATGATCGCCATATCAACATCTCCTAAATTCAATTTCGTTTCAGTAGTGGTAAAATGAGGAGGAAAAATAATTAAGATCGGACACAGGAAAACATAATGTATTATCTTTTCTCCGTATGCACTCGCGAGATCTACACTACTGGCCATTAAAATTGCTACACCACGATGACGTGCTACAGCCGCGAAATTTAACCGACAGGAAGAAGATGCTGTGATATGCAAATCATTAGCTTTTCAGAGCATTCACACAAGGTTGGCGCCGGTGGCGACACCTACAACGTGCTGACATGACGAAAGTTTCCAACCGATTTCTCACACACAAACAGCAGTTGACCGGCGTTGCCTGGTGAATCGTTGTTGTGATGCCTCGTGTAAGGAGGAGAAATGCGTACCATCACGTTTCCGACTTTGATGAAGGTCGGATTCTAGCCTATTGCGTTGTGGTTTATCGTATCGCGACATTGCTGCTCGCGTTGGTCGAGATCCAATGACTGTTAGCAGAATATGGAATCGGTGGGTTCAGGAGGGTAATACGGAACGCCGTACTGGATACAACGGCCTCGTATCCCTAGCAATCGAGATGACAGGCATCTTATCCGCATGGCTGTAACGGATCGTGCAGCCACGTCTCGATCCCTGAGTCAACATATGGGGACGTTTGCAAGACAACAACCATCTGCACGAACAGTTCGACGACGTTTGCAGCAGCACGGACTATCAGCTCGGAGACCATGCCTGCCGTTACCCTTGGCGCTGCACCACAGACAGGAGCGCCAGCGATGTTGTACTCAACGACGAACCTGGGTGCACGAATGGCAAAACTCATTTATTCAGATGAATCCAGTTCCTGTTTACAGGATCAAGATGGTCGCTACCGTTTTTGGCGACGTCGCGGTGAACGCACATTGGAAGCGTGTATTCGTCATCGCCATACTGGCGTATCATTCGGCGTGATGGTATGGGTTGCCATTGGCTACTCGTCTCGGTCACCTCTTGTTCGCATTGACGGCACTTTGAACAGTGGACGTAACATTTCAGATGTGTTACGACCCGTGGCTCTACCCTGCATTCGATCCATGCGAAACCCTACAGTTCAGCAGGACAATGCACGACCGCATGTTACAGGTCCTGTACGGGCCTTTCTGGATACCGAAAATGTTCGACTGTTGCCCTGGCCTAGACAAGACAGCCTAGACACAATGAGAGGAAGCCGAAAGGCACGCACTTAAACTCACGCAGACTGGCGTGAGGTCTGAAACAGGATACGTAATGAATGCTATAAAGAAAAGTACGTAGCTTCTGGAATACTTAACTTTAATCCACATTTGTAGAACATCGCTCTTGATGATACATTAATAGTATCTCAATATCAATTGAATACGGCGCCTTGGTAGGTCGTAGCAAATGTAGCTGAAGGCTATGCTAACTATCGTCTCGGCAAATGAGAGCGTAATTCTCAGTGAACCATGGCTAGCAACGTCGGATGTACAACTCGGGCGAGTGCTAGTAAGTCTCACTAGACCTGCCGTGTGGCGGCGCTCGGTCTGCCATCACTGACAGTGGCGACACGCGGGTCCGACGTATACTAGCGGACCGCGGCCGATTTAAAAGCTACCACCTAGCAAGTGTGGTGTCTGGCGGTGACACCACATTATGTTTGTAATTTAATGACATCTCGGACTCGCACGTGTTCTGAAACAAGCTGACAACTCAACAGGTGCAGAAAGTCTTTGTAGATTGCAGCTGTCTGTGTTGTTAAGAACGTGATTTACTGAAAAACTGTTACCTTCAACATTGAGTAAGGAATAAAATATGACCAAAGACCATCAGCGAGTGTTTCTAGCGCAGTTGTAGAGTGCACGAAACTTGTAACACATGTAAACACTTCCTCTCGTCTAAGTGTGTATAACAATCATTTCTGATTTACCCGTCTCTTCATCAGCACTGTATTATCAAGGTGTTGACTTGATCCAAGTACATTTCGGCCTTAAGAATATAATGCGCCTAACAAAACAAAGTAATTAACAGAAAGTAGCACTGCAAAAACAAGAAAATCTGTGAGATTATAATATGGCTATAATGGCTTCCCTTTTACTATTTCTCCGAAAGGCAACAGCGCAAATTGTATCAAACGCCGTTGCTCGCGCCGGACTGTTAGTGCGTAATTGTTGCCCTCTCCACCACCGCTGCTCCAGTACAAATGAAACAAACGAATAATGTAGTACTGTTGATTGTAGGAAGGTACAGGGGTCATATGATTCCTAGATCTGAAGAGATTAAAAGGACGGGAAAAAATACATTCGTGCGGATTGACAGTCCCCGTGGGACTACTGCAGGGTATGGACCGCTGTCGATTTGTCACTCTAATCTTATCTTTAGAAATTCCTCCTTTCCTACGATTGGCAAATCTTTCGACCATTAGACAGCATACCTAATGGGTTCGGAATAGAGCATAATTTCCGGATTAACTGAATCGCATTAGGGCGTGCTTCCAACTTTCCGCCAAAATAACAGTACCCTTTTCCTCAGCTTCCTTAATTTAATTAAACATTTGCCAACATTGTTGATAATTCACATCAGTAAGAAACTGATGTTGCGGTTGTGGTCTTCAGTCCTGAGACTGGTTTGATGCAGCTCTCCATGCTACTCTATCCTGTGCAAGCTTCTTCATCTCCCAGTACCTACTGCAACAGACATCCTTATGAATCTGCTTAGTGTATTCATCTCTTGGCCTCCCTCTACAATTTTTCCTCTTCACGCTGCCCTCCAATACTAAATTGGTGATCCCTTGATGCCTCACAACATGTCCTACCACCCAATCCCTTCTTCTAGTCAAGTTGTGCCACAAACTCCTTTTCCCCCCAATTCTACTCAATACCTTCTCGTTAGTTATGTGATCTACCCATCTAATCGTCAGCATTCTTCTGTAGCACCACATTTCGAAGGCTTCTATTCTCTTCTTGTCTAAACTATGTATCGTCCATGTTTCACTTCCATACATGGCTACACTCCATACAAATACTTTCAGAAACGACTTCCTGACGCTTAAATCTACATTCGATGTTAACAAATTTCTCTTCTTCAGAAACACCTTCCTTGCCATTTACAGTCTACATTTTATATCCTCTCTACTTCGACCATCATCAGTTATTTTGCTCCCCAAATAGCAAAACTCCTTTACAACTTTAAGTGTCTCATTTCCTAATCTAATTCCCTCAGCATCACCCGACTTCGTTCGACTACATTCCATTATTCTCGTTTTGCTCTTGTTGATGTTCATAATATATCCTCCTTTCAAGACGCTGTCCATTCCGTTCAACTGCTCTTCCAAGTCCTTTGCTGTCTCTGACAGAATTACAATGTCATCGGCGAACCTCAAAGTTTTTATTTCTTCTCCATGGATTTTAAAACCTACTCTGAATTTTTCTTTTGTTTCCTTTACTGCTTGCTCAACATACAGATTGAATTACATCGGGGAGAGGCTACAATCCTGCCTCTCTTCCTTCTCAACTACTGCTTTCCTTTCATGTACCTCGACTCTTATAACTGCCATCTGGTTTCTGTACAAATTGTAAATAGCCTTTCGCTCCCTGTATTTTACCCCTGCCACCTTCAGAATTTGAAAGAGAGTATTCCAGTCAACATTGTCAAAAGCTTTCTTTAAGTCTACAAATGCTAGAAACGTAGGTTTGCCTTTCCTTAATCTGTTTTCTAAGATAAGACGTAGGGTCAGTATTGCCTCACGTGTTCCAGTTTTTCTACGGAATCCAAACTGATCTTCCCCGAGGTCGGCTTCTACCAGTTTTTCCATTCGTCTGTAAAGAATTCGTGTTAGTATTTTACAGCCGTGACTGATTAAACTGATAGTTCGGTAATTTTCACATCTGTCAACACCCGCTTTCTTTTGAATTGGAACTATTATATTCTTCTTGAAGTCTGAGGGTATTTCGCCTGTCTCATACATCTTGCTCACCAGACGGTAGAGTTTTGTCAGGACTGGCTCTCCCAAGGCCGTCAATAGTTCTAATAGAATGTTGCCTACTCCCGGGGCCTTGTTTCAACTCAGGTCTTTCAGTGCTTTGTCAAACTCTTCACGCAGTATCATATCTCCCATTTCATCTTCATCTACATCCTCTTCCATTTCCATGATATTGTCCTCAAGTACATCGCCCTTGTATAGACCCCCTTATATACTCCTTCCAAGAAACTGATAATGGTTTTAAATGCGAACAAAAGGTTGTCAGAATTAGAAAACAATATACGATATTATGGTCTCCAGTAAATACGAAAGAACTACACAGTTCAGTTACATTAATGTGGCAACCGTCTATATTCGACGTCAAGTTGCAACAACCTCTCACAGCCGGCAGGTGGCAGCACTAGCAGAGGAGGGTGTATAAAGTGTGTCGTGCAGTCGCCGTCGTAATGCGAAAACGGATTGATTTATCTGACGCGCAAACGGACATGATCATTGGCTTTTGGACCAAGGTGGAAGTATTTCCGAAACGGCTAAGTCTGTAAACAGTTCGCGTGCCAGAGAGGTTAAAGTATACTGCGCGTGACAAATTGGCGCTATCCAAAAACTGCGCCGATGCAACTGTTGTATACCACGAGCCAACCATGCCGGGGTTGAACGACAGCTTCAGAGACGTGTATTGGCGAACACAGGTGCGACTGACAGCCCAGATGAACCAAGAGGCTACCGACAGGGTCTCCCAACGGCCTTCGGCTAACGTTGCTGTGTCCGGGCCTCCGCATCGAAAGGGCGTTCGACAAGCTTCTAAAAATGGGTGTAGCTGCAAAGATCACCACACTCTTGTCGAACATCCTCAAAAACCGCCCTTCCAAGGTCGTCGTCGACGATGCGGAATCATACCCTTTTTTGCCAGAAGCAGGAGTCCCACAGGGAGCTATCATTTCTCCCCAGCTATACATATTATACACAGTAGACATCCCAATACCCAACACGTGAAACGAGGGTCTGACGCTGTACGCAGACGACACAGTGTACTGGTGTCATGCACCAACAACACAGGATACCAATAGACAAACCCAGGAATACCTATCCCTACTAGAAAGCTGGCTCAGCCAATGGAAGATCAAACCAAACGCTGCCAAGACACAAATTATTTCCAGAATGAGATTTTCACTCTGCAGCGGAGTGTGCGCTGATATGAAACTTCCTGGCAGATTAAAACTGTGTGCCCGACCGAGACTCGAACTCGGGACCTTTGCCTTTCGCGGGCAAGTGCTCTACCATCTGAGCTACCGAAGCACGACTCACGTCCGGTACTCACAGCTTTACTTCTGCCAGTACCTCGTCTCCTACCTTCCAAACTTTACAGAAGCTCTCCTGCGAAACTTGCAGAACTAGCACTCCTGAAAGAAAGGATATTGCGGAGACATGGCTTAGCCACAGCCTGGGGGATGTTTCCAGAATGAGATTCTCATTCTGCAGCGGAGTGTGCGCTGATATGAAACTTCCTGGCAGATTAAAACTGTGTGCCGGGCCGAGGCTCGAAATCGGGACCTTTGCCTTTCGCGGGCAAGTGCTCTACCATCTGAGCTACCGAAGCACGACTCACGCCCCGTAGAGCACTTGCCCGCGAAAGGCAAAGGTCCCGATTTCGAGCCTCGGCCCGGCACACAGTTTTAATCTGCCAGGAAGTTTCACAAATTATTATTTTTTTAAACATAAACGCGCTCGCACGTGCCAACAGAATCAAAAAAATGTTCAACTGTGTGTGAAATCTTATGGGACTTAACTTCTAAGGTCATCAGTCCTTAAGCTTACACACTACTTAACCTAAATTATCCTAAGGACTAACACACACACCTATGCCCGAGGGAGGACTCGAACCTCCGCCGGGACCATCCGCACAGTATATGACTGCAGCGCCTGAGACCGCTCGGCTAATCCCGCGCATCCAACAGAACCCAGAAGGCTGCAGATTACGACTATGGGGACAAACCATAAAGGCGAAAGATACTGCGAGGTATCTGGGTATTGCCCTTGACAAACATATGTCATGGGAGGCACACGCAAGGGACATTATGACCAAAGCTAAAACGAGACTAAACTTGCTCCGCCTACTCAGAGGCAGAACAAATGGAGCCAAAAAGGAAACATTGATGTAAACGTACAAAACATTTATTCGCACCATACTAGAATACGCTGCTCCAGTATGGATGGCAAACAAAACTGTGATACGGAGGATAATGGCAACTGAAAGATAAATACTAAGGATAGCAGGCCAGATGAACCCCAGGACCCGAAATGAACTAGTATACAGAAATGCACAAGTGCACCCCTTAAGGAAAAGATAGCTAGATCTAACAGCCAAAATCGGCATAAACAGATTACAGAATAGAACAGCCACAACAGACATATTACTAAGAAATTACACAGTCCTGAGTTACCCGAAAACAAAATGCCCCTATCCACCAATAGTAGTAAAAACCAGCATAAAGGCAATAGATTCAAATGCAGCAACAAACTTCACCAACAACGACGTACAACAGGACATGATAAAACACCTTCAGGAGGACGAATCAAAAGAGGAAGACGACACTTCAAACAAGAACGACAAAACAAGACCACACACTACCCAGAAAACAAAGAAGATATAACAACTAAACACAGGAAACAGAAGATTCAATGGATCCTTGCTGAGGTTTTAGGGAGGTTTCCATCAGCACTCGGGCAAATGCCAGGATCTTTTTACCTTCCTACGCGACAGAAAGCGATGATATACGAGATAAGGCTCAGAATAAGATTAGAAAATCCATACCCCCTTTCTCCAAACAAAGTGTCACCCCAGCATACCCTATGCTAATATAAGGCACCAAAGAGCAATAGGCTCTCCATGTGCCCGCCTCAGCCCCTCAGGGTAAGGAATGAAAGATGAAGAAAAAAAAAATCAGGTTCCTGCTTCACGCACCCATGCTACTGCTGTTCATCGACTCTGAAGGCAGGAATTTGCACGCAAATACCGCAACTGGAGGTCCATTGATCACTAGATCACTTAGTTGTAGTTCTAGTTCTTTCCACTCCTTTCTGTGTCTTGCTATACTGGTCCACTGTCTTTTTGCTTGTTTTCTGAACAAGTCCGGCCATTTGCGTCTTGGTCTTGCTGGGAGTCTCTTGCCGATGTAGGAGTCCCGTGTGCCTCTCGTACAGAGGCATATAGGCAGTCACTTTCCCCTCGTCCTGTTTGGGAGTGGAACAGGGAGAGAAGATGCTAGTTGTGGTACAAGGTACCCTCCACCATGCACCGTATGGTGGATTGCGGAGTATGTATGTAGATGTAGATGTAGGTGACGGGTAACCTTTTCAGATGAATCGCGTTGTATGCCCGATCGGAAATGGGGTGAAAAGTCTGAAAGCAAAAGCAAAACTGCGCAGCAATCGTCGGAAGGGTTCAGGCTGTAGGACGGAGCGATATCGTGCCATTCCCTGTCGATCTCGTCATTCTGAAAGGCACAATGGATCAACACAAGCATGCATCTACCATTGGTGACCATGCACACTCCCATGTGCAGTTTGTTTTACCTCGGCACGATGTGGATGACCTCATACTTTTCATTATTTAGAGTCAATTGCCAATTTTCGTACCATTCAGATATCTTTTCCAAATCCACCGAATTACAGGCCCATATCGTTAACATTGATATGCAGCAGGATTTAGAACATATATTGTGTTCGAAAATAATGAATTACCTCGAAGAAAACGGTCTATTGACACACAGAGTCAACATGGGTTTAGAAAACATCGTTCCTGTGAAACACAACTAGCTCTTTATTCACATGAAGTGCTGAGTGCTATTGACAAGGGATTTCAGATCGATTCCGTGTTTCTGGATTTCCGGAAGGCTTTTGACACTGTACCACACAAGCGGCTCGTACTGAAATTGCGTGCTTACGGAATATCGTCTCAGTTATGTGACTGGATTTCTGATTTGCTGTCAGAGAAGAAACAGTTCGTTGTAACTGACTGAATTCATCGAGTAAAACAGAAATGATTTCTGGCGTTCCCCAAGGTAGTATTATAGGCCCTTTGCTGTTCTTTATCTATATAAACGATTTGGGAGACAATCTGAACAGCCGCCCTCGGTTGTTTGCAGATGACGCTGTCGTTTATCGACTAATAAAGTCATCAGAAGATAAAAAAACTGCAAAAAGATTTCCAAAAGATATTGGAATGGTGCGAAAAGTATGAGGTCATCCACATGAGTGCTAAAAGGAACGCGTTAAACTTCGGTTACACGATAAATCAGTCTAATCTAAAAGCCGTAATTTCAACTAAACACCTAGGTATTACAATGACGAACAATTTAAATTGGAAGGAATACATAGAAAATGTTGTGGGGAAGGCTAACCAAAGACTGCGTTTTATTGGTAGGACACTTAGAAAATGTAACAGACCTACTAAGGAGACTGCCTACACTACGCTTGTCCGTCCTCTTTTAGAATACTGTTGCGCGGTGTGGGATCCTTACCAGAAGGACTGACTGAGTACATCAAAAAAGTTAAAAGAAAGGCAGCACGTTTTGTATTATCGCGAAATATGGGAGAGAGTGTCACAGAAGTGATACAGGATTTGGGATGGACATCATTAAAAGATAGGCGTTTTTCGTTGCGACGGAATCTTCTCACGAAATTCCAATCACCAGCTTTCTCCTCCGAATGCGAAAATATTTTGTTGACACCGACTTACATAGGGAGGAACGATCACCAAGATAAAATAAGGGAAATTAGAGCTCGTACGGAAAGATATAGGGGTTCATTCTTCCCGCGCGCTATACGAGATTGGAATAATAGAGAATTGTGAAAGTGGTTCGATGAACCCTCTGCCAGGCACTTAAAAGTGATTTGCAGAGTACCCATGTAGATGTAGATATAAATCGTTTTGCAATTTTATTTGATCTTCTGATGAGTTTACAAGACGAAAAACGACAGTATTATCTGCAAACAACCTAAGATGGCTGCTCAGATTGTCTCGTAAATCGTTTATATAGATAAGGAACCGCAGAGGGTCTATAACACTACATTGGTGAACGTCAGAAATCATTTCTGTTTTCCTCGATGACTTTCCGTTACTTACTACGAGTTGTGGCCTCTCTGACAGGAAATAATGAATCCAGTCACGTAAATGTGGTGATCCCTTGATGCCTCAGAACATGTCCTACCAACCGGTCCCTTCTTCTCGTCAAGTTGTGCCACAAACTCCTCTTCTCCCCAATTCTATTCAGTACCTCCTCATTAGTTATGAGATCTACCCATCCAATCTTCAGCATTCTTCTGTACCACCACATTTGGAAAGCTTCTATTCTCTTTTTGTCCGAACTATTTATCGTCCATGTTTCACTTCCATACATGGCTACACTCCATGCAAATACTTTCAGAAACGACTTCCTGACACTTAACTCTATACTCGATGTTAACAAATTTCTCTTCTTCAGAAACGCTTTCCTTGCCATTGCCAGTCTACATTTTATATCTTCTCTACATCGACCATCATCAGTTATTTTGCTCCCCAAATAGCAAATCTCCTTTACTACTTTAAGTGTCTCATTTCTTAATCTAATTCCCTCAGCATCAACCGACGTAATTCGACTATATTCCATAAGCGCCCAGTTTCACTAGAAGTCACTTGTGTGGTACGGTATCAGAAGCCTTCTGGAAATCCAGAAATACGGAATCAATTTGAAAGCCCATGTCAATAGCACTGACCACTTCGTGTGTGTAAAGACCGAGTTGTGTTTCACAGTAACGATGTTTTCTAAACCCATGTTGACTGTGTGTCAATAGCCCGTTTTCTTCGAGGTAATTCATAACGTTCGAACACAATGCATACTCCAAAATCCTGCTGCATATCGACGTTTATGATACGGGCCTGTAAGTTAGTGGATTACTCCTAATACCTTTCTTGAATATTCGTGTGACCTGTGCAACTTTTCAGTCTTTGGGTACGGACCTTTCGTCGAGCAAGTGATTGTATATGATTGTTAAGTATGGAGCTATTGCATCAGCATACTCTGAAAAGAACCTAATTGGTATACAATCTGGACCAGAAGACTTGCTTTTATTAATTGATTTAAGCCGCTTCACTACTGCAAGGATATCTCTAAATTACTCATGTTGACAGATTTTCTTGATTTGAATTTTGGAATATTTACTTCGTCTTCTTTGGTGAAACAATTTGGGAAGGCTGTGTTCAGTAACTGTGCTTTGGCAGTACTGTCGTCGATAGTAATTCCACTGCTATAGCGCAGAGAAGGCATTGAGTGTGTCTTGCCGCTAGCATACTTTACGTACGACCAGAATCTCTTTGGTTTTCCGGCCAGGTTTCGAGACAAAGTTTCGTTGTGGAAATTATTGTAAGCGTTTCACATTGGCGTCTGCGCTAAATTTCAAGCTTCTGGAAAGATCGCCAATCTTGAATATTTTGCGTTTGTTTAAATCTGGCATGCGCCTTTCGTTGCTTCTGCGTTCTGACCCGTTTTGTGCACCAAGGGGGCTCATCTCCGTCGTTTGTTAATTTATTTGGTATAAATCTCTGAATTGCTGCCGATACTATTTCTTTGAATTCAAGCCACATCTGGTCTGCACTTATATTATTAATTTGGAAGGAGTGGAGATTGTCTCTCAGGAAGGCGTCAAATGAATTTTTATCTGCTTTTTTCAATAGGTATATTTCTCGTTTACTTTTGGAGGATTTGGGGGCTACAAAATTTAATCTCGCCATGACAACCCTGTTTTAACTAATCCCTCTATCCGTTTTAATGCTTGTTACTGCTCAGGATTATTTGTTGCTAAGAGGTCAAGTGTGTTTTCACAACCCTTCGCGTAGGCTCATGAACTAACTGCTCGAAATAATTTTCAGAGAATGCGTTTAGCACTATTTCGGATGATGTTTCATCCGATCTCCGGATTTAAACAAGTATTTTCGCCAACATATCGAGGGTAAATCAAAATTACCACCAACTGTAATTCTATGAGTCGGGTATGTGTTAGAAATTAAACTCAAATTTTCTTTGAACCTTTGAGTAATTGTATCCTCTGGGTTGGGAGGTCGGTAAAAGGATCCAATTATTGTTTTATTCCGGTTGCCAAGAATGACCTCTGCCCATACTAACTCACAGAAACTATCTGCTTCAATTTCGCTATTTGCCAAACTACATCTAACAGCATAAAACACGTTACCGCCAGCTGTGTTTAGTCTATCCTTTCGGAACACCGTTAGATTCTTCGCAAAAATTTCGGCTGAACTTAGCAAGCTCTCAATGCATCAGTGCTTTCTATTAGCGCTTGGTCCGCCCCCGGTAGCTGAGTGGTCAGCGCGACAAAATGTCAATCCTAAGGGCCCGGGTTCGATTCCGGCTGGGTCGGAGATTTTCTCCGCTCAGGTACTGGGTGTTGTGTTGTTCTAATCATCATTATTTCATCCCCATCGACGAGCAAGTCGCCAAAGTGGCGTCAAATCGAAAGGCTTGCACCCGGCGAACGGTCTACCCGACGGGAGGCCCTAACCACACGACACTAGCGCCTGGAGCTCTGGTACTTTTCCAACACAGTCGCGACAATTTACAACTGTTATCCCGATCTTTCCTGTATCTATGTTCTTCCTGTGTCCGACCTGCATCATTTGTGACTGAAGCCCATTTTGTGTTTCCCCGAGACCCTCTAATCTAAAAAACCCGCCCAGTCCACACCACACGGCCCCTGCTACCCGTGCAGCCGCCTTACGGGTGTACTGGACTCGGACTTCAGCGGAACCCGGAATCCCACCACCCGACAGCGCGCAAGTCGAGGTATCTGCAGCCTAGACGGTCGCAGAAACGTCTGAGCCACGAATTCAGACCCTCCACTCAGCTCTGAACCAGAGGTCCACAATGCTGCAAATGGTGAGCTCTGCTTTCATCTCGCAAGCAACACTGGCAGTCTTTACCACTTCTGTTAGCCACTTGAAACCAAAGAAAATCTCTTCCAATCGAAAGTGACACACATCATTAATACCGACGTGAGCCACCACCTGAAGTTGGCTGCACCCTGTGCTCTTCATGGCATCCGGAAGGACCCTTCCTACATCTGGAATGACTTCGCTGGGAGTGCACATTGGCTTTATTCCCCTCCTCTACAGCCGTGTCCATAAGGGGCCCTATAACGCGCCTAACGTAGGAGCTCCCAACTGCTAATAATCCCACCCTCTGTGATTGCTGGGTCTTGCAGGCTGAGAGATTCCCTCTGAAACAGGACAAGGTACTGCATCTAGCTGAGGGACAGTGCCAGTCACAGACAACACCTGGAACCTGTTTGTCAGACTAACCGGAGAAGCTTTACGTGCGGCCCCCTGGGAGGTCTTTCGCCGCCTACCACGACCCGAGGCGACCACCCACTCGACCGAAGGTGAGTGGTCAACCTCAGTGCGAACAGTAACTGGGCTGGTCACCATTGCGGACCGATCAGAGGACTCAGATGTCCGGAATGTCTATTGGATCCGCACAGCCAGCCCACACAGCTTCAAGCTGTGTAACCGAAGCCATCACAGCCTGAAGCTGAGAGCGAAGTGTCACCAACTGGGTTCGCATCCGCACACAGCCGTTACAGTCCCTATCCATATTAAAGACCGCAGTAAACTACACTACACAGACAAACAAGGACAAACGACACCTGCTACGGAACTCTACTATGTACACAGAGGAAAACGCAAAAATTGTGTCCAATAAATTAGATTAACATGTAGAGATGCAAAAATTAAACCGCCAAAGCGCTTGAAACGTCCCCTTAGAAAATATATGAATTACTGTGCTGGTAAACCTCTTACGTTATTTGATTTACAAACAGCTGAGCAAAACTCAACGTACTCAGACAGCTTTCTCTTTACTTATTCTGATCATCACTAACTGACACACAATATTTTAGCGCAACGCAATCTGACTTTCAATAATCCCTACAAAAGAATGGCCCTGACTAACAATAACCTTTACCTTTCATAAATCACTTACCTCACAAAAATCTTCGTTACTCGAACTACTGCAATACAGCGAGCGCCAATACTGCAGGCAAAATAAAAGATACTAACTACTGAAGGCACTAACTACTGATAGGCATAGTTAGCAAATGAAAGATTTTGATAGAGAACAAACAATGTATTTACCTTAATAGTGTTCAGAAGTCACAATATATATATCAGTTCTAGACATCCAGTCTCCACAAATTTCCTTTTTCTGGCAGACAAACGTCCAGATCGTCCGTTCTCAAAACTCTGGCATCTCTCTCTCCACATCGACCACTGCTGGCGGCTCACCTCCAACTGCACAACGCTACGCGCTGTTCACGTCCAACAGCCGAACAGTACACAAGCGAATATTCCAACAATGAGTCCAAGCAGCCACAGACTGCACACAGCACAGTCAGTGATTTTCATACAGAGCGCTACGTGGTATTACCAACATAAAAACCTAAACAGCCTACTTACACACTCAGATGGGATCAAATAATGCCCTCCTGATTAGGGACCTGTGATATGTCACAAAATATGTTTATTTTCCGACACAAACGAAAACGCGAGAATTGTGTATTGATGAATAAAGTATACAGTCAACCGGTTGCACAAGTTTATTATAAAAATCTTGACCAAGTTTCAGTACCAGTTAGAGTATATTCTTCAGAAGGAAAGTCGCATAAATTACATGACGTTGAAATTGTGAACATATACGTTGAGCTAAAAAGCTCAAGTCAAACAGCAGAAAACGTGAAATAAGGTCCTCCATAGAAACAGTTTGGTACACAGGTACAGCTTGTTACAAGGGCAGACATTCCGACATCTTACGTTGTTGTTCTTGTGCAGACTGTGCTGATGACGATATGGACGATTTTTTGGTAATGCCAAATGACTGAAAACGACAATTCTACCCCGGGCATTGCTGGTCCCTTGGCGCTCTCTGACTCAGCGCAAGAGCATACGGTAATTTATTAAGTGCCTATACATAATCAGATATTGCACGCTGTAGATCACGGAGTGATAAGACAGTGAATGGATGGACCAAAATTCATTAGATAAATCTTCGCACCCACTCGCGACCAGCAGTCCTGCGTTGTCTGTCTCCTCATCAGAGTCAACAGAAAACAGGCACCGGAACAAGTCGCGAACATGCGTTATGTGTTCATATTAAAGCTCTTTGGAAGATATCCTACTCTGACATTGTAGCACATTTTGCCCTTGTATGTTCCAATGACGTAAATTGTAAATAATGTTTACACATGGTCGTGAACGTGAATACAGCAATAGCACTAGTCTTCACAAACAATATAGGCTACACGTTACGGCGTTTAATAGATTGAATGAATGAAAATACACTACTGGCCATTAAAATTGCTACACGTGCTGCAGACGCGAAATTTAACCGACAGAAAGAAGATGCTGTGATATGCGAGTGATTAGCTTTTCAGGGCATTCACACAAGGTTGCCACCGGTGGCGACACCTACAACGTGCTGACATGAGGAAAGTTTCCAGCCGATTTCTCATACACAAACAGCAGTTGACCGGCGTTGCCGGGTGAAACGTTGTTGTGATGCCTCATGTAAGTAGGAGAAGTGCGTACTATCACGTTTCCGACTTTGATAAAGGTCGGATTGTAGCCTATCGCGATTGCGGTTTATCGTATCGCGACACTGCTGCTCGCGTTGGTCGAGATCCAATGACTGTTAGCAGAATATGGAATCTGTGGGTTCAGGAGGGTAATACGGAACGTCGTGCTGGATCCCAATGGCCACATATCACTAGCAGTCGAGATGACAGGCATCTTATCCGCATGGCTGTAACGGATCGTGCAGCCACGTCTCGATCCCTGAGTCAACAGATGGGGACGTCTGCAAGACAACAACCATCTGCACGACCAGTTCGATGACGTTTGCAGCAGCATGGACTATCAGCTCGGAGAACACGGCTGCGGTTACCCTTGACGCTGTATCACAGACAGGAGCGCCTGTGATGATATACTCAACGACGAACCTGGGTGTACGATTGGCAAAACATCATTTTTTCGGATGAATCCAGCTTCTGTTTACAGCAACGTGATGGTCGCATCCGTGTTTGGCGACATCGTGGCGAACGCACATTGGACGCGTGTATTCGTCATCGCCTTACTGGCGTATCACCCGGTATGATGGTGCGGGGTGTTATTGGTTACACGTCTCGGTCACCTCTTGTTCGCATTGACGGCACTTTGAACAGTGGACGTTACATTTCAGATGTGTTACGACCCGTGGCTCTACCCTTCATTCGATCCTTGCGAAACCCTACATTTCAGCAGGATAATGCACGACCGCATGTTGCAGGTCCTGTACGGGCCTTTCTGGATACAGAAAATATTCGACTGCTGCCCTGGCCAACACATTCTCCAGATCTCTCACCAACTGAAAACGTCCGGTCAAATGGTGGCTGAGCAACTGGCTCGTCACAATACACTAGTCACTGCTCTTGATGAACTGTGGTATCGTGTTGAAGCTGTATGGGCAGCTGTACCTATGCACGCCATCCAAGCTCTGTTTGACTCAATGCCCAGGCGTACAAGGCCGTTATTACTGCCAGAGGTGGTTGTTCTGGGTACTGTTTTCTCAGGATCTATGCACCCAAATTGCGTGAAAATGTAATCACATGTCAGTTCTAGTATAATATATTTGTCCAATAAATACCCGTTTATCATCTGCATTTCTTCTTGGTGTAGCAATTTTAATAACTAGTAGTGTCGGCTACTCGTTACCGGCAAACAGTGAAATTCGGCATTTAATAGATTGAATGAATGAATGAATGAAAATAGGCTGTGTTGTGCCACTGAAAAGGCCTCCTACAACTAGGGGTAGCTGCTTTTAAAGACTCACGCGGTGAGCTACTGCATGTAAGAGGGTACCGCACTTAACGAACACTACGCATTGAATTACACTTGATCGCTTAGTTATAGTTCTTTCCACTCCTTTTTGTGTCTTGCTATACTGGTCCACTGTTCTCTGAATAAGTCCGACCATTTGCGTCTTGGTCTTCCTGGGAGTCTCTTGCCGATGCAGGAGTCCCATGTGGCAGCTCTTGCCGTCCATCTGTCGTCCTGCAGCCTCGCCGCGATCCCGCCCCACTTCTATTTGGTCTTCGTAGCCTGTTGTGCTGTGTCTGTTGTTGTTGACATCTTGTGTATCGAGGTCTTCGATTTACTGTCTTTCAGAGAGATGCCAAGGATCTTCCTCTGCATTTTCCTTTGGCATACCTGAGGAGTGTTTCTCTCTTTGGCTTTCAAAGCCCGTGTCTGGCATCCATATAATAACACTGGAAAAACACAGCTTTCGAGTGCCTCCATTTTGAGCCTCCTATTCAGGGTTCTGTCTAGCAATATATAAGGCAATATACGTATAAGGCCCAGAAAGCTTTCAAAGCTAAGGAAACTCTTCGTTTTACTTCTTTTTCACTTTTTTGTTAAAGGAAATTATTTGGTCTAGGTATATGTATTGTGATGCGTACATTAGTTCAATTCCTTCAAGATATTTTGGGGTTCCTAATCCATTTGTCATTACTTGCGTTTTAGATTTGTTCATTGTTATTCCTGCCATCTTGTTTTGTGTGTTAATCTCCTGGAGCACTGATTGCAGTTCTCTTGTAGTTTTGTCGAAGAAGACTATGGCGTCACCGAAACTCAAATTCGTTAGACTTTTGCCATTAAGGCATATTCCATCTTTCTTATTCCAGTTTAGTTTCCTGAATATGTCCTCCAGTACGCAGGTAAATAGTTTCCCTTGTCTAACTCCTCTTTCCACGCGAAGAGGTTGGCCTATCTTTTCGGTTTTAACTCTAGCGAAGCTGTGATTTTGAATGTAACCTCCACAATATATAGAACACCAAAAATTATTTACAATAGAATTCCGGTTACGTTAAGGCAAAGTATGAGAGAAAGGTAAGTTAAATGTTTTGACAGTTTCAAGATACAGAGACGTCATTGTTGTAACAGTCAGTTTTCCAGTTCGGTTGGATTTCAGTGGAGTTCAGTTGTCTGAGTGCCGCTTTCGCTAAAATGGAGGCTGCACTTAAAGATCGTGCAAATGCAATGAAAGAAAGATTTAATATAGAGAGTTAGGGATAATAAGGAGTAAAAGTGTCTTTCCAACAGACGATTTGTGAAATTCCTGCTCAAAAATAAATGCCGTATCACCTGTTGTTTCGTGTAAAAAGAAAAGTTCCCTACATTTCAGTTCTGCTTGCTGCAACAGATAAAACATAAAAGAAGTACAACATCGAAGTGAATAAAAATCGAGATTTAAAAATTTAGTTCTTGTTTATTATAGATTTGCAGCAATTGTCAAGAAGTGCTTTTTTGATTGTTTCTTACATACTACTAATTGTTAAAAAACTAATAAAACATATCTACTTCAGGATAAACTGATTAGCACACACACGCAATTGCAACAATTTTTATTTTTTAACTTTCATTAAATAAATACATTTTTATTTTGGACACATTTCATTTTATTGTAACTTTATACTTTGCCTGTGTTCATTTTGCATTTTATAAAATACCGAGGCATTTTATGCATTTTCTGGGAAAAGTATTAAATTAAAATTAAATTAAACACCTACCTCAGCAACTGTAGTGGTAGGAGACTTCAGAGAAAATAACGAGGATGCCTCGGGCAAATATCCTAGTTATTCTATCGTAGTAGAGGGAGATTTCAAGTTGCCGACTATAGAAAGTGATTGAAATATGTACCAGTGACAGAGTTTCGTAATAGATTGTTCTGAACGTCTTTTCTGAAAACATTTTCAAGATATAGACAATCGAGTACTTGTATGCGCACGGAAGTGTTCACGACTAGATGTTTGTTGACTGCTGCCACTGGATTTTCCAGGAATGCTTGTCACTGAAAGAGGACCCAAAGCGGTTGTCTGCTGTGCGCCACGACGGTTTCCTTGATTTCAAGAGTGGGTATTCTGCTTAAGCAATATCTCGATTAGTGAGTAGTTGAGGATTCTGCCGAATGTTGTTCCAGACCTTCAAGAGAACTTCTGATCTCCTTAGAGTTGCATGAGAGATAAAGATAGATTAACGATCCATCCAGTCTCTTGTGTAATAGTTAAGTGCTAAATTAATATTGTTATTACTATTAATACTATTATTATTGCAATAATGAATATTCGATTGTGTACACAATAGCTTTCGAACGCTACAATCGAATCTTAGTGAATGTTTTCGGTATTTATCATATTACTTAACACATACTTATGTAGAACACAATATGCGGCGTGTTTGACCTTTAACCATAAAACTTAATTATTTATTAGACTTGAATTCATCTAGTTAGGTTAGTGAGTGCTCTATCGATCACAAATACTCGTAAATAAAATTCGAATTACTAAAGCATTTTCCAGATATTTAAGTGTAAAAAACGTATTTCATTTAGCATCAGGCTTCAACGGACACTGTAAGACATACAACTGAAAAAGAGTCCAAAATCTAAGACATTACTCATCCTATGATGGGAATAAAATATTTTGCGGAAACATTTGAAAAGGAAAGACAATCCTCAGAATATTGTCTTCAGTTACAATCTTTTTAGACAGTGTTTTTCCAGTCTACCAAATTATTGAAAAGCGTAGAGAATACAATCATCCCACATACATAGCCCTGACTGAGTATGAAGAAGCTTCTGATAAAGTAAACAGAGTTAAATTATGGGAAGTTTTAGAAAAGGATGGTATACCCCAGCATCTAATAAGTGTTAGTCAAAGTATGTATATACACGACAAAATCGAAGTACAAAAGGGAAGTCCATACGTGAGGAACATATGTCAAGGAGCGAGACAAGGGTGTCCTTTATCACCCACATTATTTAATATATACATAGACGGCAACATAAAGACGTGGCAGAGTAAAGTGGTCCACCATTATAAGCTTAATAATAAAGTTATAAATGCACTCCTGTTTGCAGATGATTGAATTATCTTATCGTACTCAAAAGAGAAATTACAGAGAGCAATTTGCTTCTTTCACGATGTGGCAAATGATTATAACATGACCATATCTGAAAGCAAAGCTAAGATAACGTCATTCCATGGTAAGGAGCATTTACACTACTGGCCATTAAAATTGCTGCACCACGAAGATGACGTGCTACAGACGCGAAATTTAACCGACAGGAAGAAGATGCTGTAATATGCAAAACATTAGCTTTTCAGAGCATTCACACAAGGTTGGCGCCGGTGGCGACACCTACAACGTGCTAACATGACGAAAGTTTCCAACCGATTTCTCATACACAAACAGCAGTTGACCGGCGTTGCCTGGTGAAACGTTGTTGTGATGCCTCGTGTAAGGAGGAGAAATGCGTACCATCACGTTTCCGACTTTGATAAACGTCGGATTATAGCCTATCGCTATTGCGGTTTATCGTATAGTGACAATGCTGCTCGCGTTGGTCGAGATCCAATGACTGTTAGCAGATTATGGAATCGGTGGGTTCAGCAGGGTAATACGGAGCGCCGTGCTGGATCCCAACGGCCTCGTATCACTAGCAGTCGAGATGACAGGCATCTTATCCGTATGGCCGTGACGGATCGTGCAGCCACGTCTCGATCCCTGAGTCAATAGATGGGGACGTTTGCAAGACAACAATCACCTGCACGAACAGTTCGACGACGTTTGCAGCAGCATGGACTATCAGCTCGGAGACCATGGCTGCGGTTACCCTTGACGCTGCATCATAGATAAGAGCGCCTGCGATGGTGTACTCAAGGACGAACCTGTGTGCACGAATGGCAAAACGCAATTTTTTCGGATGAATCCAGGTTCTGTTTACAGCATCATGGTGGTCACATCCGTGTGTGGTGACATCGCGGTGAACGCACATTGGAAGCGTGTATTCGTCATCGCCATACTGGCGTATCACCCGGCGTGGTGGTATGGGGTGACATTGGTTACACGTCTCGGTCACCTCTTGTTCGCATTGAGGGCACTTTGGACAGTGGACGCTACATTTCAGATGTGTTACGACCAGTGGCTCTACCCTTCATTCGATCCCTCCAAAACCCTACATTTCAGCAGGATAATGCACGACCGCGTGTTGCAGGTCCTGTACGGGTCTTTCTGGATACAGAAAATGTTCGACTGCTGCCCTTGCCAGCACATTCTTCAGATCTCTCACCAACTGAAAACGTCTGGTCAATGATGACCGAGCAACTGGCTAGTCACAATATGCAGGTCACTACTCTTGATGAACTGTGGTATCGTGTTGAGGCTGCATGGGCAGCTGTACCTGTACACGCCATCCAAGCTCTGTTTGACTCAATGCCCAGGCGTATCAAGGCCGTTATTACGGCTAGAGGTGGTTGTTCTGGGTACTGATTTCTCAGGATGTATGCACCCAAAATGCGTGAAAATGTAATCACATGTCAGTTCTAGTATAATATATTTGTCCAATGAATACCCGTTTATCATATGAAATTCTTTTTGGTGTAGCAATTTTAATGGCCAGTAGTGTAAGAGCAAAAATAATATTTGATGATAAGCTGCTAGAACAGATAAATACTTCTAAATACCTGGAATGTGAGGTCTCATATGACACACACAATGATCAAGACTACGAAGTTCGAAAATTCCAGCAGTTGGTAGGAACTATAAATCTCATCCTCCTCAAAAATGTTAGAGAAGAGACAGTACTAAAATGTTATAATGTGATGGCAGTGCCATTTCTAATATATTGGTCAGACACCTGGACTCAAACCGCCACTCAGGAGGATTGAGGCAGCAGGGATGAGACTCTTAAGACCTCTAGCTGGTTACAAACTCATAGACCGTATAAAAAATAGTGCAATTAAGAATGAACTGTGTGTCGAAAGCATACTTCAGAAAATAGAGGACTACAGAAAGAAATGGCATGAGCACATTCAAAGGATGCCAGAAGAACAAATAGCTAAAATAATATACAAATATACATCTCAAGGGAAAATGAATGTTGGGTGTCCTAAGAAGAGATGGAAAGGTCAGTTGCAATCTACTTAAAATTGGAACAGGCAAGGGTGCTTTAACAAAAACTAGATATTACCATGATGGTTACATTAACTGGTCGTTCTCCAGGCGTAGGGTACCATCGATAGTAGGGACAAGATTATTAACACGTAGAGCAGAACTCATCCTTCTAGAACAATCACTTGCATCCTCAATCTTGTTCAAAGATAAATAAGTGATCTAATACAAGCGTAGGATGAAACAAGAAAATCTTTACTATCAACCATATATCTTAGAATTTAACATCGAACGAATTTTATATGCGACCGACTGGTTACTTCACAACAGAATATTATTCTCCTTGTCATGTCCTACGGGGGAAATCCAGAGTCTCATTCATCAGCAGCGCGAAATTCCCAAGAGCAATTACAATTTAATTACAAGCCACGCCAGTTGTAGCGACAGAGGTCGCATTTCGTTGATATCGTCAGTTATCATCTAAATTTAACAGGAGCAGATAGGAACCGCATGACCAGTTCGTGATTTCTTTCACTTTTATCTGCAGTCTTCTAATGGACAGTGATATTGAAGGTTGCGTAATCTGTGATGCGTCGAAGAGTTAATAACGTCCGATGATGTGACACCTCTTTAGCAGAACGTGACGTAGCAACGAGATGGTCGCCAAGGAAAGAAGAGCAATCAGAAACGACCGATAACTTATCTCGTCTGTAGCGTATGAGCTTGAGTTATCATTTAATTGCAGCAACGCATCAGAGATATTAGAAATTTATCTTTGGCGTTTACGTGGAGATTTGTTCCTATTTGGGCTAATGAGTTAGACCAAGACTGTTTTGCATTCGTGAACATCGCTAGGTAAAAAGCAAGTGTAATCTTGTGATGTTTATCACCACACTGCAGAATTTCTTTCTGTCTGCGTCTGGGTACGGAGAATGATTCTGCGCTCCAGTAGCGTGTAGAGGAAAATCCCTTGACACGTTTGAGCCTTGGTATCTATCACGGATCTACATTGGTCATTGATTAACAAACGATGGCAGATGGCCTTTCTTCTTCTCAGCTCTGATTACATGTCGGAAAACTTGCACCTCTGATCTGCGGTGATCCTGTAAATACGTTGTGAATCCGAACTGCATCGACAGGTTTTCGGAGGTTGTTCAGTGATATTGTCTGAGTATTTTGGAATAAGAGACACCTTGGTCCCCAGAGGCTCGTTACAGCCTAAAATGTAATTACACTACTGGACATTAAAATTGCTACACCACGAAGATAATGTGCGCGAAATTTAACCGACAGGAAGAAGATGCTGTGATATGCAGTTGACCGGCAGTGCCTGGTGAAACGTTGTTGTAATGCCTCGTGTAAGGAGGAGAAATGCATACCATCACGTTTCCGACTTTGATAAAGGTCGGATTGTAGCCTATCGCGATTGCGATTTATCGTATCGCGACATTGGTGCTCGCCTTGGTCGAGATCCAATGACTGTTAGCAGAATATGGAATCGGTGGGTTCAGGAGGGTAATACGGAACTCCGTGCTGGATCCCAACGGCGTATCACTAGCAGTCGAGATGACAGGCATCTCATCCGCATGACGATCGTGCAGCCACGTCTCGATCCCTGAGTCAACAGATGGGGACGTTTGCAAGACAACAATCATCTGCACGAACAGTTCGACGACGTTTGCAGCAGCATGGACTAGCAGCTTGGAGGCCATGGCTGTGGTTACCCTTGACGCAGCATCACAGACAGGAGCACCTGCGATGGTGTACTCAACGACGAACCTGGGTGCACGAATGGCAAAACGTAATTTTTTCGGATGAATCCAGTTTCTGTTTACAGCATCATGATGGTCGCATCCGTGTTAGGCGACATCGCGGTGAACGCACATTGGAAGCGTGTATTCGTCACCGCCATACTGGCGTATCACCCGGCGTGATGGTATGGTGTGCCATTGGTTACACGTCTCGGTCACCTCTTGTTCGCATTGACGGCACTTTGAACAGAGGACGTTACATTTCAGATGTGTTACGACCCGTGGCTCTACCCTTCATTCGACCCCTGCGAAACCCTACATTTCTGCAGGATAATGTACGACTGCATGTTGCAGGTCCTGTACGGGCATTTCTGGATACAGAAAATGTTCGACTGCTGCCCTGGCCAACACATTCTCCAGATCTCTCACCAACTGAAAACGTCTGGTCAATGGTGGCCGAGCAACTGGCTCGTCACAATACGCCAGTCACTACTTTTGAATAAGCTGCATGGGCAGCTGTACCTGTAAACGCCATCCAAGATCTGTTTGACTCAATGGCCAGGCGTATCAAGGCCGTTATTACGGCCAGAGGTGGTTGTTCTGGGTACTGATTTCTCAGGATCTATGCACCCACATTGCGTGAAAATGTAATCACATGTCAGTTCTAGTATAATATATTTGTCCAATGAATACCCGCTTATCATCTACATTTCTTGTTGATGTAGCAATTTTAATGGCCAGTAGTGTATGATTTAATCAGTTTGTTGCCATCTCTCTATGAAAACACTATCGCAAGAGTGACTAAGCATGCGACATGCAGTAACCAAAACACATAACACACAACTCTAAACACTGAATACTGCAACAACTCTACATCTACAACTACATCTGCATGACCACAGTGCAACTGAGACTCAAGTGCCTGGCAGGCCGTTTCCTACCGTTCCACTCTCGAACAGCGCACGGAAAACACGAACACTTTAATCTTTTCGTGCGAGCTCTGACTTATTTTATTACGATGCTCTCCATATGTAGGCGGGCGCCAATAAAATATTGTTGAATTCGGAGGAGCAAGAACGTGATTGAAATTTCGTAAAAATTTCTCGCCGGGACGAAAAACACCTTTGTTGGTGTGATTGTCATCCCAACTCGCGTATCATATCCGTTAGGCTCTCTCCCCTATTTCGCAATAATACAAAACGAGTTGCCCTTCTTTGAACTTTATCGACGTCCTCCGTCAATCCTACCTGCTCCGGAACCTATATCGCACAGTTGTACTCCATAAGAGGTTAGAAAAGCGTAGTGCACGCGCTCTCTTTTCTGACCTATTGCATCTTCAAAGTGTTCTTAAAATAAAACACGATCTTTAGCCCGCTTCCCTCACGCAATATCTGTGTGATCGTTCTCATTTAAGGTGTTCGTAACTGTAATCCCTAGGTATTTAAGTGAACTGACATTCTTTTGATTAGTGTGATTTATCGTGTAGCCGAAATTTAAGACTCCTTTATTACTTATGTGGATTACCTCACACTTTTCATTATTTGGAGTCAGTTGTAATGTTTCGGACAATACAGATATCTTGTCTAAATCATTTTGCAATTCGTTTTCATTTTCTGATGACTTTAACAGAGAGGTAAATGGTAGTGCCATCTGCAAACAGTCAGATGACTTTCCCAGGCGGGTAAATGATAGCATCATCTGCAAATCGTCTAAGAGGGCTGCTCAGATTGTCTCCTAAATCGTTTATCTAGATCAGTAACAGCAGAGCGCCTATAACACTGTAACGTATATGCAATCAATATGTAACGTAGCTATGATCAATATGCCTATGTTCGTCAGTGAAAGTGGACTAGATAAGCAACGAGAGTTATAAGTAATCGGAATCTAATCTGCATAACAACGTGTGCGTGTTGTATGAGTGTCAGTTTCGCTGTCATTTAAGCCCTCAGCAGATCGTTATATGAAAAACTTAAAACTAACATTTGGAAAAGTTATCTGAGTGCGTATTTGAATATGAGAAACTACAGGAACAAATGAGCCTGCAACAATGAATACCTAAGCTACCTGACTGCATTTTTGAAAAAGAACTTACAAGTGGCTTGTGTAACGAAATTTACTGAATTAGAGTACATGACATGTTGTGGTGTGTCAGTGTCTTTGTTTTGACCCTACGTTTTGCCCTCATCTATTTAGATAACTGCCTTTTTGCATGTGGTTTACAGCAATTAGCAACAGCATGCAGCAGCAGCGGCTAAAGGTTATTGTTACTAAGAATGAATTTAATAAAAAGTAGTTTGTTTGGGTCCTGTTAACTACTAAATAACTTGTAAGAACGGATTTCATAAATTAAGTCTATTTAAAACTTCAGAAATCCTAATGACGAATAACAAAAAAAAATGGATCAAATGGCTCTGAGCACTATGGGACTTAACTGCTGCGGTCATCCGTCCCCTAGTACTTGGAACTACTTAAACCTAACTAACCTAAGGACATCACACACATCCATGGCCGAGGCAGGATTCGAACCTGCGACCGTAGCGGTCGCGCGGTTCCTGACTGTAACGCCTAGAACCACTCGGCCACTTCGGCCGGCGACCAATAACAGACAATGACAATTACATAAGTATCAACAATGGCTGAGTGCCATATTTACAAATTATTTCAATTTCAAATTTGCAGTAACCGCAGCATGTTATTTAGATGTGGGAATAACTGTTATTATTTGGAGGATAAGGAGGCTTCTTTAACTGACAGCAAAACATAGGATTATTGCAAACTCGGACTACCAATCACGAGCCTAACCCTGCAACTGGTTTTGCGCTATGCTCGCAAAATTTACCTTGAATTCCATCTTCAAGCGTAGTTAAGTCATCTAAATCGCTCCTAGCTGTATAAATGAAATCAGGCCTTGAGTGTAGTAAGATCTGCCACCACCGACGTGAGGGCAGCGTGACACGCCTTCTGTCTCCGAGCTCTCGACCGACACTACTACCTCCACTCTCGCTGACAGACCTCGTCTCACAACAGGCCCCCACAACCGCACGAGTGGTCGACGGTGAAGAGCGGACAAACTGAATAGCTGGCCGGCGGCCATTAGAGTGGTAAACTGACGCGCGGATTTCGAATGTTTATACATCGCTTTTGGTTATAAAATGCCTTCCCTAGAGTTAGGTCACAAACATAATGCCTCATTTAAATACGTTACTACAATATAGTTTTTAATTTATGAACAAACAGCAACTAGTCACTGTTTATGAATTTATGTTACGTAGTACATGGAATCTGCCGTAGCTAAAAGTTATGCACTGGACCCCTAGCATTTTTCGTAGTTCATTTACGATAGATGTACCCAAAATGCATCAAAATACTCGAAGATTTGCCCATTATGTTAATAGATATTTTCTGACTCTACCTTGCTTTAGATTTTGTGACGAAAAGTGCGTTATATATGGCGTAGTGCTTTGGCAACTCACGACCAAATTATCAAGTTTCAACCTAACCTAGACCATGAAAACACTACCGATCAGCCAGCTACAACAAACAAGACTTCAGGCAGGCATCCAGTATCGCATTAGTCACAATATTTACTTTCGAAGATGTACACTTCAGTTTATATGTGTGGTTTTTTCATATAATAAATAAAACTCAACAACTGTTCCATCGAGAGAAATTGTGAAATCAGATTACAATTACACACATTCAGTTGCATTTTATAACGATAAAAAGCCTGCTAACTCAAATTTCGTGTTGCTTGCAACTGAACTTTTATAGCTAAAATAAAATGTGGTTCACAAAGAAAAATTTATCTTCTGCTGTATATGGTCTGGATAACAAAAGATGGATGGAACAGCATCATCTTTCAGCTTTCTGCGATTTACGTAATTTTCAAGGAAACATCTTTCTTCAAAATGATCGGAACATATAAAATGGTATTCTGTCGGTCGGAAATCTTGCCTCCTGACAGCGTGTAACCATTTTTGTAACAGCTGTGGTTTTGAGAAAGGAAACCTGCAAATATATGCACAGACATTATGCTAATACAGTGTTACAAAAACATTTACTAAGCAAGTGCACTGACATACAAAACAACTTAAAATATCCACATACCTGTGAAATGTAATATTCGTTCCTTTCTCGAATTTATTTGTATAATTAATCGTTGCACATCTCTTCACCATTGTACTTCTTTTGATTGGAACGTACAGACAGTAGAATTACGAGTAACAAATGCTGTATGTACGCCCCAACAAATATACAACGTTGAATCAGGGTCTTCATAAACAACAGTACTACACAACACATCAGACTACCACCACTATAATGGCGTCCAGCCGAAGGTTCAAATTATCCCGCGTCTGCAGCGCCATCAGTGAGTCTAGTTATTTTTTACAAGGTCTTTGTCTCACAACAATGCTTAGCATCGCGCTCCCATGTTTCGCCCTCAGATTACTATCGATATCTGAGTGCTTACAGAATGCAAAGAATAGCGTTAAGTTGCCTACATTGTTTTCAATGTAATGGAGAGTTCTAACAAACTTCTCACAACACTTCCTTGGGGAACGTCAGATATCACCTCTGTTGTACTCGACGACTTTCCATTGAACACTACGAATGTGACCTTTCTGACAGGACATCACGAATCCAGTCCCACAACTGAGACGATATTGAATAAGCTCGCAATTTGATTACAAGCCGCTTGTGAGGAACAGTGTCAAAAGCTTTCTTCATATACGAAACTAGTTTGAAGTTTCAGGCTACAGCAAGGAAAGCGTTTCTGAACAAGAGAGATTTGTTAACGTCGAGTGTAGACTTAACTGTCAGGAATTCTCTTCTGCAGGTATTTGTATGGAGTGTAGCCATACACGGAAGTGAAACATGGACGTTAAATACTTTAGACAAGAAGAGAATAGAAGCTTTCGAAATGTGATGCTACAGAAGAATACTGAAGATTAGATGGGTAGATCAGGTAACTACTGAGAAGGTACTGAATAGAATTGGGGAGAAGAGGAATTTGTGGCACAACTTGACTAGAAGAAAGGATCGTTTGATAGGACACATTCTGAGGCATCAACGGATCACCAGTTTAGTATTAGAGGGAAGCGTGGAGGATAAAAATCATAGAGGTAGACTGAGAGATGAGTACACTAAGCAGATTCAGAGGCATGTAGGTTGCCTTAGTTACTCTGAGATGAAGAAGCTTGCACAGGATAGAATAACATAGAGAGCTGCATCAAACCAGTCTCTGGGCTGAAGACCACAGCAACAACGAAGTTATAATACCAAAATGTACAACAGCTCAGCTTGAAGTAGATGCTTGAGCACTTCCAAAAAACATCGTAGCATATTGTGGCTGAGAATGTAAAATTAGAATCATTGCATGTGTGGTCTTCAGTCCAGAGACTGGTTTGATGCAGCTCTCCATGCCCTTCTATCCTGAGCAAGCTTCTTCATCTCCTAGTACCTACGGCAACGTACATCCTTCTGAATCTGTTTAGTGTATTCATCTCTTGGTCTCCCTCTATGTTTTTTACCCTCCACGCTGCCCTCCAATACTAAATTGGTGATCCCTTGATGCCTCAGAATATGCCCTACTATCCGATCCCTTCTTCTAGTCAAGTTGTGCAACAAATTTCTCTTCTCTCCAATTCTGTTCAATACCTCCTCATTAGTTATGTGATCTACCCATCTAATCTTCAACATTCTTCTGTAGCACCACATTTCGAAAGCTTCTATTCTCTGCTTGTCCAAACTATTTATCGTCCACGTTTCACTTCCATAACTGGCAACACTCCATACAAATACTTTCAGAAACGACTTCCTGACACCTAAATCTATACTCGATGTTAACAAATTTCTCTTCTTCAGAAACGCTTTCCTTGCCATTGCTAGTCTACATTTTATATCCTCTCTACTTCGACCATCATCAGTTATTATGCTCCCCAAATAGGAAAACTCATTTACTACTTTAAGCGTCTCATTTCCTAATCTAATTCCCGCAACATCACCCGATTTAATTCGACTACATTCCATTATCTTCATTTTGCTTTTGTTGATGTTCATCTTACATCCTCCTTTCAAGACACTGTCCATTCCGTTCAGCTGCTCTTCCAGGTCATCGGCGAACCTCAAAGTTTTTATTCCTTCTCCATGGATTTTAATACCTACTCCGAATTTTTCTGTTGTTTCCTTTGCTGCTTGCTCAATATACAGATTGAATAACATCGTGGATAGGCTGCAACCCTGTCTCACTGCCTTCCAAACCACTGCTTCCCTTTCATGCCCCTCGACTCTTATAACTGCCATCTGGTTTCTGTACAAATTGTAAATAGCCTTTCGCTTCCAGTATTTTACCCCTGCCACCTTCAGAATTTGAAAGAGAGTATTCCAGTCAATGTTGTCAAAAGCTTCCTCTAAGTCTACAAATGTTAGAAACGTAGGTTTGCCTTTCCTTAATCTATTTTCTAAGATCAGTCGTAGGGTCAGTATTGCCTCCCGTGTTCCAACATTTCTACGCAATCCAAACTGATCTTGCCTGAGGTCGGCTTCTACCAGTTTTTCCATTCATCTGTAAAGAATTGGTGCTAGTATTTTGCAGGCGTGGCTTATTAAACTGATAGTTGGGTAATTTTCACATCTGTCAACACCTTCTTTCTTTGGGATTGGAATTATTATATTCTTCTTGAAGTCTGACGGTATTTCGACTGTCTGATACATCTTGCTCACTAGATGGCAGAGTTTTGTTAGGCCTGGCTCTACCAATGCTGTCAGTAGTTCTAATTCTCAGTAGTTCTAATTCTCTTCAATTTCTATAATATTGTCCTCCAGAACATCGCCCTTGTATAGACCCTCTAATACTCCTTCCACCTTTCTGCTTTCTGTTCTTTGCTTAGAACTGGGTTTCCATCTGAGCTCTTGATATTCATACAAGTGAATCTCTTTTCTCCAAAGGTCTCTTAATTTTCCTGTAGGCAGCATCTATCTTACCCCTAGTGATATGCGCCTCTACATCCTTACATTTGTCGTCTAGCCATTCCTGCTTAGCCATTTGCACTTCCTGTCGATCTCATTTTTGAGACGTATGTATTCCTTTTTGCCTGCCTCATTTAAGGCGTTTCATATTTTCTTCTTTCATCAATTAAATTCAATATCTCTTCTGTTACCCAGGGATTTCTACTAGCCCTCGTCTTTTTACCTACTTGATTCTCTGCTACCTTCACTATTTCATCTCTCAAAGCTACCCATTCTTCTTCTACTGTATTTCTTTCCCCCATTCCTGTCAATTTTTCCATGATGCTCTCCCTGAAGCTGTGTACAACCTCTGGTTCTTTCAGTTTATCCAGGTCCCATATCCTCGAATTCCTTTTTGCAGTTTGTTCAGTTTTAATCTACAGTTCATAACCAATAGATTGTGGTCAGAGTCGACATCTGCCCCTGGAAATGTCTTACAATTTAAAACCTGTTTCTTGAATCTCTGTCTTACCATTATATAATCTATCTGAGACTTTCCAGTGTCTCCAGGCTTCTTCCATGTATACAACCTTCTTTTATGATTCTTGAACCATTATTTGATAAAAGCTGACGCCTAGGCAATCGTAATGCTGAAATGGTGGTCTTGTACACTTTATTCCACGGCTTCAGTCTGATGATGAAATTTTGAAACGCGTAGTGCTTAATAAAGAATTATACGACCAAGACCATTCCATATTTCAACGTTGTGTGAAGTCTGAATGGTCGCCTTCCTCTACCATGGGTGTTTTTCTCCATAAAATAATAGAACTCCTAATCGATATTAGATTAGCAGCTCGCAACTGGCACCACGAGTCTGAAAGCATCCTGTTGCATTCCTACCATCAAAGGAAAATCCGTGCCAGTACCAAGAGTCGAATCCGTGTTCTCCTCGTGGAAATCAGCCATACTGACCACTCAGCTATGGAAGCTGATTTTCTCCTAAAGCGAGACTGCATATTTGGTGCTATCTTAAGTTCATTATTAACCGCAACTATTTTTGAGTAACAAAGCAAGTACATGCTAATCACGACGGTAACTTAGTGACGACGATTAGTTCGATTTTTGTCCTAGCGTAACGAGTCTCAGAGAATGGTAAAGGGTTAAAGAGGAATACCTAAGTAACTGTGTTGTTGTAGTAGTTGTTGTTGTTGTGCTCTTTAGTCCGAGGATAGTCTTGCTGCAACTTCCTACGCTGGTATACACTCTGGAAGTCTCTGAATATTTGCACAACTACTGCAACCTACATCTATTTGAACCTGCTTCCTGTATTCGAGCCTTGGTCTGCCTGTAAAAATTTTAGTTCCCACACTTCCATTTCTTGCCAAAGTGCCTCATGATCTGTCCTATCAACTAATCACTTATTTTAGTGAAGTGGGACCCTACTCGATTAAGTACCTCCTCATTAGCTACTCGTCTGGCCAGATGGTCTAGTACTAAAGCTCGTGCCTGTAAACTGAGAGGTTGCTGGGTCGAAGCGTTGTCGGACCACCAAAATTTTCAGTCGGCCATTAATATAGTAGCCTTCACCTATCAACGATGTCAGAAGTCGTCAGGAGCAACGGCCGGCTTCTACGTTAAACTGTAGACCCCTTTCTCCGGTTGGATAATTGAAGTAGATTAGATATGCAAACCGTCGAAGCGGCGTCGAATTGAAAGACTTGCACCTGGTTACTGAGACTCAAGAAATTATTATGAATTACTCGATCCATCCGTCTACAGCATTTTTCTGTAGCACCACACTTCAAAAGTTTCTATTCTCTCATTGCGTGGATTGCTTATCGTCCACGTTTCACATCCGTACACGGCTACACGAGACAAATATCGTCGTAAATAATTTCTTAACACTTACATTTATATTACATATTATTTAATTGATTTTTTTCGGATATGAATTTCTTGCCATTCCAAATCTGCATTTTATATCATCTTTACTTCGGCCATCATCAGTTGCTTTACTTCCCAAACTACTACTGCCCTGTTACTTTTAATGTCTCATTTCCCAATCTACACTGAATCGCCAAAGAAACTGTTATAGAGATGCCTATTCAAATACAGATATATGTAAAAAAAAATAGCTCTGAGCACTATGGGACTCAACATCTTAGGTCATAAGTCCCCTAGAACTTAGAACTACTTAAACCTAACCAACCTAAGGACATCACACACACCCATGCCCGAGGCAGGATTCGAACCTGCGACCGTAGCAGTCCCGCGGTTCCGGACTGCAGCGCCAGAACCGCTAGACCACCGCGGCCGGCAGAGATATGTAAACTGACAGAAAACGGCTCTGCTGTCGGCAACGCCTATATAAGACAAAAAGTGTCCGGCGCAGTTGTTAGATCGGTTACCGGTGCTACAATGGCAGGTTATCAAGATTTAAGTGCGTTCGAACGTGGTGTTATAGTTGGCGCACGAGCGATGGGACACAGCATCTCCGAGGTAGCGATGAAGTGGGGATTTCCCCGTACGACCATTTCACAAGAGTACCGTGAATATCAGGAATCCGGCAAAACATCAAATCTCCAACGTCGCTGCGGCCAGAAAAAGATCCTGCAAGAACGGGACCAACGACGACTGAAGATAATCGTTCAGCGTGACGGAAGTGCAACCCTTCCGCAATTTGCTGCAGATTCCAGTGCTGAGCCATCAACAAGTGTCAGCGTGCGAACCGTTCAACGAAACATCATCGATATGGGCTTTCGTTGCCGAAGGCCAGTTCATGTACCCTTGATGGCTGCACGACACAAAGCTTTACGCCTCGCCTGGGCCCACCAACACCGACATTCGACTACTGCTGATTGGAAACATGTTGGCTGGCCTGACGATTCTCGTTTCAAATTGTATCGAGCGGATGGACGTGCACGGTTATGGAGACAACCTCATGAATCCATGGACCCTGCGCCGTCCGGTGTGGCCGTGCAGTTCTAGGCGCGTCAGTCTGGAACCGCGTGACCGCTACGGTCGCAGGTTCGAATCCTGCCTCGGGCATGGATGTGTGTGATGTCCTTAGGTTAGTTCGGTTTAAGTAGTTCTAAGTTCTAGGGGACTGATGACCTCAGAAGTTAAGTCCCATAGTGCTCAGAGCCACTTTTTTGAACCATGGGCCCTGCGCGTCAGCAGGGAACTGTTCAAGCTGGTGGAGGCTCTGTAATGGTGTGGGGAGTGTGCAATTGGAGTGATATGGGACCCCATTATATGTCTAGACAGGTGACACGTACGTAATAATCCAGTCTGATCACCTGCATCCATTCGGGTCCATTGTGCATTTCGACGGACTTGGGCAATTCCAGCAGAACAATGCGACGTCCCACCCGTCCATAATTGCTATAGAGAGGCTCCAGGAACACTCTTCTGAGCTTAAACTCTTCCGCTGGCCACCAAACTCCCCAGACATGAACATTATTGAGTATACTGAGATGCCTTGCAACTCACTGTTCAGAAGAGATCTCCACTCTTCGTACTCTTACGGATTTATGGACAGCGCTGCAGGATTCATGGTGTCAGTTGCCTCCAGCAATACTTCAGACATCAGGCGAGTCCACGCCACGTCGTGTTGTGGCACTTCTGCGTGCTCTCGGTGGTCCTACACGATATTAGGCAATTGTACCAGTTACTGTGACTCTCCGGTATAATTCCTTCAACATAGCATGATACAACTCGACTACATCTACTTACACTTGTTTTACTTTTGTTGATGTTTATCCTTTAATCTACTTCGAAGCACTATCCATTCCCTTCAACTACTCTTCCAAGTCCTTTGCTGTCTCTGAGGAGTTACAATGTCATCGGTAAACTTCAAAGCTTTTATTCCTTCTCACTGAACTTTTATTCCCTACCAAATATCTTCTTGGCTTCCTACACTGCTTTTTCAAATGTACAGAGAGAATAACAGCGGAGACACATTACATCCCTGGCTCTCTCGCTTTTCATCTACTGTTTCCTTTTCATATAATTCGAATTTTATATCTACAGCTTGGTTTCTGTACCTGTCTTAGACAGTCTTTGTATTTCTGTGGTTTGTCGCTGATATCTTCGGAATTTCAAAGTGTATATTCCAGTCAACATTGTCAGAAGCTTTCTCTAAATTTGCAGATGCTATAAACGTAGGGTTGCCTTTCTTTGTCGTCTAAGATAATTCGTAGGGTGTTGCCTCTTTTGGTCCTACAAACCTCCGGAACCGGTTTTCCCAGAGATCTGCCTGAACTAGTTTTTCCATTCTTCTGTAAATAAATCGTGTCAATATTTTACATAAATGTCTCATTATTCTGATAGTTCGTTAATATTTACACCTGTCAACACCTGCCTCCTTTGGAATTGGTATTATAATATGACGTTCTTCCTGACGTTTGATGGTATTTCACCTGCCCATCTTGCACACCAGGCGGAATAGTTTTGTTATGGGTGGCTTTCCCAATAATCTCGATAATTCTGAGGAACGGCTGTCTACTCCAGGTGGCTTGTTTCGACTAAGGCCTTCCAGTGTTCTTTCGAATTCTTGTCACAGTGTCATATCTCCAATGTCATCGCCATCTACTTCTAATTCCTATTCTGTAATATTACCTTCAAGTTCATTTCTGTAATAGCAGAATAGCATACAGTTTACGCTGACCGTAACAAGGAAATCAGAAACTATAGTTATTAAACATTCAAGGTTAAGAAAATGATGGCTTGCCCCAGTGCGAATGCAGAACTGCGAGCAAACGAAGGTTATGGTTGTTGTAACAACAATCAACATTCATTTCAAAAATTACGTCATAAGAAATCAGCTTAAGATATCAACCCTTCGGAGTGAAAGTATCTAAATAACTTAATTGTATCACACATCCAATAAAGTTCAAAGCGTTGCGCCAATGTTGTACGCGGGCATGAAATATCTAAACGTATTCATTTAGGGTTGCCGTCCTAACAGTTCCATTGGCCACAAAATTACAAAGAAAAGGGGAGGTAGGCTTATATCTGACAACGATATTGTAGTTCAGTAGCCACCGTGGACATGAACGCGGCTAATTACACAGACCTAAAACGTATCCCGTGTCTACTTCGGAGAACGGCCTCGCTCCGCATACCATGAAGTGTCGTGGCAAGTAAATGAGGTGGTTCGTGGCACTCCCTCATGCCACTGTAAAAAGAGTTTACTACTAACCCAAACATTACCTTCTTTGGTCGTTATTGACTGCGCCATTACGCCACCAGTATAGTCGGCTACTTGGTTAATATTATTGATTTAAACGTGCCTGTGAGGGTAATGAACAAAAATTACTTTTGTAAACGTTACGCTAAAACTAACTGCGTTGACAATTTGATCCAAATATAACCCTTATAACCACTGTAGTTTCGTAGTCAGAAGGCCTGACGAATATAAATATGTAATTGTTTATTTATTGTTGTTAAAAGTCACAAAATCGTTACGTAGAATTTACACAAACTTCAATTTTTCAATTTTTAAGTGCTCGACTTAGCCGTTGGGGTAATAAGCCCAGTCAGTCAAGGCAAAGAAAGGTCGAATGTGGGAAATAACTCGTGCAGTCGCAAATTTTTGTACAGTGGTAGGAGAGAGTGTCATGAACAACACACTAGAAATCCTGACCGGTGGGGGCTCACTGTGGCAGTGGGGCTGCGTTTGGAGGTCAGGTTTTTCTTGAATAACTCGAAAACCGTGGGCTTCAGCGAAAATGTGCTCCAGTACAAAATTCAGCTACATTAAATTTCTTTTCAAACGGTCCCGCTCATTTCGTCTGTGGGACTGATGGTTTGTGCGGACCGAGCGAGAGAAAATGAAAATCTCGCACTCGGTTTACAAAGGCCAGCTATAATATTGCGGGTAGCATAAAACGACAGCTGTAGGGGCACAAAGGCCAGATATAATATTGCGGGTAGCATAAAACAACAGCGGTCGGGGCAGCTGACTCATCTTGTATGAACAGAACAGTACTGCGCGCAGGGGATAAATCGGACGAGGTAGCACTGTTTTAAACTGGCTGGCACTCTATTCGGGAAATGGAGGTTCCAATCGCCATCAGGCCATCCTGATGAAGGCTTTCCAAGCCATAAATTACTTCATGCAAACGTGTTACTGGTTCCACAGCCGGCTGCACGTACCATTCTTGTCAACCTAAACCAGTAAGTATTTAGATGTCTGTATACTTGAAATATGTTATTTGTTTTAAAGTGTAATGCGACATCATGAGCAGTCTTCTTGTAAAAGCGATCCACGGATGAATAAAACAACAATAACAATAACCACTATTACTAATACTACTAGTATTACTTCTACAGGGTGTTTCAAAAATGACCGGTATATTTGAAACGGCAATAAAAACTAAACGAGCAGCGATAGAAATACACCGTTTGTTGCAATATGCTTGGGACAACAGTACATTTTCAGGCAGACAAACTTTCGAAATTACAGTAGTTACAATTTTCAACAACAGATGGCGCTGCGGTCTGGGAAACTCTATAGTACGATATTTTCCACATATCCACCATGCGTAGCAATAATATGGCGTAGTCTCTGAATGAAATTACCCGGAACCTTTGACAACGTGTCTGGCGGAATGGCTTCACATGCAGATGAGATGTACTGCTTCAGCTGTTCAATTGTTTCTGGATTCTGGCGGTACACCTGGTCTTTCAAGTGTACCCACAGAAAGAAGTCACAGGGGTTCATGTCTGGCGAATAGGGAGGCCAATCCACGCCGCCTCCTGTATGTTTCGGATAGCCCAAAGCAATCACACGATCATCGAAATATTCATTCAGGAAATTAAAGACGTCGGCCGTGCGATGTGGCCGGGCACCATCTTGCATAAACCACGAGGTGTTCGCAGTGTCGTCTAAGGCAGTTTGTACCGCCACAAATTCACGAAGAATGTCCAGGTAGCGTGATGCAGTAATCGTTTCGGATCTGAAAAATGGGCCAATGATTCCTTTGGAAGAAATGGCGGCCCAGACCAGTACTTTTTGAGGATGCAGGGACGATGGGACTGCAACATGGGGCTTTTCGGTTCCCCATATGCGCCAGTTCTGTTTATTGACGAAGCCGTCCAGGTAAAAATAAGCTTCGTCAGTAAACCAAATGCTGCCCACATGCATATCGCCGTCATCAATCCTGTGCACTATATCGTTAGCGAATGTCTCTCGTGCAGCAATGCTAGCGGCGCTGAGGGGTTGCCGCGTTTGAATTTTGTACGGGTAGAGGTGTAAACTCTGGCGCATGAGACGATACGTGGACGTTGGCGTCATTTGGACCGCAGCTGCAACACGGCGAACGGAAACCCGAGGCCGCTGTCGGATCACCTGCTGCACTAGCTGCGCGTTGCCCTCTGTGGTTGCCGTACGCGGTCGCCCTACCCTTCCAGCACGTTCATCCGTCACGTTCCCAGTCCGTTGAAATTTTTCAAACAGATCCTTTATTGTATCGCTTTTCGGTGCTTTGGTTACATTAAACCTCCGTTGAAAACTTCGTCTTGTTGCAACAACACTGCGTTCTAGGCGGTGGAATTCCAACACCAGAAAAATCCTCTGTTCTAAGGAATAAACCATGTTGTCTACAGCACACTTGCACGTTGTGAACAGCACACGCTTACAGCAGAAAGACGACGTACAGAATGGTGCACCCACAGACTGCGTTGTCTTCTATATCTTTCACATCACTTGCAGCGCCATCTGTTGTTGAAAATTGTAACTACTGTAATTTCGAAAGTTTGTCTGCCTGAAAATGTACTGTTGTCCCAAGCATATTGCAACAAACGGTGTATTTCTATCGCTGCTCGTTTAGTTTTTATTGCCGTTTCAAATATACCGGTCATTTTTGAAACACCCTGTATGTGCCATAGCTATTGAGCGCAGACAGACATAAATGCGTCACTCATTTGTGACTGTCCATGAGATCGACAGAGCCGCGGATATCGGCCCCAAGTTGATCTCGTGTTCCTTGACTCCTGAAGGCATTCGATACGGTTCCGGACTCTCACATAGTGAACAAAGTGCGAGCTTACTAAATGTAGTCCCAACATTGTGATTTTATTCAGAATATTCTGCCAGAAACAAATGCTTCTCGGGGCATTACGTACAGAGTATAGACCATATCTACAACGGATATGTAATCGATGACCTGCATCTAACGTTAATCTGCCTTCAATCAGAAGGTTGCCCAGTGCCCTACACTATTTTACTAGAAATTAGCCTACTGCAGGCAGTAATGCACTGCCTTTCGTAGATCGGAGAACAATCCCACCCAGCTAATTATAGGAAAACGTGCAGTTTACCGCAAATTCGTGACTACACTGCCACTTGATCTTCTCCGCTTACTCAAGGCATTGCCAGAGTTTAATGTTACCATAACTGCCAGAAAAACATTATAATATCAACGAGGATACCGAACTGTGTCCTAGAACATGGAACACTAACCTGTGCCGCTACCGATTTAAATTCTGCGGTCTGGATCGTCCTACATTACTTGTGATCTACACAGGCACCCTACGTTACCAGCCCAAGCGTTCGTCCAACAAAGTTCTCCAAAACATGTTAGTTAACGGCGCCTTCGTCACCACAGAAGCCTCATTCTGTTCATCGGTGAAAAGCTGCATAATACACAAATCAAGAAAAGTTTTGCGTCACCCCGGTTCCCAGGGCTCTTGAAGATAGACGTTGACTGTGGAAATGGTATCACAGACACAGTCCCTTTGACTGTTCAAAGATGTCACTATACCCGCCCAAAGATATCAACAACCGTGCATGAGCAGCGCCCATTATACGGAGGGGGTCCGACAGCCGATCAATTCCAGTCATTCCACAAGGAAGGAGGTAGACGACTCGTGTTGTCTGTAATTCAACCATGCCTGGACGGTCAATACCGCGGTTCGATCGTGTCCGCATTGTTACTTTGCGCCAGGAAGGGCTGTCAACAAGGGAAGTGTCCAGGCGTCTCGGAATGAGCCAAAGCGATGTTGTTCGGACATGGAGGAGATACAGAGAGACAGGAACTGTCGATGACCTGGCTGCAGTGGATGACCGCTACCTACAGATTATGGCTCAGAGGAATCCTGACAGCAACACCATCATTTTGAATAATGCTTTTCGTGCAGCCACAAGACGTCGTGTTACGACTCAAACAGTGCGCAATAGGCTGCATGATGCACAACTTAACTCCCAACGTCCATGCCGAGCTCTATCTTTGCAACCACGACACCACGAAGCGCAGTACAGAAGGGCCCAGCAACATGCCAAATGGAGCACTCAGGATTCGCAGAACGTTCTCTTCACCGATGAGTGTCGCATATGCCTTCAGTCAGACAATCGTCGCAGACATGTTTGGAAGCAACTCGGTCAGGCTGAGTGCCTTGGACACACTGTCCAGCGAGTGCTGCAAGGTGGAGGTTCCCTGATGTTTTGGGGTTGCATTGCGTGGGTCCGACGTACGCCGCTGGTGGTCATGGAAGGCGCTGTAACGGCTGTACGATACGTGAATGCCATACTCCGACCGAAACTGCAACAAAATCGGCAGCATATTGGCGAGGCATTCGTCTTCATGGACGACAATTTGTGCCCCCATCGTGCAAATCCTGTCAATGACTTCTTTCAGGATAACGACATCGCTCGAGCATGTTCTCCAGACATGAAATCTATCGAACATGCCTGAGACAGATTGAAAAGGGCTGTTTATGGACGACGTGACCCTCCAACCACTATGAGGGATCTACGCCGAATCACCGTTGAGGAGTGGAACAATCTGGACCAACAGTGCCTTGACGAACTTGTGGACAGTCTGCCACGAAGAATACAGGCATGCATCAATGCAAGAGGACGTGCTACTGGGTACTAGAGGTACCGGTGTGTACAGCAGTCTGGACCACCACCTCTGAAGGTCTCGCTGCATGGTGGTACAACATGCAGTGTGAGGTTTTCATGAGCAATAAAAAGAGCGGAAATGATGTTCTGTTTCAGTTTTCTGTACAGGTTCCTGAACTCTCGGAACCGAGGTGATGCAAAACTTTTTTGGTGTGTGTATGCAATGGCCTTAATCATCTTATGTGAAAACTATACCTACACCGTTCCTTAAGGACATTCCTGAATATACTGAGAAGGGTATGTCAGTAGGGATGTCTATAAGATTGTCCAAGTCTGTTCTTCAGTATATTAAGAATCGCTACAGAGCTAAGAGCTACAGAGCACCTTCACGTCAGACATGTGGTCGACTCCACATCTAGCTGAGATTAACCTCAGTAATACGTAGCTGGTTATTGAAACGGTAACACCAGAATGATAGCAAACAATGAAATTTTAATTATTATCACAGAATGAGGTTTTCACCCTGCAGCGGAGTGTGCGCTGATATGAAACTTCTTGGCAGATTAAAACTGTGTGCCGGACCGATGCTCGAACTCGGGTCCTTTGCCTTTCGCGGGCAAGTGCTCTACTAACTGAGCTACCCAAGCACGGCTCACGCCCCGTCCTCACAGCTTTACTTCTTCCAGTACCTCGTCTCCTACCTTCCAAACTTTACAGAAGCTCTCCTTTGTGTTTATACTGTACAGTAGGAAGGTTACCCTTCTTTCCCTATAGTTTATTCCTATTTTTCTCGGAATTTCGAACCATTTTTCCAGGTCCACGTACGCCACAATCTTCAATCTTGCCGCCACGCCAGAACTGCTTGTCTGGTGCCTTTACCTTTCTTAATGCCAAACTGATGGCCATTTAGCAGGCAAATCTGGAGAACGTGATTGTCAGGATAACAGTCGAACACCCTCTTTATCGTGGTAGGTCAGGACAGCACGCACGACTTGCGGTCTTGCATTATCTTTTTGGAGATATCATCACAGAGACGTTAAATGTAAGGCACAGCCACAGGCCTTAAGGGGGAAAACCACATTAGGAGGCTCTTTTACACTGATCTTTTTGGATCTTTTTTTTTGTGGGAAGAATTAATTAGAATTTAATTAAATTTAGACATCATTTCATTCATATTTCGAACAGTTTTGTGAATTTATTTGGATAATTTCAGCTAAAAATAACAAAGTTACACTGTGATGTCTGCCAAAGCTTGTGGATACAGTTCTCTAATTGCGTGCTGTGTAGTCATTCCGATTTTCATCTGAAATCAAAAAGGTTTTTATTTTATATTAATAACTTATTTTCTAAGAATATTAACCTCAATGCAGGTGAAAATAATGAAAATTATAAATGTTGCAGGTGTTGGAACAATTTAGCTCGATTTTCAAGATTTTTTTTCTCTAATTATGCAAAGAAAAATACCCTTAAAATCATGATATCACAAGTTGGTTCATATAATTCGTAATTTTATGAAGAATCCTACTAGCAATTTTCATAATTATCGGTTCTATACTTTTTGAGTTAGACTGCACGCAAATGTGAAAAAAGTTATTTCGAGATATAAGCGTTTGAAAAAAAAAATTCTCGGAAACTACGAATTCAAGGAAGTTATCAATAATGTAAAATGCTTACCGATTAATCTGCGGTTCCAGCACCATATAGTAATCCTTCTTCCTCCACACAGGCTTCGTTTTGCGCTTGCAGCAGTGCTTTATGAGGTTTCCGGCCTTCCTTCGATTCCAATGAATTACGTCGATACTGCAGGCTCACCCGCTGGTTATCCATTTGTTCGTCATAATTGAAGTTTTGCGTGCCTACTACAATTCCTGCCTCGTTCATGACCATCAGAAGGAATGAATTTCCTTCATTGAATAAGCCCGCTGCTAAATACGATGCCAATTCAACGACTTTTAGTCATGAGTGCAAGTATTTAGGAGCTGATAGCCAAATAGTGGAACTAAAATTTTCACTCACATTTTGTGTGTGGCCACCTAAGCACGTATCCAGTAATTCATCCCTTGATAAATCTTCATATACTGGAAGAATGTGCACTCGGTTCTATGCTCATAAAATCTAAACGAATGCGAATTTCGCTTTGAAATTTTGACAGCGTTTTCTTGCACAGTTAAGCTATCGATTCAGCAATAAAAAATCGGACTTTTTGAAGCTGCTAATGTGGCTTGCCCCCTTAACAAGTCAGACGCGTAACACCTGCTATGCAAATCACTGGTGGTGATCGGTTTGTGACCAATATGGCACCCTGGGTTCGTATGACAACGATGAACGCAGTCTAGCAGCGTTCGTTCTTCTCAGAGCACACACACACACACACACACACACACACACACACACACACACACACGCGCGCGCGCGCGCGCGCGCGCGCACGCACACACAATCCATTCCGTGCCATTGTTCTTCCAAGTCCTTTGCTTTCTCTGACAGAAATACAATCTCATCGGCAAACTTTGAAGCTGTTATTTCTTTGAGAGCGCTTCTTATGTCAATGCTAAAATTGGTCTGAATTTCATATCACGTTCACAGTCCTCCTGCGCTGCTTTGCATCGCCTCTTACGTTTAACATTTCTTCAACCTGAACTTTTATCCCCTTTACAGATTTCTCCTTGATTTCCTTTACTACGAGGGTCACTCCAAAACATATGCACATTATTTTTTCAAAAATTCATCTTTTATTCTACATGTCTGAAAGTTTTACAGTGTGTACATACATCCTTTAGTAACAATATTTTCATTTCTCCACATAATTTCCATCCCTCTCAACTACCTTACGCTATTTTGGAAACAGCGCCTGTATACCCGCACGGTAAAATTTTGGATCAACCTGTTGGAGCCACTGTTTGGCAGTGCGCACAAGGGAGTCATCATCTTCAAACCTTGTTCCATGAAGAGAGTCTTTCAGTTTCCAAAAGAGATGACACTCACATGAAGCCAGGTCAGGACTATAAGGCGGGTGTTTCAGTGTCGTCCATTCGAGTTTTGTGATCGTTTCCATGGTTTTTTGACTGACATGTGGCCGTGCATTGTCGTGCAACAGCAAAACATCCTGCTTTTGCCGATGTGGTCCAACACGACTCAGTCGAGCTTGAAGTCTCTTCAGTGTCGTCACATATGCATCAGAATTTATGGTGGTTCCACTTGGCATTATGTCCACAAGCAAGAGTCCTTCGGAATCGAAAAACTCCGTAGCCGTAACTTTTCCAGCAGAAGGTGTGGTTTTGAATATTTTTTCCTTGGGTGAATTTGCATGATGCCACTGCATTGACTGCCTCTTCGTCTCTGGTGAAAAATGATGGCACCTGTCACAATTCTTCCAAGAACTTCATCTCCACCATTCTCGTACTGTTCCAAAATTTCGCTGCATACCGTTTTCCTTGTTTCTTTGTGAGCCACTGTCAACATCGTGGGAACCCACCTGGCACAAACGTTTTTAACGCCAACACTTTCAGTAATGTGCAGACACTTCCTTCCCCTATCCCAACGTAGGGTGACAATTCGTTCACTGTGATGCATCCGTCAGCAGTCACCAATTCGTTAACTCTCTGCACATTGTCTGGAGTGTGTTCAGTACGAGGCCTGCCGCTGCGAGGACAATCCTCAATATTGCCGTGCCCGGTTTCATCACGTAACCTGCTTGCCCACCGAATAACTGTACTGCGATCGACATCAGCATCTCCATTCACCTTTTTCAACCTCTTGTGGATGTTTCCCACTGTCTCGTTTTCACAGCACAGGAATTCTATGACTGCACGTTGCTTCTGACGAACGTCAAGTGTAGCAGCCATCTTGAAGATATGCTGTGACGGCGCCACTCACGGGGACAGGTTGAACTATGTTTGAAAACGAGCGGAAAGGGTGTGTCTACACACTGTAAAACTTTCACACATGCAGAATGAAAACTGTATTTTTACAAAATAGTTTGCATTTCTTTTGGTGTGACCCTCATACTTGCTCGGCGTACAGACTCACTCCCTTATTAACTACTACGGCCCTTTCGTGTATAAAGAAGGACGGCCAAAGACTTTCCGTTCGAAGGCCGTACAGGCCAGAATCGGTATTCCAGTCAGGCAAAATCGCCGTGAGCACTGAGGCAATTATACCAACGACGCACCAGGTTGAAAAGTCCCCTTTGACAAACCACCGTGTCCTGCTGCGAGAAGAGGTCCGTAACCCTACAGGCAGCACATCGTCGTCCGTCACTAATCTCCGACCCCATAAGGGCTTTTTTAACGGACCGAAGGCGTTATAATCTCATGGGGAGAGATCAGGACTATAGGGCGAGAGCTCTGTCCCACGCGAGTTGGTGTAAATTCTGCGTTACGACGTCTGCGATATGGGGACGTGCGTTATCACGAAGGAGCAGCACCCCTTGGCGCATCGTTTCACAACAGTGGTGTTACTTAGGAACTGGGGATAAGGGGTACACCTAGGATGGAAGGTCAAGGCCCCTGTAATATCACTCCGTAAACAACAACTACCAACATTGTTTATTCAAAACAGGCAAGAGACAATCAACGTGGGCTTCTTTTTATAAAATATTACAGATATCTTGCTTCTCAAGCAAGACAGCAGATAACGATTACCAACAGACTTAAAGAGATGACCCACAAAGATTTCAAATAAATTACAGCATGAAACTAATTTTTAAAAATGGCACATTTTTTTTAATTACAATATGGAGGTATGAAACGTCCCCTTGGAAAAATTTATGAATTACTGTGCTGATAAAACTCTTACGCTATTTGATTTTCAACCAGCTGAGCAAAACTGAATGTACTCAGACATTTCGCTCTCTACCTGTTCTGATCAACACTAAACTGACACAATATTTTTAGCGCAACGCAATCTGACTTTCAATAATTCCTACAAAAGAATGACCCTGACTAACATTAATCCATACCTTTCACAAATCACTTATGTGACAAAAATCTTCGTTACTCGAACTACTGCAATACAGCGAGCGCCACAACTGCCAGCTGAATAAAAGATTCAAACTACTGAAGGCACTAACTACTGATAGGCATACTTAGCAAATGAAAGATTTTGATAGAGAACAAACAATGTACTTACCTTAATAGTGTTCAAAAGTCATAATATATATATCAGTTCATGACATCCAGTCCTACAAATTTCTTTTTTCTGGCGGACACACGTCCATATCATCCGCTCTCAAAACTCCGCCATTTCTCTCCCCACATCCACCACCGCTGGCGGCTCACCTCCAACTGCGCAACGCTACACGCTGTTCACATCCAACTGCCCAACACTACAATAGCGAATGTTACAACGATGCTAACCAGCCACAGACTTCACACAGCACAGCCAGTGATTTTCATACAGAGCGCTACGTGGCGTTACCAACATAAAAACCTAAACAGCCTACTTACAGAGGTAATTTACCAAAAGCATCAGTTCGTTTGGATCCCCCAAAAACCCAACCAGCACAGCAAGTGACTATAATACACTCCTGGAAATGGAAAAAAGAACACATTGACACCGGTGTGTCAGACCCACCATACTTGCTCCGGACACTGCGAGAGGGCTGTACAAGCAATGATCACACGCACGGCACAGCGGACACACCAGGAACCGCGGTGTTGGCCGTCGAATGGCGCTAGCTGCGCAGCATTTGTGCACCGCCGCCGTCAGTGTCAGCCAGTTTGCCGTGGCATACGGAGCTCCATCGCAGTCTTTAACACTGGTAGCATGCCGCGACAGCGTGGACGTGAACCGTATGTGCAGTTGACGGACTTTGAGCGAGGGCGTATAGTGGGCATGCGGGAGGCCGGGTGGACGTACCGCCGAATTGCTCAACACGTGGGGCGTGAGGTCTCCACAGTACATCGATGTTGTCGCCAGTGGTCGGCGGAAGGTGCACGTGCCCGTCGACCTGGGACCGGACCGCAGCGACGCACGGATGCACGCCAAAACCGTAGGATCCTATGCAGTGCCGTAGGGGATCGCACCGCCACTTCCCAGCAAATTAGGGACACTGTTGCTCCTGGGGTATCGGCGAGGACCATTCGCAACCGTCTCCATGAAGCTGGGATACGGTCCCGCACACCGTTAGGCCGTCTTCCGCTCACGCCCCAACATCGTGCAGCCCGCCTCCAGTGGTGTCGCGACAGGCGTGAATGGAGGGACGAATGGAGACGTGTCGTCTTCAGCGATGAGAGTCGCTTCTGCCTTGGTGCCAATGATGGTCGTATGCGTGTTTGGCGCCGTGCAGGTGAGCGCCACAATCAGGACTGCATACGACAGAGGCACACAGGGCCAACACCCGGCATCATGGTGTGGGGAGCGATCTCCTACACTGGCCGTACACCACTGGTGATCGTCGAGGGGACACTGTATAGTGCACGGTACATCCAAACCGTCATCGAACCCATCGTTCTACCATTCCTAGACTGGCAAGGGAACTTGCTGTTCCAACAGGACAATGCACGTCCGCATGTATCCCGTGCCACCCAACGTGCTCTAGAAGGTGTAAGTCAACTACCCTGGCCAGCAAGATCTCCGGATCTGTCCCCCATTGAGCATGTTTGGGACTGGATGAAGCGTCGTCTCACGCGGTCTGCACGTCCAGCACGAACGCTGGTCCAACTGAGGCGCCAGGTGGAAATGGCATGGCAAGCCGTTCCACAGGACTACATCCAGCATCTCTACGATCGTCTCCATGGGAGAATAGCAGCCTGCATTGCTGCGAAAGGTGGATATACACTGTACTAGTGCCGACATTGTGCATGCTCTGTTGCCTGTGTCTATGTGCCTGTGGTTCTGTCAGTGTGATCATGTGATGTATCTGACCCCAGGAATGTGTCAATAAAGTTTCCCCTTCCTGGGACAATGAATTCACGGTGTTCTTATTTCAATTTCCAGGAGTGTAGTAACTGCTGGTCTGCATACAGTCACACAGACTCTTCCGGCTGCCAACCGACCAACAAGTTCACTCGCTGCAACGCAAATCGTTTGACGAAACGAAGGCACCTAAACCACTTACACGTACGATGGAGAGCGTTGTTCGAGTTGGTCTCGAGGGATGGGTCTCTCCGAGAAAACAAGCCCCAAACCAATGCGAGGAGCAGCGCCCGAAGTTGACATCTGACAGGTCCACCACAAACTCGCGACCGTCTTGCAAGGTAGACCGGCCGCGCCACCGCTGCCCGAGCCTGCAGGTTTGCTCCGTCGTCCCCTCAAGCACGTCCCAGCGCCTCGTAGAGAGTCCGGCGACCAACTCCCCTGCCGCAAATACCCGGCGCCAGATCACAACAGGGGCAAAGATCGTAGTACAGCCGGGTAATCTATAGTGCTGCCAAAGAGCTGGTGTGCCAGAAAAGGCGCACCACGGCTCAGGTGGTTTTCGACAGACATGTTACATCATACACTTTTTTCATTCACCGATGGATGTCTGCCAGTGTTCATCTTTCGAAGACAAGAAAAGAATAACAGCACGGTGGTCCTGTATGGACGTGTTCGGCAATAACGTCGCCATAGTCCACGTTTCTGCATTTACCGCACGCATGTCGGAAAGCCACGAATGCCACACTAATCCCTGCCTATATGCCGCATCGGAGCCGCGCTAAGTTGCATACACGCTGCAGCAACGCCTTCAGGCTGAAACTATTTGATCGCCCCTTATACTTCGATTCATAGATGAAATGTATTCGCATTTGCGAATACGAACCATCAGCTATGTAAGGGAAATAAAATCTAAGTGGATCCCTACATCTGGATCCATACAATGCAAACCACTGTGAAATGCATGGCACAAAGTGCTTGCAACTGCATTAGGATTTTTTCCTGTTTCATTTGCGAATGTAGCACGCAGAGAGTAAGGAGAGTGAATGAAACTTCCTGGCAGATTAAAACTGTGTGCCCGACCGAGACTCGAACTCGGGACCTTTGCCTTTCGCGGGCAAGTGAGTACCGGGCGTGATTCGTGCTTCGGTAGCTCAGATGGTAGATGTAGATTGTGGACAGTTGGGAATGCGGGTCTCACAGGAAGTGTGCAAGGGATAAGTCGCGCTGTTCATCTGTGTCCTCGGTGGCTCAGATGGATAGAGCGTCTGCCATGTAAGCACGAGATCCCGGGTTCGAGTCCCGGTCGTGGCACACATTTTCATCTGTCCCCATCGAGGTATGTCAACAACACCTATCGGCAGCTGAGGGTTTCAATTAATTATCATTTAAAATGAAATAACTTGTTACGTAGGCGCGTAATCTACAAATAATAATTAGCAGCAGTAGATACCAGGTGGGAATTGATTGATTGTAGCGATTAACGGCAACTTATGCGTACAAATTAAAGTCATAGAACAACCTCTAACGACATAGTAAGACATCTACGGCATGTGAGCAGATCTGATGTCTTCAAGGGCGCTCACACAACTGTCAGAACACCTGAGTGAAACAATGAGAAGGCATACGCAATTGAATGAATACATAGGCTCAGTGGCTCAGCCATAGTGTAACGTTACCATCCATCACCTTAAACGGCAATCGATGCTAACATTATGCATCCGAGAGGAATTTTTGACAAGTTGACCATGAGGTAACCTAATGGAAACAGAAAAATCAAGCTGGGATTCGTTTCCGAAACACTCCAGCAGAGTATAACTAATAGTAAACAGATGGGTCAGGAACAAACGTCCTCCCAGCACAAAAGCAAGTTGTAACATTACATGTTGAAATCGGTCGCCAGCCTAATTAGGCATTCTTGTGTCAAGCTCAGTGATAAAGCAGAAGGCAGTGCTAAAGCTAAACTAACCTTCTTTGACACATACACACACACACACACACACACACACACACACACACACACACACACTAAACTCTTTGCTTACGTCTGTTTCTGCTACAACACAGTCACCTAATCTTGCAGATAAATGTGCTACAAACAAACAAGTGGCCAATGAGATAGCGAACAGTAACATATGCCTCTCGACAACACGTACCTTAGATGAGCTAGGTGTAACAGTTTATAAAACCAGTTACAGACACACATGACACTAGTAGCCATAGTGTCCAGGGAAAAGCTTGAAATGATTCTGAATTTAAATGCTAATGATTGCAATCTATAACTTGATTGCCTAATACAGGGTATCTATGCCTGGGCATAAACCAATTTATATTGGATTAGATAACATAGTATATAGTGCTTTCTTAAACTCGGTTTGAAGCAACCAACTACATTGGCTCTGAAGGAGCCATTGCAATGCTTCATTAATTAACTAGCTTAGTTCTTGATGAGCGTTAACTTTCATGGTTTGAAGAACCATGCTCATTAACCAAAACTGCAACAGTATGTATGAGAAATGGTAAATATTATTATCATTGATTATTAGTTAAATAAACCACAATAACCTATAACTCTTCCAATAACAAATGTGCTTTCATAAGCAGTCGTTTGACCTTCTCATTATTGTAATTGACTGTGCAAATAACAAGACAGCATTACATTCAAGTTCAACCACTTTCTCATAATAAATTAGGACACTCGGAGTTAAATTCACTAGGATAGGATTCCTGTCCAGGTTTGTGATTTGGGATAATCAAGGATGTGAGATAGAGTTCTTAGTAAGACCACGATTATTATTAAAATTAAGCAAGTTTCACAAATACCTGGTCCATTTACAGAGTGCCAAATATAAACAATTTAGTGGAAGGCTGGTGGCACTTGTGGCGCAATTTGCAGTGGCTGTTAACCTGGCGGCGATACAGTCATAGTGATACTGTTGGCTTCACCCTGTTACATATGTCCTTGGCGTCGGATTTATACTTTTATAGGGCCAAAACCATACCATCATAATGGTATCACCAAATGCAGCATCCAGTGCCCAGAAATACTGCCCTGAATCTCTTCTCACGTCAAAACTCCAAGAATATGAGCCACAGTGATCCGTTTCTGCTAACGAGATGTTAACCACAGCACTGCTGAGCCCAGATCTCTTCCCCATCACTTTCGCGCCAACCACACCTTTTCCAGTCTGCCAGGCTACTTTCTTAGTTGCGGGGCTTCCCCAAATCTTTTACATTTAACAATATGGTCCCTAACTATGTTTATAGTACATTACATAACAAACATTACAGTAATTATTTAAAGTCACAAGCATTATTTAAACAACACCGATTAAAAATTCACATGTTGTTGTTGTAGTCTTCAGTCCTGAGACTGGTTTGATGCAGCTCTCCATGCTACCTTATCCTGTGCAAGCTTCTTCATCTCCCAGTAACTACTGCAACCTACATCCTTCTGAATCTGCTTTGTGTATTCATCTCTTGGTCTCCCTCTACGATTTTTAACCTCCACACTGCCCTCCAATACTAAATTGGTGATCCCTTGATGCCTCAGAACATGTCCTACCAACCGTTCCCTTCTTCTGATCAAGTTGTGCCACAAACTCCTCTTCTCCCCAATTCTATTCAGTACCTCCTCATTAGTTATGTGATCTACCCACCCAATCTACAGCATTCTTCTGTACCACCACATTTGGAAAGCTTCTATTCTCTTTTTGTCCGAACTATTTATCGTCCATGTTTCACTTCCATACATGGCTACACTCCATGCAAATACTTTCAGAAACGACTTCCTGACACTTAACTCTATACTCGATGTTAACAAATTTCTCTTCTTCAGAAACGCTTTCCTTGCCATTGCCAGTCTACATTTTATATCTTCTCTACATCGACCATCATCAGTTATTTTGCTCCCCAAATAGCAAAACTTCTTTACTACTTTAAGTGTCTCATTTCTTAATCTAATTCCCTCAGCATCACCCGACTTAATTCGACTACATTCCATTATCCTCGATTTGCTTTTGTTGATGTTCATCTTATATCCTCCTTTCAAGACACTGTCCATTCCGTTCAACTGCTCTTGCAAGTCCTTTGCTGTCTCTGACAGAATTACAATGTCATCGGCGAACCTCAAAGTTTTTATTTCTTCTCCATGGATTTAATACCTACTCCGAATTTTTCTTTTGTTTCCTTCACTAATTGCTCAATATACAGATTGAATAACATTGGGAAGAGGCTACAACCCTGTCTCACTCCCTTCCCAACCACTGCTTCCCTTTCATGCCCCTCGACTCTTATAACTGCCATCTGGTTTCTTTACAAATTGTAAATAGCCTTTCGCTCCCTGTATTTTACCCCTGCCACCTTTAGAATTTGAAAGAGAGTATTCCAGTCAACATTGTCAAAAGCTTTCTCTAAGTCTACAAATGCTAGAAACGTAGGTTTGCCTTTCCTTTATATTTCTTCTAAGATAAGTCGTAAGGTCAGTATTGCCTCACGTGTTCCAATATTTCTACGCAATCCAAACTGATCTTCGCCGAGGTCGGCTTCTACCAGTTTTTCCATTCGTCTGTAAAGAATTCGCGTTAGTATTTTGCAGCTGTGACTTATTAAACTGATAGTTCGGTAATTTTTACATCTGTCAACACCTGCTTTCTTTGGGATTGGAATTATTATATTCTTCTTGAAATCTGAGGGTACTTCGCCTGTCTCATACATCTTGCTCACCAGATGGTAGAGTTTTGTCAGGACTGGCTCTCCCAAGGCCGTCAGTAGTTCTAATGGAATGTTGTCTACTCCCGGGGCCTTGTTTCGGCTCAGGTCTTTCAGTGCTCTGTCAAACTCTTCACGCAGTATCGTGTCTCCCATTTCATCTTCATCTACATTCTCTTCCATTTCTATCATATCGTCCTCAAGTACATCGCCCTTGTATAGACCATCTATAGACTCCTTCCACCTTTCTGCTTTCCCTTCTTTGGTTAGGACTAGGTTTCCATCTGAGCTCTTGATATTCATACAAGTGGCTCTCTTTTCTCCAAATGTCTCTTTAATTTTCCTGTAGGCAGTATCTATCTTACCCCTCATGAGATAAGCCTCTACATCCTTACATTTGTCCTCCAGCCATCCCTGCTTAGCCATTTTGCACTTCCTGTCGATCTCATTTTTGAGACGTTTGTTTTCCTTTTTGCCTGCTTCATTTACTGCGTTTTTATGTTTCCTCCTTTCATCAATTTAATTCAATATTTCTTCTGTTACCGAAGGATATCCACTAGCCCTCGTCTTTTTACCTACTTGATCCTCTGCTGCCTTCACTACTTCATCTCTCAGAGCTATCCATTCTTCTTCCACTGTACTTCTTTCCCCCACTGTTGTCAATTGTTCCCTTATGCTCTCCCTGAAACTCTGCACAACCCCTGGTTTGTCAGTTTATCCAGGTCCCATCTCCTTAAATTCCCACCTTTTTGTAGTTTCTTCAATTTTAATCTGCAGTTCATAACCAATAGATTGTGGTCAGAGTCCACATCTGCCCCTGGAAATGTCTTACAATTTGAAACCTGGTTCCCAAATCTCTGTCTTACCATTATGTAATCTATCTGATGCCATTTAGTATCTCCGGGATTCTCCCATTTATACAACTTTCTTTTATGATTCTTGAACCAAGTGTTAGCTATGATTAAGTTATGCTCTGTGCAAAATTCTAACAGACGGCTTCCTCTTTCATTTCTTCCCCCCAATCCATATTCACCTACTATGTTTCCTTCTCTCCCTTTTCCTACACTCGAATTCCAGTCACCCATGACTGTTAAATTTTCGTCTGCCTTCACTATCTGAATAATTTCTTTTATTTCATCATACATTTCATCAATTTCTTCATCATCTGCAGAGCTAGTTGCCATGTAAATTTGTACTACTGTAGTAGGCGTGGGCTTCGTGTCTATCTTGGCCACAATAATGCGTTCACTATGCTGTTTGTAGTAGCTTACCCGCACTCCTATTTTTTTATTCTTTATTAAACCTACTACTGCATTACCCCTATTTGATTTTGTATTTATAACCCTGTATTCACCTGACTAAAAGTCTTGTTCCTCCTGCCACCGAATTTCACTAATTGCCACTATATCTAATTTTAACCTATCCATTTCCCTTTTTAAATTTTCTAACCTATCTGCTCGATTAAGGGATCTGACATTCCACGGTGCGATCCGTAGAACGCCAGTTTTCTCTCTCCTGATAACAACGTCCTCTTGAGTAGTCCACGCCCGGAGATCCAAATGGGGGACTATTTTACCTCCGGAATATTTTACCCAAGAAGACGCCATCATCATTTAACCATACAGTAAAGCTGCATGCCCTCGGGAAAAATTATGGCTGTAGTTTCCCCTTGCTTTCAGCCGTTCGCAGTACCAGCACAGCAAGCCCGTTTTGGTTATTGTTGCAAGGCCAGATCAGTCAATCATCCAGACTGTTGCCCCTGCAACTAGTGAAAAGGCTGCTGCCCCTCTTCAGGAACCACACGTTTGTCTGGCCTCTCAACAGATACCCCTCCGTTGTGGTTGCACCTACGGTATGGCCATCTGTATCGCTGAGGCACGCAAGCCTCCCCACCAGGGGCAAGGTCCATGGTTCATGGGGGGAAGTGTGAAACATGTATACATAGTCAAAGAATTTCCATGACAGATACAACATTTTATATAAGCAACACTACAAACTGACTTAGAAACATCGATCAGATACAAAATAGGTCAAATATAGGTGTTACAGTAGGTAGCGCTGGAGGCACACTTCGGTGCATAGGTGGGAGACTGGGAAAATAGTGTCACTCTAAACAGTAGACTAATTACGAATACATTGGAGCGCCGCACACTAGAAAGGCGTCAAAGTGGTGGGACCCATAACAGGAAATACTGAAGATGTACGAGGTTGTTGTTGTTGTTTTTGGGGGAGGAGACCAGACATCGCGGTCATCGGTCTCATGGGATTAGTGAGGGACAGGGAAGGAAGTCGGCCGTGCCTTTTCAAAGGAACCATTCCGGCATTTTCCTGGCGATTTAAGGAAATCACGGAAAACCTAAATCAGGATGAAACTTCCTGGCAGATTAAAACGGTGTGCCGGACGGAGACTCGAACTCGGAAACTTTGCCTTTCGCGGGCAAGTGCTCTAACATCTGAGCTACCCAAGCACGACTCACGACCCGTCCTCACAGCTTCAATTCTGCCTTTACCTCGTCTTCGACCTTCCAAACTTCACAGAAGCTCTTCTGCGAGGAGACGAGGAGACGAGGTACTGGCAGAACTGAAGCTGTGAGGGCGGGTAGTGAGCCGTGCTTGGGTAGCTCAGATGGTAGAGCACTTGCCCGCGAAAGACAAAGTTTCCGAGTTCGAGTCTCGGTCCGGCACACCGTTTTAATCCGCCAGGAAGTTTCATATCAGCGCACTCTCCGCTACATAGTGAAAACCTCATTCTGCTAAATCAGGATGGCTGGACGCGGGACTGAACCGTCGTCCTCCCGAATGCGGGTCCAGTGCGCTAATCACTGCGCCACCTCGCTCGGTCTAATGTACGAGGAAGGGCAGCAGAAATACTCATATGTTTGTTGGAATCACAGATGACTGTCACGTAAATGCTGCAAACCAAACGGGTAGATGCTTGGAGAAGGACGTCAAGTTTGACGACTAGCATTGAGTAAGGAATACTGGCGTATTCCATTACGTCATTCACTCTCCTTCCAGAATGAGAGGCGTTTTTCGTTACGACGGGATCTTCTGATGAAATTTCAGTCACCATTTTTCTCCTACGATTGCGAAAACTTTCTGTTGGCTTCCACCTACATAGGGAGAAATGATCATCACGATAAAATAAGAGAAATCAGGGCTCGCACAGAAAAATTTAAGTGCTCGTTTTTCCCGCGTGCCGTTCGAGAGTGGAACAGTAGAGAGGCAGCATGAAGGTGGTTCATTGAACCCTCTGTCAGGCACTTTATTGTGAATAGCAGAGTAATTACGTAGATGTAGTAGACGTAGATCTCTGAAAACAATGCGACGTCGTTCATAAAAGTCCATGCTTCCCGGTCATGACACCACGCCAAATGGATCAGTTTGTGTCGTACGGTATTAACTGCAGCTTATTCCGGCAGCTGCTAGCCTCCGACCAGTGGTGCAGGATAACACAGAATGTTTCAGGGAGACCATTACTTGTCCTAGGATGGCAGCACAAGTGCACAGTAAGGAAATCCGTCTTTGACGTGGCCAGACGTCAGGGAACGGAACCTTGACGACGAATATGCCCGCCCACACCTTTTGTAAGGTGTCAGGCAAATCCAACACCCTCCATGAAATCCCTGACATGATAGCAAATCCAGCAGCATGTCACATGGCTCCGAATAAATCCTGACATTAAATTAACCAAAGTAATACGATCAACGAGTGAGCAAATGGAATACCACAGACTAACACAAGAACGCCTAAATGTATGTCATACCTTCCCACCGTGAAACAGACGCAGTTCCGAGGGGAGAAACGAGAACAGAAGCCGAGAGCAGAGTCGTGTAAGCGAGAAGGCCCTACGATAAGGGACGGACACCCACGTCACCAGCTAACCACCAGGACCACCCGCCAGCCCATATTAAAAGCTAGAGCCTTAGCGTGAGACTTTTTCGCGTCTCTGTTACGTCAGGACCATCCCCCAGCCCATGTTAAAAGATAGAGCCCTCCAGAAGAACAGTATTGATCTCACGATAACACAAAAAGGGCCACACCAGCTGAAAGTTTTAGCGTGAGGCTTTTTCGCGTCTCTGTTACGTAGAAAACATTAAAAACATTGCCCCACCACGAAAAGTATAACGTTTCTCATTGGATAGACAGAATTTTTGTAGGTGGAGCTTAAGGTTAACATTGAGACCCTGATTAGTCAGCTGAAAACACAGCCAGATAGCTTTTCTTAAACCAACTTCGGTAAATTGCAGTAATGAGAAGAGAGAAAGAGTTGCTTCCGAGATAGCGAGGTATGTGGAGCTGCGCCGCCCGCCGCCCCCTGATGCTGCCTAACCAACGACAAGGTAAGGCTTCACTCAGAACTGCAGAAGTCTCATCTGTTACACCCCCTTTTTGCGTAATACTAGTGTCGATCGTCAATTGAAGCTCATGGTATTCACATTTGCTACGTAACTTAAAATCTGAAACGCGATAATTTTTCTGTTATATAATTATTGAGAAGCCACATCAGCCACTGTAATTTACGACAAGTTAAATAAGTAATTAAAGATAATTGAGGGTCACTGTAGACCATTTTGATAGTTTTCTCTTTTATGAAACTTAACTTAAACCTAGATTGTAGATTTGCTATGGCATAGGTCATCCTTCGATCCATTGTAGAACTTGGAAACCCATTCAGGGAATATTCGTTCACATTTTTGTTGAATGCAGTTGGTTTTTATCATCCTGTATTAAAATATTTCCTTACCAATAGTGCAATTTATAAACAATGTTTTGTGAGTAGAATAAAATTTCCAATGGTAAACTTAACTGCTTTTTCGACGTTATTTTGCCAGCTAACTAAAAATAGGAAAGCCTTGAACCCTGTCCACTAAATTTAGTTAGTATTAAGATTCTTTTACAGGGAGTGCAGTGGAGCTGACGCTGAAATCATTAAGTATTTGGTTATATCATCGCTAGTCTCATTGAACTCTTCTGAACTCTACATGTCATGTGTGGTCTGGCGTCTCCTTACCAGCAACAGGTCCCAAGTTCAAACTAGTCAATTCCCTAAAAGACACGCTCAGAGCGTCGTTGCGCAAAAGTGGTAGGGAGACACGACTTAGAACAGCCACCACGCAGAATGTTAGACTTTCTACGCAGCCCAATGCCTCACATATCTGGATATTGCACCATTCGACCACCCGGCAAAAATGAGGCGCACAGTGAGTCCCCTCTGAAACCCTGCCAGGTGCTGATAAAGTTGTCTCACACAAGTATGCTCTATCTCCGTGTCCTTCACAATAATCAGTCAACATCTGACGCTGTTCACACTCCTTATATACCTTACCAGGCCTGGTAACAACACTGAACACGATAAACTCTAGTGCGCTCTGGTGCCCTTTCTACCTGTCACAGTGAATTGAAACTCTGATCATTAACCTACCCGCCAATGGTGTGTGCATGTACGAAGTTACATTGAAATCCGATAATTTCTTTTGAGTGCTTCACTAGTTTTATTAGGCCGTATAATATTTGCAGTTAGGTTTCAGCTTTGTACTAGCAGCGACAGCAATTTCTGAACGACAGTCGTATTCTAGTTTCTGGCTGTGATTCACTTTACGATTACTGTGCACGAAACGTGACATTAGTGGACATTAGATATCCAGTGAGGCAATGCATGAATCAGTGGTTACTTCGTGGGTGGAAGTGTTCCGAACCTTGGAGCTTGCGTGACAGTCACATGAGAAGGAATTCCTGGTGGAATGTGTGACGTGTCGCACAGAAATAACAAATATGTCACGTTGGCACCACTTGCGTTTCTGTTTCCCGAATTTTCGCAAACAGATTTTCTATAATATTATTTTACTCACAATCAGCAAATACCTACGGCGAGGGTGTACAAAAACTTACTCCATGCCACAGTAAAACACTCAACGATAATAAGAAAGGCAATTATAGTGCACAAAATGTAATTACTCTGAAGCGCCAAACAAACTGGTATAGGCATGCGTATTCAAAGACAGACACATGAAAAAAGCAGAATAAGGCGCTGCGGTCGGCAACGCCTGTATAAGACAAGTGTCTGGCGCACTTGTTAGATCGCTTAATGCTGCTACAATGGCAGGTTATCAAGACTCAAGTGAATTTGAACGTGGTGCTATACTCGGCGCACGAGCGATGGGACACAGCATCTCCGAGGTAGCGATGAAGTGGGGATTTTACCTTACGACCATTTCAAGAGTATACCACGAATATCAGTAATCCGGTAAAACATCAAATCTCAGACATCGCTGCAGCCGGGAAAAGATCCTGCAAGAACGGGACCAACGACGACCGAAGAGAATCGTTCAACGTAACAGAAGCGCAACGCTTCCGCAAATTGCTGCAGATTTCAATGCGGGGCCATCAGGGCTTTCAGAGTCGAAGGCCCACTCGTGTACCATTGATGACTGCACGACACAAAGTTTTACGCCTCGTCTGGGCCCGTCAACACCGACGTTAGACTGTTGATGGCTGGAAACACGTTGCCTGGTCGGAAGAGTCTCATTTCAAATTATATCGAACGGATGGACGTCTACGGGTATGGAGACAACCTAATGAATCCATGGACCCTGCATGTCAGCACCGGCTGTTCAAGCTGGTATGGTGTGTGTGCAGTAGGAGTGATATGGGACCCCTGATACGTCTATACATGACTGACAGGTGACACGTACGGGAGCATTCTGTCTGATCACCTCCATCAGTTCATATCCATTGTGCATTCCGAAAGAGTTGGGCATTATAGCACGACAATGCGATACCCCACACGTCCAGAATTGCTACAGAGTGGCACCAAGAACACTCTCCTGAGTTTAAACACTTCCGCTGGACACAAAACTCCCCAGACATGAACATTATTGAACATATCTGAGATGCCTTGCAACATGCTGTTCAGAAGATATCACCACCCCTCGACTCTTACCGATTTATGGACAGCCCTGCAAGATTCATTGTGTCAGTTCCCTCCAGCACTATTTCAGACCTTGGTGGAATTCATGCCACGTCATGTTGCGATACTTCTGCGTGCTCGCGGTGGCCCTACACGATATTAGGCAGGTGTACCAGTTTCTTTGGCTCTTCAGTGTACATCCGATTCTGCACAGACGACGTGGTAGGGGAGGTAGTTCCCACTGGAGGCAGACACCGTATGATAGGGGAGGTACATTTCAACAGCTGAAGGTTACTCACAAGCAGAGATCGAAAGCTACGTATAGCTAGTTCGCAAATGATTGTATTTAACAGGTATGTAAGTACGACCAAGTCAAACGTTCTTTATTAAAAACACAATGGGATACAGTCCTACGCTGCAACAGAAGCAGCTACTTATTTTCGTCTGACTTGTACACTTTTTCTTTCTTTCTCTTGTTGTTTTGTTAAAACTGGTTTCTTTGCCAAAACACTCCTCACTAATATGGTAATACAGCGGGTAATGCGACAGAATCCTGAAACTGTCAATTATTAAACAAAGGACTGCGGCCAAGTCAGGTCGGTAGCTTATGACTGGCTCATGCTAGGTGTAAAAGTAAGCGTGTAACTTCTTCTTTTATGTTATGTACTAAATCTCATTTCACCAGCTCTCGATGACCCTTAAAACAATTATATAATATCACTGAAAAAATCTGTAGTTACTGAGATTCACAATAGTTAAGAAATCTTTGCAGATTAGCTACATGTCAAAATACGCTCCGCTTTGCGTGCTATTAACTGAGAAAAACTCATTTCGAAATCTCAATGTATGAGGGATGTTATGAATATTTCAGTTTTACTCCATGCTGTATGTGCACGATCGGAAGTGACTGCACCACACACGATCTATTTTCTCGAGACTGGAATCAGAAATAGGTCTCGCCTCAAGCTTAAAGAAAAATTCAGTATGTTAGCTACACTTCATACGCAGCAATGTGTGGTCTGACATGCACGAAACTCAAACTAATAGCTACCCCTATTTTTCATTGCAAAATATTCGAATTTCGTGCTGTAGCTTACTTAATGTTGGAATATCACAATAACTATGGCCATTACCGAAATGATACGCAGTTCGTCATTCAGCTGACGAATGAGGCTATAAGATGGCTGAGATTCAAATATTTTTACAGAATAACTTCTTCAAAATCGTTTGAGATAAATTTCACTAGAGGGGATTGACAAAATAATGTGTACGCCTGTACTTACTTGGGAATGGATTATTAAAAAGGGACAGGATCCCCATTTGGCTGTAATACAGCTGTGGTTCTTCTTGGAATACTGGCATATAATGATTGTATAGTCTCCAGTATAATGTTATGCCACTCTTCGAACATAACCTCTTCTAGCTCTTGTAGTGACGAGGGGGGCGGAAATCTTCTCCGAGTCTGCGTTCCAATACCGCCCACAAGGGTTCGATAATGTTCAAGTCCGGGGACTGTGCTGGTCAGGGAAGACGCTGCAGTTCAGTTGCATGTTCCTCATGCCACGATTGGACTATCCTGGCTGTGTGAATGTGTGCATTATCGTTCCGAAATATGGCATCATTGTTGGAGAACATCATTTGAATCATGGGGTGCATGTGATCGCCTAAAATGTTCACATTATCGTTGTCTGTAACGCGGCATTTGAGAATAATGATGGGACCAGCAGAATACCCTGATATGGCTGCCCACACCATCACACTTCCTCCTCCATGCTTAACCGTTGGAATCAAGCAATCACGATTGTAGGCTTCTTCTGGCGTTCTCCACACGTAAAACCAACTCGATGTTGAAAATAACGAAAACGTTGACTTGTCGGACCATATGACGTGTTTCCACTGATCGACCGACCAGGATTTATGCTTCTGCCACCATGTTTTACGCTTCTTTGCGTTGGTTGTCGTCAGCAGTGGTTTCGGTATAGCAGCTTGTCCACGAATATTTGCTTTGTAGAGTTCTCGGCGGACAGTGTCGATAGATACGGGCCTCGAAGATGGCTATTGAGCTCTGCAGTCACTTTAGCCGCCGTAGGTTTGTGGTGTTTTGACACAATTCGTGTTAGCGTACGACAATCTCTGTCACTTAGTTTTGATTTTGCCTACTATTACGTTTACACGATGACGTCTTTTCATTTTTGTTGTTGGCTGTCATGACTGTTGAAACAGTGGCTCTTGAAACATTCGATAAGTTGGCCGTCTTGGCTACTGATGCTCCAGCTAATCGGGCCCCCACGGAACCCTGTTAGGTCTTTCACTGCACGTCGACCTCGGCCTATGAATGGAAACACGAAGTGTGCACTACTCGCAAACAATCTGCACTGATCCCTAATCCGTACTGAACACGTACAGTCCAGCGCGACACCTGCCTTACCTGCGTTATTGGCCGTCAAACATAACTACCCCATTACTACCACTGTAACATTATTTTGCCAATCTCCTGTATATATCTGAATTGATAAATCTCAAAATGTAAACATTGTATGGTAATCTCGATTGGGATATCGTGCGAGATGGGTACAGCCGCCTGGTAGAAGAAATTGTAAGTAGGCTGTTTAGATTTTTATATTGGTAATGCCACGTAGCGCTCTGTATGAAAATCACTGGCTGTGCTGTGTGCAGTCTGTGGCTAGTTTGCATTGTTGTCTGCCATTGTAGTGTTGGGCAGCGGCAGCTGGATGTGAACAGTGCGTAGCGTTGCGCAGTTAGAGGTGAGCCGCCAGCAGTGGTGGATGGGAGGAGAGAGATGGCGGAGTTTTGAAATTACATATATTATGACTTGTGATGATATTAAGGTAAATACATTTTTGTTCTCTATTAATATCTTTCATTTGCTAACTATCTCTATCAGTAGTTAGTGCCTTCTGTAGTTTGAATCTTTTATTTAGCTGGGAATAGTGGCGCTCGCTGTATTGCAGTAGTTCGAGTAATGAAGATTTTTGTGAGGTAAGTGATTTGTGAAAGGTATAGATTAATGTTAGTCAGGGCCATTCTTTTGCAGGGATTTTTGAAAGTCAGATTGCGTTGCGCTAAAAATATTGTGTGTCAGTTTAAGCACAGTCGTGTATAAATTCTTCTAAGGGGACGTTTTATATGTCGACCCTTAGCCTAGGATACCTCACTGGAATCTTCTGATTTTTTCTTCTAGTTTGTGTAATTAGTGTAGATTTTGTTTATTGCTAGCGCGTAATTGTAGAGAGAATCTCCTTTGTAGTTGCAGCCTTTCGTTGTTGTACAGTAAAATAGTTGTGGCATGCATGTAGATTTGCACCAAGTATTTCGCAGCTGCAATTAACTAGATATTATTTTCAGTGCTATGTTAATGTGTCCTCTTATTTTTGCTCTTCAAATTGTGCTTTTCTGTGTTATCGTGTGAAATATTGTGACAATAATGACGTGTGAAAAACGTAACACTAGGCTTCAAAGTAAACTGAGAAATAATAGTGACGACGAGCGTAGCTTATCAGCACCACTGGGTAGTGAATTAACAGACATTCAAAGTAGTAATTTGGTAATTGTGCATAGGGAGATGGAGCGGGCGGCAAATAATGGTGTAGACAGTCAAACAGGTAGTGAACAGGGAAGCATTATCGATCGATCGGTCGGCAACAGCTCGCCTCAGGAATCCGAAATGATAGGACACAATTTTGCAAGTACTGTAGATTCAGGTTTTGCGTCCTCACCGTTTTCTCAAATGAGTCAAGACACATTTTCTGCTTGTCAAAATGTGCATGTTGCCGGTGAAAATGCACTGCCAAAAAGCATAGAGAAACAGATTCCAGACACTAATACATTATTATTGCAATTAATGCAACAAATGGAACAAAATCAGAGACAAATGGGACAAAATCTTCAAAAGTTAGACACAATGGAACAGAATCTTCTATAGTTAGACACAGTGGAACAAAATCTTCAAAAGTTAGACACAATGGAACAACACCAGAGACAAACACAGCAACAGTTACACACAATGGAACAAAATCAGAGACAAACACAGCAAAAGCTTCAAAAGTTAGACTCATTGGAACAAACTCTCGAACAAACACGTGAAGATTTAACTGCTGAGTTACAAAACAAGTAGTAAAATTTTTTGTGGGGAGCATGGGGGCTATGTAAGTAGGCTCTTTAGATTTTTATATTGGTAATGCCACGTAGCTCTCTGTATGAAAATCACTGGCTGTGCTGTGTGCAGTCTGTGACTAGTTTGCATTGGTGTCTGCCATTGTAGTGTTGGGCAGCGGCAGCTGGATGTGAACAGTGCGTAGCGTTGCGCAGTTAGAGGTGAGCCGCCAGCAGTGGTGGATGGGAGGAGAGAGATGGCGGAGTTTTGAAATTACATATATTATGACTTGTGATGATATTAAGGTAAATACATTTTTGTTCTCTATTAATATCTTTCATTTGCTAACTATCTCTATCAGTAGTTAGTGCCTTCTGTAGTTTGAATCTTTTATTTAGCTGGGAATAGTGGCGCTCGCTGTATTGCAGTAGTTCGAGTAATGAAGATTTTTGTGAGGTAAGTGATTTGTGAAAGGTATAGATTAATGTTAGTCAGGGCCATTCTTTTGCAGGGATTTTTGAAAGTCAGATTGCGTTGCGCTAAAAAATATTGTGTCAGTTTAACCACAGTCGTGTACAATTGTTCTAAGGGGACGTTTCAAAATGTTCATCCTCCGCGCTCTTTGGCCCCTTTCTTTGTGATTATGTACGAGTTGTGTCGTATGCATATTTACAGACTGTAGTTGAGTGTAATGGATGCGTATATTCAGTAGTTAAATGTTTGTATTTTTATCAAGATGAAAGAAGGGAGAGGTTGAAACCCTATGTGGCACATAGCTTAATCCTCTCGAATGATCATACAATGAAGGCTTTCACGACCGAATGTTTCAGTTGCTGAGAATTTTTCCGGGTTGTATGGCCGTGGTCCATGGAACTCTTCAATCCATAACGTTTCGTCCAAGGATACGTTGGACATCTTCGGAGGTGCTCCTGGTTGTGCTGAGTCTCGCCGACTGACGAGTCGGACGTCGAGGAGCGGCCTAAATACTGTGGAAAGTGGGCGTGGTCTGTATCTCACGTGATAGCAGAGATAAACCTTGTCAAAGATAAATATTTTTAACTGTCGATTATAGTAAGTCAAATGTAAAAACTTCTTATCGATTCTGTAACGCCACAGTCCATATATCACTGAGTTTCATGGCTTCTTCTTTTCTGTTAAAATTATCCCCATGTTATATAGCCGTGAATAATAGTTCGTCATAGTACATAAAACTTCAGTTTCTGAAAATTTCACTACGTGATCACCTGATTGAAGAGCATGTTCCTCCACGGCTGATTTGTCTGTTTTCCCTAGTCGGCAAAGGCTTTTATGTTCCTTCAACCGTGTATTCACACTTCTCTTTGCAGTTCCAATGTAGACCTTGCCACACGCACATGGAATCTTATATACACCACTTGCAGACAGAGAGGGACGTTTATCCTTAACGGAACGAAGTGCTTGGCCTATTTTCTTAGTTGGTCTGAAAATCGGTCGAACGTCATGTTTCCTTAGAATCTTGCCAATATGATCCGTTGCTTTTTTGATTAAGTGTGTCCTATCGTTCTCCTTAGACCTCCTGTTATTCGGTCGCAAAACACTATATACACTCCTGGAAATTGAAATAAGAACACCGTGAATTCATTGTCCCAGGAAGGGGAAACTTTATTGACACATTCCTGGGGTCAGATACATCACATGATCACACTGACAGAACCACAGGCACATAGACACAGGCAACAGAGCATGCACAATGTCGGCACTAGTACAGTGTATATCCACCTTTCGCAGCAATGCAGGCTGCTATTCTCCCATGGAGACGATCGTAGAAATGCTGGATGTAGTCCTGTGGAACGGCTTGCCATGCCATTTCCACCTGGCGCCTCAGTTGGATCAGCGTTCGTGCTGGACGTGCAGACCGCGTGAGACGACGCTTCATCCAGTCCCAAACATGCTCAATGGGGGACAGATCCGGAGATCTTGCTGGCCAGGGTAGTTGACTTACACCTTCTAGAGCACGTTGGGTGGCACGGGATACATGCGGACGTGCATTGTCCTGTTGGAACAGCAAGTTCCCTTGCCGGTCTAGGAATGGTAGAACGATGGGTTCGATGACGGTTTGGATGTACCGTGCACTATTCAGTGTCCCCTCGACGATCACCAGTGGTGTACGGCCAGTGTAGGAGATCGCTCCCCACACCATGATGCCGGGTGTTGGCCCTGTGTGCCTCGGTCGTATGCAGTCCTGATTGTGGCGCTCACCTGCACGGCGCCAAACACGCATACGACCATCATTGGCACCAAGGCAGAAGCGACTCTCATCGCTGAAGACGACACGTCTCCATTCGTCCCTCCATTCACGCCTGTCGCGACACCACTGGAGGCGGGCTGCACGATGTTGGGGCGTGAGCGGAAGACGGCCTAACGGTGTGCGGGACCGTAGCCCAGCTTCATGGAGACGGTTGCGAATGGTCCTCGCCGATACCCCAGGAGCAACAGTGTCCGTAATTTGCTGGGAAGTGGCGGTGCGGTCCCCTACGGCACTGCGTAGGATCCTACGGTCTTGGCGTGCATCCGTGCGTCGCTGCGGTCCGGTCCCAGGTCGACGGGCACGTGCACCTTCCGCCGACCACTGGCGACAACATCGATGTACTGTGGAGACCTCACGCCCCACGTGTTGAGCAATTCGGCGGTACGTCCACCCGGCCTCCCGCATGCCCACTATACGCCCTCGCTCAAAGTCCGTCAACTGCACATACGGTTCACGTCCACGCTGTCGCGGCATGCTACCAGTGTTAAAGACTGCGATGGAGCTCCGTATGCCACGGCAAACTGGCTGACACTGACGGCGGCGGTGCACAAATGCTGCGCAGCTAGCGCCATTCGACGGCCAACACCGCGGTTCCTGGTGTGTCCGCTGTGCCGTGCGTGTGATCATTGCTTGTACAGCCCTCTCGCAGTGTCCGGAGCAAGTATGGTGGGTCTGACACACCGGTGTCAATGTGTTCTTTTTTCCATTTCCAGGAGTGTATTTCCTTACTAGAGTACACATTCTTCTCAAAAGCCTGTTTTAGATGTTTTAACTCGGCGTCCAGGTGTTTCGACGTACAAATCCTCTTAGCTCTATCCACTAGACTTTTAATTACACCTCTTTTCTGTTGTGGATGATGATTGGAATCCTTATGCAAGTATCTGTCGGTATGTGTAACCTTCCGTTAGACTTACGTTTCAAGCTGCCATCAGTCTGTCTCATGATGAAGACATCCAAGAAGGATATTGCATTGTCTCTCGAATGGCACCAAGGGGACCACCGAGCTTAAACGACCCCATACGACCGACGGTCACAATCAACTCCTTACGTGAGACACTGCGCAGAGGTTTGGAATTAAACGCAGGACGCTGCTGACCAAATATAGGAATCGAATCGGTTGACTTCTGAGTCGAGCGCAACCGCACAAGCGTGTGACCTCGGCTATGGAGGCTGGTATCTGAGTCGTCGATTACGCTCCGGTTACCGATCTCTACGTTATGAGTTGTGATATTAAGATCCGGGGAGACAGTACACAATTTCGGTACGGTACTCGGTTGATGGGAGAATTAAAATCAGTCACCTGAGTATATTTAACCACTTAAGAGTTGACATATAAAGTTCGAGTTGCCGAGCTACAAAATTCCAGAATCAGACACCTATGCAAAAACGAGAAATTTGTGCGCCCTTTCAACAAAACCAACATTCATGCATTCCATAGACAGAGAGTGTATCACAAACTAATTCAGCGTACCGATTTATGTTTAGACAATCCAAATGGCTTTGAAGTCGCAGTGTTACTACTGTTGGAGGAATGCAGAAGAACCTGAGTCTGTTTTCATTCATCTCACATGTTAGCATTGCGAAACTTCATATCTCGTAAAGGCTATTACTACAAATTTTCATTGTTAATAAAGCAACTTTCCCTGTTCACCTTTGGAGAAATTATCTGTGACGTTTGGAAAAACCGCTGTTATCTTAGCAACGCAAATTGGTCCTTGTACTCTGCTGAATGGGTGACAGAATCAGAATCATCGCCGATCGGTATTGTTACTTCGTGAGAAAATTCGAGGGTCGGCTTAAGAAGGAATCCTTTTATCTCTACGGAGATATACTTTTCAAGTGGAGGGCATAATTCTGTCGCATCGCTCAAGTTGTCACAGATAAGTTCATACTTGTGGGAGTTTCCACAGGTTAACAATCGTGCTGTAAAGCACTCCTCGCGGGGAGTCCCAAAGCTTCACCTTGTGCTCTTTATCGTTGTCTCCTCTCCACCCCCACCACCCTTCAAAAGAGTGTCCTCTCTTCTTCGTTGCTATGGGAGAACATGCAGCGGAGAGTTTCGCTCACCACAGACTCAGAGTAGCAAACAGAGGCTTCGTTTCCACCAGGCTGTTTCGTCAAAACAAGCACTTTATTTAGCACCTCTCTTATAGAGGGCTTTGGTTCAAATGGCTCTGAGCACTATGGGACTTAACTTCTGAGGTCATCAGTCCCCTAGAACTTAGAACTACTTAAACCTAACTAACATAAGGACATCAGACACATCCATCCCCGAGGCAGGATTCGAACCTGCGAGCGCAGCGGTCGCGCGGTTCCAGACTGTAGCGCCTAGAACCGCTTGGCCACCCCGGCCGGCAGCGGGCTTTGACAATACGATATTTTAGTCTGTCTGGAAAAACACCCAAGAGTTAGTGGTGCATTACATATTTCGGGTCTGGTGCAAGGTTTTGATTCCACCCGTTCGCTTTGACCCATGACGTTCTGTATGACGCCATGAATTCACGACGCGAAGGATGAGATCGTCCTGTTATTAAATGTTATCCGTACTTTTGTCGTGTAAACTATGCTGCTTATTTCCGAATTCAGCACGATTTACGAAGTAGAGGTTAGACAGGAGCTTACAAACACAATGTAAATTGTTGAAAGTGATTATAACTACATTGTGTTTCTTACAAAAGACAGAAAACTACCATTAAAAAACTGGAACACGATGAGAAAAATATTTTTGAAGATTTAAATAATCGTCATGAACGTGAATCAAAAGTTACCGTTGGTAAAAACTGTACTCAAACTGACACACTGTCCCAGTTTTAGAAGAAATTACATGCTCAATGATAAACATTAAGGCATTCGGTGAGGATAAGTTAAGGTAGAGTTGTGGAAAGCCCTATGAAGATGATGATGAGGTCCCATACTCCGAGGAGCGTAGGGGACGATACGAGCGACCCGCACCGCCGACTAGGCAAGGTCCTAGCGGAGGTGGTTCGCCATTGCCTTCCTATGATGACGTAATTTTTAAACTCAAAAATCAAATGTTCAAATGTGTGTGAATTATTAAGGGACCAAACTGCTTAGATCATCGGCCCCTAGACTTAGACACTACTTAAACTAACTTATGCTAAGAACAACACACACACCCATGCCCGAGGAACGACTTGAACCTTCGGCAGGAGGGGCCGAAACTCAAAAATGAAACAAACAAAATCTGGAAGGAATAAGAAATTCCAGGCGACTGGAAAACAGCCATCATACCCCGTCACTCCAAAAGGTTCGAGCTTGTATTAACAATAAAATAGAGAAATGTTAAGATGGTGGTTTCCATGTTTCAGGTAGAAATTGAGTCCGCCTATATGCAAAACACCTTGTTGTTGTTGTGGTCTTCAGTCCTGAGACTGGTTTGATGCAGCTCTCCATGCTACTCTATCCTGTGGAAGCTTCTTCATATCCCAGTACGTACTGCACCCTACATCCTTCTGAATCTGCTTAGTGTATTCATCTTTTGGTCTCCCTCTACGATTTTTAACCTCCACTCTGCCCTCCAATACTAAATTAGTGATCCCTTGATGCCTCAGAACATGTCCTACCATCCGATCCCTTCTTCAAGTCAAGTTGTGCCACAAACTCCTCTTCTCCGCAATTCTATTCAATACCTCGTCATTAGTTACGTGATCTATCCATCTAATCTTCAGCATTCTCTTCTTGTCCAAACTATTTATCGTCCGTGTTTCACATGGCTACACTCCATACAAATACTTTCAGAAACGACTTCCTGACACTTAAATCTATACTTGATGTTAACAAATTTCTCTTCACAGGAACGCTTTCCTCACCGTTGCCAGTCTACATTTTATATCCTCTCTACTTCGACCATCATCAGTTATTTTGCTCCCCAAGTAGCAAAACTCCTTTACTACTTTAAGTGTCTCATTTCCAAATCTAATTCCCTCAGCTTCACCCGATTTAATTCGACTACATTCCATTATCCTCGTTTTGCTTTTGTTGATGTTCATCTTATACCCTCCTTTCAAGACACTGTCCATTCCGTTCAACTGCTCTTCCAAGTCCTTTGCTGTCTCTGACAGAATTACAATGTCATCGGCGAACCAAAAAGTTTTTATTTCTTTCCCATGGATTTTAATACCTACTCCGAATTTTTCTTTTCTTTCTTTTACTGCTTGCTCAATATACGGATTGAACAACATCGGGGAGAGGCTACAACCCTGTGTCATTCCCTTCCCAACCACTGCTTCCCTTTCATGTCCCTCGACTCTTATAACTGCCATCTGGTTTCTGTACAAATTGTAAATAGCCTTTCGCTCCCTGTATTTTACACCTGCCATCTTCAGAATTTGAAAGAGAGTATTCCAGTCAACATTGTCAAAAGCTTTCTCTAAGTCTACAAATGCTAGAAGCATAGGTTTGCCTTTTCTTAATCTAGCTTCTAAAATAAGCCGTAGGGTCAGTATTGCCTCACGTGTTCCCATATTTCTACGGAATCCAAACTGATCTTCCCCGAGGTCGGCTTCTACCAGTTTTTCCATTCGTCTGTAAAGAATTCGCGTTAGTATTTTGCAGGCGTGACTGATAGTTCGGTAATTTTCACATCTGTCAACACCTGCTTTCTTTGGGATTGGAATTATAATATTCTTCTTGAAGTCTGAGGGTATTTCGCCTGTCTCATACATTTTGCTCACCAGATGGTAGAGTTTTGTCAGGATTGGCTCTCCTAAGGCTGTCAGTAGTTCTAATGGAATGTTGTCTACTCCCGAGGCCTTGTTTCGGTTCAGGTCTTTCAGTGCTCTGTCAAACTCTTCACGCAGTATCGTGTCTCCCATTTCATCTTCATCTACATTCTCTTCCGTCGCAGGTAGCAAGAGAAGAACCACACCGGAAATGACCGCGGAGAAGCCCTCGGACATTGGCGCGCCAGGTACATATAGTCTGCGGCCGCGAACACTTCCCTGCCTGTTGGAAGGCGGCCAAAGTCCTGATGTTCAGGAAGCCAGGGAAAGACCACTCCCTCCCACAAAATTACCGACCCATCAGCCTGCTGAGTGCGCTCAGCAAGGTCGTTGAGAGGGTGATTCTAAAACGATTCACTCGGTTTTGCATTGGCAATGACACCCTGCGCCCGGAGCAATTCGGATTCAGGAACCACCATTCGACAACACAACAACTACTGAGAGTCGTAGAATACATAACACACGGCTACAACACGAACAAAGCAACTGGGTCAGTGTTCCTTGACATCGAGAAAGCTTTCAATCGTTTCTGGCACAATGGCCTCATCCGCAAACTCACGGACGCTGGGTTCCCCGACGGACTCGTATGTCTCGCACACTCATACCTCAGCAACAGAAGTTTCAACACTGACATTCAGGGTAAACAATCGACACAACATACACTTTTGGAAATGGAAAAAAGAACACATTGACACCGGTGTGTCAGACCCACCATACTTGCTCCGGCCACTGCGAGAGGGCTCTACAAGCAATGATCACACGCACGGCACAGCGGACACACCAGGAACCGCGGTGTTGGCCGTCGAATGGCGCTAGCTGTGCAGCATTTGTGCACCGCCGCCGTCAGTGTCAGCCAGTTTGCCGTGGCATACGGAGCTCCATCGCAGTCTTTAACACTGGTAGCATGCCGCGACAGCGTGGACGTGAACCATATGTGCAGTTGACGGACTTTGAGCGAGGGCGTATAGTGGGCATGCGGGAGGCCGGGTGGACGTACCGCCGAATTGCTCAACACGTGGGGCGTGAGGTCACCACAGTACATCGATGTTGTCGCCAGTGGTCGGCGGAAGGTGCACGTGCCCGTCGACCTGGGACCGGACCGCAGCGACGCACGGATGCACGCCAAGACCGTAGGATCCTACGCAGTGCCGTAGGGGACCGCACCGCCACTTCCCAGCAAATTAGGGACACTGTTGCTCCTGGGGTATCGGCGAGGACCATTCGCAACCGTCTCCATGAAGCTGGGCTACGGTCCTGCACGCCGTTAGGCCGTCTTCCGCTCACGCCCCAACATCGTGCAGCCCGCCTCCAGTGGTGTCGCGACAGGCGTGAATGGAGGGACGAATGGAGACGTGTCGTCTTCAGCGATGAGAGTCGCTTCTGCCTTGGTGCCAATGATGGTCGTATGGGTGTTTGGCGCCGTGCAGATGAGCGCCACAATCAGGACTGCATACGACCGAGGTACACAGGGCCAACACCCGGCATCATGGTGTGGGGAGCGATCTGCTACACTGGCCGTACACCATTGGTGATCGTCGAGGGGACACTGAATAGTGCACGGTACATCCAAACCGTCGTCGAACCCTCGTTCTACCATTCCTAGACCGGCAAGGGAACTTGCTGTTCCAACAGGACAATGCACGTCCGCATGTATCCCGTGCCACCCAACGTGCTCTAGAAGGTGTAAGTCAACTACCCTGGCCAGCAAGATCTCCGGATCTGTCCCCCATTGAGCATGTTTGGGACTGGATGAAGCGTCGTCTCACGCGGTCTGTACGTCCAGCACGAACGCTGGTCCAACTGAGGCGCCAGGTGGAAATGGCATGGCAAGCCGTTCCACAGGACTACATCCAGCATCTCTACGATCGTCTCCATGGGAGAATAGCAGCCTGCATTGCTGCGAAAGGTGGATATACACTGTACTAGTGCCGACATTGTGCATGCTCTGTTGCCTGTGTCTATGTGCCTGTGGTTCTGTCAGTGTGATCATGTGATGTATCTGACCCCAGGAATGTGTCAATAAAGTTTCCCCTTCCTGGGACAATGAATTCACGGTGTTCTTATTTCAATTTCCAGGAGTGTATTATCCAAGCAGGGGTACCCCAAGGAAGCACCCTAGGGCCCCTCTTGTTTAATCTCTACATTAATGATATTCCAACAACACAAAACACGACGGTTGTCATCTACGCGGATGACACGGCCATCCTTGCGCAAGACTGGAAACCGTCAAACATTAATAACAGACTACAGACAGCACTCAGAACTGTCGAGCCTTGTTTGGAGAAGTGGCGTATTAAAGTAAACGTCGACAAGTGCGAGGCAGCTCTGTTCACTCGCAGGCCGTAATTAACACCAAAACTACAGACCAATAACACTACACGCAAGCCCAATACGCTTCGCTGCGAAAGTCAGATACCTCTGTGTTTGGCTAGACCGGAAGCTTACATGGGGGGGGGGGAGGGGGGGGCACATACAACACATGACCAACAGGGCAAACGCGAGGCTCAAACAACTCTATCCTATGCTCAACAGGAACAGTACACTGAATAGGACGGTATCTAGGACATTATACATGACACTGATTAGACCGCTGATGACATACGCAGCTCCTGTCTGGGGATACGCAGCGTCCACAGCGCCTCCAGAAAATACAGAACAAGGTATTACGTATCATAAGCAATGCTCCCCGATACACACGGACAGCGGACCTTCGCCGAGAATACCGATTGGAGACTCTCCAGGAGGTATTCAGAAAACTCGCCACACGACTGTACAAGAAATCAAGTCAACCGAACAATCCTCACATCCTACTCTTGGACAACTACGATCACAACCATAGATGGAAACACAAGCGCCCAAAGACACTCCTTAGGGACTAACCATCTATGGTAACTTCGTAACTACGCAAACGACACAATGAGGCGAGCCCCTGCACATTAGCCACTGACTAGCTTGCTAGCTGAGCCTCTGCCATGAGAACTGGCAATCGCAGGGAAGCCACACACGACACACAAACAAACTCCCAACACGTATCACACTGCCAGTTCCTTTGAGGACCATCGAACTGACAAACCTACAACGACATGGCTGTGTTACAGGAGCAGCAGCTGGCCCAGGAGGCATCGTCGGCCCAGCAGCAGCAGCGCTCACCTCCTCGACAGCACTGATCATTCCATGACAATCTGGCATTACTTCTATGGTACTGATGCATGATACCCAACCGCTAATGTAACCCTACCTTGCACGATCTGTCGCAGATAGCAAGAAACCGCTACTGCCCTTACTACCCAACCTGACACTGTCGCAGAGGCTTTTTTCCCTTGGCACTTGCCTTGGCACTTTTTTCCCTCTGCCCTCAAATACCGCTCTTCTTTCAAGCTTGACTCTGTCGAGCTCTTTCGACCACTTCTATCACCCAGGTGCGCCCGTATTAATGGGTAACCCTACCCAGACGTACGGATAACATCGCAGTTCCTCGCTCCTGCGATCTCCTCGATGTAATTACTAACAATGCAGAGGTGACAGTAGACCTTTTGAGTTGGTCACCATGCTTGTGCGAGCGTGGAGGGGCTCACACCTATTTAAAAAAAATAAAAAATAAACTCGGTTCCAGTTCACCACCGGCGGTGGAGGGTGAAGCTTTGACAATGCCAGCCACTCGTGCTGGTGAAACGTCAGTAAAATCATTAGATGAACCAGAGACAGAAGCCAATAGACAGTTAGTCAACAAGTGGCCACGAAAGCGTTAACAGTTTTGTATTCCGACAATTGTTGCAGGGCTTTTGTTTTCAGACGTTTCACGCCGCACGGAGCACAAAACGCGATTCAACTGAAAAGCCCACCTGTCACCACACAGTAGACGTGCAATTGCAGTACTGGCAGGCAAAGTCCAGGCTTCGTCGCCGATGAACAACAGTCATCATGGACACAGGAACCAGGCACCTGCTGTTGGAGGCCCATAAGCGGCAATGTTCGCTGAACAGTCGTTAGGGAAGAACTGTTGGCATCCCCTTGGTTCACCTGGGCCGTCAGTTCCTCAACGGCTGTACGTCTGTTCGCCGTACACCTCTCCGCAGCCGTCGTTCAGCCCTGTCCGTTATGGTCCGTGGTGCACCGCATTTGCCCCGAAGCCGGTTTTGGATTCGCCATTTTGTCATGCGCGGTATACTTGAACCACCGTGGCATGCGGGGAATTTAGAAACTCTAGCTATTTCGGAAATGCTCCACCCTTGGCCTGAAAGCCGATGATCATGCCCTTTTGGACGTCAGATAAATCGCTCTGTTTCCGTATTACGACGACGACTGCACCATTTTCTGCTTTTCCCTGACACTCTTTTTATACGAGGGTTGTTTTTTAAGTAAGGGCCGTTCGCGCGTATAGTCCCGTAGTTCGCGCGGACGCCGCAACAAGCCACCGCGCCACTTGCCGGCATCCTTCCCGTTCACACTGATGCAAGTTGCAGCTCTGTAGCTGACGTGTACGCATCGCTGTGCTACTTTATAATGTTTACGATTATTGAATCGCCCGCCTCATGTGAGGTACGGTCAGTGATATGTTTTTTGACCGCGAGAAGCCTATCAGCTGCAGAAATTCATCGTCAGTTAACAGAAGTTTATGGCTTGAATGCAATGAGTGAAGGTAAAGTGCGTCATTGGGTTAGACAGTTCAAAATGGCCGTCAAAACGTCTATGACGAAGAGCGCTCAGGCCAGCCCTCTGTGATCACTGATGATTTCGTGGCTGCAGTCGAAACAAAGATTCGTGAGGACAGAAGATTCACAATTTCCACTCTTTCCTTTGGTGGGTACGCAGACTCCTCGCAGAGGACCACAAAGGGAAGAGATTTGACACTTCATTGGACTTTTTGATTCGTTACGAGGAAGAAGGGGATGACATGTTGAGTCAAATTGTCACTGGAGATGAAACATGGGTATCCCATATCACTCCCGAAAGCAAGTGACAATCGATGGAATGGCGACACACAACCTCACCTGTCAAGGTCAAAGCCAAACAGACGCTGTCAAAGCGCAAGATTATGGCAACTGTGTTCTGGGACCGGCACGGTGTTTTGCTAGTGGACTTTATGCCACGACGAACGACAATCAACTCAGATGCCTACTGTGAAACTCTAAAGAAGCTCCGCAGAGCAATTCAAAACAAAAGGCGCGGCATGCTAACAAAAGGAGTTTTGCTCCTGCACGATAACGCTAGGCCTCACACCTCTCAAAAGACTCGGGATTTGATTGATTCTTTTGGATGGGAAGTTTTGGACCATGCACCATACAGCCCCGGAATTGCTCCTAGCGATTTTCACCTTTTCCAGTACCTGAAACACCATCTTGGCGGGCAGCGCTTCAATGACGACGATGAAGTGAAAGCGGCCGTGAACTCTTGGCTGTCGGAGCAGGCGGCCGAATTCTTTGAAGAGGGAATTAAAAACTTAGTTGTACGGTATGACAAGTGCTTAAATAAACGAGGCAAGTATGTAGAAAAATAGATAAAAGTGTGTAGAATCAGAAAATAAAAGTTTTTTTACAAAAGTATTTCTATCTTTTTTTAAAAGTAAAAACGGCCCTTACTTAAAAAACAACCCTCGTACCTAAGACTGCTGGTGCTGCCATCTGCCGTCTGTGAGTGCTTATCGAGCGCTGACGTCGGACATAGGCAGTGGGCGCAATAATGTGACTGGACTACGTAGATTAAGAGTACTGACTAAGAAATGTAGCAGTAATATTTGCTCTTCTATAACTGTTAAAATTCCAACAGTATTAATGGTGAAAGCAGAAGATAGGAGTGTATTTACAAGTGCCCAAAAGTGATATTTTCTGCCGTAGCGAGTTCTGTGGGAGAGAAATTCGGATATACTCCATCAGCTAGAGGAATGGATAAACTAGAAGGGGCTGGTGCGAAACAAGGGTACACAATTGTAATGGAGTAGCGGATGCAAACAGAAGAGTTATTATCATGGGTTTTACTAGATATGTCATTAGCTGTCTGTTGAAGCTAAAGAGGGACGTCTATTATTTAGTTCTCTGTCATAGAGATCATTGGCTCAAATGGCTATGAGCACTATGGCACTTAACATCTGAGGTCATCAGTCCCCTAGAACTTAGAACTACTTAAACCTAACTAACCTAGGGACATCACACACATCCATGCCCGAGGCAGGATGCGAACCTGCGACGGTAGCGGTCGTGCGGTTCCAGACTGAAGCGCCTAGAACCGCTCGGCCACTCCGGCCGGCGATTGAGATCATTCCATAGTAACTTACCTCTTACTGAAATGGAGGTAGGGACGTCAGCTAAGTGATGGATTGAGACAGTAGGGATTAGCTCTGACTGAAACGAATGTTTCGGGTGTTGTCAAGTCAAGACTGAGGAAAGATGTGAGATACACTTTGATAAGATGGTAAAGTAGACAGAATGTACAGAAATATCCGAGCTTTTCTGCACATAGATGGAATAGCTGTGCGTAAGCTGACGAAATGTGAATAAAGTCGGAGGGCACAGATATATAGTGTATTCACGTGCTCATCACCAACTCCAAGCACCGCGAACTTACGTGGGAATCACCTTGCGTAATAACATCGTTGAAAACATCGCAGAAACCAACAATCTGAAGTAACAGCATTGGTACAAGTTTCTTTTTCAGGCCAAAAAGATAGTACTTACTTTTGTAGGGCATGAGGAGATGCTGTTGTCTTTTTGCAAGTAGTAGTTAAGTGCTCAACCCAAATTAGTTATACATTTATTATTACTCCTAGACCCTTTGCTTAGATAGTCATGTTTATATCTGTCCATTTACGTTTAAAAGGATGGTGCGGGTATTACTCATTTATTTCACATTTAAACAAGTCGTACGTTTTACACGTTCCATCACGTAATAACATAAAATTTTTCCATTATACAAGCAAAATTATTCCAGCAAAGAAAATACAAAGAAATAAACACAAGTAAAAAGAAAGATAAACAAAACAGAAACCATAATTTAGTGAAAGGAAGCTGAGGTTGTAAAGTAAAATGTTAGTCATTTAAAAGAGAATAAAAAACTGATAGAAAAGCACAGATAAAATGGTTTCTCACCACAGTCAATGATCGGAAGGGAAAACGTCGAAATCGCATCGAGCCTTTTCCTTTCCTGTTGAAATTACAATTTCTATATATAATTTGTATACGAAGGGTTAATTTTCTAAATTAATTACTTTTCAAACGACTCTTAAGCAACAGTAGCCGGTCACTGCTAACAGACTATTAAGAAATACATTTCAAGGACAATTATTGTAGTCAGTATTTCAAGGGGCTTGTCCTTGGAACAGTGTCATCGTGTCGCACATTCCTGATCAGTATTTTCTTTACTTGTAACTTAATAAGTACCTGTGCATGTATGTATTTCTACCTGTAACATTATTCTACGTATTTACGTAGTTTTATAGCTACGTTCATGTTGTGTGTGCTTGCTTCTTCTTCTGCTTCTGTATCATTGTATGATGTCTCAGTTTCTCTACCATCATTGCTGTCATTTATGGCTATGTTTGCTCTGGGTATGGTCTATACGGTCTCTTTCTTGCGAATTATTCTTGTAACATCCTCGAAACAGTGTTCATAGTTCTGTGTAGGTCTGCCCACTAGTCTGGATTCCTGAGGGAGTTGTATGTGTTGTCGTGTGTGACCTGTGTATCCGCGGTGTGCTGTAATATCACACGTTCAGAGGGAGCCAATTTCGCCACATGAGCTTTCTTGGCTCGGACGGATGTTCATCCGATGTAAGTGTATTAGACATGAGCCATGTCCAGGTTGGGAACGTTTCATTGTACGGCTTGAGATAGCACGTTTTATTCCTAATCTTTCCCTTATTTCGCCGAAGAAATAACTCTTCGGCCCTTTTCGCATGTGTCCCACTCACTTTGCCCGCCGTCTTTTAAGACTGCAGTTATCTGTGATGTGTTAATCTACGATCCTTCTTATTTTGTCTACGAATCCCATCGTCATACAATATGTACGCTACTGGCCATTAAAATTGTTACACCAAGAAGAAATGCAGATGATAAACGGATATTCATTGGACAAATATATTATACTAGAACTGAAATTTGGGTGCATAGATCCTGAGAAATCAGTACCCAGAACAACCATCTCTGGCAGAAATACCGGCCTTGATACGCCTGGGCATTGAGTCAAACAGAGCTTGGATGGCGTGTACAGGTACAGCTGCCCATGCAGCTTCAACACGATACCACTGTTCATCAAGAGTACTGACTGGCGTATTGTGACGAGCCAGTTGCTCGGCTACCATTGACCAGACGTTTTCCATTGGTGAGAGATCTGAAGAATGTGCTGGCCAGGGCAGCAGTCGAACATTTTCTGTATCCAGAAAGGCCCGTACAGGACCTGCAACATGCGGTCGTGCATTATTCTGCTGAAATGTAGGGTTTCGCAGGGATCGAATGAAGGGTAGAGCCACGGGTCGTAACACATCTGAAATGTAACGTCCACCGTTCAAAGTGCCGTCAATGCGAACAAGAGGTGACCGAGACGTGTAACCAATTTCACCCCATACCATCACGCCGGGTGATACGCCAGTATGGCGATGACGAATACACGCTTACAATGTGCGTTCACCGCGATGTCGCCAAACACGGATGCGACCATCATGATGCTGTAAATAGAACCTGGATTCATCCGAAAAAATGACGTTCTGCCAGCACCCAGGTTCGTCGTTGAGTACGCCATCGCAGGCGCTCTTGTCTGTAATGCAGTGTCAAGAGTAACTGCAGCCATGGTCTCCGAGCTGATAATCCCTGCTGCTGCAAACGTCGGCGAACTGTTCTTGCAGATGGTTGTTGTCTTGCAAACGTCCCCATCTGTTGACTCAGGGATCGAGACGTGGCTGCATGATCCGTTCAGCCATGCGAATAAGATGCCTGTCATCTCGACTGATAGTGATACGAGACCGTTGGGATCCAGCACGGCGTTCCGTATTACCCTCCTGAACCCACCGATTCCATATTCTGCTAACAGTCTTTGGATCTCGACCAACGATAGCAGCAATGTCGCGATACGATAAACCGCAATCGCGATAGGCTACAATCTGACCTTTATCAAAGTCAGAAACGTGATAGTACGCATTTCTCCTCGTTACACGAGGCATCACAACAACGTTTCACCAGGCGACGCCGGTCAACTGCTGTTTGTGTATGATAAATCGGTTGGAAACTTTCCTCATGTCAGCACGTTGTAGGTGTCGCCACCGGCGCCAACCTTGTTTGAGTGCTCTGAAAAGCTAATCATTTGCATATCACAGCATCTTCTTCCTGTCGGTTAAATTTCGGGTCAGTAACACGTCATCTTCGTGGTGTAGCAATTTTAATGGCCAGTAGTGTATATACCTAGCGGCGATGTCAAGTGGAAAGACGCCTAAAGCTATACAAAGGGCTTCCTGAGATTTAGTTCTAAAGGTGTCCGAGAACCATTGGAACACGCCTCTCTGCCTGCACCTCACAGCAGTTATGTTCGTCGCCAGGCGGAGTTTATACACGGTCCATTCCCATTTATGTGCCCAGGTGTCAAAAGCCTGAATAACCACCTTTTGCAGGAAGATAATCATTGTTGGTCTGGAAGGTGCCTTCATGGATGTAGAGCCAAGCTGACTCCTGTGCCACGGCCAGCTGGACTACATTTCTTGATTGAGGATCCGTGACGTGAACAGCCCGATCCAGGCGGTCACACCGATTTTTGACTACGTTTTTATTCGACGAGTTTTGTGACCAGGGGAGTCTGGCAAACTCATCCTGGTACACTTCGAACCACGCACGTACACTGCAATCTGTGTGACATGTTGCGTTGTCTTGCTGGTACACGCCTTTGTGCTGAAGAACACACAAACTGCATGTGGGGGTGGACATGGTCCGCAAGGGTAGTCGCACGCTTGTGTTGATCCACTGTTCCTTCCAGAAGGACGAGGTCACAGAGGGAATGCCACGAAAACATTCTCCAGACCATAACGCTCCATCATCTGGTCTGGGCCATTTCGACGACTGCCATACACGCCAAAGGCCATTTGTCCGGTAGAGCATAGAAAGTGATTCTTCAGAAAAGGCCACCAGTCGGGGTTCAGTTGACATCCATTTGCGGTATAGTCACGTAAATTCCAGTCTTCGTAGCTGATGAATGTAGTCAGCACGGGTGCGTGCAACAGGCATCTGCTACAGAGGTCCATACACAGCAAAACTAGCTGAATGGTCGTGGAGGAGAAACTATTGGTAGACCCTTGGGTCATCTGGATGGGTGGATACTCAACAGTTGCACCTGTATTCACCCATACATTTCTCCGCAGCCGTCGTCTGCCCCTGTCACCTATGGCCCGTGGAGCACCAGAAATGCCTCAGCGCTGGTTTTGGATGGTTCCATTTGGCCATGCATGGTATTCTTTAAACACAGGAGCACGCAAACAGTCTACAAACTTAGCTGCTTCAGAAATGCTCTCACCGTTGGCCTGAAAGCCAATGATCAAGCCCTTTTGGACGCCAGATAAATCGCTCCGTTTCCGCGTTACGACAACGACTGTAGTGTTTTCCGCGTCCCCCGGACACGCTTTATATACCCTCCGCTGCTAGTGCTGCCATCTTCCGCCTGTGAGTGGTTTTTGCACGTTGACATCGAACATAGACGGTGGTCACATTAATGTGTATGAACTGTGTATATCCATGTGCTTCCCGCAAAATATATAACAGATTCAAATTCTACACAGTACTATGCCCTCAAGTGTGTACTGGAAGTTTGAAGTTTGCTATGTTTCTCCTTGCCAGTTGTTGTAATAATTTTTTTCAGCCCTGTCTCCTGTAGTTTGTATTTGGGTCCTGAAGAAGTGTCCTTGGTCAGTCGTGATGGTTTCTGAAATTTAGCCAATGAGCTTTGTTATGTTTTTGTAGCGAGTATACATCTGTGTTTTTATTTTATTACAACTAACCCGAATCGAGCTGTATGATTTCAATAAAGGTAGCTAGAAAATTTTTATGTTTTAGGTCCGTTTGTTCGTTTAACATTTTATCAGGCACTGTCCGTGAGGGTATATACTCGTAGACTTCGATTTTTTCCAAAACATTCACTTTAAATCCCTTTCGTATTATGCGTAAGATTTTCATTGCATTTGTTATGTGGTTAGCTTCATGATTTCCTGGTTTTAAATTGTTGAAGAACGTAGACTGGTTTGTGTCGCTAATTCTTGTTTGTTCTCTGTACGTAACTTTGAACTTTCTGCCTGTCTGTCATATATACGATTTATCACAGATTTCACAGTTTATTTTATACACTCCTGGAAATGGAAAAAAGAACACATTGACACCGGTGTGTCAGACCCACCATACTTGCTCCGGACACTGCGAGAGGGCTGTACAAGCAATGATCACACGCACGGCACAGCGGACACACCAGGAACCGCGGTGTTGGCCGTCGAATGGCGCTAGCTGCGCAGCATTTGTGCACCGCCGCCGTCAGTGTCAGCCAGTTTGCCGTGGCATACGGAGCTCCATCGCAGTCTTTAACACTGGTAGCATGCCGCGACAGCGTGGACGTGAACCGTATGTGCAGTTGACGGACTTTGAGCGAGGGCGTATAGTGGGCATGCGGGAGGCCGGGTGGACGTACCGCCGAATTGCTCAACACGTGGGGCGTGAGGTCTCCACAGTACATCGATGTTGTCGCCAGTGGTCGGCGGAAGGTGCACGTGCCCGTCGACCTGGGACCGGACCGCAGCGACGCACGGATGCACGCCAAGACCGTAGGATCCTACGCAGTGCCGTAGGGGACCGCACCGCCACTTCCCAGCAAATTAGGGACACTGTTGCTCCTGGGGTATCGGCGAGGACCATTCGCAACCGTCTCCATGAAGCTGGGCTACGGTCCCGCACACCGTTAGGCCGTCTTCCGCTCACGCCCCAATATCGTGCAGCCCACCTCCAGTGGTGTCGCGACAGGCGTGAATGGAGGGACGAATGGAGACGTGTCGTCTTCAGCGATGAGAGTCGCTTCTGCCTTGGTGCCAATGATGGTCGTATGCGCGTTTGGCGCCGTGCAGGTGAGCGCCACAATCAGGACTGCATACGACCGAGGCACACAGGGCCAACACCCGGCATCATGGTGTGGGGAGCGATCTCCTACACTGGCCGTACACCACTGGTGATCGTCGAGGGGACACTGAATAGTGCACGGTACATCCAAACCGTCATCGAACCCATCGTTCTACCATTTCTAGACCGGCAAGGGAACTTGCTGTTCCAAGAGGACAATGCACGTCCGCATGTATCCCGTGCCACCCAACGTGCTCTAGAAGGTGTAAGTCAACTACCCTGGCCAGCAAGATCTCCGGATCTGTCCCCCATTGAGCATGTTTGGGACTGGATGAAGCGTCGTCTCACGCGGTCTGCACGTCCAGCACGAACGCTGGTCCAACTGAGGCGCCAGGTGGAAATGGCATGGCAAGCCGTTCCACAGGACTACATCCAGCATCTCTACGATCGTCTCCATGGGAGAATAGCAGCCTGCATTGCTGCGAAAGGTGGATATACACTGTACTAGTGCCGACATTGTGCATGCTCTGTTGCCTGTGTCTATGTGCCTGTGGTTCTGTCAGTGTGATCATGTGATGTATCTGACCCCAGGAATGTGTCAATAAAGTTTCCCCTTCCTGGGACAATGAATTCACGGTGTTCTTATTTCAATTTCCAGGTGTGTATATGCCTGGTTGTGTGTGTAGTGGTGTCATAAAGTTCCGCCCATATCTTCTCATATTTTTCCATGCCAGTGAGGAAGATCACGATGGTAACCGAAACTGAGCGTGTTTTATTTTCATTTTCACTACGTTTGATACTGAGCACACCGTGCACTTGTAGCCCCCTGTCCTAAGCATGTACGAGGGCGAGTCAAATGAAAACAAATATTTTTTAAATATTATTTATTGTGCAGAAGTGGTACAAAGCTGTATCACTTTTCTACATAGTCTCCCCCACGCTCAATGCAAGTCCTCCAGCGCTTACAAAGTGCATAAATTCCTTCAGAAAAAAATTATTTTGTTAGTCCGCGCAACCACTCATGCACCGCGTGGCGTACCTCTTCATCAGAACGGAACTTCTTTCCTCCCATTGCGCCTTTGAGTGCTCCAAACATATGGAAATCACTTTGGTGGCGAGAAATGGCGCCATTCCTTGCTCACTCTCTTCGTTTCCGGTTGGTGGAAGTGAACCCAGGTTTCGTCCCCAGTAACAATTCTTGCAAGGAAGCCACCTTCTCGTTCAAAGCGCAAAAGAATTTCTTCACAAGCATCAGCACGTCGTTTCTCTCATTTTTAGGAGTCAGCTGCCGTGGCACCCATCTTGCAGATACTTTGTGAAACTGGAGCACATCATGCACAATGTGGTGTGCTGACTCATGACTAATCTGTAGCCGCGCGGGATTAGCCGAGCGGTCTTCGCCGGCACGGTAGTTCAGCGTGTTCGGTCAGAGGGTTAGCCGCCATCTGTAATAAAAAAATAGAGTTTATCGATCAACAACGAACTTAAACGGATGTCTTACGACGTCCACCTCGAGCAGATGCAACGAACAAAAGCGACCAAAATGAGATTTAAAAAAAAGCGGTTTAGGGCGCTGCAGTCAGGGACTGTGCGGCTGGTCCCGGCGGAGGTTCGCGCCCTCCCACGGACATGGGTGTGTGTGTTTGTCCTCAGGATAATTTAGGTTAAGTAGTGTGTAAGCTTAGGGACTGACGACCTTAGCAGTTAAGTCCCATAAGATTTCACACACATTTGAACATTTTTTAACTAATCTGTAAAGATGCTGCAATGTCATTCAGTGTCACTCGGCGGTTTTCCTTCACTATGGCTTCAGCTGCTGCAATGTTCTGTGGAGTCACGACTCGTTGCGCCTGACCTGGACGAGGAGCATCTTCAACTCAAGTCACACCATTTGCGAACTTCCTACTCCATTCGTAGACTTGATGCTGTGACAAACATGCATCACCGTACTGAACCTTCATTCGTCGATGAATTTCAATAGGTTTCACACCTTCACTACGCAAAAACCGAGTAACAGAACGCTGTTCTTCCCTGGTGCAAGTCGCAAGTGGAACGGTCATCTTTATACTGATACTGCGACGGTATGTGTGCATCTGCACTATGCTGCCACCTACAGGCGATTCATCACGCTGTTTGTAAGACGCTTACCAACTTACAGGATAACGGAGCGAAATTTCGATTTGTTATTACAAATTTAAGGTATCCATATTTGACTCACCCTCGTATTATCTCTGGACTGAATGAATGTGGGTGTAATTGCAGACGCATGCAACTTGGAGCACTGAGGTGGACTTTCTTGCTTCAACTTCGCACCAGAAGCCTGAGATCGGCAGTTTAACTTTAAAAGGCCAGCTCGAGGCTTGACTTAGGAAGAACGTCGCAGCGTTATCTTGGCGGGTTTTCATTACAGGCGTCCTCGCCACTGGCTGCTTCAAACCCACATACGAGGGATATGGTTTTAGATATTGCACTGATTGAAAATTTTGAGAACAAGTAAACAGGCGTCGTCTATTCCTGTCTTAAGATTAGAGGAGGTGTCTGGCACTGATGGGACATTTTGAGAACAAGTAAACAGGCGTCGTCTATTCCTGCCTTATGATTGGAGGAGGTGTCTGGCACTGATGGGAAATTTTGAGATCAAGTAAACAGGCGTCGTCTATTCCTGCCTTATGATTGGAGGAGATGTCTGGCACTGATGGGAAATTTTGAGAACAAGTAAACAGGCGTCGTCTATTCCTGCCTTATGATTGGAGGAGGTGTCTGGCACTGATGGAAAATTTTGAGAACAAGTAAACAGACGTCGTCTATTCCTGCCTTATGATTGGAGGAGGTGTCTGGCACTGAAGGGAAATTTTGAGAACAAGTAAACAGGCGTCGTCTATTCCTGCCTTATGATTGGAGGAGGTGTCTGGCACTGATGGGAAATTTTGAGAACAAGTAAACAGGCGTCGTCTATTCCTGCCTTATGATTGGAGGAGGTGTCTGGCAGTGATGGAAAATTTTGAGAACAAGTAAACAGGCGTCGTCTATTCCTGCCTTATGATTGGAGGAGGTGTCTGGCACTGATGGGAAATTTTGAGAACAAGTAAACAGGCGTCGTCTATTCCTGCCTTATGATTGGAGGAGGTGTCTGGCACTGATGGGAAATTTTGAGAACAAGTAAACAGGCGTCGTCTATTCCTGCCTTATGATTGGAGGAGGTGTCTGGCACTGATGGGAAATTTTGAGAACAAGTAAACAGGCGTCGTCTATTCCTGCCTTATGATTGGAGGAGGTGTCTGGCACTGATGGGAAATTTTGAGAACAAGTAAACAGGCGTCGTCTATTCCTGCCTTATGATTGGAGGAGGTGTCTGGCACTGATGGGAAATTTTGAGAACAAGTAAACAGGCGTCGTCTATTCCTGCCTTATGATTGGAGGAGGTGTCTGGCACTGATGGAAAATTTTGAGAACAAGTAAACAGGCGTCGTCTATTCCTGCCTTATGATTGGAGGAGGTGGCTGGCACCACTGAAAAATTCGTCATGTTGATTGATTAGTTTGCCCCCTTCAAGCTTTTTCGGTTTCTGAGCGAGGAGACAAGTATGGTTGGATTTTGTACAGGGTCAGTTAGCCGCTCCTCTCCACACTTAGACGGCGATTTTGCATGGGAGTTCGCTCAGTTTTTTCGGGTTACGATACTTCCATAATCTTAAAGTCAGAAGCTTTACGGGGCTCTTCAGAGCGATTGTGTTTGTGTCATTTGACTAAATTCAGGTGGGGCAGTACTTGCTCTTTACTCGGTCGGCACTTCATGCATCGCGTTTCCTACTGAATTTCGTATTTCTTTCCGCGGCAAGGCACAGGCTAGTTTCGTGGACTCAACTTCTGCTAGAAAATTGTGAACTTTACCTTCGGCTATTGTGTGACTGTTTGAGTCTTTGCGTGAGGGTGTATGTGTGTCCATACTGCATCTGTGTCCCAGCCTAACCCCCGCTGAAAGTTGGTTAATACAGTTTGCTCGCACAGGACCATAGTGTTAAGACTTTATACGTGTTACGTATTTAATGAAGTTCAGGAGTACGCTCCATTTTGTCCTGTAACATTATTTAAGCACCCATTTAGGTAGTTCAACTTTTACCCAACGTGCATACCAGCGCGCCTTCCCTCTTTCTGTGATCACTAACCTTATATACCCTGAAGAGCAAGTTACTAGGAAACATTTAACAAATAATTCTCGTATGGCCCCATAGCGTATGTAAGGTCAAAATATGAAACTTTCTTTCAGCTGGTACAAGGTTAGCTACAAATTTATGTATTTAACTCGTTATTATTACGTTCATTCCCATCGAGATCCTTTCGGTGAAATTACCATTTTCGTATGTTCCTGTTGACTTGTTATAGTATACTTACGTCTATGTATGTCCTATGTAAAATAATATTATATATTGTACTTAACGTCTAGGTGGAACGACGTCCATAACGCATCTTCGAGCGATTTATCTATTTGGTAATACACTCCTGGAAATTGAAATAAGAACACCGTGAATTCATTGTCCCAGGAAGGGGAAACTTTATTGACACATTCCTGGGGTCAGATACATCACATGATCACACTGACAGAACCACAGGCACATAGACACAGGCAACAGAGCATGCACAATGTCGGCACTAGTACAGTGTATATCCATCTTTCGCAGCAATGCAGGCTGCTATTCTCCCATGGAGACGATCGTAGAGATGCTGGATGTAGTCCTGTGGAACGGCTTGCCATGCCATTTCCACCTGGCGCCTCAGTTGGACCAGCGTTCGTGCTGGACGTGCAGACCGCGTGAGACGACGCTTCATCCAGTCCCAAACATGCTCAATGGGGGACAGATCCGGAGATCTTGCTGGCCAGGGTAGTTGACGTACACCTTCTAGAGCACGTTGGGTGGCAAGGGATACATGCGGACGTGCATTGTCCTGTTGGAACAGCAAGTTCCCTTGCCGGTCTAGGAATGGTAGAACGATGGGTTCGATGACGGTTTGGATGTACCGTGCACTATTCAGTGTCCCCTCGACGATCACCAGTGGTGTACGGCCAGTGTAGGAGATCGCTCCCCACACCATGATGCCGGGTGTTGGCCCTGTGTGCCTCGGTCGTATGCAGTCCTGATTGTGGCGCTCACCTGCACGGCACCAAACGCGCATACGACCATCATTGGCACCAAGGCAGAAGCGACTCTCATCGCTGAAGACGACACGTCTCCATTCGTCCCTCCATTCACGCCTGTCGCGACACCACTGGAGGCGGGCTGCACGATGTTGGGGCGTGAGCGGAAGACGGCCTAACGGTGTGCGGGACCGTAGCCCAGCTTCATGGAGACGGTTGCGAATGGTCCTCGCCGATACCCCAGGAGCAACAGTGTCCCTAATTTGCTGGGAAGTGGCGGTGCGGTCCCCTACGGCACTGCGTAGGATCCTACGGTCTTGGCGTGCATCCGTGCGTCGCTGCGGTCCGGTCCCAGGTCGACGGGCACGTGCACCTTCCGCCGACCACTGGCGACAACATCGATGTACTGTGGAGACCTCACGCCCCACGTGTTGAGCAATTCGGCGGTACGTCCACCCGGCCTCCCGCATGCCCACTATACGCCCTCGCTCAAAGTCCGTCAACTGCACATACGGTTCACGTCCACGCTGTCGCGGCATGCTACCAGTGTTAAAGACTGCGATGGAGCTCCGTATGCCACGGCAAACTGGCTGACACTGACGGCGGCGGTGCACAAATGCTGCGCAGCTAGCGCCATTCGACGGCCAACACCGCGGTTCCTGGTGTGTCCGCTGTGCCGTGCGTGTGATCATTGCTTGTACAGCCCTCTCGCAGTGTCCGGAGCAAGTATGGTGGGTCTGACACACCGGTGTCAATGAGTTCTTTTTTCCATTTCCAGGAGTGTACAATAGAAGTAATACAGGAGTAGGTCTAATAATAAACAAGAAAATAAGAATGTGGATAAGCTGCTATGAATAGCATAGTGAACGCATTATCATAACCAAAATAGACACAGAGCCATCACCCACCACAATAGTACTCGTTCATAAACTGAAGCGCCAAACAGACTGGTGTAGGCATGCGTATTTAAATACAGAGATATGTAAACAGGCAGAATGCGAGGCTGCGGTCGGCAATGCCTATATGAGAGAACAAGTGTCTGGCGTAGTTGTTAGAGTGGTTACTGCTGCTACAATGGCAGGTTATCAAGATTTAAGTAATTTTGACGTGTTGTTATAGTCGGCGCACGAACAATGGGACACAGCATCTCCGATGTAGCGATGATTTTCCCGTACGACCATTCCACGAGTGTACCATGAATATCAGAAAGCCGGTAAAACATCAAATGTCTCACATCCCTGCGGCCGGAAAAAGATCCTGCAAGAACGGGACCAACGACGACTGAAGAAAATCGTTCAACGTGATAGAAGTGCAACCCTTCTGCAAATTGCTACATCTTTCAATGCTGGGCCACCAACAAGTGTCAGCGTGCGAACCATTCAACGAAACATCATCGATATGGGCTTTCAGAGCTGAGGGGCCATTCGTCTATCTTTTATGACTGCACGACACAAAGCTATACGAGGTGCATTCAAGTTCTAAGGCCTCCGATTTTTTTTCTAATTAACTACTCACCCGAAATCGATGAAACTGGCGTTACTTATCGACGTAATCACCCTGCAGACGTACACATTTTTCACAACGCTGACGCCATGAATCCATGGCAGCGGCGAAGGCTTCTTTAGGGGTCTGTTTTGACCACTGGAAAATCGCTGAGGCAATAGCAGCACGGCTGGTGAATGTGCGGCCACGGAGAGTGTCTTTCATTGTTGGAAAAAGCCAAAAGTCACTAGGAGCCAGGTCAGGTGAGTAGGGAGCATGAGGAATCACTTCAAAGTTGTTATCACGAAGAAACTGTTGCGTAACGTTAGCTCGATGTGCGGATGCGTTGTCTTGGTGAAACAGCACACGCGCAGCCCTTCCCAGACGTTTTTGTTGCAGTGCAGGAAGGAATTTGTTCTTCAACACATTTTCGTAGGATGCACCTGTTAGCGTAGTGCCCTTTGGAGCGCAATGGGTAAGGATTACGCCCTCGCTGTCCCATAACATGGCCACCATCATTTTTTCAGGACTGGCGGTTACCCGAAATTTTTTTGGTGGCGGTGAATCTGTGTGCTTCCATTGAACTGACTGGCGCTTTGTTTCTGGATTGAAAAATGGCATCCACGTCTCATCCATTGTCACAACCGACGAAAAGAAAGTCCTATTCATGCTGTCGTTGCGCGTCAACATTGCTTGGCAACATGCCACACGGGCAGCCGTGTGGTCATCCGTCAGCATTCGTGGCACCCACCTGGATGACACTTTTCGCATTTTCAGGTCGTCATGCAGGATTGTGTGCACAGAACCCACAGAAATGCCAACTCTGGAGGCGATCTGTTCAACAGTCAACCGGCGATCCCCCAAAACAATTCTCTCCACTTTCTCGATCATGTCGTCAGACCGGCTTGTGCGAGCCCGAGGTTGTTTCAGTTTGTTGTCACACGATGTTCTGCCTTCATTAAACTGTCGCACCCACGAACGCACTTTCGACACATCCATAACTCCATCACCACATGTCTCCTTCAACTGTCGATGAATTTCAATTGGTTTCACACCACGCAAATTCAGAAAACGAATGATTGCATGCTGTTCAAGTAAGGAAAACATCGCCATTGTAAGTATTTAAAACAGTTCTCATTCTCGCCGCTGGCGGTAAAATTCCATCTGCCGTACGGTGCTGCCATCTCTGGGAAGTATTGACAATGAACGCGGCCTCATTTTAAAACAATCCACATGTTTCTATCTCTTTCCAGTCCGGAGAAAAAAAATCGGAGGCCTTAGAACTTGAATGCACCTCGTACACCTCGGCTTGGCCCATCAATACCGGCCAGCCGGAGTGGCCGAGCGGTTCTGGGCGCTACAGTCTGGAACCGCGTGACCGCTACAGTCGCAGGTTCGAATCCTGCCTCGGGCATGGATGTGTGTGATGTCCTTAGGTTAGTTAGGTTTAAGTAGTTCTAAGTTCTAGGGGACTGATGACCTCAGCAGTTGAGTCCCATACTGCTCAGAGCCATTTTGAACCATCAATACCGACAGTCGACTGTTGATGACTGGAAACATTTTGACCGGTTGGACGAGTCTTCTTTCACATTCTATCGAGCAGATGGACGTGTACGGGTCCAGTGACAACCACATGAACCCATGGACCCTGCATGTCAGCAGGGATCAGTTCAAACTGGTGGAGGCAGTGTAATGGTGTGGGACGTTGCAATTGGAGTGATATGCGACCACTGATACGTCTAGATACGACTCTGACAGATGACACGTACCTAAGCATCCTGTCTGATCACCTGCATCCATTCATGTTTAATGTGCATTGCGACGGACTTAGGAAATTCCAGCTGGACAATGCGACACCCCACGCGCCCAGAATTGCTACAGAGTGGCTCCAGGAACACTTTTCTGAAATTAAACATTTCCGCTGACCACCAAACTCCCAAGACATGAACATTATTGAGCATATCTGGGATGTCTTGCAACGTGCTGTTCGGAAGAGATCTCCACCCACTCGTACTTTTACGGATTTATGGACAGCCCTGCAGGATTCATGGTGTAAATTCCCACAAGCACTACTTCAGTCGAGTCCATACCACGTCACGTTGTGGCATCTCTGCGTGCTCGCTGGAGCCCTACACGATATTAGGCAGGTATAGCAGTTTCTTTGGCTCTACATCTACCAACTCGCAGATGATGAAGAGATTGAAAGAATGTGTGGTAAGACAAAATAAATTATTCACATAGTTATGGAAGACGAAAATTTTGTTGTGCTGAGAGACTAAAATTCCATAGTAGGAAAAAGAAGAGGAGGGAAAATACAGGGCTATTACAAATGATTGAAGCGATTTCATAAATTCACTGTAGCTCCATTCATTGACATATGGTCACGACACACTACAGATACGTAGAAAAACTCATAAAGTTTTGTTCGGCTGAAGCCGCACTTCAGGTTTCTGCCGCCAGAGCGCTCGAGAGCGCAGTGAGACAAAATGGCGACAGGAGCCGAGAAAGCGTATGTCGTGCTTGAAATGCACTCACATCAGTCAATCATAACAGTGCAACGACACTTCAGGACGAAGTTCAACAAAGATCCACCAACTGCTAACTCCATTCGGCGATGGTATGCGCAGTTTAAAGCTTCTGGATGCCTCTGTAAGGGGAAATCAACGGGTCGGCCTGCTGTGAGCGAAGAAACGGTTGAACGCGTGCGGGCAAGTTTCACGCGTAGCCCGCGGAAGTCGACGAATAAAGCAAGCAGGGAGCTAAACGTACCACAGCCGACGGTTTGGAAAATCTTACGGAAAAGGCTAAAGCAGAAGCCTTACCGTTTACAATTGCTACAAGCCCTGACACCCGATGACAAAGTCAAACGCTTTGAATTTTCGGCGCGGTTGCAACAGCTCATGCAAGAGGATGCGTTCAGTGCGAAACTTGTTTTCAGTGATGAAGCAACATTTTTTTCTTAATGGTGAAGTGAACAGACACAATGTGCGAATCTGTGCGGTAGAGAATCCTGACGCATTCGTGCAGCAAATTCGCAGTTCACCAAAAGTTAACTTGTTTTGTGCAATCTCACGGTTTAAAGTTTACGGCCCCTTTTTCTTCTGCGAAAAAAACGTTACATGACACGTGTATCTGGAAATGCTGGAAAATTGGCTCATGCCTCAACTGGAGACCGACAGCGCCGACTTCATCTTTCAACAGGATTGTGCTCCACCGCACTTCCATCATGATGTTCGACATTTCTTAAACAGGAGATTGGAAAACCGATGGATCGGTCGTGGTGGAGATCATGATCAGCAATTCATGTCATGGCCTCCACGCTCTCCCGATGTAACCCCATGCGATTTCTTTCTGTGGGATTATGTGAAAGATTCAGTGTTTAAACCTCCTCTACCAAGAAACGTGCCAGAACTGCGAGCTCGCATCAACGATGCTTTCGAACTCATTGATGGGGACATGCTGCGCCGAGTGTGGGAGGAACTTGATTATCGGCTTGATGTCTGTCGAATCACTAAAGGGGCACATATCGAACATTTGTGAATGCCTAAAAAAACTTTTTGAGTTTTTGTATGTGTGTGCAAAGTATTCTGAAAATATCTCAAATAATAAAGTTATTGTAGAGCTGTGAAATCGCTTCAATCATTTGTAATAACCCTGTAGAACGACAGCCTGGGCTTGGAGAGGGAGATGAAAGGGTGCCACACAGTAGAATTTAACCATCGCTGACACTTAGTTAAAGACGCATGTAAGAAGGCTGTATACATGGAGACGCTGTAAGGTTTCCTTTCAAATATTTCTGAAACCATTGTTTCTGGATAACGTAATTCTATTGCTGCCCCGGTTAACTGTGTGATGTTGTTGTTGTGGTCTTCAGTCCTGACACTGGTTTGATGCAGCTCTCCATGCTACCCCCTCCTGTGCACACTTCTTCATCTCCCAGTACTTACTGCAACCTATATCCTTCTGAATCTGCTTAGTGTATTCATCTCTTGGTCTCCCTCTACGCCCTCTACGATTTTTACCCTCCACGCTGCCCTCCAATGCTAAATTTGTGATCCCTTGATGCCTCAAAAAATGTCCTACCAACCGGTCCCTTCTTCTTGTCACGTTGTTCCACTCCTCCCTCATTCTATTCAATACTTCATCATTAGTTATGTGATCTAACCATCTAATCTTCAGCATTCTTCTGTAACACCACATTTCGAAAGCTTCTATTCTCTTCTAGTCCAAACTATTTATCGTCCATGTTTCACTTACATACATGGCTACACTCCATACAAATACTTTCAGAAACGACTTCCTCACACTTGTATCTATACTCGATGTTAACAAATTTCTCTTCTTCAGAAACGCTTTCCTTGCCATTGCCAGTCTACATTTGTGTACATTTGTACATTTGTGTACATTTGTTATATCCTCCTTTCAAGACACTGTCCATTCCGTTCAACTGCTCTTCCAAGTCCTTTGCTGTCTCTGATAGAATTACAATATAATCGGCAAAACCTCAAAGTTTTTCTTTCTTCTCCATGGATTTTAATACCTACTCTGAATTTTTCTTTTGTTTGCTTTACTGCTTGCTTAATATACAGATTGAATAACATCGGGGAGAGGCTACAACCCTGTCCCACTCCCTTCCCAATCACTGCTTCCCTTTCATACCCCTCACTCTTATAATTGCCATCTGGTTTCTGTACAAATTGTAAATAGCCTTTCGTTCCCTGCATTTTACCCCTGCCATCTTCAGAATTTGAAAGAGTGTATTCCAATCAACATTGTCAAAAGCTTTCTCTAAGTCGCCAAATGCTAGAAACGTAGGTTTGCCTTTCCTTAATCTTTCTTCTAAGATAAGTCGTAAGGTCAGTATTGCCTCACGGGTTCCAATATTTCTACGGAATCCAAACTGATCTTCCCCGAGGTCGGCTTCTACCAGTTTTTTCATTCCTCTGTAAAGAATTCGTGTTAGTTTTTTGCAGCTGTGACTTATTAAACTGATAGTTCGGTAATTTTCACATCTGTCAACACCTGCTTTCTTTGGGATTGGAATTATTATATTCTTCTTAAAATCTGAGAGTATTGCGCCTGTCTCATACATCTTCCTCACCAGATGGTAGAGTTTTGTCAGGACTGGCTCTCCCAAGGCCATCAGTAGTTCAAATGGAATGTTGTCTACTCCCGGGGCCTTGTTTTGGACTCAGGTCTTTCAGTGCTCTGTCAAACTCTTCACGCTCTATCGTATCTCCCATTTCATCTTCATCTACATCCTCTTCCATTTCCATAATATTGTCCTCAAGTACATCGCCCTTGTATATACTCCTTCCACCTTTCTGCTTTCCCTTGTTTGCTTAGAACTGGGTTTCCATGTGAGCTCTTGATATTCATACAAGTGGTTCTCTTTTTTCCAAAAGTCTCTTTAATTTTCCTGTAAGCAGTATCTATCTTCCCACTAGTGAGATAAGCCTCTACATCCTTACATTTGTCCTCTAGCCATCCCTGCTTAGCCATTTTGCACTTCCTGTCCATCTCATTTTTGAGACGTTTGTATTCCTTTTTGCCTGCTCCATTCACTGCATTTTTACATTTTCTCCTTTCATCAATTAAATTCAGTATTTCTTCTGTTACCCAAGGACTTCTACCAGCCCTCACCTTTCTACCTACTTGATCCTCTGCTGCCTTCACTACTTCATCCCTCAGACCTACCCATTCTTCTTCTACTGTACTTCTTTCCCCCATTCCTGTCAATTGTTCCCTTATGCTCTCCCTGAAACTCTGTACAAACTCTGATTTAGTCAGTTTATCCAGGTCCCATCTCCTTAAATTCCCACCTTTTTGCAGTTTCTTCAGTTTTAATCTACAGTTCATAACCAATAGATTGTGGTCAGAGTCCACATCTGCCTCTAGAAATGTCTTACAATTTAAAACCTGGTTCCTAAATCTCTGTCTTACCATTATATAATCTATCTGATACCTACTAGTATCTCCAGGATTCTTCCATGTATACAACCTTCTTTCATGATTCTTGAACCAAGTGTTAGCTATGATTAAGTTATGCTCTGTGCAAAACTCTACCAGGCGGCTTCCTCTTTCGTTTCTTAGCCCCAATCCATATTCACCTACTATGTTTCCTTCTCTCCATTTTCCTACTCTCCCTTTTCCTACTCTCGAATTCCGGTCACCCATGACTATTAAATTTTCGTCTCCCTTCACTACCTGAATAATTTCTTTTATTTCATCATACATTTCATCAATTTCTTCGTCATCTGCAGAGCTGGTTGGCATATAAACGTGTACTACTTTAGTAGGCGTGGGCTTCGTGTCTATCTACTATGCTGTTTGTAGTAGCTTACCCGCACTCCTATTTTTTATTCGTTATTAAACCTACTCCTGCATTACCCTTATTTGATTTTGTATTTATAACCCTGTATTCACCTGACCAAAAGTCTTGTTCCTCCTGCCGCCGAATTTCACTAATTCCCACTATGTCTAACTTTAACCTATCCATTTCCCTTTTTAAATAATTTTAACCTATCTGCCCGATTAAGGGATCTGACATTCCACGCTCCGATCCGTAGAACGCCAGTTTTCTTTTTCCTGGTAATGACGCCCTCTTGAGTAGTCCCCGCACGGAGATCCGAATGGGGGACTGTTTTACCTCCTGAAAATTTTACCCAAGAGGACGCCTTCATCATTAACCATACAGTAAAGCTGCATGCTCTCGAGAAAAGTTACGGCTGTAATTTCCCCTTGCTTTCAGCCGTTCGCAGTACCATCACAGCAAGGCCGTTTTGGTTAGTGTTACAAGGCCAGATCAGTCAATCATCCAGACTGCTGCCCCTGCAACTACTGAAAAGGCTGCTGCCCCTCTTCAGGAACCACACGTTTGGCTGGCCTCTCAACAGATACCCCTCCGTTGTGGTTGCACCTACAGTACGGCTATCTGTATCGTTGAGGCACGCAAGCCTCGCCACCAACGACAAGATCCGTGGTTCAGGGGGGGGGGGGGGAGGAAGAACTGTGTGATACCTATGTTAATAACAAAGATACAGTATCTGCATTGGAAAGCCCCGCTCTTCTGGCCACAGATGGGTAATCGGGCAAGCCCTTTAGCAGACCCTGAAACGCTACCATTCGCTCAAGAAGCTTCTCAGTCGGCATCAGGAGGGTGGGCGGACCCCGTCCCATACCTCTCACCAACGAAAAACCGCTGGCAATACCACGAATCGAGCCTGGGACCACCATATGGCAGACAACTACACTGCCCAGTCAACTACGGAGGTGGGCAATCTGTACATTGAAATTACAATGAAATGAACATCCTTAGTTGCTTACAGGCGTCAACGGGGACAGATGAAAATGTGTGCCCCGACCGGGACTCGAACTCGGGATCTCCTGCTTAAATGTCAGTCGCTCTATCCATCTGATCCACCGAGGGCAGAGAGGATAGCGCGACTGCAGGGATTTATCTCTGGCACGCCTCCCGCGAATCCCACATTCTCAACGTATTGTCCCGTACTACATTCGCACATCTTAGTATATATTATCTGTACATTAACCAAGCAGTGAAAGAAACCAAGGCTAATTTGTGAAGGGAATAAAATCCAGGGAGGATAAATTAAAACCTCGATGTTTGCCTAAAACATACTACAATGAGACGACAAAAGTCATGGGATAGCGAAACGCTCATATACAGATGGCGGTAGACTCGCGTGCGCAATGTATAAAAGGGCATGGCACTGGCGGAGCTTTCGGTCGTACTCTGGTCATTCATGTGAGAAAGTGTCCGACGTGACTACGGCCGCACAACGGGAATTCACAGACTCTGAAGACGGATTGGTAGTTAGAGCTAGGCACGTGGGTCATTCCATTTCGGAAATCGTTAAGGAATTCAGTATTCACAGACCCACAGCGTCAAGAGCGTGCTGTGAATAACACATTTCCAGCATTATGTCTCACCAAGGACAATGCAGTGCCTGACCGCCTTCGCTTAATGACTGAGAGCAGCGGCGTTTGCCTAGGGTTGTCAGTGCTAACAGACATGCAACACTGCATGAAATAACAGCAGAACTTGACGTGGGACTTAGGACGAACGTTTCCGTTAAGACAGTGTGGCGAAATTATGCGTTAATACAATACTGGCCATTAAAATTGCTACACCAAAAAGAAATGCAGATGATAAACGGGTATTCATTGGACAATATACTATACTAGAACTGACATGTGATTACATTTTCACGCAATTTGGTTGCATAGATCCTGAGAAATCAGTACCCAGAACAACCACCTCTGGCCGTAATAGCAGCCTTGATACGCCTGGGCATTGACTCAAACACAGCTTGGGTGGCGTTTACAGGTACAGCTGCCCATGCAGTTTCAACACGATACCACAGTTCATCAAGAGTACTGACTGGCGTATTGTGACGAGCCAGTTGCTCGGCCACCATTGACCAGACGTTTTCAATTGGTTAGAGAGCTGGAGAATGTGCTGGCCAGGGCAGCAGTCGAACATTTTCTGTATCCAGAAAGACCCGTACAGGACCTGCAACATGCGGTCGTGCATTATCCTGCTGAAATGTAGGGTTTTGGAGGGATCGAATGAAGGGTAGAGCCACAGGTCGTAACACATCTGACATGTAACGTCCACCGTTCAAAGTGCCGTCAATGCGAACAAGAGGTGACCGGGACGTGTAACCAATGTCACGCCATACCATCACGCCAGTATGGCGATGACGAATACACGCTTCCAATGTGCGTTCACCGCGATGTCGCAAAACACGGATGCGACCATCATGATGATGTAAACAGAATCTGGATTCATCCGAAGAAATGACGCTTTGCCACTCGTGCACTCAGGTTCGTCGTTGAGTACACCATCGCAGGCACTCCTGTCTGTGATGCAGCGTCAAGGGAACCGCAGCCATGCTCTCTGAGCTGAGAGTCTATGCTCCTGCAAACGTCGTCGAACTGCTCGTACAGATGGTTGTTGTCTTGCAAACGTCCCCATCTGTTGATCTGTTGACTCAGGGATCGTGACGTGGCTGCACGATCCGTTACAGCCAAGCGGATAAGATGCCTGTCATCTCGACTGCTAGTGATACGAGGCCGTTGGGATCCAGCACGGCGTTCCGTATTACCCTCCTCAACCCACCGATTCCATATTCTACTAACAGTCATTGGATCTCTACCAACGCGAGCAACAATGTCGCGATACGATAAACCGCAATCGCGATATGTTACAATCCGACCTTTATCAAAATCTGAAACGTGATGGTACGCATTTCACCTTCTTACACGAGGCATCACAACAACGTTTCACCAGGCGACGCCGGTCAACTGCTGTTTGTGTATGAGAAATCGGTTGGAAACTTCCCTCATGTCAGCACGTTGTAGGTGTCGCCACCGGCGCCAACCTTGTGTGACTGCTCTGAAAAGCTAATCATTTGCAAATGACAACATCTTCTGCCTGTCGGTTAAATTTCGCGTCTGTAGCACGTCATCTTCGTGGTGTAGCAATTTTAATGGCCAGTAGTGTAGGTTATGGCAGCGGACGACCGACGCGAGTGCCTCTGCTAACTGCACGACGTCGCCCGCAGCGCCTCTCCTGGGCTCGTGACCATTCCGCTTGGACCGTAGACGAGTGGAAAACAGTGGCCAGGTCAGGGGACTCACGGCTGCAGTCGGTAAGAGCTGCTGGTAGGGTTCGTGCGCGGCGCAGGCCTGTGGAACCTTAGACCCAAGTCGTGATCAAGGCACTGTGTAAGCTGGTGGTGGCTCAATAATGCTGTGGACCGTGTTTATATGGAATGGACTGGGTCCTCTAGTGCAACTGAACGGATCACTGACTGGAAATGGTTATGTTCGGTTACTCTGAGACCATTTGCAGCCATTCATGGACTTCATACGCCCAAACAACGATGGTATTTTCATGGAAAACAATGCGCCATGTCATCAGGCCACAATTGTTCGCGATTGGTTTGAAGAACATTCTGTACAATTCGAGCGAATGATTTGGCCACCAGATCGTCAAATACACTCCTGGAAATGGAAAAAAGAACACATTGACACCGGTGTGTCAGACCCACCATACTTGCTCCGGACACTGCGAGAGGGCTGTACAAGCAATGATCACACGCATGGCACAGCGGACACACCAGGAACCACGGTGTTGGCTGTCGAATGGTGCTAGCTGCGCAGCATTTGTGCACCGCCGCCGTCAGTGTCAGCCAGTTTGCCGTGGCATACGGAGCTCCATCGCAGTCTTTAACACTGGTAGCATGCCGCGACAGCGTGGATGTGAACCGTATGTGCAGTTGACGGACTTTGAGCGAGGGCGTATAGTGGGCATGCGAGAGGCCGGGTGGACGTACCGCCGAATTGCTCAACACGTGGGGCGTGAGGTCTCCACAGTACATCGATGTTGTCGCCAGTGGTCGGCGGAAGGTGCACGTGCCCGTCGACCTGGGACCGGACCGCAGCGACGCACGGATGCACGCCAAGACCGTAGGATCCTACGCAGTGCCGTAGGGGACCGCACCGCCACTTCCCAGCAAATTAGGGACACTGTTGCTCCTGGGGTATCGGCGAGGACCATTCGCAACCGTCTCCATGAAGCTGGGCTACGGTCCCGCACACCGTTAGGCCGTCTTCCGCTCACGCCCCAACATCGTGCAGCCCGCCTCCAGTGGTGTCGCGACAGGCGTGAATGGAGGGACGAATGGAGACGTGTCGTCTTCAGCGATGAGAGTCGCTTCTGCCTTGGTGCCAATGATGGTCGTATGCGTGTTTGGCGCCGTGCAGGTGAGCGCCACAATCAGGACTGCATACGACCGAGGCACACAGGGCCAACACCCGGCATCGTGGTGTGGGGAGCGATCTCCTACACTGGCCGTACACCACTGGTGATCGTCGAGGGGACACTGAATAGTGCACGGTACATCCAAACCGTCATCGAACCCATCGTTCTACCATTCCTAGACCGGCAAGGGAACTTGCTGTTCCAACAGGACAATGCACGTCCGCATGTATCCCGTGCCACCCAACGTGCTCTAGAAGGTGTAAGTCAACTACCGTGGCCAGCAAGATCTCCGGATCTGTCCCCTGTTGAGCATGTTTGGGACTGGATGAAGCGTCGTCTCACGCGGTCTGCACGTCCAGCACGAACGCTGGTCCAACTGAGGCGCCAGGTGGAAATGGCATGGCAAGCCGTTCCACAGGACTACATCCAGCATCTCTACGATCGTCTCCATGGGAGAATAGCAGCCTGCATTGCTGCGAAAGGTGGATATACACTGTACTAGTGCCGACATTGTGCATGCTCTGTTGCCTGTGTCTATGTGCCTGTGGTTCTGTCAGTGTGATCATGTGATGTATCTGACCCCAGGAATGTGTCAATAAAGTTTCCCCTTCCTGGGACAATGAATTCACGGTGTTCTTATTTCAATTTCCAGGAGTGTATGAGTTCCGTCGAACATTTATGGGACGTAATCGAGAGGTAAGTCCGTGCACAAAATTCTGCACCGGCAACTTTCGCAATTATGGACGGCTATAGTGGCAGCATGGTCCAGTGTTTCTACAGAGGACTTCCAATAACTTGTTGAGTCCATGCCACGTCGAGTTGCTGCAATATGTCGGGCAAAATGAGGCCGGACACGATATCAGGAGGTACCCCGTGATTTTTGTCAGCACAATATAATTCTCACACAGACGGGAAAAGTCTTTGAAGAGAAGTTGTACGGAATGGTTAGTGTCTTAAAAAATGGATTACAAAACGAACGTCAACAAAAGTAAAACATGGCTAATGGAATGCAGCCCAGTGTAATCAGATGATGCTGAGACAATTAGATTAAGAACTGGGACTCTAACAGTAGTAAATCCGTTTTGCCATTTGGGCAGCAAAATAGCTGATGATGGTTGACGTAGGGAGGATATAAAATGCAGACTTGCTACACAAAGAAAAACTTTTCTAAATAAGATGTATTTCTTAACTTCTAATATAAATTTAAGTGCCACGGGGTCTTTCCTGAAGGTATTTGACTGGAATGTTCTGTACGACATTACAACATTGACGATAAGCAGTTCAGAGAAGAAGAGAATAGAAGCTTTTGACATGTGCTGCTATTAAGGATGCTGTAGATTAGGTGGTTAGGTCGAGTGACTAATCGAATTGGGGGAAAAAGGAAACGGACTGAATGATAGGACACAACTTGGGGCGTCAAAGAACCATCAATTTGGCAATGGAGGTAATTGTGTATGGCAAAAATCGTAGAGGAAGACTAAGGGATGATTACAGTGAGCAGATTCAAGTGGATGTAGGCTGTATTAGTCATCCGAAGATTTAGAGGTTTGCACAGGATAGCCTAGCGTGGGGAACTGGCGCAGAACAGTCTTAGAAATGAATACCGGAAAGGAAAACATACATTGTCCATAGATTTAGAAAATATAGATTTTTAAAAGGTAAAAGAGAAATTTTGTTACATGAGGCATTTAAATGAAGGCACACCAGTAGATGCGATACAAAATGTAGCTCATTTCATGTTTGTTTTATATGCATATACAATTGATCCCAAATTTCTTTCTGTTATTGCTGCTGTATTTCTTTTTTACTAACTTTTTACGCCATCAGGCTTAGCCGACCGCGTATGGCCAGAAGTCTCCTTCTCCTTCTATCCATTGCTGTCATCTGTCTTCCATCCACATCCATAGCTGATTGTTTCAGGTCTTCTTCCCTGGCCTTCCACCTGTGGGGACGAAATCCGGAAACTTCCTTGGTCACCTGTCGCCTTCCAACCGAGCAAAATGCCTCACCCATTGTACTCGCTTGCTTCTGATAATTTCTGCTATACTGGCATCAATGTACAGTTCATCTAGCTCATGGTTGTTTCTGATCCTCCATTCAACTGTATTTGAGTCCAACCTCGACCAAATATCTTCCACAGCGCTTTTCTCTCAAATGCGAGAAGTTTTGCTTTCGGATACTCCACGTCTCGCAACCATATAGTACCACGGGTTGGATAAGGATTCATTTATTTATCTGAGTAATAAGTCTTCAGACTGGTCTGATGCGGCCTGCCACGAATTTCTCTCCCGTGGCAACCTCTTCACCTCGGAGCAGCACTTGCAATTTACGTCTTCAATATTTTGCTGGATGTATTCCAATCTCTGTCTTCCTTTACAGCTTTTGTTCTCTACAGCTCCCTCTGGTATTTCCCTCTAGTATCATGGAAGTTATTCCCTGATGTCTTAACAAGTGTTCTATCACCCTGTCCCTTCTTTCAATCAGTATTTTCCATCCATTCCTTTCCTCACCGATTCTGCGGAGAAACTCCTCATTCCTTACCTTATCAGTCCACCCAATATTCAACATTTGTTCTGAAGCACACATCTCAAATGCTTCGATTCTCTTCTGTGCCGGTTTCCCTACAGTCCATGTTCCACTACCATACAATGGTGTGCTTCAGACGTACATTCCCAGAAATTTCTTTCTCAAACTGAGACCTATGTTCGACACTAGCAGACTTCCCTTGGTCAGAAATGCGCTTTTTTGCCAGTGCTACCCCGATTTTAATGTCCTCCTTACTCCGACCATCATGGGTTCCTTTGCTGCCTAGGTAGCAGAATTCCTTAATTTCGTTTGCTTCGTGATCCACAAGTTTGATATTAAGTTTCTCACTGTTCTCATTTCTGCTACTTCTCATTACTTTCGTCTTTCTTCGATTTACTTTCAATCCATGTTCTGTACTCATCAGACTGTTCATTCCTTTCAGAAGATCACGTAGTTCTTCTCCAGTTTCACTGAGGATAGCAGTCTCATCAGTGACTCTAACCATCGGTTGTTTTTCATCCTGATTTTTAATCCCACCCTTGAGCCTTTCTTTTATTTCCGTTCTTGCTTCTTCGACGCATAGATTGAATGGTATGGGCAAAAGACTACATCTCTATCCTACACCCTTTTTAATCGGAGCACTTCGCCCTTGGTCTTCCATTGTATATTACCCACTTTCCCTATAGCTAACCCCTATTTTTCTCAGAATTTCGAACATCTTGACCAATGTTACATTGTCGAACACTCTTTTTCAGGTCGACAAATCCCATGTACGTGTCTTGATTTTTCTTCAGGGTTTTATATAGCCAAATCTCGAAGCGTTCGAATTTGCATTGAAGCAGTTTTGTTAGGCTATAGAAATACGGGTTTTCTGCCTCAATCCTGACGTTAATCTCCTCTTCGAATGAGAAGTTCTCCGGTAAAAGCGCTCTCAGGTACTTAGAAAATTAAAACAAAACATTTTAGGATCAACAGCTTGGTTAGATCTGAATCTCTTATCAAATTAGAGAAGTTTTAGCATTGACCGCACCGAGTACCCAACTTAGTTGTAAATATAGTGTACTGTACCCCAGTTACTGAAGAGGCACGATCGATGGTTTTCTTTTTACACTGAATTTTATGAGTAAGTCATTCTGATTTTATATGTAAGCCGTGTTTCACGATCCTGTCTTATCTTTAGATAGCGCCACAAGATCTCAGCTGAGCTTTGCTATAAATCCATAGAAACAACGCTAGTAAAGCCAATGATAATTCTTCTTTAGAGCGTACGAACGTCAGATGAGTGGTCGTAGTTTCGTATGAAGTTGTTGCTCATGTCTCCTATTTCATTCGTATTGCGTAGTTCGTTATAAAGTTTCTAACAGAGAACACCTGCGGTTGTACCAGCCCTAGAAGAATGCCTTGCCATTATGTTTATGGACGCTACGTGAGATTTGTAACCCTGCTACAGTCACACGGAGGAAACTCAGGATTATAGACTCGATGTTCAAGAAGTGTGAAAACATTCCAGCTAACTGTACTGCATGAAATATTACATTGACCTAGTTGTCAGGTTTGTTCAAATGGTTCAAATGGCTCTGAGCACTATGGGACTTAACATCTGAGGTCATCAGTCCCCTAGAATTTAGAACTACTTAAACCTAACTATCCTAAGGACATCACACACATCCATGCCCGAGGCAGGATTCGAACCTGCAACCGTAGAAGTCGCGCGGTTCCAGACTGAAGCGCCTAGAACCGCTCGGCCACCCCGGCCGGCTGTCAGGTTTGTCTCAGATTTGGGACGCATCGTTGTTTTAGTGTTGCAATACCCTTACAGTGAAGAAAAATGATAACATTCTCATTCGTTGCTCTTCATTCGTAAAATGTGAAAATTGCCTCTTCGTCATCGCACTGACTGTTTTGGAGGGAAGTATGCTGTGTGTCGTCCCGGTGCTTCAAATCCGTCGTTCATTTTATTCCATGTCTATCCTTTGCAATACGTACTTACAAAAGGTACTAAAAAGCTTGTACTGTGATAGGTTTAAGGTGACTTCCAGGTGCGTCTAACCTAGAGAAAAAAATCGACGAGGCCGCAGAAGACACCTAGCAGATAGTGGCTTCGCCAGAATCGTTACAATTGTTCTCGGTGGTAGAAAAAATGTAAATGCCGTGTGGCTAGGGCCTCCCGTCGGGTAGACCGTGCGCCGGGTGCAAGTCTTTCGATTTGACGCCACTTCGGCGACTTGCGTGTCGATGGGGATTAAATGATGATGATTAGGACAAGACAACACCCAGTCCCTGAGCGGAGAAAATCTCCGACTCAGCCGGGAATCGAACCCAGACACTTAGGATTGACATTCTGTCGCGCTGACCACTTTATTTATTTATTTATTTTCAATAAAGATCACTATGTTAATAAAAGGACCATGTAGATCATTTCATGGTATAATATGTGCATTACATATTGAGTGGTGAGAGAAGCGTGAGGTTCATTATCAGCTGTCAAATGTGCACACCGGCTGCACTCGGCACATCCCAACTGCGTGGGCGGTCGAGGAAGACTGCCACTCAGCTGCCGGGGGCGGACCTTGGTGGTAGAGTAAGCGTGAGGCACGTGCTGCGTATTTGTTCGTCGTTGTCACTCATATGACAGTCACCAGTATATGACCGAGAGTTCAAAGGTGACGCGTGCGATCAACTTTGCCTCTTCCAACAGCAGCCACGGCAGCTAGATGAATCACGGTGCACCGACAATTATTACGTCGCACTTTATTGTGTGTAAGTAATTTGCTTCGGAGGACTCTAGCTTCACTTCCGACATCTTTACAGAAACTTCTGGTAAGAACAGCACTAGACGTATGCCTCAATTATTATTCACGTCATTGGGAGGCTTGCACAGTATCCAGTGTTTGTGATAGTTACCGTGTCGGTACGCACAGGAATGGAATATGAAAAAAACATTAGTGGTTAATAGTATTTGATCTACAAGTTATCCAGAAACAAATTTTGTAGTCTCCTGACATCCCCTCCCGTCTGATTTCTGGAAACTTTTTCTTTCAGACACTCGTGAGTTTATTTGGATGCGGATTCCCTTTTAATATAATTCTTCCTTCAACTTTTACAATTCAGAGTCGCGTTGTAATAAAAAATGCTTTATTTAACCTTTTTCATTCATTCAATAAAAAACTGCAGTCTTTTAGTGTCACTGAAAACCTATTCAAGGCAGTATAGTGTTACTTATGGGCTGAAAAGGCAGTCTTCGTCATCACCTGTAACAACATTACCTTCTTTTCTGGAATCATTTTCCCAGATTATTGCTTATATTTCCTATTTCATCTAATTTTCTACAGCCTTTGTCTAAAGTCAACATCGTTCCAATGAGTTCCCACGAAATAGAATTTAACCAAAGAATCATACTCAAGAATTAGATGATTACGGCATTCATACTGTAACTTATATGACTGAGAACGGTAGCAGGATTCCATATTACTATAAAAAGCAGTACTAGAGAACCTATGCCAAGACATAAATTCAGTTATAACCCCTTCAAAAAATTACAACGAACGTTAACATATTTATATACTCATTTTTCTGTACATCTCAAAATATTACGGTAATTATATTTTCATTTCAGGTAATACATCACTTGCGACTTCAGACGGACGAGGACGGCGAGGTAGGTGACGATGGATTTGCGGTTACTTGTCTCTTTACAGATGCACAAGTATCCGAGGGTATGCGTCCGTTACTTTTCACACTTCTATATTCACCAACATTCGATCAAAAATTACGTTTAGTTATTTTAAACAGCTAAATTTAAAACAGAGTAATTTAGTGAGGGCATTGAGCAATTAAAAAATTCGGGTCAGATTTCCATGTGTCAAATCGGACCATTCATGTGTCAGTTAAGAAATATATAGTAGTTGTGACGAGGAAAAGGAACAGAATGAGAAATAGAAATTGAATAAAGGCTCGGGAAAAGGAATGAAAGAGGAAGCCATCTGGAGGAATTTTGCACAGAGAATAATTTAATCGTCGCTAACACTTGATGGAAGAGCCATGAAAGAAGGCTGTATACGTGGAAGACATCTGGAGACACTGAAAGACTTCAGACAGATTGTATAATGGTAAGACGTAGATTTAGGAACATTTTTTAAACTGCAAGACTTTCTCGGGGACAGATGTGAACTCTGACCACAATTTATTGGTTATGAACTGGAGATTAAAACTGAAGAAATTGCAGAAAGGTGGGAAATTAAGGAAATGGGACCTGAATAAGTTGAAAGAACCCGAGGTTGGAGAGAGTTTCAGAGGGAGCATTAGGCAACAGTTAACTAGAACAGAGAAAGGAAATACAGTACAGGACGAAGCTTTAAAGGGTGAAATAGATAGGGCAACAGAGGATCAAACAGGTCAAAAAAAGAAATAGTATAAACTCTTGGATAACACAGGAAATACTGAATTAAATTGATGAAAGAAGAAAATATAAAAATGCAGCAGATGAAGCAGGCGGAAGAAAATAACGGAATACAAACGTCTAAAAATGAGATTGATAGGAAGTGCAAAATAGCTAAGCAAGAATGGCTAGAGTATAAATGTAAGGATTTAGAAGCGTGTTTCATTAGGGGATGGATAGATACCACCTACAGGAAAATTAAAGAGGCCTTTGGAGAAAAGACAACCAGCTGTATGAATATCGAGGACTCAGATGGAAAACCAGTCAAAGTAAACAAGGTGAAACAGTATATTGAAAGTCTCTACAACGGAGATGAAATTGAAGACAATATTATAGAAATTCAAGCGAATGTAGATGAAGATGAGATGAGAGATATGACACTGCAAGAAGAATCTGACAGAGCACTGGAAGACCTATGTCGAAACAAGGCCCCGGGAGTAGACGACATTGCGTCAGAACTACTGTTAGCCTTGGAGAGCCAGTCATGACAAAACTCTTCCATGTGGTGTGCAAGATGAATTAGACAGGTCAAATGTCCTCAGACATTCCAGAAGACTGTAATAATTCCAATTCAGAAGTAAGCAGGTGCTCACAGGTGCGAATATTACCGAACTGTCAGTACATTGAATCATGGTTGCAAAATACTAACACGAATTCCTTGCAGAAGATTGGACAAGACGGTAAAAGCTGACATAGGGGAAGATCAGTTTGGACTCCGAAGAAATGTAGGAATACGTGGGGCAATACTGACTCTACGGATTATCTTAGAAGATAGGTTAAGGAAAGGCGAATACATATTTAGAGCTTTTGACAGTGTTGACTGAAACGCTCTCTTTGAACGTCTGGAGGTAGCAGAGGCAAAACTGGTAAAATACAAGGAGCGGAAGGCTAATAACAACTTGTACAGAAACCAGGCGGCAGTTATAAGAGTCAAGGGACGTGAAAGGGTAGCAGTGGTTGAGAAAGGAGTGAGGTAGGGTTGTAGCCTATCCCCGATGTTATTTAATTTGTACACTAAACAAGCAATAAAGGAAACAAAATAAAAATTTGGAAAAGGAATTAAAGTTCAGGGAGAAGAATAAAATATTTGAGGCTTGTTGACGACATCGTAATTCTGTCAGAGACAGCAAAGGACTTGAAGGAACAGTTGAACGGAATGGACAGTGACTTGAAAGGAGGGCATAAGGTGAACATCAACAAAATCGAAACAATGAAGTGGTCGAAATAAATGAGGTGACGCCGAGGGAGTTCGATGAGGGAATGAGACACTTAAAGTAGTAGATGAATTTTGCTATTTGGGCAGCAAAATGACTGATGATGGCCAAAGTGGAAGGGATATAAAATGTAGACTAGCAATGACAGGAAAAGGGTATCTGATGAAAAGAAATTTGTTAACACCGAATATAGACTTAAGTGTTAGGAAATCTTTTCTGAAGGTATTTGTCTGGAGTGTAGCCAAGTATGGAAGTGAAACATGGACGATAAATAGTTTAGACAAGAACAGAATAGAAGCTTTTGAAATGTGGTGGTACAAAAGAATACAAGAAATTTGTGGCACAACTTGACTATAGAAAGGGATCGGTTGATAGCTCAGATTCTGAGACACCAAGGGATCACCAATTTAGCATTGGAGCGAAGCTTTGGGGGAGGGGGAGGGGGTAGAAATCGTAGAGGGAGACCAAGAGACGGATACACTAAGCAGATTCATAAGGATGTAGGTTGCAGTAGGTACTGGGAGATGAAGAGGCTTGCGCAGGATAGAGTAGCATGGAGAGCTGCATCAAATCAGTCTTTGGACTGAAGACCGCAACATAACCACATAACACAATGGGTGCTGCTGTTTTAATGTAGTCCATTAAACTCGATGTAGAAATTATGTAAGAGATATAATGGTTACTTGAAACACATTACATATTAGCCAACTGTGTAGGATGGTGGTTAAGACACTGGAGTTGTTTTCGGGAGTTGTGGATTTCAAATCCCCATCTAGACGTCCCGTTTTAAGTTTCCTCGCTTTACCCAAATCACTTTACTCGAATATCTGGATGCTTTCGTCAAACAGACTACGGGTGATTTACTGATCCGTCTTTGTTCAGCTGTGCTAAGATTCGTCCTTAATGACCATGATAAACTGTCGAATTCCGATCAGTCTCCCATCTTTATACAGGATGTTACAAAAAGGTACGGCCAAACTTTCAGGAAACATTCCTCACACACAAATAAAGAAAAGATGTTATGTGGACATGTGTCCAGAAACGCTTAATTTCCATGTTAGAGCTCATTTTAGTTTCGTCCACCTACGCTCAATGGAGCACGTTATCATGATTTCATATGGGATACTCTATCTGTGCTGCTAGAACATGTGTCTTTACAAGTACGACACAACATCTGGTTCATGGGCGATGGAGCTCCTGCACATTTCAGTCGAAGTGTTCGTACGCTTCTCAACAACAGATTCGGTGACCGATGGATTGGTAGAGGCGGACCAATTCCATGGCCTCCACGCTCTCCTGACCTCAACCCTCTTGACTTTCATTTATGGGGGCATTTGAAAGCTCTTGTCTACGCAACCCCGGTACCAAATATAGAGACTCTTTGTGCTCGTATTGTGGACGGCTGTGATACAATACGCCATTCTCCAGGGCTGAATCAGCGCATCAGGGATTCCATGCGACGGAGGGTGGATGCATTTATCCTCGCTAACGGAGGACATTTTGAACATTTCCTGTAACAAAGTGTCTGAAGTCACGCTGGTACGTTCTGTTTCTGTGTGTTTCCATTCCATGATTAATGTGATTTGAAGAGAAGTAATAAAATGAGCTCTAACATGGAAAGTAAGCGTTTCCGGACACTTGTCCACATAACATATTTTCTTTCATTGTGTGTGAGGAATGTTTCCTGAAAGTTTGGCCGTACCTTTTTGTAACACCCTGTATAGACCAATTCGGAAATTCTTCAGCTTTTTAAAGGGCAGCAATTCTTCTACATAAGAGGTGGTATGTGAAAGTGGGCAGCCGATGGCATCCTCTACTATAGTTCAATTCTTTTATCTTGACGGTTCGCGCATGCCCGCCCTGACGCGGGAGATTGCTGCGTTGCCAGTTGCACGCCAAAAGAAGCAGCGCGATAGTATAGTATAGTTCGCAAACTTACGTTTAGGGGGGAGCGCGCAGTTTATGAAGTAAAGCCACCACGGCCGCATTAACCCTTTTGCTGCTACAGAGACGTGCTCCCCGCATTCCGCGCTGTGCGCGATTTTGTCATCACTGCACTGCTCGCCTGTGCAGACACATGGTGTTTTGACTGCTTTGACACACTTTATCATTCGATTTCACAAAAACTATTTGGCACAAAAATTTGATTTTTACACATCTTCTTGACTGATACCTCACCCCCCCCCCCCCCCCCCCCCCGCCATAAATGACTTAATTTTGTTTCGATGTTCAACGCAGTTATTGTGCAGCATTAGATGTAGTAACATTGCACGAAGTTTTGCAAAGTTTGCAGATGTAAAAGTCCATAGCGTATAGCGTATACTTTCCGTACGGTTGATTTTAGTAATTTCAAAAAATTACATTCAAACGAATAAAATTCATGAAGTAATACACTTCGCTATTGTTTTTAATTAAAGAAAATATTAAGAACCGTACAATGTTTGAAGTCAGAACCTTTCACTTCACAGCCAAACACTTTAACCATTACGCTACTGTAGCTTGGCATTTGATTGACCTCCCAGATGATTTTAAACTCTCACGCAAAATACCGATAAACACTGTTGGTATGACTATGAACTGCTCACGTTTCGTCGAAGTACGATAGGAAATAAACAATTACCACTGTTCTTTATTGCGAAAAAGCGGTTAGTGAGAATGATATAAACACCCTTCCTTGCTATCGCCTGAATTATTGCTTGTTTGGTTTAATTAATTAATAGAATATGAAGCAATTGGTATAAAGAATGCTTTTTTCCAAACTTTCTATAAAAGAAAGTCTGCTATCAAGACATTGCATTTGTTCAATTATTTTATTTATGACTGAAAGTTTCTAAAATTGAAGACACTCGTCCGTGCTCTGCACTGCAGTCGAGCTCTGGCAACATCGTTCTCTGTTCATTGGCTGACTGTGTTTTGTGACGTCATATGCGCAGAACGAACCTAAACTCGGCCGCCGTCGTAAATGACGCGCACTTTAGACCTCGCTGGAATCGATTCGTCTAGCCCACAGAATTTCTGTATCTAGAGGAGAGTCTAGACTAATGGTTAGTGTTGAAGAATGCTGTCTGCAGTGTGTTGCCATTAGATTCCAGGCACAGTGGGCCCAGAACGAAATATTGAGGCTACTCAAAGTAGCACAGACATAGACAGGCTGTTGCAGCAATTTTGTTAATTATTTAGATGTTAATTCATTCTTATATCATTTACCGAGGGATACCAAAAATGTCCTCTTATTTGAAAAAGGAAAAAAATTAAGAAATCTAGTTTATACACTGAGGTAACAAAAATCATGGGACAGCGATATACACATATACAGGTGGCGGTAGTGTTTTGTACACATGGTGTCAAAGGATACTGCATAGGCAGAGCTGTCATTTGCAATCAGGTGATTCACGTGGAAAGGTTTACGACGTGGTTATGGCCACAAGATGGGAATTAACAAACTTTGAACGCGCTGTGATACTTGGAGCTAGACGTATGGGATATTCCATTTCGGAAATCGTTAGGTAATTCAGTATACCAAGATCCACAGTGACAAGAGTGTGCCGAGAATACCAAATTTTAGGTATTTTCTCTCATCTCGACCAATACAGTGGCTGACGTCCTTCACTTAACGACCGAGAGCAGTAGCGTTTGTGTAGGGTTGTCATTGTTAACAGACAAGCAACAATGCGTGAAAAAACCTTAGAAATCAATGTAGGACGTACGACGACCGTATCCGTTAGGACAGTCTATGGCAGCAGATGACCGACGCGAATGCCTTTGCTTACAGCACATCGCCTGCAGTACCTCTCTAGATGACAGGAAAACCGTAGTCTAGTCAGCTAAATATGTTGTGTGACAGTTTAGTGATGATCAGAATAAGTAAAGAGTAAACTGTTTCTGTGTGTTGAGTTTTGCTCAGCTGTTTGAACATCGAATATGTAGAAGTTCACCAGCGCAGTCATTCTTAATTTTTAAAGGGGACGTTTTATATGGCGACCCTTCCAGCATACCTCAGTGGACTCTTCTGACGTTTTTTTTTCATGTAGTTTGAGTAATTAGTGTAGTTATTGTTTATCGCTAGTGCATAATTGTAGAGAGAATTTCCTTTGTAGTTCTAGTTTTTAGTTGTTGTGCTGTAAAACAGTTGTGGCACACATGTAGATTTGCACCAAAAAATTCGCAGCTGCACTTGCAATTAATTATATATTATCTTCAGTGCAATGTTAATGTGTTTTCTTATTTTTTCTCTTCAAATTGTGCTTCTCTGTGTTATCATGTGAAATATGTGATAATTATGGCATGTGACAAACGTAACACGAGCCTCCAAAGTACATTGAGAAATGATAGTGATGATGAGTGTAGCTTATCAGCACCGCCGTGTAATGAATTAACATCAAAGTCATAATTTGGTGATTGTGCATAGGGAAATGGACCAGGCGGAAAATAATGGTGTAGACAGTAAAACAATTAGTGAACAGGAAAGCACTGTCGATCGATTGGTCAGCAACTGCTCGCCGCAGGAATCCAAAATGACAGGACAAAATTTTGCAAATATTGTAGATTCAGGTTTTGCGTCCTCACACTTTTCTCAATTAAGTCAAGGCACATTTTCTGCTTTTCAAAATACGAATGCTGCAGTGCAAATGCACTGCCGACAGTCACAAAGGAACAAATTCCAGACACTAATACCTTGTTATTGCAAATAACGCAACAGCTTGAAAAGTTAGATGCAATGGAACAAAATCAAAAACAATTACAGCAACAAATGGATCAAAGTCAGGAACGAACACAGCAACAGTTGCAAAAGTTAGACACAATGGAACAAAATCTTCAAAAGTTAAACACAATTGAGCAAACGCTTGAACAGACATGTGAAGATTTATCTGCTGAGTTACTTAAAATCGAATCGAAATGTCAAAAAGTCTGTAATGACGTAAAAACACAAATTTGTGAGCATTTTCAACCTATTTTTTCGCGGCATGAAAATGCCTTACAGAATCACGAAGCAGCCATAAAAGAACCGCAAACCATTGTTCATGAAAATCGCGACACCTTGCGGCCTAAATTGACTCAGTTGCATCTACCGATTCGGTTACGCAACTTGCAAAAACCCAGGGAAACTTAAAGGACACAGTAGATACTCTGAAATTTGGTTCAGAAAGACACACAGAGGAAAGCAGTTTATTATGAGAGAAAGTAGTCGAACTTTCAGATCAGCTAAATAATTTATCTAGTAGTCTTTACTATCACAGAAGAGTACGAACAAATTAGGAAATTCAAACAAAATCAGAATCAAATTTATACGCAACACAAAAGATATATCTGGGAAGTACAAGATCAGTTGGCACAAGTAATACAAGAATTACATATTTCAGAGGACACTCGCACTCCAGTACGGGAAGAGGGACTTAGAAATACGGAAAAGTCACAAAATAATAACACAGGGCATTTCGCAAATTATGAAAGAAACTGACAAGGTGCACCGAATTGTGAGATGGAACTGCCAACACGACGCAATAATGAGCGATATGCGATTCGCCTACGCGATGACTTTGACTATAAGCTGTTCATTACTACACGTAAACTCAAAACATTTAAGAATTCCAGCAACGACATTCATCCACAAGCATGACTTCATCAATTCTCTCATTGTTTTCATTTCAACTGGCCATTAGAGCACAGATTAGAATTTATGTCTGTCTATTTGGAAAATGAACCTGCTGTAAGAATGCATTCGATTATTCGCGATTGTCACTGTGAAGGAGAATTTTATCATGCCTTCCTCTAAGCGTTTTGGTCTCAAGCTACTCAAGACCGAGTAAAACATAGCATCATAATGATGAAGCATTTTGAACAGTCTGAATTTTCGAGTCCGGTAAAATATTTTGAAGACCTGTTGCGCAAATATCAGTACCTGTCAAACCCATACAGCCCCTTAGAATTCACCCGCATTTGTTTAATTAAATTGCCGGAACATTTAAGAGTATTATTTTGGCAGGACGTTACAAACACGACATAGAAGTTTTTAAGGGACTTTTACAAGAATTTGAAATTGACACAGACAGTCGCAGGATGCGAAAACAGGAAAAGAATCATTACAGGTCACATCCGTCACAATTCAGTGACGACAGTAATAATAACCGGACACGACAAGACTACTATTATATCGCAAATCGTGAACAAAACAGACACCACCCGTATGACAATCATTGGCAGAGTAATAATAATTACAGGGAAAGATCGCCTCTCCGTGGTAATGACTATGACAGAGACAATCATAGGAACAAACAATATGGGAACCAAAATAATTATTATCAAGGGAGACAGAATAACTTCAGATGCAACAGTCCACCGTACAGTTACGATTCAGGGAGAAATTGTCCACCACTTAACTGACAAGAAAGAAACTACAGAAACTACCGACATGACGACAGACGATATAATCATAACTACATACCTGAATTTCACCAGAACTGGCGGGATTCAAACAGGACAGGGCCCTCTCAGCAAGGTGAATTTTTAGAAGTTAGGTCTCCTAATCCCAATAACGACACACAACAACAAAGAGACAGTAGACAACGGCTCGCACCACAGGCAGCCACATGCGCCGGCTGGCTCCGAGAAAAATAACATAGACGCTAACCTTGAGAAAAATTTTACCATTCTTTACTGACATATACAACATTATAATTGCTTTGAAGTTGACACTCTGCATACTAAGAAAAGTAAAGAACTACACCACAGAATGAGACTTTCACTCTGCAGCGGAGTGTGCGCTCATATGAAACTTCCTGGCAGATTAAAATTGTGTGCCCGACCGAGACTCGAACTCGGGACCTTTGCCTTTCGTGGGCAAGTGCTCTACCATCAGAGCTACCGAAGAACGACTCAGGCCTGGTACTCACAGATTTACTTCTGCCAGTATCTCGTCTCCTACCTTCCAAACTTTACAGAAGCTCTCCTGCGAACCTTGCAGAACTAGCACTCCTGAAAGAAAGGATATAGCGGAGACATGGCTTAGCCACAGCCTGGGGGATGTTTCCAGAATCTCATGCTAGTTCTGCAGGGTTCGCAGGAGAGCTTCTGTAAAGTTTGGAAGGTAGGAGACGAGATACTGGCAGAAGTAAAGCTGTGAGTACCGGCCGTGAGTCGTGCTTCGATAGCTCAGATGGTAGAGCACTTGCCGGCGAAAGGCAAAGGTCCCGAGTTCGAGTCTCGGTCGGGCACACAGTTTTAATCTGCCAGGAAGTTTCAACTACACCACATTTCACATGTAAAACCATTTATTTAGAGATAATATGCTTTTTAACTTAGTCTTTCCCATAAAATTTTTCACTTCACATTACTAGTATGCTTTGTCACACTTAGAAACTGTTAACATGCAACAATGTTTTGAAGTTAACTATCCAGTCAAGAGCCTAGGGAACTTATTTAAGCAGTAATTGCGAATGAATTTTTATAGTGAACAGACAACACAGTGTTATTGTGTGTACATTCTAGCATGTTAGTTGCACGATTACATAATGACTATAAGCCTTACATACTTAGAACATATACTGCTAATGAAACTTTAACGCAACATTTTGGTTTACTTGAAAAGACATTCTTTATTTAAAGTACTTTCTGAGAGATTACAGATGACTTAGTATTTGGTTTGTTTGACAGTTATAGGATTATGTCGCGACACTACTAATCAGTGACACAATTTACATTGTTGCTTTTGCGCTGTATCTGTTTTATATCTGCACAGTTTTTCTGTATTCTTCTGGAAATTAAAACATGTTTTAGTAGTAATTTTTGTGGTGTAGCTACAATGAGACAGCCTTTTCCGTAGCACAACAATACTTTACAGTACAGTACTTTCTTGATCACGGCAATGAACGTAAGAACTACGGTATCTATACACATAGAATTTCACTTTTGTTTATTATAAGGAAAGTCCATTTACTTCTACAGAACTTTGCTTACAGACATTGATAATTACGACACTTGGCACATTTTTATCATTAAGTGATGACAGAAATTAGCTTACAGCAAGATGCACAGTTCAGCACTACAGGAAACGCGTTTAAGTGATTAAATTTTTGTACTTGAAACATTTTTAGAAAGATTCTTGAACTACAAAGATACAAAGAAAGTTTTCGGTGATACATTACATTCTATTGCTGTAATTTGTAACGCCTGTGGGTATACTTACATTAATACTCAGGGGGTACATGTCTACTTTGTGTACTAAGCATGTGGCAAGCGCTAGGACCCTAGCTAATATGGTATTTGCTTATACAACTTTACACATCAGTACCATATTTCTCGAACACAAAATTACACAGCTATCTGATTATTTAACAGGCAGACAAACATTTTCTTACTATATCAGTGACACATATTTACATAATTACACAGTTAAATTAATTCACACTTGTGAAATTGTATTTTGCCTGTGCTTTGTGAACTGTTCATATTTTTTCGGAACCATTGTGACGCTATGAGAGCTTTGAATGATGTATTTTGTATGAGATCACGATTTTTGGAGTACATTTGAGGTAGATGGCTTTATTGAAACGAGCAGAGAGCATTTTTTAAAGGTTTTGAAATTACTGAAAGAAGCTACAACGATTTTGAGATGTGATTGATGTACTATGATGATATTATTGTAATGACAATATGTATTATGCTGTTGAAGTATGTTTATGATCAATAAGATGATGCTATATGAGGAATGTGGTTATGTGTTTATATGTATATGCATAATGAGTAGAGATTAGGGACTCTGGTTTGTGAGAAGGATGTTGGAAACCAAGAATCGCACTTTAAGAGTTATGAAATTTGTGTGCATGCGTGAATGTCAGTACCACTATGCTAACAGAAATTTTTGACACTATTATATATGAGATTTGTTTCTACACACATCTAATATAAGTTTCAACCTGTGAAATTTTTATAAGAAACTGTCATTGTAGCAGACACTGCTGTTGTAAATATTTTGGTAAGGAAGGTAGGTGACCTTGACATAATGCGCTGCAGGCACACAGCTGCATGACAGTCACCTGGAAAAAAGCCATTAGTTGGTGCCTTTCAGAGCCACAGGTGGAGAAAAAAGAGGCCATTAACGTCACTATTGACGTTTCTTTGTAGAAAGAATTGCAAATATGACACGCTCGTACTTGAAGACACATGATCACAGTTTGGAGCTCGTAATTTCTGATATTTACTGAAATGCCTAAGGAAATTATGAGTAATATTTTACGTCTACACACCTGATCGTTACTGTTGTTTGTCTAGTTGAGAGATATTTTACTGCCTTATGAAATGCCATATGGCTAGTGAATGACATTTCATACTGTGCTTTATTTATATATTTGCTCATTTTGTTTAATATCAGTTTCTAGCTACACTGCAGCAATGGCTAAAATAAAATTTAATAGATATACTAATATAAATATTTTATGCCTTCAGATCCAGTAAATAATAATTTTATGATCTACTTTCTTAAAAATGGGACCACAAATAGACATTTCCCTTCACAGGAATTGCATACATAAGCTTTTCAATGACTTGGTAGCTTGTTTGGTAGAGTAATTTATCGTGATGCATCACTCTAGTGTTAAGATGTGACATAGGTATTACACATTTCTTGTCTTTACTATAATATTTTTTCTGGTGAGCTTTGTCGTATTTAGGTATAAGTAATTGCATTTGCTGCTGCTGTTATCCAGGCCTAGTCATACTGAATATCACTTTGTATTATTCTGTTAAGCCAGTTTTACTACTGATTTATTTTTCTTGTTGCTGCACATTGCCTTATATTAGTTGTAATGGTGCATTTGCTCTGCTAATTTAGATAAACTGCTGCTTGCTTTGCCAATTTGCATTTTTTTGTCATTGCTGTTTGTGTTAATTGTATTGTGCTGCTGCATTGCCTTGTTCTCTAGTATTTATATCTGAGCTCAGTAGATTTAAGTTAGCTTAAGAGGGGGTAGGCTATATAAGAGAATGAGTTTTGATGAATTGGAAGAAATGCATTGAGAAGCTATAAGAAAAAGGTTTGACCAAACAAGTAGTGTACAATGAAGGATAATTATCTTGAAAGAGCATATGAACAAAAAAGTAGGGTTTAGGAGCAACAGGTTTATCTAGGATTTTCTTGGAAACAAATGTCAGGTAAGACAATGGAAAATAAATAATGAGGTAAGAAATATGTAAATATATAAATACAGAAAGCACGCTTAGATAGGATTTTTTTCTTTTTTTTTTTTTGCGGGAACAAATCTTGAAATAAGAGGAAAGATCTGTGGAATGAAGTTTTTGGATTGGACTGCAGTACCAAATGTTATACTGAAAACAAACCCTGTCTTTTCCTGTTGTGTTATTCCGCTATGTGTTTGTGTATTCTTGTGTATTTTTGTTCTTCCTATCTTTATGTGTTTATCTGATAAGAGTTATGTTGCAGAATCTTCTAATACTAAGCTACATCACTATGATGAGGAGTACTGTTATCCTCCAATACTTGGGAAAAATGCTTGCATATCATTTACTCTGTTATGTTTTCCTTTAATGATCATATGCAAATTAATGTTGGAATATTCTCATTTTTTATTTATTTACTTATGTCCTAATTCCTGTAACACTGATGTATATGTTTATTTCTGTTCTTTTATAAAGCCTGTATTACTACAAAGGTTATCTGTATTATCATGTTCTTTAATGATATTTTCTGTATCTTTATAATTGTATTCTTATACCATAAAATTTGTAATTGTATAGACACCAGTTCTTCAAATTAAGTTTCATTCACTGCACACATTTCTGTTGGTCATAGCATACACACAATATGTGAGAAGTAAAATAAAGGGGCTGTTAGTGTTTGCACATGTGTTGACAATTCAGCAAGGGACTGGTTAACAGCATTGCTGGTTCTAAGGACGTTCCAAAAAAGTTTGTAAGTGCACAAGGGTGGTTTATGGACTTGCTATATTATCTGCAAGACTCGTTGATGGCGACTGTGGAAACACACAGTTGCAACAGATGGCTGCTGGCCATCTCTACAAGGATTAGAGTGTGTCTGCACCTTTGATGGCTCACCAATACCATTATCTCTATAAGGACTGCAGTGGGTCTGCACCTTTGGTGGCCCACCCATACCACAATCTCTACCAGGACTACAGTGGGTCTGCTCTGTGATGACCTGCCTACCAATATTATTCAAAACTTCGACTAACTCTGCTGTGGATTTGCTCTGTTGTGACCCCTCACCTGTCTGCATGTCAAGATCAGCACTGTCTTTCCATTGGAAGGACAACACTACTTCCTCAAGACTGCATGGAAATCCACTACTTCTGTGCGCATTTCTTTTACTGCTCATACTTTGTACTACTGTGACCAACAGTGTATCAATAAGTGTGTGCATTTGACATCTTTGTTATTGTAATTATGAAAAAAATATTCAAATCAGTATTGGGCACTGCACAAAACTGTTTGTAAATTTTTTGTGGCGAGCATGGGGGCTATGTAAGTAGGCTGTTTAGGTTTTTATGTTGGTAACGCCACATAGTGATCTGTACGCACAGCACATAGCGTTGCGCAGTTGGAGGTGAGCTGCCAGCATTGGTGGATGTGGAGAGAGAGAGAGATGCCAGAGTTTTGAGAAGTTACTATAAGCGAACGATCTGGACGTGTGTCCGCCAGAAAAAAGAAATTTGTAAAGATGGATGTCATGAATTGATAGATATATATATGATAACTTTTGAACACTATTAAGGTAAATACATTGTTTGTTCTCTATCAAAATCTTTCATTTGCTAACTATGCCTATCAGTAGTTAGTGCCTTCAGTAGTTAGAATCTTTTATTTAGCTGGCAGTTTTGGCGTCGCTGTATTGCAGTAGTTCGAGTAGCGAAGATTTTTGTGAGGTAAGTGATTCATGAAATGTATAGGTTTTTCTTAGGCTGGGCCATTCTTTTGTAGGGATTATTGAGTCATATTGCGTCGCGCTAAAAATATTGTGTGTCAGTTTAGTGATGATCAGAATAAGTAAAGAGAAAACTGTTTGAGTATGTCGAGTTTTGCTCAGCTGTTTGAAAATCGAATAACGTAGAAGTTTACCAGCACAGTCATTCTTAATTTTCAAAGGGGACGTTTCACACTACTCATTTGTAACACATCACTGATCATTGCCCACACTACACACAACATAACATGCATGCACACACACACACACACACAAACACACACACACACACACACACACACACACAGCTGACATCAAGACGTTGTTGTTACTTCCACCACTGTATTTAATCTACTGAATTTTTCGTGTTGACCCCTCGGCCTATTTGGTAAAGCTGAGTCAGCACCTCACCACAGTGAAAGAGTCGTTGAACTCGAGAAAATGGAAATAGATTAGAACTGTCCATCACAGGTCCTGGCCAGAGGTTTTTGTAGTAAGGTAGATGACTGTAGAATGACAGTTGTTTAGTTATTGAATAAATATAATTTTTATCATTCTCTGTATTATCTAAATAATCTTTGATTCTGTAGTAAGAATTATATAAGATTTATGCTTTAAGTACATTTTTAAATATTTGCAATTATTCTGATCTAATTTTCCTTGTGGAATTTATTTTACAATTTTATTCCCTTTTAGAAAACGCTGTTTTGGGTTTTTCGTATGCATACTCTTGGCTCTTGTTCCATGGTCACGAATGCTGCTGTACGTGAGTATTTGCTGATGTTCTCCTCGATGTGCTCAACATATTGGAACATATTGGTAGATGTACTCACATGGTCAAATTAGAATCCCCAGTTGCTTAAACAGGTCTTTACAGGGATCATGGTTAATGTTTTTAGTTAATATTGCAATGGTTTTTGTCCTTAGTTTGAAGACTTTGTCTATGTTTTACATGTGGAAGCCTCGAAAAATTATTCTATAGCTAAAGATGAACTGCATGTATAAATGTATGTAACTACTCATCTAAGGCATTACCTGTTACACGCAACTGACAGGGCTCTAATGGAATATCATTTTCATTCCAAGTTTACTTGTATCTTTTTTCCACCTCAAGCGACAGTCAACTTTGATTCCCAGAAAGTTTTTGTTTGTTATAGTCTGTGAAATTTTCATCCACATTTAATGTTACAGAACTGTTTGCCCCCTTTAAGCAAAAATTGATGCTGACTGTTTTCTTTATGTTCAGTGAGAGTTTAGTGTATGATGATCAATTATAAACATCCTTTAGAGTTTTATTTACTTCCTATACTAGCGGTTTTAAGATTTTATCTGTGATCACAATCTTACTGTCATCAAAAACAAAGAATTTTTACCTGTGTCTAACACTGTCTGGAAAGCCATTGGTGCATATCAGAATCAATATTCGTCCTAACATGCTGCCTTGTGAGACTCCTGTGTTAATATACTTGGGATATGATAAACATTTCACAAAAAATTTTGCTTTATTTGAAGCCTATGCCACTTCTACCCTCCATTCTTCAATTAGGATCAGAACTAGTCATTGGCAATTCCTCGTGTTCTTAATTATACTAGTTTTTATTTATTTGTTTGTAGAATTTTATGGTTAACAGTATCAAAAACCTTTGACTGAACAAAAAATATACTTCTTGCCTAGTGCATCGAGTCCACATTTGTAAACTCTACTATGATTGATTCTCTACCTCTACTTCTCTGGAAAACAATGTTTCACTGAGATTACATTTATTCAAGAACTTCATTATTCTGGCTTTCATAATGGATTATATTATTTTGAGAATGACAGCAGCAGAGAAAGCCTGTAGTTTTCTAAATATTGTGCATCGTCTTTCTTCAGTGACAGCACAGCTCTTGCCTGTTTCAAATTCGCCAATAAGCTACCTGAACTGAAAGACTCAGTTACTATGTCATTAATGGGGCTTGTATGCCGCCTATGAGTTCTTTAAGTGTATATCTATTGCTTTATTCTTTTTCCACCTAATTTCTTACTTGGTGGTGGGTATCAAAATCTTTGTACTTGCCATATAACGAAATAACATTTGATTTTGGAAATTTTTGTTATAATTGCCTTGTTATAGCGAAAAAATTCTTTCACAAAATCTGCTAGTTTCTGTGGATCATTTATTTGTCTATCCCTGCCTTTTAGCTATGTTTCTGTTTTCCTGTTTCTTGTTTCATAACCCTCCAGACTGCTTTGCTTTGACTTTCAGTATTTGGTATTGTTTTGTCATTTGCAGAAGTTTTGCAGCAAGCAACACCTTTCTGCATATCTTTCTTGTGTTTTTGTTAGTAAATTAGGAACTCCACCTCAGCATGGGTTTTCTTATGAAACTGAGATATTTAATGGTGTGCTGTCAACCACTTGTTCTTATTGGGTATTTCTGTTGATGTCGATGTCAACATAAAATTATTAATCGAACTTTAAATATTGTACAGAACACATAGAATTTTGCATCTGCATTGTTTTATGTAAACATTTCGTCTCATCATTGTTCCAATAATACCTTTGAAAAATCTAGGATATTAGATATAGAAAGAGGTGTTTCGTAGGTCTGCAGTCAATTGGACTTATCAGTCACAGCTTTTGATTTTATTAATTGGACAAAATGATAAGAGAATCCAATATCTTCCACATGTACAACACAGTGCTCTCTATCTATAAGTGTAATAGCTTCACTGATTACTGATGCTAAGGCTTTTGTCTCCTTGTTGCACTATTGACTAAGTGCGACATGCCTAAACTGTGAAGAATGTTTATGAGACAGCTACTGGCTTCATCCGTGATACTGATGTTGTTCATATCTACAAATAATATCATCTTATTCTTGGTCATATAAACTTTGTCCAGGACTTTTTCATATATTACAAATTGCGTCTGTATTTCCACTAGGAGATGATGCACACATTGAATGTTTTATTATTGTTTTTTTTTGTAATTGCCAATATCTGTTCGTCCAGTATCTGATGTTTCAAAACATCTCTCATCCCTGTGTTAAGGTCATGTCAGAGTTTAAACTCCGTTTCATTTTTGATATACATACATGATCCTCCTATCTCTATGGAGGTCACTCAGTGTTCCCTTCCCTTATGATGATGATATTACATGTTGGATTTCTGTATCTCTACATCAATGTTCTGTAAAGTAAATTACTGTACACTTTTTAAAACTGGAGTTCAACTTCCAATTGGTACATTTTATTTTTATGAAGGATACATCTGCATTAATTCCACTGTTACTTCCACATATGGTTTCTTTCTGATTCTGATGCTTAACAAGCAATGTATCTCTTTTTTTGTGATGGAATCTGTCTTCTGTGAGCTGAATGGAGAGGTTTCTTCATTAATGGGGACACTTTTTAAGCAGAGGCACATGTTAACTTAATTATTCTAGAAGAGGTCTAGTCCTCCTACCAATGACAACAGGTTTTTGATCACGTGTGGCCCAAGACCTATCAAGTTCTTCCTAACTAGTTAAACCAACTTCCCCTTTACAGTCCCGTTAAGATATAGGCCCTGCCGTCAGAAACCCCATCTGTTGACAGTTGTAGAACGATACCAGAGCAATACGTCCAGAGTCAGCCATTAAAAGCGTCATCCTCGGCCCTGTTTCCTGCCCCGTCCACTGTTACCACTTCATACGTCCAACGACGCCATTAGCAGAGGCTGACACGGATGTCTGTCGTCAGTGGCAGAGGTTGACAGGGCGATCACTCGGGCCCAATTGGCGGAACTTTACCTTGCTCACTATTAAAATCCCTACATAAAGGCCCTAGGTGCCTCATCACTTGAGTAAGCCCCGCACTATGTTTAGAAATGTTAGTGACCTGGTACTCTGACCCTAGCATTTACTGCAGCTGAAGGCCTACAACTCCGCCAGCCCACAACTGGCCCACAGCTACTTCCTAGCATCAATAGATAGGTCACTGGGTATGTAAAATGATACTTTTTCTAGCTAGTTGGGAGGGACAGTTCATAGAGGCGCAGTGACGCGAACTTCTTTCTAGTTTAATGGCGAAGACTTGGGAACGAAACTCAGAAGACCTATAGTAGGGTTTCAGATGTGCTCACCACCAGAGCTATGTATACGACCACTATGAGTGCCAGAGGAGAGCACTATTCTCATACGGCGTCGGCGGATTTATGTTGGCACCTTTTCAGAATGGCACCAGCAGCTGTAACAGTTATGATGTATTGCAAGTGCCGTCGTATACACATAAACATTTAAAAGAGAGGCCAAAAGAAGTACGACCTTCAAGAAATAAAATGTACACATACATATTGAGATATTTTCTGTCACAGCATAATGTGAGATCAAAGGTCACGGACAAGAAATAAAAATCTGGATATTTGTCGATGACACTGCAATTCTCTCAGAGACCACTAAGGACTTGGAAGAGCAGTTGAATTGAGTGGATGGCGTCCTAAAAACAGATTGTAAGGTGAACATCAATTAAAGTAAAACAAAGGTAATAGAATGCTGTCGAATGAAATCGCTTTATGCCGAGGGAATCAGTTTAGAAAATGAGACATTAGAACTGGCAGACGAGTTTTGTTGTTTGATCAAGATAATAAGTACGACTTCCATAAACAGAGACGGTACAAAATGCAACCTTTAAGAAAAGCGTATCTGCAAAAGAAAAATTCGTTAAAATTAGATACAAATTACATATTAGGAGGCTATTCTCCAGGTACCAGTGAACTACCACTGCTGATTTTTTTTTTTACAAAAAAGTCGACCTCCAATGTATAAAACGCCATATATCCCGAACTAAGCGTTGTGCAATGATATACTTCTACAGTTACATTCAGTGGTATATATGAATACTATCTGCAAAATTTGTTGTGAACGAAGTTAGTTGTAAAGAAATAATAAGTAGTTTGATGTTGCAGTTTTACTGCATGAACAGCGAAATTGTAATAAGCGATAAGCTTCTTTCCTTTCGTCGTTTTGTGGGAGGTGTCAGAGAGATCGCACCATAACCCTGGGTTCGGTGTGGGGAGGTGGTGGGGTAGGTGGACTGCTGTGGCTCGTTGTGGGGTTGTGAACCACTGAGGGCTGCGGCAGGACGAAGCCTCTCCGTCGTTTCAAGGTCCCCGGTTTAATTTGTACATACATACATATACAGGGTGTTTCAAAAATGACCGGTATATTTGAAACGGCAATACAAACTAAACAAGCAGCGATAGAAATACACCGTTTGTTGCAATTTGCTTGGGACAACAGTACATTTTCAGGCGGACAAACTTTCGAAATTACAGTAGTTACAATTGTCAACAACAGATGGCGCTGCGGTCTGGGAAACTCTATAGTACGATATTTTCCACATATCCACCATGCGTAGCAATAATATGGCGTAGTCTCTGAATGAAATTACCCGAAACCTTTGACAACGTGTCTGGCGGAATGGCTTCACGTGCAGATGAGATGTACTGCTTCAGCTGTTCTATTGTTTCTGGATTCTGGCGGTACACCTGGTCTTTCACGTGTCCCCACAGAAAGAAGTCACAGGGGTTCATGTCTGGCGAATAGGGAGGCCAATCCACGCCGCCTCCTGTATGTTTCGGATAGCCCAAAGCAATCACACGATCATCGAAATATTCATTCAGGAAATTAAAGACGTCGGCCGTGCGATGTGGCCGGGCACCATCTTGCATAAACCACGAGGTGTTCGCAGTGTCGTCTAAGGCAGTTTGTACCGCCACAAATTTACGAAGAATGTCCAGATAGCGTGATGCAGTAATCGTTTCGGATCTGAAAAATGGGCCAATGATTCCTTTGGAAGAAATGGCCGCCCAGACCAGTACTTTGTCAGGATGCAGGGACGATGGGACTGCAACATGGGGCTTTTCGGTTCCCCATAAGCGCCAGTTCTGTTTATTGACGAAGCCGTCCAGGTAAAAATAAGCTTCGTCAGTAAACCAAATGCTGCCCACATGCATATCGCCGTCATCAATCCTGTGCACTATATCGTTAGCGAATGTCTCTCATGCAGCAATGGTAGCGGCGCTGAGGGGTTGCGGCGTTTGAATTTTGTGTGGATAGAGGTGTAAACTCTGGCGCATGAGACGATACGTGGACGTTGGCGTCATTTGGACCGCAGCTGCAACACGGCGAACGGAAACCCGAGGTTGCTGTCGGATCACCTGCTGCACTAGCTGCGCGTTGCCCTCTGTGGTTGCCGTACGCGGTCGCCCTACCTTTCCAGCACGTTCATCCGTCACGTTCCCAGTCCGTTGAAATTTTTCAAACAGATCCTTTATTGTATCGCTTTTCGGTCCTTTGGTTACATTAAACCTCCGTTGAGAACTTCGTCTTGTTGCAACAACACTGTGTTCTAGGCGGTGGAATTCCAACACCAGAAAAATCCTCTGTTCTAAGGAATAAACCATGTTGTCCACAGCACACTTGCACGTTGTGAACAGCACACGCTTACAGCAGAAAGACGACCTACAGAATGGCGCACCCACAGACTGCGTTGTCTTCTATATCTTTCACATCACTTGCAGCGCCATCTGTTGTTGAAAATTGTAACTACTGTAATTTCGAAAGTTTGTCCGCCTGAAAATGTACTGTTGTCCCAAGCAAATTGCAACAAACGGTGTATTTCTATCGCTGCTCGTTTAGTTTTTATTGCCGTTTCAAATATACCGGTAATTTTTGAAACACCCTGTATGAAGTTCGTTGCAAGGCGCCAATTGCTCTCATTCTCAAATAGGTATGATAAAAAAGTAACCGGCCAGAGTGGCCGAGCGGTTAAAGGCGCTACAGTCTGGAACCGCACGACCGCTACGGTCGCAGGTTCGAATCATGCCTCAGGTATGGATGTGTGTGATGTCCTTAGGTTAGTTAGGTTTAAGTAGTTCTAAGTTCTAGGAGACTTATGACCACAGCAGTTGAGTCCCATAGTGCTCAGAGACATTTGAACCATTTTTTTTATAAAAAGTACCGGGATTTTTTTTTCTTAAAGAATGGAAAAACTGGTTGAAGCCGACCTCGGGGAAGATCAGTTTGGATTCCGTAGAAATGTTGGAACACGTGAGGCAAACTGACGCTACGACTTAGCTTAGCAAATAGATTAAAGATAGGTAAACCTACGTTTCTAGCATTTGTAGACTTAGAGAAAGCTTTTGCCGATGTTGACTAGAATACTCTCTTTCAAATTCTGAAGGTGACGGAGGTAAAATACAGGGAGCGAAAGGCTATTTACAATTTGTACAGAAACCAGATGGCAGATATAAGAGTCGAAGGGCACGAAAGGGAAGCAGTGGTTGGGAAGGGAGTGAGAAAGGGTTGTAGCCTATCCCCGATGTTATTCAATCTGTATATTGAGCAAGCAGTGAAGGAAACGAAAGAAAAATTCGGAGTAGGTATTAAAATCCATGGAGAAGAAATAAAAAAACTTTGAGGTTCGCCGATGACATTGTAATTCTGTCAGAGGCAGCAAAGATCTTGAAAGAGCAGCTGAATGGAATGGACCGTGTCTTGAAAGGAGGATATAAGATGAACATCAACAAAAGCAAAACGAGAATAATGGAATGTAGTCGAATTAAATCGGGTGATGCTGAGGGTATTAAATTAGGAAATGAGACGCTTAAAGTAGTAAATGAGTTTTGCTATTTGGGGAGCAAAATAGCTGATGATGCTCGAAGTAGAGAGAATATAAAATGTAGACTGGCAATGGCAAGGAAAGCGTTTCTGAAGAAAAGAAATTTAACATCGAGTATAGATTTAACTGTCAGGAAGTCGTTTCTGAAAGTATTTGTATGGACTGTGGCCATGTATGGAAGTGAAACCTGGACGATACATAGTTTAGACAAGAATAGAACAGAAGCTTTCGAAATGTGGTGCTACAGAAGAATGCTGAAGATTAGATGGGTAGATCACATAGCTAATGAGGAGGTATTGAATAGAATTGGAGAGAAGAGAAATTTGTGGCAGAGCTTGACTAGAAGAAGCGATCGGTTGGTAGGACATGTTCTGAGGCATCAAGGGATCACCAGTTTAGCATTGGAGGCCAGCGTGGAGGGTAAAAATCGTAGAGGGAGACCAAGAGATGAATACACTAAACAGATTCAGAAGGATGTAGTTGCAGTAGGTACTGGAAGATGAAGAAGCTTGCACAGGATAGAGTAGCATGGAGAGCTGCATCAAACCAGTCTCTGGACTGAAGACCACAACAACAACATCATCATCATCATCATCATCATCATCATTATTTAAGACTGATTATGCCTTTCAGCGTTCAGTCTGGAGCATAGCCCCCCTTATACAGTTCCTCCATGATCCCCTATTCAGTGCTAACATTGGTGCCTCTTCTGATGTTAAACCTATTACTTCAAAATCATTCTTAACCGAATCCAGGTACCTCCTCCTCGGTCTGCCCCGACTCCTTCTACCCTCTACTGCTGAATCCATGAGTCTCTTGGGTAACCTTGCTTCTCCCATGCTTGTAACATGACCCCACCATCTATGCCTGTTCGCCCTGACTGCTACATCTATAGAGTTCATTCCCAGTTTTTCTTTGATTTCCTCATTGTGGACACCCTCCTGCCATTGCTCCCATCTACTAGTACCTGCAATCATCCTAGCTACTTTCATACCCGTAACCTCAACCTTGTTGATAAGGTAACCTGAATCCATCCAGCTTTCGCTCCCATACAACAAAGTTGGTCGAAAGATTGAACGGTGCACAGATAACTTAGTCTTGGTACTGACTTCCTTCTTGCAGAAGAGAGTAGATCGTAGCTGAGCGCTCACTGCATTAGCTTTGCTACACCTCGCTTCCAGTTCTTTCACTATGTTGCCATCCTGTGAGAATATGCATCCTAAGTACTTGAAACCGTCCACCTGTTCTAACTTTGTTCCTCCTATTTGGCACTCAATCCGTTTATATTTCTTTCCCACTGACATTACTTTCGTTTTGGAGATGCTAATCTTCATACCATAGTCCTTACATTTCTGATCTAGCTCTGAAATATTACTTTGCAAACTTTCAATCGAATCTGCCATCACAACTAAGTCATCCGCATATGCAAGACTGCTTATTTTGTGTTCACATATCTTAATCTCACCCAGCCAGTCTATTGTTTTCAACATATGATCCACAAATAATATGAACAACAGTGGAGACAGGTTGCAGCCTTGTCTTACCCCTGAAACTACTCTGAACCATGAACTCAATTTACCGTCAACTCTAACTGCTGCCTGACTATCCATGTAAAGACCTTTAATTGCTTGCAAAAGTTTGCCTCCTATTCCATAATCTTGTAGAACAGACAATAACTTCCTCCTAGGAACCCGGTCATATGCCTTTTCTAGATCTATAAAACATAGATACAATTCCCTGTTCCACTCATAACACTTCTCCATTATTTGCCGTAAGCTAAAGATCTGGTCCTGACAACCTCTAAGAGGCCTAAACCCACACTGATTTTCATTCAATTGGTCCTCAACTAATACTCGCACTTTCCTTTCGACAATACCTGAGAGGATTTTACCCACAACGCTGATTAAAGAGATACCCCTGTAGTTGTTACAATCTTTTCTGTTTCCATGTTTAAAGATTGGTGTGATTACTGCTTTTGTCCAGTCTGATGGAACCTGTCCCGACTCCCAGGCCATTTCAATTATTCTGTGTAGCCATTTAAGACCTGACAGTCCACTGTATTTGATGAGTTCCGACTTAATTTCATCCACCCCAGCCGCTTTATTGCACTGCAATCTATTGACCATTTTTTCCACTTCCTCAAATGTGATCCTATTTCCATCATCATTCCTATCCCATTCTACCTCTAAATCTGAAACATTACTGATCGCATTTTCACCTACATTGAGCAACTCTTCAAAATATTCCCTCCATCTGCCCAAGGCATCCACAGGATTCACCAGCAGTTTTCCTGACCTGTCCAAAATACTTGTCATTTCCTTCTTACCTCCCTTTCGAAGACTGCTAATTACACTCCAGAATGGTTTTCCAGCAGCTTGACCCATAGTCTCCAACCTGTTTCCAAAGTCTTCCCATGATTTCTTCTTGGATGCTGCAATTATCTGTTTGGCTTTGTTTCTTTCTTCAACATAACTTTCTCTGTCTACCTGGGTTCTGGTATGTAGCCATTTTTGATACGCCTTCGTTTTCCTTTTACAGGCTGCCTTGACTGTATAATTCCACCAAGCTGTTTGCTTCATCCTACTTTTACACACTACTGTTCCAAGACATTCTTTAGCCACTTCTAGTACTGTGTCCCTGTACGTTGTCCATTCCTTTTCCAATGACTGTAATTGACTACTTTCAACTAACTGGTACCTTTCTGAGATCGCTGTTATGTACTTGTGCCTGATTTCCTTATCCTGAAGTTTCTCCACTCTTATCCTCCTACATATGGACCTGACCTCCTGCACTTTCGGCCTCACAATCCCAATTTCACTGCAGATTAAATAATGATCAGTGTCATCAAAGAATCCCCTGAATACACGGTTGTCCCTCACAGCCTTCCTGAATTCCTGATCTGTTATTATATAGTCAATGACAGATCTGGTTCCCCTGCCTTCCCAGGTATACCGGTGAATGTTCTTATGTTTAAAAAAGGAGTTTGTGATTACTAAGCCCATACTGGCACAGAAATCCAAGAGTTGTTTCCTGTTCCTGTTGGCCTCCATATCCTCAACAACAACAACAAAGAATCTTTATTTATTTATCAATATCAACTTCGTCCCCTTCAAAGTAATTCTCCTCAGATATAATATACTTGTGCCAGCGCTTTTTCCAACTTTGGAAGCTTTTCTGCAACTCACCTTTCGTTATGTTGTTGAGCTCCTTCAGCGACTCTGTTGTTATCTTATCAATGGTGGTAGAACGGCGTCCTTTCATGGTTGTCTTCAGCCTCGGGAATAGAAAGAAGTCACAGAGAGCCATGTCCGGCGAATACGGTAGATGATGCAAGATTAAAGGTTTTGCTTTTCGCCAAAAAAATCACGCATAGGCATTGAGGTGTTAGACGAAGCATTATTGTGATGTGATTTCCACGAGTAGTTTTGCCACAATTCTGGTCGTTTTCTTCGGACTGTTTTACGCAAACGGCGCATAGCTTCCAGTTAGTATTCCTTATTGAGCCTGCCATTACAAGGCAGGAACTCATTATGCACTATCCCACTGTAGTCGAAGAAAACAGCGAGAAGAACCCTCACATGTGATCCAGCGTGTTGAATTTTATTCGGGCTCGGCTCGTCAGACAGTTTCCATATGAAAGATGGTCCTTTGTTTCGACGTCAATCGCTATACTCATTTTTCGTCACCTGTTATAACCTTCTCCAGAAGTTATGGATCGTTGACTTCATTCAGCAGGGCCTGAGCGATGGCTATGCGACGTCGTTTTTTTGTCGAAATTCAACAATTTTTAAACAGACGTTTCATCCCCAAAATATCCGAAAGGATATGTCTACACTATCAGCAACCTTTCTGATGGTGATTCGGTGATTTTTCAATATCATTTTCTTTACTTCTTCCACGTTGTCGTCAATAATTGGTGAGCTAGGACGTCCAGGGTGGTCGCCATTTTCAACGTCTTCTAGACCCTCTTTGCGAACTTTTATACCACTCGTAAAGTCTTGTCTTTTTCAAAGAAGATTCGCCAAAACCACATTCAACATTTCGGATAGGGTGCTCCTGCGCCCTATTTTTAAAGCACAATTTAACGCAAATTTTGTGATCATCTTTACGGAAACCAAAAATTCGCCGATCGCTCGAAAACACGTATCACCTTCATCAGGTTACCTTCCATTCGGAGAGTAGATGCACTCAGCGACTGTATGTGACTTATAGAGTGCACTATCAGTCGCCCTTTTTAGATATTATTATGCAAATCCAGATTTCAGCTAGTAGCTAAAGTGGCTAGTTCCATAATAGGGGGAAGTGTGCGAGGTAAAAACTGTGCAGAGAGGCTATAAGACTTGGCTACAGTAAGTAGGTGAAATGGTTGTAGGTTGTGGTATTAACACAGAAATGAAGAGGCTTGCAAAAGATAGACTAGCGTGAAGTGGTTGAAGACTATAACCACAAAAGTTAGATGTTCCATTCGAGAAGACGTGTAACCTGTCAGAGTCGTATCTTGAGGTATCATGGGTCTCATATCAGTCCAATCGCGCACGCACCACACCATCAGAACCTCCACCAACTTGAACAGTCCCCTGCTAACATGCAGGGTCAATGGATTCATGAGGCTGTCTGCATACCCACATATGTCAAGCAGTATAATCAGAAAATGTGTGTATGTCCTGAGGCGTGTAACTCACGGAACGCAAATTATCCATGCCTACGAGCCGTGATCAAAAAGTAACGGAAACTTTTTAATTTCAGGGGCTTTATGCGTCCGATTTTCATATTTTTTATATTGTTGGTACGCATGTTCCTGATGTATGTTTGCATTTTTCGCGTTTTGTATATTTAGGTTATTGTTAAGAATCGAAAAGGTAATACGTTTTATTAATTATAGTCATCAACAGTCCAATATCGGTGTTGATGGGCCCAGGCGAGACTTAAAGCATCCGGCTCCGAACGCCCTTATTGATGATGTTTCGTTGAATGGTTCGTACGCTGACACTTGTTGATGGCCCAGCATTTAAATCTGCAGCAATTTGCTGAAGGTTTGTGTGGTGTCACCGCCAGACACCACACTTGCTAGGTGGTAGCCTTTAAATCGGCCGCGGTCCGTTAGTATACGTCGGACCCGCGTGTCGCCACTATCAGTGATTGCAGACCGAGCGCCGCCACACGGCAGGTCTAGAGAGACTTAGCACTCGCCCCAGTGGTACAACCGACTTTGATAGTGGTGGTTCACTGTCAAGATACGCTCTCATTTGCCGAGACGATAGTTATCATAGCCTTCAGCTACGTCATTTGCTACGACCTAGCAAGGCGCCATTACCAGTTACTATTGATACTGCAAAACATGTACCGTCAAGAGCGACGTTCACCATTTATGGATTAAAGTTAAGTATTCCACCAGCTACGTCAGTTTTTTCTACAGTCTAATTTCCTTGTCCTGTTCCAGACCTCACGCCAGCCTGCGTGAGCTAAAACGCGTGTCTTTCGGCTTCCTCTAATCATACCGGTGATGGCTCTCCTGCCAACCCACAACAGTTTGCACTTCTGTCACGTTGGCCCCGTTCTTGTAGGATCTTTTTCCGGCCGCAGCGATGTCAGAGGTTTGATGTTTTAATGGATTCCTTTTATTCACGGTACACTCATGAAATGGTCGTACGGGGAAATCCCCACTTCATCGCTAACTCGGAGGTGCTGTATCCCATCGCTCGTGCGCCGATTAAAACACCACGTTCAAACGCACTTAAATAGTGCCATTGTAGCAGCAGTAACCGATCTAACAACGGCACCAGACACTTGTCTTATATAGGCCTTGCCGACCGAGACGTCGTGTTCTATCTGTTTACATACCTCTGTATTTGAATACGCATGTCTATACCAGTTTCTTTGGCGCTTCAGTGTACATCACTCGCTCGATTGTCGTGTGTTTCATGTTTATTTACTCTTTTGTGATCTTGAAAATATCTGTAGTGAATTCTGTTCATTGAAGTCTATGTTTTATTGAAGGATTATCACGGGTAAACGTAAAGCGACTGGAAATCCTCTGAAGGCTGCCAACTACCGTAAATAATAAAGACGATAACAAAAGTGTTAACGTAACCTTGCTGGTACACTTGGTCATTGCAATGAAAGTGAGAAAGAAAATACTTCGCAGAGGAAGCTGGGTTCAGTTAGTGAAAAGTATGACTGTTTTATGGGCGAATCGGATGTGAATGAAATATTTCATATGTCAGTTCTCAGCGGAATTTTTGCAAACTGTGTAAGTTTTATTCAGAGAGTTCCAGACCGACTTCACTATAGTGAAGTCGGTCTGGAACTCTCTGTAAAAAATCGCGTAGGATTTGCAGTGAACTGATGTGTGGTAAGCGATCGTACATGACCATCTTTTGGGACAGTGTTGCAGTAACCCCAAATGAAGCAAATGGTAGCAAAATCTATGTACACTACATTAGATTTGTTTATGCCTTGAGTACAGTTGGTAAGGCTGCTACTACAGGTGCTGTTTGCTGTGGCACATTGATTCTTCAAAATCCCCCAACCTAGTTTACGAACTATATTGGATTTATAGGGTCTACAGTAGAAAATGCATATACAGGGTAGTCCATTGATCGTGACCGGGCCAAATATCTCACGAAATAAGCGTCAAACGAAAAAACTACAAAGAACGAAACTTGTCTTGCTTGAAGGGGAAAACCAGCTGGCGCTATGGTTGGCCCGCTAGATGGCGCTGCCATAGGTCAAACGGATATCAACTGCGTTTTTTTAAATAGGAACCCCCACTTTTTATTACATATTCGTGTAGTACGTAAAGAAATATGAATGTTTTAGTTGGACCACATTATTCGCTTTGTGATAGATGGCCCTGTAATAGTCAAAAACATATGGCTCACAATTATGGACGAACACTTGGTAACAGGTAGGTATTCAAAATTAAAATACAAAAGTAGTTACGTCTGAACATTTTATTTCGGTTGTTCCAAAGTGATACATGTACCTTTGTGAACTTATTATTTCTGAGAACGCATGCTGTTACAGCGTGATTACCTGTAAATACCCCATTAATGCAATAAATGCTCAAAATGATGCTCGTCAACCTCAATGCATTTGGCAATACGTGTAACGACATTCCTCTCAACACCGAGTAGTTCGACTTCCGTAATGTTCGCACATGCATTGACAATGTGCTGACGCATGTTGTTATGCGTTGTCGCTGGATCACGATGGCAAATATCCTTCAACTTTCCCCACAGAAAAAAATCCGGGAACGTCAGATCCGGTGAACGTGCGGGCCAAGGTATGGTGCTTCGACGACCAATCCACCTGTCATGAAATATGCCTTGCAATATCGCTTTAACTGCACGCGAGCTATGTGTCGGACATCCGTCATGTTGGGAGTACATCGCCATTCTGTCATGCAGTGAAACATGTTGTAGTAACATCGGTAGAACATTACGTAGGAAATCAGCATACATTGCACCATTTAGATTGCCATCGATAAAATGGGGGCCGGTTATCCTTCCTCCCATAATACCGCACCATACATTAACCCGGCATGGTCGCTGATGTTCCACTTGTCGCAGCCATCGTGGATTTTCCGTTGCCCAATACTGCATATGATGGCGGTTTGCGTTACCGCTGTTGGTGAATGACGCTTCGTCGCTAAATAGAATGCGTGCAAAAGATCTGTCATCGTCCCGTAATTTCTCTTATGCCCAGTGGCAGAACTGTACACGACGTTCAAAGTCGTTGCCATGCAATTCCTGGTGCACAGAAACATGGTACGGGTGGGTTCGATGTTGATGTAGCATTCTCAACACGGACGTTTTTGAGATTCCCGATTCTCGCGCAATTTGTCTGCTACTGATGTGCGGATTAGTTGCGACAGCTGCTCAAAAACACCTATTTGGGCATCATCATTAGTTGCAGGTCGTGGTTGACGTTTCACATGTGGCTGATCACTTCCTGTTTCCTTAAATAACGTAACTATCCGGCGAACGGTCCGGGCTCTTGGATGATGTCGTCCAGGATACCGAGCAGCATACATAGCATACGCCCGTTGGACATTTTGATCCCAACAGCCATACATCAACACGATATCGACCTTTTACGCAATTGGTAAACGGTCCATTTTGACACGGGTAATGTATCACGAAGCAAATACCGTCCGCACTGGCGGAATGTTACGTGATACCACTTACTTATACGTTTGTGGCTATTACAGCGTCATCTATCACAAAGCGAAAAAAGTGGTCCAACTAAAACATTCATATTTATTGACGTACTACACGAATATGTAATAAAAATGGGGGTTCCTATTTTAAAAAAAACGCAGTTATCCGTTTGAGGTATGGCAGCGCCATCTAGCGAGCCAACCATAGCGCCATCTGGTTTCCCCCTTCAAGCTATACGAGTTTCGTTCTTTGTAGTTTTTTCGTTTGATGCTTATTTCGTGAGATATTTGGGCCGGTCACTATCAATGGACCACCCTGTATAGAACCTATGAAGAAAGCTGTGGAAGGGGCAGTAACAGAAAACTGTGGTAATAGAAAATTGACTGCAGAATTCGATAGTACCTGGCATAAACGGGGACACACATCTCTTCATTGTGTAGTATCTGCCACCAGTATGTATACAGGAAAAGTTTTAGATATAGCAATAATATCTTAATATAGTAGGTTCCCACAAATGAAAATGAAAGTATTCGTGAAAATAATTGCACAGCTATCGTGGCAGTAGTGGAGAAATGGAAGTGGCTCGTGTTGCTAGTAACTTCAGCGTTCTGTTGCGTGTGATAAAGTGCGATACGTGAATTACCTTGGTGACGGTGATTCTAAAAGTTTCAAACATATTCAGGTACTGAAGCCCTATAGTGACGATGTTTTAGTACAGAAATTTGAGTGTACTGGACACGTACAGAAACGAATGGGATGAAGACTTCGGCCGGCCGGAGTGGCAGGCCGGTTCTAGGCGATACAGTGAGGAGCCGCGGGACCGCTGCGGTCGCAGGTTCGAATCCTGCCTCGGGCATGGATGTGTGTGATGTCCGTAGGTTAGTTAGGTTTATGTAGTTCTATGTTCTAGGGGACTGATCACCTTAGAAGTTAAGTCCCATAGTGCTCACGGCCATTTTTGACTGAAAACTTCGCACAAAAAATAAAAATTCAGTGTTGGTAAAGGGTTGGATGGGAAGGGAAGGTTAACTGGCAGTGCAATTGACAAAATACAGAACTGTTATGGAATAACTATAAGGCAAAACACACACAGTGTCGTTGAAATGAATAAGGATATTTGGACTATTTTTTTTTCGTACTTTCTCGCCGGCCTGTCTGGCCGAGCGGTTCTAGGCGCTTCAGTCTGGAACCGTGCGACCGCCTCGGTCTCAGTTTCGAATCCTGCCTCGGGTATGGATGTGTGTGATGTCCTTAGGTTAGTTAGGTTTAAGTTGTTCTAAGTTCTAGCGTACTGATGACCACAGCAGTTGAGTCCCATAGTGCTCAGAGCCAGATTCTTCTAGCAGTGTCATATCTCTCATCTCATCTTCATCTTCATTCGATTAAATTTCTATAATATTGCCTTCCCCCCCATGAACCATGGACCTTGCCGTTGGTGGGGAGGCTTGCGTGCCTCAGCGATACAGATGGCCGTACCGTAGGTGCAACCACAACGGAGGGGTATCTGTTGAGAGGCCAGACAAACATGTGGTTCCTGAAGAGGGGCAGCAGCCTTTTCAGTAGTTGCAGGGGCAACAGTCTGGATGATTGACTGATCTGGCCTTGTAACATTAACCAATACGGCCTTGCTGTGCTGGTACTGCGAACGGCTGAAAGCAAGGGGAAACTACAGCCGTAATTTTTCCCGAGGACATGCAGCTCTACTGTATGATTAAATGATGATGGCGTCCTCTTGGGTAAAATATTCCGGAGGTAAAATAGTCCCCCATTCGGATCTCCGGGCGGGGACTACTCAAGAGGACGTCGTTATCAGGAGAAAGAAAACTGGCGTTCTACGGATCGGAGCGTGGAATGTCAGATCACTTAATCGGGCAGGTAGGTTAGAAAATTTGAAAAGGGAGATGGATAGGTTAAAGTTAGATATAGTGGGAATTAGTGAAGTTCGGTGGCAGGAGGAACAAGACTTTTGGTCAGGTGATTACAGGGTTATAAATACAAAATCAAATAGGGGTAATGCAGGAGTAGGTTTAATAATGAATAAAAAAATAGGAGTGCGGGTTAGCTACTACAAACAGCATAGTGAACGCATTATTGTGGCCAAGATAGACACAAAGCCCATGCCTACTACAGTAGTACAAATTTATATGCCAACTAGCTCTGCAGATGATGAAGAAATAGATGAAATATATGACGAGATAAAAGAAATTATTCAGGTAGTGAAGGGAGACGAAAATTTAATAGTGATGGGTGACTGGAATTCGTCAGTAGGAAAAGGGAGAGAAGGAAACATAGTAGGTGAATATGGATTGGGGGGAAGGAATGAAAGAGGAAGCCGCCTTGTAGAATTTTGCACAGAGCACAACTTAATCATAGCTAACACTTGGTTCAAGAATCATGAAAGGAGGCTGTATACATGGAAGAAGCCTGGAGATACTGACAGGTTTCAGATAGATTATATAATGGTAAGACAGAGATTTAGGAACCAGGTTTTAAATTGTAAGACATTTCCTGGGGCAGATGTAGATTCTGACCACAATCTATTGGTTATGAACTGCAGATTGAAACTGAAGAAACTGCAAAAAGGTGGGAATTTAAGGAGATGGGACCTGGATAAACTGAAAGAACCAGAGGTTGTACAGCGTTTTAGGGAGAGCATAAGGGAACAATTGACAGGAAAGGGGGAAAGAAATACAGTAGAAGAAGAATGGGTAGCTTTGAGGGATGAAGTAGTGAAGGCAGCAGAGGATCAAGTAGGCAAAAAGACGAGGGCTAGTAGAAATCCTTGGGTAACAGAAGAAATATTGAATTTAATTGATGAAAGGAGAAAATATAAAAATGCAGTAAATGAAGCAGGCAAAAAAGAATACAAGCGTCTCAAAAATGAAATCGACAGGAAGTGCAAAATGGCTAAGCAGGGATGGCTAGAGGACAAATGTAAGGATGTAGAGGCTTGTCTCACTAGGGGTAATATAGATATTGCCTACAGGAAAATTAAAGAGACCTTTGGAGAGAAAAGAACCACTTGTATGAATATCAAGAGCTCAGATGGCAACCCAGTTCTAAGCAAAGAAGGGAAAGCAGAAAGGTGGAAGGAGTATATAGAGGGTTTATACAAGGGCGATGTACTTGAGGACAATATTATGGAAATGGAAGAGGATGTAGATGAAGATGAAATGGGAGATAAGATACTGCGTGAAGAGTTTGACAGAGCACTGAAAGACCTGAGTCAAAACAAGGCCCCGGGAGTAGACAACATTCCATTAGAACTACTGATGGCCTCAGGAGAGCCAGTCATGACAAAACTCTACCATCTGGTGAGCACGATGTATGAGACAGGCGAAATACCCTCAGACTTTAAGAAGAATATAATAATTCCAATCCCAAAGAAAGCAGGTGTTGACAGATGTGAAAGTTACCGAACTATCAGTTTAATAAGTCACAGCTGCAAAATACTAACGCGAATTCTTTACAGACGAATGGAAAAACTGGTAGAAGCCGACCTCGGGGAAGATCAGTTTGGATTCCGTAGAAATGTTGGAACACGTGAGGCAATACTAACCTTACGACTTCTCTTGGAAGAAAGATTAAGAAAAGGCAAACCTACGTTTCTAGCATTTGTAGACTTAGAGAAAGCTTTTGACAATGTTGACTGGAATACTCTCTTTCAAATTCTGAAGGTGGCAGGGGTAAAATACAGGGAGCGAAAGGCTATTTACAATTTGTACAGAAACCAGATGGCAGTTATAAGAGTCGAGGGACATGAAAGGGAAGCAGTGGTTGGGAAGGGAGTAAGACAGGGTTGTAGCCTCTCCCCGATGTTATTCAATCTGTATATTGAGCAAGCAGTAAAGGAAACAAAAGAAAAATTCGGAGTAGGTATTAAAATTCATGGAGAAGAAGAAAAAACTTTGAGGTTCGCCGATGACATTGTAATTCTGTCAGAGACAGCAAAGGACTTGGAAGAGCAGTTGAACGGAATGGACAGTGTCTTGAAAGGAGGATATAAGATGAACATCAACAAAAGCAAAACGAGGATAATGGAATGTAGTCAAATTAAGTCGGGTGATGCTGAGGGAATTAGATTAGGAAATGAGACACTTCAAGTAGTAGATGAGTTTTGCTATTTAGGGAGTAAAATAACCGATGATGGTCGAAGTAGAGAGGATATAAAATGTAGACTGGCAATGGCAAGGAAAGCGTTTCTGAAGAAGAGAAATTTGTTAACATCGAATATAGATTTAGGTGTCAGGAAGTCGTTTCTGAAAGTATTTGTATGGAGTGTAGCCATGTATGGAAGTGAGACATGGACGATAACTAGTTTGGACAAGAAGAGAATAGAAGCTTTCGAAATGTGGTGCTACAGAAGAATGCTGAAGATAAGGTGGGTAGATCACGTAACTAATGAGGAGGTATTGAATAGGATTGAGGAGAAGAGAAGTTTGTGGCACAACTTGACTAGAAGAAGGGATCGGTTGGTAGGACATGTTCTGAGGCATCGAGGGATCACAAATTTAGCATTGGAGGGCAGCGTGGAGGGTAAAAATCGTAGAGGGAGACGAAGAGATGAATACACTAAGCAGATTCAGAAGGATGTAGGTTGCAGTAGGTACTGGGAGATGAAGCAGCTTGCACAGGATAGAGTAGCATGGAGAGCTGCATCAAACCAGTCTCAGGACTGAAGACCACAACAACAACAACAATATTGCCTTCAATTTCATCTCCCTTGTATAGACTCTCAATATACTGTTTCACCTTGTTTACTTAGACTGGTTTTCCATCTGAGCTCTCGATATTCATACAGGTAGTTCTCTTTTCTCCAAAGGCCTCTTTAATTTTGCTGTAGGTGGTATCTAGCTTTTCCCTAGTGAAACACGCTTCTAAATCCTTACATTTATACTCTAGCATTTCTTGCTCAGCCATTCTGCACTTCCTGTCAATCTCATTTTTATACGTTTGTACTCCATTATTTGCTTCTGCCTGCTTCATTTGCTGCATTTTTATATTTTCTTCTTTCATCAATTAAATTCAGTATTTCCTGTGTTATCCAAGAGTTTCTACTACTCTCGAAGACAGCGTTTCAATCAGCACTGTCAAAAGCTTTCTCTAAGTCTACAAATGCTATAAATATAGGTTCGCCGGCCGATGTGGCCGAGCGGTTCTAGGCGCTTCAGTCTGGAACCGCGTGAACGCTACGGTCGCAGGTTCGAATCCTGCCTCGGGCATGGATGTGTGTGATGTCCTTAAGTTAGTTAGGTTGAAGTTGTTCTAAGTTCTAGGGTACTGATGACCACAGATGTTAAGTCCCATAGTGCTCAGAGCCATTTCAACGATACTTTTTCAACCGACGCAATTTCCCATCATTATTCGTGTCCCAAAGGAGAAAACAGTTGCTGTAGGTACAACAAGGGATTGCTAAATGGTGAAGTGTACACCCACAATGTCTGCCCGATGCGGTTATGAAGGTAGTAAAACCTATTTTCAGAGACTTAACCGCACATGAGCTGTTGAAAAAGTGTGTTCGTGGAAAGACTCAAAACCACAATGGAAGTGTAAATAGTGTTACATGGTCAAGAATGACGAAGACTGTGTACGCAGCTCGTGGTCTTGGGGTAGCGTTCTCGCTTCACGCGCACGGGGTCCCGGCTGGCTGCCCGCCTGTGAACACGCGTGCCGCTCGCTACTGTGCGTCCCGGGCAGAAGAGGACTTCCCGGCCGCCCCGCCGTCGCCGGCCGGCCACGAGGCCGACCCCCGCACCGCGCCCGCAACCTGAGCTGCAGCTTCTTCGCCTTGGCGAGTATAAAACTTTGTACCTTTAACGTTTAAAAATCGGAAAATCATGGCGATGCTCAATCGCGAAGACACGTTCCGGTGTACGTTTGATAGGAATTTGGAGAAGCCGACTGCTTTCGACATCCACAACTGGATAATTGATGACGTAAAAGTGCCGATAGAGGACATTCTTGGAATTCAGTTGGACTTTATTCTGTACGCTCTGCTTATTAAAATAGGAAATCCTGCAGAAATTGACAGACTGGTGAATACAAATGGGGGATCTTGGAAATTTAAACACAGAGATGGGTCACTAAGCAACGTTCAGATGCAGCCTTCTGGCTACGGGATCCGTAACGTCAAAATCTACAATTTACCGGACGAGGAAATCATTAAGAGCTGTAGGCTTTATGGGAATGTTTTCGGACTAACAAGAGAAAAATGGGGGAGTGCTTACCGAATACAGGTGGACTCGGGCGTCCGAACGGTAAAAATGGACCTCGGAAAACTTATCCCGTCTTTCATTAACGTTTGCGGGCACACGGGTTTCGTTTCGTATACCGGACAGCCGCAGACCTGCTCCATCTGTCACACTACAGGACATATGAGAAATGAATGCCCGCGAAAAAGACCACTACAGCTGCCCCGAGAAGATACCTACGCTGGGAGATCACAGAATCTCGCTGCCGAATTTCTCCCGATTAGGGAGTATAGCGTCCCCAGTGCCATATTACGAAAAGACTTAAAAACAATATTTATAAAGAAGAGACATTCATAAATAGAATAATATTTTTTTTCATGTAACCGTAAAACAATAATTTCTCTGTCGAGAAATGCAAAGAAATGCAATGCAAAGAAATATAACAAAGTGATCTAGAGACGACAAGATACGCTCTTTTGTCAATTTTTTAGTCGTCTTCACTTCTTCTTTTGTCTTGAGTGTATCGACGGACATCTTTCGAGTGCTGACAAATGTAAGCATATTTGTATGAGTTAAGCAGATAATATATTAATTTAAGATTATTGTGCACTTTTAATTTGTAAGAGGTGATCCCGATTTCATGTCCGCCTTCCTTGAATTAACCTGCATTCAAGTAATTTACAGCTCAACAATCGCAGCGGCCGATGCAGCCAACGACGCCATCACGTGGCGATATTAACTTATGAAAAATTAGCGGAAGCGGAAAACTCACCCGCTATTAACATAATATTAATTTTTCTCCACAGCCGCCCGACGTTGCAGAAAATACTTAGCTTTAAGATTCTTATTTTCAGTACCATAGCCGAGACCCAGAGCCAGGACTCCGACTACAATAAAATGGTTAACGGAGGTAAGAAAAAATACTCTCGCGCGTGTGTGGGCCGCCATTGTAATTAATAACTAAAGATCTTTTGCTTTAAAGTGAATTGACTAGCCGAGGAAATTAATATGCAAAGTTTATTACATTGTTCAGCTTGTATGCTCATGTTTTAAGATGCAGCGAGTCTAACATTCATTAACGTAACAAATAATTTGAGATTAATATTGTTAAAAAGGAGAACTTCAGGAAAGCATTTAACCGTAAAATCAAAATTAAATGGAATATCATTTTTATTAAGGCCCACCACGTAAGTCGGCAACAATCAAAAAATAATAATAATAACAATAATAATATATTAAATAACCACGGCCGACGGACGCGAGAGGAGGCGGACGCGCCACAGCAGACACAGCCGCAGGAGAACGCGGGCAACGGCAGCCCAGCCGGGGCGGAGACAACGGCGGCGGCCGCGCGGCCCTCCCCCTCCCCCTCCCCCTCGCCCACGGGCGAGGGTGAACCGGTCCCTGTCTCCGCTACGGGCCAGCCGGCAGGAAACGCAGATAAAAGGCAGATTAGCGACGCCAGCTCGGAAGAGGCGGAGCAGCAAGGGCAGCCGATGACCGAGCGCGCGCCAAAGCAACAGGTGCAGGAGGAACTACGAGAGGAGCAGGCCACCGAAAATATGCAAATCGACGCGACGACGCCCGCGGGCGGGAGCGCCGTCCCTACAGTGGAGCAGGCGCGCGACCAGTGGATAAAGGAGAAGAGTAACCACCTGAGAAAAGTTTTAAAGCTCAACCAAAACGACGACGTCACCGCAAAGTCCTCCACCAGGGGAAGCAGTGACAAACCGAAAAAACAACAAAATACAGACGACGAACAGACACGAACGACGAAAATGGTAAACAAACCAGCAAAGAAAAACAAGAAAACACGCAGCTCCAACTCGCCACAGGATCGAAGAGAAAACAAAATGGTTCAAATGGCTCTGAGCACTATGGGATTCAACTTCTGAGGTCATTAGTCCCCTAGAACTTAGAACTAGTTAAACCTAACTAACCTAAGGACATCACAAACATCCATGCCCGAGGCAGGATTCGAACCTGCGACCGTAGCGGCCTTCCGGTTCCAGACTGCAGCGCCTTCAACCGCACGGCCACTTCGGCCGGCGAAGAGAAAACAGCCAGAGAGATGTCCGCATGGACACAGACTACAGCACCGACTGATAAACTAAATGAGCAGGCAGGCAAATACAATCTATAAATTTGTCACAGTTAACATAAATAAAATGAGCACACCTTTAAAAACTCGAGCCCTCGCGGACTTCCTACGCCATAGAAGAACAGACGTTGCACTATTGCAAGAAGTGGTTACGACCAAAATAAACCAGATACCAGGATATGCGGCAATCACAAATATAGACCCAGAATCCCAATGCTGTACGGCAATAATGGTACGGAACGGGATCGACTTTGGCGGCACTAAAATGTTGCCAAGCGGCCGAGGGATAGCGCTAAACATAGAAAAGACGCTTTTTATCAACATATACGCACCTTCTGGCACAGACAACAAGCGAGCAAGAAGCACCTTCTATAATGAAGAAGTAGCCGAACTGCTGGTGCAGAACAATAACAACATCATCATTGGAAGAGATTTTAACTGTGTCGCCGCAGCTGAAGACCAAATACCCGTAGCAAACATCTGTCCAGAACTGCAAGAACTGATCCGACGACTGAAAATAGAAGATTCGTGGCGCCTTCTCCATGCAACACACACTGAATTTACATACCACCACAAAAATGGTAAAAGCAGACTGGACCGTATATACAGGGTTATTACAAATGATTGAAGCGATTTCACAGCTCTACAATAAAGTTATTTTCACAATGCTTTGCACACACATACAAAAACTCAAAAAGTTTTTTTAGGCATTCACAAATGTTCGATATGTGCCCCTTTAGTGATTCGGCAGACATCAAGCCGATAATCAAGTTCCTCGCACACTCGGCGCAGCGTGTCCCCATCACTGAGTTCGAAAGCATCGTTGATGCGAGCTCGCAGTTCTGGCACGTTTCTTGGTAGAGAAGGTTTAAACACTGAATCTTTCACATAACCCCACAGAAAGAAATCGCATGGGGGTTAAGTCGGGAAAGCGTGGAGGCCATGACATGAATTGCTGATCATGCATCTCCACCACGACCGACCCATCGGTTTTCCAATCTCCTGTTTAAGAAATGCCGAACATCATGATGGAAGTGCGGTGGAGCACAATCCTGTTGAAAGATGAAGTCGGCGCTGTCGGTCTCCAGTTGTGGTATGAGCCAATTTTCCGCGGGTTACGCGTGAAACTTGCCCGCACGCGTTCAACCGTTTCTTCGCTCACTGCAGGCCGACCCGTTGATTTCCCCTTACAGAGGCATCCAGAAGCTTTAAACTGCGCATACCATCGCCGAATGGAGTTAGCAGTTGGTGGATCTTTGTTGAACTTCGTCCTGAAGTGTCGTTGCACTGTTATGACTGACTGATGTGAGTGCATTTCAAGCTCGACATACGCTTTCTCGGCTCCTGTCGCCATTTTGTCTCACTGCGCTCTCGAGCGCTCTGACGGCAGAAACCTGAAGTGCGGCTTCAGCCGAACAAAACTTTATGAGTTTTTCTACGTATCTGTAGTGTGTCGTGACGATATGTCAATGAATGGAGCTACAGTGAATGTATGAAATCGCTTCAATCATTTGTAATAGCCCTGTATGTCAGCAGAGCAGGAACTAAAAATGTAGCGCACGCCGAAGTCTATCCTGTCACCTTTTCGGACCACTGCAGCTACGAATGCAGTCTGCGTCTCCAAAAAGGAAAGAACGTGGGCACAAGAAGCACGTGGAAGCTGAATACGGAACACCTGCAGGACGCGGAACTGCGCAAGCAAATAGTGGAAACGTGGCAAGAATGCCCGGCACAGCGCGCACGCTACAGCAGCACGACCAAGTGGTGGCTGGCACGAGCGAAGCCGACAATGCGCAGCCTGTTGATAAGATACAGCGCGGAAAAGTCATTCTGGAGGCGAACCACGGCCGAGTTCTACCAGTGAAACGTCCCCTTTGAACAATTTATACACGACTGTGCTTAACCTGACACACGATATTATTTAGCGCAACGCAATCTGACTATCAAAGATCCCTGCAAAAGAATGGCCCTGACTAACATTAACCTATACCTTTCACAAATCACTTACCTCACAAAAATCTCCGTTACTCGAACTACTGCAATACGGCGAGCGCCACTACTGCCAGCTAAATAAAAGATTCAAACTACTGAAGGCACTAACTACTGATAGGGATAGTTAGCAAATGAAAGATTTTAATAGAGAACAAACACTGTATTTACCTTAATAGTCATAATATATATAGCAGTTCATGACAAATTACAAAACTCCGCCATCTCTCTCCCCACATCCACCACTGCTGGCGGCTCACTCTTCGATGGTGAATGTGCACCTGCACAGTCGCAACAGATGGCTGCTGGCCGCCTCTACATGGACTGTTGGGTATGCAGCTTTGATGGCCCACCAATACCATACTCTCTACCAGGACTACAGTGGGTCTGCTCTGTGATGACCTACCTTCTAAATATTCATCAACTTCGACTGACTCTGCTGTGGGTTTTCTCTGTTGTGGCCCATTACCTGTCAGCATGTCAAGAGTCAGCACTGTCTTTCTGTTGGAAGGACAACACTACTTCTTCAAGACTGCATGGACATCCACTACTTCCGTGTGCATTGTCTTTTACTGCTCAGACTTTGATAAAAGAAACGGCAGTTTTACTGTGATGAATGATCAGGACTGTCTTTATGGACTGTGAGAAAATTTTAGCTTTTGACCAGCATTGTATAAATAAGTGTGTGCATTTGATATCTTTGTTATTGTAATTATGAAAAATTTTTTCAAATCATTATTGGCCACTGCCCAAAAATATTTTGTAAAATTTTTTGTGGGGAGCATGGGGGCTATGTAAGTAGGCTGTTTATGTTTTCTCTATGTAAGTAGGCTGTTTATGTTTTCTTATTGGCAACGTTACGTAGCGCTCTATATGAAAATCACTAGCTGTGCTGTGTGCAGTCTGTGGCTAGTTTGCATTGTTGTCTGCCATTGTAGTGTTGGGCAGCGGCAGCTGGATGTGAACAGCGCGTAGCGTTGGGCAGTTGGAGGTGAGCCGCCAGCAGTGGTGGATGTGGGGAGAGAGATGGCGGAGTTTTGTAATTTGTCATGAACTGCTATATATATTATGACTATTAAGGTAAATACAGTGTTTGTTCTCTATTAAAATCTTTCATTTGCTAACTATCCCTATCAGTAGTTAGTGCCTTCAGTAGTTTGAATCTTTTATTTAGCTGGCAGTAGTGGCGCTCGCCGTATTGCAGTAGTTCGAGTAACGGAGATTTTTGTGAGGTAAGTGATTTGTGAAAGGTATAGGTTAATTTTAGTCAGGGCCATTCTTTTGCAGGGATCTTTGATAGTCAGATTGCGTTGCGCTAAATAATATTGTGTGTCAGGTTAAGCACAGTCGTGTATAAATTGTTCAAAGGGGACGTTTCACCAGCAGTGCCTGAAAGACGCACTCGACGCACCAGCAGACGACCAGCAATACCTGCCGCGAGTGAGGAGAATCGAGGCGAAACTCCTTCAAATAAAGAAACAGCAAATAAGAGGCGTCCTGACCAGAAGTAAAACGTATGGCGAGGTGGATGAAGAGCCACTCACCGTGCACCACCTAAATAGGGAAAGGGAGAGAGGCGCAGGAAAGTGCGTAAGTGAGCTTCAGGACAAGCAGGGAAAGACGCTCACGACGAAAACGCAGTTAACAAAACACATCGAGGACTATTTCCGAGACATGTTCCGTCGAGAAGCGACAGACGTCGCGGCAACTGCTGAAATCATCCAGCAGACGAGGAGCGTGCTCACAGACGCAGACAGGGCGTTGCTGACAGAAAATGTCGACGTGGATTACGTCAAAGAAACGACGAGGACCAGCGCAAGAGGAAGAGCACCCGGCGCCGACGGCATCCCGCTCGAGTTCTACCTCGCATATTGGGACGTGCTAGGAGGGCAATTCACGGAAATGGTGAACGAGATACTCGATGGGGCGGAAATTCCACCTGGGCTGACCGAAGGGACCGTAACACTCATCCCTAAGAAGAGAGCCGCCCGCCGCATTGAAGAGTTTCGTCCGATTACGCTCCTCAACGCCGACTATAAAATAATAGCGAAATGCATCGCAAACAACCTGAAATCGGCGATGAGGAAAGTCATCAGTCCGTGGCAAACATGTGCGGTACCGGGGAAAAATAATTTGACGCCACATGCACATACAGGGACATAATAGCACAGGCAGCCACCACCAGAAGCGCAGCTGCCATAATTTCGGTGGACTTCAACAAAGCCTTCGACAGCATCGACCACAAATATCTCGTAGAGACACTAAACAGACTCGGGTTTGGGCAAAAATTCGTCACAATCATCCAGAAGATACCAAGTACTGCGAGGTCGACAGTAATAATCAATAGTTGGGAAACAAAACTGATAAAACTGGACAGATCCGTGAGGCAAGGCTGCCCATTGTCAATGGCTCTATTCGCTATAGCACCGGACCCGCTGCTGCGGAAACTCACAAACGACATCAGAGGCTTCTCCGTAGGACGCAAAGCAGTAGCATGTATAGCCTACGCTGACGACCTAGGCATCTTTATTGAAGACCAGGAAGATATTGGGAGAGTAGAAACCATCATGAATACATTCCAAAAAGCGTCAGGCGCCCAAACCAACCCCAGAAAAACAGTGCTACTGCCCATAGGGAATCAACGACTCTGCCGGCCGAAGTGGCCGTGCGGTTAAAGGCGCTGCAGTCTGGAACCGCAAGACCGCTACGGTCGCAGGTTCGAATCCTGCCTCGGGCATGGATGTTTGTGATGTCCTTAGGTTAGTTAGGTTTAACTAGTTCTAAGTTCTAGGGGACTAATGACCTCAGCAGCTGAGTCCCATAGTGCTCAGAGCCATATGAATCAACGACTCAAACCAGACAGCCAGTGGTATAAAATAGCAGGAAGCCATAAAGTTCTTGGAATATATATATACAGTCTTGTCCACTTATAATGGCCGCATACAACTGGAGGGACGTGCTACACACCATAAGAGGTCTCTCCAGACAGCACGCGAACCGGAAGCCAACAATCCACCAGAAAACAGAACTGATAAACACGACGATCCTGTCGAACGCATGGTACCTGGCGCAAATCTTAAGCATCCCGACAGAAATTGCGCGAGCACTAACGAGCGCAGTGTACTACCTGTTGTGGCGTCGAAATATATTCAAAGTGGCGCAAGCAACGTGTTCGCTGCCAACGAAGGAAGGGGGACTAGGTCTAGTTGATATAAAGACCAAATGTGCAGCCCTTCTACTGAAACGAACGCTCGCCATCCAGGACAAAAACCCTGACAGCGTCACAGCCAAGATAACTGTAAGATACAAGCCCGCATCACAAGAAGCGCCGGTCGACACGAGGCACATTCCCTTCAGAATGCGACACGTCAGGCAGCACTACGCCAACAAAAGTTACGTTCTGGACACCGTGGCGAACCCCAGCCACAGAACAGCCGAGAGAATATACTGGGCCCTCAGGGGGAAGCCGGCAAAAAACAAAATTGAACACAAACTCCCGCAATACAATTGGAAACAAATATGGGGGAACGTCTCGGAAAACGTGTTGCCTAAACATGCGAAGGAGACACGGTACAAAATAATTAACAGAACGGTACCAACCAACCAAAGACTGGCGGAGATAAAACTCGTCGCAAGTGACAAGTGTGACGTATGTGGCATGACCGACACCCTCGAGCACCGATTCACGTGCGGGAATGCCATCAACATCTGGGAAGCGTGCCAGCAGATGGTGGCCCACATCAACAGAACGGCCCCGGGAAGCATCACAGTGGAAGCAATCACCGCCCCAGAATCCAACCCATTTCCACGGCCCAAGCGACTGGCGACTCTCTGGATCATCGCCATGACGGCACACGCCATCGTAGCGCGGAGGCAGATCGACCAGCTGGCCTTCCTGATGGACCTCTGGGAGGAGAACAAGACAGCCCAGCAGCACAGGCGATACCACGAGAACTTCAAAAACTTCCTGCAGATTCCACTGCAGACAGCAATCGCCAGAGTCCTTCCCAGCCTGTGACCCTCAGCACCGCCACCAGCCACCTCACCACACTCAAAATGGCTCTGAGCACTATGGGACTTAACATCTGAGGTCATCAGTCCCCTAGAACTTAGAACTACTTAAACCTAACTAACCTAAGGAAATCACACACGTCCATGCCCGAGGCAGGATTCGAACCTGCGACCGTAGCAGTCGCGCGGTTCCGGACTGCAGCGCCTAAACCGCGTGGCACCGCGGTCGGCTCACCACACTCACCACAAGAATAACGTGTGCAGTGATAGCGAACAAGTGCAACACAAAAGATAATGTGCTTTCTCTTCTCGCATCAAATAGTGAAGTATAGTAGTATAAAGTGAAATCAGTGATACAAAGTGCTTCTCACCAAACATCTGTCATGCTCGCAGCCAAAACAGTGTACCGGTTGTTTTTTTTTTAACTTTTCTTCCATTATTTGTACTATACTGAATAGGAAACAAGCATTACTTAGTGGAAAGTGCCAACTACTCATTATTATTATTATTAGATATTTTTCTTTAAATGATTTCCTTTACTTTGTGCCTATAAAATTCTATTGATTACTCACACTATCCTTTCTGCTTCTCTTATGTAATATGACAAAATTTTCTCTCTTCTTCAATTTAGGTATATTCTGTAGTATTTGTAAAAAAAGTTCCTTCCACTTCTGCTCCACCTATCATGGTGACGTTTCCCTCATACTGTCCCACTTAACAGTGTCACTAGAGGAAGAGATCAAACCAGAATACACAATGTGCCTGTGGCATGACAAGTGCATCACATACAGAAACATAAACTCAAAATCAATGCATCGATGCCAAATACAAACTGTTATGCCTGTCCTGCAATGTCTACCCCCTCAAAAAAAAAAAAAGGCGACAAATGGCCATGTAAAAGGGTTTAAGGAACAACAATAAGAGAAAAACGAAAAAGGAAAATATAAAAACGAAAACATATAAAATGACAGTAATATTAACCAACACTAGGAATATAATAGATTAATAGAATAAAATGTCTTTTTTTTAAATGTATCGTTGTTAATATATTTAAATAAATATATATGGTTACAAAAGAAAAAAAAGGTTCGATTCCCGGCGGGGACAGGGATTTTCTCTGCTTCGTGATGACTGGGTGTTGTGCGTCTTTCAACATCATTTCATCCCCATCGACACGCAAGTGGTGGTGGTGGGTAGTGTTTAACGTCCCGTCCACAACGAGGTCATTAGAGACGGAGCGCAAGCTCGGGTTAGGGAAGGATTGGGGAGGAAATCGGCCGTGCCCTTTCAAAGGAACCATCCCGGAATTTGCCTGAAACGATTTAGGGAAATCCCGGAAAACCTAAATCAGGATGGCTGGAGACGGGATTGAACCGTCGTCCTCCCGAATGCGAGTCCAGTGTGCTAACCACAGCGCCACCTCGCTCGGTGACACGCAAGTCGCCGAAGTGGCGTCAACTCGAAAGGCTTGCACTAGGCGAACGGTCTACCCGACGTGAGGCCCTGGGCCCCTAGCCACACGGCATTTCCATTTTACCAAGACTGTGTTTGTTGGAATAGAAACACTTCACTTTGGTATGTACGATGTTGCTACTACTTTCAAAGATGGCAACGTTGTAACGTGCAAAGTATTTCGAAAAATGGGAATGAAAATAGGTTTCAGTGTGGTACGAACGATACTTGCTTTACACAAGGAACGTGTTCAGGCTCCTGTAAAAAGCATAGAAATACAAGCCAGAGTAAACAGGAGGACAAAGAGGAAACTGGAGGAGGAGTTTGCAGAAGATGAAGATAATCCATCCTATGGACCTGGAATGCACTAAAAAGGTAATCCAAACTTTGTCGTTCGATCCCCAAAAGTTTTATTTTTTCAAAAAAATTACATGTTTTCTGAGAATCTACAAAACCAATTTGCTTTATATTTTCAAGAAATGTTGCACAGTCCCTTCTGCGTAACTTAACACGTCCCTTTTGCAAAAACCTGTATATTGTTGAGTTTATAAAAAAATGTCACAAAAAGTAGTGAATTTTCATTGCAACAGAAACAATTCGTCTCTAACACCTGAACTCAAATTTAAAAAGTCCCTGTGTTAAGTTGTAGGCAATACTCCAATGAATAACCCGCATAAACTTCAGCTTCCTAGTTCAAATACTTTCTGAGAAAACATGTGATTTATAAGCGCTCTTTTAACATTGGAAAAATAGGGTTTTCCGGATCCCCTTAAAAATAGGCTGATTTATTTCAAACTTACGGAACAGATGAATTATGCAGTAATATTGTAAGGTGGCGTTATTTTACAACTTAGAAATTGCTCTTACATCCAATTCGACGTAAGTTAGGCCCTTCAGTGATAGAAAAGACAGGTTTGTGCTCTAGTGATTAAAATTCTTCTGGATATTATGCCGCGTCATTGCTAAACTAACAACAATAATAAACTAAAACCGACGTTTCGGCCGACTTGCAACGGACTTCCTCAGGGCACGACTGGTTTTTCACGGGGATAGGTGCTTCTATTTATAACAGACTATCGATGTCTGACGTCACTGTTGTAAAACTTTTAATTTGACCCTCTAATATGGTTTAAATGGCTCTAAGCACTATGGGACTTAACTTCTGAGGTCACCAGTCCCCTAGAACTTAGAACTACTTAAACCTAACTAACCTAGGGACATCACACATATCCACGCCCGAGGCAGCATTCGAACCTGCGACCGAAGCGGACGCGCGGTCCCAGATTGTAGCGCCTACAACCGCTCGGCCACACCGGCCGACCCTCTAATATGATTGGCTAGTCATGACGTAAGGGAAGATGGAAGGAAAGAAGCTACTCGTGAATGTCCATGTCGGCAACGATTGGTAGCTGTCCGCCAATCAGCGTTCGGCTTCGGACTGACTGACAGTTGCTCTACAGCTGTTTGTGCAGATACGTCCGTGTCCCGTGTAGCTTCTGCCCCGCGACCGCTCGCGGCCCGTTGGACTGGGATGGCCGGCAGTCAGGACACCGAGAGTTTGTAACCACCTTCTCTGTTGGTGTTGTCAGGCTGCTTAATAATTTCGATCGCCTCCCGTATTTTGCGTTCTCGCATCCACGATTCTTTCGCCAGTACTCGGGCTTCCTGGAACCTGATAGGTTGTCCACAGTCACGGTGGTGTTCCGCTATCGCCGATTTATTATGTTGTAATCGTACATAGCGTTCGTGTTCTGCTTCTCGTAAGCTGACATGTCTCCCTGTTTCTCCTATGTAGGCAGCTCCGCACTCACACCGTAGTTCGTAGACACCTGCAGTGTTAAGATTGGCCGGCCGGCGTGGCCGAGCGGTTCTAGGCGCTACAGTCTGGAACCGCGCGACCGCTACGGTCGCAGGTTCAAATCCTGCCTCGGGCATGGATGTGTGTGATGTCCTTAGGTTCGTTAGGTTTAAGTAGTTCTATGTTCTACGGGACTGATGACATCAGCAGTTAAGTCCCATAGTGCTCAGAGCCATTTGAACCATTTGTTAAGATTGTTGACTACATCCTTGGTGGAACCTATCATTTCGTGGATCCTGTGACTGCTTCGAAAAATCTGTTTGAAACCTCGTTGGCGGAGGACGCCTTTTACATATGGTAAGTGTACCAGTGGAAGCTTCTTTTCATTGACTTCTGCTCGTGTTCTGCCCCCTTTGCTTTTAGCTACCTTTCTTATGATGTTGTCATCATAGCCGTTGGCACGAAACGTGTTCTGCAGCTCCTTTAATTCTTCTTTGATGTTCTTTTCGTCGCTTATCCGATAGGCTCGGGCAGCCAACGTACGAAGAACAGAATACTTTTGAGCTGGGTGGTGATGGCTCTCCGCGTGCAGGTACCGATTAGTGTGTGTTGATTCCTGGTACACTTTGTGTCCCAGTTTACCTTCGGCAGCTCTGTATACTTGCACATCCAGAAATAGCAAGGTACCATTATTTTCAGTCTCATGTGTGAACTTCATATTTTTGTGCAGGCTACTTAAGTGCTGGAGGAAGTTTCCCAATTCCTCTTCACCGTGAGGCCAGATAACGAATGTGTTGTCCACATATCGTAGCCGACAACTGGGACGTAAAGGAGCAGAAGCTAGGGCCGTTTGCTCAAAGGCTTCCATGAATATGTCCGCAGCCGGAGAGCGGGGAACCTATTGCCACTCCATCTAACTGTTCGTATCTGCACAAACAGCTGTAGAGCAACTGTCAGTTCACTTCCGCGCACACCAGGAGGAAAACTTGCCGACCAGAAGCTGAACGCCCTTACGTCATGACTCGCCAATCATATTAGAGAGCCAATTAAAAGTTTTACAACAGTGACGTTAGACATCGATAGTTTGTAATAAATAGAAGCACCTGTCCCCATGCAAAACCAGTCGTGCCCCTGAGGAAGTTCGTTGCAATTCGGCCGAAACGTCGGTTTTAGTTTATTATTGTTGTTATTTTTTAAGCAATGACGCGGCATAATACCCAGAAGAATTTTAATCACTTTCTTGGTAGAGGAGGTTTAAACACTGAATCTTTCACATAACCCCACAGAAAGAAATCGCATGGGGTTAAGTCGGGAGAGCGTGGAGGCCATGACATGAATTGCTGATCATGATCTCCACCACGACCGATCCATCGGTTTTCCAATCTCCTGTTTAAGAAATGCCGAACATCATGATGGAAGTGCGGTGGAGCACCATCCTGTTGAAAGATGAAGTCGGCGCTGTTGGTCTCCAGTTCTGGCATGAGCCAATTTTCCGCGGGCTACGCGTGAAACTTGCCCGCACGCGTTCAACCATTTCTTCGCTCACTGCAGGCCGACCCGTAGATTTCCCCTTACACAGGCATCCAGAAGCCTTAAACTGCGCATACCATCGCCGAATGGAGTTAGCAGTTGGTGGATCTTTGTTGAACTTCGTCCTGAAGTGTCGTTGCACTGTTATGACTGACTGATGTGAGTGCATTTCAAGCACGACATACGCTTTCTCGGCTCCTTTCGCCATTTTGTCTCACTGCGCTCTCGAGCGCTCTGACAGCAGAAACCTGAAGTGCGGCTTCAGCCGAACAAAACTTTATGAGTTTTCCTACGTATCTGTAGTGTGTCGTGACCATATGTCAATGAATGGAGCTACAGTGAATTTATGAAATCGCTTCAATCATTTGTAATAGCCCTGTATGTGACTGACGTCGTCTAGTACACTTAATATATTGTATAATGTCTGTATGTTGGGTGACTGGGGAACAAGCAGGGCTGTGAAACCCGTGGTAGAACGGAAGGATACAGGAAGCTAACACATTCCTTCGGACAATAGGACAACACAGCCGCTTCCGGCGCTAATCCCGGGACACGGCCGTGAGCTGGACCACCTGCAAAACGGAAGCGGGTGTCCGGCGGGCAGGCGTAAGAAGGCGGCCTGGTCGGACGAAAACTCATGGCAGCAGGTATTCGCGTACTTTCCTACAGACACAGAAAGAACTTCCAGAAACTTTGATCTGGATTCTAAACTGCGATTGGTCGGCGTTCAGAAACGAGCGCCTTCCGGGAAGATGATTCGCCACCCAAATTTAAGGGGGAGAAAAGTCTTTGAGCAGCAAAAAGAGGAGTGAAGAAAAGAGAGAGTCGTTGCGGGGCTGTGGAGTAGGAGAATCGTCTTGGAGGTCAACGGCAGTCGACGGACGTCTTCGGCTGTAATTTTGATGAAGTACAATTTTGTTATTATCTATCTGAGGTGAGAAGTTCTGTGTTCATAGCTTCTGATCATTACGGTGATCTTGCTTATGCACCGGAGTGTAGGAAAGTGAATTTACGTTGGTGAATCACGTGTTCCACTCCGTTCTGCACTGAGGTTTTACACTGCTCATTGAGATAGTTGTTCCTACTTGCTATTTAGTGCAACGGGGGATGTCAGTTACTCCGCGCCTAATCACAGATCGCGAGTACATTATAGGGCAGAACCAGACAGTTTCAGGGCCAGTATTAATACAAGGAGAACCTGAGATTTGTAATCATTGCCGGTTGTAATCATTGCCGGCCGCAGTGGCCGTGCGGTTCTAGGCGCTGCTGCTACGGTCGCAGGTTCGAATCCTGACTCGGGCATGGATCTGTGTGATGTCCTTACGTTAGTTAGATTTAATTAGTTCTAAGTTCTAGCCGACTGATGATTTCAGAAGTTAAGTCGCATAGTACTCAGAGCCATTGGAACCATTTGTAATCATTATTTAGTTCCTTTAAATTGTTCATATGATGAATAAATTGTTAAAATCACGGTTCAAAATTACTCTGAGCACCATGAGACTTAACATCTGAGGTCATCAGTCCCCTAGACTTAGAACTACTTAAACCTAACTAACCTACGAACATCACACACATCCATGCCCGAGGCAGGATTCGAACGTGCGACCGTAGCAGCAGCGCGGTTCCGGACTGAAGCGCCTAGAGCGACTCCGCCATAACGGCCGGCTAAAATCACGACATTTAACCTTTAGTAGATAGTATTTTCCTGTACCAATTAATCTTGTCTCTTGTGCACATTTTATAAGTAACTCGTAAAAAGGGGGACTGGGTTTCGTCGGCTTATCCTGACATTTTATCGTATCCACAGGATAAGATTAGGAAACGAGTAGGTTATCACATGACAATTTACATAATTAATGAAAATAACGTACTTCTACTGGGGGGGGGGGGGCGTATAAGTGACAGGGCGACTTCAGTAGCGTTAAAATATCCATTGCGCAAGCCAGGAGAAGAAGTGGAGGTACGTTAGAATATTTCTCTAAAAACAGAAAGCAGGGATCATACTAAAACGTCGCTCAAAATCAACAACAGTCAAAAAAAGAAAAAAAAATCCCTTACGCAGGACCCCGTTACTTTCTTTTCGCTTCACATACATATATACACACATCAAAACAAGTTTTGCATCACCTCGGTTCCGGGAGTTCCGAAACCTGTACAGTAAATTGGAACAGAGATCAACATAAACATCATTTCCGCCCCTTTTATTGCTCATGGAAAACAATACATTGCATGTTGTACCACCATACAGTAAGACCTTCAGAGGTGGTGGTCCAGATTGCTATACGCACCGGTACCTCTAATACCTAGTAGCACACCCTCTTCCGTTGATGGATGTCTGTATTCGTCGTAGCATACTATCCACAAGTTCATCAAGGCACTGTTGGTCCAGATTGTTCCACTCCTCAACGGCTATTCGGCGTAGATCCCTCAGCGTAGTTGGTGGGTCACGTTGTTCATAAACAGCTCTTTTCAATCTATCCCAGGCATTTTCGATAGGGTTCATGTCTGGAGAACATGCTGGCCACTCCAGTCGAGCGATGTCGTTATCCGGAAGGAAGTCATTCACAAGATGTGCACGATGGGGGCGCGAATTGTCGTCCATGAAGACGAGTGCCTCGCCAATATGTTGTCGATATGGTTGCACTATCGGCCGGAGGATGGCATTCATGTATCGTACAGCCGTTACGGCGCCTTCCATGGCCACCAGCGGCGTACGTCGGCCGCACATAATGCCACCCCAAAACAGCGCGGAACCTTCACCTTGCTGCACTCGCTGGACAGTGCGTCTAAGGCGATCAACGTGACCGGGTTGCCTCCAAACACATCTGCGACGATTGTCTGGTTGAAGGCATATGCGACACTCATCGGTGAAGAGAACGTGATGCCAATCCTGAGCTGTCCATTCGGCATGCTGTTGGGTCCATCTGTACCGCGCTGCGTGGTGTCGTGGTTGCAAAGATGGACCTCGCCAAAGACGTCGGGAGTGAAGTTGCGCATTATACAGCCTATTGCGCACGGTTTGAGTCGTAACACGACGCCCTGTGGCTGCACGAAAAGCAATATTCAACACGGTGGCATTACTGTCAGGGTTCCTCCGAGCCATAATCCGTTGGTAGCGGTCATCCACTGCAGTAGTAGCCCTTAGGTGGCCTGAGCGAGGCATGTCATCGACAGTTCCTGTCTCTCTGTGTCTCCTCCATGTCGGAACAACATCGCTTCGGTTCACTCCGAGACACCTGGATACTTCCCTCGTTGAGAGCCCTTCCTGGCACAAAGTAACAATGTGGACGCGATCGAACCGCGGTATTGACCGTCTAGGCATGGTTGGACCACAGACAACACGAGCCGTGTATCTCCTTCCTGGTGGAATGACTGGAACTGAACGGCTGTCGGAACCCCTCGGTCTAATAGGCGCTGCTCCTGCATGGCATGGTTGTTTACATCTTTGGGCAGGTTTAGTGACATCTCTGAACACTGAAAGGGGCTGCATCTGTGATATAATATCCACAGTCAACGTCTATCTTCAGGAGTTCTGGGAATCGGGGTGACGCAAAACTTTTTTTGTTGTGTGTTTATTTCGGCACTAAGGGTACAACCCTCAGTTTTTAATTCCATTTGCGGCTTCATCTTCAGGCAGTTAGGCACAGTTATCGAAAGAGAAGAGAGCCACAAGTACAGGGTTGGACAAAAATATGGACTCACCACCGGAAATGCGTACTTGAACGTAAATGTAGACGCTAGCCAAGCCTGCAGGTTGCACTGTCGTGTCTGACCAGGAAGATCACCTGTCCAATGTCCTTAATACGTCGCTATTGTCAGTAATGGTCAAAGAAATAGTCTGCTTGCTTACGGTTGCGTTGTGTCTGCGTAGTTTTGAGTGCATTATGTCGGAGCTGAGTGAATTCGAACGTGGGTAAACTGTTGGTGCCCACGGCCTTGCCGCAGTGGTAACACCGATTCCCGTCAGATCACCGAAGTTAAGCGCTGTCGGGCTGGGCTAGCACTTGGATAGGTGACCATCCAGTCTTCCGAGCGCTGTTGGCAAGCGGAGTGCACTCAACCCTTATGAGGCAAACTGAGGAGCTACTTGATTGAGAAGTGGCGGCTCCGGTCTCGGAGACTGGCATACAGCCGAGAGAGCGGTGTGATGACCACATGCCCCTCCATATCCGCATCCAGTGATGCCTATGGGCTGCGGATGACACGGCGGTCGGATGCACTGTTGAGCCTTCACGGCTTGCTAGGGAGGAGTCCAGTTCAGTTCAGTAAATTGTTGGTGCTCGTATAGGGAGGTAGCCGAAGTATTTGGTGTTTCAAGAGGCATTCAGGAAAAGCGGAAAAGCATCATCTGCTAAGTCACAACGCGGACGAAAGTGTGCGTTGAGTGATCGTGACGTCGCCCATTAAAGAGTATAGTGACAAAATATAAGAGGACGTCAGGTGAAAAAGTCACAGCAGAACTGAGTGTTGTTGTTGTTGTTATGGTCTTCAGTCCTGAGACTGGTTTGATGCAGCTCTCCATGCTACTCTGTCCTGTGCAAGCTTCTTCATCTCCCAGTACCTACTGCAACCTACACCCTTCTGAATCTGCTTAGTGTATTCATCTCTTGGTCTCCCCCTACGATTTTTACCCTCCACGCTGCCCTCCAGTACTAAATTGGTGATCCCTTGATGCCTCAGAACATGTCCTACCAACCGATCCCTTCTTTTGGTCAAGTTGTGCCACAAACTTCTCTTCTCCCCAATCCTATTCAATACTTCCTCATTAGTTGTGTGATCTACCCATCTAATCTTCAGCATTCTTCTGTAGCACCACATTTCGAAAGCTTCTATTCTCTTCTTATCCAAACTATTTACCGTCCATGTTTCACTTCCATACATGGCTGCACTCCATACAAATACTTTCAGAAATGACTTCCTGACACTTAAATCTATACTCGATGTTAAAAAATTTCTCTTCATCAGAAACACTTTCCTTGCCATTGCCAGTCTACATTTTATATCCTCTCTACTTCGACCATCATCCGTTATTTTGCTCCCCAAATAGCAAAACTCCTTTACTACTTTAAGTGTCTCATTTCCTAATCTAATACCCTCAACATCACCCGACTTAATTCGACTACATTCCATTATCCTCGTTTTGCTTTTGTTGATGTTCATCTTATATCCTCCTTTCAAGACACCATCCATTCCGTTCAACTGCTCTTCCAAGTCCTTTGCTGTCTCTGACAGAATTACAATGTCATCGGCGAACCTCAACGTTTTTATTTCTTCTCCATGGATTTTAATACCTACTCCGAATTTTTCTTTTGTTTCCTTTACTGCTTGCTCAATATACAGATTGAATAACATCGGGGAGAGGCTACAACCCTGTCTCACTCCCTTCTTAACCACTGCTTCCCTTTCATGTCCCTCGACTCTTATAACTGCCATCTGGTTTCTGTACAAATTGTAAATAGCCTTTCGCTCCCTGTATTTTACCCCTGCCACCTTTAGAATTTGAAAGAGAGTATTCCAGTCAACATTGTCAAAAGCTTTCTCTAAGTCTACAAATGCTAGAAACGTAGGTTTGCCTTTCCTTAATCTTTCTTCTAAGAGAAGTCGTAAGGTCAGTATTGCCTCACGTGTTCCAATATTTCTACGCAATCCAAACTGATCTTCGCCGAGGTCGGCTTCTACCAGTTTTTCCATTCGTTTGTAAAGAATTCGCGTTAGTATTTTGCAGCTGTGGCTTATTAAACTGATTGTTCGGTAATTTTCACATCTGTCAACACCTGCTTTCTTTGGGATTGGAATTATTATATTCTTCTTGAAGTCTGAGGGTATTTCGCCTGTTTCATACATCTTGCTCGCCAGATGGTAGATCGCTCTAAATTAGCAACAGCCACAAACCCTGTCAGCTCCAAATCAAACATGAAGGGAGCTCCAGAAGCAGGAAATTGCATGACTGTTAATACGAGTGTTGCCTAGAAAGTATAGCACCGCATTTTTTCTTCGATAATTCTTTATTGATAATAATAACAATTCCACACATGAAAGAATGATGTTTTATCTACACGCCCTATTTTACCACGAAATCTCCGTCCCTTTCTATGGCCTTCTTCGAGCTAGAAACAAGGTCGTGTACGCCCTGTCGGTACCAATCCTTGTCCTCGTGGCGGAGCCAGTGCTTCACTGTGTGGATCAAATCATCATTGTCCTCAAAATGTGTTCCACGAATGGTATCCTTTAAGGGCCCAAACAAGGGAAGTCCGAAGGGGCTAGGCCAGAGTTGTAGGGTGGACGGCGTAACACTGTCCAACCCTGTCTTGCGATGCGTTCAGCAGTCCTCAGGCTTGTGTGGGGCCGAGCCTTATCATGTTGTTGTTGTGGTCTTCAGTCCTGAGACTGGTTCGATGCAGCTCTCCATGCTACTCTATCCTGTGCAAGCTTCTTCATCTCCCAGTACGTACTGCAACCTACATCCTTCTGAATCTGCTTAGTGTATTTATCTCTTGGTGTCCCTCTACGATTTTTACCCTCCAAGCTGCCCTCCAATACTAAATTGGTGATCCCTTGATGCCTCAGAACATGTCTTACCAACTCATCCCTTCTTCTAGTCAAGTTGTGCCACAAACTCCTCCCCAATTCCATTCAATACCTCCTCATTAGTTATGTGATCTACCCATCTAATCTTCAGCATTCTTCTGTAGCACCACATTTCGAAAGCTTCTATTCTCTTCTTGTCTAAACTATTTATCGTCCATGTTTCACTTCAATACATGGCTACACTCCATACAAATACTTTCAGAAACGACTTCCTGACACTTAAATCTGTACTCGATGTTAACAAATATCTCTTTTTCAGAAACGCTTTCCTTGCCATTGCCAGTCTACATTTTATATCCTCTCTACTTCGACCATCATAAGTTATTTTGCTACCCAAATAGCAAAACTCCTTTACTACTTTAAGTGTCTCATTTCCTAATCTAATTCCCTCAGCATCACCCGACTTAATTCGGCTACATTCCATTATCCTAGTTTTGCTTTTGTTGATGTTCATCTTTTCGGCGAAACTTAAAGTTTTTATTTCTTTTCCATGGATTTTAATACCTACTCCGAATTTTTCTTTCGTTTCCTTTACTGCTTGCTCAATATACAGATTGAATAACATCGGGGAGAGGTTACAACCCTGTCTCACTCCCTTCCCAACCACTGCTTCCCTTTCATGCCCCTAGACTCTTATAACTGCCATCTGGTTTCTGTACAAATTGTAAATAGCCTTTCGCTCCCTGTATTTACCCCTGCCACCTTCAGAATTTGAAAGAGATTATTCCAGTCAACATTGTCAAAAGCTTTCTCTAAGTCTACAATTGCAGCAAACCATCTCCTGGGTTACTGTGGAGCCGAAGTCACCGGAAGCGCATCCTGAGTTTTGTTAATGTGTTGAAATATGTTTCTGAATTAATGGTACCGCCTCTTGGCTTCACATGAATGGGAATCACACCTTCCCAGTCCCAGAACAAGGTGGTCATGACGTTACCGTCGGAAGCAGCTGCTGTGAATTTTTCCTTCTGTGGGGACTGTCGTTATGTTTCGGGCTCAAAATGGTGAATCCACGTTTCATCATCTGTCACAATCCGGGACAAGAAGGCCTCCCTCTCAGCTACAAAACGTTGCAACAAATAGAGACAAAAGTTTTTTCTGTGCGATTTGTGATCCACCGTTAGACACTGCGGGACCCAACTTTGCAGACACTTTTGAATATCCAAGACTAGAGATAATTGCATCCACACTTCCTTTGGTGAGTGACGGATGCAGCACCAACTGCCGAGTCGTAATGCGTCTGTCTTCGCGAGTGACGTCATCAGCTCGCTGCGACATGCCAGCTGTGACAGCCGTGGATGGTCTCCCCGACCGCTGCAAATCGTGGAGCTCTGCCGAAAGGTCTTCTGATGACGTCACCGTCCGTGCCCAGCGATTAAATGTACTTCTGTCGACAGCAGATGCTCCATAGGCTTTGCAAAAGCGTTTGTGAATATTCCCCACAGTTTGTTTCTCTGCAGTGAGAAATTCAATGACGGCACGTTGATTGTAACCTTCGACCATAGATACTAGTAGACTGGCCTTGCTGTGCAGAAGCTATAGGGCTGGAGTGGCTCCAACATAAACCACGTGACTGTTGGCAAAACGTGGCGGGATTTCAAATCAGCGGTCTGCCATCCTATGTTTGTATCGTATTTTACCCACATTTCTCAATTGACTGTCAAACGCTTCCTTTTTTATTTGCGAAAAATTATGGCAGAACTACATTTGACCTGGATTTGCCCACAGTATCATTTATAAAATCTAACAAATACATCGAACGCCCCTCTCGTGGGCAGCGGGACGAAATTACTATAAACTATCAATTAAAGTAACATGTCGTAAAAATTATTTTAAACACTAACAGTGGGCTCGTGTCAAAACTTTAAATATTGGATTAGCCACGTTTTGAGCTCTAGTCACTTTATAAAAGAAAATGGGATATGGGAATTATGTCAACTATAGGTGCCAAAATTGTCGACTTTAGGAGCAGGTCCATTTTAGAGTATCAATTTTAGGTGCACTTCAAAGGTTCAGTTCCTACTATTTTTACAAAAGTTTAAATTATCAGTTTAAAAAAAAAAGATATTTTAGATGAAAGGTGAGACTTTGAAGTTTCAGAAAATAATTTTGGAGCCTACATTTATTTAATAGTATTAGAAGGTAGAAAAAAATTCTCTTCAAGTGTCGACTATAGGTGCTCTTACCTTATTATAATCTCACTAGTATATACAAAAAGGCGCGTATGTGCTGAGGGCTTAAAGTTTTTCCGTTTCAGGGCCTGTATCCAAAGCTGCCTTCGGTTTTCATCCTTAGGGAACCTATGAGTAGGAACGAGAAACAGTTATATTTACTTCTGTAACCGAATTATCACAGATAGTTTCCAAAATTTAATATTAGTCTGACTTTACAGGCATCACTTTCAACACTTTAATTTACGTGATACTCTATTTCAAATGCAAAAAACATATAAAAGTCACTTCAGCAGATTTCAATAAACGCATCTGCACTGTCATAGAAACACACGTGAAATGTAATGCCATTTTCCCCGACAAAACGCTGAGTACAGCCATAAGCGCAACACGAAACAACCATGTTTTGCCAACATTCACGTGACTTTAGCCCAGAGGTGTTGGAACGTCAGGGCCAGTCTGTTATATTTATGGTCGAAGATTGTAACGCACATCACCTCCAGACGCCATTTTGAAACTGTCCTGCAGCTACGCTATCTGTCGGAAGTGACGGAAACTTGGCGCGTTCACTCAGTAGACTTCAAACAATACATACGTAACGTTTCGCATTCGTAGCATTGTCTTCTGCTGAGAAAAAAAAAAATGCGGTGCATTACTTTCTACGCAACTCTCGTATTTCCAAAACAACACATCAGCGACGTAAGTGCTCGTAAAAGGAAATCACGGTACCTAAGCCATAAAATCTGGCCTGTGGAGCAGTCGAAGAATGTCATTTGTTCCGATGAGTCTTGTATCACACAGTTTCCAACTTCTGATCGAGTTTACGTCCGAAACGTGAAACATGGCGGGAGATCGGTGATGATGTCGTGATACTCCCTGGGCCCTACGGTTACTCTGCAACGTGGCATTACTACCAAGGACTGTGTAACCACTTTGGCTGATCAGATCCATCGAATTATACAACGGTTGTTTCCCGATGGCGGTGTTGTGTTCAGTGGTGTACCTTAGGTATGTGGCGCCCCTGGCAAGAATTTAAAATGGCGCCCTCTAAAGGACCCCCCAGGGAGCAAAGAATGCACCCCCTTATCAATACAGAGAGCTTGATATTTTCCCTTGTCCCAAGAAAATATGAAGGCAAATACATATATGCAGTATCGTTAATTTACAGAAATTTAAGACAGAACGAAACTAATTTACAGCCCAGAATCAAAGGTGTTATGAAGCATTAAGAAACGGAAACACACATTTAAATACAAAAACTCTTTATATTTTACAAAGTCTGTTTCAAAATACATTGAGTTGCTTGGAATACCTATATCAAATTTAACTTAACGCTGTTATTAAGCTCAGTTAATCTAATTAAATGCTACTTTCCTCGCTATGATTTTCGCAAAATTATCAATTAATTCCTCTAAGTTAAGTTTCGCTACCTCTTCATGTCCAATCGATAAGATGGCTAAATTTGACAAACGTTCCTGTCCCATGGATGATCTTAAATAATTCTTGATGAACTTTAGTTTACTGAATCTTCGCTCACAAGAGGCCACCGTAATAGGAAGTGTTAAGTAAATTCTAAGAGCTATTTGGATATTCGGATACATATCTTCTAAAGAAAGCTCTTAAATCTTTTTAAGAATGTCAAGTGGTGTTGCTTTTTCAACATAATTAATGAGTTCCTTAGCTGGCATTCGAAAAATATCCAATTCTTGTGACAGCTCAACTATATCTACATCATGTGAATATTTAATCCCAAAATCTGCAGCATGTTTAAGAAGAACATCAATTGGGTCTTTTTTCCCGTTAGAAAATAAAATTCTGAAGATATTGAAGCCATTGCCTCATACCTCTTAGTGAGTTCTGTCAGGATTTGATCATAAACCAAATTTATTTCCCTCTGAAACTCCTGTTTTGAGTCGAGATAGTCATAATGTATTTGTTTGTTTGAATCTGAAAGGCGATGGCTTATGATCTTCCGTCTTTTTTCAGCAAAATTATCATCGATACCGATTTCTCGCGCTTGCTTTGTTGCATACTCGATTGCTGGACCAATACCTTCATCTCGGATTTCCTGAATCGTGTTTGACAATCCCTTTATCATTTTGCTAGCCTTGTCGACTGCAACAGTCTCTTTCTGAAGTGACTTGCTGATTTTATCAATCGAGACTAGAATCCTTTCCCACAGATGCAAAAGACATAGGAATTTGGAGCCGATTTCCTTGATGAGTCCTTGAGCCCCCACTGACGTTTCCAGGTTTCATTTTTCTTGGTTAATATCAGCCATTTCCTCCAGACTTCCATACAGCTCGTTCAGTGTTATTTTTAAAGCGGTGACTGCTCTTCGTTTGGTTGACCACCTAATGTCACAATGACCCTTTAAAGTAATGTCTTACTTAAAACAGCTTGCCACCTTCCTGTAAAGCCACTGAAGGAAGTAAATATCATTTGAGCTGTTCCAAAAAAAGTAATCATTGGAGGCGAAACAGCGCCAGCATGCGATCCGATAAGGTTTAAACTATGTGCACCACATAGTACAAATCGAGCACTATCATTTTGTTTGAGGATCTGAGCTTCCACACTGATATATTTTCCAGCCATATTGCGGCCATTATCATGACCCTGACCTCTGAAATTATCAATACTTAGGTCAACAAATCCAATAACTTCGCTCACTGTTGGTGTACAGTCAAAGATGATCGAAAAGTATTTTCCATTTTTTATTTGATTCAAGATTTTCTGCCTCACGTTATTTCCAATTAAAGTTATGAGCTCATTTTGGAATTTAGTGCCATTTTATTTGATTTAACGTATGCCATATGTTCAGCTACTTTAGGATGATAGTGACTTATTAGTTCTAATGTGCTTAAAAAAACTCCACTACTTGGCTCACCAATGATTTCTTTCTTTGCTGTTCCTCGAAGTGGTAGCTTATTCTTAGCACAAAATATAATTACAAATATGACTACTTTCAGCATGTTCCTCCACTATTCTACCACCTTCTGAATACTTTCTTGAATTTCATCATCTACAGTTTACTTTTGTTTTAGTCGGTTTTGCAAATCTTTCCACTGCATGCGACACAACCCATGGCTGGACGAGTTTCCGTGATTGTAAATGAGAGGTTTAAGTGTTTCCAGTCACTGAAGCCTTTATTAAAATCTGCAAATGAAGAAGGCTTTCCACGATGATCCTTCCCAAAGAGGAGACAGGGAAAACAAAATAGAGAATCTTCCGACTGGCTATAAAGTAACCATTATCTTCGCACACGTTCGCAATTTGTGAGCTTTTTGTAAAACCACTTGCCATCGAAACGTTTATCTCCATCCGACACGGGAAACTTGAAAGTTGATACATCAACTATTTGAGGGCCACGTTCAACCAGCACAATTCGAATACTATCAGTAATCAATGGACAGATAGGCCATTTTTTGGATCATTAACAACTATTTCACCTATTTCTGGTGAACAGACTTCTTCTAGTGGAGGTAAATCATGAAAAACAACTGCTGATCCTTCCTCATCTAAAGAACTATGTGTGGAAGATTCGTACTCTTCATAGTTGTTTTCTGAAACTGGTGGGGCTATGTGATGGGAAATTAATGGTTGTGGTTGGTTGTCATCATTTGTATGTGGATGTGTTTCCGTATCATCAGATTCAAAATCGGCATTACTCTCATCTTGACCTGTTGCAGTGTTACGTGTGTCCACCTCCCTGTTGGGTTTTAGCCAATTTTTCAAGTCTCCTGAAAGGAGAACTGCAGTTCTTTCCTTTTCTTTTCGTAGTTTCTTTAAATGCACATCCAGATAGTTTTTTAGTTCCCATTTCTTTGTTGTATGCAAGGAAAGGTTTTAACCTGGAATGAAATATAAATTAAAATAAAATGAACCTATACACATAATAATAACAATAACATATGAGTAATTTATAATGGAACACACGCAAAAGAACCCTCTGGGCTTAAGTACCACCAATTGGCTCAAGTTTTCTCCCCAGGTCAGGCCGAATCTAGACGAGAAAATCAGACTTGTCATGTCGAGACTTGCCTTGATTTCTGCCACTTGTAGTTGGCGTCACTTAAAGCCACATGCCAAATTTCAGCTGCTGAAACACAGTGGAAGTTACCTAAAATAAATCACGAAAGCAATTATTTAGTGTGTTGGCGCTTACAAGGAAAGGCCGGTCCACACGTTACAATTTGTCTGCACAGATATCTGCGCAAATGTGTGTGCATGCAAAAGATCGCCGCAAATCAGATATTAGATTGTAGATCGTATCCAGGATCCGATATAGACTCATATCACAATTTATTAATGATGAAGAGCAGGCTTAAGTTTAAGAGAACCGTCCGAAAGAACCAGTCGGGAATTAAATGGGATACCAAAGCTCTGAGGAATGATGAGACGCGTTCGAAGATCGCGAAGGCTACGGATGCTGCGGTCGTGAATACCAGAGTAGGAAGTTCAAGGGAAGAAGAGTGGACATCTCTAAAAACAGCAATCACAGATGTTGGGACGATGAACATAGGAACAAGGAAGGTAAATACGAAGAAGCCATGGGTAACAGAGGAAATACTTCATCTGATCCATGAAAGAAGGAAGTATAAAAATGTTCAGGGAAATTCAGGAATACAGAAATAGAAGTCACTTGCGAATGAAATAAATAGGAAACGCAGGGAAGCTAAGGCAAAATGGCTGCAGGAAAAATGTGAAGAAATTGAAAATGAAATGATCGTCGGTAAGACTGATTCATCATATAGAAAAGTGAAAAAACATTCGGGGAAATTAACCCGGCAGTAAACTCAGCTGGTCTGTCAGACCATGGACAAATCTTCACATTAATGCAATGTCTGAAAATTGGTTAAAAGAAACCATCCTGTCGGCACATATAAAAGATAACAATAAGGGTCGTCTGATGGCAATTAAAAATCGTAGTAATCTGTAAGGGTCTGAGAGAACAGCTACGTGTTTGACGTTTGTGCGACCCGTTTCCAGGCGCGTGCACTGCCAGAATAAAAGCAACGGCGCTGACATTAAGAGTGCAGCGGGGATTCCACTGCTGAGCGCAAAGCAGAGGGCGGATAGATGGGAAGAATACATTGAAGGACTCTATTAGGGGGAAGACGTGTCAGATGGAGTGCTAGAAGTAGAGACGAGTGTTGACATGGAAGACGTAGCGGATCCAGTATTAGAGGCAGAATTTAAGAGGGCTTTGGAGGACTTGAAATCAAATAAGACTGAGGGGATAGGTAATGTTCCATCGGAATTTCTGAAGTCATTTGGAGAAGTAGCAACCAAACGACTGTTCAACTAGGTGAGTAGAATCTATGAGACTGGCGATGTTCCATCAGACTTTCGGACAAAATATCATGCACACAATTCCGAAGATAGCAAAGGCAGATAGATGTGGGAACTACCGGACAATCAGATTAACATCTCATGAATCGAAGATACTGACGAGAATAATATATATAAGAATGGAAAGGAAAATTGAGGATCTGTTAAGTGACGATCAGTTTGGCTTTAAGGAAGGTAAAGACACCAGAGAGGCAGTCACAACACTGCGACTGACAATGGATGCAAGACTGAAGGAAAATCAAGACACTTTCATAGGATTTGTCGACCTAGGAAAAGCGTTCGACAATGTAAAATGGTGCTATATGTTCGAAATTCGGAAGAGAATAGGAGTAAGATATAGAGAAAGCTTATCCATCGACTCTTTGATTTGGTCTGAATGTCAAATATCAAGGTAAAAAACCAAAGCAACAAAACAATGTAGAAGTATATCAGAAATAACGGTGTCAATAAATGCGTGACTTTTTAATATTTCTTTGAATCCAAACAAATTTTATTGCCAGGGAAACCACATTGTGTACAGGATGTTGCTTTATAGTAGACAATACTAACGATGTAAGAGCTAAAGAATTTAGAGCTAGCCTATTTGTTTCAAAAAAATTTGCCATAGAGAGATACAATGTGAATCGAGAAACATATCGCAAACAGATATGACTGAAACTGAAGTGCTCAGAGCTTGTTTTACGAATGCAAATTGTCTAGTGCGGTATTGCCAGTTTTAGTGAACCTTGAATGCACAATACACGTAGATCTGATATTAAAAAGGGAATGAGCGTTAGCACACTTTCAATCAAAGGTGAAAAATACAAAGGCGACTTTGCATTCAACGTCTGCTATTGACACTTTTTTACACAATAATGCCTGTTATTAGTCTCGATGGTTCATTGTTACCTGTGTGAATGGACCAGAAACTTTGATTCACGCCTGATAATACCAGCTTTACGTACAAAAAAAAGTTGTGAAAGGATCATCGATGTCTGGACCAAAAAAGAAAAACTGTAAGAAATATAGAAATAAACATCTAGCATTTTTCACACGTCAGGCTTTATTTCCGTTTTAAAGAAATTTATTGTGGTCGTTCTGTGTTCTGTATTCCATACAAACGCTTTGAGAAATGCAAGAAAATTCTGCTGGATTTCATCAACCCGGAGAGTCTCATCTGAATGCACGAAGGATCACTTCGTGCCTCACGTGGCAAAACAGCAGATGGTAGTACAGTGGAGAAAATTCAGAGATAAAAACTTCCTGGCAGATTAAAACTGTGTGCCCGACCGAGACTCGAACTCGGGACCTTTGCCCTTCGCGAGCAAGTGCTCTACCATCTGAGCTACCGAAGCACGACTCGCGCCCGATCCTCACAGCTTTACTTCTGCCAGTATCTCGTCTCCTACCTTCCAAACTTTACAGAAGCTCTCCTGCGAACCTTGCAGAACTAGCACTCCTGAAAGAAAGGATACTGCGGAGACATGGCTTAGCCACAGCCTGGGGGATGTTTCCAGAATGAGATTTTCACTCTGCAGCGGAGTGTGCGCTGATATGAAACTTCCTGGCAGATTAAAACTGTGTGCCCGACCGAGACTCTAACTCGAAGTTTGGAAGATAGGAGACGAGATACTGGCAGAAGTAAAGCTGTGAGGACTGGGCGTGAGTCGTGCTTCAGTAGCTCAGATGGTTAGCCGGCACGGTAGCTCAGCGTGTTCGGTCAGAGGGTTAGCTGCCCTCTGTAATAAAAAAACTGAGTTAATCGATCAACAACGAACTTAACCGGATTTCTTACGACGTCCGCCCCGGGCAGACACCACGAACAAAATCTAACAAAATGAGATTAAAAAAAAAAAAAAAAGGATGGTAGAGCACTTGCCTGCGAAAGGCAAAGGTCCCGAGTTCGAGTCTCGGTCGGGCACACAGTTTTAATCTGCCAGGAAGTTTCATATCAGCGCACACTCCGCTGCAGAGTGAAAATCTCGTTCTGGAATTCGGAGATACTATCAATATCTCGCTTCTAGTTGGCACATACATCAAAGTTGCTTCTTTAACACTGCTTGCTTTTATCAAAAACACTCATCTGAGATTATAATGAAATCAGCGTCACTTTGATATTTATCGAATGTGATGACATTTAGGATAAAACAACTGATTTCACCTTCGATACTTTTAAATCTTATGTGTAATTTTAACTAGTATGTCTGTTATAAACAATATAGGAAACAGCCACATCCCCTTAGATAGCATATCAAATGTTACTGAAATAAACAATAAAGGTGCTACAATTATCAAACACAGGTATGTTCATATTTATTAATTTTAGTAAATGAACTGTAGTTGTGAGAAAGAAAAATTATATGACTGGCATTGTAGATGAATGAGTTCATATTATTTTGAATAATCAAAAGTTAAACTCTGGTTTTTTATGTACTCGTTAACAACAAGACTGATAATTTTAGTACCTTCCCTAGGGACGCTTTTAGCAACACCTATGTCGATTGAAACTTATAGTGACATAAGCATGACTTCCCACAGATTTTGATATGTATGTATTGTTATAATATAGTTTTACCTACTGCTACGAATTTCAAATCAAAAAATTGACTGCGAAAAAAAACAATCCATAAATTAAACAGAAGCGTCAAATCACAGTGTGATGCTACTGCGAGAAAAGTGGGGAAAATATTTAACTGCCTGATAAATACAAAATAAGAGTTTAATTTAAACATAATGAATCGTAGCTGCTTATGATCCATGAGCATGAGCACAGGAAACATATTGCTATTACAAAACACATGACTCACCTTCCTTGACGTACAACCGTGCGCTTCCTCTTGCTACACAGCCACAGATGAACTGGTAACTGTTGAGTTTTGCAGGGCCGTGTAACTGTGAGTGCAGCTTCGGCGAGCCTTTGAGGGGGGCAGTCAGCCTCACGGTCGACACTATTAGTGTCGGCACCGAGGTCCTTCAGCGAATTGGCGACAGACAACACGGGGGTGCGTGTCCCGTCTGGGTTACTTCCGCTCGCCAGCTAACACAAACACCTACCACTACGAAGGTGGGTGGCGATTTTGCAACTTGATGGAAAGCCGACCAGGATGGGGAGGTAGGCGAGTCGTCACTGGCAATGAACTTTTAATTGCTAAATTAACTCGTTCCGTATATAAGCGGGCTGTGTACGCCAGCGGAAACATTCCGCTGTGAGCTCTATCGGCAACAGCATCTAAGCACTATGCCTCGTCGACGTCTCTATCGTCATCGCCGTCATCGCATGCCAGTCTACAAACATATAATTAGCCTTGAAAATAAAGTTGGCACAAATGGCACTGCACAATCTGTTATTCTCAATGGACCTATACTCTTTCGTGGTTGTCGAGTTAATTTCTCACTTGATGTCGCTACTGGAGCAGCAGGCAGCGGGTGGTTTACACTCGCTATTGTTCGCTGTGAAAACGCTTCGCTACCTGCACTAGAATCTTTTGCCGACTGTGATGTCATCGCTTACAAGACCTGGCATTGTGGAATCGACCCGAATATCCAAAGTAGACCTAGTTTTGTTTATAATAATGTGCCCTTTACTCTGTATACCCACTCCTGTAGAAAAGTTAGTAATGATGGAAAAATACATGTGTGGATTAAAGGACTTCGAGTACTTGCTGAGAATGTAACTGTAAGTATTATGACCAGGTAATGCCGAAAGTGTACATGGTGCGTTCAGCATGACTTGTTCTACGTCGCTCTCGTAAGGCCTCCTGCTTCAAAATCCTCACCCCCAAGCGTTTGGGCAAGTCGTAATTGCCTTGACCTGACCTTTAAGCCAAAAGGATCTATGTTCCTTCTAAACCTCAGATCTGCAATGAACTATCGACTCGGCGGAGATAAAAGAATAAGCTAAAAAGATTTGGTATGGGAATTACCATAGCAAAAGTAATTAGACCAGTAATATTAACAACGAATCTTGTTTATAGGTGTATGTGATAATTATTAAATAGGTCTAATATGACTTTCTGGGAACTTTGTTAAGGTAATATTTTGCAACTGTTGCCATAAGCTAATACAACAAGTAAATAATATTTACTTACCGTGAATATAGAGTAACCGGCCGGGGTGGCCTTCGGCTCCGAAAGCCCATATCGTTGATGTTTTACTGAACGGTTGGCACGCTGACGCTAGTTGATGGTATAGCACTGAAATCTGCAGCAATGTGCGGAAGCGTTGCACTTCCGTCATGCTGAACGATTCTCTTCAGTTGTCGTTGGCCCCGTTCTTGCAGGATGCTTCTCTGGCCGCAGCGCCGGCCGGGGTGGCCGAGCGGTTGTAGGCGCGTCAGTCTGGAACCGCGCGACCGCTACTGTCGCAGGTTCGAATCCTGCCTCGGGCATGGATGTGTGTGATGTCCTTAGGTTAGCTAGGTTTAAGTAGTTCTAAGTTCTAGGGGACTGATGACCTCAGAAGTTAAGTCCCATAGTGCTCAGAGCCATTTGAACCATTTTTGAATACAGAGTATATCTTTACTTGCCCAATTAAACAAGAAATATGTCAACTGGAACTGACCACACTCGCACTTTGTGCATTTGCTGGAAGATGATGTCAAAACTGGTGCAAGGTTATTTGCTCTCGTGCTCTGATAAAAAAGTTCATGGAGTAAGGAGGTTCAGCTTGGGTACTATACTATTAGCTGAGCAGTGTCAAAACATCAAGAATAAATTAGTGGTAGTAACAGTAGTATTTTTCAAAAGTTTATGTAAAAAGATAATACCGGCCGCGGCGCACATTCAGTTTCGAGGAGACTGCATACCTACGCCATAGTCTGCGTTTCTTGGACTGGTCACTTAGAGTGACATGTGGAAAGTGCCTCCCAGTAAAGCGAAGAGGATTCTCGTCATCAGAGCGTCTTCCTTTACTACCTCTTCTCCGTTCTGTAGCAAATTTTTCCACAATTTCTCGTACCAGACTGGCCGCGGCGCAGCGTTATTTTTTCAGAGGGCGGCGTGGCGCTCCGTCACGTCATCGGTGGCGGCCTTTGGAATTTGCGCCCCCCCCCCCCCCCCCGGCGCTTGCTCTTGCACCCCTGGCGGGGGCCAGTCCTGCCAACCCCTAAGTACACCCTTGGTTGTGTTCCAAAACGAGGCGGCCCTTGTTCACACAGTTTGCATGGCCCAGGACAGGTTTTTTGAGTGCAAGGATGAATTGTCGCACCTCCCTTGGTCACCAGTCATCAGGTCTCAGTATAATTAAGGGTTTGTGGTCAACTCTGGAGAGAAGGATGTGTAATCGCTATCCACCTCCGTCATCGTCTCCTGAACTTCCCACTATTCTGCAGGAAAAATGGTATAATATTCTCTTGAAAACCATGCATGGTCTGTTTTTGCCCATTGCGAGACGACTGGAAGCTGTTTTGAATGACAGCGGTTCTCCTGCACCATATTAGGCACGGCAATGCGTTGCGCTTTTAGTGTTTCCATACTTTTATCTTTACCATGTATAGAAATTCTTCCAATCCATATGTGGCATACAGCAAACCAGTGATTAACAGTATTGGTTAAAAACAGTCTTGAATCAAAATCTCTCGGTGTACATGCCGCGTCAATTCAGGATAAAACTCCAAGCTTTCGACCACTACCTCCTTGGTCGTCGTCAGGGCTGAAACTGACTGTCGTAAACAAGCGAGGCTTTTTTTTTCTTTATTATTATTTTAACACCTTACATAAAAAGGTGGGCCGTTAATCAAATATTAAATCAAATATTACTATTTTTTTTTCCTTTATTGAATTTCAATTCCCCCCGAAGGGGGCGGGCTGGCAGCAGCTTAGTACGCCGCTCTTCAGCCTACAGATTGTATGACAAAGATCAGGAGAACAAATAATAATAAAAAACAGGCGATAAAATCGGGGACTTAGAGAGTAACAAGGCGAAAAGAAATCGTGGAACTTAAAACAAACAACAGAGGGATGATGATGCTAATAAAAATATATACGGAGCAGACAGGGAAAACAATAGACAATTAAAAAAAAAAACACGGCGACAGTCTGGATTCTGTTCGCAAAAGACATAAAATTCACACCCAGCGACAGCATGGTTTCTGTTCGCAACACGAGAAAGACAAACAACACTGAATAGTCACTGGAACACTGCACGAAAAAGTTGGCAAATGTGACACCACAGTCGAGAGCAGGTGGGGGGAAACTGGACAGAAGAGGGGAAAACAAAAAAGGGGGGAAAGGAGAGTAAAAGCGCAGGGGGGAACCGGGAAAGGAGCTGATGGAGGATGAGGACCCACAAGAGGGGTTGGGGGCAGACGCGTCAGGGAGGGGGGTAGGCAGAGGAGGGGAATACAAAAGGACTGGGGGGGGGAGAAGGGAGGTAGGGAGAGGTTTAGTGGGGAGGAAACAGGACGGAAGGGGGGGGGGGAAGAGGGAGCCCAGGGAAAGGACAGAGGAAAGGAGGGGGAGGGAGGATCAGAGTTGATAGGAAGGATAAATGAAGGGAGAGAGGGCATCATCCGGGAGGGAGAGAAAAAAATATTACTAGCGAGGCTCCCACTTTTATACGCAAGGGACGGCTTCTGATTGGCTGGAATACGCCATAGAAACAGCGATATGGCGCGTAGTGAAGTGGTGCCCTCTACTTCTATAGATGTAGTTTCTATCCCGCATTGCTTGCAGCGCCATAATAACTTTAACAGAGACAACAGCTGTGCACTTAGCAACACCTAGAAGAGTGCACTGGATAAAGAAAAATCGCAGAGGAAAACTTCCCGCACTTTACCTCCTGATTCAAGGGATGGCGCTGCAAGCAACGCGGGATAGAAACTACATCTATAGAAGCAGAGGGCACCACTTCACTACGCGCCATATCGCTGTTGCTATGACGTATTCCAGCCAATCAGAAGCCGTCCTTTGCATATAAAAGTGGGAGCCTCACTAGTAATATTTGATTAACGGCCCACCTTTTTATGTAAGGTGTTAAAATAACAATAAAGAAAAAAAAGCCTCGCTAGTTTACGACAGTCAGTTTGGGCGCAAACATGGAATACATGGGAATAATGCAGCTGCTCAGTGATAGGTATGGGGGAGACATTGAGGCCAGGCCTCGGATCTTCGACCTCTGCCCTCTTTGCCTCCGCCTACCTGGTGCTGAAAATCTTCTCAAACTTTTTTTAAAAAATAATAGTGCAGTGATCTGCATGTCTGTCTAGTAAGCAGGAGGTCTAGGTTCGAAGTTCAGTCGGTCACAAATATTCGTCTGCCGTCTTAGCTGTATTTCAACGCGCTGTGACAGTGTGGACGTCGGTCCTTCAATATTTAAGATGCAATTTTTTTTTGAGGCAATAGAGGTGATTTGCGAACATTTGCCTTGCCATCAGTGTAACGGGACTTCAACGGCATCCAACCCTTAGTCATTGCTTTGTGCCGGCGCTAACCCATGCCATATATATGCGAATCAGATTGTAGTTCATATTTAGTCAAATAACGAATGGTCAGTATACAAGCATGCCGGCAGGGGTGGCAGAGCGATTCTAGGCGCTACAGTCTGGAACCGCGCGACCGCTACGGTCGCAGGTTCGAATCCTGTCCCGGGCATGGATGTGTGTGATGTCATTAGGTTGGTTAGGTTTAAGTAGTTCTAAGTTCTAGTGGACTGATGACCTCAGAAGTTAAGTCCCATAGTGCTCAGAGCCATTTGAACCATTTATGATGTATACAAGTATTTACGAACAGTAGAAGCAGGATTGCAGGGAACTTATCCCTTAACCAAGTGAAACATAGAGTACCTGTGTAATGAGTCATTCCAGCTGCATAGCTAAGGGTAATATTTGTTAAGCAATTCATTGCAGGATTAATGTAATACCCGCACGATAATCTCTGTAATCATACTGTATCGTTAGCAGCCCGCGAATGGAGAACTATGTTCGCTAAACCGGATTACTCAAGCTGAGGCCAAATAAAGAGAAGCGACGACGCCACAACACTATCTTTACTTAAGTAGGTAGTCAGCGCTAAATTATGTGTGCCACCATTAACGTTACAGTAAGCAGTTTGACAGCATAACACCGCCACAACTACTGACAACCTGAGCCATATCATCACGCAGTTGTAATTCGCAGTGATTAAAAGTTGTTGATGTTTGTCAAGAATATCGGAAAGCTCCTCTGAAGTTCCATTTGCATTACGTCTAGGACGGAGAGAATCCTAAATAACAGAAATAGGTCACCCAGCGAAGAGAAGAGTCCACGTATTGTCTCAAGTTCTTGCAGTTTGATATTAATGCAGTTCCCGATAGTTTCACACTAACGGGTTCTTTTGGCTATCGGAATACTCATAAGGGAATTATAAAAGTGTAATTGCTACAACGCTCAACTACCTTGATAACACCTCGCCCGCATCTCGTGGTCGTGAGGTAGCGTTCTCGCTTCCCACGCCCGGGTTCCCGGGTTCGATTCCCGGCGGGGTCAGGGATTTTCTCTGCCTCGTGATGGCTGGGTGTTGTGTGCTGTCCTTAGGTTAGTTAGGTTTAAGTAGTTCTAAGTTCGAGGGGACTTACGACCACAGCAGTTGAGTCCCATAGTGCTGAGAGCCATTTGAACCATTTGATAACACCTCATTTTGGATTGAATACGACTTGGAAAGCGACTTTAATTTGACGTTTCCATCCATCTCCTGACGTCTTACTGTATGAAGTCTCAAGTGCACGCACATTTGTGTTGCCTGACGCATGGATTCTGTGAAGTGTTATGGCAGCTAGCAGTCATTGCTGAACAGAGACATTTGCAAATATCCCCAATGCTTTAGGGGAAATCGTCTTTGTTGCATTTTTTCCATGCCGTAATTAGCACAATAACGTAAGGCTTGTTCTGCTGAAGAACTTGACGCCCACAAGTCCTTAAATAAGAATCTCCTAGTGCGAGTAATGCATGAAAGGACACAGACTGTTGGACAAAAGAATGGACAGCTCCCTGCTTTTTGCGTTTCCGATAGCACCTACGATAAGAATCTGGTGTTATATTATGCTTCACAACCTTAAACTGTTTATTTTTTTACTTCATACTAAAACAAAAGTTATGATATGAGAAGAGAAAATGACTGATATGCTTCTCAGGAACTTTTGTTTTTCGTGTTTATTTTCTCACTTCATACTAAAACAAGGGCGTTAATATGAGAAGAGGAAATGAAATATACTCTTCCAAGACATAATATTTCCTTGTGTGCTACTACTGCATACATGAAAGCCCTGCAGTTAATTTTTGTATGTTGGATAAATTTTGATATCACCTCACATTCCTTTGTGAGAAGGTTCCTATTTTCTTGGGATTCAAATAGAGTGGACATTTCATCACTGGTTAATATTCTGATGACTAATGACATGATACCCGTTGCAATTGCTCCATGGCACCTGTGAGTAGAGGCTCACGTTGGTTACTATAAGAACACGCAGGCAGTGATATCCGCTCACTGCAGTCAGAGCCAAGGTGATTTCTTTCTGTTTATGGCGAAGCGTCTGCTGCAGTGTCCACGCACAGCCAACATAAACAAATCGCGGCGGCATTGAGCATTGCTAATCGCTGCACTTGTCGCGAGCCTCGACAACAAGAGCGCACTGTCTCTGCTAACGATACTATGGAGTTAATGCATCTTACTTAACGTAATATGCAGGTCGTGGGTTGGGTAAAAATTCAGTTTGTAACTTCCCATCGCATTAAAATACTTTACAGTCATATTTGATGTAATATTTACTGTTGGTTGTCTCTCTAATGTTCATAGTATTGATTTAGATTGTGCGTCCACACGAAAACACACACACACACACACACACACACACACACACACACGCACATAAACAGTCATTGATTCCAGTGAGGGTGACAACCACTGTGTGTTGAACAACACATGCACCAATCAATTCCTCAGCTGGCGTCGACTGGATGAGATTTTTCAATTACCTTGCATTGCAAGAATTGTAAGGAGGAGACTGAAAGTAAATGGACTTGCATCTAAAGAGCTGCGACAAAGCAAAGCTTGACCGACTATCAGATAATTGTCCACATGGGTTTTGTGGACGAGTATACTTTTAGTAACCAACCCACCCACGATCATTACGTAAGATTTCTCGAAGGCGTAGGGGCATTGATTTCATTAAGTCGTCGCGTGATGGTTTACTTCCCACCATATGTTTTCTATATTCGTCCAAAGGTCGCTTGCATTTGTAGGTCCACATGGCAATGACCTTGTTACCTCTGCCCACATATTCTCTATCTGATTGATGTTCGGTGGAACAAACGGCAACAGCTTTATCCTCTCTTGGCGCTGAAACCAATCTCGCACTGCTCTGCTATGATGGATGGGGCTCTGCTCCTGTAAATAAACTGTTATCTCGTTCGTTCATATATTTATATTTAAATAACATATTAGTAATAAGCACATTGTATTATTATTTTCCACAGTGTTTAAGAATTCAGGCCCTGTCATAAATAAGTGATCTAGATTCAACCGTCCGATTAAGAATGTGGTTTACCCTGTCTATCAAATGATGAGAGTCGTATTCGGATATCCACGTTAAGCCTGATTGGCTGAATCCGATTAGAACGATCTGGTATCGAAATGGAATTACAGAAATCGGATAATTTGAACGTCTGTATTGCAACAATGCTGCGCACACAAATTCCTATGATGGAGTAACAGGTAGCAACAGCCTAAGAAAAAGTGAGAAATATGTCTACTAGCAGCAATGAAACGTAATTATAACCCATATTTATGTATTGGAAATACTGAATCGAACAATGCACATCTATTTCAGTGGTGGGAAGATGCACCAATTCGGATTTGCTGATGACATAATGACAATAATAATAATAATAATAAAAATCCCGGGGGGCCAATAGGGGAAACCCTCCCCCATATGGGTGATACCGAGGAAATCAGATACTTGGTGTGAACCAAATACTAACACAATCCTTAACGGCTACTCAATCCGTTGAACCCAAAATCCACGCACGTCTGACTGAAAATCACCGCTACTCTGGTCACCGTCTGTTAGCTCAATGAGCTCGGCTGAAAATATTTGCTTCCAAAGGTTTCAACATCCTCTGGTCCTGTCCGGTCCTGCTATCACCCAAGCCAAACCAACGAAACACAAGCAAACATGAACTGTGCAAGCAAAGTCAACTTTACCACAGGTGGTACACAACCCGGCTGTCGACAGGCGGCAGTTGGATTTTCGGATTCTGGGGAATCCAGGTTAGCACGGCAGAGAATATCGAAGATCTCTGGTAATTTTCCCTACAAGCAGAAAACATGCATTTGAAAACTAACCATCGGTACATTGATCCAAGCACGAAAACTAAAGAAATCTCACAAAAGAAATCGACCAACAAAAAATTCTCATCCTTGCTCTTCACGAACCACGACTAACTGACAGTGAAACCTTGCATTACGGAAACCATTGCATCAACAAGAGCAAAATACAACAACAGGTAGCGAAAGGCGTACCAATCTTCGGCACTGCTTTTCTCGAACACAGATCTATCATCAACTCTGTCAAAGAAATCACACCCATCAACAATCGACTTATGACTATGCTCATTCAGAGCCCCAGTAAAACATATACACTCATCAATGCACATGTCCCCATCAACATCGAAAATAAGAAAAACACCAAAAATGTCGAAAAATTCTGGAACACACTCGAAAATACTATGAGCAAAATTCACCAAGATGACGCGAAAATACTAATGGGAGACTTCAACTCTCTATTTGGAACAGAAAAAGCCTGTAGAAAAATCATTGGTATAAATTCAACATACCGAAACGCTTAGACCAACGGCACACGTCTGACTGACATTTGCCAACAATTCAACTACAAAAGGATGTCTTCCCACTTTAGGAAAAAACCAGTTCCCAGGTAACGTGCTTGGCTACCAGGTGCAAGCTGCTTTCGTTCGCCTTTCGAGACTCGGACTCGCTGAAAGCCAGATTTTTAATTCTTTTGTAGCTGAGTTACAAGCAGGCAGATACAAACTCAATAAGGGAATCGTAGGATAACGCTCGAGCAAAATTCGGCTCGCTGCTTACAGTTACCCTTAGTGTCAGAGCGGAAACCTTACGGTACTGCCAATTTCATAATGCCACTTTTGTTTTCTGCCGACATATTTTTTGTTGTTGTGAATACGTAATTTTATCTATGAAATGCCACATTTTCATAATACTTGCGAATGATACAGGAAATGAAGTAAGTAAAGATCTTTTCGAAGTCAAAAGTGGGGAATATTCTACTAATTCGTGTTAAAATAGGCTCAATTTTCTTACAGACACATAATGATTTATTAAGATAGATTGCCGTCGTGAAGTTTCTGTAGTAAGATGAATTTAATTTGTATTAGTACAGTGAATACTTTAATTGCATTTTCCATTAGTTTACTAATCCCAAAATTAATCAAAAAGAGAAATTTATCAGCAGCTGAATTTTCTTTCACGATATCTACAACATCGACTATGCTGAAGTTGTTTGCAAATTCTACGCCTGTAGAAACCCACTGGTTCTAACGATGTCATTAAACCAGTGTAGTTTTAAGGGTATTTTCGTCTAGAAATGAATTGCCTTGACGGTTGATCGATCAAGAGCGGGAAAGGTAAAATTTTACGAATATATGACGAGAGGGACAAGTGCTTGAGAGAGGACTTCCCTATCAATACAAGTGCCCGAGAGCCGACTTTCCTATCAATCTCCTGGACACTTTTGTTTCCCAAATCAACAGAGTGAGTTATCATGCAGTAGCATAGATGATGCAGTTTTGTTGCTCGATTTTCTTACACTGCGACCGAAAGGTGTCTCAGTTGTTGACAACAAATTCCAGCTGTGTTGCACACACTTTTGGAGCTATCGGATGTAAAATATTATGTTCACACTACTCTTTACGCTAGTCTACGTCTTTTGGTCTGGCTCAGCCTTTCATTTCTTCTTAGGAAGTTAACGGTAAAGGCATCACAACACGTCACCAGTAACAGTACTGCATAGGAAAACTCAATGAGCGACCTGATGACGTTTAATAATAGTCACACCGTTGATTTTTGTTGTTTCGAATTAGAGCATGCAGTACTCCTACACCAGACTTCTGAACTTTGCCTGTTGAATGCAAATGTCGCATGACGCTAAAATGGTAATCTGTCACATATATCAGTAGTCGAGACTTCCTTAATGTGGAAAATCATTTACGCCAGAACGATCTTTGTTGAAACAAGAATATCTTTTTCTGGCGTAATTTTTCCAAAAGCACTCGCTCCAAACACAGTTCAAATCTTTCTAGCTGCCTCCTCTTCATTCACCCCTATGTTATACCAAAGTAAATGTTGTGTTGCAGATGTTACACCTTTTTCCACTTGCGACTCAATTTTACAATGCTTAACTGTAGTTCATGAGTTCCAAGTATGCAAAATCCAATGCTTAACTGCAAGATGATAACTAGAACTTCAAATTCGAAAATGGCATTGATACATACACTGACAGCGTGGCGCCGCCTTCACATGGGCGGCGCCGGATTTCAGGCGGCGGGTGGCGTCTGGCCGGTGGCCGGTAGCCGCTGCAGCGCGAAGAAACGCTCGAGCGTTAAGCTGTTCTGATCGCGACGCAGCCACGAGCTGTCTTGCGGAATTGTTTCTGGAATACTTGTTATTGCGGGTGGGTAGAATGTTTGGAGAATTGTCTTCAATGTTCAATCTGACTCATAACTTTGGACCGAAATGTGGAGTTGTCAGGAGCGGTCAGTTTTATTGGCCACCTTAAGTGAACGACTCGGACTTAGTCTCTGTGGCGGCCGGCCGGCGATCAGTTTTTATGTCTAAGACTGTACGTAAGCAATAGGTTCCTGTTATTGCCCGCTGTGCATATTGACATCGCGAGCGTAAATCGTAAACACATAGGCAACTGCCGCCTGAGTGGCTGCGTCATTGTAATACACCGAGCGACGACAATAGGCGAGTAACCTGTGCAGATGTTATTGCAGCTCTGTTAACTGTTAGGATGGAAAGGAGATTTACTATAGCTGAAGTATGCGATATGCATTTAATTTATGGCGAGTCAAAAGGTGTTGCGAGGGCAGCTGTACGGATTTATCGAGAACGCTTGCCACAACGACGACTTCCTGCACGAAAGACATTTGCTGCCGTGCACCAAAGGTTTGTGTCATTGTAATTCTCTACTTGTATGCCATTATTATGCATTTACATCTTAAAAAAGAATCATAAAAGAAGGTTGTATACCTGGAAGAATCCTGGAGATACTAAAAGGTATCAGATAGATTATATAATGGTAAGACAGCGATTTAGGAACCAGGTTTTAAATTGTAAGACATTTCCTGGGGCAGATGTGGATTCTGACCACAATCTATTGGTTATGAACTGCAGATTGAAACTGAAGAAACTGCAAAAAGGTGGGAATTTAAGGAGATGGGACCTGGATAAACTGAAAGAACCAGAGGTTGTAGAGAGTTTCAGGGAGAGCATAAGGGAACAATTGACAGGAATGGGGGAAAGAAATACAGTAGAAGAAGAATGGGTAGCTCTGAGGGATGAAGTAGTGAAGGCAGCAGAGGATCAAGTAGGTAAAAAGACGAGGGCTAATAGAAATCCTTGGGTAACAGAAGAAATATGGAATTTAATTGATGAAAGGAGAAAATATAAAACTGCAGTAAATGAAGCAGGCAAAAAGCAATACAAACGTCTCAAAAATGATATCGACAGGAAGTGCAAAATGGCTAAGCAGGGATGGCTAGAGGACAAATGTAAGGATGTAGAGGCTTGTCTCACTAGGGGTAAGATAGATACTGCCTACAGGAAAATTAAAGAGACCTTTGGAGAGAAGAGAACCACTTGTATGAATATCAAGAGCTCAGATGGAAACCCAGTTCTAAGCAAAGAAGGGAAGGCAGAAAGATGGAAGGAGTATATAGAGGGTTTATACAAGGGCGATGTACTTGAGGACAATATTATGGAAATGGAAGAGGATGTAGATGAAGACGAAATGGGAGATAAGATACTGCGTGAAGAGTTTGACAGAGCACTGAAAGACCTGAGTCGAAACAAGGCCCCGGGAGTAGACAACATTCCATTTGAACTACTGATGGCCTCGGGAGAGCCAGTCATGACAAAACTCTACCATCTGGTGAGCACGATGTATGAGACAGGCGAAATACCCTCAGACTTCAAGAAGAATATAATAATTCCAATCCCAAAGAAAGCAGGAGTTGACAGATGTGAAAATTACCGAACTATCAGTTTAATAAGTCACAGCTGCAAAATACTAACGCGAATTCTTTACAGACGAATGGAAAAACTGGTAGAAGCCGACCTCGGGGAAGATCGGTTTGGATTCCGTAGAAATGGTGGAACACGTGGGGCAATACTGACCTTACGACTTATCTTAGAAGAAAGATTAAGAAAAGGCAAACCTACGTTTCTAGCATTTGTAGACCTAGAGAAAGCTTTTGACAATGTTAACTGGAATACTCTCTTTCAAATTCTGAAGATGGCAGGGGTAAAATACAGGGAGCGAAAGGCTATTTACAGTTTGTACAGAAACCAGATGGCAGTTATAAGAGTCGAGGGGCATGAAAGGGAAGCAGTGGTTGGGAAAGGAGTAAGACAGGGTTGTAGCCTCTCCCCGATGTTATTCAATCTGTATATTGAGCAAGCAGTAAAGGAAACAAAAGAAAAATTCGGAGTAGGTATTAAAATCCATGGAGAAGAAATAAAAACTTTGAGGTTCGCCGATGACATTGTAATTCTGTCACAGACAGCAAAGGACTTGGAAGAGCAGTTGAACGGAATGGACAGTGTCTTTAAAGGAGGATATAAGATGAACATCAACAAAAGCAAAACGAGGATAATGGAATGTAGTCAAATTAAGTCGGGTGATGCTGAGGGAATTAGATTAGGAAATGAGACACTTAAAGTAGTAAAGGAGTTTTGCTATTTAGGGAGTAAAATAACCGATGATGGTCGAAGTAGAGAGGATATAAAATGTAGACTGGCAATGGCAAGGAAAGCGTTTCTCAAGAAGAGGAATTTGTTAACATCGAGTATAGATTTAAGTGTCAGGAAGTCGTTTCTGAAAGTATTTGTATGGAGTGTAACCATGTATGGAAGTGAAACATGGACGATAACTAGTTTGGACAAGAAGAGAATAGAAGCTTTCGAAATGTGGTACTACAGAAGAATGCTGAAGATAAGGTGGGTAGATCACGTAACTAATGAGGAGGTATTGAATAGGATTGGGGAGAAGAGAAGTTTGTGGCACAACTTGACTTGAAGAAGGGATCGGTTGGTAGGACATGTTTTGAGGCATTAAGGGATCACAAATTTAGCATTGGAGGGCAGTGTGGAGGGTAAAAATCGTAGAGGGAGACCAAGAGATGACTACACTAAGCAGATTCAGAAGGATGTAGGTTGCAGTAGGTACTGGGAGATGAAGAAGCTTGCACAGGATAGAGTAGCATGGAGAGCTGCATCAAACCAGTCTCAGGACTGAAGACCACAACAACAACATCTTAATAAGGTACAGTAGTTATCTGCACCTTTGTAAATTTTCGTCCGTATGCGAAACATATCCTCTCTTCTGATATGCTTTCCGTTTTTGTTACATCACGGCAGAATACAGCTGACGAGTACATATTTAATTTCCTTAGATTGAGAGATACTGGCTCTTTACTGCCCCGCGCAGAAGGCAGAGGCCCACAACGCGCCGATCGTACATTGGAAGCTGAGGAAAGAATTCTGGACCGCATCCAGGAGGATCCTTCTCAGAGTACTAGGAGCATCGCCCGCCACGTAGGTATATCGCACACTGTCGTTCATCGCACTCTGCGAGAGGAGCGTCTGCGGCCTTACCACATTCAACGCGTACAAGTATTGGAAGAACAAGATTTCCCTCCACGACGTGAATTCTCAGAGTGGTTTTTGTTACACAGTGCGCAGCATGGTTTTGTCAACAAAATATTCGTCACAGATGAAGCTTGTTTAACTCGCGACGGAATAACTAATTTCCATAACATGCACACGTGGAGTGTACACAATCCTCGCCACGTAGTGGCAACACATTTTCAGCGACGATTTTCCGTAAATGTTTGGGCGGGTATGCTCGATAATTACATTATTGGACCCAATGTTTTACCTGCACATTTGACGGGTAACAATTACCGAACGTTTCTAGAGGAAACATTGTTACCAACATTGTTAGAAGACATTCCGTTAGGCATACGTCATAACATGTGGTTCCTCCACGATGGTGCTCCACCCCACATTGGCCACAGAGTACGCAGATTTTTGGGTGGTCGATTTCCAGGATGATGGATCGGGCGTTCGGGTCCACGTCGATGGCCAGCACGCAGCCCTGATTTAAATCCAATGGATTTTTACTTTTGGGGCCATATCAAGGAACTTGTTTATGCTGAGCCAGTAAATAATGTGGACGAATTGACGCAGAAGATTTCAGATGCTGCCAATACCATAATGGCCAATGTGCATGTGTGTCAACGAGTGCGACGAAACTGGGTTCGCCGTAATGAAGCATGTGAAGAAGCGAATGGTGGTCATTTCGAACATTTATTGTACACTCCTGGAAATTGAAATAAGAACACCGTGAATTCATTGTCCCAGGAAGGGGAAACTTTATTGACACATTCCTGGGGTCAGATACATCACATGATCACACTGACAGAACCACAGGCACATAGACACAGGCAACAGAGCATGCACAATGTCGGCACTAGTACAGTGTATATCCACCTTTCGCAGCAATGCAGGCTGCTATTCTCCCATGGAGACGATCGTAGAGATGCTGGATGTAGTCCTGTGGAACGGCTTGCCATGCCATTTCCACCACCTGGCGCCTCAGTTGGACCAGCGTTCGTGCTGGATGTGCAGACCGCGTGAGACGACGCTTCATCCAGTCCCAAACATGCTCAATGGGGGACAGATCCGGAGATCTTGCTGGCCAGGGTAGTTGACTTACACCTTCTAGAGCACGTTGGGTGGCACGGGATACATGCGGACGTGCATTGTCCTGTTGGAACAGCAAGTTCCCTTGCCGGTCTAGGAATGGTAGAACGATGGGTTCGATGACGGTTTGGATGTACCGTGCACTATTCAGTGTCCCCTCGACGATCACCAGTGGTGTACGGCCAGTGTAGGAGATCGCTCCCCACACCATGATGCCGGGTGTTGGCCCTGTGTGCCTCGGTCGTATGCAGTCCTGATTATGGCGCTCACCTGCACGGCGCCAAACACGCATACGACCATCATTGGCACCAAGGCAGAAGCGACTCTCATCGCTGAAGACGACACGTCTCCATTCGTCCCTCCATTCACGCCTGTCGCGACACCACTGGAGGCGGGCTGCACGATGTTGGGGCGTGAGCGGAAGACGGCCTAACGGTGTGGGGGACCGTAGCCCAGCTTCATGGAGACGGTTGCGAATGGTCCTCGCCGATACCCCAGGAGCAACAGTGTCCCTAATTTGCTGGGAAGTGGCGGTGCGGTCCCCTACGGCACTGCGTAGGATCCTACGGTCTTGGCGTGCATCCGTGCGTCGCTGCGGTCCGGTCCCAGGTCGACGGGCACGTGCACCTTCCGCCGACCACTGGCGACAACATCGATGTACTGTGGAGACCTCACGCCCCACGTGTTGAGCAATTCGGCGGTACGTCCACCCGGCCTTCCGCATGCCCACTATACGCCCTCGCTCAAAGTCCGTCAACTGCACATACGGTTCACGTCCACGCTGTCGCGGCATGCTACCAGTGTTAAAGACTGCGATGGAGCTCCGTATGCCACGGCAAACTGGCTGACACTGACGGCGGCGGTGCACAAATGCTGCGCAGCTAGCGCCATTCGACGGCCAACACCGCGGTTCCTGGTGTGTCCGCTGTGCCGTGCGTGTGATCATTGCTTGTACAGCCCTCTCGCAGTGTCCGGAGCAAGTATGGTGGGTCTGACACACCGGTGTCAATGTGTTCTTTTTTCCATTTCCAGGAGTGTAATATTGGTGTAAGAGGAAACGATGTAATGGGTTTTCTTTTTGTTACGATGTTGTTGCACAGAAGGAAAATAATGTGAATTTAGTTTTCGTGATGGCATTACCGTAAAAAGGTGAAACAGTTGATTGTAATTAATGCACAACTATCTGCTTGGTGATTGATTGAATTTGTTCTAATGGAAATACATTGTGTTTGATATTAGCTTGTCATTACTACTACGACCTTCTATATCGACTTGTTGAGAAACAGACTGGTTGTATTCAATTCACGTAAAGCGAATTACACATGCTTGACAACCCAAAAACCGTTTACTTTCCTTTTTTCGGTACCACCCGATTATCACACCACGTCGTTGTACACGTCTAACGATTTCAATCCTCTAGTCGGCTCGTTGCCTTTCTCTGGCCACTCCGTCATTGTAGGCAATAAGCTAGGTACGCCGTGTACTGTCGGTTGACTACGTAAACAGAAATGCGTATACTATCTATCCTACGAACATTAGGTTTTAATAATACAGAAATAAAGTACATGATACAAGAAAATCTCATTAGACTTTTTTGTCAAGCACACCGAGATGTACCATCTGTATAATTTTGGCGCCTTATAACGTTTACACCCTGTATAAAATATGTCAGCAGCTCCGCTTTCGGGTCAAAAGCAGCGAGAGGGATTTCCCAAGTGCAGAGGAGGCAGAATCGAGCCACTAGGGACAGGTGGTGCTCTCGCGACGTTCCTCCCTGGCCACGCGCTGCCCGAAGCCAGCCGCGGAGAACAACACGTAGCGGATATGGCGGCCACGCTAAGCCATTAAGTACCGCGTCCCGCATCCAGCCGTCGCGGTTTCAGCCGAGCCCATTCATCCGGCGGGTCAGTTTACGCTCCTGCTTTCAATGGCGCTTTCGGGGAAACCCAAATACTCGCTACTCCAGGTAAACTGCCGCCTAATGAGCCCGCACACCAGTGCGCACCACTCACTGGTTGTCGCTCCGGCAGCAACACGACGGACAGGCTTGCCGTCTTCAGACGACTACCTCACACGTTTACCATTTCCTACCCGATTTATGCTTCAGGATCTTGCACACGTTCAATATTTATTGACGACACTAGTTTTTCAGACCTTCAGTATACTTAAGCGACCTCACAGCATCTACAATACTGACAAAAATTGGCAGCTGACAACGTGGTTTTGCAAAGTTAAGATGTGGAACACACAAGAAAGTGAGTGCCGCAATTATATTGGCTGTATTTTACAAAATGCATACGGCTGGTCCCGGCGGAGGTTCGAGTCCTCCCTCGGGCATGGGTGTGTGTGTTCGTCCTCAAAAATGGTTCAAATGGCTCTGAGCACTATGGGACTCAACTGCTGAGGTCATAAGTCCCCTAGAACTTAGAACTACTTAAACCTAACTAACCTAAGGACATCACACACATCCATGCCCGAGGCAGGATTCGAACCTGCGACCGTAGCGGTCGTGCGGTTCCAGACTGTAGCGCCTTTAACCGCTCGGCCACTCCGGCCGGCCTGTTCGTCTTCAGGATAATTTAGGTTAAGTAGTATGTAAGCTTAGGGACTGATGACCTTAGCAGTTAAGTCCCATAAGATTTCACACACATTTGAACATTTTTGAACAAAATACATAACACCAGTTTCGGTTCTGAAAAATCATCAACTGCACCTGTACAACATACGAAAGAGGACACTGTGACAATGCCAAACGAAATGATAAAAAAAGGAAAAACCGTTAAATCGATCGAATGCGAAAATTATCACAGGTGTATCACATGTCATACATAAGTTGACATAAGTCACCACAGAAAACCACAAATGTCAAGAAAAATCAAAAACTGTGACAAGTTTAAAATATGATGGCACATTGACAAAAGGACAGCATGTTACGTACAGCAATAAAAGGCAAAGAGGTTCAACGTCAAAGATGACAGTCTTGACTGAATCCAAAGAAGTTGCCATTACATACTTCTGCAATAATCAAATTACAAAACTGAAGTATTAAATTATTGTTTTTATCGTTTTCTGTGGTAACTTATGTCAAAGCGACGACTTCCGAGCTAGATGCCGTGTTTCTTGACTTCCGCAAGGCGTTCGATACAGTTCCCCACAGACGTTTAATGAACAAAGTAGGAGCATATGGACTATCACACCAATTGTGTGATTGGATTGAAGAGTTCCTAGATAACAAAACGCAGCATGTCATTCTCAACGGAGAGAAGTCCTCCGAAGTAAGAGTGATTTCAGGTGTGCCGCAGGGGGTGTGCCGCTATTCACAATATATATAAATGACCTTATGGATAACATCGGAAGTTCACTGTGGCTTTTTGCGGATGATGCTGTAGTGTATCGAGAGGTTGTAACAATGGTAAATTGTACTGAAATGCAGGAGGATCTGCAACGAATTAGCGCATGGTGCAGGGAATGGCAATTGAATCTCAATGTAGACAAGTGTAATGTGCTGCGAATACATAGAAAGATAGATCCTTTATCATTTAGCTACAATATAGCAAGTCAGCAAATGGAAGCAGTTAATTCCATACATTTTCTGGAAGTAGGCGAGAGGAGTGATCTAAAATGGAATGACCATATAAAATTAATCGTCGGTAAAGCAGATGCCAGACTGAGGTTCATTGGAAGAATCCTAAGAAAATGCAGCCCGTAAACAAATGAAATAGGTTACAGTACACTTGTTCGCCCACTGCTTGAATACTGCTCACCGGTGTGGGATCCGTACCAGATAGGGTTGATAAAAGAGATAGAGAAGATCCAACGGAGAGCAGCGCGCTTCGCTACAGGATCATTTAATAACCGCGAAAGCGTTACGGAGATTATAGATAAACTCCAGTGGAAGACTCTGCAAGAGAGACGCTCAGTAGCTCGGTACGGGCTTTTGTCGGAGTTTCGAGAACATATCTTCACCGAGGAGTCAAGCAGTATATTGCTCCCTCCTACGTATGTCTCGCGAAGAGACCACGAGGATAAAATCAGAGAGATTAGAGCCCACACTGAGGCATACTGACAATCTTTCTTTCCACGAACAATACGAGACTGGAACAGAAGGGAGAACCGATAGAGGTACTCAAGGTACCCTCCGTCACACACCATCAGGTGGCTTGCGGAGTATGGATGTAGATGTAGATGTAGAAAGCATGTATGACACGTAATACATCTGTGACAATTTTCGTGAGTATTTCGATCGACTTCACGGTTTTTCCTGTTTTTTCTCATTTCGTTTGGCATGTGACCAGTGTCCGTTTTTGTACGTTGCGCAGCTGCCGTTGATAACGGTTCAGATCCTAAACAAACCGGTAGCAAAATAACTTTATTACAGACCGCACAGTGTTATGCATTTCGTAAAATCTGTACATGCTGTTGACTGTCGCCTAAGCAAGATATATGAGCTGTAGCATGCAGACAAAACAGTACGGCGAAAAAGAGGACACGGGCCCGAGAATGGCTGAAGAAAAGAAGCAACTGGTCACATGTTAATTTACTGACAGATCAGAATCAAGGGCCGAAAGATCCCAAAAACTGTTTTCCGGCGGGACCTGCATCGTACAAGTAAAGTTGATACCCAGTAAAATAGAGAAACAAAATACGATAGTGAGAGAGGCAATCGCAGTCGACGAGGGATTAGTAGTAGCTTTGAGGTTTATAGCGACAGACAGCTCACTCGAATTCTCGAAGTTTAGCACTGGAAGATCAGCAAACACAGTAAAATTCTACGTAAATCTGTGAAAAAATTATTCCCACCTTGCACAGATATGTTCAGGAAATTAAGGTAAAACATTTTTAATGCTTTGTGATAATTTGCATTTCTCAGACTTCTTAATGGTCATTCAAGATATCTTACGTATCTGTTTTTTTGAAGCGGAAGGTTATTTTCCAAATTGCTATGTAATTCACCAACCTATACTATATTTTCAACACAATAAACTAAGCACTGTCAGAGAGAATCCTCCGTAGACCATCCTAAAATGCCACATACAATGATGGCCCTTGTACAGCTCTATTAAATTATTGTGAGTTAAAAGACTACTAGAAAAACTGAATCTGAGATATGATATGCACGCAGGCGATTAGAAAACAAACAGTGTACACTAACGGCGTGTGGTTGGTTCATGAAACTCTGTCAGCATCTGAATGAAGAATATTGTCAAATCGTCAATACTCGACCTCACACTTTCATAATGTACTGAGAATACTGAGGATATTTTAGAGGACCATCAATACTGCTCGTCAATATTTCTAGTGTTGACAATAGGTCAATACACCCTCTCAGATGGCCAATATATTGACGGTTTCACTATATTATTGAAAATGTGAGGGCCACTTTACATTGCCGAATGAAGTCGTCCATTTTCTTAAGAAAAAAAGATCTGAAATAAAAGTCCAACAGAAAATACTGATACTAATCGACTGCTTGAAGATAAACTTAATAATAAAATCTGCATCTCATTTTACTGTGATGATCATTTCTCCCTGTATAGGTGAGCTAGAACAAAATAATTCCGGATTCGGAGAAGAAAGTTGCTGTTTGAAAGTTCTTGAGAAGCTCCTGCCGCAGAGCGAAAAACGCCATTGTTTTAATGATTGCCACTCCAATTCGTGTATCATATTCGTGGAACTCTCTCTCTCTCTCTCTCTCTCTCTCTCTCTCTCTCTCTCTCCTCTATTTCGCGATAATACAAAACGAGCTCCCCTTATTTGAACTTTTCCGAAGTCCTTTGTCAACACTACCTGACACGGATCCCACACAGCACATCACTACTCCGGAACAGGACGGACAAGCAGCCTGTTTAAGTAGACCTGTTGCATTTTCGAGTTATTCTGCCAACAAAGCGTAGTCTTTGGTTCACTTTCCCCACGTCATTATCTATCTCATTGTTCCAAGTTAAGCTATTCGTAATTGAAATCCCTAAATATTTAGTTGAATTCACACCCTTTGGGTTTGTGTGATTTATTCTTAACAGAAATTTAGCGGATTCCTTTCGGTGCTCATGTGGATGACTTCAACTGTTTCCATTATTTAGAGTCAATTGCCACTTTTCACACCATGAAGGTATTTTTTCTAATCATTTTTCAGTTGGCTGTTATAGTATGAGGTAAGACGGTATATGACAGCATCGCCTGCAAACGCTCTAAGACGGCTGCTCAGTTTGTTTTCAAAATCGTTTATACAGATCAGCAACAACGTAAGGCCTATAACACTTCCTTAGGGAACACCAGATGTGACTTCTGTTTCACTCGATGACTTTCCGTTAGTTATTCCGAACTGTGACCTCTCCGACTGGAAAACACGAACTAAGTCGCACAACTGAGGCGATACTCCATAGGCATGCAGTTCGATTAGAAATCGCTTGTGAGGAACAGTGTCAAAAGCCTTCTGGAAATTGTAACGCCGGAAATGCATATCCTCCTATTTCCATCTGTTGCACTGCAAATTTTTTTCCTTATTTTGTTACCTGAAGATATAACATTTCTGTGTCTGTGTATATTGTAATTGTTTTACTATTTGTATATATATGCATTTATGTCGATGTATAATTGGTTTGTTTTGTGAATATTATTTGCATTTATACGCTGTGTCTGGCCTAGGGAAAACTATACTATCGAACGAATACATCGATAGGTCGTGTGGAGAACGAAAGTGTTTAGGATCTTTGGTAGTGTTAACTCTGCCGCGTGGAGCGCGGGCTGAACGGGGAGAGTCTGGCTGGGATGGTGCAGTGGAGCAGGTGTGTTGTGTGAAGCTCCCGCGAGTTGCCGCGCTTTCGGGGTTTGGCAGCATGTAAATGCGCTCGACTTGCGATGATAGTTTCTGACATGGTGTCGCGGACGAAAAGCGTTAGCTGGCGCACATCAAGAGCCCGTTTCGCCTGGTGACCGTGTCGAGAAGAAGGCGCGCCAACATCCAGCTTCTGCAACAGCAACGGCCGACAATGAGTGACTGTCGCCACCTCCTCGATCGACGGCTTCAAACCTTCAATCAACCAACAAGGAAGATTGGAAGCATGTAAAGTTTTAGAACTGTATGGCAGACCTCAGCTTTTCAAACTTTTAAAATTGTTGCAACACAAAATTACAGCTACTTAGCATGAACCTTTGTTGCTCATTGTCCAAATTGCATTACCAAGCAGGGTCCCTTCCTTTTCCGGAATGAACCCGAGTGTCGTTGAAATTCAAACGCCAGCATTAAAGTAATATAATTCGATTTCACTGCTTTAATTTTAAAGTTCAGTTAAGGTTAGCTGACTACAATATTCAGATTACACAAGCACAAATTAAGAGTGCGAGTTTTGTTACCCTATTTTAGCTTACCTGTGACTGCAGCTCAGCTTGGTACGTACTAAATTTTACTACTGTTAATTGTTCAGAATCATTTAATTCAAGTTCAAAGTTAAGTCTCTTATTTCTAAATTGTGTAGATTCAAGTAACTTTTGAAATGATTGTTGAGGTAGTCCAAGACTAACCGTATTTTACTGAATTTCGATGTGCTTCAGAAAGAAAGCTCACTATTAACTTCAGTCACTAAATTAACTTTCGATTTTCCTGTTTTATTAATTATTTTGCTAAATTAAGTCAGAGTGTAGCGAAATTTATTACTTCTGACAAATTTTCAGTTTTCACACTGCACGTGTCAACCTCCAGTTGCCACACTTCTAGTGCTAATTATGTGTGTAATAACCTTTCTTTTTCAGTTACTATAGTAATTGTCCTTAGGACTGGCGACCGTAACTTCCCCCAAATCTCAAATATCTAATTACCTAATCGGATTAGGGAAGGATGGTGAGGGAAGTCGGCCGTGCCCTTTCAAAGGAACCATCCCGGCATTTGCCTGAAGTGGTTTAGGGAAATCACAGAAAACCCATATCAGGATGGCCAGACACGGGTTTGAACCGTCGTACTCCCGAATACGAGTCCAGAGTGCTAACTATTGCGCCACCTCGCTGGGTCAAAAGGGAGGGTCACCGTATTGTGCAACAAGCAGATCGTAACCTCTTCATATGTGCGTCTGCAATTGGAGACTATTTGCATCATTCTCTTTCATCTCGCACCATTCGTTCGAGTTTAGCAGCAACCGGATTTGGGAATATCCCTGGATATCCACCAAATGGGACTACAGCCGGAAGCGTAGTACATGAATAATGATGACAAAACCAGTTGTATTTGAATATAACATCATCTACTAATTCTAAAACATGCTACCAGTTTCGACACCACATAGCGTCATCTTCAGGCTCCTAACATAATGTGCGACCCACAACGGTTTTTTTTTACCTCTGTGTGTCTTGGAGTTCCAGTTGTTATCTGACCATGCTGGGCTTTTTCTTGCCGCGGGAAGTGCGGAATCCTCTTAATATTGGCCCTCCACATTCGATTCTATTCACTGCACATGAAAACGGTTGTGGATGGCAGATTATGATCAGGGCCTGAAGGTGACACCGGGTGTGGTGTCGAAACTGGTAGTATGTTTTAAAAATAATAAATGACTTTTGATTCAAATACAGCCGCTGGTTTCGTCATCATTATTAAAGTATTGGAAATTACCGTCGCCTGCGAAGGTTGCCACTAACACCGCGACACAAAAAGCTGCGCTTGGAGTGTTGCTGTAAATGGGAAGCATAGGGCGCTGATGAATGTTGTCAATTTGTGCTCTGCAATGAGTCGCGATTCTGTACTAACCATGATGATCATCATTAGCGAGTATGGCAGCGACCTGTGGAGGAGTCCCTTTCTTCCAATGTTTTGGGGAGGCACAGTGGTTGAATGATACCTGTCGTCGTTTACTAGTGCAAGGTTCTGGTAGGATCAGCTTCGCGATATTTCTCTCCCCTGATTTCTACGTTCGCTGGCCTCTAACACAAAATTTCTGATCTTTATATACTCATGAAGTAATGAGTGCTACCGACAGGGGATGTCAAATTGATTCCATATTTTTAGATTTCTCGAAGGCTTTCGACACCGTTCCTCACAAGCGTCTTCTAACCAAACTGCGGGCCTATGGAATATCGCCTCAGTTGTGCGACTGGATTCGTGATTTCCTGTCAGAAAGTTCACAGTTCGTAGTCAAAGACGGAAAGTCATCGAGTATAACATAAGTAATATCCGGGATTTCCCGAGGAAGTGTTAAGGCCCTCTATAGTTCCTGATCTATATCAACGACACAGGAGACAATCTGAATAGCCCTCTTAGATTTGCAGATGATACTGTCATTTACCGTATTGTAAAGTCATCAGATGACCAAAACGAATTGAAAATGATTTAGATTCTATCTGTATGGTGCGAAAAGTGGCAATTGACCCTGAATAAAGAAAAGTGTGAAGTTATTCACATGAGTACAAAAATAAGTCAGCTAAATTTCGATTACGCGGTGAGTCACACAAATCTGAAGGTTGTAAATTCAACTAGATACTTAGGGATTACAATTACAAATAACCTAAACTGGAATGACCACGTAAATAGTGTTGCGGGTAGAGCAAACCAAAGACTGCGATTCATTGACAGAACACCTCAAAGTTGCAACAGGTCTGCTAAAGAGATTACTTACACCACGCTTGTCCGCCCTATTCTGGAGTATTGCTGCGCGGTGTAGGATCCGCATCAGGTGGGACTGACGGATGACATCGAAAAAGTTCAAAGAAGGCCAGCTCGTTTGGCATTATAGCGAAATAGGGGAGATAGTGTCACAGACATGATACGTGAATAGGAGTGGCTGTCATTAAAAGAAAGGTGTTTTTCGTTGCGACGGGATCTTCTCATGAAATTTCAATCACCAGTTTTCCCCTCCGATTGCAAAAACATTCGGTTGGCAACCACCTACATGGGGAGAAATGATCATCACGATACAATAAGATAAATCAGGGTTCGCACAGAAAAATTTAAGTGCTCGTTTTTCTTGCGCGCCCTTCGAGAGTGGAACAGTAGAGAGACAGCTTGAAGGTGGTCGATTGAACCCTCTGCCAGGCACTTTATTGTGAATAGCAGAGTAATCACGTTGATGTAGATATAGTGGGACAAATCTATTTAACAAATTGACAAAAAGGCGCCACCCCACAGGTCATCTGATGATTAAATAAAATATCAATCCATATATTGGATATACAACAATCATGATGAATTTCATTGAAACATTATTACGGGGAAGATGCAAACTGACTGATTTTAATAGGAGCGGAATGGCGCTGTGAGATGTAATAGCAACGAATTTAGCAGTAATTAACATTTATTTCCTCATTAAAAGTAACATATACACATAGATGTTAAGTTAAAAAACAGTTACTTGGAATGCTGGAGCGTGAATCTCGGCACTTAGTACATTATACAGCGCAACAACTGAGATGACACGTGTGGGGGAAATCTGCTAAATTACTGGTTACGATTTATCAAAATCACACACACCACGTTCGCACTGATCACTCACACGACGAAAGACAGAATTTGTAAGGAAGTTCCCCTGCTCCACATGTAAGCACGCTGGGTCAGAGCGCCACTCGGTTAATATCAGAGAACAAAACCCCCTTCTGAAACTCTGTACAGCTCAGTAATTCTATAATTGAATTTACCAAATACAATTACTCTGCGATGAAACTGAGCCTTCAGTTCGAACAGGAGAGGTGTTTACGTCGATTCGGAGCCTCATGGTCTACGAAGAAACGCACGTGGTGCAGCAGAGTACAGACTACCAAGTCCATAGGAATGAAACACAAATTGGACGGTAAATTAAATAAAATTTCACGCAAGCATTCCACAAACTAAACTACTCATTTATACATAATACACAAAACACTAAAACTGTGCATCACGTACCGACACCGATCGCCCACGTCAAGTTGCAGTTGCATAAAAGATCTCATCGAATAAAGTGAATACTAATTAAATTAACTCCGTTCCCTGACTGAAATAATTGGTGCGGCACGATCATCAATGCCACACACCAGAGTGACTACTTAGCAACTGGAGATACTACTCAGGGCCTCCTCTCTCTCCGGCGTACTAGAGAAGAGTGAAACTGACCTGCCCGCTCGCCGGGGTCTACACTGCAACCCAGAGGGGGCCCAGAGAACGTGAGCGGTTTCTACCTGTACCAGCCTCACAATACATACTGATATTAGTGGCCAATAACATCTCTCTGCCACAACGTAGCCGTATTCAAACCTCTACACAAAGACTGGCTAAACTGCCGTTAACATTCAAGGAAACCTCCTGCCAACTAAGGAAACCTGAAGTGCCCGCTACAGGTAAACGACAAATTCATACTAGCAGACGACAGTGGAGACAGGAAAGGTACAACATGACTGCATGATAATGGATTACACACATACATACAGAACATAGTTATGAATTCGCAATTGAAAACAGCATTCCCCTTTAGTGTTGAAATGTCGCTGTAGTGTCACACACTCTCATACATCCTTCTGTCTAGACATAATCATACAGAATATTTCAGTCATTAAGAATTGCGGCAAAGCCAAAGGTCGCTTTCCAACATCAGTGGAACAGCTCACTTGGAGCCGTTTCACGTGTTACTCCTGTGGGTTGCCATTGAGTATAAATTCAGCTCGCGGCTCGTAGTGATTGAGGGAACTCTGGCTGCACAAGGATACTTCAAGTTCACCCTGCGTCCTCTGTGTTATCTCTCGTGCGACAGAATCATAGTGCCATTTTTCAACAGGACTATGCTCGTCCACACATTGCACATGAACGGTCTGCGTGTTGCAGAGGTACTTCCGTTGTCAGCAAACTCGCCATCGACTTCATACCAGTGTCAGTATCCACGCTGTCAAGTAGGTGTTAACAAGAGTTGTGGGTCAGCTTGCCTCACGAAAGGCTTCAACAGCTTTATGACACCTTTGACACCGGATCAGTGCATGTGACCAGACCACAGGGGGATGTAACATCATACTGTAGGCGCCCCGGTGGTCCCAGTCGCCTACGGTGGACTGTAAGTCGAGCGGTGACCACTCCAGCTGACAAGATGCTAGGAAATGGCTGTGGACGGGTCAGAAACGCCAAAGAAACATGATTAATTCGTGACACCTTTATTCCTGCTGAGTGCAATGTGGCCTGCGTAAAGCCGTCGGCACACGGACCGTGCATCCGAACGTTGAGCGTTGAGCGTGCCGAGTTTCTGACGTCATAGCGTGGAATAGTACGTTCGGGAGTCTTTCCGAGCGTGCAGAGCAATATCTGGCATGTCAGATATTCTGAGCGTGCGTCTGAGCGTTGACCAATGAGATGGCACAACGCCACCTACGTCACAAGCACGCCGTCTCCCTTCAGTACACAGTTGTGAGGCGCCATATTGACATTAATTTCAAGTCTATATGTATATATGCCGTTTCTGACCACCAGCAAATTGAGAATCACTGGAAAACCCGCTGTTAGTTGTGTGATTCGATCCAATAAATTAATGAGAAACATCATATTCGAAGCCAAAGAATTATTGTAACTTGCGTATTATGAGAGTAGGCTATTTGAAGGCAGCGACACACTGAAGATCCACCCAAAATGCATTGTTCTTGGTACAATTTGTTATAATTAAATTTCAATTAATAACATAATTACCTGCGATTAACGTTTTTACGAATGGGTAAGATAGTATGAATCAGCGATAGGTATTGTTAGTTTAGCGTAGTGAGTAGCGTCTCTGTCCGTTAAAAAGATTTTGATGGGGCGATGGTTCGCGTCATAACCCCTCCAAATTTTTTTTCCTAACATTCGCGTTTTTATTAGGTTCTGATACTTTATTATTAGTTTAATATAAGTATATACTATAATATTTGATGTTATGTAAATATAAGTTCACCTTTTTTTGAGGGGTGACTTTGTCCGATTGGCTTAATCTACAGGACAGCTTGCGCTACTTGTATGAAGATACAAGTTTCCTGGAAATGGAAAAAAGAACACATTGACACCGGTGTGTCAGACCCACCATACTTGCTCCGGACACTGCGAGAGGGCTGTACAAGCAATGATCACACGCACGGCACAGCGGACACACCAGGAACCGCGGTGTTGGCCGTCGAATGGCGCTAGCTGCGCAGCATTTGTGCACCGCCGCCGTCAGTGTCAGCCAGTTTGCCGTGGCATACGGAGCTCCATCGCAGTCTTTAACACTGGTAGCATGCCGCGACAGCGTGGACGTGAACCGTATGTGCAGTTGACGGTCTTTGAGCGAGGGCGTATAGTGGGCATGCGGGAGGCCGGGTGGACGTACCGCCGAATTGCTCAACACGTGGGGCGTGAGGTCTCCACAGTACATCGATGTTGTCGCCAGTGGTCGGCGGAAGGTGCACGTGCCCGTCGACCTGGGACCGGACCGCAGCGACGCACAGATGCACGCCAAGACCGTAGGATCCTACGCAGTGCCGTAGGGGACCGCACCGCCACTTCCCAGCAAATTAGGGACACTGTTGCTCCTGGGGTATCGGCGAGGACCATTCGCAACCGTCTCCATGAAGCTGGGCTACGGTCCCGCACACCGTTAGGCCGTCTTCCGCTCACGCCCCAACATCGTGCAGCCGCCTCCAGTGGTGTCGCGACAGGCGTGAATGGAGGGACGAATGGAGACGTGTCGTCTTCAGCGATGAGAGTCGCTTCTGCCTTGGTGGCAATGATGGTCGTATGCGTGTTTGGCGCCGTGCAGGTGAGCGCCACAATCAGGACTGCATACGACCGAGGCACACAGGGCCAACACCCGGCATCATGGTGTGGGGAGCGATCTCCTACACTGGCCGTACACCACTGGTGATCGTCGAGGGGACACTGAATAGTGCACGGTACATCCAAACCGTCATCGAACCCATCGTTCTACCATTCCTAGACCGGCAAGGGAACTTGCTGTTCCAACAGGACAATGCACGTCCGCATGTATCCCGTGCCACCTAACGTGCTCTAGAAGGTGTAAGTCAACTACCCTGGCCAGCAAGATCTCCGGATCTGTCCCCCATTGAGCATGTTTGGGACTGGATGAAGCGTCGTCTCACGCGTTCTGCACGTCCAGCACGAACGCTGGTCAACTGAGGCGCCAGGTGGAAATGGCATGGCAAGCCGTTCCACAGGTCTACATCCAGCATCTCTACGATCGTCTCCATGGGAGAATAGCAGCCTGCATTGCTGCGAAAGGTGGATATACACTGTACTAGTGCCGACATTGTGCATGCTCTGTTGCCTGTGTCTATGTGCCTGTGGTTCTGTCAGTGTGATCATGTGATGTATCTGACCCCAGGAATGTGTCAATAAAGTTTCCCCTTCCTGGGACAATGAATTCACGGTGTTCTTATTTCAATTTCCAGGAGTGTATTTTGCTCCTTTTTCTTTTTCGCTTCGTAATTCACATGTTGCAAAGATTCTGCTACTGGGTAGGAACAGTGGTCAAGTAAGACTGACCCTGGGGTTTTATTAAAATGTGCGAATGATGAAATAATGTTTATATTATGCGGAGAAGTATTTCAAATTTGTACCGCACTGTTTGCAATGGAACTTTTATAAGCCTGTGTCCTTATTGATTGGACATGGTACTTTCCTTTTCGTGGACGATGAAGGAAATGTGCGTTTTAATAGAGCTAACGTGGGAATTTTACGCGCGCCCGTTGAGTAAACAGTGTGATTTATGAACTGGAAACATCCCTCAACTGCCGCTGGAGTGCGTTGCGATCGCGTATACCACGTTGGGCCCCACGAACCGTATGCACAAGTCGCATCGTTCCTGAGCGTTCAGCAGCACGTTGAACTTGGCGCGCTCAACGTTAACGTTCGACAGCACGGTCCGTGTGCCGACGGCTTAACACAGGCTGGCTGAGCTCGGTGATATCGACGACCTTCCCCGAGTCCCCGCTGACTCGTAGCGATGGCACCAGCTCCGGGCCGCACCAGTCTCGCTAGCAGAGCGCCGCGTGCTGTGACGTAGCGGTTGAACGCCCTCACTTCGGCAGCGCGTGGCTGGCAGCGCCCGGCTGGGCGACCGGTTCAGCGGCGGACAGCAGGCCGCTGCGCGTAGGAGGCTCCGGGTTGGAGTCCCGGCGCTGTCGGCACGAGAAGCGTTCTCGTAGTGCGGAGTGTACTCTATCCCGCCCCGTCTTCTTCCCTGCTCCTCCTGGTGGCTCGTCCGCGGTGGACGGGCGGAACGGGCTGCAGTCCCCCAGCGTCGTCGGCTCACCCGGTTGTGACGGCAGATGCACAGGGCCTAGGCCCCGCACGATCTCGACGACGGCTCACCGATGCGGTCAGCATTGGCGGCGAGCGAGTCTGCCGCGATGTCTGCTAATCCTGGGTTGACGATTGACAGCGGCAGCAGAGGACCAGAGCTGGTACTGTCTCCTCACGTCTGCTGCTGGATGGGCCGCCCTTACGGCAACATCTCCTTAATAAAGATTAACATGTCGATCACTGAGCTGAAGCCGGCCGCGGTAGTCTAGCGGTTCTGGCGCTGCAGTCCGGAACCGCGGGACTGCTACGGTCGCAGGTTCGAATCCTGCCTCGGGCATGGGTGTGTGTGATGTCCTTAGGTTAGTTAGATTTAAGTAGTTCTAAGTTCTAGGGGACTTATGACCTAAGATGTTGAGTCCCATAGTGCTCAGAGCCATTTGAACCATTTTTGAACTGAGCTGAACACTATGCAGCGACCCAGTACACATCTAACTGCAAGTCTAACTGCGAGTGCCTTGTTGCTATCAAAGCTGGCGTATTTAAAGGAAGCACGAGCGACGTCCTGACGTCATGCTCGTTTTTAATGAACGCATTCGTTCCACGTATACTGCTGATTCATCTGTCGTACTCGCCCCTTAGGAGTTCTTGCGACAGAGTTACGTGTTGTTATGGCAGACTTACGCGAAGTTGGGAAATGCAGTACAGCTGACGCTATACTTCTGCCTTACACTCTACGAAAGTCTCCGTCTAACACAAACCCGCGTGCTAAGCAATTCTGTCTCGCCTGTTGTGTGTAACCAGGCGCTACAGTCTGGAACCGCACGACCGCTACGGTCGCAGGTTCGAATCCTGCCTCGGGCATGGATGTGTGTGATGTCCTTAGGTTAGTTAGGTTTAAGTAGTTCTAAGTTCTAGGGGACTTATGACCACAGCAGTTGAGTCCCATAGTGCTCAGAGCCATTTGAACCATTTTGTAACCAGGCCACTGCCCCTGCGTGACGACACATTCCATACATGTGCAATCCTCTTACCTCTTGGTTAACCTACTGCCTCTGCCTCTCGGCATAGGCAACGAAACTTTGACAATATTCCACGTTTCCGACTCTTTACTATTCCGCGACACTACAATATTGGTAAGTCCGATTAATGAGCACATGCAACAGGGGGGGGAAGTGTTGTTCTACACTGAAGTGCCAAAGAAACGCATAGACATGCGTGTTCAAATACAGAAATATGTAAAGAGGTAGAATACGGCACTGCGGTCGGCAACGCCTATGTAAGACCAGTGTCTGGCGCAGTTGCTAAATCGGTTACTGCTGCTGCAATGGCAGGTTATCAAGCTTTTAAGTGAGTTTGAAGGCGGTGTTATAGTCGGCCCACGAGCGATGGGACACGGCATCTCCAAGGTAGCGATGAAGTGCGGGTTTTCCCGTACGACCGGTTCACAAGTGTACTATGATATCAGGAATCCAGTAAAACATCAAATCTCCGACATCACTGCTGCCGGAAAAAGATACTGCGAGAATGGGACGAATGACGACTGAAAAGAATCGTTCTACGTGATAGAAGTGCAACCCTTCCGCAAATTGCTGCAGATTTCAGTGCTATGCCGTCAACAACTCTCAATGAAACATCATCCTTATGGGCGTTCAGAACAGAAGGCCCACTCGTTTACCCTCGATAACTGCACAACGCAAAGCTTTTATGCCTCGCCTGGACCTGTCATCACCGACATTCGAATGTTGATGACTGGAAACATGTTGGCTGGTTGGACGAGTTCCGTTTTAATTTGTATGGAACGAATAGGCGAGTACCGGTATTGAGACAACCTTATGACTCCATGAACCCTGCGTATCAACAGGGAATTGTTCAAGCTGGTTGAGGCTCTGTAATAGTGTGGGGCATGTGCAGTTGCAGTGATATGGGACCCCTGATATGTCTAGATATGACTCTGACAGGTGACACATACGTAATCATCCTGTCAGATCACCTGCATCCATTCGTGTCCATTGTGCATTCCGACGGACTTGGGCAATTCCAGGAGCACAATGCGACAGCCCACACGTCCAGAATTGCTACAGAGTGGCTCCGGGAACATTCTTCTGAGTTCAAACACTTCCGCTGTCCACCAAATTCCCCAGACATGAACATTATGGAGCATATGTGGAACGCCTTGCAACGCTCTGTTCAGAAGAGTTCTCCACCCTCTCGTACTCTTACGGATTTATGGACAGTCATGCAGGATTAATGGGGTAAATTCCCTCCAGCACTACTTGAGACATTAGTCGAGTCCATGCCATGTAGTGTTGCGACACTTCTGCGTGCTTGAGTGGACCCTGCACGATAGTAGGCAGGTGTATCAGTTTCTTCGGCTCTTCAGTGTACGAAGCAACACGACGACAGTGTCAGATACCCCAAAAAATTTATTGGAATACTGGTATGGTTGCTTATACGTGACATATTAATTTGTTCTACATTATTCTTTTGCGTTCTTTTATATATTTATTTTTAGTTATGTACGTCTGCAACCCTAAAAAATCGTACATCTAATGCTCTAGGTAAACCTAGATCGTGCCAGAAGGAAATAAGGTGTTAATGAGATGTAAAAACATACGGTATTAATTCAGTACTGCAGGTTTTCTCAAAAGCCTCATTTCTGTAATATTCTGTCTCTTTCTGTAGAAGCCATATGTGACTTTCATGTAACAGAACAGGGATACTCATACTTTTATAAGATTTCACAAGGCTCTCAACTATTAATTTTTAAAATTTCTTTTAGTGTCTGTAGATTGCCATATTTGTAATTCACTGTTGCTATTCTAATTTTAATATTAATTTCGTCTTGGAAATAAAAAGCGTGTCCTAGAAAATTCAGTACATAAGACTTGTTTCTTATCAATTACTGCTCTAGACCTGATAGAGTCTTGATCAATCAAAAGTTTCTCGAAATGCTAAGATTTGCTGTGCGACAATCAAACTGAGTTAAAGAGTTGCTCTTTATATGTAATCCTCACTGTTTGCAATTAGTAGAAAGTCCCCAGAAAAAAACTTGACATTACATATGTAGCGTAACTTTTAAGTTTGTATGGCCCTTGCCATCATACGACATCTAAGTACAACGTTAGTACTCAGTATGTATCAAAGATGGTGGTATGCATATATCATATTTCCTTCTAAAAATGTAGGTACCTAACAATGGTTACGTCTGTACAAGTGTTTTATTACTTTTGTCAGATGTAAAAATCACTACCTTTCCCACATAATGTTCCACGATACATCGTAGCTAATTTTATTTAATGCTATCCTATTATCTATAAGCAGTTGAGTTTTCCGGTTTCTTCTTTTTAAAATATATTTCTTAGTTGATGATGTTGTTGGGTACTGAAGCTCACTACTTTTAGTCCCAGTTTTGTTAAAAATGAAATGCTTTTAGGTCTCCGGATTCAACAAAACAAACATGGTTACTTTTTCTTTCTCCTAGACGTGGGCTCTGTTTATAAGTTACAACTTAGTTATCTTTCGCTTAACACGGATGTTACTTTGGTACAGCTTTTCAAATCCTTGTTCAGCTGACTCAGTCTAAGCTTCCCGTAATCACGTCCTCTTTTACAGCAACCTCGTGACCGGCAGAGGAGCATGCTGCAGGGCATGCACTACCGTTCATGGTGATCACACGCCCTACCAAGAGCCACGCCCCGCCTTTTGTAACCTGCAGGGGACCATAATAAATCGCGATGACATCAGTGTAATAGTTGTCACATCTTTGACAACACTTTAACAGTGCACTCGGGACATTGTCATCCAAGTAATTACGGAGCAACGTTCACGCTTTGTGGTACGAATCAAGCAATTCATATACAAAAAATATGTTATTAAGTGAGATAGCGTAGTGATTAGCACACTGGATTAACTTTCGAGTGTAAGGTTTAGCATCCCGTGATTTCTCTACACTGCGTACGACATGGTTGCTTTGAAAAGAAAACTGCTTATTTCCTTTTTCCCATCCTTCTCCAAGTCTTGTGTTCCGTCTCTACTGACCTCGGCGTCGACAGGCCGTTAATCTTTCTTCACTCTTCATCAAAAATGGTGTTATAACTTTTCCACTCATCAACTCTGTACAGTCTCTGGGTAACGCCCTCCCCCCCCCCCCCTCTCCCCATCCACGGTTGCAGGAGAGCATTTGAATCTCCAATCTCCAGCCTTGTCCCAAACGTATTTATCAGGCTCTCCATTGCGAAAAAACCAGTTGAATCAGTAGCCAGTCACTGCGATTTATTAACACTGCAATAACGTATTTATTCTCAGCATCGGGCACACTGCTGTCCAAAAATTAAGGACGAAAGTAACTTCCGCATGATGTGTCACTGCCAACAATCATAACTCTATGAAACATGGCCCATATACAGAAAAACTGCTACACTACAGTACAGAATGTAACTGAAATAAGTACGACCGAGCGTGGTGGCACAGCGGTTAGCACACTGGATTAGTTTTCGAGAGGACGACGGCCATCCTGATTCAGATTTTCCCTAAATCGCTTCAAGCTTCCTTTGAAAGGGCAACGCCGTCTTCCTTCCCTACCCTTCCTTAATCCTGTGGGACCGACTCTCGCTGTTTCGTCCTGTGGGATCCTGCCCACCCGTCTAGCATAGGATGCCTAGGAAGCTGTTTTCTCTGATAGCTAGACAACATTCAAGCAGAATTAGATTTTCACTCTGCAGCGGAGTGTACGCTGATATGAAACTTCCTGGCAAATTAAAACTGTGTGCCGGACCGAGACTCGAACTCGGGACCTTTGCCTTTCGTGGGCAAGTGCTCTACCATCTGAGCTACCCAAGCACGACTCAGTACCCGTCCTCACAGCTCTACTTCTGCCAGTATCTCGTCTCCTACCTTCCAAGCTTCACAGAAGCTCTCCTGCGAACCTTGCAGAACTAGAACTCCTGGAAGAAAGGATATTACGGAGAGATGGCTTAGCCACAGCCCGGGGAATGTTTCCAGAATGAGATTTTCACTCTGTGGCGGAGTGTGCGCTGATATGAAACTTCCTGGCAGATTAAAAGGTAGGAGACGAGATACTTCCAGAAGCAGAGCTGTGAGGACGGGGCGTGAGTCGTGCTTGGGTAGCTCAGATGGTAGAGCACTTGCCCGCGAAATGCAAAGGTCCGGAGTTCGAGTCTCGGTCCGCCACACAGTTTTAATCTGCCAGGAAGTTTCTTTAACTTTCAAGCAAATCATATTAATGAATTTTATTACAGTAAACTGAATTGGCAATACTTAACTTTGCCTTTTTCATAACGAAGTGTCGCAAGCAGTTGGCGACATGCCATAGATACTATTTCCATGCAAGCGAAACTTAAGTCACGACTAATGGGTTAGGATGACAGCTCGTCTTCTAGTGCGGCCGAGGATAGCCGTAGCGGCGCTTATAATCTCTTCGTCTAGGTGCCGCTGCTGTGGTGTCGTCCTGGTCAGCGTTCTATTGGCTGACGTCGCCTCAGAGGCCTCTCTGCTGCAACGTTGCGGGCCGACGTGTCGGCGCTTGATGTTATGCCATGACAGGTTCCCTCCCCAAAATCAACCAACTTGAAGGAAATGCGCATTAAGATTTTCAGAAACGCCCTTATTCCAAGACAATAATTACACTGATTTCACCGTGATCTATGATGGTCCCCTGGACACCACAAAATGGGGGACGTGATTCATAATGAGGCAAAGCGTGCTTGTGACGTGCTCCGACGCTGGCCACGGGACTGGTAAGTAGTTCTTGTGGCAGGAGTTGCCTTTCCTCCAACAGCGCGTTTGGTAACTGCTCGATGGACGCTGGCGCATGTAGACGTCCTGCAACACGTCTTCCAAACACATGCCCCACACATTCTCCATGATCAGGCCCGTCATTTCGCGGAATATCCTCTCATTCCAAGAGATCCTCCACCTGCACAGTTGGATGTGGTCGCCCATTGTCATCCGTAAAAATGAAGTCAGGACCAAATGCCTCGGAGTGTAGCGGCAGTGGGGAGTCTGGTGCGTTGCATGGTACACCCCAAGTGTTACATGCTTCACCCACGGTCCCTGCTGTCGAGACATCTTCGCGGGTACCGGGTACGGTTGGACCACCCTCTCCCCAAGGGGAGTGACGGGTTCAGCGGCGTTCGCGCCGCACGAGGCGGAGGGTCAATGTGGAGGCTGGCCGTGTGGCATTAGCCGCTCTGCCTGTGAGTGGACATTGTGGCCGCTCCTTCAGCAAGGTCCTAGCAGGCACGCGGGGGAGGGGTTTATTAGTTATTGGGAGCTCCAACGTTAGGCGGGTGATGGAGCCCCTTAGGGAAATAGCGGACAGGTCGGGGAAGAAGGCCAGTGTTCAATCTGCTTGCCAGGGGGTCTCATCCGAGATGTGGAGGAGGCCCTGCCGGTGGCGATAGAGAGCACTGGGTGCACCCGACTGTAAATTGTTGCTCATGTCGGCACCAATGACTCCTGCCGTCTGGATCCAGAGGTCATCCTCAGTTTATACAAGCGGTTGGCGGAGTTGGTGAAGGCGGAACGCCTCGCTCGCGGGGTGGAATTTGAGCTAACTATTTGTAGTATCCAGAATGAGATTTTCACTCTGCAGCGGAGTGTGCGCTGATATGAAACTTCCTGGCAGATTAAAACTGTGTGCCCGACCGAGACTCGAACTCGGGACCTTTGCCTTTCGCGGGCAAGTGCTCTACCAACTGAGCTACCGAAGCACGACTCACGCCCGGTACTCACAGCTTTACTTCTGCCAGTACCTCGTCTCCTACCTTCCAAACTTTGCAGAAGCTCTCCTGCGAAACTTGCAGAACTAGCACTCCTGAAAGAAAGGATATTGCGGAGACATGGCTTAGCCACAGCCTGGGGGATGTTTCCAGAATGAGATTTTCACTCTGCAGCGGAGTGTGCGCTGATATGAAACTTCCTGGCAGATTAAAACTGTGTGCCCGACCGAGACTCGAACTCGGGACCTTTGCCTTTCGCGGGCAAGTGCTCTACCAACTGAGCTACCGAAGCACGACTCACGCCCGGTACTCACAGCTTTACTTCTGCCAGTACCTCGTCTCCTACCTTCCAAACTTTGCAGAAGCTCTCCTGCGAAACTTGCAGAACTAGCACTCCTGAAAGAAAGGATATTGCGGAGACATGGCTTAGCCACAGCCTGGGGGATGTTTCCAGAATGAGATTTTCACTCTGCAGCGGAGTGTGCGCTGATATGAAACTTCCTGGCAGATTAAAACTGTGTGCCCGACCGAGACTCGAACTCGGGACCTTTGCCTTTCGCGGGCAAGTGCTCTACCAACTGAGCTACCGAAGCACGACTCACGCCCGGTACTCACAGCTTTACTTCTGCCAGTACCTCGTCTCCTACCTTCCAAACTTTGCAGAAGCTCTCCTGCGAAACTTGCAGAACTAGCACTCCTGAAAGAAAGGATATTGCGGAGACATGGCTTAGCCACAGCCTGGGGGATGTTTCCAGAATGAGATTTTCACTCTGCAGCGGAGTGTGCGCTGATATGAAACTTCCTGGCAGATTAAAACTGTGTGCCCGACCGAGACTCGAACTCGGGACCTTTGCCTTTCGCGGGCAAGTGCTCTACCAACTGAGCTACCGAAGCACGACTCACGCCCGGTACTCACAGCTTTACTTCTGCCAGTACCTCGTCTCCTACCTTCCAAACTTTGCAGAAGCTCTCCTGCGAAACTTGCAGAACTAGCACTCCTGAAAGAAAGGATATTGCGGAGACATGGCTTAGCCACAGCCTGGGGGATGTTTCCAGAATGAGATTTTCACTCTGCAGCGGAGTGTGCGCTGATATGAAACTTCCTGGCAGATTAAAACTGTGTGCCCGACCGAGACTCGAACTCGGGACCTTTGCCTTTCGCGGGCAAGTGCTCTACCAACTGAGCTACCGAAGCACGACTCACGCCCGGTACTCACAGCTTTACTTCTGCCAGTACCTCGTCTCCTACCTTCCAAACTTTGCAGAAGCTCTCCTGCGAAACTTGCAGAACTAGCACTCCTGAAAGAAAGGATATTGTGGAGACATGGCTTAGCCACAGCCTGGGGGATGTTTCCAGAATGAGATTTTCACTCTGCAGCGGAGTGTGCGCTGATATGAAACTTCCTGGCAGATTAAAACTGTGTGCCCGACCGAGACTCGAACTCGGGACCTTTGCCTTTCGCGGGCAAGTGCTCTATCAGTTTCATATCAGCGCACACTCCGCTGCAGAGTGAAAATCTCATTCTGGAAACTGATAGAGCACTTGCCCGCGAAAGGCAAAGGTCCCGAGTTCGAGTCTCGGTCGGGCACACAGTTTTAATCTGCCAGAAAGTTTCATATCAGCGCACACTCCGCTGCAGAGTGAAAATCTCATTCTGGAAACATCCCCCAGGCTGTGGCTAAGCCATGTCTCCGCAATATCCTTTCTTTCAGGAGTGCTAGTTCTGCAAGTTTCGCAGGAGAGCTTCTGCAAAGTTTGGAAGGTAGGAGACGAGGTACTGGCAGAAGTAAAGCTGTGAGTACCGGGCGTGAGTCGTGCTTCGGTAGCTCAGTTGGTAGAGCACTTGCCCGCGAAAGGCAAAGGTCCCGAGTTCGAGTCTCGGTCGGGCACACAGTTTTAATCTGCCAGGAAGTTTCATATCAGCGCACACTCCGCTGCAGAGTGAAAATCTCATTCTGGAAACATCCCCCAGGCTGTGGCTAAGCCATGTCTCCGCAATATCCTTTCTTTCAGGAGTGCTAGTTCTGCAAGTTTCGCAGGAGAGCTTCTGCAAAGTTTGGAAGGTAGGAGACGAGGTACTGGCAGAAGTAAAGCTGTGAGTACCGGGCGTGAGTCGTGCTTCGGTAGCTCAGTTGGTAGAGCACTTGCCCGCGAAAGGCAAAGGTCCCGAGTTCGAGTCTCGGTCGGGCACACAGTTTTAATCTGCCAGGAAGTTTCATATCAGCGCACACTCCGCTGCAGAGTGAAAATCTCATTCTGGAAACATCCCCCAGGCTGTGGCTAAGCCATGTCTCCGCAATATCCTTTCTTTCAGGAGTGCTAGTTCTGCAAGTTTCGCAGGAGAGCTTCTGCAAAGTTTGGAAGGTAGGAGACGAGGTACTGGCAGAAGTAAAGCTGTGAGTACCGGGCGTGAGTCGTGCTTCGGTAGCTCAGTTGGTAGAGCACTTGCCCGCGAAAGGCAAAGGTCCCGAGTTCGAGTCTCGGTCGGGCACACAGTTTTAATCTGCCAGGAAGTTTCATATCAGCGCACACTCCGCTGCAGAGTGAAAATCTCATTCTGGAAACATCCCCCAGGCTGTGGCTAAGCCATGTCTCCGCAATATCCTTTCTTTCAGGAGTGCTAGTTCTGCAAGTTTCGCAGGAGAGCTTCTGCAAAGTTTGGAAGGTAGGAGACGAGGTACTGGCAGAAGTAAAGCTGTGAGTACCGGGCGTGAGTCGTGCTTCGGTAGCTCAGTTGGTAGAGCACTTGCCCGCGAAAGGCAAAGGTCCCGAGTTCGAGTCTCGGTCGGGCACACAGTTTTAATCTGCCAGGAAGTTTCATATCAGCGCACACTCCGCTGCAGAGTGAAAATCTCATTCTGGAAACATCCCCCAGGCTGTGGCTAAGCCATGTCTCCGCAATATCCTTTCTTTCAGGAGTGCTAGTTCTGCAAGTTTCGCAGGAGAGCTTCTGCAAAGTTTGGAAGGTAGGAGACGAGGTACTGGCAGAAGTAAAGCTGTGAGTACCGGGCGTGAGTCGTGCTTCGGTAGCTCAGTTGGTAGAGCACTTGCCCGCGAAAGGCAAAGGTCCCGAGTTCGAGTCTCGGTCGGGCACACAGTTTTAATCTGCCAGGAAGTTTCATATCAGCGCACACTCCGCTGCAGAGTGAAAATCTCATTCTGGAAACATCCCCCAGGCTGTGGCTAAGCCATGTCTCCGCAATATCCTTTCTTTCAGGAGTGCTAGTTCTGCAAGTTTCGCAGGAGAGCTTCTGCAAAGTTTGGAAGGTAGGAGACGAGGTACTGGCAGAAGTAAAGCTGTGAGTACCGGGCGTGAGTCGTGCTTCGGTAGCTCAGTTGGTAGAGCACTTGCCCGCGAAAGGCAAAGGTCCCGAGTTCGAGTCTCCGTCGGGCACACAGTTTTAATCTGCCAGGAAGTTTCATATCAGCGCACACTCCGCTGCAGAGTGAAAATCTCATTCTGGAAACATCCCCCAGGCTGTGGCTAAGCCATGTCTCCGCAATATCCTTTCTTTCAGGAGTGCTAGTTCTGCAAGTTTCGCAGGAGAGCTTCTGCAAAGTTTGGAAGGTAGGAGACGAGGTACTGGCAGAAGTAAAGCTGTGAGTACCGGGCGTGAGTCGTGCTTCGGTAGCTCAGTTGGTAGAGCACTTGCCCGCGAAAGGCAAAGGTCCCGAGTTCGAGTCTCGGTCGGGCACACAGTTTTAATCTGCCAGGAAGTTTCATATTTGTAGTATCGTTCCCAGAACCGATCGCGGTCCTCTGGTTTGGAGCCGAGTGAAAGGCTTAAACCAGAGGGACAGACGATTCTGTGGAGATATGGGGTGCAAATTTCTCGACCTCCGCTATCGGGTGGAGAAATGTAGGGTCCCCCTGAATAGGTCAGGCGTGCACTACACGCCGGAAGCGGCTACAACGGTTGCGGAGTACGTGTGGAGTGCACATGTAGGTTTTTTAGGTTAGAGAATTCCCTCCCTAGGCCAAACAAGACGCCTCCTGAGACGCGACAAGGTAGTAGTAGGCAGAACGCAATAGGGAATAACAATATTAATGTGATAATAGTAAACTGCAGGAGCGTCTATAGAAAGGTCCCGGAACAGCTCTCGTTAATAAACGGTCACAACGCCCATATAGTACTAGGGACAGAAAGTTAGCTGAAACCAGATGTAAACAGTAATGAAATTCTAAACTCAGATTGGAATATATACCGCAGAGACAGGCTGGACTGTGAAGGGGGAGGCGTGTTTATAGCGATAAGAAGTGCAGTAGTATCGAAGGAAATTGACGGAGATCCGAAATGTGAAATAATTTGGGTGAAGGTCTCAGTTAAAGCAGGCTCAAATATGGTAATTGGATATCTCTATAGGCCCCATGGCTCGCAGATGTTGTGGCAGAACACCTGAAGGAAAATTTGGAAAATATTTCGAGTAGATTTCCCGACCATGTCATAGTTCTCGATGGAGATTTTAATTTACCAGATATAGACTGGGAGACTCAAACGTTTATAACGGGTGGCAGGGACAAATAATTCAGTGAAATTTTTTGAAGTGGATTATCTGAAAACTACCTTGAGCAGTTAAACAGAGAACCGACTCGTGGCGATAACATATTAGACCTTCTGGTGACAAACAGACCCGAACTATTTGAAACAGTTAACGCTGAACAGGGAATCAGCGATCATAAAGCGATTACTGCATCGATGATTTCAGCTGTAAATAGAAATATTAAAAAATGTAGGAAGATTTTTCTGTTCAGCAAAAGTGACAAAAAGCAGATTTCTGAGTACTTGATGGCTCAACACTAAAGTTTTGTCTCAAGTACAGATAGTGTTGAGGATCAGTGGACCAAGTTGAAAACCATCGTACAATATGCATTAGATGAGTGTGTGCCAAGCAAGATCGTAAGAGACGGAAAAGAGCCACCGTGGTACAAAAACCGAATTAGGAAACTACTATGGAAGCAAAGGGAACTTCACAGCAAACATAAACATAGCCAAAGCCTTGGAGACAAACAAAAATTACACGAAGCGAAATGTAGTGTGAGGAGGGCTATGCGAGAGGCATTGAACGAATTCGAAAGTAAAGTTCTATGTACTGACTTGGCACAAAATCCTAAGAAATTTTGGTCTTATGTCAAAGCGGTAGGTGGATCAGAACAAAATGTCCAGACACTGTGACCAAAATGGTACTGAAACGGAGGATGACAGACTAAAGGCCGAAATACTAAATGTCTTTTTCCAAAGCTGTTTCACAGAGGAAGACTTCACTGTAGTTCCTTCTCTAGATTGTCGCACAGATGACGAAATGGTAGATATCGATATAGGTGACAGAGGGATAGAGAAACAATTAAAATCGCTCAAAAGAGGAAAGGCCGCTGGACCTGATGGGATACCAGTTCGATTTTACACAGAGTACGCGAAGGAAGTTGCCCCCCTTCTTGCAGCGGTGTACCGTAGGTCTCTAGAAGAGCGTAGCGTTCCAAAAGATTGGAAAAGGGCACAGGTCATCCCCGTTTTCAAGAAGGGACGTCGAACAGATGACTCAGATCCCACCGAGCGCGCATCGGATGCGCTGGGAGCGACGTATTGCAGCAATCCCACATGCACCAACCACCTTCGACCAGTTGTCAACCTTGCTGGTGGAGGAATGGAAGGACTTACCACAGGAATTCCTCACCAACCTCGCGACCGGCATAGGAGCATGCTGCAAAGCGTGCGTTGTCGTTCGTGGTCATCACATACACCCTCAAGGGAACCGAGCCCCGCCTTTGGTACTATCCAGGGGACCACAACAAATCTCAGTGACATCAGTGTAATAGCTGTCTTTGAATAAAAGTGTCATTCCAATTCGTCTCATTAGGTATTTCTTTCAGTTACCACCTGCACTATATGAAGCAGAGGAAAGTCCACTGGACATGACGGGATACCAATTCGATTCTACACAGAGTACGCGAAAGAACTTGCCCCCCCTTCTAACAGCCGTGTACCGCAAGTCTCTAGAGGAACAGAAGGTTCCAAATGATTGGAAAAGAGCACAGGTACTCCCAGTCTTCAAGAAGGGTCGTCGAGCAGATGCGCAAAACTATAGACCTATATCTCTGACGTCGATCTGTTGTAGAATTTTAGAACATGTCTTTTGCTCGAGTATCATGTCGTTTTTGGAAACTCAGAATCTACTATGTAGGAAACAACATGGATTCCGGAAACAGCGATCGTGTGAAACCCAACTCGCTTTATTTGTTCATGAGACCCAGAAAATATTAGATACAGGCTCCCAGGTAGATGCTATTTTTTTTGACTTCCGGAAGGCGTTCGATACAGTTCCGCACTGTCGCCTGATAAACAAAGTAAGAGCCTACGGAATATCAGACCAGCTGTGTGGCTGGATTGAAAAGTTTTTAGCAAACAGAACACAGCATGTTGTTATCAACGGAGAGACGTCTACAGACATTAAAGTAACCTCTGGCGTGCCACAGGGGAGTGTTATGGGACCATTGCTTTTCACAATATATATAAATGACCTAGTAGATAGTGTCGGAAGTTCCATGCGGCTTTTCGCGGATGATGCTGTAGTATACAGAGAAGTTGCAGCATTAGAAAATTGTAGCGAAATGCAGGAAGATCTGCAGCGGATAGGCACTTGGTGCAGGGAGTGGCAACTGACCCTTAATATAGACAAATGTAATGTATTGCGAATACATAGAAAGAAGGATCCTTTATTGTATGATTATATGATAGCGGAACAAACACTGGTAGCAGTTACTTCTGTAAAATATCTGGGAGTATGCGTGCGGAACGATTTGAAGTGGAATGATCATATAAAATTAATTGTTGGTAAGGCGGGTACCAGGTTGAGATTCATTGGGAGAGTCCTTAGAAAATGTAGTGCATCAACAAAGGAGGTGGCTTACAAAACACTCGTTCGACCTATACTTGAGTATTGCTCATCAGTGTGGGATCCGTACCAGATCGGGTTGACGGAGGAGATAGAGAAGATCCAAAGAAGAGCGGCGCGTTTCGTCACAGGGTTATTTGGTAACCGTGATAGCGTTACGGAGATGTTTAACACACTCAAGTGGCAGACTCTGCAAGAGAGGCGCTCTGCATCGCGGTGTAGCTTGCTCGCCAGGTTTCGAGAGGGTGCGTTTCTGGATGAGGTATCGAATATATTGCTTCCCCCTACTTATACCTCCCGAGGAGATCACGAATGTAAAATTAGGGAGATTAGAGCGCGCACAGAGGCTTTCAGACAGTCGTTCTTCCCGCGAACCATACGCGACTGGAACAGGAAAGGGAGATAATGACAGTGGCACGTAAAGTGCCCTCCGCCACACACCGTTGGGTGGCTTGCGGAGTATAAATGTAGATGTAGATGTAGAAGCAGTTCTTTCTATGTATGGTCCTAGTTTCATCGAGATCAATTCCTTCTGTCACACGTCACGCGAAAGTTAATTTCCCCCTTTTCCACGCCAGCGTCGTTCTGATATACAGATCAAAATCATCTCTTAATGAAGCCTTAATATTGTTTTTCACACTCTAGTTTTACACTTGCACCGTATGCCCAAGGTAAAAATTTTTTCCTTGCAAAAATCAAGTTGTTGTCGGACTCGAACGCTACAAAACTTTCATCCATCCCCGTAATGCTTTGCTGTGCACTTGTTCAAAGGTCTTTCGGAGCAGTGGAATTTTATGTTGCACGGATAAATTTAGCTTATACCGTCCAGCCTTGCTTTCTCTAGGCAGTCGTAAAGCTGGGCTCTGAGAGCATTGGAGCACTGAGCCACGTCGTAATTTCCTAGCATTGCTACAGTAAACGCTACGTTAGTAGAATGTGCTCTTGGAGCTGCGTTGTGTCTATTTAAGGCTTTTTGCACGTGAAACTGAGAATTTTCCTGCGAAGGAGAGTACATACGAGGCGTGGTTTTTAAGTAAGTACCGTTTTGAAATTTAAAAAAGACGTGCTTAGATATCTCAATAATTTTGTTTTTACATGAAAGCCTGTACCTTAATCTACGCATTGACGCCATTACAGTCTGATTCTTCCTTGTTTACGTTATATACTGTGAGTTTAAGATGCCTCCGATAATCGTGGGTCCCGCCGACTGTGAAGTACGGGCTGTTATAAGATTTCGTAGTGCTAAAGGCCTAAAAGCGATCGATATTCATCGTGAGATCTGTGCAGTTTACGGAGAAAACATTATGAGGGATGGAACGGTTAGAAAGTAGGTGAGAGCATTTAAAGATGGCCGCACAAATAAGCATGATGAACAACGGAGTGGGCGTCCTTCGGTCGTTAATGAAAGTTTGGTGCAAGAAGTAAACAATAAGGTGAGAGAAAACAGACGCTTTACGGTTTCCTCCTTGCGGGATGACTTTCCTAACATTTCTCGTAGTGTTTTGTATGGCATTGTGACCGAGCACTTGAATTATCGAAAATTGTTCACACGTTGCGTACCGAAAATGTTGACGGATGTGCACAAAAAAATGGTTCAAATGGCTCTGAGCACTATGGGACTTAACATCTATGGTCATCAGTCCCCTAGAACTTAGAACTACTTAAACCTAACCAACCTAAGGACGGCACACAACACCCAGCCATCACGAGGCAGAGAAAATCCCTGACCCCTCCGGGAATCGAACCCGGGAACCCGGGCGTGGGAAGCGAGAACGCTACCGCACGACCACGAGATGCGGGCTGGATGTGCACAAAATCAAACGTTTATCAGTACATTGACTTTCCTTGAGCGGTACCACAACGAAGGTGATGATTTCGTAAGTCAAATTGTTACGGGCGATGAAACATGGGTGGCCTACGTCACACCAGAATCAAAGCAAAAGTCCATGGAAGTAGAGCAAGGCCATCGTTTTGCTGCAAGACAATGCCCGTCCGTATGTGGCGAATCAGACCAAAGATCTCATCACATGTTTTCGATGGGAAACTTTATATCATCATCTGTACAGCCCCGATCTCGCGCCCAGTGACTACCATCTGTTCCTGCACTTGAAGAAACACCTGGGGGGTCAGCGTCTTCAAGATGATGTCAAAACAGTGGTGATGCAGTGGATAATAAGTCAGGCGGCAGACTTCTATGATGAGCGTATTCAGAAACTGGTACAACGTTATGAAAAGTGCCGAATATTCATGGAAATTATGTAGGAAAGTAGATAAGGTACAGGCTTTCATGTAAAAATAAAATTATTGAGATATCTTAGCATATCTTTTTTTAAATTTCAAAACAGTACTTACTCAAAAAAAACCCTCGTAGTATACTGATAAGCCAAAAAATTTTGACCGCTGCCCACCACGAGGCTGGATGCCGCCTGGTGAAGTTGCGTGTGGGGTCACCGCCAGACACCACACTTGCTAGGTGGTAGCTTTAAATCGGCCGCGGTCCATTAGTACATGTCGGACCCGCGTGTCGCCACTGTCAGTAATTGCAGACCGAGCGCCACCACACGGCAGGTCTAGAGAGACGTACTAGCACTCGCCCCAGTTGTACGACGACTTTGCTAGCGACTACACTGACGAAGCCTTTCTCTCATTTGCCGAGAGACAGTTAGAATAGCCTTCAGCTAAGTCCATGGCTACGACCTAGCAAGGCGCCATTAACCATATCTAGAGAGTCTCACTTGTATCATCAAGAATGCTGTATAGAAATGATGGATTAAAGTTAGTATTCCAGCAGCTACGTACTTTTCTTTATAGCATTCATTACGTATCCTGTTCCAGACCTCACGCCAGTCTGCGTTAGATTATAGCGTGCATTTCGGCCTCCTCTAACTACAAGGTGTTGGCACATCTGCCAACACATCATTGGCGACGAGAATGGAATCCAAATTGGCGGGACCACTCCGTCCATGTTTCCTCGTGTGGCTGAAAATTACGGAATTGCGGTGCAACTGCGTGCTGTGGCTGCGGTAGCGATGAAGCGGCGGCGGCCGCATCTTTGTATTTGGTTTTGGGGGCCTCTGGTGAGGTGCGTCGGCATCTCAATCAGCTGCGCCTCTGTCGTCGCACGGGTTCTGCCGCTCCCCGTCTGCTTTCAGCGACGGTGCCGTCCGGTCAGCGCCCTGGGGGCCCATCTACTGGCTCGCCTCATCCCCAGGTGTTACCGACGATGCCTTCCATTTTGCCCCATGGCGACGCGCCGCCGCCGCCGCCGCCGCCGCCGCCTGTTCTCCCGCCGGCGCCGCCCGCAGTGGACGCTTCGCTGCAGCCGCCAAGCGCCTCCCTGGGTCCCGCGCCGCCGATCGCTTCCCGTGACCAGCTGTCCTCCGCCATGGAACTCTTGCCCGCTCCGGACCACATGGCGTCATCGCGCGTCGGATACCCCGACGCAATGGAGGTCGACCCTTCGGCCCCTCCTGTCTCTTTACGGGCGCATACACCGCATGTTGACGTGCACCCTGGACTAGGTTTCCAGGCGTTTCCTAGCTCACCTCGGACCGAATGGCCGGGTGCGGGTGGCACAGCCTCGCCTGTTGTTAGGCTCCTCACCTCATCACATACGTCAACGTGGGGCCCTCCCCACGGCGGGCGGAAGCCTTATAACACGACCGTTCGCCGATTTGCGGGGGAGGAATGTGGGGTCACCGCCAGATACCACACTTGCTAGGTGGTAGCTTTAAATCGGCCGCGGTCCATTAGTACATGTCGGACCCGCGTGTCGCCACTGTCAGTAATTGCAGACCGAGCGCCACCACACGGCAGGTCTAGAGAGACGTACTAGCACTCGCCCCAGTTGTAAGACGACTTTGCTAGCGACTACACTGACGAAGCCTTTCTCTCATTTGCCGAGAGACAGTTAGAATAGCCTTCAGCTAAGTCCATGGCTACGACCTAGCAAGGCGCCACTAACCATTTCTACAGAGAGTCTCACTTGTATGATCAAGAATGCTGTATACAAATGATGGATTAAAGTTAAGTATTCCAGCAGCTACGTACTTTTCTTTATAGCATTCATTACGTATCCTGTTCCAGACCTCACGCCAGTCTGCGTTAGATTATAGCGTGCATTTCGGCTTCCTCTAACTACAAGGTGTTGGCACATCTGCCAACACATCATTGCGGCCACATGAAGCTCTATGAAAACTATGTAAGCGCAGCAGAGACTGACGGGCGATCACCCTAGCGAAGATATGGCCTGCAAATGGGGAAATCCACTGACATAAGCGACTTTGTGAATGGAAAGATTGTTATTTCGCAAAGTCTGTCAAAGAGTATCTCTAAACGGCGAAGATGGCCGAGTGTTGGTGTGCTATTGTCATTGAGCATCTACCGAAAGAGGTAGGACAGTGAAACTGCCTCTAGGAGCTCAATGGTTGAACCTCCACAACTCTTCACAGAAGGTGGAGTTAGGAGGCTCGTTCGCTCTGTAAAGTAGGATAGATGGTGATCTGTTGCATCTCTGCCGAGAGGGCACAGCGTCGGTGCACGCACAGGTGTTACGGAGCACACAGTTCAGCCTACATTGTTGAACTTGGAGCTCCGTCGCAGATCACACCTACCTGTTCACACGTTGAGGCTTTTGTCTCAAAGGCTTTTGATTGTGTAAATCACGAAATTCTGCTAGACAAACTCAAGTACTGTGGCATGAGTGGGACAGTGCAGAAATGGTTTAATTCGTACCTAACTGGAAGAGTGCAGAAAGTTGAAATAAGTACACTCCTGGAAATGGAAAAAAGAACACATTGACACCGGTGTGTCAGACCCACCATACTTGCTCCGGATCACACGCACGGCACAGCGGACACACCAGGAACCGCGGTGTTGGCCGTCGAACGGCGCTAGCTGCGCAGCATTTGTGCACCGCCGCCGTCAGTGTCAGCCAGTTTGCCGTGGCATACGGAGCTCCATCGCAGTCTTTAACACTGGTAGCATGCCGCGACAGCGTGGACGTGAACCGTATGTGCAGTTGACGGACTTTGAGCGAGGGCGTATAGTGGGCATGCGGGAGGCCGGGTGGACGTACCGCCGAATTGCTCAACACGTGGGGCGTGAGGTCTACACAGTACATCGATGTTGTCGCCAGTGGTCGGCGGAAGGTGCACGTGTCCGTCGACCTGGGACCGGACCGCAGCGACGCACGGATGCACGCCAAGACCGTAGGATCCTACGCAGTGCCGTAGGGGACCGCACCGCCACTTCCCAGCAAATTAGGGACACTGTTGCTCCTGGGGTATCGGCGAGGACCATTCGCAACCGTCTCCATGAAGCTGGGCTACGGTCCCGCACACCGTTAGGCCGTCTTCCGCTCACGCCCCAACATCGTGCAGCCCGCCTCCAGTGGTGTCGCGACAGGCGTGAATGGAGGGACGAATGGAGACGTGTCGTCTTCAGCGATGAGAGTCGCTTCTGCCTTGGTGCCAATGATGGTCGTATGCGTGTTTGGCGCCGTGCAGGTGAGCGCCACAATCAGGACTGCATACGACCGAGGCACACAGGGCCAACACCCGGCATCATGGTGTGGGGAGCGATCTCCTACACTGGCCGTACACCACTGGTGATCGTCGAGGGGACACTGAATAGTGCACGGTACATCCAAACCGTCATCGAACCCATCGTTCTACCATTCCTAGACCGGCAAGGGAACTTGCTGTTCCAACAGGACAATGCACGTCCGCATGTATCCCGTGCCACCCAACGTGCTCTAGAAGGTGTAAGTCAACTACCCTGGCCAGCAAGATCTCCGGTTCTGTCCCCCATTGAGCATATTTGGGACTGGATGAAGCGTCGTTTCACGCGGTCTGCACGTCCAGCACGAACGCTGGTCCAACTGAGGCGCCAGGTGGAAATGGCATGGCAAGCCGTTCCACAGGACTACATCCAGCATCTCTACGATCGTCTCCATGGGAGAATAGCAGCCTGCATTGCTGCGAAAGGTGGATATACACTGTACTAGTGCCGACATTGTGCATGCTCTGTTGCCTGTGTCTATGTGCCTGTGGTTCTGTCAGTGTGATCATGTGATGTATCTGACCCCAGGAATGTGTCAATAAAGTTTCCCCTTCCTGGGACAATGAATTCACGGTGTTCTTATTTCAATTTCCAGGAGTGTAGTTCTCATAATATGCAAAGATCAGCACATTCCTCAAACTGGGGAACTATCAAGAATGGGGTTTCTCAAGGGTCAGTCTTGGGTCCTTTGCTGTTCTTAATATATATTAATGACTTGCCATTCTATATTCATGAAGAGGCAAAGTTAGTTCTCTTTGCTGATGATACAAGTATAGTAATCACACCTGACAAACAAGACTTAACTGATGAAATTGTCAATACTGTCTTTCAGAAAATTACTAAGTGGTTCCTTGTAAACGGACTCTCACTGAATTTTGATAAGACACAGTACATACAGTTCCGTACAGTGAATGGTATGACACCATTAATAAATATAGACCTTAATCAGAAGCATATAGCTAAGGTAGAATATTCCAAATTTTTAGGTGTGTCCATTGATGAGAGATTAAATTGGAAGAAACACATTGATGATCTGCTGAAACGTTTGAGTTCAGCTACTTATGCAATAAGGGTCATTGCAAATTTTGGTGATAAACATCTTAGTAAATTAGCTTACTACGCCTATTTTCACTCGTTGCTTTCATATGGCATCATATTTTGGGGTAATTCATCACTGAGGAATAAAGTACTTATTGCACAAAAGCGTGTAATCAGAATAATAGCTGGAGTCCACCCAAGATCATCCTGCAGACATTTATTTAAGGATCTAGGGATATTCACAGTAGCTTCTCAGTATATATACTCTCTTATGAAATTTGTTATTAACAACCAAACACAATTCAAAAGTAATAGCAGTGTGCATAACTACAATACTACGAGAAAGGATGATCTTCACTATTCAAGATTAAATCTAACTTTGGCACAGAAAGGGGTGAATTATACTGGCACAAAAGTCTTTGGTCACTTACCAAATAGTATCAAAAGTCTGACAGATAACCAACAAGTATTTAAGAAGAAATTAAAAGAATTTCTGAATGACAACTCCTTCTACTCCATAGAGGAATTTTTAGATATAAATTAAAAACAAAAAAAACAAAAAATTATTAATAAAAAAATAAAAAATAAAAAAAATAAAAATAAAAAAACAAAAATAAAAAAATGAAAAAGTTGTTATATTAACTTAAGTATGTTGTTAAATTAACTTAATTATGTCTTGTGTTGGAAAATTTGACTCGTTCCACATCATTACGAAATATCGTATTCATGATCCATGGAACTAGTATTAATGTAATCTAATGTAATCAAACGGCAACGTTAGTTACGAATGTACTGGGCACTGGACCATCGGGAATCGACGTCGATCAATGGAAACAGAAGGCCGAAATTTTAAACCTAGCTTTCAAAAACTCGTTTACGGTAGAGGACTGCAGCACCATTTCCCCTTTCAATTATCGAACAAACGCAAGGATGGCTGACATAGTGTTTATTGTATCTGGGATTGTAAAGCAGTTAAGATCCTTAGACGCCAGGAAGGCATCTGGCCCAGACGGTATCCCCGTAAGATTTTATGTTGACTATGCTACAAATATAGCACCATTCTTATCCGTCATCTGTCAAAGATCATTGGAACAGTGGAAAGTTCCACGGGACTGAAAGAAGGCCCACGTCATAGCAATCTATAAAAATGGTAGAAAATCAGATGCACATAATTACCGGCCAATTTTACTGACATCGATTTGTTGCAGAATCATTGAACATATTTTGTGTTCAGACATAACGACCTTTCTACACTCCGAGAAGCTCATCTACACAAACCAGTACGGTTTTAGGAAGCAGCGGTCATGCGAGACACAGCTGGCCCTCTTTGTGCATGATATACAACAGGCTTTAGATACCGGCTCCCAGGTTGATGCCATATTTCTCGGCTTTCGAAAGACGTTCGACTCAGTTACGCACTGTCGCTTGCTACAAAAAGTGCTCGCTTACGGTCTATCCGATGACATATGCGGTTGGATAGAAAGTTTTCTAACAGACAGGGAGCAGTATGTCGTCCTCAACGGAGTGACTTCAACAGAAACAAGCGTAATTTCAGGTGTGCCCCAGGGCAGAGTAATAGGTCCTCTGCTTTTTAGTATTTACATAAACGATCTGGTTGATGGTATTGACAGCGGTCTTAGACTCTTTGCCGATGATGCTGTAGTCTACAGGAAAGTAGTATCATACGAAAATTGTGAATAAATCAATCAGGATTTTCAGAAAATAAATGCGTGGTGTAATGACTGGCAGTTATCTCTCAGTATTGGTAAGTGTAACCTACTACGTATAACAAGGCGAAAAGCCCCATTAATGTACGATTACAAAATAAATGCCCAGTCTTTGGAAGCGGTAACGTCCGTCAAATATCTGGGTGTGACTGTTCGAAATGATCTCAAACGGGATGATCAGATTACACAAGTAACGGGTAAGGCGAACTCTAGATTGCGGTTTACTGATAGAATCCTGAAGCGATGCAGTCCTTCAACAAAGGAAATAGTTTACAATACGTTAGTTCGTCCAGTATTGTTCGCCTGTATGGGACCCTTACCAGTTGGGTCTGATTCAAGAAATTGAGAAGGTCCAAAGAAGAGCGGCAAGATTCGTGACTGGTATATTTAGCCATCGCGAGAGCGTTACAAATCTCATAGAAAGTTTGAAGTGGGTCACACTTACAGATAGACGGCGCGCTAAACAGTAGGGGCTGCACATTAAATTCCGAAATCCGATCTTTACCGCGGATATAGAGCATATATTATTATTACCAACTTTCAAATCGTGTAATGGTCATCATGCGATCAGCGAGTGGAACAGAGGGAGGGGGGGGGGATATGATTTAGGCGCGAATTGTGCCCTCCCCCAGACACCGCTTGGTGGCTAGCGGAGTATATATGTAGATGTAGATGTACACTACTGGCCATTAAAATTGCTACACCACGAAGATGAAGTGCTACAGATGCGAAATTTAGCTGACAGGAAGAAGATGCCGTGATATGCAAATGATTACCTTTTCCAGAGCATTCACACAAGGTTGGCGCCGGTGGCGACACCTACAACGTGCTGACATGAGGAAAGGTTACAACCGATTTCTCATACACAAACAACAGTTGATCGGCGTTGCCTGGTGAAACGTTGTTGTGATGCCTCGTGTAAGGAGAAATGCGTACTATCACGTTTCCGACTTTGATAAAGGTCGGATTGTAGCCTATCGCGATTGCGGTTTATCGTATCGCGACATTGCTCCAATGACTGTTAGCAGAATATGGAATCGGTGGGTTCAGGAGGGTAATACGGAACGCCGTGCTGGATCCCAACGGCCTCGTATCACTAGCAATCGAAATGACAGGCATCTTATCCGCATGGCTGTAATGGATTGTGCAGCCACGTCTCGATCCGTCAACAGATGGGGACGTTTGCAAGACAACAACCATCTGCACGAACAGTTCGACGACGTTTGCAGCAGCACTATCAGCTCGGAGACCGTGGCTGCGGTTACCCTTGACGCTGCATCACAGAAAGGAGCGCCTGCGATGGTGTACTCAACGACGAACCTGGGTGCACTAATGGCAAAACGTCATTTTTTCGGATGAATCCAGGTTCTGTTTACAGTATCATGACGGTCGCATCCGTGTTTGGCGACATCGCGGTGAACGCACATTGGAAGCGTGTATTCGTCATCACCATACTGGCATGTCATCCGGCGTGATGGTATAGGGTGCCACTGGTTACACGTCTCGGTCACCTCTTGTTCGCATTGACGGCACTTTGAACAGTGGACGTTACATTTCAGATGTGCTACGACCCGTGGCTCTATCCTTCATTCGATCCCTGCGAAACCCTGCATTACAGTAGGATAATGCACGACCGCATGTTGCAGGTCCTGTACGGGCCTTTCTGGATACAGAAAATGTTCGACCGCTGCCCTGGTCAGCACATTCTCCAGATCTCTCACCAATTGAAAACGTCTGGTCAATGTTGGCCGAGCAACTGGCTCGTCACAATACGCGGGTCACTACTCTTGATGAACTGTGGTATCGTGTTGAAGCTGCATGGGCAGCTGTACCTGTACACACCATCCAAGCTCTGTTTGACTGAATGCCCAGGCGTATCAAGGCCGTTATTACGGCCAGAGGTGGTTGTTCTGGGTACTGATTTCTGAGGATCTATGCACCCAAACTGCGTGAAAATGTAACCACATGTCAGTTCTAGTATAATATATTTGTCCAAAGAAAACCCGTTTATCATCTGCATTTCTTGTTGGTGTAGCAATTTTAATGGCCAGTAGTGTAGAAACGTGTCGGCTCTTTTGGAGAATCACATTTTTGCATCACTAGGTCGATGGTCGTCTCCTCAAGCGCCGTCATCGAGGTGAACGGCTCCTCGAAACGTGCAGCGCACCACGGACGCTGGGGTGGGGGGGGGGGGCGTACTATTCAAGGGGAGACATTCTCCTGTGCTTGCAAGGGAGCTGTGGTAGTAATCGAAGACATGCTGACAGCTGCGAACCATCTGCATTTCTTCATGCTTGATGTCTTCCCCAACGGCGATGTCATGTTTCAGCAGTATTATCTGTCCGTCAGGTTTTAAATTGTAAGACATTTCCAGGGGCTGATGTGGACTCTGACCACAATCTAATGGCTCTGAGCACTATGGGACTTAGCTTCTGAGGTCATCAGTCCCCACAATCTAATGATTATGAGCTGTAGATTAAAACTGAAAAAACTGCAAAAAGGTGGGAGTTTAAGGAGATGGGACCTGAATAAACTGAAAGAACCAGAGGTTGTACAGAGTTTCAGGGAGAGCATAAGGGAACAATTCACAGGAATGGGGGAAAGAAATACAGTAGAAGAAGAATGGGTAGCTTTGAGGGATGAAGTAGTGAAGGCAGCAGAGGATCAAGTAGGTAAAAAGACGAGGGCTAGTAGAAATCCTCGGGTAACAGAAGAAATATTGAATTTAATTGATGAAAGCAGAAAATATAAAAATGCAGTAAATGAAGCAGGCAAAAAGGAATACAAACGTCTCAAAAATGAGATCGACAGGAAGTGCAAAATGGCTAAGCAGGGATGGCTAGAGGACAAATGTAAGGATGTAGAGGCTTATCTCACTAGGGGTAAGATAGATACTGCCTACAGGAAAATTAAAGAGACCTTTGGAGATAAGAGAACCACTTGTATGAACATCAAGAGCTCAGATGGAAACCCAGTTCTAAGCAAAGAAGGGAAAGCAGAAAGGTGGAAGGAGTATATAGAGGGCCTATACAAGAGCGATGTACTTGAGGACAATATTATGGAAATGGAAGAGGATTTAGATCAAGATGAAATGGGAGATACGATAATGCGTGAAGAGTTTGACAGTGCACTGAAAGACCTGAGTCGAAACAAGGCCCTCGGAGTAGACAACATTCAAATGGAACTACTGACGGCCTTGGGAGAGCCAGTCCTGACAAAACTTTACCATCTGGTGAGCAAGATGTATGAAACAGGCGAAATACCCTCAGACTTCAAGAAGAATATAATAATTCCAATCCCAAAGAAAGCAGGTGCTGACAGATGTGAAAATTACCGAACAATCAGTTTAATAAGCCACAGCTGCAAAATACTAACACGAATTCTTTACAGACGAATGGAAAAACTAGTAGAAGCCGACCTCGGGGAAGATCAGTTTGGATTCCGTAGAAATACTGGAACACGTGAGGCAATACTGACCTTACGACTTATCTTAGAAGAAAGATTAAGGAAAGGCAAACCTACATTCCTAGCATTTGTAGACTCCGAGAAAGCTTTTGACAATGTTGACTGGAATACTCTCTTTCAAATTCTGAACGTGGCAGGGGTAAAATACAGGGAGCGAAAGGCTATTTACAGTTTGTACAGAAACCAGGTGGCAGTTATAAGAGTCGAGGGTAATGAAAGGGAAGCAGTGGTTGGGAAGGGAGTGAGACAGGGTTGTAGCCTGTCCCCGATGTTATTCAATCTGTATATTAAACAAGCAGTAAAGGAAACAAAAGAAAAATTCGGAGAAGGTATTAAAATCCATGGAGAAGAAATAAAAACTTTGAGGTTCGCCGATGACATTGTAATTCTGTCAGAGACAGCAAAGGACTTGGAAGAGCAGTTGAATGGAATGGATGGTGTCTTGAAGGGAGGATATAAGATGAACATCAACAAAAGCAAACGAGGATAATGGAATGTAGTCGAATTAAGTAGGGCGATGCTGAGGGAATTAGATTAGGAAATGAGACACTTAAAGTAGTAAAGGAGTTTTGCTATTTGGGGAGCAATATAACTGATGATGGTCGAAGTAGAGAGGATATAAAATGTAGACTGGCAATGGCAAGGAAAGCGTTTCTCAAGAAGAGGAATTTGTTAACATCGAATATAGATTTAAGTGTCAGGAAGTCATTTCTGAAAGTATTTGTATGGAGTGTAGCCATGTATGGAAGTGAAACATGGACGGTAAATAGTTTGGACAAGAAGAGAATAGAAGCTTTCGAAATGTGGTGCTACAGAAGAATGCTGAAGATCAGATGGGTAGATCACATAACTAATGAGGAAGTATTGAATAGGGTTGGGGAGAAATTTGTGGCACAACTTGACCAGAAGAAGGGATCGGTTGGTAGGATATGTTCTGAGGCATCAAGGGATCACCAGTTTAGTATTGGAGGGCAGCGCGGAGGGTAAAAATCGTAGGGGGAGACCAAGAGATGAATACACTAAGCAGATTCAGAAGGATGTAGGTTGCAGTAGGTACTGGGAGGTGAAGAAGCTTGCAAAGGACAGAGTAGCATGGAGAGCTGCATGAAACCAGTCTCAGGACTGAAGACCACAACAACAACAACATCTGTCCGTGCCTCGGAACCAGAGCCGTGCTACAGAAGTTTTAGGAGCATTATAGAGAACTCACGCTGATGTCTCGGCGACCACACTCGCCTGATGTGAATCCCATGGAACCCATCTGACTCGCCATGGGGCGCCGTCACCGCGTACGCAAATCAGCGACCCGTTATTTAACTGAATTACGTGACCTGTGCGTAGATGTCTAATGCCACATACCTCCACAAACATACCCATAAACTGTCGACTCGAAATACTCAGAACCAGTGCTGTATTTCGTTCCAAATACGGACACACAAGCTATTAAGCAGGTGGTCATAGTGTCTTGGCTCATAATACCTTGGCTACTAAAATACTAGCAATCAGTGGTCAGATCACGGTACCAACTCTTTTCATTGGGACAGTATTTTAAACAATTTTTCTACATAGTTGTTACCAGTGTTCAGACATTTATCATAGAGAGATGGTGCCAGTGAATACGGCCACTGCTGAACAATGTTTTCTGCGTCGTCATCGCTGACAAAGCCTTCCTCCAAAATCGCCGTTCAAGAACAAGTGGTAGTAAGAGGTGCGAGTTCGGGGCTGTACGGCGGGTGATCAATCCGCTCTCAACCGAACTGTTGCACAAGGTTTTGAGTGACACCAGCAGAATGGGAACCAGAGAGACGAAGGCGAATTTGCGGAACCGCGACTCTAGTGCTGCGGTAGCGGTAGAACGAAACAGTATTTACTTTCCGAACACGCGCCGGCCGTGGTGGCCGAGCGGTTCTAGGCGCTACAGTCTGGAACCGCGCGACCGATACGATCGCAGGTTCGAATCCTGCCTCGGGCATGGACGTGTGTGATGTCCTTAGGTTAGTTAGCTTTAAGTAGTTGTAAGCTCTAGGGGACTGATGACCTCAGCAGTTAAGTCCCATAGTGCTCAGAGCCATTTGAACCATTTTTTCCGGACACGCCTCGTAGTTTCCACCAATGTCGCGATCTGACACATGCCGTCGCTCATCAGCTTAACCTCCTCCAGCAAGTTATTTTATATTTAGAAGATTTCGATGAAGTAATATGAACATCTTACTTTAAGCTCTTCAGTTATCATGTGGCATATATGTTACATGCAACATTTTTCTTCTGGCTCTGGTTTTTAAAAGAACTTGCCTTGCGTGGCTGTGCGTGACTGTGCGTGCACTTTACACCATGCGCTCTTTTTGCATCAATCGTTTCCCTTTCTGCAAAGTCCCACTTGGTTTCAACGTCTTACTGAAGAAAGCTGTTTATCGCTGTGTTAGCATGGCTTCGAGAATTAAAAGTAATTTCAGTTTGTTTTTGCTGATTTTGAGCTACAATGCAGCGTCAAAGAAACTTGTATAGGCATGTATATTGTTTTGGATGTAGCAATGGGTCTGCATTCGGGTACGACCTATACCGTCACAACCACAGGAGAGAATGCAAGAGGAAGAAGAGAGTGAAGGAAAATAGGAACATGTGATGACAAAGATAACGCTCCAGAAAACCAAACCCTGAGCCATCCTCGAACATCCAGGATATTCCATGATATGCATTTACCTGCGTTCATGGATAAAATCCAGAAAAGTCGTTTCAGATGTTTGTTGCCCGGATGAAGGATTTCAAATTTGTGCAATGCACTAAATGCATAATATATGTTTCTTTCATCGACGAAAGAAACTATTTTCTTTTTTTTCCCAACCAGAATGGACCGTACACGTAGGGGCTTAAAAAAAAGGTGTTATGCATGTCTTCCCACTTTAAGATCATTGCGCAACAAGAGTGGTGGGTTGTCAGAAAATAATATGTGTTTTGGGTGTCCAGCTATGGTAGGGATAACAGATGGATCAGAGTAAGGGAGCGAAATGGCGCGGCAAATGCCAACGTACCCCAGAGATGAAGTACGAGTGACAGTATGATTCTTGTGGACAAAACGTCTAAATTGCATACACCGTCAAATTCTGCCGGAATGTGGACCGAATGCAATGTCGCGTCCGTCCACAGCGAAATGGTGCCGACAACTTGACAGAGGCAGCACGGGCGCGGCTTTTCTTTTTTACTTTTTTACTTTTTTATTTTTATTTTTTCTTCTTTTTTACTTTTTTACTTTTTACTTTTTTACTTTTTTATTTTTTACTTTTTTATTTTTTCCTTTTTTTCTTTTTTCTTTTTTACTTTTTTATTTTAAATTCAGTGTATTAGTATTTGTAAAATGACTCTTAGTGTTAATTAAAAAATGACAATCATTCCACTTGGGACCTGTGGAATGGTACATTGGCTTACTTGTTTTAGTTGTAAATATTTGTCGTGTATTGTTGTTTTTCTGACATGTTCCACATCCTGGAGGACCTCCTCACTGCTGATCAATTGGAATGAAAGTAAATCTAATCTGATGCCGATCGGGAGGAAAGGCCATCCTCATAGACAACGATCACATGCGACAATGTCCAAGAAGTTGAGGAAATGATTCATTATTAGCAGCAACCGCAGATTTCCCGCGATGAAGATGTTCACACAGATGTTCTCGTGTGTCTCCATGACCGGGGAGCACATTCTGTCGACAAGGATAGAACAAGTGTCAGATAATTCAGACTCTTCTTCACAGCGACTTGGTGACTGCGCTGAAAAATAGTGTCATGTATCTGTGTCACTTTGAAGTGTAGTGTACACTACTGGCCATTAAAATTGCTACACCAACAAGAAATGCAGATGATATACGGGTATTCATTGGACAAATATATTATACTAGAACTGACACATGATTACATTTTCAGGCAATTTGGGTGCATAGATCCTGAGAAATCAGTACCCAGAACAACCACCTCTGGCCGTAATAACGGCCTTGATACACCTGGGCATTGAGTCGAACAGAGCTTGGATGGCGTGTACAGGTACAGCTGCCCACGCAGCTTCAACACGATACCACAGTTCATCAACAGTAGTGACTGGAATATTGTGACGAGCCAGTTGCTCGGCCACCATTCACCAGACGTTTTCAATTGGAGAGAGGAGAATGTGCTGGCCAGGGCAGCAGTCGAACATTATCTGTATCCAGAAAGGCGGTCGTGCATTATCCTACTGAAATGCAGGGTTTCGTAGGGATCGAATGAAGGATAGAGCCACGGGTCGTAGCACATCTGAAATGTAACGTCCACTGTTCAAAGTGCCGTCAATGCGAACAAGAGGTGACCGAGATGTGTAACCAGTGGCAACCCATACCATCACGCCGGGTGACACGCAAGTATGGCGATGACGAATACACGCTTCCAATGTGCGTTCACCGCGATGTCGCCAAACACGGATGCGACCGTCATGATACTGTAAACAGAACCTGGATTCATCCGAAAAAATTACGTTTTGCCATTAGCGCACCCAGGTTCGTCGTTGAGTACACCATCGCAGGCGCTCCTTTCTGTGATGCAGCGTCAAGGGTAACCGCAGCCACGGTCTCCGAGCTGATAGTCAGTGCTGCTGCAAACGTCGTCGAACTGTTCGTGCAGATGGTTGTTGTCTTGCAAACGTCCCCATCTGTTGACTGAGGGATCGAGACGTGGCTGCACAATCCATTACAGCCATGCGGATAAGATGCCTGTCATTTCGATTGCTAGTGATACGAGGCCGTTGGGATCCAGCACGGCGTTCCGTATTACCCTCCTGAACCCACCGATTGCATATTCTGCTAACAGTCATTGGATCTCGACCAACGCGAGCAGCAATGTCGCGATAGGCTACAATCCGACCTTTATCCATGTCGGAAACGTGATGGTACGCACTTTTCCTCCTTCCACCAGGCATCACAGCAACGTTTCACCAGGCAACGCTGGTCAACTGCTGTTTGTGTATGGGAAATGGGTTGGAAACTTTTTTCATATCAGCACGTTGTAGGTGTCGCCACTGTCGCCAACCTTGTGTGAATGCTCTGAGAAGCTAATCATTTGCACATCACAGCATCTTCTTCCTGTCGGTTACATTTCGCGTCTGTAGCACGTCATCTTCGTGGTGTAGCAATTTTAATGGCCAGTGGTGTAGCATTCAATAAAAATTACTTGGTCTGGCATGATACTTTTTGAAGTCGTCTCGTAAGAAAAATTTGCGGACTGTGCTTTCATAAGTAATAATAAAAAAAGCGTTTTGCAGTACTTACAAAAAATATTTATGAATTTCAGTTTGTAAATAAAATCCATGAAACGGCTCGGGCAAAAAACGTATCTGTGACTTGCTGTAGCGTATGTGCAAAACACACCAATATTTTCGTGAATCACAACAGCATTTTTTTTAAAAATTCATTACTTTAGCCTTGAATAGAAACGTTTCGTTCAGAAAATTTAACCTCAGGACTGAGAGGTTATCACTTTCATTTACGACACTGTGTCGTGACGTAGGTCTACCTGCAACAGACTATCGCTGCGTCTTTTCCTTTTTTTTCTTTTTTTTACTGTAATAACTCAGATATATTTCTGAGGTGATTGTTGTGGTGTAGTGTTGATCCACATTCATGTCGTAAACAACTGCTTTTTACTGGAGTCAGATTACCGGTGTGCGCTTGAGTTGGTGCGTTTCTGACAGCACTCGAGAATCTTTTAGTGTTGTCTGGAAATACTGTGTTTAATGCGACGGAATCAACAGAGATAACTCGAAAACTTCGCCTTGTAAACGCAATAGTGAAGAAAGAAGTAAACAGACAATTAGGGACAAAAAGCAGTACAAATAGCTAGGTACCTCTAACAAGAAGACTATCGCCTCGAAAATTAGTGATGACCTTGATGTGCTTGTACAGTCATTCTCACGAAAATGAGGATAAAACCAGACTACCGATCAACGGAAACTTGTAATTCGTTGCGACGACTCCATTTTTACACTGTTCTCTACTGCAATACTTGTTCAATAAACACGGTATAAACCCGCATATTAACGCAGAAGTTAACTGGAAGGCACTTAGATACCAGAAGGGGAAAGCGTGAAGCCTTTAACGACTATATTAGCACAGTGACCTCTACAAATACTAAGAAATTTTTGTCATAAATAAATACTACCAACAGAAAAAAATCCAGATATTTATTGCAAAGATAAGAACGAATAATAGATGATAGCAAATTTAAAAGTTGAAATGTTGAACTCATTTCAGAAGAAAATCATTCAACTGTGCAATATTACTGAAAAGGTGTGTAACATAGTAACAAATTACTACATAGGCGATTTACTGCGGAATCCTTCAACATATTCTCAGTTCGAATATAAAAAAATTCTTGAGACTGAGAAGCCTACCTCCACGAATCAGCATGGTTTTGGAAAGTATAGCTCGTGCGAAACTCACCCTGCACTTTTTTCGTACGATATACTGTGAATTATGGGGTGAAGGGAAACAGGCAGGTTCTATATGTCTAGATTTCCAGAAAGCATTTTTTTTCCCCGGTGCCCACTGCAGGGTCTTAACGAAGGTACGAGCGTATGGAATAAGTTCACAGGTATGTGAGTGGCTCGAAGACTTCTTAAGGAATACAGCCCAGTATGTTGTCCACGACGGCGAGTGTTCATCAGAGGCAAGGGTATCATCAGGAGTGCCCTAGGGAAGTGTGATAGGACCGCTGTTGTTCTCTGTATACATAAATGATTTGGCAGACGGGGTGGGCAGCAATCAGAGGACGTTTGCTGATGATGCTGTGGTGTACGGTAAGGTGTCGAAGTTGAGTGAATGTAGGAAGAGACAAGATGATTTATACAAAATATCTAGTTGGTGTGATGAATGGCAGCTAGCTCCAAATGTAGGAAAATGTAAGTTAATGCTCAGGAAAAACAAATCTATACTGTCCAGATACAGCATTGGTAGTGTACTGCATGAACAGTCGCGTTGTTTAAATATCTAATCGTAACGTTGCAAAGCAATATGAAATGGAACGATCATGTGAAGAATGTGACATGGAAGGCTAATGGTCGACTTCGGTTTATTGGGTGAATTTTAGGGAAGTGTGGTTCATTTGCAAAGGAGAAGGCATATGACGTTGGTGCGACCTGTTCTTGAATACTGCTCGAGTGTTTGGGGTCCGTACCAGATCAGATTGAAGGAACACACCGAAGCAATTCAGAGGCGAGCTGCTAGATCTGTTAGGTTCGAATGACTCGCTAGTATTGCGGAGATGCTTCGGGAATTGTATGGGAGTCCCTGGAGGGAAGGTGACGTCTTTTCAAGGGGCACTATTGAGAAAATTTAGAGAACCGGCGTTCGAAGCTGACTGCCGAATGATTCTACTGCCGCCAACGTACACTGCGCTTAAGGATCACGAAGATAAGAGAAATTAGGGCTCATACGGAGGCACATAGACAATCGTTTTCCCTCGCTCTATTTGCGAGTGGACTAGGAAAGGAAACGATTGGGGTGGTACAGGACACCCTCTTCACTCACCGTAAGGTCGCTTGCCAAGCACCTATTGTTGAGTGGTACTTAAGATAGGTAAATAAATTAGTGAAATCAATGTGAAGTAAAAATTAGAAAATAAATGAAAAACTTGGTTTAGTTTAGAAGAGTTACACACTGGGAAACAGCGGTCAGAGCAGCAGTGGCAACGGCCGGCGCTTGCAAGTCAGCATGTTCAGGAGAAGCCATCGCCCTCCCCACATAAGCGGAAGCTGTCGATTCAGCCGTCAGGGCATCGCCCGACCGGCTCACGTGTTTCTCAATTGTCACATGTGATCAGAGGCCCTCGCCTACATTCCAAGAGCCAATGACCGGCGTTAAGAAGATTCTTCGAGAAGTTCAGTTTCAGTTTGAGTTCAATTCCAGTACAGTTCAATCGGTGCTGAAGACCGTCATGCAGGAAGAGACTACATCGCACACAGAAGCACCAAGTCCGCCGCTGTAATGGACTAGCAAGCAGCAGTCTCGCCGCCAGAAGACAGAAGTTAGAAGGCATTTGAAGACTGATTTTTACGTACGCGGGTGACTCGTGAGGACAGGAAGGAGACAGCCTCACATCAGCAGTCACCTATGAGCTGGTGATGAAGATCTGACAGCCGAAGACTGGCAAGCTGGAGTCCGTTGTTCGAGTCCGGGACACTGGCCTTCCCCCGCCGCGCCGCTCCGCTGGCTGACACACAACACTGTCACACGCAGCCGCATAGAGAAGAGAAACACTGGGACGCCACATCCAAGGTATCACCATCCGATTCACGACTTCGTTTGCAATAATTAAACGGGCCACCTCACGAGGCGCGTCTCCAGTCAACTGGGCGAAACGGCGACACGAGATACACACCGCCAGGCGTAATCAGACGCCGCCGCTCACACAGCAGAAGGCTTCGCAAACGACACAGCTGCCGCTCTCCCAGCCAGAACGATCCAGTAAGGAAACCATTGTACAAATCTTTCAATAAAAGTTATATTATCTAACAATGTTTCATTCTACCTCATACCCGAGCCAAGGAAGAACTCACCCTGCCCACATGTTGTTAAGAGAGAAAAAGTAATTTATTTAGTGTTTTTCACCCTGACATAATGCTTTAGAATCAAATGCCCTTTGCAGTAATGCTCATCCTGACAATTGACTAGCATCAAAAGAGGTTACCCAGTTACACTATGCGGGTGTAGAAAATCACAGAGCTCAAGCAGCCTTTCTTCCCACACCACATATGTGTTGGGAAGATACAACACATTTTTTGTGGAATCTGGCCAAATATTGGCCGTGTACAATAATTACTTACGATTTCTTATTTCTGGTGACGTTTATTTTGTCTCTCAGCCCAATATTTTTTGATTCTTTCACTGTTTTCTATGTCCTTAGATAAAGATTCTTCTGTCCTTGTTTTTTTGTTACTCATCAAGTTCTTCAGAGTTCTTACCTTGATTCCGTATTTTTTATGTTATAAGTAATTCCTCAGAATTATTAATTTGTTCTAGAGCTTTATGTGTTTAATTTTTTGTCACTAAAATATTGGAATATTTGTGCAGTAGCCCTTCTTTCCTTTATTCTTTTTGTATGTTCAAAGAAAATCAAACTGTTTCTCTGAATTGTGTCTGAAAGATCTAGAAATTCCTGTATTTACCATTTTCAAATGGTTGAAATGGCTCTGAGCACTATGGGACTTAACTTCTAAGGTCATCAGTCCCCTAGAACTTAGAACTACTTAAACCTAACTAACCTAAGGACATCACAGACAACCATGCCCAAGGCAGGATTCGTACCTGCGACTGTAGCGGTCGCGCGGTTCCAGACTGAAGGGCCTAGAACCGCTCGGCCTCTCCGGCCGGCTATTTACCATTTTCATCTGTTTTCAGCAACAGATGTTTTGAAAGAATTTTCTTTTTTCTGTATTCTCTCCATGCCTCGCACTACTGTTAAAGCGAAACATCCAGCAGAGTATATTCCCTGACATTTTTTACAGTAGTAAATGTCAGATTTTTTTAGTTTATGGAGACATTTTAGTAGATTTCCTTGGATAGTTGGAACCTTGTCTCATTATTTTGGGTTTGATATCATTTACTTCTTTTTTTAATCTATTAATGGGAACAGTTTGTCCAGGATATGGAGATATGAACTTCGTTATTCCTTCCGAAGTCTGTTTCTAGTAAGTTCGGAGCTTTCAAAACGTTACAGATACACATCGTTTTGGGCATGGATATTCTTAGGCCTATGGCTGAATGTGACTCTTTGGCATAGGTCACTCGGCCATTTACGAAATAAAAAAAATTGATTTTGCTCCTTCATCTTTTAGTCCTAGCCAGCTTCTTGTAGTGCCTTGTCCCATTCCCGGATGATTTTTTCCAAGACATTGTTACGGAGCATGGGTGGGTCCATCTCCCTGCCTGTCTCCTTATTTCGAATGGTCTCGAAATTTCAGAGTGAAACTTCACTTAAGATTTTGTGTTTTGAGAAATTATTTGATTAAATTTATTACTTTACCATGAACATTGGACGTATGCAATGTGGATACCAATGTTAATGCACAGGGCAGTTAAAAAGTATCGTGTAACTCATACTTGACAATGATTTACAGAGTATAGACATAGGTGCTTTTTTCGCTGTGGAAAAATGTGGCTATGTTAGACGAATTTTGAAATGTCAGTTAGTCTCCGAGATTTATTTACTAACTGTAAAATAAAATCCACCTCGGAAAAGCTGTGTACTTTATCCAAATTCAGGGCTGTAACTTGTCCGTCCCCCTCTGGAGTATTGCTGTACGGTATGAGGTCCTCAACACAGTAGGACTGATGGAGGAAAGAGGTCAAAAAAGATCAGGTCGTTTTGTATTATGGTGAAACAGGGGAAAGTGTGTCAACGATATGATACGTGAATCATAGTGGCAATGATTAGAACAAAGACGTTTTTCGTTGCTGCGAGATCTTTTCACCGAATTAAAATCACGAGTTTCTCCTGCGAATGCCAAAATAAATTGACTGCAACACACTTCATGAGAAATGACCATCGTGATACAATAAGAGAAATCAGAGTTCGCGCGGAGAGATTCAGGTGTCCATTTCCCCCGAGTGCTTTTCGAAAGAGTCGAATGGTAGACAAATAATCTGAAACTGGCTCTTTCATCTCTCGGCCAAACACTTACAGAGTAATTACGTAGACGTAGATGAAGGTGGCCCGACGAAAATCTAAGACAATGCCGATTAAATGCAATCAGAGCACAGTTGTCGGTACCTCTCTCACTACAAAGTTGAGTTCAGTGTCTCCACTTAACAAATTGCGTGCAGATCCTGAGCAATAAGTAACTGGTTCCCCTTCTAGAGTAACTTCAGAGAGGCCCAAAAGAAAAATGATGTAGCAATTTGCTTGTAACTCTCAGCTCACCATAGAAGGTCCTGATGTAAGACGTTAGACTGTGGAGCGATAACTCCGTTTTAACTCATCCCAAAGTCGTTCCAGCCCGGGACTTTGAACAAGATGTATGTGACAGGCGAAATAACCTCAGATTTCAAGAAAAATATAATTCCAATCCCAAAGAAAGCAGATGTTGATAGACGTGAAAATTACCAAACTATCACTTAAATATATCACGGTTGCAAAAGACTATCACGAATTCTTTACAGACGAATGGAAAAGCTGGTAAAAGACGACCTTGGGGAAGATCAGTCTGGACTCGGTAGAAATGCTGGAACACGAGAGGCAATAGTGACCCTACGACTTACTTTAGAAGATGTAAGTAGGCTGTTTATGTTTTCTTATTGGCAACGTTACGTAGCGCTCTGTATGAAAATCACTGGCTGTGCTGTGTGCAGTCTGTGGCTAGTTTGTATTGTTGTCTGCCATTGTAGTGTTGGGCAGCTGGATGTGAACAGCGCGTAGCGTTGCGCAGTTGAAGGTGAGCCGCCAGCAGTGGTGGATGTGGGGAGAGAGATGGCGGAGTTTTGAAATTTGTAACACTGGATGTCAATTATGATTATTAAGGTAAATACATTGTTTGTTCTCTATTAAAATCTTTCATTTGCTAACTATGCCTATCAGTAGTTAGTGCCTTCCGTAGTTTGAATCTTTTATTTAGCTGGCAGTAGTGGCGCTCGCTGTATTGCAGTAGTTCGAGTAATGAAGATTTTTGTGAGGTAAGTTATTTGTGAAAGGTATAGTTTAATGTTAGTCAGGGCCATTGTTTTGTAGGGATTTTTGAAAGTCAGATTGCGTTGCGCTAAATAATATTGTGTGTCAGGTTAAGCACAGTCGTGTATAAATTGTTCTAAGGGGACGTATCAACCCCTACAACTCACCATCAGTGCACACGCAGGCACTCAGAACTCAGTGTGACGCTCACAGCTGTTGCTATTTGTTGTGGCAGTATTACTTTTACCTCTCATTCAACTATCAGTAGTCAGAGAAGAATGCACTACCTGTCAGCAGCTGTTATCAACGTAAGATAATCTTGTCTTGTCATGTCGTCTCGAAATCTCCTCGATGTGAATAGACATGGCTGATGCACAGTTTCGTCGAGTGTTAGGTCTCGGGGTTTCCCTTACCACTTACCGCGGTGTGACCACGGTATTCCCTGCAGCGCTCTAAGAGATTACATTGTTCGGTATTCTCTTGAGCGTTTCACGTGACGGGCACGACCTGAACATCTAGCGCACTGCTCCAGCCGGTACTCATCGAGACACTCTGACAACCCGATGAAGGATAAATCCCACGCCTCAGGAACAAATGGAGGGGGCAGTTAAAGTGCTCTGTAGCCAAGTGCCTCGGGAGACCCGAAACTTCTCGAACCTTTCCCATCAAATAACTAACCATTTGTCGACGTTTCATACAAAGAATATTTGCAGCTGAATCTTATTTATTTTACGTTTTGATAATAATTTTCATTGCTTTGCTTCACCTCTTCTTCGAACTCCTTAAATGTACCACTTTTTCGAAGAGAATCCTGGTAGCCGAAACTATTGATCGGGTCTCCGCTTGTCGAATTTCGTATGGGAAAATACAGTGCGGTCGCAAAAGTCATGGAATGTCTCCTAACATCGTGTCGGACCTCTTTTTTCCAGCGTGGACTTAGCAAGTCACAGAAAAACTGAGCCACGCTGCCTCTACAGCCATCCACAATAGCGAAAGCGTTGCCAGTGCAGTATTTCTTCAAACCAATAGCGAACAACTGTGGCGTGATGACATGGCGCACTGTCGTCCATAAAGATTGCATCGAAGTTTGGAAACGTGATCTTCATGAACGGCTGCAGATGGTGTCCAAGTACCCGAACATAACCATTTACAGTCAATGATCGTTTCAGTTGGACCAGAGGACCCAGTCCATCCATGTATGCACAGTCCACACCATTGTCCAACCACCACCAGTTTACAAAGTGCGTTGTTGACAACTTGGGTCCATGAAATAAGGACTAATCAGACCAGGCCTCGGATTTCCACTCCTGTAGTGTCCAAACAATACAGTCACGAGCCCAGGAAAGAAGTCATTGGCGTTGTCGTGCTGTTACGAGAGGCATTCGCGTCGGTCATCTGCTGCCACAGTCCATTAAGGGGCTCCGGAAAGGCTCAAAATCATGAAAAGTTCAATTTTTACTTTGTTGCGTTTTCTGAATCTGCAGACTATTACCTTTTAATAGATATATAATTTATTCAATTCCGAAGGCTACAACTATTTTTAATTTTTTTTTTAAATGTGTTCCACATGGGCGTGACCCACTATGGCGCTGTTAAACTGCTGTCAAATGGTGTTATTATTAACGTCCGTGTTCATCAGGTACATTTTAGTGATGTGAGATAAAGTATGTGTTGTGGCTAAACCTATTTTCAGAGACTTAGCAGCACCTGAACTGTAGAAAAAGTGTATTCACGGAAAAACTCAAAACCCCAATGAAAGTGTAAATAGTGTTATATGGTCGAGAATCCCCAAGACTGTATTTGTTGGAATAGAAACACTTCACTTTGGTGTGTATGATGCTGTTGCGACTTTCAATGATGGCAACATTGTAAGGTGCAAGGTATTTAGAAATATGGAAATGAAGATAGGTTCTAACATGGTACGAGCGATGCTTGCTTTAGACAAGGAACGCCTTCGGGCTGCAGACAGGGCTGTAAAGAGTCTAGAAATACAAGCAAGAGTAAACGGGAGGAGGAACAAGAGGAAGCTGGAGGAGGAGTTTGCAGAGGATGAAGATAATCCATCCTATGGACCTGGAATGCACTAAAAAGTTAATCCAATTTTTGTCGCTCGATTCCCAAAACTTTTATTTTCTCATACTAATTACATGTTTTCTAAGGATCTTCCAAACATATTTGTTTCAAACTTTCAGTAAATGTTACACAGTACCTTCTGCATAATTTAACACAGCCTTTTTCCAAAAAACTGTATATTTTTGAATATATAAATAAAAAATTGCAAAAAAATGTTGTGAATTTTCATTACAATTGAAAAAAAATCATCTTTAATAACTAAACTAAAATTTTGTAAAATCCCTGTGTTAAGTTGTAGCCCATATTCCAATAAATAATCTGTAAAAAGTTCAACTTCCTACCTCAAATACTTTGTGAGGAAAGATGTAATTTATAAGCGTTATTTTAACATTGCAAGTACAGGGCGTTCCGGAGCCCCTTAACTCCAAATTTCGTCACTGTCCAAACGCATACGTTCGTCGCATGCCCCGCATCGATTTCTGGGGTTATTTCACGCAGTTTTGCTGGTCTGTTAGCACTGACAACCCTACGCGAAACCGAGCGAGGTGGCACAGTGGTTAGACACTGGACTCGCATTCGGGAGGACGACGGTTCAATCCCGCGTCCGGCCATCCACATTTATGTTTTCCGTGATTTCCCTAAATCGGTCCAGGCAAATGCCGGGATGGTTCCTCTGAAAGGGCACGGCCGACTTCCTTCCCCATCCTTCCCTAATCCGATGAGACCGATGACCTCGCTGTCTGGTCTCCTTCCCCCCCCCCCAAAAAAAAAAAAACAACAACCCCTACGCGAACGCGACCGAGTGAGGTGGCGCAGTGGCTAGCACACTGGACTAGCAATCGCGAGGACGACGGCTCAATCCCGCGTCCGGCCATCCTCATTTAGGTTTCCCGTGATTTCCCTAAATCGCTCCAGGCAAATGCCGGGATGGTTCCTTTGAAAGGGCACGACAGACTTCCTTCCCCATCCTTCCCTAATCCGATGAGACTGATGACCTCGCCGCCGCCGGCCGAGGTGGCCGAGCGGTTCTAGGCGCTACAGTCTGGAACTGCGTGACCGCTACGGTCGCAGGTTCGAATGCTGCCTCGGGCGTGGATGTGTGTGATGTCCTTAGGTTAGTTAGGTTTAAGTAGTTCTAAGTTCTAGGGGACTGACGACCTCAGAAGTTAAGTCCAATAGTGCTCAGAGCCATTTTTGAACCTCGCCTTCTGGTGTCCTCCTCCAAACAACCCATCCCATCCCAACTCCACGCCGCTGCTCAAGGTCATTAAGTGAAGGCCGTCAGCCACTGTGTTGTCAAATGTGAGAGGAAACACCTGAAATTTGGCATTCCCAGGACACTCTTGACACTGTGGCTCTCAGAATACTGAATTCCCTAATCGTTTCCGAAATGTAATAACCAACGCGTCTAGCTGCAACTAACGTTCTGCGTTCAAAGTCTGTTAATTCCCGCCTTGCGGCTATATTCGCGTTGGAAAGCTTTTCACATGATTCACCTCAGTATAAATGACAGCTCCGCCAAGGAACTGCCCTTTTATACCCAGTGTACGCGATTCTACTGCCATCTGCATGTGTGCATATCACCGTCCCACGACTTTTGTCACAGGCTTTGAACGCTGAATGGTAGCTACAACTACAAGCTTGGGACATTCCATTTCGGAAACCGTTAGGGAATTCAGTATTCCCAGATACACACTGTCAAAAGTGTACCGATTACATTTCAGGCATTACCTCTCACTACAGGTAACGCAGTGGCTGACGGCCTTCATTTAACGACCGAGAGCAGCGGCGTTTGCGTAGAGTTGTCAATGCTAACAGACAAGCAACACTACGTGAAATAACCGCAGAAATCAATTTCGGACGTACGGCGAACGTATCCAGTAGGACAGCGCGGCGAAGTTTGGCGTTAGTGGGCTATAGTAGCACATGACCGACGCAAGTGCCTTCCTAACACCGAGACATCGGCTCCGGCTCTTCTCCTGCACTCGTGACAATATCGGTTGGACCCTACACGACTGGAAACCCGTCGCCTGACGAGATGAGTCCTGATTTCAGTTGGTAAGAGCTGATAGTAGCGACCGAGTGTGGCGCAGATCTCACGAAGCCATGGGTCCAAGTTGTCAACAAGGCACTGTGCGAGCTGGTTGTGGTTCCACAATGGTGTGGGCTGTGTTTACATGGAATGGACTAGGTCCTCTGGTCCAGCTGAACCTGTCATTGTCTGCAATTGTTTGTGTTCGGCTGCTTGGAGACCATTTGCACCCATTCATGGACACCATTTTCCCAAAAAAGCGATGGAATTTTATGGATGACAATGCGCTATTTCCTCAAGCAACAATTATTCGCAGCTGGTTTGATGAAGATTCTAGGTAGTTCGAGCACGCGATATGAATCCCATCGAACAATTATGATACATAATCGAGAGTTCAGATCATGCAAAAAATCCTCACCGGCAACACTTTCGCAATTACGGTTGGCTGTATACGTAGTATGGGTCAATATTTCTGCAGGGAACTTGTTGAGCCTTTGCCACGTCCAGCTGGTGCCCTACGCCGGGCAAAGGAGCTCCGACACGATATTAGAAGGTATCCAATGACTTTTGACACAGTTTATAATGAAAAACGATAATTTCATTACTGACATTTTGCAAGCGCTTAACATGTTGAATTTAGGTTAAGGGGCTCCGGAACGCCCTGTACTTGCAATGTTAAAATAACGCTTATAAATTACATCTTTCCTCACAAAGTATTTGAGGTAGGAAGTTGAACTTTTTACAGATTATTTATTGGAATATGGGCTACAACTTAACACAGGGATTTTACAAAATTTTAGTTCAGTTATTAAAGATGATTTTTTTCAATTGTAATGAAAATTCACAACATTTTTTTTGCAGTTTTTTATTTATATATTCAAAAATATACAGTTTTTTTGGAAAAAGGCTGTGTTAAATTATGAATAAGGTACTGTGTAACATTTACTGAAAGTTTGAAACAAATATGTTTGGAAGATCCTTAGAAAACATGTAATTAGTATGAGAAAATAAAAGTTTTGGGAATCGAGCGACAAAGATAGGATTAACTTTTTAGTGCATTCCAGGTCCATAGGATGGATTATCTTCATCCTCTGCAAACTCCTCCTCCAGCTTCCTCTTGTTCCTCCTCCCGTTTACTCTTGCTTGTATTTCTAGACTCTTTACAGCCCTGTCTGCGGCCCGAAGGCGTTCCCTAAAGCAAGCATCGCTCGTACCATGTTTGAACCTATCTTCATTCCCATATTTCTAAATACCTTGCACCTTACAATGTTGCCATCATTGAAAGTCGCAACAGCATCATACACACCAAAGTGAAGTGTTTCTATTCCAACAAATACAGTCTTAGGGATTCTCGACCATATAACACTGTTTACACTTTCATTGGGGTTTTGAGTTTTTCCGTGAATACACTTTTTCAACAGTTCAGGTGCTGCTAAGTCTCTGAAAATAGGTTAGCCAGAACACATACTTTATCTCACATCACCAAAATGTACCTGATGAACACGGACGTTAATAATAACACCATTTGACAGCAGTTTAACAGCGCCACAGTGGGTCACGCCCATGTAGAACACATTTCAAAAAAAATTTAAAAATTGTTGTAGCCTTCGGAATTGAATAAATTATATATCTATTAAAAGGTAATAGTCTGCAGATTCAGAAAACGCAAAAAAGTAAAAAATTGAACTATTCATGATTTTGAGCCTTTCCGGAGCCCCTTAAGTAATGTGTAAGCTTAGGGACTGATGACCTTAGCAGTTAAGTCCCATAAGATTTCACACACGTTTTGAACATACATGTTGAAAGAACTAACTGTCTGACCTTCATGATGGATGCGTAGTACATATGCGCCCACAAGTCGAGATGGACACTGTTTCAGCTTCTTCTTTCTAGCTACTGAGAGTCGAGATGCGTCATGCGACCTCGGCTCATGCTAGTTTCTAACATTTTCTTCTCTGGCAGCACACACCATCTGACTTCTAAACACTGGACAGAAAAACCGGTTCCGACGTATGCTATGAGTGTTGCAAATGACGACAAGCAGCGTTTTCCCTAACAATGTTGGTGCATGATTCACTAAAGCAGGCACTCACGCTAGCCAGTTAGCAAAGCCTGCATGCAGCAGTTTCGTTCGTGGGTTCTTTCTAGAATATCTCAGAAGCATTACGTTACTTCATTAGCCTACTGTGGTAGATTTTTCCGTTTTTAAAATTAATATTCTATTTCCCTCCAGATTCATACGATCCCTCTGGTTTTGAAAAAAAAAAGAAGTGTGAGAGCCACTTATCTACCTCGCTTTATTACCGAGGTTAAGTTGACAGCGCTGACGTGGGTGTAACAATGCTTTCTTGATACGATTTGATTTCACCCTCTACTGGAGCGCATTGTTGTGTCAGGTGCGTACTTCTTAAAATTCGTGGGAAGGAAACTGTAGTAGAAAAACTCTCTCTTTATCATGTTATTATCTTCAACAAGAAATCTATCTTGTAACGTTACTGTGGAAACTTTAAAATGGTTTCAAAGGAACTAAAGTGATTTTTTCGCGAAAGGCTATTGACAAGCTGAACGTTGTGGATTTTCACCCGATTCAATACAGTGTTGCTTCTGAAAAGAACTAACTGCCTTTGTGTTCTATATGACAGAAATATCAGCAAATAGAACGTGTATAAGGGATCAGTTTATATAGATCTAAAATGTAACTGAAATTGTTATCCACTATGCAGCCACAAGATTTTCTTGCATTAGCTGAGAAAGTGAGCAGACACAAACAACAGTACATTTCACCAGAGTTGAAAACTATCGTTGAACAATTGAAGAAGCACTCAGCCCAGTACTGTCCAGGTGTATACGTTCCTGCTTCACTCGTGATTAGTAAGCTGCTATAGAATGGAAGAAGTGGCTTTAGGTAGAAAGCACTTAACTACATATCGCAATATACTTGACAAGTGAAGCACATTTCTGGTCAGAGTATCTGGAATATTAACTGACCAAGATGGATGCAGGCTCTGAAGAGAGTAAGTGTCCGTCGTCCCAGTTACAAGTCAATAACAGCACGTGCGTGCCGTGCTTGAGACACGGCATCGTTCCTTTTGGCGTCCGCATGGCTCTTGAGTTTCCTGGTGGCTCCGTCGGACGCCGCCGCCGAGACATCCACCGAGGTGACTAAAGTCATGGGATACTTACCAATATCACGTCGTACCTCCGTTTGCCCGGTGCTGTGCATCAACTCGTCGTTGCACGAACTCAACAAGTCGCTGGAAATCCTCTGCAGAAATACTGAGCCGTGCTGTCTCTACGAGGTGCATTCAAGTTCTAAGGCCTCCGATTTTTTTTCTCCGGACTGGAAATAGATAGAAACATGCGCATTGTTTTAAAATGAGGCTGCGTTCATTGTCAATACGTCCCAGAGATGGCAGCACCGTACGGCAGATGGAATTTTACTGCCAGTGGCGAGAATGAGAACTGTTTTAAATACTTAAAATGGCGACATTTTCCTTACTTGAACAGCGTGCAATCATTCGTTTTCTGAATTTGTGTGGTGTGAAACCAATTGAAATTCATCGACAGTTGAAGGAGACATGTGGTGATGGAGTTATGGACGTGTGAAAAGTGTGTTCGTGGGTGCGACAGTTTAATGAAGGCAGAACATCTTGTGACAACAAACCGAAACAACCTCGGGCTCGCACAAGCCGGTTTGACGACATGATCGAGAAAGTGGAGAGAATTGTTTTGGGGGATCGCCGAATGACTGTTGAACAGATCGCCTCCAGAGTTGGCATTTCTGTGGGTTCTGTGCACACAATCCTGCATGACGACCTGAAAATGCGAAAAGTGTCATCCAGGTGGGTGCCACAAATGCTGACGGACGACCACATGGCTGCCCGTGTGGCATGTTGCCGAGCAATGTTGACGTGCAACGACAGCATGAGTGGGACTTTCTTTTCGTCGATTGTGACAATGGATGAGACGTGGATGCCATTTTTCAATCCAGAAACAAAGCGCCACTCAGCTCAATGGAAGCACACAGATTCACCGCCACCAAAAAAATTTCGGGTAACCGCCAGTGCTGAAAAAATGATGGTGTCCATCTTCTGGAACAGCGAGGGCGTAATCCTTAACCATTGCGTTCCAAAGGGCATTACGGTAACAGGTGCATCCTACGAAAATGTTTTGAAGAACAAATGCCTTCCTGCACTGCAACGAAAACGCCCGGGAAGGGCTGCGCGTGTGCTGTTTAACCAAGACAACGCACCCGCACATCGAGCTAACGTTACGCAACAGTTTCTTCGTGATAACAACTTTGAAGTGATTCCTCGTGCTCCCTACTCACCTGACCTGGCTCCTAGTGACTTTTGGCTTTTTCCAACAATGAAAGACACTCTCCGTAGCCGCACGTTCACCAGCCGTGCTGCTATTGCCCCAGCGATTTTTCAGTGGTCAAAACAGACTCCTAAAGAAGCCTTCGCTGCTGCCATGGAATCATGGCGTTAGCGTTGTGAAAAATGTGTACGTCTGCAGGGCGATTACGTCGAGAAGTAACGCCAGTTTCATCGATTTCGGGTGAGTAGTTAATTAGAAAAAAAATCGGAGGCCTTAGAACTTGAATGCACCTCGTACAGCCGTCCATAATTGCGAAAGTGTTGCCGGTGTAGGATTTTGTGCACGAACTGACCGCTCGATTGTGTCCCATAAATGTTCGACGGTATTTATATCGGGCGATCTAGGTGGCTAAATCATTCGCTCGAATTATCCAGAATGTTCTTCAATCCGATCGCGAACAGTTGTGGCCTGGTGACAGCGCATTGTCATCCATAAAAATTCCCTCCATGTTTGGCAAGATGAAGGTCATGACTGGCTGCAGATGGTCGCATTTGGTTCAGTTGGACCCGTCCCACGTAATCACAACCCACACCATTATGCAGCCGCCACCAGCTTGCACACTGCCTTGTTGACAACTTGAGTCCTCGTATTTGTGCGGCCTGCGTCGCACTCGAACCCTACCATTAGCTGTTACCGACTTAAACCGGAATTTATCTGGCCAGACCACGGTTTGCCAGTCGTCTGGGGTCCAAACGATGTGGTCGCTAGCCCAGGAGATATGCTGCAGGCCATGTCGTACTGTTATGAAAGCCACTCGCGCCGGTCGACTGCTGCCGCAGCCCATTAACGCCAAATTTCGCCTACCGGATACTTTTGTCGTACACCCCACATTGATTTCTGATGTTATTTCACGGAGCGTTGCTTATCTGTTAGCACTGACAACTCTACGTGAACACCACTGCTCTCGGTCGTTAAGTGAAGGCCGTCGGCCACTGCGTTGTCTGCTTTGAGAGGTAATGCGTGAAATTTGGTATTTTCGACTCGCTGTTGACGCTGTGGGTCTCGGAGTAACGAACTCCCTAAAGATTTCCGCCTACATAATCAACCCAGTCCTTCCTCTTACACGTCACTCTGCTACAACGTGACAAAATCTTATACACTACTGGACATTAAAATTGCTACACCAACAAGAAATGCAGATGATAAACGGGTATTCATTGGACAAATATATTATACTAGAACTGACATGTCATTAAATTTTCACGCAATTTGGGTGCATAGATCCTGAGATATCAGTACCCAGAACAACCACCTCTGGCAGTAATAACGGCCTTGATACGCCTGGGGATTGAGTCAAACAGAGCTTGGATGGCGTGTACAGGTACAGCTGCCCATGCAGCTTCAACACGATACCACAGTTCATCAAGAGTAGTGACTGGCGTATTGTGACGAGCCAGTTGATCGGGTACCTTTGACAAGACGTTTTCAATTGGTGAGAGATCTGGAGAATGTGCTGGCCAGGGCAGCAGTCGAACATTTTCTGTATCCAGAAAGGCCCGTACAGGACCTGCAACATGCGCTCGTGCATTATCCTACTGAAATGTCAGATCCCTTAATCGGGCAGGTAGGTTAGAAAATTTAAAAAGGGAAATGGATAGGTTAAAGTTAGATATAGTGGGAATTAGTGAAGTTCGGTGACAGGAGAAACAAGACTTCTGGTCAGGTGACTACAGGGTTATAAACACAAAATCAAATAGGGGTAATGCAGGAGTAGGTTTAATAATGAATAAAAAGATAGGAGTACGGGTAAGCTACTATAAACAGCATAGTGAACGCATTATTGTGGCCAAGATAGACACGAAGCCCATGCCTTCTACAGTAGTACAAGTTTATATGCCAACTAGGTCTGCAGATGACGAAGAAATTGAAATAATATATGATGAGATAAAAGAAATTATTCAGGTAGTAAAGGGGGACGAAAATTTAATAGTCATGGATGACTGGAATTCGACAATAGGAAAAGGGAGAGAAGGAAAGATAGTAGGTGAATATGGATTGGGGCTAAGAAATGAAAGAGGGAGCCGTCTGATAGAATTTTGCCCAGAGCATAACTTAATCATAGCTAACACTTGGTTCAGGAATCATGAAAGAAGATTGTATACATGGAAGAATCCTGGAGATACTAAAAGGTACCAGATAGATTATATAATGGTAAGACAGAGATTTAGGAACCAGGTTTTAAATTGTAAGACATTTCCAGGGGCAGATGTGGACTCTGACCACAATCTATTGGTTATGAACTGTAGATTAAAACTGAAGAAACTGCAAAAAGGTGGTAATTTATGGAGATGGGAACTGGATAAGCTGATTAAACCAAAGGTTGTACAGAGTTTCAGGAAGAGCATAAGGGAACAATTGACAGGAATGGGGGAAAGAAATACAGTAGAAGAAGAATGGGTAGCTTTGAGGGATGAAGTAGTGAAGGCAGCAGAGGATCAAGTAGGTAAAAAGACGAGGGCTAGTAGAAATCCTTGGGTAACAGAAGAAATATTGAATTTAATTGATGAAAGGAGAAAATATAAAAATGCAGTAAATGAAGCACGCAAAAAGGAATACAAACGTCTCAAAAATGAGATCGACAGGAAGTGCAAAAGGGCTAAGCAGGCATGGCTAGAGGACAAATGTAAGGATGTAGAGGGTTATCTCACAAGGGGTAAGATAGATACAGCCTACAGGAAAATTAAAGAGACCTTTGGAGATAAGAGAACCACTTGTATGAACATCAAGAGCTCAGATGGAAACCCAGTTCTAAGCAAAGAAGGGAAAGCAGAAATCTGGAAGGAGTATATAGAGGGTCTATACAAGGGCGATGTACTTGAGGACAATATTATGGAAATGGAAGAGGATGTAGATGAAGATGAAATGGAAGATACGATACTGCGTGAAGACTTTGACAGAGCACTGAAAGACCTGAGACGAAACAAGGCCCCGGGAGTAGACAACATTCTATTAGAACTACTGACGGCCTTGGGAGAGCCAGTCCTGACAAAACTCTACCATCTGGTGAGCAAGATGTATGAGACAGGCAAAATACCCTCAGACTTCAAGAAGAATATAATAATTCCAATCCCAAAGAAAGCAGGTGCTGACAGATGTGAACATTACCGAACTATCAGTTTAATAAGTCACAGCTGCAAAATACTAACGCGAATTATTTACAGACGAATGGAAAATCTGGTAGAAGCCGACCTCGGGGAAGATCAATTTGGATTCCTAATGACCTTACGACTTACCTTAGAAGGAAGATTAAGGAAAGGCAAACCTACGTTTCTAGCATTTGTAGACTTAGAGAAAGCTTTTGACAACATTGACTGGAGTACTCTCTTTCAAATTCTGAAGGTGGCAGGGGTAAAATACAGGGAGCGAAAGGGTATTTACAATTTGTACAGAAACCAGATGGCAGTTATAAGAGTCGAGGGGTATGAAAGGGAAGCAGTGGTTGGGAAGGGAGTGAGACAGGGTTGTAGCCTATCGCCGATGCTATTCAGTCTGTATATTGAGCAAGCAATAAAGGAAACAAAAGAAAAGTTTCGAATAGGTATTAAAATCCATGGAGAAGAAATAAAAACTTTGAGGTTCGCCGATGACATTGTAATTCTGTCAGAGACAGCAAAGGACTTGGAACAGCAGTTGAACGGAATGGATGGTGTCTTGAAAGGAGGATATAAGATGAACATCAACAAAAGCAAAACGAGGATATTGGAATGTAGTCGAATTAAGTCGGGTGATGCTGAGGGAATTAGACTAGGAAATGAGACACTTAAAGTAGCAAAGGAGTTTTGCTACTTGGGGAGCAAAATAACTGGCAATGGCAAGGAAAGCGTTTCTGAAGAAGAGAAATTTGTTAACATCGAGTATAGATTTAAGTGTCAGGGAGTCGTTTCTGAAAGTATTTGTATGTAGTGTAGCCATGTACGGAAGTGAAACATGGACAATAAATAGTTTGGACAAGAAGAGAATAGAAGCTTTGGAAATGTGGTGCTACAGAAGAATGTTGAAGAATAGGTGGGTAGATCACGTAACTAATGAGGAGGTATTGAATAGGATTGGGGAGAAGAGAAGTTTGTGGCACAACTTGACTAGAAGAAGGGATCGGTTGGTAGGACATGTCCTGAGACATCAAGGGATCACAAATTTAGCATTGGAGGGCAGTGTGGAGGGTGAAAATCGTAGAGGGAGACCAAGAGATCCAGAAGGATGTAGGTTGCAGCAGGTACTGGGAGATGAAGGAGCTTGCACAGGATAGATTAGCATGGAGAGCTGCATCAAACCAGTCTCAGGACTGAAGACCACAACAAGAAAAACATGTAGGGTTTCGCAGGGATCGAATGAAGGTAGAGACATGGGTCTTAACACATCTGAAATGTTACGTCCACTGTTCAAAGTGCTGTCAATGCGAACAAGAGGTGACCGAGACGTGTAACCAATGGCACCCCATACCATCACGCCGGGTGACACGCAACTATGGCGATGACGAATACACGCTTCCAATGTGCGTTCACCGCGATGACGCCAAACACGGATGCGACCATCATGATGCTGTAAACAGAACCTGGATTCATCCGAAAAAATGACGTTTTGCCAGTCGTGCACCCAGGTTAGCTTTGAGTACACCATCGCAGGCGCTCCTGTCTGTGATGCAGCGTCAAGGGTAACTGCATCCCTGCTCTCCGAGCTGATAGTCCATGCTGCTGCAAACGTCGTCGAACTGTTCGTGCAGATGGTTGTTGTCTTGAAAACGTTCCCATCTGTTGACTCAGGGATCGAGACGTGGCTGCACGATCCGTTACAGCCATGCAGATAAGATGCCTGTCATCTCGACTGTTAGTGATACGAGGGCGTTGGTATACAGCATGGCGTTTCGTATTACCCTCTTGAACCCACCGATTGCATATTTTGTTAACACTCATTGGATCTCGACCAACGCGAGCAGCAATATCGCGATACGATGAACCGCAATCGCGATAGGCTACAATCCGACCTTTACCAAATCGGAAACGTGATGGTACGCATTTCTCCTCCTTACACGAGGCATCACAACAACGTTTCACCAGGCAACGCCCGTCAACTTTTGTTTGTGTATGAGAAATCTGTCGGAAGCTTTCCTCATGTCAGCACGTTGTAGATGTCGCCACCGGCGTCAACCTTGTCTGAATGCTCTGAAAAGCTAATCATTTGCATATCACAGCATCTTCTTCCTGTCGGTTAAATTTCGTGTCTGTAGCACGTCATCTTCGTGGTGTAGCAATTTTAATGGCAGTGGTGTACTTCATTCGCGCTTTTACTAGTCCTGCATTCCTGCCTTGTCGTTGCTTCGTGGTGTTCACATGGAATGAGTGTATTGGTAGGAGCCTCTCACTAATGGTGGCCCTCAGCACAATGTGACTCAGCCTGGGAGTAATTATATGGGCTATTGAAAGAGGCTGACTAGTCTAAACTGGTTTGTCTACTGAAATGTTTTTTGAGTATTTGACTGTAGTAAAAGTTATTGATAAAATGAGATAGTACCATCCTTAGGTTAAATGTACTTATTATCTCTATTGTGGGCCCTAAAGCATATATTTTGTCACTGTAGGATATTACACAGAGAGTTGGTAGACATTATGCTGCTTGATATTATAAGATTATTTTGGCTTTATTGTCTTCATCAGAACATGTCCTGACGTTGTAGATGGACACATATGAACATCAAACTATTACTGCTGTCTGTAGTTAGAGGTAATATTTTTTTCAGTCTCGTTTTAAAGTTGTCCGATAATTTGCTGTTGTATTTATATTGTAATACGTTTTTTTTTATTATTTTGAAGGTCATAAAAATTCAAGTTTGACAGTTGTTTACTCAAGGATATTTACAGTCAATCTGTTTGGAAGGGGTTGGGAAGTGGCGGTAAAAATGTTGGCTGCCCTGCAGGGTTGGCATGTAATGCAGGAAGTATTCGAATGCGTTCCAGGAAGTATGTGAGCTGAGCGGCACGACTGAGTAGGGTGAGGGGGGAGAAGGGAAGGTGGACAGAGAGAGGAGGATGAGGAGCTGTGTGCAGTACATGTGACATTTGCTTACATGGACGATTAATGGAGCATTGGCGCTAAAAGCAGATACTAAGATGAACAACACTGAAGCCTAAAAAATGGATCTGAGCACTATGGGACTTAACATCTGAGATCATCAGTCCTCTAGAACTTAGAACTACTTAAACCTAACTAACCTAAGGACATCACACACATCCATGCCCGAGGCAGGATTCGAACCGCGACCGTAGCGGCCGTGCGGTTCCAGAATGAAACGCCTAGAACCGTTCGGCCACACCGGCCGGCCCTGACGCCTAAAGTTGCATGTCTGCGTCATAATGATTAAGGACATGCATGGCCTAGACGAAGAAAGTAGATTGGTGTTTTGCTTTACGCTAAAACGAGTATTTTCTTTTTCATCTTGGTGTTTTTAACACATTCTGGGACTTCCTTATGAATGTAATACAAGTATTTCCCGCAGTATTCAATGTCATATACCTATAAGAGAGCGCTCTCTCAGGAATGAGTTTCTTCGATTCTGTGACTTCTATCTGTTTATAAAACGAAGGATGAAATTGCTGTGAGTGAAAAGAGCGGCAATGGCATTTAATACCCCTTGCTTGTTACAAATATGTTACTGCTTTTCCCGAATACGTCGCGGATCCCGAGGGTGTGGCTAGGCAGGAAACTAACAAGGGAACCTCCCCATCGCACCCCCGTCAGATTTAGTTAGAAGTTGGCACAGTGGATAGGCCTTGAAAAACTGAACACTGATCAATCGAGAAAACAGGAAGAAGTTGTGTGGAACTATAAAAAAGAAGCAAAATATACAAACTGAGTAGTCCATGCGCAAGATATGCAACATCAGGGATCATTTAAGCTCACTAGCGCCGTGGTCCCGTGGTTAGCTTGAGCAGCTGCGGAACGAGAGGTGCTTGGTTCAAGTGTTACCTCGAGTGAAAAATTTAATTTTTTATTTTTAGACAATTATTATCTCCTTGACAGCTATACAGGACAGAAGGATCAGGCATTGTACAAGTTTAGTGTGGGAGAAGACGTGATTACCATTCCTCGAGGTTGTACACCTCTTTTGCAACCGTTAAATGTGTTTGGTTTTCGGCAAGTGAAATACTTTATGAAGAGATTCTATGATTTTGCGATGCTGCACAGGTACACAGAGCAGTATTGTTTACGTGATCGTGTGTCAGTTATCAAAGTTCAGGCACTGACACATAATCAACTTCGCTATCCAAAATTCCAGGACATGTTCAGATTTGCTTGGACATTTGCAGGATTTGACGGTCTACACACGGAAAAATTTGAAAACTTTAAAAACATATGTTTTGACAGAGCACAGGGAAAACTGTGCGACTGTGAACTGTTGCATTCATTTGTTGCAGTTTATGTGACAAACTCTTATGTTTTCATAACTTTTTTGAGAGTGATTTCCCATCCACAAGAAAACCTAAGTCGGGCAAGGTAGAAGAATCTTTTTACCCATTCGCCAAGTGTACAAGTTAGGTGGGTCGACAACATATTCCTGTCATGTGACGCACATGCCGTCACCAGTGTCGTATAGACGTGTTTTCCTGTGGAGGAATCGGTTGACCTATGACCTTGCGATCAAATTTTTTCGGTTCCCATTGGAGAGGCACGTCCTTTCGTCTACTAATCGCACGGTTTTGCGGTGCGGTCAGACACTATACTTATTACAGTGAACAGAGACGTCAATGAACGAACGGACAGATGATAACTTTGCGAAAATAAAGAATGTAAACTTTTTACTCGAGGGAAGACTTGAACCTAGGACCTCTCGTTTCAGCAGCTCGCTAACCACGGGACCACGGCGCTCCTGAGCCCATGTTATCCTTGATGTTGCACATCTTGCGCATGGACTACTCAGTTTGTATATTTTGCTTATTTTTTCCATAGTTCCACACAACTTCTTCCTGTTTTCTCGATTGATCTGTGTTCAGTTTTTCAAGGCCTATTCACTGTGCCAACTTTTAACTAAATCTGAGGGGGACGCGATGGGGAGGTTCCCTTGTAAGAGTTAAAGCTTAAAATGCTTCGAGTTAAATATGTAGCTGTTGTTTCAGCGATTTCCGAGGGTCCAGTCACCCACGGGAGAGGCTGGTGTCCGTGTCACACTCGGCTTAATCGGAATGTGCTGCTGGTCACGTACATGTCGTTTTGACGTCACTTCCGAGCAAACCGAGTGTGTGATAGCTTCTCCCTGCATTCGTTCGAGCAGGTACAGTCACACCCTCTATGTCTCGGCGGTGTCGTTTGAAGCAGCTGCCAAAAATCCAGATGCCAAGCAGGCACCAACGGAACGATGCCGCGTTCATCGCGGCACACACGTGCTGGAATTGATTTGTAATTGGGACGAAAGGTACTTACTCTCTTCAGAGCCTGTATCCATCTTGGCCAATTAATATTCTAGGTATTGCTACCAGAAATGAGATTCATTTGTCAGGTATATTGAGATATTTAGTTTAGTGCTTTCACTTAAACCCTCTCCTTCCATTCTGTAGCAGCTTGCTGATAACGTGCGAGGCAGATACATGTACACCTGGACAGCACTGGGCTCAGTACTCCTTCAGCTGGTACTTTAAATATGATGCTGGCAGCAATCAGAGCAAAATGCCTCGGACCTTTGGAGGTGACGGAGTCCCACCTGTAATTGAAAAACCAGGGACTCCTAAGATACGACTCGGCAAACGAATGGTTACGAGATGGGGAGCTATTAATATCAATGGGGGCTACTCTGGGAAGAAGGTAGAACTGGCAGAGGCTGCAAGTAAGATGGGGTTGGACGTTTTAGCTGTTAGTGACATTCGGGTAAGGGGTGAGAAACAAGAGGAAGTGGGAGAATACAAGGTCTACCTGTCAGGAGTCAAAGCAGGAATAGCACAATGGGGTGTAGGGCTTTTCATCAGGAAAGAAATGGAACCCAGTGTAGTTGCAATAAGGTATGTAAACGAACGACTGATGTGGATAGATATGACAGTGTCTAGCAAGAAAATTAGGATTGTGTCAGTATATTCGCATTGTGAAGGGACAGATCAAGATAAGATGTGTAGTTTTTATGACGCACTCAGTGACATAGTTGTTAGAGTAAAGGACGAGGACAGTGTTCTGCTCATGGATGATTTTAATGCCAGGACTGGAAATCGAACAGAAGGGTATGAAAAGGTTATGGGTAAATTTGGAGAGGATATGGAGGCCAACAGGAACGGGAAACCACTCTTGGATTTCTGTGCCAGTATGGGCTTAGTAATCACAAACTTCTTTTTTAAACATAAGAACATTCACCAGTATACTTGGGAAGGCAGGGGAACCAGATCTGTCATTGACTATATAATAACAGATCAGGAGTTCAGGAAGGCTGTGAGGGACACACGTGTATTCAGGGGATTCTTTGATGACACTGATCACTATTTAATCTGCAGTGAAATTGGTATTGTGAGGCCGAAAGTGCAGGAGGTCAGGTCCATGTGTAGGAGGATAAGAGTGGAGAAACATCAGGATAAGGAAATCAGACACAAGTACATAACAGTGATCTCAGAAAGGTACCAGTTAGTTGAATGTAGTCAATCGCAGTCATTGGAAAAGGAATGGACAAGGTACAGGGACACAGTACTAGAAGTGGCTAAAGAATGTCTTGGAATAGTAGTGTGTAAAAGTAGGATGAAGCAAACAGCTTGGTGGAATGACACAGTCAAGGCAGCCTGTAAAAGGAAAAAGAAGGCGTATCAAAAATGGCTAAATACTAGAACTCAGGTAGACAGAGAAAGTTATGTTGAAGAAAGAAACAAAGCCAAACAGATAATTACAGCATCCAAGAAGAAATCTTGGGAAGACTTTGGAAACAGGTTGGAGACCTTGGGTCAAGCTGCTGGAAAACCATTCTGGAGTGTAATTAGGAGTCTTCGAAACGGAGGTAAGAAGGAAATGACAAGTATTTTGGACAGGTCAGGAAAACTGCTGGTGAATCCTGTGGATGCCTTGGGCAGATGGAGGGAATATTTTGAAGAGTTGCTCAATGTATGTGAAAATACGATCAGTAATGTTTCAGATTTCGAGGTAGGATGGGATAGGAATGATGATGGAAATAGGATCACATTTGAGGAAGTGGAGAAAATGGTCAATAGATTGCAGTGCAATAAAGCAGCTGGGGTGGATGAAATTAAGTCGGAACTCATCAAATACAATTGCATGTCTGGTCTTAAATGGCTACACAGGATAATTGAAATGGCCTGGGAGTCGGGACAGGTTCCATCAGACTGGACAAAAGCAGTAATCACACCAATCTTTAAACATGGAAACAGAAAGGATTGTAACAACTACAGAGGTATCTCTTTAATCAGCGTTGTGGGTAAAATCTTCTCAGGTATTGTTGAAAGGAAAGTGCGAGTATTAGTTGAGGACCAATTGGATGAAAATCAGTGTGGGTTTGGGCCTCTTAGAGGTTGTCAGGACCAGATCTTTAGCTTACGGCAAATAATGGAGAAGTGTTACGAATGGAATAGGGAATTGTGGGGTATCTATGCTTTATAGATCTAGAAAAGGCATATGACCGGGTTCCTAGGAGGAAGTTATTGTCTGTTCTACGAGATTATGGAATAGGAGGCAAACCTTTGCAAGCAATTAAAGGCCTTTACATGTATAGTCAGGCAGCAGTTAGAGTTGACGGTAAATTGAGTTCATGGTTCAGAGTAGTTTCAGGGGTAAGACAAGGCTGCAACCTGTCTCCACTGTTGTTCATATTATTTATGGATCATATGTTGAAAACAATGGACTGACTGGGTGAGATTAAAATATGTGAACACAACATAAGCAGTCTTGCATATGCGGATGACTTAGTTGTGATGGTAGATTCGATTGAAAGTTTGCAAAGTAATATTTCAGAGCTAGACCAGAAATGTAAGGACTATGGTATGAAGATTAGCATCGCCAAAACGAAAGTAATGTCAGTGGGATGGAAATATAAACGGATTGAGTGCCAAATAGGAGGAACAAAGTTAGAACAGGTGGACGGTTTCAAGTACTTAGGATGCATATTCTCACAGGATGGCAACATAGTGAAAGAACTGGAAGCGAGGTGTAGCAAAGCTAATGCAGTGAGCGCTCAGCTACGATCTACTCTTTTCTGCAAGAAGGAAGTCAGTACCAAGACTAAGTTATCTGTGCATCGTTCAATCTTTCGACCAACTTTGTTGTATGGGAGCGAAAGCTGGGTGGATTCAGGTTACCTTATCAACAAGGTTGAGGTTACGGATATGAAAGTAGCTAGGATGATTGCAGGTACTAGTGGATGGGAACAATGGCAGGAGGGTGTTCACAATGAGGAAATCAAAGATAAACTGGGAATGAACTCTATAGATGTAGCAGTCAGGGCGAACAGGCTTAGATGGTGGGGTCATGTTACACGCATGGGAGAGGCAAGGTTACCCAAGAGACTCATGGGTTCAGCAGTAGAGGGTAGGAGGAGTCGGGGTAGACCAAGGAGAAGGTACCTGGATTCGATTAAGAATGATTTTGAAGTAATAGGTTTAACATCAGAAGAGGCACCAATGTTAGCACTGAATAGGGGATCATGGAGGAATTTTATAAGGGGGCTATGCTCCAGACTGAACGCTGAAAGGCATAATCAGTCTTAAGTGATGATGATGATGATGATGATCATGCCTTCGTCTAATGCTCTGTGCTGCAGTAAAATCCACACCACACCTAGTACGAAAGTCACACTGAACGGTCATTAATGACCCGCACTGCGCTAAACGTAGAACAGAAGACGCTTTCTGTTGTCCTGACACCATTTTCATCAGAACTGAAGTGGAGCACACTGCTGCTACCTAGTGGGAACTACGTAAAACCAACAGTACGTTGTTCAAGCACGTATATCAAATAACATAATAGCTATGATTTTTTAAAAATCGGATCATTCTTTTTGATACACCCTGCATTTTGTTGGCTCGCACCTACTTAGGGAGCAATGATCTTCTTAATAAAATAAGAAAAATCAGAGCTCGCACAGAAACATTGAAGTCTTCGTTTTTCCCACACGTTATTCGATAGTGCAACGGTAGAGAAATACACTCCTGGAAATGGAATAAAGAACACATTGACACCGGTGTGTCAGACCCACCATACTTGCTCCGGACACTGCGAGAGGGCTGTACAAGCAATGATCACACGCACGGCGCAGCGGACACACCAGGAACCGCGGTGTTGGCCGTCGAATGGCGCTAGCTGCGCAGCATTTGTGCACCGCCGCCGTCAGTGTCAGCCAGTTTGCCGTGGCATACGGAGCTCCATCGCAGTCTTTAACACTGGTAGCATGCCACGACAGCGTGGACGTGAACCGTATGTGCAGTTGACGGACTTTGAGCGAGGGCGTATAGTGGGCATGCGGGAGGCCGGGTGGACGTACCGCCGAATTGCTCAACACGTGGGGCGTGAGGTCTCCACAGTACATCGATGTTGTCGCCAGTGGTCGGCGGAAGGTGCACGTGCCCGTCGACCTAGGACCGGACCGCAGCGACGCACGGATGCACGCCAAGACCGTAGGATCCTACGCAGTGCCGTAGGGGACCGCACCGCCACTTCCCAGCAAATTAGGGACACTGTTGCTCCTGGGGTATCGGCGAGGACCATTCGCAACCGTCTCCATGAAGCTGGGCTACGGTCCCGCACACCGTTAGGCCGTCTTCCGCTCACGCCCCAACATCGTGCAGCCCGCCTCCAGTGGTGTCGCGACAGGCGTGAATGGGGGGACGAATGGAGACGTGTCGTCTTCAGCGATGAGAGTCGCTTCTGCCTTGGTGCCAATGATGGTCGTATGCGTGTTTGGCGCCGTGCAGGTGAGCGCCACAATCAGGACTGCATACGACCGAGGCACACAGGGCCAACACCCGGCTTCATGGTGTGGGGAGCGATCTCCTACACTGGCCGTACACCACTGGTGATCGTCGAGGGGACACTGAATAGTGCACGGTACACCCAAACCGTCATCGAACCCATCGTTCTACCATTCCTAGACCGGCAAGGGAACTTGCTGTTCCAACAGGACAATGCACGTCCGCATGTATCCCGTGCCACCCAACGTGCTCTAGAAGGTGTAAGTCAACTACCCTGGCCAGCAAGATCTCCGGATCTGTCCCCCATTGAGCATGTTTGGGACTGGATGAAGCGTCGTCTCACGTGGTCTGCACGTCCAGCACGAACACTGGTCCAACTGAGGCGCCAGGTGGAAATGGCATGGCAAGCCGTTCCACAGGACTACATCCAGCATCTCTACGATCGTCTCCATGGGAGAATAGCAGCCTGCATTGCTGCGAAAGGTGGATATACACTGTACTAGTGCCGACATTGTGCATGCTCTGTTGCCTGTGTCTATGTGCCTGTGGTTCTGTCAGTGTGATCATGTGATGTATCTGACCCCAGGAATGTGTCAATAAAGTTTCCCCTTCCTGGGACAATGAATTCACGGTGTTCTTATTTCAATTTCCAGGAGTGTAGTTTGAAGGTGGATATATGAACCCCCTGCCAGGCCCTTAGTTGTGATTTGCAGAGTAATTATGTAAATATAGGTGGAGACAAGTGTAGATACCGGATTGCCGTAGTCTTTTAGAATGTAAGTGGGGTTCCCCAGCATACTAATCCAAATATGTGTTTTATGTTATTTTATTCATATGCTTGTTAAATGTTGCGCTTTGATCTTTTTGTTTAAAGGGATATTCTCCTGTACATAACAATTATTTTCCAGAGTATAGTTCATGGTTTGTTAATGTAGTCTGAAGAGTTTAATTCCTAGTTGGGACTGGGCGATAATATGCATATCTTGGAGGAACTTAATAGCCGCAAGTACAACTTAGTTCGATAGGAATTGCAACCATCTGTCTTGGCGAATGCTAATTTTATTTATTTTTCAGATGGCCACAGTCATTTTCTTATATACCCTGTAACTGAGTGGCGGTACGGAACTCAACGACATGGATCCTCTGCCTAAGTAGCTACTAGATCTACTATTATTAAAATCTTGTGTGTGTTTAATTAATAAATGTTTGAGTTGTCATTCTGCACTTCACACATCCTACAAATTTTCCAAGTTTTTTTCCTTCCTTTCTTTCTTTCTCCTGGGTGTCCTGGGGTTCCCTGTTTTCGGGGACCCAGGCGCATTTCCCCGACTGCCCCACCTTAGTTACAGCCCTGTCCCAAAGGAGCAATAAGTTTGAGTTTTGTGTCTGTGAATCGCTTAGGTTTAATAACAAAAAACTATTTATTGTTTTATCTTTGGTGGCACTCTCTTGGAAAACAATAGTGTCGTCTGTGATGCGCCAACTGTGGAACAGAGGTTAGGGCTTAACGTCCCGTGCACGACGAAGTCACTGGAGGCGTGTCACAAGCTCCGACTGTGAACGATTTCGAAGGAATATTTTTAAAATATTTATTATTGTAGTCAGTTGCATACATCCACCCTGGATTACTAGTTTCGATCATAAGCAGTACAGATTCAAAAATAAAAATAAACGACAAATTAAGTAATAACTGTTCCTTTGTATGCCATCAACAGAAAAATATTTGAAATTAAACACGCTAAAACTGTACCCAGATACTGACATTACATAGATTGACATTATTTGAAATATAATATACATAAAATATTACCTGATTAATCGCGTAGTGAAAGCTCATCATTCTTAAAAAAGAGCATCGTAGTCAAAGTTGTACAGTAGTGGCAACAGCACAAAAGTACGCCTGTGAGCACATTCCATGGTATCAAGCATTATAGTGAACTCACTATGCCGGGTGCAAATCCGGATGTCAAGAATGATGCGAACGGGAGAGTGGAAGGGGGAAGGAGAGATAAAATACTTATATACGCATTCTTAAAATGTAACACAGGACTGTACGAAAGAGGTAATACGAACGATTTGATGTTAAAATGCAAAACTGATACATGGCACGTATTGCTGAAATTTCTGAATAAAGTAAAACAGTGAATTAAAATATAGAGGGTGTGCAGTTTTCACCAGAGGATTTCTGACGTGAGTTGTGCTCGCGTATATAGGACTCACGAGGAACCCCTTGAGTTCGAGGTCCCAAGTTCAATCTTTAATAAGGCCCATTTGAAAGTGTTGTGTTAACAATTATGACAAATGTTAGCTGCTAATGTCTCATCATGTGCATCAGGAGGGCAACAGAAAATTAGTGTCCGGTATGTGCAAAGGTTTACCTTCTATGGGATCTACATGGATAATCTGCAAATCACACTGAAGTGCCTGGCAGAGGGTTCATCGAACCACCTTCACCATTCTCTATTATTCCAATCTCGTACAGCGCGCGGAAAGAACGAACACCTATACCTTTCCGTACGAGCTCTACTTTCCCTTACTTTATTGTGGTGATCGTTTCTTCCTATGTAGGTCGGTGTCAACAAAATACTTTCGCATTCGGAGGAGAAAGTTGGTGATTGGAATTTCGTGAGGAGATTCCGTCGCAACGAAAACGCCTTTTTTTTAAAGATGTCCAGCCCAAATCCTGTATCATTTCTGTGACACTCTCTCCCACATTTCGCGATAATACAAAACGTACTGCCCTTGTTTGAACATTTTTGATGTACTCCGTCAGTCCTATCTGGTATGGATCCCACACCGCGCAGCAGTATTCTAAAAGAGGACGGACAGGTGTAGTGTAGGCAGTCTCCTTAGTAGATCTGTTACATTTTCTAAGTGTCCTTCCAATAAAACGGAGTCTTCGGTTAGCTCGCCCCACAACATTTTCTATGTGTTCCTTCCAATTTAAGTTGTTCGTGCATGTATTACACTTCACAAAATGGACATCGTCGACATTCAAAAAATGTTCGAAACAAACCATTAAATTGCACCATGAACATCCAACGAAAAATGGCGCCTCGCAGTGATTACAAAGGTTCGCACCATCGAGATCGAAGGCGAACTCCTTGGCAGTTACCAACCGTGGAGGATGTTCAGCTAGGTATCCACTCTTAAAGAATGCATATACACTCCTGGAAATGGAAAAAAGAACACATTGACACCGGTGTGTCAGACCCACCATACTTGCTCCGGACACTGCGAGAGGGCTGTACAAGCAATGATCACACGCACGGCACAGCGGACACACCAGGAACCGCGGTGTTGGCCGTCGAATGGCGCTAGCTGCGCAGCATTTGTGCACCGCCGCCGTCAGTGTCAGCCAGTTTGCCGTGGCATACGGAGCTCCATCGCAGTCTTTAACACTGGTAGCATGCCGCGACAGCGTGGACGTGAACCGTATGTGCAGTTGACGGACTTTGAGCGAGGGCGTATAGTGGGCATGCGGGAGGCCGGGTGGACGTACCGCCGAATTGCTCAACACGTGGGGCGTGAGGTCTCCACAGTACATCGATGTTGTCGCCAGTGGTCGGCAGAAGGTGCACGTGCCCGTCGACCTGGGACCGGACCGCAGCGACGCACGGATGCACGCCAAGACCGTAGGATCCTACGCAGTGCCGTAGGGGACCGCACCGCCACTTCCCAGCAAATTAGGGACACTGTTGCTCCAGGGGTATCGGCGAGGACCATTCGCAACCGTCTCCATGAAGCTGGGCTACGGTCCCGCACACCGTTAGGCCGTCTTCCGCTCACGCCCCAACATCGTGCAGCCCGCCTCCAGTGGTGTCGCGACAGGCGTGAATGGAGGGACGAATGGAGACGTGTCGTCTTCAGCGATGAGAGTCGCTTCTGCCTTGGTGCCAATGATGGTCGTATGCGTGTTTGGCGCCGTGCAGGTGAGCGCCACAATCAGGACTGCATACGACCGAGGCACACAGGGACAACACCCGGCATCATGGTGTGGGGAGCGATCTCCTACACTGGCCGTACACCACTGGTGATCGTCGAGGGGACACTGAATAGTGCACGGTACATCCAAACCGTCATCGAACCCATCGTTCTACCATTCCTAGACCGGCAAGGGAACTTGCTGTTCCAACAGGACAATGCACGTCCGCATGTATCCCGTGCCACCCAACGTGCTCTAGAAGGTGTAAGTCAACTACCCTGGCCAGCAAGATCTCCGGATCTGTCCCCCATTGAGCATGTTTGGGACTGGATGAAGTGTCGTCTCACGCGGTCTGCACGTCCAGCACGAACGCTGGTCCAACTGAGGCGCCAGGTGGAAATGGCATGGCAAGCCGTTCCACAGGACTACATCCAGCATCTCTACGATCGTCTCCATGGGAGAATAGCAGCCTGCATTGCTGCGAAAGGTGGATATACACTGTACTAGTGCCGACATTGTGCATGCTCTGTTGCCTGTGTCTATGTGCCTGTGGTTCTGTCAGTGTGATCATGTGATGTATCTGACCCCAGGAATGTGTCAATAAAGTTTCCCCTTCCTGGGACAATGAATTCACGGTGTTCTTATTTCAATTTCCAGGAGTGTAGAATCCTAGTGACGTAACGGGGCGACCAGATCTGACAGAATGTGCTGGTAAGCAACTGAATGCTAAACCGTCTGTCTTGGAGCTTAACGTGAAACTGACTATGCATTAAGGCGTACCTCCTAATAGGGTGAGGATGTGTTTTACAGGCAAGGAAAAAATAAACACCCAGAAGCTGATTTTGTCCAGTGGTTCTAGGTGGCATCAATTGCAATGTGACATACTTTCCAGGAAGGATAGTTTGCTCTAACGGAGTATGATTTTTATACACGTTCCAGGAATCAAGCGAAAGTAAGTTAGCCGGCCGGAGTGGCCGAACGGTTCTAGGCGCTACAGTCGGGAACCACGCGACCGCTACGGTCGCAGGTTCGAATCCTGCCTCGGGCATGGATGTGTGTGATGTCCTTAGGTTAGTTAGGTTTAAGTAGTTCTAAGTCTAGGGGACTGATGACCTCAAATGTTAAGTCCCATAATGCTCAGAGCCATTTGAACCAATCCTTCACCATTTGAAGTTTGCATAGACAGAACACTAATAAAGGACTGGAGAAGTGTTGTCAACAAATATTGTCTCCCTAAACCCTTGGGAAAAGGGAGTGTATTCAACACGCAGTCATACATACAGCTGAAATATGCAACTAGTGCTACTATGCTCTGCTCACCAACTTACTTCGGTACATTTAGCCCGTTTTGTCTCTGGAACCAGAAATATACACTGCAGAGCCAAAGAAACTGGTGCAGGCATGCGTATTCAGACATATGTAAAAAGGCAGAATACGGCGCTGCAGTCGGCAACGCCTATACAGGGTGAAAAGTATTTAAACCGACAAACTCTGGGAGGTTGTAGGGGACACCAAAACAAATATTTTTCCCTAATGTCATTTTTTCCTATGAGGATTATTTAAACCGATGGAGGCCGTATTACGCTCTTCAGTTGTTAGAGGCCATATTACGATCTTCAGTTGTTAGAGGGTGCATTACGCTCTTCAGTTGTAGGCAACTGCTGTCCACCAGCGTAGTAGTGCATTGTCTCTAATGGAGCGACACACCAGGCGTGAATACACTGATATGGTTAGTGCGTACTACGTAGCGCACCACAACGCGGGTTTATCAACAACAATATCATAATCGCCGTATCCTGCATCATACGACCTTTGCTGCTGTGTATCAACGTCTGCTCGAGACTGGGTCATTTAGCAGATTACCTGGACAGGGATGCCGTCGCACGGTAAGAATGCTGCAATCTGAGGAAGCTGTCTTGCAGCATGTGGAGCGGGATCCTTCAATCAGCACTCGTGCAATTGCACGTAACATGGGGACGAATCAGACGAATGTGAGAACAGTCCTTCGAGAGCAATTGTTACGTCCATTTCACTTACAGCGTGTCCACAACGTGGAACCAGTTGATTATCCACCCACAGCACAGTTTTCGCAGTGGTACCTGGAACAGTGTGAAATGCATCCTACATTTCCATCCTCTGTGTTGTTTACCGATGAAGCAACGTTCGGGGGTGATGGAGTCTTCAACATGCACAATTCGCATGTTTGGAGTGAGGATAACCCACATGCCACAGTTACTAGCGCTCATCAAGTGCAGTTCTTCGTTAATGTGTGGTTCGGTGTTGTTGGGGACGGTTTAATTGGGCCGTATCTGCTACCTAGGACATTAAATGGCAGGCACTATTACAATTTTCTCGCCAGAGCATTGCCAAAATTGCTGGAAGACGTCCGGCTCCCTACAAGACAACGCATGTGGTTCCAACATGACGGGGCGCCGGCACATTTCAGTCGTCGTGTGCGTCGATTCCTGGACCGACGGTTGCCAGAAACGTGGATTGACAGAGGTGGTCCTGTACCGTGGCCTGCTCGATCCCCAGATATGCCCCCTCTGGATTTTTTTTGTGTGGGGAGAGATGCGTAACCTTGTTTACGCAACTCCCGTTGCATCAGAAGAGGATCTGGTTGCCCGGATAGTAGCAGCAGCAGGAACAATTCAGGATACTCCTGGGGTTTATGCCCGTGTCAGACAGAACATGATCGGACGGTGTAACGTTTGTTTACGAGTCTATGAAGGCATTTTTGAAAATCTACTGTAATGGGAATTGGGTTGGGTTAATGTGTTGTGTCTTGGTCATAAAAAAATTGAAAAGTGTTTCTTGGTTTCATTAATCTGCCGCCAGAGAAATCTACCTCTACCGGTTTAAATACATTAGGGAAAAATGTTTGTTTTGATGTCCCATACTACCTCCCAGAGTTGGTCGGCTTAAATACTTTTCACCCTGTATAAGACAGTTGTTAGACCGGTTACTGCTACTACAATGGCAGGTTATCAAGAATTAATTCCGAGTCGGCGCACGAGCGATGGGTCGCAGCATCTCCAGAGTAACGATGAAGTGGGGATTTTCACGTACGATCATTTCACGAGTGTACCGTGAATATCAGGAATTCGGTAAAACATCAAATCTCCCACATCGCTGCGGCCGGAAAAACATTCTGCAGCAATGGGACCGACGGCGACTGAAGAGAATCGTTCAACGTGACAAAAGTGCAACACTTCCGCAAATTGCTATAGATTTCAATACTGGACCATCAACAAGTGTCAGTGTGCGAACCATTCAACGAAACATAATCGATATCGGCCTTCGGAGTCGAAGGTCCACTCGTGCACCCTTGATGACTATAGGAAACAAAGCTTTACGTCTCACCAGGGCACGTCAGCGCCGACATTGGACTGTTGATGACTGGAAGCACGTTGCCTGGTCAGACAGGTCTCGCTTCAAATTGTATCGAGCGGATAGAAGTGTACGGGTATGGAGACAACCTCATGAATCCATGGACCTTCCATGTCAACAGGGGACTATTCAAGCTGGTGCAGGCTCTGTAATGGTGTGGGGCGTGCGCAGTTGGAGTGATATGGGACCCCTGACGCGTCTGGATAAGACTCTGGTAATTGGTACGTACGTAAGCATCCTATCTGATCACCTGCATCCATTCATGTCCACTGTGCATTCCTACGGAATGGGCAATTCCAGCAGAACAATGCGACACACCACAAGTCCAGAATTGCTACAGAGTCTCCCCAGGAACATTCTTCTGAGTTCAAACACTTCCACTGGCCACCAAACTCCACAGACATGAACATTATTGATCATAAATGGGGTGCTTTGCAGTTTGCTGTTCAGAGGAGGTCTCCACCCCCTCGTACTCTAACGGATTTATGGGGATTCATGGTGTCAGTCCCTCCCGCACTACTTCAGATATTAGTCGAGTCCACGTCACGTCGTGTTGCGGCACTTCTGCATGCTCGCGGGGGCGCTACACGATATCAGGCAGGTGTATGAGTTTCTTTGGCTCTTCGGTGTATGTTTTACATGAGTTTGCATATATTCGTACACACAGGGACACTCCAGTCACAGTAATGTGACCACGGCCTATGTTCGACGTTGACGTGGAATAACCACTCACAGCGACAGGTGGCACCACAAGCGGTGGAGGGGATACGAAGTGTGTCGGGGGTCGGCCGAAGCAGTGCAGTCGTCGTCGTAAAGCGGAAACAGAGTGATTCATTCGATGTCCAAGAGGGCATCGGATTTTGTGGCAAGGGTGGAAGCATTTCTGAAACGGCTAAGTTTGTAAACAGTTCGCGTGCCGCCGCGGTTAAAGTATACCGTGCATTGCAAAATGGCAGTATCCAAAACTGTGGTGTACCAGTGAACGGCGGTGAACAACGGCTGTGTACGGACGAATATACGTGCAATTGTTGAGCATGTGAACACCCAGATGAAACAGGGGGCTACCAACAGCGTCTTCTCAACAACCGCTGAGGGAATGTAGCGTTCGGGCCTCTTGCAGCAGGTGCCTGGTTCACGCACCCACGCTAACTGCTGTGGAAGGGTGGAATTTGCAGGCCAGTACCGGAGCTGTACGTTCCCTGAGTGGTAACAGGGTGCTTTTCAGATGAATCACACTGTATACAGGGTGAAAAGTATTTAAACCGACAAACTCTGGGAGGCTGCAAGGGACATCAAAACAAATATTTTTCCCTAATGTCATTTTTTCCTATGAGGATTATTTAAACCGGCGGAGGCCGTATTACGCTCTTCAGTTGTTAGAGGCCGTATTACGATCTTCAGTTATTAGAGGGCTTATTGCGCTCTTCAGTTGTAGGCAACTGCTGTCCACCAGTGTAGTAGTGCATTGTCTCTGTTTACTAATGAAACGATACACCTGGAGTGACTACACTGATATGGTTGGTGTGTACTACGTAGCGCACCACAACCGCCGAGCTGCACAGCGGGTTTATCAACAACAATATCCTAATCGCCGTATCCCGCATCATACGACCATTGCTGCTGTGTACCAACGTCTGCGTGAGACCGGGTCATTTAGCAGATTACTTGGACAGGGATGCCGTCGCACGGTAAGAACGCTGCAATTTGGGAAGCTGTCTTGCAGCCTGTGGAGCGGGATCCTACAATCAGCACTCGTGCAATTGCACGTAACATGGAGACGAATCAGACGAATGTAAGAACAGTCCTTCGAGAGCAATTGTTACGTCCATTTCACTTACAGCGTGTCCACAACCTGGAACCAGTTGGTTATCCACCCAGAACACAGTTTTCACAGTGGTACCTGTGAAAGGCATCTTACATTTCCATCCTCTGTGTTGTTTACCGACGAAGCAACGTTCAGGCGTGATGGAGTCTTCGACATGCACAATTCGCATGTTTGGTGTGAGGATAACACGCATGCCATAGCTACTAGAGCTCATCAAGTGCGGTTCTTCGTTAATGTGTGGTTCGGTGTTGTTGGGGATTGTTTAATTGGGCCATATCTGCTACCTAGGTCATTAAATGGCAGGCACTATTACATTTTTCTCGCCAGAGCATTGTCAGGGTTGCTGGAAGAGGCCCCGCTCCCTACAAGACAACGCATGTGGTTCCAACATGACGGGGCGCCGGCAGATTTCAGTCGTCGTGTGCGTCGATTCCTGGACCGACGTTTCCCAGAAACGTGGATTGGCTGAAGTGATCCTGTACCATGACCTGCTCGATGCCCAGATGTGTCCCCTCTGGACTTTCTTGTGTGGGGAGAGATGCGCAACCTTATTTACGCTACTCCTGTTGCATCAGAAGGGGATCTGGTTGCCCGGATAGTAGCAGCAGCAGGAACAATTCAGGATACTCCTGGGGTTTTTGCCAGTGTCAGACAGAACATGATCCGACCGTGTAACCTTTGTTTACGTGTCAATGGAGGCATTTTTAAAAAACTACTGCACTTGAAATTGGGTTGTGTTAATGTGCTATCTCTTGGTCACAAAAAAATGGAAAAGTGTTTGTTGGTTTAATTAATTTGCCGCCAGAGAAATCTTCCTCTGCCGGTTTAAATACTCCCAGCCTCCCAGAGTCTGTCGGCTTAAATACTTTTCATCATGTATGCTCCATCGGACAGATGGCCTTTAGCGTGTCCGGCGTGAAATGTCTGAAAACGAAGAAGGAGGGAGCGTTACGGTATGGGGAATGTCTTCGTGGCGTCCGCTGAGTGATCTCGTCTTTCTAGAAGGCACAATGGATCAACACAAGAACACAAGTATGAATCTATCCCTTGCAGCCCACGTCCACCCCTAAGGGCATGACGGAATCTACCAGCAGGGCAATGCAATGTGTTACACAGCTCGCCGTGTACGTGCGTGGTTCGAAGAGCACCAGGGTGGGATTACCGCACTCACCTTGCCACCAAACTTCCCGGATTTACATATTATCTTGAACTGTGGGCAGATCGGCAAGAAAAAAGGAATAAAAGTAAGATAGTGTTAATACTTTCATCCTTCTTTACTTCCTCTGCATTACTGCAGATCACGTGTCACTGAGCACATTTGTACTGTGCATGCAGTACACGTGAGGTGCCTATTTGTTTCCACTGCCCTGTGTGGAATACATAAGTTCATGTACACTTCACTAACCTGCTGTCTTCATGATGATGATGTCCCCAGTGCAGAAAACAGCACGTAGGTCGTGAATTCTTTTTCTTGAGGCTGAAATTAACTTCGCAAGGAACTGCTGCTACGAATAAACTATAACTTATTTGGGATGCTACTCGTGTTTTTATTGATATAGACACGAGAAGCTATTCTTGATCACAACGTATTGAACATATCTTTCCACAGTCATTATATCTGACTAAAATAACATGAAATACATCCTGCCACAGACAACATGTCTTTCTACTGGAACCGTCAGAATTGGAGAATAAAATTACATGAATCAAATACTGCTATTACAGACAACATGTCTGTACCTAGCGACGGTCGGAATTGTAGTAAATAAAATTGCATGAAACAAATACTGCTATAACAGACAACATGTCTGCCTACTGGAACGGTCAGAACTGGAGAGCCGGACTGCCCGAGACACTTCGCGCGCCAAGCCAGCAAGGCGTGACCCGAACGCCACCGAAGTGCATCGGCAGTAATATCGTCAATCTTTTGTTTTAGTAATACTTTGATTTTAATAATTTTGAAATGACTGATTTGAAAGGAAGGTACTTCGGAAGATATATGGACCCATCTACAATGCCATGGAAGGTAAATGGGAACGAAGAAAAAAAGAAGATCTATACCAGCGGTATGGAAAGCCACACATTGGACGAATATTGGCACAGAAGAGACTCCAATGGTTTGGCCACATCCTACGGGCAGACGGATCCCTTCCAAACAGAGTCCTCCACTCTCAACCCACAGGAAAACGCCCTAGAGGACGCCCAAGAACTCGATGGAAGGATAGGATAACAACGATCCTGAAAGAAGTGGAACCAGCAGCCGTGGAGGAGGACGCCAACGACCGGATGAGATGGACTGCCATCTGCAACAGCTCCCTCCTCTCGTGTAATTGACAGACACTGCGTGTTTTTTGTTTCTGTAATGTATCCCTCTTGCCTTTTAAACCTTTGATTGAATGCCCTGTTTATTTTTTCGTTTCTTCTTTAAGCTGTAATGTACATATGTAACTTTTACTACTGTATAGAGTACTTTTGTAAGTCTTTTTGTCTTTACTTTTCCTTTTGTTCTTCTTGCTGTAGGCCTTAAAGGCCCGATAAGGCAATAAATGATGATGATGATGATGATGATGATGACTGATTGATAGCTGGCTGTTGAGAGATGTTTATTTAAAAAAAATGAAGTAATTTGGATGACAGGTTTAATTAATAATAGCAACTAAAGGTTAACGTTTTGGCTCCCTACCGCCGAACACAACAGCCAATCACAGAGCAGCAGAATCATGCAGGCGGTCTTTCTCACGGGAATGGTACCGAATCTAACATCTGTCACCGGTACTTTATCCCACATTGCGTCATCTCTATGCTTCTTGCATCTCCACTGCCCTGGGAATAGCTTCCTGGAGCCTAATATGATGGCTGAATAAGCCATAAATATTACAGCAGCTGCAGTCAAATGTCCACATTTTCATATGAAGGCAAGAATCACCGATCTGGCTGTAGAATGTTTGTTAAAATCAATCGGTTTCACGCCAGTTTAGGCGTATCCTCAGATGATGTAATTGTGTATTCAGCATTATTTAAAGCTTTTCTTCACATAACTGATAAAATAAAAACCCAATAAGGAATCTGTGACATCACGTTGATCGCACAGTTCACGCCATGGATCCTCCTCCGAGAAACCTTGCGCACCTGGCCACGGCATTGGAGTCAGGATGGTTCCACGTCCCTTTCCATCCTCAGCTTGACAAAACACGTGCTGCGTCAAACGAACACTGGACATAGAGCAACGTCACTGTAATGTCGGCGCTACCAAATATGTATTGATATACTCACATTTTCGATGTGTTACCGAATGTGTGAAGACAGTACAAGAAATCCTGACACGAAGTGCAGTCTCTAAATGACGACTGGTTACTAAAATAAATTTACAATATTCTTGAAAAAGCTACACAGCTCGCTGTTGCCGATGACAGAAATAGCATGCTTTTTGGCAGCACGGACATTACAGTGACGTTGCTCTATGCCCAGTGTTTGTTTCACGTAGCACGTGTTTTCTAATGCTGGGGGTGGAATAAACAAGAATACAACCACTTTGTTTGTATTGTATTGGACGAAATTTGTATGACGCGTGGACTATAACATGGAAGTTATTCCAGACATCATTCCTCCTCTAATGGAACACATTTGCAATTTTATACACTGTATCACTTCATTTTCGTCTTAGACCCTCCACAGTCTCGCAGAACACCTTTGTTAAAGAACATCTGATTCAGGCAGTCAGTCATTTCGCAAACAGTGCCATTTTTCAACAGCAAGATCGTTTACTCAACTTCTGCACTACGTCACGACCAGAGTTACATTCCTGCACAGTTCAGTAAGAGAGAACGAGTCGACGAACGTCAAGTCACCGCACGCGCACCGCCACACTTCTCCAAGACTCATCATACCTGGGAAACTGCGGTGGGTAGGAAGCAAGGCGGTATAGCAAAGACGTAACAGCAGCGCCTTGATTTGTAAAGTATGCAACCCGCAAAACTAGAGATATACGCACTCCGTTTTTATCTCTAGCTCTCACGCGAGGAACTGGAAATTACCCTGTGTTCAGCATAGTATGCAATTTTCTGGTATCTTTGACTGAGAAATGTGGAATTTAAAATACACTGAAGAGCCAAAGAGACTGGTACATCTGCCTAAAATCGTGTACGGTCCCCATGAGCGCGCAGAAGCGCCGCAACACGACGTGACATGGAGTCGACCAATGTTTGAAATAGTGCTGGAGGGAAATTACACCATGAATCCTGCAAGGCTGTCCTTAAATCCATAAGGGTACAAGGGGGTGGAGATCTCTTCTGAATAGCACGTTGCCAGGCATCCCATATATGCTCGATAATGTTCACGTCTGGGGAGTTTAGTGGCTAGAGAAAGTGTTGTAAGTAGGCTGTATAGGTTTTTTTATTGGTAACGCCACCTAGCGCTCTGTATGAAAATCACTGGCTGTGCTGTGTGCAGTCTGTGGCTGGTTTGCATTGTTGTTGGCTATTGTAGTGTTGGGCAGGTGGCTGTTACCAGCGCGTAGCGTTGCACAGCTGGAGGTGAGCCGCCAGCAGTGGTGGATGTGGGGAGAAAGATGGCGGAGTTTTGAGAGCGGATGATGTGGACGTGTGTCCATCAGAGACAGTAAATTTGTAAGACTGGATGTCATGAACTGCTATATATTATGACCTTTGAACACTATTAAGGTAAATACATTGTTTGTTCTTTATCAAAATCTTTCATTTGCTAACTATGCCTATCAGTAGTTAGTGCCTTCAGTAGTTTGAATCTTTTATTTAGCTGGTAGTAGTGGCGCTCGCTGTATTGCAGTAGTTCGAGTAACGAAGATTTTTGTGACGTAAGTGATTTGTGAAAGGTATAGTTTAATGTTAGTCAGGGCCATTCTTTTGTAGGGATTATTGAAAGTCAGATTGCGTTGCGCTGAAAATATTGTGTGTCAGTTTAGTGTTGATCAGAATAGGTAAAGAGCGACATGTCTGAGTACGTGCAGTTCTGCTCAGCTGTTTGAAAATAAAATAACGTAAGTGGTTTACCAGCACAATCATTCATAAATTTTTCTAAGGGGTCGTTTCATATGTCGACCCTTAGCCGAGGATACCTCACTGGAATCTTCTGATTTTTTCTTGTAGTTTGTGCAATTAGTGTAGCTATTGTTTATTGCTAGCGCGTAATTATAGAGAGAATTTCTTTGTAGTTGTAGTTTTTCATTGTTGTACAGCAAAACAGTTGTGGCATGCATGTAGATTTGCACCAAGTATTTCGCAGCTGCGCTTGCATTTAACTAGATATTTTTTTCAGTGCTATGTTAATGTGTTTTCTTATTTTGCTCTTCGAATTGTTCTTTTCTGTGTTATCGTGTGAAATATTGTGACAATAATGGCGTGTGAAAAACGTAACACTAGGCTCAAAAGTAAACTGAGAAACGATAGTGACGACGAGCGTAGCTTATCAGCACCACTGTGTAGTGAATTAACAGACATTCAAAGTAGTAATTTGGTAATTGTGCATAGGGAAATGGAGCGGGCGGCAAATAATAGCGTAGACAGTGAAACAAATAGTGAACAGGGAAGCATTATCGATCGATCGGTCTGCAACAGCTCGCCTCAGGATTCCGAAATGACAGGACACAATCTTGTAAATACTGTAGTTTCAGGTTTTGTGTCCTTGCCGTTTTGTCAAATAAGTCAAGACACACTTTCTGCTTTTCAAAATGCGAATATTGCCGGTTCAAATGCACTGCCGAATAGCACTGAGGAACATGTTTCAGACACCAGTGCATTGTTATTATAATTAATGCAACAAATGCGACAAAAGCTTCAAAAGTTAGACACAATGGAACAAAATCTTCAACAGTTAGACACAATGGAACAAAATCTTTAAAAGTTAGACACAATGGAACAAAATCTTCAAAAGTTAGACTCCACGCTTGAACAAACAGGTGAAGATTTAACTACTGAGTTACATAACATCGAACAGAAATGTCAAAAAGTCTGTAATGATGTAAAAACACAAATTCGTGAGCATTTTCACCCTATTTTTTCGCGGCATGAAAATGCATTACAGAATCAAGAAGCAGCCATAAAAGAACTGCAAACTACTGTTCATGAAAATCACGAGACCTTGCGGGCTAATATTGACTCAGTTGCATCTACCGATTCGGTTACGCTACTTGCAAAAACTCAGGAAAACTTAAAGGACACAGTAGATACTCTGAAAATTGGTTCAGAGAGACACAGGGAGGAAATTAGTTCATTATCAGAGAAAGTAGTTGAACTTTCGGATCAGCTAAATAATTTATCTACGAAAGTAGATGATAATCTGAATGACACAAGACCGGTAGTCTTTAACGATACAGTAGAGTACGAACAAATTAGGAAATTTGAACAAAATGAGAATCAAATTAATACGCAACACCAAAGATAAATCCGGGAAGTACAAGATCAGTTGACACAGGTAATACAAGAATTACATATTTCAGAGGAGACTCGCGCTCCAATATGGGAAGAGGGACTTAGAAATACGGAAAAGTCACAAAATAATAACACAGGGCATTTCGGAAATTATGAAAAAAATTGGCAAGGTACACCGAATTTTGAGATGGAACAGCCGAAAAGAAGTAACAATGACCGATATAAGACTCGCCGACATGATGGACTATAAGATGTTCATTACTACACGTAGATTCAAATCATTTAAGAATTCTGGCAACGACATTCATCCACAAGCATGGCTCGATCAATTCTCTCATTGTTTTCCTCCCAACAGGTCATGGAGCACAGGTTAGAATTTATGTGTGGCTATTTAGAGAATGAACCAGCTGTAAGAATGCGATCGGTCATTCACGATTGTCACAGTGAAGGAGAATTTTAACATGCCTTCCTCTCAGCATATTGGTCTCAAGCTACACAAGACCGAGTAAAACATTGCATCATAATGATGAAACATTTCGAACAATATGAATTTTCCAGTCTTGTTTAATATTTCCAAGACATGTTACATAAGAACCCATACAGCCCCTCAGACCTCATCCGTGTTTGCTTGATCAAATTGCCTGAACATTTACGACATATTACTTTGGCAGGACGTTGCAAAGACAACATTGAAGCTTTTCAGGGACTCTTACAAGAATTGGAAATTGACACTGACAATCACGGAACGTGAAAACAGGAGCACAAAATTACAGGTCACATCTGTTACAATTCCGTGATGACAGAAATAATAACTGGACATGACAAGGCTATTCCTACAACGTAAATCGTGACCAAAATAGACACCATCCGTATGACAACCGTGGGCAGAATAATAGTTATAGAGAAAGATCGCATTTCCGTAGTAATGAATATGACAGAGATAACCATAGAAACAGATAATATGGGAACCAAAATAATTATTATCAAGGGAGACAGAATAACTTCAGACGCAATGGTCCACCGTGTAGTTACAATTCAGGGAGAAATTCTCCACCACATGACCATCAAGAAAGAAACTATGGAATCTACCGACATGATGACAGACGATATAATCTTAACGACAGACCTGAACTGCATCAGAACTGGCGGGATTCAAACAGGGAAGGGCCCTCTTGACAAGGTGAATTTGTAGAAGTTAGGCCTCCTAATTCCAATAATGATGCGCGCCAACAAAGAGACAGACAATGACTCCCACCGCAGGCAGCCACGTGCGCCGGCTGGCTCAGAGAAAAATAACATAGATGCTATCCTTGAGAAAAATTCCAGTATACTTTACCGACGTATACGATAATTGCATTCAAGTTGAAACTCTGAGTACTATGAAGAGTAAAGGATTGCACCACACTTCGCATGTAAAACCGCTTATTGAGAGATAATCTGCTTTTTAACTTAGTCTTTGCTATAAAATTTTTCACTTCACATTACTAGTACTCTTTGCCTCACTTGGAAACTGTTAACGTGCAACAATGTTTTGAAGTTAACTATACAGTCCAGAACCTAGGGAACATATTTAGACAGTAATTACGAATGCATTGTTATAGTGAACAGATGACACAGTGTTGCTATTTGTACATTCTTGCTTATTATTTGCACGATCACATAACGACTATAAGGCTTACATACTTAGAACATATACCGGCACTGCTAATGAGATTTAAATGCAACATTTTGGTTTACTTGAAAATACATTCTGGATTTAAGGTACTTTCTGAGAGATACCAGATGACACACTGGTTAGTTTATTTGACAGACACACGGTTATATCACGATGCTACTAATGAGTGACACAATTTATATTATTGCTTTTGCACTGTATCTGTTTTATATCTGCACAGTTTTTCTGAATTCTGCTGGAAAGTAAAACATGTTTTAGTAGTAACTTTTGTGGTATAGCTACAATGAGACAGCCTTTTCCGTAGCACAACAATATGTTACAGCACAGTACTTTTTTCATCAAGGCAATAAGCGTAATAACTAAGATATCTATACGCAAAGCATTTCACTTTTGTTTATGAGGAGGTGAGTACATTGACTTCAGCAGAACTTTGCTTACAGAGTACGATAACTACGACACTTCCACAGAATTACCTTACAGCAAGACGCACATTTAGCGCTGCATGACACGCATTTGAGTGATTGATTTGTACTTAAAACATTTATTTTTAAAGATTTTTGAATTACAATGATACAAAGGTTTTCCGATACAGTGATACATTTCATTCCATTGCTGTAATCTGTAACACCTGAGGGTATAATTACATTAATCCTCAGGGGGGTACACGCTTACTTTGTGTACCATGTGTTTGGCAAGAACAAGGAGCCTTAGCTAATATGGTATTTGCTTATACAATTTTACACATCGGTACCATATTTCTCTAACACAGAATTACACAGCTATCTGATTATTTGACAGAGAAACAAACATTCTTTTTACTACATCAGTGACACATGTTTACGCAATTACAAAAAAAAATGGTTCAAATGGCTCTGAGCACTATGGGACTCAACTGCTGAGGTCATTAGTCCCCTAGAACTTAGAACTAGTTAAACCTAACTAACCTAAGAACATCACAAACATCCATGCCCGAGGCAGGATTCGAACCTGCGACCATAGCGGTCTTGCGGTTCCAGACTGCAGCGCCTTTACGCAATTACACAGTTGGATAACTTCACACTTATGAAACTGTATTTTGTCTGCACTGTGTGAACTGTTCATACTTTTTTGGAACCATTGTGATACTATGAGAGCTTTGAATGTCGTATGTGGTGAGGGAGCATGATTTTTTAAGTACGTTTGAGGTAGATGACTTTATTGAAGGTCTTGAAATTATTGAAAGAAGCTGCGACGATTTTGAGATGTGATTGATCTGTTATGATGTTATTATTACGATGACGATGTGTATTATGCTGTTGAGATATGTTTATGATCAATAAGCTGATGCTATATGAGGAATTTGATTGTGCTATGTATTTATTATGATGAAATATTGAAGAAGGGTCGACGAATATGTATACGTGTATTAAGGTAAGGAATAATGAGTAGTGGTTAGGGATTCTGATTTGTGAAAAAGGATGTTGGAAACCAAGAATCGTACTTTTAAGAGTTATGAAATATGTGTATATGCGTGAATGTATCACAATGCCGGCGAAAATTTTTTGGACACTGTTATATTTATAGGATTTTGTTTCTACAGATTTGTAACGCAAATATTTCGACCTGTGAAATTTTATTTGCATCAAACTGTCACGGTAGCGGAAACTGATGTAAATATTTCGGTAAGAAAGCCAAGTGACCTTGACGTAAAGCATTGTGAGTGACCAGCTGTGCCAGCCGCCAGGAGAAAAAGCCATTAGGTGGAGAAAAAAGAGGCCATTAACCTCGCTATTGACATTTCTTTGTAGAAAGCATCGCAAATATGACACGCTAGTGCTTGGAAACATATGATTATACTGTGGAGCATGTTCTTTGTGCTACTTGCTGAAATGCTTATGAATTGATGGGAAATATTCTTGATTATGACAAGTGTCTTTCTACGAGACTTGAGAGAATTTCTACTGACTTATGAAGTGCCACATGGCTATTGAATGATGTTTTTAAGCATTGCTTTACATAGTTGCTTATTTCATTTGATATCTGGTTTCCCACTGTGTTGCAGCATTGGTTATATAAAATAAAATTAAATGCATTTGCTAATGTGAACATTTTCTGTCAACAGATCTATTAAATAATAATTTTATGATCCACATTCTTCAAAAAGGGAGCACTTGGAAAGGAAAGACCAATAAGAAAGCGCTAACAACAATAACTGTATACATAATTATCTTTTCAACTACTCAGTAATTTTTTGGGAAGAATAACTTGTTGTGGTGCACCACTTTAATTACATAGACATTAAGATGTGAATATACATTTGCCTTATCTGCATTGTTGTCTTTAGTGTACTATTGTTCTGCTTGTGGGTTTGTCATGTTTAGATATAAGTTATTGCATTTGCTGCTGCTGTTTGCCAAGCATAGTGCAACTGAATTTCACTTTGTATTACTCTGTTAAGCCATTTTTACTACCGGTTTATTTTTCTTATTGCTGCACATTGGCTCATATTAGTTGTAATATTGCATTTGCTTTGCTAATTTAGATATACTGCTGCTTGCTTTGCCAATTTGCACTTTTTTGTCATTGCTGTTTGTGTTAATTGTTTTGTACTGCTGCATTGCCTCGTATATATATCTGAGCTCAGTAGAATTAAGTTAGCTTAAGATGGGGTAGGCTATATAACAGAACGAGTTGCGATGAATTGAAAGAAATGCATTGAGAAGCTATAAAGAGGATATGAACAAAAAAGGTAGGGTTTAGGGACAACAGGTTTAGGTAGGATTTTCTTGGAAATAAATGATGAGGTAAGATAATGGAAAATAAATAATGAGGTAAGAAATATGTGAACATATAAATACAGAAAGCATGCTTGGATAGGATTTTTTTTGGTGGAAACAAATGTTGAAATAAGAGGAAAGATCTATGGAATGAAGTTTTGGGTTGGACTGCAGTACCAAATATTACACTGAAAACGAACCCTATCTTTCCTTTTGTATTATTCCGTTATGTGTTTGTGTACCCTTGTGTATTTGTCTTTTTCCTGTCTTTGTGTGTTTAGCTAATAAGATTTATGTTGTAGAACTTTTCAAATACTATGTTATTTTCTTTGTAAAGATGTTTAGACATTATTTATTCTGTTCTGTTTTAATGCTCATGTGTGAAATTTATGTTTCAAAAACTATTCTCATTATTTTATATATAAACTTATGTCATAATTCATGTAACACTGATGTATATGTTTATTTCTATTCTTTTCTAAAGCCTGTATCACTACAAATGTTATCTGTACTGTTATGTTCTTTAATGATGTATTTTGTACCTTTGTAATTGTATTCTTATGTTGTAAATTTATAATTGTATAGACACCAGTTCTTCAAATTAAGTATCATTTCACTGCACATGTTTCTGTTGGTCATAATATATACACAGTATGTAAGAAGTTGGGACTGTTAGTGCTTGAACGTGTGTTAATAATTCAGCAAGGGACTGGATAACAGCATTGCTGGTTCTAAGGACGTTTCAAAAAAAAATTTGTGAGTGCAGAAGTGGTGTTTCATGGACTTGCTATATTGTCCACAAGACTCTTCAGTGGTGATTGTGCCCCTGCACAGTTGCAACAGATGGCTGCTCGCCGTCTCTACAAGGACTGCAGTGCGTCTGCACCTCTGGTGGCCCACCACTACCGTAATCTCTACCAGGACTACAGTGGGTCTGCTCTGTCACGACCTACCTATACCAATATTCTTCATAACTTCCACTGACTGTGCGGTGGGTTTGCTCTGTTGTGGCACATTACATGTCTGCATGTCAAGAGTCAGCACTGTCTTTCCGTTGGAAGGACAACAACACTTCTTCAAGACTACGTGGAAATCCACTACTTCCATGTGCATTTTCTTTTACTGCTCAGACTTTGAGAAAAAAAACTGCAATTTTACTGTGATGGATGATCAGGACTGTCTTTATGGACTGTGAGAAAATTTTAGCTTTTGACCAACATTGTATCAATAAGTGTCTGCATTTGATATCTTTGTTATTGTAATTATGAAAATTTTTTTCAAATCTGTATTGGCCATGGCCCAAAACTATATGTAAATTTTTTTGTGGGGAGCATGGGCGCTATGTAAGTAGGCTGTATAGGCTTTTTTATTGGTAACGCCACGTAGCACTCTGTATAAAAATCACTGGCTGTGCTGTGTGCAGTCTGTGGCTGGTTTGCATTGTTGTTGGCTATTGTAGTGTTGGCCAGTTGGCTGTTAACAGTGCATAGCGTTGCGCAGTTGGAGGTGAGCTGCCAGCAGTGGTGGATGTGGGGAGAGAGATGGCGGAGTTTTGAGAGTGGATGATGTGGACGTGTGTCCATCAGAGACAGTAAATTTGTAAGACTGGATGTCATGAACTGCTATATATTATGACCTTTGAACACTACTAAGGTAAATACATTGTTTGTTCTCTATCAAAATCTTTCATTTGCTAACTATGCCTATCAGTAGTTAGTGCCTTCAGTAGTTTGAATATTTTATTTAGCTGGCAGTAGTGGCACTCGCTGTATTGCAGTAGTTCGAGTTTTTTGTGAGATAAGTGATTTGTGAAAGGTATAGTTTAATGTTAAAAAATGGTTCAAATGGCTCTGAGCGCCATGGGACTTAACATCTGAGGTCATCAGTCCCCTAAAACTTAGAACTACTTAAACCTAACTAACCTGAGGACATCACACACATCCATGCCCGAGGCAGGATTCGAACCTGCGACTGTAGCAGTCCCGCAGTTCCGGACTGAGCGCCTAGAACCACTAGACCACCGCGGCCGGCTGTTTAATGTTAGACAGGGCCATTCTTTTGTAGGGCTTATTGAAAGTCAGAGTGTTTAAACTCAGGAGGGTGTTCCTGGAGCCACTCTATAGAAATTCTAGACGTGTGGAGCCTCGCATTGTTCTGCTGGAATTGCCCAAGTCCGTCGGAATGCACAATGGACATGAAAGGATGCAGGTGATCAGACAGGATACTTACTTACGTGTCAGAGTCGTATCTAGACGTGTCACGGGTCCCACATCACTCTAACTGCACACGCCCCTCACAATTACAGAGCCTCCAACAGCTTTAACAGTCCCCTGCTGACATGCAAAGTCCACGAATTCATGAGGTGGTCTCCATACGTGTACACGTCCATTCGCTAGATACAATTTGTAACGAGACTCGTCCGATCAGGAAACATGTTTCCAGACATCAAAAGTCCAGTTCGGCGCTGACGGGCCCAGGCGAAGCGTAAAGATTTTCTTATTTCAGTCATCATGATGAAGGAAGAGTCACGCACCATGTACAGTGTACCTGGGCCGGCAGCGTGTGGCCAGATTCCATGGTATGCCTGGTCGTGGACCTGACCCTTCCGCTGAGAACCAAAACAGCCCCAGCATCGTTCTGTCCACCACATCCTGATTGTTTTGCCTTTCGTGAGCGGTCAACGTCTACGTGCCGCGAGGAAACTTGGCGTTACTATAATAGACGTCGACATGTATCCCCTGTTTGTCAAAGCGTGTGAGTCCAACTCAATTCTATTTCAAACTAGCTGTTCCCAACCACGCGTTGCTGAGTCTCGCTCTGGTTAAATGGAGGAGCAACAAACGCGAAAGCACACGTTTCTAATATGTATGGGAGTTGGATATGCGTCCTCATCTTCTTCATCCACTGTCTCCATCCATCTTCTCTCCACCCCCTCTTTGGCCATCTCCTCCTCCCTTGTCCTCTTGTAAGGAAGCAGCCTAATCACACCATATAGAATTCATACGCTCTCCATTGTGTACCAGCCTAGTCCGCTGTAACTAGCTATGACGTCAGTGAATGTTGAGCAATACCTTAAAAGTAAAATAAATAATCTGAAAAGTTAACAGCATGTCAGGAGTGATGCTAAAATAATAATGTGTTAAGTTTCAGTTTAGCAACTTCAATAGTTTTCGAAATTTGGACATTTTACATAAAAATCACCAGCGCAAGAGGAAGGAGCTAGAAACTTCAAAATTTATATTCAGATTCCTTTTTAATTCTAATTTAATGAAAACATTCATGCTGTATCTCACAAAGTAATATTTTGGTTGAAATTCATGATTTTCTGTTTTTGTGTCCTAAAAGTTTGGAAGCAAGATAGATTAAGTAAGTGATTAGCTAAAGCTAGAATGTTTAGATTTAGGTAGAATGGAGATACGCTATAATAACAAAGATGTGAGAAGTTTCAAAAAGGTAGCTATAAAACTATAGCTGTAGCGTCTCTCCAAAGGGCAAGTTCAGAGCTCATCTATTGCGAGAAGTGCAACTAAAATATTTCTCTCACTAAAAGTGTTTAACCTAGCCACATGAGAATTTTATTATAGATACTTACCTGTGTGCTGATTGCACAGTTAAATCGAGAGCTTCATTGGCCTTCAGCGAATGAAGCAATTAATTATTTAGTAACTTGGTGTTCTACTAGCCCCAGCAGCTAGTCAGTAAGGCAAATGTTGTCGGCTGCGCCTTCGGTGGTCCTCACCAAAAAAATGGCTCTGAGCACTATGGGACTTATCATCGATGGTTCAGTCCCCTAGAACTTACAACTACTTAAACCTAACTAACCTAAGGACATCACACAACACCCAGTCATGACGAGGCAGAGAAAATCCCTGACCCCGCCGGGAATGGAACCCGGGCGCGGGAAGCGAGAACGCTACCGCACGACCACGAGCTGCGGAAGGTGGTCCTCACCGCGGCTATACAGGGTGTTACAAAAAGGTACGGCCAAACGTTCAGGAAACATTCCTCACACACAAATAAAGAAAAGATGTTATGTGCACATGTGTCCGGAAACGCTTAATTTCCATGTTGGAGCTCATTTTTTTTTTTTCGTCAGTATGTACTGCACTTCCTCGATTCACCGCCAGTTGGCCCAATTGAAGGAAGGTAATGTTGACTTCGGTGCTTGTGCTGACATGCGACTCATTGCTCTACAGTACTAGCATCAGGCACATCAGTACGCAGCATCAACAGGTTAGTGTTCATCACGAACGTGGTTTTGCAGTCAGTGCAATGTTTACAAATGCGGAGTTGGCAGATCCCCCCATTTGATGTATGGATTAGCACGGGGCAATAGCCGTGGCGCGGTACGTTTGTATCGAGACAGACTTCCAGAACGAAGGTGTCCCGACAGGAAGACGTTCGAAGCAATTGATCGGCGTCTGAGGGAGCACGGAACATTCCAGCCTATGACTCGCGACTGGGGAAGACCTAGAACGACGAGGACACCTGCAATGGGCGAGGCAGTTCTTCATGCAGTTGACGATAACCCCAATGTCAGCGTCAAAGAAGTTGCTGCTGTACAAGGTAACGTTGACCACGTCACTGTATGGAGACTGCTACGGGAGAACCAGTTCTTCCCGTACCATGTACAGCGTGTGCAGGCACTATCAGCAGCTGATTGGCCTCCACGGGTACACTTCTGCGAATGGTTCATCCAACAATGTGTCAATCCTCATTTCAGTGCAAATGTTCTCTTTACGGATGAGGCTTCATTCCAACGTGATCAAATTGTAAAATTTTCACAATCAAGATGTGTGGGCTGACGAGAAACCGCACGCAACTGTGCAATCACGTCATCAACACAGATTTTCTGTGAACGTTTGGGCAGGCATTGTTGGTGATGTCTTGATTGGGCCCCATGTTCTTCCACCTACGCTCAATGGAGCACGTTATCATGATTTCATACAGGATACTCTACCTGTGCTGCTAGAACATGTGCCTTTACAAGTAAGACACAACATGTGGTACATGCACAATGGAGCCCCTGCACATTTCAGTCGAAGTGTTCGTACGCTTCTCAACAACAGATTCGGTGACCGATGGATTGGCAGAGGTGGACCAATTCCATGCCCTCCACGCTCTCCTGACCTCAACCCTCTTAACTTTCATTTATGGGGGCATTTGAAATCTGTCTACGCAACCCTGGTACCAAATGTAGAGACTCTTTGTGCTCGTATTGTGGACGCCATTCTCCAGGGCTGCATCAGCGCATCAGGGATTCCATGCGACGGAGGGTGGATGCATGTATCCTCGCTAACGGAGGACATTTTGAACATTTCCTGTAACAAAGTGTTCGAAGTCACGCTGGTACGTTCTGTTGCTGTGTGTTTCCACTCCACGATTAATGTGATTTGAAGAGAAGTAATAAAATGAACTCTAACATGGAAAGTAAGCGTTTCTGGAAACATGTCCACATGACATATTTTCTTTCTTTGTGTGTGAGGAATGTTTCCTGAAAGTTTGGCCGTACTTTTTTGTAACACCCTGTATATTACCCAAGCTGAACCTCCTTACTTCATGAACTTTTTTATCAGAGCACGAGAGCACATAACCTTGCAAACCAGTTTTGACATCTTCATCTTCCCGCAAATGCATAAAGTGCAATTGTGGTCAGATCCAGATGACATATTTCTTGTTTAATTTGGCAAGTAAACGTATACTCTATATTCACGGTAAGCAAATATTATTTACTTGTTATATTAGCTTATGGCAACAGTTGCAAAATATTACCTTAACAAAGTATCCAGAAAGCCATATTAGACCTATTTAATAACAATTATCACATACACCTACAAACAAGATTCGTTGTTAATATTACTGGTCTCATTAATTTTGCTATGGTAATTGCCATATCAAATCTTTTTACCTTATTCTTTTATCTCCGCTGAGTCGACAATTTGTCAGCAGATTTGAGGTTTTGAAGGAACATAGATCCTTTTGGCTTAATTGTACTCTCGCCAGGTCATGGCAATTACGACTTGCCCAAACGTTTGGGGTGAGGATTTCGAAGCACGAGGCCTTACGAGACCGACGTAGAACAAGTCATGCTGAACACGCCATGTACACTTTCGGCATTACCTGGTTATCATACTGAGAAATAATTTAGCACTTAAAAGTTCATTGCAAGTGACGACTCGCCTACCTCCCCATCCTGGTCGGCTTTCCATCAAGTTGCAAAATCGCCACCCACCTTCGTAGTGAGAGGTGTTTGTGTTAGCTGGTGAGCGGAAGTAACCCAGACCGGACACGCACCCCCGTGTTGTCTGTCGCCAATTCGCTGAAGGACCTCGGTGCCGACACTAATAGTGTCGACCGTGAGGCTGACTGCCTCCCTCAAAGGCTCGCCGAAGCTGCACTCACAGTTACACGGACCTGCAAAACTCAACAGTTACTAGTTCATCTGCAAGAGGAAGGGCACGGTCGTTCGTCAAGGAAGGTGAGTCATGTGGTCTGTAATAGCAATATGTTTCCTGTGCTCATGCTTATGGTTCATAAGCAGCTACGATTCATTCACGTTTAAATTTAACTCTTATTTTGTTTTATCAGGCAGTTAAACATTTTCCCCGCTTTTCTCGCAGTAGCATCGCACTGTGATTTGACACTTCTGCTTAATTTATGGATTTTTTTTTTCGCAGTCAATTTTTTTATTTGAAATTCGTAGCACTAGGTAAAACTATATTATAACAATACATACATATCAAAATCTGTGGAAAGTCATGCATATGTAACTATAAGTTTCAATCGACATAGGTGTTGCTAAAAGCGTCCCTAGGGAAGATACTAAAATTATCAGTCTTGTTAACGAGTACATAAAAACCCAGAGTTTAACTTTTGATTATTCAAAATAATATGAACTCATTCATCTACAATGCCAGTCATACAATTTTTCTTTCTCACAACTACATATCATTTACTAAAATTAATAAATATGAACATACTCGTGTTTGATAATTGTATCACCTTTATTGTTTATTTCAGTAACATATGATATGCTGTCTAAGGTGATTTGGCTGTTTGCCATATTGTTTATAACAATGTACCAGTTAAAATTACACATAAGATTTAAAAGTATTGAAGATGAAATCAGTTGTTATATCCTAAATGTCATCACATTCGATAAATATCAAAGCGACACTAATTTCATTATAATCACAGATGAATGTTTTTGATAAAAGCAAGCAGTGTTAAAGAAGCAACTTTGATGTATGTGCCAAGTAGAAGCGAGATATTGATAGTATCTCTGAATTTTTTCCACTGTACTACTATCTGCTGTTTTGCCACATGAGGCACGAAGTGCCCCTTCGCGCATTCCGATGAGACTCTCCAGGTTAATGAAATCCAGCAGAATTTTCTTGAATTTCTCAGAGCGTTTGAATGGAATACAGAACACAGAATGACAACAATAACTTTCTTTAAAACGGAAATAAAGCCTGACGTGTGAAAAATGCTAGATGTTTATTTCTCTCTCTCTCTCTTACAGTTTTTCTTTTTTTTTTCCTCCAGACATCGATGATCCCTTCACAATTTTTTTCTGTACGTAAAGCTGGTATTATCAGGCATGAACCAAAGTTTCTGGTCCATTCACACAGGTAACAATGAACCATCCTGATTAATAATGGGTATTATTGTGTAAAAAAGTGTCAATAGTAGACGTTGAATGCAAAGACGCCTTTGTATTCTTCACCTTTGATTGAAAGTGTCCTTCTAACGCTCATTACCTTTTTAATATCAGATCTACGTGATTGTGCATTCAAGGTTCACTAAAACTGGCAATACTGCACTAGTCAATTTGCATTCGTAAAACAAGCTCTGAGCACTTCAGTTTCAGTCATATCTGGTTGCGATATGTTTCTCGATACACATTGTATCTCTCTATGGCAATTTTTTTTTAAACAAATAGGCTAACTCTAAATTCTCTAGCTCTTACATCGTTAGTATTGTCTACTATAAAGCAACATCGTGTGCACAATGTGGTTTCCCTGGCAATAAAATTTGTTTGAATTCGAAGAAATATTAAAAAGTCACGCATTTATTGTCACCGTTATTTCTGATATACTTCTACATTGTTTTGCTGCTTTGGTTTTTTACCTTGATATTTGACATTCAGACCAAATCAAAGAGTCGATGGATAAGCTTTCTCTATATCTTACTCCTATTCTCTTCCGAATTTCGAACATGTAGCACCATTTTACATTGTCGAACGCTTTTTCTAGGTCGACAAATCCTATGAAAGTGTCTTGATTTTCCTTCAGTCATGCATCCATTGTCAGTCGCAGTGTTGTGACTGCCTCTCTGGTGCCTTTACCTTCCTTAAAGCCAAACTGATCGTCACCTAGCAGATCCTCAGTTTTCTTTTCCATTCTTATATACACTCCTGGAAATTGAAATAAGAACACCGTGAATTCATTGTCCCAGGAAGGGGAAACTTTATTGACACATTCCTGGGGTCAGATACATCACATGATCACACTGACAGAACCACAGGCACATAGACACAGGCAACAGAGCATGCACAATGTCGGCACTAGTACAGTGTATATCCACCTTTCGCAGCAATGCAAGCTGCTATTCTCCCATGGAGACGATCGTAGAGATGCTGGATGTAGTCCTGTGGAACGGCTTGCCATGCCATTTCCACCTGGCGCCTCAATTGGACCAGCGTTCGTGCTGGACGTGCAGACCGCGTGAGACGACGCTTCATCCAGTCCCAAACATGCTCAATGGGGGACAGATCCGGAGATCTTGCTGGCCAGGGTAGTTGACTTACACCTTCTAGAGCACGTTGGGTGGCACAGGATACATGCGGACGTGCATTGTCCTGTTGGAACAGCAAGTTCCCTTGCCGGTCTAGGAATGGTAGAACGATGGGTTCGATGACGGTTTGGATGTACCGTGCACTATTCAGTGTCCCCTCGACGATCACCAGTGGTGTACGGCCAGTGTAGGAGATCGCTCCCCACACCATGATGCCGGGTGTTGGCCCTGTGTGCCTCGGTCGTATGCAGTCCTGATTGTGGCGCTCACCTGCACGGCGCCAAACACGCATACGACCATCATTGGCACCAAGGCAGAAGCGACTCTCATCACTGAAGACGACACGTCTCCATTCGTCCCTCCATTCACGCCTGTCGCGACACCACTGGAGGCGGGCTGCACGATGTTGGGGCGTGAGCGGAAGACGGCCTAACGGTGTGCGGGACCGTAGCCCAGCTTCATGGAGAGGGTTGCGAATGGTCCTCGCCGATACCCCAGGAGCAACAGTGTCCCTAATTTGCTGGGAAGTGGCGGTGCGGTCCCCTACGGCACTGCGTAGGATCCTACGGTCTTGGCGTGCATCCGTGCGTCGCTGCGGTCCGGTCCCAGGTCGACGGGCACGTGCACCTTCCGCCGACCACTGGCGACAACATCGATGTACTGTGGAGACCTCACGCCCCACGTGTTGAGCAATTCGGCGGTACGTCCACCCGGCCTCCCGCTTGCCCACTATACGCCCTCGCTCAAAGTCCGTCAACTGCACATACGGTTCACGTCCACGCTGTCGCGGCATGCTACCAGTGTTAAAGACTGCGATGGAGCTCCGTATGCCACGGCAAACTGGCTGACACTGACGGCGGCGGGGCACAAATGCTGCGCAGCTAGCGCCATTCGACGGCCAACACCGCGGTTCCTGGTGTGTCCGCTGTGCCGTGCGTGTGATCATTGCTTGTACAGCCCTCTCGCAGTGTCCGGAGCAAGTATGGTGGGTCTGACACACTGGTGTCAATGTGTTCTTTTTTCCATTTCCAGGAGTGTATATTATTTTCGTCAGTATCTTCGATGCATGAGATGTTAATCTGATTGTCCGGTAGTTCTCACATCTATCTGCCTTTGCTATCTTCGGAATTGTGTGCATGATATTTTATCCGAAAGTCTGATGGTACATCGCCAGTCTCATAGATTCTACTCACCTAGTTGAACAGTCGTTTGGTTGCTACTTCTCCAAATGACTTCAGAAATTCCGATGGAACATTACCTATCCCCTCACTCTTATTTGATTTCAAGTCCTCCAAAGCCCTCTTAAATTCTGCCTCTAATACCAGATCCCCTATGTCTTCCATGTCAACACTCATTTCTACTTCTAGCACTCCATCTGACACGTCTTCCCCCTAATAGAGTCCTTCAATGTATTCTTCACATCTATCCGCCCTCTCCTTTGCGCTCAGCAGTGGAATCCCCGCTGCACTCAAACGTCAAACACGTAGCTGTTCTCTCAGACCCTTACAGATTACATCGATTTTTAATTGCCATCAGACGACTCGTATTGTTATCTTTTATATATGCCGACAAGATGGTTTCTTTTAACCAATTATCAGACATCGTATTAATGTGAAGATTTGTCCATGGTCTGACAGATCAACTGAGTTTACTGCCGGGTTAATTTCCCAGAATGTTGCTTGCACTTTTCTATATGCTGAATCAGTCTTCCCGACGATCATTTCATTTTCAGTTTGTTCACATTTTTCCTGCAGCCATTTTGCCTTAGCTTCCCTGCATTTCCTATTTATTTCATTCGTAAGTGACTTGTATTTCTGTATTCTTGAATTTCCCTGAACATTTTTATACTTCCTTCTTTCGTCGATCAGATGAAGTATTTCCTCTGTTACCCATGGCTTCTTCGTATTTACCTTCCTTGTTCCTATGTTTATCATCCCAACATCTGTGATTGCTGTTTTTAGAGATGTCCACTCTTCTTCACTTGAACTTCCTACTCTGGTATTCACGACCGCAGCATCCATAGCCTTCGCGATCTTCAAACGCGTCTCATCTTTCCTTAGGGCTTTGGTACCCCATTTAATTCCCGTCTGGTTCTTTCGGACGGTTCTCTTAAACTTAAGCCTGCTCTTCATCATTACTAAATTGTGATCTGAGTCTATATCGGCTCCTGAGTACGCTCTACAATCTAATATCTGATTTGCGGCGATATTTTGCATGCACACACATTTGCGCACATATATGTGCAGACAAATCGTAACGTGTGGACCGGCCTTTCCTTGTAAGCGCCAACACACTAAATAATTGCTTTCGTCTTTTCTCTTAGGTAACTCCCACTGTGTCTCAGCAGCTGAAATTTGGCATGTGGCTTTAAATGACGTCAACTACAAGTGGCAGAAATCAAGGCAAGTTTCGACATGACAAGTCTGATTATCTCTTCTAGATTCGGCCTGATCTGATGAGAGTACTTGAGCCAATTGGTGGTACTTGAGCCCAGAGGGTTCTTTTGTGTCTGGCCCATTATAAATTATTCATATGTTATTGTTATTATTATGTGTATAGGTTCATTTTATTTTCATTTATATTTCATTTCAGGTTAAAACATTTCCTTTCATACAACAAAGAGACGGGACCTAAAAAACTATCTGGATGTACATTTAAAGAAACTACGAAAAGAAAAGGAAAGAACTGCAGTTCTCCTTTCAGGAGACTTGAAAAATTGGCTAAACCCCAACAAGGAGGTGGACACACGTAACACTGCAACAGATGAAGATGAGAGTAATGCCGATTTTGAATCTGATGATACGGAAACACATCCACATTCAAATGATGACAACCAACCACAACCATCAATTTCCCATCACATAGCCCCACCAGTTTCAGAAAACAACTATGAAGAGTACGAATCTTCCACACATAGTTCTTTAGATGAGGAGGGATCAGCAGTTGGTTGTCATGATTTACCTCCACTAGAAGAAGTCTGTTCACCAGAAATAGGTGAAATAGTTTTTAACTATCCAAAAAAGGCCTAGCTTTCCATTGATTACTGATAATATTCGAGTTGGACAGGTTGAACGTGGCCCTCAAGTAGTGGACGTATCAACCTTCAAGTTTCAGGTGTCGGATGGAGATAGACGTTTCGATGGCAAGTGGTTTTACAAAAAGCTCACAAATGGTTAGTTTATAGCCAGTCGGAAGATTCTCTATTTTGTTTTCCCTGTCTCCTCTTTGGGAACGATCATCGTAGAAAGTCATCTTCATTTTCAGATTTTAATAAAGGCTTCAGTGACGAAACACTTAAACCCTCTCAGTTACAATCACGGAAACTCGTCCAGCCACGGGTTGTGTTGCATGCAGTGGAAAGATTTGCAAAACCGACTAAAACAAAAGAAAACTGTAGATGATGAAGTTCAAGAAAGTATTCAGAAGGAGGTAGAGAAGTGGAGGAACATACTGAAAGTAGTCATAGATGTAATTATATTTTGTGCTAAGAATAATGTACCACTTCGAGGGTCCACAGCTCGTGGTCGTGCGGTAGCGTTCTCGCTTCCCACGCCCGGGTTCCCGGGTTCGATTCCCGGCGGGGTCAGGGATTTTCTCTGCCTCGTGATGACTGGGTGTTATGTGTCGTCCTTAGGTTGGTTAGGTTTAAGTAGTTCTACGTTCTAGGGGACTGATGACCAAAGATGTTAAGTCCCATAGTGCTCAGAGCCATTTGAACCATTTTTTTGAACCACTTCAAGGAACAGCAAAGAAAGAAATCATTGGCGAGTCAAGTAGTGGAGTTTTTTTAAGTACATTAGAACTAATAAGTCACTATCATCCTAAACTATCAGAATATATGGCATACGTTAAATCAAATAAAATGGCACTCAATTACTTTTCCCCTAAAGTCCAAAATGAGCTCATAACTTTAATTGGAAGTAACGTGAGGCAGAAAATCTTGAATCAAATAAAAAATGGAAAATACTTTTCGATCATCTTTGACTGCACACCAGACAGTGCTCACATTGAGCAAATGAGCCAAGTTATTAGATGTGTTGACTTGTCAGGTGGTAAGTATCAAGTTAAAGAAAGTTTAATTGACTTTATCAACACTAATGAAAATACAGGTGAAGGCATTTCAGTGGACATTCTTAAAAAACTTAAAGAAGATGGGCTAAGTATTGATAATTGCTGAGGTCAGGGTTATGATAATGGCAGCAATATGGCTGGAAAATATATCGGTGTGCAAGCTCAGATCCTCAAACAAAATGATAGTGCTCGGTTTGTACCAAGTGCTGCACATAGTTTAAATCTTATCGGATCGCATGCTGGCGCTGTTCCGCGTCTAATGATTATTTTTTTGGAACAATTCAAAAGATATTTACTTTCTTCAGTGGCTTTACAGTAAGGTGGCAAGCTGTGTTGAGTAACTTCGACATTACGTTGATGGGTCATTGTGACACTAGGTGGTCAACCAAACGAAGAGCAGTCACCGCTTTAAAAAGAACACTGAACGAACTGTATGCAAGTCTGGAGGAAATGGCTGATATTAACCAAGAAAAATGAAACCTGGAAACGTCAGTGGGGGCTCAAGGACTCATCAAGGAAATCGGCTCCAAATTCCTATGTCTTTTGCATCTTTGGGAAAGGATTCTAGTTTCGATTGATAAAATCAGCAAGTCACTTCAGAAAGAGACTGTTGCAGTCGACAAGGCTAGCAAAATGATAAAGGGATTGTCAAACACGATTCAGGAAATCCGAGATGAAGGTATTGGTCCAGCAATCGAGTATGCAACAAAGCAAGCGCGAGAAATCGGTACCGATGATAATTTTGCTGAAAAAAGACGGAAGATCATAAGCCATCGTCTTTCAGATTCAAACAAACAAATGCATGACGACTATCTCGACTCAAAGCAGGAGTTTCAGAGGGAAATAAATTTGATTTATGATCAAATCCTGACAGATCTCACTAAGAGGTATGAGGCAATGCCTTCAATATCTTCAGAATTTTATTTTCTAACGGGAAAAAAGACCCAATTGATGTTCTTCTTAAACATGTTGCAGATTTTGGGATTAAATATTCACATGATGTAGATATAGTTGTGCTGTCACAAGAATTGGAAATTTTTCGAATGCCAGCTAAGGAACTCATTAACTATGTTGAAAAAGCAACACCACTCGACATTCTTAAAAAGATTTAAGAGCTTTCTTTAGAAGATATGTATCCAAATATCCAAATAGCTCTTAGAATTTACTTAACACTTTTTGTTACGGTGGCCTCTTGTGAGCGAAGATTCAGTAAAATAAAGTTCATCAAGAATTATTTAAGATCATCCATCGGACAGGAACGTTTGTCAAATTTAGCCATTTTATCGATTGGACATGAAGAGGTAGCGAAACTTAACTTAGAGGAATTAATTGATAATTTTGCGAAAATCAAAGCGAGGAAAGTAGCATTTAATTAGATTAACTGAGCTTAATAACAGCGTTAAGTTAAATTTGATATAGGTATTCCAAGCAACTCAATGTATTTTGAAACAGACTTTGTAAAATATAACGAGTTTTTGTATTTAAATGTGTGTTTCCGTTTCTTAATCCTTCAAAACACCTTTGATTCTGGGTTGTAAATTAGTTTATTTCTGTCTTAAATTTCTGTAAATTAACAATACTGCATATATATATATATATATATATATATATATATATATATATATATATATATATATATATTGCCAAGAAACGCCATCACATTTTCTTGGGACAAGAAAAATTAATAAGGGAGTGCATTCTTCACTCCCTGGGGGGTTCTTTAGAAGGCGCCATTTTAAATTCTTGCCAGGGGCGCTACATAACTAAGGTACACCACTGCTAATTACTTCCCCGATAGTTTGGGTGTAATCGTGGCCCACGAGACGAGAAAGACAGGCCGCGGCGCTTACGTCACGAACGTAGGTCTGAACTCGCTCGCTCGCTCAGCTCAGCTGACGAAATGCGTTTCTAAACCTGTTAACTCACAGCTGGATATGTACGTACTAACGAGAATTGCATCTTCTGCTGGAATTTACTATTATGAAGTCTTACTAGTTAACAGTACTAAAACAAAATTTAATTTAAGATCAATGCTCGATATAAATGGTATAACGGCTTGTTTATAACATTTAGTCTCTTCTGCTTAACAGTCCTCATTCCGTACAAGAAGTGGTGCGTTATGCAACTGATAATAATTCTGGCATGATTTTAATTTTATTGTACACCTGTACAGCCATAACAAATTATAAGTAGGGCTATGGACTTCCGGTCATTGTAGGAGTAATAGCAGTAAGACTCCATAACAGCGGATTCTAGTTGCAGATACTATTGTCGTTTGTACGTACGCACCTAGTTACGAGTTTGTCTGCTGAGTTGAGCGAGCGAAGGCCTACTTTCGTGACGTACGCGCCGCGGCCTGTCTTTCTCGTTGGCCTCGGATGTAATGCAGACCGAATTGAAGGCATAAAAAAAACAGTTGTATGCGAAATACTGAAAAAAAGAATGAGAGTAATTTTTTGACTATTTTGATTGACAATGTACACAATTATACAATAAAATAATTTTTCCTAAAAAGGTATTTTACTTCCTCTACCTCTTCTTGTCATTCAAATGTGAATTAATTAATCAACACGACGAAGCATCAGCAGAAAACAGCCATCACCCTCCCGCTGAGAGACAAAATAATGAAAGAAACTTCACAGTCGAGTGCATTATTAACTCTCTTCCCTTCACTGTTATAATTTTCAGCTATCTGTATTATTTTTGGCATTTTACTGCAGTTTTGGGAATAATTTTTGCCGAAAGCAATCACTTTTCAAGAATAATATCTTGTAAATTACACACAGATGTCCCATGTTTAATAGTTTCGACAGGACAAATAGTTAAACAAATACGCTCTTGCTGCCTTCTCCATTCCGGCCCTCCCCCTGGAAGCCCACTTGTGCTCTTAAGTTAGATTTACATAAGTCTGATTTGTGACCCATTATCCTAACATGGCAGTCTCATGTTTCAGAAATAACACGGGACAATGATTAAACAAGTACACTCTTGCTACATGCCGGTTACAGCGTGGAGGTGGTGTGGGTTCATTTAGCACACTCTAGATATGTATGAATGCACTATAAAAACAAACTACACAGATATACCACGAGTCTATCATACATTACGTATTGCACACTACCAAAGAACACTTAAAATATACAGTGACGAGAATGCATGACGAGAATGCATGACGAGAATGCATGACGAGAATGTATGAATGCACTATAAAAACAAACTACACAGATATACCACGAGTCTATCATACATTACGTATTGCACACTACCAAAGAACACTTAAAATATACAGTGACGAGAATGCATGACGAGAATGTATGAATGCACTATAAAAACAAACTACACAGATATACCACGAGTCTATCATACATTACGTATTGCACACTACCAAAGAACACTTAAAATATACAGTGACGAGAATGCATGACGAGAATGCATGACGAGAATGTATGAATGCACTATAAAAACAAACTACACAGATATACCACGAGTCTATCATACATTACGTATTGCACACTACCAAAGAACACTTAAAATATACAGTGACGAGAATACTGAAGAGTGCAATCACTCGCAGAAATCAATGTTCAAAAACTTGATGTGTGCCAGCTCAGATGATGCGAGTATGTCTTCAGATTTTTTTTGGAAATATGTTGTACAAAGTTAGAAAACGCATCTATGAGAACACTTCCGAGACATATTTACAACTAATTTCAATGTGTATTGCGCTTCTGTACTTACTATGTACGATGCAGCATTAGCGCTACCTGATGTTGAAGAAACACATGCAGATTTATATACTTGCTCATATATCCTACATCCACTAAAGATACAGACGATATCTACATAAAAGTCAGTTCTTAATATGATTACATAGTGATCTTAACACTTCCTCCAAAATAAATGGTCAGCCTTAAGGAATCACTATTTTTGGTGCTATAAAGTAGAATTGTCAGACAATAACACCACACGTCGGCAGTCCCTCACAGAGTTAAAAAGAAGCCATTTAATTCCTCGTATAGCGCTGTCGCTAAAATATTCGGGTCTGTATCATCTGTTAATAAGTGTTTTGCGATGTGGGAATAGTGCGTTAGAGGCAGGTTGTACAGCACACTCCACTGACTATGCTTGTTGTAGCTGGGATTCACAGTCATATAAAACTTTTTGAAGGACATCATCTTTACGCCAGTGACTGTTACAGGTTTTTTTATTACACTATTGCAATTTCGGCCTTAGGCCATTACCGAGTGCTGGTAGTATGGCTTTAAGCCGTGACAACGACATACAAATGTGTCAGCTTACATTACGTTGACATGGCTTAAAGCCTTACTATCAGCACTTGATAATGGCCTAAGGCCGAAATTGCTATAGTGTAATAAAAAACTTGTAACAGTCACTGGCGTAAAGATGATGTCCTTCAAAAACACTCCACTGAGCTAGTATCGACTTGATATTATGTCAGGATGCAATGCATGGAAAAATATCTGACTCTTTATATAACAGTTATAATTCGTAGGCTACACTGATTTATTGGTAGATGTAGAAAAAACATTATACAGAGGAAATAATCAAAATTTGCTGTAGAAGCCGAAGAACTTTAACGTAGAGCCTAGATATAGGAGAGGGATGACGTCACTTATGTGTGCTTTAATTGAGGAAACATTGCAAAGACGTGGTGATATGACGAAACTAGCATTTCTCCTACACAAGAGCAATACTGTGTCAACAAGAGACATATATGTAAAAAAAGGCAAGGGACCATTGGAGATCATTTTGAGGAAAGTCCACATAAAGTGGAACTGACCAACGTTAAAATGGACTATTGCAACAGCTTCATGTAGACGACTATTAGCTTGTGGACTTGGAGATAATACAAGATTTTTGTAAGTATTTTTAACAAAATGAACAGATGATTACCTAACATCGAACTGCAACATGTGTGCAGAAAGAAGATAACTTGTTGTTGTAGTTATTGTTGTTGTGGTCTTCAGTCCTGAGACTGGTTTCATGCAGCTCTCCATGCTACCCTATCCTGTGCAAGCTTCTTCATCTCCCAGTACTTACTGCAACCTATGTCCTTCTGAATCTGCTTAGTGTATTCATCTCTTGGTCTACCTCTACGATTTTTACCCTCCACGCTGCGCTCCAATGCTAAATTTGTGATCCCTTGATGCCTCAGAACATATCCTACCACCGGTCCCTTCTTCTTGTCAAGTTGTGCCACAAACTCCTCTTCTCGCCAGTTCTATTCAGTACCTCCTCATTAGTTATGTGATCTACCCATTTAATCTTCAGCATAGATAACCTAGGGAATAGTAATATTATTTAAAGGATGATAAGGTTGTTTAATGCGGGCAAGCTCCAATAGTAGACTAAAGCCATATAATAAATTTTTATGTCAAATCACAAGCCCATGGCCAAACGAATTTACTGGTAACCGTTTTATATTGTGCCCTGATAAATGTCTAGTAGAAATTTTTACATTTTTTACAGAACATGGTTTTAAGCTATGATTTATAACCATGGAATGGACTGTTCGAGTTTGACCCTGAGGAGGGCTGTCTAAAATGTAGTAAAGACTAGCGATAAGGAAGCGCTATATTAAACCAGGACAAACATATTTTTCCGTCACAATACCGCCAAATATAGATATTACCGAATTAAGGTTAGTTCCTACAATACAAAAGATATTATTCCACAGCCCGCATCTCGTGGTCGTGCGGTAGCGTTCTCGCTTCCCACGCCCGGGTTCCCGGGTTCGATTCCCGGCGGAGTCAGGGATTTTCTCTGCCTCGTGATGGTTGGGTGTTGTGTGCTGTCCTTAGGTTAGTTAGGTTTAAGTAGTTCTAAGTTCTAGGGGACTGATGACCGTAGCAGTTAAGTCCCATAGTGCTCAGAGCCATTTGAACCATATTATTCCACAGATATTAAGAAAAAGAGTCTTTGTCTTGAAAAGACTTAAACGAATCTCTATTAAAGTTTCTGAGTATAAATCATACATGTAGCAGTACCGTCACTACTTAATTGTTCTATAACATTCGGAAATACACATGGTTCACTTAATGACACCACAGGGATAGCGTACGTCACTATGCATACAGTGGTAAGCGTGCAGCCTCCCTTTAGCAGATTTTCCGCATTTTATTCTAAGGGTTCCTGCAATAAAACACACTATTGCTGTGGCATGTGGCAGTACAAGAAAACATAATGAGCTGTGGGGGGGGGGGGGGGGCTCGCAATCGATTTCGCGTGCCTTGATTTTGGGCATTATTCACTGACGCTACTATTGGAAGCGTGAATTGATGATCTGTGACAGAACGAGTTTTAAAGTAGGCCTCGATCAGCGTTAGTGGGGGCAGTAAGAGCGAGGTAGCCACTGACAGCGGGCTAGGGGACATCGGCTTCCGAGTTCCGGACATAGTGAGTCAGTCGGCCGTTAGCTCTGTTTATGTCAAGACTCGGTGTAACTGGTGGAGTAGGAGTTGTGATACTGAGCTGAGCACGGCCTCCTTCTGTCCGCGCCCGCTGATTTGTCCGGCTTTGATATTCCACGGGTGCGGGACTGGACGCTGGGAGCCTCACTGAGATCTGTTGCTCTTCCTGATGGAAGACGGCTCTGCCCCGGCGCCAGTGATGACTGTGTATTGGTTAGAAGCAGGCCAGTTGAGGACCTGCAAACAACCTGTCTGCATGCCAGACACACTGGACCTACGAGGTGCGGCTAGAAAAAAAACCGGACTGATGCTGGAAAAAACATTTATTTACAATTACACTCCTGGAAATTGAAATAAGAACACCGTGAATTCATTGTCCCAGGAAGGGGAAACTTTATTGACACATTCCTGGGGTCAGATACATCACATGATCACACTGACAGAACCACAGGCACATAGACACAGGCAACAGAGCATGCACAAAGTCGGCACTAGTACAGTGTATATCCACCTTTCGCAGCAATGCAGGCTGCTATTCGCCCATGGAGACGATCGTAGAGATGCTAGATGTAGTCCTGTGGAACGGCTTGCCATGCCATTTCCACCTGGCGCCTCAGTTGGACCAGCGTTCGTGCCGGACGTGCAGACCGCGTGAGACGACGCTTCATCCAGTCCCAAACATGCTCAATGGGGGACAGATCCGGAGATCTTGCTGGCCAGGGTAGTTGACTTACACCTTCTAGAGCACGTTGGGTGGCACGGGATACATGCGGACGTGCATTGTCCTGTTGGAACAGCAAGTTCCCTTGCCGGTCTAGGAATGGTAGAACGATGGGTTCGATGACGGTTTGGATGTACCGTGCACTATTCAGTGTCCCCTCGACGATCACCAGTGGTGTACGGCCAGTGTAGGAGATCGCTCCCCACACCATGATGCCGGGTGTTGGCCCTGTGTGCCTCGGTCGTATGCAGTCCTGATTGTGGCGCTCACCTGCACGGCGCCAAACACGCATACGACCATCATTGGCACCAAGGCAGAAGCGACTCTCATCGCTGAAGACGACACGTCTCCATTCGTCCCTCCATTCACGCCTGTCGCGACACCACTGGAGGCGGGCTGCACGATGTTGGGGCGTGAGCAGAAGACGGCCTAACGGTGTGCGGGACCGTAGCCCAGCTTCATGGAGACGGTTGCGAATGGTCCTCGCCGATACCCCAGGAGCAACAGTGTCCCTAGTTTGCTGGGAAGTGGCGGTGCGGTCCCCTACGGCACTGCGTAGGATCCTGCGGTCTTGGCGTGCATCCGTGCGTCGCTGCGGTCCGGTCCCAGGTCGACGGGCACGTGCACCTTCCGCCGACCACTGGCGACAACATCGATGTACTGTGGAGACCTCACGCCCCACGTGTTGAGCAATTCGGCAGTACGTCCACCCGGCCTCCCGCATGCCCACTATACGCCCTCGCTCAAAGTCCGTCAACTGCACATACGGTTCACGTCCACGCTGTCGCGGCATGCTACCAGTGTTAAAGACTGCGATGGAGCTCCGTATGCCACGGCAAACTGGCTGACACTGACGGCGACGGTGCACAAATGCTGCGCAGCTAGCGCCATTCGACGGCCAACACCGCGGTTCCTGGTGTGTCCGCTGTGCCGTGCGTGTGATCATTGCTTGTGCAGCCCTCTCGCAGTGTCCGGAGCAAGTATGGTGGGTCTGACACACCGGTGTCAATGTGTTCTTTTTTCCATTTCCAGGAGTGTATTTACAATTTCATGTTATCTCCTTCAATGTACTCTCCTCCTCGGTCTCTACACCGCTCCATACGAATTTTCCAGTGTTCATAGCAATGCTGCAGATCATTTTCGGTAAGTCCATACATTACTTCCGTCGCTTTTTCTTTTACTGCTTCAACAGTCTCAAATCTAGTTCCTTTCAAAGCTGACTTGATGACTTGACTTTAGGGAAAAGAAAAAAGTCACAGGGGACCAAATCAGGTGAGTAGGGTGGATGATCTAAGATGGGAATGTTGTGTTTTGCCAAAAACGTCTTCACTGACAACGCACTGTGAGCTGGGGCATTGTCTTGGTGAAGGATCCATGACTTTTTTCTCCACAAATCGTTCCGTTTTCTCCGTACTCGCTCACGTAGGGTAGCCAGGACGCTAATGTAGTAATGCTGATTCACTGTTTGTCCCTCTGGTACCCAATCAATGTGCACAATCCCTTTGATGTCAAAAAAAACAATCATCATTGCCTTGAATTTCGATTTTGACATTCGTGCTTTTTTTTGTCGTGGAGAACCAGGAGTTTTCCAATGCATCGATTGGCGTTTAGTTTCGGGATCGTAAGTAAAAAACCACGATTCATCGCAAGTAATAACATTTTGTAAGAAGGTGGGATCACTTTCAATGTTTTCCAGGATGTCAGAACAAATCATTCTTCGGCGTTCCTTCTGTTCAATTGTGAGACACTTTGGAACCATTTTTGAACACACTTTGTTCATGTTGAAACTTTCATGAAGAATCTGCCTAACACTTTCCTTGTCAACTCCTGTTAACTCAGACACTGCTCTGATTCTTAAACGGCGATCTTGTCGAACAAGTTTACCGAGTTTTTCAATGTTTGCATCAGTTTTTGCTGACAATGGTCTGCCAGTGCGAGTGTCATCACTGGTGTCTTCGCGGCCATCTTTAAATCGTTTAAACCACTCAAACACTTGTGTTCGCGATAAACAATCATCGCCGTACACTTGTTGTAACATTACAAACGTTTCACTTGCAGATTTTCCTAGTTTGAAACAAAATTTGATGTTAACACGCTGTTCTTTCTGTACACTCAACATTTTCCGACGCACAGACAAAACGTCAACTACTTAAAACAGACGCCACGGGCAGACTGAGTGCAGGAGGCAGATGAAACTCGAGCAGTAGGCGGAGCGAGAGTCACGTGACAGGCCACGCGACTTTCAGCCTTATTGCATTCGTTTTATTGTTTCACCAGTACTAGTCCGGTTTTTTTCCAGCCACACCTCGTACATCTGGCATTATGGTCTCGGGTGCGGTTTTGTATGACAGCAGGAGCCATTTCGTGGTTATCCCATTCACCCTGACTACGTACGTCAATCTGGTGATGCGACCTGTTGCATTGCCATGCGCGAACAGCATTCTAGGAAGTGTTTTCCAACAGGATAACGCTCGCCCACATACCGCTGTTGTAACCGAACATGCACTACAGAGTGTTGACATGTTGGCTTAGCTTGTTTAATCACCCGACCTGTCTCCAGTCGAGCACATATGGGGCATCATCGGACGAAAACTCCAATATCACCCATAACCAGCATAACATCCCCTGCATTGACTGACCAAGTGCAACTCGCATGGAACTCCATCCCACAAACTGACATCTGGCACCTGTCCGACACAATGTATACACGTTTGCAAGCTTTTATTCAACATGCTGGCGCTTACCGGCTGTTAATATACCAGCATTTCACATCTGATACAAATGAAACAATGGCGGATTCAAACGTGGCAGAGAGGGTGGGATACATCCGACAAGGATCGCCGAGTACACTCTTTCTCTCCTGATATACACGGAAGACTAAAACTGAAACATGTCGACCAAGCTGGGGGATGGTCCATTTCCTGACAAGCCACGGGCCTTCCAAATGGTTCAAATGGCTCTGAGCGCTATGGGACTTAACATCTGAGGTCATCAGTCCCCTAGAACTTAGAACTACTCAAACCTAACTAACCTAAGGACATCACACACATCCACGCCCGAGGCAGGATTCGAACCTGCGACGGTAGCGGTCTCGCGGTTCCAAACTGAAGCGCCTAGAACCGTTTGGCCACAACGGCCGACCACGGGCCGTATCCGGCATATTTAAACCGTATGGGACTAACTAACGATGAAGTATGCGTGTGCGGAGAAATTGGGACACCAGAACATGTCACACTAGCACAAGTTAGACCTACACAGAATGTCCATGACATCGCCAGAATAATACGTAATCCCGACGACTGGAACACAATAAATAGCGTAGCTGATATTACATCGAACCCTCTGCACGAAGAATACAAGCACCAAAACCCATATGGAAGAAGGCGTAGACAAGCACAAACAACACAACCAACCACATGGGAGGACACAAACACGACCACAGATTCCAAAAGGGAGGAAGGAACACTAAGTGAAGAAGTGAACATGACTCAGAAGGGATCAACATGTAAGTGACCAAAACCAACAATGCATGACACTGCATGCCACAACACAGTCACAAACAACACATCTATCATAAACCAATAAACACCAGCACCACATACTAAGACTGTAGTAATAAGGTAATGTCGCTTGGGAGAAGAAGGCTCAAAGAACTTTTATTCCGAGGCTCCTCCTCCCCAATGACATCCTACATAGTTGGCTTCTGTCTCTGGTTCTTCGGCCGACGTTCATCTAATGATTTTTCTGACGTTTCGCCAGCACGAGTGGCTGGCATTGTCAAAGCTTCACCCTCCATTGCCGGTGGTGAACTGGAGCCGAGCTCGCGGCCGCAGACTATATGTACCTGGCGCGCCAACGTCCGAGGGCTTCTCCGCGGTCATTTCCGGTGCGGTTCTCCTCTTGCTACCTCCGACGGTCGTTCGCTGCAGTACGGGAAGCCAGGACCCGTTTATCTTAAGGCTTTCCTCTTTCTTGTTGAAACTGTTCACGTGTTTTTGTATTTCTACAGATTCTCTGAACAAGCGCGTGTGATAGTGCTTCTCCACTGCCAGAACTTCCGTGTCGGCGAATTTTATTACGTGGTCGGTCTCATTCAGTGCGTGCTCTGCCACGGCCGATTTCTCCACCTGCCCCAACCTGCAATGTCGCTTATGCTCTTTGATCCTGGTGTTAATTGATCGTCCAGTCATTCCGACGTAAACGTTTCCGCATGTGCATGGTATACGGTATATTCCCGACTTTGCAAGTGGGTCTCTTTTCTCCTTCGCCGATCTAAGACACTCTTTGATTTTCCTTGTCGGTTTGAAAATCGTCTTTACGCCATGTTTGCGCAATATACGACCGATTCTGTTACACTTCTAATATAATTTGTGGAGTACCCATTGCTCCTCAGAACAGTTTCCAGGTGTTGCATTTCTCGTTTGAGGTGTTGCGGCTCACCTATTCGTCCTGCTCTCGTTACGAGCGTACTAATGATGCCTCTTTTCCGGCTCCGGTGGTGGTTTGACAGTTTCTGCAGGTATCGGTCCGTGTGTGTCAGTTTTCGATACACTCTGTGTCCCAGGTTTTCGCCGTCCCTTGTGACCAGCACATCTAGAAATGGCAGTTTCTTGTCCTTTTCTACTTCCATGGTAAATGTTACGTTGGCATGGAGGCTGTTCAAGTGTCTTAGGAAGTCACCGAGCTGTTCTTCACCATGGCTCCGCACCACGAAAGTATCATCGACGTACCTGTACCACACCTTAGGTTTGCAAGTCGCCGAATTCAGTGTCTGTGCTTCGAATTGTTCCATGAAGAAGTTGGCCACCACTGGACTGAGAGGACTGCCCATGGCGACGCCTTCCAGCTGCTCGTAGAAATCGCCATTCCACGTGAAATAGCTCGTGGTGAGGCATGCATGGAAGAGCTTTTTGATGTCTTGCGGGAGAACCGCACCGGAAATGACCGCGGAGAAACCCTCGGACGTTGGAGCGCCAGGTACATATAGTCTATGGCCGCGAGCTCGGCTCCAGTTCACCACCGGCAATGGAGGGCGAAGCTTTGACAATGCCAGCCACTCGTGCTGGCGAAACGTCAGAAAAATCATTAGATGAACGTCGGCCGAAGAACCCGAGACAGAAGCCAGTAGGCAGGTTGTCAACAAGTGGCCACGAAAGCCTTAACAATTTTGTATCCTACATAGTGTTTAAAGTATACTGCACCAAACAGTAATGCATTGCTCGTTTTATTGTGTGCAGACAGAAATATATTCTCTTCTCTATTCAAATCTACAATCAATGAATTTTATATATCACTAATATATTAAGATATTTTAGGAATAATGCATTCAAGTACCAATGAACTATATTCTATTTCTACTAACAAGCTACAAACATATGTATTTCTCAAGTAAAGCTAAAATTCATGTATTCCTTGTATTACGTGCTCAATCAGCACTTTATCTGTATAATCTGAATAAACATACATTAGCACAAACCATTTCAGATGAGAATACCTCGAGGTTGTACCGAGACCTTCTCATCTGAAACAGGTAGAAATAGGCCATTATTAACCAACTTGCTACTTAGACTGTATTACACATCCAAATACAGCATCTCACTTCCCTCTACATACTACAAATTATTTTCACCACGCTCATTGTGTTATATTTTGTTTTTTGCATTATATAAATTATATTCTCATCAACTAGGTAGTCACAAATTATATGGAACCATTTAAACAATTGTTAAGCATTCAGTTGGCTGTCACCTCAGAGAAATCTTTATATGTTACATTTTTTATATGATTAAAAAAAAGCATTAACAACTGTATACCAATAAGATTGTAGCAAGGAGAAGTTTTGCTATTAGACTCAGAAGCATCCGACCCACCTTACATTTCAAGGCGGTGGGTTACTCTGTACTGTTAATGAAATGGAATAAATAAATCTGCTATGGCTTACCTCATGCTTACATTAACCTGTGATCTTGCATTATTAATCACTTAAATATTTTACGTAGACAAATTTATTCCTGAAATTTAGTTACACCACATTAATTATTTTCTGGTTTTGCCGATTTTTCTATCTGTCATTGTATTATTTTATTATATAGTTATGAGTTCATACATTGTGAATCACAATAGTTAAAGAATACATTTATTCTTTTTTCAGTATTTCACAAACACTTGTTATTTGTATGCCTTAAATTCGGTCTGTATTATATCCAACGCTACGGGGCAGTACTATGTACGGGTATTCCATTCATAAATTCAGCTTTTATGGATTTAATTGTTATGTGGCGGATTCCAGGGGACTTGGGCACTGTGTGGGTGCATGAATGTATATGTTGTTGGTTGGTTGGTTGGTTGATTAAGGAGTAACACCAAACAGTGAGGTCATTAGTCCCATCACATTAGGGAAGGATGGGGAAGGAAGTCGGCCGTTCCCTTTCAAAGGAACCATTCTGGCACTTGCCTGAAGCGATTTAGGGAAATCACGGAAACCTAAATCGGGGTTTCTGGACATGGGTTTGAACTGTCGTCCTCCCGAATGCGAGTACACTGTGCTAACCACTGCGCCACCTCTCTCGCTTATATACAGGGTGGTCCATTGATCGTGACCGGGCCAAATATCTCACGAAAAAACTACAAAGAACTAAACTCCTCTAGCTTGAAGGGGGAAACCAGATGGCGCTATGGTTGGCCCGCTAGATGGCGCTGCCATAGGTCAAACGGATATCAACTGCGCTTTTCAAAATAGGAACCCCCATTTTTATTGCATATTCGTGTAGTACGTAAAGAAATATGAATGTTTTAGTTGGACCACTTTTTTCGCTTTATGATAGATGGCGCTGTAATAGTCACAAACATATGGCTCACAATTTTAGACGAACAGTTGGTAACAGGTAGGTTTTTTAAAATTAAAATACAGAACGTAGGTGCGTTTGAACATTTTATTTCGGTTGTTCCAAAGTGATACATGCACCTTTGTGAACTTATCATTTCTGAGAACGCATGCTCTTACAGCGTGATTACCTGTAAATACCCCATTAATGCAATAAATGCTCAAAATGATGTGTAACGACATTCCTCTCAACACCGAGTAGTTCGACTTCCGTAATGTTCGCACATGCATTGACAATGCGCTGACGCATGTTGTCAGGCGTTGTCGGTGGATCACGATCCCACAGAAAGAAATCCGGAGACGTCAGATCCGGTGAACGTGCGGGCCATGGTATGGTGCTTCGACGACCAATCCAGCTGTCATGAAATATGCTACTAAATACAGCTTCAACCGCACGCGAGGTATGTGCCGGACATCCGTCATGTTGGAAGCACATCGCCATTCTGTCATGCTGTGAAACATCTTGTAGTAACATTGGTAGAACATTACGTAGGAAATCAGCATACATTGCACCATTTAGATTGCCATCGATAAAATGGGGGCCAATTATCCTTCCTGCCATAATGCCGCACCATACATTAACCCGCCAAGGTCGATGATGTTCCACTTGTCGCAGCCATCGTGTTTTTTCCGTTGCCCAATAGTGCATATTATGCCGGTTTACGTTACCGCTGTTGGTGAATGACGCTTCTTCGCTAAAGAGAACGCGTGCAAAAAATCTGTTATAGTCCCGTAATTTCTCTTGTGCCCGGTAGCAGAACCGTACACGACGTTCAAAGTCGTCGCCATGCAATTCCTGGTGCATAGAAATATGGTACGGGTGCAATCGATGTTGATGTAGCATTCTCAACACCGACGTTTTTGAGATTACCAATTCTCGCACAATTTGTCTGCTACTGACGTGCGGATTAGCCGCGACAGCAACTAAAACACCTACTTGGGCATCATCATTTATTGCAGGTTGTGGTTGACGCTTCACATGTGGCTGAACACTTTCTGTTTTCTTAAATAACGTAACTATCCGGCGAACGCTCCGGACATTTGGATCATGTTCAGAATACCGATCAGCATACATAGCACACGCCCTTTGGGCATTTTGATCACAATAGCCATACATCAACACGATATCGACCTATTCCGCAATTGGTAAACGGTCCATTTTAACACGGGTAAGCAGATACCGTCCGCACTGGCGGAATGTTACGTGATACCTCGTACTTATACGTTTGTGACTATTACAGCGCCATCTATCACAAAGCGAAAAAAGTGGTCCAACTAAAACATTCATATTTCTTTACGTACTACAAGAATAGGTAATAAAAATGGTGGTTCCTACTTAAAAAAAAAAAAACGCAGTTGATATCCGTTTGACCTATGGCAGCGCCATCTAGCGGGCCAATCATAGCGCCATCTGGTTTCCCCCTTCAAGCTAGACGAGTTTTGTTCTTTGTAGTTTTTTCGTTTGACGCTTATTTCGTGAGATATTTGGCCCAGTGACGATCAATGGACCACCCTGTATTGTTCTAGATCGTACACATGCACACCATACACATGCAGATAGCTTACAAAGTCACTGACTGGTGGAAAGACATACGGCTGCTACCAACTCAGCGTGTCTGCTGTGATACATAATGCACTTTCTAGACCATGTAAGTACCTAACACTCGAATGATGTAAATAAATGGGCGTGTTCCAGATACTGCCTTGAATGCTGCACTCAGTGCATATGTGTGATGGTTAGCTTCCTACCTAAGAAGCAGGTAGAAGTATGGGATGGGTCATATTCACTCGTCGTGAGAGTATTGATGTACTCCATTGTGGCACATAGATACTCCAACTCAAACCATGTATGCTGTGCTTTAACACAATATTTGTCCGGCCGGTGTGGCCGTGCGGTTCTAGGCGCTACAGTCTGGTACCGCGTGACCGCTACGGTCGCAGGTTCGAATCCTGCCTCGGGCATGGATGTGTGTGATGTCCTTAGGTTAGTTAGGTTTAAGTAGTTCTAAGTTCTAGGGGACTGATGGCCACAGATGTTAAGTCCCATGGTGCTCAGAGCCATTTGAACCATTTGAACACAGTGTTCACCATTCTCGATTTTTAAGACTACACGACAGTCTATAGCTGCTTCTCTTCCGATGTTTAACAGAAAAGTGTGCAGTGAAATGAATGCTTACAAGTTAATAATATGATGAACTGGTGTCAATTACAATTTTATGACGTAAGAATACAATTACAAAGGTACAAAATACATCATTAAAAACATAACAATACAGATAACATTTGTAGTAATATGGGCTTTACAAAAGAATAGAAATAGACATATACATCAGTGTTACAGGAATTATGACATAAGTAAATACATAAACGATCAGAATAACTTTTGAAACATCAACTTTACACATGAACATTAAAACAAAACAGAATAAATAATGTCTCAACATCTTTACAAAGTAAATAACATAGTATTAGAAAAATTCTACAGCATAGCTCTCATCAGCTAAACACATAAAGACAGGAAAAACACAAATACACAAGGGTACACAAACATATAGCGGAATAATAGAAGGAAAGGACAGGGTTTGTTTTACTGCAGTATTTTGCAAACAAAACTTTCTTTACTTCTCGGAGATCTCCCTTCATTCATCATTATTCCCAAAAAGTCCTCTCTATACCTCCTTCCTGTATTCTATTCATATTTCTTTCAAAATAATTATTTCTGATTGTACAATACTCATTTGGGCCCAAATCTTTTTCATATAACTTCGCATTGCATTCTTTACCTATTCTCCATAGTCAGTTTCTTATATAGTCTACCCCCTCTTAAGCTAACTTAAATCTACTGAGCTCAGATGCTAAACTAAGGGACGAGGCAATGCAGCATTACATAACAAATTAACACAAACAGCAATGCAAAAAATGCAAATTGGCAAAGCTAGCAGCATAAATTAGCAAAAGTCAAATTGAATAACACTATGCCTGGCAAACAGCAGCAACTTATACCTAAACATGACATAGCTCAAGCAGAAAAAATATTACAGTAAAAACAACAATGCAGACAAGGGAAATGTCTATTCACATCTTAATGTCTATGTAATTAAAGTGGTGCACCATAACAACTGATTGTAAAAAAATATTACCATGTACTTGAAAAGAAAATTATGTGTTACTGTTACTAGTTCCTTCTTATTGTTCTTTCCTTTCCAAGTGCTCCTTTTTTAAAGAATGTGGATCATAAAATAATTATTTAATAGATCTGTTGACAGAAAGAGTTCACATTAGCAAATGCATCTAAGTTTATTTTATAAAACTAATGCTGCAACACAGCTGGAAACCAGATATTAAATGAAATAAGCAACTATGAAAAACAAAGCATAAAAATATCATTCAATAGTCATGTGGCATTTCGTAAGTCAGTAGCACTCAACTCTCGGAGAAAGACACTTGTCATAATCAGGTGTGCAGATGTACGGATATTTCCCATCAATTCATAAGCATTTCAATAATTAGCACAAAGTGCGAGTAATCATATGTTTTTAAGTAACGATGGTGTCGCATTAGCGATGAAAGGCACACCCTAATGGCTTGTTCTCCAGGTGTTTGACACAGCTGTGTGCCCACAACGCATTACAAAAATCATATGTTTTCAAGTAACGAGCGTGTCGCATTAGCGATGCCCTCTACAAAGGAATGTCATTAGCGGAGGTGTAGGCTTCCGGAAAGGCACACCCTAATGGCTAGTTCTCCAGGTGTCTGACACACCTGGGTGCCCACGACGCATTATGTGCAGGTGGTCACTTAACTTTCTTACGGAAATATTTTCGACAGCAGTTTCCACTACAGTGACAGTCTCATATAAAAATATTTCACAGGTCAAGAATTTGCGTTGCAAATGTGTAGAAACAAAATCTTATGAATATAACAGTGTCCAAAAAATTTTCGCCGGCATTGTGATACATTCACGCATTTACACACACATTTCATAACTCGTAAAGTACGATTCTCGGTTTCCAACATCCTTTTTCACAAGTCAAGAGTCCCTAACTTCTATTCATTATTCATATACATATAAACACGTAATCACATTCCTCATATATGGTAGCATCATCTTATTGACATAAACATACCTCAACAGCATAATACACATCGTCGTCATAAAAATAACATCATAACACCTCAGTCAAATCTCAAAAAAGTCGTACCTTTCTGCAATAATTTCAAAACCTAAAGAAAATTCTCTGCTCATTTCAGTAGCATCATCTACCTCAAACGTACTTTAAAAATCATGGTCTCATACCAAATACAGCATTCAAAGCTCTCATAGTATCACAATGGTTCCGAAAAAATTAAACAGTTCACAAAGTACAGACAAAATACAGTTTCATAAGTGTGAAGTTACCCAACGGTGTAATTACGTAAACATCTGTCACTGCCGTAGTAAAAAGGTTTGTCTCTCTCAGTTAAATGATCAGATAGCTGTGTAATTCGTGTTAGAGAAATATGGTACCGATGTGTAAAGTTGTATAAGCAAATACCATATTAGCTAGGGCTCCTTGTGCTTGCCAAACACATGATACACAAAGTAGGCGTGTACCCCCCTGAGGATTATTGTAATTATACCCTCAGGTGTTACAGATTACAAGAATGGAATGAAATGTATTACAGAAAACCTTTGTATCATTGTACTTCAAATATCTTTGAAAATAAATGTTTTTAGTACAAAATTAATCACTCAAATACGTGTCCTGTAGCGCTAAATGCGCTTGCTGTAAGATAATCTCTGGGAAGTGTCGTAGTTATTGTCCTCCGAAAGCTAAGTTCTGCAGAAGTCAATGTACTTACCTCATGATACACAAAAGTGAAATGCTTTGCGTATAGATAACTTAGTTATTACGCTTATTGCCGTGATGAAGAAAGTACTGTGCTGTAACGTATTGTTGTGCTACAGAAAAGGCTGTCTCATTGTAGCAATAGCACAAAAGTCACCACTAAAACATGTCTTACTTTCCAGAAGAATTAAAAAAAAACTGTGCAGATATAAAACAGATACACCGCAAAAGCAACATTGTAAATTGTCACGCATTAGCAGCGTCGTGATAAAATCGTGTAGCTGTCACACAAACTAACCACTGTGTCATCTGGCATTTCACAGAAAGCACCTCAAATCCAGAATCCACTCTCAAGCAAACCAAAATGTTGCATGAAAATTTCATTAGCAGTGCTGGTATAAGTTCTAAGTATGTAAGCCGTATATTTGTTATGTAATCGTGCAACTAACAAGGAGGAATGTATAAATAACAACACTGTGTCGTCTGTTCGCAATAACAATGCATTCGCAATTACTTGTCTAAGTTACCTATGTTCTCGACTGGATGGTTAGTTAGCTTTAAAACATAGTTGCATGTTAACAGTTTCTCAGTGTGACAAATTGTACAAGTGGTGTGAAGTGAAAATTGCAAAGACTAAGTTAAAAAGCAGATTATCTGTCAATAAATGGTTTTACATGAGAAATGTGGTGTAAACCTTTACTCTTCCTAGTACGCAGAGTTTCAACTTCAACGCAATTATCATGTGGTATACGTCGGATTCTGTAAGGTCCATTGTAAACTAGAAAGAATTTGTGACTCAAGTGTTTCTTCTTATGTGACAATGAATGAGCTTTAATGAGAACTTTCTGACCAATACATAATTTCTTTGCATTTGCTTTACCGTGTAGTTTTCTCCTTTTGTCTGCTGCAGATTTTATATTTTTAAGAGCCAAATCAATTATGTCTTTGTGTCGAAGTTTACGTGTATTCGGGAAAGGTACAAGCTCTCTGATTCTGTTCGGAGGTTCATCATTCTTCAGTACAAGAGTAGGTGGTAAAGCAGTGGAATCATGAGGCATTTCATTCAGCACATTTTGAAATAAGTGTAAATATCTGTCCCAATGCTGATGCTTTCTGTGACAATAAAGTCTGCAAAGCTTATTGATTTCTTTCATAATCCGTTCAGATGGGTTACAAAGTGGTGAATACAATGAAATAAAAACAGGTTTGATTTTATGATTCCGAAGCATGCGTGACCAAACAGCAGATCTGAATTGCGGTCCGTTATCTGAAATGACTTTACTAACGTGTCCAACTTCACGTAAGAAATTTTTAACAAAGGCGTTGGATACAGACCGTCCAGTGGCTTTACGTAACGGAGTGAAAGAAACAAATTTTGAAGTAAGTTCAACAGCGACTAGAACGTACGCAAATCCATTAGATGTTCTGACAAGTGGTCCCAAGAGATCAACAGCAGCAAATTCTTTTAATTTAGAAGGAATGATAGGAAACAGCGGAGCACGATGTGAGACAGTAGATGGTTTCGCCTTTTGACAAAGTTTACAAATAGACAAGACTCTTCGAATTCTCTTTTCCATATTGTTAAAATAACAAGTCGTTCGAAGAATATGATAACATTTTCGTGGACCAAAATGTGCGTAGCTGAAATGAATGTACCAAATGAGCTTATTAACAAAATCGTCTGGAATGCAAAGTACCCATAGCTTGTCATCAACAATGCAGCGTTTGAAGAGTATGTTGTTTCTAACCAGGTAATAATGCCGAATCTGAGTGTGTGTCTTTTCATGCCATTTACGTTTGATGTCTTTCCAAATCGGATCTTTATCTTGTTCATGAGCAATGTCCTTCAAAGATGTGGTGATGAAGTTTTCAAAGGCGACTTTCTGAATGTAAAGAATACTGAAATTTTTCTCGAGGTTGCCTTCTGTGTTACTTTTCTCAAGCCCAGCCGGTGCGCGTGACAGCGCGTCCGCAACAATGTTCTCCTTGCCGGGAATGTAGACTATTGTGAAGCGGAATTCTTGCAGAAACAATGCCCAACGTTTTAACCTATCATGATTTAATTTTGAAGACATAAGAAATTGTAATGCACGATGATCACTGTATACTTTTACGTGCTTACTAGAAAGAAAGAAACGGAATTTGTTAAATGCCCAAACGATAGCTAAAGCTTCTAATTCAGTAACGGAATAATTTTTTTCAGATTTTGTTAGCACTCGGCTAGCAAAAGCAATGGTTTTCTGAACAGTAGTGTCATTTTCTATGGCTTCTTGAAATAAGTGGGCACCAAGACCGACTTTAGAAGAATCCGTGCTAAGGCAGAAATCTTGTGACAGATCTGGATGAGCTAGTATTGGCGCGTGAAGTAACGCTTCTTTCAAAGAATTGAATTCCAACTGTGCTTGTTCGTCCCAGTTCCAAATAGTACTTTTACCAGTGAGAGAACAAAGTTTTGGTGTAACTAGAATTCGCATATTCAGAAAACGACGGTAAAAATTTACGAGACCTAGAAAACTGCGAACTTGTTTTTTTGTAGATGGAACTGGAATGGCTCTAATTGCTTCTAACTTTTCAGGATCCGGCTGAATGCCTTCAGAAGAAATAATATGTCCCAAAAACTTCACCTTTGACCTACCGAATTCAGACTTTTCCAAGTTAACTGTAATTCCAGATTCTGCAAAAATACGTAACAAACTGTTGAGGATGCGGTTATGTTGTTCCCATGAAGCTTCTGCTATTAGAATATCGTCCACATATAAGGTGATGTGACGTTTTAAGAACTCAGGTAATATGGAATTTAGCCCCCGAATGAATGCCGCTGAAGAAATGTTCAAACCAAAAGGAAGTTTCCGAAACTGATAACAAACACTGAAACAAAGGAAAGCTGTGTATTTTCTACATTCTGGATGAAGTTCGATCTGATAAAAGCTGGATCTGCGATCAATGGAAGATAACACTTTTACACCATTAAAATTTTGAAGAAGTTCTTCCATCGTCTGCGGCCTGTCTGTTTCAGGAATGATGATAGTATTGATTTGTCTCGAATCTAAAACAAGCCTGATCGATCCATTCTTCTTCTCAACAACATGTAATGGGTTGTTGTATGAGCTTACTGCAGGCTCAATAATGCCCTCGTCAAGCATAGATTGTATTTCTGCTCTAATACGGTCCCTATAATGTGCCGGAATTACATATGGTCTAACACAAAATTTAGTATGCTCACGAACACGAAATTGGTATTGAAATCCCTTGATTGTTCCTGTTTTGTGAGTAAAAACTGTGGAATGTGCTTGTAAAATCTCAAAAAGGTCCTGCCTATCAGTGTCATTACAATTCTCAATTGTTTGAATTTTAGTCTGAATTAACTCATTAATTTCAAATATGCCGTCGATATCATCCCTTTCAGTACTTGCAGAGTGATTGTTGGTGTCTAGTTCCGTAGAAAATTCCGAACTGTTGTCTAACAGAACGTAAAGCCGATTAATTTCCTCATCATGGTTTGAGAGCCAGTCTTCAAATTTCAAAGCTATTGACTTACCTTCTTTCTCTAAACTTATTTCAGCATCGTGAAAGCTTAAGATTGCTTTATATTCATTCAAAAAGTCTACTCCCAGTATAATTTCCGTCGACAATAATGGAACAATAAGAAAGTTCATAGAGAAGCTGTGGCTTTGGCAAAAGAATTCTAAATTGGTTTGTTGGCGTACATCTACACTTTTTCCAAAGATTGCACCTTGTAATTTAATCTTACGTAACGGAAGTGTGGGGCAATCGTTCGATTTGTTGCATTTGCTAAAAGCTGTTTCACTAATTACTGAAATGGGACTGCCAGAGTCAAGTACTGCCGTAAATTTTACGTCATTTACAGTAATGTGAATCACAGGATATGCAATGTTGTTATGTTTTACGTCGTGTTCCTGGAGTAAGATGTCCCTAATGTCTTCCATTTTTACGTAATTACTAGCTACGGCAGCTGTGTCGTCAGTTTCATAAGTACGTATTGTGGCTGCCAGCGGTGTGAGTCATTGCCTATTGTCTCTTTGTTGGCGCGCGTGGTTATTGGGATTTGGAGACCTAACTTCTACAAATTCACGTTGCCCAGAGGGCCCAGCTCTGTTAGAAACCCGCCAGTTCTGATGAAATTCACGTCTGTCGTTTTGTCGGTAGTTTACATAGTTTCTTTCTTCTCTGTCACGTGGTGGAGAATTTCTCCCTGAGTCGTAACTGCCTGCTGGACCGTTGCGTCTAAAGTTATTCTGTCTCCCTTGATAATAGTTATTTTGGTTCCCATATTGTCTGTTTCTCTGATTGTCTCTGTGATAGTCACTACCGCGGAAAGGTGATCTTTCCCTGTAACTATTACTCTGCCAGTGGTTGTCATATGGGTGGTGTCTGTTTTGGTCACGATTTACGTTGTAAGAATAAGTTTGTCGTGGCCATTTATTGTTTCTGTCGTCACGGAATTGTGACGGATGTGACCTGTAGTGATTGTTTTCCTGTTTTCGCATCCCGCGACTGTCTGTGTCAATTTCCAGTTCTTGTAACAGTCCCTGAAAAGCTTCAATGTCGTCTTTGCAACGTCCTGCCAAAATAATATACCATAAGTGTTCAGGTAATTTGATTAAGCAAATGCGGATGGGTTCTGAGGGGCTGTATGGGTTTGACAGGTATTGATTCTTGTGCAACATGTCTTCAAAATATTTCACAAGACTGGAAAATTCAGATTGTTCGAAGTATTTCATCATCATAATGCTATGTTTTACTCGGTCCTGTGTGGCTTGAGACCAATATGCTGAGAGGAAGGCATGGTAAAATTCTCCTTCACTATGGCAATCGTGAATGACCGATCGCATTCTTACAGCTGGTTCATTCTCTTAGTAGCCACACATAAATTCTAACCTGTGCTCCAATGACCAGTTGGGAGGGAAACAATGAGAGATTGATGGAGCCACGCTTGTGGATGAATGTCGTTGGCTGAATTCTTAAACGTTTTGAATTTACGTGTAGTAATGAACAGCTTATAATCAAAATCATCGTGTCGGCGAGTAGCATATCGGTCATTGTTACGTCGTGTCGGCAGTTCCATCTCAAAATTCGGTGTACCTTGCCAATTTCTTTCATAATTACCGAAATGCCCTGTGTTATTATTTTGTGGCTTTTCCGTATTTCTATGTCCCTCTTCCCGTATTGGGGCGCGAGTGTCCTCTGAAATACGTAATTCTTGTATTACCTGTGTCAGCTGTTCTTGTACTTCCCGGATTTCTCTTTGGTGTTGCGTATTAATTTGATTCAGATTTTGTTTCAGTTTCCTAATTTGTTCGCACTCTTCTGTGTCATTAAAGACTACCGGTTTTGTGTCATTCAGATTATCATCTACCTTCGTAGATAAGTTAGTGACCTGATCCGAAAGTTCGGCTACTTTCTCTGATAATGAACTAATTTCCTCCATGTGTCTTTCTGAACCAATTTTCAGAGTATCTACTGTGTCCTTTAAGTTTTCCTGAGTTTTTGCAAGTTGCGTAACCGAATCGGTAGATGCAACTGAGTCCATTTTAGCTTGCAAGGTCTCATGATTTTCATGAACAATAGTTTGCAGTTCTTATATGGCTGCTTCGTGGTTCTGTAATGCATTTTCATGCCGCGAAAAAATAGGCTGAAATTGCTCACAAATTTGTGTTTTTACGTCATTACAGACTTTTTGACATTTCGATTCAATGTTATGTAACTCAGTAGTTAAATCTTCACGTGTTTGTTCAAGTGTGGTGTCTAACTTCCGAAGATTTTGTTCCATTGTGTCTAACTGTTGCAGCTTTTGCTGTGTTTGTCTCTGATTTTGTTCCATTGTGTCTAACTTTTTAAGATTTTGTTCCACTGTGTCTAACTTTTTAAGATTTTGTTCCACTGTGTCTAACTGTTGCTGTGTTTGTCTCTGGTTTTGTTCCATTGTGTCTAACTTTTGAAGCTTTTGTCCCATTTGTTGCATTAATTGTAATAAGAATGCATTAGTGTCTGGAATCTGTTCCTCTACGCTTTTCGGCAGTGCATTTGCACCAGCAACATTCACATTTTGACAAGCAGAAAATGTATCTCGACTTATTTGAGAAAACGGTGAGGAAGCAAAACCTGAATCTACAGTATTTGCAATATTGTGTCCTATCATTTCGGATTCCTGAGGCGAGCTGTTGCCGACCGATCGATCGATAATGCTTCCCTGTTCACTACCTGTTTCACTGCCTACGCCATTGTTTGACGCCCGCTCCATTTCCCTGTGCACAGTTACCAAATTACTACTTTGAACATTAGTAAATTCATTACTCGGCGGCGCTGATAAGCTACGCTCGTCGTCACTATTATTTCTCAGTTTAGTTTGGAGCCTAGTGTTACGTTTTTCACACGCCATTATTGTCACAATATTTCACACGATAACACAAAAAGCACAATTTGAAGTGCAAAAATAGGAGAACACATTAACATAGCACTGAAAATAATATCTAGTTAATTGCAAGCGTAGCTGCGAAATACTTGGTGCAAATCTATATGCATGCCGCAACTGTTTTACTGTACAACAATGAAAGACTGCAACTACCAAGGAGATTCTCTCTACAATTACGCGCTAAAGCTACACTAAATACACAAACTACAAGAAAAAATCAGAAGATTCCAGTGAGGTATCCTAGGCTAAGGGTCGACATATGAAACGTCCCCTTAGAACAATTTATACAAGACTGTGCTTAACCTGACACACAATAATTTTAGCGCAACGCAATCTGACTATCAAAAATCCCTGCAAAAGAATGGCCCTGAGTAACATTAACCTATACCTTTCAGAAATCACTTACCTCACAAAAATCTTCGTTACTCGAACTACTGCAATACAGCGAGCACCACTACTGCCAGCTGAATAGAAGATTCAAACTACTGAAGGCACTAACTACTGATAGGGATAGTTAGCAAATGAAAGATTTTAATAGAGAACCAACACTGTATTTACCTTAATATCATCAAAAGTCATAATATATATATCAGTTCATGACAAATTACAAAACTCCGCCATCTCTCTCCCCACATCCACCACTGCTGGGGGCTCACCTCCAACTGCGCAACGCTACGCGCTGTTCACATCCAGCTATAGCAGTTCATGACAACAATGGCAGACAACAATGCAAACTAGCCACAGGCTGCACACAGCACAGCCAGTGATTTTCATACAGAGCGCTACGTGGCATTACCAATATAAAAATCTAAACAGCCTACTTACATAAAGAAAACATAAACAGCCTACTTACACAGAGAAGTACAATAATGTTACACATTTTACATAATGTTTATTTACTTTGCATTTAGTACATAATGCATTACAACATGCATGTTGCATGTATTTAGTTGAAAAAGACGTACCACGTCTTATACAATCGTCTTTAACACTTATCGTACAGTTCACAGACAGGTCTGAATATTCCACCATGAACGTCAATGCACTTTAGCGCTCTAGCGATACCATGTTGTGATGTTTGTTCAGTTGCATGTGGTTGGTTTCCAATCAATTCCGCAGCGTCCATGATGCGACGATGCAGTTCATCTCGTGTATTCACCTTCACTTTGTGCACCTCTATTTTCATCCAATACCATAAACAGAAATCTAAAGGTGTAAGGTCAGGTGATCTTGGAGGCCAGTTAATAGCACTCCCACAGCCAATCCAGCGACGACGGTAGGTGCGGCTGAGATGGTCGCTCACACGTAGGGTAACATGTGGAGGGGCACCGTCATGTTGAAAGTACATTCCAGTTCGCCTGGCAAAATAGTTCCACAAACGAATTTTCCATAAAATGCATTTACCTCTCTCCCGTCAATCGCTGATTGATAATAAATGGACCTATCAAAAGGTTACCAATCATGCCGCACTAAACATTTATGACAAAACGAACCTGGAAATTGATATCCACTGAAGCGTGTGTATTTTCCTGTGACCATCGATGATTATTGCCTGTGTTGTTTATTCCATGTCGTGAAAACTGGGCTTCGTCAGTGAATAGTATGTATGGAAGCAAATGACTATTCTCAACTGCCCTGTGACAGAATTAAAGTCGTTGGGCATTGTCGCCAACGTGGAGATTTTGGACACTCTGTATGCGATATGGGTACAGGTTTTCCGCATTCAATGTTTCCCATACACGTGTCCGTGGGACATTCATCCACAGTGACATTCTTCATATGCTCGTACTGGGACTTCCCTCAACACTTGCGATAATTTCTTCCTGTACTTGCAAAGTACTAAAAGGTATCAGATAGATTATATAATGGTAAGACAGAGATTTAGGAACTAGGTTTTAAACTGTAAGACATTTCCAGGGGCAGATGTGGACTCTGACCACAAACTGTTGGTTATGAACTGTAGATTAAAACTGAAGAAACTGCAAAAAGGTGGAATTTAAGGAGATGGGACCTGGATAAACTGAAAGAACCAGAGGTTGTACAGAGTTTCAGGGAGAGCATAAGGGAACAATTGACAGGAATGCGGGAAAGAAATACAGCAGAAGAAGAATGGGTAGCTTTGAGGTATGAAGTAGTGAAGGGAGCAGACGATCAAGTATGTAAAAAGACGAGGGCTGGTAGAAATCCTTGGGTAACAGAAGAAATATTGAATTTAATTGCTGAAACGAGAAAATATAAAAATGGAGTAAATGAAACAGGCAAAAAGGAATACAAACGTCTGAAAAATGAGATCGACAGGAAGTGCAAAATGGTTAAGCAGGGATGGCTAGAGGACAAATGTAAGGATGTAGAGGCTTATCTCACTAGGGGTAAGATAGATACTGCCTACAGGAAAATTAAAGAGACCTTTGGAGAGAAAAGAGAACCACTTGCATGAATATCAAGAGCTCAGATGGAAACCCAGTTCCAAGCAAAGAAGGGAAAGCAGAAAGATGGAAGGATTATATAGAGGGTCTACACAAGAGCGAAGAACTTGAGGACAATATTATGGAAATGGAAGAGGATGTAGATGAAGATGAAATGGGAGATACGATACTGCGTGGAGAGTTTGACAGAGCACTCAAAGACCTGAGTCGAAACAAGGCCCCGGGAGTAGACAACATCCCATTAGAACTACTGACTGCCCTGGGAGAGCCAGTCCTGACAAAACTCTACCATCTGGTGAGCAAGATGTATGAGAAAGGCGAAATACCCTCTGACGTCAAGAAGAATGTAATAATTCCAATCCCAAAGAAAGCAGGTGTTCACAGATGTGAAAATTACCTAACTATCAGTTTAATAAGTCACAGCTGCATAATACTAACGCGAATTCTTTACAGACGAATGGAAAAACTGGTAGAAGCCGACCTCGGGGAAGATCAGTTTGGATTCCGTAGAAATGTTGGAACACGTGAGGCAATACTGACCCTACGACTTATCTTAGAAGAAAGATTAAGGAAAGGCAAACCTACGTTTCTAGCATTTGTAGACTTAGAGAAAGCTTTTGACAATGTTGACTGGAATTCAAATTCTGAAGGTGCCAGGGGTAAAATACAGGGAGCGAAAGGCTATTTACAATTTGTACAGAAACCAGATGGCAGTTATAAGAGTCGAGGGGCATGAAAGGGAAGTAGTGGTTGGGAAGGGAGTGAGACAGGGTTGTAGCCTCTCCCCGATGTTATTGAACCTATATATTGAGCAAGCAGTGAAGGAAACAAAAGAAAAATTCGGAGTAGGTATTAAAATCCATGGAGATGAAATAAAAACTTTGTGGTTCGCCGATGACATTGTAATTCTGTCAGAGACAGCAAAGGACTTGGAAGAGCAGCTGAACGGAATGGACAGCGTCTTGAAAGGAGGATATAAGATGAACATCAACAAAAGCAAAACGAGGATCATGGAATGCAGCCGAATCAAGTCGGGTGATGCTGAGGGAATTAGATTAGGAAATGAGACACTTAAAGTAGTAAAGGAGTTTTGCTATTTGGGGAGCAAAATAACTGATGATGGTCGAAGTAGAGAGGATATAAAATGTAGACTGGGAATGGCAAGGAAAGCGTTTCTGAAGAAGAGAAATTTGTTAACATCGAGTATAGATTTAAGTGTCAGGAAGTCATTTCTGAAAGTATTTGTATGGAGTGTAGCCATGTATGGAAGTGAAACATGGACGATAAATAGTTTGGACAAGAAGAGAATAGAAGCTTTCGAAATGTGGTGTTACAGAAGAATGCTGAAGATTAGATGGATAGATCACATAACTAATGAGGAGGTATTAAACAGAATTGGGGAGAAGAGAAGAGAACTTGACCAGAAGAAGGGATTGGTTGGTAGGACATGTTCTGAGGCATCAAGGAATCACCATTTTAGTATTGGAGTGCAGCGTGGAGGGTAAAAATCGTAGAGGGAGACCAAGTGATGAATACACTAAACAGATTCAGAGGGATGTAGGCTGCAGTACGTAGTGGGAGATGAAGAAGCTTGCACAGGATAGAGTAGAATGGAGAGCTGCATATAACCAGTCTCAGGACTGAAGACCACAACAACAACAACAACTTGCAAAGATTGTTGACGTGGACGCTCGGACGAAAAATGTCTACTTGGAAGAGAGCCCGTCGCACGCAAAGTGATAAACACTTTGGTAAAGACCCTGCGATGAGGTAATCGTCGAATCGGAAAGCGCCTGTGATATTCTTCTCTTGCAGCGGTAGCACTACCTTCGCAGAGGCCGTAAACGTACACCATATCTGCGTATTCCTCACTGCTGTAGACGTGTGGCATTGTTAGCAGCGCTTGTACGAACACAATTAACACCATACACTACACAGCTGACAGATCCGTCGCCGGTACACTACACAATGCGGCTTACACCGCACAACTGCGCAAACAATGGATGATTGTACTACGTGCTACGTACGTCACATGACCATAATATATGGTAGGTTGCATAGCGTAAACACGGCGTGTACCCTTGCATTGTTTGCAAGAAAATCACGTTACGGTCCTGTTGTACTGCGTATACGTTCACGTTGTGCACATCAATTACAGTTACTTTCAATAACCATTTCTCCCTAATGAAGCATTTAAGGACCTATGTTAATATAACATTTTTTCTTCAGAATTACTTATACTATCCCTGTTGAAAATATTGATCTTTCATCCACAAATACCCTGGATAGTGGCAAAGAATAGTACACTGGGCCCACTCAGCAGCTTGGCGGACTGAGAAAAGTCCAATGGCTGATCCCATAACTCAGGTAGGCCTACTGTAGGGAGCAGTGGAGATGCTGGAAACTCGAACTGCTGATCGGATAAATCAGGTAACCCATGTGCGTGCTGCTGCTGCTGCTGTTCGACGACATACCAAACAGGTGTATGAAAAATGCCTGTTGGCTTCTGTCTTGGGTTCTTCGGCCGACGTTTGTTTGATGATTTGTCTGACGTTTTGCTAGCACAAGTGGCTTGCATTGTCAAAGTTTCACCCTCCATTGCTGGTGGCAGAGCAACAGTAATGGAGGGTGAAGCTTTGACAGTACCAGCCACTCGTGCTGACGAAACGTCTGAAAAATTGTCAAACATACTTCGGCTGATAAACCTGAGACAGAAGCCAACAGGCAGTTTGTCAACAAGTGACTACGACAATTATGTAAACAGGTGTATGTCCTGCTCAAACATATCTACATCACAGAGGTTTTGCCGAAAAAAGAAAAAAAACCGTGAGTATTGACGAAATTCCACACATACACCATTGCTACACCACGGAGATGACGTGCTACAGACGTGAAATTTAACCGACAGGAAGAAGATGCTGTGACATGCAAATGATTAGCTTTTCAGAGCATTCACAAGGTTGGCGCCGGTGGCGAAGCCTACAACGTGCTGACATGAGGAAAGTTTCCAACCGATTTCTCATACAGAAACAGCAGTTGACCGGCGTTGCCTGGTGGAACGTTGTTGTGATGCCTCGTGTAAGGGGGAGAAATGCGTACCATCACGTTTCCGACTTCGATAAAGGTCGGATTGCAGCCTATCGCGATTGCGGTTTATCGTATCGCGACATTGCTGCTCGCGTTGGTCGAGATGCAATTATGTTTAGCAGAATATGGAATCGGTGGGTTCAGGAGGGTAATACGGAACGCCGTGCTGGATCCCAACGGCTTCGTACCACTAGCAGCCGAGATGACAGGCATCTTATCCGCATGGCTGTAACGGATCGTGCAGCCACGTCTCGATCCCTGAGTCAACAGATGGGGACGTTTGCAAGACAACAACCATCTGCACGAACAGTCCGACGACGTTTGCAGCAGCATGGACCATCAGCTCGGAGACCATGGCTGCGGTTACCCTTGACGCTGCACCACAGACAGGAGTGCCTGCGATGGTGCACTTGACGACGAACCTGGGTGCACGAATGGCAAAACGTAATTTTTCCGGATGAATCCAGGTTCTGTTTACTGCATCATGATGGTCGCATCCGTGTTTGTCGACATCGCGGTGAACGCACATTGGAAGCGTGTATTCGTCATCGCCATACTAGCGTATCACCCGGCGTGATGGTATGGGGCGCCATCGGTTACACTTCTCGGTCACCTCTTGTTCGCATTGACGGCACTTTGAACAGCGGACGTTACATTTCAGGCGTGTTACGACCCGTGGCTCAACCCTTCATTCGATCCCTGCAAAACCCTACATTTCAGCAGGATAATGTACGAGAGCATGTTGCAGGTCCTGTACAGGCCTTTCTGGATACAGAAAATGTTCGACTACTGCCCTGGTCAGCACATTCTCCAGATCTCTCACCAATTGAAAACGTCTGGTCAGTGGTGGCCGAGGAACTGGCTCGTCACAATACGCCAGTCACTACTCTTGATGAACTGCGGTATCGTGTTGAAGACGCATGGGCAGCTGTACCTGTACACGCCATCCAACCTACATCTACATTTATACTCCGCAAGCCACCCAACGGTGTGTGGCGGAGGGCACTTTACGTGCCACTGTCATTACCTCCCTTTCCTGTTCCAGTCGCGTATGGTTCGCGGGAAGAACGACTGTCTGAAAGCCTCTGTGCGCGCTCTAATCTCTCTAATTTTACATTCGTGATCTCCTCGGGAGGTATAAGTAGGGGGAAGCAATATATTCGATACCTCATCCAGAAACGCAACCTCTCGAAACCTGGCGAGCAAGCTACACCGCGATGCAGAGCGCCTCTCTTGCAGAGTCCGCCACTTGAGTTTGTTAAACATCTCCGTAACGCTATCACGGTTACCAAATAACCCTGTGACGAAACGCGCCGCTCTTCTTTGAATCTTCTCTATCTCCTCCGTCAACCCGATATGGTACGGATCCCACACTGATGAGCAATACTCAAGTATAGGTCGAACGAGTGTTTTTTAAGCCACCTCCTTTGTTGATGGACTACATTTTCTAAGGACTCTCCCAATGAATCTCAACCTGGTACCCGCCTTACCAACAATTAATTTTATATGATCATTCCACTTCAAATCATTCCGCACGCATACTCCCAGATATTTTACAGAAGTAACTGCTACCAGTGTTTGTTCCGCTATCATATAATCATACAATAAAGGATCCTTCTTTCTATGTACTCGCAATACATTACATTTGTCTATGTTAAGGGTCAGTTGGCACTCCCTGCACCAAGTGCCTATCCGCTGCAGATCTTCCTGCATTTCGCTACAATTTTCTAATGCTGCAACTTCTCTGTATACTACAGCATCATCCGCGAAAAGCCGCATGGAACTTCCGACACTATCTACTAGGTCATTTATATACACTGCTGGAAATGGAAAAACGAACACATTGACACCGGTGTGTCAGACCCACCATACTTGCTCCGGACACTGCGGGAGGGCTGTACAAGCAATGATCACACGCACGGCACAGCGGACACACCAGGAACCGCGGTGTTGGCCGTCGAATGGCGCTAGCGGCGCAGCATTTGTGCACCGCCGCCGTCAGTGTCAGCCAGTTTGCCGTGGCATACGGAGCTCCATCGCAGTCTTTAACACTGGTAGCATGCCGCGACAGCGTGGACGTGAACCGTATGTGCAGTTCACGGACTTTGAGCGAGGGCGTATAGTGGGCGTGCGGGAGGCCGGGTGGACGTACCGCCGAATTGCTCAACACGTGGGGCGTGAGGTCTCCACAGTACATCGATGTTGTCGCCAGTGGTCGGCGGAAGGTGCACGTGCCCGTCGACCTGGGACCGGACCGCAGCGACGCACGGATGCACGCCAAGACCGTAGGATCCTACGCAGTGCCGTAGGGGACCGCACCGCCACTTCCCAGCAAATTAGGGACACTGTTGCTCCTGGGGTATCGGCGAGGACCATTTGCAACCGTCTCCATGAAGTTGGGGTACGGTCCCGCACACCGTTAGGCCGTCTTCCGCTCACGCCCCAACATCGTGCAGCCCGCCTCCAGTGGTGTCGCGACAGGCGTGAATGGAGGGACGAATGGAGACGTGTCGTCTTCAGCGATGAGAGTCGCTTCTGCCTTGGTGCCAATGATGGTCGTATGCGTGTTTGGCGCCGTGCAGGTGAGCGCCACAATCAGGACTGCATACGACCGAGGCACACAGGGCCAACACCCGGCATCATGGTGTGGGGAGCGATCTCCTACACTGGCCGTACACCACTGGTGATCGTCGAGGGGACACTGAATAGTGCACGGTACATCCAAACCGTCATCGAACCCATCGTTCTACCATTCCTAGACCGGCAAGGGAACTTGCTGTTCCAACAGGACAATGCACGTCCGCATGTATCCCGTGCCACCCAACGTGCTCTAGAAGGTGTAAGTCAACTACCCTGGCCAGCAAGATCTCCGGATCTGTCCCCCATTGAGCATGTTTGGGACTGGATGAAGCGTCGTCTCACGCGGTCTGCACGTCCAGCACGAACGCTGGTCCAACTGAGGCGCCAGGTGGAAATGGCATGGCAAGCCGTTCCACAGGACTACATCCAGCATCTCTACGATCGTCTCCATGGGAGAATAGCAGCCTGCATTGCTGCGAAAGGTGGATATACACTGTACTAGTGCCGACATTGTGCATGCTCTGTTGCCTGTGTCTATGTGCCTGTGGTTCTGTCAGTGTGATCATGTGATGTATCTGACCCCAGGAATGTGTCAATAAAGTTTCCCCTTCCTGGGACAATGAATTCACGGTGTTCTTATTTCAATTTCCAGGAGTGTATATTGTGAAAAGCAATGGTCCCATAACACTCCCCTGTGGCACACCAGAGGTTACTTTAACGTCTGTAGACGTCTCTCCGTTGATAACAACATGCTGTGTTCTGTTTGCTAAAAACTCTTCAATGCAGCCACACAGCTGGTCTGATATTCCGTAGGCTCTTACTTTGTTTATCAGGCGACAGTGCGGAACTGTATCGAACGCCTTTCGGAAGTCAAGAAAAATAGCATCTACCTGGGAACCTGTATCTAATATTTTCTGGGTCTCATGAACAAATAAAGCGAGTTGGGTCTCACACGATCGCTGTTTCCGGAATCCATGTTGATTCCTACATAGTAGATTCTGAGTTTGCAAAAACGACATGATATTCGAGCAAAAAACATGTTCTAAAATTCTACAACAGATCGACGTCAGAGATATAGGTCTATAGTTTTGCGCATCTGCTCGACGACCCTTGTTGAAGACTGGGACTACCTGTGCTGTTTTCCAATCATTTGGAACCTTCCGTTCCTCTAGAGACTTGCGGTACACGGCTGTTTGACTCAATGCCCAGGCGTATCAAGGCCGTCATTACGGCCAGAGGTGGTTGTTCTGGGTACTGATTTCTCAGGATCTATGAACCCAAATTGCGTGAAAATGTAATCACATGGCAGTTCTAGTATAATATATTTGTCCAATGAATACCCGTTAATCATCTGCATTTCTTCTTGGTGTAGCAATTTTAATGGCCAGTAGTGTATATTCAAGTATGGAGAGAAGTGTGGTTTAAGACTTACATTCGAATGTGACAGTCTCCTGTGGATGGTGGCTGGTGTCTGATGATGTTTCATGATGCTGAACTTTCCACTGCAGCGAACAGAATATTAGTGACGAGAGTCACACAACTGGCCTAGAAAGGGAGACAAAGGGAAGGGGCAGGGAACGATAAATCTGGCTGTCCTTATTCCCCCAGCCAATAGAAAGCATTTACGCCCTTTTAATGCCACACAATTGGTCTAGAGATGTAGAGGAGGATAAATCTGGCTATCCCATCCGTCAATAGCTACTCGACCGACTAGTAGCGGCTCCGCTCAAAGAAAACCATCATAACGACCTGGAGAGCGGTGTGCTGACCACACGTCCCTACTATAAGCATCCTTATCTGTGGCTGATTCGGCGGTCGGGTGGTCCCGATGTGCCACTTGTGGCCTGAAGACGGAGTGCTTAGTGCCATCCCTCAAGCAAGAGGAGAATGATCCACCCTCCTGTATTTCGTCTTTCCCGCCATTTTCAGGTCGTACAAGTGGACTAAAAACGTGGGCAGACAAATCTCATGATGGGTGACTTTCACATGTGGCAGTTCGAGACGACCTTGATTTTCCCGCCATTTTAAGCCACCTTCAATTGGCCTTGAGACTCAGCCGGTGGGAGGACGACGGTTCAATCCCGGGTCCGGCCATCCTGATTTAGGTATTCCGTGGTTTCCGTAAATCACTCCAGGCAAATGCTGGGATGGTTCCTCTAAAAGGGCACGGCCGACTTCCTTCCCCATCCTTCCCTAATCCGATGAGACCGATGACCACGCTGTCTGGTCTCCTTCCCCAAACAACCAACCAACCAACTCAGCCGGTTCTCTGTCGATCCTAAAAATTTGGTTCCACCTAATGGGTACATCGTAATGCTGCCCACTAGGAGGTGGGAAAATCATGTCGTCGATAGATAAAGCCATTGTGCCTCGGTTGAAGTTTTAGCCAGTCTTGGATACTTTCGTTTCCAGTTTATGAAGTCGAGCCGCGCCCACTGTGTAGGGTCTGTGTGCTGTATCTCCATTGCCACACTGAACATTAGATGATGCCAATGCAAAAGGTGTTTAGGTTATTCAGGTTGGATAAATGGAGGCATCTGTTAAGACCTGTCTTCACAGTGTCGAGCATTCACAGTGGATGGATAACTGCCTTATGGAATCCATTTGTGGAGTCTACAGCGCTACATTTTGAAAACGGTGAACATCGATCAGCTTACGTGTGAATGATTGCTTGCTTTCGCCGCGAGGTAACTGGTTGTAGCAGCGCTCTGCTTTAACGTCATTAGTGTCACGCTTTAATTGCAATGAGCTGTTGGGAACGTGCTTCTGTCTAATGTTATGGCACCTTGTTGTGCTTCTTGGTAGCATTACAGGTTTTAAAAACTTTGTTTCTTTTGAAATCATAAAGTAACTATGCCAAGTTTTGTGTCATTTACCTCACAACTGTGCCTTCACATAATTTTTGTGAAACAGAGCGGTTTCAGGCCTGAATTATACAGATAGTTTCCACGCAAGAAATTCCATCACAAAATTGATGGCAACATAACTGACCACACATAATTGTTGTTGTTGTGGTCTTCAGTCCAGAGACTGGTTTGATGCAGCTCTCCATGCTATGCTACTCTATCCTCTGCAAGCTTCTTCATCTCCCACTACCTACTGCAACTACATCCTTCTGAATCTGTTTAGTGTATTCATCCCTTGGTCTGCCTCTACGATTTTTAACCTCCACACTGCCCACCAGTACTAAACTGGTGATCCCTTGATGCCTCAGAATATGCTCTACCAACCTATCCCTTCTTCTAGTCAAGTTGTGGAACAAATTTCTCTTCGCTCCAATTCTATTCAATACCTCCTTGTTAGTTATGTGATCTACCCATTTAGTCTTCAGCATTTTTCTGTAGCACCACATTTCGAAATCTTCTATTCTCTTCTTGTCCAAACTATTTATCGTCCATGTTTCACTTCCATACATGGCTACACTCCATACAAATACTTTCAGAAACGACTTCCTGACACTTAAGTCTATACTTGATGTTAATAAATTTCTCTTCTTCAGAAACGCTTTCCTTGCCATTGCCAGTATACATTTTATATCCTCTCTACTTCGACCATCATCAGTTATTTTCCTCCCCAAATAGCAAAACTCATTTACTACTTTAAGCGTCTCATTTCCTAATCTAATTCCCACAGCATCAGCCGATTTAATTCGACTACATTCCATTATTCTTATTTTGCTTTTGTTGATGTTCATCTTATATCCTCCTGTCCATTCCGTTCAGCTGCTCTTCCAGGTCCTTTGCTGTCCCTGACAGAATTACAATGTCATCGGCGAACCACAAAGTTTTTATTTCTTCTACATGGATTTCAATACCTACTCCGAATTTTTCTTTTGTTTCCTTCACTGCTTGCTCAATATACAGGTTGAATAACATCGGGGAGAGGCTACAACCCTGTCTCACTCCCTTCCCAACCACTGCTTCCCTTTCATGCCCCTCGACTCTTATAACTGCCATCTGGTTTCTGTACAAATTGTAAATAGCCTTTCGCTCCTTGTATTTTACCCCTGCCACCTTCAGAATTTGAAAGAGAGTATTCCAATCAACATTGTCAAAAGCTTTCTCTAAGTCTACAAATGCTAGAAACGTAGGTTTGCCTTTCCTTAATCAATTTTCTAAGATAAGTCGCAGGGTCAGTATTGCCTCACGTGTTCCAACATTTCTACGGAATCCAAACTGATCTTCCCCGAGGTCGGTTTCTACCAGTTTTTCCATTCGTCTGTAAAGAATTCGCGTTAGTATTTTGCAGTTGTGACTTATTAAACTGATAGTTAGGTAATTTTCATATCTGTGAACACCTGCTTTCTTTGGGATTGGGATTATTAGATTCTTCTTGACGTCAGAGGGTATTTCGCCTGCCTCATACATCTTGCTCACCAGATGGTAGAGTTTTGTCAGGACTGGCTCTCCCAAGGCGGTCAGTAGTTCTAATGGGATGTTGTCTACTCCCAGGGCCTTGTTTCGACTCAGGTCTTTGAGTGCTCTGTCAAACTCTCCACGCAGTATCGTATCTCCCATTTCATCTTCATCTACATCCTCTTCCATTTCCATAATATTGTCCTCAAGTTCTTCGCTCTTGTGTAGACCCTCTATATAATCCTTCCATCTTTCTGCTTTCCCTTCTTTGCTTGGAACTGGGTTTCCATCTGAGCTCTTGATATTCATGCAAGTGGTTCTCTTTTCTCTCCAAAGGTCTCTTTAATTTTCCTGTAGGCAGTATCTATCTTACCCCTCGTGAGATAAGCCTCTACATCCTTACATTTGTCCTCTAGCCATCCCTGCTTAGCCATTTTGCAGTTCCTGTCGATTTCATTTTTGAGACGTTTGTATTCCTTTTTGCCTGCTTCATTTACTCCATTTTTGTATTTTCTCCTTTCATCAATTAAATTCAATATCTCTTCTGTTACCCAAGGAATTCTATCAGCTCTCGTCTTTTTACCTACTTGATTCTCTGCTACCTTCACTATTTCATCTCTCACAGCTACCCAATCTTATTTATTCTACTGTATTTCTTTCTCCCCTACTTGTCAATCGTTCCCTAATGCTCTCCCTGAAGCTCTCTACAACCTCTCGTTCTTTCAGTTTATCCAGGTCCCATCTCCTCCTCAAATTCCCATCTTTTTGCAGTTTTTTCAGTTTTAATCAGTTAAAAATCTTTCACATCGACAACAGTGGCAGCTGTGTCAACCACTTCTCACATTCCCTCCACTGCTGTCGGCTGCCGTACCACCAGACACCTCCCGTGTTACCATGCACACTGCACTGGCTCGTGCGGCGCGCAGACGGGAAGCTGCGCTAATTCCCGAACAAAACATCGGATGGCAGCAACTCTCTGACATTGATACTTCAGAAATTCGTGTCGAAGCATGCTCTCCCTCTCTCGTTCTCTCCATCTCTCTCACTCTCAAGTGGATGCTTCCTGTATGTGTGAACCAGTGTATGGAAACACTCACAGACCAAGATGTCCCCCCCCCCCACTCCTCCTCCCTTCCTTCCTCCTCCCCTGCCCTCCTCACCACTCATGCAGCACTGCCACTGGTAGTCGGTATATCCCTTTGTTCTCACCCTTCTATTGTGATGGAAACATGTAGCAGGTAGAGCAACATTCAAGAAGAAGTAGGTTGTGTCTGTCATGTGCCACACTAACCCCACTTACGTCCTGAACGAAGTAGTGTATGCCTGGTACCTCCAACTGTAGATGTCTTGGAAATATCCCCTCACTCGATCAAATTAACTGACTAATTAATTAAATAAATACCCTTTGTGTGCAGCCAGGTTTTCTTTGCCCCCTGTAGGTGGATAATAGAACTGGTATACTTGGTGGGATTCGATCCCACATCTACTCGCTTTCCAAAAATTACTCTTCCCCCTTCAAGATTTTTTTCTCCCCTGTGACTCCTATTGGTGGATACTGACACAGTCAGGTAAATTGGACAGGAAGTACACTACGTTAGAGGTAGCTGAATATTTCAGTTTCAGCTCAGTTGCATGCTAAGTCCTTAAATAATTTGCAGGAGGAGCTGGACTGATATATGTCCACAAAACCACTATCGGAAACACTAAATGCAGCAATCGGAAGATCGACGAGACTTGATTGAGTTTTTAAAGCACTACAGAACTCTTAAATTAGTTCTCTCCACCACATTCAGAAGGAGGAGGAAGAGCTTACTGTGTGATAGGATAGAGGCAACAACAATTACCAGTGCAGGACAGACTCCACTGCGATGTACTGACAAGGGAACATCCCCATCGCACCCCCCTCAGATTTAGTTATAAGTTAGCACAGTGGATAGGCCTTGAAAAACTGAACACAGATCAATTGAGAAAACAGGAAGAAGTTGTGTGGAACTATGAAAAAATAAAGAAAAATATACAAACTGAGTCGTCCATGCACAAGATAGGTAACATTAAGAAGTGGGTAAGGTTAGGAGCGCCGTGGTCCCGTGGTTAGCGTGAGCAGTTGCGGAACGAGAGGTCTTTGGTTCAAATCTTCCCACGACTGAAAATTTTACTTTCTTTATTTTCGCGAAGTTATGATCTGTCCGTTCGTTCATTGACGTCTCTGTTCACTGTGTTTTGCGACCGCACCGCAAAACCGTGCGATTAGTTGACGAAAGGACGTGCCTCTCCAATGGGAACCGAAAACATTTGATCGCAAGGTCATAGGTCAACCGATTCCTCCACAGGAAAACACGTCTGATATATTCTAAAGGACACTGGTGACAGCATGTGCGTCACATGATAGGAATATGTTGTCGACCCACCTAACTAGTACACTTGGCGAATGGGTAAAAAGATTCTTCTACCTTGCCCGATTTAGGTTTTCTTGTGGATGTGATAATCACTCGTAAAAAGTGATTAAAATATAAGAGTTTGTCACATAAACTGAAATAAAAAATTAAACTTTTCACTCGAAGGAAGACTTGAACCAAGGACTTCTCGTTCCCCAGCTGGTCACGCTAGCCACGGGACCACGGCGCTCCTGGGCTCGTACAGTCCTTGATAATGCTTATCTTGCGCATGGACTACTCAGTTCGTATATTTTGCTTATTTTTTCATAGTTCCACACAACTTCTTCCTGTTTTCTCGATCGATCTGTGTTCAGTTTTTCAAGGCCTATCCACTGTGCCAACTTACAACTAAATCTGAGGGGGGGTGCGATGGGGAGGTTCCCTTGTGAGAAGCACTAAGCACGACTCACTTAAACCACCATCCATTCCATAGTAGTGGTAGAAGTCAGGGCTACATGTCAGAGATTGCTGAAACACTCTCCCATCCTGTGCGCTCGTGTCCCGATGTCAACATGCAGTGCCTTCTGCCCGGTGCTGCGCTTTAGTTTCTACATCTACATCTACATCCATACTCCGCAAGCCACCTGACGGTGTGTGGCGGAGGGTACCTTCAGTACCTCTATCGGTTCTCCCTTCTATTCCAGTCTCGTATTGTTCGTGGAAAGAAGGATTGTCGGTATGCCTCTGTGTGGGCTCTAATCTCTCTGATTTTATCCTCATGGTCTCTTCGCGAGATATACGTAGGAGGGAGCAATATACTGCTTGACTCTTCGGTGAAGGTATGTTCTCGAAACTTTGACAAAAGCCCGTACCGAGCTACTGAGCGTCTCTCCTGCAGAGTCTTCCACTGGAGTTTATCTATCATCTCCGTAACGCTTTCGCGATTACTAAATGATCCTGTAACGAAGCGCGCTGCTCTCCGTTGGATCTTCTCTATGTCTTGTATCAACCCTATCTGGTACGGATCCCACACTGCTGAGCAGTATTCAAGCAGTGGGCGAACAAGCGTACTGTAACCTACTTCCTTTGTTTTCGGATTGCATTTCCTTAGGATTCTTCCAATGAATCTCAGTCTGGCATCTGCTTTACCGACAATCAACATTATATGATCATTCCATTTTAAATCACTCCTAATGCGTACTCCCAGATAATTTATGGTATTAACTGCTTCCAGTTGCTGACCTGCTATTTTGTAGCGAAATGATAAAGGATCTATCTTTCTGTGTATTCGCAGCACATTACACTTGTCTACATTGAGATTCAGTTGCCATTCCCTGCACCATGCGTCAATTCGCTGCAGATCCTCCTGCATTTCAGTACAATTTTCCATTGTTACAACCTCTCGATACACCACAGCATCATCTGCAAAAAGCCTCAGTGAACCTCCGATGTCATCCACCAGGTCATTTATGTATATTGCGAACAGCAACGGTCCTATGACACTCCCCTGCGGCACACCTGAAATTACTCTTACTTCGGAAGACTTCTCTCCATTGAGAATAACATGCTGCGTCCTGTTATCTAGGAACTCCTCAATCCAATCACACAATTGGTCTGATAGTCCATATGCTCTTACTTTGTTCAATAAACGACTGTGGGGAACTGTATCGAACGCCTTGCGGAAGTCAAGAAACACGGCATCTACCTGTGAACCCGTGTCTATGGCCCTCTGAGTCTCGTGGACGAATAGCGCGAGCTGGGTTTCACATGACCGTCTTTTTCGAAACCCATGCTGATTCCTACAGAGTAGATTTCTAGTCTCCAGAAAAGTCATTATACTCGAACACAATACGTGTTCCAAAATTCTACAACACAATTTCTGTTGTGGGACGAGCAGCTCAGCGATCGCGAACAGTTTGCAGCCCGCAGCTGGCCGGAGAGAACCATCCAGTCATGCAGACTGCCAAGGATGACCGGAGTGGTTCAAATTCATATGTTATCAATACCTCCAGCGCCCACACACACCGTATTGAATCTTCTCAAATAGCCAGCCGTTGCGACCGAGCAGTTCTAGGCGCTTCAGTCCGGAACCGCGAGACTGCTACGGTCGCAGGTTCGAATCCTGCCTCGGGCATGGATGTGTGTGATGCCCTTAGGTTAGTTAGGTTTAAATAGTTCTAAGTTCTAGGGGACTGATAACCACAGATGTTAAGTCCCATAGTGCTCAGTGCCATTTGAACCATTTTTGAACATGGGTGTGTGTGATGTCCTTAGGTTAGTTAGGTTTAAGTAGCTCTAAGTTCTGGGGGACTGATGACCTCAGATGTTTGAAACGCGTACGTTCCATATGTATTCATTGCCAGCGATGGCGAGCCATGAGAGAATCTCTGACCAGAGAGTTATTTATCGTTGCTAGTCTGCGCTTGACCGCGCGAGACGACTGTAGTAGCGTGTTGCGAGTCGGCAAGAGTAGTTGCGTGTAGGCAGTCGGATACAGTAGTAGCGAGTGGAGAGTTGTACCGAGCAGACGTCGGCATGCGTCGGCGGCGCGATCTTCGCGCGACTCTGGTCACGATTCAGGACGATGTGTAATATTGTAAAAGGTAATGAAGCAGCATTGCACTCAGCTAATAACGTATGTTAATTGTAATTAATTTGTTCAAAAAAAATTCCCCAATAATAATTTTTCTATAAAGTAACTTTTTTAAAGAAAAAGATTCATTTCAAGTTAAATAATATTTCCTATGCATTCCCTCCAAGAATCAAAATTAAATATAAGCCAGCATTGCACGGAGCTGTGCCGAAAAATAAGAGCAGATATAGATGCAGTTTTACTGAGGTAAGAATTTATCAGGTTTAATTATTTCACAGGGCCGTAGGTCAGCGCTGCTGTGCCTATAAAATTTGTCAGGTTTAATTATTTCTGTTGAGATACATACAGTTCATGGTTCATTATTTAATTAATATTGTTGTTGGTTTGTGATCAATCTTCATTCGTTAACGTTAATTTTGTGGGGAGTTTACATTTGGGCCATTATTATTCTTTAATTTTGCAATGAGGTTACATGTTACGTCCCATACATCTACATCTACATCTATACTCCGCGAGCCACCTTACGGTGTGTGGCGGAGGGTACTTATTGTACCACTATCTGATCCCCCCTTCCCTGTTCCATTCACGAATTGTGCGTGGGAAGAACGACTGCTTGTAAGTCTCCGTATTTGCTCTAATTTCTCGGATCTTTTCGTTGTGATCATTACGCGAGATATATGTGGGCGGTAGTAATATGTTGCCCATCTCTTCCCGGAATGTGCTCTCTCGTAATTTCGATAATAAACCTCTCCGTATTGCGTAACGCCTTTCTTGAAGTGTCCGCCACTGGAGCTTGTTCAGCATCTCCGTAACGCTCTCGCGCTGACTAAATGTCCCCATGACGAATCGCGCTGCTTTTCGCTGGATCATGTCTATCTCTTCTATTAATCCAACCTGGTAAGGGTCCCATACTGATGAGCAATACTCAAGAATCGGACGAACAAGCGTTTTGTAAGCTACTTCTTTCGTCGATGAGTCACATTTTCTTAGAGTTCTTCCTATGAATCTCAACCTGGCGCCTGCTTTTCCCACTATTTGTTTTATGTGATCATTCCACTTCAGATCGCTCCGGATAGTAACTCCTAAGTATTTTACGGTCGTTACCGCTTCCAATGATTTACCACCTATGGCATAATCGTACTGGAATGGATTTCTGCCCCTATGTATGCGCATTATATTACATTTATCTACGTTTAGGGAAAGCTGCCAGCTGTCGCACCATGCATTAATCCTCTGCAGGTCTTCCTGGAGTACGTACGAGTCTTCTGATGTTGCTACTTTCTTGTAGACAACCGTGTCATCTGCAAATAGCCTCACGGAGCTACCGATGTTGTCAACTAAGTCATTTATGTATATTGTAAACAATAAAGGTCCTATCACGCTTCCTTGCGGTACTCCCGAAATTACCTCTACATCTGCAGATTTTGAACCGTTAAGAATGACATGTTGAGTTCTTTCTTCTAGGAAATCCTGAATCCAATCACAAACCTGGTCCGATATTCCGTAAGCTCGTATTTTTTTCATTAAACGTAAGTGCGGAACCGTATCAAATGCCTTCCTGAAGTCCAGGAATACGGCATCAATCTGCTCGCCAGTGTCTACGGCACTGTGAATTTCTTGGGCAAATAGGGCGAGCTGAGTTTCACATGATCTCTGTTTGCGGAATCCATGTTGGTTATGATGAAGGAGATTTGTATTATCTAAGAACGTCATAATACGAGAACACAAAACATGTTCCATTATTCTACAACAGATTGACGTAAGCGAAATAGGCCTATAATTATTCGCATCTGATTTATGACCCTTCTTGAAAATGGGAACGACCTGCGCTTTCTTCCAGTCGCTAGGTACTTTACGTTCTTCCAGCGATCTACGATAAATTGCTGATAGAAAGGGGGCAAGTTCTTTAGCATAATCACTGTAGAATCTTAAGGGTATCTCGTCTGGTCCGGATGCTTTTCCGCTACTAAGTGATAGCAGTTGTTTTTCAATTCCGATATCGTTCATTTCAATATTTTCCATTTTGGCGTCCGTGCGACGGCTGAAGTCAGGGACCGTGTTACGATTTTCCGCAGTGAAACAGTTTCGGAACACTGAATTCAGTATTTCTGCCTTTCTTCGGTCGTCCTCTGTTTCGGTGCCATCGTAGTCAACGAGTGACTGAATAGGGGATTTAGATCCGCTTACCGATTTTACATATGACCAAAACTTTTTAGTGTTCTTGTTTAGATTGTTTGCCAATGTTTTATGTTCGAATTCGTTGAATGCTTCTCTCATTGCTCTCTTTACGCTCTTTTTCGCTTTGTTCAGCTTTTCCTTATCAGCTATGATTCGACTACTCTTAAACCTATGATGAAGCTTTCTTTGTTTCCGTAGTACCTTTCGTACATGATTGTTATACCACGGTGGATCTTTCCCCTCGCTTTGGACCTTAGTCGGTACGAACTTATCTAAGGCGTACTGGACGATGTTTCTGAATTTTTTCCATTTTTGTTCCACATCCTCTTCCTCAGAAATGAACGTTTGATGGTGGTCACTCAGATATTCTGCGATTTGTGCCCTATCACTCTTTTTAAGCAAATATATTTTCCTTCCTTTCTTGGCATTTCTTATTACACTTGTAGTCATTGATGCAACCACTGACTTATGATCACTGATACCCTCTTCTACATTCACGGAGTCGAAAAGTTCCGGTCTATTTGTTGCTATGAGGTCTAAAACGTTAGCTTCACGAGTTGGTTCTCTAACTATCTGCTCGAAGTAATTCTCGGACAAGGCAGTCAGGATAATGTCACAAGAGTCTCTGTCCCTGGCTCCAGTTCTGATTGTGTGACTATCCCATTCTATACCTGGTAGATTGAAGTCTCCCCCTATTACAATAGTATGATCACGAAACTTCTTCACGACGTTCTGCAGGTTCTCTCTGAGGCGCTCAACTACTACGGTTGCTGATGCAGGTGGTCTATAGAAACATCCGACTATCATATCTGACCCACCTTTGATACTTAGCTTAACCCAGATTATTTCACATTCGCATTCGCTAATAACTTCACTGGATATTATTGAATTCTTTACTGCTATAAATACTCCTCCACCATTGGCGTTTATCCTATCCTTGCGGTATATATTCCATTCTGTGTCTAGGATTTCGTTACTGTTCACTTCCGGTTTTAACCAACTTTCCGTTCCTAATACTATATGCGCACTATTTCCTTCAATAAGAGATACTAATTCAGGAACCTTGCCCTGGATACTCCTGCAGTTTACCAATATTACGTTAACTTTTCCTGTTTTTGGTCTCTGAGGACGGACGTTCTTTATCAACGATGATAATGTCCTCTCTGGTAAGCCGTCAGGTATTTTATCGTTTCGCCCAAAGGGGGGTCCCTCTAACCTAAAAAACCCCCGTGTGCACGCCACACGTACTCTGCTACCCTAGTAGCTGCTTCCGGTGTGTAGTGCACGCCTGACCTGTCTAGGGGGGCCCTACAGTTCTCCACCCAATAACGGAGGTCGATGAATTTGCAACCATTATAGTCGCAGAGTCGTCTGAGCCTCTGGTTTAGACCCTCCACACGGCTCCAAACCAGAGGACCGCGATCGACTCTGGGCACTATGCTGCAGATATTAAGCTCAGCTTGCACTCCGCGTGCGATGCTGGTTGTCTTCACCAAATCAGCCAGCCGCCGGAAGGAACCAAGGATGGCCTCAGAACCCAAGCGGCAGGCGTCATTCGTTCCGACATGTGCTACTATCTGCAGCCGGTCACACCCAGTGCGTTCAATAGCTGCCGGAAGGGCCTCCTCCACATTACGGACGAGACCCCCCGGCAAGCACACCGAGTGCACACTGGCATTCTTCCCCGACCTACCCGCTATTTTCCTGAGGGGCTCCATAACCCGCCTAACGTTGGAGCTCCCTATAACTAATAGGCCCGCCCTCTGTGACTGTCGGGACCTTGCCGGAGAATCGGCCACTGGCCCAACAGGCGAGGCATCCTGTGGTGGCTCGGAAACGATGTCATCACCACTAGGAAGCACCCCGTACCTGTTGGAAAGGGGTAAGGCAGCTGCCACGCGGCCAGATCCCACCTTCGCCTTTCGGCCAGGCACGCGAGAGCCCACCACTGTCCGCCATTCACCCTGGAGTGATGGCTGACCGGTAAGATGCTCACTGCCGGAAGACGCAGCGACATCAGGGGTTCCATGTGATTCCAAGGCCACCGGAGTAGGCATAGGTCTCACCACAGTTGCCCCAACGCCACTACGAGCCGACGCCTGCGCCTCGAGCTCGATGAGCCTAACAGACAAAGCCTCCACCTGCCCCCGAAGAGTGGCCAATTCTCCTTGCGTCCGCTCACAACAACCACAGTCCCTACACATGACTATGTTTACCCTACCCTATACGGTGACAAATTCCCAAGATAATCTTCTGATGAGCTACTCTGATAATCAAGAAACACTCACTGAAATACGAGACGCGAAAACTACGCTAGGTTTTCCCAGAAAAACTATTTAAAAGCTAAGCGCAGCAAATAAGTACAAAAACGCTTTATACAAACAGTACTCGCTGCTGCTGGTGCTCTCGCTCTGGCTGTCACAAGACAACTGCTGATTCAAGTGACTAGTGGCTAACGGCCGCGAAACAAACAAATGACGGTTTTAGGGCGCTTTCTGTTCTAAACGATCAAGAAAACACTAAGAAATCTAACACGAAAACTACGTAAAGTTTTATCAAGAACTGTTAGTTACTATGCACAAACATAGTGCTCAGAGCTATTTGACCCATTTTTTCTTCTCAAATTTTCACATAAAAATCGAAGAATACTTGCAACACACGCGATCACAAAAGCTGCCCAACACATAACGAGTATTAGTTCGCTATTCACTCAACCAGAGGGCGACACAGTTGGGTCAACTGCATCACTGTTCCCCACCTGACTGGTTTGGAGCCTCAGAGATGGCTCCCGCCTTAAACCGGAAATGTCAATTCCTTCCAGTCACCGGCTACCTCTCCTATGAACCCACACACCAGGCAGAATCGTCCTAGGAAACCAGCCACACATTTATCATTGTAATTAAAATTCAATATTACAATTGTAGGGCCAATCTGGTTACTTTAGACAATTAGCGAAGTATCGGAAAACCTTCTCCCGACGGCTGTGGCTCTGCAAATATAATTATCTATCCACTATTGTTTCATCAGTTAGTTCATGAGCCCACACAAACAGTAAACAGTTGTGAAAATGCACTTGACCTCTTAACAAGAGCCGAGCGGGGTAGCCGTACGGTCTGAGGCGTCTTGTCACGGTTCGCGCTGCTCACCCCGTCGGAGGTTCGAGTCCTCCCTCGGGCAGGGATGTGTGTGTCGCCCTTAGCATAAGTTAGTTTAAGTTAGATTAAATATTGTGTAACATTACGGACCGATGACCTCAGCAGTTTGGTCCAAAAGACCTTACCACAAATTTCCAAAATTTCTTAACAAAATGGCTCTGAGCACTATGGGGCTTAATTCTGAGGTCATCACTCCCCTAGAACTTAGAACTACTTAAACCTAACTACCCTAAGGACATCACACACACCCATGCCCGAGGCAGGATTCAATCCTGCGACCGTGGCGGTCGCGCGGTTCCAGGCTGTAGCGCCTAGAACCGCTCGGCCACTCCCGCCGGCAAAATTTCTTAACAACAGATAATCCTGACCTAATAAAAAACATCAAAACGGATACAGATATTAGTGAACCCAGGGTTCTCGTTGCGAGACTGAATATTGTAACCCATAAATCCTCCGAAAATAAACGAAAAATTAAAAAAAGCAGATAAAAATTCACTTGACGCTTTCCTGAGAGACGATCACCACTCCTTCCAAATTAACGGAATAAGTGAAGACCAGTTGTGGCTTGAATTCAGGGAAATGGTATCTGCAACAACTGAGATATTTATACCAAATAAATTAACAAACGACGGAGCTCATCCTCCTTGGTACACAAAACGGGTCAGAGCACTGTTGCAGAAACAACGAAAAAAAATGTCAAATTTAAACGGACGCAAAATCCCCAAGATTGGCAATCTCTTACAGAAGCAGGAAATTAAGCGCAGACTTCAATGCGAGATGTTTACAACAGTTTCCAAAAAGAAATTTTCTCTCGAAACCTGGCAGAAAATCCAAAGAGGTTCTCTTCGTATGAGAAGTATGCCAGCGGCAAGACGCAAATCAGTGCCTTCTCTGCGTGATAGCAACGGAAACAGTATCGACGACAGTGCTGCCAAAGAAGAATTACTAAACACAGCCTTCCGAAATTCCTTCAGCAAAGAAGGCGAAGTAAATATTCCAGATTCCGAATCAAGAACAACTGCCAAAATGAGTGACGAAGAAGTAGATACCCTCGGAGTAGTGAAGCAATTTAAATAACTTAACAAAGGCAAGTCTTCCCGTCCAAAATGTACAGCAGTTAGGTTCCTTTCAGAGTATGCTGATGCAATAGCTACATATTTAACAATCAGACACAGCCGTTCGCTCGACGAAAGATCCGTACCAAAAGTTGCACATGTCACGCCAATATTCAAGGAAGGCAGTAGCAGTAATCTACTAAATTACAGGTCCATATCATTACCGTCGAAATGCAGCAGGATTTAGGAACATATATTGAGTTCGAGCATTATTAATTACCTCGAAGAGAACGGCCTATTGACACACAATCAACAAGAATTTAGAAAACATCGTTCTCGTGAAACACAACTAGCTCTTCACTCTTACGAAATGTTGAGCGCTATTGACAAGGGATTTCAAATTCATTTCGTATTTCTAGATTTCGGGAGAGTTTTTGACACTGTACCACACAAGCGGCTTGTAATGAAATTGCATGCTTATGGAATATCGTCTCAGTTACGTGACTGGGTTCCTGATTTGCTGTCAGAGAGGTCACGGTTCGTAAAAACTGGCTGAAAGTCATCGAGTAACACAGAAGTGATTTCTGGCATCCCCCAAGGTAGTGTTATAAACCCTTTGCTGTTCCTTATCTATATAAACGATTTAGAAGTCAATCTGAGCAGCCGTCTTACGTTGTTTGCAGATGATGCTGTCGTTTATCGACTAGTAAAGTCATCAGATGATCAAAACAAATTGCAAAACGATACAGAAAAGATAACTCTATGGTGCGAAAATTGGCAATTGACCCTAAACAACTAAAAGTGTGAGGTCATCCTCATGACTGCTGAAAGGAATCCGTTAAACTTCGGTTACACGATAAAGCAGTCAAATCTAAAGACCGTAAATTCAGATAAATATCTAGGAATTACAGTTACGAACAACTTAAATTGAAAGGAACACATAGAAAATGTCGTGGTGAAGGCTATCCAAAGACTGCGTTTTATTGGCATGACACATAGGAAATGTGACAGATATACTAGACAGCCCACTCTACACTTGTCCGTCCACTTTTAGAATATGCTTCACGGTATGGGATCCTTACCAGACAGAATTAACGGAGTACATAAAAGTTCAAAGAAGGACAGTACGTTTTGTATTATCGCGGAATAGGGGAGAGAGTGTCACTGAAATGATACAGGATTTCGGATGGACATCATTAAAATAAAGGCGTTTTTCGTTGCGGTGGAATCTTCTCACGAGATTTCAGTCACCAACTTTCTCCTCCGAATGCGAAAATATTGTGTTGACGCCGACTTACATAGTCAGAAACGATCACCATAATAAAATAAGCCGAGCGGTCCAGGGCGCTGCAGTCATAGACTGTGCGGCTGGTCCCGGCGGAGATTCGAGTCCTCCTTCGGGCATGGGTGTGTGTGTTTGTCCTTAGGTTAATTTAGGTTAAGTAGTGTGTAAGCTTAGGGACTGATGACCTTAGCAGTTAAGTCCCATAAGATATGACACACATTCGAACATTTTGAACAATAAAATAAGGTAAATCAGAACTCGGACGGAAAGGTATAGGTGTTGCTTCCCTGCGCGCTGTACGAGGTTGGAATGATAGAGAATTATTGTGAAGTTGGTTCGATGAATCTTCCGCCACGCACTTAACTGTGATTTACGGAGTATCCATGTAGGTGTAGATGTAGACCATTCTCATGGTTGGACATAATTTTCACGTAAAACCTTTCATCCCCCTTACTGCTGTCAATGAGCTGACATTGCAATTTTCCTCGCTAAATCTATACATCCCTTGCGATCGGACAAAATGATTTTTTCTTTGCACATATCGGAGCTCTGATCTCAGTAACTTAACACTGCAACATATACACATTTCAGAGAAGCAGTGCAGTTATCGTTTGTACCCTATGTGTGCTGCCACCTACTGCCAGGTACTCCATATCAGCGAGCTCCGCAGTCATGAGGCATAGTAAGAGAGCACAATGGGGCGCTCCGTGGAACTCACGGGCTTCGAACGTGGTCAGGTGATTGGGTGTCACTTGTGTCATACGTCTGTAGCAAGATTTCCACGCTCTTAAACATCCCTAGATCCACTGTTTCCGGTGTGATAGTGAAGTGGAAACGTGAAGGGGCACATACAGCACAAAAGCGTACAGGCCGACCTCTTGTGCTGAATGACAGAGACCGCCGACAGTTGAAAAGGGCCGTAATGTATAATAGGCAGACATCTAACCAGACCGTTGTTGTTGTTGTCTTCAGTCCTGAGACTGGTTTGATGCAGCTCTCCATGCTACTCTATCCTGTGCAAGCTTCTTCATCTCCCAGTACCTACTGCAACCTACATCCTTCTGAATCTGCTTAGTGTATTCATCTCTTGGTCTCCCCCCGCGATTTTTACCCTCCACGCTGCCTTCCAATACTAAATTGGTGATCCCTTGATGCCTCAGAACATGTCCTACCAACCGATCCCTTCTTCTGGTCAAGTTGTGCCACAAACTTCTCTTCTCCCCAGTCCTATTCAATACTTCCTCATTAGTTACGTGATCTACCCATCTAATCTTCAGCATTCTTCTGTAGCACCACATTTCGAAAGCTTCTATTCTCTTCTTGTCCAAACTATTTACCGTCCATGTTTCACTTCCATACATGGCTACACTCCATACAAATACTTTCAGAAATGACTTCCTGACACTTAAATCTATACTCGATGTTAACAAATTTCTCTTCTTCAGAAACGCTTTCCTTGCCATTGCCAGTCTACATTTTATATCCTCTCTACTTCGACCATCATCAGTTATTTTGCTCCCCAAATAGCAAAACTCCTTTACTACTTTAAGTGTCTCATTTCCTAATCTAATACCCTCAACATCACCCGACTTAATTCGACTACATTCCATTATCCTCGTTTTGCTTTTGTTGATGTTCATCTTATATCCTCCCTTCAAGACACCATCCATTCCGTTCAACTGCTCTTCCAAGTCCTTTGCTGTCTCTGACAGAATTACAATGTCATCGGCGAACCTCAAAGTTTTTATTTCTTCTCCATGGATTTTAATACCTACTCCAAATTTTTCTTTTGTTTCCTTTACTGTTTGCTCAATATACAGATTGAATAACATTGGGAAGAGGCTACAACCCTGTCTCACTCCCTTCCCAACCGCTGCTTCCCTCTCATGCCCCTCGACTCTTATAACTGCCATCTGGTTTCGGTACAAATTGTAAATAGCCTTTCGCTCCCTGTATTTTACCCTTGCCACCTTTAGAATGTGGAAGACAGTATTCCAGTCAACATTGTCAAAAGCTTTCTCTAAGTCCAGACCATCACACAGGAATTCCAAACTGCATCAGGATCCACTGCAAGTACTACGACAGTTAGGCGTGAAGTGAGAAAACTTGGATTTCATGGTCTAGCGGCTGCGCATAAGCCACACATCACGCTGGTAAACACCGAACGGCGCATCGCTTGGTGTAAGGAGCGTAAACATTGGACGATTGAACAGTGGGAAAACGTTGTGTGGAAGGACGAATCACGGTACACAATGAGGCGATACGATGGCAGGGTGTGGGTATGGCGAATGCCCCGTGAACGTCATCTGCCAGTGTTTATAGTCCCAACAGTAAAATTCGGAGGCGGTGGTGTTATGGTGTGGACGTGTTTTTCATGGAGAGGGCTTGCAACCCTTGTTGTTTTGCGTAGCACTATCACAGCACAGGCCTACAATGATGTTTTAAGCACATTCTTGCTCCCCACTGTTGAAGAGCAATTCGGGGATGGAGATTGCATCTTTCAACACGATCGACCACCTGTACATAATGCACGACCTGTGGTGGAGTGGTTACATGACAATAACATCCTTGTAATGGACTAGCCTGCACAGAGTCCTGACCTGAATCCTATAGAACACCTTTGGGATGTTTGGGAACGCCGACTTCGTACCAGGCCTCACCGACCGACATCGATACCTCTCCTCAGTGCAGCACTACGTGAAGAATGGGCTGTCATTCCCCAACAAACCTTCCAGCACCTGATTGAACGTATGCGGCGAGAGTGGAAGCTGTTATCAAAGCTAGGGCTCGGTCAATACCATTTTGAATTCCAGCATTACCGATGGAGGGCGCCACGAATTTGTAAGTCATTTTCAATCAGGTGTCCGGATACTTTTGATCACATGGTGTATGTATATAGCACTCGAAAATATTATGGTGTGTCCACACTCATACGGGCTAGGTGTCTCGATTATCCTCAGTTCTAGGAAATTATTTTACGTTAAGTCTTCCAGTCAGCGCTTCCGGAAGGTGCTGCATGCCACCAATACTCTCTCAAGCAAGTGTTGTGAAGCACAGGCATCCGGCACTGTGTGATAACCAACAGCACTCCTGTGGACAGTAGGTTGGAAAGACATCACCAGTATGGGTTGGTGTACTATAATAAACATCGCAATCGATAGTGTAACAAAGAACATCTGGGGACTGCTTAGAGGAGCCGATGAGAGGACCTTCTGTTCAACTATTTTGTTGCAGTCGTATTTTCCGTCGTGTTTGTACACTATAGCAGATCCAATTGAACCCTTGCAGCCGCGCGGGTCTAACCGATAGGTCTAGGGCGCTGCAAAAAAAAAAATGGTTCAAATGGCTCTGAGCACTATGGGACTTAACATCTATGGTCATCAGTCCCCTAGAACTTAGAACTTCTTAAACCTAACTAAGCTAAGGACATCACACAACACCCAGTCATCACGAGGCAGAGAAAATCCCTGACTCCGCCGGGAATCGAACCCGGGAACCCGGGCGCGGTATGAGGCGCTGCAGTCATGGTCTGTGCGGCTGATACCAGTGGAGGTTCGAATCCTCGCTCGGGCATGGGTGTGTGTAAGTTTGTCCTTAGGGTAATTTAGGTTAAGCAGTGTACCAGCGGAGGTTCGAATCCTCCCTCGGGCATGGGTGTGTGTATTTGTCCTTAGGATAATTTAAGTTAAGCAGTGTGTAAGCTTAGGGACTGATGACCTTAGCAGTTAAGTCCCTTAAGATTTCACACACATTTGAACATATTTTTGAACCCTTGCATTGCCATATTGTGCAGCCAATTACGAAATGAATCTGTCACCCCTTACGGTCGGATGCACTCCTCAATGCGTTGAAATCACAATTCACCATGTCAAATCTATTCTCCCCTGATTACTAGACTTATGTAATTCTTTTACATGAATAGTAGTCTGACCACTTCTCACTGGTGACATATCGGAACATACGCTACACTATCTTTACCCTGAAGCAGTATTGCATTTCTATAAGTGGTTAGCACACTGGACTCGCATTCGGGAGGACGACGGTTCAATCCCGTCTCCAGCCATCCTGATTTAGGTTTTCCGTGATTTCCCTAACTTGCTTCAGGCAAATGCCGGGATGGTTCCTTTGAAAGGGCACGGCCGATTTCCTTCCCCATCCTTCCCTCACCCGAGCTTGCGCTCCGTCTCTAATGACCTCGTTGTCGACGAGTCGTTAAACACTAATCTCCTCCTCCTTGCATTTCTATAGGTGTACAGCGTCCGAAAAAAGCGGGTAGAGAAAAGTTTGCATACCATAATGTTATCGCAAAACTGTTCTGTATCGAGTCTAAGCACATTTTAAGTTCCTCTTGCCAAGCACCGTACCTGTTAAACACTTTGGAGGAGTAACATCACGCGACGGATCTGATGCAGCCGGCAGAACTGGGCTTTTCACGAAAAAAAGAAATAACCTGTTAGAGTGTCGTACAAAGATTTTATTTATTACATATGCGATAATATGATGACTTAATGATACATACTAAACATGTGTCTGTTTAGATACTGTAACACGTGTGTTGAAGCTGAATTTTCAAAACGAATACCATGTTATGCAGAAACCTCCTATAGGCTTTAATGCAAAGCATGCTTTATTCCAAGCTTGCAATAGACTCCTGTCTGTCACTACAGTTGACCAACTGCGCCTGACTGAACATCCGCTATGAGTCCACCGTCATTCAGTTATTCAACTTCACGTACGTGCACGGTGTCTGTGAATGTGGTGATTCTATTGAAGGCTAGGAGGAACAGTAGCAGCACCGTGATTCTTGTGGTGGGTTTGAGCAGTGGTAGTGAGTGTATTGTGCATAGTATGGTCGCGGATGCTGTGGTTCATGCTTTGGTTATCGCTGTTTCAAAGCTATTAAAGGGGAATAGTGACTGCACGACTCTGCTTTATTCAAGAACACATATGTTACGATACTTAGCCTTGAGGACTACGAATTCGCTGAGAAAAGCGAATATTACTGCTTACAACCAATTTTAGAGGGAGAAATCATGAAATGTGCGTTATATGCTCTCGGATATTTATACGAAAGTGATTAAGGATCGTCACCACTTGAATGCTCTTGATTACTACATGTTCCCTACTCAACTTATACCATTACTATGTGCTATATGGTCCAGATTCAATTTGCTACCTGGTGTGTTTAAGAGGGATGAGCTCAAGTCAAAGTATGAGCCCTGCTTTAAGCACTATGACTCAAATGCAAGATGCCGGATTGATGGACTACCATCGATTAAAATATATTGTGTTGGTGGTATAACTTAAATTGTCAATAATAAATCATAATATCTGTTCTGTAGTCGCAAAAGCCAAGTGAGATGCTACTGCTTTCTTTAATAACCTATTGCTTTACATATGTTAAATATGTATCATCGAGTCATCATATCCTCGCATATGTAACAAAAAGAATCTCTGCATGATGCTCTAAAAGGTTTCGTAACAAACCCAGTTTTGCCGGCTGCATCAGATCCGTTTCATGCTGTTCCTGCTCCGAAGCGTTAAACAGGTTTTTTTTTCTTTATTGTTATTTTAAACACCTTGTACAAAGGTGGGCTGTCAACAGCATCGTACGCTGCTCTTCAGCCGCGAGTGGTACAATAAATGACATAAAGTAGTGACACATAATACAATAAAAATGGCGGGTAAAAACTGTAGACACAAAATCAAGATACATGAAGCTGTTCACGCTGGACAAGAAAAAACACTAAAACCTGTTGACACGGCGCACATAACATGGAGGACGGCTACGGCACACGTGAACAGTGGTGGCGTGACGGCGAAAGAACACTAAACACAAACGAAGGCACACACACGAGACACTGATGGCGATGATCTCCGGCGCGCGAATGTTCACTGAGCGTGTGCGAGTCCGGGGACCTGCCAAGAGAGGAGGAGGAGGAAGGGGAGTGGGAGAGGGAGAGGGGGAGAGCAGAGATGCCATGTGCAGGGGAGAGAGGTGGAGGGAGGAAGGGGGAGGGGAAGCCCGGGGGAAGACGGGCGGAGGAAGGGGGATGGGGGAAAAGGAAAGAGAAGGGAGGGAGGGTGCCTAAAGGAAAGGACACAGGAAATGGGGGGGAGGTTCAAAGTTGATAGGAGGGGTAGATGGAGGGGAGGAGGACATCATCAGGGAGGGGGAGCTGGCGGAAGCCACCTTGGGAGAGGGTAAGGAGGGTGGAGAGATGGAGACCGGGTGGGGTGTGGGAATACAGGCGCGGCAGCGGGCGGGAGTGGGAGGGGATGGGTGAGACAAGCGGGTGAGGAGGATCGAGTTTGTGGGAGGTGTACAGGATCCGTATCCTTTCAAGGAAAAGGAGGAGGTGGGGGAAGGGGATGAGATTGTACAGGATCCGCGTGGGGGAGGGGAGACGGATGCGATAGGCAAGGCGGAGAGCATGGCGTTCAAGGATTTGGAGGGATTTATAAAAGGTAGGGGGGGCGGAGATCCAGGCCGGATGGGCGTAACAAAGGATAGGGCGGATGAGGGATTTATAGGTGTGGAGGATGGTGGAAGGGTCCAGACCCCACGTACGGCCGGAAAGGAGCTTGGAGTCGGGAGCGTGCCTTGGCTTGGATTTTCCGGAGATGGGGAGTCCAGGAGAGGCGACGGTCGAGGGTGACGCCAAGGTACTTAAGGGTGGGAGTGAGGGCGATAGGACGGCCATAGATGGTTAGATAGAACTCAAGGAGGCGGAAGGAAGGGGTGGTTTTGCCTACAATGATCGCCTGTTAAACAGGTACGGTGCTCAGCAAGAAGAACTTAAAATGTGCTTAGCCCCGACAAAGAACAGTTTTTCGATAACATTATGGCATGCAAACATTTCTCTACCCGTTTGCTTGGCCCTTGAAAATTAATTCCGAATGCACATACTCTAATAAATAGGGTGGTTCATTCATAGTCACCGGGCCAAATATCTCACGAAATAAGCATCAAACGAAAAATCTACCAAGAACGGAACTCGTGTAGCTTGAAGGGGGAAACCAGATGGCACTATGGTTGGCCCGCTAGATGGCGCTGCCATAGGTCAAACGAATATCAACTGCGTTTTTTTAAATAGGAACCCCCATTTTTATTACATATTCGTTTAGTACGTAAATAAATATGAATGTTTTAGTTGGACCACTTTTATCGCTTTGTAATAGAAGGCGCTGTAATAGTCACAAACGTATAAGTACGAGGTATCACGTAACATTCCGCCAGTGCGGACGGTATTTGCTTCGTGACACATTACCCGTGTTAAAATGGACCATTTACCAATTGCGGAAAAGGTCAATATCGTGTTGATATATGCCTGTTGTGATCAAAATGCCCAACGGGCGTGTGCTATGTATGCTGCTCGTTATTCGGAACATCATCCAAGTGTCCGGACCGTTCGCCGGATAGTCACGTTATTTAAGGAAACAGGAAGTGTTCAGCCACATGTGAAGCGTCAACCACGACCTGCAACAAATGATGATGCCCAAGTAGGTGTTTTAGCTGCTGTCGCAGCTAATCCACACATCAGCAGCATACAAATTGCGCGAGAATCGGGAATCCCAAAAACGTCGGTGTTGAGAATGCTACGTCAACATCGATTGCACCCGTACCATATTTCTATGCACCAGGAACAGCATGGCGACGACTTTAAACGTCGTGTACAGTTCAGCTACTGGGCACAAGAGAAATTACGGGACGGTGACACATTTTTTGCACGTGTTCTATTTAGCGACAAAGCGTCATTCACCAACAACGGTAACGTAAACCGGCATCATATGCACTATTGGGCAACGGAAAATCCACGATGGCTGCGACAAGTGGAACATCAGCGACCTTGGTGGGTTAATGTATGGTGCGGCATTATGGGAGAAAGGATAATTGGCCCCCAATTTATCGATGGCAATCTAAATAGCGCAATGTATGCTGATTTCTTACATAATGTTCTACCGATGTTACTAAAAGATGTTTCACAGCATGACAGAATGGTGATGTACTTCCAACATGACGGATGTCCGGCACATAGCTCGCGTGCGGTTGAAGCGGTATTGAATAGCATATTTCATGACAGGTGGATTGGTCGTCGAAGCACCATACCATGGCCTGTACGTTCACCGGATCTGACGTCCCCGGATTTCTTTCTGTGGGGAAAAAAAATGGTTCAAATGGCTCAGAGCACTATGGGACTCAACTGCTGTGGTCATCAGTCCCCTAGAAATTAGAACTACTTAAACCTAACTAACCTAAGGACATCACACACACCCATGCCCGAAGCAGGATTCGAACCAGCGACCGTAGCAGCAGCGGGGCTCCGAACTCGAGCGTTTGAACCGCACAGCCCCCTCGGCCGGCTCTGTGGGGAAAGTTGAAGGATATTTGCCATCGTGATCCACCGACAACGGCTGACAACATGCGTCAGCGCATTGTCAATGCGTGTGCGAACATTACGGAAGACGAACTATTCGCTGTTGACAGGAATGTCGTTACACGTATTGCCAAACGCACTGAGGTTGACGGACATCATTTTGAGGATTTATTGCATTAATGTGGTATTTGTGGCACAACTTGACCATAAGAAGGGATCGGTTGATAGGACATGTTCTGAGGGATCAAGGGATCACCAATTTAGTATTGGAGGGCAGCGTGGAGGGTAAAAATCGTAGGGGGAGACCAAGAGATGAATACACTAAGCAGATTCAAAAGGATGTAGGTTGCAGTAGGTACTGGGAGATGAAGAAGCTTGCACAGGATAGAGTAGCATGGAGAGCTGCATCAAACCAGTCTCAGGACTGAAGACCACAACAACAACAACAACATGTGGTATTTACAGGTAATCACGCTGTAACAGCATGCGTTCTCAGAAATGATAAGTTCACAAAGGTACATGTATCACATTGGAACAACCGAAATAAGAGTTCAAACGTACCTACGTTCTGTATTTTAATTTAAAAACCTACCTGTTACCAAGTGTTCGTCCAAAATTGTGAGCCATATGTTTGTGACTATTACAGCGCCATCTATCACAAAGCGAAAGAAATGGTCAAACTAAAACTTTTATATTTCTTTACGTACTACACGAATATGTAATAAAAATGGGGGTTACTATTTCAAAAAAAAAAAAAAAGAACGCAGTTGATATCCGTTTGACCTATGGCAGCGCCATCTAGCTCGCCAACCATAGAGCCATCTGGTTTCCCCCTTCAAGCTAGACGATTTTCGTCCTTTGTCGTTTTTTCGTTTGACGCTTATATCGTGAGATATTTGGCCCGGTCACGACCAATGGACCACCCTGTATTGCACTCGGAATGTTGCCTTTGTATTGTATTGTATTGTATTGACTGGGGACCTAGAAACGACGGAGAGGGTTCATCCCGGCGCAGCTCTTAGTGGTTCACAACCGCACTAAAGGCTACAGCAGCTTACTCACCCCACCGCCGCTCCACACCAAACACAGGGTTATTGTGCTTTTCGGCCTCCAGTGGACCTCTCATAACAGACGAGTGTAAACCCAATGTTTGCGTGATAGAGTAATTATGGTGAATTCGTACGTGGAGAAAGCGTTTGCGCAGCAATCGCCGACATAGTGTAACTGAGGTGGAATAAAGAGAACCAGCCCGCATTCGCCGAGGCAGATGGAAAACCGTCTCAAAAACCATCCACAGACTGGCCGGCACACCGCACGACTAACCGGGCGGGCAATGATGCCTTACTCGAGAAATTTGTGTGACCTGGATGTTAGGTGTTCGATAAGTGTGCGTTTAAACCTAGCGTAAGACTCAAATGCACTAACACAAACTCCAACTTGGCGGTCCGAATATATAAGACGCCACTGTATTGGCTGGATTTACAAGTATCAAAAATACGAAAAGGTTACGTGGACGTGGCGAAATCGACAAAATAAAAAAGACGCGACGGCTTTTTTAATTGTAATTACACCCTTTATTATTCGAAAAATATAACGACGACATGCAGAGGAAGGGGGTGCGTGTCTGCTACTGGGCAGTGCGTAACGAAACCCAGGTGGTGCTCATGTGGACGTATCAAAAACTTTTTCGGGCACTGTACAGCTACAGGGTGTTTCAAAAATGACCGGTATATTTGAAACGGCAACAAAAACTAAACGAGCAGCGATAGAAATACACCGTTTGTTGCAATATGCTTGGGACAACAGTACATTTTCAGGCGGACAAACTTTCGAAATTACAGTAGTTACAATTTTCAACAACAGATGGCGCTGCAAGTGATGTGAAAGATATAGAAGACAATGCAGTCTGTGGGTGCGCCATTCCGTACGTCGTCTTTCTGCTGTAAGCGTGTGCTGTTCACAACGTGCAAGTGTGCTGTAGACAACATGGTTTATTCTTTAGAACAGAAGATTTTTCTGGTGTTGGAATTCCACCGCCTAGAACACGGTGTTGTTGCAACAAGACGAAGTTTTCAACGGAGGTTTAATGTAACCAAAGGACCGAAAAGCGATACAATAAAGGATCTGTTTGAAAAATTTCAACGGACTGGGAACGTGACGGATGAACGTGCTGGAAAGGTAGGGAGACCGCGTACGGCGACCACAGAGGGCAACGCGCAGCTAGTGCAGCAGGTGATCCAACAGCGGCGTCGGGTTTCCGTTCGCCGTGTTGCAGCTGCGGTCCAAATGACGCCAACGTCCACATATCGTCTCATGCGCCAGAGTTTACACCTCTATCCATACAAAATTCAAACGCGGCAACCCCACAGCGCCGCTACCATTGCTGCACGAGAGACATTCGCCAACGATATAGTGCACAGGATTGATGACGGCGATATGCATGTGGGCAGCATTTGGTTTACTGACGAAGCTTATTTTTACCTGGACGGCTTCGTCAACAAACAGAACTGGCGCGTATGGGGAACCGAAAAGCCCCATGTTGCAGTCCCATCGTCCCTGCATCCTCAAAAAGTACTGGTCTGGGCCGCCATTTCTTCCAAAGGAATAATTGGCCCATTTTTCAGATCCGAAACGATTACTGCACCACGCTATCTGGACATTCTTCGTGAATTTGTGGCGGTACAAACTGCCTTAGACGACACTGCGAACACCTCGTGGTTTATGCAAGATGGTGCCCGGCCACATCGCACGGCCGACGTCTTTAATTTCCTGAATGAATATTTCGATGATCGTGTGATTGCTTTGGGCTATCCGAAACATACAGGAGGCGGCGTGGATTGGCCTCCCTATTCGCCAGACATGAACCCCTGTGATTTCTTTCTGTGGGGACACTTGAAAGACCAGGTGTACCGCCAGAATCCAGAAACAATTGAACAGTGAAGCAGTACATCTCATCTGCATGTGAAGCCATTCCGCCAGACACGTTGTCAAAGGTTTCGGGTAATTTCATTCAGAGACTACGCCATATTATTGCTACGCATGGTGGATATGTGGAAAATATCGTACTATAGAGTTTCCCAGACCGCAGCGCCATCTGTTGTTGAAAATTGTAGCTACTGTAATTTCGAAAGTTTGTCTGCCTGAAAATGTACTGTTGTCCCAAGCATATTGCAACAAACGGTGTATTTCTATCGCTGCTTGTTTAGTTTTTATTGCCGTTTCAAATATACCGGTCATTTTTGAAACACCCTGTATGATTGATGGTAAGAAATGCAACGCTCCTTGAACGTAAAAGTAGTATGGCTTATGTTCCGACATATCGCCCGACGTTTGTGGGAAGTGATCAGACTACTATTCATGTAAAAGGATTACGTATGTCTAGTCGTAAGGGGAGAGTAGATTTGAAATGGTCAATCGTGATTTCAAGTCATTAACGAGTATATTTGACCGTAAGGGATGACAGATTCATTTCGTAATTAGCTGCACAGTATGGCAATGGAAGGGTTCAATTGGATCTGCTATAGTGAACGAACACGACGGGCAATACTGTTGTAACAAAATGGGTAAACACAACGTCCCCTCATCGGTTTCCCTAAGCATATCCTCACGTGTCCTTTGTTGCATATCGACTGCGATGTTTATGACAGTACACCAACCAATATCGGTGATGTCTTGCCAACCTTTTCATCCGTAGGAGTGCAGTTGGTTATCACATAGTACCGGACGCCCGTGACTCACAACACTTGCTTGAGAGAGCCTTGGCGGGACGCAGCACCTTCCGGGAGTGCTGTCTGGAAGACTTAAACGTAAAATAATTTCCTAGAACTGAGGATAATCGAGACACCTAGCCAGTGTTCAAATGGTTCAAGTGGCTCTGAGCACTATGGGACTTAACTTATGAGGTCATCAGTCCCCTAGAACTTAGAACTACTTAAACCTAACTAACCTAAGGACATCACACACATCCATGACCGAGGCAGGATTCGAACCTGCGACCGTAGCGGTCTCTCCTAGCCAGTGTGAGTGTGGACATACCATAATATTTTCGGATGCTATACATATAAACGATAACTGCTCTGCTTTTCTGAAATGTGTAAATATTGCAGTGTAATGTTACTGGGGTCAGTGTTCTGATATGTGCAAAGAAAATCCGATCGTAAGGGATGTATGGATTTGACGAGGAAAATTGCGATTTCAGCTGATCGATAGCAGTAAGGGGTGTAACGTACCCTCTCTCTGTTTCGGTTTATTTTTGTTATTGTAGTTGTAGAGATATGAAATTATTGTAGCGGTTTGCTTAGTCAGCCGTTACTTCGGAATTTTTTGACATTAAATGGAGCCTGAAACTTGCGTAATAAATACTTCGCGTGAAGTGCTATTTGCGGCATAAACAAAAATTAATTGCGGAGATGCAGTCCACAGAATACTAACAGAAAAGCTTTAGAACAATGCGCACGACTGACTAGACACATTCAGAGGGTACATACATTCGCGTACGAGTGGTTGCGATCTGATGAGAAAGAACTATCTTAATTTTTTTTTTTTTGTAAAATAATTACGTCGTAACACACTCGGAGATTGCGAACGTACAATCAGGGTAGAGGCACGTGCTTTCTATCATTCCCCGTGGCCTGGGTAAAAGAATTACAATTATTTAAATTTAAGAATATTTCTTTTTCAATCGGACTCCTATTTTTATACGAAAAGGAAGATTGCAGGTTCTGAATGTCTCGGCAAAAACACATCTAAATTAATCTTAGCGGCCACCAAAGGAAAGTGGTGAGCACAATCACGTACCTCTATTGTTGAGCAGCGCCGTCGTAAAGATCGTCGCCTCCATCTAAAATTCGCCTTCTCGAATTAACAGAATAATTTGTACTCGATTGGTATGGGATTTAGGCTTGATCTTGGCAGAAATTATAAAACATATTTTTCATCATTTAACACCTTCATTTAACACACACATAGACATGAAACTATACAGTACGTCTTTACGCCAGCACATCAGAACAAAAAGGTAGTTAATACTAGAAGTAATAAAAGAAACTCGAAATTAGTCCTTTGTCTCTCAATGATAAAAAAGTTTTTTAGAGTATTCCTCTGGTATGACAGTCGAACAAATTTTCTTCCTGTATCTTTGAGATTAAATTGCAAGATTTTTTAGTTCCGTTTTACGTGGAAAATTATGTCCAGTTATATAAATAGTATACAGGGTGGTCCATTGATCGTGACCGGGTCAAATACCTCACGAAATAAGAGTCAAACGAAAAAACTACAAAGAACGAAACTCGTCTAGCTTGAAGGGGGAAACCAGATGGCGCTATGTTTGCCCGCTAGATGGGGATATCAACTGCGTTTTTTAAAATAGGATCCCCCATTTTTTATTACATATTCGTGTAGTAAGTAAAGAAATATGAATGTTTTAGTTGAACCACTTTTTTCGCTTTGCGGTAGATGGCGCTGTAATAGTCACAAACAAATGGCTCACAATTTTAGACGAACAGTTGGTAACAGGTAGGTTTGTTTGTTGGTACAGAACGTAGGTACGTTTGAACATTTTATTTCGGTTGTTCCAATGTGATACATGTACCACTTTTATGAACTTATCATTTCTGAGAACGCATGCTGTTACAGCGTGATTACCTGTAAATACCACATTAATGCAATAAATGCTCAGAATGATGTCCGTCAACCTCAATGCATTTCGCAATACGTTTAACGACATTCCCCTCAAAAGCGAGTAGTTCCCCTTCCGTAATGTTCGCACATGCATTGACAATGCGTTGACGCATGTTGTCAGGCGTTGTCGGTGGATCACAATAGCAAATATCCTTCAACTTTCCGCACAGAAAGAAATCCGGGGACGTCAGATCCGGTGAACTTGCGGACCATGGTATGGTGCTTCGACGAGCAATCCACCTGTCATGAAATATGCTGTTCAATACCGCTTCAACCGCACGCGAGCTATGTGCCGGACATCCATCATGCTGCAAGTACATCGCTATTCTGTCATGCAGTGAAACATCTTGTAGTAACATCGGTAAAACATTATGTAGGAAATCAGCATACATTGCACCATTTAGATTGCCATCGATAAATTGGGGGCCAATTATCCTTTCTCCCATAATGCCGCACCATACATTAACCCACCAAGGTCGCTGATGTTCCACTTGCCGCAGCCATCGTGGATTTTCCGTTGCCCAATAGTGGATATTACGCCGGTTTACTTTACCGCTGTTGGTGAATGACGCTTAGTCGCTAAATAGAACGCGTGCAAAAAATATGTCATCGTCCCGTAATTTCCCTTGTGCCCAGTGGCAGAACTGTACACGACGTTCAAAGTCGTCGCCATGCAATTCCTGGTGCATAGAAATATGGTACGGGTGCAATCGATATTGATGTAGCATTCTCAACACCGACGGTTTTGAGATTCCCGAATCTCGCGCAGTTTGTCTGCTGCTGATGTGCGGATTAGCCGCGACAGCAGCTAAAACACCTACTTGGACATCATTATTTGTTGCAGGTCGTGGTTGACCTTTGACATGTGGCTGAAGACTTCCTGTTTCCTTAAATAACGTAACTATCCGGCGAACAGTCCGGACACTTGGATGATGTCGTCCAGGATACCGAGCAGCATACTTAACACGCGCCCGTTGGGATTTTGATCACATTAGCAATAATCAACACGATATCGACCTTTTCCGCAGTTGGTAAACGGTCCATTTTAACGCGGGTAATGTATCACGAAGCAAATACCGTCCGCAGTGGCGGAATGTTACGTGATACCACGTACTTATACGTTTGTGACTATTACAGCGCCACCAGTCACAAAGCGAAAAAAGTGGTCCAACTTAAACATTCATATTTCTTTACGTACTACACGAATACGTAATAAAAAATGGTGGATCCTATTTTAAAAAGCGCAGTTGATATCCATTTGACCTATGGCAGCGCCATCTACCGAGCCAACCATAGCGCCATCTGGTTTCCCCCTTCAAGCTAGACGAGTTTCGTTCTTTGTAGGTTTTCGTTTGATGCTTATTTCGTGAGATATTTGGCCCGGTTACTATTAATGGACCAGCGTGTAGATGTATTTATATTTAAAGAGCCACAGCCGTCAAGAGGTGGCATTTCCGATATTTTGGTCATTGTAGAATGTAACCAGATTGGCGCTACAACTGTAATATTTAATTTTAATTACGCTGACAAATATGTGGCTGGTTCCCTAGGATGATTCTGCTTGGTGTGTGGGTGCGTAGGAGAGGTAGCCGGTGACTGGAAGGAACTGAAATTTCCGCCATAAGGCGGGAGCCATCTCTGAGCCTCCGAACCGGTAAGGCGGGGAACGAGGACGCAGTTGACCTAGCCATGTCCCCCTCTGGTCGGGTGAATGTGCGAACTAATACTCAGTATGTGTTGGATAGCGTTTGTGATAGCGTGTGTTTCGAGTATTCTGCGATTTTTATGTCGTTGTTTGGGAAGGTTCAGTATGGCGAGTGTCGGCGCTGGACGTATTGATAACATCCGAATTCCGACCACCCCGGTCCCCTCCGGCGGGCCGAGTCGAGGTGCAGACTGTTCGCCATCGCTGAGACGCGCGCCTCACAGCAGAAACTAGCGCTGCGCGACGTCAGACCTGGGGCGTTCCACGTGGACATCGCGACGCGAGTGCGCGGGATGTGCGAGTGTTCCAGGGATCTCCGACATCCAGCCGTGCTAACTGCTGCAACGGATTGCATCATAGTTTAAATTTGATGTGTTTAGTGCTTCTCAATACATCGCAGTGGAGTCTGCCTCGCAGCGGTATTTATTGTTGCCTCTATCCTATCACGCCGTAGGCCCTTCCTCCTCCTTCTGTAGCAGAGACACACAATTTAGGAATACTATAGTGCTTTAAAAACACAACCACAACGCCAGATTGTTTCCGATAGTGGTATTGTGAGCACGCATCTGTCTAGCTACTCCCGCAAACTGTTTAAGCGGGGTAGGACGTCAAACGGGCCGACTTGGAGCAGGAGAGGCACCACAGGACATTTTATTTTCTACTGTCTATACTTTCACAAATAAATTAATAAAACTTTATCAGCATGACCAGGAATGATTCAGCATTCACACTCAGAGCAGTGGAAGTGCAAAAACATAACAAAATAATTTTTTTTCAGATATGAAATTTCATCATTTTTTCATTTACTGTTGGCTGCATTTGTTGCTATAGGTACATTTTTCTTCACAAGTAAGAGAGATTCTTTGATGAATTTTGCACAGCATGCAAACCATACTTACAGGTGTATGAAACTCTAGAATTTTCCAAATCTATTAAAAACTGTGGTAAAAATTGAGATAATTAACTACAATATTTGATTTTTTTCTAAACATAAAGTTTAAAACGTAACAGCTCATTCATTTTTTCATAAATTAAATAGATTCTATAATTTCAGACACCTGAAAATGTGGTTTCTATGCTGTGCGAAATTCATCGAACAGTCTCTCATACTTATGAAGAAAAGTGTACCTGTAGCACCAAATGCAGCCAATAGTAAGTGAAAAAATGAGGAAATTTCACATGTAAAAAAAAATTATTTTGTTATGTTTTTGAACTTCCGCTGCTACGAGTGTGAATCCTGAATCCTTCCTGGTCATGCTGACAAAGTTTTATGAATTTACTTGTAAAAGTATAGACAGTAGAAATTAAAATGTCCTCTGGTGCCTCTCCTGCTCCAAGTCAGCCCGTTTGACGTCCTACACCCCTTAAGGACATAGCAAGCAAATGAGCTGAAATTGGAAATTTTCAGCTACCTCCAACTTTTTACCAAATGACACGACTGAGCCAGTATCCACCAGGATGAGGGATGGGGACAAAAATTTCGGAAGGGGTAAGAATAAGGTTTGGAAACAGGGCATTTGCAGAATCGATTCCCACCAAATATATGAGTCTTAGTATCCGCCAATATGATGCAAGGAAAAACTGGCTGCACACAAAGGGTATCGATTTAATTAATTAATCAGTCTGATAGAATGAGGGGATATTTCCAAGACATCCACAGCTGGGGACTGACCAGGTATCCACTACTTTGTTCAGAACAAAGGTAGGGTTTGTGTGGCACGTGACAGACACTCCCTGCTTCTTCTCATATGTCTTTGTTCCATCCGCTATAGGTTCCAAAGCATTGGAAGTATGAGAACAAAGGCATGTACCTACTACCAATGCCAGGTCTGCATGAGAGACGAGGAGGGCTGGGGAGGGGGATGGAAGGGCAGAAAGGTGGGGGGGGGGGACGTCTTGGTCTGTGAGTGTTTCCATATGTTGGTTCACACAGACAGGAAGCACCCACTTGAGGAAGAGAGAGATGAACAGAGAAAGAGGGAAGGAGAACATGTGTTTCAACATGAATTTCTCAGATATCAATATGAAAGAGTTGCCGCCACCTAATGTTTTGTTGGGAATTAGCACAACTTCCTGTCTGCGCTCCACACGAGTTGGTATTCTGTGCGTGGTAATATGTGAGAGACGGTTGGTGGTGAGGCACCCGCAGTGGACACTTGAATACACGAAGTGGCCAGTATGTCTGCATTTGGTGCAAAAGATTTTTACAGTGTAGTTACAGGGTGTTTCAAAAATGACCGGTATATTTGAAACGGCAATAAAAACTAAACGTGCAGCGATAGAAATACACCGTTTGTTGCAATATGCTTGGGACAACAGTACATTTTCAGGCGGACAAACTTTCGAAATTACAGTAGTTACAATTTTCAACAACAGATGGCGCTGCAAGTGATGTGAAAGATGTAGAAGACAACGCAGTCTGTGGGTGCGCCATTCTGTACGTCGTCTTTCTGCTGTAAGCATGTGCTGTTCACAACGTGCAAGTGTGCTGTGGACAACATGGTTTATTCCTTAGAACAGAGGATTTTTTTGGTGTTGGAATTCCACCGCCTAGAACACAGTGTTGTTGCAACAAGACGAAGTTTTCAACGGAGGTTTAATGTAACCAAAGGACCGAAAAGCGATACAATAAAGGATCTGTTTGAAAAATTTCAACGGACTGGGAACGTGACGGATGAACGTGCTGGAAAGGTAGGGCGACCGCGTACGGCAACCACAGAGGGCAACGCGCAGCTAGTGCAGCAGGTGATCCGACAGCGGCCTCGGGTTTCCGTTCGCCGTGTTGCAGCTGCGGTCCAAATGACGCCAACGTCCACGTATCGTCTCATGCGCCAGAGTTTACACCTCTATCCGTACAAAATTCAAACGCGGTAACCCCTCAGCGCCACTACCATTGCTGCAAGAGAGACATTCGCTAACGATATAGTGCACAGGATTGATGACAGCGATATGCATGTGGGCAGCATTTGGTTTACTGACGAAGCTTATTTTTACCTGGACGGCTTCATCAATAAACAGAACTGGCGCATAAGGGGTACCGAAAAGCCCCATGTTGCAGTCCCATCGTCCCTGCATCCTCAAAAAGTACTCGTCTGGGCCGCCATTTCTTCCAAAGGAATCATTGGCCCATTCTTCAGATCCGAAACGATTACTGCATCACGCTATCTGGACATTCTTCGTGAATTTGTGGCTGTACAAATTGCCTTAGACGACACTGCGAACACCTCGTGGTTTATGCAAGATGGTGCCCGGCCACATCGCACGGCCGACGTCTTTAATTTCCTGAATGAATATTTCGATGATCGTGTGATTGCTTTGGGCTATCCGAAACATACAGGAGGCGGCGTGGATTGGCCTCCCTATTCGCCAGACATGAACCCCTGTGACTTCTTTCTGTGGGGACACTTGAAAGACCAGGTGTACCGCCAGAATCCAGAAACAATTGAACAGCTGAAGCAGTACATCTCATCTGCATGTGAAGCCACTCCGCCAGACACGTTGTCAAAGGTTTCGGGTAATTTCATTCAGAGACTACGCCATATTATTGCTACGCATGGTGGATATGTGGAAAATATCGTACTATAGAGTTTCCCAGACCGCAGTGCCATCTGTTGTTGAAAATTGTAACTACTGTAATTTCGAAAGTTTGTCTGCCTGAAAATGTACTGTTGTCCCAAGCATATTGCAACAAACGGTGTATTTCTATCGCTGCTCGTTTAGTTTTTATTGCCGTTTCAAATGTACCGGTCATTTTTGAAACACCCTGTATGTGCAGTGAGTTATGTTGGCATCAATTTCATGATGGTATTCCTTTTGCACTCAGAATAAAAAACACTGCAATTGTTTAAATGTTCGACACTACCTTGTCACCCTCAAAATGTTTAAATGAACAGTATCCCATACACTGCAGCCAATTTCCCAACAAATTCGATACATAATTAAATAAACTATATTCCAAACACTGAATGGTATCTCATAAATTGTTTAAATAAACAATATTCCACACATTGCCTTGTCCACACGAAATTGTTTAAACAGTATTCCATATGTTGCAATCAATTTCCCACCAAATAGCCAAATCAGCCGAGCCTTTTCCTCCAATTTCCTGCAGGGTTTTGAGAAGGGATTCGTGAGGGGGTGGGAGGGGTGGCAGCAATTAATTGATCAATTTAATTAATTACTCAATCAAATTGATAGAGTGAAAGGGGCCTATCCAAACAACTCAGGCCTGAAAGTGTGTGTGTATCAGTGAGGGGGACGGGGGGGGGGGTTGGTGGTTGGTGGTTTCGAGGGGCATGGGGTGGTGGAGGGGGAGGGGGTTTCTTGGAAGTACAGATTATCGCCAGGGGTCATAAGTCAACCCTCAAGGGGTCATAAACCACTTAGCAAAACAATGGGTTAAGGGGAGGGGGCAGAGGTCGTAACTCAATCAAGACTGCCCCTGAATGTATGCAACCTGCACTCACACATTGTCCCACAAGGAACTTTATCTCCTTACTAACGAAACCTTGTAGGATATTACTTTTATTTGATCCAAGAGTTCCTTACAAATAGTTTTATTTTTTTATTTTATTTTTTATTTTTTATTTTTTTATTTTATTTTATTTATTTTTTTTTTTTTTTTTTTTTTTTTGTAACAAGGAAAATGGAATAACACAGTTTAATGTCCCATCGACGAGAGGGTCGTTTGAGATGAAGTACCTATTCAAATTGAACAAGGGCAGGGAAAATGTCGTCCATCTCAGGGGAACTCACTTGGCATTCGACTTAACTGAGTTAGAGAAATCGTATGTGGCTAGAGAGGATTTGAACGGTGATCCACCTGAATAGAAGGTTAGCCGATCCATTACTGTACCACCTTGCTCCGTTAAACGCTTCAATAGATACTGTGGGCAGCTTCTTTCGTCGAAAACAAGGTAAAAGTTCATGCAAACGTAATCTGATTATGCTTCATATTCAAGAAATTGTTGTGTAAACATAGTAGAAATGCATGATACAATTATGTGTGAAATTATCAGATCATCAGGAGTTGTTAACCCTTCAGCGGACGCGCCGATTTTCATAATACGAGTGGGTGCACAGTGTACTTTATACACATGTAAATAATAGCTGCCTTTTTTTTACCAAGGTGGTCATGTATTAGCAGGATTACAGTTTAATCTTAGTTTACTTAAATAACGATAAAATAAACAAACTAAAATAAACTTTCGTTGTATTACACTATTGCCACGTACAAGTGTTACCTCACAGTAATGACCCACTTGGAGCATTAAACAGCTAAACTCTAATTCACTTACTAATTATCTCTTAGACGACTACCTCATTGTGAGACTGTCCTGCTAGTCCATAATATGGGTAATTTCTTTGCACGCATCATAAATTTTCATATTACTGCTGCCCACTTGGATGTATAACACAATTTAGCACTGTGTTAGCTCTAGTAATGTTGTTGTTGTTGGGGTCTTCAGTCCTGAGATTGGTTTGATGCAGCTCTCCATGCTACTCTATCCTGTCTAAGCTTCTTCATCTCCCAGTACCTACTGCAACCTGCATCCTTCTGAATCTGCTTGGTGTATTCATCTCTTGGTCTCCCTCTACGATTTTTACCCTCCACGCTGCCCTCCAATACTAAATTGGTGATCCCTTGATGCCTCAGAACATGTCCTACCAACCGATCCCTTTTTCTAGTCAAGTTGTGCCACAAACTTCTCTCTCCCCAATCCTATTCAACACCTCCTCATTAGTTATGTGATCTACCCATCTGATCTTCAGCATTCTTCTGTAACACCACATTTCGAAAGCTTCTATTCTCTTCTTGTCTAAACTATTTATCGGCCATGTTTCACTTCCATACATGGCTACACTCCATACAAATACTTTCAGAAACGACTTCCTGACACTTAAATTTATACTCGATGTTAACAAATTTCTCTTCTTCAGAAACGCTTTCCTTCCCATTGCCAGTAACGAAGGTATATGTACGGGCCCAAGATTGTAAAGCAAAAAAGGAATGGTACAAGACAATGTTATTTGTGGTTGGCGCCATTTGTACACAGGCTCGCCCACTCGAAGGTTATCAGTGTCTTCAAGTCACAGATAATCCACAAAATATAGTTTTCTTGGTTTTACGTGGAGTAGTCATTAAGTTTTAACTATCATGTCAAGAAAAAATTTAAGGAATTAAATTTTATTTATTTGCTTATATGCGTGCAGTCCTTATATACACTATGTGATCAAAAGTATCCGGACACCTGGCTGAAACTGACCTACAAGTTCGTGGCGCCCTCCATCGGTAATGCTGGAATTCAATATGGTGTTGGCCACCCTTAGCCTTGATGACAGCTTCCACTCTCGCAGGCATACGTTCAATCAGGTGCTGGAATGTTTTTTGGGGAATAGCAGCCTATTCTTCACGGAGTGCAGCTCTGAGGAGAGGTGTCGATGTCGGTCGGAGAGGCTTGGCACGAAGTCGGCGTTCCAAAACATCCCAAAGGTGTTCTATAGGATTCAGGTCAGGACTCTATGCAGGCCAGACCGTTACAGGGATGTTATTGTCGAGTAACCACTCCGTCACAGGTGTGCATTATGAACAGGTGCTCGATCGTGTTGAAAGATGCAAGCGCCATCCTCGAATTGCTCTTCAACAGTGGGAAGCAAGAAAGTGCTTAAAACAGCAATGTAGGTCTGTGCTGTGATAGTGCCACGCGAAACAACAAGGGGTGCAACGCCTCTCCATGAAAACCACGACTACACCATAACACTACCGCCTCCGAACTTTACTGTTGCCACTAGACATGCTGGCAGATAAGGTTCACCAAGCATTCGCCATGCCCACACCCTGCCATCGGATCGCCACATTGTGTACCGTGATTCGTCAGTCCACGCAACGTTTTTCCCGTGTTCAATAGCCCAATGTTTACGCTCCGTGCACTAAGCCAGGCGGCGTTTGGCATTTACCCGCGTAATGTGTGGCTTATGAGCAGCCGCTCGACGATGAAATCCAAATTTTCTCAACTCCCGCCTGTCATAGTACTTGCAGTGGATCCTGATGCAGTTTGGAATTCCTGTGTGATGGTCTGGATAGATGTCTGCCTATTACACATTACGACCCTCTTCAACTGTCGGCGGTCCCTATCAGTCATCAGACGAGTTCGGCCTGTACGCTTTTGTGCTGTACGTGTCCCTTTACGTTTCCACTATACTATCACGTCGGAAACAGAAGACCTAGGAATGTTTAGGAGTGTGGAAATATCGTGTACAGACGTATGACACAAGTGACAGCCAATCACCTGACCACTTTCAAAGTCCGAGAGATCCGCGGAGCGCCCCATTCTGATCTCTCACGATGTCTAATGACTACTGAAGTCGCTGATATGGAGTACCTGGCAGTAGATGGCACCACAATGCACCTAATATGAAAAAGGTATGTTTTTGAGGGTGTGCGGATACTTTTGATCACATAGTATATGACTGCCTCTCACACAAAAGTGTTTTTATAGAATCGTGTGTTGTGTGTCATCCTTTTCAAAGTTTTTAAACACTTCCTTATAATTTCACATATTCCGAGACACTCTGATGAAGTGGCTCTTCATTAGAAATTTTCGTATAACGTTGTCCGTTTATGTGTCCCCCTATATTGTGTACCAAAAGGATAATTTTCAGGAGAGCTTGTATCCTGTGGTACCGTAGCTCCCCACCTGTCATAGTAGACACTGGCTAGTGTTTCTCAGAAAATGCTATTACACTGAGTTGAATATCATCATGCAGTATAGCCAGATTCATGAACGATGGCTGTCCGCGAAGGTCAAGACAACGATGGGGATTGCAGTGTTGCCGGTTCCAAGCAGTAGATGCCAGTACACGCGTCGAGGGGCTTTGCACTTGAAGAAAGCAAATGAGGACTCTCGCTTGCTTGTGTCACTCGCTGAGTGTCAGTGAAGGGTTGAGCATTGCTCCTCTTGCTTGCGCACTGTCAGCCATAGGCCCCCGCTTGTACGGGAGACAAAACAGGAGTGCTTTCGGCTGTGCTTTTATAAAGGGGCTCCGGAAAGGCTCAAAATCATGAAAAGTTCAATTTTTACTTTTTTGCGTTTTCTGAATCTGCAGACTATTACCTTTTAATAGATATATAATTTATTCAATTCCGAAGACTACAACTATTTTTAAATTTTTTTTGAAATGTGTTCTACATGGGCGTGACCCACTGTGGCGCTGTTAAACTGCTGTCAAATGGTGTTATTATTAACCAATTATTAATAATTATTAATAATAATAATTAATAATAATAATAATAATAATAATAACTGAACTGTTGAAAAAGTGTATTCACGGAAAAACTCAAAACCCCAATGAAAGTGTAAATAGTGTTATATGGTCGAGAATCCCCAAGACTGTATTTGTTGGAATAGAAACACTTCACTTTGGTGTGTATGATGCTGTTGCGACTTTCAATGATGGCAACATTGTAAGGTGCAAGGTATTTAGAAATATGGGAATGAAGATAGGTTCTAACATGGTACGAGCGATGCCTGCTTTAGACAAGGAACGCCTTCGGGCTGCAGACAGGGCTGTAAAGAGTCTAGAAATACAAGCAAGAGTAAACAGAAGGAGGAACAAGAGGAAGCTGGAGGAGGAGTTTGCAGAGGATGAAGATAATCCATCCTATGGACCTGGAATGCACTAAAAAGTTAATCCAATCTTTGTCGCTCGATTCCCAAAACTTTTATTTTCTCATACTAATTACATGTTTTCTAAGGATCTTCCAAACATATTTGTTTCAAACTTTCAGTAAATGTTACTCAGTACCTTCTGCATAATTTAACACAGCCTTTTTCCAAAAAACTGTATATTTTTGAATATATCAATAAAAAATTGCAAAAAACATGTTGTGAATTTTCATTACAATTGAAAAAAAAATCATCTTTAATAACTGAACTAAAATTTTGTAAAATCCCTGTGTTAAGTTGTAACCCATACTCCAATAAATACTTCCTACCTCAAATACTTTGTGAGGAAAGATGTAATTTATAAGCGTTATTTTAACATTGCAAGTATAGGGCGTTCCAGAGCCCCTTAAAGCCCAGACGATCACTCACGTCGAGTTGCATTGGCACCAGCGGCTGGAGCAACAGCTTGTTGGCAAATTGTCGTTGTGTCTTGCTAGCTGTTGGTTGGCGCGGCCTGGTGCGTGCTCTCTTGTTGTCGTGGGCCGGTTTTCCGGCTATTCCGAGCGTCTGTTGCTGCCGCAGGTACTCTGCCCCTCCGAGGCGTAGGGCATTTCCCAAGTCAGGGCCAGGTCACTGGCCAGTCACCCGCGCTTGGTAGGCTGATAGGGTCGGTGTCGTTGCTGGATACGCATAACGGTGACAACGAAGGCAACACCCGACACTCCCTTGGCAGCTTGTCTCCCTTTCGGCGTCCTGACATGGATCCCTCCAAGATAGTAGGAGCGAGAGTCGTTCCCCAAGTGGGAGGCTCTTTGTGGTGTGCGTACCGTAAGACCTTCGGTACACACACAACATCAGATTATTTGACTTGTCGCTCTAACGAAGTAGGTGAGTGTCAGCAATATGTCTCATGGTCTTATCGTGGCGTGTTTATCTTCTGCCGTTAGGTCAGACGATAGAAATCCCACTTGCACGCTTAGAGTAGCAGATTGAGGGTGACCAACTTTAAACAGAACTTGATTAATTTTCACACACGTTTATTAAAATACTAACAAGCATAAACATTATGTAACTTGATTCTGGATGCTATTTACAATTGATAATCTGAAGTTCCTTTGGTGTTGGTACGTTAATCTTATTCTCACATATATATGATACTTGACAAAGTGTCCATACATTTATCTTCATGGCTATGTACAGGAATATGATAATCTTCTTAGGTGCAGACTGAAACTTGACTATAGACTGGTACAGACTAATGCAGACTGGTGCAGACCAATGCAGACTGACTGATAGGAGGTCTGTACACTCGTTATAATACCTCACGCGTTCAGGTATCACTGCGCGAGTGTGATCCGCGAGGAGAAAAGGTTCTACGTTAGCGGCAATCTCATTGGCTGTGTCACATATTAATACGCGGATCGGCGGAAGTAGAATTTGGTCCGTCTCTAAGGCAGCGCCATCTCGTAGTGCGGAGACGGACGAGCGCTGCGCCTGTACTGTTGTGCTTAGCGGGGCGCGCTCTAGTGGGAAAGTTGTGTACACGCTGACTACGTGGAACTATGTACACAACACTCTTTAATCACAATTATTCATACAATAGAGAGCGACCCCAAGCAGCACTCTGCTCCACCACCACCACCACAACATACACCCACACGTTTGGTGAGCTCACCACAGTCAGCCAAAGGACTTTCCCTCCCGACCAAAGCCTTGCCCCCCCCCCTCCTCAATTACCCCAGAGAGGACAGCTAGAAAAAATCCCCCACAACGCAGGGAGAGAAAAATCATACCTAAAGAGACATCCATACCCAGGCAGCAGTCCCTGGACAGGGAAAGGACCTCTCTAAAGAGAAACCGCAGCGCTAGGGACGCTGACAGCACACAGGAGGTGCGAAAAAGTAAATCGGAAGAATCATTGACAGTCTCTCCGGCAGCCAAAAGGGGAGCGCAGGAAAGTGCCCCCTTAGACATGCCAATGGTCGATGAAACAGTTAAGGAGAACGACATAGTCGTCCCAGGTGACATCCAGAGCGACGAGCCGCCCTTCGAACAAGCCAGGACGACGGTTCGCCCCTCTTCACTCCAGGCGCATCCAGCCCCCCCCCCCCCCCCTCTCGGTAGTAAGAAAAAATCGGTTTGACCCGATAGACCCGCAGGCAGACCGCCCCAGTAAGGCCTCCGGTCAAAGCAGGAGCAAAAGGGCTAAAAATATCGCCGATAATAGCGGAGTGCCCAGAGTCATACAAGGCCCTCGAAGATCTGCTAAAGAACTCTCTCGGGAACGGCGAATTTAGCACAAAATCGGGAGACGGTGACAAAATAAAAATTTTCTTGAAAACATCAGAGGAGCACAAGAAGGTAAGGGATGTCTTGCAAGAGCAAAACATCCCTTAGTATAGCTTCAGATTAGCGGACGAAAAGCCTATCAAGGCAGTGATTAGAGGTACCCGGAGAAAAATGTCTCAGGAGGACGTCAAGGTAGAGCTAATAGGGTGTCGACGTAACCACGGTCACGCTCGTTAGCAAGAAATGGCCACTGAAACTAGCAATACTGAAAGACACTCCCCAAAACAGGAAGATATTCCAAGTGCAAAAAATCATGTCGCTTGATGTAACTGTCGAAAAGCTACGGCAGAAAAACAAGTACTGACAATGCTATGCCGGCCGGAGTGGCCGTGCGGTTCTAGGCGCTACAGTCTGGATCCGAGCGACCACTACGGTCGCCGGTTCAAATCCTGCCTCGGGCATGGATGTGTGTGATGTCCTTAGGTTAGTTAGGTTTAATCAGTTCTAAGTTCTAGGCGACTGATGACCTGAGAAATTAAGTGGCATAGTGCTCAGAGCCATTTGAACCATTTTTTTTTTTTTTTTGACAATGCTATAGCTGCCAACTGCCAGGGAGTGAACCATGTAGCTGGGGACTGTACAATGCCCCCACATTGCGTGCGCTGTGCAGGCAACCACCAGTCCAGAGATTGTCCTAAAAAGGAGGATGGAGGGGAACCAGTCTGCTATAACTGCAAGGGGCCTCACCCAGCCAGCTATGGCGGCTGCCCCACCATCCTAAGAGCGATAGAGAAGCAGCAGGCTCACACAGAGCAGCAGCAGCCACAGAAAGGCAGGAAGGGTACGAGAAACGGTTGGAGGGGCCAACCCTAACCAAGTCAACCGAACAGAGCAGGAAAGAGCGGATGCTGCGCGAGACTGTAGCTTCAACCCGCCGCAACACAGCAGTAATCGATGGGCGCCAATATTCTCGCGTACTGAGCCCAACCCACGATACCCCAGAACAAACCAGTAGCGATCCGACCGGCCCTCTCACCGTCGACAGGCACCACTCCACTAATCCGGAAGGACCTGCGCCCGCCAACCAGCCACGGGTTGCAGAAGGCATGGCAAGCCGACCACTGAACAAAGGGCAAACTTGCTTCACCGCCGCCAGTGGCCAGCAAACATGCAGTAGCCAAACTCCCGCAAGCCAAGGCGATATTGCGCTGCCAGCCAGTTCCATGAACCAGCTCATGGGGGCAGTCACAACGACGCCCTCCATGATGCAGCAGCTAACAGCGCAATTCGCCGAAATATCAGCCACAATGGCAAAAATGCCCTCGCAACTAGCCGCGAAAACCACCGAAACCCCCAACACCCCCCCACCATGGATAGGCGCCTACATATCCAAGGGCTGACCATCTGCGTCTTCAACGCTGAAGGTATCCAGAAACAGGTACAGGAATTTAAGCAATTCCTGAAAGACGTCATGTGAGCTAGGCACGGCGAACGCCAGGTCTGTTGCAGGCAGAAACGCCTGGGCGTGCTTATCACTATAAATCTCTTATTTTTGGACAAAATGTTTGGTATCGTTTTGGATTCTGCAGTTTTATTTAGATGAAAGGTTTTCTTACTATCTTAAAGCTACAAATGAAGATCATAGTTCTGTATTACTGAATCCTGTCGAAATAAACGTAGATCAATATGAGAAGATGCTCTGCCCTATTGCAAGCTTCGGAAATTTTACATACAAGTATCTATATTTACTTGATCCATTTTGCTATCGAAACTTACCCAAACCCCCTTACAATGAACTAGTTTCTTTTATTTATTTATTTATTTTCCTTTGACAACGTCACTGGAAATGTGAACTAAAATGTCCAACTGTTGCCAGTCATTAGATTACAGTCGTTTTCAACGAAAGGAATCCTAAACAGGAAACAAAATAGCTTTATACATCGAAAATACTGCTAAGCTTAAACTTTTTTAAACATTCACATTAGAAAAGATAAATATTCCCCTCTTGCAACTGAAAGGAGAAACTTTACAAGATAAAAAATTTTATTTGATAAGACAAGTATCTCTCTTTTGCCTCTTCTTCTGTCCCGCACCCCGTGTACAATCGCAAGATATTTCATTAGCATTCAGTGCTCCTCACCACATAGTCAACCAAGATACCTAAAGAAGAGCACCAGTATGTTCACAGTTTCTTATAAAAGCAACCTAGTACAAACGTAACTTCCTCAGATTTACAAATAAGGTAAAGAGGCACGAATTCTGTTGCTGCTGGACCATGAAGTTGTTTTGTATGTCAATCCTTAAAACAGGTGGAAATTTAAGTTCAGGAGTACACTATTTGTTAAGAAGTGTAATGAATTGCCCAATTAATTGATTGCAGTAATCTCTCAGAACAATGTGTGTTAGTCAACTACCGCCAATAGTTTCACATTTTCCTGTGTCAGAGAGCGAGACACCGCCATTATGAGTATGCCTGCAACAGACCTGGCGTTCGCCGTGCCTAACTGACGTGACGTCACGAAGAAGCGTCGAGGCCTTCCTTTGAGTCGGTGTTACACTAACCCAGCTACGAGGCAAACTCCTAACTGGAGGAGACCTCAACGCAAAACACTCTGACTGGAATTCTAGGCGAACCAACAGATCCGGCCGCCAGTTACAGAGACTTGCGCGCACCCACCAACTCAATGTGTGGGCTCCCGAAGAACCCACACACTTCCCTCGAAACGGAGCACGCCCCGACGTTGTAGACGTAGCTATAACAAAAAGGATTACGGGCTTTGTGGCCGCGAGTTCGCTGAACAAAATGTCGTCCGACCACGATCCTGTACTCTTCGAAATAGACGTGGGCGAGTGGCTTCCGGTCCAGAACGGCCACCCATCCTTCAAACGAACGAACTGGGAGCAGTTCAGAGATGGACTAACGGAGGACATCGCCCACACCCCGCCTCCAAACAGGGACAACATAAACAGGCCCTCAAACACCTGACTCGAGCCGGCCGGTGTGGCTGAGCGGTTCTAGGCGCTTCAGTCTGGAACCGCGCGACCGCTACGGTCGCAGGTTCCAATCCTGCCTCGGGCATGGATGTGTGCGATGCCCTTAGGTTAGTTAGGTTTAAGTAGTTCTAAGTTCTAGGGGACTGATGACCTCAGATGTTAAGTCCCATAGTGATCAGAGCCTTTTGAACCATTTTGAACCTGACTCGAACGATCCTGCGAGCAGCGGAAGCGGCTACTCCGAGGCCCCCCGAAAGTGCACCCAAAAGTAGGCAACTCCCCCCGCACCTGCTCGCGCAAATAACGACACAAAATTAGGATCGCGAGAGAATGGGAAATGACCCGAAATCCAGGCACTAGGAGACTGCTAAGTAGATTGCAGCGAGAGCTGAGAGCAGCGCTCGATGAGCACAGAAACAACGAATGGTCTGCTCGTTTGTCCGCCCTTAAGGTGGAAGACAACAGCTTGTGGCAGGCAACTAAACACTTCACTAAAAGACGCGCAAAAGTGCCGCCTCTGCACGGCGAGCGCGGCCTCGCGTTTAGCGCTGCTGACAAGGCAAACGCACTCGTAGATCCTGTTATAGAGAAACTTCGTAGTTATCTGCATAAAGATGGAAATCGACCTGACACCGATACGCCAGGCTTTCACGGTGGAGGGCGCGAGGCGCAGCGCACGGTGCCATTATGAACGCGCACGCTGAGCAGCGCATGCGCAATGTCACCTCAGTACGGCTTTAAATAGCGGAGCTCAGCGCGTACTCGCCAGTACTACTACAGTGGCACTCACAGACAATTCCAACCGGCAGAGGTACAGGATAGGGCCCACGAAGCCATCGTCAGAAGACAACTCAGGGTCTTCCTCGCAGCAGAAGACGATGAAGATGACGCACTGCCACCCTTCACAGTAGAAGACGTAGTAGGCGCCATAAAAGCATTACCCACAAAAAAAGCGCCTGGCTACGACGTGCTCACAAATGAAATATTAAAGACTATATATATGACGGTAGTATCTGTTCCCGAAAGAACAGTTACCGTCAATGACCATGCAGCTTTGCTAGAAATGAAATGATAATTAATTGGACACCCTAGCTGCAAGCAGGCGTTGATATACTTCATTGGGGACATGTTGAAAATGTGTGCCCCGACCGGGACTCGAACCCGGATCTCCTGCTCACATGGCAGACGCTCTATCCATCTGAGCCACGCGGGCAAAGAGGATAGTGCGTCTGCAGGGACTTATCCCTTGCACGCTCCCCGTGAGATCCACAGGAGCAGGAGATCCCGGGTTCGAGTCCCGGTCGGGGCACACATTTTCAACATGTCCCCAATGAAGTATATCAACGCCTGCTTGCAGCTAGGGTGTCCAATTAATTATCATTTCATTTCTAGCAAAGCTGCATGGTCATTGACGGTAACTGTTCTTTCGGGAACAGATACTACCGTCATATATACTTAAAAAGATGGGTTCCCGGCCTTTGACCTTCTTGTGCGAACGCACACGCTATGCCCGAACTCGTACGGGACTTGGTAGATTAATCTGCCACGAGTAATGAGTATGATGGGCAAACATCTATTAGGCGCACTACGAATGTAGTGTTGTGGACATGTTGGGAATGTGGATCTCACGGGGAGCGTGCAAGGGATAAGTCCCTGCAGACGCACTATCCTCTGTGCCCGCGGTGGCTCAGATGGATAGAGCGTCTGCCATGTAAGCAGGAGATCCGGGTTCGAGTCCCGGTCGGGGCACACATTTTCAACATGTCCCCAATGAAGTATATCAACGCCTGCTTGCAGCTAGGGTGTCCAATTAATTATCATTTCAATTATTAAAGAACCTACCGCCCGTTGCAATCGAGCTCCTAACGGACATCTTCAACGAGATCACGCGGCCGCGCAGATTTCCAAAAGCCTGGAAACATGCGGTAGTAATCGCGATCGCGAAACCTGGTAAGGACCCCCTTTCCCGCAAAACTATAGGCCAATTAGTCTTCTCCCCACCCTGAATACTAAATGTCTTTTTCCAGAGCTGTTTCACAGACGAATACTGCACTGTAGTTCCTTCTCTAGATTGCCGCACAGATGACAAATGGTAGATATCGAAATAGACGACAGAGGGATAGAGAAACAATCAAAATCGCTCAAAAGAGGAAACGCCGCTGGACCTGATGGGATACCAGTTCGATTTTACACAGAGTACGCGAAGGAACTTGCCCCCCTTCTTGCAGCGGTGTACCGTAGATCTCTAGAAGAGCGTAGCGTTCCAAAGGATTGGAAAAGGGAACAGGTCATCCCCGTTTTCAAGCAGGGACGTCGAACAGATGTGCAGAACTATAGACCTATATCTCTAACGTCTATCAGTTGTAGAATTTTGGAACACGTATTATGTTCGAGTATAATGACTTTTCTGGAGACTAGAAATCTACTCTGTAGGAATCAGCATGGGTTTCGAAAAAGACGATCGTGTGAAACCCAGCTCGCCCTATTCGTCCACGAGACTCAGAGGGCCATAGACACGGTTCCCAGGTAGATGCCGTGTTTCTTGACTTCCGCAAGGCGTTCGATACAGTTCCCCACAGTCGTTTAATGAACAACGTAAGAGCATATGGACTGTCAGACCAATTGTGTGATTGGATTGAACAGTTCCTAGATAACAGAATGCAGCATGTCATTCTCAATGGAGAGAAGTCTTCCAAAGTAAGAGTGATTTCAGGTGTGCCGCAGGGGAGTGTCGTAGGACCGTTGCTATTCACAATATACCTAAATGACCTTGTGGATGACATCGGAAGTTCACTGAGGCTTTTTGCGAATGATGCTGTGGTATATCGAGAGGTTGTAACAATGGAAAATTGTACTGAAATACAGGAGGATCTGCAGCGAATTGACGCATGGTGCAGGGAATGGCAATTGAATCTCAATGTAGACAAGTGTAATGTGCTGCGAATCCATAGGAAGAAAGATCCCTTATCATTTAGCTATAATATAGCAGGTCAGGAACTGGAAGCAGTTAATTCCATAAATTGTCTGGGAGTACGCATTAGGAGTGATTTAAAATGAAATGATCATATAAAGTTGATCGTCGGTAAAGCAGATGCCAGACTGAGATTCATTGGAAGAATCCTAAGGAAATGCAATCCGAAAACAAAGGAAGTAGGTTACAGTACGCTTGTTCGCCCACTGCTTGAATACTGCTCAGCAGTGTGGGATCCGTACCAGATAGGGTTAATAGAAGAGATAGTCCCCTTTGAGCAACTTATACAAGACTGTGCTTAAACTAACACACAATATTTTTTTAGCGCAACGCAGTCTGACTTTCAGATATCCCTACAAAGGAATGGCCCTGGCTAACTTTAACCTATACCTTTCAGAAATCACTTACCTCACAAAAATCTTCGTTACTGGAACTACTGCAATACAGCGAGCGCCACTACTGCCAGCTAAATAAAAGATTCAAACTACTGAAGGCACTAACTACTGATAGGGATAGTTATCAAATGAAAGATTTTAGTAGAGAACAAACAATGTATTTACCTTAATAGTCATAATATATATAGCAGTTCATGACAAATTACAAAACTTCGCCATCTCTCTCCCCACATCCACCACTGCTGGCGGCTCACCTCCAACTGTGCAACGCTACGCGCTGTTCACATCCAGCTGCCGCTGCCCAACACTACAATGGCAGACAACAATGCAAACTAGCCACAGACTGCACACAGCACAGCCAGTGATTTTCATATAGAGCGCTACGTAACGTTGCCGATAAGAAAACATAAACAGCCTACTTACAATAGAGAAGATCCAACAGAGAGCAGCGTGCTTCGTTACAGGATCATTTAGTAATCGTGAAAGCGTTATGGAGATGACAGATAAACTCCAGTGGAAGACTCTGCAGGAAAGACGCTCTGTAGCTCGGTACGGGCTTTTGTTGAAGTTTCGAGAACATACCTTCACCGAGGAGTCAAGCAGTATATTGCTCCCTCCTGTGTATATCTCGCGAAGAGACCATGAGGATAAAATCAATAGAGATTAGAGCCCACACAGAGGCATACCGAAAATCCTTCTTTCCACAAAGAGTACGAGACTGGAATAGAAGGGAGAACCGATAGAGGTACTCAAGGTACCCTCCGCTACACACCGTCAGGTGGCTTGCGGAGTATGGATGTAGATGTAGATGAGCAAGCTATATGAACGCCTGCCTTCTGTCGTTCCCCATTCAGCAGCACCTCAGCAGGGAACAGATAATACCGAAAGAGCAGTTTGGCTCTCAAAGAAACCACCCTGCAGCACAACAGCTGATGAGGGTAGTAGAGGCCGCTGCCCTTGCATACAGCTACAAAGGCTACTGTGGAATGGTTATGCTAGATGTAGCAAAAGCCTTTGATACAGTCTGGCACACAGGACTACTGTACAAGCTGTATACCCAAGGTTTCCCTGGGGCATTGGTCAAATTACTAACAAGGGAACCTCCCCATCGCATCCCCCTCAGATTGAGTTATAAGTTGCACAGGGATAGGCTTGAAAAACTGAACACTGATCAATCGAGAAAACAGGAAGAAGTTGTGTGGAACTAAGAAAAAAATAAGCAAAAAATACAAACTGAGTAGTCCATGCGCAAGGTAGCAACATCAAGGAAAGTGTGAGCGTACGAGCGCCGTGGTCCCGTGGTTAGCGTGAGCAGCTGCGGAGCGAGAGGTCCTTGGTTCAAGTCTTCTCTCGAGTGAAAAGTTTAATTTTTTATTTTCAGACAATTATCAAAGTTCAGGCACTCACACATTTTCAACTTCGCTCTCCAAAATTCCAGGACATGTTCACATTTGCTTGGACATATGCAGGATTTGACGGTCTACACACGGAAACATTTGAAAACACATACGTTTTGACAGAGCACAGGGAAAACTGTGTGACTGTGAAACAGTTGCATTCATTTGTTGCAGTTTATGTGACAAACTCCTACGTTTTCATCACTTTTTTGGGAGTGATTATCACATCCACAAGAAAACCTAAATCGGGCAAGGCAGAAGAATCTTTTTACCCATTCGCCAAGTGTACAAGTTAGGTGGGTCGACAACATATACCTGTCATGTGACGCACATGCCGTCACCATTGTCGTATAGAATATATCAGACGTGTCTTCCTGTGGAGGAATCGGTTGACCTATGACCTTGCGATCAAATGTTTTCGGTTCCTATTGGAGAGGCACGTCCTTTTGTCTACTAATCGAACGGTTTTGGAGTGCGGTCGCAAAACACAGACACTAAACTTATTACAGTGAACAGACACGTCAATGAATGAGCGGACAGATCATAACTTTGCGAAAATAAAGAAAGTAAAATTTTCACTCGAGGGAAGACTCGAACCAAGGACCTCACGTTCCGCAGCTGCTCACTCTATCCACGAGACCACGGCGCTCCTCAGCCCAGATTGTCCTTAATGTTGCATATCTAGTGCATGGACTACTCAGTTTGTATATTTTGCTTATTTTGTCATAGTTCCACACAACTTATTCCGGGTCGACAGAAGCGTCCGATCCCACGCGTCGGCTTTGACCCGTGACGTAAGGGTGTTGTGTGTGACGTCATGACGGCGCGGAGTTTGGTTTGAGTGTGGCTGTCTCCAGTTCTGTTTTATCTTATTTTGTTTACTTTTCTGATCTGTTCGTTCTACCCCGTGAGATTTTTTTTTAAAAAGACAAAAAACACTACTCATCTACTGAAGCATCTTTATCTTCTATGGGTTGCAGGGGTTACGACCCCTGGGGAGGTGGGTGGGTATTCATGCATGGCTGTCTTCACTTACACGTTGTAGCTACGCAAGGCGTCTAAATTTGTTTATATTTACTTTGCCCCCTCTCCCCCACCCAAAACACCCCATTTCCCGCGCTTGTCCCGTTAGTGTCATTAGGTTTCTTGTGGAAAGTGTGTGTGTTTGTTTTTGTTTCCGCCATATTTGTGACGTCATGGGTCAAAGCAGACGGGCGGGATCGAACGCTTCCGTATTTCCCTTATTCCTGTTTTCTCGATTAATCTGTGTTCAGTTTTTCAAGGCCTATCCACTGTGTCAATTTATAACTAAATCTGAGGGGGGTGCGATGGGGAGGTTCCCTTGTAAGAAGTTACCTTACACGACGAACTTTTGTAGTCAAAATAGACAATAAACGTTTCACCAAAAGGGACATACGAGCGGGAGTACCCCAGGAATCGGTATTAGGGCCCACGCTGTACAGCTGCTACACAGCAGACACCCCCACAGCCCAGCATGTCAAAAATGCACAGTTCGCGGACGACACCGCCTTACTCTCTCTGCGTGGGAATCGCAATATCGCCACCACGCGCCGTCAGTGAATCCTAAACAAAACGGAGGCACGGGCCAAAAAGTGGCGGGTCACACTCAATGCTGACAAGACCCAAGCAATAATGTTCACGAAAAAGCTGGGTTCAAAAAGGTCCAAATGGCTCTGAGCACTATGGGACTTAACTGCTGTGGTCGGCAGTCCCCTAGAACTTAGAGCTACTTTAAACCTAAGTAACCTAAGGACATCACAAACATCCATGCCCGAGACAGGATTCGAACCTGCGACCGTAGCGGTCGCGCGGTTCAAGACTGTAGCGCCTGGAACCGCACGGAAAAAGCCAGGGAAAAGACCTTCCAGACACCGCCCTCCCCCTGTGCTGACATTCCAAGGCGGGAATCTACCGTGGAGGAACTCAGCGCGGTACCTCGGGGTCACGCTAGACAAACGCCTCACTTTGCAAACGCATATAGCCAACTTGATAAAAAAGGCAAGCGCCAGGCTGCAGATACTACACTCCTGGAAATTGAAATAAGAACACCGTGAATTCATTGTCCCAGGAACGGGAAACTTTATTGACACATTCCTGGGGTCAGATACATCACATGATCACACTGACAGAACCACAGGCACATGGACACAGGCAACAGAGCATGCACAATGTCGGCACTAGTACAGTGTATATCCACCTTTCGCAGCAATGCAGGCTGCTATTCTCCCATGGAGACGATCGTAGAGATGCTGGATGTAGTCCTGTGGAACGGCTTGCCATGCCATTTCCACCTGGCGCCTCAGTTGGACCAGCGTTCGTGCTGGACGTGCAGACCGCGTGAGACGACGCTTCATCCAGTCCCAAACATGCTCAATGGGGGACAGATCCGGAGATCTTGCTGGCCAGGGTAGTTGACTTACACCTTCTAGAGCACGTTGGGTAGCACGGGATACATGCGGACGTGCATTGTCCTGTTGGAACAGCAAGTTCCCTTGCCGGTCTAGGAATGGTAGAACGATGGGTTCGATGACGGTTTGGATGTACCGTGCACTATTCAGTGTCCCCTCGACGATCACCAGTGGTGTACGGCCAGTGTAGGAGATCGCTCCCCACACCATTGATGCCGGGTGTTGGCCCTGTGTGCCTCGGTCGTATGCAGTCCTGATTGTGGCGCTCACCTGCACGGCGCCAAACACGCATACGACCATCATTGGCACCAAGGCAGAAGCGACTCTCATCGCTGAAGACGACACGTCTCCATTCGTCCCTCCATTCACGCCTGTCGCGACACCACTGGAGGCGGGCTGCACGATGTTGGGGCGTGAGCGGAAGACGGCCTAACGGTGTGCGGGACCGTAGCCCAGCTTCATGGAGACGGTTGCGAATGGTCCTCGCCGATACCCCAGGAGCAACAGTGTCCCTAATTTGCTGGGAAGTGGCGGTGCGGTCCCCTACGGCACTGCGTAGGATCCTACGGTCTTGGCGTGCATCCGTGCGTCGCTGCGGTCCGGTACCAGGTCGACGGGCACGTGCACCTTCCGCCGACCACTGGCGACAACATCGATGTACTGTGGAGACCTCACGCCCCACGTGTTGAGCAATTCGGCGGTACGTCCACCCGGCCTCCCGCATGCCCACTATACGCCCTCGCTCATAGTCCGTCAACTGCACATACGGTTCACGTCCACGCTGTCGCGGCATGCTACCAGTGTTAAAGACTGCGATGGAGCTCCGTATGCCACGGCAAACTGGCTGACACTGACGGCGGCGGTGCACAAATGCTGCGCAGCTAGCGCCATTCGACGGCCAACACCGCGGTTCCTGGTGTGTCCGCTGTGCCGTGCGTGTGATCATTGCTTGTACAGCCCTCTCGCAGTGTCCGGAGCAAGTATGGTGGGTCTGACACACTGGTGTCAATGTGTTCTTTTTTCCATTTCCAGGAGTGTATATCCAGTACTAAACACTAGTAGCGGCCTTTCCGGCGACCTAGGAATCAAGGTATACTGCAGCCTGGTCAGGTCCATGTTAGAGTATGCGTGCCCAGTGTGGGATTATGCAGCAAAATACCACCTGAGGAAACTCCAAACTATACAGAATAGAGCACTTAAAAGAGCCATACACGTTGACCCTCGGTTCCCTACAAAGGATCTCCACGACATAACAGGTACAAAAACCCTACGAGAACGGTTCAAAGAACTCTCCCTTGCATTTTACAGGCAAGCCCACCACTCACAAAATGAGCTTATCAGCGGTCTAGGGCAATACGACCCCCTGCAGTTTAGGTGCAAGAGGCTAAAATTCTTCCACTAGGTGAAAATTAAAAACACACGAAAATCCTACAAAAAACACATAAAAATAAATGCCTAAAAACACACACAAAACACTTAAAAATTAAAATAAAAAATATATAAAAAACTAGAAAACCGGCAATCTGCCCCACAGGTAATACAAGAATCGTGTACACTGCACATACAGGACATACCCCAAATAGGCCAACAATAATAAAAAAAAAAACACTCTAGGCAGGAGGAAACGTCTGCAGACAACACCCTCCACATTAAACCGGCTCTCAGCTATGAGACCAAATACTAGTGAAAGCAGCAGCTTGCTTGTGTAAAATTTGTCGGTTATCACCATCATCAGCCATGACAACTCGCAACAAATGGAATAAAAATTCGTTCAGTAACTCGCTATGACGATGCTTTATCTAATGCTCAATCAGGCTCCAAAGTCCACGGTAGAGGGCTCAACACGGCTGAACTCTCATTGGCTGTTGGAGAATGGTTGACATCAGGTGCGCAGAACGAGCCGAGGCTTGATGGTCGTCGTTCATGACTCCAACTATAGCCCCAGGAGCATTTTCTGAGTTAGTTCTCAGCAGATTCGCTTATCACTGACATCACATATTTTCAGTAATAACTGAAAGCAGGTTAAGACACTTATAAGGATGGAGATGGCAAGCAAGCTACAGTCAGGCTAAAGGAAATACAGGGGTAGCCATAAAGTTTTAATTTTCACTTCATAAAAATGAAGTTACAAAATTAAATTATTGCTTATTTAAAGGAATATACCGCAGTTCCGGTAAGTGTTGAAATCTCCACGTCATAGTCATTGACACTTTTAAGAATAAATCCTTACCGGGCTGGGACAATTTTTCTCCGAATCTCTTGAAGAAATGAAAACTTGAAATGGCTCTTTTTTGACTCACCTTATTTAGTTAGCCTTTGTGAGTGTTGTATCTCCAAACCTTCTTAAGTTTACCAAAGTGGACCCTATTTACAAAATGGGACCCAAAACTGACGTTCAGAACTGTGGACCGAATTCACTTACAAGTGTTTTCAGTAAATTAATTGATACATTTTTAGTTCTTGAATTGGATGCTCACTTTACCCACAGAGGACTTATGGCTGATTTGCAACATGGCTTTTGTGTGGATGGGAGCACAATATCCGCTGCCATACGGTTTGTACATGTAGCACCTGTCAAGGTTGACTTCAGTTGCAAGGTAGCGAGTTTGTACCTTGACCTATCGAAGGCCTTTGCCTGGGTTAACCATAACATTCTTTTGTGTAAACTAATTGCTTATGATGTGCCTGGGAGTATATCAAGACTTATTCATTCCTTTCTTCAAAGATAATAAGAGGTGTACGATCCTATAACCATTTCAGAAGTTCCTCAAGCCTTCCACCTTCGTCCTCATCTGTACATTTAGTATATTGACGACTTCCCTTTATTGGGAATGCATCCGCCTTTATAAGTGCCGATGATACATCTGGGATGTGATACGCCAGTAACTACTTAGAATTATAGGCTTTTCTCATCGATTCTGGTTGTCACATGTGATTTCTTCACAGAAATAGTTTTTAAAGTAAACACAAGCAAAACTGACCTAGTTAATTTTGGTGTAGGAAATAATGTCCATTCCTTATCTATTATGAATAATAGCATAAGTTTTGATACCACGGATTTTTATAAGTTTTAGGGACATTTTTTATAAAAATTTTACTTGGAGCAAGCATATTCATCATGTATACTCAAGGATGTTGAGTGATATTTATCTCCCAGGAAGGCTTTCCCATTGTTTGAACACACACACACCTTAAGGATGGTATATTTTGGAGTAATTTATTCCCAAATTGCATGTGGTTTGGTACTGTGGGGAGGCACTTTTCACAGTTACACAAATAGACTTTTTGTTGCAAAAAAGAGCAATAAGGCTAGTTATCAACGTGGATACGAGAAGATGAAGTAAAGAATTATTTATTTACCATAAATTGCTCACATTATGTGAACTCTTTGTTTATCAGACCATTACGCTGGTGAAAGAGAACCAAAAATACATCCTTGTCAATAGTCAAGCACATGAATACAACGCTGGACATAAGAATGATTGTTTTAGAATAAGCAGAAATTTTGCCTGTACTGTAAACAGCCCATACGTGAAAGGAGCAATCTTCTATAATAAATTACCAAGAAACCTGAAAGGCCTTTAAGATTAAAATTTTAAAACCAAGCCCAAGAACTGGGATATATTAAAATGTACCTATTGCCTCGATGACCGCTAAATGTAAGTATTATTATTAGTTTTTATTTGATATCTTGCATGTTTTGATTATAGGTACTGTACAAGTTTCTATTTGTATCTTACTTACGTTACATTAATATTCCACTTATCTTATTGTTACCATGACTAATCGTAATGCATGAACTTCATGTTTACTACAGTAAAGAATAAAGTAAATGAAAAGCTGTCTCAGGCCGACTCAGACGGCTAAAGAAGTCATCTGGACCGGCATTCTACAGCTGAACATTTCCACAGCTGTTGAAAACAAATAACAGCTAGAGGACTGCGCCATTCTTTGGTGGCGCGGGGATTTTATTATGTACCAAGACTCCACGTATGTACCTGGAAATAAAGTTTTAAAAAATCAATAACGTGACTTCATGTTTTCGTGGTGATAATGAAAATTTCCTCACTACCCTCGTAAATGACGAATCTTTATAAAATGAAACTCTATTTAATTTTCTAGTTTACGCTAGTTCAAAGTAGTAAATTCATTTGACGTTAAATCTGCTATAAATAAAGCACGTGAGCCAGTATTTGTTTTTATATTTTGTTGTGAGTCGTAATTTCAATCCGCTCCTGAGTTTCGGAAGAATGTGGTTCAGAGCTATTAGCAGGTAGGCAGCGAAATTTACTGTCTCCTGGAACTGTCTTTAGTAAAGAAGTTAAATGTACTTTTTTTGATCATGTCTAATTCGCTAGGTGATTTGAACCAAAGAGTAGCGCGTGCGTGTGATCTCGCAGGAAAAAAAAAAACTGGATGGCAAAGTTTTTGTTCGATAAAATGTTTCATCTCTTTGGCTAGTACCGCTGAAATGGAAGGACGCAATAACATTTTGCTTGGTGTATATCTCTCAAAGTCTGTAACATCTAATAATTTCTTGCTTTGCGTTTGAAAATATATTTATTATTATGAAGTTTGAAATATTATTCTTTTTGTTTTTATATAGCTGGATGGAGAAAGAGTAAGTACCGAAAGGGTGTTACTGGAAGGCGTTGGAGAGAGGAGAAGACTGCTGCAGATTGTAAGAGGAAGGAAGGTGAACTCGATGGGGCATTCGAAGAGGCGGGAGTACCTGTTAACAGACGCTTAGGAAGGTCTATTTCGTGGGGGTAGATTGAGAGGAAGGAGGAGATATGATAATGACATAAAGGGAAGTGGAAATTTCGCAGACTTGAAGAGGATGGCAGAAGACAGGACAGCATGGGGAGTTACCACGCAAAAACCTGCCTTTGGGTGGAACACTGATAATATGATATGATGATGATGTAAAAGTACCGTCCTTTCCTGGGTAGTGCGATATTGAGGTTAGTGCACCATTCCCATTGTTGGCAGCCTTTTGCGCCAGGTAATATTAATGTTGTTAAATACGGCCCAGAGAGCCAAGTTTTCCTAAATAAAATTGATAAATTTTGAATATACAGTGGAATATTGAATAATAGTCGTAAGAATTTTCAGGCTTCGCTTCAACTTTCTCTCGTACCAGACTGCATATGCAGACTGCGTGTGCAGACTGTTACCTAAAAGCAGCTAAAATGGGAAATTTTGCATTACGTTAAGTAAATAATATCCAATGAGCTTAACCGATTAAATGTGTGTTGTCTACATACACCTGAGATAAATATTAGAGCTCATGTTTCAAAGAGTTTGTAGCTCCTGGTGTGAGAAAAAAGGATTAAGTGTTACATACTAATTCGACAGCTCTGCAAGGACATATAATGGCAATATTGAAAGGAATTCTGCTCAAAAGTTATTTAAAAATGAAGTCATTAAAGTAACCATTTGTATTTTCAACGCACAACGTGTTTAAAACAAAGACAATATTCACCAAGTATTTTTCATGCTACGCTGATACCGGTAGTCGCAACAAACCAGACCAGAGCAAAGAGCCCTTATTTCGTTATTATTTCACGCTACAAGTGTAAAAGTTTCGTCCCCCCTTTGAAATGTCTCTTGCAAGGTATCGCTGGGACGTCAGGAAAACTATGGATCATAGAAACTTTTTTGTTTTTGTTTACTCAGGAACTGACTTAAGACGAAGACTGTCGATTACGGGTTGTCGCTTTTTACCAATGGCGAGGGTAACATTATGTTCAACATCACACAAACAGCAGCGTACGATCCGTTCCCATTCTAGTTTATGAACTGTTTTATAACTATTTTGTCTATTATGGGAAGTCTTTCCCCTCAATAGAAATGAATCATCGCTTCTATCGCAGCCCGGTAGCGTTATAGCATTCCAGAGGTCTGGGTCGATCCAGCACCAGAAGAGGGTAACGGCGGTGGCGCGATTCTCAGTCGGAAGGGTTCTGCGTGAGTCACGACCGCTGGTATCGACTGCTGCCTGGGGTGAGTCACTGCGTGAGCGTATTCGAGCGCAGCTCACCCCGCGACGTCAGTCTCACGCATGGTCTTCGTCTTGCCGGAACCCTGCAGGCACATCTCCGCTAGACTTACTAGCAGTTTAGCGACAGTAGACCGTCATTTCTGTAACACATTTTTGTTTCATTTGAATGTTTTGTACAATTGACAATGTCCGTCTGCAACGTGATGTGGAATGTTTTTCGCAGCGAAATACTATTTTTTTCACTTTATGAAAGACTGTACTAGTCTACAGTTAGCGTTTTTCCCCACTTTAAGGTAAAGTTTCGGCTCTTTATCTCGGGATGACGTTAAACAATATCGAAAGACAGGGGAAATAATTCACTGTGACCGTTTAGCCGCACAGATTTCTTTATCTATCGCAACGCGAGATGTTGGCAGATTGAAGGTACACGGAATCATATCGAGACCTTGAAGCTACCACTTCTTCGTTCCGCGTCAGGCTCAATATCTAAACACAGTTTAAAAACGGAGGAACGCCACGCGTACTGCTCAGGAACGTGTTATTACTATGCTTATAAAGGCAAGTAACAGACAATAATTCTTCGCAGTACGCGCCGAGCAGCAGTAACGCTTGGCATTTGTTGTCGGCTATGTCACTGGCTAGTCATGTGATGGCTTCCGCCAATAGAATTTCAGATCTATTATAATTCTTCGAAGGAATTGTGGTCATCTTTTCCTAAAATACATCCTGCCAGCCGTAGCTTCTGGACCAGGAATTGGTGTCGAAGAAGTGAAAGTGATAATGCATAACAGTGTTTTTTGGTGTGTGATGGTTGTTTGGTAGTGGTAACTGCACTGCGTGTCTCCAATAAGGCTCGATTTACAGTTGTTATAAAAACAGCAGGAAATTTTTCGTCGAAGACCTTGACAACTTTTTGCAGCGGTGCTGAGCATAAGTGTATCGTGATTTTGTTTCGTCATATTTCAGTGAGGTATGTCGTTGACATTATTTGTTTATATACAGTAAGAGGAGAAGGGAAGCTGCTGCTTGTGTTATGTATACATTCTGTTAAGGTATGCGACTCAAGTCAAATAATAAAGACAATTTAGATTAGGTTATGTGTAATTTTGGTTTAGTTAGGAATACAAATGTTTTGATGTCAGTTTCCTTCAGGAACCTGATTGTTTGTTTGTGGACACAGGCATCGCTATTTGGACATACTTTCAGCAACTGAAAATGGAACGTTTAGGTGTGTAATTATGAAGTTTTTAGAAATGTTTGTGTTACATTGGTTTGTGTTTATGTGCACCATGCATGAACTGTAACGGCGCAACTTGTGATTAACACAATAAGCCATTAAATCAATTACCACCGACTGAATGTATCACATATCAAGTGCTTCTAAATGACCAGAAAAGCTTTTCTGTTATTCATTGCCTGCATGAGAAAGCACACTTAGCTCTGTGCTTAGTGAAAGTTTTCATGAAATCCTGAAAGCCCCTTGTATTGGTTACAGTAAATGACCGATTGATATACTGTTTTCAGTTATTTATTTGATTTAACTTCCAGACATGACTGTGTGCAGAATGTTATTTCATAACAATTACGAAGGTGGACCATGTCACAGTATTCCGTTGACTTATGTCCAATGTTAATTACTATGAGCATATTTCTTTAAGATGTTATGGTTAATTTTTTCAGTTACGGAAATTTAAGAATAATTGGGTTTCTGTAAACATTGAAGTCTCTGGAATGCATTAGAAGATTCTTGTAATTTTGTTCTCAGTTATACTGAATAATTCTCACTTGTTCCACACAAATATAGTTGAGGGTAAACAGATTTTACTGAGAACACAATTTCAGATGTTCTAAGGAATAGATTTATTAAGATTCAGCTTCGTATATTCGAGGAAATAGTTTTCTGTTTTATCTATGGTTGTTATGACTCAAAATATAATACAAAGAAAATGCTTATAGGTGTAGAATTTAAATGTTTTGACATCTCTCAAGAAAATGTATGATTCACTGGAGTTTAGCTTTCAGAGATGGAAATATAGCACATTAATCCTTTGATGGGATGCTTGTAGTTCATTTTGAGTGCCGTTTGTTCCTCCCTCTATGTATTTTGTTTTGCATTAACACATAAAAATACTAAAATTCGTTCAGTTCTGTAGAATAATGCCTGGACTGTAAGTGAAAATAGATTAATTACTGTTGTTTTCATTACATTATATGCTGTCGTATATGGGTGATCTTGTTGAAGCATTGCGTCCGTGCTATGTGTTCATTAATTCTGTTGATGTAATGATGTGTTGTTGTAGATGTACCCTCTACTAATTGTACTAAATCAGCTTGTCAGCCTCTGTGGATGAATTACAACTATGCAAGATTCTATGCAGCACGGTTGTTGCAGATGCGGCCGTTTCATTGGGAGGAGTAGGAGGAGGAATGGACCATGAGCACCTCAATCAAGGCAGCCTTAACATAAGTGATGTCAGTAAGTGCAATGACAAGCTGCTAGCGTGCATGATTTATTTAACCAGGTTTGCACAAAGTGAGCTCCATGCACCATCTTATAGAAGTGTGATTCAGAGAACTGGTAAGGACAACTTTGGAAAGATGGCTGTCATTGTGTTTCTGTCTTCTGTAAGTTGAGTTTTGAAGTCTGTTCGTGGAAACATCATTGGTGTGTCTTGCGTTTTCACTGTTGTGGCACTGTGTGTATTTCAGTTTGAGTCATTCTTCTATTTGGTTGCAGTTATTGTCTTCAGATTACTAGTACTCTTGTGTGTTGTGTTGTTTGTTTTTGTCTTTTAAAACAATCCGTGTGAATGGAAGTACCAAATTACTTCTATATATTTAAACATATTGATATCTGTTGAATGGCACTATGCTTTTAGGTCACCATACCCTTTATTGTGAAAAAAGGGGGAGGGGGGGTTAGTCAAGCACCTATACGGATTCACTAAGTTCTGGTCACAGAAAACTTTACATCTTTTTGTTATTCATATTACATTAGACACTTTCTTGAAGTGAGGCAATAATTTTCGCAGAGTGTTACATAATTTGCAGGAGGTTTATATGAAATTTTCATCATTTTTTGCTCTGTTTCCATTTCTTCTGAACAGTATATTTTCATGAAGATGTTAGTTATGTGGGCAGTCTTTGCAGAGCAAAACAAAAAGGGTTGATAGGATTTGTTGTCCTCATGACCTTCCTTGATGCTCGTTTAGTCTCTTGATTAGCACAATGTTTAGCATTATTATGATACCACTGGTACTAATAACTGCACCATATCTTTCAAATATATCAAGGTGTTAAAGGTATTATGATCATTTTGATTTGGAGGCCTACTTATCATTAGTGAGTCTGACTGATTCCGTTTCTGTTTCGATGAAGCGAACATAAGCAAGTATGCAACAGCAAAGGAGAATTCTTTCTGGTGTAAATGCTAGACATTCTTGAGCAAATGGAATTTTATCATGTTCAGCTCACATTCACTTGCATTTGCTCATGCTCTGCTGGTCATCAGATTTTTAGCAAACGATCTAAGAAATTCTGCATCCTTGATGCTTTGGGACTTGCAGTACAGAAACTTTATGTCTGCTATCTTGTCTGCCTTTGTTGTTGTTGACATGAGCTGCATGAGTGATGGAATGGTCTGAAGAGAATGTAATATTTATTGTTGATAGAAGAATATAGATATTATTGGTGCTCCTGGGATCCAAGAGATCCACAGCACAAATGCCTGAGAAATGAAATATGAGGATGACTGGTGAGAAATTGCCAAAGCGCTCAAAGCTTAGTTAGTTTCATGTTCCATGGACTGTTTGCGAACAAGTCATTTTACATCACAAATTATTTTATAAATATGCCAACATGCCGATCATTTACAAGTTGTTATTATTATTATTATTATTATTATTATTATTATTATTATTATTATTACTGTTATTATCCGATCTCACGCGTCGGCTTTGACCCGTGACGTAAGGGTGTTGTGGTGTGTGACGTCATTACGGCGCGGAGTTTGGTTTGTGAGTGTGGCGTGTTTGTAGATGTCGTGTTGTTTGTTGTGCCCTCTGGTGGTATGTTCATGGTTTTCGTTTGTTTGGTGTGTTGTGCTCAGTTTGCTGTTGGTCAGTGGTGAGTGCTGCGTGCGTCTTTTTGAAGCGGAATTTGTATTAGTGAGTTAACGGTTTTGTGTGATGGTTAATGTAATGATGATTGCTGTACGTCGGCTGAGTTTGTTATTAAGTGTATTCGGTTGTGGTTTTTTGTTCAGGAATGGATATGAAAGACCGGATTAATAGTTCTCGGTTGAGGGCTATTTTCGTCTTTATGATACGTATGCGACGTTTTTATATCCGCCATATTTGGTATTCGTATTGGGAGATGTTTTTGAGTTACATAGGTCAAGGGTAGTGGTCGATCCTAAGTTATGGGATTGGTAGCTGCTGTTGAACTATATAGTTGGAGGGAAGTGTTCAATCTCAATGTTTGGTGGAGTATGTTGATTTTTGTAATGGGAGATGGGATCGGGAGTTGCTGTTGAGCTATATAGGTCAAGGGAAGTGTTCGATCCCAATTTATGGGGTCGGGAGCTGCTGTAGATATATGTAGGTGAAGGGAAGTGTTTGTTCGCAATGTTTTGCGGTGTATTTTGATTTTTGTATTGGGGGATGGGATCGGGAGATGCTGTTGAGCTATATAGGTCAAGGGAAGTGTTCGATCCTAATTTATGGGATCGGGAGCTACTGTAGATCTATATAGGTCAAGGGAAGTGTCCGATTCCGGATAAGAATGTGTTTTGTGGTATTTGGTGAGTTTTGTGATGTCGATTTTTTTCGTCGTCTTGCGTGGTTTTGTATGGCGGTGGGTGGCTAAATTTGTGTATATTTAGTTTCTCCCCACCCAAAAACCCCCAATTTCCCACGCTTGTCCCGTTAGAGTCATTAGGCTTTTTGTGAAACCTGTGTGTGTGTTGTTTTTCTATGTATTTTCGTCTTTATGATATGTATGCGACGTTTTTATATCCGCCATATTGGAATTGTCGTTTATGCTCGTTTCCGCCATATTTGTGACGTCATGGGTCAAAGCCGACGGGTAGGATCGGACGCTTCTGTATTTCCAACATGAGTTAGTAATTCCCGCCCATTGCCTTTTACAATAATAGAAATTCTTCTACAAAATAGGATGAGTTGTCAAGGAGAAACTTTATCAGTTCATTTTCAAATTTTACTTTGCTGCCTGTCAGATTACATCACATGTTATAAGTGATCAAAAATGTTGGTTGCAACATTGTGCACCCCCTTCTTTGTTAAACACAACCTTAATTTGGAATAATGAATGTCATTTTTCCTTTTGGAATTGTGATTATGTACCCCACTGTTCCTTTTGAACTGCAGTGTATTATTTACAACAAACTTTGTGAGGGACTAAATATACCTTTAAGCACTAGTCAACATACCTAATCCTTAAACGGGTGTCTACATGATGATCTTGGATGGACACCATATATCAGAGGTGGGCAGGAATCCTGCATGTGTGCGGTGCACTTGCTCATGTGCAGTTAATAGGTGTTCTGCTTGCACACAAGGGCAAGCTGGCCACCTACTTATCTCCCCTCCCCACAATACCGTCTCTCGGCTCCTTCCTCTGTAATGTGTTTTGTTTCCTAGCTTGCTTTATTGAATGAAGGCATAAGGTTAGTAGGAGTGCTTGAAAGAAATCATGCTTTGAAAGAGTATCTGTTACCTACAATATGTTTTATTTAATTATCACAGGTGGAGTTTACAATACGTTTAATGTCTGGAACAAAATTTCTACATACAGACAAACGCAAAGTTACGTAAATTTTCATCATTGATGTTTTCTCTTAACCGAGACTTATTAATTTTCATGACACAGAAAAATCTCTCAGAAACGTATGTTGAGCCAAACATTGACATTATCTTCGCAGCTTCATGATGGAGACGAGGAAACTCTTGCTGTGGAAAGTCTTACAGTCTATTACATATCTTGTCAAAAGGAACTTGTCTCTCAGACGAGAATTACGCTGTAGATTTATTAATTCCATTTGCAATTTGGGATGAATATCATCTACAGAAACAGCAAATGGTCTCGAGAACCATTCAAAAGCTTGGGATAAATATGATATATCCCCAAATCGCTTGAGAAATTCCTCTTTTATTGCACTAAGTATGGAAACATATTCTTTGCGATTCTGTTCTCGCACAGTAGACAGAGTAGGGAAATGCAGTGCGTTCTGTGTCGAGAGCTGTCGTTCCCACAGCTCAAGCTTGCTAGTGAAAGCTTGCATCTTTTCAGCCATTTCACAGATTAGCTGATTTTCTCCTTGGAACTTGTGTTCACTGAATTAATGTGTCCAGTAACATCCACAAAAAATGCAAGGTCGGCAACCCACTCTGGATCTTCTAACTTGGGATTGTACCTTCCTTTGTCCTTTAAAAACTGATTTATTGGTATTCTCAGCTCAAAAAATCTTTTGAGTACATTACCGAGGCTAAAGCTAGCGGCCTTCACTGTGGTATTGTATGTCACCGTACGCTTCCACAATTTCAGCTAAATATGTGTGAAACTATGTGTAAGCTTGTGGGATCTCAAATAATTAACTGCCTGAATAACCACCTGCATGACGTCCCCCAGTTTTGCTGCTTTTGCATAGAGTACTTCTTGGTGCAAAATGCAGAGGACGCTGTATAATGATTCTTCAGTTTGCTGAGGCTTTTTTCTTAGTAATCCAACAAATCCCATTTGTTCCCCTTTCATTGCAGGTGCTCCATCTGTTGTCACTGACACCAAATGTTCCCATTTTAAGCCAGCTGAATCGACAGCCTCTTCAATGGCTTTCAGGATGTCCGCACCGGTGGTCGTGCTTTTTAAAGATATCATATCTAAAAAAATCCTCTGTTATGTGCAGAGCAGTGTCTACGCCGTGGTCATAAATCACAAATTTCGTGGTGTCTGAAGTATATGTTGACTCATCAAGTGAGATGGAAAATGTAATATACTCTTGCCTTAATTGACGGTGCTCCAAAATATGCTTTTTCCAGTTTAAATTCTCATTATTATGGATACCTAAGAATTTTGAAGTTTCCATCTATTGAGGTCGTAAGAAAGGCAGTAAATTCTATAGCTGCTTGTCTCAGACAGAAATAGAGTGAACAAACTCAAGCTTTGTAATGTTCTTTATTAAAAAGGAAAACACAATAAATTTCCTTGAAAATAAACAAGTGTGAATGTTTATGTATTATTCTGTTTAAAATTAAAAACATATGAAAGACTTTATCACTCTCGTTGCTAATGTTCATGGTATCTGTAATTACAGGACTGATGTCTCAAAGCTATGTTAGAGATTTTTTGACGATTAATAAATACGGTTTACTTTGCGTCACGATTTGTGCCCTCTAACAGTAGATTTCACCAAGTAGCCTATGTGACAGGTTGTGTATACAGGGTATCTCAAAAGAAAGTTTATATTTGAAGAGCTCTCTGCGCATGCGCAACAAATTGGAGGGGAGTGGGGGATGTGGTGCGTTCATCAATTGCTTGGCCCTTAGGAACTCAGTCGATATGGAGTGCTTCTCGGGAGCAGATCATGCGTTCTGTGTGCGAGAATTTTACAAAAATGGTGATTCGACAACCGTAGCATAACCAGTTCAACACTGGCCAAATCTGAATCTGTGTGGTCAAGGTCATCAAGAATGGGTGAATTTATGGAGAGTGTAAATTGGTCTGTTCGTGACGATCCTGACCTCTCCATTTGCAAGCATGCAAGTTCTTTAAAAGTACATAGATAATCACTGCACCAAATTCTGCAAAAATACCTTAAACTGCACCCTTATAACAACCAATTTGTGCAAGTGTTAAAGCCTCAGGATCCAGACATAGACTCCAGTTCATTAATGGTGCGACTGAGTGCCCTTCATTTATCATCATCTTTTTTTCTGACAAGACTCATCTTCATCTGAACTATCATGTCAGTAAGCAAAATTGTCGCTACTGGAGTGCAGTGAATCATAAACAGATACATGAGAAACCCCTTCATTCGCAAAAAGGTGCTGTACGGGCTGTGATGTTGGTTTGAGGAATAATTGGCTGGTAGTTTTTCGAGGACAAGTGTGATCTTGCAATTAAAGTGAATTCAGAATATTATATGATGATGATAATTGACTTTTTGGTGCTAGTTTTTCCAAAACTTTCCTGCTTATAGCCAAAGAACATGGTTTCAGCAAGACAGAGTCACAGGATCAATATTGTGAGTTCATTAAATTTTCCGTGGCAAACTGATCTCAAGAAGGGTGATAAAAATTGTCCACTACACAGTCCTGATATGAGCCCTTTGAATTTTTTCTTTTGCGGGATATGCCAAATCTAAAGTTTATGTCACTAATCCAACTTATCTGGAGAAACTGAAAAAAAAGTCTATAGTGAAGTGTTCCTGGTTGCATTATCATTTATCAGAAAAAATAATTATAGTGAATGAAACTTCCACAGATCCAGTTGACCTCCTTCTTTGTTTTGTTATAACTACTTTCAAGGCTGTAATGCACCATTATCAAATTGTCATTATCATAACCTTAATGTCTGTAGACTCTTTACATTATTTAAGACTGTGTGATGATTAGCTTTAGCCTTGGAAGTAGTTATGACCAAATAAAAAAAGAAATCAGCTGTAGCTGAGGAAGAGAAAGGAGAAAGCTAACTTTTAAGCTATAAAGGCATTTTGCATACTACAACAGCTCTGATTGATTCTTATTTATGTAGTGGTACGAGTGTTAAACAAAGGTGGGTGGAACAAACATAGAGATATCTGATTGGTCTTCATTTTTCCTTGTGTGTTATACAGTAGCACATAAAACAATCTAGTTTACAGATTGACATTATCATCCAAGAGCAACATTAGTGCACTAAATGACCTAACATACAGATTGATGTTCTCGGGCAATGGAGTGAAGTAAATACAACCACTCATTGTGAAGTAGTTGGGGACACGGGAACATGGTAGGACAGTTATAAAGCAATACAGTGAATTTTTATTCCAGTGTTTGTATCTCATCCAGAATTTGTCAGTGCCCCATCCAGTAATTACTTCAGCTACATGGATACTCTGTAAATTACACTTGAGTGGAGATGGTTCACCAAATCGCTTTCACAATAATTCTCTGTTATTCCACTCTTGAACAGTGCATGGAAAAAACGAACACTTGTACCTTTCCCTGCGAGCTGTGATATTCCTTGTTTTATAATGAGGATCGTTTCTGCCTATGTAGGTTGGCATCAGCAAAATAATTTCGCATTAAGAGGAGAAAGTTGGTGATCTTCGTGAGAAGATCCCACCACAGTGTGAAACACCTTTGTTTTAATGGTGTCCAAATCCTGTATCGTGTCTGTGTCACTCTCTCCCCTATTTTTCGATAATACAAAATGTGCTGCTCTTCTTTGAACTTTCTTGATATACTCCGTTAATCCTATCTGGTATGGATCCCATGCCGTGCAGCATTACTCAAAAAGAGGACAGACAACTGTAGTGTAGGCAATCTCTTTTGTAGACCTGTTGCATCTTCTAGGTGTTCTGCCAATAAATTGCATTCTTTGGTTTGCCTTCCCCACAACATTTTGTATGTGTTCTTTCCAACTTAGGTTAATAACACTTATTGAGGATGTGCATTATGTGACATGTATGGAACAAAAACAGCTGTTGAAGTAAAATGCACATGTTTTGCAAAATGCCTCAAAAATTATTTGACTCAGGGTTGGCCCTTAAATTGAAATACGTCTTGCATGAATATCATATATAAAAAAATGTTCATTCTTGCAATAATGGAAGTACGAATGACTAGTCAGTGCTTACATTCATGAGACGAAAATTCTTGTACTCCAAGCAGAAAACTCAGTAAAGTAGGCATAAGGTCTGACTAATCTTCCCCAAGCAACTGATTTTATTCCTCTTAACTTGGCCAGCACCCCCCCCCCCCCCTCGGGGTTACATATATTCTTAAATGTGTGCTGTACTGTGTGACATGAAAATACCTCTGTGCATGTTAGATTATTGCGCATTTTTATTTTTTATGATGAGAAAGTGTAGGAATCTGGAATTTGTATTGTTAATTGTTTTCTTGTGTACAGTTGAAGTCATCAAGACAACAGATCCTGAATTTGTGGACAGTAGTGGTAGGATGTATGGTGGTGGTGGCGGCGGCGGTCCTGTGGCGGCAGCCACTATGGAGGATGCGCAAAAGGCGGCAGCATATGTCAGAATTGTCGAGCAGCCAGCACCAAAGGCACTTCGCTTCCGGTATGAGTGTGAGGGACGGTCAGCTGGGAGCATACCTGGTGTAAATAGTACGTCAGAAAATAAGACCTTCCCAACGATCAAGGTAATAATAGTCATCATAGAAGTACAATGAAATGAACTTTAAAATAAGTTAAGTGTAGCACAAAAATGTTGAACCAGATTTAGTTCCCCCTCCACATATTTTATCAGTTCTTCAGTGTCCTTGTATAATCACTCTACTTCACTACAAGATTAACTGATGGTGCTGCTGTTATCATATTATGTTATAGTCTCCTGACTAAAGATCTTTTCCCCCTTTCTGCATTTCATTTCACTAGTATCTAATAAGTTAAACTAAGATTGTCCTCATCTCTTTCTAAAATTTTTAGGTTCCTCACTACATTTAAAGTTGTTACTTATTCATCCTTCTCATCATTCTATTCAGGGTAGCTGAACAAGCCAATCATTTAACCGTTGGAATTCTTTGCAAGGATAAGTTGATTGTGAGATTGTTCTAAGAGACTATTTTCTGTGTGTGCATTTTTTTACTGATACGAAATAGGGCCCATAACCTGAAAACATTTTTTAGCACATTATTAGCAATACCAATGCATTGTCAATGGTGTATACTACTGATTGTGGGGAAGGGTTGGGGGAGGAAGATACTTTATGCCCACCACAAAAAAATTAAAAAATACATATTTTGTTAATTGTTATTGACTTATACTTACATCGTACTTTGTAAAGAAATGTGTAACTCGGCTCCTAAACATGAAAATATTGAATATGATATTCATTACGAAATTACGCATCTGTTACAAGGTCTTTTTACCTGAAAAATTTAAAACATTTATGGAATCTGGTAGATGATCTTTTTTTTCAAAATTTTAAAATGCAAAGTATCTGTCTAGATAAAAATATTTTGAAAAGGTGGGCATATAATATAAACCCACCCCCCTCTCCCTTGATATTGCTTGGCTTAAGTTTTCTTTAATATGTACACCTAATAACTTACAATTTTGTACCCTGTTTATTATTTGTTCTTGGTATATTAGATAAATACGTTGAATGGGGGGTGTTTTTGACAGTACAAAACAGGGTGTTTTCTCAAAGTTTAGATCTAGCCCATTTGTGCAAAACCATTCATTAATTTTCACAAAAACATCATTCACTGTTTTCTCTGTCGATGCTTCTTTGCTCAGTGTCACAACAGTGCTTGTATCATCTGCAAACATGACTAGTTCTGCCTTCTGATTCAAATTAAACGTCAGATCGTTAATGTACAGCAAAATCAGTAGTGGGTCAGTGATCACAACCAGTAGGACTCCCATTGCAATTTCTCCCCATGTAGATAATGTGACATCCCTTTTTTTGTATCACTCAAACAGCCTATGGTATTTTTATGCATTCTGGTTCTTAAATAAGAACTAAACCAGGCATTTGCTAAACAATTTATTCCTTAAAAACTTAACTTCTCTAATAGGATATTATCATTGACACAGTGAAATGCCTTCTGTAAGTCACAAAAGATCCCAGTCTGCAATATTTTATCATTCAAAAATTGTATTATATGCCCAGTGAATGTCTAAAGAGCTGACTTCGTAGAGTGGCCCTTTTGAAATCCAAACTATGATTGACTAAGTATCCCATTACTACCCAGGTGGGTGACATCCATGGAGTACATTACCTTCTTAGAAATTTTAGAAAATTATGTAAAATCAAACAATGGAAAATCCAGGATGCAATGTAACAATATTATGAAAAGGATAGTTGCTACTCACCATACAGTGGAGATGCTGAGTCGCAGATAGGCACAGCGAAAAGAATGGTGGAAACTGAGTTTTCGGCCAAGAAGGCCTTAACACACACAGGTTCACACAAACACAACTCACACATGCATGACCACAGTCCATGATATAAGGATGACACTGAGCAGTAGTTATTGATATCTATGGAGTCACCCTTTTTAAAGAGAGACCTAACAATGGCAAATTTCAGTCTTGCTAGGAAAAGAAATTGTGTTAATGATGCGTTACATGACTAGAACATTACATATAAGGGCCACAACTTTTTAGTGTCTTATTGGAGATATTATCCGTCCCATTTTAGAGTTATGATGATCTTCCCTATTTCAAATGGGTATGTCAGATGAATTGTCTATTCACTAAATATCCTCTGTATTGCTTCTTCAATTTAGTGCTTTGCTTTCTCTTTTCAACTATTTGTCCCAAATTTCTCACATATTTTCAGAAAGTAGTTAAGGAAAATATCTTCTACACGTGAACTGTCTTTCACAATGCTCCCATTCTCTTTAAAAGAAATAATATCATATTTTATGACTTTTTGTCTGTCTCTGTTTTCACAGTATTACATGTCGATTTTATTTTATTATCTGATCTGTCAGTGTCAGACAAGATGTGCATGCTCCTTGATTTTTTTACAACATTTTTTTTAAATATGTTACAGTGCTATTTATAATAAGAAAGTGTTTCTGGGTCACTACTTGTTGTGGCCATTTTGTACAAGTCATTTTTTTGTTGTGAAATGACTCTGATACCTATAGTGACCCAAGGTTTTCTTAATGACGGGCATTGTTACATTCAATATTGTGATATGAGAATCCATTTATTGATGGATAGACATGACTGATACCAAATTATAAGTGGCTAGAAGGATCTCTAGATCATTTTTCCTGCCATATTGCTTCGAGAAATTTACATTAACACCACAAATTAGTAATTCCTTCATTCTGTCTTACAAAGATCATAATAATTCACCAAATTTTATCAAGACAATTTTCAGCCGGCGGAGACCTGTATACTATAACAACCACAAATATTACATTTCCTAGTAGTAACTCACAAGCACTTGCTTCCATATCCTGATCAAAACAGAATTTATTTATTTCTTACATTTTTTGTATTTATATCAATTTTTTAATGGATGTGACAACTCCTCCTTTATTCATCTTGGCTCTTCATGAATATGCAGCTAACTTATAACAACTTGCTGGCGAAGAGTTCTCGGGCTTCCAGCGGGGTGGTGGTGTTTTCAAACTGCGACATTTCGACGAGTGACATACTCGTCATCATCTGGCTCAACTGAGCGCGGCCTGGAATCCAGCATTAGCCGCAATATGCCTGGAACGCACCAAGAACCGTCCAGCTCACGAGACATGACCGGAATGCTCTGATGGCGACACAAATGGCGCACCCACTTCCCCCTCCACCCCGCCCACCGGCTCCTCTGGATCCAGCCTCCCGCAGCCAGGTGGTGGGGGGCACGCCGCAGGTATAAAGGGACCGGCATCCGAAAAGCCTCGGCACTTCGCCAGAAGATGACGTGTATGTCACTTGTCGAAACGTCGCAGTTTGAAGACACCACCACCTGGCTGGAAGTCCGAGAACTCTTCACCAGCTGTATACGCCAGGAAAGCAAACATTCACATTTATAACAACTTACTTTAAAATTTTGTATCTCTGTGGTTGTGTGGCATTCAGACAGACAAGTAGCATCAGTTTCTTTCCTTGTGAAGGAAGTTGATTTAACTTTTGCCTCTTTTATTATAAGATGAACAATGAATATCCCTAAATTTAATATCTTAATGCTGTCTTTCTGATTTCTGAATTTGACCTAATGTCAGTGTGTCACCTGACCCATATAACCATTGGGATTTGCCTTTATGTGCTGCTGGTCCCCTTATATTTTCTGTTAAAAGATCTGCTAATTTGCAATGATCTCTCTTATTCAGGTGTAGGCCATGACAAGAATTCCCCATTTTTCTATAGCAACTTCTGATTCTTTAAAAAAAAAATGGAAGTCACATCTATAAAACAGTTTCAGACTTCTGATTATTTTATAAATGAGTAAATATTTGATCATAAGCACACATGGGAGAAGAAGTTAAAGAATAAGTGTAGAATTATGTTTAAAGATTGTTGCAAGTCACTAAGTGTTCTCATTCTCAAATGCTGACTGAATATAGTCTGGGTATTCGAAGCTATTACACAGGCATCCTGCAACTGGGTCCGGGTACAGTGCCTTGGGGCAGTCACAAAAGATTTTTGCATCCTTCTGAAGGAGCCCTCTAAGCTCCACATGTATTTGCTTTACAGCAGAGTTTATCCCTGCATGAATAACCAATCTGAAACTAGTGTATATTACTGTTCATTTAGGCAGGAAAATACTTGTATAACATAATTAATACAGGAGAAAGTGGGAATATCATAAAAATCTGTCCATGCACACACTGAATGTGATCTTTCTCAGAATGCAACTGGAAAAGTTAGGTATAGTGAATTGTATAAATGTGAACTACAGTCAATTGGAAACATGTATAGTGTGTGCATCTAGTGTATGCAGAGGAACCCGTGGATACAGGAAAATAATAGAAAACTGGGTACCACTGATGATGTCTAGTATGAATATGTGAAACATGTTTTGTTAAAAACAAAATAATGATTCAGTTACAAGGAATTTTTCTTATCTACATAATGAACATAACCTTTTATGTTCTTTTAAGATGGATGCAACTAGACTAGCATTTTGTACCTTTTCTAACAGTTTTATTTGGTAAACTCCTTAAAATTTCAACTTACTTTTCAAATACTTAGCATTCTTCCATAATTAATTCCAGAGCTCATACTTTCAGTGTCCCCAGCTATATCTCTGCGCAACACTAAATCTTCCATCCATGGAATCGTATTTCAGTCCTATACCAAACAGTGGAGCAGCATTCAGTCACATCCAGATTCTTTCTCCCCTTTTTTGACATTTTTTTTTCTACTTCCTGCACTACTGTTTAGTTGTCTTCTTCCAACTTTTCCTTTTTCTTTTATTGTTGTTGTCATCGTCATTTCCATTATAATTTCACATTTTCACATCTTATGGCATACTGAACAAAAGAAAATAATATAATCAATGAGTTTCTGAAAACTTAGTCACAAACCCCATAGTCCAAAAAAATTTGAGGCGTGAATTAATAAAAAAAATATAGAAAAGTTAAGATGGTAGTTTTAATGCTTCAGATGTTCTACACAGTCTTGCTCCACTTGAGTACACACACAGAATGGTATGCAACCATGTGAAACTGACAGAAAAGTCCTTCTTGGGGATGTTGTTCAACTAGCACTTCACATTGACTTAAATGTCAGTTTTGTCTTCAAAGTGTTGATCCTTCATGTGAATTTCTTCACTTTGTCATTATAAAAGAGTTATCCATGTCCACAGTCATTGTTCTTGTTCCGTTGTCAAGGTGTGCAGAACAAACATTGCACACAACTTTCTCTTCTTCAAAACATTGTGGAAAATGTCTTGAACACTTCATTTTGATATGTTGTTTCCTTTGCAATTTTTGACCCATCAATGTTGACACAGTGTGACTGCTTGTTGCTCACAACTGACTGGTCGAATGCACATCTGATGTTTACAGTTGTTAGTTCCCGCTGCCACCATATTTACTGCATTGATGTCACTTATTCACCTGTAATAAGACCAGTCTCAGAATATTTTGATCAACACCATAACTTTAATAAGTATTCTTGATGAGATGTGGGAAATATGCTTGATATATTACAAGAATGAATTGTGTGTTGACTCCCCAAAATACACAAGAGAGTTGTGATAGGACATTGTTCCCCCTTGAGATATTCCTATCTAGTTTCTGCTATTTTGTCATAGCATCTTCTGATCTTTGTGAGCCATCTGTCCTTGGTGTGATGAGATTAATTTTACTGTATGTCTTGTCAAAGCATGCTGACAAACCTGGTATTCCAGCTGACTGATGTTCTTTGTTTTCAAGGTGGAAGGATACAAGGGTCGTGCTGTTGTGGTAGTGTCCTGTGTGACAAAGGATCCTCCATACCGCCCACATCCTCACAATTTGGTTGGCAAGGAAGGCTGCAAGCGAGGTGTGTGCACAGTGGAGATATCACCTGACAACATGACTGCCTCTTTCTCCAACCTAGGCATCCAGTGTGTCAAGAAGAAGGATATTGACGAAGCTCTCAAAACTAGGGAAGAGATTCGTGTGGATCCTTTTCGCAGTAAGTTTCACAGACATTCTCAGATCTATCTTCAGTTTTAATAATAACTTTTGTAAATAGGCCTGAAGTGTTTAATAACTAGCGATAAACTCGTCATTTCTCCACAATGGCAGAAAATAAAAAATTTGCGCCCATTTCTGTCTTATCTTTAGAGATAATTATGGCTTAGCAGTGATGATAATCTTCTTGCAACCTGGGTAGTTGTGAGTTTCAGCTGCTTTTTGGGGGAGAGGGGCATAATTAAAACAGTGAACTATCATTTCCAGTAAGATTTCATCCATCTTGCCTTCTTTTTTATTTATTTATTTTTCATCTTTCTTCCTTTCAAAAGCTATGGATGCGCCACCTGTTTCTGATGACACACCTCTGTATCAGCTTAAGACTGAGTGAAGTGGTATAGTGCTAATTGAGACTGTTTTACCTCGCCTTAAAATATTACACAATTGTGCAATGTTCAGTGGGCTTAGCACATGTTGAATTTTCTTTACAAAGTGCATTCACATGTTCACCTAGTTTTGTCCTCCACATAGGGTTAAATTCATAGTTTGTTTCCTGTTTAGAATTAGTAGGTTTCCTGTTCATATCTACATCTATATGTCGTACAGAAATTTACATTGTGTGTTTGCCTCACATAAAAGTTGCTTTGTTTCTTATAGACTGTTTACATTCCTAAATGCCTCGTCAGGTTTCCCCATTGGCATTTCTTCTTGGCCATCAGTGAAATAATTTCTGGAACATTATTTTAAAAAATAATGCCATTAAGAAAACTGGATGGAAATGCAGTTCAGTTCCCAGAATATTGCTGGCAATCATATCCAATTTCTTCCATGCTGCAACAGGAAGCATAGGGTGTAACAATCATCTGTCAAATGCAAATGCATAAAATTTACTCGAGCAGAAACTGTATTCCATTCATGTATATGTATGTTCATTATCAAACATACAACCCCCCTCCCTCTCCCAACAAGCCACAGAAAGTCTTCTGGTCATAAGTCTCTTTTACTATAGCGCAAAGCTAAATAGGGAATCGTTATACACATATAAAAAATGAAAACCTTTAATTACAAATATATTGTACTCTTTGGAGTCCTGTATTGCTTTTTTAATGTTACAAAGATGCATTTCTTGCATCTGTTACTGTAAATATCTTACACACTAGAAGTATTGACAAGTCTACTTCACTGCCTCATGTTAAATTGCAATTCTTTTATTTCATTTCCCATCTGTGTGAAATGTCAACAACTGAAACATCCGGAAGATTAAAACTGCATGTCAGATTGAGACACTTTTACTCAAGATCTTTGCCTTTACAGGCAAGTGTTCTACCAACTTAAGCATTCTACTTAAGCATGACTCACGACCCATCATCACAGCTTTTCTTCTGCCATTACCTGAGACACTGGCAGAAATAAAGCTGTGAGGGCGGGTTGTGGGTTGTGCTTGGCTACCTCAGTTGGTAGAGCAGTTGCCTGTGAAAAACAATGGTCCTGAGTCTTGGTCTGGCACACAGTTTTAATCTGCCAGGAAGTTTCACTGTCGTAATCATTTACTTGCTTTTCTTCTTTTCCTGGCCGTCACACAATATCAGTTTATTCCGGAATGCATCAGTTTTATCGTACATTTGTACATGTTTTTTTGTTTTTTTTTTTCAGTGATGTAAGGAAAGTCATGGCAGAACATAAATAATATAGAAGTAAAGGACACAATCATTGAGTAGTAAGAAGGTGGAGTTTTTATGTCACACCAAAAAGAATGAAAACTCACGTACAATAGCTTGTTAAAGGATTTGTCCAAAAGGTAGCAAAGTTTCCCTTCTTCTCTGACTGCCTGACGGTGGCTCAGTGCTTACACTATTTAGTGAGTTCTTTCAGTGGTTTGGTAGAAGTATCAAAATCTGTTGCATGTGACAGGAAGGCCAAATTTTGCAGTCTGCCTTGATATGGCAGATATGGATTCTTGTAAAACAGAAAAAAAACTCGGTTTTTAAGTTATTTTTCAACCTTGCAATATTGCTATGCATCATCAATTTCCCATAAAGTGGAACATACTGTCAGTTGTTTTGTTGTTGAAGGTGACCACTAGTAAGACAAGACTGTGAATAAATATCCGTATTGTGCAGCTTCAGTCAGTATTATTACATAAAAAATGACATTCATTAAAACATATTAGGTAACTGTTGTGCTTTTTCAACTAACATTTTACAGAGATTTTGTTCTGTTAATTAACACATTTATTTGTTAATTAATACATATATTTACTTACAGCGGGATTTGCACATAGAAGTCAACCAACAAGCATAGATCTTAATGCTGTCCGATTATGCTTCCAAGTGTTCCTAGAAGGCAGTGAACGTGGGAAGTTCACCTTTCAGCTGCCACCAGTTGTCTCAGACCCAATTTATGATAAAAGTAAGTTTCTGGATTAAGATATGGTTTCTTATTTTGTTTTCAGTGTGAGACAGTTTGTGAGATATCAGGAATTCTTAAATTCTTGTTTCTGAATAATTCACTATTTTTATTTACTTATTGTTGTTTACATCTCTGCATCAGTATATATTTGACAGAACTTAGCTCCTGTTCAGTTGAGACTGATGTAACTGTAATGATATTTAGGCTGCAGGGGTCGTTATTCATTGTAATGAAGCAGAACTACCTAAATGATAAAATGGGTGCCACAGTAATCAAACAAATGCAGACGCACACTGCTAGAATTGTACCAGGTCAATACAACCTATATTAAAGTGTAACAGAAATGTCCGGGGAACTTAAATGGGAATTCTTGAAAGAGATGCTGAAGTTCTCAAACAGTTTTTGTTATACTTCTTCAGTTCCATTTATTTTAATTTTAAACATCACTATGCATTTCAGTGGTCATGCCATCATCTTCAGGTGGATTGCAGTATTTTAAGTTTCTTGTGATGGCCATTTTTTGCAGCAGCTGTATATAAATTGTTGTAGTTTACACAAAAATTGCCTTTTGCATACTACACATTAATTTTTTTTTTTTTTAATTTTATTTATGCATCCAGAAGTGTTTTGCCTTATTAAGAAGGCAGTTTCAGTGGGTGTCCTGGATTTTATTTTCACATATTGGTTATAGATTTCATGGAAGTTTTTCATAATAAAATGGAAAGTTTTGTACAGTAAAATACGTAATGCTTTATTTGAAAGAAATGTAGCTTTCCCTCACATGGAAAACCAGTTAAAAGCCTCCACTTTTTCAGGTAATCACTGCAGTTTTATGACATAACTTGCACGGTATTTTTACTTGGTTGAACATATTTATGATATACGGGGCTATTACAAATGATTGAAGCGATTTCATAAATTCACTGTAGCTCCATTCATTGACATATGGTCACGACACACTACAGATATGTAGAAAAACTCATAAAGTTTTGTTCGGCTGAAGCCGCACTTCAGGTTTCTGCCACCAGAGTGCTCGAGAGCGCAGTGAGACAAAATGGCGACAGGAGCCGAGAAAGCGTATGTCATGCTTGAAATGCACTCACATCAGTCAGTCATAACTATGCAACGACACTTCAGGACGAAGTTCAACAAAGATCCACCAACTGCTAACTCCATTCGGCGATGGTATGCGCAGTTTAAAGCTTCTGGATGCCTCTGTAAGGGGAAATCAACGGGTCGGCCTGCAGTGAGCGAATCAATGGTTGAACGCGTGCGGGCAAGTTTCACACGTAGCCCGCGGAAGTCTACGAATAAAGCAAGCAGGGAGCTAAACGTACCACAGCCGATGGTTTGGAAAATCTTACGGAAAAGGCTAAAGCAGAACCTTACCGTTTACAATTGCTACAAGCCCTGACACCCGATGACAAAGTCAAACACTTTGAATTTTCGGCGCGGTTGCAACAGCTCATGGAAGAGGATGCGTTCAGTGCAAAACTTGTTTTCAGTGATGAAGCAACATTTTTTCTTAATGGTGAAGTGAACAGACACAATGTGCGAATCTGGGTGGTAGAGAATCCTCACGCATTCGTGCAGCAAATTCGCAATTCACCAAAAGTTAACGTGTTTTGTGCAATCTCACGGTTTAAAGTTTACGGCCCCTTTTTCTTCTGCGAAGAAAACGTTACAGGACATGTGTATCTGGACATGCTGGAAAATTGGCTCATGCGACAACTGGAGACCGACAGCGCCGACTTCATCTTTCAACAGGATGGTGCTCCACCGCACTTCCATCATGACGTTCGGCATTTCTTAAACAGGAGATTGGAAAACCGATGGATCGGTCGTGGTGGAGATCATGATCAGCAATTCATGTCATGGCCTCCACGCTCTCCCGACTTAACCACATGCGATTTCTTTCTGTGGGGTTATGTGAAAGATTCAGTGTTTAAACCTCCTCTACCAAGAAACATGCCAGAACTGTGAGCTCACATCAACGATGCTTTCGAACTCATTGGTGGGGACATGCTGCGCCGAGTGTGGGAGGAACTTGATTATCGGCTTGATGTCTGCCGAATCACTAAAGGGGCACATATCAAACATTTGTGAATGCCTAAAAAAACGTTTTGAGTTTTTGTATGTGTGTGCAAAGCTTTGTGAAAATATCTCAAATAATAAAGTTATTGTAGAGCTGTGAAATCGCTTCAAACATTTGTAATAACCCTGTACATGGTTTGTCTGTGTGACAGACAGTGCTGTGTCAGGGAGATCATGCGTTGCCTTGCCTGGTCATCTGGGTGAATGTGATTACTTTATATTGCAATAACGAAATCTACTCATTTGTCACTATACACTTTCCAACATTAATATAATGTTGTGTCATTGGAAAGTGAGTAATGGCAGACGTGTAGAGTTCACTACACATAGAAGTTTTAAAAATAAAAATAAAATTTACTGAAGCAGTATACTAAAGATTATTCATATTTAAATATTCAAAGCCCTTAACAAGCAGTCCATAATAAATGACAGTTTTTATGTAGTTCTTGTGAAACCCTTTTGCATGAATTCAAAGAATCAGTGTTTGAGATAGATTGTGTACCCTTGTATATCTCATGTAGAAATAACGACAGTAAGACAAGCGGTTAGGATGCTTATGGAGCCATACAGGGAACCAGTTTTCCTTTCTAGACGAATGAAATGTGATAGAAAATTGCTAATATTGGTATGAAGTACATGTGTACATGGCTTTTGATGTAGACTAACTTCCACAATGTTTAGAGCTTACTAACACAGGTTTGCTCTGATCAGAGAATGCTCACAGTTTTGTATATAGTACCATGAGAAAAGGGTGAATAAAACTGACATCTTCCAGATTGCTCCATATGCAGTGAATGGCCAAAAAAAAACTGGTACACCTCCCTAATGTCATTTAGGGTCACGCAGAAGTGCTGCAGCACAATGTGGCATAGATTAGACTAATGTCTGAAGTAATGCTGGAGAGAATTGACATCAAGAATCCTGCTGGGCCATCCATAAATCCGTAAGAGTACAAGGGGCTGGAGATTTCTTCTGAACAGTGCGTTGCAAGTGATCCCAGATACGCTCAATAATGTTCATGCCTGGGGAGTTTGGCAGCCAGCAGAAGTGTTTAAACTCAGAGGAGTGTTCCTGGAGCCACACTGTAGCAGTTGTGGACATGTGGAATGTCACATTGTCCTGCTGGAACTGCACAAGTCCATTAGAATGCACAGTGGATATGAATCAATGCAGGTGATCAGACAGGATGCCTACATACCTGTCAGAGTCATATCTATACGTATCAGGGATTCCATATCACTCCAACTGCACACACCCCACACCATTACAGAGCCTCCACCAGCTTGAACAGTCCCCTGCTGACATGCAGGGTCCATGGATTCATGAGGTTGTCTCCATACCCATACGTGTCCATATGCTCAATACAATTTGAAATGAGATTCGTCCGACCAGGCAACATGTTTCCAGTCATCAACAATCGAATGTCGGTGTTGACGGGCTCAGGCGAGGCTTAAAGCTTGTTGTCGTGCAGTCATCAAGGGTACACGAGTTGGCCTTCGGCTCCGAAAGCCCGTATTGATGATGTTTCATTGACCAGTTCATACGCTGACACATGTTGATAACCCAGCATTGAAATATGCAGCAATTTGTGAAAGGGTTGCACTTCTGTCTTGTTGAATGATTCTCTCCGATCTTGTTAGTCCCATTCTCACAGGGTCTTTTTCTGTCTGCAGTGATGTTGGAGATTTAATGTTTTACTGGATTCCTGATATTCATGGTACACTAGTGAAATGGTCATAAGGGAAAACCCCCACTTCATCATTACATCGGAGATCCTGGTCCCATCACTTGAGTGCCAAGTATAATACCACGTTCAAACTCAAATGAATATTGATAACCTGCCATTGTAGCAGCAGTAACCGATTTAACAACTGTGCCAGACACTTGCTGTTTTATTTAGGTGTTACCAACCGCAGTGCCAAGTTCTGCCTGTTTACATATATCCGTATTTGAATATGCATGCCTATACCAGTTTCTTTGGCTCTTCAGTGTAATTTTGGTTTAGGTAATGTGCCTTCTGGAGAGCACAACTCTTCAATCTTTTGCTCACCAAGACACATTTCAACACCTATCAATTGTTTATTTTTGAATTTATAGACTTTGGTTTATAAGGATCCGTTGTCTTCAAGGGCTCCACATCACTCACAAGAGAGCATCAGACATTATGTATCATTCAGCAAGTTTTGATTCAGATTTCCTTCTGCGATGTAGATGCAGATCATAATGACATAAATGAATAGTTTTAGAACACGGTGTACATTTTGTGTCATTCAGTTTATTTATTTATTTATTTTATTTATTGATTTATTTAACCTGGCAAGATTAGGGCCATCAGGCCCTCTCTTACATCTAACCAGGCATTCTACTTATTTTACATTCATACGTTTTAGTAGGTATGTTAAACTACATCTAGTACAAAAAGTGAAATAAACAATTAGAAAGGTACACCTGGAAAAATACATACATATAGAGTTCATATTCGTAGATCATAAGTACTGTTATAATTAAACATTATTGAAGAGACAAATTTTAGATAGGAGTGCTGGCAGCAGGGAGTATGAGGGAGTCTCATAGTGAAGGGAGGAGAAGAATAGAGAGACATGATGAAACATAATTAAGGAAATATAAAGGAAAAGAAGAGTGCATGGCTAATAGAGATAGATGAAGAGGAAGGCATCTCAGGAGCAAGATAGGAGACGCTAGCTTTGCTATTTGACAGAGGTGAGGATTGGCCTGGTACATTAATTTTGTGGAGAACTTTATGAAGATGATAGTAGGAAATACTTCAACTTCTTCTTAAAAGCAGCAGGAGATTGAATTTTGCGCAAGATAAGGGGCAGTTTGTTCCAGAGGCGGACAGCGGCAACTGAGAAGGAGTTTGCAAAAGTTTTTGTTTTGTGAGTGGGCACAGTTAGGATACCAAATAAGAGTGACCTCGTGTTTCGATTATGATGGCATGACAGGTTTTTAATCTCTGAAGCAAGGTACTGGGGTGTTTGCGCGACGAGGAGTCTGTGAAGTAGACATAGAGACTCCCTAGCTCAGAGTATGAAGCACTAACATGATCATATCGGCGAATGTTGCAGGTGTAACGCACACAGGCATTCATGGTTAGCTCTAGCCGTCTTTTGTTTTCACTACTCATGCCTTGCTGAATCACATCACAATAGTGGAGGTTCGGTAGAACGAGTGCTTGCATGAGCTGGCATTTCAAGTCCTGTGGAAATATGTTCCGAAACTTTTTGAGAGCGTAGAGACAAGCAGACGTCTTTTGGCACACTGCGACTGTATTCTCCGCCCAGTTGAGATGCTCATCCAAAGTTACACCCAAGTTCTTCACTGTTTTCTGATATGGTATTGGAGTACCGTCGAGCAGAATAGGAGGTAGCCGTTCGCGGAAATCTGAACTTATTAGTTTCTGATGGGCTATTAATATTACTTGGGTCTTTTTTGCATTTAGTTTAAGCCCCATGTTTTTCGCCCATGTCACTACTGAAGACAGACCATCATTCATCTGAGCGATTGCAGTGTTTACGTCTTCAGGTCTGACGCTTAGGTAGAGTTGGAGGTCGTCGGCATAGAAATGATATTTACAGGAGGACAGAACCGACGAAATATCGTTGACATATAAAGAAAACAAAAGTGGTCCTAAGACATCCTTGTGGCACTCCCGAGGAAACATGTTTCCAGGAAGATTTTTCATTTACGCAGACAACACATTGCTGTCTGTCTTTTAAGTAGCTTTCAAACCATCTTATTGCACTATCAGAGAAATTAAGCTGTTGCATTTTTCTGAGCAATATGTCAAAGTTAACAGTGTCAAAAGCTTTGCTGAAGTCCAGTAGCGTCAATACTGTTGCCTTTCGATTGTCGATGGCACATTTCAGGTCATCAGTTACTTTAATTAGAGCAGTGTTTGTGCTGTGATGTTTACGGAAACCGGATTGAAATTTGTCATATAGGCTGAATTCATGCAAGTGTTCAGTGATTTGGTCATGAACAATATATTCAAGTGCTTTGGAAACAGCAGGCAGTATGCTAATTGGTCGTAATCACTAGGCAGTTGCGGATTTTCGATCTTAGGGATGGGTCGAATTATGCTTCTTTTCCATGCAGTGGGGTATATTCCATTCACGAGGGAAAAATTAAATATGTCAGTTAAGACAGGTACTAAGATATCGGCAACATTCTTAATCATGGTTATACCGATACTGTTGTTGCCTATTGCATCAGAAGAGATTCTCATTATTGCTTTTCTTGCCGTATTTGTTGTTACATGTTTTAGATGGAAGGTATCGTTGTTAGTTATCCTGTTTGGGGATTCTTGTGGACGGTAATTATCAGCCGTGCTGGTATTCAGAGGTGCAGAGAAGAATTCATTTAATTCGTTAGCTGACACATGAAAAGTAGTTTCCGATTTTGCCTTTCCGACCCCCAAGCTACGGAGATTCTTCCATAGAGTCGTGGGCGTCAGATCGCTGCATACAAGGGAGCGAGCGTGCCTGATTTTAGCATTGCGAATGCATTGTTTCACTCTGTTCCGTAGCTTTCTGTATTCTTCGAAATGCTCGGGTTTCGGATCTGCCTTGAAACGCCTGTGGGCAGCATCCCTATTAGTCATCGTTTGACGTAATTCAGCTGTCAGCCATGGAGCAGGAGATTTTCTTACACGGATTGTGCGCACAGGTGCATGTTTGTCATAGAGGGCAGTGAGTTTATCACCAAGTTCGTTAATTTTGCAGTCGATTGTAGGTTCTCTGATTATTTGATGCCATGAGATTTCTGAGCAATCGGCTGTTAAGAGTGTCAAGGTCAATATGTTTCATGTTCCTACAAGTTATGTAACGCGATTTGATCCTTGGGGGCTGCACAGAGTAGGCCAGGAATATTACATCATGTGCTGAGAGGCCAGGGGCCGATGTTTGACCAACATCTCTTACTTTGTCAGTCTGTTTCGTTCCGATTACGTCTATAAGAGTATGACTGTGCGTCGTATGGTGTGTAGGTTGCAATGGAAGAATGTTCATGCTATTGCAACTAAACAGTCTTCTTAGGTTTATTGCGGAGGGAGTGTCTCTTAGCAGGTCTATGTTCAAGTCACCCATTACGATGATGTGTTCGTATTGACACTGAAGTGAATGTAATTCCAACTGGAAGGAACTCATTGAGTTTATTTTTGGCGGCTTGTACACGACGCCAGTCAAGAATTTCCGACTTTGAATATTTATTTCAATGAACATGAATTCAGCCTCTTTTTCTTCAGCAGGATTTGACGTACATAAGACTTTCGCTTTGTGAGAGTCACTTGTAGTGGTTTTATGCCATTATCGGCTAGAAGATCCTTTGGGCAAAACAGTTCATTATTCATATGACGAATTCTGAAAGGTTAGCTGCTTATACACTATGGAATACTGGATTGTCAAGTATCTTCCTTGTAGAAGGTATAATATGTGTAAGAAGTATTAACGAAGGATCTTTAGATTCAGTTTTTGCCTTTCACAGACTTTCAGTTGCATGTCGATGGAGACAGATGTGGATGAAGCTTCATTTCAAATACAACATTACCATCACTACATTGTATTCATTTGAAGCACTTAAAACCCTCATGTGTGTGTGCATCACATCCTTGATTTCCTTGATGTATACTTTTGTGCATTAATGCCCTCTTTTGAAGTGTATGAAGTACTTTGTTTGCTGGAAATACTGTTACTGATTTGTTCATGGATATGCTGCCACAGTGGTTTATGTCAGAATTGCTAGAATACATTGATTATTTCATTTTGTAATATAACAGCTCTGTACTTCACTTTCGTTGAGACATCTATAATCGTCTTAATGTTGAACTTCCATTGCATGACTCTCGTATTATTCAGTGGTATCTAAATGCACCTAAGCTCTCTCTCATGATCTCTTATCTACCTATCTATGTATCTATGATATGGTTATAATAGAAGGAAACATTTCACGAAGGAAAAATATACCTAAAAACAAAGATGATGTGACTTACCAAATGAAAGTGCTGGCAGGTCGACACACACACAAACGAACACAAACATACACACAAAATTCAAGCTTTCGCAACAAACTGTTGCCTCATCAGGAAAGAGGGAAGGAGAGGGAAAGACGAAAGGATGTGGGTTTTAAGGGAGAGGGTAAGGAGTCATTCCAGTCCCGGGAGCGGAAAGACTTACCTTAGGGGGCAAAAAGGACGGGTATACACTCGCGCACACACACACCTATCCATCCACACATATACAGACACAAGCAGACATATTTAAAGACAAAGAGTTTGGGCAGAGATGTCAGTCGAGGCAGAAGTGCAGAGGCAAAGATAGAGGCAAAGATGTTGTTGAATGACAGGTGAGGTATGAGTGGCGGCAACTTGAAATTAGCGGAGATTGAGGCCTGGTGGATAACGGGAAGAGAGGATATATTGAAGAGCAAGTTCCCATCTCCGGAGCTCGGATAGGTTGGTGTTAGTAGGAAGTATCCAGATAACCCGGACGGTGTAACACTGCGCCAAGATGTGCTGGTCATGCACCAAGGCATGTTTAGCCACAGGATGATCCTCATTACCAACAAACACTGTCTGCCTGTGTCCATTCATGCGAATGGACAGTTTGTTGCTGGTCATTCCCACATAGAACGCATCACAGTGTAGGCAGGTCAGTTGGTAGATCACGTGGGTGCTTTCACACGTGGCTCTGCCTTTGATTGTGTACACCTTCCGGGTTACAGGACTGGAGTAGGTGGTGGTGGGAGGGTGCATGGGACAGGTTTTACACCGGGGGCGGTTACAAGGGTAGGAGCCAGAGGGTAGGGAAGGTGGTTTGGGGATTTCATAGGGATGAACTAAGAGGTTGCGAAGGTTAGGTGGACGGCGGAAAGACACTCTTGGTGGAGTGGGGAGGATTTCATGAAGGATGGATCTCATTTCAGGGCAGGATTTGAGGAAGTCGTATCCCTGCTGGAGAGCCACATTCAGAATCTGATCCAGTCCCGGAAAGTATCCTGTCAGAAGTGGGGCACTTTTGTGGTTCTTCTGTGGAAGGTTCCGGGTTTGAGGAGATGAGGAAGTGGCTCTGGTTATTTGCTTCTGTACCAGGTCGGGAGGGTAGTTGTGGGATGCGAAAGCTGTTTTCAGGTTGTTGGTGTAATGGTTCAAGGATTCCAGACTGGAGCAGATTCGTTTGCCACGAAGACCTAGGCTGTAGGGAAGGGACCCTTTGATGTGGAATGGGTGGCAGCTGTCATAATGGAGGTACTGTTGCTTGTTGGTGGGTTTGATGTGGACGGACGTGTGAAGCTGGCCATTGGACAAGTGGAGGTCAACGTCAAGGAAAGTGGCATGGGATTTAGAGTAGGACCAGGTGAATCTGATGGAACCAAAGGAGTTGAGGTTGGAGAGGAAATTCTGGAGTTCTTCTTCACTGTGAGTCCAGATCATGAAAATGTCATCAATAAATCTGTACCAAACTTTGGGTTGGCAGGCCTGGGTAACCAAGAAGGCTTCCTCTAAGCGACCCATGAATAGGTTGGCGTACGAGGGGGCCATCCTGGTACCCATGGCTGTTCCCTTTAATTTTTGGTATGTCTGGTTAAGGGAACAGCCACTTTCCTTGATGTTGACCTTCACCTGTCCAATGGCCAGCTTCACACATCCGTCCACATCAAACCCACCAACAAGCAACAGTACCTCCATTACGACAGCTGCCACCCATTCTACATCAAACGGTCCCTTCCCTACAGCCTAGGTCTTCGTGGCAAACGAATCTGCTCCAGTCCGGAATCCCTGAAGCATTACACCAACAACCTGACAACAGCTTTCGCATCCCACAACTACCCTCCCAACCTGGTACAGAAGCAAATAACCAGAGCCACTTCCTCATCCTCTCAAACCCAGAACCTCCCACAGAAGAACCACAAAAGTGCCCCACTTCTGACAGGATACTTTCCGGGACTGGATCAGATTCTGAATGTGGCTCTCCAGCAGGGATACGACTTCCTCAAATCCTGCCCTGAAATGAGATCCATCCTTCATGAAATCCTCCCCACTCCACCAAGAGTGTCTTTCCGCCGTCCACCTAACCTTCGCAACCTCTTAGTTCATCCCTATGAAATCCCCAAACCACCTTCCCTACCCTCTGGCTCCTACCCTTGTAACCGCCCCCGGTGTAAAACCTGTCCCATGCACCCTCCCACCACCACCTACTCCAGTCCTGTAACCCGGAAGGTGTACACAATCAAAGGCAGAGCCACGTGTGAAAGCACCCACGTGATCTACCAACTGACCTGCCTACACTGTGATGCGTTCTATGTGGGAATGACCAGCAACAAACTGTCCATTCGCATGAATGGACACAGGCAGACAGTGTTTGTTGGTAATGAGGATCACCCTGTGGCTAAACATGCCTTGGTGCACGACCAGCACATCTTGGCGCAGTGTTACACCGTCCGGGTTATCTGGATACTTCCTACTAACACCAACCTATCCGAGCTCCGGAGATGGGAACTTGCTCTTCAATATATCCTCTCTTCCCGTTATCCACCAGGCCTCAATCTCCGCTAATTTCAAGTTGCCGCCACTCATACCTCACCTGTCATTCAACAACATCTTTGCCTCTGCACTTCTGCCTCGACTGACATCTCTGCCCAAACTCTTTGTCTTTAAATATGTCTGCTTGTGTCTGTATATGTGTGGATGGATATGTGTGTGTGTGCGAGTGTATACCCATCCTTTTTTCCCCCTAAGGTAAGTCTTTCCGCTCCCAGGACTGGAATGACTCCTTACCCTCTCCCTTAAAACCCACATCCTTTCGTCTTTCCCTCTCCTTCCCTCTTTCCTGATGAGGCAACAGTTTGTTGCGAAAGCTTGAATTTTGTGTGTATGTTTGTGTTCGTTTGTGTGTCTGTCAACCTGCCAGCACTTTCATTTGGTAAGTCACATCATCTTTGTTTTTAGGTATATCTATGTATCTATCTATCTATCTATCTATCTATCCTTTTAAGGCATGTTGAACAGCTGTAAGACGCTTTAAAAATTTAAGTTTTTGTATTTTAGTGTGCCTCTCGTATTCTGAAAGTTGTAAAAAATCCTGTATAGTACTTTCAGTTTTCACAGAGACATTTCTGAAAGCTTATATTAATAAATTTATGGCAGTTTCGGTGTTGTTTTCCTTCTAATGTATATTTTGGCAATTGTCTTCTATAATATGGTTCTTCAGAGTCTGATAGTCTGTTATATGCAAAACAGTTGTGTGACATTTCTAATTAGATAGACTGAATTAGTAGTCCTGAAATTGGCACCCATTTGACTCTGGTTTCCCCAAGTATTTCCAAATGCTGGTTATATTTTTCTCGCATGTAGGTGGTTTACATAACAGTTGTTTGTTTTCTTTTCTGGATATTAAGGTGTTATCCAGTCTTTGAACAAAAACCTTTACATGAGGAAGAGGAGGATCTCTTTTTACCACCTTACATCAAAACCTTTTTATTAATTACCAAACACTTGATGTGACTTTGTACTGTGGCAGAACTAAGACGTGGGATTCCATTACATGATAAAAAATATCTTTCCAAGTATCCACCCAGCTTGTGTTATTCAGCATACCTTATTAATCATATTGTCAATAATTCAGTAGACTTTAAGGTCTTGTTGGTTACATGCTGCTACTTACAAGTGAATTTGATTCTGGATGCTGGCTATGTCTGTCTCTTTCCTTTGATAGATGGTGCCCCCATCCCCTCTGTTTTCGAGTACCAGTGACATAGTTGCACAAAATAGCACTCAGTGTCCAGCAAACTGGCTGGCAATGGAAATTAAACTTGTGAATCAATATTTTCATATTGCCAACAAAATAGCAATCATTCTGATCTTGCCACAGAACATAAGATGTCTGAGGTATGAGACGTCTGCCCGTTCTCTTTTACCTTCCGATAACTGTCCTCTCCTCCCAAAGGAAGCAACTAATAGTTCCGACAATTAGGATAGTGTTTCATACTTTGATATATGTCTTATCGGTAATACTCCTCCCTGTGGTGTCAGGGACTAGGATAGACCTGCAGCCATCCTTGGTGTCGTTAGAGGTGACTAGTAGGAATATTTTTATTTGGCCACATTGTTACCTTGGTATTTTGACTATTCTTTGGACTTCTAAAGGTTTTCACTCTTTTCAATTTTTTTAAACACTTTTTCCTCACCTTTTTTGGCTTTTACCATTCTGATACCCATTGTGGGTTTCACCACAACTTTCCAAATTTTACAGAAGTGCAGGCCATTTGGGGAAAGAAACCTTTCTGTGATGCGTCAACTCTCCACTGTGCACTGTTATCTTTTACACCGACCAATCAAGTGGATCTATCTTTGCACCTGAAATCCAATGCAGTAGCCAGTCCATCATGATGGGGTGCTGCTCTCCTGTACCTCTTGGTGGTAGCCCCTGTCAAAGCAGCGATTGCCTTGCCGGTGCCAGAGGTGTAACCTCACTGTGACAGCCAAGGAGTGGATACCTATCCACTTAGGGGTACAAGGACTATGGGCAGCGGCTACTGTGCCAGATGCCTTTGCCTTGGCTGGGTGGCCCATGGGAAGAGTGTCCAATTCCAGTGAGTGGCATCAGGGTGGATATCCGCAGTGAAAAAGATCAAACTTAACGATGGCCAGGAGCAGCGATATTGATGCTGAGTTTACAACCCTCTGGCATTTCCGTCTTTGACCATGCCTCAAGATGAGAACCAGATAAAGAGAAATGGAAGTGAACATTTTGCTGAGTTCTTGTTTTGTTCCTGAGCTGGTGGTGGATCTTTCATTACAATGAAGTCACCTTTTTTGGTTGAAAATATTGAAGATCGGTTTGGATAGGTTGCTGAAATAAGGAAGATGAGAATGGGATGTTTGCTGATCAAAACATTGTGCGCCAACCAATCACAGGCACTTCAAGCCTCTGCCAAGATATGAGACACACCAGTCTCAATTTCTCCTCATAACAAGCTCAGTAAAATTTATGGGTTTATCTTCCATCATGACCTAACATTACAAATTGGTGGAGAGCTGCATACTAATCTGGTGTGGTGTGGAGTCCATTTGGTTTGCCCAATCCAGAGGGGACCCAAGGATAATAAAGTGGACACTGGAGCTTTTATCCTTGCCTTTGAAGGCAACATTTTGCCTGAAGAGGTTAGGATCATGATTTATAGGCGTGATGTCAGGCCTTATTTTCTGCCTCCAATGAGATGTTTTAGGTGCCAAAGTTTCAGACACATGTCCTCTCACTGTTCTGATGAGGATATCTGTAGGGCATGTGGATGGATGTCCCATGAGAGCAACCCTTGTGACAAACCCCCTCAAAGTTTTAACTGCCTGGAACTACACCTCTCTGTTCACCGCAATGCTCAGTGTTCAAGAGGGAGAAGAAAATCCAAGAGTATAAAAAGCTTGACTGCCTATCTTATCAAGATGCAAAGAAAAAATTTTAAGGACTTCCTCCGACTGAAAGACTGCATCCAGTTGATACGGTCTCAAATTATGCAACTATTGTGTCACAGTCTATACCTCAAATGATAAGGTCCCGCTTGACACCACCTGGCCCTTGTCATATTCCAGAGCCTGCCCTACAGTTGGAGGAGGGAATGTCAGCTCCCTCGCCCCCAACACCTATAACATTGTGGTTCCCACTCCATCCTCTCATATTGTCAGGGATGAGGACGCCTGCCAAGGTGCCCCTCTCAGGAACCAGCAGCCACAGGCTGCAGGCCGACTAATAAAAAGTACAGTCCTATTCGCTCACGGAAGATAAAATGGGAAAAAGTACACAGAAATTGAAGTCTCACTAGGATAATAAGGATAAGCAAAAAGATAAACTACTTTCTGAGACTTCAGGTGTTCCAATCCCCATCCCTGCAGAGGTCAAGTCTATGCATACTGATGATGGATCACACAATCAGTTGAACTATGACCTGGTAGCAAAGTAATCACACCTGTCTTTTCCGTTGACTACTTTCTTAGACCTGACTCCAGCTCTCCTTTAGTGTAACTGTAATGGCTACTATTGCCATCTGACCAAACTCCATCAATTAATTGGCATAGTACTTCAGGAAACATGGTTTACAGCAACACATGACCCTCCTCTGAAAATAACCCTAGTGTACCAACTGTGTTAATGTTGAGAGAGCATCCAGTGGGGTCTGTACCCTCATACACTGTGATACTTTCAGTGAGCAGGTGCCCCTTACCACTGCACTAGTGACCATGGCCGTCGGTGTCTACTTGTCAGTTTGGATGAAAATATGTAATGTTATCTACCTGCAGACAGACCTTTCCAATATCACAAGCTGTTAAGAGTTAGTGGAACAGCTACCTCCCTCCTTCCTCTTATTGGGGTTCTTTAATGCCCATAATCTTCTGTTGGGTGGCGACACTATGTCTCACAGAGGCCAAGTAATAGAATGCCTCCTTTCAGAATTGTACATCTGCCTAATTAAAACTGGAACTGCAACAGACTTCAGTGCAGGTCACGGAACATACTCAACTATTGATCTCACGATCTGCAGCCCGAGTATCTTGCCCCTGATTCAGTGGCACATCCGTGGCGGTCTCTGTGACAGTGACCGTTTTCCTATAGTTCTCTCCCTTTCCACTCGCATACATCCAGAGCGTGCTCCACATTGGTTGCTTCAGAAAGCTGACTGGCAGGCCCGTGCCATAGTGGTCTGAAGATATAGCCACAGTGATCAGAGAGTATTGAATGGTGCTTCAACGGCACAAGTGCTGTCCCTCTGTGGATAATTTAGCAGCATTCAAGAAACACAAGACCAAAAAAAATTTTTTTATAAAGAAAAGGAAGCAAGAGTATTGGGAGCTATATGTATCATCCCACACCCCATCGTCCCAAGTATGGACTAAACTCTGCTACATTTGTGGCCATCCACCACCCACAGCAGTTTCTGGCATCCTTGTCAGTGGTAACTTCTGCACTGATCCCATGGTAATTGCTGAATGTTTTGTGGCATACTTCGCTGAAGTGTCCACTTGCAGTAATTACCATCCTCCTTTCCTGTCCTGGAAGCACCTTATTGAGTGACGCCTGCTGTCCTTCCATGCACCCAGCTCTCCAGCTCTCTGTCATACAACATCCCTATTAGTGAATGGGTGCAGCACATTGGCAGGGTGTCAAGATACGGCCCCTGGACCCGACAAAATCCACAGCCAAATGCTCAAACATCTTTGTGTCAACAGCATGAAACATATTCGTGGGCTTTTTAATTGTATTTGGTGGGAAGGAGAATTTCCCTCTCAATTGCGCAGCGATATTATTATTGAAATTTCCTGGCAGATTAAAATTGTGTGCCAGACCGAGATTTGAATTCAGGATCTGTGCCGTTCACAAGCAGGTGCTCTGCCAACTGAGCTACCCAAGCAAGACTCCCGACCCATCCCCGAACCTCTGCTTCCACCAGTACCTTGTCTTCTACCTTCCAAATTTCACAGAAGCTCTCCTGCAAAACTTGCTGAACTAGCACTCCTGGAAGAAAGGATGTTGTAGAGACATGGCTTTGCCACAGCTTGGGGTTGTTTCCAGAAGGAAGTTTTCACTGTGCAGCAGAGTGTGCGCTGATATGAAACTTCCTGGCAGATTAAAACTTTGTGCCATACTGAGACTCTAACTCAGGACCTTTGCCTTTCACGGGCAAGTGCTCTACCAGCTGAGTTACTCAACCTGTTCCCACAGCTCTACTTCTTCCATGACTTCCAGAGTAGTTTACCCATTTGCACCCAGAATCCGACTATCCTGCATCCATATACGATCGACTGTCAGCAACCAATATGTACAGGAAACAGGAGTCACTCAGGGATCAGTTGTGAGTATAATGCTGTTCGCTATTGCCATCAATGGTATTGTAAATGCAGTGGGCCCCCACTGTCTCTCTGTCAGTGTATGTGGACGATCTTTGCCTGCAGAATCATAAGCTATGCACTTTTACCGACTCTGGACTGTGCACCTGTGATGTTCGCCTGCTTTATTTCCTTGTTATTGGTCCTCGGTGTCGATGTACTGCGTTGCTATACTAGCTGAAAAATTGGGGGTGGAAGTCAAACACTGACTACTTTAAATGATTTGGCCAACAGGTGCACATTTGCATTTCACAGTTCTGTTCACAACCCCCCAATAATACACAATTATACGGGCAGTGCACTATTGTTTAACTTTCGAAAAGCCTCATTAATAGTTTGCAGGCAAACATCCACATACTGCTACAATGATTTACTGTTGAACATCTACGAGCACTAAAAGCCTAACCACACATTTCACAGTTCTTGAAGAATAAAAAGGTATGTATGGAGCAGACACTGTCATTGTTTTAACGCATGGCTTAATTGTGTTACACTTATTTAATAGTTAAGTTGATGTATTGTTATTGATCTAACCATTACGGGTTTCTTGTCTGAAATTCAGCTGTGAACTGACTGTTTTGTGACCAAAAATTGGGCCCATATATATCCTCACAATAATAGGCACTGAAACTTCTCATTGTTTGTTGTGTAATTTACAGAAATTACAATTAAAACTTAACTCATTCAATTAACTGTATACATCGAAAAATTGCGTCTTTTTAACAGTTTCGTCTACTATAAGGGTTAAGCCGTATTATTTGTTTAAATCATGAAATTAACAAATATAGTTGTGCAGACAGTACTTTTGATGAAACTGAACATTACTTTGGAATTAAGAGCTACCTTTGCTAACATGTTTTCGAATAGAGCCAAATGGATCCTTTAAGAATACTTTTAGTTGTTCCTCCAAGTGTTTATAATGAGTACAGAATTTATATTTGTTTATAAGTCAACAATAGAATTTAAGTTAAGAAACAATTACTGATTTCATCTTATAACAAAAGATACTAACTAGGAATAGACGAAATAAATTAGAAAATCAATTACATACATAAAAGTAAGCACAAAATTAGACTTGGTTTTATATTATTTAAAACTGAGGGCCAACCTTTCCCTTTTATGAAAATGCAGATTATACTCACGTTTGTTAATGGTAATTTGTCAGACATGGAAAAAAAAAAGAATTTTAAGAAGGCAGATGGCAAAACAAGAGGGGAATTAAAATTATCCCAGCTTGCTTTGTCACATATCCACACCCAGAAATTTACCTTGGTGACCAGTTACTTGAAGTTATTGAAATTTTTCTGTTCCTTAGCATTTTATTTGACATCAAGCTAACTGGCTGCTATGTGTCACTGACAGCTTACATGAAGAAGATAAATGCTCTCTATTTTCTTAGTAACTCCTCGTGGAGCGTGAACTGCAGAGTTCTCCTGAGATTTTACAAAGTACTGATTTTATCGGGCTTCGACTAGGGATGTGTTGCACATGGGTTGGCAGCACTATCTGTACTGAGCTTGCTGGATCCTGTTCACCACATTGACGTGCTGTTGGCAATGGGGGCCTTCTGTATGAGTCCTGTTGACAGCCTCCTGGTGGAAGCTGGTGTCCTACCACTGTGGGTTGGACGACAACAGCTTCTGACAAATTACACAGTCACAATTTGTCACATCCCTACTCACCCACGTCCCTCAACTCTGTTTCATTACCAACAGTTCAGACTGTTTGCACATTGGCCAAAACTGGGTAGACCAGCTGGCATCCAACTCAATACTCCAACAGCCTCATTTAGTCTGTGTTTCTAGAGCTTCCTCTCAACACCCCCTGTGGTCTGTACCCTGTCCTGTGATACAGATGGACCTCTTTTGTGGCCCCAAAAAGGATGCAGATCCTATCCTTCTGACACCTGTTTCATTCAATCCTCCACGATTATTCTAATTCGGTATGCATTTACATGGATGGATTGAAAGTTAACGACAGGGTTGGTTATGCTTTTGCACTTGCAAGGGGACACGAGAAGCAGTGGTAAACATCTTTCCAGGCCTCTTGGAATGATGCCATTGTGTTGTGCCAACTACACATCGACCACACGAGACTCACCCGTGAGTTCCTTCTGTGTCGGCAGACTCCTCCTTACTTCAGCTGCAGTAGTCTACTGGCGATTGGCTGTATTCTTGTTGAGTGCGCCCTGCTGGCTGATTTGCAGCACACTTTCAGCTTGCGTACCTCACTACCTCAGATGCTTGCAGATGATGAGACAGACACTATGTCATTGCTGCATTTCGTGAGGGAGAGTGGATTTTACACTAAACTATGATATTGCTCCACTTTTAGTGTCAAGGGTGGTTGAAAAGGGGGGGGGGGGGGGGGAGCCTCCATCTGCCACTGGGAACCCCTCATGCGATCGCAGGTTACTTTCTTTCCCCCTTCACCTCGTTATGCATTTAGACCATCTTGTGCAAGATGCTGTCTGGGTTAGCTCTGTTTTATTTTACCTTTCATGTTACAACTACTGTCATACTCTTTTTCAGCTCTTTGACTTACTTATGAGTTGAAGCAGCCAGTCACAACTTTTTTCGCTTTTTACTATTTTACGTGTTTTGCTCATGAAATGGAGGAAATAAGTCCCAGCTCATAATCATAATCATCATAATTATCATCATCATCATCTTATCAGTAATACTAAATATTTTGCCTCCTGAAATAAGTAATGGTTACCAGTGGTGTCTCATAAATTTACAGCTTTTTTAATGAAGTTTGTGTTTGATATGGTTTTCCTAATATCACTGAACAACCTGAAGAAAATATCTGCAGGCTAGCAGGATGTACAAGTTAAATGATTTAACTTATTAACAAAGTTTGTTTTCCTTGAATTTTGATTAAATGAGGCTGTTGTTCATTATGATATTTCATAGTAAAAAATGGGCCATCATGAAAAATGTGTTCTATGTGGTACAGACTAAGTGTTTATGCTTTTACAGGTTTTTGTAGAGATAGGTTTGACTATTCTAACTTTGGTGCCTCCTTGTGTGCTTATCATGTTTTGTCTATTGCTTAGCTTTCTATTTCATTACTGCCTTTATTTATTTATTTTATTTGAATTCTGGTGCAGAAAGTTCTGGCAGAATGTAAATACCATAGGAGTAAAGGCAACAACTCACCAAATAGTAGAAGTGTTGAGTCATCAGCAGACACAGAAAAAAAGAATGAAAACTTTGCTAGCTCTCAGACAAATCCTTTTTTTGAGCTGAGCACATATACAAAGGGACTTAAAAAGTAAGTTACACATTATTAGGGCAGCCCAAATAACTTCTGTTGAATGTTTCACTACACTTCAAAGTGACACAGATATGTGACACTGTTTTTCAATGTAGTCACCAAGTGACTGTAAACAACAGTTAAAATGTTCAGTTCCTCAGTGATAGATACCTGCTACATGGTTATGGAGCCATTCAGGAACTGTCCTCTTCATTGGAAAGATGTTCTTCCATCTTCCTAAAAGGTTGGAAATAACATGGCGCAAAATCTGGGCTTCCCACATCTATGCGGCCTTGTTCAAATTGTCGACACAATTTCACTACAGTTGGACATAAAATCTCATTTGATCAATGTACCACCACAATTTCACAAAGAGTCAGTGTGCAATTTAGACATTTCACTCACAAGAATCCTACTGTCCCACATACTTCATCTTTGGAATACATATTTTCCAGTTGCTATGCCACTTCACACTGTGATGCACCTCCTATCTATACCACAATAGAATTGTGTTTGCAGGAAACTCAGAACATGTGATCTCTTCTGACAATTGGCCTCTCTTGTTGTGCAATGGACACACAATATGGTGTGTGTGTGTGTGTGTGTGTGTGTGTGTGTGTGTGTGTGTGTGTGTGTACTCTAGCTCAAAAAAGGATTTATCTCAAAGTGGCTGTTGTGGGCAGATTTCTGGCACTTGATAAGTTTTCTTTTAATGAAATAACTTTGCAGTGTATGCACTATATTACCACATTTGTACTCCAGAGAATCTCTCTCTTTTTACAGAGGCGATGTCTGACCTAGTTATCTGCAAACTGAGTGACTGTACTGCAACAGTGGCTGGTGGAAAAGAGATTATTCTTCTCTGTGAGAAGGTTGCCAAAGGTATATGTGCAAACCTGTAGTTAACCTGGTTTAACTTATTTGTAGTTCAAATTTGAAATTATTTTAATTGCATTATTTATTCTACATTGTTAGTGTTCTCTGAAATTTGCTGAAAGCAGAAGTGTTTTTCTAAGGGAAATTAAGAAGAAAAGGCTAAAGTACACTTTCTGATCAAAAGTATCGGAACACTTATTAGTAGCTACAAATATGGGGTGTGCCCATTCTTCTCTCTGATGCCATCCTTCACCTGGAGGGGGAGGTGGTGGGGGGACATTTTGATGAGGTTTCTGAATGTCCATGAAAGAGTGGCTGCCTCAAAAACCAAAACCAGAGAAGGTAATGAAGTTGGACACTTGGGTCTTAATTAAGTCAACGTTCTAACACATCCCAAAGGTGTTTCATTTGGTTCGGATCATGACTCTGGAAAGGCCAATCCACTTCAGTAATTCTGCTGTCAGCAAACCATTGCTTCACAAATACTGATGTATGGCAGCGTGCATTGTCATGCTGGCACAGTTGGTCACTATCTCTATAATGTTTCTCTACCGTATGTAGTACAAAATGTTGTAAGATGTGTTGATATCCTTTTGCATTATGTGTTTGCTTAAGTACAACTAGGGGACCACACACTAACCACTGCAACACCACAGTACTTGATTGTTGGGGCTACTCTTGATGGCAGGTAAAGTTCTCCAAGCATTCGCCAAACCCAAACCCTTGCATCAGATTGCCACTGGATATAGCATGATTCGTCACTCCAAATCTCTCATTTCCAGTCAGCTGCTGACAAGAGGCATCACTTTTTTATCACCTCAAGTGTCGCTTAGCATTGACTACAGAAGTCTTGTGTCTTATGAGGAGCAGCTTGACAGCAGGAACCTACTCCTTTTAGATCCCTATTTACAGTTGTTGTGGTAGCTAGACTGCTGGGAGCACAAGTGATTTCATGTGATTTTTTTTTACAACCATCATCCACAATGCTTTGACAGTCCCTGTCCATCAATATGTGATGTCTGCCCTGTCTTGATTTCTGTTTCACAATCACATCTCCAACAGTCAGCTGGGGCAGTTTTAGACAGGTGGAAATGTCCCTGAAGATGAAAGCTGAAGAAATGAATTAAAATTTGTGTCACAGCTGGGACTTAAATCTGTATCTTCTGCTTACTAGGCAGATGTGTTGGCCATTACACCACCATAGCAGTATAGGTAACACAGCTGCACAGACTACCATAGTCCAGTGCCCTCTCTAACAAAAACTTCAGTTCACACCTTCAGCCTATAACCATTATTGTAGATAAATTTGAGACTCATATGTCTCAAGGCAAATTAATTATACCAGATGTCCCTGAAGAATTTGTTACTCAGGTGATGTTCAATGACCAGTCCACATTCAAGTCACTGAGCTCTCCTGATCAGCCCATCCTTCTGTTACAATTCTCTACTGGCAATACAATACCTCCTGCCTTATTTTGTATTGACAGGTCTGCTTCTCATGACATCTAGTGGTCTGGTTCCGATGTAGGGCTGTCGAGATTCTTTTTATCAGATAGTGTATGCACTTAACTCTTGTCTGTTATAAAATGATGTAATAGAGGTGAGCTACAAACAAAACATAAAAAAGGTTCTTTTTAATAATTTTGTAATTGGGAACAAAACATCATCAGCGGTTGTTGTACTGTTGAAGTTGCGTAAAACAAGTCCATGAAAAGTGTTTTGGTTTAGTAACCATGTTCTTCTTTTGAGTAACCATCACTCAACATCTGTTTTATTAGATTACTAAATCTGAAACACATTAAAATTTTAATGATTGGCTTTCAAGAAAACAAGATAATTAATATGATCAGAGAAAACAAAATGACAGTTATGATTAACATGAAATGTAATATTTGATTTTATTAATACATACTATTTCTGTCCATTATATAGATACTTTTTTGATATTTGACATGCTAATTTTTATCACAGATCATAAATTGGCTTCTTTACTTTTGTCATTGTGTTACGGATTTTGGAAGTATCAGTCGGTTTGAAATTGTATTGTCTTCCATTTCTTCTTGTTCCCTTCATATATTAATGTGTGAACATAATGTCTTCGTGTGTAGCTTTCTTTTGTAGAAATATGTTCAAACATGGAATTACAACAGTACTGTATATGGAGAAACTTGAATTACTACACGAGAAGAAAATACATACTAGTGGAGTGTGCGCTGATATGAAACTTCCGGGCAGATTAAAACTGTGTGTCAGACTGGGACTTCAATTCTGGACCTTTGCCTTTTGCAGGCAAGCACTCTACTGACGACCTATCCAAGCACAACTCATGACCTGTTCTCACAACATTACTTTCACCAGTACCTCATCTCCTACCTTCCACACTTCACTTCACAGATAGTCTCCTGCGAAAATTGCAAAACTAACCTTCCTGGAAGAAAGGATATTGTGGATACATGGCTTAGCTGCAACCTAGGAGATGTTTTTTGGAATGATACTTTCACTAAGCAGTGGAGCGTGTGCTGATATGAAACTTCCTGACCAATGGAAACTTGTGCTGGATGAAGACTCAAAGTTAGGACCTTTGCCTTTCGTCGAGAAGTTCTCTATCAGTGCACATTACTTTGCAGAATGAAAATATCATTCTGGAAATATCTCCCAGGCTGTGGCTAAGCCATGTATCTGCAATATCCTTTCTTCCAGGAGTGCTAGTATTTCCAAGTTTCATGGGAGAGCTTCTGTGAGGTATGGAAGGTAGGAGATGAGGTACTGGCAGAAGTACAACTGTTAGGACAGGTCATAAGTCATTGTTGGGTAGCTTGTCCACAAAAGATATAAGTGTCTAGTTCGAATCTCGGTCTGGCACACGGTTTTAATGTGCCAGAAAGTGTCAGATACTAGAATCATAACAAAATAATGATAAATAACAATAACAGATGATTAGCAGAATGAGGTATACAATAAAAGTGTGAAACAAATGAAAACTAAGCCACATAGAATTAACAGGAACAAACATTTGTTAATACGTTTGATATGTCAAATTATTTGTCAGTAAGCTTTGCGTATGAAAGTTTGTTTCCTTCTCAGTTGAGTCTGGATAACTCAGTGAATCTAATATATTGTTGTTGTGTAAAGGAAATTAGTAATGTCTTCAGTGTTTTTCCTGTCTGAGTGGGGATTTTTTTAAAATGGAAGCCTGTGTGTTTTAACAACTGGAACTGTAGTATATACAGTATACATTTGAAGTTTTTCATTATCGTTTTAGTGTCATCTAAACATACAGCATAATGTGTACAGGCAGCACAGGTGTAATGTATATTAAATATTGTTTACTGTGGGAATGTAATTAGAACATTTACCTCTATTTTTCTTTGTTTGTTTTCAGAGGATATCCAAGTACGTTTTTTTGAGGAGCAGGGTGGACAGGTTATGTGGGAAGGATTTGGTGAGTTCCAGCCGACGCAAGTCCACAAGCAAGTTGCAATCTGCCTCCGAACGCCACGTTACCGCACACTCGATGTTGACCGACCTGTACGTGCTCACATCCAGTTACGTCGGCCCAGTGACGGTGCTACATCCGAGCCCCTGCCCTTTGAATTGATACCTTTGGAATCAGGTAGGCCGTCGTTCTGGGCTCTGCGCCGGTCCTTACGCCAAGGAAAAGCTGACTATAGAGTATTTTCAGACATTCTCTCTGCCAGTGCTAGTTTGATGACTGGTGGTAGCATTGCGGTATCCACAGTTCCTACAAATAATATTAGAACTGTGCCAAAACCAGCAAATACTGCCCTGTCTGTGCAGGCGTCCACATCACCAGGTACCATAGGCTCTGCTGTTGTTTCAGAAGAGTTGAAAACGCAACCTGAAGGTGAAAATACATTAAAGGAGGACAACAATGATGGGGAAGTCATGGAGGCTAAGCCTGAAGCTGAGCAAGAAACAGAGACGAGTCGCTCACTTAAGGAACTTTTATCACAGGTAGCAGAACTTGATGAAATTTATTCTGACACGCGTGCTCGGTTGCTTATGCCATCTGGTGGTGACTCTGGACACCCTCCAGAGACAGTTACAGATGAACCCATGGAAGTGACAGAAGCAGAACTTGCAGCAGTAGTTGCTGCGACAGAAAACCTTCCTGAAGATGATACACAGACCTATTCCTCCCTGCAAATGGCTATGAAGAATCCCGTTGTAGACTTGCTAGAAGCAGATCGTGATCGATACGAAGACGTAGCTGCACCTGTTGTTCCTCCACTCATTTCCATTGCCCCTGTCCCTCCACCACATGGAAAACGTGATGTACCAGCACCAGTAACACCAGACGCAGGTTCTGAACGTCTGCCACCCCTGCCACCGAAACGTAGTAGGAAATCTCCACCGGGGCGTCCTGATCACCCACCACCACCACAGCTGCAGCAGCAGGTGCATGCATCTGTCCCACAAATACCTAGTTCTGCCTCTCCCCCTGCGTCACCACCTCCAACAGACCAACCCCTACCAGCTGAACCTCGTTCAGCCAAGCCAACACTTTTCCAGAAGCTTTTCTCAAAAAAGAAAAACCGTAAAGATAGTACTGGTGGTAGGTCACGTGAAGGGTCTGCTCAACGGCAATCATCTCCTTCCCCTTCGCGACCTGAAGAGGATGTCATATTCATTCCTCTAACTGGGCAGCCTGAACTTACAGAAGCTGAACATTATGCTCTGTACACTGACGTAGCACCCCATGCCACTGCATCAGAATTCGATGAAATGTCTTTCTATTACAGCCCTGTGGAAGGTGGCCGTATTCTTACACAACAGCAGAGCCAGCCTCCAGAAGCTCGACCACGTGATATTTTTGCTTAATTGTGTTTCTGTTGTGGCTGTGGACAGCTCATTTCTTTGTTAATATGCTCCTTGCCATTACATTAGTTGAAAATGTGGCATATTGTGTTCCCAATATAACTATTTTGTTGCACCGTTTCTGTATTTTTTTAGTTCCTAACTTCCCAGATTGTCAAGTTTTATTTTTCTGCTAGTCTTTCATTCCAGCAGATGGTCATAGTGTTAAACATTTGCTTTATTTTTATGAGTAGTGTTCCAAATATCTTGAGTAATGATTTCCCAGATGTAAAACAACAGAAGTCACAGCTTACCTTGAATAAACATTTGGTGTATTATGCTGTACAGAAACTGGCACAGAACAATATACTGTGGTGTATTAAATGAAACTTTTCGACAGTTTTTCTGTTTAGCATCCAGGTGAATTCCTGGAACTAGATGTTGATCAGTGAAATAGAAACAGCATGGAGCCCTGATTTCTTTTTCAGTTGTTTGCTTTAACTTTACTCTCCAGGCAATAACTTTAAATTTCTTGTGGGTATGTGTCATGGACCTTTCCAATTTACATTATATTAAACATCATGATGCTTCCCTGCTAGAGGCGCCATGTTATTGAAGCATTTTAAGACTTTGTTATTGTTGACATATGTTTTTACTTTGATTCTAAGCATACTAAATTCCAGAAATTGGAGTTTTTTTGTTTCCTGCAGATGGAAATATTTTGCATAAATACCTAAATTTGTACATGAATCAATATTGATGGACACACTTCCACATCCAGTCTTCAGGATTTTATTACCTTGCTAAATTAATTTGTATCAACAGAGTATTATTTAAAGTTAGCTGCTGCATAACTCATTTATCAGTGCCATTAAGCAGAAATTGATGGAAAACACAGTGGTGAGGGGATTTCTCTTGTTTCCAAAAGAACTGTGTTACAGTGAGACATAAAGCTTTGCATTCAGAGGTTTGAAAGATGGTATATGTATATTGAAGCCTATTTAGTCACATGAATTTTTGTTTACTTTTCCACAGAGGGTCTGTTAGGTTTTAGATATAAAAATTCGTTCACACGCACATGTTTATCAGTGCTATTTTGCTATTTGGGAATTTGTCTTCCATGAAATAGTGCAAATGAAAAGTGAAGGGCTTCATAATATGTTTGTCATCTTGTAAGGCCTTTCTCAAAGGACTCCTTACGTGATATTTAAGAGAAGAAACTGAAAATATTGTTTAAGAAAAAGTACTCTTTTCATTTCTGGCAGTGATATAAGCTTGTTGGTTATTTTAGATTTTATCGAAAAACAAGAAAGTAAGGTCCTAATCTCTGCATTTGTGGTAAAGAAAAGAATATCGAGCTCCAAGCGAACATGTTTCTTCAAAAATTTGCCCACATTAGTTCGCTGACTTCTGCTTTTGTCATAATAGAGAAATGTGACATTATGCTCAAATCTCTAACATGTTTGATACATTAATGTAGATTGTTTACTGAGAAGAAAATTCTTTATTTTTTAAGTGATGTGATTTTGTAATGAAAATAACATTTTATACATTGTTGTTCACTTATTATGCATTTTAAGAGAAATTTTTAAAGCCATTGTAGTGCAGATTTTTAACAGTGTTAAGTACTTTTGTACTGTTCAACTGTGCTGATGCAATGCACACAGATTATAATAATTGCTCTGTAGTAATGTTAACAGTCACTTTTCCCTCTGTTGAGCATTTATTTGACTCGTTAGAGATTAATAACGTCATTATTTTCCTGTTATGGTTATATTTGCCACAAGTAATTGTTTTTTATTTGTTGTTGAGACAGAGTGTGATCTAGTCCCTTGAGGGTAGTTATTAGTGCAGATTTTTCATGTTCCACAACTAGATTTCCCGACATTTGCTCTGTGTGCATTACCTCAGCAGTACTCCTGTGTGGTCTTGTACGTTGAGTGTTGTGTGGGCTTACAATTTAATATATTTATAAATGATGCTTTATGAGTCTCTACTGTTTTATACTCTTTTATGGCTTTTGTAAATAATTTTTATATAAAAGAAGGTAATTGTTGATGTGGTATGAGCACTGAGATTTTTTAAATTGCTGTTGAATGTTATTATTCATGCACTGTATTGTCATGATGATGATGATGATGATGATGATGATGATGATGATGATGATATCAGTGATAAGCACTGTAACTTCCTATCCTTGTTATCAGTATTAATTCCCAACCGACTTCTACTGTGAAAATATAGATAAATGAGAAGTGGAACCAAATTATCTCTGTTCGCTCAATATTGTTTTCATTTCAGTATGAAAAATTGAAGTTTATATTCAGTTGTATGGTTTATAGCCTTATGCTGTTTAGAATTATTTATTCATTATTTGACAATTTTTTTTTAGATCCAAAGAGAAAGAGGCCAAAAGAGATGCGTATACCCGAGGTGGAAAAGGCGAGTGAGTATTCAAAATTGAGTCTCTCTTTATCTGGGTTATGGGATTCCTCGCCTTCTCTGTTCCTCTCTGGTCTGTGCAATCTGCAGTCTAAACTCTGTGTGATTTCCAACCCATCCTGAAATATTTGTTTTATGCTAAGTTTTGAGACTACAGCTTCATTATTTAATGTATGATGTTCAATTTATGGAAAAATATTTGCAAAACATTACAGTAAAATTCTGTTAGCTGTATACACTCCTATTAAAATTACTTTATGATTGACATTTCAGCTAGTCGAGTGATAGGGACCAGTTGCCATCAGTTGTAGTTTTCTATTGAGCACCATTTCCTCTCTGTGTTGCCCGTTTAGTAGGTGCACGTAGCACTTTGTGTAGCTTGGCTGGCAGCACGCTGGCAACATTGTCCTCCCCCCACCACATCATCATTTACAAAGTAATTTTAATCAGAGTATAATGATGAAATGGTGTGAAATTAGTAGTTAAAACAGTGAATTGTTGTACACTGTGATGAAGCCACTCACCCAGGTAAATTTTATAGACACTGACTGTTCACAGAAACTCATACACAAACATTGTAAAGAGTTATTCACAAAAATGTTTAGTATCAGTACTCTCAAAATGTCTGCTTAGGTATTCCAGCTTAGAATTTGCTTCATACCTTTTCTTTGATCAGCAGTTGTAAATTTCCTTTTGTTGTGAACCATTATTTGTACATTGTACTTTGGTGCACCTGTATACATACTAAATTCTGTTACGCTTAACTAACATTTATAATATAATTGCAGTACTCATGAATCATCATGTTGATGTACCCCATTTTTTAGGCCCATTGATGAAATTTTGTTATAAATTGCCAGTGCTGGTCCCTTAAATTCTTGTGTTTTTCAACATTTTCAGTCAATACTTGAGCATTTGTTAATTCATGTGAATGTCTGTGTTAGCTCGCTCTGAGCTTTTTCAAGTGAATGAGAAAGGCTGTCCTTCATATTGCACGGAAATATTCTGAACCATATTAGATGAGTAGAAAGTATCACATTAAAAATCTGAAAATTTTGTACATTTATTTGAGAGGGAATCTTACAGCCTCATCATTGTGTCTGTCTATTAATTTCTATGTAAGCTTCCATTTATGTGAAACTAGCCAGTACCTGGTTTGATACCCGCACCCCCATGATTGAAAATGTGATCAGTAGCAGAATTTGACCAGATTAACAGAATTCCAGAGACTGTAAAACACTTTGATGGAGATCTGGCTGTTATATGAGGACATTAAGCTCAGTATCCTTTTATGCACTTCTCTAGAGATGTGGACTGTATGTTAATATAGAGTCGCACTCTCTCACTACCGGTTGTCCCATGCAAATCCGTAATAATAAAGCACAACACTGCACTGTACAAGCATTCATCACAGTCATTAGCACTACACATTTACAGATATTTCAAAGGTAAAAAATATTCTCATCTGTTGTATCGTACTGTGAACTGAGCCTTATTTCATTTTGAGAAGGGAGTGGTATGGCACACATTTGTGCAAAGTCATCCTATTGTTCTCCTACATGCCTATGTGTGTGTGCTGATTCATTATAATGACAGCTTGCAAGTCACATGTAATTTTTGCTATCTTTGCCATTTAACGTTTATTTTGAATTGTGAATACTGCCATTCTTCTTGTTCACACTGAAATCATATTTATTAATACATTTTTCTGTTATTGCTTATGAAAAAACATCACCAATTTGACCTCATATTTTATGGAGGAAATAGCACACGTGCTATTTTTTTCAACACACTACCATGTTTTTTCTTGAAGGTGTACACCCACCCACCCAACAGATGCTTTCAACTTTTTTAGCACCACTTCTCTTATAATTGAACATACCACTGCTGTATATTAATGTTGTTGATTGTCATCTTTGTTTCTGAATGTGTGGTTAGATTTGTCTAAACAGATTGTGTTGACCGTGGAAAGTTTTTGTTGATGTGTCCCCTGGTTTTCAAGGTATCTACTTCAGATTAACAGATCACTTTTTTGATTTAACAATTTAAAGTTCCTCTTGATAATCCTGAAAGACAGATTCCTCTTCTTTCCACTGTTCCAAAAGGCATTAGCTTATATCATATACTCTTCTTTATGGGTAGGGGCAGAGTGGTGTCTGACAATATTACATCAAAGCAGGCTTCATTGCTTACTTCATCATTTTCACTTCCCTGTCCCATTGTACCAGTGATGCTGTTCAATGAATGTGACTGTGGTGAAAGTGCAGCCTCATTGCCATCTTCTCCATCCTCTTAGTAAATAAACAGCAAACATCAGTGCACTATTTTGTTCTGTATCCACCACATCTTCCTCTGTTAAGCTGCCTATGATTTCTGCAGTGAAATTGAAAGGCATAAATAATAACACAAATAAGCCTCAGAAGCTTTCATTTGCCTTGTATAAAAGATAATCGAACAGCCACACATAATGATGCTTATCAATCACGTTCATTCTTTGAAGTGTAACTGTTGCAGTTTGGCTGTCATTCCTCACTACTGCTGGAGGTGCCCCAATATCAGTTGCAGTTCAGTGTCATTATAAATACAAAATCTTACCCACTCCACTCTACAGCACCTCATGCTTGGGCATGAAGTGGGTGCAGTGGGGCAGAGTGAGTGAATACAAGTGGTATGCACATGTGTTTAAAAACTGTAGTGTCAGAATATCATAACTGCATGCTATCAGAATAATGGCCCTGATTTTCGTGCAGGATCAATTGTTGGGGCTTGATATCTTGCACGTGTGCATCTTTCTCCTTAAAATATGAGGTTGAGTTGCTGATGTTTCCTTGTTAGTAGAACCATTTCCTATTTACGAAAGAAAAGCCAGAAACCATTAATGTTCTGTAGTAACTGATGTTACTTACATGAGGAAGCCTAATAAACTGCAGTTTTTTCATGTTATTTGTTGCACTATTTGTTTTATTAGTGGTAAAATTTTCTTTTCATACAGTACAGACTCACACATCTGGCATTTGTGTCCTTGGTGATTTTTATTTTATGGGCATTAAGCCATGGTCCAAGGCATATTTCTGTCCAATCTATGCTATAATGTACAGAGATAGAGAGGCCATAGAAATTCAAAATCACAAACTTCAACAGTAAAGAAAAAGATTTGAATTTAGACAAGCTTGGACCTTAGCACTAAATAAAGCAAACAACACAACTGTACCTAAAACATGCTCCATAACATATTGGCTCAACTCTGCAATCTTAGACAGCGGTCTGATTAAATCACAAACAAATTATTTTGATATGTGTAAACAGTTCAAGTTACTGAGCTTGTTTGAGATTTTAACTGTTTTCTGAGTCATTATAGCTTCTACTGGCATTTCCAGCATTACAGGATGTAGCATCAGGCAGAGAACTGGACCTTGGACCATTATCTGATGTCCATAAAACAGAAATCACCGAAATTGTCTTGATTGCATACAAGCAGTTGCTAAGCTACATTGAACCAAGTACACTACACTCTATTTGTAATATTGCAATAAACCATTGAGTTGCACAGAGCCACAGTTGTTTATCTGCATTTTGCATAGACCAATGGTGGTGGGCACTAACATGGAGCAGCTTAGCTTTCAAATCAAGTCAGATTTGTTGGCAAATAGGACAAATGAAAAAATATTTGTTGTTTCACTGTGTTTACTTTCAAATGTTTCAGTCTACCACAGGTGTTACAGTTGTTTTTATGTGGCTGTTCTGTACACTGACTGTAACAATATTATAGTGTTTGTACAAGGCCTGTGAAGGATTTAATATGCAGAACATATGAAACTGCACAGTACTTAACTTATAGTAATATTTGGATCGTAACAGATAAAGGCATGTTATTCTTTATGCCAACAGATTTTGTTATTGTAGCAGGTGACTGGTTTACTACATATTCAGACTCTGTGGTTTTACTACATATTCAGACTCTGTGGTAAAATTAACATTTTAAGTGCTGCAGGTTTACTAGGATAAAATTATTGCTTTAAAAACTTCCAGCTACATTAGTAACTTCAGATTTACATATATCTACACAGTGCATTATCTTTTGCTTGACTCACCTTTCTTAATCTTCTTTTCTATTTTTCCAAAATTGTCAGTTACAGAAAATTTAAGTACAAAAAGTAAAAAATTGTAAAACAGAGCTTTATGGCAAAATGAATGTGTTAATTGTAATTGTCTTTTCTGAAAATACATGTTGCCACAATCACATTATTATGATATGGTGATTTTATATGTGTGTTATGATGATATGGTGTTGGAAAAAAGCTGGGAAAGTTAAATGTTATTGTTTGGTTCAGTGGCTTCAGTGCATAAATGCTTTCTTGGTGTCTGTGGATGAGTAATGTGATTTTTTTGCACATTATTAAAAATCCTACTTTTCTATGGAAAATCTCTTATCTGACTTTTTATTTATTTCATTCCTCTATTTTCCTTATAAAGCTTTAATTTGAAATTATTTTCAACTAAAGAATTAAAAAGATAGGAAAGTGTGAAGGTAATTTATGATCCTGAGTGTTAGAAATGTGGGACATATCTCATCAGCATTTCTCGTGGAAGAGGGGCAACAGAGAAAGCTAAAATTCTGGACTCAGCTATACACTGCTTGCTGAGAAGCTCAGTGAAAGGAGGAAGAGGAGCTTATTTAGGCTTACATTTACATCCACTGCTGTTATGTCCCGATTGCAGTGGGAGAAAAATTTCAATGAAGATCCCTTTCGGTTACTTACCAAAGACAGCTTCTTTAGAAATAAGTGAATTACACTGTAAATTTCACTTTGTTGCAATTATTATTGGGTGAGATAAATGTAAACTGCAACAGCTATTTTATGGTGGAGGGTTTTGAAACTACAGCAGTATCTTGTTAGGACATATTCACGAATTAGTAGCATCCTAGTGTCAAGACTTCATAAAGAGTTGTTAGTTTTGTGTGTTGTTTATACAACAATATTGATTTGTTATTCAGCAATATAACTATTGAAATACTGTGTGTGTTAGGTTGGTTTATCTTTTATCTGCTTTCGGATAAACTGAAAAGTGCAAAGAATTAGTTAATGCTCTATCAGCACCAAGACCATACAAACTGTACTTGAACTGCCTAAATGTTATTTCCCTGATGACCACAGAGAATACAGATAAAATAAATTGAATAATGGCTGTTTTGTTTAAAATTGTGCATTGTGGGGGGGGGGGGGTGTTGTTTTTTTAAGGCCACAGTAAATAGGAGGTGACTGCAAAATCATAAAAGCGTTCTTATTAATTATTGAAACTCCTTTGCAACTTATAATGTGTCACATGGGTATATTGTACAGGAAATTATTAGTTTCTCAGTGAAGGACTTCACCGAGTTCATGAAATAGAAATTTTATGGCTACAAGACATATTAAACTCAAGGAATTCTAAAATAATGAGAGACAACAAGCATGTCTTGTCTCTAAGAATAAAAAATAATGGAAATTATTTTTGTTTTCTAAATTTGATGTTTGATATTATTTGCTGGACTGTTGTACAGGAAACAGTGGCTAATGTATCGTGTGCATTAAACGAATACTTTTCAGTTTACGGTGGAAGGGCTTCATTGCCCCCATTAAAATTAGCTATGTGGACAACCATGACAAGGACTTCAAAAGTACAGAACGATCAGATTGGTAGAAAATTGAACTGTAGCGCTGTGTACATGCGAAAGAACCCATAGGATTAACAAAGTGCCTGCAGTATAGGTGGGTGTGAAGTGAACAAAATATTGAAATTAATGGGGGGGGGGGGGGGGAATAAAACAGTAGGTCTATTTATTAATTAAGTTCCAGCAGTTGTTTTCCTGTAATAGAGTAAGGACACTGGACAAAATTTTAGTCAGACTGTTTTAAGAGTTCACTGTCACTTTGGAGCAATGAAAATGTGTAGAACTGGTGTCAGGCTGTCATGTGACCTCCCACCGCTGACGAAAGTTGTGGTAGTGAACTGATTTGTATGTGCCAGTCAATAATATGAAATCAGTGCAGTTAGATATGTTGATGTGGAAATTCAGTAGAATTGCAGAAATGAGCTATCATGTTTGGATGTTTCAGTGACCACAGTTTGAATGAGGTTGCCTGAACTGCTGGTGTATCGAAGTGGACTAACTAATGTGTGTGCAAGGTGTGGCATACTACTTGCAACAACGTAACACAGTGTAAGCCCAGAGACCATAAAAAGATTATAACCGACAGTGACTGGAAATGAGTGTCACACTTTGTCAATGACAGTTGGTTCCAAACGTGACAGAAATTGCTGCTGCTCATGAATGCTGGTCTGTCTCAACCAGTTTACAAGCAAACATTGTAAAGGAGACTGCATGCACCAAATGTTTGGTGTAAGATATCTCCCAAAAGGCCATTGCTTACAGTGACACACACAGCTGCATGTCTTCAGTAGAACTAGACAGAAACTGGATAGTAGCTGACTGGAGACATCTAAAATAGTCTGACAAGTCACAGTTTTTTCAAGTGAGGCTAGTCTTAGAGTGTACTGAAAGTCCAATGAAGTGCTTAACCCGCAGTTTTTGAAGTTGTAGTTCAGGCTGACGATTGTTCTGTGATGTTCTGGGGGCGTTTTTCATACCACAAATTAAACCCTCTCATTCACGTTACTGTGCATGTGGACTGACATGTATATGTTTACATTTTTGCCGACCGAGTGTTGCCCTTTCTTCTATATGTTCATGAGAAGATTGCTGTAGACAGTTCCATTTTCCAAGATGACAACAGGCATGTTCACTGGGCTGCACACGTGTGTTCCCGGTTTGACGAAACACTCGGATATCTTAATGCACCTATGCTGGCTGCTACATCACCCAGTCCCTCATAGAACAGTATGGAACAGTGAGTGAAACATAGCCATCAACTTAACCACATTTTATTGCCTATAGCGTCCAATCATCAGTGAGTGGTTTCAGCTGTATATGGCATACCAAAATAAAGTTGTAGACTATCTTCCTCACTGAAGTGAGGCCATTATCAAGCCTAGATTGGTAGGCTACACAGTATTCGCGTGACCAATCCTTGACATGACTAATTTTTTGTCCAGTGTGCTTGTTTATATGTCTGTTAGTGAACTGTAATTAATTTTTCAAACTTTCCTTCTTTTACATTTGGTGAAGGGGGCATTTTCAAGTTGCTTTATTGGTTTCAGTGCATTGTATTTTCATTTGGCTTCTATATCTTAAGTATTCATCTGCCAGTAAGAATGAAAGTTTAGAGTTTTTTCAGAAGATAGATAGGCTCCATCACAAAGGAATGGAGAAAGACAGACCTTACGAAAACTTATTTCAGTGTGTACAACTGATAAAGTCTGGACAGCTTAGAGAAATGGCAAAACTACTACTTTGTTAATATGGAAAACAGCTCCAGCTTCAAGGATGCTGAGGTACATATTGTGTATGAATCTTTGTTGGGGCATGAAGGCATGAAATGTTAACATATTTTGAGTGCTTGTGCTTTTGGCTACTGCTTTAAATGCTAGCTCATGTACAAATTGCTATTATAAATAACTTATTTGTTGTAAATATTTCATGCATGATAGCATAATTAAATCATCTGTATTTAACTTATTCATGTAGATACTAAAATATAGTTTATTGTTGAATAACACTTTTAAGCAGAATCTTATTTTTTGGTATACGATTAGAGGTTTCATTTTGCACAATATTTATGATCGTGTGATTAGTGTTGTGGAATTTTTATGTAGTTTTTTTTTTAATTATATGTTTAATTAGCCACTATTTTCATTTATGAGGCTTTATAGTATTCATTGTGCTGATAGCATTTTCCTCTTTCTTTATCTTTAATTTTGAGTTTGCATGTCTTTCAACATGTTTAATAATACAGATCATATTTCTGATTTATACAGTGTGTTGTTAAATGGTTTGTATCATGTGTCAGATTGTAGTTTTCTGTGTGTAACATTTTCATATAATCTATTTGGAAATTGATGCTGTTCCCGTAAACTGTAATGAAAAGACAACGAACAAAAGATACTCGCTGGATCAGTAGTCATACTTTATCTCATGAAGTGACAATTTGAGTTAGATTCTATGTAGATTTATGTTACATTATCTCAAGTTAATATGCAAAACAAAACATTTAACTGTCTTAAAATTAAAATTATAGTTCCATTAACTAGTACACAGAGAGTACTATGCTGGTAGCCTGCGTTTCCAGTAGGATTATACAGTATTTTGTAATAAGTGAAAAGACAGCAAAATTATAAATTACAAAATGGACCAAAAGGAGCTGATATGAACAAGAGAGAGGACAGTAGAGTCAATGAATAAAGTGAGCATTGTTAATGTCCAAGATTGACATTGCCATAGGAATGCTGGAGAAAATAGTGGCTGAGGCTTTGTGTTGAGGAAATGAAGTTTGGTTTAATACAGTTTTAGATACCGGTTGGAGATTTGCCAAGAGTGAGGAAGGACAAAGTGTTATTGGCATCGAAAAAAACCAATAGATGACAGTCAGTGGGATTCGTTTTTCATCTCTCTCTTTTACAACTGTCATTGCCACTTGGCTGTTTGATGTTTGAGAGTGTGGAATTGTGAAACATGAGTTGTTTAGACAGGAGCTTCAGAAAAATACATTTTCCTCTTCTTAGTTAAATAGCAACCTAATGCTTCAGGAAAATTTTCACTATGCCAAGATGTGATCTGTTGCAGAACATTGATGGTTTAATGAGACAAATGAAGTGTAGAAAAGTTATTTTGAATGGGGGTAGAAAGAAAACGATTCCAAAATAAAACTGACCCAGAAAATAGTTATAGGACAGAGGCAGAATTGATTCCCGGTAATGATCAGCGGAATTGCCCTTCACAGAAAACCCTATAAATCGTAATTTTGATGCACGAATCAGTTGCTGGTACATGTCTGCAATGCACAACTTCGTGTCTCGAATACTTCACTGTGACGTTAGGTAAGTGACAGTAGCAAACATGCTTAGTGATCTGTCGAATAAAACTCAAAATCATGCACACATTAAAACAGTGTGCATTCATTTTTGAGTGGTATGTGAAGCAAAATTCGTGGACGACTTGTTGTGTGCACAAGAATTTAAGACTGGAAGTATTTTCGAGAAACCTCCAGAACTGTTTTCAATGCTAAAGCAAGTAAAAACTAAACTGTCTGAAGAGAGTTCAAACACCATTAAACATTGCTCTAGTGAAGGAAAGCCTGTTACAAAGTCTGACAAAATCTCAAATGAAATCTCAATATCACTTGTCTGTGCAAGTGGGACTCAAGAGTTCGTCACATTGAAACAGTATCTACAAGGACCTGCACCTGTATGTGAATAAATCTGCTGTTGTGCTTGAGTCAAATCATCCAGATGAACTTTCACATGTTGAGTTCTGCTGACTGTTTCCGAGTGGAATGGAATTAGCTCTTTCGGATCCTCAGTTTTTCACTTCTTAAGATGAAGCCTGGTTCAACCTGCCAGTATATGTGAACTCTCAGAAATGCACAAAAAATCTCCACCAGTACTTTTAATAGCTGTTGCATAATCTCAAGATTGGTGTCTGGTGCACAATGTCTGATGTCCACACTGTGACATGATTCTTTAGAAAAATTGTTGATGCTAATCTGTATGTCCATAAGCTGTTTAATTCATATGTGGATCAACTCACAGAAAATGATTGACTCTGAGGACATTTTCAGCAGTATGGAGCAATAGCACACACTACCTTGACAACCTTGTCAACCCTCAAACACTAGAGGAGCTATGTACTACAGATCATTAGCCATGGGTTCAGGCAGCTTTCTGTGTGAATGAAAACTTCAATAGTTCACAGATTTTAAAGCCAATGTTATTCAGTGCCAAATATATAGACACTATCCCTGGTAGCATATGGAAGTTTCCTGACTACGTAATGTATCCAGGACATAATTCGGCCAACTGAAGCACCTAACAGCCTATAGAAATATCTCCTAATGACAACTGACAAAGTTGTTGAAAGCTCAACAAGACTGACAAATCTAGTGTGGCAACAACTGCACGAAGCATTTAAACCTTCAGGTTGATTGCAGCTCTGCCTAAGTAGACAATACAAATTTGTATCACTATCAAGTATTCATCTGCCAGTAAGAATGAAAGTTTGCTGTGCACCAAGGCATGTTTAGCCACAGGGTGATCCTCATTACCAACAAACACTGTCTGCCTGTGTCCATTCATGCGAATGGACAGTTTGTTGCTGGTCATTCCCACATAGAAAGCGTCACAGTGTAGGCAGGTCAGTTGGTAAATCGCGTGGGTGCTTTCACACGTGGCTCTGCCTTTGATCGTGTACACCTTCCGGGTTACAGGACTGGAGTAGCTGGTGGTGGGAGGGTGCATGGGACAGGTTTTACACCGGGGGCGGTTACAAGGGTAGGAGCCAGAGGGTAGGGAAGGTGGTTTGGGGATTTCATAGGGATGAACTAAGAGGTTACAAAGGTTAGGTGGATGGCGGAAAGACACTCTAGGTGGAGTGGGGAGGATTTCATGAAGGATGGATCTCATTTCAGGGCAGGAGTTGAGGAAGTCGTATCCCTGCTGGAGAGCCACATTCAGAATCTGATCCAGTCCCGGAAAGTATCCTGTCACAAGTGGGGCACTTTTGGGGTTCTTCTGTGGAAGGTTCCGGGTTTCAGGAGATAATCCTTTCGTCTTTCCCTCTCCTTCCCTCTTTCCTGATGAGGCAACCGTTGGTTGCGAAAGCTAGAATTTTGTGTGTTTGTTTGTGTGTCTATCGACCTGCCAGCGCTTTTGTTGGGTAAGTCTCATCATCTTTCTTTTTAGATATATTTTTTCCATGTGGAATGTTTCCCTCTATTATATTCATATCATTAATTTGAACCCAACAATTACGTTTGTTATTGTCACTGTTACATTTCGTAGTCTTTTCTGTCGTCTTATTTCCTCCTTCTGTTTTTGCCAGTAGTTTCACTTTGTATTCACCTTCTCCTTTTTACCGTAATCTGCTATACAATTTTATCCCGCCGATATATACTCAATAATACGTAATAATACGTAACCCACTTCCAAACCGTAACCAAAAAAAAAATTTTTTTTTCCGCTTTCAACACTACCGCTGCTACAAAATCCACCGTTTCTAGTTCACAAACAGTTCCTTTCAACTATTAAACAACCTTTTCGGCTAGTTTTAATAACTTTTGCTTTATTTCCATTTTTCTCACATCACCGATCATTTTTAGCCGCTTCCCACATCATTATTTCTTCATCAGACAATTGTTAGCCTCATTTCCATAATCTGCCACCACCAAACCACTCCTTTTAATACATCCTCACGTAGTTTTTTAGAAATTTTCCCGAATTTCTCCACCCTTTAACGTGTTTTGGCGGCAACACAACCACCTAACCTTTATGCACATCGTTATCTACCTACACAAGTTCACCACAGGATCAACATAGCCCAGATCTAACCAACCCTTTTTCGCCTTTTTTCACACCAGATCTCCATTTGCTTTCTAGTTCACCTTTATCTCTCCCCATATATTTTTATATTTACTTTCATTTCAGCCTCGTGTTCCACTTTCCACCTTCTAGTACCATGTCACCCTCACAACACCTCCACAACGACCCCATTAAGTTTTATTTACATTCCCTCCGCAAACATGCCTTCGCCCTAGCCAGATTACACGCCCATATTTTATTTTCTCAGGCTTGTCTGACATTTGGCATCACCCCCAAAGGCCTCACACTTAAAGTTCCCATCTCTGGCTGCAACCCTTCTTTCCATCAGTCCCTATACCAGTTCCAAACTGAAAAATCCATTGCCCTCAGCCACCTAATCCTTCACTTACACATCCACTCAGCCAGTCAACACACCCGTCAACTCCTATCCTTAATAAAAGTCCTCAATCTTTCCTCTCCCACATCCACACCGGCTGTTCAGAGCATCCTCCTACAGGCCAACCGCAAATTAGAACAGCATGCCACCCTCCACCTTAAAAAACTATCCAATCTCCTGGTTTCCCACCTCCAGAAAGGCAACTCACTCACCCTTCACAACCTTTCCAGCAAACCTCAACCTCCTCTCATTGCACACAAACCCAGTCTCTCTCATCTACTCAATCTCCCACTTCCAGCTCCATTCCCTCCAAAACCTCAAAATTCCAATCAACACAATCTGGAACCACAACACCCCAATTCAGTAGTTAACCTTTCCTCCAAACCTCTCTCCCAGTCCGAAACCTCTGTCCTATCCAAAGGCCTCACCTTCAGCCCCACTCCAGATTTAACCAAACAGCCCTCGTCAAAGATTTACTGTCCTACACTCGTACTCTCTGCTGGAAATATCACTTTGCCACGAAGAAAAACGATCCTAATCCTACTCGTAATGATCCAACTCCCCAAGACACTATCCAAATTGAACCCTGCCTGGAACAGTTCCGTCCTCCGTCACGGCGGGACCCACCTCCTCTTCCTCAAAATCACCCTCTCCTAACCTTCCAAGAATTTCTGACTTCCAGCCTCGCCTCTCAATCCTTCTTAAAAAAAACCTTAATCCTACTCCCAACATCACCACTGCTGAAGCCCAGGCTATCCGTGATCTGAGGGCTGACCAATCCATCGTCATTCTTCCGGCGGACAAGGGTTTCACGACTGTGGTACTTGATCGTCGGGAGTATGTGGCTGAGGGACTGCGTCAGCTTTCAAACAACACTACTTACAAAGTTTGCCAAGGTAATCCCATTCCTGATGTCCAGGCGGAGCTTCAAGAAATCCTCAGAACCTTAGGCCCCCTACAAAACCTTTCACCTGACTCCATCAACCTCCTGACCCCACCAACACCCCGCACCCCTACCTTCTACCTTCTTCCTAAAATTCACAAACCCAATCATCCCGGCCGTCCCATTGTAGCTGGTTACCAAGCCCCCACAGAACGCATCTCTGCCTACGTAGACCAACACCTTCAACCCATTACATGCAGTCTCCCATCCTTCATCAAAGACACCAACCACTTTCTCGAACGCCTGGAATCCCTACCCAGTCTGTTACCCTCGGAAACCATCCTTGTAACCATTGATGCCACTTCCTTATACACAAATATTCCGCACGTCCAGGGCCTCGCTGCGATGGAGCACTTCCTTTCACGCCAATCACCTGCCACCCTACCTAAAACCTCTTTCCTCATTACCTTAGCCAGCTTCATCCTGACCCACAACTTCTTCACTTTCGAAGGCCAGACGTACCAACAATTAAAGGGAACAGCCATGGGTACCAGGATGGCCCCCTCGTACGCCAACCTATTCATGGGTCGCTTAGAGGAAGCCTTCTTGGTTACCCAGGCCTGCCAACCCAAAGTTTGGTAAAGATTTATTGATGACATTTTCATGATCTGGACTCACAGTGAAGAAGAACTCCAGAATTTCCTCTCCAACCTCAACTCCTTTGGTTCCATCAGATTCACCTGGTCCTAATCTAAATCCCATGCCACTTTCCTTGACGTTGACCTCCACCTGTCCAATGGCCAGCTTCACACGTCCGTCCACATCAAACCCACCAACAAGCAACAGTACCTCCATTATGACAGCTGCCACCCATTCCACATCAAAGGGTCCCTTCCCTACAGCCTAGGTCTTCGTGGCAAACGAATCTGCTCCAGTCTGGAATCCTTGAACCATTACACCAACAACCTGAAAACAGCTTTTGCATCCCGTAACTACCCTCCCGACCTGGTACAGAAGCAAATAACCAGAGCCACTTCCTCATCTCCTCAAACCCGGAACCTTCCACAGAAGAACCACAAAAGCGCCCCACTGGTGACAGGATACTTTCCGGGACTGGATCAGACTCTGAATGTGGCTCTCCAGCAGGGATACGACTTCCTCAAATCCTGCCCTGAAATGAGATCCATCCTTCATGAAATCCTCCCCACCTAGAGTGTCTTTCCGCCGTCCACCTAACCTTCGTAACCTCTTAGTTCATCCCTATGAAATCCCCAAACCACCTTCCCTACCCTCTGGCTCCTATCCTTGTAACCGCCCCCGGTGTAAAACCTGTCCCATGCACCCTCCCACCACCACCTACTCCAGTCCTGTAACCCGGAAGGTGTACACGATCAAAGGCAGAGCCATGTGTGAAAGCACCCACGCGATTTACCAACTGACCTGCCTACACTGTGAAGCGTTCTATGTGGGAATGACCAGCAACAAACTGTCCATTCGCATGAATGGACACAGGCAGACAGTGTTTGTTGGTAATGAGGATCACCCTGTGGCTAAACATGCCTTGGTGCACGGCCAGCACATCTTGGCACAGTGTTACACCGTCCGGGTTATCTGGATACTTCCCACTAAACCAACCTGTCAGAACTCCGGAGATGGGAACTTGCCCTTCAGCATATCATCTCTTCTCGCTATCCGCCAGGCCTCAATCTCCGCTAATTTCTAATTTCAATTTGCCGCCGCTCATACCTCACCTGTCTTTCAACATCATCTTTGCCTCTGTACTTCAGCCCCAACTGACATCTCTGCCCAAACTCTTTGCCTTTACAAATGTCTGCTTGTGTCTGTGTATATGCGGATGGATATGTGTGTGTGTGTGTGTGTGTGTGTGTGTGTGTGTGTGTGTGTGTATACCTGTCCTTTTTTCCCCCTAAGCTAAGTCTTTCTGCTCCCGGGATTGGAATGACTCCTTACCCTCTCCCTTAAAACCCACATCCTTTCGTCTTTCCCTCTCCTTCCCTCTTTCCTGATGAAGCAACTGTTTGTTGCAAAAGCTTGAATTTTGTGTATATGTTTGTGTTTGTCTGTGTGTCTATCGACCTGCCATCGCTTTTGTTTGGTAAGTCTCAAAATCTTTGTTTTTAGATATATTTTTCCGCACTTTCGTTTGGTAAGTCACATCATCTTTGTTTTTAGATATATTTTTCCCGTGTGGAATGTTTCCTTCTATTATATTCACATTGTATTAGAGGGAAACATTCCCTTGAATTTTGTGTTTGTGTTTGTTAGTTGCGAAAACTTGAATTTTGTGTGTGTGTTTGTGTTTGTTAGTGTCTCTATCAACATACCAATGCTTTTGTAAGTTACAGCTTCTTTGTATATTTATATATAATAGAGGGAAACATTCCACGTGGGAAAAATATATCTAAAAACAAAGATTCTGTAACTTACCAAACGAAAGCATTGGTACGTTGATAGAAACAATAACAAACACACACACAAATTTCAAGCTTCCTCAGGAAAGAGGGAAGGAGAGAGGAAGACAAAAGGATGTGGGTTTTAAGGGAGAGGATAAGAAGTCATTCCTGTCCAGGCAGCGGAAAGACTTACCTTGGGGGGAAAAAAGGGACAAGTATACGCTCGCGTGCGCGCGCCCCCCCCCCCCCCCCCCCTCACACACACACACACACACACACACACACACACACACACACATCCATCTGCATATATATATATATATATATATATCAACCTGAAGGTTTAAATGCTTCATGCAGTTGTTGCCACGCCAGATTTGTCAGTCTTGAGCTTTCAACAACTTTGTCAATCGTCGTTGGGAGATATTTCTATAGGCTGTTAGGTGCTTCAGTTGGCCAAATTATGTCCTGGATACATTACATAGTCAGGAAACTTCCATATTCTACCAGGGATAGTGTCTATGAAAATTACTGGAGAATGTTGGTAGTGATGCTGGTCTCATTAGATGGTAGCTGGTTTGGCTAACAGCCTGAAGAGTCCATACCCATGCACCACTAAAGGTGTACCCATTGTCACCCTTGGAAGTCCCGTGACATCTATGATGTTTCCATGACATGATTCAGCCAACTAAAGCACCTGACACCCTACTGAAATTACTCCAGATGATGATGATGATGATGATGACGGAGGAGGCTTTTGGAAGCTTGGGACTGACAAATCTGACGGGGAATTTATTCAAGAATGTCACTACAAAAAAACTGTTCTCAAATCTGAAGATTTGTTTTGACCAACACAGTGATTTAGTGAGCATATTCCTTTTTTAATTAGAATACCCTTGTATGACACAACTTGACTAAAAGAGGGGATCTTTGACAGGACACATTCTGAGATGTCAAGGAATTGCCAATTTTGTATTGGAGGGAAGTGTTGGGGGCGGGGGGCATAAAAAATGTAGAGGGAGACTGAGGGGTGAATACAGTAAACAGTAAGCAGGTTCAAAAGAATGTAAGTTACAGTAATTATTTGGAGATGAGGAGGGTTTTACAGGATAGACTGGTGCAGATATCTGCATCAAACCAGTATTTGTAATGAAAACAACAACAACAACAACAACAACAACAACAACAGCAACAACATGTTTTCCTCAGACCTTTAATAGGCTTACCCTTTGAGCTGTATGAGAATGTTAAAGTTCATGCTGTAATTCGAATGCGTGTGCAACTAGGCATTTTGGTTATTAACAAACATGGTCAGAGACGAAAAAAGTGAGGAGAGAGATGGGAAAGTCCTATGCCTGAGCCGGCATTGTACCCCAGTCTAGCACATAACAGACATAATGTTGCTTCTTTGTGTAATTAACATGACATTGATAATTGTCTCAATGTGCACTTACTATTTCCGTTCATCAAAGTGCTTGCAATTGTTGTATCAGTATAAGCACATGTTCAGTAGCTACAAATTTAATACGTATTCTGTAGTTACTTCTATTCAGGCCAAGAGAACAATGTTGTAACAGATGTTCAATCATTATTGACTGTTGTTGAACTCCACAGACTTAAAACTGTTCGCTGCAGATAGTTCAAATTTAGGAACATGTGGTCATCATACTGGTCTCCTGGTCATTGTTGGGTTGCTTGACCCTGTAACCAATACTGATTGGTCGAGTAGCTCCTTTGTTGGCTTCACAAGGCTGAGTGTACACCGTACCAGTCCTTCCATCAAGAAAAAATCCCTGGCAGTACTGGGAATCGAACACGGGTTCTCTGCATGGCACTCCACCAAACTGACCACTCAGTTATGGAGGCGGACATTCGTTACTTACTTCAGCGATATTTTTCTTAACCTACAGTTCGAAAAAATGATTTTGAACTTCTGCACTGTGAGGATTAACAACTTCTTTTTCAGTCACTTCTTTTCTGCTAGTATTTGCACAAAATGAAATATGTTCTTGTTTAGTGCCACCGAGGGAGGCATACTGGACTCACATTGTGGAGGACAATGGTTCAAACCCATGTCTGGCCATCACGATTTAAGTTTTCTGTGATTTCCCTAAATAGCTTCAGGCAAATGCTGGGATGGTTCATTTGAAAGGGCACAGCCAATTTCCTTCCCAATCCTTCCCTAATTCGATGGGACCGATGAACTCGCCGTTCTGTCTCTGCCTTCAAATCCACCAACCAATCTTGTGTAGTGCCACTAGGTTTCGAACTTAGGACTGCAATTGAATTGTCTTAATACACAAAAGTGGCTAGTCAAAGCCGCTCCTAGTAGTTCCCAGCAAAATATTTAGGGATAAACATTTACCGTATTTACTCGAATCTAAGCCGCACTTTTTTCCAGTTTTTGTAATCCAAAAAACCGCCTGCGGCTTAGAATCGAGTGCAAAGTAAGCGGAAGTTCTGAAATGTGTTGGTAGGTGCCGCCACCACTAACTTCTGCCGTCGAATACATGTAGTGCTACACAGGCATGCTTTGCACACACAAAGATAAATACTGGCGCCAAAACCTCTGCGTCAGTAAATAAATTTTAAAAAAAGGCGGAAGACGAGCTTTTTTTCTCCGCCCCGAATTTCGACCACTGAATTTTCATACATTATCCGACGAAGTAAATACAAATTCCGTATTGTTCATCTTCAAATGTAGCAGCTTTTCAATGTACTATGAAAGTCCGAGTGGCAACACTGTTTGCGATGTTTGTCAGTATGGCCAATTCTACGTTCTGAATTTTTTCCTACCTGTGAGAAGAGATGGTTGCTAATGGGAACTTTTGTGAATCACATGCAGTATTGTATTCACCATAAGAATAATACGAATATAAACATTTTGCCATGTATTCTTTCGTGTTTGCTGCTATCTCATTTAAATCCTGTCTGGCTAATAAACTACGAAACTAGAGTGAGACAACAGCAAACGCAGAAGTATACACATATCATATCATATTTATATTCGTATTATTCTTATGCCTAATAGGGATACAGTCAGAAATGAAGCACGGCAATTGACTAGATTTTTGAATCTAAGATGACTAATTTCTGTGCAGAAAGTAATGTACTAAAGAGGCGTCTGCAAAGATTTTCAAACGGAGAAAAATTTTCGCGAAACTCTCGTTCAGAACATATTCTATCATACGCAGTTTATTACTTGGTTCTTGTTGATCATTAACAAAGAAAGCAGCAATGTAAATAACAACAAATAGCAGTCTCTTGCCATTGTTTCGCTACTGAGACAATTCCTCTCTTTTTTTTTTTTTTTTTTTTTTTTTATTGTAAGCGGCGGTAGCACGCACAAAAGCAAACCATGCCGCGAGCGGCGACAGGTCGTAAACATTCATTATCAGAATGCGACAAACAATGCATGACACAGTACAGTAATGCATTTTCAGCTCAGAGTGACGTAAACACCTCTCCCCTTGAATTTCGAGTCTCAAATTTCAGGTGCGGCTTAGATTCGGGAATTTTTTTTTTCCTTAATTTCGAGTCTCATTTTCCAGGTGCGGCTTAGATTCGAGTGCGGCTTAAATTCGAGTAAATACGGTATACAATGCAGATCTCCAAGTTCAGCTCGATCCAGTCTATCTCAGGACTGTTCATAGTTTGTAATATGACTTCATTAAAGTAAATGATGTACACAGTTGTTTACTCATTGAGTGAAGACAAAATTTTTAAACAATATGCAGAAGCAAAACTCTACAACACTAATATTTGTGTATTTATAAGTGTAATATATATTTAACAAACATACCTAATTTTTAAAATCTGGTTTTAATATCTTTGTGTTTTCCATGAACTTGTTATGATATCCACTGTGATTTGAGCAATTTGCGGTACACTATTACAGTGCTCCAGCAATTTGGCAGTGCAATGTATGGGTCCTCAGTGCATCAATTACCAATCCAAACGACTGCCCAAGGACTTGAGCAGAAACCTTCACCCCAGCTCCAGATGCAAATGCCAGTATTGCATCATCCAACCATCAAGAGGGAACCAGTAGGTGTGTTTGCATTCAACAGCTGGATGATCTTTTATCAATTTTTTTTATTCTCACCACAACAAAAAAAAAGAACTATAAATGTTTGTTAAGTGCATTGTGCTTCATTTCACTTATTAATGCCTTGTTTATTTTAAGAAGCCCTTCTGTGCTTGCATCAAGTTTCTGCACTGCCCCTGTTTTTCACATTTTATTTCTATTATTACACAGCAGAATGATCTGGTTACAGAGATGATCAATTTTGAAACTGGCCAATTGTACCACTTTTTTTATTTTATTTGTTAAAAAATGTAACTCTTCATTGTGAGGCTGGTCTTAGTTTACCAGAACTGAAATCCTCTGGTAAGTACCTAATACCATCCCAAAACACATGTGTTGTGACAAAATGGTGCTACATGACTATATGTTTATGAAACATGGGTTGGAAAAATAATCACCAACACCCAACTGATACGATGTATGCCCATCTTCGGCATCCAGAACAGTTTAAATCATCCTGGGATCCACGTACATAAATTCTGATAAGTGCTATTTTATAATTCATTACAAAGGAGTGTTTCCTTTTCTTAGCAGATAATACAAGAGGATGACTGGCAACAGTTCTTCCAGTACATAACAAAGTGATATGATAATACGATTAAGAAAAATATGAGGACATGGGGTGATAAGTTATTTCATCCTTATGATCCTCAAACTGTCTTAGAGACACTTCGTAAATGGAATAAATGTGGTCTCCTAAAATGATGCAATAACTCTACCGTTTACATTTTATTTCAGCGTTACCGTAACACTTAATGAAAGAATAAGACTGTTGTCATGGATGCGCTAGGCCTCTAGCAACAATTTACTTCAAGTAATTGACAAAGTTTGAATACAACAATCACAGCATGTCATTTTGCTTTGTGGTAGCTTCCAGTTTGCTGAAGATTGGGAAATACTGTTTTACACAGTATAATTATCTGGTCTCTACATGTTTCATTGTGGCTAAGATCATAAATAATGTCAGTCCTTACACTAAAATGTAGTAGATCTTAAATTGATATGTGAAGTGCTTCTAAGAAGTTTGTGAGGTAGGGGAGATTAAGTGCTGGCAGAAGTAAAGGTGTGAGATCTGGTCGTGTGCTGTAATGGTTCAGTTGCCAAGTGCATTCGCCACACAAGGAAATGTTACAGCTTCAAGTCTCAGGCCAGTTCATAGGTTTACACTGCCTGACAAAAAAAGTGAAACACCCACAAAACCTGGTCCAGTGTCAGTGTAACTTCTTACACTTACACATCATTGGGTATGTAAATGATTAGAGGTACAATTTGTGCAGCAGGTAGAATGGCCATCAGAGTGCATTAGCATTGTTTGAGTTCAGTGTTGTTACCAAGCCTGTGAATAGTGAGCTGTTGAATGATCCCTGTGAAGGACACGAAGATGCTGCATACTTGTGTGAAACAGTGTTTGGAAGCGGCCTCTTTGTGGATCGCCATTTGGCTGACTGGTCGAAGTGTGCAGTATCCAGATTTATGAGGCATTCTGATGTAACAGTGGCCTAGTGTTGGACTTAATGGGAATGTGGGGACAGGCATACTTGTCTCCAAGGTTCTGGTTGACACAGTCTGACCACCAAATTGGAGCATTGCAGTATTGTGCACAGAGAACATTATAAGCTTTTCACATCAGCACCTGCCATCCACGTACATGTAACAGACTTCCTGCAACATTCTGTGTTATTCCACACCATTGGTTGGAGACTAGCAGCAGCTCGACTAAGGAACTGCCATCCCATGTGTTAGCTAGTGTCAACGTCAAAACAGAAGTGCCTGCATTTAGAGTGGTGCTGTGACCAGGAAGCATGGACACCTGATGAATGGTGTCACGTTGTGTTCAGTGAACTATCACGGTTCTGCACTGCACCAGACAACCATCGTCAGCGAGTATTGTGTCAACGCGGGAAAATGTCCCATTCTTCCAATGTTTGGGATAGGGAAAGCAGTGTCACTTGTGGTGTCATGGCTTGGGGGGCGATTCGGTGTAATGTCAGGTTGCAGCTAGTAGTGATGGAGGGAATTCTGATGGCAACGGTACATCACGGACAGCCTGTGTGCTTGTGTTCTCTCTTGTGTGACAGTATTGTTGTGCCATTTTTCATCATATCTCTGTATACTGTCTGCGTGGTGCCGAGACACTTGTGTGGCCATCACAAGACTACAAATCTGTCTTCGGTAGAAATTGTTGGGCCAGCTCAGAAATCAATCTCAGTGCCAGTATCCAGGATATTAAAGACAGATGTGGGCCAGTTTTCCTCAGGAGAAGATGTAGTAGCTTTAATACACTCTTCTATAACCGAATTAGTGCATGAATCCAAATCAGAGACGATGCAACCTCATACTGGTAAATGGCACCATAAGTTTTTTGCAAATTTGACTCGATTTTGTAAGCAGCAAAGTAACATGGAATACCCTCTCAACCCATGAACTTTCATTTTGTTTCCTCCTCACCGTGTGGGTGCTTCACTTTTCTTGTCAGGCAGTGTAATTTTCCAGGAAGTTTTGAAATGTGTATACTCCACTGCAAAGTGGTAAATTCATCCAAAAAATATTTGTTGATTGTTATCACTACTTAAGAACTGCAACATACTGCTGCAGCATGTTTGACCAGAAAACCACAGGATGTACCACAAACGGGTTTACACTGTTTGAACTTTAATAACTGAGGAGGTATTAATGGCAACCTGATCCAGTTGCGACTATATGGTGCCAATAACTACATGTAAATAATAAGACAGCTGGAAACTTGTCCTTGAAGCAAAGAAAATGGATTGCAAAGGGTTATTGAAAATATGAAAACATGAAAGAAGTGCAGAGACGATGGTGGACGGAGTCCGATACTGCGCCATCATCATGTATAACAGTAACGAAATTATGCAACAAATTTGAGTTGGAAGGAAGGAAACAAGGAAGGAAGTGTGTGTGATCTAAAGAATGGACAGTGTGGCCTTTCACAAGATCCCCAAGAAGACCATACTGCGAGCTGTGTATGAATCACGTCTAAGCAAATCAAATATTCACCATTTGCATTAAAATGCATTTCTGCATTTTAAAGCAAAGAAAGTGGAAACCCTACTAATATATCCGTCGTCCGTGGATAGGAAAATCTCAGAGTGTGAGTAATAGCGTTTTTATTTAAACTGAAGTCTTTCTTCAAAATTTACAAAACAATATTCGTGAGGTAGGACTGATCCTCCAAGCCTACCAATAACTAAATCAGAGATTCTTCCAAACGTAAACTGTCTGTAGTAACCATACAACTTGACCAAACCAAGCCCCGGGTGTCTCGTGAAGAGCGGCGTGGAGTCCACGTTGCTGTCACCTGAGTCCGAGGATGAGTAGAGGCCATGCGAGGATGGCTCCGGTACACTGGCAGCGGTGGACGATGACGCGGCGGCTACGATGACACCAGTGGGCTCGCTCTAGGCTCCTGCACCAGCCTAAATACTGCTTGGCGCATGGATATGGCTGGCTCTATTTGCAATCACGTGTCGAGTGGAAGGTAAGAGGTCCGTGGCTGTAGCGACCTGTTGCTGCGCCGTGGACGCCTCCTGGTGGTCTCTGGGAAGCATCTGTTTCCGGGACGACTGGCCAGGCTTGGTCCGGGGCCCGCTGTACTGGTCTGCTTCGCGGGAAGCGAGAGTTGCAGACGCTTAGTCTGGACACCGTACCTACATTCCCAGGTTGCTTCACATGATGAATCAGGACAATCCAGATAGACACCTCAGCATTTGTAAATGGATTTGTGATAATGAACAGTTGACTGAAGTCATTCTTTGGTCCAATGAGGTAACCTTTAAACTGAATGAAACAATCAGTTACCATAACTGTGTGTACTGGGCAAGAGATAAGCCCCATGTGGAAGAACAAGCTGTTAATCTTCCTGGGTTATCAGTATGGTGTGGTATGTCCACAAGAGAACTTGTGGGGCCATTATTTTTTGAAGGGACAGTGACAGGTGTAAAGTTCTTTACCGTGTTGCTGAATGAATTGCACCAGCTGTTCACCAACTGTGCTGAGATGAAGACTGGTTTTTTCAGCATGATTGTGCACTACCAGATTATCATTGTGACTTGCGACAATTCATGGATGAAACATTTGTTGAAAGGTAAATAGGCAGATGAGGAAGTCTTGAGTTTCCATCTTGATCTCCCGATCTAATGCTGTTTGACTTCTTTCTGTGGGGAAATCTGAAGAACAACGTCTACACCAGACAGCCATGAACAATGTTGGACAACGTGAAAAAGACTATTGTTACTGCCTGTGAATCCATTCCACTGGTAATCACAAGACATGTACTTCAATCTGTTTTGCAGACACTGTATTGCTGCTGATAAACATTTTGAACATCTTCAGTAGTAAAATGTCATCAGTAATGTCATGACCATCTAAGTCATTCAAAAATTCAGTTTTTGTTATTAAAGTTCAAACAGTGTAAACCCATTTGTAGGACACACTGTATATGTTGCAGGACATATGTCAGCATCTCATTGTTGATGTTCTGCTTCTGCTTTGTGAACATTGGACAACATTATTCACTCTAGCAGTAAATAGTCTAAAATTTGCTTTACAGTTCTTGCATGCTCCATATAGTCTCATGTTGTACCACTTCCACAAATTTCTGGCATTGAAGGAGGCATTAGGAGGGTAAAAATGGATTACGTAGGTATAATGAAGGTGCTATTGAATATTTCATGCACAGCTGGCTATTTTTAGAAAGGTATCAGAAAGCTGCCTAGCAGTAAACTTTTTTCCCATAACATTGTTGTGTATTGTATGTGGAAGTAAACTTGGTGAAGAAAGGGTCTAGTTCATATTTTGCAGGCCTCTTTATATGATATTAGAAAGACAGGTTCTGCTATGGAAAACAAATTTAAAAATGAACTATCTTTTATGCACAAGTTGCTCTGACTAGAATTCATCAAATATACATGTATGTCTGCATAATATTCATATAACATTTACTAAATCTAATGCAAGGTACATCAATTTCAGAAACGGTGACCACACCAGGACCGTCCCCTTACATGTTTGCTGGTGCTCAATCACCAATGTTTGTTGGTACTGTGTCTGCATCTGCAAGTCCAGCACATAGTGTAGGACGGACACCATCACCCATGGACTATGTTATGCCACAGCCACAGCAACAGCAACCTCAACAGCCATCACCTCACCAGCACCCTCATCATCAGCAACAACAGCAGCAGCAGCAGCAGAACTATCAGATGGAAGCTAAATTACAGGAAATACTGGCAGCTGGTAGGCTGCAGCCAGCACAGTTTCCATCTCAGGCGCACACTGTGCAGCATCCAGTACAAGCTGTAACTATTTTTACCTAGCAGCTAGATTTTTTTTGTTATACTGTGTATTTATTTCCAAAAACAATATGAGGGTCAGCCAAATAGTTTTGAAAAGTTTGTTTGCAAATTTGGAAAAAATGGGCAAAAATTCGAAAGTAAATGTGAATCAAAAAGCTATAACATGGGACGTACTGCTGATAGAGACACTGAAACACTGAACTGAGTAAGTTATTTCGACATCATATCCTATAAATATGTGCAAAACAGTAGCAGAAAGTATTTTCTTACGGGATATCCTTTGAAATGATACAGTAGTAACAATTACTTCTATCCTTTTTCCTATTTTGTCTGTGCCAGTGTTTCATAATTGTGCCAGTGAGAATTAAAGTCAAAGCACACACCTCCTTCTCAAAACTCCCTCTGCCTTCTTTTATCTCTCTCTTTTCTTTCCTTTCTTCCTGTCTATTTTTTCACCTTGTACGAACCTTCCTCATACAATTGTGTTCATTTCCTTTTACCCCAGTTGCCCATTTACATCCTATCTGCATCCTATCTTGCTCCCTAGCACCCTCTTTCCCATCCCTTTTTACCCCTCACTCCTCTTTCATTACTTTTTCTTCTTATCACTGGCTCCTATTTACTTCCCTCTCACTTTGTGTATCATATGAATTTTTTTTCATATTCTGGAGTTATGATTTCCTTTCGATCTATGGTATTTTGTTACCTTCTGTGCACTTCAAACGTTGTCTGTTATTGTCCAATATTTGACATGTTTGTCCACTTAACAGAGCTGTCTTTCTTCATTTTGGTTTTTGGGTTTTTTCCTCTATTATGCCTATCAAATGTCAGTTTTCACTCATATTTGAGCATTTTTACATCCAGTAGATGTCACCCAATAACGAAATAACTGGGTGAATGACAGTAAATACAAGAAAATAATATAAAAGAGATACTATGCTTGAATTATGGTTGTATAAATATAGCCTGTTGCTGGTCTTTAGTTTACTAGCATAAAAAATCTTTGTATTTGTCACACACCCCTGCAGTTTCTCAGTACAGTAAAATCTTTTACTTTTCATCCTGTTTAAACATAGTTTTCACTTTATGTATGGCCATGGAGCAGGTCTTTCAGATAATGTGTTGAACAATGCAGTAAAGACAATATTATGAAAAGGATAGTTGCTACTCACCATATAGTGGAAATGCTGAGTCGCATTTAGGGACAACAAAAAGTCTGCCAAACAAAGCCCACGCCCAGAGAAGTCTTCATCATAATTAGACAAAAAACACACACACACACACACACACACACACACACACACACAACCACAGTCTTCGGCTGCCAAGGCTGGACCGGTCTGGCCTTGACATACAGTGACTGGTCGTGTGTGTGTGTGTGTGTGTGTGTGTGTGTGTGTGTGTGTGTGTGTGTGTGTGTGGTCTAATTCTGTTGAAGGCCTGTTTGGCCATAAGGTTTGTTTGACATTCTTTTTGCTGCACCTATCTGTGACTCAGCAGCTCTGCTGTATCCTGAATAGCAACTATGTTTGACTTTTCATAATAATGTCTTGTGCCTGGCCCACAGCTTCTGACTCTGCACCTATTGGCAATCTAGTCCCTGCACACTCCACCAGACAGCGTTTGTCCTCCCCCCATCCACCATCCATACACTACTATATCTTCCCCTTCCCTGCACTCACCAGATTGCTGCTTGCATCACACGTGATGTTGCGTTCCAGTCCAAGATGCTGGAGTTGATGGTTGTGTGTTTGTGAGGTGTGCTTGCTTTCATGTGTGTGTGTGTGTGTGTGTGTGTGTGTGTTTTACTGACAAAGGCTGTGGCCAAAAGCTTTATGTGAGTGCCTGTCTCCAACTTGACATGTCTTCTTTACAGTAAACAGCAGTCTTCTGTCTTTTCCTACATTGTTGGAAGTTAACAGTTACAATAGAATTATAATCAAATTTCACTTAATCTCTTGAGTTATTTAACAAAATATTCAGGATCCTGGACTAACTTCACAAAGTTTCATTTGTTGCTTGCTCACAAGTTAAATGATGATACGTTTTTCATTGTATAACTCATTTTCAGTGTCTGTAGCACATTTGTATGTAACTGTCATTGAATGTGCAATTATTACAATTACCTTAAAATGAAATAGTGTATCTATAAGCACACAAAATTTGTAAATCCCAATGTTTTGTCATCTGTCCTCAGCTGCAATGTATTGGGGTTGACAATATTGTAATAGTTTCAAAAGTCTCACGTATTTGGCTGCCTCTCATAAAATTGCATGGGTAGTAGCTAGAGAATATTTACTAATACTAGCATTTATATCTTTTGTACTAATAAAAGTAATTGTTAGGAAAATGGTGGAGGCTGTTGTCACTCACATACTAAACATAATGATAAATCCATCTCTCTCGTTATACACATACCTTAGAGCATCTCGCAAAAGTCGCTAAATTTGTAATGATAGTGAACTAAGAAGCAGGAAAATGAGTGTATCTTCAACTTTGTGAAGCAGAGGAGGCTTTTCAGAAAAAGGAGATGAAAGAGGAAAGTGACCAATTCTACTGAAAGAAGGGTACGTCATCTGAAATGTTGCGTTGAATGATGTGCTGAGTATATATCCAGTACACATTTCACCATAGACAGTAAACCAATCAACTAGCAGTAGTGCAATAGACAGGAGAAGACTTAGACTAAAGTAACAGTAAAGGAAAGGAAAAAAAGTGTGGAATGAAGGTACAAAGTAAGTACAAGGGTCATTAAAAAAAATACTGCCCCAAATTTTTTTTTACAGGCAATACTATCTATATAGGAAAAGTCCTTTTTGATACATCAAATTTGATGTTTCTCCTGCACATGTGCAAAGTATCAAACAATTCCAGAAGATGGTAGAGCCGTAACAAACCATCAAAATAGGGTCAATGCAAGATGTTCATTACAAGCAGTTTGTTGTAATTGAAGTCTTGGTTGTGGAAAAAGAAACTTTGGTGACATCCATAAATGTTTGTGTGTAGTATTTGCAACTGATAAGAGCACTGTTGGGTAATAGGTAAAAAAGGTTGAAAGTGTTGGGAAGTGTAAAAATTGAGCTCCTTGATAGCCCACATTTGGTTCATCCTGTCACAGTCACTGTCTCGTTAGGTGGTGAAATTGCACATATACCATTATTCAAGCAGACCAGCACATCACAGTTCAACAGTTGGCTCTACAGCTGTCTTGTATTAAAAGTAATTGAGACTCTTGGACAAAGTTGTGCTGCAGGTGGTTCCCCCAAATGTTTGTAACAGACCACAAGATTTAAAGAATAACTTTTTCATCTGAACTGTTGGAGCAGTTCAGACCAGTGAAGAGTCCTTTCTGTCCCAGATTGTTACATGTGACAATACCTGGGTGCGTCACTTTGACCTGGTAACAAAAAGGCAGTCGCTGGAGTGGCACCACCTGCAATCACTAAAAAATAAGAAATTCAAGACAGCTCTCTCTGCTGGCGAAGTCAAGATGACTGTCTTTTGGGATTGTGATTTTGTCATTCTTGTGAATGTGTTTCCAAAAGAACCAACCATTAATTCAGAGGGATATGTGAAGACTGAACAAGCTAAAGAACCATTTCCGAAGTGTTCGTGCTAACAAGTATCGAAAAGATATTTTCGTCCAACATGACAGTGCACATAGGAACACATTGCCAATTGGGTTCGACAGAATTGCCTCATCTACCCTAGAGCACAAGTCTGGCACCCTCACACTTTCATCTGTTGGAGCCACTTAAGGATTTTCTATAGGGCACACACTTTGAAGATGATGAAAGTGTATTTCATGCAGTGAAAATGTCGTTACAGGTGTAGGACAATAGCTTTTACCAACAGGGAATATAAATTTTTATACAATACTGATATAAGGCCACAGAATTTGATGGAGATTACATAGAAAAATAGTGCATATAAAAGAAATGTTGACTAATATTGTCACCAAATTCTATTTCTTTTCAATAAATACGGCCTAAAAAAAAAAAAAAAAGAAAAAAAAAGAAAAAAAAAAAAGAAAGAGGGACATTATTATTGAACGAGCCTGATATTACTGTAGGAAAAAATGCTCCAGTGAGGACAATATCATTAGAGACTGAGCACAAGTTCAGATTAGGGAAAGAAACTTGCCATTTTTTATCAGAGGAACCATCTTGGCACTTGCTTTAAGTGATTTAAGGAAAGAGAGAATACCTAAATCTGGATGACTGTAGTGGAACACTGGTTTCCTCCAGAATATGAGTCCAGTGTCTTCCCACTGATCATTACAGAGAGAGATTAGAGAAAGCAGAGTGGTGGAAATAACATTTATCAGAGACTTCCATTGAAAACTGTATTTCATTTAAATCACCTAACCTCACAAACAGAATTATTGATCCTCTTCAAATTGCTTCCCTTTTTTTCCCTCTATTGGATTAACACTACTAAAGAATAAATAAGATTGTTATGAAAATTTTGTAATGTTTACATTGCCTGCACTTTCCCAGTATTGTACTGGGAAGGTATAGATTGTTGTTTACTCGAGAAACTTATGAAGTTGAATGCTTTACATTCTTAATCACTTTGCCTTTTGATATTAGTATGTAGCCTAAACAGCAGCTAAAGCAGCAATGTTATTCACTTTCATCAAAGTTGAAAAAGTTCAGACATACAATTCACAAGAAAACATCATAGCAACTTTGTTTTACAATCAAAAAAGTGTGCTCTTTATTGCGTTTCATGGAGTTAGGTACATTTTTGGAATTGAACCATGACATTCAAGTTCAAGAATGTGGAAAGTTAATATCAGGAATAGTTTTGATTTGCATGTTCACACTCTGCTGTATACATTGCCCACATGATTTTAAACTTCATGATGGAAAGTTTTCACCACATTCTATACATCAAGAAATGATATACTTTTCAGGATTTTGTAGATGGTGATGTATTGAAAACTTCTCATCTGGGCTGGCTGAAATCCCATGTCTGAATTCTAAGTAGAGAAATTAAACAAGGTTGTTCCTCAAACCAAAATTTCTAGGAGAATTTGTTGAATGTGTAATAGAGTAAACAGAAAGTTTAATAATGATGAAATAAATTTCTGATCTGCATCTGCCATGATATTTTCTAGCCTGTTGGTTGTTGCTTTTGAAATGTGTCTCATATTTGAGAGATGGTTAGTTGGTTAGCAAAGTTTACATAAAACACAAGTAGTCACACACTACTAGTGTAACACATGTAGACTCATTGAGACATGTATTTGACAAATTGCAGGAGATCAAGCAATAGAGACAGTGCTGGTATGTAAGGTAGTGAAGGATATGTAATTCAGAAATTTAAATGGAGGAGGGAACCAGTTAAAAGCCGTTAAATGCAGTGGGTAATAGACAGCGTAATACCGCATAGCGTAATTGAATAGATAAAAAATTTACACACCAAGCAATGGCAAGAGCAAACACACACAAAAGTCAGGGAAACGTGATTATTGATGAAACATAGTGCAAGAGTTAATAAGTGTGGAAAGCTTAGTATATTAAATATGTTAGAGATAGGGCATGGGGAAATATAGACAGGTGAGAAAATAATGGATGTAGAAAACTAAAAGATAGTGAAGAAAGTAATAGTTACGAAGAAGAAATGCTGAGTCTAAAGAAATTAACATAAATTAAGGCAAGGCAGTGGCGAGAATCGAGGCTGTGTTGTAACACCAGTTCCCACCTGCAGGGTTCAGAGTAACAGGGATCAGGGGGAAGAATTCAGATGGCATGTGTGGTGAAACAGGAACCAAAATCAAGACTGTCATGTTGTAGAGAAATGTAGAAGACCAAACAGTGTCTACATAACAGCTGATATACGACATGTCATTTCACAGATGGCTCTCCGTTTGATACTGTGTGTTTTGACAATTAAAGGTGCTGGTATAGATGTTGGTAGTAGCATGCACAGGGCAAGTGTTACAGTGAGGACAGTCACAGTGGTAGGAGCCACAGGGCAGGAAAATTGGCACAGAAGGAGCATAGTGTATGACCAGGAGATGGAGAGGAAGGGGGAGGGGGAATGAAAAGCTATTCTACTGCAGCGGGAAAAATGTCAGAATGGAGCTCATTTCAGAGCAAGAGTTTAGGAATCTTAGCCTTGTTAAAGTAGCTGATTAATACATTCAAGAGCAGGATAGTACTGAGTGACAAGAGCTGTAGTCCTATATATTTTTTGAGGAATCAATAGGATTGGGCGTGATGGCCCTGGAAATCTGTTTTTGGACTAGGCTGGTAGGATAATTATGTCCATTGTAGGCTGAGGTGAGCATGGTGGTGTTTTATTGTAAAGAGTCTGCATGTGAGCAAATATGTTTGCCTCAAGTTTCAAGGCTGTATAGGAGGGAGCATTTGACATGGAAAGATGACAACTGTCAAAATGAAAGCACTGTTGTTTATTAGTAGGTTTAATGTGAACAGAAGTGAGTAGCTGACCCTCGTTGAGAAAGAGGTCAGCATCAAGGAAAGTGGCATCGGACTCAGAATAGCACCATGTGAAATTTAACTGGGAGAATGTATTTAGAGCGCCCAAAAATTTTAACAGGTTAGCCTCACCATGAGTCCGTATGGCAAAACATACACTATCAAAGGAAGAGCCATCTGTGAAACAACACATGTGGTACACCAGCTGTTATGCAAACACCATTTGTCCTTCTACATTGGTATGACTACCACCAAGTTGTCAGGATGAATGGACATAGACACCAACACATAATATCCTGTTGCAGAGCTTGCTCTACAACATGACAGTCATGGCTTGACTGCCTGATTCACCACAGGTGCTACCTTGATTCTTCTCCCGACACCAGTTTCTCAGAACTCCACAGGTGGGAGTTTGCATTACAAGTCGTTGATTTTCTCCATGCACCTGCCCTTAATTTACACTAATTTCTTCAAACTCGGCTCAGTAACTGTTCAATTCCTTTTAATTTTGCATATCTTTTATTTTCTCACCTGTCTATTTTTCTCTGCCGCATACTTCTAACATGTATAATATACTTAGCTTTCTGCTGTTATTAACTCTTGCACACTGTTTGGTCAGTAATCTCCACCTTTAAGTTCTCAGGTTTTCAAATATTGTCCATTGCAGTCCCCAACAGTCAGTCTTTCTTGCTCGTCCTGGCTGGTAAGTCTCTCCTGACCCAGCATTCTGGGTGAATTGTAGCTGTATAGATTTTGTGGACTGATTCTTTAGTTTATGTTGCATAAAGGGTATATGTACAGTGGTAGTGTGTGTGTGTGTGTGTGTGTGTGTGTGTGTGTGTGTGTGTGTGTGAGAGAGAGAGAGAGAGAGAGAGAGAGAGAGAGTGAGTGATTGAGGAGAGAAAAGATTCACTCACCTGCTTACTGTAGGTGATTTATCATTGCTGTTTGTAGTGTTACCGAACATTCACGCCTCTCAATCTTAGCTTAAACATCTGGCATTCTTGTTTATTTGTGATCTGCTATTTTTGGCATGTTTACAGTGGTTGCATGAATTGTTTAAGGGAACCAGAAATTAAAAGTTCTATGATAGCAATGTCTTTAAAATATTGAAGCTATTATACTCTTCAATCTGTTGAATGGGAGCATTCATTATTATCATATAACATTATAAGGAAAGAGAATACCTGCCCGGTATATACCTTCAGCTCACAAAACTCTTAATTATTACTGATAGACACATATAAAAAAAAATCTATTGTAGGTTTTGGTTCTGTTTGTTTCTTCTTCAGGAAGAAAAGAAAATTAAGTTTAGAAATGATGGGCAGGCCATTCAGACTAGTGGTTGAGAGAGAGGAACCTCACCCTCAACGTAGGCAGATCCCTGTCAGTGTGTGCAACCTGCTCCTCCCTCATACCCTGTGCCAATCTATCTCTCTTTCCTTTCTGAGCAAGGAGCTAAAATTCTGAATGCTAGGCTAGCTTTCTTTTTACATGCGTCCATTGGCAGTACTTAAAATTTCCCCTACTGAACGTAAGCATGCTGTCGCTTAGTTTAAAAAGTTTTTTTTTTTTTTTTCAAGTAAATTTTGCTTTTGTTGCAATATTTATAACTGCACAAACAAGACAGGCTCAGAATAGAAAATAAGAAGTAACATGATAGTTGAAAAAGTTCAAATGGAAACTGTGGCAGTATTGCATTTTTTTAAAAAGTATCTAGTTTTTTCAGCATCCAGCATCACTAATGCAACAAGAATTCATAATTTCAGTGTCATTCAGTGTGTGCAGTGAAAAGTAAATATAAATCTCCCAATAATTTGGGAGCAATAAAAGATAATTATGTAATGTGCCACTGGACCTAATGCTGAAATTAGCCCAGAATTGTGCCACACTTGGCCTTCTCTTACAATGATTACAAGTTGATGTCCTTGTGAATAAATGTTGTACAAGGTTAACATTACTGATGACTGATGCAGAGGCAAGACAAAAGATGCTCCAGGACTAATAATGCACACTGTTCTGGCACATAACATATTCAAGATATTGGGCTATTTCTGGATACTGTTTTGATGAAAGACTGCCACAGAAACATTTATCATCTTTACAGCTCCTGATTCTTGTGTCAGTACTATTCAGTTCAATTACATGTACACATTTGTTGTCTGTTGTGTAGTACAAATTAGCCTACAGGTATCAGCTGGACTTTATGATTTTTGAACCCCATGTGAACAGCTGGGAGTTCTCTCATGTGTCATAAAAACCAAATATCCAACTATAAACAAAGAAGTGAAATTTAGTTTAATGAGTATATGCTGCAGCTGTTACAGCTCTTTTTTTATATGACACTTGTCACAACAATTGAGACTGCACTTTGTAAGCCAATTTTCCATATTCTGTCAGGGGTTGTGGCCTAATTTTAGGTTCAGATGCAGCTGTTATGTATACAAATAAGTTGAAAATATTTAGACATTTGTCTGCAGTGATAGTTTTCATAGACGCGAAGTGGGATGATATTAAGTCTAACAGGTAAGTTCTACCGATTTCCACATGTCATGAAAATATCACAAAAATAAAAGTTACTGAATTAGAGACCTCATATTTTGTGAAACTCACCCACAGTGTAGAATACTGCTTATTGAAACTTACAAATGTAATTTCAGGAAAAGAATATGTGACCACTTTGAATATGTTTCAAATGTTTAAAAGGGTATGTCATTGTTGTATAGAATAGACAATGTCTTACTGAATACAATTACCTTAAGCAGCTGTACAGCAGCATGCCAAGCTGATGATTACTACTCATCCATAAAGGGAACAATCCTTAATTAATATGCAGTCGTGTCCACATTTGGCGTGCTCACTGGGGACATGCCATATTAGGATAGTACTAAGTGGTACACACCTGATTGGTCATGTAGCATACATACGACTTTCATAAGCCTTCCATGTACAGTATTTGATGGTAATATCCTTGCAATGGTTACTTAGCTCATTTCATAGTTATTAGAGAGTACTTCAAGTACTGAACAGTAAATAAAATTCATCGGCGCCATCTGACTCTTTATCACTGTAGGCTAAGTTATGAAAAGATTGGGTCATTTTGTTGCAGTCTATTAACAATGGACTGGAAACCTGTTCACCTCTGGCTTAAATTAGACCTGCCAGTGACTTCCCATCGCATTGTGTTCAGTAAATCATGCTTTGGTGGTATTTGACGAAGTTGGCTGTCCCAGCTGTGTTGTCACATGGTGACAAAAATTACTTTCCTCTACTCTCTTGTATGCATAGATAGTGCAAGCAGATCACAATACTGTTGGTTTGTATGAGTTGATCTTGTGGAGCATTGTTTGATAATGACATGATAGACTTTGGTGTCAGTTGCTGTACATTTTCTTGAGTTATCACTGTTCTCATGGTTCTTTCCTAAATTGACATAAGCTAAGGTAAAATGACCAGGTCTTAATGCATTTTTGCTGGCAAAAAATAAGAAGAAAATTTTTTTATTGGAAACGTGCTAGAGTGGGTGTGAGAATTGGGAAGTGTGACAAGCTGAGTGCAATAAATACTGTGTACACATTTGTGAATCTGACATCACTATAGTTTTTTTAGGCTAACTATGAACCCCATTAAAATAACTCTCTGTTTCTATTTTCCTTAATTCATCTCTTAAACTCTTCTTTTTCTCAGTGTAATCTGTTTTCCGCTCATCTGACTATTTGACCCCATTTTTTCTGCTCATTTTGCCTTTTTTTTACATCTTTGAATTTTTTTACTTCTATTCTGAATTTGTTGCTTGAGTAGGGTCTCCTGTGCAGTCTGCATTTCTCCTAAGTCCTTTTTGGTTTGGCCTTACCACTGGTTCTTTTTCTTTTTTCCCCTGGTTTGGAAGAATGTGTGGAACTGTGGAACTTCTTTATTACTTTGTCTGCCTTCATTCTTTCTAGAAGTTTGTACTGTATGAAACATCTTTTACTGATCTCATATTTTATTTTACGACAGAATGAGTATATTTTGTTATTGAGTTATTTTATATCTGTTGATTGTTGAAAGTAAACAGTGGCAATTTGTCACTTACTACATTCAAGGAGATAGAGCTGACTCTAGAATTAGGTCATCAAGGAGTGGTAATTGACAAGTACAGAGTGATAATGTACTCCTAAATCATTTCAAGCAAATACCAGGTTAGTTCCCTAAATCGTAACTACCCTCCCCGTATTCATTAAAACTTTATTTCTGGTTTTTATTCTCTTCTTTTTTTAAAATAAATAATAAACATTATCTTCCAAGGAAAAGTTTTGCTACAAAATCAAAAACAATAATCTTTAGACTGACCCTGTTTTACACATGCCTCACATTTTAGAAATACAATAAGTGTAGGTCGGGCCACAACTTTGTGTTAAAAAGAACACACTCAAGTATAGGTCAGGTTGTGATTTTCTCGACAAGCAAGCCAACTGTCACTCAAAAACTGGGCTTGTTTCATATGAGATCAATGTAAGGATGTTTCACAACATGTCCCTTGTCTGGTACAGCCTTTTGTTGTCAATTTTTAGATTTATTTCGAAAGAAACATTCGAGAATGTAACAGCTGCTGTTGCGAATGGCTGAGCCAATGTTTCACATTGACATTATTTAGTGTATGTACTTGTTAGGTTTCGCATTTTGCTGTAATTCTGCTACAGATACATCACATTTGTTGTGTTGGCAAGAAATTTTGCAAGCTCAAGAGGAAGAAATTGCTCAGTAACTCACCTCACACTTTTTTTTTGTGGAGGATAATTATATTTTCTGTTGCCAATATTTCAAAAACTGTAACCTGTCAAAGGACTGAAGTAAATACGAAAAACAAATCTTGAAGCTGGCTCCTTTTTAGTACATATTACTCTTGAAGCTACATCAATTATATATGGCATGAATGACAGATTTTCTAGGCCCGATATTTTTCTAAGTGGCGGGTTTCCAAAGTATTAATGACTTAGAGTATAGTTGAAAGGTTGAATGGCCAATAAACACACAAAAACGACTGAAAATATTGCTAAACTTTTGGATGATGTCTTTCGAAGTTAACTAGTACAGAAAATGTGGGCATACATATACAGTCACACATGCATCTGCACTGATACATTGTCTACTCAGTTGCTTTGTACTTGCACTGCAGTTCAGCTGGAGTCAGATGTATCAGATGGAGTTGATAAGGGAAGAAATGAGATGGGATGGGGGAAAAAGAACCAGAGGGAAGTAATGATGACGGCTGGAAGAGAGAGGCCACGAGCTTGCTGGATGGGAATGTGCCACACTCTGATGCAGGAAGGGGGAGTTTTATGTGACCCGTGTCGCACTTGCACCTAACTTCCTGCCACATTCGTATCTTGTGCACCTGTTGCCTCTACCTCTGTGCTATCAATCATGCTCATCTTCATCCCTCCCTCCCATTCCCTGTCTCTTATCTCCCCTCACCCACTAAGCCCAATACAGCCTCTCACAGTGTACTCAGCTGCGACAGTGTGGCCATACAGCTATACGTTTGTTCAGAAGTACTGTATCATAATATATAGCTTTGAAGGAGGAGATAGTGCAAAAACTTAGCAACATTGTAATTTCGTTATGTGCGTATCACTGACTCAACACGTGAAACATACGGTGAGTTGTTAACTGTTACTTCTTCCATTATCCACATTTTAGGAAGATATTTAAAATAACTATTTAGAATTTCCAAAATCCTAAACAGTAATTCCTAGTGTTGCGGGTAGGCCACCGATTTTCGTGCATTACCAAATAGTAAAACGTATGCAGTCATGCTGTATCGTATCGCTATACATGTATGAGGTGTGATCAAATAGATTTTTTTTTTAATTTTGTGGCCTTTATACAGCTGATATTCAGTTTTTTTAATCCTGTTTGTGATGTGTGTTTGGACTTTTAGCTGTTTCGAATATTTAGTTTATTGTTGACAGTCAAAAAGCTTTTTGAGTGATCAGTGAATTTTTACTTTTGAAAAAGATGGATCAAATATTTTGCATTAAATTTTGTTTGAAAAATGGAATAAAGTGCAGCACCGCCTTCGTAACATTGACTGTGGCTTTTGGTGAATTTATTATGAGTATGGTAAGATTTTACTAGTGGTATAAACATTTCAAAGAGGGTTGAGAAGACATTGAAGACAATGGCCGTCCTGAATGCCCTAGCACATTAGTAGTTGATAACAATGTGGAAGAAGTAAAGAATATGGTTCTGGAGAATCATCAGATCACTATCAGAGAGGTTGCTGATCATATTGGAATATCCGTGACTAATAACAAACAAGTTTTTAGAATGTTTTGGGAATGAAACATGTAGCAGTATACTTTATTCCAAAATCTTGAATTTCAGGCAAAAACAACTTAACATAGATATCGCTCAAGAATTGTTAATGAAGTCAACAACAATGCACAACTTCTAAAGAAGGTTATTTCAGGCGAAGAAACATGATCAGATGGGTATGATGTCGAAACCAATACCCAGTCATCACAATGGAAAAAAAGAGACAAGACCAAAAAAATTGACAATTTCAATCACATGTGAAGGTTCTTCTCATTGTTTGCTTTGATTACAATGGGTAGCGCATCATGAGTTCCTGCCTTATGGTTGTACAGTTGGTAAGGAATACTGCCTAGTAGTTGTACCCTGTTTCCTGTTTGCTTGAAGCAATCCGAAGAAAACTGTCAGAATTCTGGCAAAACCACTCGTTGTAAATTGCTTCACAATTAATCCAGCCGCTCACACCTCAATGCTTGTCCATGATATGTGGTAAAAAGCAAATCCGTTACTTTGCTTCAGTCACCATATTCACTGGAAATGCCCCCCCTCTGTCATTTCTTTCTATTCCTGAGGCTGAAGAGAACCATGAAAGTATGTTGTTTTGCCACCATTGACGAGGTTAAAAGAGAATCTCTGAAGGAGCTGAACACCAAACAAAAAGTGTGAGTCCCAGAAGTGTTTCCAAGATAGGAAAAAGTGTTGGCACAATTATATCTGAAGGGGACAAGTTGATGATGAATAAATAAAGATCCTTTAAGGGAAAAAAATCCCATGGCTTATTAATCACTACTTGTACATTTGGTTGTAAAACAATAAAAAAAGTGTTATCAAAATTCAGTTCTATATATATTTCTCTTTGCTTCTAAAAAAATGCACAGTAACCAATTTCTCTGAAGTTTCTTCACTTACGCCCATGCTTTTATCTATCAGAACATTTTTGTTCATGGAAAATGAACTTACTGCTTCACAGGTGCATACAGCATGAAGAAATTTCAGGCAGAGTCAGACCAGTTTGAAAGTCTTTTGTATTTTTGCCAAAAAATATTTTTTTAATTTCATACACTTAAAATCAGTATTTGTTCAGCATATCTTTTGAGCTCCATAGGATGCATGCAAAGATTTTTCAACCTCTTCAATAAATATTAAAGATTTCATCAGTGATATACCTGTGACTTCCAGCTTGATTGTTGTTGCAGTCAAATGCACAAAACTTGATTTGATGTAAATAAGACCTTGCTTAAAATCTGTTTCTTGAATGCCACTTGTACATCTTTAATGCAGACTGCAGCAGTGGCTTCAAAAGTGTCTGTGAAGAAAAAAAAAAAAAAAAATCAGTTAATGGCGCAGTAATTTAGAGTTTTTCAATAGAATGAAGCTGACAATTAAGTTCAACAAATCTATGGTAATTTACTGTCTCTTACCTGACCCTACTTCATTAAAATTATCACAGTAAAAAGATAGCAGCATTTATCCAGTCACCACCTCTAGTTAAAATAGGCTGTTGTGGTAAAGGTGAATCTGCCAGTAAATCTCTAATGCGGCAGCAGGGGCAGATGCTTTTAAGAATATCTTCATTAGAAAGAAAGTCAGCATATAGTTCAATTAAACACCATCAGAATCATTAAACCTTTGTTTTTTGTGTGACTATTTACCTTGTTTTTTGAGGATATCACATATTCATATTGAGCATATTTTAGACCTACGGTTTCAGTTATACAATACAGCGTATAGGCCAAACATGTAATGTTCTTTAGGTTACGATAAAATATTTTAATTGCTTTCCCAGACTTCATCACATATGGAGCAACATCTTTGAACGATGGTAGGACCTTTTTTTTTTATTGGTTCAGTATTCCTGAAAAATAATGGAAATATCAAATTACAGTTACATTTCAAAACACGGCATACAGTCTGTAGACATTTTGGCAAACACAGCTTCCTTGGTTTGTGGGTCAAGGGGAAGGAGCACATGCAATTTTCGAAGGAGAGAAGTGGTGTGTGGATAATCAGTTTCCATCACTTCATGATGTGGGGGCAGCATATGTTTCATACCAATCATCCACTATAGTAGAAATGTCACATGGAACTCAGAAGTAACAAAGTAATGTGACAGCACATAACAAAGCAGCTCATGTCCAAATATTGTGCTATCTGAAGCTAAGAGAATGAAATTACATTAACCCTGTGAGAACACTGTTATATAACAGAGATACCGTATTTACTCGAATCTAAGCCGCACTTTTTTCCGGTTTTTGTAATCCATAAAACTGCCTGCGTCTTAGAATCGAGTGCAAAGTAATCAGAAGTTCTGAAAAATGTTGGTAGGTGCCGCCACAACTAACTTCTGTCATCGAATATATGTAGCACTACGCAGGCATGCTTTGCAGGCACAAAGATAAATACTGCCGCCAAAACCTCTGCGTCAGTAAATAAATTTAAAAAAAAAAGGTGGAAGACGAGCTTTTTTCTCCGCCTCGAGTTTCGACCACTGCATTTTCATACATTATCCAACGAAGTAAATACAAATTCCGTATTGTTCATCTTCGAATGTAGCAGCATTGCAATGTACTACGAAAATCCGACTGGCAAGACTGTTTGGGATTTTTCTCAATATGGCCAACTCTGTGTTCTGAATTTTTTCCTACCTGTGAGAAGAGATGGCTGCTAATAGGAACTTTTATGAATTGTGAATCACATGCAGTATTCTCTTCACCATAAGAATAATACGAATATAAACATTTTGCCATGTATTCTTTCATGTTTGCTGCTATCTCATTTAAATCCTGTCTGCCTAATAAACTACGAAACTAGAGTGAGACAACAGCAAACGTGGAAGAATATACATATCGTTCATGTTTATATTCGTATTATTCTTATGCCTAATAGTGATACAGTCAGAAATGAAGCACGGCAGTTGACTAGATTTTTAAATCTAAGATGACTCTAATTTCTGTGCAGAATGTAATGTACTAAAGAGGCGTCTGCAAAGATTTCCAAACAGAGAAAAATTTTCGCTAAATTCTCCTTCAAACATCTTCTATCATACACAGTCTATTATTTGCTTCTTGTTGATCATTAGAAAAAAGCAGCAGTGTAAGTAACAACAAATAGCAGTCTCTTGCCATTGTTTCGCTAATAAGACGATTCCTCTCTCTCTCTCTCTCTCCCTCTCCCTCTCCCTCTCTCTCTCTCTCTCTCTCTCTCTCCCTCTCCCTCTCCCTCTCTCTCTCCCCCTTTTTTTTTAAATTGTAAGCGGCAGTAGCGTGCACAAAAGCAAGCCATGCCGCGAGCGGCGACAGGCCATAAACACTCATTATCAGAATGCGACAAACAATATATGACACAGTACAATAATGCATTTTCAGCTTAGAGTGATGTAAACACCTATAACAAAGAGAACGGCACTTATCAGATCAAAGAAAAATAAGCAATCAATTAAAACCAGACGAAGCACGTGAAAAAGGAAGGGTACCCGTATAAATACGGACGGAGCGCCTGACGCATAGCAACGGCTACCTGGTAAAGCTTAACTGCTAAGCTCACGACTCGAACCAAACTACTGTGGCTGTATCGTCATTCATTCGACCTAAATTGTGTCTCATATTACAATGGACCAACTTTGTTTCGATTTGGAGGTGGGGCCACAACTTTTCTCTCCCCTTGAATTTCGAGTATCAAATTTCAGGTGCGGCTTAGATTTGGGAAATTTTTTTTTCCTCGATGTCGAGTCTCATTTTTCAGGTGCGGCTTAGATTCGAGTGCGGCTTAGATTCGAGTAAATACGGTAGATAGTAGCCTTGGGAGAGCCAGCCCTGACAACACTCTACCATCTGGTGAGCGAGATGTATGAGACAGGCGAAATACCCTCAGACTTCAAGAGGGAATATAATAATTCCAATCCCAAAGAAAGCAGGTGTTGACAGATGTGAAAATTACCAAACTATCAGTTTAATAAGTCACGGCTACAAAATACTAACACGAATTCTTTACAGACGAATGGAAAAGCTGGTAGAAGCCGACCTCAGGGAAGATGAGTTTGGATTCCATAGAAATGTTGGAACACGTGAGGCAATACTGACCCTACGACTCATCTTAGAAGATAGATTAAGGAAAGGCAAACCTACATTTCTAGCATTTGTAGACTTAGGGAAAGCTTTTGACAATGTGGACTGGAATACTCTCTTTCAAATTCTGAAGGTGGCAGCGATAAAATACTGGGAGCGAAAGGCTATTTACAATTTGTACAGAAACCAGATGGCAGTTATAAGAGTCGAGGGGCACGAAAGGGAAGCAGTGGTTGGGAAGGGAGTGAGACAGGGTTGTAGCCTATCCCTGATGTTATTCAATCTGTATATTGAGCAAGCAGTAAAGGAAACAAAAGAAAAATTTGGAGTGGGAATTAAAATCCATGGAGAAGAAATAAACACTTTGAGGTTCACTGATGACATTGTAATTCTGTCAGAGACAGCAATTGCCTGGAAGAGCAGTTGAATGGAATGGACAGTGTCTTGAAAGGAGGATATAAGATGAACATCAACAAATGCAAAACAAGGATAATGGAATGTAGTCGAATTAAATGAGGTGATTCTGAGGGAATTAGATTGGGAAATGAGACACTTAAAGTAGTAAATGGATTTTGCTATTTGGGGAGCAAAATAACTAATGATGCTCAAAGTAGAGAGGATATAAAATGTAGACTGGCAATGGCAAGGAAAACGTTCCTGAAGATGAGAAATTGGTTAACATCGAGTATAGATTTAAGTGTCAGGAAGTCATTTCTGAAAGTATTTGTATGGAGTGTAGCCATTTATGGAAGTGAAACATGGGCGATAAATAGTTTGGACAAGAAGAGAATAGAAGCTTTCGAAATGTGGTGCTACAGAAGAATGCTGAAGATTAGATGGGTAGATCACATAACTAATAAGGGGGGGGGGGGGGGTTACTGAATAGAATTGGGGAGAAGAGATGAAGAAGCTTGCACAGGATAGAGTAGCATGGAGAGCTGCATCTCTGGACTGAAGAACACAACAACAACAACAGGTAGTAGCCACAAAGTTCACTGACTTCTTCTGACTGAAACAATGGCACACGGGCTTACTAAAATGTTTACAGACTATTCAAATGTTTTTTTCTGTTTACAATTACACATTCACTCCTTCATAAAGAAAATCGTGACTGTTAAGTGGTTTGCATTTTGCAAACACTTGGTGACATTGTCCTAGTCTGTCCTCAGTTAATTTTCCAACTGTCAGATTTGCAATATATTTTCCCATACAGTCACTAGTTTTGTCAACAGAGGCCCATATGTTTGGGATTTCCGAGTCCTTTCAAAATTCATCTAACACCTAATTGATGAAAAGTTAATATTGAGGTTGAGTTGAGTTTAAGTTCATAACAGTTTATTTTTACATTCTTGGAAGAAGATAATTGAAATCGCAGGTGTTCGGCCAAGAATTTTGTAAGATAAAATTACTGTATTTCCGTGACACACTGTCAGAAATGAATAATTTTTACATGTTTGTAAATGTACATGGAAACTGACTGACTTAAATACTTTTTCACTTACCTGTGCATATGATACTTGAAGGTAACTTCTGCATAAGGCGGTTGGATACAGGACATAATTTTTTGTGTACTTTTCTAAAACTGGTTCGAATGTGGTATATGACAGTTTTTCAAACAGTATGTTTGCTCCTAGCAAATCAGCATGTTGAAACCACAAAAAATGGATTTATGCTCATTTAGTTGTTTTGTATTAATAAGTGATGCACACTTCGTACTTTTTTTGTCTTTCCGCAGTTTCGTCTTTGCTCTATCACATGCAGAAGTTAGGTGCTGATCTACTTGAAACTTTTTTGAGCTTTTGATGTACAAACAAAATGTAGCCTATATCGACATTTCTTTTGTTACACATATATTTGTTAGGTTTGATATGTTGTATATAACTGGTCAGAAAAATATTATTTAAAATACACAACTGTCTAGTACTAATAAAGTAATTACACATCATCCTTATTGCAACAGTCACAGTAGATGTCAACCCTGTCCGTTCTTAGAATTTCCTTTCCCTCGATCCATTTTAATGTAAGGTCTCTTCTTGCAGCTCTAGTAGAAAGTACTGGGCCATACAAAATCCAACCCCTTTTCTTTGTCAGTGATAATGAAAATTATTTCATCGTTGGCTGACTTCATGATACCAAACACAGAAAGGAAATGATTTAGTGATGTGTTGTTGCTGTATTTTGCATACAGTTCTATGAAGCAAAATCCTGCTCACAATTTCTAAAATTTTTCACTTCTAAAATAATAATTGGTATACAGTTTCTAAATTCCATCTTGATCTCACATCAGAGGTGATTGCAGGTTAAGGAGCAGAGAAGAATAGCTGGCAGAGGCAAGTATCTCTTGCAGTGCTGTTAACATATTTTTCGTGCAATATAGCTCAAGTACAGTAATTTGTACCAGCCACTGACAGATAGCAAGGATTGACAGCAGTGAAACAAGGCACAAAGTCTGTTGACATCTACCGAGCCAGACTAGGGTGCTTGAGCTCACTATGAAGTTGATAGACTGTAACAAAATTACAGAAATTATTCATGTTCTCTAATTTTGGCATAGTTCATATGAAAAAACATCAGTAAAAGATGCTATCATGCAAGTTATTGTATTATGTGCACTGAAGCCAGAAAAATTATATAATATATGTAAATAAAATAAACACCACTCACAGGTTAGGCCATAGTCCTATTCTGACTAGCCAGTTGCTGCCTAGAAGGCAGTATGAGGAGTGAACTATAATCGTGTGATGTGATCGGCTTGTCGCCAATTCCTCCAGCCATTATTGCCAGTTGATGAATTCTGATGATTCTGCTGCTTCTTTATTCAAGCAGCTTCTCATTTGGCCTGACCGGGGCTGAGTGGACCCCGTACCAGAGCTCCTTGTCTCAGAAAAATTTGGGGTGGTACTGGGAATCGAACCCAGTTTCTTTCACACCATAGGCAGCGACTCTAACCATTTGGCTATGGAGGCTGTCATAAATGTCTAAATCCATGCTATTATATAGAAAAAAATATTCAAAATAAGCATTTCTCCCCAAATGGCCAAAATATGTACATACCATGCATTTGTATTAAACTCCAGCTCCAGTTATGAGGAATGCGTAAAAGGTTCAACCAACTGCTTCATCTTAGATGGCTAAAAGCTTTCCAAATTATTATAAGGTCTGCAATCTGTAAAGGAAGCTACTTGGTCTATAGGTTTGCTTTAATGTGTAAATTGAAGACAGTAGTCTGCTCACCTGGGTTGACATTCGTCCTAATCTGGATAATAAAGTTGGTGGTGACTGTAGAGGGTGGAAAGGTCAATATTCCGTGAGATGGTAGAATGATCACTGGGCGCAAATTTATCATGTAGACATCTACTCTATTTGAATTGGTTTTTGAAGATAATCACGTGTAACTGTATATTATCATTACAAAATGATTTTATTTAGTAGTTCCATTTTTGGTTCTAATTGCTTTGTACTTTTACAGCTTTACAACATTTCATAATACATCTTCATCAGTTTGCAATAAATTTACAATACTTTGCAATTAATTTTCAAAAGTTTGCAAAAAATGTTTCAAGAATTCCACTATTGGCTTCAGCACATGTAAATACGCTCAATAAGAACTTATTGTGATACTTACCTTATTGCCTCACTATGTTCCTTAATGGTAGCAGTAGCTCAGCTTCCGTACCCACCTTTCTGCTGTATACATCTGTCTACATCCAACCACATTAACAAAAATCTAATTATGTTAAGTATAAAGCTCAAGTGACCAGATAATGAACTATAAAAACCAGCTTGGCAGGAAAGTAAGTGTGATGGAAATATTGTCTCACTTGAAAAATGCTTGTGCTGCACCATGTCATTCATTCCACGCATCCCAACTTTAGGTATCCATATCTTCACCTGAAATTCAGTGTCACCAAAATTCTTCACACTTCGAAACAATTACTACTTATTATGTAACAAGAATAAAAATAACCTTCAGATTTATTACCATTCGTATTACACCATACCTTGATATAGAGATGAAATTGGAATTTGCAACCACCAGTGGATATTATTATGTATGTTGTTGCCCAAGTGAATGTAGCATTGTCAGTAAAAATTGTTGACCGGAACTATATCATAGTTGGTATTTAATCACTGACAAGATTTATGTGCAGTACTATCTCTGATGTGAAAAAGTTGCACAAATTGTAGGTTTAATGGTACAAGCTTTTTGCATGTAAAATTTGTAATATATCTTTGTAGAACATGAGGTTGTACAAGAAGTTGTTGAAATTGACCTTTCCCCACTCATAAGGAAATGTCAATTTCGAGAATTTGTATAGTTAGTACAATTGTCAGCAGAATTTTTACTTCACTGCCTTGATTTACGTTTTCATTCTTTGATACCTGATCTGTATTTCTTTCTTTTTTTCTCATTTCATGCATATTGTCTCTTATTTTTTGTCATTTTGGTAGTACTAAAAGTTCTCTGTTACCCAGGCTTGGATTATCTGGTTTGCAGGTTATTTATGCACAGTGTGAAGTTTTTGAAACAATACGAGCCATTATTTTGTTTTTATTGGAATGAATTTATGTTTTACCACCAGAAGACAATGCAGATCTCAAGCTCACTGTTGAACATCCCTGATATATTTTTCCTTTGTTTCCCATTTCATCTTCTGGTAAATGTTCGTTCTCTATTCATGTAGCATGTCTATGGACAATTTCTTGTCTATATTTTTGTCTAGTCCTTCCTCTAGGAGCTAAAAGTCCATAATTTCAAACTCACATAAAGCCGTTAGCGAAAGAAAATGATTTAGGTTTTTTCTGGGACACTTGTCTTCAGAATTCTTGCTCTGAGTTCATACAAAATAAAAGCCTATTGTTAACATTGCCATGAGGAATAATATCTTGTTGACTGTACTTTTCTAGCCGCCAACAGATCTCAGCAATAGCTTTAAATAAACCATTGGAAATAAGTGATGATCCATGTGACATATCTTGTTGCGGACAACTTATGGGTACTAGGAAGGTGACCAAAAACAAAAGCAAATGTACTGTTCTAATGATTGAAGAGATATAAGAAGTTATAGATGAATTAGAAGAGAGAAAAACTACAGTAAAACTTTCTCCGGTTTGTGCAATAGGCATACAATCATTATGGGATCAGTTATCACACACATCTCTGCACAGAAATGTGTTGCATTCTTAGTATATAGGACAAACTTCTTTTAACTGTACTTCTGATTTTGGCACTCTGGTAAACAAGAACCTTAGTCAAGAAAAGAGCAAATGACGTGCAGAAACAGAGAAAAGGGACAATTTCTGGAAAGTGAACCGAAAACTGGTGATGAAATATAAAATGTGTTTTAAGTGTAGTTTTGTAAATAAGTTGTAACTAATGCAATGGGCTTTCAAATATTACATGTTTCAAAATACAGTAAATTGCAGTTTGTGGTAAAAACATGCATTTTGGATTATTAAAGTTTATCGGCAACCCGTGAAGTTTCAGGTCTGTATTAATCCAGACATACTGGGAACTTGCTGTACTAAGTTTATTCTGACCAACATATCTGTAGAATTTTGCAAAATGTTTTGATCTTGTGATCCTTTCATCCCAGCATCTGATTGATGGCGGTATCTTTAATTGAAGTTCAGATCTACTTCAACTGTTCATCCATTTTTTCCAATACTGTTCCCTCATCACACGCAACATTAACTGTTCCAAGTTACTTAATATTCTTCTGTTAAGGATTAAAATCAATTTTTTATTTAGTTGACTGGTTTTTTCACCAGGGGTCACTTTATCTTATATAATAAAGTGTAGCAGCTGAAATATTCAGTGCTTGTTTACAACACATGCAGGGGACGGACCAAATAATATGAACACCATACACTTTATTACATCTTGTTGCAAGCTGACACCACTGGGTACACATAAATACTGTGATTTGACTGCGGTGCACAGTTGACGTTCCAAGTCTTTGAGGTTTTCTTTTAGTGTATTATATGCTTTGTTCTGCGATAGTGAAATGTACAATTCCTCAGGTTTCATAAAAGGGCATCTTGATGGTGCGAAGTTAGCAGGAGCACCTGCGAAGAAAATGGCTGAACTTTTTTAACATTTCTCAACTGACAATATCCATGGCAATGACGGTATAGACAAAACATGATAAAAGAGCATTAAAAAGGGTTATGGCCAGACAACATAAAACTACCATGCAAGAGTGTTTGCGGGGCTCAACACTCACTTGAGAAATACTGTGTTGACAAAAACTGTATGTGGGAGCATGCATCAAGTGTGGATCTGATTACAACACCAGGGCAATGGGAGCGCACACTTAAACTTTGTTAGTGCCGTTCCATCTTGCTGTGAAATTGGCACATGCAAATTTTGTAATCAGTTATGATCTAACAATCAAGAAATATTGGCTTTGTCTAGCTGGAATTAAGTCTGTCAGGTGCCTATCGGTAGACTTCCAAACCCTGAGCCACCTGTTCCTACAGTAGTGTATAGTATCCACTGACTGCAAACTTTCCAAATAAAAAACCCTCATGTAAGACTTTTAACAGTCAATGTGCAGTTTGTGTAATATTATGGTGACTACAGAAAATGTGAAAGTGTGGCAGACGTAGTATTCTACATATTTTTTCATGATGTTGAACATATATTTGAGACACCCATAAACATCTGCAGACTTCATAGTTTCTAGTGTGGTTGTTAGGTATCAGTAGTGGCTGGCATCAATGTAAAAATATGTTGTTATTGAAACATTTGTTATGTTGCTTAGTAGATGTCAGCAGGTGTGCATGCACACTGTTCTGCCCCATGAACGTTCAATTTAACTTTGAACTTGTGTTTGTTTGTTGTGTAAATTGGTTGTGAAAGAAATTTAAACAAAAATATCATGTGATCACTTTCTTATTTGAATATAACCATTTCTTTTTCAATTCCATTTATAGTACAAATATTGCTTAATTGGAGTTTGGTTAGTGCTTTTAAAACATAATGTAAAAAACATTTTAAAATTCCAACCACAGATTTCTACAAATACCGAAAAAAAACAAAGATTTTAGCCACTCTGCAGATAATGGCAGTTAGCTATGGCAACAGCACCATGAGCATTGAAACAGCTACCAACAGAATTCCAGGAGTACAACAATGTATTTTAGTGTGCAGTGCGCTTCCTTTTCAGTCATTGTTCAAACATTAAAGTCATTCTCCACCCATCCAATAGAGTACTGCTTCTAGAGATATATGCCACCTTTATCTTCAACAAAATTTTATGAGTTTTGGAATTTACAGTAGAGCCAAATGTGGCCTGTGTCTTCTTTCAAGCAGTCAGTAGTTTTGCAATGTTGTCATGCAACATTCCCATGTAGGCAAAAATGTGTTCTCACTCCGTAATGAACTACTTCCAGCAATATTACTTCTGAGCTTCTGCGGCACATGGGTATTGTACCACTGCTACAGTGATTGATGATTGTATACGGAGACATCCCAGAGAATTTGCTTACTCTTTTTCAAAGGATGGAATTTATTGCCATTCCCTTTTGCGATTGTGGCATATCGCATTATGCCCCACTTTATACAGATACCACAAGCCAGTATCTCTCTCTCTCTCTCTCTCTCTCTCTCTCTCTCTGTGTGTGTGTGTGTGTGTGTGTGTGTGTGTGTGTGTGTGTGTGTGTGTGTGTGTGTGTACGCGCGCGCATGCAAGGGTGGGGATTTGAGTTTGACAAGACTCGTAGCTCCTAGTTTTTTTACAACACGGAAGGTTTATCCAGCAAGATGATTGATCCATCACTTACCTACCTGTACTCTCAGTGCAGCAAAAGCATACTTTATATTGCCATATAGTTTCCTCATCTATTATGTGCCCTTAGAATGATTGCCGTGATTTGTGCATTTACTATCATATTCAGATGATCGGAATTGACTTAAAGCATTTACAGATCAGCAGTGATTAACTTTTTCTATATATACGCAGCCTGACAAGAAAAGTGAAGCAGACTGAAGGGCAAGAGGAAACAAAATGAAACTTCATGGGTTCAGTGAACATGTTGTGTTATTCCAGTGACTACAATAACAAGTCAAAATTACTTATCAGTATCAGCCCACTTATCAGCGTGATGTTGCACCTCATCTGACCTGGATGCTTGCACTGATTGAGTTTGGACAAGTGTCATAAAACCATTGTATACTCTCAGGCAAGCTGGGCCGTAACTGTTGTAACTGGTCCTTGATATCTAGGATACCGACACTGGGACAGAGTTAACGTAATTATTGCGCCCACACACATTATTTAGGCACTCGGGAGTACCTCAGCTGCAGAGTACCTCACCATCACACAGACAGTTCATAGAGATGTACCATTTGTGGATGAACAGTGTCATGTTAAAAAATGGCACCATGATACTGTGATGTGCGTTCTGTAAGACCTTGGCTACACACACCATCAGATTATTTGATTTGTCGCTCTAGTGAAAGTAGGCGAGCGTCAGCAATATGTCTCGTGGTCTTATCATGGTGTGTTTATCTTCTGCCGTTAGGTCAGACGATAGGAATGCCACTTGCACGCTTAGAGTAGCAGATTGACGGTGACCAACTTTAAACAGAACTTCATTAATTTTCACACACATTTATTAAAATAATAAAAAGGCATAGATATTACATAACTTGATTCTGGATGCTGTTTACAATTGACAATCTTATTCTCACATATATCTGATACTTGACAAAGTATCTATTCATTTATCTTCATGGCTATGTACAGGAATATGATAATCTTATTAGGTGCAGACTGAAACTTCACTATAGACTAATGCAGACTGGTGCAGACTAATGCAGACTGACTAATCAGAGGTCTGTACACTTGTTATAATACCTCGAGCGTTCAGGTATCACTGCGCAAGTGTGATCCGCGAGGAGTAAAGGTTCTACGTTAGCAGCAATCTCATTGGCTGCGTTACATATTAATACGCGGATTGGCGGAAGCAGAATTTGGTCCGTCTCTAAGACAGCGCCATCTCGTAGTGCGGAGACGGACGAGTGCTGCGCCTGCGCTGTTGTGCTTAGCGGGGCGCGCTCTATTGGGAAAGTTGTGTACGCGCTGATTGCACGGAACTATGTACACAACAGATACTGTTGCATGAGAGGTAACACATGAGGACGCAGGATGTCTGTGACCATAACCTGAAGTCACACCTGCTGGTTCTCCATGCCAGAAGTAACACCACTGTCCTTTCTAAAACACTGGAAGAACAACATTGCTACCCCCGTTGCTGCAATACTTGATGATAATGGGCATCCATGGTAGTGCAGAACTGAAGTTCATTGCTGAAAACAATGTGATACCATTCATCAGTGGTCCATGCCACCTGATTACGATACCACTTCAAACACAGCAACCATTGCAAGGGATGGTATTTCCCTTGTACGGCTACTGCTAGTCTCCAACTAATGGCACAGCATAGCACATAATGTTGTGAGGAATCCATTATTTGTTCTTGAATGGTTGGTGCAGAGGTGAAAGACACTACAATGTGCTTCATGCATGATGCAGTGATCTTCCTTCGTGGTGGTCAGACGTGATCGATTGGAACCTTGACAAACAAATATGCCTGCCCTCACGTTCCCAAGCCATCAAATGTCCGGCCATTGACCCATTCAAATGCCTCACAAATCTGAATATTACATTAGTTGACCAACTGGCAAAATGTAAAAGCACATTGAGCCCCATTTCAGACCATCAGGTATTGATGACACTGTCTTACATGTGGTATGCAACATCTCTGTGTCCTTCATAGTAAACACGCAACATATATCACTGTTTGTACCCCTTATGTACCCTACCCGGCCTGGTAACAACACTAAAAGTGAACAATACTAATGCACTCTGGTTGTCATTCTGCCTGTCACTGAGAATTTCAGTTATAATTATTTACGTATCCACTGGTGGTAACATTGACATCCAACTACGTCTTGTGGGTGTTTCACTTTTTTGTCAAACTGTGTAAATAAAATTACTTATAACAATGTAATGAAAAGGGTAGTTACTACTCACCAGTTAGTGGAGATGCTGAGTCACAGAAAGGCACAACAAAAAAGACTGTCAGAAACTTTTTGTTGTGTCTTTCTGCAACTCAGCATCTCCACTATATTGTGGATAGCAACTATCCTTTTCATTATATTGTTACATTCCATCCTGGATTTTCCATTTTTTTAAATTCCTTATAGTTTTTAAAACAGGTATACAGCTTCACATGTCTCCACATTGTTTGCATGTTTGTTGCAGCCGGTACAAGTGCCTCAGCAGAGGATAGCAGATGTAACCAGTGGTGCTGGAGGTGGCACTGAACTCCTAGACCTGGACAGTCAGCAACTGAGTTTGGGAAACATCGACTCAGGCGATTTGGCTAACTTTGGTCTTTTCTACAATTCACTATCGGAGAATCTGTCCAGCAACTTGAACCTCACAGATGGGGGAGGTGCAGCTGCAAATACAGAGGCAGCTGGTGGCACTAACATGACTGACAGCCTGACAAGACTCGCAAACACTACCATGCAGGACATTTGCAGTCTGAACAGCATGTATAAAGGAACTGGACACTGACAGTCTGCTAATGCACAAGGTGCAAGCAAGATCCCTGCAAATCATGGAAGTAGGAGGTAATGTCTGTCACAAATTTGAAATTTATTATTCCCATATAGTTTTAAACATCTCATCTTTCCATCTGAATTAATATGGTGACAATTTCCATAACATTGGATTTTTTATATAAATGTTACAAATTTAATTCTAAATTTTGTGTACTGTGACTGAGGTAAATCAGTTCCAAAGTCATCGTGTCCATGACTTTGTTAGATAACTATGGGAGTCATAGCTTCATTGCATGTGGACATTGGGATGCCTGGATCCCTTCATCTTAATTTTGCTTTATGGATCAAAATCAAACTGTCGTGTTTCATACCATGTGATTACCTGTCAAAGAAGTTCAAAATGCGACAGTGAAAGTTTAAGAACGTAATCACCCAATTTCTTCATGTTGTGCTCATCTTCTTTAACAGCTATATGATGAAGACAATACTAATAAAACACAATCTCTTCACAAACCTGCACTTGTGGAAGGACAAAGAAATACCAGTATCGTCATCGGTGGAGTAAGTCTTCAACTAGCCAACACTCTTCCATATCTGGGCAGCATCCTCCCATCAATTGCAGATATAGATTCAGAAATTCAATACAGAGTTAACTATGCTGGAGCATTCTTTGGCAGAATAAGATCTCAAGCACTTTACAATCACAAGGCCAGTGTTGCAACAAAGATCATCAAATGAAATTCAGTTGTAATTCCCACCCTGTTTTAAGGATCGGAATTCTGGAGCTGTACAGACTGCATCTTACAAAGTGGGAACAACATCACCAGTTGGGTGCTGATAACCTCGATGTTCAGTGCCCCTGACCCAAAGAGAGGGAGAGAGACATACAATCAGTAAAGAATTTATAGTTTTAAGATGCCACTTATGATGGGCAGATCAGGTAGTTTGCCTATCTAATAATCGGATTCCCAAAGAAGTGTTTTACTCTCAGTTAAAAATGGGCAGACACTTTGTGGGGAATTGGAGGAAACAATTTGGGGATGTAATTAAGGCTATCATGAAGATGTGTCACATTATTGTTAACAGTTGGAAGACCTCAGCCCAGATTGTACATCCTTTAGATCACTAGTCTATTGTGGGTCATTATTTTTTAATAAAAGAGCTTATGAACAGGGATCAGTAAAGGAAAGTACAAAAAGGGTTGTTCTAAAATCAGAGGTAAGGGATGAGATGATTGATGTAGGGAGAACAAAATTGAACAGCAACAAGAAAGATGCAATTGTGGAGGGGGGAAATCAAAATATGAAACTTGAGCAGAAAGGAAATTAAACAGTTGCTGGCAGAAAGTTGTTACTGAAGTTGTAACTATGTGTGGGGGGAGTTAATGGGTGGAAAGGAGATACGGTAATAGTTTAGCGAAACTGATAGTAAGTGTATGCTGGGCGCTAAGTACAGGGTGTACATAAAGTCCAGGAACACTTTCAATTATTTATTGTACAAGAACCAAACACTGTACAGATATCATATGAGAGCTATTGAGAAAGTAGGGAATATTGCCATGTGACGCCGCTAGGCGTGTGCCAATCGCATATATTTTGGTATGTGCATGCTCAGCAGCTCAGTCGGCATCCATCCATGACAACGGGAACATCTCTGCATGTCTGGTTTTTTAGATATTTGAATTTTAAATGTGCGCTGCAATCGAAAATACCGCCAGTTGTGAGGTGGAGTCTGTGATACAGTTTTTGTTGGCAAAAAACCTAAAACCTATAGAAATTTATCGTGAACTGTGCGAAGTGTACAGAAACAATGTAATGAGTGAATGGCCGAACCAACGTTCATGATGAAGAGAAGATTGGACGCCTGTGCATTGTGACTGACACGATCTTGTCGCTAAAGTTGATGAAACAATTCGTGAAAACTGTTGCTTCACAATAACGGAGCTTTCGCTTTCTTTTCCATTAGTTTTACGGACTTTGTTGTTTGAAATTGTCACTCAAAAGCAAGGCTATCACAAATTTTGTGCATGATGGGTGCCCAAAATGCCTACAGAGCACCATGGAGAACAGTGAATGGGGGCAACGTTGACATATCTGGAGGCCTACCACAAACATGGTGATTCATTACTGGATCGAATCATAACTGGTGACGAGACTTGGGTGAAACACATCAATTGTGAGACAAAATTACAGTCCACGGAGTGGGAGCACACGAGGTCCCCCCAAAAATCAAGAAAATGTTTGCAAACCTTGTCAGCAAGGAAGTTGATGGTGACAGTGTTTTGGGATAGGCAAGATGTGCTTCTTATTGATTTTGTTGAACGTGGAGCAACCATAAATTCTGCCCAGTACTGTCAAACTTTGCACAGCCTTAGAAGAGCAGTTCAAAACAAATGCCGAGGAAAGCTGACATCCAAAATTTTGTTTTTGCACGACAATGCTCGACCTCACATGGCGAACCGCACTAAAGAACTCCTTAATTCATTCAAATGAGAAATTTTCCCTCATCCGTCCTACAGCCCCGATCTTGCACCAAGCGACTTCCACTTGTTTCCCAAGATTAAGAGCTGGCTTGCAACACAGCACTTTGATGACAATGTCAAACTCCAGGCGGGCATGACTCACTGGCGGAAGTCTCAGGTGGCAGAATTTTACGACAAAGGTCTTTCAAAGCTTGTCCACCACTATGATAAGTGCCTCAGTGTGTTTGGTGACTATGTGGAAAAGTAGTATGTCAGTCACTCTTTCAGATGTATATAATAATATGTATTTCTTGTACTTAGTTTTTTTTAATGCCAGAACGTTCCCTTCTTTCTGAATAGCCCTCATACATATGTCATTTTGAAGAGAAACCCTGGAAGTGCCCCCCTCCCCCATGTATACTGCCACAGCATAGTTTGGTAATTTGCCGATAATCAGCGATAGTCGCAAACATGGCGAGTTTAGGTGGGGAGAGAGCTGCTTCATGAAATGGCCTCTCCGATCACCAAATCTCACTCCCTGTGACTTTTTTTGTGGAGACACATTAAAGATCTAGTGTATGTACCGCCTCTAGCACATGATATAGCAGAGCTACAGGAAAGAATATGGGAAGCGACTGCCACAGTCGATGATGCCATGCTGGGACGGGTATGGCAAGAATTCGATTACCGTATTGACGTCTGCCAGGTCACTTGTGGTTCACATATCAAATATTTGTAAAAAAAACTTTCAGAGTTGCTCTTCAAAATGCAGTATGTATAACATAGGTACAATGTTTAGTTCTTGTGCAATAGATAATTGAAAGTGTTCCCAGACTTTATGTACACTCTGTGTAAGTGGCAAAGCATATTTCAAACTGCATAGTTTTGAGATGATGATACTGGGAGGTAACTTTCAAACAGCCCACATACTGAATCAAGCACCAAGGTAAAGACTTGTTGTTTCACAGTGTGCTGTTTGTCAAGATATGAACTCAGCATTCCCTCAGATTTTTTCTGTAGCTAACAGTCTGTTGTTATTCTTAAGAACTTCAATATCACTCTGTCCTTTGTACCACATTCTCACACATTTACTATAATAATAATTTATTTCTTTGCAACACTTTGTCTCCACCAGTTACATAGATAAGCAGAAATGCTCCCTTACATTATCACAACTTGCCTGAAATTCACATTTCCCCTAATTTTCTGTTAGAATATATTTTATTCTCCCATATTCACTTCCATTTCTTCTTACTACTACTGTGCTGTAGAAACCAGAGTTACGATTGTTGGACCAGAGCTGCAGAGAAAAAACTATAATTACAATATAAAATAGTAGAATAAAAAGGCATGATGACAATTCTCAGTATGTTAACTGGATATTGACAATAAAAGTACATAGTTTATGTCTTACTGCTCTACAGCTGACAGTAAAGAAATTGAAATATGATAGTATTAACAGTACATGGGACAGAAGATGAGTGTCTACTTACAGATTTCTGAAACAAGAACACCTGAGGTAAAATTGATGATATTACTCACACACATGCACACAAGATATTGACTTCCACACTGCAGAAGTGTTTTTAAAACCTTCTCCATTGGCTGAAAGAGGTCTTTTAATGAATAAGTATTAAAAATGCTAAAAGCACTAAACTAGAGATTCAGTATACACTAAACTAGAGATTCAGTATACACTCAACTGTTTCATTTCGACTCTGTTCCAGTTCTTTTTGTGTCAGAACGTGTTTTAACAGATAATGTTGTCTTATCACATTTATTACTGATCTTATTTTCTTAACACCTTTTTAGAAAATAAGAATAACAATTAGAATTATAAAGAGAATGATAAGCGAATTGCTTTACAATCTGCTTGCAGTATCATACACACCCCACCTAGAAATCAGATATAGTTTGTGGGTTCTGTTGCAAGTAAAGCCCATTTTCTGGTGCTGTAGTGCCGTACATATGATAAATCACCTCTTTTTAAATTAGCATTTGTCGATAATCTGTTAATATGCTCATGAGCTGGGGAATTAGATATTGCATAGTCAATAGAAATAGATTATTTTGTCTTTTGTTTGTAGCTGATAGAACAGCATTTTCAAATGTTGAAATGTAATTAAATTCACGTTCACAAACATTCCGAGTGGAAGAGGAATGATACAAATAAAAAGTTCATAATGTGATTAAAATGACATGACAAAGGAATAGAAATAAAAAAATACATTTAAATCAATTATTGATAAATGAATAAAAATAATGCTCAAACTTACTTTGACAAAGATTTTAAGAAAATGTTAAGCATTTAATCTTTTGCATGATAGGCCCTTACCACGTCCATTATGCTACACAACCAGTCCATTCATCAGAATGTATTTAAAACTAACAAGTGTCATGTCAGATTCTGAATATTTATTTATTTTTTATGCCTCCTCCCATCAGGGTGAATGGCTGCAGGGTGTGATGTCTGGGATCTTAACCTACATCAGTCTATAGGCGGTTTCAGAAATGTGATCCCACCACCTGGGACCTCTACTTGTAAGACAACAAATGCATGGATGCACAGCATAAGTGTGAGATTGGTGTGTGGAATGAGATGTATTGGCGAAGGCAACAAGGTTGTACAGACACAGTGTGGAATAGATTTGCCACCTCCACTGAGAAAATTCCATTTTTATTTGGAGTTGTTGAACAACAGTGGAGAAAGTAACTTTGGAATCAATGAGAGCTGATGCCTAGAGTGCTACTGTAAGTTAAGCAAAAGACATCCTGCAGATTTTGATGGTGTATGGCAAAAGAAAGGTCACACTTCTCTCAAGGTGTTGTCTCTTCAGTTTGGGAAAGTTCTTGATTTTTGAGTGCTTGTGCAAGTCCTGATAAGATTACATAATGATGAGTGAAAATTTCTGACAGATACAGTGGAGAAATGAAAGTTATTGGTGTAGGCAAAGGGTTCAATCATTCAGAGGTGAAACACTGTGTACACTGTGCCAGGTATATGGGTGATTTTGACAGTAAGATTTTTCAGTGTGTGGTGCAATATAATCCGAACAAAGAACTGAACATTATGAAACTTGAATGTTTTGATCGTGCCCAAACACATTTAGGTAGGAAGTTGATGAAAGACTAATAATTTAAAAGAAATGAGGGAAGCTGTGTGGGCCCTCCTCTTTCACAGGGTTGCTACAGACGAGGAGCCATATCATTATCTCTGTCCAAAGCATCCTGTATGCAGAAATGCTTGCCTAAAACAGTATTTGTGTGCCTCAAATCCCTAAGAACTGGTTTCATGGATGTAATATTGTGTTTCAATGCAGAATAGTCAGCAGGATAGAAGTTTTCAGTGATACAGACATAGAGCCTGGAGTGAACATGAAGAGTGCACTTGTCAGTTTAGCAGTTGAGGGTGTGGGAGGCCAAGAAAAGTGCTGTACAGATGACAAAAGAGGCCAGATTTTTAAAAAGAGGCTCCAAAAATAAGCTGTAGGATATAGAAACCTGTTGGCAGTGTTGTACCTGGCAAATTTTAACTTTGAAGAAGTGAAATGAAATGAAATCGTATAGTATTTTGGCTGGGAGACACCTTATGGAGTTGTTTGGCCGTGTGGTGCATGTCTTTCTGTTTGACGCCACTTCGACAACTTTGCACGTCAGTGAAAGTGAGATGAATGAAATGATGAGAACAACACACAAAACCAGTACCTGAGCAAAGAAAATCTCTGACTTGGCTGAGAATCAAACACAGGACCCCGTGATCTAGAGGTAGCAACGTTGATCACTAGACTGTGAGCTGTGGGCTCTAAGTTGAACATATCATACCAAAAAACTTTAATTGCATTTTCCTGGAAGTATAAAATTTTTAGTTTTAGGTACAATTTTCTCTGAAACTAATACACGTGTGTCAGTGAAACTAGGCACAGAAATTAATTACATCATTTTCATTAAAGTGTCCTAGAATTATGACAGTCAAATAAAAGGTGTGATACATATTTTGGTAATACTTTTTTAAATGCCAATTTTTTAAGTCTCATACTTTTGATAAATTTCTACCGATAACAATGATACTGTCGTACAAGTAATATGCTTTGAAGAAAATATGACAACTTATGTAAGTTTCAAATTTAGTGTTATTTGAGCAAATAGTTTTCGAGAAATGGGTACCAGCTTTATTATGATCACCCATAGGCAATTTGCTCAGTGCTGGGTCCCCTTAAGCAAAAATTGTGAGTGAGTATATGTATTGTAATATCAATGCAAGAATTTCTAATTTATTAAATACACTACTAGCCATTAAAACTTGAACACAATGAAGAAAGCATGCAACAAACATAAAAGTGTCATAAACTGTACAACAAGCTCGAATGATAGCGTGATTAGCATTTCAGTGCAATCGCATAAAGTGAGCAGGAGTAACGCCACCTACAGTCTGTGTTTAATGAAAGATTTTGTAACAAGATTCCCATTTGTAAATTGTATTTGAATGTTTTTTGTTTGTGTGATTGTGCTTTGCCTTGTGTAAGAAGGAGAAACATCTACCAGCATGTGTCGGAATTTGGTAGTCATACTGATTCAGCACCTTGAGTAATGTTATGGGGTACCATAGAGTACACAACAATTATCACCTCTGATTCACTCTTATGGTAATTAGGACAGCAGGCATTACGTTTCAGACATGTAAAGGCTGATGGCTGTGCCCTGTCTTCAAGGTCTCTGTGACATTAGCTTTCAACAGAATAATGCAAGACCACAAGTAAATGTCCCATTGAGCTCAGTTTGACTCAGTGCTCATCTCGATCAGTGCTGTTGTTGATGCTACAGATGGCAGCTCTGTGTACTAAATTTCACACCATGTATACCTTCAAATCATCTAAAAAAAAAATGTATTCTTTCTACACACACACACACACACACACACAACTTAAAATTTTGTTATTTATTTCCATTTTAATGGCCAGCAATTAACTTTGAATACAGCCAGATACAATTTTGAACTAAAAATTTATTTTGCACCGACCTGAGTTTCTGTACAACATTATTTTCCCGGTAGATAATTCAGGCAAGGAAACTGAGGTGGTGACGCATTTTCGGACACCACTCATTCACAAGCTACATTACAGCTTCTAAAGTTTTCAGTACCGGTACATATTTTGTATATTGATATGTTCAAGCCAGTAAAGATAAATGAAAAATCTCTACCTTGGAAGATCTGTTAAGCATAGCTGATAACAACAGTGAAAACAGATATAAATTGCAAGCTGTTAGGGTTATCCATTCAACGGGGAGGGGGAGTTATTTCTGGATTCCGAATGGCTCCCCATTGGGCAAAACATTTTTTAAGTTCAGAATTTCTTCTGTGCCCTTAATCCATAATTCTTCTTTTTGGTTCATATGAATATCTATTAGATTGCTACTCAGCTTAAAGATGACATGTTGAGTTGAAGGCTGGCACAACAGGAAGAAAAATCACACACACACACACACACACACACACACACACTCCAACCCGGAGTGTGTGTTATTACAGATAGTTCTTAATTTTTATTACTATATGTCCACATTGACTATGGAATCAGCTCAGATCTTTCTCTGACTCCTTTCCATAGTTCTGCTGGTGCAGTATGAAAAATTGTATACAATATTGAGCTCCATTGCTGAAAGTTAAGATAGCTTACATTATTATTGACTTTCCATCATTTTTCTGGTGATCCAAAAACATTAAAGTGCTGAAGGCTCGGGAGCTTAGTACTTTAGACGTGTCTGTACCACGGGATTCATACATCCCTTGTTGTATGCCAGGTCAGCACATGAAATGAAAACCCAGTTTTCTGTTGACAGTGCTGTATTTTTCCATGGGTAATGCTAGAGCTCTAGACCTGCAGAATAGACAGAAATGAAAGGACCTGGTATCAGTTTGGAGTGGTTTGGTATAATGCTCCAATGAATACATTCATATGCTTACTTCCTGTTTGTACAACAACATTTATAAAACTTTTTATTTTTTGTAAGTAAGTAATAAATACTATTCTTTGTTGTGTTTATGATATACATGTTATTTGTTTTTCTACTGTATTGTTACAGATCTGAGTGGAGAGTAGCCTCCAGCAGAACAGTGAATGTGTAAGTAGTAACTCCTGTGAGGATAATGAGTGTAGCACTAACAAATGTGGTGGGACGCAACAACGACATCCAGTCAGTTTGCTGTGCAATAAAAGAAACTGGACTTCAGTACACCTAGGAAAAGTAATGACAGATTATACAAATAGAGAACGGTACAGTTCAGACGTAGCATTTTCTAGTGAATTCAGGTGCATCATTTGTCCAGTTATGAACCATCTGCGTCACACCATGAGAAATTCGAGAAGTGATCTCGGTTTGATGTCGTACATTATGTGCAATGAAAGTTGGCTGTGGAGTGCACTTGGGTCTCCAGTGCTAAGTGCTCTTGAAACTTGTAAAACAATGTACAAAGCTGGCAGGAAATGACTATATTAAGCAAATTTGTGTAAATGTTATTGATGAATGTTGTTTTTATGAGGCTTTTATCCGTTGTACATTTTATTCATGTGGACTTTTATTTGTATATTTTATACAAAAACTTTTATAGCAGGAAAAACAAAATACTACTGTTGCTCACTTTTATTCTGTAAGCCAATGGCTTACAGTAAACAGTGTACACTGATTTTATTTCAGTTGTTGTATTTGAGTATAATATACACATTTAATTTTCATACTTTCTCTGATCTCTCAGCCTGGTATTTAATTGATTTTTGTATCTGCAGTAGTGACTTTGTATTGATTTCATGTATTTTCTTATGCACTTTGAAGTACAAGCCAGTTATACAAACACAGTTAAAATAAATGTGACTGCAGATCCATTACTTGCATGAGAAATTTGCCATTCTTTTCTTCAGTCACGTATGTTATTTCATTGCTACAATGTGGATGACCTGCAAACCTAAAACAGAAAATTTCCCTTCTCCCATTGCAGGTTTCCTTTTCCTTATACTGAAAAATGAAACTGATACAAAATTGTACATTTAGAGTAATAACTCATCTAATTGTAGAAGTGTTGAATAATGGATATGCCCACGAATAAGAACTTTCAGTGGTAAAGTCGTAACTGAGCAAAAGTACACTGATGAACGAGAACATTGTGACCACTGCCAACTGTGAGGTAGAAAGTCACCAGGCGGCATTGCGAGTGTGACGTGTCAGGGAAAGTACATAAGTGCAGAATCATTCTAGCATTACTACTGGCTACACATGAGAAAATCCACTGACATAAGAGACTTTCACAAACAGCATGTGGTTATGGCCCAGCATCTACGTAGTAATGAGTCTCTCAGAAATGCCGAAGCCGGTCGGCTGTTTGCGTTTTCTGTTTTGAGCTTCTATGGAAAGTGGTTGAAGGAAAATGAAAACATATGCAGGAGACAAGCGTATTGGATGTTGTGTCTCAACACAGAATGTGGTGATCCTAACTTGCCCTCTCAGTAAAGCAGGATAGGAGGTGATCAGCTGCAGATTTGATGACATAGAGCAGTGCTGGTGCAGGCAAAATTCTGTCAGAGCACACCATTCAATGCACAACTTTTGAACATGGTCTCTGCAACAGAGAACCCCTACATGTTCCCATGTTGACTCAACGACATCATCAGTTACAGTTGCAATGGGCACAAGATAGTTGAGACTGGACCATAGATCAGTATAAATGTCACGCCTAGTGGGTTCTTGTTTCACATGTCACATGTTCAGATATACTGTTGTCCTGGCGAGGGTCTGCTCGAAATGCACACTGCGCCATGGACGCAAGCAAGCCTGTGAGTGCAACATGCTAGCATATCCAGTATGATCAAAGGCACCAGTGCAGCTGTGTACTGTTAAAATTATTGTGGACTGCCTGTATGCCTTCAGTGCAGCTGTGTACTGTTAAAATTATTGTGGACTGCCTGTATGCCTTCATGCTTCATTTCTTCCTTGATGGCAGTTGTATCTTTCAGCAGGATAATTGCCCATGTCAAGAGGCTATAACCATGCTACAGTAGTTTGAGGACCTTGATCTTGGCCATCAAATTCACCTTATCTGATGAAGCATATCTTGGTCAGTATCGGACACCAGCTCTGCACCCATAAACTGTGGGCCTATAACTGCGGTAATTGCATGACGTGTCCTTAGACATTTTGTGCCATGCAGCTCCATACACGTAGCAAGGACTTGTTGAACCCATGCCATGCAGAATCGCTGTTGTATTGCAGTCCACAGATGGAATAGTAAGCAGGTTGTCATAATGTTTTGTCTCATCAGTATGTGTATTGTCACATATTATGCCACAGACACCCATTTTTTTCCCTTCATTCGTATTTCAAGACTGGCAGTGGAAATGAATTTCGTAAAATCTACTTATGTGTAGGAATAAACAGGAATTATTTTTCTCCTGAATTCTCATTAGACATTGTGACATGTGAAAATAAAATGCCTGAGAAGACAAAATACATGGGAGTATATGGTTGGGATGTGGATATAGTGGAGTTGAAGCAGATGCAGGAGGAGAGCTTGAGCCTACACAGTGATTCATCATTTATGTCATATACAGGTTGTTACAAAAAGGTATGGCCAAACTTTCAGGAAACATTCCTCACACACAAAGAAAGAAAGTATGTTATGTGGACATGTGTCCGGAAACGCTTACTTTCCATGTTAGACCTCATTTTATTACTTCTCTTCAAATCACATTAATCATGGAATGGAAACACACAGCAACAGAACGTACCAGCGTGACTTCAAACACTTTGTTACAGGAAATGTTCAAAATGTCCTCCGTTAGTGAGGATACATGCATCCACCCTCCGTCGCATGGAATCCCTGATGCGCTGATGCAGCTGTGGAGAATGGCGTATTGTATCACAGTCGTCCACAATATGAGCATGAAGAGTCTCTACATTTGGTACCGGGGTTGTGTAGACAAGAGCTTTCAAATGCCCCCATAAATGAAAGTCAAGAGGGTTGAGGTCAGGAGAGCGTGGAGGCCATGGAATTGGTCCGCCTCTACCAATCCATCGGTCACTGAATCTGTTGTTGAGAAGCTTAGGAACACTTCGACTGAAATGTGCAGGAGCTCCATCATGCATGAACCACATGTTGTGTCATACTTGTAAAGGCACATGTTCTAGCAGCACAGGTAGAGTATCCTGTATGAAATGATAACGTGCTCCATTGAGCGTAGGTGGAAGAACATGGGGCCCAGTCAGGACATCACCAACAATGCCTGCCCAAACGTTCACAGAAAATCTGTGTTGATGACGTGATTGCACAATTGCGTGTGGATTCTCGTCAGCCCACACATGTTGATTGTGAAAATTTACAGTTTGATCACGTTGGAACGAAGCCTCATCCGTAGAGAGAACATTTGCACTGAAATGAGGATTGACACATTGTTGGATGAACCATTCGCAGGAGTGTACCCGTGGAGGCCAATCAGCCGCTGATAGTGCCTGCACACGCTGTACATGATACGGAAACAACTGGTTCTCCCGTAGCACTCTCCATACAGTGACGTGGTCAACGTTATCTTGTACAGCAGCAACTTCTCTGACGCTGACATTAGGGTTATCGTCAACAGCACGAAGAATTGCCTCGTCCATTGCAGGTGTCCTCATCGTTCTAGGTCTTCCCCAGTCGCGAGTCATAGGCTGGAATGTTCCGTGCTCCCTAAGACGCCGATCAATTGCTTCGAACGTCTTCCTGTCGGGACACCTTCGTTCTGGAAATCTGTCTCGATACAAATGTACCGCGCCATGGCTACTGCCCCGTGCTAACCCATACATCAAATGGGCATCTGCCGAATCCGCATTTGTAAACATTGCACTGACTGCAAAACCATGTTCGTGATGAACTCTATCCTGTTGATGCTACGTACTGATGTGCTTGATGCTAGTACTGTAGAGCCATGAGTTGCATGTCAACACAAGCACCAAAGTCAACATTACCTTACATGAATTGGGCCAACTGGCGGTGAATCGAGGAAGTACAGTACATACTGACGAAACTAAAATGAGCTCTAACATGGAAATTAAGCATTTCCAGACACATGTCCACATAACATCTTTTCTTTATTTGTGTGTGAGGAATGTTTCCTGAAAATTTGGCCTTACCTTTTTGTAACACCCTGTAGACTTGCAAGAATGATGGGCTGTGGCACCTCAGCACAGTCTTACTTGACGGTTACTAAAAGGTGTTTATGTAAAATTGTAATATTTTTTTTAATCTGGCTGCTTTATAGTGTACATTCAGACATAGAGACAAGCATGTTTTGGTAGGTGAGTGAATTAAGTTCCTAACATTCGCAGCCTGTTTAAAAATTAACGAGACTGTATAGAAACAATATTTTTTTTAAAAGTACAATCGAATCTTAATGCCTTCAAAACAGTTGCTGAAGGAGTAATGCACTCTTCCGCAAGAGTTACAAGCTGGCATTACTTTCAGTTACTGCTTTGCCAAAACAAGTGTTCTGACCTGAAAAGGATTAACACGTGGGTGTTATGAGGATTGCCCTAGGGAAGTGTGATAGCAACTCTTGTTCTCTATACATATGAATGATCTGACAGATAGGGTTAGCAGCAGTTTGCGACTGTTTGCTAATGATTCTGCTGTTTACAGGAAGTGTCATTGTTGACTGACTGAAGGAAGATACAGGATGAATTGGACAGAATTTCTATTTGGTGCAATGAATGGCAACTTGCTCTAAATGTTGAAAGTTAATGCCGATGAGTAGGAAAAACAATCCTGTAATGTTCAAATACAGTATTACTTGTGTGCTGCTCAAGATGGTAAAGCTAATTAAATATCTAGGAGTAATGTTGAAAAGTGACAAAATGGAATATTCATATAAGGTTGGTTGTACAGAAGGCGAATGGTTGAGTTTGGTTTATTGGGGGAATTCTAAAAAAGAGAGCTCATATATAAAGGAGACTGTTTACAGAGTACTTGTGCAACCCTTTCTTGAGTGTCTTCCCACCAGGTCGAAATTAAGGGAGACATTAAAGCAATTCACAGGCATGCTGCAAGATTTGTTACAATTAGCTATTCCTTCCGTATTGACATGACTTCTCTCCACTGAAAATATTGCTCTGGGTTGAAAATCACTTGTGTGAAGGCTGTGCCTACACATCTCTTACCACCAAACAGGTCTTGGTTCTGTATTAGTTTATTACTATTGTCTCTCTCTTATCGTCCACACCATGAGTCATATAAGGAGCCCCAGGTATGCCCTCTTTGCTCGAAGTCAGATTTTACCATGTCCTTTTACCAGAGTTGGTCTTATGTCTCAGTTTCAAATCACACAGTAGTCTTGGTAGCTTGTTATTGTCCATGTGGCACACATCATACCATTTCAGCTGCTGCGAGATTATTTTGTCTTACAGCTTGGACCTGTTTTCAGATTTCCTCATGTAAGATTGCTATTGCTTTGAATATTTCTGACCACACTATGAACAAACCTTGTACTGGTATTCACAGATGATGCATTTTAGTGCTCTTTCTTGTTCCATATTATGTCTTTATTTGATAGAAACTTCTACTTGTGTGAATTCTCTGAGTGACTACTTCGTCTATGGAACCAGTATCAGAGACAACACTGCCACAATATTTGAAATGATGGGTCATCTGTAGCCGTTTCCTATCCATTTCAAAATGTCCCATTGATTGCCCATTTCTGTTCTTGACCATCACCAAACTTTTCTCCTGCTTAAGATGAGATCATATACTTTAGTAACTTTTGTCCAGGTTTTTATTTAATCTTGAAGATGTTCTTTAGTGTTTTTCCACAGATGTAGGCATCAGCAACAACATGTTACACAGTTTTCATTTTATCAGCTTTAAGGATCTGATGTACTTTTCTGTGGATCTTGTGCATTACAGTAATGAAATGGAGAGAAGACAGAATTTCACCTTGTTGTAACCCAGATTTCGTGTGAAGTGTGGGTGTCATTCCTATGGGTGTTTTAAGTTTACAGTTGGTACCTTCATACAAATTTTTGATCATGTGTACCATGTCATCTTGTATTCTATTTTTCTTCAGTGTTTCGACGCCTTTTCACTGTTCACTGTATTGAACATATTCTTTGCATCCAGAAAGGCTAACAAGAAGTCACAGTTGCATTCTTAGTATTTTTCCATTAATTGGCGGAGACAGAAAATTAAAGCAGTTGTCTATTTTCCCTTCCTGAATCCGTACTGTTCTTCCAAGGGATTTTCTTCATAGAGTGTTCCCCTTTTACTCTGTACAATTATTTCGTAAAGTTTCCCCTTTTTATCACCTTTCTTGAAAATTGGGATTATGATGCCCATTTTCCAGTCAGCAGGTACCGTCTCTTCTTTCCACATATTTTTTATGTACTTGGAATGTTCCTTATCTCTCTTCAACATCTCGTACATCATTTTCATATTGCCATTAACATCCTCCATATTTCTTAGTGACTGCATAGTTCCTTATTATGGGCAATGAAGTATTTTGTAAACATGTTCTTGTTCAGCAATAGCAGTTCTTATTCTGTCATTACACAATGGCATTTCCTTCCATTTATTTTTGTGCCACTGATTCCCCCACAGAACTTCTCAGTATCGTAACAAGATTTTCTTTCAGATCTTTCCACTTCTCAGCGGTTTCTATGTCTGTCCTTAGAAGCACAGTCCTGATGTTGTCTTCCAACTCTGCTTCTCTATCACTGGCCTTCAGTTTCCATGTCCTGAGTTTCTCTTCGTGTGCCCTTCTCAGTTTTAACATTTTGAATCTGTATCAGCCAATGAGGAACCGGTGATCACTTTAACATCTAGCAATCTATTTTGCTGTTGTTTGTCAGTCAAAATATACTATATAAGAGATTCCCATCCATATCTTTCGATCTTATACCTTTTTTGTTTGTGATACCAAGAGTTCACCCCTACAAGTTAGTTCCTCATACTGTAGCCAAGGAGTCTATTACCTTGTGTTTTTTGTGGAGCTGCCCATGTGACCACAGAATACTCTCGTACCCATCTCTTGCAGTCCCCATTCGGCCTTCATATCACTTGTGATTACTGTTCTTTCCTCTATTACTCTTCCCTTAACGTCATCTTCACAACCAGCCTGTGGTGCTATCACCATGTGAAACTGATAGTCTTGGAAGAATTTAATTTTAGTACAATGTTAAGAATCTGATCAGAAACAGATTTTACATCGACCATACGATCTTTCATTTGTGACCCATAATAGTACCACAGTTTTTTGCTTGGATTCTCCTGACCAGGATAGATGATATCCCACTCAGTTCTTTTGATCTTTGTCCCTTCCATTTGGTCTCACTGAGTCCAAGTATGTCGATTTTCATCAAGTCCATGCATTCTTCTATTTTGCCTCTTTGTATTGGAATATTAAGGCTGACAATTCTGGCAGGATCAATGATGAGTTGTGTGTGTTCTCCTCATTAGTTGTGATGTAGCACTGGATATTGTACAGTGTTTAATAATATTGCCAGAGGGAGAAATATAGTTATTTTATCACTGCATTGTTTCCATTCTGTTTGAAAGCAATTTCATTTGTTCAGAAGCTGGCTTGCCAGATCTATCACTACCAAATGTTGGTCTGTCAGAGCACACATTATTAGCTGCTGGAGTTTCCACTCTTATGTTCTTTTAATATTGTGTGTTCTGTCACTGACACCGACAGTGTTCTGTTTCAATTGTTTTCTTCATAGCTCAGTCCACAACCATTAAATTTGGTGCAAACTAACACATTTTCTCTAAAGTTGTAATATTATGTAATACTTTTATTTGTTTTTGTCCAATTCAGGGGTGTATACGCAGACAAGGGAAGAAAAATTCCCAGATTTCCCCGGTTAAAAATACACTTTTTCCTGGGTGGAAAGATAGTTTTTCCCTCCTAATAGACAGCATATTTTACTCTCGGAACTGTATAACTTATCAGTCCTTTGAATGGTTATGGTTTTATACATGAGCGTAGAATTTCCCGGTGCTTCAGAAACAGAACTTGGGGGAAAAAACACCTTTTGGAAAGGTGTTTGATGTGCAGTAACATGTACGGTGCTTATTTTTGTTTTACAAAAGTATAAATTCGAATTCCATCAAACACCGCATGTTATTTTCCGAAGCATTGAAATCGAGATTGCGATGCGTATTTGTAAGACAGTCATAGCTCATGTCATGTGATCTCACCAGCCGATATTCAGATATATATATATAATGGTGCTACAAGAAAAACAAAGCTTTCACTTATAATATTGGTCTCTAAGGCCAATGTGCTGCAAGAAAAGCTAAGCTTTCCCATATAATGTTGGTCTTTTATGCATGTATTACATTTTAAGATATATCACACAAATGTGCCAGTAATTTTTTTAATAATGACATATAAGTGTGATCTTCTGGGCTATAAATTCTTCTAAATGGCTCGTCATCAAAGAGCTGATTTATAAATGAGTCCCAGATTGCCAGTGAAGTAGGCATTGACCTGATATTAACCTTTTCAATGTCGTTTTGGGATGTAAATTTCCTTGGGTACCAGTACTTCGTTATCTCATGTCTGGTTCTTTGTTATGGCATAATGTCATACGTGCTAGAAGATGAAAATGTACACTTGAAATGCACCGAACAGTTGAAACTAGCCAATAGTTTGAAATAAACCCTTGTTTCAAATATACTGACAGCCTCAGGGGAAAAGATTAATAAAAGAAAATTTCTTCAGCAAACCGATAAAAATAACTTCATTGTTCTGCATGCCAGTTAATGCTTGACTGTCAGAAAGGTGGAAATAAAATAAAATCTGAACTAATAATGTATTTAAGCCTTCCGTAATTATGTGAATGCATTTTAATTCACATGATAGCTCCCAGCCAAAGAAATCAATTTTGTTTTCATTTGACATGAGTGCAGTAGACAATGAGGAAACAGCAAAAACACTAAATGTACACACGGGTCACATGGAGACTACCCGCTTCCCTATTGTAACTCAGACTGCTCTGCGCATCAGACCCGTATCTACGATATTTCCGAACAGGGACAATAGTAGATAGGGGCGTCCCTCGAGTGTTTGAGATAGGATGTCAAAAATTTTTAAAAAATCAAATTTTCAAAAATATGTTCATTTTGTAGCGCACATCTTTCTGAAGAGTCTGATACATAAAACATACGTGTCCGAGGAATTGTAAGACATGTTATTTGATTTTAAGTGTGCCAAAGTGCAGCGCCACAGCTCTTCACACAGCATTCTTCTATCGCACATCCCTGTCTATCGCTCTGTGGAATTGAAACATGTCTATTTTGTATTGGATGCCATCAGACTATATTCTGGACAGTGGAAATTAAAATGTCCTATGGTGCCTCTCCTGCTTCCAGTCGGCTGGTTTGCCATCCTGCCCCTCCTTTTTTTAAAAAAAAAAAAAAAAAAAAAAGGATTAGCTAACAACTTGCTGCTTTGTGTGACATAAAATTAAGTATAGGATACATAAAACCAGTAAAGAGAAGAGACAGGCAAGACGGTACACATTTCTTCCATCCTTAGCTCCTAGAATTTTTTTCTCTCTAATGTTGCTACAGCTTTACATGGCTGCTTTCCTTTCTGCGAAAGGATCTGTTACCTCATCAAAGTTTGTCAAATGTTTTGCTACATGAAAAATCGAAATGCTGTTGTCTAATATTGAAAAAGCTGTAATTAAAATAGGCCCAAGACTGGTGTGGTTTCTCAACCTGATTACTTGTATTTTGTCACTGTCTGCAAGATAAAACAAAATAGGTCTTTATAATACTGCAGCAATTGTAACACACGCCAAATAAACCAGACTGTTTTGGCAGAAATGGTCATTTTTATAACACGGCAGAATATAATTCACAAAGTAACAATATCAAATGCCTATTAGGCCTAATACAAGCAAAAAGCTTTACGTTAGGAAATAGTTTCACACTTCATTCATACGCTCCAATTTCTCAAGCACAAGATCGAAAAGTAGTAGTGCGAAATTTTTATATAAATTTGGAATTGTCATATTCTTACATAATTTAAGTGATGTCACCATTTCTTCTCCTTCCTTGTTCTAACAAACAATGTTGTCATCGCTAATTCTGTATCTACTCCTGCCAATGTCAAAGCTTATTCGCCGGTTAACTTCACTAATTCTGTCAGAACCACCAGTTTAGTTATCCTGCGATTATTCTCCGGTTAGGTATTGTTACTTGTTCATACGACGCGTTTTCCACACTACTTCCAGAATAGACCTTAAAGGGACTGCTAGCCGGAGACTGTACAACTGGCCCTTGCTAGTATAGCGATCTGGCCAAAAATTTTCAGTCAAAATTTCATTTACTTGGATACACCGAGAAGATAATACGTACTTTTTCTTACCTGTTATTCCTGTTAGTCGTTTATTCGCACTCTGGTAGTCTGATTCAATGGATTTCGCTGGTAATCATAAAAATGCTCATCATTCACAAACCCAACCAACCACATAATCAGATAGTGGTTGGCTTTCTTTCATTCGGCTATACTCTGCTCAGCTCGTATAGCCCCTTTTGCCTGCAGGAAAGTTTATTTCTAGATATGACGAAGATTCCACTGACAGAGACATCACGCACATGCACGCATTCACAAATCAACTTATGATTCATTCAGAAATCAACTGGATGCTAGGCGCTTTGTGAAACAAGGTTTTTTCCTCAAGAATATTAATTTGCCCCCCCCCCCCCCCCCCCCCCCCCACACACACTCCTAGATCCAGTCCAGGGCTGCTGCGCAATCTGGCAGCTTAGGCGGGCCAGTAAAATTTTTCCCGGTAGCACCTAGCTGCCCCCCTTTTTTTTGTTTCTTCCCTGCGACTGCTTATGCAGCCAACAGCCATGTTTCTCTAACCAGAAGCAGAAGAAGATATAACTCATCTGCGCAAGTGCATGATCCCACTCTTAACTGCTAAAACAAATCTAACGTTAACAGTTATGACGTCATGCTCATCGGAGGTAATTTGTTGTTACGAAACATGGCATAGTCTTCCTAAAGCCTTTGAAACATTTTCTGTTGGCAGACACTTCTATGAGCACTGTGTTTTGTTGCTGTATATGGCGCATTTCCTTTGCAATTTAAGTTTTATTTTAGTTTTTTCTCTCATTCATGTTTTATTGCTGAAGTATTATTCTGCAGTAGCGGGATACAGTAATATCCTTTGCTAGAGTATTGGTTCTTACCAGTCAAAATTACAAAAATTTAGCTGAGAACAAAAACAATGAAAAATTCCCGGAATTCAAAAAAATTCCCAGGTTTTTCCCGGTTTTCTCCCGGATGAAAAAATTCCCGGATCTCCCGGTTGTCCCGGGTCATAGACACCCTGCAATTTCAACATTACGGTCAATACCAAGTATTTACTAGTAAGTGGTCATACATCTACTGCTTGTACATTGGAAAGAATGCCGAGGTATTTTGCAACCATGTAAATGCTTTATAATGGCCATAAAGATGAAATTGGCAAATAGAAAATAAAAGTGTTACATGAAGTTACAGTCTCAGTATAAACGTGTTTTCACATTTGGAGACTTACCTTTGGCAAATACGAGGGCAGTTCAATAAGTAATGCAACACACTTTTTTTTTCTCGGCCAATTTTGGTTGAAAAAACCAGAAATTTCTTGTGGAATATTTTCAAACATTCCCGCTTCGTCTCGTATAGTTTCATTGACTTCCGACAGGTGGCAGCACTGTACGGAGCTGTTAAAATGGCGTCTGTAACGGATGTGCGTTGCAAACAACGGGCAGTGATCGAGTTTCTTTTGGCGGAAAACCAGGGCATCTCAGATATTCATAGGCGCTTGCAGAATGTCTACGGTGATCTGGCAGTGGACAAAAGCACGGTGAGTCGTTGGGCAAAGCGTGTGTCGTCATCACCGCAAGGTCAAGCAAGACTGTCTGATCTCCCGCGTGCGGGCCGGCCGTGCACAGCTGTGACTCCTGCAATGGCGGAGCGTGCGAACACACTCGTTCGAGATGTGTTCTGAAGTGTATTGTGCTACTCTTCAGAAATTGAAGAAACGCCTTCAGCGTGTTCGTAGGCACAATAATCTGAACGAACTTCTCCTTCTTCATGACAACGCAAGACCTCACACAAGTCTTCGCACCCGAGAGGAGCTCACAAAACTTCAGTGGACTGTTCTTCCTCATGCACCCTATAGCCCCGATCTCGCACCGTCAGATTTCCATATGTTTGGCCCAATGAAGGACGCAATCCGTGGGAGGCACTACGCGGATGATGATGAAGTTATTGATGCAGTACGATGTTGGCTCCGACATCGACCAGTGGAATGGTACCGTGCAGGCATACAGGCCCTCATTTCAAGATGGCGTAAGGCCGTAGCATTGAATGGAGATTACGTTGAAAAATAGTGTTGTGTAGCTAAAAGATTGGGGAATAACCTGGTGTATTTCAATGCTGAATAAAACAACCCCTGTTTCAGAAAAAAAATGTGTTGCATTACTTATTGAACTGCCCTCGTAGTTTGCTCTGTAAGCTGTACTCCAACTATTTAGAGTGACTAAATTATTTTTTTTTTGTAAAGAAAATCAAAATGGCCTACCATCGCTTTTCTAATTGGTGGGGAGTGGTGGACGTCATCATAAGGCTTATTATTTGTTTGATGAGAACTGACAGAAGTTATGCCCACACTGACTGCTGGAAGAAGCAGTGCAGAGGGAGCAATCATTGCCTTTCAAAGGCAGTGGAGGCAGCGTTACATGAAAGTTAAGAGGTATACGGGGCTGACACACTGGAAGTGTTTAAAAAATTGGTAAGTTATTTATCTGCACCACAAGCATAATTGCTTTTGACAGCCATTTGTACGGCTTTTTCTTGCCTAGCACACAAATCACAAAATGAGAAGAAGTGCACTATGAGAGTGTAGTGTTGCATTGTTCTGGAGCCATATGAATTTTCAAGTACTTAAATTGTACCAAAAATATACCATTAATTTTTTTAAAAAATACACGTGGTTCTTATCAACATCTTAGTACTGTAGATGTAATTTTTATAAAAAAATAATGAATAAAAATCATGTTGTGCTTTTATATCCCATTAAATATGTCTTCCATCACTTCAGCTGGAAATTAAAATTGTTGAAATACAGTAGTACATATACATACATCATATCTTCATCTTAGTACAACTAGATAACTCAAAATAGCTGTTATTTAAAGAAACAAATTTGATAATTTCTCGTAATTTTAAAGCTTCACTGAACACAAACTGTTTGAAATAATTCTGATCTGATATGCTTACGAGTTTGAAACAGTCAGTACTTTTTGAGATAACCACTTAGATTTCCAAAATAAACCAACTGCTATCTATCAATCAACATACTTATTCACAAAGAAATACAGAGTAATGTTGAAATATGCCAGAATTGTTTTAATCATACACAAAAATGTCAAATCTTCTTAAATAAGGAGTTATTCATTCGCTTTTTCACCGTCCAACATACCACAAAATTACAAAACAATTATCGGAAAGCACTCGCATCAACAAGGACATCAAATCGTAATTGGCTATCTTTCTCAGCCACAAAAAAATTTGTTTGGGACATTTCTGCGCCGCCCGCGATCTTTTTTGCGGCATGCGCGATCTCTTTTGCGGCACACGCGATCTTTTTTTCGCCACTCGCTATCTCTGTTTTTGAACAACGTGTGTTCTTTTCCCCTGATCTGGACATACTTGCTTGGACTGGTCAACTTTTTCCGTATTTTTCTTATTTAGTGGTCTTCCTTTGGTATTGAACATTACCAACATAATTTCTTTCTTTCTCGTCCTTCCCTCAGCATTTTATTCCTTCTTATGATTACTATTTCAACTTTAGTTATTTAATTTCCCTACCCACCAGTTACCCACTATGTACCCTAATCCTATACCACATTATTTACATTCATTCCGGAAACATGCATTCACCGTAGCCAAACTGCAATCCCACATACTTTTCCTCCGATCCTGCTTAACCTTTGGAATTACCCCTAAAGGGCTTACCTTAAAAGTTCCCATCTCCGGGTGCAATTCCTCCTTCCACCAGTCTCTCCTAGACTTCCAGAACCTTCAATCCTTAGCCCTTACCCAACTTGTCCTGAATCTCTACACTACTTCATGTAACCACCACTCCCAACAGCTCCTATCTCTCTTCAAAGTCCTCCACCTCTCAAACCCTTGCTTGGAGAACACACTCAGGAACATCATCCTAGAAGCCAGCTGCAAACTTGAGTTCCATGCCACACACCACCTGAAAAAACTATCCACAGTGCTAGTGCAACACCTAAGAAGTGGGGTCCCTCTCCCCATCCCTCACAAACACCAACCACAACAGAACCTTCAACAAACCCCCCTCATAGCCAACAAACCTAGCCTAGCCATCCTACTCAATCTCCCCATCCCAGCACACACCCCACACAGACCAAATCTCAACTATAACCACAGTCAAATGCCACATATCACCAGTCCCAATTCAGTCCTAAACCTCTCATCCAGATCCCTCTCTCCTCCAGAGACATCTGTTCTATCAAAAGGCTTAACCTTTAGCCCCACGCCTAAATTCAACCACACTGCCCTGGTTAAAAATCTCCTCTCATTCACCCAGAACCTCAACTGGAAATATCACTTCACTACCCAAACACAGGCCCCAAATACTAGACACAGTGTTGAACCCTGTCTAGAACAGTTCCAACTGCCTTCTCAAAGGGATCCTCCTCCCCTCCCCCAAAACCATCCCTTGCAGACATTTCAGGAATTCCTCACATCCAGTGTTGCCTCCCAGTCCTTCTTGAAGAACATCCCAACAACCCCCAACATCACCCCAGCTGAATCCCGTGCCATTAAGGAGCTGAAAATTGACCGCTCTATTGTCATCCTCCCGGCGGATAAAGTCCCCACAACTGTCGTACTTAACCGTGTGGAGTATGTGGCAGAAGGACTGCGTCAACTCTCCGACACCTCAACCTACAAAGTTGTTACCCAGGATCCCATTCCCTCCATCCAGACTGAGCTGCAAAAAATCCTAAAAATCCAAGGTCCCTCACAACGGCTTCCATAGACTTACTCACTCCACCTGAGCCATGTACCCCTACCTTCTACCTATTACCCAAAATCCACAAAGAGCACCATCCCGGCCGTCCCATTGTAGCAGGCTTCAAAGCCCCAACCGAACGTATCTCAGCTCTGGTAGACCAGCACCTCCAACCTATCACCCGCAGACTCCCATCCTACATCAGACACAAACCACTTCCTAGAACGCCTCAAATCCATTCCCACTCCTCTCCCACCTGAAACCTTTCTTGTCACCATAGATGCTACATCCCTTTACACAAACATCCCACATACTCATGGTCTCTCTGCCCTTGAGCACTACCTCTCCCAACGCCCACCCAAAGATCTTCCAAAAACCTCGTTCCTTATCACACTTACCAACTTCATCCTCACCCATAATTACTTCACTTTTGAAGGCCAGACCTACAAACAAATCAGGGGAACGGCCATGGGAACCAGGATGGCTCCGTCCTATGCCAACCTCTCCATGGGCCACATGGAGGAGGCTTTCCTGAAGACCCAACAGCTGCTTCCCCTAGCCTGGTATAGGTTTATAGATGACATCTTTGTGGTCTGGACTCATGGTGAAGAAACACTCCTTAATTTCCTCCATAACCTCAACTCCTTTTCGAATCTGAATTTCACCTGGTCCTTCTCCAAAACCCAAGCCACCTTCCTGGATGTCGACCTTCATCTTGTTGAAGCTCACATCCACACCTCTGTCCATATCAAACCCACAAACAAACAACAGTACCTTCACTTTGATAGCTGCCATCCTTTCCACATCAAACGCTCCCTTCCCTACAGCCTAGGTATTCGTGGCAAACGTATCTGCTCCAGTGACGAATCCCTCAACAATTACACCACTAACCTGACCAGTGCTTTCCTCTCCCGCAACTATCCTGCAGACCTTGTCCACAAACAGATTTCCCGAGCAATACATTCCTCCCCGTCCAACAACAATGTTCCTACCCCCAGACCACACAGAAGCATCCCCCTTGTCACCAAATATTATCCTGGCCTCGAAAACATCAACAAATTACTACGCCAGGGATATGACTTTCTCAAGTCAACCCCTGAAATGAGATCATCCCTTGACAAAATTCTCCCCACACCACCCAGAGTTGCCTTTCGTCGCCCCCCTAACCTCCGTAACATCCTTGTTAAACCCTACAATATTCCCAGACTACCTTCTCTACCCAGCGGCTCCTACCCCTGTAAACGACCCCGCTGCAAAACCTGCCCCATGCATCTCCCCACAACCACCTACTCCAGCCCCGCTACTGGCAAAACATACACAATTCAAGGCAGGGCCACATGTGAAACTACACATGTCAATTTTCAACTGCCATGCCTGCACTGCACAGCCTTTTACATCAGCATGACAACAACTAAACTGGCCGAGCTCATGAACGGACACAGACAAACTGTCCGCCTAGGAGATGCCCAATACCCAGTAGCGGAGCATGCCCTCCAGCATAATTCTAGGGACCTAGGAACCTGCTACACCGTATGTGCCATTTGGCTTCTCCCACCCAACACCAGTCCCTCTGAACTGTGGAGATGGGAACTTGCACTCCAACACATCCTTTCATCCCGCCATCCCCCTGGACTGAACCTACGTTAAACAATCTCACTCCCATTTACTCTTCAGTCTTCTCCTCTTTCGCCATTCACACATCTTTTCATCCTACATAGTTGTGTTTATCTTTATACTATATACCTCTTTACTTCTGTATCCATCCTCTTTGGTTTGAAGCTGGCACAGTACTTACAGTAGAATATCTTTGGCTTCCCTCTGACAACCATGCCTCCATCCTTGCTACCCTCCCTATTTTCCTTTCCCTGTTGCTTCATAACCTGGGTTGTGAGTAACTGAATCTCCTTTCCCTTCTTCCCTTTCTTTCCCCTCTCTCCTCCCCGATGAAGGAACATTTGTTCCGAAAGCTAGGAACGTAAATTTTCGGTTCTGTTTTGTGTGCATCTATCGGCTGTACTGAGCTGAGATAAGTACTGGCCAGCCCCTCTATCTCTTTGTTAGTATTTGTTTCACAGTATTTTTTTTATCCATCTTTTATTCTACATGTTTGAAAGTTTTACAGTGTGTAGATACATCCTTTAGGAACAATATTTTCATTTCTCCACATAATTTCCATCCCTCTCAACTGCCTTGCGCTACCTTGGAACCAGCGCCTGTATACATGCACAGTAAAATTCTGGACCAACCTGTTGGAGCCACTGTTTGGCAGCATGCACAAGGGAGTCATCATCTTCAAACCTTGTTCCATGAAGAGAGTCTTTCAGTTTCCCAAAGAGATGATACTCACATGGAGCCAGGTCAGGACTGTAAGGCGGGTCTTTCAGCGTTGTCCATCCGAGTTTTGTGATCGCTTCCACGGTTTTTTGACTCACGTGTGGCTGTGCATTGTCGTGTAACAGGAAAACATCCTGCTTTTGCTGATGTGGTCGAACACGACTCAGTCAAGCTTGAAGTTTCTTCAGTGTCGTCACATATGCATCAGAATTTATGGTGGTTCCACTTGGCAAGATGTCCACAATCAAGAGTCCTTCGGAATCGGAAAACACCGTAGCCACAACTTTTCCAGCAGAAGGTGTGGTTTTGAATTTTTTTTTTCTTGGGTGAATTTGCATGATGCCACTCCACTGATTGCCTCTTCGTCTCTGGTGAAAAATGAGGGCACCATGTTTCATCACCTGTCACAATTCTTCCAAGAAATTCATCTCTACCATTGTCGTACTGTTCCAAAAGTTCGCTGCATACCTTTTTCTTGTTTCTTTGTGAGCCCCTATCAACATCCTGGGAAACGACCTGGCACAAACCGTTTTTAACGCCAACACTTTCAGTATTCTGCAAGCACTTCCTTCTTCTATTCCAATGTAGCACGACAATTCTTTCACTGTGAAGTGTGTGTCAGCAGTCACCAATTCGTTAACTCTCTGCACATTGTCTGGAGTGTGTGCAGTACAAGGTCTGCCGCTGCAAGGACAATCCTCAATATTGCCGTGCCCGCTTTCATCACATAACCTGCTTGCCCACCGACTAACTGTACTGTGACTGACAGCAGCATCTCCATACACCTTTTTCAACCTCTTGTGGATGTTTTCCACAGTCTCGTTTTCACAGCACAGGAATTCTATGACAGCACGTTGCTTCTGACGAATGTCAAGTGTAGCAGCCATCTTGAGGACATGCTGTGACGGTGCCACTCACGGGAACAGGTTGAACTAAGTTTGAAAACAAGTGGGAAGGATGTATCTACACACTGTAAAACTTTCACACATGCAGAATGAAAACTGTATTTTTACAAAAATAGTGTGCATTTCTTTTGGAGTGACCCTCGTACTTTTCCTGTGCTATAAAGAGGATGGACATGTACAAAAATCTGGTGTCTGACAAGGAGATCTTGTTGATTTTTCTTGTTATAGTGAAGAGCTCTAAACTCTTCATCATAGTCTTCTTTATATCGCACAACAAAAAAGGTTTAGCCAGCACATCCTCTTTCCTAACAGCCCTGTGGCAATACAGATGTTACTTCATGCGCTTCTGGCAATAGTCTTTTAGACAGCAGGCCGTTTCACTTTTCTGACTCTGCTTTGTCACATAGTGATTGCCAAAGGCATTGAGTCCCATTCCATATTGAATTTTAAATTCATGGTTTATAGGGTTAGTTATTTCCTGGACAGCAATCTCACATATGGCAGCAACAAAATTGTTTAGACTGTTTTCTCCACACAGGAAACGTGGTATACCACCGCAGGGAGAAATTTGAAATATTCGTACAAACGACTTGCTAAAAGTGTTGCCTATGCATGGCGTACAGTATTGCTAGGGCCTATGAAGATGATCTTACACCTAATTATAATGCTCACCTTTTAGCTAAAGACAGGGCTCAAGAGGAAAAGAAACAAAAAAACAAAGGAAGGAACAAGCACCAAACTCAGATGGGACTTTTGTAAGTCTCCAGCAAAATTTGTTGGCACTAACTACTTCAAAGGATGAAACCTTTCGATTTTACAGTGCATAACATAAAATAAAAACAAGGAGATTGTTTCATGTGGTCAGAAGTAGAGGAAAAATGAGAAAACTTTGAGATAGCAAACCGTATGTATGAGTATATCAATCTCTCCTTGTAATGGTAAACCACATTTCCTGTTTCAGCAATTACTGTGGAGGGCACATTCTAACCAAACCTGTTGTTGCAATGTACTTGATCACTATTCAGGAAATGACTAACATAGAAGGTTATTGGTTTAAAATTCAGTGTTGGTCATGGTGAAATGGAATGTGATTCAATGCATTCAGCAATTGTTAAAGAACAAACATCACTCTGTTCAGCATAAACTGGAATGCCACACAAAGAAGATGAAAAACAATGCTCAACAAACATTACTGGCAATTTAGACCATATTACAGATGCACAGGCTGCATAAACATCTTAACATTGAATGCATATAATAGAGGGAAACAATCCATGTGGGAAAAATATATCTAAAAACAAAGATGATGTGACTTACCAAACGAAAGCGCTGGCAGGTCGATAGACACACATACACACTAAATTCAAGCTTTCGCAACCCACGGTTGCTTCGTCAGGAAAGAGGGAAGGAGAGGGAAAGATGAAAGGATGTGGGTTTTATGGAAGGATGTGATGAAGCAACCGTGGGTTGCGAAAGCTTGAATTTTGTGTGTATGTTTGTGTGTCTATCGACCTGCCAGCGCTTTCGTTTGGTAAGTCACATCATCTTAGTTTTTAGATATATTTTTCCCACGTGGAATGTTTCCCTCTATTATATTCACATCTTTGTTTTTAGATATATTAACATTGAATGCTGATTACATATTATAACTAGGTAACTTAAGATATCTACTGCTTGCATTATAGTTATGTCCTCACTGGCAGTTTGTATTACAGCACAACTGGATATTCAAGGTTCTATTTGTGGCACATAAATACTTCCTGGTTTGATACTTACCTATTTGTTGAAATGTGTATTGTGTCCCAACAGTAAACCCTAAGAGATATCCAGTTGTAGCATTGATTAGAGAGCATCAAGCAGGCAAGAGTCATTTACATAACTCAGAAGGGCAAAAATCAAGTTACCTAGCTCTTGTACTAAAGTGGTGGTGATTAAATAAGTTATGTAGCAAAGTTATTATGACAATTTTCGAATTTTGTACATATTACTTGCAATGGCATGGATTCTTAAATTTATTCTCTATAGTTGAAAGCAGTGTGCTACTGAGTGATGGAAACCCAACATTTTCCCTACACTAGGCACACATAATAAAAGCAAAGTTAATACATTTAGACACTTCAGTCATTATTCATTTAGACACTTCAGTCATTATTAGTTTTACTTAGCCAAAATTAGGGTGGTGTAAGAAATGGCCTGTCATCATGCTTGTTATGCTGTGTACCAGAAAACATTTGATAATGCAGTATTCCAGTTGATAATGTATAAATGACTGAAGTTTATGAATATTGTTCCACTGATAAACCTGAAATGACCCTGACCTACTGGAAATTGTATTGCCTGACAATTTCCTAATCACACAATTGTTTTGGTGTGAATCCAGACATCAACAGTCTTTTTGTCATATTTCTGAAAAAATTTCTCCATGTCAAGAGTCCATCAAAGCAGTGAATCATTTTCCACACACAAGTATTGAATGAAACGTTGAAAATTATTCTTTTCCATTTTCCAGATTCTGATACATCTATTAAAAGATATTTGGAAATTAAGTCCTTTTCTTAGCTTTTGGTCATGATTTGCCATGAAGTTCCTGAAGATAGACATAAAAAAATGGAAATTGTAATCCACTCATAACTATCATTGGCAATATTGAGTATGAATGTGTCGTAACATTTATCAGTTGTAAACTATCATTTTACAATAAAGATAATGAGTAAAAAAGAAAAGAAAATGCACTTTTTCCCCACAAAACCTGACCGATTGATTGCAAGGGTAGTAGCAAGCTTTGTCTTCACATCAGCTTTCTCTATTGAAATGGCATCTCTTCTGCACATTCACTTATAATAAACTTTGTAATTTTACAACTTCCTGTTTGTATGATATAACAAACCAGCCTGACCAGCTCAAAGAAGCCTGGCAACACCAGTGTCCATTTCACATGTTATTCACCACTCAGTAGGCCCAGTCTCATCGATCACCGTCAGAAACAGTACTTTGTCTCTCATGTGCAGTTCTAAATCTTCTGCAATTTTTTCTGTCATTCTTCACGATTTCATTTCAGCACATATTTCTTTCTTCATGTCATTCTATCTTCTAGTAATTCTATCTTCCATTTGTACAATTTATGTTCAAATTTTACAAAACAGAACCAGCTTTGCACACTACTTAAGCATTTTCCTTCTCTTTGTTTAACCAAGAATTCACAAGCTTTTCCTTGTCACTCAAAGCTATTGCAGTGCATGGTTTCCTTGGGCTAGGATGGTTTTCTTGCTCTGAATTCATATTGGCACAACTATACCATATTTACTCGAATCTAAGCCGCACTCGAATCTAAGCCGCACCTGAAAAATGAGACTCGAATAAAGGAAAAAAAAAATTCCCGAATCTAAGCCGCACCTGAAATTTGAGACTCGAAATTCAAGGGGAATGAGACACAATTTAGGTCGAATGAATGACGATACAGCTACAGTAGTTTGCTTCGAGTCGTAAGCTTAGCAGTTAAGCTTTACCAGGTAGCCATTGCTATGCGTCAGGCGCTCCGTCCGTATTTATACGGGTACCCTTCCTTTTTCACGTGCTTCGTCTGGTTTGAATCGATTGCTTATTTTGCTTCGATCTGATAAGTGCTGTTTTCTTTGTTCTAGGTGCTTATGTCACTCTAAGCAGAAAATGCATTACTGTACTGTTCGTCGCATTCTGATAGTGCGTGTTTACGGTCTGTCGCTGCTCGCGGCATGGCTTGTTTTTGTGCGCGGCTAACACCGCTTACAATAAAAAAAAGAGAGGAATTGTCTCATTAGCGAAACAATGGCAAGAGACTGCTATTTGTTGTTACTTACACTGCTGCTTTCTTTGATAAAGATCAACAAGAACCAAATAATAGACTGTGTATGATAGAACATGTTCTGAACGAGAGTAAGGCGAAAATGTTTCTCCGTTTGAAAATCTTTGCGGCCGCTTCTTTAGTACATCAAATTCTGCACAGAAATCAGAGTCATCTTAGATTTAAAAATCTAGTCAGTTGCTGTGCTTCATTTCTGACTGTATCACTATTAGGCATAAGAATAATACAAATATAAACATGACACGATACGTATATTCTTCCGCGTTTGCTGTTGCCTCACTCAAGTTTCGTAGTTTATTAGGCAGACAGGATTTAAATGAGACAGCAGCAAAAACGAAAGAATACATGGCAAAATGTTTATATTCGTATTATTCTTCTGGTGAAAAGAATACTGCATATGATTCACATTTCGTCAGGTTCCTATTAGCAACCATCTCTTCTCAGGGGTAGGAAAAAATTCAGAACGTAAAGTTGGCCATATTGACAAAATTCCCAAACAGTCTTGCCAGACGGATTTTCATGGTACATTGAAATTCTGCTACATTCGAAGATGGACAATACGGAATTTGTATTTACTTCGATGGATAATGTATGAAAATGCAGTGGTCGAAACTCGGGGTGGAGAAAAAAGCTCGTCTTCCACTTTTTTTTTTTTTAATTTATTTACTGACGCAGAGGTTTTGGCGCCAGTATTTATCTTTGTGCCTACAAAGTACAAAGCATGCCTGTGTCGCGCTACATATATTCGACGGCAGAAGTTAGTTGTGGCGGCACCTACCAACATTTTTCAGAACTTCCGCTTGCTTTGCACTCGATTCTAAGCCGCAGGCGGTTTTTTGGATTACAAAAAATGAAAAAAAAGTGCGGCTTAGATTCGAGTAAATACGGTAATCACACAAACCACAATTTCCAGAATCAATAGAGTTATTTCCCATTTTTCTGATGTTTTCACAGTTAATATCAAAATGCCAACATCATTTGATTGAATTTTCATGAAATTACCCAACAAATTGTGCATATGTTGGCCTTCTGGAGAATTACATGAAGTTTACTGCGTAGAACATTATTCATATTTCACCTTTGTTAAGATTACAGATTCTACTAGGGGGCATAAATCAAGAAAACAATGAATATTAATTCAGTTCTATTTCCACCATTAAAATGTACCAGTAATGTAAAAAGAACTGCTAACTATTATTGCTTACATCTACTTAAACATCCATAGTCTGAAAACCATTGTGAAATGCATTGCAGAGGATACTTCCACTGTACCACATATAAATATGGTTTCTTCTTGTTCCATTAACATAATGACTGCAGGAAGAATTTACTTTTATTCTTGACTGCCTCAGTATGTGATGTAATAGTCTAATCTTGTCTTCACAGTTTCTAAGACAGATACTGAACGAGTTGCAAATTCAAGAGAAAAATAATTGTCAACAATTGCAGCAGAGAAAAGACAAATGGAAACTTAAGTACACTTTACAGATTACAATCAAACTGTGTTCTGTTATCTGTTGACTGCTGCATCATCATGCAAAGCCGTGTGCCAGATGTGTTTTGGATGAGCAGTCTGCTCCAGCTCTGGTGTTGGCAATTTTCAACAGTTTGAAAAAAATATATGCACAGTGTCTTAGCAGCTGAAATTCTGACACTGTTTATTTGGTTGCATTCTTCCTGTGCAAAAAATTTCACGGCGAGTTTTGACATGTCAGATTGGACAATTTTCCCTTGTCACTGACCTGCAAAAATAACTGATGTCTCCATTACTAACTATTTGGATTTTCCTAAATGTATGCGCCAATCCAACTTCACATTTTTCCTTTGTTAATACAGACATCATCTACCTCTACAAACTCACATAGTCTATACACTACAACATTCTGGATTCCAGTTTCTATCTTGCCACTCCTCCTAACTCCCTCTTTTTGTTTCATGGGATTTTATTTAGGGATATGATAGGACTCAACATGTAATGCTCCATTTTAGCATAAAAATTTGACAGAAATATAGCATCCAATTAACTTATTTAAAATAATCTGCAAAACAAGTTGTTTTTTACTTTACATTTAATTTACATGAATGTGTAACAAATTTAGTGTGTATACTCAAAAATAAACTTATTGTACGTTTATATTTTTATTCAACTCTTTCTGGTGTATGAATGTACAAATGCTGTTTCCTGTCGTAAGGATTATGCATTACACTATTTATATCTTCTATACACATACAACAGATGACCTTAGGCAAAACAACTCTACCTACAAACTGAACTCAACCTCAAACATGCATTTTTGGATGCAGTTATTTCATTTTCGTACTGTTAAGACAAACACTCAGGTTACAGTTACAAAATATAGGAAATAAAGACAAACACAAAGAAACAACTTTAACATTAATCCTTGGTTGTAACAAAATCGACATAAGCCAAATGTGCCTGGGCAAGGATGTGTTAACCAATCACTGGACATTAATGTTCACACGTGGCTTGGAGACATAACAAAGCAATTAAATGAGCATTGCAATATTTTAAAACATGACAGTTTTCCATTTTATGCATTTGTTTTTAGTATTTCAGTAACAATGAGTGGTGGGAATCAATTGCCTAAGACGTATCACACATTAGCATCTCAATTTTTATTTCTACTCATACTGAAAGCACATAAAACAAAATACACACATTATTAAACAACTGACTTTCATATGTTCCGTTACTACTGTTGATAGAAGCTGTGGAATGCTCCAGATTGGATCATGATGTCTTCATTCACTGAAATATTCATCATCTTCAATGCAGCTGCCATAACTACCTGGATCGACATCCTCACTGCAATCAGAACAACCATCAACTTTCAGCACCTTCCCACAAGTTGAAAGTTCTGTCCAGCAATTGAAAGAATACAGCACTTTATTTTTCTTGCAATGATTAGATATGCAAAACATATGGGTAAAAAGTAAGATAATGCGAAGAAGGGCAGGAGAATGAGATGTAAGCAACTGCCAAAATCAGAACTTTGTGCCATTCCACCCATCTGTTCTACAGCCAAAATGAATTTTCAATGCAAATTGTAAAAATATGTGGATATAAATTCCCAAAGCCCCCAGATCTAGAATACTTCAAAAATTATACATTGTTCAACATATGTGAAATTTCGAGGGGGGCAAATATCTGTCCCTTTAAAAATCACAGTTGAACGACCTGAAAGCACAGTAATGGATATTTTTACTAAAACTCTTTTTTGCACTATTGCAAGATATGTCATTCAATTAAGAAATGTCTCCTGTGACTACGAAAGAGTGGCTGGAAAACAAGCCTCACACAGAATTCCAGATAAAAGGTCAGTTCCCGAATGCACCAGCCAACAACTCTAACATAGCAGAAACGCATAGGTGGAATGTGTAGGCAATCCTTTCGCAGAATGTTGTGATGACGAGCGCTGAGCGCTCACCTTCCCGATGCATCTGCAGCTTTGGCCTGTTGCTGTGCAGCCTTGCGTGCAGCTGCACCTCCAGCACCTGTAGCCAGCTTCCGACCTAGTAGGTCATAGCCTGACGATAGAGTCAGCTCCGCATCTGTGTCTGAACTCTGCTCGCTGTCACTTGAGTCAGGGTAAACACCTAAACCTGGTAAGATACCAATACAGTGGAGACTACTGATGTTCTTGACAGAATTCTGTGAAGCAGGAGAGGTATTTTGTCCAGTCTCACGGCTGTTGAGTTCAGCATGATCTGAAGAGCTGCCACTGTCATCTTCTGTTTTACTCTGTTCATTGCTGTTTTCTGTAAAAAAGAGATAAAGACATGTTAAAGGTGATTATTATTTCAACAGGACAGCACATACATTTTTAAATAACCCTACAGTAGATGTCTTTATGCTGCCCTCCCAAAGGTATGATATTTACAATGAAGCTTGAAGGTAAGAACATTAATGTAATAATCTCTGACATTTCATTGGTAGTTTGTAAATGTTCAATACAGCAAGAACAACTCATAGCAACAGTAAAATCAAAACGACAGAGAGAGAGATGTAATGAAAGAGAGGAAAAAGGAATTCAAAACGCATGACTTCTCTTTCGCTGCTGTAGGCATGTATACACGTACTGCTACGCCATTCCCCAGGTATTATGGGTTTGTATATGCGTGCCGCTTAGGTTTGCCTACAGTGCTCTGTCCACCTGAATGTGTCATGGGCTGCTGATCTCTCAGTGCTGCAGATGAGCTACTCCCATATCTCAGTGAATAAAAAAGTTTCGAGTATTTAATACACAACATATCTGCCCCATTATTTGCAAAAACACCTTGTTTTGGTATCTTGATTCTTTTATAAAACATAAACGATTGCTAGGATGACATGATTCACAATGGCAAAGATATGAATGGACACACCACACGCGACCGTCCTTCAGATATTGAGATATCCTTCTGCTTTCAGTTTTAAATAACATTTAAATATCTTATCTGTATTTCATTCACTGCAATGCACAAGCCAAATTCAACCACACCTCTGCAAAATTGTTCAAATTTTGTGCAATGTTTTACTTAATTTGATGCACCACAGTAATTATGGCACATACTGAAAAGGAATTCAGTCCTTTATCAAGCAAAGATATACTGCAAGAAGAGCAAATATTTTTTGTGCACCTAAAAACTCATGATAAGTATTTCACAGAAGCCGGCACGTTCACATGGATGGAACAGGGTGCTTTCCACCCAACTGTCCATCAGATATAAAACCCATTAACTCAAGAACAAAATGAAGAATCATTCTGCTCTCAATTTTAAATAAAATCATGACACATTACCGGCATTCCATTCACTGCAATGTATAAGCTAAAATGAACCGTATGCAAAGTTCACACAATGTTTTACTTAATTTGCTGCAGCAGAGTATGACAGATAAAGAAAAGAAATTCAGTTCTTTATTGAGTGAAGATATTATTTTGTAAGATATGCAAAAACCAATTTTTTTTCACCTAACAGTTTTTGAAGAATTGGGTGATAAGTATTTCATTTCAGCTGGAATACTGTCTCTCAGCACAGGCACCAGCATTTGGCGAGCAGTACAACCATAACATAAGCTGCCTCAGCATGGAATGCAAAGAGCACATCTGTAGCAGTGACAGAGTTAAGAGACACATTCTAGCTATTGGTTGGTTTGTGGGATTAAAGGGACCAGACTGCTACGGTCATCGGTCCCTTTTTCCAAAACTTAAAAACAACCACACAGAATAAAAGTGAACATGGAAAAGAAGACTGACGACACAGGACAAGAGAAACTTAGACAAAGACCAGACAAAACAAATTAAAATCACACACAGTGTGACAGTGGTTGGTCGACTGTAGAGAAAAAAAGGAAAAGCCAACCACCGAGAAACATATTAAAAACTCAGTCTAAAACCGTAGGCCAAAAGCCACACTCAACACAAAATAAAGATAAACACTTAGAGCAAATGATAAAAGCCCCCTGCCCGAATAAAACGCAAAACTAAGCCTGCCATAGCAGAGTCATCAGTTAAAAGGGCAGGGAGCATATCAGGCAGTGCAAACGTCTGCCTGTGCACAGTTAAAAGTGGACAGGACAACAAAATGTGGATCACCGTCAAGGCCGCCCCACAACGACAAAGAGGCGGGACCTCACGACACAGTAAATAACTGTGCGTCAGTCGGGTGTGGCCAATAAGGAGCTGACAAAGGACAACTGAGTCCCTGCGAATGGCTCGCATGGATGACCGCCCCACAGCCGTCATCTCCTTGACAGCACGGAGTTTATTAGGTGTGGTCAGATCGCGCCATTCAGTGTCCCAAAGCGAGAGAACTGTGCGGCGTAAGACTGCCCGCAAATCAGTCTCCGGGAGGCCTACCTCCAGAGTTGGTTCACTGGTGGCCTGTTTGGCCAGGCGGTCTACATGTTCATTGCCGGGTATCCCAACATGGCCTGGGGTCCACACAAAGACCACAGAGCGGCCGCATCGAGCAAGAGCATGGAGGGACTCCTGTACAGCCATCACCAGACGAGAGCGAGGGAAACACTGGTCGATAGCTCGTAAACTGCTCAGGGAGTCGCTACAGACAACGAAGGACTCACCTGAGCAGCAGCGGATATACTTTAGGACACGAAAGATGGCGACCAGCTCAGCAGTGAAAATGCTGGCAATGAATGTTGTTCATAGTGGTCCCCTAGAGTCAGAGCATAACCTACACAACCAGCAGCCATTGAACCGTCAGTGCAAACAACGCCAGAGCCCTGATATGTGCCAAGGATGGCATAAATGCAGCGGCATAAGGCCTCCGGAGGGACTGAGTCCTTCGGGCCCTGTGCCAATTCGAGCCGAAGGAAAGGGTGGAGCACACACCACGGGGGTGTACGCAGAGGGTCCCGGAAAGGAGGTGGAAGAGGGAAAACCCCAAGCTCGGAGAGAAGCTCTCTGACGCCACAACCCGACCAGGGCCTACGTTCTGGGAGATGGACGACCGACTGTGGGAACAGAAGACGATAATTAGGATGCCCGGGTAAGCTACAAACATGCGTAGCATAAGCGGCCAGTAAATGTTGCCGCCGTAACCGCAGTGGAGGGACAACTGCCTCCACAAGTATGCTGTCCACAGGGCTGGTCCGGAAAGCACCAGCGGCAAGTTGGATACCGCTGTGAAGGATTGGGTCCAGCATTCACAATGCACATGGGGATGCTGAGCCATAAGCCAGGCTCCCATAATCCAGATGGGACTGGATTTATGCCGGTAAAGCCGTAAGAGGGTAGTCCGGTCGGCGCCCCAGCTGGTGTGGCTCAAGCACCGCAGACCATTAAAATGCCGCCAACACATCTGTTTAAGCTGCCGAATATGTGGGAGCCAAGTCAACCAGGCATCAAAAACCACACCCAAAAAACGATGTATCTCCACCACAGCAAGAAGTTCGCCGGCAAGATAAAGCCGCGGCACATGGTGAACTGTTCGTCACCGGCAGAAATGCATAACGCACGTCTTAGCAGCCAAGAACCGGAAGCCATGCACTACAGCCAAAGACTGCGCCTTGCGGATAGCTCCCTGCAGCTGACGTTCAGCAGCTGCAATGCCAATGGAGCTATAGTAGAGGCAGAAGTTCGTCAGCATACAGGGAAGCTGAGACAGACATTCCCACCACCGCAGCCAGCCTGTTAATTGCAATTAAAAACAGCAGACACTTAGGACAGATCCCTCTGGTACCCTGTTCTCCTGAACTTGGGAGGAACTATGGGAGGCCGCGACTTGCACGTGGAAGGTACGATACGACAGAAAATTTCGTAGGAAAATCGGCAGTGGGCCCCGAACACCCCAACCATGAATCGTAGAGAGGATGTGGTGACGCCATGTCATATCGTACGCTTTCCGCATGTCGAAAAAGACAGCGACGAGGTGCGACGAGGTGCTGATGGCGGGCAAAGGCCGTATGGATTGCTGACTCCAGGCTCACCAGATTGTTGGCAGCAGAGCGGCCTTTACGGAACCCACCCTGAGACTGAGCTAGAAGACCCAGAGACTCGAGTACCCAACTCAACCGCCGGCTCACCATGCGTTCGAGCAACTTGCAAAGAACGTTGGTGAGGCTAATGGGGCAGTAGCTGTCCACCTCCAATGGGTTCTTGCCTGGTTTCAAAGCGGGGATAATAATGCTTTCCCGCCATTGTGACAGAAACTCACCCTCGACCCAAATACGGTTGTAAAGGTCGAGGAGGCATCGCTGGCAGTCCACGGAGAGGTGTTTCAGCATCTGACAGTGGATGCAATCTGGCCCGGGAGCTGTATCAGGGCATGCAGCATGGGCACTGTGGAATTCCAACTCAGTGAATGGGACATTGTAGGATTCAGGATGGAGTGTGTGAAATGAAAGGCTCTGATGTTCCAACCGCTCTTTAATGGAGCGGAAAGCCAGTGGGTAATTCACAGATGCGGAACTGAGAGCAAAATGGTCTGCTAAGCGGTTGGCATTTATGTTGGAGTCAGTACAAATTGCCCCATTCAGTGACAGTGCAGGGACGCTGACAGGGGTCCGATAGCCATAGAGGCGTCTAATCTTGGCCCAGACCTGCGAGAGAGAGACATGGAGGCCAATGGTGGAGACATACCGTTCCCAGCACTCCTGCTTGCGTTAGCGAATGATGTGGCGGGCCCGCGCACGGAGCCATTTAAAGGCGACGAGGTTTACTAAAGATGGAGTATGTGTGTGTTGGGGTTTATGGGCGCTCAACATCGAGGTCATCAGCGCCCTGACACACATTAAAAGGAACGAATGTGGACAGACCTAAGAAAACTGAAGCACACACGCAAAGAAAGCAGGAAAAGAAAGAAAATGCTACATAAGAAAGTAAAACTGAAGGAAAGGGAAAACATAGCAACAAGAATGCCACTGAAATTGTCACTGGCTGGCTACTTACATAAAATATGTGCGAGCTTGTCACACAGTGAGCAAATTAAAATCCTCTCCCTAAAATCTTTGTAAAAACATTTGACATGCCACAGAACTTTAAAACTTTAACCACATTCGTCCGAGTGTTGCCTAAAAGAGTTGGCAGGTCCGCTGGCAAATCGCCGAAGCAGGAAGCCATGCGTCATAGGGCTGTGGCCTATTCGAAGCCGAGTGAGGAGAACCTCGTCCCGTCGATGGGGCTGAAAGGAAGTACACCACACACGCGTTGTGGGCTTGACTATACGGAGCTTATTGTCAGTCACTTCCAGCCACTCATCTTCCCACCGACACATGACTCGTGAGATCATCAGCGAGGTGAGTGCGTGCAAGGGGATAGCACACTGAGATACGTGTGGATCGAGACACGCCTCCTTGGCTGCGAGATCTGCCCTTTCATTCCCAGCAATGCCGACATGCCCCGGAACCCAGCAGAAAGCTACAACCTTCCCCAGTCGCTGTAGTCGGAGGAGGGCATCCTGGGTGGTCTGGACTATTTTATCTGCCGGATACAAATGGTGCAATGAGTGAAGGGCACTGAGTGAATCGGAACAGACAAGAAATTTAGGAGAGGAAGAATGTCTCACCTGCTCCAGCGCTCGCAAGATCGCAGACAATTCTGCATCAAAGACAGTAAAAGTCTGAGGCAGTCAGACCTTGAGGACACGATCCGAAAAAACAACTGAGCAACCAACGGAATCCCCTTGTTTCGACCCATCCGTAAAAACAGCTACACAGTCGTGGTGCTCAGATAAAATAACAGAAAATGCTGCATTAAAAACGGTGGCAGGAGTGCAATCTCTCTTGTACTGCAATAAATCTAAAATCACTCCGGGCCTCTTCAGTAACCAGGGTGGCAGGCGGTTAAAACCCTGGATTTGGGGTTGTACAGACTCCACACCGAGCGACTAGCACACATTGCACACGGATCCCAAACGGCAACGTAGCCCGGGGACGGTGGGAAAAAAGGCGGTCCAGAGGTGGATGGGCAACAAGGCGGTGAGCAGGCGAGCTGGGAGCTGCAAGAAACTTACAAGCCTGGCGCACCAGCAGGAGCTGCTGGATGGTAAGTGGCGGTTCGCCAGCCTCAGCACAGAGGCTGGGTATGGGACTGGTCCGATAAGCACCCGTGGCCAGTCGAATCCCAGCATGGTGGACAGCGTCAAGGATCTGCAGATAAGACGGCCTTGCTGACCCATAGACTGTGCAGCCATGACAACCTGGAGTCAAAAATTAAGCCCAGAAACCGCACTGTGTCTCTGAAATTTAGAACAGTATCCCCCATATGCAAGGCAGGCAAAGTAAAAAGACGACGAGAACGAGTAAAATGAACACAAACACACTTATCGGCAGAAAACCGAAAACCTGTCTTTGCAGCCCACTCCTCTAACCGCCGCACTGTTAGCTGCAACTGATGGCTCACGGTTGCAACACTGGAGGAGGAACAGAAAACAGCAAAGTCGTCCACAAACAAGGAGCACTGTACTGGAGGAGCACTGTACTGGACTCCTCACTGTAGACGTTATACTGTTGATGGCTATGGTAAAGAGGGTAACGCTTAAAACACTGCCCTGGGGGACATCGTTCTCTTGCTCAAAGCGATCAGACAGTGTGTTACCAACGCGGGTCCGAAAAAATCGCTGATACAGGAAAGACCGAATGAAAATGGGGAGGTGGCCACGAAAGCCCCACTGATGCAGTTGTCCAAGAATACAGTGTCTCCAAGTAGTATCATATGCCTTACTGATATCAAAGAAGATACCAATACAGTGATGCTGACGGAGGAAAGCCTGCTGAATAGCCGCCTCTAGGAGGGTCAGGTTGTCAACCGTGGACCGAAATTTTCAGAATCCACACTGAAAGCGGCTAAGAAGCTGTCTAGTCTCTAACAGCCAGACCAGACGACGATTAACCACCCGTTTCAGGGTCTTTCCGACACAGCTTGTCAAGGCGATACTACGATAACTACTGGTACATGTGCGGTCCTTTCCTGGTTTGAGGAGAGGTATGAGGATTGTCTCCCTCCACGAGGTGGGGAACACTCCTGTCTGCCATATCAGATTAAAACATTCGAGGAGGATTTCCTTTGCTGCCGCTGGCAGATGGCGAAGCACGGAGTACCTGATGCGGTCGTAACCTGGTGCAGTGTCAGAAGTCGCAAGTTCCCACATGGAGAAAGGGGAGTTGTAGGCCTCAGAACAGTTCGACCGAAAGTCCAACTTCGCTCTTTCGACAGTCGCACGGTAGCGACGAAATACTGGATCCTGGGTTGCAGTGGCAGTACTTTGTGCAAAATGCTCTGCCTGCGTCTGAGCAATGGCTCTGGGTGTTGTTTGGAGGCATCCCTGGTTCAGGACTGCAGCTATTGGTAGACGGCTGCGTTTACCGGAAATCCTCCGGATGGCTTCCCATACTTTTGTGGAACAAGTGGAACGGTTGATGGAGTCCAGGAACTCCTGCCATGACCTTTTCTTGCTCTCTTTAATGACATGGCGTGCCCTGGCTCTCGCGATGCGAAAGGCAGTAAGATTGACCGCTGTTGGGCGGCATTTAAATCGGCGAAGAGCCGCACACCTGTCCCGGATGGCTGAACGGCACTCTTCCGTCCACCAAGGCACAAGGCGCCGCTTAAGACGGCCAGAAGACTGTGGTATGGACAGGTCAGCAGTATGATGGATCACAAGTGTGATGTGATGTGATCCACCCATTCCTGTACGCTGTTGTGGCGTTCAAAGACAGCCAACCGAGTGAACAGAGGCCAGTTAGCCCTGCCAGCCATCCACGATGGGGGCCTCTTCTGCAGCAATACACCATCCAGGAGATGAATGCGGATGGGGAAGTGATCGCTGGAATGAAGGTCGTCAATGACCTCCCAGTGAACAGAGTCGGTGAGGGTTGGAGAGCAGAAAGATAGGTCAATGGCTGAGAATGACCCAGTAGCAGTAGAGAAATGAGTTGGAGTATCTGTGTTGAGGATGCACAACACTTGAGATGTTAGGAGGCTCTCCAAAATTCGACCTGTGAGAGCGTCTAAGGTCATTGCATCCAGAGGGGTAAATAAAGGGAGCAAACGGTAAGCCTCCGACGGGAATGAATTTCAACTGCAACTGCTTGCAGGTCTGTATCCAGGGGGAGAGCAGAAGAGTGGTGGTCATTATTGACAAACACGGCAACTCCGCCTTTGTCTCTGTCTCCAGTCAGGTCATCTTTGCGATACAACGTATAGCCCCTTAGTACAGGAGCATCAGATGGTTTTAGATGCGTTTCCTGTAAACACAAGCACAGGGGGTGTTGCCGTGCTAGGAGGTGCAGTTCCCCCACATGTGCCCGGAATCCATTCATGTTCCACTGTATAATGGGAGTCATCTATCAGGGTGGGAGTACCTTCATTCTCACTTTCTGTCGGGGAGGAGAGCCCACAACAGGTAGAGGCTCAGTTTTGGGGCGAGATGATTGCCCCAGTCTGACATCAACCTCCATCACCTCTGAAGAGGAGTCGAGAGAGACGTCAGAGAGAATGACATCAACATCAGCAGACTGGAGAACTTCAGTCTCCTTTAGCAGGTGAGTCTTCACCTTTGGCTTTGGCTTCGATTTTCTGGCCTGAGGTGGCATTGGAGCCAAAACCTCAGAAGCAGTAGGGGGTGTAGCAGCGCTGGGCAGTGCACAAGACTGGACCTGGGAAGGGGCAGGAAGTTCCATGACGTCAGCTACCACGGCCTGGTCAGAAGGCCGGGGAGGGGCAGCAGGCTTCACAGGAACTGCAGCAGCACACGTACATTGAAAAACGCAGGTGCTAGTGCTGACAGTAGCAACCTCCATTTGTGTAGCGGCATCTGTTTTCAAGACTGGCTGTTTCAGAACGGAAGAAAAGGAAGCAGCGAACGTGGGCGGCTGCAGGGACTTGTAAATTTTCTTTGCCTCACCGTATGGGATGCGTTTGGTGGTTTTAAGTTCCTGGATCTTCCGTTCCTCAAGGAAAACTCTACATTCCCTATTCCACACAGGGTTATCCCCAGAGCAGTTGACACACTTGGGAGGAGAGGAGCAACCAACTCCCTCATGGGCGGCTTTACCACATTTCCCGCAAGTGGCTTCCCCTTTACAGCCGAGAGTAGTGTGCCCAAAGTGTTGGCATTTAAAACACCGCATGGGGTTGGGGTAATAAGGCCGTACACTGAGACGTAGGAAACCTGCCTTCACATGCTCGGGCAATTTGATGCTGTTAAACGTAAGGATAAACGAGTCAGATTTCATGAGACCACCATCCACCCATTTCATAACGTGTTGCACGTCGACAATTCCTTCCCGGGACCATTCAGCCTTCAGTTCGTCTTGGGGAATGTCAACGAGATCTCTGCAAGTCACAACACCCTTGCTGTAGTTCAAGGTGTTGTGAAATTCAGTCTCAATCGCAAACTCCCCAAGAAATTGTGCCTTCTGAAGGTTCTGGACTTGCTGGAAGCTAGATGTTTCAACCAACAAGGTGCCATTTCGCAAGCGCTTTACAGATTTTAATGTGCCAGCAATACCTTCTAAGCCCTTCAGTATATAAAATGGCGAAATTTTTTCAAAACTCCCATCTTTTCTTCTAATTATGAGAAACACATTCTGCGAAGCAGCATGCGTTCTGTTACTATTACCTGAATCAGGAGGACTGGCTACACGAGCCCTCTTGTGAGATTGGGTGTTAGAACCCACCAGCGGCCCACCCTTTCCGCTGGGAGGAGAAGAAGAAAAGTTCGAGGGTTCCATCTCGGTCCCACGAGCAGCTAGGGAACTAGGAGTCCACCTAGACAGAGCCCCGCGTGCCTAGGTAAGCCTTATACAACTGAGGTGCGGCAGGTTCCCCAGAGGTTGCCCGCTAACGACTGTTCCACCTCAACAGCCACGCATCTCATCAGCACGCAGCACACCTTGAGATTGAGGGGTTGTTTATAGAGGTTTATTCCATCCTCACGATCCAGGCGGTCAAGCCAAGATCCCCATTCCCTGAGACACACAACATTCCACCGCCGCGCCGCACGGTGGTCGCTGAAGTATGCTCAGAGCTTACGGTGACAGGGGACTGGCGGCGCTTACCAGTTCCCAGCTCAGGAACCCCGGGGTCGCCAAGCCCGTACCCAGCAAATGAATGCTGAGGCCCTGGGGGCACTAAAGATGGATGCCGCTTGTGACGCTGGAGCGCCTGCCGGCGATCTTTAATCGTCTCAGCGATCTCAAGCGACCACCAAGGCACAGTCCTCCGCCGAGGGGACCCGGAAGAACGGGGAATGGCAAATTCTGCGACAGTAACAATGCCGGTGGTGACTGAGTGAACCACCGCATCAATGGCTTCAGTAGAAAGAGGCGCAACAGCAGCCATGGATGAGAACATGTCCCAGTCAGACTTATTCATAGCCCATCTGCAGGTGCGCTCAGAAGAGTGACGCTGTGGCAGTAACAGAAAGATTGGAAAGTGGTCACTACTACACAGGTCGTCATGCACACTACATTGGACAGACGGTAAGAGGCTAGGGCTACAGATCGAAAGGTCGATAGTGGAGTATGTGCCATGCACCACACTGAAATGTGTGAATGCACCATCATTTAAAATGGAAAGATCGAGCTGTGTCAATACATGCTCAACAGTGGCGCCTTGACCTGTTGCCACTGACCCACCCCACAGAGGGTTATGGGCATTGAAGTCGCCCAGTAACAGGAAAGGTGGCAGCAAGTGGGCTATCAGGGCAGCGAGGACATGTTGTAGGACATCACCATCTGGTGGAAGATACAGACTGCAGACAGTAACGGCCTGTGGCGTCCACACCCGAACAGCGACAGCCTCTAAAGGTGTTTGTAGAGGGACAGACTCGCTGTGAAGAGAGTGAAGGACATAGACGCAGACGCCACCAGATATCCTTTCATAAGCTGCCTGGTTCTTATAATAACCCCGATAGCTACGGAAGGTGGGGGTTCGCATAGCTGGAAACCAAATTTCCCAAAGAGCAATGCAGAAGAAAGGGTGAAGGTTGATAAGTTGTCGGAGCTCAGCTAGATGGCGGAAGAAACCGCTGCAGTTCCACTGGAGGATGATATTGTCCATGTCTGAGAAAGGCGTGAAGGGACTGGGAAGGCAGTTTATGCCGCTTGTTCATTCGCTGCCACCGATTCAGTACCCGCATGAGTGACATCCATGGCGTCCGAGGGACCGGCGAGATCCAGGTCTTCAGCAGACGCCAGAATCTCGCCCTCGTCATCAGACGCTGAGCTTCTAGGAAGCGGTGGGACGGGTGTCACCGCAATGTCGGGATTCTTGGGAACCTTTTTTCTTTTCCTGCTTCTCTTGCCGTGCCTTCAGTGGTCCAGGCTGGGAGGGCTTCCCTGGGTCAGTCTCAGGGACGGACGACGACCGTGAGGCCCTACGACCAGCGACCAGTGGTTGTTTCAGCCACTTGCGGGTATCCGCGTTTCCGCTGGTCTGAACTTGCGAAGGGAGATCCCCAAGGGACCCCTTCCTGGCGAGAGGAGCCGAAGAAGTCTTATGCTTCTCCGGCTGGGAAGGGGGAACTGATGTCCCCGATGGTTGGGGGGGGAGGGGTGTTGCTCCTGAAGTAGATGGAGCAGGAGCAACAGGGAGTGAAGTGCCCCCCCCCCCCCCTCCACCATCAAGGGGGCAGGTGTGGTCCTCCCTCTGGCTCTGAGAGCAGACAGTGTGTGGTGCAGCGATGGGAACTGTAGCAGGAGTGACAGTGGCGGCATAAGAGGACGTCATGCGTACTGGATGAAGTCATTCAAATTTCCACTTAGCCTCAGTATAGGTCAGTCGATCCAGGGTCTTGTATTCCATTATTTTCCGTTCTTTTTGTAGAATCTTACAGTCCGGCGAGCAAGGGGGATGGTGCTCTCCGCAGTTGACACAGATGGGAGGCGGGGCACATGGAGTATCAGGATGGGATGGTCGACCACAATCGGGACATATGAGGCTGGAAGCACAGCGGGAAGACATATGGCCAAACTTCCAACACTTGAAGCACCGCATCGGGGGAGGGATATAGGGCATGACATCACAACGGTACACCATCACCTTGACCTTCTCAGGTAATGTGTCACCCTCGAAGGGCAAGATGAAGGCACCGGTGGCAACTTGGCGATCCCTCGGACCCTGGTGGACGCGCTGGATGAAATGGACACCTCATCGCTCTAAGTTGGCGCGCAGCTTGTCATGGAACTGTAAAAGAAGATCTCTGTGGAAAATAATGCCCTGGACCATATTTAAGCTTTTACGCGGGGTGATAGTAACAGAAACATCCCCCAGCTTCGTACAAGCGAGCAAGTCTCGTGACTGGGCAGAGGATGCTGTTTTTATTAAGACTGACCCTGACCGCATTTTGGACAAGCCCTCCACCTCCCCGAACTTGTCCTCTAAATGTTCTACAAAGAACTGGCGCTTCACGGACACAAAGGATTCCCCGTCAGCTCTGGTACAGTTGAGATACTGAGGTGAATACCTTTCGCTGTCATTCATAGCCTTTCGTTTCTCCCATGGTGTGGCCAGGGAGGGGAATGATTTGGGTCATACACATTAGCCTCAAAGTGAGCTTTTGAGCGCTTAGAGACTGCTGGTGTCTGGCCACCAGCAAGAGAAGACGTGCCACACTTCATTGCGTGTCATCCACACTGATGCCACCTACTCCGACCAATGGTCCTCGCCACGGGTGCCACCCAGCCACAGCAAAGGCTACCTGGCAGGATGGCCATTGCCGGGAGTCCTGATGCCCCATTGAGATGGGCATCTAGTCCTTGGCATACGTGGGGAGTTAACGGCATAGGCATCAGTAGAACGATCCATGTGTTGTCAGGGGGCTACAACCAACAGGGTACATGGCGGCCCCACCGCAAGGGACTGGCTACCGTGCTGGATCTTAGGTGCAAAAATGTCCAAGGTCATCGTCGCAGCAAAAAGCAACACTGCACAGTACAGCGCGGTAATCACACCCAGGGACGTATCCTCGCCCAAGAGATGGAAAACGAGCAGGACAGCATTCCAACTACGAGAAAGCCAGCTAAAGATCTCAACGCACGACGGATACAGTGAACCACGAAGGCACCCTTCCCAAATTGGCTCGCTCTTCGGAAGAATTTAGGAAGATGGAGGTCAAACCCTAGAGGGGACCATCACATAAGGCTGAAACTTTGGAGACTCCTCTTAGTCGCCTCATAAGACAGGCAGGAATACCGCGGGCCTATTCTTACCCCCGGACCCGCCGGGGGGCATTCTAGCTATGAACACAGTAACGGAACAGATGAGGATTGAAAGGCAGTGTGGAGTCAATACAAACCTGTTATGAAACACAAGTTTTGTTTCTCTATAACAATGAAAAGTGTACTGATGCTTTCTTTTACTTGATCAATAAGAATTAGAAGAAACATATGCACAGTAATCATATGACTAAATGACAGTTGTGCAGTTTGTTTCTATCTGTCCTCCTCTTACCCATTTTTTCACCAAAATTAACAACTTTTTCCCCGTCTAAACTTCCTGCATTATAGATTTAGCTGAGTAGAAGACAAAGATTTTGCCCAGTATCGTAATTTAAAAAACACCAGTTGGTCTTACATTTTAAGATTATTTCTGCTGAGATCAATGTTTTTATATAGTGTGACAGATAAGTATAGGGGTCGCCCTTACATTTACAGATGATGCTTTTCAACTGAGTGCATGTGCAGATTTGATTTGAAGAATTTGGAAGGGTTGGAGGGGGAAGTGACAGCCTGGCTGAGCATTAGGGCAAATGTGAGGGCCAATCTTGGCTTTTATCAACACCTACTATGTTTAAACTGCAGTTTGCCTGGATATATCTGCAGACGGAATTGAAATCATTTTAAAATTGGACAAAGACTCAACACACACACACACACACACACACACACACACAAACCACTGTCTCTGGCCACTGTGACTGTTACATCTGTAGTGACGAGCAGTCTCTCTCCAAATATACCAAAGGTCTCACTTACGCCTTCACAGACCAAAATTACTCTCTCAACCTCACACAGAAACAGATCTCCCATGTCTTGCCTCTCCAGTCACCTACCACCTCCCACATATCCACCATCCGACCACAAAGGAGCACTTCTCCCATGATTCAGTACCACCCAGGACCGGAGCAACTGAATCACATTCTCTGCCAGTGTTTCGTCTATGTCTCATTGTGCCCTGAAATGAGGAATACCGTACCCCGTATCCTTCCCAACACTCCCACAGAGGTATTCTGTTGCCCACATAACCTATGCAATATCCTTGTTCATCCTTTGTCCACCCCTGCACCCAACATCTTACCTGATGGCTAATATCACTGAATTAGTACTGGATGCAAGAGCTGTCCCATGCATCCTCCCACTACCACCTATTCTATTCTGGTCACAGATATCTCCAATCCTATTGAGAGGCTGGGCTGCCATTGAAAGCAGCCATGTGATCTACAAATTAAGCTGCAACCAATACACTGCTTTCTATGTGAGCATGACAAATAAAAAGCTGTTCGCATGAATGGCCATCACCGAACAGTGGCCAAGAGACAGCTGGACCACCCAGTTGCTTCTATTCTGCCAACACATCCACTGGTCTTCTTATCCTATACTTTTCTCCTTCAACACCCCATTTCCCAAACTCACGACTGCACCTAGCAGCCCTTGACTGTCCACATCACATTTCTACATGCTCCCCACAAGCAGCGCTATGCCTATCCCCATCCCAACCCTGCTATCTGTCCTCCTCCATGCTCCATGCCTACACCTCCATATTAAGGTGCAGTTGCAGTCCACAGACAGCAGCTAGAAACAGTGGTCCTGTGTGTTTGAGTTGAGCTTATGTGAATGTACGTGTGTTTTCAGTTTCAGAAGAAGGCCTTTTGGCAGAAAGCCTAAATGTATAGCAGTCTTCATGTTGTGCCTGTCCATGAATCAGTGTCTCCTCTATATGGAGCATAGCATTCTATCCTTTCCATAATATTGTTAGAAAGTAAAGAAAGTCATTTTTACAAGCCAAACTTTCCAGGGACCAAAGCAGGAAAGGTTTGACGAACTGGAGCAGCAGCTTGTTCAGTATGTGCAAGAGAAATACAATGAAGACTTCTTGGTTACTTAAAAAATTATTCAAATGAGGGTGCTAGAGATAAACAGAAATTTTCCAATTCCATGGGTCATATAATTCAAATAAAAGTAAGTACTGGCTTGTGTGCGTGTGCGTGTGTGTGTGTGTGTGTGTGTGTGACAAAGGGGGAGACGCTTACATTACGACATAGAACAAAATTGGCACCACATCTCGCAGCATTTGATGAAAAACTACTTCCGTACCAGCATCATATAATCAATCTCATGAAACAGACTGACTATTTGCTACACCAAATGAATAACAACAAATCATGTGCCTGTTTATTTTGATATGCCGTCAAATGTTACTGTCGAAGTGAAGGGCATTAAAATTGGCCTATAAAAAATTCTGGCAATGAGAAGGCCACAAATACAGTGGTGCTGTGTAGCCTTGATACGAAAATGATACTGCAAGAAAAACTGCCTGTCTTTAACGGTCAAGAAAAGGGATGGATGACAAATGATCTGATATTAGATCTGTTGAAAGTTGTTTGGAACAGAATGCCAGGCTCTTTGCTTAACAGGGGGAAAATGTTGATATTGGATTTTTTCAGGGGACACCTAATCCATAAAGTTAAGGATCTAATAGTATAGAACAAGACAAATCAGATAATTCCTGGCAACACAATTTTTTGTAATTTGTTGTGAATAGACCTTTTAAGGCTCAACGGTGACAGATTTACAATGAACAGCTATACAAGGAGACCAAAGCCTCACTCTAGGGGGGAGGCTAAATAAACCCTCACTATATCCACATTGGACTAGTGGATCCTTATTTTCTGGCGCAGAATCATAAATGGTTGTCTTATGAAAGAATTCAAAAAATTCGTATCGTAAGATCACATACAATGACAATGAAGGAGTGTCAAGAACGATTGGACTGATGGGGTTAAAAAGATCACACACTATAATGTATTCAGTACCTCCATCCTTTATGCATCACGTCAGGAAGAGTCCTCTGAGAGGAAGGACACAGAAGACAAATCCTGATGAACCCAACTGTGCCTGAGAATCAATAAAACCAAGAGACAAAAGAAACTAGATGTGAGAGGGTGAAGGTGGGTGAGTCACTCCACACATAAAGCAGTTGGAGACCCCTATGACACGTTACGGCGATAGGAGATGCACCAGATTCCTCACGCTCCATTACCACAAGGAAAAAAGCAATCTGGACAAATTGATAAAATCTCAGGAAAGAAAATGATGATGATGATGATGATGAGAACCAATAACAGATGTAAAAGAGTAAGAAGAATAAAAAATGTGGGAGCAGAGGAGCTAGGTCAGAACACCAAGCAATGGCAGCCATGGCTCCTCTGTTTCAGAGCAGGTTACGAGGTACACCTCCAATCCCTCAAGCGGCCAACAAGGTCAACATACCCTATCTCCCAGAAAGGAGGAGAAATCATCTTCATGGGGAAAACATAAAACCAGATCAGCCACTCTGGTATTGTCTGCCAGCACTAGAGGCAACCCGTCACTGTACAAAGGCCAAATTGGGGCAGTGTTGTAGGATGTGGGCCACCATCAGTAGGATAAGCCATGCTCCCAGAAAGGAGGAGAAATCATCTTCATGGGGAAAACATAAAACCAGATCAGCCACTCTGGTATTGTCTGCCAGCACTAGAGGCAACCCGTCACTGTACGAAGGCCAAATTGGGGCAGTGTAGTAGGATGTGGGCCACCATCAGTAGGATAAGCCATGGGTCAGATACATGTGGCAAATATGAAGCCAACAGAGGAAAGTAGATTCCCTGTGAGAAGCACAAAGAGAAGACTACCACATGACCCTGGTCCCCTTTACTGTTCACAGTTTGTTCAGAGAAACCACGCTACACCAGCCTGTGTTCCACGCCTACAACAACTGATGGCGTAGAATTGACTGAAAATCCATTTCTGGTTCCCTCATCTCCAAAGTCAGCATCTTGATACTCAACTTTGCCAATCAACCAGCATGTTCTTTCACTGGTATCCCAACATCACCTGGAGTCCAAAGAAGACCAATCGTCCACTTTGATGAAGGTCAGACAGGTGATCTTAGATGAACACAACCAAGTGGTGTCAGGGTAGCACTGGTCAATAGCCTGAAGACTACTAAGAAAGCCATGGCTGATTAAGAATGTCTCACTAGTGCAAAAATTAACATGCCCGAGGGCTCGAGCAATGGCCACCAATTGTGCAGTGAATACACTGCATCCATGCAGCACACATCATAGTTCACTGCACCTTGCATGTGTGTAGAACAAAACCAATTTGTCTGTCAACAGCACTGCTCTCAGTGTATACCACCTCCGAACCCAGCAATGCATCAAGAATGCCCCAGAAACAGGCGCAAATAGCCCTTGGGTCAACAGAGTCTTTCGGTCCAAAGGACAGGTCAACACAAATTTGAGGGTGGAGTACAGATTATGGGGGGCTAAGCAATTGCTCCCTGACAAGGCGCGTCAGTGGGGGAAGTTGGAGTTCAGAATAGACACATTGCATGCAAACTGCAATAGTGATTCCCGTCTTGGGCTACTGTTGTGGGAGGCAAATCTTTCTAACAGGAAGAACGAAATGGTAGTTTAGATACACAGGGCAGCAGCGAATGTATATCACATGTTGAGTAGCAGTTGTTGGAGCCTGATCTGTAGTGGAGAGACCCCGGCCTCCACGAGTACACTGTTTACAGGGCTGGTTCAAAAGGTACCTGTCGCAAGCTGGACCCTGTAATGGTGTATCAGGCTCAGCACCTGTATGGCCAAGCCATATACCAGACTCCCACAATGAAGATGGAATGAGATCAGAAAGTTGCAGAAGTGTAGAATGGTCTGCACCCCTGCTGATGTTACTGAGGCAGCAGACAGTATTAAGGTGTGACCAGCACGTTCACACAAGGTGGCGAAGATGGGAAAGCTAAGTCAAGCAAATATCGAAAACCAGTCCCAGAAAGCGATAAGACTCTACCACATTGAGCAACTGGTCACTGAGGTAGAGTTCAACTTCTGGATCGACAGTACAATGGCAACAGAATGAATGATGCATGTCTTGGCAGCTGAGAAATGGAAGCCACGGGTGACAGCCAAGTATTGCGCCTTTCATATGGCATCCTGCTGTTGGCATTCAGCAAAACCCACACTGGAGGAGCATCAATAAACACACTCATCTGCAGTGTACAGTGAGGGTGATGCTGCAGACTCCAAAGCTGCAGCTAAACCATTGATAGCTACTAGAAAAAGGAGCTCACTCAATACAGACCCCTGCAGGACCCCATTCTTTGGCATATGGACGATACTGTGCCAAGCACCAACTTGAACCTGGCAAGTACAGTGTGACAAGAAGTTTCAGACAAAATTTTGAAATGGGCCCCGAAGACCCCACTTCATGGATGGTAACGAGGACATAATGATGCCATGAGGTGTCATAACCCTTTTACAAGTTGAAGAAGACAGCGATAAGGTGCTGATGCCAGGCAGAAACTGACCATATTGCATGCTCTAGGCAGACCAAATTGTCAGCAGCAGAAAGGCCTCAGCAAATACCACCTTGGGTCCCAGAGACTAAAGTTACAAACACAGCTGCTGGCTCACCGTACATTCAGTTCAAGCAATTTGTAGCGAACATTAGTGAGACTAATTGGGTGATAGCTGTCCATCTAAAGGGGGTGTTTACCTGGTTTCAGTACTGATGCAATCGCACGAGATGAAAAGGAAAAATCTCTTTCCTTCACCCCTCTTCCTTCCCCTTCAACTCATCTGCCAAAAGACGGAGCCACTGGCTCCGAAACCTTTTAAGGTTAAATCCTTTCGTGTGTGTGTGTGTGTGGGGGGGGGGGGGGGGGGGGGGGGGGCGTGTGTGTATCACTACTGCCGCTTGGTGCGTAGATTTTTTTATCTATCCATTATATCAATATTATCGGCACCGAAAATTTTTTTAAATTGTGAAGGTTTTTAAATTTAAGTTTTATCCCTTTTTTTCCCGATTTTGAAAATTCCCAGCTTTTTCCAGGTTTTCAAGATTTCGAGGTTCACTGGACACACTGCACAGGCCATCATGGACTCTCCAGTGGATGGAGGGGAAAAAACCAGTGTTGCAAATGGAAAGATCAATGGCCGAATAACATCTATATACCAAAGTGAAGTGTGTGGGAGCACAGGGATTAGGGAGAAGATGATCAAGCTATACAACCACAGTTTCTAATGTTTTACTGCAGACAATGGTCACAATTCCAACCCACAAAGGGTTGTGGGATCGACGACATCCAAAATGAGGAAGGGTTGGGGGGAACTGAGAAATCAGTGCAGACAATACATTCTAAGACACTTCACCATCAGAGGGAGATATCCTCACACAATCAGCCACATTCTCTGTGTTGTAACAAGTTGCTCCTATTCGCTGTACACACAGTCCAGAACATACATACAAACTCCACGGGATGCTCTGTCATAGTCAGCTTGATTCTTAAAATAACCACAGAGGGTAGGGGTTCACAGGAAACGCGTAAGATACATCAAAGCTCAGCCAGATAGTGGAATAAACTACTACAGTTTCACTGGAGGATCATGGTATCAGTATCCTGTGGAGAAATTAAGGGACCAAGGAGGCAAATCATGCCTCAGGATCTACTGCTGTGAGGATACGGCATCAATACACATTGATTCTGAAGCAGGCTGTGGGGGAGGGGATCTGGTGGCACAGCAGGGGCCACCAGGAATTTCGCCTCAGTTACTGAGTCAGTGCATGTGGAATCCAGTGGCATGGCAACCATGTTACAACTGTTTCCGTCAGCCACTGGCTGGTATATGGTTGTAGATCAGCAGAATACTGGGAGAGGAAGGAACCAGTTCTAGTGGAGGATGTTGCTTGTCCAGCTGGCGATTGGGGATTGGTGAAGGGTCGGGTGTCAATGCTCCCAAATTGGATATGGGGGAAACAGTAGGAGGAGGGCCCCCAACCAGAAGAGGAGTGGGTGAGTCCAGCAGCTCCAAGGGCTCAACTTAGAAAGCAAGAAGGTCAAGGACACTGCGTCTAGAAAGGATGTCATCTTCACAGCAACAGTAAATGTTATCATCATACATGTAAATGATCATATTTATTCTTGGCCTCTTGACATGGGGGCCAGTCAAGAGTCTTGTATTCTTGGACTTTTTTTTCTCTTTGGGAAACAATGCAGTCCGGTGAACAGGGGGAATAATGCTCTCCTCAGTTGACACAGGTAGGGTGGTGGGGGGGGGGGGGGGGGGGGGTTATAAGTAACGAGGCTAGTATTACAACATGAACACATGTGCCCGAACTTCATGTATTTGAAGCACCGCATGGGAGGAGGAACACAGGGTTTCATATTGCATCTATACACCATTACTTTGACCTTTTCAGGCAATGAGATGTCTTCAAAGACCAAGATTAAGTCCCCAGTATCAACCCTATCGCCCTTTGTTCCCTACAGGATATGACAAACAAAACGCACATCCTGTCACCCCACATTGTCATTTAACTCATCATCAGTCTATAAAAGGAAGATGATACCTTGTACCATAATGAGACTGTTATGGGGAGGAGATAAGTCACAGGAATGTCACTTAGCTTGTTACAGGCAAGTGCCACCACAACTGAGGAAAGGATGTCGTTTTAATCAGAACTGAAATAAATTTCATTTTCAAAATTGCTGCTACTTCCAGAAAGCTGTTCTCAAGGTGTTCAAGAAAAAATAACGATTCTGTGGCCAAAATGGAGTCCCCTTCAGTCCTGCAGCAAACTAAGTATTGTGGGGAGTGCTTCCCCCCCCCCCCCCATATCTTAGCCCTATGTTCCTCCCACATACACAGACAAGGAAGGAAATATTGTGGGGTCATATCTCTTCACATTGCAGTAAACCTTTCATTAAGAATGGACTGTTGGGGCCATGCAGCCACCAGCGGAAGAAAGCTTAGGTCACTTCATTTGCGAGTCATCCATACTGGTGCCACACACTCTGAAAGGCTGCTCTCCCCACATGTCCTACCCAGCCACAGCAACAGCTACTCGGCTGGGTAACCATTAGCCGAAGTGCCTGTGCCCCCGCCATGATGGGCACATACTCCTTGGCACATGCAGGGAGTTCCCAGCGCAGGCATCAATAATGCAATCCCTAACATGGTCAGAAGGCTATCACCATGCACGTACTTGACAACCCCCCCACAATGGGGTGCCTACTGTGTTGGGTTTTGGGTTTATCACTTTTGCCAGAAAGGAAGGGTGCAAAGATAGAAAGGCACAAAATGTGGAATGTACGTCATGTTGGGTGACCTTCCCTGAAAGATCTGCACTTCTGTAAAATTTGGAAGAGGAATGGTAGGTTACACCCAAAAATGGGGACCATGTAGCAAAGGACGGAAAGTTGTATAAACTGCTGGGGGTGGGGGGTTAGGGGGTGTCCAGAATCAAAAAGCTTATGACTGACTTTGACAGTAAATGAAAAAAGGAAGTGAAGTTAAAAATTAATGTAAAGAATGTCTTTTTGTTTATTTTAATCCTTCTAGTATTCTGAAAATGCAAATAATCAATAAATTGTATTTTTTTAGAATAGGTGTACGGTACAACATTAACTTTTTTAGGCAGATACTTTATGTCAATTAAAAAAGCTTGTAATTTTGCTCCATCAGAATCTCTTAAAAATGAAAATTTCTCAAGAAGCCACTTAAAAAACAGGGCTGTCTTAAATTTGGGTAAATACAGTATGTAAGTATATATTCTTTTTCTTCAATGTCTATCTCCTTATGCAAGATCTGCTTATGACCATCCATAGTGTAGCTTTAAATTCATTTTACTGTCACGCAATTGTTGTTAACCCTAAAACAAATTACCATACTTACTCGAATCTAAGCCGCACTTTTTTTCCGGTTTTTGTCATTCAAAAAACCGCCTGCGGCTTAGAATCAAGTGAAAAGTAAACTGAAGTTCTGAAAAATGTTGGTAGGTGCCGCCAAAACTAACTTCTGCCGTTGAATATATGTAACGCTACACAGGCATGCTTTGTAGGCACAAAGATAAATACTGGCGCCAAAACCTCTGTGTCAATAAACAAATTAAAAGAAAAGGTAGAAAAATGTAAACATTATGCCATGTATTCTTTTGTGTTTGCTGCTATCTCATTTAAATCCTGCATGCCTAATAATCAACGAAACTAGAGTGAGACAACAGCAAACGCAGAAGAATATACATATCATGTCATGTTTATATTCGTATTATTCTTATGCTGAATAGTGATACAGTCAAAAATGGAGAATGGCAACTGATCAGATTTTTAAATCTAAGATGACTAATTTCTGTGCAGAATGTAATGTACTAAAGAGGTGTCTGCAAAGATTTTCAAATAGAGAAAAATGTTCGCTAAACACTCGTTCAGAACGTCTTCTATCATAAGTAGTCTATTATTTGGTTCTTGTTGATCATTATCAAAGAAAGCAGCACTGTAAGTAACAAAAAATAGCAGTCTCTTGCCATTGTTTCACTTACGAGACAATTCCTCCCTTTATTTTATTGTAAGCCGAGGTAGCGCGCACAAAAGCAAGTCATGACGCAAGCGGCGACAGCTCGTAAACACTCATTACAAGAATGCGACAAACAATGCATGACACAATACGATAATGCATTTTCAGCTCAAAGTGACGTAAACACCTATAACAAAGAGAACAGCACTTATCAGATCAAAGCAAAATAAGCAATCGATTCAAACCAAAGTACGTATAAATATGGACGGAGCGCCTGACACATAGCAATTGCTACTTGGTACAGCTTAACTGTTAAGCTTACGACTCGAACCAAACTTTGCTCTCCCCTTGAATTTCGAGTCTCAAATTTGAGGTGCGGCTTAGATTCGGGGTGTTTTTTTTTTTTTTTTGCTTAGATTCGAGTAAATACAGTATTGTGATTCATATAAATTTTGATTCTGCGTATCTGTATTTGAACTTCTATTTATCACATTTCTGAGGTGGAAACCAGGAACCAATCTTTCTTTGGTTAAACAAGTGTGGAAAACCACCTACAACCTGTAGTCAGGTAGACGGTGTATCAGACTAATGGTTGCTAAACAAGTTCACATATTTCATTCAGCACAATCTAACAAATATTTCAGTCTCAGAAGCCGAATACTGTGAATTAAGCTAAAAAAGCAAGTCCTTTGGTACAACAGCACCAGGGACTGATATAGTATAAAAAAGTGGTGGTGGTGGTTATTGTTTAACGTCCCGTCGACAACAAGGTCATTAGAGACGGAGCCCAAGCTCGGGTTAGGGAAGGATTGGGAAGGAAATCGGCTGTGCCCTTTCAAAGGAACCATCCCGGCATTTGCCTGAAACGATTTAGGGAAATCACGGAAAACCTAAATCAGGATGGCTGGAGACGGGATTGAACCGTCGTCCTCCCGAATGCGAGTCCAGTGTGCTAACCACTGCGCCACCTCGCTCGGTATAGTATCCACCTCGCTCGGTATAGTATAAAAAAGTATGAGATAGAATTGTTGTTCAGCACTTACCTTCAGAAAAAAAATTCTTGGTACCGCCAATACACAATATAAAAGTAAAAGAAAGTAGCCCAGCTTTGGGAGCTGCTATGTTCTTCCTTGGAAATGAAGGGAGGGTAGGTTGGAGAAGGTAAAAAAAAAAGAAAAAAGGAAGTGTAGATCACACAGATTCCGGAGCGGCACACCTACTGTGAAGGTGGGAGGAGACAAATACATGCTCTTCTACTTGTGGAGTAGCTTTTGAACTGCAAGCACTGTTCCATTCTGCAAAGATATTGAACTTCTGATAGACTTACAGTACAGAACACAGAAAAGGAGCTATAAAGATCTAGACCTGAAAATATTGTAAAACTACTAAAATATCTTTCTCTGAAAATGGTACACAGAAGAAGTTTGGACATGATCCTTTTGATGAAATGGAATGAAAATGAATAAATTACCCATGAGTGGTATCGGTGATGACAGTAAGCAACTATCGTTCCAGATGATCCACAGATGAAAATGGAGACCTGTTGTATCACCTGCATATACAGCCAGTGCACTTTTATTTCACCCAACAAAAATGTTCAAAATCTTCCCAATAATCTAACATTACAAGGTGTACAACTCTGCTTCCGCTGTTTGCCGATAGGTAGCGACAATGGTACGTAGCAGTCAAAAGAAACAGATCGCAGACATCAGGCAGTTAGCTTGGACCTCTGGTCAACAGAAACTCATTTAAGCATTAGTCAATTTGTGTCAGCATCATAAAGTTGTTCTTGATTGAAAATGTCAGTTTACAAGCCTAATTCTCATCATTTGCAGGAGGTGTTACTGTTTTGTTTCAATATGAAGAAAACAGCAGCTGAGTCTCATCGAATGCTCTCAAGTGCACATGGTGAGGGCGCTATTAGTGAAAGAACGTGTCGTGAGTGGTTTCAACGCTTCACGAATGGCGATTTTTAATGTCATAGACTGGCATAGTGGTAGAAGAGAGAATGTTTTCGAAGATGCAGAATTGGAGACATTGCTGAGTGAAGACTTGCGCCAAACTCAAGAAGAATTGGCATGATTAGTGGGAGTGACACAGCAAGCCATTTCAAAACATTTTAAAGCTATGGGCATGATTCAGAAAAAAGAAACTTGCGTCCCGTGTGAGCTGAAACCAAGAGACATTGAATGGTGTTTGTGTGTTTGTGAATAGCTGCTTCAGAGGCAAAAACGGAAGGGATTTCTGCATCGCATTGTGATTGGGGATGAAAAACGGGTTCATTACGATAACCCTAAATGCAAAAAATCATGGGGATATCCTCGTCATGCTTCCACGTCAACGGCCAAACCGAATATTCACGGCTCCAAGATCGTGCTCTGCATTTGGTGGGACCAGCTCGGCGTCATGTACTACGAGTTGTTAAAAGCAAGCGAAACAATCACAGGTGCTCGTTATCGAATTCAATTAATGCGTTTGAGCATAGCGTTAAAAGACAAATGACCACAATACAGCGAGAAGCACAATAAAGTGATTTTGCAGCAGCACGACAACGCTCGACTCCACATTGCAAAAGAGGTCAAAATGAAGTTGGAACCATTAAAATGGGAAGTCCTACCCCACCTGCCATATTCTCCAGACATTGCTCCCTCTGACTATCACCTGTTTAGATCAATGGTGCATGGCCTGGCTGACCAACACTTCTGATCTAATGAAGAAGCCAAAAATTGGATCAATTCGTGGATCGCTTCAAAAGATGAACAATTTTTTCGACGCGGGATTCGTTCACTACCCGAAAGATGGGAGAAAGTAGTGGCCAGCGATGGAAAATACTTTGAATGATACATGTGTAACCAATTTGTTTCACTAACACCTCAAATGATGGGGTAAAAAGGCGGGAGCAAAGTTGTACACCTTATAATAAACAATAGTAACTAATGGTCTAGTAAACAATTAATCACAAAATCTCATTGGAACATGAAGAGGAGCTCAAGGGAGTACATAAATGATATTGGTTAAGTAATGACAATAAATTTCGCTAACAGTAGTACCAGCTTCACAGATAATATGACAGTATTAAAATGAAGAAAACTCTACAATTAATGCAAGAGATACATAGAAGTGGGGGAGGAAAGCACTTCTTAAGAGTAAAATAGGAATCATGAAACTTAACATTCTTTCATGTTAAACGACTTAAGATACAATTTTGTCAAATCAAGATGTGATTGGAGACTGTGGCTGTTATGTGAAACAAATTGTTGTTGGTGTGCAGTAATAACTAGCCACAAATTGCTTTTAAGTTACTTTATTCAAAAAATACCGTATTACTGGTTCATGCTTTTGTAAAGTTACATTGGTTGCACGAGAGCCTTCTTTTTTTAACTGTATCAATTTGAAAACAGTAACAATACTTTTTGAATAAAGTAACCTAAATAAATAAATTTTGCATTAAACTCAAGAAACCATCACAAACACACACCAAGTGATGCAGGAAGCATGGTGATGAGTGCTTAAGCTGTACTTGGTGTTACGAAATAGTTCACATGGTTTAAAAATGGCCAGACAGAAGTTAAAGATGAACCTCATTTAGGACACCCTTTGACATCTACCGATGACGCTCATTCAGGAATGTGAACAAAATTGTGCATGCCAATCGAAGAATGACTGTCTGACAGCCTGCAGACAAATATAACATTTCAGATGGATCATGTCATGAAATCCTGACACAGCGTCTTTGAATGCATCATGTAGCTACCAAGTTCATCTCACAGCTCATAAGTCAAGACCAGAAAGATCTTCGCCTCGCAATCTGTGAAGAGACTTTCGATCACGCAAATGAGAACGAAATGTTGCTTATGAGAATCATAACTGGTGAGTCTACAGTTACGATGTTGAGACCAAGGTTCCATCTTCACAATGGGTCAGGAAAGGCTCTCCAATATCAAATGAAGCTTGTCAACTCAGGTCTATTGTCAAAGCCATGCTGATAGTTTTCTTTGACTCTGAAGGATTGGTTCATCATAAATTCATGTCACAGGGATAAACTGATAATTGATGGAACTATTGGGACGTGCTGTAACACCTTTCAGAAAATGTGAGAGGGATATGGTCTGAAGTGTGGCAAGCCAATTCATGGCTCTTGCATCATGACAACCCACCTGCACATTCATCCCTGTTGATGTTTGACTATTGCACAAAAAACCAAATCACTGTGCTGCCTCATCCTCTGTGCTCTCCAGACCTGGCCCCTGTAGACCATTTTTTATTTCCAAAGTTGAAAATCCCATTGAAAGGATGAAGATTTGCAACAATAGAAAGATAAAACAAAATTTGCAGACAGTGCTTCACGCGATCCAGCAAGAGATGTATCAAGATTGCTTCCGTAAGTAGACATGGCATTGGGAGCAGTGTATCAGTTGTGGAGGACAGGTTGTTGAAGGAGACCATGCACAATAAGTAAAAGATTAGCGTAGAAAAATGGTGTGGACAAAGTTCCGGGATTTTCTGAACAGAACTCTTACAATCAGGATCTTTCATTCTGCAGCAGAGTGTGCTGTTTTGAAAATTTGTGGAAAATTAAAACTGCTTTGAACCAGGGCTCACACTTGAAGTCTCACCTTTCATGAGCAATTCTATTATCAACTGAGCTATCCACATGACTTACTGTTGGCCCATCACAGCTGTAATTTTGCCAGTACCTTTCTCCTACTTTCTAAACTTCACGGAATAACTCCTGTGACATTAGGAAAGTAGGGGAGAGGTATTGGCAAAAATAAAGCTATGAGGGCCAGTATTAAGTTGTGCGTGGATAGCTTAGTCAGTAATAGAACTGCCTGCACAAGGCAAGGTTCTGGGTTAGAGCCCCAGTCTGACACACAGTTTTAATGTGCTAGGGAGTTACTAGGAATCCAATGACTGCAACCAATATTTCCACTTAGGAATTTACACATAAACCACACACTAAAATTAATCCCGATACAACATTATAATTACAATATCCTAAGCCACAAAAAAGGCTAAGTAATCTCAAAAAGTTTCTGGCTTGCATAAAAAAGCAGTGCTCACCTAAAGGTCTCTTTTTTGGCTGAGAGTTGCCTCCATCCACAACAGCTGTAGTGGTGGATGATGAAGGGGATGGTGCTCGGCGCTTCCTGACTGCTCCAGTTAGCAAACGTGCCTGAGAACTGCGGCTGCTGTAACATGAAAAATGGGCCTAATATGAAACAGAATAATAGCTGTGTTTGACTGATTTATGAAAATGGCTGATATTCACCATGGTAAAACTTCACAAACAGTAAAGCACAACCTACAAATGGAAGCATCAAGTTTATTAACAGAAACTATTTTTTTTTTTTTTGTAATTGTAAAATAATTGAGTATAATACAGTGGTGATGACCTAGTTACCTATATTTCAATTTTGCTGTGCAAAATAATAAGTTAACAGCAAGGATACCGAATTATTAAGCTCAAAACAACACACACATACAGCAAACTGCAAGCAATGACACACTAGCCCAGTCACTTTATTTGGAAGTAATGCAGTAAAATTTTTTGGGACACAATACTGAACTGAGTGTAAGCTGAATATTTTGATAGTATGATTTTTCACATGTATAAGTGCTATATATACATGCATACTCTGCAAACCAGGTGCTTGGCAAAGGGTACGCCCCATTGTACCAGGTATTTGGGTTTCTTCCCCTTCCATTCATGTATGGAGAATTGGAAGAATGATTGATTGAATGTCTCTGTGCATGCAATAATTACTCTAATCTTATCCTCACAATCCCTATGTGAGCGATACGTAGGGGATTGTGGTATATTCCTAGAATCATCATTTAAAGCTGGCTCTTTCTAGGTATGGTTTAGGTCTACCTTCAAGAGTCTTCCAGTTCAGTTCCTTCAGTATTTTTGTGACACACTCCCATGGATCAAACAAACCTGTGACCATTCGTTCTGCCCTTCTGTGTATACGTTCAATATCCCCTGTTAGTCCTATTTGGTACACACTTGAGCAACATTCTAGAACAGGTCACATGAGTGATTTGCAAGCATTCTCCTTTACAGACTGACTGCACTTCCCCAGCAGTCTACCAATAAACTTAGATCTACCACCTGCTTTACTCACAACTGAGGCTACATTTCATATCCCTACAAAGTGTTACACCCTCATATTTATATTGGTTCTGTATCTGAAGTGTTTCATTTTTGTTTCTTTAAGCACGTCAACTGGATTCATATAACCAGTCTTGTTCGCCAAGCCTGTCGTGAATCTGTTTGAATGAGTTTCGTTGATTTTTTAACAGAACTGATTTCCATAAAACTGAATTACTATTTGCTTATTTAATAGATAAGTCTGAAAGAAGGTGAATTCATTGTACTGGGACGAATTTTTTTGCAACACTACATTTCCACTGTTGTTGCAGGAAACTTCTGAGAGATGTCATTTAGTATAACACAATATGTGCACCTGCTACTAAGAGTTGAACTTTTGAAATATACCTACACAACATATACTCAAGTTGCATTTTTCTTAACTTCATTCACACATCCATATAGTCACTATTCTACGAAGCTAGTAAAAGCTATAGTAAGAGGTTCATAAAAAACAGAATTTGGATAAGCAGAAGGAAAATGAAACCATTAGCTCTGCTTCAGCTCCCAACTGTTGCATCAGCTCAAGTGGTTATGTTACTTGGAGTGGCAACGAAGGAGTAACTCAAGTATATTCACAATACAGAACCGTACACTGTAATTTAGGAGCACAATAACACCTGTTCGATGAGGTTTCGGGTTTGCAGCCGGATCATGTTGACTTCTTGCCATGACATTTCGGCTAGCAATTGTCCAGCCATCTTCCGGTGAGTGTCCATCACTAGAGACTGCAAGTTCCGGCGTCGGCTTTATAGGAAAATAAGGCGTGGAAACGCATGCGCATTGGCAACCGTCACAGGAGTGTCCTCTGTCGAAATGCGTGCTCGGTTTCTGACATTGCCTTGGATTCTAGCTGTCATCGCCAGATGCAGGGGGTGGCTTCTCCGGCTTGGAAGCGGTTGGGGTGGGGGGTACTGCTCCCGAGGTAGGTGGTGTGGGAGCAACAAGGAGGGAAGTGCCCCCACCATCAAGGGGGCAGGTGTGGTCCTTCGGCACTGAGAGCTCACTGTATGTGATCCAGCTGATGGAGCCATAACAGGAGTGACAGTGGCGGCATAACATGATGTCATGCGCACGGGATGAAGCTGTTCAAATTTCTGTATAGCCTCAGTGTAGGTCAGTCGGTCCAAGGTCTTGTATTCTATTAATTTCCTTTCCTTCTGTAGAATCTTACAGTCCGGCGAACAAGGGGGATGGTGCTCTCCACAGTTGACACAGATGGGAGGCGGGGCACATGGAGTATCGAGATGGGATGGATGACCACAATCACGACATATGAGACTGGAAGCACAGCGGGAAGACATATGGCCGAACTTCCAACACTTGAAGCACCGCATCGGGGGAGGGATATATGGCTTGACATCACAGCAGTAGACCATCACCTTGACCTTCTCAAATAATGTGTCACCCTCGAAGGCCAAGATGAAGGCACCGGTGGCAACCTGATTATCCCTCGGACCCTGGTGGACGCGCCAGACGAAATGGACACCTCGTCACTCTAAGTTGGCGTGCAACTCGTCATTGGACTGTAAAAGAAGATCCCTGTGGAAGACAATGCCCTGGACCATATTTAAGCTTTTATGGGGCATGATAGTAACAGATACATCCCCCAGCTTCTTACAAGCGATTAAGGCCTGTGGCTGGGCAGAGGAGGCTGTTTTTATCAAGACTGACCCAGACCGCATTTTTGACAAGCCCTCTAAATGATCTACAAAGAACTGAGTCTTCATGGACACAAAGGATTCCCATCAGCTCTCGTACAGACTAGATACCGGGGCAAATACATTTTGCTGTCATTCATAGCCTTTCGTTCCTCCCATGGTGTGGCCAGGGAGGGCAACAATTTGGGGTGGTGATACATGTTAGCATTAAAGTGAGCCCTCGAACGCTTAGAGACTGCTGGTGGTTGGCCACCAGCAAGAGAAGATGTGCCACGCTTCACTGCATGTCTACATCCACATCTACATTTATACTCCTCAAGCAACCCAACGGTTTGTGGCGGAGGGCACTTTACATGCCACTGACATTACCTCGCTTTCCTGTTCCAGTCGCGTATGGTTCATGGAAAGAATGATTGCCGGAAAGCCTCCGTGCGTGCTCGAATCTCTCTAATTTTACATTCGTGATCTCCTCGGGAGGTATACGTAGGGGGAAGCAATATATTCAATACCTCATCCAGAAACGCACCCTCTGGAAACCTGGACAGTAAGCTACACTGCGATGCAGACCGCCTCTCTTGCAGAGTCTGCCACATGAGTTTGCTAAACATCTCCGTAACACTATCACGCTTGCCAAATAACCCTGTGATGAAACGCGCCGCTCTTCTATCTCTCTGTCAACCCGGCCTGGTACGGATCCCACACTTATGAGCAATACTCAATTATAGGTCGAACGAGTGTTTTGTAAGCCACCTCCTTTGTTGATGGACTACATTTTCTAAGGACTCTCCAAATGAATCTCAACCTGGCACCCGCCTTACCAACAATTAATTTTATATGATCATTCCACTTCAAATCGTTCCGTATGCATACTCCCAGATATTTTACGGAAGTAACTACTACCAGTGTTTGTTCTGCTATCATATAATCATACAATAAAGGATCCTCCTTTCTATGTATTCGCAATACATTACATTTGTCTATGTTAAGGGTCAGTTGCCACTCCCTGCACCAAGTGCCTATCCGCTGCAGATCCTCCTGCATTTCGCTGCAATTTTTCTAATGCTGCAACTTCTCTGTATACTACAGCATCATCTGCGGAAAGCATCCACCCCGATGCCACCTACTCCGACCAAGGGCCATCCCCACGGGCGCCACCCAGCCACAACAAGGGCCACCTGGCAGCATGGCTATTGCCAGGAGCCCCAATGCCCCAGGGAGATGGACATTTACTCCTTGGCATACGTGGGGAGTTAATGGTGCAGGCATCAGTAGAGCGATCCCTGTGTTGTCAGGGGGCTACAACCAACAAGGTGCATGTCGGCCCCACCACAACAGACTGGCGACCGTGCTGGATATTAGGTGACAAGTAGTCCAAGGTCGTCATCAAAGCAAAAAGCGACACTGCACTTTGCATGGCGAAAAGTGCACTCAGGAAGGTATCCGTGCCCAAGGGATGTAATGCAACGACGAATAAGCTGGCAAAAGGTCTCAACGCACGATGGACACAATGCACCAAGTAAGACGCCTTTCCCCAATCAGCTCATTCTTCGGAATAATTTGTAAATTTGGAGGTCAAACCCGAGAGGGGACCATCACATAAGGGCCAGAACGTTGGAGACTCCTTTTAGTCGCCTCTTACGACAGGCAGGAATACCGCGGGCCTATTCTTACCCCCACACCCGCAGAGGGTACTCAGAAGAGTGTTCCTGGAGCCACTCTGTAGCAATTCTGGACATATGGGGTGTCACATTGTTCTGCTGGAATTGTTCATGTCCACTGGAATGCACAATGGACATGAATGAATGCAGGTGATCACACAGGATACTTACATACATGTCACCTGTCAGAGTCTTATCTAGACTATTACGGGTCCCATATCACTCCAACTGCACATGCCCCACACCACTGCAGAGCTGGAACAGTCCCCTGCTGACAAGCAGGGACCATGGATTCAAGAGGTTGTCTCCATACCCATAAATGTTCACCCGCCCGATACAATTTGAAACAAGACTCATTCAAATAGGCAACATGTTTCCAGTCATCTACAATCCAATGTCGGTGCTGATGGCCTCAGACGAGGCGTAAAGCTTTGTGTCATACAGTCATCAAGCACATACGAACGGACCCTCGGCCCCAAAAGCCCGTATCGATGATGTTTCATTGAATAGTTCGCACACTGACACTTGTTGATGGCCCAGCATTGAAATCTGCAGCAATTTGTAGAAGGGTTGCACTTCTGCCACACTGAACGATTCTCTTCAGTCATCTTTGGTCCTGTTCTTGTAGGATCTTCATCTGGCCACAGCGATGTTGGAGATTTGATGCTTTACTGGATTGTTGATACTCACGGTACACTCGTGAAATGGTCATATGGGAAAATCCCCACTTTATCATTACCTCAGAGATGCTGTGTCCTATCGTGCATGCACCGACTACAACACCATGTTCAAACTCCAACTGCACCAGACACTTGTTGTCTTATATAGGCGTTGCCGACCACAGCACCGTATTCTGTCAGTTTACATATCTCTGCATTTGAATATGCAAGCCTATACCAGTTTCTTTGGTGCTGCATTGTATTTGAACAAGACTGCTGAGGACAGGAAGTGAAAGCTTCAAAAATGTGGAAACTATGGCAGATCTAACCATGCCCCCCACCTACAAGTAAATGCAGAAAATGAATAAGCTTGTTTCCTGACTAGATTATATTTCTAAGTCACTAACAGGACAGATATCAGCAATGACCATATGAAACTGTAGGAGAGAAAAACATACTTTGAAAAGAGTGGTGGCAGCAGCAAAAGAATGTGAAACTAAGATTAAAGTTAACAGTTTACTGATGTTATTAATTGCCTAAAGATATTTGAGGATCATTTGTTGAATGATGACATCCTTTTCTTGTTCTATTGCAACAAATCTTGTGAACCTACCAACCACGCAAGTAATAATATTTGCTGTGCTGTGCAGAGAGCTTTAACAATCTAGGTATCTTTCATGGCGCACTAAATTGTTGGAGTATAGCACAGAGAGACTGCTGAAGGACAGCTATCACAAAAGCTTCTCAAATACAGTTGCAACGCATTATAATTTCCAGCGGCTGTTACCACAAATAATATTCTGGAATTGTTCACATTACCCTCATTTTCATCTTCCCCACTCTCCAAACATCACTGTGTTCCCATCATTCACAGCATACACACCTTACCAGCTATGTTATGGAGTATGAAAAATTGTGAATGTGCTTATGTTTATGCATGATTTGTGTTTTGTACACCCACTCAAACAGAAAAAAACCTGTTATTTCTGTATCCCTGCTTGACTGTGCTAAGACAACCTGTGAGATAGATATTAAAGTATCTTACCAAACAGAAACAGAACTCAAAAGGAGATACACTAATACACTGATGATAAATTAAACAAGTATACTTGTAGATTTGAAGATACAACACAATTATATATTCCCTAGACAAGTGAGTGTAAGCTGCTACTTGAGGTCAGAGCTTGTGCAGCAGACTTAACAAAACAACTGTTACAATATCTAGTTTCCCTTCTGCTGCTACTTAAGATTTCCAGAACAGTCTTCTGTGTATTCCCATTTGAAATCTCTAAAGCAGTTGCCTGAACTACTCTCCACTTCCTCCTACTCATGGATGTAACTGATGGAAAGTTTGATGCTTGTTTTAGTGAAACTACACAGCCTCCCCTATTCCAGATGCTAGCATGTTATCACTGAACAATAAGGTTACTTCCACACTGGCATTTTACACACTGTGACTGGGGGACGTTTGAAATGTGCACAAGTGTCTCTGTGGCAATATCTGTATATATGCCCAAGATAGCTGTGAGATGGATTCTGATGAGGAACTGCTCCTTTTTGCTGTGTCACTGAAAAGAAAACAGATGCAAAAAAAGTCAGTGGAAGTATTGGATTCATCCAATGCTAAACTCATGAAAAATAAATACTCTTTTTTTTTAGAATTTATAAAAAATTAAAGGAAAACTCAACAGAATTTGGTAACTATTTTGAAATGTAAGTGTTGGTTTTTGATGAGGTGTTATTTTTACACAGGCCTCCAAAGAACTAAATTTTTCAAATTTCTTGATGTAACCATCATTACCTCAATTCCAAACTGTAGGATCAAACAATGGAAAATTCATGATGTAATGTAACAATATGACAAAAAGGGAAGTTGCCACTCACCATATAGCGGAGATGCTGAGTCACAGATAGACACAACAAAAAGACTGTCACAAACAAGCTTTCAGCCAGTATGGCCTTCATCAAAAATAGACAAGACACAAACGCACGCGTAAACACAACTCTCTCTCTGTCTCTCTCTCTCCCTCACACACACACACACACACACACACACACACACAACTGCAGTCTGTAGAAATTGGAGCCACACTCATTGTAGGATGACGTTCTGCTTTGATAACGGAAGTTCCTAAATCGAAACCCATTCTGTCACTCAAAAGAAGAAACCACATAAAACAACATGGCCATACAGCAGGCTCAGACAATACATAGGGTCAAAGCAGTTGAACTACTGTGATCAATTGTAGGAATAGGCAGATGCATAGCTAACAGTGTATTTGAATTGCTTGTGTTTAAGTTCTTATGGGGACTACTTGTTAAATGAAGAACATAGTAGCACGGTACAGGTGAACCATGTGGTCAAACTGCCAATGTGAAAGGGTTTAACCACTCTGCAACACTGAAGAAAAACTAAAGAGCGCGCGCACGTGTGTGTGTGTTTTTTTTGGGGGGGGGGGGGGGGGGGGTGAGCGGTCATGCAAGCACATGCAATTTTTTATACAAGACACAGTGAGTGGTTGTCTACAGCACAACAATAAACTCACTATGGCTCAATTTACATATTTTAGAAAAGTATTATAGCTTCAATAAATCTAATATTTACAACCCAATATTTTATAACACCGTAAAAAGATGACCAATATATTGTGTTTCACCTGGCAGAACTCTGACTAGATGCAGTGGAAGGTGGTCGCGAACGGATCTCGGAGTTGATTCTGTCCTCAATGCTGCGTTCCTGCTGACGAGCAACTGCATCACGGAAGTCACGTATCTCTCTTGCTTCCTCCTGTGACTTCAGTCTTTCTGCCTCGAGCTTTGTTCGATCGACAAGGTCCAAGAATTCTATCTCATCATCGTCAAGGCCTTTTATCATATTCTCTGCAGAGAAAAGAAGTTCTACATGACTTTCAGTCAATTGTGAGACCAATTCCAAGTTTGTTTATGTAAAAAATTAGTTACACAGCTCTCATGAACTACTTAAAGCTCAAGTATGCTGAAATACGAAAGCAAGAACTAGCAGTTATGCTTTGTCAAATGTAAGCTATTATTTTGTCATCTTTTGTGCATTGATTATTGCACTCTAATTATTATTGCTTTCTGTGTAGTTCCTTTTCATCAATGCTAGTTTACTTACAACAAATTTCATAAAAAAAGATCTGTAGCAAGAAACATTTGTAAAAATAAATAAATAAATAAAGACCATGGATGCATATGGCATATTGTTGTTATGGAACATTGAGTTACAAAGAATTATCCTTTTAACACAGATCCAAAGGAAGTGCTGAAAATATGATAATTTCTACACTTTTTTTTCATAAAGCATAATGTATATTCTACTCCCCATCTCAATTATTTTAATAGTGTTCAGTATAATTACAAATAAAATGTTTCCAAGTGGCTCTTTTCTTAAGTTCCTACAGTTTAATTTATTATTTCATAAAGAATTGAATTTGTAACTTTAGCTCTCAAGTTTTCTGTCCATACCCTTCCCTAAAAGGCTCACCTCCATTTCAATACACCGAATTATGATTCTGCTTCCTACAGAGAAACACATCTATTCTGTTCCATGGCTATTTATCAAATTTAGTACAGCACTTTGCTGTATTTTTTGAAGTTAATCTTTCTGTAGTTCACTCAACAGCAGTCATAAACCCATACATTACTCCAAATACCACAGCACCTGACTGCGCGAAATTCTGCTTGTAATGTTCCTTTCCTTCAACCTGTGAAGTGACAACTCGTCCCACCAGTTGCAAAGGTACTTATTTGATCTGGAACCCAAAACATGGTGTTACATACACAAAACACTGTCAAATATGAAAGTCTTGCTTGAGCCAAGAGAAATTCTAGGAAGGACGGGAAATTCAGTCTGAACCTTGAATGAAAACAGAGAGAAAAAGTGAAAAAACAGAGAGAAAAAGGGCAATATCAGTTGGTGCAACTGAAAAGAACTTAGTGGCACTTATCAGCATTGGCACAATTGGCCTGCTCATGCAGTTTAATGTACAATGCAATGGATTGTGAAGTGTGGATGTACGACAGATGTAGATAAAATTTATGTAGCTGATAAGCAACCACAGGTTTGGTAATCCGGCTGCCTGTGTGTGATTTTCAGATGATATTCCACACCTGTCTACACGAATCCTGTGCTGGTTCCCCATCTTTGCCTAAGAAACACTCCACAGAAACAGGTGTTTGTTTCTCACCTAACTGAGTGCTTGCAGAACAGCAGATAGTAGTACAGTGACAACAGTCTCGCCAAGCAGCCACCTTACTGAGTAGATTAGCATTCACGGCCAGAGCGGATGGTGGTGGAACAGTAAGTGTTTCGTGCGCGCATGCGCTTGCGTGCGTGCGTGCGAGCACATGTTCTTTCGACGAACCCGCTAACGAGGCCATTCAACCTACGGTTGGGTTTTCTCCGTCCAACGATTTACCACCGCAATTCGCGGGTTCCTCAGGCATGTCATCATCATCATCATCATCCCCATTCACAGGTTTTGAAGACAATTCCGGTATTAGAGACGGGAACGCCCCATCCTCCGTTTTGCGCTGCAACATATCACCTGACCGTGTCAACGACGTGTCGATTATGGTGTTAGATAATCGTGTGCTTATACTGCTCAGCGACAGCACAGACCCGACCCTAACCAAGGTACTCAACTTCAAGATAGTGCACAGCTTGTCCCTCCCACAAGAGTGCGACCTGTCATGCGTTCAAGCTTTCATTTCTTCGGACGGCTCAATATGCATTTGGGGAAGGCACACTCACATGGGGCATCCTCTCCCATACCGCTACTCCCGAGTTGGCCGAAACATCATTACCCCCCCCCCCCCCCCCCCCCGCACTGGTTTTCGGATTACAAGTTGGACCGGCGGCCACCTGCCGCACCTTCGCACGCCGACCCGACAGAGACGGAGCTTCCGGTCATGTGCCTGCCGCCTCGCACCACTCATGCTGGTTGCTAGCCTTACTTGCCCCGAGTCCCATTGGGTTTTATCCCTAACGGTTGAGGGACTAACTGGTGGATTTGGTAGTCTTTGCCGTATGAGCACAAAGGTGACCATGACTCAGAATATGTCCGAGATGCCCAGCCTTATTCCAAAGTAACTGGTATCCCGACTGTCGGGACCACTTACTTGGCCACTCATACGTTGCCCGTGGTTCATGAACTAGGACATGACTACAGGAACCCACACCATGAACCACGCAAATAGGAAAAGTTAATGGTGTAAATTAGTACACATGGTGTTGCAACAAGAAAAGCAGAGCTTTCACATACAATAATGGTCTCAACGATTAATAAGCTGCAAGAGAAGCTAAACTTTCAAGTATCATGTTGATCTTCCTTGCGCGTGTTACACTTTAAGACACATCACACAAACGTCCTAGTAAAATTTTTAATACCGGCATGAATCTCTGATCGTTTGGGCTCAAATATTTTGCTAAATGGTCGTCCTCAAATAGTTGATTTTTCAATAAGAGTCAAAGGCTCTGTGAAGTAAGAAATTCATTGCACATTCCTGCACTTAGTTCATCTTGCATAAAAGGAAATTTACTTTGAAAGTAACGCTTTTCAATCAATAATTCACAATATTTTCCCGTGACCTGTTGGAAAGAGGTTCGTTTCAGTAGTTGCCAGAGAGCGCCAGATAACAGGCTTCACCGCGCTTGCGCAGCTACAATGACGCAGGAAACCCGTATGTTCGTACGTGTAAAACATTAAAAGCTCTTATATTATGTCATAAAAGAAACAAGACATCAGAGGAATTTCATGAACCATACCGAAATGCCTAATTCGGCTTAAAGTGCACATTCGTATGTCCAGATTCGGTTGTAAATTTTCTTGGAGTACGAGTACTGTATTATCTCATTTTTGGTTCTTTATTATGTCATAATGCGATACGTGCTACGAAAGTTTAATTCTTTATAACACAAAGGTTAATATTATTACATACTTTTAAACAACAACAAAAAATAGGTGGTGTGGCTCAACTGACTCAACAATACATATAGCTGTACCGTAGCTGCAGGCTCAATTGAGAGGTGCCTATGGAGAGGCAAGGCAAACATGTGCTCCCTGAAGAAGGGCAGCAGCCATTACAATAGTTGCTTGTGCAACATTCTGGATGAGTGACAGATCTGGCTTTGTAGTATTAGAAAACTTGGTCTTTGTGTGCAGGTACTGCGAATGGCTAAAAGCAAGTATTTGCCAGTATTTTTCCCCAGGGCATGAAGTTCTGCTGTATAGGAAGATGATGATGGCATCCTCTTGGGTAAAATATTCTGGTGGCAAAATAACTTCCATTTGATCTACATTCTAATGGTCAGTCCGCCTATGTAACAGACTAGTTAGTGTGGCTGACTGCCCCATGGGGGACCCCGGTTCAATTCCCAGTATTTCCAGAAATTTTTCCTTTGTGGAAGAAATGGTACAGGGTGCTCATGGGACCAGATGAGGAGCTTCTTGACTGATCTGCAATGGTTTGAACGTCAAGAAAACCAGACAACGAATGAAAGATCAATATAGTGCCCATATGCCCCTCCATACCACTTCCAATTACACCATTGACAGAGGATGAGACAGTGGTCGATTGGGCCTGATTGACCTGCCTAGGGATAGAATGTGAATCTTTACTGTTTACCTTTACCATTCTATGGGTCAGAGCATGGGAGAGAATTTGAAAGGGGAAATGGACAGGTTGAAGTTAGATATAATGGAAATTAGTGAAGGGAGTTACAGGAAGAACAGGGCTTCTGCTCAGGTTCATATGGAGTTATCAATATAAAATCAATTACGGGTAATATAACAACAAAAACAATCAATTATTGATAAAATTATTTAATTGGATAGATAAAAAAATCTACTCACAAAGCGATGGCAGAACACACACACAAAAGACTGTTGTGATTGGCGAGCTTTCAGAGTCAGTGGCTCCTCCTTCAGGCAGAAGGGTTGAAGGGGAAGGAAGAAGGGTGAAGGAAAAGGACTGGAGAGATCTAGGAAAAGGGGTAGATTTCAGGAAAGTCACCCAGAACCACAGGTCAGGGGAGACTTACTGTACAGGATGAGAAGGAAAGACTGATGGGACTCCATCAGACGAGATTTGAAAACCTGACAGCTTATAGGTGGAAGACAATGTAATATGCGATACAGAGATTACTACTAAAACATCGTGCACGAGTTAATAAGAGTGGAAAGCTAAGTGCTTTGTACATAATATAGGTGGGAGGGGGTGGTGAAAAATAAACGGGAAAGACAATGAAAGATGTAGAAAACTAAAACAGAGTGAAGCAAAGAGTAGATAAAATGAAGAAAAGCTGAGTTGGAAGAAATTAATGTAAATTAAGGCCAGGTGGGTCACAAGAACAGAGGATGTGTTGTTGTGCTAGTTGCCACCTCCAGAGCTCTGAGAAACTGGTGTCTGGGGGAAGAATCCAGAAGGAGAGTGTGGTGAAACAGGCACCAAAGTCACGAATGCAATGTTGTAGAGCATGCTCTGCAGCATAACATATGAGTAGGATTACTAACGAATAAGAAAAAAGGAATGTGGGTAAGATGCTACGAACAGCACGACGAATGCGTCACAGCTAAGATGGACATAAACCCGACAATACTACAAGTTTATATGCCAAATAGCTGTGCAGAAAGAAAATTTAATTGTGGAGAGAGGGCTAGAAATCAGTCAAAGGAAATGGATGAGAATGGTAGGTGAATATGCAATGGGGGAAAGGAATAAAAGAGAAACTCATCTAGTAGAATTTTGCACAGAACATAATTTAATTATTGTTCATACTTGGTTTTAGAACAACGTAAAAAGGCTCTATATGTGTAACAGACCTAGACACACAAAGGTTCAGACTAATTATATAATGGTAGGCAGAGATTTCGAAACCAGGTTTTAACCCTTATGACCATAATTTATTGGTTATGAACTGCTGATTAAAGTTGAGGAAATTGCAGGAAGGTAGAAAATTAAGGAGATGGAAGAAGTAGATGATTACTGAAAGATTCAGAGGAAGCATTAGTCAAGGTTTGATCCAAACAGGAGAAAGGAATTCGGTAGAAGAGGAATGGGTAGCTTGAGAGATGAAATAGTGCAGGCAGTAGAGGATAAAAAATGTAAAAAGAGAAGGGGCCTAGCAAGAATCTTTGCTTGGCATACTACAGAGAAATTAATTGGCAAAAGGAGAAAATAATACTGCCTATAGGAAGACTAAACAGACCTTTAAAGAGAAGGGAAGCAACTGCATGAATCTCACAAAAGCTCAGATGGCAAGCCAATACTAAGCAAAGAAGGGAAAACTGGAAGTGAGAGGCTCTATAAAGGGAAATGAATTTAAAGTCAATTTTACAAAAATGGAAGCACAAGTAGGTAAAGATGAGAGGGGAGGTACAATACTGCTAGTAGAATTCTACAGAGCACTTAACAAATCAAAGAAATGTCCCCACAGTAGATGGCATTCCTTCACAATTTTTGACAGCCTTGGGAGAGCCAGCCATGAAAAAACAAATGGTTCAAATGGCTCTGAGCACTACGCGACTTAACTCCTGAGGTCATCAGTCACCTAGAACTTAGAACTAATTAAACCTAACTAACCTAAGGATATCACACACATCCATGCCCGAGGCAGGATTCGAACCTGCGACCGTAGCGGTCGCTCGGCTCCAGACTGCAGCGCCTAGAACCGCACGGCCACTCCGGCCGGCATGAAAAAACAATTTTACTCAGTGTGCAAGATATAGAAGACAGGTGAAATATCCCTAAACTTCACTAAGACTGTAACAATTTCAATTCCAAATGAAGCAATTGCTAACAGGTCTGAATATTACTAAACTACCAGTTTATAAGTCATGGTTGCAAAATACTAACATGAATTATTTATAGAAAAATGGAAAAACTGGTATAAGCTGACCTTGGGGAAGAGCATTCTGGATTCTGGAGAAATGCAAGAACATGCAGGACAATACTGACTATATAACTTATCTTAATAGTTAGATTAAGAAAGGCAAACCTAGGTTTATAGCATTTGTAGACTTAGAGAAAACATTTGACAATGCTGACTGGACTACACTATTTGAAATTCTGAAGGCACCACAGGTAAAATACCAAGAGCAAAGGGCATACAGGGTGCTTACAAAAAGTGTCACACATTCCTACAAGAGATTAATAATAGTCAAAGTTAGAAGAAAAGTTCCTATAGCAATATGTCCAGAAACCAGTATTGTAGAGATATGGGCAAATCTGTCCTCTCATTCCCATCTGCCTGTTATGTAGTAGAAGACACCATACGGAGTGCTGCCTGTGGTTCCCACACATCCTGACACGCTCCTCAGTTTGTTTCCAAATGCACGTGGCTCCATTCGGTTTGCGTCACATGCACTGGTCGGAGTGACCTGTAACACCTGCACATCATTGATGGGTCGGGCATACACCTATGCCTTTAAATGTTCCCATGCACAGAAACCCAATGGATTCAATTACTGTGAAGTGTGAGGTCATTGTACCAGAATTGCTCGACCAATCCATCGCCCAGGAAATGTTGGGAAAAGGTGCACTCACATGTTCATTAGAGAATGGGATGGTGTCCTGTTGTGCATAAATCAGTCATCTTTCTACCATCACTGTCCTGCAAATTACCACCACTCACAGATTCGCAATCAACTTTAACAGTAAGACTGTCTACAACACTGAATACTACACATTACTCGTCACTAGTAAAACTGGTCACATCTCAACAGGAATTACGTCTTGGGCACTTTTCTTCTAGTTTTGGCCAACAACACATTCTGTGGGGATATGTCACACTTTCTATTTTAGCAGTCTGTATACAGCTTGTACAGAAAACAGAATGCAGTTGTAAAGATTTTAAGGACATGAAAGGAAAGCAGTAGCTGACAAGGGAGAGACAGGATCTTAGACTATACCTGACATTACTCAATCTCTACACTGAGAAAGCAGATGAGGAAACCAAAGAAAAATACAGAGAACTAATTAAAGTTCAGGGAGAAGAAATAAAAACTCTGTGGTTTGCCGATGACATTGTAACTCTGTCAGAGACAGCAAAGGACTCTGAAGAGCAATTGAACAGAACAGATAGTGTATAGAAGAAAGGTTATAAGTAAAAGTTGTAGAAGAGTTTTGCTATTTGGGCAGTAAAATAACTGATGATGGCCACAGCAGAGAGGATATAAATGCAGACCGGCTATAGCATGTACAGCATCTGAAAAAGAGGAATTTATTGACATCTAACATAAATTTATGTGTTAGAAATCCACTTCTGAAGTTTCTTACGAATTTGTGAGCTCGTCATCTCTAACTTCAGTACCAACAACTCACCGAAATTCTCGCATTGCACTGCCACAGTAGTTGAGTCCACAGCTCATGGAAGGCACTACAAATCCTTCTCACAAAACAACCGAATCTGCAGTTGGTCTATGGATCTCTCCCACACAACACCTTCCCAGTTGTCTGGATTACAGGGGAATGCCAACACACCAACTCCAGAGAATTTCAGCAAGTTTTTGACACTGAAGTTACAGAAGACAAACTCACAAATCCTTGGCAAATCAAAGCAATATAGACATGACAATGCCTTTGGAAAATCTTTTCTGAAGGTATTTACCTGGGATGTAGCCTTGTACACAAGTGAAATGTGGCTGACAAGCAGTTTAAATATGAGGTGAGTAGAGGTTTTTTAAATGTGCTGCTACAGAAAAATGCTGCAGATTAGGTGGGTAGGTCATGTAATTAATCATACAATATCACCACACTATTATTTATTATTTAAAGAGACTACCTTAATACAGCAAAATTTGCAGAAAGGCCATCAATTAGGAAAACCCTTATGTTTCTTCAGTAAATTTAATAGTGTATGTTTATCTACTACTACTAGATTAATATTTATTAGATGACATTGATAAATAACAACAAGAGATACTTATTAATACAAAACATGCTGAATGGAATTTATTGATAAGGAGGGCTGAATCGAATTTGGGAGTAAAAAGACGTATGGCATAACTTCTCTGAAAAAGGGATCAGTTAATCAAACAACAGAAGCTCCAGGTGGAATTTCAACAATACAGGAAAAGATATGTAGTTACTTACTGTAAAGACGGCATGTTACAGACAGGCACAATTAAAAGATAAAATCAAACAACAGAAAATGCAGGATGGTAGGTAATAATATATATAAAATAGAAAGAAACATTCCACATAGGAAAAATATATTAAAAACAAAGATTCCAAGACTTACCAAAAGGGAAAGTGCTGGTAGATAGACACAATAAAAAAACACACAAACACACACACAGAATTTCAAGCTTTCGCAACCAACGGTTGCTTCGTCAGGAAAGAGGGAAGGAGAGGGAAAGACGAAAGGATGTGGGTTTTAAGGGAGAGGGTAAGGAGTCATTCCAATCCCGGGAGCAGAAAGACTTACCTTAGGGGGAAAAAAGGACAGGTATACACTCGCACACACACCCATATCCAACCGCAAATACACAGACACAACCAGACATTTGTAAAGGAACATTTGTGCGGTTGGATATGGGTGTGTGTGCGACTGTATACCTGTCCTTTTTTCCCCCCTAAGGTAAGTCTTACCGCTCCCGGGATTGGAATGACTCCTTACCCTCTCCCTTAAAACCCACATCCTTTCGTCTTTCCCTCTCCTTCCCTCTTTCCTGACGAAGCAACCGTTGGTTGCAAAAGCTTGAAATTCTGTGGTGGTTTTAGGGCGCACAACTACAGTGGTCATTAGCGCCCAGACTAAATTATGAATGCACTGTGAGGCACAATGTTAAAACAGCAACAAAAAAGGACAACACCATAAAAGGAACATTAACAGGCAAGGGATTAAAAGAAAACAGCATAATCAAATGTCCTTAGACAGGTTCATCAAGTGGATAAAACGAAGAACGCGATCAGCTGCTCCTGGGTCATCCGCTAAAATTTCATCCAGAGTACATGGCAGGCCAAGATCAATGCACAGTGTATTAAAATTCAGACAGGATGTTAAAATGTGGCGTACCGTCAGCAACTGCCCACATGGGCAGAACTGCGCTGGCACAGTCATCAGCAGATGGCGGTGGCTGAACCGGCAGTGTCCAAATCGTAACCGGGCCAAAACAACCTCCTCCCACCGAGAAGGGCGTGAAGAGGTCGTCCAAGCCGTGGGGAGAGGTTTCAAGACCCGAAGCTTATTTTCAGTAAGTGTAGACCAATCGGCATGCCACAGCGATAAAATGTGCTGACAAATGACCCTGCTAAAATCAGATGAAGGCACACACAGAGAAGCTGTCCGCGGCTGGAGGACCGCAGCCTTGGCCGTGGCATCTGCAGCTTCGTTCCCAGGGATACCGACATGGCCAGGAACCCACATAAAGGTAACCGGAGAACCGTCGTCCGCCAGCTGCTGAAGAGAATGTCGAATCCGGTGCACAAAAGGGTGAACCGCTTACGGATCACTGAGGCTCTGGATGGAGCTCATGGAATCAGAGCAGATGACATAATCAAAATGTCGGTGGCGGCGGATGTAAAGAACAGCCTGATAGAGGGCAAATAGCTCAGCTGTGAAGACCAAACAATGGCCATGGATCCGGTAGTTGAAGTTGTGTGCCCCGACAATAAAAGAACACCCGACACCGTCACTGGTCTTAGAGCCATCTGTACAAATGAAGATCGTATTAATGAACTTCGAACGAAGTTCGACAAACCGCGAGCGGTATACCGAAGTTGGGGTAACCTCCTTTGGGAGCGAGCTGAGGTCAAGGCGAATGCGAACCTGAGCCTGGAGCCAAGGTGGCGTTTGGCTCTCGCCCACTCTAAAGGTTGCAGAGAGTGGAAAATCAAGTTGCTGAAGGAGGCGACGAAAGAGAACTCCAGGGGGTAGCAGGGCAGATACATACAACCTGTATTGACGGTCGAGAGAGTCATCAAAAAAGGAACGATAAGACGGGTGGTCGGGCATTGATAATGGCCGACAGACATACCAACAAAGCAGTATATCCCGCCGGTAGGTTAGTGGCAATTCACCGGCTTCAGCATGAAGACTCTCAACGGAACTAGCATAGAAGGCTTCGATCGCAAGTCGTAACCCCCGATGTTGTATAGAGTTCAGGCGGCGTAAGATGGACGGCCGTGCAGAGGAGTATACAAAGCTCCCATAATCCAGCTTTGAGCGGACGATCGACCGATAAAGGCGAAGTAGGACAGCCATTGGCGACACTCCAGGAGTAAAGACGGCCAAGACAACGCTGAAGACAGCGCTCCAGGAAAAATGTACGCTGTGCGCTGCAGTAGACGGTAAAATCGTCCACGAAAAGGGAGCCTGATGCATCAGCTGGGAGGCAATCCATTATTGGATTGATCGCTACGGCGAAGAGAGCGATGCTGAAAACTGAGCCCTGTGGCACCCAATTCTCCTGGCGAAAGGCGTCAGACAGGACGGAACCCACACGTACCCTGAACTTTCGATACATTAAAAATGCACGAATAAAAAGAGGGAGCTGACCCCGTGTATGCATGGCGCAGAGAATGCCCGCCCTCCAGCAGGTGTCATAAGCCTTCTCCAAATCAAAGAACACAGCCACTTCCGCAAGAAGTTATTCATAATGAAGGTCAACAAGATAACCAGATGGTCAACAGCAGAGCGCCGCCTACGAAATCCACATTGTAGATTGGTAAGTAGGCGTCAGGATTCGAGCAGCCAAACCAAACGAGAGTTAACCAATCATTCCATCACCTTACAGACACAGCTGGTAAGGGAAATGGGTCGATAATTGGAAGGCAAGTGCTTGTTCTTCCCCGGCTTAGGAATTGGGACAATAATAGATTCGCACCAGCATGTGGGAACATGACCCTCAATCCAGATGAGATTATAAGTACGAAGAAGAAAACCTTTACCCGCAGGAGAAAGGTTCTTCAGCATCTGAATATGAATAGAATCCGGCCCCGGAGCGGAGGACCGTGATCGGGCAAGTGCACTTTCGAGTTCCCGCATGATGAATGAGGCATTATAACTTTCATGATTCAAGGAGCGGAAGTTAGGTGGCCTTGCCTCCTCTGCCTGTTTTCAGGGGAGGAAGGCAGGGTGGTAATGAGCGGAGCTCGAAACCTCTGCGAAAAATCGGTGACATCCTCAGTGCCACAAGGACGTCATTTGCGACTGTCAAGCCAGAAACTGGCGAGTAGACCTTAGTGCCAGATAGCTGGCGCAGGCTATCCCAGACAACAGAAGAAGGAGTAAAACTGTTGGAGGAGCTTGTGAAAGCAGCCCAGCTGGCTTTCTTGCTTTCTTTAATAACATGACGACATTGTGCATGTAATTGTTTATAATTAATACAATTCGCCATCGTAGGGTGGCGTTTATAGGTGTGTACAGCTCGTCGACGAGCACGTATAGCATCTCTACATGCTGCGGTCCACCAGGGGACTGGTACGCGACGTGGAGATAAAGTAGTATGAGGGATGGAATACTCAGCAGCAGTGAGAATGACTTCCGTGAGGTGTGCGACCTGACTATCGCTGCTTGCGAAGTTTTGATCCTGAAATGTCGCCCTGGAAGAGAAGAGCCCCCAGTCTGCTTTGGAGATGTTCCAACCAGTTGAGCATGGGGATGGGGTATGATGCAGGAGATGGATAACATAAGGGAAGTGGTCGCTCGAATACGTATCAGAAAGAGCGTACCACTCAAACTGACGTGCAAGTTGGGTGGTACTTATAGAGAGGTCTAAATGGGAATAGGTGTGAGTTGTGTGCGAAGGAAAGGTAGGGGCGCCAGTATTGAGGCAGACAAGATTGAGGTGGTTGAAAAAGTCTGCTAACAGGGAGCCTCTCGGGCAGGATGCTGTAGAGCCCCAAAGGGGATGGTGGGCATTGAAGTCTCCAGTCAACAAAAATGGTGCAGGTAGCTGAGCAATAATTTGCATCATGTCTGCCCTGGTAATGGCAGACAACGATGGAGTGTAAACAGTACAAATGGAAAATGTGAAAGTGGGGAGAGTAATTCGGATGGCAGCTACCTGCAGATCGGTGTGCAATGTGATGGGATCGTAGTAGATATTATACCAGACCAGCAACATAACCCCGCCATGAGCCGGAATACCTGCGACAGGGGGTAGGTCAATACGCACAGAGGTATAGTGTCCCAAGTCAATACGATCGCATGGGCGTAGCCTCGTTTCCTGGAGAGCTACGACGAGCGGACAGTGCAAGCATAGCAGCAACTTTAAGTCCTCTCGGAGAAGCAAGAAGGCATCACCTCGAAGGCCGCTGAGGGCCTGGCTTCGAGCGAGCACTGCTGCCACTATCAATAGGCGGAGAGTCATTGTCCGTTTTTTTAATAGGTTCGTCGGCCACCATGTTAAGATGGTTGGGAGGGGGAGCTTGCTCCGCTGGTGAACAGCCAGATGTTCGGCTACCAGCGGTGCAGCCAGGCGAAACGGATGACGGCCTGGGGCGGCAAACGTTGGGTGGTGCAGGAGAAGAAATGCGCCATTGCAGAGAAGGAGAATTTTTCTTCCTATGAGCCTTCTTGGAAGGTCGTTTAGTCGAAGTACTGGTCGATAGCTGGGAGTTCGGGGTACGTAAGAAGTCTTCACGGGATGGTTCCTTCTTGAAGGCCCGTGCATCTGACTTCTGGGTCTTAGTCTTGGCAGAAGCTGATGAAGGTGCTTGTGTCTCAGGGGCGACGGGAGGAAGAGGAGACGTTGACCGGGTGATCTTAGCACTGGCCGAACAGACGACCGTAGCGCCAAAGGTCAGATCGCATGTCTGCGTCAATACCTCCCTGGTAGGCCAAGGAGAGGTTAGGACAGTACTGTATTTCCCCACTGGGAGCAGCGTGGGCTTCCTACTAGCTAAAAGCTTGCGCGCAGCCGAGGTGGACACTTTCTCTTTGACCCAAATTTCCTGTATACAGCGTTCATCCTTGTAGATGGGACAGTCGCGAGATGATGTTGCATGGTCACCCTGACAGTTCACACAACAAGGAGATGGAGGTGGACAGTCACCCTCATGGGCGTCCCTGCCACAAGTGACGCATTTAGCCGCATTAGAACAAGACTGGCGGGTGTGGTTAAAACGCTGACACTGGTAGCAGCGCGTAGGTGTCGGGACATAGGGGCGAACAGAAATAACCTCACAGTCCGCTTTGATACGCGACGGCAGCTGAACACTATCAAAGGTCAAGAAAAGTGTCCGGGTCGGTACAATGTCATTGTCGACCTTTTTCATGACCCTATGGACAGCCGTCATGCCCTGCTCAGTGAGGAAAGACTGAATCTCCTCGTCAGTCACTCTGTCGAGTGATCTAGTAGATATCACACCACGCAACAAATTCAAAATGCGGTGAGCCTCCACCCGGACAGGGAACGTGAACAGGAGTGTGGCCTGAAGGAGTTTTTGTGCCTGAAAGGCGCTCTCAATTTCCAGCAACAAGGTACTGTTACGCATCCTGGTGCAAGACTTGACAGGTCCGGCTATGTCATTTACGCCCTTCTGAATAACGAAAGGGTTGACAGATGAAAAATCATTTCTGTCCTCAGTTCTAGAAACCTTCGAGGAACTTTGGGGCAGGCGGTAGTACTTTTGTCACTGGTGGCTGGTCAAGATTCCGTTTTTGGGCAGAAGTCGAGAGAGAAGAAGAAGAAGAAGAAGAAGAAGAAGAAGAAGAAGAAGAGCAACCCAATACGGATGAATGCCCCATGATTGCCAGCGTCTCCGATGGCGCGCCCCTTTTTTGTGGGGACCCTCTCAGAGGGTGCTCCTGCCTTAGGTGAATGTTTACACCTCAGGTCACACCTCCCGAGAAACAGACGGAGGAACCAATTGGCATGGTCGGAAGGTGTCAGCTCGGGCAATCACCCCTCCCCGGGCCTGGCCTTTACTAGGGGGTACGCATGGGCCCTACTTGTCTACTGAGAGCGGGGAATTACGCTTTACCCTCTCACTGGCTACGCATGCGAACGCGTGGGTCGGCCTTCAGGCACGCACAGGGAGGAAAGAAGAATAGGAAAAAAAAGGGATAGAGGGAGAGAAAGGACAGACTGTCTCAAATGCCGAGGCGGAGACCATAGGGTGGACAAGGAGGCAAGGAGAAGAAGGCAAGGTAAAAAGTAAGGAAGACAGTGAGAGAGGGAGAAGGACAAAGAAAGGTAACAAACAAAGGAAGGAAGAAACCAGAATAAGCAATAAACCAAAATGACCACAAATGTAAGTCGGTGAACCATCCGTCTCCAGACATGGGCGCAAACTACCCCCTTGAGAGGGAAGGACTCCTTTTCGTCGCCTCTTACGACAGGCAAGAATACCTCAGGCCTATTCTTACCCTGGACCCGCAGGGGGAGTAATAATATTACGAAAAGGATAACTGCTACACAGCATATAGCGGAGATGCTGAATCGCAGATAGGCACAACAAATAGAATGTCAGAAAGAGAGGTTTCAGACAACATACACACATGCAAATGCAGTTCTCTCTCTCTCTCTCTCTCTCTCTCTCACTCACTCACTCACTCACTCACACACACACACACACACACACACACTGAGGCTTTGGTCATATGTGTGTGAGTTGTGTTTGCCTGACAGTCTTTTTTGTTGTGCCTATCTGCATCTCAGCATCTCCACCATATGGTGAGTAGCAGCTATCTGTTTCATAATATTGAAACACACACCATTCATTCACACAAGCAAGCACCTGTATGTACACACAACCGCCAACACCAGCAACTCAGACCAGAATGTGGTCTGAGCTGCCGGAGTTGGCGGTAATGGTGTGTGTAGGGTGCTTGCTTGAGTGAATGAATGGTGTGTGTTTCTCTCTCTTTTTGTGATGAAGGCTGCAGCCAAAATCTTGTGTGTAAGTGTCTTTTAATTATGCCTGTCTGCAACTTAATAAGTCATTTTGATGGTAAGTAGCAATGTATCTCTTCCCACATTGTAGATGGGATCAGCTGTTAGAACACATTCTGAGGCATCAAGGAATTGTCAATGTGGTACTGAACAAAACTGTGTTGGGTAGAAATTGTACACAGAGACCAAGGCAGGAATACAGTAAGGAGGTTCAACTGGACGTATGTTGCATGTCGTTATTCAGAGGTGAAGATACTTGGCCAGGAGACTCTAGTGTGGAGAACTGCATCATACCAGTTTTCGGACTGAAGACCAAAAGAGCAAGAAGGTATTAAAAATGAATGAAGATAAAATATACACAAAATGAAAGACTTTGTGTAAATGCCCTTGGCATTGAGTTGCAAACTGAAGAGAAGTAATACATAGACAAACATACCAAGGAGCTCCATTCTGCATGTTTTATATTAATAAGTATCTCTTGAGTAGATATTTATCAATGTCATGCAGTAAATGTTAAGCTCACAGTAGCAGATGAAATTAGCTATTAAGTAATACTGAAGGAGCATGAGGGGTTTCGTAATTGGATGCTTTTCTGCAAATCTTAGTGTATTAAATTTGCCTGCTTATATAGTTTCTTATTACTACAGTGCACAAATTTAGGTTCTACCAACCACTGAAATATTACTTTCATCTCTCCTAAAAGTTATAGAGCTGTTGCGCAAAGTCCCAATCACAGTCAAAGCAAAAAAACTGGCGAGTCACAGATAGACACAACAAAGAGACTGCTGGAACATGAGCTTTCAACCAACAAGGCCTTTGTCGAAAATAAACAGCAAATACACACGCACGCACACACGCACACACGCACACACGCACACACGCACACACGCACACACACACACACACACACACACACACACACGGGGCCAGAGACTGTGGTCATGTGTGTGCAAGTGGCGTTTGCATGGTGTGTGTGTGTGTGTGTGTGTGTGTGTGTGTGTGTGTGTGTGTGTGTGTGTGTATTTTCGACATAGGTCTTGTTGACCAAACAGTCTTTATATTGTGCCTATCTGCGACTCAGCAATTCTGTTAAATGGTGAATAGCAACCACCCTTTTCATAATATCGTGGAAAATATAGTAAAAATGGAAATAAATGTGGAAAATACAGTAAAAATACAAAAACAGACAACTATGGAAAAATACCATATTGCTCTTAACATTTAAACCTAGAACACTATGGGGGAGGGTTGTTACATTGTTACTAAACAATCGTAGTTTACTATTCCGAATTTTATTCAAAGGAAGTCATAAGTTATAGGTTATGCACTAGTTAATTACAGTTATTGGATCTCCTATGATATATTACATACCAAATTAAATCCAAAAAGTCCTGTTTTATATCCTACACAATCAAAATTTTTACAAGGATTTAGTAATCTAGGGTCAAACAAGAACATTTATTGGCTGACCCAGATTAATCCTCTGTACTTCCACAGTATCCCAGTCCAGCCTGGCACACTTTCACCCATGACGTGGGTTTAAAGTTCTCATTACTCCAAAATCAATAATTAATGCCCTGTAGCAACCATTTACTTTCCAGAAAGGTTCCAATATCAAACCAACGGACAAGAATACGAACAGCACTAACAGTTCATACAAGACCTCTAAACTGGCCCCTAACGATATCTGGTGAGTCTCCACACAACAAAACAGGAATCCTGTTCAACATTAATAGTCAAAAGACACAAATAGACACAACATGTAAATTTACATGGAAAGAAATGCATTTACTTGTTTCAACTAAACTCTGCCAAATCTGCTTCTTTCAGTGAACACCCCCTCCAGCTAACTAATGACTCCATGTTCTACTCGGGAGGGCTCTTCCTACCAAACAGTCCACACTTCCTAAACGACTGAAGACACCAAGAATAACAAAAATGCACCTAACAGATTTCCACGCTCACACATGCAGATGCACTTTTGTATGCTTTGTAGGCTTTCTGTACTGGAAAAATTACCTTGTTAATCATGAAGGACCATTTGTCCCAAATTCCAAAATGATAACCCACAGACGTGAAACTTGGCATCTCCTCCCCATGGGGGTTGTCAGCCAACTCTCCAGTTTCATGGGCTACAAATGATTCCATGAAGTTATTTAATATCTAGGTCTTTCACCCAATCACACTCCCAGCCACAGGCAGGCAATTCTCATTCATATTAGCAACACTCCTGCTACTTCTGGTCCAGTTAATTGCGTAAGAGTAACATTACTGGTTTAAATACACCACATTGTGAAAACAATGTTAATTTTCATTTGCTCTGACCTACAAGAAGTATTGACAGGAAATTTCACTCCCTGTATTTTGCATGAACAACGCATTTAACTAGTGTGCTCAGTGCGGCCCATTTATGTGATTTAAATAAATGTATATTCCAAATCTTACTGGATTCAAATAACTATGACATGAAAAGAGTGGGAGATATAGCTGACAGTGGCTTTATAGAAGGAACCACCTGCAGCAATTTAGTGAAACCACAGAAATGCAGAAGCCATTGTTTCCCACTAACACCGCCTTCATTAAAAAAATAAAAAATAAAACCCCCACACACACGTCTTTCATTTTTTGACGAAGGCTATGGCCAAAAGCTAATGTGTTAGTTTCTTTTCATTGTACCTGTCTGCAATTTAACACCTCATCTTTACAGTAAGTAACAATATCTTTTCCTTATATTGATTTTTTTTAAAGTAAAGTTTGTATAGACAGCATTTATTCATGTGATCCTGTCACATCCACAATAAGTTATTACAAACATTATTTTATTTAATTCTTCTAATTAATATTTAAAATTAAAATGTTTCAAAACAGTTATTGCACTTAACCAAATTAATTTCTATAAGACCAAATTATTGTAACAACTGTACAAAAAACTAATAATGAAAATATTATTGTTAACCAACTCACAAAAATTATGTTCCACTATCCTTGAACGTAAATTAGATCTTAGACTCACTTTGTATTCCGAGTTTCAATGTAGGAGTGGTTGTAACACAGTTGGGTTGTGGCAAACAGTGTGGAAAGCTGTGGCTGAGCAAACAGAGTGCAAGTGTGTGCTATATTGCAGTTATACTATTTTTGATTTTATTTAACCAAGAAGTCAAAAATAAATTGAAGTATTATCCAAAATTACATGTTAAAACTATTTTTAAAAAATCAGTTCCACAAGTTGTATACTAAATTGAAAGAATTCAGGCAGCCAATGGAATGACACTAATCAACTGTCATGATCATCAATCCAAAAAGTTGAGTACAATATTTCTCTTAGTTCCTGCTCTTGAATAACTAGAAATGCAGTGCAATAAACTTGTTATTTTGGAGTAAATTGCTATTACAGTTAATCTATGTCCACTCTGAGTAGTGAATAATGAGAACAGGAACATTACAAGCTATTCTCTATCATGATTTGACCCGGCAAGTATTTTGTTTTTCTGAGAAGTAAGGCCTTACCAAGTTACTGAAGGAATTCCCGTATTTCCTCCTGCAATGTAATAATTATACAATACTGGCCATTAAAATTGCTACACCAAGAAGAAATGCAGATGATAAACGGGTATTCATTGGACAAATTGAGAAATCAGTACCCAGAACAACCACCTCTGGCCGTAATAACGGCCTTGGTACGCCTGGGCATTGAGTCAAACAGAGCTTGGATGGCGTGTACGGGTACAGCTGCCCACATAGCTTCAAAACGATACCACATTTCATCAAGAGTAGTGACTGGCGTATTGTGACGAGCCAGCTGCTCTGCCACCATTGACCAGACATTTTCAATTGGTGAAGGATCTGGAGAATGTGCTGGCCAGGGCAGCAGTCGAACATTTTCTGCATCCAGAAAGCCCCGTACAGGACCTACAACATGCAGTCGTGCATTATCCTACTGAAATGTAGAGTTTCGCAGGGATCAAATGAAGGCTAGAGCCACATGTCATGACACATCTGAAATGTAATGCCCACTGTTCAAAGTGCCATCAATGCGAACAAGAGGTGACCGAGACGTGTAACCAATGGCACCCCATACCATCACGCCGGGTGATACGCCAGTATGGCGATGACAAATACGCGCTTCCAATGTGCATTCACCGCGATGTCACCAAACACGGATGCGACGATCATGATGCTGTAAACAAATCCTGGATTCATCCGAAAAAATGACGTTTTACCATTCGTGCACCCAGGCTCGTCGTTGAGTACACCATCGCAGGCACTCCTGTCTGTGATGCAGCATCAAGGGTAACCGCAGCCATGGGCTCTGAGCTGATAGTCCATGCTGCTGCAAACGTCCTCGAACTGTTCGTGCAGATGGTTGTTGTGTTGTAAACGTCCCCATCTGTTGACTCAGGGACCGAGACGTGGCTGCATGATCCGTTACAGCCATGCGGATAAGATGACTGTCATCTCGACTGCTAGTGATATGAGGCCGTTGGGATCCAGCACGGCGTTCCGTATTACCCTCCTGAGCCCACCGATTACATATTCTGCTACCATCATTGGATCTCGACCAACGTGAGCAGCAATGTCGCGATACGATAAACCGCAATCACGATAGGCTACAGTCCAACCTTTATCAAAGTCGGAAACGTGATGGTAGGCATTTCTCCTCCTTTTTATGAGGCATCACAAAAACGTTTCTTCAGGCAACGCCGGTCAACTGCTGTTTGTGTATGAGAAATAAGTTGGAAACTTTCCTCATGTCAGCACGTTGTAGGTGTCGCCACCGGCGCCAACCTTGTGTGAATGCTCTGAAAAGCTAATCATTTGCATATCACAGCATCTTCTTCCTGTCAGTTAAATTTCACATCTGTAGCACGTCATCTTCGTGGTGTAGCAATTTTAATGGCCATTAGTGTATATTGGTTACATTACTTACTTGGAGTGACGTGAGAGGCAAATAAAAATTACTCATACCAAGACGTAAAAGAGACAACTTTCCTGTGGTGACCAGGAATCGAACCCAGATCAACTGCTCAGCAAGTAACCATGCTGCATTCAAGCTATTCTATACCATAATTTGAAGACGGTAAGTACTTTGTTTTTCTGAGAAGTAAGGCCTTATCAAGTTACTGAAGGGATTTATTCCTGTATTTACTTCTGCAATATACTAGTTATATATTGATCACCTTATTTGTTTTAGAACATGGCATGTATTGAGCAAGAAGTTAAAAGCTGTTGCCTCATACAACAACTTATTTGATGGATTATTCCATTTTGTAGATAAAGACACCAATGTTGAGCAATAAACTAATTACATATTGATCACATTATTTGTTGTAGCATATGGTACGTATTAAACAATAAGTAAAGTTGTTGCCTCATACAACAGCTCTTTTGATGGATTAGTATGACATTTGTAAATAAAGACAACAGTGTCAAATTTAATCTTGACTAAAGTTTGAAACTTACTGCGCCTAAGTTCCATTATTTATTAGCTTGGCCAAAAACAGTAGAACAACAAATAGCAACTGCTATATGAAATACATGACTCACTTTAGTGCACTGCAAGTACTTCTCAATTATTAACAACTGAGTAAAGAAAACATGGTTTGTTGTAAACCATAATGTAAACATTCTTTATTTAATTAAAGAATGTTTAAATTACAACCTACAATGGACCATGTCTTCTTTTACACAGTATTTAGTATCTGTGGACCCACAAAGAAACAATTTTACTAATGAATAAGGAAGCCCTTGTTTTCTATCACAGTTAACAGCATGTAAACTACCCCAGTCACTGTAAATACAATAACTAAACATCTAATTGTTAGCACATAATGCTACTTGTGAGACACCATAGTTAAAATATGGCATAAAAATGGGACTTTACTGGGTTTGTCTACTGACAAGATTTTAGAGTGCTTCAGTTTATGGTATCGGGTAAATATGTAGAAATTACACCAGAGGCGGCCTGATAATTTTATAAACAGTTAACAAAAATTACAATCAAAATTATATAAATACAACAAGTTTTACTCACTCAATCTATGTGCTTCCTCATATTCCAGTTCTCGTTTCTGCTTCTGTTCCTGAAGACGTTCAAACAGTGATCGAGGATCATATTCCTCCTCAGGACACTCTGTGAACACCCATAAGCAAAAAGAGATGAGCATTTATTAATGATGTATCACATCACACATGCCTAGTGATGGGGACAGTACCATGTTAAACCATGTGTTAGAGTGAAACAGATGGTTGTACTCAAAATTCTCAAGATTTTGACACTTACATATGTAAGTCTCCCCAACTAGTTCTAACTCTTGAACAAGTTAAGAATCAGAAAAAAATTTAATTTGATTCTTCAGATTCTCGCGGTATATTTCTTGCTCCAACAGTCCATGGGTGTACTGCTGATCCAAAGTTTCCTTTTTCACGTGCTTCGTCTGGTTTTAATTGATTGCTTATTTTTCTTTGATCTGATAAGTGCCGTTCTCTTTGTTATAGGTGTTTACGTCACTCAAAGCTGAAAATGCATTATTGATACTGTGCCATGCATTGTTTGTCACATTCTGATAATGAGTGTTTACGGCCTGTCGCCGCTCGCGGCATGACTTGCTTTTGTGAGCGCTACCGCCGCTTACAACTTTTTTTAAAAAAAAAAAAAAAAAAAAAGAGAGAGAGAGAAATTGTCTCATTAGCGAAACAATGGCAAGAGACTGCTATTTGTTGTTACTTACACTGCTGCTTTCTTTGATAATGATCAACAAGAGCTAAATAATAGACTGCGTATGATAGAAGATGTTCTTAATGACAGTTTAGCAAAAATTTTTCTCCGTTTGAAAATCTTTGCAGATGCCTCTTTAGTACATTACATTCTGCACAGAGATTAGAGTCATCTTAGATTTAAAAATCTAGTCAATTGCCGTGCTTCATTTCTGAATGAAGGCGCAAGAATAATACGGAATAACCATGACATGATATGTATATTCTTCCGCGTTTGCTGTTGTCTAACTCTAGTTTCGTAGTTTATTAGGCAGACAGGATATAAATGAGATAGCAGCAAACACGAAAGAATACTTGGCAAAATTTTTATATTCATATTATTCTTATGGTGAAGAGAATACTGTATGTGATTCACAATTCAAAAAATTCCTATTAGCAACCATCTCTTCTCACAGGTAGGAAAAAATTCAGAACGTAGAGTTGGCCATGTTGACAAACATCCCAAACAGTCTTGCCAGTCGGATTTTCGTAGTACATTGAAATGCTGCTACATTCGAAATGAACAATACGGAATTTGTATTTACTTCGTTGGATAATGTATGAAAATGCAGTGGTCGAAACTCAGGGCGGAGAATAAAGATCGTCTTCCACCTCTTTTTTAAAAAAAATTATTTACTGACGCAGAGGTTTTGGCATTTATTATTGTGCCAGCAAAACATGCCTGTGTAGAGCTACATACAGGGTGTTACAAAAAGGTACGGCCAAACTTTCAGGAAACATTCCTCAAACACAAATAAAGAAAAGATGTTATGTGGACATATGTCCGGAAACGCTTAATTTCCATGTTAGAGCTCATTTTAGTTTCGTCAGTATGTACTGTACTTCCTCGATTCACCGCCAGTTGGCCCAATGGAAGGAAGGTAATGTTGACTTCGGTGCTTGTGTTGACATGCGACTCATTGCTCTACAGTACTAGCATCAAGCACATCAGTACGTAGCATCAACAGGTTAGTGTTCATCACGAACGTGGTTTTGCAGTTAGTGCAATGTTTACAAATGCGGAGTTGGCAGATGCCCATTTGATGTATGGATTAGCACGGGGCAATAGCCATGGCATGGTACGTTTGTATTGAGACAGATTTCCAGAACGAAGGTGTCCCAACAGCCAGACGTTCGAAGCAATTGATCGGCGTCTTAGGGAGCACGGAACTTCCAGCCTACGACTTGCGACTGGGGAAGACCTAGAACGACGAGGACACCTGCAATGGACGAGGCAATTCTTCGTGCAGTTGACGATAACCCTAATGTCAGCGTCAGAGAAGTTGCTGCTGTACAAGGTAACGTTGACCACGTCACTGTATGGAGAGTGCTACAGGAGAACCAGTTGTTTCCGTACCATGTACAGTGTGTGCAGGCACTATCAGCAGCTGATTGGCGTCCACGGGTACACTTCTGCGAATGGTTCACCCAACAATGTGTCTATCCTCATTTCAGTGCAAATGTTCTCTTTACGGATGAGGCTTCATTCCAACGTGATCAAATTGTAAATTTTCACAATCAACATGTGTGGGCTGACGAGAATCCACATGCAATTGTGCAATCACGTCATCAACCCAGATTTTCTGTGAACGTTGGGGCAGGCATTGTTGGTGATGTCTTGATTGGGCCCCATGTTCTTCCACCTATGCTCAATGGAGCACGTTATCATGATTTCATACGGGATACTCTACATGTGTCTTTACAAGTACGACACAACATGTGGTTCATGCACAATGGAGCTCCTGCACATTTCAGTCGAAGTGTTCGTATGCTTCTCAACAACAGATTCGGTGCCCGATGGACTGGTAGAGGCGGACCAATTCCATGGCCTCCATGCTCTCCTGACCTCAACCCTCTTGACTTTCATTTATGGGGGCATTTGAAAGCTCTTGTCTACGCAACCCCGGTACCAAATGTAGAGACTCTTCATGCTCGTATTGTGGATGGCTGTGATACAATACGCCATTCTCCAGGGCTGCATCAACGCATCAGGGATTCCATGCGACGGAGGGTGGATGCATGTATCCTTACTAACGGAGGACATTTTGAACATTTCCTGTAACAAAGTGTTTGAAGTCACACTGGTATGTTCTGTTGCTGTGTGTTTCCATTCCATGATTAATGTGATTTGAAGAGAAGTAATAAAATGAGGTCTAACATGGAAAGTAAGCGTTTCCGGACACATGTCCACATAACATACTTTATTTCTTTGTGTGTGAGGAATGTTTCCTGAAAGTTTGGCCGTATCTTTTTGTAACACCCTGTATATTCGGCGGCTGAAGTTAGTTGTGACGGCACCTACCAACATTTTTCAGAACTTCCGCTTATTTTGCACTCGATTCTAAGCTGCGGGCAGTTTTTTGGATTACAAAAACCGGAAAAAGAGTGCGGCTTAGATTCGAGTAAATACGGTACTCGGAATGGCAGATCAGATGCGCTCTCCGCCCCACCTCTACAGTGGAGACGGAAGAAGTCACGGTGGAAGAGATAGCCACTGCCTATATACAGTACACTGGCGCACTATCGAGGACAATAGGACGAATATTGAGGAAACACTGAGTAGGAACTGTCTTTTGACCACCTAATAAAACAAGAGCATTATTCCGAAATGACAAAGACGATATCGGTTTGCAGAAGGCCAGCAATACCAGATTCCATGTCAGTGTCGGAAGACTTATAATGAACAGACAGTGCGCACCATCGAAGATCATTGCCGAGAACATCAGAGGCACACTCGACTTAAGTACCCCAACACGTAGGCGGTCGCAGAGCACTGCTTCTCCAAAAATCATGAAATGGACTACCAACATACCAGGGTCTTGGCACAGACATCTAAATACTGGGACAGCGTCATTGGAGAGTCTATCGAAATTCGTATCAGGAACGGACTCATCAACCGAGACTGCGGCTATAACCTCAACAAGACATGGTAACCAGCACTGAGTCTAATTAAAACGACGCTCATCAAACAAAACGAACGGGCGACCAAGGCGGACAAGGCAATTACACCGACGCCACCACAGAGGCCGACGCAAGACTCTCAGCGACTGTCGATGCGCGGCCACGGGCACGGATCGCAGAGAGAACGCCTCACAGGGGGAGAGGGTTTAAGACAGCCGCCCGCCCTCAGGAGTTCAGTTCATCAGCACACCTGACGATGGCGACATGTCTGATTGTCGAAATATTGTGCTCGTTGGACACTATGGACTGGCAGTACACTCATGGACTGTTCGAGCAATAAATTTAATTACTTACTGTATGTATTCTCTTCTTCCCAATATCTATTACAAAGGAATAAAATTACACAAACACACTACGCATCACCCAAATGCTCTGTTGTTATTCCAGTCACATGCTTTGCATCATTGAGTTATATTAGCAAAAGTGTTGTGCAGCAATGCAAGAATTAAACTTTGTCATATAACTCCATATTAATTTGGAAATTTGGGAAAGTAGTACAATCTCACGAATACATTCTAAAAATTTTGGCACGTAGACTCATTAAGTATGCTATTATATTGTGAAAACTTTCTCTTGCACGCAAACAGTTTGCTATTTAATTCAATAAAAATACTAGGTGAAAAACCTGACATTACCCGGATATTTATTTATAGCTATGCCCGAGACTTTGTAAGCCTGGAATTTTATTTTTGAATGATAAGGCTTCTTTGTAGACAAAATTTGAAATAGTATGATTGGGCTTATTTGCTTTACTAACGCTGAAAAGAGCCACATATAGCCAGCCATGTGAAAAGCAACTGACACTAAGCTCCATGCCTGCAACATGCAATGTCTGGTCTTCTGCTTTGTTTATCATAACAAACTTGCCAGGAGTTTTATATAATCAAAGTGAAATGGGAAACTGTTAGAAATAATCAGGCTTTGGGATGCAAAAACTTGCTCACTTGTACTGCTTCCCATCAAAATTTCTGGTTCTACAATGTTATACTTCAGAGAAGTAACTATCAGCCTCATGCCATTACGCAGTTTCAGTGGGCTTAAACTTCACAACAGAATAATCAGGATGTCATTTTTCAAATTAATTCTGTTTAATGGAATGCCATGTGCAGTAAAAGAATTTAAAAATTTGGCTGGATAATTGATATGTGGTCTTGCTTGGTAACTCTGTTAATAGAGATACACTCTACATTTTCTCCTTCAACATTAGTAAGTATGTCCGAGTTAATTCTTGCAACTTGATCATTTCGAAGTGTCAATATAGGCCTTTCACAAAGCCAAGAGTTTTTATGAGTTGTTAATTGTATCTGCTATATTAAGTCTGGTCTCTCCCTCTTACTGTAAAATTCTCATGATCTTAATGCGTGCATTCACAATTCTCCCTAGCTAATTCTAAACACCGTTGGTGCTCGTCATTGATCTGAAAAAGTCCAGCAATATTGCAACGATCTTAATGATTACTTAAGTGCTCTCATGCTGCATAAACATTTCTGAGACATAAGATAATGAATGGTGCTCACAACCTGTCTCAGTTACACTATCCATTCGTCACTGCTTTCAAGGGACCATGAAGCAGCTATGCCAAAATGCTGAGAACTTAAAAAGGATTCTCTTTTGGTGAAACTTTCTGAAGTACGAGACATTATATGGTGCTCATGGTCGGCGCTCAGTCAGGACTCTCTTTCAATAAAAGTTTCTGAGACACGAGACAATATGTGACAGTGAGGAACAGTGCTTAGTTACACTTCTCATTTTGTTTTGCTTTCAAAAGATTGAGAAAGATTTGTGTGGACACGGTAAGAACTTCGGCAGTTCTCTCTCTTGAGTAAGGGTTTGTAAGCAGTGAGATAATGTGTGACATTCTCTCTCAGAGTTATGTCATGCCTTACTTGCAGAAGGAGTTTCCAAAGAGTGTGTTAAAGCCTGATGTTCTTGAGTTGCAGTAAGTTTCATCTCATTATCTTAACTAGATTCTTAAGATCTGCATAGTTCTCTGCCTTTTAACGGTTCCAGTGTGTTGAGAAAGATTCCACAGTTTTTGAGGCATTTTTATGATACATAAAACAAAAGAAAGTATCCAAATCTCAACGAAAACTCAATATATTTCCTAATCAGAAGTCAAATATACAGACAATGCTGCGCGCGATCTACCAACACTGCTTTTCCACTTGCGTACTCTGGTGTGTTCATCCCTTCCAGATAATCAGTCCAAGTTTCTACATCTACATTCATTCATACTCCGCAAGCCACCTGACGGTGTGTGGCGGAGGGTACCTTGAGTACCTCTATCGGTTCTCCCTTCTATTCCAGTCTCGTATTGTTCGTGGAAAGGATTGTCAGTATGCCTCTGTGTGGGCTCTAATCTCTTTGATTTTATCCTCATGGTCTCTTCACGAGATATACGTAGGAGGGAGCAATATACTGCTTGACTCTTCGGTGAAGGTATGTTCTCGAAACTTCAAAAAAAGCCCGTACCGAGCTACTGAGCGTCTCTCCTGCAGAGCCTTCCACTGGAGTTTATCTATCATCTCCGTAACACTTTCGCGATTATTAAATGATCCTGTAACGAAGCACGCTGCTCTCCGTTGGATCTTCTCTCTCTCTTCTATCAACCCTATCTGGAACGGATCCCACACTGCTGAGCAGTATTTGGGCAGCGGGCCAACAAGCGTATAAAAAAAACGTACTTCCTTTGTTTTCGGATTGCATTTCCTTAGGATTCTTCCAATGAATCTCAGTCTGGCATCTGCTTTACCAACAATCAACTTTATATGATCATTCCATTTTAAATCACTCCTAATGCGTACTCCCAGATAATTTATGGCAATAACTGCTTCCAGTTGCTGACCTGCTATATTGTAGCTAAATGATAAGGGATCTTCCTTCCTATGGATTCGCAGCACTTTACACTTGTCTACATTGAGATTCAATTGCCATTCCCTGCACCACGCGTCAATTCGCTGCAGATCCTCCTGCATTTCAGTACAATTTTCCATTGTTACAACCTCTTGATATACCACAGCATCATCCGCAAAAAGCCTTAGTGAACTTCCGATGTCATCCACAACGTCATTTATGTATATTGTGAATAGCAATGGTCCTACGACACTCCCCTGCGGCACACCTGAAATCACTCTTAGTTTGGAAGACTTCTCTCCATTGAGAATGACATCCTGCGTTCTGTTATCTAGGAACTCTTCAATCCAATAACACAATTGGTCTGATAGTCCATATGCTCTTACTTTGTTCATTAAACGACTGTGGGGAACTGTATCGAACGCCTTGAGGAAGTCAAGAAACACGGCATCTACCTGTGAACCCGTGTCTATGGCCCTCTGAGTCTCGTGGACGAATAGCGCAAGCTGGGTTTCAAACGACCGTCTTTTTCGAAACACATGCTAATTCCTACAGAGTAGATTTCTAGTCTCCAGAAAAGTCATTATACTCGAACATAATACGTATTCCAAAATTCTACAACTGATCGACGTTAGAGATATAGGTCTATAGATCTGCACATCTGTTCGATGTCCCTTCTTGAAAATGGGGATGACCTGTGTCCGTTTCCAGTCCTTTGTAACGCTACACTCTTCTAGAGACCTACGGTACACCGATTGCAAGAAGGGGGGCAAGTTCCTTCGCGTACTCTGTGTAAAATCGAACTGGTATCCCATCAGGTCCAGCGGCCTTTCCTCTTTTGAGCGATTTTAATTGTTTCTCTATCCCTCTGTCGTCTATTTCAATATCTACCATTTCGTCACCTGTGCGACAATCTAGAGAAGCAACTACAGTGCAGTCTTCCTCTGTGAAACAGCTTTGGAAAAAGACATTCAGTATTTCGGCCTTTAGTCTGTCATCCTCTGTTTCAGTACCATTTTGGTCACAGAGTGTCTGGACATTTTGTTTTGATGCACCTACCGCTTTCACATAAGACCAAAATTTCTTAGGATTTTCTGCCAAGTCAGTACATAGAACTTTACTTTCGAATTCATTGAACACCTCTCGCATAGCCCTTCTCACACTACATTTCGCTTCACGTAATTTTTGTTTGTCCGCAAGGCTTTGGCTATGTTTATGTTTGCTGTGAAGTTCCCTTTGCTTCCACAGCAGTTTTCTAACTCTTGCTTGGCACATACTCATCTAGCGCATATTGTCTACATCTACATCTACATCTACATTTATACTCCGCAAGCCACCCAACGGTGTGTGGCGGAGGGCACTTTACGTGCCACTGTCATTACCTCCCTTTCCTGTTCCAGTCGCGTATGGTTCGCGGGGAAGAACAACTGTCTGAAAGCCTCCGTGCGTGCTCTAATCTCTCTAATTTTACATTCGTGATCTCCTCGGGAGGTATAAGTAGGGGGAAGCAATATATTCGTTACCTCATCCAGAAACGCACCCTCTCGAAACCTGGCGAGCAAGATATACCGCGATGCAGAGCGCCTCTCTTGCAGAGTCTGCCACTTGAGTTTGTTAAACATCTCCGTAATGCTATCACGGTTACCAAATAACCCTGTGACGAAACGCGCCGCTCTTCTTTGGATTTTCTCTATCTCCTCCGTCAACCCGATCTGGTACGGATCCCACACTGATGAGCAATACTCAAGTATAGGTCGAACGAGTGTTTTGTAAGCCACCTCCTTTGTTGATGGACTACATTTTCTAAGGACTCTCCCAATGAATCTCAACCTGGTACCCGCCTTACCAACAATTAATTTTATATGGTCATTCCACTTCAAATCGTTCCGCACGCATACTCCCAGATATTTTACAGAAGTAACTGCTACCAGTGTTTGTTCCGCTAGCATATAATCATACAGTAAAGAATCCTTCTTTCTATGTATTCGCAATACATTACATTTGTCTATGTTAAGGGTCAGTTGCCACTCCCTGCACCAAGTGCCTATCCGCTGCAGGTCTTCCTGCATTTTGCTACGATTTTCTAATGCTGCAACTTCTCTGTATACTACAGCATCATCCGCGAAAAGCCGCATGGAACTTCCGGCACTATCTACTAGGTCATTTATATATATTGTGAAAAGCAATGGTCCCATAACACTCCCCTGTGGCACGCCAGAGGTTACTTTAACGTCTGTAGACGTCTCTCCATTGAGAACAACATACTGTGTTCTGTTTGCTAAAAACTCTTCAATCCAGCCACACAACTGGTCTGATATTCCGTAGGCTCTTACTTCGTTTATCAGGCGACAGTGCGGAACTGTATCGAACACCTTCCGGAAGTCAAGAAAAATAGCATCTACCTGGGAGCCTGTATCTAATATTTTCTGGGTCTCATGAACAAATAGAGCAAGTTGGGTCTCACACGATCGCTGTTTCCGGAATCCTTGTTGATTCCTACATAGTAGATTCTGGGTTTCCAAAAACGACATGATACTCGAGCAAAAAACATGTTCTAAAATTCTACAACAGACCGACGTCAGAGATATAGGTCTATAGTTTTGCGCATCTGCTCGATGACCCTTCTTGAGGACTGGGACTACCTGTGCTCTTTTCCAATCATTTGGAACCTTCCGTTCCTCTAGAGACTTGCGGTACACGGCTGTTAGAAGGGGGGCAAGTTCTTTCGCGTACTTTGTGTAGAATCGAATTGGTATCCCGTCAGGTCCAGTGGACTTTCCTCTGTTGAGTGATTCCAGTTGCTTTTCTATTCCTTGGACACTTATTTCGATGTCAGCCATTTTTTCGTTTGTGCGAGTATTTAGAGAAGGAACTGCAGTGCGGTCTTCCTCTGTGAAACAGCTTTGGAAAAAGTTGTTTAGTATTTCAGCTTTACGCGTGTCATCCTCTGTTTCAATGCCATCATCATCCCGGAGTGTCTGGATATGCTGTTTCGAGCCACTTACTGATTTAACGTAAGACCAGAACTTCCTAGGATTTTCTGTCAAGTCGGTACATAGAATTTTACTTTCGAATTCAATGAACGCTTCACGCATAGCCCTCCTTATGCTAACTTTGACATCGTTTAGCTTCTGTTTGTCTGAGAGGTTTGGCTTCATTTACACTTGGAGTGAAGCTCTCTTTGCTTTCGCAGTAGTTTCCTAACTTTGTTGTTGTACCACGGTGGGTTTTTCCCGTCCCTCACAGTTTTACTCGGCACGTACCTGTCTAAAACGCATTTTACGATTGCCTTGAACTTTTTCCATAAACACTCAACATTGTCAGTGTCGGAACAGAAATTTTCATTTTGATCTGTTAGGTAGTCTGAAATCTGCCTTCTATTACTCTTGCTAAACAGATAAACCTTCCTCCTTTTTTTTATATTCCTATTAACTTCCATATTCAGGGATGCTGCAACGGCCTTATGATCACTGATTCCCCGTTCTGAGCTTACAGAGTCGAAAAGTTCGGGTCTGTTTGTTATCAGTAGGTCCAAGATGTTATCTCCACGAGTCGGTTCTCTGTTTAATTGCTCGAGGTAATTTTCGGATAGTGCAATCAGTGTAATGTCACTCGATGCTCTGTCCCTACCACCCGTCCTAAACATCTGAGTGTCCCAGTCTATATCTGGTAAATTGAAATCTCTACCTAAGACTATAACATGCAGAGAAAATTTATGTGAAACGTATTCCAAATTTTCTCTCAGTTTTTCTGCCACTAATGCTGCTGAGTCGGGAGGTCGGTAAAAGGAGCCAACTATTAACCTAGCTCGGTTGTTGAGTGTAACCTCCACCCATAATAATTCACAGGAACTATCCACTTCTACTTCACTACAGTACAATCTACTACTAACAGCGACGAACACTCCACCACCGGTTGCATGCAATCTATCCTTTCTAAACACCGTCTGTACCTTTGTAAAAATTTCGGCTGAATTTATCTCTGGCTTCAGCCAGCTTTCTGTACCTATAACGATTTCAGCTTCGGTGCTTTCTATCAGCGCTTGAAGTTCCGGTACTTTACCAACGCAGCTTCGACAGTTTACAATTACAATACTGATTGCTGCTTGGTCCCCGCATGTCCTGACTTTGCCCCGCACCCGTTGAGGTTGTTGCCCTTTCTATACTTGCCCAAGGCCATCTAACCTAAAAAACCGCCCAGCCCACGCCACACAACCCCTGCTACCCGTGTAGCCGCTCGTTGCATGTAGTGGACTCCTGACCTATCCAGCGGAACCCGAAACCCCACCACCCTATGGCGCAAGTCGAGGAATCTGCAGCCCACACGGTCGCAGAACCGTCTCAGCCTGTGATTCAGACCCTCCACTCAGCTCTGTACCAAATGTCTGCAGTCAGTCCTGTCCACGATGCTGCAGATGGTGAGCTCTGCTTTTATCCCACTAGCAAGACTGGCAGTCTTCACCAAATCAGATAGCCGCCGGAAGCCAGAGAGGATTTTCTCCGATCCATAGCGACACACATCATTGGTGCCGACATGAGCGACCACCTGCAGATGGGTGCACCCTGTACCCTTCATGGCATCTGGAAGGACCCTTTCCACATCTGGAATGACTCCCCCCGGTATGCACACGGAGTGCACATGGGTTTTCTTCCCCTCTCTTGCTGCCATATCCCTAAGGGGCCCCATTATGCGCCTGACGTTGGAGCTCCCAACTACCAGTAAGCCCACCCTCTGCGACCGCCCGGATCTTGCAGACTGAGGGGCAACCTCTGGAACAGGACAAGCAGCCATGTCAGGCCGAAGATCAGTATCAGCCTGAGACAGAGCCTGAAACCGGTTCGTCAGACAAACTGGAGAGGCCTTCCGTTCAACCCTCCGGAATGTCTTTCGCCCCCTGCCACACCCTGAGACGACCTCCCACTGTACCACAGGTGAGGGATCAGCCTCAATGCCGGCAGTATCCCAGGCAACCACAGTCTTAGTACGATCGGGGGATGCGTGGGATGAGCTGGCCGTCCCCGACAAACGACGGTTTTGAACTTTGTCCACTGATCCTCAACACTATCTGTACTTGAGACAAAACTTTTGTGTTGAGCCGTCAGGTACTCTGAAATCTGCTTTTTGTACTTTTGCTAAACAGAAAAATCTTCCGACGTTTTTAAATATTTCTATTTATGGCTGAAATCATTGATGCAGTAACCGCTTTATGATCACTGATTCCCTGTTCTGCGTTAACTGTTTCAAATAGTTTGGGTCTGTTTGTCACCAGAAGGTCTAATATGTTATCGCCACGAGTCGGTTCTCTGTTTTAACTGCTCAAGGTAGTTTTCAGATAAAGCACTTAAAAAAATTTCACTAGATTATTTGTCCCTGCCACCCGTTATGAACGTTTGAGTCTCCCAGTCTATATCTGGCAAATTAAAATCTCCACCCAGAACTATAATATGGTGGGGAAATCTACTCCAAATATTTTCCAAATTATCCACAACAGCTGCTGAGCCAGGGGGCCTATAGAGACATCCAATTACCATATCTGAGCCTGCTTTAACCGTGACCTCCACCCAAATTATTTCACATTTCAGATCTACGTCAATTTCCTTCGATACTATTGCACTACTTATCACTATAAACACGCCTCCCCCTTCACTGTCCAGCCTGCCTCCGCGGTGTACATTCCAATCTGAGTTTAGGATTTCATTACTGTTTACGTCTGGTTTCAGCCAACTTTCTGCCCCTAGTGCAATATGGGCATTGTGACCGTTTATTAATGAGAGCAGTTCTGGGACCTTTCTATAGACGCTCCTGCAATTTACTATTAGCACATTAATATTGTTATTCCCTGTTGCATTTTGCCGACTCCTACCTTGCCGCGTCTCAGGAGGCGTCTTGTAGGGCCTAGGGAGGGAATCCTCTAACCTAAAAAACCCACATGTGCACTCCACATGTACTCTGCTACCCTTGTAGCCACTTCCTGCGTGTAGTGCACGCCTGACCTATTCAGGAGGACCCTCCATTTCTCCACCCGATAGCGGAGGTCGAGAAATTTGCACCCCAGATCTCCGCAGAATTGTCTGAGCCTCTGGTTTAAGCCTTCTACTCACCTCCAAACCAGAGGACCGTGATTGGTTCTGGGAACGATACTACAAATAGTTAGCTCAGAATCAACCCCGCGAGCGAGGCTTTCCGCCTTCACCAACTCCGCCAACCGCCCGTACGAACTGAGGATGACCTCTGAACCCAGACGGCAGGAGGCATTGGTGCTGACATGAGCAAAAATTTGCAGTCGGGTGCACCCAGTGCTCTCTATCGCCGCTGGCAGGGCCTCCTCCACATCTCGGATGAGATCCCCCAGCAAGCAGACAGAGTGAACACTGGCCTTCTTCCCCGACCTTTCCGCTATTTCCCTAAGGGGCTCCATCACCCGCCTAACGTTGGAGCTCCCAATAACTAATAAACCCCTCCCCCCGTGTGCCTGCTCAGACCTTGCTGAAGAAGCAGCCACATGTCCACTCACAGGCAGAGCGGGTGATGCCAACGGCCAGCCTTCACATTGACCCTCCGCCTCGTGCACCGCGAACGCCGCTGAACCCGCCACTCATCTTGGGGAGAGGATGGCCCAACCGCGTCCGGTACCCGCGAAGATGTCTCAACAGCAGGGACAGTGGGTGAAGCATGTAACACCTGGGGTGTACCATGCGACGCACCAGACTCCCCACTGCCGCTACACTTCGAGGCAGCAGCCTGTAGATGGCTGACCGTGGCCATCAACACGCTCAGCTGTTCGCGAACAGTGGCCAGCTCCTCCTGCGTTCGTACACAGCAGTCACACATCCTATCCACCCTAAGAAATCAATTTACTGTAGAGAGTTAATCAACTTTTAACTAGACTGCTAATTCACTAAAGGCGGCTGATAGTTGACTAAACTGTGGTTACTAGACACTTCTTGTAGAAAACAATGAAAAATGAAAATAGCACTACCTGTCTCTGGACTGTATTGAAAACAAACACTAGCACTACTGGCACTATGGTTGACTAAAGGGACTCTCTGACTGTATTCAAAACAAACACGAAATCTATGGACCACTATTACTCGCACTCGACAATTAAAGCTTCCTAAACAAAACAAAAACACATGGAAGAAGAAGTGACAAGTAAGAAAAATACAGTTAATACTTAAATTAACGTAGCTCGCTGTACAGCAGAGGTGACGCAGATGGCAGCTATGTACAGCCATCACATGATTTTTGAGAGCACCATCAGTGAACTTATTTTTTTGTAGTGTTTTACAAAAATGGAACAGCTGAATTTAGTGCAATGTTTTGCCATCAAGTCTAACACAAAACTCGGAGAATCTGCAAATGTGACCTTTGAGAAGTTGAAGCATGCCTAGGGGGAAAACCCCTTATCAAGAGTACAAGGTTATCGCTGGCACAGCTCATTTTAGGAAGGTCAACAATACGTTGAGTATGAACCTAACTCAGGAAGACCTCCAAATTCAAAAACCAACGAGAACATTGAACATGTGTGTGTGCTCTTGTGAGATCAGAACGACATTTAACAGTAAGGATGATGGGTGACCTGTTAAACTTAAACACTTGCACCGTAAATAAAATTTAGACCAAAGTATTGCACATGGGACTGGTTTGTGCCAAAAAGAACCTCACAGCTTGGCAGAAGGCTTATCAAAGAACCATGTGCGCTGATCTTCTTGAGAGGACTGCCGATGAGCACGAGTGGTTTAGTCATGTGATCCTGGATTTTCAAACACACTCCTGAGGTAAAGGGACAAAATGAGGAATGGCACACCAACGCACCTCCTCGTCCAAAAAAGCTGGAATGAGCAAATCAAAGATCAAACCAACGCTGAATTGGTTTTTTGACAGTAAGGGTATTGTTCTTAAGGAATTTGTTCCTACAGGACAAACTGTCAGCCACATATTTTATAAAGATATCCTTAAAAGGCTCAAGAAAAGGGTGAATCAAATGAGACTGGACATTGCTTGCAATTCGATGCTGCACAATGACAACACTTCAAGTCACATGGCCACTTGCCTCTCAGAATTTTTGACCTCAACAGGCATTCCTGTATTCCACAGCCCTTCCCTATTCACCTCATCTGAGTCCCCGTGACTTTTCTTTTCCCAAAATTGAAAAATATCTTAAAAGGACGTTGTCTCTGAAGCTTTTCAGTGCTGCTACCAAAACTGGGGACAACAACTCCGTTGGTGTATAGCTGCCAAAGGGAACTATTTTGAAGGAGACAATGTTATTAGTTGAAAAAAATAAATACTTGATAGATAAAAATGTCAGTCTCATTACTTCTCGCACACACCTCATAAATAAAATCCATTGAAAGAAGCAAAGCAAATTCATTAAGTTTTTAGAACACAAAGTAAATCAGTAAATCCATATAACCTAGCTAAATAAATTCATTGTTAGTTTTATTTCATGAAGATAAGATTGCGGCACTTCATTCTGTCACTGATGTAAACTTTCGAAACTACTTTGATCCCTGTGGTAAAAAAAAAAAACACACCAAAGCTAACAGCCCCATCTATTGGTTCTTTGGTGTACTATGAAACTAACAACACTATCTACTGGTTCTTTGGAGTATTGTGCGATGATGATCATGTCACTGAGGTAAGCATCGGAACTACTAAGTTGAACAGACTCCTAAAACATTAAACTGAGATATCCTTTTCTTTCTGTGATCCAATTTTGATTAAATAAAGGATGTATGTTGTCCCAAGCTAAGCTCAAGGTACCAGTGAAAACCTCACGAAAAATTGTCCAGTAGTTTTGGATATTAGCATGTTCAGACAGACAGACAAAGTTTTTAAAAACTTTCTACATCACCTGCAATCAGTTTTTGGCAAATATTTTCAATGTATAGGTACAGACATTGTGGTTTTATAGTTTTATTATTAGTATAGATAGAAACCTAAAAGTATATATGTAAATGGTATTGGAATCCTACATAATTATATCAAAATAATCTGTATCAGTGAATCCTGGATGGAGTACAAACAATGGGACATTTAAGACAACAAAACCCCCTCTCTCCCTGTTGCTTTGGACGGGTAGTCTGGCTCATGCCCACAATGCCACTAATATATGAACACACCACAATTTGGTCTTCAGGCTGTAAAATAATTTATCGTGCCCAACCTAAAGTCTTGAACCTTCCACAAAAATCCTGTTTCATTTGTTTTGTTTGTTTGTTTGGTTGGTGGGGCGCTCAACTGTGTTTCATTTGTAACTGGTGCATTTATTTTATAAATATCTGTTATTAAGGTGAGTGCAAGGATACAACACATACTTGTCAATGTTGCATCTCTTCAAACCCAGCAGTGCTACGACGATAAGAACATGCAAAAAAAGAAAGAAATCAATCAAGCAAGCAAGCAAATGTCTACATCAACATGACTTTCATCTGCCCAGATACATCTGAGGTGACACCACATGGCACTGGACATGTTAAAGTGAATCAGTCATTACTGCTTGGGCTCTTTGGTCACACAAGTGCTGAAAGAAATGGAACAACTACAATAGATACAGAAAACAGTACATGGAAAGGAAATAAGGTGATGGAAAGTGCCCCCCCCCCCACAAAATAGAATTGTTTGCAATCAAGTGTATTTCACAGAAGTCAACAAACTCTCAAGACAAAAAAACAAAAATGCGACCTGAGGAAAATCACCTCTTTAGGGACTGTCACAAGGTCAGGTAATCTATCACATACCACAATTAAACACTTCTACAAAAAATTGTTAAGACTTCCGACATTCACATATTTGTTCTAAGAAAAACACTCGAAAAAAGGTCACATGGTCGCATTACATAATTATCCATAAAAAGTTCATTAACAATGAGTTACGAACTCTCCCCATTTCCTAAAGCTCCCGTCCGTTTCCTTCACTCATCTTCCTTCCCCTTCAACCTATCAGCCAGGAGGAGGAACCAATGGCTCCGAAAGCTTTCAAATTTAAATACCTTTATATGTGTGTTCTCCTGCTCCCACTTGGTGACTAGACTTTTTATCTATCCTATTACATTGTATTTTCAGAATTTTCATGGGAGGGAGGGGGAGAGAGAGAGAGAAAGAGAGAGAGAGAGAGAGAGAGAGAGAGAGAGAGAGAGAGATAGGGGGGGGGGGGGGGGGGAGAGGGAGAGAGTATGTCCAGACAATGCAATGCATGGTTAGAAAAGCTTTCCTTGTGAGGTAATGATGATGCAAAACACAAAAAGGAAGGGCACAAGCAGGTCACAAAACAGTTTTATTGTGTTTAGTACAGCAGAAATCAAGAAATAAGAATGAAAAGAGACATGATCATCATCAAAAAAGGTGCTTGAAATTACAAACCCGAACGATAATGTAGGCCACACATCTCTGGCACATGAGAGTCCATATGCCAGAGGTGTGAGACTTGCATCACAATTTGAGTTCATAATTTTGAACACCTTCTTTGGCGACAATCGTAGCCTGTTTTTGTTCTTATTTCTCATTTCAGCTCTACTATAATAAACTTGTTTTCTGACATTTTTTATATCCTTCCTTTCTTTGTTTCATGTTGTTAATACCGTGCCAGGAATGCCAAGTGAATTTCCCATTGTCCAGGTGCACTCTATCTTTGCTGAAAGTTTGTAAACACTGTGCTGAAACATCCTTTATTACTCCATAGCATTCAGTCATCTGCAGCTAATGGTCATATTGAGTTACAGTCCTGATGATCTTGCCATTCTGTTAGCTAAAGGATACATCACCTAAATGGCAGCTCTCATCAGTTAATACACTGCACCTGCGAGTAGTAGCTATGTTTCTTTCCCAACGTAGATGATATCATGCATCAAATGCAGCCGAAAATGCACTGTTCACAATGTTTGTTAGCATGAGACCTTGCAATGACTAAAACGAGTAACAAGCAATGACTAAAATTAGTCACCGTTCAGGGAGAGAAATGCTGCTTATAGGAAGTGACGATAATTTTAGTATTATCTCCAGTATCCCCAAGAAGGGTACGGTGACTAAAATTAAAGTACACTGTTTCAGAACAATATGATGACAGCACAGAAGTGCAAAGGCCTTTTGCGCTTAATACTTCACTATGCCATCACTTTTTGTTTGCGGTTAATAGTGGTATGAATTAAATTGAAAACTGAAATAGGGAGATAAATAATGCTGCACTGCAACAATCAGAGGTTAATGACAAGCATTTGTAGAAAGAAACTTGAAGAATGGTCTCATGCAAAAGACTCACCCTCGGGTAAATTACAAAGACATGAAGGAACAAGTAAGAGTGATTTTCAATTGCACAGCTACCAAGTAAGTTGACAACACTAAAGGAATATTATAAGAAGCTTTTCTGTTATTTATCAAATGTCTGATACCCCAGTGAGTATAGTCTGTATTCAAAAAGTACACTGGTGAAAAAGCAAAATGATATCACTTACTACTCTAGTGCGACATTAGCAGTGGTACCCGGCACAACAAATGAGTACCTAACCAGTATAAATACTTGACATTTCTATCCGAAATTTTTACTGTCAGGCAGCACCTGCTATGACGGGAGGTACACACCGTGTGACGGGGTAACATGGTTCTGCAAGCTGCCACCACAAGACATTGGTTCTGCCACCACAAGATATTGGTTCCACCACCAACGAGCTCCGTACTGGGGCTAAATCTACTCCCAGAGATTTGGTGCCTTTCACCTAGAGGGCCATCTCAGGCTCACCTCAGCCGCAGCTGGGCTCCTCCCCTGGAGAGCAGCAGTTCGTGTCCTGGGTGGTGTACTTGTGAAGGCAAACTGTCACTTCTCACAGGCAGGTTCCACTGTTAGAGCACGTCTTCCACTACGAGAATCACAGAAGGCTTCCGTGCCTGCAGACGTATCCTGCCTTAAATTGCAGAGCCACACCAGGTTGGCACACTTACCACTACAGGCATCCAGTAACAACAGTCCTATTCCGTGCTGAATTCAAGCTGACCACTGCTTCCACAACCGCCAGCCTTGCTGCTGTCAACACATGCCCAGACAGGTAGCATAGCTGCTATGGGTCGATGTTACAAGGGTTGTTAACTTGAAACCGAATAAAATGTTTGATTACTGATGCTGTTCACATATGCTACTGACAGCCAACATCCTGACAACAACCTACTGCTGCAATCCAATGGTACGGAGGTAGTGGCCAACCACCCCAGTCCACGACAACATAATAAATGTAAGTGCAGTTTGTTCATGTCTGCCACTATAGCCCCACAACTCACCCTCACAGCTACATGGGAGTCACATGGTACGGTAGTCATCCATCTCCCTTCCATGAAGAAGGTTTTAGTTTGGAACTGCAAGTGTTGGGTTCAAAGCTACAGATCAGTGCACCAATGGACTTCTTGTGGGAAATTGGTTAAGCAGGCAGAAATTGAGTGGTGAAATGGCTGAGACTGGCCAGAATGTTCAAGAATGTTCTATTATCTTGTTGTGTTGGGGCACGTTCCAGCTCAGAAGAGCATACAAAGGGAATGGCAAGATGCGTGTGTCAGTATACATTTCGAAATCAATTACAGAGGATCATGGAAAAGTAAAAGTGACAGAAAGTGAAATCAATTTAAGAGAAAGTGAATTGCTTAAGGTAGTGAATAATGCATTAAGTGGAATTTCAAAGTGTTAAAGGAATATTAGCATTTAAAAGAAGGCCCAGATGTTAAAAAAGAAGGAGCTCCTGCCAGTGTTGAGCGGAAAGAAGGAAACACAGAGAACAGTGAAGAAATGAAACAGATGAGGAGTGAGAAGCATGTTGAGTTCACAACTGAAGAGAATACATTAATTGAGAGTAAACCGAGTAGATGAACAATGAGCCTGGAATTAGAGAAGAGGATCGAGTGGGTCACTCAGCATAAAAACTTCTAAAGAAATGAACCGAGTAGAGACACAATAATTGAAATTCGTGAGGGACAGTGCTCACAAGTGCATGAGTATGTATTTCAAATTTGGGTACTGTTGAGTTAAGAGTACTTAAGAGTATTTCTGAGTGTGAAATACTGAAGACTTATGGTTTTGTCAATTCTTCATTTTTATGATGTTCTTAAATTTATCTATGGAAAGTCCGGAATAACATATGGTTCCTGAAGAGGGGACCCAGGCAGCATTTTCAGTTGTGGCATGTGCAACGGTCTGGATGACTGACTGACTTGGCCTTGTAACATTACCCATCAAGGTCTTGCTATGATGGTACTGTGTACGGCTGAAAGCAACAGCGAACTATAGCTGTTTATAGTTCCTGAGAAAATACAGCTCTACTGTACAGTTTAATGATGATAGAGTGCTTTTGAGTAAAATATTCCAGAGGTAAATTGTCCCTCATTTGGATCTCCAGGCTGGATCTATTCAGGAGGGTGTCACCGATTTTTTTTTTTTTTTTTTTTTTTTTATGGTTTTAGGGCGCACAACTACAATGGTCATTAGCGTCCAGACTACGTTAGGAATGCACCGCGAGGCGCAAGTTTAAAACAGCAACTAAAAGGGAAAACACGATAAAAGACAGACTGACAGGCATAGGATTAAATAAACAGCATAATCAAATGTCCTTAGAGAGGTTTGTCAAGTTGATAAAACGAAGAATGCGAGCAGCTGCTCGTGGGTCATCTGCTAAAATGGCATCTAGAGTACATGGCAGACCAAGATCAAGACGCAGTGTGTTAACATCTGGACAGGACGTTAAAATGTGGCGGACCGTCAGCAGTTGCCCACATGGGCAGAATGGCGCCGGCGCAGCCGTCAGCAGATGGCGATGGCTCAACCGGCAGCGTCCAACTCGTAACCGGGCCAAAACGACCTCCTCCCGCTGAGAAGGGTGTGAGGAGGACGTCCAAGCCGCGGGAAGAGGTTTCAAGGCCCAAAGCTTGTTGTCCGTAAGTGCAGCCAGATCGGCATGCCACAGCGATAAAATGCGCCGACAAATGACCCCTACAATCTGATGAAGGGACACAACAAGAAGCTGTCCGAGGCTGGAGGACCACAGCCTTGGCCGCAGCATCTGCAGCTTCGTTCCCAGGGATACCGACATGGCCAGGAACCCACATAAAGCTAACCGGAGAACCGTCGTCCACCAGCTGCTGAAGAGAGCGTTGGATCCGGTGCACAAAAGGGTGAACCGGATACAGATCACTGAGGCTCTGGAGTGCGCTCAGGGAATCAGAGCAGATGACATAAACAGAATGTCGGTGGCGGCAGATGTAAAGAACAGGCTGGTAGAGGGCAAAGAGCTCAGCTGTGAAGACCGAACAATGGCCATGGAGTCGGTATTTGAAACTTTGTGCCCCGACAATAAAAGAACACCCAACCCCGTCATTGGTCTTCGAGCCATCTGTATAAATGAAGGTCATATTAATGAACTTCGAACAAAGTTCGACAAAACGGGAGTGGTATACCGAACCGGGGGTAACCTCCTTCGGGAGCGAGCTGAGGTCAAGGTGAACGTGAACCTGAGCCTGGAGCCAAGGTGGCGTGTGGCTCTCGCCCACTCGAAAGGTTGCAGGGAGTGAAAAATCAAGGTGTTGAAGGAGGCGACGAAAGCGAACTCCAGGGGGTAGCAGGGCAGAGACATACAACCCGTATTGACGGTCGAGAGAGTCGTCAAAAAAGGAACGATAAGACAGGTGGTCGGGCATTGACAGTAGCCGACAGGCATACTGACAAAGCAGTATATCGCACCGTAGGTGTGTGGCAATCCAACAGCTTCAGCATGAAGACTCTCGACGGGACTAGTATAAAACGCTTCGATCGCAAGACGTAAACCCCGATGTTGTATGGAGTTGAGGCGGCGTAAGATGGATGGCCGTGCAGAGGAGTATACAAAGCTCCCATAATCCAGCTTGGTGCGGACGATCGACCGACATAGGCGAAGTAGGACGGTTCGATCTGCTCCCCACAACATACCACTGAGAACACGGAGGACATTTAGAGAACGGGTACAACGGGCAGCCAAATATGACACATGTGGAGACCAGCTAAGTTTCCTGTCAAATGTAAGACCTAAAAATTTTGTTGTCTCCACGAATAGGAGAGCAACGAGACCGAGTTGTAAGGACGGTGGGAGAAACTCTTTGTAGCGCCAGAAGTTAATACAGACCGTCTTCTCGGCAGAAAAACGGAAGCCATTGGCGACATTCCAGGAGTAAAGACGGTCAAGAGAACGCTGAAGACAGCGCTCCAGGAAACATGTATGCTGCGCGCTGCAATAGATGGTAAAATCGTCCACGAAAAGGGAGCCTGATACATCAGCTGAGAGGCAATCCATTATTGGATTGATCGCTATGGCGAAGAGAGCGACGCTCAAAACTGAGCCCTGTGGCACCCCATTCTCCTGGCGAAAGGTGTCTGGCAGGACAGAACCCACACGTACCCTGAACTGTCGATCCATTAAAAAGGAACGAATAAAAAGAGGGAGGCAACCGCAAAGGCCCCATGTATGCATGGTGCGAAGAATGCCCGCCCTCCAACAGGTGTCATAAGCCTTCTCCAAATCAAAGAACACAGCCGCGGTCGGGCGCTTTTGCGAGAAGTTATTCATAATGAAGGTCGACAAGGTAACCAGACGGTCAACAGCAGAGCAGCGCCTACGAAATCCACATTGTACATTGGTAAGTAGGTGTCGAGATTCGAGCAGCCAAACCAAACGAGAGTTAACCATTCGCTTCATCACCTTACAGACACAGCTGGTAAGCGAGATGGGTCGATAACTGGAAGGCAAGTGCTTGTCCTTCCCCGGCTTAGGAATCGGTACAACAATAGACTCACGCCAGCATGAGGGAACATGTCCCTCAATCCAGATGTGATTATAAGTACGAAGAACGAAACCTTTACCCGCAGGAGAAAGGTTCTTCAGCATCTGAATATGAATAGAATCAGGCCCTGGAGCGGAGGACCGTGACTGGGCAAGTGCGTTTTCGAGTTCCCACATGGTGAATTGGGCATTATAACTTTCACGATTCGAGGAGCGGAAGTTAGGTGGTCTAGCCTCCTCTGCCTGTTTTCAGGGGAGGAAGGCAGGGTGGTAATGAGCGGAGCTCGAAACCTCTGCGAAAAAGCGGCCGAAGGCATGGGAGACATCCTCAGGGGCCACAAGGACGTCTTTCGCGACTGTCAAGCCAGAAACTGGTGAGTGGACCTTAGTGCCAGATAGCCGGTGCAGGCTACCCCAGACAACAGAAGAAGGAGTAAAACTGTTGAAGGTGCTTGGGAAAGCAGCCCAGCTGGCTTTCTTGCTTTCTTTAATAATACGACGACACTGTGCACGTAATCGTTTATGATTGATACAATTCGTCACTATAGGGTGGCGTTTAAAGGCGCGTAAAGCACGTCGACGAGCACGTAAAGCGTCTCTACATGCTGCGGTCCACCAGGGGACCGGTATGCGACATGGAGAAGAAGTAGGGTGAGGGATGGAATATTCAGCAGCAGTGAGAATGACTTCCATGAGGTGTGCGACCTGACTATCGCAGCTAGTGAAGGTTTGATCCCGAAAGGTCGCCCTGGAAGAGAAGAGCCCCCAGTCTGCTTTGGAGATGTTCCAACTAGATGAGCACAGAGAGGGGGTATGCTTCAGGAGATGGAAAACACACGGGAAGTGGTCGCTCGAATATGTATCAGAAAGTGCATACCACTCAAACCGGCGTGCAAGTTGGGTAGTACATATAGAGAGGTCTAAATGGGAATAGGTGTGAGATGTGTCCGAAAGAAAAGTAGGGGCGCCAGTATTGAGGCAGACAAGATTGAGCTGGTTGAAAAGGTCTGCTAACAGGGAACCCCTCGGGCAGGATGCTGGAGAGCCCCAAAGGGGATGGTGGGCATTGAAGTCTCCAGTTAACAAAAATGGTGCAGGTAGCTGAGCAATAAGTTGCATCATGTCTGCCCTGGTAACGGCAGATGACGATGGAGTGTAAACGGTACAAAAGGAAAACGTAAAAGTGGGGAGAGTAATTCGGATGGCAACTGCCTGCAGGCCGGTGTGCAATGTGATGGGATCGTAGTAAATATCATCCCAGACCAGCAACATAACCCCTTCATGAGCCGGAATACCTACCACAGGGGGTAGGTCAAAACGCAGAGAGGTGTAGTGCGCCAAGGCAATTTGATCGCATGGGCGTAGCTTCGTTTCCTGGAGGGCTACGACGAGCGGACGGTGCAAGCGGAGCAGCAATTTCAAGTCCTCTTGGTTGGAGCGAATGCTGCGAATAGTCCAGTGAATAAGTGCCATCATAAGAAGAAAAGGAAGATGAAAGAAGAGGTCACCTCGAAGGCTGCTGAGGGCCCGGCTTCGAGCGAGCACTGCCGCCGCTATCAGTAGGCGGACAGTCATCGTCCATTGGTTCTATAGGTTCATAGGCCATCTTGGTAAGATGGCCGGGAGGGGGAGCTTCCTCCGCCGGTGAACGGCCAGATGTTCGGCTACCAGTGATGCGGCCAGGCGAAACGGATGACGGCCTGGGGCGGCAACCGCTGGGTGGCGCAGGAGAAGAAATGCGCCATGGCGGAGAAGGAGAACTGTGCTTCCTATGAGCCTTCTTGGAAGGTCGTTTGGTGGAAGTACTGGTCGATGGCTGGGAGTTCGAGGTACATAGGAAGTCTGCACAGGACGGTTCCTTCTTGAAGGCCCGTGCATCTGACTTCTGGGTCTTCGTCTTGGCAGAAGCTGATGAAGGGGCTTGTGTCTGTGGGGTGACGGGAGGAAGAGGAGACGTCGACCGCACGATCTTAGCACTGGCCGAACGGACGACCGTGGTGCTGAAGGTCAGATCGCATGTCTGGGTTGCCACCTCCCTGGTAGTCCGAGGAGAGGCGAAGACAGTACTGTATTTCCACGCTGGGAGCAGCGTGGGCTTCCTACTAGCAAATAGCTTGCGAGCAGCCGAGGTGGACACTTTCTCTTTGACCCGAATTTCTTGGATACAGCGTTCTTCCTTATAGATGGGACAGTCGCGGGAGGACACTACATGGTCACCCTGACAGTTCACACAACGAGGAGACGGAGGTGGACAGTCACCCTCATGGGCATCCCTGCCACAAGTGACACAATTAGCCGCATTGGAACAAGACTGGCGAGTGTGATTAAAACGCTCACACTGGTAGCAGCGCGTAGGTGTCGGGACATAGGGGCGAACAGAAATAACCTCGTAGCCCGCTTTGATGCGCGATGGCAGCTGAACACTATCAAAGGTCAAGAAAAGTGTCCGGGTCGGTACAATGTCATTGTCAACCTTTTTCATGACCCTATGGACAGCCGTCACGCCCTGCTCAGTGAGGAAAGACTGAATCTCCTCGTCAGTCAATCCATCGAGTGATCTAGTAGATATCACACCACGCGACGAATTCAAAATGCGGTGAGCCTCCATCCGGACAGGGAATGTGTACAGGAGTGTGGCCCGAAGGAGTTTTTGTGCCTGAAAGGCGCTCTCAGTTTCTAGTAACAAGATACCATTACGCAACTTGGTACAAGACTTAACAGTGCCGGCTATGGCATCTATGCCCTTCTGGATAACGAAAGGGTTGACAGAGGAAAAATCCTTTCCGTCCTCAGATAGATAAACGACGAGGAACTGTGGGGCAGGCGGTAGTACTTGTGTCACTGGTGGCTGGTCAAGTTTCCGTTTGTGGGCAGAAGTCGAGAGAGAAGAAGAAGAGAAATCCATTGCGGAGGAATCCCCCATGATTGCCAGCGTCTCCGATGGCGCGCTCCTTCCTTGTGGGGACCCTCTCAGAGGGCACTCCCGCCTTAGGTGAATGTTTACACCTCAGGTCACACCTCCCGAGAAACAGACGGAGGGACCAATCGGCATGGTCAGAAGGTATCAGCTCAGGCTATCACCCCTCCCTGGGCCTGGCCTTTACCAGGGGGTACGTGCGTGCCTTACTTGTCTACCCAGGGCGGGGAATTACGCGTTACCCCATCACCGGCTACGCGTGCGAACGCGTGGGTCGGCCTTCAGGCGGGCACAGGGAGGAAGGAAGAAGAAGGAAAAGAAGAGAGAGAGGACAGACTGTCTCAAACGCCGAGGCGGAGACCAGAGAAGGCAAGGAGAAGAAGGCAAGGAGAAGAAGGCAAGGAGAAGAAGGCAAGGAGAAGAAGGCAAGGAGAAGAAGGCAAGGAGAAGAAGGCAAGGAGAAGAAGGCAAGGAGAAGAAGGCAAGGAGAAGAAGGCAAGGAGAAGAAGGCAAGGAGAAGAAAGCAAGGAGAAGAAAGCAAGGGAAAGAGTAAGGAAGACAGTGAGATGGAGAAGAACAAAGAAAGGAACCAACCAAAGGAAGAAAGAAACGAGAAGAAGTGAAAAACCAAAATGACCACAAATATAGGTCGTGGAACCGTCCGTCTCCGGACGCAGGCGCTAACTACCCCCTTGAGGGGGAGGGATTCCTTTTAGTCGCCTCTTACGACAGGCAGGAATACCTCGGGGCCTATTCTAACCCCCGGACCCGCAGGGGGGCTTTCTTCAGGATGGAGTATGGAATGTTGAATAGTACTAATGTAAGGGTAGATCTAGAAATGAACAATAAAATTAGAATCATGATGAGCTACTATGAACAGCATAGTAAATATATTATGGACGCCAATGTAGACACCCAATGTCAACATCCACCACAATAGTGCAAGTTTGTATGTCTACCAGCTTCACAGATGATTTACAGACCAAACGATTGATGAGATAAAAGGAATTATTCAGAGTGTTAAGAGAGATGAAAATTTAATTTTTATGGGGGACTATAATTCAATAGCAGGATAAGGAGGATGCCTGTTGAAAACCAGAAGGTTTCAGATAAGGCATGTAATAGTAAGAAGATGATTTCAAAAACTGATTTTAAAATGTACTTTGAGGGGCACATGTGAACTCTGACCATAATTTATTATTTCTGAACTGCAGGTTAAAACTGAAGAAACTGCAGAAACGTAGGAAACTAAGGAGCTGTGACACAGATAAGTTAAACGAAGGAGAGGCAGTCATAACCTTCAAAGGGCGCATTAGCCAACAATTAACTAGATCAGGGGAAAGGATTACAATAAAAGAGGTGGGATAGTCAATTTGTCATTTCTCCCTATGTAGGTGGAAGTAAACAAAATATCTCCACATTTGGAGGAGAAAGATTGAAATTTCGTGAGAAAATCCTGCTGCAATGAAAGAGCTTTGTTTTAATGATTACCATTCCAATTTGCGTATCATATCCATGGCACTCTCTCCATTATTTCGCCATTACACAGAATGACCTACCCTTCTTTGAACATTTGTTATGTCTTCCATCAGTCCTATCTGAAGTTGATTCCACACAGTGCAACAATACTCCAGAAGAGCATGGACAAACATAGTATAGGCGGTCTCTTTAGCAGTCCTTTGCACTTTATAAATGTTCTGCCAATAAGTCGCAGTCTTTGGTTCCCAATCCTCATATGTACCTGTGGTGGCCATTTCTTCCCATCCCTTCCACCATTCTACAAGGCACGGGATTTGGCAGCTTGTGGTGGGAGGTGGAGAGGGAGGGGGTGTGGGGTGGTGTGGATGTGGAGAGGGGGGTAGGGGGTGGCAGGGAGGAGGAGACCGGGGGGGTAGGGGGTGGCAGGGAGGAGGAGACCCGGGGGGGGGGGGGGGGGTTGTGGACAACAGTTTGACTTGGAGTGCATTCAGTCTTCCCTACACTCACAGAGCGTCAACTGCTGGGTGCATTATCAGCAAAGAGCTCATCCCTGTTGACAAGATTGTCATGGAGTCTTAACTCAGCTGATTCTTTGGTGATGCACTCCCGAAAGCCATTACCAATCGACACAACATTTTTGTGTTCTCAAATCAGAACAAATTACCCTCACTGAGGCTGTGTTCAGCCACTGCTAATTTATCTTTATGCCCAAGGCGTACACATCTAATGTGTTCCATGCAGTGTTATAAGATGCAGCACTGTATTTGTTCAATGTACTGTCAGCCACACTTGCAAGGGATGCTATTTATACTAGGTATTTGCAGTTATAGTTTGTCCTTTACTGAGCCATGCACATACAGGGTGTTCAAAAACAGGTGTCTAATACTTTGAGAGGTGGTAGTACTCATCGAAACATGAAAAATAAGTCCAACAACAATGGATCCAGGAACACATACTTTTTGGGATGGACCCACGTTTATAGGAAAGGCTGCGTGATGCTTGGTTGCGGATATTAGCATAGTTGTTGCACAACCGGTCCATCAAATGTGTCGGTAAGATATTACAATGTCTTACAGTACTCCACCTACCTTTAGGTGGTCTGCAGAAAGTTATATGGTTCAAGTTGTGTTGTAAGCTACGTTAGTTTTCATCATGTTTGTGTGCCTTATTGTGCAGTACTGTCACCCCTGGGTACGTATCATGGTGTTTTACTTTCTTCCAAACACGGATTCACTTATGTGTTTACTATTATTGTGCTGTTTGTACATATAAATGGTGTAGTACATTTACATTTTCTCTCTTCCATCACTTGTTAGCAATGAAAGCCTACTCTCATGAAGTGAAATGGTGGACACAATATTCTGCTATGAATGTAGCATGTGAGCCCGCACCCTTTACACATAAAAATATCCACATCACAGAGTGCCCTCTGATAAACTGCTTGTGTACTTTCCAGCATCTGAGGGATACAGGTACCCTTACACCACAGAAGACTGACAGGGGGCTGCCCCGCACAGTCCACATGCCTGTCGTGGAGAAGCGTGTGCTATATTCGATGGAAGAAACCCCTGAGTTCAGTGTGTGATGATTAGCAGCAGCAGAAGGTGTGTCTCACCCTCTTATCTGCGGGATACTTTGTAAACATTTGCTGTACCCATATCATCTACAGTGTGTTCAGGCCCTAAGACCGCAGGATCATCATGGCAGACAGCGGTTCTGTCAATGGCTGTTGCAGAAGTGTGCCACAGATCCATTGCGCACATTTAAGATTTTATTTACCGATGAGGCACGGTTCAAGAGATGGTGTTGTGAATTTCCATATAACCAGCACGTATGTTGTTGTTGTGGTCTTCAGTCCTGAGACTGGTTTGATGCAGCTCTCCATGCTACTCTATCCTGTGCAAGCCTCATCATCTCCCAGTACCTACCGCAATCTACATCCTTCTGAATCTGCTTAGTGTATTCATCTTTTGGTCTCCCTCTACGATTTTTACCCTCCAATACTAAATTGGTGATCCCTTGATGCCTCAGAACATGTCCTACCAACCGATCCCTTCTTCTAGTCAAGTTGTGGCACAAACTACTCTTCTCCCCAATTCCATTCAATACCTCCTCATTAGTTATGTGATCTACCCATCTAATCTTCAGCATTCTTCTGTAGCACCACATTTCGAAAGCTTCTATTCTCTTCTTGTCCAAACTAGTTATCATCCATGTTTCACTTCCATACATGGCTACACTCCATACAAATACTTTCAGAAATGACTTCCTGACACTTAAATCTATACTCGATGTTAACAAATTTCTCTTCTTCAGAAATGCTTTCCTTGCCATTGCCAGTCTACATTTTATATCCTCTCTACTTCGACCATCATCAGTTATTTTGCTCCCCAAATAGCAAAACTCCTTTACTACTTTAGGTGTCTCATTTCCTAATCTAATTCCCTCAGCATCACCCGACTTAATTCGACTACATTCCACTACCCTCGTTTTGCTTTTGTTGATGTTCACCTTATATCCTCCTTTCAAGACACTGTCCATTCCATTCAACTGCTCTTCCAAGTCCTTTGCCGTCTCTGACAGAATTACAATGTCATCGGCAAACCTCAAAGTTTTTATTTCTTCTCCATGGATTTTAATGCCTACTCCGAATTTTTCTTTTGTTTCCTTCACTGCTTGCTCAATATACAACCACCGCTTCCCTTTCATGCCCCTTGATTCTTATAACTGCCATCTGGTTTCTGTACAGATTGTAAATAGCCTTTCGCTCCCTGTATTTTACCCCTGCCACCTTCAGAATTTGAAAGAGAGTATTCCAGTCAACAATGTCAAAAGCTTTCTCTACATCTACAAATGCTAGAAACGTAGGTTTGCCCTTCCTTAATCTAGCTTCTAAGATGAGTCGTAGGGTCAGTATTGCCTCACGTGTTCCAACATTTCTACGGAATCCAAACTGATCTTCCCCGAGGTCGGCTTCTACTAGTTTTTCCATTCTTCTGTAAAGAATTTGCGTTAGTATTTTGCAGCTGTGACTTATTAAACTGATAGTTCGGTAATTTTCACATCTGTCAACACCTGCTTTCTTTGGGATTGGAATTATTACATTCTTCTTGAAGTCTGAGGGTATTTTGCCTGTCTCATACATCTTGCTCACCAGATGGTAGTTTTGTCAGGACTGGCTCTCCCAAGGCCATCAGTAGTTCTAATGGAATGTTGTCTACTCCCGGGGTCTTGTTTCGAATCAGGTCTTTCAGTGCTCTGTCAAACTCTTCATGCAGTATCGTATCTCCCATTTCATCTTCATCTACATCCTCTTCCATTTCCATAATATTGTCCTCAAGTACATTGCCCTTGTATAGACGTTCTATATACTCCTTCCACCTTTCTGCTTTCCCTTCTTTGCTTAGAACTGAGTTTCCATCTGAGCTCTTGATGTTCATGCAAAGTGGTTCTGTTATCTCCAAAGGTTTCTTTAATTTTCCTGTAGGCAGTATCTATCTTACCCCTAGTGAGATAAGCCTCTACATCCTTACATTTGTCCTCTAGCCATCCCTGCTTAGCCATTTTGCACTTCCTGTCGATCTCATTTTTGAGACGTTTGTAGTCCTTTTTGCCTGCTTCATTTACTGCATTTTTATATTTTCTCCTTTCATCAATTAAATTCAATATATCTTCTGTTACCCAAGGATTCCTACTAGCCCTCGTCTTTTTACCTACTTGATCCTCTGCTGCCTTCACTACTTCATTCCTCAAAGCTACCCATTCTTCTTCTACTGTATTTCTTTCCCCCATTCATGTCAATTGTTCCATTATGCTCTCCCTGAAACACTGTACAACCTCTGGTTCTTTCAGTTTATCCAGGTCCCATCTCCTTAAATTCCCACCATTTTGCAGTTTCTTCAGTTTTAATCTACAGGTCATAACCAATAGATTGTGGTCAGAGTCCACATCTGCCCCTGGAAGTGTCTTACAATTTAAAACCTGGTTCCTAAATCTCTGTCTTACAATTATATAATCTATCTGATACCTTTTAGTATCTCCAGGATTCTTCCATGTATACAGCCTTCTTTTATGATTCTTGAACCAAGTGTTAGCTATGATTAAGTTATGTTCTGTGCAAAATTCTAGCAGGCGGCTTCCTCTTTCATTTCTTAGCCCCAATCCATATTCACCTACTACGTTTCCTTCTCTCCCTTTTCCTACTACCGAATTCCAGTCACCCATGACTATTAAATTTTCGTCACCCTTCACTATCTGAATAATTTCTTTTATTTCATCATACAATTCTTCAATTTCTTCGTCATCTGCAGAGCTAGTTGGCATATAAACTTGTACTACTGTAGTAGGCGTGGGCTTCGTATCTATCTTGGCCACAATAATGCGTTCACTATGCTGTTTGTAGTAGCTCACCCGCATTCCTATTTTCCTATTCATTATTAAACCTACTCCTGCATTACCCCTATTTGATTTTGTATTTATAACCCTGTATTCGCCTGACCAAAAGTCCTGTTCCTCCTGCCACCGAACTTCACTAATTCCCACTATATCTAACTTTGACCTATCCATTTCCTAAATTTTCTAACCTCCCTGCCCGATTAAGGGATCTGACATTCCACGCTCCGGTCCGTAGAACGCCAGTTTTCTTTCTCCTGATAACGACATCCTCTTGAGTAGTCCCCGCCCCGAGATCCGAATGGGGGACTATTTTACCTCCGAAATATTTTACCCAAGAGGACGCCATCATCATTTAACCATACAGTAAAGCTGAACGTATGGGCAGATGTAAATCCCCAAGCAATTCTGAAAACAGGGCATCAACACTGATTCTCAATCAAGGTTTGGGCAGGCATAATTGGCAACAGATTAATAGGGCCACACATGCTACCACAAAGGTTAACTGGGGCACATTATCTGGAATTTCTCATTGATGTATTGCCTACCCTGCTGGAGGTTGTGCCACTGCATCAACGAATACAAACGTGATGCAAGCATGATGGCACCCCAACAAACTTTCATCACAATGTGCGTGAACACCTGACACAGACATTTCAGGACCACTGGATTAGTCGGGGGAGGGGGTAAGGGTAGGTGAGGCACCTTGTTGGTCTGCTCGTTCCCCAGACCTCAATCCCCTAGACTTTTGGTTACAGGGAAACTTGAAGAAAATGGTCTATGCCACGCCAATCAATGCTGTGCTGCACTCCAGGGTCGCGTCTTCAATGCATGCCAGCAGGTACAACAACCACTAGGTATATTTTAAAGTGTGTGTCATTCCTTACAATGGAGGGCAGAGGGGTGCATTTCTTGAATGGACGCCATGTTGAACACCTCCTGTAAATATATGTTTATGGCAGAAAGCACGCACTTCTGGACCCATGTTCATTGGACTTACCTCAGAAAGTATGCATTTCAAGACCCACGTTTATTGGACTTATTTTTTTTGTTTTGGTGAGTACTACCACCCTTCAAAGTATTTGATACTTCTTTTTTTTTAACAACATGTATTTTCTTTTTGTGGTTAGCAAAAGTTGTTTTTTTTTTCATTTTTTCTAAGGGTTCCTGCAATTCTGGTTCAGAGGCCCAATATAGGGGATAAAGGTGAACTTCGCTTCCTCTTCTTCTATGTCTTCTTTGCAGATGGCTGAATCATATGCTTTCTTCAATTAACATCTAATTTGCACTTTGCTGTACCCGTTTGACCAAACATTCCTAAGCTGTTGCAGCTCAGCTGGAAGATCATTTTTGTCACAAATGGCACATACCCTGTGGAATACAGTCACCAGCAGAGTGAACCACAGTGTTGAATGATGACAGCCCATAGCATGAAGGTACAGAGCTGTGTGTGTCTTCTTTCTGTACACTATATGTCCCAGGGTACTGTCTGTTTTTATTCTTTTTAGAATGTCCAAAAGTAGAAGACATCCATTCTGTTCTAGCTCCACTGTGAACTCGTACGTTTTGATGGACTTTGTTCAGGTGGTCCAGGAACTCTATCAGGGACACACTGCCGTGTTCCCACACAACGAAGGTGTCATCCACATAACAGAAGAAGTGTTTGGTTCGAGCCATACAGTTTTTAGTGCAATCTCCTCAAAGAGCTCCATACAGAGATCGGCAATCCCAGGGGAAAGTGGTGAACCCATCAACTTGCTCATAGAACTACTCACCACATTTGAAGTACGTTGTGGTGGGTACATGTTGAAATGGCTTCACCATTTGCAAGAATCCTCTGAAAAATCTACATCAAGCCAATTTTTGAGCACCACAGAAAACAAGAAATATGTGTGGCTCTGAAGCACAAACAACAACTGCAAGTAACTGTTATATATTGCATCCTTTATGAGTCTGGCCATCAGTACATCAGGCAAACACGGTGCTGCATCTCATAATGCTCCACGGAACGCATTCGATTTGTACACCTGGGACATAAAGATAAATTGGCAGTGGCGCAACATAGCCTCTGTGAAGGAATTACGTTTGTATCTGGGGAAACAAAAACATGCTGAGCTCATGAATTTTGGAAGAGCATCATCAAAGAATCAGTGGAGATAAGGCAGCATGACAATCCTGTTAACAGGGATGAGGGCCATCAGCTAAGTTCGGCACAGAACTCTGCACCTGCAGCCATAAGGCAAGAACGCACCTAGCAGTTGACACTCAGCGAGTCTGGGGAAGACTGGATGCACCAAGAGTCGAACAGTGAGCCGTACCAACCAACACGTGTTGCTAAACCCTGCACCTGGGGATTGGGGTGGGCAGAGATGAATGCCCATGATGAATGAAATAATGATACCATGTATTTCTGGAATAGAAACTGCATGAAATTTAACTGGATTTTTATTGGTACACATGCGACTGCATGCGCTACTGATATGTTCCAAACCTCCATGCGTAAAAACAAGACTTTACTGGGTCTCAAACCTCAGGTTCTATTGGTGATAGAAAGGTAGGTTCAAGTGTTGTCGATAGCCCTAGGGCTAGGGACCATTTATATACCCAACAGAAAGATCAATTTACTGTAACTATCATACAGTAGTGTCATAGTTTGAATTAGATGTAGTCTATGGTGTGCCTTAAGGGGCTCATGGAAGACACATTTAGTTCCTAAGCGGTTTCTGAGAAAACCTGAAAAAAGTGTTTTACATCCTTTTTTCACCATCAGTATTGGATATCTACATTATTAATAGCAGCAAATTGCTCAAATTTTAAGAATGTATTTTCTAGGCATTACCTAGAAGTGTCGTCTTCCTGTTTTCCTGCGAAACTTATGGGACTAGCTCCTGGGAGAAAGGCTAGTCCAAAGACACTGCTTAGCCATAGCCTGGAGGATGTTTCCAAACTGAAATTTTCGTCACAGCAGATTGTGCACAGATATGAACCTTCCTGGAAGATTAAAACTGTGTGCCAGACACAGACTCAAACCTGAGACCTTTTGCCTTTTGCATGCTAGTAGTATAGCTGTGAGGATAGGTCATATGAAGTGTTTGGGTGGCTCAAATGGTACAGCACTTGCCCGTGAAAGTCATAGGTACCGAGTTCAAGCATCAGTCATATAAGTCAGTGCGCACTCGTCTGCAGAGTGAAAATTTCATTCAGAAAACACCCCCAGGCTGTGGCTAAGTGACACCTCTGCAATTTCCTTTCTTCCTGGACTGCCAAACATGTGAGTCTTGAAGGAGAACTACTGTGTAGTTAGAAAGGTAGGAGACATTGTACTGGAAGAAGTAAAGCTGTGAGGACAGGTAGTGAGTATGGCTTGGGTAGCTAAGCTGAGAGAGCAAAGATCCCAAGGTTAAGTCTCAGTCTGGCACACAGTTTTAATCTGCCGGGAAGTTTCATATCAGTGCACACTCCACTGCAGAGTGAAAATTTCATTCTGGAAAACAACTTATACCCTCCTCAAGAGACATTCCATCAGATTTTGGGTGTGCAACTAGGATATTGTTAATTCTTGGTCTCATATTATGGCCGACAATCTTTCACCCATTTTCAAGGTGAGTCACTTGCAAGATTTTTAAATAACTTTATACAACACTATAGAGTAATCATGATTGCCTTGAAAATGGCCAAAAGATTATCAGGTGAAATAGGCCTATAAGAATAAGAATTCATAATATCCTAGATGCATGCAGAGAATATGACGGAATATTTGATATGGAGGAAAAAGTTCAAGAAATACATCCTCAAGAAATCCTTTTCTGAAGATGGATAGTGCAACAATATGCCAAGTCTAAAGCAGCTGAAAGAAGAGTTTCTCACACACATGTAACAGGTGTTATTTAACATGCCACCACAGTTATCAAAGGGTCATGATAGAATGCAATAGCGAGTATCAACTGTGAATGTCTGCCTTCAAACTATATCACGATTTGACACAAGTGGCTATGGTAAGTTTGCTGGTTTGTGGGGCTTGAAAGGACCAGACTACAAAGGCCATCAGTCCTATGGTAAGTATCAGAGCATTGTGGGTCATAATTCATGGAAAAACATCCGGCTACCAAGTTCCACTACATCCAGAGATATTGTTCAGCCTTTGGTGTCTTGAACATTAGGAGGACAATTGGAGCTCTTGGGACCATGCAAGGAAGCGTAGTAGTAAAGACACTGGACTTATAATCAGGAGAACAGTAGTTCGAACACCTGACTGCCTACTGAGAGTTATATTTTCCATAATTTCACTGAAATAATTAAGTTGAATGCCAGGATAGTTCCTTTGAAAGGACATAGAGAGTTTCCTTCCCCAGTTTGAGCTTGTGTCCAATCTCTGACGACCTCATCATCAATGGCATGTTTACACTCTAATTTTCGTTCCTTTCTCCCTGGTCGTCTTGGGAGTAAGTTAGTTATGACAGATTTCCTTGTTAGTTGTGAAGACATAACACTGAAGCAGTACATAATTTCAATAGACTAAAAAAAGATCTCAATGTTTCAGAATGGCAATATTACTGGCACACAAGAAGTACAGCACAGTGCATATGCAATTTTTTCAAACATGTATGAGGTATTCAAATGGAAATACATGTTTCCATTAAAAGCTTCCACTAAATATTTTTTATTGCACTAAATACCTTTGTCGAATTTGGAACACTGAATAGAAACCATAAATATGGTCTGGAAGGTACAAAAGAACACATGTAGTGACCCGCATAGATCCACACCTGAGATCTGGGCAGCAGTCAGAAGGTGCAGCACAGAAGTTGGGAGACACAGCCAGTAGTTGGACAACCATAAGAGGCTGCCATTCGGGGATGCGTGCATTGCCGCTCATCCGCACACTCTAGTGGCCTGGCTGACAGCATTTAGAGACAGGCCCAGTCAACTACAACTCAGTTACATGTGTGCTATCGGACTGCTTTTGTGAGTCACTCTGTGGCTAGCATAACCACTGTAATAAGTTACTTTCTAAACTTAATAAAGTTTGTTGTACCAGTCATCTTGTGTGGTTTTGCATGCGTTGCTCTCCAAAAATTCATCTCTGTCTCAGTTTCGTCCTCAGTACCTGACAGTCCATGTGGCAGTGAAAGAAGGAGAGGTATACGAACACCTCCTGCGGCAGCATTTCCATGTCTTCCAGGTTACAGATGCAGAGCTATGTTGTACACTGTTTCTGTCCTGGATTTCTCCCACCTTGTACCAGGTGTTGGGGCAGACGGCCCCATTACGGAACCTTCCTCATTGTCATCTGACAACTTATGTTTGTAGCCATCTCCCTACTACAGCAGCTGCACACACATCGTGGCCACTAGGGTTGAATTTAACCAATGCGAGAAGCAGATCCCCTCAGTCTTATTGTACGTGGTCTGCGACCCTCCACGGCCTTTGTCGCAAGTGCAACTTTGACACGGACAAGTCAAAACAGTTATCTGCAGGCGGCATGGTTCGCAATGTTATCATCCAGTCTGCCCTGAATAAGGAAGTCCGGCAACAGGCCTTCCAGTTAAGAGAACCCCTCCTTCAAAGAGGTTTTATCAACTGCTCAGTAGTATGAGGTCTAACAAGCCACTGGTCAGGAACTGGAAGCTTAGTGCAGCAGTACAGGATGGCCCAGCCTCACCCACTGCAACTGGAGATGATGACATCATGGTGGTGCAAGCCGGCCAATTTGGTGATACCTGCACAGCCCGTCTACAGTGTTCCAGCTGCCGCTCCCTGTTGCCTTCAAACACGACAGATAAAGAGTGTCCCAAACATTCGGCCATCTGTCTGTAAGTGTTGGAAAAAAAGGCCACATTGTGGTAGTCCGCTACTCAACTGCACAGAAGGCAACATCAGAGACTGTGGAAATGAATATTCAGGAAGTGTCATTGTCAGGGCTGGTTCCCTATCGTGATGCCTACAAGCTTTTTATCGAGGTTTTGGTTCTCCTGCTACAGCTGCACCTGCAGGCAGTCCTTGGCATGGCAGCTTCCCTGCTTATTGCTCAAACCTATTCAGATTTCAGTTTTTCACAGTTGTAGCCAGTAAACAGGCACCTCAAGGGATACGGTAAACACTGAATCCCCATGCTTGGCCAATTCATGGTGAAAGTCACCCACAAATCAGTGACCCAAACTGTTACCTTTATTGTTGTCTACAACACTAGTTCAGCAAATCTTTTTGGGTTTGATGCCTTTCAGTCCTTTGGCTTTTTGGTCATAGATTCCATACAATTGGTATGTGCCAAGGTCCCCTATCAGTCTTTTTAATCTCTGTGCTCAGAATTTCAGAATATCTTTGTGAAAAGCCTAAGATGTTTCACAGACTTTTCAGCCCACATAGCCTTGAAGCAGTTAGCTTGTCCTAAATTTTTGTGTGCTACACAGATTCCCCAGGCCTTCCACTCCGAAATCAAGGCAGAGCTGGACTGGTTGGCCTCTTTCAGGGTTGTGGTTCCCATTTCCTCAGGTGAATGTGCCACACCCCTTGTCCTGGTTAAGAAACCCTCTGGTAAATTCCACCTTTGCGTCAATTTTAAGGCAACAGTGAATTCACAGTCCTTGGTTGACATATACTCACTGCCGCATACTGACAAATTTTTCATGCACTTAGCAGGGGTCAGTTCTTCTACAAACTTTCAGAAGCATATCACATGTTGGATGATGAGTCAAAGTGTGTCACGATCATTAACCCACCATTTATCCTTAATCAATACCAACAACTGATGCTGGGGGGGGGGGGGGGGGCAGGTTTTGGTCTTAGATGCAGTCCTCCTCTTCTCTGCATGATGACGAAGCTCCTCGGGGTGGTCATTCCCAGGCGTTTGCAGCAGGACATTTTACAGTTGTTATGTGAGGGGAACTGGCATGTTTCCCACACCGAAGTCTTGGCTCACAGACACATTTATGGCTCAGCACTGACCATGAGCTAGTACACTTGGTTGCCGTGTGACCCCAGTGTGCTAGTCAACAGGCAGCTCCCAGGTCATCATTCTCTCCATGGCCTCTAGGAACTCAGCCCTGGAAATGCAGGTTCGTTTCCAAAAGTGTTCAAGCTGACTGTCAATGATGCGTTTTCACATTATCTGTACACTGTCAATGGTGCTCCTCGGCCACTACTGAGGTCACTACTCAAGCTCTCTCCAATCCCCCCCCCCTCTCCCTGCCCCTCCCCGTGGAAGGTTTTCCAGTGACCTTCATTTCTGATAATGGATGCCAGTTCCTGTCTCAGGTATTTCATGATTTCAGTGTGCGGTCAGGCATTCTCCATGTTCACTCTGCTCCCTGTCACCCACAATCTAGCATGGAGGCCAACTGCATGATGAAAAAGTATATCTGCAAGACTTCCCCGGCACAGAGATGTATTTTTTTTTTTTTTCCCTTCTTCTGACAACCTACTGCACATGTCCTATTGGTTGTCATAGCTCAGCAATCTTCTCCACGGGCACCAGCCAAGTACACAGCTCCGTATCCTCTGTCCTGGACCTCACTCACTATCACATTCTGGTGTACCATGTTTTACACAGGAGACAACAGTCTGGGCGTGTGGTTTTGATCAGCACCCCCACTGGATACCAGCAGTCATCATCCATCAGAAGAACTGCCGCATCTACATCCCATGGACAGGCAACCAGGAAGTCCAGTGGCATCAAAATGAGCTCCGCACCTGGGTGAGCACCTGCCCCATCAGAGATGCAACACCACCTTTGCCGGTTACCACCTACCAGCAAGGGTTCCAACCTCCTCTTCCACCCAAAGAGCCTATGCCTTTGCAGCAGCTCCAGTGGCGCTTCAGCTGGAGTGCATACCACCCCTTGCCGGTTCGACACAACATGAGCAGCCTCCGCCTGCAGCAGTGTCACCTCCACCGTCCACACCAGTGCCAGACATCACCATGGATCCCAACTTGACTGTCTGTCACTGCTTCCATCATCTTATGCTCCAACGGAAGGGCATTGTGATTCTTGCACCAGCCACTTTTGCCCTTGTCCTCAGGTCTCCTGCATATATGGGGGCTGTTCACTCCTCCAACCCCTGGGGCCTCCATGGATGTTAATGCCATTAATTTCAGATAGATTACACATATAAATTCAGCTAAGCTGTTCACATAAGATGTTTCTAGAACCATTTAAGTTATTGTAATTCTGTTTTCACTCAGATAAAATGTCAGAAAGTCCTCATTAAATGATGTCTAACTTCAATTTAATTTATATTTAGTAGTTAGTACAGCCTCTGGCCCCCTTCCCAGCAATTATGAACCTTGTTATGGCGAAGAGTCTTGTATGCCTTAACAATGCAGCCAGCCATACAGAAGTGCAACCACATCAGAGGGATATCTGGGAAAAGGCTAGACAAATATTTGGTTTCTGAAGAGGGGCAGCTGCCCTTTCAATACCTGATCGGGTCTTGTAACTTCAACCGGTATTTTCTTGATATACTGGCACTGTGAACAGGTTAAAGAGGGGAAGGGGGTACTACAGTTTTTCTACTTTCTGAGGACTTGAAGCTCCATTTTATGGTTTAATGATGATGACATCCACCTGGATAAAGTATTTTAGAGATAAAATAGTCCCTCGGCTGTAATTCTGAGCAGTCTATTCAGGAACATGTTGTCATTAGAAAAGAATAAATCTGGCAGCCTACAGATCAGAGCATGCTGAAGCTTGAGAATTTAAAAAGAGAAATGGCCGAGTTGAAGTTAGATATAGTGGGAATTAAAGAACTGAAATGGCATGAAGAACAGGATTTCCGGCTATGTGAGTACGATGTTATCTACACAAAATCAAATAGGGGCAATGCAGGAGTAGGTCTAATAATGAACAAGAAAATAAGAATCCAAACTGAAAGGAACAGCATAGTGACTATATTATTCTAACTGAGGCACATACATTATGTAATTATTCAATTAGTGAAGGAAGATATTAAATTAAAAGCAGAAAAGGAAAATCAGTAAGTGGACGTGGGCACAGTTCATAAGCTAATCCATTGCCAATATTTTGTCCAAGAATCATAAAATAACACAGTAGTATAAGGAAGAGACATGAAGACACTGAAAAGTTTAAGACTGATTAAAGCCTATGATGGTAACAGAGAGACTTAAAATAACTGCAAAGCTTTTCAGAAGCAGTTATAGAATCCTACAATAATTTACTAGTTATGAAAAGTAGGCTGAAACTGAATAAAAAATAAATAAATAAATAAAAGAAGAAGAATATAAGTTAAGTTTAACAACCAGAGGACACAGAGTGGGGCAGGAGGAGACTGATTTGGGGGTAGGGGGGGGGGGGATGTGATGTACAGAGAGGGGGAGGTAGGGGAGGAGAGAATGGACAAGAGAGGGGGGAAAAGGAGATGGGCAGTGGGAGGGAGGGAAATAGTTTAGGATGCGTATCCAATTTGTGTACATATTGAGAAACTGCAAAGCATTGCTGCATTCACTATTACTATATAAAGAGAAAACACTGTTAGCAAAAATCTCGAAAAGTCCTTGACCAATTTAATTTTTAATTATTACAAATTACTCGAATAAAGATTCAGATGGACACAGGCAACATAAATTTTTGAAACAATAATATATAGGTTTTCTGTTAAAAAACAACTGAGTAAGATAACACTATACTCTACCGTGCTACGAAAATGTGTGATTTCATTTTCTTTCTCACACTCAATTTTAAGTATGATAGCATGACATTTAAACCATCAGACAAACTGGTTTTCCCATGCACATTCTTTCATCTTATATAAAATTACACACACAAATTGCACAATTACATGCTGTTTTGTTTTCTTACTTGCAATTGATTTTAACAGAAAGCAGGAAAGTTGTATTTATGGCTTATGATTAGAAATCTACTACGGAATCTGAATAGCCCAAGACTTCATAATTCTATTAATATACAGATTAAACTTTGCAAAATACCGTTGCTGAAACTACTATCCTCACACATCCAGCAGCAGGCGAGGTTTCTCACAGCCCATATGCCAATGATCCCAACTGACTTCCCATTCATTCGAAGTGACTTCAAGTTCCAATCAAGGTTTCATTGGCAACAACGATAAACAAGGCTCCAGGTCAGATGGGGGGAATGGGGGGGGGGGCAGATATGGAGAGAGATGGACAGACATATGAGGGAGGAGGAGGTGCAAAGAGGTAGGTGGGAAGGACACGGAGAGGGGGGGGGGGGAGGTGGAGCTAGAGAAGGGGGAAGGAAGTGATGGACAGAATGAGTGAGAGGATGAGGGGGACAGAGAGAATATGGAGAAGAAGATTTGGACGTATTGCCAATTCCCACTCACATTTAGCAGCTGCAAAGCACTGCCAGCTTCATTAATCTTTTATAAATGCTACAACCGCCCACTGACTTTCATAAAATGTGTGATAAAAGTACTCCAACACGCCATCAAAGATGTTACAAAATATGACAAAATGAACAGTGTAATACGGGCCAAAGGGATGGGGCCCCTAGGGTACTGTGTGACAGTCCTTCCACACACAGAAAAGTTAAAGAAATGTTTTCGTGAAAAGAGAAGTAGCTTCAGGAACTTACTACAATATCCACTACCGCAACTTCGACCTTTTGGTCATTTTCCAGTGGCTACAGCTGCCGAAAACAGCAGTGGTCACCGTTAAGAATAAGAAGAAAATTATGTGAGAGTCTATGGCTTGAGTCAAACCTTTGTCACATACGCTATTGTTATGTAATGGATAAGATAAAAATCCTCAAATATAAATTCGTGATTACTGCATACGACAGTAATGAACACCATTGTTGCGGATTGTGCAGAGACCATGCTGTATAAGGCATCATCAGCTTCTAGGAGTGAATTTCGAACTTAATTAAAGACATTTCCAAAATTTTATTGAACTTTACATGAATAAGCTGTGCTGGCTCATATTAATGCTAATGAAGGCACATTACATTCAAAATAAGTAGGCTATGTTTATCATCATCACTATCTGAAAACCTTTAAAATCCATTTAATTTAAAACATGTTTCTGTTCCCGACAAGCTTCTACTATACATAACGCAGTCATTGCTTTGTATCTCCCCACCTGTGCCCAACACTACTTACCTTCTGGTTGTCCTGGCTTCCGAACTTTATCCCACTGTTCTTGTCGAATCCTTCGTCGCTCCGCGAGTTCTGCTTCTGAGATAAAGCCTGAACTCATTCCGATTTGATGTTTCTTCCTTATGCTGCAAAGTGAAAATTCCGGCTTGTATGCATTTTATACAATGGTGATACGTCAGTTATTTTAAAAGTTTAAAACAGGGTCCGTTTCAGAAAGACTCCTAGCTTTGTCGAAGAACTCGTTTGTGCACGGTTTATTTCAACATTCTAGTAAAAACAATACTTATGGGGGTAGGGGCAGGGGAAATTAGGAACCAGTGCTTCTATTTACACTTTTAAACTTGGCACTAAATAATACACAATATGTTTGCTTTATTAAAAAGCTTAATTTTGTCGGAAAAGCTGGAAATAGCGAAACCGTTTCAGAATTCTCAAGCGCAGTAGAGTTATTCATTTTTATTTTTTGCCTTCCTACAAATCTTATTAAAAATGTCTAGCCGTTTTTGCTGTAAATAAAATTACCCTTTCTCAAAACTCACTACATTCCAATCCTTCTCCTCACAACTTCTCAAACTCTCTGAACGAAAGATAACTCAGAGCATGGAGCGACATCTGCTTAATTAATACGTTAAAGAATAAATTCACAGGCTAGCGCTTTTTATAAGTTTATGGAATTTCCGACATTAAACATCTGAGATTTTTTTACAAATTATGCATTATTATCAGAAAATAATCTGTTGCATTTCGATACTTCCGAAACCTAAGATCTTACAAGCATGCACTCTGTACGAACACCGGTACCCTAGACATCCGTCAGTAGTACCGCAGTAGGTGTTGGGAGGTATTTGAAAAGTGTGAAATGGCATGAGACGCTAAAATCAGTAACGTTGTACTGTTGGTGACTTTATTATAACTATTAAGAAGCAAAGAATGAGGTAGTAGTTTTTGTTGCAGGTATGCACCAAAGAAGAAACAGGCTTTAGATTTCAAAATATACAAATTGTACAAAAAATATGACTTGATTGATTTTTGAACATAACGAAATCAATATAGAGTTACGAAAGGGGAACGCCACAACTCTCCATCACAAAACGCCATATAATAGCATAAATGTGCATGTAAAGTTAACAATTTTTCCTGGTCGTAATTTTCCTTTCTCTCTGGAAGCATGGCTTCAGGAAATATAACGACCCATCCAAAAATTGCCACAACGTTTCCTTTGCAAGAGGAAATTGAGAACGGAAGGAACAGACACGTTGTCAGGTGCCAACGATGCCCGTCGAAGATTCTGAATCCAGGAATGGGTGTCTACAAGCAGGTTGAGGTACATGAATGAAACTTCAGATGTTCTGCCACTAATATAGAAAACGTAATATTTACTATAATGTCATCTTCACCCGTTCTTTGTTCATTCACAATTACTTTTCTCAAAGAGCATTGGTAGGCCTATATTAATTGTTACCCTGCATCAGAACATAAATTCTCCATATTGCATTAAATTCTTTTCTTGTTGGAGTGTCATTACAAGTTATGCTGTAATAGTTATTTCCCGCTTGAGACCACAACAAATTCAGCACGTTGTAGGCTATTTAGCAAAAATTAAACCATATTCTGCATTCTAACAGTATTATATTCATATATTACCTGTTTAATTTTAGATCACTTTGATACACAGAATGGTGTGATGTACCAGTTACAACGCAGGACTCCTATTCGGAAAGATTCAAACCACATGCAGAAAGGGGGGGGGGGGGGGGGGAGAGAGCCTCATTTTTTTTTTATTTTTTTTTATTTTATTTTTTTTTTAATCTTATTAAAAGGTTAGGTTGCTAGTCACCGTATAGTGGAGATGATGCTGAGTCACAGACAGGCACAATGAAGAGGCTGCTAAACAAGTAAGCTTACTTCCAAATTAGAAAAACAAACACACACACAGTCATGCAAATGCAACTTGTGCACATGACCACTGTCTCTGGCTTCTGAAACCAGACTGAAGCTTACTTGCTTAGCATTCTTTTTGTTGTGCCTGTCTGTGATCCAGTATTTCCACTATATGGTAAGTACCAATCTGTTGTTTTCATAATATTGTCATTATTCCATCATGGATCTTCCATTGTTCAGTATTTTCTCAAATAGACTCAGTTAAATGCTAAACTAACTCGCCAAACATATTACAGCTGCATATTATGCCATCCATCACTAACACTGTTGATCTTTCTAATGGCTTTGATGTTCATAAGACATTGGTTAAAAAAGAAAAAGGTTGTACAGACAATAAGAAATATTTCTGAAAAATTGTGGTGCTTCCATTAAACATGTACTTAACAAGTTTCTTGTGCAGGCTATTCCTGCAGCAGCTGTATATAAATTTTGCAGTAATTCAGAAAATGCCTTTTGTAGGCTGCACATGATGTTTTCTTTTATTTATCATGTGCAACCATATACTTTCACTTTAGTTGCAAAGCATCTTCAGTGGGTGTCCAGAAATATTACATCATTTTTTTTCATTTACACATGCAGGTTACCATTTGCACTTCTAGGTTATAGATTTAAAACAGTTTTTCAAGGTTTTTATAATAAAATGGAAAATTACAGGTCAGCATCAAATTCATTACCTTTAAGCCAAAAAGCTTTCTCTTAGGCACCACATTGGTTGGAAGTTCTGTGTGGTCACTGTTTCCAACATATAACAATTTAACTGTCATTTTCAGTCCGTATAGTGTCATTTGTGCACTAGATAAATAAAAAAAAAGCTTAATGTGGGGCATGCAATTAGGCATTTTTTTTAAGGACTGTAATTTATCTATTTAATTTTTTAAGACTAAACTCTGGACATAAAAATGACTTCAGAACAGGTGAATGTAACATGTGGAGTATCACAGAGATTTGTACTGGATCTGCTCTCATTTCTAAGGTACATAAATGATGGTCAAATGACTTCATATGGCAGTTCAAATGCTGTAATTTACTGAAGACACAAGCATACTAATCAAGGTACAAACTCAATCCTAGCAGGCACAGTTTAGATTATAGCATAACAGAACGCCAGATAGTTCACATCCAACAGCTTGTCACAAGGATACATTATGCAATTTCAAACAAACAATAATGAGCTTTAACGTCAGAAGTAAATAGTCTTCACAGGTTTGCCTCCTGATTACATTGTGCAAATTTCACTATATTTCCTCAGAGCAACTGTCAGACATCTTCAGGTGGTTCAACCTTGTTGGTGGCTAGGTATATATTTGTGATATTCTGTGTAATATTGTGGAATTTGCTCATCATGATCCGGTGACAAACGTGAAGACTATATACAACATATCCACCAGGAAAGCTTGCAGAGTCACATAAGAAGTAAACCTTATCTTATACCAAATGAAGCACGATGTGAAAAATATGTTGGGGTCTTGCTGGATAACAACATTCTACTCTGGAGAAGTGCACTTGAAATAGATTAAGTATTCAGCAGAATCAAGAATAGTGTGTAAAGTAGATAATCATGTATCGTGCAGAAACCATTTAAGGATCTTTGAATTCCCACACTCACACCAGTACGTTTACCGATTAAGGATAAGGATTTTTGTTGCTGATAAGCTGAAATGGGACGTACACTGTCACAAGAAAAGACATAAAAATCATTTTCTTGTAGACTTCATTTATTCATCCATAGATCATTAAGTCCAATCATTTTCTTGTAGACTTCATTTATTCATCCATAGATCATTAAGTCCAACAGTACAAACATAATGAGGTATCTCGAACGGAATGACCTCCCTCCGTGCCAACTGACATTTATTCTGAAAGGATCAATCGTGCGAAACCCAGCTTGCACTTTTCTCGCATGACATATTGAAAGCTTTGGATCAAAGCAGGCAGGTAGATACAGTATTTCTTGATTTCTGAAAAGGGAAATACGGAAGAGTCCGATCCAACCTGTCGGCTTTGACCCATGACGTCACAAATATGGCGGAAACGACCATAAACGACAATTCCAATATGGCAGATATAAAAACGTTGCATACGTATCACAAAGACAAAAACACATAGAAAAACAACACACACAAAGGTTTCACAAGAACAATCTGCTAACATTGCTAGCAAACAAAGATAATAATAAACAAGTGGTACTCAAGGCCAGGCAAGGGGGGGACTGCGCAATAGCACTAGCACGGGTGCTCAATCGGAGGCAGCATGTGACCCAGCGGCGTAATCTGCCATCCCAGTCCCGGCACGCCTTTCTCAGCCATGGACAAAACCATCCTCCAGTGGAACTGCAGCGGTTTCTTCCACCATCTAGCTGAGCTCCGCCAACTTATCAGCCTTCACCCTTTCCTCTGCATTGCTCTGCAGGAAACTTGGTTTCCAGCAATGCGCACCCCCGCCCTCCGTGGCTATCGGGGTTATTATAAGAACCGAGCAGCTTATGAAAGGGTGTCTGGTGGCGTCTGCATCTATGTCCTTAACTCTCTTCACAGCGAGTCTGTCCCTCTACAAACAGCTTTAGAGGCTGTCGCTGTTAGGGTGTGGACGCCGCAGGCTCTTACCGTCTGCAGTCTTTACCTTCCACCGGAGAGTGATGTCGCACAGCATGTCCTGGCTGCGCTGATAGCCCAATTGCCGCCACCTTTCTTATTACTGGGCGACTTTAACGCCCATAACCCTCTGTGGGGTGGCTCAGTGGCAACAGGTCGAGGCGCCACCGTTGAGCATTTATTGTCGCAGCTCGATCTCTCGATTTTGAATGATGGTGCCTCCACACACTTCAGTGTGGCGCATGGCACCTACTCCGCCATTGACCTTTCAATCTGTAGCCCTAGCCTCTTACCATCTGTCCACTGGAGTGTGCATGACGACCTGTGTTGTAGTGACCACTTTCCGATTTTTCTGTCACTACCACAGCGTCACTCTTCTGGGCGCCCTAGAGATGGGCTATGAATAAGGCTGACTGGGACTTGTTCTCCTCCACTGCCGCTATTGAGCCTCTCTCAACTGATGCCATTGATGCGGTGGTTACATCGGTCACCGCCGGCATCGTCACTGCCGCCGAGTCTGCCATTCCCCGTTCTTCTGGGTCCCCTCGGCGGAGGGCTGTGCCTTGGTGGTCGCCTGAGATCGCTGAAGCGATTAAAGATCGCCGGCGGGCGCTCCAGCGTCACAAGCGACATCCCTCCATGGACCACCTAATCGCCTTCAAACGGCTGCGTGCGCGGGCCCGCCTCCTTATCCGCCAAGGCAAGAAGGAGTGCTGGGAGCGGTATGTGTCCACCATTGGACTCCATGTCACTCCATCGCAGGTCTGGGCCAAGATTCGACGGGTCTTCGGCTATCGGACCCCTGCCAGCGTCCCTGCGCTCTCACTGAATGGAGCAGTTTGTACTGACTCCGACGTCATTGCAAACCGCTTAGCAGAGCATTTTGCTATGAGTTCCGCTTCTGCGAATTACCCCCAGGCCTTCCGCTCCATTAAAGAGCGGATGGAACGTCGGAGCCTTTCTTTTCGCACCAACGCTTCTGAACCCTACAACGCTCCATTCAGTGAGTGGGAATTTCAGAGTGCCCTTGCCGCTTGCCCTGATACCGCTCCCGGGCCAGATCGCATCCACTGTCAGATGCTGAAACACCTTTCAGTGGACTGCAAGCGACGCCTCCTCGACCTTTACAACCGTCTCTGGGTCGAGGGTGAGTTTCCGTCGCAATGGCGGGAAAGTATTGTCATCCCCATTTTGAAACCTGGAAAGAACCCTCTGGAGGTGGACAGCTACCGTCCCATTAGTCTCACCAACGTTCTTTGCAAGTTGCTTGAACGGATGGTGAGCCGGCGCTTAAATTGGGTGCTGGAGTCTCGGGGCCTTCTGGCTCCGTCTCAGGGTGGGTTCCGTAAAGGCCGCTCCGCCACCGACAATCTGGTGAGCCTTGAGTCGGCCATCCGTACAGCCTTTGCCCGCCGTCAGCACCTGGTCGCTGTCTTTTTCGACATGCGGAAGGCGTACGATACGACATGGCGTCATCACATCCTTTCTACGCTTCATGGATGGGGTCTTCGGGGCCCTCTGCCGCTCTTTATCCGCAATTTCCTGTCGTATCATACCTTCCGCGTGCAAGTCGCGGCCTCGTATAGTTCCTCCCTCGTCCAGGAGAACGGGGTACCCCAGGGCTCTGTCCTCAGTGTCTGCCTGTTTTTAATTGCAATAAACGGTCTCGCTGCGGCAGTAGGAAATTGTGTCTCCGCTTCCCTGTATGCTGACGACTTCTGTCTTTACTATAGTTCTATTAGCATTGCAGCAGCTGAACGTCAGCTACAGGGCGCAATCCGCAAGGCGCAGTCTTGGGCTGTAGCGCGTGGTTTTCAGTTTTCGGCTGCCAAGACCCGCGTTATGCATTTCTGCCGGCGCCGAACGGTCCATCCTGAGCCGCGGCTTTATCTTGCCGACGAACTTCTTGCTGTGGTGGAGACCCACAGGTTTTTGGGTGTCCTTTTTGATGCCCGGTTGACTTGGCTGCCTCATATCCGGCAGCTTAAACAAGCGTGTTGGCGGCATCTCAACGCCCTGCGTTGTTTGAGCCACACCCGCTGGGGCGCCGACCGATCTACCCTGTTGCGGCTCTACCAGGCGTTAATCCAGTCTCGCCTGGATTATGGGTGCCTAGCTTATGGCTCAGCATCCCCATCTGCGTTGCGGGTGCTGGACCCAATTCTCCACAGCGGGATACGCCTTGCCACTGGTGCTTTCCGCACCAGCCCTGTGGGCAGCGTGCTAGTGGAGGCAGGTGTACCTCCACTGCGGTTCCGACACCAACGTTTGCTGGCCGCTTATGCTGCCCATGTTTTTAGCTTGCCCGGGCATCCAAATTATCGTGTCCTGTTCCCGCAGTCAGTCGTCCATCTGCCAGACCGTCGGCCCCGGTCGGGTTGTCCGATCGCCGTACGCATCAAGGAGCTTCTCTGCGGGCTTGGGTTTTTCCCAGTTCCACCTCCTTTCCGGGCGCCTCTGCGTACACCCCCGTGGTGTGTTCCTCGCCCTTGCCTTCGGCTCGACTTGGCACAGGGCTCGAATCCCCCTGCGGGTCCGGGGATTAGAATAGGCCCGAGGTATTCCTGCCTGTCGTAAGAGGCGACTAAAAGGAGTCCATCCCCCTCACGGGGGTAGTTAGCGCCTGCATCCGGAGACGGACGGTTTCGCGACCTATAATCGTGGTCTTTTTGGTTTTTTCACTTCTCGTTTCTTCCTTCCTTTTGTTGGTTCCTTTCTTTGCTCTTCTCCACCTCACTGTCTTCCTTACTCTTTCCCTTGACTTCTCCTTGCCTTCTCATTGCCTTTTTCTCCTTGCCTTCTCATTGCCTTTTTCTCCTTGCCTTCTCATTGCCTTCTTCTCCTTGCTTCCTCATTGCCTTCTTCTCCTTGCCTTCTCTGGTCTCCGCCTCGGCGTTTGAGACAGTCTGTCCTCTTTCTCCCTCTCTCTCTTCTTTTTCCTCTTCTTCCTTCCTCCCTGTGCGTGTCTGAAGGCCGACCCACACGTACGCACGCGTAGCCGGTGACGGGGTAACGCGTAAGTCCCGGCCCTGGGTAGACATGTAAGGCACGCGCGTAGCCCCTGGTAAAGGCCAGGCCCGGGGAGGGGTGATTGCCTGAGCTGATACCTTCTGACCATGCCGATTGGTCCCTCCGTCTGTTTCTCGGGAGGTGTGACCTGAGGTGTAAACATTCACCTAAGGCGGGAGTGCCCTCTGAGAGGGTCCCCACAAGGAAGGAGCGCGCCATCGGAGACGCTGGCAATCATGGGGGATTCCTCCGCAATGGATTCTACTCCATCGCTTTCGACTTCGACCCAAAAACGGAAACGTGACCAGCCAACAGTGACAAAAGTACTACCGCCTGCCCCACAGTTCCTCGTAGTTTCTCGATCTGAGGACGGAAAGGATTTTTCCTCTGTCAACCCTTTCGTTATTCAGAAGGGCGTAGATGCCATAGCCGGATCTGTCAAATCTTGTACCAGGTTGCGTAACGGTACCTTATTACTAGAAACTGAGAATGCCTTTCAGGCACAAAAACTGCTTCGGGCCACACTCTTGTACACGTTCCCTGTCCGGGTGGAGGCCCACCGAACTTTGAATTCGTCTCGTGGTGTAGTCTATAGTAGCTCCCTCGACGGATTGACTGACGAGGAGCTTCAATCTTTCCTCGCTGAGCAGGGCGTGACGGCTGTCCATAGGGTCATGAAAGAGGTCAACAATAACCTTGTACCGACCCGGACACTTTTCTTGACCTTCGATAGTGTTAAGCTGCCATCGCGCATCAAGGCGGGCTACGAGGTTATTTCTGTTCGCCCCTATGCCCCGACACCTACGCGCTGCTACCAGTGTCAGCGTTTCAATCACACTCGACAGTCTTGCTCCAATGCGGCTAAATGTGTCACTTGTGGCAGGGATGCCCATGAGGGTGACTGTCCACCTCCGTCTCCTCGTTGTGTGAACTGTCAGGGTGACCATGCCGCATCCTCCCGCGACTGTCCTGTCTATAAGGAAGAACGCTGTATCCAAGAAATTCGGGTCAAAGAGAAAGTGTCCACCTCGGCTGCTCGCAAGCTATTGGCTAGTAGGAAGCCCACGCTGCTCCCAGCGGGGAAATACAGCACTGTCCTCGCCTCTCCTCGGACTACCCGGGAGGTAGCAACCCAGACATGCGATCTGACCTTCAGCACCACGGTCGTCCATTCGGCCAGTGCTAAGATCGCGCGGTCGACGTCTCCTCTTCCTCCCATCACCCCACAGACACCAGCCACTTCCTCAGCTTCTGCTAAGTCGCAGACCCCGAAGTCAGATGCACGGGCCTTCAAGAAGGAACCATCCCGTGCAGACTTCCTCCGTCCCTCGACCTCCCAGCCTTCGACCGGTACTTCCACCAAACGTCCTTCTAAAAAGGCGCATAGGAAGCACAGTTCTCCTTCTCCGCCACGGCGCCTTTCTTCTCCTGCGCCACCCAGCGGTTGCCGCCCCAGGCCGTCATCCGTTTCGCCTGGCCGCACCGCTGGTAGCCGAACATCTGGCCGTTCACCGGCGGAGGAAGCTCCCCCTCCCGGCCATCCTCCCGAGATGGCCGATGACCCTATAGACCCCATGGACGATGACTGTCCGCCTACTGATAGCGGCGGCAGTGCTCGCTCGAAGCCAGGCCCTAAGCGGCCTTCGAGGTGACCCCTTCTCTCATCTTCCTTTTCTTACGATGGCACTTATTAACTGGAATATTCGCAGCATTCGCTCCAACCGAGACTACTTGAAGTTGCTGCTCCGCTTGCATCGTCCGCTCGTCGTAGCCCTCCAGGAAACGAACCTACGCCCATGCGATCAAATTGCCTTGGCACACTACACCTCTGTGCGTTTTGACCTACCCCCTGTGGTAGGTATCCCAGCTCATGGAGGGGTTATGTTGCTGGTCCGGGATGATATTTACTACGATCCCATCACGTTGCACACCGGCCTGCAGGCAGTTGCCATCCGCATTACTCTCCCCACCTTTACGTTTTCCTTTTGTACCGTTTACACTCCATCGTCATCTGCCGTTACCAGGGCAGACATGATGCAACTTATTGCTCAGCTACCTGCACCATTTTTGTTAACTGGAGACTTCAATGCCCATCATCCCCTTTGGGGCTCTCCAGCATCCTGCCCGAGGGGCTCCTTGTTAGCAGACCTTTTCAACCAGCTCAATCTTGTCTGCCTCAATACTGGCGCCCCTACTTTTCTTTCGGACACATCTCATACCTATTCCCATTTAGACCTCTCTATCTGTACTCCCCAACTTGCACGCCGGTTTGAGTGGTATGCACTTGCTGATACATATTAGAGCGACCACTTCCCGTGTGTTATCCATCTCCTGCAGCATACTCCCTCTCCGTGCTCCTCTAGTTGGACCATCTCCAAGGCAGACTGGGGGCTCTTCTCTTCCAGGGCGACCTTTCAGGATCAAACCTTCACAAGCTGCGATCGTCAGGTCGCACACCTCACGGAAGTCATTCTCGCTGCTGCTGAATATTCCATCCCTCACCCTACTTCTTCTCCACGTCGCGTACCGGTCCCCTGGTGGACCGCAGCATGTAGAGACGCTTTACGTGCTCGTCAACGTGCTTTACGCACCTTTAAATGCCACCCTACAGTGGCGAATTGTATCAATTATAAACGATTACGTGCACAGTGTCATCGTATTATTAAAAGAAAGCCAGCTGGGCTGCTTTCACAAGCACCTTCAACAGTTTTACTCCTTCTTCTGTTGTCTGGGGTAGCCTGCGCCGGCTATCTGGCACTAAGGTCCACTCCCCAGTTTCTGGCTTGAAGGTCGCGAATGAAGTCCTTGTGGCCCCTGAGGCTGTCTCCAATGCCTTCGGCTGCTTTTTCGCCGAGGTTTCGAGCTCCGCTCATTACCACCCTGCCTTCCTCCCCCGCAAACAGGCAGAGGAGGCTAGGCCACCTGACTTCCGCTCCTCGAATTGTGAAAGTTATAATGCACCATTCACCATGCGGGAACTCGAAACCGCACTTGGCCGATCACGGTCCTCCGCTCCAGGGCCTGATTCTATTCATATTCAGATGTTGAAGAACCTTTCTCCTGCGGGTAAAGGTTTTCTTCTTCGTACATACAATCGCATCTGGATTGAGGGACATGTTCCCGCATGCTGGCGCGAGTCTATTGTTGTACCGATTCCTAAGCCGGGGAAGGACAAGCACTTGCCTTCCAGTTATCGACCTATCTCGCTTACTAGCTGTGTCTGTAAAGTGATGGAGCGAATGGTTAACTCTTGATTGGTTTGGCTGCTCGAGTCTCGACGCCTACTTACCAATGTACAATGTGGATTTCGAAGGCGCCGCTCTGCTGTTGACCATCTGGTTACCTTGTCGACCTTCATTATGAATAACTTCTTGCGGAAGCGCCCGACCGCGGCTGTGTTCTTTGATTTGGAGAAGGCTTACGACACCTGTTGGAGGGCGGGCATTCTCCGCACCATGCATACATGGGGCTTTCGCGGTCGCCTCCCTCTTTTTATTTGTTCCTTTTTATTGGATCGACAGTTCAGGGTACGTGTGGGTTCTGTCCTGTCCGACACCTTTCGCCAGGAGAATGGGGTGCCACAGGGCTCAGTTTTGAGCGTCGCTCTCTTCGCCATCGCGATCAATCCAATAATGGATTGCCTCCCAGCTGATGTATCAGGCTCCCTTTTCGTGGACGATTTTACCATCTATTGCAGCGCGCAGTGTACACGTGTCCTGGAGCGCTGTCTTCAGCGTTCTCTTGACCGTCTTTACTCCTGGAGTGTCGCCAATGGCTTCCATTTTTCTGCCGAGAAGACGGTCTGTATTAACTTCTGGCGCTACAAAGAGTTTCTCCCACCGTCTTTACGACTCGGTCCCGTTGCTCTCCCAATCGTGGAGACAACCAAATTTTTAGGCCTTACCTTTGACAGGAAACTTAGCTGGTCTCCACATGTGTCATATTTGGCCACCCGTTGTACCCGTTCTTTAAATGTCCTCCGTGTTCTCAGTGGTATGTCGTGGGGAGCGGATCGAACCGTCCTACTTCGTCTATATCGGTCGATCGTCCGCTCCAAGCTGGATTATGGGAGCTTCGTATACTCCTCTGCACGGCCATCCATCTTACGCCGCCTCAACTCCATACAACATCGGGGTTTACGACTTGCGATCGGAGCATTTTATACCAGTCCCGTAGAGAGTCTTCATGCTGACGCTGGCGAATTGCCACTCACCTACCGGCGCGATATACTGCTTTGTCGGTATGCCTGTCGGCTACTGTCAATGCCCGACCATCCGTCTTATCGTTCCTTTTTTGACGACTCTCTTGACCTTCAATACGGGTTGTATGTCTCTGCCTTGCTACCCCCTGGAGTTCGCTTTCGTCGCCTCCTTCAACACCTTAATTTTTCACTCCCTGCAACCTTTCGAGTGGGCGAGAGCCGCACGCCCCCTTGGCTCCAGGCTCAGGTCCGCGTTCACCTCGACCTCAGCTCGCTCCCAAAAGAGGTCACCCCCGGTTCGGTCTACCACTCCCGTTTTTTGGAACTTCGTTCGAAGTTCATCAACATGACTTTCATTTATACAGATGGCTCTAAGACCAATGACGGGGTCGGGTGTTCCTTTATTGTCGGGGCACAAAGTTTCCAATACCGGCTCCATGGCCATTGTTCGGTCTTCACAGCTGAGCTCTTTGCCCTCTACCAGGCTGTTCTTTACATCTGCCGCCACCGACATTCTGCTTATGTCATATGCTCAGATTCCCTGAGCGCCATCCAGAGCCTCAGTGATCCGTACCCGGTTCACCCTTTCGTACACCGGATCCAACGCTCTCTCCAGCAGCTGGTGGACGTCGGTACGCCGGTTAGCTTTATGTGGGTTCCTGGCCATGTCGGTATCCCTGGGAACGAAGCTGCAGATGCCGCGGCCAAGGCTGCGGTCCTCCAGCCTCGGACAGCTTCTTGTTGTGTCCCTTCGTCCGATTTTAGCAGGGTCATTTGTCGGCGCGTCGTGTCGCTGTGGCATGCCGATTGGGCTGCACTTACCGACAACAAGCTTCGGGCCTTAAAACCTCTTCCCGTGGCTTGGACGTCCTCCTCACGCCCTTCTCGGCGGGAGGAGGTCGTTTTAGCAAGGTTAAGAATTGGACACTGCCGGTTCAGCCATCGCCATCTGCTGACGGCTGCGCCGGCGCCGTTCTGCCCATGTGGGCACTTGCTGTCGGTTAGGCACATTTTAATGTCCTGTCCAGATCTTACCACACTGCGCCTCGGTCTTAACCTGCCTAATACTTTCGATGCCATTTTAGCCGATGACCCACGAGCAGCTGCTCGTGTTCTTTGTTTTATCAATTTGACAAACCTTGCTAAGGACATTTGATGATGGTTTTTTAATCCTCTGCCTGTCCGTCTGTCTTTTATTGTGTTTTCCCTTTTAGTTGTTGTTGTCAACTTGTCCCTCGCGGTGCATTTTTAGAGTAGTCAGGGCGCTAATGACCATTGAAGTTGTGCGCCCTAAAAAAAAAAAGGGCTCGAAGGACTCGGTCCCTCCAGAGGCCTTCCGCCGCCGCTTTTATTCCATCCTGGCCACGTATCAGGGCTCTGGAATTGTTTACACCGACGGTTCGATGGTTGCTGGTCGTGTCGGGTATGTGCTAACTCTAGGGGACCATTCCGAACAACGGTCCTTGGCGGCTGGCTGCAGCGTTTACACTGCTGAGCTAGTCACCATCTTTCGTGCCCTAGAGTATATCCGCTCCTGCTCAGGTGAGTCCTTCGTTATCTGTAGCGATTCCCTGAGCGGTTTACGAGCTCTCGACCAGTGTTTTCCTCGTTCTCATCTGGTGATGGCTATCCATGAGTCCCTGCATACTCTTGCGCGTTGCGGCCGCTCTGTGGTCTTTGTGTGGATCCCCGGTCATGTCGGTATCCCGGGCAATGAACATGTTGACCGCCTGGCGAAAGAGGCCACGAGTAAACAGTCTCTGGACGTTGGCCTCCCAGAGACTGATTTGCGGGCAGTCCTCCGCCGAAAAGTTTTTGCGCTTTGGGACGCTGAATGGCGCAATCGGAGCATGCCCAATAAACTCCGTGCCATCAAGGAGACGACGACTGTGTGGCGGTCATCCCTGCGAGCCAACCGCAGGGACTCTGTCGTCCTTTGTCGGCTCCGCATTGGCCACTCCCACCTGACACACAGTTATTTACTGCGCCGGGAGGACCCTCCTGCATGTCGCTGCGGGGCGGCTTTGACAGTGGCTCACATTTTGTTGGCCTGCCCCCTTTTAGCTGTGGTCAGGCAGACATTTGCGCTGCCTGATACGCTCCCTGCCCTCTTATGTGATGACCCTGGTATGGCTGACTTAGTTTTCCGTTTTATTCGGGCAGGGGGTTTTTATTATTTACTCTGAGTGTTTGTTCTGTTCTTTTGTGTTGATTCTGGCCATTGGCCTACGATTTTACGCTGAGTTTTTAATGTGTTCTCAGTGGTTGGCTTTTCCTTTTTATCTCTATGGTCGGCCAACCACTGTCACACTCTGTGTGATTTTAATTTGTTTCGTCTGATCTCTGTAGGAGTATTTCTTGTCCTGTGTCGTCTGATGTCTTTCCTGTTGTTCGTTTTTTATTCTCTTTGGGTGGTTTTACTTTTTTTGGAAAAAGGGACCGATGACCGTCGCAGTCTGGTCCCTTTAATCCCCCCCAAACCAACCAACCAACCAACCAACCATTATCCTGTAATTTGGTAAGCGTGCTACAAACAGCATGCAGAATGGCCTGTAGGTGACAGCATAGTGCAGATGCACACATACCATTGCCGTATCAGTATAAAGATGGCCGCCCCACTTGAAACTCGCACCAGGGAAGAACAATGTTCTGTAATTCGGTTTTTGTGTAGTGAAGGTGTGAAACCTATTGAAATTCATCGACGAATGAAGGTTCAGTACGTTGATGCATGTTTGTCACAGCAGGAAGTCTACAAATGGAGTAGGAAGTTCGCAAGTGGTGTGACTTCAGTGGAAGATGCTCCTTGTCCAGGTCAGGCATAACGAGTTGACTCCACAGAACATTGCAGCAGTTGAAGCCATAGTGAAGGAAAACTGCCGAGTGACACTGAATGACATTGCAATGTGTTTACAGATTAGTCATGGGTCAGCGCACCACATTGTGCATGAAGTGCTCCAGTTTCACAAAGTGTCAGCAAGATGGGTGCCACGGCAGCTGACTCCTGAAATGAGAGAACAACGTGTTGATGCTTGTGAAGAACTTCTTCGGTGCTTTGAACGAGAAGGTAATGGCTTCCTTGCAAGAATCATTAGTGGGATAGAAACCTGGGTTCACTTCCACCAACTGGAAACGAAGAGAGCGAGCAAGGAATGGCGCCAATCCTCATCACCAAAACCAAAGAAGTTTCGAACAGGACCATCAGCAGGGAAGGTTATGCTGACACTCTTTTGGGCTGAAAAAGGCATCATTTTGGAGCATTACATGCTTAGAGTGACCACTGCCAGCAGTGCATCATACACAGATCTCCTAAAAAATCATCTGCAGCCTGCAATCAAATCAAGCAACGTGGATTGCTGTCAGCAGGTGTTCTTTTGCAACATGACAATGCAGGGCCCCACACTTCCCGTACAACAGTTGGGTCATTCCATGTCATTGACTGAAATTTAGTACACTAATTCTACCATGTGTGGAACACTCGTGTACAAAGTATTAGTTTCCCCTGCCAGTTAGTTCCAGAATTATGACTTGGGAAACAAGGTGGCATGACGCAGAAATTGCAACCCGCATCTTCAGACCCAACTTCAGGTCTTAATAACTTTGGAACTATTCCACACAGTCCAGTGAAATTTTTATAACCCAGTAACATCCATATGGAGAACACACTCCATGAATCAAAACACCAACAACAAATTTCTGAGGAAAAATAAAAAATTCCAAAATGTGATTAAAAAAATGTAATACGTTAAAAGGTACATATTGTAGGTGCCCTCTATGCCAATTATAATTCACTCAAAAAGGGTATAAATTTTTTTTTGTGGTAAGCTTAATGTGGCCTAAACACACACAGAACTCATTATGCCCATATCGGTCACAAAAACTGAGTTACATGCACATGAAAATACAAAAATTACCTGAAAAACATGGATTTTCGAAGTGTGGTAGCACAGAAGGGACAAGTGGTATCCAACCCAAATTTCACACACTGCATAAGCAGACCGTAATATACATATATATCTCAAAATTTCAGCATGTTATTGCAAGACATTTGTGTACAATCGAAGTTGACAGATGTATTTGGTGATGTGGCCAATGTTCCAAAACACAATTTTGTAAAAAACATATCGTAAACTGTTCTGCCTCTTCTTATCCTCTCCCACAACTGTTTAATCACTAAGCCACAACATATAGACAGATTAACACAACCTATCATTAACGTTTACTGCACCTTAACTGCTAAAAACCAGTCGATTGTGCTTCGAACAGAAGTTCTCCCACACTTTAGCTACTGTACTCTGTACAATGAGTGGCAAATTGTACTGTCTTCCTGACACTGTGGTAGGAACTGGAACTGTCATAAGAATGTTCAAAAGGTATCCAACACCTGTCTGCCAAATGTGGCCAATGAAATGATCTTGCTGGTCCTATCAAGTTCACAAATATGTCACCTTCTGCTTCACAGCACCCTGCAACACATACTAAGTACCATTCGTCATCATAAACAGCAATAACATAGCAACCTGGTCGTATGTTGCTGGTTTTGCTTCTGAATCCTGAGTCAAAAACACTGTGAAGACATATGTTGTGCATGAACCTATAGCTATAACTGGACAGTCTGCTCATCTGCACATTGACAGAATCCGCTGGAGAGGAGTGATGATGGCTCCTTGCGCCTGCAACAGTTTTAATGTGTTCTAGTTTGCTTTTTAGCAACTCTTTGGCTGATTTTACCTCATCTTTCGAAACGTAGAATGATTGTATGCCAGGGATATTTTTCTGTACCCAGGAAAATAACTGAAGAGGTGTTAGAATGTGACCTTCTGTAGGGTGCTGCAGACTAGCTCGAGATGCCTTGCGCTTAATCACATACATTTTTACCAATGACTTGTTGCGAAAAAATTCCATTCTGCGTGAATCTGAAAATCATGGTGATGCATGCATAAATTTTTGAGATTTTTACAGTTTTTGTCCTGACTAGCTGCCCATTGCTGAAGTATTTCGCAAAATGTATGTGAGGCAGCTTGTTTTTCACATATGCCATGACAGTGCGAATGTGGGCATGAATTGCAATGGTATCATGAATTAAACAGTCACTAAAAACACACAGGTTCATGACAGACACGTCACCTGATTCACCTCTTTAGTAAATTGCAAATGGCTGGAGAGTTGCTTCACTGTTGTCCCGATGATATCCTTGAATGGCATCTTGAACTAAAAGTGCATAATTTTCAGAAAAGTCTAGTATTACTATAATTTCATCTTGTTTCAAATTATCCTTACAAAACTGGAGATAAGCCAATTGTGCTGTTGCTGTGAAGCTGTGTGTGGTCAGTTTGTCCATTTTTTGACAACACATTTTAACAAAATCTTCCACTGTACTTTGCTTTGTTTCAAGACTTGTGCGATCCATGTGTGTCCATTGTTTATAAGAAATAAGTTCATCGTCATCCATAAGGAGTTCACCATACAGTTTGTTATTCATGTGTTCTGCAAGATTTGCCTTACCAGGACACTTTTCACACCTGTGTATCATGCACTGGTAGGAACATGTCACACACTAGCAGCTTCATTGCACCTTTGTAATACAGATCAGAATCCTTTATAGCAGCAAACATTAGCTTAGCGTTTTGATGGGTCTCACATACACAAACATTGTGTGCCCCCCTTGCACTTACAGCCACAACCCATTTTGGACGAAGATTGAAAAAAGATGATAAACCTACTTTGGTATTGGGATACTTTTCCTTGAATTCTACATATAGTTCTGATATGTTGCATAGCAACAGTCTTTTTTGCATCTGTAAACGTACATTTCCCATTTTCACCATTACATAAGTCTTTTTTTCCAGGCATTATTAAGCTGCAGTCATTATTTTCATAAAACTCTGACACTAGCACCTTTATTTCTGAACCCAATTGCTTACCCTGAGCCTGCTGAAGTTGTGGAAGCACTCCTTGGGTTGCTTTTATTTTCCTAGCTTGCTTTGCCATATATGTAGAAGCATTGAATTCCTTTGTAGTGCAGTGAATAGACCAGCTGGAAGGTGCAAGGGTAAGAATAGCTACTTTTTTCTGGCGTGTGGATATGGCACATTTTTCTTTCAAATCATGCACAATTTTGTTCAAATCAGAGCATTTCTGGCATGATTTCTGTTTCTTTGGAGCAGATAGTTCTTCCTCTTCCACCATTAGTGTGTCAGCTATTTTGTATTTTAATTCCATTTGAGCTTTGTGTAGTTTTCTTCTACCATAGCTGGGCCTGTTTCTTTTCCCAACTTTGTGTGTCTTCATGGGAGACAAACCAAGAGCAGTCACTGAAGTATTTAATTGCTCACCCGCTGTGATTGTAGGTGGCTGATACTCTTCGTCACTGTCATGTAAATTATCCGAATACTCTTCATTTTTTTAGCAGTGTAACACACCTGGAACATAACTTTTGTTCTGGTTTCATGTTAAGTCCCATGCACTGATTCACTTTCAGTACTGATTTTATATCAATTTCTCTGAGGCTACACTTCACTGTCTTCTTATGAAACTGAAATGGATCAAAACAACTCCTTTGTAGGAAAGAATACTTATCCAGAAACACTTTCATATGATGATAACAAACACTAAAGTTTCCTGGAACTGTACTTCTTGTGCCCACAGGGTGTATCCCAGATCTCCATAGCAACAAATCTTGGTCTGATTCATCCAGATCATACAGTACAAAGTGAATGTCACATTTTGTTCCATATGTTGTTTTATGACATTCAGATCCTTGTGCTCTACCAATACTGCAACTTGTTTGAACAAAAGCACCACTAGTACACTCTTCTGCCTCCATCCTGACCTTCCACAACAGTACTGACCAGTCTGAACTAGAATCTTAAAAACATGAGTAACCTGTAATTGTTGCTTGTTTCCTTTGTTGTTCCTGCCTAACAATGACTCATTCTGTCCCTGAAAACTACCATTGTTTAACTTTCTGTTGCCTAATGGTTCCCAACAATTGCTGCAGCATTATCTGAAACAAGCTGTCTGCATCATCACTATTACTCACTAAATCGTGTTAAAAGAAACGTAACCATATACATCTCTGTCAACTTTTATTGTACACAAATGCCTTGCAATAACAAGTTGAAATTTTGCCACAAATTATATTATGGTCTACTTATGCAGTGTTTGAAATTTGGGTTGGATACCACTTGTCCCTTCTGTGCTACCACACTTCGAAAATCCATGTTTTTCAGGTAATTTTTCAAATTTTTGTATTTTCGTGTGCATGTAACTCTGTTTGTGTGACTGATATGGGCAAGATGAGTTCTGTGTGTGTTTAGGCCACATTAAGCTTACCACAAAAAAATGTAACCCTTTTTGAGTGAATTATATTTGGCATAGAGGGCACCTACAATATGTACCTTTTAACGTATTACATTTTTTTAATCACATTTTGGAATTTTTTATTTTCCCTCAGAAATATGTTGTTGGTGTTTTGATTCATAGTGTGTTCTCTAAGTGGATGTTGAAAATGGAAATGAAGTCCCATGCTTCTTTACAGAGCGTAGGGGAACGATGCGGGAGACCTGCACTGCCTTACTGGGCAAGGTCCTAATGGAGGTGGTTTGCTGTTGCCTTCCTCCGACCGTAATGGGGATGAATGATGATGATGAAGACGACACAACAACACCCAGTCATCTCGAGGCAGGAAAAATCCCTTACCCCGCCGGGAATCGAACCCGGGACCCCGTGCTCGGGAAGCGAGAACGCTACCGCGAGACCACGAGGGGCGGACTAAGTGGATGTTACTGGGTTGTAAAATTTTCACTGGACTGTGCGAAATAGTTCCAAAAGTTATTAAGACCTGAAGTTGGGTCTGAAGATAGATTGCCAGATGCGGGTTGCAATTTACGTGTCATGCCACCTTCTTTCACAAGCCATAATTCTGGAACTAATTGGTACTCTTGTACATGAGTGTTCCACACTTGGTAGCATTGGTGTGCTAAATTTCAGCCAAATCTGAGACTTACCAGCTGGAACATTTTCTCAAATTGGTTGAATTGACATGGAATGACCCAGTTGCAACAATCACAGAACTGCCTCTTGAGTGTCTTCCTCATCCATCATACTCACTGGACCTTGCCCCCAAGTGATTTCCGTATGTTTGGAGCACTCGAAGACGCAATGGGCGGAAAAAAGTTCTTTTCTGATGAAGAGGTACGCCATGCGGTGCATTAGTGATGGCGCGGACTACCAAAAGAATTTTATTCTAAAGGAATTTATGCAGTTTGTAAGCGTTGGGGGACTTAAATTTAAGGGTTTCATTTGACTCACCCTCGTATAATGAAGTACTATCTGAAAGAAGCTGCATAAATATTCAGTAAGGTTTTGGTATTTCAAAGTGGTGCAGTGATCACAAAGGGAGAAAACATTATCCTGTGACTATAATGTCAGTGAGTGACTGTTGGAATTAGTCAACTCATAGAAATATCTGGGTGCAACACTTCGTAGGGATATGAAATGGAATGATCACATAGGTTCAGTCATGGGTAAAGCAGGTTTTTTAGACTTCGGTGTATTATTAGAATACTGGGGAAGTGCAATAGTCCACATAGGCGATTGCTTACAAATCACTCATGCGACCAGTTCCAGAATATTGTTTAAGTGTGTGGGATCCATTTCAAATAGGACTAACAGGGGATATTGGACATATAAGAGAAGTTACTGCCCGCCATCCATGTAGAGCACGTGTTGGTTCACCGCGGACTTCTAGACTGAGCCACACACAACTGATTTCATCAGCCTGAAGATGGCGTTGATGCAGTGTCGAAACTACTAACTAAGTAAATATAAAATCTTAAGTGCAGCTGGAGGAGTTTCATTTTTAATAAAAAATATCAGGAAAGGACCAGCACGAGTGATCACAGGTTTGTTTGATCCGTCAGAAAGTGTCATGTAGATACTGAAGAAACTGCAGTGGCAGACTCTTGAAGATAGATGTAACCTATCCCTAGAAAGCCTGCTAATAAAGTAAACCATGGCTCTAGGAATATACTACAATCCCCTACATATCACTCGCATAGGATTGTGAGGGGTTAGAATAATTACAGCATGCACAGAGACATTGTCATTCTTCCTGTGCTCCATACATGAATGGAATGGGGGGGGGGGGGGGGAGGATCCTATTAACTCTTACAATGGGACGTACCCTCTGTCATGCACTTCAGTGGTTTCCCCCCTGTGGACCCAGGGGTTAGAATTGGCCCAAGGTATTCCTGCCTGTTGTAAGAGGCGAGTAAAAAGAGTCACACCTTTCGGCCTTTATGTGATGGTCCCCTGTAGGGTTTGCCCATTTTTCTAAATTTTCCCGAAGACCGAGCCAATTGGGGACGGGCATGGTGCAAAGTGTCCATTGTGCATTGAGAACTTTAGCCCACTTTCTCGTCCAGCAATTGCAGTCCAGCTCATCCTCCATATCTTATGTGAGGACAACTTCCTGGTTGCATTTTCCTCGACCCACTATGCAGTGTCATTTTCTGCGCCAACGATGACCATGGAATTCTATACGCCTCATATCTAGCACGGTAACTCCCTGTGCCCCACCTCCCATCTGTGTCAACTGCAGAGAGCATCATTCCCCTTGTTCACCAGACTGCAGCATTTTACAGTGAGAAAGGAAAATCTTGGAATACAAGACCCTGGACCGACTTACCTACACTGAGGCTAAGAGGAAATTTGAGTGTCTACATTCTGTGGCTATTACCTTCTCTTATGCTGCTGCTATGAGAAAATTTCTGGGAGTTCCAGTCGGCTCTCAGAACCGCAAGACTACACCTACCCCCATGATGGTGCGTGTGTGTGTGGGGGGGGGGGGGGGGGGCACTTCCCTCCCTGTTGCTCCCGCACCACCTACCTTGGGAGCATTATCCCCCCAACCATCGGAGACACCAGTCCCCGCTTTTCAGCCGGACAAGCATAAGTCTTCTTTGGCTCATCTCACTAGGAAGGGGTTCCTTGAGTCACTCACTTCCCAGATTTCTGCTAGTGGGAAAGATGACACCCACCATTGGATGAATTGCCCAAAAGCAGCTGGTTGTAGAGCTTCACGATCATCCTCATTCCCGTAGATGGAATCAGTGACTGAGGCCCAGCCAGAGAAACCCAAGGATCAGTGAGAGAAATCCAGATAGAAGACACCCAAAGCCAAGGGAATAGCAGTGGCACCCACACCACCGCTACCTACAAGCTCTGCATCTGATGATGAGGTGAAGATTCTGTCGTCCTCTGAGGACCTAGATTTCACCAGACCCTCAGACACAATGGATATAGGTTGTTCAGGAAATAAGTCAGTGGCTGCAGGTGACCCTGAGGTTTGGACTGTCTCATTGAGTGTTCAATGCCTTCCCAGTCTCATGATCATGTCATCCTCCAGTGGAATTGCGGCAGTTTTTTCCACCACCTGGCTGAGCTACAGCAGCTGTTAAGCTTTACACCTGCTTCCTACATTGTCATCCAGGAGACCTGGTTCCCGGCAATGCAGACCCCCGCCCTTCGTGGCTATAGGAGATATTACAGGAACCATAGTGAATATAAGTGTATCAGGTGGAGTTTGCATTTATGTCCTGAACTCGGTAGGCTATGTAGTGACCCTGTGTCCCTTCAAACTCCTCTTGAAGCTGTGGCTGTCAGGATACAGATGACGCAAGAAATAACTGTCTGCAAACATCTCCCTCCAGATGGTGTGGTACCCCTGGATGTAATGACTGCACTGATCGATCAACTCCCTAAACCTTTCCTACTTTTGGGAGATTGTAATGCTCATAACCCCTTGTGGGGTAGCACCATGCTTACTGGCCATGGCAGAGATGTCGAAAATTTACTGTCCCAACTTGACTCTGCCTGTTAAATACTGGGGCCGCCACACATTTTAATGTGGCTCATGGTAGTTACTTGGCCATTGATTTATCAATTTGCAGCGCAGGACTTCTCCCATCTATCCACTGGAGAGCACATGATGACCTGTGTGGTAGTGACCACTTCCCCATCTTCCTGTCACTCCCCCCGCATCATGCCCATGGACGCCTACCCAGATGGGCTTTAAAAAAGCAGACTGGGTAGCCTTCACCTCTGCTGGCACCGTTGAATCTCCCGCACATGGTGCCATCGATGTTGTGATTGAGCAGGTCTTTATAACGATCATTTCTGCAATGGAAAATGCGAGCCCTCGCTCTTTAGGGTGCCCCCAGTGAAAGACAGTCCCTTGGTAGTCGCCGGAAGCTGCTGAGGCAATTAAAGGGCGTCGGCAAGCTCTACAGCGATGGAGCACCTAATAGCCTTTAAGCAGCTTCGTGCCTGCTTATAAAACGATGGAAACGAGAGTGTTGGGAGAGGTATGTGTTGACCATTGGGTGCCATACATCACCTTCCCAAGTCTGCACGAAGATCAGACTCCAACAGGTGCCACTGGCATTAACATCAATGGCATGCTCTCTACCGACGCAGACACAATTGCTGAGCACTATGCTCGAGCCTCCGTGTCGGAGAACTACTTCCCAGCCTTTCGCACCCTCAAACGGTGGATGGAAAGGAAAGTCCTCATGTTCACTACATGCCACAGTGAACCCTATAACGCCCCCTTTACAGAGTGGGAGCTCCTCAGGGCTCTTGCACATCGCCCTGACACAGCTCCTGGGCCGGATTGGATCCACAGTCAGATGAGTAAACATCTCTCGTCTGACTACAAGTGACATCTCCTAGTCATCTTCAACCAGATCTGGTGCGATGGCATCTATCCATCGCAATGGTGGGAGAGCACCATCATTCTGATGCTAAGACCCAATAAAAATCCGCTTGATGTGGATAGCTATTGGCCCATCTGTCTCACCAATGTTCTCTGTAAGCTGCTGGAATGTATAGTGTGTTGGTGGATGGGTTGGGTCCTGGAGTCATGTGGCTTACTGACTCCATGTCATGATGGCTTCCGCCAGGGTCTCTCTACCACTGATAATCTTGTGTCCCTCAAGTCTGCCATCCGAACAGCCCTTTCCAGACGCCAACACCTGGTTGCCGTCTTTTATGACTTATGTTCTTTTATGACTTATGTAAAGCATACGACACGACCTGGCGACATGTCCTTGCCACATTGTATGAGTGGGGTCTCTGAGGCTCGCCCCCGATTTTTATCCGAAACTTCTTGTTCCTCCGTACTTTCCATGTCCAAGTTGGTGCCTCCCATACTTCTCCCTGTATTCGGGAGAATGGCATTCCGCAGGGCTCCGTATTGAGTGTATCTCTATTTTTAGTGGCCATTAATGGCCTAGCCACAGCTGTAGGGCTGTCGGTCTCCCCTTCTCTGTATACGGATGACTTCTACATTTCATATTGCTCCTCCAGTACTGGTGTTGCTGAGTGGCGCCTACAGGGAACCATTCACAAGGCACAGTCGTGAGCTCTAGCCCACAGCTTCCAGTTTTCAGCCACGAAGTCGTGTGTCACGCACTTTTTTCAGTATCATACAATTCATCTGAAACCAGAACTTCATCTTATTGAAGATTCACTCACTGTAGTGGAGACATATCGATTGTTAGGACTTGTTTTTGAAACCTGATTGACTTGGCTACCTCACCTTCATCAGCCTTAGCAGAAGTGCTGGCAGCACCTCAGTGCCCTCTGCTGCCTGAGCAACACCAACTGGGGTACAGATCGCTCTATGCTGCTGCAGCTCTACAGAGCCCTTGTTAAATCTCGCATTGATTATGGAAGTCTGGTTTACGATTCGGCGGCGCCTTCAGCGTTGTGTTTAATCGACCCATTGCACCACTGCGGCATTCACCTAGTGATGGGAGCTTTTAGAATGAGTTCGGTGACCAGTGTTCTGGTGGAGGCTGGAGTCCCTCCATTGCGGATCCGATGTGCACAACTGCTCGGCAGCTATGTTGCACACATTCGTAGTTCTCCTGAGCATCTGAATTACTGTCTCCTTTTCCCAAGCGTAGCAGTTCACCTCCCGCATCACCGGCCCAGGTCAGGGCTCACGATTGCGGTTCGCATGCGATCTTTTCTCTCCGAACTGGAATCCTTCCCTTTACAATCTCTACTTGAGGTCCATTCACATACACCTCCATGGTGTGCACCTCTGGACCTTTTGCACAGCCCTAAGGACTCCATTGATCCCGCTGCTCTTCGCTGTCTTTTCCTGTTGATTCTTGATGTGTTCCAGGGCTCTGAAGTTGTTTACACTGACTGCTCGATGGCTGATGGTAATGTTGGCTTTGCCTATGTCCACAGAGACCATATTGAATGGCATTCCTTGCCCGTTGGCTGCAGTGTGGCCATATCTCATGCACTTCTGTACATCTGTTCCTGTTCTGATGAGTCGTTTCTTCTCTGTTCTGACTCCCTGAGCAGCTTACAAGCTATCGACCAGTGCTACCCTCGCCATCCTTTGGTAGCAAACATCCAGGAGTCCATTTCTGCTCTGAACGGTCCAGTCACTCAGTGGTGGTTGTGTGGACCCCAGGACGCTTCAGAATCCCAGGCAACGAACTTGCTGACAGGCTGGCCAAATAGGCTACGTGGAAACCGCTCCTGGAATGGGCATCTCTGAAACTGACCTGCATTCCGTCTTACGCCGCAAGGTTTTTTGGCTTTTGGAGACGGAGTAGCATAACAGTATGCACAACAAACTGTGTGTCATTAAGGAGACTGTGAGTGTGTGGAAGTCTTTCCTGTGGACTTCTCGCAGGGAATCAGTTGTCCTTAGTTGGCTCCACATTGCCATACGTGGCTCACATTTGGTTACCTCCTCCATTGCAAGGACCCATCTCAGTGTTGCTGTGGCTCCCAAATGACAGTCGTCCAACTCTTGCTGGACTGCCCACTTTTAGCCACTTTGCAGCAGACTTTTAACTTTCCCAGCACCCTACCTGTGATGTCTGACAACAATGCTTCAACAGCAGCTTTAGTTTTACATTTTATTCGTGAGGGTGGGTTTTATCGTTTGATGTGAGTTTTAGCACATGGCCTTTGTCCGTCTGCATCCTCCACCCTAGGATTTTTAGGGTGGAGGTTTTAATGTGTTTAAGAGTGGCTGAGTGTTCTTGTGGTCAGCCAGCTATGGTAATCTGCTTTCTTGTTTTTAATCTCTTCTCCCTGTTTCTTGTTGTCTCTCTCTGTGGTTTTCTCGTCCTGTTTTGTCCATTGTGGTGTTCGTTGTCCTTCTGTTGTTCTTCCTTTCTCCTGTTATTGTGCCATATATTTTCTGTTTTTTTCTTTCCCTTGGGTAATTGTTTTACTGGGAACAAGGGACCGATGACCCCGCACTTTGGTCCCTTTCCCCCCTTTTAAACCAACCAACTTTCACAGTGGTTTGCAGAGTATAGATGTGAATGTAGTATTGGTCATGTCAGATACATTACAGAAATAATATATGATAAAATCTTCTCAGTTTTCAAGCCACATCAATTTGAATAAAATAAATGGCTATCTCCGCCATCATCATTAGGAGTAAAACTACATACTGACTGCCAGGGCTGGCATGAATTACAGCTTATATACCCACAACTACAGCCACTGACACCAAACAGGGAGGGGCGAAACTATGCACGCGCAAAAGGTGAATTGGGTGGCTCGTAGGAGCTCTGGCCCACTGTGGCACTTTGTGACGTCAGGTGGAGCAACGGTCCACCGCCGCTTTTGAAATGCCACTCCCGCCCCCTGACAAGCGTTAAGCATCCATTATAGCTTTCTTTCAACATCCAAAGCCCACTCCCACACTCTACTCAGTGTATACCCCTGGTCTCTGTTAAAATTGTTGCTGTTCATTTTCATCTCAGCAGCCTCTTTTATAATGGAATCCCACCGTTGTACTGAGCACAAGAGACATATTAAACAAAGGGAGCTCAACAAGTCAGCCATAGCTGAGCATTGCCAGGAAAATGTACACAAAGTACAGTTTGAGAACATGAGAGTCTTGGCCCATGTGTCAAAGTACTGGGGTTCCATTATAAAAGAGGTTGCTGGGATTAGAGTGAACAGCAACAGTTTTAACAGAGACCAGGGGTATACACTGAGTGCGACATGGGAGCAGGCTTTGGATGTCCAAAGGAGCTTGTAGGGAGGTGGGAGCAGCAGTTTCAAATGTGGCACCAGCCCCCCCGCGCCATCATTCAGTCCCGCAGCGGGGCCGGAGCTGCCCAACTCACCTTTCACACACGTCATTTCAGCCTTCTCTGACTGGTGCCAGCTGCCATAATAGTGTGTATATGAGCAGCAAATTGTGCCAGCCTCGACAGGCAGTAGTTCTACTCCAGACGACAATGGCAGGGATAGCCATTGAAAGCTCCAGAATTTTATTCCAGTTCATGCAGCTTGAAAACTGAGAAGATTTTATACACACATGCCACCGTAAAAGACTGAGAGGACACACAAATAGTGTATGCCTATATAAAAGATTAACAAAGTAGTATAGGGTAGGGAAGGAAGTCAGTCATGCACCATCCCAGGATTCACCTTAGCAACTTGGGAAATGTATGAAACCCAGGTCAGGATGGACAGACGGGTAACAAACCACGGTCTTCCCAAATGGGAGTCCAGTGCATGAAGACTGGCATAGCCAAATCACAAATATATAGACCACATTGTGATTACAACATGCACAAGACATAAATCAGTGATAAAATTGTAACATGAAATTATTGAAATAAAAACTCTATGCTACTGAAAAAGAGAAAACACATAAGCATGTTACATAACATTACGCAAATTACACCACTCAGTTCCAGAGCTCAAGCGTCATACACCTCCCTTCCCATTTAAAAAGCGACTTGAATCCAAAATGGCGGATTCAAGATGGCAGCCATGAATGACATTCACTCCAAAAGTTGCGGCCCCATGTCAAACCTATGTTCCCATCATCACATTTCAATTTTCCCTTTAATCTTCCAACTTATGAAGGTGTCCAAGGACTTTTGACTTGCCCTCTATAGTAGCAGGTACACAGAGGTATGCTGGGTGTTTTGGCACAGTATTCGCAAAATTTGGGGGGGGGGGGGGGAGGAGAGAGGGAGAGAGAGCATCTAGACAATGGAAAATTGCACAGCAATGCATGATCAGAAATGCTTGCCTGGTGCTTTAGTGACAACACAAAAACGAGGAAGGAAGGACACGAACAGGGGAAGAAAATGTGTTTAATGTGCTTAGTACAGCTAAAAAGATAACTGTAGGACTGCTTTGGCTGGTGTATGCGGTAGATGGCGATATGTACTCCACAATGTCAGATGATACAGCGTCTGTGCAATCATTGTGGCTGCAATCACAGTGAAGATCCATTTCACCTGCCAACAGAATGGAAGTAGGATGGCACGCTACATGTACACAGAGGTTGCTGATACGCAAGTGGCATATGGGGCCACTGATTGCAGTGGCTGAGGCACACAGTGGTTATACACCCAATGTTACTTCACAAGGCAAACTACCTGCCACATCTTCTTTGCACACTTGCACAGGAGACTGTCCAAAAGGGGAGCCTTCAGCCGAGGAGACGCAACACTACCAGCAAACATTAACAATGGTAGCTAACAAAAAGACTGCTGGGCCTAGTGCAGAACAGTCCTAGTTCCAGTATGCAGGACGTCATTGTCATATTGGGATTTCCCACAGCAGTGTCTTGCAGATCCAACATGACAACCCCCCCTCCCCTCTCCACCCCGCCTAGGGAGTTCACGGTTCTTTCGTGAGTTTGTGTGTGGCACACATGGGGCCCTGAGCTATTGCAGTCAGTTCTTTCTTCCCTGGATGCATTTCCTTCACCATGCCCTCCCTCCCTATCCTCGCTCCTTTCCCGACGCACCCCTTCCTTCCCCTGTCTCAGTATTTTGATTTGTATCAACCTGGCTATCCACTTGGTTCCCTGTATTGCTTGCAATTTTATTCGTTGTGCCTGTTCTTTCATCCTTTTTGGCATTTAGGTCCTCACATGAGGCTTGACCTCCACTTCTCACTTCTAAATTTTCTGTTTTTAGTGGGAGTCATTTGGGGAAGGAATCCCTCCCTAGTGTCTACGATGTGGATTCCTCTTCCCCCCCTTACTTCCCCTCTCCGTTCCCCACTGTAGTCTCCTTCCACCCTGGTAGGTCACCAGCACGTGTAGCCAGTCCGTGTGGTGGGGCTGTTATGTTCCCATCTGGCTGAGACCCCAAAAAAACAGGGATCACACTACTGATAACTGAGCTGTTCTCTCCCCATGCATGCCAAAGAGTGGTTGCTTGCCTGTTTGGAGGATCGGAACTCCCAACAATGGCCACCATCGATCGAGAGAGTTCACCATTCTTTGGCGGGTTCGTGCTTGGCTACCACGGGGCCCTAGCCTCTGCAGCATTTTTCTCTTCCGTGCTGCATGTCTGTCCTCTCGCTCTCCTTTTTCCCCCTCCCTTGGGGAACATATCTGGGGAATTATTGGGATGTTCTGCATTCTGTCGCTGACATACGAACAGTCTCACCTTTATTTTTGACTTGCTTCTCCTTTATTTCTTTCCCTTCTGCTCTTGTTCCTCTACTTCAGCATTTGAGGATCCTCTTCTTTCTTCTTCCTCCCTGTGCACTCCTGATGGCCCCGCCCACGTGTCTGATGTGTAACAGGTGACTGGGTAACGTGTATTTCCCAGCCCCGGGTTGACAGGTAGGGTTTGCATGTACCCCCTGTAGAGGCCAGCTCTAGGGAGGGGTGATTGCCTGAGCTGCAACCTTCCCAAATTGCCGATTGGTCCATCTGTGAGATGTTCAGGAGGTGTGATCTGAGGTGTGAACTATCACCTAAGGTGGGTGTGCCCCCCTTGTGAAGGGAGCCCACAGTTGGAGGGAGCCCGCCATTGGATATGCTGGCAATCATGGGGGATTTTCTCGCAACGAGTCACTCATCTTCCCAATTAATGTCTACCAAATGTAAACATTATGAGGCTATTGATTCGAAGACCCTTCCCGCTGCACCACAGTTCCTTGTGGTCTCGCGCACTGAAGATGGTCAGTCCTTCGCCACTGTCAATCCATTCATTATTCAGAAAGGCATTGATTCAATTGCTGGCCCTGTGAAATCCTGCTCTCGTTTACAGAATGGCACTTTGCTTTTGGAGACGGCTTCTGATTCTCAAACACAACAACTGTTTGCTGCCTCACTTCTCCACAGTTACCCTTTTCATGTCGAGGCTCACAGAAGTTTGTATTCTTCCCGTGGGGTAATTTACACCGGGCTACTTGACTGTCTAACAGAGGCCAAAATACGATCTTACCTCTCTGATCAGGGTGCCATTGCCGTCGATCGTTTAATGAAAAAGAAAGATTCCTCCTTAGAGCCCACCCGCACTGTTTTCCTCACCTTTGATAGGGTGGTGCTGCTGTCCCAGCTCAAAGTAGGCTATGAAATTATCACAGTCCAGCCATACATTCCAAACCCAATGCACTGCTACTAGTGTCATCGTTTTAACCACACTAGAACATCTTGTTGATGCCCAGCCAAATGTGTAACCTGTGGCAGGGATGCAAATGAGGGCGATTGTCTGCCTCCTTCTTCCCGTTGTATCAACTGCAATCCCACCTCCTCTCGGGATTGTCCCATGTATCTAGATGAGCGAGCTGTCCAAGATATTCGGGTAAAGGAAAAAGTGCCTTACCCAGTAGCTCTCAAGTTACTGGCTAGTCGCAAAAGTTCTGTTCTTGTTACCCCTCACTCCATGAAGGACATGGCCACACTGACATGCGACCTCAAATTTGGCTCGGAGGTTGTGAAATTGCCCAGTGTCAAGGTAGCAACGCCATCCCCCCATTCCGCGCTGTGCAACAAACAAACTGTCAAACTCTCGCATCAAGGGGCAAAGCCACAGGTTACACAACCAGTAGGCAGGAAAGGACAGAAAGAGTACTCCTGTGAAGACTTCCTTTATCCCTCCAACCAAACAACACCGGAGTCTTCCTCTAACTGAAAGGCTCGAAGAAGTCTGCTAAAGGCAAACTGTCTTCTCCTTTGCCAACTCGAAGTTCCTGTTTGACAGTGTCGCCACGTGGTACCTTAGCCCGGCCAGCCTCTATCTCACCGGTGCGCACCACCAAACGTATTTCAGCATTGGGCTCCACAGACTGACCGCACAAGCAAGCCGATGCTTCTGTGGACCCCATGGAGCAGGATCCTCCTGTGCCCTGTAGTAGCAACTCTACACCAGCTGTCGCTTGGCGGCTGCCAAGTTGACACTCCTCCATCTCTTCCTCCTCGTGACTGTCCTCCAGTAGAATGTTCGCTGCCTTTGGTCCCACAAAGAGGATTTTTGGCTGCTTTTAGCTCCGCATCATCCCCTTGTACTCTGCCTTCAGGAAATGCAATTGCGCCCTTACAACTGCTTTGAGCTTTCACATTACTTACGAATTCATCTTGACCTCTCCCCGTGAGGTCGGCATTCCGACTAATGTGGGCATCATCCTGCTCATACGGGATGACCTTCATGGTCAACCCATCTCCCTGACTACCCGTCTTCAAGCTGTCGCAGTTCACCTTTTCCTTCCCTGCCTGATTTTCTCCCTCTGTACCATTTATGTACCTCCATCCTTCGATGTCACCAGGGCAGACTTCCTTCAGCTTATAGGGCAGCTACCTCCCCCGTTTTTTCTACTCGGTGACTTTAATGCACATCATCCCTTCTGGCCCCTGCGGGTCCGGGGTTAGAGTAGGCCCGAGTTATTCCTGCCTGTCGTAAGAGGCGACTAAAAGTAGTCTCTCACGCTTCAGCCTTTTTTGATGGTCCCCTGTAGGGTTGACCTCCATTTTTCAAAATTTTCCCGAAGAGAGAGCCAATTGGGGAAGGGCGCCTTATAGGGTGCATCGTGTCCATCATGTGCTGAGACCTATCGCATCCTTCGTTGACGTGGATCTGCACTTCTGCTCATTCTCCAATTGCTGGGTGAGGTCACCCTCCTGGGTGAGTATTTTTCCATCAACTGTGCAGTATCATTTTCTACGCCAATGATGATAATGGACTTGTTTGCTTGGTTGCATCCGATATCCGGCATGGTAGCCAGTCCATTGTGGTGGTGCCGCCATGTATCCTGTTGGTTGTAGCCCCCTGACCCCACAGGGATGCCTGCGCTGTTAACTCCCCACACATGCCAAGGAGTAGATGCCCATCCCCCTGGGGCATTGGGACCTCTGGCAATGGCCGTCCTGCCAGGTGGCCTTTGCTGTGGGTGGGTGGCACCCGTGAGGAGGGCCTCTGGTTGGGGTGGGTGGCATCAGGGAGGATGACACACGATGAAGCGTAGTACGTCATCTCTTGCTGGTGGTCAAACACCAGCAGTCTCTAAGCATTTACAGGCTCAATTCAATGCACAGAAGTACAACCCCAAATTGTTCCCCTTCCTGGTCACACCTTGGGAGGAACATCAGGCTAAGGATGGCAGCGGCTTATTCGCTCCGGTACCTTGTATGTTCGAGAACTGATGGGGTGTCTTTCATGGCGATGAAGCCTCAGTTTTTTGTTGAGCATTTAGAGGACAAATTTAGGGAGGTGGAGGGCTTGTCCAAAATGATATCTGGGTCAGTCTTGATCAAAACAGCATCCTCTGCCCAGTCACGGGCGTTATTTGCTTGTGACAAGCTGAGGGATGTTTCTGTAACCATTACGCCCCATAAGAGGTTAAATATGGTCCAGGGTATCATATTTCAGAGGGACCTTCTTTTGCAGTTCGACAATGAGTTGCACACCAATTTAGAATGGTGAGGTGTACATTTCATTCGGCTTGTCCACTGGGTTCCGAGGCATAATCAGGTTGCCACTGGTGCCTTCATCTTGGCCTTCGAGGGTGATACATTACCCGAGAAGGTCAAGGTCAAGGTGATGGTCTACCACTGTGATGTGAAACCCTATATCCCTCCCCCAATGTGGTGCTTTAAATGTTGGAAGTTCGGTCATATGTCTTCTCGCTGTACTTCCAGTGTCACATGTCGAGATTGCAGACACCCATCACATCCCAATACTCCATGTGCCCTGCCTCCCATCTGTGTCAACTGTGGAAAGCACCATTCACCTTGCTCGCCAGTCTGCAGGATCCTCCAGAGAGAAAGGAAAATTGCGGAGTACAAGACCCTGGACGTTGACCTACTCTGAGGCTAAGAGGAAATTCGAACGCCTACATCCTGTAGGCATGATGTCGTCTTTGGCTGCTGCTACAACAGTTCTAGCCCCATCAGCTCTGCCAACCCCAGTCACCTCTGAGCCAGAAGACTGCACCTGCCCACTTGGGGGACACTTTCTCCCTGTTGCTCCTGCACCACCTACTTCAGGTGCAACACCCCCCCCCCCCCCCTCCCAACCACCAGTGACGTCCATCCCCACTTCTAAGCCAGAGAAGCGTACAACTTCTTCGGCTGGTCTTGCTAGGAAGGGGTCCCTTGGGTCACTCCTTTCCCAGGTTTCTGCTAGTGAGGTTTCTGCTAGTGAGAAAGATAACACTCGCCAGTGGCTGAAGAGCCAAAAATCAGCAGGTCGCAGGGCTTCACACTCACCCTCAGTCTTGGAGACTGAATCAGTGTAGTCCTGCTAACCTGGGAAACCCAAGGAATAGGGAGAGAAATCCAAAAAGGTCCCCAAGACCAAGGGAATTGCGGTGGCACCCACACTACCACTACCTCCAAGCTCTGCATCTGCAGATGAAGTGGAGATTCTGGCATCCACTGAGGACCTAGATCTCAGTGGACCGTCAGACAAAATAGATATAGACTGCTCAGGCGAAAAATCGGTGGCAGCAGGTGACCCTGAGGCGAAAACTGCCTCATTGAATGTTCCATGCCTTCCCAGTCTCACGATGACGTCATCCTCCTGTGGAATTGCGGCGGTTTTTTCCACTGCCTGGCTGAGCTACGGCAACTGTTAAGCTTTACACCTGCTATCAGCATTGCTCTCCAGGAAACCTGGTTCCCGGCAATGCAGAACCCTGCCCTCCGTGGCTATAAGGGATACTACAGGAACCGTAGAGACTGTAATCGAGTGTCAGATGGAGTTTGTGTTTATGTCCTAGACTCAGTCTGTAGTGAACCTGTGCCCCTTCAAATCCCTCTTGAAGCTGTGGCTGTCAGAATAAGATGACACAGGAAATAACTGTCTGCAATTTATATCTTCCTACAGATGGTACAGTATCCCTGAATGTATTAACTGCACTGACTGATCAACTCCCTAAACCTTCCTTACTTTTGGGAGATTGTAATGCCCATAACCCCTTGTGGGGTAGCACCATTCTTACTGGCTGTGGCAGAGATGTCAAAAATTTACTGTCCCAACTCGACCTCTGCCTCTTAAATACTGGGGCCGCCACCCATTTCAGTGTGGCTCATGGTAGTTACTCAGCCATTCAATTTGCAGTGCAGGACTTCTTCCATCTATCCACTGGAGAGCACATGATGACCTGTGTGGTAGTGACCACTTTTCCATCTTCCTGTCACTGCCCTGGTGTCAAGCCTACAGACGCCTGCCCAGACGAACTTTAAAAAAGGCAGACTGGGAAACTTTCATTCACCTCTGCGGTCACCACTGAATCTCCCCCACATGGGAACATCGATGTGATGGTTGAGCAGGTGACTACAACAATCATTTCTGTGGCAGAAAACATGATCCCTCGCTCTTTAGGGTGGCCCCGGTGAAAGACAGTCCCTTGGTGTCTGCCGGAAGTCGCTGAAGCAGTTAAGGAGCGTCAGCGAGCTCTACATACCACATAAGTGGCACCCTTCCCTGGAGCCTTTAAACAGCTCCGTGCTCGTGTTTGCCAACTTATCAAACAATGGAAGCAGGAGTGTTGGGAGAGAGATGTCTTGACCATTGGGTACCATATGCCCATCACCTGCACAAGTCTGGGCAAAGATCAAAGGTGTTTTTGGGTACCAGACCCCAACAGGTGCTCCCGGTGTTAACATAAATGGTGTGTTATCTTCCGACCCGAACATGATTGCCGAGCACTTTGCTGAGCACTGTGCTCGAGCCTCTGCATTGGAGAATTACCCCCCAGCCTTTCGCATTCACAAACGGCGGCTGGGAGGGAAAGTCCTCTCCTTTACTGCATGCCACAGTGAATCCTATAATGCCCCCTTTACAGAGTGGGAGCTCCTCAGTGCCCTTGCACAGCACCCTGACACAGCTCCTGGGCCGGATTGGATCCACAGTCAGATGAGTAAAAATCTCTTGTCTGACTGCAAGTGACATCTCCTCGTCATCTTCAACCGGATCTGGTGTGATGACGTCTTTCCATTGCAATGGCAGGAGAGCATCATCATTCCGGTGCTCAAACCCAGTAAAAACTCACTTGATGTGTATAGCTATCAGCCCATCAGCCTCACCAACGTCTTTTGTAAGCTGCTGGAACGTATGGTGTGTCAGTGGTTGGCTTGGGTCATGGAGTCACGTGACGTACTGGCTCCACGTCAGGACGGCTTCCACCAGGTTCACTTTACCACTGATAATCTTGTGTCCCTAGAGTCTGCCATCCGAACAGCTTGCTCCAGACGCCAACACCTGGTTGCCATCTTTTTTGTTTTTCAAAAAGCGTACGACATGACCTGGCGACATCATATACTTGCCACATTATACGAATGGGGTCTCCAAGGCCCACTCCAGATTTTTATCCAGAATTCCCTGTCTCTTCGTTCTTTCTGTGTCCAAGTTGGTGCCTCCCATAGTTCCCCCATATCCAGGAGAATGGGGTCTTGCAGGGCTCTGTATTGAGTGTGTCTCTATTTTTAGTGGCCATTAATGGTCTAGCAGCAGCTGTAGGGCCATTCACCTCACCTTTTCTCTATGCGGATGACTTCCACATTTCATACTGCTCCACCAGTACTGGTGTTGCTGAGTGGCGCCTACAGGGAGCCATCCACAAGGCGCAGTCGTGGGCTGTAGCCCACTGTTTCCAGTTTTCGGCCGCAAAGTCGTGTGTTATGCACTTCTGTCAGCGTCGTACCATTCATCCAGAACCATAACTTTACCGCTCTCCTCGGGGTTCTCCCAGTACTGGTCAGAGAGGTGCTCACTTGGCTTTGGCTGACCTTAACCAACTTAACCTCTTCTGCCTTAACACTGGAGCACCCACTTTCCTTTCCGACTCCTCACACACCTACTCCCATTTGGACCTATCCTTTTGCACTGCCCAGCTTGCCCATTGTCTTGAGTGGTCTGTTCTTTCTGACACATACTCGAGCGACCATTTCCCATGTGCTCTTCGTTTGCTGACTCCTACCCCATCCGCATGCACGCCCATATGGCAGCTTACAACACCTATACATACGTTGTGCCAAATATGACTTTAACATACAATAAGCATTACCCTCTGGGAGGAATTTTGAATTGTTTGACCGTGCATTAACCTAATGGACAGAGGGTATTGAACATAAGTTTCATTATTATGGCAATTAATAGATAACTGAAAGACTTTAATTTAGGAAATAATGTAAATAGTGAAAGTTTTCATGAATGAAATAATAAACGGTCACCAGTCTAATTAGGCATAATAATGTGGGACATTAAGTTCAAAGAATTTACATATAATTTTGCAAAAAGGACTTTCATTCTTTTTCTCTTCGTAAAGTGCAATGAACACACACGACTACCAAACGAACTAAACAGTGTATAGCAGTAATTATCATTTGCGTAAATTGGCTATCACAGAAAGATAAATGGCACTTTACTCCTATTGATAATAATTACTATCTCAATCATTAATTAATTCAGCTCCAGAATGTTATCAAAGACATCATTAGATTAAGTGAGCATGACAAGAGTTCTGGTTTAACTAACACACAAACATCACAAATGCAATAAATTAACACAGTACAAACACTTTTTCATACTCTTTTTTATGGAACTACTTCAGCTTCCTTTTGCCAAAGCAATATTCAATTTAACTTCCTCATAATAGAAAAGAATATAGTGGGGCCCATAACCTATTATGTGCTCTGCAGGCAAATTCTGTAACTATTTCAGAGACAAATTGCATTACACTAATGTGGATTTCTAACCCCACTTGAATTTGTTTGTATTTCAACACTATATAGCAATTTGCTCAAATGTTATTCTCAAATAAAACTTCAGAAATTAGTTTATGGTAATAGTCAAGGCAAAAATCTAATTTCCTGTAAGTCAAATTATGTGCCTTTTTCATTAACTTGAAGCAGGTGGTTTAACTAGCAACATTTATACACTTTAACACTGAAACTTTGGCACATTTAGATCAGAAACAATTCAATGGTCATTCAGAAACAGGGTACTTAGTCTTTTGCACGTTTAGGCAAGAGCAGCATATTACAGTTAAAACCACAACCAAGGCAATTTCAACTTAAATCAGCTTCCGAATGCCTCACTTGGCACCCACAGTATTGACACACACACACACACACACACACACACACACACACACACACACACACACACACACACACACCATAAACTTCCACTTTCCCTCTGACATTGCAAAGATCTTAACTAGTACAGAACAATCACTTCAAAGTTACATACACATAATTACATAGCATGACCTACTTACTATTGATAAGGGTGACTGGCAGCTTCACTACTCCCTGGTGACCTTCGCATAACAAGATTTACCCAGTTGTGATGGCCAAGTGGACTATCTCACAAACATTATCCTTACTGCTGCAGAACGTTCCATTCCTCACACTTCCTCTTTACCACATCGTGTTCCAGTCCCTTGGTGGACTGAGTCATGCTGTGATGCAATTCACGCACTGAGATGTGCTCTCTGCATTTTTAACTGTCATCCTATGATGGCAAACTGCATTCCTTATAAACAGATGCATGCAAAGTATCGTTGCGTCCTTCGGGATAGCAAACAAGCTAGCTGGCTTTCATTCACTGGTTCTTTTAACAGTTCCACCCCTTCCTTTGTCATGTGGGCCAGCCTTCAGTGGCTCTCTGGGACCGAGATCCATTCCTCAATTTCTGGCCTGACAGTAGCAGACAATGTTATCGTGGACCCTATTGCTATCTCCAACACCTTGGGCCACCATTTTGCGGAAGTTTGGAGCTCTTCACACTATCACCCTGCCTTCCTCCATTGGAAACGAGTGGAGGAGGCTTGGGCGATACCCTTATCTTCTGCAAATCCTGAGTGCTACAACGCCGCCTTTACTATGAGGGAGCTCGATCGTGCTCTCAGTTCATCCCAATCATCCGCCCAAGGGCCGGACACCATCCACATTCAGATGTTGCAGGACCTTTCTCTTGCGGGCAAGCACTTTCTGCTTAACACGTACAACTGCATCTGGGCAGAGGGCACATTTCCCGGATGCTGGCGTGACACCACTGTCATACCTATACCTAAGCCCAGCAAGGACAAAAACCTTCCTTCTAGCCACTCTTACCAGTTGTGTTTGCAAGGTGATGGAATGTACGATTCATGCCCGGCTGGTATTGTGGCTTGAGTCTCGCAATTTACTGATGAATGCACAATGTGGATTTCAACACAGTGTTCTGCAGCTGACCATCTTGTTACTTTGTCCCCCAATGTCATGAATGGCTTTCTGCAGAAATCCCAGACTGTGGCCGTGTTTTTCGATTTCGAGAAGGCCGACGACACCTGCTGAAGAACTGGTATCCTCCATACTCTTTACACATGGGGCTTCCGTGGCTGCCTGCCCTGTTTCCTTCAGGTGTTTTTACAAGATCGAGTTTCCAAGGTGCATGTGGGTTCAGCCTTGTCGGACAGCTTTATCCAGGAAAACAGTGTGCCTCAAGGTTCTGTCGTGAGTGTCTTCCTCTTTGCTATCGCCATTAACCCTGTCACAGCTCGTCTCCCACCAGGCATCTCCACCTCCCTTTTTGTTGACAATTTTGCCACCTATTGCAGCCCTCCATGGACCTGTCTCACTGAGCGGCGTCTTCAGTGCTGGCTTGATAGTCTTTACTCCTGGAGCATCGACTTCCTTTGCAGCAGTTATGCATGCCTTTTGTCTGCCATGCGTGGCCACCTCTCCTATGCCTCCTTCTTTGATGATTCCTTCGACTGTCAGTATGGGGCTCGTCCCTCTTCTCTGTTACCTCCTAGAGTCTGCTTTCGTCACTTGAAACGGCAGCTTAATTTCACACTACCTCCAGCTTTCCCAGAGGGTGTGAACCCTTTACCACCTTGGCTTCGTGAAGCAACCCATGTTAATCTCGGCCTTCATTCACTTCCTAAGGACGCTACTCCAGCCTCGGTCTATCGCCTCCAGTTTCCCATCCTTCGTGTGGAATTTGACGATAGTACCTTTGTCTACACTACTGGCTCTCAGACTGATCATGGGGTCGGGTGTGCCTTTGTCATTGGCACCCATGCCTTTCGATATTGGCTTCCGGCACACTCCTCAGTATTTACAGATGAGCTCTTCGCCTGCTATCGATCTCACGATCTCCTCCTCTGCTCTCTTGGCTTCCCTACATTGGTCATCCGTTGATGACGTTTGTGACAGTGACCACTTTCTGGTGATTCTATCATTCCCCTGCTGCCACCAGGCTGGCAGCTGGCCCTCATGCTGGGCATTCTGCAGGACCAATTGGCCTTCATATACATCTGCTGTACCCTTTGACTCCTCCCTCTCGAATTCCATTGGTGCAGTCATGCAAGGCGTCTCTGCCACTATTCTTCATGCTGCTGGCACTGCTGTTCCCTATCCACAGGTCCCCTCATCGTCAACCGGTACTGTAGTGGACCAAGGATGTTGCAGTCATTGTCCAGGACCACCAATAGGCACTGCAGTGATTTGAACAACACCCTTCACAAACCAGTCTCCTCGCTTTTAAGTGTCTCCGTGCTAAGGCTCATTACCTTATTAAGCAGAATAAAAATGAATGCTGGGAACACTATGATTCCTCCCTGGGGACGTATGCGTCTTCATCACAGGTTTAGCCCAAGCTCCATAGCCTTCTGGGCCACCAGCGACAGTCAACTGTACAGGGTCTTAACCTCAGAGGTGCTCTGTGCTCTGATCCATTGGTCCTTGCAGCTCACCTCATGACACGCTTTGCAACAGCATCGATGTCATCTTCCTATCCTGTGACCTTTCTCTGGCAGAATCCAGTAGTACAGACCACCTCTGTTTCACCCCACACCACGCTGAGCCCTATAATGAACCTTTCACTGAACGGGAATTCTTGCAGGCTCTTACCTCTTCAGGCCTGGATTCCAACCACAACCAGATGATCCAACACTTGGACGTTCCCTAGAGGTAACACCTTGTCTGGGTCTTCAACCACATTTGGCTCACAGGTGCTTTTCCATCACAGTGGTTAGTCAGTATAGTTATCCCCGTCCTTAAGCCCGGGAAGAAGCCTGCATCTCTAGACAGTTACCACCCAATTAGCCTGATGAATGTACTTTGTAAATTGCTCAAGAGGATGATTAGCTTCAGGTTATGTTGGGTACTCGAATCTCAAGGCCTTTTGTCCCCATATCAGTGTGGCTTCCGGGCAGGACGATCTCCAACTGACCATCTACTCAGCTTGGAAACAGCCACTCAACAGGCTTTTACTAACCGCCTGCACCTTGTTGCACTCTTCTTTGACCTACATAAGGCATACGACATGGCTTGGCGCCATCAAATTTTAGTTACCCTCCATGACTGGGGCTTCCGTGGTCCCCTTCCGATTTTTATACATGAGTTTTTTATCTCGGCAGCTATTCCGTGTTCAAGGTGGCAATTCACTCAGTGCCGCTCGGATTCAGGAAAACGGTATCCCACAGTGTTGTGTGCTAAGTGTCACACTCTTCCTCATAGCCATCAAAGGGCTTTTAACCTTTGTTGGGCCTCTGGTTACCCCGGTGTTGTACGTCAATGATTTTTACATCTGGTGCAGCTCCCACTTGGTAGCACCTGCGCCATCTGACGGGCCTTTTGCGTGGGCCACCTCCCGTGGCTTCCAGCTTTCCCCCTCCAAAATGGAGGTTATGCATTTTTGTCATTGACCCACAGTACACCCAGATCCAGAACTTTATTTAGGTGACCAGCTCCTTAATGTTGTAGCACAGTCCCGTTTCTTGGGCCGTATTTTTGATAAAAAGCTGACATGGTTTCTCCATATTCACAACCTAAAGACTGTGCATGCGGAAGCATAATGCTCTCCGCCTCCTGGCCCACACGTCTTGGGGTGCAGACCGTGCCACTCTTGTCCATCTTTACGGTGCTCTAGTTTTGCCCAGACTAGATTATGGTAGTCAGGTTTATGGCTCAGCAAATCCTTCCACTTTGAAGCTGCATGACCCTGTTCACCATTGTGGGGTGTGTCTGGCTATTAGTGCCTTTCACACTAATCCCGTTGACAGTCTCCTCACAGAAGCAGGGATACCCTCTCTACAAATATGTTTCTTATGCAATCGCTATTCGCCAATTCCCTGACCATCCTGTGTACCCTGTCCTCTTTGCAAACGAGGGATGATTTCTTCCTCCCGACACCAGCCCACATGTGGGATTGCCAGTTGGCATGCGTCTCACTTCCCCCTGTCAGGGTCCCCACTCACTGGAATGCACCCTGTGTCTTTCCTCCCATACACCCCCTTGGATGGTGCCTAGACCACACATTAGGACTGATCTATTATAGAGCCCTAAGATCTGTCACCCCTATGGTTTTCTGGTGTCTTTTACGTGCTATCGTTGCAGAGTTCCAGAGTGCACCATCTTCTACACTGATGGTTTTAAGACCATCGATAAGGTGGGATACACTTTCACGTCTTGTGTTGGCTTAGAAGACCATTTATTGCCAGGATCATGTAATGTGTTCACAGCAGAACTTCTAGCCATTCACAGAGCTCTCCATTTTATTTCTCAGGCCTCCCTCCACAGCGTTTTAATTTGTTCAGGTTCAATGAGCAGCCTGCAGGCTATCGACCGATTCTACTCTCGTCACTCTTTGGTCTCTGCTATCCATGACCTCATCTCTGCCCTTGGCCGTGCTGCCTGCTCAGTTGTCTTTCTCTGGGTCCCAAGTCATGGGGGCATTCCAGGGAATGAACTGGCTGACTGTATGGCTAGAGAAGCAGGTACCTACCCCCCATTTCCTTTCATGATACCAACTGAGGATAAGCGGATCTACGTCAAATCTCTCTTTGCCCAGAAATGGAATGACATCTGGTGTGCTGCTGCTCATAGTAATAAACTCAGCACAATCAAGGAGTCTACTGCAATTTGGTGCTCCTCCTTCTGCTCCACTCAGGAGTAGTCCACTGTTTTATGCTGTCTATGCATTGGTCATACCAGGCTCACCCATCATTTCCTCCTATGTAACAAACTACCCCCACAATGTGGTTGTGGAGCCAGACTGACAGTATCCCACATCCCCCCAGACGGTCCACAACTCTTTTGTGGATACGTGCGTAGAGAGTACGGGACCCCGAGCTTATGTGGCCCTCCTTCCTTTCCGGGCTGCATACTTTCCCTTTCCGCATCCTTCCCATCCCCCCTCTTCACCCCCCTCCCCACACCTCAGCCTCTTTCCTTCCCTTTCTCCCCCTCTGAGAGTATGTTTTGTGCCTACGTCCGGAGACGGACGCTCGAAACTGTAACAAATTCTTTGCTTTCTCCGCTTGCATGTCTTCGTCCTTCCTTTGTCCTTCTCTTTTCCTTACCTCTTCTCTTTGCCTTTTTCTCCGCTGCGGCGTTTGAGACATCTCTTGTTTCCTTACCCTTTCTCTTTTTTCCTCCCTGTGCGTGTCTGAAGGCTGACCCACGCATTTCCATGTGTAGCCGGGGACGGGGTAACGCGTAATTCCCCGCCCCGGGTAGACAGGTAGGACACGTACGTCCCCCCTGGTAATGGCCAGGCCCAGGGAGGGGTGACTACCCGAGCTGATACCTTCCGAAAGTGCCGATTGATCCCTCCGTCCGTTTGTTGGGAGGTGTGACCTGATGTGTGAACAATCACCTAAGGCGGGAGTGCCCTCAGAGAGGGCCCCCACAAGGGAGGAGCGCGCCATCGGAGACGCCGGTAATCATGGGAGATACTTCCGCAATGGTTTCCTCATCTTCTACTATGTCAGCTCACAAGCGTAAGTTCAATGAGTCTCAGCCACAGACAGTCCTTCCATCGTTGCCACAGTTCCTTGTTGTTTCTCGGTCTGACGAAGGTCACGACTTCTCCACGGTCAACCCTTTCATTATTGAGAAAGGTGTCGACGCAATTGCAGGTACTGTAAAGTCTTGTTCCAGATTACGCAATGGCACCTTGTTGTTAGAAACAGTCAGTGCCCTCCAGGCACAAAAATTGCTGCGTACTTCACTGCTACACACCTTTCCTGTCCGGGTGGAACCGCACCGTACTTTAAATTCGTCACATGGGGTTGTTTATACATGCTCCCTCGACGGATTGTCCGACGAGGAAATTCAACACTACCTGTCTGACCAGGGCGTAACGGCAGTTCGTAGAGTCATGAAAAGGGTTGACACGAACATCATTCCAACCCGTACTGTCTTCTTGACATTTGACAAAGTTCAACTCACATCGAAAATCAAAGCAGGCTATGAGATAATTTCCGTTCGCCCTTACATCCCAAGCCCTACGCGTTGCTATTGGTGTCAGCGGCTCAATCACACCAGCCAGTCCTGTTCCAATCCGGCCAAATGTGTTATGTGTGGCAAGGATGCCCATGAGGGTGCTTGTCCACCTCCATCCCCTCGTTGCATTAACTGTATGGGTGACCACACAGCTTCCTCTCAAGATTGCCCCATTTTTAAAGACGAAAAGCTCATTCAGGAAATCAGGGTGAAGGAAAAGGTGTTGACCTTTGCTGCTCGCAAATTATTCGCCAGTCTTCAGCCCACCGTGCCTCAGACAGGAAAATACAGCACTGTCCTTGCCTCTCCTCGGCCAACAAAAGAGGCGGCCACGCAGACTTGTGACCTTACCTTTAGTGCCACAGTCGTCATATCGGCCAGCACAAAGATCGCCCGTTCAACCTCCCTTCATCGGGTTCTGCTAAATCTCGAACCCAAAAGTCAGACACCAAGACTTCGAAAAAAGAGCATACTCGTGAAGATTTTTTACATACCCCATCTTCACAACCATCGGTTCCTCCTTCATCTAAACATCATGTTTCCAAGAAGGCTAGTAAGAAACCCAGTCCTCTCCTTCTCCACCAAGGCGTGTCTCATCTACAGCACCACCTGGCGGTAATCTCCCTCGGCCATCTTCTGTGTCGCCAAGGTGCACTGCTGGCGACCGATCAACCGGCCGATCGCTGGTGGCAGGAGCTGCTGCTGAACAACCTATGGATCAGGATCTTCTGCCTTCGGCTGAATGCCATTCCATGCTGTCGGTCGCAAGCTCTGAGCAGTCGCTGAGTTGAGGGCAACCTTGGTCACATTCCTCCATTTTCTGTTCACCCTATGTCCATTATCCACTGGAATATCTGCGGCCTTCGAGCCAATTGGGATGAATTGTCGATCCTCTTACGATCCTACTTGCCGGTCGTCTTCTGTCTTCAGGAAACAAATCTGCATCCCCATGACCGCTTTGTTCTCCCCCATTTTCAGTCCGTCCGATTTGACCTCCCCTCTGTTTAAGGCACTCCAGCACATGGAGGACTCGTGATTCTTCTCCATGATACTCTCCATTATCACCCAATCCCCTTAAACACTTCCTTCCAAGCTGTCGCTGTCCGTCTTTCCCTTTCTGGATATACCTTTTCTCTTTGTACTGTATACATTCCATCGTCCACACCAATGGCACGAGCTGATCTCCTTCATCTTCTTGGTCAGCTTCCGCCCCCCTATTTGCTGGTTGGGGACTTCAGTGCCCACCACCCGCTTTGGGGATCTCCACATCCTTGTCCACGTGGCTCACTATTGCTAGACGTCTTCCACCAAGCGGATCTAGATGGCCTCAACACTGGGGACCCTACATTTTTGTCTGCCTCCACGACAAATTTCTCTCATTTGGACCTTTCGGTTGGTACTGTTCCGCTAGCTCGGTGCTTCGAATGGTTCGCCCTTGATGATACACACTCGAGTGACCACCTTCCATGTGTCCTTACACTGCAGCCTCAACAGCCATATATGCGCCCACGACGCTGGAAGTTTGGCCAAGCCGATTGGACACTTTTTTCGTCTCTAGCGACATTCGATGACCGTCACTTTCCTAGCGTCGACGATGAGGTCACACATATTACAGATGTTATTCTTACAGCTGTGGAACGCACCTCCACATTGACCCGGCGCCCCCCAGTTCCTTGGTGGAACGCGGCATGCCGTGACGCAATACGTGTGAGCGGCGGCGTGCTCTTCGCGTTTTCCGCCACCATCCTACTTTGGACAACTGTATCCGCTATAAGCAGTTCCGAGTGCGATGCCGTCGCGTCATCTGCGATAGCAAGAAGGAAAGCTGGAAATTCTTTACTAGCTCATTTAACACTTTCACTCCCTCCTCGGAAGTTTGGAGTCGGATTTGACGGTTCTCAGGCGTGCCTAGTTTCTCCCCCGTCTCTGGGCTCACTGTCGCGCATGATACATTAGTGGACCCCGTCACAATTTCTAACACATTGGGTCAACACTTCGCTGAGATTTTGAGCTCTTCAAATTACCTGCCAGCGTTTCTCCCAAAGAAACGTGCAGCGGAAGTGCGACCTCTTGCTTTCTGCTCTCAAAATCGCGAAAGCTACAATGCTGTTTTCTCCATGCGGGAACTCCAACATGCACTCTCTTCTTCTCGCTCCTCCGCCCCAGGACCAGATGGTATCCACATCCAAATGTTGCTGCATTTATCATACCATAGTCTGCTTTACCTCCTTCACCTTTATAATCGAATTTGGACAGACAGTACTTTTCCCAGACGATGGCGGGAAGCTATCATCGTTCCTGTTCCGAAACCTGGAAAGGACAAACATCTCCCCTCTAGCTATTGCCCCATTTCTCTCACGAGTAGTGTATGTAAGGTTTTGGAGCGTATGGTGAATTGCCGTTTAGCTTGGTGGCTGGAGTCCCGCAGTCTTTTAACACCTGCCCAATGCGGTTTCCAAAAGCATCGTTCTGCAGTTGACCATCTTGTTGCTCTCTCCACTTATATCATGAACAATTTTCTCCGGAAACGCCAAACAGTAGCAATATTTTTTGATCTGGAGAGAGCATACGATACCTGTTGGAGGACAGGCATCCTCCGCACACTGTTCTCTTGGGGCTTTCGAGGTCGGCTGCCCCTTTTTCTTCACGAATTTATGGCAGAGCGCACATTTAGAGTGCGGGTGAACACTACTCTCTCCCGTACTTTCTCCCAAGAAAACGGGGTACCCCAGGGCTCCGTGTTGTGTGTTGTACTGTTTGCCATTGCCATAAATCCGATTATGGATTGTCTCCTTCCTGATGTCTCGGGCTCCCTCTTTGTGGACGATTTTGCGATCTACTACAGCCCTCAACGGACCAGCCTTCTTGAACGACGTCTTCAAGGATGTCTCGATCGCCTCCACTCTTGGAGCATCGAAACCGGCTTCCATTTTTCTCCCAGTAAGACCGTTTGTGTTAATTTTTGGCGACGTAAGGAGTTTCTTCCACCCTCCTTACATCTAGGACCTGTCAACCTTCCATTTTCAGACATCACTAAATTCTTGGGTCTTATGTTTGCAGGAAACTGTGTTGGTCCTCCCACGTTTCCTATCTTTTGGCTCGCTGTCTGCGATCCCTCAACACCCTCCGTGTCTGGAGCTTTTTACGCCAGCCCTGTGGAAAGCCTTTATGCTGAGACTGCTGAACCTCCGCTGTCCAATCGGCGAGCTGTCCTTCTGAGTCATTATGCTAGCCATCTCTCTTCCAAGCCTGCTAATCCGGCCCATGACATTTTTTTCGACACCTCCTCGGATTTAGGGTATGCAGGCCGCCCTTCCTCCCTACTACCACCGGGAGTCCGCTTCCGTCAACTGCTCCATTCTCTTTCCTTCCGCTTCCCTAAAACTTTCTTGACAACTTTGGGTACAGCACCGCCTAGGCTCCGGTCCCAGACCTGCCTGCTCTGAGACCTTTGTCAGTTTCCCAAGGATGGTACCCCTTCACTTGTTTATCGTCGGGCATTTGCTACTCTATGCGCACAAATGAGGGATGCCACATTTATTTACACTGATGGCTCAAAAACATCGTTCGGTGTAGGGAGTGCCTATATTGTTGGCAACACCCCAAATCGATTTCGGCTTCCCGACCAGTGTTCGGTTTATACTGCGGAGCTTTACGCTGTTCTCCAGGCTGTCCAATACATCCGTCGCCATCAGCGGATACAGTGTGTTATCTGTTCAGGTTCTCTCAGCTCTCTCCTCAGTCTCCAAGCTCTCTACCCTGTCCACCCTCTGGTCCACTGGATTCAGGTCTGCCTCCACTTGCTCCACTTGAGGGGCGTCTATGTGGCGTTCCTCTGGATCCCAGGGAACGTTGGTATCTGTGGAAATGAGGCGGCCGATATAGCGGCCAAGGCTGCAATCTCTCTTCTTCAGCCAGCTATCCACATGATTCCCTTTGCCGATCTGCGGAGTGTTTTATGTTGTCGTGTTGCTCTTTTATGGCATGCACATTGGTCGACACTTCCCAATAATAAATTGCGGGACGTGAAAGCTCTTCCCTGTGCTTGGAACTCTTCCTCCCGAACTCGTCGTCGGGAGGAGGTAATTTTAACTAGACTCCGGATAGGGCACTGTCTTTTTAGCCATCAACATCTTTTAAGTGGCGATCCTCCCCCACTCTGCCCCCACTGCTCTCAGCTGTGGACAGTGAGACACCTTTTACTTGAGTGCCCCTATTTTACTCCATTACGCGCCCGTCTACAGCTGTCGCCTGATATATCTTCCATTTTAGCAGATGACGCACGCTCAGCCAATCGCGTTCTTGAGTTTATTAGTGCCAGTGAGATGATGTCAGTCATTTGAAGCTCTTTTCGGGGACAACCCTTGTATAGTGGTTTTTTAAGCTTTCCTTCTGTTTCTAGTTTCTCCAATTTTTTGAGTTTCGTTCCCATTGCTGCTGGTTTCCAGTTTCGTTTTTTTACCTTTTCCTAAGTCACAGACTGGGCGCTAATGACCGTAGCAGTTTTGCGCCCTAAAACCATAACAAAAAAGAAGTATCCCACATATTGTCCCCTTCTTTTGGCCCTCCGTGCTAAGCATAGTTTTCTCGATTCCTTAAATTTAATATTAGCAGATGTCTCATGGATGGTTGAACTGGTCCTGAGTTTCCTCCATGAAAGTGGTTTTCATTTCCGGATATAAGGTTTTACTTTACTCTTGGGGCAGGGGCAGGGTGGTTGTAGTTGGGACCTCTCTTCACGTTTTCTTGGTCTGGGACCCCATGACCACTCCCCCATGGAACGACTGCCCATTTCTTTTTTTTGAGCTTTTAGATTTGGTCTCACCTTTTATGCTTTATTCTGTATGTGTTTTAATTTCATTATTTTATAATTTAACTTCCCTGACTGGATCCATCCACTTTTAGCGGACCCTCTTTCTTCTGTGACTAACTTTGGAATCATGGGACTGATGGCCTCGCTGTTTGGTCCCATAAAACCTCTCAATTAATCAATCAATCAGTCATGAACAACCCCCTGCACCTGCCATGCAGTTACTGGACAAAGATGATTTTGCTCCACGAGTGTCCTTTGCGCAGTGGTATATACAGATGTGCACAACAGACTTCCACTTCCCAACCCTGATTTTGTTCACCAGTGAGGTGACCATCATGTGGAAGGGAAAGTTCAATCCCTATAACACCCGTGTGTGGTTGGAGGAGAACCCACATACAACAAGAGCCCGTGCAGCCCAGAGACAGTTTTCAGTTAATGCATGGATCGGCACTGTCAGGAAACACCTTGTCGGGCTGTACTTGTTGCTCCAACATTTGCCAGGTGCAACTTATCTCATCTTTCTTCAGCAAGTATTGCCCCAGCGATTCGAGGGGGCACACGTACACACTGCGATGTGTTCTGCCATATAGTTTCAACATGATGGGGCCCCCTCACATTGCAGTCAGTCTTAATGCACATCGCCACCTGAATATGGTGTGTTGTGAACATTGGATCGGCTGGGATGGTCCGGTGCATTGGCCAATGAGATCGCCAGACTTCACTTTCCTTGACTGCTTCCTCTGGGGTATACGTAAAGACACTTGGGTTGAAAAGCCTCGTCAACAGTGCAGAGGACCTTGCACACATTGTGGCAGCCGCTGGGGAAGTCGGAGACATGCCCTGTATTTTCCAGGACATCACGTCTTCCATACGCCTGCATCATGGTCGGATGTCATAATTTCGAAAACCTTCTTTGATGATGATTGTTGTCTATTTTTGTTCTTATGTATTGATTTCTGCTGTACGAGGCATAATAAACATGTTTTATCAACCTGTTTATGTCCTTCCTTTCTTGGGTTTTGTGAAGTCCCTACCGTGCCAGGAAAACATTTCCAACCATGCATTGCTATGTGATTTTCCATCCTATAGGCGTACTTCCTCTCGAAAGCTTGTAACTGCGGTGCTGGAACACCTTGTGTAATGAAACTGGGGAAGAAGCAACTTTTTTTAAAGTAACAGGATTCTTACTCATTTACGTGATTAAATTAAGATGGTGTAAATGTGAATAGCATTAAGCAGTATATTTATAGTCAATTGTTAATGCTATGTACAAATTAAGTTCTTGTGATGTCTGTTATCTCGTTTTAATGTATACCTTGACTTGTTCCACATCTGTAAAGTTTTTCCTCCTTGATGGGCACTATGGAACACAATATAGGAATAAATTACATTACCTAAAACTGTCACAGTTTTGGCTGCTTGTATTGTGGGCCTATTTAGATTGACAGTGGTATACCAGATTTGATACTTCATAGCATTTTGTTATAATAAAAGAACTTGTTTGAAAACGTCAGGCTAGTGCCATTAGCATCCTCAGATTCTGATGAGAAGGTAGAAGACCTCTATGAAGAGTTTCAGAAATTGATAAATGAAAGCAAGTCCCGCATGTGCATGAGGACTTTCAGGGCAAAATCAGCACAAAATCCGAGGATTCTTCAGTGAGAAACTTCATATGTGATAGGTCATACTTTAGTAGACTTTTCAAAGGGCAAAACATGTTAATCTGTATCAATTCTACTATGCAAGGATCAAATGCAACTGAAAATTAAATGGCCTGTTTCTTTACACAAAAACAATTGTGAAAGATGTGATGGCTCACTTCAGAATTTAAAGTTATCAGACAAACAATTCACAAGATAGACAAGCTCATCAGGCAGAAAATCAAAAAGCTAAATTATGAGAAGTTATTTTTAAAGAGTGCTGCCAGGCTTAATTTGCCAGCTTCGTAGCAAATGAAATCAGATTTATCTTTACATTTACACTCCGCAAGCCCTATTACGATGCAAAGTGGGCACCATCATCGGTAAAAGTGCTCTTACAGTATCAACAGCCCTTGCAGTGCATGCCGATGTTGGTAATAACTTGCATGTTGAACAATAGGAACTGAATTTGACAAGTTGTCAGTCTCGTGTCGAGAGGCAATGGGAGAGCTTGTTCGCAATTTCCTATGGTTCACAAATAAAGTTAGCTGGTATGTTGTTTTACTGGGTTATATTTTAACTATAGTGTCACAATTTTTGGCAAAATCGGAAAGACGACGTAAAAGTAGGTAAGTGTGACGGTGAATGTATATCTTGGGCTGTGCTACACATCAGTCTATTATGGCAGCTATATATTTTCGTGTGGAGATTCATTGGCTATGCCAACTGTCAACCATGCTGTCACATTTCAACCTAACCAAGGCAGGAGGCTTACCAAGGCTGCAGGCTTTGCAACAGATTAGTCTGTCATCGCGTGTAGTTATTTTCAGTCACAAATAAAATATGAAAAGCAGTAACCAACCTTAAAATGCATTACAACCAGAAAAATGAAAGTTATTCTGTTGCTCCCCATATTGAAAACAAATGTAATCAATTTGTATCTTCTGCTGAAAGAAACCTTAATATTCAGTGATTCTCATTGGCTACCATACACTATCATTTGACTGACTGTGACCAACATCATCGAATTGTGAACATCAGTACACAACACAAGAGCCGACAACACCATAAGTGCAGTTCACACTTTAGTGTGATCATGATACCTCCACACTTTCCTGTTGCATTCGTGAATGGTGATTGGGAAGAACTGTTGGTAAGCCTCCATATGAGGACAGATTCCTTGTATACTAGCATGATAGCCATTTTGCAAAATGGAAGGGGATAATATGTTTTGCAACTCTCTTTGGAACATAGGTTCTTGGCATATTAAGAGTAAACCTGTGTGATGTGCCGTGCCTCCCTTGCAGCATCTACATGAAGTTGGATGAGCATCTGCATGACGCTCACTTGCTTACTAAATCAACCCATGGAGACATTTTCAACTATAATACGGATCTTCTGTCATTGCTATTAATTCTGCCTGGTACTGGTTCCTGATAGAACAAACTGTAATCAAGTATTGGTGTTGTCAGGTACATCTTTCATAAATGAATTAAATGAATGTAGTATTCCTTCATTAAATCAACCTGCCTTTTCAGTAATTATTGTGATGTTTCTGAAATCAGTCAATAGGGGCTCTTTCCGCCTATATATGCAGTGTGTTAAATTTAGGTTGGTCAAATGACAGTTCCTTCACTAAATGTCAACCCGGTGCAAGTTTTCTTGCATTTTGCTAAAATTTTGTGAAGTTGGCTCTCTACGTACAAGAGCAATCAGCAAACAATGTTCTTGAGCTTCCAGTGTTATCCACCAGATCATATATGTAAATCACAGATGGCAATGACTGTATAACTCTCTTGGGGCTTGCTCAAAATTACTCTCACAGCCAAAGAGTTCTCCTCATTAAGAATTACTTGCTGAGTTCTGTATGCTTGGAAGCCTCCAATCATTTCACGAAGTTAGTCTGATATTCTGCAAACTCTGTTTTGTTCACTCGACCTTCTGGAGTCAAGGAATTCAGAGTCAGCCTGTATGGCTTCTGGCCCTCATGGATGAAAGTAGCAAACTGACATTTATTACAGAATAATAATCACCGTGATCTCTAAACAATTTTGTTGCTTGTGGGTTTCATTTCTTGAAGTAAAGACTAGTACTCAATAAAAATTATTTTGAGATCAAGACTAACTATTGTGGTGCAATAAATTCTTCTATGATCACGATTTACCATTGGCATCAAGTCTCATAAAAGAAAACAAATGAGTGTTTCGCAAGGTTAGTATTTGTGACATCATCATTGATTCCTACAGAGGAGGTTTAAACATGTTCTATAGTTCCAAAACAGTAATATTGGCCTGTAGTTATGCTCTTGTCAGATGATCATCCTGGAAACTAAACTGACGGATGCCTTTTTTTCAGTTGTTTGAAATGCTTCATTTCTCGAGTGACCTACAGTAAACTGCTGTTAGGTGAGGAAGTTGTTTTGCATAATTTATATAAAACTTACAGGTGTCCCATGAACTCCCATTGTCTTTTCTCCATTGAGCAATTTTAGTTGATTTTCTGATCTGTAACCCCTTGTTATTATGACATTTTGATATGATGTTATTGCAAAGACAAACCATAATACAATACATCTAATTTCAGAAGACTGAATTTAGTATTTTGACTTTCCTCGTGTTCTCTTGTTTCAGTGACAGGGCGATCACTGACTGACTGTATAGTGACTTTGACATATTTACTAACTTTACATACTTACACATTGTGTTTCTGAAAGGCATCATCTAACCATTGCAGTGTCTCCCATGTTAAGTTTTCCTCCACCTACATCTGCTCATAAAGTCATATTGAGTTGAAGTCTGAACTGATCACACTTATACTCTCTGTCAGGAGACTAAACTAGACCTGAATGTGTGGCAATAAGGTGCAAACAGTCCATATATGCAAGTTGGAGAGGATTTGGCTTTTGAAAGACTTTACTAGAATGTTTTCTCGTGAGGGGAAAAACAAGACATTCAAATTCCCTTGTTGAATTGCTATGAGATTATGTCCCAAATTACTACCAGAAGTAACCTGAAGCTTTGTTAATGCTTATCCAGATCATGACACAGTGATGCCAGTTTGAAAGGAAGTATTCCTTCTGCAGAAACCAGGAGAACTTATTCTGTTACATCATAAACATTTCACAACATAACTTGTTCCTACCGTATGGCTGTCATCTTGAGACTGAATAAGGAAAAGGAAAATGTCACAGCAAAATCTGCTAAGTTTCAAACTTCACTCAACATAAAACAGTGTCATACCCAACATGTGCTGCATACACCGACAATAGTTTGAGATGGTGCTCTTGTCTGTAAGTAAGGTCTTTGTTGTTAATGGGACATTAAATCCTAATCTTTATTCCTTACTTTTTTTTTGGCTTACTGTGACTTTGGTAAACTGAGAATTCTTAATGGGACAAGTGAAAAAGGAGTGGCAAGAGATCAGTATGATTTGTCATATGTTATTGTAAGCTCAGCTAGATTAACTTCGCCAACACTCAACAAAAATGTCACCTTCCAACCTAACATAGATCTCAGGCTACGCTACAGGTCAGTATGTCACCGCACCTAAGATCTTGTATTCATATTTGTTGGCTTCGTCAACTTGCCACCAAACTGTCACCTTCCTGCCTCACCTAGACCTTCGGTAACATTACACTTCAGTGTGTTACCACAGTCTACATCCTAGAAGCTAATACAGACACACAAAAAATGTTGTTAGTGTTCTTTTCGATTACTGTTTGTACACATGTGAAATCACATTTCACATAATTGGAGTACAGGATGGGACCTAATGTTGGTAGGTTCAGTTAATCTGCTACATTCATGCTCAGTGTCACAGAAAATAGATCATGCTCAGTGTCACAGAAAATAGATCATGCTCAGTGTCACAGAAAATAGATCATGCTCAGTGTCACAGAAAATAGATCATGCACAGTGTCACAGAAAATAGATCTTGGATTTGTGTGGATCATAATATAGTTCATTCCTGCTCATTGTACTAGACTCCATGTTCAGTAACCATCCCAAAAGTTATATCAGGGAAGAGGCCTGTTCTGAGTTAGGCTCATGGTTATTAACAGGATATCTGATGATGTCCAGTGTGTGTGCACACAGCGAAGTGAAGGAGAAGAAATCAATATGTATAGAGACTGATTTGTCCACTAAAAATGAGTGAAGTATTCCTATGAAGGCAGATAGATGGAGGTACATCTCACCTGTGCCGACATACACGAATGTCAGTTCTAATAAAGGGGTGGTAATGCAGACCTATTAAAAAAAAGGTTAACATAGCTTCCAATGTAATTAATACCTACTGATTGTATAAGAGTACAGAGACATCTGCCTTTCGTCTCATGCTCGGTTATCTAACCTGTCATTCTGTTTCCCTGCACCAATTTAGACTGCACTGCCTTGGCCTGCTAGAACTAGACTAAGAAATCTGGTGTTGCTCATTGTGGGCCTAAGTGACTGTTCAAGCATCCCTACCACTTGATGAAGAACAGTAATTGTTGAGCAAAGGAAGATTTGAGAACTGAAAATAGTAATGTAAATCTTGAAATGTTATCCGCAGTGTAATTTCTTGCGTCCGAAATCTTAAAAGTTATTAGGATAATAGTTTATTTGGATGCCACAATAGCCTGGAACAAGTAGTATTCTATACTGTGGTGAATATGTTCTATTTTCTTTCAAATGAAACTGGTTCAATAATTGGTAAGACCAGTGATAATGTGATTGCATACAAGTTAGAACCAGACTGATTTATCTTAGCTTTCTGGCTATTGGTGATTAGTACAAAAGTCTGATGGACCTCTTTCGAAATGCACTGCTCATTGATATGCCTCTTGTTGCCTATCATAGTTGGTTTACTTGGCCAATTACTTCCTTACTCCTTTTGCTGCCACAGTTTCCCAGGTTTCATTACTATATTAAAGCTGAATGCTTCCTATGTAGCCAATAAAGCTATCATCAAATCCCTTCCGTTTTCATGTCATTGCAAAATTCTTCCATTTTGGTTGTTCACTTTCAGCTACCATAGGTGGGAAATGAATTGAAAAATTGCGTAACAAGGGTATGATAGTACCTATCAATGCTATTCTGACTTTCCTTAACACATAGCATAGCTATTTACTTGCAGTCTTAAGGATTTGTTTCTGATTCAAAACTTTGAACTTAGAAGTAGTTGAGCAGTTTGTTCAGATTGAGAAGATAATTTGTTCATCTGGTCAGATTTCATCTGGTTTGTAATTATCTGTCTGAATTAAATCATCTTTACTTGGTTAATTCTCTATGGAACAAATCATCATCATCATCGTCATCGTCATCGTCATCATCATCATCGTCATCATCATCATCATCATCGTCATCATCATCATCTGTGTATCAAATGCCAAAACTGAGAATGGTGGAGTATGGCAGATAAATTTGAAAATGTAAAGCCATCGAGTAACAGTAGATTTCAGAGCTTTTAGAGCAGTTGTTTTAGAAAGTAAAAAATAGGAAAAACTTATTAAACATTACATTGCCTGGCGGAGGAAGTATTTCTCTGTTCAGCAGGCATAATAAATTACTAAGCTTGCATAGTTTTGTCCTGCTGCACAATGTTCATAGAGATGTCCACCACATTGTTTCACCAATATTTGTTTCCATGTGTACAGCAGATTTAGCGCAGTAATTATTCTTGTTTTTCTTTGTGTTGTCGCATGATAGAGCAGTCTCAACATGACACAGTATTAGAATGCATGATTCTACTCAAAAAATTTTATGCAGTAGAGTGCCCCCCCCCCCCCTCCCCCCCCCCTCCCACACACACACACAGAATTTAGTGAGAGAGATTATTTGAATTCATTGTAACATATGACAGTCGTAGAAAAATACCTAATTGTGCTCAGTTGCTGTTTTCTTTTGAACACTTGTCCACAGTTCCCGTTGCCCCACATGAAGCAGAAATCGGAAGTGCCGAGTAACCCCGAAGAAGAAGTGATAAAGGACTACTGGGTTGTTGAAGATATGTATTCATTTGAAAATGTGGGATTCTCAAATACAGTTTCTGGCGTCAAGTACTTGGCGTGTGCTGACTGCGAAGTGGGCCCTATTGGTTGGTACGACATTGCAGCACGCACCAGCTACGTAGCACTTTCACGTGTGTTACATGGCAATATCTCTGGCAACATCTAGTGCATATCAGTTATATTTTTTATGTCTGCTGGTGCACTCTGGTCTATGCAGTCCATTTAGTTTTTTGCAGCAATATGCCAGGCACCATTCTGTGTCTTCCTTCTTGTTATTTCTTTCATTGTAATAGCAGGTGCATACTCTGAGAAAATGTTAATCATTCTCTCTCTTCAGTGAACTTCATAGCCTGTTATTTGTTAAATGTATTGTGCAAAATACAGGTTTATACTTTCATTAGAATACATTTTTGGTTCACATATCAGCTACCACAGACTGCACAAATGTGTGAGGTTTTTTGTGATAGTTTCTATGGAAACCGTTAATTGTGTGTCACGTATTGTGTATAAGTTCTGTCAGTATCATTTGGTGCTTCCAGACATAGAAGTTTCATTTCACTCTAGAGAACAAGTGGTGGCAACAGAGACTGAGTTTGAGACATGAAATTTTCCAAAGTTTGAGCTGTAATTTCTATTGTAAGATAAGATTAACTTGTGTAAGACATTGTGGGCATGTGAAATGTAAACAGACTGAACTAATATATTAACCTGTTGACTGCTTGAGTTATTATTTGTTTTCATTTTTACAACTGCTGAAATACTTAGTAATATTTTATTAAAATATTCATAACAGTAAAGCTCAAAGTCTAATTTGCTTTAAGAATTTTATTATCCATTATTTGCTTGATTGTGATGGCGAAAGTTCATATTTTGTGATCCACCGGCGAAGGTTTCTGCATCAGTGCCATTGGACTGCACCTATATTTGCTTGTCACAGAAGTAAATGGTAATGTAAAGCTAATGTAAAATGTTATAAAAACCATATTGATTTACATTATTCTCAGATCCTGCACAATTTTGCACACAGAACGTATACTAGAGTAAAATATGAAATAATTGAATAAAATCTTAGATGCTGCATTTCCATAACTTCAGGGCTAATATCTTACTGTTAATCAATTACATGTGATTTTTTTCTGTAAATTAATGTTCATTATGATGCTGTCTCAGGTTGGTCTGATAACATAGAGTTGCTTTCATGTATGTTATTAGTGAAACATGGTTTACTTGAAGTTTTTGGTTGTTATAAATATTATCCAGTGTGTTTTACGTTTCTCACACTTATAAGCAGTAGAATGGTAGAAACACTGCCAATGTGAAATTAATTTTTGTTTTTCCGCACTGCTGTCAGTCATCATTCATTTTCAGAGATTTTCAGAGTTTTATGTTGGAAAATTAGAATCCTGAGGTTATTACTGAGTTTATTACTGTAGTGATATATTGCCGAAGATTATGCATGCATTTTTGATAATTAATGCACATTGCCAAGCTGTTCTGCAGCAAGTGTGAACTATTACTCGTGATTTGTAATTATATGTTGTATATGTGCACACATTTTTAAATGAAAATAATTATGTTTCAAGTTCCTAATGTAAGTGGTTCCTCAGTGTTTTCACTAGAGAAAATATGGATGCTGAGTGAATCATATTGTTACATAATAGACTTTATGCGAAGCTGATTTGTGTAACAGAACCAGTGTATTTTCTTCCTTAAAGTAGCAATTCCATAATGGAGAGTAAAGCTATTGTGTATATTATTATACAGAACTATTGACTTCGTTAGTTGAAGTCGTATCTTTTTGAGGGTACTGCTAGCGAATAATACATTGTTCATTTAGGCTGTTGCCATTTATCAGAAGTGTCCTTCAAAAATTATATCATCTTTCATGTATCAGATGTGCCTGATGATTGTTGGACACACACCATATGCATTTGAATTAATCATAATTTAAAAAATATGGTTTTATATGACCAGACAAGAGAACAAGACAGGATGAAACAAGTCTACATTGACATTAGTATGTATGTGATCAAGGCCCTTAGTTACCTGTGGACATTAGTTTTTTTATTTTTCAGCAGTTGGTACTCATAACTTCAGCTTTCCTTTGTTGTCTTGGTTTCACTTTGTGTCAGGATATGCTACATTGGATATTACAGTTCCCAGTTTCTGTTGCAAGTGACTGGGAGGTGACAACACCACATAGCTGCTTTGCTTCAACAGTCCTCCTAAATGTGGGCTTGCTGGTTACAATAAAGAAAGCATATAATTTAGATTCTTAATTCATTCAATTACCTGCTGGTATTCAAAGATTATTAAGTTGTTTTCTGTTATGACTGGTAACACAGATTCGATATATGCAAGACACTTGTGTTTGCACATTAAGTAGTTACATGTTAAAAATTGCACTCCGTCTCAGGTCTCTCCCCCCTCCCCCCCATCTTCCTTCAACATTTGGAGGGCTATGATGATTAGTAGATTAGAGGAAGGGAAGGGCATATGAGCACCAATACTGCCAGAGATAGAAAGGCACTATAGTTTAATAACTCTATTTGGTGACTTGTATATAATGATAGAAAAACAAGGAATAGTGTGCCCAAATTTTGGCATGATCAGGTGTGACTGGACTACACTTTCATCTTGTCTTCTTTGTTGAAAATGTAACTGGTTTGCTTCCATGTGAAATATTCCATTTTTTAATTGCAGTGGTGAGATTTTACATAAATCATTAATTAAAAGTTGTCATCTGTATAGTTGCTTTTCACATGAGATGCAGTGAAGTGTTAGTCCACTTCTTGACTGTCTTATGCATCGAATTTTCATTTCATGCTATCTCTTGTCTGGTTCTAGACCCTAAAGAGAAGCATTTTCTAATCCACTGCCAAAATGACAGGAGTATAGAGTCGTCTGCTATACTGCGAGGGAAAAGTAAATTAATGATATATTTATGAAAATAAAATGTTGTTTCAGAGTAAGGATGACGGTGGAAAATGTTCAGTGAAAGCTTAAGATTCAATGTTTGTTTTATGTTCTGTTCTGCTCTGATTCTCCTGCTTCAGGTTGTTAAGTGGTAAGTAGGATTTCCTCTCTTATGTCATTGATATACATTTTTAATTTTGTGCCAGTAGTTCATCCTCTGAGGTAACCCTCACTGCTACCTGCTATTAGACAGAGGAATGTTGTTTAAATGAAGCGCCATTAATGTTAAAGTGTCAATTGTATAGTTTTTACATTATTTCAGCATTACTACTTGCCGAAAAATGTGACATTTATATCTCAGCTGCCTCTGTGCAACACTTGTAAGTTGATTTTGAACAGTAGGCACAAACTGCTTGAGACTGTTGCCAATAGAAGATGTAACACACGCGTGTGTGAAGGCAAGGTTTCCATGCTAGGCACCAGGTGACTTGGGGTGGAGTTTATTCTAGTGGGTAGCATGGTGGTTGTGCTGCTCTGTTGGAGTAAGATGTGGGCTGGAGCACAGTGAACAATACTGCCACCAATATGGAAGACACTGTCACTCTTCGGCTGATAATAAAACTTGACAGTTATGGGGCTGTACTGTACAGAGTTAGTCATTCCTTGCATTCTTTGGATCGCTTCTTCGATGAATACCTTCTGGGATTTGGGAATTTACATTAACAAAGTGAAACAGCTGTTGAAAACAGCTTTAACAGCTGTCAATTAACTGTTACGTACTATTGTGCTAATTCGAGCTATACTGAGCATAGTGAAACAACAAGAAAGCAGTTACTTTGATACCTGCAGGTTGTCTCCAATTGCCAGTTTAATATCTGCATGGTGACAATTACATTTATCACAAGTAGTTACCATTGTTTCACAAAACAGAAGTCCGTTTGCAAAGCGTATTGCTACTGTCATGCAGCTAACAGGAATTTTCAATCCTAGATAATTTGTGAAAGGGTTGATCTTGGCCATCAGCTATAAACCAAACATCACCAGAAACACCCTTTTCATTAGATGTTACTGTTTCTTACCCACTCAGAGAGAGCCTCCAGTAGTTTGGCACCATTGTTAAAAATCACCCTTTTTTTGATAAATTCATTAGTCTCTTTCGTTATTATAAATGTACTGCCAATTTTACCTATCTATAAAACTAGAAACTTGAGAATGAGTTGTAATTGAACTTATTTTGCAATGTGTGGTAAATTTGCTTCTATTTGTATTTCACCATTAGGCAGTAGCAAAATACTTGACGTTAACAATCTTTAACAATGTTCAAACACTGTTAGAAAATAAGTGAAGCTTTATGTGTGTCCACAGAACCTGTGAATACATTAGCTGATGTTGTAAGACCTAAATCACTGTTCTCCCACTTATACACAGTGCAACTTTGTAGAGTCTGGCATATAGAAATACTTATTGTTTTATTCTGTCTGTCTCAAGTCTTGTGCAAAACTGTTTCTTTCCATACAGAGTAATTGTACAAATGTATCGTTTATTCCATGTTTGTGCAATTCACCCATCACTTATTTCGTTATATAAAGACATTACATATTGTCGTCTACATTTTTCTAAACACTACAATTAGAATTTCAGTGCTAGTGTTGTTAACATTTCTTCAGTCATTTTATGTGAGTCAGTATTTCAATCTTTGTAGTTTCTCATTAGAATGTTATGTTTATTCAAACTTTTACATGCTTCTTGAGAAAGTTTACTGCCTTATAACTGTAGGAATGACATTTAGTAAATATTTAACTGCTTTGTGTCCTTCAGCATTTTCTGAATGTGATCACCTACAGTGCGCAGCCTCAAGCACTGGAATTCGGCTCTGAGGCAGGGAAGTGCACTCACCGCCAATATGGGACCACTTGGGTCGAGCCTTCACTGCAGCTTTTGCTTTTCTACGTGATATAAATATCTAGAATATTAATTGTTTGATACCCTGAGTCTTTCAGGCATTGAATAAAATTATTTTTGAAGCAAATATTTCCTCTTTGTAGTGTCAAATATTGCAATTGTTAAATATTGTAACTTTAGGAGTATGACTAAATTAATAGATATTGTAAATAACTGAATGGATGATATTTTGTTACATTTTCTGAGAACTCTGTCTATTATGTGTTTCATCACAAAAATGAAAGGAAGAAGGAAACTGCTCTGTAGTTTGAGAGAAAAATAATCTTTATCATTAACGTGTTGGGATGTTGTAAGGCCAGCAGATCTGCACTAAAAAAAAAATATCGGAAGTTAATTTTTTGTAAAGTAAAGGCTTTTTAACGACTCTGTAGAAGTGTTTCCTTATCCCACTTTTAGTAAAGCAGTATCTAATGAGAAATTGCCGAGAGATATCACGGTGATTCAGTCAAGCCTCAGTAGGGCAGTCAACAGTAGAAAATTCACACATCTCGTGGCAAAAAAAAAAAAAATCTAATTGAGATATAGTATGTGTTACTGAAATGATTTATTTGTAGCTGTCAGTTTACAGCAGTTCAAATACATGTCTTGTGTTGCTGGTCATATTAATGAAACTGTAGCATTACTTTTTAGTTTCAAATCTGTTTTGTTTCTCTGCCAGGCACAGAGATTTTAGCGTCAGAACTAAAATTTGCTTTCCTGGCACTACCATTGTTTTGAACCAGTTATTTCTCTCTCAACATGGTGAATTTATTCAGTAGCAGCTTCATATTTTCATTACCATACATGTTACTTATTGTTGTATTTGCTAAGTTGTGAACAGTTTTTAGAAATTTCAGATTGATTGTCTGTTGTGGATACGTAGAGTTATTCGCTGTCATACCTGTCCAAACACTTAAAATTTTGATTAATAGAATTTTATGTGGTACTTTGTTGTTTTTAATAAATCTTTGTGTGTTTCACATTAAGACAACACTGTTTCCCTGAATCCAACAAATTCAAGTTGCTAAGTGCCTCTAGATCAGCTTAATAACTGTAAAAATTTGTAATTCACTTTAATGGTTCCTTTTACAATACATTATATGTTCCTCAGTTTGGTCGTATTGATGCCACATGAGTATAAAAAAAGCGTAACATAGGATTTATTCATGCCTTTACTATCCACTCAGAGTGTGCACAGAAGTGAAAGACTGCCTTACTCCCTTGATTATTATGATTGTAGTATGCTACATATGTAAGGATATTAATAACTTTTCAGATTTCTTCGGAAAATAATTTTCGAGAGTAAGTAGTCGTGACGGTGCTTGAGGTTTGTGTCTGTTAACTGAAGTAAGTGACTTGGTTGAAGCATTTCAACAATTCTCACTTATTAGTGATATAAACTACATGAACAGTACTCAGGGATGGGTTGCTTTGGAGTTAAAGAGCAGTTTCCTTTTGTATTATTTGTCACCTACAATAACACATCTGTCTTTGATAGCTTCCTTCAGCTGGCAACTGCTGTGGTATTCGATGGATGTGATTGTGGTTTACCATATTGGCTATTTTTGATCTACTAATAAACATTAATTACTTTGTTACTGTTTAAGACAATAGTCACTGTACAAAGAACTGGTTCTGACAAACCCTTTAAAAACAAAAATAGCCCTATGACATGCCACCAGGCTTGTTTGAAATAGTCCACCATGAACATTATTTTTCACCCAGAGATATTGCATAGGGGTCTACTGGTTAGGGAATTGTTAGCTAAGTCATACCATGTAGAGTATACAGGCACATTTGAAAATAGACTAAGCTTTTGGCCAAAGTTCTCCTGCAGATTTAGAAAACACACACACATTCAACCATGTACTTACTGAACCCCAACTGAAATGAGTAGTGATTTCAGCTGGTGGTGTTACTAGGTGTACAGAAGTGGCATAGCAGGATAGGAATGGGAGGAGATGATGATGCAGTGCTGTCTCTGCGAGTGTGAATGGTAGGCTGTTAGGTGCAACACCCGGAGGCTGTGCTTGGGGGAGGGTACTGGAACACTTGTGTGAGGCTCGAGCAGCAGATATGGGCATAGAGGTTGGGAGAACACACTACCTGTTTCACTGGTAGCCCTGATTTCGATGGAGTTTGAAGTGGGTGGTAATGGGGAGGTGTGTGGGACAGATCTTGCATCTCACCTCTTTATGAGGATATGATCTGTAGGACAAAGTGTTGTGAGCAGGTATGGAATAGGGACTGATGAGAATATTTGTAGTAGGAGGCAGAGTACCTTAGTGGGAGGGGTAGAGATAATATTTTCTATTTCAAGGCACGAGAGATGGTTGAAACCGTGATACAGAACATAATTCAGTTGCTCCAGTGTTGGTAGGTGTCGAGTTCCAGCCTTTGTGGCTGGACAGTGGGTAGGTGAAGAACGGTAAGTGACTGAGGAGACAAGGCACAGAGGTCTGCTTCTGGACTAGATGTGGAGGGTACTTTGTCTGAAAGCCTCTGTGGGATACTCGATATATTTGAAGAGGGGGCTGCTCATCACTGTAGATGCAACGACCATGGATGTGTGGAAGAGACTTTGTGGTGACAGCTATCAAAATGGAGGTATTATTTGTGGTTGTAAGTTTGATGTGGACAGAAGTACTGATAGCCATCTGTGAGGTGGTCAGCATCAAGGAAAGTGGCTTGATGGTCTGAGAAAGACCAGGGGAAGCGATGAATTGGGAGGGGGGTATTGAGATTCTGAAGGAATCTGGATAGGGCATCTTCATTCTCGGTCAAAATGATGTTATCGTCAGTGAACAATGAATCTGAACCAAGGGAGCTGTTTGGGATTCTGGGTGGCTACGGTGCTAATGTAAAGTGGTTGGTAAAATATAAATAATAGGTGTAAAGAGTTTGTCAGGTGGAGTGGGCAAGGAGAGAAAGGGGAGCAAGGGGAAGGGTTGGGAAAGGGTGGCTGATGGCTGGGAGGGAGAGGTAACATTTGTACAGGGTATGAATGTGGCACTAACAGTTGTATGCAGACACACAGTGGCGCAGAGGGGAGGATAGGATGGATAGATAAAACAGAAGAGGAGTTAGACTGTGGAGAGGAGGTACGAGTTAAGTTAGGATCATGGGACAAGGTCTAGGAGAATTAAGATATCGAAGGACAATTGCAAGGCCAACCACCATGTATGTAATTCAGAGGTGCTGATGTTGGAGGAAATAGTCCAGACGACATGGGTTGTGAAAGCTCCGCAAAGCATTTTATCTGGGGAAGACCAACAATCGGCTATCCATCAGAATGAATGGTCAGTAGCAAACTGTGGCCAAGAGCAGAGTTCACCACCAAGTGGCAGAAAATGCTGCTAAGCATAACATGATCAATTTCAGCGACAGCTGTTTCATCTTGACAATAAAGTAAGTTAACCTCTAAACCCTTACTTGTAAGACTTAAGTACCACATGACTGCTGATTCAAGTGTTATCAATTTTCTATAGCTCACAATTTTAAGGATGGCTAACAGCAGCAAAAACAAATAAACTTTCAGTAATTGATTTATATAGCCAAGTGCTTGCTTAAAATTTTTTTGTATAAGGTCTTGATCAGGCTTCAGTGCCATTAAGGGGTATCTTCTTCAGAAGGAATAAAGTCACATGAATTACATTGTGTTAGAACTGTAAGCATACATTATGAGCTAAGATACTCAAGTTAGACAGTAGAAATTATGGATTTTATCCATAGCATGTTAGCTCTTAATACGAGGGCTATTCAGAAAGTACAGAACGTTCCTGTCCCATGCCGCTAGGCATGCGCTGATCGCGTATATTTTGGTATGTGCATGCTCGGCAGCTGTCGGCATCCATCTGTGACAGCGGGAACATCTCTGCACATCTGGTTTTTTCAATATTCGAATTTGAAATTTGCTCTGCAATCGAAAATCCCACCTGTTGTGAGGTGTGGTCTGTGATGCAGTTTTGTTGAGAAAAGAAAAAAAAACCTAAAACCTACAGAAATTTATCGTGAACTGTGCAAAGTGAACGGAAACAACGTAATGAGTGAATGTTCCATCCAAAAATGGTGCATTCAGTTTAAAAATGGCCAAACCAACGTTCATGATGAAGAGAAGAGTGGACGCCCAAGCATTGTGACTGATGATCTTGTTGCTAAAGTTGATGAAATGATCTGTGAAAACTGCTGCTTCACCATAACGAAGGTTTCGCTTTCTTTTCCACAATTTTCACAAACTATGTTGTTTGAAATTGTCAATCAAAAGCTAGGCTACCACAAATTTTGTTTTTGCATGGCAATACCCGACCTCACACAGCAAACCACAATAAAAAAAACCTCCTTAATTCAAATGGGAAATTTTCCCTCATTTGCCCTGCAGCTCTGATCTTGCACCAAGCAACTTCCACTTGTTTCCCAAGATGAAGAACTGGCTTGCAACACAGCGCTTTGATGACGATGCGGAACTCCAGGCGGTCGTGACTCACTGGCTGAAGTCTCAGGCGGCAGAATTTTACGACGGTCTTTCAAAGCTTGTCCACAGCTATGATAAGTCCTATGTGGAAAAGTAGTATGTCATTTGCTTTTTCGGATGTATATAATAAAATGTATTTCTTGCACTTGGTTCTCTTTTATGCTAAAACATTCCTTACTTTCTGAAAGCCCTCGTATATACTTAAAATTTGAATGTAACTTAATTAATGTGACTGTATTCCCTTAGTGGTATTGAAACCTGGTCAGGGCTTTTTACAATGAACTTTATGTAACCAGTTGGCTGTATACATCATTTACTGAAAAACTTTATAGCTTATATTTCAAGTCTTAACACACATTCTAAAGCCTCATTTTCTAGATGATAACTTGCTGAATGGCAAGGGACCAAATCATTTGAACAGGAGAAGGGACCTGTTGTGAATCTTGCATACCAGTAGGTTAGTAGAGTGAAAAAGTTCATAGAAAATGCACGTATTTTCCATCTATCAATCACTATTGCTAGCTTTGAAACCTAGAAGGCAATTCAAAAAGACTGTAGAGTTAAGAGAGAAATATAGTTTCGCTGTATGTTGGTCAATAGTTATTACAGTCGTGTGAACAGAGCAATTAGAAAATAGGGTGTGTTACAAGGATACAGAATGGCTGAGCAGTGCTAACTTTGAGTAGTGTGTGTGTGTGTGTGTGTGTGTGTGTGTGTGTGTGTGTGTGTGCGCGCGCGTGCACTTAGGTTAGAAAGGAGAATCAGGTTGCTCTACTGTGTGACAGAGATGAAAGGTAGGGCAACCAAGTATAGGAAGTCAAAGATAAGTGCTATGTCAGACAGTTCAGCGATGATAGGGCAGCCGGAGAAGTGGAGATGAATTAAAAGAAAACAGAAATGAAAAGTGTAAAGAATTATGTCATTGAGAGGTGGAGGGGGAGTGGAGATTGAGTACGTAATGAAATGGGATATAGGAAATGCAAAAATGTAATTCCCTGTGACTACAATATTAATGAATCAAGATTAGAATCAGACAGTTTTCACAAATATTTCACTGTAACGATTTGTAGGTATGTAAAATAGGTAAAACAGATTAGACTTTGGTTCATTGAAAGGATACTAGAAAAAAATGCAGTACGCTATGAAGGAGATTGCTCACAAAACACTTGTGGAGCTCTCCTTTAATACTGCTGAAGAGTGTGGTACTCATACCAAGTAAGTCTAATAAGGGATAACAGGTACAAAGAAGAGCAGCACGAGTCACAAGTTTATTTTACCCGTGGGAGTGTGTCATGATGCTATGGTTGGGAACCTTCCCTGGCACTCACCCAAAGACAGACACAATCTTTTCCATGAGAGTCTACTTACAAAGTTTCAAGAACCAGTTTAGGTGAGGAAGCTAGGAATATACTCCATCCTACTGTGTGTAACTCCCAAAGAGAGCATGAAAACAAGATTAGACTGATTGCAACACACACAGGCATTTAGCAATAATTCTTCCAGTGATCCATATGGGAATGAAAAATGATGATGCACTAATAACTTGTATAATGGGAAGTACCCTCTTCCATGCACCTCGTAGAGATTTGCAGCTTATGAAAGTAGCTGTATTCCACAATATGCAGGCGATTAGATATTTCCAAATATATCTGAGTATATGTATAAGTTGATCTTAGGTAATGCTTACATTGCCACACTTTAACATAATTATCAAGGAATTTATAAGTACATACACCGATCAACCAGAACATTATGATCACTAGCTAACAGCTGGTATGTCCACCTTTGGTGCAGGTAACAGCAGCAACGTGTCGTGGCATGGAAGCAATGAGGCCTTGGTAAGTTGCTGGAGGGAGTTGGCACCACATCTGCACATAATTCCCGTAAATTCTTGGGAGGGGGCCATTAAGCTCTGACACCTCATTCAATCACATCTCAGATGTATTTGACTGGGTTTAGAACTGGCAAGTTTGGGGGCCAGCACATCAACTGGAACCCCCCCACTGTGTTCCTCCAACCATTCCATCACACTCTTTGTGACATGGTGCATTATCTTATTGAAAAATGCCCCTATTGCTGGGAAACACGATCATCATGAAGGGGTGTGTGTGGTCTGCAACCATTGTACGATACTCCTTTGTCGTCCTGGTGCCTTGGATGAGCTCCACTGGACTCACGGATGCCCCTGTAAATGTTCCCCCACAGCATAATGGAGCTGTCACCAGCTTGTCTCCGTCCCTCCATACAGATGTTGGGGAGTTGTTCGCTTTGAAAGATGACAGATTTGCATCCTCCTATCGGCATGAAGAAGGTGTCGGGATTCATCACACTGTGCAGTTCTCACGTGCTCATTTGTCATAGTTGCTGATGTCTTGGTGTTAACATTGGCACATGCACGGCTTGTCAATTTCCAGCACCCATTGTTAAGAAAGTTTGGTGCACTGTGCGTTCAGATGCAATTGTACTTGTCCTAGCATTAAAGTCTGATGTTAGCTCTGCCACAGTTTACTGCCTGTCTTGTTTTACTAGTCTGCCCACCTACGACGTCTGACCCCACAATGTCTGGATGGTTTCACCTTGGTTGAAGATACTCACCACAGCACTCCTTGAACACCTGACAAATCGTGCAGTTTCAGGAATGTTTGTGCTAGGCCTCTGAGCCATTAGAATGTGCCTTTGGTCAAATTCAGATAGATTGCACACCTTCCCCATTCTACGCACAGACAGTATGCTCCCCATTCTACGCACAGACAGTATGCTCACAGACACTCGGTGCACTGTGCATGTGTCCAGCTAGCAGTCATTCCTTGCCAGATGATGCTGCTATTGCCTGGATGGGTGTATATGACCACTGTCCTACTATTGATGCAAACCCAATAGTTGGTTGGTGGTCATAATGTTCTGCCTAATCAGTGTATGTTACAAATCAAAATGTTGTATGGTTATCCATATTCTAAATCTTTTAAGCATGAACTTTAAAGTTTTGGAAACTAGTGATGTGAACTTTCGTCAGTAGTTGCCAGCTGGTTTATTATGTAAGTACATGATGCTATGGGGGGGGGGGGGGGGGGGTTATGGGCGCTCAACATCAAGGTCATCAGCGATGCTGTTGAACAGTAACTGTGCTCTTACATATTGATGATTTCTATATTTGAAATACTGTAGGGATCAGTAGCATGTGACTCTTATACTAGAAGAATGATGAAGTGTGGATTGGGGTGTTGAGGGTCTGTCGGTAGTCCAGGGATACTGACAAGACAGCATTAGCAGTTTACACACTTATTGGTTTTGGTTTTACAATTGAATCGTCATCTCCACAGCATCGGTGATGGCAGCGGTACCAACATGTGAGCTTGGAACATCCTGATGCATACATGTCTGTACAGTTGTGGGCACCAGCACAGCAGAAGCAGTGATGCGCAAGGCAGCCAGCCCAGCTGGTGGCAGGTGCTACTTGTCTGGCAATGAGTCCCAACAGCTCAACGACACTGTGTACTAGGGCACATCTGAGATAGTACTCCAGCAGCACTGCATGGGACATGATGGTCATGCAGTGTTACTCCATAGCCTCTCCATTAGAGGAAGTTCATGGATGCTGATGTCCACTCTCAGATACAAGTCGGGGAGGGAAGTGGTGTGGAGGGCTGGGCAGCAGCTAGCGTGCATCGCTGGAACAGCGACTGTATGACAGTGTGCTGAACACTATCAGTTTGCCCTCCAGTGAGCCAGTAGTAGAAGGCTCAGAGTTTTCATGTCAGCAGAGGAGACAATGCCAGCTCACAATGGATAAGTCCTGCAGGTCAGTGAGCTGCTTGCTGTCTCAATAGTAGTAGTCATCTGGCGAATGGTAGTCAGCGCGTTGTAGGTCCTGCTATGGAACTGGCTTACTGGAACTGAATACCTGCAGGGCTCAGAAGCCCAAATATTTGTAGCTATCTGTCAGAGGCGAAGACGATGTCTCTTGGCAAGGATGACCAAATGTGACTTGGATTTTTGGGCCCATCAGTATACTTCGCACTGCAGTAATCTGACCTTTTGTTTCAGGCTTTCAGCTTGTTACTTGCTGCAGTGATAGTGGGTTGGAAGTCAAACTTGCCTACGATTTGTGTGTTATTACTCCACTGTGGGTCGTTGGCAGGATGCTATGCTTCCTTCACAGTGAGGTCATAACTGCTGCATTGGCGATTCAGCTGTGTATAGCAGTTGCCTTGGTTGCGTGTTGTGCTATTTGCAATATAAGATCTCCTGCCTGTTTGACATTCCAATGAAGACATTGTCTTGGCTTGGCTCAGAGGCGGCCAGGGGAGACTTCAAAAATTTTACATTTGCCCAGGATATTTTTCTGCTGTGCAACACCTCCATCTACTTTAGAAAATTTTCCCCAAATTTTTCGAAGATTACATCTGAAATAATCTCATTACACCTATTTTTACATTGACAACTGTACAGGTTTTATGATTTGGGTGCTCATGAGAACTGAACCACAAGATTCTTGTTTTGTTTTTTTAATTGTATAACGCTATTTTCTATGTTCCAATATTATGAGAAGGATAGTTGCTACTCACCATATAGCGGAGATTGCTGAGTTGCAGATGGGAACAACAAAAAGATTGTCACAAAACAAACTTTCAGCCGACAAGGCCTTTGTCAGAAAACACACACACATGACAGCAGTCTCTGTGGCAGCTGAAGCCACACTGTGAGCAGCAGCAGTGTGTGATAGGAGAGGCAACTGGGTGAGGGTAAGGCGGAGGCTGGGGCTGGGAGGGGGAGCGATAGCATGGTAGGGATAGGGGACAGTGAAGTGCTGCTGGGGAGTGTGCAGCGACGAGGTGGAGATAGGGTAGGGCATCCGCACTATGTCATCAAAAGTATCCATACACCGCCAAAAACAAGTTTTCCATATTAAGTGCATTTTTCTGCTACCTACTGCCAGATTCTTCATATCAGCGACCTCAGTAATCATTAGACATCATGAGAGAGCAGTACGGGGTGCTTCGTGGAACTGATGGTCTTCGAACATGGTCAGGTGATTGGGTGTCACTCGTGTCATACGTCTGTAGACGAGATTTCCACACTCCTAAACATCCCTAGGTCCACTGATTCTGATGTGATAGTGAAGTGGAAATGTGAAGGGATGCATACAGCACAAAAACGTACTGGCCGACATTGTCTGTTGACTGACAGATACCACCGACAGCTGAAGTGGGTCATAATGTATAATAGGATGTGATGGATGGAGAGGGTTTTAAGGGTGCACGGCAGCAAGGTCTTCAGCGCCCGCTCAGTAACAGATTGAGATGGGTGTAAAGAAAAGACTCAGAACAATAAGATAAAACAGAAAGTAAGACACAGGAAACTAGCTTGGAAAAATATGTGCCTACCCACACCGAAGTGTGGGACGAGGCTGGCTGACCGCAAGGAAAAAGGGAGGAGCCAGTCACTTTGCAATACACTAAAACCTCCAGCCTAAAAGTTTAGGCCACACGACACCTCGCTTGGTGTAAGGAACGTAAACATTTGGCGATTGAACAGTGGAAAAACATTGTGCGGAGTGACAAATCATGGTACACAATGTAGCAATCCAATGGCAGGGTGTAGGTATGGCAAATGCCCGGTGAACATCATCTGCCAGTGTGTGTAGTGCCAACAGTAAAATTCGGAGGCGGTGGTGTTATGGTGTGGTCATGTTTTTCATGGAAAGGGTTTGCACCCCCTTGTTGTTTTGCATGGCACTATCACAGCACAGGCCTACATTGATGATTTAAGCACCTTCTTGCTTCCCACTGTTGGAGAGCTATTTGGGGATGGCGATTGCATCTTTCAACAGGATTGAGCACCTGTTGATATTGCACAGCCTGTGGCAGAGTAGTTACACAACAAAAACATCCCTATAGTGGGATGACCTGCACAGATTCCTACCCTGAATCCTATAGAAAACCTTTGAGATGTTTTGCAACACCAACTTCGTGCCAGGCCTCAACAACTGACATCAATACCTCTCAGTGCAGCACTCTGTGAAAAATGGGCTGCCAGTCCCCAAGAAACCTTCCAGCACCTGATTGAACGTGTGCCTGCGAGAGCGGAAGCTGTAATCGAGGCTAAGGGTGGGCTAACACATCGAATTCCAGCTTTACCAATGGAGGGCACCACGAACTTGTAAATCATTTTCAGCCAAGTGTCCGGATACTTTCGAGGACATAATGTAGGTGCAGTTGGGAGGTAAGACGGGGGGCAGGGGGGAGTGGGAAAGGAGAGAGTAAAAAGACTGAGTGCATAGGGTGGAATAGAGGGCTGTGTAGTGCTGGTATTGGAAGGGTCTGGATGGGTGAGGACAATGACTAACAAAGGTTGAGGTCAGGAGGGTTGCAGGAATGTAGCCTGCAATATATCCTATGTTCCCATAACCAACCTGACCTCAACCTTTGTTAGTCATTGTCCTCACCCATCCAGCCCCTTCCCATTCCAGCATTACACAGCTCTCTATTCCACCTACACACCCAGTCTTTTTACTTCTCACCTTTTCCGCTACCCTCCTCCCCCCACCTCTCCCCTGCCTACTGTCTAACCTCCCAACTGCACCTAGCTGCGCTATCCTCTCTCCACCTCGTCCCTGCACGCTCCCCAGTAGCACTTCACTGTCCCCCGCCCCTAACCTGCTATCCCTCCTCCTCCCCACCCCAGCCTACTCCTTACCCTCACCCAGTTGCCTCTCCCATCGTGCGCTGCTGTTGCTGCTCACAGTGTGGCTTCAGCTGCCAGAGGCTGCAGTCGTGTGTGTGTGTCCGTGTCAGTTGTCTATCTTTGACAAAGGCCTTTTTGGCCAAAACCTTGTTTTGTCTTTGTTGTGCCTATCTGTGACTCAGCATCTCCGCTATATGGTGAGTAGCAACTTACCTTTTCATAATATTGTTACATTCCATCCTGTATTTTCTATGTCAAGTTCATTGAAATCATCAGGTTAATCCTACTCAGTCTCAGTTGCTAATACAAATCCACAGCTTCATTATATTATGTTTCCCTGTTTCTTATTTATACTAACTAGTAAGCCACTCTGCAGGTATCTGATGTACTGGTAACTCAGAGGGATGGACAGTTTTACAGAGTACAGAAATTGCTAGTAGAATGTTGGTAACACTGGTAGTTGTAATACGTAGTCGTGATGTTACGTATAACATTATCTTGGTATTTCTGGGTCTGCTGGAACATTTGCACAGCAGAAATTTACTCTCTCTGTGATGCTGTAAGTTCATCCACTGAATCGAATAGGTTGGGTTTCAAAGCGGTGTTTGGGAATGGTAAGGTTTTGCATTAGTACCAGTTCCAGTGGTTTTTCTGGGTAATACAACACAGGGTGTGATAACTTGATTGTGGTCATATTGGTGATGGTAGCTGGAAGGCAAAAATGCACTCTATCTGTATCACAATTTGTGCCATTTATCAATATATCACTGTTCTGTAATTCTACTTTTCCCATGGCTTTAGGTTTTCTTTTCTCGTAATAGTTCATGAGTATGATATCTGGAGAAAAAACTGGATAAATGCAGTGTGCTCCCACTCTCTGGAAAAGAGGTTGTGGGGGCCAGCATTTCTCTTGGGGAGTCTGTACCTTCCATTTTCCCTAATAACAACTATATTTCATACGTCTGTGCATGCCTCTGGCTGGACAAATTGTAATGCTTTCTCTCCAACATTCTTGCAAGTCTTGCAGTGACATGAGAACTTAAGCTTACTTCTGCGCCAAGATTATAAACACTTCGTGAGTTCGTAGTTTCCGATAATACATTTATTAGGTTTGTGCATAAGTTCGTAGCATTTCTGTTTCACATGCATGTTGCCATTCTGTTTGCTGTGGGTGTATTTATCGATTGTTATTTTTTATTTGTAGTTCACCATTGCTATTTTGGTTTTAATACTGTTATTTGGAGATAATGAGTGCAGCTGTGGATGCTAGAAAATGTGCAAGTGGAGAAATTGGAACATTTTTGACATATTATTCTGTTTGAGTTCAATAGCGGGGTGATGGCAGTGGAGGCAGCCAGAAACATTTGCATTGTGTATGGGGATAATGTCATTGGACAGAGCACAGTAAGAAAATTGTTTTCTCATTTCAAGGAGGATCATTTTGACATTAGTGACTAGCTACATTCAGGAAGACTTTTTGGATTTGTTGAAGCTCGGTTAAACACATCCACAATGATCAATGTCATTTTATTTGAGAACTGGCAAATGTGATAAACTGTGATCATTCCACCACTGTGTGACATTTGCATGCAGTGAGGGAAGGTCCAAAAGTCATGTGTATAGGTATCGCTTGTTCTAAGCCAAAATCTCAAAAATCAGCAGATGGCCATATGTGCATCTCTACTTGCTCATCATCAGTTGGCTCTTGAATAACACCGACCATTCCTCTCCTGTATCATTACTGGTGTCTTAATGCTAATGTAAGGAAAAGAATGGAATGACTAAACCCAAACAAAGCAACAACTCCTCATCCAAAGACCTACACACGTCCACAAAAGATAATGCTGTGCACCTGGTGGAACAGTCATGTGGTGTACTATGAATTGCTTCCCTCAGTTGTAACCATCACTGCTGACATTTATTGTCAACAGCTGTCTCAACTGCAGCTTGCAGATGCAATCCATACACAATGGCCAGGAAGAATGCAAAAGCTACTCCCAATAACACCCACTGGAATTCTGCTAGACTGAAAAAAACACTATGCGCAGTTGGGTTGGGAGGTCATTCCGCACCCATCGTATTGGCCTGATCTTGCGCCCTCAGATTTTCGACTTTTCCACACTCTGCCAAACAAACCTTTAAGGAACTTACTTTCCATATGAAAATGCAGTCTGAACATAGCTCAACAAGTAATTCACTTCAATAACCACGATTTCTAGTAGCAGAATCAAAAAGTTACTCCATTGTTTGTGATGTTCACCTGCCTTATTTCTGCGTTGATTGTCCTCAGGTCGATGTACTGCGTTGTGATACTGGCTGAAAAATGGGGCTGGAATTTCAGCACTGACTACTGCAAATAATGTAGCCGACAGGTGCACAGTTACGTTTCATAGTTCTTTACTTTCACTGTTCACAACTCCCCAATATACACAGTAATATGGCCAGTGCACTATTGTTTAACTTTCGATAAGTCTCATTAATAGGTTGCAAGCAAACATCAACATACTGCTGCAATAGTTTACTGTTGAACATCTACGAGCAGTAAAAACCTAACCACACAGTTCTTGCCGCATAATACGGTACGTATTGAACAGACACTGTCATTGTTTCTGCACATGGCCTGTTACACTTATTTCACCATTAAGTGGGTGCATTGTTGTTGATCTAACCAATACGGGTTCCTCATCTGAAACTTGGCCATGGACTGACTGTCTCGGGACCAAAATCGGGCAATTATACATCCTCACAATAACAGGCACTGAAACGACACATTGTTTGGTGTTTGCCAAAATATGAAATTGACAGATAATTTAGAAGAACTGGTTCAAATTCTCAGGCAACAAGCAGAAAATTTAGCCCCATTGAACCCATGTAAAAGACATGGCTGGTGGAACTCAGACTGTGAAAAAATTCATGAAGAAAGACATCATGCATGGATAAAATTTCAAACACACAAGACAAGAAAATGCAACCAAGCTCAAAAATATCAGGAAAAAGTTCACACAAATTATCAGGCAAACCAAGAGACAATCACAGAAAGATCTAATCAACTCAATAGAAGAAAATTACCATAAAACCAATTCCAGAGACTTTTACAAAATGTTTGGAAGACAATTACAAAAATTTGCCCTCTCACGTTAATACTGAAAAGGGAAGATGGAAATATGGCACATAATTACAAGCAAAATACCGAAATCATGGCAAAAGCATTTAGTAAACTTTTGAATTGTGAAGAACCCCAGAAATTTTTAGTAATTAATAGAGACACACCCATGAAGACTCCCTGATCTCATAAATCCTCCAACAATCCAAGAGGTGGAAACAGCACTCAGAGAGATGAAAAATTACAAGGCATGCGGAGAAGACCAAGTTTTTGTAGAAATGTGGAAATATGCCAGTGATACAGTTTAAACATCCTTACACATAGCCCTAACAAAAATCTGGACAACAGAAAAGTTTTTTGAACACTGGACCACAGCCATAATCCACCCACTCCACAAAAAAAGGAGATAAAAGCAACCCAGATAATTACAGAGGTATCTCTCTCTTAGACTGCACATACAAGTCTTTCTCCAGAATCCTATACAAGAGGATCAAAGAGCAACTAGAGGAAGACTCAGGTGACTACCAAGGAGGCTTCAGACCTTGGAGAAGCTGTTCAGAACAGATCATCACTTTAAAATTAGCCAGAACATATTACAAGAAACGAAATAAACCTCTTGTAATAACTTTCGTAGACTTTGAAAAAGCATATGACTGTATCCATAGACCTTCAATGTTAAAAATCTTAAGAAATTTCGGGCTCCATACAAAATTAATGAAATTGATATAACTCACCTTAACCAACACTGTATCAAAAGTCAAGTTCAGGGGGGAACTCTCTGAGCCATTCATCATAAAAACAGGTTTAAGACAAGGAGATTGCTTGGCACCCCTGCTGTTCAACTGTGCTTTAGAATACATCATGAGGGAATGGTACGAGATTAACCCAAAGAACATCCAAATTGGAAGACCCAAAGACAAAATAAGTTTAAATTGTCTAGGATTTGCTGATGACCTTGCTCTCTTGTCCAACAGTATTCAGGAAACCAAACAACAAGTTATCTCACTACAGGAAATAGCACAGAAAATTGGTCTTGGATTATCCTTTGAAAAAACAGTCATCATGTTAACTGGCCCACTACTCATAAACAAAATTGCCATAGGAAACCAAGAAATCAAAATTGTAGATAAATTTAAATATCTGGGAGAAATCATAACATATAACCTCAATGAAAAGCCAACATGGCATAACAGAATAAACGAATTGACTAGAGCACAATATATCACCAAGAACACCTACAACAAAAAGAGCCTGTCGATAGCAACAAAATTAAAACACTACAAAACAGTCACTCAACCAGAAATAACATACACAAGTGAAACCATCTTCAAAACAACTAACACTGCACAAATAGACAAAATTCTCAAAATAGAGAGAAGAATCATCAGAACGTGCATCAACAAATCTTACCAGAAAGATGGACACTGGAGAGTAGCTACAAATGAAACAGTCTACAAGGAAATAGAACCGGTAATGAGTACAATCAGGAAGAAATGCATTTCATTTTTCGGACATCAACACCAGAGAACTGGATCATCAGAAGAATAATAGAAAAATTGTGGAATATTAAGTACAATATTAAGCGGATTACAGAAATCAAAGAAGATATGGACGAGCTACAGATTATTACATTGAAAGACCTGACAAAACCATGAAACTCACAGACAAACAAACCAGATTGCAAACGAGAATCAACAAACAGACAATAGGGAGGATGATTTCCGACGAAGAAAGAAGGATAAGATCTGAGAGAATGAAGAAGTACTGGGCTGACAGAAAACTGGAAACTTCTTTGTATAAAGTTGGCTAGAGTGGTCCAATGAAGGCCATAAAATGTAAATAATAATAATTCTTTAAAACTGAGGGCCAACCTTTCTCTTTTATGAAAATGCACATTACACTCATGTATGTTAGACAGACATGAAAAAATGAATTTTATGGCGGCAGGTGCAAAACAAGAGGGGAAGTAAAAATACCCCAGCTTGCTTTGTCACATCACCACCTCATTGGATTGACCATGTAGATATTGCAAATAGCTAACTAGGCAATTCAATGACAAGTGACTCCAGATATTGGATTAAACAATCTACACACAAAAAATATTACGTATGAAATCTTATCGAAACTACATTACATATGTTTTCAAATTCCTACTAATATGAACTGGCCATAAGAAAATCCCCATACAAAATATTTACATACAGTGTAAGGTACAACGGCACAAAATATCTACAAGTTATACTATTGATAAAAGTTAGGCATCTTCATCAAAAGTGATGTTCATTTTGGGTAAACAAAAATGACATTTTAAGATACAAATCACTTTATACAAGTCCTGTCTTGCTAAACAAAATAAATCCTCATGGGTTGCAAAAAGTTAAATTACACTGCGAATTGTAGTTCACCTTCAGGCAGGAAATTTCACTTGCTCAATGTTTAGTATTTTTCACAAGCACTTTCACTCTTTTAATGAGCTTTAACACACTTTCTCACCAAGTTGTCCACACCTTCAACATGTCCAAGTGGCAGGAAATGCTCTGCTATCCGTTCCCTTGGAGGTAGTTGTCCTCTGCCACAGTACAGGAAAAAATTAGAAAAAAAATACTCTACTTTAGTACACTTACCATTTCTTCTAACTTAAGTACAAAGACATGATAGTCATTATTTCATAAATAGATACATTACACAGCTCTCATAACATCACAATAATTATCACTAAATTTGACTATAGTATGAAAGGTGTCGACTAGTAAAAATTTAAAATCAAGTGCACATTACACTACAAAACATTACTCTGTCATTACTTTGTCTGAAAGTGGTTAGGAAAGACTTTTGTTTCTTTTCCATTATATCACCTTAGTGTCTAAAATATGTACATTACCTCTGGTAAAAACTCAAGATGTGCAGTAGTACAGATTAACTAATCATTACGTTATGAAAAATATTTAGTCACCATCTTGTAACTTAATTACTACTCGAATCAAAATTAAGAGGATGGCAGTTGTACCAAATCATTGCCCCACTTCTCTACTCAACTCTGAGTATGACTCATTCAAGCAGAAAATTAAATCCTCACAAAAGGTTACCAAATAGTTGACTTGTCAGATTATTCACACCAGTCTAGCACCACAGTTATCAATTAATCAGAAAAATTACTTTTCTTCGTTCCAGTATTGCCACTTCAAGCTCATAATTCCTCAGAACACAGACAGAAGTCTTCAGATACCTATAGATCCGATAATGCAGCATTATATGACTTGTACCTCACTAAAATATTGCTCTTTCTGTTAAGCTCTCATTCCCAGCTGCAGTGTCATGAATTTCACAATATACACAACACCCATTGTTGCCTAGTTCAAAATTTGATCACCAATATAGTAACACCACGTTTGCTTGTATACAGTTATCTTTTGCATTAATCATGTCTGTCAGCTCCATTATTTTACTTACCTTTCTTACCTCGTTAACTAGTGGAGTGCATTCTCAAAAAATATCTATACTGCAGAGACAAGCTCCCTAACCATTAAGACCCTAACATTATTCATTATTATATTATTTCATTATTGCTTCATTATCCAATAAAGAAACACCTGCTCTGGTTATCTAATGCAAAACTGATTCTACTGAAAAACACTCCATAGTAACAGATCCTTATGCTAAGGCAAACTTAATCCTCATTACTGATCAGACACAATTATCACTTAGAAAAAGAAAACTATTATTTCACTGTATTCCATCAAATTGCTTGAGATTCTAGCCTGAAGGGTGATATACATACAATTCTTGGATATTCTTTCCTCACATTACTCCAGGCAACTATGTTTAAAGTTGTAATTCCTTAATGTTAGGAAAGGCTGCACCACGACACACTTCTATGGGTAGATAGTTATCTCCATATACTGATTGCAGTGAACACAAACACTTCTATTATACCACAATTAATATTAAGACCTAACATTCAAGATGGTTCTTACTGCATATTGCCTCTGCTATGGCACCAATGAGCTGATTACTTGAGATGTTGATTACAGTTTTCAGATAATCTGCACATTCTCCTCCGCATAATGCTGATACCTTTCACCATCTGTTTACCTTACCTCATTGTTTGACAGAAATTCTTTAATCATGCTACCAATTTACTTTCTTCCATCCTCTTGTGATTCCATTACTTATAACTAACGCAACATAATATACAACACTGGAGAAATTTTTTCTAACTTATTCCTATACTAAAGTATGCTGCTGTACAAAATCACATGACAGTCAAAGAAAGAATGTTTCTGATTCACTTATAAACTACACATAGGATAGTAGAAGAGTTTGACTGCCTCAGGAAACATGAAAAATGAGACAGACAGCTGGGGTAAGTATTTTTGCCACATAATGAATCCAATACAAAATGTTGAACCCCCTACTTGCTATTTGCACAAGAAATTAGTTCCAAATGTTACATCAATGCTGAGATTTTGAAAAATCACCAAGAAATTGCACTCCAACAACTGTCCTGCCAGTTCATATCTCTTGTTTCACACTCTTTGACAGCTTACCAGTAGCACCAATAATTTTTATTCCAGACACCTGCATCACCAATACACCCTCTGTGTTCGTAGTAGATTCAAAAAATGCCTGTGAAATGCCATTCAAATCACTACCACTGTCCGGTAAACACTTAACATGTATACTTGCTGTTATTACAGGGTGCCACACTTCCTTTTTACTTACCATGTGATCTTCTTCATACAACAAATCCTCATTAATCTTTTCTCTGGAAAATCTACCGTCCCGCTTACCAAATTGATTATCAGACCCACCGTCACTTTCTGTGTGCTTTAGATTTTGTGCCTCTTCAACCTCTTTCTTCATTTCAGTCAATTTGGAATCTATATTTTCATTTACTTTTACCGGTGTTTCCTCTACCACTACTGCACACTTGGTATCTACCTCAGTTTCTGAGTCATTTTTAATGTGATCGATTTGGTTCTCAAGTTTAACTCTACTTTCAGCGCAAAATTTCTCGGAAGCTTCCACCCTCCTACTATAGTCATCACAAAGTTTCTCTCTCTCTTCTGCACATTTACTACTTATTAATGATAATTTCTCATTAGTATTATGTACTACTTACTTTATACCAATTCCCAACCTACTAATGTCTTCTTTCATACGCACACTACTCATAATTTGCCTTAACATCACTTCAAATTTTCTGTAACCACTATTATCCTGCAGTTATAAGAGTCGAGGGACATGAAAGGGAAGCAGTGGTTGGGAAGGGAGTAAGACAGGGTTGTAGCCTCTCCCCGATGTTATTCAATCTGTATATTGAGCAAGCAGTAAAGGAAACAAAAGAAAAATTCAGAGTAGGTATTAAAATCCATGGAGAAGAAATAAAAACTTTGAGGTTCGCCGATGACATTGTAATTCTGTCAGAGACAGCAAAGGACTTGGAAGAGCAGTTGAACGGAATGGATGGTGTCTTGAAGGGAGGATATAAGATGAACATCAACAAAAGCAAAATGAGGATAATGGAATGTAGTCGAATTAAGTCAGGTGATGTTGAGGGTATTAGATTAGGAAATGAGACACTTAAAGTAGTAAAGGAGTTTTGCTATTTGGGGAGCAAAATAACTGATGATGGTCGAAGTAGAGAGGATATAAAATGTAGACTGGCAATGGCAAGGAAAGCGTTTCTGAAGAAGAGAAATTTGTTAACATCGAGTATAGATTTAAGTGTCAGGAAGTCATTTCTGAAAGTATTTGTATGGAGTGTAGCCATGTATGGAAGTGAAACATGGACGATAAATAGTTTGGATAAGAAGAGAATAGAAGCTTTCGAAATGTGGTGCTACAGAAGAATGCTGAAGATTAGATGGGTAGATCACTTAACTAATGAGGAGGTACTGAATAGGATTTGGGAGAAGAGGAGTTTGTGGCACAACTTGACCAGAAGAAGGGATCGTTTGGTAGGACATGTTCTGAGGCATCAAGGGATCACCAATTTAGTATTGGAGGGCAGCGTGGAGGGTAAAAATCGTAGGGGGAGACCAAGAGATGAATACACTAAGCAGATTCAGAAGGATGTAGGTTGCAGTAGGTACTGGGAGATGAAGAAGCTTGCACAGGATAGAGTAGCATGGAGAGCTGCATCAAACCAGTCTCAGGACTGAAGACCACAACAACAACAACACTATTATCCTGCAAATCAGTCCCCATTAAATCTTTCCGTTTATTTAAAAACTCAACCTCTACAGCTTTGTTTTCAATCACACTGTCTTGTTCATTCATCTACATCTACATTTATACTCCGCAAGCCACCAAATGGTGTGTGGCGGAGGGCACTTAACGTGCCACTGTTCATTACCTCCCTTTCCTGTTCCACTCGCGTATGGTTCGCGGGAAGAACGACTGCTGGAAAGCCTCCATGCCACTCATTACGTATCACTTAATATAAAATGGCTTATGCTATGAAATTACCTTATTCTTATTCACTTGTCTCCTGCTGCTGCTGCGGCAGTTGTCACCTCATTTTGTCGTCTGCACGGCTGCTGCAAGTTCCGCTCTCTCTCTCTCTCTCTCTCTCTCTCTCTCTCTCTCTCTCTCTCTCTCTCTTTTCCCTTTATTGTATTTCAATGCCCCATCTGGGGCGGGCTGGAAGCAGCATATGCGCTGCTCTTCAGCCAAAAGACATCAATCATACAATACAAGACATTTAAAATAACATAAAGGAGAGAACAGATACAAAAAAGGGGGAACATCATGGAAGAGAACAGACAAAATAAGGGGGCGACTGTATAAAGGAGATAAAAATCATAAAAAATGAGCGCACACAAAACAAAACCACACACTGGATCATAAAAGTATCGACAGACAGTGTAGCACATAACAATCAATGACAATAACACTACAAGTCCAGCACACAATTAAAATCACAGCTTTTGACATACAGGAGAACAGCACCAAACAACACTGATATAGTACACTGATGACGATGAGCAAACAGAGAGGATCTGCCAGGGGCATACAGAGAAGGGGGGAAGGAAGAACGGAGGAGAGGGGGGAGGAGAAGGGAGGGTGGGGAGGAGATGGGTGAAAGGTGGGTGGGGGGGGGGCACAGAAGAGGGCCGTGGAGGGAAGGACGTGGGAGGGAAGCAGTCGAGGAGGGGGTGCAGGGACTCAGGGAGGGAAGGAGACAAATTTGCTATGGGAGAAGGAGGGGAGAGGGAAAAGGGGGCCCTGGGGAGGGGGGGGGGGGGGGGGGAGGGCCACGTTACACTAGGAAGGAAGGGTAGATGTCATGATGAAGTTGAAAATCTGGGAGGGGATGGAGCTGGAAATTGCCCTGAAGAAGGAGATGGAGGATGTGGAGGTGGAGAGAGGGAGGGATATAGAGATAGAGATAGAGGCATGACAATGGGCAGGGGGGAGGGGGGGGGTGGAAGGAGGAAACAAGGAGTGGGGGGATCAAGCCTGCGGACAGTGTAAAGGATGCAGAGATGTTGGAGGAAAAGGAGGAGGTGGGGGAAGCAGATGAGGTCATACAGGAGTCATGTGGGGGAAGGAAGACGGATACGGAAGGCTGTAATTCTCTCGGCGAGGCGTCTAGTTTATCCTGGCCAGCTGTGTCCACCTGCGTGTTGATTTGATTGGCTGCTCCTGTACCCAGTGGCTGCTTCCATATAATGTACTCGCTGATTGGCTGCTGTCCTGCTGTGGCCAGGAAACCCAAGCACTGATTGCCTGTTGCATCACTGTACTGTAAACCGCTTTTGAGCTCACTGTTCAAAGTTCACAAGTCCTAGTTTATTGTGCCCACATGCAATGTTCCACACCTGGAGCACCATATGTGACGTTCACCTACTTTATTTCTTCGTTGATTGTCCTGTGTGTCGACATACTGCGTTGTGATACTGACTGAAATATGGGGCTGGAATTTCAACACAGACTATTGCAAATAATGTAGCCGACAGGTGCACAGTTATGTTTCATAGTTCTTTACTTTCACTGTTCACAACTCCCCAATATACACAGTAATATGGCCAGTGCACTGTTGTTTAACTTTCGATAAGTTTCATTAATAGGTTGCAAGCAAACATCAACATACTGCTGCAATAGTTTACTGTTGTACATCTACGAGTAGCAAAAGACTAACCACACAGTTCTTACCGCATAATACGGTACGTATTGAACAGACACTGTCATTGTTTTAGCACATGGCCTGTTACACTTATTTCACCGGTAAGTGGATGCATTGTTGTTGATCTAACCAATACGGGTTCCTCGTCTGAAACTTGGCTGTGGACTGACTGTCTCGGGACCAAAATCGGGCCCTTATAAGTCCTCACAATAAATTAAAACTTAACTCATTAAATTAACTGAATACATCGAAAAATTCCGCCATTTTAACAGTTTCTTCTACTACAAGAGTTCAGCCAAATTATTTGTTTAAATGATGAAATTAACAGATATTGTTACACAAACAATACTTTTGACAAAACTGTTAATTACTTTGGAATTAATTAATGGCTGGCTTTGCTAACATGTTTTTGAATAGAGCCAAATAAATACTTAAAGAATGGCAGTGTTTCGTCATCCAAATGTTTATACTTAGTACAGAATTTATATTTGTTTATAAGCCAACAATAGAATTTTTAAGTTACGAGACAATTACTGATTTCACCATGTCACAAAAGATACTAACTAGGAATAGTCGAAATAAATTAGAAAATCAATTACATATATAAAACAAAGCACAAAATTGGATCTGGTGTTATTTTCTTTAAAACTGAGGGCCAACCTTTTTCTTTTATGAAAATGCAGATTATACTCACATAAGTTAATGGTGATTAGTCAGACATGAATAAAATGAATTTTAAGGAGGCAGATGGCAAAACAAGAGGGGAAGTAAAAATATCCCAGTTTGCTTCGTCATATGTTGGCAGGCTGTTGCAAATAGTGAAGGAGAACATGTTATTGACGGCTAAAGCTTCTGTTATGTTTATTAAACTTATGGAAAAATGCTATGAACTTATGCGCCTACCCAACCAATGAAGAAAAAGCTGCCTGATTTGACACCAAAAAACTTCTGAAGCCTATGAAACATATAACAAAAATAATTAAATTTATAGGAACACTTGACAAAATAACAATAATGTGTTTACACAAAAACCCCAGGAAAAGCATTAAGACAGTCGCAAACTACTTATCCTGTGACTGAGTGCATAAGATATACTGTATTTATCCTTTCATAACTTCCTTAGAGGTTTTCATTGATACTATAGTTGGAGTCATGAGCGATGGCGGTTGAGTTTAGGCTTGTTCTGTGCACCTACATCACATATTCTCCAGCAGCCAATGAGCATTCAGTAGTGTTCTGAGCACTCTACTGGGAATGCAATAGCTAATGCGAGCATTAAATGTGATTGTAGAGAGTTATTTAGTGAGTTTTGATGCCATTTGTTAATAGTTGTCATCGCTGATTGTGGTGGAAATAATTTGCAGGATACAAGCTTTCTTCAAGTAAAAAGTATGCATACGTGTGTACTGCAACTGTCGCTTGGAATCATCAACAATGCAATCCCCATCCATGCCTTGACATGCGCGAACCGCTATTGTTCATGGATTGGACTATAGTGTAGCTGATGGAACTTGTGGAAATTCATCGACAGCTCAGTTGGCTTGACCCTACTCTCATTAACAAGGTATGTTTTGGTTTGCGATTGTAATTTAACATTAACTGGTGAAGTCATTTCAATAACTTGGTATGGACCATGGTACTTGATTAAAAACATGTTACTTTTATCTTTAGGTGTATATCGATTCATTGCTAGTACCAACAGACCAGTTCTACACTTCAGCAGTTTTCCTACATTTTACCCCATCTGTTCCTGATATTCTAAGGCTTTCTTGTTGGCTCACTTCACCCTTTGCCAAACTTTGCATAAACATTTTGCAAATCACTTTACTGATTCTCTACTAGCTTCAAGTTTAGGTTTTATCATGGCAAATGGAGAAGGCATCTTTCTGCCATAAACCATCTCCTATGAAAAAGGCTAGTGAATTCAAGGTATGTTTTCTGTTTATATAGTGGCTTAACATATTACATTGTTCTAAGCACACTTTGTTAACTTTAAAACATACAGTCCTACAAAGTTAAGGGAAGATCTACATAAGCTCACACACACTTCCAAATGCAGCATTTGCCACCGAAAACCCCTTACCATGGTTTGCATTCTTTCAAGGGCTCAGAAGAACCTCATCTCATCCTCCTCCTCTTTCTCTTTCCTTTACTGAATCCACAAAATGGCTTGGTCTACTTGCCTTGCACAGTTGATCAGAGAACCAAATCGTGAGGATAACACCTTAGATCTCCTCGTTACAAGAAATTGTGGACATTTCAACTCAGTTGACAAAGAGCACAGAATCAGTGATCATGTAGTGTCATTGACTACCAGAGTCAACAGAAATCTTACGAGAGGTACAAACATAGTTTTGCTTAAGAAATGAGAAAAGAAACAGATTTCAGGGCACCTGATCAGTCAGTGTCAAATATCCATCTCAGAGCAAAAGTGTTGAGCATAAATGGATAAGTTCTAGATTATTGTACAGCACTCCTTAGACACTTACATGCTGAGCAAAACTATGAGGGATGGAAAAGACAAACTGAGGTTTCACAGCCGTATTCAAAACCTGCACTGAAAGCAGAGAAGGATTCACTATAGATCCAAATGTAGCATGAACCTCAGACAAACAAAAACTGGATGAAGCCATGAGCAGCTTGAGAGCCTTATGTGAAGTGTTCAATGAATTCAAAACTAACATTGTAACTACAAATCTGGCAGAGAATCCTAAGACATTTTAGTCTAATGTCAAAGCAGTAAATGAATCAAAGCCAGTCATCCAGTGATCATAATGGCATCAAAACAGAGGACAACAGAAGTAGTCCAGTCAAATTGTGCCCAGAGAGAACAAATAGTGGAGATTTTTTGACAAGCTTCCTGTACACTTTCAAGGGTGCTGAATCCAAATTTTCAGAGTTCCACCAAAATTTCAGCCCAGAAATGGGTCAAAAATGGAAAAACTGATGAAATAATTTGACTTTTTGTTTTTTCACTCATAACTTGGGAATGACACACTTTTCAGCGTAGTTAACTATGTATGAAAATACAGCAGATAAGATTTCCTACATAATAGGCCTGAGTGACACTTTTCGTCAGATCAAGTGTATGGCATTTAGCGCACGTTGCAGTTAGCACGATTTCAAAGCTGACAAAATGGGTCATCTCAGGATCTACAATCCCTTGTCCTTACCATACTTTGTTGCACACCCATTGCCAAATTCCAATCTCCAGTAGTGTCACAATGTTATTGGAGTGGTTGGTACTTGCTGTGGTGAAAGGGTAACATGTTTGTGAGACAAGCACTTAGGCTTGAAGTTGGCTTTAAGAATGTTCTTGAAGCAAGTTAGAAAAAGAAAAGATGGGAACTGCCCTTTGGGCCAAGAAAGTTGCAGTCAGAAAGAAACACTATCTGCTCAAATGGATTTTGATTTCAAAACCAACTTTTTTTGTGTGAATCGGCTATTACGTCATAATTTCTGGATCAACAAATCAAGCTCCCAGCCAATCAACAGAACCTAGTGTATTGTGTGCATAGTCTGGGGCTGTGAGAGACTGTTCTGATCCTTGTTGAAAGACAAAACAATAAATCAGGATGGTCAATAATACGTTGTACTGGAAAAGTTCCTGACTTTGTTGCAGCAGAGGCCCAGTACCACATCAGATGCATGAAGGTCCTGCACAGCAATGAAAAGCACGTAAAACAAACACACACACACACACACACACACACACACACACACAGTCACAAGCTGCGGACACACACACACACACACACACACACACACACACACACACACAGTCCATATGCCACTGAAACTGATGGTGCTATGAAGCAAATTTTCAAGTAACTCAGTGAAAATGGTAATGAGCATCAATTTCTTTTTCAGCTGTTAAATAATGCCAGATCCACAGTGACTACTATCCTGATATCAAGACTGTGAAACCTCAATTGTTGAAGTATGGAAGTGATATAGTGATTGCTCCATCTGTGAAGAAACCAACTGCTGCTTGTTTAAAAATGCTGGTTACAAAATTATTACACATAGTTGGTATCAGTCAAAAAAGTCATCTCTCCAGAGAAACAGCATCAGACATACTTGTTGAAAATATATGATTGCAGGTCTCCAAACCTGTTGCTTATGGAGGTCCTCATCCCCGATACTGTGCAAAATTTCGTTAATTGACTTGTAACAATGAAGAATGGAACCAAAAGTAAGCCATACCACACAGAATGGTGGCAGCTGTCCGACCTTACCTTTTCTTGTCCCCATTCAGGTTTGCCTGGCCGTATTTGCACTACTGGCCATCAAAATTGCTACACCACGAAGATGACATGCTACAGACGCGAAATTTAACTGATAGGAAGAAGATGCTGCGATATGCAAATGATTAGCTTTTCAGAACATTCACACAAGGTTGGCGCCGGTGGCGACATCTACAACGTGGTGACATGAGGAAAGTTTCCAACCGATTTCTCATACACAAACAGTAGTTGACCGGGGTCGCCTGGTGAAACGTCGTTGTGATGCGTCGTACAAGGAGGAGAAATGCATACCATCACATTTCCGACTTTGATAAAGGTCGGATTGTAGCCTATCGCAATTGCGGTTTATCGTATTGTGACATTGCTGCTCGCGTTGTTTGAGATCCAATGACTGTTAGCAGAATATGGAATCGGTGGGTTCAGGAGGGTAATAAGGAACACCGTGCTGGATCCCAACAGCCTCATATCACTAGCAGTCAAGATGACAGGCATCTTATCCACATGGCTGTAACCGATCGTGCAGCCACGTCTCGATCCCTGAGTCAACAGATGGGAACGTTTGCAAGACAACAACCATCTGCATGAACAGTTTGACGACGTTTGCAGCAGCATGGACTATCAGCTCGGAGACCGTGGCTGCGGTTACCCTTGATGCTGCATCACAGACAGGAGCCCCTGCGATGGTGTACTCAATGACGAACCTCATGAATGGCAAAACGTCATTTTTTCGGATGAATCCAGGTTCTGTTTACAGCATCATGATGGTTGCATCCGTGTTTGGCGACATTGCGGTGAACGCATATTTATCGCCATACTGGCATATCACCCGGCGTGATGGTATGGGGTGCCATTGGTTACATGTCTCGGTCACCTCTTGTTCGCATTGGCGGCACTTGGAACAGTGGACGTTTCAGTTGAGACATGTTACGACCCGTGGCTCTTCTCTTCATTCGATCCCTGCGAAACCCCACATTTCAGCAGGATAATGCACGACCGCATGTTGCAGGTCCTGTACAGGCCTTTCTGGATACAGAAAATGTTCAACTGCTGCCCTGGCCGGCACATTCTCCAGATCTCTCACCAATTGAAAAGTCTGGTCAATGGTGGTCGAGCAACTGGCTCATCGCAATACTCCAGTCACTACTCTTGATGAACTGTGCTATCGTTTTGAAGCTGTATGGGCAGCTGTACCTGTACACGCCATCCAAGCTCTGTCTGACTCAATGCCCAGGCGTATCAAGGCCGTTATTACGGCCAGAGGTGGTTGTTCTGGGTACTGATTTCTCAGGATCTATGCACCCAAATTGCGTGAAAATGGAATCAAATGTCAGTTCTAGTATAATATATTTGTCCAATGAATACCCATTTATCATCTGCATTTCTTCTTGGTGTAGCAATTTTAATGGCCAGTAGTGTATGACCTACCCATATATATTCTCATTGTGCAAACAAACTGAGTGAGGATGACAGTAGAGCATGAAGCTCAAAAAGGATAAAACTTCTTTGAAATTTCTTTAAAATTATGAGAACAACAACAATAATTACCAAATGACAAACAGAGCATAATTACCATTTAGAGCATCATAGTCATTTACATAAGTTATTTGAACATTTTTTAACTGTAGGAGTGATGAAAGATTTCATTTTGGTTTGAATGATCATCATAGCATACTGCAGAACGAAGGTTAGGTTTTGATGGCGGAGCCTGAACATTCACTATTTCAACATGCACTACATGCCATATGGTTGGTCTGATGAAATGAGTCATTGAAACTTAATTCTGGGAAATTTTATCCTCTTCATTTTCATGTATAGTCAGCTTTGTCAAAAATAGCATTGTGTCCGAGTTATAAACAAAAAACAGTCATACTTCTTGTGCTTTTTTTGCGTTACATTTTTGACCCATTTGTGGGCCAAAATTTTGGTGGGACTCTGAAAATTCAGATTCAGTACCTTAAAAAACATATTTAAAACTTGTCAATGAAACGTCTACACGATTGTCCCACTAAGAATGACCATTTTACTGAAGTAAAGGCCAAAATATTTAATTCCTTATTCCATGACTGTTTCACTGAAGGAGAGTCATATGAGCAATAAAACAACATATGAAAATAAGTTATCAAGAGATAATTGTAAAATGTAAACTTTAATGGCCAGAAATGTCACAATTAATAAAATGTTCCAGGCTATTATGCTGTGGTCGAATGTATTTCACCTTAAAACCCAGCCTTTTTTTCCCCACCTGCAGAGGACATTTTCAAGGGGAATCTTAGCTTTTTTGAATGTCCGATACACACCCTGCCTCACTATTGCCTGCGCCAAAATTTCACTTCCGCACAGCGGCGTGACGTCACATATTTTGAACAGGTGAGCACAAAAGAGAAACTAACATTGAATATGTAGCACAAAAAGTCGATCATTTTTGCATAGAGCAACTTTTTGAAATTGCTGCATTATTGCTTCCCAAACTTAAATCAGTGATCATCTCTATTTATCGCACTTCTAGCTCTGATATTCATCAGTTTATTGACCAAATGGAGACTTTAAATGTACCTGCTGGTAAAATACAGACACCACAAGATAGCACACATTGGTGATATTAATATAGACATACGACTAAAAACACCAACTGTTACCCACTTTCAAAACATGTTAAGGTCTAACAACATGTACTGTATGAATAACAAGCCAACCAGATTAGATGCCTGCCTAGATAACATAATCTCCAATTTGACAAAAGACGAGAGTCAGTACGGAGTGATAAATCCAGTTTTATCTGACCATGACAGCCTATGGCTAATGGTCAACTGTGAAAACTATTCTACTCAGCAACCTGAACACATTAAGAGGATCAGATTATTATATCCTGACAACATTACAAAGTTAAGGCAAAAATTATCAGAAGTTGAGTGGGACAGAGTATATAATTGTAATAACAACGATAATGCTTTTAACTTATTCATGAACATACTAACGAGCTTAGTTCAAAACTGTTGCCTGCAAATAATCAAAAAGATGAAAATAGATGGTGCACCAAATAGAAAAAAGAAGCACAACTGGTTCACTCCTGAACTGCATGACCTGAGAAACACACTTATTGCCCTACATAAAATGGCTAAAACTGGTAACCTAGAATCGAAGCAGAGGTATAAAGAAGCCAGGAAGAATTATAGAATTGAAATACAGACAGCAAAGCAGAGAGCCAATGATGCTTTCATTGAAAACTCCAGCAACAAATGCAAAGCAGCCTAGCAGATAATAAACAAAACAGCAGGGAAGCATAAAAACAGACAAGAAATTCCAATAGTGCCAGAAAAATTAAATGAATTTTTTGTTAACAGTACTAAGTTCGAAGCTACTGCTACCTCTGCACCAGATGATGCAACTTCTGAATGTTTTACCAACAACATTCCTGACCTAAATAACTTATCCTTTAAATGGAAACAGGTGACCTGCCAAACTGTATACAAAGTCGTCGTCAAACCTACATGGCTCATACAGTGAAGATCTCTATGGCATCTCCAACACTATCTTGAAGCAAATAATTGACATTATTGTTGCCCCTCTTACCTTTCTGATCAATAGTACTTTTACAGCTGGAAAATTTTCTGAGGTCCTGAAGGCTACTATTGTTATCCCAATCTATAAAAAAGGAGAAAAAAACTAACCTGAAAGTTACCGTCCAATATCCCTCATACCTATATTATCCAAGATAATAGAATGCTGCATTAAAACACAACTTTGCAACTACTTTGCTGAACAAAATCTTTTTTCCTCCTCGCTCTTTGGTTTTAGGCCAGGATTGTCTACAATAAATGCAGTAGAAACTCTTGTGACAGACATACTTGATGGCTTCGAGAACAATTCCATCACTTATGCTGTACTACTAGATCGGAGTAAAGCATTTGATACTGTATCCCATGAAATACTAATAAATAAACTAGAGTACTATGGTGTCAAAAATAATGAACTGGCATTAATCAGATCATACCTGACAAACAGAACTCAGGTAGTTATAGTAAATAGCCAGCAATCAAATGCCCTACCAGTTGTAAGAGGCGTGCCACAAGGCTCAGTGCTTGAACCTTTTCTCTTCCCGGTATACATGACTGACTTGCCTACTTTCATGCTTCACAAGTCAATAATATATGCTGACGACACAACCCTGATTACCTCAGATAACAAATTGGAGGAAGTGAAGAAACAAACGTAATGCTTGGAAAGTCTGCCATATGGCTCCACAGTAACAAGCTGATACTCAACAGTAGCAAGACAAACTATGTATTTCTTCTTGCACAATCTACAGGAAAAATTAAATGAGTCTGACTCTGTAAGACTTCTAGGAATCCACCTGGACCCAAAATTAACATGGAACACCCACACGGAACTGTTATGTACCAGACTATCTAGAGTAGTCTTTTGTTAAGGAAACTAAAAACATTAGTTAGCAGAAAACAACTATTATCTTCTTATTATGCCTTCTTTGAATCTCACTTGCAGTACGGAATAAAATTATAGGGCAACTCAACTGGTGCTCAGACAGTGTTCATGTGGCAGAAGAAAGCAATTAGAGCAATTACAGGTATTAAAAGCCATGAATCATGTCGAAAGCACTTTAAGGAACTTAACATTTTAACATTACCTTCTCTGTATATAAAAATGTGTCTTCTTTCCATAAAAAAACGAATACATACCTTACCTTCCAGAACAGATGTTCATTCACATGATACCAGATAGAAAAACAATCTTGATGTAGAATTTACTAGGCTGTCTAAGGTCCAAAGTAGCTTTAAGCAAACAGGATTAAAATTATATAACAAGTTACCACAACCATGCCTTTGAGAAGCAGCTGCACAAATTGTTAGCTGATAAGTGTATCTATGATGTAAAGGAATTGGAATGCAGTAGAGAGTAACCATGATGTTAAGGAATTATAATGTAGAGAATAACTCTTTATCCTCATGTAATGTAATCTGAATGTACACAGTTTCCAAATATTAGATTCACTATCAAATGTAATGTCAAAATTGTCTATTTCAACAAATGTTGGCTAATGACAAGTAATAAATAAATAAATAAATAAATTGGCTGTTGTCAACTGCCATTGTTCTCTTGTTGCTGTCATCCTACTGTGGAAGACTAGTACACATCATCTTCAGCACTGGAATCCAAATGTCACTCAAATTCATGCCCCCCTCCTTCCTACTGAAATTCCTGTGGTATTTTACAATTTCTACGGCCTCTCTGTATAGACTTTCATGGTATCCACTTGTGGTTGCCAGTACCCGAGTCCTATGAAAATGAGTGTGGTGGTCTTTTGTCTGCAAAGCACGTTTCTCAACAGCTGATCTGTTACTCTCCCCTCTTATGCAATTTCCCTAGTGCTCTTCTAGTCGGTGTTAGACAGTTATTTTTGCAGTATCCACATATACCTCCCCATAAATACACAGAATTCTATAAATTCCAACTTTTTCCAGCAGTTGGCAAGCATCCTTTCAGCAGTTGGCAAGTATCCTTGGCCAATTTTAGGTGATGATCTATTTTCTGTACGGGTGTGCAAATTACTGTGATGTTCCGCCTTTTCAAAATTTTTCCTATGCGGTCAGTCGTGGCCTTAACGAATGGCAGGAAAACTTCTGATTTCACTGGCGCCTGAGCATTGCTACATTTTCTATGTGGTGGTCTTAATGCTCTTTTCTCCTCAGTGAACGAATAACCATTCCTGAGCAATTCATTGGTGAGATGCTTTAATTCTGCGTCAAGCAGCTCTTTGTTCGTAGATTTTCCTTGCTCTGTCTGCCAACATTTTTATGAAGCCTCGCTTTTGTTGTGGGTGGTGGTTCAAACCCTACTTTAGTAATGGTCTGTGTGCATGAGTTTTTGGTAAACCTAAGCTACCATCTTCTTTCTTGAAAACTAGCACATCAAGAAAATTTAGTCTTCCATGTACCCCCTCCTCCTTGGTAAACTGAATCTTGAGACTGATCCTGCCCTGATTTATCTGGAAATGATCCAGCTCCTCCCTGCCATGACACTACAAAACAAACGTATCATCCACATTAACGGAACCCAATATTCAATTTCTTGTTTGCAGTTTCCAATGCCTGCTCCTCGAATTTTCCCATAAAGAAGTTCGGTATAACCGGGCCTAAGGGGCTCCCCACTACAACGCCATCTGTCTTCTTAGAACCCTTCATTCCATTTGAAATACGTGGTTATGAGGCAATATTTAAATAGTTCCGCAACATCGGGAGGAAAAATCCAATTCAGCTGTTGCTACACTTCTCCAAGTGGAACCATAGTGAATAGTGACACCACATCAAAACTAACTAATATATCCTCCGGCTGTACCACTATGCCATTTAATTTACTGATAAAATGTGCTGAGTTCTTGATATACAAATCTGATCGGTCCACACACTGTTGTAATAATGTCGTCAAGAACTTGGCAATCGGAATACTAGGGTACTACAAAAAGAAATGTCACAAACGACTAGAAGAGCACAAGGGCAATTACAGAAGTGGCAAGATTGACAGATCAGCTGCTGTGGAACATGCTTTGCAGCCAGGAGACCATCACACTCATTTTGATAGGACTCAAGTACTGGTAGCCACAAGTGGATACCAAAAAAAGGCCATACAGAGAGGCCGTAGAGATTGTAAAACACCCCAGGAATTTCAATAGCAAGAAGGGGGGCATGAATTTAAGTGACATTTGGATTCCAGTGCTCAAGATGTGCAACAGTCTCTTCCACAATAGGATGATAGCAATAGTGGATGATGGCAGTTGACAACAGCCAATTGTGCTCGCGTATTCAAAACGGGATGTCACACCACTGTGCGGAAGTGAAATTTTGGTGCAGTCAGTAGTGAGCCAGGGTGTGAATCGGATATTCAAAAAAAGCTATGACCCCTCTTGAAAATGTCCTCCGCAGATGGGGACGAAAAATTCGTGTTTTAAGGTGAAATCCATTCGACTACAGCATAGTAGCCTCGAAATTTTATTAATTGCATCATGAGATAAATTATCAATTAAAACTGCTCAACAGAGCAAAAGCGACTGATGATATACCTATTATCATTTTATACAGAGCTTGCAAAAGAACTTTGTCCTCTTCTAGCAGCAGTCTGCTGTATTTTACTGGAGGAACGGAGCATTCCATGTGACTAGAAACATGCGTAGGGCTATAGTGACTATTATTGGGCTGTGGGTTGATATAGAGTCAAGACTGAGCAGACTGGGATTCTGCTTAACATGGTAGAATAGAAGGAATGACAGGGAGAAAGCTTCGTCTACTGGTGGTTGTGAATTTAGGAAAGAACAGATGTATTTCATGTAAGGTGTTGTTTGACAATATAAACGCTATTACTATTCGGTGTTACAACCAATGGAGGAAAATGCACTGATTATTCCCCAATTTAGTCTGTCTCAAGTTGCTCCCTGTTAACATGTACCATTTCTCCTTTATTTTAGCACAGCTATGATATATCAGACATAACAGCAGGCTGCATGTTGTTCTGACAATGAACTGAATCCTTTGAGACAAGTATCTAGTGCTACTTCCTGATGTTATTTCAGGAAAGTACTTGATAGGAGATGGGAATATAAAACAGCTTAATTTGTGACAGTAGCAGGAACTGACAGTGGTGCACAAAGTACCCTATACCAGATACCATCAGGTGACAGGCATAATATGGATGCAGAAGTAGATACATTTTATTTATTCACCCCTTCTGAAGAAAAATAATACTAACTGGTTTATAGTTGGTAGTTTCAAAGCATCAACCAAAATAAATTTTCCTTTACCATCAAAAAACAGTCATTCTTACCTAGTCACCAATTATGTCACCTCTTTCTACACTTACATTCCTTATGTACACGTAGAAGTGGTATTTATACGCAAAATTTCTCAAGATATCAGCTTTACTGCACACAATGGCTATCCATGTGAAACAGGTTTACACTGGAGTATCTTTTAACAAGAACAAATTGTTCCGCAGCAAAAGCTGTTTTAAAAGATTTGTTTTGAATATAAAAAGTCTTCCAACAACTCAAAAGGCATACAAACACCATTCAGTCCCATTGCAAATTGTTGTTTACAGTTTCTGTCACATTAAGATGGTCAAGCATTTACCTTGACGATATACAGTCACTAGTAGAGTGCTGCAACGCTCAATGTTTGACCGGTCACGGCTCGCCTGTTGACGGGGGGACCAAGCCGCTCGTGTCCGACCCCACACGACTCAGCTCGGTCACGTACTTGCCCATGTCTGTTGTCCGGATTCCGGAGACGCGGATAACTGGGCATGACCGGTCACCACATAAGTAACATTTCCAAGAACGGGTACGTGACACAGCTAAATGCATAAAGCACTTGGAAAGTAAAATGATATTTTAATACAATTTTGGATAGAAGACAAGTCTCATTTCCAAACAGAAGATATATTTTTCCTTTCATTAATGGGAAACATTAAGTAAGTGCTGTCCCTGTAATCTAGAAGACAACCATCTTCATAAAGAAAGCATACAAGGAACATTAAATATTTACAGACATAACTTGTTATACTTTTCACTTGTTTGCAACAGAAACAAAATTATAGTTATTGTTGATCAGCAGTAAATCACTAACGCATTCGATTTAATTGGCTGCTGTGATTTATTAGTAACATGCCGGCTTTACTAAAGCATCTTTCACTGGGTGCGCCTGTTGCTGGGATACATAAAATACGTTTTGCAACTGCAGCCAGGCCTGGCAGATCTGTTTCATGTCTGCTTCACCACTTTAAGATGTCATCATTATCATCATCTCCAGGGTGCATTAAAATGTAGATATCTACTTAATCTGCTGCAGATGATCTGTTGTTCCTCCATTCCTTGAAACAATCTCTCTTTCTGGGTGGTGATGACACAGTACTTTAAGGATCTATGATGATAAACAAAAGAGACAAGTAATACAGAACTGATGTGGAAATAATCAAAACATTCCCGTAAAAATGAGGTGTTTTACGTTAACGAAGTATTATACGAATTATAACATTCCTGTTTCTCTACAATACATTATCCACTAACTACACAAAAATGATTATGTTAATGATTGCATGTTGTACCTTAGTAAGTAGCACACATTTGTCGCACACTGCTAAGAATTTCCTGCTTTTCATTTACTTCAAGCATATTAAGATCATGGAAAGACAGCCAAAGAAACGTAGCAATTTTATGTCTGGAAGTGATCACAATCTTCTCACAAACGAAAGTCAAGGCTCGATTTTTAATCCTTTGTACCTTCTGTTAAAAAATACATATCTGTTAGTACACATCAATTACGCTAGTTAATTATAAATCTATCATGTATCATAATGAAACAGTGCTTTTAACTGCAGTAATTACTCACCTGAGAGTCAGTGTCATTGACACTGCAAATTTGTTGCAGTTTGTGGAACCAAAGAAGAACTAACTGGTTTGTCAGTTCTTTTTCGCCTTCTAATTCATCTGTGGCCCCTTTAAATGGTCTCAGAAAATGTGCAATTTTTCCTGCAAGCTCATTATCATACTCTTGCAATCTGTAAGCGGAGTCCTTTTCTGTCAGCAAAGCAGCAACTTCATTATACTTAGTGTGTAAGGATCCGAGCATAGTGCACAAGCTGTTCCAGCACGTGCAGACCTCTTGTTTCAACGATGATTTCAAAGACGAGCAGATACCACTTTTCTTAATGTACCTTACAATGCATTTTGCAGTATTTATTTTTGATGCGATGTTCAGTGCATGATTTAACAAGAAATTATCTTCATCGAAAGTATCGCTAAGTGCTGTGTTTATAGAATGAGCAGCACAAGGAATCCTTTTGTGATTTTCCAAAGACTTTATTACACTGGCACCCTGGTCAGAGACAAAAACAATCCTGTGCAACATGTCCAGCAAAATGTGCCAATCAGCCACCCTCTCTTCAGTTTCTTTCATAATATCTACTCCCATCTTCTTAACATCCAGGAATTTTGTTTTAAATAAAACACTGTTCAAGAGACCAATCTGTGTTAATGTAATGTGCTGTAAACGTCAAATAGTGTATGTGATTATGCGAATCAGTCCACATATCAACTGTCGCAGCACATGTTTTATTAATCATCTTGCTGTAATACTATTTTTTTATTACTGTCGGTATCCCTGAAGGAGCTTATCTACATCAATATCATTACGTATGGAGCACAAGCTCAGACTGTTTCATGGATGGGGAAGGAAATTGACCATACCCTTTCACAGGAACCTTCCTGGCATTTGCCTGGAGGGATTTAGGAAAATCATGGAAAAGAGATAAGGTTGTGGCTCCATCAACAAAATCAGACATTATACAGTGGTGGTATCAACAAACTGGTTTCTTTTTGGGAGAAATGTGTTCATTGCCAGGATGACTATGTTGAGAAATAGATAAGCAGGTATGAAGAATACACATAAAATGTTAATAAATTTGTTTTATTTAAAAAGCTTTAACAATTTACACATAAAAAATTCAGAGGCATTAATTTTCAACACACCCCATACATCCACATGATTAAGCTACTACCAGCATAATTACAAAAAACAAATACAAACCTTTAAGCCAATGCGTAATATGATTTTGTAAGTTATTACTCTCAATCTTGTCTAAGTTTTTGTAATCAGCTGTCAAGATGAAGAGTCTTTAAGAATATATTCTTATTTTTACTGCTGTTGGAAAAAAAATGTGTGGCAAGTGTCTCACTTCTGTCTTGTCTTCATAAAATTCCATCATATAATTGATAACTTCAACTACATGTGAATTTCAGGGTTTGAATGAACACAAAAAATATACTTCAGAAAAAGGCACATTTATTTTGGAACATCTGAAAAACAAATCAGTCTTCAGTTTTACAATTAGATGAAGTATTATATACAATCTTTGACAAGTGCAGCATACAACTACAACTTGTCTTACATTGTTTCCAATATAGAAACTGTCGACTGGAGAGAAAATTTACTGAAACCAGGCCACACACAGCTTAGTGGACTGCTTTAACAGAAAGCCAATTGTTTCACACTGCTGATGAAAATAAAGTAACATGGATATTGTAGCCAGTCTACCATTTATTGCTGGTCTTGCTATATCTTTGCTTTACAGGTACTGTACAAAAAGGTGCTAGTGGTGCCTTGCTGATACAGCTTCTAAAAGAATTTACTATTTATCAGTGCCAGAATCTCAATATGAGATTACTGAACAGCTTCTGATATGTCATAAATGTAAATGTCATTGAAAATACACTATACACTTCAAACACACAATTCATTTAATGGTCAATACGAACAGGATACACTATATCAAATTAACAAAAACTAAATTGACTGCTTGAGTATCAATGAAGTTCATGACAACAATAAAACCAACAATACAATATTTTTACCACCTGCAGGTCCCCAAAGGAAAATCAGAATAAAGTTTGAAGTATACACCTCAGAAATAAAAGGAAACAATTCAGGTTACAGAAAAGGATCCAGCTCGATGTTTAAAAACATAATTACATAACTTCAAAATAAATGTATTAAATACTCTGTGCTTGAATGCTCAAAGAAATAATCAACTGTTAATAGTTTAAGGGATGAATTGTTAATAGTGAAGCAAAGCAAACAGTTAATGAAAACTTAAGAAGACTGATTATATGTATGCCATAATCCACGCACTTTAGGCAGTACATAAGAACTCATTGTCTCAGAACACTGTAATTAAAGAATACTACTCCTGAGGAGATGATTTAGTATACAATTCTCTCTCTCTCTCTCTCTCTCTCTCTCTCTCTCTCTCTCTCTCTCTCTCTGACAATTCTGAACCTAAAATACTGCTTCCTTGCAACTAAGAAATTTCCTTATCACACGTCACAGGCAGCAGAGTTTTGATCATTGTGGTGCTGAAACTGACAGTCTTTATAAGTCTGTACAATGATTGCAAGGTTTAATTTATGAAATTCACCCAGACATCAATACTAAATGTATACTTGTTACCAAAATTAAATATGCTAAAGTTGAAACATAGACTGAAATACAAAATCAATGGCAAGGTGCCAAAAAGTCATACAAAGAACTCCCCTTACTTTGTACTTAGTGTCAAAATAATGTGCAATATATGAAGAAATGAATAAAAAATTAGAAATGTAGATGAAAAAACAACAATAATAATATGACCATCTATTACAGTGAACAAAGAGTTCTACAGTGTGACAGGTACTACTGGGACTTCAGTAGAACGTTGAGACTTCTTGTGGCGCCGACCATCACGGCGCCTGCTCCTCGATCATACATATCCACTAGTTGGTCTCCAGTCTGGTGCAGACGGTGGGTAGCTAGCTGCAGCAGCTGAGTTAGTTGAATGATAAACGTTTGAAGAAGACAATGGTTGCCCACTGTTGCTTGCATTAGTATAGGCAGCAGCAGCAGATGGTGGTGCTGGAGTAGTGTAAGTAGGTGGGAAGGCAGCTGCAGCAGGTGGAGCAATTGTAGTTGCAGTGTATTGAGGTGGCAGCACTGCAGTTGCAGGTGGCGGATATTGTGGGTATGACTGAACAGATGACTCGTCTGGTTGCAATGGCCCTCCAAGGCCTGGGATAATGGTCTCGTTATTGCCATTAGGAGTTACCCTTGTCTCTGGAATGCTGTTCAGGACTTTTGGTGGAATACCTGAAAAATAATTAGGAAAGTTTCTCATTATCGTAGTGGTTAGATGCTTCAAATATACTGAAGTTAGAAATGCTGTTTCAAAAAGGATGTTTCTAGAGGATGTGACAGTTAGCCTGAAGATGAATTTCATTCAAATTTGTTTACTGACATACCCGAGTCCTCAGTCTTCTGACTGGTTTGCTGCAGCCTGCCATGAACCTCTCTCCTGTGCCAACATTTCATCACAGAGTAGGCAACCTGCATCCTCAATTATTTGCAGGATGTTTTCCTCTACAGTTGTTACCCTCTACACATCCCTCTGGTAGCATGGAAGTTATTCCCTGATGTCTTGACAGATGTGCTATCATCCTGTCCCTTCCTCTTGTCAGTGTTTTGGATATATTCCTTTCCTTACCAATTCTGCAGTTAACTTCCTCATTCCTTACCTTATTGGTCCACATAATTTTCAACATTCTTCTGTAGCACCATATCTCAAATGCTTTGATTCTCTTCTGTTCAGGTTTTCCCACGATACACGTTTCAGCTACCATACTCGTACAACACTGCTCCAAAAGTACATTCTTCGAAATGTCTTCCTCAAAGTTAGACCTATGTTTCATACTAGTAGTCTTCTCTTGGCCAGAAGAGCCCTTCCTGCCAGTGCTAGTCTGCTATTTTGTCCCCCTTGCTCCATCCGTCATGGGTTATACTGCTGCCTATGTAGCAGAATTCCTTAACTGCGTCTATTTTGTGATAACCAAATCTGATGTTCAATTTCTCACTGTTCTCATTTCCACTTCTTCTCATACTTCTGCCTTTCAATTCATATGTTGTACTCATCCTGTTAAGATCCTATAATTCTTTTTCACTTTTACTGAGCACAGCAATGTGATCACAGGGTCTATCATTGCTATACTTTCACACTGAATTTTAACCCCATTCTTGAACCTTTCTTTTATTTCCATCATTGCTTCTTCAATGTACAGATTGAACAGTAGGGCAAAAGACTACCTCCCTGTCTTACCTATAATCCAAGCAATTCATTCTTGGCCTTCCAGTCTTATTGTTCCCTCTTGATTCTTGTACTTATTGTATATGTTGATTCTGATGAGAACAATCTTATCGCTGAACTGTAAACAGTAATTCACTCTTTGCCCTACCTTCCTACTCATAACAATCCTTCTCCCATTAAACCATTTTCTGCTGCTGTTGATATTACCCTATACTTGTCTGACCAGAAAGCTTTTTCTTCTTTTAATTTCACTTTACTGACACCCACTATGTCTAAACTGAGCCTTAGCATTTTCCTTTTCTGATTGTCTAACTTCCCAACCATGTTCAAACTTCTGACATTCTTCACTCCAAATCTTAGAATGTTACCCTTTCATTGGTTATTCAATCTTTTTCTCATGGTCATCTCCCCGTTGGCAGTCGCCTTCTGGAGATCCGAATGGACGACTAATCTGGAATCTTTTGCCAGTTGAGAGATCATCAAGACACTTTTTCAATTACAGGCTATATCCTGTGGATGTGCATTGTGTGTCTTTAATGCAGTGGTCTCCATTGCCTTCGGCATCCTCATACCATTGATCATTGCTGATTGTTGCAGTGTTAGGGGCAGTGCCCCACTCAAAGTACAAGAGAGTGCCCTGAACCTCTCCATTCCTCCACCCTCTATGACAAGGGCACTTGCAGAATGAGGGTGACTTCTTATGCTAGAAGTCTTCGGCCACCATTTCTGATGATTTTTATTCAGTATTTAAGCAGGGTCCAGGAACTTTTGATTACTAATCAAAGACTCTACCCCTACACCACAGGTGCGAAAAGTTGTTTCTAATCTTCTTGTGCAGAACTGATTTTAAATGTAGTAAATGTTTCTAGAAACACTAAAGATAAAAACATTTCCTCATAAGAATTCGTTACAGTATTGGATTATGTCTGAAAATGGACAGCTCAATTCTTTCGAGATGAAAACATCTTTACTGTACGTGCCTTGATGTATTATATAAAAGTAGTGAACCCACAAACAGGTGTAACCTGCTTGAGACACTGAGATGCAGAGCCTCAGTCCCAGCACAGTACATTCCAGTGGGCTAACAGGAGTTCTCTTGCTGAGCTACACATTCACACACAGGCCATTATCCACAGCAGGAAGCTCTTTAATGCTAAGGCTGGGGATTGAACAAAGTCATGAAGGGAGGATGCAATTATATGGACTGCATGTTTATATAGAATACTTCCCATACACAAAATATGTTAGTTCTTTTTAAGTTTCAATACATTCATAATAAACAACTTTCAAAGCATTATGTAAAGACAGTCCCACTTCAGAAAGATATGCCACACAATGATACCATTACAGAATAATTATTCATATTCACAACCTCAAGTAGGTATAATATGTAATAGGCAAGAATGCACATTACTAACCCTACATTACATGTATGTATATGACTATTTTATGCACGATACTAACTATTTTTGCTGTCCTAATAGGAAACATTGAGCATTTGTTGATTCCTACACTAATATCTAAGTGAGGTAATACAAAACTGGAATCTGCAACAAACCATAAACAAAAATTGCTGTTGGGGTATCAGTTATTCAAGGTTCCAATGAAATGACTAAAAAAGGAAGGTCATATTAAGCAGATGCAGAAAGCACTAGTGGCAAACCAGAGCACTGTAACAAGTGGTTATATTACGTTGACGAGAGTATAAGATGCTGAAAAGCATTGCTCCAGTTTTAACTTTTTCATACATGCAGAAAAGACTATCAAAAATATATGTAGTATTCGTTTTTATGTGACATACAGTTACAATAAATGTTGGAGGACTCACATGAAGGTTCCACTATATTGAGATACTGTGTGGTCAATTTTAACACAGTATATACAGGGTTATTACAAATGATTGAAGCGATTCCACAGCTCTACAATAACTTTATTATTTGAGATATTTTCACAATGCTTTGCACACACATACAAAAACTCAAAAAGTTTTTTTAGGCATTCACAAATGTTCAATATGTGCCCCTTTAGTGATTCGGCAGACATCAAGCCGATAATCAAGTTCCTCTCACACTCGGCGCAGCACGTCCCCATCAATGAGTTCGAAAGCATTGTTGATGCGAGCTCGCAGTTCTGGCACGTTTCTTGGTAGAGGAGGTTTAAACACTGACTCTTTCACATCACTATGCGTGAAACTTGCCCGCACGCGTTCAACCGTTTCTTCGCTCACTGCAGGCCGACCCGTTGATTTCCCCTTATAGAGGCATCCAGAAGCTTTAAACTGCGCATACCATCGCCGAATGGAGTTAGCAGTTGGTGGATCTTTGTTGAACTTCGTCCTGAAGTGTCATTGCAATGTTATGACTGACTGATGTGAGTGCACTTCAAGCACGACATACGCTTTCTCGGCTCCTGTCGCCATTTTGTCTCACTGCGCTCTCGAGCGCTCTGGCGGCAGAAACCTGAAGTGCAGCTTCAGTCGAACAAAACTTTATCAGTTTTCCTACGTATCTGTAGTGTGTCATGACCATATGTCAATGAATGGAGCTACAGTGAATTTATGAAATCGCTTCAATCATTTGTAATAGCCCTGTATAACAACTTCACTGATGTTTTACGCGTAAGGAACAAATCAAATATCACAACTAAGCTTAAAATTTAGAAAATGATATCTTCTGATACATGCCAGTAAACAATCAGTGATTGAAGCACAAAATATTCAGCATTTAGAGACAGAAACAAATCCAGCAAATAGAAGTCATTAAGGAAGTAATGTATTTTGAACCAAGAAAAGTCGACTAAGCAGAAAGAATACCAGTTTTTGTTTCAGCAGTCACTTTTGCGATCAAAAAGGCATTTTGGTATCCTTGATACAGAGTTCTACTATCAACTGAAGCAGCTGATGAGCTGTTAGGGAGATATGGGAGCCCTCAAGTAGAACAGAGTACCGAACTCTCTAGGTGAGCCGAATACAGCATTGTGTTGGCCAGTACTGAGCACTTTACCTCATCATCATTTGATTGCCTCAGTGTGTAGGTGTACCCTGCAGTTACTGTTAGGGTGGTTTCTACCATCTGAGTAATTATCTCCAACAGTTCATTCCATCATTGCTTCCAAATGTGGCCATTGGACACAGTGTCCAGTAGCAGACTGGTCACACTGACTAAACAGTAATTCAGCAACCTGGTGTCACCACCACTCAACACAAGTGTCACAACCATTTAGCACCTCTTAGCCTACACATGTAGATTATGGAGTGAAAAGTACCAAGTTGGTGTGCTTTCAAGGATAACCCCGTTTAGCGAGGCTGACTGGGAGTACAGAGCCAGCCAAGGTAAATGTAGCAACAGGTCCAAGTCATCAGTGTCACATGAAAAGACAAACTAAGCAAGTTGCTTTATGACAGACCTTCAATGCCACCTATTTTTAGTGCTACACGGGAGGATCTGTGTATGTTCAATACCAATTAGAAATAAGGTAAACAAAATCATCTTTGGAAACTGAGTTAGCAGGTTTCATTACACCATACACAGCAGAAATCTATTCTGTAAATATTATGAATGAAATTCATTGAACTACAGAGTGATAGGGAATTTAAAGATAAATATAAGACCAGAAAGACTAAGTGGTTTCTACAAACATTTATCACAGAAATATGTCTCAACTTCATGGACATGCAACATGAATGCTTAAATTATTCAGATCAGCATACACTTTTCCCTTGTGGAAACACAGGACAGTAAGCTGAAGTGTTCCATAGCATATTATCACCTGAAATTTGTTTTGGGAATGACTCAATCATTTCCAAAACCGAGGGACCTACTCAAGGCAAAGAAAATATGGTTCCAATGGCTCTGAGCACTATGGGACTTAACATCTGTAGTTAGCAGTCCCCTACAACTTAGAACTACTTAAACCTAACTAACCTAAGGACATCACACACATCCATGCCCAAGGCAGGATTCGAACCTGCGACCATAGCGCCTACAACCGCACAGCCACACCGGCCGGCCAAAGAAAATAAACCGAGATGGAAACATTGCAGCAACTGTCTTTAATTTACAACACCACCACTGGCAATAGCATGAACTTCGGATCACAGTGCATCAAATTTGATGAGACACCTATTACTTCATGATGTTCCTTCTAGCAGGGAGTACTTCCACTCCCAGTGCCTGTTCCACACAGCAAAAGCAAATCACGCAGCTCAATAGAATGCTAGCATGAACACTCCTGTTTTACAATTTAAATGTTAGCAAGCACATTATAATGTGACAAGAGGATTGTTACATACCTGATACAGGCGGTCCCACAGGTGATGCAGGCGAGAGAACTCGCCGGTCAAGAGTAAGCCCACTTGCTGCAGTACGATGCCTGCCACCAGTCATAACGTGTGGTGATAAAACAGCTGCCAACTCATGTGGGGCTGCTGGTGGCTGCGGAGCTCCTGGTATAGGAGTATTTGCTGATAATTGTGCAGCTACTGCCAACTGAGCAGCAACTGGTAACTGTGCAACAACTGGCAGTGTTGTAGGCACAGCAGCAATGGTAGATGGTTGATGTGGTGGTGGCTGCTGAGGAGGGGAGTCACCTGCTGTCATTTGAGGCTGAGCTGAATAGAGGTCAAGCACCTGGTGGCAAATGTCTATAAAAACAGAAAAAAAGAACGTAATAATGGAAAAGGTTTTCTCAAAGATTTTGAAATTAGTACACATGAAACTAAGCGAGAAATTTAAGATATAGCGATTCCCAGAAGCCTCCTATGTGCTTCCTCTTACACTCCCAACTTGCTTATTTTTCAACAAATCTCATTCCATTCCTCCCCCTAAGCTGTCCCTGCCCTCGTGCTTTGAAACAAGTTTGAATTTGTGGCTGCACTTAATATAAAGCTACCAACATAAGCCCAAACACTGAGAAAATCAATTCAATTTTCTCTACTTCAACAAAGCATAACAGCTACAAACAACAAAAAGGAGATGGAGGCAGTGATCTGTATTTTTGTGATTATTAATATATGAGAGTCATTCCATAAGTCACGGCAACTATGGTGTATCTTGAGATAATGTGACATCGTGAGAATTCCACGAAGTGCCTTGAATTGGTATGGCAGTGTGTATCTGAATTCCTATAAAAATAAGGTTCCGGTACAGGAGATCACAATAAAGGTTGAAATGAAATGCAAGCATTAGAACTCTGTAAATTTATTGTGCAAGAGTACAAATGAAACAAAAATGAATCAAAATCAACTACTATGCTTCCAAATAATCCCCCAGCACATACACACAGCATTGCCAATGATGGGAAAGGCGTTTAAGTGCACTGGCATTGCCATCAATGTGTGCCACCTGCCACTGAAATGCCATGAAGACAATCGCCCTTTTTGCATAGTGCCTCTCACACAATACTTTTTGCAGCTATAGAATGAGGTTGAAGTTGCATGGACTGATGTCTAGTGAGTAGGGTGGGCAGGGATGGATCCCTCTTGTAGCACAGCCAATCTCACAGGAACTACTGCCAAACTATCCTCGCATGCAGGCACAATCTCTGAATTGATTTTGATAATGTTTTCCGCAGGCTTTCAAATGTATTTACTGCAATTACAGTGACGCCACAAGTTCGCATGCTGTACCATAGCTGCCACAACTTACTGAATGACCCTCATATTTAACAGCATAAACAGCAAAATATTGTGATTTTTCAAAGTGTAAAACAATGCTCATCACTGTTTATCTGAACCACTAAGTACTGCCAGCTTAAAAAGCAGCTACTGAAAGAGGGGGAGAATAAACACACAAACAACACGAGGCCACAACAAGTTCTTACAAAGTTCTCCACCATGACTTGTTTGTCTCGTCTGCAATTACAGAGGGAAATAAACAAGTTTACACCAAAGCTAGTGGATAGTTAAGAAGTCAATTCATGGATCATTATTTTCTTTTCTCTAATCTTATTCCACGGACTAAGCATTGTATATTATTATTGGGCACATTTGTGAATGCATCCCCTGTTGAAGTCAGCATAAATATTTCCATTAATAAATCAGTAAATGTACTGACTCTGCCCAACCTTCTCATAGGTACAAATGTTTTCTGTAGATAATTCAGGCTTTGTAATATAGTTGTCTTAAACAGGATGATGACTGATGTAGCTGGGCACTTAACAAGATGGTGCAGAATGGTCTAGCTTTTCAGGGATAAAGTAGCATGGTTGACACTACCAAATCAAATGTGAGTAATTCAGGTAAAGTATCCTGTTTGCACACATACCCGACTGGAGCAAGGTCTTTCAATCCAGCCTATTATTTATTCAAAATGAAAACTGAAAACAAATTTTAACAATATTTGGGATGAAAGAGCTATATCTATTAAATATGAACCATTGGATAAATTTAAATGCAGCTTAATCTCTAGCTTTGAAAAATTACAGATTAATTCATCATCATGATGAAAGTACAGGAAACCTGAAAAAGAATGTGTCACAACTTACAGGCACAAAGGGCAAGCATAACTGGCTCCTAATGCAGATTAAGGAGGAGGAGAGGGGGAGGGGGGAGAAAGAGAGAGAGAGAGAGAGAGAGAGAGAGGGGGGGGGGGGGGGGGAGGAGGAGGAGGAGGAGGAGGAGACAAATGAACCCGAAATCAATGGACTAACAGTCCAGAATCATACTGTTATTATAGTTTCCAGAATCTGGAAATAAAGATGAGAGAAGGATAGAAAATGATAGTCAACACTTCATACCTGAAATATGTTTATAACTAAGTCCAACACAAATCCCAGACTAGATAAACTGCCCCTAAATGGAAAGTGGATACAGCATTGAATTTTCCAAAATCATACAAATATTATGTCATAAAATGTCCCATATCTTGTAGAACTCAAATATTACATTACATATACAAACCTGGGACACACACTACTAGTCTGCAGCTTTTACCACTGCATACTGCTGGATATCACACACTGTTGTGATTTTACAAGTGGTTGTTGTTATTGCCAGTCTAAAAACTGCTTTGATATAAATCTCTGCACTATTCTGTCCAAGTTCTCATTTTTGCCTAACTACTGCAACCTGCATTAATATGAATCACCTGCTTCCTGTATTCAGGTTTTTCTGTCGTCCTTCCATTTTTACCTCCTGACACTTTTCTCCACTACCAAATCAATAATTCCTCAGTGCCTCAAGAAGTGTTTATCAATCTATCCCACATTTCAGTCAAAATGTGTCATTAATTTCTTTTCTGCCTGACTCAATTCAGTACTTCATCAGTTATTACGGTCTCCACATCTAATCTTCAGCAGTCTCCTGTAGCGCCACATAATTAAAAATGCACAGAAAAAAGGGAAAGAAACTACTCATCCAAAGAGAAATTGTGTGCGCACACACACACACACACACACACACACACACACACACACACACTTGCCAATCAGTTATGTCACTGCTGCTTGGTGGCATAGTGGGTAAGCAATTGATTTAAACTGGTGATTTATATGGGTATAAGTACGCAACCAGTCGCATTTTTTGATTTTCTAATACCATTGACTATCATTAACTTGTCGAGCCACTGCAGGGTCATCCGGTGGAAGAGTTACAGCAACATTTTGTTGACCAGACGACGTGCTGGAGGAAATTTAGTTATAGGAGCAGAAAAATGTATGATACGAAAAGTTGACATCTCAGTACCCCCCCCCCCCCTCCACACACACACACACACACACACACACACACACACACACACACACACACACAAGATTGCTGATCAGTTATGTCATTGCTGCTTGGTGGCATAGTGAGTAAGCACCAGATTATAAATCGTACGATTCAGGGTTCAATATCCAGGCAGCTCTGATTTTTCTATTACATACCTCTTATTTCACATCCAGCATTGATTTTCTAATGTGCCAAATGCCAAATCCTGCATAGTTCGAAGTCCACCTTAAATTGCAAGTTCATTTACAACTGTGTGTGTAAATCAATCCAGAGGTCAGGCACAAGGGCAAACCACATCCAATATGACTACGCATGGTAAAGCACTGATTTCCAAAACAGTATATCCAAGTCTCAACTGAGTACCGTATTTACTCGAATCTAAGCCGCACTTTTTTCCTGTTTTTTTTTGTAATCGAAAAAACCGCCTGCGGCTTAAAATCGAGTGCAAAGTAAACGGAAGTTCTGAAAAATGTTGGTAGGTGCCGCCACAACTAACTACTGCCGTCAAATATATGTAGCACTACACAGGCATGCTTTGGAGGCACAAAGATAAATACTGGCGCAAAAACCTCTGCGTTAGTATAAAAAAAAAGTGTGGAAGACGAGCCTTTTTTTCTCCGCCCCGAGTGTCGACCACTGCATTTTCATACATTATCCAACGAAGTAAATACAAATTCCGTATTGTTTATCCAACTGGCAAGGCTGTTTGGGATTTATGTTAACATGGCCACCTCTACATTCTGAATTTTTTCCTACCTGCGAGAAGAGATGGTTGCTAATAGGAACTTTTATGATCTGTGAATCACATGCAGAATTCTCTTCACCAAAAGAATAATACGAATATAAACATTTTATCATGTATTGTTTCATGTTTGCTATCTCATTTAAATCGTGTCTGCCTAATAAACTAAGAAACTTGAGTGAGACAACAGCAAACGCGGAAGAACATACATATCACATTATGTTCATATTCGTATTATTCTTATGCATAATAGTGACACAGTCAGAAATGAAGCACGGCAATTGACTAGATTTTAAGATGGCTCTAACCTCTGTGCAGAATGTTATGTACTAAAGAGGCGTCTGCAAAGATTTTCAAACGGAGAAAATTTTTCGCTAAACTCTCGTTCAGAACTTCTATCATACGCGGTATATTATTTGGTTCTTGTTGATCATTATCAAAGAAAGCAGCAGTGTAAGTAACAACAAATAGCAGTCTCTTTCCATTGTTTCGCTAATGAGACGATTTCCTTGTTTTAGCTGTAAGCGGCAGTAGCGCGCACAAAAGCAAGCCATGCCGCGAGCTGCTACAGGCTGTAAACACTCATTATCAGATTGTGACAAACAGTGCATGACACAGTACAGTAATGCATTTTCAGCTTAGAGTGATGTAAACACCTATAACAAAGAGAACGGCGCTTATCAGATCAAAGAAAAATAAGCAATCAATTCAAACAAGAAGAAGCACGTGAAAAAGGAAGGGTACCCATATAAATACGGACGGAGCGCCTGACGCATAGCAACGGCTACCTGGTAAAGCTTAACTGCTAAGCTTAGGACTCGAACCAAACTACTGTAGCTGTATCGTCATTCATTCGACCTAAATTGTGTCTCATATTACAATGGACCAACTTTGTTTCGATTTGGATGTGTGGCCTAAAATTTTTCTCTCCCCTTGAATTTCGAGTCTCAAATTTCAGGTGTGGCTTAGATTCGGGAAATTTTTTTTCCCTTGATTTCGAGTCTCATTTTTCAGGTGCGGCTTAGATTCGAGTAAATATGGTTCTGATTATGAGAGCAGGGTTGTAAACCAAGAACTATCACTTCACATTGTCAGCATGCTTATTGAGCACACACGAAAATTATATGTGGATCTGAACTGCCTGCCTCGTGCAAAGTGCTCAAATATAAACATACATAGAATATTATAGCAAATTACAACATTCCAAGTCCCATAAACTTTCAAAAATACAGAATGATATACAATTTGATGAGGCAGCAGTTAAACCAATGACCTATACATTGCCAGCCACTGACTAACCACTACAACCACTACACTATAGCAGACAACACACAGAATACAAGATTATTCCCTCTCCATACAAGACAGTCTTTTATGTGGTGTAGCTTCAGAATCCTCACATTCTGGTCCTTTGTCAGATCCTCATTGTTATGGTGACTTTCAGGGTTATTCCCACTGAAGCACTGTGATCAATGTCTAGATTTTTACATTCTTTCTACATCATAATCCGCACACCACCTTACGGTGTGTGCGGAGGATACTTCTGGTACCACTAACTGACACACTCTTCCCTGTTCCAATCACGGGTAGCACATGGGAAGAATGAGTGTCGGTAACCTCTGTATTAGCTTTAGTTTCTAGAATTTTCTTGTCATGGTCATTTCATGAGATACATGTGGAAGGAAGTAATATGTTGTCCGATTCTTCCCAGAATCTGCTCTCTTCAAATTTCAACAATAAAGCTCTCTGTGCTGCACAACACCTCTTTCGTAAAATCTACTACTGGAGTTTATCAAGCATCTCTGTAACCCTCACACTTCAACCAAATGATTCTATGACAAAATGTGCCATTCTTTGTTGGATCTTCCTCTCTCTGTAGCAGAGGTCACCGTTGTCGACCTGCATGTCACAACTGTGATAGGGCTACATGCAGGAGACAGGGATCATCAGTCTGTGGTTTCAGCTCTGATGTACAATCATCTCTTCAATTTCATACATGATGTCTGACTAGTAATGTAGGATACGGGTGAGCCGAAGTAGTGCTTTAATAATTTTTTCATATTGCAATGTAATACTTGTCAAACACTGTTCTTTGTTTACCATAGCATACAACTGTTCTGGATATCATCAATAGAAATACATGATACCCATGATTAAAGTTCCAGTTTTGAAACACCGTAGAAAGAGAAGCACTGCTGAGAATGATGTCAAATTTAAACAGCAAATTATTAAGAGGACAGATGAACTGCAATATGACTACGGCTTGAGTTGCACATTGCACCATCAGTACTGTTCCATGTGCATGACTGCCCAACTTGGGCAGTCAACAGTTGTGCCACTGTTTGTCAGGCAAGTCTGTCCACCATGGCAAGGCTGTACCACATCAGATGGAAAAAAAATTGATTTTTAATTGTCCAGAGGCCAAGAACGGCATGAAAACCAAAACATCAGTTTTTAATTGTTCTGGGGTCAAAAAACACAGAAAAAGCAAAATGACATCTATTTTGAATTATCATGAGATGGGCACAAGATATGTTTAATACACTGCCCGCCGTTTGCTGCCACAAGTCAAATTCAAGAAACAGCATGTTAAACAACATACTAAGTGTCTTGGAGGTTACATTCAGAATCTGTTGTACAACGCATACCTTCAATCAAACTACACTCATAATTGGAGCACTGAACACATCACCTTTCAGATAACCCCACAGCCAGTAAGTCACATGGATTAAGATCAAGTGATCTGGATGGTCAGGCTAAAATGACAGCTGATTATTCTAGAATTTCCAAAACGTCTTTGCAGCAGCCACTTCACTGGCTATGCAATGTGCGGAAGAGCATTATTCTGTTTAAAAATGATCCCGCCTACAGATGGTGTTAAAGGGAAAATATGTTGCTATGATAAACAAATCTGTCAACCAGAACACTCCCCCCCCCCCCTCCCCCCCAACACACACACCTTTGCAGAATGAAGTGGTACTGATCGATAAGCATGCAAATTTTCTATTGTCCATATTCTGCATATTGACATCTCCTTTGAGATGGAGATGGGCTTTGTTTCCACTGAATGTTCCATGGCCATTCATTCATGGTCTACTTACATGCAAGTGAGAAATCACACTGCAAATGTAGTCTTTTTGGGCAGGTCTACAAGAAGCAACTCCTGAGCATGGGTGATTTTGAATGGATAGCAATGCAGGCTGTTTTGATTTTATGCACTGTGTTCCCGGACTTGTCCAACATATGTGAAATTACTCTTTCTGCTGCAGTGCCTCAATGTGCTGGCATAACTTTAAAGATTCCTCCTTTGTGGTGGCATTCCACAAAAGAAATGCTGGATACTCATTCTCCATTACTGTCTTCACTAGATGTGAATCTGTCGTCTTCTGTCATATTCGTGTTAACTGTGTGACAAAGTGCCTAAACACTCTGTATACAGGGTGAATCATTTAAATTTTGCACCACAAATACCGCAGATATGGAAAGTGCTATTGATGTTCAGGGTTCACAGAATGAATTGGTAGTCAGGTGCTCACATTGTTAGCTAATAACAGGTTGTATTAATACTTAACAGGTTGTATTAATACTTACAAAGTGTATTTTTGTGTTAACATACACACTCTTAAATGAAACAATACCTATTGACATTAACACAATAAATGTAGGGTAAATTAAATGTCAGTGGCGTTTGTTGCAGGGTTCTAGTGCAAGTCATTTACAAGATATAGTATTTTCAAAAGATGTCAACCATCTTGGCAATTACTTATCAACTTTTTCGACCAGTTACATAAAAGTGAAAGTTTAACATGTAGACAATGTAACAGAAGGAAACATGATGACATAAGAGAGGGAAATTAATGTTCTTGTTGCTGTTTTAGTTGATCCACAGTTAGCTCCCACACAATCGCATGAGGAAGTGGCATGAATCAGGCAAGGGTCCTAAGCATTCATTCACCCTCAACTGAGGTTCCATCCCTATCACATCTATCTCCATCAAGAGCTCCATGGAAACTATGAGAATCATGTTAACTTCCGTACTTAGGCATTAAGACAGGATACATCAGATGAATTGCATATCTTGTTTAGTGATGAAGCTACATTTACGAATCATGGCTAGATAAACCACCAAAACGTGCACTGTTGATCTATTTACAATACCTATTGGCTTCGTCACCTGGAACTTCAGTGTCCATGGAGTGGAAATGTATGGTATAGGATAGTGAACCATGAGCTCAGAGGCTTGTTTTTCATACATGGAACACTGAACGCACACAAGCAGTGCAGTCTCCTAACAGATCACCATCCATGGACACTAGAAGACATTCCTCTGCAGACTAGGAGGAACCTGTGGTATCAACACGATGGCTGTCCAGCCCATAGTGCACAAATTCCTACAGCTTGTCTTCACGAATTTTTTCCAAATCATCGGACTGGATGCAGAGGACCTGTACCTTGGCCAACCTGTTCCCCAGATTTGACACCTGTAGACTTTTTTCTGTGGGGAAAGCTGAAAGACGCTGTCTACAAGGATGTACCAACTACACCCGACTATATGGAATGACATTACTGCAGCCTATTCTGAAATTTCCACTGAAATGCTAGCATATGTGCAACAGTCGTTCCATACCAGACAAAGATGTATTACCACTGCCGGTGGTCATTTTGAACACAATCTGTGGTGGTCAATTGTCTTGTAACTGACCAGAATTCATGTAACTAGTGTATGTGCTTGTGTTGTTCTTTAGTGTGAGGTAGCACAGGTATTTTACAAGTGTCCATGTGGGAACTTTTCAAAATATTATATCTTGTAAATGCCTGGTACTAGAATCTTGCAACAAATGCCACCAACATTCTAATTTAGTTTGTTAACATCAATAGGCATCACTCCATTTCAAAAAAATGCATCTTTGCACAAAAAAATACACTTTCTAAATATTACAACAATCTGTCCATTGACTAACAATATGGAGCCCTAACTACCAATCCATTCTGTGAAAACCACAGATCAGTAGCACTTTCCATTTCTGCTATATCTGTGGTGCAAGTTTTAGGTGATTCACCCTGTTTAAGACAGTCTCTCCTCCTGGCACTGGATTCTGTTACTCAGCTATACAATGGAGTGACTTGCTGGCTGCCATCACATCCTGCTTTATTTCATCCTAAAATTTCTCCCCACTCTGTAGCTTTTCCTCAATTTTCTCAAACCATTGCTGGGTTGTACCGACCAAGTCAAGGTAGATACACGGTAAGTAAATAACTTTGGAGTAACAACTCACCAGGTAATAGAAACATTTTCATTGACTGGTACATAAAAAATAATGAAAACCTTGCTACCTTACAATCTTCCAACATCGTACCAGCCACACGGACAATGGCTACAGTTCGGCAGATGGTCTGGGGTGAGGAGTTGTGTTGGGTGGAGGGGCTAGAAGGAGAATAGATGTGGAAGATGAGAGGCAGGGAGGAATGGAGAGAGGTGAATGATGGCTCAGTGGGAGGGAGCTGGTGTGTGTAATAGGAATGTGGGAGGGAAGGGCAACACAAAGGAATCTGAGCTGATGAGCTTGTGCAGTGCATGTTCAGGAAGAATGGACTGGGAGGGAGTGCAGGGCGAGGAAGAGAAGACTGTTGGGTAGAGAGTGTGGGTGGAGTGGGTCAGTGGAGACTGAGGATGCACCACCTTTTCTGACTGACTCTCATGGGAGTTATACTTGCAGCACATCCTTCACGCCTGCAATAATCTTGGCCTCAATCTCAGCTAATCCACTGCACCAACACCCTATACCCAACATTCCCCTTCCTCTGTCCTGCACCCGGACTCAATCCACTCTGCCATGTCATCATCATTGTGCACCGTGCCCTGCACACACATCAGTTCTGGTGCTTAAGTGTTGTTCCTCATCCCAAACACCCACTGCCCCTCATTCCTATTCTACACACCTACTGCCAATTTCCAAGCCATCAGCCACGTTCCCCAACTCTCCCATCCACCTCTTTTTTTGATTTACCCATTCCACCTGGCACAAACCCTCACCCCAGTCTACCTGTTGAACTGCAGTCATTGTGGGTGCAGCCAACAGAAAGTAGTGTAGTGACACAGGTGTGTGTGTATATCGCGAAAGCAGACTATTTTGTTCCTGCCTGTGAAGGCAGGGTCTATCGCAGTCAGGATAACGCTTTATGTCTCTGTTGCCTTATGTCTCCACCAAACTAAGTCACATTGAATCTGGAATTGAGCATCAGGGTCATCAACAAGAACTAATACCTCACACTGAAAACATGTTTATTAGGTGCACAACCTGGAATGTAAACATGGAACTGAACTGTCTGCTTCAGCATGAAGTACTTATATTTATACATACAGATAACATCTAGCAAAATACAATATTACACGAAAAGCAAGTCCCAGAATCTTTTAGAAAAAATACATACTGAATTATTATAAATAATTGCAGACAGTGAAACTGGTGCTAAGCATTTTGCCAGCCAGTTAATATAACTGCTACACCATAACAGATGACAGCATACGGGGTAATACGTATCTCCCACTAATACTAAAAAAAAGGGTAACAGCAGAGAGTCAGAAAGCTAATGTGTGTCTGATCTTTTAAGTGTGCCTATGTCACATTCATTCATCTGGAAACAAGAAGTTGCCCTTTATCAGTTGTTTCATTCTTATATCCATCCAGGAATTTTCATAATGAAATACACATTTACATTGGGCACATGCTGACAGAAATGGAGGAGGGATGACAATGTACTATATAAAGAAATAAGGCAGAAATTTATATTGGGCAGATGCTGACAAATGGAGGAGAGATGGCAATGTATCATATGAATAAAAAAAGCAGAAATATATATCAGAACAATTTCATTATGTATGGCACTACTGCCAGACTTGCACAGTATCAATCATTGTAAGATGTAAATACATATAATTCCCTACTTGAATATGAAATCACAAGCAATACAGCAGAAACACCACAGATGCGTCTCACCTTCAAGAAGTTCCATTGTAACATCTTCTATGAACATGTCCCACCATCGCGTATGTTTAGTAGTTCGACCAGCCCAATCGACAACCTCAAACTTGCTAAGCTTTCCAGCAAGGTACATCAGGGCAACAGCAATTATCTCAGGCTCCCACTGAAGACACAGGGTAGTGCAAAGACTAAAAGAAATGAGGTCAGCTTCAACATTCACATGTATTAGTTAATATTTGCTTAGGTAAATAGTAAAAATTAATGTACAAGAAGATGGCTCTATCATGGGACAATTAAACTGAATATTATAATATAGGAGTGATAAGTGAGGCTCTTTATGGTGCCAAAACACAAACTACTGTGGAAACGTAGCATAAACAAAATTGTGATAAGACTTATGAACATAGAAAGAAGCCTAGAAACACACTTGGCCAAAGGACAACAGAAACGGAATACAAAAGGTCACAACCTAACAAAGAAATCTATGAACATGTACAGAATGTACAGTGCGCAAAAGAGGGATGTCATGTTGACAGACTGACAAAGCAAACCTAGTAAAATTATGAAGCTGGAAAAACAACTAGTGTGGTTTACAAAGACTCTCATAGAAGCAGACATTAATATAATGGACAAACTTAACAGGAATTTTCCTAGGAACAAAATTCAGAATGTGGTCTTCAGGGATGAACAAGAGAAAAAATAAAAAGATCCTCATAACTTTTAACAGCTCTGGAAGCAGAGATAACAACATATGAAAGGAATGTGAGTGAGGATGAAAGAACAAGTACAGCAAGAAATCAAATATTGATTTTGTCTGCTCTGTAAAAGGACTATTTGAATAAATAAATATATAAATAAAATTATAAACAATGTTGAATGTATCTCTGGCAGAAAAGCAACACACACTTAAAATTTTTTTCCCACAGATATCATTCAAGTCTATGGACTAAAGAGGACACATTCTGACAAGGTGGTAGAAGAAACTGCTAATTATAGTTAGCACCACTACAGAATGATAACGGAGGGTTTTCATGTTTTATTTTAAAATTTTATTTATACAAATCCCACAGATATACGGTGTGTTGCTTAGATGTATAACTAGTCAGCATAGATACCACCAAGGTAACAAGTAATAATTAAGGTTATCAATAATAGTGAAATCTATATTTAACAAACAACAATACTTACTAAGAACCATCAATTTCATTCACATCAACTACACAGACATTATACTATACTATACACATACTCATTAGCCACCTACACAAGACAATTATACTTCAAAACACATGACATGTAAGCCAACAAAATAGTGTTAATTACGAAAAGAGTTGTACTAGGTAGAGAACAACAGTAATTCATCTACTGCAGATCTGCCTTTGTGATTTAATTTGTCTTATAAAAAGATGCTTTCATTTTCTCAATGCACAACAAAACAATGACTATTTTCTACAATCTGTCCTCCTCCATATCATTAGTGCAGAAACAGTGTACGTAAGCACACATACTGGCCATTCAAATTGCAACACCAATCAGGAATGCAGTAATAAAATTTTACTTATTCATAATGTGTAGGCTTTCATGGCTGGCATCTTCATTAGTTAAAACTTCTGGGCTGAGAGGCCGTGGTTGATCCGTAAAATTACTACTTCCTGACATTTCGTTGCCAACTGCAGGCAACATCTTCCGAGGTGAGTCAATGACTGGCTCCCAGGCTGTGGAGGTCCTGTTTATATAGAGGGCACCACCATATGTCATGTGGGGCTGACTGTAAGTCTATCTCTGCCTAACATCATTATTCTCGATTGAAGGTAATCGATTGTCACATCGTTGGTGCAAAGTCGACCGCCATATCTTATCTTTATCTAACTTTAAGCCTTCCTCTTTTCTATTAAAATTATTGTGGTCATGAAATAAAATTTAGTGGGATAAGCGTGCTAGCCCAGATCTTGCATTATTATGCACGCCCGTATAGAGAAGCTACAGGGAGTCAAAACACCTTATGACAACGACAAGTGCAATCACACAACATTCATTCTTGAAGCCTCGTGCCACAGTGTACGTAGAATCGGGACTCATCTGAAAAGATGACATGGTGGTACTCCTGTGTCTGGCTTTGTGGTTGCATGCACCAGTCTTCTGCCATGTCAATGGAAGCAGCAACAGTGGTGACTGATGACAGTCCAAGGTGCTCCACTGACATCGCACTGTCCATGTGTATACTTGTTTCGTTGTAAACAAGCCTGTTTCCTGACTCCAAGCATGTGATGTGGCTGAACAACCTTGCATGGCTGAGCGAATAATGTCTGTATGCCCTGTCACCAATCACATGGGCTCCTAAGGTTCTGCACGACAGGGAATATGGTCATCCTGAATCCATGAGATTCATATTTGCATGAATGACATGGAATTCCAATCAATGCAAGTAGCATTATCATGGAACGATAAACTACGGAAGCTCACTTTCTGACAGTCTTTTTGTTGTGCCTATCTATAACTCAGCATCTCCGCTATATGGTGAGTAGCAACTATACTTTCATAAGACTTTTACATTCTAGTAGACATTTCCCACACTTAAACAACAGTCTTCTCACAAACAAGCATCACTGAAATTTGATATAATGCAGGCTTCCTGCTGCATCAAGTGGCTAAGAAACCATGAGTTTTCACTCAAGTACTTCTCAGCCATTGTCAAGTGTTGGCTGCCTTTGGCTACTAGTACTGTCCCTCAACCGTGCTGTCTACTATAACATCACTGGTGCTGTGGAGGTAATGTGTGCTGTGTAAGGTAATGCTTTCCTTGCAAACCTGCCGTGCCTGCTTCAAACTTCCATTGGCCATGTCCCAAGCTGTGCTAGGCTGCAGGCTAACATCTTTATTGAGGGAGCCACCACACGCCACAAATTTTTATCTCAATTGCTTCTTTTATTATGCTATCCCATAGACTATTACGCCATGTAATAACAGATTTTTCCATTGCATAAAAGACTGTCCATTTTCTAGAGCACGCTCTGCTACTGCTGATTTCTCAGCGTACCAAAAGCAAAAGCATCTCTTGGGCTCTACAGAGCACTGTTCAACAGTATGCACAGTCTGTCCAACATAAAACAGAGCACACCTACACCGACCTTTAAATACTCACGGTGTCCTGAGGTCTTTCACAGGCCTCATGAGATGCCAAACTTTTGCTGGAATCCTGAATACTGAAACTATTTTATACCTCTTTAGGAGCAGGCTAATTTTTCCTGTTGCCGAAACAACGAAAATGCAAGCTTCACTGAGTCCTCCTCAAGGTCCTACTGCTTACGTGTTTTTGGAAAGACGGCTTACGAAATCTGGTTGGTTGGTTGGTTGGTTGATTGATCGGGCTGAAGGGACCAAACAAGGTCATCAGTCCCTTGTTTCAAATGTGGTCCATTCAGACGGATTGACATCCCAGAAAAGTCAAAATGATTAAAGGTAAAAGGCTAAAAAAATGTAAAAGTGCAGCCGTGTTGTCAATGGGGAAAGCAAAATGAGGGAAGTCAGCAAGTGAGCAACCCCAAGGTTATGCTAGAGGCAGGAAATATCCAACCTCTGATGCAGTACAGGCAAGACCACCTGCTATTCAAAAGCGTTCAACCGCTAAAAGTGCTAAAGTGTGTTTTGTAAAAAGAGACTAACCAAATCTAAAAAGTGAGAAAAACAGAGTGAAAGGGAAAGAAAAGAGGATCTCTGCCAGGGAGGGGAGTCAGGAATCTCCTAACGCAGCTTACAGTGGGAGACACCCCAACCCTCACTGCCCTGCCCCTACTCCAGAGAGAGATTAAAAACCTTAAAACTGAGAATAAAAACCACTTTCACGGAAGAAACTGAGAACCAGTTCAACCATCTGGGAATCGTCAGCCAATATTAAAGGTAAAGTGTTGGGAAGTCTCTACTTACTTCGCACAGCCAAAAGAAGGGAGCATTCCACCAAAATGGGGGCTACTGACTGGAAGGCTCCACAACCACAAATTGGGGGTGGCTCATTATGCAAAATAAAACCACGGGTCAGCCTGGTATGGCCGATGCGGAGCTGACGACAGGGTGGTTGAGTCCTTTCGAGAGAGAGGCGCAAGGAAGAACGCCATGGGACAGGTGTCACCTTAATTGCACGAAGTTTATTAGACAGGGAGGTAGCCTCCCAAGAGTTGGCCCACGATTGTGCGAAGTGGGATATAATGTGAAGCAGTAAATCCGCCGCAGGAGGGGTTACGGAAAAGGGCGGCAAGTAACTGCTACCCCAGCCAAATGATCAGCAAGCTCATTACCTGGGATACCCGCATGGCCAGGGACCCAAAGGAAGTCAACAAAACAAGCAGCATCCTGAAGATCAGCAAGACTGTCATGGATGGCAAAGACCAAGGGATGGCAGGTAAAACACCAGTCAATAGCCTGAAGGCCACTCATTGAGTCCGTACATAACAAAATGCGATTGAGTTGGGACCGTGTAATAAATGTAAGAGCTTGGGAAATCTCCATCTATTCCACAGTAAACACCCCACATGTAGTTGGCAGGAGATGATTTTCCGTGCCAACAGAGGACTTTAAGGCATATATCACACAATCAACAGATTTAGAACCATTGGTGTAAAAAACAACAGCACCCTGAAAGTCCTATAAAATTCGGCAGAATAAACAATGCAACACCATCGGGGGGAACAGAATGTTTCGGACCTTGGCGGAGATCCATCCGAATCTGGGGCCGAGGAACTACCCAATGAGGGACGTTGGGGAGGGAACGTGGGAGACAAGACAAAGAAGGAAGCTGAAAATCACGGCAAAGAGACGCAAGGCAGAGCCCAATCGGTAAACCCGCCCGAGGGTGGGAATCAGGTGGGCAATGACCTCAGTCTGGGAACAGCATAGAACAGGAAGGATGAGTGGGAGAAGAACGGACAGTGATTGCATAAGAAACCAGAAGATGGGACCGCTGAACAGAAAGGGGGGATCCCAGTTTCAACCAGGAGACTATCAACAGGGCTAGTAGGGAAGGCACCGGTGGCCAAACAGATACCACGATGGTGGACCAGATCAAGGAGGTGCAGTGTGGAAGGAGCAGCCGAACCATAAACTTGACAACCAAAGTCCAAGCGAGACAGCACTAAAGCCCAATAAAGGTGGAGAAGGGTGGAGCAGTCCGCACCCCAAGAGGTGTGGGCAAGGAAGCAAAGGACACTGAGTTTACGGAAACATCCTACTTCAGAAGTCTGATATGAGGCATCCAAGTGAGCCGGTTGTCGAAAACAAGAGCCAGGAAACTAAACTGAGGGATCAGAGGTCATTGTTGTGCATTGGGGTAGAGCTCCAGATCGGGGAGGACCGTAGTACAGCGACATAAGTGGACCACCCACGATTTTCAAGGAGAGAATTGAAACCCGTGTGAGAGGGTCCATGCAGAGGCATGCTGTATAGCTCCTTGGAGCTGCCGCTCTGCAGAGGCCATTGAAGTGGAACTAACCCAACTGCAGAAATCATCCACATACAGAGCAGGGGTGACCAAAGGACCGATGGATGCCACAAGTCCATCTACAGTAATGAGGAAAAGAAGTACACTCAATACGGAACCCTGTGGGATGCCATTCTCCTGGATCCACAGAGAACTAAAAACAGTACCAGTCCCAACCCTCAACGACTAATGGAACAGGAACTAGCAGATAAAAATCGGGATTGGGCCCCAAAGACCCCACTCATGAAGTGTAAGAAACATGTGATGGCACCAAGCAGTGTCATAGGCCTTGCGAAGGTCGAAAAATACTGCAACCACATGGCGGCACTGGGAAAAAGCCTGCCGAAATGTATATTTCAAGCAAAGTAAATGATTGATCGAAGACCGTCCCTCTCGGAAGCCACAGTGTTAAGGGGACATAGATCCCGAGATTCAAGGACCCAATTGAGCCGATGGGCTACCATCTGTTCAAGTAACTTGCAAACAACGTTTGTCAGACTTTTTGGCCGATAGCTTTCGACAAACAGGGGGTTCTTACCAGGCTTAAGGACGGGAACCATTATGCTATCCTTCCATTAAGAAGGGAAGTCACCCTGGAGCCAAATACGGTTAAACACCTGGAGAAGATGTAGTCATTGTGGAGCACTGAGATGTTGAAGCAATTGGTTATGAATGGAGTCTGGGCCAGGGGCCGCATCATGAGAAGACGAAATTACGGAAACAAGTTCCCATTCAGTAAAAGGTTTGTTGTAAGATTCTGACTGACAAGGGGTAACATAAAGCGGAAGCTTTGGCCCACTGTTTCTGGTGAAGGAAAGCAGCCAGATAGAAGGTTGATGCTGATGCTGTTGCAAAATGGGTTGCAAGATGTTCCGTGAGAATCAAAGGGTCTGTGCAAAGACCATCTGGGAGGACAAGGCCCGGAAGGGTAGACTGCCGATGGTAACCTTGGAGAGAGCGAAGTGTAGCCCATAACCGTGACATAGGGGCACCCGTTTGCTCTGTTTGAGCAAGTAACGGGCTTTAGTGTGAAGGCGTTTAAAGATAATAAGATTGACAGCAGATGGGTGCCTCTTAAGGTGTTGCAAAGCTCGACGGCGATCACGGATGGCAACAGCAATGGCCAGACTCCACCATGGGACTTGCTGGCTGTGAAATGGTCCGGATGAGCGTGGGATAGCAAGGCTAGTGGCGCAAACAATCTTATAAGACACTTCACAGAGGACGTCGGGGGGGGGGGGAGGCAATCGCCGGGGGGGAGGCAATCACCGCCGGGGGGGGGGAGGCAATCACCGCTGGGGGGGAGGCAATCACCGCCGGGGGGGGAGGCAATCACCGCCGGGGGGGGGAGGCAATCACCGCCGGGGGGGGAGGCAATCACCGCCGGGGGGGGGGAGGCAATCACCGCCGGGGGGGGGGGAGGCAATCACCGCCGGGGGGGGGGGGAGGCAATCACCGCCGGGGGGGGGAGGCAATCACCGCCGGGGGGGGGAGGCAATCACCGCCGGGGGGGGGAGGCAATCACCGCCGGGGGGGGAGGCAATCACCGCCGGGGGGGGAGGCAATCACCGCCGGGGGGGGGAGGCAATCACCGCCGGGGGGGGGAGGCAATCACCGCCGGGGGGGGGGAGGCAATCACCGGGGGGGGTTGAGGCAATCACCGCCGGGGGGGGAGGCAATCACCGCCGGGGGGGGTTGAGGCAATCACCGGGGGGGGTTGAGGCAATCACCGGGGGGGGTTGAGGCAATCACCGGGGGTGAGGCAATCACCGGGGGGGGAGACAATCACCGGGGGGGGAGACAATCACCGGGGGGGAGACAATCACCGGGGGGGGAGACAATCACCGGGGGGGGGAGACAATCACCGGGGGGGGAGACAATCACCGGGGGGGAGACAATCACCGGGGGGGAGACAATCACCGGGGGGGAGACAATCACCGGGGGGGGGAGACAATCATCGGGGGGAGACAATCACCGGGGGGGGAGACAATCACCGGGGGGGGAGACAATCACCGGGGGGGGGAGACAATCACCGGGGGGGGGAGACAATCACCGGGGGGGAGACAATCACCGGGGGGGGAGACAATCACCGGGGGGGAGACAATCACCGGGGGGGGGAGACAATCACCGGGGGGGGGAGACAATCACCGGGGGGGGGAGACAATCACCGGGGGGGAGACAATCACCGGGGGGGAGACAATCACCGGGGGGGGAGACAATCACCGGGGGGGGGAGACAATCACCGGGAAGTGGTCACTATCGCAAAGGTCGTCGTCGTCTGGGGACCAATGGAATGAAGGGAGGAGGGAGGCAGAAGAAAGAGAAAGATCAATGGCAGAACAGGTACCATGACTGGCACTGAAATGAGTAGGGGAGCCATCATTAAGAAGGCACAAGTCGTGGTCTGCAAGAGACTGGTCTATGAGAAGACCCTGACTAGATAAAAATGCACTGCCCCACAAGGGATGATGAGCATTAAAATCCCCGAGAAGTAGGAAGGGTGGATGAAGTTGCTGAAGAAGGGCAGTTAAGGCAGCAGGTGTACGAGTCCTGTCAGGAGGGTGATAAATATTTGAAACCATGACCTCAGAGTCCAGGTGGACCCTAACAGCAACCACTTCCAATGTAGTTTGAAGAGGAATCCACATGCTAGCAATGTCCATACGGACGAATGTACAAATGCCACGAGAGGACCGCAGGGGGCCGACCCAATTTCGACAGAAAGCACAGAACCCACGGAGGGTCGTGAGTGATCATCAGTAAAATGAGATTCCTGTAGAACCACACAAGCTGCGGAGTAAAATCAAATAAGAGATTTCAACTGCGGAAGGTGACGATAATATCCATTACAATTCCATTGGATAACCACAGAACGATGATTCAAATAGGGGATGAACAGGCTAAAGCCAGTCATGCCACCGGGTTGCCACCGTCCCTGACAAGGAGGGGGCGACATCCATGAACAGCAGGTCAGAGTCAGGTTGTGAAGGTGGGGACGGGACCTCTGGCGACACCAGAGGCTCCTTGTCCCGGGACTTGTGTTTCTTCTTCTTTTCTGTTTGAGATCGAGGAGGGCTGTGCGGCAAAAAGGAGCCAGCTGCAGCAAGATCTGGAACAGAAAGAGATTGGGCGACCTGGGAGTCCACAGACTGTGGTTCTCGTGGTGGTCGTTTGGCAGCAGACCTTTGGCCTGGTAGGTGCCAGGAAGGGGGCTCCCGGAAGGGGTGCCCTTGACCGGCAGACACTGAAGTAGTGGGACACTTCTCCAGCTGGGGAGGGGGAGTGGCACCCGGAGGGAAGGGTGTGGGAGCTACGGGCGGGTGGGGGGGGTAGGAGGAGGAGGAGGAGGGGGGGTTCGGGACTGGGGTAAGGAAGGGGTGAAGATGTAACTAAAGCATAGCTAGACATCATGGACACAGGATGAGGGCGTGCATACTTCTTAGGAGCCTCAGCGTATGTTAGACGATCAAGGGACTTACACTGCTGTATCTTCTTTTCCTTCTTATAAACTGGGCAATCCGGTGAATGTGGTGACTGATTACCATGACAATTAACACACACAAGAGGGGGAACACAGGAACTCCCCTCATGGAATGGACGTCCACAGTCACCACAGAGAGGGGCCTGCGAACAGCTGGAAGACATGTGGCCAAAACGCAAGCACTTAAAACATCTAATAGGTATGGCCTCATGTCACATAGATAAACCATAATCTTGACCTTCTCAGGGAGGGTATCCCCTTCAAAGGTCCGGATAAAGGCACCAGTATCAATGTGATTGCCCTTCGGACCCTTCTGAACACACCGAACAAAGTGAACATCTTGCTGTCCAAGATTGTCCTCAAGTTCCTTATCAGTTTGAAGGATGAGGTCTCCGCGAAAAATTACACCTTGAACCATACTCAAAGACTGGTGGGGAGTAATGGACGCAGGAATTGTGCCAAGATGGTTACAGGCACGAAGGGCCGCAGACTGGGCAACTGAAGCAGTTTTGATCAACTAACCTGACCGCACCTTGCTCTGAGAGTCCACTTCACCAAAGTCTGCCCACAGGTGCCACCCAGCCACAGCAAGGAGAGGGCAAAGGGGAAGGAGCAAGGACAGGAACGGAGGGGAAAGGAAAAGAAATGCAGCCCAGGAAAGAAGCAATGCTGCAAAAGCTTGGGGCCCCATGCTCGCCATGCACGTACTCACGAAAGGAACGTGAGCCCCCTGGGCGGGGCAGGGGGGGGGGGGGGGGGCGTCAGCTTGATCTTGATGCATCCCCCCTTAGAATAGAATGTTTCTGTGACAGATGTTGATAACTTTTAGTGTGCAGATATCAGTCCATGTAGGTGAGTTTATGGTAAACACTATGGCTGAGACATTTTCTTCACGGTGGACAAGGACATCAACAAATGGCAAGGCACCATCTGTCTATCGGTATTGTGAACTTTACATTGTGACGGATACTGTTGTTGTGACCCAAGAATTCTTCAGCTTTTCACTTCCACGAGACCAGACAATGAATTTGTCATCAACCTAACAATAAAAGCAATTAGGCTTTGCAGGAACGATATCCAGGGTGATGTCCTCAAAGTACTCCACAAAAAGGTCGGCTTATAACTGGAGCTAATGAGATCCCAATCGTGATGCCACCCATCTGTTTAAAATAGTCTTCATCACAAAATGATTGACTGAAGTGGCCTTGTAACACTAACCAAAACGGCCTTGCTGTGCTGGTACTGCGAATGGCTGAAAGCAAGGGGAAACTACAGCCGTAATTTTTCCCGAGGACATGCGGCTTGACTGTATGGTTAAATGATGATGGCGTCCTCTTGGGTAAAATATTCCGTAGGTAAATAGTCCCCCATTCAGATCTCCGGGCGGGGACTACTCAGGAGGACATCGTTATCAAGAGAAAGAAAACTGGCGTTCTACGGATCAGAGCATGGAATGTCAGATCCCTTAATAGGGCAGGTAGGTTAGAAAATTTAAAAAGGGAAGTGAATAGGTTAAAATTAGATACAGTGGGAATTAGTGAAGTTCGCTGGCAGGAGGAACAAGACTTTTGTTCAGGCGAATACAGGGTTATAAATACAAAATCAAGTAGGGTTAATGCAGGAGTTGGTTTAATAATGAATAAAAAAAATAGGAGTGCGGGTAAGCTACTACAAACAGCATAGTGAATGCATTATTGTGGCCATGATAGACACAAAGCCCACGCCTACTACAGTAGTGCAAGTTTATATGCCAACTAGCTCTGCAGATGATGAAGAAATTGAAGAAATGTATGATGAAATAAAAGAAATTATTCAGATAGTGAAGGGCAATGAAAATTTAATAGTCATGGGTGACTGGAATTCGGTAGTAGGAAAAGAGGGAGAGCAGGAAACGTAGTAGGTGAATATGAATTGGGGGTAAGAAATGAAAGAGGAAATCGCCTGATAGAATTTTGCACGGAGCACAACTTAATCATAGCTAACACTTGGTTCAAGAATCATGATAGAAGGTTGTATACATGGAAGAAGCCTGGAGATACTGACAGGTTATATAATGGTAAGACAGAGATTTAGGAACCAGGTTTTAAATTGTAAGACATTTCCAGGGGCAGATGTGGACTCTGACCACAATCTATTGGTTATGAACTGTAGATTAAAACTGAAGAAACTGCAAAAAGGTGGGAATTTAAGGAGATGGGACCTGGATAAACTGAAAGAACCAGAGGTTGTAGAGAGTTTCAGGGAGAGCATAAGGGAACAATTGACCAGAATGGGGGAAAGAAATACAGTAGAAGAAGAATGGGTAGGTTGGAGAGATGAAGTAGTGAAGGCAGCAGAGAATCTAGTAGGTAAAAAGACGAGGGCTAGTAGAAATCCTTGGGTAACAGAAGAAATATTGAATTTCATTGATGAAAGGAGAAAATATAAAAATGCAGTAAATGAAGCAGGCAAAAAGGAATACAAACGTATCAAAAGCGAGATCGACAGGAAGTGCAAAATGGCTAAGCAGGGATGGCTAGAGGACAAATGTAAGGATGTAGAGGCTTATCTCACTAGGGGTAAGATAGATACAGCCTACAGGAAAATTAAAGAGACTTTTGGAGATAACAGAACCACTTGCATGAACATCAAGAGCTCAGATGGAAACCCAGTTCTAAGCAAAGAAGGGAAAGCAGAAAGGTGGAAGGAGTATATAGAGGATCTATACAAGGGCAATGTACTTGAGGACAATATTATGGAAATGGAAGAGGATGTAGATGAAGATGAAATGGGAGACATGATACTGCGTGAAGAGTTCGACAGAGCACTGAAAGACCTGAGTCGAAACAAGGCCCCGGGAGTAGACAACATTCCATTAGAACTACTGACGGCCTTGGGAGAGCCAGTCCTGACTAAACTCTACCATCTGGTGAGCAAGATGTACGAGACAGGCGAAATATCCTCAGACTTCAAAAAGAATATAATAATTCCAATCCCAAAGAAAGCAGGTGCTGACAGACGTGAAAATTACCAAACTATCAGTTTAATAAGTCACTGATGCAAAATACTAACGCAAATTCTTTACAGACGAATGGAAAAACTGGTAGAAGCCGACCTCGGGGAAGATCAGTTTGGATTCCGTAGAAATATTGGAACACGTGAGGCAATACTGACCCTACGACTTATCTTAGAAGCTACGTTAAGGAAAGGCAAACCTACGTTTCTAGCATTTGCAGACTTAGAGAAAGCTTTTGACAATGTTGACTGGAATACTCTCTTTCAAATTCTGAAGGTGGCAGGGGTAAAATACAGGGAGCAAAGGGCTATTTACAATTTATACAGAAACCAGATGGCAGTTATAAGAGTCGAGGGACATGAAAGGGAAGCAGTGGTTCGGAAGGGAGTGAGACAGGGTTTTAGCCTATCCCCGATGTTATTCAATCTGTATATTGAGCAAGCAGTGAAGGAAACAAAAGAAAAATTCGGAGTAGGTATTAAAATCCATGGAGAAGAAATAAAAACTTTGAGGTTTGCCGATGACATTGTAATTCTGTCAGAGACAGCAAAGGACTTGGAAGAGCAGTTTAACGGAATGGACAGTGTCTTTAAAGGAGGGTATAAGATGAACATCAACAAAAGCAAAACGAGGATAATGGAATGTAGTCAAATTAAGTTGGGCGATGCTGAAGGAATTAGATTAGGAAATGAGATGCTTAAAGTAGTAAAGGAGTTTTGCTATTTGGGGAGCAAAATAACTGATGATGGTCGAAGTAGAGGGGATATCAAATGTAGACTGGCAATGGCAAGGAAAGCGTTTCTGAAGAAGAGAAATTTGTTAACATCATGTATTGATTTAAGTGTCAGGAAGTCATTTCTGAAAGTATTTGTATGGAGTGTAGCCATGTATGGAAGTGAAACATGGATGATAACTAGTTTGGACAAGAAGAGAATAGAAGCTTTCGAAATGTGGTGCTACAGAAGAATGCTGAAGATTAGATGGGTAGATCACATAACTAATGAGGAGGGGATGAATGGAATTGGGGAGAAGAGGAGTTTGTGGCACAACTTGACTAGAAGAAGGTATCGGTTGGTAGGACTTGTTCTGAGGCATCAAGGGATCACCAATTTAGTATTGGAGGGCAGTGTGGAGGGTAAAAATCGTAGAGGGAGACCAAGAGATGAATACACTAAACAGATTCAGAAGGATGTAGGTTGCAGTAGGTACTGGGAGATGATGAAGCTTGCACAAGATAGAGTAGCATGGAGAGCTCCATCACACTAGTCTCAGGACTGAAGACCACCACCACCACCACCACCACCACCACCAACAACAACAACAAAAAGAAAAAAACTGAGAATATCAGTGTTATTAAATAAATCCCTAGCAGGGTCGTCAAATAACTGGAAGAGCAGATCTACACAATCTTTGATGGGAATGCATGTGAACATTGACAGCACATCAAAGCTGACCATATCATCTCCTTTTCCAAGATGCAAGCAAAATAATTCAACTGATGAAGTCAGCCGTATTCTTGATGTGGTACACACAGTGACCAACGTGCAGAGTAAGGAGACTGGCCAGATGTACTGGAAGTCTAAGTTGGCGATCCAGTGGTGCTCACACTGGAAAGTAGAAGTGTGGTGTTCTTGCAAACTTTTAGAAGGTCATACAGTGTATGTGGTCGAGGATCCTGAGGGAAAAGACTTTTAATGACATTTTTATAGTGAAATACTCTTGGGAATCTCCGATCTCTTTCACATTATTTTGTATGTTGTGTCCCTTGATAATTTTTGATGTGTCACCTCCTCCAGTATCAACCGAAGCTTTGTGTCATAGTTGACTTGTTCCATGATTATGGCTGCATGCCCCTTGTCAGCACTCAGGGCTACGAGGAGAGGAAGCTCGAGAGAATTTTTTTGGTACATATCACTGGGAAACCATGCATCCGTATGTCATTCAAATTTGCCTTCTGAATGAGAAACTTACGGCATAATTTTTCCTTATACACAAAATGCAGACTGTGTTACTCCTAGCAGTATTCAGTTGCACAGCTATGGTATGCTAGTCTCTTGCATATCCAAGCCTGTAGAGCACTTTATGCCAATTGAAAATTTTACACATAGGCCTAGACCTTCCCGGCACCTTGGCATAAAATACGAAACCCAGCAAAAAAAAAAAAAAGAAGAGAGAGAGAGGAAAGATCTTTGATGTGCAGCAACATGTAAGCTGTATACCTTCCTATTAGGAAATTATAAATTTGAATTCCACCAAAAACTACATGTTAGTTTCCAAAGCATTGAAATTGAGATTGCTTTTGTAAGCCAATCATAGCACATCTCGCATGATCTCACCAGCCATTGACAGCAGATGTTCAAAGCATAGAACATGTGATGTAGTCAGCCAAATACGACAAGTTAATGCTTTAAAGTAATATATATACTGCAGCTATAAGAAAAGCTAAGCTTTCACATACAATATTGATCTCTAAGATTAATAAGCTACTAGAAAAGCTAAGCTTTCACATGTAATATTGGTCTTTTTTGCGTGTGTTACACTTTAAGATACATTTAACAAATGTGGCAGTAAAATTTGAAATAATGGCAAATTTCTGGTCTTCTGGGCTTGAAATTATTCTAAGTGGCTGGTTATCAAAGTGTTAAATTTTAAACAAAAGTCAAATGCTTTGTGATTTAAGAAAAAATCACACACTCTCACAGGTTACATAATTCATCTTGTATAAAAGGAAATTTACTTCGAAAGTACCACTTTTCAAACCATCATTCATAATATTTTCTCGAGACCTGTTAGAAATAGGTTCATTTCAGCAGTTGCCAGAAAGCACCAGGAAACAGGCATTAATGTGCATGTGTAGTTACGATAGCATAGGAAGCCTGTATGTTCATACGTATAAAGCATTAAAAGATCTTACATTACATGATAAAAGAAACATCAGAGGATACTCCTAAGAGCATCAGAATTTCATAAACCATACTGAAATGCATAATTTGGCTTGACGTGCACATTCATATGTCCAGATTCACAATGCAGTAGGCCCCAATGTGATATTAAGCTTTAATTCCGTAAATTATCTGGGAGTAGGCATTAGGAGTGATTTAAAATGGAATGATCATATAAAGTTGATCATCAGTAAAGCAGATGCCAGACAGATTCATTGAAAGAGTCCTAAGAAAATGCAATCCGAAAACAAAGGAAGTAGGTTACAGTAAAATTGTTCGCCCACTGCTTGAATATTGCTCACCAGTGTGGGGTCCGTACCAGATAGGGTTGATGGAGGAGATAGAGAAGATCCAATGGAGAGCAGCGCGCTTTGTTAAAGGATCATTTGGTAATAGCGAAAGCATTATGGAGATGCTCAGTAGCTCGGTACAGGCTTTTGTTGAAGTTTCGAGAACATACCTTCACCGAGGAGTCTAGCAGTATATTGCTCCCTCCTACGCATACCTCGCGAAGAGACCATGAGGATAATATCAGAGAGATTAGAACCCACACAGAGGCATACCGACAATCCTTCTTTCCACGAATACGAGACTGGAATAGAAGGGAGAACCGATAGAGGTACTCAAGGTACCCTCCGCCACACACCGCCCGGTGGCTTGTGGAGTATGGATGTAGATGTAGATTTTTGGGACGTACATTTTCTTGGCGTACCAGTACTCTTATCATCTTATGTTTGGTTCTTTATTATGGCATAATGTTATGTGTGCCAGAAGATGAAAACATGCACTTAAAATTCAGTGAACGGTTGGAACTAGCCTATACTGTGGAATGAAACACTTCGTTTCAAATAAATTAACTACCTCAGTGGAAAAGATTAATTAAAGCCAAATTTCTTTAACAAACTGACAAAAATAGCTTCAGTGTTCTGTAAGGTGATTAATGCTTGTCTACCAAAAACTTGGAAATAAAATAAAATCAGAAAACAAACTAATTATATATTTCAGCCTTCCGTAATTATGTGAATGTATTTTAATTCACTTGATAACTCCTGGCCACAGAAATTGGTTTTGTTTTCATCTGACAGAGCTGTAAATGAAGAGGAAACAGCAAAATCACTAAACGTAAACAGGGGACCCCCTCCCCACAACAACTCAAATGCTCTGTGCATGCGTGAATCTGGCTGCTTGGGTGTCCCATAAAAATTTTTCCGTTTAGCATCTGGTTTCATGTAGCCAGAAGTGGGAGAAGGTGCTGCTCATATGCGACTGACTGCACATGTGCCTGAGCCCTCTGGCAACTGCTCAAACTAATCTAATGTAAACAGTTGTGATGTCACGCTCATCGAAAGCAGTTCGCTGTTACTAAGTATTGCATAATCTTCGTGCTACGGCCTTTGATACATTTTGCTGTTGGCAGACGCCTTTGTGTACACGGTATTTTGTTGTTTTAAAAGGCGCATTTCCTTCACAATTAATATTTTTGTTATTTTTTCTTTTTTTTGTTTATGTTTTATTGCTTCAGTAGTATTCTGCAGTAGTGGGATGCAGTATTTTTTTTTAAGGAAATCAGTTATTACCAGTAAAAATTACAAAAATGTAACTGAAAACAATGAAAAATTCTCGGGATCCCAAAAAAGTCTCTGGTTATTATTGGTTTTCTCCCAGCAGAAAAAATTCCCGGATTTTTCCTGGATTTCCCGGGGCACGTACACACTGTAATATACAGAAAATCCAGGCAGGAATAACAACAATGTTATGTGAAGGATACAATGCTACTCACCGTGGACAGAAATTGATTCACAACTTGACTAACCTTCCAATGTAGAATGTTAGCTTGTTAGCTGAGTTACAGTAATCATGACTACTTTTGTACAGGCCATTGCTGTAAATCCCTTTAATGCATTGAATGATTCTTTCCTTACACCACAGTTAACATTAGAGTTAAGCTATTGGCCATTAACATTGTTAACAACAGGAGAAAAAAAAAACTTACTGAATACCACAAGTAGGAGTAACACCATCTATATTTTGTGTATAAGGAAAAATTATGCAGCAAATTTCTCATTCAGAAGGCAAATTTGAATGACATACGAATGCGTGCTTTTGCAGTGATATGTACGGAAATAATTCTCGAGTTTCCTCTCCTTGTAGTCCTGTCAGCTGACAAGGCCACTGCAGCCATAATTATAGAATAAGCCAACTATGACACAAAGTTTCAGTTTAAGCTGCAGGCAGAGACACATCAAAAGTTACAAAGGAACCCTGCACACAGAATAATGAGGATGATGTCGGAGATTCTCAAGAGGTCTTCACAGGAAGAGAATGTTATTAAAAGTCTTCTCCCTCGGGCTCCTCTACCATCAGCATTGCACGGCCTTCCAGTTTTACAAGAACAGCACACCTGTATGTCCCATCGTGAGCAATACTGGATTGCTAACTTACAGACATGCAAAACATCTGGCCAGCCTCCTTACTCCACAAATTGGTCACTGTGCACCACATCAAGAATACGGCTGACTTCATTAATCGAATTAAATGAATGCGTCTTGGAAAAGGAGATATTATGGCCAGCTTTGATGTGGCATCATTATTCGCGCACATTCCCATCAAAGATTCTATAGCTCTGCTCTCCCTTTTATTTGATGACACTTTTGGGGATTTATTTAAGCACACACTGATATAATTTGTGTGTGATGGAGAATATTTTAACTAGAGAGATGGCATTGCGATTGGGATACGAGCCTCCTCTGGATCCTCCGATTTACATGTTTTTGGAAATACAGCTTGCAAAATCTGACTGTCGTTTCAGCTGTTTTCCTTCAATACTTTCTGCAAGTGGCTCAATTCCTTTGGCAGTTTTTCAGTGTCTGAGACAGCTTCCACTCAATGCAGAATGACAAAACTGCTATACATTTAAGATAGCAGTGTTGTCATTGTGTCTGTCCAAGACTAACATCTCCTCTATATAGTGAGTAGTAATCTACCCTTTTCACAATACTGTTGTAATACATATACCGTATTCTTTCCACAGCATTTCTTGGAGTCTTAGTGAGGCATAAATTTGGTCTGGAATGAAAGTTACCAAACATTATCAAAATTGAGTATATTAGAATCTGTCAGTCTGCAGCTAGCGGTCTAGCAGTTAGCATTGCTGCCTTTAGATCATAGGGTTCCGAGTGCAATTCCAGGCCAAGTTTTAGATTTTCTTTCTCAGAGACTGTGTTTGTTTTACATACCATTTCATCTCTTCGTCACAAAGATGCAACAATTGCCACAGTTCTGTCAAATAGATTGGAACCAGATGTTTAACATCTCCAAAGCTACCTCCCCGGTCAATAATGTCATATGATTATTTCTAAGTCCATTACAATCTGACAATTCCTATATTACATAGTTTCTGCACAACAGAGAAAATGGGTCATAATTAAAACCTTAAATTTACGTAATTATTGAATACCACAGAAATCAGTTTACCTATCATTCACAAAAGTCCATGCCATCTGGACCATCTTCTGTAATTTGCTTTTGTCTCCTGCAAAAGAAACATCTCACTGTAAATTCATGAAAATGTTGCAACAGAATACTGAACTTTTAATTTATAAAGGATGTTCAAAACCTCACCTTTAAGACATTTAGCATACTTCAGCAGGTAGCTATAAGGATGTTCAACTTGTAAATCAAATTTGATCGTCTGGAGCAATATTCTCTCAAGCGTCATGACTTCTTCCTGTAAAGTAAGGAGACTGACGCACTTTTAAACTTTAATAGCTTGTAAATTAGAGTATCTATAATAATGAAATGGATTATTACATAAAAAGGTCTCGGTCTCTCTCTCTCTCTCTCTCTCTCTCTCTCTCTCTCTCTCTCTCTCTCTCTCATATGGTGATTTTTTCTACCATGTCCAAACTCTGGGGACTGATTGATGAGAGGATATAGAATAAAAAAAAGGTCTGATGAACTTAGCCCAAAAATGCATAGTTCCCATGCTAGAGACCATTTATTCAGTCATACTTTGTAACAGAGACTGCAGTCTAATATGCAGTGTACCCTGCACTCCTGGAGCTCCTGCTGGAGCTTGGTACTGTTCCTCATGCATCATGCCCTAGCTCCCTTTCCTGCCATAGTAACTGGTAATACTGTGTTTGACTCACTTCTCTTGCTGACTTACCTTGTAGTGGATGCGGTACAGCATTGTACACAATGGGTCTCTATTCGAACTGAGAGCTTGCCAGCATGGTGTTTACTTACGGAAAGACAAATGGCAATGGCCAGTGGGCAGTAAGGTTGTATCAGGAGACCTATCCTTTCCAAAAACAACCACAGACAGCAACAATGTTTTGCCATTTGTCTGAAACAGGGTAACTCAGGAAACAGGAAAGGGTAACTCCGGAAACAGGAATAAGGAGACTGACGCACTTTTAAACTTTAATAGCTTGTAAATTAGAGTATCTATAATAATGAAATGGATTATTACATAAAAAGGTCTCGGTCTCTCTCTCTCTCTCTCTCTCTCTCATATGGTGATTTTTTCTACCATGTCCAAACTCTGGGGACTGATTGATGAGAGGATATAGAATAAAAAAAAGGTCTGATGAACTTAGCCCAAAAATGCATAGTTCCCATGCTAGAGACCATTTATTCAGTCATACTTTGTAACAGAGACTGCAGTCTAATATGCAGTGTACCCTGCACTCCTGGAGCTCCTGCTGGAGCTTGGTACTGTTCCTCATGCATCATGCCCTAGCTCCCTTTCCTGCCATAGTAACTGGTAATACTGTGTTTGACTCACTTCTCTTGCTGACTTACCTTGTAGTGGATGCGGTACAGCATTGTACACAATGGGTCTCTATTCGAACTGAGAGCTTGCCAGCATGGTGTTTACTTACGGAAAGACAAATGGCAATGGCCAGTGGGCAGTAAGGTTGTATCAGGAGACCTATCCTTTCCAAAAACAACCACAGACAGCAACAATGTTTTGCCATTTGTCTGAAACAGGGTAACTCAGGAAACAGGAAAGGGTAACTCCGGAAACAGGAAATCACAAAGGACCTACCCGAAATGTTTGGACACCAGACTTCAAAGAAAATGTGATTAACTCAGTGGAAAGCAACCACCGTGTCAGTACCAGGCAGTTGGCCCACCAGTACAAGGTAAGCCAGACAACTGTGTGGAACATTCTGACAATTGTTACTACCCTTAACACTTACAGTGTGTGTGTGTGCAGGGAATACTAGTGACAAACTTTCCACATTGGGAGGAATTTTGTCACTGGCTTCTTCACAGGATTCACGTCATCCATCCTATTCACAGATAAGGCCATCTTTACATGGAGTGGTATCTTCAACAAATTCCGTAACAGTCATCTATGAGAAGTATGCAGAACACCCATGATATGGTGGCAGCAAATTATCAGCATCAGTGCAGCTGTAATGTATGGGCTGGATTACTCGTGACCATATTTTGGGACCAGTCTTCCTTCCACATCACCTAACAGGCCAGAACTACTGGCGTTTCTTGTGGGTGACTTTTCCTGCCCTGCTGGAAGACGTGCCACTTATGTTTCAAAGGGTTATGTGGATGCTACACAATAGTGCTCCAGCCCACTTTGCCATTAATGTATGAATGTGTCTCAATCGTGTCTTCCCTGGTCAAGTTCATTAGACTTTTTTTGTTCCGCATCCTCTCATCGATCAATCACCAGAGTTTGTACATAGTGGAAAAAAATCACATATATATATATATCTAAAAACAAAGATGATGTGACTTACCAAACAAAAGTGATGGCAGGTTGATAGGCGCACAAACATACACACAAAATTCAAGCTTTCGCAACCAACGGTTGCTTCATCAGGAAAGAGGGAAAGACGAAAGGATATGGGTTTTAAGGGAGAGGGTAAGGAGTCATTCCAATCCCGGGAGCGGTAAGACTTACCTTAGGGGGAAAAAGCGCGCGCGCGCGCGCGCACACACACACACACACACACACACACACACACACACACACACACACACACACACACACACACACATCCATCCATCCATCCATCCATCTGCACACACACAGACACAGGCAGACATTTGTAAAGGCAAAGAGTTTGGGCAGAGATGTTAGTCGAGGCAGAAGTACAGAGGCAAAGATGTTGTTGAATGACAGGTGAGGTATGAGTGGCGGCAACTTGAAATTAGCGGAGATTGAGGCCTGGCGGGTAACGAGAAGAGAGGATATACTGAAGGGCAAGTTCCCATCTCCGGAGTTCTGACAGGTTGGTGTTAGTGGGAAGTATCCAGATAACCTGGACGGTGTAACACTGTGCCAAGATGTGCTGGCCGTGCACCAAGGCATGTTTAGCCACAGGGTGATCCTCATTACCAACAAACACTGTCTGCCTGTGTCCATTCATGCGAATGGACAGTTTGTTGCTGGTCATTCCCACATAGAAAGCGTGACAGTGTAGGGAGGTCAGTTGGTAAATCACGTGGGTGCTTTCACACGTGGCTCTGCCTTTGATCGTGTACACCTTCCGGGTTACAGGACTGGAGTAGGTGGTGGTGGGAGGGTGCATGGGACAAGTTTTACACTGGGGGCGGTGGTTACAAGGTTAGGAGCCAGAGGGTAGGGAAGGTGGTTTGGGGATTTCATAGGGATGAACTAAAAGGTTACGAAGGTTAGGTGGACGGCAGAAAGACACTCTAGGTGGAGTGGGGAGGATTTCATGAAGGATGGATCTCATTTCAGGGCAGGATTTGAGGAAGTCATATCCCTGCTGGAGAGCCACATTCAGAGTGATCCAGTCCCGGAAAGTATCTTGTCACAAGTGGGGCACTTTTGGCATTCTTCTGTGGGAGGGGATGAGAAAGCGGCTCTGGTTATTTGCTTCTGCACCAGGTCGGGAGGGTAGTTGCGGGATGAGAAAGCTGTTTTCAGGTTGTTGGTGTAATGGTTCAGGGATTCCGGACTGGAGCAGATTCGTTTGCCAAGAAGACCTAGGCTGTAGGGAAGGGGCCATTTGATGTGGAATGGGTGGCAGCTGTCATAATGTTGGTACTGTTGCTTGTTGGTGGGTTTGATGTGGACAGGCGTGTGAAGCTGGCCATTGGACACATGGAGGTCAACGTCAAGGGAAGTGGCATGGGATTTGGAGTAGGACCAGGTGAATGTCATGGAGCCAAAGGAGTTGAGGTTGGAGAGGAAATTCTGGAGTTCTTCTTCACTGTGAGTCCAGATCATGAAGATGTCATCAATAAATCTGTACCAAACTTTGGGTTGGCAGGCCTGGGTAACCACGAAGGCTTCCTCTAAGCAACCCATAAATAGGTTGGCGTACGAGGGGGCCATCCTGGTACCCATGGCTGTTGCCTTTAATTGTTGGTATGTCTGGCCTTCGAAAGTGAAGAAGTTGTGGGTCAGGATGAAGCTGGGTAAGGTAATGAGGAAAGAGGTTTTAGGTAGGGTGGCAGGTGATCGGCGTGAAAGGAAGTGCTCCATCGCAGTGAGGCCCTGGATGTGCGGAATATTTGTGTATAAGGAAGTGGCATCAATGGTTACAAGGATGGTCTCCAGGGGTAACAGATTGGGTAAGGATTCCAGGCGTTTGAGAAAGTGGTTGGTGTCTTTGATGAAGGATGGGAGACTGCATGTAATGGGTTGAAGGTGTTGATCTACGTAGGCAGAGATGCGTTCTGTGGGGGCTTGGTAACCAGCTACGATGGGGCGGCCGGGATGATTGGGTTTGTGAATTTTAGGTAGAAGGTAGGGATGTGGGGTGTCGGTGGGGTCAGGAGGTTGATGGAGTCAGGTGAAAGTGTTTGTAGGGGGCCTAAGGTCCTGAGGATTCCTGGAAGCTCTGCCTGGACATCAGGAATGGGATTACGTTGCCAAACTTTGTATGTAGTGTTGTCTGAAAGCTGACGCAGTCCCTCAGCCACACAGTCCCGACGATCAAGTACCACGGTATTGGAACCCTTGTCCGCCGGAAGTATGACGATGGATCGGTCAGCCTTCAGATCACTGATAGCCTAGGCTTCAGCAGTGGTGATGTTGGGAGTAGTATTAAGGTTTTTTAAGAAGTATTGAGAGGCAAGGCTGGAAGTCAGAAATTCCTGGAAGGTCCCACTGTGATGGAGGACGGAACTGTTCCAGGCAGGGTTCAATTTGGATAGTGTCTTGGGGAGTTGGATCATTAGGAGTAGGATTAGGATCATTTTTCTTCGTCGCAACACCTCTTCCTGAAAATCACCCTCTCCAAACCTTCCAGGAATTTCTGACTTCCAGCCTTGCCTCTCAATCCTTTTAAAAAAACCTTAATACTACTCCCAACATCACCACTGCTGAAGCCCAGGCTATCCGTGATCTGAAGGCTGACCGATCCATTGTCATTCTTCCGGCGGACAAGGGTTCTACTACCGTGGTACTTGATCGTCGGGACTATGTGGCTGAGGGACTGCGTCAGCTTTCAGACAACACTACATACAAAGTTTGGCAACGTAATCCCATTCCTGATGTCCAGGCAGAGCTTCCAGGAATCCTCAGAACCTTAGGCCCCCTACAAACACTTTCACCCGACTCCACCAACCTCCTGATCCCACCGACACCCCACATCCCTACCTTCTACCTTCTACCTAAAATTCACAAACCCAATCATCCCGGCCGCCCAATTGTAGCTGGTTACCAAGCCCCCACAGAATGTATTTCTGCCTACATAGATCAACACCTTCAACCCATTACATGCAGTCTCCCATCCTTCATCAAAGACACCAACCACTTTCTCAAACGCCTGGAATCCTTACCCAATCTGTTACCCCCGGAGACCATCCTTGTAACCATTGATGCCACTTCCTTATACACAAATATTCCGCACGTCCAGGGCCTCACTGCGATGGAGCACTTCCTTTCACACCGATCACCTGCCACCCTACCTAAAACCTCTTTCCTCATTACCTTACCCAGCTTCATCCTGACCCACAACTTCTTCACTTTCGAAGGCCAGACATACCAACAATTAAAGGCAACAGCCATGGGTACCAGGATGGCCCCCTCGTACGCCAACCTATTTATGGGTTGCTTAGAGGAAGCCGTCTTGGTTACCCAGGCCTGCCAACCCAAAGTTTGGTACAGATTTATTGATGACATCTTCGTGATCCGGACTCACAGTGAAGAAGAACTCCAGAATTTCCTCTTCAACCTCAACTCCTTTGGTTCCATCAGATTCACCTGGTCCTACTCCAAATCCCATGCCACTTTCCTTGATGTTGAACTTCATGTGCCCAATGGCCAGCTTCACACATCCGTCCACAGCAAACCCACCAACAAGCAACAGTACCACCATTATGACAGCTGCCACCCATTCTACATCAAATGGCCCCTTCCCTACAACCTAGGTCTTCATGGCAAACGAATCTGCTCCAGTCCGGAATCCCTGAACCATTACACCAACAACCTGAAAACAGCTTTCGCATCCCGCAACTACCCCCCTGACCTGGTGCAGAAGCAAATAACCAGAGCCACTTCCTCATCTCCTCAAACACAGAACCTCCCACAGAAGAACCCCAAAAGTGCCCCACTTGTGACAGGATACTTTCCGGGACTAGATCAGACTCTGAATGTGGCTCTCCAGCAGGGATACGACTTCCTCAAATCCTGCCCCGAAATGAGATCCATCTTTCATGAAATCCTCTCCACTCCACCAAGAGTGTCTTTCCGCCGTCCACCTAACCTTCGTAACCTCTTGGTACATCCCTATGAAATCCCCAAGCCACCTTCCCTACCCTCTGGCTCCTACCCTTGTAACTGCCCCCGGTGTAAAACCTGTCCCATGCACCCTCATACCACCACCTACTCCAGTCCTGTAAACCGGAAGGTGTACACGATCAAAGGCAGAGTCACATGTGAAAGCAGCCACGTGATTTACCAACTGACCTGCCTATACTGTGAAGCCTTCTATGTGGGAATGACCAGCAACAAACTGTCCATTCGCATGAATGAACACAGGCAGACAGTGTTTGTTGGTAATGAGGATCACCCTGTGGCCTGGTGCACGGCCAGCACATCTTGGCACAGTGTTACACCGTCCGGGTTATCTGGATACTTCCCACTAACACCAACCTGTCAGAACTCCGGAGATGGGAACTTGCCCTTCAATATATCCTCTCTTCCTGTTATCCACCAGGCCTCAATCTCCGCTAATTTCAAGTTGCTGCCACTAATACCTCACCTGTCATTCAACAACATCTTTGCGTCTACACTTCCGCCTCGACTGACATCCCTGCCCAAACTCTTTGCCTTTAAATATGTCTGCTAGTGTCTGTGTATGTGCGGATGGATATGTGTGTGTGTGCTCGAGTGTATACCTGTCCCTTTTTCCCCCCTAAGGTAAGTCTTTCCGCTCCCGGGATTGGAATGACTCCTTACCCTCTCCCTTAAAACCCACATCCTTTCATCTTTCCCTCTCCTTCCCTCTTTCCTGACGAAGCAACCGTGGGTTGCGAAAGCTTGAAATTTTGTGTGCGTGTTTGTGTGTTTTTTATTGTGCCTATCTACCAGCGCTTTCCCATTTGGTAAGTCATGGAATCTTTGTTTTTAATATATTTTTCCCATGTGGAATGCTTCTTTCTATTTTACCTTCTAACTCTGCCATGTCATTTCCAGTGTACCTTTTCTCAGAAGTGTTAACAACAGAACAATGAAATTTTTCTTACATACATTTACATTATTTGCTAAAAAGCTGATACTTTTCTAAATACAAGGGCTATTCAAAAAGCATCTGACATTTTTTATTGTTGAAACCAACAATGGTACTGGGGCATGCACCCACTATGTCCGTACACACGCATAGTGCACAAGTCCAATTCTTTTCAAAAAGTTGCTGGTTTGTCATTGACAAGTAAACACACGTAAGTGGCAGTAGTCTGATTTTGCGTTGAGGGCAAGAAGACAAAAAGTGGAACACTATTTCATCTACATCTACATGACTACTCTGCAATTCACATTTAAGTGCTTGGCAGAGGGTTTGTCGAACCACAATCATACTATCTCTCTACCATTCCACCCCCGAACAGCGCGTGGGAAAAACGAACACCTAAACCTTTCTGTTCGAGCTCTGATTTCTCTTATTTTATTCTGATGATCATTCCTACCTATGTAGGTTGGGCTCAACAAAATATTTTCGCATTCGGAAGAGAAAGTTGGTGACTGAAATTTCGTAAATAGATCTCGCCACGACGAAAAAGTCTTTGCTGTAATGACTTCCATCCCAATTCGCGTATCATATCTGCCACACTCTCTCCCCTACTATGTGATAATACAAAACGAGCTGCCCTTTTTTGCACCCTTTCGATGTCCTCCGTCAATCCCACCTGGTAAGGATCCCACACCGCGCAGCAATATTGTAACAGAGGACGAACGAGTGTACGGTAAGCTGTCTCTTTAGTGGTCTTGTTGCATCTTCTAAGTGTCCTGCCAATGAAACGCAACCTTTGGCTCGCCTTCCCCACAATATTATCTATGTGGTCTTTCCAACTGAAGTTGTTCGTAATTTTAACACCCAGGTACTTAGTTGAAGTGACAGCCTTGAGAATTGTACTATTTATCGAGTAATCGAATTCCAATGGATTTTGTTTGGAACTCATGTGGATCACCTCACACTTTTCGTTATTTAGCGTCAACTGCCACCTGCCACACCATACAGCAATCTTTTCTAAATCGCTTTGCAACTGATACTGGTCTTCGGATGACCTTACTAGACAGTAAATTACAGCATCATCTGCGAACAACCTAAGAGAACTGCTCAGATTGTCACCCAGGTCATTTATATAGATCAGGAACAGCAGAGGTCCCACGATGCTTCCCTGGGGAACACCTGATATCACTTCAGTTTACTACGAACAGGAAATCACGAATCCAGTCGCACAACTGAGACGATACCCCATAGGCCCGCAGCTTGATTAGAAGTCACTTTTGAGGAACGGTGTCAAAAGCTTTCCAGAAAACTAGAAATACGGAATCAACTTGAGATCTCCTGTCGATAGCGGCCATTACTTCGTGCAAATAAAGAGCTAGCTGCGTTGCACAAGAACGATGTTTTCTGAAACCATGATGATTACGTATCAATAGATCGTTCCCTTCGAGGTGATTCATAATGTTTAAATACAGTATATGCTCCAAAAACCTACTGCAAACCGACGTCAATGATATAGGTCTGTAGTTAGATGGATTACTCCTACTACCCTTCTTAAACACTGGTGCGACCTGCGCAATTTTCCAATCTGTAGGTACAGATCTATCGGTGAGCAAGCGGTTGTATACGAGTGCTAAGTATGGAGCTATTGTATCAGTGTCATCTGAAAGGAACCTAATCAGTGTACAGTCTGGACCTGAAGACTTGCCCGTATCAAGCGATTTGAGTTGCTTCGCAACCCCTAAGGTATCTACTTCTAAGAAACTCATGCTAGCAGCTGTTTGTGTTTCAAATTCTGGAATATTCCATTCATCTTCCCTGGTGAAGGAATTTCGGAAAACTGCATTCAATAACTCCGCTTTAGCGGCACAGTCGTCAGTAACAGTACCATCGGCACTGCGCAGCGAAGGTATTGACTGCGTCTTGCCGCTTTTGTACTTTACATACAACCAGAATTTCTTCGGATTTTGTACCAAATTTCGAGACAATGTTTCATTGTGGAACCTATTAAAGGCATCTCGAATTGAAGTCCGTGCCAAATTTCGCGCGTCTGTAAATTTTAGCCAATCTTCGGGATTTCGCGTTCTTCTGAACTTCGCATGCTTTTTCCGTTGCCTCTGCAACAGAGTTCGGACCTGTTTTGTGTATCACAGGGGATCAGTTCCATCTCTTACCAATTTATGAGGTATGAATCTCTCAAATGCTGTTGCTACTATATCTCTGAATTTGAGCCACATCTCGTCTACATTTGCATAGTCAGTTCGGAAGGAATGGAGATTGTCTCTTAGGAAGGCTTCTAGTGACACTTTATCCGCTTTTTTAAATAAAATTATTTTGTGTTTGTTTCTGGTGGATTTGGAAGAAACGGTATTGAGCCTAGCTACAATGACCTTGTGATCACTAATCCCTGTATCTGTCATGAAGCTCTCTATCAGCTCTGGATTGTTTGTGGCTAAGAGGTCAAGTGTGTTTTCGCAACCATTTACAATTCGTGTGGGTTCGTGGACTAACTGCTCGAAATAATTTTCGGGGAAAGCATTTAGGACAATCTCGGAAGATGTTTTCTGCCTACCACCGGTTTTGAACAAGTATTTTTGCCAACATATCGAGGGAAGGTTGAAGTCCCCACCAACTATAACCGTATGAGTGGGGTATTTATTTGTTACGAGACTCAAATTTTCTCTGAACTGTTCCGCAACTATATCATCGGAGTTTGGGGGTCGGTAGAAAGAGCCAATTATTAACTTAGTTCGGCTGTTAAGTATAACCTCCACCCATACCAATTCGCACGGAGTATCTACTTTGACTTCACTACAAGATAAACCACTACTGACAGACACAAACACTCCACCACCAATTCTGCCTAATCTATCTTTCCTGAACAACGTCTGAGACTTCGTAAAAATTTCTGCAGAACTTATTTCAGGCTTTAGCCAGCTTTCTGTACCTATAACGATTTCAGCTTCTGTGCTTTCTATTAGCGTTTGAAGCTCAGGAACTTTCCCAGCACAACTACAACAATTTACAACTACAATTCCGGCTGTTCCTTGATCCAAGCACGTCCTGTATTTGCCATGCACCCTTTGAGATTGCAGCCCACCCCGTACTTTCCCGAGACCTTCTAACCTAAAAAACCGCCCAGTCCACGCCACACAGCCCCCGCTACCCATGTAGCCGCCAGCTGAGTGTAGTGAACTCCTGACCTATTCAGCGGAACCCGAAACACCACCACCCTATGGCGTAAGTCAAGGAATCTGCAGCCAACACGGTCGCAAAACCGTCTGAGCCTCTGATTCAGACCCTCCACCCGGCTCTGCACCAAAGGTCCGCAGTTGGTTCTGTCAATGATGCTGCAGATGGTGAGCTCTGCCTTCATCTCGTAAGCGAGACCGGCAGCCTTCACCAAATCAGATAGCCGCTGGAATCCAGAGAGAATTTCCTCACATCCAAAGCGACACACGTCATTAGTGCTGACATGTGCCACCACCTGCAGCTGGCTGCACCCTGTGCTCTTCATGGCATCCGGAAGGACCTTTTCCACATCAGGAATGACTGCACACGGAGTGCACACTGGATTTCTTCCCCTCCTTAGCCGCCATATCCCTAAGGGGCCCCATTACGCGCCTAACATTGGAGCTCCCAACTACCAATAAGCCCACCCTCTGTGATTGCCCGGCCTTGAAGACTGAGAATCATCCTCTGAAACAGGGCATGCAGCTGCATCTGGCTCAGCCAGAGACAGTGCCTGAAACCTGTTTGTCAGACGCACCGGGGAGGCTTTCTGATCAGCCTCCGGGGACGTCTTTCGCTGCCTGCCACGCCTTGGAACGACCTCCCAATCAACCACAGGCGAGAGCTCAGCCCCACTGCGGGCAGCAACCAGGGCAACCACAGTGGCAGACCGATCTGGGGACAGACGGGACGAGGTTGACATCCCCGTGATACCCGAGTCCAGCTCCCCACAGTGGCGCCCATTGGCAACAGCCTCAAGCTGCGCGACCGAAGTCAGCGCTGCTTGCAGCTGTGAGCGAAGGGATGCCAACTCAGCCCTCATCCGAACACAACAATCACAGTCCCTGTCCATTCTAATCGATGTTGAACAACAGTTACTGAAACACGAGTCAGTGCCTAGATAACGCAAGGGAACACGCAAAGAATGTATTAACTAACCTGTACAAATGCCTAACGACTGCGCTACAATCTGCCTGAATTTACGATTACAGTAACTAAAACTCGAAATTACACGTCCTATACGAAACTCACATGCAATTTAATTAAGAATCTACGAAATAAACACCAAAGCGCGATGCTACAACTCTCAAATACTATAATACGCCCGAAATTTATGAATTAAACAATGCAAGTATCCAAAAACACGCAAAGAAATTAAGAATTAAACTATGTAACAAATAAGTAAGCTAGGGTTATACGACTTGCTGCTGCAGCTGCTTATCCAACGGCGGCAGGGAGCACACTGCACTGCATCAAATTTTATTTTAAGCTTGGCAATTCTCAAGTTCAAACAATCTGCAACATTTGACAAGTTTTTGTGGAGAAGCAATGGGTGCCACAGAGATAAAAGAGTGGTACAACCACTTTAAGGTAAGTCCTCAACATGTGCAAATTATGTTAATGATCATGTAAGGACCCTAGTGATGCAGAATTGATGAATAACGATCAGATGACTTGTGGATTGGTACTGGATCCATTCATTCCATTTTAACGGACCTTTTGAACCTCAGGCAGATCTAAGAAAAATTTGTGGTGAAGTTCAGAGATCGCACAGGACATGCTGCTTACTGTGAACAGTAAGCCCAGCTTTCTTAACACAGTGATCACTGGTGATCAATCCTGGGTTTATGGGTATGACCTAGAAACAAAGTTCCAGTCATCGTAATGGAAGTATCCATCATCTCCTAAGACCCAAAAAAGCGAGGCAGGTTCACAACGATGTAAAAGTCATGCTGACTGTCTTTTTTACTCCAGTGTTTTAGTCTATTACAAGTATGCCCCACAAGGTACTAATGTCAATAAGAACTACTACCAAGAGGTTCTCCATAGCATTAGTAAAGCAGCGAGATACAAATGGACATACCTGTGAGCAGTGGACACCTTACCATGATAATGCACCCACTCATTGTTCTCAATTAATTCAGAGTTTTTTGTGCAAGTACAACATGGCTGTGGTTTGGCAGCCTCCCTATTCTCCTGGCCTATTACTGAGTGACTTCTGGCTTTCCCTAAATTGAAAGATAATCGCAAAGGGACCAGATTTCAGAACAGGAAGACATTATGTGCAATTTGACAGAGCAACTGCACACCATATCAAAATAAGCTTTCCTGCAATGCTTCCAGCAGTGGCAGCAGCATTGGGGGAGCTGTGTAGTAGCTGAAGGGAACTATTTTGAAGGTGAGTAGCATCAAATAATTGCATATGAGTAAAGATTGATTTTGTAAATAAAAGTCTAATATCTTTTGAATAGCCTTTGTATATTAAAGTTGTAATTTTGAAAAATGTTTGAATAATGGTCCACTTACAGTGTCTTTAGTACATTTCTGCTCTGCACTCATCACTTAAGTTCACAGTTTCTTTCACTACATGTGTCAGATTCCTCTGCCACTGATTTGCAAGCAGCATGCATTAAACTAGTTCCATAGTTTTATAGGATGACTTTGTAAGTTAATAATAGCACTGCTATTAACCCTTTTACAATAGTACTCTTGCCATACATACTGTGATGTACTGATGACTTACTGACTTGTGCATTGTTAAGCTTGAGATGTTTGAACCCAGAGAGAGCACTCCAAGATAGCAAACACAATTGGTAGTGTTTAGGTTACATGAGGTAAACAGTAATGGCAGCGGTCTGTAAATTGCAGATGGCCAGGACAGTCGCTCCAGGGTACAAGTTTCAGTTCAGAGAATTAATTGATAACTCCATCCAATATCTGCACAGCTTTGTAAGGTGTCACTGTGGACGATGGTTGCAAACAGGCACGTCTTAGAATGTCTAACAAGCGTAACACTAGCTCCTGAGAACAGTAATATCAGCTTGTTCACACAGGTTAGAATGACACGGGAAATGAGTAAAACTGCTGGAATAGTGATCCCTACTCACAAGAATCCCCAGGACACAAGAAAATTATGTAAAACTCTGTTGCTGCTAGCCCCAATTGGAAGGGCTATGATTTTTAGCTTTCAGCTGACCACTGTTGCTACCCCAAATGAGATTTTATTACAAGAAATCCCTAGTTATAGGTAAGGAAGAGGAGGGGGAAGAGCTGAATGTGGTTGGCCAAGAGGAACCCTGTGGTTGCAGTGTGTGTGTGTGTGTTTGAAGTTTACGGGCGCTAAACAGCGTGGTCATCAGCGCCCAAACGCATAAAAACAGGAACACATGCAGCGAAGGGAGTAAGACAAACAGCGAACAAGGAGAACGGCTAAAACACACAGACCTGACGCAGTTACAAATCCTCACACACAGAGGTAAAACGAGAGGAGAAGGGACACACTAAAAAGGAAAGGAAACACAAGGGAAAGAGAACAGAAACCGAAGGGAAACAAGGAGGTAATCGTGACTGGCTGACCTCTTACCTAAAACCCGGGTGAGCCAGTCACCCAGCAGCACATTAAAACCCTCTCCCTAAAATCCGAGGCAACAAATGGGACAGGACACAAAACCGTAAGACCTTAACTACAGTCGTTGCGTCATCTTGTAAAATAGAGGGCAAATCCGGTGGCAAGGAAACCACCGCCCTCTGGTTAGAGAATAAAAGACAGTCAAGTAAAATGTGGCGGACAGTAATCTGGACGCCACAAGAACTGCAGATTGGGGGGTCCTCCCGCCGGAGTAAAAAACCATGTGTTAATGGACTGTGCCCGATGCGGAGGCGAGTGAGGAGAACCTCATCCCGCCTGCATGACTGGTAGGACGTACGCCATGGCCGCGTGGTAGCCTTGACCAGACGCAGCTTATTGTCACCGACTGCCAGCCACTCCTCTTCCCACTGACGCATAACACGAAAACGCAGGAGGGAGGTAACAGCATGGAGGGGGACGGCACATTCAACAACACGAGGGAGGGAACATGCATCTTTGGCAGCCACATCCACCAGTTCGTTTCCCCTAATACCCACGTGCCCCGGCACCCAGCAGAAGGACACCTCCTTCCCCTGCCGTTGCAGGTGGAGGAGGGCATCATGGATGTTCTGGACGACCGTATCCGCTGGGTACAAGTGTTGCATGGTCTGAAGGGCACTCAGGGAGTCAGAACAGATGAGGAACTTAAGACTGGGAACACACCTCATCTGCTCCAATGCCCGCAAGATCGCAAACAATTCGGCATCAAAGATGGTAAACGCCGCAGGAAGCCGTAACTGCACGACTCGATCAGGGAAAACAACAGCACAACCAACAGAGTCCCCCTGTTTAGAGCCATCCGTAAATACTGGTACATGGTCGGGATGCTGGTTTAAAATATCATAAAACAAGGAGATAAAAACAAACGCAGGAGTGCAACTCCTCCAGTACTCCGACAAGTCTAAAAGGACGCTGGGCCTCTGGAGCAACCAGGGAGGCAGGCGAGTAAAACCTTGTCGTTGGGGGGCCACACGCTCCACACCAAGGGACCCAAGCAAATGCTTGGCGCGAATCCCAAATGGTCTCGTTGCCCTGGGACGACTGGAAAAGAGACGTTCCATAGGCGGTCGGGCAACGGTAGGGTACGCAGGGGAGGTAGGACAGGCAAGGAATTGACACACCCGTCGCACCATGAGGAGTTTCCGCCGGATGGCGAGCGGCGGTTCCCCTGCCTCAGCACACAGGCTGGGGATGGGACTGGTACGGAAGGCACCAGTGGCCAGCCTGATACCCTCATGGGGTACTGCATCAAGAATCTTCAGATACGAAGGCCTTGCTGACCCATACACGGTGCAACCATAGTCAAGACGCGACTGGACGAAAGCCCTATAGAACTGCAGCAAACGCGCCCGATCTGCTCCCCAGGACCGATGGCTCAGACACTTCAAAATATTCAGTGCCTTCAGGGCCCGCACCTTGAGGTCTTTAAGGTGAGGCAACCACGACAACTTGGAATCAAAAGTGAGGCCCAGGAACCGCACAGTGTCGCTAAAAGGAAGAATGGTGTCCCTCAGACGCAATTCAGGGGAGGTAAAAAGACGTCGAGAACGATTAAAATGAACACACACACATTTTTCTGCAGAAAAGGTAAAACCCGTCTTCGCAGTCCATGCCTCTAATCGCTGTATCGTAAGCTGCAACTGCCGACTAGCAGTGACAAGACTGGAGGAAGAACAGAAAACAGCAAAATCGTCCACAAACAAGGAGCATTGGACAGGACTCCGGATAGTGGACGTGATACTGTTAATGGCGACAACAAAGAGGGTGACACTTAAAACGCTTCCCTGAGGAACACCATTCTCCTGCACAAACAAATCAGATAGCACATTACCAACCCTATAACGAAAGAGGCGGTGGGAAAGAAAGGACCGAATGAAGATGGGGAGACGGCCACGAAAGCCCCACTCATGGAGTTGATTGAGGATATGGCGGCGCCAAGTAGTGTCATACGCCTTATGAATGTCAAAGAAGACACCAAGACAATGCTGGTTACGTAGGAAGGCCTGCTGGATGGCCGCCTCAAGCAGGGTCAAATTGTCGATAGTGGAACGACATCGCCGAAAGCCACACTGAGAGGGGCTAAGGAGCTGCCTGGTCTCGAGCAGCCAAACCAGGCGACGGTTGACCATGCGTTCCAACGTCTTCCCGACACAGCTCGTCAAAGCAATACTGCGATAACTGCTGGGATGCATTCGGTCCTTCCCCGGTTTGAGGAGAGGAATCAAAACCGCCTCCCTCCATGAGTCAGGGTATGTGCCGGATAACCATATCATATTTAAACAACTCAGGAGAACTTCCTTGGATGGCAGCAACAAGTGCTGCAGCATGCTGTACCGGATTTGATCATGACCAGGCGCAGTATCATGAGCCACAGACAGCGCCGAATCCAGTTCCCACATTGTGAAGGGGCAGTTGTAGGGTTCAGAATTTGGAGACCGGAAGTCCAAGTGACCCCTCTCGATGGCAGTTCGGTAGCGGCAGAAATCTGGATCACAGTTAATTGTGGCGGTAGATTCCGCAAAATGCATGGCCAGTGTCTGGGCAATGTCTCTCGGCGCCGTGAGGAGACATCCCTGATGCAGCAATGCCGTGACAGGTAGTGGGCTGCGTTGCCCAGAAATCCTCCTGATGGCTTCCCATACTTTCGTAGAATTAGTGGAGCGGGAGATGGAGTTCAAGAACAATTGCCATGACCGTCGTTTGCTCTCTTTAATCACTCGCCGCGCTTTGGCCCTTGCCACCCGAAAGGCCGCAAGATTGTCAGCTGAGGGACGGCACTTGAAGCAGCGCAGAGCTGCACGGCGGGCTCGGATGGCGGAGCGGCACTCAGTGGTCCACCAGGGGACAGGACGCCTCTTGGGATTACCGGATGACCGTGGAATGGACAATTCAGCAGCATGGGAGATCACGGCTGTAACATGGTCTACCCATTCGTGGACGCTGGCACGGTGTTCCAAAACAGCCAGTTGGCTGAAAAGCGTCCAGTCAGCTCTGCAGAGGTGCCACTGAGGCGGCACTGAAAATGCCACAGCCTCATCCAGGAGGCGAATCCAAAGGGGGAAGTGGTCACTAGAATGGAGGTCAGCAACAACCTCCCACAGAGCAGAAGCCGCGAGTGCTGGAGAGCAAAAGGAAAGGTCAATAGCCGACGACGACCCGGAAGCAGTACAAAAATGAGTGGGGGCACCAGAGTTGAGGATGCACAGTTCTTCAGACATCATGAGGCTTTCCAGAATGCGACCCCTGGGGCAAGTAGTCGGAGAGCCCCATAAGACATTATGAGCATTGAAGTCCCCCAGCAGAAGAAATGGGCGGGGGAGTTGGCTAATAAGGTCTGTGAGAGCCTCAGAGTCTATCACATCCTGAGGAGGTAAGTAGACTGAACAGACTGTGAGCCTCCGACCCACAAGAAGGTCAACTGCAACTGCTTGCAAGTCTGTAACGAGAGGGAGCTCAGATGAGGGGTGCAGGTCACGGACAAAAACCGCAACACCACCCTTTGCCCTTTGCCCCGTCAGATCATCTTTCCGATATACGGTATAGCCCCGTAAAGAAGGAGCATCAGTGGCCCGAAAATGTGTCTCTTGGAGACATAAGCACAAAGGGCCCTCTCGTACAAGGAGTTGTAATTCGGCCACATGCGTCCTGAACCCATTCAGGTTCCACTGTAATATGGGAGCCAGTGATTAGGGTGGCTGAACTTTCACCCTTCCTCTGGGCTTCGGAGGAGAGCCCGTACCCGCTGGAGATTTATTCCTGGGGCGAGAAGATCGCCCCCGGTCGACATCGATGTCCATCAGCTCCGATGACGACCCACGGGAGATGTCAGACAGTACGATGGCCTCGTCATCGGACCGACCCTGACTAGTCTCCTCAGGTGGCAAAACCTTCACCTTCGGCATCTTTGTCTTGGAGGGCTTAGAATGCACAGCCTTGTCAACAGGTGGAACTTTACTCGCCTGGGCAGAAGGCGCCATAGGGGGAGGGGCAGGAAGTACCCCAATGTCAGCAACCACAGCCTTGTCCGATGTTGCAGGGAGAGCCGCAGGTTGCAAAACAACCGCAGCAGCACAAGTGCACTGGCAAACGCAGGTATTAGTGCTAACACTAGCAACCTCCGTTTGCATAGCAACAGTGGCCATTTGTACCGGTTTCTTCAGAGCGGAAGCGAAAGACGTTGTAAACACAGGAGGTTGCATGGCCTTAAAGAGCTTTTTGGCCTCACCATAGGGGATGCGCTTAGATGTTTTAATCTCCTGTATCTTCCGTTCTTCGAGATAGATGGGGCAGACCCGGCTCCAGACAGGGTGACTCCCAGAGCAATTCACGCACTTCACAGGCGATGAACAATCGGCTCCTTCATGGGCAGGCTGACCACATTTACCACAAGTGGCTATCCCATTGCACCCCAACGTAGTATGCCCAAAGCGCTGACATTTAAAACAGCGCATGGGGTTGGGGAAATATGGCCTTACTGGCAACCGTAAGAACCCCGCTTTAACATGCTCTGGGAGTCTCGGGCAACTGAACGTGAGAATAAACGAGTCGGATTTGACTAGGTTCCCATCGACTCGTTTCATAATATGCTGCACGTCAACAATACCGTCATCAGCCCATTCAGATTTTAACTCATCTGTGGGGATATCCACCAAATCCCTACATGTCACAACACCCTTACTATAGTTCAGAGTGGAGTGGAGCTCGGTCTCGATAGCGTACTCTCCAAGACAGGTTGCCTTCCGAAGAGAAGCGACTTGACGGGAACTAGAAGTCTCAACTAACAGAGTCCCATTGCGAAGTCGCTTCACAGATTTAAGTGTTCCTGCAATCCCCTCAAGACCCTTGTGGATGTAAAAGGGAGAAACCCTCTCAAAGCTACCCTCAATCCGTTTAATAATCAAAAACACATTCTGATTATCAGCATATGCTCTGTTACGACAGTCTGATAAATCTCGATCAACACCAGGCGCTGGAGGACTCCCAGCACGAAGTCGCTTTTTCGATTGGGTGTGTTTTCCTACCAGTGGCCCACCCAATCCACTGGTAGGGGGAAACGTAGAGGTCGAAGGGTCCATTGTGGTCCCACGAGCAGCTAGGGAATTAAAGGTCCGCTCAGACAGAGCCCCGCGTGCCTGAGTAAGCCTGATACAACTGGGGTGCGGCAGGTGCCCCAGAGGTTGCCCGCTTGCGACTGTTCCACCCCAACAGCCATGCATCTCATAGGCGCGGAGCACACCGGAAGATTGAGGGGTTTGTATAGAGGTTGTCCTTCCTCGCAATCCAGGCGGTCAAGCCAAGATTACCATTCCCCGCAGCACACAACATGCCACCGCCGCGCCATACAGTGGTCGCTGAAGCATGTCCGGGGGTTACGGTGACAGGAAACTGGCGGCGCCGACCAGTCCCCAGCTCAGGACCCCGGGGTCGCCAAGCCCGTACTCAGCAAATGAATGCTGAGCCCCTGGGGGGCTGTGGTTGCAGAGCTGCACGTCGGATTGTAAGATGCCTGTAAGATGCTGGTAGATTGGCAGGCTCATGGCAGATAGGGAGAAAGCAGTGTGCCACACCCAATCCTTTAAAAACTCCAGCTTTTTGTATTCAAAGTGTTCTCGATAAGATCTTTGGGATGTGAGCCTTGAAGAAGATTCAAACTATTTTCTCACTTGGAGTGCTGCTCTCAATGTTTGTACTTTACGTTGCAAATAGTGATTGCTATTTCTGTTAGTTCTCGACCTATGACCTCAGACACAGACTTCTGTTGTGTCAACAGTCGAATCCTTTGCTTTTTCTAAGGTTTAGAACTAGCCTTAAGTGGAGTAGTTTAGTCTGAATACAATGAATGTGTTATTCAGACCCTTGTGTTCCTTGAATCTCCTTTTACAAGTATCCTTATCGAGTTCCAAAGTCCACACCCTCGCAGGTGCCCAGCGACAATGTTTGGTGTTGATCTAAGCAATCACCTGCCATCACTGGAAATTTGTCTTTCTGCATTTGCTCCAAACTGCTCAGATTTGCAGACCAATCTGTACCCCCTCCCCTCTATCCTCGGTTTCTAATGTTTTTTGGATGACAAGAGACAGTGGTATTGGGTTGCAAGGCACACACTTGTCTCAATTCAGTTAACTTGCACATTGTGTGCAGCCAATCTTCTTCTCTGGGTAATAGTTACGTCGATCTCCCAAAAGCTTCTTCTCTGAAGACTATAGCTGGTTAAAGGAATTTATTAAAATACTTTTCTATCCTTGAAATAATTTTGGTACTCATAAAATACTTTTCAGTTCAATCACTACATATTTTCAACTTTCACAGACAATAACTTCTGCAAGCTAACTTATTCCTTAAACATTAGACTCATTTACACATATTCAAATAATATACATGTGTCTTGCTTCGTTCATAGCCAAGACTTGAAGTAATTCAAAAGTCTCTCGTCTTAAACAAGTCCAATACATGAATGAACATAGAAATCTATATTCAATTGTTCATTAGTCTTTTTACAATCAACAGAGACACTAAAAAGCACAGAATACTACATGAAGTTTCCTTGTTCTTCTCGACCCATACATGGAGACTGTGGACCGTGCAGCAGGTACTTGTCTGCCACCATTTTAGCCGCCGCGTCCATCTTTTTCTCGTAACTTTTTTTTTTCCGACCTGCACATACAATGCAGGCGATGCGCAGGAGGACGTATTCATTTTTCCCACTCACCTCTAAAATATTGGGTGTTCGAAATGGTGGAAGGCCAAGTGGTTCTAGAATTTACTCTGAAATTCTCTAAGCACTACATATCTCCTCCCCCCCCCCCCCCCAAAAATCGAACATGCGATATTTTATACAATCATTATGTAAATTTATATCACATACAATTCTAGCAATATACACTCCAACATAGATCTTTGTACTCATTTAGAATAAACTCTAGCTAATCTTTCATATATTCTACTCTCACTCTATTTTGGCATTGACGCCAAGTATTCCATCGTGATCTGGTAAGTTATTCTATTATTTAGGATTTGTTAGGACTCTGTCTCAATTTCCAATCACAAACTCCAGGTGTTTCCGACGCTTGAGTACTTTATTCTAATTCTTTGCACTGCTTCTTTAATACACAATTGTCTTATTGTTTATACACTTTTTGTAGTCGGGAGGAACTCTGGGCAAAATAAAAGTGTTCCTATTGACACTCATAAAACATAATAACGCTAGTGAAGTATAGAATTGAAACCTACCAGAATCATCCCTTTAAACGTGTGACTTCTGCCACGATATTTCCCTTTTCCCTTCAGGAACAGTGCCTATATCTTACATGGGTTGATCCTAGGAGTATAATTTCTCCTTCTGTTTTGGTAGGTACACCCCTTTCTTATTCCTATCTTTCTATGGTACAGGTCAATCCCCTTCTTGATGCCCCTGTCGGTGCAGTATAGGCCAGCCTTTCATAGGTCTGCCTATCGGCCCTTTTTTCATCCAATAAATGTCGAGTGCGCCCCCTGTAACCTTCTTGAGTAGGCCTCCTGGTTCATTGCCCTAGCATACATCTTTAAGTATACTATTCTTAAATATTCTCTGGTAAAATTACAAATTACTTTACACCTCAACTTCACTTTCCAATACTCCATCTTAATACCCTAGAGTCCTCTTTCACTCCTCACTCCTACTATGTAAACAGATATCATGCCTACTCATAGTAGGTGCTATGTCTACCCGTATTTACCAACTCCCAATAGATACTATGACTTTTTTCAAAAGACTAGCACAACTGACTCCAATTACCTTATCCCTGTTTTATACTTATTGCCCCAGTTCTCCTGCTCCTGCTTCTCTAGGCAAATGCATTGATTGTTATTTTCTTATGCAGAACCGTCACATATTACTTTGTTGATATGTGCATCTACTCAGATTTACAGATGTCTTTATTCCCTTACATCCCTTGGCGATTCGGACATTGCTTCAGTTTTCTAATCTGTAATTTTCATGTTTGTGTGCAAGTTTCTTTTTGCGCGCGCGCGTGTGTGTGTGTGTGTGTGTGTGTGTGTGTGTGTGTGTGTGTGTGTGTGCGCAGCCTGATTCTTCAGCCTACTTATGTGAAGTTCAGTTGCAGGTTCTTTGTAACTACAGAAAAAGAGGACTTCTGCGATAGAAGTATATGAATATGGAAAGAGGGAAAGATAGGTAGGTACTCAGATGAGAAGTAAAAAAAGGAACAGTAGAAATGGTTGCTAAGATTGAAGAAGAGAAAGCAGACAGCCCCAAAGACAGGAAACCCTTCCCCAGGATCCCTACTTCACCGATACTTGAGTGAGAAGCCTGAGGAGGTATGATGTTGAACGTCTCCTACAGAATGGACATTCTCACATTCACCTTTGAAGTCCCCAAAGAAAAATCTTAGCAACCCCTATGGAATGGCAAATGGTGAAGAATCAGTCACACTTGTCTGCGAGGGTCGTCTGAAAGGTGTGGTGTGTGTTTAGTGTTAGTCATGCTTGTACTTACACTACCCACCCCTTCCCAAACTAATATAAACCCTCCCCTATACATCACATCTCATAAAATGTTGTATAAAAAAATAGAAAATAATACACTACGATAACATAGTTGTTTAGTCATTCAGTTTATACTATACTTTTATACACACATAAAATCCTCTATTCATTTTATGTTGTCTCGACATCACTTGGTTTAAATAGTACCATCATATTATACCTTTCACTCATATAATATTTTATTCATTTCATTTCATGTCTAGAGATCACTGTTTATCCGTGATTCCCTTAAACTGGTCTCAATGTTGTAGTCATATCCGATTTCCTAATTACTAACAATATAGGATAGTTTAAGAATTCAAGAATAGATTACAGAATAGTTTAAGATTTGAAGGGAATTTGGTGCAGGAAAAATAGTACAGAAGAAACACCGAAAACAACTCGGGATCTGACGGTCGTCACTCCACCTGTTATGACAGAATGTTAACGCCCCTGGGAGATAAATGTGACTCTGCCCGTATCCCATGGATCGGGTATTAACCTATATTAACCTCACATGAGCGAGTGCAGACCAGTACTTCTCATTAAATTGTGTGTGAAGGGCTCCCCACAGCAAAACACTCACCACTTTACTCGGTAACATAACATTAGGTAAAGTTATTCTATTTTCTACTTTGTCATGGACAAGTTTGAATTCATGATATGAATATAATAGAGGGAAACATTCCACGTGGGAAAAACATATCTAAAAACAAAGATGATGAGACTTACCAAACAAAAGCGCAGGCAGGTCGATAGACACACAAACAAACACAAACATACATACAAAATTCGAGCTTTCGCAACCCCTGGTTGCTTCGTCAGGAAAGAGGGAAGGAGAGGGGAAGGTGAAAGGATGTGGGTTTTAAGGGAGAGGGTAAGGAGTCATTCCAATCTCGGGAGCGGAAAGACTTACCTTAGGGGGAAAAAGGACGGGTATACACTCGCTCGTGCGCGCGCGCGCACACACACACACACACACACACACACACACACACACACACACACATCCGCACAAACACAGACACAAGCAGATATTTTTGTCTGCTTGTGTGAGTATGTGCGGATGGAGATATGTGTGTGCATGCGCGCGCGAGCGATTGTATACCCGTCCTTTTTCCCCCCTAAGGTAAGTCTTTCCGCTCCCGGGATTGGAATGACTCCTTACCCTCTCCCTTAAAACCCACATCCTTTCACCTTCCCCTCTCCTTCCCTCTTTCCTGACGAAGCAACCAGGGGTTGCGAAAGCTCGAATTTTGTATGTATGTTTGTGTTTGTTTGTGTGTCTATCGACCTGCCAGCGCTTTTGTTTGGTAAGTCTCATCATCTTTGTTTTTATATCTAAAAAGAAAGATGATGAGACTTACCAAACAAAAGTGCTGGCAGGTCGATAGACACACAAACAAACATACACAAAAAATTCTAGCTTTCGCAACCAACAGTTGCCTCGTCAGGAAAGAGGGAAGGAGAGGGAAAGACAAAAGGAGTTGGGTTTTAAGGGAGAGGGTAAGGAGTCATTCCAATCCCGGGAGCGGAAAGACTTACCTTAGGGGGAAAAGAAGGACAGGTATACACTCGCGCGCGCGCACACACACACACACACACACACACACACACACACACACAAACACACACACACACACACACACATCTCCATCCACACATATACAGGCACAAGCAGACATTTGTAAAGCAAAATTTTTACAAATGTCTGCTTGTGCCTGTATATGTTGGTGTCTTTTACTATGTTGCACTCGCCTCTTTCTTCCATTGGTTTATTGGACTCAAATCAATTACTGGAAACAGTTCTCACATCTTGTTAGGCCTAGTTGCTATGGCAAATCATATCTTCTTCCTGTTTCTGTCTTGAAATGCCCATTTTCTTTGGGTCCTGTCACTTAGGTCGCCACATTCTAACGGTTTCTGACGACACGAGACAGTGTGGTACTGGGGTGCAAGACTCGCATGTCTCTCACAGTTAACTTACGTATTGTGTGCAGACGATCTTCTAATCAGGTCAGACAGCTGCATCTGATCTTCACAAACTCTTCTTCCCCGAAGACTACAGCTGGTTAAAGGAATTTCAAAGTAGACTTCTTTCTACTCTTGAAATGATTCTATTCTCTCAGGATACTTTTTGTTCAACTCTCTTATATTTTCGTCTCCACAATAAAACAACTTAACAAGTTTCACAATCAAATGTAAGTGTCTTTAGTTCAATTCATAGTTCATTTGTTTACAACAAATACAGTCGTTACACCATCAAGGAATAAAGCATGCTTGCTCCTTGGCCTGGACATACAGCTTGTATGGCGCGAGCGGCAAACACTTGTCCATGCCGTCACTATTGCAGTATTCTCCCGATTCACGTCCATCCTGCACACACAAACTGGCGGCGAGATAGACACATCTTCACTCTCTCACCCTCATACTTAAAATATCGGATGTTCGAGATGGTGGAAAGCCAAGTGTCTCGAGAACTTACACCGACATTCTCGAGGCACTACAAGTTAAGACACAGCAACAAACCTAACAGTGTTTTTGTTATATACAATACTTTCTCTCTTCCAAGTCCTCCACAAAAGCTCAAAGCAACAGAAAAAAATGTCGCTAGGTTTATGACTCCACAGAAATAAAGCCAGAGCAACAATCAGGCATGTCCCATTCCTCAAGCTGCCATTTAAAATGACAGTTAGGACCTGCATTTGGTCTAAAATATTTTTGTGTTCGCACGGCGTATGCTTCAGATCATCATAACCATCAATCAAAAAAAAATATTTTCATGATACCTTCTGCCTTTAGGATCACAAATTCACATTAGTTTTTGACAGTGGTGAAACTCCTTGTGACTATGGAGGTTTGTGCAGTTCTACTAACAACAGTAGCAGAAGAGCAAATTTTTGAAAACAATGGTAGTACAATTATCTGATCTTTAAGTGTGACTATGCATCATCTATTATTCACCAGCAAGTGAGTGGTCCTCTATTCTCATTTTGCATATGACTGATGCCCATTAGCATATCAACAAAACCTGAAGATGCAAACCAAAGTATCTAAAACTGTAAAATGAAACGTTCCTTCTGAACACATTTGTTACACATGATGAAACAGTTTGTTCAGCAACCAAACACATTATTTTTACTTTTTCTTTTTGCTCAAAAGGTAACTCCATAACAGGATGAACCAACACAATGACTATAAATTTTACAGTGAACAAGAAAAGCTCAGACTGTTTACATCTTAAGGCTGTTCTACACATTTTCCCATTAGAATATATTACTAACACACATTTTCATCTTTGCATGTACATTCTCAGAGTTCCTCGTAAGGTCAAACTGTTGATGGAACTCCAGATGACTATCACTCTGCAATCATTGGCAGAGCTTTTACCAACTGAACTATCCACTGGGGAAATGGCATAGCCACTATCTATGGGCTTGTTTCCAGAATGACAAATTCTGCAATGCACATCTGCGAGAGATATCTTCTGAAGTCGACTGGCAGTTGCCGACTGATCTCTGAAGATATTTCCCCAGACAATGATAGAACATCAGTGAATAGTTTTGATCTTGACCACAGCCTCTAAGGCCACAATTTACAGCTTGAGAAAACACTTGTTGTGAAAGCCTGCACTCTATTACAAATCCATAACAAATGTTTGCCAATGTTATCAATGATGATAAATGATCACCTGCACTACAATATCATTCACACATCAATATTATCTCCCCCCTCCCCCCCCCCCCCCGAGATGTTGGGACTACCATTCATGAATTGTTACTATCGTATTTGTAATGATGTACCAGGACTATCCTGTCAGTTCAAATGGGTAATGCATCTCCTTAGCAAACTTAACAATACAAATGCTGTTGTGATATTGTCCACAGTGCATGCATACAATCAACTGTCAACCAACTTGGTGTCATTGATTACACACTCCTCTAACCAATCTCAACAAGGATAATACTGTACTCAAATTTTCCAGCAATTTTGTCCAGAATCATCTATTGGTAGGGATTCATTGGCTGATCTGCCATGTCATTGTCACAGTTTCCACGCATACTGACCTCCTACTTTAGTGTCAACTACTGGAATGTTATCTTACATTTTTGAATTCAAGCAACTAGTCATACATTCTCTGTTTACTTTAACAACTGCATTCATAGTGGCCCTCATTATACCATGAGTTCAGCTGTTTTTCACTCCCTCTGTCACAGACAGCTACAAACATCGATATTTTATGGCAGCAGTGGGTCCACACTAATGCAATTCTGCACAGGAACATACCACTCGATAACTTTAATATTTAGGTGCAGTGCCATGCATCACTATTTATCTAGTCTGGTGGTAGCAAGTGGCTTCATACTGGTAGTGACGAGTCAGGGCTACTTTGTGGCAGATTTCTTGTTACTATCTAGTAGTCACTAATAGTTACGGTTCCAACCATGTATGTCACTATTAGACAGGCAACAAAATCCTACAGGCAACAGGTAACACAATGTATTTTTATAAATAACTGTTGTCTCCTGTCAATATTATATTGTTTGTCAATTACTGCTGATTAAATGTATTTTATCATTAGAGTGATGGAGATATAAATGAGAAGTCATGTGATAAGCAAAAACTGACGTCTATTAACTGTGTAAATGGTAGCCTGAGGAATTTTAACTGGATAGTGCGAGTCAATGTTGTCGTGTTGTGGTCTTCAGTCCAAAAGCTAGTTTGTTGCAGCCCTCCATGCTACAATCTTGTGTGAGCCTCTTCATCTTCGAATGAAGGATGCACCCTACACCTTCTGAATCTGCTTACTGAATTCGTGTCTGTCTCCCTTTACAATTTTCATCCCCCCACACTTCCCACCAATTCAATTGGTGATCCCTTGATGTCTCAGAATGTGTCCTATCAACCGAGCCTTTCTTTTACTCAAATTGGGTCACTAATTTCTTGTCTCTCCAATTCTACTCAATACTTCCTCATTAGTTACATGACTGACCTATCTAATCTTTGACATTCTTCTGTAGCGCCATATTTCAAAAGCTGCTTCTCTCTTTTTGTCTAACATGCTTATCATCCATGTTTCACTTTCATATGTGGCTACACTCAAGACAGATACCTTCAAAGAAGACTTTCTAACACTTAAATCTATATTCAATGTTAACCAATGCCTCTTCAGAAATCCTTTTCTTGCCATTGCCAGTCTACATTTTCTATTCTCTCTACTTCGGCCATCATCAGTTATACTGCAGCCCAAATAGTAAAACTCATCTACTTTAAGTGTCTAGTTTCCTAATCTAACTCCCTCAGTTTCACCTTATTTAATTCGACTATATTCCATTATTCACATTTAGCTTTTGTCGAAGTTCATCTTGTATTCTGCTTTCAAGATGCTGTCTGTTCTGTTCGACTGCTTTTCCAAGTCCTTTGCTGTCTCTGATGAAATTACAATGTCATCGGCACATCTCATTTCAAAGTTTTTATTTCTTCTCCCTGAACTTTAATTCCTACTCTTAATTTTTCTTTGGTTTCCTTTACTGCTAGTCCAATGTACAAATTGAAGAACATCAGGGACAGGTTACAACCCTGTCTCAACCACTGCTTCCCTTTCATGCCCCTTGACTATTATAACTGCCGCCTGGTTTCTGTAAAAGTTGTAAATAGCCTTTCGCTACTTGTATTTTACCCCTACTGCCTTCAGAATTTCAAAGAGTTGTCACATACTCAAGGAAAATTTGTTGTGTAATTTGCCAGTTTATGATGCTGCAGAAACAAGAAACATACGATAATTCAGTCCTTTAAAGAGAGGATTATTTTGCTATGTGTGCATTTTCTGAAACTTTCATTTAATAAATTGTTTAAGCAAAAGTAAAAGATGCAGGATAATGTGGTTTAGAACGGCAAGGTAATTGGTTATGATATTTCTCTGTGAATCATAAGAGGGAAGATTCACGCATAATTTTGGGGCTAGAGACTGCTTTGTGGAGTTGAATACATTCGGGACTCAGGTAGCATCATCACAATCCAACACATTTACATAAGCTCTGAAAAGATGCTTTAATGCTGCAGTTTTTACAAAGACAATGGAATGCCATAAAGTTTTAATTGGTGAATGATAGAACCAGTTGTGCAAATTCTGGATTTTTTGTGTGGATTAGCTTTTTGAATAGCTAACATCTGCATGGTGTGTTATAAGAATTGTAACTGAGAACTGTATATTTAGAATGATCAATTTGTGCAATACAGAACAAGCACTTTGTTTCACAGACAATCTGTTTTTAAATTTTTTGGTAACAAGTTAAGGTGGATACCATAAGCTGACTACTAAGAGTGGATTGCATGTGAATTTTGAAAATGTAACTTCAGACTAGTAGGGAATCGGTGGTTAACATTTAACAAAGAAGTACCAATACATTGAAAATCTTGTTCGCAGTCTCTCTCTTTTAATGGCCAGTTAAACCTGGTACCAGGAAAAACTTTTAATGGACCCTTTAAATAAGGATAGAGCATCCAGTTCTACTACAGTTTTGCCAGTGGAGAAACCTTTGTTTTCTAACAGGGCAGGTATGAGTGCTGCAGAAGAAGATACCACTGTTACCCTTTAAGAAATAATCTGATAAAATAATGATAAAATTACTGTTTTTTCATGATGATCCTTATTAATGTGGTTATGGTAAAATAATAGAAAAAATATATTAATGGAGACCTGTAAATATCAAGGGAAAAGTCCCAAATTATTTAGATCCTTATACACTGAACATCCCATTACAGAACATGTAATTGCAGTTGCAAATGGCGTAAAAGGCAAATACACAACATGACAACCATATAACCTATAGTCTTCATTATTTCCTACAATGAATTCCAGTTTATATTCAACACTTTAAACAACTGCCAGGTTTAAAATTTTGGCATATAAATGTTATACTAGTTTTTAGTCTGAATGAAAGATAACACTGAAATGCTCCAAATGCCAATAATGAATAAAATATTCTTCATTAACTGGACATTGTGCGCTGTTAACCACTAGAGTATAACAATAACTACCAGTAATAATGCCATGAAGCTAACATTCTTACCTTTGGATCATCCCCAAATGTCAAAAATTTCTGATCAGTCAGAAGAGTTCTTGCTGTTTTTATTATATCCTTACATTTTTTTGGTGTTTCTTCAACTTTACCAGCTAGGAATAGGCAACAACACGCAGTGACCTAAAGCAAGAGCAATAATTAGCTGTGATAATATGTACTAATTCATGACCAGTAGCACGATAAATGAAACACAAAAAATACACATTTTGGAAAATATCACACAGATCACAAATACATTATACTTTAATGTATAATTAATTTTTTAATACACTATCCTGGATTTTCCATTTTTAATAGTAATACAACACCCAACATGAAATCTTATTACAAGTCACCAGAAGAAGTACAACATATGACTGAAATATAAGCAAATGTGGGAAAACCTTAAGATCTGACACTGCCAAAGCACACAAATAATAGAAATTAAGAGAGGATGACAAGAAGAAAAGATAATCTGCATCATGTAAGCAAGAAAACAGTTTATCTTTCTTAAGACCAACATGTCAAATACCTTTTTCCTTTTGTGTAACTTATCTACCTAAACTTCCTAGCAGGTTCAAACTGTGCTCCAGACTGGGACTCAAACCCAGAACCTTTGTCCGTCTGGCAAACAGTTTTAATCTGTTACGGAAGTTTCAAATCAGTCCTTGCACTGCTGGTGATTGGGCATTCATTCTGACTTCATCCTGTTTGGTATCAATGTTTAATTTTACTCAACCAACCATACTTTTATTTCTGGCACACACAAATTCCGAATAGTCAAGTCTGAGCTCTTGAAATGCAGCAGTCTGAGCCACTGGCATCATGTATGGTTACTGCTTCACAGTGTTCACGTGATATCTTCCTTGTGTCTTGCAAACATGAACTATCCATTCCAATTTTTATCCAACAAAAGTTTTAAAGAAACTCCACCAGAAAACTGTAAACCCAATAATGACAATTGAGTTAATTGTAGAGTTCCATCTATTCCACTGACTATCTTGGAAATGCTGAACCTTGCAGTATCAAGTGTCAGCTTTGACGCATGATGTCATCAAAACAGCAGACAGAATTGACTTCTCAGGCTATAGATAACAGCACATACCAGTGTTATATCGAAACTAACACCTCAGTCAGTTGATGTGTGGATACCAGTTACTGGCAGCTAATGGAGCCATCATAAATTTTTCATTATTTTAGTATCTTCACCCAATATCTTTTTTTACTACAGCAGTGACGTTGTTGCGCATTTGTTACACAGGTAAAGTTTTTTTTTTTTTTAAAAAATATATATATATATATATATATATATATATATATATATATATTTGTTGCTAGTAGGCTATGGAGATCAAGACAAACTACAGAAACATGACGTTATTTCCACTGAGAATGTAATTTGTACTTATTCAAACCATTATAGGTCAATTTTTGCTATGTAACGATTTTCACCTAGTCAGATTCATAAATTTGACATATGACATCCAAGCCACAACCATGGTCTCTAAATTCTTAGCTGAAGCTAAGGGATGGTATCATTTGTGAACAGATGAATATGACTTCTGTTTAAAATATGTGTTTATGTATAAATATTTTGACTTACCGATAAAGTTATTACATGGTAGACTCATGATAATATATGATATTATCATGATATAAATCACACTGTCTTATTTTTGTTCAAGATACAAATTTAGTAATTTCTTCTTACACAGTCACCAATATTTTGAACAGTTTTGAGGTATGAAGGAAGTTTTGACCGTTGTCTAGGATAGGACTCACTTTTAAGGCAAGCACTATAGCAAGTTATACAATAAACTCTTTTGCCTAAATATTCTGAGAAGGATCTTTGTGTTAGAAGGAAACAAAAGCAAGATGATTTATTTTCTTCAGCACTGGCACCAAAGCAAAAAACAAAGCCACATTTCAGAGAAATTGCAAGGCTTGGTATCTAAATCAGACAATGAAATGCAAGATGCATTTCACATGTGCTTTTATTGATATTATCTTAAAGAAAACAATTAGTGTAGCCAAATAAGAGCTGTTACTAATTATCAAAGCAAGGAAAATAAGAAAACAGAGGATAACTCCATTATGCTACTGAAGTTATATGTTTGCAGACTGGTTTGATGCAGCTCTCCATGCTAATCTATCCTGTGCAAGCTTCTTCATCTCCAAGTACCTACTGCAACCTACATCCTTCTGAATCTGCTTAGTGTATTCATCTCTTGGTCTCCCTCTACGATTTTTACCCTCCAAGCTGCCCTCCAATGCTAAATTTGTGATCCCTTGATGCCTCAGAACATGTCTTACCAACCGATCCCTTCTTCTAGTCAAGTTGTGCCACAAACTTCTCTTCTCCCCAATCCTATTCAATACCTCCTCATTAGTTACGTGATCTACCCACCTAATCTTCAACATTCTTCTGTAGCACCACATTTCGAAAGCTTCTTGTACCAAACTAGTTATCGTCCATGTTTCACTTCCATACATGGCTACACTCCATACAAATACTTTCAGAAACTACTTCCTGACACTTAAATCTATACTCGATATTAACAAATTTCTCTTCTTCAGAAACGCTTTCCTTGCCATTGCCAGTCTACATTTTATATCCTCTCTACTTCGACCATCATGTTATTTTGCTCCCCAAATAGCAAAACTCCTTTTTGCAGATGTTAGTTATAAAATTTTGTTACACCGTATTAAGGTTCGTTGCAGGAAGCTGAGATTTATGCTGAGCTTTGGATCCAAAAGTATACGAATTACGAAGATTATGAGGCAACAAAAATGTTAAAGTACTGGACTCACTACAACAATTTGATTAATGATCAATATTTTTCGATATATTCCGCTATGCATATCAATACTATTTCATTATCTGTACTGGATTTAGTAACAGTCAAAAGACAAACACCTATTTTGTGGAGAAACAGGACCTGATAAATGAAACTTTATGTAAGTTCTGATAACAGCATAAAAAACATTTCAATTGCATTTTGAGGAATTATCTGACAAATCACTTCTTACCACACTGATTAGGTGTCTCCCAGTCTAGCATAAAAAGTGAAACAGTTTATACACTCTGTAGCACAGCAAGGGAAATCCCAGAAGACAATGTATTTTCTGACAGTACAATGTAACAAACCATTTTACAACACTTACTAGGAAAACTGGTAAAACAATAACTATTGCATTAACACTGAGAAATTTCGGCAATAAATTAGAAAAAAAATGGTGACTGTCAGTTCCACTTCACATAGTACTTAATGACAGTGACCACCTTTTATGTGACTCAGGTGGTCTCAAAGCAGAGAGTGGCAGAAATAGGAGTATATGTATCTATAATCTAAGAGTAATTAATCTAATTTAAAATGATGCTATGAAATACCACATACTCTGCAGACATTAAACATGGCAGCTTTAGGTGGAGAGTTTTGAACTAGGGTACAGTTGTTTAAGATACCATGTTTACGCCAATTGCACTGTAGCACAACTGAATACTTTGTGTACGCTGGTTTTCTTTGTGTTGTTCATTGCCGATTAGGTTATTTTGAAATGAATGAAGAGTCTAACCCTCGTCCATGAAGGGTTTCAAGTAGGACCCTCACAACACCACCAGGGATTGGCAATCCCTATGACCACTGCATGTCTGATTCTGCTTTTGTATGAGCACAGAACACTGACACAGGCTGACACCAAGAGAGGGAGACCATGTTTGTTCCCCACTTCACTTCACTCCTCTCTGATGGTCTAAAGTTTTGTTTCCTTACGCTCATGCCCAACTGAAACAATATAGTGTCTGAACTCTACTCAACCATAACTAAGATAACAACAACAACAGAACATCCAACAACAAAGCTCTTTGAAATAATTAAAAACAATACATCACTAATGGGACATCTGTAGAAATTTAGGGTTTTTGGACAAGGACAAAAACTGAAATTAGCCAATGAAAAAACAACCGAAAACAAATAAATTGATGAAGCTATAGTTAAATATACCATTCAAAGCATAAACTTAAATTAGTAAGTAAGTATTTCTCCTTTGAGCATTTGGCACAACAGTATATACTGAGTCTGATACATAGAGAACTAGTGGATTCATATATAAACATAAAGACTGAGATTGCAAAAGCAAATGGAAGTTCTAGCACATCTCACCACTACAATTCAGACATTATACATAAATTATAAAATAAGGACCTGTACTGTAAGGACTCTGATATTAATCAAGGAGTCAGACTTGGTTGACCACTGTCGTTCACTCTTTTTAATGCTTATATTGATGACATCATTCATTCATAAATGGTTGATTACATTAAAAGACACATTAATAATTGATAATTCTAATTTTATTGTGCTGCCATTTGCTGATGATCAGCTTATAATAGGGGAGACCGAAGAAAAGGTTCAAATTTCACTACATAAGTTGAGTCAATTGCAGCTAAATAAAGGAATGAGAATACAGACAGATAAAGCAGAAGTAATAGCATTTCAAGGATTTGAAACCACAAGAGCCAAGATAGGTGGACAAATAATTTAATAATTAAGTCTGTTTAAACATCTAGGGTGCAATTTTAAATTTTCCAAGTCATACGTCGTAGAGCTAAAACTGGTCATACTCAGAATTTCTGTGGAATCATAGAATGTACATTGATATGTAATGTACAGAAAGAAAAAGTAACTAAGCTTTACAAAGCTGCTGTATGGTAGCAAATGTTGGACTCTTAATTATAGATTAATTACAACCAAATGTATCATTAAAGATAAAATTCCTTTGTTTTGTAGCAGGATATTGAATTACAAAAGAAACATTGGTATTGGTCATGAACTAAATGTAGAACCTATCTCAAATATGATTGAAAGATGAATACTGAACTGGAAAGACCATGTCTAACATATGTCTGATAATAGGATAACTAAAGCTGCAACACTAGTCAACCCAATAGGAAAGAGAAATGTTGGACATCCTTTAGAGAGAAGTTGTTAGCAATTTGAGGTGGAACAGGTGAAAGGCCTAATCCTAGGAGACTGTGGTGGTGATACAAAGTGTGTTTCATAATTCATGTTACAGACTACTAGAGGTTGTAGAGGGCACTTCATAGACCAAGTTTTATGCAGGAACCTATGTCCTGAAACATCATCCAATGACACTACAGAGAATTTTAAATGTATGTATATACAACGGGATTCCGTAATGATATTACAAACTTTCTAGGATGATGGAGATGGATAAATGTATCAATCTGAAGTAAGGGTCCTTGTACTAGAAACAAATGAGTCTAAAGTTACAAGTGAAAACCATTCCGATACCTCTGATAGTGGAACACATGTACTGGTAGTGTTGCTAACATTGTAGGGTAGGTGACTTTCAGAGGTGGTAGTATGGAAAAAAAAAAAAAAAAAAAAAAAGGTCTAATACACATGGACTCTAAAATGCATATCTTAAGAGCTACAAGCACTTGTTCAACAGAGATGTGTTTCAAACAGCAGCGAAGGTGAACAAGTGCTCATAGCTCCTCAGGTATGCATTTTAGAGCCCATGTTTACTGGACTTTTTCCTTGTTTTGGTCCATACTACCACTTCTGAAAGTTGTGCACCCTACAAACTTAGCAACAACAGTACCAATACATGTATTTCACTGTCAGAGGTATTAGAACGGTTTTTGCTTATAACCTTTGATTCACTCATTTCCGGTGAAATGACCCTTACATTTATCCTTCTCCATCATCCTAGAAAGTTTGTAACATGAAATCCCCCTGTATATATGTACATTTACAGACACCAGCACCTATAACTCTGACATTCTGTAACATTATTGGATGACATTTCTGAACATAGGTTCTCATGTAAAACTTGATCTACTACGTCCCCTCTACAACCTCTAGAGGTGTGTAACATGAATTGTTAAACATCCTGTATACGAACATGTACAAAGAAGGGTAGGGTTGGGAAAACAATAGGCAGGAAGCACGATTCACGACACGTCCTCACGGCTTTATTTCTGCCAGTACGTTTCCTACCTTGCAAACTTCACAGAAGCTCTCCTATGAAACTTGCAAGACTAGCAGTCCTGGAAGAAAGGAGACTGCAGAGATATGGCTTAGTACCAGCCTGGGGGAGGTTTCCAGAATGAAATTTCAATCCTGCAGCAGAGTGTGTGCTGATATGAAACTTCCTGGCAAATTAAAACTGTATGCCAAACCAAGACTTGTAACTCGGGACCTTTGCCTTTTGCAGGCAGATGCCCTATTGACTGAGCTACCCAAGCAGGGCTTACAACCTATCCTCACAGCTTTACTCCCAGCAAACTTTGTTTCCCACCTTCCTATGGGTAATGAGTTATGCTTGGGTAGTTCAGTCGGTAGAGTACTTGCCTGCGAAACGCAAAGGTCCTGAGTTCTAGAGTCTGTTGTGCACACTTTTAATCTATAAGAAAACTGCAGTGCACACTCCACTGCAGAGTGAAAATTTCATAGAGTGGGAAGCTATTCAAACACATGAACACCTGTTAACACTAAATCCATCAATGAGAATAATGTATTTCACTACACCTGGAACAGAGAAAAGAGGAAACCAACAGCAGAAACATTTTTGTGTAAAGGCAGATGATGAGGTCCCATACTCTGAGGAGCATAAGGGATGATGCGGGAGACCCACACCGCCGTATTTGAGAAGGTCCCAGCAGAGGTGGTTTGCCATTGCCGACACACCATAAATGGTGCACCTCATAACAGATTACAAAGTACTCAATGCTAAGCGGGGCCTAGTATATCTGCAAGCTAACATATTCAGTTACACTGTAGAAACACTTCTCAACAAGAAATGTTTTTAACTCTAACAGCTGTCTCTCCAACCTCTTTATGTATGTAGGCAGTACAGTGCACTCATGGGAGTACTTTTTTAGGCAAAGTTCAGTGTCTAATGATAAAAACTGAATGAAATTAAGCTTAATGAGAAGCTCACTCAGGCAAGTACTAGAGACGTTAAAATATCACTAGATTCCCATAAAATTACAGTGAAAAATAATATTAGTATGTCACAAGATTCTCATAAAAACACTGAGAAAAACAATGTCAATGTAATGCATAAAATATCAGGGGATTAAAAACCAAAGTAGATGAGCTTCTTGTTTGTTTAGCAGATTTAGAAACTGAGGGTGGAACAGATGTACTATGCTGTCTGATCATCATATAGTCAGAGATATGGAAAAGGTAATGTAGATGGATGTAAGCTTTCAGCTTATGTAAGCAGACACACTATGGAAAGAGGAGGAGTTGCCATATATGTTAAAATTTGTCATAGTGTGAAAAATTTAGACACTAAAAATTTTTGTTTAGAGCAACATATATAAGCATGTGCATGTGAGCTTAAACTAAATAATGGTACTTTTATGATTGTAGCTGTGTATAGATCCCCACTGGGAAATTTTCTGCTGTTTTTGAAAAACTTGGGAGTTTTTGTTGTGCTATCTGTCACACAGAGGGAAGCAAATTACTGTTTGTGGGGATTTAAATGCAGATTTTCTGAAAGAGTTTGATAGAAAGCTTGACTTTTATGTATTATTTGGTTCTTTTAGTTTGATGTCTGTTATTGATTTTCCTACTTGAGTGGTACAGGAAAACAGCGCACTGATAGATAATGTATTTTACACCATGATATAATTTAATCAAAGAAAAACTTTTCCTGTTAATAATAGTCTGATCTAAACATGATGCACAGCTAGTTACAGTATATGACATAGCTCCATACTTTCATCCAAAACAGTCCTCCTAAATAGTGTGTTAAATTAACAATTTAAAAACTGGAAATTTTAAGCAAAGCCTGCAACAGTTAGACTGGGAACTTGATGCTAATTTAAAATTTAACCTATTTCATGATAGCTTCGTGAGTATATTTGAGAATAGTTTCCCTAAGAAAACAATGCAATATAATTGTAAGAAACCATCTGAAAAGCCCAGACTTACTAAGGGATAAAAATATTTTGTAAACAGAAAAGAGAAATGTATCTTACATTTAGAAGGAGTAATGATCTAGAAACAGTGAAACATTATACGAACTACTGCATTGTACTAAGAAAAGTTATTAAAAATCCAGAAGTACGTGCATTATGTCTTAGATTAGCACCTCTGATAGTAAAATTAAAACAATTTGGAATATTGTTAAAAGGGAAACAAGGCAACCAAGAGTACAGGAAGACTAGTTCTATCAACCTCAATGAAAAGCTTGTTAACAAAAAGTCAGAAGTAGATACTTTTTTAATAATCATTTTTAAATTTGTAGAGAAAATAGGATCCAGCTATTCATTAGAAAACTCAAGGCAGTATATGGAAGAGGCAATACCTATGTAATTTGATAAAACAAATTCAACCCACCTCTCCTACTGAAGTTAGGAAAATAATAAATTTACTCAAAAGTTAATGCACACATGTAACTGACGGCATGTCCCACAGAGTGCTAAAAACTTGTTCCCAACAGGTAAGTAGGATTCTCAGCAATGTATGTAGTAATTCGCTGAAACAGGACATTTTTCAAGACAGGCTGAAATATGCGACAGCTTTTTCCAAAATTTTTGAAAGAGTACTGTACTCAAAAGTAGCATATATAACAGATAATGAGAAAGGCAGACACAACACTCAGATTCATAAGAATAATCTTAAGGAAATGTAGCTCATCCACAAAAGAAGTGACTTATAAGGCACTTGTTCGCCCGATTCTCAAGTATTTTTCATCTATCTGGTATCCCTATCAGGTAGGACTGATAGAGGAGATAGAGAAGATACAAAAAGAGCGGCACGTTTTGTCACGGGATGTTTAGCTGGCGAGAGAGTGTTACAGAGATGCTAAACAAACTCTGCTGGCAGACGTCACAAGAGAGACATTGCGCATCATGGAGATATTTACTATTGAAATTTTGGGACAGCACTTTTCAGGAGGAGTCAGACAACATAAAACTTCCCTCCACATACATCGCGCGTACTGATCATAAGGAAAAAATTTGAGAAATTAGAGCCAATACAGAGACTTACCAACAAGCACTCTTCCCACGGACTATTCGCAACTGGAATGGGGTTGGAGGGATCAGATAGTGGTACTGAAAGTACTCTTGGCCACACACCATTAGGTGGCTTGCGGAGTATGATGTAGATGACATTTTTGTAAACATGAAGTACTAACAAAATTTCAATTTGGTCTTCAGAAATGCATTTCAACAGAATATACTGTATCTGCTTTCACTGATCAAATACTAAATGCTCTGAATAACTGAACATCACCCATTGGGATTTTTGTGATGTCTCAAAGACTTGACTATGAATCATGAAATTCTTCTAATAAGCTTAAGTATTGGAGTATATGTGGGACAGTGCACAAATGTTTTAATTCATACAAAACTGGAAGAATGCCGAAGGTTGAATTTAACAGTAAAAATAGTGTTAAAAAAAAAAAAAAAAAGTCAGCAGAGTCCTCTAACTGGATACGTATCAAGAATTGTGTCCACAGGGTTCAGTCTTAGGTCCCTTATTGTTATTAATAAACATTAACAACTTGCCACTCTATGTTTAAGAAGATGCTAAGCTAGTTCTTTCTGCTGATGATACAAGCATAGTAATTACACCCAACATACAAGAATCAGCTGAGAAAATTGTAAAGAATGTCTTTCAGATAATTTTTAAGTGGTTCTTTGCAAATGGACTCTCACTAAATTTTGAGAAAACATAGTACATACAATTCTGTATAGTAAATGGCGTAACATCATTGATAAATAGAGACTTTGAACAGAATTCTGTTGCTAAGGCAAAATATTCAAAATTTCTAGATGCGCGCGCGGGGGTGTGTGAGGGGGGGGTGGGGGGGGGGGGGGAGTGTGTGAGGGGCTGTGCACATGTGCACGTCGATGAGAAATTGAATTGGCAGAAACATATTGATAATCTGGTGAAACTTGTTCAGCTACTTATGCTATTAGGGTTATTGCAAATTTTGGTAATAAAAATATCAGTAAATTAGCCTACTGTGCCCATTTTCATTCACTTCTTTTATACGACATATCTTGGGGTAATTCATCATCAAGAGAAAAAGTATTCATTCCACGAAAGCATGTAATCAGAACAATATCTGAAGCCCACCCAAGATCACCCTGCAGACGTTTACTTAAGGAACTCTGGATATTCACAGTACCTCGGAATAAATATACTCACTTATGAAATTTGTTATTAATAACCCATTTCAATTCAAAAATAATAGCGAAGTGCATAACTACACCACTAGAAGAGAGGAGCCGGCCGCGGTGGTCTAGTGGTTCTGGCGCTGCAGTCCGGAACTGCGGGACTGCTACGGTCGCTGGTTCGAATCCTGCCTCGGGCATGGGTGTGTGTGATGTCCTTAGGTTAGTTAGGTTTAAGTACTTCTAAGTTCTAGGGGACTTATGACCTAAGATGTTGAGTCCCATAGTGCTCAGAGCCATTTGAACCATTTTTTAGAAGAGAGGATGTCTTTCACTATTTTGAGTTAAATCTGACTTTGGCACAGAAATGGGTGAATTACGCTGCCACACAAATCTTTGGTCATTTGCCAAGTAGTATTAAAAGCCTGGCAGATACTAACCAACATTTACAAAACAAATTAAAAAATTTCTGAATGACAACCCCTAATCAATATATGAATTTTTTGGATATGAAGTAGTGACACATATTGTGCAAAGAAAACTTGTGTTGAATTGACATTCCACATCATTAGGAAATGTTGTATTCATGGAAAAAGTATAAATGTAAAGAATGACATCAAAGTAGCTCACATGTCCAAGTATGAATTGTTCTCCCTTTATCTACTCATTATGAGGAACACACAGTTGTGTTTTAACTATGGCTATCGCTACTCGTTTGCAGATATCCAATTTCAGTTCATCATCAACACACATTTATTTATGTATTGGGCAACTAAAGTAAACGCACATAAGTTTTCAAATACACTCCTGGAAATTGAAATAAGAACACCGTGAATTCATTGTCCCAGGAAGGGGAAACTTTATTGACACATTCCTGGGGTCAGATACATCACATGATCACACTGACAGAACCACAGGCACATAGACACAGGCAACAGAGCATGTACAATGTCGGCACTAGTACAGTGTATATCCACCTTTCGCAGCAATGCAGGCTGCTATTCTCCCATGGAGACGATCGTAGAGATGCTGGATGTAGTCCTGTGGAACGGCTTGCCATGCCATTTCCACCTGGCGCCTCAGTTGGACCAGCGTTCGTGCTGGACGTGCAGACTGCGTGAGTCGACGCTTCATAGAGTCCCAAACATGCTCAATGAGGGACAGATCCGGAGATCTTGCTGGCCAGGGTAGTTGACTTACACCTTCTAGAGCACGTTGGGTGGCACGGGATACATGCGGACGTGCATTGTCCTGTTGGAACAGCAAGTTCCCTTGCCGGTCTAGGAATGGTAGAACGATGGGTTCGATGACGGTTTGGATGTACCGTGCACTATTCAGTGTCCCCTCGACGATCACCAGTGGTGTACGGCCAGTGTAGGAGATCGCTCCCCACACCATGATGCCGGGTGTTGGCCCTGTGTGCCTCGGTCGTATGCAGTCCTGATTGTGGCGCTCACCTGCACGGCGCCAAACACGCATACGACCATCATTGGCACCAAGGCAGAAGCGACTCTCATCGCTGAAGACGACACGTCTCCATTCGTCCCTCCATTCACGCCTGTCGCGACACCACTGGAGGCGGGCTGCATGATGCTGGGGCGTGAGCGGAAGACGGACTAACGGTGTGCGGGACCGTAGCCCAGCTTCATGGAGACGGTTGCGAATGGTCCTTGCCGATACCCCAGGAGCAACAGTGTCCCTAATTTGCTGGGAAGTGGCGGTGCGGTCCCCTACGGCACTGTGTAGGATTCTACGGTCTTGGCGTGCATCCGTGCGTCGCTGCGGTCCGATCCCAGGTCGACGGGCACGTGCACCTTCCGCCGACCACTGGCGACAACATCGATGTACTGTGGAGACCTCACGCCCCACATGTTGAGCAATTCAGCGGTACATCCACCCGGCCTCCCGCATGCCCACTAAACGCCCTTGCTCAAAGTCCGTCAACTGCACATACGGTTCACGTCCACGCTGTCGCGGCATGCTACCAGTGTTAAAGACTGCGATGGAGCTCCGTATGCCACGGCAAACTGGCTGACACTGACGGCGGCGGTGCACAAATGCTGCGCAGCTAGCGCCATTCGACGGCCAACACCGCGGTTCCTGGTGTGTCCGCTGTGCCGTGCATGTGATCATTGCTTGTACAGCCCTCTCGCAGTGTCCGGAGCAAGTATGGTGGGTCTGACACACCGGTGTCAATGTGTTCTGTTTTCCATTTCCAGGAGTGTAATTGCATGCAGTGTGCCCTTTTACAACTATGTGACAAGATTCGAACAGTAATTTTCTGTACTGTAAACATTCCATTTAATAAACTATTCGTCTTCTCACTGCCTTTCAGTACTTCCTTGAGACTTTGTGATACCTATTACACTGAAATCACAGTTCACTACTTGGCATTCTTACTGCTACTTCTCTTCCCTAAATGCCCAGTAATATTGTAACATTGTGAGTTTATTTTATTTACTAATATTTTTGTGTTACCTGCTGTACTTTTTTACGTAGCGGCACACTGGGCACGTTCACACAAAGTAATCCAGCATCTGATGAGACTGATAAAAGCGAGCCAGAGCTAAATTCATCCAAATCCACAGTTGAAATCTTATTTGTCCCTAAGAAAAACTGTAGATCACTTTATGTAATCTGAATGATTTTCTTCGCTTACTGTCACTGAGCACAAATTTGTGTTTTCATATTTCAGTCATAAAATGGTGTCCAAAATTAAAGCAATAAACGGAAATTTTCCAAGGTTGTGTTTATTTTGCCACAAAACAGTATAAACAGGCGACAGGAAAGTACAAACAATGTAAAGAATAGAGAACGTAAACAACCAACCGCATAACAGTAGATAAAAATATTTTTTGTTTTTTCCAACACAGATCTGTGCACACATTCTGACAACTGTTTAATGTGCCCAGTGTGGGGTGTGACCACCTCTGGCAGCAATACAGGCCCGACGACAACGGGACATGCTGTGAATGATGTCAACAATCTTGTGTTGAGGCAATAATGCCCATTCTTCCTGCAGAGCTGCTCACAAGTCTTTGAGAGTGGTTGGTGAATCCTGATGTGATGCAACCTGTCTCCCTAGTGCATTCCAGACATGTTGTACAGGATTCAAATCAGGAGAGCAAGCAGGTCACGCCATGCATGCAATATCTTCCTTTCAAGGAAAACATCAACCACCTGTGCTCTAAGAGGTTGAGCATTATCGTCCATCAATACGAAGTCTAGGCCCACAGCACCTCCCAACAACCACACATGTAGTCCCAAAATCTCATCACAATACATGGCATCAGTCACACCTTGCCAATTCACCCATACAATTTCATGAAGAGATGTTCGAGTGGTCCCTTCCCACACCATCAGGGATCTTCCTCAATATCGGTCTCTTTCCACAATGTTTGGATTCCGAAATCATGTTCCACATACCCTCCAGATGCAAATCTGTCAAGAATCACTCCCCAGACAAAATCGGGACTCATCTGTGAAAAGAACATTGGCCCACTGTTTGTCCGCCTAGATGGCACGTTGGCAACTCCACTCTAGAGGTTTCCTTATGTGATGAAGTGTCACAGGTTCATATACAGCAGGTCTCTGATAATAAAGGTCATTCTGCCAAAGCCTTCTGTGCACTTTGCCACATCTAAGAAACAACATAACGATTCACATTAAGCCATCAGTTTGCAAACATCCTGCTTAGACTCTTCCTATGGCCCTACAATACAGATAGTCTGGTATGCATCTTCTCTGTGCCATACTGACCCATCTGTTACTGCACACACAGCGACTGTGTACGTGGGACTACTCAGCAAACACTACCCCGTTTGATAGGTGCCCTAATGTTGTAATTGGCACGGTTGTCTGCTGACCTGAATGCTATCTTCTGTGCAGAACAAGATCTGTATGGACATCTGTCGACAGTTTGTGTGATTATATCGTGAATTAGACACAGAACAGGAAAATAGCAGTTTGTTGCTTTAATTTTGGACACAAGTGTATTTAACTCATCTTCAACGTACAATGAACTCTTAGTAGTGAACAGTGGAGAAAAGATGCGTTTCAAATGCGCCTTTTTGCTACTGAGAGTTCATACTGAAGAGTACTTTCCAGAGATTCTTCACAATTTTAGACATATTTGGTGATGGTTGTTTCTGACTGAAACAAGTGTCATACATATTGTACCTATGTTCACCAAACGTGCTATGTGTGCCTACACATGCAACACAGAACTTCGCAGTCTTCAGCTTCCAAGCCTCAAGAATAGTTCTTTCTTAAACTGCACCAACTTCCTCAAAGAATCCCAGCTTTACAAATTACTTCTTCACAGGTTTTCAAAACAAATGTGAAATTGGGTCACTTTTTATTCCTTTGACACTTTTGCTACCACTGTGTGACTTCTCATTTCAAATCTTAGTCTACTACATAGTTTACAAAATTAACGATACAATTACCTATCTTCAATGTTGCGGAGACACTCTTATGCTAGTTGCTTGTCTTATCATGGAATGCTGACAATTTATCAGTGAGACTTACAATACTATGTAAATCGAGGAAAGTAACAACACAGCTTCTTTCTTATTACCCCCCCCCCCCCTCCACACACACACACATGGTGTTTCAGTAAAAGTGTTTGCCTCTGTAACTTACAAACTAATAGGTAATGGAAAATTTATTGGAGCAGATCAACATAAGAAACATTTTCCAAAGAGCTATGAACATAATTCATTGTTTTATTTTCTGAAGAGTTACAGCAGAGATACAATTTTTAAATGGAACAATAGTTGTTTCTATCGTGTACTGGAATTATTTAAACCAGTTATGCATAAATCAATTTAAACCACATTCCTATAACGTTTAGTTTGGGAGCTACAACCCTTCAATTTTACAGGGGCAGATACCAGACACTACCTAATACATGACTGTGTGGTGATGGATGTTCTGGTAGTGGAATGTTGTCCGCCTCGATAGCTGAGTGGTCAGTATGACGGACTGGCATGCCAAGGGGTCCGGGTACAATTCCCGGCTGGATTGGAGATTTTCTCTGCTCAGGGACTGGGTGTTGTGTTGTCCTAATCATCATCATCATCATCATCATCATCATCATCGGCACACGTGGCGTCAACTCAAAAGACTTACACCAGGTGACCGGCCTACCCGACAGGAAGCCCTAGCCACGTGACATTTCATTTTCAGTGGAATGTTGATTAAAATCAGCTGTCCAAATGTATGTCCATGTTCCTGAATGCACAACACAAAGCACCTTTTAAGGGATCTGCGGACAAGGTGTAACATTGCTGGTGTCATGACATGCTGTTTTAGATCATCTGGGGTTGTGGGCTCAGTGGCAAACACAATTCATTAGATATCCTCACAAAAATAAATCTACTGGTGTTAAATCGGATGACAGTGCATGCCATTCTTGAGGACCACAGCACACCTACAATATTCCAGTGAATCTGTTGTTCAGTTATTCCAAAACAAAGTTATTCCTAACAAAGACAGACAAAGCAAAGATGATATTCTTTACAGGAAATGCTCAATATGTCCACCATCATTCCTCAACTATAGCTGTAGTCGAGGAATAATGTTGTGAACAGCACTGTAAAGCATGTCCGGAGTTATGGTGAGGCATTGGCGTCGGATGTTGTCTTTCAGCATCCCTAGAGATGTCGGTCGATCATGATACACTTGCGACTTCAGGTAACCCCAAAGCCAATAATCGCACGGACTGAGGTCTGGGGACCTGGGAGGCCAAACATGACGAAAGTGGTGGCTGAGCACACGACCATCACCAAACGACGCGCTCAAGAGATCTTTCACGCATCTAGCAATATGGGGTGTTTTTTTGGTTCATGTCATTCCAAGCATGTGTGTCAATTTTTACCCCTCTGTCAACATTATTCCGTGGTTTATTAAGTTTTCAAATTTATACTGACTTTTTTCATCACCCGGTATTTCCCCCTCTGTTCCACTTGCAGATCGTTCAAGGGAAAAACGACTGAACGCCTCAGTGCGAACTCTAAGCTCCCATATCTTTGAACGGTGATCACTGATGTTCAACAGGTCGTACCCGCCAAGGAATGTCTGTGGCCTGGTAGTGCTTACTATGACAATTCACTGCTCCATAATTTGTGAACACGCACTCATCAAAGAACATAACATCTTGTAAGCAGTCAGAGTGTAATTACACATGGCACATTCACAGAAAGTAGCTCTCCAACTGAAACTGTTCCCATGAAACACCTGGGACAGTGACAGGTGGTGCCTGTGACCCTGTTCTATACACCAACAGACGTAAGGCTAAAACCAGCGAATGCAGCAATGTCTTGTAAACTGACATGGAGATCATGGTGTTGGTGTTGTTGTTGTGGTCTTCAGTCCTGAGGCTGGTTTGATGCAGCTCTCCATGATACTCTACCTTGTGCAAGCTTCTTCATCTCCCAGTACCTACTGCAACCTACATCCTTCTGAATCTGCTTAGTGTATTCATCTCTTGGTCTCCCTCTATGATTTTTACCCTCCACGCTGCCCTCCAATGCTAAACTTGTGATCCCTTGATGCCTCAAAACATGTCCTACCAACCAATCCCTTCTTCTAGTCAAGTTGTGCCACAAACTTCTCTTCTTCCCAATCCTATTCAGTACCTCCTCATTAGTTACGAGATCTACCCACCTTATCTTCAGCATTCTTCTGTACTTCAGCATTCTTCTGTAGCACCACATTTCGAAAGCTTCTATTCTCTTCTTGTCCAAACTAGTTATCGTCCATGTTTCACTTCCATACATGGCTACACTCCATACAAATACTTTCAGAAACAACTTCCTGACACTTAAATCTATACTTGATGTTAACAAATTTCTCTTCTTCAGAAACGCTTTCCTTGCCATTGTCAGTCTACATTTTATATCCTCTCTACTTTGACCATCATCGGTTATTTTACTCCCTAAATAGCGAAACTCCTTTACTACATTAAGTGTCATTTCCTAACCTAATTCCCTCAGCATCACCCGACTTAATTTGACTACATTCCATTATCCTTGTTTTGTTTTTGTTGATGTTCATCTTATATCCTACTTTCAAGACACTGTCCATTCCGTTCAACTGCTCTTCCAAGTCCTTTGCTGTCTCTGACAGAATTACAATGTCATCGGTGAACCTCAAAGTTTTTACTTCTTCTCCATGAATTTTAATACCTACTCCGAATTTTTCTTTTGCTTCCTTTACTGCTTGCTCAATATACAGATTGAATAACATCGGGGAGAGGCTACAACCCTGTCTTACTCCTTTCCCAACCACTGCTTCCCTTTCATGCCCCTCGACTCTTATAACTGCCATCTGGTTTCTGTACAAATTGTAAATAGCCATTCGCTCCCTGTATTTTACCCCTGCCACCTTCAGAATTTGAAAGAGAGTATTCCAGTTAACATTGTCAAAAGCTTTCTCTAAGTCTACAAATGCTAGAAACGTAGGTTTGCCTTTTCTTAATCTTTCTTCTAAGATAAGTCGTAAGGTCAGTATTGCCTCACGTGTTCCAACATTTCTACGGAATCCAAACTAATCTTCCCCGAGGTCGGCTTCTACCAGTTTTTCCATTCGTCTGTAAAGAATTCGTGTTAGTATTTTGCAGCTGTGACTTATTAAACTGATAGTTCGGTAATTTTCACATCTGTCAACACCTGCTTTCTTTGGGATTGGAATTATTATATTCTTCTTGAAGTCTGAGGGTATTTCGCCTGTCTCATAATGTTGTCTACTCCCGGGGCCTTGTTTCGACTCAGGTCTTTCAGTGCTCTGTCAAACTCTTCACGCAGTATCTTATCTCCCATTTTGTCTTCATCTACATCCTCTTCCATTTCCATAATATTGCCCTCAAGTACATCGCCCTTGTATAAACCCTCTATATACTCCTTCCACATTTCTGCCTTCCCTTCTTTGCTTAGAACTGGGTTGCCATCTGAGCGCTTGATATTCATACAAGTGGTTCTCTTCTCTCCAAAGGTCTCTTTAATTTTCCTGTAGGCAGTATCTATCTTACCCCTAGTGAGACAAGCCTCTACATCCTTACATTTGTCCTCTAGCCATCCCTGCTTAGCCATTTTGCACTTCCTGTCGATATCATTTTTGAGACGTTTGTATTCCTTTTTGCCTGCTTCATTTACTGAATTTTTATAGTTTCTCCTTTCATCAATTAAATTCAATATTTCTTCTGTTACCCAAGGATTTCTATTAGCCCTCGTCTTTTTACCTACTTGATCCTCTGCTGCCTTCACTACTTCATCCCTCAGAGCTAGCCATTCTTCTTCTACTGTATTTCTTTCCCCCATTCCTGTCAATTGTTCCCTTATGCTCTCCCTGAAACTCTCTACAACCTCTGGTTCTTTCAGTTTATCCAGGTCCCATCTCCTTAAATTCCCACCTTTTCGCAGTTTCTTCAGTTTCAATCTGCAGTTCATAACCAATAGATTGTGGTCAGAATCCACATCTGCCCCAGGAAATGTCTTACAATTTAAAACCTGGTTCCTAAATCTCTGTCTTACCAATATATAATCTATCTGATACCTTTTAGTATCTCCAGGACCTTCTTTTATGATTCTTGAACCAAGTGTTAGCTATGATTAAGTTATGTTCTGTGCAAAATTCTACAAGGCGGCTTCCTCTTTCATTCCTTCCCCCCAATCCATATTCACCTACTATGTTTCCTTCTCTCCCTTTTCCTACTGACGAATTCCAGTCAACCATGACTATTAAATTTTCGTCTCCCTTCACTACCTGAATAATTTCTTTTATCTCGTCATACATTTCATCTATTTATTCATCATCTGCAGAGCTAGTTGGCATATAAAGCTGTACTATCGTAGTAGGCATGGGATTTGTGTCTATCTTAGCCACAATAATGCGTTCACTATGCTGTTTGTAGTAGCTAACCCGCACTCCTATTTTTTTATTCATTATTAAACCTACTCCTGCATTACCCCTATTTGATTTGGTATTTATAACCCTGTAATCACCTGACCAAAAGTCTTGTTCCTCCTGCCACCGAACTTCACTAATTCCCACTATATCTAATTTTAACCTATCCATTTCCCTTTTTAAATTTTCTAACCTACCTGCCCGAGTAAGGGATCTGACATTCCACGCTCCGATCTGTAGAACACCAGTTTTCTTTATCCTGATAATGACATCCTCCTGAGTAGTCCCCGCCCGGAGATCCGAATGGGGGACTATTTTACCTCCGGAATATTTTACCCAAGAGGACGCCATCATCATTTAATCATACAGTAGAGCTGCATGTCCTCGGGAAAAATTACGGCTGTAGTTTTCCTTCCTTTCAGCCGTTCGCAGTACCAGCACAGCAAGGCCGTTTTGGTTAATGTTACAAGGCCAGATCAGTCAATCATCCAGACTGTTGCCCTTGCAACTACTGAAAAGGCTGCTGCCCCTCTTCAGGAACCACATGTTTGTCTGGCCTCTCAACAGATACCCCTCCATTGTGGTTGCACCTACGGTACGGCCATCTGTATCGCTGAGGCACGCAAGCCTCCCCACCAACGGCAAGGTCCATGGTTTATGGGGGGGATCATGGTGTATTGCAGCTAAAACAAACACCTCTCTCTCCTCACTTATTCCAGGTCTTCATCTGTTACTGATGCACCTCCCTAAGCTGTCTGTTTCCCAAAACAGTTGTTCAGAATAAAGAATTTAACGGCAGCCACAGTTCTTCTCCTGAGATATCTCACAGCATATGCCTCGGCTGCTTCAGTGACACTGAGTCGGCATTCGCCGAGCATCTGCAACATATCAACATACTCACAGTATGTGTATGCCATCTTCATCCAAAGGCAGTAACCATTGCACACTCAACCCAATTTGTTTGTGTGGTTCGACCTGATGCGTATACAGCCGTACATGGCGACATGCAGCAGGCTAACAGCGCATCGAGGAAGTTTGTCACTCTGTGACACCAGCACATTACATCTTGTACGCAACCTTCAGAAGGCACACTGCATTATACGGAGTATGATATCTGCCTCTGAAACTTTGAAGGGTGTAGCTCCCAAAATAAACACTACAGGAATGTGATTTAAATTGATAGGTACACAGCTGGTTTAAATGATTCAAGTGCACATTAAAAACAACTATTGTTCCATTTAAAACTAACAACTCTTTGGAAAATAACACAAGAAGCTATTTGACAGCTCCGCAGAAAGCAACACTTTCTGTTGACCAACAGCAATAAATTTTCCTACCACCTATTAGTCTGCTAGTCACATAGGCAAACACTCTTACTGAAAAACACGGCAAATATATATGCGATTTCACTCTTTCTCAGTGTATTCCACTGATGGATTCTTCTCGGGTTAAGAATTCATCAATCATAGTAGCCTGTACACTAAAATAATACAAAAGAATAGGCAATTTTAAAATACACTCACATATCGTGGGAAATTCCGAAAGGAATGAAACATATAGAATCGATGGAAGTAAACAACTCCAGTTGCCATTGTATTATATCCAAGGTCCATTTTTGTTCCAGTGTCAATGATGAAACGGGCACCTTCCTTTCTGTAGCGACATTCTGTATCATAGTCAATACCATCTTGTATTGATGGGGTATTATGCAACTCCTTTTTGTCATAATACCAACAAGGTGTGACAACATTGGAGCTCCTTCTTTTCTGTAGGCACAAAAATACACTCATAAAATGGGGAATCAAATTTGTAATCTTACTACAGACAACAGTTTATAAACAACTGAATGCTACGGGACTATATATTTTAAACTATGTCTCACGAACAGACAAAGCTACAGAGCAATAGTTATTCAATTTCACTTAACCAATGAGGATTAATTGGTACTGAATTCCAAGTTACTTAACTAACGGTCAACATCGAGTGTAAACATGCATTTAGCGTGATGAGAATGAGGAAAATGCAGGGAGCAAACTCTACTATAACTGAAGTGATGCTTACAGTGCAAAGCGAGACCCCAAAATGCAGATATGACATATTTGGTTTACAATGAAACATAATGTAAGTTAACTTTTTCTATTCTATCGCAAATGAGGGCAATTAGTCATCTGACATACGTAAACTATTTTAATTGCTGTATCCACGTGCCCATCAATAAACACTAGGAGTTATAATACATAACAATAACAGTAGTTTGAAGGGACCAATATTTTATTTAGAGATACAAGCACTTCGAGTAACATAATTGCTTGCAATACCTTCTTCGGCGGCTGCATTATCATTCTAATTCTAATATTTCCGGTGCCAAGCACTCCTGAACAACTAATTTCATCTATCTAATAACCTAGTTGCCCAATACTTGAATATACATCACTCACACAAAATTATCGCGTACACTGCTACATCAAAGATGTAACAGAAGCCAGAGATGAATTATTACAAAAACAAAATCTAGAGGTTGCGACCATGGACGCATCAACGAACCGTCACGTCAAGTCACGTCGGGATGTATAAACACTAGGTGTATACAAGTCAGTTCTCTTAAGGGGAGCATAAATGGTGGTGTAGGTATAAAATGTTAATTTTTATTTTTTATGGAATACGTATTTTGGAGTTTTCTCTTAGATTTGATGGATATTTCGTTCATTTTGGATGACTTTATGTATATGTAATTTATTTTGAAATAATTTATTGTCCAAGTAATTTCTACGGGTTCCATGAACACATATTCAGTTGCGACAAAATATTACAAGAATTGTTTGCTCTAGAAGGCGCTGATTTATGTTACCTTATAGTAAACATCCTGCTGCATAGGTTGGCTACTTTAGTTGCTGTGATATCACTTCCTGTTTGTGGTATAACGCATGGTATCATGCAATTTTTGTAAGGCATGTTATACCTCTCATTTTATATATTTGGACTTGTTGGTGATTGAGTTATACTTCTCTTTTTACTATGTTTATAACTTTATTTATTAGCTGTTTAGCATGTTTACCTTGCAATTTCCTTCGTCAAAATACATTTTACGTATTCATAAAAGTATAGTTGTTACTAATTTTTACATTATGCCAGTACATTATATATACAGGGTGTTACAAAAAGGTACGGCCAAACTTTCAGGAAACATTCCTCACACACAAAGAAAGAAAATATATTATGTGGACATGTGTCCGGAAACGCTTACTTTCCATGTCAGAGCTCATTTTATTACTTCTCTTCAAATCACATTAATCATGGAATGGAAACACACAGCAACAGAGCGTACCAGCGTGACTTCAAACACCTTGTTACAGGAAAAATGTCGCGTATTGTATCACAGCCGTCCACAATACGAGCACGAAGAGTCTCTACATTTGGTACTGGGGTTGCGTAGAAAAGAGCTTTCAAATGCCCCCATAAATGAAAGTCAAGAGGGTTGAGGTCAGGAGAGCGTGGAGGCCATGGAATTGGTCTGCCTCTACCAATCCATCAGTCAACGAATCTGTTGTTGAGAAGCGTATGAACACTTTGACTGAAATGTGCATGAACCACATGTTGTGTTGTACTTGTAAAGGCACATGTTCTAGCAGCACAGGTAGAGTATCCCAAAAGAAATCATGATAATGTGCTCCATTGAGCGTAGGTGGAAGAACATGGGGCCCAATCAAGACATCACCAACAATACCTGCCCAAACGTTCACAGAAAATCTGTGTTGATGACGTGATTGCACAATTGCGTGCGGATTCTCGTCAGCCCACACATGTTGATTGTCAAAATTTACAATTTGATCACATTGGAATGAAGCCTCATCCGTAAAGAGAACATTTGCACTGAAATGAGAATTGACACATTGTTGGATGAACCATTCGCAGAAGTGTACCCATGGAGGCCAATCAGCTGCTGATAGTCCTTGCACACTATGTACATGGTACAGAAACAACTGGTTCTCCCGTAGCACTCTCCATACAGTGACGTGGTCAATGTTACCTTGTACAGCAGCAACTTCTCTGACGCTGACATTAGGGTTATCGTCAACTGCACGAAGAATTGCCTCGTCCATTGCAGGTGTCCTCGTCGTTCTAGGTCTTCCCCAGTCGCGAGTCATAGGCTGGAATGTTCCGTGCTCCCTAAGACGCCGATCAATTGCTTCGAACGTCTTCCTGTTGGGACACCTTCGTTCTGAAAATCTGTCTCGATACAAACGTACCGCGCCACGGCTATTGCCCCGTGCTAATCCATACATCAAATGGGCATCTGCCAACTCCGCATTTGTAAACATTGCACTGACTGCAAAACCACGTTCGTGATGAACACTAACCTGTTGATGCTACATACTGATGTGCTTGATGCTAGTACTGTAGAGCAATGAGTCGCATGTCAACACAAGCACCGAAGTCAACATTACCTTCCTTCAATTGGGCCAACTGGCGGTGAATCGAGGAAGTACAGTGACGAAACTAAAATGAGCTCTAACATGGAAATTAAACGTTTCCGGACACATGTCAACATAACATCTTTTCTTTATTTCTGTGTGAGGAAAGTTTCCTGACAGTTTGGCTGTACCTTTTTGTAACACCTTGCATATATATAAGTTGTTGTTGTTGTTGTTGTGGTCTTCAGTCCTGAGACTGGTTTGATGCAGCTCTCCATGCTGCTCTATCCTGTGCAAGCTGCTTCATCTCCCAGTACCTACTGCAACCTACATCCTTCTGAATCTGCTTAGTGTATTCATCTCTTGGTCTCCCCCTACGATTTTTACCCTCCACGCTGCCCTCCAATACTAAATTGGTGATCCCTTGATGCCTCAGAACATGTCCTACCAGCCGATCCCTTCTTCTGGTCAAGTGGCGCCACAAACTCCTCTTCTCCCCAATTCTATTCAATACCTCATCATTAGTTATGTGATCTACCCATCTAATCTTCAGCATTCTTCTGTAGCACCACATTTCGAAAGCTTCTATTCTCTTCTTTTCCAAACTATTTATCGTCCATGTTTCACTCCCATACATGGCTACACTCCATACAAATACTTTCAGAAACGACTTCCTGACACTTAAATCTATACTCGATGTTAACAAATTTCTCTTCTTCAGAAATGCTTTCCTTGCCATTGCCAGTCTACATTTGATATCCCCTCTACTTCGACCATCATCAGTTATTTTGCTCCCCAAATAGCAAAACTCCTTTACTACTTTAAGCATCTCATTTCCTAATCTAATTCCTTCAGCATCACCCAACTTAATTCGACTACATTCCATTATCCTCGTTTTGTTTTTGTTGATGTTCATCTTATATCCTACTTTCACGACACTGTCCATTCCATTCAACTGCTCTTCCAAGTCCTTTGCTGTCTCTGACAGAATTACAATGTCATCGGCGAACCTCAAAGTTTTCATTTCTTCTCAATGGATTTTAATACCTACTCCGAATTTTTCTTTTGTTTCCTTTACTGCTTGCTCAATATACAGATTGAATAACATCGGGGAGAGGCTACAACCCTGTCTTACTCTCTTCCCAACCACTGCTTCCTTTTCATGTCCCTCGACTCTTATAACTGCCATCTGTTTTCTGTACAAATTGTAAATACCCTTTCTCTCCCTGTATTTTACCCCTGCCACCTTTAGAATTTGAAAGAAAGTATTCCAGTCAACATTGTCAAAAGCTTTCTCTAAGTCTACAAATGCTAGAAACGTACGGTTGCCTTTCCTTAATCTTTCTTCTAAGATAAGTCGTAAGGTCAGTATTGCCTCACGTGTTCCAATATTTCTACGGAATCCAAACTGATTTTCCCCGAGGTCGGCTTCTACTAGTTTTTCCATTCGTCTGTAAAGAATTCGTGTTAGTATTTTGCAGCAGTGGCTTATTAAACTGATTGTTCAGTAATTTTCACATCTGTTAACACCTGCTTTCTTTGGGATTGGAATTATTATATTCTTCTTGAAGTCTGAGGGTATTTCGCCTGTGTCATACATCTTGCTCACCAGATGGTAGAGTTTAGTCAGGACTGGCTCTCCCAAGGCCATCAGTAGTTCCAATGGAATGTTGTCTACTCCGAGGGCCTTGTTTCGACTCAGGTCTTTCAGTGATCTGTCAAACTCTTCATGCAGTATTGTATCTCCCATATCATCTTCATCTACATCCTCTTCCATTTCCATAATATTGTCCTCAAGTACATCGCCCTTGTGTAGACCCTCTATATACTCCTTCCACCTTTCTGCCTTCCCTTCTTTGCTTAGAATTGGGTTTCCATCTGAGCTCTTGATGTTCATACAAGTGGTTCTCTTACCTCCAATGGCCGGCCGGTGTGGCCGTGCGGTTCTAAGCGCGTCAGTTTGGAACTGCCTGACTGCTACGGTCGCAGGTTCGAATCCTGCCTCGGGCATGGATGTGTGTGATGTCCTTAGGTTAGTTAGGTTTAAGTAGTTCTAAGTTCTAGGGGACTGATGACCTCAGTAGTTAAGTCCCATAGTGCTCAGAGCCATTTGAACCATTTTTTTCTGATCTCCAAAGGTCTCTTTAATTTTCCTGTAGGCTGTATCTATCTTACCCCTAGTTAGATAAGCCTCTACATCCTTACATTTGTGCTCTAGCCATCCCTGCTTAGCCATTTTGCACTTCCTGTCAATCTCATTTTTGAGACATTTCTATTCCTTTTTGCCTGCTTCATTTACTGCATTTTTATATTTTCTCCTTTCATCAATTAAATTCAATATTTCTTCTGTTACCCAAGGATTTCTACTAGCCCTCGTCTTTTTACCTACTTGATCCTCTGCTGCCTTCACTACTCCATCCCTCAAAGCTACCCATTCTTCTTCTACTGTATTTCTTTCCCCCATTCCTGTCAATTGTTCCCTTATGCTCTCCCTGAAACTCTGTACAACCTCTGGTGTAGTGAGTTTATCCAGGTCCCATCTCCTTAAATTCCCACCTTTTTGCAGTTTCTTCGGTTTTAATCTACATGTCATAACCAACCAGAGTCCATATCTGCCCCTAGAAATGTCTTACAATTTAAAATCTGGTTCCTAAATCTCTGTCTTACCATTATATAATCTATCTGATACCTTTTAGTATCCCCAGGGATCTTACATGTATACAAACTTCTTTCATGATTCGTAAAACCAAGTGTTAACTATTATTAAGTTGTACTCTGTGCAAAATTCTACGAGGTGGCTTCTTCTTTCATTTCTTAGCCCCAATCCATATTCACCTACTACGTTTCCCTCTCTCCCTTTTCCTACACTCGAATTCCAGTCACCCATGACTATTAAATTTTCGTCTCCCTTCACTATCTGAATAATTTCTTTTATTTCATCATACATTTCTTCAATTTCTTCGTCATATGCAGAGCTAGTTGGCATATAAACTTGTACTACTGTAATAGGCATGGGCGTCGTATCTATCTTGGCCATAATAATGCGTTCACTATGCTGTTTGTAGTAGCTTACCGGCATTCCTATTTTCCTATTCATTATTAAACCTACTCCTGCATTACACCTATTTGATTTTGTGTTTATAACCCTGTAGTCACCTGACCAGAAGTCTTGTTCCTCCTGCCATCGAACTTCACTATTTTCCACTATATCTAACTTTAACCTATCCATTTCCCTTTTTAAATTTTCTAACCTACCTGCCCGATTAAGGGATCTGACATTCCACGCTCTGATCCGTAGAACGCCAGTTTTCTTTCTCCTGATAACGACATCCTCTTGAGTAGTCCCCGCCCGGAGTTCCGAATGGGGGACTATTTTACCTCCGGAATATTTTACTCAAGAGGACGCCATCATCATTTAATCATACAGTAAAGCTGCATGCCCTCGGGAAAAATTATGGCCGTAGTTTCCGCTTGCTTTCAACTGATCGCTGAGGGTGAGTCACCTAACGTTACCGCTGGATATATTTCGTAAACTACATCAAATATTGACGAACCGATTCCACAGACAGAACGTGAGGTGAGGGGCTAGTGTAATTGTGTGATACAAACCATACAAAAATGCACGGAAGTATTTTTTTAACACAAACCTACGTTTTTTAAACGGAACCACGCTAGTTTTGTTAGCACATCTGAACATATAAACAAATACGTAATCAGTGCCGTTTGTTGCATTGTAAAATGTTAATTACATCCGGAGATATTGTAACCTAAAGTTGATGCTTGAAACCTCCAACGTTCAGTTGCGTGTTGTAACAAACACGGGCCACGGTCGGCGAGCAGCATCTGCAGGGACATGTTTAGGATGACGACCGTGTTTACGAGTGTGGCTGTAGTGCACTGTTGTGGCTTGGTCTATCTGTCGCAGTGTCCGCATGTAGCACTTGCTGCTATTGTTATTCTGCATTCTTCTCCGCACGCAGACCAACTGTAGCACACCGTGTTACCAGACGTCTGTGATAGTGTAGTGTTGTAGGAACTGTGACCATGGTGTATTCGAACTCTGAAAAGGCGGAGATGATACTCATCTGTGGCGAGTGTCGACGAAATGCAGCTGAAGCCTGCAGGGTGTATGCAGAACAGTACCCGGACAGAGAGCATCCAACTTGCCGCACATTGCAAAACATCTACCGCCAACTGTATGCAACAGGTATGGACGTAGCAAGCAAACGGGTCCGTAACAGGCCCATCACAGGAGAAGCGGGTGCAGTTGGTGTGTTAGCTGCTGTTGCCATGAACCCACAAATGAGTACACAGGACATTGCGAGAGCCGGTGGACTGAGTCAAAGTAGTGTCATGTGCATACTGCATCGTCACCGCTTTCACCCGTTTCATGTGTATCAGCATTTACATGGTGATGACTTTAATCATCAAGTGCAATTCTGTCAGTGGGCATTAACAGAGAATGCGTTGCAGTTCTACCTGTTTACCAATGAAGCGGGTTTCACAAACCACGGGGCAGTGAATCTATGGAACATGCATTACTGGTCCGTGGACAATCCTCGCTGGCTCAGACAGGTAGAGCGACAGCAAACGTGGACTGTAAATGTATGGTGCGGAATCATTGGCGACCACCTCATCGGTCCTCACTTCATTGCAGGGGCCCAAACAGCTGCAACATACATTGCGTTTCTACAGAATGATCTGCCAACGTTGCTCGAAAATGTCCCACTGGAAACGCGTCGACGTATGTGATATCAGCATGATGGTACACCTGCACATTCCGCAATTAACACTAGGCTGACCCTCGACAGGATGTTCAACGGGCGTTTCATAGGACGTGGAGGACGCATAAATTGGCCAGCCCGTTCTCCTGATCTTACACCTCTGGACTTCTTTCTGTGGGGTACGTTAAAGGAGAATGTGTACCGTGATGTGCCTACAACCCCAGAGGATATGAAACGACGTATTGTGGCTGCCTGCGGCGACATTACACCAGATGTACTGCGGCGTGTACGACATTCATTACGCCAGAGATTGCAATTGTGTGCAGCAAATGATGGCCACCACATTGAACATCTATTAGCCTGACATGTCGGGACACACTCTATTCCACTCCGTAATTGAAAACGGAAACCACGTGTGTACGTGTACCTCACCCCTCATGGTAATGTACATGTGCGTCAGTGAAAAAGACCAATAAAAAGGTGTTAGCATGGGGACGTAATGTGCTGTTACAGTCTCTTCTGTACCTAAGGTCCATCACCGTTCCCTTTGGATCCTTACGTAATTCGGTGCTCTCCGATACACACGATCGAACAGTGGAGGAGTGGTACTCAAGTGTCAACTTTAGGTTACAATATCTCCGGGTGTAATTAACATTTTGCAATGCAACAAATGGCACTCATTACGTATTTGTTTATATGTTCAGATGTGCTAACAAAAGTAAAGGGGTTCCATTTAAAAAACGTAGGTTTGTGTTAAAATAATTCCTATATATATATATATATAGTAGTTAGTAATTTTAACATGTTAAATACATCATTATTTTACATTTTACATTTAGACATATAGACTAATCAGAAGATTTCAGTAATAATCATTCTATAGTTTACATTCAAGAATTAATTATACAGTTTTACACATTTAGTTAACAATACTTACATTATTTCATCGTTTATATATTCCTTCCAAATTACTTCCAAGATATTCTTCAATTGAGTAGTATGCTATATTTTTAAACCATGTGTCTAATACCTTCATAAATTTAAAGAGGGTGAGGATTTTGACTCCACCAAGGGGAATATTTAAGAAGAGAAGAAATAAGGGAAACAAGTTCTCAGAACATGCACTGTCGAAAATTAAAAGGCAGTGCAACCAACCCTGAACAAAGTTCTTCGGTAGCAAGTGCTTCCAAGAAGAAACTAGTGAACACTAATGCATTAAAAAAAATTCAGAAGAAACGCCTCACAGGAACAACTCAAAATGTAAATCAGTCTTTCAACAATGTTGTATGGGCCAGGGTGCAAAAAAAGTTATTTGTGGACTTGAAAATACTGAAGACTGGGGTCAATGATGCCGTAGTCACATTCAGTGATGGAAATACAGGCAGAATAAGGGTTCTGAAGCAAGTTGGAATTACGTCTGGCGATAACACAGAAGAACTGGATGGACAGCGAGTCTCCAAGGCAGAAATTGTGGTAAAAAATGTAGCAGAAGCAGCAACTCCCTCAGGCATAGAACAAGACTACATCTAGTCGATCCTCAAGAAGGTAAATATTACAAAGCTGTATAGTTTTAAGCTGTCTCTTCCTTCAATAGTGAGCTTTCCTTGACTTCAACTTTCAAGTGGGACTTTTGATACACTTTTTTTTTTATAATACTTGCTATTATTTCAGAAACTACTTAAGCTAAAGGTCTGAAATTTTTATCTCTTATTGACAACAGGAAGGATATGAATTGAGAAACTAGCATAGATAAAGTCTATTACTGGCCAAATTAGAATGTATACTGTTTATCAACTTTGTGGGGCTCAGTGTTGACAAGTGAAACAACATTTCACAACATTGATATGTATTTTCCAGTGAAAATAAAGTAGCTACATGTTCCATAGGTCATTCTGAATTATTCTTTTATCGAAATTATGTGAAGTGAGTCAGTTTGCGGGATACATATACATGATAGAGTCAAACAATAATGAACACACTATCATTTTATTCTTCCTTATGCAACTATGTAGAAATGAGTTATCCAGGAGAAATGATTTTAAATTAGATTTAAAACTTGCCTCCCTACCTATCAGATGTCTTATGTTACTGGCCAAATGATCATTTTTTTTAAATTGCTGTATGTTGAACTCCTCTCTGAACCACTGACAGCTATAATAATGGGTAATAAAGGCCATTTTTCCCACTATTGTTGTTGATATGAACAACACTGTTCTTCTCAAATTGTAATGACTTATTTATGACAAATTAAGTTAGTGAATGTATTTATTGTGATGGTGCAGTTAAAATGCCTAGTTCCTTGAAGAGGTACTTACATGACGTCCATGGGTGAACACAGCATATTATTCTTGCTCTTCGCTTTTGCACAATCAATACTTTCTTTCTAAGGGATGAATTACCCTAGAAAATTGCTCTGTAGGTCACTATTGAGTGGAAATACCCAAAATATGTCAGGTTGATGATATATTTGCTTGTAAGATTAACAACGATACGAAGGGGAAAAGTAGTTAAACTCAACTGTTTGAGAATGTCAGTAGTACGCTTCTTCCAGTTCAAGTTTCCATCAATATGTAACCCAAACGTTCGGAGCATTCTACCCTTCTTTCTGACTCCTATTCATGTGCTAAATCAATTGCTGGTAGGACTCTGTTTGCTGTACAGTACTGCATGAAGTGTTTCAAAATTTAGGTAGAGTCCATTTTCGGGGAACCACTTAATAATTATTTGGTAAATATCATTTACTAACTCTTCTGTTGCTATGTCTTTAATAGGATTTATTGTAACGTTAGTATCATCTGCAAAAAGTACCAATTTTGCTTCCTTGTCGAATGTTAAGTGGAAGATCATTCACATATTAAGGAATAGGAGTGGACTCGAAATTGAACCCCATGGGACTTCCTTTGTGATTTTTTTTTTTTTTACCCCAGTCACCAAAATTTTCTACCTTTCTAACATTGTAAGAATTATTCAGCACAACCCTTAGCATTCTGTTAACATGTAGTGTCTGTTCTTTTGGACACGGAATCTGTAGCTGTGATACTTACTATGTAAATTGAAGGTGGAGGTAGGAGAAAGGAAATGGAAGGATCTATTGAAGTCAGCTGTATCGGTACTTTATGTGGAATCAGAGGTGATAAGTGAAAATGTGTGCCAGATCAGTATTTAAACCTGGGATCTCTGGCTTACTAGGCAGTTGCATTAACCACTGCGCCATCTGGAGACAGAGTTTATCACAACTGAATGGACTATCTTGACAAGCCTCTCCGCTGACCCATACTCCCACCTAGCGCCATCTATCCTTAGTCTGTTCCATGTCTTCCATGTTTGCTACTTTGAGTTTCCTGCAGGGAGTCGAATGTGATGGTGCATTCACACTAAAGGTTGTGGATTCATTGCCCATCAAAGCGAACCAATCATATGCATTCTGTTTGTGAAGTATGATTCAAACCAGCTGTGAGAAAAGTCATTATTTACATAAAACTTGAGTTTTTCTAAGAAAGTATTACGATCTACACAATCGAACGCCTTGGAGAGATCACAAAAATTCTTAACTGGCGATATATTATTATTTAAGGCTTGCGCTATTCAGTGGGTGAATTATAAATAGCGTTCTCAGTCAAGCAACCTTTTTGGAATCCAAACTGTGATATGCTAAGTAAATTGCTTCCACTTAAGTTTGTGACTACTCTTGAGCACATTATTTTTTCGAATACTTTGGAAAAAGATGTCAGTAAGGAAACTGGATGATAATTTTTTAAGTCTGTCATGTCACCTTTCTTATGAAGTGGTATCATAAATGAATATTTTAACTGTTCTGGAAAAAAATTCCCTGTTGCAGTGATGCACTGCATATACATTCACTAAGGACATCAACTATTAAGTTGGAACAACCTTTCAGAATTCTGTTTGAAATTCCATCAACCTACAAGAGCTTTTGTTTTTCTTAGAATTTTTAATAATATTTTAATTTCAGTGAAGGATGTTGGTACTACTTCTAGTTGATGAAAGTTTTGCAAAATAGTATTGTTAATATATTCTCTCACTTCTTCAGCTGAGCCATTTAATCCTGTATTTGCTGCAACATTTAGAAACTGTTTGTTAGAAGTACTTGCAACTTGTGAATTGTTTTCAGTCAGAACACTGTCATTTTAGTTTAATTGTTATGGAATCTTGTACACTGACTGTCTGTCCTGTCTCTGATTTGATACTGCCCCATATAATTTTAATCTTATAATCTGCCTTAATGAATTCTGTCAGGACATACATATTTCTGGACGTTTTAATGACTTGCCCTAAAATAAAAATATATGCATGAAAACAGAACAAAGATATTTATAAGGGAATAAACAGAGCTTGTTTTCCTTATCCATTATGTTTTTTCCCCTTACATAACTAATAACGATGTAAACAACTGTATTTTTCTCCTTCATCAAACCTGAGTTTTTACATAGGACTGTTCACACTGGCCATCACAGCACTGTCACATTGCAACATTGTCATGTCAGAGTGTATTCACGCGGTCCGTCACATCAAGTCAATTCAGGTCACATGATTTTAGCTCACAGGGCAGCCTTCACCTTTTTTTCCCACAGGAATTGCTTTCATTGCAAGATGATTCTCAACTGTTTTTACATGCAAAGTACACATACACATTGTGGTAGTATATACAGATGGCTGCTGGAGTCCACATTTTAACGAAAATAACAGCCATTGGACTTACATGGTTTGCAGCTTGCAGTGATGGCTTTTATGTTAGAGAAGGAAGACAGAAGTGCGAAACAACCCAAAAAATATAGTATGGGTCCAAAAAATGTCAATCTGTTGTACAGAGGCTCCAGTTTTTTCATTTCTTGCGTCAAATTACACCCACAGTTACTAAAAGGGATACAACATTATGAGCTGCTTAAGGTCAAGTTTAGCTGCCAGTCCAGGGAAAATTTTTGTGCAGTAGTCATATCTCCCTTAACACTTTCCCCTTCAGAATTTATAGGTTTTCTTTACATCTTGTATTTGGCTTTTAATAGTCCAAGTGCCTTATTTTTACAGGGGTTTGCTAGTGAAACCACATAAATATTGATCACTAATGCTTGCAAAACTGTTTCACACGCTATCCAGAGAGCTACTTAAAATAAATAAGCCTCCCACAAACACGTATTTAAACAAATAACTCTAGTACATTGCTTGATGTGTACTTCACAAAAAGCCATCTTGCCGCTGTTGCTGTGTCTGAAGGATTCGGTCCACTTCTTTATCAAACATTATACGAGGTGCATTCAAGTTCTAAGGCCTCCGATTTTTTTTCTCCGGACTGAATAGAGATAGAAACATGCGCACTGTTTTAAAATGAGGCCACATTTATTGTCAATATGTCCCAGAGATGGCGGCACCGTACGGCAGATGGAATTTTACCGCCAGCGGCGAGAATGAGAACTGTTTTAAATACTTACATGGCGACGTTTTCCTTACTTGAACAGCGTGCAATCATTCGTTTTCTGAATTTGCGTGGTGTGAAACCAATTGAAATTCATTGACAGTTGAAGGAGACATGTGGTGATGGAGTTATGGATGTGTCGAAAGTGCATTCATGGGTGCGACAGTTTAATGAAGGCAGAACATCGTGTGACAACAAGCCGAAACAACCTCGGGCTCGCACAAGCCGATCTGACGACATGATCGAGAAACTGGAGAGAATTGTTTTGGGGGATCGCCGAATGACTGTTGAACAGATCGCCTCCAGGGTTGGCATTTCTGTGGGTTCTGTGCACACAATCCTGCATGAAGACCTGAAAATGCGAAAAGTGTCATCCAGGTGGGTGCCACGAATGCTGACGGACGACCACACGGCTGCCCGTGTGGCACGTCGCCAAGCAATGTTGACGCGCAACGACAGCATGAATGTGACTTTCTTTTCGTCGGTTGTGACAATGGATGAGACGTGGATGCCATTTTTCAATCCAGAAACAAAGCGCCAGTCAGATCAATGGAAGCACACAGATTCACCGCCACCAAAAAAATTTCGGGTAACCGCCAGTGCTGAAAAAATGATGGTGTCCATGTTCTGGGACAGCGAGGGCTTAATCCTTACCCATTGCGTTCCAAAGGGCACTACGGTAACAGATGCATCCTACAAAAATGTTTTGAAGACAAATTCCTTCCTGCACTGCAACAAAAACGTCTGGGAAGGGTTGCGCATGTGCTGTTTCACCAAGACAACGCACCAGCACATCGAGCTAACGTTACGCAACAGTTTCTTCGTGATAACAACTTTGAAGTAATTCCTCATGCTCCCTACTCACTTGACCTGGATCCTAGTGACTTTTGGCTTTTTCCAACTATGAAAGACACTCTCCGTGGCCGCACGTTCACCAGCCATGCTGCTATTGCCTCAGCGATTTTCCAGTGGTCAAAACAGACTCCTAAAGAAGCCTTCGCCGCTGCCATGGAACCATGGCGTCAGCGTTGTGAAAAATGTGTACGTCTGCAGGGCGATTACGTCGAGAAGTAACGACAGTTTCATCGATTTCGGGTGAGTAGTTAATTAGAAAAAAAATCGGAGGCCTTAGAACTTGAATGCGCCTCGTAAATGTCTGACAACATAAAAATAAATGCCACTTAATAATCTATCTGATCATACCAACAGCACTTTTTACGCTTCAAGTTGTAGCCATTCTGCAAACCATTTCATTGTAAAATTTTAAATACAGTACCATATAAATATCCACCATATGACTGCAGTGGAGAGCAAGTAATTTAGTATTCTCATGTCATACAGTTTAGACTGCTGCTTCATTGCTTCAATTAATCATTCGTCATTCATTATAGAATTATGAATTTTAACAAAAGAAACAACAAAACGACACAATTAATAACAAATAACAAAACTGTCGAATAACTACGATGGAACGAAGTATAAAAATGAGTACAAGGCTGTGTATCAGATGAATATAAGCTTCTCGATCATGTGATCAACAATAGATGATGATGTCCACTGTCACAACTTTCTTCTTGAGATACCTTGATGGTGGCATGCTGTGGCCTGATGTGACAGCTAATGTGGTAGCTGACATTTGAAATGCATTGAGGAATGTGTTGAAGGGATATAACATGATGGCCAGTGTGAATTATCCTTTTAACATGTTTTTTACTGAAAATTTCTTCATCAACTTATGTTCTTATTTATATACAGTGTCACACTCAGCTCTGTTCTGTTACTGTAAAATCAACATAATTTTTTGCTTTCAGATATCTGAATGAGCTTGTGAAAGAACACTCAATGGAAAAAATATCCAGGCCATCATGGAAAATTTGCAGTTTGCCACAAAAAGAAAGCAAAATAATAAAATAAAGAATAAGAAGGAACAAAAGCATAAAATCAATTCGTATAACATGAAGGAATGCAGTGACGCTATGACTTTACAAGACAACATGACCATCAAAACCTTTTTCCCAAGAAAACTTTACATGACGTGATGTGATGGTCCGTTGGCGGGCTGTATGACTGCCACCATTTGAAACATATTGTGGAACGTTTCGACATGATGTGACAGCCAGTGTGAATTGGGCTTTTACTTTATCTGTTTTTTCCTTACATAGCTAATAATGTCATAAACAATGGTTTCTCCTTCATTAGAGCTGGTTTTTCACTTAAAATGTTATTTAATGAAAACTGCTTGATCAACTTAGGTTCTTATTTATGCAAAGGGTAGGCATTAGCTCTGTTCTGTTATTGTAAAACCCATATCATTTTCCTTTGGAGTTACCAGACCTCACTTATAGAAGAACGTTGTGTGGACAAAATATCCAGGTCATCACTGAACATGCGTTTTAGCCAAAAATATAAAGTAATATAAAATATTAAAAAAATGTAATTCACAGTCGTCTATTGGTAAGAAGCGGAGCTGGAATTCACCTGGTACAGATCCTCAGCGATTTTACTGAAACAGATATTAGCAGACTTTGGAAACAATCATTTACTAATTTATAATGACATGATGTTCTGTCGTACCTCTTCTCACAGTAAGAAAGTGTTTGTCACAGAGAAGCATGTAATAAGAATAATATGTGATGTCCTAGACCTAGAACCTCTTGAAGACAACTTATTAAATTGTTAGACATTCTGACCACAGCCTTATAGCACATTTGCTGCTACAAGAAGTTTGTTTCCAACATTCAACTTCAATTCGAAAACGACAGTAATATACATCATTACAATAATGAAAGAGAAATTCCTTACACTAATCTATCATCCATAACATGGCACAGAAATGAATGAGGTGGTCAGCCAAAAAACTCTTTGACAGTTCTTCACTTAAAACTTAAAGCTTACATTGTATGATCTTTGACAGTTGTCCACTGAAGTGAATATCTAGTAGATAATAAAAATTAATTTCAACTTAAACAGAAACCATTTGTATTTACTCAACAATTCCTTCTACTCTGCATATTTTTAAAAAAATTCTAATTTTTTAATGCATGTGTGTTGGTATGATTGAATGTAGTCAAGTATAAATCACTGTGCATAAAAAATTACAAATAGCAAAGATTAATGCAAGGAAATATCGTGTAAATGGTCAGTTTCAGAGTTGGGAATGTTACATTTGGAAAGTAACTAAGTTACAATTAAAGTTAGTTCGCAGGAGAAGTACTTAGTTATAGTTACTATACAGGGCGATTCATTTCAATTGTTTATTACAGATAATCTGTGAAAGATAGAAGCACATTGCACCCATCACTGGATGGAGGAAGGTTCTAAGTTTCATGTTCGCGCAGACACCATACCTTGGCCTCAACAAGAACGCTATATGTTGCTCAAGAAACATCGAAATGTAGTCCATTTCATTCCACGCACAAATCAACTGGGCTCCGTTTATTGAATCGCTGCCACCATGACTACAAGTCAATTTCCCCTCAAGCAGCGCAGAACAGTGTGTAGAGATTTACGCAGATTCTGTCCATATGAATTCCTTGCGTTAGTGTTGTTCGTAACTCATATCTGCATTCTATGTAGTGATAACGTATTTTGTAGAAAATACACCCACCGCCGCTCCCCCCTCCACCCCGAACATGTCTATTCACTATGTCGCCAATGGTTCATAAGATATGCTGTGGAAGGTCGGTATGACTTTTTGAAACGTCCTGTAGTTGCTTCTTATGACGCAGGGGGTAGACAGAAAGTGAAATCACCTGCTCGATCTTCAGTTTGCAGGCCTGTGAAGGAGGGAAGTTCATGAACACATTGCGGCATCTTATTTTCCCTTGGGACTCTGCCCCCCTCATCAGCCGCCACCCCTCGACACTTTTACAGCCCAGAAACACAGTTTATCCCTTAAGACGGCTCTGATGTACTTACAAGGGAATGGTCAGACTTGTCATGTCGAAACCTGTGTTGCTTTTTTTACCACTGTGAGTTAACATTGCAAGAAGTCTGTATGCAGAATTTTAGCTGCTGACATGACCTGGAAGTCTGTAAACAATTTTATGAAGTAAGACATTATTGTCGCATGGTTTCCACGCTTATAACTGCCTCTTGTACAACCCTGACCTCTCTCGCTACGTTATACCAACGCCATCTAGGGACAAGGTGGCGTTAGCTACGCGCCGCTCTCTTGCCACAGCGGTGAGAGAGCTAATTCCCCCAGTGAAAGCGATCGTATGATAATTAAACATTCGTTGACAAATATGGCTGATATGTTATCTACGACATTCTTTCCAAATAGCTATGAAATAGACACAAATAAATATACGGTTTAGAACACGTCCAAATTTTATTTCTTGTAATTACCGCAAAAATGCGAAACATTGATACATTGTTCAAAACATAGGTTTTTTGTGCACCAAGAACATACAAGTAAAGACGACATATGACAGCCCTGCGAATCACAGACGTTGTTAGATGTCCGTAGACAGAACTGGGCTGGTGTTAGGAATGAATCAGGCCTAATATCAGCATATTTCGAGGAGTGCCACGCATATTTAATTAAATTCTGAAATCGTGGGGAGGAAAATTGATAATGTACTACTGATTGCAGCTTGAGAATATTGTCACGGTGATAGACAGGAAATTGCAGTGATCAGCACACAATAATTTTCTCTGTTAGTTTTCTGTAAAATGCCTTCCACTGACGGAAAAATTCTCTGTCTACCGGTTGAATTACGTTGGTCGTGCCGGGTGGAATCTGAAGCATCTCTACTTCTTTGTCAGGGTGGGCTCGAAATACAGCTTTTAATGAATCAGACCTTTTATGACCTGACCACGAATCTAGGAGAAGAGATTTGTTCCCGCAGAACGGAAAAAAAGCATGACGCATGAAAAGTGTAACGTTTTCATTTCCAGACTTCGATGCGTCTACCACAAGATTGTTTGTGTAGAACATTGTTCTTTTGACACGTGGTCCAAAACGTCCAGTTGGTTCTTGAAGACACACATAAATTTTAGGCAGCAATGAACCATCCAGACTAATTATGGGCATTATAGTGTATGAATGGGTGAGTGCAGTCGTGGTCTGTGCAATCGCCTTAATATGTTTTTCCCGTTTGAAAGACAGTGTTCTTTTCGCACGCATTTCTTTTTGAAAACCTGACTGATCTGCATTTTACACGTATGATTCACTAAAACTAGCGATCTTATTTTTTGCATTCGTAAGAAAAGCTTATATCATTTCGATTTGTGTCACTTCATTTTCCGACCTGTTTCTCGATACAAATTTTGTTATTTTTCTTGCCACAATTTTATGTGATCTTTTGAAGCGACTAATCCAACTTTGAGAAGCTGTAAATTCTTTAGCGCCTATCGCGTTGGCAATCACTAACGCCCAGTCACTCAAAGTTGTATTGCTCACACCAAATGACTGTTGTCTGGCATCGGTAAATAACTCAAAAAGTCGCGCAGTTATCTCCGTCGCAATTTCCAGTCGACTATTACGTCGTCGAGCTACTTGCTTTTCCCATCTATACAATTCACGTTCAGAACGGACAAAGCGATACTTATTTTGAACAGTACTGACACGTAGGCGTTTCTTACCACTTTCGTTCAACCAATACGTCACCGCTTTTTCTTTGTCTGATAAGGTAATTGTAGTTGCTGGTGTTACTTTCGGAGATAATTGATGATGGTACGCGGCACTATCACTCGAAGAGTCTTCACGAGTGCTACTTTCGTCGGTGTCTTCGCCGTCTGTATAGTCACAGTCTGCAATATCGAGTGTTCCAGTTGTTTCTAGCCACATGTCTACGCCATTTACATGCTCGTCTAGAAGTTTAACAACCATGTCGCACAACACATAGTCTTCACGCGTGTTTTCTGTTGATTGCTTCATTTGGCGTCTGTGGTATATCTCTATGGCAAGCAGCAAAACATTTACAGGGTTCGCCATCACTTGTGAGGGGAGATTGAATGTTCACCGTAAAGTGGCTTGCGGAGTATAGATGAACATGTACAGAACATCTTTCATATCTCTAACCAGTTTCAGGACGGTATGTTTCGAAATACGTACCAGAAATGAAAAGGACGTGCATGCCACAGAAACGAATATTCGTTCCCCCTTTCCTCCAAAACCTTGCAGCGATATTCTTCTTTCGTGAACGCCGCGGTAAGACGGCCGCTCTTCCCGACCATGCGCACAACGCTCGCGACTCGCCATTTCCAGGGGTGGCCAGCCGTCACTGCAAGCGCCAAGCAGGAAACACAGCCATGTTTGCGATTTTTTTTTAGGTGACTTCCAGTTCATGTCAGCAGCTACAATTTTGCAAACGGATCTTTTGCACAGTTAAATAACAGTGCTAAAAAAATCAATACATGTTTCGGCATGACAAGTCTGACCATTCCCTTGTTAGATGTAGTACACATTTTAATATCTGATTTTAATGCAGTCCATTTAAAGATAACATTAATTTTATACCGTTAGAACAATATTTTTTCCATCGCCTGCAACTTGGAAACTGTTAGTTCACAGAATAATGAATTGGACCTTGTCGTAGCAAATTTAAGGTAGTTTAATTTTTTAGTGGGAAACGTTTTCGTCAAAAGCTGCGGTTTTCGAGTTATTCGAGGAAAACGTAAACAGTTTTCTGTAAGTGCCTCCACCTCAATCCTCGCAACCCATTGGTGAGGATCTTTAGTATGTTGCTCATGGCACGCCCTCTTAGCACTGTAAAAAGTTTGCCATTACACGTATTTTTCCCCCAGTCAGCATTTTTTGGTCTTCGTTGACTGGCCTTGGCAATATTGGGCAGCAGCTACCACCGTCCTCTTGACGCTGATTCGAGTCACCATGGACTGCAATATCGACGCCTGACCCCGCCCGTAGGATATGGACGCCATGAATCGACGACAGGTCGCGCTATTGGAGAAGGGAGCACCTGTATTTGCTGAATCTTGTTGGAGAAATGGTGATGGTAAGTTCCTGTGGGACCAAACTGCTGAGGTCATCGGTTCGTAGGTTTGCACACTACTTAATCTAAAACTAACTTACGCTAAGGAAAACGCACACACAGACACACGAACACACACCCATGTCCGAGAGAGGACTCGAACCTCCGACTGGGGGAGCCGCGCGAACCGTGGCAAGCCGCCTAAGACCTCGCGGCTACCCTACGTGGCTGTTGGAGAAGTAAAGTGTTTCCATGCACGCTGTCTGTCTCGCTGCAGCCACTTTCATCTGCGATGGACTCTTGTAGCCCCTGCCAAACCCATCAAACTCACAATACTCAATGCCAGTCGCTGTCCCGACCAGCAGAAGAATGGTTTTTCTACCCCTCTGCAGCGGGCATTGCAACCCAGACCATCTACATTTTGGCGCCCATCGTGGGGCATGCTACACCCAGCGATATGCGACCATCCATCTTGCGGCAGCGCTGAAGTTCAGTGACAGCAGTGGGGTTGGCGAAGATGCTACAGTCATCAACAACTCAAACAAGTAGCAGCATGTGTTTATTGTAACCTTTCGTGTGGTCCTGGTTTCCATTTTTTCTGGTTTTGTGTCCATCCAATTTTCCTTTCTGTGTGGGGTACGTCAGGAACTAAGGCAACTGTATGTTGGTGAGGTACAGCCAAGTGTAATTAGAAGACGATTGTGTAAATAGTAAGCCACTGTAAAATACACTCCTGGAAATTGAAATAAGAACACCGTGAATTCATTGTCCCAGGAAGGGGAAACTTTATTGACACATTCCTGGGGTCAGATACATCACATGATCACACTGACAGAACTATAGGCACATAGACACAGGCAACAGAGCATGCACAATGTCGGCACTAGTACAGTGTATATCCACCTTTCGCAGCAATGCAGGCTGCTATTCTCTCATGGAGACGATCGTAGAGATGCTGGATGTAGTCCTGTGGAACGGCTTGCCATGCCATTTCCACCTGGCGCCTCAGTTGGACCAGCGTTCGTGCTGGACGTGCAGACTGCGTGAGACGACGCTTCATCCAGTCCCAAACATGCTCAATGGGGGACAGATCCGGAGATCTTGCTGGCCAGGGTAGTTGACTTACACCTTCTAGAGCACGTTGGGTGGCACGGGATACATGCGGACGTGCATTGTCCTGTTGGAACAGCAAGTTCCCTTGCCGGTCTAGGAATGGTAGAACGATGGGTTCGATGACGGTTTGGATGTACCGTGCACTATTCAGTGTCCCCTCGACGATCACCAGTGGTGTACGGCCAGTGTTGGAGATCGCTCCCCACACCATGATGCCGGGTGTTGGCCCTGTGTGCCTCGGTCGTATGCAGTCCTGATTGTGGCGCTCACCTGCACGGCGCCAAACACGCATACGACCATCATTGGCACCAAGGCAGAAGCGACTCTCATCGCTGAAGACGACACGTCTCCATTCGTCCCTCCATTCACGCCTGTCGCGACACCACTGGAGGCGGGCTGCACGATGTTGGGGCGTGAGCGGAAGACGGCCTAACGGTGTGCGGGACCGTAGCCCAGCTTCATGGAGACGGTTGCGAATGGTCCTCGCCGATACCCCAGGAGCAACAGTGTCCCTAATTTGCTGGGAAGTGGCGGTGCGGTCCCCTACGGCACTGCGTAGGATCCTACGGTCTTGGCGTGCATCCGTGCGTCGCTGCGGTCCGGTCCCAGGTCGACGGGCACGTGCACCTTCCGCCGACCACTGGCGACAACATCGATGTACTGTGGAGACCGCACGCCCCACGTGTTGAGCAATTCGGCGGTACGTCCACCCGGCCTCCCGTTGCCCACTATACGCCCTCGCTCAAAGTCCGTCAACTGCACATACTGTTCACGTCCACGCTGTCGCGGCATGCTACCAGTGTTAAAGACTGCGATGGAGCTCCGTATGCCACGGCAAACTGGCTGACACTGACGGCGGCAGTGCACAAATGCTGCGCAGCTAGCGCCATTCGACGGCCAACACCGCGGTTCCTGGTGTGTCCGCTGTGCCGCGCGTGTGATCATTGCTTGTACAGCCCTCTCGCAGTGTCCGGAGCAAGTATGGTGGGTCTGACACACCGGTGTCAATGTGTTCTTTTTTTCCATTTCCAGGAGTGTAGATATGTGACTTGACATACAGAGAGTGCTGAGGCGTGTGCTGAGTTTCTTTTCTCGTCTACTTTCCTTGTCATATTGACGATGTAATGAGTTGTACACAGTTAAGCTTAAGGCTGTTGGAAGAGAGCAAGAGCACTCCAAGATAGGAAATCAGAGAGCAGGCGAAAGTGGTTGTGCTTAGGTTACCAGAGATCATTAGTAATGCTAGAGCACTGTGAATTGCAGACGCACTGGGTAACTGTACCAGACAAGAAGTTTCACTTCAGAGAATTAACTGGTAACTCCATCCAACGCCTAGATGCCGTTGTAAAGCGTCACAGCAGAAGATGCTCACAAAAAGGCACGTCTTAGCAGAGGCAGAAATCTTGATGCTTGCCCCTGAGAACTGCAACGCCAGTGGGTTTACGTTAGTTAGAGAGCTACAACACCATAAAACGCTGTTGTCACTGATCATAAGAGGAATAGCAGTGACGTTTAGCATTCGGATGAACGCTTTTGGTACCACACTGGGAGTCTCCTATTGTAAAGTCCAGATACATCCCTACCTACCGAATAGAAGAAAGGAAGGAGGGGAGGAATCTGAATGTGGTTGGTCAGACGCGCCCCAGAGGTGCAGAGCCACTCGTCAGATTGGCTGAAGCCTGTAAAGTGCCAGTGGATTGGTGGGCGAGCTATAGGAAGCGAGAAATAGTGCGCTGCCACAATCCTTTAAAAACCCATGTTTTTGTATTCAGATCAATTGAACGCCAACTCCATGTCGGTTGTTGCCAGCCTCAGTAAGCTCCAACAAGTCTGTTTCTCTCATTTGGAGTGCTGATCTCAAAGTTTGTACTTAAAATGCTGTTAGGGTCGCTGCTTCTGTTAACACTCACTCCACGGGCTCAGACACTGACTTCTGTTGTGCAACCAGTAGCAACCTTTGCATTTTCTGATGTTTAGAATTACTCTTCAGTGTAGCAGTTAGTTTGACTGCAAATGGGCAGTGTTAATCAGATCCCCGAGAATCCTTGAGTCTCTTGCTGCAAGCATCCTATCGAGTCTTTAAATCTCGCAGGGGCATTGTGACAATGCTTGGCGCTACTGCAAACAGTCTGTCTTCACTGGAAGTTTGTCTTTCTGAAATTGCTCCTAACCACTTGGATATTGCAGACTGACCTGTAACCCCCTGTCTTCCCTCTATCCTGTGTTAGGACACGATATTCTGCTCCGCACTCGTACTGCTTATTTTATTTTCTAGTAAGGTAATGTCAGTGGGAAAGAAATATAAACGGATTGAGTGCCAAATAAGAGGAACAAAGTTAGAACAGGTGGACGGTTTCAAGTACTTAGGATGCATATTCTCACAGGATGGCAACATAGTGAAAGAAGTGGAAGCGAGGTGTAGCAAAGCTAATGCAGTAAGCTCTCAGCTACGATCTACTCTCTTCTGCAAGAAAGAAGTCAGTACCAAGACTAAGTTATCTGTGCACCGTTCAATCTTTCGACCAACTTTGTTGTATGGGAGCGAAAGCTGGGTGGATTGAGGTTACCTTATCAACAAGGTTGAGGTTACGGATATGAAAGTAGCTAGGATGATTGCAGGTACTAGTAGATGGGAACAATGGCAGGAGGGTGTCCACAATGAGGAAATCAAAGAAAAACTGGGAATGAACTCTATAGATGTAGCAGTCAGGGTCATGTTACACACATGGGAGAAGCAAGGTTACCCAAGAGACTCATGGATTCAGCAGTAGAGGGTAGGAGGAGTCGGGGCAGACCGAGGAGAAGGTACCTGGATTCGGTTAAGAATGATTTTGAAGTAATAGGTTTAACATCAGAAGAGGCACCAATGTTAGCACTGAATAGGGGATCGTGGAGGAACTGTATAAGGGGGGCTATGCTCCAGACTGAACGCTGAAAGGCATAATCAGTCTTAAATGATGATGATGATGATGATGATGATGATGATGTAAGGTAGTTGTAAACCGCGAGATAGCGCAGACAAAATGAAACGTAGATCAGTGACGCACAGACTCAATGCAGAAATAAGCTGAAGGCACGACTTGGATGCAAGGCAAATCATTGGCCCTGACTTCATCAGTTACACAACTCCAGGTCTGCTGGAATACAGTGCACATGGCAGCAGCCGGCCGCTGTGGCCGAGCTGTTCTAGGCACTTCAGTCCGGAACCGCGCTGCTGCTACGGTCGCAGGTTCGAATCCTGCCTCGGGCATGGATGTGTGTGATGTTGTAAGAGGTCCATGATTAAGGAATTTCTTGCTAGCGCACTCGAGCAGATGTAATTTCGATGGATTGCTCACGCGCTGCCTGCGATATGTAAGGTGTAAGAGAATCTCAGACCAGAGAGCAGTGTTGTATGCGGTAGGAACTGTGTAGTAGTAGTTGCTAGCGAGCAGTCTGGTGTATCGTGTTGGCTGGGCCCGTCGTGGTGGAGCGATGGCGGAGCCTGAGCGTTGTAGTTAAGGTAAAAGCAGCCTCGCGCATATGTAGTATTGTTATATCAAGTCCCATGTAAATGTTTAAAAAAAATCTCTTAATAATAATCTTTCTCATAAAAAGTAACTTTTGACAATCATTCATTTTAATTTAAAGAATTTACTAATTTCTCCAATCCTTGGTCATCCCGATTATTGAAGAGAAAAATCAGTTGTTTCTTTTTATAAATGACAAATCCATCTGTCAGCATTGCACTGAGCTGCGTCAAAAAAATTCCTTTAGGAGCAGATATATACGCGTTATCCGGCGACCTAATTGAGGTAAGATTTTTCAGTTTATTCAAAATGAATTTTCAGGGCCATGACGCAGCACTGCTGACGTCCAAAATTTACCAGTTTACATTCACAGTCAATTATTGAAAGGTTATTTAAGTGAGTCGCAATTTAATTGAGAGGTTAGTCACATTGTATTATTGGTAGGTTGCGGAATTTATTTGTTGGGCAGTTACACTGAATGAAATAAATAATTAGATTGTTTTTACTGTTGGGAGGTTACGGAAACTATTTTGTGGGGAGGTTACACTAAATGTGAATATTATTTATATAACTTTTCTGTGGGGAGGTTACACTAAATGTGAAAATTATTTATATTATTTTACTGTTGGGAGGTTACACTTGGCGACAACCGGCTAGGATCGTATTTTTGTGAATTTCTGAGAAGTAGTCATATATCTGCTCTTATTTACACTATTGTTAAATGTAGTTTGCATCTGGCGCAACGCATTTACTAATTTGTCACTCTTTCTTTCACAGATCATCGGCAATTTATTGCTCTTTGTTGTCACTGTATTTGTTCCATTTTTGCTTTGTCTTTGTTTGATTTTATGCTTATCTTTGACTTGTGAAAATGCCGCGAAAAACTGCTAACAGTACATCGCGATGTGCAATGAGTGAAAAAGCCGACTCGAATAATTTGACCGAAATACTAGAGACATTCAGTGTAATAGTGATAATCCCCTAATTACAGATAATCAGTGCGTGCCGATCACTAGTAATGATATTGATCCTAATGATGAGCAAACAAATTCAATTATGTCCACCGTAAATGTAACAATTCATGACGCGGCACGTTCCGTTACAATGAACGCTTTCCAGTTTGACACGCCTGATTTGCAAAATTTACGTAGCGAACAGAGGTTACACTAAATGTGAATATTGTTTATATTATTTTACTGTGGGGAGGTTACAATGTCCTTAGGTTAGTTAAGTTTAAGTAGTTCTAAGTCTAGGGTACTGATGACCTCAGATGTTAAGTCTCATAGTGCTTAGAGCCATTTGAACCATTTGAACATGGCAGCAGGAAATCCTTCTAGGATAAGTGTTGGAGAAAGGGTGAATGTGTCAGGTACTAGAAGTTTTATGGAGTATCATATGAGTACTAAGAGACACAGGCTGTCTGTGGGAAAGTGCCTACGATTAAGTAACTGATATCAAGGAGCTCATTCAACGTGATACACCGGACTAATCTCTCAGACAATTATGAGTTGAGGCCCTGTTGTTTATTATGAAGTATTGGGGATTTATAGTGAAGATGATGTATTAGGAAGTTATGACAAAGAAGGAATATGGGGTATTGTTGAGGGGTATTAAGGGATACAAGTTGTAGATAGAGAAGTGCCTGGGGTTAAATAAGGCAGTGTTATTGAGGAGCTCAGGCAGCCCAATACACTGGAGATGTCTCTCGCGGTGAGAGATATGGGCTAAGGCTTAGGTGATAGTTCCCCAGTTTTATGGGCATTACAAAACAGCTGTAATGACTCTACCACGGATTACTTACTTTTGTGAATGGTTTAGGTTAAGCTCTCCTTCAGAACATTTTTCTGTCCAGCTTTTACCAACTGAAATCGGGACACATCCAACAAGGCCACATCCACAAGGGTCGAAGCGACATGGCCATGAGCGCAGGAGATGCGATGTCGTGCTGGTAGCATGGGCACTCACGTCGGTCGTCTGCTGCCATAGCCCATTAACGCCAAATTTCGCCAAACTGTTCTAACAGATACGTTCATTGTTACGTCCCACAGTGATTTCTGCTGTGTTGCCTATTCACGCAGTGTTATTCAAGCAGTGTCTGTTAGCACTGACAACTGTACGAAAAAGCGATGCTGCTCTCGGTCATAAAGTGAAGGCCGTCGGCAACTGCGTTGAGTGTGGAGACAGAAAATGCCTGAAATTTGGTATTCTCAGCACACTGTTGACTCTGTGGATCTCTGAGTATTGAATTCCCTAGCGATCTCTGAAATGAAATGTCCCACACATCTAGCTCCAACTATCATTCTGCATTCAAAGTCTGTTAATTCCCATTGTGTGCCCACGATCATGTTGGTAACCTATTCACATGAATCACCTGAGAACAAATGACAGCTCTGCCGATACACTGCCCTTTATACCTTCTACACCCAATACTACTACCGTCTGTATGTGTGAGTAGTGAGGCAATGGCAGTGTCAGGACAGTTTGTTATTACTGGTTGCACATGTTGAGGTGCAAGCACGTATTCACGGGCAAACTTGGTTGATTTATGCCCTTAACCAATTGATATACTAATTGATTTATGACCACCTGGGCATTGATTTGTGACCCTCTTCTGAGAACCCTCCCAACCTTCCCCCTCCACTTCCTCCTGCCCCATAACTGTGGGAAATCCCCAAGATCTTTCCCCTCCCCTCACCAATACAAACACACTTTTGATATCAAATTACTTGATTAATTAATTAAATAGGTAAATTAATTAACCCCTCCCCCTTTCGTAAATCCTGTTTTGCGATAACATTATGGTAGTTAAAACCTGTGGTCAGATGGATATCAGAATCAGGTAGAGAAGGGACGATCTGTAATGTTAAAGAAGGAGATGTGCTGCTCATTTAACTATTGTCTACATAGTAAATTCTCCAAGTTCGTTACCACAAGATATGGTGTCAAGGCGACGAAACTATTTGTCCTACACGGGAGCGACAGTGTGACAGCAAGAGGAAAATCGGATAAAATCGGCAAGGAAGCACTGGAAATCATTTTGAAGAAATATAAAAATCCTGTGGCTTTACCACATAAAGTGGAACTGGCTGACAGTTTCTTTGGCGGCTCAGTGTGTCAAACCAGAACTTCTTAATGGAAGGAGACCCCCAGGGAAGTAGCAATGTAGAGCTGTCTGGAATATTGCAACAGCTAAGTGTAGACGACTATTACCCTTTGGGTTTGGACAAAACGCAAGATTTCGCCGGTATTGTAAATAAAATCCAGATGTACGACTACTTAATACAAAAAAGAGCCAAAGAAAATGATACACTTGCCTATCTTGTGTAGGACCCCAGCGAGCACACAGAAGTGCCACAACAAAATATGGCATGGACTCGACTAATGTCTGAAGTAGTGTTCGAGGGAACTGACACCATGAATCCTGCAGGGCTGTCCATAAATCCGGAAGAGTACGAGAAGTGGACATCTCTTCTGAACAGCACGTCGCAGCAAGGCATCCCAGACATGCTCAATAATATTCATCTCTGGGATTTTGGTGCCCAGCGGAAGTGTTTAAGCTGAGAAGAGTGTTCCTGGAGCCACTCTGTAGCAAATAGACATGTGGGGTGTCGCATTGTCCTGCTGGAATTGCTCAAGTTCGTCGGAAAGCACAATGGACATGAATGGAAGGAGGTGATCAAACAGGATGCTTATGTACATGTCACCTGTCAGAGTAGAATCTCAGCATATCAGGGGCCCCATATCACTCCAACTGCACATGCCCCACACCATTGCAGAGTCTCCAACAGCTTGAACAGTCCCCTGCTGACATGTAGGGTCCACGGATTCAAGAGGTTGTCTCCATGCCCGTATGATACAATTTGAAACGAGACTCGTCCGACCAGGCAACATGTTTCCAGTCATCACAGCCCAATGTCAGTGTTGACGGGCCCAGGCAAGGCGTAAAATGGACCTTCGGCTCCGAAAGCCGCTGTCGATGATGTTTCGTTGAATGATTCGCACGCTGACCTTGTTGATGTCCCAGGATTGAAATATGCAGCAATTTGCGGAAGGGTTGCACTTCTGTCGCATTGAACGATTCTCTTCAGTCTTCATTGGTCCCGTTCTTGCAGGATCTTTTTCCGGCCGCAGCGATATCGGACATTTGATGTTTTACCGGATTCCTGCTATTCACGGTACGTTCGTGAGATGGTCGTACGGGAAAATCCCCACTTTATCGCTACCTCGGAGATGGCGTGTCCCATCGCTCCTGCGGCGACCATAACATCACGTTCAAACTCACTTAAATCTTCATAACCTGCCATTGTTGCAGCAGTAACCGACCTAAAAAATTGCGTCAGACATTTGTTGTCCTATATAGGCGTTGTCGACCGGAGCCCCGTATGCTGCCTGTTTACACATCTCTGTATTTGAATACACATGCCTATACCAGTTTCTTTGGCGCCTCAGCGTGTCAGACTACAACTACTGCATGGAAGGAGATCCCCAGGGAAGCAGCAATGTGACTGTGGTCAACGATAAGACCGCTGGTATAGACTATAATTGTATGGCCTCCAGCTGTAGAGTAAAGATATGTAACAAATTTATATGTCAGATCACAAATCCAGGTGTGAACAAAGTTATCGTAACCACCTTACAGATTTTATAAAGTGCCAAGACATGAGACTATGAGCAACTTTTACGTCTTCCTTGGATAAACAACAGGTATTACCAGACTTGAGGCTACAATATACGACTACAGAATGGATCGCGTGTTTGACCCTATGCAAGATTGTTTACTATTAACAAACAGTATTTATAATGAGCTCCACTGTACTTTTAACCACATCCATGTGATGTCAGTTAACTAATAACTTACAGAACAGCTGCTGTGTGGTGTTTAACAACGTTCTGCAGTTTGTCTACTGGGGTGATAAGAATACACAAAAACTGACTGATGTGCAAGTAAGTGTGCCAGAGTCTCAAGACCGAGAAAAGCTTGTAAGTTACGCGCTGTCTGCACACAGTTTTAACTATCTACCTGTAAACTACGTGGAGATTCTTAACATCGGCCAGCAGCGGATTTACATATAGGCTCACTAGCCATGGGCCTAGGTACGACACCTTAAGGGGGGGGGGGGGAGGCGGCATTTTTTGCTCTGTACTCATTTTAACTTGTTACTTTTAAAATAACTGCGCTTACAGAGGATAAAATCTTGTAATATTGCTAAACAACTTGCTAGTTTAAATAAGCCTTAAGAATGAAATTCGACAGTACAAGCTGGGAAATATACTTAGTTTGCTTGCGTGACTTAATGGAAATTTAACATTGGGTTTCTGTCTGGTACCATCTTCACGACTGTTCAAAATATTTTGAAGTAAGCTATCAGGACGGCAATGTACAATACAATGTTTGAAACTTTATTTTTCCGAGAATGTTGTCGGCTTCTACTTAACCGTACCATATTTTCCCCGTGAAAATACCGGGACCCCCGGAAAACTGTGGTTAACTAATCAACAGTTTCTTGAATACTCTAACATGTGTGGGCCTCATTATGTAAAACTTGAATCATTTTAAATTTCTTGTAGAAAATATGAGGAAATAACAAGTCAACCCTCCATTACTGTAATTAATGTGAAAGCTCTGTGGTCTTCAATGTCTGAGCTTTGATTTAATGACACCCGTTTAACAAATTAAATGTTGATACTGGGAATGTTTTACTTTTTTAAACACATGTTTATACGAAAAGAATATAAGCAGAATATCTAATAATGTGTGAAATACACTTTACAACAGTTTAAAAATTTTATTTATTAATTTACTTAGTTACTTTCGTTTGTCTCATTTATTGTGCTGCAGCCTGCACAATATCAAAGTTCCCACTCTATGCAATCGAATAGTACGTGGCATTGCAAATTTGATACTAAGCTTCTTAACTAATTTTTTTTTCTTCGAGAAAAGGTTATTTTTATTTTATGTTGGAACAAAAGGTGCATTTGCGTGTAGACATAACAGCAGTGTTCACACAAATGACAACACACCACATCAACTGCCAACAAGAATACTTAAACTTTTGTAGTCTGTCTTCTCCACCCACAGAAACTGCTAAAATGTTATGAGAATAAGTGGGATAAGAGTCGATCCAGCACACCTCACTGCAAGAAATTGCAAAAATTATTTGATTTTTAAATTAGAAAGACAGTGTCAAGAATATTCAGAACATATTTGCGTCCTGGCTAAAATTCCGGCAACGCGGGAACACAAACGAGACGAATTCCAGCTGGCAGGTGCTCTTCTACTGTTCACTGACAACAGAGAAACAGGCGACAATGAAATTAAATTGTTCTGCATTGTCCGTCTTCCATAGCACAATTATGTCGAGTAATCCGATTTAGTCAGTTTAAAGGAAAAATCTTTGTGCTCGCGTGCCGTGTTAAAAGTACAAAGCTTTGCGCCCATGTGCGGTGTAGTATGATTTGAACTGGATGAAGTCTTCCTAAGTGCCTTGGCATGAATAACAGTGAGCAAAACAAACGTGCAAAATTAAGTGGGGAGGCATTTCGGAAATTATCGAAGGAAAGGCGACAACGAAAAGTCAATGTTTTAAAAATGCTTGACAGAGTAGATAAATTTTTCGCAAGAAATGTTGCTGGTTCGACCTCGAGTTCGAGTAGTACAAATGATATTTCTGACCCTCAGCTGTTATAAAAGAAGTAAATACAGATGAAACAAAAGTTAAAAATGAAGAAAAGCAAATTGTTCCTCATTTCGTGTTTCACTAAAGCCTGAGTGTTGAGTCAGACATTACAAAATGAAATAACCTCGTTAGTGAGGATCCTGCAGAATGGTGAGTTAATAAATCAACAATCGTCATTCTCTTCCAACATGGCATTAATCAAAATTGTAACAGTAATTTTTGTAATTCAAGGAGATCAATAGGCGATAAAACCAGATATTTTAACAAAAATTTATTTTGCAGTAAACTTTTAAATGGTGAATCAACTCTGCATGATTTTCTAGTATACTCCTGTAGCATCAGTGCTGTTTTTTGTGCACCACGTAAATTGTTCGAAGGTAAGGCCGCGATTGCTACTACTGTTACTGCTGATTGGAAAAGCGTTTCTAATACCTTATCTCATCATGAGAATTCACTTGAACACAAAAATTCTGAATTATTACTCTTAACAAGAAAAAAGTCACTTGGAGCAATAGATAATCATTTCGTGTCATATGTTGAGACAGAAAAAACGTACCGGCGCAGTGAGTTGAAAAGGGTGTTTGCAGTAGTGAAGAAGCTAACAAGTTCTGGACTTCCCCGACATGGATACTGGACACGTTGAAAAGATTCCATTCATTACATAATGGTCAATTTATGATGTCTCTTGAACTTATCGCCGAGTTTGATCTTTTTCTCGCTGAGCACATTGAACTGTATGGAAATCCACAGCAGGGACATCCAAATCATCATTCTTCAACAATCTGTGATGAAATAATAGAGCTTCTTTCTGAACGAATAAAAAGATTTATTGTACGTGAAATAAAACGGGCCATATATATCTCTATAATAGTAGATACTGCTGTGGACATTTCACATATTGATCTGTTATCTTTCATATTAAGATATGTGAATGAGAATAGTGAACCTGTTGAACGTTTCCTTTGGGTTTTACCAAACCCGGGACACGAGTTCGAAAAGTTAGCTGAGGCCATGTTAAAAGTACTGTCTACAAAAGTAGGGGGGCTGCACAGGTGCGGCCCCACATTCCATTGTTGCCAAATTTATTCAAGATGGCGGCGACGACATCATCCAAGATGGTGGATTTTGGCGGGAAGTTTGAATTTCGGCGGGAAGATAGGGCAATTGAGTTATCTCCACTAACCTAACCCTCCAGAGAAAAATTGGCGGGAAATTCAAATTCCAGCAGGATAATGCGACACACCATGAAAATGGCGGGAAAATAGACCAATTTGGCTATGTCCCCTAACGTAACCCCAACCCCCTAGAAAATGGCGACAAGTTCAAATTCCACCACGATAATGGCGGGAAAACCGGACTTGTCTTTATTATTATTTAAACAATGTCATGCAGATGTGTTCGCTACTGAGTCTGGATTCCAACTGGCTTAGTTCATATTCTCATCAGCAGAGGGTGCCACCCTTACGTCAGATCATCACGCAACTACCGTTATTCAAGATGACTGCACCTAGTGTATCCACCACGTGGTGTAAGATTGTACACTTGGCCTACCTCCACTAACCTAACCCATTCCCCAATAAAAATCGCGCGAACTTCAAATTCCAACATGATAATGCGGCACACCTACGATAATGGCGGGAAAAACGGACGTGTCTTTATTATTTAACCAATTTCAAGCAGATGTATTCTTCACTGGATCTGGACTCCAACTGGCTTAGTTCATATCGGTGCCACCAGAGGGCACTCTCCTGACGTCAGATCATGACGCAAGTACCGTTATTCAAGACGGCTGCACCCGATTTATCCACCATGAGCTCCAGAGCTTAAGTGGCTTATTATATATGGTGACCGCCAGAGGACGCTACCGTGACGTCGCGTGATGAGACAAGATCGTCTGCTCTCTCTCTCTCTCGCGCGCGTTATAACCGGACACACGCCGCGCTACCGGCCCGTGGGCGTCTGACTGCTTACGTCACACACCCTTGGCCGCCACCTCCATACATGCGCCGGATATAGTCTTCTGTAAATATGCTAACACCCACATTGCGCTTCTAACGTATTAATTACCTAAGTACTGAATTGAATTTCAATTTTAATCATATTAAATAATTCAATTTACAATTTCATATAGGTATGAAAAGGTGTTCACTATACTTTCAACTACCTAGTTTCAACTACTTTTCAAGGACCAGACCGCCACCTCTTCCTAGGAACCGTTGCTGAGTTTGAATTCTGGCAGTAAAGAAAGGTCACTTGCGCTTTCGCTACCAACCTAAGAAAATTGGGGGGGAAAGAAAGGACACTTGTAGTAACTTCATCCATCCAACCGCCACTTCCTCCTAGGATCCGGCGCCAAGTGTGAATTCTGCCAGTAAACAAAGCTCACTTGCGTTTTCGCTATCAATGTAAGAAAATTCCTGCAAACTAAGATAACCATCACCACTAACCTAAGTCGCCAGACCGCCACCTCTTCCTAGGGCGAGTGGTAAAAGGACTCAGCCCGCACTAGGCTGATGGAGAGAGGAAGGAGTGTACTTTATTTATTTGGGAGCAATTTATTTAGGGATGGAGTATATGTATCACAGAACACACGGTTGGTTGGTTGGTTGGCTTGGGGAAGGAGACCAGACATAGTGGTCATCGGTCTCATCGGATTAGGGAAGGATGGGGAAGGAAGTCGGCCTGCCCTTTCAGAGGAACCATCCCGGCATTTGCCTAGAGCGATTTAGGGAAATCACGGAAAACCTAAATCAGGATAGCCGGACGCGGGATTGAACCGTCGTCCTCCCGAATGCGAGTCCAGTGTCTAACCACTGCGCCACCTCGCTCGGTCACAGAACACACGCTCTGACATGCCCCACAGCATACAGACCTGCAAACTACTCCTACATAACTCATGTATAAAGCTCTACACACACTCTTGCTAATTGTAAACCGTCAAAAATAACCCATTGCACAGCCTACAGACATGCAAACCACTCCTAAATAATGCAGAGCATCTACTTCCAGATAGCCAAATAACTCCTAAATTGTCAGAATAATTATCCATCTAAAATACTCTGGTCACTAATCGTCAACTTTCCAAATCATACACCAGCCTTTATTAGAACCAGCACGACCACCAAGTGTATTAGCCACTTAGTCCATAGCCCAACTGAATTAGTTCATATCAATGCCACTAGAAGACGCTGTAGCCATGTTAGGTGATAATGCAAGTATTGTAATCTAAGATCGCGTCACCTATGTGTTCACCACGAGCTTCAGACCCCAACTGTCTTAGTACATTTCGTCGCCGCCAGAGGACGCCACCGTGATACCAGCTGATGATGGAAGTACAGTTATCCATGATGGCGGCAAACGGTGTGTTCTCCACAAGGTCTACGACGCTGTCGTCCGTTTGCGTGACGTAAACCAAGATGGTTGGCTGCTGGGGGCAGTAAAGAAGGAGTGCAACTCTATTTAGTTTGAAACATTTTCGTTAGGGATCGAATATATTTATCACGCTGACGCAAAACACTCGCCATGTTATGCTTGGGGTCACAAAACACAGTCTGCAGACACGCAAACAACTCCTAATTTTCCGAAATAATTTCAGTACAGACCTGCAAACTGTTCCTAAATAATACAGCGTATTGATGTGTAGACACGCTAAGTACTCGTAAACTGTCCAAATAGCGCATATCACGGCCTACAGACCCGCTCCCGAAACAATGCAATCAACGTGTGCAAGCACAGTCCACCGCCCCCTGTCCATTAGAGTACACAGGAGGTAGCGATAAGGGACGCATCCCTCAGATGTCAAACCGCGCACAGCCCCCGCTCGGCTTCCACAAGCATGAGGTGGCGGCACCCCCATTCATCCGTAACACCTGAGAAATTCCTATCCAAATACGTGTTCGCCTACACACACTGAAACGTCCCCTTAGAACAATTATACACGACTGTGCTTACACTGACACACAATATTTCTTTTTAGCGCAACGCAATCTGACTTTCAAAAGTCTCTACAAAAGAATGGCCCTGACTAACATTAACCTATATCTTTCACAAATCACTTACCTCACAAAAATCTTCGTTACTCAAGCTACTGCAATACAGCGAGCGCCACTACTGCCAGCTAAATAACAGATTCAAACTACGGAAGGCACTAACTACTAGTAGGCAAAGTTAGCAAATGAAAGATTTTAATACAGAACAAACATTGTATTTACCTTAATAGTCATAATATATATAGCAATTCATAACATCCATTCTTACAAATATCAAAACTCTGCCATTTCTCTCCCCACATTCACCACTGCTGGCGGCTCACCTCCAACTGCGCAATGCTACGCGCTGTTCACATCCAGCTGCCGCTGCCCAACACTACAATGGCAGACAACAATGCAAACTAGCCACAGACTGCACACAGCACAGCCAGTGATTTTCATACAGAGCGCTACGTAACGTTGCCAATAAGAAAATATAAACAGCCTACTTACATAGCCCCCATGCTCCCCACAAAAAATTTTACAAATTGTTTTGGGCAGTGGCCAATAATGATTTGATAAAATTTTTCATAATCGTAATTACAATAACAAAGAAATCAAATGCACACACTTATTGGTACAATGTTGGTCAAAAGCTAAAATTTTCTCACAGTCCATAAAGACAGTCAAGATTGTTCATCACAGTAAGGTTTCAGTGTTTTTTTTTTTCCAAAGTCTGAGCAGTAAAAGAAAATGCACATGGAAGTAGTGGATTTCATGCAGTCTTGAACAAGTAGTGTTGTCCTTCCAACGGAAAGACAGTGCTGACTCTTGACATGCAGACAGGTAATGGGCCACAACAGAGCAAACCCACAGCAGAGTCATTCGACGTTTTGAAGAAGATTGGTAGGTAGGTCATCACAGAGCAGACCCACTGTAGTCCTGGTAGAGAGTATGGTATTGGTGGGCGACCAGAGGTGCAGACCCACTGCAGTCATTGTAGAAATTGTGGACAGGCCCACTGTAGTCCTGGTAGAGATTGTGGTATTGGTGGGCCACCAGAGGTGCAGACCCACTGTAGTCCTTGTAGAGATGGCCAGCAGCCATCTGTTGTGACTGTGCGGGTGCACAATCACCATTGAAGAGTCTTGCAGTTAATATAGCAAGTCCATAACCACCACTTGTGCACTCACAAAGTTTTTGGAATTGTCCTTAGAACCAGCAATGCTGTTATCCAGTCCCTTGCTGAATTATTAACACACGTGCAAACACTAACAGTCCCTACTTCTCACATATTGTCCATATACTATGACCAACAGAAATGTGTGCAGTGAAATGTAACTAACAAGTTAATAATATGATGAACTGGTATCAATTACAATTTTATAACATAAGAATACAATTACAAAGATACAGAAAACATCATTAAAAACATATTAATACAGATAACATTTGTGGTAATGCAGGCTTTACAGAAGAATCGAAATAACATATACATTAGTGTTACAGGAATTATGACGTAAGTACATACATAAAAGATCAGAATAACTGTCGAAACATCAACTTCACACATGAGCATTAAAACAAAACAGAATAAATAATGTCTAAGCATATTTACAAGGTAAATAACATATTATTAATGACAATTATATTTGAGGATAACAGTATTCCTCATCATAGTGAATATAGCTTAGTATTAGAAGAAGAAAAACTTCTATGAAACTACACAGAGACAGGAAGAAAACAAATTCACAAGGGTACACAAACACATAGTGGGATAACACAAAAGGAAAGGACAGGGTTCGTTTTCAGTGTAACATTTGGTACTGCAGTACCGAAATGAGTATTGTACAATCAGAAATAATTATTTTGAAAGAAATAGGAATAGAATACAGGAAGGAGGTATAGATAGGACTTTTTGGGAATAATGATGAATGAAGGGAGATCTCCAAGAAGCAAAGAAAGTTTTGTCGGCTCACCTCCAACTGCGCAATGCTACGCGCTGTTCACATTCAGCTGCCGCTGCCCAACACTACAATGGCAGACAACAATGCAAACTAGCCACAGACTGCACACAGCACAGCCAGTGATTTTCATACAGAGCGCTATGTAACGTTGCCAATAGAAAATATTAACAGCCTACTTACAACACGTGCTGACGTGATCGGGCGGGAGCGAAACCGCAAGCTGCAGCCGAACACAGGCCAAAGTTGTATGTAGGCGCCGTTAATGACCGGACGTTTATTTACAGAGCGCGAACTCTAAGCAGAGCCACGCGAACCTGCTTTCTCCTTCGCGATTGCAACGTTCCCTACGTCACGTTTGACTTACACTTCACTGTGCTTAGCTACAAACCATTGCAAACGCATCTAGCAACGTTATCAATCTTATACCCAACTCACATCGCTATCTAAAATAATAACCAAGTCTAACTCTACTAAATTCCATAGCCCGCCCCCCCTCCAAAAATAGTTAACGCTCGCTTTCTTATTGTCTCACCTTGTATGCGCCAAAATTCCTGCCCTAACAGAATCTGTTTACCAAAATATCGCCGAATCCAGTCTTCCACTCGGCCATAACGTGATAGCCTTCCTGCTCTCAACATACGCAAATGTTCACGCCGCTCCTATATCCCACCACAATCAATCGAGCATTTTCTTTCTGGGGCTTTCTGTCGTTTTTTTGCAAAGATTGCTAAATTGCACCGACAGTTCCCTCAATCTATACACCCCCAACCTATTCTTTCTTTCTACAGACGCCACACTCAGTGGTAATAAACTGTTTTACAATGATTACCATTTTGCACAGACAACTAAACATCGCAAAGTTGTGAACAGGTCATCAAGTACAAACCATGCTCGCAAGAATATTGGAGCGTCAAATCGATCTCCAACCAGTGAATACATCACTGAGTACCGTCAATTTTCGCTGTATTTCTCGATATCAAGAACACCGCACTAGCCTCCCGATCGCTAACGCAATATAATGCACAACATATACACTGTAAATTATTTCTCCACAAACACCAAACTTTAGCAAGGTACAGCGTGCTGTAAACCATTCACTAACTAGAAACAAGTAGAGTAAACTGATATTCGCACTCTCGAATACCGAAGTCGTTCATCTAACAGATTCGAGATGATCAATATTGTTTACAAACCAACTAGGGTCTTTCCCACGTCTAGACAACAGGCAAACGTGTGTCCAACACACCACAATCGATATTCCCTCAACTAAATAAAGGCACCAAATGTGCAGAAGCAGGAGATCGAGCAATTTACATGGGAGGGAATAATTCTCCACCACAAACGCAACATCTTCTCAAAGTTATACTTGATCGCGAAAGCCGCCCAGCACATACTTACTTCATTATTCGGTCGTCTAGAAGATGCTAAAGTTAGCTGTGATACATTCCTACACTCCAAAAGGCCTCTGCATTCGGAAGACTGCTACCATTAACAGGTGAACGCGAATCAATACCACCACAGACTTTCCATACACGAACACATTCTAGAAATCCCCTCACTTATACCTTCTATCATTATACTTACAATTAAATCTTACGATCGAGGTCTCAACTGAACCGTAATCAGCAATGAGCGAAGTATTGGAAATACACCCTGCTGCCAGCAGTGGCTCTGGAAATACCTGTACCTTCCTTACCACCAGACATACTCCTTCCTTCGCTATCACAGCACCCCAAGCAAATCCATATCCTCCCTACATCAGCAGATAGACATTTCCTTTACACAAACAGATATACAGGGTTATTACAAATGATTGAAGCGATTTCACAGCTCTACTATAACTTTATTATTTGAGATATTTTCACAATGCTTTGCACACACATACAAAAACTCAAAAAGTTTTTTTAGGCATTCACAAATGTTCGATATGTGTCCCTTTAGTGATTCGGCAGACATCAAGCCGATAATAAAGTTCCTCCCACACTGGGCGCAGCATGTCCCCATCAATGAGTTCGAAAGCATCGTTGATGCGAGCTCGCAGTTCTGACACGTTTCTTGGTAGAGTAGGTTTAAACACTGAATCTTTCACATAACCCCACAGAAAGAAATCGCATGGGGTTAAGCCGGGAGAGCGTGGAGGCCATGACATGAATTGCTGATCGTGATCTCCATCACGACCGATCCATCGGTTTTCCAATCTCCTGTTTAAGAAATGCCGAACATCATGATGGAAGTGCGGTGGAGCACCATCATGTTGAAAGATGAAGTCGGCGCTGTCGGTCTCCAGTTGTGGCATGAGCCAATTTTCCAGCATGTCCAGATACACGTGTCCTGTAACGTTTTTTTCGCAGAACAAAAAGGGGCCGTAAACTTTAAACCGTGAGATTGCACAAAACACGTTAACTTTTGCTGAATTGCGAATTTGCTGCACGAATGCGTGAGGATTCTCTACCGCCCAGATTCGCACATTGTGTCTGTTCACTTCACCATTAAGAAAAAACGTTGCTTCATCACTGATAACAAGTTTCGCACTGAACGCATCCTCTTCCATGAGCTGTTGCAACCGCGCCGAAAATTCAAAGCGTTTGACTTTGTCATCGGGTGTCAGGGCTTGTAGCAATTGTAAACGGTAAGGCTTCTGCTGTAGCCTTTTCTGTAAGATTTTCCAAACCGTCGGCTGTGGTACGTTTAGCTCCCTGCTTGCTTTATTCGTCGACTTCCGCGGGCTACGCGTGAAACTTGCCCGCACGCGTTCAACCGTTTCTTCGCTCACTGCAGGCCGACCCGTTGATTTCCCCTTACAGAGGCATCCAGAAGCTTTAAACTGCGCATACCATCGCCGAATGGAGTTAGCAGTTGGTGGATCTTTGTTGAACTTCGTCCTGAAGTGTCGTTGCACTGTTATGACTGACTGATGTGAGTGCATTTCAAGCACGACATACCCTTTCTCGGCTCCTGTCGCCATTTTGTCTCACTGCGCTCTCGAGCGCTCTGACAGCAGAAACCTGAAGTGCGGCTTCAGCCGAACAAAACTTTATGAGTTTTTCTACGTATCTGTAGTGTGTCGTGACCATATGTCAATGAATGGAGCTACAGTGAATTTATGAAATCGCTTCAATCATTTGTAATAGCCCTGTACTTTACAAACCTGATGCTCAAATGCGAACATATCACACACCCAGCACTAATACAAAATATAATATTACCTGCTCAATAACTGGATGTATACGACACCAAATAATACTGACCAAAAATCAATCATGCGTGTGCATGTCTCTTACGTTTTTCCTGCCAGTCACACCACCGTGTCATAGACGTAATCGAGCACATGTTAAAGAAAAAATCCCGATCCCAACAACTACTGCATGTCACTCTCACAAGCGCTCTTCGTTCTACAGGTGCACCCAAGTATCCATGTTAAAACCTATAACCGCTTTACGAATCGAGGTACGACAGCACCTCTGAATGAGGTGATGTTTTCCGGACAAATACCGTGACCGTGATCATATAAATGTGTGTATTAACAGCCAATGATGCAACCTCGCGAGAAACTCAATGAACTTTGAACGTAGTATGTAAGTGCTATTTACGACTCCATCACACGGCACACAACTACATAACCCATTAGTTTTTGCAACACATTCTGTCTCGAGACCATATCAGACATTCCGCGATATATCCGCTGAGTTATAGGCGATGACAGACAGTAGTAGTAGATTATGTGCTGATTGAGGTCCTAAGAAGAAAAATATATACTAACTTCTCAGATCTCTAGCCTTACACTATATATTTAAAAATTAAGTCCATTGAAACACGTACTTGCATAGTCTCACACCCACAAGTCAATCATATTTCACGCACTCTCATATCTCTAAACGAGTCCCATTCCTCGAATCTGTATGCTACAGTAAAATTACAACCTCCTTTTAATCACATCCTACACATCCTCGAGTCGCAACCATTTCTATAGCTTTCCACAAGTGCTAGTTCCCATTTAAGTCGGGGAAAGACATATCCAACACCTTCTGCAACCCGTGTACCAACAGATCGAGCTGAGTTGCTGCAACAGGACCGTGTTTTGAGCGTTCGGTGGAAATGTGCGCAATTGGTGCGTATCCAAACTAGATATAAGTACTACAGATCCCCAGCATGCTATGTTCGTTGATCAATACCCACCCCAACATAGAAAAATTACGAATTATAAAAGCTCATACAAATCAGAAGTCACGTAGACGTCAATGCGTTCACAGTGACACATAACTGCAGTTGGTCTCCAGCGCGAAGAAAGGTATTTCCCGATACGTCCCCAGAATAGTGTAGCGTGCTGCCATTAAAGCATTCCTAGCAGTATTGCCCCTTCCTCACTGGCTCTCACTTTAAACTGCTACTGCTACTTCTGCTGTGTCTCTGACATGTTTCTATTAAATATACAGACGCCGCATAAACCACTTTAAAGTTTCATCACCTATACTCTAAGCGAATTATCGTATGAGACGCTCCCACTGCGCCTGATTCAAACTGTTTCCTAACACGCTTTTGTACACTGCCACAAATTTCGTTTTCCACCACAACTTCAAGATCGGTGTCACATTCTAAACTGACGTTAAGACTCTCTGATCCACGACCTCTCACAGGAAACAGAGCAAACGCTCTCCAAATGTGGAGGTGGCTGGATACAGTCGATTGCAGTGCTATATTACACATCCCAGTCAGTACATTTGGGATAGGTCTTGGCAGCTGTGCTAGATTTACAATCAATTTTAGAACATAGAACGAGGTGTTATGTCATGATCGCATTGATAGACCTGACCTAAAGTGGATAGAATTTGCGGAAAATGACGAGGGAATAGGTATAAACTGACCGAATATAGACCCAAATGCGGTGAAATTGAGGAAGTACTTTGCTATCTTCTGGTTCCCGCCGAACAATTTGTATATGGGACCAAGTATGCGGCAACAGGAGGAATCTAGGTAAACGTAGACATCGAAACGAAGGAAGTAAGGGAGGTAGTCAATTTTTTCCTATTGAAGCAGTATTATACTGTATGTCTATTGAGGTACCAGTGATACACGCTTGTTGACTACGGTATTTGACAGAGAACTATTCATTTCTAAACTTACATCCATCTGCATTACAGGATGTGTCCGATTATAATGAGCACGTGGGAGAGAGAGAGCAGACGATCTTGTGTCATCACGCAGCCTCACGATAGCGTCCTCTGGTGGTCACGATATAAACTAAGCCACTTGAGCTCCGGAGCTCATGGTGGATACATCGGGTACAGCTATCTAGAATAACGGTACTTGCGTCATGATCTGACATCAGGAGAGTACCCTCTGGTGGCAGCGATATCAACTAAGCCAGTTGGAGTCCAGACCCAGTGAAGAACACATCTGCTTGAAATTGGTTAAATAATAAAGACACGTCCGTTTTTCCCGTCATTATCGTAGGTGTGCCGCATTATCATGTTGGAATTTGAAGTTCGCGCGATTTTTATTGGGGGAGGGGGTTAGGTTAGTGGAGGTAGGCCAAGTTTACAATCTTACACCACGTGGTGGATACACTAGGTGCAGTCATCTTGAATAACGGTAGTTGCGTGATGATCTGACGTAAGGGTGGCACCCTCTCCTGACGAGAATATGAACTGAGCCAGTTGGAGTCCAGACTCAGTGGCTAACACATCTCCATGATATTGTTTAAATAATAATAAAGACAAGTCCGGTTTTCCCGCCATTATCGTGCTGGAATGTGAAGTTGCCGCCATTTTCTAGGGTGTGGGGGTTGGACTAGTGGACATAGCCAAATTGGTCTATTTTCTCGCCATTTTCATGGTGTGATGGATTATTCTGCTGAAAATTGAATTTCCCGCCAATTTTTCTCTGGAGGGTTAGGTTAGTGGAGATAACTCAATTGCCCTATCTTCCCACCGAAATTCAAACTTCCCGCCAAAATCCGCCATCTTGGTTGATGTCATGCACTGTTGCCAAGTGTACATGCCGCCATCTTGGATGACGACATCGCCGCCATCTTGAATAAATTTGGCAACAATGGAATGTGGGGCTGCACTGGTGTAGCCCCCCTACTTACAAATTCCATTGACATCACTGACTGTAAAGGCCAGTCATGTGACAATGGAATATGTCAGGAACCTACACTGGTTTGCAGGCACACATTACAGAACGAAATCCGAAAGCGCATTATGTGCCTTGTGCAGCACATTCTTTGAATTTAATCATCACTCCTGCTGCAAGCTGTTGTCAGGAAGCATGTTCATTTTTCAATGTAGTGCAAAGTGTCATCATTTCTGTCTCTAAGATGGTCGTAGATCGTTTTCCAAACTGAACAGCATTCAGAGAGAAGTATGACACTTTCTGGAGGACCTGACCATCATTTTGCAGGACAATGCTCAAGCACGTACAGTGCTAGCTGTTACTGATTTGTTTGACTGATGGGGCTGCTAACTGCTGTACCACGTACTGCACTCCCCTGGCTTAAGCCCTCGTAAGTTCAATTCGATTTCTAAACTGGAGGAAACACTTCACGCCATTCGCTACAGATTCGTCAGGCAATAGACTGCACCGCTCGAACTGTCAACACAACTGGCACAGCTAAGAGTAGCCTACGACTTCCACATCGCTGGCAACGGGCTATACACAATGCTGGTGACTACTTTGAAGGTCAGTAAAACTTTGAAACACGTATCTATTTTGCATGAGCTGTAAATAAATAGTTGCTACTATTATAGTTCCAACCCTCGTATAAAACCTCATCATGGTGCACTCGCTGTCATACTGCCTCCATCAACTTACCAACGTGCTTGATTGTGCGCTTATCAGCATTCCTAGTCTTACTTTGTTCACTTGTGTGGCATTCATTTGCACTACAAGATGAAACGTTCATCCAGCGACAGCACCAGCAGCTGTAGCAGCAAACGCCTGCGCCGGGACAGTCGACCATGTAAGCTAACTGTTCTAATCATTCAGTGTACCTATGCATGCTGCGTAATTTTAGTACCTATCACAGCACGTGTTTTTTTCGTAGTCGGTAGTAGCGAACCTCCATACGACCGAGTTTTTGAAAGGCTCATTGCTGTAATTTTAGTGTGTGACGAATTTTTATTCTGCAGCTGGTACTGCAGCCCTTCTTTCTTTTTCTTGCCTTATAGCGTTCATCCCTGAGATGTTGGCAGCTGGAGGCTGAGAGGTTATTGCAGCAACAGCCTCCAGCAATATTAACAGAGTCGGCGCAGCAAGAACATTAAGTGCATTTATTTTTACTTTTAACATTATTTCTGCTTGTTCTCGTAATGTATTGTGGTTCTAATGATGGGGGCTGCGGAATGTAATCACATTTATTTTTCGTAACGTGATGCATTCAGTTGTCTGAGACATATTCTTTGCTTTTCTAGATGTTTCTATGGGTGAGGAGGGAGGCACAGGGGTATGTGTTGAGGCCGAGAGCCAGGAACTATCGATTCAGTCTTGTAAGCATCAGAGTACGATTTATAAATTCAGTGTAACTTCAGTGAACTAGAGAATACGATTTTCTGTTTATACACTCCTGGAAATGGAAAAAAGAACTCATTGACACCGGTGTGTCAGACCCACCATACTTGCTCCGGACACTGCGAGAGGGCTGTACAAGCAATGATCACACGCACGGCACAGCGGACACACCAGGAACCGCGGTGTTGGCCGTCGAATGGCGCTAGCTGCGCAGCATTTGTGCACCGCCGCCGTCAGTGTCAGCCAGTTTGCCGTGGCATATGGAGCTGCATCGCAGTCTTTAACACTGGTAGCATGCCGCGACAGCGTGGACGTGAACCGTATGTGCAGTTGACGGACTTTGAGCGAGGGCGTATAGTGGGCATGCGGGAGGCCGGGTGGACGTACCGCCGAATTGCTCAATACGTGGGGCGTGAGGCCTCCACAGTACATCGATGTTGTCGCCAGTGGTCGGCGGAAGGTGCACGTGCCCGTCGACCTGGGACCGGACCGCAGCGACGCACGGATGCACGCCAAGACCGTAGGATCCTACGCAGTGCCGTAGGGGACCGCACCGCCACTTCCCAGCAAATTAGGGACACTGTTGCTCCTGGGGTATCGGCGAGGACCATTCGCAACCGTCTCCATGAAGCTGAGCTACGGTCCCGCACACCGTTAGGCCGTCTTCCGCTTACGCCCCAACATCGTGCAGCCCGCCTCCAGTGGTGTCGCGACAGGCGTGAATGGAGGGACGAATGGAGACGTGTCGTTTTCAGCGATGAGAGTCGCTTCTGCCTTGGTGCCAATGATGGTCGTATGCGTGTTTGGCGCCGTGCAGGTGAGCGCCACAATCAGGACTGCATACGACCGAGGCACACAGGGCCAACACCCGGCATCATGGTGTGGGGTGCGATCTCCTACACTGGCCGTACACCACTGGTGATCGTCGAGGGGACACTGAATAGTGCACGGTACATCCAAACCGTCATCGAACCCATCGTTCTACCATTCCTAGACCGGCAAGGGAACTTGCTGTTCCAACAGGACAATGCACGTCCGCATGTATCCCGTGCCACCCAACGTGCTCTAGAAGGTGTAAGTCAACTACCCTGGCCAGCAAGATCTCCGGATCTGTCCCCCATTGAGCATGTTTGGGACTGGATGAAGCGTCGTCTCACGCGGTCTGCACGTCCAGCACGAACGCTGGTCCAACTGAGGCGCCAGGTGGAAATGGCATGGCAAGCCGTTCCACAGGACTACATCCAGCATCTCTACGATCGTCCCCATGGGAGAATAGCAGCCTGCATTGCTGCGAAAGGTGGATATACACTGTACTAGTGCCGACATTGTGCATGCTCTGTTGCCTGTGTCTATGTGCCTGTGGTTCTGTCAGTGTGATCATGTGATGTATCTGACCCCAGGAATGTGTCAATAAAGTTTCCCCTTCCTGGGACAATGAATTCACGGTGTTCTTATTTCAATTTCCAGGAGTGTACATTCAATATCTCATTGTTGTAGGCAGCCTCAGTGAGCATGATAATTGCCCCCAAGGCGAGGGCGAAATATCAGAGTGGCTACACGAGATGGCGGCTGCTGCAGAGGAAACTGTGAGGCAGCACCGTCTTGCCTTTTCCAGGGATGATGGTTTGGGTGGGAGAGCTACTGGAAAACCCGACTGAACTCCACAATCCTTGGACACAGAATGGAAAAGGTGATTATAAAGCAACCATCGTCGTTACAGCAAATAACGATTATTATTCTGAAATGTTGTTATTTCTTCACAGCGTATGTATTTTAAGAAATCTTGAGTTTGGTACTTAATTTTTCTTCGTCACTCATATGTTACACAGGCACCACAGTCGCCACCACAACAGCTGGCTGTGGCACGAGTGCCTAGAGCGGTGGTTGCGGGGGCGGGACCGAAACACGCGCCCGAGCAGCGTGCAGCGCCGTGCAAAGAGCCACTGGCGGCTGCAGGAGAGGCTGCAGGATCAGCTGCGGCCGCTCCACCACCTGTACCTGCACCGTCGCATACCCCAGGTGTCCGTGGGTGGGCCAGTTGGAAGAAGAAGGAGAACAGCAACGATCTCCCACCCCCAGGCTGGCGGTAGTGAAGACCCCAGTATGCAGCAGCAGCATCGCTGGTGACCATCGCCACAGCCAGCCTGTTCCTGCTGGCCCTCACTGCCACCACCGCTTCTGGCTGACCGCCCTCGCCGGCAATGGAACGTATGTGTGTGCCTCGGCGCATGCCCTGTCCACCTCAAAATGGTTCAAATGGCTCTGAGCACTATGGGACTTAACATCTGAGGTCATTAGTCTCCTAGAACGTAGAACTACTCAAATCTAACTAACCTAAGGATATCACAAACATCCATGCCCGCGGCAGGATTTCAACATGCGACCGTAACAGCAGCGCGGTTCCGGACTGAAGCGCCTAGAACCGCTCGGCCACCGCGGCCGGCTTATCCGCCTCGCCAACTCCATCGTCGACAGGATGGGCATCATCAGAATGAGATTTTCACTCTGCAGCAGAGTGTGCACTGATATGAAACTTCCAGGCAGATTAAAACTGTGTGGCGCACCGAGACTCGAACTCGGGACCTTTGCCTTACGGGGGCAAGTTCTCTACCAACTGAGCTAACCAAGCACGACTCACTACCCGTCCTCACAGATTTACTTCTGCCAGTACCTCGTCTCCTACCTTCCAAACTTTACAGAAGTTCTCCTGCGAACCTTTATTTCAGGAGTGCTACTTCTCCAAGGTTCGCAGGAGAGCTTCTGTAAAGTTTGGAAGGTAGGAGACGAGGTACTGGCAGAAGTAAAGGTGTGAGGACGGGTAGTGAGTCGTACTTGGGTAGCTCAGTTGGTAGAGCACTTGCCCCCGTAAGGCAAAGGTCCCGAGTTCGAGTCTCGGTCCGACACATAGTTTTAATCTGCCAGGAAGTTTCATATCAGCGCACACTCCGCTGCAGAGTGCAAATCTCATTCTGGAAGCATCCTCCAGGCTGTGGCTAATCCATGTCTCCGCAATATCCTTTCTTTCAGGTTCGCAGGAGACGTTCTGTAAAGTTTGGAAGGTAGGAGACGAGGTACTGGCAGAAGTAAAGCTGTGAGGACGGGTAGTGAGTCGTGCTTGGGTAGCTCAGTTGGTAGAGCACTTGCCCACGAAAGGCAAAGGTCCCGAGTTCGAGTCTCGGTCCGGCACACAGTTTTAATCTGCTAGGAAGTTTGGACATCATCAGCATTAGTAATAGAGAAGATCCTGTGGCCAGCGGCAGTTCCCTCTCCTGTCCCTTTAGTGATGGACATCAGGTCAGTGATACCATACTGCAGTTAGAATGCTCAGTGATTTCAGACGCCTTTGAGGAACGAATCTTGTTCACGAGGACTGAGAACCCAGTAGGAGGGTCCCGCGACCCTGTTGGTTTTCTGAGGGTGTGCCTTCCTCTCGTGGAAAAGAAGCTCCTGAAGGTAGTCAATGATCCGCAGTATCCAGCCTTTAAATGCAGTGTGGTGCTCTGTGTCCACATTCGCAACCCCCCTCCCCCCACCCCCCATTTGATTGTGGCGCTGAAGAGACAACTCTTCATTATCTTTCGGGAAAAAATGGAGTGATTACACGGAGCACATCAATCGCCGAGTGGTTTCGTAAATCCGCCTTGACTGCTGTACTGGCCTGCTTTTCCGAGATGGAAGACAGAAGGTCAAAAAAAAAAAAAAAAAGGTTCAAATGGCTCTGAGCACTATAGGACTTAACTTCGGAGGTCATCAGTCCCCTAGAACTGAGAACTACTTAAACCTAACTAACCTAAGGACATCACACACATCCATGCCCGAGGCAGGATTCGAACCTGTGACCGTAGCGGTCACGCGGTTCCAGACTGTAGCGCCTAGAACCGCTCGGCCACTCCGGCCAGCTCAGAAGGTCAGCTAAGGCACTCAGCCGATTACTACATCTGGACATCGATACACATTTCTATGACCTGGTAAATGGAGGGTCTAACACGTATTAAGTCGAAAATAGAAAGGATCAGGCTTGTTTTGCATGGTGAGTCGTGGCTTGCGAGAGTAGTTACAATTACAGAGATCATCCTGAGTGTCCTGGTACACGCCGTGTAGGTGATAATACTAGTGTCTGTTATAACTTTGATGGTATCGAGTTCCCCGTCAAGATCCAGGACATACTTAAATTTGGGGCACAGAATACTGAAATATCGGTTCATGTTTATGGCCTGGAGAAGAATAGCAAGTCAGATGAGCAAGACAAGCATATTGTCGATGGCTCCCTCCATTTCTCAAAATCTGATGGTGAGCATGAGTTGCATGTATGAGGGTCACTCTAAAAGAAATGCTCACTATTTTTTTAAAAATCCATCTTTTATTCTACATGTTTGAAAGTTTTACAGTGTGTAGATACATCCTTTAGGAACAATATTTTCATTTCTGAACATAATTTCCATCCCTCTCAACTGCCTTACGCCATCTTGGAACCAGTGCCTGTATACCCGCACGGTAAAATTCTGCACCAACCTGTTGGAGCCACTGTTTGGCAGCGTGCACAAGGGAGTCATCATCTTCAAACCTTGTTCCACGAAGAGAGTCTTTTAGTTTCCCAAAGAAATGATAGTCATATGGAGCCAGGTCAGGACTGTAAGGCGGGTGTTTCAGTGTTGTCCATCCGAGTTTTGTGATCGCTTCCATGGTTTTTTGACTGACATGTGGCCGTGCGTTGTCGTGCAACAGCAAACCATCCTACTTTTGCCGATGTGGTCGAACACAACTCAGTCGAGCTTGAAGTTTCTTCATTGTCGTCACATATGCACCAGAATTTATGGTGGTTCCACTTGGCATGATGTCCACAAGCAAGAGTCCTCCGGAGTCGAAAAACACCGTAGCCATAACATTTCCAGCAGAAGGTGTGGTTTTGAATTTGTTTTTTTCTTGGGTGAATTTGCATGATGCCACTCCATTGATTGTGTCTTCGTCTCTGGTGAAAAATGATGGGGCCATGTTTCATCACCTGCCACAATTCTTCCAAGAAATCCATCTCCACCATTCTCGTAGTGTTCCAAAAGTTCGCTGCATACCGTTTTTCTTGTTTCTTTGTGAACCACTGTCAACATCCTGGGAACACACCTGGCACAAACCTTTTTTAATGCCAACACTTTGAGTAGTCTGCAAACACTTCCTTCTCCTACCCCAACGTAGCGTGACAATTCGTTCACTGTGATGCGTCTGTCAGCAGTCACCAATTCGTTAACTCTGCACATTGTCTGGAGTGTGTGAAGTACGAGGCCTGCAGCTGCGAGGACAATCCTCAATATTGCCGTGCCCGCTTTCATCACGTAACCTGCTTGCACACCGACTAACTGTACTGCGATCAACAGCAGCATCTCCATAAACCTTCCTCAACCTCTTGTGGATGTTTCCCACTGTCTCGTTTTCACAGCACAGGAATTCTATGACAGCACGTTGCTTGTGAGAACGTCAAGTGTAGCAGCCGTCTTGAAGACATGCTGTGTCGGCGCCACTCACGGGAATAGGTTGAACTAAGTTTGAAAACAAGCGGGAAGGATGTATCTGCACACTGTAAAACTTGCACACATTCAGAATAAAAACTGTATTTTTATAAAAATAATGTGCATTTCTTTTGGAGTGACCCTCGTAAACATTCTGTTCCTCTCTGAAGGTGATAATTACCACTATGTTTGGATCAAAGACATGTCCCGATTCCTTTACAGCCAATTGTCGAAAAAGAACATAAAAAAGCGTATATGCTTAAGATGCCTGAATTATTTCTCCTCAGACAAGTTATAGGGGCACATCTAGTAGATGGCGCTTGCTAGTACCCTGTATGTGTTGTTATCCCTACTGTGGAAAGCAAATTCATAAAGCTTAAGAATGCTCGCCACCAGGAGCGATGCCCATTTGTAGTGTACGTCGACTTTGAAGCCTCCTCGCTACCGTGACCCGCTGTGAAGGTGACCCCTCCGCCCCACATACCACGTTTTGCAGAAAAACACGTACCATATGCGGCAGCGTACCAAACTGTATCGTCCTATGATTCCAGTCTTAACCGCTGCAAATCTTACATCGGGGATAATCCTGCAGTTTGGCTGCTCACTCAGCTCGAAGAACTTTCATGGTAGGTTGATAAGCTTTACAGTGACAACGTTTCCATGACTAAATCGAAGGAGAATGAAGATCTGTACAATAACGCGCTTGATTATCATATTTGTGGGCTGCCATCGGACAGTAAAGCGGAGGAAACTCCTCTTATGGGGAAGTTCCATGGCGCAGCTCACAACGCGTGCAATTTGAAGTACCAGATACCAAGGCACATACCCGTTTTCTTCCATAACACTAGTTAACATGTAATATCTCTTTATATTCTAGTAATTATCCCTGCACAATTCTATGAGTGAATTACGTTTCCTACTTGACCATCTATATACTCGCAGAATCGATGCACAAAGTAGTACAGTACTATTACTATTCCATGAGTGCATAATTACTCTTTGTAATATTCTCTCTGGTGTGTTGAGGGGACTTGTAGGATCTTCTCCGTGCCGAATAGCCGCATTGAATAATTGTAATTTTGCTATCGAGATTACTGGAAGAAAGAGATTGAAAATATATTGTATGCTACTCAAGAAAATATATACTGAGCATTTACATCAAAGGTGTGTAACGAATTTCATTATATATGTATTCTCTAATTGGAAATTTGCACGGAGGTGTCGTTTCGTTGGTAATCAGAAGGGAGCTTCCGATGAATTGGAAACGAAGCTGCAATTATTAGATCCAAGAGCTGCATTATCTCATCGGATAATTAAACTCTATCAAAGCAAACTTTCCGCTTGATCTGAGGTTTCCCGACTGACTACGCAACGCAAGAAAACCAAGACATTTCAGATCGCTTCGAATCATCGAGACTGCGGACAGGGAGAGTCATCGTCCGATTCTGATTAAACAAGTAAAGCTTAATTATAACTTTCTTCAGCGACTGTGATGACTGTGATATGGCTGCTTATGAATGGGGTCATTAGTAAAATACTAACTAACTAACTTTCCTCCTCACCAGCAACCAATATAAACACAATATTAATTAAAATTATAAACAAATTTAAACTTTTTTCTGCGTCTGATTTTAAATGGGTGGGTTTATCTAACTATGGGATGCTGAATACACTGGTAAAATCAGTTTTTCTCCGTGACGTCACATTTACTAGATACACAGCAGAATGAAAAATGGTAATATCGAAAATTGACACAATTAATTCAAACAAAAATACACATTCAGAACGTTTTAAATCAATACCATTTTGTATGTATATAAGGGCACGATGCCAATAAAAGGATCAAATTAGTTCAGAAGATATTTTCGCTTTTAATCGTCTTTGGTATTTGAAAAATGCGGCGACGGAGCTATTCTTTTGTTTGCTGTTTCATCACTCTCCCAACAAAACCCCAGCAGTAGTCACCCATAATCGAAGGGTTCCAATGACCTTGGTAACGGTGTTCCATGGTAAGAATGTCTTAGTGAAAGCATTCACCATGGTCATCATTTACGCCTCCCAAATTTTCCGGGAAGAAATCAAGGTGAGAATGTAAAAAGTGAATTTTAAGCGACAGTTACACCCCATGTTGTTATAGTTGTCGAACAGATCATTCACAATGGTAACATAGTTTTCTGTTACCCAAAAATCCCTTCGTAATTGCTTTAAAAGAAGACCAAGCAGCTAATTGGATATCTGTGAGTTTGGTATCAAAGGTTGGGTCTTTCAGAAATTTTCTTATTTGTGGTCCAACAAATATACCCTCTTTTAGCTTTGCCTCGCTTAATTTGGGAAACTTTTCTTTTAAGTGATTTAAGGCCTCGCCTTCGTTAACCAGAGCTTTTACAAAGTTCTTGATAAGGCCCAACTTCATATGAAGGGGAGGCAAAACGATTTTATCGGGTTCAACCAGTGGGGTATTGTTCACATTTACGTTTCCAGAACATATGACTTCCTTATAGGCCATTCCTTGACTGTATGGTGGTTCTTGGCGTCACAGCTGTCCCAAAGTCACAAAAAGCATCAGTATTTCGTGAATCTAGCCTGTAAACCTGTAAGGAGTGCAACAACTTTTAAATCACAGCAAAGCTGCCATTCATGATTCTCATATTTGATTGCCTCTAGTAGCAAAACCACGGTTTCATAAGTTTCTTTCATGTCTACAGCATAAGCCAAATGTACCGATGGAAATGCATTGCCGTTATGCAGTAGTACTGCTTACAAGCTGGTTTTACTGGAGTCAATAAATAGTGACCGCTCCGGTGGATTATGTTGTACACCTAGCTGCATCATCAGACCATTGAATACACACATTGAATTCTGCATATCGAAATATTGAGCGAAGGAGGCACCTCTTGATCTGAAACAGGAAATTTTTGTTCCTGGAGCTAGAAGGTTCCGTTGTTGCAGTCTCGACCTCAAGAGTTCAGCTTGCTGTTTCGAAAGTTTTAGATCGTGAACCAAATCGTTCAATTCCTTTTGATTCAAGAGCTGGGGCGAAGTGTCATGATATTGAGGGCAGTACTTTTCTATATGTTCAATACTTTCTGATTCACTTGACTGGTGTCAGGTTCAGTGACTTTCATGTTACAGACAGGAACAGGCAAACCCTCATTATGGGGCAAAGGCAAATGCACTGAAGATACATTTGAATATTTTATGTCTGGTTTTGCTTGAATGTCCTGAAATATTTGTAAGACAGAAGTAATACTCTGAATAATGGTCATTAGGCTCACACCACATCATCGTAAGAGCGAGTGGCATGGCTCGACGTTTTCCTTTCAACCACTCGGTTAAGGTTATGGCTCTGAGCACTATGGGACTTAACATCTGTGGTCATCAGTCCCCTAGAACTTAGAACTACTTAAACCTAACTAACCTAAGGACATCACACACATCCATGCCCGAGGCAGGATTCGAACCTGCGACAGTAGCAGTCGCGCGGTTCCGGACTGAGCGCCTAGAACCGCTAGATCGGTTAAGGTTGTAGTACAGGTTATGCAGGCAATATGAGGTGCAAAATTTTTGTCTTGATCACCAACAGGACAATCAAAATACAATTTATATGCCTTCTTAACCAAATCAGTGACTGGTTTTCTTTGGGCTTTTGGAGTGAATTTTCCACACACATAACAAAAGTTGTTGGGGTGGTTTAGACAGAAATAAGATTTACTAGTTGCCAATTTTCTTAGTGTAAGTTTAAAACACGAAAAGTTTGCACTATCTTTCACAGGAAACATTCACTGAGGATCTCTTTCACACCACTGGATTACCACACCAACCATTTACTGACGATTTGTAGATCTTCTAACTCTCCTCTGCAAATCAAAAACGAACAATTAAACATCAAAACGAAGAACAGCAAAAAGCGAAATACTAAAAACGAAAAATAAATCACCTTTAAAAACTCAAAACTGCATGTGCTACAACATTTTGAAAGGTATATTCGGATTCTACACAGCAAAATACATACTAGTTGATGTATCACATCCCACAAGCAAAATGGCTGTCGACTAGTGTAATTTAAGCGGGTAAGATGCTCACTTTCTAGTTGAGCACTTGGCTGATTTCGGCATGGAGAAAGATCAGGTCAGTGTCCTACCTGAGAGCGTCGAGAAATACATTTCATTCTCCCAACGAATGGCGCCAAGAATTACGCTCCGCTTCCTTGATACGCTACATTTTATACAAGTGTCACTCCTGAAACTCGTTGAGACTCTACCTCGGGATGCCATGCGCATCACTCAAGATGCATTTTCCGACGAGGAAAAGTTTGGTTCAAATGGCTCTGAGCACTATGGGACTTAACTGCTGAGGTCATCAATCCCCTAGAACTTAGAACTACGTAAACCTAACTAACCTAAGGACAACACACACATCCATGCCCGAGGCAGGATTCGAACCTGCGACCGTAGCGGTCACCCGGTCCCAGACTGTAGCGCCTAGAACCGCTCGGTCACCCCGGCTGGCGGAAAAGTTTCAACTTGTGACTAGCAAGGGGATTTTTCCCATGCGTGTATGTGGATGGTATGGCGAAACTCAACGAAACCAGGCTATCCAACATAACTGCATTCTCCAGCAACCTCACAGGTGATACCATAACGGATGCAGAGTATGAGCATCCCTTGAATGGTTGGCGGCAGTTCAGTATTTCCACTTTAGAGGTGTTTGCACGACTTTACATGGATACAGACGTGCGCTTGCTCGCGGACGTTTTCGAGATATTCCGGAGTCTATGCATGGTCACATATTCTCTGGATCTCGCCTTTTATTATATGGCCCCTGGGTTGCCTTGTGTTGCAATGCTCAAGAAAACGAAGTGCGGTATCGAATTACTGATCGATGCTGACATGCTTCTTTTCTTTGAGCAAGGGATCTGTTGGAGACTTTGGCAGTGTATCCACATGCGTGCAAAGGCAAATAACCCACGAATGGGTGACAAGTTCAACGATCCCTTGATTCGAGTTACATAATGCTCCAGGATGTAAATAACTTATCTGGGCACGCCATGCAGCAATCACTGCCGATTGGTGAGTTTCGACGGGTTCCCAAAGACGAATGAAAGGGATAAATGGATAAATCATGGGGGGGGGGGGGCGGGGGGTATGGCAGCTGATTTTGATGTAAGGTACGTGGTCGAGGCAGAACTCACATACCCTATTAGTTTGCGTGATGCACACGCCGATTTGCGGCAATATCCAGAGCAACTAGTTCTGCTAGGGCACTCCACGCCAAAACTGATGACACCGCTGGGAAATAATCAGAGATACATTCTTCATTATCGTAATCTCGAACAGTGTCTCAGCTAGGGGTTGGAGCTCGTTAGAATCACCTGGGCTATCTCCATCAAGCAGTCCCCCTAGTTGAAGGAGTATATTGATTTGAATACGAGACAGAGAGCTTCAGCGACGTGTGACTTTGAGAAAGAGTTTTACAAATTGATGAATAATTCAATTTTTGATAAAGCAATGGAGAGTTTTAGGGAATGTCGGGAAATTTTGCTTATAACCGAATGGGGTGAGCGTTATGGCGTACGAAAATGCATTTCCAGACCAAATTTTAAGTGGGTCACCATACTCAATAAGAATTTTGATGTGAAGATGTCGAAAACTGCAGTAGAGTTTACAAAACCTGTTTATGTGGGAATGTGCATTCAAGACCTACCCCAGCTCCACATGTACCGCTTTCATGATAAGTTTGTGAAAACTCATTTCGTAGATCCTAAATTACTTTATATGGATACAGATAGCTTCATCTGTTGGGTGAAGGACTGCGATTCATATGAAGTGATGAGGTATGGCTATAATGAATTCGACACGTTCGCATACACGGCCGATAATCCTTATGGTATTGTTCCACAGAACAAGAAGGCTATCAGCCTTATGAAGGACAATGCAAATGGATTGCCGATTGTGGAGTTTGTAGGTGTGCGATCAAAAATGTATGTGTATCGCACATTGGAAGGTGCCACCCAGAGGTTGGCTAACGGTGTGCATGCTATGGCATCAAGAGCCCTATCTATTGAAGACTATCGAGAGGACAAGAGCTGTAGTCTGTGCTGGAGTCAAAATCGATCTTTTGCATCATAACGATAAAAGGGTCATTTGTGATGACGGGATTGAAACTCTCCCATACTCACACTACTCACTTGTAGGGAGAGAAGGGGTGGGGGACTGTGATTGAGTGAGAGTGAGAGAATGAGAGAGAGAGAGAGAGAGAGAGAGAGAGAGAGAGAGGGTGAGAGTCTGCAGGGTAGTAGTATGACCCTTTTATCGTAGTGTGAGTTATTTTATGTTGTGTGAGCGTGTGTGTGTGTGTGTGTGTGTGTGTGTGTGTGTGTTTGTTTGTGTGTGTGTGATGTAAATATTTATGTGTACTATGTACGCTGTATACACACACACACATATAAACCCTGTGTGGAAAAAATGTATATATATATGCACACCACATGTGTGAAATAAAAGAAAGTTGAAAAAGCATAAACAAAAAATAAAAATAAAAAAGCACAAACAGAAAAAGGCATTTGTATATGTATTTATTCATTCATAATGTATGTGCAGCATATATATATATATATCTTGTAACTAGAATAGAGGAAATATATTTTATTTGTATGAACTGAATAAAAAAAAGAAAATTCGTTACCATAAGTTACCATAAGTAATCCACAGGACATGTGGCCTGTATTTGAAAAAGTGTCATGATGATCTCTCCATTGGCAAAAGATTCCGGAATAGTCCCCCATTCGGATCTCCGGGAGGGGACAGCCAAGGGGGAGGTTACCATGAGAAAAAGATTGAATAATCAACGATAGGATAACGTTCTACGAGTCGGGGCGTGGAATGTCAGAAGCTTGAACGTGGTTGGGAAACTAGAAAATCTGAAAAGGGAAATGCAAAGGCTCAATCTAGATACAGTAGGGGTCAGTGAAGTGAAGTGGAAGGAAGACAAGGATTTCTGGTCAGATGAGTATCGGGTAATATCAGCCGCAGCAGAAAATGGTATAACAGGTGTAGGATTCGTTATGAATAGGAAGGTAGGGCAGAGGGTGTGTTACTGTGAACAGTTCAGTGACCGGGTTGTTCTAATCAGAATCTGACAGCAGACCAACACCGACAACGATAGTTCAGGTATACATGCCGACGTCGCAAGCTGAAGATGAACAGATAGAGAAAGTGTTCAAAATTGGTTCAAATGGCTCTGAGCACTATGGGACTTAACATCTATGGTCATCAGTCCCCTAGACTTAGAACTACTTAAACCTAACTAACCTAAGGACATCACACACATCCATGCCCGAGGCAGGATTCGAACCTGCGACCGTAGCTGTCACGCGGTTCCAGACTGAAGCGCCTAGAACCGCACGGCCACACCGGCCGGCAGAGAAAGTGTATGAGGATATTGGAAGGGTAATGCAGTATGTAAAGGGGGACGAAAATCTAATAGTCATGGGCGACTGGAATGCAGTTGTAGGGGAAGGAGTAGAAGAAAAGGTTACAGGAGAATATGGGCTTGGGACAAGGAATGAAAGAGGAGAAAGACTAATTGAGTTCTGTAACAAGTTTCAGCTAGTAATAGCGAATACCCTGTTCAAGAATCACAAGAGGAGGAGGTATACTTGGAAAAGGCCGGGAGATACGGGAAGATTTCAATTAGATTACATCATGGTCAGACAGAGATTCCGAAATCAGATACTGGATTGTAAGGCGTACCCAGGAGCAGATATAGATTCAGATCACAATATAGTAGTGATGAAGAGTAGGCTGAAGTTCAAGACATTAGTCAGGAAGAATCAATACGCAAAGAAGTGGGATACGGAAGTTCTCTAACGCTATAGATACATCAATAAGGAATAGCGCAGTAGGCAGTACAGTTGAAGAGGAATGGACATCTCTAAAAAGGGCCATCACAGAAGTTGGGAAGGAAAACATAGGTACAAAGAAGGTAGCTGCGAAGAAACCGTAGGTAACAGAAGAAATACTTCAGTTGATTGGTGAAAGGAGGAAGTACAAACATGTTCCGGGAAAATCAGGAATACAGAAATACAAGTCGCTGAGGAATGAAATAAATAGGAAGTGCAGGGAAGCTAAGACGAAATGGCTGCAGGAAAAATGTGAGGACATCGAAAAAGATATGATTGTCGGAAGGACAGACTCAGCATACAGGAAAGTCAAAACAACCTTTGGTGACATTAAAAGCAACGGTGGTAACATTAAGAGTGCAACGGGAATTCCACTGTTAAATGCAGAGGAGAGAGCAGATAGGTGGAAAGAATACATTGAAAGCCTCTATGAGGGTGAAGATTTGTCTGATGTGATAGAAGAAGAAACAGGAGTCGATTTAGAAGAGATAGGGGATCCAGTATTAGAATCGGAATTTAAAAGAGGTTTGGAGGACTTACGGTCAAATAAGGCAGAAGGGATAGATAAAATTCCATCAGAATTTCTAAAATCATTGGGGGAAGTGGCAACAAAACGACTATTCACGTTGGTGCGTAGAATATATGAGTCTGTCGATATACCATCTGACTTTCGGAAAAGCATCATCCACACAATTCCGAAGACGGCAAGAGCTGACAAGTGCGAGAATTATCGCACAATCAGCTTAACAGCTCATGCATCGAAGCTGCTTACAGAATAATATACAGAAGAATGGAAAAGAAAACTGAGAATGCGCTAGGTGACGATCAGTTTGGCTTTAGGAAAAGTAAAGGGACGAAAGAGGCAATTCTGACGTTACGGCTAATAATGGAAGCAAGGCTAAAGAAAAATCAAGACACTTTCATAGGATTTGTCGACCTGGAAAAAGCGTTCGACAATATAAAATGGTGCAAGCTGTTCGAGATTCTGAAAAAAAGTAGGGGTAAGCTATAGGGAGAGACGGGTCATATAAAATATGTACGACAACCAAGAGGGAATAATAAGGGTGGACGATCAAGAACGAAGTGCTCGTATTAAGAAGGGTGTAAGACAAGGCTGTAGCCTTTCGCCCCTACTCTTCAATCTGTACATCGAGGAAGCAATGATGGAAATAAAAGAAAGGTTCAGGAGTGGAATTAAAATACAAGGTGAAAGGATATCAATAATACGATTCGCTGATGACATTGCTATCCTGAGTGAAAGTGAAGAAGAATTAAATGATCTGCTGAAAGGAATGAACAGTGTAATGAGTACACAGTATGGTTTGAGAGTAAATCGGAGAAAGACGAAGGTAATGAGAAGTAGTAGAAATGAGAACAGCGAGAAACTTAACATCAGGATTGATGGTCACGAAGTCAATGAAGTTAAGGAATTCTGCTACCTAGGCAGTAAAATAACCGATGACGGACGGAGCAAGGAGGACATCAAAAGCAGACTCGCTATGGCAAAAAAGGCATTTCTGGCCAAGAGAAGTCTACTAATATCAAATACCGGCCTTAATTTGAGGAAGAAATTTCTGAGGATGTACGTCTGGAGTACAGCATTGTATGGTAGTGAAACATGGACTGTGGGAAAACCGGAACAGAAGAGAATCGAAGCATTTGAGATGTGGTGCTATAGACGAATTTTGAAAATTAGGTGGACTGATAAGGTAAGGAATAAGGAGGTTCTACGCAGAATCGGAGAGGAAAGGAATATGTGAAAAACACTGATAAGGAGAAGGGACAGGATGATAGGTCATCTGCTAAGACATGAGGGAATGACTTCCATGGTACTAGAGGGAGCTGTAGAGGGCAAAAACCGTAGAGGAAGACAGATATTGGAATACGTCAAGCAAATAATTGAGGACGTAGGTTGCAAGTGCTACTCTGAGATGAAGAGGTTAGCACAGGAAAGGAATTCGTGGCGGGCCGCATCAAACCAGTCAGTAGACTGATGACAAAAAAAGTCTTTGTTGTTGTTTTTGTTGTTGTTATATACAAAAGGACCTATTTGTTATTGCATTATGTATGTATATGTACATATAATGGCTGAAGATGTCTCTATTATTCCTGCATCTGCTGTGTACGTTACGAATGCAACATCTTTAGATATGAAGTGCCTATGCTCATTATCATAGAAACGCTGAGTGTCGGTGATGATGTTCACACATTGAGATGCCATTGTGGAATGCTCTAGGTAAGGCGCAGCATCTGTTCATTTATACAGTTCGTTACACAGCACCGCTGACCTGCCAGCAGTTGATCACATTGTCATGTAGAACTAGACCATACATGGCAGTGTGTTCTGCGGAACTTTCTGAAGATTCAAATTCAGTTCAACATCTATAACTCCAGACTTAACTTTCTCGTTCAGTTTTGAGCAGTCTATTGCGATGATCGGTGATAACTCCTTGAATTTCCATTGACTGAGTAGACACCCTCCTCCTTTGTCTTTAGCACTTTCATAGTAAGAAGCACGAAACTTCACATACATGTCATATGCTAGACAGTACACATTTTCATCCCACTACAGACGTAAATCGTCATATGGGTAGACTTCTGAATTCAAGTAGACTCTGGCGTTAGTTAACTTGCAGTTGTCTAATACAGTGGAATCATTTGAAATATTCTCTCTTTTGTCAGTCTCAAACGCAAATATGATGAATCTAGGTGTCTCTAGCTGCGAAGAGGTTTAAATAGCACATATTTGTCTGCTTGCAGTTGGTGGCACTGGTTACTCGTACAACCCCCCCCCCCCCCCCTCCACAAGAATGAAATGTTAGTGACAGAAATGAATCGGAATTCAGGACTTTTAAAAGCTTCAAGCGCGCTCCTTGTCTGATGCACTTACATGAGGCATTTTCCATATTATCTTGCTGATTGCGATCATCTTCTCCTCTTGAGCTCCTTGAATGTATGAGGTATTATCCATTGCACTCTGTACCAGAATGAGTTTCTGTTTAGGGTTCATAATAATCTGCCTCATGTCTTCAAAGTGGCCCATAAGCAGTTTTAGAGGTAGGCATGCATCGCTTGTACTTTGCAATTTCTCCATCCGCAGGATCGTCTATGAACCACCCCGCATTTTATAAACCATTCAAATCTGTGGGTGATGCAGAGACGGATATTTTAAGGGCTTATCTTACGCCAACACTGCATGTACGGTCGATTTCAGACCCATTAAATTCATAGTGTATGTTTAAAAAATACGAGTGCTAAAGCCTTAAGTGTAAGCTTGGATCCCACTGCATCGCTGCCGTCGGTTTTCTTGAATGACGCCTCCAAATATATGAAACTCTTGCATGGAAGCGTCAGTGCGTCTTGGTGCTGGATGATAGTCTTTAATTTCATCTTTCTTGTTAAATGTGACTGAAGCGTAAGGTTTGCACGAGAAGTGTTCCTGATGCATAATTCACTCATCATACTCTACTTGGCTAGTTATATTGAGTGAGGACGTTATTGCGAGATTTCAAGCCAACTGATTTAAGAAACTCGTAGTTAGCACATGTTATTACTTCCTGGTTTGGCAGCGAAGTGATGTGCTGTGGATTTGGTGCACTGGTTTTATACCGTACGCCCATCCTGCCTTAGATGTAATCGTACAATTATTTCCTCACCACGAAAGTCAAGAAGTTGATTATTCTGGTCCACAATATGCAACTCCAAATAGTCCAATGTCTGAACTGTCACTGGAAGGTATATTGGATTGGTTGGAGTCTTAACAATCGTATACCCTCTTGCAACTGAGGGGAAGAATCCGTAAATAGTATGAATATGATAGGAGTTTGTTGCAATGTTACACTTGACTCTGATTGTGCTGACAAGTAGAATGTCAACAGTCTGATCCGACTTGTAAAATTTACTAGGGTCCTTCTTCAAAACCTGCCCTTTTGTGTAGCCTAGTAGGGGCCCTATTGAACATTTCTGGTTAAAAGCAGTCGTTGTATTTATATTCCTTATTTCAGATTTAAGTGTATTGATGTTTGCAAGTATCTCAATACCTTTTCCAGATTGTGTTAAGACTTCATTTAAATCGTCACTATCGTACGCACCAGGTTCTATTTTCACAATGTCTTTTTCACCGTTAATATCTACAGGGTGTTTCAAAAATGACCGGTATATTTGAAACGGCAATAAAAACTAAACGAGCAGCGATAGAAATACACCGTTTGTTGCAATATGCTTGGGACAACAGTACATTTTCAGTCAGACAAACTTTCGAAATTACAGTAGTTACAATTTTCAACAACAGATGGCGCTGCGGTCTGGGAAACTCTATAGTACGATATTTTCCACATATCCACCATGCGTAGCAATAATATGGCATAGTCTCTGAATGAAATTACCCGAAACCTTTGACAACGTGTCTGGCGGAATGGCTTCACATGCAGATGAGATATACTGCTTCAGCTGTTCAATTGTTTCTGGATTCTGGCGGTACACCTGGTCTTTCAAGTGTCCCCACAGAAAGAAGTCACAGGGGTTCATGTCTGGCGAATAGGGAGGCCAATCCACGCCGCCTCCTGTATGTTTCGAATAGCCCAAAGCAATCACACGATCATCGAAATATTCATTCAGGAAATTAAAGACGTCGGCCGTGCGATGTGGCTGGGCACCATCTTGCATAAACCACGAGGTGTTCGCAGTGTCGTCTAAGGCAGTTTGTACCGCCACAAATTCACGAAGAATGTCCAGATAGCGTGATGCAGTAATCGTTTCGGATCTGAAAAATAGGCCAATGATTCCTTTGGAAGAAATGGCGGCCCAGACCAGTACTTTTTGAGGATGCAGGGACGATGGGACTGCAACATGGGGCTTTTCGGTTCCCCATATGCGCCAGTTCTGTTTATTGATGAAGCCGTCCAGGTAAAAATAAGCTTCGTCAGTAAACCAAATGCTGCCCACATGCATATCGCCGTCATCAATCCTGTGCACTATATCGTTAGCGAATGTCTCTCGTGCAGCAATGGTAGCGGCGCTGAGGGGTTGCCGCGTTTGAATTTTGTATGGATAGAGGTGTAAACTCTGGCGCATGAGACGATACGTGGACGTTGGCGTCATTTGGACCGCAGCTGCAACACGGCGAACGGAAACCCGAGGCCGCTGTCGGATCACCTGCTGCACTAGCTGCGCATTGCCCTCTGTGGTTGCCGTACGCGGTCGCCCTACCTTTCCAGCATGTTCATCCGTCAGATTCCCAGTCCGTTGAAATTTTTCAAACAGATCCTTTATTGTATCGCTTTTCGGTCCTTTAGTTACATTAAACCTCCGTTGAAAACTTCGTCTTGTTGCAACAACACTGTGTTCTAGGCGGTGGAATTCCAACACCAGAAAAATCCTCTGTTCTAAGGAATAAACCATGTTGTCTACAGCACACTTGCACGTTGTGAACAGCACACGCTTACAGCGCAAAGACGACGTACAGAATGGCGCACCCACAGACTGCGTTGTCTTCTATATCTTTCACATCACTTGCAGCGCCATCTGTTGTTGAAAATTGTAACTACTGTAATTTCGAAAGTTTGTCCGCCTGAAAATGTACTGTTGTCCCAAGCATATTGCAACAAACGGTGTAGTTCTATCGCTGCTCGTTTAGTTTTTATTGCCGTTTCAAATATACCGGTCATTTTTGAAACACCCTGTAGATACAGTTTGTTGCTAGTCTCGGTGATACGAGTATTTGGGATGCTGTTGTACGCCTCCAGTCCAATCAATGCAATATTCCATTGACCAATGCTCAAATCAATTGGTAGGAAGTAATTTGCACGCAATACAGGTGATCGTTCTTTTAAAGTCAAAGCGTACGACACTGCATCTGAAACTCAACTGATGAAGGAATCTGCTTCTTCTTCTTTGTAAATGTCAGGAGAAACATAATGCATAGATGTCGGCAGATGTGTGCATTAAAGTCCTGATAGCGCCGAAAATTGTAGAGCACACGTCTTCTGCGAGTGAAGTATAGTTGTAATTCTTCTGGCGGTTGCAGGTCACCAAATGAGTCGAAATAGGAGACGGTGTCTGCATTTTTCATAACATATGATTCCCAATGGGTGCCGGGGCCTCCAGCAACATCTAAATTCACAATGCCACATTCACCAGTTATCCACATAGTCTTCGGTAATGTATCCCGCACAAACACACCACGGAATCTTGGAATGTTGAATTTTTTCTAACAAATTTAAGATCAGTATTTGTGAGAGGCCGATCTGGTAGGACTGCTAAAGTGTTTTTATTATTTCTGAATAGACCAAGCCCTTTTCCGGTCGTTGCGGCTTCCGTCATGTGGTTATGTCTTGTTGCCTCTTCTAACTGTGCTTGGGAGTTTTATGCGTTTTTGACCATTCGAGCAATAGCTGCAGCACCACCAGCGAGGGACCTTACTGCCGAGAGTGTGGAGAGAGCTGGAAGAGAACCACCAGACGCCTTGGGTATTGGTAGAACTTGAGGTACTTCAATCAGTCCTCATCTTCTTCTTCCCGCAACTTTCTGCTTCTGAGCGTTTTTAGCTCCATACATCTCTATCAGAACACAGTTCTTCAAACAGCTCTGCTTCCCACCCTTCTTCTTCTTGTTTAGTGCACAACGTGCAGCATTTATAATTCACTCGAAATTCACCATTCCTAAACGCTACTTAATTTTCCTACGCATGGTTTTATCAAACTCAAATGCTGTAACGTGTTGACCTATACCAGTATCTTTTCTTCAGTGTAACGCCTTAGCCATATCAGCTAAAATCCTATTTGCAACGTGACGACTTGGGAGATCTTTATTTGTAGCGTATGCAATATCATGTTTCATACACGCTTCGCCGAGCAGATTAACTCCCTTTATCACCTCGTGCCAATCGTTTCTCAATCATTGTTCGAGGTCCACAGCTGTTATATCCCAGAATGTGTAATTCCACTGGGAAATAGTCTAGACTACCACCCGCTCCTCTAATGCGCCTCCTATCACGCATGTTATGCTACTGCAGTGGTCGTGGTCTGTGCACCCCATTATACAGCAGACCGTTAGTATCAATCCAACTAGCAGCGTGGGGTAGCTGTGCGGTCTCAGATGTCTTGTCACGGTTCACGCGGCTCCCCTTTCGGAGGTTTGAGTCCTCCCTCGGGCGTGGATGTGTGTGTTATCCTCAGCATAAGTTAGTTTAAGTTAGATTAAGTAGTGCTAAAGCCTAGGGACCGATGACCTCAGCTGTTTGGTCCTATAGTCCTTATCACAATTTTTTTTTTCAATCCAACTGTTTTGTGCTGCAGGGAAACTAAGCCATTTCACTAGCGCTCTATTTCCCCGACATCCTCGGTGCAGATGCAACCTGCAGTTTCTTCACATTTACTATCCTTCAAGATATAAGTTCTAGGATTCGTTCTTTGCACCTTTGAAACTGTAAATATCTCTGTTGAGCAGTTCGGTAGGCATGATTTCTTGAATGCTGTCTTGTTTTGACATACGTACCAAATCACCTTGTAAGGTGGCTATAATTTCGCATCTTACAATCACTCATCCACATACTTTTCCGTGATCTACAAACACAATTAGGTATCATGTGATGGGTTGTACATCTTACATACAGGGTGTTTCAAAAATGACCGGTATATTTGAAACGGCAATAAAAACTAAACGAGCAGCGATAGAAATACACCGTTCGTTGCAATATGCTTGGGACAACAGTACATTTTCAGGCAGACAAACTTTCGAAATTACAGTAGTTACAATTTTCAACAACAGATGGCGCTGCGGTCTGGGAAACTCTATAGTACGATATTTTCCACATATCCACCATGCGTAGCAATAATATGGCGTAGTCTCTGAATGAAATTACCCGAAACCTTTGACAACGTGTCTGGCGGAATGGCTTCACATGCAGATGAGATGTACTGCTTCAGCTGTTCAATTGTTTCTGGATTCTGGCGGTACACCTGGTCTTTCAAGTGTCCACACAGAAAGAAGTCACAGGGGTTCATGTCTGGCGAATAGGGAGGCAAATCCACGCCGCCTCCTGTATGTTTCGGATAGCCCAAAGCAATCACACGATCATCGAAATATTCTTCAGGAAATTAAAGACGTCGGCCGTGCGATGTGGCCGGGCACCATCTTGCATAAACCACGAGGTGTTCGCAGTGTCGTCTAAGGCAGTTTGTACCGCCACAAATTCACGAAGAATGTCCAGATAGCGTGATGCAGTAATCGTTTCGGATCTGAAAAATGGGCCAATGATTCCTTTGGAAGAAATGGCGGCCCAGACCAGTACTTTTTGAGGATGCAGGGACGATGGGACTGCAACATGGGGCTTTTCGGTTCCCCATATGCGCCAGTTCTGTTTATTGACGAAGCCGTCCAGGTAAAAATAAGCTTCGTCAGTAAACCAAATGCTGCCCACATGCATATCGCCGTAATCAATCCTGTGCACTATATCGTTAGCGAATGTCTCTCGTGCAGCAATGGTAGCGGCGCTGAGGGGTTGCCACGTTTGAATTTTGTATGGATAGAGGTGTAAACTCTGGCGCATGAGACGATTCGTGGACGTTGGCGTCATTTGGACCGCAGCTGCAACACGGCGAACGGAAACCCGAAGCCGCTGTTGGATCACCTGCTGCACTAGCTGCGCGTTGCCCTCTGTGGTTGCCGTACGTGGTCGCCCTACCTTTCCAGCACGTTCATCCGTCACGTTCCCAGTCCGTTGACATTTTTCAAACAGATCCTTTATTGTATCGCTTTTCGGTCCTTTGGTTACATTAAACCTCCGTTGAAAACTTCGTCTTGTTGCAACAACACTGTGTTCTAGGCGGTGGAATTCCAACACCAGAAAAATCCTCTGTTCTAAGGAATAAACCATGTTGTCTACAGCACACTTGCACGTTGTGAACAGCACACGCTTACAGCAGAAAGACGACGTACAGAATGGCGCACCCACAGACTGCGTTGTCTTCTATATCTTTCACATCACTTGCAGCGCCATCTGTTGTTGAAAATTGTAACTACTGTAATTTCGAAAGTTTGTCCGCCTGAAAATGTACTGTTGTCCCAAGCATATTGCAACAAACGGTGTATTTCTATCGCTGCTCGTTTAGTTTTTATTGCCGTTTCAAATATACCGGTCATTTTTGAAACACCCTGTATGAATATATAAAGGAGACTGACATTGTAACGTACGTCTTGTAAATAATTGTTAACGCTTATTGCATGAAAGGTGACGGAGTGTCTTTATTATAAAAACGGTGTAATGAATGATTGCCTATACCAGTGGAGGTTGGAATACCAGTGGAAATGAAACGGCTGGCGGAACTGAAGCCGTGGGTGGGAGGCCCACACAGGTGTGTTGGTCCTGCTTAAACACAGGAAATGTCAAGACGGACGTCGTAGCACCTAAGTGCTGGAGCACAGTAGAGTCGCGACCAGCCGGTTTTGTAGCCGAACTGGAAGGATTACACTTCGGAAGCTACGAAAATCTTGGACGCAGGTGAGAGGAACGAAGAAGCGGCACCTCGGAAACCACGCAGGCTGGATTATTTTCAAGGATTTTACTCAGAAGCGCACCACTGTACGAGTATAGGTTTTTCCCCGCCAACTTTCCGCGCTGGACGACAAAAGATTAAAACATGGTTGGTCGGCGTTCCGAAGAATCTGTAGAGAGGGAGAATATTCCGTGGTTTCGGGAATGTGATTCGTTTTCGGAATTACGACGGTGGGGAGCCGAGCCTTGCTGGGAGGCCAGGTGTGGAGAGACGAGGTCTTCCGTTGTGAGCGCCCGTGTGTGACGGTCACCCGATATCAGCTTTTGTTGCTACGGACGGACTTTCTGTCTTTGCTCTCAGTAGAGTTGATAGTTAGAACAGTTAGGAACTGTACTGTTGCGAACCTATACGATTCTGGACTTCACCTCCGGGTTGGAAGTCGTCGTGGAGTACGCAGCATTCAGTAATGGAGAGCACTTCCTCTGCCTATACTTATGTTGAGACGTTATCTGACCTCCGTCCTTGTGGCTGGGAGTTCGCGTTTCTCGTCTGTAGAACACAGAGAGGAGAAGATAGTATTAGAGTAATTAGTCAGAGGATTTCCTTCTGCCGTCCTAGTGTTTGCAAGAGTTTATTTGTGGCTGGAGTTCTTCCATCGACGCAGACATGTACGAGAACCAGCACGCCGATGCAACAGACGCAGTACGTAGGGTGATATCGCAAATTGCCTCGGCTTATTAGGGCTATAAAGCTAAACAGCTGTGATCACGTTAGTTTATTTCCACTGAGGTTCCACACCACCATAGATCATCTTTTAAAGTAGTGTCTTCTAGTGTTTGGTACGAAGATGATGTCAGTCATTTCGTGTTATTGATATTAGATCGCGTAGTCATAATAAGGGGCAGAGTTGGGCAATTGATTAGTAATTTCACTTAGGGAATATAAACTTTGTAATATAATCTACAATAAATATATAAGCAGAAACAACATTTATCATTTAGTAGGATTAGTTGCCTTCATTATTCATTTATGTTTAGATTGTAATTTATAGGATTAAGAGATCCTAAGATCTGCTTCAGGGGGTAGTCAGACAGGGCCAAATCTTCATTTTAGTGTTTATTATTTTCCGTTGTGCACATTCATTTTACACCCGCCTGGAGTAGCATCATGTATACGTCTTAACCTGCCAGGATCCTAATTAGACTCTTCTGATAGTAGTCATGAAGTGGTTTGAAACCTCGGAAATTTTCAAATTTTTTTTCTCCATTTAATGTTTAGGTGTTATTGATAGTGGTCACCAGCTTGCGTGCATAGTTTTCAGTGGTAAAGTCACGCGATAACATTAAAAATAATCTTTGTGTACTTTAATGTATTTCTTTTCAGTCCACTGGCTGCAATTTATTGATTTATGTTAGGTAATGTGTCAGTGTATTAGCTTCTTTGTTGTGGATATTTATCTTACGTGTCGTTACATAATAAATATGGATATTGTAAATTGAGTGCTTTTTAAGGGAGAATTGTCATCAGGGATCAGTCCATGTTAACTAGGGCGAAAGCGCGCTTAGTAGCACAACAGAACACGAGTTGTAACAATATACACTCCTGGAAATGGAAACAAGAACACATTGACACCGGTGTGTCAGACCCACCATATTTGCTCCGGACACTGCGAGAGGGCTGTACAAGCAATGATCACACGCACGGCACAGCGGACACACCAGGAACCGCGGTGTTGGCCGTCGAATGGCGCTAGCTGAGCAGCATTTGTGCACCGCCGCCGTCAGTGTCAGCCAGTTTGCCGTGGCATACGGAGCTCCGTCGCAGTCTTTAACACTGGTAGCATGCCGCGACAGCGTGGACGTGAACCGTATGTGCAGTTGACGGACTTTGAGCGAGGGCGTATAGTGGGCATGCGGGAGGCCGGGTGGACGTACCGCCGAATTGCTCAACACGTGGGGCGTGAGGTCTCCACAGTACATCGATGTTGTCGCCAGTGGTCGGCGGAAGGTGCACGTGCCCGTCGACCTGGGACCGGACCGCAGCGACGCACGGATGCACGCCAAGACCGTAGGATCCTACGCAGTGCCGTAGGGGACCGCACCGCCACTTCCCAGCAAATTAGGAACACTGTTGCTCCTGGGGTATCGGCGAGGACCATTCGCAACCGTCTCCATGAAGCTGGGCTACGGTCCCGCACACCGTTAGGCCGTCTTCCGCTCACGCCCCAACATCGTGCAGCCCGCCTCCAGTGGTGTCGCGACAGGCGTGAATGGAGGGACGAATGGAGACGTGTCGTCTTCAGCGATGAGAGTCGCTTCTGCCTTGGTGCCAATGATGGTCGTATGCGTGTTTGGCGCCGTGCAGGTGAGCGCCACAATCAGGACTGCATACGACCGAGGCACACAGGGCCAACACCCGGCATCATGGTGTGGGGAGCGATCTCCTACACTGGCCGTACACCACTGGTGATCGTCGAGGGGACACTGAATAGTGCACGGTACATCCAAACCGTCATCGAACCCATCGTTCTACCATTCCTAGACCGGCAAGGGAACTTGCTGTTCCAACAGGACAATGCACGTCCGCATGTATCCCGTGCCACCCAGCGTGCTCTAGAAGGTGTAAGTCAACTACCCTGGCCAGCAAGATCTCCGGATCTGTCCCCCATTGAGCATGTTTGGGACTGGATGAAGCGTCGTCTCACGCGGTCTGCACGTCCAGCACGAACGCTGGTCCAACTGAGGCGCCAGGTGGAAATGGCATGGCAAGCCGTTCCACAGGACTACATCCAGCATCTCTACGATCGTCTCCATGGGAGAATAGCAGCCTGCATTGCTGCGAAAGGTGGATATAAACTGTACTAGTGCCGACATTGTGCATGCTCTTTTGCCTGTGTCTATGTGCCTGTGGTTCTGTCAGTGTGATCATGTGATGTATCTGACCCCAGGAATGTATCAATAAAGTTTCCCCTTCCTGGGACAATGAATTCACGGTGTTCTTATTTCAATTTCCAGGAGTGTAGAAATGGCAGATACGCGGGGTAGTCAAGAGAGCTTATGGGACGAGAAAGAGCTATGTTAGCAGCACAAGGCACAGGTGAGGGGAATACAGACCCAAAGGAATTTTTTGAGGATGATAGACACAGTCAAGCCCGTGGTGGGCAATCTGATGGCGAAGATGAGGAACAGCGACACAGTGAGACAATCGTAAAGATACGGGAATGTGGTGTAGGGAGTCCAAATGAACGCAGAACAACTACGAATTGTGGCAGATCGCCGTCGGTGGTATCGTCACCAGGCAACATGTCAGGGGCTCGCGGTGAGGACTTTATTGAATACCAAGAAATGGAAAGGGAACATGGGAGATCCCCTAAGAGTAGAGGAATGCCGGTCGGAGTGGCCGAGAGGTTCTAGGCGCTACAGCCTGGAACCGCGCGACCGCTACGGTCGCAGGTTCGAATCCTGCCTCGGGCATGGATGTGTGTGATGTCTTTAGGTTAGTTAGGTTTAAGTAGTTCTAAGTTCTAGGGGACCGATGACCTCAGATGTTAAGTCCCATAGTGCTCAGACCCATTTGAACCATTTGAAGTAGAAGAATGGAACGTCACAATAGGAGAGAAGATTTAGATAACACAGGTATGTAGGACATCCTTGCATACCTAAAAGAAATAGCAAGTAAAATTCTAAACGTTAGTGCAGAAATGGGAAGTAAAATTCAAAACGTTAGTGTCGAAATTCAATCAATAAAATATGAGACGAGGGAAGTGAAAAATGAGGTAGTGACGCCTGAACAAAACTATAACGAGAGATTGCGGAGGTCAGAAGAACCGTGAGCGAGGAGCGATTACTAGCGAGAGGTGCAAAGCGGATTGCTATTGAAACATTAGAGAAAACAGAAAATACGACAAAGATAGGTAGATGTGCATTAACGAAGTTGCAGAGGGGCATGAAACAAGTAGATAGTGTCGGGAGTTCCATGCGGCTTTTCGCGGATGATGCTGCAGTACACAGAGAAGTTGCAGCATTAGAAAATTGTAGCGAAATGCAGGAAGATCTGCAGCGGATAGGCACTTGGCGCAGGGAGTGGCAACTGACCCTTAACATAGGCAAATGTAATGTATTGCGAATACATAGAAAGAAGGATCCTTTATTGTATGATTACATGATAGCGGAACAAACACTGGTAGCAGTTACTTCTGTAAAATTTCTGGGAGTATGCGTGCGGAACGATTTGAAGTGGAATGATCATATAAAATTAATTGTTGGTAAGGCGGGTACCAGGTTGAGATTCATTGGGAGAGTCCTTAGAAAATGTAGTCCATCGACAAAGGAGGTGGCTTACAAAACACTCGTTCGACCTATACTTGAGTATTGCTCATCAGTGTGGGATCCGTACCAGGTCGGGTTGATGGAGGAGATAGAGAAGATCCAAAGAAGAGCGGCGCGTTTCGTCACAGGGTTATTTGGTAACCGTGATATCGTTACGGATATGTTTAGCAAACTCAAGTGGCAGACTCTGCAAGAGAGGCACTCTGCATCGCGGTGTAGCTTGCTCGCCAGGTTTCGAGAGGGTGCGTTTCTGGATGAGGTATCGAATATATTGCTTCCCCCTACTTATACCTCCCGAGGAGATCACGAATGTAAAATTAGAGAGATTCGAGCGCGCACGGAGGCTTTCAGACAGTCGTTCTTCCCGCGCACCATACGCGACTGGAACGGGAAAGGGAGGTAATGATAGTGGCACGTAAAGTGCCCTCCGCCACACACCGTTGGGTGGCTTGCGGAGCATAAATGTAGATGTAGATGTAGAAGTAGAAATAACGCAACTGCAAAACACGGAAATTGCACCAAATAAGGCATTGACCGAGGAGCTCTCCCAATTTCTTCAGTCTGGAACAGCGCTATGATCGCAGGTTCGAATCCAGCCTCAGATTTATTCCTGCAGCAAGACGTTGGCTCCGATTTCGACCAGTAGAGTGTTACCATCTGGGCATATGGGCCGTCGCGGGAAGATGGAGTAAGGCTGTTGCAATGAACGGAGATGATGTTGAAAAATAGGGTTTTGTAGCCAAAAGAGTGGGGAATTATATGATGGATTGGAATCCTGAACAAAACAAAACCTGCTTTCAGAAAGAAATGTGTTGCATTACTTACTGAACGCCCTTCGTAGAACTAGGCAGTGAGTAAAAATAAACGAAGTATAGAGAGATTTGACGTTCCAAGTCTTGCCTGAGTGTTTGTTCTTCCAAGCATTCGTCAGAGCAGCACCAAGCTAAATCTGGCGACAAAATTCCTCTGAAGAAGAGACGTGTTGCAGCGTTCCATTTTCCGCCCCAAAGGCACACAAACAACGACGCAGCCGACTTGCGAAAACGTCCCACGTTACTTCAACCAGCGGGAAGGTTTTCATAAGGCCAGGCTGCTGAGGCAATAACCGGAAAAAATTCCACATAGTGAATTCCAGATAATGAAATTTATTCTTTTGTTTTTAATTTTCTTCATTCCTTTATATCTGAATTTCATGTGTCCATCTTCAAAAAATTGAAGATCCCATGAGTAATTAATTTAGAATATCTATCTGGTAAAATAATTTTAAAATCGTTATTAAGCTCCATATACGTTTTTCCTCATATATAGTATTTAAATATTTACATCCAGTAACATTATATAAAATGTTTACCTCTAGCTCACTTAGTTTTTAATCTCTTTCAAGGCACTTACATTGTTGAGCTTTTTGATTAGAGTATCCATTTATATACAAAAAAATTCATTTAGATTTTATAATTTGTAATGTCCATGTAAAAGTGTATCTATTTTATTTTCCTTAATATATCTTGTATATCCACGTGGACTCAATGCTTTCTCGTTTTTTTCAACTGTGTAAATTTCATGTCTTTCACATCGAATCTTTTTTTCTGTAATGTTCTCTTGTCTTAATCAAACAATCTTTGTTATCTGCTAAGCTTATCCTATTTTAACAGCACATTTCTTAACTCTTTTAGATTTTTTCTCTGTTTTATTAAAGGTGATTTTTGTCTTATTCATGTGCATGGCAACCAGAGTTTCATTAAATATAATTCTTCCTTTAAAGTTTGGCTTTGCTATTAATTTACCACACTTTTCTCTACCTGATACTTATTTGATATCCACTCCATTTATTATATTTTCCTTTGTCTTACCAGACACAGAATTATTCATCAATTTCTAGAAATCCTTTTCAAAATCATTATTCAATTGTATTTACATTTGTGTATTCAAGTCTATATATTTCTTCAACCAATAAGATTGTTTAAATTTTAAAACTCTGTGAATTTTTGTTATCTTCATTCTTGGAGATAGGTATTGTTTAAGATTTCTGTAGTGAACAACATAATTGTTTTTGTTTTCCAGAGTAGTTGACAGTTTGCTTTCTTTAGTACCTGACACAATCTTATTTTCAGGAGTGAGTGGTAAATCTTTATGTAAATCATTCATTTCTTTTGGATATTCCAGATCTACTTGGAAAATATGTCCAACTTAAGCAGTATCCGATATTTCACTTATTTTTGTACAATCGCACTTTATGCTCATGTCTTCAGACCAATCAAAATTATTTGGTTCATTTTATTCAGTTCTAGAGTGTGGTAAATACTGACTCATAGCATAACAATATAAATTGTTTGCATCTAAATATGCTAAATAATTGGAAATATTTTTTTCATAATAGTTTTTAATATATTTATTATTTGCTTTCATGTATCCTTTACAACATTGAGATATACTATTTCGTATTCCTTTTTCAACCATAAGAATCATGTTGTAATCATGTAATAATTCTAGTGGTTATCCAGTGATATTCAACATTGCAACCCAAGATAAACTGGATGCAGTAAAATACCAAGATGGATCTAAATCGTATGCTTTTATACAAGTTTTTCCAAAATTTTCAGAAATATCAGCTAACAATAGTACATCAGTTTTCAGATACAGATCATAATATTCACCATGATGTTTCATATTAAATTTTTTCCAAACCAATTTTGCATCTTAATAGTCTTCATCACTTATTACACAGTCATTCAATTTATTGTAAAATGCTTCTTTCGCTGGTAATTGTGTCCATTGAAATTTCTTCCAAGAATCCATGTAATCATATGGATATACACCATTTCTGATCACTAAATAGAAAAATTCTGCTTTGAACTTCTTAATATTATTCTTTGATCCCTCTTCAGATTTGATGAAAGTTTGTGAAGTGAAGAAGCCATAAATTTAAATATATCAATAAATCTCATTTTCAAACTTTCTGTGTTTTTACTAAAACTAATATATCTGTCTCTATTGTTGTGTATTAAACCTCTCTCTTTCTTATCATACCTAAGTTCTTTCACAAACAAATGAGAATCATATTCAGATAAATTATGTAAATAAATTTCTACAGAATTTGGCTGTTTTAACTGAAAATTACATTTATTACATTGAGAGGTGGCATGAGCCCCCTCTCATATTTCTATCTTACGATTTTCCTCTCTAATTGCATGCAGTGAAAAGTCGCTATTCCTTCACACGCGGACTTCCCACGCAGAGTCTCTCGTCACCCGGGTGGTCCGGTGACAGGCGGGCTCTGCTGATCTGGAAAGGGTTAAGCCGACGGGTTTGAGGAAGACGAGTGAATGCTTTGCAGACGCCGACATTGTCAAAAGACACGCCCAGAGGGGTCTGAAGTAGCGGCTGGGCTAAAGGTTCTGTTACTTCGCAGAAACTTAGCGAAAACACTTTCTGGCGGGCTACCAGCGAGGCGTGGGAATGACTTGTGTACCCAGGCAGTTGTGGCGGGAAAATTCCCGCGCTTTCTGCAAAATAGTAACTGTGATTGGCTTGCTCAGGGCATATCTCCGTGACGTAGCAAAATCAGCGCAGAAATTGGCGCCAAGAATCTCCATTGGTGGAATGGTAGTCCTCCGGCAATAGAGTGGAATTTTCCGCCGGTTTTCGAGTTGCTGATGGGACCGTTTAACCACGGCCACTGTCGTGGGGGCGGGAATGTTGTGTGTTTGGCCTATACGGGTGCTGTAGGTAGTCGGCTCTCGCATTTCGGTCGAGGACGTCGAAGCAACCAGCCATCGCCTCCGGTACGCAAAATCGTGTTCTTGCAGTTAAGAAGACAGATTGGTAAGGTATGTCCGCAGCACCGGCAGACAGGGATTTTCCTAGGTGATAATCAGAGCTCAGCAGAGCATGCCTGTTCGTCTTTTTCTAACTTTGTTCTGTCTTGGGTAGCAGCAATTAATGTAGGGTTGGCTATGTGTTTTCTCTTAAGATTTGAGTTGCAAGGAATTGGCATAATCCTGACAATCTTGTTTAGGGACAACTTCACATTCACAGCGTTTGTTTGAGTATCCAATTTGAGCCAATTTGATGTATTGTAAATGTTTCATGTGTTTTTGTTTGTTATTTTGTGTTTAGTCTTAATAAATCATATTGTTATTTTGGACAGAACTTTCATTCTGTTAATCGGTAGAGCAACCCTATCATTCCTCACTATGTTAATGAAACCTTCGTTTATTTAACTTATTTATCAAATTAAATTATTGCAGGTGCCAAACTCTCGTCTACTCCACTGTCAGGGTTGATTAGAGTCAGTTCGCGTATTTTTTTAATCCTTGTGCAACAGCAAAAGTCGGAGTTAGAATAGGGGGGCTTAGAGCATTATTTACATATGTAGATTCTAGAAGAATTTAGTGTTAAATGCACTGCTCGCCCCGGCACCTCGCAATATAATGGATTTCTGTATTTTCTAGTCAGATGAACATAATGTCGAACCTTCTTATTATTTCTTGTATAATGACATCCACACAGCATAAAAACTTTAGATTTACTATGGCTTGATTGTTCTTCAGTTGTTAATAGATTCATTTCTTCAATTTCAGAATAAATTCTTCCAATTTCTTCAACCTCTTTTTTTATACATTCAATAAATTTCTTACGACAATTTGGTCCTCTATAAACAACAGGTTCTTTCTAATGGAAATTAACATACTCTATATGATAACCCACTTGGTTCATGTTTGTTATAGATCATTGTATATGAATTTTCTGGATTCGGTTGACACTTGTCCATCTTCAATAGTAAACTTTCAAAATCAGCATAAATAACAAATGGAACGTGTTGATAATTTTTTGAAATTAACATATGACCCATTCTCTGGCATTTCGAATTTTAATGGTTTGTTAATTAAATAGTTTGATGTGTGATTATCTAATTTACTTTACTTTTGAAATGGAGTAAGCATAAATCACAAATAAATTTTGCTTCCTTGTCTTTAGTAACTTGACTGTAAACAAGCTGAGATAAATTTTTATGTAACAATAGTGTGAATTACCTTAATTCTTAAAATAAAAGAGATTTACGTGTTTCTCTCTCTTACTTTTCGTAATTTTTAATGGATACACTTAATATTTTTCTTCAAATGAATAAACATTAATAGATAAATTAATTCTACTCTCAATTTTTGGAATATGATCAAGCACTACATGAAATTCAAAATTATCAAGTTATGAACAAGATTAAGACAAACATTTTTATATTTTGTTACTCTTTCTTTATTTTTATCCACAGGATACAATACAGATTTTATGATCCTTACATACATTTTTGTTCTTATTTTTCACACTAAAATAAGTTTTTTATTTTTATTTCATCTGGTTATTAAGTTTAATTTGATCCTATAAATGGAATATACCTGTTTATTCCTAATTGCAAACCTATAATTCCATTTAATGTCCATCCTGACCCACAAGCTTGAAAATCACCTATTCTTGATCAAATATTTTGCTTACCAATTTTATATTTTTTAATTATCTCTCTTGCATTTGTGATCCTATAGGTCTCTGCCTGGAACTGTAATTCTGCAATCTTTCTGTCAGTCTGCATTTGGTACTCACAAAAAAGCTTTAAGCTTTTCAATCCATAATGTATTTTTAGATTGTCTTTTACAATTTTCGCTGTTATTGCAATCAAGATATGGTTAGGTTCTATTGAGTTTATATTATTTTCAAAATTAATAGTTTGTACTTTGTTTTTAAATGCAGCATCAACTACATAATCTGTAACTGTATTTCTGTCTATCAGTAGAAAATGGAAATATTTCTTTCAGTGGTTTTTCCTCTTTAATTTTTTGTTTCACAAACACATTGGTAGAAAATGGAAATATTTCATTCAATGGTTTTTTTTTCTCTGTAGTTTGGAAAAGATCATCACCATTTTCAGTTTTATGATAGGTTAATTGTTTCCAAAGATTGTCCTTAAGGACAGAACCCTCATTAGGTGTGTAATGTCTTTTAAAAAATCTAATTGGATAAGCTTTATTTGTTTCCTATATCCCACTTAAGTTATTCCTGCTACAGTAATGATGAAGTTGAGCAACTGTGACTCTCTCTATTTGGGCATTCTATTTAAAGAAAATAAAATGCATTAGGTTTGTGAAAATTAATTTTTCAAAACTGATCAGTGAGAAATTCCTTATTTAATAGACATTTAATTAATAAGTCAGCATGCTTCTAATTTCTTATTCTTCATGTATTCTGAAGTACGCTTCTCACATTTATTATTATGTTTATTTTTATGTGAAAGATTTATGTAAAAACAACTTAAATTTTTAATCTCTTGACAAGCTTTAGATTTTTTGTTGATGACTCAATTGGTTCTTCATTATTATTCATCGATAATAATATTTTCGGATGTTTTTTACTCGGAATCCGCCATAAATGATCTTTGTAATAATATTTAGAGGTACGTTTTCAAACACAAGGAATGCTATTTTCATTGTATTTACTCACACATGGTCTACATGTCGTTATGTAACCATATTTTGTGTTTTATTGTAGTGAAAATCTGTCAGTTGATTCCCCCGTATTAAAATATTTGCAAAGTTTTGATTTCATAGAAGACTGCTGTAGTTGTTGTTGAACATGTTCTTGTCAAACCTACTCCTTTTATATAAAAAAATTTATTAATTTTGTGAAAAAGTAAAATTTTTAATTTCTATAATGTGACTTTCAATACATTTATTACCTGAGAAACTAATTCTCTACAATCAATACCAAATAAAGACAAATCACTTACACCAGCTCTAACAACTTTTTTGTGAATTCATTATATTCTTATAAAGTATCATTAATGAAAAAATATAACAATATATCAATGTACCTAAATGCAGAAATTCTCTATTTATAACTCCTCATGATTTGTATGCAAAATTACTTTCATCTAATTTCACATAGAAAAGTTCATTAAAGAATAAAAATATTCTACCTTAATAAATGTTAAGTACACCGTTTAATAAAAAGTTTTTACATAGTCCTGTACTAGATATTGATTTTGGATAACCCAGAATTAATTGCAATGCGTGTAAATTCATTATATATATCATATTGTCAATAAGTAACAGAACTCTGTCGTTTGCTCTTTGATATATTCCATTTATTTTTTGGAAATTTTGAGGTAATAATGTTAACCAACTGGTTATCAATTGTGGCTTATTATCACCTATTGAAACCAAATTCTTATGAAAAATATATAAAACCCCATTTGCAAAAGTAAGTGATCGAACTTTTTCATTTGACATAATGATTCAATTCGTTCATTTGGCACAGAAGTTTTTTTTGACGATGACTTAACTGGTATAGTTGTTTGTGTTATTATTTTTTTTACAATACAAACAACATCATCCTGAAATAATTCTGTATGTGAACCATTATAGTATAAGTAAATTGGTGATTCATAAACATCTGAATGATATAAACCGAATAAGTGACCAATGTCATGAACTAAAACCTCAAATAAATTTGTCAGATATGTTGGTGTATTTTTATCAGTTTCTAGGTACTGTATCTCATCATCATCAATATATATTTCTATTGGATCATTATTCTTATTTGGAAAAAATGCATGACTTAACATATTTCCTTTTCCAGCTAAATCCTTTGGACAATGGTGACAATATATTTTACTTTTTTGTAATCGACTTTAATTTAAAATTAAAATATTGGGGTTAATGTTATTAAGATGAAATATAATATCAGTATGTTTTTGCCATTAATGAAATGCTTTTTCTGTTATCTCTAATACTTTTTGGTTGCTCTTTTATAGAACCATTTTATATTTTCTTTATTACATTCATACATACTACTTCTATAAGTGCCACGTGAATCTCTTACACCATATCTTGGCGTCATCATAAATTTTAAGGTTTCTTCACTTAACTCGCCAGTTATTTCAAGATTGAATGTGTTGAAGTAAAATTAAAGCTTCTGTGAATACATCATCACTCACTTTAGTACGTTTTGTATCTTTATGAATATTTAAGCAACCAAAATCATACAAAAATTTTAGAGCTTCATTCTTTTCAGATGATGATAAACAACAGTAGTAGAAGTATCTTCATTTATATACACTTAAAATACCTCATCATCACCATAAGCATCATCAACAAATACTAAATCATAACCAGTTTCACTTGTATTACTCAGTTCAATATTTATTTTAATGGCATTTCCACACATTGGACACTTAATGTTTTCTTTTAACCATTCATCAACACACTCTTTATGAAAAAAATAATTAAGGCTAGTTTTTACAAACTGATGATTTTCATTACTTAAGCACATAGGACATTCTGTATTTTCAGATTGTTCAGTCAGTATATCGTAAGGTCTAAATATTTTTTAATAACGATTCAGATAGACTTTGATGTTTGAAAATTAATCCTCAATCAAATTTATCTTTAATTTCTATTAGAAAAACATCAGACAGTGTTTTTTCAGCTGATATACCATCCCAGTTTAATTTAGCTTAAAATTCTCTGATAAAATCTGATATATTCTCCCAGTTTAACTCATCTTGAAATTCTCTCATAAAATCTTCAGACAATACTTGTTTATTTGATATAACATCCCAACTTAATTTATCTTGAAATTCTCTAATAAGATCTTCTGATAATATTTGATTACCCGATATATCATTTCAATACAATTCGTTTTGAAATTCTGTAATGAAATCTTAAGATAATATTTGTTTACATGCCACAGCATTCCAACCAATTTTATGTTTAAGTTCTATTATAAAATCTTCAGACAATTTCTGACAACTTGATATATTACTCTAATCTACTTTATATTGAAATTCAGTTATAAAATCTAATAATTTTGATTTGCTCATAATATGTGTCCAGTAAAATTTATTTCTAAATTCTCTTATGAAGTTTTCAGATAAGTTAGTGAACCTCAATGCTAGATGTTTCCATCCCAGTTCACAAATTGGATTTTATTTTTTAAAATATGCAACCACTAGTTCTCCTTATGTTTCATTTGTCACATACAGTACATATAATTGTTGAAAACTTATTTTTTTACAGTAACATTTATCATATGGCGAAGTAGTTGTTGTTTATCTTTTAATTCATTCACTTCATAGTTATTGTTATTGATCATTTTTTCATTAATATTATTGTCATTAACTTTCAGGTAATTTAGGCTTGGGATTTATTAGAAATAATTTTTAATAGATTTGTAAAAAAATATTTAAATTCCATTGTAGACTTCATCAACAACAAGCTTACGTGTAACAATAAAAAAGTTTTTTTCATCATTGATAAAGAGAATAACCCAAGCACCAGCTAAAGCTGTCTTAGACTGCGTCATGGTTTACAGCTAAAGATGTTACTGAAATATTAAAATATAAAGATACAAACCAAGAAATTGGAATAAAATGTAGATGTAGATGATTGTAAAACATTTGAAGGTTTAAACTGTGTCTCCCTGATGGGGTGAAAAGGTAATGAAAAACTTCAATATTTACTAATGAATCTTGATTATATTCCTTGATTTCAAAATCAAAAAAAGAAGAAGCTAAACAATTTAAAAGATGGGTTACTCATGAATTTTTACCATGGATTAGAATGTATGTTGAATACAAATTACATGAAGACACTGTAAAAGTCATCAGAGTAAATGTAGAATGAGACATTAAAGTAAAATACAAAGAAATTCTTAGACCCAGTGATTTGCTGGGAACAATATTTATCAATAAATCAGTGACAGCTAAAGCAGGCTTTCACTGCAACTGCCCTGTACTCTCTATTTAGGAAATCTAGACAAAATAGATACAAAAATATATACTTAATTAAGCGTTGGTCAACCACGGACGATTCATAATACAAAGAAGTAAGAGATCGAATATTATGATTATTAGAAAACCATGAAAAAAATAAACGAACTAATAAATGGAGCCATCTACTTCAGCTCTCATTAGTTTAAGATCATCTATGTTGAATATTTTCGAATGTATTAAAATAACAACAGGGTTGTTTATAACAATAAAGACGCATTTGTGATAATTCATAAAGAGAATAACCCATTAGAGAAAAACATCATAACACATTAGAAAATTTAAAGGGAAAGTGCTCCCATTAAGAGGTTTATATTCTCTGATTATCAATCAAAAGTGAAAGAAGCTGAAAAATTTCAAAATTGGATTTGTGATGAAGTTCTTCCTTCACTCAGAAAATATGGAGAGTACAATCAACAGTTGAAAATTTACAAGAGCAAATTGAAGATTTACAAATTGATAAAGAAATTGCTATGTGTTCTGAGGAAAAGAAGAGAAGACATTCAAAACTTAAAGCAACAAATACAGGAATACAAACATATGTAATTCTACCAGTCGAAGATATTAATTTGAGACATATGTTTGTTCGTTTAAATTTTTTTGATGATGAGTGTGAATACGATTACTACGTTTTAGAATCCAAAGAAAAAATTTACAAAGAGTGTTGTATGGGATTATCAACAGACATCCCAATTGTGAAGTAATTTTGAGACTTGAATACGATTCTAACCAATGTATACCAAAGAATGAAATAAACTTTAAGATTTGTCTGTCATCTGAACTATTTTAATACTTTGAATAACTAAACAGAACAGCAACTGATTAATTATACAATTAGCCTTCATCAGAGTGAATTAATATCGATCTACATCAAACTTATAAAATTATATTCTCTTTATTTACGCAACTATTATGTGAATTATCAAATGCTAACCATGTAACATATACATTGTCTCCTTTCCTTCTCAAAACTTTTTCAACTAGATAAACATCAGGATATTTTATTTTTTGTAGTTCTTGTTCATAAAAACTTCCATCAATATCATTCAATGTGTATGTGATTGGATTGAAATGAATAACATCTTGAATATCAAATATTTCTGTTGACCAATTAGCTGTATATCCTTTCTCGAATAATCGTTTTACTCTGCTGATTCCAACTTTATCTTCTTTCTTAAATTTTGTCTTTTTTTTAGTTACAATGGTACAAATTTTGCAATTCTTTTCATTGACTTCTAATGGTTTCATTTTTATTGCTGAATGTTTGGTGTTCCTGTATTCATCAACTAGTTTTGAGAGCTAGATCAGTCCATGTATGATTTCCTTAAAGAGAAAATTTTTTCCACATCTTTTCTTTAAGTGTTCTGTTGAATTGTTCAATAACAGATGTTTTTAATTCTGTAAAAGGTGAATAATGATTGATGCTGTATTTTTTAATCAGCTCATGACACTGTTTATTGTAGAATTCTTTACTGTTAACTGTCCATAAATTTCTTGGAGTTCTTATTTTGAATATTTTTTCAAAAGCCTCAGTTACATTCTTACCTGTTTCATCTTTAACTGGAATAGCCCAAGCAAATTTTGAAAAAATATCAACAATAGGTAACAAATATCTATATCGTTTATTAATTTTAGATAATCGTTTCAGATTACCTGAGTACATTTCAACAGGATCAGCTTGCCATAAATCATCAATACTAAATGAAACAACGTTTCTTCTTTTAAAAGTTTTTCTCATTGGTTTATGTAATTCATTAATAATATCTTCGCAAATATTTACACCATCACTGACTGCTGAAGCAGTCTTAGAACTATGTTCGCTACAAAATGTTTTTAAAAAAATTTATTCTTTTTAGTTCTACATACTGTGGAAAGACTTCAATCCTCTGTCATCCATTTTTAGTGATGGGTCTTTGAGGATTGTGACTCTCAATAAATTTTTACACTTCTAACAGTGTATGTGACTGTGATTATCCATTTGCACACATTAAAAATTTAATAATATAATTTATTATGCTTCCATTCTGTCATTATCATTATATTCTAAAAGTAATTCACCAAACCTGATTGTTTCACCTGAATCAGGTACAGTTTTAACAGATTCACTTAGTGCTATAAATATTTTGTGTTTCATTTTTAAGTGATGGATTATTGAATTGTGCTGGATATAAAATTTGCAGTTTATCAACTTTGAATCTTTTTATCTCTATTTTTAATTCAGTAGGTGACAGGTCATGATTTACATTGGCTCCAAATAAAATAATTCCCTTGATTTTTACATCAAACGCAAATGTGTATTTCAATATTTCTGTACTAGTATTAAAACAAATTTCAGTTTATGTCTGTTACAAATTATTTTCTGAAGAACACTTATTTGATTTAGATATTGTAAAATGTGCCTTCGAAAAATAATCTGTAAAAGCTTTTTCTACTTCCATTTTTGTAAGGAAATTTTTATAGTGTTATAGTTATCTTGATGAATCTGATAAATTTTTTCAGTAAGCTGTGCAGCAATGGCATAATTATTGTGTTAAAATAAATGAGTATTCAAGTTTTGTAACATATTCTTTTTCTGTGTATTGTTTAGTAACTACATCGTAACCATTTAATGGATTTTCTACATCTTTGATTCTTCTACCTTTAAAAGCAATATATCCTGTAGCTACTTTAAAAATGGTGGGTAGTTCTTTATGAATCTGTTTGATTAAACTTTCTATTTTTGGATCAATTTTTACTTTTGATTTTTTTATAATTCTCCATTTTCAATTTTTCCGTTGTTCTCCTTATAGTCTTATTTCCAAAAATGTCCATTTATTAAACTCAAAATATTATTAAAATCAAAAATATCACAGAATAGTTTTTAAACAAATGAATGTAAGTGACCACATATTACTTCATCAACATTTTGTATCCTTTCAGTATTGTAATACAGATCATTTTTTCCTAAATATTTAACTAGATGTTTTGCTACATTACCACCAAATGAATCAAAACAAATTTTTGGTCATTGGACACAGTCCAAGGACTGATTTAGCTATAAGTTATGTTTAGACTATCATATCCAATGAGTGCCAGGATGATCAGATGTATCTAAATATACTATTCCACATGATTTATTGTTTGGTTAATTAGGTTATTCATCATTCATAAAAACAGCACAAAAGTGTTTGATCTTTAATTGTCCAACTAATTCTTTTATATCGAAATTTGATAATCGATACTTATATTTATCAATAATTTCTTCGAATTTTTTACTCCTTTTCCATTCGTTTAGATTGCTTCATTATGCCTTTTTCGTTCTTCTAATTCTGCATCAGCTTTTTTCTTGTTTATTACTGCATTTCCAGTTGTTGCAGATCCACCAGCAAGTGAGCCAATAGTTGCTAGATATGGTAATGCAGCCAAAAGTAACGACAAAAATCCACATTCATGTTTTGTTAATCCAGTGCCTTCTTTCTTTGTTAGATGTTCAATAATATTTTGTACAACAGAAATAGCTAGTATAATGAGTAAATTACCACCAGTTCTTTCTTTCTTTCTTTTTTTTGCATCAGATAAAAAATGGTTCAATACTATTTAATTGATCATTATTCTGTATAAATTTAATTGTTTTTGGTTTAGTTTTGCCACTAGGTGGCAAAGTATAACAGATTGAAAAGTTATTCATTTATATAGATTAAAAAATTTATTAATATTTTTTATAATCCCCAACCATTTTCATCAAGCCACAGACCTAAGCTAGCATCAGCTGGTGCAACATCAAGTCCCATTCCTAATTTTTGTTTTCTATATGTTGTACCTCTATCTGCCATTGCAGCTAATTTTTCACCTAAATAAGCATCACTTCCATGCATTTTTCTTCAGCAGCTAATTGAAGTTCTTTATCTGCTTTATGTCTTTCCCCTAAATGTTTATTATCATGATATGCAATGTCATTTTGTTTGCAAGCTTCATCTAATGGATTAATTCCTTGATCTCCTCTAGCTAATATTTCTTCTAATTTCGTCCCTGACCACAAAATTTGTAGCCTGGAAAATGCATTTCAAATGGAAATTTATTAATTAATGTATTTACTAATCCTTTTCCATGTTTTGCACTTTTCCAGAACGTATGAGGAAGATTATTCAAAACTATAACTTAATATGGAATTCCTATTGGATTGGTGATTAAAAAATCTCTAAATTTGTTTGCTAACATCTGTGTTATTCGAAATTTTTCATGATAATTTTTATTTCAAGCTAATTACTGTTAATATGTCAACTTAATCTCTAATATCATTCACCCAAACATATTCAACTGGTTTTTCTGTATATTTCTTTACTGACCCTTAACATTTTTTCTGTGGTGAACTTACTTGTGAATAATCTTAAAAATCTATAGTTGATCTTCTTAAGTTTGGGAAATAGTTATCAACAATTTCTTTTATCAGGTATTTATATTTATTACCTCTACTTGATTTTATTTTATTTGGTTTGCTTTCAGAATACAGTGCTCTTGAATTGAACAGTATATTTGCATAATTTGATAGATCTACACTGTCAAACATTTCACCCATGTCATGAATAGTAATCTGTTTAACAGTTAAAGACTCATTAATCCATCTGTTCCTTCATATGTCTTTTGACCAATTTTTAATTTATCTCTATTGAATTCAACTGGTAATTTACAAGTATGTTTAAATATACCAACAGGCCTTAAGCCAAAAGTAGTATCTTGACTATGATTAAAATACTTTAAGATTCTTTTACCAACATTTATCTTTTTAGCTTCATCCTGACTACTGCTGGACTGTGTCTCCTTTGTTTTTTTTGTTGTTTTTTTAAGAGCAACTAGAGATTGTCTCTCTTCATCATAATTCTTCAAAACGTTTTCAATTTTGATTAACTTAATGTGTAGACATATTTACCAGGAATGACATCAGACAATTCGTGTTATGGTTTAATTGGTGATACATTTCCAAAATCTTCTATATGATGACAATATGGAATCATCTGTTTCTCAACTTTACTATTTTCTTCAATAGCTTTCAAAATATTATCACCTAAACCTTTAATTCCTTGTTTTACTTGTTTGGTAGGATTAATAATTGGCTAATCTTCTTTTTTATGTACATCTCTGTAGCGCAGTGGTAGCGTTTCTGCCTGCCATCGAAGGGGACCTGGGTTCGATTTCCCACTGGACACTGGGTGTTGTGTGTCCTTCATCATAATTTTCATTATCATTGCCATGCAAATCGCTGAAGTGGCGTCAACTAAAAAGACTTGCTGAACCACATATGGGATATCCCAGCCAATTCTCTGTTCTAGGTTGGTTTTCCCAAAGCTTGAATTGTGTTTTCAATTCTTTTGCTTTCTTTCTATTTCGTTTAGCTTTTTTTACTACCTCCAGATCGTATTTTGCAAACATTTATTAAGGAAGAAAAAACATTAATTAAACATTTCTATCATTTGTGATGAACATTTTACGTTTATGTTGAACATTTATGTTTAATGTTTACATATATGTTTGATATTTGTATTTATGTTTATTATTTACATTTATGTTTAATGTTAATGTTTTTATGAAATATTGTATTTTACTTCTGACATTACCTTCATTTGGTTTTCTAGTGATTGTATTCAAGTCTCAAGATTTCTTCAGAATTTGGCTGTCTGTCGATAATTCCATACAACAGTCTTTGTAAATTTCTTCTTTGCATTCTAAAATGTAGTAATCATATTCACACTCATCATTGTAAAAAGCCCAAACCTATTATTCCAACATTTACTACACAATTATTTAAGAGCATCAAACTTTAAGTCGCCTTCAAAAAATTCATGATAAATATGATTTAAATTTGTATCATCCTGTCGAAAAATATTTAAAATTTACATTATCTCTGACTAATTGTTTTGGTGTTTTTGAGTAAGTTTGAGCTAAATAAAAAGAGTCTATTCCTTTATGTCTTCCTCTAGTAAAATATTCTCTAACTATATCCTGATTTTCAAGAATGCAGTCATCAAACACCACTACAGAATTTTCTTTGCATTCATCTAATGGAATAATTTCATCATTATTTTCAATAAAAGTAGCGATTTGCGCTTTATGCTTATCTTCAGTTTTATCACACCTCTTTATAAATTCTTGATATTTTGATTGATCTATGCTTTTAGAACAGACATATAAGTGACTAATTCTATTCCAATTCAACCATCCTGGAGCTAGAATACAACTACTAATCATTAATATTGGAATGTATACCGAAGAGACAGGCTGGACAGTGAAGGGGGAGGCGTGTTTATAGCGATAAGAAGTGCAGTAGTGTCGAAGGAAATTGACGGAGATCCGAAATGTGAAATAATTTGGGTGAAGGTCACAGTTATAGACATGGTAATTGGATGTCTCTATAGGCCCCCTGGCTCGGTTTCTTCTCTGGAACTCTTATTTTTGGTATCCAATCTGCCATTTATTTAAATAAATTCTTATTAATATAAATGTCTCATCTATTTCAATGGTGTGGTCAGTGGTTGTTCTGAAAAAAAGATTATCTGTTGCCATAAGAGACAGTTATACTAGTGTTTGCCAAGTTAGTTTTTATTCCACTTTTTTAACTCCAAATATTAAATCGAAAAATAATAAACTATATTGTGATGTAGAAACAATCGAAATTACAACTCGTCAGTATAGTTTGAAAAACTTGGAAAAATTTAGTCATTCAAAAAAGCCCAATATTCGCAGTAAAGCAGATGAAATTTTAAACAGAGTTATTATTGAGAGTAATGTAAAATTGTATATGGATAAAAAAGATAGTATTGGAAGTGTGCTTGGATTTAGCAACCAAATTATTAAAGCTAATGAAAAGACTGTTGCTAACAATGGTCCTAAAATTATTCCATTTGAATTAATAAATATAAATTTTAATTTGGCTGATGGGATATTTGTAAGGCATACTGATCATTTTCATCGAGAAACTAATATTATTGCCTGTACACAGAATTTGGTGGACTAATAATTCATGAACCATATTATCCTGTAAATATTCCTGTTTTTGATCCAATTCAAAATTTAGAAACAACCTCAAGGTAGCGTTATAGGCCTTTTGCTGTTCCTTATCTGCATAAACGGTTTAGGAGACAATATGAGCAGCCATCTTGGGTTGTTTGCAGGTGACACTGTCGTTTATCGACTAATTAAGTCATCAGAAGATCAAAAAAAATTGCTAAACGATTTAGAAATGAAATCTGATTGTGCGAAAATTGGCATTGATCCTAAATAACGAAAAGTGTGAGGTCATTCACATGAATGCTAAAAGGAATTCGTTAAACTTCGGTTACACGATAAATCTGTCTACTCTAAAGGCAGTAAAGTTAACTAAATACCTAGGAATTACAATTACAAACATCTGAAATTGGAAGGAACACATGGAAAATGTTGTGGGGAAGGCTAACCAAAGACTGCGTTTTATTGGCATAACACTTAGAAAATGTAACAGACCTAGTAGGGAGACTGCCTACAGTAAGATTGTCTGTCCTCTTTTAGAATACTGCTGCATGGTGCGGGATCCTTACCAGATAGGACTGACAGAGTACACCGAAAAAGTTGAAAGAAGGGCAGCACATTTTGTATTATCGCCAAATATGGGAGAGAGTGCCACTGAAATAATACAGGATTTGGGCTGGACATAATTAAAAGAAAGGCGTTTTTCGTTGCGACAGAATCTTCACACTAAATTCCAATCACCAACCTTCCCCTCTGAATGCGAAAATATTTTGTCGACACCAACTTACATAGGGAGAAACGATCACCACGATAAAATAAGAGAAATCAAAGCTCGTACAGAAAGATACAGGCGTTCGTTCTTTCTCCGCGCTACACGAGATTGGAATAATAGAGAGTTGTGAAGGTGATTCGATGAACCCTGTGCCAGGCACTTAAATTTGATTTGTGGAGTATCCATGTAGTTGTAGATGTAAATGAAGAACTGGTGAAAATGATAATTTGATTGACTTCAATGGTGCTTATGTAACAGCTGTTTTAGAAATGTCTTAATAAAAAGTTTTCCTTAATAAATCATGAATAAAATCGTGAATTATCAGATCTACTCATTCCCTGTGAATGATAAAAGTAAAAATAATTTAAATGTACCCAAGAGATTAATATAAATATCGGTGATGGATGGCTTCATCGTAATAATGCTCAGTTATACATGAACTTTAGTATTATTGGTGCTGATGATATTGGTTATCCAACATATGATGGGAAATCCGATAAAAAATTAATCGATAATTATGTAGCAAAACTATTTGATTTTACAACCATAAAGAAAGGAAATCATATTTTATCTACAATCAAACATCCTTTTATTTCCTCATCAGTTTTACTACATTTGACTTCATCTCTTGCTGATAAAATAGGTATGGAAGGACATATGCTTAATAATACAAAAATAAAGACCAAGAAAAATGAAGTGGTTTACCAATTAGGAATGGTTGGTGGATTTTTTTAAAGATTTTAAGGAAATTATGTGGGAGGGAAATTTAACAGTAAGTTTTTCATGATCATCAAGTGCTGGATCTTCTATTCTTCGATGGTGTGATCATAATTATGCCGGAATTGAAATAAAAGACACTCTTCTAGAAGAAGGTAAAATTGTTGTAGAATGCATGGAAATTCGTGTACCAATTGTTAAATATGAAGCAGATTACAAGTTAGAACAAAGGGTAAAATTCGAAAATTCTGATATCCTTTTATGAACTACCAACTGTAGAAGTTGCTGGATTCTGTGGTAAGAATAATTTTGAACTAGATATTACGAATTACTATAACTCAGAAAAATTTGATATGCCATATTTCGTATTTGTTAAATTTCAGACAAATCGTAAAAACAATCAGTTACTCGACTCTTCATTATTCGATCACATTAACCTATAGAATATATATTTGAAAAATGGAAGAAACGAAATTCTCCCAGAGGAGATGTGGAATAATAATCCTCCAAATAATTTTCTCAAAGCATACAATGCATTTCTCGATTTTAAATGAGTTACTCAACTGGAAGCAGATCTAACTATTACTCCAATTAATTTCATAACGAATTATCCAAATTATGTCATTAATATAACTCGAAGAAAGAATACTGTAACATCACAGAAAATGACTATGAAACTGTGTCCAACTTTTAATGATAAAATTTCTGGAGACGCTTTACCATATGTAGTTATGTATGGAAAGAAGAATCTTACATATGATGCTCAACACAGAAACTTACTGAAAGTTTTTAATTATTAATTTTTACTTCTACATAAATGAATTAAAAATTTATGCTTATGTACAATTTTGAAACATTTTAAAAAAGGTAGAGAAAATAAAAACTGAAAATTTGTGAGCCAGAAAGTGAGCTCTGCATAAAAATCTTATGATTGCTAGTGAATAATTTTCGTTAGCCAATTCATTTTAATTATTCTCTTATGTTCACCTTTTATTAAAAAACATATATTAAATTTGTCTTCTTATATTCCCCTTTTGTATGAAATAAGTATTTTAGAGTGAGTTAGATCTGAAAATGTGGGTGAGAGTAGCTAGAAAATCGGGTTTTGGATAACTAGCTATTTTCTTTGTGAAACCCAGAGGGTGAGCCGGAAAGTGAGCTAGTGTGCCAGAACCCGCCTTTTCTAGCTTCTCCTGGGCAGTCAGTGTTTCCTGGTGGCCAGTGAAGGCAGCGCCTACTCTTGTAAGCTGCTTCTTCTTTGGTGTGGTTAGAAAGCAGCCTCCTAGTTTATTCTATTTTGTACCTACAGTCTAACACTATTTCCACTATTAACTACGTTGAGCTATATGTTGTAAATTGGTTTTAGCCCTTCACACTGTTTCTTTTACGCTCATGCTCATAAATTAAGGATAATGCTGATCCATGGTGAAACAACGCTCTGGTGGGTGGTCTGCGGATTTAAATCTCCTTGAGGTATGACCATGTGGTGCATTTGACCTGCAGTCGTCACAAGGTGGCACTGGCAGCAGTCCACAACACAGAGGTCTGTTGTTGCATGTCAGAGTACAGTGCAGCAAGTAAGTGTGCAGACTTTTCAGACGTGCCAATGGTGACTGTTGAAAATGGCTCAAAGAACACATAGTGATGATGTTATGAGGGGTAGAATACTAGGGCGACTGGAGGCTGGTCAAACACAGCAAGTCGTAGCATGGGCCCTCCGTGTGCCACAAAGTGTGATCTCAAGATTATGGCAACTTTTTCAGCAGACAGGAAACGTGTCCAGGCGCTACAGTACGGGACGACCACAGTGTACAGCACCACAAGAAGACCGATATCTCACCATCAGTGCCCGCAGACGGCCACGGAGTACTGCAGGTAGCCTTGCTTGGGACCTTACCACAGCCAGTGGAACAGTTGTCGCCAGACACACAGTCTACAGACGGCTGAACAGACATGGTTTATTCGTCCAGAGACATGCAAGGTTCATTCCACTGACCCCTAGTCACAGGAGAGCCTGTAAAGCCTGGTGTCAAGAACACAGTAAGTTCATGGTCATTGGGACAGTGGTTCCAGGTTGTGTTCACAGACGAGTCCAGGTATAGTCTCAACTGTGATTCTCGCCATGTTTTCATCTGGCGTGAACCAGGAACCAGATACCAACCCCTTAATGTCCTTGAAAGAGATCGGTATGGAGGTCGTGGTTTGATAATGTGGGATGGGATTATGATCGGTGCACATACACCCCTGCATGTCTTTGACAGAGGAACTGTAACAGGTCAGGTGTCAAGGGGCGTCATTTTGCACCAGTATGTCCACCTTTTCAGGGGTGCAATGGGTCCCAGCTTCCTCCTGATGGATGATAACGCACGGCCCCACGGAGCTGCCATCGTGGAGGAGTACCTTGAAACATATCAGGCGAATGGAGAGGCCTGCCTGTTCTTCAGACCTAAACCCCATCGAACACATCTGGGATGCTCTCGGTCGACGTATCGCTGCATGTCTTCAAACCCCTACAATACCTCAGGAGCTCCGACAGGCACTGGTGCAAGAATGGGAGGTCATACCCCAGCAGCTGCTCGACCACCTAATCCAGAGTATGCCAAACTGTTGTGCGGCCTGTGTACGTGTGCATGGTGATCATATCCCATGATGTCGGGGTACATGCGCAGGAGACAATGGCGTTTTGCAGCACATGTGTTTTGGTGTGTGTGTTCCCTATGTGGCTATGCTATTAGCGGCAGTTTTGTGTAGTGCCACGTGGTGTGGCACCACATTCTGCAATTACCCTTAATTTATCAGCATGAGTGTACTTATAAATATTGACACATGCAATAAATGGCTGGTATATTGGTGCTACCTACCTGGCAAAATTAGTAGAGAATATTACACAGATCGCCTTCCCAAGTAGCTTTCGTTCCTCTAATTTTTTTTAAATATTTGCTTATTCTCTGAATGGCAAAACCTTGACTAAGAACGTTGGGTTCACCTAAGGTGGTTTAATGTAATGTACAAGTCTTCAAGTAATCTTGTATAACAGCACAAATTTTCATTTATAATTATATTTCAATTCTTAACTATGTAGGCTGCAACTGAAAATGCGGCTGTAAACCGTGAAACCCGTAGTATGGTCAATCAAAACCAAGTATTATTAGTTGTCAATGGTGTTTTCATTCATCATATTCCTTTTATACAGTGAATTACTCGTTAAATTCGTACGCTCATTCTATAGTGTTATCTTTGGTTGCAACGTTGACCTGTACAACTGAACTATACCTGTTAGCGCTGGTTGTGTTTCATTTCTCATAAGGATCATCCTATCGCTGAACTGATCACTGTAACTCACTCTTTGCTCTACCTTATTATTACTATAGCAAATACACATCCAAGAACTGAAAAAGTTCGAAATTGCCTTCCTGACACTACGGTAATCGTGTAAGCTTGATAATTTTTAGTATTTAAAGCAGCTGTTACGCGCACAGGACAGAAATAATGAACAAGAAGCACTTGTAATCAGTAATCTGCGGATGTTTTGGGCTACTTAAAATGCCGGCAGGCCCTGCCCACTCTGGCTTCAAAACAACGTACAGCGTAAGTCTGTAGCGCCAGCTGCCTTGCCGGCCGGAGTGGCCGAGCGTTTCTAGGCGCTACAGTCTGGAACGGCGCGACCGCTACGGTCGCAGGTTCGAATCCTGCCTCGGGCATGGATGTGTGTAATGTCCTTAGATTAGTTAGGTTTAAGTAGTTCTGAGTTCTAGGGGACTGATGACCTCAGAAGTTAAGTCCCATAGTACTCAGAGCCATTTGAACCAGCTGCCTTCTTTTTTTTTGCCTCCATGCTTCCTACAGACGCTGCTTATCTCTGGAGCATAAAGTGGACACCACACAACAGCCAATATTGACAATAGACCCATCGCCATCCGGTAATGAAATGCAGTAATGCACCCAAGTAAAAGCATATGACTCAAGCATCATCTGACGTCCAGGAAAAATTATCCTGAGGTGCTCAGTAATATGAGTGTATTAATCTTTTACTTTGATACTTATGAAACTTACTGGGTGATGAAACGATTTTTAATCTTTCCAGAATAGCTTATTAACTAATTTTTAAAAGCCAACTACAATAAATTTAACCATAGTCCGACTTATATCAATTTACTGGAAATAAAAAAATTATGACATTCTTTAATTACATTCTTACAGCAGGTAAATCTAATGCGTTAATTTTTATTGGTTGCAAGAGTTGTATATTTTTATAGTTAATAAATGTAATTAATGTCGACTGCCTTCTCGAACTGCATAAAAAAAGTTAGTCATCAATTAAGGGATAACACTACCGTAACGGCCTAACATAAGCGTTTCCCTGACTTCTTTTTTTTTTTTTTTTTTTTGGCAGAAGGGAAGGTGATAGAGAAATAATACTTGGGGTAGTTATTGAGCGTATATTTACGTATATTACAAAAATTTTAGTCGGAAAACATTTCAATAAAGCGATTCTCCTGAGGCATGCAGAATTCGAGACGATCTGCTGCAGGCAATTGGCCTACCTTCTTTATACAGTAGTATTCAAAGAACTGTGACTGGCGCCCTAACAACAGGGAACTGACATGCATAGAGGCTAGAAAATAGTGCAGTAATAATGTCTAGGCACTAGCCGAAATCTGGATTTGCCAAATAAAACCTGCAAAAAAAGGAGGACTGATTGCTGCGCTCTATAATTTATAAAACTTTTCAGTTCCGTTTAGCGCTACTCCAAATAGGCGCAGTGCAAGGGCGATTCAACAGTTGATTTCATATGCATTCTGTGTAAAGTTGCTAGTTGGTATAACAACTTCTGGGCAGTTTGGACAAGCAATAAGTGTTGTGAAGCCTAAACCTCACACACTTTGCTCTTGCAACGTGATGTCTGCATCGCACCTTTTACATCACACGGTTGAGAAATAACAGAGAACAACGCCAAGACGGTTTATAATGTTATAGCTCAATCCGCAATTTACATTAAAATCCTGGCCACTGTGTTTCAGTTTCTTAGCAGAGGCACTCACATCTTACGAAGTGCTTTCAGTCTCATGTCTACTCTCTGGATGCTTTGATGACGTACTGCTTCGACGCCGTGTTAGATACTATGTTTTCGTACTTTATCTACATCAGTACACTTCCTTACCACTCATTCTTACTTGAAAGACAAAACTCCATACTACAAGATCACAAATCAAGTATCAAAATTGGATACTGTATACAAAAATCAAGATTCAAACTGAAAGAATCGTCCTTTTCGTACACATACTGACGCTTGCTGACGCCAAGCTAACGTGTTATGATTGTTCTAAAATGCTTCTGACTATACCCATACACTACTTGGGGTACCGAGTTGGCGATGATAGGCCGTTTCGGGTCATCGAAGACATAGAAGAAGAGCTCAGAATTCCACAAAACAATTTTTTTAGGGATAAGACTGTTTGCTTCATAATTTAGAAAGTTCAAGGCCTCTTTTAAGCCAATAAAAACAAAAATGATTTTCTGAAAATTCTACAGTGGTGTTATCCCTTACATAGCTTTCCAAAGTGTGCTTAATGAAAGCAGAGATACAAAATTTGTCTCCCCACGTGAGGCTAACAACAATACCACTACATCCTTAACGTTTTGCCCCTGTTATTCCAATATCTGTGGTTTTCCCTGGTTGATAGTGATAGTGTAGTTCACGTACATGTGTGTTGAGGAGACCTTGAAATTTGTACGTTAATACTTCTTTGCATGTGGCCGAGCGGTTCTAGGCGCTTCAGTCCGGAACCACGCTGCTGCTACGGTCGCACGTTCGAATCCTGCCTCGGCCATGGATGTGTGTGATGTCCTTAGGTTAGTTAGGTTTAAGTAGTTATAAGTCTAGGGCACTGATGACTTCAGATGTTAAGTCCCATAGTGATGAGAGCCATTTGAACCATTTTGAACTTCTTTACAAAGTTGACCAATAATTCGGTTGTGGTGTGCATACCACTCTGAGATATTATTATCGCGAGTAGTAGCGAGCGAACAGCTCCGAACGAGTCGGAAGTTGTCGGATGCAAAATACGGTGGAGAGAAGCAGTGCCACATCAGAGGTCGTACCCTGCCATGATCGTGCTAGTAGCGCCAGACGAGACGTAGGTATTAATTGAGGATTTTTGGCAATTTGTCTTGTTGATGCACTTTGTTGCTGTTGCTTGCTTGCGCACTGGAGGGATTTTGTCAGATTTGTGTATGCATACATTGAAAGTAATATTCGTATCTTTGTTGTGGCCACAGACGTGTTTATTGCGTATAGACATTGTGGATTTATTTAGGTCTGTGTGAAGTCTGTAAGTGTTTAAGTAATCTATTTTGCGAATATAGTAAATTAAAGTTTTTATTGGTTTCTTTCATTTTTTACACTGTTTAAGGTTAGTTGATCAAACCACCTACCGATCATTCAATTTCTCTATAAAAAAATTTATAGCAGTACCGGTAGTCGTTGCAATTATTATGGCTACGCATTACACTCTGCATGGATCGCAGTATTGCTTTTGAAATATTTTTAGCATGGTGCAGATCACGCAGTTGCAGCAGCAAGACGAGGTAAGTTGTCCGTTGGGTACAGGAACTTTGCAGAACAGTTGTCAGGAATTGTCAGAGATTATTTTAAAACTCACAGTCAGGTGCTTGAGAATTGATTTCTTTAATATATTTAGGAAGAGTAATGTCAGAGATGCAACGTTACACACTTCAGTACGTCTCTCAGTAGAAGAAACAATAATTACGAATTCGCTTCAACCTTCTGTTGATTATCCCTCAACCTTCGCAACACATTTAGGGAAAGAGCAGCTCTATCGGTTAAGTGTGCGCAATTCGTTATCGAAAGTAATTTGTTTGTAGGTTTCCACCCCCTTTAGCTGGCGATCAGCGCGTCTGACTGCCATGTGGTGCGCACGAGTTCGATTCCCTGCCGAGTCGGAGATTTTCTCCGCTCGGAGACTGGGTGTTGTGTTGTCCTTATCATCATGTCATCGTCATCGGCACGCCAGTCACCCCGTGTGGCGTGAACTGAAAAGACATTTAATTCGGTGGCCGACCTTCTCCAAGGGGGGACTCAGTGCCATGCGATCACTTCATTTCGTTTTTGTGTTTGTAGGTTCACAGTCGTGGCGATATATTATTTGTGTCGTGGTAGTTCGAGCAAAAGAATGGCTCTGAGCACTATGGGACTTAACTTCTGAGGTCATCAGTCCCCTAGAACTTAGAACTACTTAAACCTAGCTAACCTAAGGACATCACACACACCCATGCCTGAGGCAGGATTCGAACCTGCGACCGTAGCGGTCGCGCGGTTTCAGACTGTAGCGCCTAGAACCGGTCGACCACCCTGGCCGGCTAGGTCGAGCATTTGACCCTTAGGTGAGCTAAATGTTATTTCATGCTTGTTACGCTTTGGTATCAAGAGTAAAAATGTTCTCGATGAGGAAAAAGGCAACACTACCGAGATGGAGAACAAAATGACTGTCATCACGTAATGGTATGTAAACATCGACTACCAGAAGTTTCAGCTTTTGTTTTACTACACTTTACATTGACCTGCCGTTTTGTCTGATTAATTTGATGAGACATCAAAAGGAATTGACCACATTCGCTGCTTTGTGCAGCGAAATAACTCATGATAGCCGATGTAGAAAGAGTATAAATTACAAAGTTGCAACAGGAAGAAAAGCGTTTCTGGAAAAGAGAAATCTGTTAAAATCAAATGTAAATTTAAATATCAGGGAAGTATTTGTCCGGAGCTTTCAGATAGTTCAGATAGTAGTTCAGATAGTAAGAAAATACTGTGCTGAACATGACGTGAGTAGGTCGGCTAACTAATGAAGGGGTACTGAATCGATTTAGGAAGGAGAGATCTTAATGGCGCAATTGAAGCAAAAGAAGCGATGAGTTAATAGGACACATCCTGAGGCATCAAGGAATTCTCAGTTTGCTAATAGAAGGAAGTGCGAGGGATAAAAATTGTAGAGGAAGAGAAAGTCTTGATTACCAGTAAGGAGTTTCAAACTGAAATAGGTTACAGAGTGGTTATTCGGACATGAAGAGGCTCGTACAGTAGAAACAGAGTTGTATCAAACCAACTTTTAGCTTAAAGACCACAACTACAACAAGAACATTGTCTGGTACATATAAAAGTGAAGTTTTTATGCTGTAGTCAAAGCTTGTTCTATTGACATCCGTATTTAAAAAACGGTTATTCTTCAGCTGAACCTGGATCATCAGCCAAGATGTAGAGACTTACAAATCTTAAGCAACTTGCTGCTTTTATGAATTAACCGTTCAAATAATACACGAAAGGAAATTAGAAATGTGTGCTTTTCCCTGATCTGAAAAACGTGTTGGATCACACAATGAAGGCTTTCACGACCGGATGTTTCAGCTGCTGAGAATTTTTCCGGGTTGTATGGCCGTGGTCCATGGAACTCTTCAATCCAGACCACGCCCACATTCCACAGTATTTAGGCCGCTCTTCGAAGTCCGACTCGTCAGTCGCCAAGACTCGGCACAACCAGGAGCACCTCCGAAGATGTCCAACGTATCCTTGGACGATACGTCAGGGATTGAAGAGTTCCATGGATCACGGCCATACAACCCGGAAAAATTTTCAGCTACGTGTTGGATGTTTCTCTTTTTGCTTGACGGGGTGGTCTTCTTTGAAAATTTCAAATAATCGATATTTTTTACTTAAAATGTTCTCTGGGCTGTCTGCTTTACTGTAGTGCTCATTCCAAGTTCGCCACAAACTTCATTATCGAGTTCCAATGCGATCTGTGAAAAAGTGTCTCTGAAAAATCATTCACAGCGGGAAAAAAATAGTCGATACCGCGGTCAGGGTGGCAGCCTGTAATTTCAACGATGGTCTAACATACGTACATTATGTAAACCACGGACGTGTTCGAATCTGAGATCGGATCAGCCTGTTACAACTTCTGCACAAATGCGGACGAAAAGCCAGTCGAGCGAGCAGAGCAATGGATAACAGAAGCCACCAAAGAGGCCCGCAACATCACTGTGGTTGCGAGAGGGAGGATGACCACTTTTTGGATCTGTAAGGATTGGTGTGCAGTCGAAGGATCGCTGACTAGAAGTTTGTTTATCTTAGCTACAAAAAGATGTAACCCAAAACTTTAAACGCGTTTTCCTCGAAAGCATATTTTTCAAATTGGCGAGAAACGTAACTGAGAATGGTACATACGATTTTGATCGGAATTTGATGCTGGCATTCTAAATTTCATTCTCTGTCAGCGTATGTAGCCGTCTTGTGATATCTTTACAAGCCTATTTTCTGTGCACGCCATTACCTCGATTTTTTGCGCGAAGAAAATGACGTTTCTTTCAACATGTTACCATTTTGTCAGTACTCAACATTTTTCAATTATCTTATGTATGCTCATAGAAAAAATGTTAAAATGACATAAACAAAAATTTGTTGTTACAGGTCTAATAGGAGGGTTTCTGGAATTTCCACCGACGACCAATGTTCGACATACACTTCCGGCTGCAAGGTGTCCTTACGCCTGGTGGAGTGGCTACAGGAAGTGTCAGATGTTGACATGAAAATGATTTTTTAAAAGCAAAAGTGTAAGGAATGAAACTGTGACATCAGATTTGGCATTAATTTTTATTTTATTTGAAAAAATCACTAAAATCACCTATTTTTCATGCGTTCAAAGAGAGCTACCTCTTGTCACAAACTGCAGATGTTCTGGACAACACATAACTATTTACTCAACAATATAAATATGTAATTAGCGGTGGTTTGGTGAATCTGTTAAAATGAATATCTTTAAATTACTCCGTGTCTCTTCCATAAATAACATTTAATAAAGCGAACTTATTTTCAACAGGCCAATAATCATGAAATATGATGTCTTACTGTTTAACACATGGAACAATTAATCTCATTTTAACGTTCCGTTTATACAAATTAGAACATACACTTCACAAGCAAATAATGTGATCATTCTCATTCACCATCCATATATTGCTACATCTTTTATTCCATACTTTTCCATCACTGCTTCCCGCAGCTGCAGTATCTGGATTTTTCCTGAAGGATTTCTCGGTAGTTCATCCACTATTTCTATTATGGATGGTATCTTGAAGTCTGAAATCTGAAAGTTAAAAGGCGCATAAGAATAGATATTTACCGGTACGTCCACTTGTTACTTTGAGAGGAATCTCAAATCCGCAACTACTTACTTTACCACTCGCAAACTCTCGTACTGCATCAGATGTCAAAGTGGAGCCCCTCTTCAGTCGAATGCAAGCGCATATCTGTTGTCCCCATCTCTCGTGTGGAACCCCAAAGACCTGTAGAAGCGCAGGTATTGGAAATCGTTTAGAGCAACTGTCAAAAACAGTGTTCGAAATAACAGATATTTGCAAGAGGGTATCTGTGCACGAATTTTCGGTTAGTTTAAAAGTAATCTCATGTTTAGTAATCTAAATTTACATCTACATCAATACGACTAATCTGCAATTCGCATTTAAGTACTTGGCAGTGGGTTCATCGAAACACATTCAAACTATTTCATTACACACTACTGGCCATTAAAATTGCTACACCACGAAGATGACGTGCTACATACGCGAAATTTAACCGACAGGAAGAAGATGCTGTGATATGCAAATGATTAGCTTTTCAGAGCATTCACACAAAGCTGGCGTCGGTGGCGACACCTACAACGTGCTGACATGAGGAAAGTTTCCAACCGATTTCTCATACACAAACAGCAGTTGACCGGCGTTGCCTAGTGAAACGTTGTTGTGATGCCTCGTGTAAGGAGGAGAAATGCGTACCATCACGTTTCCAACTTTGATAAAGGTCGGATTGTAGCCTATCGCGATTGCGGTTTATCGTATCGCGACATTGCTGTTCGCGTTGGTCGAGATCCAATGACTATTAACAGAATATGGAATCGGAGGGTTCAGGAGCGTAATACGGATCCCAACGGCCGCGTATCACTAGCAGTCGAGATGACAGGCATCTTATCCGCATGGCTGTAACGGATCGTGCAGCCACGTCTCGATCCCTGAGTCAAAAGATGGGGACGTTTACAAGACAACAACCATCTGCACGAACAGTTCGACGAGTTATGCAACAGCATGGACTATTAGCTCGGAGACCATGGCTGCAGTTACCCTTGACGCTGCATCACACACAGGAGAGCCTGCGGTGGTGTACTCAACGACGTACGTGGGTGCACGAATGGCAAAACGTGATTTTTTCGGATGAATCCAGGTTCTGTTTACAGCATCATGATGGTCGCATCCGTGTTTGGTGACATCGCGGTGAACGCACATTGGAAGCGTGTATTCGTCATCGGCATACTGACGTATCACCCGGCGTGATGGTATGGGGTGCCATTGGTTACACGTCTCGGTCACCTCTTGTTCGCACGGATGGCACTTTGAACGGTGGACGCTACATTTCAGATGTGTTACATCCCGTGGCTCTACCCTTCATTCGATCCCTGCGGAGCCCTACATTTCAGCAAGATAATGCACGACAGCATGTCGCAGGTCCTGTACGGGCGTTTCTGGCTACAGAAAATGTTCCACTGCTGCCCTGGCCAGCACATTCTCCAGATCTCTCACCAATTGAAAACGTCTGGTCAATGGTGGCCGAGCAACTGGCTTGTCACAATACGCCAATCACTACTCGTGATGAACTGTGGTATCGTGTTGAAGCTTCATGGGCAGCTGTACCTGTACACACCATCCAAGGTCTGTTTGACTCAATGCCCAGGAGTATCAAGGCCGTTATTACGGCCAGAGGTGGTTTTTATGGGTACTGATATCTCAGGATCTATGCACCCAAATTGCGTGAAAATGTAATCACATGTCAGTTCTAGTATAATATATTTGTCCAATGAAAACCCGTTTATCATTTGCATTTCTTCTTGGTGTAGAAATTTTAATGGCCAATAGTGTAGTTCCACTCTGAAACAACACGTTGGAAAACATATACGTAAAGCTTTCCGTGCGAACTCTGATTTCTGTCATTTGATTCCATTCGTCGTTTCTCCCCGTGCAGGTGGGAGTCATCAAAATGTTATCTCACTCGGAGGACAACTTTGGATATTGCAATTTAGTGATAGTGAAAATATATTGCCACAACGAGAAACTGATTTGTTTTAGTGATTGGCACTGCAACTAGCGTATCATACCCGCTACTCTTTCTCCCTCCAAGCAGTCTAAGAAAGCTTCTAAGACTGTCTCCTACAGAGGTGACACACGTCACGGGATAGCGATATTCACATATACACATGACAATAGCCGTGCGGTTCTGGCGCTGCAGTCCGGAACCGCGGGACTGCTACGGTCGCAGGTTCGAATCCTGCCTCGGGCATGTATGTGTGTGATGTCCTTAGGTTAGTTAGGTTTAAGTAGTTCTAAGTTCTAGGGGACTTATGACCTAAGATGTTGAGTCCCATAGCGCTCAGAGCCATTTGAACCATTTGAACACATGACAATAGTATCGCGTACACAATATCGCATTGTCGGAACTGTCATTTGTACTCAGGTGATTCACGTGAAAAGGTTTCCTACATGATTATGGCCGCACGACAGGATGCTAGACGCATTTGACACTCACCTCTCAACACGGAAGACGCAACGGCCGACGGCCTTCACTTAACGACGGAGTGCAACCATGTTTGCGGAAAATTGTCATTGCTGAGAGACAAGTAACAGTGCATGACATAACCACGGAAATCAATGTGGGACGTACGACGAACGCATCCGTTAGAACAGTGCTGCGAAATCTAGCGTTAATGGGATATGGCAGCAGAAGTCGGCGCGAGTGCCTCGGCTAACATCACGACATCGCGTGTAGCGCCTCTCCTGCCCTCGTGACTGTATCGCTTGTACCCTAGACTACTGGAAATCCGTGCCCTGGTGATGGGTCCCGCTTTCAGATGGTAAGAGCTGGTGGTAGGGTTTGAGTGTGGCGCAGACCTGACGAAACCATAGACCCAGGTTGTCCTTGATGGTTTGGGCTGTGTTTACTTGGGATGGACTGGGTCCTCTGGTCCAACTAAACCGATCATTGACTGTAAATGGTTATATTCGGCTACTTGGAGACTATCTGCAGTCATTCGTGGACTTCATGTTCCCAAACAACGATGGAACTTTTCACTGATGCCTAAGCGCCATGTCACTGGGCCAAAATCGTTCGCGGTTGGTTTGAATAACATTCTGGACAGTTCGAGCTAATGATTTCGCCACCCAAGTCGCCTGACATGAGTCCCATCGGACATTTATGGGATGTAATGGGGTGTTCGGTTTGCGCTCAAGATCGTGGATCGGAAAACGCTTTCGCAATTGTGGAGGCTTTAGAGGCAGCATGGCTCATTATTTCCTGCAGGGGACTTCCAACGACTTGTTGATTCCACGTCACGTCGAGTTGCTGCACTACACCGGGAAAATGGAGGACCGACAGGATATTAGGAGCTATTCCATGACTTTCGTTATTTCAGTGAAAATCGGTTATATGGATCAGGAACCGCAGACGGCCCAAGACACGTCCTTGGGGAGCATCAGATACCACTTCTGTTTCACACCATGACAATCCATCATGTAAAAGACATAAAATGCGTTGACGATGAGTATTAAGAGATACATTAATATTTGTGTTCGACTTACAACTGGCAACGCACATGTCGCTTAGAATTAACAAAGAGGAATACCGTTAAAAATTCTGAATCTGTCGGTTTTTCATCGTTTCAGCGTGAAACGTTCCTTTACTCTCGTCCTCAGAGCTTCCCTGGTGTCAGGCCAAGCTTCCCTCCCCCCACCCCCCCCCTCCCCACCGCAGGGATATACGAGGTGCATTCAAGTTCTAAGGCCTCCGATTTTTTTTCTCCGGACTGGAAAGAGATAGAAACATGTGCATTGTTTTAAAATGAGGCCGCGTTCATTGTCAATACGTCCCAGACATGGCAGCACCATACAGCAAATGGAATTTTACTGCCAGCGGTGAGAATGAGAACTGTTTTAAATACTTAAAATGGCGACGTTTTCCTTACTTGAACAGTGTGCAATCATTCGTTTTCTGAATTTGCGTGGTGTGAATCCAATTGAAATTCATCGACAGTTGAAGGAGACATGTGGTGATGGAGTTATGGATGTGTCGAAAGTCCGTTTGTGGGTACGACAGTTTAATGAAGGCAGAACATCGTGTGACAACAAACCGAAACAACCTCGGGCTCGCACAAGCCGGTCTGACGACATGATCGAGGAAGTGAAGAGAATTGTTTTGGGGGATCGCCGAATGACTGTTGAACAGATCGCCTCCAGAGTTGGCGTTTCTGTGGGTTCTGTGCACACAATCCTGCATGACGACCTGAAAATGCGAAAAGTGTCATCCAGGTGGGTGCCACGAATGCTGACGGACGACCACACGGCTGCCCGTGTGGCATGTTGCCAAGCAATGTTGACGCGCAACGACAGCATGAATGGGACTTTCTTTTCGTCGGTTGTGACAATGGATGAGACGTGGATGCCATTTTTCAATCCAGAAACAAAGCGCCAGTCAGCTCAATGGAAGCACACAGATTCACTGCCACCAAAACAATTTCGGGTAACCGCCAGTGCTGAAAAAATGATGGTGTCCATGTCCTGGGACAGCGAGGGCGTAATCCTAACCCATTGCGTTCCAAAGGGCACTACGGTAACAGGTGCATCCTACGAAAATGTTTTGAAGAACAAATTCCTTCCTGCACTGCAACACAAACGTCCGGGAAGGGCTGCGCATGTGCTTTTTCACCAAGACAACGCACCCGCACTTCGAGCTAACGTTGCGCAACAGTTTCTTCGTGATAACAACTTTGAAGTGATTCCTCAAGCTTCATACTCACCAGACCTGGCTCCTAGTGACTTTTTCCAACAATGAAAGACACTCTCCGTGGCCGCACATTCACCAGCCGTGCTGCTATTGCCTCAGCGATTTTCCAGTGGTCAAAACAGACTCCTAAAGAAACCTTCGCCGCTGCCACGGAATCATGGCGTCAGCGTTGTGAAAAATGTGTACGTCTGCAGGGCGATTACGTCGAGAAGTAACGCCAGTTTCATCGATTTCGGGTGAGTAGTTAATTAGAAAAAAAATCGGAGGCCTTAGAACTTGAATGCACCTCGTACTACGCGATGCATTGTTCTGTAGAAGAAACTATTATTTGTTGAGTCAGGTTAATTCTCGATAGTGCTGTACTCATAAAATTACTTTGAGGAGGTGGTGATTTATAGCTTTACATTACTTACAGCAATTACTTTACATTTAAATAAAAGAGATATGCAGTATGTTCGTAAGTGAGTATACAAGACATTGTACACTTTGCTGATGAGATGTTGTAGTTTTTGTAATGGACTTGTCTACCTGCAGCCAGGGTAACATGTAGCTCGATGTCTGGAGGTGCCACGTAATTACCAGCGAATTTCACTGGCATCGATTTGTTGTAGAATCATGGAACATATTTTGTGTTCAGACATAATGACCTTTCTAGACTCTGAGAAGCTCATCTGCAGAAACCAGCACGGTTTTAGGAAACAGCGGTCGTGCGAGACACAGCTGGCCCTCTTTGTGCATGATATACAACAAGCTCTAGATACCAGCTCCCAGGTTGATGCCATATTTCTCGACTTTCGGAAGGCGTTCGACTCAGTTCCGCACTGTCGCTTGCTACAAAAGGTGCGCGCTTACGGTCTGTCCGATGACATATACGGTTGAATAGAAAGTTTTCTAACAGATAGAGAGCAGTATATCGTCCTCAACGGAGTGACTTCAACAGAAACAAGCGTAACTTCAGGTGTGCCCCAGGGCAGAGTAATGGGTCCTTTGCTTTTTACTATTTACATAAACGATCTGGATGATGGTACTGACAGCGGCCTTATACTGTTTGCCTATGATGCTGTAGTCTACAGGAAAGTAGTATCACACGAAAATTGTGAACAAATCAATGAGGATTTGCAGAAAATAAATGCGTGGTGTAATGGCTGGCAGTTATCTCTCCATATCAGTAAGTGTAATCTACTGCGTATAACAAGATGAAAATCCCCATTAATGTATGAGTACAAAATAAATGAACAGTCTTTGGAAGCAGTAACATCAGTCTAGTATCTGGGTGTGACTATTCGAAATGATCTCAGATGGTATGATCAGATTAGACAAGTAACGGGTAAGGCGAACTCTAGATTGCGGTTTATTGGTGCAATCCTGAAGCGATGCAGTCCTTCAACAAAGGAAATAGCTTACAATACGTTAGTTCGTCCAGTGTTAGAGTATTGTTCGTCTGTTGGGTCTGATTCAAGAGATCGAGAAGGTCCAAAGAAGAGCTGCAAGATTCGTGACCGGTACATTTAGCCATCGCGAGAGCGTTACAAATCTCATGGACAGTTTGAAGTGGGACCCACTTGCAGATAGACGACGCGCTAAACAGGAGGGGCTGCTCTCTATTCCGAAATCCAATCTTCAACGAGGATGTAGAGCATATATTATTATCGCCAACTTTCAAAGCGCATAATGATCATCACTCAAAGATAAGGGAAATAAGTGCTCGTACTGACGAGTTCAGATAGTCGTTTTTCCCTCGCGCGATCCGCGAGTGGAACAGAGGGGGGAAATATGACTTTGGCGTGAATTGTGCCCTCCCCCACACACCGCTTGGTGGCTAGTGGAGTATATATGTAGATGTAGATATGTAGAACGCGCTCTAGCAGGCAGTTCTGCAGTATTTTTCTCTCTATGACAACAATTACTTTACATTTTAATAACATAGATATGCAATATATTCATAGCAGGTATAAAAGACGTTGTAATTTTTGTTATGATTTATATTATCGGAAAAAAATTTAGTGCATCTCTTCAGAGGTTTCCAATTTACTCAAGATTTATTGTTGCAGCAGTGCATAATGGAGTACAAGAAATTATTACATTTACAGATCAATAGCACAAGCGGTTCTGAAGTACCATGCAGAAACACCGTCTTTAGTACGTGATGTAGCCTCCACAGGCGGCAATACATGTGCTGATTCTGGCAGCCAGTTGGTCGTTGGTCGTACAGATGGCGAATCCTGTCGTGGGATACGTTATGCGACGCCTGCTGTACCTGTTCACTTATTTTGTTGGTTGGCGAATCCCACGAGTCACTTCTCATCATAGCATATCCCACATGTGCTCTATTGGCGACGTGTCTGGACATCGTGCTGGTCAGGGCCTTGCAGAGCACGTTGAGATTCACGGGCAGTGTGTGGGCGAGCAGTATCCCCTTGGAACAACACATTAGCTTCCTGCTGCAAGAACGGCAAAAGAACGGATCTAACAACATTCTTCACGTACCGAGCGCTGGTTAGTGCCCGCTCCTGAACACCAAGGGTGAACGAGGGTTGTGGTCAATGCCAAGCTCTAAGCGGCACTTGGGGTGATGTAAAGGGTGGCGCCACTAGGCCGTGGATGAGTGGAAATGATTAACTTTGTGTTATGAATCAGGCTATAGCTTGTGGCAATCCCATGGAAGTGTCTGGCTTTGTTGAATGTCTGGAATATACGAGGTGCATTCAAGTTCTAAGGCCTCCGATTTTTTTTCTCTGGACTGGAAAGAGATAGAAACATGCGCATTGTTTTAAAATGTGGCCGCGTTCATTGTCAATACGTCCCAGAGATGGCAGCACCGTATGGCAGATGGAATTTTACCGCCAGCGGCGAGAATGAGAACTGTTTTAAATACTTAAAATGGCGACGTTTTCCTTACTTGAACAGCGTGCAGTCATTCGTTTTCTGAATTTGCGTGGTGTGAAACCAATTGAAATTCATCGACAGTTGAAGGAGACATGTGGTGATGGAGTTATGGATGTGTCGAAAGTGCGTTCGTGGGTGCGACAGTTTAATGAAGGCAGAACATCGTGTGACAACAAACCGAAACACCCTCGGGCTCGCACAAGCGGTCTGACGACATGATCGAGGAAGTGAAGAGAATTGTTTTGGGGGATCTCCGAATGACTGTTGAACAGATCGCCTCCAGAGTTGGCATTTCTGTGGGTTCTGTGCATACAATCCTGCATGACGACCTGAAAATGCGAAAAGTGTCATCCAGGTTGGTGCCACGAATGCTGACGGACGACCACACGGCTGCCCGTGTGGCATGTTCCCAAGCAATGTTGAACGCAACGACAGCGTGAATGGGACTTTCTTTTCGTCGGTTGTGACAATGGATGAGACATGGATGCCATTTTTCAATCCAGAAACAAAGCGCCAATCAGCTCAATGGAAGCACACAGATTCACCGTCACCAAAACAATTTCGGATAACCGCCAGTGCTGAAAAAATGATGGTGTCCATGTCCTGGGAGAGCGAGGGCGTAATCCTTACCCATTGCGTTCCAAAGGGCACTACGGTAACAGGTGAATCCTACGAAAATGTTTTGAAGAACAAATTCCTTCCTGCACTGCGACAAAAACGTCCGGGAAGGGCTGCGCATGTGCTGTTTCACCAAGACAACGCACCCGCACTTCGAGCTAACGTTACGCAACAGTTTCTTCGTGATAACAACTTTGAAGTGATTCCTCAAGCTTCATACTCACCAGACCTGGCTCCTAGTGACTTTTGGCTTTTTCCAACAATGAAAGACACTCTCCGTGGTCGCACATTCACCAGCCGTGCTGCTATTGCCTCAGCGATTTTCCAGTGGTCAAAACAGACTCCTAAAGAAACCTTTGCCGCTGCCACGGAATCATGGCGTCAGCGTTGTGAAAAATTTGTACGTTTGCAGGGCGATTACGTCGAGAAGTAACGCCAGTTTCATCGATTTCGGGTGAGTAGTTAATTAGAAAAAAAAATACGAGGCCTTAGAACTTGAATGCACCTCGTATTACTTGGCGTACTCTGTAACGCCAACAGTGAAGAGGATGTGTTACGGCACGGGGGTATTTTTCGTGGGGGTAGTTTGTGCTGTGCATATTGCGATGTAGGCTAGCATTACACGATCAGATTTTCTTTGACAAGAAAATACGGCGCCGCATTGACCACAGAAGAGTGTGGCTCTTGAGGAGCTACCGTAAGGCCTCGGACGGAGCCCGTGTGTCTTGGACGAATGCACTCTACGGGACAGGGTCCACATTCCACATTCCGAGTCCACATTCCAAGTGATCCTCTGACGGCACCGGCCGAGCCGTGCACGTCGGTGTTGTGGTGTGACAGGAATATGGGTTACAGGTAGTCGCACCCGCAGTCCCAACTAATTCACAACAATTCGTGTTGAGACGTCTGGCCTCACAAGCGCTGTTATGTGTACGATCTGCCACTGCTGCCCTTACAATAACACGATTGTGGCGGGCGTCTGCGCTGCGTGGAAGTCCAGAATCTGGTCTACAGGTGTGAGAATGTTCACGTGACCACTGGTACCAGCATCGTTGTGCAACTGACGCAGCACGACCAGCTTCTATGGCAGAATGAGATTTTCACTCTGCAGCGGAGTGTGCGCTGATATGAAACTTCCTGGCAGATTAAAACTGTGTGCCAGACCGAGACTCGAACTCGGGACCTTTGCCTTTCGCGGGCAAGTGCTCTGCTTCTGTAAAGTTTGTAAGGTAGGAGACGAGGCACTGGCAGAAGTAAAGCTTTGAGGACGGGGCGTGAGTCGTGCTTGGGTAGCTCAGTTGGTAGAGCACTTGCCCGCGAAAGGCAAAGGTCCCGAGTCTCGGTCCGGCACACAGTTTTAATCTGCCACGAAGTTTCACATCAGCGCACACTCCTCTGCAGAGTGAAAATCTCATTCTGGTTGGTTTGGGGAAGGAGACCAGACAGCGTGGTCATTGGTCTCATCGGAATAGGGAAGGAGTGGGAAGGAAGTCGGCCGTGCCCTTTCAGAGGAACCATCCCGGCATTTGCCTGGAGTGATTTAGGGAAATCACGGAAAACCTAAATCAGGATGGCCGGACGCGGGATTGAACCGTCGTCCTCCCGAATGCGAGTCCAGTGTCTAACCACTGCGCCACCCCGCTCGGTGGTTCTCATTCTGGAAACATCCCCCAGGCTGTGGCTAAGCCATGTCTCCGATATATCCTTTCTTTCAGGAGTACTAGTTCTGCAAGGTACGCAGGACAGCTTCTGTAAAGTTTGGAAGGTAGGAGACGAGGTACTTGCAGAAGTAAAGCTTTGAGGACGTGGCGTGAGTCGTGCTTGGGTAGCTCAGTTGGTAGAGCACTTGCCCGCGAAAGGCAAAGGTCCCGAGTCTCGGTCCGGCACACAGTTTTAATCTGCGAGGTAGTTTCACATCAGCGCACACTCCTCTGCAGAGTGAAAATCTCATTCTGGAAACATCCCCCAGGCTGTGGCTAAGCCATGTCTCCGCTATATCCTTTCTTTCAGGAGTACTAGTTCTGCAAGGTACGCAGGACAGCTTCTGTAAAGTTTGGAATGTAAGAGACGAGGTACTGGCAGAAGTAAAGCTTTGAGGACGGGGCGTGAGTCGTGCTTGAGTAGCTCAGTTGGTAGAGCACTTGCCCGCGAAAGGCAAAGGTCCCGAGTTCGAGTCTCGGTCCGGCACACAGTTTTAATCTGCCAGGAAGTTTCACATCAGCGCACACTCCTCTGCAGAGTGAAAATCTCATTCTGGAAACATCCCCCAGGCTGTGGCTAAGCCATGTCTCCGCTTTATCCTTTCTTTCAGGGGTACTAGTTCTGCAAGGTACGCAGGACAGCTTCTGTAAAGTTTGGAAGGTAGGAGACGAGGTACTTGCAGAAGTAAAGCTTTGAGGACGTGGCGTGAGTCGTGCTTGGGTAGCTCAGTTGGTAGAGCACTTGCCCGCGAAAGGCAAAGGTCCCGAGTCTCGGTCCGGCACACAGTTTTAATCTGCGAGGTAGTTTCACATCAGCGCACACTCCTCTGCAGAGTGAAAATCTCATTCTGGAAACATCCCCCAGGCTGTGGCTAAGCCATGTCTCCGCTATATCCTTTCTTTCAGGAGTACTAGTTCTGCAAGGTACGCAGGACAGCTTCTGTAAAGTTTGGAATGTAAGAGACGAGGTACTGGCAGAAGTAAAGCTTTGAGGACGGGGCGTGAGTCGTGCTTGAGTAGCTCAGTTGGTAGAGCACTTGCCCGCGAAAGGCAAAGGTCCCGAGTTCGAGTCTCGGTCCGGCACACAGTTTTAATCTGCCAGGAAGTTTCACATCAGCGCACACTCCTCTGCAGAGTGAAAATCTCATTCTGGAAACATCCCCCAGGCTGTGGCTAAGCCATGTCTCCGCTTTATCCTTTCTTTCAGGAGTACTAGTTCTGCAAGGTACGCAGGACAGCTTCTGTAAAGTTTGGAAGGTAGGAGACGAGGTACTTGCAGAAGTAAAGCTTTGAGGACGTGGCGTGAGTCGTGCTTGGGTAGCTCAGTTGGTAGAGCACTTGCCCGCGAAAGGCAAAGGTCCCGAGTCTCGGTCCGGCACACAGTTTTAATCTGCGAGGTAGTTTCACATCAGCGCACACTCCTCTGCAGAGTGAAAATCTCATTCTGGAAACATCCCCCAGGCTGTGGCTAAGCCATGTCTCCGCTATATCCTTTCTTTCAGGGGTACTAGTTCTGCAAGGTACGCAGGACAGCTTCTGTAAAGTTTGGAAGGTAGGAGACGAGGTACTTGCAGAAGTAAAGCTTTGAGGACGTGGCGTGAGTCGTGCTTGGGTAGCTCAGTTGGTAGAGCACTTGCCCGCGAAAGGCAAAGGTCCCGAGTCTCGGTCCGGCACACAGTTTTAATCTGCGAGGTAGTTTCACATCAGCGCACACTCCTCTGCAGAGTGAAAATCTCATTCTGGAAACATCCCCCAGGCTGTGGCTAAGCCATGTCTCCGCTATATCCTTTCTTTCAGGAGTACTAGTTCTGCAAGGTACGCAGGACAGCTTCTGTAAAGTTTGGAATGTAAGAGACGAGGTACTGGCAGAAGTAAAGCTTTGAGGACGGGGCGTGAGTCGTGCTTGAGTAGCTCAGTTGGTAGAGCACTTGCCCGCGAAAGGCAAAGGTCCCGAGTCTCGGTCCGGCACACAGTTTTAATCTGCGAGGTAGTTTCACATCAGCGCACACTCCTCTGCAGAGTGAAAATCTCATTCTGGAAACATCCCCCAGGCTGTGGCTAAGCCATGTCTCCGCTTTATCCTTTCTTTCAGGAGTACTAGTTCTGCAAGGTACGCAGGACAGCTTCTGTAAAGTTTGGAAGGTAGGAGACGAGGTACTTGCAGAAGTAAAGCTTTGAGGACGTGGCGTGAGTCGTGCTTGGGTAGCTCAGTTGGTAGAGCACTTGCCCGCGAAAGGCAAAGGTCCCGAGTCTCGGTCCGGCACACAGTTTTAATCTGCGAGGTAGTTTCACATCAGCGCACACTCCTCTGCAGAGTGAAAATCTCATTCTGGAAACATCCCCCAGGCTGTGGCTAAGCCATGTCTCCGCTATATCCTTTCTTTCAGGGGTACTAGTTCTGCAAGGTACGCAGGACAGCTTCTGTAAAGTTTGGAAGGTAGGAGACGAGGTACTTGCAGAAGTAAAGCTTTGAGGACGTGGCGTGAGTCGTGCTTGGGTAGCTCAGTTGGTAGAGCACTTGCCCGCGAAAGGCAAAGGTCCCGAGTCTCGGTCCGGCACACAGTTTTAATCTGCGAGGTAGTTTCACATCAGCGCACACTCCTCTGCAGAGTGAAAATCTCATTCTGGAAACATCCCCCAGGCTGTGGCTAAGCCATGTCTCCGCTATATCCTTTCTTTCAGGGGTACTAGTTCTGCAAGGTACGCAGGACAGCTTCTGTAAAGTTTGGAAGGTAGGAGACGAGGTACTTGCAGAAGTAAAGCTTTGAGGACGTGGCGTGAGTCGTGCTTGGGTAGCTCAGTTGGTAGAGCACTTGCCCGCGAAAGGCAAAGGTCCCGAGTCTCGGTCCGGCACACAGTTTTAATCTGCGAGGTAGTTTCACATCAGCGCACACTCCTCTGCAGAGTGAAAATCTCATTCTGGAAACATCCCCCAGGCTGTGGCTAAGCCATGTCTCCGCTATATCCTTTCTTTCAGGGGTACTAGTTCTGCAAGGTACGCAGGACAGCTTCTGTAAAGTTTGGAAGGTAGGAGACGAGGTACTTGCAGAAGTAAAGCTTTGAGGACGTGGCGTGAGTCGTGCTTGGGTAGCTCAGTTGGTAGAGCACTTGCCCGCGAAAGGCAAAGGTCCCGAGTCTCGGTCCGGCACACAGTTTTAATCTGCGAGGTAGTTTCACATCAGCGCACACTCCTCTGCAGAGTGAAAATCTCATTCTGGAAACATCCCCCAGGCTGTGGCTAAGCCATGTCTCCGCTATATCCTTTCTTTCAGGAGTACTAGTTCTGCAAGGTACGCAGGACAGCTTCTGTAAAGTTTGGAAGGTAGGAGACGAGGTACTTGCAGAAGTAAAGCTTTGAGGACGTGGCGTGAGTCGTGCTTGGGTAGCTCAGTTGGTAGAGCACTTGCCCGCGAAAGGCAAAGGTCCCGAGTCTCGGTCCGGCACACAGTTTTAATCTGCGAGGTAGTTTCACATCAGCGCACACTCCTCTGCAGAGTGAAAATCTCATTCTGGAAACATCCCCCAGGCTGTGGCTAAGCCATGTCTCCGCTATATCCTTTCTTTCAGGAGTACTAGTTCTGCAAGGTACGCAGGACAGCTTCTGTAAAGTTTGGAATGTAAGAGACGAGGTACTGGCAGAAGTAAAGCTTTGAGGACGGGGCGTGAGTCGTGCTTGAGTAGCTCAGTTGGTAGAGCACTTGCCCGCGAAAGGCAAAGGTCCCGAGTCTCGGTCCGGCACACAGTTTTAATCTGCGAGGTAGTTTCACATCAGCGCACACTCCTCTGCAGAGTGAAAATCTCATTCTGGAAACATCCCCCAGGCTGTGGCTAAGCCATGTCTCCGCTTTATCCTTTCTTTCAGGAGTACTAGTTCTGCAAGGTACGCAGGACAGCTTCTGTAAAGTTTGGAAGGTAGGAGACGAGGTACTTGCAGAAGTAAAGCTTTGAGGACGTGGCGTGAGTCGTGCTTGGGTAGCTCAGTTGGTAGAGCACTTGCCCGCGAAAGGCAAAGGTCCCGAGTCTCGGTCCGGCACACAGTTTTAATCTGCGAGGTAGTTTCACATCAGCGCACACTCCTCTGCAGAGTGAAAATCTCATTCTGGAAACATCCCCCAGGCTGTGGCTAAGCCATGTCTCCGCTATATCCTTTCTTTCAGGGGTACTAGTTCTGCAAGGTACGCAGGACAGCTTCTGTAAAGTTTGGAAGGTAGGAGACGAGGTACTTGCAGAAGTAAAGCTTTGAGGACGTGGCGTGAGTCGTGCTTGGGTAGCTCAGTTGGTAGAGCACTTGCCCGCGAAAGGCAAAGGTCCCGAGTCTCGGTCCGGCACACAGTTTTAATCTGCGAGGTAGTTTCACATCAGCGCACACTCCTCTGCAGAGTGAAAATCTCATTCTGGAAACATCCCCCAGGCTGTGGCTAAGCCATGTCTCCGCTATATCCTTTCTTTCAGGAGTACTAGTTCTGCAAGGTACGCAGGACAGCTTCTGTAAAGTTTGGAATGTAAGAGACGAGGTACTGGCAGAAGTAAAGCTTTGAGGACGGGGCGTGAGTCGTGCTTGAGTAGCTCAGTTGGTAGAGCACTTGCCCGCGAAAGGCAAAGGTCCCGAGTCTCGGTCCGGCACACAGTTTTAATCTGCGAGGTAGTTTCACATCAGCGCACACTCCTCTGCAGAGTGAAAATCTCATTCTGGAAACATCCCCCAGGCTGTGGCTAAGCCATGTCTCCGCTATATCCTTTCTTTCAGGGGTACTAGTTCTGCAAGGTACGCAGGACAGCTTCTGTAAAGTTTGGAAGGTAGGAGACGAGGTACTTGCAGAAGTAAAGCTTTGAGGACGTGGCGTGAGTCGTGCTTGGGTAGCTCAGTTGGTAGAGCACTTGCCCGCGAAAGGCAAAGGTCCCGAGTCTCGGTCCGGCACACAGTTTTAATCTGCGAGGTAGTTTCACATCAGCGCACACTCCTCTGCAGAGTGAAAATCTCATTCTGGAAACATCCCCCAGGCTGTGGCTAAGCCATGTCTCCGCTTTATCCTTTCTTTCAGGAGTACTAGTTCTGCAAGGTACGCAGGACAGCTTCTGTAAAGTTTGGAAGGTAGGAGACGAGGTACTTGCAGAAGTAAAGCTTTGAGGACGTGGCGTGAGTCGTGCTTGGGTAGCTCAGTTGGTAGAGCACTTGCCCGCGAAAGGCAAAGGTCCCGAGTCTCGGTCCGGCACACAGTTTTAATCTGCGAGGTAGTTTCACATCAGCGCACACTCCTCTGCAGAGTGAAAATCTCATTCTGGAAACATCCCCCAGGCTGTGGCTAAGCCATGTCTCCGCTATATCCTTTCTTTCAGGGGTACTAGTTCTGCAAGGTACGCAGGACAGCTTCTGTAAAGTTTGGAAGGTAGGAGACGAGGTACTTGCAGAAGTAAAGCTTTGAGGACGTGGCGTGAGTCGTGCTTGGGTAGCTCAGTTGGTAGAGCACTTGCCCGCGAAAGGCAAAGGTCCCGAGTCTCGGTCCGGCACACAGTTTTAATCTGCGAGGTAGTTTCACATCAGCGCACACTCCTCTGCAGAGTGAAAATCTCATTCTGGAAACATCCCCCAGGCTGTGGCTAAGCCATGTCTCCGCTATATCCTTTCTTTCAGGGGTACTAGTTCTGCAAGGTACGCAGGACAGCTTCTGTAAAGTTTGGAATGTAAGAGACGAGGTACTTGCAGAAGTAAAGCTTTGAGGACGTGGCGTGAGTCGTGCTTGGGTAGCTCAGTTGGTAGAGCACTTGCCCGCGAAAGGCAAAGGTCCCGAGTCTCGGTCCGGCACACAGTTTTAATCTGCGAGGTAGTTTCACATCAGCGCACACTCCTCTGCAGAGTGAAAATCTCATTCTGGAAACATCCCCCAGGCTGTGGCTAAGCCATGTCTCCGCTTTATCCTTTCTTTCAGGGGTACTAGTTCTGCAAGGTACGCAGGACAGCTTCTGTAAAGTTTGGAAGGTAGGAGACGAGGTACTTGCAGAAGTAAAGCTTTGAGGACGTGGCGTGAGTCGTGCTTGGGTAGCTCAGTTGGTAGAGCACTTGCCCGCGAAAGGCAAAGGTCCCGAGTCTCGGTCCGGCACACAGTTTTAATCTGCGAGGTAGTTTCACATCAGCGCACACTCCTCTGCAGAGTGAAAATCTCATTCTGGAAACATCCCCCAGGCTGTGGCTAAGCCATGTCTCCGCTATATCCTTTCTTTCAGGAGTACTAGTTCTGCAAGGTACGCAGGACAGCTTCTGTAAAGTTTGGAATGTAAGAGACGAGGTACTGGCAGAAGTAAAGCTTTGAGGACGGGGCGTGAGTCGTGCTTGAGTAGCTCAGTTGGTAGAGCACTTGCCCGCGAAAGGCAAAGGTCCCGAGTTCGAGTCTCGGTCCGGCACACAGTTTTAATCTGCCAGGAAGTTTCACATCAGCGCACACTCCTCTGCAGAGTGAAAATCTCATTCTGGAAACATCCCCCAGGCTGTGGCTAAGCCATGTCTCCGCTTTATCCTTTCTTTCAGGGGTACTAGTTCTGCAAGGTACGCAGGACAGCTTCTGTAAAGTTTGGAAGGTAGGAGACGAGGTACTTGCAGAAGTAAAGCTTTGAGGACGTGGCGTGAGTCGTGCTTGGGTAGCTCAGTTGATAGAGCACTTGCCCGCGAAAGGCAAAGGTCCCGAGTCTCGGTCCGGCACACAGTTTTAATCTGCGAGGTAGTTTCACATCAGCGCACACTCCTCTGCAGAGTGAAAATCTCATTCTGGAAACATCCCCCAGGCTGTGGCTAAGCCATGTCTCCGCTATATCCTTTCTTTCAGGAGTACTAGTTCTGCAAGGTACGCAGGACAGCTTCTGTAAAGTTTGGAATGTAAGAGACGAGGTACTGGCAGAAGTAAAGCTTTGAGGACGGGGCGTGAGTCGTGCTTGAGTAGCTCAGTTGGTAGAGCACTTGCCCGCGAAAGGCAAAGGTCCCGAGTTCGAGTCTCGGTCCGGCACACAGTTTTAATCTGCCAGGAAGTTTCACATCAGCGCACACTCCTCTGCAGAGTGAAAATCTCATTCTGGAAACATCCCCCAGGCTGTGGCTAAGCCATGTCTCCGCTTTATCCTTTCTTTCAGGAGTACTAGTTCTGCAAGGTACGCAGGACAGCTTCTGTAAAGTTTGGAAGGTAGGAGACGAGGTACTTGCAGAAGTAAAGCTTTGAGGACGTGGCGTGAGTCGTGCTTGGGTAGCTCAGTTGGTAGAGCACTTGCCCGCGAAAGGCAAAGGTCCCGAGTCTCGGTCCGGCACACAGTTTTAATCTGCGAGGTAGTTTCACATCAGCGCACACTCCTCTGCAGAGTGAAAATCTCATTCTGGAAACATCCCCCAGGCTGTGGCTAAGCCATGTCTCCGCTATATCCTTTCTTTCAGGAGTACTAGTTCTGCAAGGTACGCAGGACAGCTTCTGTAAAGTTTGGAATGTAAGAGACGAGGTACTGGCAGAAGTAAAGCTTTGAGGACGGGGCGTGAGTCGTGCTTGGGTAGCTCAGTTGGTAGAGCACTTGCCCGCGAAAGGCAAAGGTCCCGAGTTCGAGTCTCGGTCCGGCACACAGTTTTAATCTGCCAGGAAGTTTCACATCAGCGCACACTCCTCTGCAGAGTGAAAATCTCATTCTGGAAACATCCCCCAGGCTGTGGCTAAGCCATGTCTCCGCTTTATCCTTTCTTTCAGGGGTACTAGTTCTGCAAGGTACGCAGGACAGCTTCTGTAAAGTTTGGAAGGTAGGAGACGAGGTACTTGCAGAAGTAAAGCTTTGAGGACGTGGCGTGAGTCGTGCTTGGGTAGCTCAGTTGGTAGAGCACTTGCCCGCGAAAGGCAAAGGTCCCGAGTCTCGGTCCGGCACACAGTTTTAATCTGCGAGGTAGTTTCACATCAGCGCACACTCCTCTGCAGAGTGAAAATCTCATTCTGGAAACATCCCCCAGGCTGTGGCTAAGCCATGTCTCCGCTATATCCTTTCTTTCAGGAGTACTAGTTCTGCAAGGTACGCAGGACAGCTTCTGTAAAGTTTGGAATGTAAGAGACGAGGTACTGGCAGAAGTAAAGCTTTGAGGACGGGGCGTGAGTCGTGCTTGGGTAGCTCAGTTGGTAGAGCACTTGCCCGCGAAAGGCAAAGGTCCCGAGTTCGAGTCTCGGTCCGGCACACAGTTTTAATCTGCCAGGAAGTTTCACATCAGCGCACACTCCTCTGCAGAGTGAAAATCTCATTCTGGAAACATCTCCCAGGCTGTGGCTAAGCCATGTCTCCACTATATCCTTTCTTTCAGGAGTACTAGTTCTGCAAGGTACGCAGGACAGCTTCTGTAAAGTTTGGAAGGTAGGAGACGAGGTACTTGCAGAAGTAAAGCTTTGAGGACGTGGCGTGAGTCGTGCTTGGGTAGCTCAGTTGGTAGAGCACTTGCCCGCGAAAGGCAAAGGTCCCGAGTCTCGGTCCGGCACACAGTTTTAATCTGCGAGGTAGTTTCACATCAGCGCACACTCCTCTGCAGAGTGAAAATCTCATTCTGGAAACATCCCCCAGGCTGTGGCTAAGCCATGTCTCCGCTATATCCTTTCTTTCAGGAGTACTAGTTCTGCAAGGTACGCAGGACAGCTTCTGTAAAGTTTGGAATGTAAGAGACGAGGTACTGGCAGAAGTAAAGCTTTGAGGACGGGGCGTGAGTCGTGCTTGGGTAGCTCAGTTGGTAGAGCACTTGCCCGCGAAAGGCAAAGGTCCCGAGTTCGAGTCTCGGTCCGGCACACAGTTTTAATCTGCCAGGAAGTTTCACATCAGCGCACACTCCTCTGCAGAGTGAAAATCTCATTCTGGAAACATCCCCCAGGCTGTGGCTAAGCCATGTCTCCGCTTTATCCTTTCTTTCAGGAGTACTAGTTCTGCAAGGTACGCAGGACAGCTTCTGTAAAGTTTGGAAGGTAGGAGACGAGGTACTTGCAGAAGTAAAGCTTTGAGGACGTGGCGTGAGTCGTGCTTGGGTAGCTCAGTTGGTAGAGCACTTGCCCGCGAAAGGCAAAGGTCCCGAGTCTCGGTCCGGCACACAGTTTTAATCTGCGAGGTAGTTTCACATCAGCGCACACTCCTCTGCAGAGTGAAAATCTCATTCTGGAAACATCCCCCAGGCTGTGGCTAAGCCATGTCTCCGCTATATCCTTTCTTTCAGGAGTACTAGTTCTGCAAGGTACGCAGGACAGCTTCTGTAAAGTTTGGAATGTAAGAGACGAGGTACTGGCAGAAGTAAAGCTTTGAGGACGGGGCGTGAGTCGTGCTTGAGTAGCTCAGTTGGTAGAGCACTTGCCCGCGAAAGGCAAAGGTCCCGAGTTCGAGTCTCGGTCCGGCACACAGTTTTAATCTGCCAGGAAGTTTCACATCAGCGCACACTCCTCTGCAGAGTGAAAATCTCATTCTGGAAACATCCCCCAGGCTGTGGCTAAGCCATGTCTCCGCTTTATCCTTTCTTTCAGGGGTACTAGTTCTGCAAGGTACGCAGGACAGCTTCTGTAAAGTTTGGAAGGTAGGAGACGAGGTACTTGCAGAAGTAAAGCTTTGAGGACGTGGCGTGAGTCGTGCTTGGGTAGCTCAGTTGGTAGAGCACTTGCCCGCGAAAGGCAAAGGTCCCGAGTCTCGGTCCGGCACACAGTTTTAATCTGCGAGGTAGTTTCACATCAGCGCATACTCCTCTGCAGAGTGAAAATCTCATTCTGGAAACATCCCCCAGGCTGTGGCTAAGCCATGTCTCCGCTATATCCTTTCTTTCAGGAGTACTAGTTCTGCAAGGTACGCAGGACAGCTTCTGTAAAGTTTGGAATGTAAGAGACGAGGTACTGGCAGAAGTAAAGCTTTGAGGACGGGGCGTGAGTCGTGCTTGGGTAGCTCAGTTGGTAGAGCACTTGCCCGCGAAAGGCAAAGGTCCCGAGTTCGAGTCTCGGTCCGGCACACAGTTTTAATCTGCCAGGAAGTTTCACATCAGCGCACACTCCTCTGCAGAGTGAAAATCTCATTCTGGAAACATCCCCCAGGCTGTGGCTAAGCCATGTCTCCGCTTTATCCTTTCTTTCGGGAGTGCTAGTTCTGCAAGGTACGCAGGACAGCTTCTGTAAAGTTTGGAAGGTAGGAGACGAGGTACTAGCAGAAGTAAAGCTTTGAGGACGGAGCATGAGTCGTGCTTGGGTAGATCAGTTGGCAAAGACAAAAAAAAAAAAAAAAAAAGACAAACCCAGAAACGACGTAGAACAAAAGTATCCTTGTTATAACTGGGAAACAATATGGGAAAATATTCACTGCCGGAACCTGCCAACGTATGTCAGATCGACCTGGTACTATGTTGTAAACAGGAATATTACGACGAACTCTAAACTTCACTCTATTCGATTGGCCGAGTCAACGCTGTGTACATTACGTAATATACCAGATACTGAAGAGCATAAATTGTTGTGTGACAAGGTAAAAGACATATGGCTCTACATAAGACAAAAGATAACGAGCGTCAGCAGAACAACGTCCAACGCCGTTACGCCTGCTGAATTTTTAAACCCCGACAGTATACCTTACCCTAAAACAAAACGAAACGCAATCAACTGATTGAAAGGCCAAACGATGCATTACATCCTAACAAAAGAATCAAGCAATAGGGAGGACTTCTGGGTATACCTTACAACTCAGCACCAAAAGTTGATGTGTACTAAAAAATACAAAGAAAACTACGCAAATTTTTTAACTGAAATAATACGGTAACCAATAGAAGTGCGTAATTTACATTATCCATCCAAGCATTTCGTATATTAGACGAATGCTTTGTGGTACAAGGTTGCACTTCACGTAGCGAGAGGAAGATATCCAATAGCAAGTAATCAGAGAAGATCATCAATATAGACCATTTAAGCCTATATGTATATATTACTTTGTTTTAAGTGAAGCATCCGACACAGTGATGAAACTGGTATCTACCCTTTATTTACTTTCTTTCTTTCCTTCCTTCTTTTCACAGGAAGACATATTTATGTTATTTATGTGTAAAATCAAGCAGCAGAAAACTAGTTTAATTCATTACCTTTCTGAAAAAGAGAATTTTACTTATCAGCAATAATGAGTTTGCTTCTTTCCGTTTTTCCATGCACGGAGAAAGAAAGTTATAGATGCAGTTACGTTTCCATAACAATTATGTGAATGCCTTCTCAATGGAATTTACATTTATTTTTATTCAAGCCATGTTGCAAACAAAAGCAGCAGAAGGGGCATACTTAGTTTGTCGGTCAGAAGAAGCGCGTTTCCACATCATCAAGTTACATTCTTTAAAGGCGGAGAAGCCGGGCCGGGAAGGCAACACTTGGCGAGCGTAAAGGACGAGTTGAAGGGGAGGAAGGAGACCCGACAAAGAAAAACTTTAAAAACAATACAAGGCGACCGCTCGCGGTAAGCGGGAAATCCGAGTATGTCTCCCGGTCCGGCATAAATTTCCATTGTCGTCGTTCCATTATACAACTGATGATTGGCCATATTCGCAACTGAGAATACATTTCAAGGGATTATATGCCTTAAAGTAAGAATTTCTAAGGAATGAGTATAGCGTACTGTTCTTGTCACGAATATCAAACCGTAAGCAACATTAGAAAATTGTAGCGAAATGCAGGAAGATCTGCAGCGGATAGGCACTTGGTGCAGGGAGTGGCAACTGACCCTTAACATAGACAAATGTAATGTATTGCGAATACATAGAAAGAAGGATCCTTTATTGTATGATTATATGATAGCGGAACAAACACTGGTAGCAGTTACTTCTGTAAAATATCTGGGAGTATGCGTGCGGAACGATTTGAAGTGGAATGATCATATAAAATTAATTGTTGGTAAGGCGGGTACCAGGTTGAGATTCATTGGGAGAGTCCTTAGAAAATGTAGTCCATCAACAAAGGAGGTGGCTTACAAAACACTCGTTCGACCTATACTTGAGTATTGCTCATCAGTGTGGGATCCGTACCAGATCGGGTTGACGGAGGAGATAGAGAAGATCCAAAGAAGAGCGGCGCGTTTCGTCACAGGGTTATTTGGTAACCGTGATAGCGTTACGGAGATGTTTAACAAACTCAAGTGGCAGACTCTGCAGGAGAGGCGCTCTGCATCGCGGTGTAGCTTGCTCGCCAGGTTTCGAGAGGGTGTGTTTCTGGATGAGGTATCGAATATATTGCTTCCCCCTACTTATACCTCCCGAGGAGATCACGAATGTAAAATCAGAGAGATTAGAGCGCGCACAGAGGCTTTCCGGCAGTCGTTCTTCCCGCGAACCATACGCGACTGGAACAGGAAAGGGAGGTAATGACAGTGGCACGTAAAGTGCCCTCCGCCACACACCGTTGGGTGGCTTGCGGAGTATAAATGTAGATGTAGATGTAGAATTGTCATTTGATGTAAGTATAACCCTGTTAGTTTACGTTTTGCGCTACGCCCGAAGCTTCAATATTACATGGGTGCTAATGAGCCAAAAAATTATGAGCACTGCCACCGAGATATCCAGTGCTGCCTGGTGTTGTTAAGGGCGCTTGAGGCGGTTACCAAAGTACATACGAGGTGTGACAAAAAAAAAATAAAAAAGTTGGTAGAGCACTTGCCCGCGAAAGGCAAAGGCCCCGAGTTCGAGACTCGGTCCAGCACACAGTTTTAATCTGCCAGGAAGTTTCAGCTTCTATGGCCGTTCTCCGAAAGGGCCATCCCGCTGCTCGGAAGGTCACAATTCGACCCTTTCAAACTCTCTCAGTTGGCTGCAGGGAACACGAATGCGTCTCCGTGGCGTGGTTGCCTGCGTGCTTCACACATCTGCATCACCCGGAGCCTTCTGGCTGTGAGCATTCCCCATGAAAGGGTAAACACAGATAGCGCTCCGGCAGCTGTGCCACTGCGTTATCCGTAGACGGACCACATTGAAACCACTATCGGTACATCTGCTGTCCCCCAGGTGGAGGGTACGGATATCAGATCAAAATCGACGTCCTCTTTCCATGTGTACTAATTTTTCCGGTAATGTATATTGCATTTCGTTGACATATTACTGCAGATAGTTATGATAAGTGAATTTTAATAGTAATAATGAAACTCCTGATGGTAGTAGGTAGCTTCATTACGGTACAGTCAAATCCGTACTGTTAGTTTTGTACATTTGTGCATATGAGATGATGAATATTTTTAGAACACAAGAAAAGAATTGTTAGAGTTTATACGCTTGCAGCGGAGTTATTGAAGAAACACTCTTAAACAAAATGGAAATGATCGTATGGCATTGTTGGCCTGGAGGCCCCATGCGGGGAAGTTCGGCCGCCGTACTGCAAGTCCTCTTTAGTTGACGCCACTTCGGCGTCGGTCAATGATGATGAAGGACACACAACACCCAGTCCCCTGTCGGGAATCGAACCCGGTCCTCCTGCGTGGTAGTCGGAAACGCTACCACTACGCTACGGAGACGGACAGTCTACAACATTTTTATATGTTTTAAACTTTGTAATATTTGGTTTGCCGTTCCTAATCTTCAGACAATTTACGGTATTTATCAATGATGTTACGCTAGTACGACGACCATGAATAAACATTGTGTTCAGTTCTCACATAATTAGGCAACTTGTACGTTATAAAAATAAAATAATGTAATTTTTTCCCCTGTTTACGAACGTTTATGTGGTTTGACTGTATGGTACGTTCAGTCTCCTGAATACTGTATTTTAGATTATGATACACCTTCCTGTTCATATACTAATGCGTTCATTGTTTTACTTAGTCCTTCATGTTTGTATAACAATGTCTTCACTCTTTTACTTAACCCTTTTAATTAGATGACAGAGACAATGGTAGGAAGGTTACCACACGTCAAGTTGATACATGAAATACAATGCAGTATACATTTGTCCTGTGCAGTGTCTTTGGTTAAGATGCTGTCATCCTTGCCATTGTTTTTTATGACTGAAGATCACAGGTAACTTTAGTCTTGCCCTGTGCTTCGCCACAGTATTTACTGTGAGCTGTGTGTACTCAAGTATTATACACTGATGGAAAAAATTGCAACACCAAATAATAATTACTGTAGAGGAATAAAATTTCGGGAGCACATTTGTGTAGATAATATATTTAAGTGATTAACATCGCAAGATCACAGATTAAAGTAAGCGCGACGTAAGCCTTTGCAAATGTGAAATGCTGGTACATTAATAACCGGTGTACCAGCCAGACTGTTGAATTCAAACATGTAAATGTGCATGCATTGTGTTGTACATGTGCTGGACGTCAGTTTGAGGGAGATAATGTCTCCTATGTGCTCGAGTGGACACACATCTGGTGGTCGAACAGGCCGAAACAACACGGCGACAACCTGAAGAGCATGTTGGTTTCGACAATGATATGCGAGCGAGCTTTGTCCTGTTGGAAAACATCGTCTAGGATGCTGTTTATGAATGGCAGCACAACATGTTGGATCACCAGACGGACGTATAAATTTGCAGTCAGGGTGCGCGGGATAACCACTAGAGTGCTCTTGCTGTGATACGAAATCGCACCCCATACCATAACTACAGATATACAGGGTGGTCCATTGATAGTGACCGAGCGAAATATCTCACGAAATAAGCATCAAACGAAAAAACTACAAAGAACGAAACTCGTCTAGCATGAAGGGGGAAACCAGATGGTGCTATGGTTGGCCCGCTAGATGGCGCTGCCATAGGTCAAACGGATATCAACTGCGTTTTTTTAAATATCAACCCCCATTTTTATTACATATTCGTGTAGTACGTGAACAAATATGAATGTTTTAGTTGCACCACTTTTTTCGCTTTGTGATAGATGACGCTGTAACATAGTCACCAAGTGACTTCCATCTGTTTCCTGCTTTGAAGAAGACTCTCGGCGGAAGGCGCTTCGGCAGCAATGCTGACGTCAAACAAGTCGTTCAACGCTTCTTCCGTATGCAACGCCCTGATTTTTTTCCTTGAAGGCTTTTTGAAGGTTATAAAGCCGTATGACAAATGTCTCAATGTAATTGGAAATTATGTAGAAAAATTAAGATATGTCTTATCTTTAATGTCTCATTCTCTTTTTTCTCCTTTCACACACATCTCTGACCACAGTCGACAGGGGAAACTTATTTTCCAACTCCCCTACGTATATACTCGTACTTACAAGAATATCGAACAATATTTAGAAGGCAGCTTATAGCATTTTTTTACCTCATCCTTTAATGATGTCACCTACTCCTGCTTTGTCTATTATTCTAAGTAATCTCATGTCAGAAATCCGATGTCTTGTAGCTAGTGTTTCTGACGCTGGATTACGAGGCGCTAAGTTCGAATCCTGGTTGGGTTGCGTGTTTTCCCCGCCTGGTAGAGGCTGTGAGTGTTTTCATCATAATCGAAGCGCGAGTTGCTGAAGTGACATAAAATAAAGACTTGCATCAAGGGGCCGAACTCTGTAGAAGGTGACCCCTCCCCCCCCCCCCGTCAAATACGCCTCTGTGCGCAGACACAGTAAAGGCACAAAGGGAGGTAATAGCTAATTATTGTTATTGAAAATGGTCACACAGATGGATCTAAGGATGCCATAATAACTGAATGAGACGTTGAAGGCCTGTAATTTGATACAATACGGATCGTTGTCCATTTTGAATGGCACTGTTGTCCATTTACTTAAATTCAATTTAGCATATGTGAATCCTCAGCTTAGACGGTAAAGTAAAGCATAGTGAGAATACCCGTGTTTCAGGTTCTTAGTTGATACGGAGCTATTATATTCAGAGCACAAGGACACACACAAAAACGTTACCTGAGTCTCCAGTATGTCCGGATGTGTCTCAAGTAATTCCTGGATCTCTTTCGGGAAAATGTTTTCGCCGTCTCGGATAATGCGATCTCTCAGGTGTCCAACGAGCTTTCCGTAGCCATCTTCCCTCATGATGAACAGGTCCCTGCGTAAAACAGAATATCTCTTTATTCGTATGCAAACCGTATGGAATGCATTCATTAATCCATTTCTTCAGAGTGCTTCACAAATCCTTTCATGAAGAAGAAACTTCAGGGGTGTGGAAAGAGTTTAAGTACACACAAAAAAGTGAAACCGCTTTGGAAGCGGCATTATTAAACTATAAACAATTATTATTAAAGTTTAATTTAACGCAGTTCATTTATCATGCAGTCCACTGCCATATCTTCAAGTAAGTCAATCAAGTACTGTTTATCCTATTGGTACCTTACATGGATGTTTATCGTTTAACAATAGTTATCTGTATGACTAAAAATTAAGCCCTGTTTAAAATGCATATTGTTACTTATCGTTCTTCTAATAGAAACCAAGACAATTAGATAATTTGCAGAAGAGTTGGCTGCGGTGGTATGTTTTTAATTATCTTTTGAATTTATGGTAATATTGAGTTTCAACCTTTGTGTTAGATGAGAGATTGCTCTCTCAATTAGACCAAGAAGTACAATTTCAATGGATTCTTTTGATTTCGTATTGATCAGCTGGTATCACGCAACAATTTCAGTTACTCTGACTTTCAAATTGTTTTCTTTTTTTCTGGTACTTCTTCATCTATATAAAATGGAGGCAAATACATTGACATCTAATCGCGAAGCTTGTTTGAACATCATGTTTCATATTTCAAATATTTCACACTAATTTGTCTCTAAGGCTATTTTGTTTGCTACGAATCCCTGCTGTACTAGGGAAATACATTCTGAGATAATGAAGCTAAAGTATATAAAATATTTATTCGGCAAAGGCGAGCAGTTAGAGTACTGAGTAAAAGTAGATAACCAAACTCCTCGGAAGGGTCTCTTCCAGGTTTCTCTTCATAAAAGCTACAATGAGCGAAGGACTATCTGATCATTTCTTTGTTAAGTGATCAGATGATGGTTTTAATTGCTCTTCGAGAACAGTTTTGGCCATTCTTAACTTACTATGGAATCATTTTCCGGTGATCAAAAGTATTAAATATGAACGTAATCTCCAAACTACAAAAAATGGCCCTAAAACTAACTGCGAAAAACGGTAATCGGTGCCATCGTAAAGATCTGTTCAGAACACTGGGAATTTTAGCTAAACCATGTGAGTACACTTAGCAGTCAGTAACGCATATCAAAGATAACACTTCTAACTACTGTACAGACAGCTCAGTCTGTGACCATGGAACACGATCTGTGCTGCATTGACATTTAGCAGCAAAATTCATAGAAGTATTTTCTGTTAGGGAACAAAAAATGTACAATAAACTGCAGAAGGAATTTAAAAAGCTTACTAAAGCAAACTTATTTTTTTAAAAAGACAGTTGAAAAGTACCTGTGAAGCAATACATTCTAAACAGTGAAGGATTGATTGTTTGCATAACACAGAGTGGGGATATTGTAAAAGAACTCTAAAACAAGTAAATAATAATGAAGTCTCGGTCATTTTATAACACTTTCACACTAAAATATTTCCTTTCTACTGGAAAACCTCCCAACAAAGCTCTTCTTTCTGTGCTCAGCTTCTCACCTATTACGTAAAGATCTTGACTTAAGTTTTTGAGTAAGCGAACGGAAAGGTGAAGGACATCGCTCTGGTACTGATGTCGACTTTTAGTGTATGCAGAGAATGGTGTTGAGAAACGAATGAACAGCGTCGTAGTGCTAGCTTACTCCATTACGAAATATTGTGTGTATATTGCGTGTAGTGTGTGTGAGACAACTGATCTTGTGAAATGAATAAATAGTATGGTTCTAGCTTTCTACATTAGGAAATAAATTCTTTGGAAGAGGTTTCAACAAAAGAGTATTGCACACTAGAGAGAAATCAATTGAGATTGCTCTGTTTCAAAGAGACTTACTTCGTATTTGGGGGGGGGGGGGGGGGGTTGGAGGGTCTAATCCATATCCAGCCATTTCGATTTACGTTTTCAGTAGTTTCCCTAAATTACTTCATGCAAATGCCGGATGGTTCGAGCCATAAGACCACGCATATTCTTGCCCCCATCCTTGTCAAACTAGACCTGTCAATCCCTAAATGTCTAAACATCTGAATTACATATTTTGTTCTTAAACTGAAATACCGTGAAATGTCCAGAACTCTCGTAAAAATGGTCCTCGGATGAACAAAACTACTGCTAAGATGGCCGGCGTTGTCGTGTGGTATTCAAAAGGTTCATAAAACGTTTGATCCCCATTTCTGGAAAACACTTGAGAAGCGCAGTTTACCAGAGCAGCATTTTCCTCCCTTTCTGCAAATCAATTATCGCTCGCAAACACTGTATCTACAGCTAATCGATTGTTTATAGGCTATTTTCCGGCTGTTTGTTCAACACAACACAAATTTCGGGTAATAGGAGTTGATTCTCATGTAACATAACAAACACCATCTGCTACAAGATAAATTGCTTCAATTTATCCCTCTCTGTTCATATCAATTTCTTTTCTTTTTCTTTCGAAATTGGCTGGAAATCAGAACCACACTTATTGACAGTGATGTAACAGGTTTAGTGATGACTAGCTACCAAGTTCTAATTCCACAGGACCCGCTACGAGAGCACTGCTCAACTTACTTTTCGACACTTTCTATAAAACAAGAGCTCTGAAGCAACTGATAATCGAGAATCGATGTACGACGTCAACACGCCATGACAGAATATTTTTTCAACAAAAGGATGATACTTTATGAATATTAATAAATTCTGACATCAATATAAATGTACAGAAAAATTTACGAAATACTTTGTTTTGGCAAAATCCGATTCCAGAGTTGTAACTAGAATGGTGGATTTGAGAATCTCCTGATTGTAATTCGAGAAATAACGGGACACATGTAGATATCAACGCGAATGTTGTGCCCGCGAGGCGTGTTGCCGCGATTCCACTGCAAGCTAGCCTGGCCTCTAGCCATGCAGGTTGCACGGGACAGCCTAACTTCCAGGCGGAGCGAGTACGTTAGCCATTCGAATGGCGTCGTACAAAGGTCGCCAGCATAACGGGAACTATGTTGCATGTCAGCAGGCACGTGGAACAAAAAGCGAACAGTTTCATATCACTGCGAAAACCAGGATATAAACCAGGTTCTGTGGCGTGCTGTGCCGTTGCAGCTCTAGTTCACCACAGATCACCTGCTGTGAAGCACAGACCGGTCCGTCGAAGTAACAGCCACACTCGCTGTTGATGCGTTCAACACAGAATCAGCAGCCCAACGATAACGCAAGACATCACCATGGAGCAGTGCCTACATTGGGAAGAAAATACAGGGTGAGTCAAAAATAATTTTACAGATTTTGGAACGATATAGAAATTTTTTGAGATAACTTACAGAATTGATATATGTGTCACTTTTTAGCTAACAGACTTAAGTTTGCTTCGCCTAGTAAAACAGTATCCCATTCCGCCACCAGGAGCGCCAGTGCAGTGCACAGTTAAAGTAGCTACTTTCACTGGTGCGGATCGTGCTCGCTCTCCGGACTTGACAACGTGGGATTCTTTTCTCTGGGGTTTAATTAAATATCGTGTGTAGAATGAAATTTTCACCCTACAACGGAGTGTGCGCTGATATGAAATTTCCTGGCAGATTAAAACTGTGTGCCAGACCGAGAGTCGAACTCGGGACCTTTGCTTTTCGCGGGCAAGTGCTCTACTGACTGAGCTACCCAAGCACGACTCACGCCCCGTCCTCACAGCTTTAATTCCGCCAGTACCTCGTCTCCTACATTCCAAACTTCACAGAAGCCCTCCTGCGAACCTTGCAGAACTAGCACTCTTGGAAGAAAGGAGCACTTGCCTGGGAAAGGCAAAGGTTCCGATTTCGAGTCTCGGTCCGGCACACAGTTTTAATCAGCTAATCGTGTGTATTTTCCTCGCTTACCAAACAATTTAGGTAACCTGAAAAATCGAACCTAAGCTGCAATTGCACGAGTAATGTCCAATTTGCTGCAGCGAGTGTGGGAAGAAATTGATAATCTATGGGATGTTTACTGCATCGCAGACGGTAGTCACATGGAACAAAAAAGACACTGGACACTTTTTTGTGAAACTTGACTTTGTTTGCTACAAAATAATACATCTACCTACTCTTGAAGTTATCTCAATAAATTTCTATATCATTCCAGAATTGTGAAGTCCGTTTTGACTCAACCTGCAACAGTGCTAACCGATTTGGGCTTAGTCCCTAAATGGGTCTGGTGCAGGCTGGGACTGTTTATACAATGGTCACAGGAGAGTTGAATATTTATGTTATGTAATATATCAGTGCAGGACACAGATATTTGTAGTTATTTCTGTAGTTGTACTTATTGTGTCTGGGTGCCTGACACTGTTTGTTGGTGCTAGGGCCTGTTCAGACAGGCACATCAGTGGTAGCTCATGCGCAATTGTCAACGTATAGTAGTCACAGTAGCCACATTGACTAGTGCCAAAGTGAAGTTATAACAATGAGATATGAGCAAAACTGGTGACCTTTTTGATGTGTTTTTCCCATATAAGTCGTCTCCAGGACACGGGACATCGCAAGCTGTGGTCTTAGTGCGGAAAGTCATCTTGCAGGAAACACAACAGCACAAGTACGTAACCTGGCGCCGTTTCGACGTGCTGCCGATGGTGGAGGTGCGGTGCTTACCCTGTGCGGAGCCAGCGCTCGCGGTAGTAGAGTCTGCGCGTGCTCTCCTCGTCCGACCAGTAGCGCGCCACGGTGACGTAGCCACGCACACACAGCTCGCCCACCGTCCCCATGGGCACCACTTTGCGCTGCTCGTCCACCACCTTCACCTGGAACTGACAGCCTAAAGACACAAACTGCCTCCCAGCAGAGTCTGTAAAGAAACTGGTTCTCTACTTTAAAAAAAAAAAAAACAAAAACAACCTTTTTAAATAATAAAACATAGCCGATACAAGAAATCTGATTACCCCTGTTAGTCATGAACGAGAAAAAAAAATAAATTAGGTAATTCGGTACAATTATTACATAAATACGATAAGTCACTTTAAAGGGGGTCAAATGAACAATTAAAGTCAATAAAATTCGAGTAAACCTGCAAAAGTAAAAACAAATTATTGTAGGGGCCTACATAGACATCGCGCATCTGCTAGATGCCCACGAAATACGTAATTTTGTTTTGAAGCTGACAGCCAATGAGAAAATAGGTGCAGTTTTCAAGCTGTAATGGTGGACAGCATCAGCTGGTAATATACGTAATTTTATGGTAGCTAATTTTACTACACAAAAAATAAAATATGTACTCCCTCCACAAAAAGTTACAAACAAACATTAAAATAAAATTATAATGAGCAGCAAAATGTCTGAGAAGAATTTTCAAAGAAAATTATTAATTGACTTTAATTGGCGGGTTTCAACACTGTCAACAACACGAAATAATGGAAAGAATATTTATTGGGACTAAACAAAATTGAGACACTGTGACAGTATTTTTAAAATAGTTAATTTAACTGCAATTGTCTTTAATTTTGAAATGAGAGAGAGCGTAATAATTTTCTTTTAATGTCTTAACTGTTGCTGCAGGCAGTGCGATGACGTCAGCGGTGGTCCGCGCGGACGATGTGTGAAGTGAATCCTGGTTCGTCGCGTGAAGGTAATGACGGATCCTCTTGTTTCATTAATATTCCAGTTACGGCGGTGGTCCACGTCGCCGTTGTAGTCGAATCAGCGTATATTACCAGCTGATGCTGTCCGCCATTACTGCTTGAAAACTGCACCTATTTTCTCATTGGCTGTCAGCTTCAAAACAAAATTACGTATTTCGCGGGCATCTAGCAGATGCGCGATAATAATAGTTTCAGTATGCGCGTTGTCGTTACGCGGGCGACGTTTTATTATTAAAAGTTTATAAATCATGCGGTGCGGGTAGGTCGGAGTTATGTAACGTCTTTAGCATTTAAAATATATATCCGGTTAATGCCAATACTTCGTACAGTTCTTTCACCGTGTTGCACAGGAAAACAGTCACATGTGTTTTTCAGTATAACAGTCTGTTAAACATCAGTTCAATAACGTCGTCGTCTTTAATACAGTTTGGACGATATAATAAATGTTTCTTGATCAAATCACAGCACTGTTCTTTTACTTAACATTTTGGTTTGGTCCACTTTCACGCAATTCTAACAGTTAGTGTCTCCACACGACAATGGTGTCTGGTTCGTGGCTAATTGTCACAAGTTCACACAGTCTGTATAATCGTCACCGCAAACACTCGATATACTTTTCAGGTTTTACTGTTCACTTAATAATGCACGATCTCCTGTTAACACAGCGGACGCACTGTAATTAATTGTTCTTCCGTGTATCACCGTCTTTCACGCCGAAATTTTCCACCCGCGAACCGGCCGCGTACCACAACAACTCGCACGCACTCTATCGATAGTCGTTCGCTCTCTCTCTAACACAATACTTCTCCGAGCCTAACCAAAGTTTTACAAAGCATATAGAACCAGAACATTCATATTCGTACAATACAAAATATAACACAGTAGCAAAATGAATGAAGAAAGAATGTGACGTATTAACAAAGAATAGTTGAAATAAATGATACATACGTACTATGACAGGGTAATGAACAAGAGAAAAAAAATGATCGACTTTCGGGGAAAGCAATGTCTTTACAAGTCCAAAGGCGTTGCTCCATCTTACGTACGAGGGCCATTCGACAAGTAAGGTCCGATCAATCGCGAAATGGAAACCACAGGAAAAATCCGATGAAACTTTGCACCAATGTGTTAGACAGTCTTTATAGTATGCCCGTTCACCGCTTCAGTTCGCTCTATTCAGTTCTGAGCACGTAAAGACGCCTAAAAAATTGTCTTCCGCCAAGTATGAGTGATTGTGAGAGATTTCGCCTGATTTCATGCAGCCTACATAACGTAACTGTCAATGCATTTTCTTCTTTATGAAAATTCTCGGACGCACACTGCAGGGGCAATGACAGGAATCGTTAGCGCTAGGATTTCACCCGGAACAAGACCCGCCCATTCACCCCCGGTTTTCCCGGTCTTTGTTCGGCGCCTAGGCAGCTTTTCAGTTGACCCACGTGGTTTACCGTGTTCGGCTGCACTTGGAGTTGTTACATTAATGTCTTGCTAGGTCTTAAATGTTGCCAGATAGTTAAAAGACACGTTACAAAAAACGTGCACAGTTGGCCTCAGCTGTGCCAGGTACTTCCACAGCAAACATAGGAGGAAACAATTTAGCACTGAATTCTTTAAATACGAGAACTCAGTATTCAGATGAATAGCCTATGAAGAAACGTACTTCTATGTGAGAAAAAGCACCCAAAACTAAAACAGGAAAAACCTACCCTCAAAGAATAATTTGCTTGGAGAAAGAGGAACCACAGTATACTTGACACTTAAGTTTCAGAACTCAGACAGTATGTGTGAAACAAGCACCAATGTTCACTATACATCCAAAGGGCATCAAAATTACTTTGTTCTTGCTAGATTGATCCAAGCTGTTTTCGCATCTTATTCACTGAATATTTTTGCTGACAAGTTTTAGGGGTGGATTAAGAGCTAGCACAGCATGAAGGACGTTTTACAGCCGTGAAACACTGCAGCATTTATTTCCTCCATATCCGCTCTGTGACAAACATATACATCATCATTATTATTTTTAAAAAATAGTTTGAATGATATTTATGAAATTAATAAATCTTTTGGTTAAAAACAGACAAGACAAAGAATGACGGCAATTATTTTCCTGAGGCGTTTGCAACAGCATATAGGACACTAATCACACAGAAACAGCCACAATTCTTTATAATCTTGTTTATAATGCGCAGGTATGGCACTGGAAGAATCTACAAGTTAAAATTCACCCATTACCCATGCAAATACTAACGAAATTTGTCGTATAAGCAAATATCTTACTGCTTTCATTAGGCATTTCTACTTCATGGCATTTTATATTCTTTAATTTTCGTGAGCTACTGTGAGGTCCTACATAAACAAAACGACTTTGACTTATTTCTATATAACGTTGATTTTATACAACAGAGTTATTCGACTGCATCCGTGGCTTTACTACCGACATGAAAGATTCAAAACCATTGTTCTCGCATTGTATATTTGCTCTGCTGTTTCCCTCAAATTAACGTATTACAATAAGTGAATTAGTTATTGAAAACTTGTCCTTATTGCCATTAAATAACATCACGTTATTTTTTGTTTTCTATTGCTGGCGATGCTTTCAATTCTCTATAAATATTTTTATTTCTTTAATAATGCACATTCATATTATATTACAATCCAGCAAAACTTAAATTTCTTATCGTCACTGAATTTCATCACAGTCTGTGTTGGACTGTGATGATAACTACTTTGATGTAGCTTCCAGTTTGCGGAACTGGCGGCTGTTTAGGGGAGGGCTTTACAGGAGGAGGAGATTAGTGTTTAACGTCCCATCGACAACGAGGTCATTAGAGACGGAGCGCAAGCTCGGATAAGGGAAGGATGGGGAAGGAAATCGGCCGTGCCCTTTCAAAGGAACCATCCCGGCATTTGCCTGAAGCGATTTAGGGAAATCACGGAAAACCTGAATTAGGATGGCCGGAGACGGGATTGAACCGTCGTCCTCCCGAATGCGAGTCCAGTGTGCTAACCACTGCGCCACCTCGCTCGGTGGAGGGCCTTACACTACGGATAGGCACGGAGGGGGGGTGAATGGACGGGACTTGTTCCGGGTGAAATTCTAGCGCGAAGGGCACGTGGCAATGACGATGCTCCTTCAGTGGGAAGTGTTAGGTCGTCCAACAGGCAGCCCGGACTTGCCGCCCTCTGATTCTCATCTCAGATCACACGAATCGCTGGCTATGAAGACAGCAATTTAGCACAGGCGACAAGCTGCAGATCAGGGTAGAGAACTGGCAGAAAGCACTGGCGTATGCCTTCTATGACGAGGGTACTGGAAAGTTAGTACAACGCCACGACGAATGTTTCAGTCGGAGGGGAGACTATACAGAGAAGTAGCAGGTAGGTGTAACTAACTGTTGCAAGTAAAACACTTTTGATTTTCACAGTGGTTTAAATTTCGCGATCAATCGGACTTTACTTTCCGAATGGCCTTCGTATGATACACGGAGTTGTGTAGCCAGGGTTCGGTTTGGGAAAAGGGGGCGGGGGGGGGGGGGGGGAGGTCAGAGTTTTCGACTGTCTCCTCCACATCAGCGCCACTTACAGCCATGTAAAACTAAAAGATAAGTAACATGCAATATGTTACATTAATTACAATTCTTCTCGTTCTTACACTCTTATATCAAAACATGTCCAGTGTCCTTGTAAAAATGGTTTACGGTGGATTAAAACAAAAACGACAACAACAACTACTACTACAACCACTATTATTGTTATTGAAATAAATGGTTGTAGCATCGTCATAAGTTGCATTGAGAAGTATCTTTTTTTATTTCTTGACGGTGATTAATTTCGGACACCTGTGTCTATTTTCAAACCATCCAAATCGTGTGACAATACAAGTGATAGCCTATGTACCAAAACTGTCCCTGCAGTGATGCTCAAAGCGGCACTGTGGCCGACTAAAAAACAGCAGATAGACCTCATAAGGCAACTCTAATGTCTATTCTATGTGGTCTATTTACTGTTGTTGAGTCGTCGACAACAGTGACGCTTTGAGCATCACTGCAGGGGCGGTTTTGGTACATAGGCTATCACTTGTATTGTCACACGATTTGGACGGTTTGAAAATAGACACAGGCGCCCCACATTAATCACCGTCAAGAAATAAAATAAGATACTTCTCAACGCAACTTATGACGGTGCTACAACGATTTATTTCAAATATAAAACAAGGTACGGACCAATTTTTCACCTACAGAAAGCCGTAAGTTCGTATTATTATTATTATAAGTATTTCTTTCTTTTCTCAGACGTTATGTCTGGTTAAAAATAGAAAGTGACGCGGACCTTGATCAAGCGTGACTTTCTTTTAACTGTACGGTATATGACATGTATCAATAACTACAGATTTCTGCAGTTGTATATATACGTTTGGTTTATTATTATTATTATTATTATAAGTGATTTTAAAGTAGTACGCCTTAGCCATCTACAAATAATTCTTAGATATGGCATGAAATTCCCAAATTATTATCACCGTCATTATTCCTGGTGCCTTACTAGAAGGTAGGGGATAAAGTAAACTATAATGATGTACAGACAGACTAAAATTAATCGACGCAAATGTAACTTTTAACAGGACAGGGCACACTACTGTATTCACCCACAGGGGAAGGGTGAATTCATTCATTCATTCATTCATTCATACCTCGCATTCCATACATCCCATCAAGAAGTAAAACATTCAGGGATGTGGAAGGAGTCGAGGTACACATTAACAAAAGATAACCATTTCATAAAAACTTAATGTGTACAGTGTGCAAACAATGAACTACTACTACTACCACTATTTCCACTACTATTACTAGATGGCTAATTGCTAACTGTGCTTATGCCATCTGAATTTAACATTGTAAGCTAGAAGATAAGCTACTACTCAGAAAAATGATGCTGCCTCCTTAACTGAACTAAATATATGCTGTTTATCTCCTACAGACGAAATGGCTCTAAGCACTGTGGGACTTAACATCTGAGGTTATCAGTCCCCTAGACTTAGAACTGCTTAAACCTAACTAACCTAAGGACATCACACACATCCATGCCCGAGGCAGGATTCGAACCTGCGACCATAGCAGCAGCGCGGTTCCGGACTGAAGCGCCTAGAACCGCTCTGCCACAGTGGCTGGCTTTAAATTGTTTGTTAATATGTACACTTTGTACATCTGGAAACAGAGGACAAACATAGAAATTATTGTTTATAAATAAACTATGGTAGATAAAATAAATTTGATAACAACACAATATTTCTCGGAAAATTTCCGTGTAATTTGATGTATCATATGGTATAAAACGTCAAAATTAAGAATTTCAGCAATTTTCACGTTCAGTAGTTTAACTGACTTCTGTGGTGCTTGACCGAGGTTTCCTGGGCGAACAGCGGCAATTTGGAGAGGAGCCTACGTACGGACGCCGTTGGAGGCGGTCAGACTATGTTAAGAGAAAGTTTTATACGAGCAGTGAAATAGCCACTAGTTCGCGTGTGTGAATTATTCAGAGTTCCTACTTTCAGACATGGATATTTTGCGACATCTGATGAACTTCTTATTTCCCGGATTGTGTGTGATACAAGACGCACTTATAAGATTTCAGTGTGTAACCACTGTGGAATTAATAGTTTGAGATACTGTGGAACGTCAAAGGTTTTCTAAAGATATCCCACGCAATTAATCGTGGCTTATTCAGCCGTCTCCAAGATCTTAAGTAACTCGGTGAGGCTCTGAAATTAATTTATTGTGAACTGTAAATTTCTATATTTTTCTTTGTTCTTATTGGAAAAGAACTCAGATTTGTGAAACTTTCAAAAATGCGTGAGTGCGTACGTGATTTTTGCATAGCAGATCCGATCTGCATTTATATTAAATATTTTGGTGGAACATTGGGTACATTGTCCCACGAATGTGAGTTGGCGCCCCATACACGAAACGTAACCAAACTTGTAAGTCCAACCACATTTACGTGGGCCCATTAAAGTGTTTGTGCTGTGTATGTGTGGGAGAATCTTTTGTTACAGTAGCACGTGGGGGCTCCCAGCTGATATAGAACTTGCGAACAGCTTAGAACTTTGATTTTCGGCGAGTCAGCTGATATAGAAGTTGCGAACAGCTTAGAACTTTGATTTTCGGCGAGCTGATGGAGAGAGACTCTATGGTGTTATTTCGTCATTCACACCACATGCACATTCCCATACAACCTGTACGGTCGTATCGGACGCATAGAGTTCGCGATGCGGCTTTTTACTGGACGACTCATCAACCGCTACAGCACGAGATTGTCTGCTAGCAGTCGGGTTGCGGAAGCGAACTCGTAGTTCAAATGGCTCTGAGCACTATGGGACTTAACTTCTGACGTCATCAGTCCCCTAGACTTAGAACTACTTAAACCTAACGATATCACACACATCCATGCCCGAGGCAGGATTCGAACCTGCGACCGTAGCAGCCGCGTGGTTCCAGACTGAAACGCCTAGAACCGCTCGGTCACCGAGGCCGGCGAAGATAAGATTAGTACTTGTTCCATAGATCATGAATACGACACTTCGTAATGGTGTGGAACGTGTCAGGTTAATAAAAGGTGTCTGTACAAGATATTACATTACACAAAATATTACATGACACTTAACATTTTGTTTTGGGGTGGGGGGGGGGGGGGAAATTACCCACTTACTATATCCAAAAGTTCATCTAATGAGTAAAAGAAGTTGCCATTCAGAAATTCTTTTAGTTTCCTTTTAAATGCTATATGGCTATCTGTCAGACTTTTGATGCTATTAGGTAAGTGACCAAAGAGTTTTGTGGCAGCATAAGTTACCCCTTTCTGAGCCAAAGTTAGATTTAACCTTGAGTAGTGAAGATCATCCTTTCTCCTAGTGTTGTAGCCATGTACACTGCTATTACTTTTGGGTTCGTTCGGATATATATTGTGAGGCTACAGTGAAGATCCCTAGCTCGTTTAGTGACTGCAGGATGATCTTGGATGATCTCCAGCAATTATTGTGAGCTCCAGCAAATATTCGTAGTGATGCGTTGCCACGTACGCACACCATACTTGACATGCGGAAATTGCGTTTTGCTGCACTGAATATGCTGAAATAAGATTTTTTAAGGATTAAATTTTGACGAGCACGTTCCACAGGCAAGGGGATGCTGGATAACAGTTTGGTAGCGGTCGGCCAAGGCGTTCGTGGTGTCACACTTTCCACTTCCGTCGGTATGTTTGCCACTCGCTGGACACAAGGGAAGATGGCGGCGCTGCGTTGCTCACCTCACCTCGACGTGTTGCGAGACAGCTCCCACGGTGTTGAGCATCTGATCCTCCGAGTCGGTTGGCTGAGACTGGAAGACCACAGGGCTCGTCTCCGTCAGACCGTACAGAGACTGCAGGCACAAGGCAACATGCCAGGTCCGCATTAATACGTGACTTTTTGAATACACACAGAAAAAGATACAAGGTAATACTAGGGACTTTCGGTAACTGAATTTCGATAATATTAAACAAATTATGAAGTAGGGGAGAGCGTTGTACCTGGAGGATAGTGCATCTAGGAACACGTTGTAAGGTGGTCATGTCATTTTGATTTTTGTTTGTTGTCGTTGTGCACGTCAGAGAGAGAGCAAGTTATGTTACGGTTAAAAACAATAATTGGTCTTGCAGTCGCACAATCTTTGTGTCTGAGCAGTCTGATACATTCTTAGTTGAAGTGTGGTAGGTGATGGGCGTATTCTGTAGTACTGTGTTGACTTCTGATTGTACCTGTTAGGTGAAGAAACATTTATTGTAAAGGAAAGCAAGGATGAATATGATGTATATACTGGAAGGCGAATAAATATATATATATATATATATATATATATATATATATATATATATATATATATATATATTTTGAGAGAAGCACTTCGAGGTAAGACTGCAACACTGCGCACCTAATTTGTAGAAATGATTATTGGGAGCTAGTTAACTTCGTTCACTTGCTCAGAGCTGAGAGAAAGACCACCCCACTTCCCTGAGTCATGCATTAATACAAAAAATGGCTCTGAGCACTATGGGACTTAACTACTGAGGTCATCAGTCCCCTAGAACTTAGAACTACTTAAACCTAACTAACCTAAGGACATCACACACATCCATGCCCGAGGCAGGATTCGAACCTGCGACCGCAGCCGTCGCGCGGTTCCAGACTGTAGCGCCTAGAACCGCTCGGCCACCGCGGCCGGCGATGCATTTATATATTAACTGATAAAGCTGTTTGGTTTTTAAATAAATTTTTTAACATTATTTCCTTTTAAATCATTGTTCACTTTGTCAAGCATTGTACTGTTCAGACCAATGTCATGTGTGAAGATCACGTGAAGTTTTACTTTGTATTTTTGAATACATGCTTCATTCTAAAATCGTTGTCTTGGGTCAGGGTTCAAAAATGGTTCAAATGGCTCTGAGCGCTATGGGACTTAACTTCTGAGGTCATCAGTCCCCTAGAACTTAGAACTACTTAAACCTAACTAACCTAAGGACATCACACACATCCACGCCCGAGGCAGGATTCGAACCTGCGACCGTAGCGGTCGCGCGGTTCCAGACTGTAGCGCCTAGAACCGCTCGGCCATTCCGGCCGGCTTGGATCAAGGCTTCCCAACCTTTTTAGCTGGCGGACCCCCTTCTTCAGCCGAAAATCCATGGCGGACCCCTCGTCAGTCAAGAGCACAGTACCTTTAAATTTCAGAGCGAAACCAATGGGATCTGAAAGCTTCTTAATGCAAGTGCCATCTTCCCAATGACCCCCCACCCCCAGAAGTATCAATAGTCTTTGGTTTAGAGATGAATGAAAACAACTTGAAATTAACGAAGCAATCTGAATTCCCACTGTATCCAGACACTTACTAGTGGATCTACTCCCTTTGTTCAACACACTATAGCCTGATTAAAACTACTTGGTAATTCACATTTCACACGTTGGAGCAGCCTTTCTCCAAGAGCAATCAACGTCTCGTCCAAAATGTTCGCTGTTGACAAGCTGCAGCTTGTGGTCTTTTCACTTCCACTGTTTGGCTACTTTTGTGTAAGGAGCATGCATGTTTCGTAACAGTCGTGTGTGTGTGTGTGTGTGTGTGTGTGTGTGTGTGGTTTTTCGTGAAATCCGAAGAAAAATGTTCAAATGTATGTAAAGTCTATGGGACTTAACTGCTGGTGTCATTAGTCCCTAGTCTTGCACACTATTAACCTAAGTTTAACACACTATTAACCTAAGTTTAACTTCCGCTAAGGGCAACACACACACACACACACACACACACACACACATGCCCGAGGAAGGACTCGAACCTCAGACGGCCGCCCAATCCACGACGACATGGCGCCCTAGACTGCGCGGCCATTCCGCGCGGCTGTGAAGAAAAGAGGCAGAGCCGGATACAAACACATCACGAAAGAAAAGAGGCCAAGGAATTGCCTTTAAAGGACTATTGTGACATCTGTTGTGCAATGCGTGGGAATACATTCACCCAGTTTACATGCGTTTCCAAAACCGGATTTCGTAAGCCGATGTCCCAGTTCCGCTTTTGGTTAGTCAGGTAAACAGTTCAAAATCGATTCTGGAAATCTGTTTTATAAAGCCGTTTTCCAGTTCCACAATCGATTTTCGTGCCCATGTAAACAGCTCGGAAAATGGTTCAAATGGCTCTGACCACTATGGGACTTAACTGCTGAGGTCATCAGTCCCCTAGAACTTAGAACTACTTAAACCTAACTAACCTAAGGACATCACACACATCCATGCCCGAGGCAGGATTCGAACCTGCGACCGTAGCGGTCGCGCAGTTCCAGACTGTAGCGCCTACAACCGCTCGGCCACTCCGGCCGGCCAGCTCGGAAAGTCTAGTTATTTTTACGTGTTTGCTTATCTACTGAACGGTAGATGTCAGTCCATAGCCGGCAGCTAGCAGGCGGCGTTGCAACAGTCTACTATCAATTGGTAGCTGGCAACTGGCAGGCGGCGTGGCAACAGTTTAGCCACAGCTGACAACTTCAACAACTACTTGGACACTATATCGTGACAGTCAGCCACGACTGTAAACAAATTAGGAAAACAAACAAACAGACTCTCTTATTTTTATATAAGAAGACAAAGCATTTCACAGAACGTAAGACTTTTTTTCTCAAAGGAAGCAGTTCTGGCAGAGGAGGTTTACCTTTTACGAGGTGGTGCGTGAAAAGTCCTCATTTGTTTACGCTTGCAGCCAGTTGCCACAATATAGTGACAGAGTAAAAGCAAGCAACTGTAATTGAAGTATAGGCAGGCCAAATTTTTAACTTAGAGGACGGAATATATTATAAAGAAAAGAAATTAGCTTTAGAGATCATTTTAATTTTCGTAACAAAAATATCAATGCCAACAGAATTCAATTAATAATTATTTTGTAAATGATAGAGGACAGAAACAAAATTCCTACAGAGTTATAATTCAGGTACGTTCACTGAGCATCTACGACGAAGAATGCTTTCGTCTTTACTATAGATGAGTCTGTAGGAATAATAATGGAATCCTAATGTGATGGTTGAGGGTGCTTCAGCTGACAAAAATTTGAAAAGTTGGGTTCAGTTCTTGACAACTGGAGACGGATGTCTGGTTCTGCATCTAGGCAGCTTCGGTACTTAGTTTTGTGGGCAGCGTTGATCGAGAATCCAGATTCACACATGTATGTTGTGGCAAACGGAAGAAGTACACGTTTTGCCTTTTCAACAAGGGGGTAGTATTTCTTGTTAGCCAAACGGATCCAAAAGTGTGAGTAACTGTCAGTGTCAAAACTTGATTTCAAGGTAGGTTCTGTGGCAATTTCTATCAACAACTCATATTCATTTGATGATAGAATGTTCGGATTTTTGGATACAGTGAATGGGTTGACCACCAATTCGTATTTCTGCAGCTCATCTTAAGCTGTTGTGAAATAATGCTCCAACAATGACATCAAGCTTCGGAGATGTTCCAGGATTTGATGAAACAAAGTCTTCCCAAGCGCCAATGTTCTGTTTTTCAAAAACTCCGCCGGCCACGGTGGCCGAGCGGTTCTAGGCGCTCAGTCCGGAACCGCGCGACTTCTACGGTCGCAGGTTCGAATCCTGCCTCGGGCGTGGATGTGTGTGATATCCTTAGGTTAGTTAGGTTTAAGTAGTTCTAAGTTCTAGGGGACTGATGACCTCAGAAGTTAAGTCCCATAGTGCTCCGAGCCATTTGAACCATTTTTTTTTTCAAAAACTTAAGAAGAGGAAAACACTCGACCTCCCCCTCCTCGACACTCTCTGCCCAAAACTTGATTTTCCTCTTGAATGCTCGAACTTTGTCGATAGCAGTACCCTTGGTTTCACTTTGCCCTTGGAGTGAAATATTCATTTCGTTCATTTTGGAGAAAATATCTGACAAATAGGCAAGTATACACTGCCAATTTTCGTCATTAATAAGGTCTGCTAATTTCGTGTTGTGCTCCAAAAGGAAAGCAAAGACTTCCAATCTTAATTCATACAACCGAGAGAGTGCATTCCCACGTGAGAGCCACCTCACTTCTGTGTGGAGAAGCAGGGCACGATGAAGGCTTCCCATATCTTCACACAATATTGTGAAAAGTCTTGACTTCAACGGCCTTGATTTTGTGTAGTTAACGATTTGAATGGATCCGTCTAAAACTTTCTTGAACGAAACAGGCATTTGTTTCGTAGCTAAAGCGTATCTGTGGAGAGCACAGTTACTACTGCTGCAATTCTTTTGGCGTTTTCTTTTATTTTCGTTATTGCTCCGACTATAGGACCCGTCAAAGCTGTTGCGCCATCTGTGCACACATCTATGCAATTACCATGAAACTTCGTTAGTCCTTAAAAAATCATCCAATAGACGGAATATTTCAGCACCTGTTGTGTTGGCAGGTAGTGGTCTGCACAATAAGAGGTGCTTCTCAAAACATCCAGAATATTCATAACGGACACAAGCCAATAAAATCGCTAATCCTGCATCAGTGGATTCATCTATCTGCAGAGAAAATAAATTGTGTTGGATGCGAGAAACAAGAGTGTCTTTCACATCATTTGACATGTCAACACTGCGTCTCTTGACAGTATTGTTTGATAATGGCACCGAAGATACAAGCTTTACTGCCTTTTCGTCTAGCATGCAAGAAACAATATCATTATCACACAGCTTTATGAGATTTTTCTGCAATGGTATGAGCTTTGCTTGTTTCTGCCACTCAGTAACTGACCAAGAAAGAAGCTTTTAATGAATTTTCATTAATTGTTTTTGCATGAGTTTTGATGCTGTGCTGAGAAGCAGCTAGTTCAGCAGTCTTCCTTTTGAAAAAATCGATGTCTTTAGCCTTCAAAATGACGGCGCAATTTAAATGGAACCATTGAACTGTTCGGAAGGACTCGAGCACAAATTACACACTGAGATTTACCCTACTTTGTCTCCATAAAGCCCATTTCTATACAGCTTTCGTTGTACTTATGCTTCTTGGTTATTCCTCTTCCGCAGGATATTGCAACCAATGGAGTACTTGCAGCGTTTTCACATAATAAATCCGGCTGTGGAGCTTGTTGTTTTTGTTCTTCCTTTGGTCGTCCTCCCTCCTCATTCATTTCAACTGGAAACTTCCTTTGTTGTGAAGGCGATGGAGAAACTGACCCTTCTTCAATGAACGTGACTTCAGCCACCGATCCATGTTAGAAGTAATAAACTGGTCAAAAATCGACTTACGAAATACAGGGTGTTTCAAAAATGACCGGTATATTTGAAACGGCAATAAAAACTAAACGAGCAGCGATAGAAATACACCGTTTGTTGCAATATGCTTGGGACAACAGTACATTTTCAGGCGGACAAACTTTCGAAATTACAGTAGTTACAATTTTCAACAACAGATGGCGCTGCAAGTGATGTGAAAGATATAGAAGACAACGCAGTCTGTGTGTGCGCCATTCTGTACGTGGTCTTTCTGCTGTAAGCGTGTGCTGTTCACAACGTGCAAGTGTGCTGTAGACAACATGGTTTATTTCTTAGAACAGAGGATTTTTCTGGTGTTGGAATTCCACCGCCTAGAACACAGTGTTGTTGCAACAAGACGAAGTTTTCAACGGAGGTTTAATGTAACCAAAGGACCGAAAAGCGATACAATAAAGGATCTGTTTGAAAAATTTCAACAGACTGGGAACGTGACGGATGAACGTGCTGCAAAGGTAGGGTGACCGCGTACGGCAACCACAGAGGGCAACGCGCAGCTAGTGCAGCAGGTGATCCAACAGCAGCCTCGGGTTTCCGTTCGCCGTGTTGCAGCTGCGGTCCACATGACGCCAACGTCCACGTATCGTCTCATGCGCCAGAGTTTACACCTCTATCCATACAAAATTCAAACGCGGCAACCCCTCAGCGCCGCTACCATTGCTGCACGAGAGACATTCGCTAACGATATAGTGCACAGGATTGATGACGGCGATATGCATGTGGGCAGCATTTAGTTTACTGACGAAGCTTATTTTTACCTGGACGGCTTCGTCAATAAACAGAACTGGCGCATATGGGGAACCGAAAAGCCCCATCGTTCCTGCATCCTCAAAAAGTACTGGTCTGGGCCGCCATTTCTTCCAAAGGAATCATTGGCCCATTTTTCAGATCCGAAACGATTACTGCATCACGATATCTGGACATTCTTCGTGAATTTGTGGCGGTACAAACTGCCTTAGACGACACCGCGAACACCTCGTGGTTTATGCAAGATGGTGCCCGGCCACATCGCACGGCCGACGTCTTTAATTTCCTGAATGAATATTTCGATGATCGTGTGATTGCTTTGGGCTATCCGAAACATACAGGAGGCGGCGTGGATTGGCCTCCCTATTCGCCAGACATGAACCCCTGTGACTTCTTTCTGTGGGGACACTTGAAAGACCAGGTGTACCGCCAGAATCCAGAAACAATTGAACTGCTGAAGCAGTACATCTCATCTGCATGTGAAGCCATTCCGCCAGACACGTTGTCAAAGGTTTCGGGTAATTTCATTCAGAGACTACGCCACATTATTGCTACGCAAATCGTACTATAGAGTTTCCCAGACCGCAGCGCCATCTGTTGTTGAAAATTGTAACTACTGTAATTTCGAAAGTTTGTCTGCCTGAAAATGTACTGTTGTCCCAAGCATATTGCAACAAACGGTGTATTTCTATCGCTGCTCGTTTAGTTTTTATTGCCGTTTCAAATATACCGGTCATTTTTGAAACACCCTGTAGTTAGTGCACTGACAAAGCAATTTTAACATTTAATGATGCCTTGGGCGGCGGCTTACGTGCCAGCGACCGCTGTGATTGGTCGACAAAGCTCGCTCCGCGCATGCGTAAAAGGTTTCAGCGCATCTAGCGCCATGAGCCGGCACACAAACGACCCCCGTATTGTTGCGTAATACTCGATCAGAGAAGCCGCATTCTCCGGCAGTAAACTGTGTATGCGTTCTCACTTAGGAATCGCAAAGGCTGCTCGGAAATACAACCCGAAGTAAAAGTACACATGGTTTTCACACGAAAAAAAAAGAAATAGTGATGAATGTGATTTTCACATTTTTATTCAATAATTTTACTCATTATTTTACACGATTTGGTGAAAGGTGGCCGCGGACCCCATAGAAAGAGCCGGTGGACCCCTAAGGGGTCCGCGGACCACACGTTGGGAAGCCCTGTCTTGGATTATCATTTCATAGGAATAATTACTCTCCCCGTCCCACTGTTTATCATTACGCAGTACATCATGTGGTCTGCAATAGTTGTAAATATTATTTAGAAATAGAAATCTAGCTTAGCCACTGCCTGCTTGCTGTTTGCTGTTGTGCTATCGAGAAATCTGCGACAGTGCTGTCAAGACGCGAGGTAAGTGGAAACTTTGATTAGGATCAGATAACTGTTCGACTTCAGTTTCGCATTTAATATAAAGACAAGTTGTGTTCAGGTCAGTTACAGTTCAATTAAAATTAGGTTCCGTTTAATCAAAGGTTAGCAGGCGAGTTTAAGTTCGATAACAATTCGTAGATAAAATGTTCAACTGTATGTGAAATCTTATGGGACTTAACTGGTAAGGTCATCAGTCCCTAAGCTTACACACTACTTAACCTAAATTATCCTAAGGACAAACACACACACCCATGCCGGAGGGAGGACTCGAACCTCCGCCGGGACCAGACGCACAGTCCATGACTGCATGACTGCAGCGCCCCAGACCGCTCGGCTAATCCCGCGCGGCAATTCGTAAATACATAATTTTCGTAATACGTAGACTTTTATAGAGTGGGGGCGGGGGGGGGGGGGGTAACGTTGGGCTAAATTTCATACAGAAGCAAATATGATGGGTAGGTTACAACGTGTTTCCTGCTCCATGTTTCAATCCAGTAACTGATTTTAAAATCACAGGAAGGAATGTGAACTGGAAACAGTCATAAGCAATGTCCAGCATTTTCTACTGTTTTTGCTGTGGGACATCAGGTTGTGTTTTGCGCAGCGTTTGTAAATATTACAAGTTCTACATATTTAATTGCTCTGTAGTATATTAAGGATATTTCGAAGATACTGTTAAGGTGAGTAATAATCAGCACATATTTTAAAACATGCTATTTAGGGTGTGGATAGTTAAGCCATCCTTCGTCGGTGAAGCACCATCTTGTACCTCGAAATGGATGAACGTCCCCCACCATGGAACACGAGATATTTGCAAATGATCTGAGTTACTTTATTGTCTTAACAATTTTCCCTTCCTTGAAATTCGAAGTCTGTGTTGTTGCCAGTAACGTTTATTTCGAATTGTTTTTAACTTGTAACTAGTTTTTCGTAATACTTCTTCTCAATTTGATTTCACTTTCTGAACTTGCGTATGTAGAAAATAATGTTACATACAGACCATTAAATACAGTGTTGACAAGAATTTCTCGATTGCAACATTTTTAAATTTGAATAGAAAATTTATTCCTAAGTAAATGATTATGTCGCTCAAAAGTTTTCGAACGCCCTGAAAGTAAGAGAAAAAAGCTAGTTATCAGATTCAAATACGAATTAGTTATATTGTTTCCCCAGCGTCATGCTTAATATAACGTTTAATAGTAGTGTTCCAAGTTTTTAAAAATGAAACCGTTCACAATACAACTTTCCGTTGTTATGCTGCTCGGGTTTCAAACATTGCATGCCCCTTCACAGGACGTAAACAAATCAGTAACCACGTTTGCAGGTAAGAAAAGGGCATGTGTTTATGCATGAGATATCAAAGAATGAACTCCAGTGAGTGTTCAGTGTAAACATCGATAATGGAACGAAGAAAGGCGATTTCAACAGAAAAACGTTCTGCAATTGTGTCTTTACGTGCAGCCGTTCTTACTATGTGACAGACAGCACATCAAGAACATACCTCCTTTGGCTACGCCCATTATAACTTGCAGAGGCAAGCGGATACTGGCCAGAATATGGACCGACCTCGACAGGGCAGGCCAAAAGTCACATCAAAAAGTGATGATAAATATATGATAGTCACAAGTAAACGTCATGGATTCAAAGCAGCGCCAGTTTTAGCCTAAAAAATGCCTCAAATGGCTATGAGCACTATGCGACTTAACATCTGAGGTCATCAGTCCCGTAGAACTTAGAACTACTTAAACCTAACTAACCTAAGGACATCACGCACATCCATGCTCGAGGCAGGATTCGAACCTGCGACTGTAGCGGTCGCGCGGTTCCAGACTGAAGCGCCTAGAACCGTTCGGCCACACGGTCCGGCGCCAGTTTTGGCAGCAGAACTGAACCACAATGTGCCCTCCGCCACACACCGTTGGGTGGCTTGCGGAGTATAAATGTAGATGTAGATGTACATAGAAAATCAGGTGAGTGTAAGTAACGGTTGAAAGGTGGCTACACTGAGCCACAGCGCCAGAAATCGCGCCAGAGAGTATTGTTCCGCCGCCTCCACTGGCAGTGCTTATTGAGACGTAGCGGCAGGCAGTTCTTACCGAGAAGTTGTGGTGGATACTGCTTGTCGCTGAAGTTGGAGTGAGATGGGGTAGTAGTGAGTGTTTGTTCCATGTTTTATGCAGTGGTTTGATGGGAGAGATAGCAGATGTTGTTCTAATGGAGATATTGTAATGGTCAGAGTGCATTTCGTCAATATATATGGAGGTATTTTCTTTTATTCTTTTATTCTTTCAGTGACCTGAATAATGTGTCATTACAGGTTCAGTCAACAAAGCATCTGGCGTGTGTTCTTGTATTAGAGTGTAATTCTGGTTTTCTTGCGCAATTATAGTATTTCTAATTTTCTTTTATCACGTCAGTATAATTGGTATTTAAAAATTCTTGTCTTGTTGAAGAAGAACCGTGCCAGATGTGCGTTGAGTCATACTACCACATACAGAACAGCTACACTTGTGCTTTGTTGGTTTCGTAGGTTTTATAGTTGCTGGGGACTTAATTAATTAATTGTGCTAACAGAAATTTTCTTACATTCTTTGTTGTCATTCTAAGCAGTCAGATTGCGTACTAAAACTAGTCAGGGACAGCCGTTTACGAGACTTGCGTAACCGGACAGACAGCTACTAAATACTAAAAATATTTGCATTCATATTTATTTTAATTAAGCCCCCATGCACGTGGCGACCGCTGCTTCGGATCTTCCCTTGGAATTCTTCTGATTGTAAAAATAGTAGACCGTAGTATTGTTGTAGTAATTTGTAGTTTAGTAATTGTAGTCTATTTTGCATGTGTAGATTTGGTAATTGGCATTCTTCTAATGGTATTTTTCAAAATTTAATTTTTATTGCCTTGTATACGCGTTTGACAATTTAGTGCAATTATTTCAATTGTTCGATTAATCGTCTTTGAGGGAAACATTTCATGTAAATGGTGTTGTTGGAGATAAAGAGTCATTCTGTGTAATTTTCGTACAGTGACGAATTTTTTTATGTTTTGTAAATGATTACGCGATCTATGAAAAAGGCAAAAATGATGAATAGTGAGAATGACGAAATTGTTAACATGGCGAACTCGCCAACAGAGGAAAACAGTGTAATGAATAATGAAGTGGAAAACAATGTAATAAGTCGGGAAAATAGTCCGGAACCATTTCAAAATTTATCTCAATCAGAAAATTCACAGAATACGAGATTAACGCCCCCCCACGAACCATGGACCTTGCCGTTGGTGGGGAGGCTTGCGTGCCTCAGCTATACAGATGGCCGTACCGTAGGTGCAACCACAACGGAGGGGTAACTGTTGAGAGGCCAGACAAACATGTGGTTCCTGAAGAGGGGCAGCAGCCTTTTCAGTAGTTGCAGGGGCAACAGTCTGGATGATTGACTGATCTGACCTTGTAACATTAACCAAAACGGCCATGCTGTGCTGGTACTGCGAACGGCTGAAAGCAAGGGGAAACTACAGCCGTAATTTTTCCCGAGGACATGCAGCTCTACTGTATGATTAAATGATGATGGCTTCCTCTTGGGTAAAATATTCCGGAGGTAAAATAGTCCCCCATTCGGATCTCCGGGCGGGGACTACTCAAGAGGATGTCGTTATCAGGAGAAAGAAAACTGGCGTTCTACGGATCGGAGCGTGGAATGTCAGATCACTTAATCGGGCAGGTAGGTTAGAAAATTTAAAAAGGGAGATGGATAGGTTAAAGTTAGATATAGTGGGAATTAGTGAAGTTCGGTGGCAGGAGGAACAAGACTTTTGGTCAGGTGATTACAGGGTTATAAATACAAAATCAAATAGGGGTAATACAGGAGTAGGTTTAATAATGAATAAAAAAATAGGAGTGCGGGTTAGCTACTACAAACAGCATAGTGAACGCATTATTGTGGCCAAGATAGACACAAAGCCCATGCCTACTACAGTAGTACAAGTTTATATGCCAACTAGCTCTGCAGATGATGAAGAAATAGATGAAATGTATGACGAGATAAAAGAAATTATTCAGGTAGTGAAGGGAGACGAAAATTTAATAGTGATGGGTGACTGGAATTCGTCAGTAGGAAAAGGGAGAGAAGGAAACATAGTAGGTGAATATGGATTGGGGGGAAGGAATGAAAGAGGAAGCCGCCTTGTAGAATTTTGCACAGAGCATAACTTAATCATAGCTAACACTTGGTTCAAGAATCATGAAAGGAGGCTGTATACATGGAAGAAGCCTGGAGATACTGACAGGTTTCAGATAGATTATATAATGGTAAGACAGAGATTTAGGAACCAGGTTTTAAATTGTAAGACATTTCCTGGGGCAGATGTAGATTCTGACCACAATCTATTGGTTATGAACTGCAGATTGAAACTGAAGAAACTGCAAAAAGGTGGGAATTTAAGGATATGGGACCTGCATAAACTGAAAGAACCAGAGGTTGTAGAGAGTTTCAGGGAGAGCATTAGGGAACAATTGACAGGAATGGGGGAAAGAAATACAGTAGAAGAAGAATGGGTAGCTCTGAGGGATGAAGTGGTGAAGGCAGCAGACGATCAAGTAGGTAAAAAGACGCGGGCTAATAGAAATCCTTGGGTAACAGAAGAAATATTGAATTTAATTGATGAAAGGAGAAAATATAAAAATGCAGTAAATGAAGCAGGCAAAAAGGAATATAAACGTCTCAAAAATGAAATCGACAGGAAGTGCAAAATGGGTAAGCAGGGATGGCTAGAGGACAAATGTAAGGATGTAGAGGCTTGTCTCACTAGGGGTAAGATAGATACTGCCTACAGGAAAATTAAAGAGACCTTTGGAGAGAAGAGAACCACTTGTATGAATATCAAGAGCTCAGATGGCAACCCAGTTCTAAGCAAAGAAGGGAAAGCAGAAAGGTGGAAGGAGTATATAGAGGGTTTATACAAGGGCGATGTACTTGAGGACAATATTATGGAAATGGAAGAGGATGTACATGAAGATGAAATGGGAGATACAATACTGCGTGAAGAGTTTGACAGAGCACTGAAAGACCTGAGTCAAAACAAGGCCCCGGGAGTAGACAACATTCCATTAGAACTACTGATGACCTCAGGAGAGCCAGTCATGACAAAACTCTACCATCTGGTGAGCACGATGTATGAGACAGGCGAAATACCCTCAGACTTTAAGAAGAATATAATAATTCCAATCCCAAAGAAGGCAGGTGTTGACAGATGTGAAAGTTACCGAACTATCAGTTTAATAAGTCACAGCTGCAAAATACTAACGCGAATTCTTTACAGACGAATGGAAAAACTGGTAGAAGCCGACCTCGGGGAAGATCAGTTTGGATTCCGTAGAAATGTTGGAACACGTGAGGCAATACTGACCTTACGACTTATCTTGGAAGAAAGATTAAGAAAAGGCAAACCTACGTTCCTAGCATTTGTAGACTTAGAGAAAGCTTTTGACAATCTACATCTACATCTACATTTATACTCCGCAAGCCACCCAACGGTGTGTGGCGGAGGGCACTTTACGTGCCACTGTCATTATCTCCCTTTCCTGTTCCAGTCGCGTATGGTTCGCGGGAAGAACGACTGTCTGAAAGCCTCCGTGCGCGCTCTAATCTCTCTAATTTTACATTCGTGATCTCCTCGGGAGGTATAAGTAGGGGGAAGCAATATATTCGATACCTCATCCAGAAACGCACCCTCTCGAAACCTGGCGAGCAAGCTACACCGCGATGCAGAGCGCCTCTCTTGCAGAGTCTGCCACTTGAGTTTGTTAAACATCTCCGTAACGCTATCACGGTTACCAAATAACCCTGTGACGAAACGCGCCGCTCTTCTTTGGATCTTCTCTATCTCCTCCGTCAACCCGATCTGGTACGGATCCCACACTGATGAGCAATACTCAAGTATAGGTCGAACGAGTGTTTTGTATGCCACCTCCTTTGTTGATGGACTACATTTTCTAAGGACTCTCCCAATGAATCTCAACCTGGTACCCGCCTTACCAACAATTAATTTTATATGATCATTCCACTTCAAATCGTTCCGCACGCATACTCCCAGATATTTTACAGAAGTAACTGCTACCAGTGTTTGTTCCGCTATCATATAATCATACAATAAAGGATCCTTCTTTCTATGTACTCGCAATACATTACATTTGTCTATATTAAGGGTCAGTTGCCACTCCCTGCACCAATTGCCTATCCGCTGCAGATCTTCCTGCATTTCGCTACAATTTTCTAATGCTGCAACTTCTCTGTATACTACAGCATCATCCGCGAAAAGCCGCATGGAACTTCCGACACTGACAATGTTGACTGGAATACTCTCTTTCAAATTCTGAAGGTGGCAGGGGTAAAATACAGGGAGCGAAAGGCTATTTACAATTTGTACAGAAACCAGATGGCAGTTATAAGAGTCGAGGGGCATGAAAAGGAAGCAGTGGTTGGGAAAGGAGTGAGACAGGGTTGTAGCCTCTCCCCGATGTTATTCAATCTGTATATTGAGCAAGCAGTAAAGGAAACAAAAGAAAAATTCGGAGTAGGTATTAAAATTCATGGAGAAGAAGTAAAAACTTTGAGGTTCGCCGATGACATTGTAATTCTGTCAGAGACAGCAAAGGACTTGGAAGAGCAGTTGAACAGAATGGACAGTGTCTTGAAAGGAGGATATAAGATGAACATCAACAAAAGCAAAACGAGGATAATGGAATGTAGTCAAATTAAGTCGGGTGATGCTGAGGGAATTAGATTAGGAAATGAGACACTTAAAGTAGTAAAGGAGTTTTGCTATTTAGGGAGTAAAATAACCGATGATGGTCGAAGTAGAGAGGATATAAAATGTAGACTGGCAATGGCAAGGAAAGTGTTTCTCAAGAAGAGAAATTTGTTAACATCGAATATAGATTTAGGTGTCAGGAAGTCGTTTCTGAAAGTATTTGTATGGAGTGTAGCCATGTATGGAAGTGAGACATGGACGATAACTAGTTTGGACAAGAAGAGAATAGAAGCTTTCGAAATGTGGTGCTACAGAAGAATGCTGAAGATAAGGTGGGTAGATCACGTAACTAATGAGGAGGTATTGAATAGGATTGGGGAGAAGAGAAGTTTGTGGCACAACTTGACTAGAAGAAGGGATCGGTTGGTAGGACATGTTCTGAGGCATCGAGGGTACACAAATTTAGCATTGGAGGGCAGCGTGGAGGGTAAAAATCGTAGAGGGAGACCAAGAGATCAATACACTAAGCAGATTCAGAAGGATGTAGGTTGCAGTAGGTACTGGGAGATGAAGAAGCTTGCACAGGATAGAGTAGCATGGAGAGCTGCATCAAACCAGTCTCACGACTGAAGACCACAACAACAACAACAACAACGAGATTAACGATAGAAGATTCTGAAATAGTATCGAACACAGACAGCTTTACAGCTATGACGAAAGAAGTTAGTTTTACGGGAAATGTTAGGGGCGAAAAGAATTTCGAACAAGTTAATATGGAGCAGTTGATGAGTGTAATATTAAATTTTCGATCTGAAATTAAAACTGATATAGGAACAATTAAAACTGAGATGGGAACTTTGGCAACACGATTAGAAACTGATATGGGAACAGTGGAAACACGGCTAGACTCACTGGGATCACAAATAGGAACAATTAAAACTGAGATGGGAACAATGGAAACACGGTTAGACTCACGAATAGGTACATGTTTCAAAAACATGAAAGATGAATTAAGGAAAGAAATTAGAGAAGAAGTACAACCGATTTTGAATTCTCACAATAATAGATTAATTGCAGTAGAGATTAGACAAAGGGAACAGGATAGAGAACAGGAAGAAAGAGATCGTGTGATAGTACATAAATTTTCAGAGTTAAATTTACAACGTGCACACGATAAGGAGGAAATATTTGAGAGAATCGAGAAATCCGTACCAAATGACAGAATAAATAATCTAACACAACAGTATGAACAGTTAACTACTAAATGTGTTAATACCGAAACCCGAGTCGCGACACTTACGGAAGACGTAAATAAACAGAGAGAAAAAATAGGTGATTTAGCGGAAAGAGTTGAGGAGATATCAGATAAATTGACAAATCTTAGTTTACATGGGGACAAAGATTCAGATGATACAACTCCATTGCCATTTTCAGAAACCGAAGAGTACCAGAACATAAATAAGCATGTTGAAAATCAGGGAGAATTTAATGAACGCGTTAAAAGGGAAGTTGAGGCATTACGAAAGCAAGTCAAACAAATCGAAGGTGAAATTGTAGGAAAACATAGCAAAAGAAATTTGGAATCACAGATAGCAGAGGGGTTTGAAGAAAGTAATTTATTTCATTTACGGGATGCAACAAGAGAGCGCCAGGCGCGCGAACTTGACAATAATCGACATTCGGACTGGGACAGACGCGGTAGGTCTTTGTCGTCACGAGGCGAAAACTTTGACTATAAACACTTTTTAACTGTTCGGAAATTTAAGATCTTTCGTAATTCTAACAATGACATACATCCATGTTCATGGTTAGATCAATTTACGTACGCACTTCCGCCAAATTTGCCACTAAGTCACAAACTGAAATTTATGTGCAGCTATTAAAGTCCTCAGGGGATTCACTACTCTTAAGTGAATATGTGCCGTAGCGAGCATAGGGCCCCGAGCTGTAGTGGTGCTATTTCTCTTTTAGTTTTCTGCACCGCTGCCTACTCTTTCAGTATTCTTTGCATCTATCGAAACAATGCTTCGACTATCAATCTATCTAGTGAGTAAGTAAACAACAACCGGATATGACTGTTTTACCCAAAAGTGACTTTGGAAATTACCGTTTGGACTTACTGTATCTTCAGCAGCATTCATTCGTAGTTTAAACGAAATTTTACCTGTTTATCTTCGTAACAATATTATTTCATATGTTGACGACATTCTTATTGCTAAACATTCTTGGAGTGAGCACAACAAAATTTTGGATTCATTGTTACGTATTTTTGCAAGAGTTGGCATTACAGTAAACTTGGAAAATCTGAATTTGGTCGTTCTCAGGTGAAATTTCTCGGTCACATTATTTCTACAGAAGGTATTCTTCCTGATCCAGAGAAATTAGACGCTATTCGTAATTATGCTGTTCCTACCACAAAACGTGATGTTCGTAGTTTCCTTGGTGTCTGTAATTTTCTTAGACGCTTTGTTAGATTGGACAATTTGGCCACACCTCGTTTTTGCGATCTATCTGGAAAGTTCTTTTTAAACGAAAATCGGTCGACAACTCTGTTTGGTTAGTTTGTATTCCTGATGAGTGGGTTAATAAGCTGATTTGGTATACGCATTTCAGTTATGCACACTTTGGTCCCAGAAAATGCTTTCATAAATTACGAGAAAATTGCTACTTCAATAATATGGAAAAACGTATTCGATTTGTTCTTGCCAAATGCAAATTATGTCAAAAGGCTAAGCCGCCACAGTTTCTCACAGAGCACCGTTGTTTCCTATCATTCCAGCAAAATTAAAGGACATGGCTGCAGTTGATTTGTTCGGTCCAGTGGTTCGATCTACTAATGGTTTTGCGTACATTTTCGTAGCAGTGGAGTTGACATCAAAATATGTGTGTTTTACACCGTTACGCAAAGCAACAGCTCGTTCAGTATCTAATGCTTTCATTAACCATTTTCTTAAAGAAGTGGGTCATGTTGATAAGGTTATATCAGATAATGGATCACAGTTTCGTTCTAAAATTTGGCTTCGTACTCTACGGCGTCGTAAAATTAAACCAATTTTCATTTCACTTTTTCACCCTCAATCTAACGCTTCAGAGAGATGGATGAAGGAAATCAATAAATTGTGTCGTCTTTATTGTCATCAGAATCACAGAACGTGGGATCAGTATCTTCGTATTTTTCAAAACATTCTGAATGAACTACCTAATGATTCAACTTCTTTACCACCTATACTGATATTAAAAAATAAAGCACCGACAAATCGCATATCTGAAATCGTTCCTTTTCCGCCTTCACGGAAACTGCGGCATTCTGAAATTGTCAACCTGGCTCTACGAAATATTACATCTGCAGCTGCTAGAAGAGAGAAATCAGCTAAGCGTCCTGGTCGTTTAAAAATTTTGTCAGTTGGTCAGAAAGTGTTAGTTAAGTCTCATCGTTTGTCTCACGAAGGAAAAGGCTTGTGTCGCAAATTTTTTCTGCTTTATAACGGTCCATATAGAATTCGCAAAATTATTCATGATAACACTGTCGAAGTAGAAACTCTTAAATCACGACGCTCTAAGGGAATACATCATATATCTAACGTTAAAATTTTTGTGGAATGATATACTTTTGAAAAATTTTTGTAGAATGACATACTTTTGAGAAACTAACAGTTGTATGTAAACACACGGAGAATGCAAGGATACCGCGCCGTGTTCCGGCGGCGGCAGATACTCAAAGCAACAGTCAAGTCTGCGCGCCGCACAAGGCAGTCGTTGACCGCAAACAATCACTTCCTACGTCACGCGCCGACAGCTGATCGAGCGCTCAGTGCGAATGCACTGACAGCCGTAAACAAATACACAGTCTTTCTCCGAATAAATTCAGTATAAAGCTACATCTACATCTACATCTACATCTACATCCATACTCCGCAAGCCACCTGACGGTGTGTGGCGGAGGGTACCTTCAGTACCTCTATCGGTTCTCCCTTCTATTCCAGTCTCGTATTGTTCGTGGAAAGAAGGATTGTCGGTATGCCTCTGTGTGGGCTCTAATCTCTCTGATTTTATCCTCATGGTCTCTTCGCGAGATATACGTAGGAGGGAGCAATATACTGCTTGACTCTTCGGTGAAGGTAAGTTCTTGAAACTTTGACAAAAGCCCGTACCGAGCTACTGAGCGTCTCTCCTGCAGAGTCTTCCACTGGAGTTTATCTATTCAGTATAAAGCTATAGTGACTTGATGAATTATGTTATTAACATTCAGTATTTTTCAGGATACGGTTCTATAAAATATTTAAGAACTTCAGGTAAATTCTGTGCGTGTCCGACGTTAAGACGACTTGCTATCGAGAAAATTTCAGGAAAAATGTCATTTCGAAGAAGAAAGTAATAAACTAAAAAGGTAATTATTAATTGAGTTTATTTTTCAGGTAACATATTTCCACTTAGGTACATACTTTAGACGTAATTTGCTGCTCGCGATTACGTGATTCATACTTTGTGCTAATTACATGTTCTATGAATTTACTTGTGAAGCGACGTGCTTGCGTACGTTAACTGATTTTGACAATGATTATTAATGAACTGAGTTGTATTTTGTGTATATTATGCATCGCTTGGCTGCACTGCTTTTTCACTGATGTCATATTTTTTAATTATGTGCCTGCTGTGCCTATTTATTTAAATTATAATTGTCACCTGATTAATTGTGCTGATGTGGTTAGGTATGTAAGTTATACTTTGTGATTTATCTGCTTGCGCCTTCATGTTTACTTATTAAGATTACATATGAACATTTATTTGCTTAATGACCTGTTTAGTACGTAAGATATATGTCTGCTGCTATGCGTATGGATTGCATATTTTACATCTCTGTTTGTCGTCACAACTACTCTTTAATTTGGTATATAGAAATGCTGATATACTGTGAATGAACATAGAGTTTAGGTTACACTATGGTATTGGTTACGGATTGTTCGCTTGACGAAGCCTCGTTATAGAAATTGTGCTGCATCCACTTGTTGACATTCTGTTCACTACTGGTATATTTACTCGCTGTTGCTTGTTTTGCTTACGCTCAGTGCTTTATATTTTAAGATAAGAAAATGAACTGCTATAATTCGACGAATGACATTAGTACAAGAAACTTCATAGAAGTCACATGAGCTGGAGGTTTTATGAAAGCCAATAGGAAGGAAGCTAACGACATGACATACCAACACAGTTATTACACTGCATTTTTCGTGAGCAATTGAAATAGGAAGTGACACTTGACACAAGAAATACTCCACATGTTTGCTTCTGTTTGCCATAATTCTTGAAGTGGTGTACACACTGTGAAATATTAGGATCATTCACACTCCGTAATCGTACTTAATTACTGAGAGTTATTCGAACTAAGTCTGTTAGAGTTCATGTATGCATTCTTTGTTTATAATTCATAATGAGTAGAAGATTTTGGTCAGATGGATTACACAGAGGTTGTGTGTTGACAGTGTGTCTTCGGATTGTATGGGATGAGGAGGTTTGCATTAGGATTTTATCTGTACTCGATCGAGGAGACTGACTAGAGGAAAGAGTTGTTATGGAAGTGAAATGATACTGGCAATAAGGTTTATATGTATCGACGTATTGAAGAGGTATTATGGAGGTATTGAGATTATATGAAGTTGATTGGAGTTATGGTGTATAAGAAGTAAAATAAGTGAGGTGCATATTTTTTTTTTGTTGTTGGTCTATATGGAACAAGGAGGATGAAGATAGCAGACTAGAACACTAAAATGGAAGGAAGATTGTCTACACACACTTTGTTAAATCACTAAGCAGTATGTACTTTTTTTTGGAGAGAGGAAGTTGCATATCTTGGCACACTGACAGTTGTTCAGCAACCGTACATTTTGGTCTTGACATGATGACTATGACGTTGACTTAACTATTATTGACTGTTATACACTCCTGGAAATGGAAAAAAGAACACATTGACACCGGTGTGTCAGACCCACCATACTTGCTCCGGACACTGCGAGAGGGCTGTACAAGCAATGATCACACGCACGGCACAGCGGACACACCAGGAACCGCGGTGTTGGCCGTCGAATGGCGCTAGCTGCGCAGCATTTGTGCACCGCCGCCGTCAGTGTCAGCCAGTTTGCCGTGGCATACGGAGCTCCATCGCAGTCTTTAACACTGGTAGCATGCCGCAACAGCGTGGACGTGAACCGTATGTGCAATTGACGGACTTTGAGCGAGGGCGTATAGTGGGCATGCGGGAGGCCGGGTGGACGTACCGCCGAATTGCTCAACACGTGGGGCGTGAGGTCTCCACAGTACATCGATGTTGTCGCCAGTGGTCGGCGGAAGGTGCACGTGCCCGTCGACCTGGGACCGGACCGCAGCGACGCACGGATGCACACCAAGACCGTAGGATCCTACACAGTGCCGTAGGCGACCGCACCGCCACTTCCCAGCAAATTAGGGACACTGTTGCTCCTGGGGTATCGGCGAGGACCATTCGCAACCGTCTCCATGAAGCTGGGCTACGGTCCCGCACACCGTTAGGCCGTCTTCCGCTCACGCCCCAACATCGTGCAGCCCGCCTCCAGTGGTGTCGCGACAGGCTTGAATGGAGGGACGAATGGAGACGTGTCGTCTTCAGCGATGAGAGTCGCTTCTGCCTTGGTGCCAATGATGGTCGTATGCGTGTTTGGCGCCGTGCAGGTGAGCGCCACAATCAGGACTGCATACGACCGAGGCACACAGGGCCAACACCCGGCATCATGGTGTGGGGAGCGATCTCCTACACTGGCCGTACACCACTGGTGATCGTCGAGGGGACACTGAATAGTGCACGGTACATCCAAACCGTCATCGAACCCATCGTTCTACCATTCCTAGACCGGCAAGGGAACTTGCTGTTCCAACAGGACAATGCACGTCCGCATGTATCCCGTGCCACCCAACGTGCTCTAGAAGGTGTAAGTCAACTACCCTGGCCAGCAAGATCTCCGGATCTGTCCCCTGTTGAGCATGTTTGGGACTGGATGAAGCGTCGTCTCACGCGGTCTGCACGTCCAGCACGATCGCTGGTCCAACTGAGGCGCCAGGTGGAAATGGCATGGCAAGCCGTTCCACAGGACTACATCCAGCATCTCTACGATCGTCTCCATGGGAGAATAGCAGCCTGCATTGCTGCGAAAGGTGGATATACACTGTACTAGTGCCGACATTGTGCATGTTCTGTTGCCTGTGTCTATGTGCCTGTGGTTCTGTCAGTGTGATCATGTGATGTATCTGACCCCAGGAATGTGTCAATAAAGTTTCCCCTTCCTGGGACAATGAATTCACGGTGTTCTTATTTCAATTTCCAGGAGTGTACATTGCTGTCACTACTACTTGATACACATGATGAACATGAAAATTTGACAGAAGTGGATTCACACAGTTAACACTATTCAATTACACAGTAGTACTTAATGTGGATGAAAGATGAGTGAGTGTGTTTTGTGTGTTTTCCTTTCCTAATCCTACCCACCTATCTCCTAAATATTATTTTATTTGTTTGTAGTGGCTTGCACTGACACCCATAAATATTATAGGTTTACTGATGTTTGTGTATTTGTAATAGTAATATGACAATTATCTGACATCATTTGTGTGTTTGTTATGATTTGTATGTTTAGTGTAAAAGCATTTGTATGTTTATTCAAACTATTGTTCATGCTTGAACTGCCTGATCAGTGATAGTAAATATTATGGACTGTTACTTGTACTTTTTCTACATGATTGGTGCCACTAGGACATGTTTAATTTCTGCTGAGGAACAGTGTGATCAGTGATAGTTGTTTAATGTCATTTGTCGGTGTCTGCACCTACTCAACAATGCTGGGTGCCACTGATGAACTGCTTCTACTGAGAAATGTGACTTGTTGCTGTGTGTACCTCTTCAACATTGCTGGGTACCACAGATGGAACTGCTTCTACTGAAATGATGTTACTTCTTGCTGTCTGCACCTACTCAACATTGCTGGGTGCCACTGATGGACTGATTCTACTGAGATGATGTCACCTGTTGCTGTTTGCACCTACTCAACATTGCTGGGTGCCATTGATGAACTGCTTCTACTGAGAAATGTGACTTGTTGCTGTGTGTACCTCTTCAACATTGCTGGGTACCACAGATGGAACTGCTTCTACTGAAATGATGTTACTTCTTGCTGTCTGCACCTACTCAACATTGTTGGGTGCCACTGATGGACTGATTCTACTGAGATGATGTCACCTGTTGCTGTTTGCACCTACTCAACATTGCTGGGTGCCATTGATGAACTGCTTCTACTGAGAAATGTGACTTGTTGCTGTGTGTACCTCTTCAACATTGCTGGGTACCACAAATGGAACTGCTTCTACTGAAATGATGTTACTTCTTGCTGTCTGTACCTCTTCAACATTGCTGGGTACCACAGATGGAACTGCTTCTACTGAAATGATGTTACTTCTTGCTGTCTGCACCTACTCAACATTGCTGGGTGCCACTGATGAACTGCTTATACTGAAATGATATCACCTGTTGGAGTCTGCACCTGTTCCACAATGCTGGGTGCCACTGATGGACTGCTTCTACTGAAATGATGTCACCTGATGGTGTCTGCACCTACTCAACATTGCTGGGTGCTACTGCTGGAACTGTCAACCACTTGTTATGAAAACATTTTATGTGAATATTTGTATAAACTGATTTTTTGTGTATTACTGTTTGTGAAAAGTTATAAGACTCTTACCTGCTCATATTCGTCATTGCTGACGCTATCGATTGAATTGTTTAACCACATGATATTTGTGTAAACTATTATGTAAAGTCATATGTATGAAAGAATTTGTATTCCTTACTGTATTTTATATATTAGGCTATTGTAAGGTCAGTGCAAAGCCAAAATTTTATCTAGTTATATGATACTTACGTATTAATATTGTCTTTTATTTTTGTTTGTATTTTTTTTGACGAATTTGGTGATATTTTCACCACCAATGCTGGCAAAAATACCATCAAATTCTAGCCCGTGGAGGAAGGGCATATGAAAGGTGGCTACACTGAGCCACAGCGCCAGAAATCGCGCCAGAGAGTATTGTTCCGCCGCCTCCACTGGCAGTGCTTATTGAGACGTAGCGGCAGGCAGTTCTTACCGAGAAGTTGTGGTGGATACTGCTTGTCGCTGAAGTTGGAGTGAGATGGGGTAGTAGTGAGTGTTTGTTCCATGTTTTATGCAGTGGTTTGATGGGAGAGATAGCAGATGTTGTTCTAATGGAGATATTGTAATGGTCAGAGTGCATTTCGTCAATATATATGGAGGTATTTTCTTTTATTCTTTTATTCTTTCAGTGACCTGAATAATGTGTCATTACAGGTTCAGTCAACAAAGCATCTGGCGTGTGTTCTTGTATTAGAGTGTAATTCTGGTTTTCTTGCGCAATTATAGTATTTCTAATTTTCTTTTATCACGTCAGTATAATTGGTATTTAAAAATTCTTGTCTTGTTGAAGAAGAACCGTGCCAGATGTGCGTTGAGTCATACTACCACATACAGAACAGCTACACTTGTGCTTTGTTGGTTTCGTAGGTTTTATAGTTGCTGGGGACTTAATTAATTAATTGTGCTAACAGAAATTTTCTTACATTCTTTGTTGTCATTCTAAGCAGTCAGATTGCGTACTAAAACTAGTCAGGGACAGCCGTTTACGAGACTTGCGTAACCGGACAGACAGCTACTAAATACTAAAAATATTTGCATTCATATTTATTTTAATTAAGCCCCCATGCACGGTGAACGGACATCATCAGGCAATGAACCTTAACGGGCATGTGGTGGCTAAGAAACCATTATTGACAGCTATTAGTAGGCAGAAGAGGCTACATTGGGGAAGACAACATGAAAGTTGGGCAGTAAATTAGTGGAAAAAGGTACTTTTCACGGACGAACCCAAATTTGAGGTCTTTGGAACAAAGCAACGCAAGTTTGTTCGCCAGTTGCCAGGTGAATGAATGTTACACCAATTTGTATCTCCAACATCAAAGCATGGAAGGGGTTCCCTCATGGCCTGGGGATTTTTGGAGGTGGTAAGACTGGTGATCTTGTACAAATAAACAGGACAATGAAGAAAGAAGATTACCATTGCATTCCACTGTGTCATGCAAAGCCATGTAGAAAACGTTTTATTCGTAAGGGATTCGCCCTGCAGCGAGATAACCCTAAATAGACTTCAAAACTGTAAAGCGTATTTGGCAAATTTAGAAAGAAAGTAGGAACTGAAAAATACAAGTATGATCTGGCCGCCCCAATCCCCCGACTGCAATCCTGTTGAACTGCTTTGGGACTACTTGGATGGAGCAGTTAAATCAAGGCCTATTACCAACGTTCATCACATCTGTACCAGACTACAGGAGGAATGGCGGCGTATCACTGAGGAAACCCTGATGAAGCTGACAGCAAGAATGCCTCGTGTATGCAGAATGGTGATTGAAGGCAAATGAGGCTGCTTTGAGGAGAGTAAAATTTGACTGTTTGTATTTAGTTTTAATAAAACATTAATCCCCATCTGACTTGTGAGTATTTCTAACATTTCTGGTTCCAATTTGCAATTTTCCTCAAAATCACTAATGTTCAAAACTTTTGAGCGACAGTGTAGGAACAGCTTTTCACATCGGAGAAACCTTACTTTATTAAAGTATTATTGTAATTTCAGAAATGGGCTGCAGCAGACCTAAAGTGAATGCTACCGTTTCAGAGTGGAGTAAGGAAATACACGATGACTGAAATTAAAGTTGCAGTTTCAAAACAATGAAAAAAAAATGAACCACACTCAGAAATGACGTCAAATTTGAACAGAGTACTATCGAAGAAGGGGGAAACGTTATGGAAATAAAAAAGTTTAACAAAAATTTTCCCACTAGATGGCATTGTAAGCGACAGAATATGCAAAATAAAAGGCGTGGGGTACATGGCTGTTCCTCAGTTTGTGTCTGAGATGCTCGGGATGACTGTCTCAATGCAATGGCAAAGGTATTTTACAAGAACGGTGACCGTGCGCCAGTACGAGGTGCATTCAAGTTCTAAGGCCTCCGATTTTTTTTCTAATTAACTACTCACCCGAAATCGATGAAACTGGTGTTACTTCTCGACGTAATCGCCCTGCAGACGTACACATTTTTCACAGCGCTGACGCCACGATTCCATGGCAGCGGCGAAGGCTTCTTTAGGAGTCTGTTTTGACCACTGGAAAATCGCTGAGGCAATAGCAGCACGGCTGGTGAATGTGCGGCCACGGAGAGTGTCTTTCATTGTTGGAAAAAGCCAAAAGTCACTAGGAGCCAGGTCAGGTGATGAGGGAGCATGAGGAATCAATTCAAAGTTGTTATCACGAAGAAACTGTTGCGTAACGTTAGCTCGATGTGCGGATGCATTGTCTTGGTGAAACAGCACACGCGCAACCCTTCTCGGACGTTTTTGTTGCAGTGCAGGAAGGTATTTGTTCTTCAAAACATTTTCGTAGGATGCATCTGTTACCGTAGTGCCCTTTGGAACGCAATGGGTAATAATTACGCCCTCGCTGTCCCAGAACATGGACACCATCATTTTTTCAGCACTGGCGGTTACCCGAAATTTTTTTGGTGGCGGTGAATCTGTGTGCTTCCATTGAGCTGACTGGCGTTTTGTTTCTGGATTGAAAAATGGCATCCACGTCTCATCCATTGTCACAATCGACGGAAAGAAAGTCCCATTCATGCTGTCGTTGCACGTCAACATTGCTCGGCAACATGCCACACGGGCAGCCGTGTGGTCGTCCGTCAGCATTCGTGGCACCCACCTGGATGACACTTTTCGCATTTTCAGGTCGTCATGCAGGATTGTGTGCACAGAACCCACAGAAATGCCAAGTCTGGAGGCGATCTGTTCAACAGTCATTCGGCGATCCCCGAAAACAATTCTCTCCACTTTCTCGATCATGTCGTCAGACCGGCTTGTGCGAGCCCGAGGTTGTTTCGGTTTGTTGTCACACGATGTTCTGCCTTCATTAAACTGTCGCACCCACGAACGCACTTTCGGCACATCCATAACTCCATCACCACATGTCTCTAAGTGTTGATGAATTTCAATTGGTTTCACACCACGCAAATTCAGAAAACGAATGATTGCACGATGTTCAAGTAAGGAAAACGTCGCCATTTTAAGTATTTAAAACAGTTCTCATTCTCGCTGCTGGCGGTAAAATTCCATCTGCCGTATGGTGCTGCCATCTCTGGGACGTATTGACAATGAACGCGGCCCCATTTTAAAACAATGCGCATGTTTCTATCTCTTTCCAGTCTGGAGAAAAAAAATTGGAGGCCTTAGAACTTGATTGCACCTCGTAGCTCTGTGGAAGTTCTGGATACTCAGCTCTATGGAAAAAGGCATTGGCCCGATGTCTACAAATGGTCTGGAGAAAATGATTACGAAATTCGGCAAGACAGGTTCTTTTCAAGTGCAATGCGGTTTTCAAACATGCCTGTGAGCACGGGGCATAAAATTCTACGAATAATCCTTAATTGCTATCCACACAAAATTACCTGCGTTCAGGAGTTGGTTCATGCTGACCTGCCAGTGGGACAGACATCTGCTCTAGAATTTCTTGCTCACTTGGAAGTGGACAGTGAACGGCCATGAAACCATATGTGAACACATGAAGCCAGTTTCCATTCCGAAGGACATGCCAATTCGCAGAATTGCAGCAGAATATGGGCAACGGAAAATCCGCACGCACATCAAACGGTACCATTTCATTCTGCAAAGATGACTGTGAAATGCGGGCTGACAGCATTGTGTATCGTAGGGCCATATTTTTCCGAGTAGATGGTTGCTGCGAGCCCTGTTACCTGTACTATCACTGGTGATCGCAGTGAGAGTCTTTTGGGGACCAACGTCATTCTAACCATTCAACAAGTTGGATGTGTAAGAAGGTTTATTTTTATGTAATATGGCGTTCTTCCACACACTGCACAGCCAGTGAAGCGGCTACTGCAGTGGCATTTAGGAAATGTTAGAATTATCAGTCGTCAGTTCCCTACAGCCTGGCCGTCCAAATCACCTGCACTTAATCCGTGCGACTTCTGGCTGCGGGCTTCTCTGAAATATGCTGTGTTCATTCCACCTTGTGGCAGAAAATGGTGGACAGGACATTGAACATATCTTGTCCCAGTCTCATGACAGCTAAAAACCGGTTTCATTGGAGCTTTTTAGGCGGGTTTTGGCCTAAGGACACTTAAAAACCGATTTCATTGTTGCTTTTTATGCGGTTTTTGATCTCAGGACAATTAAAAACTGATGTCATTGTTGCTTTTTATTCAGTTTTTTGCCTCAAGATAATTAAAAGCCGACGTTCCCCATACGATGTGGTAAGATATACATAGGTGAATGGACTTACCTAACTAGCCGTGCCGTAACTACTGAATGCCAGACTTGCGCAGGCATGCACACTGCACCGTACGGTTGGTTTAATGTGCCACTCACACCGGATCGGGATTCATCTGTCATTTGTAGGCGAACCACTTACGTTAAGCAGTGAGAAAATTTTCGTTAGTTTTTTGTTTGTTTTCCGTAATGTTTTCCCCTTCTTTAAGAATATTCAGTTCTAACTTGACTTTCTGAGGAGCGGTTATTTTTTTACAGCGTTTTGAAACTTGAACGTTAATTATAATCGCCCAGCATATCAAACTTCTACTACAGGGCTGGCCAGAGGCAAAATTCCTTAAAGTACTCCGAGACACAACATCCTGTCCTAATACAGAAATCTTAGAAAAACAGTCGAATGTTTTGTGAAACGATTTGTCTAAAAGGAAGAAATAAAACGGATTTGAGAAACATTTGACCCGCCTTTGAATGATGATCGAAATCATGTACATCAAAGGACGTGCTGATTGAGGAGTTAGAGTTCAATGTTTAACTTATATTCCCAGAGTCCTGCACGATATCCATCTCGTGGATCATGCAGACAGTGCTGCCTGCTATGGTGCGGCCTCGAGATAATATTGCTGTACATAATTTTTGAGCATTATTCAAATGCGTGTAAAATGTTTCTCTAACCTGTTTTCTTAAGTGTTTCAATAGTTTCGATCGCAATAAAACATAAAACTGGATTTGTTTTAATGCTCTCATAAACAATATATGTGTTAAGGCGTGTTAAATTTTTCAAATTAATGAAAAGCAGTGTTCCGTTTATTTCTATAGAATCCGAATTGCACTTCATAACGTTGTTATCAAGGTCAACAGTGTTCTTAAGGATTGGTTCTTTAGTAAGCATGGTATGTTTTTACTCTCTAACACCTTTTAAATAACGTATGTTTTAAATATTGGTAATTATTCACATCAACTGAAAATTATTTTCTATTTATTTTCATAGTTCTGAGGTACACTAAGTGATGTGTTGTTAACAACAGTGTACATTCTAGAAACTAAGTATTTATTAAGCTTTTTCACTATTTCTCATTTCACTATTTCACTATTAAGTTTTTTCACTATTTTACATTTCAGTGTTTTTTAAAGAATTTTAATTTCACTTTAACTGAAAGGAAATTTTATTTTTATTTTCATAGATCTAAAAGTGGCTGTCAATCAACCGAAATGCGTTATCAACAAATTTTAATTGTATGTTTTATTGCAATCAACACTACTAAAAATATTTTTAGGTGACAAGCTAAAATATTAATATGTTTTTAGAATTGCACGTCTACTTTACTGTGTTGAATTTTACACATTAATTCCACAGATAAATGTGTAAAATTCATACGGCAAAGTTAACTTGCATTACTTAAAACTATTAAAAAATTTTAACAGATCTCTGTATCTCAGTCACCCGACGGTGTCAGGTTTACAAAATAATCTGTTTCCTTAATTTTAGTCAGCTCTTTTCACAAAACATTTGCTCATTTTACTTCAATGTCTTATTTTCAAGTTTTGTTCATAAAATATGAAATGTCACACCTATGTGACTTTTTATGCGCAAAATAACTAGGCCTTGCAGAGATGAACTTTTTGGTACTTAATTTGCATAGGTAGCAGAAGCTGTTCGTGAAATATTGCGGATTTTCCTGAACTCCTGAAGTTTTTCTTAACATTGATTACTTTAAAGCAACTGAACCTTACTTTTGCAAAACTAGACCTCACGCTAGCCAGTTTGATAAAGTATTTGAGCATTTCTCACTCTTGGTTTGGCTATAAAAATTCGGTCAAAAATCCATTGAGTAATTTCTTGTTTTCAGATCACTGAAACATTTGCCCCAGAAAGGAATTAAATTATTAAACACACATATGCGTTATGTTCGCGCTCTTCTCTCAACACCAGGCTCCGTAGTTTTAATGGGCAGAACTCAGAAGACTTTGGGCAAACAGTGTTTCTGTGTCAGCAACAGACAAACTGCTTAGCCAACAGCACTTCAGCTCATGAGTACCCCACAGTCTCAACGTTTAACCTTTCTGTTCTTAGCTTCGAATCATTGTGAAAAATGATATTTATTTTGTAGCAGTTACTGGGATATGCCGACTACATTGAAGCCATTGAAAAATGCAACATTACTCCATACTGCTGATTATTCCCTGATGGGACCAACCAATAGCGATGTCTCTGGTATAACTACCAGTGGGCACGCTCACAATCGTTGAATACTGTTAGTGGCTCGACCGTCGGTATAGGAGCTGGTTGTGCACCGTTGCATTGTGTCGTATAAAAATTCAGTAATAATAATCCAGCCTACAGAACAGCCGATGAACAATTTTAAAAGACAAATATGGAACATCAAACAAGATGTTCTGCTGGTTCGCGTGGACAATTAGGTATGCTGACACAGGTGTTGACTCACCTTTATTTTTATTACAATCGGAGAACACGTTCCCACAATTGGTTGTAAAACAGAATCTAATATTCAAATAACGAACATTATTTTATCATAGTAGTGCAAGCAGACAGTAAGTTCCTACACGGGTAATGTTCTACATGGGCAGTGGCATGGACCCGTACTCTGAACTCGCTAATGTCGCTTAGTTCCCACATTTGTGTAAGTCACACAGTCAACAGAGAAACAGAATTTCATACCAAGATCAACACAGTTATTGCTAACTCTCACCGAAGAAAATGTCTCCACAAATGCACACTGTCATAATCGAAAATGAATAAGCTCAAACTTCCTCTTAGCCCCTCGGTTCTTACCCCAACGAAGGACACCGACTAGAGACCATTAGCCCTGCTCTGCTCTCTTCATCCTACGCCAGGTCATGTGCACTTTAATCATGTCAGCTCTTAACTTCTATACCGTTGTTGTTGTTGTGGTCTTCAGTCCTGAGACTCGTTTGATGCAGCTCTCCACGCTACTCTATTCTGTGCAAGCTTCTTCATCTCCCAGTACTTACTGCAACCTACATCCTTCTGAATCTGCTTAGTGTATTCATCTCTTGGTCTCCCTCTACGATTTTTATCCTCCACGCTGCCCTCCAGTGCTAAATTTGTGATCCCTTGTTGCTTCAGAACATGTCCTACCAACCGTTCCTTTCTTCTTGTCAAGTTGTGCCACAAACTCTTCTTCTCCCTAATTCTATTCAATACCTCCTCATCAACTATGTGATCTACCCATCTAATCTTCAGCATTCTTCTATAGCACCACATTTCGAAAGCTTCTATTCTCTTCTTGTCCAAATTATTTATCGTCCATGTTTCACTTCCATACATGGCTACACTCCATACAAATACTTTCAGAAACGACTTCCTGACATTAAAATCTATACTCGATGTTAACAAATTTCTCTTCTTCACAAACGCTTTCCTTGCCATTGCCACTCTACGTTTTATATCCTCTCTACTTCGACCATCATCAGTTATTTTGCTCCCCAAATAGCAAAACTCATTTACTACTTTAAGAGTCTCATTTCCTAATCTAATTCCCTCAGCATCAACCGACTTAATTCGACTACATTCCATTATCTTCGTTTTGCTTTTGTCGATGTTCATCTTATATCCTCCTTTCAAGACACTGTCATTTCCGTTCAACTGCTCTTCCAAGTCCTTTACTGTCTCTGACAGAATTACAATGTCATCGGCGAACCTCAAAGTTTTTATTTCTTCTCCCTGGATTTTAATACCTACTCCGAATTTTTCTTTTGTTTCCTTTACTGCTAGCTCTATATACAGATTGAATAACATACGGGAGAGGCTACAACCCTGTCTCACTCCCTTCCCAACCACTGCTTCCCTTTCATGCCCCTTGACTCTTATAGTTGCCATCTGGTTTCTTTACAAATTGTAAATAGCCTTTCGCTCCCTGTATTTTACCCCTGCCACCTTCAGAATTTGAAAGAGAGTATTCCAGTCAACATTGTCAAAAGCTTTTTCTAAATCTACAAATGCTAGAAACGTAGGTTTGCCTTTCTTCCAAGATAAGTCGTAAGGTCAGTATTGCCTCACGTGTTCCAACATTTCTACGGAATCCAAACTGATCTTCCCCAAGGTCGGCTTCTACCAGTTTTTCCATTCGTCTGTAAAGAATTCGCATTATTTTTTTCAGCTGTGACTTATTAAACTGATAGTTAGTAATTTTCACATCTGTCAACACCTGCTTTCTTTGGGATTGGAATTATTATATTCTTCTTGAAGTATGAGTGTATTTCGCTTGTCTCATACATCTTGCCCACCAGATGGTAGAGTTTTGTCAGAACCGGCTCTCCCAAGACTGTCAGTAGTTCTAATGGAATGTTGTCTACTCCCGGGGCCTTGTTTTGACTCAGGTCTTTCAGTGCTCTGTCAAACTCTTTATGCAGTATCGTGTCTCCAATTTCATCTTCATCTACATCCTCTTCCATTTCCATAATATTGTCCTCAAGTACATTGCCCTTGTATAGACCCTCTATATACTCCTTCCACCTTTCTGCTTTCCCTTCTTTGCTTAGAACTGGGTTTGCATCTGAGCTCTTGATATTCATAAAGTGCTTCTCTTCTCTCCAAAGGTCTCTTTAATTTTCCTGTAGGCAGTATCTATCTTACCCCTAGTGAGATAAGCCTCTACATCCTTACATTGGTCCTCCTCTAGCCATCCCTGCTTAGCCATTTGGCACTTCCTTTCGATCTCATTTTTGAGACGTTTGTATTCCTTTTTGCCTGTTTCATTTACTGCATTTTTATATTTTCTCCTTTCATCAATTAAATTCAATATTTCTTCTGTTACCCAAGGATTTCTACTAGCCCTCGTCTTTTTACCCATTTGATGTTCTGCTGCCTTCACTACTTCATCCCTCAGAGCTACCCATACTTCTCCTACTGTATTTCTTTCCTCCATTCCTGTCAATTGTTCCCTCATGCTCTCCCTGAAACTCTGGTTTAGTCAGTTTATCCAGGTCCCATCTCCTTAAATTCCCACCATTTTGCAGTTTCTTCAGTTTTAATCTACAGTTCATATCCAACAGATTGTGGTCAGAGTCCACATCTGCCCCTGGAAATGTCTTACAATTTAAAACCTGGTTCCTAAATCTCTGTCTTACCATTATATAGTCTATCTGATACCTTCTAGTATCTCCAGGATTCCTCCATGTATACAACCTTCTTTTATGATTCTTGAACCAAGTGTTAGCTATGATTAAGTTATGCTCTGTGCAAAATTCTACCAGACGGCTTCCTCTTTCATTTCTTACCCCCAATCCATATTCACCTACTATGTTTCCTTCTCTCCCTTTTCCTACTCTCGAATTCCAGTCACCCATCACTATTAAATTTTCGTCTCCCTTCACTACCTGAATAATTTCTTTTATCTCATCATACATTTCATCAATTTCTTCATCATCTGCAGAGCTAGTTGGCATATAAACTTGTACTACTGTAGTAGGCATGGGCTTCGTGTCTATCTTGGCCACAATAATGCGTTCACTATGCTGTTTGTAGTAGCTTACCCGCACTCCTATTTTTTTATTCATTATTAAACCTACTCCTGCATTACCCCTATTTGATTTTATATTTATAACCCTGTATTTGCCTGACCAAAAGGCTTGTTCCTCCTGCCACCGAACTTCCCTAATTCCCACTATATCTAAGTTTAACCTATCCATTTCCCTTTTTAAATTTTCTAACCTACCTGCCCGACTAAGGGATCTGACATTCCACGCTCCGATCAATAGAACGCCAGTTTTCTTTCTCCTGATAACGACGTCTTTTTGAGTAGTCCCCGCCCGGAGATCCGAATGGGGGACTATTTTACCTCCGGAATATTTTACCCAAGAGGACGTCATCATCATTTATCGATACAGTAAAGCTGCATGCCATCGGGAAAAATTACGGCCGTAGTTTCCCCTTGCTTTCAGCCGTTCGCAGTACCAGCACAGCAAGGCCGTTTTGGTTAGTTTTACAAGCATCCAGACTGTTGCCCCTGCAACTACTGAAAAGGCTGCTGCCGCTCTTCAGGAACCACACGTTTGTCTGGCCTTTCAACAGATACCCCTCCATTGTGGTTGCACCTGCGGTACGGCTATCTGTATCACTGAGGCACGCAAGCCTCCCCACCAACGGCAAGGTCCATGGTTCATGGAGGGGGGACTTCTATACCACCATTCGAAATTATTTACGAGTTTTTGAATATACTTCATATTAAAACAAATAAGCTGTAATTTTAGATTACATCTAAATTCCAATATCATACAGATTGAAGTTCCTATATAGCTGAAATTACGTTTTCTTGATAAGTATTTTAAAATATGAATCGGACCTGGTGGAACTTACCAAGTTCACAATTTAATTTGCATGTGTTGCGTTACTGCTTTAGACAAATGACACAACAGTACTAGAATTTCTTAGTAATACATAAGTAAAGGACAATAATATTGATTATTTATGCAGAGCCTGATTTGCTGTGTAACTGTGGAGGAATTTCTGGTTTAGCCTACAACTATTATAGTGTGATGTTTTTTTGTTTATAATTAATTTCTCAGCCGGCCGCTGTGGCTGAGCGGTTCTAGGCGCTTCAGTCCGGAACGGCGCTGCTGCTACGGTCGCAGGTTAGAATCCTACCTCGGTCATGGATGTGTATGACGTCGTTAGGTTTGAATAGTTCTAAGTCTAGGGGACTGATGACCTCAGATGTTAAGTCCCATAGTCTTAGAGCCATTTGAGCCAATTAATTCCTCTTTTGGCGTAACTCAGCCGTACACCCTGGCTTCGCGGTCTGAGCAGTGCCTCTCTGGCTATCGATGGTCGTCCGTGGTTTAGCTTTCCGATCAGTGACGTTGGTATGAGGGTTTTTGACTGGAAGACTATTTAAGCGCGCACCGCGTATCGGTTGCCTTTGAGTCCTTCCAAGTTTGTTTGAACAGTGGTGCAAGGATACTCCGCGAGGTGGTGACTCACGCGGCTGCTGGCAGAGCGAGAGAGCCAGCGAAAGGTGCAGTAGGGCGGTGTTGTCCGCTATGATTGTGCGGAGCCGGTGGGGTCGCTGAGTACGAGTCTGACGAGAATACTATACTCGAGTCTGAGGGACCAATCTGCACAGGTGTTCACAAACAGAGGTGACCCTTTGTGCTAGTTCTGCAAGGGTCCCGAGTTCGAGTCTCGGTCGGGCACACAGTTTTAATCTGCCAGGAAGTTTCATATCAGCGCACACTCCGCTGCAGAGTGAAAATCTCATTCTGGAAACATCCCCCAGGCTGTGGCTAAGCCATGTCTCCGCAATATCCTTTCTTTATCAGCGCACACTCCGCTGCAGAGTGAAAATCTCATTCTGGAAACATCCCCCAGGCTGTGGCTAAGCCATGTCTCCGCAATATCCTTTCTTTCAGGAGTGCTAGTTCTGCAAGGTTCGCAGGAGAGCTTCTGTAAAGTTTGGAAGGTAGGAGACGAGGTACTGGCAGAAGTAAAGCTGTGAGTACCGGGCGTGAGTCGTGCTTCGGTAGCTCAGATGGTAGAGCACTTGCCCACGAAAGGCAAAGGTCCCGAGTTCGAGTCTCGGTCGGGCACACAGTTTTAATCTGCCAGGAAGTTTCATATCAGCGCACACTCCGCTGCAGAGTGAAAATCTCATTCTGGAGCAGGTGCTCTTGTTTGCTTTGGTCAAATAGTTACTTCTTATTCGTAGTGTCAGCAAGTAATTCAAATTGTTGGTTTGCTAAGTTGGTACGAGAGAAGAGCAATCATCTATTGACTTAATTCACAGCTGGCTAAATTAGGAGCTTAAAATTAAATGTATTTATGGCATTCAATGCCAAGGGATAATTCTAATACTTGTAACTGCTTTTCATTGCAAATTTTCTGTGCGTGTGTGCATGGGTTTAGATTTGTTTGTTGCCATTTTTAAACATTTTAACTAAGCGCTGTGACTTCTTGCCTGGTGTTAACAGGTTTACGTTACTGGTATCATAAGTTATTCTAACCACAAGGGTCAAGACATGGACTATTGTAAGTGAAAGGAACAAGTATATTGAAGGACGTAATATTCGTAAAAGTAATACCAATATTGTGGCACATCAACCCCCCCCCCCACCCCTCCACAAGTTAAGTACTGATGTTTAACCCTTGGTTGGCAATGGATTTGCAAGGATTGTATTTGTTGAAACTCCCTGACAGATTAAAACTGTGTGCCGGACGAGACTCGAACTCGGGACCTTTGCCTTTTGCAGTTCTGCAGTTCTGCAGCATCGCATCTGTGAAGTTTGAAAGGTAGGAGACGAGGTACTGGAGGAAGTAAAGTTGTGAGGACAGGGCGTGAGTCGTGCTTGGGTAGCTCAGACGGTATAGAGCACTTGCCCGCGAAAAGCAAAAGTCCCGAGTTCGAGTCTCGGTCCAGCACACAGTTTCAATCTGCGAGTAAGTTTCAAATCAGCGCGCACTCCGGTACAGAGTGAAAATTTAATTCTGGATTGTATTTGTTGTTTAGTGGATTGTCTTGAGTGATTTCTCGAGTCATCAATTATGACATTATGAGTTGTAATTATTTGTTTTAAGGAGAAAAGGCATACTTGAAAATTCTTGGAATTCTTTGTACGTATTGTTAATTGTCAATATTATTTTACTGTCAGGAATCAGAGTTGTAAAGTTAATAATATTCTTTAATGCTGGTTTCAGAGTTTCTTTGAAGTTTTCTGAACCGACCAAATGTGTTCAAGTGTTTAAAGTTATGAAGAGACTAACAATAAATCTGTTTTAAGGTATTTTTTGTATAGTGGTTTTGCACCTTATCACTCCCGTCCCGCCCGTATGGTTTCAGTAACAGTATGTTATATGGGCTCTTTCTATAGCTGTCTTCATTGTCCTTTATATGGCATCTCGTTTGTTTGTGAAAAGGCTGAATTCGTGAATTCTACATTCGTTGTAATACGTCAGTACCTCTATTTGGTATATCGACACAACTGCTAAGAAGAAATTTACTAAGTGCACTATTTTGGCCAAGTTCGTTCAAATAAGACGCTACCAACAACTTGTTGCGATCATAAGTGTGAAACCTTGCCTTATAACAAAGACCAACAAAAGTAATCATTTTCAAGTGTAATGAAGTGTAATAATATTGTGCTACTATGAAAAGTTTATATTAAATCAGTGTTAACATCAAAGTGCATTACCAGTGAATTTTATCGATAGTTAACATGTTTCCTCTATCACATGATACATGGCTTTTGTATGAGTCATGGTTTCAACAAAATTACGATGGAAGCATGGTCAGTCTTACTCAGACTGACAATTTCTATTTAAATATTTACACCAAGTTATAACTGTGGAATTCAACGAACAGTTTGGAGCAGAAGACAACAAAAAGGTACTGTAATTACAAGTTTCAGGATACTACGCTGTGGGTGCAAACCTATTGAGAAGTGTAACAACTAGAAACCTTAAAGTGATTAAAAATGTAGTATTAAAGATAAATGATTTGATTAAAACAAAGAAAGATCACCACAGCATAGTAGATGTGTCAGTAATTAGTGAAAAAATATTTGTAGATTAGTATGTGTAATTTTCAGGTACTATTTATTGTAATAGTGTACGTGAAATGTAACCAATGTGACATTTGACGTATTAAGAGAAGCTAGGGTCTGTAATATTAGTAATTTTCGCCTCACAAACATTAATATACGCTCAATAGTACATGCCTGATGGCCGAAAGTAATCGAACAATTGTAAAGTAAAAGAAATGAACCATCACATAGCAGTGACAGAATCTATTATTCTTTGTCTTTGCCGTTCTTGCGCGGTGCCTGTAAATCTCTATGTACATGTATAGATTAATGATATAAAAAAGAATTCTGTTGTTTCAAGACAAATGAGGCAATTGGCGCCTCTCCTTTTACTGTTAGTATTCCATGAAAGGCGGACGCGGACTTGCTGCATTCCACAATGGTATTTTATATTTCATATGAAAATATTGAGTGAATACGCTAATTGTTATTTTTCCAATCAGAAAACATGTAGTTTCTTGTACGTGATTACGAACAGACAGCACCAAGAGGACATTTTGACTGTTATGTATAAGGTATTTAACCACAATGGTCATCTATTGTAATTTAATATCAAAAGGTACGTAGCATTAAAAAAGGTGTGTTAAAGATAAGTGTGCTTATTTTAGTAAATTAACCTTGATGATTTCTGTCTCCTCATTTACTCAATTGATAATTATTTTGTGTTAGTTCATCACCAGAAATTACGATCACGCTGATGGGCCGAACACAGCATGAGGCAGAAGGAACATTATCGTTTTTCTATTATTTCTGAACCAATAATTTTTTTAATTGTCTGGTGTTGCATTTCTTTTAAAATCTATAAATCTTCTGGTCTCTTAGTGTTGTTCCGGGTATGACTACATCGCGAATATAAAAACGCACAGAAATGATAATGTTTCTCTTATTCAGATATTTAATGCTCAACGTATGCTATTATAATAGTGTAATCAATCCCTGATTCTGTTGCCAAGTGCCCCACCAAAATATTCACTTTTTCGACATTTTCTCAAAAAAATATAAAATAACATTTCTTTTTATTTTTGCCCCCAAAGAGCAATGCTACAGGTCCTTGCTGAAGAAAGTTAGAGTCTGTGAACTAGACCCCTGGTTAAGGAAAGATTAATTAAAGTAGTGTACCTCAAATGGAGTCAACCCCATAGTTTACTGTGTGAAGTATTGCAGATTATTCCCCGCTTTTAAAAACTTACTAATATAAACATACTGTAAAGATTGTAAACTCCAGGCACGAAGATGCGGGTCGTCGTGTGCAATCTGTCGCGCCCGTGTGCAGTCGCGCCATACGAAGTCCGATAATTTATCGTGTTGGGTTATCACTAGTAATATTACCAATAATCAGGGGGAGCTCAGCGACCGCTACATGATCCAGTGTGCCTTCCAGAACGACGAGATCACCCAGGGAATGCGACGAAAGCATTCCCCACAACATAACGCTCCGTCATCCAACCTGGAATCTTCGGAAGATTACTGCAGTGTGTTTGCTTTCAGATGTTTCACGCCATACACGACGGCGGCCATCTGTCATATGGAGCATGAAATGTGGTTCATCTGAAAAGACCACATGTCGCCACTCACGGTATGTCCAGTTGCAGAACCGGTATGGAAATTCCAGCCTTCGTCCCGGAGGAACAGCAGTCGGCATGGGTACATGAGCCAGGTACCTGTTGCAAAGGCCCGAACGCAGCAGTTTTCTCTGAACCAGAGAAGACCGGCCCTCACCACTCAATGGACATCCATTTGTGGTATTTGCATGCAATTTCCAGCCCTCATCGCTGATGAACAGCAGTCACGATTGCTGCATGAACCAGATGCCTGTTACAGAGGCTAGTACGCAGCTCCGTTTGCTGAAAGGCTGTTGAGGAGACGCTGTTGCTAGGCCCTTTGTTCATCTGGTCAGTCAGTTGCTCAATAGTTGCACGTCTATTCGCCCGTACACATCTCCTCAGCCATTGTTCACCCCTGTCGTTTATGGCCCGTGGTGAATCACAGTTGCCTCGGCACTGGATTTGGATAGCGCCATTTTGCCATTCGTGGTATACATTAGCCACGACGGCATGCAAACAGTTTACAAACTTAAACGTTTCTGAAGGGCTTCCACTGTTGACCCCAGAGCCAATTATCATGCCCTTTTGCACGTCAGATAAATCGCTCCGTTTCCACACTACGACACCAACTGCACTGTTTATTGCGTCCCCACAACACGCTTTATACAGGGTGTTACAAAAAGGTACGGCCAAACTTTCAGGAAACATTCCTCACACACAAATAAAGAAAATATGTTATGTGAACATGTGTCCGGAAACGCTTAATTTCCATGTTAGAGCTCATTTTAGTTTCTTCCACCTACGCTCAATGGAGCACATTATCATGATTTCATACGGGATACTCTACCTGTGCTGCTAGAACATGTGCCTTTACAAGTACGACACAACATGTGGTTCATGCACGATGGAGCTCCTGCACATTTCAGTCGAAGTGTTCATACGCTTCTCAACAACAGATTCGGTGACTGATGGATTGGTAGAGGCGGACCAATTCCATGGCCTCCACGCTCTCCTGACCTCAACCCTCTTGACTTTCATTTATGGGGGCATTTGAAAGCTCTTGTCTACGCAACCCCGGTACCAAATGTAGAGACTCTTTGTGCTCGTATTGTGGACGGCTGTGATACAATACGCCATTCTCCAGGGCTGCATCAGCGCATCAGGGATTCCATGCGACGGAGAATGGATGCATGTATCCTCGCTAACGGAGGACATATTGAACATTTCCTATAACAAAGTGTTCGAAGTCACGCAGGTACGTTCTGTTGCTGTGTGTTTCCATTCCATGATTAATGTGATTTGAAGAGAAGTAATAAAATGAGCTCTAACATGGAAAGTAAGCGTTTCCGGACACATTTCCACATAACATATTTTCTTTCCTTGTGTGTGAGGAATGTTTCCTGAAAGTTTGGCCGTACCTTTTTGTAACACCCTGTATACCCTCCACTGCTAGTGCTGCCACCTGCCTTCTGTGAGTGGTTATTGCACGCTGATGTCGAACGTAGGCAGTGGTTACAACAATGTGACTGGACCGTGTGGCAGTGAGGCGAGTTGTGCTGCGTGCAGTCTTGGGGTGGTGGCTACAGTGCCCGGGTGGGTTGCTGCCAATCGCCAGCTGAAAACCGTCCACCAGCAAATACTTGTTATTTAGTATTTATCATTATAGAAGGATCTGGAAATCTCTTTATGTCGTAATGTTGGAATATTTCACGTTTGTGTGATAATGGAAATGCTTCAAGGCCACCATAGTCACAGTGATTGCCCCACACTACAGCAAGTGTGAGCCACGTACTACCTCCAAACAGAGCTTGTACATCACATGTGAAGTTAAGGCGGAGGCCTCGAAAGACATTCGGACCTCCAATCAGTTGTTGTTTATTAAACTGTCCAGCCAAGTCAATATCAATTGCCTTCAATGCACGATACACAGGAACGCTGCACGTCGCCTGTATTAACGTGCCACAGCAATGCCTAGGCAACGTGCATGGCGACGTCGCTTGCGGCGCAGCGTTCCTGTGTATCGTGCATTGAAGGCAATTGATATTGACTTGGCTGGACAGTTTAATAAACAACAACTGATTGGAGGTCCGAATGTCTTTCGAGGCCTCCGCCTTAACTTCACATGTGATGTACAAGCTCTGTTTGGAGGTAGTACGTGGCTCACACTTGCTGTAGTGTGGGGCAATCATTGTGACTATGGTGGCCTTGAAGCATTTCCAGAAGCTAACATTTTATGTTGGAAAACATGGAGTATAGCTGAGACAACAGGACTCTTGGCTAAAGTTCCATATGGCACACTTGTTCCATCTATGCCATTTGTCTTGAGTACTATAAGAAAGAAGAAATTAAATGCAGACGAGTATCTGTTTATATGGGCCAAAGTGGGAAATGGAAACTGTAAAATAAAGATTACTGGTAACTGTATGTTATATTACAGACAATAAAGATTGATCCACTTACCCGAGAACCAGCTCGCTAGGCGGCTGCACTCTTTGTCCAGGAGGCAGTTCTAATCTGTCCGTACTTTGGTGTTAGTAACAAACATGCTTTCAAAAATGATTCAAATGGATCTGAGCATTATGGGTCTTAACATCTGTGGTCATCAGTCCCCTAGAACTTAGAACTACTTAAACCTAAATCACCAAAGGAAATCACACACATCCATGCCCGAGGCAGGATTCGAACCTGCGATCGTAGCAGTCGCGTGGTTCCAGACTGAGCGCCTAGAACCGCTCGGCCACGGCGGCCAGCAACGTGCTGTCAGTGCTAGGTGTTGTACTTCACTGACGATCTTGCCTTTGGATTTGGATGTGTCTGTGGTTAGGACGGGACAATATTAACGACATTGCACACAGTATTAATAGCAACCTGAGACTTTTGCACGTGTTTAGAATGATGTACTGCCTGAAAATAGTTGCAAAAACGTCCAATGAGATTTTGATATCATTTCAAACAATCATAACACTGTAACTGATTCTTTATAATTGTAAATGAAAAACACAAAAGTGTGGTTTTTCTACAGTACTCTGCAGACACTATACAATTTCACAATTTTGTAATTTTTACCTGTAAGGGGCAACTTGCTGTAAATATCCAGAAATGTAAAATCCTGCACTTCATAAAACGCTAAGATGGAACATGCTATGGCTACTATATGACTGAGCTACAAATCATACAAATATCTGAGTGTACCAGCTAGTAAGGATATCAAATAGAATGATGAAACAAGCTCAATAGTAGGTAAAAACGGGTGGCAGATTTCGGTTCGTTTGTAGAATCTTAAGTGTGATGTCAACGTTAGACACCACGTTAGAGGTTGCGATAATCGATAGCAGTCGGGCACTTGCAACCTCTCTGGACTCTGTGGCGCCTGCAGCGCTGCCGTATGGCACGGACAGAGACTTGCAGATCGCACCGACCGAGTCAGCTACAGGTCGTGGGGGAAGTCAGATCAGAATAGCCTTCAGCTCGCTAGGTTCACAGCCTCTAGTTCGCGCATGTATTACGCAGGTAATACCATAATTGTGTTATCTTGCTTGTTGTATAATCCAGTTAATGTTTGTTAATGAGTCATTTGTATTCAGGAAAGATGGTTCAAATGGTTCAAATGGCTCTGAGCACTATTGGACTTAACATCTATGGTCATCAGTCAACCTAGAACTTAGAACTACTTAAACCTAACTAACCTAAGTACATCACACACATCCATGCCCGAGGCAGGATTCGAACCTGCGACCGTAGCAGTCGCGCGGCTCCGAACTGAGCGCCTAGAACCGCTAGACAACCGCGGCCGGCGAAAGATAGTTGTTTTTAGTTATGTTCCTGGAGTGCAGTAGCAGGACAAAGTTAAGTAAAAGTTATTTACTAAAGTATTCCAGTACTAATGATTATAGAATGTCCCAGATTCCTACAACCACCCCACTCGTACTAGCCTCTATCTTTCCACTGTAAATCCCAGGGGTAGCGATCGAAAAGCGTCCTGCATTTGTGTGAGTTCATGACATGCTGCCATCGACCTTCACATCATTAAGGAAACTGTGATCTCTAAAATAAGGGGTTGCGTATGAAACATCTGTGCGACCCAACTTACGGCATTGCTCAAGTGTGTGGACCCATAGCAGATAATAATTACACGTGATTTTGAACGTCATACGAAAAAATTTCAAAGAACGAAACTTGTCTAGCTTGAAGGGAGAAACCAGACGGCGCTATGGTTGGCCTGCTAGACGGCGCTTCCATTGGTCAAACGGATATCAACTGCGGTTTTTTTAATAGGAACCCCCATTTTTATTTGATATTCGTGTAGTACGTAAAGAAATATGAATGTTTTGGTTGGACCACTTTTTCCGCTTTGTAATAGATGGCGTAGTAATAGACACAAACGTATGACACAATTTTAGACGAACAGTTGGTAACAGGTAGGTTTTTTTAAATTAAAATACAGAACGTAGGTACGTTTGAACAATCTATTTCGGTTGTTCCAATGTGATACATGTACCTTTGTGAACTTATCATTTCTGAGAACGCATGCTGTTACAGCATGATTACCTGTAAATACCACATTAATGCAATGAATGCTCAAAATGATGTCCGTCAACCTCAATGCTTTGGCAATACATGTAACGACATTCCTCTCAACAGCGAGTAGTTCGCCTTCCGTAATGTTCGCACATGCATTGACGATGCGTTGATACATGTTGTCAGGCTTTGTCGGTGGATCACGATAACAAATATCCTTCAACTTTTCCCACAGAAAGAAATCCGGGGACGTCAGATCCGGTGAACGTGCGGGCCATGGTATGGTGCTTCGATGACCAATCCACCTGTCATGAAATATGCTATTCAATACCGCTTCAACCGCACGCGAGCTATGTGCCGGACATCCATCATGTTGGAAGAACATCGCCATTCTGTCATGCAGTGAAATATCTTGCGGTAACATAGGTAGAACATTACGTAGGAAATCAGCATACATTGCACCATTTAGATTGCCATCGATAAAATGGGGGCCAATTATCCTTCCTCCCATAATGCCGCACCATACATTAACCCGCCAAGGTTGCAGATGTTCCACTTGTCGCAGCCATCGTGGATTTTTCGTTGCCCAATAGTGCATATTATGCCGGTTTACGTTACCGCTGTTGGTGAACGACGCTTCGTCGCTAAATAGAACGCGTGCAAAAAATCTGTCATCGTCCCGTAATTCCTCTTGTGCCCAGTGGCAGAACTGCACACAACGTTCAAAGTCGTCGACATGCAATTCTTGGTGCATATAAATATGGCACGGGTGCAATCGATGTTGATGTAGCATTCTCAACACCGACGTTTTTGAGATTCCCGATTCTCGCGCAGTTTGTCTGCTTCTGATGTGTGGATTAGCCGCGACAGCAGCTAAACACCTACTTGGGCATCATCATTTGTTGCAGGTCGTGGCTGACGTTTCACATGTGGCTGAACACTTCCTATTTCCTTAAATAACGTAACTATCCGGCGAACGGTCCGAACACTTGGATGATGTCGTTCAGGATACCGAGCAGCATACATAACACACGCCCGTTGGGCATTTTGATCACAATAGCCACATACATCAACACGCTATCGACCTTTCCCGCAATTGGTAAACGGTTCATTTTAACACGCGTAATGTATCATGAAGCAAATACCGTCCGCACTGGCGGAATTTTACGTGATACCACGTATTTATACGCTTGTGACAATTACAGCACTATCTATCACAAAGCGAAAAAAGTGGTCCAACTGAAACATTCATATTTCTTTACGTACTACACAAGTATGTAATAAAATTGGGGCTTCCTATTAAAAAAAAAAACGCAGTTGATATCCGTTTGACCTATGGCAGCGCCATCTAGCTGGCCAACCATAGCTCCATCTGGTTTCCCCCTTCAAGCTAGCCGAGTTTCGTTCTTTGTAGTTTTTTCGTTTGATGCTTATTTCGTGAGATATTTGGCCCAGTCACTATCAATGGACCATCCTGTACATTCAGTAACTCTCCAGCAAGTATAAAAAGTTTGGCTACTACTAAAAAGTACAATTTAAGACAATGCTAAAGGACTTATTGGTGGCCAGTTCCTTCCAGTCCATTGGCGAGTTTTCTTATTAGAAACAGTCGGTACATAGATTATTAATGCACTGACAAAAAAGAAATCACAAAACCAACAAGGAGTTGTGTGACAGAGATGAAAGCTGGTAGGCGTTTTTCTACACATGGAAGATGAAATCTGTTGAAATTTCGTGCCAGTCGCATAAAAGTGACCCTAGTAGGTCCACTACGAGGATGCAAATCAAGTTTGCTTTGAATATACGCTGTAACGGTAGTGAGCGTTAGTTACCTTTGAGATTGGACTTGGGGAATTGATGTTAAAGGTGAAAAAGATGCCATTATCAGTACCCTACTGAATTTGAATGGTGGTCGTGTAATAGGGTGTCCCGCTGGAAATGCGTAGTCGTATGTGGTATCAACACGGACATTCAGCAACGAACACTAGGCTGACCCTTGACGGTATGTTCGACGGGCGTTTCATAGGACGTGGTGAACGCATCCTGTTCTCCTGACCTTATACCATTAGACTCCTTTCTGTGGGGTACGGTAAAGGAGAACGTGTACCGTGATGTGCCCTCAACCCTAGAGGATATGAAACATCGTATTGAGGCAGTCTGTGGCTACATTACACCAGACCTACTGCGACGTGTAACACATGCATTACGCGGTAGATTGCAGATGTGTCCAGCAAATGATGGGCAACACATTCAACATTTATTGGCCTGAAATGTCAGGACACACTCTTTTACATTCTGTAATTGAAAACAAAAAACAAATTAGTAAGTTTAACTAAATTCTCACGTTAATGTACATTTTCTTCTAGCAGATCAGAGCCGTACAGTATTCCTCAGAGAAAAAGACTAATGCAAATCTACGTCTACATTTATACTCCGCAAGCCACCCAACGGTGTGTGGCGGAGGGCACTTTACGTACCACTGTCATTACCTCCCTTTTCTGTTCCAGTCGCGTATGGTTCGCGGGAAGAACGACTGTCTGAAAGCCTCCGTGCGCGCTCGAATCTCTCTAATTTTACATTCGTGATCTCCTCGGGAGGTATAAATAGGGGGAAGCAATATGTTTGATACATCAACCAGAAACGCACCCTCTCGAAACCTAGCGAGCAAGCTACACCGCGATGCAGAGCGCCTCTCTTGCAGAGTCTGCCACTTGAGTTTGTTAAACATCTCCGTAACGCTATCACGGTTACCAAATAACCCTGTGACGAAACGCGCTGCTCTCCTTTGGATCTTCTCTATCTCCTCCGTCAACCCGATCTGGTACGGATCCCACACTGATGAGCAATACTCAAGTATAGGTCGAACGAGTGTTTTGTAAGCCACCTCCTTTGTTGATGGACTACATTTTCTAAGGACTCTCCCAATGAATCTCAACCTGGTACCCGCCTTACCAACAATTAATTTTATATGATCATTCCACTTCAAATCGTTCCGCACGCATACTCCCAGATATTTTACAGAAGTAACTGCTACCAGTGTTTGTTCTGCTATCATGTAATCATACAATAAAGGATTCTTCTTTCTATGTATTCGCAATACATTACATTTGTCTATGTTAAGGGTAAGTTGCCACTCCCTGCACCAAGTGCCTACCCGCTGCAGATCTTCCTGCATTTCGCTGCAATTTTCTAATGCTGCAACTTCTCTGTATACTGCAGCATCATCCGCGTAAAGCCGCATGGAACTTCCGACAGTATCTACTAGGTCATTTATATATATTGTGAAAAGCAATGGTCCCATAACACTCCCCTGTGGCACGCCAGAGGTTACTTTAACGTCTGTAGACGTCTCTACCTGAAGCAAGAAGTGTCCCGAACATGTTATGAAGGATCGCATCAGAACTGCCGTCGGCATTGTCCCAGGGAATACGTTGCGCCGAGTTACGGAAATCTTCCATCGCCGCCTAGATGAGAGTGTTGTGCAGAGGGGGCATCATTTGGCAGGAGCCATATTCAAGAAGTAATCCACGCAATGGGACAATGACTTACACATTAGTAAATGGCATACCTTTAACCATTAATTGACATAGGAGGTAATAAATAAATTACAGTTACTGCCCGATGGTGTGTTTTAATATCCTACTATGGACGCTGCCGCACCCTGTACGTGACCGCAGGAAACCTGACAGGCCGCGCACTTCACGTGGTAGGGTGAGTGGGGCACTCGCACGGCGAGGTTCGCGGCGCAGTCGCACCGGGGCACAGAGACCCCTAGCTGGTATCCAGGACCACACCCTCTAGCGCGCATTCAACTTCCGCGCCTTCAGACACAACATCCCCCGTCAGTGTAACATCAGATAAAGTGAGTGTTACATGAAATCTGACTTCTGCAGATCTTCAGTCCAATAATGCAGTCTGTGTATGTAAGTACTGCTAATTGTCTTCTGTGCGGTAATGATTGGCTACAATAGTTTTCAAACTATATTATACAGGGTGAGTCACCTAACGTTACCGCTGGATATATTTCGTAAACCACATCAAATACTGACGAACCGATTCCACAGACCGAATGTGAGGAGAGGGGCTAGTGTAATTGGTTAATACAAACCATAAAAAAATGCACGGAAGTATGTTTTTTAACACAAACCAACGTTTTTTTAAATGGAACCCCGTTAGTTTTGTTAGCACATCTGAAAATATAAACAAATACGTAATCAGTGCAGTTTGTTGCATTGTAAAATGTTAATTACATCCGGAGATATTGTAACCTAAAGTTGACGCTTGAGTACCACTCCTCCGCTGTTCGATCGTGTGTATCGGAGAGCATAGAATTACGTAGGGATCTAAAGGGAACGGTGATGGACCTTAGGTACAGAAGAGACTGGAACAGCACATTACGTCCACATGCTAACACCTTTTTATTGGTCTTTTTCACTGACGCACATGTACATTACCATGAGGGGTGAGGTACACGTACACGCGTGGTTTCCGTTTTCAATTACGGAGTGGAATAGTGTGTGTCCTGACATGTCAGGCCAATAGGTGTTCAATGTGATGGCCATCATTTGCTGCACACAGTTGCTATCTCTGGTGTAATGAATGTCGTACACGCCGCAGTACATCTGGTGTAATGTCGCCGCAGGCTGCCACAATACGATGTTTCATATCCTCTGAGGTTGTAGGCACATCACGGTACACATTCTCCTTTAACGTACCCCACAGAAAGAAGTCCAGAGGTGTAAGATCAGGAGAACAGGCTGGCCAATTTATGCGTCCTCCACGTCCTATGGTAATGTACATGTGCGTCAGTGAAAAAGACCAATAAAAAGGTGTTAGCATGTGGACGTAATGTGCTGTTCCAGTCTCTTCTGTACCTAAGGTCCATCACCGTTCCCTTTGGATCCCTACGTAATTCGATGCTCTCCGATACACACGATCGAACAGCGGGGGAGTGGTACTCAAGCGTCAACTTTAGGTTACAATATCTCCGGATGTAATTAACATTTTACAGTGCAACAAACGGCACTGATTACGTATTTGTTTATATGTTCAGATGTGCTAACAAAACTAACGGGGTTCCATTTTAAAAAAACGTAGGTTTGTGTTAAAAAACATACTTCCGTGCATTTTTTTATGGTTTGTATTAACCAATTACACTAGCCCCTCTCCTCACATTCGGTCTGTGGAATCGATTCGTCAGTATTTGATGTGGTTTACGAAATATATCCAGCGGTAATGTTAGGTGACTCACCCTGTATATCTCAGTGTACGTACATTTGCTTGCAGAAAAATGCTCCTATCGAAGCAAAAAAAAAAAAAAAAAAAAAGGCAAATATGTTCCTCTTTAAAAGACTCTGACAGAAACGTGGGATACCAGCTGGCTCAATCCACATGCCGTCTTCCTCACCAAAAGTTTTGGCATGCGAACATATTTTCACTCTTTTAACACAGAACATTCTAAATGAAACTTCCTGGCAGATTAAAACTGTGTGCCGGACCGAGACTCGAACTCGGGACCTTTGCATTTCGCGGGAAAGTGCTCTACCATCTGAGCTACCCAAGCACGACTCACGCCCCGTCCTCACAGCCTTACTTCTGCCAGTACCTCGCCTCCTACCTTCCAAGGTTCCGAGTTCGAGTCTCGGTCCGGCACACAGTTTTTATCTATCAGGAAGTTTCATATCAGCGCACACTCCGCTGCAGAGTGGAAATCTCATTCTGGAAACATTCTAAATCCTTGTACCCAGTCTCTCTTTGCAGATTAGTCTTCATACTTAGCATCTCCTTCAAATGGCTCTGACCACTATGGGACTTAACTGCTGAGGTCATCACTCCCCTAGAACTTAAAACTACTTAAACTTAACTAACCTAAGGACATCACACACATCCATGCCCGAGGCAGGATTCGAACCTGCGACCGTAGCGGTCGCGCGGTTCCAGACTGTAGCGCCTAGAACCACTCGGCCACTCCGGCCAAGCATCTCCTTCTCACTGCCACTGTCTATGTATACAGAGGGGTCCAAAAAAATGTATCCACTGTTTCAAAGCCCATAACTTGCAAACTAATTGACGGAATTGTCTCATTTTTTGTGAAAGTGTAGCTTAAAGTCCAACTTAAAGATTCACGGTAGGTGTTCGAAATGGTCACCATTAACATCCACACACAAACGATGCCGCCGAACTGCAGCACGAACTACTGACTGCAACGTGTTTAGTTGGATATTTGCACATGAATGTACAATGGATTCTCGAAGTTCATCCAATGTGCGTGGCTTTTGTCGATAAACGACGTCTTTTAGTGTTCCCCACAGGTAAAAGTCCAGAGGAGTTAGGTCTGGGGAACGTGGTGGATACTCCACAGCACCTCTACGACCTATCCATCTTCCTGGTATATTTTCGTCGAGATACGCCGTAACACGACTTTGGTAGTGGACTGGGGCACCATCTTGTTGAAAGTAAACTCTTCCGTCTCCATACAAGTCTCGGGTGGCAGGTAAAATGGATGTCTGAAGCTTCTGCAGGTACACCTCACCGGTAACTGTGCCGACAAACAAGAATGGCCCAATCAAGCCCCGGTTAGACAACCCACACAACACATTTACTCCTGGCAAATTCACTGCTTTGTCTACATGGACGTTTGGATTTTCGGCGGCCGAGTAGCTGCAATTGTGTCGATTTACTTCACCACTGAGTTTGAACTGTGCCTCATCAAACCACACAATCATCTCTGCACACTCTTCATCGTTGCGCACCATGTTAGTAAACCACTCCATTCTACGATCTGGGTCGTCACCGTTCATTGCGTGTAGCAATCGTGGGATGTAGCACTTCCACTTTGCTGTCTTCAAAATTCGCCGAACACTTGAGCGACTTACTCCAGTTTCACGGGCATACTGTCTCACAGACTCCTGTGGTGAGTGAGTGAATTGTTGTAACACACAATGGGAATTAGCTGGATTTGTTACTGTTACAGGTCGTCCAGGTCGTTTTTTGTGTACATCTTTAACACAGCCTTAGGCTTCAAATTTGTCTCGAATGCGACGAATCGTTAAACGTGTCGGTGGCTCTGTTTGATGCTCATTTCGCCATTGCCGTTGAACATCATTAATGTTTTCATACTTAAAATACCACTTTAAAACTGACTTCCTTTCATCGAATGTAAGCCTTGCGCCAGCCATGTTTACTTGAATAACTAGGTGCAACTAAGAACAAAACACTGACTATCTGGCGACTGTCATCTGACAAAACAAAAAAACGCAATACAACGCTTGTGTGGTGAATGCCGGAACTACAAACTATTACACTACCAAAGATGAGACAACTCCGTCAATTAGTTTGCCAGTTATGGACTTTCAAACAGTGGATACATTTTTTTGGACCCCTCTGTGTATCTTCCTCACTGGCTCCTTTATCTCCCATTGATTTACAGTATATTCCACCGCCTCCTCTCTCACTTACACTGCTTTTGTCTTTTTCCCCCGTTGAAACTCTCTCCACCATACATCAGCATGCCATGAATTCTGGGAGGGGAAGGGGCTCAACTCCCTCCCAGGGGACACCACCTTATAGTAGGCACCTTCACAGCCGGGCGGGAGGGTTTGCGTGCTTCGGTGAAGTCGAGAGCTATGCCGGCGGTAGCATAGCTACTGGCAGGGTCTCCCAAGCCGGATTGGTCTCGACAGAGGAGCCAGACAAAGTGTGTCCCACAACATAGGGCATTGAGGGCTCTAGAGGAGTAGTGAAGCCACCTTCCCTAGAGGAGTAAACCTCATACAAATCCTGGTCCTCCAGGTTGAGGGTTGGGCATGGGGCTAATAACCCCATACTGTAAAAAAAAAGAATATTACGGAAATTCAACAGAAGCCTCGGAAACTGGATGGAAAGCATGTACCACGACCCTGGCAAAGGAAACAGATAAAGGATCTAATAGTAGCATCATGGAATGTGAGGACAATGCTTCAGCCTGGAAAAATGAAAGAAATAGCCAATGAAATTTTAAAATTCAAATATGATATTGTAGGGCTACAGGAAATAAGATGGCAGGGGAATGGGCAGATAGATAAACCTGAGTACTCATTGGTATACAGTGGACCAGAAGAAAGAGCAGGCCAACTTGGAACAGGATTTATAATAACTAGGGAAGTTAGGAAAAGCCTTCTAGAATTTGAACCCATATATGAAAGGATGTGCAGACTCAGACTAAAAGGTAAATTTAGGAATATATCAATAGTTAATGCACATACACCAACAGAGGAAAAAGAGGATATAATTAAAGAACAGTTCTATGAAGACTTGGAAAAAGTATGCTGTGCAGTAACTAAATATGACCTGATGCTAGTAATAGCAGATTTTAATGCAAAAATAGGGAGGAATGAACATCCATATGGAGTTTCTGGAAAATATTCACTACATGAAGAAAACAATGAAAATGGAGACTTAATACGCCAATTCGCTGCAAGGAATAATATGATTATTAAAATTACCTGCTTTCCACACAAAAGGCTCCATCTGGGTACTTGAAAGTCTGCAGCCAATGGAGTAGTCAATCAGTTTGACCATATTTTAGTGATTGCACGCCACTCGAAGTCAGTTACGGATGTACGGAGCTGCAGAGGACCAAACTGTGATTCAGACCACTTTGTGATAAAATCAGTCTTGAGAGAGAAACTGTCACTAACAAATGGCAACAGAATGGGAAAGACAATGAAATGGAATACAGACAAATTGAACATCCCTGATGAAGTAAAAAAATACCAAGTATCACTAAGCAGAAAGTTGAGGAATGAAGAGACCACATTAGGAGTAGATGAAAGGTGGAACAGGTTTGAAAAAGACACTAAGGATGCTGCAGAGAAAAAATAGGCATAAGAAGGAACAGAAGAACCCAGGAATGGTTTGATGAAGATTGCAGGTCAGCAATAGAGGAAAAGAACAGGGCAAGAACAAAAGTGCTACAGAGAGAAACCAGAAATAATGTGGAACAACATAGAGAATTAAGGAGAAGAGCTAACAGACTTCGCAAGAGAAAGAAGAGAGAGTGGAATAAGAAGAAATTTCAAGAACTAGAAGAACTAAAGGAACAGAGTGAAATAAGAAAGTTGTATCATGCCATAGGCAAAATGAAGAATAAATTCCAACCACAAACAATGGCCTGTTCCAGTAAAGATGGGAAAATGATAAGGGAGGAAGAACAGATAGTGGGAAGATGGGCAGAGTATTTCAAAGATACACTAAGCACCAGCCTATAAGATGAAGAGACTGCCGCACAGGAGGGAAGAGTGGAGCTGGAAGTAGACAATGAAACCAATGAAGGAAGAAAGCCAACACTACAAGAGGTCTCCCAGGCTGTGCACAAGTCAAAAAACAATCGAGCCCCTGGGGAAGACAGCATAACTGCTGAATTAATAAAAACTGGTGGTGAGGCTGTAATAAAGGAACTGCACACATTAATATCAGATATATGGGAAACAGAACCTATGCCAGATAATTGGAAAATTGGAATAATAGTTCCCATTTATAAGAAAGGGGACAGAACAGCATGTGAAAGCTGTAGAGGTGTAACACTCCTAAGTACAGCTTATAAGATCTTCACAAGTATATTAAACAAAAGGATACAGAAGTGTGCAGAAGGCATACTAGAGGAATATCAGTGTGGCTTTCGACCAGGCAGAGGAACAACGGATCAAATATTTGTGATAAGACAAATGATGGAAAAGTTCTATGGATATGATATAGATCTGCATTTCCTATTCATCGATTTCAAACAAGCCTTTGACAGCATAAATCGGCAAGAACTATACAGAATACTGAAAGAAGTTGGTATATGTGCTAAATTAATAAGACTAATCAGAATGACAATGACAGAGACAAGAGCAAAAGTAAAGGTCCTTAGCAGAACAAGTGAAAGCTTTGACTTTAATAAAGGTGTGAAGCAAGGGATAGTCTCTCCACTGTCCTATTCAATATAGCCCTGCATAGTGTAGTAAATAAAATCAACAAAAGAGGCACCATATTTATGAAAACTAGCCAGATATGTGCATAAGCTGATGACATTGCTATAGTAGGAAGAAATACCAATACACTCCTAGAAACATACAGGGCACTGGAAACAGAAGTCTTAAAAATTTGCCTCATAGTACATGAAAACAAAAAAAAAATTATGGTAATGTCACAATCTGAGGCCAGAAGAACCCCTAAAAACCTAAACATCAATGGGAAATGCTTCAATGGAGTGTCATCTATTAACTACTTGGGATCCCTAATAACAAATGATAACGGTATTGGAAAGGCTATAAGGGAAAGAATACAAACAGGAAACAGAGCTTACTTTGCAAATATGCAGCTTTTCAAAAATAGCCTTGTTACAAGAAGAACTAAACTGCTAATATATAATTCCCTAGTAGGCCCAGTTATCATATACGGCTCAGAGGTATGGACATTGACAGAACACGATCATAATGCACTAAGAAGCATTGAGCGGAAAATACTACGTAAAATATATGGGCCAATAAGGGAGGAAGAAGGCTGGAGAATACGCTACAATGCCGAATTACAAGAGTTAATACAAGGCAGGGACATAGTAAAATTTGTGAAATCACAGCGAATACGATGGCTAGGACACTTGGAGAGAATGGCAGAGGATAGAATTCCAAAGAAAATGATCAAAGGTATGATCCATTCAGTTAGACGAAAAGGGAGACCTAGAAGAAGATGGATCGACGAGGTAATAATGGATATCACCAATATGGGAGTCCGGGGGTGGAAAAGAGAAGCAAATAACCGAGAAGTGTGGAGGAAGATTGTTGAAGAAGCCAAGGCTCACCAAGGGCTGTAGCGCTACTGAAGAAGAAGGGGCTCAACTTATTTTTACCTTTATATCCATGTGTTCAAAATTTAGGTCCAAAATGCGCCCTCCCCTATAGCTCCCCCTTAAGAGTGAAAGTTCGCCAGTCTGCGAGGGTCCGGACCCCAAATCCTATGTATGATCTCCACTCATCTCTATCTTTCATTTCTACAGTCTCGTCTCTCTTCTTCTCCCAGTGCTTCAATCTCCAGCCATTTCTCTTCCTCTTTTACTGCCACTATCTCTCACTGACCATCAATATCTCCTCTCTCTTTGGCTCCTACTGCTACTGTCTCCATCCATCCCTCTTTCTCTTTCATTATCACTTTCTCTCTCCTACCATCACTGTTTCCTCTCTCTTTCTGTCCCACTGGCACTGTGCTCTCTGTCTTCCACATTCACTGTCTCTCTGCTACTTTCTTTCAGCACAAAAAACGCGTATCTGTTCGCATGCCAAAATTTTTGGTAGGAAAGACGGAATGAGGACTGAGTAGCCGGTTCCCTACTTTTACAGAGGAACATATTCGCCTTTTTTGTGCTCCAGCAGGAACATTAGCAGCTGGTTCCCTTCTTTTCCGTGTTACAGCAGGGAGTGCTGCTTATTTAAACCGAATTTCATAGGTCAGTAAAGTCTTGACAGTTTATTTACATACTTCGACACATTTATATACTTTGATACACACAATCAACAAATAAGTAGCGGTACATCCAATATAAATCTAACTCAAAATTGTCTGCTTTATATTTTTTCCGGGTACATATTTCATCAATCACTGTTCATCGAAAACGTCCGGCTTATGATTTATATCTTCAAACAGTAAAAAAGTGATAAGAAATATTTTACTGAATTTGCAGTCTTTCCAGTTTCACATAATTTTTGCAGCTATTTTTGGTTATTTTCAGGGATGTTAAGACCCTTTTAACCCATTTTTTGTCACAGCACACGTAAAGTGTCCATTACACAGAGACAGCGCGTGATAAAGTTTTATTGGTGAGAAAATGCAGACTAAAAACACTGTTTGGTGACCTCAGAACCCTTGAGATGAGTCTAGAATCCTTGCCAACTCTTGACACGTGTTCATTACGTCAGTTAATACTACATTTATGCCTCAGATCAGATAGCAGCCGGCCGGAGTGTCCGAGCGGTTCTAGGCGCTACAGTCTGGATCCGCGCGACCGCTGCGGTCGCAGGTTCGAATCCTGCCTCGGGCATGGATGTGTGTGATGTCCTTAGGTTAGTTACATTTAAGTAATTCTAAGTTCTGGGGGACTGATGACCTCAGAAGTTAAGTCCCATAGTGCTCTGAGCCATTTGAACCATTTTTGAACCATCAGATAGTATGAGCGTATTTTACGTGCCTAAATAAGGTAACTTTGAACCTCCGTATCCTGATAACGGTTAATCATATAGAAAAAACTTTCACGGTTCCCCAAGAACATCCCGTTAAGAACGTACGGTAAAAATTTCAACGATTTGCCACGTGTAGAAACTACACAAGAGGCCATCGCTACAATTGGTGCTTTTGGTGTGTATCTTGATAACGGATGTAGATTTTCGAAAAAAAAATTGGTTCAAATGGCACTAAGCACTATGGGACTTAACATCTGAGGTCATCAGTCCCCCCCGAGCACGGGGGCCCGGGTTCGATTCCCGGCGGGGTCAGGGATTTTCACCTGCCTCGAGATGACTGGGTGTTTGTGTTGTCCTCATCATTTCATCATCATCCAGAAAAGTGTCGAAATTGGACTGAGCAAAGGTTGGGAAATTGTACGGGCGCTGATAACCACGCAGTTGAGCGCCCCACAAACCAAACATCATCATCATCATCATCATCATCATCATCATCATCATCAGTCCCCTAGACTTAGAACTACTTAAACGTAACCAACCTAAGGACATCACACACATCCATGCCCGAGGCAGGATTCGAACCTGCAACCGTGGCAGCCGCGTGGTTCCGGACTGTAGCGCCTAGAAACACTCGTCCACAGCGGCCGGCCAGATTTTCGAAAAGGGGAAATTGGTGTTTGTAGATAAATGTATAAAGTATGTAAAGAACTCAATGTGAGCGATTTGCTTTGCTTAGTTACTTAGGTAATTGCGGCCCAAGGTGCAAAAACGGCTAAAACTGTTTTTTGCATTTTTTGTATAAGTATGGTAACATTGAACCTCTGGATGTCGGTAGCGGATAATAATGTCGAACAAAGTTTTGAAGTTCACCGAAAATTCATCTTAAGAACATATGGTAAAATTTTTGACGATCTGTCAGGAATAAAAATTATGGAATTGACCATCCACACAATGGTACTTTTTGTAGAAAAAAAATCATAGTTTTTCGGGGTTTTCTCAGGAATCGCCCATGAGCAAAGGGTGCTTTTATAAGCCGCCTAAGATGCGCCCTTGACCACATCTAATGCAAAAGAACTTAGCGATTTGCCTGGACTGGAAGAACTGTGCAATTTTTAAACTTTGACCCTGTACTGTAGGATAGTTACAGTATTGCCGTTCTTCCGATAGGTATACAAATAGTCGCTAGGCAAAGGGCTATGCAAAACACTTTTCCCCTTAGCTCTGTGATCAATAAAATCCGAGAGATGTCCCCCTGAAAAATCGCATTTTCGCGTGCAGCTTTTTGGAACATATTGGTATCATGCATTGACAAGTTTGAAATAAAAATGTGTTTCAGACTTTTCACTTACTACACCTCCATGAGCATCATTTGACTTAGGATGTGTGAAAGTATCTCTTCTTTTGTAGATACGTACTTTGTACTTTGTTTGCGTGAAATGTTGAACATCTTAAGAACCTTCTCTTTGCTTAACGAAAAGTACACTTATATGTCCATCTGTCCATGTACGAGGGTCACTCCAAAAGAAATGCACACTATTTTTGTAAAAATACAGTTTTCATTCAGCATGTGTGAAAGTTTACCAGTGTGTAGATACATGCTTCCCGCTTGTTTTCAAACTTAGTTCACCCTGTTCCTGTGAGTGGCGCCGTCACAGCATCTCTTCAGATGGCTGCTACACTTGAAGTTCGTCAGAAGCAACGTGCTGACATAGAATTCATGTGCTGTGAAAACGAGGCAGTGGGAAACATCCACAAGAGGTTGAAAAAGGTGTATGGAGATGCTGCTGTCGATCGCAGTACAGTTAGTCGGTGGGCAAGCAGGTTACGTGATGAAATCGGGCACGGCAATATTGAGGGTTGTCCTCGCAGCGGCAGGCCTCGTACTGCACACACTCCAGACAATGTGCAGAGAGTTATCGAACTGGTGACTGCTGACAGACGCATCACAGTGAACGAATTGTCACGCTACGTTGGGATAGGGGAAGGAAGTGTTTGCAGAATACTGAAAGTGTTGGCATTAAAAAGGGTTTGTGCCAGGTGGGTTCCCAGGATGTTGACAGTGGCTCACAAAGAAACAAGAAAAACGGTATGCAACGAACTTTTGGAACAGCGCGAGAATGGTGGAGATGAATTTCTTGGAAGAATTGTGACAGGTGATGAAACATGGCTCCATCATTTTTCACCAGAGATGAAGAGGCAATCAATGGAGTGGCATCATGCAAATTCACCCAAGAAAAAAAATTCAAAACCACACCTTCTGCTGGAAAAGTTATGGCTACGGTGTTTTTCGATTCCGAAGGACTCTTGCCTGTGGACATCATGCCAAGTGGAACCACCATAAATTCTGATGCATATGTGACGACACTGAAGAAACTTCAAGCTCGACTGAGTCGTGTTCGACCACATCGACGAAAGCAGGATGTTTTGCTGTTGCACGACAATGCACGTCCACATGTCTGTCAAAAAACCATGGAAGCGATCACAAAACTCGGATGGACAACACTGAAACACCCGCCTTACAGTCCTGACCTGGCTCCATGTGACTATCATCTCTTTGGGAAACTGAAAGACTCTCTTCTTGGAACAAGGTTTGAAGATGATGATTCTCTTGTGCACGCTGCCAAACAGTGGCTACATTAGGTTGGTCTAGAATTTTACCTTGCGGGTATACAGGCGCTGGTTCCAAGCTGGCGTCAGGCAGTTGAGAGGGGTGGAAATTATGTGGGGAAATGAAAATATTGTTCCTAAAGGATGTATCTACACACTGTAGAACTTCCAGACATCTAGAATAAAAGATGGATTAAAAAAAAAGTGTGCATTTCTTTTGGAGTGACCCTCGTATCTGTCTACTTACCTATCAATCTACAGGAGTGCCAGCGCTACGCGCTTCGAACATGAGTTGCCACACTAAAGACGATTCCTCACAAAGTGACTATCCAAGACGTGTTGTGATAGATCCTTGTTTGAGTTACATTCAGAACACATCTACGTAACTTCAAAATAAGAGACGAAGTGCTTGGTTCACTCACGCCAACTTTCCGGACGCCGAACTTGCGCTTCAGCTCGAGGAACAGCGGATGGGAGATGGGTGAGCCGCTGCTAACCGCGGTCTCCAGGGTCTCGAACCGGCGATCCTCGAAGTCTCGCTCGGCGACCAGGTCAACGTACATGGTAGGTGTGCCATATACCACGGTGCACCTGGCGAAAAAAATAGCGCTCATCGAAACTGCACAACAGCTGTCCTCTTGCGAAGTACATTGCGTGAAAAAAAAAAGGTGTATCCAGATGGGAGAAGAAGCAAAATTAAAACTTAACACGTTGAGAGGAATGAGACGTTGCTTCAGCGATTACAAAATCGAGTCACATTCATGAAGAACTTGGCAATACCAGATAACTTATCAGCATGATATGAATGCATGGTCGGATATGTCCGAAAGAACAGACACCACGCGTAATCCGCAGCCGTGACACATTATACACTCCTGGAAATTGAAATAAGAACACCGTGAATTCATTGTCCCAGGAAGGGGAAACTTTATTGACACATTCCTGGGGTCAGATACATCACATGATCACACTGACAGAACCACAGGCACATAGACACAGGCAACAGAGCATGCACAATGTCGGCACTAGTACAGTGTATATCCACCTTTCGCAGCAATGCAGGCTGCTATTCTCCCATGGAGACGATCGTAGAGATGCTGGATGTAGTCCTGTGGAACGGCTTGCCATGCCATTTCCACCTGGCGCCTCAGTTGGACCAGCGTTCGTGCTGGACGTGCAGACCGCGTGAGACGACGCTTCATCCAGTCCCAAACATGCTCAATGGGGGACAGATCCGGAGATCTTGCTGGCCAGGGTAGTTGACTTACACCTTCTAGAGCACGTTGGGTGGCACGGGATACATGCGGACGTGGATTGTCCTGTTGGAACAGCAAGTTCCCTTGCCGGTCTAGGAATGGTAGAACGATGGGTTCGATGACGGTTTGGATGTACCGTGCACTATTCAGTGTCCCCTCGACGATCACCAGTGGTGTACGGCCAGTGTAGGAGATCGCTCCCCACACTATGATGCCGGGTGTTGGCCCTGTGTGGCTCGGTAGTATGCAGTCCTGATTGTGGCGCCAAACACGCATACGACCATCATTGGCACCAAGGCAGAAGCGACTCTCATCGCTGAAGACGACACGTCTCCATTCGTCCCTCCATTCACGCCTGTCGCGACACCACTGGAGGCGGGCTGCACGATGTTGGGGCGTGAGCGGAAGACGGCCTAACGGTGTGCGGGACCGTAGCCCAGCTTCATGGAGACGGTTGCGAATGGTCCTCGCCGATACCCCAGGTGCAACAGTGTCCCTAATTTGCTGGGAAGTGGCGGTGCGGTCCCCTACGGCACTGCGTAGGATCCTACGGTCTTGGCGTGCATCTGTGCGTCGCTGCGGTCCGGTCCCAGGTCGACGGGCACGTGCACCTTCCGCCGACCACTGGCGACAACATCGATGTACTGTCGAGACCTCACGCCCCACGTGTTGAGCAATTCGGCGGTACGTCCACCCGGCCTCCCGCATGCCCACTATACGCCCTCGCTCAAAGTCCGTCAACTGCACATACGGTTCACGTCCACGCTGTCGCGGCATGCTACCAGTGTTAAAGACTGCGATGGAGCTCCGTATGCCACGGCAAACTGGCTGACACTGACGGCGGCGGTGCACAAATGCTGCGCAGCTAGCGCCATTCGACGGCCAACACCGCGGTTCCTGGTGTGTCCGCTGTGCCGTGGTGGGTCTGACACACCGGTGTCAATGTGTTCTTTTTTCCATTTCCAGGAGTGTATGTAAATTGAAGGTGGAGAGGGGAAGAAAGGAAAGGAAAGGAAAGGAAAGGAAAGGAAAGGAAAGGAAAGGAAAGGAAAGGAAAGGAAAGGAAAGGGATCACTGCTATCAGCGGTCTCGGGGCATTACGCGGAATCAGCAGCGCCGAGTGAAAATGTGTACCGCAACAGGGTTCGAACGCGTGATCTCCTGCTTGCTAGACAGGTGCGTTAATCACTGCACCAGCCGGGACAAAGCGTTATCGCAACTGCGAAGACTGTCTTGGCACGCCTCAGAGCCGATCCGTACTGCCATCGAGCGCCACATATCCACAGTGCCTGTCCATTTCCTCCAAGTTGGCTGCTCTGAGATTCCCACAGCAGGTCGGACGTATTTGTGCATCCTCACTGAAGAATGTGGGTCCATTGCCCAGCTAGGCGCATCAATTATATGCATGCGTGGTGTCTGTTCTTTTGGACCTGTCCGAAAGAAAAGACAACGCAGAATCCGCAGCCGTGTGGCGTGCCGAGGTAGTCTGTGCAGTTGCGACACCGCTGCGTCCCAGATGGCGCAGGGGTTAACGTACCTGCTTGGTGAGCAGGAGATTCTGGGTTCGAATCCCGGTCCAGTACACATTTTCACTCGTCGTCGCTTATTCCGCGTAATATGACGATGCTGCTGACAGCAATGATCCCTTTCATTTCCTTTCCTTCCCACTCCACTTTCAGTTTAAATATAAATTATCAGGGTGAAGTTGTACCTCACCCTTCCTATTGTGTCTCACTGTTTAGAGGCACAAAACGCGTGGGTGTTTTCAGCTCGTTACTAAATGCAAATAAGTAGGAGGCCGAGTTGATAGGAGCGGAAGGAGTCCAGGTTGCAATAATATGTGGTACAGCACACTGTTAGAGAGAAGGATTATTATTCAAGAAACACATAGTACAGGGTGATTCAAAAAGAATACCACAACTTTAAAATCTGTATTTAATGAAAGAAACATAATATAACCTTTTGTTGTACATCATTACAAAGAGTATTTAAAAAAGTTTTTTTTCACTCAAAAATAAGTTCAGAGATGTTCAATATGGCGCCCTCTAGACACTCGAGCAATATCAACCCGATACTCCAACTCGTTCCACACTCTCTGTAGCATATCAGGCGTAACAGTTTGGATAGCTGCTGTTATTTCTCGTTTCAAATCATCAATGGTGGCTGGGAGAGGTGGCCGAAACACCATATCCTTAACATACCCCCATAAGAAAAAATCGCAGGGGGTAAGATCAGGACTTCTTGGAGGCCAGTGATGAAGTGCTCTGTCACGGGCTGCCTGGCGGCCGATCCATCGCCTCGGGTAGTTGACGTTCAGGTAGTTACGGACAGATAAAGTGCCAATGTGGTGGCGCTCCATCCTGCTGAAATATGAATTGTTGTGCTTCTTGTTCGAGCTGAGGGAACAGCCAATTCTCTAACATCTCCAGATACTGTAGTCCAGTTACAGTAGCACCTTCGAAGAAAAAGGGACCAAAAACTTTATTGGCTGAAATGGCACAGAAAACGTTCACCTTAGGCGAGTCACGTTCATACTGAGTTGTTTCCCGCGGATTCTCGTCTATTCACTTCTGCCATACTCAATAACACAAAAAGCTTTCTGTTGAGCGGTCGCCATCTTAGCATCAACTGACGCTGACGCCTAGTCAACAGCGCCTCAAGCGAACAAATGTACAACTAAATGAAACTTTATAGCTCCCTTAATTCGCCGACAGATAGTGCTTAGCTCTGCCTTTTGTCGTTGCAGAGTTTTAAATTCCTTAAGTTGTGGTATTCTTTTTGAATCACCCTGTACAATGAAATTACTTATCTTCAGTAGTTTGTAGGACTGCAGCTGAGGCTATGAACCGACAATCTCGTAACATGGAATACCATGAACTAGTACGACATATTCTCAGGGACTAAGCCTGATGGGCCCTCCTCACAGAATCAATGCAAACATTACAGAACTGGCTGAGGACCGATTATGAAAGTGCGTCTGCCTAGGTTGAAATCTAGCTAAGAAGTGAACGAGGCACACTCCAGTTCCGTCGAGCTGCACAGCCCGCTAGAGTGCGCTGTGCTCAGCAGGCGACGGGCTGCCAACCTTGTGCTGGCGCGGCGTTGTAGTAGTATCTGTGGCAATGATACTACACTTCCCACACCACCACCACCTCTGGGCTGGAAGTGTGCACTGATACGACTGACAAGTGTGCATCCTCTATCGAGGCAAACTCGCCATCAACTGTTGTAACTGGTCCTTCGTATCCCGTATACTGACACTGGGATGTAGTTGTCGTCTGGGATTGTCCACACACATGTGGAGAGATCTAGGGAGCCTGCTGGCCGTGGGGCTACCTCAGTATCACGCAAACAGATCATAGGGACAATTGCGAAGTCTGGACGAGCATTGACATTTCAAACATTGTACCACGATACAATCGCATGAGATGTAACACAGGGCCAAGCAGGATGGCTGTGACGTACCAGGCATGACCTGAAGGCATATCCGATGTCTCCCCACACCATGACTCCAGGAGTACCATCGCTGTGCCTATACAAAACATTGGAAGGTGGTACCTCTCCCCAGGTAGCTGACATTCTCGCTAACTACAGCCATCTTGGGTAGTGAAGAACAGCGACTCAACGCTGACAATAAGTTGGTTGGTTGATTTGGGGGAGGAGATCAAACAGCGATGTCATCGGTCCCCTCGGACTGGGAAGGATGGGGAAGAAAGTCAGCCATGCCCTTTCAAAGGAACCGTCCCAGCACTTGCCTGAAGCAATTTAGGGAAATCAGGAAAATCTAAATCAGGACGTCTGGACGCGGGTCTCAAACGTGGTCCTCCCGAATGCGACTCCAGTGTGCTAACCACTGCGCCACCACGCTCGGTACCTGAAAATAATGAGACCCCATTCGTTAGCACTCGAAAGTTTCCAACCACGGCGCCATTCGAAATGCAGCCTACACCTGGAATGGAAATTCACTGGTCTGGCTGCTGGTAGCCTCTGACCAATAGTGTGGGATAACACGGAATGTTACAGGGAGTCCAATAGTTGTTCCTAGATGGCAGCACAGATGTGAAGGTGCTATGAAGCGCTTGGTGCACAATACAGGACTCCTCCGTTGCAGTGGTCAGACTTGGTCGACGCGAACCTTGGCGACGAGTATGCCAGCCATCACGTTCCCATGCAGCCCAACATCGGGCCACTGTCACATCCATATGCCCCAAAATGCTGATTATTGCGTGATTCGTATAACAAGGCACATGGACACTCGCAATGAGGCCCGTTTCACACTCTGTCAGGTGCTGTTAAAACTGTCTCACATGAGTGTGCGACGTCTCCTTGTGCTTAACAGTGATACTCAACGCCTGACACTGTTCACGCTCTCTGACTACACCCTACCGTTCCTGGTAACAACAGTACGAACAGCATTATTGCTTCTAGTGACTGTTCCACCTGTCACAGAGTACTGCAACTCTAATCATTTACATACCTGCGTTAAGGGACCGTTCTTTGAAACGGACCTACATCAAGTGAAAATTTACCATATTCAGATTGGAGAACCATCCTCGACCTGCAGAACTAATTGATCTTAAGTGTATGGGTAATCGTTACTTTCAGTATTAGATTCAGAATTTAAAAGAGCTTTGGAAGACTTAAGATCAAATAAGGCAGAAGGGGAGACAACATTCCATCTAAATTTCTAAAATCATTGGGGGGAAGTGACAAGAAAACGACTATTCACCTTGTTGTGTAGAATCCATGAGTCTGGCGATATACCATCTGACTTTCGGAGAAAGATCATCCACACAATTCCGAAGACTGCAAGAGCTGACAAGTGCGAGAATTATCGCACAACCACCTTAACAGCTCATGCACCCAAGTTCCTGACAAGAATAATATACAGAAGAAGGGAAAAGAAAACTGATGATGTGTTAAATGACGATCAGTCTGGCTTTAGGAAAGGTAATGACACCGGAGAGGCAATTCCGACATTGCGATTGATAATGGAATCAGGACTAAAGAAAATCAGAACACGTTCATAGGACTTGTCGACCTGGAAAAAGAGCTCCATAATGGCAAACGGTGCAAGTTGTCCGAAATTCTGGGGAAAATAGGGGTAAACTATAGGGAGAGACGGGTTCAAATGGTTCAAATGGCTCTGAGCACTATGCAACTTAACTTCTGAGGTCATCAGTCGCCTAGAACTTAGAACTAATTAAACCTAACTAACCTAAGGACATCACACACATCCATGCCCGAGGCAGGATTCGAACCTGCGACCGTAGCGGTCGCTCGGTTCCAGACTGTAGCGCCTAGAACCGCACGGCCACTCCGGCCGGCCGAGAGACGGGTAATACACAATACGTAAAAGAGCCGAGGGAATAATAAGAATGGATAATTAAGAACGAAGTGCTCGGATTAAAAAGGGTGTAAGACAGGGATGTAGTCTTTTGCTCCTACAGTTCAATCTGTACAGCGAAGAAGCAATGATGGAAATAAAAGAAAGTTTCAAGAGTGGGATTCAAATTCAAGGTGAAAGGATATCAATGATACGATTCGCTGATGACACTGGTATCCTGAGTGAAAGTGAAGAAGAATTACATGATCTGCTGAACGGAATGAACAGTCTAATGAGTATAGAACATGGACTGAGAATAAATCGAAGAAAGGCGAAGGTAATCAGAAGTCGCAGAAATGAGAACAACGAGAAACTTAACATCAGGATTCATGGTCACGAAGCAGATGAAGTTAAGGAATTCTTCTACCTAGGCAGCAAAATAAGTAGTATTACAGAGCAAGAAGGACATCAAAAGTAGACTAACACTGGAAAAAGGGCATTCCTGGCGATGAGAAGTCTACTAGTATCAAACATAGGTCTTAATTTGAGGAAGAAATGTCTGCGAATGTACGCCTGGAGCACAGTATTGTATGGTAGTGAAACGTGGTCTGTGGGAAAACCGGAAAAGAAGAGAATCGAAGCATTTGAGACGTCGTGCTACAGAAGAATGTTGAAAATTAGGTGAACTGATAAGATAAGGAATGAGCAGATTCTACGTATAATCGGAGAAAGATGGAAAACACTGACAAGTGATACGACATCAGTTAAGATATCAGGTAATAACTTCCATTGTAGTAGGGGAAGCTGTAGAGGGCAAAAACTGCAGCGGAAGACAGAGATCGGAATACATCCAGCAAATAATTGAGGACGTCGGTTGCAAGTGCTACTCTGAGATGGAGAGATTGGCATGGGAGAGGAATCCGTGGCGGGCAGCATGAAACCAGTCAGAAGTCTGATGAGTTAAAAAAAGTATAAAAATGGGTTTGCGTGCTACTGGAGAATAGGAAAGTGCTTTGGAAGGAAACTGGACAACCGGCCAGTGACCTGAATGCTGAGATGGCCAGATGCTCCGTCGTGCTTCTTCGGAAAAGGGCCGATGATGGATGGCGGTTGTGGTGTCACCGCCAGACACCACACTTGCTAGGTGGTAGCTTTAAATCGGCCGCGGTCCATTAGTACATGTCGGACCCGCGTGTCGCCACTGTCAGTAATTGCAGACCGAGCGCCACCACACGGCAGGTCTAGAGAGACATACTAGGACTCGGCCCAGTTGTACGACGACTTTGCTAGCGACTACACTGACGAAGCCTTTCTCTCATTAGCCGAGAGATAGTTAGAATAGCCTTCAGCTAAGTCCATGGCTACGACCTAGCAAGGCGCCATTAACCATTTCAAGAGAGAGTCTCACTTGTATCATCAAGAATGCTGTATACAAATGATGGATTAAAGTTAAGTATTCCAGCAGCTACGTACTTTTCTTTATAGCATTCATTACGTATCCTGTTTCAGACCCAACGCCAGCCGGCGTGTGTAAACGCGTGCCTTTCGGTTACCCGTCACTGTGGACTGGCTGTCTTGTCAGTCCACAACAGCGGTCACACGAAGTCAAGAGCCAGTAGAGCCATCTGTGGCGCCTGGCGGTGCTTCTGGAAGGATTCCTTAACAGAAAGAACTTCCTGGACGACTGCCTGTGAAAACGTTTTATAGAGGTAGAGTGAGGAGGAACCTTAGCGAAAGGCGCTACTGTTTGCTGAATGTAGAAACGACCTTTGGGACATTACCAGGCAGCTCTTACAGAAAAAAGTTTTTAAGAATGTAAGAAGAACGGACAGTGGTCCACATGGAACATTTTCCCGGAGTGGCTGCGAGGGCGGCAATGTCGAAAGGAACCTCCCTCACTGGCTGAAGAAAGAAACAGGCAGAGCGAGGGACGATTTTATCTGAGGAAATCATTATGAAAAATTTCACTGATTAATCAACCTCAACATAGTCCACAGGAAAAGTGGACCTGTCCTCTCAGGGACAGTGGTCGGCGCTTGCAAGAACTAGAATCCAACCAACCAAGGCTAGCCTGTAACGAAAAACACAGTAAAGCGAGGTTTCCTCGACGGACGCCGTGACACTGTAAGAGACTTCATCAGAGAGTTCAGTAACACACATCGTCAGAATCTTCTTCTGACACTCCTCGCCTCCTGATTGCTTTTCAGCACTGCTCCACAACTCTTCAACTCACGACGCCAACTTAGAATGTAGGTCGGCGGCGCTACCGCAGACTGAGACCATAGAATTCTGCCACCAACAGCTGCAATATGGTGAGACAGCCGCTTCTGTGTGGGATGTAGGGAGACTCATATCGGTTTACAACTTTAATATCTTAGAACTTCACTCTAAGGTCTTAACTTCCAAGTCATCAAATATTGGCTTTCACATTCCACAGCAGGTGCGAGGCAGTAGCTTCCATAATTCTTTGTGTTGCCGTCGGCAGTTATCCTTTACTAACTCATTTTACGACGATCACTCTGTACTTACACAATTCATTAAAAGTTTTCCGCTGACCCCAATGTCAGCAGATTAACAGATTTGTTTCCCCCACAGGTTGCCTTATCGAGATGCTGCCACAGGATACCTTTATAAAAAGTTATTGAGTATTACATATCCTTACCTTAATTATTGAGTATTAAAAGTTTATTGAGAATTAAGCACACTTGTCCTAATTACTGAGAAACGAAAGCTTTTAGAGAAAAGGAAACATCCTTTATAGCAAAAAATTACTAAGAAAAAAATGTATATGCACTTGACGATGGTGTAATGCGTACAAAGTTACATTGACATTCGACCATGTCTTATGAGCACTTCACATTTTTGACAGGCAGTGTGATTTGTGTACAATGCTCATCTGATGTACTTATGGAGAAACTAAAACTGGTGTTTTATAGTGCTGGTAGGTAAAATAAGTTTTGCTCCCGCTATTATGTAAAAGTGGTGTAATCTACTTCAAACTCTAACGAGAAGCAGCTATTTTTAGCGGTACTAGCATTCCTGGAAGGAAACGTTATCGTGGAAAAATAGCTTAGCAACAGCGTGACCTCATGCCTGTCATCAGAAATTTCCTCACATCCAAAACATAATTAATTTTAAAACATGTTACACAGCCCATATTGTTAAGTTGAATTTTTGATGCAAGTCATTTTCATATTTCTCTAATCAATAATAGGCTTAATGTTGAGGCGTAGCGCCGTATTCCGATCCTGCCTTGGAGGCGGTTAAGTGGGAGATGTGTCTGAAAGAGCTGGATAATGACAGATGGTGACGCGAAACGGGACGCGCACATAGTTTATGTATCAGCCGATAGAGAACAATATTGGATAGGGGGACTGTGATTTTGGTTTCGATTGTGCCCACTAGAGTGCACTAAAGTAATAGAATGTTTTTCATAAACTGTTCTAGTATTTTCATAAAGTGTTATTATGTCTTTTTGTGTATGTAAAATGTTGTAAATGTGTTTTAGCAGCATGAATGATGCGTGAGTGTGGTTTAAGATTAATATGAAGATAATTGTTTAACGAGTTATGTAGTACGATTTAGTGTGGGGACATTTCGAAAAAGGACAAAGGGGATTTTTGTAGAATAGATTTGTTAAGTAAGTTTATGGTAAAGGGAAAGTTAATTCAGGTATAAATAACAATAATAAATAACTTTTTCCATAAGCAAAACTTCTGCATATCAGATAATAACGTCGGTAAAAAGTGCAGTCGTTAGGTTTACTATTTTGCGATTGGTTATTGATGAAAAGCGCGGACTGACGCGGGAGAAAGTTGTTTTGCTATTGGCTGTTGAGTAAACTGACCAATGGTAAAGCAATATTCTTCGCGCGCCTTTCTCTGCTGGTAGAGAAGACTTAGAGTATTCTGAAACAGTTCCGATGTGTGCAGTAGTAGTTCCGACGGAAACGATAAGTTGCCCGATCTAGCAGTGTTTCATACATCAAAAGTGTTGGAAAGTAACGGCATAATTATTCATGTGTATGTAGAAATTTCGGAATTTTTAAGTGAATTTTGAGACGAGAAAAGACCTATATTCGGCGTGGCGTATTGAGCAGGTCGGTGGTTAAAAACTGTGACTGCATTTGGTACCGACAGACTTAATATTTGGCGAGCATTATCAATCAAAAAACAATCAGTATTTTTGTAGCTATTACGTTTTTGGGAAATGCAACACCATAAACTTGCTAACGTGAGTGAAAGGGGTTGTGAGTGACTGTGTTAAGACTAGCACGGGCTTGGCAGTGATACTTGTTCACGTAAGTTTCAAATTATATTAATTGAGGACAAAATTTCCAACCTTTCATTTGTGTGAAAACTTTCTCCCTAAACGTAGATTAGTGACTTAAATTGGAGCCTGGTTCACGTCGAAGTACAGTAGATTTCAGTCGGCTTTCCTACTGATGATCTGCTGAGACAATGTTCACAGGTAGGTGCAGATTCGTCGTAAAGGGAAGGAAAGAACCGCGCCGCCGCTATGTTAAGTTAGGATGAAAACCCTCGCTCTGTAAAGCACTTTCAGGGAAAATGGATTTTGTATTTTCTTACTTGAATATCATATTATTTGTGTATTGTCTGCGAGTCCAGTCGCTGGCGAGAAATGCAAAAAGCTGTTTTCCCAATCACTCACACAGGAAATGTGGGCGATGGGGGGATTAGCAGTGGAGGAATGTGGGGCGTTCCAGATCTGTTCACTGAGGTGCCTGGGGTTCCGTCAGCAAGCTAGAGGAGTCACGTGGCCCAACCTTCTCTGACGTCACGGCAGTAGATACCTGAGCTCGGCTGCACATTGTGTATCCATGGTGCAGACAGCCTTCGGTGATTGTCTGTCCAGCGAGGTCTGGCGGTGCTCTGCCCACTGGCCCACTGGACCCAATGAACGCAAACATTACAGGCAGTGTGTAAGCATACACAGCGGTACAGCGGTCCGTCACGCATATCTTGCGTCCTCACATGTTATCTCTGATGCAATAGTACCATGGAGCCATTTCTGAACAGGACAGTGCTCGTCCACGCATGACACTTGTCACTATGAACTGTCTGCATGATGTTGAGGTACTCCTAGATATGTCCCCGGTAGAACGTGTGTGGGACCACCTCGGACATCAACTCAATCCCAGTGCCACAGTGCCAGTATCCGGGATGTCAAGAACCAGTTGGGGACCAGCTTCCCTCAGGACAGGCTACAAACGGCTTTCATGACATCTTTACCATCCAAATCAGTGCATGCATTCACGCAAGAGAGGGTGCAACATCGTAGTGATAAGTGCGATCACACCGCAAAGTTCTTCGTAAACTTGACGCGATTTCGTAATCACTGAAATAGCATCACACATCCTCTCTAACCGTGAAGTTTCTTATCGTTTCCTCCTCCCCTTCTAGGTGTTTCACTTTTTTTGCCAGCCAGTGTAGTTTACTCAACGATCAGACAATGTTTGTAAAAATAAAGTTTTGACAAAATGTCAGTTTGGTTTCCAGAAGGGTTTTACAACGGAAAATGCTATATATACTTTCACTAATGAAATATTAAGTGCTCTGAGTAACCTGAAGTCATCGTTGGGATTTTTTGTGATCTATCAAAGGCTTTTGATTGTGTAAATCATTGAATACTTCTAGATAAGCTCAAGTACTGTGGTATGAATGGGACAGTCCTCAAATGGTTTAAATCATACCTAACTGGAAGAATGCAGAAAGTTGAAATAAGCAGTTCACATAATATGCAAAAAACTGGTGATTTCTCAAACTGGGGAACAATCAAGAATGGGGTGCCGCAGGGTTCGGTCCTGGGTCCTCTGCTGTTCTTAATATATATTAATGACTTACCATTCTATATTCATGAAGATGCAAAGCTGGTACTTTTTGCCAATGATACAAGTACAGTTATCACACCCAACAGACAAGAATTAACTGGTGAAATTGTAAATGATGTTTTTCAGAAAACCATTAAGTGGTTCTCTGCAAATGGCCTCTCATTAAACTTTGACAAAACACAGTAATTAGTTCCACACAGTAAATGGAATGACACCATTAATAAATATAGACTTCGATCAGAAATCGGTAGCTAAGGTAGAATATTCAAATTTTCTAGGTGTATGCATTGATGAGGGGTCGAACTGGAAAAAACACACCGAGGATCTGCTGAAACGTTTGAGTTCAGCTACTTATGCTATTAGGGTCATTGCAAATTTTGGCAATATACACCTCAGTAAATTAGCTTACCACGCCTGTTTTAATTCTCTGGTTTCGTATGGCATCCTATTACTAAGAATCCGAACGAATTCAAAGGTAATAGCAGCGTACATGGCTACAACACGAGGAGAAAGGATGATCGTCACTATTCAAGGTCAAATCTAACTTTGGCTCAGAAGGGGGTAAATTATGCTGCCACAAAAGTCTTTGGTCACTGACCTAATAGCATCAAAAGTCTAACAGATAGCCATATAGCATTTAAATGGAAATTAAAAGAATTTCTTAATGGCAACTCCTTCAAATCATTAGATGAATTTTTGGATACAGTAAGTGGGAAATTTCCCCAACCTCCACAAAAAATATTAAAAATATTAAGTGTCATGTAATATTTTGTGTAATGTAATATCTTGTATAGATACCTTTTATTAACCTGATACGTTCCACATCATTTTAAAGTGTCGTATTCATGATCTATGGAACAAGTAATAATCTAATCTAATCTAATGGTAGGCGTCTACAAAGCATTGTACTGTAGCTCTCAATAATAAATGTTTCCTTTGACCGGTTTCACCTCGGTTAGGAATCTATCAAGACTTAATGGTTACAGGATAATATACGTACTTTGGTCCCCACTGTGCATTAGAGACTAACCTCTAAGTCATGTAGTTTGCTCCACAAGAAAATGGGAATACATTGATAATAAGCACAATACAGCTGCATAATTTCCAGGTTAAGACATACTTTTCTTTCTCGATAGCGTCTAGGGAAGCCTTAGTGTTGAAATACAGCGATGGCAGAACGACTGTGGCGCCATGGTGCAGGGCTGCCAACACTCCACTGCAGAAGCCATAGCAGTGGAACAGTGGCACTTGCAGGCAGATACGGTGGTGCTGCAACATGATAAAGCCATTTCATTAGTTGCCTTACCTCCGCGTTCAGTACCTTACATCCAGCTAATTATATTTCAACAAAGGTGGATGAGTAAATAAATACCTTTTCGTCGAACTGCATGCGTTTTCCAACGAAGTAAGAATTGTTGATTATATTGTGGTGAGTCAAGATGGCTGCTTTTGGTTTCGCCGTCGTTCCCTGTAAATATAATTTCCCGTTGAATGAATTTGATGGGCATATGACAAATAAGAAATAGCATTAAAATTGCTACACCAGGAAGAAATGCAGATGATAAACGGGTATTCATTGGACAAATATATTATAATAGAACTGACATGTGATTACATTTTCACGCAGTTTGGTTGCATAGATCCTGAGAAATCAGTATCCAGAACAACCACCTCTGGCCGTAATAACGGTCTTGATACGCCTGGGCATTGAGTCAAATAGAGCTTGGATGGCGTGTACAGGTACAGCTGCCAATGCAGCTTCAACACGATACCACAGTTCACCAAGACTAGTGACTGGCGTTTCGTGACGAGCCAGTTGCTCGGCCACCATTGACCAGACGTTTTCAATTGGTGAGAGATCTGGAGAATGTGCTGGCCAGGGCAGCAGTCGAACATTTTCTGTATCCAGAAAGGCCGGTACAGGACCTGCAACGCGCGGTCGTGCATTGTCCTGCTGAAATGTAGGGTTTCGCAGGGATCGAATGAAGGGTAGAGCCACGGGTCGTAACACGTCTGAAATGTAACGTCCACTGTTCAAAGTGCCGTCAATGCGAACAAGAGGTGACCCAGACGTGTAGCCAATGGCACCCCCTACCATCACGCCGGGTGATACGCCACTATGGCGATGACGAATACAAGCTTCCAATGTGCGTTCACCGTGATGTCGCTAAACACGGATTCGACCATCATGATGCTGTAAGCAGAACCTGGATTCATCCGAAAAAACGACGTTATGCCATTCGTGCACCCAGATTCGTCGTTGAGTACACCATCGGAGGCGCTCCTGTCTGTGATGCAGCGTCAAGGGTAAGCGCAGCCATGGTCTCCGAGCTGATAGTCCATGCTGCTGCCAACGTCGTTGAACTGTTCGTGCAGATGGTTGTTGTCTTGCAAACGTCCCATCTATTGACTCAGGGATCGAGACGTGGCTGCACGATCCGTTACAGCCATGCGGATAAGATGTCTGTCATCTCGACTGTTAGTGATACGAGGCCGTTGGGATCCAGCACGGCGTTCCATATTACCCTCCTGAACCCACCGATTTCATATTCTGCTAACAGTCATTGGATCTCGACCAACGCGAGCAGCAATGTCGCTTGACGATAAACCGCAATCGCGATAGGCTACAATTCGACCTTCATCAACGTCGGAAACGTGAGTGTACGCATTTCTCCTCCTTACACGAGGCATCACAACAACGTTTCACCAGGCAACGCCGGTCAACTGCTGCTTGTGCATGAGGAATCGGTTGGAAACTTTCCTCATGTCCGCACGTTGTAGGTGTCGCCACCGGCGCCAACGTTGTGTGAATGCTCTGAAAATCTAATCATTTGCATATTACAGCATCTTCCTCCTGTAGGCTAAATTTCGCGTCTGTAGCACGTCATCTTCTTGGTGTAGCAATTTTAACGGCCAGTAGCGTATAAATCTAGGCATTTTTTGCATTCTCGTCATATGAGGCATGTAATTTGCGCCAACACAACTGAACTGTCTGGCATAGTTTTCGCAATCCCAGGCGGCGTAAATAAAGGAAACCCACCTCAGTTTGACGACGAGTTAAATATTAATTGTTCGCCCGGATTAAGGCTTATTTCAGCTCCAGTATCAGATCGTGAACTTCCAACTTGCAGGGGTTATCAGATATATTATGACACTGGGGAAAGTTGGTGGGGATTGCAGCGTTATTAATGAAAGGGTATAGAAAATATAATACAAAAATGTGTTCTGAAATTAGAGCTGAACAAAATACTGTTTAAGTGAATGCAGCTTTCACTGACATTTTCGCAATCACAAAAATGACGTACAGAATGAGTAATGAATTAGGTTACACTCTCACGTAACTGAGAACACGTCAGAGAGAGAGAGAGTGCTGCATTATGAGAATCAGATTAACGGCACTGAGTGGTGGAGTGGGCGTGAAATTTTGAAGAGTCTCACCACATGGCTGGCGCTGCTACTCTGCTGTTGTTTCGCAAAATATTCGCGATCGACAGGCGACCGAAATGGCGATAGGAACCGAGCGATATTACTAAACTCTACATGAAATGCAGTTGCAAGTATGGACAACCAGCAGCTGTACAACGGAATGACGACAGTGAAAATTTTGAGCCGGACCGCGATTCGAACACGGAACCCCCGCGTATCGCGAGCGGTCGCCTTAACATTAGGCTATTCGAGTACGTCTCAAGGCCAGACACAAACTCCCATATGTCGTCACGCAGGTGTCTACAACTTGCATTTGTGCATTCATTATGTGTTTTTCCGTACAGGGCAACAATTTTAATTGAACGTCGCATGCCAGGCGTCAGCAGATAAACACGATATTGTAGTATCTGTGTTGTTCTGAAGTACGATGCAATATTCCTTCGGGAATGCATCCATGCATGCATCGTATTACGAGTATTAAACTTGCCCAGACGAGCAGTTGAACTCTACTGCTGCGCGGCCGTTAGCGCCTGCAGGGAGTCGCGGTAGCGAACGGCTTTGACTCGGCAGACCTAAGTAGTTCGCACAGAATGGGGTTGAAGTGAGGGCACGCGGTCCTTTTAGAGACCAACTGGATCCACATGCCAGTATACCTAAGGCCTCAAAAAACAACGCCGGTGACAACCTACTGGGCAGGGGAGCGGTTGGAACTGAACTGCTGGGCCATAGAAACTGACCACTTCTAGATCTACATCTACATTTATACTCCGCAAGCCACCCTACGGTGTGTGGCGGAGGGCACTTTACGTGCCACTGTCATTACCTCCCTTTCCTGTTCCAGTCGCGTATGGTTCGCGTGAAGAACGACTGCCGGAAAGCCTCCGCGCGCGCTCGAATCTCTCTAATTCTGCATTAGTGATCTCCTCGGGAGGTATATGTAGGGGGAAGCAATATATTCGATACCTCATCCAGAAACGCACCCTCTCGAAACCTGGACAGCAAGCTACACCGCGATGCTGAGCGCCTCTCTTGCAGAGTATACCACTTGAGTTTGCTAAACATCTCCGTAACGCTGTCACGCTTACCAAATAACCCTGGGACGAAACGCGCCGCTCTTCGTTGGATCTTCTCTATCTCCTCCGTCAACCCGATCTGGTGCGGATCCCACACTGATGAACAATACTCAAGTATAGGTCGAACGAGTGTTTTGTAAGCCACCTCCTTTGTTGATGGACTACATTTTCTAAGGACTCTCCCAATGAATCTCAACCTGGTACCCGCCTTACCAACAATTAATTTTATACGATCATTCCACTTCAAATCGTTCCGCACGCATACTCCCAGATATTTTACAGAAGTAACTGCTACCAGTGTTTGTTCCACTATCATATAATCATACAATAAAGGATCCTTCTTTCTATGTATTCGCAATACATTACATTTGTCTATGTTAAGGGTCAGTTGCCACTCCCTGCACCAAGTGCCTATCCGCTGCAGATCTTCCTGCATTTCGCTACAATTTTCTAATGCTGCAACTTCTCTGTATACTACAGCATCATCCGCGAAAAGCCGCATGGAACTTCCGACACTATCTACTAGGTCATTTATATATATATTGTGAAAAGCAATGGTCCCATAACACTCCCCTGTGGCACGCCAGAGGTTACTTTAACGTCTGTAGACGTCTCTCCGTTGATAACAACATGCTGTGTTCTGTTTGCTAAAAACTCTTCAATCCAGCCACACAGCTGGTCTGATATTCCGTAGGCTCTTACTTTGTTTATCAGGCGACAGTGCGGAACTGTATCGAACGCCTTCCGGAACTCAAGAAAAATAGCATCTACCTGGGACCCTGTATCTAATATTTTCTGGGTCTCATGAACAAATAGAGCGAGTTGGGTCTCACACGATCGCTGTTTCCGGAATCCATGTTGATTCCTACATAGTAGATTCTGAGTTTCCAAAAACGACATGATACTCGAGCAAAAAACATGTTCTAAAATTCTTTTTTATCTCAGACATACTCTGGTCTGGCGCAGTCTCAGTCGCTGGAAATGTAGGATTTTCTGTATTCGTGCGCTTCTCACAAATAAGAAGATGCTCCGTTCAAACTTGTATTTTTATAACGATTAGCGCCATCTTGAACGAACTATCAACTTTTTGTTTGACATTTCAAGTCGGGAGACAGGCGATCTGTTATGTTAAAATGCGTCGATAAAAATCCTAGGTCAAGATCGCTAAAGGTCCTTTATTCAGAATGGTTCAGATGGCTCTGAGCACTATGGGACTTAACATCTGAGGTCATCAGTCCCCTAGAACTTACAACTACTTAAACCCAACTAACCTAAGGACATCACACACATCCATGCCCGCGGCAGGATTCGAACCTGCGACCGTAGCGGTCGCGCGGTTCCAGACTTTAGTGCCTAGAACCGCTCGTCCACCCCGGCTGGCTTCCTTTATTGATTACCAGTTTCAGCTCACTGACGAGCCAACTTAAGATCAATAAAAATTATTACTTAATTCAGCGCGCATCAGCCACCAGGCATTATAGGTCTTCATAATAGGCTGAGCTGAATCGCTCTTGTTGTCACGAACATACTTGCACAGTTTTCTACACTCTCCGTTAGTCTAACTTGAGCAGAAAGTAGAAATCAATAAAGGAACTTTAGCGATCTTCAGCCAGGAGTTTTACGTACATATTTTAAATTATCAACTGCTCTCAAAATATGTTTACAGATTTCGATTCCTCTGTATATCTGTAATTACTATTATACAGGGTGATTCAAAAAGAATACCACAACTTTAGGAATTTAAAACTCTGCAACGACAAAAGGCAGAGCTAAGCACTATCTGTCGGCGAATTAAGGGAGCTATAAAGTTTCATTTAGTTGTACATTTGTTTGCTTGAGGCGCTGTTGACTAGGCGTCAAGAGTCAGTTGATGCTAAGATGGCGACCGCTCAACAGAAAGCTTTTTGTGTTATTGAGTACGGCAGAAGTGAATCGACGACAGTTGTTCAGCGTGCATTTCGAACGAAGTATGGTGTTCAACCTCCTGATAGGTGGTGTATTAAACGTTGGTATAAACAGTTTACAGAGAATGGGTGTTTGTGCAAAGGGAAAAGTTCTGGACGGCAAAGAACGAGTGATGAAAATGTAGCACGCATCCAGCAAGCATTTGTTCGCAGCCCAGGAAAATCGACTCGCAGAGCTAGCAGAGAGCTGCAAATTCCACAATCAACTGTATGGAGAGTCCTACGAAAAAGGTTAGTTATGAAACCGTAACTACCTGAACGTCAACTACCCTAAGCGATGGATCGGCCGCCAGGCAGCCCGTGACAGAGCACTTCATCACTGGCCTCCAAGAAGCCCTGATCTTACCCCCTGCGATTTTTTCTTATGGGGGTATGTTAAGGATACGGTGTTTCGGCCACCTCTCCCAGCCACCATTGATGATTTGAAACGAGAAATAACAGCAGCTATCCAAACTGTTACGCCTGATATGCTACAGAGAGTGTGGAACGAGTTGGAGTATCGGGTTGATATTGCTCGAGTGTCTGGAGGGGGCCATATTGAACATCTCTGAACTTGTTTTTGAGTGAAAAAAAACCTTTTTAAATACTCTTTGTAATGACGTATAACAGAAGGTTATATTATGTTTCTTTCATTAAATACACATTTTTAAAGTTGTGGTATTCTTTTTGAATCACCCTGTACATCATAAATGAAACAATATTGTTCCAGAGACCTTTTCAAGTCTCAAACATCTATGATGTTTATATGCAGACTGAAGCAATGAATGAAAATTGGCACCGAAACCGGGATTGAAATCTGGGCCTTCTAATCGCTGGGCAGATGTGCTAACCACTACGGCATCCTGGGACAGAGGCTTTGCACAACTGCGCGGACTATGCTAGCATGCCTGCCGCCTCAGTCCAAATTCCTATTCAGGCCTCAGCCCACCTAGTATTCCCTTTAAACTCAAAGAGCATTGAGAAGTCTCTCCAAATGTACCAGAATGGCCCGTCTGCACTGAATGAAACGAGGGATCCTGCCTGAAACATAGGCGTAGGTGTTTTAATAAAAAATTAATCTGTAAGATTCCAGAGACATTTTCAATTCTTTAACACTTATGCTGTATATGTGCAGACTGAAGCGATGGATGGAAATTTGTTCCTACGCCGGGATTCGAACCAAGGTCTCCTTGCAAATTTGTGGTAAGTTCCTATGGGAGCAAACTGCTGAGGTCATCGAGCCCTAGGCTTACTCACTACTTAATCTAACTTACATGACACACACCCATGCCCGAGGAGGAGGACTCGAACCTCCGGGGGGGGGGGGGGAGGGAGAGGAGCCGTGTGAACCGTGCCAAGGCGTCCAAGACCGTGCGGCCACTCTCTGTGCAGCCGCAAAGCTCTCCTGCTCACTACACAAATGCTCTAACCACTACGCCACCCTGCCACAGTGGCTTTGCACAACTGCACGGACTATGCTAGCAGCACACCTCCCTCCTCAGTCCAACTTTCCATTCATGCCTCAACCCACTTGGTATCTCCCCCCCCCCCCCAATATACTTGGAGAGCCTCTGTATTGCTGTTAGAGTTTAAGGGGGTTTCTTTCACCTCAGAGGTTCACACAATGAAAACGCTACGGTACTATGTGAATGTCATCAAAGGGGCGTCAACCAAAACGTAACTACCGGAATCAGCAGCAATTAGCCATCATAAAGCATGAAACAGATGTGTCGAGTTTTGGTATAGGATGTTCCATATATCATAATAGCGATCACTCACTGTGGTCTGGGAAGAATCAGCTTTACCTCGGTGAAAATGTGGGAACATGCTGACAATTTACATGCCTGTCTTATTGATCACTAAATAAATACATCCAGTGCACAAACATGTGTTCCTGTCCCTGCAGTCCTCACCAAGCAGTGTGGTGGAGTGCTTAAGGCACTAGACTCATATTCAGGTAAGTTGGGATTCAAATCCACTTACAGTCATCCAGATTTTGGTTTTCCATGATTTTCGTGTATCGAATGGAATAATTTCGGGATTTCCTTCTTTGTACCTGTCTTTTCTGGGTTTGCACTTCGTCCCTAATGATCCCCTCAGCAGGACTTAAAAATGTAAGATTTCCTGCTTGGCGATTGTCTTTGTCGTTCTCATAGTGTGAATAAATAGAGAGTTCGTTAACATCCGTATGGATACAATTTTATTAAAAGCATTCTGCCAGTCAGCAAGCAACTAAAATTAGTGGTTATACGTTTTTTGAATGGCATGATTACGGTTCAACTTTCTGACGACAACGAGGTCATTACGCAGAGACGTAGAGCTATCTCAGAGCAGCGAGGAAAATGGAAGGAAATTGGCTCTGTCCTAGCATTTGTCTTAAGCGGTTTAAGAAATTTAAGGAAAATCTAAAATAGTATGAATGGGCAAGGATCAGAACTATCGTCCTTCGAACGTGAGTGAACCTGTTATGACTGCGACATCTCGCGCTGTACTATACAAAGAAGTGGCGCAAGAGAGAAAATAGAAAGAATTCCAGGAACTGAAGTAGTTGTTTCATAATGCTTCCTAAATTACTTTTCAGGATCTTTTTCAGTTATATGCCATGCACTGGCGTCTATTGTTTTCCCTTTGCAATGACATCTCTGAAATGCCGTCTACGTCTATGGCTTTCCCATCGTAGTAAATTTTACTGCCTCTCGGATATTATTTCAGAAGATGACGCCGTAACTTCAACAATGGAACGGTTTGAGGTGAGCTCTCGGAGAGATTACTTGAATCCGAGGAAAGTATTCAAGGCGTGCTCACTCACGACACATTTTCTATCCGTCATAATGTTTTATCTGTTTTAGTCGCGCTAAACGGAGTATCGTCTAAGCAGATCAGTGAAATCCCATTGGATTTTCGCAAATATACTGATTTGTGAGTAATTAATTCTGATACCACAGTCATCGAATGACACCAGCGATTCATCACGGTGTTGTCCGCTCGCTGCCAAGAAGTTTCGGAGGACAAAGCATTGGTATCGTCGCGTAAAGAAAGCAGATCAAAGACCAAGGGGGTAGTGCAAAGTGAAGCAGAATCAGAACGCCTGGCGAGGTGAATTCTACAACAAGACTACCTGCCAGGTTGAATATTTGAAAGGCCCTGGGCTGCAGCAGTTGGGCCTTGAACAAATTATGACCGTTTGAATGCGTGACGTAGCATGCTAGTGTTCTGAAGTTAAGCATAACGAAGACATGAGAGTACATTTCCTGAACTGGACATCGGAATTTTTACAGAATCAGATGAATCTTTGACACAGACGTCAGGAATACAAGAGTATAAAACTAAAATTTATAAAGAGTGCTGCCGGCCGGAGTGGCCGAGCGGTTCTAGGCGCTACAGTCTGGAGCCGCGTGACCGCTACGGCCGCAGGTTCGAATCCTGCCTCGGGCAAGGATGTGTGTGATGTCCTTAGATTAGTTAGGTTTAAGTAGTTCTAAGTTCTAGGGGACTGATGACCTCAGCAGTTAAGTTCCATAGTAGTGCTCAGAGCCATTTGAACTTTTTTTTATTTTTATTTTTTATTTTTTTAATTAATTAATTTATTTATTTATTTTTTATCAGAAGGGAGAGGGTGCAGACCTTTAATTACAGTCTCTACTATTTACGAGTAGAAATGAATGGACGTCCGGGAGATTGATAGACGTGGCTGGTCGGGTGTAATTTCCCACTTCACTCCTCAGCGCACCATAGACCTGCTCTATAGGAGGCATATCCGGACAGCCAGCCAGAGCCGTGGCTGTTTTTATTTGTCAGAAACACATTCATTACGATGGGTACGGGCATTATCGTCCATGAACAGAACGTCTGCGGCAATGCATATGTGCTTATAATGTCTTCCCTCAGAAACTTTGGAGGTTCAAAGTATTCCACTTACCACAGGCACCATGACCTTCCACATCAGGACTACATTACCAACGAACTGGCCTCGTTCCATATACGCAATCTGATAAAAAGTATGTTGATACACTGTGTGATGCGGTATTGAGAACTCGGTGTCCCAAGAGACGGATCCGCCAATATAAAAGGAGGCGGGGAATTTTGTGTTGTCAGTAGAGAAGCAGTTAACAACAGAATGGCTAGGTCAGGAGAGATCAGTGACTTGGAACGTGGACTAGTCACTGCATGCCACCAGAGTAACATATCGGTGAGGGACGTTTCAACCCATCTAAAGCTGTCCAAGTCGACTGTTGGTGATGTGATGGTGAACTGGAAACGCGAAGGAACAACCACAGCTATGTAACAGAACTGATCTGTTACATGTCGCTACGCGATCTTTATTCCATCTGAAAATATCTGTCTTTTCTTAACTGTGTTGGGAGAACGGACACATGTAGTGACTGTTAGGGCCAAGAAACAGTTCAAGCGAGTCGGCATCGTGCCTGGGATGGTTGGTCGCTTTGGAACACAGGGCTCTTTCCCTAACGCTTCTCAACAGTCACGAAACAATAAGAACTCACAGGACGCCTGGGATCACTCTCGTTTGTCGGCAAGACAGAGCGCGCACATTGAAATTAGGCAATTCCGTTGAGTCTACATCTACATCTACATCTACATCTACATCCATACTCCGCAAGCCACCTGACGGTGTGTGGCGGAGGGTACCTTCAGTACCTCTATCGGTTCTCCCTTCTATTCCAGTCTCGTATTGTTCGTGGAAAGAAGGATTGTCGGTATGCCTCTGTGTGGGCTCTAATCTCTCTGATTTTATCCTCATGGTCTCTTCGCGAGATATACGTAGGAGGGAGCAATATACTGCTTGACTCTTCGGTGAAGGTATGTTCTCGAAACTTTGACAAAAGCCCGTACCGAGCTACTGAGCGTCTCTCCTGCAGAGTCTTTCACTGGAGTTTATCTATCATCTCCGTAACGCTTTCGCGATTACTGAATGATCCTGTAACGAAGCGCGCTGCTCTCCGTTGGATCTTCTCTATCTCTTCTATCAACCCTATCTGGTACGGATCCCACACTGCTGAGCAGTATTCAAGCAGTGGGCGAACAAGCGTACTGTAACCTACTTCCTTTGTTTTCGGATTGCATTTCCTTAGGATCCTTCCAATGAATCTCAGTCTGGCATCTGCTTTACCGACGATCAACATCATATGATCATTCCATTTTAAATCACTCCTAATGCGTACTCCAAGATAATGTATGGTATTAACTGCTTCCAGTTGCTGACCTGCTATTTTGTAGCTAAATGATAAAGGATCTATCTTTCTGTGTACTCGCAGCACATTACACTTGTCTACATTGAGATTCAATTGCCATTCCCTGCACCATGCGTCAATTCGCTGCAGATCCTCCTGCATTTCAGTACAACTTTCGATTGTTACAACCTCTCGATACACCACAGCATCATCTGCAAAAAGCCTCAGTGAACTTCCGATGTCATCCACCAGGTCATTTATGTATATTGTGAATAGCAACGGTCCTATGACACTCCCCTGCGGCACACCTGAAATCACTCTTACTTCGGAAGACTTCTCTCCATTGAGAATAACATGCTGCGTCCTGTTATCTAGGAACTCTTCAATCCAATCACACAATTGGTCTGATAGTCCATATGCTCTTACTTTGTTTTATTAAACGACTGTGGGGAACTGTATCAAACGCCTTGCGGAAGTCAAGAAACACGGCATCTACCTGTGAACCCGTGTCTATGGCCCTCTGAGTCACATGTGTTCATAAGCCTGATGAATCTGCTCTCCGTGGAGGGCACTGAAGTATGTGGCTTCCACAGCGTGAGAACTTTTGGTATTCCGGGAGCTCCAGCAGCTGCCAAACCCTAATTTTTTTTTTGGTTTATCGGACGAGCGATAGCAATCGGTGTGCCAGCCTTCAGACAACTAATGAAAACACAATGGTTGCTATTCGAGAATTTTAGCAATTTCTCCCCTGTGATTTGTACTGGAAAGACAAAACTCCTGGGTTGTCATGCTGGTAGTCTTGATACGTTGCGAGAGTGTGGACAGTGTGGCAGCAACGAGGGCGCAGGGCGAAGTGTGGGACCGCGAGGTCCGTCCGGCTGGTTGAGAAAGTGTCGCAGTTCCGCAGCAGCTGAGTCCTTTTACCTCTGATTAACTCGCAACCTGCTTGTCCTTGTGTTGCATTTGTATGAATTTAGAGTTGGATTTAGTACTGCATTCTACAATTTCCTTTCATTGCATTTGTGAACTGCTCAGACCTGCTGGAACACCAACTGCAATTCCACTAGCAGTATTCCTTGTTATTAGTTTCAACTGTTCACAAACAATTGCGGTATTATCTATAACAATTTGCTTGTTTTTCAAATAATCGCGATCAACTGTCTCCTTTGATAAATCGATCTTCTCTGTGAAGAGTCTTTGTTGTAATTAGCTTAACGGTGTAGCACACCAATGTCATCATTCTTTAAGTATTTCGTGGTTTTTAGTTTCAAGCTGGCTTTTTCTTATTATAGAAATCTTATAACAAATTCCGTTTCTTATGACTGTCATTGACCTCAGATTATACTGTATGTTCTACATGGACGAAATAAAATAGATTAATTAAAAGTGATCCATTTAACTTACTGCGATCAACTTCATGACTCTGAACAGGTGACCCATTATTATTGAAAATTTTATAAACTTTTTTTTCTTTGAAGGCGTGAACTCGCTGGGAGAGTTTTCCTTTTTTTTTATGAGTTCGTAAGTTCAGGAGGCAGATTTCACGACCGCTGCCGAACTCCGGAACGTCTCATTGCAAAATAAAATCGCTATAAAAAGACCAGCTCAAGGACAGAAAGTAACGTCTCAATAAACCAAAACCAGGCAAACCCCGTTTACTGACGGACAGGGTCCGTCGAGCATTGCGGAGGGTAGATGTACAAAATCGGATGAAATCAGCAGAAGGAATCGCTCATGAGTCCCAAAGTGCTGGCAACTGCCCAGCTAGCGCAATGACAGTAGGTAGGGAGTTAAAAACAATGGGATACATTGTTCGAATAGCTACTCATAAGACAGACATTTATGTAGCCAAGGCTAAGCTAGGCTTGAGGTGGAGTAAAGAATGGCGCCACGTGACACTGGATGACTGGAAGTCAGCGGTTTGGTGAACCACCCTACAGCCTGTGGAGACCTGATGTAGTGCCAACAGGAGGTTGTGTTACAGTATGAGGGTGATTTTTCAGTGATTAGAGTTTGGTTGGTTGGTTGGTTGTTTTGGGGAAGGAGACCAGACAGCGAGGTCATCGGTCTCATCGGATTAGGGAAGGACAGGGAAGGAAGTCGGCCGTGCCCTTTGAAAGGAACCATCCCGGCATTTGCATTACAGTTTGGTCTCTTTTTTGAGGTTAAGAAAAGGCTACATTCAGTAGGATATGAACGCACTGTATAGCACTGTGTTCTGCGTCCAGCAGAGGAACTCTTCGGAGACGATGATGGTTTCAGCAAGACAATGGAACCTGTTATAAAGCAGTATTTCTGAGGCAATGATTTGTGATCAATAACATTCCTAAAATAGAGTCGCCTGTCTGGAGACACGACCTGAACACAAGTGAACATCTCTGGCGTGACTTGGAAAGTCGACTTTGCTCCAGATCCCAGTGTCCAACATCACTATCTTCAGTGGTTTCGGCTCTTGAGGAAGAATGAACTCCCATTCCTCTGCAGATATTCAGACACCTCACTGAAAGCGTCCCTAGTAGAGTTCAAGTCGTCATAAGGGTGAAGGGTGGACACACTCCATATTAATCTCCATGCACGTCCAAATGTTTTTGATCAGACAGTGTATACAATAAACTGTAATGTCCCCATGACACTTCCTACGGGTACTCCCAAAATCACTTTTACATCTCTTTATTTGATCCCATTAAGAACCACGTGTTCTGTTTACTAGGAAGACGCGAACCCAGTCACCGCTCGTTAGTTGAGACGGCATAACAAGATCGCTGCAGCTTGCAGCAGTGTTGCCAGCTTTCAACAGCGCAGCACTTAACGGCTGCAAGCGAAAAAAATAGCTGTCTACAGAGTTATGACAACGTTGAGACATTGCCATAGAGACGTTTACAAAATCGCTCATTATTGTCTGACGTAGCCGCGCCCAGGCCGCTGTTGCTGTCAGGGATCAACTTAATCGCCAACTTAACTACAGCTCGACATTCCAATAGCTCGTATACTGGGAGTGTCGACACATTCAACACAGCAGGCTACAGTGATCCTTTATGCACTTTTCCTTTCCGTCCAAGAGGACCACGACGGAAAAGGAGCTGTAACGACGTGCAATTCCAGTAAGTCAAATATGCTGCCATATTCGGGTAGTACGTAAGTATCCAGAGAAATAAGCCGTCACTGATCAAATGGCCGCCTGCTTAGCTGGGTGGTAACGTGCTTGCCTCCCGTACACTGGGCCCGTGTTCGATCCTCGGCCGGGTTGGAGATTTTCTCCGCTCGGGGACTGGGTGTTGTGTTGTCCTCGTCATCATTTCATCCTCATCGTCGGCCGCAAGTCGCCCAATCCGGCGCCGACTGCAATAAGACTTTCACTTGGCGGCCCCAACAATTCCATGCGATCATTTCATTTTCATACTAATTTAAAAGCGGAAACTATATCCCGTAAAGAACTGCAGTACTATCTAATATGACCTGAGCGGCAAGGATGTGACAGAAATATCCCCAGGGTAGTAACAGCTTCAGTGGCATCGTAGAAGGCGTCTGTCAAGAATCACCATGGCTACAGCGGTACGCCAGACCAACAAATCTCACCACCGCTGCCGCCTTTATCATGCTCATTGCAAACAATGAAGACTCTTTTTGGTGCTCGTCAAGTACTGAACTCAAGTTGCTCAGGTGAGAGCTTCCCACTTTCAGGAGTCGATAGACTTCCAGAGGACGGACATTCGGCCTTCACGGCTTCAGAATTTCCATATTACAGTTAGCTGGAGCATACTGGGAATTTAAACTTCGTTCAATAAATGCTAAAATGAACTCCACTGCAAGAAGCACCTCCACGCAACACGTGAATGCCTGTATACTGTAACACAAATTACCTTTATCATGCGACATGCTTCCTTAAGTAGATAGTTGACAGTACGCTAACATTACGCTAGCTCATTTATACAGATGTAAGGTGCCTGTGAGACTTGTGCATTCCAAAATTCTGGAGCTGCTTATTCGATTGTCTCGTAAAACTCGATGTGCACTCCGCGACCACATCACTGCCAAGTAAGGCTTCAACCGATCCAATTCCCGATACCTGCCACATCTGACCAAGTGCGGTATCTGTAATGCAGGAGATGTGTAAAATATGGAAACGCCAAAAATTCAACACTTTACGAAAACCGTTAACATTCAAAACAGCTTGCAGTCGTCTCGCATGTACCATTCTTCCTGCAAAACAGTGGCAAGTTCAGATAACTATCATGGAGGTAGACAGCGGTCACGCATCCTTCTCTCCAAAGTAGACCGCAAAAGCTCAATAATATAGAGATCTGGTGACTGCGGTGACCAAGGGAGATGCTACAACTCGTCCTGGTGTACACGAAACCAGTCCTGGACGATGCGAGCTGTGTGAAAAGTGGCCCTGTCGTCTGGGAACGGAGCCTCACCAATGGGGCACATTGTACCATGGGATAGCCCAGATCAAACTGGTCGCATAATCTTTAGTATTAATGAGGCCTTGTGCAGTACACATGTGCCCAACAGAATCTCACGATATGGCTGCCAAAACAATCACCAAACGCCTGGTGTGTTTCACTCTTTAAACTTATACTGGGCTAGAAGTTGGAAACACTGTTCAGCAAGACTGTAATATACTGATTATTCCTTGCTACTGTAGTGTCATCTTGAAGCTGTGAGAAAGGAGGACAGCCGTTCCAAGGCGCGGAAGCAGAGACGATGCTGATGGCAGGCGAAACTAGGAGAGATATCGTTACATGAAGTAAACCGAAAGGTAAGAGCCCTGTGAAAATGCAGACGCCCCCAGACGCGGTCCCAGGAGGTTAGTTACTCCTCAAGAAATTAACATGTAACTTCATATGTCGTCTAGACGCTGTAGTAGGTTGTCACCGTAGAACTTTGTAACCAACAGGCACGTACTAGCGTATAAAGCCAGCTTGATACCAGCCCTGAGAACAGCAACGTCAGTAGGCTCACAAGGATTAGGAAGAGAGCGAAAACGCCAAAAACTGTTGACCCAGCAGTCCCTACTCTGGGGAGCCCGATGGGCGGAGCTAAATGACGTACAACAATAATGATGCAAGCTTTATTTGGCAGAGAAGTTACGTTTAGCTTTCAGCTGAACAATGTTGATACCAAATACGGACTTAGTGCAACTGCATTAACGTTCCCGCCTTAGGAGCAGTAGAGGGGACCTAACTAAGCTTTGATCGGTAGGCGCCTGCAAGAGACCTACGGGATTGGCTAGGTGGCTTTAAGTGGGGAAAAGCAGTGCCCCCACGCGACTCTTTAAAACCCCTAGATTCCGCATTTTGGCAGAGTTCTGTCAGACGATCTGGGCGCCGAATCCGCGTCCGTCGACTCCAGCCTCGGTCCAGCTCCGCGTAAGTCTGCTCTCTCACTTGGAGTGCCTCAGTGAACAGTGTCACACTCACAAGGGGAGGCCGCCAATTGTGAAATTCAGATTCAATTCATACTGCGCATAATAAAAGCTCATAGCCAGAGTTGTAATGTGGCAAAGCACCAAGATGCACTTCTCAGCCGTTGTCGATAAAATCGACAGTTAAAAGAAACCGTTGCGGTGAAATACTCTCTACGATTAAAAGTTTTCTACAGCGTCGTGGCGCAGCGGTAAACGCTCGGGTTCGTAATCCGAAAGGCGCCGGATCGAATCTCGCGTGATGCAAGTTTTTTTTTTAATTTTTTTTTTTTAGTATTTGTTTTTTGTAGTTCAAATGTGTGTATACACACACACACACACACACACACACACACACACACACACACACATATATATATATATATATATATATATATATATATATATATATATATGTCTCAAAAATGAGATCGACAGGAAGTGCAAAATGGCTAAGCAGGGATGGCTAGAGGACAAATGTAAGGATGTAGAGGCTTGTCTCACTAGGGGTAAGATAGGTACTGCCTACAGGAAAATTAAAGAGACCTTTGGAGAGAAGAGAACCACTTGTATGAATATCAAGAGCTCAGATGGCAACCCAGTTCTAAGCAAAGAAGGGAAGGCAGAAAGGTGGAAGGAGTATATAGAGGGTTTATACAAGGGCGATGTACTTGAGGACAATATTATGGAAATGGAACAGGATGTAGATGAAGACGAAATGGGAGATAAGATACTGCATGAAGAGTTTGACAGAGCACTGAAAGACCTGAGTCGAAACAAGGCCCCGGGAGTAGACAACATTCCATTTGAACTACTGATGGCCTCGGGAGAGCCAGTCATGACAAAACTCTACCATCTGGTGAGCACGATGTATGAGACAGGCGAAATACCCTCAGACTTCAAGAAGAATATAATAATTCCAATCCCAAAGAAATCAGGTGTTGACAGATGTGAAAATTACCGAACTATCAGTTTAATAAGTCACAGCTGCAAAATACTAACGCGAATTCTTTACAGACGAATGGAAAAACTGGTAGAAGCCGACCTCGGGGAAGATCAGTTTGGATTCCGTAGAAATGTTGGAACACGTGAGGCAATACTGACCTTACGACTTATCTTAGAAGAAAGATTAAGAAAAGGCAAACCTATGTTTCTAGCATTTGTAGACTTAGAGAAAGCTTTTGACAATGTTAACTGGAATACTCTCTTTCAAATTCTGAAGGTGGCAGGGGTAAAATACAGGGAGCGAAAGGCTATTTACAGTTTGTACAGAAACCAGATGGCAGTTATAAGAGTCGAGGGGCATGAAAGGGAAGCAGTGGTTGGGAAAGGAGTAAGACAGGTTTGTAGCCTCTCCCCGATGTTATTCAATCTGTATATTGAGCAAGCAGTAAAGGAAACAAAAGAAAAATTCGGAGTAGGTATTAAAATTCATGGAGAAGAAGTAAAAACTTTGAGGTTCGACGATGACATTGTAATTCTGTCAGAGACAGCAAAGGACTTGGAAGAGCAGTTGAACGGAATGGACAGTGTCTTGAAAGGAGGATATAAGATGAACATCAACAAAAGCAAAACGAGGATAATGGAATGTAGTCAAATTAAGTCGGGTGATGCTGAGGGAATTAGATTAGGAAATGAGAAACTGAAAGTAGTAAAGGAGTTTTGCTATTTAGGGAGTAAAATAACCGATGATGGTCGAAGTAGAGAGGATATAAAATGTAGACTGGCAATGGCAAGGAAAGCGTTTCTCAAGAAGAGGAATTTGTTAACATCGAGTATAGATTTAAGTGTCAGGAAGTCGTTTCTGAAAGTATTTGTGTGGAGTGTAGCCATGTATGGAAGTGAAACATGGACGATAACTAGTTTGGACAAGAAGAGAATAGAAGCATTCGAAATGTGGTGCTACAGAAGAATGCTGAAGATAAGGTGGGTAGATCACATAACTAATGAGGAGGTATTGAATAGGATTGGGGAGAAGAGAAGTTTGTGGCACAACTTGACTAGAAGACGGGATCAGTTGGTAGGACATGTTTTGAGGCATCAAGGGATCACAAATTTAGCACTGGAGGGCAGTGTGGAGGGTAAAAATCGTAGAGGGAGACCAAGAGATGAATACATTAAGCAGATTCAGAAGAATGTAGGTTGCAGTAGATACTGGGAGTTGAAGAAGCTTGCACAGGATAGAGTAGCATGGAGAGCTGCATCAAACCAGTCTCAGGACTGAAGACTACAACAACAACAAATATATATATATATATATATATATATATATATATATATATATATATAATTCCCGGTAATCAGTTGCAACAATTATCATATAATAAGTTGTTGAAAGTCGTTTGTCGTGGAAAAACTGGCGACTTCGAACATCATTATGTTTTCCGCAAACAAAGTTGTATTTCACAAATGTTATTAATTGTCTTCATAATGTTAACCACGTATAGTTAACGAAAGACGTAGAAACGATATTCCGAAACGAATACGTATAGCGTAAGTCAAACGTTCGAATTACAATAGAAACCCCACGAACACAAATTTGCTGTGGCAGCTATGAAATATAAACTCCGTTACTCGCTCGTTACACTTGAAGGACAGACGTTGAATGGGCCGAAACGAGCCGCCGCATAACAGCGTAGTTGCCTGCTAACTTCGAAAGAAGGTAGATGCGGTCCCTAGCGCAACTTATAACATCGTCGAAACTCAGTGCGGACGTGAGAGCTTTGGTCCACCCTGTTAAACAAACGCAAAAATGGAAGCGGTACAACTGCAGAGCGATCCGCCTTCACCAACATGCATAAGCAATTCATTAATAGTTTATATATATATATATTTGAATTACAAAAAACTAATAATAAAAAAAATGTTGCATGGCGCGAGATTCGATCCGGCGACCTTCGGATTACGAACCCGAGCGCTTACCGCTGCGCCACGACGCTGTAGAAAACTTTTAATCGTAGAGAGTATTTCACTGCAACGGTTTCTTTTATATATATATATATATATTTGAATTACAAAAAACTAATAATAAAAAACATGTTGCATGGCGCGAGATTCGATCCGGCGACCTTCGGATTACGAACCCGAGCGCTTACCGCTGCGCCACGACGCTGTAGAAAACTTTTAATCGTAGAGAGTATTTCACCGCAACGGTTTCTTTTATATATATATATATTTGAATTACAAAAAACTAATAATAAAAAAAATGTTGCATGGCGCGAGATTCGATCCGGCGACCTTCGGATTACGAACCCGAGCGCTTACCGCTGCGCCACGACGCTGTAGAAAACTTTTAATCGTAGAGAGTATTTCACTGCAACGGTTTCTTTTATATATATATATATATTTGAATTACAAAAAACTAATAATAAAAAACATGTTGCATGGCGCGAGATTCGATCCGGCGACCTTCGGATTACGAACCCGAGCGCTTACCGCTGCGCCACGACGCTGTAGAAAACTTTTAATCGTAGAGAGTATTTCACCGCAACGGTTTCTTTTATATATATATATATTTGAATTACAAAAAACTAATAATAAAAAAAATGTTGCATGGCGCGAGATTCGATCCGGCGACCTTCGGATTACGAACCCGAGCGCTTACCGCTGCGCCACGACGCTGTAGAGAACTTTTAATCGTAGAGAGTATTTCACTGCAACGGTTTCTTTTATATATATATATATATATTTGAATTACAAAAAACTAATAATAAAAAATATGTTGCATGGCGCGAGATTCGATCCGGCGACCTTCGGATTACGAACCCGAGCGCTTACCGCTGCGCCACGACGCTGTAGAAAACTTTTAATCGTAGAGAGTATTTCACTGCAACGGTTTCTTTTATATATATATATATATATTTGAATTACAAAAAACTAATAATAAAAAACATGTTGCATGGCGCGAGATTCGATCCGGCGGCCTTCGGATTACGAACCCGACCGCTTACCGCTGCGCCACGACGCCGTAGAAAACTTTTAATCGTAGAGAGTATTTCACTGCAACGGTTTCTTTTATATATATATATATATTTGAATTACAAAAAACTAATAATAAAAAACATGTTGCATGGCGCGAGATTCGATCCGGCGACCTTCGGATTACGAACCCGAGCGCTTACCGCTGCGCCACGACGCTGTAGAAAACTTTTAATCGTAGAGAGTATTTCACTGCAACGGTTTCTTTTATATATATATATATATTTGAATTACAAAAAACTAATAATAAAAAACATGTTGCATGGCGCGAGATTCGATCCGGCGACCTTCGGATTACGAACCCGAGCGCTTACCGCTGCGCCACGACGCTGTAGAAAACTTTTAATCGTAGAGAGTATTTCACCGCAACGGTTTCTTTTATATATATATATATTTGAATTACAAAAAACTAATAATAAAAAAAATGTTGCATGGCGCGAGATTCGATCCGGCGACCTTCGGATTACGAACCCGAGCGCTTACCGCTGCGCCACGACGCTGTAGAAAACTTTTAATCGTAGAGAGTATTTCACCGCAACGGTTTCTTTTATATATATATATATTTGAATTACAAAAAACTAATAATAAAAAAAATGTTGCATGGCGCGAGATTCGATCCGGCGACCTTCGGATTACGAACCCGAGCGCTTACCGCTGCGCCACGACGCTGTAGAAAACTTTTAATCGTAGAGAGTATTTATCTGCAACGGTTTCTTTTATATATATATATATATTTGAATTACAAAAAACTAATAATAAAAAACATGTTGCATGGCGCGAGATTCGATCCGGCGACCTTCGGATTACGAACCCGAGCGCTTACCGCTGCGCCACGACGCTGTAGAAAACTTTTAATCGTAGAGAGTATTTCACCGCAACAGTTTCTTTTATATATATATATATATTTGAATTACAAAAAACTAATAATAAAAAAAATGTTGCATGGCGCGAGATTGGATCCGGCGACCTTCGGATTACGAACCCTAGCGCTTACCGCTGCGCCACGACGCTGTAGAAAACTTTTAATCGTAGAGAGTATTTCACTGCAACGGTTTCTTTTATATATATATATATATTTGAATTACAAAAAACTAATAATAAAAAAAATGTTGCATGGCGCGAGATTCGATCCGGCGACCTTCGGATTACGAACCCGAGCGCTTACCGCTGCGCCACGACGCTGTAGAAAACTTTTAATCGTAGAGAGTATTTCACTGCAACAGTTTCTTTTATATATATATATATATATATATATATATATATATATATATATATATTTGAATTACAAAAAACTAATAATAAAAAACATGTTGCATGGCGCGAGATTCGATCCGGCGACCTTCGGATTACGAACCCGAGCGCTTACCGCTGCGCCACGACGCTGTAGAAAACTTTTAATCGTAGAGAGTATTTCACCGCAACAGTTTCTTTTATATATATATATATATATTTGAATTACAAAAAACTAATAATAAAAAAAATGTTGCATGGCGCGAGATTGGATCCGGCGACCTTCGGATTACGAACCCGAGCGCTTACCGCTGCGCCACGACGCTGTAGAAAACTTTTAATCGTAGAGAGTATTTCACTGCAACGGTTTCTTTTATATATATATATATTTGAATTACAAAAAACTAATAATAAAAAACATGTTGCATGGCGCGAGATTCGATCCGGCGACCTTCGGATTACGAACCCGAGCGCTTACCGCTGCGCCACGACGCTGTAGAAAACTTTTAATCGTAGAGAGTATTTCACTGCAACGGTTTCTTTTATATATATATATATATATTTGAATTACAAAAAACTAATAATAAAAAACATGTTGCATGGCGCGAGATTCGATCCGGCGACCTTCGGATTACGAACCCGAGCGCTTACCGCTGCGCCACGACGCTGTAGAAAACTTTTAATCGTAGAGAGTATTTCACTGCAACGGTTTCTTTTATATATATATATATATATTTGAATTACAAAAAACTAATAATAAAAAAAATGTTGCATGGCGCGAGATTCGATCCGGCGACCTTCGGATTACGAACCCGAGAGCTTACCGCTGCGCCACGACGCTGTAGAAAACTTTTAATCGTAGAGAGTATTTCACTGCAACGGTTTCTTTTATATATATATATATATATATATTTGAATTACAAAAAACTAATAATAAAAAAAATGTTGCATGGCGCGAGATTCGATCCGGCGACCTTTGGATTACGAACCCGAGTGCTTACCGCTGCGCCACGACGCTGTAGAAAACTTTTAATCGTAGAGAGTATTTCACTGCAACGGTTTCTTTTATATATATATATATATTTGAATTACAAAAAACTAATAATAAAAAAAATGTTGCATGGCGCGAGATTCGATCCAGCGACCTTCGGATTACGAACCCGAGCGCTTACCGCTGCGCCACGACGCTGTAGAAAACTTTTAATCGTACAGAGTATTTCACTGCAACGGTTTCTTTTATATATATATATATATATATTTGAATTACAAAAAACTAATAATAAAAAAAATGTTGCATGGCGCGAGATTCGATCCGGCGACCTTCGGATTACGAACCCGAGCGCTTCCCGCTGCGCCACGACGCTGTAGAAAACTTTTAATCGTACAGAGTATTTCACTGCAACGGTTTCTTTTATATATATATATATATATTTGAATTACAAAAAACTAATAATAAAAAAAATGTTGCATGGCGCGAGATTCGATCCGGCGACCTTTGGATTACGAACCCGAGTGCTTACCGCTGCGCCACGACGCTGTAGAAAACTTTTAATCGTAGAGAGTACTTCACTGCAACGGTTTCTTTTATATATATATATATATATATATTTGAATTACAAAAAACTAATAATAAAAAAAATGTTGCATGGCGCGAGATTCGATCCAGCGACCTTCGGATTACGAACCCGAGCGCTTACCGCTGCGCCACGACGCTGTAGAAAACTTTTAATCGTACAGAGTATTTCACTGCAACGGTTTCTTTTATATATATATATATATATATTTGAATTACAAAAAACTAATAATAAAAAAAATGTTGCATGGCGCGAGATTCGATCCAGCGACCTTCGGATTACGAACCCGAGCGCTTACCGCTGCGCCACGACGCTGTAGAAAACTTTTAATCGTAGAGAGTATTTCACTGCAACGGTTTCTTTTATATATATATATATATATATTTGAATTACAAAAAACTAATAATAAAAAAAATGTTGCATGGCGCGAGATTCGATCCGGCGACCTTCGGATTACGAACCCGAGCGCTTACCGCTGCGCCACGACGCTGTAGAAAACTTTTAATCGTAGAGAGTATTTCACCGCAACGGTTTCTTTCTTTTTTATATATATATATATATATTTGAATTACAAAAAAACTAATAATAAAAAAAAAATGTTGCATGGCGCGAGATTCGATCCGGCGACCTTCGGATTACGAACCCGAGCGCTTACCGCTGCGCCACGACGCTGTAGAAAACTTTTAATCGTAGAGAGTATTTCACTGCAACGGTTTCTTTTATATATATATATATATATTTGAATTACAAAAAACTAATAAAAAAAAAATGTTGCATGGCGCGAGATTCGATCCGGCGACCTTCGGATTACGAACCCGAGCGCTTACCGCTGCGCCACGACGCTGTAGAAAACTTTTAATCGTAGAGAGTATTTCACCGCAACGGTTTCTTTTATATATATATATATATATATATATATATATATATTTGAATTACAAAACGTCCGCCGCTCGTGGTCTCGCGGTAGCGTTCTCGCTTCCCGAGCACGGGGTCCCGGGTTCGATTCCCGGCGGGGTCAGGGATTTTCACCTGCCTCGAGATGACTGGGTGTTTGTGTTGTCCTCATCATTTCCTCATCATCCAGGAAAGTGGCGAAATTGGACTGAGCAAAGGTTGGGAAATTGTACGGGCGCTGATAACCACGCAGTTGAGCGCCCCACAAACCAAACATCATCATCGAATTACAAAAAACTAATAATAAAAAAAATGTTGCATGGCGCGAGATTCGATCCGGCGACCTTCGGATTACGAACCCGAGCGCTTACCGCTGCGCCACGACGCTGTAGAAAACTTTTAATCGTAGAGAGTATTTCACCGCAACGGTTTCTTTTATATATATATATATATATTTGAATTACAAAAAACTAATAATAAAAAATATGTTGCATGGCGCGAGATTCGATCCGGCGACCTTCGGATTACGAACCCTAGCGCTTACCGCTGCGCCACGACGCTGTAGAAAACTTTTAATCGTAGAGAGTATTTCACCGCAACGGTTTCTTTTATATATATATATATATATATTTGAATTACAAAAAACTAATAATAAAAAAAATGTTGCATGGCGCGAGATTCGATCCGGCGACCTTCGGATTACGAACCCGAGCGCTTACCGCTGCGCCACGACGCTGTAGAAAACTTTTAATCGTAGAGAGTATTTCACTGCAACGGTTTCTTTTATATATATATATATATATATATATATATATATATTTGAATTACAAAAAACTAATAATAAAAAAAATGTTGCATGGCGCGAGATTCGATCCGGCGACCTTCGGATTACGAATCCGAGCGCTTACCGCTGCGCCACGACGCTGTAGAAAACTTTTAATCGTAGAGAGTATTTCACTGCAACGGTTTCTTTTATATATATATATATATATATATTTGAATTACAAAAAACTAATAATAAAAAATATGTTGCATGGCGCGAGATTCGATCCGGCGACCTTCGGATTACGAACCCGAGCGCTTACCGCTGCGCCACGACGCTGTAGAAAACTTTTAATCGTAGAGAGTATTTCACTGCAACGGTTTCTTTTATATATATATATATTTGAATTACAAAAAACTAATAATAAAAAAAATGTTGCATGGCGCGAGATTCGATCCGGCGACCTTCGGATTACGAACCCGAGCGCTTACCGCTGCGCCACGACGCTGTAGAAAACTTTTAATCGTAGAGAGTATTTCACCGCAACGGTTTCTTTTATATATATATATATATTTGAATTACAAAAAACTAATAATAAAAAAAATGTTGCATGGCGCGAGATTCGATCCGGCGACCTTCGGATTACGAACCCGAGCGCTTTCCGCTGCGCCACGACGCTGTAGAAAACTTTTAATCGTAGAGAGTATTTCACTGCAACGGTTTCTTTTATATATATATATATATTTGAATTACAAAAAACTAATAATAAAAAAAATGTTGCATGGCGCGAGATTCGATCCGGCGACCTTCGGATTACGAACCCGAGCGCTTACCGCTGCGCCACGACGCTGTAGAAAACTTTTAATCGTAGAGAGTATTTCACCGCAACGGTTTCTTTTAACTGTCGATTTTCTCGACAACGGCTGAGAAGTGCATCTTGGTGCTTTGCCACATTACACCTCTGGCCATGAGCTTTTATTATGCGCAGTATGAATCGAATCTGAATTTCACAATTGCCGGCCTCCCCTTGTCAGTATGTTTTGTTTTGCAACTAAATTGTTGCCTTAAGATGCTGCTAGAGTTTGCTACTGTGGTTAGCGTCTACTCCTGGGACTTATGCAGTGTCTTCTGTTATAATAGGGTTATTATGCTTTTTCTAACCCTAGAACTAGCCTCCAGTGTATTAGTTAGTCCTGTCTGGAATAAACAACTATTTCAAACCCTTTTTGTCCAAGAGTCTCCACAACGAGTCCCCTACCGAGCCTCACCACCTGCATTTCTAGTAAATGCCTGTACCGGTGTTGGCTCAGATAGAAGAAAACAATCAAATGCCTTCACTGTGAATTGTCCTTCTGCGTTCTGCTCTGTACCGCTCGGGGGGCGCAGACTCACCAGTAACCCATTTTTTTCCCTCTCCCACCCATGTCAGCGTATGACAAGACTCATCTGACCAAATTACTTTCTTCCACTGCTCCATAGTCTAGATTTTATGGCTTCTGCACCACGTTTTCCTGTTACGGACATTTGCATCACTGACGAGTGGATTTGGAATTACAGCTCGCCCTGCATTCTCTGCTTATGGAGCTCCCTTGGTGTCGTTTTGGTGCTGACAGGGTTCTCGAGTGCAACAATCAGTTCTGGAGTGACTTTCGCAACTGCCGTCGTCTTACTTTTCGCCACAATCCTCTGCAATGACATTCCTTCACGAACACTCAACACACACTTTCGTCCACGCCGTGATTTAGCGGCTGACGTTTTTTCTGCTTTCCCTGTACGCGGTATAAGTCTTAGACATGGTACCTCTTGAAACACCAAACACAACCTTGTAATACGGTAGCTCCCACCGTAAGAGCACCAACAATTTGCCCATGTTCGAAGTCATTTAGCTCCAACACAATGCAGTCACAGCTAGAGATGGGGGATCCGCTCTTGAACTAATTCATAGAGTTGAGAACGGTAGCTCCAAACGTTTCCCACGGCAGAGAGAGAGAGAGAGAGAGAGAGAGAGAGAGAGAGAGAGAGAGACGGAGCATATCAGCAGCGCCTCTGCTGGTCAGAGCACAGTGCACACCACACAACACAGCCAGCGCCGGCCTCTGCCCTGCTTCTACCTTGGCTGCCTGCATTGTGCAGTGCCCCATTGGATTTTGTGTTTCACATATGCCGTGCCATCTCTGTGCGTCGTCTGCCGTGTGCAGTGTCTGGCGCAGCTTAACTTCGCATCGCACTCTGTCGGCGATCGTTTCAGTCGCACGTCCTGCCCTCTGGGCAGTTGATGAGAGCAACAGGACAGAGAGCCACCTAGCGGATAACATAGGAACTACTTGCAAAAACCTGCTCGCAAGGGAACGGAGCGGGTGAGTTCACCGCTCCCCCCACCCTCGGAACTCGCCCGCTCAACGCTCACCCCACCGTTCTCGACTCTAGCCAGAGCGTCGAGCAAAGCGACTCAGGTGTCACTCTGGTCTCTGCGGTCTCAGCTCACGCAGTAATACAACTCGCGGCTCGACCTGCTCGACTCAGCGCCTCTGCATCGGAGTTCGTCCCCACTGGATATTGTTCTTCATAGTAATACCGCTATGTATATTACATTATTATGTTATGTATACATCAATTGTTTTTATTTTATTTTTATTTGTTTAAACTGATTAGATTAGGTTCCTGATGACTCCTCTTACTATAGGATTTTTATTATGGACAATCGAATTTACGCTTTAATTACGAGCGAACCGATAAACGTATCGCAAAATGTGATACACCAATATTTTCCTTGTTTTATTCTGCATAAGGCTATATGCAGCACTTTCGTTTTACAGTCAAATTTATATTTTTTTTTTCTTATTCTGGTACGGATTTTGCGATTTTAGGCGTCTTCGGAAGGAAACGTTCACTTTAAAAATATATGGCTTGCGATGTATTTGTATGAGGTTAATGAAATTTTAATACATTATAGCCAAATATATTGTTAATGTAAATCTCAAGTTACAACATTTTCCAATCACCCAAAAAACCACGATAGTGCAAAATAAATCAATAATCGAAAACTTTGTCATATCGTGGAAATTTCAATAAACAATACAAAATTCTTACTCGTTATCTGTGTTACTTCAAAATAGGATCAAATAAGATCAACATACAGGTATAGTACTGGAATAAACCAAGTTTAAAGGGCAATGTGCCTTCCATTTATTTTCTATTGTAAATGAGTGGTGAGTCATGAAAATGAGCTAATTCATTTCAGGGAGTGAACGGTTCTGATCCAATCTCTGAAAAGAACAGTTTTGCCCATCTCTAGTCACAGCTACACAACACACTGATATGAGCACGACTGACAAAACATACTGAGGACATCACACAGGTGCCGTTTGTGGTGAAATACAACAGCGCAACCTGCAGGCTTAGGTAGCATCTGCATTTATGACCAAGCATGCATTTCACGCGGTGATTCCTTGTTTTCGTCCAGCTCCTGCGATTTTGCTCTTGACGCGATGGTAAAATTTAGGACTTCAGCGTGGAGATCTACAAAACGTCCTTTGACGACACGACTGCGAAAGCTATCGCTTGATACGAGTATGTCAACCACGTATAGATAACAACTTAGCTGCCCTAAGAGTAAATGGCCATCTGGGAAACATTACTGAACTCAGCTTCCGCAAGCGGTGTTATGCCACACTGTGCGTGTTCCACGTGCCGAGTGATATCAGCTTACTTACGGAGGTGAAGAGGATGTTGCAGCCGTCGTCTGGCTGTATGGAGAGCTGCTGGTTGGTGATCACACCCAGGGAGCCCCTCGTCGCGGAGTCCATCAGCTCTCTCAGTTGGAAGGCTCCTCTGAAACGTTACAAAATCATACTTAATGAAGCAGACACTAATAATATCCTCGTTTTATGCTCTCACCAGGTTGGTAGCACCTGTTTCAGTATTAAGGGGTTCCGGAAAGCCCTATACTTGCAATGTTAAAATAACGCTTATAAATTACACCTTTCCTCACAAAGTATTTGAGGTAGGAAGTTGACCTTTTTACAGATTATTTATTGGAATATGGGCTACAACTTAACACAGGGATTTTACAAAATTTTAGTTCAGTTATTAAAGATGATTTTTTTCAATTGTAATGAAAATTCACAACATTTTTTTGCAATTTTTTATTTATATATTCAGAAATATACAGTTTTTTTTAAAAAAAAGGCTGTGTTAAATTATGCAGAAGGTACTGTGTAACATTTACTGAAAGTTTGAAACAAATATGTTTGGAAGATCCTTAGAAAACATGTAATCAGTATGAGAAAATAAAAGTTTTGGGAATCGAGCGACAAAGATTGGATTAACTTTTTAGTGCATTCCAGGTCCATAGGATGGATTATCTTCATCTTCTGCAAACTCCTCCTCCAGCTTCCTCTTGTTCCTCCTCCTGTTTACTCTTGCTTGTATTTCTAGACTCTTTACAGCCCTGTCTGCAGCCCGAAGGCGTTCCTTGTCTAAAGCAAGCATCGCTCGTACCATGTTAGAACCTATCTTCATTGGCATATTTCTAAATACCTTGCACCTTACAATGTTGCCATTATTGAAAGTCGCAACAGCATCATACACACCAAAGTGAAGTGTTTCTATTCCAATAAATACAGTCTTGGGGATTCTCGACCATATAACACTATTTACACTTTCATTGGGGTTTTGAGTTTTTCCGTGAATACACTTTTTCAACAGTTCAGGTGCTGCTAAGTCTCTGAAAATAGGTTAGCCACAACACATACTTTATCTCACATCACTAAAATGTACCTGATGAACACGGACGTTAATAATAACACCATTTGACAGCAGTTTAACAGCGCCACAGTGGGTCACGCCCATGTAGAACACATTTCAAAAAAAATTTAAAAATAGTTGTAGTCTTCGGAATTGAATAAATTATATATCTATTAAAAGGTAATAGTCTGCAGATTCAGAAAACGCAAAAAAGTAAAAATTGAACTTTTCATGATTTTGAGCCTTTCCGGAGCCCCTTAAAGTGCCTACCGACAACTGTATAAAAGCACATTTTGAACTCAACAAAACTCTATATGGAGGAAAGTAACTAAGTTAATTGCTATAATTCTTTCCTTATTTTATTCAGAATACTTATTTACACCCACCACGTTGCAAAATTACACTGACGCCAAAAACCGGAAAAAAAAAAAAAAAAAATCCTGTAGAGAGAAAATTTCAGGAATACACTTGTCCGAGTAACATATTTAACCAATTTACATTGCAGAATCATAGGTTGACGTAAGAGCCAGTTAAACCACTGCAAATGTGAAATTCTAGTACATTAATAACCGATACAACCACCAGAACGTTGAATGCAGGCATGCAACGTTGGAAACACCCACTGGACTGCTGTTCATAGATGGTAGCATAACAGGTCGAATTACCGGACTCGTGTACAAGTTTGGATTCAGGCTGCGTGGTATAACAATGAGAGTGCTCCTGCTGTCAAACAAAATGACACCGCAGGCCACAGCTCCAGGTGTGCGTGTAGTGTGTCCAGCACATAGACAGGTCTACTGCAGGCCCTCAACTGACCTCCTCCTAACCGGCACACAACCACCACTCGCACCGGATCACTGCAGTGAGCTCTCCTTTGACACCAATGGAGTCGCAAATAACGGTGGTTTGGGGGCAATGGAATGCATGCCAGAGGGTGTCTGGCTCAGGGCTGTCCTTGAAGTAACCGATTTGTAACAGTTTGTTGTGTCACTGCAGTGCCAACTGCTCCTCAAACTGCTGCTGCAGATTCAGTACGATATGCCAGAGCCGTACGCTGAAGCCAATGGTCTTCCCTCTCCGTGCGGTCTTGGACGCCTTGCCACGGATCACGCTGCCCCCGTCGGAGCTTCGAGTCTTCCCTTGGGCATGGGTGTGTGTGTTGTCCTTATCGTAAGTTAGTTTAAGTTAGATTAAGTAGTTTGTAAGCCTAGGGACCGATGACGTCAGCAGTTTTGTCCCCTAGTGTGGCGTCGCAACTAGTGCGCGATCGCCCATTTGTCTATTAAAAGTTTTACTTCAGAGCGTATGTGGGCTGCAATGTAAGCCGGTAGAGTATTATACGGTCAGTAACGGGCGAGTTGTGTCCTGCAGACTGACGTCACGACCGTCTGTTGCAGCTGCGCATGTCAAAGGCCGGTATTACACTATCAAATTTCTTTGTCAAAGATTTGATCAAAGATGTGATCAAATATTCTGTCAAATATATTTGACAAAGATCTTTGACGTAGCGCTAGAAGGGGTATTACACTGTCATCAAATTTTTCGTCAAAGTTCAAGATGGCTGACAACAACTTGTTATTAACCGCAGCAGTTGTACGTACCCCAATTGCATTGTGTGCACATGTGGAAAAGAAGTGGGGGAAAAAATGGAACCGTACATACGAGGTTGACAGTCTTAAAAGTCCTGAGATTACAACTTGATAATAAATTCAGTTGGGAGGAGCACATCCCAGAACTGCAGAAACGCCTTAACAAATCTGTTTTCAATTCGAGTGTTAGCAGACATAGGCAACATAAAAATGAAAAAGCTTGCATACTTTCATTCCATAATATCATATGGTATAATATTTTACGGTAAATCTTCAAGCCAAACAAAAGTTTTCAGAGTCCAAAAGCGTGTAATACGTATTATTTGTGGAGTAGATTCACGGACGTCCTGTAGAAACCTCTTCATAGAACTGGGTATATTAACTACTGCCTCTCAGTATATTTACTCCTTAATGAAATTTGTCGTAAATAATATATCTCTTTCTCCAACAAACAATTCAGTTCATATATACAATACCAGGAACAAAAATGATCTACACAAGGACTTAAAAGCACTTACTTTAGTTCAGGAAGAGGTCCACTACTCAGGAACACTCATCTTCAATAATTTGCCAGCAAACATAAAAAATTTAGTTACAAATAAAGATCAGTTTAAAAGGAGCCTGAAAGACTTACTAGTGGCCAACTCCTACTCCACTAACGAAATTTTTAATAGAAACAAATGATTTATTGTATTTATTCATACTATTAGTATTGTTATTTCAGCTTAAAAAAATTGACATGTTCCACATCCACGAGGATCTCCTCAGCACGGATCTAGGGAACGAGAAACTTATCTAAGCTGGGTGAAGCCGTGGGTTTTACGACGACACGATAGAAGCATTTAACAAAACTTCTTACGTGAGCTTACAGTGGAAGACGTCAAGTGGTACATCAATTACTTAAGAATGGATGAGCATACATTCCTGTATGTGATCAGTGAAGTGTATCCTCATATCACAAAGCACAATATTCACTTAAGAACTGCTCTATCTTCAGAAGACAGGCTCACTGTAACACTCCGATTCCTTGCTACGGGAGAGGGTTAGGTTAGGTTAGGTTAGGTTAGGTTAGGTTAGGTCAGGTCAGGTCAGGTCAGGTCTCGTCTCCAATCTTCTTATTTTATTTTTGTATTCAGGGTGCCTCACGTTGTAAAGCGCCTCATCAGCATCATACATCTCTATTAATTTTGTAGTTGTCGGCACACACCAATTGTATTTACCGGCAATGTTTATAAAAACACTACAGACGACAGAACGCTGCAGCGATGCTAGCGCTCCATGTGGTAACATGTCACATTGCAGTGAACAGAAGACAAGCGATCTCTTTGATCAAATCTACAGCGAGGCCCTAGATTTGATCAAATATTGGACGACATTTGACAAAGTTCCTATTACACCATCAAATATCTTTGACAAAGGTTTTGGACAAAGATATTTGACAAAGAAATTTGATAGTGTAATACCGGCCAAAGCAGTGGAGTAGCGCTGGCAGGCCACTTACATTATACGAAACAAAAAATATTAATGACTAATAAAGGAATAACCTGAGGAACGTCATATTTGATGTACAACCTTCTGTTGTGAAAACAAACAATATGTCGAAGTCTGAGATCAAAAACAGTTGTATTTTGGAAGTTAGTAAAATTCCATAAAAAAGAACGTAATTTTCCGACAGTCAAGAATTTAAATAAATACAGTGATGTAATAGTTCACCTTCAGTGACTATGTACGATGATCTGATAACACTTTCAGTGTTCATATATAGATTTGGAAAGTTTTTAGTTTCAGAAAACCTCTGTAACTTTTCTATTATAATAATTTCAAGAATTCTAAGTAAATATGTGTATTGTGTGTTAGGGTGCGTGTGAATGAGAGTGCGTGCGTGAGAGTATGTGGGACGTTCGGCATTATTAAAAATCATTCATGTAATTCTCTACAGGAACTGGCAAGTGTTCCAACTCTGTAACGTGGGAACGAATCCACTAGTGATTCCCCTACTAGTGAATGTCGGATGTCCAAGTATGTATGCTTATGTATAAGACAGCCAGAACATTCGCGACTACATAATAAATATCCAGATGTAGAGTAAAACTTATAGTTAATTTTGTTTTGTTTATTTACTTAGAGTGTTTAGTGTTACTTAATTTGATGACATCAATGAGCCTAGAGAAGTGGTTGGTGCTTGCTAGATTTTGGCGCGAGCCGCGCCCTAGAAGTGAGTTCTCATTGGTCGTAAGTGCTGACAGCCAATGAGAAGCGAGACAGTTGGCCGCCTAGCGAGGAGATATAGTTTTGAGTGTGGGGGAGTGAGAGGAGAGTCGCGAGCTAGCTTTGATTGGAGGCGGTTATGCTGGATGTGACTTTTCGCATTATGTGTAAGATGAAGTCTTGGGATGACTTCCACGTTATGGACCAGTGTTAATGGTATCTGGTAGTACCAGAAACTGTTTATGAAAACTTTAGAGTGTTGTGATAAATCGTTCCGACGAAAATCGCGAGTGAACTTTGAATTATATAGCGTGGCGGTACTGAGTATATTCTTACTGAGTATTTATGGCGAGCATAAACTTTTACTAAAGACAACCACTGAATATCGTGTGCAGAAGTAATTAGCCGATCATTGACCGTGTTACAAGTAATTGGTTTCGGAATTTGTGAAGATAAAAGTTCTGGCTGTTTTAGGTATGGTGATAACTGTGAGCAGAAACTTTAGTAATTTTCGTAAATGTGGGCTGATGATCTTGCTTAACGGCAATAAAGATCTATTGAAGGTTTAAATTTGAACTTGATGTTTAAAGTACGAGTGACATCCCCTTTCCGAATCATTTCTTTAAAGTACATAGACAATTGTCAGCAAATTTTACTTATAGCAGCCTCCGGCGTGTAGCTATGAGGTTACAACTCCCTGAACACTGCTTTTCTGTGATCTCGTTAGTAGCTGCAGTCAGGAGTTTGCGTGCGAAGATCTACTACCGCTGTAAAGAGGTAGGTGAACAAAAATTATAAAAGAAATTGCATTGCAGCAGCAACGTTTAATCTGTCGCAATTGGTGCATCGCACGCACGCACGTAAAAAATTCGTCGCACCAGATAAAAAAATTTAAAAAAAATAAAAAGTCTTCCCTCTCGGTAGTGCCACGTGGCCGTCCAAAGCCCAGTCTTCTTGCAACCGTACACTCTCGTGACCACTACTGCGGGCAGTTATGTACAGTGGCTTAATTCTTGCCAAATCTTCCTGCAATATCACACAAGAAACATCCTGCTTCTCGTATCCCTATTAACGACCTCATTCAAACTCAGTGAGGTGCCGATAATGGTGTCTTTGTCGCCTTAAAGGCGTTCTAGACTAACGTCAACTCACCACGTCCAATCTGAAAGGTAATAAACGCCCATGACCGCTAATCTTTCATTTAAAGCAAACCCGATTTGCATTCTCATAGCGGCGCTACGAGCGCCACTCTTACCTGATACGAAATAGGACAAGATATCATTTTTCAGATGTAGGCACACGCCTATCAACTTTAGCTTTTGTTGCCCAACCCCTTGTTGATGTTACGATTTTTTCCGTCAGTCTCGTAATTCATACGCCCTAATGACTGAACGGATTGTATAGGTAAACTGATAATTAATTCTAAATTAACTGCGTCTACAACCGATTTTGTTCTTGATTTCAAAGCCGTTCATGAAAAGAGTGTTAGGCTTTTGAATAAGAAGCAAGTCTTAGAACAGAACTATTTCTTACTAAAGTTGATTTAATTTTTGGACTCAAAGAAAAATTTTACGTATTTCAGGGGAGTTGGGAGCGAAAGGCTATTTACAGTTTGTACAGAAACCAGATGGCAGTTATAAGAGTCGAGGGGCATGAAAGGGAAGCAGTGGTTGGGAAAGGAGTAAGACAGGGTTGTAGCCTCTCCCCGATGTTATTCAATCTGTATATTGAGCAAGCAGTAAAGGAAACAAAAGAAAAATTCGGAGTAGGTATTAAAATTCATGGAGAAGAAGTAAAAACTTTGAGGTTCGCCGATGACATTGTAATTCTGTCAGAGACAGCAAAGGACTTGGGAGAGCAGTTGAACGGAATGGACAGTGTCTTGAAAGGAGGATATAAGATGAACACCAACAAAAGCAAAACGAGGATAATGGAATGTAGTCGAATTAAGTCGGGTGATGCTGAGGGAATTAGATTAGGAAATGAGACACTTAAAGTAGTAAAGGAGTTCTGCTATTTAGGGAGTAAAATAACCGATGATGGTCGAAGTAGAGAGGATATAAAATGTAGACTGGCAATGGCAAGGAAAGCGTTTCTCAAGAAGAGGAATTTGTTAACATCGAGTATAGATTTAAGTGTCAGGAATTCGTTTCTGAAAGTATTCGTATGGAGTGTAGCCATGTATGGAAGTGAAACATGGACGATAACTAGTTTGGACAAGAAGAGAATAGAAGCTTTCGAAATGTGGTGCTACAGAAGAATGCTGAAGATAAGGTGGGTAGATCACGTAACTAATGAGGAGGTATTGAATAGGATTGGGGAGAAGAGAAGTTTGTGGCACAACTTGACTAGAAGAAGGGATCGGTTGGTAGGACATGTTTTGAGGCATCAAGGGATCACAAATTTAGCATTGGAGGGCAGTGTGGAGGGTAAAAATCGTAGAGGAAGACCAAGAGATGAATACACTAAGCAGATTCAGAAGGATGTAGGTTGCAGTAGATACTGGGAGATGAAGAAGCTTGCACAGGATAGAGTAGCATGGAGAGCTGCATCAAACCAGTCTCAGGACTGAAGACCACAACAACAACATTACAAAAGCACATTAAAATGTTTTTTTTTTTTATTCCAGTCTTTGATCACAATATAAAGTCCTTCGACGATGACCGGTTTCAGTCAGTAATGGCCATCTTCAGATCTGTTCTACACCATGTTCTAATGTGATAGCCGGCCGCGGAAAAAGGTTTTAGCGAATAGTTTCTTTGTGCCTGAATACTCACGAAAAGGAAATTCCGTATGCGGAAGAAGGAAAGGCAGACATACAAATGCCACCAGTTACGGGTGGCAGTGAAAATGCTTACGAAACGAAGAAGTTAGCAAAATTTGTTCCCACGTGGAATTGTTGAAGACTGAAAATGATTTCTCATTTTGCGAGTAGCACAGTTCGTAACTGTAAGTAGCAAGCTACTTATTTATGCCTTCTCATTGAAATCGACTTATTTTTCGTTGTTAAATATCCTGTAAAACCTTGAAATTATCTTGTACAATTATCATGCAACTTCAAAATAACTTAGAATCTGGTGCAGGGCAAAAACTGTAAAATTGACAACAAGACAAGAGTTGTCAAATAGAAAGGCTTGAATCAAGCTGGCAAACGCACGAGATTTATTATTTAATTAAAAAATTCTGAGAAAATTACTGCACACAGTAGTACTACACAATAAGATGCTTGCGAGTAGTAGAAGATAATGCTTTACCAAAATGTACTTCACTTTTAAACAGGGTGAGATGGAACAAGGGTAACACAGAGGACTCTGAACCCCGTCCGGCCACGCGGATTTCGATTTTCCGGTCTTTCCCTAAACAGCTACAGGCAAATGCCGAGATGCTTCTTTTGATCAAGGGGGGTTAAAGTATAACCTTCCTGTGAAACTTCCTGGCAGATTAAAACTGTGTGCCAGACCGAGAGTCAAACTCGGGACCTTTGCCTTTCGAGGGCAAGTGCTCTATCCAGGCTGTGGCTAAGCCATGTCTCCGCAATATCATTTCTTACAGGAGTGCTAGTCCTGTAAGGTTCGCAGGAGAGCTTCTGTAAGGTTTGGAAGGTAGGAGACGAGGTACTGGCAGAAGTAAGGCTGTGAGGACGGGGCGTGAGTCGTGCTTGGGTAGCTCAGTTGGTAGAGCACTTGCCCAGGAAAGGCGAAGGTCCTGAGTTCGAGCCTCGGTCTGGCACACAGTTTTAATCTGCCAGGAAGTTTCATATCAGCGCACACTCCGCTGCAGAGTGAAAATCTCATTCTGGTATAATCTTCCTTACTTTTGAACTCGTTTGCTTTCTTGTCTGTCCAGTACAGCCGCGCGGAGTGGCCGCGCTGTTTGAGGCGTTATGTCACGGACTACGCGGCCCCCCGTCGGAGGTTCGAGTCCTCGCTCGGGCATGGGTGTGTGTTGTTGTTAGCATAAGTTAGTTTAAGTAGTGTGTAAGTCTAGGGATCGATAACCTAAGCAGTTTGGTCCCTTAGGAATTGACACACAATTGAACATTTTCTGTCCGGTACAAATTTTGCTATTGATTTTAAACTAACTTTTTGATAAGCTAGAGACTTGAAACTTCCAACATAAATGAGAAATTGATGAGAATGCAATATTAACTGGCTTTAGAGCCTGGTGTGTGGTGGAGGGTACTTTGTTATTGTGCCTGTCTGTTTCAGTAAAAATTTTCCAATTGATTTCAAACAAATTTCCTAATGAGTTAGAGATTTGAAACTTTCAGCAGAGCTCAGACTGAACGGCAATGCAATATTAACTCATTTTCTTGTCTAGTGTGTGACGGACTGTACCTTGTGTGCCATTGCTATTTCTCCCTCATCCTGTTTCAGTCGTGAATGTTCCGCTATAAGAACGATTGCTCGTAAGCCTTAGTGTGAACTCGAATCTCCTCATTTTTACCTTCACGGTCTTTCACGAGAAGAAACAATGTATCGGTTGATTCAAGTGAAGAGAAACTGAAATATACCTGAAATTTACCGTATATCTCTGTTGTATTCTCATGAAAACGTCTGAAATCGATTTTGAAAAATTTCACACACAGAAGACTAAAAAACAGAAAATAATTATTTAAATAAAAAACTTTTTAATGTAACGCGTTTTTAAAACGGACTAAAAAGTATAAAGTAATTTTTCCTAGCCCCATACAGATTCCTAACCCCATAGAGAGAGTCCTGGAAATTTGTGCTCGTGGATTTTTTTATATCTATGACAACACTTGTAAATTTAAAGCGAAAAACGTGAGCCGCATGAACACATTATTGATGCATGAATAATTCACTCAAGTTACTAACAGTTTTACTGGACTGCAAATGATGGGTACTGTAGTGTGATTTTTCTAAACGACAGATACTCTGTACTCCCTTTGCCATTAACTCTTGCAGCGCCCCAAATTTTTCGTTTCAAATTTTACACGTATTGCCATAGCTATTAAAAAATTCACAAGCAGAATTTTTCAGAACTACCTGTATGGGATTAGGAATGTGTTTAGGGCTAGGGGAAATTATTTTATACTTTTCAGTAAGTTTTAAAACGTGTTATATTAAAAAGTTTTTTATTTAAAATTTTCACCCATAATCACAACACAGTTTCGTTTATTTCTGCAGCAATTTTTTGTTATTTGTTCTTTGCATTATAAATACACCGGCAGAATTTTTTAAGTACGCTATTTTGATACATAAACATGGCTCAACTTACTCGTACAAAAACCTTACTTGTCACAAGTTAGTTCTTTTTTCTTTTCATCTATTAACTTAATTTTTCTGGAATAGTTAAACAGGAATAAGTTCGCATGAACATGTTTTAAGTCCCATAAGCAATCTGCACATTTGTGACTAGTTCAAAATGCGATGCTGGTGCAGAAGATGAACCTGGGACTTTGTCTCCGCAACTAGTGCACTATACAAACCGTGTACCCAAATGTACTGACTGCGATAGCGATCTGCGATAGAGTCGCATTCCAGCACATACATTCATTCATCCCTGTATATATTTTGCTATGGACTTGTAGTACATGGGGCAGTCAAATGAAAAACGAACGTCCTTAGGACCACTGCATGGATCCATTCAAAAGTACCCACTGCCCACGTTAAGATACACTACAAACCATTATAATTGCTACACCACGAACATGACGTGCTACGGACGCGAAATTTAACCGACAGGTAGAAGATGCTGTGATATGCAAATAATTAGCTTTTCATAGCATTCACACAAGGTTGGCGCAGGTGGTGACACCTACAACGTGCGGACATGAGGAAAGTTTCCAACCGATTTCTCATACACAAACAGCAGTTGACCGGCGTTGCCTGGTGAAACGTTGTTGTGATGTCTCGTGTAAGGAGGAGAAATGTGTACCATCACGATTCCGAATTTGATAAAGGTCAGATTGTAGTTTATCGCGATTGCGATTTATCGTATCGCGACATTGCTGCTCGCGTTGGTCGAGATCCAATGACCGTTAGCAGAATATGGAATCGGTGGGTTCAGGAGGGTAATACGGAACGCCGTGCTGGATCCCAACGGCCTCGTATCACTAGCAGTCGAGATGACAGGCATCTTATCAGCATGGCTGTAACGGATCGTGCATCCACGTCTCGATCCCTGAGTCAACAGATGGGGACGTTTGCCAGACAACAACCATCTGCACGAACAGTTCGACGACGTTTGCAGCAGCATGGACTATCAGCTCGGAGACAATGGCTGCGGTTACCCTTGACGCTGCATCAAAGACAGGAGCGCCTGCGATGGTGTTCTCGACGACTAACCTGGATGCACGAATGGCAAAACGTCATTTTTTCGGACGAATCCAGGTTCTGTTTACAGCATCATGATGGTCGCATCAGTGTTTGGCGACATCGCGGTGAACGCACATTGGAAGCTTGTATTCGTCATCGCCATACTGGCATATCACCAGGCGTGATGGTATGGGCTGCCATTGGTTACACGTCTCGGTCACCTCTTGTTCGCATTGACGGCACTTTGGACGTTACGTTTCAGATGTGTTACGACCCGTGGCTCTACCCTCCATTCGATCCCTGCGAAACCCTACAATTTCCGCAGGATAATGCACGACCGCATGTTGCAGGACCTGTACGGGCCTTTCTGGATACAGAAAATGTTCGACTGCTGCCCTGGCCACCACATTCTCCAGATCTCTCACCAATTGAAAACGTCTGGTCAATGGTGGTCGAGCAACTGGCTCGTCGCAATACGCCAGTCACTAGTCTTGATGAACTGCGGTATCGTGTTGAAGCTGCATGGGCAGCTGTACCTATACATGCCATCCAAGCTCTGTTGGACTCAATGCCCAGGCGTATCAAGGCCGTTATTACGGCCAGAGGTGGTTGTTCTGGGCGCTGATTTCTCAGGATCTTTGCACCCAAATTGCGTGAAAATGTAATCACATGTCAGTTCTAGTATAATATATTTGTCCAATGAATACCCGTTTATCATGTGCATTTTTTTCCTGGTGGAGCAATTTTAATGGCCAGTAGGGTAATTATCCGACTGGGAGACGATGCGATCAGTTGCTGCTTCGTAGGCCACGGTCGGCCGCTGACGGACCCATAACCGCACCTATTCTTGCGCTTTCTCGTTCGACCGATTTCTTTCTGCAGGTCGCCAAAGATGTAAAAACAACTCGGTTAAAGGTCCGGGAAGTATTAGGATATTTCACAGTTTCTGAAACAAATCGTTGAAGCGTAGCCTTCCTCCGATTGGCAGTGTGTGTCATAATGCTGTCGGATGAAATCATAACAATATTTTTCACCTCCATACGGCCAATCGGACGAAGACTGCGCTTCAGCGATTTGGTTTTGAAACTCTGCAACATTCTCATACAGCCCAGATTCTTCACCGTGTGATTTTCACATCTTTGGCGACTGAAGAAACACATGAGTGGATGTAGGTTTCAAGCAGACGAGGAAGTGCGAGAGTGGGTGTGGCTGTGATGCCGTCAGCGGCTGACCACGTTGTACGAAACATCTCATCTCGTCTCCCTGTGGGAAAAATGTCCTAATGCGTGTGGTGATTGATTTTGATTGGAACCACTGCATGATCCCGTTGTGGCGATTGTTAGGTTTTCACTTGACTGCACCCTGATATATCATCTCAACAGTAACTTCATTTATACCCATCCAAATTCGAGTTGGTATACTCAAGACAAGGTCAGTCCCCACACTTGCCATTCAGTCGTGGGTAGAATGTGCAAACCCCACATAGCTCCCCTCAGTGAGATTCTGAGGGAGTTGCTCTCAGGCTGCTCTCCTTCAAAGTTTTATAAAAAAAGGAAGGGATGAGGATTAGGGTTAAAAGTCTACATCTATACTCCGCAAGTCAGTTTACGATGTGTGGTGGAGGGTACTTTGTGTCCGGTGACACCTCCTGCCTTTCCTGTTCCAGTCACTGATATTGTGTGCGAAGAACAGTTATTGGCAAACCTAACTGTGAGCTCGAATGTTACCTTCACAGTCTTTTCATAAGATGTACGTAGGGGGTAGCATTGCACTGGCCGACTGCTAGGAACGCATACTCTCGCAACTTCAGCAGCGAACCACATCGTGATCCACAACATCTCTCGTGTAACACATGCCACTGGAGGTGGCTCTGAACATCTCTGTGACGATTTTGTGGTTACTCAGCGAACCTGCAACGAAACGTGATTTTCTTCTTTGGATCTTCTCTGTCTCCTTACTTTACCTATTTCCTCTAACATTCCTAACTGATAAAGGCTCAAAGTGAGAAGCATAAGCAAGTAACGGTCGAACGAGGGATTTGTACGCTACCCTCTTAGTTGGCGGCCTCCAATTCCTGAAGGTTCTTGCAGTGAGTCTCAGTAGGGCAGCTACCCTTTTTACAGTAAGTTTTATGTGGTAGTTCCGTTTTAGATCGCTCCATGCAAATACTCCCAGATACAATCCTAGAAATGGAAAAAAGAACACATTGACACCGGTGTGTCAGACCCACCATACTTGCTCCGGACACTGCGAGAGAGCTGTACAAGCAATGATCACACGCACGGCACAGCGGACACACCAGGAACCGCGGTGTTGGCCGTCGAACGGCGCTAGCTGCGCAGCATTTGTGCACCGCCGCCGTCAGTGTCAGCCAGTTTGCCGTGGCATACGGAGCTCCATCGCAGTCTTTAACACTGGTAGCATGCCGCGACAGCGTGGACGTGAACCGTATGTGCAGTTGACGGACTTTGAGCGAGGGCGTATAGTGGGCATGCGGGAGGCCGGGTGGACGTACCGCCGAATTGCTCAACACGTGGGGCGTGAGGTCTCCACAGTACATCGATGTTGTCGCCAGTGGTAGGCGGAAGGTGCACGTGCCCGTCGACCTGGGACCGGACCGCAGCGACGCACGGATGCACGCCAAGACCGTAGGATCCTACACAGTGCCGTAGGGGACCGCACCGCCACTTCCCAGCAAATTAGGGACACTGTTGCTCCTGCGGTATCGGCGAGGACCATTCGCAACCGTTTCCATGAGGCTGGGCTACGGTCCCGCACACCGTTAGGCCGTCTTCCGCTCACGCGCCAACATCGTGCAGCCCGCCTCCAGTGGTGTCGCGACAGGCGTGAATGGAGGGACGAATGGAGACGTGTCGTCTTCAGCGATGAGAGTCGCTTCTGCCTTGGTGCCAATGATGGTCGTATGCGTGTTTGGCGCCGTGCAGGTGAGCGCCACAATCAGGACTGCATACGACCGAGGCACACAGGGCCAACACCCGGCATCATGGTGTGGGGAGCGATCTCCTACACTGGCCGTACACCACTGGTGATCGTCGAGGGGACACTGAATAGTGCACGGTACATCCAAACCGTCATCGAACCCATCGTTCTACCATTCCTAGACGGGCAAGGGAACTTGCTGTTCCAACAGGACAATGCACGTCCGCATGTATCCCGTGCCACCCAACGTGCTCTAGAAGGTGTAAGTCAACTACCCTGGCCAGCAAGATCTCCGGATCTGTCCCCCATTGAGCATGTTTGGGACTGGATGAAGCGTCGTCTCACGCGGTCTGCACGTCCAGCACGAACGCTGGTCCAACTGAGGCGCCAGGTGGAAATGGCATGGCAAGCCGTTCCACAGGACTACATCCAGCATCTCTACGATCGTCTCCATGGGAGAATAGCAGCCTGCATTGCTGCGAAAGGTGGATATACACTGTACTAGTGCCGACATTGTGCATGCTCTGTTGCCTGTGTCTATGTGCCTGTGGTTCTGTCAGTGTGATCATGTGATGTATCTGACCCCAGGAATGTGTCAATAAAGTTTCCCCTTCCTGGGACATTGAATTCACGGTGTTCTTATTTCAATTTCCAGGAGTGTATTTAATAGCAGTGACTGCTTGCAGCGACTGTTCGTCAATTATGCAGTTAAACAGTAACAGTAGCTGTTTCGCCCATTTATGCGCAGGATGAGAGTATCCACACTTGGTACTCCGTTTGACCATAACTAATGTACTTGTGTGTGGTGAAACGGAGTACCATGTGTCGATCCTCTCCAAGGCTTCCTGTGTCTTGCTTTAGATTTTCAGCGTTGTGACCTAGTGACCCGTTTGGTACTAGTCTATCTTCCTACCACAGTTGCGCAAGGACGCTTTGTGAGTGTTTTAGGAATTTGGTGTTGAGCCTACGGCCTGCAAGGTACGAAGACACCATCTCACACATGCAGAAATCAGAAGAGTGCAGCAGTACGGACAGTGATGAAATCAGACAATGATCTTAATGTCTGTTCCACTACACTCCCTGTAAAGGAAGTGTCATCGCTAACAGAAATTAGTGTACGCGTTCAGACGTAACTATATGTTAGCAAAAATGGAAATCTTAGATTTTCGTTATTTATGTTTATTTTTACTCTAAAAATGACTTCATGACATAGAAATCTTAGCAAAATTACTTCAGGATGGTAAAATATTGATACTGGGTGTTCACAACAGTGAAGCGAAATTCCCAACTATTATAAGGTTCTTTAATGGCTTGGTTCAAATGGCTCTGAGCACTATGGGACTCAACATCTTAGGTCATAAGTCCCCTAGAACTTTGAACTACTTAAACCTAACTAACCTAAGGACACCACACACACCCATGCCCGAGGCACGATTCGAACCTGCGACCGTAGCAATCCCGCGGTTCCGGACTGCAGCGCCAGAACCGCTAGACCACGGCGGCCGGCGGTTCTTTAATGGTAAGATGGTTGATGACCATGTCTGGGGGGTCGATAAAAATACAAACAAATTAAATGCAATTGGGCCAGAGATATTAATTACGTTAAAATGCACAATGAGGGTCGGTAACGAACAATCAAAAAGAAATTCAAATGGCTCTGAGCACTATGGGACTCAACTGCTGAGGTCATTAGTCCCCTAGAACTTAGAACTAGTTAAACCTAACTAACCTAAGGACATCACAAACATCCATGCCCGAGGCAGGATTCGAACCTGCGACCGTAGCGATCTTGCGGTTTCAGACTGCAGCGCCTTTAACCGCACGGCCACTTCGGCCGGCCAATCAAAAAGAAATATACAATTAAAACAATTCACAGCTCTACAGTGGCTGATCAGTCCTTTGCGTCAGATCGGACATCTCGCGTTTCTGCTTCAATTGGGCCTGACAATCGTGAATATGTTTAATTACAGGTCATGGTTAAATGAAAAACAAATAGGAGAGACGAAGAGGACCGCAGTTTTGCGTGTCCATTGAATATCACTTACTGGCGTGGCGTGGCGTGACCGCCTCTGTGTTTACCTTCCGTCGGCGGCGGCAGTGGCGGCTGTCGGCGCGAGCTGTGAACCTGAGAATCTATTCTAAATCTCTCTCGACTGTTAAACACCAGTCGGATACATTCGCTAGGTCCTCGGTGAAGCCGAGACTCCTAGTTATTCCCTAGCTAAGTTAATTGGCATGGAATTTGGCTGGAATAGTGAGTATGTCTTTGCCCTCAAATCGCTCGCAACCGTTGTCAGTGCTCGGAACGATTCTCTGTACTAAGAGACTAAGACGAGCCTGTGAACAACTATTCACATAATTACTCTCGCAATCGTCTCAGCGCAGTGCGAGTCGCCTTGCTCAAACACTAACATTTTCTGCAAGAGAAGAGCCAATTACTCTGCTCGCAATTTGCCTGTATCAAAGTTGGTGGTCACGCATTTTCTTTCTGGCCGATCAGAGCATTCGTACTTCCTTATAACTCCACCCACTAGAGTTTTTGTAGCCTATCACAGGCGTCATTTCTTTCGTAGGACAGAGTACTTTTAATACGTAATACTGAGATAAACAGCTTGCGACCATGTAACGTCAGAAAATTTGCCTCGGTTAAGAATGGCATTGCCTGGTAACACTTCAGTCCACTCAGATAGTGGTCGAGTATTCCGTACATTCGTGTTTTGTTTATTAGACGACAGTATGGAATCGTATTGAACCTAGCAGAAGCCAAAGAGCACGGCATCGGCCTAAGAGATGCCCTCTGTAGAGTTGGATTTGTTATGAAGTGTGCAAACGCGAACTGATGTGGTGAATAATGGGTAACACTGCGTTTTTGATACGGTGTATCTGTGTGAATTGAAAGAAACAGAGTTCAAAACAAACTTGGAATCAGTGTTTGATACATCTGGATCCCAGCAAGGCGTTTACAGAGATTTGCACCAACACCCGACGAACGAATCGCCATCAACGATATCATGTGCCCTCACTCCATGAAACATTGGGGACAGTGTTGTTTGATGTAAGACGTTGGCGAACAGGTGACGATCAGTAATGGTACACCATCTCGCTCCTCCCATTTACTGGACACACACTGCGTATCGAAGACCTTCCATCATCAGCATTCGAACCAACTACAGTGTGGGGCATATAAAAGTGGACCAGAGAAAAGGTTTCCAGGGTACAAAGAATCACAGCAGAGGAAAGGAAATACAGTACAAACAGTATTAACCTGAAACTTCCTGCCGGATTAAAATTGTGTGCCGGAGCGAGACTCGAACTCGGGACTTCACACGCATTTCCCGAACTAAAGGTCCCGAGTTCGAGTCTCGGTCCGGCACACACTTTTAATCTGCCGGGAAGTTTCATATCAGGGCACACTCCGCTGCTGGGTGGATATTCGATTCTGGAGTACTAACCTGGCACTTTTGGGCCGTGGTCAGCAAGTTGCTGAAAACGGTTCGAAGATGGACTCATGGAATTGCTACAATCTCATAAGGAATATTCTTCTGCAGTTCTTGGATCTGTCAGCGTGCGATTACTTTGGGTGAGGAGCCATCATATCGTATCGCAACATCTCTCATAGTCTTCAAAACCTGCACGGCCTAGAGCCCCTTGGTCTCAGTGTAGCGGCTTTCATTAGATATCAGAACGTCCTCGGTCTCGTGTTTGAAACCCATCACCTCTTAAGTTTTGATTAATAATCAGCATTGCCGGCCGAAGACTTCCGGCATAAGAACTCACTCGGATTCTGCCAACGGCCTTGTCAAAGAGGGGACTCTCTTGTCCTTGGGGTGGGAAACTGTCCCTAAAGGCGGAAGAATCAGCAATGATCAACGGCATAAGGATGCAGAAGGCAATGGGAACCACTGCATTAAAGACACACAACGTGTATCCACAGCATTTGTGGACTGCAATTGAAAAAGTGTCATGATGACCTCTCCACTGCCAAAAGATTCCGGAATCTCCCATTCTGAACTCCGAGAAGGGTTGCCAAAGGGGAAAAGCTTCAATAACCAACGAGAGGATAACGATCTACGAGTCGGGGCTTGGGATGTCAGAAGCTTGAACGTGGTAGGGAAACTAAAAAATCTCAAAGGGAAATGCCAAGGCTCAAGATATAGTAGGGGTCAGTGAAGTGAAATGGAAAGAAGACGAGGATATCTGGTCGGATGAATATAGGGTAATATCAACAGCAGCAGAAAATGGTACAACGGGCAAAGGATTCGTTATGAATAGGGAGGTGGGGCAGAAAGTGCGTTACTGCGAACCGTTCTGTGACAGGGTTGTTCTTATCAGAGTCGACAGCAAACCAACACCGACAATGATAGTTCAGGTAAACATGCCGACGTCGCAAGCTGAAGATGAAGAGATAGAGAAAGTATATGAGAATACTGAAAGGGTAGTACAGCACGTAAAGGGAGCTGAAAATCTATTAGTCATGGGGGACTGGAATGCAGTTGTAGGGGAAGGAGTAGAAGAAGAGGTTACAGGAGAATATGGGTTTGGGACGAGGAATGAGAAAGGAGAAATACTAATTGAGTTCTGTAATAAATTACATCTAGCAATAGCGAATACTCTGTTCAAGAATCACAAGAGGAGGAGGTACGCTTTCAGTTAGATTTCAAGGTCAGACAGAGATTCCGAAATTATATACTGGATTGTAAGGCGTACTCAGGAGCAGATATAGACTCAGATCACAATGTAGTAGTGATGAAGAGCAGGCTGAAGGTTAAGAGATTAGTCACGAAGAAAGAGTACGCAAAGAAATGAGATACGGAAGCGCTCAGGAATGACGAGATTCGCTCGAAGCTCTCTAAGGCTATAGATACAGCAATAAGGAATAGATCAGTAGGCAGTATAGTTGAAGAGGAATGCACATCTCTAAAATGGGCAATCACCGAAGTTGGAAAGAAAAACATAGGTACACAGAAGGTAACTGCGAAGAAACCATGGGTCATAAAAGAAATACTTCAGTTAATCGGTCAAAGAAGGAAGTACAAAAATGTTCAAGGAAGTTCGCAAATACAGAAATACAAGTCGCTGAGGAATGAAATAAACAGGAAATGCAGGGAAGCTAAGACGAAATGGCTGCAGGAGAAATGTGAAGAAATCGAAAAAGAAATGATTGTCGGAAGGACTAACGCAGCATACAGGAAAGTCAAAACAACCTTCGGCGACATTAAAAGCAAAAAGCAAGGGTGATAACATTAAGAGTTCAAAGGGAATTCCACTGTTAAATGCAGAGGAGAGAGCGGATAGGTGGAAAGAATACATTGAAAGCCTCTATGATTTGTCTGATGTGATAGAAGAACAAACAGGAGTCGATTTAGAACAGACAGGGGATCCGGTATTGGAATCAGATCAAATAAGGCAGAAGGGATAAATAACATTCCATCAGTATTTCTAAAATCATTGAGGGAAGCAGGAACAAAACGACTAATCACGTTGGTGTGTATAATGTATGAGTCGGGCGACATATCATCTGAGTTTTGGAAAAATATCATCCACGCACTTCCGAAGACTGCAAGAGCTGACAAGTGCAAGAATTATCGCACAATCAGCTTAACAGCTCAGGCATCCAAGTTGCTGACAAGAATAAAATACAGAAGAATGGGAAAGAAAATTGAGGATGTGTTAGATGACGATCAATTTGGCTTTAGGAAAAGTAAAGGCACGAGAAAGGCAATTCTGATGTTGCGGTTAATAATGCAAGCAAGACTAAAGAAAAGTAAAGACACATTCACATGATCTGCCGCCTTGGAAAAAGCGTTCGACAATGTGAAAATGGTGCAAGATGTTCGAAATTCTGAAAAAAGTAGGGGTAAGCTATAGGGAGAGGCGGGTCATATACAATATGTACAACAGGCAAGAGGCAATAATAAAAGTGGGCGACCAAGAACAAAGTGCTCGTATTAAAAAGGGTGTAAGTCAAGGATGTAGCCTTTCTCAGTTTGGCTTTCGGAGAAGCAAAGGCACCAGAGAGGTGATTCTGACGTTGTGGTTGATCATGAAAGCACGGCTAAAGAAAAATCAAGACACGTTCGCAGGATTTGCCGACCCGTAAATCAAGATACGTTCATTTGTCGACCTAGAAAAAGCATTAGACAATGTAAAATGGTGCAAGATGTTCGAAATTCTGAGAAAAATAGGGGTAAGCTTGTAACGCCGGAAATGCATATCATCCTATTTGCATCTATTGTACTATAATTTTTTTCCTCGTTTTGTTACCTCAAGATATGACATTTCTGTCTCTTTATATATTGTAATTGTTTTACTGTTTGTATATATATATATATATATGCATTTATGTCGATGTATAATTGGTTGTTTTGTAAATATTATTTGTATATTTACGCTGGGTCTTGCCTAGGGAAAACTATGCTATCGAACGAATACGTCGATAGGTCGTGTGGAGAACCAGAGTGTTTAGGATCTTTGGTAGTGTTAACTGGTGGTGGTGGTTAGTGTTTAACGTCCCGTCGACAACGAGGTCATTAGAGACGGAGCGCAAGCTCGGGTTAGGGAAGGATCGGGAAGGAAATCGGCCGTGCCCTTTCAAAGGAACCATCCCGGCATTTGCCTGAAACGATTTAGGGAAATCACGGAAAACCTAAATCAGGATGGTTGGAGACGGGATTGAACCGTCGTCCTCCCGAATGCGAGTCCAGTGTGCTAACCACTGCGCCACCTCGCTCGGTGGTAGTGTTAACTCGGCCGCGTGGAGCGCGGGCAGAGCAGAGGGAGAGTCTGGCTGGGGTAGCGAGTGGAGCAGGTGTGTTGTGTGACGCTCCCGCGAGTTGCCGCGCTTTCGGGGTTTGGCAGCATGTAATTGCGCTCGACTTGCGATGATAGTTTCTGACATGGTGTCGTGGACAGGAAGCATTAGCTGGCGCACATCAAGGGCCCGATTTGTCTGGTGACCGTGTCGAGAAGAAGGCGCGCCAACATCCAGCTTCTGCAACAGCGACGGCCGACAATGAGTGACTGTCGCCACCTCCTCGATCGACGGCTTCAAACCTTCAATCAACCAACAAGGAAGACTGGAAGCACGTAAAGTTTTAGAACTGTATGGCAGACCTCAGCTTTTCAAACTTTTAAAATTGTTGCATCACAAAATTACGGTGCGGGGATGGAGGAAGTTAAAAGTAAGGTAAGAGTGCAAAGACCAACAGGACACCAAAGTTTAAGCCCACAATATACCAACAGACATTTAAGTAAATCGGTCAAGAACTTTTCAAGATTTTTGGTAACAACGTTAAACAACGTCTTGTCTTTACGTGTAAACGAACAAACTGCACGGAATTTGCATTTACAGGGTGGCGCACGAAATGTATTACCAATTGTTTCTTTCACAGTTTACGACGCACATTAGATATCCCGCTGGGATCTCTACAGCAGTACCAGCAGAGCTTGGAAAAACAAATGAGTTACGGAATGACGTGTAATTCACGATACTGCCGCTAGGAGACTAGTAAGCAGCAATGGCTGACAATGGAAGACTGACGACACAGCAACGATCAGCAATGGTGTTACTTTTTCATGAAACGAAAAGCCTTGTTGTGATTTAGAGTCTTTTTCGACAACAGTTTAACACACGATGGGTCCCTAGCAAGAAGACCATCCACAGGTTGTACGATAAATTTGTACAGGAAGAGAAGCGACCTCGGCCTAAGCCTGTTTGTTCGCCGGAGAATATTGAAGCGGTACGAGTTGCTGTACAGAGAAGTCCCGGGAAATCATATAGAAAGACAGCAGTGCAACTGGGAATATCCAGACGCTCCGTTCAACGCATTCTTAAAAGTGACGTCCATATGTACCCATACAAGATGACCTGTGCACAGAAGCTCACTGAAGAACACAAGCAGCAGAGACTACTGTTTGCTCAGTGGGCAGAGGATAGGGAAGAAACTCTCAACAACGTTTGGTTTTCAGACGAGGCGAATTTTCATTTAGACGGTGTGGTTAACAAATAAAATGTACGCTTTTGGGCCACTGAAAATCCATAAGTGCTTCATGAACGACAACATGATGCTCTGAGGATATAGCGTGGGCAGCAATTTCCAGTCACGGACTTATTGGACCCTTTTTCTTTGAATAAACTGTGAACAGCGAGCGTTATTTGAGCATTCTTCGCAATAGCTCCATTCCACAGCTTCTTTCTACTGCCTTGCCCTTCAACACGCAGTGGTTCATGCAAGATGGAGCAAGGCCACATACTGCAAACACTGTGTTGGAGTTTTTACACGAGCATTTCGACACGCAGACCATTTCACTCAGATTTCCAGGTCGCTTCAACGACGGACATAATTGTCCCCAAATAGTCCAGACCTTAATCCATGTGACTTTTTCTTTGGGGGTACCTAAAGGAAAAAATTTTCCCGAAACGTCCACGTGATTTAATGGAGCTCAGAAGACTTATTCTTCAAGCTTGCAGTGAAATTACGGAAGACATGTGCCGTAGGGTAATCACTGACGTCTATCAAAGTAGAGACTGCATTTATCGACTGTGGATTGCATTCCACAGAAGGAATAAAGTGCCAGCCGTTTGTGCCAGCTTTGACACTTGGTCACCTGTCATACATTCTATACGGCGTTCAGCGCATCTACCTGTTTTTGAATATGATCTTCAAACGCTCCCCTCCCAGATCCCAGTCCATTATTTAAGTACGACCTGGCTGGACAGTACTAATGTCAACGTTGGCTTTAATCGTCTCGTTCAAGCACAATGGCCGGGTTTTCTCTGTGTATATACCGATGGCTCCAAAATTCCGCAAGAACAGTGTACAGGATGCGCTTTTTTCTGCCCTCAGATCCCGATCCGCAAAACCTTCAAACTGCCTACGAGCACTTGTATTTTTACGGCGGAGACAGTGGCAGTTTTGGAAACACTTAAGTTTGTCCCTAGCACTTCCTTCCCCAAGATATTGATAGTATCTGACTCGCAAAGCGTTCTTAAAAACATTCAGTACAGTCGATGGAACAAAACAACCAACAGTTATATCTTGGATGTGATATCTGAATATGTTCGCAGCACACGCACGGGCCGGACGATCCATTTGTTGTGGGTACCTTCCCACTCTGGTATCCTCTATAATGATGAAGTTGATGCATTAGCCAAACAAGCGGCAACCTTAGGCACCGTCCTGGATCTGCACCTTCATTATACAGACTACTTACGTGAAGTGAAGGATCACGCAATACAACAATGGCAGGAAATGTGGAACGTTTCTCAACAGACAAAAGGCGGTTATTACGTAGTGCTACAACCTCGGATTCCTTCACAGCCGTGGTTTATGAGGACACATCTGGACCGATCCACGGTTTCTACGATCATAAGACTCCGCTTTAATCATGCCTCTTTCCCACAACATCTACATCGGATCAACGTTTACAGTTCACCAGCATGTGAGTGTGATCCTGAGTCGGAGGCTGATGTCAACCACATCTTATTTATGTGCCCCAAATTTGAACGTGAACGTTTGTTCTTTATGAAGACATTGCTGAGTATGGGCTACCATCTTCCTCAATCAGCTTCTTCTCTTTTGTGTACTGAAGACGTTCGTCTATATAAAGTGATAGTTAACTTCATCAAGAGTACTGGTTACAATCTATAGGTTTTAATGGTGTACATAAATTATAAATATGTCTTGCTGATGAAGATATTTCAGAATTGGTGTGAATTGTAAGCCAAGACACTTTTAATTGTTTTCCAATTCAATTCAATTATTAAAACATTATGTACAAAACTGTAACAGTTAAGCTTTTTATTCTGGTAAATATGCATTTCTGTATTTGTTTATTCAATTATGTGTACATTGTCACTATGTGTTGCCGATGGCTAAATTGAGTACACACTCAAAGGCCAAATAAACAAAAAAAAAAGGTGGACATATTGAGCACGTGCTGAGTTAGAACAAATCTCCATGGACACTTTTTTTTTCACTAGCTGCTTATATTTTATGACCCACCGTCTAATTTCTTATGGTGGGTCGTATGTTGCCACTTAGCCGCTGTGACTGGGTCCGGGGTCCGGAGTGACAAAGTAACACCACCCCGGCTCCCGTCCCCACGTGGAGGCGGGCTCTATTTGTTTAGATCCATTTGATATCTTTTTTTTGTGTGCAGCATTAGAAAAACTTATAACTAATACAAAATCAAGTACGATATTAATAAACAAAACGAAATTAAATATTTAGAAAGAAGGAAGGAAGGGAGAGAACTGAATAGAGAAGGGATAGGTATAATATTGCCTGTCACCTGGTTGTGGGCGGCGGCCCGGGTCTTGGAATGACCCTCAAGACACTGGCCGTCGCTCACCATGCCTTTAACATCTACCATCCTGAAAATTAACTTCACTAGAAGAGATTACAGTACGTTAAAGCTAGAAACTAAGACTAAGACCTCCATGTCCAGCCTGATAAATTATTTACGATATACAATAGAGAGGTAACTGATTTTGTGCTTGGCTCAAAGTTGCTAATGAGAGGGTACTTGTGGTAAAAGTACAAGGTTATTACAAATGACTGAAGCGATTTCACAGCTCTATAATAACTTTATTATATCAGATATTTTCACAATGCTTTGCACACACATACAAAAACTCAAAAAGTTTTTTTTAGGCATTCACAATTGTTCGATATGTGGCCCTTTTGTGATTCGGCAGACATCAAGCCAGTAATCAAGTTCCTCCCACACTTGGCGCAGCATGTCCCCATCAATGAGTTCGAAAGCATCGCTGATGCGAGCTCGCAGTTCTGGCTCGTTTCTTGGTAGAGGAGGTTTAAACACTGAATCTTTCACATAACCCCACAGAAAGAAATCGCATGGGGTTAAGTCGGGAGAGCGTGGAGGCCATGACATGAATTGCTGATCATGATCTCCACCACGACCGATCCATCGGTTTTCCAGTCTCCTGTTTAAGAAATGCCGAACATCATGATGGAAGTGCGGTGGAGCACCATCCTGTTGAAAGATGAAGTCGGCGCTGTCGGTCTCCAGTTGTGGCATGAGCCAATTTTCCGCGGGCTACGCGTGAAACTTGCCTGCACGCGTTCAACCGTTTCTTCGCTCACTGCAGGCCGACCCGTTGATTTCCCCTTACAGAGGCATCCAGAAGCTTTAAACTGCGCATACCATCGCCGAATGGAGTTAGCAGTTGGTGGATCTTTGTTGAACTTCGTCCTGAAGTGTCGTGGCACTGTTATGACTGACTGATGTGAGTGCATTTCAAGCACGACATACGCTTTCTCGGCTCCTGTCGCCATTTTGTCTCACTGCGCTCTCGAGCGCTCTGGCGGCAGAAACCTGAAGTGCGGCTTCAGCCGAACAAAACTTTATGAGTTTTTCTACGTATCTGTAGTGTGTCGTGACCATATGTCAATGAATGGAGCTACAGTGAATTTATGAAATCGCTTCAATCATTTGTAATAGCCCTGTAATAAGGTAATGACGCTAACGGTTTGTGTTGAGCCTACAAGGCTCCTAGTAGAGTCCATCAGGCGCAGGCACCTCCCGGCTCCGCCGACAACATGACCTGGACGGTGGTTTTCCCCGATCTACCACGGACAGCTCTTCATTGTAGTACGCTCCTGGAAATTGAAATAAGAACACCGTGAATTCATTGTCCCAGGAAGGGGAAACTTTATTGACACATTTCTGGGGTCAGATACATCACATGATCACACTGACAGAACCACAGGCACATAGACACAGGCAACAGATCATGCACAATGTCGGCACTAGTACAGTGTATATCCACCTTTCGCAGCAATGCAGGCTGCTATTCTCCCATGGAGACGATCGTAGAGATGCTGGATGTAGTCCTGTGGAACGGCTTGCCGTGCCATTTCCACCTGGCGCCTCAGTTGGACCAGCGTTCGTGCTGGACGTGCAGACCGCGTGAGACGACGCTTCATCCAGTCCCAAACATGCTCAATGGGGGACAGATCCGGAGATCTTGCTGGCCAGGGTAGTTGACTTACACCTTCTAGAGCACGTTGGGTGGCACGGGATACATGCGGACGTGCATTGTCCTGTTGGAACAGCAGGTTCCCTTGCCGGTCTAGGAATGGTAGAACGATGGGTTCGATGACGGTTTGGATGTACCGTGCACTATTCAGTGTCCCCTCGACGATCACCAGTGGTGTACGGCCAGTGTAGGAGATCGCTCCCCACACCATGATGCCGGGTGTTGGCCCTGTGTGCCTCGGTCGTATGCAGTCCTGATTGTGGCGCTCACCTGCACGGCGCCAAACACGCATACGACCATCATTGGCACCAAGGCAGAAGCGACTCTCATCGCTGAAGACGACACGTCTCCATTCGTCCCTCCATTCACGCCTGTCGCGACACCACTGGAGGCGGGCTGCACGATGTTGGGGCGTGAGCGGAACACGGCCTAACGGTGTGCGGGACCGTAGCCCAGCTTCATGGAGACGGTTGCGAATGGTTCTCGCCGATACCCCAGGAGCAACAGTGTCCCTAATTTGCTGGGAAGTGGCGGTGCGGTCCCCTACGGCACTGCGTAGGATCCTACGGTCTTGGCGTGCATCCGTGCGTCGCTGCGGTCCGGTCCCAGGTCGACGGGCACGTGCACCTTCCGCCGACCACTGGCGACAACATCGATGTACTGTGGAGACCTCACGCCCCACGTGTTGAGCAATTCGGCGGTACGTCCACCCGGCCTCCCGCATGCCCACTATACGCCCTCGCTCAAAGTCCGTCAACTGCACATACGGTTCACGTCCACGCTGTCGCGGCATGCTACCAGTGTTAAAGACTGCGATGGAGCTCCGTATGCCACGGCAAACTGGCTGACACTGACGGCGGCGGTGCACAAATGCTGCGCAGCTAGCGCCATTCGACGGCCAACACCGCGGTTCCTGGTGTGTCCGCTGTGCCGTGCGTGTGATCATTGCTTGTACAGCCCTCTCGCAGTGTCCGGAGCAAGTATGGTGGGTCTGACACACCGGTGTCAATGTGCTCTTTTTTCCATTTCCAGGAGTGTATATGTTCCTTTCAGATTGTATTGACAATAAAGTTTATATTCGAAAACAAAATGGTAACACATTTCGTGCGCCACCCTGTAGTTCGATTCGTGTCGCCATTATTAATGTGGAAGTTGCAGTCGTGTGAAATAGGTGGAATCTGGTCGGAGCGAGCTGCAGTGTGCAGGCGGCAGTGACTGACCGTTTGCGCTCGCCCTCCATGAAGACGACGGTGGCGAGGTCGGGCACGTCGGCGCACTGCAGGTCGGCCGGCGGGCTGTGAGGCAGCTGCGGCGCCATCCGCAGCACCTTGGGGTAGCACGCCTCCGCCGCCACCACGCCGCGGGCCCCCACCTGCGGGCAAGCCGGCCACGGCGCAGTTACGTGGGCCGCCGCTCCTGCGATCCAGCACGAACAGTTGTTGTTGTTGTGGTCTTCAGTCCTGAGACTGGTTTGATGCAGCTCTCCATGCTACTCTATCCTGTGCAAGCTTCTTCATCTCCCAGTACCTACTGCAGCCTACATCCTTCTGAATCTGCTTAGTGTATTCATCTCTCGGTCTCCCTCTACGATTTTTACCCTCCACGCTGCCCTCCAATACTAAATTGGTGATCCCCTGATGCCTCAGAACATGTCCTACCAACCGATCCCTTCTTCTGGTCAAGTTGTGCCACAAACTTCTCTTCTCCCCAATCCTATTCAATACCTCCTCATTAGTTATGTGATCTACCCATCTAATCTTCAGCATTCTTCTGTAGCACCACATTTCGAAAGCTTCTATTCTCTTCTTGACCAAACTATTTATCGTCCATGTTTCACTTCCATACATGGCTACACTCCATACGAATACTTTCAGAAATGACTTCCTGACACTTAAATCAATACTGGATGTTAACAAATTTCTCTTCTTCAGAAACGCTTTCCTTGCCATTGCCAGCCTACATTTTATATCCTCTCTACTTCGACCATCATCAGTTATTTTGCTCCCCAAATAGCAAAACTCCATTACTACTTTAAGTGCCTCATTTCCTAATCTAATTCCCTCAGCTTCTCCCGACTTAATTAGACTACATTCCATTATCCTTGTTTTGCTTTTGTTGATGTTCATCTTATATCCTCCTTTCAAGACACTGTCCATTCCATTCAACTGCTCTTCCAAGTCCTTTCCTGTCTCTGACAGAATTACAATGTCATCGGCGAACCTCAAACTTTTTATTTCTTCTCCATGAATTTTAATACCTACTCCGAACAGTATCTGTCGGTAAACTGAAGAGGGAGCGAGCGAGTCCCCACTCTGCCTACCCAGCTACGTCACGAAGCGCTTCTACAGGCTGTTTCACAACGTAGTATCGGCCCTGACAAAAGAAGAAAATATAAAAATGCAGTAAATGAAGCAGGCAAAAAGGAATACAGACGTCTCAAAAATGAGATCGACAGGAAGTCCAAAATGGCTAAGCAGGGATGGCTAGAGGACAAATGTAAGGATGTAGAGGCTTATCTCACTAGGGGTAAGATAGATACTACAGTAAAGTTAAAGAGACCTTTGGAGAAAAGGGAAGCACTTGTATGAATATCAAGAGCTCAGATGGAAACCCAGTTCTAAGCAAAGAAGGGAAAGCAGAAAGGTGCAAGGAGTATATAGAGGGTCTATACAAGGGCGATGTACTTGAGGACAGTATTATGGACATGGAAGAGGATGAAGATGAAATGGGAGATACGATACTGCGTGAAAAGTTTGACAGAGCACTGAAAGACCTGAGTCGAAACAAGTCCCCGGGGAGTAGACAACATTCCATTACAACTACTGATGGCCTTGGGAGATCCAGTCCTGACAAAACTCTACCATCTGGTGAGCAAGATGTATGAGACAGGCGAAATACCCTCAGACTTCAAGAAGAATATAATAATTCCAATCCCAAAGAAATCAGGTGTCGACAGATGTGAAAATTACGGAACTATCAGTTTAATAACTCACAGCTGCAAAATACTAACGCGAATTCTTTACAGACGAATGGAAAAACTGGTAGAAGCCGACCTCGGGGAAGATCAGTTTGGATCCCGTAGAAATGTTGGAACACGTGAGGCAATACTGACCTTAACACTTATCTTAGAAGAAAGGTTAAGGAAAGGCAAACCTATGTTTCTAGCATTTGTAGACTTACAGAAAGCTTTTGACAATGTTGACTGCAATATTCTCTTTCAAATTCTGTAGGTGGCGGGGGTAAAATACAGGGAGCGAAAGGCTATTTACAATTTGTACAGAAACCAGATTGCAGTTATAAGAGTCGAGGGGCACGAAAGGGAAGCAGTGGTTGGGAAGGGAGTGAGACAGGGTTGTAGCCTCTCCCCGATGTTATTCAATCTGTATATTGAGCTAGCAGTAAAGGAAACAAAAGAAAAATTTGGAGTAGGTATTAAAACCCATGGAGAAGAAATAAAGACTGAGGTTCGCCGATGACATTGTAACTCTGTCAGAGACAGCAAAGGACTTGGAAGAGCAGTTGAACGGAATGGATAGTGTCTTGAAAGGAGGATATAAGATGAACATCAACAAAAGCAAAACGAGGATAATGGAATGTAGTCGAATTAAGACGGGTGATGCTGAGGGAATTAGATTAGGAAATGCGAGACTTAAAGTAGTAAATGAGTTTTGCTATTTGGGGAGCAAAATAACTGATGATGGTCGAATTAGAGAAGATATAAAATGTAGACTAGCAATGGCAATGAAAGAGTTTCTGAAGAAGAGAAATTTGTTAACATTGGGTATAAAAAGAACTTGGAAGAGCAGTTCAACGGAATGGATAGCGTCTTGAAAGGAGGGTATAAGATGAACATCAACAAATGCAAAACGAGGATAATGGAATGTAGTCGAATTAAGTCGGGTGATGCTGAGGGAAAAGGAAATGAGAGACTTAAAGTAGTAAATGAGTTTTGCTATTTGGGGAGCAAAATAACTGTTGATGGTAGAAGTTGAGAAGATATAAAATGTAGACTGGTAATGGCAAGGAAAGTGTTTCTGAAGAAGAGAAATTTGTTAACATCGAGTATAGATTTAAGTGTCAAGAAGTCTATTCTGAAAGTATTTGTATGGAGTGTAGTCATGTATGGAAGTGAAACGTGGACAATAAATAGTTTGGACAAGAAGAGAATAGAAGCTTTCGAAATGTGGTGCTACAGAAGAATGTTGAAGATTAGATGGGTAGATCACATAACTAATGAGGAGGTATTGAATAGAATTGGGGAGAAGAGGAGTTTGTGGTACAACTTGACAAGAAGAAGGGACCGGTTGGTAGGACATGTTCTGAGGCATCAAGCAATCAAATTAGCATTGGAGGGCAGTGTGGAGGGTAAAAATCGTAGAGGGAGACGAAGAGATGATTACACTAAGCAGATTCAGAAGGATGTAGGTTGCAGTAGGTACTGGGAGATGATGAAGCTTGCACAGGATAGAGTAGCATGGAGAGCTGCATCAAACCAGTCTCTGGACTGAAGACCACAACAACAACAACATTTGTCATTTGTCAAATGGCGCGGCAGCGTTGCCACCACAGCCGGCGTAGGGATGCGCTGCGTCTGTATCACAGGTGAACTTCGGGGACCTATTCAGCAGTATGTATGAGGCATGTTCAGAAAGCAAGTGCACTGTGATCACCACGGGATGTGTGTTTTTGTTTTCTGAGTGTTGATAACTCTGAATGGTAGGGAGAAATCCCCTGGCCAGAATGAGCATTGCAAGAACACAGCATGTAAACTCCCATCGTAGTGTCCAGTTCGGTGAAAGGTATCGGCAAGAAATCCCTCCACGTGAGCTGTGATCCGTATCCCACTCTCGGAAGGAATAACACCTACCTAATTTTTTTCGCGAATCAAATGGTTCAATTGGCTCTGAGCGCTATGGGACTTAACATCTGAGGTCATCAGTCCCCTCTAACTTAGAACTACTCAAACCTAACTAACCTAAGGACATCACACACATCCATGCCTGAGGCAGGATTCGAACCTGCGACCTTAGCGGTCGCGCGCTTCCAGACTGAAGCGCCTAGAACCGCTCGGCCACCCCGGCCGGCCTTCCGCGAATCAAAACAGTTTACGGCGATGATATTATCAACAGAACGAGTATGTTTAAGTGGTGTAGGGAATTTAGTGGAGATAGGGCAAATATCATGACTAACAGAGGAGTGGAAGACGTTCCATTTCGACGGGTGGGTTGGTGCAAAAAATCGAGGAAACTGTTCTCGAAGACCACTGATTGACAATGGGTAAAATACCTGTAATATTTCCACAACTCTGCAGAACTCTCTTACGCGAGACACTCGCAGAAGCCCTGGGATACAGGATACTGTGCTCAATGTAAGTCCCAAAACACCTGACAAAGCAGCGCAAGAAAAACTGGGCCAATAGCGGCCGCGAGTTTCTTGAGCAATTTGAATTGGTTGGTGAGGATTTTCTGAGCTCTACGGTTCAGAATAAACGTGAGCAGCTTGTTACAGGCCTCAGACAAAAAGACAGCTGCCACAGTGGAGCGACACCAATTCTCCATCTGTTAAAAAATTCAAAACCACCATTTTGGCCAAAAAGTCGTGGCCTCAGTGTTTTGGAACGGAAAAGGCATAATTTTAGTCGAGTTTCTGTCTCAGGGAGATACCATCAACCCTTGTGAGATTTTAAAAGAAACTCAAAAGTAGCATTCAAAACAAAAGTGTGCTGACAAAAGAAATGTGCTTGTTATGTGATGACATCTGTCCTCACTCACCCTTAGCCACCAAGGCACTGGTAGATTCCTTTGGTCGGCATGTTTTGAACCCCCGCCTCCCCCTCCCCCCCCCCCCCTCCAACACACACATACACCCATATTCCCCTGACTTGGCGCCTTCACATCATCATTTTTTCATCTCCCTGAAGGCACACGTGAGCAGAATTAAATTTTCGACCCACGAGCAGGTGCAAAGGAAGGTTCTGAAGTGCGGGAATGAGTTGGTGGGAGACTTGTTTGAGGACGGCATAAGGAAGTTTGTGCTACGGTTCATTACATGCACTGAAAAGGATAGCGATTATGTGGAAAAATATTCAACAACTATATCAACAATGTCTTGAATTTTTTTCAGATACACTTTTTCTATAGGAGTATGAACATCCCGCAAACTCATATTCTTTCTTAACAGTACTAATCTACATTATACGACGGAAATTCGAAAAGAAAGCTACACTCGCACTCCAAAGGGACTCACACTACTTTTCAGCACAGTCACCAAGTCTCTGTAAAGAACAGTCAGCATGCTCTACAGATCGTTCAACTCCTCGATGATAGAAATCTACTCCTCCATCACGGAGCCATTCGAGAAACACTTTTTGAAGATCCTCATCGTTCGAAACTCCACGGCTGCTGTGAATCACTTCCTCGATTTCGTCCTGTATATTGTAGTCGGCGGTCGATGTCGATGGCCTTCCCTCCCAATTAGATTAACCCTCGTCTGTGTGGCCTAGTTCAAATTATAGGCACCAGTTCACTATGGCTGAATGTGATACTCATTTGCCCCATACACAGCCAGAGTCTCATGGTGAATCCGTGTGCAATTTCAGTGCTTTGCCGAGAAGAATCGTACTGTCCTGCGTACTTCAACTTTGAGACCAAATGAGGTGGCACAGTGGTTAGCACACTGGACACGCATTCAGAAGGACAGTGGTTCATGTCTGCTTCCGGCCGTCCAAATTTATTTTTTCCATGATTTCCCTGAATCGCATTAGGTGAATACCAGAACGGTTCTTTTGAAAGCACATTGCGTTTTTTCTTTTTTTTTTTTGTCCAACCTTCCTTAATCCCAGCTTGTGCTCCATCTCTAGTGACGTCGTTGTCGACTGGTCGTTAAACCCTAATTTTCTCTCCTTTTCAACTGTGTAGTAAGTTTGCAGTTACCACACCATTTCACTACAACACTGTGATGAACCTGTTAACCATACCACAGTGGCATTGTGTCGGAAGGGAACTCAGATCATATATTCTCTTCTGCCAATTTACCACTCTTGTTGCAAAACAGACTTACTGTGGGATGACATTTGTAACTTACTGTATGACATGAAGGAAAAGTCTAACATAACTGTATTGCATTAATTTAATCACTAACATATGTTACCTACACAGCTTTTTGGACCATTGTCTTAACTAAGTAATCATCATTACTCAGGACATTACTTTTCATCACTGCTGAGTCTTATTAGACCCATTCACAAAGAAAGCATAAACCGCTGTTTACAAACAATGCGGCTCTCTATCACAGAATAGAAACAAAATTTTGGACTTTGACCGACTCCAGTCGTGTATAAACTGAAAACAACCAACAGGGTGATCTTACTCTCGTTATCACTAAGTGGGAAGAGTAAGGTAACCACTTTTCCAGGTTTTTACTATTTCCTGAAATACTGTCAAGCAGATCTTACAGTTAGCTGTCCTTGCAGGCACTGACAGTCTCAAAATCGGTTAGGGAGTATTACAGCTCAGGATGGAAAATAAAATGTGTTTTATTATAAACTTAAGAAGTTCAGATTTTTGGATAGGACAAAAGTTCCTGATATGCTCCGTAGAACTATGGCACACAATAAAACGTCATGATACATTGGTTGGAAAGTGTAGAAACACTATTGTCTAAATATAAAACACATACATGAATTGCCTGTGTGATAATATTCAATTTTATTACACACAGAAAAAAATCACGATGCAAACACATGAGAAAACTAACAAGAACAGTAAGAGCAAAAACTATAAAAAGTGAAAGAAATAGTCCACAACCCAGGGTGTGGTGCCATGCGCCGATACTTTTTGGCCAAGGAAGGTTACTGCAGGTTCACTGACAGTCAGTCAGTCTCTATTGCACTGCCCTTATGTGATGTTCATATAATTCATCATGTTAGGAAATACTAGTCTGTCATCAAAGTAAGTGAAGGAAAATGAAGTCCCCTTACGACCCCATCCAAAACATGTTGCCACATCTGTGCCATATAATTAAATCCAAAAAGCATCGGTTAGTTGACTATGTCACTCCCAACAAGCCACATCCCACTAAAGTGCAAAGTACTGGGCATACAGGTGAATTCAAACTTGATAGCACGTCCAGCTAGTATATGGATGGCTGGGTGTGATGTACACATACCTGTCCTAGGTGACACAGCTGATTCTGGGAATGGAGGCCAGATTTGCAGCAGCAAGGGAATTCCTAGATTTTACCGCCAACTTCCGAAGGTGCCACGCTGTGCGAATCTCGGGAAAAGTGCTAGAGAGACCCTTGCAACGATCCAACAAATGTTTGGGGGACAGAGCATGAGCCATACGCGTGTGTTTGAGTGGCATGTTCGGTTTAGGGCCGGCCGTACAGACGTCGAAGATGATGCTCACACTGGAAGGCCCGTTAGCCGCACAACGCCAAACATTGTTGCCAAATTTCAACAATTGGTTCGTGCGGATCGACGTCGAACCATTCAAGACCTTGCGGATGAAGTGGGTATTGGTTATGGGACATGTCAACGTATGTTGACTGATGAATTGGGCATGCATCGTGTCGCCGCAAAATTTGTGCCGAGGATCTTGGTTGCCGATCAGAAGGCACAGTGTGTTGAAGTGTGCACGGATCTTCGTCACACCACATCTGATGAACCAACCTTCTTGTCACGGGTTGTCACTGGCGACGAGAGCTGGATTTACGGTTATGACCCAGAGACAAAGCAACAATCGTCCCAGTGGAAGAGCCCGGGATCTCCAAGACCCAAAAAAGCGAGACAGGTGAAGAGCAAAGTGAAGAGGATGATCATCGTTCTCTTTGATACCAAGGGAATTGTGCACAAAGAATTCGTCCCACCCAACCAAACAGTGAATTCCGCGTACTACTGTGACGTTTTGCGACGGCTCCGTGAAAACATGTGGCGACGACAGCCTGAACTTTGGCGTCAAGGGCACTGGCTGCTGCGTCATGACGACGCGCTCTGTCACACGTCCTTGCTCACCAGAACTGACATTGATACACAACTGTGAGCGGTCTCACAAAACTTTCCCCACTCCACAGTGTAACCGCACGAATTGCACAATACCGTGACCTGCTGTTCAGGCTTGCTCAGACCAAACAGACTGTCATGCTCGCCAAAATCGGCATGTAATGTGGGGCATCCCCGTACCATGTGCTCTGCTCCAGTCATACACAAATAAGTAAGGGCAGATTCGATACATTATATACAAAATCGATATCGGTACCCTCACAAGTATAATCGTTCCCTCACGCCAAGTTGCATCATTGGGTTTCTAGTTTCCGCCTCTAACTGTAATGTAGTCACGCTCTGTCAACTGCACTGTTTCTTTAACTTTTTGTGCTCTGTGATCTTCCTGTTCTTGTTAGCTAGCTAATATGTTCATATCATGATTTTGTGTGTGTGTGTGTGTGTAATAAAAGTGAATATTATCACATCGGTAATTTGTGTATGTGTTTTATGTGTAGAAGTTCGTGTTCCTACATAATTCGTGACCCTGAAGAAGAAATTATGTGTTCCAGATAGCTACCCAGTACCAAACATCTAGGAATTTCACATGTGTTCTGGGGTGGGGGGAGACAATTTTTAATGTGTTACATTGCTGAAAAGATGCCAATGACAACCAATAACATATCTAAAACTACAATGATAATGCCTGTTTGGACTGTATGAGTTTTTGAGTATGCTTTTTGGGGTTAAAAACGCGGCCCAGATGTGGCAACATTTTTTGGATGCCTTATAAGTGGCCTTCTATTTTGCTTCACTTACCTTGATGGCATACTAGTATCTTCTGAAAATGACTAATTTCATGAACATCACTTAAGAGCAGTGCGATAGAGCCTAACTGATAATGGAAATACACTCACTGAGGACAAGTACATCATCTGTAAACCTTGGTAGCCTTCCTTAGCTATAAAGTGTCAGCACACAACATCACACCCTTACCTGGGAAGTTATATACTTTAGTGTCCTTCCTGCTCAGGAACCACTGCAACACAAATGCCTTTCACAAACTCAGTGGCAGGTCACAGCATAATAGGCAAGCGCCTTCTCCAGTGGACACAACGACAACTGTGGTCAAGAACTTGCAAGAAAGCCTCACCATTGCTATGATACTCAATCACCAGACTCCTGAGATGTACTTAGGTTTTGTTGTTGACATCAGCCAATACACTCGGTGCAGCAGTGCACCAAAAAGTTAACAGATATTGGCAACCGCTGAGTTTCTTTTCCCGAAAGCTGCAACACGCCAAACATACTGGAGCACTTACGACCTATGAGAGCATCCTACATTTCCAACCCCTTGTCGAGGCCCGGTCTGTAACAATTACACTGACCACAAACCCATCCTGCCAGTGATCGAAAAGTTCAGCGACAAGTGCTCTCCACGCTAATTCAGACACATGAAATATGTCTGCCAATTTACAATGGATATCTGCCACACTAATGGCACCTACAATATTGCAGCTGCCTAATGTTCTTATAGCAACAGCCTCATGCCTGCTTTGAACTACAATGACCTTACCTCTGCGCAGTCTTCAGATCAACAACTTCAATGGTTATTGAATGACTCCCCCATCAGCCTATGCCTGCAACTGTTGGTTGCACCTTACGGTACGGCAACTTTATTGTGTGATGTGTCTAGAAACAACCTGAGACCCTACATCATGCTTTAGTTTTGATAGAAATCTTCTGCCAGAATCCACAACCTGGTGTACTCCGGGGCCAATGTCGCTGTCAAATGACTGATAGATTCGTGTGGCTTTCAGTGAGCACAGATGCATGTGCCTGGGCTAGTGCATGCTTACAGCACCAATGCAGCGAGCCTAGACGTCATGTGCACGCAGATGTGGGACGTTTTCCAGCATCAACGATCAGGTTTGGGCATGTTCACATTGACCTAGTTGGCCCTCTTTCCCCATCTCATGGCTGTGAGCAGATGCACACGGTGGGCAGAGGCTGCTCCCATCAAGGACATATCTGCTGAGATGACCACTAGGACGTTCACTGAGACCTGGTTGGCACATTTCAGTTATCCTCTGCACGTCACTACAGACCAAAGGCGGCACTTTGAGTGCAACCTTTTCAGTGATCTAACAAAATTGTACAGTTTCCATCGTCATCATACCGCAAGCTACCACCTGGCAAGCAGTAGCATGGTTCAGAGATGGCGCCGCACTTTAAAAGCCACCATAATGTGCCACAATGATGCTTGGACTCCAGTATTGTCCCTGGTTCTGCTAGGACTATGGACGGCCTTCGAAACAGACCTTTGTTCCTCGTCAGCAGAGATGGTCTACAGCAAAGCTCTGCACGTATTAGCAGATTTCCTCATCCAGTCACCACTGCCGGATTAGTCACAGCTTCTCCACCTGGTACAAAAATTGCGGGGCCATGTGGCATGGATACGTCATCCTCCAGTGTCGCGCCATGCATCTCAGTCGGTTTCCATGCACAAGGCGATAGCAGACTTCTCTCACCTCATGCTTCACACAGACATCGTCTGCGCAGCACTACAATCTCCTTAATCCAGATCTTTCCTATTTCTAGGGCAAGGGGAACACACGAGGGATATCGTCCAAAATGGCAAGTGCACCAAAGTCTCCCCTGAGCTCGTTAAGCCTTCCTGGATTTTACCGCCAACTTCCAAAAGTGCCACGCCGACATAAGGGAACCACTTTCTCACACACCTTCCCTGCTACAGTACGAGGCGTCCACAGTGTACAACACCAAAAGAAGACCGATATCTCACCATCAGTGCCCGCAGATGGCCACGGAGTACTGCAGGTAGCTTTGCTCGGGACCTTACTGCAGCCACTGGAACAGTTGTCTCCAGGCACACAGTCTACAGACGACTGAACAAGACATGGTTTATTGACCCGCAGAGCTGCAATGTGCATTCCACTGAACCCTGGTCACAGGAGAGCCCTTTAAGCCTGGTGTCAAGAACACAGTACATGGTCATTGGAACAGTGGTCCCAGGTTATGTTCACAGACGAGTCCAGGTATAGTCTGAACTGTAATTCTCAACAGGTTTTCATCTGGCGTGAACCAGGAACCAGATACCAATCCCTTAATGCCCTTGAAAGGGACATGTATGGAGGTCGTGGTTTGATGGTGTAGGGTGGGATTATGATTGGTGCACGTACACCCCTACATGTCTTTGACAGAGGAACTGTAACAGGTCAGGTGCATCGGGACGACAGTTTGCACCAGTATGTCCACCTTTTCAGGGGTGCAGTGTGTCCCACCTTCCTCCTGATGGATGATAACGCACGGCCCCACCGAGTTGCCATCGTCGAGGGTTTCCCTGAAACAGAAGATATCAGGCGAATGGAGTGGCCTGCCTGTTCTCCAGACCTAAATCCCATCGAGCAGGTCTGGGATGCTCTCGGTAGACGTATCGCTGCACGTCTTCAAACCTCTATGACACTTCAGGAGCTCCGACAGGCGCTGGTGCAAGAATGGGAGGCTGTTACCAGCAGCTGCTCGACCACCTGATCGAGAGTATGCCAACCCGTTGTGTGGCCTGTGCACGTGTGCATGGTGATCATATCCCATACTGATGACTGGGTACATGCGCAGGAAACAGTGACGTATTGCAGCGCATGTGTTTCGGTATGCTTTTCTCAACTTATCACCAATACTGTGGACTTACAGATCTGTGTCGTGTGTGTTCCCTATGTGCCTATGCTTTAAGCGCCAGTTTTGTGTAGTGCCACGATGTGTGGCACTACATTCTGCAATTATCCTTAATTTATGAGCATGAGTGTAGTTTTCCGTCTACACTGACTCAAGCAGCGAAAGTTTAACTATAAGCACCCAGTATCTAGGAGTACATGTATGGAGCAATTGGAAGTGGGGTGACCACTTAAAACTAATAGAAAAATAGACGTATGCTAGACAGATTCATTGGAAGATTTCTCGAGAAATGTAGTCCACCCAAGAAGGAGGTAGCTTACAAAACCCTCGTTCGACCGAAACTTGAATACTGCTCGTCAGTTTGCCGTCCATAATGGGTAGGATAAAAGAAACAGAGAAGATCCTAAGAAGAGTGGCACATTTGATAACAGGTTCAAACCAGAGCAACGTATTTCTTTACAGGTCCATTTAGTTGGCGCTAAAGCATTACAGAAATGTTCGGCCATCTCCAGTGGCAGACAACGCAAGATGGGCGTTCTGTAGTTTACTGTTATACGCTAAAGAGCCAAAGAAACTGGTACAAACGCCTAATATCGTGTAGGACCACCGCGAACATCTACATCTACATTTATACTCCGCAAGCCACCCAACGGTATGTGGTGGAGGGCATTTTACGTGCCACTGTCATTACCTCCCTTTCCTGTTCCAGTCGCGTCTGGTTCGCGGGAAGAACGTCTGCCGGAAAGCCTCCGTGCGCGCACGAATCTCTCTAATTTTACATTCGTGATCTCCTCGGGAGGTATAAGTAGGGGGAAGCAATATTTTCCATACCTCATCCAGAAACGCACCCTCTCGAAACCTGGACAGCAAGCTACACCGCGATGCAGAGCGCATCTCTTGCAGAGTCTGCCACTTGAGTTTGCTAAACATCTCCGTAATGCTATCACGCCTACCGAATAACCGTGTGACGAAATGCGCCGCTCTTCTTTGGATCTTCTCTATCTTCTCTGTCTACCCGAACTGGTACGGATCCCACACTGATGAACAATACTCAAGTATAGGTCGAACGAGTGTTTTGTAAGCCACTTCCTTTGTTGATGGACTACATTTTCTAAGGACTCTCCCAATGAATCTCAACCTGGCACCCGACTTAACAACAATTAATTTTATATGATCATTCCACCTCAAATCGTTCCGTACGCATACTCCCAGATATTTTACAAAAGTAACTGCTACCAGTGTTTGTTCCGTTATGATATAATCATACAATAAAGGATCCTTCTTTCCATGTGTGAATAGGTTGTTTAGGTTTTATGTTGGTAACGCCACTTAGCGCTCTGTATGAAAATCGCTGACTGTGCTGTGTGCAGTCTGTGGCTGGTTGGCATTGTTGGAATATTTGCCATTGTAGTGTTGGCAGATGGATGTGAACAGTGCGTAGCGTTGCGCAGTTGGAGATGAGCCGCCAACAGTGGTGGATGTGGGGAGAGAGATGGAAGAATTTTGAGAGCGGACGATCTGGACGTGTGTCTTTTGAATATTATTAAGGTAAATACATTGTTTGTTCTCTATCAAAATCTTTCATTTGCTAACTACGCCGATCAGTAGTTAGTGCCTTCAGTAGTTAGAATCTTTTATTTAGCTGGCAGTATTGGCGCTCGCTGTATTGTAGTAGTTTGAGTAACGAAAATTGTTGTGAGGTAAGTGATTCATGAAAGGTGTAGGTTATTGTTAGTCAGAGCCATTCTTTTGTAGGGATTATTGAAAGTCATATTGGGTTACGCTAAAAATATTGTGTGCCAGTTTAGTGACTGTCTGAGTACGTTCAGTTATGCACAGCTGTTTGAAAATCAAATAACGAAGAGGTTTTGCAGCACTGTGATTTTTTTCTAAGGGGATGTTTCATATGTATTCGCAATACATTACATTTGTCTATGTTAAGGGTCAGTTGCCACTCCCTGCACCAAGTGCCTATCCGCTGCAGATCTTCCTGCATTTCGCTGCAATTTTCTAATGCTGCAACTTCTCTGTATACTATAGCATCATCCGCGAAAAGCCGCATGGAACTTCCTACACTATCTACTAGGTCATTTATATATATTGTGAAAAACAATGGTCCCACAACACTCCCCTGTGGCACGCCAGAGGTTAGTTTAACGTCTGTAGACGTCTCTCCATTGAGAACTACGTGCTGTGTTCTGTTTGCTAAAAACTCTTCAATCCAGCCACACTGCTGGTCTGATATTCCGTAGGCTCTTGCTCTGTTTATCAGGCGACAGTGCGGAACTGTATCGAACGCGTTCCCGAAGTCAAGGAACATGGCATCTACCTGGGAGCCTGTATCTAATATTTTCTGGGTCTCATGAACAAATAAAGCGAGTTGGGTCTCACACGATCACTGTTTCCTGAATCCATGTTGATTCCTACAAGAGTAGATTCTGGATTTCCAGAAATGACATGTGTAAGTAGGCTGTTTAGGTTTTTATGTTGGTAACGCCACGTAGCGCTCTGTATGAAAATCACTGGCTGTGCTGTGTGCAGTATGTGGCTGGTTGGCGTTGTTGGAATATTCGCTATTGTAGTGTTTTGCAGCTGCATGTGAACAGCGCGTAGTGTTGCGCAGTTGAAAGTGAGCTGCGTGCAGTGGTGGATGTGGGGAGAGAGATGGCAGAATTCTGAGAGCGGACGATCTGGATGTGTGTCCATAAGAAAGAGTAAATTTGTAATACTGGATATCATGAACTGATATACATATATATATATGGCTATTACAAATGATTGAAGCGATTTCATAAATTCACTGTAGTTCCATTCATTGACATATGGTCACGACACACTACAGATACGTAGAAAAACTCAAAGTTTTGTTCGGCTGAAGCCGCACTTCAGGTTTCTGCCGCCAGAACGCTCGAGAGCGCAGTGAGACAAAATGGCGACAGGAGCCGAGAAAGCGTATATCATAACAGTGCAACGACACTTCAGGACGAAGTTCAACAATGATCCACCAACTGCTAACTCCATTCGGCGATGGTAAGCGCAGTTTAAAGCTTCTGGATGCCTCTGTAAGGGGAAATCAACGGGTCGGCCTACAGTGAGCGAAGAAACGGTTGAACGCGTGCAGGCAAGTTTCACGCGTAGCCCGCGGAAGTCGACGAATAAAGCAAGCAGGGAGCTAAACGTACCACGGCCGACTGCTACAAGCCCTGACACCCGATGACAAAGTCAAACGCTTTGAATTTTCGGCGCGGTTGCAACAGCTCACGGAAGAGGATGTGTTCAGTGCGAAACTTGTTTTCAGTGATGAAGCAACATTTTTTTCTTAATGGTGAAGCGAACAGATACAATGTGCGAATCTGGGAGGTAGAGAAACCTCACGCATTCGTGCAGCAAATTCGCAATTCATCAAAAGTTAACGTGTTTTGTGCAATCTCACGGTTTAAAGTTTACGGCTCCTTTTTCTTCTGCGAAAAAAACGTTACAGGACACGTGTATCTGGACATGCTGGAAAATTGGCTCATGCCACAACTAGAGACCGACAGCGCCGACTTCATCTCTCAACAGGATGGTGCTCCACCGCACTTCCATCATGATGTTCGGCATTTCTTAAACAGGAGATTGGAAAACCGATGGATCGTTCGTGGTGGAGATCATGATCAGCAATTCATGTCATGGCTTCCACGCTCTCCCGACTTAACCCCATGCGATTTCTTTCTGTGGGGTTATGTGAAAGATTCAGTATTTAAAGCTGCTCTACCAAGAAACGTGCCAGAACTGCGAGCTCGCATCAACGATGCTTTCGAACTCATTGATGGGGACATGCTGCGCCGAGTGTGGGAGGAACTTGATTATCGGCTTGATGTCTGCCGAATCACTAAAGGGGCACATATCGAACATTTGTGAATGCCTAAAAAAACTTTTTGAGTTTTTGTATGTGTGTGCAAAGCATTGTGAAAATATCTCAAATAATAAAGTTATTGTAGAGCTGTGAAATCGCTTCAATCATTTGTAATAACCCTGTATATATATATATATATATATATATATATATATATATATATATATATATCAGTTCATGATGTCAAGTATTACAAATTTATATATATATATATATATATATATATATATATATATATATATATAATGACTTTTGAACTTTATTAAGGTAAATACATTGTTATTTGTTCTCTATGAAAGTCTTTGATTTGTTAACTATGCCCATCAGTAGTTAGTGCCTTCAGTAGTTAGAATCTTTTATTCAGCTAGCACTATTGGCTCGCTGTATTGCAGTAGTTCGAGTAACGAAGATTTTTGTGAGGTAAGTGATTCGTGAAAGGTATAGGTTATTGTTAGTCAGGGCCATTCTTTTGTAGGGATTATTGAAACTCAGATTGCGTTGCCCTAAAAATATTGTGTGTCAGTTTAGTGTTGATCAGGATAAGTAAAGAGAGTAATGTCTGAGTACGTTCAGTTTTGCTCAGCTGTTTGAAAATCAAATAACGTAAGGGGTTTATCAGCACAGTAGTTCATACATTTTTCTAAGGGGAGGCTTCACATGATGTTGTTGTTGTTGTGGCCTTCAATCCTGAGACTGGTTTGATGCAGCTCTCCATGCTACTCTATCCTGTGCAAGCTTCTTCATCTACCAGTACTTACTGCAACCTACATCCTTCTCGATCTGCTAAGTGTATTCATCTCTTGGTCTCCCTCTACGATTTCTACCCTCCAACACTGCCCTCCAATGCTAAATTTGTGATCCCCTGATGCCTCAGAACATGTCCTACCAACCGATCCCTTCTTCTAGTCAAGTTGTGCCACAAACTCCTCTTCTCCCCAATTCTATTCAATACCTCCTCACTAGTTATGCGATCTACCCATCTAAACTTCACCATTCCTCTGTAGCGCCACATTTCGAAAGCTTCTATTCTCTTCTTGTCCAAACTATTTATCGTCCATGTTTCACTTCCATACATGGCTACACTCCATACAAATACTTTCAGAAACAACTTCTTGATACTTAAATCTATACTCGATGTTAACAAATTTCTCTTTTTCAGAAACGCTTTCCTTGCCATTGCCAGTCTACGTTTTATATCCTCTCTACTTCGACCATCATCAGTTATTTTGCTCCCCAAATAGCAAAACTCATTTACTACTTTAAGTGTCTCATTTCCTATTCTAACTCCCTCAGCATCACCGGACTTAACAATTTGTCCATTATATTTGGACTGTTGAGCTCCGTGGCTGTGGATAATGATATTTTATTGTAAAAATACAGCAACCAGCCACTATTTAATGCGTTTTATTTACGCTGGTTGCTGTATTTTTACAATAAAATATCACCGGACTTAATTCGACTACATTCCATTATCCTCGTTTTGCTTTTGTTGATGTTCATCTTATATCCTCCTTTCAAGACATTGTCCATTCCGTTCAACTGCTCTTCCAGGTCCTTTGCTGTCTCTGACAGAATTACAATGTCATCGGCAAACCTCAAAGTTTTTATTTCTTCTCCATGGGTTTTAATACCTACACCAAATTTTTCTTTTGTTTCCTTTACTGCTTGCTCAATATACGGATTGAATAACATCGGGGAGAGGCTACAACCCTGTCTCATTCCCTTCCGAACCGCTGCTTCCCTTTCGTGCCCCTCGACTCTTATAACTGCCATCTGGTTTCTGTATAAATTGTAAATAGCCTTTCGCTTCCTGTATTTTACCCCTGTCCCCTTTAGAATTTGAAAGAGAGTATTCCAGTCCACATTGTCAAAAGCTTTCTATATGTCTACAAATGCTAGAAACGTAGGTTTGCCTTTCCTTAATCTTTCTTCTAAGATAAGTCGTAAGGTCAGTATTGCCTCACGTGTTCCAACATTTCTAAGGAATCCAAACTGATCTTCCCCGAGGTCTGCTTCTACAAGTTTTTTCATTCGTCCGTAAAGAATTCGCGTTAGTATTTTGCAGCTGTGAGTTATTAAACTGATAGTTCGGTAATTTCCACATTTGTCAACACCTGCTTTCTTTGGGATTGGAATTATTATTTTATTCTTGAAGTCTGAGGGTATTTCGCCTGTCTAATACATCTTGCTCACCAGATGGTAGAGTTTTGTCAGGACTGGCTCTCCCAAGGCCGTCAGTAGTTCTAATGGAATGTTGTCTACTCCTGGGGCCTTGTTTCGACTCAGGTCTTTCAGTGCTCTGTCAAACTCTTCACGCAGTATCGTATCTCCCATTTCATCTTCATCTACATCTTCTTCCATTTCTATAATATTGTCCTTAAGTACATCGCCCATGTATAGACCCTCTATATACTCCTTCCACCTTTCTGCTTTCCCTTCTTTGCTTAGAACTGGCTCTCTATCAGAGCTCTTGATATTCATACGAGTGGCTCTCTTTTCTCGAAAAGTCTCTCTAATTTTCCTGTAGGCAGTATCTATCTTGCCCCTAGTGAGATAGGCCTCTACATCTTTACATTTGTCCTCTAGCCATCCCTGCTTAGCTATTTTGCACTTCCTGTCGATCTTATTTTTGAGACGTTTATATTCTTTTTTGCCTCCTTCATTTACAGCGTTTTTATGTTTCCTCCTTTCATCAATTAAATTCAATATTTCTTCTGTTACCCAAGGATTTCTACAAGCCCTCGTCTTTTTACCTACTTGATCCTCTGCTGCCCTCACTGCTTCATCCCTCAGAGTTACCCATTCTTCTTTTGCTGTACTCCTTTCCCCCACTGCTGTCAGTTGTTCCCTTATGCTCTCCCTGAAACTCTACACAACCTCTGGTTCTTTCAGTTTATCCAGGTCCCATCTCCTTAAATTCTCACCTTTTTGCAGTTTCTTCAGTTTCAATCTGCAGTTCATAACCAATAGATTGTGGTCAGAATCCACATCTGCCCCTGGAAATGTCTTACAATTTAAAACCTGGTTCCTAAGTCTCTGTCTTACCATTATGTAATCTATCTGATACCTTTTAGTATCTCCAGGATTCTTCCAGGTATACAACCTTCTTTTATGATTCTTGAACCAAGTTTTAGCTATGATTAAGTTATGCTCTGTGCAAAATTCTACCAGGCGGCTTCCTCTTTCATTTCTTAACCCCAATCCATGTTCACCTACTGTGTTTCCTTCTCTCCCTTTTCCTACTCTCGAATTCCAGTCACCCATGACTATTAAATTTTCGTCACCCTTCACTATCTGAATAATTTCTTTTATCTCATCATACATATCATCAATTTCTTCATCCTCTGCAGAGCTAGTTGGCATATAAACTTGTACTACTGTAGTAGGCATGGGCTTCGTGTCTATCTTAGCCACAATAATGCGTTCATTATGCTGTTTGTAGTAGCTTACGCGCAGTGCTATTTTCCTATTCATTATTAAACCTACTCCTGCATTACCTCTATTTGATTTTGTATTTATAATCCTGTATTCACCTGACCAAAACTCTTGTTCCTCCTGCCACCGAACTTCACTAATTCCCACTATATCTAACTTCAACCTATCCATTTCCCTTTTCGAATTTTCTAACCTACGTGTCCGATTAAGGGATCTGACATTCCACGCTCCGATCCGTAGAACGCCAGTTTTCTTTCTCCTGATAACGACGTCCTCTTGAGTAGTCCCCGCTCGGAGATCCGAATGGGGGAGTATTTTACCTCCGGAATATTTTACCCAAGAGGACGCAATCATCATTTAATCATACAGTAAAGTTGCATGTCCTCGGGAAATATTACGGCTGTAGTTTCCCCTTGCTTTCAGCCGTTCTCAGTATCAGCACAGCAAGGCCGTTTCGGTTAGTGTTGCAAGGCCAGATCAGTCAATCATCCAGACTGTTGCCCCTGCAACTACTGAAAAGGCTGCTGCCCCTCTTCAGGAACCACACGTTTGTCTGGCCTCTCAACAGATACCCCTCCGTTGTGGTTGCACCTACGGTACGGCCATCTGTATCGCTGAGGCACGCAAGCCTCCCCACCAACGGCAAGGTCCACGGTTCATGGGGGGATACCGAGCAAAAAACATGTTCTAAAATTCTACAACAGATAGATGTCAGCGATATAGGCCTAGAAGTGCCGCAACATGGCGTGGCATAGACTCGATTAATGTCTGAAGTAGTGCTGGAGGGCTGTCCACAAATCCGCAATAGAACGAGTGGGCGGAGATCTCTGTAAGTTGGTATGCAGAGTGTAGACCTAGATGTAGATGTAATGACAAGTGACTATGTTGCACCCCGAAAAATTACTGTGTCGCGTGGGCTGGGCAGCGTCGGGTGAATGTGAGCGGTGGACAGGGGGCGGACGGCGAGGGCACGCACCTTGTTGAGGCAGTAGCGGAACTCGGCGACCTCGTAGGCGGGGTTGGCGCAGACGAGCACCATGCCGGCGCGGCCGGCGGCCAGCGCGGCCAGGTACCACTCGGCCGAGTTGCCGCCCCACAGCGCCAGACGGTCCCCGCGCCGCAGCCCGGCGTCCAGCAGCCCGGCCGCCAGGCGGTCCACCTGCAACACAGGCGCAGCGTGCGGAACAGCGGGGGGCGCGCCACGCGTCCAGTCTCTCTCGAGTCCTGCGAAATTTCAATTAACTGCTGGGAAATAAAACTCATAGGAAATCTTAATGCGATTTTGTCATATGATGACATGTTGGAGACCGTGGCTGTTTTTGAAGACAAATGTGTTGCGTGGTTGGAATGATCTCAGTGACAAATCTAAAGTTTACAGTGAGAACTATTACGTGTGCAACAACGAGGATGCAGTGGAAATGCATTTACATCGATTGGATGAACGTTATGGAAACAATCACTCGAAACCGACGTTTCACGACAATTAATCTATAAAAACACACCAAATGTCAGAAAGAAAGCGTGTAAACCGTCTGATGATGAATCGCAACGATTCGAAACCGGTAACGGTTTCCTTTGAAGAAAGGAACTCAAAGAAAATTTGTGGCTGGTTGCTGTCCTAACACCATCAACATTTGTCAAAGGAAATCCTTACGTAGCTGTTGCCCAATACATACACTACTGGCCATTAAAATTGCTACACTACGAACATGACGTGCTACAGAAGCGAAATTTAACCGAGACGAAGAACATGCTGTAATATGCAAATAATTAGCTTTCCAGAACATTCACACAAGGTTGGCGCCGGTGGCGACATCTACAACGTGCTGACATTAGGAAAGTTTCCAACCGATTTCTCATACACAAACAGCAGTTGACCGGCGTTGCCTTGTGAAACGTTGTTGTGATGCCTCGTGTAAGGAGGAGAAATGCGTACCATCACGTTTCCGACTTTGATAAAGGTCGGATTCTAGCCTATCGCGATTGCGGTTTATCGTATCGCGACATTGCTGCTCGCGTTGATCGAGATCCAATGACAGTTAGCAGAATATGTAATCGGTGGGTTCAGGATCCCAACGGCCTCGAATCACTAGCAGTCGAGATGACAGGCATATCATCCGCATGGCTGCAACGGATCGTGCAGCCACGTCTCGATCCCTGAGTCAACAGATGGGGACGTTTCTTCTCGGTGTAGCAATTTTAACGGCCGATAGTGTATGTGGAGCTTATGTGAAATTTGCATATGCGGGCAAAGATACGGGTAAAAAGCTCCTGGTAAACCCCTCAATCGATTTCAAAGAAACTTGGTACACATATTACTTAGCGTGTGGAAAGAAGTACAGTGGGATTAAGAAGCAGAAAACTCCTATTCGGGTTTGGGTGATAGCGTAGAGAAGGGAGTTGGAAGAGATGGACAGACAGAGGAAGGAGGAGATGCACACAGATATGGAAGAGGAGGAGATGGATACAGAGAGGGTGAGGGGGAAATACAAAGAAAACTGGAAGAAGAGGAGATAGGCAGACAGAGGGGGAGCGGGAGATGGATTGAGAGAGGGGGGAGCGGGAGATGGGAAGACAGTTGGGGAAAGAGTTAGTGGACAGAGAAAAGAAAGAGGAAAGGCACAGTGAGAGGGGGAGGAGATGGGCAGGGACAAGGAAAGAGAAGAGGAGAGGCAGAGGAGGAACGAGGCGATGGACTAATGTACACTACTGGCCATTAAAATTGCTACACCAAGAAGAAATGCAAATGATAAACGGGTATTCATTGGACAAATATATTATACTAGAACTGACATATGATTACATTTTCACGCAATTTGGGTGCATAGATCCTCAGAAATCAGTACCCAGAACAACCACCTCTGGCAGAAATAACGGCCTTGATACGCCTGGGCATTGAGTCAAACAGAGCTTGGATAGCGTGTACAGATACAACTGCCCGTGCAGCTTCAACACGATACCACAGTTCATCAAGAGTAGTGACTGGCGATTGTGATGAGTCAGTTGTTCGGCCACCATTGACCAGAAGTTTTCAATTGGTGAGAGATCTGGAGAATGTGCTGGCCAGGCCAGCAGTCGAACATTTTCTGTATCCAGAAAGGCCCGCACAGGACCTGCAACATGCGGTCGTGCATTATCCTGCTGAAATGTAGGGTTTTGCAGGGATAGAATGAAGGGTAGAGCCACGGGACGTAACACATCTGAAATGTAACGTCCACTGTTCAAAGTGGCGTCAATGCGAACAAGAGGTGACCGAGACGTGTAACCAACGGCACCCCATACCATCACGCTGGATGCCAGTGTGGCGATGACGAATACACGCTTCCAATGTGCGTCCACCGCGATGTCGCCAAACACGGATGCGACCATCATGATGCTGTAAACAGAACCTGGATTCATCCGAAAAAATGACGTTTTGCCATTCCTGCACCCAGGTTCGTCGTTGAGTACACCATAGCTCCCATCTCTGATGCAACGTCAACGGTAACTGCAGCCATGGTCTGCTGCAAACGTCGTCGAACTGTTCGTGCAGACTGTTGATGTCTTGCAAACGTCCCCATCTGTTGACTCAGGGATCGAGACGTGGCTGCACGATCCGTTACAGCCATGCGGATAAGATGCCTGTCATCTCGACTGCTAATGATACGAGGCCGTTGGGATCCAGCACGGCGTTCCGTATTACCCTCCTGAACCCACCGATTCCATATTCTATTAACAGTCACTGGATCTCGAACAACGTAAGCAACAACGTCGCGATACGATAAACCGCAATCGCGATAGACTAAAATCCGACCTTCATCAAAGTCGGAAACGTGATGGTACGCATTTCTCCTCCTGATACGAGGCATCACAACAACGTTTCAGCAGACAACGCCGGTCAACTGCAGTTTGTGTATGAGAAATCGGTTGGAAACTTTCCTAATGTCAGCACGTTGTAGGTGTCGCCACCGGCGCCAACCTTGTGTGAATGCTCTGAAAAGCTAATCATTTGCATATCACAGCATCTTCTTCCTGTCGGTTAAATTTCGCGTCTGTAACACGTCATCTTCTTGGTGTTGTTGTTGTTGTTGTGGTCTTCAGTCCTGAGACTGGTTTGATGCAGCTCTCCATGCTACTCTATCCTGTGCAAGCTTCTTCATCTCCCAGTACCTACTGCAACCTACATCCTTCTGAATCTGCTTAGTGTATTCATCTCTTGGTCTCCCCCTACGATTTTTACCCTCCACACTGCCCTCCAATACTAAATTGGTGATTCCTTGATGCCTCAGAACATGCCCTATCAACCGATCCCTTCTTCTGGTCAAGTTGTGCCACAAACTTCTCTTCTCCCCAATCCTATTCAACATTTCCTCATTAGTTATGTGATCTACCCTTCTAATCTTCAGCATTCTTCTGTAACACCACATTTCGAAAGCTTCTATTCTCTTCTTGTCCGAACTATTTACCGTCCAGGTTTCACTTCCATACATGGCTACACTCCATACAAATACTTTCAGAAATGACTTCCTGACACTTAAATCTATACTCGATGTTAACAAATTTCTCTTCTTCAGAAACGCTTTCCTTGCCATTGCCAGTCTACATTTTATATCCTCTCTACTTCGACCATCATCAGTTATTTTGCTCCCCAAATAGCAAAACTCCTTTACTACTTTAAGTGTCTCATTTCCTAATCTAATACCCTCAGCATCACCCGACTTCATTCGACTACATTCCATTATCCTCGTTTTGCTTTTGTTGATGTTCATCTTATATCCTCCCTTCAAGACACCATCCATTCCGTTCAACTGCTCTTCCAAGTCCTTTGCTGTCTCTGACAGAATTACAATGTCATCGGCGAACCTCAAAGTTTTTATTTCTTCTCCATGGATTTTAATACCTACTCCGAATTTTTCTTTTGTTTCCTTTACTGCTTGCTCAATATACAGATTGAATAACATCGGGGAGAGGCTACAACCCTGTCTTACTCCATTCCTAACCATTGCTTCCCTTTCATGGCCTTCGACTCTTATAACTGCCATCTGGTTTCTGTACAAATTGTAAATAGCCTTTCGCTCCCTGTATTTTACCCCTGCCAGCTTTAGAATTTGAAAGAGAATATTCCAGAGAGTATTCTTGGTGTAGCAATGTTAATGGCCAGTAGTGTACATTAGTCCACCTCATCGTTCCTCCTCTGTCTCTCCTCTGCTCTTTCCATGTCCCTGCCCATCTCTTCCCTTCTCTCTCTGTGCCTTTCCTCTTTCTTTTCTCTGTCCACTAACTCTTCCCCAACTGTCTTCCCATCTCCTGCTCTCCTCTCTGTCAATCCATCTCCTGCTCCCTCTCTGTCTGCCTATCTCCTCTTCTTCCAGTTTTCTTTCTATTTCCCCCTCCCCCTCTCTCTATCCATCTCCTCCTCTTGCATATCAGTGTGAATCTCCTCCTTCCTCTTTCTGTTCATCTATTCCTTCTCTGCGCTAACACCCAAACCCCAATAGGAGTTTTCTGCTTCTTAACCCCACAGTACTTCTTTCCACACGCTAAATAATATATATACCACGTTTCTTTGAAATCGATTCAGATGTTTCAAAATTGTTCAAATGGCTCTCAACACTATGGGACTTAACATCTGAGGTCATCAGTCCCCTAGATTGAGAGCTACTTAAACCTAACTAACCTAAGGACATCACACACATCCATGCCCGAGGCAGGTTTCGAACCTGCGACCGTAGCAGCAGCGCGGTTCCGGACTGAAGCGCCTAGAACCGCTCGGCCATAATGATTCAGGGGTTTACGAGGAGCTTTTTACCCGCATATGAACATGTCACATATGCTCCACATTTACACTCTAAGAAAAAAAATTCACCCCTAAGAAATTATTCGAATGGGATGGAAATCGGTAGATGTGATGTACATGTACAGAAAAACAATTTATTACAATTTTTAACTTTCGTAGTCCTGTCATCATCAGCTGTGTATAATATTATGGTATGTTGAAAATGCTACTACAGCTGTGTCACACTTCCCCTGTCAACAGGTACCGCAAGAACATCAACATACGTATCATCCACGCTTAATAAACTTAACGGAGACAGTACTGTCCGCCGCTCGTGGTCTCGCGGTAGCGTTCTCGCTTCCCGAGCACGGGGTCCCGGGTTCGATTCCCGGCGGGGTCAGAGATTTTCACCTGCCTCGAAATGACTGGGTGTTTGTGTTGTCCTCATCATTTCATCATCATCCAGGAAAGTGGCGAAATTGGACTGAGCAAAGATTGGGTAATTGTACGGGCGCTGATAACCACGCAGTTGAGCGCCCCACAAACCAAACATCATCATCGGAGACAGTACTACGAGAAAGAGAAAAAAATGCTCATCGAGAAAGGGTTGTGACACTGCACCAATGGCATGTTGAACAACCATTACATAGACAGTTCACAGTAGAAACTGAACACATCCTCACAAGTGAAGAAGAAAAAACTATTTGTCAAAGAAGCGCAGAACTAACCAGAGAATTAGTGAAAAATGGAGTAAGGAGTACAATAACATAATCACAGAAGACACATAATAAGATCAAACACAAAGAAGCAGCCACCATGAAAACATTGAAACAAAAGTTAATAACCAATAACATTATAATAATAAGGGCGGACAAGGGAAATGTAACAGTACTTGCGGACAAGGGACAATACATCACAACCCCTAAGGAATCATTAAATGCCATCACTATACAGGGTGTTACAAAAAGGTACGGCCAAACTTTCAGGAAACATTCCTCACACACAAAGAAAGAAAATATGTTATGTGGACATGTGTCCGGAAAAGCTTACTTTCCATGTTAGAGCTCATTTTATTACTTCTCTTCAAATCACATTAATCATGGAATGGAAACACACAGCAACAGAACGTACCAGCGTGACTTCAAACACTTTGTTACAGGAAATGTTCAAAATGTCCTCCGTTAGCGAGGATACATGCATCCACCCTGCTTCGCATGGAATCCCTGATGCGCTGATGCAGCCCTGGAGAATGGCGTATTGTATCACAGCCGTCCACAATACGAGCACGAAGACTCTCTACATTTGGTACCGGGGTTTCGTAGACAAGAGCTTTCAAATGCCCCCATAAATGAAAGTCAAGAGGGTTGAGGTCAGGAGAGCGTGGAGGCCATGGAATTGGTCCGCCTCTAGCAATCCATCGGTCACCGAATCTGTTGCTGAGAAGCGTACGAACACTTCGACTGAAATGTGCAGGAGCTCCATCGTGCATGAACCACATGTTGTGTCGTACTTGTAAAGGCACATGTACTAGCAGCACAGGTAGAGTATCCCGTATGAAATCATGGCGGTGAATCGAGGAAGTACAGTAAATACTGACGAAATTAAATTGAGCTCTAACATGGAAATTAAGCGTTTCCGGACACATGTCCACATAACATCTTTTCTTTATTTGTGTGTGAAGAATTTTTCCTGAAAGTATGGCGGTACCTTTTTGTAACACCCTGTATATAAACTTTATAATTAATTTAGCAATTCATAAAGTTTTGTTCGGCTGAAGCCGCACTTCAGGTTTCTGCCGCCAGAGCGCTCGAGAGAGCAGTGAGACAAAATGGCGACAGGAGCCGAGAAAGCGTATGTCGTGCTTGAAATGCACTCACATCAGTCAGTCATAACAGTGCAACGACACTTCAGGACGAAGTTCAACAAAGATCCACCAACTGCTAACTCCATTCAGCGATGGTATGCGCAGTTTAAAGCTTCTGGCGGCCCCTTTTTCTTCTGCGAAAAAAACGTTACAGGACACGTGTATCTGGACATGCTGGAAAATTGGCTCATGCCACAACTGGAGACCGACAGCGCCGACTTCATCTTTCAACAGGATGGTGCTCCACCGCACTTCCATCATGATGTTCGGCATTTCTTAAACAGGAGATTGGAAAACCGATGGATCGGTCGTGGTGGAGATCATGATCAGCAATTCATGTCATGGCCTCCACGCTCTCCCGACTTAACACCATACGATGTCTTTCTGTGGGGTTATGTGAAAGATTCAGTGTTTAAACCTCCTCTACCAAGAAACGTGCCAGAACTGCGAGCTCGCATCAACGATGCTTTCGAACTCATTGATGGGGACATGCTGCGCCGAGTGTGGGAGGAACTTGATTATCGGCTTGATGTCTGCCGAATCACTAAAGGGGCACATATCGAACATTTGTGAATGACTAAAAAAATTTTATGAGTTTTTGTATGTGTGTGCAAAGCATTGTGAAAATATCTCAAATAATAAAGTTATTGTAGAGCTGTGAAATCGTTTCAATCATTTGTAATAACCCTGTAGTTGTTTGTCGTGCAGAACGTGCCAGGCGGTGCTCGGAGCAACATCCATCGCACGAGCAATTGTTCGTGTACTCATTGATGGATGGCCTCTCCAGTTCTGGTGTGCAGCGTCCTCTTGGAGCACCATAGTCACGCCTGCTGACGGTGAAGGTACCCCTTTCTCGAAGCCGTTGCGCAGTTGAGGTGGAAAGGCTATGCGATGGAGTCGACGTTGTGGATAAAGACCTTGATAAAGGCGACGAGCAACTCTTCCACTACCATGAGCTTCGCTATACAGAAGTATCATGTCGGTGTATTCTGCAAACGTATACTCAACATGTTGCTCTAATACTCGCAGACACGTGGATGAGGCTCGCCGGCCGCGGTGGCCACGCGGTTCTAGGCGCTTCAGTCCGGAACCGCGCGACTGCTACGGTAGCAGGTTCGAAACCTGCCACGGGCATGGATGTGTGTGATGTCCTTAGGTTCGTTAGGTTTAAGTAGTTCTAGGTTCTCGGGGACTGATGACCTCAGATGTTAAGTCCCTTAGTGCTCAGAGCCATTTGAACCATTTGGATGAGCCTCGGACCATGTGAGAGAGGTAGGATAGGAGTCAAATGACATCAGCCGATCCGACGTAAGTACGCTCTCCTGTTGCATATCTTCCTAGCAAAAATTTTTTCAAACGGCTGTAGAACGGAAACGGTATGTTCCCTGAAATGGGTTCCAATTCAAAATATTGTGTATTCAGGCCCCTCTGCAAGTCCTCGAAGTTTGTAAGGGGACTTTTAGAGCAACCTGTACATAAAAAAAATTTTCACCTAATCACACAAAAACAAATACCATTACACACACACACACACACACACACACACACACACACACACACACACACACACACTTATGCACACTCAAACAGATGACAAATATCATGAAAACACATTCAGTAGCTGACAAGCACATTCGATAGTTGGCAATAATATCGACAGCTGGTAATACCAATCACAACAAAACATCAAAACGAGTGTTCACTCCCTAGTGCTGTAAAACAAAATTTCAAATGGCAGTTATAAGAAACAGAATAGCGATAACAAAGGAACAAAAACACAACATTTAGATGTACATACACGAAATCTGGAAGTAGAACATTAAATTATTAGTGCATCACAGAAAAGAAAAAAGGACCAGAACTGCTTATAACCTATACAGGGTGGTCCATAGATAGTGACCGGGCCAAATATCTCACGAAATAAGCATCAAACGAAAAAACTACAAAGAACGAAACTCGTCTAACTTGAAGGGAGAAACCAGATGGCGCTATGGTTGGCCCGCTAGATGGCGCTGCCATATGTGTAACGGATATCAAATGCGGTTTTTTAAAAAATAGGAACCCCCATTTTTATTACATATTCGTGTAGTACGTAAAGAAATGTGAATGTTTAGTGCGACCACTTTTTTCGTTTTGTGATAGATGGCGCTGTAATAATCACAAACGTATGAGTACGTGGTATCACGTAACATTCCGTCAGTGCGGACGGTATTTGCTTCGTGATACATTACCCGTGTTGAAATGGACCGTTTACCAATTGCGGAGGAGGTCGGTATCGTGTTGATGTATGGCTATTGTGATCAAAATGCCCAACGGTCATGTGCTATGTATGCTGCTCAGACGACATCATCCAAGTGTCCGGTTCGTTCGCCGGATAGTTACGTTATTTAGGGAAACGTTATTAAAGGAAGTGTTCAGCCACATCTGAAACGTCAACCACGACCTGCAACAAATGATGATGCCCAAGTAGGTGTTTTAGCTGCTGTCGCGGCTAATCCGCCCATCAGTAGCAGACAAATTGCGCGAAAATCGGGAATCTCAAAAACGTCGGTGTTGAGAATGCTACATCAACATTGATTGCACTCGTACCATATTTCTATGCACCAGGAATTGCAAGGCGACGACTTTGAACGTCGTGCACAGCTCTGCCACTGGGCACAAGAGAAATTACGGGACAATGACAGATATTTTGCACGCGTTCTATTTAGCGACGAAGCGTCATTCACCAACAGCGGTAACGTAAAGCGGCATAATATGCACTATTGGGCAACGGAAAATCCACGATGGCTACGACAAGTGGAACATCAGCGACCTTGGCGGGTTAATGTATGGTGCGGCATTATGGGAGGAAGGATAATTGGCCCCCATTTTGTCGATGGCAATCTAAATGGTGCAATGTATGCTGATTTGCTATGTAATGTTCTACCGATGTTACTACAAGATGTTTCACTGCATGACAGAAAGGCTATGTACTTACAACATGATGGATGTCCGGCACATAGCTGGCGTCGGTTGAAGCGGTAATGAATAGCATATTTCATGACAGGTTGATTGGTCGTCGAAGCACCATACCATGGCCCGCACGTTCACCGGATCTGACGTCCCCGGATTTCCTTCTGTGGGGAAAGTTGAAGGATATTTGCTATCGTGATCCACCGACAACGCCTGACAACATGCGTCAGCGCATTGTCAATGCATGTGCGAACATTACGGAAGGTGAACTACTCGCTGTTGAGAGGAATGTCGTTACACGTATTGCCAAATGCATTGAGGTTGACCGACATCATTTTGAGCATTTATTGCATTAATGTGGTATTTACAGGTAATCACGCTGTAACTGCATGCGTTCTCAGAAATGTTAAGTTCACAAAGGTACATGTATCACATTGGAACAACCGAAATAAAATGTTCAAACGTACCTACGTTCTGTATTTTAATTCAAAAAACCTACCTGTTACCAACTGTTCGTCTAAAATTGTGAACCATATGTTTGTGACTATTACAGCGCCATCTATCACAAAGCGAAAAAAGTGGTCCAACTAAAACATTCATATTTCTTTACGTACTACACGAATATGTAATAAAAATGGGGGTTCCTATTTTTTAAAAAACCGCATTTGATATCCGTTTGACCTATGTCAGCGCCATCTAGCGGGCCAACCATAGCGCCATCTGGTTTCCCCCTTCAAGCTAGACGAGTTTCGTTCTTGGTAGTTTTTTCGTTTGATGCTTATTTAGTGAGATATTTCACCCGGTCACTATCAATGGACCACCCTTGTTACATCGTCCTAAATATAAACTAAATAGTATAGACAAAAATATTTACATATTCCAACCTACTACAGACGTCTTGAAAAGAATGAAGGGGAAAGGCTTATGACACCAAAATTGTGTTCGATTCAGTTGTAATTAGACAGTCCCGAAATAAAAATTACCGATTTACCATGAAAATGATAACGAATTCAGAAAACTGAATGGTTTACTCCAGAGAAAGAGCTTCACAAATTGAACAAGTCAATAACGCATTGGTCCACCTCTGGCCCTAACGCAAGAAGTTGTTCGCTTTGGCATTGATTGACAAGATTGATGGATGTCCTCACGAGGGATATCTGTCCAGCTGACCCGTTAGATCGTCAAATATGCGAGCTGGTTGAAGGACCCTTCCCACAATGCTCCAAACGTTCCCAGTTATGGAGAGATCGGTGACCCTGTTGGCCAAGGCAGTGTTTGACAAGCATGATGACACTCAGTAGAAATTCTCGCCGTGTGCAGGCGGCGTTATCTTGTTGAAATGTAAGCCCAGGATAGCTTGCCATTAAAGGCAACAAAACGTGGCGTAGAATATCGTCGACGTACGGCCGAGCTGTAAGGAAGCCTCGGATGACAACCAAAGGGTCCTGCTATAAAATTAAATGGCACACCAGACCATCACTCGGGCCGGATGGCTAGCGACAGTCAGGTTGGTATTCCACCGCTTCTGGGACGTCTCCAGACGCGTCTCTGCTGGTCATTGGAGCTCGGTTAGAAGCGGAACTCATCACTGAAGACAATGCCACCCCAGTCAATGAGATTCCGGACCGAAGACGTGTCTGCAGACGTCAAGGACAGTGGTGGGCTTCCAACCTGACTTTCGCCCGCCACACGGCCGACAACCAGGGTGTCATTTCTTTTCAGAGAACGACACCTTTGGTTGTGATCCAACCTTCGTTACAGCACAGCGCTACGTCGATGATAAACTACGCCCCATTTCGTTGCCCTTCATGGCAAACAGTCCTGGGCTTACGTTTCAGCGGCGGGAGTTTCTACTGGTTGTCTTCATGCTTGCCAAACGCTACCTTTGTTAGCAAGGTAGCCGGATCTCTCTCCAATTGAAAATATTTGGAACATTAAGGGCAGGGCCCTGCAACCTGCTCTGTATTTTGACGGTATAACACGTCACTTGGATAGAATTTGGCACGAGATCCCTCAGAAGGAAATCAAACAACTCTGTCAATCAATGCCAAGCCGAATAACTGCTTGCACAAGGGCCATGCGTGGACCAACGCGGTATTCACTTGTTCACTTCGCTTTTGCTCTTTCTCTTTAAGGGGACCACACCGTGGTTCAGGTTGAAAAAAATCTGATTTTCGGTTTTCATCATATTTCGATAGATTAAAGTTTTATTTAAGTACTCTGAAAAGGATTTTGCTGAACAAAATTTTTTCGAGCATTTTTAGAGCACTTTCCCACCACGTGTGTTTATGTGCCACGCCCGCTTTGCTGTCGCCCACTTTTCTGCATATATTTTAGATCTTTAAATCCCGTACATTGCACGTTAGGGATTTTTTTTTACTCCCGAGTGCGTTGACTATCCTTTGAATGCAACGGTCGGTATTCTTTTGTATCTGCTGTTTGTAAACAACACGCTTTCAAACACGCAGTTAGTTTTGTTCAAGTGTGATTGCGAGTAGTTGTTATATTTACGTTTGCAGTGCTTGTTTACTTGTCTTTTGTTGTGTTTATTGAAGATGATGAAAAGTAAAGGCATTTTCAAGAAACGACAATTTAGAGGAAACAAGTTTAGAAAGCTTTCTGTACAAGAGGTTATGTCGCCTGGCAACGATGTTTCTAATTGTAATTCTTCAACAAGTGCATCAGCAAAGAAGCTCTCACCATTTCAAGACCGTTACAACGAATTTACTGTAAGTGACAAGGGATGCAGTAACATTATTATAAATTTGAGAATATTATCAGATGTAATTTCTAAATTTGTACAATGTAGACAGTGTGGTGAGTCACAGAGTGTGAAAATTTGAGAGAGTGCCAGTGGGAGAAAAGGCCTACCAATTGCTTTGGATTTAATTTGCATTAAATGCTCAGCTGTGATTACATTCATGAGTTATTCAAAACCAGATGCAAGTGGCACTTATGAAATCAATACTAGATTAGTTTATGCCTTACGATCCTTTGGCAAGGTAATGGCTCCAGGGAGAACATTTTGTTCAGTGACGAACTTACATCAACCACCAAATAAATTTGAAAAACTGACTGCAATATTAGAGAAAGCTGTATGTGAGGTCAGCGAGGAAAGCATGAAACTGGCTGCTAGGGAAGCAGTGGGAGAAAATGATGGGTGTTCGGATATTGCAGTTGCACTTGATGGAAGCTGGCAGAAAAGACGACATACTTCTCTGAATGGAGTAGTGATTGCTACGAGTGTAGACACCGGTAAAGTGTTAGATGTGGAGATAATGTCTAAATATTGCAAATGTTGTAAAGTCAGTGAACATAAAGAACACAACTGTGTGGCTAATTTTAGAGGAACAAGTGGTGGTATGGAAGTTTATGGAGTACAACAAATATTTCATCGCCCCGTAGAAACAAGAGGCGTACGGTACACCAAATATTTGGGCAGTGGTGACAATAAGGCATACAACAATGTGGTGAACTCTAAGCCATATGGAGATGCCATTATCAGTAAAATAGAATGTGTTGGCCATGTTCAAAAACGCTTGGGAACAAGGCTGAGAAAACTAACTGCCGATATGAGAGGAAAAAAATTACAAGATGGAAAATTGTTGGACTGACAGGGTCGGTTAACTAAAACTGAAATAGAAAACTTGCAGGTATACTATGGGCAGGCAATTAGTAGAAATAAAGGAAATCTGGAGGCATTGAAGAGAGATGTTTGGGCCATTTTCTTCCATAAGTCCTCTACTGATAAGCCATGTCATGGATTGTGTCCATCAGGTGGAAATTTGTGGTATACAATAGGGCTCAGGCAACTGGAGAATCTTATTCTCACCAGCAATCTCTTCTTGCTGCTGTTATTACAGCAATTAAACCTATTTTCAGAGACTTGGCTCATTCTGACCTAAGGAAATGTCTGCATGGGCAGACACAGAACACAAATGAATGTTTCAACAGCATAATTTGGAACCGCCTTCCTAAAACTGTATCTGTAGGCATGCATACAGTGAAACTAAGAGTTCATGATGCTGTTATTACATTCCATTGTTGCAGTACTGGAAAGTGTTGGGTACTGAAAAAGCTGGGAATTAATCCTGGTGAAAGTATGATCACTGCGCTGCAACATTGCGATAAAATGAGGATAGCCGATGCAGACAGGTCTTCATCTAATATGGCCAAGAAAGCAAGACAAACATCCGGGAAGGTGAAACTTCCTGGCAGATTAAAACTGTGTGCCCGACCGAGACTCGAACTCGGGACCTTTGCCTTTCGCGGGCAAGTGCTCTACCAACTGAGCTACCGAAGCACGACTCACGCCCGGTACTCACAGCTTTCCGGGAAGGTGAAAAAGAAGCTGGAAGACCTGCTAGAGGCCAAACAAGGGCCATCATATGCAGCAGGACAGTTTTAATTAACTGTAAGTAACAAATTTCAAAAGTTTTTTCTTTAAAGTCAATTTTCCGCAAACTAAAATTTTCAGTACAAATGTCCCATTATATCAGAAACTATCATAGATAAATGAGTGAAATTTTCAGAGACTCTGCATAACATAAAAAGCCACCTCTTGTACTACATTCATTAATATTACCCCATTAGGAAATTCACAAAAAATATTTTCTGCAGAAAAAACTTAATATTTTTTGTTAATAACTTTTAAAAAATATTTCTTAAAAACTATAAAATGGATAAAGTAGATTTTAGTAGAGTTGACTCTATTATCACCATGTAACATACAATAAAAATATTGAGGTCCTGCATCTAATAGTTTTTTCAGAAATGGGTCAAATACTTGCCTAAATTAACATGGGTTAGATAGGCAGGGTGTGGTCCCCTTAATAAATCATCCAATTTTTCTGAAATCGTAACCAGTTGTCTGCTGTACGTGTACGTCCCATTCGGAGAATTAATTCGTGGTTTGTTTTTTTTTGCGTAGAATATGTTTAACATATTACACCAGTTGTGTACGCGGACACTGTCTGCAAAATGTGTTGCGAATATAGAGTTAGTAGTAAGGAAGTAATAAATGAAAACTTCATTCACGATGCGGCATTTTTCCACGCATCTCAATGTTTACTACGTCATATCTTCTGAACTACGTTTTGTATAATGAGATATTTTTGCAAGTAGATTCAGTGATATACATGAATTGTCTCTGCAAAATGTGTTCCAAATAGAGTTAGTAGGAAACGAGTAATAAATTTAAAGGTCACGCCTGTTGCTGCAGCTTTACTGCATGAACAGTGAAAATGTCAGTCACCCTATTTTTCAATGCACTTTATCCACCATCGCTTTCCTGTTTTTCAGTGCACTTGGACACCGTCGCACAAGCTTTCCGATACCCTATGCATAAAAGGTTTTTGGTTGTACAATAAACTACGTAAGCAGCGCTTCCTTCACCTATTGATCGGAGCTGCTCTCTCTTTTGAAGTGATAAATCTATGTTGCAGTTCGAATGATTATTCGTTTCAGAAACGGTTTACCTTCATTACCACGACGGTCCAGTAGCTGTTGACAGATTTTCACACGGTTACCCGTCCTTTTAGTTCTTTATCGATTTGCTCTGGAACCCATCTCGCACAGACTTCGTGAAATTGAGACTGTTATGGGTGATTTCATATACACAACCATGGCTAATCTGCGTATGGTTTGTCACATCAACAGTCACTCCGGTATTCAGCACCAAGACACAGACTTGCGCAATATTGGGATCAGCTGTGTTTGGAGCTGCACTCCCCGCTCCTTAATCATCCTTCACGCTCGTCCGACAACTTTTGGACTGTTCAGTCCACGTATTGTGCTGTAGGTCCTATATAAATTGCCGCTCCTGGTATACGTTCAAACCGCAAAAAAAACGGAGTACGAAAGGCTTTCCTTCTGTGGTGCAATCGGAGGCAATCTTTATGTCCCATCAGCGGAAAGCGGACTGATGTGATAACGCTGAAAGCGCCGCAGGTGTAGCGACAAAGGCATTTGGCAACGGAGCGGAGGAGCTGTTTCCATGCCCAGTTGCTTTCTGCAGGTTATTGTGGTTTTTTTTTCGTTCAAAATTTGTAGGCACAGGAGTGTCAATAAGGTGAATAAAGCAATTTATACAGGGTGGGCCATTGATCGTGACCGGGCCAAATATCTCACGAAATAAGTGTCAAACGAAAAAACTACAAAGAACGAAACTTGTCTAGCTTGAAGGAGGAAACCAGATGGCGCTATGGTTGGCCCGCTAGATGGCGCTGCCATAGGTCAATCGGATATCAACTACGTTTTTTAAAATAGGAAGCCCCATTTTTTATTACGTGTTCGTGCAGTACGTATAGAAATGTGAATGTTTTAGTTGGACCACTTTTTTCGCTTTGTGATAGATGGCGCTGTAACAGTCACAAACCTATGGCTCACAATTTTAGACGGACAGTTGGTAACAGGTAGGTTTTTTAAATTAAAGTACAGAACGTAGGTACGTTTGAACATTTTATTTCGGTTATTCCAATGTGGTATAAGTACCGTCGTGAACTTATCATTTCTAAGAACGCATGCTGTTACAGCGTGATTACCTGTAAATACCACATTAATGCAATAAATGCTCAAAATGATGTCCGTCAAACTCAATGCATTTGGCAATACGTGTAACGACATTCCTCTCAACAGCGAGTAGTTCGTCTTCCGTAATGTTCGCACATGCATTTACAATGCGCTGACGCATGTTGTCAGGCGTTGTCGGTGGATCACGATAGCAAATATCCTTCAACTTTCCCCACAGAAGGAAATCCGGGGACGTCAGATCCGGTGAACGTGCGGGCCATGGTATGGTGCTTCGACGATCAATCCACCTGTCATGAAATATGCTATTCAATACCGCTTCAAACGTACGCGAGCTATGTGCCCCACATCGTGTTGGAAGTACATCGCTATTCTGTCATGCAGTGAAACATCTTATAGTAACATCGGTAGAACATTACGTAGGAAATCAGCATACATTGCACCATTTAGATTGCATCGATAAAATGGGGGCCAATTATCCTTGCCCCAATAATGCCGCACCATACATTAACCCGCCAAGGTTGCTGATGTTCCACTTGTCGCAGCCATCGTGGATTTTCCGTTGCCCAATAGTGCATATTATGCCGCTTTACGTTACCGCTGTTGGTGAATGACGCTTCGTCGCTAAGCAGAACGCGTGCAAAAAATCTGTCACCGTCCCGTAATTTCTCTTGTGCCCAGTGGCAGAACTGTGCACGACGTTCTAAGTCGACGCCATGCAATTCCTGGTGCATAGAAATATGGTACGGGTGCAATCGATGTTGATGTGGCATTCTCAACACCGACGTTTTTGAGATTCCCGATTCTCGCGCAATTTGTCTGCTACTGATTGCGGATTAGCCGCGACAGCAGCTAAAACACCTACTTGGGCATCATCATTTGTTGCAGATCGTGGTTGACGTTTTACATGTGGCTGAACACTTCCTGTTTCTTTAAATAACGTAACTATCCGGCGAACGGTCCGTATACTTGGATGATGTCGTCCAGTATACCGAGCAGCAAACATAGCACACGCCCGTTGGGCATTTTGATCACAATAGCCATACATCAACACGATATCTACCTTTTTCGCAATTGGTAAACGGTCCATTTTAACACGGGTCATGTATCACGAAGCAAATACCGTCCGCACTGGCGTAATGTTACGTGATACCACGTATTTATACGTTTGTGACTATTACAGCGCCATCTATCACAAAGCTAAAAAAGTGGTCCAACTAAAACATTCATGTTTCTTTACGTACTTCACGAATATGTAATAAAAATGGGGGTTCCTATTTTTAAAGAAACGCAGTTGATATCCGTTTGACCTATGGCAGTGCCATCTAGCGGGCCAACCATAGCGCCATGTGGTTTCCCCCTTCAAGCTAGACGAGTTTCGTTCTTTGTAGTTTTTTCGTTTGACGCTTATTTCGTGAGATATTTGGCCCGGTCACGATCAATGGACCACCCTGCGTATAGAGGGTATTCGGAAATACCCGTTACCAACTTCTAGCACTTGTACAGGGGAGTGAGTACATATTGTCTTGAACAGGAAACGTATTGTTTCCGTCCTCCGACAGTTTCAGTTCGCATGTTTAGCTCGCCCACTTATGCTTGAGGAAATAAATTAGGCGTGATGCAGTGCAATTATCAGAAAGGAAGCATAACAAAACATCCATTTATCACTTAAGTACTTCGCTCGTATTAACACTTAAATATTACGTGTTCACATTATTCCAAAACAAAATAGAATCCAGCATACTGTACGCACAGAACAGCACTGATGCATTACAACAGCGGCTCGATGTGGCGATCACCAACGTTGCTACAGACATTGTACCCACGAACCGTGTTCTACATCTACATCTACATGGATACTCTGCAAATCACATTTAAGTGCCTGGCAGAGGGTTCATCGAGCCACCTTCATAATTCTCTATTATTCCAACCTCGTACAGCGCGCGGAAAGAATGAACACCTATATCTTTCCGTACGAGCTCTGATTTCCCTTATTTTATCGTGATGATCGTTCCGCCCTATGTAGGTCGGTGTCAACAAAATATTTTCGCATTCGGAGAAGAAACTTGGTGACTGGAATTTCGTGAGAAGATTCCGTCGTAAAGAAAAACGGCTTTCTTCTAATGATTTCCAGCCCAAATCCTGTATCATTTCTGTGACACTCTCTCCCTTATTTCGCGATCATACAAAACGTGCTTCCTTTCTTTGAACTTTCTCAATGTACTCCGTCAGTCCTACCTGGTAAGCAGTATTCTAAAAGAGGACGGACAAGCGTAGTGTAGGCAGTCTCCTCAGTAGGTCTGTTACATTTTCTAAGTGTTCTGCCAATAAGACGCAGCCTTTGGTTAGCCTTCCCCACAACATTTTCTATGTGTTCTTCCAATTTAAGTTGTTCGTAATTATAATACCTAGGTATTTAGTTGAATTTACGGCTTTTAGATTAGACTGATTTATCGTGTAACCGAAGTTTAACGAGTTCCTTTTAGCACTCATATAGATGACCTCACACTTTTCGTTGTTTAGGGTCAACTGACACTTTTCGCATCATTCAGATATCTTTTCTAAATCGTTTTGCAGTTTCTTTTGGTCTTCTAATGACTTTATTAGTCGATAAACGACAGCGTCATCTGCAAACAACCGGAGACGGCTGCTCAGATTGTCTCCCAAATCGTTTATATAGATAAGGAAGAGCAAAGGGCCTATAACACTACCTTGGGGAACGCCTGAAATCACTACTGTTTTACCCGATGACTTTCCGTCAATTACTACGAACTGTGACCTTTCTGATAGGAAATCACAAATCCAGTCACATAACTGAGACGGTATTCCATAAGCACGCAATTTCACTATAAGCCGCTTGTGTGGTACAGTGTCAAAAGCCCTCCGGAAATCCAGGAATACGGAATCGATTTGAAATCCCTTGTCAATAGCACTCAGCACTTCATGTGAATAAAGAGCTAGTTTCACAGGAACGATGTTTTCTCAATCCATTTTGATTGTGTGTCAATAGACCGTTTCCTTCGAGGTAATTCATAATGTTCGAACACAATATATGTTCTAAAATCCTGTTACATATCGACGTTAACGATATGGGCCTGTAATTTAGTGGATTACTCCTACTACCTTTCTTGAATATTGGTGTGATCTGTGCAACTTTCCAGTCTTTGGGTACGGATCTTTCGTTGAGCGAAGGGTTGTATATGATTGTTAAGTATGGAGCTAATGCATCAGCATACTCCGAAAGGAACCTAATTGGTATACAGTCTGGACAGAAGACTTGCTTTTATTAAGTGATTTGAGTTGCTTCACTACTCCGAGGATATTTACTTCTACGTTACTCATGTTGGCAGCTGTTCTCAATTCGAATTCTGGAATATTTACTTCGTCTTCTTTTGTGAAGGCATTTCTGAAGGCTGTGTTTAGTAAATCTGCTTTGGCAGCACTGTCTTCGATAGAATCTCCCTTGTTATCGCGCACAGAAGGCATTGATTGTTTCTTGCCGCTAACGTTCTTCACATACGACCAGAATCTCTTTGGATTTTCTGCCAGGTTTCGAGACAAAGTTTCGTTGTGGAAACTGTTATAGGCGTCTCGCATTGAACTCTGCGCTAAATTTCGAGCTTCTCTAAAGGATATCCAATCTTGTGGATTTTGCGTCTGTTTAAATTTGACATGTTAGTTTCGTTGTTTCTGAAACAGTGTTCTAACCCGTTTTGTGTACCAAGGAGGATCAGCTCCGTCTTTTGTTAGTTTATCTGGTATAAATCTTTCAATTGCTGCCGATACTATTTCTTTGAATTTAAGTCACATCTGGTCTTATTTATTTGGAATGAGTGGAGATTGTCTCTCAGGAAGGCGTCAAGTGAATTTTTATCTGCTTTTTTGAATAGGTATATTTTTCGTTTATTTTTAGAGAATTTGGGGATTACAATATTCAATCTCGCTACGACAACCCTGTGTTCACTAATCCCTATATCGGTTTTGATGCTGGTTATTAACTCAGGATTATTTGTTGCTAAGAGGTCAAGTGTGTTTTCACAACCATTTACTATTCGCGTGGGCTCATGAACTAACTGCTCGAAATAATTTTCAGAGAATGCGTTTAGCACAATTTGGGATGATATTTTATGCGTACCTCCGGAATTAAACATGTATTTTCGCCAACATATCGAGGGTAAATTAAAGTCACCACCAACTATTATCGTATGAGCCAGGTACGTGTTTGAAATCAAACTCAATTTTTCTTTGAACCTTTCAGCAACTGTATCATCCGAACTGGGAGGTCGGTAAAACGATCCAATTATTATTTTATTCCGGTTGGCTACAATGACCTCTGCCCATACTAACTCACAGGAAGTATCTGACAGCAACAAACACGCCACCGCCAACCGTGTTTAGCCTATATTTTCGGAACACCGGTAGGTTCTTCACAAAAATTTCGTCTGAGCTTCTATCCGGCTTTAGCCAGCTTTCAGTGCCTATAACGATTTGAGCATCATTGCTTTCTATTAGCGCTTGGAGCTCTGGTACTTTCCCAACACAGCTATGACAATTTACGACTGTTATACCAATGGTTCCTGTATCTGTGTTCTTCCTGTGTTCAGCCTACACCCTTTGTGACTGAAGCCTTTCTTGCGTTTTCCCGAGACCCTATAACCTAAAATAACCGCCCAGTCCACATCACACAGCCTCTTCTAGGCGTGTAGCCGCCTCCTGCGTATAGTGGACACCTGACCTATTCAGCGGAACCTGAAACCCAACACTCTCCATCCCACCTGGTGCCTCTTCAGTTTCTGGTGCAGCGGCCAGAACTCCTGCCAGCAGATCTTCTTCTGTCTCTACTGGAGTTTCGTTAATCAAACGTTCCATGCGACCCCAGAAGAAGTAGTCCATAGGAGTTAAATCCGGCGATTGTGGCGACCACGCGATTGGATCACCTCGGTCTATCCACCTTTCACCATACCGTCTCTTGAGATGACTCCGAACCGCACGTGAGAAGTGAGCTGGTTGCCCCATCATGCTGAAACCGTATTTTCTGACGGAAATTCAGCGACACAGCTACCAAGAACGCGTCCAATACGTTTTGTAGGAAGGTCAAGCATACATGACCAGTTAGCTTGAGTGGAAGGAGGTATGGCCTAATCACATGACTGTCCAGAATACCTGCCCACACGTCAGTACTGAAATATCTGAACACGCGTGTCACGAGGGTTTTCGACTGCCCCGACATGGCTGTTTCACGAATTCAGAACATAGGTCCTAGTGAACTTAAATATATCTGTGAACAGGAAGCGTGGAAACAACGGCGTGTCGATGCAGCGGTGCAGAAACCACGTGCTGTAGGCAACGCATTGTGGAAAATCGGTTGGAACCATAGCGTGTAGCCTTTGTAAGTGGTACAGACGTAATTTGTTGTTCACGCAGAACGTCCCAGACGATACTGTGGCTACTACCCACCGCACGTGCAATTGTTCGAGAACGTTGACGGGTGCTCTTCAACGCGACGCAGAAGATCAAATTCGGGCATGCGGCGTTGCTGTGGAGCACAACAGTCCTGCCTCCTCACGGTGAAGGTACCTGTTTCTCGGAGCCGCTGAATAACTTGGGCAAAACTTTGGGCGATGGCGTGCTAAGGTGCGGAAAAAGTTCGTTTTACAGCCGAATTGCAGCTCTTCCATTACCTCGAGATTCGCCACGCACATGGTGCATGTCTGTGTATTCCGAATACGTGTACCGAACCGCGTTTACTGCATCAGACACGCACGGGCGTTGAATAGGTCTCGCAGCAAGGCAGACGTCACGTGACATCAGGTGACCGTCTGACGTAGTACACGTCATTATGTCTGCCCTACTGCGTAACAGGGCAAGCAAGTTTGAGACTTCTCTCTTCCTTCACCAGACGTTGACGCATTACATATCTGCACTGAAACCGTCATAGAATGGAAATGGTACATTATATTATGTACTCACTCCCCTCTACAAGTCTTAGAAGTTTGTAACGGGTATTTCCGAACATCCTGCATAAAAGACGATGTCCTGACAGACTAAGTCATCATTTCCCAGCCCAAAATTTTCAACAACTTGCCAGCAGCCATAAAAAGCTTAACAACCAATGAAATTCAGTTTAAGAGAATCCTAAAGGATTTATTGGTGGCCAACTCCTACTCCATTGATGAATTTCTCAGTAGAACCAACCGATTTGTGTGTGTGTATATATATAAGTACAATATAATTTCTGAACAATTTCAGTGCAGTAATGTGTTCATTGTAAATAAGTGTGTGTGTGTGTGTGTGTGTGTGTGTGTGTGTGTGTGTGTGTGTGTGTGTGTTCGTGTAAGTACAATCTAACTTCTGCACCATTTCAGTGCAGTAATGTGTTCATTGTAAATAAGTATTATAGTAGATGTATTACACGTTTATTACCTTATAAATAAATAAATAAAACTTTTTTCATTTTAAATTAAGTGCATTAGTATTTTTAAAATGATTCTTTCATATTGTGTTCCTTAAAAAATGACCTGGGACCTGTGGAATGGTACATTAGCTTATTTGTTTGAGTTGTAAATATTTGTAATGTATTGTTGTTTTTCTGACATGTTCTACATCCTGGAGGACCTCCTCACTGCGTATCAATTGGAATGAAAGTAAATCTAATCTAAAATCTAATCTAAAACCCCTACGTACAGAAACCTGAAATTGGGGAGTGTGTTGATCCTATACTGTAAGTGTTGTTTAACAAGGGGTTTTTCGGAATTCCACCCCTAAGGGGATGAAATAGGGGATAAAAGATTTTTTTGGAAGCATGTCACTATTAAGACAAGTTTGAAGCTAGAACTACGAAAATTGGTATTTGGTTTCTCGGTGAGAAATAAAGAAAAACGTGTTTCAGCATTTCTGGAAATCCAGCGACTAAGGGGTTGAAATAGTGAGTGATAGTTTTTCTGGAAGTAAATCGTTATGAAAGCATTTAACTTAAGTCCATGCGAAAAAGTCTTGGAAGAGCCTGATCGACCGCCGTGTCGTTTTCAGCCACTAGAGGTCACTGGATGAGGATTTGGAGGGGCGTGTGGTCAGCACACCGCTCTCCCGGCCGTTGTCAGTTTTCGTGACCGGAGCCGTTATTTCTCAGTCAAGTGTCTCCTCAATTGACTTCACGAGGGTTGACTGAGCTCCACCTGCCAACAGGACGGTCGCCCATTCAAGTGCTAGCCAAGCCCGACGCGCTTAACTTCAGTGATCTGACGGGAACCGGTGTTACCACTGCGTCAAGGCCCTTGTCATTATTAACTACTACTAAAGCAGGTTTAAAGCTCACCTATAAAAATAGCTACTTTACTTCTCAGCTGTAAATACAAAAATAGGTATTTCAATGTTTTTGGAAATTCAACACATATGGGAGTCAAATAATTGATGAAAATTTATGATATAGTATCTCATTATGAAAGCAGGTGCTAAGCTACTAGGGAATAAAAACGAGGTAAGCAAATAAACTTCTCAAACGACTTGGTTTAGTAAAGAATTAAAAATTTAATACTAGTCGCTTTACAATGGTACTTTCACTCCCTCTTTACATGTCTCCGAACAACTAGATGAATGGTACTTGGCATATAAATATTCGAAGCAAATGTACCTGCAGCACCAAAAATATCTGATAAATGCAATCTTCGCGCAACTACTTAGGAGTCTGTTTTGACCACTGGAAAATCGCTGAGGCAATAGCAGCACAGCTGGTGAATGTGCGGCCACGGAGAGTGTCTTTCATTGTTGGAATAAGCCAAAAGTCACTAGGAGCCAGGTCAGGCGAGTAGGGAGCATGAGGAATCACTTCAAAGTTGTTATCATGAAGAAACTGTTGCGTAACGTTAGCTCCATGTGCGGGTGCGTTGTCTTGGTGAAACAGCACACACGCAGCCCTTCCCAGACGTTTTTGTTGCAGTGCAGGAAGGAATTTGTTCTTCAAAACATCTTCATAGGATGCACCTGTTACCATAGTGCCCTTTGGAACGCAATGGGTAAGGATTACGCCCTCACTGTCCCAGAACATGGACACCATCAGTTTTTCAGCACTGGCAGTTACCCGAAATTTTTTTGGTGGCGGTGAATCTGTGTGCTTCCATTGAGCTGACTGGCGCTTTGTTTCTGAATTGAAAAATGGCATCCACGTCTAATCCATTGTCACAACCGACGAAAAGAAAGTCCCATTCATGCTATCGTTGCGCGTCAACATTCCTTGGCAACATGCCACACGAGCAGCCATGTGGTCGTCCGTCAGCATTCGTGGCACCCACCTGGATGACACTTTTCGCATTTTCAGGTCGTCATGCAGGATTGTGTGCACAGAACCCACAGAAATGCCAACTCTGGAGACGATCTGTTCAACAGTCATTCGGCGATCCCCCAAACCAATTCTCTCCACTTTCTCGATCATGTCGGCAGACCGGCTTGTGTGAGCCCGAGGTTGTTTCGGTTTGTTGTCACACGATGTTCTGCCTTCATTAAACTGTCGCACCCACGAACGCACTTTCAGCACATCCATAACTCCATCACCACATGTCTCCTTCAACTGTCGATGAATTTCAATTGGTTTCACACCACGCAAATTCAGAAAACGAATGATTGCACGCTGTTCAAGTAAGGAAAACGTCGCCATTTTAAGTATTTAAAAGAGTTCTCATTCTCGCCGCTGGCGGTAAAATTCCATCTGCCGTGCGGTGCTGCCATCTCTGGGACGTATTGACAGTGAACGCGGCCTCATTTTAAAACAATGCGCATGTTTCTATCTCTTTCCAGTCCGGAGAAAAAATTCGGAGGCCTTAGAACTTGAATGCACCTCGTAATGGGTACTGAAACTGAGTGTAGCAAAGCTAAAACGGAATGCTTAATTCTGTTTCAAATGTTCGTTTACAACCGAAAAACAAGAAATATTGCCGCAATTTAACTCTCGTACCACTCCAGGTATGTGTGAACTAGTAGTTAGTGTCAGTAGCGTTGAGAAGCAGCTGAAATCGTTAAAAGTGAATAAAGCTCCAGGGCCTGACAGAACCGTGTCAGATTATGTATCCCTCTTTTAACCATACTATATCGAAGAACAAAAAACAGTGCCTAATGATTTTGAGAAAGAACAAATCACACTCATATACAATAGTAAAAGTGATCTACAAAGTTTGTGTCCAATATCCCTGACATGGATTTGTTGTAGAGTCTTAGAAAATATTCTGAGCTCAAATGTAACAAGGTATCTCGTACAGAATAACGACCTTCATGCACACTGAAAAAGGTAGCGCAGTGATTAGTTCACTGTACTTACATTCGGGAGGACACGATTCAAATTCCCTTGCTGCTTGTTTGTGATTTCCGTGAATTCCCTAAATCGCTCAAGGCAAATGGCGGGACGATTCCTTTGAGAAGGGTACAGCCGATTGCCCTCCTCATCCTTCCTTAAGCTGAGATCGTGCTGCGTCTTTAATGACCTCGTTGTCGACGGGACGTAAAACTCTAATCTTCCTTTCTTTCTTTCTTCCGACATGCCAACCAGCATGGATTCCGAAAACATCGATCATGTGAAATACAGGGTGGTTATAATTAAACTTTCGATACTTGAGACAGTGTAGAAAGAAAACTGTACCCTCACAGGAAGTATGTTGACAGTGCGCTGCAGGATTTGCGTTGTCAATAGTGTCAGTGTCATGACTTACCATTTGGCGTCGCCACTGGTACGGTGACGTAGGGTTGAGAAGCTCAGACCCCAAATCTATGCAGCGTGATTGGCACACTTTCCTATATTCTGATTCGTCAGCATGTGATCTCTCCGCTGCGAGAGAGAGGTGCTTTGGACTCAACCGTTTTGATGCACGATGAAGCTACGCCTCACACTGCTCGTAAGGACACTCGCTTACTCCGTAAGATGTTTGGAAAAAACCGATTCGTTGGGCAATCGTTCAAAACCAAGATCATCAGGATCACCATATTTGAACTTGTGTGATTTCTGGCTGTGAGGGTACCTGAAGGACAGGGTTTATCAACGGGACAGTAATAAAAGTTGAAGATTGAAGATGATAGCGAGAGAGGTAGGCAACATACCACCTGAGATGTTTCGGGCAGCGAAAGAAAAGTTTATAGTGCGATTCAAGGCTATCGTGGATGCAGATCCTCGTCACATTGAGCAACGTTTGTAATCAGGAACGTAAACGTGGTATGGAATTAAGAAATGTTACCTTTTCCCGTGGAAATTAAAATGTGTTTATTTCGATGTTTTATTCGTTATTTCTCTTCCTAAAGTCCTTCAGGTTTCCACACCGTTTCAGCGCCCAAAGATCACTAGTTTTTCAAGTAGCGAAATTTTCATTATAACCACACTGTACGATACGCGTTTTTCTCACATGATATTCTGAACGCTAGGGATCAAGGTACTGAAGTAAATGCAGTGTTTCCTGACTCAGCACCACACTTACGTTTATTATGGAAAGTACAATAATATGAGGTATCAACCGATATTTGTGAATGGATTCAAGATTACTTGTTGGGGAAGACACAGAGTGTTATCTCGGATGGAGAGTCATCGACAGATGTAGAAGTAACCTCATGTGCGCTCAGGGACGTGTGTGGCATCCTTTCTATTCGTTTTGTTCACTGAGATGAAGTCACGGAGCCGCGCGGCGTACCCGCGTGGTCTGGGGCGCTGTGCCATGGTTCGTGCGGCTCACCCCGTTGGAGGTTGTGTGTAGCTAAAGTTAGATTACGTAGTGTGTAAACCTAGGAACCGATGACCTCAGCAGTTTGGACTCATGGGAACTTACCACAAATTTCCAATTTCAAAGTCATGGAACAGCGATATAGACATAAACAATGGCGGTAGTATCGCGTACAGAAGGCATAAAATGACAGTGCATTGGCAGAGCAGTCATTTGTATTAGGTGATTCATGTTGTAAGGTGGCGTGGTCTCCTGACCTTCATTTCTTACATATTCCGTCCTCACAATCGTATTCTGTACGTCAAGACGCTTCATTCGAACCCAAACTCGATAAGATAGAGTCAATTTTGTATGAATTCATGTAAGCGATATGCAAATCTAATAAGTAAATCGCAAGTGCGCACCGAGGTTGAAAAACTCGAGGCTGGCGTACACAACATGACAGCCACAGGAATTTATTATTTTATAAGAAAAAGTATCACTTGATTTCTCAGAATTTTTTTGCAATAAATAATATTTTTCGTTCGTTTAATGTTTTTCTTACACTAACTACCAATACTCCAGTACCCAAGTATTCCACTAGTTACGTAAGAATATAGAATATTTTTGTGTCTTTTCCTTACAGCGGACGACTCCAGAAGATATTTGTTGCTGAATGTTTTTCAAGCAGTTCTTGTTGGTACATTAGGAGCGTCTGTCTGACTTCTGTAGTAGTGTGAGGTAGAAATTGTTTCTTGCAGGAGCCAAAGGGTACTTGTTGGATCAATACATTGCGCAACTTGACAAAACAAATTTCTCAGCCTCGTGATGACTGGGTGGTGTGTGATGTCCTTAGGTTAGTTAGGTATAAGTAGTTCTAGGGGACTGATGACGATAGATGTTAAGTCCCATAGTGCTCAGAGCCATTTGAACCATTTTTGACAAAACAAAACCCACACACTCACAATGTGAAAAGGTTTCCGACATAATTATGGCCGCACGACGGGAATTAACAGACTTTGAATGCGGAATAGTGGTTGGAGCTAGATGCATGGGTGCATGTGATTTTCCATTTTGGAAATCGTTAGGGAACTAAATATTCCCAGATTCACATGGTCAAGAGTGTGCCGAGAATACCACATTTCAGCCATTACCTCTCACGACGGATAACGCAATGGCCGCGGCCTTCACTTAACGACCGAGAGCAGCGGCGCCTGCGTTGATTTGTCAGTGCTAACAGACAAACAACACTGCATGAAACAACCGCATAAATCAATGTGCGAAATTTGGCGTTAATGGGCTATGCCAGCCGACGACCGACGCGAATGCCTTTGCTAACACCACGACCACGACTACAGAGCCTCTCCTGCGCTCGTGACCATATCGGTTGGACCCTAGACGATTGGGAAAACCATGACCTGGTCAGATGAGTCTCGCTTTCAGTTGGTAAGAACTGATGAAAAAGTTCGAGTGTGGCGCAGACTCCACGAAGCCATGGACGCTATTGACAACAATGTACCGTGCAAGATGGTGGAGGCTCCATAATAGTGTGGGTTGTGTTTACATGGAATGGACTGGGTCCTCTGATCGAAATGAACCAATCATTGACTCGAAATGGTTGTATTCAGCTGCTTGTAGACCATTTGCAGCCATTCATGGAAGCCGGCCTCTGTGGCCGAGCGGTTCTAGGCGCTTCAGTCCGGAACCGCGCTGCTGCTACGGTCGCAAGTTCGAATCCTGCCTCGGGCATGGATGTGTGTGATGTCCTTAGGTTAGTTAGTTTTGTTGTTGTTGTGGTCATCAGTCCTGAAACTGGTTTGATGCAGCTCTCCTTGCTACTCTATCCTGTGCAACCTTCTTCATCTCCCAGTACCTACTGCAACCTACATCCTTCTGAATCTGCTTAGTTTATTCATCTCTTGGTCTCCCTCTGCGATTTTTACCCTCCACGGTGCCCTCCAGTACTAAATTGGTGATTCCTTGATGCCTCAGAACATGTCCTACCAACCGACCCCTTCTTCTAGTCAAGTTGTGCCATCCATTTCTCTTCTCCCCAATTCTATGCAGTACCTCCTCGTTAGTCATGTGATCTACCCATCTAATCTTCAGCATTCTTCTGTAGCACCACAGTTCGAAAGCTTCTATTCTCTTCTTGTCCAAACTATTTATCGTCCATGTTTCACTTCCATACATGGCTACACTCCATACAAAGACTTTCAGAAACGACTTCCTGACACCTAAACCTACACTCGATGTTAAAAAAATTTGCCTTCTTCAGACACGCTTTCCTTTCCATTGCCAGTCTACATTTTATATCCTCTCTACTTCGACCATCATCGGTTATTTTGCTCCCCAAATAGCAAAACTCCTTTACTACTTTAAGTGTCTCATTTTCTAATCTAATTCCCTCAGCATCACCCGACTTAATTCGACTACATTCCATTATTCTAGTTTTGCTTCTGTTAACGTTCATCTTATATCCTCCTTTCAAGAAGTTAGGTTTAAGTAGTTCTAAGTTTAGGGGACTGATGACCTCAGATGTTAAGTCCCATAGTGCTCGGAGCCATTTCAACCATTCATGGACTTCATGTTCCCAAACACCCACTTCATCTGGCCACAACTATTCGCAGCTGGTTTGAGGAACATTTTGGACAGTCCGAGCGAATGATTTGGCCACCCAGATCGCCCGACATGAGTCCCATTGAACACTTATGGAACATACTCGAGAGGTCAGTCCGTGCACAATCTCCTGCATCGGTAACACTTTCGCAAGTATGGACGGCTACAGAGGCAGCGTGGGTCAGTATTTCTGCGGGGGACTTCCAGCGATTTGTTGAGTCCGTGCCAAGTCGAATTGCTGCACTAGGTCGGACAAAAGCAAGTCTGACGCCACATTAGGAGATATCCCATGACTTTTGTCAATTGAGTGCATATTAATGACCTTGCTGAAAGTATTAATAGTAACCTCAGCCTCTTCGTAGGTGATGCAGTTATCTATTAAGAGCTGCCGTCTGGAAAAAGCTTCACAAATATCCAGTCAGATGTTGATACGAGCCGGCCGGTGTGGCCGAGCGGTTCTAGGCGCTACATTCTGGAACCGCGCGACCGCTACGGTCGCAGGTTCCAATCCTGCCTCGGGCATGGATGTGTGTGATGTCCTTAGGTTAGTTAGGTTTAAGTAGTTCTAAATTCTAGGGGACTGATGACCTCAGAAGTTAAGACCCATAGTGCTCAGAGCCATTTTATGTTGATACGATTTCAAAATCGTGAAAAGATTGACAACCTCATTTAAATGCTTGTAAATTTAAAATTATGCGTTTCACGAAACGGAAAATGCACTATCCTATGACTATAATACCAATGAGTCACATTTATTGTCGGTTAACTAATACAAGTAGCTGGGTGTATCAGTTTATACGGACATGAAAACGAACGATCGCATAGGCTCAGTTGTAGGTAAGAGGCTGAGGTTCGTTGTAGAATACTAGGCAAATACAGGCAGTGTATAAAGAAGACTGCATACAAAATAATCGTGCGATCCATCCTAGAATATTGTTCAAGTGTGTCGGACTTGTACCAAGTAAGACTAAAAGAGGATATTTTTGTGGCGGGGTTCGTAGCGACAAACACTTCGCTGTTGAAACGGCTTACGAAGTCACCGCCACACTTTTAATAGCGGGCCGACCGGTCCGCTGGAACAGTGAACAGAAAGATGAAAACCCAAACACTCTGATTAAATAAAAGTCGGTACTTATCTTTATTAACGAAGATACAGAAACACAGTAGTGAACTCCGTTTCTACAGAAATCTGTCTAGTTCGAGTCGGAGCGGCTAGGTCAGCGTCGGCTGACAACAAACAACAACTCTGCTGCGATGAACACACAACTGACTAGCAAGTACACAAATCGGTGGCGAGTATACAACTGAGCGGCGAATACAGAACTGTCCTAGCGCTCGCGACTCCAGCGCTTAAGAAGCCAGAAGCCAGCGGTGGCGCGCGCAGACTTGCGGCGATTTCCTGTATCGCTGGCGCTGCTTATGCGGACGGCGTCCGGACTTTGATGCTGCCAACCTTTTGGCAGCGGGCTCGGTTGGCATTACTGGCTAGGATATAACAGATATTAAACTTATACGAAGAAGGGCAACATGAGTGGTCACAGGTTTGTTTGGAGCACTGGAAAAATGTCACGAAGATGCTGAGAGAACTAAACTAGCAGATACTTGAAGATACGGACAAACTATGCCTTGAAAGCCTACTTACAAAGTATCTAGAACAGCCTTTAAGTGATGAATCTAGGAATATACAACAGCCCCCTAAGTATTGCTCCCACAGGGACAGCGAAGACAAGATTAGATCGACCACAGCATGGACAGAAGTGTTTAAGCAGTCGTTCTTGTCGCGCTCCACATGTGAAACCGGAAAAAGCTCTAATAACTGGTAGAGTGCGACGTATTCTCTGTCGTCCCTTTCACAGTATTTTTCAGAGGACAGACGTAGGTGTAGATGTAGGATTATATCCGCTATTAGTTCTAGAACATCTTGTACGATGGTCACTCCAAAAGAAATGCACACTATTTTTGTAAAAATACAGTTTTCATTCAGCATATGTGAAAGTTTACCAGTATGTAGATACATCCTTCCCGCTTGTTTTCAAACTTAGTTCACCCTGTTCCCGTGAGTGGCGCCGTCACAGCATGTCTTCAAGATGGCTGCTACACTTGACGTTCGTCAGAAGCAACTTGCTGTCATAGAATTCCGGTGCTGTGAAAACGAGATAGTGTGAAACATCCACAAGAGGTTGCAAAGGGTGTATGGAGATGCTGCTGTCCATCGCAGTACAGTTAGTCGGTGGGCAAGCAGGTTACGTGATGAAAGCGGGCACGGCAATATTGAGGATGGTCCTCGCAGCGGCAGGCCTCGTACTGCACACACTCCAGACAATGCGCAGAGAGTTAACGCATTGGTGACTGCTGACAGACGCATCACAGTGAACGAATTGTCGCGCTACGTTGGGATAGGGGAAGGAAGTGTTTGCAGAATACTGAAAGTGTTGGCGTTAAAAAAGGTTTGTGCCAGGTGGGTTCCCAGGATGTTGACAGTGGCTCGCAAAGAAACAAGAAAAACTGTATGCAGCGAACTTTTGGAACAGTACGAGAATGTTGGAGATGAATTTCTTGGAAGAATTGTGAGAAGTGAAGAAACGTGGCTCCATCATTTTTCACCCGAGACGAAGAGGCAATCAATGGAGTGGCATCATGCAAATTCACCCAAGGAAAAAAAATCAAAACCACACCTTCTGCTGGAAAAGTTATGGCTACGGTGTTTTTCGACTCCGAAGTACTCTTGCTTGTGGACATCATACCAAGTGGAACCACCATAAATTCTGACGCATATATGTGACGGCAGTGAAGAAACTTCAAGCTCGACTGAGTCGTGTTCGACCACATCGGCAAAAGCAGGATGTTTTGCTGTTGCACGACAATGCACGGCCACATGCCAGTCAGAAAACCATGGAAGCGATCACAAAACTCAGATGGACAACACTGAAAGACCCGCCTTACAGTCCTGACCTGGCTCCATGTGACTATCTTCTCTTTGGGAATGTGAAAGACTCTCTTCGTGGAACAAGGTTTGAAGATGATGACTTCCTTCTGCAAGCTGCCAAACAGTAGCTCCAGCAGGTTGGTCCAGAATTTTATCGTGCGGGTATACAGGCGCTGGTTCCAAGATGGCGTAAGGCAGTTGAGAGGGATGGAATTATGTGGAGAAATGAAAATATTGTTCCTAAAGGATGTGTCTACACACTGTAAAACTTTAAAACATGTAGAATAAAAGATGGATTTTTAAAAAAATAGTGTGCATTTCTTTTGGTATGACCCTCCTAAGTACCTCTTCAAAAAAATATTAAGAAAATTGCTACACAATTTATATATTCACTAATGTCCTTCGTCATTACCAATATTCCCATTTTCATAATAAAAAGCGAAAACATAAATATAACACTAGGGCAAGAACTAATCTCTACCAAAAGCTCCAGGAGATTAACATTAGTACAGAAAGGTGGTTGACACGTGGCTACACATGTATTCAACAATATGGTACAGCAAATTAAAAGTCATGCAGACAACTTTGAGGAACTTAAGACTGAATTAAAAGAAAAATCCTTTTGGACTCCTCTTTCTGTGTGTTTACACAAACTCTAAAAAATAAAATTTCAGCTGCTGTTATAATTAGCATGAGCACGGCATACAGTTTTCGTAATGTTAAATCATTTTTTTGTATTGTACTTGAATAAAATATATCTTTGACTTCTTTCCACATCGCACGGCGAATCACGTGGGATAGGACTATTAATAATTAAAGAATCAGAAAAGAACCTGTTTTATAACGCATATCTACGTTATATACAATATCTGAACAAAAGCATCCGGTCACCTATTACTGGACATCAATATCGGATGTCTCCACTTTTCGCTTTTATGACGGGGGACACTTTGTGTGAGGTGGCTTAAAGTCTGTGGAGGAATAGCAGCTCATTCCTCCTCGACAGATGATGCTGGATTCTGGAGGGAAGCTGACATTTTCTCATCTCACAGGTATTCCATTGTGTTCAGGTCAGGACTCAGGGCAATACAGTCCATTTCAGGAATATTATTCTACACAAACAACTGCCTCACAGATGCTGCTCTATGACAGGTTGCACTGTAATGCTGATACAATAATCGTCTCCGAACTGTTCCTCTATCGTACGCAATACACAGTGTTGTAAATTATCCTTCCGTATTTAGCGTGTTCTTAAGCGCAATATAAGGGCCAGACTCTAACCATGAAAAACAGCCCCCAATCGGAAAACTACCTCCGGTGTGCTAAACCTGTTAGAGTTTCACATTATGGCTCGTAACGTTCTTCAAGCGTTGTCCCATCCCAAATTCTTCAGTCGGATTGTCGCAGGGTCTAGCGTGATTCGTGACTTCAAATTACTCGTTCCCAGTCATCATCGGATAATACAAATACGGTGCAAAAACAGCGAAGTGAAAATAAGCAGTGGAAAGCGATGTGCACTGAAGATTATTAAGCCGTGGTCTTCAAGGCATATGCACAGGGCCCACTAGATACTGCCGGAAATTGGTAAGCAGACTTCCGCTTCTACACATTATACGAGGCGTGTTTTTTAAGCAAGTACCGTTTTGCCACACCGCAGCCGCAGCGCTGCGGTCGGCGTTCTGCGCATGTGCACTGGGTACCTACATCTGTTGTCTACGCACTGACGCCATTACAGTCTGATTCTTCCTTGTTTACGTTGTGTACTGAGTGTTTAAGATGCCTCCGATAATCGTGAGTCCCGCCGACTGTGAAGTACAGGCTGTTATAAGATTTCTTAGTGCTAAAGGCCTAAAAGCGATCGATATTCATTGTGAGATCTGTTCAGTTTACGGAGAAAACATTATGAGTCATGGAATGGTGAGAAAGTGGGTGAGAGCATTCAAAGATGGCCGCACAATTGTGCATGATGAACAACGGAGTGGGCGTCCTTCGGTCGTTAATGGAAGTTTGGTGCAGGAAGTGGACAATAAGGTGAGAGAAAACAGACGCTTTACGATTTCTTCCTTGTGGGATAAATTTCCTAATGTTTCTCGTAGTGTTTTGTATGGCATTGTGACCGAGCACTTCAATTACCGAAAATTTGGCGCACGTTGGGTACCGAAAATGTTGACAGATGTGTACCAAACCAAACGTTTAGACAGTGCATTGACTTTCCTTGAGCGGTACCACAACGACGGTGATGATTTCTTAAGCCAAATTGTTAGGGACGATGAAACTTAGGTGGCCTACGTCACACCAGAATCAAAGCGACAGACCATGGAAGTTGAGCAAGGGCATCGCTTTGCTGCAAGACAGTGCCCGTCCGCATGTGGCGAGTCAGACCAAAGATCTCATCACATCTTTTCGATGGGAAACTCGAAATCATTCTCTGTACAGCCCCGATCTTGCGCCCAGTGACTACCATGTGTTCCTGCACTTGAAGAAACACCTGGGCGGTCAGTGTCTTCAAGACGATGACGAAGTCAAAACAGTGATGATGCAGTGGTTAACAAGTGAGGCGGTAGGCTTCTATGAGGAGGGTATTCAAAAACTGGTACAACGTTACGACAAGTGCCTTAGTATTGCCGGAAATTATGTAGAAAAGTAAATTAAGGTACAAGCTTTCATGTAAAAATAAAATTATTGAGATTTATTAGCACATCTTTTTTTAATTTCAAAATGGTACTTACTTAAAAAAACACGCCTCGTACCAGCAGGCACTGAATTTCACCGTTTTGGTTATACTGAGAGCAAACGGACGCTATGAAATTAATGGCCCTAACACTGTTCTGCACTTGCACCGGGTATCTTCACCGGTTATCCGCAGGTGTTTTAGCTTACCTGACGTCTTCTATAGATGTCCCGTGGATGCCCTTCGTAGATACTGATGCCCCCATTGGGTTTTCCTTCTCGGAAGTTCGCGAATTCGTTGCTCTTATACTGAATTGTGCAAGGACGAACAATGGTGCAAATAAAATTCCAAACTGTGACTCGGCCGAAGTAAAGGAACGGGCACTGACTTAGGATGCCACAAATGCCTCCCCAAATTTATTCATACAGTATTTTACCGTGAACAGCCTGTAGGCTTGAAATATTTCCTGAACACCCTGAATAACAGTCTCATTGCACGCAGTATGCCTTAACATTTAGTTTATACGTCTTCTGGTAATATCACACGAAACACGTCAGTGTCATTCAGTATCCTCTCACTTATAACAGACGTCTTTACATCTTTCAGTCCCGATCGTGACTCCTGCAGACGTTTAACCACCCTTTCGCGCCTGTCTCCTCCTGCTCACTTCTGATTGGCCCATCTCAACACCTAACAGAAGTTCGGCGTAGTTGAAAGATCTAACGTTTCTAATAGAAATTATTAAAGTTGTTGAAATTATTAAATGATTGCCCCCAGTAGAAGTAAGACCACCTGTATGATTGGAAATTAAAATTCAGTAGTAATCTGCAACAGAAAATTGTAAGCGATAAGCGGCTCTGCACCCCACCCGAACGTTACTCCCCACCGCTCCAGCATAGGAAGTCTCTCGTACGTTCAGTGTTCGAAACTACGTGACCATCTGGGGTTGCGTGGTGTGAAGTCAACTACCGACTAACGGGCACTGATGCAGCTTCGCTCTATACACGACATCCTATAATGTAGGAATGAAAGCGGGGCGTAATGTGGTATATATGCCACAAATTGTCCAGTGGCGTCGATTTCTACACCACCCCAAACGTTGCTAGGCACTGACTACTTCTGAGCAGCTCGAGGACATTGTTCTCCCGACGAACAATCATTGTTCTAGCTGGCTCCTGGTAACACTTTGGAAGTCACAAGTGATTCATTCCGCCGGTCCCATACACGAATATTGCTTCGTGTTTCCACTTGACGGCCACATCACAAGGAGTCAACTTGGGAAGCTTTGGAACGGATGGAATGTGCCTGATGGATCTGTTACTCAGGTGACATCCAGCGATTAGTCTACGTTAGAAGTCAGTGAGCTCTTCTGACCGAGCCAGTAAGCTGTTGCTGCTTCTCTACCCCCCTCCCCCCTCCTACTACACTGAAGGCTTTGCCTCGCGTGCCAAGTAGTGAGCAATTCCGCATTACACAGGGCTGTCCGGATACTTTTGATCAACGCCATAAGGCGCTGTACTTCCCTTGGCGGTCTAGTCGTTCTCTCTTCTGTTCCACTCGCAAATGGAGCGAGAGAAGAATCACCACCTGGGTGTCTCTCTACGACTCTTATCTCCCCACCGGCCGCTGTGGCCGAGCGTTTCTAGGCGCTTCAGTACGGAACCGCGTTGCTGTTACTGTCGCAGGTTCGAATCCTACCTCTGGCATGGATGTGTGTGATGTCCTTATGTTAGTTAGGTATAAGTAATTCTAAGTTCTAGGGGACTGATGACCTCAGATGTAAGTCCCATAGCGTTTAGAGCCATTTGAAGCATCTTATCTCCTTTATTTTACCCTTACGATCCTAACGCGAAATAACCTTCGGAGCCAGTAGAAACGTTCCGCAGTCGGTCGCAAATGCTAATTTTCTAAACTGTCGTAATAGCGTTTCGCAAAAAAGTCTTCTTCTTTCCTTCAAATATTCCCATCTACTTCACGGAGAATTTCCATAACACTCTCGCACTGATCGAACCTACCCGACTGCAAATTGTTGCTCATGTCGGCACCAATGACTCCTGCCGTCTGGGTTCAGAGGTCATCCTCAGTTCGTACAGGCGGTTGGCGGAATTGGTGAAGGCGGAAAGCCTCGCTCGCGGGGTGGAATCAGAGCTAACTATTTGTAGTATCGTTCCCAGAACCGATCGCGGTCCTCTGGTTTGGAGCCGAGTGGAAGGCTTAAACCAGAGGCTCAGACGATTCTGCGGAGATCTGGGGTGCAAATTTCTCGACCTCCGCTATCGGGTGGAGAAATGTAGGGTCCCCCTGAATAGGTCAGGCGTGCACTACACGCCGGAAGCGGCTACAAGGGTAGCGGAGTACGTGTGGAGTGCACATGGGGGTTTTTTAGGTTAGAGAATCCCCTCCCTAGGCCCGACAAGACGCCTCCTGAGACGCGGCAAGATAGGAGTAGGCAAAATGCAACAGGGAATAACAATATTAATGTGCTAATAGTAAACTGCAGGAGCGTCTATAGGAAGGTCCCAGAACTGCTCTCATTAATAAACGATCACAACACCCATATAGTACTAGGGGCAGAAAGTTGGCTGAAACCAGACGTAAACAGTAACGAAATCCTAAACTCAGATTGGAATGTATACCGCAGAGACAGGCTGAACAGTGAAGGGGGAGGCGTGTTTATAGCGATAAGAAGTGCAATAGTATCGAAGGAAATTGACGGAGATCCGAAATGTGAAATGATTTGGGTGAAGGTCGCGGTTAAAGCAGGCTCAGACATGGTAATTGGATGTCTCTATAGGCCCCCTGGCTCAGCAGCTGTTGTGGCTGAGCACCTGAAGGATAATTTGGAAAATATTTCGAGTAGATTTCCCCACCATGTTATAGTTCTGGGTGGAGATTTTAATTTGCCGGATATAGACTGGGAGACTCAGACGTTCATAACGGGTGGCAGGGACAAAGAATCCAGTGAAATTTTTTTAAGTGCTTTATCTGAAAACTACCTTGAGCAGTTAAACAGAGAACCGACTCGTGGCGATAACATATTAGACCTTCTGGTGACAAACAGACCCGAACTATTTGAAAAAGTTAACGCAGAACAGGGAATCAGCGATCATAAAGCGGTTACGGCATCGATGATTTCAGCCGTAAATAGGAATATTAAAAAGGGTAGGAAGATTTTTCTGTTTAGAAAAAGTGACAAAAAGCAGATTTCAGAGTACCTGTTGGCTCAACACAAAAGTTTTGTCTCAAGTACTGATAGTGCTGAGGATCAGTGGACAAAGTTCAAAACCATCGTACAATATGCGTTAGATGAGTATGTGCCAAGCAAGATCGTAAGAGATGGAAAAGAGCCACCGTGGTACAACAACCGAGTTAGAAAACTGCTGCGGAAGCAAAGGGAACTTCACAGCAAACATAAACATAGCCAAAGCCTTGCAGACAAACAAAAATTACGCGAAGCGAAATGTAGTGTGAAGAGAGCTATGCGAGAGGCGTTCAATGAATTCGAAAGTAAAGTTCTATGTACTGACTTGGCAGAAAATCCTAAGAAATTTTGGTCTTATGTCAAAGCGGTAGGTGGATCAAAACAAAATGTCCAGACACTCTGTGACCAAAATGGTACTGAAACAGAGGATGACAGAATAAAGGCCGAAATACTAAATGTCTTTTTCCAAAGTTGTTTCACAGAGGAAGATTGCACTGTAGTTCCTTCTCTAGATTGTCGCACAGATGACAAAATGGTAGATATCGAAATAGACGACAGAGGGATAGAGAAACAATTAAAATCGCTCAAAAGAGGAAAGGCCTCTGGACCTGATGGGATACCAGTTCAATTTTACACAGAGTACGCGAAGGAACTTGCCCCCCTTCTTGCAGCGGTGTACCGTAGGTCTCTAGAAGAGCGTAGCGTTCCAAAGGATTGGAAAAAGGCACAGGTCATCCCCGTTTTCAAGAAGGGACGTCGAACAGATGTGCAGAACTATAGACCTATATCTCTAACGTCGATCAGTTGTAGAATTTTGGAACACGTATTGTGTTCGAGTATAATGACTTTTCTGGAGACTAGAAATCTACTCTGTAGGAATCAGCATGGGTTTCGAAAAAGACGGTCATGTGAAACCCAGCTCGCGCTATTCGTCCACGAGACTCAGAGGGCCATAGACACGGGTTCACAGGTAGATGCCGTGTTTCTTGACTTCCGCAAGGCGTTCGATACAGTTCCCCACAGTCGTTTAATGAACAAAGTAAGAGCATATGGACTATCAGACCAATTGTGTGATTGGATTGAGGAGTTCCTAGATAACAGGACGCAGCATGTTATTCTCAATGGAGAGAAGTCTTCCGAAGTAAGAGTAATTTCAGGTGTGCCGCAGGGGAGTGTCATAGGACCGTTGCTATTCACAATATACATAAATGACCTGGTGGATGACATCGGAAGTTCACTGAGGCTTTTTGCAGATGATGCTGTGGTGTATCGAGAGGTTGTAACAATGGAAAATTGTACTGAAATGCAGGAGGATCTGCAGCGAATTGACGCATGGTGCAGGGAATGGCAACTGAATCTCAATGTAGACAAGTGTAATGTGCGAATACACAGAAAGATAGATCCTTTATCATTTAGCTACAAAATAACTGGTCAGCAACTGGATGCAGATAATACCATAAATTATCTGGGAGTACGCATTAGGAGTGATTTAAAATGGAATGATCATATAATGTTGATTGTCGGTAAAGCAGATGCCAGACTGAGATTCATTGGAAGAATCCTAAGGAAATGCAATCCGAAAACAAAGGAAGTAGGTTACAGTACGCTTGTTCGCCCACTGCTTGAATACTGCTCAGCAGTGTGGGATCCGTACCAGATAGGGTTGATACAAGACAGAGAGAAGATCCAACGGAGAGCAGCGCGCTTCGTTACAGGATCATTTAGTAATCGCGAAAGCGTTACGGAGATCATAGATAAACTCCAGTGGAAGACTCTGCAGGAGAGACGCTCAGTAGCTCGGTACGGGCTTTTGTCAAAGTTTCGAGAACATACCTTCACCGAAGAGTCAATCAGTATATTGCTCCCTCCTACGTATATCTCGCGAAGAGACCATGAGGATAAAATCAGAGAGATTAGAGCCCACACAGAGGCATACCGACAATCCTTCTTTCCACGAACAATACGAGACTGGAATAGAAGGGAGAACCGATAGAGGTACTGAAGGTACCCTCCGCCACACACCGTCAGGTGGCTTGCGGAGTATGGATGTAGATGTAGATGTAGATGTAACGACTCTAGCAGCGTGCCTGTGAGTTTCTTCGGTACCTTACGTTTAATGCGACCTGGTAGAAACTCCAAAAACTTGAGCCACTCCCAAGTCCAGAACTTTCGATACACTTTTCCAGAATTTGTTGAATAAACTGCAGTTAGCCATCCGCCGTACCTACAACTGACATTATACGATATTTTGTCAAAAACTGACATTTTGAGATCGTGGCCGTGTGCAAAATACAAGCTGATTGTCCCAAACCAGAAAACAACATACAGCCACTGTTCATTTGTACAAATAGCGGCGTTCCCCTTTACAAACCAGCAGGTTCATCTTCAGACGGCTGCCTCTGTTTAGATTACATTTGTAGTTTACATTAGTTGACAGCTGTTTTTTCCCTTCTGGTGATGTTCCTTTTGGTCGTAGTGCCCGACAACAAAAAGCGATGTAAGGAACAAAATGGCTCTGAGCACTATGGGACTTAACAGCTGTGGTCATCAGTCCCCTAGAACTTAGAACTACTTAAACCTAACTAACCTAAGGACATCACACACATCCATGCCCGAGGCAGGATTCGAACCGGCTACCGTAGCAGTCGCACGGTTCCGGACTGCGCGCCTAGAACCGCGAGACCGCCGCGGCCGGCGATGTAAGGAACAGCCTGTTCAACTGTAACCATGGCTAATAAGGTACAAAAACACTTTCAACAAATCTCTCAGGTAAAACTGGATTACTTTTAGGTTACTTATGTCGAAATTGCTGCGTCGTTACGTTGCAGTGTTGACTGTTTGTGTTCACGAACTCCTGTTTTTGTTGTGAAGTAAGCCATACTTTGTAAAAATATTGAGTGTGTGTGTGTGTGTGTGTGTGTGTGTGTGTGTGTGTGTGTGTGTGTGTGTGTGCTAAACCAGCTTCCAGTGACTTAAACAGCCATCACATAGTGCACTTACATAAATGTGTTAACTTTAAAATGCGTCAGACTACAGGACGAATTTTTCGCACAGAAATGCACAACACCGCATCAACCTAATAACTAATACACGAATCCCCAGCAAGAACCATTCGAAGACTGATTTGTATTAAATCCGAAACCGGCAAGTTTTTGAATTAAATAATTTTTTAAAACCGTACTTATGACCGGCAGATGCTTGAATTATAAACCTTATAATTGTACGGTAGCCAATAGTCCTCGACATGTCAAGATAACGTGATTCACTGCAGCATTGCGCTGTGCATAGAGGCTTTGTTCGGTACAGCACTGTCACTTGGGTTGCCTGCCGTGCAGGAGTTACACGGCGAGACGACATCAGCCTAAAGCCCTAGTTGCGGTCGTGCCTGTAGAGGGGCTGCTTCGCATCACGTGTCACGTGCGCAGAAACAGAGCGATGCTCAGTATCATTCTCCCTGGCGGATATTTATGTGGGCAGTATGGCCTGACATGTAGAGTCGACTGAAGAGCCAATCAGTGGATCTACTTCTAAAGCCGATCCCCTGCCTTCTGGTTACGACGAGCGACAGCGGATAAAAGCTTGCAACCAGCCTTCGATGGCACCAGTTCGTCTAGTGCTTCATCGCTTCGCGATCTGACTTAGAAGAAATTCTTGTAAGTGTCCAACCGGGTCAAGACTTTTATTCAGGATGATACTAGTCAGATATTGTACGTGACGTCTGATCTATGTCTGTATCTACATATACAGGGTGGCTCATTGATCGTGACCGGGCCAAATATCTCACGAAATAAGCGTCTAACGAAAAAACTACAAAGAACGAAACTTGTCTAGTTTGAAGGGGGAAACCTGATGGCGCTGTGGTTGGCCCGCTAGATGCCGCTGACATAGGTCAAACCGACATCAACTGCATTTTTTTTTATATCAACCCCCATTTTTATTACATATTCGTGCAGTACGTAAAGAAATATGAATGTACCACTTTTTCGCTTTGTGATAGATGGCGCTGTCATTGTTGTTGTTGTGGTCTTCAGTCCTGAGACTGGTTTGATGCAGCTCTCCATGCTATTCAATCCTGTGCAAGCTTCTTCATCTTCCAGTACTTACCGCAACCTACCCAAAACCCAGGCGATCATTGTAGGCAAAACCACCCCTTCTTTCCGCCTCCTTGATTTCTATCTTACCATCTATGGCCGACCTATCGCTCTCACCCCCACCCTTAAGTACCTTGGCGTCACACTCGACCGTCGCCTCTCCTGGACTCCCCATCACCGGACAATCCAAGCCGAGGCACGCTCCTGACTCCGTCTCCTCAAGCTCCTTGCCGGCCGTACATGGGGTCTGGACCCCTCCACCATCCTCCACACCTATAAATCCCTCATCCGCCCTATCCTCTGTTACGCCCATCCTGCCTGGATCTCCACGCCCCCTACGTTTTACAAATCCCTTCAGATCCTTGAACGCCATGCTCTCCGCCTCGCCTATCGCATCTGTCTCCCCTCCCCCACGCGGATCCTCTACGACGTCATTCCGTTCCCCCACCTCCTCCTTTTCCTTGAACGAATATGGATCCTGTACACCTCCCGAAAACTCGATCCGCCTCACCTTCTTGTCTCCCCCATCCTCACCCACCCCCACCCGCTGCCGCGCCTGTATTCCCACGTCCCACCCGGTCTCCATCTCTCCACCCTCCTTACCCTCTCCCAAGGTGGCTTCCGCCAGCTCCCCCTCCCTGATGATGTCCTCCTCCCCTCCATCCACCCCTCCTATCAACTTTGATCCTCCCCTCCCACTTCCTGTGTCTTTTCTTTTGGGCACCCTCCCTCCTTTCTCTCTCCTTTTCCCCCCATCCCACCTTCCTCCACCCCTCTTCCCCTGGGCTTCCCCTCCCCCTTCCTCTCTTCCTCCCTCCCCCCTCTCTCTCTCCTGCCCGTGGCGTCTCTGCTCTCCCCTCTCCCTCTCCCATCCCCCCTCCACCTCTCTTGGCAGGTCCCCAGACTCGTACACACTCAGTGGACATTCGCGCGCCGGAGATCATCGCCATCAGTGTCTCGTGTGTGTGCCTTCGTTTTGTGTTTTGTGTTCTTTTGCCGTCACGCCACCACTGTTCACGCGTGCCGTCGCAGTCATCCGTGTTTTGTGCGCCGTGTCAACAGGTTTTAGTGTTTTTTCTTGTCCTGCATGAACGGCTTCGTGTATATTGTGTTTCAGTGTCTACAGTTTTTTACCCGCCATTTGTCTTGTATCATCTGCACCACCATTATGTTTTATATTGTATCACTCTCGGCTGAAGAGCAGCGTATTATGCTGCTGACAGCCTACCTTTGTACAAGGTGTTGAAAATAACAATAAAGAAGAAGAAAAACTGCAACCTACATCCTTCTGAATCTGCTTAGTGTATTCATCTCTTGGTCTGCCTCTACGATTTTTACCCTCCACACTGCCCTCAAATGCTAAATTTGTGATCCCCTGATGCCTCAGAACATGTCCTACCAACCGGTCCCTTCTTCTTGTCAAGCTGTGCCACAAACTCCTCTTCTCCCCAATTCTGTTCAATACCTCCCCATTAGTTATGTGATCTACCCATCTAATATTCAGTATTCTTCTGTAGCACCACATTTCGAAAGCTTCTATTCTCTTCTTGTCCAAACTATTTATCGTCCATGTTTCACTTTCATACATGGCTACACCCCATACAAATACTTTCAGAAACAACTTCCTGATACTTAAATCTATACTCGATGTTAACAAATTTATCTTTTTCAGAAACGCTTTCCTTGCCATTGCCAGTCTACATTTTATATCCTCTCTACTTCGACCATCATCAGTTATGTTGCTCCCCAAATAGCAAAACTCTTTTACTACTTTAAGTGTCTCATTTCCTAATCTAATTCCCTCAGCATCACCCGACTTAATTCGACTACATTCCATTACCCTCGTTTTGCTTTTGTTGATGTTCATCTTATATCCTCCTTTCAAGATACTGTCCATTCCGTTCAACTGCTCTTCCAAGTCCTTTGCTGTCTCTGACAGAATTACAATGTCATCGGCAAACCTCAAAGTTTTTATTTCTTCTCCATGGGTTTTAATACCTACACCAAATTTTTCTTTTGTTTCCTTTACTGCTTGCTCAATATACAGATTGAACAACATTGGGGAGAGGCTACAACCCTGTCTCACTCCCTCACTGCTTCCCTTTCATGTCCCTCGACTCTTATAACTGCCATCTGGTTTCTGTACAAACTGTAAATAGCCTTTCGTTCCCTGTATTTTACCCCTGCCACCTTTAGAATGTGAAAGAGAGTAATCCAGTCAACATTGTCAAAAGCTTTCTCTAAGTCTACAAATGCTAGAAACGTAGGTTTGCCTTTCCTTAATCTTTCTTCTAAGATAAGTCGTAAGGTCAGTATTGCCTCACGTGTTCCAATATTTCTACGGAATCCAAACTGATCTTCCCCGAGGTTGGCTTCTACCAGTTTTTCCATTCGTCTGTAAAGAATTCGCGTTAGTATTTTGCAGCTGTGACTTATTAAACTGATAGTTCGGTAATTTTCATATCTGTCAACACCTGATTTCTTTGGGATTGGAATTATTACATTCTTCTTGAAGTCTGAGGGTATTTCGCCTGTCTCATACATCTTCCTCACCAGATGGTCGAGTTTTGTCAGGACTGGCTCTCCCAAAGCCGTCAGTAGTTCTAATGGAATGTTGTCTACTCCTGGGGCCTTGTTTCGACTCAAGTCTTTCAGTGCTCTGTCAAACTCTTCATGCAGTATCGTATCTCCCATTTCATCTTCATCCTCTTCCATTTCTGTAATATTGTCCTCAAGTACATTGCCCCTGTATAGACCCTCTATATACTCCTTCCACCTTTCTGCTTTCCCTTTTTGCTTAGAACTGGGTTTCCATCTGAGCTCTTGATATTCATACAAGTGGATCTCTTTTCTCCAAAGGTCTCTTTAATTTTCCTGTAGGCAGTATCTATCTTGCCCATAGTGAGATAAGCCTCTACATCCTTACATTTGTCCTCTAGCCATCTCTGCTTAGCCATTTTGCACTTTCTGTCGATCTCATTTTTGAGATGTTTGTATTCCTTTTTGCCTGTTTCATTTACTGCATTTTTATAATTTCTCCTTTCATCAAATAAATTCAATATTTCTTCTGTTACCCAATGATTTCTGCTAGCCCACGTCTTTTTACCTACTTGATCCTCTGCTGCCTTCACTACTTCATCCCTCAGAGCTACCCACTCTTCTTCTACTGTATTTCTTTCCCCCATTCCTGTCAATTGCTCCCTTATGCTCTCCCTGAAGCTCTGTACAACCTCTGGTTCTTTCAGTTTATCCAGGTCCCATCTTGTTAAATTCCCACCTTTTTGCAGTTTCTTCAGTTTTAATCTACAGTTCATAACGAATAGATTGTGGTCAGAGTCCACATCTGCCCCTGGAAATATCTTGCAATTTAAAACCTGGTTCCTAAATCTCTGTCTTACCATTATATAATCTATCTGATACCTACTAGTATCTCCAGGATTCTTCCATGTATACAACCTTCTTTCATGATTCTTGAACCAAGTGTTAGCTACGATTAAGTTATGCTCTGTGCAAAATTCTAGTCATAGTCACAAACATATGGCTCACAATTTTAGACTAACAGTTGGTAACAGGTAGGTTTTTTAAATTGAAGTACAGAACGTAGGTACGTTTGAAGATTTTATTTCGGTTGTTCGAATGTGATACATGTACCTTTGTGAACTTATCATTTCTGAGAACGCAAGCAGTTACAGCGTGATTACATGTAAATACCACATTAATGCAATAAATGCTCAAAATGATGTCCGTCAACCTCAATGCATTTGGCAATACGTGTAACGACATTCCTCTCAACAGCGAGTAGTTCGCCTTCCGTAATGTTCGCACATGCATTGAAAATGCGCTGACGCATGTTGTCAGGCGTTGTCGGTGGATCACGATAGCAAATATCATTCACCTTTCCCCACAGAAAGAAATCCGGGGACGTCAGATCCGGTGAACGTGCGGCCCATGGTATGGTGCTTCGACGACCAATCCACCTGTCATGAAATATGCTATTCAATGCCGCTTCACCCGCACGCGAGCTATGTGCCGGACATCCATAATGTTGGAAGTACATCGCCATTGTGGTGGTGGTGGTTGTTGGGATGTTTAAGGGGGACTAAACAGTGAAGGTCATCAGTCCCCCGCCATTGTGTCATGCAGTGAAACATCTTGTAGTAACATCGGTAGAACATTACGTAGGAAATCAGCATACATTGCACCATTTAGATTGCATCTATAAAATGGGGGCCAATTATCCTTCCCCCAATAATGCCGCACCATACATTAAGCCGCCAAGGTTGCTGATGTTCCACTTGTCGCAGCCATCGTGGATTTTCCGTTGCCGAATAGTGCATATTATGCTGCTTTACGTTACCGCTGTTGGTGAATGACGTTTCGTCGCTAAGCAGAACGCGTGCAAAAAATCTGTCATCGTCCAGTAATTTCTCTTGTGCCCTGTGGCAGAACTGTACACGACGTTCAAAGTCGACGCCATGCAATTCCTGGTGCATAGAAATATGGTACGGGTGCAGTCGATGTTGATGTAGCATTCTCAACACCGACGTTTTTGAGATTCCCGATTCCCGCGCTATTTGTCTGCTACTGATCTGTGGATTAGCCGCGACAGCAGCTAAAACACCTACTTGGACTTCATCATTTGTTGCAGGTCGTGGTTGACGTTTCACATGTGGCTGAACACTTCCTGTTTCCTTAAATAACATAACTATCCGGCGAACGACCCGCATACATAGCACACGCCCGTTGGGTAATTTGATCACAATAGCCGTACATCAACACGATATCGACCTTTTCCGCAATCGGTAAACGATCCATTTTAACACGGGTAAAGTATCACGAAGCAAATACCGTCCGTACTGGCGGAATGTTAGGTGATACCACGTACTTATACGTTTGTGCCTATTACAGCGCCATCTATCACAAAGCGAAAAAAAGTGGTCCAACTAAAACATTCATATTTCTTTACGTATTACACGAATATGTAATAAAAAAGGGGGTTCCTATTTAAAAAACGCAGTTGATATCCGTTTGACCTATGGCAGCGCCATCTAGCCGTCGAACCATAGCGCCATCTGGTTTCCCCCTTCAAGCTAGACAAGTTTCGTTCTTTATAGTTTTTTCCCTATAGTCATTGTTTAAAGTAAATTTCTAGAGACTTTGTTATACTTTCTCAGGATATGATTCTTCAGTTTCTCCCAGCGTATTTGTTGGGCGGGCGGCGCGCGGCGCGAACGGCGGAGAGAGCGGTCCGCGGGGGGAGGGGATTTAAGACGGCCGCCCGCCCTCAGGAGCTCCCCACCCTGCAACGCTCCCAACACCTTCTCCAATCCATCTTGACCGGTTCACCGCTTGGTGCAACCAGTGGTTGCTCAAGGTCAATCCTTCCAAAACCCAGGCGATCATTGTAGGCAAAACCACCCCTTCCTTCCGCCTCCTTGATTTCTATCTCACCCTCACTCCCACCCTTAAGTACCTTGGCGTCACCCTCGACCGTCGCCTCTCCTGGACTCCCCATCTCCAGACAATCCAAGCCAAGGCACGTTCCCGACTCCGTCTCCTCAAGCTCCTTTCCGGCCGTACGTGGGGTCTGGACCCCTCCACACTCCTCCACACCTATAAATCCCTCATCCGCCCTATCCTTTGTTACGCCCATCCAGCCTGGATCTCCGCCCCCACTACCTTTTATAAATCCCTCCAAATCCTTGAACGCCATGCTCTCCGCCTTGCCTATCGCATCCATCTCCCCTCCCCCACGCGGATCCTGTATGATCTCATCCCCTTCCCCCACCTCCTCCTTTTCCTTGAAAGGATATGGATCCTGTACACCTCCCATAAACTTGATCCTCCTCACCCACTCGTATCCCCAATCCTCTCCCACCCCCGCCCGCTGCCGCGCCTGTATTCCCACGTCCCACCCAGTCTCCATCTCTCCACCCTTCTTACTCTCTCCCAAGGTGGCTTCCGCCAGCTCCCCCTCCCTGGTGATGTCCTCCTCCCCTCCATCTACCCCTCCTATCAACTTTGACCTTCCCCCCCACCTCCTGTGTCCTTTCCTTTAGGCGCCCTCCCTCCCTCCCTTCCCTTCTCTTTCCTCTCCCCCCTTCCTCCTCCCCTCTTCCCCCGGGCCTCCCCTCCCCCTTCCTCCCTCCCCCTCTCTCCTCCGCCCATGGCATCTCCTCTCTCCCCTCTCCCATTCGCCTCCTCCTCCTCCTCCCCCTCCTCCACTCTTGGCAGGTCCCCGGACTCGTAAACGCTCAGTGGACTTTCGCTCGCCGGAGATCATCGCCATCTGTGTGTCGTGTGTGTGCCTCGATTTGTGTTTAGTGTTCTGACCCCGTCACGCATCAACTGTTCACGTGTGCCGTCGCCGTCATCCATGTTCTGTGCGCCGTGTCACCAAGTGTTTACTGTTTTTTCGCGTCCAGCGTGAACGGCTTCATGTTTATTGTTTTTTGTATCTCCTTTTTTTTCAGCCGTTTTTACTGTATTGTCTGTATCACCTATCTGTCTTGTTATTGTTCTACTTAAGGCTGAAGAGCAGCGTACTATGCTGCTGACAGCCCGCCTGTATGAGGTGATGAAAATTACAATAAAGGAAAAAAAAAAAACCCTCAGGAGCTCAGTTCGTCAGCGCACCTGACGATGACGACATGTCTGATCGCCGAATTATTGTGCCCGTTGGACACTATGAACGGGCAGTATACCCGTGGACTGTTCGAGTTTCTCAGGATACTTTCCGTCTATCTTCAAGAGTCTACTAATTCGGTCCTTTCAACATCTCAGTGACATTCTCGCGCAGGTCAGACAAACATGTGACCATTCGTGCTGCCTTTCTATGTATACGTTCAATATCCCCCGCTAGTCATATTTGATACGAGTCCCGCACACTTGAGTAATATTGTAGGATGGGCGACACGAGTGGTTTGCAAACAATCTCTTTTTGCAGCCTGATTGCATTTCCCTAGTATTCTAGCAATAAACCGACGTCTGCTCTCTCCTTTACGAAAGACTGAGCTTATGTGATTGTTCTACTTCATGTCCCTACTAAGTGTAACATCCAAGTATTTGTATGAATTTACATATTCCTGTTGTGACTCACTAAATGTTATTTTAATAGGATACTATGTTCTTTTCGTATTTTTGAAGTGCACAGGTTTACGTTTCTGAACATTTAAAGCAAGCTACCAATCAGTGCACCCCTTTGAAATCTTTTTCGACGTCTGGCTGAATATTTGTACAGCTTCGCTCAGACTGTATTTCATTGTAGGTAACTGCATCATTTGCGGAAAGTCAGAGATTACTATTAATATTGTTCACAAGATCGTTAATATACAATATAAACAGCAAGGGATCCAACACACTTCCCCAGGGTACACCCGAAGTTACTTCCGCATCTTTCGATGACTCTCCATCCAAGATAACGTGCTGCGTTCTCCTAGCGAGAAATCCTCAGTACAGTCACATATTTCGTCTGATACCCCACATTATCGTACTTTAGATAATAAGCGTAGGCGTGGTGCTGAGTCAAATGCCTTTCGTTAATCGAGAAATACTGCATCCACCTGATTACCCTAATCCATGGCTTTCATTATGTCGTGTGAGAAAATTGTGAGTTAGGTTTCATAATATCTATTTTCCGAAATCTAAGCTGGTTGGCATGTAGGAGGTCGTTCGAGACACCTAATTAAGTTTGACCTCAGGATATCTTCTAAGATTCTACAACAAATCGATGTCAAGGATGTTGGACGCTAGTTTTGAGGAGCACTTCTGCTACCCTTCTTGTAGACACAAGTGACCTATGCTTTCTTGCAACTACTGGGCACAGTTTTTTGTTCGAGGGATCTACAATACATTATAGTTAACGTATAGGCTAACTAGGCGGCGAATCTACTGTGTAGGAATCAGCATGGGTTTCGAAAAATACGATCGTGTAAAACCCAGCTCGCGCTATTCGTCCACGACACTCAGAGAGCCATAGACACGGGTTCCCAGGTAGATGCCGTGTTTCTTGACTTCTGCAAGTAGTTCGATACAGTTCCCCACAGTCGTTTGATGAACAAAGTAAGAGCATATGGGCTATTCTTTGAAACTTGAGCCATACTTCCCCTAAATGCTCCCGTCCTGAGCTAAAAGTTTCAAGTTCTTCATTGAGGCATGACACCATCGTTTCTCAGTCTAGTTTGCTGTACACATAAATTTTCTGCTTGTTTTAGTTGCCATTTGTGTTTTGGTATTCATTGTTGCTATAACTGCAACATAGTCACTGATACCAGTTTCGATGTGGACGTTCTCAGACAGGTTAGGGCTGTTTGTTGTCGCCGGCCGGTGTGGCCGAGCGGTTCTAGGCGCTACAGTCTGGAACCGCGCGACCGCTACGGTCGCAGGTTCGAATCCTGCCTCGGGCATGGATGTGTGTGATGTCCTTAGGTTAGTTAGGATTAAGTAGTTCTAAGTTCTAGGGGACTGATGACTTCAGAAGTTAAGTCCCATAGTGCTCAGAGCCATTTGAACCATTTTTTGTTTGTTGTCGTTAGATCTAATATATTTCCATCATGAGTGGAGTTCCAAACTAACTGCCCTAGTTTGTTTCATAGGATGTCTTGTCACGCCCATCACTAACAAAACTGTACGTATCCCAGCTGATTGTTGGATGATTGAAGTCTCCTCCAATGATTACAGTACCGTTAGGGACCTTATGTACAAGCGAACAGAGTTTCCTCTAAAGTTTTCGTTTGCATCGGGACGAGAATCTGGTGGCCGATAGAAAGACCCTGTTATAATTTTTTCCCTTGATAATAAGTCTTGACCAAAAAATCTCATATGCAGCTTCAGTTTCTGTCTCGGCGGATGTGAGTTTCTTGTGTACTGTGACAAGCACACCACCTCCATTTCCTGTTTCCCTATCTTTTCGGCACATGCTTATATTTTTGCCAAAGATCTCACTACTGTGCACATAAGGTTTTAACCGGTTTTCTGTACCTGTTATGTGCGCTTCAGTGCTTTTTAAAAGCGCTACGTACTCTGGCGTTTTGTTGTGAAAGTTTCGGCAGTTAACCACTCATGTGCGGGATCATTTCCTGGGATCTTACACTGACGCTTCTGGGTTTCCCACAGCTATTCTTATCTGGATTTGATGCAGAATCACATAATCTACAACACTAGAACAACAGAGTCTGCATAATTTGCGACACATGCTTAAGGCATACACAAAGTTTCTATCTTTAATACTTGTCTTATTGTGTAAAACCTTAAACATAATACTATACCTCTTAATGAGTGTGTTATGAAAGTATTTTAAATTTTTAAATTCAGTAAATAAGAATATGGAATACTGAAAATAGCCGTTTAGTAATATAGATTAGAGTATGTAGGTTTTTACTTAGCTGGACACTCAAAACCACGTAGGTAAAACTACTTGCATATTTTCGAATATTGGTATGACATGAAATACAACTATAAAAAAATTCACGGGCCCACATTGCATAGCAGTTTAACGAATGTTTCATAACGGACTAAAAAACCAATAGTCATTTTCCTTTTCTATCCACAAATGTAATGGGGAGAACATCCGATAGAACTCGAATAGCAAAAGTGCCCCGCTGGATACCTTCTGATTGACCGGGAAAATACAAAACAAAACATCAAAGGATCTCTTCCAAAGAAGAGAGAATGGATTATTGTACAACAGATCAGGGTAGAATAGATCCAGTAATCAGTAGTGTGCACTTTTTAAGCGTTTATAGCGATATAGTGTGCTGAATCCTAGCGCACCTCGTTACTAAAGTGCGACCTGTAACAGAGCACAATGCAGTTACTGTTGTTGTCGTCGAGGTCTTCAGTCCTAAGGCTGAGTTGATTGCAGATGTCCATGCTACTCTATACTCTAGTGATTGCTTGATGTCTCAGAATAAGTCCTACCAACCGATCCTTTCTTCTAGTCAGGTTGTGCCATAAATTCCTTTTCTCCCCAATTCTGTTCAGCAACCTCATTTCCTGCGTGGTCTACCCAGCTAATCATCAGCATTCTACTGTAACACCACATTTCGAAAGCTTCTATTCCCTTTTTGTCGAAACTGTTTATCGCCCATGTTTCAGTTCCATATATGGCTATACTCCACACAAATACTTTCAGAAAAGACTTGTTGACAAATTATACTCGGAATTAAAGAACTTCTCTTCTTCAGAAACGCCTTTTTTGCCATTGCATGTCTACATTTTTTCTACTCTCTGCTTCGGCCATCATCAGTTATTTTGCTGCTCCCCCAAAAACTCATAGACTACTTTGGGTGTCTCGTTTCCTAACCTGATTCCCACAGTATTGCGTAATTTAATTCGACTACATTCCATTATCCTCCTTTTGTTGATGTTCATCTTATATCCTCCTTTCAAGACACTATCCATTCCGTTCAACTGTTCTTCCAAGTCCTTTGCTGTCTCTAACAGTATTACAATGTCATCAGCAAACCTTAAAATTTTTTATGTATTCTTCTTGGATTTTAATTCCTACGTCAAATTTTTCTTTGGTTTCCTTTACTGCTTGCGCAATGTGCAGATTGAGTAACATCGAGGATAGGCTACAGCCCCGTCTCGCTCCCTTCTCAACTACTGCTTCCCTTTCATGCCCCTCGCCTCTTATAGCTGCCATTTCGTTTCTGTACAAATTATAAATATTCATCAGGTTACCTTCCATTGGGAAAGCTGTTGCACTCAGTGACTGTTATATTGACTTGTAAATTATAGATTTCAGGAAACAGTCGTCATTTTTAAATTTTATTGGCAGATCTAGATTTCAGCTAGGAGCTAGCCATTCTCAATGCACTATTATTTATGCTCAATGCATGTAAAGCCTGTTGGTCGGCAATGACCGGCATTACATGCATTGAGCATAAATAATAGTGCATTGAGAATGGCTAGCTTCTAGCTGAAATCTAGATATGCCAATAAAATTTAAAAATGACGACTGTTTCCTGAAATCTATAATTTACAAATTATAAATAGCCTTTCGCTCCCTGCCATCTTTAGAATTTGAGGCAGAGTATTCCAGTCAACATTGTCAAAAGCTTTCTCTAAGTATACAGATGCTATAAACATAGTTTTGGCTTTCCTTAAAACATCTTCCGTGAGAAATCTTAGGATCAGTATCGCCTCGCGTGTTCCTACATTTCTCCAGGATCTACAGTTATCTTCGCCAAGGTCGGGTTCTACCAGTTTTTCCATTAGTCTGTACAGAACTCGTGACAGTATTTTGCAACCGTGACTTATTAAACTGATAGTTCGGTAGTTTTAACATATGTCAGCACCTGCTTTCTTCAGAACTGGAATTATTATATTCTTCTTGAAGTCTGAGGATATTTCGCCTGCCTCATACATCTTGATCACCAGTTGGAAGAGTTTTATCAAGGGTGGCTCTCAGAAGACTATCAGCAGTTCTAACGGAATGTTTTCTACTCCCAGGGCCTTTAACTCCGAATAATTGTCTGGGGAAAAAAGTCAGCTCAAAGTTCGGAGGGAGCCAACAATACAGGGTGTTACAAAAAGGTACGGCCAAACTTTCAGGAAACATTCCTCACACACAAATAAAGAAAAGATGTTATGTGGACATGTGTCCGGAAACGCTTAATTTCCATGTTAGAGCTCATTTTAGTTTCGCCAGTATGTACTGTACCTCCTCGAATCACCGCCAGTTGGCCCAATTGAAGGAAGGTAATGTTGACTTCGGTGCTTGTGTTGTGCGACTCATTGCTCTACAGTACTAGCATCAAGCTAATCAGTACGTAGCATCAACAGGTTAGTGTTCATCACGAACGGGGTTTTGCAGTCAGTGCAATGTTTACAAATGCGGAGTTGGCAGATGCCCATTTGGTGTATGGATTGGCACGGGGCAATAGCCGTGACGCGGTACGTTTGTATCGAGACAGATTTCCAGAAAGAAGGTGTCCCGACAGGAAGACGTTCGAAGCAATTGATCGGCGTCTTAGGGAGCACGGAACATTCCAGCCTATGACTCGCGACTGGGGAAGACCTAGAACGACGAGGACACCTGCAATGGACGAGGCAATTCCTCGTGCAGTTGACGATAACACCAATGTCAGCTTCAGAGAAGTTGCTGCTGTACAAGGTAACGTTGACCACGTCACTGTATGGAGAGTGCTACGGGAGAACCAGTTGTTTCCGTACCATGTACAGCGTGTGCAGGCACTATCAGCAGCTGATTCGCCTCCACGGGTACACTTCTGCGAATGGTTCATCCAACAATGTGTCAATGCTCATTTCAGTGCAAATGTTCTCTTTACGGATGAGGCTTCATACCAACGTGATCAAATTGTAAATTTTCACAATCAACACGTGTGGGCTGCCGAGAATCCGCACGCAATTGTGCAATCACGTCATCAACACAGATTTTCTGTGAATGTTTGGGCAGGCATTGTTGGTGATGTCTTGATTGGGCCCCATGTTCTTCCAACTATGCTCAATGGAGCACGTTATCATGATTTCATACGGGATACTCTACCTGTGCTGTTAGAACATGTGTCTTTACAAGCACGACACAACATGTGGTTCATGCACGATGGAGCTCCTGCACATTTCAGTCGAAGTGTTCGTACGCTTCTCAACGACAGATTCGGTGACCGATGGATTGGTAGAGGTGGACCAATTCCATCTCTCCTGACCTCAACCCTCTTGACTTTCATTTATTGGGGCATTTGAAAGCTCTTGTCTACGCAACCCTGGTACCAAATGCAGACACTCTTCGTGCTCGTATTGTGGACGGCTGTGATACAATACGCCATTCTCCAGGGCTGCATCAGCGCATCAGCGATTCCATGCGACGGAGGCTGGATGCATGTATCCTCGCTAACGGAGGAGATTTTGAACATTTCCTGTAACAAAGTGTTTGAAGTCACGCTGGTACGTTCTGTTGCTGTGTGTTTCCATTCCATGATTAATGTGATTTGAAGAGAAGTAATAAAATGAGCTCTAACATGGAAAGTAAGCGTTTCCGGACACATGTCCACATAACATATTTTCTTTCTTTGTGAGTGGGGAATGTTTCCTGAATATTTGGCCGTACCTTTTTGTAACACCCTGTATAACACCTCGAGCAACACTATACGAAGCAAGGTTCAAACGAGCCTTCGGCCAGCGAGTGCAGCGACGTCGTGCTGGGGACGGAGGGAACTCACCCGGCGCTTGACCTCGCTGAAGGTGAGCCGCACGCCCTGGTGGCAGGAGACGAGCGCCTCCCGGGAGCCGAAGCGGTCGGCGGCGCTGTCCACCAGCTGGCCCACGGTGATCGCCAGGAGCGGCTCTGCGCTCGGCTGGTGCCAATAGCTGGGCGGCGGCGCGCTCAACCTGCCGAGCAGCAACGCCGTCTGAGCTTCCACCGTGCAGGCGAGAGCGAAACCACGCTGCGGCAGTCGGGCGCCGTTTCAGTAGCGGTCGTGGAGATTGAAAGAAACGAGGAAGGCCAAAAGAGTAGGGGGACGGTGAAAGAGCAGGGGATAGAAGTCGAAAAAGGTGAAGAGGTGCAGGTCCAGAGTTCGTTTCTGAAGGAGAGGAGGTTCACATGTTATTTACTGTCCCTCATCTCTCACTCCCTCCCCCCTCCCCTTCCCGCTGCCTGCCATTTTTAACATACCGCACATTAATACACTTTTAACAATAATTTTTATGATAATAATAATAATAATAATAATAATAATAATAATAATAATAATACTGGAACAGAACCATTATAACAGATAAAACAACACCACATAACAAACCTGACATGATACTCACCAATAAAAAGAAGAAATTAACACAACTAATCGAAATATCCATACCCAATACAACAAGTATACAGAAGAAAACAGGAGAAAAAATTGAAAAATACATCCAACTGGCTGAGGAAGTCAAAGACATGTGGGATCAGGATAAAGTTGACATCATACCAATTATGCCGGCCGCGGTGGTCTCGCGGTTCTAGGCGCTCAGTCGGAAACCGCGCGACTGCTACGGTCGCAGGTTCGAATCCTGCCTCGGGCATGGATGTGTGTGATGTCCTTAGGTTAGTTAGGTTTAAGTAGTTCTAAGTTCTAGGGGACTGATGACCACAGATGTTAAGTCCCATAGTGCTCAGAGCCATTTGAACCATACTAGTTATACTATCAAGTACAGGAGTCATACAATATCCACCAGTACATCAACGCAATACAGCTACATCCAAAAGTATATATACAACTACAGAAATCTGTAATTATTGATACATGTTCAATTATCCGAAAGTTCCTAAATGCAGTGTAACATATACCGTACAGTTAAAAGGAAGTCACGCTTGATCAAGGTCCGCGTCACTTTCCATTTTTAACCAGACATAACGTCTGAGACAGGAAAGAGAAATAATAATAAGAATAATAATAATAAACAGTTTAAGTAGAATAAAGTACACAGGCATTGTGAGGCGACGGCTGAAATAATAATTTCATGCTTCGCAGCATTTTTTCCAAGAGCCTGAAAATTATTTTTGCGGTCAGCTAGACAGCGACGGTAACATACTGACCATAATTTCCAATCTGCAAGTCCACATTCTTCCTGTACTCACTCAAAGAAAATGTTCCTACTAACTACACTACTGGCCATTAAAACTGCTGCACCAAGAAGAAATGCAGATGATAAACGGGTATTCATTGCACAAATATACAGGGTGAAAAGTGTTTAAACCGACAAACTTTGGTAGGTTGTAGGGAACATGAAAACAAATATTTTTCCCTAACGTCATTTTTTCCTATGAGCATTATTTAAACCAGTGGAGGCCGTATTACGCTCTCCAGTTGTTAGTGGCTGCATTACGATCTTCAGTTGTTAGAGGGCGTATTACGCTCTTCAGTTGTAGGCAACTGTTGTCCACCAGTGTAGTAGTACATTGTCTCTATTTACTAATGGAGCGATACATCTGGAGTGAGTACACAGATATGGTTCGTGCGTACTACGTAGCGCACCACAATGAACGAGCTGCACAGCGGGTTTATCAACAAAAATATCCTAATTTCCATATCCTGCATCATACGACCTTTGCTGCTGTGTACCAACGTCTGCGTGAGACCGGGTCATTTAGCAGATTACCTGCACAGGGACGCCGTCGCACGGTAAGAACGCTGCAATTTGAGGAAGCTGTCTTGCAGCATGTGGAGCGGGATCCTTCAGTCAGCACTCGTGCAATTGCACGTAAGATGGGGACGAATCAGACGAATGTAAGAACAGTCCTTCGAGAGTAATTGTTACGTCCATTTCACTAACAGCGTGTCCACAACCTGGAACCAGTTGACAACCTTGAACTAGTTGATTATCCACCTAGAGCACAGTTTTCGCAGTGGTACCTGGAACAGTGTGAAATGCATCCTACATTTCCATCCTCTGTGTTGTTTACCGATGAAGTCTTCGTGGGATGATTGAGTCTTCAACATGCACATTTCGCATGTTTCGAGTGAGGATAACCCACATGCCACAGTTACTAGCGCTCATCAAGTGCGTATCTTCGTTTATGTGTGGGTCGGTGTTGTTTGGGCTGTTTAATTGGGCCGTATCTGATACCTAAGTCATTAAATGGGAGGCACTAATCCAATTTTCGCGCCAGAGCATTGCCAGAATTGCTGGAAGATGTCCCGCTCCCTACAAGACAACGCATGTGGTTCCAACATGACGGGGCGCCGGCACATCTCAGTCGTCGTGTGCGTCGATTCCTGGACCGACGGTTGCCAGAAACGTGGATTGGCAGAGGTGGTCCTGTACCGTGGCCTGCTCGATCCCCAGATATGTCCCCTCTGGACTTTTTTGTTTGGGGAGCGATGCGCTACCTTGTTTACGCAACTCCTGTTGCATCAGAAGAGGATCTGATTGCCCGGATAGTAGCAGCAGCAGGAATAATTCAGGGTACTCCTGGGGTTTTTGCCCGTGCCAGACAGAACATGATCCGACGATGTAACCTTTGTTTATCTCTCATTGGAGGCATTTTTGAAAATCTACCGTAATTGAGATTGGGTTGTGTTAGTGTTTTGTATCTTGATCATAAAGAAATGGAAAAGTATTTGTTGTCTAACTACTTTGCTGACAGAGAAATCTACCTCTATCTATTTAAATACTCCTCATAGGAAAAAATGACATTAGCGAAAAATATTTGTTTTGATGTCCCCTACATCCTACCAGAGTTTGTCGGTTTAAATACTTTTCACCCTGTATTATACTAGAACTGCTATGTGATTACATTTTCACGGAATGTAGGTGCATAGATCCTGAGAAATCAGTACCCAGAACAACCACCTCTGGCCGTAATAACGGCCTTGGAACGCCTGGGCGTTGAGTCAAACAGAGCTTGGATGGCGTGTACAGGTACAGCTGCTCATGCAGCTTCAGCACGATACCACAGTTAATCAAGAGTAGTGACTGGCGTATTGTGGCGAGCCAGTTGCTCGGCCACCATTGACCAGACGTTTTCAATTGGTGAGAGATCTGGAGAATGTGCTGGCCAGGGCAGCAGTCTATCATTTTCTGTATCCAAAAAGGTCCGTACAGGACCTGCAACATGCGGTCGTACATTATCCTGCTGAAGTGTAGGGTCTCGTAGGGATCGAATGAAGGGTAGAGCCAAGGGCCGTAACACATCTGAAACGTAACGTCCATTGTTCAAAGTGCCGTCAATTCGAACAAGATGTGACAGAGACGTGTAACCAACGACACCCCATACCATCACGCCGGGTGATACGCCAGTATGGCGATGACAAAAACACGCTTCCAATGTGCGTTCACTGCGATGTCGCCAAACACGGATGCGATCATCATGATGCTGTAAACAGAACCTGGATTCATTCGAAAACATGACGTTTTGCCATTTGTGCACCCAGGTTCGTCGTTGAGTACACCATCGCAGGCGCTCCTGTCTCTGATGCAGCGTCAAGGGTAACCGCAGCCATGGTCTCCGAGCTGATAGTCCATGCTGCTGCAAACGTCGTCGAACTGTTTGTGCAGATGTTTGTTGTCTTGCAAACGTCCCCATCTGTTGACTCAGGGATCGAGACGTGGCTGCACGATCCGTTACAGCCATGCGGAGAATATGCCTGTCATCTCGACTGCTAGTGATATGAGGCTGTTGGGATCCAGCACGGCGTTCCGTATTACCCTCCTGAACCCGCCGATTCCATATTCTGCTAACAGTCATTGGATCTCGACCAACGCGAGCAGCAATGTCGCGATACGGTAAACCGCAATCGTGATAGGCTACAATCCGACCTTTATCAAAGTCGGAGACGTGATGGTACGCATTTCTCCTCCTCATACGAGGCATCACAACAACGTTTCACCAGGCAACGCCGGTCAACTGCTGTTTGTGTATGAGAAATCGGTTGGAAACTTTCCTCACGTCAGAACGTTGTAGGTGTCGCCACCGGCGCCAACCTTGTGTGAATGCTCTGAAAAGCTAATCATTTGCATATCACAGCATCTTCTTCCTGTCGGTTAAATTTCGCGTCTGTATCACGTCATCTTCGTGGTGTAGCAATTTTAATGGCCAGTAGTGTATTTATTCAACGGCATCAGGAACCACGTCCATAAATAAAAGTTTTGAGTTCTAACTGATTAATATACTCAAAAAGTTCGCATGCGTAAACATGATAGTAATCCTAATAATAATAATAATAATAATAATGTCCCTATCATAAACAGCACTATCAGCAATTCACAGGCGAACTCTACGGTAACTTCCAAGTAAAATAGTTATCGCCCTGACTTATAGTCATCCAAGTTAACTGCCCGCCGCAAAAAGCGCAACATAATCTCACTACTTGCCACGCAGTTTTGTCAACATTACTGTTTACACACACAGTTACTTCTGTGAAATCCAAGCGATCCAGGGACGGTGCGCAGTCCTCGCGAGTGCGCTTCCGACTTTTACCGAGCACGTTTGGTAGGTGCCTAGCTCTGACGTCATCCGACGCAGCGCGTAAGCCGGCGTTTGACTGACGCGGACAGATTAATAGCTCGGTGCGAAGTGTCTGCGGCCACATGGGTCATTTTCTTTGTGATAGGTTGAGCTAGAGCGTCGCCGATGGATCTCGGTCTTACTGTCTTGCTGTAAAGGTAAATTTGTTCTATCCTACAAAGATGTCATTGGAGTGTAAGTTGAAGGTGTGGTGGTGGCACTTGAAGTCCCATGGCACACTCCGACGGTGGAAGTTCAAGGTAGCAACCAATAGGTATCACAACTACATAGGTACTAATATTAGTGGTCGTATGATGGTCGACAAATATTGAGTGGTCATATAAAGACTGGCACTTCATTAGTGACCGTAACAGGGCTATCGTTAGCCATGTTCTGAATATAATTTCTCAAAAATGGTGAGAGGAACAGGGTGGCTGTGTCAGTGCTAGGGAGTTATGGTGCCAATGTTTTGTAAGCCAGTCACCGTGTCGTGCAGGGCATCCACTTCGTCACTGAGATGCCTTGCCTTCTCTCGAATTGACGTCTTCACAGTTACCTTGTTTGTTTCCTCCTGGAGGCTAACTGCCCTCGTGAGGACAGGGACATACAGGCTCCACTGAAGCACTTCTTATGCAGGCGCTGGAGGGTCTGCATCTGTGGCCACGCAGTGCTGCCATAGGTGAGGGAAGGGTGGACAACCATCCGGTACAGTCGGAGCTTGGTTTCTAGATTCAATTCCCTGCTGTTGAACATTGGGTACAACGCTTCTACTAGCTCCTGTCCTCCTTCACATCGATGGAAGAGCAGTTTTTTATCCGTACAGACACCTAAATATTTGGTATCAGGGGACCATGGCACCCAGATGCCTTCAATAGTGATCTTGTGGTGGAGGACTGGGTGCCGTTTGGCGAGTAGACTGCCGTAGTCTTGGCGGCAATCTTGAGGGCAATCTTATTTGAACGACACCAGGTCACTGTCGCGTCCGTTAGTCGCCAGAGACGAGCAGAGCGCTGGTCCGTGTTGCGGCCGGTCGTATATAGCGCCGTACTATCGGAGTACTGCGCCAGGTAGCAGTGTGGGATGACCGACATATCATTAACATAAATGGTAAAGAGGATATGAGACAACACAGAGCCTTAAGGGGTATCCATCGTCATGTGACGTACGCTTGGGCATTTTCCTTGCTGAGTAACCAAGAATGTTCTCTCATGGAGGAAATTATCCACGATCTTGACACAGACTTCGGGAATGGTCGTCTGTGTCAGCATATTGTACACAAGATTGTCCTGCCAAATCTTGTCGTACGCATTTTGCAGGCTAGGAAAACCGCTCGCATCGACTCGGTGGAGTTAAAGTGCTTGCTGACATGTTCTGTGATCCTAAGAGCTTGGAGTTCGGCCGACAGGTGGGAAGCGAATCCGAACTGTTCTGGATGGACTGTCCCAGCCGCCGCCAAAGGTTGGGAAATGCGGTGGAGGATCAAAGATTGTAGAACCTTTGCCGTGGTATTTACAAGGCTAATGGTCCTGTTGTTAGTAGGGACCATAAGATCCTTCGAGGGCTTGGGAGCGGGAATCAGTTTGGCCTGCTTCCACTGTGGGGAGAAAATGCTGGTTGTGAGACAGCGGTTCAGGATGCTGGTAAATAAGACCAGTGGCACGATGGAATCTCGCGGAGGTGTTCGTTAAAGATGTCATCCAAACCTGGAGACGAATGCTCACGCTTCCCCCAGAGGATCCATTGGATTTCTACTCAGGATGTAAGGTGAGGGGCAGTCAGAGGTGGTCTTTATCTGAAAGTGACAACAGCCACCAGAATATCGAATTCATTCTAGAGTTTATCAGGCATAAGGTCCTGGATAAGCAATTGGATCTGAACCTCAAATACATCGGCCTGAGTTTCTACCAAGCGGAGGGCATCATAAGTTAAAATGTCCACTGCATGGATGGGATGGTTGGTCTTCACCGTGAAGCGCCATAGGGCTTGAACAACAGCCTGTTCTGCTTTCTGCTGGAGGAGAAAGGCGGACATCTTGTCCTCCCGTTGTTCTGTTTTCCAATGGGCGAGGCGGTGGCAGAATTCGCATTGAAGATGCTTCATGCAATGCTTATCCTGAGGGTCAAGAAACTGCTTCCACCACCTGCAGTAGCGTTTCTTCTGCATTTTGAATTCATGCAATAGGGGAGGCAAATTATCCAGTGGAGTTAAAGCCCTTAGGACAATGGATGTAGAGGCCTTCATCACCTGGATTGGCATTAACCAGATTGGCAGGTATTGTCAGGTCAAGGTATTGTCGAGTGTTGTCGTTGACGATCCTGGAAAATTTGTCCCAATCCATGATGGTCACGGTAGAACGGAAATCAAAAGACAGAGCGACGTCAGTAAGGTGCAGGAGCATGGGGTCGTGGTCAGAGGCCAGTTCGTGTACTGTTTCCAACGAAAACTGCACTGCAAAGTTCTTGAAAATGGCCACATCCAGAACGTCCGGCTGGCTGTCAGAACAGACTGGTATATGGGTGGGAGCATGTGGGCCATAGACCGACAGTGCCAGAGGATCTTCCAGGTCAAGAAGGAGTCTGCTCATGGGAATGGCAATGCGAGAATGCCAAGCTGAATGCTTGGCATTGAGATCTGCCCCAGCAATGAGTTTGTTAAATGACGTCAAGATACAGAGGTCTGCGTCAAGAAGTGGTAGATTAGGGCTAAAATACGTTGCAGCAAAAGTAATAGCACCAAGGTGGGTAGAAATAGTGACTGCCATAACCTCTATATGTTCTAATGGTTGGAAAGCCTTGTCATTATGAATGAGTTTCTTGTGTAAGAACCATGCCATGCCCCCACCTCAGCAATGGAGTCAGTGCGACAGCAAACCATTTTGCAGAGACGAAAATTGTCAGTGGGTTTCAGGTGGGTTTCTGAGTCAAATGCCCACATGGTGGTCATAGAGGAAGATATTCGGTTCAGTCTTCATATGTTTAATGCCATTAGCATTAAAGACACAGACAACTGGATACCTAGGGGGCTGGTGGTTGTACGATGGGCGATTCGCCATTATAATAAAATCTGGCTTAGCCTGTCAACAAGGGCGATGACCTTGGTGAGGCTATCCTCCAAGCGACGGATCTTTTAAGCTGTTTCACTAGTGACAGCCCTGATGTGGCGCTGTATGAACAGAGAGATGGCCTGGAGGATCTCTCATGTCATCCCAGAAAGAAGCATCTGTCTTTGTCACTGGGGGAATATCCCGGGTGGCTTGCTTGACCTGCAGCAGACAGTGGTGAGCGTGGTTACTTGTGGAGAAGGTGACACAATGGAGGGCTGTAGCACTTCAACAGGTGGGTGTGAGGAGGCTGCAGACAGTCTTTCAGTTTGGTGGGCGTTGGTACTTGTCACAGAAGACAGATGAGAGATGAGCAGGAGGAGACTGAGCTGCAGCAGCGAATGTAGTCATAGGGGATGGATCTAGAGGGGGATTATTGTCACAGATGCGTCAGGGACCTGAGAGTCAGTGGTAGGATGGTCGTCGGTTTACCCCTTAAAGTGGGTGTGGTCCCACGATGTTGGGGGTGACTGATTCGTCCTTGGTTTCGTTCTTGGAGGGTGGGAAGAATTCATAGCCTTTGGGTATACAGGGTGAAAAGTATTTAAACCGACAAACTCTGGGAGGTTGTAGGGGACATCAAAACAAATATTTTTCCCTAATGTCATTTTTTCCTATGAGGAGTATTTAAATCGGTAGAGGAAAATTTCTCTGGCGGCAAATTAATTAAACCAACAAACACTTTTCCATTTTTTTATGACCAAGAGACAACTCATTAACACAACCTAATTTCAGTTACAGCAGATTTTCAAAAATGCCTCCATTGAGTCATAAACAAAGGTTACACCGTCGGATCGTGTTCTGTCTGACACGGGCAAAAACCCCAGGAGTACCCTGAATTGTTCCTGCTGCTGCTACTATCCGGGCAATCAGATCTTCTTCCGATGCAACAGGAGTTGCGTAAACAAGGTTGCACATATCTCCGCAAACAAAAAAGTCCAGAGACGACATATCTGGGGATCGAGCAGGCCATGGTACAGGACCACCTCTGCCAGTCCACGTTCCTGGGAACCGTCGGTCCAGGAATCGACGCACACGACGACTGAAATGTGCCGACGCCCCGTCATGTTGGAACCACATGCGTTGTCTTGTAGAGAGTAGGATGTCTTTCAGCAATTCTGGCAATGCTCTGGCGAGGAAATTGTAATATTGCCTGCCATTTAATGGCCCAGGTAGCAGATACGGCCCAATTAAACAGTCCCCAACAACATCGACCCATACATTAACGAAGAACCGCACTTGATGAGCGCTAGTAAGTGTGGCATATGGGTTATCCTCACTCGAAACATGCGAATTGTGCATGTTGAAGACTCCATCACGCCCGAACATTGCTTCATCGGTAAACAACACAGAGGATGGAAATGTAGGATGCATTTCACACTGTTCCAGGTACCACTGCGAAAACTGTGCTCTAGGTGGATAATCAACTGGTTCAAGGTTGTCAACTGGTTCCAGGTTGTGGACACGCTGTTAATGAAATGGACGTAACAATTACTCTCGAAGGACTGTTCTTACATTCGTCTGATTCGTCCCCATCTTAGTGCAATTGCACGAGTGCTGTTCAGGGATCCCGCTCCACATGCTGTACGACAGCTTCCTCAAATTGCAGCGTTCTTACCGTGCGACGGCGCCCCTGTCTAGGTAATTTGCTAAATGACCCGGTCTCACGCAGACATTGATACACAGCAGCAAAGGTTGTATGATGCGGGATACGGCGATTAGGATATTTTTGTTGATAAACCCGTTGTGCAGTTCGTCCGTTGTGGTGCGCTGCGTAGTACGCATAGGTGAGTGGGTCGGGACTGATCCGCTCCGCTTCGTTCTTCAAGTGGACCCTGGGTGGGCTTGCGACCTGACCACCGGGAGAGAACGCACCAGATAGTTGTAGGCACCCTCTCTGAAGGCATCCATCCATAGGCTGTCCGGTCCGCTGACAGAGAGGGTGCCTACAACTATCTGGTGCGTTCTCTCGCGGTGGTCAGGTCTCAAGCCCACCCAGGTTGGCATGCCGTCACTCATGCAATTGAAAAGTATTCTTTGTTAAGCAAAGCTTGGACGTTCTAGAAGCCCTTGCCATCTTCGAGACTCGAAGTCTTCATGGGGTTCTATCCTGCGAAAGTCTGCTGTCATATTTGGAAATTCATAAAAGTAAACATATAAATACTTCAGATAAAGTTTCTTGTGGGATAGCGATCATGACGCCCTATGATCCACCTCCTCCGCATGGCCTCCCCTCCAAGCCCCAATCCTGATGACTGATGAACTTCGTTCTTCAAGTGGACGCAGTATTTGTAAACCATCGCCGGCAGCTGTGACCGAGCTGTTCTAGGCGCTTCAGTCCGGAACCGCGCTGCTGCTACGGTCGCAGGTTCGAATCCTGCCTCGTGCATGGATGTCTGTGATGTCCTTAGGTTAGTTAGGTTTAAGTAGTTCTAAGTTCTAGGGGACTGATGACTTCAGAAGTTAAGTCCCATAGTGCTCAGAGCCATTTGAACCATTTTTGTAAACCATCAACACCGACGCAAAGGCAAATCTTCTCCCATCACTATACATAGATTTGGGCGATTTACACTATCGAAAGCGGTCTACATGATGTAGTGTGGCAAGAAGTAGATGTCATGGCCAGATTCTAGCAAACGGTTTGTAATCGTCCTAGCTGATACTCTGGGTGGAACATTAGTCCTAATGTGTACCAAGGTCGCCGCGTGGTCGGTAATGGCCGCTCGTTTGCTGCTGGGGTATAAGCATGATTACGTATGCTATTTTCGTCCTCAACCAGGTCGAAATACATTTCACCGTCACTGGACCACTGGCACCAATACGGGTACCACCTGATACTTCACTTCAAAATTTTGGGTAATTCTTCGAACGTACCGTCAAGCCCCTTGCAGAGCCACAATACGACCTCTTTGAACCTGAGTCAGCTGTGTGAATTGTGCCTTCGGCAGTAATCTGTTACGTGTTTTCATCCTCAGCAAGTGCTTTCTATTCCATCCACGGCGATGGGGTTTGAACTACTGCATAAGGTCCTCTTTCAGTGCCCCGTGAAAGTTTGTTATTTCTACATCACATTTATAGGGGGTTCACGTACAAGCCAAACTCTTGCGTTTACTGTTCTGAATATATGAAAGTACGTCTTCAGAAAAATGGTTTGTGTAAGTATCCCTTTTTTGCATGACGTTGGACCCAAGAGTGATATATAACGCTATCTGACCATGTTTTAAACGCATATTCGAGAGTAGTTAGTGCGTGCTTTGTGCAACGGAAAGAGTTAGGAGCATGAATGAATATCTGGGTTAATTTAGTGGTCACAATTTACCTCTAGCAGTTCACTATCTGCAGGTAAATCATGTGCAGTGAGCATTCATGGTACCGTCTGATAACTTGACACCTTTCTGTACAACGCTTGAAATATAAAGATCCAAGGTAGACGCATCGAACATAATACGGTCAGCAACAAGCAATCTCAGGATCTCCAAGTCGTCACTTATCTTCTGACTTGAGAAGCATTCGAAGTATGCCCAAATTTTACCGCTGATAAGTTCCGCAGTACTGATGGCACTTGTGTCTTGCATTAATTAGCAGGCCTGCTGAAGGCAGAGGATGGATAAGACTTCATACAGTGAGCTAACGGGCGAGTCGTCGCGCCCTGAAAATATTCTAAGTTCGGAGGGAGCAGTGACCGCACGGGCTGCTTGGCGGGCCGACCACGTGGTGCCAGACGATGGCCGAAGCAAGAGGGGTCCAGCCTGACCACGAGGCTGGGAATTCCATGGTGGCGCTATGTTGATGAAGGAGACACGCCCGGAGTGCCAAAGATGGCGGGCTTTGTGGAACCTTAATGGCACACATTTCACAGTTCGTATTGAGATTAATAGCCAGATCAATCATGATACCTCAAAAATTAACATGTGCATTACTATTATTTGCACGACGATTCTGATCGTGTAATCAGATTTTCAATATCTTTATTAGTTTAAATTTTAGTATCCGGCGGTAAATTATACACATAACCGCCAGCAACGAATTTACAAAATCTAAACGGTTCATCCGATTTCTTCGATCTACGTGTCTTTAGAAAGCTATTAAATTGGTAAATTAGTATGAATTACAGGCATGTAACTTGAATAGTACATGAGTTATTGGAGGTCAAAGTGGCCGATTCTATCGATCGCGTCATGCCATAAGTACTCCACAGTTACAGGATAAAACGGTAGCAGCATGCTTATAAATACGAGGGCAGTTCAATAAGTAATGCAACACATTTTTTTTCTCGGCCAATTTTGGTTGAAAAAACCGGAAATTTCTTGTGGAATATTTTCAAACATTCCCGCTTCGTCTCGTATAGTTTCATTGACTTCCGACAGGTGGCAGCGCTGTACGGAGCTGTTAAAATGACGTCTGCAACGGATGTGCGTTGCAAACAACGGGCAGTGATCGAGTTTCTTTTGGCGGAAAACCAGGGCATCTCAGATATTCATAGGCGCTTGCAGAATGTCTACGGTGATCTGGCAGTGGACAAAAGCACGGTGAGTCGTTGGGCAAAGCGTGTGTCATCATCGCCGCAAGGTCAAGCAAGACTGTCTGATCTCCCGCGTGCGGGCAGGCCGTGCACAACTGTGACTCCTGCAATCGCGGAGCGTGCGAACACACTCGTTCGAGATGATCGACGGATCACCATCAAACAACTCAGTGCTCAGCTTGACATCTCTGTAGGTAGTGCTGTCACAATTGTTCACCAGTTGGGATATTCAAAGGTTTGTTCCCGCTGGGTCCCTCGTTGTCTAACCGAACACCATAAAGAGCAAAGGAGAACCATCTGTGCGGAATTGCTTGCTCGTCATGTGGCTGAGGGTGACAATTTCTTGTCAAAGATTGTTACAGGCGATGAAACATGGGTTCATCACTTCGAACCTGAAACAAAACGGCAATCAATGGAGTGGCGCCACACCCCCTCCCCTACCAAGAAAAAGTTTAAAGCCATACCCTCAGCCGGTAAAGTCATGGTTACAGTCTTCTGGGACGCTGAAGGGGTTATTCTGTTCGATGTCCTTCCCCATGGTCAAACGATCAACTCTGAAGTGTATTGTGCTACTCTTCAGAAATTGAAGAAACGACTTCAGCGTGTTCGTAGGCACAAAAATCTGAACGAACTTCTCCTTCTTCATGACAACGCAAGACCTCACACAAGTCTTCGCACCCGAGAGGAGCTCACAAAACTTCAGTGGACTGTTCTTCCTCATGCACCCTACAGCCCCGATCTCGCACCGTCGGATTTCCATATGTTTGGCCCAATGAAGGACGCAATCCGTGGGAGGCACTAAGCGGATGATGAAGAAGTTAATGATGCAGTACGACGTTGGCTCCGACATCGACCAGTGGAATGGTACCGTGCAGGCATACAGGCCCTCATTTCAAGGTGGCGTAAGGCCGTAGCATTGAATGGAGATTACGTTGAAAAATAGTGTTGTGTAGCTAAAAGATTGGGGAATAACCTGGTGTATTTCAATTCTGAATAAAACAACCCCTGTTTCAGAAAAAAAATGTGTTGCATTACTTATTGAACTGCCCTCGTATATTTATTCATCTACGTCTTTGTTTATATCTGATATACACTATTCATGAAGAAATTGGTTAAATACTTACTGTGTTTTAGAAAGCACAGAGACATTAAGCTCCTGGCCTACCTTTTCCTTCTTTTCTTTTGATATATGTTTAATTTTTTATGTATTTAATAATGTTTGTTAGAGCGTGTTTATAGTCCATCCGTAGGAAAATTCATTTAATTTCAAGTATTTAAATGTAGATCCAGTATTTCGTATGTGCTTAAATATGTTTGTGGGTGCGTTATCTTGAAGACATGGCGCGAGCGCTCTAACCAATCACAGCGATCGTCTCCGGGGAGGACTCGAGGTAGTTACGAGCGGTGTGGCAGTTCGGGGAAGTACGGCACACGACACAGGAAGTGCTGGACGCGACGGCGAGACGGACGCTCGGCCGCGGGAAGGACTGGAGCGGTTTGCGCGCGGTCGCGGCAGGTAGAAATACTTCGGAGTGCCGACTTGTGCACCTGTGAAATTTCCGTGGCTTCTACAGTGAAGACGTAGTGTGCGCTTAGAAGTGAATATCTCGCGAGCTATGTTGTTGTTCATAGCTAATTACGTGCAGTAGAAATCTGTTCAAAAAATGGCTCTGAGCACTATGGGACTTAACATCTTAGGTCATCAGTCCCCTAGAACTTAGAACTACTTAAACCTAACTAACCTAAGGACATCACACACATCCATGCTCGAGGCAGGATTCGAACCTGCGACCGTAGCAGTCCCGCGGCTCCGGACTGCAGCGCCCAGAACCGCACGGCCACCGCGGCCGGCTAGAAATCTATTGTTTCCCTGTTATTCAGCTTATATTTTATTTAATTGCTGGACCATCGACACCAATAAGTGTTTTGCGGAAATATACCGCATTCTCAAAAGTACTTCCACTATCGTACTCATTTAATGTCGTTAAGATAGTACCTGCAGATTCTATTTAACTGCAATCTTTCACTCGTAAACGTTTATGTTACGTTGAAAATTCACAATTGCCGAGTGATAGGAACTTCGACCATCCGATTCGTGAGTCTGTTCATATTGTATACTGTTGACTCAGCAGTATATGGCTTGTAATGCAGCAACTACGTAACCCAGCCCCTAGATAACGAGACCAGTCGAAACTTTTGATATTGCAACTCTAAGTCGGATGGTACGTAGTTAAGGGCCACCACACCATCATTACATTTCCTTTATTTAGAAAGCCCGCAGTACACGCAGTGCAAAATGCATACAATGCCACGTAAATAGTGGTCTCTTTAAACACGACTACATAAGTGACGCAGGGTTGTAAACAGATCACAGAAGCTTCAATTCAATGTATAGTTATTACAGGAACGAGTACAACTGTTCATACGTACTCCATCTGGCATACAAGGCAGCGAGAGTCTAATCTATTCAACACACCTATTATTCGGATCGATTAATGGAAACCTAGATCCGTATCGTGAGCATCATTAATGTTAAGTTTGTTCACAAGTAAAAGCACAATAAAGACATGAAAATGCAACAGGCAAATATTACGTCAAACTGCAGCCGCAGTCTCTCTATACCTCTGCGGCTGATTACGATTGTAAGGTTGTAAGGAGACTTAACATCTAAGACATCAGTCTCCTATCGCCCCCCCCCCCCCCCCCCAGGAAGCAATCAATTCACCCCACCTGCCTGCATTTAGAGTAAATTGTGTGTGCAAGTGTGAAAAAGTTTTCTAAGTGTTTACATAGCAGTAACTGAGGCGGGACAGGGGTACCAGCGCGGTATGTACAGTCGTGGACAAAACGAGCGAGACCCCTCGCTTTTTCGTTATGCTGATCCGCACAGCTTTAAAGTCTGCTACACAGCATAACAGGCAAGGTAACCAAGTGCTACCGACATACTATGCACAGGCGTGAAATTGAAAAACTATCCTACATTTGTCAGACTGTTTTCAATCATATGTAAGACTTTTTAATGCTGATTAGCGTGTTAACCACAACACCTAAATATAAGATTTAAATGAAAGAAGAAATACTAATTAGTATAAACTGTACTAATAAAAATGAATTTCAGCTTATTGAGATAACATAACTGTTTTAGTATGACAAAGTAACTCAGATCGTTACGAATTAGCAAAATATTATGCGCATGCGGCCTCGAAATGGTCTGTGTCACCGTTCAGACCAGTCATACCGGATTACCGTTGCTGACCTACCATGAAAGTGAGCAAATTTAGTAATGCGTGAAGATTCATAACGAAATTCAGTTAAAAATCATTCAGTGCCACACTTAATTCAATTTTTGACAGAAGCGGAAAAAGTAGGCAGTAACAAGTATGAAATTCTACAAGAGTTTAATATCGACATCCACAGGGCGCCGGTACAGAATATAGGTAGCAATAAAACGTACTGGGGGCGCGAGAATTTGTTCGAATTCCTTTACTGATAGTCTATCTGCCACCATCGAGATTAGAACCGAAAACAAACCAGACCTCCCTTGCAGTAGCAAACACCTTTCACTACGCTAGCAGACAACCCAGCTATCTAGCACATCAGCTGAGCGAACTTGCATAGTATGTTGGTAGCACTTCGTCGCCTTGCCTGTTATACTGTCTAGCAGACTTTAAAGTTGTGCGGACCAGCATAACGAAAAGGCGAGGGGTCTCGCTCGTTTTGTCCACGACTGTACCTGGCAGAATGTGGAAATCCGCCTCAAAACCACGTCCAGGCCGGCCAGCACACCGCCCCTCGTCATTAATCCGGCAGGTGGATTGGAACCGGGACCGGCGGCTCTCCCCATCTCGGAAGCAGGCGCTTTAACGCGCACGCGTATCTGGGTTGGTCGCCGTACATTTGAAACATCCCCTTTGAACAATTATACAGGACTGTGCTTAAACTGACAATATTTTTAGCGCAACGCAATCTGACTTTCAAAAATCCCTGCAAAAGAATGGCCCTGACTAACATTAAACTATACCTTTCAGAAATCACTTACCTCACAAAAATCTTCATTACTCGAACTACTGCAATACAGCGAGCGCCACTACTGCCAGCTAAATAAAAGATTCAAACTACAGAAGGCACTAACTACTGATAGGGATAGTTAGCAAATGAAAGATGTTAATAGAGTACAAACAATGTATTTACCTTAACAGTCATAATATATATAGCAGTTCATGACAAATTACAAAACTCCGCCATCTCTCTCCCCACATCCACCACTGCTGGCGGCTCACCTCCAACTGCGCAACGCTACGCGCTGTTCACATCCAGCTGCCGCTGCCCTACACTACAATGGCAGACAACAATGCAAACTAGACACAGACTGCACACAGCACAGCCAGTGATTTTCGTACAGAGCGCTACGTAACGTTGCCAATAAGAAAACATAAACAGCCTACTTACACATTTCTGATTGACTGCATGAGAATGCCCATGACAAACCATCCTCAAACGAAGTTACTACACTAGCTGTCCACAGCAAAAATGTGGAAGCAATAGCCAGGACTGCTCACGAATACTATCCGGAAACTCAGACATCATCAGACTGGAATGCTTCGTGTCGTTCAAGCGGTGAACAGCGCCGCGGCCGCGCAGTGGTGCTGGCTTAAAATTGGCTCTCAGCTCTACCCCCCAAAAGCACAGGGTGACCCGAAAGTCCGTTAGCATTTGACAATTCAGTACTTCATCTACACCTACATCGTATTCCGCAAGCCACTCAATGGCGTGTGGCGGAGGGTACTTTCGGCACCACTATCTGATCCCTCCAACCCTGTTCCACTCGCGAATAGTGCGTGGGAAGAACGATTGTCGGTAAGCCTCTGTATTGGCTCTAATTTCTCGAATTTTCTCAAATGGTTCAAAAGGCTCTGAGCACTATGGGACTTACCATCTGAGGTCATCAGTCCCCCAGAACTTAGAACCTAACTAACCTAAGGACATCACACACACCCATGCCCGAGACAGGATTCGAACCTGCGACCGTAGCAGTCCCGGGGTTCGGACTGAACCGCCTAGAACCGCTCGTCTACCGGGGACGAGTCCACAGCTCGTGGTCGTGCGGTAGAGTTCTCGCTTCCCGCACCCGGATTCCCGGGTTCGATTCCCGGCGGGGTCAGAGATTTTCCCTGGCTCGTGACGACTGGTTGTTGTGTGATGTCCTTAGGTTAGTTCGGTTTAAGTAGTTCTAAGTTCTAGGGGACTGATGACCATAGATGTTAAGTCCCATAGTGCTCAGAGCCATTTGAACCATTTTTGAACCGCGGCCGACTCGAATTTTCTCCTCGTGGTCAATACGCGAGATGTGTGTGAGGGAAAGTAATATGTTGTACGACTCCCCCCGAAAAGTGCTGTCACGAAATTTCAATAGTAAATATCTCCGTGATGCACGACGCCTTTCTTGAAACGTCTGCCAGTGGAGTTTGTTTAGCATCTCCGTAACGCTCTCTCACCAGCTAAACGATCCCGTGACGAAACGCGCCGTTTTTCGTTGTATCTTCTCAATCAGTCCTACCTGATAGGGATCCCAGATAGACGAAGAATACTCAAGAATCGGGCGAACAAGCGCCTTATAAACCACTTCTTTCATGGATGAGCTACATTTCCTTACGATTCTTTCGATGAATCTGAGTCTAGTGTCTGCTTTTCCCACTATCTGTTTTATGTGGTCCTTCCACTTAAGGTCGCTCTGGATAGTTACGCCTAGCTATTTTACGGCAGACGCTGTCTCCAGCAGTTTGTCATTAACAGTGTAGCTGTACAGTAGTTAATTATTTTTCCTTTGTATGCGCAATATGTTACATTTATTTATATTCATGGTCAACTGCCAGTGTCTGCACCATTCATCAAATCTCTGTAGGTCGTTCTGCAAATTCTTACTGTCTTCTGGCGTAGCTACTTTGGTATAGACAACTGCGTCATCTGCGAATAGCCTTAATGAGCATCCGATGCTTTCTAATAGATAATTTACATATACTGTAAACAGCAACGGTCCTTTTATACTTCCCTGTGGTAGTCCGGATATTACCTCTACCTCTGTCGATTTAGTTCCGTTAAGAGCGACGTGTTGCGAGAAAGTCTCTAATCCAATCGCAGGTCTGCTCCGATACTCCGTAAGCTCGTATTTTTTTTCATTAAACGGCAAGGCGGAACCGTGTCAAATGCCTTACTGAAATCAAGGAACACGGCATCAACCTGAGCGCCGTTATTCCACTGCGCTGTGGATTTCATGGGCGAACATAGCGAGCTGAGTTTCCCAAGATCTCTGTTTGCGGAATCCATGTTGAGTTTTATACAGGAGATGTTCGTTTTCCAAAACCGTCATAATTCTTTACCATAAAACATGTTCCATAATTCTACAACAGACTGACCTCAACGACATAGGTCTATAATTGTGTGGATCTGTCTTACGGCATTTCTTAAAAACGGAAATGACCTGCGCTTTTTTCCAGTCGTTAGATACCTTTCGTTGCTGAAGCGATCTACGGTAAATTACTGCTAGTAGGGGAGCAAAAGCTTTCGCATAGTCATTATAGAATCTTATACGTATCTCATCTGGTCCTGAAGCCTTTCCACTGCTAAGCGATTGTAGCTGCTTTTCAATTCTGCGATAGTTTATCTCAATATATGCCATTTCGATGTCTGTACCAGGATTGAAAGGGGGGAAGGTGTCGTATCTTCCGCGGTGAAACAACTTCGAAAGACCGCATTCACTATTTCGGCCTTTTCTCTGTAATCTTCCGTTTCGGTGCCAGTGTGGTCGCTGACAGTATGAATAGATGATTTTGACCCACTTACTGATTTTACATACGACCAAAATCTCTTAGGGTTTTTACTGAGGTCGGTGGAAAGGCTTCACCGCATAATGTGGATAGAGAGGTAAAAAGTGACACACATGCTTGAAATGAATGGTATTTTACTGAAACCAAACAATGTGCACAAAATGACCAACTGATGGCACTTCGTAAGACAAAAAAGCAATAATTAGCATCATAATTGATTTTTAGCAAAGGGTGCATTCTTTATAACAAATGCTCAACATTTCGGCCATCATTCATCAACAATACCTGTCGTCGAGGAACAATGTTGTGAACAGTGCTGTACAGGATATCAGTAGGTATGGTCAGAAGTTGCCGTCGGATGTTGTCTTTTACCATCCCTAATGGGGTCGGACAATCGCGGTAGACTTCCGACTACAGGTAACCGCACAACCGATAACCACACGGATTGAGATCGGGTGACCTGGGAGGCCAAGCTTGACGGAAGGGCGGCACAGCACGCGATCCTCACCGAACGAGGTGCGCAAGTGATCTTTCACATGTGTAGCAATACGAGGTGGAGCGCCATCCTGCATAAATGTCGTACCTTCCAGCAGATGTTTGTCAACCAGGCGTACCTCGCAACTGTCACTTTAACAGGTTGGAAACCTTTCCTCGAAGATAAACGGTCCGACCGCGATTGATATGGTAAATCCAAACCATACCGTGACTTCCTCGTCGTAACAGGGTTTGCACGAGGGTTCTAGGATTTCGGTGGTTCCTTTTATACACGATTTTCATGCGGTGTCACTGACATGTTGCTGTCCAGCGCCATCTGTTGACCAGTTTTTGCACTTTTTGATTTCGGTAAAACTCCGTGTCATTTCAGGCGTGTGTGCCAATTTTTGCATCTCTACCTATATTATTTCGTGAATTAGTGCATTTTCAAATGTTAACGGACTTCCGGGTCACCCTGTTCATACCTCTCCGCTGACACGCGTTCACTCAACTAGTCAAATATTGCGATACCTTCAGTAAACGATCATTTGGTACAGAACATCTTTGCAATGTGCTTGCGATTCAGAATACGCGGTAGAAAGGGTAATTTTGAAAATTGACAGTGCGACAAGCAACTTTCAACGTCCTATTTGACACTATTGTACATTTCTTTTAAAATGGTTCAAATGGCTCTGAGCACTACGGGACTTAACATCTATGGTCATCAGTCCCCTAGAACTAAGAACTACTTAAACCTAACTAACCTAAGGACAGCACGCAACACCCAGTCATCACGAGGCAGAGAAAATCCCTGTACATTTCTTTCTGCGTACACCCCATTCTTGCTGTGTTAGTTTTTCCGAAGAGGTTCGTTTAAATAAATAACTTAAAGTGGTCCAGGCAAACCTACAGAGATGGCGCAGTAGTAAGACCCTGGACTCCTGGACTGGATGGCAGGGGTTCAAATCCCCATCTGGCCATCCTGGTTTAAGTTTTCTATGATTTCCTTAAATTGCTTAAGGCAAATACCTGTATGGTTCCTTTGATAGGGGCACGATCGATCTTCCTTTCTCTTGTTGTCCTTCCGGAATCTGAGCGCGTGCCCTATCTTCCTTCTTTTCTTTCTGTTCCTGTTAAACAATGTGAGGCTCTTGTAATATAATGCTCATTTACGAAACACCTTCACTACTATTCAGTTTTCGGTGATGCCCAGAAAGAGCGGAAAGTTATATTCCAGTTCCACCGTGACCTTATAGTGCCGTTCATAAAAAACGCAGAAAGACGAATTAACAAAAAAGAATATACAAATAAAAGACAAATTCTAGTGCGTAAGCGCTCCTAGGTGCTGTCCACAAACTAACAGATTTATCCGCCTGAATCTATTCGGAACTAGGCGCCACCAGTGCAAACAGCCTCGTGGGGCAGCTGCTCCGTTTCAAAGCGCTGGCGAGCCTTCCAACGCTGAACAGAAATCACAGCTACAGCTGAAAAAGCAGAGCCGGCTTTATCGCTGACAACAGATAGGCCTTATCAGGATTTATTGCGAGAAAGATTTATCTGAAGTTCTCTGGAGAAAGCTTGTACTGTCACAGAGATACATCAGCTACTCGTCTTTGATTTGGTATCTGCACGTGGCCACTGAGTGAAAGCAACGTACAGTATATTCTTAACTTGCTATTGTAATAGGGGTGGAGCTTTCATGGCACCAGACGAAATAGTCATAAGGCCTGTAAGCACCCAGTAGTTTCGCATTAAAGCTTTTTCTTTCATTAGTGTGTTACACTGTTATTCACACCGTCACCGTTGTTGATATTTGGAGACAGTAATCGGTATACTCACTCGTGGATGATCAGGAATCTACGTTGTGTAGAGTAGCAGTCAGAGTTTTAATATATGTAAGAACAATGCTTTACTTACCAACGGGAACTGCGATCGCAGCATTGGAAAAGTCTCTCTTCAGGTGTGAAAGCCGATTTTGCAAAAATTACGGGTGCAGCTTAATACGGACTTGTGGGTATTGAGAAAGAAGCACTGTAATGTTCAAACTACCTTTCGGACTGTTTTGTCTTATATATATATATATATATATATATATATATATATATATATATATATATATATATATATATATATATATATATATATATATAAGTTTATTGAATAAACATCACGTGTATCTGCATAATATTTTTTCCTGTCTACTGCTACCGGCTATGCAAGTAACAAGCTCTCTTCAGCAATGTAGGGAAAATTATGATTCCTCTGTTAACCAATTACACACACAGGGCCATACTTTATTGAAAAAGCGACCAAATTTTCTGTGACCGGAGAAGGTGGTGATATTTGTGTTGGGCTAGTTGGACTAGGGTAGATCGATATTAACATCATGCGCATCTTACTTTAAAGCAATAACCTACTGCAACCATCGATAAAATCGAACCATAAAATTGATCGCCACTGTTCTATATTCCACTGAGGCATTTCTAACCAGCGAAAACTGTCAGCACCACTGTTAACTGGACAACTAGAAGAGTTCTTACGTTAGTTCTGAACCACTGAATCTGACAAAGACAACTGAATAGAGATGGACCATTATTCAGCTTGCTGGTTATTGGCAGTTAAAAGAAATTCATCTCTTGAAGCAACCATATCTCTGAAATAATGAAAATAAGCTTAGCAATTATTTCAGTTAAATGCGCTGACGAAAGTACTTTCCGTATGGAAAAGTGTGGAGGAGGAGGAGGAGGAGGAGGAGGAGGAGATTAGTGTTTTACGTCCCGTCGACAACGAGGTCATTAGAGACTGAGCGCAAGCTCGGGTGAGGGAAGGATGGGGAAGGAAATCGGCCGTGCCCTTTCAAAGGAACCATCCCGGCATTTGCCTGAAGCGATTTAGGGAAATCACGGAAAACCTAAATCAGGATGGCCGGAGACGAAAAGTGTGATGTAGCTACTTCTGAATGTGCCTGCCGTCAAGAATCAATATTTAAATGATACTACCTATAAATCGACTTTTCCTTCAGAACAAAATCTCAGATTTGAAAAAGAATGCCTATTGACTTCTCATGCTATAAAAGCAATACAGAAAATGCCATTAAATGATACACGTGACTGAAAAATCAGACTGATTTCACCATTTTTGTTACATAATGTCTTACAGCTCCCGTAATGTTACAGGACAGATTTAATTACACTCCTGGAAATGGAAAAAAGAACACATTGACACCGGTGTGTCAGACCCACCATACTTGCTCCGGACACTGCGAGAGGGCTGTACAAGCAATGATCACACGCACGGCACAGCGGACACACCAGGAACCGCGGTGTTGGCCGTCGAATGGCGCTACCTGCGCAGCATTTGTGCACCGCCGCCGTCAGTGTCAGCCAGTTTGCCGTGGCATACGGAGCTCCATCGCAGTCTTTAACACTGGTAGCATGCCGCGACAGCGTGGACGTGAACCGTATGTGCAGTTGACGGACTTTGAGCGAGGGCGTATAGTGGGCATGCGGGAGGCCGGGTGGACGTACCGCCGAATTGCTCAACCCGTAGGGCGTGAGGTCTCCACAGTACATCGATGTTGTCGCCAGTGGTCGGCGGAAGGTGCACGTGCCCGTCGACCTGGGACCGGACCGCAGCGACGCACGGATGCACGCCAAGACCGTAGGATCCTACGCAGTGCCGTAGGGGACCGCACTGCCACTTCCCAGCAAATTAGGGACACTGTTGCTCCTGGGGTATCGGCGAGGACCATTCGCAACCGTCTCCATGAAGCTGGGCTACGGTCCCGCACACCGTTAGGCCGTCTTCCGCTCACGCCCCAACATCGTGCAGCCCGCCTCCAGTGGTGTCGCGACAGGCGTGAATGGAGGGACGAATGGAGACGTGTCGTCTTCAGCGATGAGAGTCGCTTCTGCCTTGGTGCCAATGATGGTCGTATGCGTGTTTGGCGCCGTGCAGGTGAGCGCCACAATCAGGGCTGCATACGACCGAGGCACACAGGGCCAACACCCGGCGTCATGGTGTGGGGAGCGATCTCCTACGCTGGCCGTACACCACTGGTGATCGTCGAGGGGACACTGAATAGTGCACGGTACATCCAAACCGTCATCGAACCCATCGTTCTACCATTCCTAGACCGGCAAGGGAACTTGCTGTTCCAACAGGACAATGCACGTCCGCATGTATCCCGTGCCACCCAACGTGCTCTAGAAGGTGTAAGTCAACTACCCTGGCCAGCAAGATCTCCGGATCTGTCCCCCATTGAGCATGTTTGGGACTGGATGAAGCGTCGTCTCACGCGGTCTGCACGTCCAGCACGAACGCTGGTCCAACTGAGGCGCCAGGTGGAAATGGCATGGCAAGCCGTTCCACAGAACTACATCCAGCATCTCTACGATCGTCTCCATGGGAGAATAGCAGCCTGCATTGCTGCGAAAGGTGGATATACACTGTACTAGTGCCGACATTGTGCATGCTCTGTTGCCTGTGTCTATGTGCCTGTGGTTCTGTCAGTGTGATCATGTGATGTATCTGACCCCAGGAATGTGTCAATAAAGTTTCCCCTTCCTGGGACAATGAATTCACGGTGTTCTTATTTCAATTTCCAGGAGTGTATTTAATATACAGGATGATCCCATAGTGGCGTTAGGAACTGCGAAGCATAATGGAGAGTGGTAAATGTATCAATTTGAAATAAAGATCCACGGTCCGGAAAAGACCGAGTCGTAAAGTTAATAAGCGAAAATACAGTGGAATACATGTGTCGGTACAGTTATTGCTAATATTCTAGGATAGGCAACTTTCGTAGGTAACGCTATGCACCAAAAACAAGAAAAAATTGTCTAGAAAACATGGGCTCTAAAATGCGTAACTTAAGAACTATAAGCATTTGTTCGTCTTCGCTACTGTGAAACACATGTACTGTACAAGTGCCCATAGTCTTCAGTCACACATTGAAGTGCCTATGTGTCCTAGACTTCTTTTTTTTTGCTTTGGTTCATACTAGCACCTCTGAAAGTTGCCCACCCTCCAGTTTTAGCAACAACAGTACCAGTACATGTATTGCACAGTCAGAGGTGTTAAAGAACGATTTTCGCTTATAACATTTGACTCTGTCGTTTCCGGACCAGGATCCCTTATCTCAAACTGACACATTTACGTCTCTCCATCATTCGTTAAAGTTTGTAACATTGTCACGGAGTCACGCTGTGTACAATGAAGGGAAGAATTTTTTTTTCGTACTGAATCATAACGAATTTTTTCAATAAACTCCGTGCTATAAACGCTCGTTGAGCCATTTGTAATACTGATAAATTTTGCTGACTCGGTACTACCCAGAGGCTTTTAACAGTCGTGTAGACTAAACAGGTGCACAACAGAAAATGTTCTCGGTTCTTTAAAAAATAGTGTAAGTGACAAAGTTCCCTTTTGGCAAGGAATGAAAGAAGAGTAACTCACAAAATGAAAAAAGGATTGCACGTCTAATGGTTATAAATGTAGTAAGACACAGCGAATTACTTTTACTCTTTAACACAGCAGACAGCGGCAAACATTGTTTTACACGTTTGTTGCAGCAGCAGACGGCCCGTCTCCGTACATAGCTTCCTAAACATATAATCATGTACTCAGTAACTTCTATACGCTGCAGGTGTGTAAATGATTTTATAAAAACGATCTGCATACATTGTCATGGACACGAAAGCAGATTTTTAATGCTTAACAAACAGGCATTTTGCAATATGATTGAAGAAGAAATATTATTCATGTGCTGAGTAAGAGGTCGGCCTAATTTTCAAATCTATATCGCAATACGGATCATTTTCGGAAGAGTGGTATTCTGCTTATAAATGTAAACAAAACGCTAGTGGCGCTGCCACCGGCAGAATCGGATTCCACAAACTTACTTCGTTTCAGAGAAACCGGTGTTGCATAACAAAGAAATACCAGGTGTTTAATTCTTTGTTACGTTGTTTGACAGCCGAAGCAAAGTCTAAAGGGCTATTATGCCTGACGGTGAAATTATCAGAAATGTACCGCGTGCGTCACTCTCGTTTAGGGGTACCAACCGTCCTGCTTTTTCCGGACATGTCCGGTTTTGCTGTTTTTTGTCCGCCCGGTACTTTTGTTATTTTTAGAAATCGTCCGGCATTTTTGGTAACGAAGCTGCATTTCATGGTGGCTCTGAGCACTATGGGACTTAACAGCTAAGGTCATCAGTCCCCTAGAACTTAGAACTACTTAAACCTAACTAACCTAAGGACAGCACACAACACCCAGCCATCACGAGGCAGAGAAAATCCCTGACCCCGCCGGGAATCGAACCCGGGAACCCGGGCGTGGGAAGCGAGAACGCTACCGCACGACCACGAGATGCGGGCTGCATTTCATCATCTAATGAATTACAGTGTAGCGTCATTGGATTGAATATAAACTGCACAAACTTGACAATATATTTCTGCCGGCCGGGGTGGCCGAGCGGTTCTAGGCGCTACAGTGTGGAACCGCGCGACCGCTAAGGTCGCAGGTTCGAATCCTGCCTCGGGCATGGATGTGTGTGATGTTCTTAGGTTAGTTAGGTTTAAGTAGTTCTAAGTTCTAGGGGACTGATGACCTCAAAAGTTTAGTCCCTTAGGGCACAGAGCTATTTGAACCATTTTTGAATATATTTCTCACGAGGTTCGCTGCCAGTAGTGTAATTGTTTAGAGAAACGATGCTCGCATAGTCGACGTATATGATATCTCGAATTAAAATTGTATCTTGCCTCGATATTTTCACTTTCTGAAACAGTAGCTTGTTAGTTTATCTTTTGAAATTGCTCTTTTCTGTGTTATCGTGTTTAGATTCATTGAGTACTGTTGCTATATACGATTGCATCCTACTAACTAGAAGTATGTCGTCTTCTCAGGTAAACAGTAGTAACAGCAGAAAATCGCAGTGCAAGTCTCATACAAATTGTATTTGTAACAACTAAAACCATTTAATAATTCTGAGTCAGATTTTCAATGTATTATTTTCTGCTCTCATTGAGATTCGAGCATGCTGCAACTGCGTACAAGGTAAATAATTTATTGTATCTAAAATAAATTGTCTGGTTTTAAAAGAGTCTCGATTTTGTGAAATACTGTCCTGCTTTTAATACTTTTGAGCCGGTAACTCTGCTCTATTTGTCACTCATAGGGTAACTAGATTTCATGAAAGTTTCACCATCAGGCTGATGTCCCCCGTGTCTACCACAGCTAGTCGCCAAACTGCCGTAAACCTCACACGCTGGCTCCTGCAGCGGCGTGTTTGTGCCGCACAGAAAGTAATGCTCTAATCAGCTCTACTTGTTTCAGCCGATAGTGCTTTCATCCTACACACTGTCAATCCTAACGCTCGGAACGTTGCGACATGCACGACGTTTCATTACACCTATGTCACGTTGTTGTGGTCTTCAGTCCTGAGACTGGTTTGATGCAGCTCTCCATGCTACTCTATCCTGTGCAAGCTTCTTCATCTCCCAGTACCTACTGCAACCTACATCCTTCTGAATCTGCTTAGTGTATTCATCTCTTGATCTCCCCCTACGATTTTTACCCTCCACGCTGCCCTCCAATACTAAATTGGTGATCCCTTGATGCCTCAGAACATGTCCTACCAACCGATCCCTTCTTCTGGTCAAGTTGTGCCACAAACTTCTCTTCTCCCCAATCCTATTCAATACTTCCTCATTAGTTATGTGATCTACCCATCTAATCTTCAGCATTCTTCTGTAGCACCACATTTCGAAAGCTTCTATTCTCTTCTTGTCCAAACTATTTATCGTCCATGTTTCACTTCCATACATGGCTACACTCCATACAAATACTTTCAGAAATGACTTCCTGACACTTAAATCTATACTCGATGTTAACAAATTTCTCTTCTTCAGAAACGCTTTCCTTGCCATTGCCAGTCTACATTTTATATCATCTCTACTTCGACCATCATCAGTTATTTTGCTCCCTAAATAGCAAAACTCCTTTACTACTTTAAGTGTCTCATTTCCTAATCTAATACCCTCAACATCACCCGACTTAATTCGACTACATTCCATTATCCTCGTTTTGCTTTTGTTGATGTTCATCTTATATCCTTCTTTCAAGACACTGTCCATTCCATTCAACTGTTCTGCCAAGTCCTTTGCTGTCTGACAGAATTACAATGTCATCGGCGAACTTTAAAGTTTTTATTTCTTCTCCATGGATTTTAATACCTACTCTGAATTTTTCTTTTGTTTCCTTTACTGCTTGCTCAATATACAGATTGAATAACATCGGGGAGAGGCTACAACCCTGTCTTACTCCCTTCCCAACCACTGCTTCCCTTTCATGTCCCTCGACTCCTATAACTGCCACCTGGTTTCTGTACAAATTGTAAATAGCTTTTCGCTCCCTGTATTTTACCCCTGCCACCTTTAGAATTTGAAAGAGTATTCCAGTCAACGTTGTCAAAAGCTTTCTCTAAGTCTACAAATGCTAGAAACGTAGGTTTGCCTTTCCTTAATCTTGTATGTCACGTAACGTGTCAATAAGAACTGCATCAGACAATCGGAAAGCGAACTTTTGGATTAATTGTCCGACAACTAAAAATCTGAGCCAAAACGTCAAAAACAACAATAACTGCTCTCTTTCTGTGCCATTTCCATATTGACAGGCTGAAGCTTGACATGGAAGCACAAAACACACGTACCACTAAACAACTGCAGCCGGCCGCGGTGGTCTAGCGGTTCTAGGCGCTCAGTCCGGAGCCGCGCGACTGCTACGGTCGCAGGTTCGAATCCTGCCTCGGGCATGGATGTGTGTGATGTCCTTAGGTTAGTTAGGTTTAAGTAGTTCTAAGTTCTAAGGGACTGATGACCACAGATGTTAAGTCCCATAGTGCTCAGAGTCATTTGAACCATTTGAAACAACTGCAATACACAGTTCAATAAGGCTCCTCAGTTTCGAACAGGCAACTGAAGTCTAACGTTATTGCTCTCACGATCTGAACGTTATTTCGTGTTATTCTACAAAGTTTAAAACCAAGCAGTGACCGCACAGTGCTCGCAACATTTGACAACAAGCATAAGCTACAGCGAGCCGTTACTTACTGCCTGTAGCACACGGCGAGCGCGTGGTAAATCTTCCGCTTCGTAACGACAGGCATTCTGCTCAGCCACCACTGACACGCTTAGCAAGAAAGTTGTTCTGGTGGGAAGACGGCAGCAGATAACAAACGGCAGATAAATTCTGCCCAATCCGTTCATAAGTACCACTTCAGGCAACGTCTGCAGCGTCAGATCAGACGCTTTAACAGTGAGGGTCAGCGTGCGCTATGATGTTTCTCCTAAACATAACAAATCACGTAACCGATAATGATTTCGAAGAAGTTGCGTGGCGGACTGCACCTATCAGATTACTGGGGACACCATCAAAGAACGAGTGATGATGACGCTCTCTGTAAGGTGGAACGGAACTGCTTAGTTACGCAGTTTAAATAATTTCATCTTTTTCGAGAGACCAGTGTGTAAGGTTGAATTCACTACCGCTGTACTCACGGATACACGGCAGGGGTCACGCACAGGTGGGCTGTGAGCCGTGACGTCACAGTGAACCCTCCCGCCACGCCGCACCACACTCCAACACACAGGCACACGACGCACAAATACAGGGTTACTACAAATGATTGAAGCGATTTCACAGCTCTACAATAACTTTATTATTTGAGATATTTTCACAATGCTTTGCACACACATACAAAAACTCAAAACGTTTTTTTTAGGCATTCACAAATGTTCGATATGTGCCCCTTTAGTGATTCGGCAGACATCAAGCCGATAATCAAGTTCCTCCCACACTCGGTGCAGCATGTCCCCATCAATGAGTTCGGAAGCATCGTTGATGCGAGCTCGCAGTTCTGGCACGTTTCTTGGTAGAGGAGGTTTAAACACTGAATCTTTCACATAACCCCACAGAAAGAAATCGCATGGGGTTAAGTCGGGAGAGCGTGGAGGCCATGACATGAATTGCTGATCATGATCTCCACCACGAACGATCCATCGGTTTTCCAGTCTCCTGTTTAAGAAATGCCGAACATCATGATGGAAGTGCGGTGGAGCACCATCCTGTGGAAAGATGAAGTCGGCGCTGTCGTTCTCCAGTTGTGGCATGAGCCACTTTTCCAGCATGTCCAGATACACGTGTCCTGTAACGTTTTTTTCGCAGAAGAAAAAGGGGCCGTAAACTTTAAACCGTGAGATTGCACAAAACACGTTAACTTTTGGTGAATTGCGAATTTGCTGCACGAATGCGTGAGGATTCTCTACCGCCAAGATTCGCGCATTGTGTCTGTTCACTTCACCATTAAGAAAAAATGTTGCTTCATCACTGAAAACAAGTTTCGCACTGAACGTACACTCTTCCGTGAGCTGTTGCAACCGCGCCGAAAATTCAAAGCGTTTGACTTTGTCATCGGGTGTCAGGGCTTGTAGCAATTGTAAACGGTAAGGCTTCTGCTTTAGCCTTTTCCGTAAGATTTTAGCTCCCTGCTTGCTTTATTCGTCGACTTCCGCGGGCTACGCGTGAGACTTGCCCGCACGCGTTCAACCGTTTCTTCGCTCACTGCAGGCCGACCCGTTGATTTCCCCTTACAGAGGCATCCAGAAGCTTTAAACTGCGCATGCCATCGCCGAATGGAGTTAGCAGTTGGTGGATCTTTGTTGAACTTCGTCCTGAAGTGTCGTTGCACTGTTATGACTGACTGATGTGAGTGCATTTCAAGCACGACATACGCCTTCTCGGCTCCTGTCGCCATTTTGTCTCACTGCGCTCTTGAGCGCTCTGGCGGCAGAAACCTGAAGTGCGGCTTCAGCCGAACAAAACTCTATGAGTTGTTCTACGTATCTGTAGTGTGTCGTGAACATATGTCAATGAATGGAGCTACAGTGAATTTATGAAATCGCTTCAATCATTTGTAATAGCCCTGTATATAACCCCTACGCAGATAGGAATGTAATCCAGATTTTCCGCGTTTTAGTATAGAATTATTATTGCTACGCTTTATATTAGTCATACTATTTTTTTCTAAGTCGGTAGAATGCTAGTGTAAAGCTTCCGAACTACGTCTTTTCGAGTATTCAAAACATAGCTTAAATCAATAAGACCTGGTGGAAACGTTAAATTGTCTGAGTCTTCTTCCTAATAGTGACTTCACTAGGAAGAGGATATTTCAATATGTCTCCGACAAAAGATAACGCTTTATAAGGTAGGTAACGTAAAGTCACAGCCTTTGCAGTACCTTCAGGTGACCACTTGGTACGCCGGCCTTTCATAACCACTTGTCGTTGACAGTCAGAAACAGAGCCCTGAATCACGTTTTGAACATGTAGTAATGTCACGTAACTCACCGCTACATCGAGAGAGAGACAATCCTGTAAATCTGCATTCTTTTGCCTAAGGTCGTTTATTTCTGTTTCCATAATTTCTGACTGTCGGCGTAAGCACGCATTGTCGCATTTACAGCAGTGTTTGTTTTCACGGTTAATGTTTCGTCGAGTAGTAATTTCTTCATTAGTTGGTAATACATTCACCTGTAAAATACCTTCTACTTCTTTACGGTAGCTTCGTTTTTTATGCCCGTATATTTCTCTCATTGTTAAGCTCATTACTAAACCCTAATCAGCACCAGAGAATTATAGATTCAGAGTTGGAACATCATCGGTCTCCAACTTGCGTCTCTAAGTAATAGTCAACATTTTTTTTCTGAAGGAAAAAAACAGTTCAGTTTTCAAATCCCTTTCATATACGAATGAATAAAATGTACTAAGCGGACACGGGAATTTTCAGCTGAAAGCGAATTTGCACGTTTTGTTTCGTCTCATTGTTTTTAGTAAATCAAAGGAATTTTTTTTTTTTTTTGAAATTTGTGGTAAGTACGCTCGTGGTCTCTCGGTAGCGTTCTCGCTTCCCGAGCACGGGGTTCCGGGTTCGATTCCCGGTCAGGGATTTTCACCTGCCCCGAAATGACTCGGTGTTGTTGTGTTGTCTGCATCATCATCATTCATCCCCATTAGGGTCGGAGAAAGGTAACGGCAAACCACCTCCATTAGGGCCTTGCCTAGTACGGCGGTGCGGGTCTCCCGCATCGTTCCCCTACGCTCTGTCAAGAAGCATGGGACTTCATTTCCACTATGGGACCAAACTGCCGAGGTGATCTATCCCTAAGCTTACACTATTTGATCTACTTTAAACTAACTTACGCTAAGTACAACACACACACCCCGAGGCAGGACTCGAACCTCCGAAGCGGGGAGCTGCGCGAACCGTAACAAAGCGCCTCGAAGGACCTCAATTCCTAACTCACTGTTCTGGTCAGTTCTCGCTGGTGACCGCATAGCAAACCATTGTTCTTCTCTTTAAAACTTACTTTTAAAAAAAACCTCAGTACAACACTGATAATTACAGCATAACTTCGAATTCAGTCTCCATTCTCTAATAAAATTTCACACTGGCGCAAACAACCATGTTCTCGCTCTTAAACGCAATTACAACACAATACGGTACGGCTACTATGGGTTACTGATCGATGGTTGGCGCGTCTTCCTATCGCGCGTACAGCTCGTGATCCCTACCGTGCATTTTAGTATATGTGTACTGATATACGATTCTGCAGTTTGTATGGCTGTATCAATATGTATTGAACAATAAATGAAAAAATGTACAGCGTAACAAGTGTGTAATCGTCTCTAGTCCTAATCTCGCTAGTGTCATACATTTTTTACCTAATTTGGATTCCGTTCCTCAGTCGCTAAAAATGGAAACCTTACAGGATAATTTTATTGTCCATCCGCCTGTGTCTGTTCGTCTATTGTGAAATCTTTCTCAGGGGCGGTTAACATATGAAGTTGAAATTTATGTCACATACTAAGGTCTATGGTCCCTTTGCAGTGTGCAACATATAAGCTTCTAAGCCAGTGCAATTAGAAGATACGGCTATTTATGTCACGTATGTTGATACTCGCAAACTCACTCATAAAAACCTATGGGGAACTTCCCGTTGATCCAGAATCATGAAATTTGGGAAGAAACAAGATTCCACGGGGATTTATGGGAGTGGCACAGGAGTGGTTGGGCGACGAAACACCACTTTAGAAGGAATGGGCAGGATCCTGGGTAGGACGTCCCTCATTTCAGGGCAGGATGAGAAATAATCAAAGCGCTGGCGGAGGATACGGTTCAGTTGTTCCAGTACGGGGTAATACTGGGTGACGAGGTGGGGTGCTTCTTTGTAAATGATTCTTGGGGTTGGTTGGAGGACTGGGGAGGCGTGTGAAGATATGGCACAGGGGAGTGTTGTCTGTTTGTGAAGGGCTTTGTTGAGGCTTGCAGCATATGGGCAAGGGAGTTCTCATCACTGCAGATACATCATCCATGGGTTCCTAGGTTGTACAAGAGGGATTTTTTTTGGTGTGTTGGGGATGGCAACTGTCGAAATGCAAGTACTGTTGGTGGTTAGTAGGTTTAATGTGAACAGAGGTATGGATGTAGCCATCAGAGAGGTGGAAGTCAACGTCGAGGAAGATGGCTTGTTGGGTACAAGGGGACCAGATGGAGCAGATGGGAGAGAAGGTGTTGACGTTGTGAAGGAGTGTGGGTAAGGTGTCTTGCACCTCAGTCCAGATCATGAATGTATCATCAATGAACCTGAACTGGAAGGAGGCTTTCCTTTACATGGCCCAACAGGTTGGCACAGGAGGGTGCCACATGCACACCCATGGCTGTACTGCGGATTTGTTTGTAAGGAAGGAAGATGGACTCAGGTGAGAGATTCTGGGAAGGGCCTATGGATTTCAGTAGGGACTGAAGATTGTTGTATTGCCGGGATGAGATCTCTCCATCAGAGCTTGAAGGTGGAAGTCAGAGTTGGTGTAGGCCTTCCATCAGGTAGTCACTGCGACGCATCACAACAGTGGTGCCCTTCTAAACTGCTGCAGATGGGTTCATTAGCCCAACAGGATGACTTATCAGAACTTCAGGACCTAAAGCATCTCATAGAAGTGAGGATATAAGGTTTGACTTCAAATGCACACACCACAGTATTTATCTTCCTAGGTAAAACATACGCCTCAAAAGCTGGGATAAAACTACCAGTACCCATCCGTTTACCTTTTGATCCTCCAGGTCAACATGCAGATTGTCAGTTCGTACTGATGCCTTAATGGAAGATGACACTCTGCTTCATGCACGTTTATTAGTAGGTGTGATAGTGACACACACACACACACACACACACACACACACATATATATATATATATATATATATATATATATATATATATGGGACCCAAAAGCAATGAGAAGTTTTCTCTAGCACTTGACAGAACATTTGTTCCGAATTCTCCCGCTGGGTACCTGCACTACCATTTTGTTATCAGTTGCTTTGGTGATACAGGTGTGCAAACATTATTGTGGTCGGTGTGACTGTTTTTGTAAGCACTGTTTCACATGTTCGGCGATTTTTCAATGGCAGACTTTAATACAAACTTTATAGCTTCACGTTCTGTTTCCTGTTTCAGAAATCAGCAACAGAAACTGTCGCAATGTTTAGTGCGGGCTATTGGGAGAAAGCTTTGAGCCAGGCAAGGGTTTAAGAGTGGTTTTCTTGTCTGAAAATGGTCAAATGTCAACTGAAGACGAGTCACGACGGGGCCGTCTCTCAACTTCCAGAACGGACGAAAACATTGAAAAACTCCGTGTTGCGACTATGTGTGATCATCGTAGAACAAAGCTGAATTGGCGGAAATGACTGGAATATCCTCAGTTCATGCCAACGAATTTTGACTGAAGATGACGCAAGCTGCAACAAAATTTGTTCGTGTGTGCCCTCTGACGACCAGGTAACCAATTGTTTATGCGTGTGCTGGGAATTGAAAGAACAATTAGCAACTGATTTGGATTTTCACGCAAAAAGATAGTACGGCCGACGAATCATTGCGTTATTGATGCAGCCCAGAAAGCAAGCAACAATCCAGCCAGTGGAAGACTCCTTCCTCACCAGTATCAAAGGAAGCCTCGCAGGTGAGATCCCATGTGAGAACAATTTTTTTTTTTTTTTTTTTTTTTACATCAAGTGGATTGTCCACTGAATTCGTTCCCTAGGGTGCCGAAGTTAACCGATAGTACTATTCTGAAGTGCAAAAACGATTATGTAAAGCAGTGAGAAGCAAGTGACATGCATTGGGGCAATCTGGAGATTGGCTTTTGCACCACGACAACGCCGCTGTCTGGAACCGCGCGACCGCTACGGTCGCAGGTTCGAATCCTGCCTCGGGCGTGGATGTGTGTGATGTCTTTAGGTTAGTTAGGTTTAAGTACTTCTAAGTTCTAGGGGACTGATGACCTCAGATGTTAAGCCCCTTAGTGCTCAGAGCCATTGGAACAAGGCCGCTGTGCACACAGAATTGAGTGTCAGGTAGTTTTTGGCCAAAACTTAAATGGCAACAAATTCTCACCCACTCACCGGACCTGGCCCCCTGTGAATTTTTTTCCCCAAGAATGAAAAGAAACCTAAAAGGGAAGCGTTTTCAAGGCATAGAAAGGGCAAAAGATCTGTGGAATAACTGAACAGCATCATTTAACGAGTTTTTAAAAACTGTTTCCACCAATGGAAACAACGTTGTGCCTGATAGACACCATTTTGAAGCTGTTTAAGCTCTGAAATTTTTCTGTCAAATACACGATGTTTTGTGAAATAACCCTCGTTATTTTTGGGTCGCCCCTCATACTTGAGATTGTCACATGTATGAAATGCTTCCGACGGATCAGTATCAAGCATCTTAAGCAGCACAGTTCAGTTTCTTACATTTCTACTGCAGTTACAGTCACTCAGGGTAATTTTTCACCAGTCAGAGTATCTTTGTACAATTTACTGTTTTTGTTTCAAATTGCCCGTGTTCCACCTACTGGCAACACACTGAGGTGACAAAAGTCATAGGACACCTCCTAACATCGTGTCGGACCTCCTACTGCAAGGGGCAATGCAGCAATTCGACATGACATTGACTCAACAAGCCGTTGGAAGTCCACTACAGAAATATTGACCCATGCTGCCTCTATAGCTGCCCATAATTGCGAAAGTGCAGGATTCTGTGCAAGACCTGATCTCTCGATTATGTCCCCCCATAAATGTTCGTTGGGGCTCATGTCGGGTGACCTGGGTGGCCAAATCATTCGCTCGCACTGTCCAGAATGTTCTTCAAACCAATCGCGAACAACTGTGGCCCAGTTCAAAAAATGGCTCTGAGCACTATGTGACTTAACATCTATGGTCATCAGTCCCCTAGAACTTAGGACTACTTAAACCTAACTAACCCAAGGACAGCACACAACACCCAGTCATCACGAGGCAGAGAAAATCCTTGACCCCGCCGGGAATCGAACCCGGGCGTGGGAAGCTATGGCCCAGTGATGTGGAGCATTGTCATCCATAAAATTTCCGTCGTTGTTTGGGTACATGAAGTCAATGGCTGCAAATGGTCTCAAAGTAGCCGAACGTAATCATTTCCAGTCAATAATCGTTTCAGTAGGACCAGAGGACACAGTCCATTCCATGTACACACAGACCACGCCATTACGCATCCACCATCAGCTTGCACAGCGCCTTGTTGACAACTTGAGTCCATGGCTTCGCGGGGTCTGCGCCACACTCTAATCCTACCATCAGCTCTTGGCAACTGAAATCGGGACTCATATGGCCTGGCCACGGTTTTCCAGGGTCCAAACGACATGGTCACAAGCCCACGAGAAGCGTTGCAGGTGATGTCCCCTGCTAGCAAAGACACTCACGTCGGTCATCTGCTACCATAGCACATTAGCGCCAGATTTCGCCTGACTGTAATAACGGATATATTCGTCGTAAGTCCCACATTGATTCATGCTGTTATTTCACTCAGTGTTATTTGTCTGTTAGCACTCACAGTTCTACGTGATGTTCTATGGCGGACAATGTGTATGTTACGGTGAATGGATCTCCAACAATCGCGAAGCACAACAAGTACTAGGCAAATTTCGAAATTCCATTACTTCTTGTTTAACTCATCCCATGGTGTGATCATAGATGGGAACACTGCACGGTTGTAATTCTCTGCAATTTACGCTATTTCTGCCTGAACTGCCACCTATCAACTTCCACTAAGACCTACTCCTGTCTAACTGCCGTGACTCTCTCTTCAGAGAGTCTGCGTGCGAGCTTTAATCGATTTCCTCTTCGCCCATGCCAGTCCCAGATTTGGCGTAATACTGAAGGCCCCTCGCCATCTCACTGGCTCTAATCATGCACTGTTTTTCAGAAGTTGAGAGGAGGGAAGTAGGCCTTTGTTGTAAATTCATTTCGTGGGCCTGCTGTAGGCTTTTCATGACGTGAATGTGCCCCTTCCAGAGATGCATTCCCTTATCCCCCTCTTACTTTCGCTCTGAAATGACATTTACGGCTTACAGTGTTATTTCTTAAGCGAGGCTGGCGTCTGTATGGCGCCACCAGTGGGAAAGATTTCCTTCTCCATGACTGCACCTGACATTTTATGTAAGCCTGTTGTCGTGCTCTGATACTCTAACACTACCTGCCTCCCACGTAACTGTTACCTAGTTATGCTCGTGAAGCTTTCTCCTGTTATTAACTCTTAATACTTGGCTGTCATTTCTGTGGACACAAGAAGTGATGCATCTGATTTAGATCCTCTAACTAAGTCTTTTGCAGCACTTTTTCTAAAAAAAAAAAAAAAAGTTCAGATGGATCTGAGCACTATGGGACTTAACAGCTGAGGTCATCAGTCCCCTAGAACTTAGAACTACTTAAACCTAACTAACCTAAGGACATCACACACATCCATGCCAGAGGCAGGATTCGAACCTGCGACCGTAACGGTCGCGCGGTTCCAGACTGAAGCGCCTAGAACCGTTCGGCCACTCCGGCCGGCTTTTTCTCAAAAACAAAGAGGTTAGCGACCTGCTCGAAACATGACCCAAATCGCTATCCCCAAAACGAACAAACACATCAGTCTGCTGGTTTTGGCTAATCTTTCTTAAACTCTTATCAAATCCAGTCATGACCCTGTCACAGGTTGGTTGGCTGTCTGATTAATTTGGGTTAGGGGACCACACTGAGTTCATTGGTCCCATCGGATTAGGGAAGGATGGGGAACAAAGTAGGCCATGCCCTATCAAAGAAACCATCCTGGCATTTGCCTGAAGCGATTTAGGGAAATCACGGAAAACCTAAATCAGGATGGCTATACGCAGGTTTGAACCGTCGTCCTCCAGAATACGAGTCCAGTGTGCTAACCACTGCGCCACCTCGCTTGGTCTGTCACAGGCAGCAACAGTACCCTGTAGTTGTTAAGTAGAAAACGCCCCAATCCGGATACAATGTTATAATTTATTTCTGACTTTTGAAGCTGCACTTTGTAGACAATGTTACTTACTGTCTGGGAACACAGCCAGTAAAACATTAACCAAGCTGGCAGTCACTCGAGAAGATTGGTGTCTCACAGCAGCCAAAGAGACAAATGGATCTCTGCCTTCGTCACTGCGCGTAATCTAGCACTATCGGTCATTGTCCAGAAGTTCCTGCAGTAAGCGCTTGATGTGACTGAAACTTCCTGGCAGATTAAAACTGTGTGCCGGTCCGAGACTCGAACTCGGGACCTTTGCCTTTTGCGGGCAAGTGCTCTACCGACTGAGTTACCCAAGCACGTCTCACGCCCCGTCCTCACAGCCTTAATTCTGCCAGTACCTCGTCTCCTACCTTCCAAATTTAACAGAAGCTCTCCTGCGAACCTTGCAGAACGCACTCCTGAAAGAAAGGATATGCGGACACATGGCTTAGCCACGGCCTGGGGGATGTTTCCAGGATGAGATTTTCACTCTGCAGCGGAGTGTGCGCTGATACGAAATTTCCTGGCAGATTAAAACTGTGTGCTGGACCGATGGGCAAAGGTCCGGAGTTCGAGTCTCGGTCCGGCACACAATTTTAATCTGCCAGGAAGTTTCATATCAGCGCACACTCCGCTGCACAGTGAAAATCTCGTTCTGGCTTGATGTGATTGCTGCGGGACAGGACCAGGTTGCTGAGACACATCACAAAATCATGACGCTATTTGTGCCTGCGCCAGAAAAGAGAAAAAATACTTTTCTTCATTGAAGCTGGTAATTTCCAATGCATTTATCGAGTCAAGGGCACCACCAGGAGTGTCCTTTCCATTGCTGGAGCTGACGATCACCTGAGTGCGTTCATCACTGACAGGCGGGATCCCAGGGGCTATGTTTCATGTAGTTGCATTGGAGCTGTGGCTGTTTGCAGCGATTAGCATGGATATAGGAACTTTAACCTTCCTAGTAATCTTGAGGCCAGTATGCCCCCTTCCCTCGCATGACTGGGCAAGGCCTATTTGCCTATGTTATTGAGGGGAAAGTTCGTTTTACAGAGCATGAACTGAACACTGAATTTTTCAGATGTGTACTCTGCAACGCACCAAAATTCTGGATCCTCAGTGCAGCGAGTGTCGAACACACACTTCCAGTTCGTCGAGTAAACCATGAGTTAACATAAACATTAGAGAGGATCAAACCCAAACAATACTGTCTCACTCGACCTTCGGCCACCTGTGTTGCATTGTTCCAATTGCAGAATGTTAGCTCATTACTAACTCGACCATCCACCGCATTCCAATAGCCCAATGACTGCTTGTAGGTGTTCTAATGACACTATTTTATGTTTACCACTACAGATCTATAATAAAACTTATTCTTACATAACAGCAATCAGATCGATGGGTTTTGGCGTGCAACAACAGTAATTTTTCAGTTTACATCCAAAACTATGTATTGTTTGTGAACTTATCATGCCCTAGTATTTTTTCGAAATAAATTGATTATTATCTGCTAATGGCAACGGGGGTCGGAACTGCATATATCTAATAGTGAGCTCAGCATGAGGCTACGGAGCATGGTTGAACTACTTAGTCGACGAGTGACTCACAACAGTACTACAGTGCTAATGGTGTTGACACAAAGCTGAGCAATGTCAATGATAAACAAAGAAAACATTGCACTATATCTACAACAACACTTACCGAAGTTGACATTTCGTCAGAAAGGAACTCGAGGAATTTCGCAGTGTGAGAAAGAAGTGGTAGATGAAATACGAGGGTAAGTCAATTATTATCCGAAAAGTAGTTATTTTACTGTCATCAAACAGGAAACTTTCAAGAACATTTTTCGACTTGTTCCATCGTTATACAAGCTTCCTGATGCCCTCATGAAAGATGGTTCTCAGTTGAGCTGCGAGCCAGGAATGCATCGCTTCTTTCACTGCTTCGTCCGAGGCAAATCGACGGCCCCTTAATGCCTGTTTGAGTGGACCAAACAAGTGATAGTCAGAAGGGGCAAGATCGAGACTATATGGATGATGACCCAGCACTTCACTTCAGATTTGTGTTTCTGGAGCGTTTCAGCAGTGTGGGCAGCAGTATGCGGACGGGCATTGTCATGCAACAACACAACACATTTTGACAGCAATCCTCGGCGTTTGCTTCGAATTGCAGGCTGTAGCCACGCAGTAAGCATCTCACTGTAGCGTATACTGTATATTGTTGTGCCCCCTTCCCCATAACGCTCCAGTAATGGACCTTGTCCATCCCAAAAAACCGTAAGCATCAGTTTTCCTGCGGACGGTTGGGTTTTGAACTTTTTCTTGCACGGCGAATTTGGATGTTTCCATTCCATACTCTGACGTTTACTCTTTGCCTCATAATGATGGATCCGTGTTTCGTCACCAGTAATGATCCTGTCTAAGAAGTTGTCCCCTTCGTTACCATAGCGATCCAAATGTTTTTGCAGATATCCAAGCCCGTTTGTTTATGAAACTGTGTTAGTTGTTTTGGACTACATCTTGCACAAACTTTATAAAGCCCAGGTCTGCTGTGGATGATTTCGTAGGCAGAACCGTGACTAATTTGCAGGCGATGTGCCACTTCGTCAATAGTTAATCGTCTGTGTAAGGTTTGTATGGTTTCTTCATTTGTGGCGGTAAACGGTCGTCCGGCTCCTTCATCGTGCGTAACACTTGTGCGACCATTTCGGAATTTTTCAATCCATTCGTAGACACTCCGTTGTGGCAAAACACTGTTCCCGTACTGTACCGAAAGTCTTCGATGAATTTCGACCCCTGATACGCCTTCCGACCACAAAAAACGGACCACTGAACGTTGCTCTTCTTTGGTGCAAGTCGACAGCGGAGCAGCTATGATTAACAGCACGGCAGCGATAACGAACCTAACCTAGCGGCAGTGATCACTGCCTAGCAGCTTGAAAATTGCAAAGATATAACAAATAAACAAAGCATGCGTCATCAACGTAAAACGACAATGCTACCAAAATAAACAAAAATATAACTAAATTGCAGATAATAATTGACTTAACCTCCTATTAGCTTTTCTGAATATGAATTAGTGGAATGTGTGGTGTTGTACATGCTCGACTGTACGGACAATGTACAACAGGATTACAATGACGACGATACGTGCTTAACAAGTGAAGGAGATATTGAAACAGGTGTCGTGCCACGTAGTTCATTATTTTTTGTCGGACAGGCAGCCACATCTGCCGTCACCAGTGAAACGTAGTAAAAGACAATCGTTGTCCAAGGATCGGGCACTAAACGTAATTACATACATGGAGGATCATCCGAAGCATACTATAAACAGTTATGAACAGATTTCCAATAAGTCCAGAGCAATATGCAGCAATGTGACCGGAGATTCAAGGGAGACAAGACGCACTTGTTACAAAAACTGGTGTTTGCGGATTTCAAGGATTCTCGATACCGTTTGCAGGATACGCATCATAATGATCTACTGCATTATGCACATTAAATTTCGCGTGACACAGATTACTGTGATTTTAAGGGAAGCAGTGGTCGGTTGCATAATGCTACAGAATTACTTATAGAAGACGTAAGATAACGAAATTCCAAACAAAGCGTTAACTTGACGATGCACATTAAACTGCTGTATCGGCCCGAAAATTTGTAGATGAGATAAACAAACTTATCCTATCGTTCAGTAAGGAATTCGTTTTCACCTCCGACCAACCGGGATTTAAAGAGGAAATGCATATGAAACGAACCCTGGAAATTAGGGGTACGAAGAGAGTTATCAAGATAAACTAACATCATTGTCTTAACGCATTGGCATACAATTACGCCGACTGTTAATCTGGATGATAAATAGGCTGGGAAGTTATTTATCGTGTTACGAAAAGTTCGAAGTGCTCTGTATCTTACGATTCTTTCTTGAGTGTATGATCTTGTAAGGACAGTAGCGAATATTTACGTCGTAGTAAGTAAGGGTAGGAGAATGGGTGTAAGAGAACTATGTTATGAGCACTGCTTTTCGCCAACAACTGGTCAAAATAACTTGCTTTCGCTTGATTCTTGGTCTGCGTATAAAAATCAGTCTTTTAAAGGAAATTATCCCTCCTGAAAAGTGTGTGACGCTGCAATTCATACCACCTGGAACCACTGCACAAATGCAGCCTTTGGGTGTTTGTTTTTTCCATGCCTATAAAACATATCACATTATCTACAGCTACGCCTTAAAGGAAAGTCAGTTTCACGATAAGCTCCACGACAGACTTTCGCATTCGGTTGCATGCCATCATATTTCATCAGTTCCCATCATTCCATTATACCAATATGAGTCTATATGCATTCCTTAAGTATGGATACCTAGCACGGTTTGTAGCTTCCCGAGTTGTTCTCCCGATCTTGATGGTGGGAACCTTTGTGATCATTGTGACGCTCCATTTTTCATTCGATGTTCATGATGCAAGTTAATGGTTTGTTCTGAACACTTCTCGAATGTCGACGAAGTCCATTTTGGGAAGTGTAATACATTCATTCCATAGAATAACCACGGCATAACAACAAACCTGGGAAGCATGACCCGGCTGCACTGACTGGCGTCCAAGCAGTACCATATCAGCAACAACAAAACTCTGTTCAGCTCGGTGACTACAACCAGGCCCGGCTGACTGGCCACCGCGTTTGACTGGGAGGGGAGGGGGTGAGGGTTCCCAAAACACCAGTGGCAGGCGATTACACAGCAGCGAGCTAAGGGTGAATAGTGACTGTGGCACTACATCGAGCCAAGCTGAAGCCAAGCCAATGCCTTTGCCCAAAATCAAGACAGGTACCATGACTTTTCCACAGTTTCTAGACAAAATGCAAAAATTCCCGGAGTTTTTCAGAACACTGGACACACTGATATAGGAAGATAGGATAGTCGTAGGGTAGACTTGCAGCACAAAAGGGGAAATAGCATACAAAAGCTTGGGGTTCTGCGTTTGCTAATGATGTGCTCATTAAAGAACATAGAATTCTGGGGTGTATCTGTCTTAAACTAAGTTGGTAACTGCGGTGGAGTCATTGGCATGCTAGACTTTTTTTTTTGTTTCAAACATTATCAGTTCAGAGAAATGTGAAATTGAATACTGTTCATTACAAGGGATATAAGAATTTTATAGTTACTGGTCGCTGCATCATCAAAAGGAATTACGATCATGTTCGTGTTTCAGAACCATGGGTACTAAAGTCAATGTACCACAAAGAATCTAGTATAGGTCATAATGTTACACAGAACGTCAATTTCTTGGCAAAGTTTTTCAATACGTCTATGTTATGTAATCATTAACTACGCCCTTCGAAAAGTAAAAGTGATAAAAAAATTGGTGACAGTTCCAAAATGGAATTTTTATTTTTAAATTTTTCTTAAATTTCTGCACTGACATGCAATACTAAACTTATAAACATTTTAGTTTTAAAAAAAAGTCAAAGTTCTTAATGTGAAATAAACGAAACAAAGGGCATGCTCAGGTACTGTGAAGTCACACTCCGATATGCGCTTACAATAAGGTTCATTTAAAATACAATTTCTTAATTTTCTTCTTGTGCAACACACATCTTCGTTCCTCACTGGTAGTGATACAGTGATTGGTGCTGTTGCGCAGCAGAATGGTTTTACTGCACGTTTCAGTTTTTTAAAAGGTTCTACCAGGTAAGCTTAGAACACTGTGGGTTAGCGCTGGGCTGGTGTGCCAGCTGATATGTCTGAAAGTTGTACGACGAATGCAACAGACCTCAGAGCAATGCAGCCAGAAATGCAAGTGCTGCTGTACTACTTAACAAGGGATTGTGAGGTAAAGCTACGCAAATTCACCGCCCAAGTGCCACTACAAAATCACACTTAGAAAGAATGAAGCTCAGCGACCCAGAATATTTACTGAATCACCACAGCGAGGCAAGGAGCCCTGACGGGTCCGGTAAACGAGGGTAACTGCGCTCATACACTCAGAGTCACTGCATCTTAGGGGTAGGCTAGGGGCCGGGCGGTGTGGCCGAGCGGTTCTAGGCGCTTTAAGGCCGGTTCCCACTAGAGCGCGGCAGCGCGGCGTGCGGCAACGGCAGCGTCAAGCGTTTTCCGCTTTGGCGCGGCGGCTCGCGGAATTGGCGTTCCCACCTGGAAGCGGCAGTCGCAAGCGGTAGCCAATGACGGGCAGCCACTGAGGTACGGGTGGGGGGCCCACTGAAGGGCGCTTCAACGTTCACCTTGGAGACAGGTTCATTCGCTAACATGGCTCGTAACGGTGACTTGGAATGTGCAGTTGCAGTGCTTTTTTATGTGTCCATGCAGTGCGGAAATGAGATGAAATCTGCTGCAAATACGGCAGTGCAAATGATTAACGAAACTCTAAAATTATTCGAAAGAGGAACAAAAAGGAAACGTGAGGAATGGTTTGATGTGACAGAGTACCATAATATGCGGTATGGTGTACACAACAAAACTGTGGCCCATGCTTCGCGTGTGTCATTTACAGCAGCAGTGACTGAACTTGCGTCTGCTGTTGCCACGCATAATACAAGAAGAATGAAACACGTAGTGTGGTGCATCTACATTCTGTGCAAGGCTCTGGAAACATACCACAGTGACAAGTCCCGGCGCAGATACTGGATATGCCCACTCCTTCGTAGTAGAGGTGAAGAAGGAGAGTTTCACACCCTCGTACGGGATATGAGGGAAAAGGACATACAGAAGTTCTGTATATATTTTCGAATGACACCGCAGAGGTAAATATATGTCACATTTGATATTCATAATTGAACTGTTAAGCTGTAGTATGCCATGATAAAGATGCAAGAGTCAACAATATTTAAAAAAAATTAAAGGATAAGTCTGTAGAACAGCTAAAGAGGCATGCTACCTATTTCTAAAACACATAAATTATATTGTATTATGTGAAAGACAAGAATGGGTGAAGACGTACCAATTTTTAAAGTTCTTTAGTTATTTTCTTATTTACATAATATTCTTTCATGTACTTCATAAAAATTTTTGTCTTGTATTAATAGATACGATGAATTACTGTCCATGATTGCTCCGCACATCACGAAACAGACGACAAAATTTAGAAAACCAGTCACTCCGGAGGAACAACTTGCCATGACACTCAGGTACAGGAAATTTCAATATTTGAAGCTGTTTTAAATAGAGTCCCAGCTAGCACTCAAGCTTATTTCAAGGTGGATATTGAGTTTACGTTCAGTTGAAAATTCAAGATTGAAAAATCAACCTGTTACACAGCTTGTTTCAAGGTGGGTATTGAGTTTAGGTTCAGTTGAAAATTCAAGATTGAAAAATCAACCTGTTACACAGTTTACATCAAGCTGTAAAAATCTAGCTTGAATTAAAATAATTTTCCCAAGCTTGAAATAAACTGTAATTTCCCTGGAAGGCTGTACAGCAGATGCGCGCGCAGCATAGCTTCCATAGACGTCCACGGGAAGCGCCACGAGCGTTTATAAGCCGTGACGTAAGGGTGTTGTGTGTGACGTCATGACGGCGCGGAGTTTGGTTTGAGTGTGGCTGTCTCCAGTTCTGTTTTATTTTATTTACTTTTCTGAGCCTTGCTATGTTTACGGCCATTTTACCTTTGTGACACGCGTTAATGGTTGTGGTTTGTTGACAAGTTTGTTTTATACTAGAAAACAGTTCGGTACGTTAATGTTACAAATGTTAAATATTACGTAACGTAAAGTTACGTTTACAGCCATTTTACCTTTGTGACGCGCGTTAATGGTTGTGGTTCGTTGACAAGTTTGTTTTATACTAGAAAACAGTTCGGTACGTTAATGTTACAAATGTTAAATATTACGTAACGTAATTAATTAGGTTCAATAAATTCAGATTAATATTTATATAGCTTAAAACAAGCTGTAAATACCAGGCTGTATTCCACGTGTGTAGATACAGCTGGAGCCAAGCTTTATAAGTCAAGCTTGAAATATAGCTTGAACTCTGCCAACTTTGATGTTTATTTCAAGCTAGAATCCAGCTAACAGGCTTGAATATTCCAGCTTTGATCAAGCTTATATACTTGAACTTTACAGCTGGAAACAAGTTTGAAACCGGCTTACTGTGCTATCTGGGGTTAGCTGAAATTGCTGTTCGTTATTTTTGTATGCTGTTGCGTATGTGTGAGAGCTCAGTTAAGTAATGTAGTGTACTACTCTACTGCATTTTTAAAATGTGTTTGTGAGACGAATTTTCTTTCATGTTACTACGATCTAGCTGAAACTAATAATAAGTCTGATCAGTTATGCGACATGTACACTATTTTTACTCGCTGCATTCATCCTGCAATGAATTTTGCAAATCAAAAGATACACGCAGAGTTAATTACAGAAGCATATTAAGTTACTACTGTCTCAAGCAGTGTTGAGTACATGTCAGCAGCTTAAATTAATTTTGCTTTTAACGATCATGGAACGCCGTGTAATTACTAGCTGGTGCTGATAACATATTGTACAAATAAGTTCTGCGTTTCATCTAAATCTTAGTTAGGTTACCATTACTTTTCCGTGCACTCATATGATATAATAATCTGGAACAGTCTTGTTCGTGTCAACTGAAGATGTATTATATTTACTTACAGATATCTCGCTCATGGAGACACACAGCAAATGATTGCATTGAGTTACCGTGTTGGACGATCAACTGCATGCAGGATTATTCGTAGGACCTGCCAAACACTATGGAATGTCCTCCAGCCTAAGTTTCTTCCAAAACCAACAACAGACGATTGGTTAAGCATTGCTTACGATTTTCATACAAAGTGGCAGTTCCCAAACTGTGTAGGGGCTATCGACGGCAAACATGTCGTAATGCAGTGCCCCGCAAATTCTGGATCAGAATACTTCAATTATAAAGGGACCCACAGTGTGGTGTTAATGGTGGCATGTGATGCCAATTACAAGTTTACGTGGGTGGACGGACATTGGAGCTGCAGGAAGAGACAGTGATGGGGGCACTTTTGGTTACACAGAATTTGGAAATCGCCTCATGAAGCAATCATTAAACTTGCCTCCGCCATCTGTGCTGCCTGGTACTGACGTCGTCCTGCCACATGTATTTGTTGCAGACGAAGCTTTCCCTCTGACACCAAACATCATGCGACCATATGCAGGCCGATCGAAGGACGCCCTATCGCCTTGTGAGGCAATTTTTAATTACCGTCTGTGCCGGGCACGCAGGTTAATTGAAAATACGTTCGGCATTTTGACAACGAAATGGCGAATATTTCGCCGTGCTATAACGGCTGACGTAGAAACAGTGAAACTAATTATGGCAACCGTGGCCCTTCACAATTGCTTGAAAGACTGCGACCAATGGGAACGTTCATCCAGCGGATTGTACTGTTCACCTGGACTTGTAGATAGTGAAAATGGCGTTGAAGAAATTATACATGGCACCTGGCGTCAAGGTGTATCGCAAGAGGATGCAATTAGAGATGTTCGATCTTTTGGGAAAAGAAATTACACCAGAGTATCAGAAGCTGTACGCACTGCCTACAGAGACTACTTTGAAGACCAGCTGGCAAGCAGGTGTTGTTACTCGTGGCTGTAAAGGAGTGTAACATTTAAAAATAAACAAACTGAAATAAGTGAAACCAGTAATTATTTAGCATCCATATCCTGTGACATAGTAGTAAACTTCTTTTCGGTTAAAGCTCAGTAGGCCTACATAGAATATCGTAATTATTACGAATAATTGTGACTCTATAGTAAGATTTCTGCTGCCTACAGTAATTTGTAATTTCATGGCACATTTACGCAACTGCACTGTTCTGGTTCCTTTTTGAAAACTGAGTTATGCTATTTCTGCATATATCTACATTGTTAATTTTTGTCCCAGAAACCAACTTGATGGTTCTGAGATTACAGTGTGGGGTGCAATCTTGGGTAAGAAAAGGAAATATATTACTGCACTTTAGCAACGAGAAGGCACGCATTATTGTGCAGAATGTAGTATTGGTACTTAAAAACATTGTTGCAAGGAAAAAAATTGTTGCAAGGAAAAAAATTGTTGCAAGGAAAAAACATTGTTGCAAGGAAAAAACATTGTTGCAAGGAAAAAACATTGTTGCAAGGAAAAAACATTGTTGCAAGGAAAAAACATTGTTGCAAGGAAAAAACATTGTTGCAAGGAAAAAACATTGTTGCAAGGAAAAACATTGTTGCAAGGAAAAACATTGTTGCAAGGAAAAACATTGTTGCAAGGAAAAACATTGTTGCAAGGCAAGGCTTGTACTGATTGTTAACACTTTAAATGAAATAAAAACATTATCTATGACACTTAATGGAAAAGATAGAAATAACTATTTTTTCTTTCACTGAAACAACATATTATAGGCCTTCCACTAGTTTTACGTTGTCTCATTAGTTTCACTAGGGAATTCTAAGTCGTATAGCAGCTTGTCAATTTCAATTTTTGCCTTTGCGCGGGACCGTGGGTCTAGCCGGCGCAAGGCAGCAGCAACATTCATGCAGTAATAGTATTCTGCATCTTCTGTGTTGGACGTTTTAGACAAGCTCTCATTGAATGCTTGCAGCATGCTGTCGAGATTACTACCAGTTTTGATGTTCATTTTACTTTTGGGGGTTTTCACTGCATCTAGAAATTAGAAAGAAATGTACACAGCTATTAAATTAACGTTCAGTGTCGATCATTCTAAAGTAACATTTAGGAAGGCCATGTACCACTATTTTTTCGAGATGACGTTCTGTGATCGGTACCTGGAGTTCGAAGCGTTCTGCTGCCTACTGCTTAACAAAAAAACATAAGTTATAAAGCACCAGTTCAGTAACGGCAATTTACTGAAACCCTAGTATTAACCTGATACTGTCAATCCAGAATTGTTGGCTTCTGATTCGCATGCAGTGGACGTGGAGGCCCAGCAGTTGCCAATGGTTCTGAAAATAAAAATCGTTTACTTGGTATCTCAGGTGTAGAAGTATTGACCTTGCAGTTAAATGCTAAATAACACGCTACTTTCATCTTACGGTTTATGGCGTATCACTCCTCTCATAGACTCCATTTGCTTCATCCGGGGCCATGTGCTTGTGATCTCTGCGCCAGATTCGCTGGGATGCTGCTGCTTACGCACTTCTTTGCTATACCGACCGCGTAAACACTTCCATTTAGTTTTTGAATCTGCAACTATAGTTCAGAACTATTCAGAAAAGAGCCGGACAGCTGGCAAGAAACTGCCGCACATCTTTCACATGACATTGTCTACATAAAAACACTTATGTCGAAGGAGTTTGGAAAGGAAGGAAAAATGTCAGTGAAAAGTTTCGCGGAATTTTTGTTCGTTGAAATTATTTTTCTTGGACGTATCCTCTCTGGTATATATGGACGTTGTCTCTCTGGTATATACACAACTTTTTTCTACTTTACTCTGCCAGTTACTTCTAATTTTCTAAATTAAAACTAATCATAATGTTCCTCAGAAACTCAATGCCCGGCTCCAGAGTATATGCTTCGATAGTTATACGTAATACACATAAAACATGTTATTAGATTAACTTCGATGACGTTGCACGTAAAATTTGTTTTTAAAAGTCTAATGATTCGTATCCGTTCTTAGAAAGTTTATTAGTAAACAAGGCCCCCGAAATTCATTTGCAGAGGACCCCCTCAACCTTAGTTATGCCACTGTTATTTGTCGTTAATTAATTGGTATATGCTATAACTGTTCCTACAAGATACGGTATACGCACTATTTCTTAACTTTAATTTCGACCTGAGTGCTCCTGAACACGTAGAAGTCCTTTGAGTCCTGACACGGAACAATCTCCATTAACGCCATCTCTGACATGAATATGTCTATTAGATACATTTTATTTGCGTGCATAATCATGTACGTAGATGCTCGATACATAGCACACATTTAGTGCGAGGGAGGTAGCTACTGTTTCCCCAACTCTACACTGCCGCTCTTCATGTGTGAGTCAAGATGTGGGCAGAACTTTCTTCTTACGTGTTCTAACCCTGGTGCCAAACTGAAGATCACACATTGTATAATTTCAACGATCTAGCGAGTAATACTAACCGCTCTGCAGCGATATTTGAAACACTGAATGTTAGCGAACAGCATAAGTTATGTGATCAAATAGTGACAAGTTTTTGATCAACCAAGTTGCCCCGCGTACGTAACTAGGCTGGTACAAAATGAGGTAATATATAAAATGACAGTTATGTTGAATAACATACAGGAAAGTTTCACAACTGTACAGGCTGCAATTTAACAAATATACGTAACACTATTTTCGAAACGATTTATTTACAGAACTCGTGTCCATACGATGTACAGGATGTCTCAGGAGGAATTGTCAATATTCAGGCATGTCACGAACGATCGTTCGAAAGAAAACAGTCTAGTAAACATGGGCTCCAAAGTGCGTACCTTCATAGATATGAACACTTCATCTACATTAATGTGAGAAACTCGTCTTCCGCTAAACAAGTCATAACTTTTAGGGCAAGCATTTTAGATCCCATATTTACTAGACGTTTTGCTTCGAAATTCGTTAGTCATATCCTTGAATACTGACTGTTCCTCCTTTGACATACTGTATAGTAGATTTTCGCAGCTTTCGTTAAAAGAAGGCAATTCCAAAATGTATTGCAGTAACTTATATCTTACTACGCAGTCCTTAACTGCATAAATTACGAAGACATTTTTACTATCGAGGTACTAAACCATTTTTCGTTTTCACTTTTTGCGGCAACAAAAATAATATAGTTCAAGACAAATGTTTTTGGCAATAATTTGAATATTATTGCTTCCTAAGTCGTACCTTAATATCAGTGACTAGTAACAACGCCTCGATTTCCTAACAATTAACTTTAACAACTGTTCTCTGTATTTGTGCGTAAGTACGAATTCTTAAGCTCATACTACACTAAACTAATTTGGTGGCCAGAAATATTTTCCATTTTATTAGCCACGAATAAAATTAAGCATCTACGGTGACGGGAATTTATATTAATGGATAGCATTCTATCAGCTTATTAAATACATACCTGTTATCCCAACAGTATTGGAGAATGTCCTCCATCCATTATTTTTCCGCTGCAGATCCTTATATTCTGGGCGGCGATGGTCTTAGAGCCACGGATAACGGCGGAGTTCATTAATAAAGACTTCTGTGTTGTCCGACATTTTGCTTTGAAGGGTATTTATCGGTGACAGATCTGCCACATTCCTGATAGTTCAATAAATATTAAATAAATAACTTGGCCATATATATCCGTAGCACAACGGATAGCAGTAGGACAAACTGGACCTCTGCGTGGGAATACGTAATCATGCACTCTGGTAAAAATATCACGTTTATTCTAGGATAGCTGAACAAAATAAGCTAAACAGCTAATAAATGAGTGATGGTTGCTGTTCTTCGTAGCACTCTCGGCTGAATTACAAATTCACATCTACAACTGCGTGTTGGAGACCCCAGCACGATTTATCATCAGTTATTAATTATGGAAACGTCAGGGGAATCTTTAAATCGCGACATTCTCGCACATATGCACATATAACAGAAATTCTGGACAAATATAAGAACGAAGAAAAACTTTATCAGTGTGCACGTGGTTGGCAGACGGTCGTTCGAAGAAAAACTTTATCAGTGTGCATGTGGTTGGCAGACGGTCGTTCCCTTGTCTTGAGTGCACGAAGCAACTGGTTTGTTAAGTTCCTATGGGACCAAATTGCTGAGGTCTCGAAGCAAGTGATCAAGAATTCACCGATAAGAATAGTTAATAGTTGCACCGTAGAAGAGGTTCTAAAACTAATTTGGAAGTTTTACCGCGAGAATCAGTAAATGTGACATTTAACGACTCTCACAATCCGCAAATACGTGGTCGTCACAAACAGAAATCCTGGATAAAATGTGTGCTAAAACTCAGAATAGCTAATCAAATTGGACAGGATATATTAGTGTGAGATACGATCTGCGAACTTAAGGCTCTCAGATCTGTACTTAAAACGTGCTGAGACGACAAAGACGCGTGGAAACTAGATTACGAACTGAAGTCTAAATTAGCGAAGTTTCAGAAATCTGTTCAGTTATACTACACTCGTGAGATCAACAACGAACTAAATCGGAGTGAACTGAGAAGATGCATCACGAGTCCACATGTTTGAACAGAGGTAGAGCGGAACAAGGGCTTGTATGTGCGGCTAAATGCAACTGCTCAAAATGTTCCGCAATTAGCAAGAAAAATTCCGTACCCCGCTGAACAAGCGATGAGCAAAGAGAGCAATACGCTAATTTTAACTTGAGCTGAAATCTACAAAAATAATATAATGGGTCAACTACGAATAGGCACACTTGGTGTCGCCCGTCTCGCGTCTACCGGAACACTGCCGAGCGAATCCTTTGGGACCCACGGTTTCCGCTCTTCCGGAAATGCCCAGAGAGCTCCCTATTGTGTGGTGCCACCCTGTACCACAGACAATACTCTGTGCCCTGTACCACACAGGCGTCTAAAGCTAGCGAAATGAGGGATGCTCAACTACCGGACCTACCGATAGATGGCTCTACCAGCTGATTACTGTCGTCTGTATTGCCCGCCATATTCGAATTTGTCAAGAAGTTTCTCTCGGTCTGTACGGTGTATAAGGAATTAAGGATTATCGAAATGGTGATTTCTTGTTCCGCTTTCAATTGTACGAAGCGACGGAGTTAGGGAAGTGACTTACCATTTCATATGTAATAGGACTACCGATACAATACGATAACAATACAGACTTAGTGCGTTTGCTAATTCGATGTATTTGAACAGGTTTCCTCTGAAGCACCCAGAGCCGCTAAAGAAGTGGATTACTTCCGTGAAGTGGAAAGATTTTAATCCTACGTCTTGCAGTTTTCTTTGCAGAAACCTTTTCCGGCAAGATGATTACGTAGTGAGCCCTGGAACATGGAAGAAACGTTTCAGACTCGAAGCAGTGCCATCAGTTTTTGACTTTCCGGCACATTTGATGCCACCAAATAAACAGCCACGACGACATGTTAGGATTTTGAGTGACAACGATGCTTCTCCATTTGAGGTAGCTAATGAATTTCCTTGCTATGTGTGTGCTTTTTAACTTTTGTGAATTTATTTCGTACGGACACAAATGGGCTACATAGGTCTAAACAGTGTTGTAATACAGGTCCATATTTTTGTTTTTAGCGTTCTGTCCTGGAATCCGTGCTCGATTTGCCCACTGCAGAAGCTACTGATTGCGTGGAGAATGTTGTCAATGAGAATTCTTCTGTGGAAAGCATGTCCCATTTATCCAATGCAGAAGCTGCGAATTGTGTCGAAAACGTTAGTATAAGGATGTTTTCACATCCCCAAAGTTTTCTTATAATATTTTTTCATCAAGCCTTGAGTTATTTCAATCATATATAACGAAATTATTTGTTTATTTCAGAGTGCAGTTGGTTCTTAAGTAATTGATTGTGGTATACAGTCGAAAGTAGAAATGGAAGACAAGGCGACCGAAATTTGCAATTTTTTCTCAGACATTGTGCACGAATTACAACGTAAACTGAAGTGCGCCCGTGAAAAACTTCGAAGAAGAGAGAAGAAAGTGTTTTCCAAGGATGACATAAGTTCATTGAAGAAGAAGGGGCATCTTCCTGAGAAGTTACGTAACTTCCTCAATCATCAGAAAGGAACACAAGTGGAATTAGTGTGCAATTTAGTGAACAACTCTCTCTCGTCAAAGGCTAATAGATACACAACAAATGTGAAAATGTTTGCGATGACTGTGTACTTTTATTCACCAGAAGCATATGAATACCTGCAAAAATTAATGCCTCTGCCCCATAAATCATTAATTTCCAAATGGGTGGCAAGTGTAGACTGTGAACCTGGCTTCTTAAAAGATGTTTTTAAGTACATTGATTTGAACCCAATTGTAAGGGATCAGTTCAGCGATTCATGTCTAATTGTAGACAGTATGGCAATTAGGAAGCAAGTACTTTGGGACCAAGGAACTAAGCAATACACAGGTTTTTTAGACTTTGGTAGGGAAGTGCCTCAGTCAAAGGAAGTAATAGAGGCATCTTAGGCTCTGGTTTTCATGCTTGTCTCTATTAAAGGCAAATTTAAATGCCCAATTGCATATTTCTTTATCAACGGTGTACAGGCAAATAATCAGGCCACATTGATAAAATCTGCTTTAGAGAGGCTGCATAGTTCTGGCATTAGGGTTTGGTGTGTTACATGTGATGGCTGCAAGGTAAATATAAGCACTTTACGTTCACTTGGCTGTACTTTAAATTTTTCCAAGGGTGATTTTAAAAGCTACTTTCCTCATCCTGTGGAAAAATACAATGTTTACTGTATCTTGGACATGTGTCATATGATTAAGTTTGTCAGAAATGCTCTAGCAGAAGTATCTGCTATTGACTCTCCAACTGGCATTATTAGATGGCATTTCATTCAGCAATTGAACAAGGTACAACAAGATGAAGGTATGACATTTGCCAACAAACTATCAGGACAACATATAAGTTATGTAAATAGAAAAATGACTGTTTCATTAGCTCCACAGACTTTGAGTTCTAGCGTGGCAGATAGTATAAAGTTTTTGAGGAGGGTTGGTGATCCAAATTTTAAAGGAAGTGAAGCAACAGTGGAATTCTTGTATAGTATTGATAGGATTTTTGATATTCTGAACTCCAGAAATCCATTAGGTAAAGGGTATAAGAACCCCCTGAGGGATGACAACAAATCTTATTGGCTTGCTATTTTCACACACACTGAAAATTATATCAAAAGCTTAAAAATCATTGGTGTTCCGTTGCTGCTCCATGCAAGAAATACTTTTGCTTTTGGGATAATTTTCAATATGCAATCAGTCAGGCACATAGCTCTGGCAAGTATGCTTTGTGTTGAATCTCCTCTGAAGTATTTTCTAACATATAAACTGTCACAAGACCACATAGAGCTTTTCTTTCCTGCATTCGGTCCAGAGGTGTTTGGAACAATACAAATGCATACCAGTTCAAATGTGCCATGAGAAAGTTGCTCTTGGGTAACAGTGTCACTGCAATGAATGGGAATTGCTCAAATTTTAATGTGTGTTGTTTGCCACCTGTTTATGATTTTCATGCAAGAAAGCATGTAGTATAAAGTGATGAAAGTGCTGCAGAAAATGAAGTAGAGAAGTGGTGTGCACTTCTTGATGATAAGTTGATGATTAAATTCTCATTTTACAAGCAAAACATACTGTATTATATTGCAGGGTATGTGTCATTGCACCTTTCAAGGGAGGTCACATGCAAAGACTGTCTTCACATACTGAAGCCACCAGTAGTTAAATCTGCATTAGAATGTGATTCTCTCTATGCTTTTCCCAATATGGCGAATAAAAATGCATTTGTAAATTTTGTTAACCGGGGAAAACTGGTTAAAACTAGTGACTGTGTGTACTCTGTTGTAGAATACTCAAACTGTTTCAGATGTTTCTGATTGCTGGGGATATGCAACAGAAATATGTACAGGCCAAGATTCTGCATTGTGTTAAAAATAAATTTGTAGATTACCCATTTCCTGCTCTTCGTCGTAATTACCATTATGAAATTCGGATTGAGGACTTACATCAGACTAAACTTGTTTGTAAGATTGCATCCCTACACTCCTGCATACGCTTAAAAACATATGGAAAAAAAAGCAGCTGAGAAAATTTTAAACAACAAATCAAGTATAAGGCAGAATTTAAATAAACTCATATTATTTAATCATGTATAGTGCTAAAATTGGAAAATAATATGTAATGGGACATTCCATGCAGATGGGTGTGATATTTTGACAGATTTTTTTACAACTATTTTGTCCATAGATTTGTTGTTGTGTAATGATGAACTTCAAAAGATGAATCACATTGAAGTAAAATTAAATCTTTATGTCCTGTGTAGATATTGTAACAAAATTATAATTGTTTATTATACAAGCTTTTATTAAGATGTTTGGTGTTACAAAATATCCACTTGCATTAAAAACAGTTGATTTGTGTGAAATTAATGAAAAAAAAATTGTTCTGAGACTTATTTGACAGATGGCTTTAAGTGTGACAAAATGTTTCCCTCAATAGCTATGTCAATTTGAATTTTTCACTTTAAGAAAACAGTTTCATCACAGGATGGGTGTAATCTAATGGAGTATGCAGTGGCCCTATGTTTCAAACATTAATGTTTGTGGATACTCTGCAACATAAGAGCAATAAAATTGTTACTCTGTTAATTCTTGTTTTAATACTTCCTAGAACGAACACAATGTTCCAATTGATCGTGAACATTCTTATTACTTTAGAACCTAATTTTCTGAATTTTGTCTTTATTCTGCTAGGATGTCTTTCTATTATATTTTGCTGTGTTGAGGAAGGGAGGGGGGGGGGGGGGGGAGAACGCAAATATCTTTCTAGCACTACAAAGTACAAAATACAGTGATTACAGGTACACTTTGAAATCCAGGAAATTTCAGTATTCACGTTACATGCCTAATTTTCATCAACATTTACCTTAATTATACAGTTACACTTTTTGCTGATTTGAACTGCGTACAAGTTAAAAAGATTTTGTTTGGTCATAGTAATAAAAGCATTTCATTTTGTTAGTTCATATGTCCCATACGAAACTGAAATTATCAAGTTATGATGACAAAGGAAGGAAATAACATTAAGGAATCTTACTTCACAGAAATTGTGCAAAAATGGTTACACTTTTTGCTAGTTAACTTTAAAATAAACCATTTAGTTTTCCATTAAGAGTGAAAGCAGTTGCACGAGTCACGTAAAGAACAAAGCTTCCCATAGGGATCTAAAGTATTTTACGTTTGTGTTATTGCAGACCCAAAGTATTGTGATCTTCATATTTCTATTTAAAAAAGTTTGTAACTCAAATTCACAGACATTTTGGAATCTGTACATACATGTGTGTAGCATGGTACTTTTCATGTGGCATGTGGAACCTTTAATTTTCTGTTTTAAATATAATTCATTTCATGAATTACCTTTAATACCAACACTGTCTGAATGCATTATTTACCATTTAGAAGAAGAAATATTAGTATACAGAATAACAAACCTCATGAAAAATGGGAGAGATTGTTCTGTACAGAACTTGGAATGGCTCTTTATCAATTGCAGGTAAAACGAAGGCTTCTATTAAATGTTCAAAGAACCAGTCAGTACCTCTTCATTTGCCATAGAGTGATAAAGTAATAAAAAATTTACTTTTTTCAGAATTTCTGCTAAGTATTAAAAGTGTGAAGACCTATTCAATTAGTATTTGCTTTACCAATAACCTGTAGTACAAGCACACCTATAAGCAGGTAATTATGGGAGTTAAGAGTTACGTTAAAATTAAAGATACTGACTGTTATTACTTGCTCACAAAGCATTGTAGTTGCTGTACAGTTTATGCTGTATGTGGTGTACCCAATGTGATTCCTGGAGGACATAATATGCTGTTATCCTATGGGAGTGCACTAGTACCACACCTATTGAAAGTATATTTTGCTGTGGAATAGTTGTATCAGATGTCTGTGCCAGAAAACAAATCTCCACTGTGACACCCTCATGTTCTTGGTATGCTATTAGCTATTATTACAGGAATACTCTTCACATGGAGGAGGAAGCATAGTGAGATTTTCTTTTTCATCATTTCCAACATTGTACACAACTTTCTTGCACTTTTATGTTATCACATTTTTCCCTTGATAATGGAGGAGAGAGAGGGGGAGAAAAAAAAAAATTAAGCGAGCTTTCACAAAAACTGAAAACTCTACTTGTGTAATTTGTTATTTTCAAAATGTTACTCTCTTTCCAAATACTGTTCTATTTCTTCAAACCAATTTTGAATTTCTCAGATTATTACATATTATTTACTGTACACTGTTCACCAATAATTCTGTTGTTACCGAATAGTTTGTAATGTGGCACTACCTTTGTGCCACTGGTATTGGCTAGTGTACTTTTGCAGATAAGAAAATCGACTGGACTAGAATGTCCTGTCAGTATAGGACAAATTCAGACAATATGGAACTTTTTACAATAAATTTGCAATATAATGTCACCCTTGTCTCACACAGATTGTAGCAGCCATTGGGGTGTCTGTCTGGCCCGCTTCTGCAGCTTTCACTTCCAGGTTGGTTTTTTGCTTGGGCCGTACTGACAACCAGTCATTCCAGTGATTGACACCATGTCAAAGACTGGAACCAACATTCACAGAAATAAAATTCCATGGTTGTAATTCGAAGTGTAATTAATTTTGCTCACTGACATGTTTTGTATTCAATTTTAAAATAAAACCATGGTACCAGTCATTGTTTGGATGTCAGACTGGAAAATTACAGTTTTAAGACACCCCAGCCTTAAAATTAACAGCTGTGATCGAGGTTATTTTCAACAAGTTCCTTCACTTCCTACATCATGGATCAGTCCAATATATTATTACTAGACTTAACTTCCAAATGATACAAGTCATGCATTTAAGAGGAGCCTTAACGTTGGCCTTTGTGTTTCTCTCATTTAAATGTATTTCTTGTCTCGTATCAAAGACTGAAGCACTGTTAAAAACTGGTGCTTCTACCTTATCAGTCAGTTAAAATACACCGTGTCATGTACAGGCGTTAATAAAATCATGGCATTTAAATTTCTGATCAAAGAGAGAGCCAAATTCGTAAGTGCATATTGCAATTACAGTGTCAGCATATATGCAGATCGGTAATGCATCACTTCAGATTTATTTTTTTTTCGTTTATACGTAAGTAATACTTTAATAGTTCTGTTGTAATTTCTGTTGTCAGTAAAGATACCCCTAAGCAAACGATGTCAACTTTTTTTCAAGAGACGTCGTCACTGTTTTCCACACTTGACTTTCCGAATTATACCTGTAGTTAAAAGCTTTGGCAAGTAAGGTATTTTGTTGACCTCCATTGAATCTTAAACAGTGTTTTAAAACGGGCAAATAAGTAAAGCACTCGTAAAATTAATAGTAAACAATTTATAGGTCAGCTTGTCAAACTTTCAAAACACACTCGAATTTAGCAATTTCATAGCAGAACTGTCACTGTTTTTTCTCGCTGGATTAGAAACACTTCATTATGTTGATGTGTAGATATCTAGAACATCCAATATAAAATACTTATGAGGGCGCAGAACGAAAAACATTTTCATCCGTGTTTTGACACTTCGCTTTTTGTCAAATTCAGATATGGCGGACACTCAGTGATACGATGATCTCTTGACCGGCACGCGCTAAAGCCATCTATCGGTAGGTCCGGTAGTTGAGCATCCCTCATTTCGCTAGCTTTAAGGTCGATTCACACTTAACGGAACGTCTCCGTCACGTCCGTCACGTCAAAACATTCCTCCCTGTGTTTCTAATGGCTGTGTTCACACTCGACGTCAGCGTCCCGGAACGTCTCCGTCACGTCAACGTCACGCATTCTTTCGAAGAATGTTTCCCGTCATGACGGTGAGTTGACGTGATGTAGATCTCTGGTTTTCGAAGGACTGCCTCCATGTTTTTACTCGGCCCCTGTTTATATATTTTGGAAAGAGTGAGGTTAGGTAGATGTGGTTCGAAAACTTTGCTTGTACCTAACATGTAAGAATAAATTTTTTATAGTTCCGAGTTTCTCTTTGTTATTTGTTCTAATTACAAGTAAGTTGCGGTGTTTTCTATTGTATTTATTATTTTGTTTAGATAATGGAGTTCGACGAGTATTTGATTGAATTAGTTCGTTCTCATTCAGAGCTATATAATATGACTGATAGGAGATATAGTGATTCCGTTTGGAAAGAAACACTGTGGAAGGAAATTGGAGAAGAGGTGGGGCGTCCAGGTAAATGAAACGCAATTTAATTTTACTTTCTACTAAGGATTTTTAAGTGGTACGTAGTTAGTATGTGCGAAAGTTTTCGCTACAACGATGAATATTTGAGTGGAGTACCGTGTGCAGCGTTCCACGGTAAAAACATTATATACTGTACAAGGTGTTTTTTAAAATTTACGAACTCCAGCAACGTAAATACACTGGTGTTGACCGAATTTATGTTGTATTGACGTGCACCTAGCATTTCAGGACCTTTAAATTATGTACTGCACGTGGATGCTGTATACACGAAACGGAGAATAGTTCCAGTCAGTTTTATTGGGCTGTATATTTCCAGTATTTATCTGAGGGAGTAGCACAAAGTAATTTAGCAGACACTTTTGTGCTGTGCAGTGTATAAAGCCTCAAAGTAAAATATATCGTATCTAATGTAACACTGTTGCTATAATTTCGAAATATTGCACTAATTTAATATTTATGTAAATAACACACCATATAGAAAATCTGGCAATGCACTTGGGCCACTCGTATTCTTTAAATTACAAGAGTGTTATTGCTCTCTACGTTTGATGAGAAATGAAACAACACTTCTTTTATGTAAAACATACACATTGTGACTGGGTAATAACCAAAAAACCTTTTAATGGGATGACAGAATATACAATCACTTACTACATTGATTCATGTGAAAAGGAAATAAATGGACAGTCATTCTTGTACCTAGTACGTAAGAATCTCTTAACTTATTCTCATATATATTTGGAGCTAGAAAAAGATCACAGGATACAAATGTTTGTTAGCAGTTTTGTAAATTACTAGATAAGGCTTACAAAGTTTCTTCAGCTTTGTGTAGGCTGTAATTGAACATTTTGTAGAGAGTGTTTACTCATGAAAATTTTTTATAGAAACCTGGATGATTTCCAAGAAATTGTGTCTATTGCCTATGCCCTGATTAACAGCATAGCAAATGAAAAGTACCTCATATTATTGGGAAGCTGTTGTAAAAATAAATGAAAGCAAACCGTGTTTGTGTCCCTGTTAAAAGTTTGGGAAGTCCCTAATTATTTTTTGAAAAAGCGTTAGACTACTCGATGCACTCTATTAACAGCTGTATATGTTGTCTTATTTCAGGCCCTGAATGCAAGCGACGATGGGTGTCACTGAGAGACCAATTTAGAAAATGTGTTATTAAAAAAACAAAGAGCGGACAAGCTGCCACACCCAAGAAGCCATGGAAGTATGAGGAGATTATGGCTTTCCTGCGCCCATACATGCTGGAGCGGGAAACAGTTTCTAACATAACTGTTGATATTTGTTCAGAGGATGAATCAAACAGTGAGGTGTCATCACCTATTCCGGACATTGAAAATAACAGTGATTTGAGGTCAGAGACAAGCAGGCCTGTCATGCAAAAGCGTAGTCAAAGTGGCAATAAGAGGAAAACTACAGACTCTGCATCTGCTTCTCTGATGAATTATATTTTAGCGAGTTTAATGAGTTGATGATGAGAATATGCTGCTCATAATTTTAAACGAAAATAAGTAGAAATAAAAACAAAACGGATTAGTTTACAGCTTCGGGATACGCTAGGCAAAGGTTTAAACTAAAAAAAGGTTTAAACTGAAACAAATACACTGGTAGTCTGTCGTGTCGAATTCGTTGCTTTGAACACGATTTGCTAGTCGACAATATTCTGAAAGGTTCATTTGAATATGGCAAATAGATTTCCAAATCTTACGGAATTTCGCCTCAAAAATTTATTCGAAATATCGGCCACTAATGGGAAGGCGATTAACTGGGCTCAACAACACGGGTTGTTGAAAAGTGTGATGATTTGTGATGGCAACTGCGTGGGATACAACGAAATGCGATTAGAAAACAATAATTCTATGGATGGTGTCATCTGGCGTTGTTCAGCAGGTCGAGTTTGTAGGAAACAAGCATCAATTCGAAAATTTTCATTCTTTTCGGGTAGCCATATTGAAGTTTCCAAGACCTTGCAACTGATGTATCTGTGGGCTTATGATGTACATAAGCAGGACTTTTTACAGAGGGAGTTGGAAATCGGAAGTGCCCATACGATTGTTGATTGGAAACAATTTTGTAGGGACATTTGTCACGAATATTTTTTGTTCAATCCGATCGTTCTGGGAGGCAGAGGTCATATTGTGGAGATCGACGAAAGTTGTTTTGTTCGTCGAAAGTACGAACGTGGTCACCGCGTTAGAGAACAATGGGTTTTTGGTGGTTTCGATGTGGAAACAAAGGAAAGTTTCATGGTGACTGTAGACAGACGCGATGCTGGCACTTTGTTGCCTATTTTGCAACAGTTCGTGCTCCCTGGTACTACTGTTGTCTCGGATTTGTGGGCAGCATACAAGACAGTGGGTAATCTGGGATATCAGCATTTGACTGTAAACCATTCGATTAATTTCGTTGACCCCCTTACTCACGCTACAACCAATCACGTAGAATCTGTTTGGCAGAAAGCCAAGGAAGAAAACAAACGCAGGTTCGGTACCCATCGTACTATGCTAGATAACTATTTGGCAGAATTTTTGTGGCGTCAGCGTTTTCAAAAGGATGCATTTCATAACTTGGTTCAGCACGTTCGTTTAGTGTAACCCGAAGCAGCACAGTGATTACGTTTTATTTTTATTTTGCTAAATTTAGTTAAAAGTTTGTTAATTTTGCACTGGCGTTTGATGAGCAAGAGTATTGATTGTGGTTAATTAGTAAAAACACGTACCTACCGTTCCGTTAAAATGAACGTATACTGTAATCGACAAAATATTGAAAAATAAAAAAATTTTTTAAAAATTTAAAACAATTTTTTTGATGTAAATAATTGACTGGGGCGAAAATAAATATCGTATTCGTAATCAGCGTATCAAATTTGACTATACTCGATCAAATTTTGAAAAAAAATGAAAAATTTTTTCCGTACCTGCTAAACTGCATAAGTGCCCAAGTGTGTGAAAATATTAATAGTGATACATCGTGAACAGTGCTGTTTGTTACACAGTTTGGAAGCACTTCTATGTGTAAGTTGATTAAATAAAAAGTCTCTTCACAGTGTAGTTCTGTATTAACAACCAAATAATGTAAACAATCACCTGTTACACCAAAAGTTTTTTTTTTTGTGTTTGTGACTTATTTATGCTGATGACTAGAATTTTAGAGAACCAAGCAGCCAAGTCAGAGGTGACTTAACATGAAATTAATAAGAAATTTTCTTTCAGGGTTTTGGTTAGGCTAGGCTTTCTTATTTTTTGATGGTGTGTGTGTGGGGGAGGGGGGGGGAGGAAGGAGGTGAGAGATGAATATATATTTATTAATCATGTTAAGCCCTTACAGTGACAACCAATATTTTACTATGATATGAATTACTGTTCTGAATGAGAGCTACTGTTACATATGAAGGAACAGAAGCTTATCTGGTTATACTATTTAGATTTAAAATTTCAATAGTGTTGTAGGCAGCCAAAATCTGGTGTATCCTATTAGATATGTTTCCTATGGAGAACAGCATCATAGTAAATGAATGGATAGCTCACTGATAATTTATATGAAACTTTTTCGGTAATACCTGTATCAGGAATAAGAACATGATTTTTTTTTCATCATCTAAGTGAAACAAGAATCCAGGTAAGCTCTTTATTAACAACTTTTTCCCTAAAACCTCAAAAGTCTTCATTTATGAGTTATAAATCATAAGGTTATCTGCTTTTTATTTTGCCAACTAGGATGCATTTTGCAGACTCAGAGTATATTACACCAACTCTTTCCCATCTTAGATTAGTTCAGCTATTATGAATTACTAACAGAAGAAATTACAAATCATACCCAACTGTAGATTAGAGAGATTAGATTAGTACTTGTTCCATAGATCATGAATATGACACTTCGTAATGATGTGGAACGTGTCAGGTTAATAAAAGGTGTCTATACAAGATATTACATTACACAAAATATTACATGACACTTAAATTATTTTTTTGTGGGGGTGGGGAAATTACTCACTTACTATATCCAAAAATTCATCTGGTGAGTAGGAGTTGCCATTCAGACATTCTTTTAATTTCCTTTTAAATGCTATATGGTTATCTGTCAGACTTTTGATGCTATTAGGTAAGTGACCAAAGACTTTTGTGGCAGCATAATTTACCCCTTTCTGAGCCATTCAAATGAGATGTGAAGGATTACATATGGCTTTTGCTTTGCCTTACTTTTAGACTTTCAGTGCCTAATAACTGTGGATGTAATTAAAATGTGAAATAGTAAGCTGTACCTTATTTATCACAGTATTAAAAACACGTATTAGCACACATTTCTGCAGTAAATACACCTACTTACACCAAAATAAATGTTAATTCTTTTCAAAAACTGGCATTATTCATCCACTGGAGTATATAGAGATGCCACTGAAATAATCATAGTCTGTAATGGATAACCATGAAACTAGTGCTTTTCCAATATTGCATACGTAAATATTGTGCTGTATCAAGTTTGTTAAAAAACATGTTTTATGATATGAAAACAATACTGCTGCATCTACTGATGTTTTAGCAGTAACTAGCCCTCCAACAGCTGGAATCTTTAGAACTCCATGGCTCGAAAATTTATGATCATGATCTCTACCCATTACATCTCCTTTCAGCCTTCAAAACAATATCAAGTACTGCTTTTCAGCCCTTATGAAAGAAATTACAAATCTGCACCCAAATACATTGCTATTCATGTCAAGGGGATTAGTTTTATGTGGCCACTTGTGCAGATTGAGAACATTCACAAAACTTGGAATTTTTCCCTTGTAATATTTATTCCTAATGCAAAAACTGCAACCTGTTGCCCTACGTAATGTTCACAACATAACACTAGATATTATTTACATCAGCGCATTTATTTGAACAAATCTGTTAAATAAGTGTTCCATTTATTTATAAATAAAACAACAGCTTTACAGGACTATTTCATAAATTTCTTTATTGTTGAGCTATATCAGTCCCAAGCCACTATAGTACAAATGGTTGAATACATTTATGGAAAAGTGACATCAGCTTCAGACACCCCTTTCCTCCAAACTTTATCTTTAAATACTCACAGCTGAGCACTTCAAGTGATCTGGTACTAGGAAAATGTTTCAGAATAATTTAGACACACTGTAGACATAGCCAATCACTCAGTGTCAGATATAGTGGAATTACAGGCATTCTTTTTTTTTTAAAAAAAAAAAAGAGGAATTGTTTGAGAATATCTTTTGAATACATAAGAAAATATACATTTTAATTACGCCCATGGGAGTCTACCAATAGGGGAATTGAAAAAATCTTTATAGTGTTCCCTTACAACAAAAGCAGATGATGTAGCTGAACCACCTTGTCCAGTTAGCTCCTGCAACACAAGGGTCCCATTTGCTGCTTCAGTTTGTGCATAAACATTTTCTTTGATATAGTTGTGAAGAATACATGTTGCCATCACTATTTTGTCCACATTCTCTGGCATTGAATTAATTCTCCTAAAAAAAATTCTAAATTTCTGGGCTAATTGCCCAAACGCATTTTCTGAGACTCGGCGAGCTCTGGATAGCCTGGCGTTAAAAGCACTCATGGCAATATCACCACTTGCTTGACTTTTTGGATATGGCCTTAATAAATAAGTTTTTAGTGGGTAGGCTTCATCACCAACAATCACATGTGGCACTACAACATCAGTACCAGGAAGTCTCTTATCTCCTGGCACTTGCAATTTGCCAAGTTCCAAGGCTTTCCCCAACTTTGAATGGGCAAATATGCCCCCATCACTATTTTTACCGTAAGACCCAATGTCTACGTTTATAAACTTATAGTTGGCATCAACTAGTGCAAGAAGAACTATGGAAAATGTTTGCTTATAGTTATAAAATTGGGATCCACTGTTTGGAGGAGCCACAATCTGAATGTGTTTCCCATCAATTGCACCGATACAATTGGGAAAGTTCCATAGATCCAAAAACTGTTCAGCTATTTGTTGCCAGTCTTCTTCTGTTGGAGTTGGCATTACTTCAGGTAACATTGAATCAATTATTGCCTGGCATACTTCCTTAACAATGTTATGGACAGTTGAGTGCCCAAGTCGGTAACTGAACGATAATGTGAGAAGGGAATCACCTGTCGCCAAGTACCTGAAAAACATTAAATTAGTCATGAATAAAGAGCCATATAGAAAACTTATCTAGCATAACTTACAATGCAGTAAGAAATGCTGAGTGTTTAAAGCCACACACAAATATTACACATTCACAAACATTAATAGTGCACAGAGCAAATAACTGTTACATTAAGTGGCTAAAGTGTGTTATTGGAACACCCTTCTCCCCCTCCACCCCACCCGAAATCTAGGTTGCAGTGCTAGATATTACGAAAAAGATATTAATATACACTGGAAAACAATACTATGTTATTTATTTCATATTCTTAACAGTTAACACTGACGGAAAACAATAAACATATTGTTGAATGTGCTTCACACGGCTTTTCAAATACAGTAACACAGAGAAAAATCAGGGATTAAAGCCAGTGCAGCTTGCAGAAGTTTACGCTTCAGTCATAATATAATTTTACGACAAACAGAAGATAAAACAAGAATCGACAAAGTTAAGAAACATAAATGTTTAAACTGAGCATACCTTAAGCACACCATCAGCTTCTGTCGTGGTGATATTGGACACCTAAATCTTGAATTTTTCTTCGTAATCCTCGTCTGTATCTTGCTTAAAAGGTAAAAAAATTGTTGTTTAGGCATTCTAAAATATTTGAAGAAGGACGATTCCTCCTCTTCCAGCTCCTTGTAAAGGGTATGAAACTCTCCTTCGCATTCTCGGCCTTTTAACATATTCCTGACCCACACTCTTTTTGGTCGCCGTTCTTCTTCCTCTTCATCAAGGGCAATTGCAATCATTGCAAGTTGCTTCAGACTGAATTTTGGCATTTTATGAAGATCCGAAACTATGCCGATAATAAACCAATAGACTACAGAAGCGCCTCTGGCGAGTGTATTATGAACCATCACACGACGTTGTGTCGACGTTGACGTGCCGTCTAGTGTGAATGCTCAGAAATTTCTCTGACCGTCGACGGTCCAAAACGTGACGATGACGTTCCGTTAAGTGTGAATCCTCCTTTAGACGCCTGTCCTGTACCACAGATCTGTGCCTGTACAAGAACTTCGTCCGAGGCGAACAAAAACCTGTTTCCTACCTGGTACGTGGTTTATGGGGTTGACTATTCTGCCACAGTAACGGACTACTTTTACTCCAACAGATCTAGATACTAAAATTTACCGTGTACACTCATATTCATGATTTTCATTCATCAGGAGAGAGGAGGAAACCATGTATATACTGACGTACTCCACAGAGATGGATTGAATTGATGTGCGGGGCGCCGATAATTATCAAAATCTTAGGAAAATGTGGTGAGCGGTTTTTTTTTTTTTTTTTTTTTTTTTTTTTTTTTTTTTTTTTTTTTTTTTACAGTTTGTGCCCAGAATTGACGTGCCAGAGGTGGGTACATCAGGTTAGAAAACAAAATGATGAAGAGACTCACGTAGAGACCCTTCAGCTTCTAATCGACAACCTCGCCTACTTGCGTTGTAACACACGAAAGTGGGCGCCCCACATGCGACCCATCCATTGAACAACCAGTATCTCAATAACGAAAAGATGTATTGCTCTTCTCTCAGCTTTAATATAATTTCGATACGTTGCCTAAATATAATTTCGATACGTTGCCTAAAACGAACCAAATTGCAATGTGTTCCCAATGCGCTTTTATCTCGGGAATTTATTTAAAATTTCGTGCTGTCTTCTACTTGATTTCGTGCAGCACAGTAAAATGACGAATAGCAAAAAGAAATGCAGCCCTTTATCGAGCGAGAATATCAGGCTCTGAGATGGAAAACAGTATTTTTTTTTTCATGGGATATTTTGTTACAATCGGATGATAAGTATTTCCTAACAGCGGGCGTGTCCGCTAGACCACTTCGTCGAAAATACTCATAGCTCCGAGGGTCACTCCTCACGTCAAACTCAGACACATTCAATGATTGTTCCCTAATGTAGTCGACAACATTTAGGAATGTGACCAGCCGCGGGACTGCTACGGTCGCAGGTTCGAATCCTGCCTCGGGCATGGGTGTGTGTGATGTCCTTAGGTTAGTTAGGTTTAAGTAGTTCTAAGTTCTAGGGGACTTATGACCTAAGATGTTGAGTCCCATAGTGCTCAGAGCCATTTGAACCATTTTGAATGTGACCAGTCCAAAATAACAACTTGTCTTGACTCTTGTAACAATTTTTTAACATTGCTGTTTCCAGTACATATGTTAGGTTTACAATGATAGTAAATTACATTTAATATGGTAGGCAGTTATTTGTAACTGAATATGTCTGTAAGTTGATCCTCAGTATTTTCTCCATTAAGATCACGTATTTCATCCACTCTTCAAGTATTTGTTAGTGAAACGATAAATGAAATAGTTTCATAATAGTCACCTCCATCCTAAACTGCCTTTAACATTACCATATCAAATATAGACATAAAACGGACACCCACCCACCATACACAAGTTTTCATGTCTACCAACACTACGGACGGTGAACATTTCGCAGAGATGTACGATAAAATAAAGAAAATTATTCAGATTGTTAAAGTAGACAAAAATTTGAAATACAATGAAAGACTGGATTTTGATAACAGAGACAGGAACGTGAAATAGTAGGAGAAGATGGGCTAGGGGGAAGAAATGAAACGGTGAGCTGCGTGATAAAATTTCTCGCAGAGCGTAAGTTAATCATCGCTACATCTTTGTTCAAGAATCATGAAAGAAGTACGTGAAGACAGTAGACTTTTCGAAACAAGATTTTAAATTCTAACACATTTCCAGGTGGAGATGCAGACTGAAGATAATTTATTGCAGATGGCAGCGAAAGAGACAGCTAAATGTAGCGAATTAAGAGATGAAATCTGAATAAGTTAAGACCATAGCTTGTCGATATTCTTAAAGGGAACATTAGCCAACGAATGACTGAAAGAGAGGAAGGAAAACACTACAAGACGAATCGGTACCTTTGATAGAACAGGTATTGACAGCAGCAGAAGATAAAAACAGGAAAAAGGTGCCGTAGAAAGCCTTGCATAACACACGATGTATTGACTTGAATTGACAACAGAAGCAAATATAAAAAAGGAGTAAATCAAATAGGCAATAGGAAAATTGACAGTAGAAAAATAAAATAATAGCACAACTTGTCTAAAATGCGGTTGGTTGATAGGAACCAATATTGTAGAGACAACGGTAAGCACACTCGAATGGATGTAGGATGCAGTAGTTAGGCAAAGATGAAGAGGCTTACGTAGAATAGACTACAGTGCAACGCTGCATCAACACAGTCTTCGAGCTGAAGACCAGAGCGAACAAATAAAGGAACTGTATTATTGTTAACGCCAACCAGCAGCAGCTAGCAGCACTTTTGATTAACTAGCTCAGTTGTGCATTTATTTCCAGAGAATGTTTCGTAATATAGCAACTAGTACTTGTGAAGTATTTGTGTATATTGTCCTGTTACTGTAAACAGTCTTATACTAGGAAATAAGTTCCAGAGTCTATAGATACTAAGGACAGTGCACACAATATTGTATTTGGTACTTTATGCCAAGATGTTTCGCCAGGAGGCGATCAGGGATGTACAGTCTTTTGGTAAAAGGAACTGACTTATCAGAGGATATATATCCGCCTGCGAAGACTGTTTTAGCATTGCTTTAAAGAATATTTGGCCAGCTGGTGTTATTACATGTATTGCTAAATTATTCTAAGTGTTATGGACAAAGAAAGTTTCTTGAGGGAAAATGAACTAATTAATATTTGTTGATATGTAGCAATTATATCTTATGACGAACCAGAAAATTGGTTTCTGTTTGAGCTGAGTAGGTCTACATACATCATTGTAAATATTAACGCGCTCCGTGCTTCTCATTTCACATGCTGTTGAATAGCGTTTAAAAAGTACATCGATCAATTGTAAGAACCTATAGTTAGTTCCATACCTCAATAGATAAGTTTCGTGTATTTACCGTACGACGAATTAAGCGACTCTTTGCGAGTTATCATTTGCAAAAAACCACGTTTCGATATCCCGAACCGTTTGCGAAATTTGATGCTGCTACAACGACATGATTACGACAAGCAGGGCGACCCGAGCTTGGTCACCGGGCGGCCCGTCCGCCGATATGTTAGTCAATATCTCAAGAACGGTGACAGCTATCGGTCTGCTCTCAACTTTAAAAACAATTTCAATATGTTGGCTAAATTTCATACGCAATAATGTATTACCTAAAATGAACTATACGCAAAGTCTGCGCAATGCGTTTTTACTTCTGCACACTGAACAAAATTCCGTGTAGTGGTTTACTTGGAAGATGCGAAAGAATCAAATTTTTTCACCGAATAGTTTCCTTGAGATAGGATGATAAGTATTTCACAGCTGCCGCCGCGACCGCGCCAGCGGTTCGGCGAAAGTTCGTGTGGTCCGGGGTTCCGTACCTGACGTCACGCTCAGCGCGTTCTGTGATTGGCGGCGCGCACCTGGGGCGCGTCACGAGGCAGCGGAAGCGGTTCGACATGGTCAAACCGCGACGCAGAGCCCGCCGCGCCGTGCCGCTGACGCCGTTTCCATGGCAACCACGCCGCTGACGCGCGGTTTTGACGCGCGGCAGCCCTAGTGGGAACCGGCCTTTAGTCTGGAACCGCGCGACCGCTACGGCGGCAGGTTCAAATCCTGCCTCGAGCATGGGTGTGTGTGGTGTCCTTAGGTTAGTCGGGTTTAAGTAGTTCTAGGGGACTGATGACCTCAGATGTTAAGTCCCATAGTGCTCAGAGCCATTTGAACCATTTTGACAGGCTAGGCCCTGTAAAGAGCGAGGCTACCAGAGGTCAGTAACACAGTCTTTAGTGCTGCCATTCCATCCCAGCCACTAAAACCACACAGAACGACAGTCTAATGAGTTTCAGGAAACCATGACAAGCTGATCGATGATGGCCAGCCTACTACCTGCTTGCTGCCTTCAACACCGGAATCATCCAAGCATTTGCATAACAGCAGGTGAGAAGACTGGTGTACGACTAGCCTTCCTTCACTGTGGGTGGTCGCAGATAATCTGCAAGCTGCCATCTTCACACCGACAAGGCACGGCACATCTGCGCAGCCTCCTCGCCAACCCGTAAGCATCTGCTGCCATCTTGGTCGATCCGCCGTGGACGATAAGGGCCTAGTCTTCACGACAGCCGGCACCCTGGGCCACAGTCGACAACCTCCACCTGAGGGCGCAATGGGCTGTCTTCGAGAGTGCTGAGGTGGTATCCGCACAGCGTCATTGCAGGGCATTTGCGCCGGCAGCGCCTTCCTCGCCACAATGCCATCGCCAACACAGCACACAGCCATGACAATGGCCTATGGCAGCGATGCCACGACTAGCTAACGAGGCATCAGCACTTCTTCGTGCCCAGGCACTTACACCCAGCCACCCGACTGTAGCTCTGAAGCCACTTATAACTCTGTACAGCCGGCCGGTGTGGCCGTGCGGTTCTAGGCGCTTCAGTCTCGAATCACATGACCGTTACGGTCACAGGTTCGAATCCTGCCTCGGGCATGGATGTGATGTCCTTAGGTTGGTTAGGTTTAAGTAGTTCTAAGTTCTATGGGACTGATGACCACAGATGTTAAGTCCCATAGTGCTTAGAGCCATTGTATGATAAATAAATGTTATTACAGATACCGCTGTGTCACTGACGCCTCTGGGTGTGGGCTTGTCCTCACTCTACACTTGACCTCCGATTCTCAATGCGACCCCCGCACACGGGTCGCAATATTGGTGTCAGAATTGCCTGTCACCTCAAAGCTCGATGGAAGTGAAGCCACGTCTACAGCGTCAACCTTTGCGTAGCAGCACAAGCACAGTGTAGTGTGGTGAGTGAACTTTTTCTTTATTGATGGCCTTTTGAGTCCATATTTGTATCTGTTGTTGGCCGTGTCAAATCGCAGAGACGTCAGTAGCACACTTAGGGTGTCATTTCTTAAACCACAAGAGGCTGGGGATGTGTCGCTGTATAAATGGAATGATAGGGAGACTTACAGTCAGTACCACAAGGAAGTGTACGCCACAGTTTTAAATGTAACGTCCGCAGTGACATCTCTGATAGTGGTCTCGAATCTGTAATCAATGCACTTTTGCACACTGTATAGATAAACATTGTGAGAGTTGAATGTTTTGTTTTGTCGGTTCCAGTTTAAAATGAATGCAAAATATTTAAACGCTGAAAAATTTGTAATACACTCCTGGAAATGGAAAAAAGAACACATTGACACCGGTGTGTCAGACCCACCATACTTGCTCCGGACACAGCGAGAGAGCTGTACAAGCAATGATCACACGCACGGCACAGCGGACACACCAGGAACCGCGGTGTTGGCCGTCGAATGGCGCTAGCTGCGCAGCATTTGTGCACCGCCGCCGTCAGTGTCAGCCAGTTTGCCGTGGCATACGGAGCTCCATCGCAGTCTTTAACACTGGTAGCATGCCGCGACAGCGTGGACGTGAACCGTATGTGCAGTTGACGGACTTTGAGCGAGGGCGTATAGTGGGCATGCGGGAGGCCGGGTGGACGTACCGCCGAATTGCTCAACCCGTGGGGCGTGAGGTCTCCACAGTACATCGATGTTGTCGCCAGTGGTCGGCGGAAGGTGCACGTGCCCATCGACCTGGGACCGGACCGCAGCGACGCACGGATGCACGCCAAGACCGTAGGATCCTACGCAGTGCCGTAGGGGACCGCACCGCCACTTCCCAGCAAATTAGGGACACTGTTGCTCCTGGGGTATTGGCGAGGACCATTCGCAACCGTCTCCATGAAGCTGGGCTACGGTCCCGCACACCGTTAGGCCGTCTTCCGCTCACGCCCCAACATCGTGCAGCCCGCCTCCAGTGGTGTCGTGACAGGCGTGAATGGAGGGACGAATGGAGACGTGTCGTCTTCAGCGATGAGAGTCGCTTCTGCCTTGGTGCCAATGATGGTCGTATGCGTGTTTGGCGCCGTGCAGGTGAGCGCCACAATCAGGACTGCATACGACCGAGGCACACAGGGCCAACACCCGGCATCATGGTGTGGGGAGCGATCTCCTACACTGGCCGTACACCACTGGTGATCGTCGAGGGGACACTGAATAGTGCACAGTACATCCAAACCATCATCGAACCCATCGTTCTACCATTCCTAGACCAGCAAGGGAACTTGCTGTTCCAACAGGACAATGCACGTCCGCATGTATCCCGTGCCACCCAACGTGCTCTAGAAGGTGTAAGTCAACTACCTTGGCCAGCAAGATCTCTGGATCTGTCCCCCATTGAGCATGTTTGGGACTGGATGAAGCGTCGTCTCACGCGGTCTGCACGTCCAGCACGAACGCTGGTCCAACTGAGGCGCCAGGTGGAAATGGCATGGCAAGCCGTTCCACAGGACTACATTCAGCATCTCTACGATCGTCTCCATGGGAGAATAGCAGCCTGCATTGCTGCGAAAGGTGGATATACACTGTACTAGTGCCGACATTGTGCATGCTCTGTTGCCTGTGTCTATGTGCCTGTGGTTCTGTCAGTGTGATCATGTGATGTATCTGACCCCAGGAATGTGTCAATAAAGTTTCCCCTTCCTGGGACAATGAATTCACGGTATTATTATTTCAATTTCCAGGAGTGTATAATTGATAGTGGCGGCGATTGGACTGACTATTAGATAATTGTGAAATTAGTAATAACATGGTTCAAATGGCTCTGAGCACTATGGGACTTGACATCTGTGGTCATCAGTCCCCTAGAACTTAGAACTACTTAAACCTAACCGCAACAAGCGGCTACACGGGTAGCAGGGGTTGTGTGGCGTGGGCTGGGCGGTTTTTTAGGTTAGATGGCCTCGGGCAAGTACAGAAAGGGCAACAGCCTCAACGGGTGCGGGGCAAAGTCAGAACATGCGGGGACCAAGCAGCAATCGGTATTGTAGTTGTAAACTGTCGAAGCTGCGTTGGTAAAGTACCGGAACTTCAAGCGCTGATAGAAAGCACTGAAGCTGAAATCGTTATAGGTACAGAAAGCTGGCTGAAGCCAGAGATAAATTCTGCCGAAATTTTTACAAAGGTACAGACGGTGTTTAGAAAGGATAGATTGCATGCAACCGGTGGTGGAGTGTTCGTCGCTGTTAGTAGTAGTTTATCCTGTAGTGAAGTAGAAGTGGATAGTTCCTGTGAATTATTATGGGTGGAGGTTACACTCAACAACCGAGCTAGGTTAATAATTGGCTCCTTTTACCGACCCCCCGACTCAGCAGCATTAGTGGCAGAACAACTGAGAGAAAATTTGGAATACATTTCACATAAATTTTCTCAGCATGTTATAGTCTTAGGTGGAGATTTCAATTTACCAGATATAGACTGGGACACTCAGATGTTTAGGACGGGTGGTAGGGACAGAGCATCGAGTGACATTATACTGAGTGCACTATCCGAAAATTACCTCGAGCAATTAAACAGAGAACCGACTCGTGGAGATAACATCTTGGACCTACTGGTAACAAACAGACCCGAACTTTTCGACTCTGTAAGTGCAGAACAGGGAATCAGTGATCATAAGGCCGTTGCAGCATCCCTGAATTTGGAAGTTAATAGGAATATAAAAAAAGGGCGGAAGGTTTATCTGTTTAGCAAGAGTAATAGAAGGCAGATTTCAGACTACCTAACAGATCAAAACGAAAATTTCTGTTCCGACACTGACAATGTTGAGTGTTTATGGAAAAAGTTCAAGGCAATCGTAAAATGCGTTTTAGACAGGTACGTGCCGAGTAAAACTGTGAGGGACGGGAAAAACCCACCGTGGTACAACAACAAAGTTAGGAAGCTACTGCGAAAGCAAAGAGAGCTTCACTGCAAGTTTAAACGCAGCCAAAACCTCTCAGACAAACAGAAGCTAAACGATGTCAAAGTTAGCGTAAGGAGGGCTATGCGTGAAGCGTTCGGTGAATTCGAAAGTAAAATTCTATGTACCGACTTGACAGAAAATCCTAGGAAGTTCTGGTCTTACGTTAAATCAGTAAGTGGCTCGAAACAGCATATCCAGACACTCCGGGATGATGATGGCATTGAAACAGAGGATGACAAGCGTAAAGCTGAAATACTAAACACCTTTTTCCAAAGCTGTTTCACAGAGGAAGACCGCACTGCAGTTCCTTCTCTAAATCCTCGCACAAACGAAAAAATGGCTGACATCGAAATAAATGTCCAAGGAATAGAAAAGCAACTGGAATCACTCAACAGAGGAAAGTCCACTGGACCTGACGGGATACCAATTCGATTCTACACAGAGTACGCGAAAGAACTTGCCCCCCTTCTAACAGCCGTGTACCGCAAGTCTCTAGAGGAACGGAAGGTTCCAAATGATTGGAAAAGAGCACAGGTAGTCCCAGTCTTCAAGAAGGGTCGTCGAGCAGATGCGCAAAACTATAGACCTATATCTCTGACGTCGATCTGTTGTAGAATTTTAGAACATGTTTTTTGCTCGAATATCATGTCGTTTTTGGAAACTCAGAATCTACTATGTAGGAATCAACATGGATTCCGGAAACAGCGATCGTGTGAGACCCAACTCGCTTTATTTGTTCATGAGACCCAGAAAATATTAGATAAAGGCTCCCAGGTAGATGCCATTTTCCTTGACTTCCGGAAGGCGTTCGATACAGTTCCGCACTGTCGCCTGGTAAACAAAGTAAGATCCTACGGAATATCAGACCAGCTGTGTGGCTGGATTGAAGAGTTTTTAGCAAACAGAACGCAGCATGTTGTTATCAACGGAGAGACGTCTACAGACGTTAAAGTAACCTCTGGTGTGCCACAGGGGAGTGTTATGGGACCATTGCTTTTCACAATATATATAAATGACCTAGTAGATAGTGTCGGAAGTTCCATGCGGCTTTTCGCGGATGATGCTGTAGTATACAGAGAAGTTGCAGCATTAGAAAATTGTAGCGAAATGCAGGAAGATCTGCAGCGGATAGGCACTTGGTGCAGGGAGTGGCAACTGACCCTTAACATAGACAAATGTAATGTATTGCGAATACATAGAAAGAAGGATCCTTTATTGTATGATTATATGATAGCGGAACAAACACTGGTAGCAGTTACTTCTGTAAAATATCTGGGAGTATGCGTGCGGAACGATTTGAAGTGGAATGATCATATAAAATTAATTGTTGGTAAGGCGGGTACCAGGTTGAGATTCATTGGGAGAGTCCTTAGAAAATGTAGTCCATCAACAAAGGAGGTGGCTTACAAAACACTCGTTCGACCTATACTTGAGTATTGCTCATCAGTGTGGGATCCGTACCAGATCGGGTTGACGGAGGAGATAGAGAAGATTCAAAGAAGAGCGGCGCGTTTCGTCACAGGGTTATTTGGTAACCGTGATAGCGTTACGCAGATGTTTAACAAACTCAAGTGGCGGACTCTGCAAGAGAGGCGCTCTGCTTCGCGGTGTAGCTTGCTCGCCAGGTTTCGAGAGGGTGCGTTTCTGGATGAGGTATCGAATATATTGCTTCCCCCTACTTATACCTCCCGAGGAGATCACGAATGTAAAATTAGAGAGATTAGAGCGCGCACAGAGGCTTTCAGACAGTCGTTTTTCCCGCGAACCATACGCGACTGGAACAGGAAAGGGAGGTAATGACAGTGGCACGTAAAGTGCCCTCCGCCACACACCGTTGGGTGGCTTGCGGAGTATAAATGTAGATGTAGATGTAGAACCTAAGGACATCACATACATCCATGTCCGAGGCAGGATTCGAACCTGCGACCGTAGCGGTCACGCGGGCCCAGACTGAAGCGCCTAGTAATAACATGTATTTTCTTGTAAACATATATTTATAATAGTGTCTTTTATTTCATGCAGATAACGGCGTCCACTTTCTTGAGGAATTGACTGTATTTGACACCAGTTCTGTGCTAAGTTTTGGAACCTGTCAGAGCATGAGTTGCCATGTACCACAGCTGTGTCATTCATGTGTAATACTTGCAGCCAATTTGGGCATGTGGCGCAGGATTGTCCTAGTTTCTTTGGATGATGATACACCGAAAATATTAGTATGCAATTGTTGTGTGTGTGTGTGTGTGTGTGTGTGTGTGTGTGTGTGTGTGTGTGTGTGTGTGTGTTGGAGGTAAAGTTTTTCTATTTTTTTCTTCTGATGTTGTAAATGGCAGTAGTTAATTTTTTGCAAAACACCAGACACACATTGTGCTACCACGGATGACGCTGTTGTCGCTTTGATGAAACAAGTACAGGGCTAATACTTTTTTCCGGCAAGTTAACAGTGGACATAACATCGTTCACTGACAATGTTAAGGGTACTGGCACAATGAATGATTGGTCAGACGAGATTATTCTCCATGCGGCTAATTTACGACTGACAGGCGAATCAAAGATGTACGCATTGTATCACGAAGTCTTCAGTAAAGCAGATACATCCCAGCAGTTAGTTGATGAGTTACGAAAACTTTATCAGAAGCAAAACAATGCAATGTTTTTTTCGGGACAAATTGATTACCTTAACACAAAAACGTAAAGAACCGGAACAAACCTTTTTGGATGGAATCTGGAGGATTAATGTGCAAAAATACCAGCTGACTCAGAATGTGGAAGCAGGCAAGAGTCTCACTGCGGGAAGCCAAGAATAGGGCCTTGGACTTTTTTTCTATGTGGTGTCCCTGCAGAAGTCTCGCGTAGTGCAAAGCTATGTTTTTCTAGGTGTGGAAATTTATCGCTGCGCGCTGCGGAATACGCTTGCGTCTTTCGCTGTCCGATGCGGACCACAGGACACTGCATGAAACGTTTTCCTAGACGCAGGGTGGTGCGCGCCGGAAAATAAAAAATGAAAGTCGTGCTTTTTTTATAATTTGACATTATATGATAGAGTTATGCAAGAACTACTTTCTGACACCTTGTTTTTTTAATTCAATGAAAATTTCGTTCTACTGACATAGAGAAATATTTAAGCTCTTGAGAAAAGTTGGTTTTTCGTGCTACTCAATAATTATCATGCCATATTCCTAAACTATGTATCGAACAAGAACGTTATTTTATAGTTGCCTTCAGTAGAAAATGTCGATACGTGTGCAAAATTTCTGGCCCATACAGTCAGTAGCAGTGAAGTAATAAATTAGCATCTCAAGTTTTTTGCGTAGCTTTTATCAAACTAACACTGGAAATGTAGTAAGCTACAAACTTTTTTCCGGTTAGATCTTTTGTAGGGGGTGTGTGCGAGAAAAAGTTTCAGAAAGGTTTGAATTTATTTTTACAGTTTGTTGGAAGCCGATGGGTGCTACAGTTTTCCTTAGACGAGAGCAGTATTGTGTGGTTCATTGGCACAACACGAGTTCCAGCGCGCTGCGAGGAACATTTTTGCGAGAGCGGCGCAACAGTATTCTAGTAGCGGAGGCAGCGCAGTCGTCGATCTAAAAAACTGTTAATTTTGGCACCCGAAAGTGCACGAAGTTAGAGAAGAGGAGGAACACTGTACATTATTGGGAAGATACTCAGAAGCACAAAGCAGTCATACAAATGTTTTTATATCGTGAAGGAGAAGGATCGTATAAAATATTAGAAAAAATGGTTCAAATGGCTCTGAGCACTATGGGACTTAACATCTATGGTCATCAGTCCCCTAGAACTTAGAACTACTTAAACCTAACTAAACTAAGGACAGCACACAACACCCAGCCATCACGAGGCAGAGAAAATCCCTGACCCCGCCGGGAATCGAACCCGGGAACCCGGGCGTGGGAAGCGAGAACGCTACCGCACGACCACGAGATGCGGGCTAACATATTAGTAACAAAACATTTGTTCGACGATACGAAGGAATTCCAGTTCCCACTGTCAGACGAATCGGAAATGAATGAACTGCCCGAGGACAACATGGTAACCTTAGTTAAGTGTCGGCGGTTACGCCAAAGCCGAGGGATTTGCGGTGAGGAGCGGATTCAGTGATTACTTCAACGGCCAAATTTTAATCGACGTTCACAGTACTGATCACAATAACAACAACATCCAACTCATTGTAACTACGGTTAAAGGCTCAGTACATATATATTCACGAATGTACTATCCTTGGCCAATTAAGACATTTCTTCTCACTTTTTTCATTCATTTTTCTTCCAATTTATACTCAAATTAACTCCGTTTTCATTTTGTTTTTCAATTCAGCGTCAGCCATGGACGTGCTGTTCGGATACCAACGCGATAAGCTCGTTCTCCTCTGAGGCACAGAAGCGGCCAGCAAATATTTCTGGCGAATTTTTCAATAATTAAATTGGAAGATTTAGCTTCCTCGTTGCTACCCGTGTAACGAAACAAATACTGCAGCTGTTACTTACAAGGGAACCTCCCCATCGCACCCCCCTCAGATTCAGTTATAAGTTGGCACAGTGGATAGGTCTTGAAAAACTGAACACAGATCAATCGAGAAAACAGGAATAAGTTCTGTGGAACTATGAAAAAAATAAGCAAAATATACAAACGGAGTAGTCCATCTGCAACATAAGCAACATCAAGGATCGTATGGGCAGAGGGGCGAGGTAGTCCCGTGGTTAGAGTGAGAAGCTACGGAGTAAGAGGTCCTTGGGTCAAGTCTTTGGTCACGTGAAAATTTTAATTTTTTATTTTCAGATAATTATTATCTTCCCGTCCGTCCGTCCGATGCGAGGTAACTGCGCCGTTGTGTGGGGACGCTACACCTAAGCAAACATCGAAACACACGACATCAGTCGACTACAGCGCACGGAAGAAAGAGTATTCCTGCTAACGAGGCTCCCTGGCTGGCAGTTGCATTCATTTGTTGCAGTTTGTGAGACAAACTCTTATGTTTTCATCACTTTTTCGGGAGTGATTATCACATCCACAAGAAAACCTAAATCGGGCAAGGTAGAAGAATCTTTTTACCCATTCGCCAAGTGTACAAGTTAGGTGCGTCGACAACATATTCCTGTCATGTTGCACATGCCGTCACCAGTGTCGTATAGGATATATCAGACGTGTTTTCCTGTGGAGGAATCGGTTGACCTATGACCGTACAGTCAAATGTTTTCGGTTCCCATTGGAGAGGCACGTCCTTTCGTCTACTAATCGCACGGTTTTGCGGTGCGGTCGCAAAACACAAACACTAAACTTATTACAGTGAACAAAGACGTCAATGAACGAACGGACAGATCATAACTTTGCGAAAATAAAGAAAGGAAACTTTTCACTCGAGGGAAGACTTGAACCAAGGACCTCTCGTTCCGCAGCTGCTCGCGCTAACCACGGGACCACGGCGCTCCTGCGCTCACATCATCCTTGATGTTGCTTATCTTGCACATGGGCTACTTCGTTTCTATATTTTGCTTATTTTTTTCATAGTTCCACACAACTTCTTCCTGTTTTCTCGATTGATCTGTGTTCAGTTTTTCAAGGCCTATCCACTGTGCCAACTTATAACTAAATCTGAGGGGGGTGCGATGGGGAGGTTCCCTTGTTAGTAGTTTGCTGCTGCCGAGTTCGACTCTCTCCCCGACTCTCTCGCGCTGCGACGTGCGGTGCAGACTTCTGAAGCACGCCAAGTGTTTCCCACAGGTTTGGGTTGTGGGAACGGTTGTAACACAACACAGATAAAATACCTTCTGCACCATCCAAAATTTTTCGCCGTTTAATATCCATTGATAACTTGTACTGTAATTCTGATTCTGAATATGTAAGCTTTATTACAGAAGCTGCATATTCAGTAGTAGTAGTAGTAGTAGTAGTAGTAGTTAATATGTTATGGATGTAAAAGTGTATTTATTTCTGAATGTATATAAGTGATTGTAATTAGAGCGTAAATATGGTAAACTGCTGGGTAATAGCCAAGGGAATTTTATTTTAAGCTGTCGATAGCAACGACGAAATGGCAGTAGCAGTGCCGTTGTTTATCTTTGCGTATGAGGAGTCTGTCGCGCTGCGAGCAGGGAGGGAGCAGAGCAGCTTGAGTCATGAAAGAGTGCGGAGTAGTTCGTTGGGCGCTCCCGCCGACGCGGTGTGCAGCTTTGATCGCGCCAATGTAGGCGCACCTAATTCGTTAACCTGCGAGTATTGAGGGCACGATGGGAGCGAACAGGAGGAAGAAAGCTGCAGTTCTAACTATTGCCTGTCCCATAATTGTCCGTGGCTCTGGAAACGACTCTTGGTTCTCAACCAGCAGCAGCAGCAGCAACGGCGGCAGTTCAGCATTGTCGTTGGCTGTTTGGCTATATTCTTCGTCGTCCGCACAGCTACAACATCGTAAGACTGTTAACTAATATTCCGCAGGCATTACCCAGTGGCATTTCTTTCACAAATTTTGATAATTTTCTTCAGACGCATTTACCAAGCAGAGACCCTTCCCTTTACATGCACTCACCGAGTGTCGAAAAAATATGAAAACTGATTAACTGTGTACTGACAGGTATTATTTTTTGGGGTAATTCTTCCGATTCAAAAAGGGTATTTTTGGCTCAAAAACGGGCTGTTCGAGCTATATGTGGTGTAAGTTCGAGAACCTCTTGTCGACCCCTATTCAAAAATCTGGGAATTCTGACATTGCCCTCACAGTATATATTTTCTTTAATGTCGTTTGTTGTTAGCAATATTAGCCTATTCCCAAGAGTTAGCAGCTTTCACTCAGTTAATACTAGGCAGAAATCAAATCTGCATGTGGAATGCACTTCCTTGACTCTTGTGCAGAAAGGAGTGCAGTATTCTGCTGCATCCATTTTCAATAAGCTACCACAAGAACTCAAAAATCTTAGCAGTAGCCCAAACTCTTTTAAGTCTAAACTGAAGAGTTTCCTCATGGCTCACTCCTTCTATTCTGTCGAGGAGCTCCTGGAAGAGCTAAAAAATTAAGCAAATTCCAGTGTTACATTGTTGATTGTCTTCATTTAAACTTACGACTTGTCACCTGAATATGTTTTTTTATATTTCATTTTATCTGTTTCTAATATCGTGTTATAATTTCATGTATTGACTTGTTCCATGACCATGAAGACTTCTCCTTAATTTGGTCCCACGGAACAATAAATAAATAAGAATAATAAATAATAAGACAGTTTTGTTTGTTTGCTTATGACCAGTTTCAGTCTAAATTTTGCTGCCTCAGTAACTGTTCATTCTTGTATTCCATAGCAGAGGCTTAACCAACTTGCAATTTTGAGTATTAACTTCACTCACTTACAGTGGCGTCCGCCCCTGGTAGCTGAGTAGTCAGCACAATGGAATGTCATGCCTAAACGGCCCGGGTTCGATTTCCGGCGGGGTCAGGGATTTTCTCCGCTCAGGGAGTAGGTGTTGTGTTGTCCTTAACATCATTTCATCCCATCGACATGCAAGTCGCCGAAGTGGCATCAACTCGAAAGACTTGCACCAAGCGAACGGTCTACCCGACGGGAGGCCCTAGCCACACGGCATTTCCATTTTACTTAAAGTAACGTAAAATTTCACTGGCAAAACTATTAATTAAAGATCCAGCACAAATTAAGAGTGCGCGATTTCATTTATTCTGTATTTAGCTTAGGGTGGGCCTTCTGCTGGCTTGGTACGTACCACATTGTTATGTTAAAAGTAAATCAGTTGCTCATTTGCTTAAAGTAAATTCAGTTCAATCTTTAATTTATTAAAAGTAAATTCCTTGCCTTTTTCCAAATTTTATATTATGTTCAGATTACTGAAAGTCATTTTTTACGAAACAAAGTTTCAGTTACAGTCAGTCATTAATTAACCTGCAACCCCGTTTAACTTTACTTTCAAAAACTAGTATTTCAGATTAAGTAATTGCAAACTCAGAGATTTCTGATTCATTTATTTTCTCATGAACTGTTGTATTGTGGGAAAGCGTGACAACCCTTTTGTTGCCACACTGGCGATAATTTGCTTAATTTTCTTTGTTATTACCTTTCTTAAGATTCTGGATATTCGTAGCCCAATGATGTGGTACCCTTTCCCCTCTGTATGGTTCGTGAGCGAATGTACTAAATTATTTGGACTAGGTTTAGAATAGATTCTTCCTTTAGAACGGTCTGCTGTACACCTTCCTCCAACTACACCGAACGAGGTAGCGCAGTGGTTAGCTCACTGGACTTGCATTCGGGAGGACGACGGTTCAATCCCGCGTCCGGCCATCCTAATTTAGGTTTTCTGTGATTTCCCTAAATCGCTCCAGGTAAATGCCGGGATGGTTCCTTTGAAAGGGCACAACCGACTTCCTTCCCCGTCCTTCCCTAATCTGGTGAGACCGATGACCTCGCAGTCTGGTCTCTTCCCCCAAACAACCCAAACCCAAACCCTCCAACTAACGGATATTATTACGGTGTCACAGTTGGAGGAGCTCGACGTTGCTACTAGAAACACGTGTGGACCACAGTGTGTCTTCTGCGGAAGTAATACAGATGCTGACGCATAGGCCACATACGTAAGCAGTGTCAGCAATCTGAATGCAGTTAACCGTGGCCAAATTGGACACCAAACACAGGATTGTGGGAGCATAGGAAGTGAAAATGTCAGCAGTAGCAGCCATTTAACACGTACAGGAGTGCTTCACCTGTTGGATGGCATTCCCAATAGGACACGACATTGCACAGAGAGAAGCACAGATGGACTGTTGTTTGTCAGGCTATGTAAAGGGCAAAGAACATAAATTTGTGGTACACATAGGTGCGCTCGTCGGTCAGGCATGCGGAGACTTGGGCCACCACGTTATAAATTGCAAGCAATGAGATCGCGATAATGTAGTATCATTAGGTACGACATTCCTCAGTTTCAATATCGGAACTAGAGATTTTTAGGAGTATATGGGAGAGTTACCACACGTGCGTGAAGGATATTCAGCGATATTTGGGCTAGATTTTCTCGGCAAACACCACGGCAAAATCGATCTTTCGCAGTATACAGTGGATATCACTAGGAACTGTTTTCATTGTGGGATACAGCTACAAGCGAGGCAATGTTGCAAGGAACACCACTCATGTAGGTACTGCCGACTAAACTGCGAACACACATGCTAAAGATTGGTTCACATGAGAAAATATCAGCAGCTACGGAGAAGTTAGCGTGTGTTTCTGTTGAGCCGATGTATGAGAGTGAGTTAAATGAAAACATTAAATATTTTTTTAAATATTATTTATTGTGCAGGAGTGGTACAACGCTGTATCACTTTTCAACATAATCTCCCCCACGCTCAATGCAAGTGCTCCAGCGCTTACAAAGTGCATAAATTCCTTTAGAAAAAAACTCTTTTGGTAGCCCGCACAACCACTCATGCACCGTGTGGCGTACCTCTTCATCAGAACAGAACTTCTTTCCTCCCATTGCGTCTCTGAGTGGTCCAAACATATAGAAATCACTTGGGGAAAGGTCTGGTGAGTATGGCGGATGAGGAAGACACTCGTTTCCGGTTGGTGGAAGTGAACCCAGGTTTCGTCCCCAGTAACGATTCTTGCAAGGAAGCCATCACCTTCTCGTTCAAAGCGCCGAAGAAGTTATCACAAGCATCAACAAGTCATTCTCTCATTTCAGGGGTCAGCTGCCGTGACACCCATCTTGCAGACACTTTGTGAAACTGGAGCACATGGCGCACAATGTGGTGTGCTGACCCATGACTAATCTGTAAACATGTTGCAATGTCATTCAGTGTCACTCGGCGGTTTTCCTTCACTATGGCTTCAACTGCTGGAATGTTCTGTGGAGTCACAACTCGTTGTGCCTGACCTGGACGAGGAGCATCTTCCACTGAAGTCACACCATTTGCGAACTTCCTACTCCATTCATAGAATTGCTGCTGTGACAAACATGCATGACCGTACTGAACCTTCATTCGTCGATGAATTTCAATAGGTTTCACACCTTCACTACGCAAAAACCGAATAACAGAACGGTGTTCTTCCCTGGTGCAAGTCGCAAGTGGGGCGGCCATCTTTATTCTGATACTGCGACGGTATGTATGCATCTGCACTATGCTGCCACCTACAGGCCATTCTGCACGCTGTTTGTAGCACGCTTACCAACTTACAGGATAACGGCGCGAAATTTCGATTTGTTATTACAAATTTAAGGTTGTAATTTGACTCACCCTCATACTACAGGAAGCACTACACACTGACGGGAAAAAAAAATCGCAAAGCCAAGAACGAGTTGCGCGACATAAACGAATGTTTGTAGGCACGATGTATATTTAAATCTCGGGCCAGCCGCCTAAGAGTAGCGCTAGTAGCGCTACTATGAGGATGCAAATCAAGTTTTCTTTAAATACACGTTGTAAAGGTGGTGAGCGTTCGTTACCTTTGAGACTGGACGTGATGAGTTGCTGTTAGTCAGGAATGCGTTTAAGGTGACAAAGATGACATTATCAACACCTCACGGAGTTTGAATGAAGTTGTGTAATAGAGCTATGAGAAACTGGATATTTCTTCTGCGATACTGCAGAAAGACTTGGCACGAATGTAGCCACTGCATATGACTGCTGACAGCGGTGGTCACGAGAATGTACGGTCACAAGAAGACTGGGCTCTGAATTGCCACATGGCGCTACTGACAAGGGAACATCCCCATCGCACCCCCCTCAGATTTAGTTATAAGTTGGCACAATGGATAGGCCTTGAAAAACTGAACACAGGTCAATCGAGAAAACAGGAAGAAGTTGTGTGGAACTATGAAAAAATAAGCAAAATATACAAACTGGGTCGTCCATGCGTAACATAGGCAATATTAAGTGCAATGTGAGGCGAGGAGCGCCGTGGTCTTGTGGTTAGCGTGAACAGCTACAGAACGAGAGGTCCTTGGTTCAAATCTGCCCCCCACTGAAAATTTTGCTTTCTTTATTTTCGCAAAGTTATGATCTGTCCATTCGTTCATTGACGTCTCTGTTCACTGTAATAAGTTTAGTGTCTGTGTTTTGCGACCGCACCGCAAAACCGTGTGATTAGTTGACGAAAGGACGTGCCCCTCCAATGGGAACCAAAAACATTTGATCGCAAGGTCATAGGTCAACCAATTCCTCCACAGGAAAACACGTCTGATATTTTGTATACGACACTGGTGACAGCATGTGCGTCACATGACAGGAATATCTTGTCGACCAACCTAACTAGTACACTTGGTGAATGGGTGAAAAGTTTCTTCTACCTTGCCCGATTTAGGTTTTCTTGTGGATGTAATAATCACTCCAAAAAAAGTGATGAAAACATTAGAGTTTTTCACATAAACTGAAAATAAAAAGTTAAAATTTCGGTCGAGGGAAGATTTGAACCAAGAACCTCTCGTTCCGCAGCTGTTCACGCTAACCACGGGACCACGGAGCTCCTCGCCTTACAGTCCTCTTAATATTGCCTATCTTACGCATGGACGACCCAGTTTGTATATTTTGCTTATTTTTTCATAGTTCCACACAACTTCTTCCTGTTTTCTCGATCGATCTGTGTTCAGTTTTTCAAGGCCTATCCACTGTGCCAACTTATAAGTAAATCTGAGGGGGGTGCGATGGGGATGTTCCCTTGTGAGAGGGAAGGCCATCGTGTTTGACGTATGGCTCTGGTGCATCATACTGCATCAGCAGTAGCAATGTGAGCAGCAGTTCGCGCCTCAGTGACACGACGAACTGTAACAAATCAATTGCTTCAAAGACAGCTCTGAGCCAACGTGCATTCCACTGAACCCAAACCACCACTATTTGCGACTTCAATGGCGTGAAGCGAGAGCTCATTGGAGGGCAGGGTGGAGATCTGTTGTCTTTTCTGATAAAAGCTGGTTCTGCCTCGGTGCAAGTGAGGGCCGCGTGTTGGTTACAAGGAGACCAGATGTCGGCCTGCGATCAACCTGTCTGCGTGATAGACACACTGGACCCACACGCAGAGTTCTAGTCTTGGATGTGATTTCGTATGATGGCAGGAGCACTCTCATGGTTATTCTACACGCCGTGACTGCAAATTTGTATGACAATCTGGTGATATGACCTATAGCAGTGCCATTCATGAACAGTATTCCAGGGAGTGTTTTCCACCAGGATACCGATCGCCCACATTCTGTTGTTGTAATTCTACATGCTCAACAGAGTGTTGACATGTTGCTTTGGCCTGCTCAGTCACCAGATTTGACTCTAATCGTCCGCAGCTCGTGGTCTTGCGGTAGCGTTCTCGCTTCCCGCGCACGGGTCCCGGGTTCGATTCCCGGCGGGGGGTCAGGGATTTTCTCTGCCTCGATGACTGGGTGTTGTGTGTTCTTCATCATCATAATCATTGACTCGCAAGTCGCCGAAGTGGCGTCAACTAAAAAAAGGACTTGCGACTTCCCCGCAAGGGGCCTCCCGGCCAACAATGCCATACGATCATTTCATTCATTTCATTTGTCTCTAATCGAGCACATGAGGGATATTATCGGATGACAACTCCGGCATCGCCCTCCACCAGCATTAACCATCCCTATACTGACTGACCAAGTGCAACAGGCGTGGAATTCCATCCACAAACCTACGTCTGGCACCTGTACAACATAATGGAGGCACATATGCATGCTCGCATACAACCAGTTATTAAGGTACCAGTATTTCACATTTGCAATGGTTCATCCACACTTACATTAACCAGTGATCTTGCAATGTTCATCACTGACATATGTTACCTAGACAAATGTATTCTCAAAATTTCATTACTCCTCATTAATAATTCTTTGGTGTTGTGATTCTTTCTCCATCAGTGCATGTGGTAGAGCCACTTAAGGAAAATGAAGAATTAGACAGAATGCATTGCTCCATATGTACAAGCACAGCACAAGTAAGTAATATTAGTGGTGAGTTTATGTTTCCTACAAGCTTGGATAACTTCAGCATCGACTCAGTTAATCTGTTGAAGGGCTTAATGATTGCCACATTTGAGGTATTGGATGAAGAAGAGCCGGCCGGGGTGGCCGAGCGGTTCTAGGCACTACAGTCTGGAACCGCGTGACCGCTATGGTCGCAGGTTCGAATCCTGCCTCGGGCATGGATGTGTGTGACGTCCTTAGGTTAGTTAGGTTTAAGTAGCTCTACGTTCTAGGGGACTGTTGACCTTAGAAGTAAGTCCCACTTAACACAAAAGGTCCTTTACCAGCAGCACCTGCTACACACCACCATACACCTACAGGTAATAATAAGCTTGTTTATAGGAAGCTGTACCACATGTTCAATACATAATGGACAAGTTTATAGATCCGCAGTTAGAGGAAAGTTTAACAGAGCCAGTGATAGCCTACGAGGTGTATGTGTTGTCAGTGAGCCAAAAAATTCAACAGATGATACTATGAAATACAAATTCTGTTCCAATTTCTGCTACCTGGACCTGAAGTCCATGATGGTTACATAACCAATTCTCGACATTACAAAAACATTGGACATCCTAGGTCAGCGCCATTCCTTTACCAAAATGGAGCTGAAAAGTGTATATCAGCAGTTAGAAGTAATCCCGAATTATAGACCAAAGACTGTTTTCATGGCCCTATGGGGATGTTATCAGTACAAGCAGATGCTGTTTGGACTGAAAAACGTGCCAGCCACATTTTAGAGGTTAGTAGATGGAGTGCTGTGAGGTTTAAAACTGAAAACTGGTATAGTACATCTGGACAATATCATTGTATTTTCTAAGGATACGCTGGAGCCTGCGAAATGGTTGGAAAACATTTTCAACATGATAGACCAAAGACCATTTTCATGGCCCTCTGGGGATGTTATCAGTACAAACAGATGCTGTTTGGACTGAAAAACGTGCCAGCCACATTTCAGAGGTTATTAGATGGAGTTCTGTGAGGTTTAAAACTGAAAACTGGTGTAGTACATTTGGACGAGATCATTATATTTTCTAAAGATATGCCGGAGCCTGCAAAATGGTTGGAAAGCATTTTCAACAGGCTACGATATGCACATCTAACACTTGACATAGGCAAGTTCCATTCTGCACAAATGCAGGTAAACTTCCTCGGCCACGTGATTGGGGAGACGTTCAAACTGATCCTTGGCTAACAGAGGCACCCAGAAAATCACAGTGTCAGAAACCACACAATAAATATTTTCATAATGGGGTTTACGCAATTACGCCACCATTGGCAGCGCAGCATGTGGCTGTGGCTCTGACCTGCAGGAGCAACATCTCGACTAGCTGATGAGGCATCAGCACTTCTTTGCTACACAGGCACTTATGCCCAGCCACCCAACGCATCTCTGAAGCCACTTGTAACACTGTACACTTTGCACAACAAATAAATGTTAAGAGTATAACAACAGTAGCAGAAGTAACTATGTTTCATGTATGACTATAAGCTTTGAAATTAATAATATGGTCTGCCACTCTTACATTTATAATCATGTGTGTTTACTTCAAACTTACAATTTCTGCAGGACAATTTTTGACACAAAAAATTAAACTTGTCTTACTCCCTTAGTTCATGTGTTCAACTGAAGCTAGCAATGACAGTCATTGTCAGAGAAGTAAACCAACATAAAATTTCTGCCACAACAGTGCAGCTCCTTCAGCAGTAATTTCACATAACATTTCATTTTTGAAATAGTTGGTACTAATGAATTAAATACTAGTAATTCTGAGTACAAACATAATCCATTTTTGAATTCAGAATATGGCAATCTGAAGGAAGAAAAATATTTTGCGTCATCTGTAAATATGCTGTGGAAATGATGATTTGAAGATCTGTTTGATTTGAAGAGTTATTTCCAGAATACTGCAAGCTTCCTTAAGTTGCCAGAAAAGAGAGACTGCTGTACTGGGTTCTACATAATTCAACAAAAGAAATGTAAACACCACTTATATCCAGTTGTAATGAAAGATTATGCTAGTCAGTTATTGAAACAAATTGTCTTTATTCACAGGCTACAAGTAATCAACCTCACAACTGATATTCCCAAACTTCAAAATCTGAAATTTAATTTGGGTATCACATATATTGATAGAAAAAAATCGCAGCTTCAGGAAGAAATTGTGCTACATAAACGAATGTTGGTAGATATGTTTCAACAGCTGAAAGATGATGTCTATTCAAATTTCTCATAAGAATGGCTTTAAATATATGTTTCACAGTCGTGAGCATTAATTACCTCTTAGGTTGGACATGGTGAGTTGATGTGAGTCAACAATCCCTTTAAGGCGGAGTTTGAAACAGGTTCTGTATGACAGGGCTACAAGAAGTTGGATGTTCTTTCTGCGATACTGGACAAAGGCGTGGCAGGAATGTCGTCACTGGACATGGCTGCTGGCAGTGGTGGTCACGAGAAAGTACTGTCACTAGAAGACTACACTCCGAATGACCACGTGGCACTATCGAGAGGGAAGATCATCGTGTTCGGCATGTAGCTCTGGCACACCGTACTGCATCTGCAGTAGCAATTTGACCTCATTGGAGGGCAGGGTGAAGGTCTGTTGTGTTTTCCTATAAAGATGGTTCTGTCTTGGTGCCAGTGATGGCCGTGTGTTGGTGAAGGAGGCCAGCTCATGGCCTGAAATCAACCTATCTGCATGATAGACACACTGGACCTACACCTAAGCCTTGGGTGCGAATTCATGACAGCAGGAGCACTCCTATTGTTATCCCACACATCCTGACTTTAAATTTATATCAGTCAGGTGATTCGAACAGTTGTGGTGTCGTTCGTGAACAACATTCCAGGAGGTGTTTTCCAACAGGATACCGCTTGCCCACATACCGCTGTTGTAACCCAATACGCTCTTTGGTGTGTCAACATGTTTCCTTGGCATGCTCGATCACCAGATCTGTCTCCAATCGAGTACGTATGGGATATGATCAGATGATAAGTCCAGCATCATTCACAAACAGTATTAACCATCCTTGTATTGACAAATTGCAACAGACTTGAATTCCCAACCCACAAATTACATCCGACACCTAAAAAAAGACAGTGCATGCACATTCTGGAGGTTACACCAGCTATTAATGTACCGTTATTTCTCATTTACAATGACTTATCTCATTCTTACATCAACCTGCTATCTTCACCTACAGATGTTACCTACATAAATGTATTCCCGAAATTTCATAACTCTAATTAATTATTTTTGGCGTTGTGACTTTTTCTGTCAGTGTAGTAAAGACAATATTCTGAAATAACAGATAAAGCACTAGGCAAACTAATTACATTAGAATGAGATGCATGCCGAAATGCCTTTGCCAAAGCAGCTAATTGTGCAGGACCCAGACTCGATTTCCTGAGAAGCTTCAAATCTTAAGAAGTTTGAAAAGTTAACTGTGACACTATATTCAAGGTATTTGATTTCAGATACTCATAAAAGAAATAAAAACTGAACAGTCTAAGTACATGGCATGTAGTGTTTTATTCCTATGGTTGAGATTACTAATGATTATCGTGTTAGGACCCAACTACACTCCTGGAAATTGAAATAAGAACACCGTGAATTCATTGTCCCAGGAAGGGGAAACTTTATTGACACATTCCTGGGGTCAGATACATCACATGATCACACTGACAGAACCACAGGCACATAGACACAGGCAACAGAGCATGCACAATGTCGGCACTAGTACAGTGTATATCCACCTTTCGCAGCAATGCAGGCTGCTATTCTCCCATGGAGACGATCGTAGAGATGCTGGATGTAGTCCTGTGGAACGGCTTGCCATGCCATTTCCACCTGGCGCCTCAGTTGGACCAGCGTTCGTGCTGGACGTGCAGACCGCGTGAGACGACGCTTCATCCAGTCCCAAACATGCTCAATGGGGGACAGATCCGGAGATCTTGCTGGCCAGGGTAGTTGACTTACACCTTCTAGAGCACGTTGGGTGGCACGGGATACATGCGGACGTGCATTGTCCTGTTGGAACAGCAAGTTCCCTTGCCGGTCTAGGAATGGTAGAACGATGGGTTCGATGACGGTTTGGATGTACCGTGCACTATTCAGTGTCCCCTCGACGATCGCCAGTGGTGTACGGCCAGTGTAGGAGATCGCTCCCCACACCATGATGCCGGGTGTTGGCCCTGTGTGCCTCGGTCGTATGCAGTCCTGATTGTGGCGCTCACCTGCACGGCGCCAAACACGCATACGACCATCATTGGCACCAAGGCAGAAGCGACTCTCATCGCTGAAGACGACACGTCTCCATTCGTCCCTCCATTCACGCCTGTCGCGACACCACTGGAGGCGGGCTGCACGATGTTGGGGCGTGAGCGGAAGACGGCCTAACGGTGTGCGGGACCGTAGCCCAGCTTCATGGAGACGGTTGCGAATGGTCCTCGCCGATACCCCAGGAGCAACAGTGTCCCTAATTTGCTGGGAAGTGGCGGTGCGGTCCCCTACGGCACTGCGTAGGATCCTACGGTCTTGGCGTGCATCCGTGCGTCGCTGCGGTCCGGTCCCAGGTCTACGGGCACGTGCACTTTCCGCCGACCACTGGCGACAACATCGATGTACTGTGGAGACCTCACGCCCCACGTGTGGAGCAATTCGGCGGTGCGTCCACCCGGCCTCCCGCATGCCCACTATACGCCCTCGCTCAAAGTCCGTCAACTGCACATACGGTTCACGTCCACGCTGTCGCGGCATGCTACCAGTGTTAAAGACTGCGATGGAGCTCCGTATGCCACGGCAAACTGGCTGACACTGACGGCGGCGGTGCACAAATGCTGCGCAGGTAGCGCCATTCGACGGCCAACACCGCGGTTCCTGGTGTGTCCGCTGTGCCGTGCGTGTGATCATTGCTTGTACAGCCCTCTCGCAGTGTCCGGAGCAAGTATGGTGGGTCTGACACACCGGTGTCAATGTGTTCTTTTTTCCATTTCCAGGAGTGTAGTTATTGAAGTGGTGTTCACGTTCCCTAAAGTAATAGTCTAGAGACTGCTTTTTACAATTTCATAGTTACAGAGCTTAAATTTTAGTGCGTCTGTAGCGTACATGTACGTAAGAGTTAATGTGTCATAGGAGTCTGTGACCAGACTGCTACAGTCGTCAGGAGAGAGAGGAGCGGGATGCGTTGGTGAGGACCTAGTTACGCTCGAGAGCGCGAAGAAAACGCCATTGGCCATCACACATTTATAAGGCAATAATGCAGGACTGTCTTCTGAAGTGCCAAACCAGAGGTGCGCCAGCGCAGCAGCGCCACGTCAGCGGCGGAAGTCCGGCACGCACTCGTCTTGCAGTACCGCCAGGCCAACGAAGTGTGAGGTGGCGGCCGTTACGCCACAGGACGGCCATCGACCCACGGACTCTATTGGCCTCCAGCTCCAGGTGTCAATTTCGAAAGCGCACTCGTTGAGATCGAAGAATCACACTCAAGTGTCAGGTCCCAGGTTCTCCTGAAGTACTTTCTGGCACACGAGGGTCAGCTCTCTGGCCCCGTTTAGTAGCGAGCAGGCAGCATTACTGCCACAGGAAGGGATGATCAGCAACAGTGCCCCCCTCCCCTCCAAAGTGGATAACAGATAGCATCCAGGTCACGTCTCCAGCATGTCTGCACGGTGATGGTGGCCTCTGCAACTCATAAGCATTGCCTTGGAAGTTGCCTGTGCAGCTGGTAGCAACAGTGACAGACTTGTGGTACCACAGATGATTGAAGACTGCTAGGTTCAACCCCCATAGCCTGCCCTCGCACTGGATAGCTGCAAGTGACACAAGGGATGAGACACTACGCAATTACTAATCAGCACTCAGCAGTGAGACATTTGTTAAAAAGGGTGGGGTATTTACGTTGGCACTTCCTGTGCACTCTGCAGCAGTGGGGGAGGCTAATGACATCATGTGACCTGGTTTAATCTCGCTTTCAGCCCTCCTAGTAACTTTAGACTTTCGCAGGTTAACTTTTCAGAGGCTCTTTTCTGCTGATTCAACTCCTGAATACTAGCCTTCATTACGACACTCTACTTTCTCACTAAAACGGCAGTATATCTCGCCTTACACGATGTCACTCTGCTTGACTTGCAGACTAGGGGCACCGTCGTTCCCCTGTGCTGCGATAGTTTCCATGTTTGCCGCAACTCGCTCAGCATTTCCTCCTAGCTGGCAGTTTACTGGTCATTGACACAGGCGGTTCAGCTTCCGGGAGCTGACAGTGTAGAACTTGGGCGAACTTTCAACGTTCACTGGGAATATTATCCTGTGGCATAACTGTGTTATAGTAAGGAAATATGCTGCAATAATATAGTTCCAGAAAGCCCAAGTTTTAATTTCATGTTGCAAAAAAATTAGTATATTTACACTATCAAAAGAAAAGATGCTTCATGAACTTAACCGAGAATTTATAGTGAGAAATCTACATTCTTTTAGTGAAACACTGTTGAGAAAGTCTAGAGAATAGGCATTTGCAGTTGACTGCACAACAGTTTCACTACTGCCAATGTACATTTCGCATAGGACAGAAAGCACGCTCCATTTACAAGTGGAACAGGAAAGGAAATGACTACTAGTGGTACATGATACCCCCCGCCTTACGCCATACAGTGACTTGTGGAGTGTGTATGCACATGTAAGTATTGGGACAAAGCAGCCATGGCCCCACTTTCCATTGTTGCCAGATGTATCCAAGATGGCAGCGATGACGTCACCAAAGACTTGGCAACAGTGCATGACATCATCCAATATGGCGGCCATGACGTCATTCAAGATGGCGGATTTTGGCGGGAAGTTTGAATTTTGGTGGAAAGTGCCAAGCCCCCTTTCCCTCCCCCAAAAAAATGGAGCAACGTTCCAATTCCAACAGGATTACGCATCACACCACAGTTATCTATACTAACCTAAGAAAATTGCAGGAAGATAGTTCGCTTGGGCTACCTCCACTAACCTAAGTCATCCGACCGCAACTTCTTCCTATGAACCGGCGCCAAGTTTGAATTTTGGCAGGAAGATAAATCACTTGGGATTTCTCTACTAAGCTAAGAAAATGGTGCGAAAGAAAGGACACTTGGACTAACTTCAGTCACCCGACTGCCACCTCCTCCTACGCATTTGTGGGAAAAGGCTTGGACATAAGTCTTTATTTAAACAATTTCATGCAGTACGGCCATCCAGCATGTTCACCATGAGGTCCAGACTCCAACTGACTTAGTACACAGTGCCACCACCAGAGGGCACTCTCATCTGTGACGTAATCCAAAATGGTGGCAAACAGTGTGTTGACCACAAGGTCCGGACTCCAACCGACTTATTACATATTGCCACCACCAGAGAGCACTACTGTGATGTCAGCTGATGACGCAAGTACAATTATCCAAGATAGCAGCAAACAGCATGTTCACCACAAGGTTCGGACTCCAACTGACTTAGTACATATTGCCACCACCAGAGAGTGTTACCATGATGTCAGCTGATGATGCGAGTACCATTATCAAATATGGTGGCAATTTTTTTTCTCCACTCAGATGACCAGAATTGGTGGTGCATATTCAGTCTTTGCTGAGCTGTCATAAAACCATCGTCATGAGTTCGATCATCGAGATGAATGTGAAGGATAGGGCAGTGAAATTCAAATTTTGTCAGATTTTCGCGAGTGTCATGCTCACCTGGACTTGGAAGGAAGTAGTTAAAGTCTCCACCACAATCCTTAACCGACCGCCACGTCCCCTTACCAACCAATGTTGGCAGGCTAACGTCCACTAACGTGTACTAACGTGCACAGTGCATGACGTCATCCTATGAACAGGCGGGAATAGGACTCAGTCTGTGCTAAACATAAGTCTTTATTATTTCGCACACACCTTTTATTTAAGCAATTGGAGGCAGTAAAGTAGCTCACTTGGGCCACCCCCACTAACCTAAGTCACATGACTGACACCTGTTCTTAGGAGCTGGACAGGACTAGGACTCAGCCTGTGCTGAACATAAGTCTTTATTACATACAGTACAGCCATCCGGTGTGTCTGCTCACCACGAGCTCCGGACTCCAACTGACTTAGTACACACTACCACCTCCAGAGCACGCTATCATCCCTCTCATCTGTTCGACCGCTTTCTCTGTATTTTCATTCTAATGGGACACCTCTGACACATGGATACTGATGTCACAAATCGTGCCATTCCACAGCTCATGACGTGTGTGTGTGTGTGTGTGTGTGTGTGTGTGTGTGTGTGTGTGTGTGTGTGTGTGTGTGTGTGTGTGTGTGTGTGTGTGTGTGTGTCTGTGTGATGTGCATAGGGACATCACAGATCGTGCTATACAAAATCTGTTCCACCTCTCCTAAATAATTCAGTACACTGATGTGCAGACATGACATAGTAAACTGTCCAAATAACTCATAGCACAGCCTACAGACCTGCTCACAAAATAATCCAACAGATGCGCGCAAGCACCCTCCGCCACCCCCTGTCCACTAGACTGCACAGTTGGTTAACGGCAGCCCCCACGAAGTGATGCATCCATCAGCTGTTAAACCACACACAGACGCCTGTTAAGGTCCTGCACGCATAAGACGGTGGCGCCCTTTTCATACTTGACACCTGAGAAATTCCTCGCAAGCTGCCACTGGACGCATGTCAAAGTTGCCTCTATTTTCGAGTATACAGCCACTGTTATACTGAACTCACAGAACTCCAAGGCGCGCTCACACAGCGCCCATATCCAAGACACCTCCAGGCAGCATGTGTCTTTACCGTTGATGACAGAATAGCCACAAACCCGCACAAACGCAACTAACAAGGTTCTCAATCTTATACTCATGTCACGTGACTATGTAAAAATTAAGAACTGAGTCGACCTCGCAGAAATTGTATAGTGTCCCAGAAATAGTTAACGGTCGCTTTCTTGATGTCTCAGCTTGTATGCACGAAAATTCGAACCTGTTTACGAATAACGTCGAAAGCAGTCTTCCTCGCGGACCTAACGTGCTACCCACCCCACCAGGTGTTACCCTTCCTGCTTTCAATACACACAAACGTTACCTCCACTATGTAGAGGCTCCTATATCCCAGCACAAAGGATGTCAATGAATCGAGCATTATGATTGGCTCTTATCGAATATACCCACTGAATTACTGATGCCGCCGGGCATTGAAGCACCATCCACCTTTTCTTTCTGGGGCTTTTAACGATAAAATTATTTTGCACAGATCGCTAAATTGCACGCACAGTTAAACCCGCAAATTTGTCTACAGATCATCAAATACAGGCGAGACTCACAAGAATACTGGAAGCCAGGAATATATTTACCAGCTAACTACAATTAAATATTATTACGATTGCCCCAACAGTCAGACACTGATCGATGTACATGAAATTTCTGCTCTTGACAGTTGTGCTTCTGGAACGAATCTCAGTATCTACAGTGCACATAATTTTCCACATAAAAAATCTCTTGTGGTTATCGATGTGCTGAATCCATATGTCCCTCATGATAGGACACACAGCCATCCCCTCTAGCCATGCCTCACAACATAAAGCATAGTAACTTTACAATACAATATATACACATTTTACACAAACAGTGCAGTTATCTTTTATATCTGTACAGCACCCAAAAAAATTATGGTACGCCTACACTCACACCGGCTATATGTCACAATGCTCCTCAGTCCTAGGGAAGCACCGTCAACCTCTTCTGTCTTTCTAAAGACGTGACATTCAGCGGCAATAAACTAATTTACATTGATCAGCACATTGTACTGACAACTAAACCTCGCAAAGTGCCATACATATCATCAAATATGGAAAGACTCTTACTCAATAACAATGCTCTCCCACTGAGGACAGGAGCTTGAATATTAGTGTGAAACCCATATCCAACCTAGCAATATATCACTGAGTACTGTGTCGATGTAGTAAACATTCAATTCATATCCTCCGCCATACAAAATCATCTCTTTTACATCAGAGAACTCTCAGTGGACCGAAGTCGCTCTCAGAACTGTTTTACAAATTCGGAATCGTTTCCCCTTAGCTCAAACGCGTTACTGTTTCTGCTCCCAACCTGCTTCCTTGCTTGCTCGCTTTTCTACACACATCTCCAGACTCAGGGATTACAAGAACACAGGTATTTTCATGTGGTTCACCATAATATTAGACCATTTTCGCGGTACTACTAGACATCAAGCAAAAGGCAGCAGTCTACCGATTGCTAGCGCATCATAATTCCCCAGATATAGACTGGAAATTATTTCTCTACAAACCCCAAACTTTAGCAAGGTGCAGCGTGCTGTAAACCACTGAGTAACTAGAAACAAATAGACGAAACTGATATTTCCACTCTCGAATACTGATGCCGGTATGTAATATATTCCAAATGATCCACTTCCTTACGACTGGACGTAGTCATCTCCTTTACGCATATTGGAACACAAACACAAACATTATAAGCCTAATGCTCAAATGTGAACATATCATGCACCCCCACTACTACTAAGTATAATAATACTTGACTAATAAATGATTCCACATGATGCAAAATAATACTGCCCGAAAATCTCTTAGGTTTTTCTTGCAAGTGCTACCACTGTGTCTTAGAAAGAGAGACATAATCGGCCAGATGTTAAAAAACCCGATTGCAACAACTACTGTATGTTACCGTCACAAGCGGTCATGGTTCTACACCTTCACACAAGCATCCATGTTAAAAACTATACCCGCTTTACAAATCGAGGTACGACATTACCTCTGAATGAGGTGATTTTTTCTGGACATATACCATGACGGTGATCATAGGAATGTGTATTATCAGACCAACAAATAGCCCACGATGCAACCTTGTGATAAAATTAACGCATTTTGAAAGTGATTCGGCTAAGGAACATGGTATGTAAGCGGTATTTCCGACTCTCTCAAACCGCCCCAGCTAGATAATTCTATAGCACTTGTATCGTTTTCTATCTCGATACCATATCAGAGGGTCCACGATATTTCCACCGAGTTATAGGCAACAACTAGTTGAGAAGGATCACCAACAGTAGTAGTAGGTGATGTGCTGATTGAGGTCGTAAGAAAATGTACTCTAGCTTCTCAGATCTCTACTGTTACGCTATCCGCTAGAAATGATGTCCATGATTTGGAATCAGGTCTTTCCATTCAAGCATATACCTGCATTGGATCCTATTGACAATTCCTTTAATAATTGCAACCACTACTCAATCATATTTCTGGCACTCTCATATCTTGCAACGAGTCACCTTCCTCGAACCTGTCTGCTACAGTAAAATTACAACCTGGTTTTTCTACAGCTTTGTTCATGTAATGGTTCCAATTTAAGTCGGAACTGAGCAGAAGTCGGAGAAAGACATATTCACTACCTTCTGCAACTCCTGTAGAAACAGAACGACCTGAGTTAGTGCAACAGGACCGCGTTTAGACCATTCAGCGGAAATGCGCGCAATGTGGAAGATATCCAAATTAGATATAGATATTACAGTCCAAAGCAGATCCATGTCCATTCAAATCAATCAGTCTGACATACTATCATCATTATTCTCTACGCCCCAACAGAGAAAAATTACGAACTATAAAAGCCCCACAAACTTCATCCGATATAGAAGTCACCTAGGCACCGATTCTGGCGCAATGACACATAGCTGCGGTGCAGTCCAGTGTGGAGAAAGAGATTTCGCAATACTCCCCAGAATAGCGCAGCGTGCAGCCCTCCAAGCATTCCTAACGGTGTACCCCATCCCTCACCGAATTTACACCTCAAACTGCTGCTGCTACTGCCGGCCGTGTGGCATGATGCTATTAAATATACAGGCACTGCAAACGCTACTTTAAAGTTTGGTCACCTATACTCTAGGCGAATGATCGTATCCCATAGACTATACTAAATCGCATGACATGCTCCCTCTGGTCCTGTTTAGTTGTTTGAAACACTGTTTTATAACACCCTTTTGCAAAATGCCAAACATTTAGTTTTTCTGCCACGACTTCGAGCCCTGTGCCAGGTTCTAAACTGACATTAAGAAGTTCTCATCCACGGCATTTCACAGAAAACTGAACGTTGCATGGTGTAAATCATGTTCTTATGGCGGACAGCATAACACGCCACACATCAGTTGATATTAAATAAAAGACAGTTACAACATAAGCAAACCGGAAGAGTTTTACAACGGTGGCATAGGTTTCCAAACTACAGTCCGAAGGTGATTCAAGAGCTTTACATTTAGACTCGTCTCTCACACTGACGGAATAGCTGATGGCTCTGCGTTCCCTTTCGACTGATTCCTCACATTGCTCTCATAAACACGATCAGTGTTTCGGTGCTATCCACCCCAGAAGGTGCTCACCATCCAGCAAACCTCTTTCCTCAAATCAAACAAGTCATATCAATCAATCATTATGTGGTAACCAACAGCGTGCCAGTGCAGGGATGGTATGGAAAAGACACCATCAATGTACTCTAATAATAAGCATCACAGTTGATACTGCGAACAATTTTAGCAATTTTTCAGTAACTTCAACACAGGCCAATGATGTGGCAGCATGTTTCCCCAATTGCAGTATCATAGCTAAACCACCCCTTCTTCACACTGCGAGTATCAATCGAACATGGATAGATGACTGTGCAGTATGTACATTCTGAGTCCTCACCCATCTCGAGATGCGCTCATGTCGAGGAGCTTAGCACTCCTTATCAATGTATAGTAACAGATTTCAAAGTGCCGTGATGTAATAGCAGACAATTAAGAATAAGAAACGAATCATTTTTATGTGCGATGGAGGTCCAAACGGATGGAGTTCGACGCATTTTTACGTAAACCAACTAAGCTATCAACTCTAAAGCATTGTTCTAGAGTCTAGGATCGGTACCTGGAAGGTATTGGCAAGAGAGAACATAAACACACGCACTCCTAAGGCTACAATGTTCTGCAGTTAAAATGGGCTGTAATGTTAGATCGCGTGCGCTTCCGACCTATCAGTCGTATGGAATGTCACGCTGTTACGAGGTGCATTCAAGTTCTAAGGCCTCCAATTTTTTTTCTCCGGACTGGAAAGAGATAGAAACATGCGCATTGTTTTAAAATGAGGCCGGGTTCATTCTCAATATGTCCCAGAGATGGCAGCACCGTACAGCACATGGAATTTACCGCCAGCGACGAGAATGAGAACTGTTTTAAATACTTAAAATGGCGACGTTTTCCTTACTTGAACAGCGTGCAATCATTCGTTTTCTGAATTTGCGTAGTGTGAAACCAATTGAAATTCATCGACAATTGAAGGAGACATGTGGTGATGGAGCTATAGATGTGTCGAAAGTGCGTTCGTGGGTGCGACAGTTTAATGAAGGCAGAACATTGTGTGACAACAAACCGAAACAACCTCTGGCTTGCACAAGCTGGTCTGACGACATGATCGAGAAAGTGGAGAGAATTGTTTTGGGGGATCGCCGAATGACTGTTGAACAGATCGCCTCCAGAGTTGGCACTTCTGTGGGTTCTGTGCACACAATCCTGCATGACGACCTGAAAATGCGAAAAGTGTCATCCAGGTGGGTGCCACGAAGGCTGACGGACGACCACATGGCTGCCCGTGTGGCATGTTGCCAAGCAATGTTGACGCGCAACGACAGCCCGAATGGGACTTTCTTTTCGTCGGTTGTGACAATGGATGAGACGTGGATGCCATTTTTCAATCCAGAAACAAAGCGCCAGTCAGCTCAATGGAAGCACACAGATTCACCGCCACCAAAAAAATTTCGGGTAACCGCCAGTGCTGAAAAACTGATGGTGTCCATGTTCTGAGACAGCGAGGGCGTAATCCTTACCGATTGCGTTCCAAAGGGCACTACGGTAACAGGTGCATCCTACGAAAATCTTTTGAAGAACAAATTCCTTCCTGCACTGCAACAAAAACGTCCGGGAAGGGCTGCGCGTGTGCTGTTTCACCAAGACAACGCACCCGCACATCGAGCTAACGCTACGCAACAGTTTCTTCGTGATAACAACTTTGAAGTGATTCCTCATGCTCCCTACTCACCTGACCTGGCTCCTAGTGACTTTTGGCTTTTTCCAACAATGAAAGACACTCTCCGTGGCCGCACATTCACCAGCCGTGCTGCTATTGCCTCAGCGATTTTCCAGTGGTCAAAACAGGCTCCTAAAGAAGCCTTCGCCGCTGCCATGGAATCATGGCGTCAGCGTTGTGAAAAATGTGTACGTCTGCAGGGCGATTACATCGAGAAGTAACGCCAGTTTCATCGATTTCGGGTGAGAAGTTAATTAGAAAAAAAATCGGAGGCCTTAGAACTTGAATGCACCTCGTAATATTCCAATGCAAGATATATATTTCCAGCGCATGACATACATCCTTCTTCCCGTTTCTCTAAGATAAACTATGATATCGATCCGTAAAACGAGAAAACTACTTCCTTAAAACACTGGCTCTGGGTGATACATGCACAATATAACTTTCCAGAGATGTATAGCTTCCATTGTTCACGTCCGATCACGGTTCAGAAATTATATGATCCCTTCATCAGATCGATCGTTAGTAGCGGGGGATACCTCCTACAAGGAAACAGATAAATGCGTAGCAGCAATGTCCGACATGTGAAAATTACAAGTCATTCCGTCACTAACTCTGTAAACAGCACATCTGTCGGGCAAATGTGTACACGAAGATTACAGAACCTCACAAGCACCTATCGCTAACTTAGTTATGACGCTGAAGTCTCGATTTTACATCCGAGATGTGATACGGGGGATGGAGTCCATCGCATAAATCAAAGTTCGTTTAGAGGAACGTGTCAAGTTTCATCACATTTGAGATGGAAGTCCTCTGATGACCAACAGGTTTACCGTTAACGATCGCAAGTAGACAGTGCTTTAAACCACATACAGAACACGTGGCTGTACACGACTAGAACGCACTCTATGTCACGCAACTGATGCATCCAGACAGAACACTGGAGAAATTGACCTGCAGCGAATTCTCCTTCTCTAGAATGTATCAGTCAACCATTATATCGTACCTCGTTACAGCTCCATATCAATCGATCACCCCGTCCACTCTCTGTTATCCTTTAACGCAGATGGAAGTAAATTTAGAGGTGAATGGTTCTCTGTCCTCCTGAAAAGCATCAAACACAGTAGTCAACTCGCGTATATCACTGGTACCTCAATAAACATACAGTATAATGCTGCCTCGACGGAAAAAAATTGACTGCCTCCCTGATTCCCTTCGGTCGATGTCGACGTTTTCTCGGATTCCTGTTGTTGCCACATACTTGTTCCCATGTACAAATAGTTCGGTGCGAACCAGAAGATACGCAAGTACTTCCTCAATTTCCCCGCATTTCATTGTATATTTGGTCAATTTATACCTATTCACTCGTCATTTTTCGCAATTCTATCGATTTTATGTCAGATCTATCCATGCAATCATGACATAAGCTCTCGTTCTGTGTCCTAAAATTGCCTGTAAATGTAGCACAGCTGCCAACACCTAGCTCAAATGCACTGATCGGGAGGTGTAATATATTCTTTGTCACCAAACTTTAAAAAACACACTACACGCAGTTCAGAACTTGTAAGGGGTGTCCCACGAGTATATGCCTAACAAACGATGACAAGCAGATAGAAGAAGTGGACAGTGTTAAATTCTTGGGATTACAGCTTGATAATAAATTCAACTGGGAGGAGCACACCACAGAACTGCTGAAGCGTCTTAACAAATCTCTACCTGCAATGCGAATTGTGTCAGACATAGGGGATAGAAAAATGAAAAAGCTGGCATACTATGCTCACTTTCATTTCATAATGTCATATGGGACTATTTTTTGGGGCAATTCATCAAGCCAAGCTAAAGTTTTCCAGGCACAAAAACGTGCAGTAAGAGTTATATGTGGTGTGAACTCAAGAACATCCTGCAGAAGCCTGTTTAGGGAACTAGGGATACTAACTACTGCTTCCCAATGTATTTATTCCTTAATGAAATTTGTCATTAAAAATATATCACTTTTTCAAGCCAACAGTTCAATTCATGGAATCAATACTAGAAATAAGAATAAACTTCACAAGGATTTAAAGTCACTTAGTCTTGTACAAAAAGGTGTGCATTATTCAGGAACACACATTTTCAATAACTTGCCAGCAGCCATAAAAAGCTTAACAACCAATGAAATTCAGTTTAAGAGAAGCCTAAAGGATTTATTGGTGGCCAACTCCTCCTACTCCATTGATGAATTTCTCAATAGAACCAACTGATTTGTATATATATATATAAGTACAATATAACTTCTGCACAATTTCAGTGCAGTAATGTGTTCATTGTAAATAAATATTTAGTAGTTGTATTGCACGTTTATTACCTTATAAACAAATAAAAAACTTTTTCATTTTAAATTCAATACATTAGTATTTGCAAAATGATTCTTTCATATAGCGTTCATTAAAAAATGATGACCATGCCACTTGGGACCTGTAGAATGGTACATTAGCTTATTTGTTTGAGTTTTAAATATTTGTCATGTATTGTTTTTCTGACATGTTCTAAATCCTGGAGGCCCTCCTCACTACGGATCAATTGGAATGAAAGTAAATCTAATCTAATCTAATCTAGCACTGTACTCGACTGTATCCATCACCCCCACATTCAGAGAGAGTTTGCTCTGTTTTCTGTGTATCTGTGTATATGCATGCGGTTTTCTGGAATGATTCCGTGTATGCATGGCCTGTGGTGGGATTAAATTGTTCGGTTGACTGCTTCTGCACATTTCGCGGCTTTATTTACTTGAGAGGAGATCGATTGTGGTGTGTGCATCTGGCATGTGGAAGACACGTTTGCCTGTTCTCTAGACATGGGAAAGACCTTAGTTGGCTTGTAAATTATAGGGATGATTTGGAATCTGTTGCATCACCGACATCGGTATTCAAGAGTGGAAATAGCAGAGTCCTCTATTTGTTTCTAGTTACTCAGTGGTTTACAACACGCTGCACCTCACTAAAGTTTGGGGTTCGTAGAGAAATAATTTCCAGTCTATATCTTGGTAATTATGTTACGCTAGCGATCGATAGGATGCTGCCTAGTACTTGATATCGAGAAGTACCGCGAAAATGGTATAATATTACGGTGAACCATGCCAAAATACGTGTGTTCTTGTTATCCCTGAGTCTGGAGATGTGCGTAGAAAAGCGAGCAAGCAAGGAAGCAGGTTTGGAGCAGAAACAGTAACGCGTTTGTGCCGAGGGGAAAAGAGTGCACGTTAGTACACGTTTATGTACGTCAATGTATGTGACACTCTTCCGTTAAATATACCACTTGGAGTTCATTCCATCATGTAGCCGTTGTAGTTCAATATTCGTGCTCCTGTCCTCAGTGGGAGAGCAGTGTAAATGAATAAGATTCTTTCCGTTTTTGATGATATGTATGGCACCTCGCTAAAGTTTGGGGTTTGTAGAGAAATAATTTCCAGTCTATATCTCGGGACTTACGTTGCACTAGCGATCGGTAGGATGCTGCCTAGTGCTTGATATCGAGAAGTACCACGAAATTGGTGTAATATTATGGTTAACCATGCGAAAATACGTGTGTTCTTATAGTCCCACATCTGGAGATGGGCGTAGAAAAGCGAGCAAGCAAGGAAGCAGGTTCGGAGCAGGACACTCTTCCCTTGATATATACCACTTGGAGTTCATTCTATCGTGTAGCCGTTGTAGCTCAATATTCAAGCTCCTGTCCTCAGGGAGAGAGTAGTGTAAATGAGTAAGAGTCTTTCCATATTTGATGATATGTATGGCACTTTCCGAGGTTTAGTTGTCAGTGGATACGGTGATCACAGTAAAATAACCGCTTAATGTCTCGTCTGCAAAAGGAAAAAAGGCAGACGGGGCTTCGATACTGGCGGCATCAGTAATTCGGCGGGTAAGTTCGATAAGAGTCAATCATAATGCTCGATTCATTCACATCGTTTGTGCTGGGATATAGGAGCCTCTACATAGTAGAGGAAACGTTTGTGTTCGTTGAAAGCAGGAAGGGTAACACGTGATGGACGGGGTACCACGTTAGGTCAGTGAGGAAGACTGCATTCGCGTAAACAGATTCTGTTAGGGTAATAATTTTCATGCACATAAGCTGAGATATCAAGAAAGCGAGCGTTAACTATTTCTGAGACACTATACAATTCCAGAGAGGTCGACTTGGCTGTTATTTTTTACAAAGCCATGTGACATAAGAATAACACTGAGAACCTTTTAGATGGCGAGTCGCCACGTGGACGTTTCGTGGCGAGGTGTCAGTCACACTGGGGCGGGTACGCGCGGCTGGACACAGCTCATATGTTCCATTAGGGGGAAAGCAGCCTGTGCTATTCTGTCATAGTCAGTAAAGACAAGTACTGCTCGGAGGTGTCTCGCCTATGAGACAGTCGTGAGCACGCCTTGGAGTCAGCATAACAGTGACTGCATACTCGAAAATTGAGGCAACTTTCACCTGCGTCCAGAGGCAGCTCATGGCTGTGCGCGTCCCTGGAGCGTCTGCACTCCTGCCTGATCATGTCAGCACCGGGTGTCTAGGTGAACACGTATTTGGATAGGAATTTCTCAGGTGTCGGGTATGAAAGGGATGTCGCCGCCTCATGCCGGAGGGCACCTGTGTCTAGTTTGACAGCTGTTGGATGCGTCACTTCGCGGGGGCTCCGCTAACCTCCTGTGCAGTCCAGTGGACAGGGTGTAGGGGACGTTGATTGTGTGTCTGTTGCATTATTTTGCGAGCGGGCCTGTAGGCTGTGCTATGCGCTATTTGGACAGTTTACAAATTGATTTCGTATCTGTACATACGTGTACTGCATTATTTAGGAGCAGTTTGCAGGTACGTGCTGAAATTATTTCGGTGTAGTAGTTTGCATGTGTGTAGGCTGTGGAATGCATTACTTTGACAGTCTACAATTAGCTAGTGTGTCTGTTCCGTTACTTGCGAGTAGTTTACAGCTCAGCATACTGTGTATTGTGACCCCAAGCACATCAAGGCGAGTCTTTCATGTCAGTATGATAAATATACTTCATCCCTAATTAAAATGTTCCAAAATAAATAGAGTACACTCCTTCCTCACTCTCCCCAACAGCCCAGCGCAGGCTGAGTCATTTTCGCGCCATTTTCCCCCATCCTAGACCGCCACCTTGGATTACATCACAGGAGGGATGTCAGCACCCTCTGGTGGCAGTATTGTGTACTAGTTCAGTCGGAGTCTAGATCTCATGGTGGGGACACTGCCTGCAAAATAAAAACTCATGTTCAGCTCAAGCAGAGTCGCTTTCCTGCCACTTACCCCTACCATCTTAGGTTACGTCACGAAACAGCCGACATCACTGTCTGGCGGTGGTACTGAGTACTAGGTCCAGACCTTGTGGTGAACACACTGTCTACGCCATCTTGGATAACAGTACTTGAGTCATCACCTGACATCATGGCCGCCATCTTGGACGACAGCGCCCTCTTGTGGTGGCGCTGTGTACTAGATCAGTTGGAGCGCAAACCTCATGGCGAACACACTGCATGGTGGTGATGCCTCTAATTGTTTAAATAAAGACTGGTGCATGATTTCGACTGCTGACGATTAGCAAACATGTTTGCAGAGTCTTTTAGATGGAATATTAGTTTGACAATTTACGAGTTGTTTGGCTCTCTGGACGTAAATGTACTGCATTATTTACGAATGGTTAGCATGCCTGTAGGCTGCACAATGTGTTATTTTTGACAGTTTACAATTAGCAAGTGTGTGTGTAGAGCAGCATACATGAGTTAAGTAGGAGTAGTTTGCAGATCTGTATGCTGTGGGGCATGTCAGAGCGCGTCTTCTGTATCACTGTGATAAATGTACTCTATTCCTAAATAAATTGCTCCAAAATAAATAAAGTACACTCCTTCCTCTCTCCAGCAGCCCTGTGCAGGCTGAGTCCTTTTCCTACCCATCCCTAGGAAGAGGTGGTGGCTGGGTGAGTTAGGTTAGTGGAGGTGAGCTTTGTTTCCTGCAATTTTCTTAGTTTGGTAGTGAAACCCCAAGTGACCTTTTTTTACTGCCAAAATTCAAACTTGGCACCAGTTCCTACAAAGAGGTGGTGGTCGGGTGACTTGGGTTAGTGGAGGTAGCCCAAGTGACCTATCTTCCCGCAATTTTCTTAGGTTAGTATAGATAACTGTAGTGTGATACATTATCCTGCTGGAATTTGAACTTTGCACCATTTTTCTGGGGAAGGAGAAGGGGGGGCATGGCACTTTCCCACCAAAATCCGCCATCTTGAATGATGTCACAGCCGTCATCTTGGATGATGTCATGTCCTGTTGCCAAGTCTACACGCCGCCATCTTGGATGACGTCGTCGCCGCCATCTTGGATACATCTAGCAACAATGGAAAGTGGGGCCTTGCCTGCTTTCTCCCAATACTCATGTATACATCGAAAATCATAAAATTATTAGATGTAATTGCTAGAAAGTGTTCAAATTCAGAAGATGAAATTCTTAGTACTGCCAATACACAAAAAAATCATAGTTCCAGAATTATTAGTTTGTTGCTCAGGGCGGGAAGAAAGTGAGGTTGGAGAAGGTTATAAAGGAAGGGAAGGTCACTCAAACACCAGCGTGAAAGGAACCAGCCTGTAGTGTGAGTGAAAGGGAGACAAAAATCATACAGATTGCCCTAACAACTGCTTGTAATTATTATCAGACTCTGAGATTACTTTGCAGACCTGAGCAATCACTCTCACATTGTCTTCATGGATTTGCACCAGAAAAGCTCCAGTCCTACTAGCAATAGAGAGTAGTTCTGTCTCACCCTTCTCATCAAAACGTGCCAGGCCAGATGAAGACGTCAGTGCTTCCTTATCAATATAGAAAGATCTTTCTTCCTCCTCACTGAAGCAGTTTTTGCAGTTGGGTGGCTTGTAATGGGAATCATTTATGAAACATCTGCAGTACAAGAGAATTCTGAGGAGCCCTCGCGCAACAAATGTTCTTGACAGTTGGAAAATGTGATCTGTCTTACTTTTTTCTGGATCAAATGACTGTATTTCCGATAATTAAGTACCCTAAGGTTTTTACTTTGTGGGCGCCAAAGGGACTCTTTTCCCGGATTTAGGTGCAGGATGCACTTCCACATAGTTGTCAGTTGGTTTAGAAGCTCTTAAAATGACCTTTGAGTCAATAACACTGTTATCCCGGTAGCAAAGACACTTTCCTCGCTTGCTGCCAAAGCAGGTTCTCCACAATGTGTTTAGTGGTGGCTGGAGTGTTACACAGATCAAACGGCATAACTTCATGTGATAAAGATTCTCAGGTGTTATGAAAACAATCTCTTCCTGGACAAACTCGTTAACTTTCATCTGCCAAAAGCCTATTTGCATATTTATAGTTAGAAATAGATCACTCCCATCAGACAGATCAAAGTGGCCCTTTTTGGTGATTTCGTTCACCTATCGGTAAGCAATGCAGAACATACTGTGTGTTCTTCAGAATATCCACAGGTGAGGACCAAGTAGCATCTTCTGCACCTCCTACTGAATTACTTGTCCTTCAGCTGACAGCTGATATAAGCACTGAGTAATAGAGTGACAACCCCCAGAGTTCTCCTTGTTCACCTGTGATGGTTCTGATCATCGTTGGCATACAGGTTTCTTTCATGGGGCTGGGTGCTTCACGGTTTAAATGGATGTTCAGAGTACTCACTGCTGCATGAACGTCTTCGTGTAGCTTCGCAAATCTGGAGCTACAATCTTCTACAGTCAACGAATGTTTATGACGCTTTCAAGAAGCGCCATTCCAGGATAGCATTATGGCAGTGTTCTAGTAAAGAAACAACTACGACAGACTGTGTTCTGTCAGTGATAGTTATTCATATAACGTAGGTTCCCATCAGTTGGGTGAATTTTCCATTTGCAACCTTTAGAACAATGGCCATTGCTCCGAATACAATCTTCTTCAGATGGTGAAGATAAGAATCTGGTATCACAATAAATGACACCTCAGAACAGGCTAGTACTTGGACAGTTGGTCGATGTAATTTCCTGACACATTGGTGACTGTCACCAATGGATGGTTTATCATAAAAAATGTTCAAATGTGTGTGAAATCTTATGGGACTTAACTGCTAAGGTCATCAGTACCTAAGCTTACACACTATTTAACCTAAATTATCCTAAGGACAAACACACACACCCATGCCCGAGGGAGGACTCGAACCTCCGCCAGGACCAGCCGCACAGTCCAACACTGCAGCACCTCAGACCGCTCGGCTAATCCAGTGCGGCAATGGTTTATCTGTGGCAGGCTCACATACATAGTTCAACTATGGTACAGCGATGGGCTTCATCTCATATGTCAAATGCAATCATGTGCAGTTGCCCGGTGCATGTAGAGGAGCCCTGTTGTTTGACATCTTGTGGTATAATGATTGCCAAACACTCTTTTTTCTTTACAGACTCTGCTCTACTTTCTTTACAGCAGTGCACAGCACCAGTGCGTCCGCAATGGAAGCTGTTATCATCTATTCTCCATGTGCCCGTTTATCTGCACAGGAATCCAATTAACAAGGGACTAGACTTTATCTGTATTGCTAAGAACCTTAGTTGTTGCCTGACAGTTGGAAAATAAATCTGGGGTTCCAACTCCATTCCTCCATACTGATCTGCCTTGTTGAGATTGGGGCCAATGATCAATGACATCTTTTTGAATTAGTGAATGCACTTCCTCATTATTGGGCTCAACGCGTGTTGCTGCTCCCTCTGGTTGACGCAACACACATAATAAAGTCTCATATTACTTTTCTATCTAGCTGCCGTATTAACAATGGATGGGCCTAGTAGTCTTCCATTACTGCCAACTGTATGAGAAGTCTCTCAGTCATCTTTTGGGTTTGAAACATGTCTTTTAAAAGACGTATTATCTTCTACTTTTATTTATATTACGATGAAATAATTACTCTGTATGACAACCATGTAACAGGTAATGAATATGATATAATGTATGCGAGAACTAACACAGAACAACACACGAGAAATGTCAAGGATAATTTTTAAATCTCTTAATCAAAAGCTGGGAAACCAGGACTTCCTCTTCTTGTAGTCACTTTAGTTGTCTCTTGCAAAGCGATCAGAGTTATCTGTATTGAGGTCTATGTACTTTTTCATTCACTGAATAATAATTATCAGTTTTCCTCTAAATGTATCTGCAATCATTTTGTAGAATACCTCTGACGTCCCGCCACGTTTTGTGTATGAACGGAACGATCTTTCGGACCTAAAAAGTTCAGACTGTAGTTCATTCTAAGGTGCTGAAAACCTTCAGTACCTAGAGTGTTGTATGAACTGAATATTACTAATGATCGTCGTCCTAGGGAGGATCTCTTCCATTATTATTCTGAACGACACTTCCTAGCTCCGAAATTCAATGGGCTCGTGGAAGCATTTTTTCGGTGACCCTCGGTAAATTCCACCAATCACCCAATTTCCTACAACTTCACGGCCTTTCCTTTTCCCAAATTTCGCCTCATCTATTTCAACGACGACTCCTGGTCCCGTTAACTGTTGTGAATTGTTTATCGCCCACTCAATATACACTTCACGACAGAAAGAAGCCCAGTCAGTCACTGTACGTGTAGACATGTCAAACAAAATATGTGATAAGTCTCACAGTCTTCGGATAACACATCGAAACACACATGGCGCAAAAGTTGGAGATTTTTCAGGCCATCATTCGTGAGTCACTGAACCACGTTACGATCCGGGCACTGCACTTGAATGTTCACTGCACATTGACCACGTGACTACCCTTCCGCACCTTCCTTCGGCGCCAGCAATTAAATGATTCCTCGTTTCGTTAGAAACTGCAAGATACCTTGCATTTGGGGCACTCTAATGAGCGTGGAAGGGGATTATGTGCGACCAACCACGACCGCAATTCGGCTATGCTCAATCTGTAAAACGCAACTTTAGAGAGAAGGTTGCCCTTAAACTGCACCTCGAAGCCTGAACTACGACTAGGCAAATAATAGTCGCCTTCAAATGTGACCAATTTTCGTAATACATCACACTACTCGATACGGTATCGACAGTGATCGCACGATAATGTCACGTTTGATTCGTCCAGAGATATTGCGAGAGACTCTGTGCTGCGAAGTAATCACGATAACTCGTTCGAAAATTAAGATCTCCATTAAATAGGAAATTTATAATTCAGTTTATAACGAATAGTTACGTACATACACTAAAGATCTGCTCTTACTTTCCTGCCTATTCACGCCATCGGAGAACTCGACATATTCGCGAAAATAGCCGATATTCATGACATAAGGTTATACACTTATCAGCCAGAGCATTACGACCAACGACTTAGCATCGATATAAACACTTCCAGTCGATAGCAGCGTCGCCTGTCGAAGAATAACTGCTGGATGGCCAACCCTCAATGAAGATGTCGGACTCGAAGGTTAGGCAAAAGTGGTAAAACGGGACAGGCGGCGAACTGTAGGGGAACTAATACAAGGCTTTAATTCTGGGCAGAACACATGCGTGTCTGAACACACTGTGCATTGAACACTCGTAATGATGGGCCTCAGCAGCCGACAACCCATGCATGAGCCAGTGTTAACACGACGTTTGCAATTACGACTGAGATGGGCACATGACCATCAACACTAAACGTTGGCGCAGTAGCAGAGCGTTGCACGGTCTGATGAATGCCGATATCTTATTCTTATCCCTATGGGAGGGCATGAATATGTCGTCTTAGATGGCAACAGCTCGACACCTGTGTTGCGGGATGGAGACAAGTTGGCGGCGGCACCTTAATGTTCTGGGGAACATTCATGTGGGCATCAATGTGTCCAGTAGAGCTGATGGCCAAGCAATACCATACACTGGTTGCAGGCTACGTACACCCTTTCATGATGATCATGTTTCCCGACAGCAATGGCATTTTTCGACCAGACAATGCGCCATATCACAAGGCCAGGAGTGCCATGGAGTGGTTCAAGGAAAATAGTGGCGAGTTTCAACTGATGTGCTGGCCCACCTACTCGCCAAATCTGAACCCAATTAAACACATCTGGGGATGTGATTGAATGTGGCATCAGAGCTCACCGTCCCTCCCCCTTGAATTTAAGGGAATTACCTGACTTGTGTGTGCAGATGTGGTGTCAACTTCCTCCAGTAACCTACGAAGGCCTCACTGTTTCCATTGCACGAAGCATCGCTGCTGTTATCTGTGCCAAACATTGACATACTGGCTATTAGGTAGGTGGCCATAATGTTCTGACTAGTCGGTGTAAATTTCACTGCTGTGCCAGAAGCTAACCGTAACTTTGTCACTACAACAAGGTTTTTTTGCTTTCACATTAAGAGGTTTTGCCCGCTAACAAACAAGTAGTTGCCTTCTAACGTAACCTAGACGTGAGCCTACACTTCAGATCAGCCTGTCATCACAACCAGATTTTCAGCCTTCACATTCGTTGGCATTGCCAACTCACAACCAAACCATTGCTTTCCAACATAACGTAGACCTCCCACTACGCTACAGGTCAGTCTCTCACCACACCAGATGTTCTGCTTTCACATTCGTTGGCGTCGGCAGCTCACAACCAAACTGTTGCACTACAATCTAATCTAGACCTCTAGTTACGCTACACATCAACCTGTCACCACGACCAGATGTTTTCTGCCAATTCAAGCTGTCCTCTAACCACACTCGTGGAAATCACGACCTATTTTTAGAATAGCCAAATATTTGTAACAACGAAGAATATAAAACTCACTGCTTCATTCCCAGCAGTTTCACTGTAGATTATTTAACCCCCCAAAAATTTACGGTGGCAGTTGGCACCAATTCGTGATTCCTGACAATATTTTGAGCAGTACAATAGTCAGCATAGTGTGCCAAACAGCGCATTTTGCACTTATTTTGTGTGTGACATACCACTGGAGACCTTATACTAGTAATTCACTTGTACATCAATTATAAATTATGACTGCCTTCGAATAAAATATGAAGGAGTAAAATATATGATGGTTTAGTAACAATGTCACCTTGTCGTGGTCCCCACCCCCCTCCTTTTTAGTGTTCTAAGATTAAATTCTGTTAGCCGGCTAAAGTGGCCGAGCACTTCTAGGCGCTTCAGTCCGGAACCGCGCGACTGCTACGGTCGCAGGTTCGAATCCTGCCTCGGGCATGGATGTTTGTGATGTCCTTAGGTTAGTTAGGTTTAAGTAGTTCTAAGTTCTAGGGGACTGATGACCTCAGATGTTAAGTCCCATAGTGCTCAGAGCCATTTGAACCATTAAATTCTGTTGTTAAGTCAAAGCCGTACCATACTCTTGAAAATCACCATATGGAAACCACGACATATTCGGAACAAAAGAGCCATATATCTCTCGCAAATAAAGAGTAGCAATGTCATTGCTTCAGTCGCATCTTTTTAAGGTGTTGTCTTACATCCCAGCCTAACCACTTCTATGACGTAAAAAATGCAGCCAACATTTCCGACAACCAAAATTATTTATAAACCCATAGCTCTATTTCTGTACTGTAAGTATATTAATTTGTGTGTGAACACGACAGAATATTCGTGTCTGCTGTGCTCGCTGAATTGGCTAATTCGATCACGAGTGCTATGCGCAAAATTGTGTAAAATAGGTACATTTCTCAGCGTTATCTAGATCTCATAGTTTCAGAAACTATCGTACGATACCGTATTTGGTGGATTTCGTATTTATACTTCTTTATTGCGCAAAGATTTATTTTCAGTGCTAAAGCGCATTAAAGGTCTACCGGTACAATAGTCAAGAAGGCCTGAGACACTAAAAAGAAAATGTAAAAAGCAATGACACACGAAGAGTAATGAAAGTGACGAAACATAATACGGGAAATTAATTCAAATTTTATGTGTAATAAAGTAGTTACCGCATCATGTCATAGCATTTGCGACGTGTTCTTCCCGGGCAAACTTTTCCTAACACACTGCATAATTTTTACCAGATTCAAATATTTATTTCACTTTTTATTCTGGCAGTAATGAAGGATATGCTTCAGGTTACTCCTTCTCCTGCAATGCATCGATGTGCTTGCACCACTTATGCTGATATCCTTCAAAAGAACTCGATAGACAAGACGGTGGCGCATATAGAAATTACAGTTCATCGCTCTATAAGTCAAAATTATTTTAGTATCACTAAAGTGCACGTTACGCAATAAAATTGTGTCAAGTGGCGTCAGAATATGCTCAGTTATGCAGAAATGGTACCATCCGCATTGCTTCGCGAAAATAGACCAACAAAATATCTCGTGTGCAATGCGAACTGTGAACTTTGAAGTGCTAGAAGAATAGCAAAAGACTTGAAAACATCGAACGAACACGTCACGCGGATGGAAAATATGGTAAAATACTTATCCAAATGACCACATCAAGATCAAAGGATACCCAGATTAACAGTGAACCAAAAATATAAACCTATTTCAGAAGCACTCAAACTTCCTTCAGGAAATAAAGTCCGAAATTTGCATTTAGTCGACAAACTTAAAAAACTGTAGAGGCTTGTGAATCAGATAAAGTGCATCGAATTGGATCGCAAACAACAAAACGCTTAAAACTGGCTCTGAGCACTACATCAGTAGAACCGACTATCGTAAAGGGAAGTTAAACAAACCGTTTAACAACGACACTCTGCTAGTTGACAGCCACGGCAGAGGGATGCAGGAATGGTTAGCTATCAGGAAGATGCAAATATTACCTGCATTGAGAAACCTGGAGCTGGATTGCAGGAAATTTTGAAGGACTACAATAAAGAAAACAAGGTATTACAAAATCAGTGTCTCGTAATTCTAGGCGGCGCAAATTATGTATACAAAAATGAATGCAACCACAATTCTAAGAGACACATTCAGTAAAAAAGACGATCAAAAGGTGATTATGATAGGCATAGCACATAGGCATGACCTTATGGCATCTTCTGTTATAAATGAAGAGATCCAAATGGCCAACATGACTTATAGACCGATTTGCCAATCCCATCCAAATGCTTCTTTCCTCAGCATAGATGACCTGGAAAGGAAACACTTTACAGCACACGGCGTGCATCTGAATAAAAAGGCAAATCATTACTCAATCAGAGAATTAAAGTGTTTCTGGAAACTATTCATCACAGAAATGAGAACTGTGACACTGCCATCATGCAAAGCAAACCAAACAAGCCACCTTCCTAGATGTTGACCTTCATCTCAGAGATGGCTATATCAGAACCTCCGTCCATATCAAACCTACTAACCACCAGCAATACCTCCACTTCGACAGCAGCAACCCACTTCATACCAAGAAGTACCTTCTGTACAGCCCAGCCACTCGTGGTCGTCGCATTGCAGTGACAATATACTGAGGGTCTCACTGGAGCCTTCACTGACCATAATTATCCTCCCATCCTCGTACAAAAACAAATCTCCCTTGCCTTATCTTTCCAGTCTCCCACCACCTCCCAAAGTCCCACAGTCCGGCCACAAAGGAGCATTCCCCTCGTAACTCAGTACAATCCGGGACTGGAGCAACTGAATTACATTCTCCATCGGGGTTTCTTTACCTCTCGCCATGCCCTGAAATGAGAAATGTCCTGCCCACTATCCTTCCCACCCCTCCTACTGTGGTATTCCGCTGTCCACCGAACCTACACAATATAGTCGTCCATCCATACACAACCCCTGCTCCCAATCCCTTACCTCATGGCTCATACCCTGTAATAGACCTTGATGCAAGACCTGTCCCATACATCCTCCTACCACCACCTACTCCAGTCCAGTCACTAACATCACCTATCCCATCAAAGGCAGAGCTACCTGTGAAACCAGACATGTGATTTACAAGCTAAGCTGAAACCTTTGTGCTGCATTCTACGTAGGCATGACAACCAATGCACTGTCTGTCTGTATGAATGACCAACAAACAAGTGGACAACCCTGTTGCTGAACACGCTGCCAAACATGATATCCCTCATCTTAATGACTGCTTCACAGCCTGTGTCTTATCAATCCTTCCCACCAACACCAGCTTTTCTGAATTCCGCAGTTGGGAACCTTCCCTGCCATACATCCTACGTTCCCATAACCCTCCTGGTCTCACCCATTGTTAGTCACTGTCATCACCCATCCAGCCCCCTCCCTGTTCCCATTCCAGCGCTATACAGCAGTCATTTCACTGCCACATCCAGTCTTTTAATTTCTTTTATTTCTCTCCTTTCCGCTACTTACCCCCTCCCCCTCCGCACCTTCTCTCCTGCCCTCCATCTAAACTGCAACACTTGCCTGTCCGCCACTCCCACCATACTATCCCTCCCACTCTCCGCCCCAGCCTCCTCCTTACCCCCACTCAGTCGCTCTCATCATGCACTGGTACTGCTGTTCGCAGTGTGGTCTCAGCTCTCTGAGACTGCAGATGTGTGTGCTGGAATGGAGTGAATCTTTTTATTGTGCCTATCGCGACTCAGCATCTCCGCTATATGGTGAGTAGTAACTTTCCTTCTCTGGTATTGTTACATTCCATCCTGGATTTTCCCTTGTCTGAAGATTATATGGGTAGATCATGTAACTGATGAAGAGGTAATGAACAGAACTGGGGAGAAGAGGACTTTGTGGCCCAACTTGACTAGAAGAAGGGATCGGTTGGTAAGACCTGTTCTGGGGCTTCAAGGGATCACCAATTTAGTACTGCATGTTTTATTTATTTATAACTGTCAAGGCCTCGGTTTGTGAGTGGACACTTCCTTGACAGTTGTTTGTTTGTTGGCAGTCTGCATTAGGTGTTTCGGAGTCTTGTGTTGTTGCTTCCATGCTGGGTGTGGTTGTAATCTTGGCTTGTGCTTCCGGTGTAGTTACTTGTCTTCTGTTGTGCATCGATGCTTCGAATGCAACCTCAATTAGCCTGTTGTAGGGATTTTCCATTGGATTCTTCACACTTTGCAGGTGGAAGTGTAGTTTATTCCCTATTGGTACTGGTTGAAGTTTCGCACTGAAGAATGTCTTGAAACTTCTTTAATTGCTTCCGCTACCTTCATCTTTCTATCCAGTAGAGTATTTACCAGGTAGTTGTGATCACTCTTATCAAGTTGTCGGTTTTGACGAATTGATCATTTGGGGTCTCTTGTGTGTCGCTATGTGCTGATTTGTCTATGCATTTAACCGTTTAAGTCATTTCGAGGGTCACTGAGGCTGGTAGCCTTCTCAGAGATTTGAGGTCCATTGGGTGGGGGTCTCCCTCACAGTTTGCGCACTTTACCTTTTCTTCTGTAGAGCTACACTCCCGGCGCATCCTGCACATTTGGGTGTCTGAGCGTTTTTGGTCGGGTGCTCATAACTGAATCATTTGGCACAGCGAACTGGTCATGGTGGAGACAAGTGAGGCGGCTCTACTTTGTATGAGTGCATGTGTATCCAGAAGCTGTCCGTCAGGAGTTTGTCCACTGTGGTTTGCTCTTTGGTGAGCCACACTGATTATTAGGTGTGAATTCCGGAGACTTTCACGACGAGATGCAGATCGCATGCTCCAATATGTAAACCAGTGAGGTGAGTTTTTTCTCATCTCAGTGGTGGTAATATCAAAGTCAATATTATTGATTATCACGTACATGCAATGGTTTTGTGTTAGCTTTTCATTCTTTAGGGGTGCAGTATTACTTTGCACTGCAATTCGCTTCTGATCGGTGTTGGGTCAGGAACTTGTCAACTTTAAGCTTTACGTCTGGATATGGTTGCTGTTCTGTTTCTGTGTACCACTACGTCTGATATGTATTGTACTACATTTGGCGCCTTCAGTGCATAGCAGAAGGATTTTTGGGTTTATTCTGGTGCTAGGTTTTGCACTGTCAGAGTCGCGGGTTTTGTGCGGGGTGTTGTGGCTCTGTTGTCTTGCATCATTGGTTCTTGATGTTTTGTTTGCTTACGTTCGGTCACAATGATGTTCGTGCCGTTCAGTGTCAACATCTTGTTATATTTTGGAGTTTCAGCTCAAGGTGTTGCCGTGACTGCAGAATAGGTTTTTCCAGTCGGTGTTGTTTGCATACTTTACCATTGGTTGGTGAGGTCACATGATGTGAACCGGGACTGGCTGACAAAAGTGCATCACAGTATCGATGTCAGTGCTCTGGTGACTAACATGCTGTATTTGGCGGAATTAGTATTCATACTTTTGTAATAAGATAATATGCAGTGCACATGTTGCCATGCATCAAATATATTTCCAAAACATGTTGTTTAACACGGTAAAAGTTTATTTTCATTTGGGAAAAAGTGTATTTTTAACTGAGAAATACAGGACTGCCCCCCCCCCCCCCCCAACTCCTTTTCCGCCTATATGACCTGACTAAGTGGGATAATATGGGAGAACTTAGCTCCTTATTATCAGAGGATCAATTAGTTTTCCATTTTACTGGTACTATCCAATGCTATAACTGTTTTACCATCAAATACACTACTCAACTTATAGCCTTATTGGGTAGGTATAAGGCAATTTCTTACAGCGTTTTTTTTTTCTTCTGCAAGTTATACAAGAAATTTTTGTTGGTAGAGGATGATAGTATGTTTTCATTATTTGTACCTGGTTAAATTAGCCTTGTCATGTTAATCTTCAGCAGTTCACTATGATGTTAAAAGATCTTAATAAAAACAATCTGGATGAAATTTTATATTCCTTTTATATTAATTACTTAGTGGATCACTTAACCTCTATGGTACGAGCATCTAAACTAGATTTTAGCTTCTTTACCATTTTCAAATTGGCATGTAATATTTTATCAAGACGATCTTCAAATGCTTTTTATTGTGAGGTAACAATTCTGTACAGGGCAGCTGCATGAGCCTATTAATGATCTTTTACATAAGATTTGGTGGATCACTTCACCACTAATATATGAACGAACACACTAGAAGTCAGCATTACTTGATGTATCTTAAAGGTGGTATGCAACTATACTTACTGATTTCATTTTATATTATTAAAAGAAAGGGGATAGGGATTTAACTACTACATAACAAAGAAATGAGGTTAATGATAATATAATGAAAAGAACAGATTGCTACTCACCATATAGTGGAGATGTTGTCTCCAGATAGGCACAACAAAAATACTGCTAAACAAGTAAGCTTCTGGCCAAAAGGCCTTCTTCTGGAGTAAACAACACACACATGACCACTGCCTCTGGCTGCCAAGGCTAGACAGAGACAGTGGTCTTGCGTGTGTGTGTGTGTGTGTGTGTGTGTGTGTGTGTGTGAGTCGTGTTTGTGTGAATGTATGTGTGTGTTGTCTACCCCAGGTGGTCTTTTGGCAGAAATGTTGCTTGTTTAGCAGTCTTTATGTTGCGCCTGCCTGCCACACAACGCCTCCACCGTATGATGAGTAGCAATTTACCCTTTTCATAACACTGGCATTATTCCATCCTGGATTTTCCAAGATAACAAGTTTACGTAGTTTGTAATACAGAGGGAATTACTTACACTACATGACACCAACTGGGGCTGATGCATGACCTGAGTTTCCTTCTGCCTATACACTATTAAAGCCATACGCACAACATGTATTGCTGCAAATTTGTTGAATTACAACTCAGTCAAATGATATGTTGATGATCATTGATGGTGGACAAAATGGTGTTTTACTTATTGTTTTATATAAACCAGTTCGGATTCTGTACTTTTTTTTATTTTAAATGGCTATATATAGCTGAAATCTGGATATGCAAGAATAATAAAAAACTCAAGGGGATTGCGACTGATTGCTGCATTCCCTACTTCCTTAAATTCGATTAGCCAGTGACTTTCAGTGTAGTCGTGTGCTCAAGGACACGATTCACACAGCAGAAAATACTAAACTGTTTACACAAACTTGCTCGACATTTCCTGCAACTGTTCTGAATAACTGCTCAAGCAAGCAGTACATTTGAGACCACATATTTGTGTGAAAGTGTTTTTCCAATAATGCCATTAACAAAAGCAAATCTTAGGCGTATCTTACTGACATCTGTCTGACAGGAACACACATCCCATGATAAACAACCTCTCCCACAGTGGTATTCTGCCTCTTTGATGCACAGCAACTTGTACATTGCATATTTTCGTATTATAAAGATATAAATACAAATACCGCAAGGTAGCTTCCGAAACAGTGAAATCAAGATTGCACACTGCTATGCGCTTTTGTCAGTCAATTACACCTCAAGTCACGCATTCCTGTTAGTCAATGACAGCAGATATTCACAGAATAGGGCACATGATGTGGTCACCCAATAGCAACATCACTGTTAAGTAGTGCAAACACACAAGTATGAAAAGTTAATGTTTAAATTAATATACACACAGTATAGCTACAAGGAACTAAGCTTTCACATATAATACTGGTATTTTTTAGTGTGTGTTATCCTTTAAGATGAGGGTCATTCAATAATTCAAAAAGTAATACCCCACATTTTCTTTAAAAAAAAAAAAAAAAAGACATTAATACACATAGACAAACGTCCTTGTTGGTGCTTCACATGTAATGTTTGTTCTATACGCCGGTGAAGTTTTGAACCATTCTGGCAGATGGAAGAGCCGTAGTACAGCGTCAAAATGGTGTCTACATACAACTCACATTATAAGCAGTGCGCTGTTACTGAATTCTTGTGTCCAGAAAAAGAAACCGTGGTAAACATCCATAAACGTTTGTGTGCAGTGTACGGCAATGCTGCAGTTGATAGGAGTACAGTTGGGCGATGGGTAAAGATAATTACAGCCTCAGGAAACGCAGAAACAGAACTCCAAGATTAGCCATGCTCAGGACACTCTGTCAGAGTTACTGCTTCAGACATGCTGACTAGTGCGCATGGCATTATTTGTCCCGAACGGCACATCACGACTCGACAATTTTCTCTACAGTTATTGGTCAGCATTGGAAGTGCATCTGCGATGATCAAGACTCTCGGATATTCAAAGAGGTGCTCATGATGGGTTCCACGAATGCTCACTGTGGTCCACAAGATTCAAAGGAAGGCCATTTCATCTGAATTGTTGGAGCATTTTGAGACTGACAGAGAGACCTTTCTGTCACGGATTGTTACGGGGGATGAAAGCTGGGTGCACCACTTTGTGCCAGAAACAAAAAGGCAGTCCAATGAGTGGCATCATCTTCGTTCACCACAAAAGAAGAAATTCGAGACAACCCCCTCTGCCGGAAAAGTCATGGTGACAGTCTACGGGGTTTATGATGGCGTCATTCTCGTGGATGTGATGCCAAGAGGGTCAACCATGAATTCAGAGCCATATGTGAAGATTCCGAATGAACTAAACAACCATTTACTACAAACAAGAATCTAGCAGAAATCTTGCTCCTACACGATAATGCATACCCACATACAAGTCTGAGAACCTGGGAACACAGTGCCAATTTGGGTTCGACATCACTGCTTCATCCACCCTCCAGTCTAGACCTGGCACCCTCAGACTTCCATCTCTGTGGGCCACTTAAAGATTCTCCATGTGGAACACACTTCGAAGATGATGAGTGTGTCAATCAAGCAGTGAAAACATGGTTACGCCTACACAACAAGAGCTTTTACGACCAGGGAATACATGCTCTTCCACAACACTGGCATACGGCCATAGAATGTGATGGAGACAATATAGAAAAATAGGACATTGACAAGACATGTTGGTGTATATTATCACCAAATTCTGGCTCTTAACAATAAATATGTTCTGAGAAAAAAATGTGGGGCATTACTTATTAAAAGAACCTGATATAAACTTAGAGAAAGCTTTTGACAATGTTGACTGGAATACTCTCTTTCAAATTCTAAAGGTGGCAGGGGTAAAATACAGGGAGCGAAAGGCTATTTACAATTTGTACAGAAACCAGATGGCAGTTATAAGAGTCGAGGGGCATGAAAGGGAAGCAGTGGTTCGGAAGGCAGTGAGACAGGGTTGTAGCCTCTCCCCTATGTTATTCAATCTGTATATTGAGCAAGCAGTAAAGGAAACAAAAGAAAAATTTGGAGTAGGTATTAAAATCCATGGAGAAGAAATAAAAACTCTGAGGTTCACCAATGACATTGTAATTCCGTCAGAGACAGCAAAGGACTTGGAAGAGCAGTTGGACGGAATGGACAGTCTCTTGAAAGGAGGATATAAGGTGAACATCAACAAAAGGAAAACGAGGATGATGGAATGTAGTTGAATTAAGTCGGGTGATGATGAGGGAATTAGATTAGGAAATGAGACACTTAAAGTAGTAAAGGAGTTTTGCTATTTGGGGAGCAACATAACTGATGATGGTCGAAGTAGAGAGGTTATAAAATGTAGACTGCCAATGGCAAGAAAAGCGTTTCTGAAGAAGAGAAATTTGTTAACACTGAGTATAGATTTAAGTGTCAGGAAGTCGTTTCTGAAAGTATTTGTATGGAGTGTAGCCATGTATGGACGTGAAACATGGACAATAAATAGTTTGGACAAGAAGAGAATAGAAGCTTTCGAAATGTGGTGCTACAGAAGAATGCTGAATATTAGATGGGTAGATCACATAACTAATGAGGAGGTATTGAATAGAATTGGGGAGAAGAGAAGTTTGTGGCACAGCGTGACAAGAAGAACATGTTCTGAGGCATCAAGGGATCACCGATTTAGTACTGGAGGGCAGCGTGGAGGGTAAAAATTGTAGAGGGAGACCAAGAGATGAATACACTAAGCAGATTCAGATGGATGTAGGCTGCAGTAGGTACTGGGAGATGAAGAAGCTTGCACAGGATAGAATAGCATGGAGAGCTGCATCAAACCAGTCTCCGGACTGAAGACCACCACCACCACAACAACAACAACAACAACATATAAAACACATTTTTGCCAGTAAAATTTTAAATAATGCTATAAATGGCTAGTCTTCGGGGTCCAAAATTGGTATAAGTGGCTGATCCTCAAAGTGTTAAGTTCTGAATGAGAATAAAAAGCTCCATGATTTAATAGTATGAAAAGGATAGATTGGTACTCACTATATAGTGGAGATGCTGAGTTGCAGAAAGGCACAACGAAAAGATTACTGAACCCATAAGCTTTCAGCCAGAAGCTTTCCTTCTGAAATAACACACACACACACACACACACACACACACACACACACACACACGACCAAGGTCTCTGACTGTAAGCAACTTCGCATAATGGGAGAAGCAATCAAGATGTGGGGTTAAGGAGGTGGCTGGGGTGGGGATGGGGAGGGTGAGCAAACACAAGTGGGAGATGGTTAACTGTTGATGTGGGAGAGTACAAGGATGAGGTGGAGAGAGGGTAGGTCAGGTAGGTGCAGTCAGAAGGTTAGACAGGTCAGAGTGAGGGAGGAAAAGGAGTGAAGTAAGAAAACTGAGGGTGTGCTTGTGGAACAGAAGGCTGTGGCGTGAGAACAGGGAAGCGACAGGTGGTTGAAAGACAATGACTAACAAAGGCTGAGGCCAGGAGGGCTACGGGAACACAGGATAAATTGTGTGTGTGGCGGGGGGAAGGGGGGGTGTTCCCACCCACCCATGCAATTCAGAAAATCTGCTGTTGGTAGGAAGGATCCAGAGGGCAGAGGCTGTGAAGCAGTCTTTAAATGAAGAGCATTGTGATGGGCAGGATGCTCAGCAACTGGGTGGTCCAGCTGTTTCTTGGACACAGTTTGTAGATGGCCATTCACATGGACAGACAGCTTGTTGGTTGTCATGCCCTCGTGGAAAGAAGCAAAATGGCTGCAGCTTAGCTTGTAGATCACATGACTGGTTTCACAGGTAGCCCTGCCTTTGATGGGATAGGAGATGCTTGTGACTGGACTGTAGCAGGTGGTGGTGGGAGGACGTATGGGACAGGTCTTGCATTTAGATCTACTACGGGATATAAGCCATGAGGCTTGGGGAGCAGCGGTTGTGTAGGGATGGATGAGTATATTGTATAGGTTTGGTGGGTGGCAGAATACCACTGTGGAAGGGGTGGGGAGAAAGTGGATAGGACACTCCTCATTTCAAGACATGACAAGAGGTAGTCAAAAACCCTGGCAGAGAATACGATTCAGGTGCTCCAGTCCTGGGTGGTACTGAGGCACGAGGTGAATGCTCCTTTGTGGCTGGATGGGAGGACTTTGAGAGGTAGTGAGTGACTGGAGGGATAAGGCATAAGAGATCTGTTTCTGTCTCTGTTGGGATGGTAATTACAGTCTGTGAAGGACTCACTGAGACCCTTGATATATTTCAAGAGGTAATGTTCGTCACTACAGATGTGATGGCCACAGGTGGCTAGGCCATAAGGAAGGGACTTCTTGGTATAGAATGGGTGGCAGCTGATGAAATGGAGGTATTGTTGGTGGTTGGTAGGTTTGATATGGATGGAGTATTGATGTAGCCATCTTTGAGGTAGAAGTCAACAATGAGGAAGGTGTCTTGTAGGGTAGAGCAGCACCACATGAAGAAAATGAGGGAGAAGGTGTTGAGGTTCTGGAGGAATGGATAGGATGTCCCCACCCTCAATCCAGAAAACAAAGATGATATTTCTGAATTCTAACCAGGTGAGGGGTTTGGGATTCTGGGTGCTTAGGGAGGATTCCTCTAGGTGGCCCATGATTAAGTTGGCTTAGGACGGTGCCATGCGGGTGCCCCAGATTTGTTTACAAGTGATGCCTTTAAAGGAGAAGTAATTGTTGGTGAGGATGTAGTTGGTGACCATGAAGGACACTGCATGTTGTTGGGCAATGGGAAAGATAGAGTTCAATAGCGGTTAGGCCATGGGCATTAGGGATGTTACTGTAAAGCGAGGTGGCATCAGTAGCGATGAGCAGAGCAGAGCGAGGTTTCAGCTACCTCTCATTGTACCCTGAAATGAGAAATCTCTCACCCATTATCCTCCCCAACCTCCCACAGTGGTATTCCACCGCCCACCAAACCTACACAATATCCCCGCCCATCACTACACAACCTGTGCTCGTATCCCTGCAACAGATCCATACACCCTTTCACCGTCACGTACTCCAGTCCAGTCACATGCATCAACTATCCCATGAAAGACAAGGCTACCTGTTAAACCAGTCATATGATCTACAAGCTAAGCTGCAACCACCGTGTTTCAGTCTACATGGGCATGACAACCATTCACATGAATGGCCACCAAAAAACTGTGATGAAGAAATAGCTGGACCATTCAGTTGTTGAACACTCTGCCCTTCACAACATTCTTCATTTTAATGACTGCTTCACAGTCTGTGCCATTAGGATCCTTCCTACCAACACCAACTTTTCTGAACTGCACAAGTGGGAACCCTCCCTACAATTTATCCTACATTCCCATAGGCCTCCTGGCCTCAACCTTCGTTAGTCATTGTCCTTCATTCACCTATCTCTTCCCTGTTCCCACTCCACAGACTTCTATTCCACAAGCACACCCACTGTCTTTTTAGCTCTCTCCTTTTGTGCTCTCACTCCACCGTCTGTCTAACCTTGACACCTAGCTACCCTATCCTCTCTCCACCTTGTCCCTGTATGCTTCCACAAACAGCACTTTACTGTCCCCATCCGTACCCTGCTCTCCTTCCCTCTCTCCACCTCAGTTTCCTCCCTGCCTCCACCACCCAGACTGCTTCTCCCATCAAGTGCAGTTGCTCTCAGTCTGATCTCAGAAGCCAGAGGCAGTGGTCATGAGTGTCTGTGAACTGCATTTGAGTGAATGTGTATGTGTATGTTGTCTGTTTCAGAAGAAGACCTACTGGCTGGAAACTTAAGGGTTTAGTAGTCTTTCTGTGTGCCTGTCTGCAACTAAACATCTCTGCTATATGGTAAGTAGCAGAATATCCTTTTCATAATACTGTCATTATTCCATCTTGGATTTTCCATTGTTTCATTTTGCTCTATGATTTAAGAAATTTATCACGTTTCCTCATATGTAACAGAATTCATCTTGTGTAAAAGGAAATTTACTTTGAAAGTAATGCTTCTCGAACCACCATTTGCAATATTTTCCTGTGACCTATTCGAAATGTAAACAGTTGTGATGTCACATTCATCGAAAGCAGTTTGATGTTATCAATTATTAGCTGACCACAATACCATTGCACCTAGGAGTGAGGGCACGTCAGCTGGCTTATCATGAGTTTTATTGTGATGTTTCACAAGAACGCACTGAGCCACTTGATAGTATACACACAACTGTCTCGAGATCATACACAGTATTAGGTATTTTTCTTAAGTAACCACTGTACTTGTTTACTGTCACGTCACCATGTGTTTCTCATAATGGCCACGAGAGGCCAAGTGCAATAATACTATGGTCAGGTAGTTTTTGCATAGTCTTTGTCCTAAAGTGTTTGACATATTTTGCTATCGGGAGACCTTTGTGTAACTGTTGTAAATGGCGCATTTTCTTTGCAACTAAATTTTAATTTTGGTGTTGTTCCCTCGTTTATGTATTACTGCTGCAGTATTATTCTGCAGTAGCAGGCTAAAGTAAAATTTTGTGTTATAGTATTAGTTCTTACCAGTCAAAATTACAAAAATTGAACTGAAAACTAAAACAATGAAAAAAACTCCTGGAATTTTAAATAATCCCCAGGTGTTCCCCAGACAAAAAAAAATTCCCACATTTTTCCCGGGTCACAGAGCGTATACACCATGATGCAGCTTTCTTTGTGGGTATGACCACTAACAAGCTGCCACTGCAAGCTGTGGCCAAGAGACAGCTGGACCATCCATCTGCTGCGCATGCCACACAACATAGTGTGTTTGACTTCTACAACTGCTTCACCATTTGAGCCATCTGTACTCTACCCACTAACACCAGTTGTTCTGTATTGTGCAAGTGAAGAACTCTCCCTGAAACATATCCTTCATCCCCAAACCCCCTTTTTTTCTTTTTACAATGAGGCTGTCTGTCACTCAGTGCCTTCTCTATCCGGTGAGCAGTAATCTGTCCACTTTACACTGTTACTACATCCCAGATATTCCCCTGTTTAAGTTTAAATGTTAAGCTATATTTTTATAAGATAAACAGTAAACAGAAACATTTGCAGTAACTGAGAAAGCAACAGGTTTTTACAAGTAGTAACTTTTCCTCTACTTTCCTAGGTTTCATGTGGCTAGAGCAACCAGAAACGGTATTAAGCCGTGTTTTGACAGTTTATTGTTTGTGCAGTGTACACATTAAGTTTCTGTGGTTAGTAAATACCTCAATTCTTTCCACGTCTGAGGGTTCTTCTTATTGATGAGAACTGTAGAACATATTGAGTGGAATCATTAATTAATGAAATGAATGCAGATGAATTAATTAATTAATTAAATGAATGAAGATAATAGAGAACAACAAATGCGATGTGATATAAGTTCTGACAGCCATGAAACTGAGTATTATTTTTCTCAAAATTTAATTTGTAGTTATTGACTGTGAAAAGGGTTCATCTAATTGCAGTAGAGCTTGTTACAAATAGGAGGTGTAACATTAAATAATTTTTTTATTTAATTTTCATTTGGCCAATAAAAATATATCTTAAATTTGTTATGTAGGAGAGAAGATCAGTTTTGTTTATTTCTGCAAAGATGTGACTAATCATTTTTAATCTTTGTGAGTAACCATTTTTTGAAGTGGAGAGGCAGCTATCATCTTCAGGATGCCAGAGATTGAAAAAATTATGTTACATTTCTCCAGACAGTACAAAAATTATTAATTTGCAACAGATGTACAGATGTTGCACATTTCTGATGACTAGTCTCAGTGATGTTGAGGGGTTGGAATGACTGGGTTATATTTAAAGAATCCATACATATGCTCAAACTAAATTGACAGCAATATATTATATCAGTTACACAAAATAGACTTCTTTACGTAAGTCAGGAGGAGGAGGAGGTTGACACCATATTATTTACTTCTGTGGCCACTGTATGTTTTCTGTTCCTACAAGTAATCATTTGGATGCGAGGGACATCACCAGTTGTCAAAATATGGCACTGACTAATTGGAAAGAACTTTATATGTCACCAGAGCAGTTAAACAGTTTAACCCTTTTAGAGATAAATATAGTAATGATGCAAATTTGTGCAGCAAGTTCAAACCACTATCAAATCAAATGAAGGCAAAAGTGTTGGTATCTCTGCATTGCAACAAGGGGAACGTTCGGAGATCATTTGCAAGAGCTTACTTACAACTGTACTGCTGCTGTTGTAATCAGAAAGCGGTTTGGCGTCATCAAGAAAGAAGTTTCATTTGAACATCTGTGATTTCGACAACGTGAAAAATAATTCAAGTAAGGATGAATTTGTCAATTTTATACGGTCTGGATCTCATTTGGATTTATTTACTACTGATGATTACTGTCCTTTTATTCTTCAGGTGACAATAAGTACAAAAAACAGATTCAAATACAGAAACATTTAGTGAATTACAGATTTCACTGTAGGACACTGCTGTGTGAGGGGCAGTCATATGAAAACTGAACACCCATCACAATGGAACCATGGACTGGTTCCATTCTAACCACACTCATTCAGACATTTATCCCACTGGGAGGTGAGACTGTCAAATCCTTGTTTCACAGAATGTTGTTGGCTACTGACGGATCCTTAACCACACCCACTCTTGTACTTCCTCATCCAACTGAAACCAACATCCACACATCTTTCTTCAGATCATCAAAGATGTGAAAATCACATGGTGAAAAATCCAGGCTGTATGGAAGATATTGCAGTGTTTCACAATCAAATCACTTAAGTGTAGCTTCCATCTGATTGGCACTGCATTATCGTGAAACAGGATGATTCCGTCTAACAGCATTTATCTGCGTTTTGACCTATGGCGTGTCACTGTTTCTGCAAAGTGTCTTGACAGGGCTGCACACTGATTGTGGTTCCACAGTCAAGTAACTCGATGAGCTGAGGGCCCCTGCTATCAAAGGAGGAGATCATCATGACCTTAAGTGAACTTGTGTGTACAGCTTTGGACTTCTGAGGGCGGGGGATATGTTGGATGTTTCCGCTGTTGGCTTTGCCACTTGCCTTCGGGCTCGTAATGGTGGCACCGTGCTTCGTCTCCTGTGATGATACGGGACAGGAACACATGCCTCACCTCATGGCACCTTAGCAGATGACTCTCACTTGATGCTATTCTGTCCATCTTTTGCCCTCTGTCAGGTGATGTAGCATCTACTGTGCACAAATTTTGCAGTACTGCAAGTGGTCTTTGGAAATAGCATACAAGGAGCGATAGCTAATGACAATGAGAATATGAATTTCATCCAGGATCCGTGTGTCTCCCTGGATAAGGCCATCAGTCTACTCCAACACATCAGGCATAATGGCTCAGAGGGCCTGCCGATCATCTTGCAGTGATGTGCACCATTCCTGGAACCTCCTACATCACTCGTGAACACGGCAGGGTATGCAGTGTTCACCACACACAGGAGACATGTGACGATGAATTTCACATACTCCAGCACCCTCAGCCACCTGAAAACTGACCATGTGTGTCTGCTCTTCTTCGCTCATCTCAATGTCAATAACTGGATGAACACAACAGCTCAGTCCACTAACAACCAAGGTCGTAACCAAACAACTGCATGAACCAATGATGTAGTACAATGCTGTACCCCAACCATAGCAATGACAATGTCAAAACAATCAACAGTAGGGCCACCTGCAGCACAAACAATCTCATGGCGGGTGTTCGGTTTTCATTTGACTGCTCAACTTTTTTTATCTTATTTTCTGTATATCTGAAAAAGTTTAATGACACAAAATGTGGCATTAGTTGAGCACTTTTTGTACAAGTTACTTTCACTGCCAATATCTTCCAAATTATGAAGCAAACAGTAACACTCTCTTGCTGTATCACTAAACTTAGTACGCAGTTTTTAAACACAATAAAGATTTTAAGAATAGACATTCTGAATGTCTCAACAGAACTGTAGTCAAATACGTATAACTTTTTCTTTAAAAATCTTCATACAAATTTTTCTCTCTCTTGAAGTATGTTTTAATTATATACTTCATATATTATTGTAGCATGAGGTCCTTAATAGAAGAAATTTTACTGAAAGTTTTAAACAGTTCAACAATTTAATTTAAAATTATGTTCCCTCCAAAAACAATGAGAAAAAATGGCACTGCAAGAGTGATCTATTACCATTATCATTAACTGTGTACAAATCTGTGTAAGAAAAACTTTGGAAGATTTATGCTTTGCTACTAGAGCTCAAGCATGTAACAATCAGTTATTTTGTGCCTCCTAATTCTCAAGAAGTATAACTGAAGTTGTTTAAACTACTGTAAGTCACTACTGATAATACAATGACGAATCAAAACAATATGACAAATGCCCTCACATGTTTGAATGCCTCCTGGTGGTGTTGCAGGCACAGGATGTAGTAAGGAAAGAATGTAAGTGGATGAGAGATGAATGGGCTGTCACTATAGCGAAGATACCAGGCTGCAAATGCGAAAATCCACTGATGCAAGTGGTTTTGACAAATGGCACATTGTTGTGGCACTGCGGCTGGAAACGAGAATCTTTGAAACACCAAATCTGGTCACCTGTTCGCGTGCCACTGTCATGAGCACCTATGGAAAGTGATTGAAGGATGCTGGAGTAACGCATAAGCTGTATGCTACTGGAAGGCCGCATCTCATCACAAAATGTAGAGGTTGGAGGATCCCCCAGTATGTAATCCAGACCAGACCATTCAAAGGCCACTGCTGAATGTGGAGCTTTATATCACACAACCCCATGATCTTGTGCTGACCTAATAACATCATGAGTTACAACTGCAGTGGGCACAGCATCACTGTAGATCAATAGAAATGTATTGTCCGTGGAATGAACCACATTTCCTGTTACACCAGGTCGATGGCTGAGTCCTTACACCCCATAGTCAGGGTGGATGGCTGCTTGAAATGTGCACCGCGCCACAGGTTCAAGCCGGTGAGGGCAGAATTGTGCTACAAGGTGTATAGAGTTGGGCTCCTACGGGACGTATGGTAGTACTCAAACACACCATGACAGCAGTGAACCATGTGAACATGACTGCCGACCACCCACGTCTCTTCATGGTTGAAGTCTTCTCTGATGGCAATGACATCTTCCAGCAAATAACTTACCACGACACAAGGCCAGAATCATGCTGCAGCTGTTTGAGGAGCATGATAGTGAAATCACACTGGTATCTTCGTCAGAAAATGCCCGATCCGTACCCACTGGAACACATATTGGGTGCCGATTTCGTGCCCACAAACCACCACCTCATGATTTGTGGGAATTTAGTTATCTGTCAGTGGACATCTGGTGTGACGTACTTGTAGAAAGCTACATACTTTTAGAAAGCTATCAAGGACTTGTAGAATCCGTGCCAAGCAGATTCACTGCTGTGCTGTATTTAGAAAGTGGACTAACACGCTATTAAACAGGGTATCATAATGTTATGGCTCATCAGTGTCAATTAAATCAGGTGCAACAGTAATTTGAAGAAGCAGTTTTAAATGTCTATTTCTTCAACCTTTAATTACACAACTTGAAGGATAGTTCATGGGACGCACAACATACCTGGTGCGACCAGTAATCAAAACAAGATTTGAATGAAGTATATATGGGCACAATACCACTGGTCAATATATATTATATCCACATCAACTACTGCAGTTTATCATGGAAAAAGGAGAAGCAATCAGACATGTTGTCAAAAGCAAATTTTGAACAAAAAATAATGTTAACCTTGCAATGGTGATTACCATTTCGTGAATGGTACTGAATACTGTTTATGTCAGTTTGCCACGAGCACACACAGTAGAACCAATCTTGGAATTCATTCACAGCTGTGTTACAAATTAGTGTCTTTACTGTGCTGTATTCTTCAAAGTAAATGGACTTTTCCATATTACACTAACACATCACAGAAAATTTAGAGGATGAACTATAGTCTGCTTACTAGTCAGGCTACTTTTTTTAATATATAAAAGCGACTGGGTACAAGATGCCTACATTATACACTCATATGGTGTGGTTATGGTACTCAGGCCACATCTTAATTTATACTAACCCTTCTCCTCTTCCTACCTTCTGTTTTCATCCCTTTCTGATTCCAGGGCTGGACATAAAATACATATTTGCCATGTTAATTCTCAACTGCCTCCATTTACACACACTTTGTCTGTTTGTGACTTCTTGCCTAGCAACTTTTGTTAATTTTATTCACTTTCAAATGCTTTTTCTTTTTCCATCACTTCCACAACTTCAAAGCTCCTATTTTGTCTCTCACATTTTATTGTCAGTTCTTCTCTCCCAACATTTTTTTCTTTTTTTTCCGTACCTCTGACAAAGGTTAAGAAGACTGATGTAGTACTCTCTATTTTCCATCTTTTTAAAGTTTCACTCCTTTTTCGCTTCATCCTACGAAAAAATCTTCTAATGGTGAAAGTGTCAAGTTCATGTCAGCTTTTTTTCATTTTACTATCAGTCCTATATTGATTTTCAGACTCTCCGCATCTTATCTTTGGAGCAAAGGATAAATATCAAGTGTGAATTGTTTTGCCCTGTGCAGAATATATCCCTTGAAATAGAGCACTACAAAATGCTCACATTTGGCGAAGCCCATACCTCGCTGAATAAAACCCATATTTTGCGGTATATCGCTGATGCTGAAATGCCACCATGTAACTGCGTATCTTATGGATACCAGCTGGGCCCAGGAGCCGTTGGGCTCGCCTACGGGCCTGAACAGCTGCCAATTTTGAGTCTGCTGCACGCAAATTTAGTTCTTGAATTGTTCTTCTCGCCATGTCTGAAATACAAAACAGTAACATGTAACAAGTGTCATTTGTTCAGAGTGCTGTACATTAAAAAAAACTTAGAGGACTAGATAAACATTTAAAACACAGTTAGTTTCAATGGAAGTTACAGACTGACTGAAAACTGATGCCAGGCTAATGTTGCAATATCTTATATTACTATAGGTTCACACTGGGACAGTGATCACAAATAGAAAGAATCAAACAAATGTAAAAGCTATCTCTTGGAAATATATGCACACACACTGTATGGTATTAGGGAAAGTCAAGCAAAACACACATCATCAACTCAGTCAGCACAGTCATTAAGGAGTGAGTCATACTGAAGAACTGTCAATTTCATTTCTACATGTGTAGAAATGTAGAATACATAAAGCTATTTGGTTAGGATTTAATGCCCCTTTGACACAAACATTAGCAATGACACTGTGTTAGCTTAGTTTTATTAGTAAATGAATTTTCTTTCAATTATATTGTGCAAAATTAAAAACAAATAACAAAAAGAATTTCACAAAATTGAGGGATACAAAATGAAATTGCTTCCAATTTTAGTTGTCAGCGTCTCCGATGGAACAAATAAATAATAAAATTATTGCTGAAATGGGTACTTTGTTCCACTGAATGGACTGCCACTCTAGCCAGAGTTGCTGGAGGTAACCGCCATGTATTTGTGAGGTATGTTTGCTTGTGTAAATGTGTGTGCATTTCTCTTTTCTGAAAAAGGCTTTGGCTGGAAGATTATGTGTAACAGTCCTTTCATTGTGCCTGTCTCCAATTCAATGTATCACCTTTATGCTGAGTAGCAATCCATCCTTTACATAATATTGTTGATACTCCAACCTGGACTTTCAACTGTTCACTTACTTTTATGTAATAAAGAATGATCTCACCTGGTTTCCAATCAGGAGATTTATGATAAACAGAAGTTAGTGGTATCTCGAGAACTCTTGCAACAATAAACAAATAACAAAACCTTTCAAGGTGAAGTGATTTCAAGAGACTACAAACAACAAATGTAGTGCTGCTACAAAAGTCCAATAATTAAGAGGCAGATGATGCACATCGTTTATTTATAAAACAGCATTTACCATACGTGAATAGCGTCATACATTTTCAGTGTTTGCTTCACCATGTAAGAACTAGATTTCTTTTGATACAACTGAACATAGTATACTATCACAATTACTTGAAGCTGCACAAGATGTCTTCACATACTACATTTTCCACAATTATTTCTGACAACTGTAAAGGCTTTACATAATTAATTTATACTGTCACAGTGTGATAAGTTGAGGATAACTCCCCATAGTCAGAGCATCAGTTATTGTGAAACAGCTACTGCATTGTGGCAACTGATGTGTCCCCTCCACAATGAGTGCAAGACCCATGTCACTCGCCCAACTTATATTTTTAATAGACAACCATGCAGTTTGCATATGGTTTTGCCGAATCATTCTGAATATTTCTAGTTATCTTCAACCGGAGTAACCAAGTGGGGCAAGTGGTTATTAAATGCTGCATTTCATGCAAATAGCAAATTTTTTAGTAGATGAAAATAATTCAGTTAACTTTGGTTTCTGTGACTGAGCCACAAAGAGGGAATGGCCAAGTCGGGGCGGTTTATAGCGGCCTCCAGAGGTGGCCCGAGAGAAAGCTAGTGGACACGCTACCCCCGACAGTGAGCAGTCGTTACCTTTGTACAGGATGGGGGTGGGGTGGCGCCCTCATCCTGCACTGTAAAACTCAAAGCTGCAATTTCTCCACTACGTGGAAAGCTGGCCCAGACTCAATTTTTTGCGGCCAAGGTGCCGTTTCAACACAAAAGATGGGTCTGGCACCACTACGGGCCGTGTTGGTGAGGTGCATTCCTTATAAATCTCCTACACCGCTGCACTTGGCATGGGACTCTGAAGAAGCATTTCGATGGTTCTGTTAGCAACGCAGAAGCCTCGAGAACGTTTCAACTTAAAATTCCTCCCAGAAGCCACCCATTGGCTCAAACTGTGTGACGTGGGGCGATGATTCCCACATACACAATGTCTGGAGGGAAGACAGGGGATTAGTGGAAATTTTGTTGCAAGAAGATGATTGGGCAGCCGCTGGTGCTGGGTAGGAGAAACTGAGGGTAAGCTTGATCTGAGAAACGAGATTCACGTTCTGACTTCTTTAGTGAGCAGTCATTGCACTTCGTATTATCCGCTACGGAGTATGGAGGTAGTAATTTTACCCAAGAAAATGTGTATACCATAACTGCGCATCGTCGCAGTTGCAGCTCTGTCGGTCACATACATAGCAACTCATCGAGCAATGCAGACAAATGACTGCAGCACTGGGTACAGCTGCAGTTATTATTGGTAAATATAGGCAGCACTGGCATACTTTGATCAGCACTGCTCCATCTTGCTAGAGGGATCGCCACTTTATGTCTTTTTTTTCATTTATTTATTTTTTTAGGCTAGTGACAGGATACACATAAAATTTAGTGCAGTACATCTGGATAAGGAGAATGCCAGCCGTCACAGAAGCTATTTTAATGTTTACTGTGTAGATTTTAACTGTTCTCTTCTTACCACTTAATAACAATCAAATTAATTTGTGTCTGCTGAACTGAATAAATTCAATAATTATTCTGGTACTCACATCAATAACCTGTTCAGAAAATCCGTTCCTTGGCTACCACCAATAATTAATTTTGGAGGGTTATAAAAAAAAGGATAAAGATTTACATAATCTTATATGAGGAACCTGGTCATACTCAAGTTAGCTGCTTAGCAGAGTGAACATAGCAATGTTGTCAGAGCGTGTTGTGCAATTAAATATGCCCCTCTCTTGGGTTAATTCTTTGAATTTCGACTGTAAATTGTACTCACTTGCACAATAAATTGTAACTTTCTTGTGATGATTCAGCAGCCATTTCCCACTACCATCCACGAAACTTATTAAACTCCATTTGCAGGATTTCCATTCCTGGTTCAGAACAATCAGGGCTGTTCACATAACTGCAGTGGTGTACGAGTGGTATCACTCTGATTGTCAGTAATGTATTTTTCGGAGCCCCACAGGATAAAGACTGGATATGAAAGTTACATTAATTTCTATTACTGACGTAAAAGATACCAAAATAAATGTAAGACTCATGTATTTCAAGAGAGGTAGTTCCATTTTTTGGTAGGGTTCTATGTATATATAACAAGGTAGACATAAAATAGTCATATATAATGAGTTCTATACTTGTAGCAATATAATCACAGAAGCTTTTAGTTACAAAATAGACTGGAGTACCATCTATACACACACGCGCGCACACACACACGCGCACACACACACACACACACACACACACACACACACACACACACACACACACGCAAAATAATACCACACACTACTTCACTACGTGAAGTTAAATTTTTGTATGATGTCAGAAAAATTAAACACTTTTGATATGTTCTTTGGAACCTGTATACAGATGGGTGACATCATCCAAATGGTGTGATGTTTCATCAAGCTGCCTACTTTACATCTTGTAGCAGCCCCGATGGCTGGTTTATCTTTTGCTGGTTACCATCTTATACACAACCTTCCTTCTACTGTCAAGTGCTGTCCCCTGGTACCTGGGTGCACCTATGCTGGCACATTTCTTCAAAGGAGGCACGGGGATGAGAGGTGCACACAGTGGAACACAATTCATGATCCTCAGGATCCATGACACCACTGTGGGGGTCAGGATGCTGCTAATCGAAAGGAGGTATGTCCATGTGGTGTGATCTCATCTACTCAGTTGGCATGGCATCAAGAGATCTCAAAGATTGTCATCATACTTTGAGTACACTGATGGTAGTATCCCCTGCCTTACTTAATTGGATATCTTTATTTTCAGCTCATAATGTGGTCAGATATTTACAGATTATTTTAAACTGTAATTGCAAAATGAACTGGGCTGTTTTAATAACTACTTCTTGTCATAATTCAAACTATGTCCTTTGGAGATACTGTGCTCTGCAGCAGCTGACAGTGTCAGTTATTCCTCATCTGTGTACCACTTCTGTTCACACATCTTTCCTGAACCATCTGGGTGGTATGACCTACGTACATTATCCCAAACTAGCACGGGATGTAGTAGATTCCTGGTTTCTGGAGTTCTAGGTTATCCTCAACAGACCATGACAAAGCTTTCTTCTTGGGTGGTGGATGAGATGCACATTTGCGTTATGTTACCTGAGTATTCTTCCAATTTTCACATATATTTTAAATTGATGCAAGGGATAAAATGTAGATGCAGTAGGTTTCTCTTCTTCCTGTGCAAGTTGTGGCCTGGGCTCCTCCAGTTTTATGACAAACTTAACCTGGCAGTGATTGTCTGCAGGTGCTGCAACTCTGCTGCCAAACACTCTCAGTTGGGGATTTCTCAAGTCCTGTGCACTACTGTGCCAACGAACCTCCTTGTTGTGAAGGATCATGACAGCATTCAAGTATATTTGTATGTGCTGATTTGCAGTAAACACTGTTCTAGTGTGCCATCTAGCCTTTGCTTGAACGGAAGTTGGTTTTTCTCTTCTATCTCCACTGTGAAACTGATGTTTCAGTGCAGTGAGTTCAAATGCGCTACAAGTGTTGCAGATGCCATCATCTAGATCACAAACACATCATCTATATACTGGAAAAAAGCAAGTGGATTTGCGCACCGTTGACTAAAGAGCTGCTTCTTCCAATGCCCTCAATCATATTGGCTACCACCGGTCCTAGTGTGCCATTCCATCCATTTGTAGAAATTTCCCTCCCACAGGTTTTAGCCTTCTGTGAGGAAAAGTTCAAAGAGTTTCACTTGCAAAAGTTCTAAATCCTCTCCTACAAGGTTAAGATACGTATCTCAGAGGTGCCCCAGTAAAGAGTGAAAGAACATCAAAGCTCACCATGAGGTCTTCCTGGATAACCCTAGTGCCACTAGATATAAACATGGAGACTATTTCCACTACAACATTTCTCAAGTGGTAAAGCATTATCAAGACAAATGGAATACCACCATGTTATCCAACTACTGCTGGTCCTTATAAAGTGACATTTGTGAGGCAAAGTAATGCAGGAAATCAGGAAAACAATATTTGAGGCATGATTGTTTTATTTTTTCTTATGTTCCTTATTTCTTTTTTTATTCTTTTGTGCACTGACAGGTGGTTGGTCAGTTGCATTTTTTTTTTTTCAATTTTTTTGTGACAACGATCAAGCTAAGTACCAATGATTGATGTAAATTTCTTTAAGCACTCTTGCTTGCACTATACCTTTATTGCTTTTTGATGCAATATTTTTATCATCTGCAAACAAAACCAACTTGACATCTGGTACAGCTGGTAATGTTACTGGTTTTTAGACTAGTGACATGGCTCAGTCACATTAATGTGACCACCGCCTATGTTTGACATCAATGTTCCATGACTTCTCATAGCAGGTGGCAGCACTAGCAATTGAGGAGGGTTTATAGAGGATATTGGGGGATGCACAAAACAGTGCAGTCATTGCCATAATGTGGAAATGGAGCAATTTACCTGACATCCAAAAGCGCAAATTATTGGCTTTCAGGCCAAGGGTGGATGCATTTACAAAATGGCTAAGTTTGTAAACTTTTCATGTGCCGCTGTCGCTAAAGTATAACGTACATGGCAAAATGGTGCTACCCAAAATTGTAGCAAGTGCAAAACTACGGTACACCACAGGCCACAGATGACAAGGGTGAACAGGCTACCAACAGCGTCTTCTCAATGACCGTACAGTGAATGTTGCTGCACTGGGCCTCTGCAACAAACGCCTCATTCATAAACACATATTGTGCTTTTATTGGTGACAAAGGCAGAATTCACTTGCCAAAACCACAACTGGATGTCCAATGAGTGGCAACAGATGGCCTTTTCTAGATGAATCATGTTTTATGTTCCATCCAACTGAAAGCAAACACCCTGCGACAATCATCAGAAGGGTCTAGTAGGCTAGAGGAGTGAGCATTATGGTCCAGGGAACATTTCACGGCACTTCCTGGGTGATCTTGTCACACTGGAAGTCACAATGCACCAACACAAGTATGAATCTATCCTTGGGGATCATGTTCACCACTAAACGCAGGACAATGCAATATGCCCCACAGCTCCAGTGTACGAGCACAGATCGAAGAGCACCTGAATGAGTTTACCGTACTCACCTGGCCACTAAAATCCCTGCATTTAAACCCAATCAAGAATCTGTGGAACCACCTCAATAGGGCTGTACACATCATGGATCTTCAACTGAGAAACCTGGCACAGTTGGCTATGGTACTGGAGTCGGCATGACTCGAGATCCATGTCTATACCTTCCAGAATCCCACCGACTTTCTTCCTCCATGTCGCGCAGCAATCTGTGCCGCAAAAGGTGGTTATTCAGGCTTTTGAAATGTGGTCAAATTAACGAGATTGGATGGTGTAATATGGTACCTAGTCATTCTTGACATTTTTTATGTAGGCCCTAGAGGGATAATTTGTCTCTATCTTCAATAGTCTAACAATTCAGGTTTTTAAACATTACTATGATAATCTCCCATAGTTTAAACAAACCTGTGATCAATAATGCTACCATTATTTGTATATATATAATATCCGTTACTGCTGGTCGATACACAATATTCTAGTATGGGTTACATGAGTATTTTCTAAGCAATTTTATTTGTGGACTAATTGCATTTTCCCAGTATTTTACAATGAACTGATGTCAGACACCTGCTTCGACTATGACTGACCCCATTTTATTTAAATATTTCATCAGTCTAGTGGCTGGTTGCAGAATAATAAGTGCTTTAAATATCATAAAAACTTTCAGAGAGAGAACTGAAAGCAGACCTACCAGATGACCAAGATTGATCATGGCTGCTGTATGGCTCCATATGCATCCTGAAATAAAGAGAAAAAAATTATTACATGGTAAGAGCATAAGTGTGTTGGCCAAGCAAGAAAGTCTTCATTTATAAAGCAAAAGTATTACACACAATACTAACTTTAGGAGGCTTCTGATAGGCACATTAAATTTAATGTACCTTTTGCACTGAAAACAATCTACCTTTCTTTTCATTTTTTGTCATAGGTCTCAGGGATAACAGAGAGAGAGAGAGAGAGAGAGAGAGAGAGAGAGAGAGAGGGGGGGGGGGGGGGGGTGCAGGGAGGGGTGTAAAATGGATTTTGTCTGAAACTTTAGTAAGTTCTCATCCTTATCTAAAAGCATGTCCAACTTTTTTGGTAACTCAACATTAACTGCTTATGAATGATTGTTCAGACAGAGATGTGGTGAAGAAAGGAAGGTAGGGAGAGTAAACGATTGTGGCAGTAGGGAGAGGGGAGATATATGTTGGAAGAAGGAGCAATAGTTGGAAGGCAGGAGTAGCAGTAGATTCCTCTTAGCAGCAGCAGCAAAATGTTTATTAATAAGAGGACTGGAGAGGAAAATTGTGGCTGAGGGAAGGTGGGTAAGTAGTTGAGATCAGAAACAGAGCAAGTATGAGCCCAGTGACAAGGGTTACACACACTCTTCCGTCTAAGCTATATTGGCATCCTTCATTCCCATGACATTTCTGTGAATACAATGAGTCTGAGAATGGTGGCACTACAGCCACTTCCTACTCTTCAACTGTTCCCTGTTACTGAAGCATGCAAGAATGTAAGACCAACATTGACTTAGTATGGAAGTAGAATGCATGATCTTGCTACTGTATTGTAGCACTGACTGAGCAAAAATGGCTGACTACTGGGATCAGATGGCACAAGAACAAAGCTGTTTTTTTGTGAGACTGTGATGGATTTAAGACAAAAATTACAGTGGTGCAGTGTATACAATTGCTAATTTGTTTCATAAGAGGAAGACCAAGCTTTGGCCAATGCAAAAAGATTGTATTCTTGTTCATGTGAGTACAATGAGTCTGAGAATGGTGGCACTACAGCACCTCCCTACTCTTCAACTCTTCCCTATTACTGAAGCATGGAAGAGTGTAAGACTAGCATTGACTTAATATGGAAGTTGATGCATGATCTCGCTATTGTAGTGTAGCACTGACTCAACAAAAATGGTTGACCACTGGGATCAGATGGCAAAGAATGACACTGTCTTTTGTGAGACTATGGTGGATGTAAGACAAAAGTTACAGTGATGCAGTGTATACAACTGCAAATTCGTTTCATAAGAGGAAGATCAAGATTCGTCCACTGCAAAAAGATTGTATACTTCCACTGTGAGATAACATATGTGTCCCAACAAACAAAAATAGGGCCAAGGGCAATGTCATTGTTATGTCCTTGTGACCAAAACATGTGCTATTTGTAATTCAGTAGCACACGTGAGCTGCAAAGATCATTCAGTATGATTCATGGTTCAGGTTTCAAAAACATAGCACTCATATCTGTAGCAATTGAAGTGGGATGTGAAGGCTACAGTACCTCATCTGGCAATCTATACCCATAAGCAACTATCCTGGAACCCGGTACCAACTGCAGGTTGTCTATTTACAAGGGTCACGCCAAAAGAAATGCACACTATTTTTTTTAAATCCATCTTTTATTCGACATATTTGAAAGTTTTACAGTGTGTAGATACCTCCTTTAGGAACAATATTTTCATTTCTCCACATAATTTCCATCCCTCTCAACTGCCTTACGCCATCTTGGAACCAGCGCTTGTATACCCGCACGGTAAAATTCTGGACCAACCTGTTGGAGCCACTGTGTGGCAGCGTGCACAAGGGAGTCATAATCTTCAAATCTTGTTCCATGAAGAGAGTCTTTCAGTTTCCCAAAGACATGATAGTCACACAGAACCAGGTCAGGACTGCAAGGTGGGTGTTTTGGTGTTGTCCATCCGAGTTTTGTGATCGCTTTCATGGTCTTTTGACTGACGTGGCCGTGCATTATCGTGCAACAGCAAAACATCCTGCTTTTGACGATGTGGTCGAACATGACTCAGTCGAGCTTGAAGTTTCTTCAGTGTTGTCACATATGCATCAGAATTTATGGTGGTTCCACTTGGCATGATGTCCACAAGCAAGAGTCCTTCGAAATCGAAAAACACCATAGCCATAACTTTTCCAGCAGAAGGTGTGGTTTTGAATTTTTTTCTTGGGTGAATTTGCATGATGCCACTCCATTGATTGCCTCTTCATCTCTGGTGAAAAATGATGGAGCCATGTTTCATCACCTGTCACAATTCTTCCAAGAAATTCATCTCCACCATTCTCGCGCTGTTCCAAAAGTTCGTTGCATACCGTTTTTCTTGTTTCTTTGTGAGCCACTGTCAACATCCTGGGAACCCACCTGGCACAAACCCTTTTTAATGCCAACACTTTCAGTATTCTGCAAACACTTCCTTCCCCTATCCCAACGTAGTGTGACAATTCATTCACTGTGATGCATATGTCAGCGGTCACCAATTCGTTAACTCTCTGCACATTGTCTGGAGTGTGTGCAGTACGAGTCCTGCCGCTGCAAGGGCAATCCTCAATATTGCCTTGCCCGCTTTCATCACATAACCTGCTTGCCCAAATGCCAACTGCACTGTGATCGACAGCAGCATCTCCATACACCTTTATCAACCTCTTGTGGATGTTTCCCACTGTCTCGTTTTCACAGCACAGGAATTCTATGACAGTGTGTTGCTTCTGACAAACGTCAAGTGTAGCAGCCACCTTGAAGACATGCTGTGATGGAGCCACCCACGGGAACAGGTTGAACTAAGTTTGAAAACAAGCAGGAAGGATGTATCTACACACTGTAAAACTTTCACAAATGCAGAATGAAAACTGTATTTTTACAAAAATAGTGTGCATTTCTTTTGGAGTGACCCTCGTAATAGCTTCCAGGGGCAACAAAAATCTGATTTTCAGCATTTTGCCTAATTAATGATACAATTTTAAAAACTCAAGATGCTGTCATAATATTTTCATTTAGAGGTACAATCCTATATCAAAAGCTTAACACAATAAGACAAATACTACAGTTAGAGACTGTGCATCTGTCTTGAGGCAGTGTAGCTGATGGCTTGCAAATACGTGTAATTTATTTATCCAGTATTTAGAATGAGAGCACATGTTGACTTCCAACAGAACTGACACATAATTTCAAACCTTTACGAAACTTTTTCTCACTGATATCCCACAAAATTGTGAATGGAAAAACATTTATTGCTTACTACATTTTCGCTGTCCATACAGTAAAATTTCAGCATCAACCATGACGTCTGATGTCTTTAATACCAATTCTATTTGGAACACTATTGACAGACAGTATCCACATATACCAATGAACGTACCTGTACAATTGTATAACTTATCATTCAGGATAATATGAAGTCATAAACATTAGGATGAGTTAAAAACCTGTTTTTGGTTAAAATGGAGTGCAAATTATCCAGATCACATTCAGCCATTGTTTCATGAGAGCATTTAGCAACCTCCAACAAATTGTAAACATCATTTCAAAACTTTTCTACACATTTTCTTGCTTACACGCTTAACGCAAATATTTGCAAAGTAATCCGACAATTGAAGCTGTTTTATAGATGCAAAGTTGATTCTTCAATGAATTACGATTTACTGAAGGTTAAGAATAGAATGATTTCCATTGCACACACTATTGAAAATGTGTTGGTACTGTCATGCCTCCCACCATCTTTTTAACAAAAAGGTGCTTAACAGCAAAAGTCAAAGGTAAATAAATAAATGCTATTAAGTGGTCATCTAAGTGCTATTAACTTTGGATCTGTCCCTGGAACTCACTCAAAATGCAAGAAAAAGTTGTTGTTAAGTGAATTTAAAACCACTTCATGAACACAAGTACCAATGGTAGTAATTAACCATATTTTGCCTCATGGATAAACTGTGGGGCCTCATAGCATTACCAAGGTGCACACCAATTAAGAGTCAAATAGAGATTATATGTTAACAGTAAACACAGGGGGAGGGGGGGGGGGACTGGCTAGTATCACACAGGTGATCTACACTTCTGCTGGTTATCAGGCATCACATCTAACACAGTGCTAAATATGTGACAACATATTTTGGGGAACAATTAGAAAGTGGATTTTAAATGTCAAACCCAGATAACTTTATTTGCACAGATTTGCAGAGATTACATCAAAATGCCATCATTACAATTCACAGATATGATGCAATGCACAAGCATTGTTTCAATGATTCTACACATCCTCCCCATCCTGGTCTATCTCTGGACATATGACCATGTGGAACGGGTCTAGCGATGTGCCTTCCATCCGCAGTCGCAATGATTGCTGTGTGCAGGATTCCGTCTCTGCCTTCTTGCCTACTTATGGATCCTGTACTCTAGCCCTTTTCTACAGGTGCTGTAGAGGAACTAATTCTTGTAGGAGTACTACATCACCAACTCGGATTCTCGCTGCTCCGTTTTGGCATTTAACTTGGTGAAAGTTATGAGGGTTGAATGAAAAGTAATGCCTCCACCTTTGTTAATTGGGTTTGGATGGGAATATTTTAATGAATCGAATGCAGAAATAATCCTTAGAATGTGATCTTTAATCACCAATATTCACTTTTCCACATAATCACCAGCCAATTGGATATATTTCTGCCAACGATGAACAAGTTTTGTGAAGCCGTCACCGAAGAAGTCGACACTCTGTTTCCGTAATCACAGTCTCACAGTTCTCTATCTTCATCAGAAGCATAATGACGTCCCTGCAGATCGTTTTTCATTATCAGGAACAGATGGAAGTCAGACGGTGCTAAATCTGGACTGTATAGAGGATGCCTTACAGTGGTGAGATTCAGCCTCTGAAGTTCTGCTGTGGTGGCACGTGAAGTGTGTGGTTTGGCATTGTCATGCTGCAGTAAAACATTTCCCTTTTCCTTTCGGGCCCTTGGTGGCTGTGAAGAGTTCGCTGCATTGTGATGTAACCACCTGAATTTATTGTTGTTCCACGACCAAGGATATCAACATGGGTAACACCAGCTGTGTCCCAGAACATATAATTTGCAAACCGTTACTCATCTTTAATGCCTCCCCCCCCTAGAACCCATGGACTTTCGTCACAATCAGGTGACTTTCATGCATCAGGGATACAGACAGCCATGCTGCTGGTTCATTCTCCTGGACAAAATACACACAAGACAAAACAGTTGCTTATTCGGATCTCCAAGCAGAGATAACCCATCAGCATGTCATCAGTGGGAAAAATAGGCATTCTACGGAACAGGGCATTAAGTATTACATACCTTAATCATGCAACTATGTTGAAGAATTTTGAAATGAGAAATAAACAGGTGGAGTTGAGATATCATAGGTGTTAGTGAAGTGTGATGGTAGGAAGAACAGGATTTCTCGTCAAATGAGTACAAAGTTCTCATAAAAAAAAAAAAAAAAAACAAATACGGATTATGCAGCAACTGGCCTAATAATGAATAACAAATAGGAATGCCAGTGAACTACTTTTAACAGCATAGTGAACACATTATTGCAGCCAAGATAGTCACAAAATCAAGACTCACCACAGCATAAGGAGGAATTGGCATCGTAGTTGTGCAGATGATAAGGAGACAGAGAAATCACCTGATGAGATAGAAGCAACTATTCAGTTCATTAAGGAATGTCAAAAAACAATAGGACTAGTGGCTGCTTTTACATCCACTCAGCAATCGACTATATTTTCTCCCTACAAGTTCAATTATTTCCCAAGCATGTTGTTGTGAAATCAAGTGATTTATTATGCACACATCTAGTACTTCAGAATTATTAGGAGACAGGATCACTGACCAGTATTTATTACCAGGAGGTTAAATTCCAAGTACTGCTGACAACATAATTCAAAGCAGAAAAAGCTATACTTAACTTTTGGAACTGGTAAATAATTCATCCAGAAGGAAAGAGGAGGCTGTCCTGTTGTGAGGATGGGGAAAGATAAACAATGAGATTAACAAACTCAGTCTAAAGTTCCTGAACACAGTAAGAAAAGATCACAGATGAGAATAAAGTAAGGAAAAGACCAAACATGTGGGTGCCCACACATGAGGCTGTTCCATTAATAAGAGAAATATAATTCAGATGAGAGATAACACTGGTGACAATTTGCCTGAGAATAATGCTCTAAACCATGCTTCATTCTATTATTCAGCCACAAAGCTATAGCCTAAAAATAGCTGTTCAATACTGTTAGGTGGTATAATTTGTTTTCCTACATGCTGATACCCACCATTAAAGTATTAATGTAAAATCAGAGTATAATTATCAAGTATATTTGATTCTGGTTAGTAATCTAGATAGTAGCGATTTATTACAAATCTATAGATATATAAAACAATACCAAATTACAAACTATTTTTTTCCTTACCTTCCTGTATGATTGTCCAAATAAGGCTCTGGTTTCAAGTCCAGTACAATTTCTTCATCCTCCTGCAAAATTACACGAAAATATGTCACAAAATAACTTACTTGATAATCAAGAGTGAGGCACTGAACTACATGAAATAAAGAGTTTAGGCCTGTCTCCATGATTCTTTCCATCATTGACAGATTCAATTTCCAACATGACTATTATCTTAACATGTCCGTAACAATTCCATCTTTTAGATCCCGTTTCTTTATTGCCACTTTTTCTTAGTGGCTCACTGTAGAATGTTTTCATTCTTTATTTGATCAATCCATTGCTACTCTAAACAGTTAACACTAAATTTCATAGGCTTCAACTTCAAATCATTTCATTCCTGTCTTCACCATTGTCCATGTGTCAAGTTTTTTACTTTTACATGTTATGTTGGTGACAATGCCACTATTTTTAGTTGTGCTAGGCAACAAAAAGAAGTTGTGTTGCCTAACAAGGTAATGGAATGCGGTCTCAAGCCATAACACAAAGGAAGGAAATGCTGGACTCTGATTACACGAAAGTTTGGAGAGGAAGCTTTGAACTAAAATTTTGGTAGCGCATCAATAAATTACATAGTCAGAATTTTGTTATAAATCAAATCTGTGTTAATAAGGGAATATACTGTTGTCTTATTATTTATGTATCAGGTTCTGGAGAACCACAGAAGCCAAAGTTACTTGCTCATGGAACAAATTGAGAGAGAGAGAGAGAGAGAGAGAATTAATAAAAACACGAAAAACAGAGTATGTGAATAAATAATACATAAAGAGAAAAGTTCTCAACCACTGTGTCAGTCCTGCAGAAAATCTACTGAAATGAAACCTACTGAATAGTGCACACCTTTCTGTACAATACTCCAGGAAGTTTTATCTGAGTACATACATGTAAAAACCAAGAAACAGTTATGAGCTATAAAACTTTCAAAAACTTGTTTACGGTAGAGGACTGCAGCAACATTCCCCCTTTCAATTATCAAACAAACGGAAGGATGGCTTACATAATGTTTAGTGTATCTGGGATTATATAAAAGTGAAGATCCTTAGACAAATATAGCACCATTCTTATCCGTCATCTAGCAGAGATAATTGGAACAGCGAAAAGTTCCACGGGGCTGGAAGAAGGCTCAGGTCATAGCAATCTATAAAAAGGGTAGAAAATCGGATTCACATAATTACCGGCCAATTTCACTGACATCGATTTGTTGTAGAATCATAGAACATATTTTGTGTTCAGACATAATGACCTTTCTAGACTCTGAGAAGCTCATCAGCAGAAACCAGCACGGTTTTAGGAAACAGCGGTCATGCGAGACACAGCTGGCCCTCTTTGTGCACGATATACAACAGGCTCTAGAGACCGGCTCCCAGGTTGATGCCATATTTCTCGACTTTCGAAAGGCATTTGACTCAGTTCCACACTGTTGCTTGCTACAAAAAGTGCATGTTTATGGTCTATCCAATGACATATGTGGTTGGATAGAAAGTTTTCTAACAGACAGGGAGCAGTATGTCGTCCTGAACGGGGTAACTCCAACAGAAACAAGAGTAACTTCAGGTATGCCCCAGGACATCTTAATAGGTCCTCTGCTTTTACATAAACGATCTGGTTGATGGTATTGACAGCAGCCTTAGACTGTTTGCTAATGATGCTGTAGCCTGCAGGAAAGTAGTATCACATGAAAGTTGTGAACAAATCAATAAGGATTTGCGGAAAATAAATGCGTGGTGTAATGACTGGCAGTTATCTCTCAATATTAGTAAGTGTAACCTACTGTGTATAACAAGGCAAAAATCCCCATTAACGTATGAGTACAAAATAAATGACCAGTCTTTGGAAGCGGTAACATCAGTCAAGTATCTGGGTGTGACTATTCGAAATGATCTCAAATGGAATGATCAGATTACACAAATAACGGGTAAGGCGAACTCTAGATTGCGGTTTATTGGTAGAATCCTGAAGCAATGCAGTCCTTCAACAAAGGAAATAGCTTACAATACATTAGTTCGTCCGGTTTTAGAGTATTGTTCGTCTGTATGGGACCCTTACCAGTTGGGTCTGATTCAAGAGATTGAGAAGGTCCAAATAAGAGTGGCAAGATTCATAACTGGTACATTTAGCCATCGTGAGAGCGTTACAAATCTCATAGAAAGTTTGAAGTGGGACACACTTGCAGGTAGACGACGAGCTAAACAGAAGGGGCTGCTCACTAAATTCCGAAATCCAATCTTCACTAAGGATGTAGAGCATATATTATTACCACCAACTTTCAAATCACGTAATGATCATCATTCAAAGATAAGGGAAATAAGAGCTCGTACTGAGGCGTTCAGACAGTCGTTTTTCCCTCGCGTGATCCACGAGTGGAACAGAGGGGGGGAAATATGACTTTTGCGAATTGTGCCCTCCGCCACACACCGCTTAGTGGCTAGCGGAGTATATATGTAGATGTAGGAAACACGGCGAAAACACAGCACTGTAAAAAACCAATGAGAGTTTGGCCACTGGCAAAGTGGCGCAACAGCAGTGTGAGAGGACAATGCCCTACAGAACCAATTTGTGGCAGAGATGATAGAAGTGTGAAGTTTGTCAGGTGTGTGTGAGGTAGTGTTGTGACTCTGGACATTAGTCAAAGATTGTACACAATGTAAAACATTGATTCTCATGCTCGAACAATAAGTATACATATCTATGACTTTGCGATATATCAGTGACATTATGGTATTCCAAGTTTTCTAACCCCAAGATCACATGTTGATAGCAGAAACGAATAACAAGAGAACCAGTAGAATAGAATAACAGAGAACCCAGTGCTACAGTTAGGAGGTGTTGTTGAAAACAGGATGTAACTCATTAATAAGTGTGATGGTGTTGAAACATTGGTGTTCATTTGTTTGTTGGTCTTGTAAGAACTTCCAGTTAACTTCACACTGTAAATTCTAGGGCCTCAATTTGCATTTTAAGTAGTGCCTAGCAGTAACATAAAATGTAAGAGAGAGTACATCACATTACACGTGTTTCACGTCCATACAGAGCTGTCTTCCAAACATAAATTTTCATTATCTCTTTTGGTATCAAGATATATAACAGTTGGAAAAGTGCAGGACAACCACTTAGTGTACTTTTGCATTATCTTAATTTTATATTTACTGGATAGACATAGGACAATTAATTTTGCTACTAAAAATTAAACAAACCCATGTACAGACAGCTATACTATGCTTAAGAGTATTGTCAGCAGGCAAGGTGGTGACACTGGGATGTAAGAGCAAACAAAGTGCTGCCATCCACATTCACAGGCCATGTACAGACAGCTATACTATGCTTAAGAGTATTGTCAGCAGGCAAGGTGGTGACACTGGGATGTAAGAGCAAACAAAGTGCTGCCATCCACATTCACAGGTTACTAACGCTATATGCACCAACTAACTGAAGACACCATGACATATGTTTGTTTTTGTGGTCACCCTAATGTTTAATTACTTTCACATTCAATTCATGGTGGGAAGCTATCACAAAAGAATTGTTCTGAATCATTAGTCATGTACTGCCACAATGTTGTAACTTGAATGTTCAATACCAAAGAAAATGATGGATCTACTGGAAAAGGAATAGATATTCACGGAAGGATGTTATTTGCATTCTGCAGAATGGAACAAAAATGGCCTTTCACATATTCATTTCTTACTACGTTTACTGTATTGTTTCTTTGACTGTTTTCAAAAAGTCACTTGTACAGAAGCACCCAGTCTCAAATTATATGCTAAGCTATTTGAAATATATTAATCAAACAAGATACTGACAACAAATGGAGTGAAGTTGGACAATTTTGGACTTTATTTCTGAAACCAATAACTTAATATATTGGTTTTTCTTTCAGAGCAATATTATCTTTTGCTCTAACATATCCAATCAAAAAATAAAGGGAAAAAAAAGAAGAGAGAGAGATTGGTCAACTTCACCCAACCTGGGGTTGATGGCTGCTGACTGCCTCTTCTGCGAAAAATGACTCCAGTGTAGTGGCGTCTTCTGCCATCGAATGTATCAGGATGACCAAATGTAGCAGGAAAAGGTAGAAGGCACCGTATTAAGACTCATCCAAGCTTTCCAAATGATTTATTGTTTCCAACCACATTGACCTCGTACACCTCGGTCTGTTGCACAGGGCCCCACAATGCTGTTGTGCAATCTGGCAGCTTGGCCGCGCCAGTAAAGTTTTTCTTGTGTTTTTTTTTTTTTTTTTAAACTGCTTACACAGCCAACAGCCACGTTTCTGTAGCCACAAGCGGAAGAAGATACTACTCAACTGCGCATGCGCATGATCCAACTCGTAACTGCTAAAACAAATCTAATGTTAACAGTTGTGAAGTCATGCTCATCTGCTCATCGGAGGCAATTTGTTGTTATGAAGCATTGCTTAGTCTTCCTAAAGCGTTTGACACATTTTGCTGTTTTGTATGAGCACTGTGTTTTGTTGCTGTATATGGCGCATTTTCTTTGCAATTTAAGTGTTATTTCAGTTTTTTCTCTCCTTCATGTTTTATTGCTGCAGTATTATTCTGCAGTAGCAGGATACAGTAATATCCTTTGTTAGAGTATTGGTTCTTACCAGTCAAAATTACAAAAATTTAACTAAGAACAAAAACAATGAAAAATTCCCCGAATTCAAAAAAATTCCCAGGTTTTTCCTGGTTTTATCCCGGATGAAAAAATTCACGTGTTTTTCCCGGACCTCCCGGTTGTCCCAGGTCGTAGACACCCTGAAAATGGCAAGAAAACATCCAATACTCAAACGAAAACTGGTCAAAACTCGCCACATATTGTGAATGTAATGCGGGCGGTAGGCTCGAACAGAGCAGTGGATGGACAACGTCCGCCATCCTGACACCAAATGTAGTGGCGTCTTCTGCTACCAAATGTATCAGGATGACCAAATGTAGCAGGAAAAGGTAGAAAGCACCATATTAAGACTCATCCAAGCTTTCCAAATGATTTATTGTTTCCAACCACAGTGCCCTCGTACACCTTGGTCTGCATCACAGGGCCCCGCAATGCTGAGGACGCACCCCAGCGGCCTGTGCAATGCAGTGCTGTGTTGTGCCAGCCTTGGCCAGAGGAGTTGCGGCGTTGTGAGGATGCCGGCAACTGACTCGGCGGTCTGCGTCCCTGCCAGCTCAGTGCTGCTCGGTGTGAACCGCAGGCGGCCAGCTGCGTCCCTCTTGCCGGCGTGGCTGAGATCGCAGCAACAACGAGCACCCGCGATCCGGTGTCCAAATCTGCGGTCCTCGCCTCGGGATGCCCCCAGTGTGTGTTGGAAGCCAGGACGCCTGCCCGCGGTAGTGAGCTGTGGAGTGGTCCATCAATGGCTGGCTACGGACCCCGCGTCAGCCTCAGAGGGTCGAACCAGCGACCCACCGTGGACTGGAATGTTGGCACCCCATCTGCTGCTGCATGTAGCTGGTGGTGTTACACACCACCCCATCCAGGAGAGCTGCCACACTTTAAAAAATCTCGTTAGAAACTCGCACCTATTTATACGGGGCTGTGCACCTCTGTTTTGCTAACGCGCTGCTCCGAGTCACATACTCACAACACCTAGGTTACGCCAATGGGCCCCTTCTGCCTGTAACTTGAGCCATGCAAACCGCTGCGTTTATGCTTATCAGTGATTCAACGGCCCTGTGGTCTCCATTCTACTTCGCAACTGTTGGTATGCGTAACTAACTGCAATCCAGCCTGCTCCTGGCTGTAACTTGTGCTTAGAATATTGCACAATACTAACTTTCCCTACCCTAAACGGTGGTGGCGCTACACCAGGATGACTTTATTTGTTTTGAAACTTTATTAATAATTGAAAAATAAATATAGCATAATAATTAAATATTAATACAAATTTCAGAGTAACATAGAAAGGAAATTTAAGAACAAAAAAGTGTGTTCACACATTTGCTTTACAAAATTCTGAAGAAAAGAACACTCTTCTACTCAGCTATTGCAATCAGGTTGTGCACTACAGTGACTACAGTTCAGAATCTGATGGCAAAAATTTATCCAGATGTTTCTCACTTTAAATAAAAGCCTCCTGAATGGTTATGTGGCAGAGCCATGCCTATCCCAAAAAATTATCATGTAGCTGCCATCAACAACATGTTGCTGAATTCATTAAAAGTGAGAAAAATAGTGTACAGTTCAGCAGACATGGTTGTAAACACAGACAAAGCAATCCATTGCTCTTCATAATTTTTGAACATAGTAAATGCACAATAGGCTTATACTTCACCTGGATGGACATGTGATGTTGATGAGAGCTTTCAAGTCACTAAAACTCCAGAATGGCAATAGGATGAAGTTCAGGCATTTATTTTAATTGAATCTACTCAGAATGAAACAATGTTTGTGTAGCATATTTCACTGAAGCCCGTTGACATTTCTTTTCATTTTGAGACACCGCAGTTTTCTCTCAAAGAAGTGTTCATCACAATGAGGATAAATAACTGGCAGTTGGACTTCTAGAGTACTGCTCCCTCAAGATCACTTTTACATGATTTGCTCAGAACATTATACACACACACACACACACACACACACACACACACACACTACCATTCATTTGGCACTGTTGCTCAACACATCCAGTCCTTGACAGAACTTTTGATGAGAAGTGGATCCTCAGCCTTAGTGTAACTACTGAATGAAATGAATTCTGCATCTGACTATTAAAAATTTTATTTACTGTGACTGCAATTTCAACAAACAGTTACTGTCAAACATTATGTGATGTTGAAACTCACTCCATAACATTAAGTTGACATACTGGTTGTGACATACTGAAGCATAGGTCCCTGCAGTCTAAAACCAAATACATGTAATGGTATAACTCTACCTGCTGTTCCAAACACCATGTGAGAACACATCATGCAGCTAATACAATAACAGCAAAAAAACTAGCATGAAAATAAAACATATGTATCATATACACCAAAGTACAATGCACATGTCATTGTGTTGAACACTTTAAGAGAAAACTGCAGTAATAAAAGAAAAGGTGAACAAAATTACGGAAAAAAATCACATAACTTACACAGTATGGACTGGTTACTATCTATCAGCTTGTAAACTACAATCAAATGTAATTACGCTACTCAGTCCATAATATAATTTAACAGAGGGTGAATACATAAAATTCCCTGTCAAAAAATTAATAAATAATTTTCTTCTTCAATTACGTGTTAAACACGGCATATATTGTGTTTAATATATATGCTTTGTTGTGAAGACCATTAGGCGTTACATAATATTTGGTTACACCTACATCTAAACCCATATTTAAAGTCCAAAAGGCTACTACAATTTTATCACAACAGAACTCTGTAAGGCTGATTATTACATTCTTAGCACACACTAGAAGTATGTCTACTTACGAAGCAATATGCTCTTCTTGAAGCCTCCCAGTGGCATTTTCTTAAGCAACCTTGGAATATGCTTATGCCAAACACTTAAGTGTGTACAATGAGATGACAAAAGTCATGGGACAGTGATACACATGTATACAGATAGTAGTAGTATTGCATTGGCGGAGCTGTCATTTATTCTTAGATTATTCATGTAAAAAGGTTTCCGGGATGATTATGGCCGCACAAATAGAATTTACAGACTTTGATTGAGGAATGGTAGTTGGCACTAGACACAAAGGGCATGCCATTTTTGAAAACATTAGGGGATTCAATACTTTGAGATCTGTAGTGTTAAGAATGTGTCAAAAATAACTAACTTCAATCAATACCTCTCACCATGAGCAGCTCAGTGGCCAACAGCTTTCACTTAATGAGCAAGAGCAATGGCATTTGCACAGAGTTGTCAGAGCTAACAGAGAAGCAACACTGCATGAAACAACTGCAGAAATAAATGTGGGACATACAACAAATGTATTTATTGTGACAGTGCAGTGAAGTTCGGCTTTAACGGGCTATGGCAGCAGTTGACTGATGCGACTGCTTTTGCTAACAGCACAAGACCACCTGTAGTGCCTCTCTTGGGCTCATGAACATATCGGTTAGACCTTACATAGCAGGAGAAGCATGGCCTGGACAGATGAGTCCAGATATCAGTTGGTAAGAGCTGATGGTAGGGTCTGAGTGTGCAAGTTGGTGATGGCTCCATAATGGTGTGGGCTGTGTTTACATGGAATGGACTTGGTCCTCTGGCCCAACTGAACCCATCACGACTGAAAATGCTTGTGTTTGGCCACTTGCTACTTGGAAACTATTTGTCCCAAACAATGATATAATTTTTATGGATGACAATATACCACGTCACTGGGCCACAATTGTTCACGATTGGTTTGAAGAACATTCTGGATATTTCGAGCGAATGTTTTGGCCACCCAGATCGCTGAATATGAATCCCGTCATACATTTATGGGACATAATCATGAGGTCAGTTCATGCACAACATAATGCACCAGTAACATTTTCGCAATTACTGACAGCTATAGAAGCAGCATGGCTCAATAGTTCCGCAGGGGACTTCCAACATCTTGTTGAGTCCATGTCACGTCCAGTTGCTGCACTACACCAGGCAAAAGGAGGTCCAACACAATATTACAGGAATCCCATGACTTCTGTCACTTCAGTGTAGGCCTATATCACAGTTGAACAATTTCAAACAACAGAAAATCCAGGATGGAATGTAACCCTACTATCCCTCCCCCTTCTCCCCCAGCCTCCTCCTTACCCCCACTCAGTCGCCACTTCCATCATGCACTGGTGCTGCTGCTCGCAGTGTGGTTTCAGTTAACTGAAACTGCAGTAGTGCGTGTGGCATCTATTTTTGACAAACACCTTACTGGCTGAAAGCTTTATTTGTGACAGTTTTTTTGCTGCGCCTATCTCCGACTCAGAATCTCCGCTATATGTTGAACAATTTCATTGACTTCATTCATTATGATTCTACACGGAACCCATACAAGCAGAAAATACTAAGCAATGGGTAGCTGATATACCTTGTATGCAATCTGTTTTACACAGGCAAGTATTACCCCCTTGATCTGAATAAACGGTCACAATAAGAGAAAGTGATGTGTTCTGCATTCTCTTATCAATACAAAACTCTGAACACATCTGTCTTTCTAAACACAAAGCCTAACACATTCTGTGAAACTCAGAAATCATCTACATTGTATCATATTACTGATACAATGATTCCTCAAGATATTCTACTGATAAACACTTTAACAGCAGGCGATTTTCCAATGTTCCACAGCAACAGAAAAAAATTGATGGGAAAATAGCAGCCTACAATTTTACAGGACAACAGAAAAGTATTTGTCACAAATACTGCGACTTCTGGCATGCAAACAGAGCAGAAATTACATGCACTGCACTAATCGGGAGCGCTACGAACTTGTCTGCAAATAGCAGTGCTAAACTGCGCATGTTCGCGTCACGCGTAGCTGGAAGGTTAAGTTTCAATCCTGTGTGCCATTTTTAAATTAACAAGGAACTGTCTTTTAACTAGAGTGATTCGCAAATGCCCCATAAGTATGTCACACAGAAAGAAAGAAAACAATAAAATTCAGAATTACAAGACTAACATTTAATCAATACAGAACTTTTTTTTCTGTCCTAGAATGTTACTCACAGCTGAATCAGGTTTCAGCAGGATGGGCTCCACTATAGCACTTGGCACTATTTCATCATCACTAGTATCGTCATCATCCTGAAATAAAACAAAAGAAAGAAAATGAAACTTAATAGTTCACTGAGATTAGTTGTGTAAATTATTGGAATTATTTTTGTAAATTATTATGCAGACATTTTAACGTGGGAGTTTTAGGCTGGGGATTTTTGAACTATGGTAATGTAAGGAGTGGTAAATGTTGGGCCTGAACTACCACATTTCTGACGTTGCCAAACTCAGAAAAAAACTGTAACGTAGCCGTTACCGAACGCTTTGTGAATGCCACTTTGGTTTGTATTGTGCACTGCTTGTTGTTTTCTGTTTTCATTTTGAAAGAACTGAAGAGACTAATCCTGCTCTATCATGGGGTTCAAGTACAATTCTCAAAAACATCTGAAGGATTTAGTGATCCTTATGACCAAATATTACTTTTGTTTCCACAACAGCACAGAACATTGACATGGGCTGTCAGCCCTGCAAGGAGGAGGCAGGGCTTGTTCTCTCACACCACTCATCTTTCCTTGGGCAGCATAAGTTCTGGTTTGTTTACGACCACTGCCAACTGCCACAATATAGAGTCTGTACTATAGCAACACTAGTGACCACAAGAAAAATTACACTCTGTAGCTGTTAACTTTATACAGCAACGTTTTATCAACAGAATTTGTAGCAACTGCAACAGCAGCAGTAGTGGTAATTGTAATAACAACAACAACAATAATATCATCAAACATGACATTTGCAAGTGGAGCTTGACTTACTCAAAGTAAAGTAATAAGTAGCAGTTGATAACAAGTCTATTTTTGAAGCATTTGACATTATTGACAAATCAGTTGTTGAAACAGTTCTTAGGATGAACAGCAGATGTGAGAACTACATATTTCACATGGCTGTTTTGCTGCCCACAAATTAATTAGAGGCCATAGCATTCAGCTACTTACTGTGGTCAAAAGAGCTGGTATAGTATCTGCGCACATGTTGTTACATTTAGACCTTAATCCAAGGAGCCCAAACCTTAAAAGTAGTAAGTAAACTTAAGCATGTGGTCCTAGTTCTTAAATTCACATACATCGGGGTATTAAAATTTCCATTCTTATATAACGTAGGGTAACTTCATAGTTGTCACACATTTTTAAATCTACTGCGTCAAAGTGGTCTACACTACTGTTTGATTAATAAAGTATTCCATCAGAGGAATGGATAAAGAATTTTTTAGGAGGATGAAGCTGGTATATTTCCTACTTGGTGACTTACCATTGGAAAGTAATATAGGCATACTTTAGGATCTTTGGCATTCACAATACAAAATATTGACAAATTAATAGAAGAAAGGTGAGAGCTCAATAACCTGCTCAGCAGAGCATAAGTACAGTATTGCTGCATAAGCACCTTTCATCAAATTGCATGCTCAGAGAGTTAAAGCTTGAGAATAAATTAATTGTCACTGAGCATAGCACTAAGCATGTAACACTATGTTTGAATGAGGTTAAAGAAATCACCGAGTTTCACATCTCACCAATTTGAAAGTTGCCATTCAGAACAATAACATCTTCTACCTGACATATCGCACAGATGTCTTAACAACTGCATCCCCAAAAGCTGAGTGTATGGGCCATGAGTTGTGGCTGGACAGCTCATTCGGTAGGAGCACTACCCACAAAAGCATGGCTCCGGGTTCGAATATAGGCCCAGCATAAAGTTTTACTCCACTGCAAAGTGGAAGATGCATTCTGGAGTGAAGCAGTGTTCAGATATGGCTGACTGGTTTGTCAGCTCATGGTGAGTGTGACACTGAAGTACCATGAACATCTTTTGTGTCAACTGTGTGGTCCGACAAATGTGTGCCCACGCACATATGCATATGAGTGGTTGTCACCTGTGCTACTGAAGAAGCTATTATATCTCTTCCCCATAAACATTAGAAGAAATATGATGTGAAACATGCCATACAATGACAAGTGTCCTCTCAAAGGAGAAAAAAATCCTGAAATTAAGTAATTAATTTAGGATTCAATTGTTATGGAATTTGTGGAGATACACATGGCAGAAGATCTTAAATCGCACTGTCACTTTCAATTTGATAAGGAATGGAAACCAGTAAGCCCTTCATTCCAATCTCCATGACAGCAGCATATGCTTAGTGATGCCCAGTGACAATTAAACTGATTGCTGAACTTCAACTCCACGAGAGCACCAATTTGACAGAGGTTGTGCATCAGTAACACCTGTAAAGATTTGCTGACATACCACAGCAGGCATACACTTTGACATAGGGGGATCAGGTAATCAAGATTTGTATGTTGGCACTAATGCACCGATTAAAATTAACACAGTAATGCACTTTGATAAATAGCAGGCATAAAACTCAACTGAGACTGGCTATTTGGTTGTTAGCTGAAATATTATGGCAAGATGCCAATGTCAATCAGCTGCAAACTTAAAGCATCATGATACAATTACAACTCTGTGACAACTACAAGACACACAACAAGTTAGTTAATGTCAGTAGCTCTCTAAGATTATTTGCAGATGATAACAATGCCTGCAGATTTTTGCTCCCTCCTGGGAACTGATACAGAAGGAAAAAATTTGCGCAAAATTTACATTCATGCAATGACTGAAAGTAGAAAAAATGTTACTTCCTTAGCAGACAACAGAGCTATACTGTGAGTACGCATAATTAAACAGCTGTGCCTCCACGGCTGACCTAAAGAGGCCGCCCCACATCGGCGCAGACAGCGCAGCAAGCACTGTGCCGGGTGCAAAACAGCCTTATATAAGACACAGTGTCGGGCACTCGGACACTCTAATATTTATGTGTCAAATGTATACTTCACTGTTAGACTGTGTCTTGCTGTACTACGTGGTTACGTGTGTTTGTACTGAATACTACATCATTCAGTGCCTTAGTATATTCCTTCATGTAGAAGCAAAATACAAGCTGGCTGGTGGGAATTCTAATACTGTGTTTGTGCAACCTCACAATAATTCAAATAATTGTTTTGCACATTCACAGCAACACAAAATGAAATGACAGAGACAACACAAATCCACAGTCGTTTGTGCTGGTATAGGACTTAAGTGTGCATTTCCCATGGTGTGCTCATCACTGAAAACTGCTCAGCTGTTTGTGGCTGAAGTACATTGCCTGAGAAAAAGTGAAGCTTTTAAAAGGGAAGATGAGATCAAAATAAAACTTCACAGGTTGAAAGGGTTTGTGACATTATTTCAAAAATTACGAAATTAAGTCAAATTTATAAAGAACCTGGCAGTATGAGTCCACTTATCAGTATGATACACAAATTTGGCTGACAGTCATTAAAACAACGGCATTTTTCACTGTGGCAGGACCTTTTCATTAAATTTTAATAACGACCTTTCTTCTCAGAGTGTGAAAATATTTTGTTGATACCCACCTACATAGGAAGAAATGATCATCATAATAAAATAAGAAAAATCAGAGCTCACATGGAAAGATTTTAAGTGTTCATTTTTCCCGCACATTTTTCGAGATTGGAACAGTCAGTATAGAAGCAGCTTAAAGGTGGTTTGATGAAACCTCTGCCAGACACTTAATTGTGAACTGCAGAATTATCATGCAGATGTAGATGTAAATGACTTGCACCCTCTCTGACCTGGACACACTGGTTCTGTTGGGAAGGGTGTCATAAAGGCATTGTACCCTCTCCTAAAGCAATGTGGCTCACAACTGTTGTAACTGGTCCTCAGTATCCTGGGTATTGGCAACGAGACAGAGTCAATGTATGTGTTGGTCTCACACATGTTCAATCAATGGCTGGTCTGGAGATCTTGCTGACCACAGGAGTTACACAACATCATGCAGACAGTTCGTAAAGGCAAGTCACGCGTGGATGAGCATTGCCCTGTTGAAAAATGGCACCACAATACCATTGTGTGAGATGTGGCATGAGAACCCAGGATGTCAATGTTATACCTTTGTGCTGTCAGAGTTTCTTCAAATACTACCACCTGTGACCCAAAGTCATACACCATGGCTCCCTACATCACGATGCCAGGAGTAACGCTGATGTGTCTATCCAAAACATTGGGAAGAGTGGGACATCTCCCCAGGTCACCATCATACTTGCCGACAATGATCATCCGGGGTAGTGCAGAACTGCAATTCACTGTTGAACACAATGTGACACAATTTATCAGTGGTCCGTGCATCCCAGTCACAGCACCATTCCAAATGCAGCCATTTGTGTTGTGGTGATATGGGTGTACAGTCCTAAAGACTGCACACCACCAGTCTAGCACCACGAAACAGCATTGAGAAGGTGCCAACCACCATGCAATGTAAAGAGCGGGCAGCAACACACCTCCCAAAAGACAAAGCTCAGCAGCCCCTGTCAATGCTGATTTCACCAGCCACCCATTGCTGGTCGGCCCCAGTTCGGTCACAGACTTTGAGAGCATCAGTACTAAGTAATAGGGAGACATTACTTAGCATGGTTTCTGTGAGTAGTAATAGTAAACAGTAATTGCTTGTAGGAGCCACAAGCAGCATCTCAAGTTACATTTACATTCCTTTTAGAAATAAAGTACTGTATACATTTGAAAGTTTAATGTCCACATCACTTTTGGATTCCTGCTGCCGGTCATTGCAACTTCTCTCCTTCCTTGTTTGTGTTGGTGCTGATTCCCACAGTAGCTGACACAACAAAGGGCAGCCTACACAAGGGACACTAATTTCCAACTCCCGCTGCAGCTAAACTCCAACCAACGGTGCTGGATGACACACAACGTTGCAGGGAGTCCATTACTAGTTCTTGGATGACAGACACAGATGTGAAGGGATTACGATGTGCCAGGTGCACAATACCCCTGTGATCCCCCTTGTAATGGTCAGACGTGGTCAACCGGAACCTTGACAAGGAGTGTACCTGTCATAATGGACCACTGCTACAGTCAAATAGTTACAGGCAAATACCCCACAAATCCTTACATTGTATGATTTTAGCAGCTGGCCGTCTGAAAATGTACACTGAGGCCTCTTCGTGTTAGTAACAATGTCTCATGAATACGCAGCACCTCCATGGTCCTCCACAGTTATCATTCAACATCTGACACTGTTAATGTCCCTTATATACCCTCTCAGGCCTGGTAACAACACTGAACACACACTATACAAATGCACTCTGGTGGCTGTACTACCTGTCACAGAGAACTGTAACTCATTTCTTCTGGGTGCTTAACTTCTTTGCCAGGGTGTATGATTACTTAATATCACAGAATAGTTAAACAATTTGTAACAGCAACTTTCAAAGCTTTAGAGGCAGTCAGCATACCACTTTAAAAGTTGTAAAAGCCGTGTTCACAGGAAACAGAAAACCCAAAGAAAATAATACTGGTCATTACATTTCTGAATTTCTTTTTATTTTATTTTTTTTTTTTTTTGTTATTTTGGTATTTAAAGTTTTTTCTTTACCAAAATTATTTTATCTGATCATCAGTAAAAAGAGTAGGAGCTGCCTGGAAGTGAGTAGTGGGATACTTTTTAAGAGCTGTAGCAAATAGTTTCACTGCAGGGGGATGTACTGGAGAGAACTCTTGGTAAGCCAATGAGTCTCTCCCTTGGAACTGCAAAATATACAGCACGAATATATTGCTAGAGGAACCATGCTCTCTATGAGATGGTTCAAGAGCTCTCTTGACAGTCGACCCAATTACTCAGCAAGAGAAATGCGGAGGTCTGTTAAGTGTCCTTGGTGGAGACTGACAGGTTACAACTTGCCTCCTTAACGTATCTCATGCTTTAGTTAGCAAAATGAAGATCATTGCTTATTACTCTATAGAGAACATGGTAGGTGATATAACTCCAGGAATGTCATGGAAAGAGACCAGTCTGGTGATTATTCTGTCATGCTGTGGTGAGGTATCATGGTGAATGGCTGTATGGAGGAGCACATTCCTCCATTCATTCATGCTCCAACTTTAATGTAGTCAACTCCACAGTACATGGGCTTGCCAACACGTTCCTCCATTCATTCATGCTTCAATTTTGATTTTGTCAACTCCACAGTACATGGGCTTGCCAATTTCTGTGACCATCAATTTTGTTTAGAGACTGATACGATGTTTCTCATATAGGGAAACATTGCTTTGGAAACAATCATGCAGATGATCTTACAGTAACCAACAAACATCAACAAAATATTTTCTCATGTGGAACAAAAAATGCAGGAGTTATTGACAGACATGAAAGAAAAATATACTCAGATGACAAATTCTCTAAATAGATAACAGATCTTCTAAAACAGATAAAACAGTGGTCAAGGTAAGTTCTTATTAAATGGAAGATTGGATAAACTAGAAAGAGATCAGAATTGGGATTTAAACATGCAGAATAATTAGAATTAGAGGAAGAGAGACCAGAGAGTTAAGTAGAACATTTACATACAAGATAAGTTACTGAATGGAATGAAGATATTAGAAAAGAACTGTTAGATACAAAGGTTAATGTAGGAAGAGTCACAGACAAAAATGTTGAGACAATTTCTGTAATTAGAAATGAAATAGAACCATGATTGGGAAAATCAGAAGCTACCATGGGATGATCAAATAGGAAGGAGACAGATAGAAACAGAGACTTAAAAGAAGTTAATTTACTGTCCTCACTAATTACTGTGCAAGCAGGTATAGGATCTACATTAAGTAACAATGGAGATAAAAGGTATAATACACAAGAGTTACTAAATAATAATTAACTAAACTTTGAATTTGCAAGAAGGCAGGTACAAAAAGAATTAGAGGATTTATTAGTTAAATGTAATGTATAATACAACAAGTGTAATGATTTTTCTACTGTCTATGATAAAGGTTTATCCATAAATTTCCATCTTTTACTCCACTGGAAGAAGTACACTCAGTATTGTTTCTCAAGGCATTTAAAGGCCTGTTACCAGAGGCTGGGAGTGACAAAAATAAATCTTTTTTGTTGTACACCACCTTAATGGGGATGCGGCACAAAGGGATACACTACTATTAGAAGGCTTTACAATTTACAATGATTTCAAGGCACCCTTTGAATCCAAGTGCTGGAGTGAAGGAGTACAGAAGAAATTATTTAGTTTTAAGCCACATAATATTAACTGTAAAGGATACACATATTTTGTAGACTGGCATCTGAATTTAGCAAAATACAGAGATGATCCAATCATAAAGGAACATTTATTAGAGGTGGTAATCGGTAGGTTACCTTGGACAGTAAAGGAAAATTTGCTTGGTAACAACTGGAGAAAGATATCAATTTTATCATAATATATTGAACAAATAGACACAGTACAAAAATTGTCTAACAGATGGCTAACTGAAAATAAATCTAATAATAAGTGGCCAAGAAAAATTAAACAGACAGTAACAATAATACAAAGCATGGTCAGGGATTTAATAAGACAGGATACATGTGAAAAAATATAACACAAAATAAAAACTATTCACATGAAACATGCACATCAGCAATAACGACACGGGAAAACTCTAGGGGTTCCGGGGCAGAGCTCGGCTCCAGAAGCAAATATCCAGACAACCCGCATAATGGAGATTTTATAGAAAGAAGATTTCAGAATAATGCTTATCCAACCAAGTGAAGACTTATTAGAAGAAAGAGAAGGAGTAACAAAAGAGTATTTTAAACCTAGAATAAGTCAATATTATTCTAGACTCTGTAAGTGAAATGTGTGCTACTGACCAGAAATTTTTGGAAGAACACAAGCTACTATATAAGTTTCGAATGTTACCAGTTACTGGAATTAAAACAATTTGAATTACTGGAACAATGGACTGAATTATTGGCCATGCTTGTTATTGGTAATTATGCTTTTGAACAACCGATGTTACCACTAATGGGGCTAAAAGTGCCCTATTTTACTAGGTAATAAGACTGGCTGTCTGAGAATAAGATGCTGATAGATTTCAATGGAGGTAAGATGTCTTTTCTTTATGACGAGGCCATAAGGGAGGTACACCTGCAATTGGAACATGATATAACAGCAGAGTATATCACTGTACAATGATTGCGTAAATAACCACCCGCATAAGAAGACAGCTAATGAACAAGAAGATAATCAATAAGTACACATATCACAATAAGACTGAACAAGACACAATGATACCTTAACTGCAGAAACAAAAAGACATTTTTCATTAAAACCAGAGGTAATTAAAAGATTTTAAATATGCACTAAAGACAACATAACATGAACCATTCCACACTAAGCCTTATCCAACACCTGCATCAGTTAAGGACATAGTACAAATGGAAATAGAAAAATAAATTGAGTAATGAGGTGTTATTGAACTTCTGGTTACAAGAAGTCATTAGCAAGAGTTAGAAACTGGGTGGATCAGTCTATTTAGTATTAAGACACTAGAACATTAAATAGAATAATAGACGTAGGAAGGGACAGATCCCAATTGTAGATAAATCACTAACGAGATTTTCAGGATTCAAATATGGACTTAACATTTGTTACTGGCAAGTACCATTAGCCAGAGAATCTAGGAAACATATGTCAGTGTTTCTGTTTGAAGACATATGTTATCAATTTAAGGTCTTGCCTTTTAGGTTGAACGTATCTGTGTCTGTGTATATAAGAGAACTAGACAAAGCTGTGTGAAAATCGCCTTAAAGATGAAATATCAATTATGTAAGTGACATAGTCATAGGATCCAAGACATGTTAAGAGCATTGTAATACACTAGATCAATTATTAAACAGTTCCATCAAATGAAACCCTCTTTTGTCCATATACTTAAACCTGTTTTCACGTAACTACCCAAGTTGTAGCAAAGCTCAAGTAGCTTCTGGCCAAAGTATTCTAATGTCTTAGCACTAAAAGGGAACTTTGCATTTTCATGAATGTATTTTGAAATGAATAATTAATAGATTGCTACTGACTGTACAGATAACATGCTAAGTTCCATACAGGCACAATTAAAGGACACTTACACATAAGCTTTCGGCCACAGCATCCGTGAGAAAAAGAGAAACACACACTATTCACTTACACAAGCAAGCATCTGCATCTTTTCTCTTACCCATCTCCTCTCACAACCATCAAGACCTATTTTGCCTATTTCTGCATCATTCCTGTTTCCTTTACACCATTCCTGTCATAACGGACCTCTGCTCTATCTTTCTGCAGCAGTTTAGAAATGTATCAGCTTTCCTGCCTAAAACCCAGTCTCACATTCCCATTTCTTCAATGCTCCCTAAACCATGGAACCCCCCAAATGCCTAACCATAAAAATTTATTTCTCTGGAGCCCACCTCTCCTTTCACGGTGACCTTTGCCTTCCCAGATTCCGCCAGTCCCTGGCCCTCATAAACCTGGTACTGCAAAAACACATCTCCATGGCAAAGGCATTCCACAACCACCTCTGTTCTTTCCGCAAGATACTGCTACTAGGCAATCTCTGCTGCATACACTGTATCTCTGAAATTGAATCCCTTCTACTCCAGCACCTGGAGGAGCATTCCAGACACCACTTCCATAAGTTATCTGACCTGCTGCCATCCTACTGCCACCTTGGAGCACCTCTATCCAAATCCCTGTCTTACCCACAGTGTTCTTCCTCACACACCCAAAATACCACCTACTTGCCACATCCCCCAAAACTCCCTAACGCCACACCACCAAATACAGAGCCGAAACATACCCATAACACTGTTGTTAACCTATCCACCAAAATCAACAGCTCCATAGACTTTTCAGTCCTATGCAAAGGCCCCACCTTTAGCCCCACACCCAAACTTAACCATGCTAGACTTGTCAAAAACCTACTCTCCTTCTCCGGATCCCTGCAATGGAAACACCTTTTTGCTGCCAATCCCATCAACCAAAGCCACTCTAATTCCAACACTGGATCCTGCCTCTCCCAGTTCATACCATCACCCAATCGTGATCCTCTACCCCCCCCCTCCCTCCCTCCCCAAATCACTTGCTGGGTCACCTTCCAGGAATTCCTTACCTCCGACTAAGTCTCGTCATCCTTTCCCACGTCCCTACCAAACTTTCATCAGAAGAAAGAATAGCCATACACAACCTTAAAACTAATCCTGACTTCTTCATCCTATCTGCAGACATGTTGTTATGAATCGCAGTGACTATGTGCTGGAAGGCTTCCACCAATTATCTGACTCCTCCACCTACACACTCTGCCAACACAACTTCCAATCCCCAACTTAAAGCCTTAGGCTCTTTCCAGAACCTCTCCCCTGCATCCATTTCCCTTCTCGCCCCTGTGCCACCCTGCACACCAACCTTCTACATGCTCCCCAAAATCAACAAACCAAAAATCCTGGGCACCCCGTTGTGCCCCCATTGAAAGAATTTCAGCCCTCATTAACCAACATCTTCAACCAATAGCAAGTAATCTAACCTTCCACATCAAAAATACCAACCACATCCTTTAGTGATTCACCACCATCCCCACCCCTTTTACTCCTGGATCCATACTCGTCACTGTGGCATCAACCACCTCTTTATACATCTACATCCCTCATGCCCATGATCTTACCACTATTGAATACTACCCTTCCCACCATCCTTCAGACTCCAAACCAACTACCTCATTCTTCATACACCTTAATAACTTTATCCTAACCCATAACTACTTCTCCTTTGAAGGGAAGGTATACAAACAAATCCCTGGCACAGCCATCAACCCAGCGTGCCCTCATCCTAGACGCTGAGATCCTCCTCTCTGATGGCTCCATACGTACCTCTGTCCATATTAAACCACCAATAGTACCCGCATTCTAACAGCTGTCATCCCTCTCACACCAAAAAATGCCTCCCATACAGCCTGGCTATAAAAGGATGATTTATTTGCAGTGACAAGAACTTGCTTTCCTAGTACTCACAGGCTTTCACCAAGACCTTCAAAGACAGGCATTACCCCCAGATCTAGTCTGCAAACAGATCTCCCACGCCAATTCCCCTCACACCCCCAATCCTCCCATCACCCCCAAGAACCTGCCACAAATGAATCCCCCCTTTGTCACGCAATACCACCCCAAACTGGAACAACTGAACCACATCCTTCCCCAGAGCTTTGATTACCTATCACCATGCCATGAAATGGATATCCTACCCGTGATCCTTCGCACCACCCACAAAGTGGTGTTCCATTGCCCACCCAACCTCCACAATACCCTAATCCATCCCTACGCCACTCCCAATTCCAATGCCTTGCAACAAGGATCATATCCCTGTGGAAGACCCAAGTCCAATCTACCCACCAAGCACTTCCTATTCCACTCCTGTATCAGATTCATCCTACCCCATCAGGGGCTGGGGCTGGGCCACCTGTGAAAGCAGCCATATCATTTACCAGCTCTGCTGCGACCATTGCATAGCTTTTTTTATTGGTTTGACTACCAACCAGCTGTCCACCAGGCTGAATCAGATAATTTATAAATTATCTGATTAAAAGAACAATAAGATAAAGTAAATCTGTGGTCAAGCATGCCCCTTTCATTCCTTTCCGATATTCTCTGCAAATGCAGGAATATTATTCACCGCATTCTATCAATATGCCTCAAGCTACTCAAGCTATAAGTTTGCTCTTGCTCCCTCTCTATTTTTTTGTCTCCAACCATCCTCCCCCCCCCCCCAAAAAAAATGAAAATATGTGTCAATCAGATTGAATATTCATGAATTTTAACACTTACCAATGCCTCCACCTTCACAACAGGCTCAACTGGTAGATAATCCCACAAGCTGTCTTCTACACCATTGTCATCACACTGCTATAAAGTAAAACAGAAATGACAATTAGGCCTCCAGTTGCAAGCATCTATTGATTAAGTGCAAAGACCAACAGAAGGAACATACTCAGCTGTCATGCCTATAGATGAGAGTGCCTACATCAACAACCACCTGCATCTGCAATATTTAACTATAGCTCTCAGCAACCTACCTGTAGATGGTGTTTTTGAATGATCGGCTATTGAATTCCATAGATGTAAACTCATTACTGTACCCAACTACCGACCGAGCGAGGTGGCGCAGTTGTGATTTCCCTAAATCGCTCCAGGCAAATGCCGGGATGGTTCCTTTCAAAGGGCACGGCCGACTTCCTTCCCCGTCCTTCCCTAATTCGATGAGACCGATGACCTCGCTGTCTGGTCTCCTTCCCCGAACCAACCAACTAACCCAACTACCAAACACCTGGGCCTGATGAAATATCTGCAGAAAAGCTCGGCATATTAATCTTAATGGCTCCAAAATAAATCTTAATGGCACCTCTGGTGCTTTTGGAATTCCTGGTAACCTGGTTGCTACTGCATCCACAGATACACAAAATCTGACCAGTCCGTCTTCACTTGAAAATGAGTGGCTAACAGTGGTGGGTTCATGCGGTAGGCAAAAAAGTGAATGGGCCACACGGCTGGTTCCTTATGCCTCAGCAATATGTACGAGGTGCTACCCACTCTTGATAATTCTTCCTAACCAGAAAGGGATGACTCTCCTGTTGGGCCAGCGGTCACTTTTTCTGCAGGGCCAGTGGCCGATTTTCCTGCACAGTCTTATAAGTGCAGAGGGCAAGTATGCTAGTCATTGGAAACTCCAAAATTAGGCAGGTAACAGAGACCCCCAGGAAAATAGCAGGCAGGACTGAAAACAATACCAGTGTCCATTCAGCAAGTTTGCAAGGGGGTCTCATCTGAGACATTGAGGAAGCCCTGCCAGCACCTATTTAACACACTGTGTGCAACCGGCTACAAATAATGGCACATGTAGGTACAAATGACACCTGCTGCTTGGGTTCTGAGGTCATCTTCAGTTCCATTTGGTAGATGGCTGATTTGGTGAAGGCAACTAGCAAATCAAATGGGGTGCAGCCTAAGCTCGCTATTTGTAGTAACCAGGGTCAATTATGGTCCTCTGGTTTGGAGCAGAGTTCAAGGTCTAAACCAGAGCTCAGACAATTCTGCAATGGCATCACATACAAATTCCTCAACCTCTGCTATCAGGTGGAGAACTGTAAGGTTCCCCTTAATAGGTCAGGCATACACTACAAGCAGGAAGTGGCTAATAGGGTAGTGGAGTATGCGTAGCATGCACATGGATGTTTTCTTACGTCGTAGGAAATCCCAGCAGTTTTGCTGGCCAAAATCAAAGATACACAAGCTACAATGTTCTCAGAGAATACTCATCCTCAAAGATGTAGAAAAGTTTAATATGATATTAGTAAACTGCAGGAGCATCCACAGAAAGGTCCCAGAATATTCTCAAAAGTTGTAATGCACAGATAGTGTTAGGAACAGGAAGTTGGTTGAAATTGAAAGTGAACAGCAACAAAATCCCAAGTTCAGATTGGGATATTTATCATACAGATAGGTCAGCCACCAATGCTGGCAGCATATTTATTGCAGTAAAGAATACGATAATATCTAGCATGGTTATCATGAATTCCGAATGTGGATAAATCTGTGTGAAGTTAAGCATCAAATCTCTGTCAAAAATGGTAATTGGATGCCTTTGTAGATGCCTGGCTGAGGAGCACTTCAGAGAAAAGTTTCAGATTATTGTTAATAACTTTCCTGATCAGGGGGTGGCTTCAACTTGATTGGGAGAGTCATGCTATCAAAACTGGTGCCCAAGGCAGGGATGTGTGTGACATAATTCTGAATGGCCTGTCCAAAAATTACTTTGAGCATATAATTACAGAACCAACTTGAGTAGGAAATGTCTCAGATGTCCTAGATATCTTTGCTTTGCAAAAATGACAGGATACAAATTGCAGAGAATCTGAGTAGTCAACGACAAATACACAGTGCCAAGGACAAAGGTGTGGAGCACAAATGAAAAAAGTTCAAGGGTTCTGATAACCTTAGTGTTCTGCACCCATAAGATCCAAATACACACAAAAAATTAAAAAGCATTTTTTGGTATGCCTTAGACAGCAAGATCTTCAAAGGTTGGGAAAGACCCACTGTGGTTTAACAACCGTGTTAAAAAGCTGCTGCATAAACATAAAGAGCTTCATCACAGATTCAACAGTTTATGAGTAAAAACCTAGCAGTCAAACAAAGCAAAAATCAGCGTAAGGAAACCAATGAGAAAAATGTTGAATGATGTTGAAAGTAAAATTTCGTCAACAGATCTGACTGAAAACCCTAGCATCACATCCACACCAGCCTGATTCAACAAGCCTTGCAAACTCTGGTCTACCCTAAGTAGAATACGAAAAACTGTGTAGATGTGTTCACTTGTTGTACAGATGGGAACAATAGTTTCTCCCAAGTGTGATTGTGGAGCTGCTAGATAAATGGGTAAACCATAAAACATATATTTGAAGATTACATTCATCTGTAGTAGTGTTTCCATATATTTTGTGGTTGTATACACTGAGATGACAAAAGACATGGAATAGCAATTTGCACATATACATATGGCGGCAGTATCGCGAACATGAGGTATAAAAGGGCAGTACATTGGTCTATCTGTCAATTGTATTCAGGTGATATTCTGACGTGATTGTGGCCACACGGCGGGAATTAACAGATTTTGAAGGCAGAATGGTAGTTCGAGCTACACACATGGGACATTCCATTTTGGAAATCGTAATAGAATTCAATATTCCAAGATACACAGTGTCAAGAATGTGTTGAGAATACCAAATTTCAGGCATTACCTCTGACCATGAACAACTCTGTGGCCTTCACTTAACGACTGAGAGCAGCAGCTTGTGCATTCAATTGTCCCTGGAAACAGACAGACAACACTGTGTGAAATACATCAATGTGAGATGTACAATGAAAGTAGCCATTAGGACAGTGTGGCGAAATCTGGTGTTAATGGTCTGTGACAACTGACGACCAATGCAAGTGCCTTGGCTAACAGCACGACATTGCCCGCAACATCTCTCCTGTGCTCATGATCACATCGGTTGGACTCTAGATGACTGGAAAGCCATTGCATGGTCAGATAAGTCCCAATTTCAGTTGGTGAGAGCTGATGGTAGGGTTCGAGATCCCATGAAGCCATGGACCCAAGTTGTCAACAAGGAACTGTGCAGGCGGGTGATAATGGTGTGGGCGGTGTTTATATGGAATGGACTAGGTTCTCTGGTCCAACTGTAGGACTCATTGGCTGGAATTGGTTATGTTTGGCCACTTGGAGACTATTTGCTGCCATTCATGGTCTTCACATTCCCCAAACAACAATGGAATTTTTATCGACGACAATGCGCCATTTCACCGAGCCACAAATGTTCGTGATTGGTTTGCAGAACTTCCAGGACAGTTTGAGCAACTGATTTGGTCACCCAGATCACCAAACATGAATCCTATCGCACGTTCCTGGGAGATAATCGTGAGGCCAGTTTGTGCACACCATAATGCACCAGCAACACTTTCATAATTATGGGCGGCTATAGAATCAGCATGGCTCAATATTTCTGCAGGGGACTTCCAACAACTTATTGAGTCCACATCACATCCAGTTGCTGCATGACAGTCGGCAAAAGGACATATTAAGCGGTATCCCATGAATTTTGTCACCTCAGCGTAAATTTTATGTATGTTGTACTGTGTGTTACTTGTTTTCCTTTCTTTTATAAAACGTGTATGATTTACATGCAAGTTTTAATGTCTGTACTATTTATATGTAATTAATTCATGTGATGTACTAGATCATAAGCTAAATAAATAAATTGGGATAATCATATTTTTGTAAGTGGTGGGTCTGGCAAGACATACTGCAAAATAACACTAAATGCTTGAAAACTACTTGGAACAAAGAGTTCAGAAAGCCACATACGACAGAAATATGTTAGATTTAATGTTGACAAGTAGGCTTAAACACACTGAAGATGTCCATACCGAAAATGGTGTTAGTGACCATGAAGCAGCTGTACTAACAATCATTACTTAGGTACAAAAGGCAACTAAGACTATGACTTTTTCGGTTACATAAAGAGGCCTTCATGTCAAACATCAAAGGGAATCCAGAACATTTACCAATGGGCAGAAGTATACAGAGGGGCTGTGGACGGCATTTAAAATACAGTTGACCAAGCATTGGGTAGATACATACGTAGTAGAACAGTTCATGATGAAAGGGGCCCTCCATAGTATATAGTCACTGTAAACAAAATTTTAAACATAGCGAGCACTGCATAAAAAGTGTAAGATGAAGCATATGCTTATAGATAGGGAGATGCTGAATGAAATACATTTAGCTGTAAAAACAGCTTTGTGTAAAGCCTTCAATGACTACCATAGCAAAATCTTATTGAAAGAGCTCTGGAGAAATCCACAGAAATTATGGTCATAACTGAAGGCTGTCAGTGGCACCACTCATACTGACATTGTGGATAGCATAGTGAAAGCAGAAATGCTGAATTCTATTTTCAAATGTTCCTTTACAAATGCAGAAGCAGAAGTACTGCAAGTACTGCACCAATTCAATTCTTGCAAACCTCTGTCATGAGTGATATGGAAATAACTGCCAGTGGCACTGAGAAGCAGCTTAAATCAATAAAATTACACAAAACTTCCATGGAATACCTGTCATCTCTATACAAAATTTGTATCTGGCTTCGCTCTCATTTTAACCATACTACATCATAGATCCCACTTAAACTGTGCCTAGTGCTTGGAAGAAAGCCCTGGCCATACCTGCCTGTAAGAAGGGGAGCAAAAGTGAGCCACAAAACAGCCACCCAATCTCAAAGGCATCAATCTGTTGTATAATTGTATAATATATTTGGAGCTCTAACATATGATCATTTATGAACCTCACAACCTATACACTTAATATATCCATACAAATGCTAGTCTGAATATAAATGTAACAAGTATATCAGTAGAGGTGCAGTCAAACGATGGAAAATTCAGGATGGAATGTAACACACACACACACACACACACACACACACACACACACACACACTTCCACATACATAGCCACTATCTCTGGCAGCCAGAGTCTGACTTCAGCTGCCAGAGACGGTGGTCATGCGTTTTTGAGTTGCGCTTGCGTTCATTGGTGTGTGTGTGTGTGTGTGTGTGTGTGTGTGTGTGTGTGTTTGTTTGTTGTTCATTTTCAACAAAGGCCTTCTTGACTGAAAGCAAATTTTCTGACAGTCTTTTTGTTTTACCTATCTGCGACTTGGCATCTCCATTATATGGTGAGTAGCAACTATCTTTTCATAATATTGTTACATTCCAGTCTGGATATTCCATAGTTTGACTTTGCCTCATGGCTTTCCTTCCATCCCATTACACAGTACTGTTTTCCTTTGTTACTATTTTCTAATGCATTTCCTTTTTTTTCTTCTTCCCTGTGTTGCTCGTCACCTTACAAACCGCTCTGCACACCCTACTCACGTGAGCCACACTGTATCAACTATCTCAGCCAGGCACAAAAGATGGCTACAGGATGGCATTGGTACAGCATATTATGTCCCACATTTCTCCCACCAATATCATTAATCCTGTACCTTCAAATTGATCACTCTTTCTGCACCACTCTCAAATATTTTCGCATGTTATTTCCTGTATCTTTCATGTGCCACGCGAACTTGTATCTCAGCCTACCTAAACCTTTCCACCCCCCACTCCTTCACCCCTCTATTCCAGTTCACACCAATTAACTTCACCTAATCTAGTCACATCTGCCATCCATCTTCTTCAAACTTATCCACCAACACCCTGCAACCCCTATTACAATATTTTTGTTTATTTTTTTCTTTGAGCTCTTCATGTGTTCATGCCAATTTGAGTTGGTTTTTGCTTTTCATTATCAGCCTACTTCCTCAGATTTCATCCTGTTCCCTCTTACTTCATCCGTTTCGTCCTTTTCGTGATTTTTCTCAGGTTTGGGTGTATTTTTGTGAATTTCTTTGGACATAATTTTACGTTATTTATGTATTTTTTTCACATTTTTATCCGCCACAATGGATCCTTGCGCCTTCCGAATACGCCAATACAGAAAAGTTGCCTTATCCTTAGCCAGAACCCAGTCCAATCCAATGTACTGTTTCTGCGTTATTGCATGGCTGGAATCCCCCCAAATGGCCTTATCATCAAATTACCCTTCTCTGGCTGCCACCCTTCCTTCCACAATTACCTCCTGGCAGTACCTTCTCTCCGCAAAATTCTCCTGCTATGCTATTCCAAACTCTGGATCCTATATCACACATTGAAACTCTTACTCTTCAGGCACTAGGGCAACATGCACAATGCCATCTCAAGAAAACTCTCCTCCGTCTTCACTTCCTACTCCCACCTTGGACTACCACTATCCACCATCTCTCCAACAATCTCCAAACCCCCTCCACGTCCCCTCATATCTGACAAAACCAGTCTCGCACACCTACTACATTTACCCCAACCTCAAAAACCTCCCTCCCACCACCATACAGAATCCAGAACCTGGTAGGACAGGAAATACAGTCATGGAATACCTGCCATCTCTATACAAAATTTTTATCTGGCTTCACTCTCATTTTAACCATACTACATCATAGATCCCACTTAAACTGTGTCTAGTGCTTGGAAGAAAGCCATCCTTAGCCCCACAGAAGCATCACTCCTTTCCAAAGGCCTCACCTTCTGTTCCACTCCCAAAAATAACCAAGTAAAGGCTCACATAGCTGTACGTACATGGTGCTCCTACGTTTTACAATCTCTATTTTCATACTCGATACAGATCATGGCAGTTTTGATGTGTGTTCCTCATGTGAACTGACAGGTTAATTTACATGCCACAACTCCTGTGGCATACTGCACAGAGACAGTCTACATGTACTTGATAATTACTTCACAGTTGAAGTTGCCAACAGCAGCAAACAAACACAAAATTTTACAACCGACAACAGACAATGTTTTCTTTCGAAAAAATAAATATCTAAGCTTGAAGCTATACAATAAACTGCCACAAACAGATGAAACCACCCATAGATAAATTTAAGCACGTAATAGAAACTTTGATTGAAAGTAAAGGACAGTAAACTGTTAAACAACTCTTTGAAAATAATTAGAACAACATAAAAAGTGAACAATGGGCCCTACTTACTAGCAAAGAAGTGTGATCTGCCACAGAAGTTCTCCACTTTTTTAAGTCTGTTAACATAACCAAAATTCAAGAAGGGGGAGGGCAGCATTATTCCACTCTGGCCCAGATTACTTATCCAAATAAAATGAAAATATTGCTACATGCTGTGCTACATGCACTGTGCCATAGCAGTTAATGTCGCTGGCTCGTGTGCTGGGAGTCACCAGATCAAACCCGACCACTATAAATTATTTGTTACTTAGTATTTATCATTTCTGGGAAGCTACCTGAAGTTCTTCTGTTTGTAATGTTTGTGTGTTCTGGAATATTTGTTGTTCGTATACATAGCAGCACTCTCCATCCAGGATTTCAGTACTGTTCCGTTCTGGCTGTGCATTGGAGTTTGTAAGAAACATACTTACAGTGCTAAGTGTTGTACTTGAATGACAATCCTGCTTTTGGACTTGGAATAGATTCTGGTTACGCCATGACGTTGTTAGGTGGAGATGCCAGGTACTTCACACATCTACCGGATAGTTATAATTAAACTTTCCCTATTTAACACTTTTATAACACGGAAACTAGTTACCGTACGAGTAACAAACTTGGTGGCATTCATGTCCAGAGTATCGGGTGCACAATTTCCATGCATCACAGCACCACCGTCCAGTTCCAACTATGGCCAACAGGTGCCATGATCAGTCATTGTGATTTATAATCTCTCACACCTGATCAGTTGCAGTGCTCTTGTTGACGTGTCAACATGAGCTTGGAGAAAAGGATCAGAGCATTATCGGTGAAATATTATTATCAAAACAACAGTAATGCTGCAGCTGCACTTCGAGAATATCAATGCCTGAAAGGATTATGGAAGGGTCTTCTTTCTCCACTTGCTGTGCGGAGCATGATGAAGAAGTTCGAATGAACTGAAGAACTAGACGTCGCTCTGGGAAGGGGCTGACTACCAGTTGCACCACAAGTGGTTGATGAAATAGCTGTTGCTATGGCAGACAATGCTGCACGGAATTCCCGCGCGTGCTGGGTCACAACAGTTGAAAATCTCGTGGTCCAGTGCATGGAAGGTGCTTCAAACCATTCTCAAATGGTATCCATAAAAGATCCATACTGTACAACAGCTTGCACCTTAGGACGCACAATGACATGTTGACGTCGCTCTCCACTTTGTCACAAGGACTGAAGTTGACAAGGGCTTGCTGTAGACCATCCAAGGACAGGCGAAGCTCATTTTTCTCTGATGGGTGAGGTGAACACACAGAATTGCAGAGTGTGATGATCTTCACCTCCAGTCACTGCGTATGAAGTTCCACTGTATGGTGAATGTGTCACCGTATGGTGTGGCTTCATGGCAATGCACCTAACCTAACCTAACCTATGTTCATCATTGGCCCATTCTTTTCTGAACAGGTTGGTGCTTGAGGACCAAAGACGTGCAGTGTGACTGGCCAGCATTTCATCTACATCTACATTTATACTCTGCAAGCCACCAACGATGTGTGGCGGAGGGCACTTTACGTGCCACTGTCATTACCTCCCTTTTCTGTTCCAGTCGCGTATGGTCCGCGGGAAGAACGACTGTCTGAAAGCCTCTGCGCGCGCTCGAATCTCTCTAATTTTACATTCATGATCTCCTCGGGAGGTATAAGTAGGGGGAAGCAATATATTCGATATCTCATCCAGAAACGCACCCTCTCGAAACCTGGCAAGTAAGCTACACAGCGATGCAGAGCGCCTCTCTTGCAGAGTCTGCCACTTGAGTTTGCTAAACATCTCCGTAACGCTATCACGGTTACCAAATAACCCTGTGACGAAACGCGCCGCTCTTCTTTGGATCTTCTCTATCTCCTCCGTCAACCCGATCTGGTACAAGGGGCGTTCCATAAGTAATGCGACCAAATTCATAAAAAAATCATTTATTGAATATATTCGTACAAATAATCAAAAATTTTCAAAATAGCACCTGCTTGCATCGATACACTTCTTGAGGCGGTGTTTCCATGCCTGGAAGGGATCCTGGAATGGCTTTTCCGGAATGTCCTTTAGCGCTGATGTAACATGCGCCTGGATGCTTTCAATCGTGTCCCAATATTGTCCTTTCATGACTCCTTTTAAATGAGGAAACAAAAAGAAGTCAGCAGGAGCCAGGTCAGGATTGTAGGGAGGCTCGGGAACCAATGGGTTCTTGGTCCTGGCCAGGAAGTCATTGACAATGAACGCGCTGTGATTCAGCGCATTGCCGTGGTGAACATCCATGTGTCCTTGATGTTGCAGCCGGCCGCGGTGGTCTCGCGGTTCTAGGCGCTCAGTCCGGAGCTGCGCGACTGCTACGGTCGCAGGTTCGAATCCTGCCTCGGGCATGGATGTGTGTGATGTCCTTAGGTTAGTTAGGTTTAAGTAGTTCTAAGTTCTAGGGGACTGATGACCACAGATGTTAAAGTCCCATAGTGCTCAGAGCCATTTGAACCATTTGATGTCGCAGCGCGACCCCCACCTTTTCAGTCTTTCAAGCACTTCCAAGTAGAAAGCTGAGTTCACTATAGTCCCGGTAGATATGAATTTGTGGTGGACAATGCCTCCGACGTCAAAGAAGACAATGGGCATGGTTTTGATCCTGGACTTGCTCATGTGTGCCTTCTTGGGAAGGGGCAACGATGCAGTGTGCCACTCTGAACTCTGCCTTTTTGTCTCAGGGTCGTACTCAAAAATCCAAGACTCATCACCAGTGATAACTGAGTTTAAAAAATGAGGATCATTTTCACACATTTCTCGCCACTGAAGCACTCACATGTGCTTGTGTTCGTTGGTCAACACTTTTGGGTCGAGTTTGGCACACACCTTTCTCATGTTCAAATCTTCGGCCACAATGCGGAAAATGGTTGTTTTTGACATGTTTAGAGTTTGTGCTATCAATTGAAGGCTCAGCTGTCTGTCAGATTCAAACAATTGCCCACACGCGTCACATTTTCGTCGACTCGTGCAGTTGATGGCCGTCCACTGTGAGGTTCGTCGGTGATCTCCTCTCAGCCCTCCATGAATAACTTGTGCCATCAGAAAACTTGTGATTTGGACAAGCAATCAGTCCCAAAGGCATGCTGAAGTAATGGAAATGTTTCAGTGGCAGACTTCCCAAGTTTAACACAAAAGTTGATAGCGTACCGTTGCTCTACAGAATTATCCATTGTGCTGTGTTACATAAACTCAAAACGGGGTTGACAGAAACGCAAGTCCTGACTCTCCAGCAGCCCGCAGCCAAATGAGATAAAGAGCGTTTTGAACCAGAAAAAAATTGGTCGCATTACTTATGGAACGCACTCTGTAATTTGATATGCTTCGCCAGCATGTCATATCCGCCCTACAGGAGAGAAACACATTGAACTCAACATTTTTCAAATTATCAGCTGATCGTTTCCAAAACCTTGGCTGGAACGATCACCTGATCTCACTCCCTGTGATTTCTGGTTGTGGGGCTACCTGAAGGACAGGGTTTACCAAGGGAACATGCACCCATGAGCCGATCTGAGGCATGGCACATCAACAGAGGTAGCCAGCATACCTACAGACATGCTTTGTTCTGTTGTGCAGAATGCAATCCTGTGCTTTCAGACTCTTCTGGCCACTGATTGATGCCATATTGATCCCCTTTTGTAGCAGTAATGGTACCGGTATGTAATGGTATGATGTACCATAGCAGCATACTAAAAATGTTTTAATTGAACTGAGTCTGCATTATTTGTCTTCCCCCATGTCATTGACATTAATGCTACCAAGTTTGGTACTCATACGTTAATTGGTTTCGTGTTATAACGGGTTAAATAGGGAAAGTTTAATCACAATCACCCAGTACATCACAGTGGCTCCAACTACGCAACATAAAAGCCATCAAGTATACGCACAGGTACCAGAATATCAACAGTACATCGCTCCCACAGTCTGTATATTCAGTGGACACATGGATCCCAAAACAGCAGTAAAACCAATTGTACATCAGGCACCAACCAAATGCAACAGGTGGGATGACATGAAATGTTTGGCAAATGTGTACATTTACTAGGACCACACAGCCTAGTAGAGGTTCAAGAACAACGAAGAGAAGCTCAATAGCTGGAATAAACTCCAGACTAAACTGAAGAAAAGGGTGATAATCAGTGGCAAGTCTGCTTAGTTGAAGAACAACTGAAGAACAGTGCTCAACATCACTGGGAAACAACAAAGTCCTACAAACAGTATGTTTCATCCCTATGCCACACTGTGAACCTGAACATGACAGAAGCTGAGAAACTTCACACTCGATGAAAGGAGACACAGAAGGCACGTCCCCAGATCATCTGGCAAAGGATGTCTCAACAGCCACGGAATTCATCAAATGGTGGTGCCAGTACATAAAAGAAAATGAAACAAAAAGAATCAAACATTGACCTCATTTATTAGGAGGTAATACAGAATGTTGAAGATGAGATGTATCAATATTTAGCATCCATCTCTGCTGCCAGTTGAATATGCCTAAAAGAATGGACTCAGCCGACTGGGACTTATGCTGCAGCTGTCAGACAACCACCAAGCATTCAATCAACGTAGCTGCAACCAAGCCCCTGCCAGTACAACACTCTGAAGATGAGTGTTTGATGACTAATTCGACACCAGATGTCAATCATAACAACAGTTCTATTCATCCCACTCAACTGCAGACCATTACGTTCAAGCTGCGGACAAAGCCCTTCGTCATACCTTCGAGAAGGTTGCTCTCCAACACATTCCTTGTCATCGTGCAACCACTCAACTAGCTGCTGAATTCAGGAATCTAAGTGATGTAACCACCTATGAAAGTGAGGAGATTGTCCCAGATGAAAATCCCCGAGATATTGGGAAATCTCATCAAGGAAATTGACGGCAAACCTATCTGGGCTTTAGTCAATGCATAGGCTTCACTCTCTGTAACATCTAGTGCTTGTTCTCACCAACTAAATAAGATTATGTTCTGTGATACGAAGGTGACGGTGCTTAAAGCTGCAACTCGGAAATATGTTCAGATAAAAGGAACATGTATTGCAAGATTAACAATCAATGACAGAAAACAGACCTAAAAATTTGTCATTTTAGCAGAATGTAGTCATAATGTTATTCTTTGATAGGACTTCTTGCAGACACCACAAGCATTCAGACTGTGAAGATCGGAGCTCCAGATTGGCAATGCTATACCAGTAACCGCACAGAACAAAGATTGCTCTGTGTGGTTGTTTGCCATTGAAGATATTATCGCACTGACACCAACAGGACATTTTCCAGTCGTCAATCTAAATTATTAGTTAAACTGTGAAGCTTTTGTCGATTGCAAAAAATCACTCAGACTCATTAACAAAATCTACATGAAAGCAACAATCATAAGCACTGTAGGTGGTCAAGGAGACCTTTAGATGACTGACTGTCAAAAGCAGCCATAACTCATCCTACAGGTATGAGCATAGGGACAACCAAACCAGTCCACAAAGTGCATCTTAATGCCACTGGCGAAGAATTGTGCTCCATGACCACTACAGACAATGCAGGTGGGAAGCACTTATGCCAAAAAGATTCAGTATGTCTGAGGAGCAATGCCAGTACCTGATGGGTATTCTGCAGCAATTTCCAGATGCATTCAAATCCAGAGTTGAGAAAAGATGACCATGCGGCTCATGGTAGGACATCATAACAACAAGGCATTATCCAAAAATTAGTCAGCACTATCAAAGGATGTCACCAGCTGAAAGACAGATAATCCAGGAAGAAGGTGCATGATGACACCACAGAACTTTCTGAGGGTCCTTGGTCTTATCCTGTGATGCTTGTGAAGACGAAGGATGGCATGTAGCATTTTTCTGTCGACTGACGATGACTGAGCAAAATCACAAAAATGATGTCAACGGACTGCAGTACAATGATGCCAACCTAGAATTTCTCAACTATTGACATGCAGACAGGTTACTGACAAACAAGCTGTCCAAGAATAGACCCCTTCGTAGCTCATGATACCCTCTATGAGCTCAAAGTTATGCCATTTTGGACTCTATAATGCTCCAGCCACATTCAAGCATACAATGAACAACTTGCTTCAACACCTCGAATGGACATGTCTGCTATCTTGATATCTGGATGAAACTGCCACTTTTTTCTATGACATTTACAGAACATCTGCGTCACGTGAGTAAGTGTGTTCAGACTGCAGGCCTCTGAATCTGAAAGAATGTCTCTTCATTGCCCATGAAATAAAAATCTTGGGGGCTGGGATGGAGGGGGGTGGCGGCAACTAGTTAGTGCTGATAGAGCCTGTCTCAATCCAGAGCAAGTAAGAACAGTCACAGATTTCCTGACTAGTCAGCACATTCATGATGTGAGAAGTTTACTCAGTACGTGTTTGTACTAAAAAATTCACAAAAGAGTTCTGTAACAAGGCATGAAGGTGCCAAATTTTCCTGGAACAGGACACAAGAAAGGTCTTTCTTGTCCTTCAAGAGCTGCTTCCATCTTTTCCAGTCCTACCATTGTATGACAAGAATGCTGAGACAGAACTTCACACCAACTTATCAGTTGGGGGATAGGTGCAATTCTAGTACAGGAAGGTGCTGGGAAGGTGATTCTGCTTCCAGAATGCACTCAAAGTCAGAGATGGACTACTCTACAATCAAGAAAGAGTGCCATTAAAAAGTTCTGGCCATATATATTTGGCAAACCCATGACCTCTCATGATGCCACACATGTACCTTTAAATAATGACTCTGAGAGCCAAAACCAGTTGTTGATTTAAATAAAGAAAAAGTGCAATTGGTGTGGACATTTTCTTCCAAACATCCACACAGTTGCAGAATCACCATTACAATGTTTCCCAAGCTAGACAAGACAGTAAACCATTCATTCATGGTTGTGATGGACCACCATTCTCTATGATGGCTGACTACAGCAGAGTCGGCGTAATTTGATCCATCACAGTTGAAGAAGGGCTAGGGGCGGGAGCTTTGCAGAACAGCTTCAACCAATAATATGATGAGATTTTGTAAATGGCTCTATGGCAACATCTCAGCATTGTAACAGCTCTGTAGACAGCCACTGTTTTCACCTGTAGCAATTAGCACTTCACAGTGGAAAGCTGGCAACAGTGCTGTGAGCTGTCAGGGTTACACTGTCTCAAATATAGCAAGAAGGATCTGTTGCATCCACTGACAAGATGGGCATTGAGACTTTAAGAACAGTGATATAAAAAAATGAACATAAACACAACAACATTGGCTGCCTTTCAAGGAATCCTGTGGTGGAAACAATGGCATGGACAATATCTTCATTGCTGCGTTAAATGACATTGCTGCTGAATAGAGGGAAAACTATAGAAGCCTTGAAGAATGAAGAACCAACTAAAAGAAAATTCCAATTAATAAACAGAATATTGTATAAGAGGAAACATGATCCAATGGGGCAGAAATGGTTGTCCATCATCCCAACTCATCTACAGCCAATTATCCCTAAGTATTTCCATGATGTTCCAACATTTGGTCACAAAGGATTCGTGAAGATGCAAACAATGCAGTTATCACTGGTCAGGTCTTTGCCAATCCATTGGCCAGTACATGAAAAATGCTGGTGATGGAAGCAGGTGCTGCAGTTATCTTCAGGGTCTCTGATAGCAATACTGCCTGCAACAATGCCATTCCACCCAACTGGAATCAACCTCTTTGTTAGGTTCTCGAAGTTAATGGGAATCAATGTATAATTGTCTGCACCACCTCAACCACTACACTGTCACCAAAGCTGTGCTGACTGTCGAACCTCCAGAAATTGCAAGGTTCTTTGTAGAAGACATCATTCTGAAGCATGGAGCACCCTGTGTGATGATCTCCGATTGTGGAAGTTTTCCAATCAAGACAGTATCAGAGGTAATTTCATGCTGGGACATCACTCACAGGATGACAACTGCCCACCACCCAAAGACAAAGGGTCTCACAAAATGTTTTAATAAGACATACGAAGATAAGCTGTTGATGTATGCTGATGTCAAACAGAGAGACTGGGATACAATACTGCCCGTTGTGGCTTTCACATTAACACTACAAAGCAAGACAGCACAGGCTTCACTCCGTTCTTTCTGCTCCATGTTCCTGAAGCTGAAATGAGAATTGAAACACTATTCCCGTTTCAACCAGCTGATACTCAGGATGAGTACGTAATAAACCTCATCACCCAGACTGAAGAAGCAAGAGAGCTGGCTCACATATGGACACTGGATGCCCAAGGCAAGGTCCTAGATCATTACTGCCTGAGTTAATTGATATTGATTTCTATCCCTGTGCAGAAAGTGTGACTATCGGAAAAGTTACTGAAGCGCCACTTAGGGCTCTATCATACCCTTTGTCGCTTGTGGGATGTCACATACAAAGCTGAGATTTATGGCACTTCATCAAAACGACAAAAACACAGGGATGTCATCCATGCCCTCTGTATGTACCCCTACTATAGTCCTGAGGCGCAGATCGATGATGCGTTCTTTTCATTCAAGGAAGCTGAAGATCAGCTTGATGACTGCAAAGCTTCAATGGGAGAGGTTACCTCAATGCTCATCACAGTGAAGAGTATGTGACAACATGACCAGAACATAAACATCTGCCAGTGCTGTCACACAGAGGGTCACAGAAAAGCTCTGCAGGTGGCTTCAAAGAGAACTTTTGAAATAGCAGTTCCCTCTTCCTCCAGGAGAGGGATCAATGCCACATACTCTGCTGCATGCAGTGTGATGTAGGAGTTAGTGTCACTGGCTGGTGTGCTGAGATTTGCCAGCTGAAAACCAATCACCAGCATTCACTCGTTGTTTAGTATTTATCATGCCTGGGAGGTGCTAAAAAGTTCTTATGTATGTGTATTTTGGAATTTCAATGTTCATATAAATATCAGCACTCTCCATCTATGAGTTTAGTTGTCTTCCGGCTTTACCTTGTTGTTTGTAATAAACATGCATTCAATGCTAAGTGTTATACTTCATTGATGGCCCTATTTTCAGATTTGGACTTTATTCTCTTACAATGTGACTGTGTTCTAATGAACTTACTAAAATAATATGTGGAAACTAAAAAGAAGATGATGCACATGACCATATATGTAGGTACACTTGTAATGTGAATTAGTTGAAACTGTATGTATCTGTTTGTAAATGTATAAATGTAAAATGTTCAATCATGAAAATAACTCCATGGAAAACATGCAGAAAGGCTATGTTGACTCTATTCTAAACCACTGTTATTCTTATTCAAACAAGCTGGGCCACCTGATTAGCTACAAGTAATCATGAAACAATGTATATGCTAAGTTGTCTTAATTCTGAAGGCTGTTTAAATTAATTTTTCAGGAGATATTTCCAAAAGATGTCACTTTCATAGCTGCAGTTAAGGAAACAAAGATGGATAACAATGGTCGTTAGAGACTTCTCCACACACTTGAATACCTGTTCTTTACGGAAGAACTACACTGATCTACAGCTGCTAAATTACTATCATAGGTACAAAAAGTGCATAAAAGCAGATACTGCTTACTGCAAAAAATAAATGTATAAGTACACTGACAAAGTAATATATAACACAGGAAATAAAAGCAAAGTAGTATGAGACGTCATGAAATGTACAACAGAAAATCATCGGGAGTTAGCAAATTGTGTAAATGACTATTTCTGTGATACTGCAAAGAAGTTGCAACAAAATCTTTGTAAAACACCTGTAGCACCTGCAAAGAATTATACTGCAAGCACAACGTTGGTGTTTCCCATAACAGAACTTGAATTCAGGAGAAAACACAGCAACTATAAAAATAAGAAGTCAACAGGTATAGATGAGGTTCCAATCTCAGTTGTGAAGGTGTGCATTCAAACACCCTTAACAAGCACGATAAATGAGTCTACTAGTTCAGATATTTTTCTAGAGTAACACATACACACAAGTTGCATCCTTACTGAAGAAAGGTAATGCAAAAGTATAGAAAACTATTGGCCAGTTTCATTACCATCAGTATTCTCATAAATAATTGGATCAATCATGAAGGATACAGTAATGAGGTACATCAATAAGAACAACCTTTCTTAACGAAGTACAATTTGGTTTCTGAAGAGGGAGAAATACATTATAAGATGAGTTCAAAAAGTAGTAACTGAAGCTCTTGAGAAGATTGTTTTGACTGGGATATTCCTAGACTTTAAGAAGGCTTACAACACTGCTGAGCATTAAATACTGTGAAACAAGCCAGATGAAATAGGTGTAAGAGGAACAGCAAACAAATGGTTTCAGTCACACCTGAAAACTAGAATACGAAGGTAGACATACACAAAACTTCTTTTGATGATAAATTATCTGTGGAACAATTGTCAGATAAAGAACACACAAACATAGGTGTTCTTCAGGATAGCATACTGCATTCAGTTCTGTTCTCGATATGCAGGGTGTACAGAAATTCCCATTACAAAATCCTAGGACTTGTAGAGGGGAGTGAGTAGATAATATTTTGAATTGGAACCCATGTCCGGAAACATAATGTTTCCATCTACAACCATTTGAAAACTACTTTTTTTCCCTTCTTCAGGTGACTGTCAATAGCATTGATATACTTGAAGAAATGCATGGTAAACACTGTGCTGTCTTACAACTGACGAGTTTCGAGCACTCATCACCTTCACATAGAAAAATAGCATGTACGACAAGTTAAGGTGTCACAATATTTTTCCACTGTAAGATGATCAATGATTGAAACCAGTTGTGAATAAATGTATTAAGACAGCCCGGTGTTTGCCATGCATTTCTCCAAGCATTTGAAAACATGTTGGTAACACGATACTTTTACAAGTAACTGATTAGGCGTGACCCAGTACATCTGTTTTACAGTTCCACTCCTTAAAAGCCAAAGGCATTGCTCTCATACTCACTGACGGGTTCTCTTCAACATGATGCAGTAGGGATTCTTCCAATTTGGGTGTGCAGCATCTTCTTGGAGCATACCTAAGGTTATGCAATGGAGCTGAACATTGGAACTTCGCCATTCAGGAGGATCAAGTCAGTTTATTCTGCAAACATGCACTCAGCGATGTTGCTCTCACACACATGAGAATGAGGCTCAAACCATGTCAGAAAGGTAGGATGGACATCAAATGACATCAGGCAATACAATGCAACCATCTCTCATCATAACTACCCTGTTGCATACCTACCTAGCAAACCTGTTTTCATATAGCTGTAGTAGGAAAGGTACATTTCCAGACATGGGTTTCAATTAAAATTATTATGTATTCACTCAGCTCTACAAGTTTGTAAAAGAAATATCTGAACACCCTGTATATCAGTGGTGGGTGGGGCAGATAATAAGTGCCTCTCGTGAGTTGCAAGATATAACTGTCTCCTCTATGACACCTCACGGTCCTGGTAATGCTTTTAAATGGCCATCATCTAAAGATCAGTGTCCAGTTTCCCTTTCCCAAATACTGCTCTTCTTGGATCAACCTCGTCCGTGTGCAAATTCAGCTCGGCTATACAAGCTCAATGTGAAGCATAGAGAGAGAGAGAGAGAGAGAGAGAGAGAGAGAGAGCTCTTTCAACAAAGCAGTGTTGATTGTTACACTGTAGGCAACTTTAATTCATGGAAAGTGATGATCATGATGGAAGACAATAATAATTTGAGAATAATATCATAAAAAGAAAAATGAGTATAAATATTCCATATCACATTGTTTTTATAAACTACTTTTGAACAGAATTATTTTCCAATTCACTTATAATGTTGTAAGGTAATTAATTTGATTCATAAACATCAGTTTTGCATGACAGTCACTTATAACCAGAGAACAATTTAAATATTTAAGCGTCCATGATTTTATAACTTTGAGAGTAGAGCACGGCCCACCTAAAAAATTTCTCACATTTTGAACATACAAGTAATGCCCACTCTGATTGTACATTCCCCAAGTACAATGACCAACCAACATACCATGAAATTTTTTGAACATTTAGGATGGCAGTTTTGGACAAAATAATTTCTAAATAGCCAAAAAATTCAGATTATTTTACCTTTAAGTACAAATACATTGGCAGTTTAAGAATTTCGTTCATTAAAGTCATAGCTGACAGTTAACAGTCCTTCCACTTTATCATTTCTTAAGACAGTTAACATCTTATGACTACCCATATTTTCAAAATGTATTTTAAAAATCGCAAAAAGTTACAAACTGCATAGTTTATTTAATAAATAATAATAATAAGGATGAAAAAGCTCAGAAGTATGTATGTATTAAGCGTGTCTCGTAGTATTGAGACAAACTATTTATTGAAAGAAAATTCCGATCTCTATCACTTTTTGTTTCTTTACTACACTTTTCCCTTTCGCTACGACATTTTCACAAACAATCTCATTCAGAGAGGTCTGTAGTGTTTTAACAAACCACCAGAAAAACAAAATATTGCAGTTTTGGAGAAGTATCATGTAGAAGTTTTAAAATTTAATTTTTTCAGCAAACTTTGAAATAGCGATCTGACACATTAACTCTTGACCTGTATGATTTGAGATGAAATCTCCCTATATTTGAGCTATTTGTTTTGATTGTATTTTGATGACAAATGCACACTATCATGTGACCATTAGGTATATAAATAAATAACCACAAATCTAAAAGGCTCATTAATTTGAACTTGCATTACACTAAAACAGAATTTTCGGCATCAAAAGATTTTGTTTTCTATGAAAATGTTAAAGGTTTAACCTATGGTTCCCAATACTTACGTTAATAATGTGCTGGTAATTCATATTAGCGTTAATCCAAACACAGATGAAAAATCTGAACCCAACTTAATCAATACACGTATTTCATTCTCGAAATACAAAGGCCAACAAATTCAAAACTTTCACTTCACTAAGACCACTCAACAATCAATACTACATCCCCAAACACTGCTACACTAAACCTTAACAACAGACAACAAAACTTTCATTGCCAGTTTTGACGTGAGCCAAAGACATTCTTGCTGTTTACAGTGTTTACCATTAAGGCCGGTTCCCACTAGAGCGCGGCAGCGCGGCGTGCGGCAACGGCAGCGGCAAGCGTTTTCCGCGTTGACGCGGCGGCTCGTGGAATTGGCGTTCCCATCTGGAAGCGGCAGACGTTAGCCACTGAGGTACGGGGCAGGACCCACTGAAACGCGCGGTGCGTTTGAAAAACTATACCTAGTTGGGTGAAGGCATACCAATTTTTCATTTTCTGTACAATGTACTCTTTCACATATTCCATTATGCATGTTTTCTCATTTCACCATAAACAGATTTCATGACTACCGTTCATCATTGTTCACTATCTAGCACATTGCTTAAGAATCATGAAAGAATAATACATATTTGGAACAAAGTTTTCGAAACCAGATTTTAAATTATAAGACATTTCCCGGTGCAGACGCAAACCTACAATACTTTATTAGTTACGAGCTGCAGTTTACAACTAAAGAGACAGTAAACGGTAGCAAATTAAGGAAATGGAACTTGAATAAGTCAAGACCCACAGTTTTTCGATAATCTTAAAGTTAGCGTAATGCAACGACTGACTGAAACAGAGGAAGGAATCCGCTAGAATACGAATGGATATCTTTGAGAGAAGAAGTGGTGAATGCAGCAGAGTATGAGAACAGGAAGAAGGTACAGTAGAAACCGTTAGATAAAACGTGAAATATTAAATCTGACAAGAGGGAAAAATATAAAAATGCAGCAAATAAAGTAGGCCATTGGAAATAGAAATGTCTAAACATGACATTGACAGAAAGTCCAAAATTGCAACGTGATTTTGCACTTGGAAAACATAAGGGAATGAAAATGGGAATGAACAAAGAAAACTTTGCTCAAAGGCGAAGCAACTGTCAAGAACTCATTTGGCAAGCCAGAACTAAGCAAATAAGAGAAGGCTACGTAGTGGAAGGAATATATAGACAGGAGAGGGGGAGGGGTTGTACAAACTAACATAAGTACAATGTTAGATTCCTGTGAGATGTCTGAACACGCAAGGCAATTCTGATCCTACCACTTAACTAAGTAGACACACTGAAGAACAGCGAAACTGTGTTATAGCATTTGCATGTTTAGAGAAAGGTTTTGACAATCTTAATTAAAACATTCTTTGAAGCTCTGGAGATGTCATCAATAAAACACAGGGACACAAGATTATCTACAACTTGTACAGAAACCAAACTGCATTTCTAAGACTTCAATGACTTGAAAGGGAAGCAGTAATTGAGAAGGCAGAAGTAGAGAGGATATAAAATGAAGACTGTGAATAACAAGAAAAGCGTTCTGAAAAAGAAAATTTGTTCACATGGAATATAAATTGTAATGATTGGGTACTATTTTACGAAGGTATTTGTGTGGAGTGCAGCCTTGTAAGTGAAACGTGGGCGATGAACAGTTCTGTCGAGAAGACAATGGACGCTTTCAAAACGTGGTGATCAATAAGAATGCTGAAGATTAGATATGAGGATCGTGTAACTAATGAAGAGGTACGGAATTAAATAGAGTAGGAAGAGGAAATTACGGCACAACTTTGACTACAAGAGGGGTAAGTTGACAGGACATATTATGAGGCGTCAAAGAGTGAGGACAAATGGGTTGGGTGATAGTATTCTGATAATAATCATTTGTTCAAATGCTATTCTACTATTTTATCTGTTAATGTAAGCAGTGAATTTAGTCTTCCATGCACTCCTCCACAAAACATTTAAACCAAAACTGAAATCAGCTGAATACCAAACCTTTCAACCACTGTCTGACAACTACTGGATTCACTTTCAACTTTCTATAACTATCACTGGCTAGCCCCACACATATACAGATATAAGGAGAACAGAAATAAACAAACAATTTCAGCATATAATTCTTTAGGTTGGCAACATGTACATAAACAAACCAAACAGGAAGGGGCATGAGGTGAACACACATAGTTACGAGTTCAAATCAGTGTTTTCGGTAAAATGTCTACAGCTAGTGACAGAAGAAAAAAGAGCGAACATGAAAATGTGCTTATGTTCCATAATCTAAGTTTTAGTTCAACCTCCAGCATGTGACCAGGTGAGGGGAAACGTATATGTCCGCCAAAAACTCGATTCACTGTAAGTAATCAGTTATGCATTTAAAACAAAACTGAATCATTCTAGATTCCACCGAAAATGCCTTAAAGTAAAAGGCGAAACGCGTCTTGAACCAATAAAGTACACTCGATAAAGAAAAAAAAGTTTGTTACTTACCAAAGGAAATAATCAATAGCTGTAGATACTTAGCAAATTACATCTTATGACATACCAGCAAATTAGTTTCTGTTTAACTTCTCATACCACACGCTATTAAATGCTGTTTAAAAAAAATCATCTATCCCTTCTGAAAAACTGTAGTTTCTTTCATATCTCGGTAGATAAACAGATTTTGGATATTTATCATGCGACGAAATACATGACTTTTACAAGTTATCATTTGCAAAAAAACGCTTTTAGATTTCTTGAACCGTTTCGAAATTTGCAGTTGATACAACCACATGGTTTACAACGAGCAGAACGAAGTATCGGTCGCGCCGCGAGCGATCTGCGCGCGGTCACCGCACAGCCCGTCCGCGACATATCATTCAATATCTCGAGAACGGTGATAGCTATCGTTCTGCTCTCAGCTTTAAAAGCAATTTCGATATGTTGACTAAATTTCATACGCAATAATGTATTACCTAAAATGAACCGTACGCAAAGTCCACGCAATGCGTTTTCACCTCTGCACACTCATTAAAATTTTGTGTAAAGGTTTACGTAAATGCGATACAGCAAGTAACCACGACGAATATCGAAAAGAAATTCGGCCCTTTATCGAGAGAAGATATCAGGCTGTAACACGCCCAAGAATCAAACTTTTCTACCGAGTAGTTTCCTTGGAATCGGATGATAAGTATTTCATAGCTGCCGCCGCGTCCGCGCCAGCGGTTCGGCGAAAGTTCTTGTGGCCCGGGGTTGCGTACCTGACGTCACGCTCAGCGCGTTCTGTGATTGGCGGCGCGCATCTGGGGTGCGTCACGCGGCAGCGGAAGCGGTTCGACATGGTCAAACCGCGACGCAGAGCCCGCCGCGCCGTGCCGCTGACGCCGTTTCCATGGCAACCACGCCGCTAACGCGCGGTTTTGGCGCGCAGCAGCCCTAGTAGGAACCGGCCTTTACTGTACACGCGGACCGAGAAACAGCGGCGATGTACCCTCATTGGCTGTTGTTCGCTGCGGGCAGAACAGAAAAACGTCAACTATCCCGCGAAGGCTCCTCATGAAGTTTCAAGGGTCAGTGATAAGTGAGGACTCTCTGGATATACTGAAGCCCCCAATGCATCGCTCCTACAGCGAACGGAAAGAAAAGATTAGGTTAATTGCAGCATACATATTAAAGCAGTTGTTCTTCCTGAACTCCAGAGGAAGAAATTTTGTGCAAAGTGTAGTACCCTTGGGTATATACTTCATGGTAGTTTGGGGAACTTGGATGCAGAGTCACTGCCTGTAGTTAAGAATTCATTATTTATGACTTTCGTGGTCATATCGAGTTCTGAGAAGTGGGAGAAGCCATATTTGATAGGTTTTAAACTACAACTTAGGTCAGATGAATATAAGCTGCTTCAGATATTGAAACTCTCTCGGAGACTTGTCGTTATTGGTATTTTAACGACTGATATTGTGGCCGTCCTTGTGCAGTGTTGCGTCGCATGCGCGTTTGTTTATTTACATCGCAGCTGTCAAAGCAATTTGCGCGCCAAGCGCCAGAGGCGCTGTTTCGTTCTTTAGGAATATGCTTGCTCTTGCTCAATGCACGGGTACCGTTCATCTGTTCAGACATTCATTATGTTCGTGAAACACACAATACCATCCCAAATTGTTGGGATTACAGCTTAAAAATTAATTCAACTGGGATGAGCATAACAGATAACTCCTGTCACTTCGTTTGTACACATGTATTTTCAATTTACATTTAGCTTTGACGTTATCGGTACAACCGCAAACATCGATTTACGCACTCATGTAGTCGATTTAGGTTATTTACGTCACGATAACATACTGTTACGTCACTAGTGTGAGATGAACGCTACCTGTGCACTGAGCAAGAACAAGCACATTCTTAAACAACGAAACAGCGCCTCTGGCGCTGGGCGCGAAAATTGCTTGGCGCGAAATTTGCTTTGACAGTTGTTGTTGTTGTTGTTGGTCTTGAGACCAACAACAAATGTCAAAGCAATTTTCGCGCCAAGCGCCAGAGGCGCTGTTTCGTTCTTTAGGAATGGCTTGAGACCAACAACAACAACAACTGTCAAAGCAATTTTCGCGCCAAGCGCCGGAGGCGCTGTTTCGTTCTTTAGGAATGTGCTTGTTGTTGGTCTCAGAACAACAACAACAACAACTGTCAAAGCAATTTTCGCGCCAAGGGCCAGAGGCGCTGTTTCGTTCTTTAGGAATGTGCTTGTTCTTGCTCAGTGCACGGGTAGCTTTCATCTCACACTAGTGGTTTCATGTAGCTCTCCATGCTTCTCCATCCTGTGCAAGCTTCTTCATCTCCCAGTACCTACTGCAGCCTACATCCTTCTGAATCTGCTTAGTGTATTCATCTCTTGGTCTCCCTCTACAATTTTTACCCTCCACACTGCCCTCCACTGCTAAATTTGTGATCCCTTGATGCCTCAGAACATGCCCTACTAACCGGTCCCTTCTTTTTGTCAAGTTGTGCCACAAACTCCTCTTCTCCCCAGATCTGTTATGTGATCTACCCATCTAATCTTCAGCATTCTTCTGTAGCACCACATTACGAAAGCTTCTATTCTCTTCTTGTCCAAACTATTTATCGTCCATGTTTCACTTAAATACATGGCTACACTCCATACAAATACTTTCAGAAACGACTTCCTGACACTTAAATCTATACCCGATGTTAACAAATTTCTCTTCTGCAGAAACGCTTTCCTTGCCATTGCCAGTCTACATTTTATACCTTCTCTGCTTCGACCATCATCAGTTATTTTGCTCCCCAAATAGCAAAACTCCTTTACTACTTTAAGTGTCTCATTTCCTAATCTAATTCCCTCAGCATCAACCAACTTAATTCGACTACATTCCATTATCCTCGTTTTGCTTTTGTTGATGTTCATTTTATATCCTCCTTTCAAGAGACTGTCCATTCTGTTCAACTGCTCTTCCAAGTCCTTTGCTGTCTCTGACAGAATTACAATGTCATTGGCAAACCTCAAAGTTTTTATTTCTTCTCCATGGGTTTTAATACCTACTCCGAATTTTTCTTTTGTTTCCTTTACTGCTTGCTCTATATACAGATTGAATAACATCGGGGAGAGGCTACAACCCTGTCTCGCTCCCTTCCCAACCACTGCTTCCCTTTCATGCCCTTCGACTCTTATAACTGCCATTTGGTTTCTGTACAAATTGTAAATAGCCTTTTGCTCCCTGTATTTTACCCCTGCCACCTTCAGAATTTGAAAGAGAGTATTCCTGTCAACATTGTCAAAAGCTTTCCCTAAGTCTACAAACGCTAGAAATGTAGGTTTGCCTTTCCATAATCTTTCTTCTGAGATAAGTCGTAAGGTCAGTACTGCCTCACGTGTTCCAACATTTTTGCGGAATCCAAACTGATCTTCCCCAAGGTCCGCTTCTACCAGTTTTTCCATTCGTCTGTAAAGAATTCGACTTAGTATTTTGCAGCTGTGACTTATTAAACTGATAGTTCGGTAATTTTCACATCTGTCAACACCTGCTTTCTTTGGGATTGGAATTATTATATTCTTCTTGAAATCTGAGGGTATTTCGCCTGTCTCATACATCTTGCTCACCAGATGGTAGAGTTTTGTCAGGACTGGCCCTCCCAAAGTCACCAGTAGTTCTAATGGAATGTTGTCTACTCCCGGGGCCTTGTTTCGACTCAGGTCTTTCAGTGCTCCGTCAAACTCTTCACGCAGTATCGTATCTCCCATTTCATCTTCATCTACATCCTCTTCCATTTCCATAATATTGTCCTCAAGTACATCGCCCTTGTATAGACCATCTAGATACTCCTTCCACCTTTCTGCTTTCCCTTCTTTGCTTAGAACTGGGTTTCCATCTGAGCCCTTGATATTCATACAAGTGGTTCTCTTTTCTCCAAAGGTCTCTTTAATTCCTGTCGATCTCATTTTTCAGACGTTTGTATTCCTTTTTGCCTGCTTCATTTACTGCATTTTTATATTTTCTCCTTTCGTCAATTAAGTTCAATATTTCTTCTGTTACCCAAGGAGTTCTACTAGCCCTCGTCTTTTTACCTACTTGATCCTCTGCTGCCTTCACTACTTCATCCCTCAGAGCTACCCATTCTTCTTCTACTGTACTTCTTTCCCCCATTCCTGTCAATTGTTCCCTTATGCTCTCCCTGAAACTCTGTACAACCTTTGGTTTAGTCAGTTTATCCATATCCCATCTCCTTAAATTCCCAACTTTTTGCAATTTCTTCAGTTTTAATCTACAGTTCATAACCAATAGATTGTGGTCAGAGTCCACATCTGCCCCTGGAAATGTCTTACAATTTAAAATCTGGTTCCTAAATCTATGTCTTACCATTATATAATCTACCTGGTACCTTCTATTATCTCTAGGATTCTTCTATGTATACAGCCTTCTTTCATGATTCTTGAACCAAGTGTTAGCTATGATTAAGTTATGCTCTGTGCAAAACTCTACCAGGCAGCTTCCTCATTCATTTCTTAGCCCCAATCCATATTCACCTACTATGTTTCCTTCTCTCCCTTTTCCTACTCTCGAATTCCAGTAACCCATGACTATTAAATTTTCGTCTCCCTTCACTACCTGAATAATTTCTTTTATCTCATCATACATTTCTTCAATTTCTGCAGAGCTAGTTGGGAGAGTTAATTTGGAGTTGGAACGGCTGCTTGGGTCGGGTGCGGGGGCTCATATTGGTGTGGTTCCTGTTGATTTTCTCAGTAGATGGGACTATACCAGGCACGGCCTACATCTCAACAGGAAAGGGAAGGGGAAACTGGCTGGGGTAATAGCAGGAAATTTAAGGGGGGGAGGCACTGCCATGAACGGTAAAATACCAGTGGTTACAGGTGTTGGAGCAGCACCTTTTTTAGGATAGGCAAGACAGAAAGATGTCAAGTTCTACGAGAGGTCAGGATTGAAACAAATCTTCATTTTAGGAAAGAAATTAAACAGCACAATTCTAGCACATTGGATCATCAATCACAGCTGTCAATTATAAATTTTCACCAATCACCAGAAATTTTATCTCCACCAAGTTGTATCTCAGTCCTAGGTAATTCCATTGATGAATTAAAGTCACCCAACCCAGTTGACATAATCTGCCTCTCTGAACACCATGTGACCACTGGTATAGCAACTAGGCCTAAGCACAATGAGAAACTCAGACAGGAGAGTACTGCAAATGTTAGAATAAGGAAAGGTTCTCATAAAAGTATAATTAAAAATAATGTAAGTATATTTCATCAAAATATTGGGAGTTTAAGAATAAAATAGATGAGCTTCTGGTTTGTTTAGAAGATTTAGAAGCTGAGGATGAAATAGATATACTATGCCTGTCTGAGCATCACATTGTTACTGATATGGATAAGGTAAATGTAAGTGGATATAAGCTCTCTGCACATGTAATGAGAGAAAATATGGAGAAAGGAGGAGTTGCCATATATGTCAAAAGTTATCATTGTGCAAAAAGTATAGAAACAAAAAAGTTTTGTGTAGAGAAACATATAGAAGCATGTGCCTGTGAGCTTAAATTAAATAAAGGCACATTTATAATTGTAACTGTATATAGGTCCCCATCAGGAAATTTTCATCTATTTCTGAAAAATTTGGACTCCTTGTTGTGCTATCTGTCAGACAGGGGGAAGCAAATTATTATTTGTGGGGACTTCAATGTAGATTCTCTGAAAGAGGGTAATAGGAAAAATGACCTTGAAATATTACTCGGTTCTTTCAATTTGACACCCGTTATTGATTTTCCTACTCGGGTGGTAAAGGATAGCAGCTCACTGATAGATAACTTCTTTATAGACCAAGATAAGTTTAATCAGATAAATGCTCAGCCTGTTGAGAATGGTCTTTCTGATCATGGTGCACAGCTAGTTACGATATATGACATAGCTCCATTCAGCAATACTAAACAGTCCTACAAAGTAGTACGTTCAGTCAACGATTTAACAATTGCAAATTTCAGGGAAAGCCTACAGCAGTTAGACTGGGATGAGGTGTACCGTGAACCTGATGCCAATTTAAAATATAATTTATTTCATGACATTTTTGTAAATGCATTTGAAAACTGCTTCCCCAAGAAATTAGTTAAATATACTTGTAAGAAACCTTGTAACAAACCATGGCTTACTAAGGGTATAAAAATATCTTGTAACCGGAAAAGGGAAATGTATCTGACAGCAAGAAAGAGTAGTGACCCAGAAACTATCAAACATTACAAAAACTACTGTGTTATATTAAGAAAAGTTATTAAAAAATCCAGAAGTATGTGTATCATGTCTGAAATCAGCAACTCTGATAACAAAATTAAAACAATTTGGAATATTATTAAAAGAGAAACAGGTCAACCAAGAGCACAGGAAGACAGTATTACCATCAAATTGAATGAAAACTTTATGAACAAAAAGTCAGAAGTTGAAAATATTTTTAATAATCATTTTCTAAATGTTGTGGATATAGTAGGATCCAGGTGTTCTTTAGAAGATGCTAGGCTGTTAATGGAAGAGGCCATACCTATGCAATTTGATACAATTGAAATCTCACCCACTTCTCCCTCTGAAATTAGGAAAATAATAAACTTGCTTAAAAGCAAAAACTCACATGGAATGGATGGCATTTCCAGCAAAATACTAAAAACTTGTTCTCAACAGATAAGTAAGATTCTCAGCCACCTGTGTAATAGCTCTCTGGAACAGGGCATTTTCCCTGATAGACTGAAATATGCTATTGTTATACCTTTGCATAAAAAGGGGGATAGTCTGATGTCAACAATTACCATCCAATCTCCCTTCTAACAGCTTTATCCAAAATTTTTGAGAAAGTAATGTATTCAAGAGTAGCTTCACATATCTGTAACAATGAAATACTAACAAAATGTCAGTTTGGTTTCCAGAAAGGTTTTTCAACAGAAAATGCCATATATGCTTTCACCAATCAAATTTTGAATGATCTGAATAACCGAAAACCACCTATTGGGATTTTTTGTGATCTCTCAAAGGCTTTTGATTGTGTAAATCATGAAATTCTGCTAGACAAGCTCAAGTATTGTGGCATGAGTGGGACAGTGCACAAATGGTTTAATTCGTACCTAATTAGAAGAGTGCAGAAAGTTGAAATAAGTAGTTCTCATAATATGCAAAGATCAGCACATTCCTCAAACTGGGGAACTATCAAGAATGGGGTTCCACAAGGGTCAGTCTTGGGTCATTTGTTGTTCTTAATATATATTAATGACTTGCCATTCTATATTCATGAAGAGGCAAAGTTAGTTCTCTTTGCTGATGATACAAGTATAGTAATCACACCTGACAAACAAGAATTAACTGATGAAATTGTCAATACTGTCTTTCAGAAAATTACTAAGTGGTTCCTTGTAAACGGACTCTCACTGAATTTTGATAAGACACAGTATATACAGTTCCGTACAGTGAATGGTATGATGCCATTAATAAATATAGACCTTAATCAGAAGCATATAGCTAAGGTAGAATATTCAAAATTTTTAGGTGTGGCCATTAATGAGAGATTAAATTGGAAGAAACACATTGATGATCTGCTGAAACGTTTGAGTTCAGCTACTTATGCAATAAGGGTCATTGCAAATTTTGGTGATAAAAATCTTAGTAAATTAGCTTACTACACCTATTTTCACTCGTTGCTCTCATATGGCATCATATTTTGGGGCAATTCATCACTGAGGAATAAAGTATTTATTGCACAAAAGCGTGTAATCAGAATAATAGCTGGAGTCCACCCAAGATCATCCTGCAGACATTTATTTAAGGATCTAGGGATATTGACAGTAGCTTCTCAGTATATATACTCTCTTATGAAATTTGTTATTAACAACCAAACCCAATTCAAAAGTAATAGCAGTGTGCATAACTACAATACTAGGAGAAAGGATGATCTTCACTATTCAAGATTAAATCTAACTTTGGCACAGAAAGGGGTGAATTATACTGGTACTTAAGTCTTTGGTCACTTACCAAATAGTATCAAAAGTCTGACAGATAACCAACAAGTATTTAAGAAGAAATTAAAAGAATTTCTGAATGACAACTCCTTCTACTCCATAGAGGAATTTTTAGATATAAATTTAAAAAAAACCAAAAAAATAATAAAAAATAAAAATAAAAAAACACAAAAAATGAAAAAACACAAAAAATGAAAAATTTGTTATATTAACTTAAGTATGTTGTTAAATTAACTTAATTATGTCATGTATTGGAAAATTTGACACGTTCCACATCATTACGAAATATCGTATTCATGATCCATGGAACTTGTATTAATCTAATCTAATCTAATCTAATATAAACTTGTACTACTGTTGTAGGCGTGGGCTTTGTGTCTATCTTGGCCACAATAATGTGTTCACTATGCTGTTTGTAGTAGCTTACCCACACTCCTATTTTTTTTTATTCATTATTAAAGCTACTCCTGCATTACTCCTATTTGATTTTGTGTTTATAACCCTGTATTCATCTGACCAAAAGTCTTGTTCCTCCTGCCACTGAACTTCACTAATTCCCACTATATCTAACTTTAACCTATCCATTTCCCTTTTTAAATTTTCTAATCTACCTGCTCGGTTAAGGGATCTGACATTCCACGCTCCGATCCGTAGAAAGCCAGTTTTCTTTTTCCTGATAAAGACGTCCTCTTGAGCAGTCCCCGCCCGGAGATGCAAATGGGGGACTATTTTACCTCCGGAATATTTTACCCAAGAGGATGCCATCATCATTTAACAGTAAAGCTGCATGCCCTCGGGAAAAATTACGGCACTTGGTGGAAATTACTTTCTGTATTTTACTTGCTTTAATGAAATTGTCCTACAAGATAGCACAGGTAGCCTCATGTCTGGTGCTCAAGTTAAACAAGTGCTATATCACTACAAGAGGTAAAGAGGTGAGTGAGTGTGCAGAGGATGGTTACCCTAGTTCACTACTACTAGTGCCACATCATCATAATACACACAAAGGTCTGTATCATAATTTAAGAGTGAAGTTAAAGATTAAAGTAACTTTGCCAAACTGTGTCAGTGTATGTTTAGGTACAGTGATGTCAACATTCTAAAGTCTCAAAATGATCAAATGAATATGTTAGGCAAAATATACCATCTTAAGAACAAAAAGTGACGCTGAATAATAAAACTACAAAGTTACAAACTGTTCAGAATATGCAAATGTATGTCCCAATTAAGTTACATGTCTCAACTTGATCAGAGTAGCATTTTGGTTAAAATCGGCTGCTTCGTGAAAAATTGGAGCCACTAAACATTACACTCAGAAGGATGAAAATCCGTATGTAGTCTCAGTTTCACGTAAAAATGTTAAATATGTGTCACCAGTAACATACCTCTATTAAGTTATTAACTAACTGCTGATAACCTCACTGTTGAGTGCCTGCAAACACCAAACTACAGTGGTGTCCAAAATTAAAGCAACAATCGGGAATTTTGCAAGGTTGCCTTTATTTTGCCACAAAACAGTATAAACATGTGATAGTAAAGTAGAAACAGTGCAAAGAATACAGAACGTAAGCAACTACAACATGCATAACAGTGGACAAAAGTGTCGTTCGTTTTTCTCCAATTTAACAGATTTGTACACAAATTCTGACAACTGATTAATTTGCTCAGTATGGGCTTTGACCACAGCTGGCAGCAATACAGGCTTAACAACGATGGACCATACTGTGAATGATGTCATCAATCTCATGTTGAGGCAATAACTCTCCCGCTCTTCCTGCAGAACTGCTCGTAAGTCTTAGAGAACAGTTGGTGAATGATAACGTGATGGACCCTTTCTCCCTAGAGCATCCCAGACGTGATCTATGGGATTCAAACTGGGAGAACGATCAGATCACGACATGTGTGCTGCATCTTCCATTTTCAGGAAAACGCCAACAATCCATGCTCTATGAGGTCGAACATTATCGTACATCAGTACGAAGTCTGGGCCCCCAATACCTCATGACTGCTCGTAAGTCTTAGAGAACAGTTGGTGAATGATAACGTGATGGACCCTTTCTCCCTAGAGCATCCCAGACGTGATCTATGGGATTCAAACTGGGAGAACGATCAGATCACGACATGTGTGCTGCATCTTCCATTTTCAGGAAAACGCCAACAATCCATGCTCTATGAGGTCGAACATTATCGTACATCAGTACGAAGTCTGGGCCCCCAATACCTCATGACAGCTGCTCATGAGGTCTGATGATGACGTCACAGTACCTGACAGCAGTTAAACCTTGCCGATTCACCAATACAATAGCATGAAGAGGTGTTTGAACTGTCAACATAATCCCTGCACACATCATTAGGGATCCTCCTCGATATCAGTCTCTTTCCACAATGCTTGGATCCCAAAATCGTGTTCTTCAGATGTGAATCCGTCGAGAATCACTCTTCCGACCAAATTGGGACCATCTGTGAGAACAACGTTGGCCCCTTGTTCGACCATCAGGGTGGCATATTGACGACTCCACTCTAGACGTTCCCTTATGTGAAGACACATCAGCAGCACACATACAGCAGGTCTCCAACAATAAAGGCCACTCTGCCAAAGCCTTCTATACACTATTTGCCTCAATACAACACATCGAATGGTTGCTGTGGTCAGATGCCAGTTGCCTTGCAGTACTAAGGCAGTGCTGTCATGCGTTTATGGCGAAAGAATCGTGCTCTCTTTCTGTTGTTACACGTGGCCGGCGATGCCCTGGTCTTTGGGATACAGCTTTGGGCTCTACAAAATGTCGCCGCATCCGAGAAAAAACAAACGATTCACATTAAGCCATTGGGCTACATCAGTTTCCGACAATTCTGTTTCCATTCTTCCTATGGCCTTCCACAGCAGAGAGTCTGGTAGTCGTCTTCTCTGTGCCATACTGCACCGTCTGTAACTCTATACATAGCTCTTGCGGATGTGGGACTACCTGGCAAACACTACCCTGTTTGATAGGTGTCCTGACGTCATCGTTGGCGTAGTTGTCCATTGACTGGAATGTCATCTTTCGTGCAGAACACGATCACACTGACGTCTGTTGACAGTTTGTATAATTGTATCGTGAATTAGACACAGAACGGGGAAACAGCAGTTTATTGCCTTAACTTTGGACACCAGCATATTTACTAAAAGACAAATTTGGAAAAAACCGTGCTTATTCATGGTAAATTAAGTATAATTTGTATTTGTAATAGGAAGTTCTAATTGCAGCACTCGATTACATTCATGCAATAATACAACTGTATCAAGTTTCAAGAATGCATTGTAAATAATAGTGCTTACAATGAATCTTCAAGGGGCTGTTCAGAGGTCATCTTCTACCTCCAGTCTGTTCTAAAAGTTTTAGCTGGCAAAGTTTAAATGCAGTCAAGCTAAAAACTTTAAAGCAAACTTAACTCTATTTATATAAACATTAAGAAGATTGTAAATTGTTGAACGACAGAGCTATTAATTAATACATGTCCAAGAAAGGTGCCATTTAGAAACTGCTACCAGTGCCTGGAGTGGTTAATAGCAGACGATCCGTTTCGTGGTCTGGTGGGCCCCTGCATAAATACAGCTTGAGAAGCAGTGAAAAGAGACATTTTAGACTGAGATCTCAATCTGTTCAGGTCAGTCAAATCCCTGCATGCGTTGTGCCATGAATGACATTAGAGCTGGGCAGACTTGAATGCATTTTTGGTGGAAGCTGGAATGAAATCTTGAGGACTGAATACCATCCTGGATCACTTGGATTTCATGGAAGTAACCGTTTGTGTACCACCTGTGCTGACAAAACTGAGTGGCATGTAGCAAGATTATTTTCCACTTTTAAGGAGAGCAATTAACTTTTGGTGATTAGAAGTCAGAGCGATAGACCATTTTACTTGGAACTTCCTGTAGCGGTTGCTTCTGAACTGTTAATGGTACTCTTTCTGATGGGGATATTTTTATTATTATTAGGGATTTAATTATATTTTGGACATGTGAACTTTTACTGAATATATAAATCAGTTAAAACTCAAAACTTTTGATTATATTCGAAGTTCCTGATCCTACTGAGGAAATAGATAGTAGGAACATTTACTTTCAGTGAGCACAAAGAGTAATGTGGACTTGTAGACTGGAAATTATGGTCACTATTTTTTTCCGTAGCTTCCTGGGTTACCGCAAAAATAGTTTTCAGGCGAGGGTAGATGTAAAGGACGCGCAATCAGTTGTCTTTTCATAACGTCATAACGAAGTATCGATCATTGGATTATTTACATGCCGCCCCATATTGGGTATGACTTCACTTGTTTCACTTTGTTTCGAAACTGTAGGTGCAAATTCTAGATCCTCGTAGCTCCTAGTGCGAGGAATCTTAACGTCACCATCAGTCGCGTCATGTGGCGATATTGTTCTCCTCGTACAAGTTTTATATACTAAGAGTCAGGCAAGGCTCGTGGTTTCTATGCTGGGGAAGGCTGCGGCATTTATCGATCGGAGCCAACATAGACCTCGGGTTATGTTACAGATTAGTCTGATATAAACAACTAAGAATTCAGGTGGACGGGGTGGGCAGATCACTCTCTGCCCGTAATTTTACGTACTGTATCTTCTATAATCAGGTATTAAATATCATTAGAAGCTAACTTCGAGTTAAAATCTTTGGTAAGTGTTTTTATACGTCATCATTACATTTTCTGACACTTTGCAGCAAATCATATGGAAAGACGCGTTTCGGAGAGATCTTTAATGCGGGTCTGGATGCACAAAGTTCTTTCACTTTCATTCTATGGCCGTGTTCCAAGTTTTTACCTATTAAATTGCACACTGAATTCATATTGCGCTTGTTTCACACTCGCGGTATGTCACAGAAATTCACCAGCAAGTAAAACTCACTAAAATCTTGCAAAATATACTCCGAAAAAGAAACTTGCTAATATTACACGGTATCAACAAAAGCAGTCAGCATCAGCAAGCAAGGAAAGTAAAGTAACGGGACAAATTTCGCGCGCTTTGTCCTCTAACCACTTAGGAAACTCTCGCTAGATGGCAGTACTGGTATGTTACTGTAGTGTAGTGCACTCTGGCGGGATATTTGCAAACTTATTCTAAATGTGGATAAAATAGCCAATGGCTGAAACAAAACAACTATGTAAAACATTATCAAAACAATAATATTAAACGTCGATTAATGACGCATCGAAGCGTAGTAGAGATGTGCAGAGACAGAGATTGGATAGCGAAGTTTCGGCCACTCTACATTCCTTTATTACATAGATAGTGGAACCTGAAAAATGTGTGGTGGTTGGTATGACACCCTTAGGCTGCAAGCTCTGAGCCTTCGGGTCGCCCATAAAGAGCAGTACTATGTAGAAGCCACGCACCCAAACCGCTACTACATGCAGCTTACGGACGTTCCAAGGCGCAGCCTAAACACTACTAACCGTTCGGAAAACATCTATCGATACAAACAGTTCCAAAAACGTTGACCGCCGTTATTTTAATCGGAATGGGAAATACGCGAAATTCGACCTGATAATTTAAATTATGCAATACGTTCTTGCGAAATTTACTTTAACATATATTTTGGGACGGCTCCGCCTCAGAGCCTTTAATTACGAACCGCGCCTGCTAAGAGTTATGATCTTCAAAAGGTAACTACTCGTTTCTATATCAATCCCCAAATAATTACGCCAGTCGTCGAGTTCACCCTACAATTCGGGAAGTAAAATTATGTGCGAGAGCTCATCCACTTAAGCAGCAACTGTGTAGACGATTTTGAACTGTTTTTCTGTTTCTCGCGTTTTGTTTGTATTTTTTTAGTAACACATGTTGTGGTCACAGACCTTAATAGAATTTCCTCCATTTCTGAATAAATGAAATAATCTTTGAGGTCACTGTATGAGAGTGTAGTCGCTTGCCACTGAAATTTCTTTTCTACACCGGCAGATGACGGACGAGCAGTAGACTGGAACTTGCGTCATGTGAACATACACAGTTGCAGCGATTTACTGCATGCACAGACGTTTGCACAGATATCTGTGTGAATAGACTGTTGCGTATGGATGGCCCTTAGGTAGGTTCACTATTTTTTTCACAGAGTGTATTACTTACTTTGTTGTTTATGAGGTAAACTGAGAGTTCCACGTTTTCTTGAGTGAAGAGTCAAATTATGAAACGCTTCTCTGAAGCTGTTAACTCGTAATTAGTTTCGTTCCTGTGTAAGCAATATGGTATACATACCGTTATTTATTTATAAGTCACCAGAGCCAGTTTACAGAAGTTTGGGGCCTGCTGTGAAGTCTGAGTCTGAGCACCCACTCTTTTTCTGGAACGTAATGTTGCTTACACTTTGAATGATTTTTGTGATTATATATTATTGTTAAGAAAATGTGTCTGCGCTTGTGTGATGCTGAAGAGGCACCCACGGGCGGCCGCGGTGCTCTCTATATCCTGGTAGGATGCTCATCTGGGGTCAGAAAGTCTGCAGAAGAACTTCGCAATCGACAAGCAGGAAACTGGTTGTGATGGCGGCGCAGCAACCTAGCAGGATTTTAATACGTGCAAGCGCCCAAGTTTCGAATAACCATTCCTCTTTCCCAGCGCCTGACGGGACCGAAATCTCTGAAAAGTACAGCTCTGCTGGCTACACAACAAGTTGAGGCCAGGGACAGTACATTGAGAGGAAGAGAAACAGCATATGCTACCATGTGTGGGAGGCACGTAGTTTGTTGCACAAATCGTTCAGCTTCTCTGTTCAACTGAGGATGAAATGGAGCACTAGTAAGGTGAATGATACCACTGGTGGTACAAAACTGTTAAAAGTCATGAGCTATAAACTGTGGTCTTCAGGCAAACCTTCGCAGCAAAAAATAAATGACAAAGCGTGAACGGTATTACGTGATGTAGTCGAGTTCGTGGGCACTGCAAACGGATATTTGCTAAAAGAGTCAGCGACAACAAGCCAATGAGTTCCAATAGTGATCTGCAATGTCAATATATACTCGTTGCAACGCTGATTGAGACTTCGACCAAGCTGAAAGCGATTGCAGTGGGGCCAATAGATATCCAGCAGAAACGCGAGATGTGACGTCATCTGTTCAATGTGGATGTCCATTCCTGGCCAAGTACATTGCAATCGCACTAACTGTTTTGTGCATACAATTCCCCAATGTTCTTGGTGGAGCAATCGCAACACATCTTTTTGCAGCATTTTAGGACTAAGCATACATGATGGTCTAGAGTCATTTTGCAATAAAATCACACCATGCTGGACAGACAACCTACGTTGATGAGCAAAATATCAATGCTCAAAAGAATTCTGAATGTTTCTCATCATACGAGGCCAAGCAGTATGGATGTAGTGCAACAAAAAGTTCAAGACAGGGTCTGCTTCTGTGGCCTGCGCAATTTTCCTATAATGCAGTGGAAAATTCTGTAAAAAAGTTCAGAGTCCTATGCATCGATCTGCAACAAGTTGAGGCAGTAGCATCGAATTCAGAATCAGGACCAACAGGAATGCGAGGAAGGGCATCAGCATTTACATGCTTGGACATGGGCTGGTACAATATTTCGTACTGATACTGTGATAATAACAAAGCGCAATGTTGCAGTTTCTGAGATGCGCATCGCGGAACATGTTTGGACTGATGAAACAAAGACTGAAGTGGTTTATGGTCTGTCACTAGGTGAAACTTCGGACCAAACAGGTCACGGTGAAACTTTGTCGTGACATAGATAATAGCGAGCGCTCCCTTCTCGATTTGGGAACAGTTACATTGAGTTTCGGTAAATAACATGGAAGCGAAAGCAAGCGGCTTGCCCTGTGAACCAAATCTGTGCGAGAGCACAATTCCAATTCCGTACGAAGAAGTGACCACTGCCAAAAACACAGGGTTAACTGAATAGAAATGAACAACGCATCTGTCACTCAAAAAGGCATTTTTAAATTTCTAAAATGCATCCTGACACTTTTGGTCCAAACAAAAACCACAGTCTTCCAGCGGAAACGATGCAACGGAGCCGCGGTCTGGGCTGCAATTGGTATAAACTGGAAGTGATACGTCAACTTCCTGAGAACTGACTGCAATTCTGCGTCGTTCCGTGGGGCAGGGAGGTCCCGGATGGCTGGCAAATGTGACTGAAGGGGTTCAATATCTTGGATATTAAGAGCATGGCGTAAGTACTGAATTTCAGACAGAAGAAAGGCACATGTGCCCAGGCGACATTTCAAACCTGCAGGTCAAACCAATAGAAAAAACGTACAAAAGTTACTAGTAGGTTCCTGCAGTGTTTACATCTATATCTATATGGTTACTCCGCAATTCACACTTAAGTACCTGGCAGAGGGTTCATCGAACGATTTTCATACTACTTCTCTACCATTCCACTCTCGAATGGCGTGTGGGAAAAAGGAACACCTAAATCTTTCCGTTCGAGCTCTGATTTCTCTTATTTTATTATGATGATCATTTCTCCCTACGTAGGTGGGTGTCAACAAAATATTTACGCATTCGGAAGAGAAAGTGGTGATTGAAATTTCGTAAATAGATCTCGCCACAAAGAAAACCCCCTTTGTTTCAGTGACTGCCCCCCAACTCGCGTATCATATCAGTGACACGCTCACCCCTATTGTGCGATAACACAACGCGCTGCCCCTCTTTGCACTTTTTCGATGTCCTACGTCAATCCTACCTGGTAAAGATCCCATACCGCTCAGCAATATTCCAGCAAAGGATGGACAAGTGAAATGTAGGCTGTCTCTTTAGTGGGTTTGTCGCATCTTCCAAGTGTTCTGCCAACAAAGTGCAGTCTTTGTTTCGCCTTCCCCACAATATTATCAATGTGGTATTATCACCTAGATTATCACCTTGATCATTTATATAAATCAGGAACAGCAGAGGGCCTATGACACTACCTTGTGGAACGCCACACATCACTTCCGTTCTGCTCAATGATTTACCATCTATTACTACGAACTGTGTCTTCTCTGAGAGGAAATGACAAATCCAGTCACACAACTGAGACAATACTCCATATGCACGAAGTCTGATTAATAGTCGCTTGTGAGGAACGGTATCAAAAGCCTTCTGGAAATCTAGGAATTCGGAATCGATCTGAAATCCCTTGTCGACAGCACTCATTACTTCATGGGAATAAAGAGCTAGCTGTGTTGCACAACAACGATATTTTCTGAATCCGTGTTGGTTATGTATCAATAATCATTTTCTTCAAGGTGATTCATAATGTTCGAGTACAGTATATGCTCCAAAATCCTACTGCAAACTGAGATCAGTGTTATGAGTCTTTAATTCAATGGATTACTCCTATTTCCTTTCTTGAATATTGGTGTGACCAGTGCTACTTTCCAGTTGTCAGGAACAGACCTTTCGTCAAGTGAGGGGTTGTATATGATTACTGTGAGAGGCAGTATTGTGTCTGCATACTCAGAGAGGAACCTGATTGGTATAACATCTGGACCGGAAGACTTGCCTTTCTTAAGTGATTTGAGTTGTTTTGCAACACCTAAGATATCTACTTTTATGTCACTCATGCTAACAGCTGTTCCGGTTTCGAATTCTGGAATATTTACTTCGTCTTCTTTCGTGAAGGAATTATGGAAAACTATATTTAGTAACTCCGTTTTAGTGACACCATCATCGGTAACATTTCCATCGTTATTGCACAGTGCCGGAATTTACTGTTTTTTGCCACTGATGTACTTTACATACGATCAGAATCTCTTTGGGTTTTCTACCATATTCTGAGACAATATTTCATTGTGGAAACTATCAAAAGAATCTCGCATTGACGTCCGCACTAAATTTCGAGCTTCCATGAAACTTAGCCAGTCATGGCGATTTTACGTTCTTCTAAATTTGGCATGCTTTTTTCGTTGATTCTGCAACAGTGTTCTGACGTGTTTAGTGTACCATGGTGTATCAGTCCTGTGTCTTATTAATTTATGAGGTATGAATCTATCTATTGCTGTCGATACTGTATCTTTGAATTTGAGCCATATCTGGTCTACACATACGTAATTAGCTTGGAAGGAATGGAGAGTCTCTCTTAGGAAGGCATCAAGAGAATTTTTATCTGCTGTTTTAAATAGATATTTTTGTGTTTGTTTTTATTGGTTTTGGTTGATATGGTTTTGAGCCTCGCTACAATGACGTTGTGTTCACTAATCCCTGTATCTGTCATGACGCTCTCTATTAGATTTGAATTATTTGTGGCTAAGAGGTCAAGTGTGTTTTTGCAACCATTTACAATTCGTGTGGGCTCATGAACTAACTGTTCAAAGTAATTCTCAAAGAAAGCATTTAGTACAATTTTGGAAGATGTTTTCTGTCTACCACCGGCTTTGAACATGTATTTTCACCAACAAATCGAGGGTAGATTGAAGTCTCCATCAATTATAGCTGTATGAGTGGGGTATTTATTTGTAATGAGATTCAAGTTTTCTTTGAAGCGTTCAACTATTATATCATCTGAGTCGGGGGGGGGGGGGTCTGCAGAAGGAGCCAATTATTATTTTGGTACAGCTGTTGAGTATAACCTCTACCCACAGTAATTCGTAGGAACCATCTATTTCAACGTCACTACAAGATAAACTACAACCAACAGACACAAATACACCACCACCTACTTTATTTAGTCTATCCTTTCTGAACATGGTTTGCGCCTCTGCAAAAATTTCGGCAGAATTTATCTCCGGCTTTAGCCAGCTTTCTGTTCCTATAACGATTTCAGCTTCAGTGCTTTCTATCAGCGCTTGAAGCTCTAGTACTTTTCCAACACAGCTACTACAATTTACAACTACAATACCGACTATTCCTTTGCCCTGTACCCTTTGAGACTGGAGCCCTTTCTGATTTTTCCCAAGAGTGTCTAACAAAAAAAACCACCCAGTCCACGCCACACAGTCCCTGCTACCCGTGTAGCTGCCTCCTGTGGAGGACACCAGAGCTATTTAGCAGAACCCAAAACCCCACCACCCTATGGTGCAAGTCGAGGAATCTGCAGCCTACATGGTCGCAGAACCATCTGAGCCTCTGATACAGACCCTCCACTCGGCTCTGTACCAAAGGTCCGCAATCGGTCCTGTCGACGATGCTGCAGATGGTGAGCTTCTGCCTTCATCTCGCTAGCAAGACTGGCAGTATTCACCAACTCAGATAGCCGCCAGAAACCAGAGAGAATCTCTTCTGATCCATAGCGACACACATCATTAGTGCCCACATGAGCCACCACCTGCACTTGGCTGCACCCTGTGCCCTTTACGGCATCCGGAAGGACCCTTTCCACATCTTGGATGAGTCCCCCTACTACGCACACAGAGTGCACATTGTACATTGGCTTTCTTCCTGTTCTTAGCTGCCATATCCCAAAGGAGCTCAATCACCCACCTAACATTGGAGCTCCCAATGACAAGTAATCCCACCCTCTGTGCTTATCCAGACCTCTCAGGAAGACCGGCCGCTGCAGCAATAGGCGAGGCCGTCCTAGCTGACTCAGAAGTACTTTCCGAAGTGGGCAGCCCCTCAAACCTGTTACGGAGGCGTAAGGGTATAGCCTTGCGGCCAGCACCAACTTTCGCCTTCCGCCCATGGATTCACGACCCCGACACGGTTCGCCAATCACCGTTAGGCAAGTGTCGACCGGCAGGGACGTTAGAATCTGAGGGCGCAGTGGCACCAGGCATCCCAGGCGATGCTACAGGTTCCAGAGGCACAAAAGCGCTCACCTCGGCTGTCCCAATGTCATCGTAGCCCAGGGCAACAGCCTGGAGCCTGTCGACCATGGGCAACACAGCTTCCAGCTGTTTACAGACAGTGACCAATTCCGTCTGAATCCGTACACAACAGGAGCAGGTCCTATCCATCCCTAACAATTTTTTTCCTCTCTTTTATCTCACAAGCCGTTCAAAACAAACAGATGACTGATGACTACGCGAATTTACACTGTACAGGTATTAAAACGCGATGCTACAAGTCTCAAATACTATAATACGCCCAAAATTCGTGAATTAAACTATGCAAGTACCCAAAAATACGCAAAGAGATTAAGAATTAAACTATGAAAAGTATGTTCTGCCAAGTTCAGAAATTAAATCAGGAAACTCCGCAAACAACTGAGGAAAACTGTCTTTTGGGATGGAAGCAGAAACAGCAAGTACAGTGTGATGAATACCAATACCAAACAAATCAAATGAATACTATCCAAAAATATGTTCACAGTTACGTGAATGCAAAATTGTGTATGTCACTGTTCTGTTGTGAGACTGGAATGTTGCTCATATATGACAAGTACCGAGCACCAGCTGTTCTGAGTGTTATATGCAGTAAGTTGCGTGCAAGAGTTTGTCAACTGTTTGGGCGGGATGAAGGCATATTCTGAAATTGGTCATTGTTTGTACCAACAGCCAGTTTAAAACAAACGACATTCACTGAAGGAGAAGGTTCTCCCATTGTCGAAAGATTATTCCCTGCAATCTACATGCGGTATGCCAAGGTTATATATATAAAAAAATGTTCTTCAATTGCAACTGATTTGGAAAACACGTCTACTACTATTAAAACCACGTAAATTGTTCCTTGTGAGTTAAATCTTGTGTACAGTCCAACATTATTGAATAATATTTATTTTTTAGTATGGTATCCTTCATGATAGATACAATGACATAAGAAATTATGGTAATAATTTCATTTTGTGTGTCCTTACCTAAGTAAGTAACCAACTTACGTAAGTGAGTAAGCAACCTTCCAGGTTTAGCCACTCGATTACTATGATCATTTAATACAGGACAGAACTTGACCATTACTTCTACTTACTCTAAATATGTTCCATTGCCTGGATCTCCCAACATTTCATAATCATCTCTAAATGGAAGATTTCTTTCAGCAAGGAAACATACTATAGAAAATAACCTCAACAAAACCCATCTCCTCTTCTTTTCTTCCAGATCAATTTGATCTTTAGTTGCCTGATCTATTAATTTTGATTTTCTAATTATCTGTGAATTTCCACTTGCGCATTTCAGTAATATGATTGCTGGATAGTTCATGGTTGGAGAGAACTTTTGGCAAGTTTTACCAATTCTTAAACCACTTCTTGTGATTACGCCTGCACTCGAATTGAACTACTTGTGACAAAAGCAACACACAGCATCTTTTGTTGTAGAATATACAAACCACGTTTGCTTAACTTTTTCATCATCTGAAACATGAAGAAAGCAATAAAAAACAGTGAAACGTCTTCTTGTCTCAGCTGCCGAGAATTATTCTGGGTTGTATGGCCATGGTCCATGGAACTCTTCAATGCCTGACGTTTCGTCCAAAGCTACATGGAACATCTTTGGAGGTGCTCCTGGTTGTGCTGAGTCTTGCCGACTGATGAGTTGGACGTCGAGGAACCTAAATACCATGGAAAGTGGGCGTGGTCTGGATTTCACGTGATTTTCGGAAACAAGTTTTATGTACTAGGACGAACTATTATCCATGGCTATATAGAAAAGCCATAGAAATATATAAACATGGGGATAATTTTAACAGAAAAGAAGAAGCTATGAAACTCAGCATTATATGGACAGTGGGTCTACAGAATCGATAAGAGGTTTTTATCTTTGGCGCACAATGATCGATAGTTATATTTTATCCTTGACAAGGTTTATCTCTGCTATAAAGTGAAATCCATACCACCTTCACTTTCCACAGTATTTAGGCCATTCTTCGATGCCCAACTCGTCAGTCAGAAAGACTCAGCACAACCAGGAGCACCTTCGAAGATGTTCAACGTAGGTTAGGATGAAACGTCATGGATAGAAGAGTTCCATGGACCACCGCCATACAATCTGGAAGAATTCTTGGCAGCTGAAACATCCGGTCATGACAGCCTTCATTGTATGATCTTCTTGTCTCACAATCCATAGGAAACCTGGCATTTTTTTCACTAATATCTTGAGGACCTTCTTTAATTGCTCTAGCTTTAAAATTCTCATAACATCTGGTCAGTTTTCCAGATCGCTAAGATAGTTGACAATTTGCAAGCCATTGCCTTCCTTAGACTATTTTCTTTCATCTTGGAAATCTTGGCCTGCTCCGGTTTCTTCTGCAGTGACATTATTGTCAGCTTGTTCCGCTAGTGGAACAGCTTCATCAGCTACTAGTTTTTGCTTTCACGAAACATACAATTCTTCAGCATTATCAACCAATGAAGATTTTGTAGCACTATATTCTTTAACATCACACTGCACATACACTAAAACACTGTCAATTCGGTGTCAAAAATTATTTAATGAACTCTTTTGCCGCAACTGCTCTTTTAGGATCTCATACCTACATTTACTTGTTTTGGCACCTGACAAGTATTTATGATCTATTCTACACTCTAGCATAAAAGAAATCACAAGCTCCAATATCACCAGACACCAACCAAACACTGTGCCCATATGTCACACCTAAATGAGTTGCTGAATCAAGATACTGAAAACATTAGGCACTTACTCAAATGCACCCTCATGTGGATTAGCAGTGGAAATCCCAAACCGCTTGCTGGCCTACACTGTCCACTTTGTCTAGCAAGCACGGCATATCAGGTCAGTCGGCAACACAAAATGTTTCAGGTAGTTCCACATAGGTCGGTGACTGGGACAGAAATGGAAATCCCCATTTTCGTTAGTTCATTGCCAGAACGACTTCTGTGGTGTTAATCAAAGTTGTCCTGTTTAAGAGAAAAACGAATCAACACTGAAGGTGCTCTCCACAGCAGAATTAGCGTGAATGGAGCCTGTTGACATTCTAAATTTGAATATTTTTTCTTTTAACAAGAAACCAGACATTATTAAGTAAGACCGTAACAGGGCTTATAGCGGGATCCCCCAATCTTGTGGCCTTTATGGCTGCAGGGACTGAGGTAGCCTTAAACTGGCCCTGTGTGGCATGAGAGGTATTATGGTTGTATTCGTTATATTTTTCAAAGACATCGATAGATATCTATGTTCTCAAGGTAAAGTCATTGTTAATTGAGACTATGGGTATTGCACCCTATGAGATATCATCGTCAGATGTGCCTTTATCAATGTATACATGACAAGAGATAGTTTAGGTGCGATTCTTTCAAAGATGCACTTTGGCTGAAGCCTGCACTCTATATAAAACACAATGAGGCCATATCGGATTTCGTCAAGCTCGTATTTTGTATGTTTTATATTATAACAACATTATAACTTATGTCCTATAAATAAACACTGTTCAAAACCACTAGCGCTCTGAGGATCTCTCGAAAAGGTATGTGGATATTATATGTTGTAGATCAGTAATAACACACCTTAGCTGTCGAATAAACATTTATTTAAGCACAGAAGTAGGCGAATACAACATGGCTGTACAAATGTAGCGCTCTGAGAAGACGTAGCCAAAGTGAAGTCAAAGAGCCTCGGGTCCAAAGATATGGCGGTTTGCGCCAGAGGCGCCTCAGAGCCCCCCCGCCCCCACCACAAGCTGCGCGGAGCACGGCGGAGGGAAGCTTTCTCACTTGAACACAAAATCTTCGTGCCAACACGGCGGTTGAAGGCGGCGCCCAGCCTGAGAATTAGGCGCCTTGGAAGTCGCGCCGACAGGGTCATGGGCATCGGACTGCTGCACAGGTCGTGGAGCGTCGCTGGAGGTCATGTCGTCCATTGAGAAGTATCACAAAAGTATTTGCTCTGTGGCATAAGACGCAGTGCGGACATGAGTAAGGTGGTTGCAGGGCTGCACGTATGGAGTCATCGCGCAGCATTATGAAATCGAAAAAAAAAAGCTCAAATGGCTCTGAGCACTATGGGACTTAACATCAGAGGTCATCAGTCCCCTAGAACTTAGAACTACTTAAACCTAACTAACCTAAGGGCATCACACACACCCATGCCTGAGGCAGGATTCGAACCTGCGACCGCAGCGGTCGCGCGGTTCCGGACTGAAGCGCCTAGAACAGCATGGCCACACCGGCCGGCATTATGAAATCGCTTCATGCCATATCTTTGAGTACAAACACCGGCAGCGAGGAATGAGTGCAAGGCAGTGGAGGGCGACATACTCACACACTTGTTCTACAAGAGCCAGAAGGTCCAGGAGCGGCAATCATGCCGCATGATGGGCCAGCGAAAGATTCAGTGACTAGTCTCGTCATTGTCTGCGTTCCAGGATGGGACAGGTTGTGTAAAGTGTCGAAGATCCCGCGTGTAAGAGCGGACGGCACCAAGGAGTGGGGGAAACCCGTAGAAACGTCGCGGAGGACCGGGATCGTCGACCCATGCAGGGCAACATGTTTGATAGCGAGTGAAGACTCATTGTCCAAAACCAATCGCTGTGTATCCGCATCTTCAGTCTGGAGTTGGGCGAGGTCGTCTAAGTTCAAGGGTGCGGAGGGCACTGAGATACGAGATAAATAGTCAGCTACAACATTTTCTGCACCACAGATCTAACAAGCGTCCGAGGAACGTTGGTAAATAAACTCCATGTGCCAGAAATGTCGTGGTGGGAGGTCCTTCACCAGGTTGCATATTGCATCAACGAGAGGTTTGTGGTCCGAGTAGATAGTGAAAGGACGCCTCTCCAGATCGCTCCGGAAGTGTTTGACTGCCTCATAAACCACGAGAAGCTCGCGGTCGAAAACCGACCACTTACACTGACTCCTGGGTAGGTTTTTTGATAAGAAATGGAGAGGCTCAGTGGAGCCCACAGTGTGCTGTTGTAAGACAGCGCCCACAGCTGACTCACTAACATCAGTCGTAACAGAAATACAGGACTCAGGGTCGAGGTGGGCGAAAGTGACCACATTCGCGATTGCAGTTTTCAGATTATCAAATATGTCGGGCATGGCCTTAGTCCAGCCCAACTTTCGCTTCCCCATGGTAATTATACCGGCTAGGGTGTTGGTTTGGGTCGACTGGATGGAGGCAGCCCGAGGGATATGGCATCGATAAAACTTTACCGTATCCAGAAAACGACAAAGTTGAGCATAATCCTCAGGAAGAGGCAGTGTGAGAATGGTTTCGACACGAGGATACGTTGGTCGGAGACCGTTGGCCGAGACTGTATGGCCAAGGAATTTAACTGATGTAGAACAGAGTTGAGATTTGTCGTGATTGATTACTACACCGTTGGCTGCGAGAGCAGAACAAACTGCATAGAGGTGGAACTGGTGCTCCTTGGCAGACGAGAAAAAAATCGGGATGTCATCCAAATAAGCGAAAGGGAAAGGCAGAGGTAGCGAAATAGAATCGATGAACCATTGCCACGTCTGCGCCGCATTTTTCAAGCCATAAGGCATGTAACAGTATTCAAATAGGCCAAAGGGTGTGATGATGGCCGTCTTCGGAAAATCCGTGAATTTGGTGATACGCCTTCGAACTATCTAAGACAGAGAAGAACTTTGAGCCATGCCGTAATTGAGTGAAATCCTGAATATGGAGAATGGGATATTTATCGCTAATTGTCTGAGCACTAAGGGACCTGTAGTCGCTGCACATGCGTAGTGAACTGCCTTTCTTAGGAACAAGGTGGACAGGTGAAGACCAGTGCTGTCCGATGGTCGGAGCACGCTGGAAGCCAATAAATCCTGAACAATTTCTTTCGCTTGCACAAGTTTGGAAGTCTTAAGACATTTAGCTTTATAACATACAGGTGGGCTGTCTGTGGTGCGGATTCTATGACAAGTGCTGTTGCTGACAGCTGATATACGTGAAGGGAGGCAGGCAAGGGGGGGCGAGAGGGGGGCACGAGTGGTCACTGACCTTGCCAGGCCAGAATGGCATGGGCGGGGTGTCGGCATCAGACGACGACGGAGGTTGGGAGTGGTAGCCACGCGACACGAGGAATCCTGTGAAGCGAGAACATGAGATTCCTTGCCAGGCCGGAAGGCGTTGGCGGGACGTCAGCAGCAGATGATGAAGTAGGACATGGTGTGGCAGCCATGCGATGCGAGGGATCTCGCAAAATGACAAGATGAGCGTCTTGAAGATCGACCTGCGACGGTGCGTAACTGGCAGCAGGAGGAGGGAAATTCGACAAAGGAGCGATGCAGTGTGAAGCCGCAGTAGAAGTGAATGATGGTTCCAAATGATGCAGCTCTGCAGACAGACTGCGAATCATACTTCGTGAGTGAGCCAGTTCGGCAGAGGCGGTGGCAATTCAGGTGCTAATGCCTCATTATGTGTGCGGAGCTCATCAATCTGTGTATGCAAGTCATGCAGTCATGCAGTAATACCCTCGAGCAGAGATGCACATGTGGAAAGCGTAGCCAAGGGGGTCGAGAGCAGAGTCGTGCCAAACTCGTTCGAGTACGGAACAGTAGAACCTGATGCATGGCAGAGCACTGCGGCTTGTAGGTCTGGCGAAAGTTCGTAATGGTGTAGAAAGTCCAACCCAATCATAGATTCATCCACGTCGCCGACGTGGAAAGTCCAAGGGAAGGTGGCGACTGGTGATAGGCGAAGCGACATCTTGATGGAGACAAGGACCATGATAGGAGAGTGATTTGCGGCGATCAAAGTGAGGTTAGCGGGAGAAAGCATTTTGCCCAAATGCTTCGGCATCGGTGTCGACGAGAAAGCGAGTGTCTGATGACAAATCCATGAAGTAGAGGCGTCACGCTGCTGGAGCAAGTGGTGCAGTGTCAGACGGTAGGCGCTGTGGACGATCGTGGCACGACGTGGGGCCTAAACGTGCTCACTGGAATAAGTTGAGTATGCACAAGGCGTGCGGCAGTTGCGAGCGGCGTCCCCGTAAGTGGCATGGTACCAGCATAGCAAGTAAGCCTGGAGGCGAGGCGGTGTGGAGTGGTTGGGTGACGCAGCTGACTGTGTCGTTGCCTGAGACCGCTCAGGCTGCTGCTCGGGCAGGTTAGGCTGCTGTCAGGAGTTAGCAAGCAGAACCTCCTGTAAGTTGCCAGGTGCTGCTGAGCTGCTGAGATGTGGGCACTGGCCCCTGCCGGCAGGGCGCTGAACCGAAGATGCAGGCATGCCAATTGAAGGCAATGGCGATGTTGCACATGACAGGTGTTGTCAGTGACGAATGACTGCGTAGGCCTGATCGGCCATGCATAGACGAATCTCGAGAGGTTCAGCTACGTCAGATAGCAGGTGAAGTTATAGGTCCAATGGAAGTTTGACCATCCACAAGGTCCACAACGTGGCGTCTAGTAGTGCCTGATCATCAATTAATGCATGAAGGCGCCACCAAAGCTGCGAAGGTGTGTGGTCATCGAGGTGCTCTTCATGGATGATGTGGTGGATAGCCTCTGCTGGTGGGCGAGAAAGGTATTTGATAAGCAATGTTTTTGCTGTTAAATACTTGGGCGAGATGGGTGGTGAGAGGAGCAGATCGCTGATGAGATCCGGATGAACATTGAGGTGGCTCACCAGGCAGACGAAACATGCAATACTGGAAGTGCAGTTGTGGTGGATGATGCATCGCCCGAGGTCTGGATGTTGCATCGCCCGAGGTCTGCTTGGGGGGGGGGGGGAGGGGTGTGTGTAAGCAGCATACGATGTGGAGTGAGCCGGTGCAACTGAAACTGACAGCACAATGTGTCCCAATTACGGGCCCAAAGGCGAATGCAGCACGGTTGTAATGGTCGATGAAATTGCATCAGTAGGCAGAAGACAGTTGCAGTGCAGTTACAGGGTGGCAGATTTAGTAACCAGTGCGGGTGGAATGGCCGGTGCCATTACGAAAGCGGGCAGAAGGCGATCGTGGTGTGACCATGGAGTGATGGTCGCAGAAACCGGCGCGGTCGAGGCGACCGGTGTCACTGAGATGGCGTGCGTGCGGGGGCAGTGCTATGATGTCAGGCATATAAGAATGTGTGACCCCATGCACATGAATGTTCAAATTAGAGTTCTCGAATTTCGTCGGCACATCAGACCAAACCAAAGAGGTCTGCTTAGCTGAGGAGTGAACCACTACATCCATCACTTGATTATCGTTCACAATGTCACTAAGCAGTGTGCACTGTCTGTGTAGCAGCATAGTTGCACTTGACGGTGGCCATGTTGGGCTGGTTAGTTGCACTTGACAGTGGCCATGTTGGGCCGGTTATGGTTAAGTGGCCGCCGGCATGACTGGGCCCAGGTAGTTGTTCACTTTTCACCAAACGCACACTAGTAAATTAGGTGCACTAGTAAATATGCAAGCACAGTTAATAGGGTGTGAGGCACTAGCACAAAACGACACTGGTTGATCCATTGTTCTGAAGACAATGTGGACCAGCACACGAAGTCCGTTAATGATGGAACGAAGCACAAAATAATTCCCGAATGCGCGACGATGATGTCGGGGTCATAGATCAGTAATAACACACTTCAGCTGTCGAATGAACAATTATTTAAGCACAGAACAAGGCGATTACAACATGGCTGTACACACGTAGCGCGCTGAGAAAATATAGACAAAGGTAAGTCAAAGAACCTCGGGTCCAAAGATATGGCGCCACAGGTACAAAAACCGACACATTTCAGAATGAATTAAAGGTGACTTAGTCCCACTGTTACCCACTTATCAAGTATAAAAGAAAATTTACAAGATAGTTCTCTAAGGAGACTTCTTTTCCAAACAAGAATGTCTTAAATTAAGCTCATATGCAGATGAAATATATTCTGGTACAGGCATATTCCTACTGGCATTTTTTCTCATTGTTTTAGTTGCATTTTAGAGCATATGAAGAAGTTTACTTTACAATGAACTGTAATTTTTTGCACAAATTAGAACATACTTCATTCAACCAGCACATTTATTTGGCACTAGGAGAGTTTTTTAAGTACTTTTCGTACTACATTCTGCTATGTAAGTAATGAGTATCAAGTGGGCAGGTTCTCACTTTGAGAGAAAGAAAAGACAGCAATAGATTCAAAATTTGCAATGAATGGACCAGCTGAACACGTAGAGCTTCTGCATCTGCTAGAATGGCTGCTGCAATATATTCGTCACGAGAGGTGCTGTGACTGCTCTCCTTTGAAAGATATACTTTAGCTTTCTCGAAGGCATCGATAGATGCGTCTGTTGTCAAGGTCGCAGCACAAAACCAATGTTATGGTTCTCTTCAGCAGGTCTTTGTTCACACATTTCGTCATCCACGTCTGTATTCACATTTTCAGTTACTTTTCTCTTTTCAATCATACTTTGTATTACTGCGGACGAGTATTATTTGCCCATTGGGCATCATATCCATTGACCAACAGTTTTCGAACGTGAACCACCTTTGCCTCTGCAACAGGGATGCCAAGGAGCAATGCATTTGGGTGCACAGAAGCCCATGTTTTGCATTTATTTTAAATATAGTCGTCGATGTTCTTTCCTTGCTTCTCGGGTTACATTGTGTAGCTACTTCTCTTGGCTGTCAGTGCACTAAGTACTGACACCTACAGTTCGCAAAAAACTGACTCATGCGTACTCTAACACCCTGGAACCAAAATAGCAAGAGTGCCATGACATGGCATGAAGCATTATGGAAAAAAATCAACAAGTTCTGTTCATGTTGCAGAATTTGAAACGCTTCCAAGGATTCAAACCCTTATACTACAGCAAGTGGGTGACTTAACCCAGGATTATACGCACTCAACAAAAGGATCACACAGCTAATGGTATATTGTAGCTACAACGAAATTGCATGTGGCGCTACTTAAGAGACACAACTTCTGTCATGCCACAAAAAATTCGACGTGATTATACTTAGTTACAACACTTTTTTTCCACAGCTTTTCCCTGATGGCTGTATTTCGAAACACGTGCATTCTGTTGGAGCTATTGTGGAGTAATTGCTGCTATATTCCATTTGAATTCAATGTGTTTTCATTTTATTATCGAAAAAAGTCAAAAGAGTGGTTGACAGGTACGATTTGCAGCTTTTTGGAAATACAAGAAAAACAACCTATGTTTCACTTTCTGCAGCAGTGTGTGTGTGTGTGCTTTTGTGTGTGTCAAATATTGGCACACCCATGCTGTAGGGCTATCCCACAATCTTGGAAGATTTTTGGATGAATTAATAAATAAACTTGATATGTATAAAAAAAACTAGTTGTACAAACTTTGTGAGACCCAGCACTGTATAAATTGTGGTTTATAAGCGGGAAATATCTATATCTACATCTATGTTTACTTCTACATCTACATCCATACTCTGCAAACCACCGTAAGGTGCATGGCAGAGTGTAGGTCCCATAGTACCAGTCATTAGGCCCTCTTCCCATTCTATTCACTTCTGGGGCACCAGAAGAATGATTGTTTGAATGTCTCTATGCATGCAGCAATTATTCTAATCTAATCTTACGAGAATGATTATAGAGGGTTGTAGTATATTCCTAGAGTCATCTTTTAAAGCCAGTTCCTGAAACTTAGTTAATACACTTTCTCACGATAGTTTATGTCTAACTTCAAGAGTCTTCCAGTTCAGTTCCGTCAGTCTCTGAGACACTCTCCCACGGATTAAACAAAGCTGTGACCATTCCTACTGCCCTTTCTACACTGGTCACATGAGTGATTTGTAAGCAATCTCCTTTGTCGACTGACTGCATTTCCCCTGTATTCTACCAATAAACTGAATCTACCATCTGCTTTACTCACGACTGAGTCTATGTGATCACTCCATTTCATAACCCTACAAAGTGCTACACCAAAATGTTTGTATGAGTTGGGCAATTCCAACAGGGACTCATTGATATTATAGTCATAGGATACTACGTTTTTTTCGTTTTGTGAAGTGCAAAATTTTCTGTTTCTGAACATTTAGAGCAAGTTGCCAATCTCTGCATCACACTGAAATATTATCAAGCTCTGACTGAATATTTATGTACCTTTCTCAGATAGTAATTCATCATAGATAACTGTGTCATCTGCAAAAAGCCTGATTTTACTATTAATATTGCCTGCCTGAGCATTAATATACAATACGAAAAGCAAGGATCCCAACACACTTCCCTGGTGCACATCCAAGTTACTTCTAAGTCTGGTGATGACTCTCCATCCAAGATAATATGCTGTATCCTCTCTACCGAAAAAGTCCTCAATCCAGTCACAAATTGCACTTGATACCCCATGTGATCATCTTTTTGACAACAAATGTAAATGTGGTGCTGAGTCAAATACTTTTCGGAAATTAAGAAATACTGCACCTACCTGATTGCCTTGATCAATAATTTTCAGTATGACATATGAGAAAAGTTCATGTTGGGTTCCACATGACTGATGTTTTGGATATCCTTGCTGGTTGGCATGGAGGAGGTCATTCTGTTCAAGATACCTCATTATGTTTGGGCTGAGAATATGGTCTAAGATTCTACCACAAATTGATGTCAAGAATACTGGTTGGTAGTTTTGTGGATCACTTCCACTACTTTTCTTGTAGATGAGTGCGACCTGTGCCTTTTTCCAAGAACTGGCCATGGTTTTTTGTTCAAGGGATCTATGACAGATTGTAGTTAGAAGATGGGCTAGCTCAGCTGCAGATTCAATATAGAATCTGACAGGGATTCCATCGGGGTCTGCAGCTTTGTTCAATTTTAACGATTTCAATTATTTTGAAACACCACTGACACTAATGCTTATTTCATTTATCTTTTCAGTGGTACGAGTACTGAATTGGGGCATTTCTCCTGGACTTTCCTTTGTAAAGGAATATTTGAAAATGAAGTTAAGCATTTCAGCTTTTGCTTTCCTACCCTCATTTCAGTTACTGTCTCATTCAATAGGGACTGGACACTATCCTTGGTGCCACTAATTTCTTTGGGTTCTGTGAAAGATCACTCGACAATATTCTGCTAGAGCAGTCATTGAAGGCATCATGCAATGCCCTCTTGACAGCCAAATGAACTTGATTCAGCAACTATCTGTCTATAGCCCTAGGCTTTCTTTTACACATATTATGCAGTAATCTCTATTTCTTTAGAAGTTTCTTTACAGTAACTGTATACAATGGAGGTTCTCTCCTATGATGAACTGTTCTACTGGATGTATATCTATCTGTTGCATGGTCAACTATTCTTTCAAACTTGAGCCAGAATCCTCTACATGCTCCTGCCCTGTGCCAAAAGTTTTAAGTTCCTTATAGAGATATGACACTAGTGTTTTTTATCTAGTTTACTGAACATAGATATCTTTCTGCTTGCTGTACTTTGGTAATCATTGTTGCCACAAACACACCATGGTCATTGACATCAGTTCCGATGTGGACATCCTCAAAGAGGTCAGATCTATTTGTTGCCATTAGATCCAATGTATTTCCATTTGTTGTTGGTAGTTTTCAGAGAAGGCATTTAGTAGTAAGTAGTAATAAATAGCTGCCGAAGGTGATGTGGCAACAGTTAAACTAAAGATTAGTCATACGTATTTTGAATAACTAATTTTTAGTTTAACTGTTGCCACATCACTTTCAGCAGCTATTAGTTACTCAGAATACTTAGGTCAATGAATACAGTAAGATATAAAACCTTCGAAGAGTGACATCTCTACAGATGATATATATACATGTCATCTGTTAGTTTTTCACAGTAGACAGTATTTTCGTCTTTGAGTGTTATATCTTTTGTAAATATGTTTGTGGCCCCTGGTTCATACCTGAACAAAATCTATTTCCAGATCTAAAATTTGGCTTTGGTCTTGTTTCATTCTTTCCAGAGCTCTAATGTCATAACCTGCACTATAACATTAATATCAGCCCATATGATTTCAGGTGGTGCTATGCTGAAAACTGTGGAACTACGCAGAATCTGAAGCTCACAGTGCCACTATAGAAAGCAGGCTTTATCCAAGACTACTTTCCTGCACATGGCAGACTTCGACATTTTAACCGGATGGCATGCATAACTCAGTGTGACCAAAACTGTCACCACGAAGCAGTTTTTGAAACTCCCTTCCTCAAATGTGCCATTGGAACCTCCAATTGGCCACCACAATGAAGGAAGTGCGAAATTCATTTATGGACTACTTTTTCGTCACAAGGGGAAGTAGAATGGCAGTACAGATGCATTTAAATTTTAGAAGATTCTTCTAATGTTTGCATGCACATAAATACATTATGTTAGTAACACAAGTAATAAATACCAGTCTCAAAATTCGAAGAGTAATGAAAAAGCTGTCTGTTTGCTTGTTGCATTTTTGTATCCTGTTTTCGAGTATATGATTATACAACAGACAGAAGATGTTTGAAACTAGCACCCAACATTCTCAGAAGTTTTTTAAACTGAGCAAAGTCCTCCACTTTTATTTCAAGCAATAGTGTTACGTGTTGAATTTGTGTACTTTTCTTCACCCAAACATTGCTCATTGCTTTTTTATTAAATTTTGTATGTTGTATAGATTTTTCTTCAATAACACAACAATAATAATAATAATACATCAACGATGGTGGCTCCTATGTTTTTAAACACAACACTGTAATCTTCCACTTTCATATCTCATGACGCAACTTCAGTGGAAAGCCCCCTGAATTATTTGCAGCAACTTCCTGAAATTACTTGCCAAAGCGCGATTTGTATAAGCAAATTTTGCAAGGTTTTGTTTTAGTGTAAACATCTAGCAAGTGCTTACAGGAATTACTTGCAGGGTTTACTTGCTAGTCGACACACGCCTTTACAGAAGAATTGAAAAAAAGACCAACAGTTTTCAACACAAATTTGTATGATTAGTCGAACATAAATATGGAAATTCAAGGGACGGGAAGAAATCAGTTAAATAATAGTTTCAATTTATTGGGACAACTTTGGTTCATTTGGGATGTTCTCATTTTCGTGTTTTTGTATGTTAATGCAGGCAAAATGTGAAGTAATTCATCAAAAATTTTAACACTCTTTCGAAAACATTGGAAAAATTTCTTTTCATGTTGTTGACATTTATGAAACATTGTGTAAAACTTCTTATTTAGTAGTGTGTTACTTTATATAATGTGCACCCATTAGTCTTTTGTACGATATTTTCTTTTAAGCATCATGAGTTCACAAATAATGACCACCTTTTCAAAATGCAAATCGACAAATGACGTCTGGATTTCAAACAAAGTTCACTGACTGTCATCTTTGTGAGCCCCCTCGACTTTGAAACTGTTTTTGTCACAGTTCAAAAATCACCTGTGTGTGCTAGAAAGCTGCCAAAAGGGCTACAAAACGTTTGGAGACAACAATTTCTTTAGAGTAAACATTCTTAATTATCTCTGAAAGGCAGGCCCCAGGCTTGACAGAATTCATTGTTTTCGCAACTACTGGCTCATTTACACTCGAGGCGATTTTGGGGCTATTACATAAAATGATAAGTGCTCCCAAATTTCCACTGAGACATTCATCATATGTTAGCGTTGTTTGTGTGTATTCAAGGAAGCAGCAACATCTGGATCACGTACCTGGGTAGTTTCAATAAAAAAATTTGCAGTACTATTACCACTAATTTTACTTAGCACTACATATCTGTTTTTCAGAACAACAAATGCATTTAATATGTCTCTGCAGTTATCACATTTCCATTCTCTGTTGTGTTTTCGTCAAATTTCAGCGGAGGATCAACTATTCCACATCGAAAATGGAACTTTGTTTTGCATTCAGTAGATACGACGCCATTTCTGCCTGCTCTCTTGTAGAGAGTGGCCAGTAGATGCGCAGTAGGCAGGGCATGAGTGGGGAGAGCAGTAGGGAGCCACTGCAGAGGCATTCCCATTTACAGCCGCTCCCATCACTCAGTACACCGAGTGTCAACTTTGTTTGCGCATTTAATAGTGATGGGGGTTGCTGGCAGATGCTGCAGGGGAAATGGCGAGCGCTGGAGGGGAAGTGCCGTTCCAAACTGAAGCCTACTCTCACTTTAATCGGTGACCATTCGAAAAGATATGTCACCTCTGCTTTGATTAGTACCTAAAAAGAATTCTGCTGAAAATGCTTGTTAGCCATTTCTAACTTTGAGAGAAGCGTCATGGGTAGTGAATTTTGCGTAAAACCTTCACATTTTTCTTGTTACCAAAACTCAGCGGAGTTTACACACTAATATGTTGTGCAGACACAATTACGAGAGAATTCTGAAACATCGGTTTATTTAGTTTGTTAAATGAGGAACTGAGGAAAAGTAAGGTTAATATCTTTTTAAAAAGCACATCCTCGGTACAAAATAAACTGTAATGTCTTTGCTTATGTGTTGCCAAAATCCATAGCATTTCTCGTATCACCAGATATCGATCGCACATAAAAATTACATTCTTTCATCGAAAAAGTCTATAGTTAGTGGAATAATGTAGCAGACAATGGTGGTTTGCATAATTACGTTATGGCAAAATACTCTCTTGTTTGACTGCAATCATTTGCCAAAATCTAGTTTCGGTATCTCAAGCAATTTATCGAATATGCGGAATGTTGTATATATTTCACTATGGCTTTATCGTTGGAGCAGCCCGACCACAAATGAGTGTGCTACACCAAATCAATTTTCTCGAGATAGGTGACAGAGAAGAACTTCCATCCAAGTCTAAAGAATAATTCGACATGTTAGTTAAATTTCATACACAGCAAGATATTATGTAACATGCATCATACGCAAAATCATAGCGATCCCTGTTTTCATTCCAAACTTTCGAATTTCGCGCAGTGTATTATTTCTTTATTTATTTCATTCGTATTCTGTAGACCCATTAGCGATGAATCACTTGGGTGTAGAACATGTCATTTACATAGATTTGAGACATTTGTTTGTAATAGTGGGTTGTACAATGAATAATATATTACATAGGAAAAAAGTTTACTTGAATTATTTTGTAAAAAATTACAAATTACATTGAACAGACTTACAATAGATCAAAATCAATTCACATATGCTCATACATAAATTCGTCCAGTGAATAAATGGTTTTACTTAGAAGATATTGTTTAAGTTGATCTTTAAAAGTAGGTGGATCAGTAACTGACATTTTTATTGCCTGAGGGAGAGCATTAAATATTTTTATGCAAGAGTAGTGTACTCCTTTTTGTACCATACTTAGATTCTTTTGTTCAAGATATAGATCATTTTTTACCCTAGTGTCATAGTTATGATACATGCTGTTCATTTAAAAAAGGGAATGGTTTTTACACATGAAACACATAAGAGAGAAAATGTACTGAGATACTGTTGTGAGTATTCTCAGCTCTTGTAAGAGTTTCCTGCAGGAATTCTGTAATTAACAACACACAGAATCCTAGTGACTCTTTTCTGGGCTATGAGGATTTGGTTTGCCTTTGGCTGGCTTCTCCAGAATATAATTCCATAGGCCATCAGGGCATGAAAATAACCAAAATAGGCTGCTTTCAAAGTATTTAAGTCACTGAAGGAAGCAATCACACAAATAGCGTAAATTGCTGAGCTTAGTTTCTTATATAGGTAAGGAATGTGTAAGGACCAGTTTAGATTGCTATTAACAAGTAGACCCAGGAACTTTGCTGACTCCCAGCATTGTATTTAACATTATCTCACCTTAGATACTTTGGCTTGTATGGAATTGAATCAATTGAGTTTTTTCAAAATTTAGTGATAGTCCATTAGAGGGAAACCAGTTAAAGGTCTCCTGAAAAATTACATTTACAGTGATCTCAAGATTAGTATTTGTTGAATTGTCTACCAGAATCGTTGTGTCATCGACAAACAAAGTAAATTTTACCTTAGCCCTTGTACACATTGGAAGGTCATTTATGAAAATAGGGAAAGTAGAGGACCCAGGATAGAGCCTGTAATTTTTTCCCTCCTTATCTACGTAATTCTGTAGCTCTCAATTCGTTCGAGCAATCAATCATTCATGATAGGAAACACAGTCATAGCTCAGTCACTCAAAAATGATTCTGAAATTTTACTTGTTAGAATGAAATCAGGCGATGATTCTTCTTCTCTGCAGGCTCGTGCTTTGCGGCAGTCTGCTAATCTGTACAAATAAAATGCCTCGTAATTTTGGGAGCGTTGTATAATCAGTCGGGAAACCTCAGATCAAGCGGATATTTGGCTTTGATGAAGTTTAACCTTCCGAAGAAGTAATGGAGCTCTTTGATTATTAAATGCAGGTTCGTATCCAGTCTTTCAGAAGTCCCTTCTGATTAACAACTACGCAATATATCGATAAATATCATTAATTCCCAAATGTCTCATACACACCTTTTTTTGAAGGAGCAATATATATACATATTTCCGTTTTAATCGTACAGTTCGTATCAGTTATCTTCTGTGATAAATCACAATAATTAAATTACAGTTCTTCCAAACCAAGCGCATGCTAATCGGCACGAAGACAATCTCCGAAACTCCCTTTCTTTTTTTTCTAACAACCACCAGAGAGAGTACTACAAAGAATACTTATGCGCTCATGGCATAGCTATTGTATGAACTACTTTTCGCTTGGATTCTGTGAGTATGAAGATAGAAAATTAGTAAACGTCATTAAAGGGTAGAATTGTATCAGAATAATTCATCGAATATAAAGAGATATTACAAGCCCTGTGGTACTCCACAGTTTATTGTGCCCCAAAAAGAGGGCACTGGTTCCCCATTAGTGTCCTTTACCATGACTTCCTGTTTCCGGTCCTTTAAATAGGAGGCAAGCAACATCCCTGCTTCTCCAGTTAACCCATAAAATTCTGCCTTTCTCAGAAAAATCTCATGGTTCACGGAATCGAACGCCTTAGAAAGATCACAAAAAATTCCAGTTGGAGACATTTTATTATTGATTGATTCAAAAATTGCATTGGTGAAAGAATATATTGCACCTTTGTTGAGAGGTTTTTCTGGAAACCAAATTGACTTTTATTGAGAATATTGTATTTACTAAGATGTTCAAGAATCCTTCTGTGTACAAGTTTCTCGAGAATCTTGGACAAACAAGCCAAGAATGAAATATGACGATAATTGGGTACTTCGTTTCTGTCACCCTTCTTGTACAATGGTTTCACAACTGCATATTTAAGTCTATCAGGGACAATTCCTAGTCTCAGTGATTCATTTAAGATGTGGCACAGGCCTTCACAAATGAAAATGTGTGTGTGTTTCAACACTTTGATGGAAATACAATCAATACCATTTGAGTTTTTGTTTTCCATTGTCCTTATTATCTTCTTAATTTCCTCAACAGTGACAGGAGGCATGCTAATCTGGGGTGTTGCACTAAGTCCACTTTTTTGTAAAAGATTCAGAGCCTCATTTGTAGAACCATTGCACCCTATTTTATCTGCTGCAGTCAAAAAATGCTTGTTGAAAATCTTTGCAACATTTTCACCTTTATCGATGATATTCCCATTATGTGTAAGTTCAATATTTTCTGCATCTTTTGAGTAACTACCAGTTTCTCTTTTAATAATACCCCAGATAGTTTTTATTTTGTTGCCAGAATTATCGATTTCTGATTTGATGAACATACTTTTTGCCTTTATCAGAACTTCATTTAAGATCTTGCAGTATCTTTTATAATGAGCTCTTATTTCAGGATTATTTGTATTTCTGAGAGAAACATAAAGCAGTCTTTTAGTCCTACATGATGGTTTTATTCCTTTTGTGTGCCACTGTTTGCTGGTATGGCTCTGCAGTTCTTAGAGGGAGGACAGCTCTAAAGTGGCACATAAATTCATTTATAAATAGATTAAATTTGTCATTGACTTTCAGTGCTCTATAAATTGGACTCCAGTCAATGAGTTGAAGATAACTGTTGAAGATCATGAGATTTTCATTATTAATTACCCTAAATGACCTTTTACAGACTTTGTCCTTCTTCTGTGGGCATATATCATTGATAGTTAGCAATTGGCTATCATGGTCTGAAAGACCATTTAGGACTTGTTTTATTGTTGCATTGGTGTTTCTATTCTCATCAATGAAAATATTATCCATAAGACTTGAAAAGTAGTTCGTAACCTTTGTGGAGAAGTCTACCATGGGTGTGAGGTTGTATGTGTTCATTATATGTAGCAGGTCAGCTCTATTACTATCATAATCTAGAAAATTAATGTTAAAGTCTCCTAAGACTACAGTATTTTTATTTTTTTAATATATATGGGATAGAAGAGATTCGAGTTGCTTAAAGAACATACATTGCTTCCTTGATGGGGCCCTATACACTGTTACTACAATGAGTGACAGGGTCTTTGTGCTAATTTCAATACCACAAGCTTCAAAATGCTGATCAAAACAGTATTTTGTGAGCTCTAGAGATCTATACCTTAGATTCATTTTTAAATATATTATTACACCACCTTCCTGCATACTGTTTCTACAAAAGTGTGAGGCAATATTAAATCCATTTAGATTCAGCATATTGATACCCTCCTTTACATGGTGTTCGGTAAAACAAAGGATATTGGCACTATCAATAGTATTACTGTCACTAATATTCATTGTCAGCAGTTCTAGTTTACTTCTTAACCTCCTTATATTTTGATGGAAAATACACAGTTTGTCACATTTAGTATTGAATTTATGAGGAACTGAGTTGCTAGGTTTCAAGATGGGTGAGTTTTTGCACATGCTCGTTAGATAATTGATCTTTTGCTAAGTGTCATTTCTGACTGACTTACCTAAGTCTTGGTTTTCCCCTTTTTGTTGCGAAACCATAAAAAATTTTGATTTAGTAGAGCAGGTTTCCTAGGCCTCAAGCTCCTCTTTTGATTATAGACTGCTGCAGGCCTTGGTGACACTACAGTAGTTTTGATGGAACACTGTGATCTAATTGTTGGTCCTGCTGCAGTTAATATTTCAGGTGCTGTGTAGTTGATGTATCTGAAGTTGATGACACTTCCACTCTTTTGATTGTAGACTGCTGCAGGCCTTGATGGTGCACTGTCATTTAGTTGATCCTGCTGCAGTTAATGTTAACGTTTCTGGTGCTGTAGTTGGAGTTAATGACACTTCCACTGTTGACAGGACAGTTGATGTAGTAGAAACTGAGCTTGAGAAATCATCTATGCAAATTTCTTTACTTGAATCGTTTCTCAATTTGTCCGAAGTCACTGCAGTTGTACCATTCTGTGATCCTAGATTAGGCTCCACCATACTTACTGCTATTGGTGGATACTGTGATTCATTGAATTGATTTAGTTTTTCCAGTATTAAGTCACACAATCTAGATTTGCCACTGCTGTTCCTGTGCATACCATGCATTGTGAAGTCTTCTCTTAGACTGGCAGCTTTAAGAAAGCTCACGTTGCAGAACAGTTTGTACATTTTTTCAATTTTACGATTTGTGATTTCTATTTCTTTATTTACACAAGATGTTTTTGTTAGGTCATGTCGCTCAGGAATATTAACAATAGTTATTTTGGGCGCTGGCACACACTCTAGCATTTTCTTCAGATCTCTTATTGCATGTTTCGCTTCGTTTTTGCAAACATCATTTGCTCCAGCTATTATTATAAATGAGTTATTTGAACCCGAGTCTTTGTATTTGTAGATATCTTTCGTAACAACAAGCAGAGGCGCACCTGGTTTCATTAGACCCACAACATTTACCTTTTCCATTTTTTTCTTTCAGTGTTTCAGCTAGCCCTTTTCCATGACTGTCTGAGAATAAGGAAATATTTTCTTGATTTACTTTCAAATTTTAAGCCCTGTCATTTTTCCCCAGCAATAAAGTGTTCCCCTTATCATCACATTTGTTTCTAATGTATAACGTCTTATTTCCAGGTTAACATCACAATAACTATGAACATTAACGAAATGATGAACACATCATTGTTAACCTGACATAATCTATAACTAACGCAAAAATGATTACTAAATGTGTTCATTAAAATCCCATGAGAATGTTAGCAAGGCGTGCGCCTCGATTCTGTCATCGCCGACTGGCCGAAAGGTGGCAAACATTGTGGTCCTCTCCTTCTGAACAAACAAATAAAATCTCCCAGAGCCCTGGACGAAAACCGGTCACTGCGCATTGGTCATCGTATCCTGTGCAGACTCTACTATTTAATTATGCTAGGTATGCAGCCAGCATCTTATTGCTAAAGTGGTACAGCAGATACAAGCCTAACAATGTCCTCTCTCTGGAACGAGACATTTATACTGGCGAGCCAATAATGCATAATACATTGTTGTTTTAACCCAAAAAGCTTTTGCTATACAACTACAAACTACCTCAAGTCTTTAGGCCCTTCCTTTGAGACGAAGACATGTTAATGTTCACGGAATTTAACTTCACAGCATATTCAGAATTTGACATTTTTTGCTGCAGATCTCCAATTGTAATGAAACAGAAATAGTCGCGTAGCCATTCTTACAGATGTGTAAGTATATGTGGTTCACATAGGCTGAAAAATGTGTACCACAATCTATACTTTACTTCAGAAATCTATTGTGGGGGGGTTCACCAGCTGAAGAATGTTCATCACACCAATTTTCAACGTTGTTGTGATGGTTATATATTTCTTATAGTACAAAATAACGGAATATTGTGCGAATTAAGTTATTTTTACAGCCCCCATACTAATCTGTCATGTTAGCAGGAATTTGCTGTTGAGTTTCGATGTTGCAAGTCAGTATTTCATAGAGGAACAACAGCATGCTGACTGGAAAATATCTGCCAGTGGGCCGCTGTTGGCAGAGATGTCATTTCTTTTCGACAGCTGCAATTAAATGAAACCTGTTGAATAAATGAAGAGAGAATGTTTTACCTGTCCATAGCCGCTGGAACTAGGAATTGAGAGTGCAACTGCAGACTTTCCCTCTTTGATTGGTTTCCAGCAGACGTGTTTTCATTCAAGCATCAGCTGTAGTTAGTTAAAGATGGCGGTCGAGATTGCGGTACTGTGATAGTGTACATAAGAGAATGCCACGCCCCCCGTGGTGAGTTTGTTAATAGTTGACAGCTGCAATAAGGAAGACAGTTGCGTGTATCAAAATTTGCGGTATATATATAGTTCAGTCAATTTGAAAAATTACGTTTATTTTTCCAAATTTCTGATAGTGTTGTTGTACAACTCATGGATCCAGACAAATTTTTTTAGTTGAGATTTGCTTTGACAGTGACTTACCGTTTGTTGAATATTTTTGGTCAGCGGATGACGCGTGTCTGAAAGTAAAGATAATGTAAAACGAGTTTACTGTTGACTGATAAGTATTCACAATTGACGCTGGTCTGTCGGTAGTGGAGGAGAATACCGAAGACACGAAAAAAAACTGTCGATTTAATCGACAACAACTTCAAAATGCACACCCCACACATGTTATTTTAATTTTAATCATTTCAGACATACAGAAGAGAAGATTGTAGCTGTGCAGAAATACCGTCAGATGGTTGAGGCGTGCCAGTAATCGCTTTAGGGGAAAAAAAAAAGCGCGATGGAAAGGCATGCAAGTGCTACTTTCGAACCAGAAGCATCATGTGCTTGAGAAAAATTAGTTTCGTTTCCAGCTTAAGAGAACTGATGTGTCTTAAGGTTATGACTGATCAGAATCACATCCATTGCTTGTAAATAGTAATTTGAACCGTATGAAGGAACACTGAACTAAAGCAGTGTGATTTGTTTTTTCTTTCCTGACGAGAATTATAAGTAAGAGAACTAAGTACTAACTCCAAAAGAATAATTTTAAAAATCTGTTTTAATATTTTATGCCAGTCGGCATTAATGTAGATGCAATTTTTGAAAAAAATGGCATTAATTCACATTTAAAATTGTTTGTTACCAGGCATATATGATGCATGAGAAACTGAAATAAGTGTTGCCGAAATCACCAGTCTTGTATGCCTGTGAACCTGGGCAAATAGGCCCCTAAGCAAGACTGTTCACTTAAGTGCTGTAGCTTTAGCTGTTACCAGTTTAGTGCTGTTTCAATGGCCAAAGTTCTCCATATATATTCTGAAAGCCCATATAATGTATTGTGTCCAGTTTTGATTATTAATATAAGAGTTGTCATTGTTGTTATGTTTTAGTGATGTGTGTCACGCAATTGGAATTGTGTATGATACCAACAAATTGTATCAATTTAAGAGAAAATTGAAACAATTCCTCAGTCCCTGAATCAATGTGTCCTTGATAAGAATTAATTGGTCAGATGTATTGCAGCTGAGAATTGTTCAGCAGGGATCTTATTATCATTTGACAGGTTTAACATACGTCTTATTTAACGGAAACCAATTTGCATCCATATGCCCTACTGTAAATAAGCTCATCTCTAATTTTATCTCTTTTCTTCCTTCATTCATTTTTTGTTAACCGTTATGCAGCTAGGCAGGAAAATTTACTTCATCTCAGTGCTTGGAATGTTTAAAAATAATTTACCTCAAACAATATTGTCCCTTGATGTGCCCAGTTCAGTCTAGATGCTTCTTTTCAGCAACAATGCACCGACATCAGATATAGCACAGCTAATAAGAATTTCAACAGTGTGAGGCATATGTGTTTGCATTATACTATCATTGTGGAAAAATAAGTTTAAATAATGTTCTTGTGCTCATTGCATTTGAACATTTGAACATTGGTTATTTCACAAGTTTGGAGCTTTTCTCTTTCTTATATTGTGTTTATGCATCTATTGGAATCTGACTCACTGACATATCAGTAAATAGTAATCAGTTTTGGTACAGAATGTGTTGGTCAATATGTGTTTCTTCGACATCTTCTATGATGCCATAGTTTGCCTTATTACTGTGTTGCACAAGATAAGATTCATAGTCTGCAAATGTGACAGGTGTCCTAAAGATTTTTCAGTCACTGACTTTCAGTAGCGGGACATTATTTTAACTTGCAGTAGCAGTTGATGGGCTACAATCTTCTGACACATCACAGACTGAATTAGCAGACATTTGGTTTTCTTCTGCATACTAAATTTCATTCTTTTTTTCTCTTATTAAAGTGTGAGCATTAGTAAGCCCTTCATTATCTTCTATTCTTGCTTATAAATGACATTATCGAGGGCAACAAGTTGAGTCGTGTTTTAAAATGTTATCGAAACCACATATCCAAAGATTCTGACAAAATTAAGAGATTGCAGTTATACACAAATAAACTTTTAACAAAATACTCGTGATTTTAAATTGAACAAAATGTTCTGGCTTCGTGATGTAGCTGAACATGGTGTTTGTACCAAATTCACTATAGAACAAACAACCAGTCCAAAGTTGCAAATTTTACTTTTTTGTTCACTTGACGAGTAGTTTTGGGCCGAGACTCAATTTGAAATCACCGTAACATAGGCGCTAAAGGGTATTTCTGAAGATGTGAAAACCATGTGAGATTTATCTGTATGCACTTAAATGTTCATTGCACATTTTTGACATTGTTTTCACATCTTCGGAAATGCCATTTTTGACTATGTTATGATGATTTGAAAATGGGTCTCGGCCCGAAACTAGTCATTGAGTGAATAAGAATGTAAAATTTGCAACTTTGGACTGATTTTTTGTTTCTACTGATTAACAGAGATTGCTGACCAACACCTACTCCTGCATGCTGGAAGTTCGTAACTTCACTATACATAAAATTAATGTAAAACTGTGAAACATGTGGTGTACCAATAGAGATTTTGGATACATTGTTGTTGTTGTCATCATCATCGTCACCTTCTGTCGGAAGACTGGTCTGGCGCAGCTTTCCACACTAGTCTATTCTTTGCAAACATCTTCATTTCTGAAAAACTACTGCAACCTTGCAACCTACATCCATTTGAAACTGTGTACTTTATTCATCACTTGGTCTCCCTCTTCAGCTATAACTCCCACCCGCTACAGTTGTTTCCAGTGCTAAATTGATGATTCCTTGATATCTCAGACTGTGTTGAATAAACTGATTCCTTCCTTTACTCACGTTGTACCACAATTTTTTTTTTTCCCCAGTTCTGTTCATCTCCTAACTAGTAATGTACTCTACACATCTTATCTCAAGCATTTTTCTGTAGCACCACATTTCAAAAGCTATTCTATTTCTGGATATGATACGTACATAATTTAAAATAATCTTTACACATAGCAAATTGTTAAACTTATCTATTTCAAGACCTTATATGTGATATTTTAGTGCAAGGAAAATTTTCTAGTGAGTTTAATATTGATGCATAAATTGGTGCTCTGCTATTTCAGGTACTCTGATTTTTAGATGTATCTCTTTCACATCACGTGGTCTGACTATGCTGATGACAGTTTTACAACTTATAAACACATGTTTTCTCTAGGTTTTTCCTCTGCTTTAGTTAGGCTTGATTTATGTTTTTTGCAATGTAATCTGTTCATTTTGTTCTGAGATTCAGCATCACCTCATCACTTGTGTTTTGAACAGGATGTGAACCATCCTGTACCAGCTAATTTGCTAATGTTTAACCTCGGTTCTTTCCGTTTTCTGACCAATCTTCCTCATACAGTAAAAGTTTTGCACACCTCATTAAATGAGGTGTGCAAATCTTCTATGGCTCTTTTAACTAGGGCATGTCTAATTTTGTTCTATATCCTTGTCCAGCCTCAGATAAAGCCCAGCCTGTGTGAGCTGTGTGTTGGTGGAACCCAGCACTCTAAACTTTCTTTCCCTTTAATTTGCTGCTGCTCATAAATGGAATACCGCAATCTGACTAGGGACTCAAATATTTGAAGAAGTTATGATGTAGCGTTTTAAAGCTCATCTTCAGACTTCATCTTCCTCTCCATGTATCTCTTTAAATTACTATGGAGATTTTTCTTTTCTGGGAAGAGTGTTGCAGTTTAGTTGCTGGTGTGACTGTCTGATGATTTTGGCTATGTTTGAATCTTTAGTTCACAGCTGAATATCTACCCCATCCTTGTGTAATATGATCTTGGGCTGTGTATAGTAACCATGTTGTTGAAACAATATTCCTTGTGAGCTGAAGTCCATTTCAGGAATAAGCGTAGACCTGAAAGAATTGCTTAAAAATGAAAATAAACATGATATGGACAAACAATGTGAATGGCCTCATATGAATACCTCATTTCTGGGGCTGTAGTATATTCAGAAAGATGTAGGTTGCAGTAAGTACTGGGAGATGAAGACGCTTGCACAGGATAGAGTAGCATGGAGAGTTGCATCAAACCAGTCTCAGGACTGAAGACCACAACAACAACAGCAACAACAGTATTTAGTGTCGTGTGTAATGCAAACTTCATAAGAAAACTTTGTCACCAAACACAGCTTTGAAAGAACCTTGCTGAAAAAGGCAGAAGGGCATTAAAGAACATTGTTCCCTCTAATAAAAACACCACTACCATTCTATGTGACCTGTGAGTTTAATATGCACGTTACAGGGTAACAAGAAAACATTGCAATGGGAACACCAGAAATAAAGCATCCATCCTATTGCCAACCTTCTTGTAAACTAGGAGGAAGCAAAGAAGATACTTCCAGATATATATATCTATAATCTGCAAAATATTATGAAGTGGATGGCTGAGAGATGTTCTTGTTATGCCATGTATCGAGGTTTCCATTTGTGTGTGGAACATGGGATGACTGGCTGCTTGAATGCCTCTAGGTGCAATGGAATTGATCTGAACTTGCCTTTGTAGTCCCTATGGGAGCTTTGTGCAGATGAATGTGTATTTGTACATTCCTCACTTAGTACTGGTCACTGAAACTTTGTAAGTAAGCTTTCATGAGACACATGGCATATGTCAGTTAAGGTTTTTCAGCACCTCTGTGAAATTCTCCTCTGGATCAAACAAACTCGTGACCATCATGCTGCCCTTCTTTTAACATGTTCAATATCTCTTGCAAATACTGTTTGATATGTGTCTCTCACATTTTGGAAATATTTTATGATGAGATACGCAAGTGTAAAACAATCGCCATTACAGACGACTGAATTTTTCCCAGTATCTTGCCAATGAACTGAAGTCTACCACCTGCTATACCCTTGTCTGAGCCTGTTTCATTTGATTTCAGATCATTACAAATTGTTACCCCCAAGTAGTTGTATGAGTTGACTGATTTTGTCACACATAATTGTAATATAAGGATACCACGTTTTTGTGTTTTGAGAAGTCCGCAGTTCTACATTTCAAACATTCAAAGCAAGTTACCAATCTTTGTATCAGTTTGAAACCTTATTAAGATTTGACTGAATTTTTATGCAGTTTTTTTAGACAGTACTTTTTTTTTTATAGATGACTGCATTGTCTGCAAAGAGTCTGAGGCTACTATTGTTGTTGTCTGCTGGGTGATTAATATGTGGCACGAACAGCACACTTTCCTCGGGCACACCATAAGTTACTTCTACATCTATTGAGAACTCTCCATGCAAAATAACATAATGTGTCCTCCCCGTGTAGAAATCTTCAATTCAGTCACAAATTTTGTTTGATATCCCAAGTGCAAGGAGCTCAAAATCTACCTTATTCACTAATGGAAACATGAATGTTATCCATTGATTCTGTTTTTCACACTGTTGCATGCCACAAGATGCATTTGTACATGGTTACCAGTCGGAGCATGAAATCCAGACTCTTTTCTTTCAAATTTGATTGGAGGTTCTGCAACAGTTTTATTCTCAAACTGTGTTCTGCGGCTGATGTTATTCTCACACTGAAACAGAAACTGTGATCCAAGAAATCAGTTTAGCTTATCATGCTTATTCAACGGTGCAAATGGTGTTACAAACATTTATAGTGTTAGCAACATTTACATCTACATAAATATTCTGCAAGCTACCAAACGGTGAGTGGCAGAAGGCACCTTGTACTACTTTTATCATTCCCTTTCCTGGTCTACTAACAAATGGAAAGAGGCAAAAATGAATGCCAAAGTGTTTCTGTATAAGCCCTGATTTTTCATATCTTGTCTTTGTGGTCCTTCCGTGAGATGTGTGTTGGTGGCAGTAAGATAGTTCTGCAATGTGTCGTAAATACTGGTTCTCTAAACTTTCTCAGTAGTGTTTCGCGAAAAGAATACTTTCTTCCCTCCAGTCATTTCCATTCAAGTTCATGGAGCATGTCCGTACTATCAGTAACCATTCTGACTGCATGCCTTTGAATTGCTTCCATGTCTGCTGTAATCCAAGCTGGTGCAGATCCCAAACACTTGAGCTGTAGTCAAGAATGGGTCACTCAAGTGTCTTACTCATGGTCTGCTTTATAGATGAGCTACACTTTCCTAGGATTTTCCCAATAAAGTGAAGTTGACCATTTGCTTTCTCTATTACTTACCTTCCACTCTCATTCCATTTCATGCCACTTTCCTTTTTTATGCCTAAATATTTGACTGATGTGACTGTCTCACAGCACACAACCAGTACTGTTTTCAAACATTACAGGATTATTTTTTCTATTCATCTCCATTAACTTAAATTTTTCCACATTAGAACAAGCTGCCATGCATCACACCACATAGAAATTCTATCCAAGTCATCTTGTATCATTCTATAGTCGCCCAACAATGTTGAAAATTTTTCACATACTAGAGTGTCATTGGCAAGCCGCAGACTGTTGCCCACCATATCTGTCAAACCATTTATGGATATAAAGAACAAGAGCAGTCCTGTCACATCTCCCTGTGGCTCTCTTGCTAATACCTTTGTCTCTGACGAACACAAGGGGAACACAGTAGGGGAATGCAGCTTCCAAGGTAAAGATATTCCATCTCACTTGCCTGGATATGCCTATGATCCTGTTAATAATTTCCTTGGTATTCACTATTACCAGATTTGGATATTATCATGGCTCTGTGGTCTATCTTTTTAGGATATCATCCATGATTTCTGGAAGCAAATAAACGTCAGCTATTTAGTGATTCTTGAGTTTCTCCCGGCGTATTTGATAATCAAAATATCCACGGGTATGCTGCCGGTCTATAGTGTCCAACGGGCACAATATTTCGGCGATCAAACATGTCGCCATCATCAGGTGAACTGACGGACTGAGCTCCTGTGAACGTGCCAGCACGGAGATCCGTACGCTATGGCTGCTCAGAGGGAACTGGGTTCGGTCGCGGCGGCGGCTGATTTAAATACGATATTTTGATTGTCAGCTATTTAGATTCATGTTGGGGAACAAATCAAGGACTGTAATGCTGTTGTAATACCAGCACTTACGTTGGTTGTAAGAAAATCTGGGAAAAGTGAGACAATATTTTTATGCATAAAAGTGACGGATAATTGATTATAAATTAAGAGGCAGAATTGCTGGCTGTTACTTATCTTCAGGAGGTGCATTATGTAGTACTACTGATAGAGACATATATAAGTACTTGATATTATCCTAGTTTTCAGTCTTATGGGTTCTTTTCTTCTTTTTAACCTTCCAAAGCTTTCCCCCCCCCCCCCCCCCCCCCTTCCAAAGAAGGACTAATAATTCCAAAAGCTAGGGTAGTGTCATGTACTTTTATATGTCTGTTAGTAGTACTAATATAAATGGCTAGATAAAAAAATCTACTCATCAAGTGGCAGAAGGAGGACACATATACGAAGAAAGGTTTAACTTTTACAAGCTTTTGGTGCCAGTGGCTTCTTCTTCTGGCAGAAGAGTTGAAGAGGAAGGGAGAGGGGTGACTGGAGAGTTGGGAAAGGGGAAGAGATCAGAAAACTCACCCAGAACCCTGTATCAGGGGAGACTTACCGGACAGGATGAGAAGGAAAGACTGATTGTTGGGGACGTGTGTGTGTAAGTTACTCAACACTGACACCTGATTGTGAAAGTCTCAAGTCACCTGCGAAAGGAAACTGTACTGCTATGGTCATGTTAATAGAGAAGAAATCATATTTATAGTTTCAGTTGATCAGGAGCTATGTTGATTCATTGTAGAGATTTACTGGGATGGAGCAGACTGTAACCCATCTTATGTCTTGCTACAGCAGTGGCATCTGCTGGAATAGATACCGTTTTAGTCATTGCAGCAGTAATATTAACTGACATGGTTGGCTGGGACACACTGCTGGGTAGGTTCTCCAGTCAAACTGCAAAGTTTTCCTTTCTTCGTGTTTGTTGGCATCTTTTCTTTGTGAAACATGTCATGAGTTTACCTATTTAGTGTCATGTTTATGGGGTTGGTGACAAAACTGTAGGAAGAAGATGAAACACAGTATCTACATATACTCTGATCCTCTCAAATAACACCATGGGGGCTGCTGAGCTTAAAATCCCATTCTCTGAAGATTGGATCACCGGGAACTAAGTTACTTACCATCATTCTTGAGACATTGTGGAAAGTTCTAGAAACTGAACCTAGCACTTTAAGAGATCAGGTGTCCAAATACTATCTATGAAAATATTTTCACCTTGCGAATTTGAACTGGCTATGTACGAGTCAGTTACCAATGCACAAGTATATGTTAATCTTTCAGACATGGACTGTGCCATTATCAGTGAAAAACTGTTAAAAAATGTGTGTACCTAATGATGTGATGTGGTGGCCTATACTGCATGAGAAGTGAATCATTGATGAATGTGAGCAAAGAGAGTGGCTGACTGATCAGTGTATTTAGTTAGTTAACATGTTCCATATATTGTTATGATGTGGAATGAGTTATTTTACATTCAGATTGCAGATTATTTAGTAATTCCTAGCCACTGTCTTTCACACATAATAGTAATAGAAATTCTTCTTTGGAGTAGGAGGAGTTGTCAGGGAAACTTTATTAGTTTGTTATCAGATTTTGCTTTGCTGCCTGTCGGACATTTTATAACACTGGGTAAGTGATCAAATATTTTGTTGCAGCATTGTGTATCCCTTTTGTGCCAAAGAAAAACCTTAGTGTGGAGTAATGAATGTTACTTTTTGTTCTAGTATTATATTGATGTACCTCATTGTTTCTTCTGAACTGTAGTGGATTATTTACAACAAACTTAATGAGGGAATAAATAAACTGTGAAGCAGTAGTCATAATGCCCAACTCCTTAAACAGATGTCCACAAGATGATTGTGGGTGAGCACCACATATTATTCTTACAGCACGTTTTTGCAGGATGAAGACTTTCTTTCTTAAAGATGAAAATCAAACAATGGAAAATCCTGGATGGAATGTCACAATACCAGAGAAGGAAAGTTGCTACTCACCATATAACGGAGATGCTGAGCCATGGTAGGCATAATTGTGTGAATCTTTTTATTGTGCCTATCGCGACTCAGCATCTCCGCTATATGGTGAGTAGCAACTTTCCTTCTCTGGTATTGTTTCTTAAAGATGAGCTATCACAGAACATAATTCCATGAGCTGTTATCGAATGAAAATATGCAAAGTATGTTAGCTGACTGATTTGTCTCTCCCTAAGATTTGCAATGATTCTAAGCATAAATGTGGCTAAACTAAGTTGTTTTAGGAGTTCCAAAATGTGTTTTTTTCCTTTTTAAATTGTCATCAGTGTGGGGTCCCTAAGAATTATGAAGGTTCCAGCCTATTTATTTCCTCACCATGTGCTACACTTGTTGGTTTAGTACCTCTAGATGTGCAGAATGAGTATGGTGTGTCTTTTTAAAATTGAGAGTTAGACGATTTGCAGAAAACCAGTCAATGATACTTTTTAAGAACTTTGTTTGCCATTTCTTCTGTTCCTGTGTGTATGCTTGGATTGACTACAATACTAGTGTCATCTGCAAAAATAACTAATTCTGCTTGTTGTGTATGAGACAGATCATTTACATATACGAGGAACAGTAGTGGACCTAAGATTGAATCTTGAACATGATTTCTCCCCAGTGAGAATTATGTCACTGGACTTTATTGCTTGATTTACTGAATACAACTTTCTGCATTCAGTGTTAAGCCTGAACAGGAGTCCATTTGAGTATACTGCCTTACCAGTATTTGTTTTCAATAGTATCAGTCTATCTCCCCCCATGAACCATAGTTGGTGGGGAGGCTTGCGTGCCTCAGCGATACAGATAGCCGTACCGTAGGTGCAACCACAATGGAGGGGTATCTGTTGAGAGGCCAGACAAACTTATGGTTCCTGAAGAGGGACAGCAGCCTTTTCAGTAGTTGCAGGGGCAACAGTCTGGATGATTGACTGATCTGGCATTTAACACTAACCAAAACGGCCTTGCTGTGCTGGTACTGCGAACGGCTGAAAGCAAGGGGAAACTACGGCCGTAATTTTTCCTGAGGGCATGCAGCTTTGCTGTATGATTAAATGATGGTGGTCTCCTCTTGGGTAAAATATTCCGGAGATAAAATAGTCCCCCATTTGGATCTCTGGGTGGGGACTACTCAGGAGGACATCGTTATCAGGAGAAAGAAAACTGGCGTTCTACGGATCGGAGCGTGGAATATCAGATCCCTTAATCGGGCAGGTAGGTTAGAAAATTTAAAAAGGGAAATGGATAGGTTAAAGTTGGATATAGTGGGAATTAGTGAAGTTCGGTGGCAGGAGTTACAAGACTTTTGGTCAGGTGAATACAGGACTATAAATACAAAATCAAGTAGGGGTAATGCAGGAGTAGCTTTAATAATGAATAGGAAAATAGGAGTGTGGGTAAGCTACTACAAACAGTATAGTGAATGCATTATTGTGGCCAAGATAGACACAAAGCCCATGCCTACTACAGTAGTACAAGTTTATATGCCAACTAGCTCTGCAGATGACGAAGAGATTGAAGAAATGTATGATGAGGTAGAGAAATTATTCAGATAGTGAAGGGAGACGAAAATTTAATAGTCACGGGTGACTGTAATTCGATAGTAGGGAAAAGAAGAGAAGGAAACATAGTAGGTGAATATGGATTGGGGGTAAGAAATGAAAGAGGAAGCCGCCTGGTGGAATTTTGCACAGAGCACAACTTAATCATAGCTAACACTTGGTTCAAGAATCATAAAAGAACGTTATATACATGGAAGAAGCCTGGAGATACTGAAAGGTTTCAGATAGATTATATAATGGTAAGACAGAGATTTAGGAACCAGGTTTTAAATTGTAAGACATTTCCAGGGGTAGATATGGACTCCGACCACAATCTATTGGTTATGAACTGTAGATTAAAACTGAAGAAACTGCAAAAAGGTGGGAATTTAAGGAGATGGGACCTTGATAAACTGAAAGAACCAGAGGTTGTACAGAGTTTCAGGGAGAGCATAAGGGAACAATTGACAAGAAGGGGGGGGGGGGTGGGGGGAAGAAATACAGTGGAAGAAGAATGGGTAACTTTGAGGGAAGAAGTAGTGAAGGCAGCAAAGGATCAAGTAGGTAAAAAGACGAGGGCTAGTAGAAATCCTTGGGTGACAGAAGAAATATTGAATTTAATTGATGAAAGAGAAAATATAAAAATGCAGTAAATGAATCAGGCAAAAAGGAATACAAATGTCTCAAAAATGAGATTGACGGGAAGTGCAAAATGGCTAAGCACAGATGGCTAGAGGACAAATGTAAGGATGTAGAGGTGCATATCACAAGAGGTAAGATAGATACTGCCTACAGGAAAATTAAAGAGACCTTTGGAGAAAAGAGAAGCACTTGCATGAATATCAAGAGCTCAGATGGAAACCCAGTTCCAAGCAAAGAAGGGAAAGCAGAAAGGTGGAAGGAGTATATAGAGGATCTATACAAGGGCGATGTACTTGAGGGCAATGTTATAGAAATGGAAGATGATGTAGATGAAGATGAAATGGGAGATATGATACTGCATGAAGAGTTTGATAGAGCACTGAAAGACATAAGTTGAAACAAGGCCCCAGGAGTAGACAACATTCCATTAGAACTACTGACGGCCTTGGGAGAGCCAGTCCTGACAAAACTCTACCATCTGGTGAGCAAAATGTGTGAGACAGGCAAAATACCCTCAGACTTCAAGAAGAATGTAATAATTCCAATCCCAAAGAAAGCAGTCATTGACAGATGTGAAAATTACTGAACTGTCAGTTTAATAAGTCACGGATGCAAAATACTAACGCGAATTCCTTACAGACGAATGGAAAAACTAGTAGAAGCCAACCTTGGGAAAGATCAGTTTGGATTTTGTAGAAATATGGGAACACATGAGGCAATACTGACCCTACAACTTATTTTAGAAGCCAGATTAAGAAAAGGCAAACCTATGTTTCTAGCATTTGTAGACTTAGAGAAAGCTTTTGACAATGTTGACTGGAATACTATCTTTCAAATTCTGAAGGTAGCAGGGGTCAAATACAGGGAGTGAAAGGCTATTTACAATTTGTACAGAAACCAGGTGGCAGTTATAAGAGTCGAGGGACATGAAAGGAAGCAGTGGTTGGGAAGGGAGTGAGACAGGATTGTAGCCTCTCCCCAATGTTGTTCAATCTGTATATTGAGCAAGCAGTAAAGGAAACAAAGAAAAATTTGGAGTAGGTATTAAAAACCATGGAGAAGAAATAAAAACTTTAAGGTTCGCCGATAACATTGTAATTCTGTCAGATACAGCAAAGGACTTGGAAGAGCAGTTGAACGGAATGGACAGTGGCTTGGAAGGAGGATATAGATGAACATCAACAAAAGCAAAACGAGGATAATAGAATGTAGCCTAATTAAGTCGGGTGATGCTGAGGGAATTAGATTAGGAAATGAGACACTTAAAGTAGTAAAGGAGTTTTGCTAATTGGGGAGCAAAATAACTGATGATGGTCGAAGTAGAGAGGATATAAAATGTAGACTGGCAATGGGAAGGAAAGCATTTCTGAAGAAGAGAAATTTGTTAACATCGAGTATAGGTTTAAATGTCAGGAAGTCGTTTCTGAAAGTATTTGTATAGAGCGTAGCCATGTATGGAAGTGAAATATGGACGATAAATAGTTTGGACAAGAAGAGAATAGAAGCTTTCGAAATGTGGTGCTACGGAAGAATGCTGAAGATTAGATGGGACAGCCTAAAAAATAATAGATCAGCTGGATGGGATGAATTTTCTCCTTTTCTCCTGAAAAAATGCAAGGATGAGTTAGCCATACCATTAGTCCATCTAATAAATTGTGTACTTGAAGAAGGAGTGTTTCCGAAGAAACTGAAAATTGCTATAGTTAAACCTTTATATAAAAAAGGGGAAAGAAAGTAACCACAACTACCGACCAGTTGCCTTAACCTCAGTGTTTGGTAAATTAATTGAAAAAATAATGCTAGAAATCTTAATCGAGCACTATAATACGAATAACTCAATAGATTTCCAACATGGCTTTAGAAGTGGTCGGAGCACCATATCTGCAGCAGTACAGTTTGTACACTATCTGATGGAGAAAATAAATGAGGGTTACAAAACGGCAGGAGTGTTTTTAGATCTTTCCAAAGCGTTTGACAGAGTCCATCGTGGCACTCTTTTAAGTAAACTTGCTTGTAATGGTATCAGTGGGAAACTGTTGCTTTTAATAGAATCTTACCTTAAAGATAGACAACAATGCACGGAAGTTGTGTATGATAATGGAGAGGTAATCGAAAAAAGAAGATCAAAGATAAGAAATATAAATTTTGGTGTGCCACAAGGCTCTATCTTGGGCCCCTTCTTGTTTATTTGCTACGTGAATGATTTTCCAAAAGTATTAGACACCAGTCATCATGTTACTATGTACGCTGATGACACCTCTGAGGTTTGCTGGGCACGTAGTAATGATGGCCTAAATTCAGTGGTACAGAATTTTGTTGAAAAAGCCCAAACACATTTTGAAAAAGAAAACCTGAGGGGCAATATTAACAAAACTAATTTAATTTATTTTAAGACAAGTGGCTCAAATAAAAATACTGTTGTAAATGAGGACATTCAAGAAAATACATAAAGTCTGTATTTACTAAGGAGATTAGTTCTATATCTAGATATTGAAGCAATAAAAATAGCATATTTTGGGTTGGTGTATCCCCATCTATCTTATGGAATTGTGGGGTGGGTGTAGCGAATACAATATAAGAAGGGTATTTGTATTGCAAAAAAGAGTAATAAGAACTATGGCAAAAGTAAGACCCAGAACTTCATGCAAAAACCTGTTTATTAATTTTAATATTATGACTATCTATGCAGTGTATATGTTTCAATCAATATTATTAGTGAAAAAAGACAAAAAAGTGACAAACAGGAATATGGAAATCCATGATTACGATACAAGACACAAATCAGACTTTCATATGGTGAGCAGAAGATTGAATCTAACAACAAATACCCCATTCATTAAGGGGGCAATATTTTATAATTCTCTGCCAAACAACCTGAAACAGCTTTCTGGTAGAATATTTAAAAATGAGTTTAAAAAAATGGCTTATATTGAAGTGCCCATACAGTATGGTGCAGACATGACTTGACCTCAGGAATGCTATGTTAAATATACTTAAATGATCTTTTACTTAATAGCATGTAATCTATATATATATATTGTGTATCAATAATCTAAATGTAATTATTGTAACATTGCCCATGCATGTTAAATACATGTTCGAGCTGTAAATAAATAAAAAAAAGATCACATAACTAATGAGGAGGTACTGAATAGGATTGGGGAGAAGAGGAGTTTGTGGCACAACTTGACTAGAAGAAGGGATCGGTTGGTAGGACACATTCTGAGGCATCAAGGGATCACCAATTTAGTATTGGAGGACAGTGTGGAGGGTAAAAATCGTGGAGGGAGACCAAGAGATGAATACACTAAGCAGATTCAGAAGGATGTAGGCTGCAGTACGTACTGGGAGATGAAGAAGCTTGCACAGGATAGAATAGCATGGAGAGCTGCATCAAACCAGTCTCAGGACTGAAGACCACAACAACAGCAACAACAACAACAGTCTATTCTGTAGAAGAATTTCTATTTTTGTAATGTGTAAAAGGTGATGGATAGGAATTACTATCTCACAACTGCATTTTTTTAAGGTAAATGGTGAGCATGTAGCCATATTTATGTATGAATTTGTAATGTGAATGTAAAATGACTTGTTCCACATCATTGTAATTAATTGTACCATTGAACATGAAACCAACCAACTACAAACTTATGTACTTATTTTCAGTATTGGGACTGCTTATCCATTTAATTCATTTTGAACATTATTAATTGTGTTTAATCACTGGACTTATTTTTGTGTTAAAGAGTAGTTCTGAATACACTGTTTCCATTTTTATGAGCTTTTTAAATAAGTTTAAGATTTCAGATTTCCCTTTTTATTTCAGTACCAAACTGATCTGTGAGTGTTCATCTCTGCTGTCTTATTGTGATGTAGTTGCTACTGTAGTGGGAAGCAGAGTACAGGGATATACCATAAAACAAAAATGTTATTATAGTTTCAAAGAGCTGTTTCTGGAATTCTTCATTATGGCTCATGTTCGGGGGGGGGGGGGGGGTTGTAACTTGTTAAATGTAACTGACATTTCTTTCTCATTGTATTCCTAAAACTCAACAGCAGTTGTGTTCCAAAAATAATTAATTTGTCAAAATATCTAATTTTGTATACCATTGTTCTTAAATGTGTATATCTTCAATTTAACAGTGCAGATGATATGTCTCAGCAGCTGAGTGCACTGAGGCAACAGCTGCTGCAGACTGGAGAAACGGAAGAAGTTGCTGCTGTTTTGCTGCCTCGCATGATTGAGTTGTTGTTCACGCCACCTGCATGGGCAACACCAGATCGTGCTGTCACCATGTCACCAAGTTCACATACCATGGAATCTCTTGCGCTTCACAGCAAAGCCAGTGCTAGATTTCTAGAGGTAGGAGTGAAATGTCATGTAGATCACTCGTCTTAGCTGTGACAGAAATTCGTGTGTAAAACTACTAGCATATAATGGTATATGTTTATTCTGAATTTAAAATATTAAATAATTAAGCACAGATCACGGCTGATTCTGTAAAAAAAAAAGGGGGGAGGGGCGTTTCAACTGTTTTTAAATTTACATGTGTAGACTGGTTCAGGCAGGATCATAAGTGTTTAATGTGGTGGCAATATCATGTATTTCAAGTTACACTTGCTTGAATAATTTGTGTTTAATTGCCTGTTATGTTCAGTTACATCTAGTTGAATGTTATACACAAAAGAAAGACCATAAAAATTATCAAAACAATTCCTAGTTTTCAGAAGACACAGATGATTTAGAACAATTAAAATTAATGTATAAAATGCATATTTGACTATCAGCTGCTTTTTTTGTTTAAAACTCAAATATCAATGGGCTTCAGTCACAGTCCATATTCGGGGATTAGGGTTAAAACAGTTTAATCCACAACATCACCCCTGTCTCCAGAATGAGATTTTCACTCTGCAGCGGAGTGTGCGCTGATATGAAACTTCCCGCAGGTTCGCAGGAGAGCTTCTTTAAAGTTTGGGAGGTAGGAGACGAGGTACTGGCAGAAGTAAAGCTGTGAGTACCGGGCGTGAGTCGTGATTCGGTAGCTCAGATGGTAGAGCAGTTGCCCGCGAAAGGCGAAGGTCCCGAGTTCGAGTCTCGGTCGGGCACACAGTTTTAATCTGCCAGGAAGTTTCATCACCCCTGTCTTTACTTAAAAATGGCCACGTCCCATGTGTAGAGCATATCATGAATTCCAGTATACAACCAATTACAACCAGTATACAACTGGAATTCATGACCTGCTCTACACATGGGATGTGACCATTATTTAAGTAATGACAGGTGTGATGATGTGGCTTAATCTGTTTTAACCCTAATCTGTGAAGATGGACTGCGACTGAAATTGGTCATTATTTGGATCGCAAATAAAAAAGCAACTGGTGGTCAGACATGTATTTGTAAATTACTTGATGACCACTAATAGTTCCAAAAATGTTTGATAAAAATTTTAAAAAAATCCTAGTATCAGTTTCAATTCACCAACTGCCTTTGTAAAATTATGTTTTGCTCTTCTGAGGATGTCTTTACATACTTTCAGGAGGGTAACAGCCTCTTAATGTGAGTGAGGAATTCAACGTTTGATCTTTATTTTTTTCTCTTTAGCCTTTGCATACTACATGTTTAACACCTTTGTGACTCTCCTAATTGTACCACTACAAAAGATGTAGTAAAGTAACAGTAATGAAAGAAATGTCTTGATTTACTTCGTAGCTATTAATACCAAGACACCTCAAATGTAGTATTGTAATATTTTTACATTAGTACGAAACTCAAACCCAGTGACAGCTAACACAAAATTATACCATTGTGGCACAGTATGGTGGCTTATAGCCTTTTGACTTACGGGGGTAGTATATTAATTTTACATGTATAAACTGAACCCTTAAAATACATTCAAATTTTATAATTAATAATTTGTCATTGCGAAGAATAAAATAAAATGAGAAAGAAAAGTGTTGGTACCAATGGGAGTCAAACCCGGATCCACAAATTGCAACTCTGTGCATTAGACCTCTCAGCCACTGTGCTGTTATGACATAGCTACTCAAAATCTCTCACACTCTACACTTGCACAATAAGCTACACTTGATTAAAAAAAAGTGCTTAACCAGCTGCCACTACTCAAACCAGTGAATATATTATTTGTAGATATTAGTTGCATTTTGTATATTCTAACATGCTGTCTCTTGGTACGTATCTTGAGAACATTATTGTAATATCAAAAGTATTAAGAATCTGTGAACAGATGCCAGTTACTTGAGCTAATGAATAAATTCTGATGAATGATGGAGTGAAGATGGAGTTGTGTAAAATTATAGGTCAACAGTTATTAAAAAGAAAACAAGCACAAATTTTTCTTCTGGAACATTCCTGAATCTCCACAGATACTCATGGCTTGTGAATAAAGCTGATGACTTAATAATTCTAATTTAATTATTTTTTGGCTGACTTACCACTAGATTTCAGTAACATATTAGATAAAAAATGACATTTTTGTCCAGATTTTGCAGCAGCAGACGCCACCACCATCTGCCAGTCTTGTTACTGCTCTCTTGCGAGCTGCAGCTGCTATCCTTGTTGGTTCTGATAGTGGTAAGTAGTCTGTGCAACAGTTTGCATGATGGGATCTGAAACCTATTATTATCATCCTTTTGAGAGTCATTTACAATGTTAATTGAAAAATGTGTTTCATGACCTAAAAGTTCAAATGATGTGAAGCTGCCTATAAAAAATTAATTTTTGTGTAGCTTGACTTAATATGAAATGATTTTAATATGGAATTACCATAGCCGTTTCACCACCTTAAGTATTTTGTGTCAGTGTGTACAGTAACATTATTGATGATGTTTAAATCTTTACAATAAATGAGGTCACTATTTTAATATAGATGAACTGCAGCTCATTTGGGAGTGAATATGAAGGGAGGTTTCAGTTACTGCCAAATATTCATTTAATTTCCACTAACATGCTCCTGCGCTACTCAGAGAGCTGCTCCTTTTAATAATTAATGCTGTAATAGTCACACCGTCGGACCTAGAAAATGTGTTTATTTTCATTCTTTATTGCGATAGTTTTACCAGTTCCTAGCATTCTATCAGCTTCTAAGAAATATCCATAATTGAAACATAGCTTTACATTTGGTTCATGTTGTTCATGATCTGTAGCATTGCATATTGTTGTCGCCATGATTAAAGACAGTTAGAAATATCTTTGGTGTATGTCATTGTCACTGATTGGCTACAATAGTCTTCTGTAAGATTTGAAACTGTCCTGTAGACTACTGCACAATTTATCAACTTTTGAATAACCAGTTTGTGTACTTCACATTATGGCCTTTTTTCCTTTCTAGTTACTGACTTTAATCTCCCTCTTAATGTATGTCCATTTTCTTGTAGAACTCACAATTATTAATAAGTAATTAAAAAGAAAGACCTCCTTTCTTGCTAGTACAGGTATAACAGAGTCAAGAATCTAAAACAGTTCTCTTTTCTGACAACGTAAGTATTAAGATGTCAGTAAAGGGACAAGGATGAGTGATCATGATGTAATTATAATGATGATGGTTACTAAAGTTAATAAATCCATCTAGAAGGCTAGGAGAGTATTTTTGCTAGAAAGAGCAGATAAGCAGTTGATAATATTCCACTTACACAGTGAATGGACATCATTTTGTTCCGAAGTGATGGATGTAAAATGATGGATGTAGAGGCAAAGTTTGACCCACCTGCTACCAGGATAAAATGTCATATAGACCCCAAATAATTTACATCGGATACATTGGCAGTATTTTAATGAACTAACTTTAAAACATACATGACAGTTGTTCAGCATAACAGTAATGATTCTATTTTCATAAATATTATGTTCAAGAAACAAAAGAATTTTAGATTGGGGTCCTACTGACCCCCAGTGGAAAAAGTTAATAAACTTTAGTGCATTATAAATATGAGAGTGAACAAAACACCATTGGATAAAATTAACTCAGAGAGAGAATTTCATGCATTTTGGGGAACAAAAAAGCTTTGAAAACAAGGGAGATATGATTTTCCAATGTGGTTATGGGATCATATTGACTCCAGTAGTACTAGGAGAGTTAAATCTGTTGCAATCATGCTCTTGAAAAGCATGTGATAAGTCAATTAAGTGTTGAAAACACCCACCATGCTTTAGTAACAAACTTTGGAAAATCCCGAGAAAGCAAGAAAGAGACTGGTGCGCTCTTGTTTCAAAAAAGAATGCATAATTTATGTCTGTCAAAAATCAGTAGAAATTTGTGCATATGTAAAAAGATCAATGTGTGAACCATCCAACAACCACTACCTTTATACCGGTTGGTTATAATTAAAGCACAGCTACTCATGGAGGTCCAGTGTGGGCTGTAATTATTGTACAGCAGCAAAACTTGATAGTTATGATAATGCATTAATGCAGAACCGATTTATGCTGGAAAAAATTAGTTTTAATTTTGGCAATCAATTGCAAATATGGCGCTGTACATCATTTGTGTGATGGTATGACATCCACATTGTCATTTGGCAAACCATAATGTGAGTGAAAAGTGTGGCTATTGAGAAGAGAGACCATGTGCTGTAAGTCAAAATGTTTTTGTGAACATCAGCAATTGCAGTGCTGCATTGAGAGAGTATTGCCAACTGGAAGGTCTCAGGAGAGACAAAATGTCATTAAATGGTTTAAAGAAGATGATAATGGTATTTGAAAACACGGGTGAGCTTGGTGTGGTACCTGGACGAGGAAGGCATCTTATCCTGGAGGAAGTTATTGATGAGGTAGCTCTTGCTGTAAATGACTACACAACATGTGCTGTGGGTACTGCTAGTGCTCGTGCAGTATCACGAGAATTGTCCATCACATGGTCAACAGCATGGAAAGTTTTCCAGTCTATATTACACTGACTACTTCCCATGTAGCATCCAGATGGTGCAGCAACTGAAACCTTGTGATCTGCAGCAACCGTGTGGATTTGCTCTTCAGTTTCTGGTATGGATCAAAGTCACAGACATATGGCCGGGCAATATTCCGTGGAGTAGTGAGGCACATTTTGTACTACTGTACATTGCAGTGAATACACAAACTGCTGAATTTGGGGTACTGTTAAGCCGTATGTTGCACGTGAAGAGCCATTGCACTCGCCGTATGTAACTGTGTGGTGTTTATTCACAAGCACCTTTATTCTTGGTCCATTCTGCTTTGAAGAGAGTACACTTAGAGGGCCTGTCAGGTGTATGTACATCAAGTGATTGCTGCTTTGGAGGAACACAACTGTGTAGAAACCACTGTTTTCATCTAAGATGGGGCAACACCTCATGCCACTCGCCCAGTGAAAGCTCAGCTTAATGCAGCCTTCCACAAACATGGCCCGAAAGATCATTTGATCTGAATCCACGTGACTTTTGACTCTAGGGACATCTAAATGAACTCGTTTACCAGGGATACGTTCATTCTATACCTGATTTAAAGCCACTATACAGGAACATGTTGCTCAGATTCCACCAGAACTGTTGCGAGCAACTGTTGATAACCTTGGTTTACAGATGTGGCATTTTGTCGACGTCTCCAGGACTCATATTGAACAAATTTTGAAAATGGCAGTTGATAATAAAATCAACATTGTGTCTTTCTCATTTGCTTTACCTTTTCTGCCCACGTCACATTCCTAGTGTAATAGTATATGTGGAAACATTTCTGTAAGTCTTTCTTGCATTCTCAGTGACAGATTTGCACTTGGTGCCCAAAAATCTTGATGAGAACCCTAGAAAATTCTGGTCCTATGTAAAATTGGTAAGTGGGTCGAAGGCTTCATCCAGTCATTCATTAACCATCTGACTTGGCAATAGAAGATAATAAAAAGTAAACTGAAGTTTGAAATTTCACATTTAAGTAATCATTCATGTGGAGGATTGTATAAATGTCCCATCGTTTGACAGTTGCACAGACTTCCATATGGAAGACATTTTAATAGCTATCACTGGTGTAGAGAAGCAACTGAAAGAGTTGAAAACAAGTTGCAAATCTGAATGGAATGCCGGTTCAGTTTCACGGAGAGTACTCTGTCATTGGCTCCTTACTTAACTTGTGTGTATCATGAATCTCTTGTCATGCAAAGTCCCAAGGGCCTGGAAAAATGAGCAGATGACTCCTAAATGTAAGAAGGATAAAAGAATGGATCCACAAAGTTACAGACCAATATCCTAAACAAAAGTTTGCTGCAGAATTCTTGAACATATCCTCAGCTCAAATGTAATAGATTTCCTTGAGACAGAAAAGCTTCTGACCACAAATCAGCATGGATTTAGAAAACATCACTCAGTGTACCCTCTTCTCACATGATATCCTGTGAACCAAGGATGAAGGGCAACAGGCAGATTCTGTATTCCTAGATTTCCAGGAAGTGTTTGACACAGTGCCCCACTGCAGAATGTTAACAAAGGCATTAGCATACAGAATAGGTCCCCAGATATGCGAGTGGCTTGAAGACATCTTAAGTAATAGAACCTAATACATTGCCCTTAATGGTGAGTGTTCATCAGGCTATCGTCAGCAGTGCCCCAGAGTAGACTGCTCTTTTCTCTGTGTACATAAATGATCTGATTGACAACATGAGCAGCAATCTGCAGCTGCTGATGATACTGTGGTGTGTGGGTAGGTTTTATTGTTGAGTGGCTGTAGGAGGACACAGGAAGACAGCTAAAATTTCTAGTTGTTGTGATGATGGCAGCATGCTCTAATTGTAGAAAAGTGTAAGTTAATGCAGATGAGTAGGAAAAACAGCCATGTAATGTTCAAATACAGTGTTAGTAATCTGCTGCTCGACAGAGTCACATCGATCAAATATCTAGTTGCAAAGCCATTAAGGATCTTAGTAGGAAAGGTGAATGCTCGAGTTCGGTTTATTGGGAGAGTTTTAGGAAAGTATGGGTCATCTTTAAAGGAGACCGAATATGGAACACTTGTATGACACATTCTTGAGCACTGCTTGTGTGTTTAGGATCCCTACCAGACCATATTAAAGGAGGACATCAAAGTAGTTCAGAGGTGGGCTTCTAGACTGGTTACCCACAGATTTGATTAATGTGCGAGTCACATAGAACTTTGTAATGCAGGCAGCCATGGCCATTAAACTTCATAATGAATGGAAGCAAAATGAACCTCAAGACAGCTGTTATTGGTAATTTCTTGACAGTCACATGTAGTTTCAATGCATTAAATCAGCATTCTCTGGTGAATTACATAAAAAAGAAAGGATTCCATTTAATACACATGATCAAACTATTATACAAATCTCTTTAAAAAAAAATGAGAATTTTAAGAAAATTTTTATAGATCCTTTGTAAAGTATTTGAACAAGCAGAAAAAATCAAAATTTAAATGTGCTTACAACACAGTCACATTACTGCACCAAGATGTCCCCAATGTTCATAGTCAAAAATCAAACCCTGAAGAGGGGAAGTCAGCAAAATAAATAAAACAGGACATTAGGGCAAATAGTGTGGTACTGCTAGTGGTGGTGGTGGTGGTGGTGGTGGTCATGAACTCAAATGGGAATCCCTAGAGGGCAAACAACATTCTTTTCATAAAACACTAATGAGAAAATTTAGAGAAACAGCATTTTAAGTTTACTTCAGAACGATTCTACTGTCACCAACATACAATGTGTATAAGGACCATGAAGATGTTGTTGTTATGGTCTTCAGTCCTGAGACTGGTTTGCTGCAGCTCTCCATGCTACTCTATCCTGTGCAAGCTTCTTCATCTCCCAGTACCTACTGCAACCTACATCCTTTTGAATCTGCTTAGTGTATTCATCTCTTGGTCTCCCCCTACGATTTTTACCCTCCACGCTGCCCTCCAATACTAAATTGGTGATCCCTTGATGCCTCAGAACATGTCCTACCAACCGATCCCTTCTTCTGGTCAAGTTGTGCCACAAACTTCTCCCCAATCCTATTCAATACTTCCTCATTAGTTATGTGATCTACCCATCTAATCTTCAGCATTCTTCTGTAGCACCACATTTCGAAAGCTTCTATTCTCTTCTTGTCCAAACTATTTATCGTCCATGTTTCACTTCCATACATGGCTACACTCCATACAAATACTTTCAGAAATGACTTCCTCACACTTAAATCTATACTCGATGTTAACAAATTTCTCTTCTTCAGAAACGCTTTCCTTGCCATTGCCAGTCTACATTTTATATCCTCTCTACTTCGACCATCATCAGTTATTTTGCTCCCCAAATAGCAAAACTCCTTTACTACTTTAAGTGTCTCATTTCCTAATCTAATACCCTTAACATCACCCGACTTAATTCGACTACATTCCATTATCCTCGTTTTGCTTTTGTTGATGTTCATCTTATATCCTCCCTTCAAGACACTATTCATTCCGTTCAACTGCTCTTCCAAGTCCTTTGCTGTCTCTGACAGAATTACAATGTCATCGGCGAACCTCAACGTTTTTATTTCTTCTCCATGGATTTTAATACCTACTCCGAATTTTTCTTTTGTTTCCTTTACTGCTTGCTCAATATACAGATTGAATAACATCGGGGAGAGGCTACAACCCTGTCTTACTCCCTTCTTAACCACTGCTTCCCTTTCATGTCCCTCGACTCTTATAACTGCCATCTGGTTTCTGTACAAATTGTAAATAGCCTTTCGCTCCCTGTATTTTACCCCTGCCACCTTTAGAATTTGAAAGAGAGTATTCCAGTCAGCATTGTCAAAAGCTTTCTCTAAGTCTACAAATGCTAGAAACGTAGGTTTGCCTTTCCTTAATCTTTCTTCTAAGATAAGTCGTAAGGTCAGTATTGCCTCCCGTGTTCCAACATTTCTACGGAATCCAAACTGATCTTCCCCGAGGTCGGCTTCTACCAGTTTTTCCATTCGTCTGCAAAGAATTCGTGTTAGTATTTTGCAGCTATGGCTTATTAAACTGATTGTTCGGTAATTTTCACATCTGTCAACACCTGCTTTCTTCGGGATTGGAATTATTATATTCTTCTTGAAGTCTGAGGGTATTTCGCCTGTCTCATACATCTTGCTCACCAGATGGTAGAGTTTTGTCAGGACTGGCTCTCCCAAGGCCGTCAGTAGTTCCAATGGAATGTTGTCTACTCCGGGGGCCTTGTTTCGACTCAGGTCTTTCAGTGCTTTGTCAAACTCTTCACACAGTATCGTATCTCCCATTTCATCTTCATCTACATCCTCTTCCATTTCCATAATATTGTCCTCAAGTTCATCGCCCTTGTATAGACCCTCTATATACTCCTTCCACCTTTCTGCTTTCCCTTCTTTGCTTAGAACTGGGTTTCCATCTGAGCTCTTGATGTTCATACAAGTGGTTCTCTTATCTCCAAAGGTCTCTTTAATTTTCCTGTAGGCAGTATCTATCTTACCCCTAGTGAGATAAGCCTCTACATCCTTACATTTGTCCTCTAGCCGTCCCTGCTTAGCCATTTTGCACTTCCTGTTGATCTCATTTTTTTAGACGTTTGTATTCATTTTTGCCTGCTTCACTTACTTCATTTTTATATTTTCTCCTTTCATCAATTAAATTCAATATTTCTTCTGTTACCCAAGGATTTCTACTAGCCATCGTCTTTTTACCTACTTGATCCTCTGCTGCCTTCACTACTTCATCCCTCAAAGCTACCCATTCTTCTTCTACTGTATTTCTTTCCCCCATTCCTGTCAATTGTTGCCTTATGCTCTCCCTGAAACTCTGTACAACCTCTGGTTCTTTCAGTTTATCCAGGTCCCATCTCCTTAAATTCCCACCTTTTTGCAGTTTCTTCAGTTTTAATCTACAGGTCATAACCAATAGATTGTGGTCAGAGTCCACATCTGCCCCTGGAAATGTCAATGTCTTACAATTTCAAACCTGGTTCCTAAATTGCTGTCTTACCATTATATAATCTATCTGATACCTTTTAGTATCTCCAGGGTTCTTCCATGTGTACAACCTTCTATCATGATTCTTAAACCAAGTGTTAGCTATGATTAAGTTGTGCTTTGTGCAAAATTCTACCAGGCGGCTCCCTCTTTCATTTCTTAGCCCCAATCCATATTCACCTACTATGTTTCCTTCTCTTCTTTTCCCTACTATCGAATTACAGTCACCCGTGACTATTAAATTTTCGTCTCCCTTCACTATCTGAATAATTTCTCTACCTCATCATACATTTCTTCAATCTCTTCGTCATCTGCAGAGCTAGTTGGCATAAAAACTTGTACTACTGTAGTAGGTGTGGGCTTCGTATCTATCTTGGCCACAATAATGCGTTCACTATGCTGTTTGTAGTAGCTTACCCGCACTCCTATTTTCCTATTCATTATTAAACCTACTCCTGCATTACCCCTATTTGACTTTGTGTTTATAACCCTGTAGTCACCTGACCAGAAGTCTTGTTCCTCCTGCCACCGAACTTCACTAATTCCCACTATATCTAACTTTAACCTATCCATTTCCCTTTTTAAATTTTCTATCCTACCTGCCCGATTAAGGGATCTGACATTCCACGCTCCACCATGAAGATAAGGTAAGAGAAATTAGGGTTTGTGTGGAGGCATATAGACAGTCATTTTTCCCTCGCCCTATTTGTGAGCAGAACAGGAAAGGAAAAGACTATTGGTGGCTTGGGGTGTGTGTTTAATTTTATAGTTCTAAACGCACAGTCAACCCTAAAGAAAATACTTGGAAATGTAAATAATACATCCTTGAAAATCAGTAACTGGTTCTCTGCAAATGTACTGTCACTGAATTTAGACAACATACAATACATGCAATTCAGTACTGCAGAAGACCTGACTGACCACATCATTGGATATAATCCATGAGGATAAATCAGTAAAAGAAATAGAGTATTCTTAATTAATAAGTACGTGTATTGATGAGAACCTGAACTGGAAGTCATGCATTTCAGATGTCCTTGTACATGCAAACTCTGCAATTTTGTGTTGCAGATAATACCAGATTTTGAAGATGAAACTGTAAGAAAGCTGATTTTTTTTTTTTTTTTTTTTCTGTTTTCATTCGCTAATGAATTATGGTGTCAGATTCTCAGGTAACTCACCACTGACAGGGGAGGGGGAGAAGATGTTTTCTGCTGACAAGTGGATGGAATCATGATACTTTATTATGGTACCTATCTTGGCTACAAGTTTTATTGGTTTTGTTTACTATTTTAAGGAGATAGATGAACCTAATGAAGATCTAACTTATCAGAACCAGTCATTAAATAAAGTAAAAATTTGCAAGACTGTTTTGGGCTCCAGAAGTTCTTAAACATTGGATCACGGTATTCTTCAAGTGATCATGTTTGCACCTACAGTTACATGACTATTCTGTAATTCACACATAAATGCCTGGCAGAGGGTTCATCGAATCGCTTTAACGCTATTTCTCTGCCATTCCACTATTGAACAGTGCGTGGAAAAAATGAACACTTAAATCTTTCTGTATGAGCTCTGATTTCTCTTATCACAGTCATCATGTCTCCTAACTTAGATGAGTGTCAACAAAATGTTTTTGCATTCAGAGGAGAAAGTTAGTGATCGAAATTTCATGAAAAGATCTCACCGCAACAAAAGAAGCCTTTACTTTAGTGAGTGCCTTCGTAACTAGTGTACCACATCTGTGACATTCTGTCCCATATTTTGCACTAATGCAAAAGGAGATGCCCTTTGAATGTTTTCGATGTCATTCATCAATTGTATATGGTAAGGATCCCGTAACACATAGTAATACTCTAGCAGAGGATGGGCAGGCATAGTGTAAGCTGTCTGTTTAGTGGATTTGCTGCATCTTCTAAGTGTTCTGCCAATAAAACAGAGTCTTTAATTAGCCTTCCCCACAACATTATCTGTGTGATCATTGCAATTTAAGCAGTTCATAATTGCTATCCCTAAGTATTTAGTTGAATTGACAGCCTTTAGATTTGTGTTATTTATCATGTAATCAAAATTTAATGGATTCCTTTTAGTACTCATGGGATGACCTTACACTTTGCATTACTTGGGGTCAATTGCCACGTTTCACACTATACAGATATTTTGCCTAAATTACACTTCATCAGTGCTTCAATAATTTACAGTTATAACTTTGACATTTTCCCTCTTTGCATATTGACTGGCAAGCATTCATCAGAGGACTTCATATTGCCTAGTCCAGTCTCATCCTTGTACACTCCACACCCAAATAGCTGCTTCCTGTGTGGTAATGTACATTTCACCTAGACAGAGGAATCATACAGTCCACAACCACAAACATAGATCCAAAAATATGCAGCTAAGACTGTCACAGAATTGATGGAGGATCTGGTTGAGACATTTCACCCAGCTTCAAACCAAAGGATCCAATTGACTCTTGAGTATGGCACTGCAACAGAAGTACTGCTTGCACCCCATGAGCAAGGACAGCAGTTTTCATCAATTTTGCCATCAGCCTGTAAGGACTGTAGATAGCTTTAGAACTAAAATAAAGGGAGTTGTTCGTGCCAATTTGAGCAACAGTTTCAAGATGACTGCACCCTGCACACTTGATAACGACAGGCAGGGCCTCCTGTACATCTTGAATGAGGCCCTCCTGACATGCTGAGTGTGCAGGACTTCTTTCCAGCCCTGTATACTTTCCATGCGGGGCTCTATAACACACCGAACATTGGAGTTCCTGATGACTAACAAGCCCCTCTCCTTGTAGGCTTCCTCATACCCTGCTGAAGGCATGGCCGCATGTCCTCTCATAGGCTGAATGGGCAAGGCTAGATGGCCAGTCCTGACCCTCACCCTCCACCTCAAATGACGTGAACACATTGTAAACTGCCACACACATGGATGTGTGTTGGATTCCCCTACATTGGCTCCACTGGTGGAAGACGCCTCAGTAGCAGAACATATGGGAGAAACAAGAGATATCCCAAGCAACATATCAGTGTCTTTGCTGCTGATACACCCTGAGACAGCAGCCTGCAGATGGCCAATGGTAACCTCAGCAGTAAGCAAACTGCAGCCAATCCTCCTGCATCTGCATACAACATAGACATTCCTTGTCCACCCCTTTAAAAAAATTTGGAAGAACACAAAAGTTATCGCTGTTGTCTTTTATACATGGATTTACACGTCCAATTTTTTTAAGATTACAAATGCAAGCTCCTAGAAAACACTGAGCACCTCACTGAGACTACTTCACTGCACACTGGCAGACAAGGAAAATTCTCAATAAAAGCTTTGTTCACCATGTACTGGTAATAAATGAAACAAGCAGAAAAATTCTGCCCATACATTGTGACAAAACCAACAGTGGCAATGAAATATAGAAATGATACAACAACTAGTTACCGCTCCCCTCCCCCCCCCCCCCCCTCAAAAAAAAAAAAGCCACATACATAGACTATAAACAATGTAGAAAAAGATAGATTGTTACTTACTGTAAAGAAGACACGTTAAGCTGCAGACAGGCACACTTAAAGGACACTTACATAGGGCTTTCAGCCACAGCCTTCATCAGTAAAAGAGAAACACACACCATTCATACAAACAAGCAAGCACACCTCACACACACACGACTGTCACCTCCTCCAGCACCTTGGGCTGGAATGCAACTGTCATTTGGGATGCAAACAGCAATCTGAAGGCGGCAGGGAGGGGGAGGGGATAGTAGTGTACAGGTGGGGAGAGAGACGAGCACTGTCTGGTGGAGTGTGCAGGGACTAGAATGCCAACAGGTGCAGTGTCGGGAGGTGGCGGGGCAGGAGGTGGGGAAAGAAGGAATGAAGAAGGAGAGGAGTGGGGAAAGATGGGCAGCTGCATTGGCAGAGAGTTGAAAATAAACAGAGTGGGGGATGAGAATGAGAATCCAGCCAATCACCGAGCTGCCACAACCTGGAAAACTAAAGGGTGCGACCTTCCTTGGAGGTGAGGCCGCCAAAGAGAAAAATCCTCTACCGTCGATCACTACAAAAATGATAGGAAACTACGTCGATATCCTCACGGATGGCCAACCAGCCCAAGCTCTTGTTGACTCTGGAGCATCATATTTATTCATTTCGGAGAAATACTGTCGCCAGTTGCAGAAAACCGTATTCGTCAACAACAAAACATCTCTGCTGAAGGTGGCTAATGGGAAATATGTAAAACCGACAGGAAGATGTACCATTTGTGTGGGTATAAGTGGCCATACACAGCCCTTAGAATGCATCGTCTTACAAGAGTGTAGTCATGATGTCATTCTCGGATGGGACTTGTGAAAGCTTCTCAGGCAGTTATAGGTTGTAGTCGCTCAAAGACTATGCTAGACAAGATGAGGTACTGTGGACAGGAAGATGCGCATCTGAGTGTGTGGAGACTGTGTGCTAGATGAAGTGATCATTCCTCCAGTCAGTGCTAGAAAGGTAACTGTCACATGTCATGCCATGTGTCAATCCATGGATCTTGTAGTGGAATCTAAGAGAAGGATGCCACTGAAGAGTAACTTGGTCATCCCAGCCTCTGTCGTCCCTTTTAAGAATGGATTCGGTGAATTGTGGACAGTTAACTGTCACCAAGAACCGCAGATCCTTCCAAGATGCATATGCATGGCAAATGCCGAGCCGTTGATTAAACAACAGCTGAGCGTCATCGAAACCTCCCATGCCGAGTCTGTGGGCGAAATTAGTGTTACCACTATGAGACAAGATCTTGTAGCTCGACTATCACCAGATCTCACTGAGGAACAACAGAAGAAGCTACTTGCCATTCTTCAAGAGTTATCTGAATGCTTCCATCCACAGGTGAAGAGCAAATTAGACAAATCAACAGGAAAGCACCGGATTAGCACTGGAGACCCTCAACCAATAAGCCAGAGAGAATACCGTGTGTCAGCAATGGAATGTCGAATAATTTGCAATGAGGAAGAGAAAATGATGAAGAATGACATCATTCAGCCTTTGCAGAGCCCATGGTCGTCACCAGTGGTCCTCATCAGGAAGAAGAATGGCGGTTTGCGCTTTTGTGTTGAATTTAGGAAGATAACTAAAAATGACGTTTACCCTTTTTTGAAGGACATCATCTTTCCTCCAGTGACTGTAATAAAAACTTATAACAATCACTGGTGGAAAGATGATGTCCCTCAAAAATTTTTTTATGACTGTGAATCCCAGCTACAACAAGTTTATTCGACGTTTACCCCTTTCCACGAATTGACGATACATATGTACTGTATGTGTTCTGGCCGAAGGCAGTTCGCTCCATGCTCTTGTATGTGCAGGTGCTGAATAAACCTTCGTTAAGTGAAGTTTGTGTTCATTAGTCATCTAATTACACCTTCTTCTACATGAAAATATTTTCAGATCTGATTGATGACTGAAAACTATTGTGTGATGTGTATTGTTATTTTTCATATAGGACATAAAAATGTGCATAAAATCTAAAGGATTAAATCAATAATTTTAACTTCTTTTGGTATTCATACTCACAACCTATCTAGAAACCTCACCATGTAAAGACTCTATCCGCCCTTGTAAAGAGATGCCACATAAAATTGCAAAATATGTTGTTCACGGCGATGGAGTGTGGTATGTTTAGCAGTTACTGTATATTTTGTTCTTATACTTTGACCTATATTTTGTGTGATGGAAAATTTGACACTTTATTTAGAATACCCATTGTTACAAGAAAGACAGCAGTATATTGTTACTGTTTCTTTAATTTTTCCAGTATTGTATCTTGGGAATAAGATAAAAAGAATTGAGGAAATCTGCTATTTAGAGTACATGTAGCAGTTTGCTGTGGTGTCTGTATTGTAGATTGTTGTGCAATGAGCCATAATCCATAATTACTATAAAAGTGTGTGTATGTATGTTCCACATCTCTTCTGAATCGATTTCAACCAAACTTGAGGCACATATCACTTACTGTCTGAAAAGAAGCACTATGGGCGTAAGAACCACCTATCTCTCAAAGGGGAGTGAATGAGCGTGAAAAAGAAGCATAGCTCACAATGTGCATATAGACAGACTAGATTCATCCATCATTAGAATGAGAACACTTAGGGACTTGCAAAAAACTTTACACATAATTTCAAACCTTTATGAGGCTTTTTGTCACTGACAAACCCCCATCCCTCCCCCCACACACGAAATGATAAAAGGAAAAATGTTTATTGCTTACTACATTTTCAGTATCCGTGCAATAAAACTGTCACATCAGGCATGATCTTTTAATTTATTACTTCTTTACTACTAATTTAAATTAAAATTAAATTAAAATTAAATTAAAATTAAAATTAATTTATTACTTCTTCACTACTAATGTGGTTCATGGTGTGGGTTCCTGGTATCATGTCCTAGTTCATGAACCATGGGCAACGTATGAGTGGCCAAGTAAGTGGTCCTGACGGTCGGGATACCAGTTACTTTGGAATAAGGCTGGGCATCTCGGACATATTCCGAGTCGTGGCCACCTTTGTGCTCAGACGGCAAAGACTACCAAATCCACCGGTTAGTCCCTCAACCGTTAGGGGTAAAACTCAATGGGACCCGGGGCAAGTAAGGCTAGCAACCTGCTTCCCTGGTACTATAAATATGATGCTGGCAACAATCAGAGCAAAATACCTTGGACCTTTGGAGGTGACGGAGTCCCACCTCTAATTGACAAACCAGGGACTCCTAAGATACGACTCGGCAAACGAATGGTAACGAGATGGGGAGCTATTAATATCAGTGGGGGATACTCTGGGAAGAAGGTAGAGCTGGCAGAAGCTGCAAGTAAGATGGGGTTGGACGTTTTAGCTGTTAGTGACATTCGGGTAAGGGGTGAGAAAGAAGAGGAAGTGGGAGGATACAAGGTCTACCTGTCAGGAGTCAAAGCAGGAATAGCACAATGGGGTGTAGGGCTTTTCATCAGGAAAGAAATGGAACCCAGTGTAGTTGCAATAAGGTATGTAAACGAACGACTGATGTGGATAGATTTGACAGTGTCTAGCAAGAAAATTAGGATTGTGTCAGTATATTCGCATTGTGAAGGGACAGATCAAGATAAGACGGATAGTTTTTATGACGCACTCTGTGATGTAGTTGTTAGAGTAAAGGACAAGGACAGTAATCTGCTCATGGGTGATTTTAATGCCAGGATTGGAAATCGAACAGAAGGGTATGAAAAGGTTATGGGTAAATTTGGAGAGGATATGGAGGCCAACAGGAACGGGAAACAGCTCTTGGGTTTCTGTGCCAGTATGGGCTTAGTAATCACAAACTCCTTTTTTAAACATAAGAACATTCACCGGTATACTTCGGAAGGCAGGGGAACCAGATCTATCATTGACTATATAACAACAGATCAGGAATTCAGGAAGGCTGTGAGGGACACATGTGTATTCAGGGGATTCTTTGATGACACTGATCACTATTTAATCTGCAGTGAAATTGGGATTGTGAGGCCGAAAGTGCAGGAGGTCAGGTCCATGTGTAGGAGGATAAGAGTGGAGAAACTTCAGGATAAGGAAATCAGGCACAAGTACATAACAGTGATCTCAGAAAGGTACCAGTTAGTTGAATGTAGTCAATTGCAGTCACTGGAACAGGAATGGACAAGGTACAGGGACACAGTACTAGAAATGTTCAAAGAATGTCTTGGAACAGTAATGTGTAAAGGTAAGATGAAGCAAACAGCTTGGTGGAATGACACAGTCAAGGCAGCCTGTAAAAGTAAAAAGAGGGCATATCAGAAATGGCTGCATACTAGAACTCAGGTAGACAGAGAAAGTTATGTTGAAGAAAGAAACAAAGCCAAACAGATAATTACAGCATCCAAGAAGAAATCTTGGGAAGACTTTGGAAACAGGTTGGAGACCTTGGGTCAAGCTGCTGGCAAACCATTCTGGAGTGTAATTAGCAGTCTTCGAAAGGGAGGTAAGAAGGAAATGACAAGTATTTTGGACAGGTCAGGAAAACTGCTGGTGAATCCTGTTGATGCCCTGGGCAGATGGAGGGAATATTTTGAAGAGTTGTTCAATGTAGGTAAAAATACGATCAGTAATGTTTCAGATTTCGATGTACAATGGGACAGGAATGATGATGGAAATAGTATCACATCTGAGGAAGTGGAGAAAATTGTCAGTAGATTGCAGTGTAATAAAGCGGCTGGGGTGGTTGAAATTAGGTCGGAACTCATCAAATAAAGTGGAATGTCAGGTCTTAAATGGCTTCACAGGATAATTGAAATGGGGTGGGAGTCGGGACAGGTTCCATCAGACTGGACGAAAGCAGTAATCACACCAATCTTTAAACATGGAAACAGAAAAGATTGTAACAACTACAGAGGTATCTCTTTGATCAGCGTTGTGGGTAAAATCTTCTCAGGCATTGTTGAAAGGAAAGTGCGAGTGTTAGTTGAGCACAAATTGGATGAAAATCAGTGTGGGTTTAGGCCTCTTAGAGGTTGTCAGGACCAGATCTTTAGCTTACGACAAATAATGGAGAAGTGTTACGAGTGGAACAGGGAATTGTATCTATGTTTTATAGATCTAGAAAAGGCATATGACCGGGTTCCTAGGAGGAAGTTATTGTCTGTTCTAGGTGATTATGGAATAGGAGGCAAACTTGTGCAAGCAATTAAAGGTCTTTACATAGATAGTCAGGCAGCAGTTAGAGTTGACGGCAAGTTGAGTTCATGGTTCAGAGTAGTTTCAGGGGTAAGACAAGGCTGCAACCTGTCTCCACTGTTGTTCATATTATTTATGGATCATATGTTGAAAACAATAGACTGGCTGGGTGAGATTAAGATAGGTGAACACAAAATAAGCAGTCTCGCATATGCGGATGACTTAGTTGTGATGGCAGATTCTATTGAAAGTTTGCAAAGTAATATTTCAGAGCTAGATCAGAAATGTAAGGACTATGGTATGAAGATTAGCATCTCTGAAACAAAAGTAATGTCAGTGGGAAAGGGATATAAATGAATTGAGTGCCAAATAGGAGGAACGAAGTTAGAACAGGTGGACGGTTTCAAGTACTTAGGATGCATACTCTCACAGGATGGCAACATAGTGAAAGAACTGGAAGCGATGTGTGGCAAAGCTAATGCAGTGAGCGCTCGGCTATGATCTACTCTCTTCTGCAAGAAGGAAGTCAGTACCAAGACTAAGTTATCTGTGCACCGTTCTATCTTTCGACCAACTTTGTTGTATGGGAGCGAAAGCTGAGTGGATTCAGGTTACCTTATCAATAAGGTTGAGGTTACGAATAGGAAAGTAGCTAGGATGATTGCAGCTACTAGTAGATGGGAACAATGGCAGGAGGGTGTGCACAATGAGGAAATCAAAGAAAAACTGGGAATGAACTTTATAGATGTAGCAGTCAGGGCGAACAGGCTTAGATGGTGGGGTCATGTTACACGCATGGAAGAAGCAATGTTACCCAAGAGACTCATGGGTTCAGCAGTAGAGGGTAGGAGGAGTTGGGGTAGACCAAGGAGAAGGTACCTGGATTCGGTTAAGAACAATTTTGAAGTAATAGGCTTAACATCAGAAGAGGCACCAATGTTAGCACTGAATAGGGGATCATGGAGGAATTTTATAAGGGGGACTATGCTCCAGACTGAACGCTGAAAGGCATAATCAGTCGTAAATGATGATGATGATGATGATGATGATGATGATGATGATGATTTACTACTAATTCTATTTGAAATGGATTTTGTAGTCAGTATCCACATATACCACTGGATTTACCTGCAAAATTATATTATTATGTGACACATAGGTCAGTAGATAATGAAGTCATAAACATTGAGCTGTGCGAAAACGAAACTTCAGTATGAAATTTCCTAGAGATACAGGTAAAATGTGTGTGAAATATGTTAAATATGAGTGAAATATACGTGATATGGGTTAAAAGAAAGGTAAAGAAACTAAGCCATTTTGCATCTGCTCTAGTCGGCAACTCGGAACAGAAGAGAGTGTCATTTTTTGGTCACGGCTCCAAGAGTCCTCATTCTTGTAAGTCAGACGATTCTTTGGAGTGACTTGATTGATAGAGTAGGTTTGCTGACAGTGATTCGGCCTGTTCTGTCAGGAATCCTAAGATTGTCACCATTATTACTGGAAAGGTGGGAGGTGAGAAGGAGGCCTCTCTGTTAAATTTATATAATAAAAATTTTTCACATTTGGGGCCTGGTAATGTAATCTTGCAGAGTAACCATGGGGCACATGGAATGCCATGATACGGCTGTGCAAATCATTATCAAACCCCCTCCATATTCCACTCTTGGTAGCAGGCAGTCTACATCATAGTGTTAGGACAGTGTACGACAGCTGTAAAACTCTCTCAGAAATTGAAAACAGTGTGAAATTAGACTCATCTGACCAAATGACTTTCTACCATTGCTCCACAGTACAGGTTTTATGGCGTCAGCACAGTGTTTTCCCGTTACAGGCAGTTGTGTCACTGATGTGTGAGTTTGGATGTGTGCATTTCCCAGCTTGTGGAAATTCCCTCTTGTTGTTTGGGTGCTGGCAAGGCTTGTGAGTGTGACATTCAGTTCTGCAGTGACTTGTGCGGTTGCTGTCCTTTTATTTTTTGTCACAGTCCTCTTCAATGATTGTTGTTATGATCACTGAGCACACACTTTAGTCCGCATTGTGACTTCATGGATGTGATTTTCTGGTTTTCCTGTATGTGGTATAAATCCTTGATACGGTGCCTCTTAAAACGCCAAACACATTGGCTATTTTGTTTAATGTGGCATCCACCATACAAGCACCAACAATTTGCCCATGTTCGAATGCACTTCATTCTAATATAGTGCAGTTGCAGCTACACAGAACATTGATATGACATGACTGGAACTTGCGATGTATTGAGGGAATTGCACAGGTGCCATTCATGGTCAGATACAACAGCTCCATGTTCATCCTTAGCTAGCATCTGCATTTATTTTTAAGCATGTATTTCTCACCATGTTTCCATATTTTTTCGCCAACACCTCTATGTTTGATATGACACACTCTGGTTCTGTAAGCAGACCACTCTAAATCCTCTGTGGAATTTTGGTGTAGGTTGGAAAGTTCATGCTATCTTCATATCCATATACATCCTCTAGCCCTTTTGCAAGGACACATAATGCCTTGGTATTTCTCACGTCTTCCATAGAATTTACCTAAAAACAAGCCTCTCCTTGCAACTCCATGTTGACAATTCCTACCAACACTTTGTCAACCTATGTGAACAGTTTCCCTACATCTCCTAAATTCTGTATGAGTGTACGGACATTTTTGCCTGATTTACTCATGAAGGCGGGAACCAGCAAGTCCATAGCAACATCAATTACAGGCTGAGATTGAGCCACCTGTGCGATCCCCGTAAATGGAGAAGCGAGGCTAGTTGTGGGCACAATGCTGCTTTTAGTGGTGCATTTACTAATGCCTCATTAAGATGACTTTACAGGTCCTCATTCTCCATTGTAGACTGTAGTTCTGTATCCATCTTCAACTGATCCCGTGACATGGTTGTGGGCATACCTTGAAGCTACAAACTTGTAACTAACAATAAGTCTTTGGCAGCAGTTTTCACTGACTTCCCTGGCAGCATTAGCTCTGCTGCATCTTCTCCCTAAAGTGAAGCTAGCAATTTACATTTGCTGATCAACAAATGGTGTGACAACGCCAAGCAGTGATACGACGGCAACAGGTGGTGTCGGGGCAGCGCTGGATAGTCATACCTGTGACATGACCTTGTGCATAGGCAGCAGAAGAGTCGGGTGAGGTTGATGACTTTGCACATGTGCTGCAGTGTAGGTGGCGGCACTGGGTAGACTGTGCTGGGCATCCCAGATTGACTGCAATAAGCACTTGTCTGTTGCACCACAGTATGGAGCCAGACAGCACCGCACAACTGATTTATGTGTCTCCTCATGGCTTAGTATGTAGTCGAGTCCATGCAGGATATGTTGGCCGATGCACAGTGATCAGTTTTTGTCCAAAGGGCTGGGCTAGTTCATTCGTATGTTCAGAAGGGGAGGCCGACAAGTGTTTTCTGCTTTTTGGCCAGTTAGTGATGACGGAATCGAGTTGCAAGCCCTGCGGTCTTTCTCAAATTATTTTACAGAAGCTATTCCATAAAAAAGATTCAATTTTGCTTTACATATAGCTTTATATGTCAGGTACATAATGATGTACACTTTTTGACATAAAACTCAACCGGCGGCCTGCCGCTGCAGAGGCTAAGTTCGCGCCGATCACGACATGGGACAAATAAACTGGCCAACTCGCTAATTCTCTAAGTCCGGCTATCTGCACAATCTGGCAACACTGTAGACTGCGGCACTTCCTGGAGGAAGTCTTGTCCCATGTTAGAGAAAAGCTATACTATATAGGCCCATGGTCTAGCGGTAGCATCCATTGTGTCTGTCTACAATGTCTGCGGATCGCGACCAGCCGGTGCAAAAAAAAATTTATAGCCTCTTCTCTCTGAATGCTGAAGACGTGAATGTAATGGTAGCACAGATTCAATCTATTTCACTTTCTGACACACCGATAACAAAATTTTATCCAGTAACAATTTTGCAGCATATTTCTTGCAGACTGTCCTCCTCTGATCGCCGTATGCGGCAAAGCTCTGGGATCCATTTGCCGGCTACCGGCAGCGGCCGTGGCGACAGCAGCAGCGCTGCACTCCCCCATTCTGTATCGAAAGCGCCTGCTACCGCTCATCGCTTTTGATGATTTAAAATGCTTTATTATTAAATGTTGCTCCACAGAAAATTTCTATGATTTCCATTCTCGCTCGAAAGCAACGGAGACAGACGCCATTAACTGGCAAAAGCTGAGTATGGCCCGAAACTAATTTTATAGACTGGGACGAAATCAAATCACCTCACTACATTCAGTGAATTTATAAATGCTTCCTACCTCGCTTCTTTTCCTTTCAAAGTCAATTATTTGTGCAACTTTTGGCAAATATTCGGATGCTTTCATCAAGCCAGAGTGAGCGTCTGTGGTGTAAAGTGTATTACAGTTTTTGTTTCATTCCTTATGGTAAGTCTATGCCATAAACTGTGTGACTACGTTGCAATGCAAGCTCTGTAGCAATACAAGAACACTGAACCTTTGGAGTTCCATGTGTGGATTCAAAAGGTATTTAACGTTGATCAGAAGTGACAGTTAAGGTCATCATATTTAAACCAGAAAAATTTATCGTTTTTGAGGTTTCACAGAACGGAAAGGAATTGCTAACGCCGGTGCCATAAAACATCTACAGTTAAATGCTATTGCAAAAATTTAGAAGAGAGGAACTATAGTACTCAACATGTTCACTTAATAAACAACCTCCTGATATGTTAGACCTATATGACGAACAAAATTCAAACTTGTATTGTTGACAGTCATTTTTAATCTTTTCAGAAACTATTTTACAGTGAAGCACCTTGGCATTTATAAAGGAGACGTCTATGATATTAACATAATTCGAAATTGCACGAAGATTTATGTGTAAAGTCATTCTTGAGAATTCTTATAAGGAATTTTTACTAGCAGTTTGCAACTGCATTAATTAAAATGGAAAATAAAAGGTTATGTTCAGCGGCTTTCACCGAGGTTAGAACTGCCATCTGATATAGCACTAACACCACAACTCATAAGGGAACCACTGAGTTAATGACACACTGGCGGCAACAGGTGGACTATAGTCACTGTGATATTGCCTGAGCCTCAAAACGCAACATTAAACACACAAATAGGTGTTACTTATGTGAAGAAAGCTGTTATTAGAGTCCAGAAATTAAATATACTTTCTAAGTGTCTCACAGTGAATTATATCGTATGAATCTTCGATGTGAAAAACTAATGCCAAGTGAATTTAAGGAGGCAAGACAGGCTACACCTGGAAGTAAATACACTACCACTGTGTTGACAAATACTTGCTATGACGCTGCCAATTCTCAGCTCTCTTACGAGGCAGCTCTTTAGCGAAATGCTTGTTGTGATTGTCCGATACGGTTCTTCAGAGGGGAGACGCACATGCAAGTTTGGTTTCTTTCCGGCGTTCTCTCCTGATAGTTTCTGACGTCGCCTTGTCGGCTATGTACACATCTGAGGCATTCAATTATCATTAATCCAGAATGATCCAAGTTTCAGCTTCTGGCATGGAAGAAGGCTGTGACGCCAACATTATATTATTTCAACGTAGGGAAAGCAAAACGGATGATTCAGTGTTTCTCATTCAGCTTAAAGCACATGAGATAATTTTCTGTAATGTTCATAATCATCTCAAAATACAAAAGAAGTAAAAATACATCTAAAGCTTATTCGAATTTAATATAATGTAAGATATCAAACGCTTTGCACATTGATGCCGAATGTGTCCACGTGCAGTCTTTTGCAGCATACATATAGAATGTCATGATTACCACGAGAATAAAGAAATATATTGGTAGGGATGGAAGCAAGAAGAGATGCAATCAACAAATATTCAATTCCTTATGGCATTCATTTCATTTGAGGTTTAAGAAGAGGTAAAGCAGGATATTACTTTCGTTAACACGAAAGATATTCCGCACATATGGATAATGAAGGAGTCTGCGTCTTCATAAGTTTCCTCCTTGGAATCTGTATGCTCTGTTATACACTAAGTAGCCTGATCATTTTCCCATAATGTTACCCTCTTGTTTGGCCCCTTAAATGATGAACATATTCCAAATTTAATGTCTCTGCATGAAAGTAGTTGTTCGAACCCTTCCTGCATTGTTTTTTGTGTTATTTTTTTCGCCTGGAATTCATGAAGCAGACCGCTTTGCCTCCGTGTCGATGACAGTTAATTCTAGTCTTTTCAAGGACTTAGTTTTGTTTTGTTGTTGATGTAAATTGGTATTCGCGAAGAGTACTACTGCCACAAACCCTGAGCGGTTTCCAGAAAACATACGATACAGAGGGTGTATGAATGGTCTCTTAGTTGTGACCTTTAGAACAGCAGTTGCCGCATGGGGTGGCCAGGCGGTCTGGGGCGCCCTGTCACAGATTTCGCAGTTCCTTCTGCCAGAGGTTCTAGTCCTCCCCCAGGTATGCATGTGTGTGTTTTCCTTAGAATAAGTTAGTAGTGTAAGTAGTTTATACGTCTAGGAACTGATGACCATTGCAGTTAGGTCCCTTTGGCATTAGAACTTAAAAAAGAGCAGTAGTGGAAGGAATTGATAAGATAAAGCTTTTGCAGAAAAACTGGAACTAATGAAAAACACATCTATAGTTATATAAATTGAGCACTTTACTGCAGCAGTGCCTTGTTCACACAGGAGTAAATACTGTCCTTACCATAATCGTAGCTGACGTATACAGCTCACAATGTGAAACATGAGAGTATGGCCATCTTTTGCATGAAGCGACCATTTTGAACTGGAATACGTTTCCTAACTCAAAACCACTCCTCCTGTGGTGATTGCTCTCAATATGCGATCGAGATGACAAGAAAATATTAAATGGATGTAGGTCTGTATCACCTAATTGCAGGTCGTTCGCGCTCGTTTCTGCCAGCTACTTTGACATGGTTTCAGTGAATGAACCCACTGGTGACGTAGTTTGAAGTTCCTGGTGTCTCAACCTAAAGCCGTTCACCCTGGTGTGGTTTCTGTCAGGAAATATCATCCTCGGAAAGTGGACAGGATGGTTTTCTCATCCTTTGAAATTGTGAGATAGCCGCATCAGCATGTTTACAGGATAGTACACAGTTGTTCATGGGTTCGAGATTTGTTTCTCGTATATCTTTTTCTCTATTCCTCCCTTACATTCAATTTTGATATCATCTGAAAACTGCCTGCATTGCCTTGATTAAAATTTATATGACAAAGAAACAAATTGTTTTCATGTTTAATGTTCCGTAGGCGCATGCAAATATATGAATTTGGTTACGATCTACAGATTTTATGATCTTAGTCATAACAGCAATGTTGCATACACGAATTGTTCTTGATCAATGAGCATTACATGAAGATACGTTCTCATAGTGGTATTTAGTTCTCACTAATGTGAAGGGATGACTTATTTCATTAACGTTCCTGACATCAGCTGTAGCCATAGTGCGGGGCCGCGTAGACACGAGGTGTGAACAGGCGACGTCAGTGGCCATGGTTGCCTTCGGTAAATGCAACACATTGAGCGAACGAGCACGTGTAAAGTCTGTAGAGAGTATCTCGCTACAAAACAGATTTGTTTCTTCTATATATCTTTGTCAGTGGAAAGATAGAAAAAAGAATTGTATCGTGAAGGCTAGCAATCATTTTGAATAAGCGAAGCAGATATGCTTTACAACCATGCATCAGAGTCTAACATTTCAACAGGCTTCTGCACTGTATTGAACAACTTACACCCCACTTCATCATTACCAAAGCATAGGAGGACGGTATATTCTGAAAGGAGGCCTACCTGCGTGTTATAACTGGCACCTTAAACTATATTACCATTCAATCTGTATTCTGATCCCCGTCCCAGCACCCTTCCCTTGTCAATGTAGGCTTTTGTCAAAAGCTATTAGCAAAGTATTTTGGAATGTGGAATTCTCCGAATAATTTATAAACCTGTAGCTTAAACTACAGATCCATTGCAGTTGTCGAATTTTTTCACAGTATGGAAATTATGTATTCATAGTATTAGTCAGAAATATTTAATTTCTGTGTTAGTGGATGATCATTTATTTACAGGACCATACCCCGATTCATAATAGTAGAGCCGTCCAGAACTGGTTCCAAGGTCAGCAGAGAATAAAAATTCTTTCTTCCGTGCCAAAATCTCCGGACCTCAACCCCATTGAAAATGTGTGGACAGCGGTTACGGGGTCGTTACCACCTGGGTCAAGGAATTCAGAAACTCTGTGGGAAAATATAGAGAATACATGGTGGGAGATAAACGATCATCACAATCTCTCGAGGAATTGAGCCTTATCACTTCCCCGACGCCTTCGAGCAATTATAGAAAATGATGGGTAGGGTACAGAAAGAAAAATAAAGGCCAAACCAGTTGTGAGGTCCTAAAGTGTTCCGGAAACCTACTAAAGCTAAATGGTCCCTGTGTATTCTCATTAAATGTGTCACTGCGTGTTTGTTACACATAGTGACTAATAATGAAATTCTTTACTCAAATAAATAAACAAATGTATGCACAACGGATAAATGTTTGATTTTGAAATATTAACCCCAAATTTCCTACACTGCTAATCACCCGACTGTGTTTAAAGAAAATGCGTAAGTAACAAGAATTGTAACTGGGCCTGCATAATAACTCCTCCTTCGTTCTGTAAGCTATTTCTTTTCTTTTCTTTTCATTCTGTCTTGCTTTCATCTCTCAAAACGTACTAACGGTATTACCAGTAACATACAGGATAAAATTGCCTAACAGCTGATCTTGTAACAGAACATATAAAGATATTTCTACTTCGTATGGTCTCTTACGAAGAAAACTTCACCCGCGGGAAGGAATGAAGGATAGCCCACAATGCTTGATTCATTACGTCACAGCAACCACTATCACTCTTAATACCATTGGGCAAAGCAATGATGGTATTTCCATGCGGATCAATACTAGAAGAATTCTATAACTTCTTCAATCACTGTCTGGTCCCAAAAACACCTCTCATTTATTGACGTGCCTCGACGTTAACTAACTCTCGCGTGGTTGGAAAGTTCGTGCTGTCGCGATTCCGAAATTTACGTTCCCCTCATATTAGTGCGCAGCAGGTTATTACAACTGAAAAAAAAAAAAAACCTCCACAAGTTACCTAGACTGATTTCCTAATTATACCTCTGCACCATTAAATAATATACCATCCAGAACCTCCAGTCCAGAAGATACTTAAATACACACACAGAACTTTTCACAATACTTACAGTTCTTGTATAGCGTGCATAGTATAGCTACACAAATTACTATTATGCTGTTTCCCCTTTATTCAATTCAGGAAAGCGATCTCACTGATCTCACACGTATCTTTCAAATCCCGTTGTTCTAAGAATTAGCTCGACACGTAAATTTCTACTGACTTATTTCACAAAAGCTGATTTCGTAATCTTTCATATTAAATTAGCAACCTTGCCTTTATCCATGAATTTCAGAAACTTGTCAAATTACAAATTGAAACACTCGCAAGCTACAAATGACTTCTTTGAAAACCAATTCTTTCAGATCAAAATTAAGAGCATTACTTTCTACCATGAATTTCTGTTAGCAGCTCGATCAGTTAAAACCACGAGATAGTATTTTCCTACACTTCCACATCAGATTTTGAAACAAACTAACCAAAATCATGAATTTAAATTGACCATTACTAAAAAGAATTATGGTAAATCAACACATTCCTACTTATAAACTAATGGTTCCTAGCACTCAGCCATCCACTCTTCATCATTTTCTTCATTAAACCTTTGTGGTGAGTGCCAGGTCTTTAGGCTATAATAGTTCTTCACATGCATCCTATTTGTGTCGTACCTTCTTTACAATTGAATTCTAACACTTTACCGTTCACCGGATTACTCAAAGGAAATATCAAATTCCGTTAACTTTCAAGTTACTTTTCGCGGTCGCAACATAGTATTCTCACATTCGCCTACCATCGAATGCAGTGAGGTGGTTTGATTTCGTCCCAGTCTATAAAACTAATTTCTGCCATACAGATTTCAAGAAGGAAACGTATGAAGACGCAGACTTCCTCATTGTCCATATGTGCGGCATATCTTGCCGATTAATGTAATACAGTACCCACCTACTAATCAGGACGTCTGTCTTCGTTGCTTTCGAGCGAGAATGGAAATCGTAGAAATTTTCTGTGGAGCAACATTTAATAATAAAGCGTTTTAAATCATCAAAAGTGATCAGTGGTAGCAGGCGCTTTCGATACAGAACGGGGGAGTGCAGCGTTGCTGCTGTCGCCACGGCCGCTGCCGGTAGTCGGCAAGTGGATCCCGGAGCTTTGCCGCATACGGCGATCAGAGGAGGACAGTCTGCAAGAAATATGCTACAAAATTGTTACTGGATAAAATTTTGTTATCGGTGTGTCAGAAAGTGAAATAGATTGAATCTGTGCTACCATTACATTCACATCTTCAGCATTCAGAGAGAAGAGGATATAAATTTTTTTTTGCGCCAGCTGGTCGCGATCCGCAGACATTGTAGACAGACACAACGGATGCTACCGCTAGACCACGGGCCTATATAGTATAGCTTTTCTCTAACATGGGACAAGACTTCCTCCAGGAAGTGCCGCAGTCTACAGTGTTGCCAGATTGTGCAGATAGCCGGACTTAGAGAATTAGCGAGTTGGCCAGTTTATTTGTCCCATGTCGCAATCGGCGTGGACTTAGCCTCTGCAGCGGCAGGCCGCTGGTCAAGTTTTATGTCAAAGAGTGTACCTATCATTTCATAAATAGTTGCACGAAATTCAGAAAAGTGTGCAATGGAAAATAGAGGTCACTATGATTTTGCGTTTGGTGCATATTACATAATATGTTGTGTATGAAATTTTGCTAACATGTTGAAATTTTCTTTAGATTTGGGTGGAGGTACCTGTCTGTCACCAATGTTGAGAAAGTTGATCTGACATAGCACACTCATTTGTAATTAGTGTTGTAAAATTCCCGGAAATTTAAAATTGAAGAAATATTCCCAAGGAATATTGCTGGCAATATTCCCAAAATTCATAAATACCTGGGAATTTATGATTAATTAGCATGCTAGCTCAAAAAACTGTTAGTAGGTAAAAGCAGTAATTATATGGTTAAATCTTAGATGGATCTGGAACCACCTTGTTGGAAATAAACACATTTTTTGGTTTTCAATGCTTTAAATATCAAAGAATTAGCCTTAGAACTGCCAAGCGTCGACATATATGACTCTTTCGTTTCCTAGAACTGCTAACGTTGAAATAATCAACTTTTAGAAAAACCAAGTTTATAATATTGATATGCCATCTAGTAAGTAAAGTTACTAAAATAGACAGGGAAGTTTGTTTATTCATTTTGTTAAGTTTTCCATCAGTATTAGAAGTATTTTATGCTATAAAGTTTAAAATAAACTTGTGCAAATTTTATAAACATTAGTCATTGAAAATGACATTTCGGGGAAAAATTATGCGAATAAACCGGCCGAGGTTTATGATTTACTTGAAAATACAGCTGATTCTATTGACATAGAACATGGTAAAATATTAATTAACAATTCTAAAAGTGAAAGTGATCGCGATATTTTGGGAGATAAATTTAGAAATCATAATTCATCACATGAAATGAGGAGTCTTTGAATGAAAGTGAAACACCTCTAGTCATTCGTTTGGAGAAATTAAAAAATACTACAGATAATGGCCGGTTGAGAATTACACCTCCAGAGAAATATTTTGTAAGTTTAGGTTTCATTCAGAGAAATATGCGGTTTCAACTTGCCTGAAAATAGTAGGCCTAGCGAATATTTTAATTTATCTTTTCCACCAGACTTACGGTAAATTATGTTTTGTATGGAACTTGCAAGGAAATTAATATAGATAAATGCAAATTAATATAGATAAATATAAATTAATGCAGATGAATAGGAAAAAGAATCCCGTAATGTTCGAATACTCCATTAGTAGTGTAGTGCTTGACACAGTCACGTCGATTAAATATTTGGGCGTACCATTGCAGAGCGATATGAAGTGGGACAAGCATGTAATGGCAGTTGTGGGGAAGGCGGATAGTCGTCTTCGGTTCATTGGTAGAATTTTGGGGAGATGTGGTTCATATAAAAATATAAAAATGCAGTAAATGAAGCAGGCAAAAAGGAATACATTTGTCTCAAAAACAAGATCGACAGGAAATGCAAAATGGCTAAGCAGGGATGGCTAGAGGACAAATGTAAGGATGTAGAGGGTTATCTCACTAGGGGTAAGATAGATACTGCCTACAGGAAGATTAAAGAGACCTTTGGAGATAACAGAACCACTTGCATGAACATCAAGAGCTCAGATGGAAACCCAGTTCTAAGCAAAGAAGGGAAAGCAGAAAGGTGGAAGGAGTATATAGAACGTCTATACAAGGACAGTGTACTTGAGGACAATATTATGGAAATGGAAGAGGATGTTGATGAAGATGAAATGGGAGATACGATACTGCGTGAAGAGTTTGACAGAGCACTGAAAGACCTGACTCGAATCAAGGCCCCGGGAGTAGACAACATTTCATTAGAACTACTGACAGCCTTGGGAGAGCCAGTCCTGACAAAACTCTACCATCTGGCGAGCAAGATTTATGAGACAGGCGAAATACCCTCAGACTTCAACAAGAATATAATAATTCCGATCCCAAAGAAAGCAGGTGCTGACAGATGTGAAAATTTCCAAACTATCAGTTTAATAAGTCACGGATGCAAAATACTGATGCGAATTCTTTACAGACGAATGGAAAAACTGGTAGAAGCTGACCTTGGGGAAGATCAGTTTGGATTCCGTAGAAATGTTGGAACACGTGAGGCAATACTGACCCTACGACTTATCTTAGAAAATAGATTAATGAAAGGCAAACCTATGTTTCTAGCATTTGTAGACTTAGAGAAAGCTTTTGACAATGTTGACTGGAATACTCTCTTTCAAATTCTGAAGGTGGCAGGGGTAAAATACAGGGAGCAAAAGGATATTTACAATTTGTACAGAAACCAGATGGCAGTTATAAGAGTCGAGGGACATGAAAGGGAAGCAGTGGTTGGGAAGGGAGTGAGACAGGGTCCACTTTCCAAGGACGATATTTCCTGACAGAAACCACACCAGGGTGAACGGCTTTAGGTTGAGACACCAGGAACTTCAAACTATGTCACCAGTGCATTCATTCACTGATACCTAGCCCCGTCATCACGCACTTCCAATGTCAAAGTAGCTGGCAGAAACGAGTGCGAACGACCTGCAATTAGGTGATACAGACCTACATCCATTTAATATTTTCTTGTCATCTCGATCGCATATTGAGAGCAATCACCACAGGAGGAGTGGTTTTGAAGGGAGTGGTTGGGAAGGGAGTGAGACAGGGCTGTAGCCTATCCCCAATGTTATTCAATCTGTATATTGAGCAAGCAGTGAAGGAAACAAAAGAAAAATTCGGAGTAGGTATTAGAATCCATGAAGAAGAAATAAAAACTTGGAGATTCGCCGATGACATTGTAATTATGTCAGAGTCTGCAAAAGACTTGGAAGAGCAGTTGAATGGAATGGACAGTGTCATGAAAGGAGGGTATAAGATGAACATCAACAAAGCAAAACGAGGATAATGGAATTTAGTTGAATGAAGTTGGGTGATGCTGAGGGAATTAGATTAGGAAATGAGACACTTAAAGTAGTAAAGGAGTTTTGCTATTTGGGGAGCAAAATAACTGATGATGGTAGAAGTAGAGAGGATATCAAATGAAGGTTGGCAATGGCAAGGAAAGCGTTTCTGAAGAAGAGAAATTTGTTAACATCGAGTATAGATTTAAGTGTCAGGAAGTCGTTTCTGAAAGTATTTGTATGGAGCGTAGCCATGTATGGAAGTGAAACATGGACGATAACTAGTTTGGACAAGAAGAGAATAGAAGCTTTCGAAATGTGGTGCTACATAAGAATGCTGAAGATTAGATGGGTAGATCATATAACTAATGAGGAGGTATTGAATAGGTTGGTAGGACATGTTCTGAGGCATCAAGGGATCACCAGTTTAGTATTGGAGGGCAGCGTGGAGGGTAAAAATCATAGAGGGAGACCAAGAGACGAATACACTAAACAGATTCAGAATGATGTAGGTTGCAGTAGATACTGGGAGATGAAGAAGCTTGCACAGGATAGAGTAGCATGGAGAGCTGCATCAAACCAGTCTCAGGACTGAAGACCACATCATCATCATCGTGGTTCATCTGTAAAGGAGACCGCTTATAAAACACTATACGACCTATTCTTGAGTACTGCTCGAGCGTTTGGGATCCCTATCAGGTTGGATTGAGGGAGGACATAGAAGCAATTCAGAGGCGGGCTGCTAGATTTGTTACTGGTAGGTTTGATCATCACACGAGTGTTACGGAAATGCTTCAGGAACTCCGTTGGGAGTCTCTGGAGGAAAGGAGACGTTCTTTTCATGAATCCCTACTGAGGAAATATAGAGAACCAGCATTTGAGGCTGACTGCAGTACAATTTTACTGCTGCCAACTTATATTTCGCGGAAAGACCACAAAGATAAGGTAAGAGATGTTAGGGCTCGTACGGAGGCATATAGGCAGTCATTTTTCCCTCATTCTGGTTGGGAGTGGAACAGGGAGAGAAGATGCTAGTTGTGGTACGAGGTACCCTCCGCCACGCACCATATGGTGGATTGCGGAGTATGTATGTAGAAGTAGATGTAGTGCATGGAATGATAAATCTTGGATTAAAATGTATGAATTTACTTAGTTAACCTAGTTTTAAGGTTCTTTAACTGTTAATAAGTGTTAAAACATTCAAAATCTAAAAATTTTCATAAATTCCCAATTTTTGGGAATCTTCCCGGGCCAAAGACATATTCTCGGCAATATTCTCATTTTATAAGTTCCCTCCCACTGCGAATATAACCGGCCCACATCACTATTTGTGATCATGTCGTGCCAGCGATAAAGCCTAAGTGAACTATCCTCAAGATTCCTTATATTCCATAAACAGTTTTAGATATCAAAATGAGATTTTGGCGAATGGTAGCACACAAAGAGGAGAGTATTTTGCTGTATTGTTATTATATAAAACTTAAGTTGCTACCATGTTAATCCGCTAACTACAGAGTTTTTTCATGAAAGAATTTAATTTTTCAGGGTCATCGTTAGGTGGTGAAACTAGAAATGCTATGGATTTTGGAACAGTGAAGACAATAAACTTTTCTTTCGTGCTGAGGATGTGCTTTTTCATAAGCTACTGACCTTACTTTTTCTCAGTTCCTCACTTAATAAACTAAATAAAGCACTGTTTCAGAATTTTCTAGCAGTTGTGTCTGCACAACATGTTAGTGAGGTGAGACTGTATAAATTCCATTGTGTTTTGGCAAAAGAAACAAATTTTAACATGGTAAACAGAGAGCTGTGTAGGTTTTATTCAAAATTTGCTATTTGTGATGCTTCTCTGAAAGTTACAAATGGTTAACAAGCCAGGCAAAAATAAATTGCTGCATTTTTGGCATAATTCATTTTAGATTTTAACCAAAGCAGAGGTACAGTGGATCGTTTTGAATGTTCACCTCACAAGCATGGTCGTGGAGGGGACTCATGTAATATTTACAAAAAAATTTGAGTGCAGGCTTCAATGTAGAATGGCACTTCCCCTCCAGTGCTAGCCATTTCCCCTACAATGCCTACACATAAACCCCACTACAGCTGTCCCCACGCATGCCCTGCCATCTGCGCATCTACCGGCCAGCGCATTCTGTGCATTCAAAGCCAAAAACAGGGTGATTTCAGTGTCCCGACACTGATACCAGTTTGTAAACCCTACTAGATGGTGTAGTCAGGATTGGAAAATGGTGTGGGCTAGTAACTTATATGCAGTACTCAGGTTCAGAAACTGTATTGGTTTATTTCCTCATGGGAATTACATGGTGAGGATTGCCATGGGATTTAGAGACGATAACTCTGATAGCCCTCCAATAGCCCTAGGACAAGAGAAATACAAAGGTAAAAAATAACAAGCCATTTAATGTGAGCTCTGTCTGGTGGCTCGAAACAGAAGAGAGAGACATTTTTTGGCCACGACTCCAAGAGCCCCCAGTCTCACGAGTCTGGAGATCATGTGCTGTCATTTGATTTGCAACTGAAAACAATTTGGCCTGTCGCAGCATGAACCAGCCGATTGTTGTCATATTGACAAAAAGCCAACAGACAAAAGGGCTGCCTTTTCATAAAATTTAAATAATAAAAAAATCTCACATATGAGGTCTGGGGGCAGCATGTAAAACAGAGAAAATATACAACAAATTCTTAATCCATATCCAGATACACTGTTCCGATTCTGAATGTGATGTTTTGTTGTTGCCTATACATGACATGATTAATGTTTTGTCATTTAGCATAAAATTCTGCAAAGAGATTGCTGGAAATGAAGTGACAATTTGTGTATGCTTGCCTAGTGGCTGCAGAGACAGATGAAAAAGTTGGCAGATTCAGAAGTTTTTTTAACTGCTTATGACTTTTTCAAGCACTAAAGAAAAGTTCCATCTCTTTCAACCCTAATACTTGCCATGTCGTGTTCCTTGAGGTAAAAGGGAAAGGAAAGCCCTGTTTTATTTATGCACATTCATTATAGATTCCTCTTTCCTCTGTTCCATGAAGGATCGCCATTTTCTGAAAGTTACTCCACCAGCTTTCGGTAGATTGTCAGTGACTAAGTATGTATTTTTGCTACCTTTATTTTTGTATAAATGTTTTATATATGCCACCCATGTGTAATGTAGGCAGTGCATCTTTCTTAGTATGTGCCTACTTTTTAAACAATTTGTGTATTTTTTCTTTGCAGCTGTGTCTCACATATGGTTAGATATGTTATTAGAAGCAGTAGATACTGTTCCTGTTGAAATTGTACAGTCTGATATACTGCCTGTAGCTGTACGTCAGTCACAAGCATCAAACAACACATGGGCACGAATCACTGCTTGTCATCTCTTTGGGAAGGTAAAGAAAATATGTATGTTTGTATTACTTACTACTATGTACACTTTCAACATACTGTTCGTAAGTTAACAATAAACATCCTTGATGCCTTTAAGTTTAAGCCGATCATCTGTTAACAACTTTTGTTCGATTCATTTAAAACATAGTCAGTGTTCTGGCATGAAACATATTCATAATTACAGTTTTGGTTTGCTTCCAGATCTAAAAACAGCTTTTTATAAAAGATACAGGAGTGAGGAGTATAATTTTTACTTACAGCATTTTTGTCTTACTGCTGTTTCCATCTGGAATTAGGTTCCTTCCAGAGTATACTGATGCAATAGCTCCATACTTAAAAATCACATACAACCGCTTGCTCGACGAAAGATCCGTACCCAAAGACTAGAAAGCTGCACAGGTCACACCAGTATTCAAGAAGGATAATAGAAGTAATGCACTGAATTACAGGCCCATATCAATAACATTGATATGCAGCATGATTTTGGAACATATACTGTGTTTGAACATTATGAATTACCTTGAAGAGAATAGTCTATTGACACACAGTCAACACGGATTTAGAAGACATTGTTGTGAAACATAACTTGCTCTTTACACACAAAGTGTTGAGTGTTATTGACAAAGGATTTCAAATTGATTCATTTTTTCTAGATTTCCAAAAGGGTTTGGACACTGTACCACCAAAACAGCTTGTAGGGAAATTGCACGCTTATGGAATATTGTCTCAGTTATGTGGTTGGATTCATGATTTCCTGTCAGAGAGTTCACAGTTCATAGTAACTGATGAAAAGTCATCGAGTAAAACAGAACTGATCTCTGCCATTCCCCAAGGTGGCATTCCTTATCTATATAAACGATTCAGGAGACAATCTAAGAGTTCATCTTAGGTTGTTTGCAGATTATGCTGTTGTTATCATCTACTAAATTCACCAGAAGATCAAAACAGATTACAAAATGATTTAGAAAAGATATCTGAATGGTGTGAAAATTGGCAATTGACTGTAAATAATGAAAAGTGTGAGGTCATCCACATGAGTGGGAATCCATTAAACTTCGGTTACACGATAAATCAGTCTAATCTAAAGGCCATAAATTCAACTAAATGCTTTGGAATTTCAATTACAAACAATTTAAGTAGAAAAGAATACATAGAAAATGTTGTGGGGAAGGCAAACCAAAGACTGTGTTTTATTGACAGAACCCGTAGAAAATGTAAAAGATCTACCAAAGAAACTGCCAACACTATGCTTGTCCATCCTCTTTTGGAGCAGTTCTGCATGGTCTGGGATCCTTACCAGATAGGATTAATGGGATACATCGAGAAAGTTCAATGAAGAGCAGCACATTTTGTATTATTGCGAAAAAGGGTAGAGTGTGTCACTGACATGATACAGGATTTGGGATGGACACCATTAAAACAAAGTTTTTTTTTTTTTGAATCTTCTCACAAAATTTCAGTCACTAACTTTCTCCTCCAAATGTAAAAATATTTTGTTGACGCTGACCTACATAGGGAGAAATGATCATCATAATAAAATAAGGGCAATCAAAGCTCGCACGGAAAGGTGTAGATGGACATCTTCTCCCTGTGCTGTTCGAGAGTGGAATAACAGAAAATTATTGTGAAGGTGGCTTGATGAACCCTCTGCCAGGCACTTAAGTGTGATTTGCAGAGTATTGATGTAGATGTAGATGTTATCTGCTTGCAGCACCATTGCCAGATTTTGGAAAATTTGCAATCTTATGACACTTCCAGATGTTAGTGGAAATCAGACAAAAATACTGCAAGTAAAAATCGCTCTCCTTACCTCTGTATCTTTTGTAACAAGCTGTTTTTGGATCTAAAAGCAAACCAAAAATGTATTTATATTTCATTCCAGATTGTATGGTGAAATTAATGTTCATTTTTGGTTGTTAAAAATATAGAACGCAAACCTGTAATAAAAATAGTATTGATTGATTCTTGGTAAATGGTTTATCACGTAAATTAGGAAAAAACACAGTCATTCAATCCTGTATGTACCAAGATATATCATCATCACTATCAATACAGCACACGGGAAAGGAAATACGTAAAACTGGTTTTATGTAAATAGAGTGAAAATTTGTACCAAGGACAGGAATCAAAAGTGGCTCTCCTGCCTACTAGGCAGGTGTGCTAGCCACTAAGCCACCTTGGCTCAGTGGTTCGCTCAACTGCACAGATTACCCTGGCATGCCTCCCTCCTTGATCCAAATTTTCACTGCCGTCCCAGTCTACTTTAAATTCCCCCTTACCAATGAACAGAAATGCCGAGGCTCATTATGCTGTGGAATAGCACCTCAGCATCGAATTACTGGGTGTGGATATTGACCAGGACTGCAAATGGAAATCATGTAATATAGATCTTCTCACATGCTTAACTTCAGCAACATTTGTCTCCTTGCAGTTGCTGATTTCAATGATGAAATCATTAGGAAACTATCATAAGGAATAATTTTTTGTGGCAATTCCACACATAGACACAAATTCTTCATTGCCTAGAAACACACAGTTAGGATAATATCTGGTATCTGTCCTTGAACTTCTTGTAGGCAGCCTCCTAATAAATTTACTCTCATATAAAGTTTGCAATGAATTTGAAAATAATAGTAGCATTCATAAATATATGAGGGGTGTTCAATGGAAAAGGTATGACAGAAACCTGTAGGTATCATTGACATCTTTATTCAAAAGTAATCATGAGAGGCCAGAGCGCATCTATCCCATTGTTTCAAGAGCTGAAGGATTCCCTGTTCCTGGAATTTCTGTGGCTGTGGCAGGAGCCAGACCTCCACTGTGTCCTTCAGTTCATCGTCTGAGTTGAAGCACTTCCATTTGAGTTGCTTTTTTAGCAGACAAAACACACGGAAGTTGCAGGATGATGAGTCCGGGCTGTAGGGCAGATGCTTATGCTGCTTCTACTTGAACTCGGTCATTACACTGTGTGTGACCTTGGAGATGTGTTGACAAGCATTATTGTGGAGCAGAATCACTCCCTCTGTGAGCAGCCCAGGCCATTTGCTCATGGTGGACTTACATAGACTATGGAGTGTCTCACCATACATGTCAGTGTTCATGGTTTCTCCATGCTCGAAGAATTCGATGAGTATCTAGCATTGGACAGTGAAAAACATGGTGAGCATCATGCTGGCTGCTGAGTGCATGGCTTTGAAATTTTTAGGGGGAGGTGATGATGCTACATTAGTGTCCCTAGATATCTCACTATGTTACCCCAAAGCAGCCTGAGCAGGTTTCAACCGATTTAGTTGTTATGACGTTGTCAACAACTCAACATTACTCTTGCCATAAAATATTTTAAAGGTGCTGACAAAGAGTGAAACTTTTAAGAAAAAATTACTTCATTTCTACTTGACAACTCCTTCTGCAGCATAGATGAATTTCTGAGGAGACAGTATGTGTGTGATTGGTTTACATTTATCAAATTTTGTTGTAGATAAAGTGTAAAATATAAATGCCCTTGTTTTTAGAGAGAGAACTTGCCTTACCTGTAAACCTAGTGATCCATATTATGGGGAATGGTCACAAATAGGATCCATGGATTACATAGAAAATTAAACTAAATGGGCAGCAATTCAACAAACTAAATGGGCAGCAATTTAACAAACATAAAGAAGCAGTCTTAGCTGCTATGGGGCGAATGATTCTTTGGGTGAAACATTCATTAATAGGCAGCCACTGAGGCACATGATACACCCAGCTGTATTATTATTATTATTTATTATTATTACCTAATAATGTGAGGCTGCTTTGGAGCTGTTTATGGGAACTCCATGGAACTTTTAAAAACTTCTGTAAAGGTGTAGTGTAATAGAACAGATTTTAAATTTTCCTTCAGAAAAAAAAATTGTTATTCATTATTTTAATTCCACAGTGTTGCACAAGAGAGATTGTCCTCTTTGTTTTCTGGTGTTACTTCCCATTTACACGACCTGGTCATTATGGGTACTGTAAATTACCAATTTTGCTCTTAACAGACAAGTAATCAGATCTTTATGCTGTATCAAGGAGAGCATTGAGAATGTGACCTGTTATCTAAAAGAAATTAACCAAGCAAATTGGTAGCACAAAAAAGACTTATCTTTTTGCTCATCCAGTTTGAGTTGCAGTATATTCAATTCCCAGATCTGTTACATACACTTTTAATATTAAATCACTGATCATTGGTATTTTAAAAATTACTTTTGTTTAACATATTTTTCACGAAACCCTCCTTTTTAATTATTGATATTAAACATCTCCAGATCACATCTACTCTCCATGAGACCTGGCATACCACTGCCTCTCAACATAACTTCTCACATAGATTGTCTTTACAAAGCATATGTCTGCCGAAGTTGGAGCCAAAACAAACATTAAAGATACAACTCAAAGTTTGAAACTGAATTGATGTACAAAATGCAATATAAACTTTAATATAATTAAACATTGGTATTTGATTTTAAAATGACATTTTCATCATAGACTGCATATATTTATTGTAAATCTCATTATTGCGATTTCAGATTGAAGCCATTATCATCTGGTTTAGATGTTGAAACACAGCATTTGTCAGCATGAATAAAAGAAATAAAATGGATGTGAGCTTGTATGGCTCTTATCAGTGTTCACTATGTCCACGATCATTATACATCAGGTGAAAATGGTTATAGAAATCATTTTGTGGTGTGTGTAACAAATGGTGATTGGAACTATAGATGCCGACATCAATTTTATATCTGTGGCAGCTGCTGTTTTTCAGCATTTAAATTACTTGGTAATTACTTAAAACCAAAATTGCAATAGTGGAATTGACAATAATGGCAAAAATGTGACCATTCAGAGAATTAAATATAGTTATTTGAAAATATTTCAGTTGATTGTTTGATGTTACTCATTGAATGACCTCTTTCAATTTATATGTTTTTGAATAAAATATAGAAAAATTAGAATTCGACTGAAATATATCTTGTTACAAAACTGACCTGGACTGACAGAACAACTCTCATTTATCAAGTATGCAATACGTCACCTCTCAGAAAATTTTACAACTTAACTTTCCAGTACTATAAATCACAAAAATAGCAAACAGACCAATATGCCTTGAAATCCTATACTAAAAAGAGCAACAATGCCATTATTGGAATCCTATTCAGAAGAGATTGATATCCCACTCATTGGCAATCTTCCACTGATTGGAGCTATGTATTAAACAATATTCCACATTTCAAAGCTATGTACTGAACAGACTGATGTGCCATACCTCAAAATCCTCAAATAGACTGATACCCCTAATATTGTTATAGCACTCATCTATCCATACATCCTGATTTTAGCTATTATTTCCGTGTTGCTGGATGCTCTTCATACCACTGTATTATCTATAAATGAATAGCAACCAGTTTTTATGTAATCTTTCTGGAAACCAGCTGTCATTTGCCCAGAAGAATGTGGGAAACTATCTAAAATTCGTGCTTAATACTGACTGGTATTTCAAGTCTGCCGTTGTTAATACAATGTATTCATTCAGTCTGAGTCTAGCTTACTTCGCTGCCTCACACCCTACCTGTCCGAGATTTGTGAAGGCAACAGTAAATATGATTGTGAGCTTCAACATTTACCAGTAAGTGCATATTCTGCAAACCACTGTGAAATACATGGCAGAAGGTACTTAGCATTGTACTGCATTTTAGGGTGTCTTCCTCCTCCAGTCACGTTTGGATCTGAGGAAGAATGACTGCTTAAATGCCTCTGTTCATGTTGTGATTAGTCTAACCTTATCTTTGTGGTCCCTACAGATGCAATAGGAGGGGGAATGGAGAATTTCTCTAAGTTTTTAATTAACTACTGGTTCTTGGAAGTATGTGTTCTTGGGATAATTGACATCAGTACACAAATGTCTGTCAATTCAGGTTTTTCATCATTTCCAGGATACTCTCCTGTGAGGCAAACAAACCTGTGACCATTTGTCCTGCTCTTCCTTGTATGCATTCAGTGTGCCCTGTTAGTCGTATCTGCCATTGTCCCCTCCCCGCTCGCATACACATGATATTCTCACATGGGGTGCACAAGTGATTGGTAACCAGTCTCCTCCACAAACTGGCTGCATTTTCTCAGTATCCTGCTAATGAATCAAAGTCTACCATCTGCCTTACCTATCACTGAGCCCATTTAATATCCCTGCAGATTGTTACATTAAGGTGTTTATTTACTGATACTAATTGTGACTCATTGATGTTATAGTATACTTTTTTGTGAAATAACTGTTTTAAATTCCTGAACATTTAAAACAAGTTAACAGTCTTTGCATCACTTTTAAATCTTATCGTGAGCTGACTGGTTATTTGTGCAGTTTTTTTCAAATAGTAATTCTATATAGAAGACCGCATCATATGCAAAAAGTCTGAGGTTATATTAATTTTGTCTGCCAGGTCATTTTTATACAGTCCAGGTCACGTATATGCAGTACGAACAAAAGTGTCCCAACATGATTCCCGGATGAACATCTGAAGTTACTTCTACATCTGTTGATGAGTTTCCACACATAGTCTGTCTTCTTTCCTCCGTATCCCCTCTGTACCAAGAAATCCTCAACCCAGTCACAATTTTGTTTGATACCCTATATACTTTTGTTAATGTGTGTTGGCTTTATACTGAGTCAAATGCTTTTTAGGACTCGAGAAATACTGTGTCCATCTGAAAGGTTTCATCCAAAGCTTTCAGGATGTTGCATGAGAAAAGGGCAAGCTGGATTTTGCATGATCAGTGTATTTTCAGATTCATTGATGATTTGCATGAAGGAGCTCATACTGTTCAAGATATATTATTATGTTTGATCTAATAATATAGTCTTAAGATTGTACAACAGATGGATGTCAGGAAGATTTATGGATCATGTCTGCTGCTCTTCTTTTAGACAAGTGTGACCTGTACTTTTCCCTATCACTGGGCACAGCTGTTTTATTTGAGGGATCTATGGTGTATTATAGTTGAAATGGAAGCTACTTTGCTGCAAAATCAGTAGATATCAAATGTGACAGGAATTGCATTGGGCTCTGTAGACTTGTTTAATTTTAGCTGTTGTAGCTCCTTCTCAACACCACTGACCCTGATATATGTATTCCACATCTTTGCAGTGGCACGACAGTGAGCAGTACTCCTGTACTATTATTTGTTTGAAAAAATACTGACTCCATCATCAGGTCACTGGCAGTTTGTCATGTCATTCTTTGCCATATGGTGTAATTTAGATGTTATGTGGAGGTCCATGCGGTCAGCACTATGCGGAGGTCAATGCGGTCAGCACTCTGCTCTGTTGGCTTTCTAGACCTTAGAGATGCTACTTCTCATTCAGGTAGCTCCTCAGTTGACATCACAAGACTGAGTGGATCCCAATTGCTGTCCTCCCACCAGTGGAATATTCCTGTCAGTACTGGGAACTGAACCTGGGTCCTCCAAATGGCAGTTACGATTCTCTGACCACTCAACTAAAAGGGTGAACCACTATCCTTCGTATGAGGGTACAGATTCTGGAATAGACTCCCATTTGGATCTCTGGGAGAGAACTACCAAAGGGGAGGTTACCATGAGGAAAAAATTGAATAACCAACAAAAAGGTGATGTTCTAAGAGTCAGGGCATGGAATGTCAGAAGTTTGAATGCATTAGGGAAGCTAGAAAATCTGAAAATGGAAATGCTAAGGCTCAATCTAGATAGAGTGGGTGCCAGGAAGTGAAATGGAAACAAGACAAGGATTTCTGGTCAGATGAGTATAGAGTAATATCAGCAGCAGGAGAAAACGGTATAATGGAGTAGGATTCGTTGTGAATAGAAAGGTAAGGCAGAGAGTGAGTTACTTTGAACAATTCAGTGATAGGTTCGTTCTTAACAGAGGCGACAACACACCATCAGCAACAACAATAGTTCAGGTGTATATGCCAATGTTGTAAGCTGAAGATGAAGAGATAAAGAAAGTATATCAAAATATTGAACAGGTAATTAAGTATTTAAAGGGAGATGAAACTCTAATAGTCATTGGGGATTGGAATGCAGTTGTAGGGGAAGGAATAGAAGGAAAGGTTATGAGAGAATATGGGCTTGGTACTAGGAATGAGAGAGGAGAAAGACTAATTGAATTTTGCAATAAATTTCAGCCAGTAATAGCGAATACTGTGTTCAAGAATCACACGAGGAGGACGTATGCTTGGAAAAGGCCAGGAGATATGGAAAGATTTCGGCAAGATTACATCTTGGTCAGGTAGAGATTTTAAAATCAGGTACTGAATTGCAAGGCCTACCAATGGACAGATAGACTCATATCACAGTGTAGTAGTGATGAAGAGTAAGCTGAATTTTAAGAGACTAGTCAGGAATAATCAGTGTGCAAAGAAGTGGTACATGGAAGTATCGAGGAATGAAGAGAGATCCTTTAAGTTCTCTAATGGCCTAGATACTGTGATAAGGAATAGCTCAGTAGGCAGTTCAGTTGAAGAGGAATGGAAATCTCTAAAAACAGCAGTAACAGATGCTGGAAAGAAAAACATGGATACAAAGAAAGTAACTGCGAATAATCCATGGGTAGCAGGAGAATACTTCAGCTGATCAAAGAAAGAAGGAAGTACAAAAATGTTCAAGGAGATTCAGGAACACAGAAATACAAGTCACAAATGAAATGAATAGGAAGTGCACAGAAGCTAAGGTGAAATGATTGCATGAAAAATGTGAAGAAATCGAAAAAGAAATGATTGTCAGAAGGAGTGACTCAGCATATACTAAAGTCAAAACAACCTTAGGTGAAATTAAAAACAAGGGTGGTAACATTAAGAGTGCAACAGAAATTCCACTGTTAAATGCAGAGGAGAGGGTGGATGGCTGGAAAGAGTACACTGAAGGCCTCTATGAGGACAAAGACTTGTCTGAGGGTGAGAGAGAAAAAGAAACAGGAGTTGGTATAGAAGAGATAGGGAATCCAGTCTTAAAATCAGAATTTAAAAGAGCTTTGGAAGACTTACGATCGAATAAGGCAGAAGGGATTGGTAACATCCCATCAGAATTTCTAAAGTCATTGGTAAAAATGGCATTGAAAGGACTATTCATGTTGATGTGTAGAATGTATCAGTGTGGCAATATACTACCTGACTTCAAAAAACATTTTCAAAAAACATTATCCATATAGTTCTGAAGCCAAGAAGAGTGAGACTTATCGCATAGTCAGGTTAACAACTCATGCCCCCTAGTTGCTGACAAGAAAAATGTACAGAAGAATGGAAAAGAAAATTGAGGATTTGTTAGATGACAATCAGTTCTGACACTGTTATTGATAATGGACACAAGACTAAAGAAAAATCAAGACACATTCATAGGATTTGTCGACCTGGAAAAGTGTTCAACAATGGTGCAAGATGTTCGAAATTCTGAGAAAAATAGGGGTAAGCTATAGGGAAAGACAGGTAATGTACTATATGTACAAGAGCCAAGAGGGAACAAGAACAAAGTGCTCGGTTTAAAAGGGGGCAAAAAACAGGGATGTAGTCATTTGCCCGTACTGTTCAATCTGTACGTTGAAGAAGCAATGATGGAAATAAAAGAAATGTTCAAGAGTGAAATTAAAATTCGAGGTCAAAGATAAGATTTGTTGATGATATTGCTACCCTGAGTGGAAGTGAAGAAGAATTACAGTATCTGCTGAATGGAATGAACAGTCTAATGAGTACAGAATATGAACTGAGAGTAAGTCAAAGAAAGACAAAAGTAATGAGAAGTAGCAGAAATGAGGACAATGAGAAACTAAACATCAGGATTGGTGATCATGAAGCAGATGAACTTTAAGAATTCTACTACCTAGGCAGCAAAATTACCCATGATGGGTGGAGCAAGGACATCAAAAGCAGACTAGCACTGGCTAAAAGAACATTCCTGGCCAAGAGAAATCTACTAGTATCAAACATAGACTTTAATTTGAGGAAGAAATTTCTGAGAATGTATGTTTGAAGCACAGCATTGTATGGTAGTGAAAAATGGACAGAGGGAACTGTAGGGGGTAAAAACTGTAGAAGAAGACAGAGATTGGAATACATCAAGCAAATAATTGAGGACATAGTTTGTAAGTGTTACTCTGAGATGGAGAGATTGGCACAGGAGAGGATTATCTTGAAAGTTAATATTTTTTATCTATTACTTCTCATCTCTTCGTCGAAAAGTCGTGTATTTTATATGGTGCTTATTTATATGCATTTAGATTTACAAAGGTTGAGCATATTCCTGTGGAAACTGTACTCTTCACTCATCTGACATTGAGCATGTCGTATCCTTGTCGCCACTGTAGGGTCTTGTACCACAAGGGAGAGGATGTTATGTGTGGCCAGTAGCCTCTTTCTACAACAGAAATGCACACGTGGATTAATATGGTTCTCTATTTACATGAACTGAATACTTAACTAGAATAGAGTCCATGTGTTGTGGAATAAGCTCATCAGTAATAGTCCTCTTGCAAGAAATATTGGTAATCCTGCTATTACAAACTTTAGTCTCACTGCTATACTTGCTATAGTCTCTAAACTGGTCACTATGTACTATAGTAGCCAGTGACCCCTCTGCGAATAACTGACAGACACCAAACTGGTGTGTCAGTTAGTGGCCAGCTGCTGTGGCTGAGCGGTTCTAGGCTCTTCAGTCTGGAACCGTGCCGCTGCTACTGTCGCAGGTTTGAATCCTGCCTCGGGCAAGGATGTGTGTGATGTCCTTAGGTTTAAGTAGTTCTAAGTCTGATGACCTCAGATGTTAAGTCCCGTAGTGCTTAGAGCCATTTTTTGGTCACTTAGTGAGGCCCTCTGGTCGGTGGTGGTGATGCTGTTGAAATGGTGTTGGCGGATTGTTGGTTGTCGGGGTGTTTCTGGCCTCTCTTGAGATAGGCGCACTTGATCCAACACCTACTATCGATCTTCGCACTTCATTTCTGCTGACCGGTGTGCTGGCGACAGCTTATGCCAGCGCAGAGCATAAAACAGACAATACTGATATGATGTCTGTGAACTGTAGTGTATTACCCCCTACATATGGATTAACTTTGTCTGGGATTAATTATTTTCACTATACCATAGGATGTGCAGTGTATTGTAAAGGTGTTTGAATATTTTTAACAATGGATTGCTGTTCATTGTATTCTTAAAGAATAACTGCTATACACACTTGCTTTGAACTGTCCACTCTTGCTCTATGTGCTGGTGTTCTACCTCTTGCAGGTGTGCTTAAGGCTGGATCCACTTGAACTGCAGTCAGAGGTAATACCTGGACTTGTAGCATTATGTCAAGATGTTGCCTGGGAAGTGCGGTCTGCAGCTTGCGAACAGCTAGCTCACGCTGCTAGTTGCTTTCGATCATCGCCACTCCTGCTTAGCACCCTCTGCGAGCTAGGAGCTGATGAATCTGAAGCGGTAGGTATTATTATAGTTATGCAAAGCTGAATGTCGTGTATCTATGGCAGACTATTACAGCTCGAGTGCCTGCATGGGGCAAGTGGGCACCTGTGGCTAGAATTTGACAAACAGTTCACACACAGGCAGTCAGGCAGCCAGGCTGTAGTCTACACTAACTTTTCAAGGTCGGAACATGGTAGAATAGGCCTGCTAGGTGGGTAGCCCGCTCATTCCCCATGGGCAAACTGGAAGGCAGTGTCCGTGCCCATTAGGATAGAGTTGGCACAGCCTGGTCTAGGGATGTGACTTTCTTACTAAGATCCTTATGCTTTCATATGACTAGAAAACAGAAATATTGTGAAACTCAGTTTCAGTGCATTTTTGTTAGGTTCCTATTCGAAAAATTATGTACTTGCTCCCGCTACGAGTCCTAGAGGTTTCCAACAGTTTTTTCTGAACACCCTTTATTATTGAACAAATGTACTAGAATAGCATCCTTGGTTATAGTAACAATTTTTAGTGTTAAGTGTGACTGTCGTAATCAGCAATGGGATACAGAATAACCTAGATTTTTATACGTTCCTGGAGGAAACAAAAGCAGCCTGCATATAGCAAATTTCAAATACTATAATGGTAGATTTATGTTAAGGCCCCAGACTGTGAAACTAATTAATGTTGATTACATTTATTAATTGTAAGGTAATTGCACTTGAGTGCAGCATTCACAATGATTTTCATAATTAAAGGGATTAGAAGTTCCAATTGCAAGTGCAGTAGTGTTCGTAACAAGCATTTCAGTTACTTAAAATGTTCTGTTTGGACCACAACTATTTAGTTACAGTTAATCTTCACAAACACAATTACAAAACAATCAGTATCTTTCCTTCCTTATGATTGAAGTAAAAAACAATAGTATGTCCATTATATTTATAAAGCCTTTTGGAGTCATTTTTGCTATTGCTTTAGGATTTATTACTCTCAAAAAGAATGTTGGCAAGCAGACAGTGATGGAAACAATTAAGTGCTTGTCATTGCCAGGCAATTAAGCCAACAGGAAATAACAATGATATTACAACAGGCAATATACTAATGATAGATGTGATGGCAGTATCGGCTGACTGCATGGTGAGAGTTGGCTGACAGCATGTTGTGGTGGCAGGCATAATGCGAACGTGGCTGTTTATTTAAACTCTGGGCTGTATTGGATCTCAGACAAGAGTGGAAATGTCACATACTGATTGCTATAGTGCTCAGAAGAAAAGAAGTCTTCAGCAATCTCCGTGCAGTAATTTGATTGCCGAGCACTGGGGTGAAAAGCAGAGACTCCTACGCTAGTAGCTCTCTCCCCTAATGTTCTGCAGAGTTTCCTGTGAATGTGTCTACATGTTCGATTGTCCAGCGTATGCTCTTTATGTCACCAATCAAATTATATGGTAAAACCAGTTTTTGTTGCTGTTGATACTTTGTAATGCCCCATTTTCCCATAATAAAGAACATGCTTTCTAAGACTGTTCCTCTCTAAAGGCATTTCATCATTAGTGTGAAATTTTTTTAGGAAGCAATGTATTAGATATTCGTTGCACACCTCGCTACACTTAATTTGTTGTCAGACTTGCAGTTTGGATTCAAGAAGGAAGTAACATTAGAAAATGCTATTTATTCTTTTGTGTGTGAGACGCTAGTAGAACTAAACTATTTGTTGAGATCAGTAAGCATTTTATTTGGCTTAAGAAAAGCATTTGATTGCATGGACCATGCAGAACTTTTGCATACGTTGGGGCGTTATGGGGTCAGGAGAAAGATTCACCAATAGCTCACTTCATATCTGGTAAGTGGGAAGCTGAATATTGTCCTCCAGTGTCAACAAACAGAGGGGAGATATGAGTCTGATTGGGGTCTTGTAAAGTGCGGAGTATCATAGGATTCATTTCTCAGTCTATTGTTTTTCTTCATATGTATCAAGATTTGCCACTAAACATAACAGATGGTTTAAAAAAGTTCTATTTACTGGTGACATAAATGTTTGTGACAGACATGGAGTGTAATGCAAATGATGTAGCTAATGACGGTTAGTAAATCAGCACATGGCTTTCAGGAAACAAATTAATTCATAACTGCGATCAGAACACAATGCATAGAGTTTCTAATGTGGAACTCGTATAAAAGCAAAATTTCATTGCACAAAGGTGGTCACACAGTGAGGTCAACCATCGTAAAGTCTTAGCACAGACGGTAAATAAAAAGCATTTTTGGAAGTATAAATATTGTTTGGAAAGTTCTGGCAGAGTATAAATAAATAATTTAGGAGTAAAGGTATCAACTCACTGAGTAGTAGAGACTTTGAATCAGTGACAGGTGTATTGGAAGTATCTTATTCAAGATCTTGCGCAGAAACCTTATCCTGCCATCTTCATTATAAGAATAATCTTCATTGACTCAGACACTGAAATGGGAAGCCTTGTTTGCTTTCACTCTATTGTTTGCTAGGGTATGATATTTTAGGGCAAGTCTGTGAACTCAGCAAGAATATTCTTAGTCCAGAAAAGGGCAGCAGACAGATCAGCAGTGTCAGTTCATGAAGTTCTTGTAGGCTGTTGTTCTGGTTTCTCAGGATTCTAACTCTGCCAACTTTGAAAAACAGTGTACTCCAGCATGAAATTTGTTGTTAACAATATTTACTCATTCAGAAGGAACTGCAACATTCATTTATCAAACACTAGATGGAAAAAGATTTACATTTGGGTAACAATTCTTTTAGTATTCTACAGGAAAGTGTGCACTGCATAGTAGTGTTCATTTTCAGTAGGCTTCCAACGGGTCTGAAAAAAAAAAAAAGAGCAATAAACCCCATGTCTTCAAATATTGGTTGAAAGATTTCCTTGTATTATACTCTTTCCATTCTGTATGGCAGTTCCTTACATTAATGGAGAACTTTTTTTTTTATAGTTTCAATGCGCACTGAATTTGCTTTATTGAAATTTGTTAAAAGGGTGGGGAACTCATTGTAGTCAGGTTCTTTGTATGATTTCTCTTTATGGTTATTATGAGATTATTAATTTGTTTATAGTATATGAATCCCATGAATCTATAAATGCAAGTAAGTTATTTGTGTTGTGTCCCAGATACAAACTACCAAATGGAAAGTTGGAATTAATTACAACTTAGAAGATTTATTCTGAAAAGAAGGTGAAACATAACTCAGCATAATTACTCATGTCCAGGTTCATAGCTAAAGGTCGTCTCCCGTAAGCACTATCACAGTAACAGAATTGTGACTATGAGGAGACCTGCTCTGTACTCCAGGAGGCCCACCAGACAACTCCCATTCCGGGCCATGTCGACGTGACTTAATCACATGGGGATACCTCCTGATTAGCTCTGTCGACTCCAGCAATATGACTGCTACATCTTTTGTGGGGCCCCCACTGTGAGCACTTTGAAGTATGCCGTGCTGCTGCCACTGGAGCATTGGCACACGGTTCTCGAGAAGGTGGTGGCAGTGCCTTACATCTGTGGACTGCACTGTATGAACTCGTGGCACAACAGCCCTCCTCCCTGAATCTTCTTGACACCATGGAATAAGGGCATCCAAGGATGTGGTAGGAGGAAGGAGCCATACGAAAACAATGTTCATGGTGCCTGCCAGCAGGAATGACGACATCAGTGGTGGAACCCTCCGAGACATCCACCAGCTCCATAGATGACTGAAACCAGTACTAGCTGGTGGCTGCAACTGGGACTGCAACTGGTCCACCGGGTGGAGGGGGGTGTGACTGGTGTGCTGCTACCAGAAGGGATTGTCGCACTGCCGACCAGGTCTGGGATGGAAGGCCGGACCACTGAGACGAACTGCAGAGGCGGTGGGGGTGTTACTGCACCTCTGTGTGATTCGAACCATGGTGAGTCTGTGGGAAAAGAGCCGACAGCAGAATACTGACAGAAGTGGGAACAGAACTGATTACCATGACAGCAGAAGTCACAGTCAACTCTGTGAACAACATACCATGCATATTATAGTACTGGAAGCCATGCTGGATGATGACTGCAGAAGGAATGGAAGAAGAATGGATCCCCTAGCCCGTAGCACTGCGAATGGTGCCTTGAAAGTTGAGGAATGCGGTGCCAGCAAATGAAGTAGTGTGCGATGAGGCCGCCCATGAAGTAACTCGGCCAGAGATTTCCTGGTGGCAGGAAGGGAATGGTTGGGGCAAAGGAAAGTGAGGATTGCTTGCTCCCTAGACATTGTGTAATGAAGCTTGATCACCTGAGACCTAAACATTTAAACAAATCTATCGGTCTTGCTGTTTGACTGGGAGAGAAAGGAGCAGTCGTTGTGTGCGTAACACAATTGGCTTGACAAAACTTCACAGACGCGAACTGCGGCCTGTTGTTACTGACTAAAGTTTCTGGAAGTCCTTCATTGGAGAAGATACTCTGTACGGCCCGGATGGTGGCTGAGCTTGTCATTGGAAGGACGGTGGGAAATTAACAGAAGGTGTCGATGAGCAGAAGCCTTCGGATGTTCCAGATGGGACCCATAAAATCGATGTGAAGGCGCTGCGTTGGCACTGAAAGTTTCGGCCAACTGAAGAAATGCTGCTTGGGCACTGCCTGGTTCTCAGCACAAGTATGATACTGTCCAGTCATATGTTCGATGTCTCGATCCAGGTCAGTCCAAGAGCAATGTTGATGGGCAAGTTACTTGGTTCTCACTACACCCCAATGTCCTTGATGAAGCAACTTCTAAACTCTTTGGTACAAAGACCAAGGGATGATGACACACTGCCTGACCATTCTCCATGTGCAGGAGAAGGACCACCAAGTGACTTGACAAGAAGTGACGGATGCCGAAGAAGCGGCAAACACCGGCCTGTCAAATCAAAGATCCCAAAGATGGCCATCCATCTCAAACATAATGGAGAGTCATGGCAAGTTCGGAATCCTTGGCTGACTCTTGAGCAATAAGTTTGGCGTCCAGTGTAAATGCTTGAAGAGCTGACTGTTCGCATCTTCAAATTGGAAACATGCAGCATCTGAGGAATCGAAGGTTGCATCCTGTCCTATGTAGAACCCGGGGAGGGTGTTCGCATTGGCGTGTTTTGTGGTAGCCTGAAACATAATGTCGTATTTTAGTTGGACAAAATGAGAGTCCGTCGCTGTAACTTTGATGCCCCTTTTTTCACGTTGAATGAAGATGTCAATGGCTTGTGGTCAGTGACTAAGTAGAACTTTACCCTTACAAGTATTGATAGAATTTAGTCACTCCATATATGATTGCTAAGGCCTCTTTCTCCATCTGAGAATAGTTTCATTGGGTAGGCATGAGGACCTTAGACGCGAACATGATGGGGCATTCTACACCATCAACTCTGTGAGACAAGATCGCACCTATGCCATAAGAACTTGCATCAGTTGCCAAAAAAAGTGGCTTGTTTGGATATAATGCACAAGGCACCAATTGGAGAGAAGAGCTCGTTTAAGGCACTGAAATGCCTGGTCGCACCACCCTGCTAGAATGGTACTCCTTTATGCTGAAGCCTGTCTAGCAGAGTGACAATTTGGGTGGCGTCCTGGAGAAACTTGATTTTGTAAGACAGTTTACACATAACTGCCTGGTATTCAGAAACATTCATAGGTGCAGGAAGCCATTGGCTGGCTTCTAAATCATGATGACTGGGATGAATACCCTGTTCGTTTATTACATGTCTGAAATATTCAACTTCAGTGGCAAGGAACGCGTGCTTGCTTCTATTGTAATGCAAACCGATTTGGACCCGACGTGAAATAACTGTTCTAAGTTTGATAAATGTTCCTCAGGAGTTCTACCAGATACAACGATGTCATACAAACAGGGGTGAGCAGGATGGAACCTTTGCAACCAAATGGTTTAGAAACTGTTGGAACAGAGATTGGGCGGATGGTGTCGCATACAGAAGACGTTAAAACTAAAAGAGCCCAACTTGCATATTGATAACCATGAACTGTTTGCAAGCATTGTCCAGAGGCAGTGGAAGGTACTCTTCAGTGAGATCAACTTTGGAAAAATACTTTCCTCCATTCAGGCGGTCCATCAAATCTTCAGGCCGAGGGAGTGGAAATGAATCAACAACTGTCTGCGGATTAACTATTGCCTTGAAGTCAGCACTAAGTCATAACTTCGCAGTCTGTTTCTTTATCACCATCACTGGTGATGCCCACTGAGATTTTGAAATAGGCCGAATGACATCAGTGTCCTGTAGCCTACGCAGTTCAGCCGCAACAGCGTCTTTGAGCGCATGTGGTACCGGCTAGGCTCTGTGAAACTTAGGCTGCTCATTCTGTTTAAGAGTGATATGGGCTTTGAACCCCTTAGCTTTACTGAGTCCCTCTTGAAAAATGCCAGGATATTTATCACAAAGTTTTGATATTTGGTCCTGAAATTCCTGTGGGGGGTATGTGAGTAGCTACTTGAAACACATTGTCCACAAGAAAAAAACCAAACAGTTCAAATGCGTCCATACCGAAAATGTTAGGTGAATTAAAAGATTCCAGCACTATAAAACAAACCGTAAGCATCTGACTTTTGTTACAAACAGACAAACTACAAGTACCTAAGACTGAGATCCATGCACCACTGTATACAGACAATACTTTGGTACAGGGAGACGAGTGTGGGGAACTGAGGAGCTGATATGTTTGTTGGTTCAACATGGTGGCAGTAGCTCTCACATACTGTTGCAATCAAACCATTAAACCTTCGATGAACACATCAGTAAACAATTTGTTTGCAGTCTTACTAGACTGTAGAGAAACTGACGTCAGCTGTGATGGAACTTTGTTCCGAAAGTCACTGTGACGTACCCGTCAACATTGTGTACCCAACTTTACATGTAAAAGGCTGTTATGTTGCTGTCTACACTCAGAGATTACCACATTAACTGCAAAACTGATGGCCTGATCTGAACCATCACTACCTGACATTGACACAAAGTCACGATTCAAAGCATTGTCTGGAGAATCACCATCGGAGTCTACACAACCACAACCAAGTGGGTCAGAGGCAACAGGTTGGGAGTCCAGGACTTGCAACGTCACCTGTGGTGGAAGATAGGAGTTCCAATAATACTCTCTGTGTAACTACTGACTGATTTGTGGTGGCTTGTGACACAATAGGGGTACACTGGGCAACTGAATCTTACTGTTGATGTTCCAGCCCAGTTACCGACAATGCATAGATATAGTTACGGCTGTAAACCACTGAATTCACCTGAGCACTACTGGAAGAGACAGTACCAATGCCCATATGCTGCTGTGTGTGATTAGACTTACTCAATTGATAAAACAATTGAAACATGACCCTGTTTACCGCATGTTAAACATGTACTGCTGTGGAATCAACAGTCCTTTCTTTTATGTTGGATGCTACACTGCATGCAAGATTTATTACTATCAGTATGGGATTTAGAGGAAAACCCAGACACAGTTTGAACTTGTTTACATGAGCTGCAGTGCGCGCAAGCATCGCGACCCTGGTGTGGAGTGTTTACTGCACTGACACTTGCTTTGCGTGGCTAGAACCGTTCCTTGTACTATCAAGTGACACATAACACACAAATTCTGAAGACATGACCTGTTCCACATTGAAACTAACTTCATGACTGTCAGTATTGTTTAACACGTCCTGGAAGGAAGGATTTTGATGCCGTAAGATAGCTGCACGTATTCTAGAGTCTGACAAGTTCTGCACTACTGTGTCATGTAACATTTGATCATTGAAATTTTTACTGCAATCACAATTAAATCAATACTGTTGTAACAAGCCTGTTAGTTCCATGATACACTGATGAGTTGACTGATCGGAATGTTGATGTGGACGAAAAAATTTGAGCCATGCAACTTCTTACTAACACTGTTGTTAAAAATAACTGTCTAGCAATGAGAGGATACAGTCCATCGACACCTGTCACGACAGTAGTCAGGACTGAGCTTCAGAAGAAGGTTATTGGTATAGGTGCCTACAACCGATAAGAAAAAATTTTTCTGTACGTCTTGTGACACATTATAGATGCTGAAATGTATCTCCAGCTGATGTTTATATATGTCTCGTTCCTCTTGCTGTGGGTCAAACTGATGAAATGGAGGTTTGACTGGAACTGGTAGTGCAGGCTGTGTTCGCTTTTGCTGCAGCTGAGTATTCATGGCGACGGACTGTTTTAATGCTGCAATCAAGTTGTTGATTTGCTGAGCCTGCAAATTACAAACTTCAGTAATGGGAACGACAGAGACAGGTTCTTGTTGTTTTGACATTTTAACAACTCTTATGCAAAAACTGTTACTAAATATCTTATCATGAAAACAAGAACAGGGGGACAAAATACTCAAGTGACAGCAGAGAACCACATAATAGGAGCTGAGTGCAGTGTGCTGTCCTGAAAATGAAATATCTAAATACCACAGAAGAAGAGAAAAAACTCACCAACTCAGTTAACAGACACAGAAACACTATCAAATCGTTGACAGATGAAAAAAAAAAAATAATAAATCCAAATCCCAAATCCCAAGACTGATTAGAAGCCTGGGAAATTTGTTGTGTTCCAGTTACAAACTACCAAATGGAAAGTCAGAATTAATTACAACTTAAAAGATTTATTCTGAAAACAAGGTGAAACATAACTCATTGTAATCACTTGTGTCCAGGTCTATAGCCAAAATTCATCTCCCGTAATCACTATCACAGTAATAGTGTCGCGACTGAGAGGAGACCTACTCCATACTGCAGGAGGCCCACTAAATGAATACCCTTCCAGGCCGCGGTGATGTGACTTAATCGCATGGGGTTGCCTCCTAATTGGCTCTGTCGACTCCAGTGGTATGACTGCTGCATGCATCCATTGTGGTGCCCCCGCTGTGAGCACTTTGATGTATGCCACACTGCTGCCACTGGAGTGTTGGCACATGTTGCTCGAGAAGGTGGTGGCCACGTCTTACGGGCAGTGACTGCACTGTATGAACGCATTGCACAAAGTTTTATGTGGAGTGAGAGTGTACAAAGTATACAAAAAATAATTGTAACAAAGCAATAGCACAGTGTTACTAATGGTCATTTAAGCTTTTACAAGATATGCCAAGTTTAATGATTTCTTTACAACCAAGTTTAATGATTTCTTTACAATATAACATTAAATTTACACATGATTAAGGAGAGTTATCTCACAAGTGGAGCATATTATCTTCACCACTGCTCCAAATATGAAAGTAATTTATAATATTATGCTGCTCATGCAACTTATCAAATACTGTTTTCTGTCTCCTTACCACCCCTACTTCCAGTGCACTGTCGCACGGGTTGAGATCCAGGTGCAAGATGTACCATGGACCTATCCAACACATTTCCAGTTCTGTTCCTATTGTAAAATTGTATTCTATCCCATCAGAGGGAGTGTCACATGTGAAAACAGCCACACCATGTATCATACTAAATCTGTTGCAAGTGCTATGGCACCTTATACATAGGCACATATCGTTCCCAGAGGGGATCGGGGTCCTTTGGTTTAGAGCCGAGTGAAGGGTCTCAACCAGAGGCTTCGTCGACTCTGTGACAGTCTTGGCTGCAGATTTCTAGACTTGCGCTATTGGGTGGGGAATTGTAGGACGCCCCTAGATAGATCAGGGGTGCACTACACAAAGGAAGCAGCTACTTGGGTAGCAGAGTACTTGTGGCGTACTCATGGGGTTTTTTTAGGCTAGGCAGTAGTGCGAGGTGTCCTGACGAACACTCACCAGTCGACGTGCAGGCAGGGAAATCAGGACGCACTCAGTGTAAAGACACTTCAGCTATCAAGATATTAGCAGTAAATTTTCAGAGTGTTAATAATAAAGTTCCTGAATTTACTGCCCTCCAGGAAGCATGTGGCGCGCAAATTATTCTCGGGACTGAGACCTGGCTGAACCCTGAGATAGGAAGTTCTGAAATATTTAGTGAGGGTTGGAACGTGTATCGGAAAGACAGATTAGACACTGTAGGAGGTGGTGTCTTCATTGCAGTTGACAAAAATATTGTGTCTACTGAGGTCGAAGTAGAGTGTGATTGTGAAGTTATCTGGACACGTTTTAACAGGGCTAGGAGAAATAAAGTTAATTGTTGGGTGTTATTACCGGCCACCAGGTTCCACCGTTACAGTTCTAGAATCATTCAAAGGGAGTCTACATTCTGTATTGCAGAAGTACCCGGATCATGCTATATTAGTCGGAGGCGACTTCAACCTACCTAGTATAGACTGGGATGTCTATGGATTCATTACAGGTGGTACAGACAAGCTGTTGTGTGAATTACTTTTGAACACGTTATCCGAAAACTGTCTTGAGCGGCTAAATTGACAGCCAACGTGTAATGGAAATACTTTAGATCTGGTAGCCATGAACAGACCAGACCTCATCAACGGTGTAAGTGTTGAGACAGGGATTAGTGATCATGATGTTGTCATTACGACTATGGTTACGAAAGTTAAAAGTCAGTCAAGAAGGCTAGGAGAGTATTCTTACTAGAAAGAGCAGATAAGCCGTTGTTAGCATTCCACTTAGTAAATGAATCGACTTCATTTACTTCTGGTATGATGGACGTGGAAGAATTATGGGCAAATTTTAAACACATTGTAAATCACGCATTGGACAAGTATGTGCCGAAAAAGTGGGTTATGGATGGAAAAGACCCACCGTGGTTCAACAGAGTAATTCGGAGAATGCTCAGGAAGCAAAGACAGTTGCACTCGTGGTACATGAAAGATCGGGAGAATGAGGACAGGCAAAAGTTAGTAGATGCGTGCTGCTGTAAAAAGAGCGATGCACGAAGCATACAACCACAACCACCGTCATACCTTAGCAAAAGATCTTGCTGAAAACCCAAGTCTGGCCTGGCAACGGAAGACAGCAACACGAAAGCTGAAATTTTAAATTTAGCATTTGAGAAATATTTCACGCAGGAGGATCGTACTGACATACCGCCATTTGAGTCTCGTATAGAATCCCGTATGGAGGACATAGTGGTAGACATCCCTGGGGTTGTGAAGCAGCTGAATGGGTTGAAAATAAATCAATCGCCAGGTCCTGATGGGATTCCAATTCCGTTTTACAGAGAATACTCTACTACAGAAAGAACCAGAGGTTGTACAGAGTTTCAGGGAGAGCATAAGGGAACAATTGACAGGAATGGGGGAAAGAAATACAGTAGAAGAAGAATGGATAGCTTTGAGGGATGAAGTAGTGAAGGCAGCAGAGGATCAAGTAGGTAAAAAGACAAGGGCTAGTAGAAATCCTTGGGTAACAGAAGAAATATTGAATTTAATTGATGAAAGGAGAAAATATAAAAATGCAGTAAATGAAGCAGGCAAAAAGGAATACAAACGTCTCAAAAATGAGATCGACAGGAAGTGCAAAATGGCTAAGCAGGGATAGCTAGAGGACAAATGTAAGGATGTAGAGGCTTATCTCACTAGGGGTAAGATGGATACTGCCTACAGGAAAATTAAAGAGACCTTTGGAGATAAGAGAACCACTTGTATGAACATCAAGAGCTCAAATGGAAACCCAGTTCTAAGCAAAGAAGGGAAAGCAGAAAGGTGGAAGGAGTATATAGAGGGTCTATACAAGGGCGATGTACTTGAGGACAATATTATGGAAATGGAAGAGGATGTAGATGAAGATGAAATGGGAGATACGATACTGCGTGAAGAGTTTGACAGAGCACTGAAAGACCTGAGTCGAAACAAGGCCCCTGGAGTAGACAACATTCCATTGGAACTACTGACGGCCTTGGGAGAGCCAGTCCTGACAAAACTCTACCATCTGGTGAGCAAGATGTATGAAACAGGCGAAATACCCTCAGACTTCAAGAAGAATATAATAATTCCAATCCCAAAGAAAGCAGGTGTTGACAGATATGAAAATTACCGAACAATCAGTTTAATAAGCCACAGCTGCAAAATACTAACACGTATTCTTTACAGACGAATGGAAAAACTAGTAGAAGCCGACCTCGGGGAAGATCAGTTTGGATTCCGTAGAAATACTGGAGCACGTGAGGCAATACTGACCTTATGACTTATCTTAGAAGAAAGATTAAGGAAAGGCAAACCTAAGTTTCTAGCATTTGTAGACTTAGAGAAAGCTTTTGACAATGTTGACTGGAATACTCTCTTTCAAATTCTAAAGGTGGCAGGGGTAAAATACAGGGAGCGAAAGGCTATTTACAATTTGTACAGAAACCAGATGGCAGTTATAAGAGTCGAGGGACATGAAAGGGAAGCAGTGGTTGGGAAGGGAGTAAGACAGGGTTGTAGCCTCTCCCCGATGTTATTCAATCTGTATATTGAGCAAGCAGTAAAGGAAACAAAAGAAAAATTCGGAGTAGGTATTAAAATCCATGGAGAAGAAATAAAAACTTTGCGGTTCGCCGATGACATTGTAATTCTGTCAGAGACAGCAAATGACTTGGAAGAGCAGTTGAACGGAATGGATGTTGTCTTGAAGGGAGGATATAAGATGAACATCAACAAAAGCAAAACGAGGATAATGGAATGTAGTCGAATTAAGTCGGGTGATGTTGAGGGTATTAGATTAGGAAATGAGACACTTAAAGTAGTAAAGGAGTTTTGCTATTTGGGGAGCAAAATAACTGATGATGGCCGAAGTAGAGAGGATATCAAATGTAGACTGGCAATGGCAAGGAAAGCGTTTCTGAAGAAGAGAAATTTGTTAACATCGAGTATAGATTTAAGTGTCAGGAAGTCATTTCTGAAAGTATTTGTATGGAGTGTAGCCATGTATGGAAGTGAAACATGGATGGTAAATAGTTTGGACAAGAAGAGAATAGAAGCTTTCGAAATGTGGTGCTACAGAAGAATGCTGAAGATTAGATGGGTAGATCACATAACTAATGAGGAAGTATTGAATAGGATTGGGGAGAAGAGAAGTTTGTGGCACAACTTGACCAGAAGAAGGGATCGGCTGGTAGGACATGTTCTGAGGCATCAAGGGATCACCAATTTAGTATTGGAGGGCAGCGTGGAGGGTAAAAATCATAGGGGGAGACCAAGAGATGAATACACTAAGCAGATTCAGAAGGAAGTAGGTTGCAGTAGGTACTGGGAGATGAAGAAGCTTGCACAGGATAGAGTATCATGGAGAGCTGCATCAAACCAGTCTCAGGACTGAAGACCACAACAACAACAACAACAACAACAACAACTCTACTACATTGGCTCCTTACTTAGCTTGCATTAATCGCGAATCTCTTGCTCAATGTAAAGTCCCGAGCGACTGGAAAAAAGCGCAGGTGACACCTGTATATAAGAAGGGTAGAAGAACGGATCCTCAAAATTACAGACCAATATCCTTAACATCGGTTTGTTGCAGGATTCTCGAACAAATTCTCAGTTCGAATATAATGAATTTCCTTGAGGCAGAGAAGTTGCTGTCCATGCATCAGCATGGCTTTAGAAAGCATCACTCCTGCGAAATGCAACTCGCTGTGGTGTACGGGAAGGTGTCGTCATTGAGTGACTGCAGGAGGATACAAGATGAGTTGGACAGTATTTGTGATTGGTGTAAAGAATTTCAGCTAACTCTAAATATAGATAAATTTAATTAATGCAGATGAATAGGAAAAAGAATCCCGTAATGTTTGAATACTCCATTAGTAGTGTAGCGCTTGACACAGTCACGTCAATTAAATATTTGGGCGTAACATTGCAGAGCGATATGAAGTGGGACAAGCATGTAATGGCAGTTGTGGGGAAGGTGGATAGTCGTCTTTAGTTCATTGGTAGAATTTTGGGAAGATGTGGTTCATCTGTGAAGGAGACCGCTTATAAAACACTAATACGACCTATTCTTGAGTACTGCTCGAGCATTTGGGATCCCTATCAGGTTGGATTGAGGGAGGACATAGAAGCAATTCAGAGGCGGGCTGCTAGATTTGTTACTGGTAGGTTTGATTATCATGCGAGTGTTACGGAAATGCTTCAGGAACTCGGGTGGGAGGCTCTAGAGGAAAGGAGGCGTTCTTTTCATGAATCGCTACTGAGGAAATTTAGAGAACCAGCATTTGAGGCTGACTGCACTACAATTTTACTGCTGCCAACTTATATTTCGCTGAAAGACCACAAAGATAAGATAAGAGAGATTAGGGCTCATACAGAGTCATATAGGCTGTCATTTTTCCCTCGTTCTGTTCGGGAGTGGAACAGGGAGAGAAGATGCTAGTTGTGGTACTAGGTACCCTCTGCCACGCACCGTATGGTGGATTGCAGAGTATGTAGGTAGATGTAGATGTAGGTGTAGAGTAGGCATGATCACCAACCAGTTTTCATGGGTCCCTCCAGTGTAGTTTTAGTCCCACAGTCAGCGTGCTGTCAGATCTCCAAGAGTCTCTCTTCTACACTGAATCCTCCTTCCTCATTCCCCACCTCTACCCATCAGCTTCTTGCTCCTCACTCTGCTCTTCTTATTTGTGTTTGATTTATAGCTCTGTAAGTTAAGAAATTTTACACTACACTGTTCTATCAGTAGCCCCTCTGCTCTTCAAGTCAACCATCACTTACTATTTCTACTTTCAAATAAACATTTACTATCTCTTGTGTATTTGGCATGAAGTTTGTTGTCAAGCATCAGGTGCTATTTGAAAATAACAGTAGAAATCGTGAATATAACATTGGAACAAAACTAGCCTCCATTATCCACATCTTAATGTTACTCTTGCACAGGACGGAGTAAAGTGTGCAGTGATAAAAAATATTTGACCACATCCCTTTTGGACTAAAGACGCTGACAGATGAAAATTTCAAAAAGAAATTGCAATTATTTCTACTTAACAAATGTCTGCACTACATGGATGAATTTTTGAGTGGATAGTAGAAGTGTGGTTGGGTTACATTTACCAAATTTTGTTGTAGATTAAGAAAACAAAAAATTCAATTATGTAAATTGTCAGAATGTAGTCATGTTTTCACAGGAAAAAAATGTATTTTTTTTTAAAACCTGCTGGCATGTTCCACGTTGTGGCAAGTTGTTGTGAATATGATTTGTGGAACACAAAAATGAACTGAGCTAAGCTGTTACCAGGTAGCACTTTCTATCAACATACTTTCTTTTTTTTTTTTTCACTGTGCAGTGGAATACTATGTCAGTTGTGAAGGCAACTTTATGAGTGGTTATAATTATAGTTACATTAGAATGACCATGACTGTTATTAGCTGATAGTTACATGAAACATTTTTACTTGTTGCCACTAACATAAAGTCTGGTTCCATTCTGTCTTTATAAATTTATAAAAAAAAATTGAGTGTTTTACTTCTCACCCGATCACAGATTTTATTTGTTTTGTTTGTTAAATACCTTGAAACTTGTCTGTAAGGTATTTTGAGCAGTGTGAGAAATGAATTTCATTGACATATAGTTTTCCTTCACACATTTATAATCTCTCTCTCCTCCCCCCCCCCCCCCCCCCGCCTCTCTCTCTCTCTCTCTCTCTCTCTCTCTCTCTGGAATATGTCCATCTCCAAGTTTTGAATTATGTACTCTTCTGACATGTTCTCATTGTCTTTCCCTTACAGGTACTGGTATCAGTAATAGGTGCAACAGCTTCATCTCTGCGCAGCCTGACTCCTGATACTTTAGTATCAGCTGTTACACCATTAGTGATGCGATTAGCTCGTGAAGCAGCAAAAGAAGGATCACCTGTGCTTATAGCCCTTGCCACTCATTATGGAGATCTCTGTCATGGACTGAAAGGTTCTAAACTGACTTATTAGTAGAAAGAAATTATTGTTAATGGTAATCAGAATTGATTTAGAATTTTTGTTTCCTCATGTAATGAGGTGAAGTTGTAAATATAGTAAAAACAGATAAACTATTACTAACATATTGAAACAACAGTTAGGTCTACTTTTACTAAAAATGAGGGACAATGTTCTAAATTTTTAAAAATAGTCCTATAAGGCCTGTTTTGACAGTGTATTGGGGGGAGAGGGGGTGTAAGAATAAAGAGGACAATGCTTGCTTTGTCCACGGAACTCAATAAACCACATGTCATTCTCAGCTCAGCTCAAATAGTGAACACTTCAGTGAACTCGGGTAGTGTAGACTGGGTATGTGACTTGTGTACTTGGTATTCCCGAGCTGGGAGCAGGTCACCACCACTTATTGTAGACTACGTTAATTCTTCAGTGATCACTGATGAGTATAAGGGTGAAACATCGTGTGTCACAAAACAGGTATCTTGCTGGGTAGCAACGATGGTACAAATCTTTATGAAGAAAGCTCTCAACCTCAGTGTATACCATGTGCCAATGGGATGAAGCAGTCATTACTTGGCACCACTGTGGCACTTGCTGCACCTTAGTTGCATTAGACTTACCCAGATAATATGGGACTCTTGGATTAACCATTGTTTCACTAGATGCTCATGTGATGTCAAATGCATCTCGCATTGCATGGAAGCACTCTCAGCTGTTCTGGTGACCTGTTGGGTGATATCCCCACCAATGCAACCAAAATATCTTTTGAAGATAGTCCTATGAGTATTTAAGGTCTTAACATAGCTATGAATGTTTTTATTGCAATGAGAAGAGAAGGTGACAGTGTATTTTAAAAGATTTCATCATTGTATACACTCATATAGCTTTATATACCACTGGAACACTTAAATCCATAAAAAGACTTAGGAATGGTACATTGCTTTGTAGAAGTATCTACTTCTCAGCAAATTGAGAAGATACAAAATGCAGAAATGGTTATTAACTACCCCATTGTAACGGAGCTTCACAACAGCCTGGATTTCAACAAGGATGTTGCTTCCTGCAGTGAATTGATTGTAATGGAGCTTCAGTAATTGTAAGTTATATGGGAAAAAGATTATGTAACTGGTCTTAGAAAAATTACAAAGAGAGTAAATGGCAAGCCAGAGGAAGCAGCAGCATTTATGTTTATTTTTAATTTACTGGTGTTGCCAGAATACATCATGGCTGGTTTCCACAGGATGAAGGAAGATTTGGTGCGTCCATATTGATGAGTTGCTTTAAATACCAGCATTGTTGACGTTTGAAGCAGGGGAAAAAAAAGTATACAATAATAATTGGACATGCACCTACAAATGACAAGAACAGGACATACAAGAAAGTTGCAGATAGTTTCTGGGAAGAGCTAGATGATACACAGAAAAACATACCATATAGACATGTAAAGATACTCGTAGGAGATTATAATGCACAGATTGGAAGAGAGAAGCAACATAAAGGAGTAGTGGGCAAGTACCCTGCACACCACCAGACAAACAAAAATGAAGCAAGACTAATTGAACTGTGTCAAGAACACAAAATGAGATTGATGACAACACCCTTCAGGGCCAAACCGTGTAAGAAAAAGATATGGACAAGCCCGTGCACCCGCCTTGGGGAATTCCAAATTGACGACATAGCAATCATCTGGACAAATGCTAGAGAGATCATGAACACAAAGGTCAGGAAGAACACAAGAATAGAATCGGATCACTATCTTACAGAAGTTAAGTGCCTTTGGATTCCAAACAGGGACAGACTGCCACAGACAAATAGAAGAACAGAAAACATAAAGGTAGACAGAGACAAATTAAGACACAAGCGATCCAGATATGAAGAAGGAATTGAATCATTCAATGAATGGGGTGACATGAAGCGAAATATGGTGAAACAGGCTGAACTATGGGTAAAGGAAGAAAAGAAACAGAAGCACTGGTGGTGGAACAAGGAATGTGAGGAAGTGGTAGAGACTCGCAGGAAAGCCTGGAGAGACTGGTGCAGCAAGAAGGACTCGGAAAAATGGGAAGTTTTCTTAGAAGCAAAAAAGGAAGTGGCCTGAACAATAAGATGGACCAGAAGACAGAAGATGAAGCAGGAACTGGATGAGATTGAGACCAACTTCAGGAAAAACAACAGCAGACACTTTTTCGGGAAATTTAAAAAGATTCTGAGTGGATACAAGGGTAGAGAACTGTTTATAAGAGATAACAAAGGGGAGCTGGCTGTTAGTGCGAAGGAGAACTGTCAGATTTTTACAGAGCACTTTCACAACCTGCTGAACTGTGAACTACCTGAAGAAGAGCTGGAACTGAGGACTGACATAGGGGAGAGAGAGAGAGAGAGAGAGAGAGAGTGAGCCACGCCCTCCAACCAGGGATGAAATCACACAGGCCATAAGCAATCTAAAGAATAATAAGGCAACTGGAGAAGATGGTACAGCAGCCGAGATGATAACAAAGCAATAGACAACATGACCAACATAATTACCCAGATCTGGAGAACAAAGAAGTCGCCAGAAGGATGGAAGAATGCAATTGTAGTACCAATACATAAGAAGGGGGACAAGAGAGATGCAAACGACTACATAGGAATGTCGGTACTAGAGGTCAGATACAAGTTGCTGTCAAAACTATTGCTGAACAGAGTAGAACAACAGGTAGAAAGCACAGTTGGCGACTACCAAGTGGGATTCAGGAAGGGAAGAGGTTGTATAGAACAGATATTTATCCTGAAGCAACTGATAGAACATAGGGCCTTAAAAAACAAAAAGACAGTAGTAACCTTCGTCGACTTCACAAAGGCATATGACTCCATCGACAGACTGACTCTTGTTAGGATCCTGAAGAACAGAGGACGTGATGGAACTACACAAGAACTCATAAAAGAAATTCTGACAGACACAAAAGCAAGGGTGAGTTTCAGAGGAGCACTGTCAGAAGAATTTGAGATCAAGACTGGTGTTAAACAGGGAGATGGGTTGTCACCATTGTTGTTCAGTATAGCACTGGATGAAGTGATCAGGCAGTGGAGAGCTATAAACGAGGAATTGGGAATACAAAAGACCCGTGTGGGGGACAAAAAGGACAACAGGGCTCAAGTGGACTGCCTAGCCTTTGCATATGACATAGCAATAGTAAGTGAGATGGAAGAAGACGCAAAGACACAACCAGGACAACTTAAGTAAAGTTGCCAGAAAGGTGGAACTGAGGATCGCCTATAACAAGATGAAGACATTAAATACCACTGCAGACTGGGAAACATCGGAAGGCATTGTGCAAATGGTGGGCAAATTTAAATACCTGGGATAATTTATAACAGGAAGGAACAAGAGCAAGGAGGGAATAACAGAGAGGATAAAGAAGATGAGGTCAGTCATCTGCATGATGAGAGAGATATACAATAAAAAGAATATATCCTCAGAGGCAAAGATAAGCCACTAAAAGGCAACGGTGAGGAATGCAGTATTATATGCTGCTGAGATGATGACACTAGGAAGAAATGGGGCAGAACAACTAGAGAAAGAAGAGAGAAAAATACTGAGAAAAATACTAGGTCCCAAAAGAGGTGGATGCGAAGACCTAGGGAAGAATTGTACCGGAACATGAGAACAATATCCGGGGAAATCAGATTCAAAAGGAGAAGGTTTGCTGGACATGTAGTTAGGATGAGTATGGTCAGAATGACGAAGAGAGTGTGGGAAAAACAGGGAGGACAAGGGGAAAGACAGGAACCAAGTAGGTTGTTGAACTTCGGAAGGACTAGTTGGAATTGGGAATCAAGGTTGAAGGAAAGGAAGATTGGAGGAACAAATATACACTGACCAATATGCCAGAGATCAATGACAGAGAAGAATACAGGAAAAGATTAGTGTGTCGTCAGTGGAGCCAACAGGAGAAACGGAAACTGAAGATCTCGGAAGAAGAGCGGGAGAGAAGAAGAGAAAGAATGAAGAGGTTCTGAGAGAAGAAGAGGAAAATGCAGTCCACGAAGGGGCTGCCCTTGGTCCTACAGAGGCTGTAACGCAAGAAGAAGAAGAAGAAGAAGAAGAAATCTCCTTATCTTACAGTGACAAAGGAACCTGCAGAAAATACTGCAAAGCAGTTCATGAAGCTGGAAAACTGTGTTCATTTCCACTGTTCTGTGCAAAATTTGAATATAATAAATTTCCTTGATAAAGCAGAGCTTCTGTCCACAAATCAGCAAGGATTTAGAAAGCATTACTCATTGGAATGAGCACGTAAGAATGGTAGTAGGGAAGATGAATGATCGACTTCAGTTCATTGGGAGAGTTCTAGGGAAGTGTTGCACATCTGCAAAGGAAAACACATCTAGAACACTTGCACAGTCCATTCTTGAATACTGCTCAAGTCTTTGAGATCCCCATGGGGTCAGATTAAAGGAATACATCAAAGCAATTCAGATGTGTGCTGCTAGATTCCTTACTGGTAGATGTGATCAACATCCAAGTGTTGCACAGATGCTTTGTAAACTTGAATCGAAATAGATGAAGTTCTTTTCATGAAACACTATTGACAAAATTTAGAGAAAAGGCATTTGCAGCTACCACTGAACAGTCCTACTGCTGCCAAGTTATACTTCACATAAAGATCACGAGTACAGTGTAAGAGAAATTAGGACTCGTATAGAGGCATATATACAGTTGTTTTTCCCTTGCTGCATTTGTGAGTGGAAGAGGAAAGGAAGTGACTAGTAGTGGTACATGCTATTCTCTGCCATACACCATACATTGGGTTATGGAGTATGTATGTAGATGTAGGATTAGTTGTAAGTAAGTTCATTCTCTGCAGAATCAATGAAGGCAGGAACATACAGAAAACACTGAGAAGAAGGGACAGGATGAGAAGACATGTGTTGTGCCATCAGCGAATAACCTCAGTACTAGAGTGAAATGGAGAGGGTAAAAACTGTAGGAGAAGACAGAGGTATGGATATATCCCCCAAATAACTGAGGATGTAGGATGCAAGTGCTATTCTGAGATGAAGAGGTTCGTGCAGGGGAGGAATTCATAGCAGGCTGCATCAAACCAGTCAGACTGATGACTCAACGGAAGAAGAGTGTTGAAGTTATTAAAATGGCGGGTTTGATATTGGACAGGTAGCTGGGGGCAGATAATATTTAATGTAAGTAGGTGTAAGGGCTCAAGTGTTTCTTTGTGTACAATTGGGTTGCATCCATTGCAATTTCAGAGTTATCCGCACTATACATTGTTATAATACGAGAGAAGGAAAGTTGCTACTCACCATATAGCGGAGATGCTGAGCCGCGACAGGCACAATAAAAAGATTTACACAAACATAGCTTTTGGCCATTAAGGCCTTTGTCAGCAGTAGCTTGTGTGTGTGTGTGTGTGTGTGTGTGTGTGTGTGTGTGTGTGTGCGCGCGCGCGTGCGTGTATGTGTGTCTACTGCTGACAATGGCCTTAATGGCCGAAAGCTATGTCTGTGTGAATCTTTTTATTGTGCCTATCGCGGCTCAGCATCTCCACTATATGGTGAGTAACAACTTTCCTTCTCTCGTATTGTTACATTCCATCCTGAATTTTCCATTGTTTGATTATACATTGTTATCGTGAATACGGTGTCTTGTTAACCAACTTTCAGTAGACAATAAGTTCCAGAATGAGCTTTACAACTATGATGACACATATTTCAGAAAGGTGTGGTTTTTGGTATGATGTACACACACACACACACACACACACACACACACACACACACAAAACACTGACTAACCCACTTTCTCGTTTTTGAAGTTTTAGCAGTTGATTAACAAAGTTCATTGTGTGTGCCATCTGTAGCACACAGGTTATCTAAGTTATATTCCAGTTCCTCCCATATCCAACCGAGCTTGTCCTCATTAATGTGTGCAGTTGCTGCTCTGATGTGAGCCCACAGTTCCTGCAGGTTCTGTGCCGCTCTCTTGTAGACAGCATACTTCACAAAGCCCCAAAGAGAAAAAAATCTAATGGGGTTCAGCTGGACCTGGGTGTGCCATTCCAAACACTTTTCCATCTGCTGTTGGTGTGGGAGTGGGAGGACGAGCATTTATTTCTACCTCGTCCCATTTCAGAAATATATGTGGCAAAGTTGTAAAGATTATTTTGAAACACCCTGCATATTTACTCAATTGTGATTTGCACCTGTAAGTCTAACTATGAAATTAAAATTACTATGGAAAAAAATTTCATAAAGCAAGAATGAAGTGAATGACTGTTGCAGGGATTTTTGCAGTCAACATTTTGATGCAACAGAGATTCCTGTTGTTACTGTTACCTGTCAAAGTAAAATGACCATATGGGACGTTTGTCTCATTTTGTTTTCTGATGTGAACAATTTGCATTTGGTTTACTTCTGCTTTGGTGTTGTTTTTATGACTTGTGCGTATGAAGTATGTGGGAAATGGGGAAGAGTGGCCTTTGTTTTGGTCCTTGTTGTGGAGGTTCTACCTTTTGCATTTATTTTGAAAGTTTTGTTAGTGATTGGTGGTCTCTTATCCTTCTTTACAACTGTTTTACTGTGAGGCATGTGTCTCAGATGACACCTGTGTAGATGTGTTGCACATCCTTATTTATTTTAGATTTATCTCTAGTATATGGATTAATACTCAAGAGAATAACAGTGACTTCAGGTTGCCTAGGAAGAAATGTTACATGTTTCCTGAGTGATACCTGACAGTTCAAGGCAACATTATGGCTTTTCTATTCTCTCCCCATCTGTGATTTTTTGCCCCTCTCCCTAACAACTAGTTTTTGGTGAACAATATAATTATTTGCTTATAGTGTTTGCTGTTGAAGCCTGTTATATTGTACACATATATGCCCTAATAATTATTACAGTAGCTGTTGCACCAGATATGTAGCATACATTTTTTCTCACAGTTTATGCATTGTGGTAGTAATGTGTACAATAATAATGTGGTAGTAGTAGTAGTAGTAGTAGTAGTAGTGAACTTTGTTTACGTGTGTGTAGAGCCTGTAATTTTCTTTTATAAATGATTTTTCTGTACAGGATACATGTCACCAGAAGAAAGAAGGTGGCTGGTAGATATGTTCCAGAATATGGTTCGGATGGGACTTCAGAGAATTGGTGACACTATGTTCAAGCACTTGAACATCATGGTAGGTAAGAAAACCTGCTTTGAGTGAATAAGAAATTTATTGCAAGAACAACATGTACAGAGTGCAGTCACATTGGCAGAAATATATACAATAATTAAAATAGTTTTGAATTTACATTAGTGTACAATGAATGAAGGTACAAATTATCATTTGACCCCTTAACTTTCTCCTTGTGCTTGCTTCATTGCCTCATTTGTAGAGTTACTTGGTAGTTTAAAAATGAAGCTGTGTGTGTGTGTGTGTGTGTGTGTGTGTGTGTGTGTGTGTGTATTATGTGATAGTTTGTAGGTATGAAACTAATTTCATTTGGTATCACAGGAGCCTCTGTTTTTATTAACTTTCAGTTCATTTCAGATCCATATCATTGTGCATATTGTTCTGTAATCTGTATGGGTTCTGTTATCCAATTTTTATTTTTTCTATGACATCACAATGTGTTTTCCTCAAATGTGTGGCTCAACTTTAGAAGAATAGTTGACCAAACACTTGTAGACAGTTTATGATGTGAGGGCCCCTCAGTGGTACACAGCCTCTGGAAGGAAATTTCAAAAGGAACAACTGCAAATAGGTGCAAAACAAAATAAACAGCTGTAGATACAGAGATACTGACTGATAATCACTTGTTCGTTAAAAGGGGAATATGCGCAGCGTTCAGTGACTGCTACAGCAGAATCTTCTTGAAAGATTTCTCATAAAAACCTAAGATATTCTGCTCATATGTAAAGCTGTCAATGGCACTAAGGTTAATGCACTGACACTCTGGGATTGCATAGGGATCAAAATTGAGGGTAGAAAAGTGAAAACAGAGGCTGAACTCAGTTTTCAAATGGAGTACTGCACCAGTTTAATTCTCGCACCACTGTAAAGGATGGTGATATAGATACTAGTTTCTGATAATGATCAATGACCTCCCCTCATTTATTAGATCCACCACTGTATTGTATGCAGATGATACAACTTTTCTACTTAGCAGTAACAATCTTAAAGATCTTAAAACCTGAGCTGAAATACACTCACTGATGCAGCATATTGGTTCAGAGCAAATGGTTTCTTGCTAAATGAAAATGAAACTCAGCAGATAATATTCACTCTAAGAGACAAGCCACTATCTGATGACCCTAGTTCTGTTAAATTCCTGGGAGTTTATTTAGATGAAAAGTTGTCCTGTGGCCAGCATGTAAACTATATTAGTAGTAAGCTATCTAGAGTAATTTATTTATTAAGATAACTCAGAAATTGTGTGCCTGAAACATGCCAGATCATCTTATTTTGCATTTTTCCAAAGTATAATATCCTATGGCATTATCTTGTAGGGTAATTATAATCATATACATGACATCCTATTATTGCAGAAGAAAGCCATTGGGATAATTACAAATTCTTCATATAAGGCTCACTACAAACCCTTATTTACTGAACAAAAAAGTATGACAGTAATAAACCTCTATATATACAATGTCTTGATCTATACGAAGAACAACATACAAGATATGAAACTTAGAGAAAATGTACTTTGTTACAATACAAGAAGCATCAAACACAAATACACGCATTACCACAGATTATTAAAATCAATAAATAGCTATGAAGTCACAGGGCACAAACTATTTAATAAGCTGCCACATGCTATACAGGATCTTCCTGAACATACATTCAAAGACTGCATGAATGGTTAATTTCCCACTCATTCTATGACATCAATGAATTCTTCAACTGTAAAATGCAGTAAACCAATAGATGACCCACTGTACATTTATTGTAATATACGTTAAAATATTTTGGTAGTCAGTACTTTATCACAGTGTATCATAAATTGTATCTTCATTTGCCGTTGTCAGTTGCTGTAATAGTCTAAAGACAATAAAATCTATATTATTATTATTATTATTATTATTATTATTACTAGTGTCAATGGCATTAAGAAACAGCTAATATTGCTATAATGGAACTAGGCTCCAGTGCTGGATGGAATCCCTGTCTGATTCCATACAGAATTTGCAGCTAACCTCCCTTTCAACCATAAATCACTTCAGCGACACTTTTAACCATAGATCACTTCAGCAAAAATCTGTACCTAGTGGTTGGAAGAAAGCACAGGTCATACCCATTTACAGCCAGGATTGCAGAAGTGATCCATGAAACTCAGAGGCAACCCCAGAAAGTAAATACTGTTTTGGGAAAAAACACATGAAACACTTTTTTCAAACTAAAATTTGTCTTTTACAAGATAGAGCATTTCTTAAATTTTTTTTCTACATAGTTGCCACCATTGTTCAGACATTTGTCGTAATGGGAAACCAACTTTTCTTTGCCCTCTTCATAAAAAGATGTTACCAGGGAAGACAACCACTGCAGATCACTGTTTTTTGCATTGTCATTGCCGTCAAAATGCCTTCCTCCAAAATCACTCTTTACAAACGGTAGTAAGAAGGTGCAAGATCGGTATTGTACAATTGGTGATCGAACTGCTCCCAAACAAACTGTTCAGTAAGGTTTTGATTAACACCAGCAGAATGGGGATGTCATTGAAGTAACACAATCCCTCGATTGAGCATTGCATGCCTTTTGTTTTGAATTGCACATCAAAGTTTTCTCAGTATAGTACCGTATTGACGGTTTCACCTCCAGGAAGGAACTCAACAAGCAGAATGCCTTGTCTGTCGTAGAACACAGTGCACATGATTTTTTGTGCTGACAATGTTGTTTTGAATTTTTGTTTTTGGGGGGTGTTGTAAGTACCTCCACCCCACCAATTGTTCTTTTGATTCTGGAATGACATGACAGACCCAAGTTTCATCACCAGTCACAATTCTGTTTAAGAATTCATCTCCATCATCACAGTATTGGATAAGAAAAGTCAAAGTGCTGTGCCAAGTTTCTTCAGTTTGTGGTCATTCATAAGTATTTTCAGAAACCAACAGGAATGCAATTTGTAAAAATTTATGCAGTTTGTGACAATCTCATGCAAAACAGTCTTTGAAGTATCTAGGAACTTGTCACAAAACATTGTTATTATGAACAATCTCTTTTCACATACTTTCTCATTCACTTTCTTAACCAAACCATCATTGATAACAAAAGGCCATCCATTCTGTGCTTCATCATGAACATTGGTTAGTCTATCATTGATTTGTCTCACTCACTTTCTCATCATTGCATCAATCACTACATTTTCACCATAAATCTCTACAAGTTGATAATGAATTTCAGCTGGCTTAACATTCTTTGCATTAAAAAAAAAATTTAAAAAAATGTATTGCAGACACATTTCACAGCCTTCAGGCTCAAAGATTGTCTTAAACACTTTGAATGATCACTAACAGATTTAAACACAACACATTCTGGCTAAAGTATTGTCCATGGAAAGACAATGAACCGGTGAGATGAGTATGAATATGTGGAACTGGGACACTAGTGCTATGGTTACTTGGAACAAAACGATACCTACTTTCCAGACATGCCTCAAATTGTACAGTCTCACTGACATCCATACCGTGTAGACTCTTAGAACATACTCAACTATAATGATGTATCTTGAACACAGTGACATCCTCTTTGCCAATCAGCAAAGCTGCTGAAACATTGGTCATGTAAAATCTGACTCAAACTTTTCTCAAATGACATCTCGAAAGCCATGGTTCAAAGAAAGCAGTTGGATGCAGTATTTCTTGATTTCTGAAAAGCATTTGATTCAGCGCCCTGTCAGCAATTATTAACAGAAGTATAATCATATGGATTATCAAATGAAATTTGTGACTGAATTGGACAGTTCTTGGTAGGCAGGACACAGCATGTTATCTTACATGGAGAATCGTCAACAAATGTGGAAGTAACTTCATTATTCTTCAAGAAAGTGTATTATGACCCTTCTGATCTGTATGCTAATGACTTGTCAAACAATGTTAAAAGTAATTACAGACATTTTGCAGATGATGCTGTTGTAGGTATTGTCTGGTAAAAGCTACAGATAATATCAGTAATAATAATTATCTTTATTTGTCTATATTAACTTTACAGTCTTGGACATCGTCATTTTTGTGCATTTATAACAATAATATCATGTTATACATATAATTAATATATACATCAAGTAGCACATCATATACCCTTATATAAACATTTACTACCACTAATACACTGCAGTATATAAAAGTAGAACTGTCTGTATTGCAGGCCAGAATTCTTTAAATGAGTATAAACATCTTTCAATTAACAGCTGTTTCAACTTGCCCTTAAAATGATTCCCTTGGAGTTGATTTATATTATTTGGCAACTTATTATAGAACTGCCTCCCAGTTTCGAAGAGACTATGATCTATAGTTTGTTTATTAGTCAGTATCCTACGATAGTCACATCTGGTTTGTGTATTGTACGAGGGTGGTTTGAAAAGTTCTCAGAATCACCACGAGAGGTCAGCACTAGCGCAATGAGTTCTTCACATGATATTCATTGGACTGTTGCCTGTAAACATGTGCCACGTCAGTGCTCTTGGAAGAGAGCTGTGGCGGTGACGTGGCTCTGTTGTTGTTCCTGTGTAGTGATTTGCAAAGATGGAAAAAAATTGAGATTTGAGCACTGATTAAGTACTTGAGAACACACTTGGGGCTCTGCTCGTTCATATTCAACTGTTGCCAAGTGGACAAATGAATTTAAATGTGGTCGGGAAAGCTTAGATGATGATCCATGCAGTGGTCAGCCAAGATGTGTCAATACTCCAGAAATCATTGCAAAAGTGCACAAAATGGTCATGGAGGATTGCTGATTGAAAGTGTGTGAAATTGGTCACGCTTGCCAGATGTCATCTGAAAGGGTATATCACATTTTAACTGAAGAATTAGAAATCAAAAAATTATCTGCAATACGGGTGCCACGACTCTTGACGTTCGATCAAAAACGCATGAGATTGGACATATCGGAACAATGATTGGTCCATTTTGGGAGAAACGAACAAGATTTTTTGTGCTGGTTTGTGACCACAGATGGGACTTGGGTTGCACTACTATACCCCAGTGACAAAACAACAGTCAAAGCAGTGGAAACATGCTGATTCTTTGCCACCAAAGAAAGCAAAGTCATTTGCTTCGGCGAGAAAGGTCATGGCATCAGTGTTCTGGGTTGTGAAGGGGATTCTGTTTGTAGATTATCTCCCACTGGGCAAACAATTACTGGAGAATACAATGCTAACCTCCTGGACAAATTGCAACAAAAGATTCACAAAGAAAGGCCAGGTTTAGCAAGGAAGAAAGTCGTCTTCCATCAAGACAATGCGCGCCCACACAAGTGCCATCACCATGACAAATTTACATGAACTAAGGTATGAATTGTTGCCACACCTGCCTTTTTCACCTGATATGGCTGCATCAGACTTCCATCTGTTCCCAAAACTGAAAATTTTTCTTGTTGGACGAAGACTCACTTCAAACGAAGAACTGATAGCTGAGTTGACAACTGTTTTGCAGCCCTGGAGGAAACTCATTTTCGAGATGGGATCAAGACACTGGAATGTCATTGGACCAAGTGCATTAATCTACAAGAGACTACATTAAAAAAATAAAAACCATTTCAGTGATGTATGTACTTTTTTTTCTATTCTGTTCTGAGAACTTTTCAAACCCCCTCGTAATAATGGATGTCTTTGGTCATTACACTTATTCATCATTCTCTTTTACAAACATTATAGTCTTTAGGACACAAATTTAATACACAGTCAGTAAATTATAATTTCTGAAGTAGTCACTGCAGGACTGGTGTTTGCTTGTATTAGCAGTTATGCTAACTGCTCTCTTTTGAAGCCTGAAAATACTATCCATCTAGACTGTGTTGCCATACCCAAGACCTCAGCCTCACATTGCAAATGTGAGTGGATTAAACTGTAGCACACTTGTTTCAGGACAGGAGGGCATATTTTATTTGCAAGATGTTTTAATAAGTTAATATTACTGGTAACCTTTTTACAGATATAGCTGATATGCTTTTTCCAAGTGAGATGTTCATCACTCAAAACTCCTAAAAACTTATTTTTATCAGATGTTTCAACTATAGAAAGTGATTCAGTATGGGTATTATTATTATTTAACAAGAACTTTATTACTACAGTCCTGTCCTTATTCAGTGTATGTTTATTCATTGTTAGATGTTATGTGATCATTTCAAAGTTCTCTTTATTGCTTTGAAATGCTAGCTGCTTAATATAGCCCCAGCTAATAATGTTGTTTCATTAGCATTAGTTTTGAGTTAGTTCTGTATGCTGATTTTTGCTGTTTGGACGTTAACTTGCATTTTATTCTGTCTCGGAGATAAGAACTTTAGTGCTGCTCCTCTTGTACCATAAGTTTCTGAATTGGATAACAGTACTGCATGTTTCACAGACTCAAATGCATTAGACAAATCTGGGAAGTCCTAATAACTTCGTTTCCTGTATCCAGTCTGTTCAACAGTTCATGGAAAAAAGTTGCTGCTGGTGTTATTGTATATCATCCTTTTCAGATCCCATGCTGTGAGTTGTTCAGTATATTGTATTTACAGAAGAAGGATTCCATTTAGTGTAGAATTGCTCTTTCAAGCAGCTTGCCAACTGTTGAAGTCAATGAGGTTGGCCTATAATTATTTATGTCAGTGGTTGCACTCTTTTTATACATTGGTCAATTTTTAAAAGTTCAGGGTAGGTCCCTTGGCTAATTGAACTGTTCATTACATATGTTATTGGTTGTATTAATTCATTTTTGCATTCTTTAAGTAATGTAGACAATACGACATCCCAGCCATTAGTTGTTTTTATTTTCAATTTTGAGATTATTTTCATGCCCTCTTATTGTGTTACACTCATTAGAAAAAATGAATTACTCATTTTAGCTGAGTTTATTTGTAGTGTTGATTCATCAAATTCTTCTCCACATGACTTAGTAAAATATACCTAAAAACAAAGATGATGTGACTTACCAAATGAAGGTGCTGGCAGGTCGACAGACACACAAACGAACACAAACATACACACAAAATTCAAGCTTTCGCAACAAACTGTTGCCTCATCAGGAAAGGGGGAAGGAGAGGGAAAGATGAAAGGATGTGGGTTTTAAGGGAGAGGGTAAATATGTCTGCTTGTGTCTGTATATATGTGGATGGATATGTGTGTGTGTGCGCGAGTGTATACCCGTCCTTTTTTCCCCCTAAGGTAAGTCTTTCCGCTCCCGGGACTGGAATGACTCCTTACCCTCTCCCTTAAAACCCACATCCTTTCGTCTTTCCCTCTCCTTCCCTCTTTCCTGATGAGGCAACAGTTTGTTGCGAAAGCTTGAATTTTGTGTGTATGTTTGTGTTCGTTTGTGTGTCTGTCGACCTGCCAGCACCTTCATTTGGTAAGTCACATCATCTTTGTTTTTAGGTATATTTTTCCTACGTGGAATGTTTCCTTCTATTATGACTTAGTAAAATGTTTTATGAAGGCCTCAGACACTGTCTTTGGCTCATTCAACAATATTCCATTTTCTTCTAGTGATATACTGCTGCAACCTGGATTCTCTCTGTTACCAAATTCTTTATTTAGAGTATCAGGCTGTTTTGCTAATATTACTGGATTTATATATCTGTTCAGCATAATGGTGTGCTTTTAGTCTCTTCAAGGACTCCCTGTATGTTTTTTTTGCTGCGTTTGTACTTTGTTAGGAAGTACTGCAATTTTGTATCTTGGAACAGCACTTATAGGTTTTTCACATTTTTTTTAAGTTTTTGTATTTCTAGGGGAATCTTAAGGTTCTTTGTGTGATCTGATTTCCTTACTTCTTTTCTTACTGTTGGACATGCCTGATTGAAATTATTTAAAATAATTCATAGAGAAGGTCCCACTTTTCATTAATATTGAACGATCTGTATACCTTCTGCCACTCTCTCTGTGCAGATTCCTTCTTAAGATTGCTGTAGTTAATTTTCCTTTTATAAGTGAATAGGTCACTGTGTAGAAGTATTTTGTGGTCTGTTTAACCTCTATAGATAGTGCTCTTATGGTCCGAGAGATATGTTTCAATGGTTCTTCCCACTGTATCTTTCCAAGCTAGATACACAACATTAGGTGCTATTCTGATTGGCTCCTCATTTGTATTCTATTGTATGGAAGTGGGGACCTAGAAATGACAGAGAAGCTTTGTCCCCGCCATAGCCCTCAGTGGTTCACAACCCTACAACAGGCTACTCACCACACAGACACCCCACCCCGAACCCAGGGTTATTGTGTGGCTTCTCATTTGTATTGTATTGTATGGAAGTGGGAACCTAGAAATTATGGAGAAGCTTTGTCCCCACCATAGCCCTCAGTGATTCACAACCCCACAACAGGCTACAACAGTCTACTCACCACACAGATGCCCCACCCCGAACCCAGGATTATTGTGTGGTTGGGTCCCCAGTGAACCCCCGCCCCATCCCCCCACTCCCCAGGAACATCTCACACAAGATGAGTGTAACCCCAATTATTGCGTGGTAGAGTAATTATGGTGTATGCATACGTGGAGAAAGCGTTTGCGCAGCAATCGCCAACATAGTGTAACTGAGAGAGAATAAAGGGAACCAGCCCGCATTCACCGAGGCAGATGGAAAACTGCCTTAAAAACCATCCACAGGCTGGCTGGCACACCGGACCTTGACACTAATCTGCTGGGCTGATTTGTGCTGGGGACTGGTACACCTTCCTGCCTGGCAAGTAGTGCAATTAGGTGGAAGGTTCCTCATTTACTTTGATATGGTTATAGCAGTGCAACATATCAGAATATTTAAGATAATTTACATTATAGCTTAAAGAGTCTGTTTATTATAACCTGTTTTATATTTCTTGATAGTTTTTCCAGAAGTTCTAATTGGCAAAAGAATTCTTCTACATCACTATTTTGTGATCTGTACTGGCCAATAATTAATAAGCTGTTTTTGCCTACCTTCATTTTAACTGCCACTACTTCAAAGGCCATCTCTATCGCAAGATTATCAACCCACTCAGTGTTTTCATAATGAATGTTATTCCTAACATACGTACCTACCCCATCACTCTTGTGTATCTTTCTGTAATATGCACTTACAGTTTTGTATTTGTTTAACATAAAACTATGAGCATTTTCATTCTTGCATCCAAGTTCATTCACAGCATATATGTGTGCTTTACTTTCTCCTAGAATTTCAATTGCAATAAAACAGTTTTATGGATAACCAGTTTCGGCAAACTATGTTACCATCATCACATCTTCACACAGGTTATTATAAACATCTTGTGCTAGATGCACACACAATCTTTCCTTTAAATCTCCAGATGTGCAACATAGGATATGGATGACATGAATTATGTGTTGGCATGTCAAAAGTAAAAGTTAAAAGTGCTATGTACACTAATTGCCACAACATTGCATCCATATAATCACACGTTATGCCTATTAGGGCACCACAAGACGGACTGTCAATAGCCATTGCATAAGATAAACTGACAAGTGTTCATCTTATGCATTTGCTGTTGACAGTCCGTCTTGTGGTGCCCTAGTAGGCATGGCACGTGATTATATGGATGCAATGTTATGGCAATTTGTGTACATAGTAATTTTAACTTTTACTTTTGATAGACCAACACATCATTCATGTCACATGTTGCCGCGTCTGGAGATTTAAAGGAAAGATTTTGTGTGCATCTGGCACAAGATGTTTATAATAACCTGTACAAATATCTGATGACGGTAACATAGTTTACTGAAACCGGTTATTCACAATACAGTGTTTTATTGCGATTTTGGCTAAGAAGTTTTTCTTCTCCTAAGAAACTTTTTCTGTTTTGTTAGTAATGTATTGGACATTCTGGAACATTATTTTAGTTTTTCGTCTTTCTTGATGCTGTCAGTAAGTCTTTCAACTTAATGTGTGCACACTATAGGCATAATTACACAGAACAGGGATGTCAGTTTCACTCAAAAACTAACTGTTTTCGTATATTAGGCTACTGAGTTCAATCTTTTCTGTAACCAATTTGCTTAAATCTTCACACAGAAAGTGCTTACTCTCATAGTTCAGATGTAGACCATGTGTAGTGTGCATGCTTGTATTTAATATGCCTATATCTAAAATTAAAAATTTTTCACATCTTGAACGTAACAATTTAATTCTTGCATATGTTTTCTTATTTCTTTGTTAACAAAAGGGGTTGTAAATTAAAACATGCCGATGGTAGCAACAATAGTGTTTTTTAATGTGTTTCATTCTAGAAACTTAGACACACCTCCAATACACATATCAGCTTCATTACAAGTGACATCATTTGTACCTGTTATGCAGACAGCAAAGTAATTGTCACGCAACATTTTGCCATTTATAGCTGAGTCTAATATGATGTTTTTCATTCTTGCTCATGGCTTCACCATGCTGCTTTCTTGGATTTCATGATTTACACTTCATAGAGTATCAGCTAACTGTCTTCCATGGCTATTAGCAAGCAAAAGTACGCTGCACTTCGTGGCAGATTTCGGAGTGGAGTTGACGTTAGCTTCATGTTGTTTTTGAAGTTTGTTAATAGTCTTTCGACCACCTGATGCTATTGCTTCACTACTTTTAGTCACTGGTGGTCAGTTCCTGTCGCATAGTTTACTACTCTTAGTCATTGGTTGTCAATTTCTGTTGCATTCTTCTTTTGTGGATTGGTTTGTTTTTCTGTTCACAGCTGTTTACGAAGTTTGTCATACTTATTGCACTGAAATTGTTTTTATCTGCAAATATAATTTCATTTGCTATGTTTGATACCTATTTGACAATTCCTTTCAGCTTATCTTAACACTCTATGTTCCCATTTTGTGGCTTACTTGTTTTATCATTTGGAGTACGGCGCAACTTCTTCAGCTCAGAATTTTCATTTGTTAGATGTGAAATATCACATCTTAGAACATTGACAATTTTTTGTAAACCTGAAATGTATTCATTTAGTTTTGTGATTTCACTTCTACAGTTTTCACAAGTTCCTCTCTTCACAACAGAAACACATTGCTATATTGTCATTACACTTGACGCCATCTTGTTAAATACATCCTGTCAGACTTTGATAGAATTTGAATTTCAAAGTGGTGTAAAGATTGACAACTTGCTTTAAATGTACATAAATGTAAAATTATGCACTTCACAAAGCACAGAAAAGCAGTGTCCATGAGTACAGTATCAGTGAGTAACAGAATTACCTAAGTGGCAAATTCCTGGGTGTAAAAAATTGTTGGAATGTGAAATGGAATGATGAAATAGGCTCAGTTACAGATAAAGCAGGTGGCAGACTTTAGCTCATTGGTAGTATGCTGGGAAAATGCAGTCATTTTACAAATGTGATTGCTTACAAAACTCTCATGTGACCTATTCTAGAATATTGCTCAAGTGTTGGGGGCCATACCTAACAGTTACGTACAGGAAAAGATTGTTTTGTTTTATGCCCAATTTTGGAGTTATTATTGGCAAGCTTCGGTGTTATTTTTTTTACCAAATTTGGTGTTTTTTGTCAAATTTGTTGTTTTTTTGCCAATTTTGTTGTTTTTCTCTAGCATCAGTGTTTCCTCTTTCAGTATTTTTCTTTCAATTCTGTTTTTTTTGTATTAGTTTTGACATCGCATCATAGTTATCTGGGAAATGATCATTCATGTTAAGACTGTACATAAACCTCAGGCTTAAGAAAATAAGGTGTCAGAATGCAATTTCAACATTCAGTAACCAGCAGTTACGAAAATAAGCATACTGCTGTTTTCAGATTTAGAACATTTTTTTTATACTCAAAAATGACAAATTTCTCAATATTTTGTAAACATTGATTTTGTGGTATTTCATAAAAAACACTGATTTTCTTATAGTTTGTTAAAAATTGCCAATTTCCGAAGTTATCGTTTTTGTGAAATTTTCCTGTCCTTACTGATAATACTAATAGAAGATATTGAACATACACAAATAAGGGCTGCCCAAGTGGTCAAAAGTCTGTTTGACCCTTGGCAGTGCCTCAGAGAAATGCTGAAAAACCAGGATTGAAAGTAAAATCAATAAATTTTATGACAGAACTGCTTGCTAATACTGACCTTTAGCAAGCAAAATATCACTTGTCCTCACTACATGTGGGTCCCCCTCATATGAGGGTCTGAGCAACCTTCCCTTCCTTTTTAATGCTCTCTAACCTGTCCCTCTCTCTTTACAAGGAAAGAACTATTAGTTCTGAAAGCAAGGAAGCACATCAGTATTACCTTTACATGTGTTTGTCCACAGTACTTCATGTTTCACCACCTCAAGTCATGTAATGGTTGGTTGGTTTGTGGGATTAAAGGGACCAGACTTTTTTCTTGTTGTCTCTGGAAGTAAAGTATCTGCTCTGATTAAATATTCTCCTATTTCTCCAGGTTGCACATCATACTAATAATCCTTACTTTTACAAGGAAGCTTTCTCAGAATGTATGCTGTAATTGAAATTCTTCATACACTAAAACTATATTAGACAAACAATTCTTTCTGGAAAATTGCTAGGTGCAAGAAACACCATTATCTAACATACCTGACCTCTCGAGGTTAACAGTGTAGCAAAATTTGTGGGTAATGGAATACGACAAATTAAGAGAGTAGTACAGGGAGATAGAAGGTTGGTTTGGTTGAGAGGTTCCCTTGGATGGTTTGTGTACAAATCCTGGTTGAGGCCTACCACAACAATTTTAATATGCTGAGGAGGTTCATTAAATACTGTTAAAAACAAAAAGTGTCATCCATTTTACTCTATTCATATATACTGGGGTAGTAAGAGAATTGAGACACTGTTACATTAAGGACAATATTGCATCACATGCATAGAAAGTATATTATTTTCAGTTTAATTTAGTTATATATGAGTGTGATCAAAAAGTAACAGGATTTTTTTTTTTTTAAGAATCTGTATTTATTCATCATCAACATCAACTTTGTCCTCTTCAAAGTAATTCCTTTCAGATACAATACACTTTTGCCAGCTCTTTTTCCAATCTTGTAAGCACTTCTGGAACTCACTTTTCATTATGGTGTTCATCTCCTTCAGCGTCTTCAGCCTCAGGAACAGGAAGAAACTGTAGGTGGCCACATATGGTGAATATGGTGGCCGAGGCAACATAACAGTTATGTTTTTCACCAAAAAATCATGAACAAGCATTGAGGTGTGAGTGGGGAGCATTATCATGATGCAATTTCCACGAGTTGTTTTGCCACAATTCTGGTTGTTATCTTCGGACTGCTTCAAGCAAAAGGGTCATAACTTCCAGGTAGTATTCCTTATTGACCATATGATCATAAGGCAGGAACTCGTGGTGCACTATCCTAATCTAATCTAAGAATACTGTTGGAAGCCCCTTCACATGTGATCAAACTTGTCAAATATTTTTGGTCTTAGCTCTTCAGGCAGTTTCCATTGGTTTCAGTGTCGTTACTGCATATCCACATTTTGTCACCTATTGTAACCTTCCGTAGAAGTTCTGGATAGTTGCCGACTTATTTAGCAATTCCTGAGCGACGTCTATGTGGCGTTGTTCTTGGTCAAAATTCAGTAATTCCAGAACAAACTATGCTACTACACATTTCATTCCCAACCCCCCCCCCCCCCCCCCCAAAAAAAAAGGCTTAGTATGAGCCAAAGGATATGCTGACATCATCAGCAATCTCTCTGGTGGTGATTCAGTGATTTTCCAGAACCATTTTTGTTACTTCTTCCTCATTGTTGTCAGTAATTGATATGCTAGGGTGTCCAGGGCAGTCGTCGTCTTCACTTTCTCAGCCCTCTTTGAAGCATTTAAATCACTCATAAACTCTTTTCTTAATCATAGTAGATTTGTCTAAAGCCACAGTCAACATTTTGAATGCAGCACTGCGCTTTATTTCTTTTTTCAAGCAAAATTTAACGCAAATTCTTTGATCCATCTTTTTTGAAAGTAAAAATTTTCCAAGCACTCGAAAACATGTATAACCTTTTTGACTGTCAACAATAAATTAAATATTCAAAACAGCTGAAAATGCAAGCATACTTCAAAACAACCGAAAAGGCAAACATACATCAGGAACATGTGTACCAAGAAGAAATTAAAAATATTTCTGTTACTTTTTGATCACAACTCATATTTTCTATTACAATTCAACTCCTTTAACCTTGCAGCAGTAGCACCACACTTCATACTGTTAGTAGTCCACATGGAGATAAACATAGATTTATAAGTAAAAATCAACAAAACAATTGGGAACATATGATTATTATGTCTAAATTTTAAATTCTCTCCAATTCCACAGAAATTGTAAGTTTCTTTTTCACATCCACAAACAAATATTTTATCATAAACAGGATGACATGTGCACATTGGTTACTACAGTACTTCAGTTTGTACAGTTCAGTCACAGTCTTCCATTTCTAAACATTCTGTACACATAATACTTGCAAGCTTTGGAGATAACTACTGCATTGGCAGCAGCTGTACCTGGCAGGTCTGTTCTTTCTCTTGTCTCAGTATGCACAATGCCCTCTGTATTTGTTAGGATGTTCATTGGGTCTTGCTTTCACTTCAATTTGGGAAATTTCACAAATCCTTGAAGGAATATTGGACATTATGTTACTCATGGTAGCTGATAAGACAACAGATGCAGAAAATCTCTTCATTAAATGCACCTTTCAGGATTATTAGCAGCATGAATCACTAGAGAAGTGATACCTTCAGTATTCAATAATGAAGAAAATATGACTATAGGCCATTGATGAGCAAATCTTGTGCAGTCGTAGACAGCACACAACCTGTCACACATGTCTACACCTCATTTCATTGTGTACACAATTATCATTTCTGCTTTGCCTGTCTCTTCATCAACACTGTCGTCATGGTAAAGACTGGATGCAAGTACAACATATTTGCCTTTCTTAGAAATATATGCCACAAGAGAACAAGCTTTTCTGAAAGGCAAACATATTTGAACTCACTGGACATTTACTTGGCTTTATGAAGTCAAGTGGCAATTCCTTTTTGTTTTGTTCTTAATAAAGTTAGCCAAAAATAATATTTCAGTGTTTCAACCAACTGAAAACTGATATTCCTGCCACTTCCTCTGATGGAGGTACACAGTCTTTGAACTATCGCAGCAGGAATATTACATAATAAGGGCCCTCTGGTTGTGTTCCAACATACACATCCATATCCATAGTATAATACATCCGGGCATTACATTGGGCAAATATTTTTATTCCACATTTGTTTGACTTGCTGGGTGTATACTGTCTAAACAGGCATGCCTCGAAATGGCCATAACTTCTCATCAGTTATGAAGTATGCTGTTTTGTAATTTTGGATAAACGTGTCAAAAATGTTTCACATTGGAGCTAATTGTCGTATTTCCATCTTTTGTCATCAAATCACAGACAACAGAGAAGGAAGCGAAATCTAGATAGTGACATCATGAGCCTGAATATTTCTACCCCAATGCCATCAGTCTTGCATAGATCGTCTGCATTTATATGGTTGATCTTCATCATTCCGGCCAAATACAGAAAACCTATTAGAGCCTGAATTGCAGCTGCAGTCAGTGGTTTTGCAGTCCCTGTCCCTAGAAACTTTTTCTGGGGGGCACGAGAAACAGGTTCATGTTTTCTGCTGTTGTGCTGGTAATGTCATAATTAATGCTTCCATATTTCAGCTGGAGTTTTCATTTGTTTTAAAATAGGTTTTACACCAGTGTGGGTTACTATGTTTTGGGATGTGGTTCTAACATTTTTTGGAGGTAAATGTTTATTCCATATTGTAACCTGATCTCTGCCATACACGGGTAACTAAAAAGCACTGGTACCAGCTTGTCAATAGCATCTTCACCATCGGACATCTCTTTTTCTGTATCAGACTTTTCAGATTGCTCTCCTACCTCATCTACACTTTCTTCAAATTCATCATCATAGTCACATTTGTGATCACTCACCACCAAAACCTCAGCAAGTAACTTTCAAATTCTTTCACTTCCTCTTTCATATGGATTTATTCAACAAAAAATATATAAATAAGATAATTAACTAACCTGAATCTAACAAAAACAGTGTTACTAACAGAAGATAACACTGTAATAGTAAGAAACTTCTTGAGATTTAACTATAATGTGGCTACAATGGCTTACATTTTACTACTTCTCCTAAAGGCAGCAGTGGAAATTATATTGAACACCGTTGCTCATGTGGGACTGTGAGTCCACGATTGTTGTCCATTCCACCACCACTGCTCCAGTCAAAATGAAACCAAGAAGTAATGTAGTATTTTTGATTTTAGGAAGTTACTTGGGTCGTGCAGTCTCTAGGTCCAAATAGATTTAAAAAAAGAAAAAAATACATTCATGTGAACTGTCAGTTCATGTGCAGCTACTACAGGGTTAAGCCAGCTTCTAGAATGCAGCTTAGTGTCTAGGAAATATAGGTTCTCATCTTTAAACTTTGCTCCTGTTTTACTGAGCAAGGTGACACAGTGGACAAGGTACTGCACACACACACACACACACACACACACACACACACACACATTTGAGGTATCCTGGATTTGAAGCTGCAGCCAGCCAACAACATTTTTCTGTTGTTTCCATAAATCACCTCTGGTTAATGCTAGGATGATTCTTTTGAATAGATCGTGCAAAATTCCCTTCTTGTTCACATCCAACTGAGTTACTGCTACATATTCAATGCCACAAATGTTTACAGGGGTTAAAATTTGAATTTTTGCTATTTGACAATATTATGAAAAAGGATAGCTGCTATTCACCATATAGCGAAGATGCTGAGTACAGATAGGCACAAAAAAATTACTGTCAAACAAAGCTTTTGTCCAAACAGTCCTTCATCAGAATTAGGCAAAACACAAACAAACACACACACATACACACACACACACACACACACACACACACACATATACACACACACACAAATGTAACTTGTACACACAACTTTATAGTAGGAACAAACATGATTTATGGAACATAATGCTTTATAGAGCAACAAGTAAGATACGAGTTGTGCATAGCACTGAACACATTGACTGGACAACAATAATACTGCATAAAGAATAAGCTGAGCACTCATTTGCGATCATTTAAATAATGCTGATCCTTTGCCAGCTCACCAGAGCACGCCTGGGGTTGACCCAGGTGGCCTCAATAAGCGGGCATGTGAAGTGTATGGACATGCGCTCTCTGAAATAATGCACATCATAAGTGAAGGTACATCACTTTTCCCTTCTAGGTGATGAAAAACACTAAGCACAGAAAAATGCACGGTACAGGGAAAAAGCACTGGTAACTTAAAAGCACTGGTACCAAAAAAAGCACTGGTACCAAAAAAGCACTGGTACTGTAAAGAAACAGAAAAAAAGAAAAGACTGATTTCACAAGGCACTGAGATTATGAGTTACAGAAAACACCAGTGATGGCACTAACGTCCATTCCATTGCCTGATGTGACAGGTACTGCCGCATGTGGCAGGCAGGCACTCGTGGGTAGAGGTGGAAGTGATGAGGGGGTGGCTTGGTGCGCCATCCTCCCACTTGTGAGATGCTGTAGGGCAGGACGGGAGATGGCGTCCCCGTAGTGACATTCTCATCAAGGTCAGCAGTTGGCACCAGAGGCGTCTGTGAGGGTGTCGGAGACGATGGCTGTAGAGGACCCAGCAGTGACGGCGGCTGCTGCAGCATCAGATGCAGTAGGGGCTGCACTGGTGATGGCAGTTGCGGAGTGGGGTCAGAGGCAGGAACCCCAGTCAGTTATGTGCCATGCAGTGACCCCCTCTGCGGCACGAATTGGACCATCTGCAACAGAGAAACAGGCATCAGCAGCAGTAGGGGTGGGGGGAGGCAGTGGGCCCTCCGGAACAGACCCCGCTGTGCATGGCTGCAGCTGGTGGAAGTGATGGGACGTCTGTCCGTCAGGAGTGTGAATGATGCACAGATGCTGGCCTCAGCAGTGCTAAGTGAAGCAGGAATGCAGCTCAGCCAGTGGCAGAAACCACGAGCCCAAACAGGCGGACCAGCGCCAGAACGGTTGCAAAGCTGGTGACACTAGTGGATGCGATGTCAGATACAGCAGGTGAAGGAGTGTCCTTGGTTGGCGTCCATGTAGCAGCTGTCAGGCTCTTGTCCCACACCAGAGTGAAATGGTATAAACTCAAAATACAGTCTAAAGGAGCTTCAGAGGATCTGTCAGATATTTAAATCTCCGAACCATGGGTTCAGCCTCACCATTAGATTGAGGATGAAATGCGGGAGCTGTGAGATGGTGAACACCACCAGCCTGACAAAAAGGTGGAAATTGTTGAGAAACAAACTGGGGGCCATTATCGGTAACCATGGTATACGGATGTCCCTCAATTGCAAAAATCTTAGATAGGGCTGAAGTTGTGGACACTATTGGTAACCACAGTATGCGGAAATACCTTAATTGCAAAAATCTTAGATAAGGCTGAAATTTTGGTTACTATGGATGTGGACTTACAATGCACCACATAGGGAAGCTTGGAATATATGTCCACAACAATGAGCCAGTATTGATTTAGGAAGGTCCCAGCAAAATCGATATGTAGATGTTCCCACGGGTGCTGCAGCATCGACTTGGGGGAAAAAAAGACACCTGCAGGGCCATCTGTTGCTGAGTACAGTGAGTGCAAGTGGCAATAAGAGGCATAATGTCCCCATCTATGCTTAGCCAATACATGTGCTGGTGGGCCAAAGCTTTGGTGCCAGAGATCCCCCAATGACAGATGCAGAAGACACATTACATTACAGTCTAACAAAGTGGGAATCACAATCCTGGGAGCAGCATCCTCTATAGCTAACAAAAGAACTCCATCAAACACACAAAAGCGGTGCTGGAGGAAGAAGTAATTACTCAAAGGATCTGAGACATGGCCCCGGGGGTTCCTCCGGCCAACTGTGCTGCACAAAAGAGAGGACCTGACTAAGTACAGGATCTGTGGTGATGGCTGATGACAAAAAAAGCAACTTGTCCTCATCGAACACTGGATCTGGCCCGATTGGAAGGTGAGGTAAGGCATCAGTGTTTACATGTTGTGCTGTCGGCCAGTAATGGATCTGATAAAGACATTGGGAGAGGAAGAGAGTCCATCACTGCAAATGATGCACTGCCTTGTCTGGCACAGAAGCCAAAGGGTTAAAAACAGCAACCAGTGGCTTGTGATCCGTTATTAAATGGAACGTAGAACATACAAGAAGATGTGAAATTTCTTGAGGATGAACACACTCGCTAAAGCCATTTTTTCAATCTGAGAATACCACTGCTTAGCAGAAGTTAAAAATGTAGAAGTGTAAGCAGTGGGCCGTTCAGACCTGTCCCCACATTTGTGCACCAACAACACACCAAGACCGTGTGCTGAGAGGCATCTGTAGTCAGCACGAGCTGCTGACCTGGCTGAAAAGCGACCAGATGTGGGGGCAGATTGAAGCTTACATTTAAGCACAGCAGATGCTGTCACAAGCAGGTTTCCAGAAGAAAAGCACATTTTTATGCAAAAGCACATGCAGTGGCTGTACAGCAATGGATGTGTCCAGTAAAAACTTATGGTAATACGCAACTTACCTAGAAACTCGTGCACTTCCTTAATGGAGGTTGGCCATGAAAAAGCAGCAATTGTGTCAGTAAGGTGATGCAATGGCTTAACCCCTGTTCGAGAAACCTCAAAACCTAGGAACTCTATTGTCGCCTGAAAAAATTGAGATTCGGCAAGATTCCACTTGAGACGCATAGACTGAAAAACAGAAAACAACGATTGGAGATTGCTAAGGTGGTATTCAGTGGAAGAACCTAAAGCAATGATATCGTTGAGGTAATTGATCCATCAGGGTACAGAGCCTGTCAGCTGTTCTAAAAAATAGTGAAAAATTGTGAGCACACTAGCAACGCCAAAAGGCAAGTGTTGATGTTGGTGTAGGCTGAAAGGTGTACTGACAACGAGAAGGTGCCTAATGGCCTTGTCCAAGGGGAGCTACAAATACACTTCTGAGAAATCAATCTGGAGAAAGTAGTGGTCGCCTGACAGTTTTGTGAGCAACTCATCAGGATGGGGCAAAGGGTATGTATCTATCATAGACTGTGCATTAATCGTGACACTGACGTCGCCACAGACGCAAAAGAGGTGAAACTTACCCATTGACTTCTTAACAGTAACCAGTGGTGTAGCTCATCCACTGGAATGGAACAAATAGGCCAAATGACGTTGAGTAATGTCAAATGGTCTAAATTTGGCCTTCGCAGAGCTGTGCAATCTAATGGGCACATGTTGCGTGTGGGAAAAAAAAGAAAAAGAGGGTGAGTGGACTCTTTCATGGTAATGTGGGCCTGAAAACTGGTAGCGCAGCCGAGCCCAGGGGCGTCTAATCCGAACAGGTCTGCCATACAGGAACAGGTTTGCCATGTAGGAATGATTAACAACAAGGAAGGTGAGAGGGAGAACAACAGATTTGTTAGAGACAGGAGCTGAGTGGTGGCCTAAGATCGGAATCTGCTGTTTATTACACCTAAGCAACTTCTGAGAAACCTGTGAGGGGAGGGGAGCCCAGCCCAAGCCCATGTACATTTGTGCGTTTACTTAAGTCATTGCAGCTCCTATGGCCACTTGCATTTTTAGTGGTTTTTTAAACACACACAAGTCAATAAACAATTTGTTCAGGGAAACAGTCACTGTAGAAATACAGTTTATGTCCATTGGTACTGCTGTGTCCACTTTGTTTGAAGAGGAGCTACATAGTGATGCAATGTGGCATGTGGTATATTGAGCACATCAGTAACTCCTCAGCGAAAGACAATCCCCTTGGTGGTCGCCAGAAGTCGCTGAGGCAATTAAAGAGCGTGGGTGAGCTCTACAGCGACATAAGTGGCACCCTTCCCTAGAGCACCTAATAGTCTTTAAGCGGCTCCGTGCCCGCGTTTGCCTTCTTATAAAATGACGGAAACAGGGGTGTTGGGAGAGGTAAGTGTCGACCATTGGGTGCCATATGTTACCTTTCCGAGTCTGGATGAAGGTCAGACGTCTTTTTGGGTACCAGAACCCAACAGGTGACCCTGGCGTTAGTATCAGTGGCGTGCTCTCTACTGATGCAAATACATTTGCCGAGCACTTTGCTGAGCACTATGCTCGAGCGTCTGCATTGGAGAACTACCCTCCAGCCTTTTGCACCCTCAAACAATGGATGGAAAGGGGATGTCCTCTCGATCACTACACGCCACAGTGAACCCTATAACACCCCATTTACAGAGTGGGAGCTTCTCAGTGCCCTTTCACATTGCCCCAACACAGCTCCTGGGCCGGATCAGATTCACAGTCAGATGTGATTAAACATCGCTCATCTGACTACAAGCATCATCTCATCATCTTCAACCGGATCTGGTGCGATGGCATCTTTTCATCGCATTGGCAGGAGAGCACCATCATTCTGGTGCTAAACCAGGTAAAAATCTGCTTGCTGTGGATAGCTATCAGCCCATCAGCCTCACCAACGTTCTCTGTAAGCTGCTGGAATGTATGGTGTGTCGACGGTTGGGTTGGGTCCTGTAGTCATGTGGCCTATTGGCTCCATGTCAGGGTGGCTTCCGCCAGGGTCGCTCTACCACTGTTAATCTTGTGTCCCTCGTAGTGTGCCATCCGAATGGCCTTTTCCAGATGCCATTTCCAGACGCCAACATCTGGTTGCCATTTTTTTTTGACTTACTTAAAGCTTACGACACGACCTGGCGACATCATATCCTTTCCACATTGTATGAGTGGGGTCTCCGAGGCCCACTCCCAAATTTAACCAAAACTTCCTGTCCCTGCATACTTTTCGTGTCCAAATTGGTGCGTCCCATAGTTCCCCCCGTATTCAGGAGAATGGTGTTCCGCAGTATTCCGTATTGAGTGTATCTCTATTTTTAGTTGCCATCAATGGCCTAGCAGCAGCTTTAGGACCGCTGGTCTCCCCTCCTCTGCATGCAGATGACTTCTGCATTTCATACTGCTCCACTAGTAATGGTGTTGCTGAGCAGCACCTACATGGAGCCATCCACAAGGCACAGTCATGGGCTCTAGCCCACGGCTTCTAGTTTTCAGCTACGAAGTCGTGTGTCATGCATTTCTCTTGGCATCGTACCACTCATCTGGAACCTGAACTTTATCTTAATGATGATCCACTCACTGTAGTGGAGACGTATCGATTCTTAGGACTGGTTTTTGATGCCCGATTGACTTGGCTACCTCACCTTCGTCAGCTTAAGCAGGAATGCTGGCAGCACCTCAATGCTCTCCGCTGCCTGAGCAACACCAACTGGGGTGCAGATTGCTCTATGCTGCTGAAACTCTACAGAGCACTCCCACTTAAGCTGATGAAAGTGAGGTAGCCAAGTCAATTGTGCAAAACCAGTCCTAAGAATCGATATGTCTCCACTACAGTGAGTGGATTGTCATTAAGATAATGTTCAGGTTCCAGATGAACGGTAGGATGCCGACAGAAACGCATGACACACAACTTTGTGGCTGAAAACTAGAAGCTGTGGGCTAGAGGCCATGACTGCATCTTGTGAATGGCTCCCTGTAGGCGCTGCTCAGTGACACCAGTACTGGAGGTGCAATACGAAATGCAGAAGTCATCCGCATACAGAGGAGGGAGACCGACAGCCCTACAGCTGCTGCTAGGCCATTGATGGCCACTAAAAATAGATGTACACTCCATACGGAACCCTTCGGAATGTCATTCCTCCGAATACGGGGGGAGTGGGAGGCACCAACTTGGACACAGAAAGTACGGAGCGACAGGAAGTTTTGGATAAAAATCAGGAGCAGGTCCCTGAGACCCCGCCTTGAGAATGGGAGTCTGGTTTACGGTTCGACTGTGCACACAGCATTGCGTTTCCTTGACCCAGTGCACCACTGTGGTGTTCATCTAGCGACGGGAGCTTTTAGAACGAGTCCGGTGACCAGTGTCCTGGTGGAGGCCTGAGTCCCTCCATTGTGGATCCGATGTGCACAACTGCTCGTCAGTTATGTTGCACACATTCATAGTTCTCCTGAGCATCTGAATTACCATTTCATTTTCCCACCCACGGCAGTTCATCTCCCGCATCGACGGCCCAGGTCAGGGCTCATGATTGTGGTTCGCTTGCAATCCCTTCTCTCTGAACTGGAGTCCTTCCCTTTACCACATCTACTTGAGGTCCATTCACATACGTCTCCATGGTGTACACCTCGGCTGAAGCTTTGTCTGGACCTTTTGTATGGCCCTAAGGACTCCGTTAACCCTGCCGCTCTCTGCTGTCACTTCCTCTCGATTCTTGGTGTGTTCCAGGGCTCTGAAGTTGTTTACACCAACGGCTTGATGGCTGATGGTAATGTTGGCTTCATCTATGTCCACAGAGGCCATATTCAACAGCATTCCTTGTCCGCTGGCACTGCAGAACTTGTGGCCATATCTCATGCACTTAAGTATATCCATTCCTGTTCTGGTGAGTCGTTTCTTCTCTGTTGTGACTCCCTGAGCAGCTTACAAGCTATCGATCAGTGCTACCCTTGGCATCCTTTGGTAGCGAACATCCAGGAATCCATCTCTGCCCTGGAATGGTCCAATCGTTCAGTTGTGTTTGTGTGGACCCCAGGACACGTCGGAATCCCAGGCAACGAATTTGCTGACAGGCTGGCCAAACAGGCTAGGCGGAAACCGCTCCTGGAGATGGGCATTTCTGAAACTGACTTGCGTTCTGTCTTGCGCCGCAAGGTTTTTTGACTTTGGGAGACGGAGTGGCATAACAATTTGCACAACAAACGGCGTGTCATTAAGGAGACTAAGAATGTGTGGAAGTCTTCCCTGCGGGCTTCTCGCAGGGAATCAGTTGTCCTTTGTCGACTCTGCATTGACCATATGTGGCTCACATATGGTTACCTCCTCAATTGCGAGGACCAACCTCAGTGCCATTGTGGCTCCCAAATGACAGTCTCCACCTCTTGCTGGACTGTCCACTTTTAGCTGCTCTGCGGCAGACTGTTAGCTTTCCCAGCACCCTACCTTCAGTGTTGGGCGACAATGCCTCAACAGCAGCTTTAGTTTTACGTTTTATTCGTGAGGGTGCGTTTTAACATTTGATCTGAGTTTTAGCACATGTCCTTTGTCCCTGTGTGTCCTCCACCCTAGGGCTTTTAGGGTGGAGGTTTTAATGTATTGCAGATTGGATGGCTTCTCCTTTTTTATTCTTATGGTCATCCAGCCATGGTAATTTACTTTTTGTTTTTAATCTCCTCTCCCGGTTTCTTGCATCTCTCTGTGGTTTTCTTGTCTTGTTTTGTCCAGTGTAGTGTTTGTTGTCCTGCTGGTTCTTCCTTTCTCCTGTTATTGTGCCGTACATCTTCTTTGTTTACTTCTTTCCCTTGGGCAATTGTTCTACAGGGGACAGATCCTGCAACAATGGGAGCAATGACTGAAGAGAATCATTCAGCATGACAGAAATGCAACCCTTCCACAGACTGCTGCAGATTTCAATGCTGGGCCATCAACAAGAGTCAGCATGTGAACCATTCAACGAAACATCATCGATAAGGGCTTTCGGAGCCAAAGGCCCAGTTGTGTACCCTTAATCACGGGATGACACAAAGCTTTATGCTTCACCAGGGCCCATCAACACTAACATTGGACTGTTGATGACTGGAAACATGTTGCCTGGTCAGAAGAGTCTCATTCAAATTGTATCGAACTGATGGTCGTGTGTGGGTATGGAAACAACCTCATGAATTCATGGACTCTGCATGTAAGCATAGGACTGTTCAAGCTGATGGAGGCTCTGTAATGGTGTGGGGCATGTGCAGTTGGAGTGATATGCAACCCCTGATACATCTACATACGACTCTTAACAGGTGACACATATGTAAGCATCCTGTCTGATAACATACATCATTCATGTCCATCATGCATTCCAATGGACTTGGGCAATTCCAGCAGGACAATGTGACACCCCACATGTCCAGAATTGCTACAGAGTGACTCCAGGAACACTCTTCTGAGTTTCAACACTTCCGCTGGTCACCAAACTCCCCACTCATGAACATTATTGAGCTTATGTGGGATGCCTTGCAACATGCTATTCAGAAGAGATCTCCAGCCCCTCGCACGCTCATGGATTTATGGACAGCCCTGCAGGATTCATGGTGTCAATTCCCTCCAGCACTACTTCAGACATTAGTTGAGTCCATGCCATATTGTGTTGTGGCACTGCTGCATGCTGGCCCTACACGATATTAGGCAGGTGTACCAGTTTCTTTGGCTCTTCAGTGTATATCCTATCTACTTAGCCATTATCAGTTATTTTGCTGCATAAATAGCAATTCTTGTAGCCTCTTTTTGAGACCCAGTCCATTCTGTTCAACTGCTCTTCCAAGTCCTTTGCTGTCTCTGGCAGAAATACGATGTCATCAGCATATATTAAAGTGGTTCATACATATTCATAATGTATCAGAAAATTACACAAACTTCCTGATATATCTCCTATGGAGCAATGCTTGATAAGAAACAATACGACACAGGTACACAAAAACATGGGTTCATCATGACCACAGTAGAGAGAAAGGAAACCTCTTCTCAGATTCTAACAGGCATGTACCTGGAACACACAGTGAATAAATGTAGTGAGGTGTGAAAACTATACCTCTGATAATCTCTAAAAATGGAGGTTGAGTGTTTGGCTTAGTTGGCTGACAGTGCTTCTCGGGATATCGCTGGAAAGTCGTAGGTTCCACTGTGGTGGCTGACAACCGGTCTCTTACTGATGGCCTGCTAAGAGCCAGCACATTAATTGTCCCAGAGCTCTGGTTGAGCAAACTGCTAACATGTTGGCTTGCACCATCCTATAGAGCCAGGGTGCAGAGGAGTTTGTGCCAATCCAGTTCCACACATTTGACACATTGGAGGAGAGAGGTAACTGGCACAGAGGACCTCTGATGGCACTTGTTCTGCTGTCTGTCTTTCGTGTTGTGACTGACACAGTTCAGGGAGGCAATGCCTTGTATGTGTGCAAACCCGTGATGCTTAAGTGTCTGGGGGATTGCTGATTCCTTAGGTGAATGGCAGGCACATGACACTTCCAGTGTTTCATTTTTTAAGGGGTTGGGCTGGCTTGTTTGGGGGAAGGGACCAAACAGCGAGGTCATCGGTTCATCAGATTAATGAAGGATGGTGGAGGAAGTCGCCCATGCCCTTTCAGAGGAACCATCCTGGCATTTGCCTGTAGCGATTTAGGGAAATCACGGAAAACCTAAATCAGGACAGCTGGACACGGGATTGAACTGTCGTCCTGCCAAATGTGAGTCCAGTGTGCTATCCACTGCTGCACCACCTTGCTCGGTATTTTTTTTTTTTAAACTCTCTCTTGAACAATGGGACCAGTTTACAGGATGCAACATTTTCTAATGGTTGTAGACATAAGGAAGGTTTCACATTAGCTTCCTGGTGATTGATTGATTGAAAGTATTAGATTTAGGTACTCAACCAAGAGATATGTATTTCATGAGAATAGACTTATAGAAGATTTGGTAAAAACCTGTTAGCTGAAGAGTCACTTTTTTTAGGTATTTTATACATTAAAAGAAAATATAGTTGTAAATGATCTTGTGTACAAAAATTCATTTAAATAAGTAGTCTTGCAGCTTTTGCTACTAACATAAAACTGTATACTGTTCCCGATTTAATCATTCTTTTCCTTTCATATTGACAGACATTGTGTAACTGCTATCTTATTTTCAGATGATGAATGATGAGAACATGGTACGCTGGACTCAACAAGTTCGTAGCCTTGCTGCTGCAAGTCTGCCAGCTGTATCACAGTTTCTGCTCTCCGAGGATCGTAGGGATGTATTACTGGGCATTGTAAGGGACCTAGTATTTGACCCACATCCTCCTGTAAGGTGTTCACTTGCTTCAGGCCTGCACAAGGTGAGAAAATTATGTTCTGTTTGGATGTAGTATAGTTACCAGGTAGTTATTAATATTATTTACTGTGAGCAGAAGAAACCTGTCTAGAATTTAATAAAATTTTGACAATTAATGACTGAAGTAGGTGGAACTGTTATTAAAACATTGGACTTTAATTAAGTAGGAGAAGGGGGAGTGGCGTTAAAATTTTCAACTGACAATGGAGATTTAGATTGTCAATACTTTCCCAGAGTCATTAGAGATAAATGCTAGAGAGGCACCTTTAACAAGCTCATAGCAAGTTTTGTGTGTTTTTTTCTCTATCCAAGCTTGTATTCAGCCTCTAATGATGCAGTCAAATTACTGCCCCTTCTTTAGCAGTGGTGTTACAATTGAAGGTGTATTAAAACACTCACCTTACCAAGTGGCATCTACTGGGTTTGGAAGCAAAAGTTCTTTCACCTAGTGAGAAAGATTAAAAAATTGAAGAACTAACACTGTTCAGGGACTAAGTAAGAAAGTCACTCAGGATCCCAGGTAATGAGAGATACATAATAAAATATGAAACAACATCAAGAATGTTAAAAACATGCAAGATTTGAAAAGGCAAGATGTTAGAAGTGGAAGAGAGAGCAGGCTGCAACTCCAGAAATAGGTGAAGACAGATTGAAACTAATGAAAGGGTTATGCTTTTTTTTCCTACCATCATTTGCAGCCCTTCTTTTGTTTCCTTCCATTTTAGTCACTGTTGTGCTCCAGTATTTACTGTGTTTTTCTTTTACCTCCAACTTGTCAATTGTTCCCTCTTACATTTCAAATTTCACAGACTTTCCAACATATGTTACTAGTATTTAGTTGTTGATATCATTCTTGTCCTATTATTTTTGTGTCCTATTCAAATTTTCTGTAGCTCATGCAGAGATATGCAGAGGAACGGAAGAGAGTTAACTGAACACTGAACACAGACTTCTACAAGGAATGGGGTAACAAAATGTGCAATGCCAGCAACTTAAAAACCTAGTAAATGACAGACTTGTGTTGTTTTTATTTGAGAGCAGTTATCAGTTTAAAACTAGCTTACTTAGATGATGATGTATTGTTTCACTCATCAGTACAAAGGCAAGTTTGGTGCATTTCTCCATTCGTGTTGCTGGCCAACCACTCTCGTCATTTCAGCATAACTTTAGCCTTTCACATAATCAAAGATCTGCCTTATCTAATCATGTCTAGGCCTGCTCTTATGATTCTTTCTCACCACGAACCCTTCAGCTATAGTTTTCAGCAATGACTCGTATTTTAATATGTGCCCAACAGGATTTTTCCGTCTAAAATGATTTTTATGAAGTTGTTATGTCAAATTAGATGTCCAAACCCTTGTCATTTGTGATCCTTGATAAAGTATTTCTTGCATTTCCCTTCGTTATCTATTCTTTTTCCAAGATAGCAAAATTTGCCCTTCTCTTTAAGAGTCAGTTGTCAGAGCTTAATAGTGGCGTTCAGCATGTCCACCTGCTGTGTGCCTCATTACCATAGCTTTCTGTATGTTTATGTGGTTTTATAGCCATCAACTAATACATGTTGAATTTCATTAAACAATCATATCAATTCCTGTTCACTTTTGACAACTACTGCTATATCATAAGCAGACCATACCATGTTGATTTTCTCTTTGTTCACCAATGAATTCCACATTGAGATAGTCCTTTGCTTCCCTCATTGACTTTTCAGTGAGCAAGTAAAATATCAGCAATGACAATGAGACACTCTGACTCCTGAGTTTGGCACCTTGTGTCATTTTTCCAGCACTGTCTACTCTGGTCAGCTTTGCACAAAAGAAAATGGATTACCCTTCTTTTTATGTAGCTGATACTACACTGCCTAAGAACGGAAGACATTTTATACCATCCTGCATTATTAAAAGTCTGTTTTAGATCCACAAGTGCGAAGTAATCATCGGCTAAATATTCCATGTAAACTGCAATGAGTATTCTTCTGATTACTCTAACACAAATGACAGTTAACATTCTACAGTAATGACATTAATTTTATACTTGTGTCTGTCCATTGTTTGTTTACAAAAGTTGGCAAAATACAAAGCATGCTGACAATTTTCTGAGTGCTTCTGGCTTTTACTGTTATGATCTATATTTTATTTGATTATGTGGCAAACAGTGATGTTTTCTGCGAATAGCTTTAAACAGTTTTATATTTTTACATTGTATGTGACTAAAACTTTCAATGTTACAGGTAGCAGTGGTTCTTGGAGTTGAAAATTGTGGGCTACTGAAGTATGATTTCACTCGACTGCTTTGTGACCAGAATCTTGATGTACTCAGGGCTCTTATGCCCAGTGTGAGACCCATTCTTCTGTTCATGAAGGAGGGTGGAATATTTTCTCCAGATGACATGGTATGTAATTTAGGATAGTTAATAAAAATATGAATATTTTGCTTTCTTTAGATGTAAATTGTTGTGGCTTGGCCTCATCAATGGTACAAATACGTATAGTTGCCACAGACAAGGAAACACATTGTCTCTAGTCACGCTCACTTTTCATGATAAGTGGGATGCTGCACTACACACAGTTTGAGTCCATAGCCAACTACCAACAAATATATGAGCAGGAAGAGTCAGTATAGTATTCAATAAGTCAAAAAATCAAACAAATAATAGGTGGTATAGATATATGGCAACTTAACAACACACAGTGGTACATACTCAAGTGAGGAGTGCTCATATTGCCTCTTCTTATCCCATTGTGTTGTTGACTAGATATTTCCATATGATGGCACTGGGATGTGATAGCTGAGTGGCATGTGCTAATTGCAGTACTGAGGGCACCCCCTGTGGTTACAATACACTCACTCTCTCAGGTGGCTCAATGGCTTTGTACATGTAGTCGTTTCGGGAAGCAGTATGTATGTAATGAGTATGCAAGGTTTTCAACAATGTAACTTATTTTAATGATGCAACGTTATAGCATGGAGTTCAAATTGTGAATACTGACCTGTACTCTCAGACACCCATGTGGACTACCTGTTATCATAATACTGATGAGACGCCTGTCTCGGCCATTGCAGTGTAAAATTCCTTCAGTTTCTCTATGTGATTTCATTTCAGCTGATTGCTAGATCTGATTGCCAGATGGCTCTGCCTAGAAGTCTATGGCTGATGTATTTCCTTGTCTGCCTGGGATTGATGACCTCGCCATTTAGTCCCCTAACCCACCTCATTCAATCCAGAGAGTTAACTGAAGTGCCTGGAAGTTTAAGGGTGATTTATTTCCTTCCCTGTGTTCAGTCAGTTGTTGACTGTGTGACAAAGATACATTAATAATGTGTGTATCACAATAACTTACTCATGGGAAATTTTAGTTGATTATATTAATAAAGTTCAGACTTTCTTGACCTCATGCATTCTCCTGAAAAACACAGTTGTTTCTGCTACAATATCACTCCCTTCTACAAGTAATTTTCTTCCCTAATTTACTCTCAAGTGTGTGAAGTTTTTCATTTAATATTATTTACTATTTTTAATGTGCATAACTACTATTAGCTATACATCACCATAATTCATAATAAATGTTGCATGCCATGAAGTATTTTTAGAAAAGTCATCTAGATCACCTATTTCTTTTTTATGACTTGTGTCCTTGCCTAGTGACATCCGCTAGTCTTAAACAAATTGTTTAACTCACTTGATGGCTGATGTAACAGTGCTTAGTCTCTCATAACATATTTCTTGTGGTCTTTTCTTGCTTTTGGAAATGCTGTGGTATGCTCCTTAGGACTCAATTTCTGATTGTTATATTCTCTTGAAATATTTAAATACTCTGTAAACTAAGCTTTTACTTAGTGTATGCATCCACTCCAGCAATCATTTTACAACTACATGCAGCATTTCTTTATTGCTTTATCAACCATCATTCTCTGTTTATGGATATGAGGCCTGGCTGGCAAACAAAGGCTGCAAAGGAAAAGAGACCATAAGGGTAGCAATGTAAAAAGTATTACGTGAATTTTAAAACAAAACCTTAACTGTTAAACTGGAAAAAAAACTATGAATTGTGGAGTTGAGCAATGTGTCACCCAGTCCGCCACCCAAAAATAAAAGATAAAAAAGTGGAAGCTAAAATACTAATATCTGACTTATGAAATCACTTCACTGATGAAAATCAGATTTCATGGGGTGAAGATGCAATTATAGCTTTCAGCCATTGTGGCCTTCGTCAACAGTACACACACACACACACACACACACACACACACACACACACACACACAAACAAATGCAACTCACACACATGACTGCAGTCTCAGACAACTGAAACCACACTGCCTGAGACTGCAGTAGTGTGTGTGTGTGTCTATGTGTCTATTGTTGACGAAGGCCGTAATGGCTGAAAGCTATAATTATGAGAGTCTTTTTGCTGTGCCTATCTCAGCATCTCTGCTGTATGGTGAGTAGCAACTTTCCTTCTCATAATATTGTTACATTCCATCCTGGATTTCCCATTGTCAGATTCCATAGGCATAGACATAGGCATAGGTATAGAAATAGGTGGTTAGAGAAAGGAAAAGCATCCAGAACTGCTTCAGTAAAGTGGGCCTTTGCCTAGTTGGTGTATTTATTAGATTTTGTATTTATTATGTGAAAAAACTTCTCCTCATCTCAGCAGTTACTTTAGATCTCCAGAGCATTCTCTCAGACAGGAGCTAGTATAGTTTGATTCAGGGGGTGAACACACAAGGGAATAGTGTCTCAAGTTGAGCTGCTTGTACAAAACATATTCTTACCAGAATTGGTACAGTCCCTCTTGATGTGTAGGCTATATGAGGAAGCTTCTTAAGAAACAGTGTGTACTGCCCAATACGTACAAAACAAAACTCTTCAATTACAACTGTGGCAAACTATTTTTGCAAGATCCATCTCAAAACCTTGATAAATTCCGATCATGCGTTAAGGCTGTCAGTATCACAAAAATCAGTGCTCATACAGTCATGGAGAAGACAGAAAGTGCAATAGAAAATAGGAAAACAAAACATGAAAAGCTAAAATCTAACTTCAAGTGTTCCTTCACAGAAGAAAATCAAGAAATATCTTCATCATTCAGTAGTTACTGTTAAGATGAGTGGTATAGTAATCAGCACTAGTGGCACTGAAAGGCTGCTTTAAACAACATAAACTCAATAAGTACCAAAGCCCAAATGAGCAATGTCAAGTTTTATACAGAGTTCACAAGTAAATTAAATTCATTCTTGATCATAATTAGCCTATCATCTGATGAGTACAGAATCTTTCACATGGAAACCAGTCTGAGTTCTAAACACATTGAACAAGCGAAGCTCAGCTTGTTCTCAATATCAGGGATAGGGGAAACCAAAATGATTTGGAGTACTATGTTTTTGAAAAACCTTTTATTCAGTATCATATCACTGCCTAATATTTTCCTATGGGGTATGTATCCATGTTGCAACGGGATCAAAAATTTCCAGATTGGAGGATGCACCATGTTATCGTGGGTGGAGAGACATCCACAGAGACTGAAGTAATATCTGGTGTTCCCCATGGAAGTATAATAGAACCATTTATGGTCACGGTATATGTTAATGAATTAGTTGTTGGTATTAGTTACTTTTAGCAAATCATGCAGTTATCTAGTAAATTCTATCAGTAATAATTGCAGTAATATACAGTTAGATCTTATTAAAATATCATCCTGTTGACAATGTGCCTATACTGTTGGGAAATGCAATCCGTGTACTTTATGAAACATAAAAGCATGGGATCCTTTGACTATATTGTGATCTGCTGCTTATTTATCTCGTAATGTAAATTTACGAACAATTTGGATTATATACAAAAGATACATAATAATTTTGCTTTAAAGTTACAATAATTGAATGAACTGTTGTGTAAATTGTATATGTAGATGTAGAGATCAATGTCTTGTCACTTTCTTTTCTGGGGGCCTAGCTTTATCTGCAGTTACAGGTTCCCTTTAAATTTATTAAACACCTTCATTTCTATATTTTGAAGGGTCCACACATACAGTTTTAATTGGTGGGTGGAAAGGTAAGGATTAATAAGTCATTAAAAATTTCAAGCATTTCACACAAATATTTGGAAGTAGCATTGTTTTTGGAGATGTGAAATGAAATGATCACATAGGACCAGATGTGGAATAAAGCAAACAGCAGGCAACATTAATGTATAGGTTTTCTTACACCTACTGCAGTGGCTTGCCTGAATGAGAGTCTCTCTGTTTTCAAGCCATATTATTTAGAATAAAGTTCTTGGGCTATCAACAGCTGTTGAGAGCTTCAGAGTTTTATTCAAAATGACCTGGCTTGAAAACTGAAAATATTTTATTCACTGAGAGGTTACTGGCAAAGTAATATGTGTATGAAAAAGATTGCATTTGTATATCTCAAATATTTTAATATTGCTGAAGTGTATGGGGGCCACTGTCGAGTTGGACTAACAGCAGATGGTGAGAAAATACAAAGGAGGGTGGTGCAAGTGGTTACAGACTTGTTTGAATGGCAAGAGAGGGTAACGCAAGAGAGTGTAACAAAATGTTGTGACTGGATCAAAAATTTCCTTTTGTTTGAAGAGAGAAAGGCCATTCATTTTACAAAAACCTGCGTGGAACAGCTGAAGAACTGTCTCCAGGCAGATGCTACCAGTACTCTCCAGTCCCCTGCAGGTCAGTCCTTTGGAGATTGTGCAAACAACAAATAACAGCTCAAAGAGGGGTGTACAAACAGTAATTGTTTCCACATTCAGTCTGTGAATGGGATGAGCAGAAACCTCATATTTATGGTAGAGTGAAATTTACCCCTTGTCATACATTTCCCATGTTTCAATGTGTATATGTAGAGCTAAAGATCGATATCAACTATGTCACCATGATGTAAAATGATGGAACATGTGTTATGCTTGTGTTGGATGGTTTTTGTGTAGACCACACAAATTTTTATTGAGAATCAACTCAGATTTTACAGGCACTGATTCTGTGGAACCCAAATAACTTTTTTAATTTGTGAGACCCAGTAGGTTGTGACTCCACAGGCCAAGTTGATGCATTGTTTCTTGTCTTCTGAAAACCACAACAAAGTGATCCTACAAGGGTTCCGTTTTTACTGAATGAGGTGTGGAAACTTAAAAAGGACAAGAATATCATATTTACAGTACATTAACAGTAAACTGTGTCTACCGTATTTACTCGAATCTAAGCCGCACTTTTTTTCCGGTTTTCGTAATCCAAAATACCGCCTGCGGCTTAGACTCGAGTGCAAAGCAAGCTGAAGTTATGAAAAATGTTGGTACGTGCCGCCACAACTAACTTCTGCCGTCGAATATATGTAGCGCTACGCAGGCATACTTTGTAGGCACAAAGATAAATACTGGCGCCAAAACCTCTGCGTCAGTAAATAAATTTTTTTAAAAGAAGTGGAAGACGAGCTTTTTTTTCTCCGCCGCGAGTTTCGACCACTGCATTTTCATACATTATCCAACGAAGTAAATACAAATTCCGTCTTGTTCATCTTCGAATGTGGGCACAATTTCAGTGTACTACGAAAATCTCACTGGCAAGACTGTTTGGGATGTTTTGTCAATATGGCCAACTCTACGTTCTGAATTTTTTCCTATCTGTGAGAAGAGATGGTTACTAATAGGAACCTGATGAAATTTGAATCACATACAGTATTCTCTTCACCATAAGAATAATACGAATATAAACATTTTGCCATGTATTCTTTCATGTTTGCTGCTATCTCATTTAAATCCTGTCTGCCTAATAAACTACTAAACTAGAGTGAGACAACAGCAAACGCAGAAGAATATACGTATCGTGTCATGTTTATATTCGTATTATTCTTATGCCTAATAGTGATGCAGTCAGAAATGAAGCACGGCAAGTGACTAGATTTTTAAATCTAAGATGACTAATTTCTGTGCAGAATTTGATGTAATTAAGAAGCGGCCGCAAAGATTTTCAAACGGAAAAAAATTTTCGCCTAACTCTCGTTCAGAACATGTTCTATCATACGCAGTCTATTATTTGATTCTTGTTGATCATTATCAAAGAAAGCAGCAGTGTAAGTAACAACAAATAGCAGTCTCTTGCCATTGTTTCGCTAATGACACGATTCCTCTCTTTTTTTTTTTTATTGTACGCGGCGGTAGCGCGCACAAAAGCAAGCCGAGCCGCGACAGGCCGTAAACACGCACTATCAGAATGCGACAAACAATGCACGACACAGTGCAGTAATGCATTTTCAGCTTAAGAGTGACGCAAACACCTATAACAAAGAAAACGTCACTTATCAGATCAAAGCAAAATAAGCAATCGATTCAAACCAGACGAAGCACGTGAAAAAGGAAGGGTACCCGTATAAATACGGACGGAGCGCCTGACGAATAGCAATGGCTACGTGGTAAAGCTTAACTGCTAAGCTTACGACTCGAACCAAACTAGTGTAGCTGTATCGTCATTCATTCGACCTAAATTGTGTCTCATATTACAATCGACCAACTTTGTTTCGATTTGGAGGTGCGGCCTAAAACTTTTCTGTCCCCTTGAACTTCGAGTCTCAAATTTCAGGTGCGGCTTAGATTCGGGAAATTTTTTTTCCTTTATTTCGAGTCTCATTTTTCAGGTGCGGCTTAGATTCGAGTGCGGCTTAGATTCGAGTAAATATGGTATACTGTTTAATGGTACTTTTGCTTATGCCAGCTAAATGTAGCCTAAAAATGAGAAGAAATTCAGCTACTTCAAGTAAAGCTGCTGCTTTTTCAGTATTATTAAATAGCTGCTGTTTATCTTTTGTTTTTAGCTTGGTATTAACTTAATTGCATTGACATTTTTCGAGGAAAATTTGTGTCAACGTTGATTGGGATAGGAGCATGTGTACAGTAAACTACTGAATATCATGCAGCTTTATAATGCAGTTTCTAGCCATGTAGCTAACAAGAATTTTCAGTCCTTGAATACGGGCTTTGTCTCAAAAGTTATGAGAAAAAATTCTCCAGTGAACCAGAAGAGATAGAGGGATGCTTTTTTCTGTGGGAACAGTAATGAGGTGTCTCGGCTAACAAATGTGACTTGACCCAGCTGCATCCAGGCAAAGACAGAGTGAGGATCATGTTTTGTGTGTGGTACATTTTAGTTCACATCAGAATTCAAAATGCAGTGCTTAATTGAGCAGTGATTCACAATAAAAAGTTGCATTAAAGTAAAAATTTGGGCTCTGAGTTGGTAGACTCGATTCAGGAAACCTTCAGGGAGGAAGTCACATCCCAGCTGAAAACTTATGAGTGGCACAAGATGTTCCAGAAGGGCCCATGAAAAAATAGATGGCAACAAGCGCTTCAAATCGCCATCGCCATCCTAAATGCACAAAAATGTGGAGCAATGCGAAAAGATTAGAATGGAGATCAACACATGAGTGTAAGAATGATAACAGAGGATTCTAATATGCCCGAGTCAAATGTTTCTAATATTTGAGAGATTTATTGTGGGTGAGAGAGATGTGCTGAAAGATGGTCCCACAAGTGTTGACTGATGAACAGAAGGAAATCTGCATGCTGAATTGTCACAACATTTTGGATCTTCATGACAGTGATCATAATTTTTTGGATAGAGTAGTAATAGATGACAAGAGACAGCATTTTGAGTATGACCCTGACTTAAAAAGGTAAAGCAGCAAGTGGCACACAAAAAATTCACCTCACCTGAAGAAGGTCTGCGTGAACAAATTCAAGATGAACACAGTGCCCATGGGCTCTTTTGACTTCAAATGTGTGATTCACAGGGAATTTTATGCATCAAGGAGAAACAGTTAATGGCCAATTTTACACACAAGTCCTCGTCCAGTTGCAGGATAGGGTGAAACACACCAGGAAAGACAAGCTCAACAACTTGATTTTGCACCATGACAATGCACCAAACCACACTGGCCTCATCATGAAATAGTTTCATGCCAGGAGCAGTGTATCAGTGTTGCCTCAGTTGCCATGCAGCTTTGACTTGGCATGACTAGACTTTGTTTTGTTTCCGAGGATAAAGAGAAGCTTTGAAGGGTTACCATCACGGGTCGTTGGAGGCGTTGATAGTGGCTTTGAGGCACTGCCGTAAGGTGGTTCCTGATGGTGCTTTCCAGGAAGTCTGTGTGGACTGGTCCAAATGCTGGTAATGATGCTGAGATACAAATGGAATTTACAGTGGAGATTTTTAAGATTTTGTATGATGAAAAGCGATGAAACTCAATCCTCTTCTTTCAACTTTTGGAACAGTCTATGTAATTGTTGGTCTGGAGAATGGAAGTTAACAGTAAACACAAACACACACACACACACACACACACACACACACACACACACACACACACACATGACGTGTATATAGTTAAAAGGTCAGTTGTTATCTCATTACACCATTGATGAACAACCACTGAAGTCAGTTCCATCCAAAATAACTAGGGTATACACCTGGCGTACTTTAAGCTGAATCAAAAAGCTAATTACTCCCTCCAACATCTAAAGTAATTATCTTGATGGTGAAGTTAGAGAAATGTGATCTTACATTGAGATGTCCTGAGTAGGAGAGGTGTGAGGACATGCTTAAACTAAATGCCTTTTACTTAATTTTGTACGGTGGTAGATATAGATGTAGGTCTATATCTCAACTGTACCTCATGAGTGTCCTTTCTCTGAAGCCATGAGGGTGCTCTTGATAGTTTAATTTAATTTTATCTCCCAGAATTGTTGTATTTTGTTGCTACTATAATTTTCAAACAGTTAATGTATTTCATCAGGACACTTTGGTTTCCTTGGTATGACCAACACTTGAGGGTTCACTAGAGACAGTCTTCTGCTCAAAGTGTGTCTCCAGTGATATACAGTATGTATATGGTAGAGCTCTTTTGCAGTGCGTATCCATTCTGCTTTAGTGTCTTCATAGTTGTGTTACTGCTGAATTCATAATAAGCACTGGAAATGTTATACAAGATTATCTGACTGTCTAATGTATTGCAGTGTAACTTTAAAGATTTTTTATGAGGATAGTAAACGGGCCAAAGTGTAAATACAGTTCTTGGGTATTTTTACCCTATACTGTCTAGAAAACCAGGAAGATCTCTCCTTTTCAGACATGATGTAATTATTGTATCTATTGGTATTTTTTATCTGAATCATGCATTGAGGGCATAAATTTTGCATCTAATACATCTGTGACTTCTACTTCAATTTAATAACAGTTTGATGATTCTTATCTCATGGACTGATTTATAACCTCAAAAACTTTAATTGGTAAAGAATGATTCATTATTTATACAGTTTATCCTCAACTTTTTTTCACTGCTTGTGTGACTGTTGGAGGGAATTAATTCCTACAGTAGTAACTCAACCGATGCTCACCAGAAGATCATCACAGAGTGTTCATTCCTAATTATAAAAGGAACTGTGAATTTGTAAAATTTCCAGAATGCTACAGGAGTGTTGAAAATTGGGATACTGGATTTAAAAAGCCAGAAACATGGTACAAGTTGCTACAAAATGGCACAAAGTTAAAGACTCAGTGAAGTAGTTTACCAGGCAAAATGATTGGGCATGATGTGTCAAGATTTTGATATAACATCATGATTAGATTAGATTTACTTTCATTCCAATTGATCCATAGTGAGGAGATCCTCCAGGATGTAGAACATGTAAAAAAAATCAATAATACATGACAAATATTTACAATGAAAACACATCACTGCTCTGAAATGGTGCAGAAGTTAGATTGACAAAAAATAGCTTGCTTCTACCGAGAAATTCATCGATGGAGTAGAAGGAGTTGGTCACCAATAAATCCTTTAGGCTTCTCTTAAACTGAATTTCATTGGTTGTTAAGCTTTCTATGGCTGCTGGCAAGTTACTGAAAATGCACACTTTTTTGTATAAGAGTAAGTGACTTTAAATCCTTGTGAAGATTATTCTTATTTCTAGTATTGATTCCATGAACTGAGCTGTTTGTTGTGGAAAACTGAGGTGAAGATACACCAGGGACTAGATATAAGTATGAATTATATAGATCTGTTTTTTTTTTCAGGGCATAAACAATGTTGCAGCTTGCACTGAGACACTTCAAGCTCTCCTGACATGTGAGGCTACTGTGGCTGTTACTTTGGACTGGCGATTATATGTAGATGTCATATCACAGTATGAAGTTCTACCCCAATGTATGCCTTCTGACATTATTTATGATGCTGTCATATCACTTCTTCAGCAACGTATTTTGTCTGTGGTAAGTACTCTGTCATTTAACTTCATCAGTATTTCATAAATTATAAAAACTGTTTAGAATATTTGTGGTTTTATTAATGTTCAATACAGTTATGCTTTTTTATTGGGAGTGTATCAGGAATACTCCATTCTAGGTGCAAAATAAACAGATTGTTACTTTATGTAAGAGAGGTAAATTATGTTGTGTTCCAGTCCTCAGCAACATCTTAATTGTGCTGAGTACACATCAGAGAATATAAAGGAAATAAAGCCAGAAAATAACCGTGTTCCTTTGCCAACAGGCAGTGATGTGGTACAGATAATATAAATTAAGACGAGAATTATGAGATGATATAAGGGAGGGGAATACAAGAGAGAATGAGGCACGATTACTGGAATACATGGTAGCTGTCATGTGCAGGTGTGCTGGGAGTGCCGCTGACCCTTTCGCCTCACTGTACTGCATAGCAGCTTATAGGCACACTCATGGGCACCTGCAAAAATTTTGCCAGCATGTGGGGCGGCGAGTACGTTACTTCACTGGTTTAAAGTTTTGATGCTGCCTTTAATCATGTGAGCCTGGCAACTATTTTGGTGGTCAGCCAGAAAGCAAAGGGACATATACTGACCATAGTTTCCAGTCTGCACGGCCACATTCCGGTCCAGCACACTGAAAGAAAAGTGTCTATTTCCCATTTCTTTGTGGGATCAGGACTATGACTTCAGTAAAAGTTTAAAGTTCTAATCAAGATTTAATTTTATTAAAGTTACTCACAAACAACACTTAAAATTGCGTTATGTTCAATTGAAAACAAGCCTTTCTAATCTAACAGCACCTTTAGCAGTTCAGAGGTGACCTCTACGGTAACTTCTTCCCAAATTGTTTTTTGCCCTCACTAACATCACTCAGTTGAAAGTTCGCAATAAATGTTCAAAAATTAATGCTCGCCATAAAAGTGGAAATAAATTCACCATGTGTCACGCAGAATTGAATTTCACACTGATGGCACACTAACAGTTATTTTACCGAATTCTAAACGATCCAGGACGGTTTACAGTCCTTGCGAGTTCACTATCCGTTTTCACTGCCAAATACGCGCTTGTCACAGCTCGGCTCTGACGTCATCCGAGGCAGAGTGCGACCAAACGTTTAACTGGCATGGACCTCACAGTGTCTGAGAGTGAAGTGAACCTTCCTACTGCTTCAGGGGCTGTATTTATATGGTGCCGGTGCGGACTGCCGAGAAAACATCTGTTGTCTCTGTCTATTTGCATACGGCGGCAGTCCACAAACGACCGCTATCTTGGGCACATAATCTTTAATAATATAATTACCAATTACTTCAGAAATTTCTTAATTTTTGCTGGTATGCAGATAAGCAGTTTGAAAGCATGTAGAAAGTTTCAGCTCACTAGAATGAAAACTTTGCTTAATAGAATTTATTTAGTGGAACTAATGGTAGATTGTTACCACTGAACCATACCTTTGCTAAGACTTATATCAGTTGCTATTTATGTTACAAGTCTTAAACTTGATGTAGCTCTATTATTTGATATATTTGGTCATCTATCACTAAAATTTCAAGTACTTAATCTACAACACTTAGGTACATTTTAGTTACAAAATTAGTTTTTATTTAATTACTCAAAAATGATAAGAGGTAGATTAACGTGGACACTCTGTTGTTATTTTTGGGGTGTACTGAAGCATAAAACAAATTTTCAAGTTTCTAAGTCCATTATTTAGCGCCCCTGATGTTTCCGAAAAACTTGGATTCTGGCATTAATTTTTGTTTTATGGTTTTGGAAACCAGCATCACTTATTTATAACTTCTAACTGCACCTTCTGACCAAATTCTGGCTTCCTAGTGTCATTATTTAGCGCCTCTGATTTTTCTCTTAAAACGGCATTTTTCCGTAAATTATTAAGTTTAGAACATAAAGACTTTGTATGGAACATTTTTACACTAAACTGTAATTTAACAAAGTTTTAAACATAAATTTTGATTTTTAATTTCATAATAAATTGTGGTGCAATACTTGTGCGCTACATGCAGATACGTTAAGGTGACGTGGCACCACTAGCAGTGAACTGGGGTAAGTCCCGGCGCACTCGCTCACCTCTGTGTCTCACACATGATACAGTGCTTGGTTTGCTTCAAGCAGGGCACAAGATTCTAAAAGTCAGTTTTGCTTGAAGAAAGAGAGGCCATTCATTTTACAAAAACCTGCTTGGAACACCTGAAGAACTGTCTCCAGGCAGATGCTATCAGTACTCTCCAGTCCCCTGCAGGACAGTCCCATGGAGATAAGTGATAAGCTTATAAATGTGTCATGGCCCAAGAACTAAATTTGATAAGAAATGCACAAAACATATCGTATCTTAAGCAATTGATATCTATTTAGTATTTTTAAGGTAAATTACTTTGATACCTAAACAATAACTAGGGACTGGAAAGTGTAGCATCTGTTTTTAGCAAAATTCGCAGCTATTTTTATCAAAATTCGTTTTTTTTTGTTTGTAAATGATTAGATGAAAAATTTAAAAGGTTGTTATGCTATATGAGTGAAAACAAACACAGCCTCAGTTCTTTGAAATTGACCGATTAAAAAAAAAGAAAGTGCTGATTGGGAACTTTTTGACTGGTATGTTTGCTTCTGCAAAAACTTCAACGCCTTTTTCTCCCAAAATGGTCTTTTTTTCATTTGGTTGCATTTATAGTTTAAGAAATGATTATTCTGTGTTAAAAAGCAGCAGCATTTTCCCGCCAATGAACTGAATGTATTCCCTATTTTAGGTGCTTCTGACGTTATTTGTGTTTCCCTTCGACCTTTTGTGGGCATTCATAGCTGTGCAACCCATGCTTGACAATGCTACAGATAAAACTGACAAGGCACTTAGCGGTGACGTAGAACTGAACGCAGGGTGACTCCATTTTAAAGTTAGGGGAAGAATTTCAGCACAATCGAAAATTGTTACAGATTCTGTTTTCCATTTGCTATAGTGCAGAGTGTGGGCACTATAGGCTATAGTGGCAGATGGTCACGAGCGTAAACAAACTTGAATTTTGACTGGCAGAGGGGCGACAAGCCCCGCCTCCCTTTCTCAAGGCACCAGCAGAAATGACTCATTGTCACAGGGATCACCGATTTCCTCTCATGTTGTAGTGTCGTGATTAAGATTCATGATGGACCAGAATTGGTCACTGCACTTATTTCAAAATAAGAAAAGACAATGATGAGCAAAGCACAACACAAAGCATTCAGGGACAGCTAATGTGCAGAGTATCATTAACTAAATAGTTCAAGCCTGACATCTAGCGGTATTTGGTGCAACCACAGTTCATAACATCTGCCACAAAATTCACCACATTAGAAGTGTCCACATTATACCATCTTTTGAGCTTTAGCTAACAAATGTACGCATTAATTGGTTAGATAAAAAATCTACTCACCAAGCGGTGGCAGAACACACACATGAAAGATGGTTGTAATTTGCAAGCTTTTGCAGCCAGTGTTTCCTTCTTCAGGCAGATGGGTTGAAGGGTAAGGAAGAGGGGTGAAGGAAAAGGACTGGAGAGGTCTTGGAAAAGGGGTGGATTTCGGGAAAGTCACCCAGAGTCACGGATCAGGGGAGACATACCGTGCGGGATGATAGGGAAAGTCTTTTCTTCTCATCCCGTACGAAAGCTTGTCAATTACAACCGTCTTTTATGTCTGTGTTCTGCCGCTGCTTGGTAAGTAGATTTTTTATCTATCCAATTAAATAATTTTGTCAATACTTAAATGTGCACTTTTGTATGTTATAAAATGCTGTCCCCCATGGCTGAGTACTACGTCGCATTATGTGGCCTGTATCTTAAATAGAACCATCTACTGCCCACAATTGGTATGTTACTAGATCATTGAGTACATCGATATGCTGTTGTGTCCATACATTTATTATTTTTTCAGAGAAGTTCTTATGCACGTTATCTTTCGAAATTGAGCTTCACCAGCTGATGTACAACACTGGTAACTGAAAATTGGCTATATTTTCAATATTTATATGCAGTAAATAAAGCTATGTCAAACTGTATTTGATAAAATAGTTCATCTGGATACACTCTGCTATGAAATGGTGTGCATTAAATAATTTCCCATTTTTGAATTTTGGGGCAGAATCTGCATCCGTTTCACTTTTATTGCAAAATCTGAAATTTTACGATCCCTAACAATAACGGTATTTCAGCAGTAAAGACAAAGTACATTGCTTCATGTCATTAATGTGAATATGGATGTCATCTTTTTGATTGAATGACCTGAAATTACACCCTCATATGAGTAAATCTACTGTATCTAATCAGTTACAAAATAAATCTATAAAATACTTACAAAATATATCTAAAAACAAAGATGATGAGACTTACCAAACAAAAGTGCTGGCAGGTTGATAGACACCCAAACAAACACAAACATACACACACACAAAATTCTAGCTTTCGCAACCAACGGCTGCTTCGTCAGGAAAGAGGGAAGGAGAGGGAAAGACGAAAGGATGTGGGTTTTAAGGGAGAGGTTAAGGAGTCATTCCAATACCAGGAGCGGAAAGACTTACCTTAGGGGGAAAAAAGGATGGGTATACACTCGCGCGCACACACACACACACATATCCATCCACACATATACAGACACAAGCAGACATATTAAAAGGCAAAGAGTTTGGGCAGAGATGTCAGTTGAGGCGGAAGTGCAGAGGCAAAGATGTTGTTGAATGACAGGTGAGGTATGAGTGGCGGCAACTTGAAATTAGCGGAGATTGAGGCCTGGTGGATAACGGGAAGAGAGGATATATTGAAGGGCAAGTTCCCATCTCCGGAGTTCGGATAGGTTGGTGTTAGTGGGAAGTATCCAGATAACCCGGACAGTGTAACACTGTGCCAGGATGTGCTGGCCGTGCACCAGGGCATGTTTAGCCACAGGGTGATCCTCATTACCAACAAACACTGTCTGCCTGTGTCCATTCATGCGAATGGACAGTTTGTTGCTGGTCATTCCCACATAGAATGCGTCACAGTGTAGGCAGGTCAGTTGGTAAATCACGTGGGTGCTTTCACACCTGGCTCTGCCATTGATCATGTACACCTTCCGGGTTACAGGACTGGAGTAAGTGGTGGTGGGAGGGTGCATGGGCCACCTAACCTTCGTAACCTCTTAGTTCACCCCTATGAAATCCCCAAACCACCTTCCCTACCCTCTGGCTCCTACCCTTGTAACCGTCCCCGGTGTAAAACCTGTCCCATGCACCCTCCCACCACCACTTACTCCAGTCCTGTAACCCGGAAGGTGTACACGATCAATGGCAGAGCCAGGTGTGAAAGCACCCACGTGATTTACCAACTGACCTGCCTACACTGTGACGCATTCTATGTGGGAATGACCAGCAACAAACTGTCCATTCGCATGAATAGACACAGGCAGACAGTGTTTGTTGGTAATGAGGATCATCCTGTGGCTAAACATGCCCTGGTGCATGGCCAGCACATCTTGGCACAGTGTTACACCGTCCGGGTTATCTGGATACTTCCCACTAACACCAACCTATCCAAACTCCGGAGATGGGAACCTGCCCTTCAATATATCCTCTCTTCCCATTATCCACCAGGCCTCAATCTCCGCTAATTTTGAAGTTGCCTCCACTCATACCTCACCTGTCATTGAACAACATCTTTGCCTCTTTACTTCCGCCTCGACTGACATCTCTGCCCAAACTCTTTTGCCTTTTAATATGTCTGCTTGTGTCTGTATATGTGTGGATGGATATGTGTGTGTGTGCAAGTGTATACCCGTCCTTTTTTCCCCCTAAGGTAAGTCTTTCCGCTCCCGGGATTGGAATGACTCCTTACCCTCTCCCTTAAAACCCACATCCTTTCATCTTTTTTCCCTCTCCTTCCCTCTTTCCTGACGAAGCAGCCGTTGGTTGCGAAAGCTAGAATTTTGTGTGTATGTTTGTGTTTGTTTGTGTGTCTATCGACCTGCCAGCACTTTTGTTTGGTAAGTCTCATCATCTTTGTTTTTAGATATATTTTTCCTACGTGGAATGTTTCCCTCTATTATATTCAAATAATTACAAAAAATATTTATGGATAATATAATGTAATTGGATGGATAAAAAATTACTCACCAAATAGCAAATGGACAACACACTCATAAAAAAGGTTTTACATATCCAAGCTTTTCAAGCGAGTCACTCCTTCCTCTGGCAGAAGGGTTGAAGGGGAAGGAAGAGGGGTGAAGGTGAAGCATGTGAGAGGTTTGGGAAAAGGGGTAAATTACAGAAAAGTCACCCAGAACTCTGGGCCAGTAGATACTTATGGGACATATTCCCATAATGTTAGATTGAAACTGAATATTAAAAATATGAAGCAGGAAAGTAAGTCAGAACAGTTGAGAAAATCCTGTTGGACAACAACGAAAAACCAATAGAAGATACTCCTTGAAGTGGAGAATCAGAGACTAATGTTTAAAAGAGAGATATCCAACTTCAGTATCATCTACAACAGTTTGTTTGCTTGCAGAAATTGACATGTGAGTACTTTACTGGATTTATCGCATTATTTTCAGGCCTTCTATTTTTTATCTTAAGGGTACAGGTGATGTCTGACAGGCAGGAACATGGCTGCCATGTTTAAGTTGTACTGGGGATATGCACATTAGGGTGCTGCATCAGTCCCTTTTTGCAGCTTCATAAGGGCGTTAAAGGAAGTACCAGAGAAAAGATTTTTGAGTGTTCTGTTTCAACACTGTTATGTAAAGGTGTGCACCCATCTTGATGGCAGGACTGCACCAAAACTGCCACAGCACCAAGGAATCGGTAGAATTTTCTGTGAATAGCTTCTCACATGAATAGATTTGCAAAATAAATAAACAAAAAATAACAAAATTAAAAAGAAATATATAATTTGTTGTTGTTGTTGTGGTCTTCAGTCCTGAGACTGGTTTGATGCAGCTCTCCATGCTACTCTATCCTGTGCAAGCTTCTACATCTCCCGGTACCTACTGCAGCCTACATCCTTCTGAATCTGCTTAGTGTATTCATCTCTTGGTCTCCGTCTACGTTTTTTACCCTCCACGCTGCCCTCCGATACCAAATTGGTGATCCCTCGATGTCTCAGAACATGTCCTACCAACCGATCCCTTCTTCTAGTCAAGTTGTGCCACACTTCTCCCCAATTCTATTCAATACCTCCTCATAGTTATGTGATCTACCCATCTAATCTTCAGCATTCTTCTGTAGCACCACATTTCGAAAGCTTCTATTCTCTTCTTGTCTAAGCTATTTATCGTCCACGTTTCACTTCCATACATGGCTACATTTCATACAAATACTTTCAGAAACGACTTCCTGACATTTAAATCTATACTCGATGTTAACAAATTTTTCTTCTTCAGAAACGCTTTTCTTGCCATTGCGAGTCTACATTTTATATCCTCTCTCCTTCGATCATCATCAGTTATTTTGATTCCCAAATAGCAAAACTCCTTTACTACTTTAAGTGTCTCATTTCCTAATCTAATTCCCTCAGCATCACTTAATTAGACTACATTCTATTATTCTCGTTTTGCTTTTGTTGATGTTCATCTTATACCCTCCTTTCAAGACACTGTCCATTCCGTTCAACTGCTCTTCCAAGCCCTTTGCTGTCTCTGACAGAATTACAACGTCATTGGCGAACTTCAAAGTTTTTATGTCTTCTCCATGGATTTTAATACGTACTCTGAACTTTTCTTTTGTTTCCTTTATTACTTGCTCAATATACAGATTGAATAACATCGGGGAGAGGCTACAACCCTCTCTCACTCCCTTTCCAACCACTGCTTCCCTTTCACGTCCCTCGACTCTTATAACTGCCACCTGATTTCTGTACAAATTGTAAATAGCCTTTTGCTCTCTGTATTTTACCCCTGCCACCTTCAGAATTTGAAAGAGAGTATTCAACCAACATTGTCGAAAGCTTTCTCTAAGTCTACAAATGCTAGAAACGTAGGTTTGCCTTTCCTTAATCTTTTTTCTAAGATAAGTTGTAGGGTCAGTATTGCCTCATGTGTTCATCATTTCTACGGAATCGAAACTGATCTTCCCCGAGGTCGGCTTCTATCAGTTTTTCCATACGTCTGTAAAGAATTCGTGTTAGTATTTTGCAGCTGTGACTTATTAAACTGATAGTTTGGTAATTTTCACATCTGTCAACACCTGCTTTCTTTGGGATTTGGATTATTATATTCTTGTTGAAGTCTGAGGGTATTTCGCCTGTCTCATAAATCTTGCTCGCCAGATGGTAGAGTTTTGTCAGGACTGGCTCTCCCAAGGCTGTCAGTAGTTTTAATGGAATGTTGTCTACTCCGGGGGCCTTGTTTCGACTCAGGTCTTTCAGTGCTCTGTCAAACTCTTCATGCAATATCATATCTCTCATTTCATCTTCATCTACATCCTCTTCCATTTCCATAATATTGTCCTCAAGTACATCGCCCTTGTATAGACCCTCTATATACTCCTTCCACTTTTCTGCTTTCCCTTCTTTGCTTAGAACTGGGTTTCCATCTGAGCTCTTGATATTCAAGCAAGTGCTTCTCTTTTCTCCAAAGGTCTCTTTAATTTTCATGTAGGCAGTATCTATCTTATCCCTAGTGAGATAAGCCTCTACATCATTACATTTGTCCTCTAGCCATCCCTGCTTAGCCATTTTGCACTTCCTGTCTATATCATTTTTGAGACATTTGTATTCCTTTTTGCCTGCTTCATTTACTGCATTTTTATATTTTCTCCTTTCATCAATTAAATTCAATATCTCTTCTGTTACCCAAGGGTTTCTACTAGCCCTTGTCTTTTTACCTATTTGATCCTCTTGCCTTTACTATTTCATCCCTCAAAGCTACTCATTCTTCTTATACTGTATTTCTTTGCCCCATTCCTGTCAATTGTTCCCTTATGCTCTCCCTGAAACTCTGTACAACCTCTGGTTCTTTCAGTTTATCCAGGTCCCATCTCCTTAAATTCCCACCTTTTTGCAGTTTCTTCAGTTTTAATCTACAGGTCATAACCAATAGATTGTGGTCAGAGTCCACATCTGCCCCTGGAAGTGTCTTACAATTTAATACCTGGTTCCTAAATCTCTGTCTTACCATTATATAATCTATCTGATACCTTTTAGTATCTCCAGGATTCTTCCATGTATACAGCCTTCTTTTATGATTCTTGAACCAAGTGTTAGCTATGATTAAGTTATGTTCTGTGCAAAATTCTACCAGGCGGCTTCCTCTTTCATTTCTTAGCCCCAATCCATATTCACCTACTATGTTTCCTTCTCTCCCTTTTCCTACTACCGAATTCCAGTCACCCATGACTATTAAATTTTCGTCACCCTTCACTATCTGAGTAATTTCTTTTATTTCATCATACAATTCTTCAATTTCTTCGTCATCTGCAGACCTAGTTGGCATATAAACTTGTACTACTGCTGTGGCGTGGGTTTCGTGTCTATCTTGGCCACAATAATGTGTTCACTATGCTGTTGGTGGTAGCTCACCCGCACTCCTATTCTTCTATTCATTATTAAACCGACTCCTGCATTACCCCTATTTGATTTTGTATTTATAACCCTGTATTCACCTGACCAAAAGTCTTTTTCCTGCTGCCACCGAACTTCACTTATTCCCACTATATCTAACTTCAACCTATCCATTTCCCTTTTTAAATTCTCTAACCTACCTGCCGATTAAGAGATCTGACATTTCATGCTCCGATCCGTAGAATGCCAGTTTTCTTTCTCCTGATAGCAACGTCCTCTTGAGTAGTCCCCGCCCGGAGATCCGAATGGGGGACTATTTTACCTCCGGAATATTTTACCCAAGAGGACACCATCATCATTTATCCATACAGTAAAGCTGCATGCCCTCAGGAAAAATTACGGCCGTAGTTTCCCCTTGCATTCAGCCGTTCGCAGTACCAGCACAGCAAGGCCGAATTTGGTTAGTATTACAAGACCAGCTCAGTCAATCATCCAGACAGTTGCTCCTGCAACTATTGAAAAGGCTGCTGCCCCTCTTCAGGAACCACACGTTTGTCTGGCCTCTCAACAGATATCCCTCCGTTGTGGTTGCACCTACGGTACGGCTATCTGTATCGTTGAGGCACGCAAGCCTTCCCACCAATGGCAAGGTCCATGGTTCATGGGGGGGAGGGGGAGGGGATATATAAGTAATGTTTCACAATTCTTGTTACAGGGCTTCTAGGAGCTGAAGAGGGCATTTAGTAAATAAACTTTTGATAAGGAGCTCATGTTTAAAAATGAACCGTTTGAGTATAAAGTAAATTTTGCAAATTGGGTAACTTTCAAATCTCCCACTGCACTGTGCACACACAAACCGAGAAAACGGTGCCGTCACTGGTTTTTCCTGTAATTATGACATCTCATATCATTTTTGTCTGAATACAACAACAGCTGAGAGGAACTGGTACATTCACAACTACGAGGGCTATTGAAGCACCACACTCTTGTCTTAGAAGAGTACCTGACAATGAGTACTTGAAACATTGCCTATGACATTGGCTTCTATAGAGGGCACAGGCCAGAGCTCATTGTCTCCACTGTGTGTGTACTGTGAAGTGGGATATGTGAAAGTTTCTGATCTTCAGACATTTTACATCCAAACACATCAGCACCAGACTTAAACTTGTGTTTTGGGAGGGGGGGCGGGGGGGGGGGGGGGGATTCAACGATTCACTTTTTAAATCCTTCTCATCAACCAAAGCAAAATGTGTTGAATACACTCAAACATTAGCAACTGAAAATGAAGTTGCATGTTTACAAGCATTTATTCAGTTTTGTTTCATCCCCTTTTAATGGGAAGTACATGACTAAATTCCTAACATTTTTCATTGTCTGCAGTGGTTGGTACAACTTGCAATTACAAGGCAGTACAATATTTTTCATTGAAAAAAATTAAAAACATATTCTCAGAACTTCCCAACATATTGGTATGTGTAACTCTACACCTAATTCATCAACCACAGATGATGATTTTGTGTGTAGAGAAGTCACAATACTAGAAAATTGCAACAAAATGCAGGGTGACCAACAGATGATTGACAATTGGACAAAGATTGGCAGTTGACCCTTGACATAAACAAGTGTAATCTATTGCACATAAATAGGCCAAAACACAGATTATTGTATGATCACACAATTGCAGAACAATCGCTGGAAGCAGTGACACCCATTAAACATCCTTGTATACACTCAAAAATGCACTAGCAACGTGAAAGGTAATTACAGTGGTGGGCTACTGATGGTCTTAGGACCAGTTGTGGCATAAGTGTTGCAGCTTGCTCCAGTGCACACAGCCTGTGATCTCTACTGTTTACTCTGGTAACTGTGGAATGGGGTGTTTGGAAGAGAGCTGAGAAGCTAATATTCCAAAACTAGAGTGAGCAGTGAAGTCTGATTTGTCCATGTTACTTAGAATTAGTTGAGATCTAAAAAAACTTTGCTAGCTTCAGTTGTGTGACTGAAGCATAGAAAGCATTATTTTATAAATGCAATTTGAACTGTGATCCTGCCTTGTTGAACCTACAGATATTCTTCATTTAATTTAGTTTGAACCTCTAAAATTTTAGTAACATTAACAGAACTGATCTAAAATGAGAGTACGTATCAGATCTTCTTTTTAGAGTAAGCACAGATATTCTCTGAGAACTAACTACAGTATACGCAGCTCTTCCATTGCTTGCTGCTTTTGGGAATTTGTTATGTTGGTTGTTGCCATAAATTGACAATATTACTGTAGTGAATGAGAATCACTTAGTCTTATGATTTTGCTTTGCACCAATATTTATTTTATGTGTGAGTTCTGCGTGCATATGTGTATATTGTCTAATTTTGACATGTCCGAAAGAACAGACACCATATCCATATAAGTATATAGTTCTGGCAGTACCGGCCATGACCTACTTATTCTGTGCGGATGCACACATATTCCCCTAACTCTTATGGGACTTGGTTAACTATGTAACAATATTAACTTGCTTACATCACAAAAATAAGATTAAAGATATTCACAATATAAAATTTATATCGACATACTATACTGAGAGTACACAACAACTACATAATTACATAACTTCTGATATAAGTAAGCTAGAAATACACTGAAAGCAGGTTAAATGATGTCCAGGTACAGCCATGATCTGTGATAAACCAATTGGTCACCAGTGTAAGCAGCCAGTATGAAACAACTGTTGAATCGAGCTGTGGTTAAACAAGTACAAGCAGGCAGAAAGAGGAGCCCCTAAAAAGGAAAAAGGTGAAAAGCAGAGAGAAGAGACATTGTAACAAATCAGAAAATACTTCAAAAAAGCTTTGTTAAGGAAATCAGTTTCTTCATTTGACAACTTTTGTAGGTATTTATTTACATTAGTAAAAATTTCAGGCTCCTAAAGTGTATCCAAATGGTGTCTTTTAGGAACATAATGACAAATAGCAAGATGCTGATCTGTGTGTTCTACTTTATGTTCGCATTTTTAATAAGAGAACCAAAAGTTGTTTTATTCCTGCCTACATTTTGGCGTCCTCTAAAGGAAAGTCAGATGATCACTCTGTTTGGCTTATGTAAAATTTTGGTGAGTTGCCCCTTTTTACCTTATTCGCACTTGACGTTAAGTATTTATTATGAGTTACTGTTCTCTTACACCATGTTTTATATCAAAGCTGATTGTTAGTTTGTTTCGTAAAGGCGATCTACATGTAAAACTAATGGAGACTCACCTCAGTTTATTCGACAGAATAAAAATATGTTACGGAGTGCTCCCAGGAGCAGTGCAAGCTGCTTTTAAGTAAGCAATCCAACAAAAGTCTAGTCCATTACTAACAGAGTCTGAAGATTAAAGACTCTTAAATGAAATCCATCAAATCAATACACCAAATGGCTTGAAAATTCACTATGTGAACACTGTAATTGAATTACAAGTGCATCAGACTGGCCGTAGGCTGGTTTATATGCAGAATTGTGGTGATGAGTGCCTTCTGGATACTGGCACTGAGATGGTAGGCAGTAATATTGTGCCAGCTATTTGGTTTCCATAGTGATGCCTAGTGGTGCCAGTACAGTAGGGAACACAGCACTCATTTTATTTTTAGGGAAAGAACAACCATGCTATTCAGATGCTTTTCTTCTGTAAGTCGGTACAATGAATGTCCTTTTTTGTTTCTCATTTGTTGTCTGCACTGCTTCTCTGCCTCATAATTTCTTAGGCAAACAATAGATGTCATTAACTTACATAATAAATTAAGTTGTGGACGAGCAGTGTGAATGACAATCTCAAAACCCAAAATGTATATGAGACATGCTATTCCATCTGGTGTGCAGAACATGTGTGATTGACAAATACCACTTGAAGAAGAATGTGTTAGTCTTAATTCCAAAGAAGGCAAGTGCTGACTGGTGTGAATATTACCAAACTACGGACTTTAATAAGTAATGGTTGCAAAGTAACAACACAAATTATTTATGGGGAAAATGGAAAGACTGGATGAAGCTGACCACAGAAAAGACCATTTCAGATTCTGGAGAAACACAGAGATTTTAAGGTTACTTACAACTTGTACAGAAACCAAACTTCAGTTTTAAAACTCTAAGCACACAAATGGCAGGCAGTAGTTGAGAAGGGAATGAGACAGGGCAGTCTAATCCCTATGTAGTTTGATCTGGATATTGAGCAAGCAGTGAAGGAAATCACAGAGAATAATCCGCAGAGGAAGTTAAAGTTCAGAGAGAAGAAGTAAAAACTTAAAAAATTTATGGTTTCCTTGTGACTTTATAATTCTGTCAGAGATGGCAGTGATGTTAAGAGCAGTTGGACGGAATGGATAGTGTCTTGAAAGGAGGTTATAAGATGAACATCGACAAAAGTAAAGCAAGAGTAATGGCATGCTGTTGAATTTAATCAGGTCCTGATGAGGGAATTAGATTAAGAAATGAGACTTTGGAAATAGTACCTGAGCTTTGGTATTTGGGGAGCAAAATACCTGTTTGTAGCAGCAACAAAGAGGATATAAAATGTGAAGTAGCAAGAAAACTGTCTGTGAAAAGAAGAAATATCTTAAAATCTAATTTTTAAATTTTATTGCAACGCAGTATGAAGGAATTTGCCTGGGGTGTAGCCTTCATGTAAACAAAATGCGAATGATAAACAGTGCATACGAGGATGGTTTGAAAAGTGCTTGGAGCAGAATAGAAAAAAGTACTTACATCACTGAAACTTTTTTTATTTTACAATATAGTCTCCTTGTAGATTAATGCACTTGGTCCAATGATGTTCCAGTACCTTGATTCCACCTTGAAAATGAGTTTCTTCCAGGCCTGCAAAATAGTTGTCAACGAATTCTTCGTTTGAATTGAATCTTCATCCACCAAGAAAAATTTGCAGTTTTGGGAAGAGTTGGAAGTCTGACGGAAGCCATGGCAGGTGAATATGGCTGGTTTGGCCACAGTTCATACATTAGTTCGTGTAATTTCGCCATGGCGATGGCACATGTGTGCGGGCATGCATTGTCTTGATGAAAGATGACCTTCTTCCTAGCTAAACCTGACCTTTTTTCACGTATCCTTTGTTGTGACTTGTCCAAGAGATTAGCATAGTATTCTCCCTACAAACAGAATCCTCTTCTCATCCTGGAACACTGATGCCATGACCTTTCCTGCCAAAGGAATTGTCTTTGCTTTCTGTGATGATGGAGAATCAGCAAGTTTCCACTGCTTTGACTGTTGTTTTGTTTCTGGGGAAGAGTAGTGCAGCCCCCAGGGGCTCAGCATTCATTTGCTGAGTAAGGGCTTGGCGACCCCGGGGTCCTGAGCTGGGGACTGGTCAGCGCTGCCAGTCTCCTGTCACCATAACCCCAGGACATGCTTCAGCGACCACCGTATGATGCGACGGTGGAATGTTGTGTGCTGCCGGGAATGGTAATCTTGGCTTGACCACCTGGATTGTGAGGAAGGTCAACCTCTATAAAAACCCCTCAGTCTTACGGTGTGCTGCGCGCCTATAAGATGCATGGCTGTTGGGGTGGAACAGTCGCAAGTGGGCAACCTCTGGGGCACCTGCTGCACCCCAGTTGTATAAGGCTTACTCAGGCACGCGGGCCTCTGTCTGAGTGGACCTTTAGTTCCCTAGCTGCTCCTGGGACCGCAATGGACACTTCGACCTCTACGTTTCCCCTTACCAGTGGATTGGGTGGGCCACTGGTAGGAAAACACACCCCATCGAAAAAGCGACTTCGTGCTGCGAGTCCTCCAGCGCCTGGTGTTACTAGAGATTTATCAGACTGTCGTAGCAGAGCACATGGTGATAACCACAATGTGTTTTTGATTGTCAAATGGAAGGAGGGTAGCTTTGAGAGGGTTTCTCCCTTTTACATCCACAAGGGTCTTGAGGGAATTGCAGGAACACTGAAATCTGTGAAGCGACTGTGCAATGGGACTCTTGTTAGTTGAGGCTTCTAGTTCCCGTCAAGTCGCTTCTCTTCGGAAAGAAACCTGTCTCGGAGAGTACGCTATCGAGACCGAGCTCCACTCCACTTTGAACTATAGTAAGGGTGTTGTGACATGTAGGGACTTGAAGGATATCCCCAAAGACGAGTTGAAATCTGAGTGGGCTGACGAAGGTATTGTTGACGTGCAGCATATTATGAAACGAGTTGATGGGAACCTAGTCAAATCTGACTCGTTTATTCTCACATTCAGTTGCCCGAGAGTCCCAGAGTATGTTAAAGCAGGTTTCTTATGTTTGCCAGTACGGCCATATTTCCCCAACCCAATGCGCTGTTTTAAATGTCAGCGCTTTGAGCATACTACGCTGAGGTGCAATGGGATAGCCACTTGTGGTAAATGTGGTCAGCCTGCCCATGAAGGAGCTGATTGTTCATCGCCTGTGAAGTGTGTGAATTGCTCTGGGAGTCACCCTGTCTGGAGCCGGGTCTGCCCCATCTATCTCGAGGAATGGAAGATACACGAGATTAAAACATCTAAGTGCATCCCCTATGGTGAGGCCAAGAAGCTCTTTAAGGCCATGCAGCCCCCTGTGTTTACAACATCTTTCGCTTCCACTCTGCAGAAACCGGTACAGTTGGCCACTGTTGCTACACAAGCAGAGGTTGCTAGTGTCAGCACTAATACCTGCATTTGCCAGTGCACTTGTGCTGCTGCAGTTGTTTTGCAACCTGCAGCTCTCACCACAACGTCGGACAAGGCCGTGGTTGCCGACATTGGGGTACTTGCTGCCCCTCCCCATATGGCACCTTCAAATGGTTCAAATGGCTCTGAGCACTATGGGACTTAAGTTCTGAGGTCATCAGTCCCCTAGAACTTAGAACTACTTAAACCTAACTAACCTAAGGACAGCACCCACATCCATGCCCGAGGCAGGATTCGAACCTGCGACCGTAGCTGTCGTGCGGTTCCAGACTGTAGCGCCTAGAACCACTCGGCCAACCCGGCCGGCTATGGCACCTTCTGCCCAGGCGAGTAAAGCTCCAACTGTTGACAAGGTTCTGCATTCTAAGCCCCCCAAGACAAAGATGCCGAAGGTGAAGGTTTTGCCACCTGAGGAGACTATGAGGGTCAGTCCGATGACGAGGCCATCGTACTGTCTGACATCTCCCTTGGGTCGCCATCGGAGCTGATGGAAATTGATGTCAACCAGGGGCCATCTTCTCGCCTCAGGAATAAATCTCCGGTCAGCACGGGCTCTCCTCCAAAGCACAGAGGCAGGGTGAAAGTCCAGCCACCCTGATCACTGGCTCCCATATTACAGTGGAACCTGAATGGGTTCAGGACGCATGTGGCCGAATTACAACTCCTTGTACGAGAGTGCCCCTTGTGCTTATGTCTCCAAGAGACACATTTTCGGGCCACTGAGCTCCTTCTTTATGGGGCTATACCGTGTGTCGAAAAGATGATCTGATGGGGGAAAGGGCAAAGGGTGGTGTTGCGGTTTTTGTCTGTGACATGCACCACTCATCTGAGCTCCCTCTCATTACAGACTTGCAAGCAGTGTTGACCTTCTTGTGGGGCAGAGGCTCACAATCTGTTCCATTGACTTACCGCCTCAGGATGCAATAGACTCTGAGGCTCTCACAGACCTTACTAGCCAACTCCCCCACCCATTTCTCCTTCTGATGGACTTCAATGCTCATAATGTCTTATGGGGCTCTATGACTACTTGCCCCAGGGGTCGCGTTCTGGAAAGCCTCATGACATCTGAAGAACTGTGCATCCTCAACTCTGGTGCTCCCACTCATTTCTGTACTGCTTCTGGGTCGTCGTCAGCTATTGACCTTTCCTTTTGCTCTCCAGCACTCGCGGATTCTGCTCTGTGGGACCTCCATTCTAGTGACCACTTCCCCCTTTGGATTCACCTCCTGGATGAGGCTGTGGCATTACCAGTGCCACCCAGGTGGCACCTCTGCAGAGCTGACTGGACATTTTTCAGTCATCTGGCTGTTTTGGAACAACGTGCCAGCATCCACGAATGGGTTGATCATGTTACAGCCATGATCTCCCATGCTGCTGAATTGTCGATCCCACGGTCCTCAGGTCATCCCAAGAGGTGTCCTGTCCCTTGGTGGACCACTGAGTGCCGCTCAGCCATCCGAGCCTGCCGTGCAGCTCTGCGCCGCTTCAAGTGCCGTCTCTCAGCTGACAATCTTGCAGCCTTTCGGGTGGCAAGGGCCAAGGTGCGGCAAGTGATTAAAGAGAGCAAATGATGGTCATGGCAATCGTTCTTGAACTCCATCTCCCGCTCCACTAGTTCTACGAAAGTATGGGAAGCCATCAGGAGGATTTCCGGGAAACGCAGCCAACTAACTTTCACGGCATTGCTGCATCGGGGATGTCTCCTCACGGCACTGAGGGACATTGCCCAGACACTGGCCATGCATTTTGTGGAATCTACTGCCTCTATTAACTGTGATCCAGATTTCTGCCGCTACCGCACTGCCATCGAGAGGGGTCACTTGGACTTCCGGTCTCCAAATTCTGAACCCTACAACTGCCCCTTCACAATGTGGGAACTGGATTCAGCGCTGTCTGTGGCTCATGATACTGCGGCCGGTCATGATCAAATCCGGTACAACATGCTGCAGCACTTGTTGCTGCCATCCAAGGAAGTTCTCCTGAATTGTTTTAATATGATATGGTTATCTGGCACATTCCTGATTCGTGGAGGGAGGCGATTTTGGTTCCCCTCCTCAAACCGGGGAAGGACCAAACGCATCCCAGTAGTTATCGGAGTATTGCTTTGACGAGCTGTGTGGGGAAGATGTTGGAGCGCATGGTCAACCGTCGCCTGATTTGGCTGCTCGAGACCAGGCAGCTCCTTAGCCACTCTCAGTGTGGCTTTTGGAGATGTCGTTCAACTATAGACAACTTGACCCTGCTTGAGGCGGCCATCCAGCAGGCCTTCCTATGTAACCAGCACTGTCTAGGTGTATTCTTTGACATTAATAAGGCGTGTGACACTACTTGGCGCTGCCTTATCCTCAATCAACTCCATCAGTGGGGCTTTTGTGGCCATCTCCCCATCTTCATTCGGTCCTTTCTTTCCCACCGCCTCTTTCGATATCGGGTTGGTAATGTGCTATCTGATTTGTACGTGCAGGAGAATGGTGTTCATCAGGGAAGTGTTTTAAGTGTCGCCCTCTTTGCCGCCGCCGTTAACAGTATCACGTCCACTATCCGGAGTCCTGCCCAGTGCTCCTTGTTTGTGGACGATTTTGCTGTTTTGTTCTTCCTCTAGTCTTGTCACTGCTAGTCAGCAGTTGCAGCTTACGATAAAGCAATTAGAGGCATGGACTGCGAAGATGGGTTTTACCTTTTCTGCACAAGTGTGTGTGTTCATTTTAATCGTTCTCGACGTCTTATTACCTCCCCTGAATTGCGTCTGAGTGACGCCATTCTTCCTTTTAGCAACACTGGGAGGTTCCTGCGCCTCACTTTTGATTCCAAGTTGTCGTGGTTGCTGTACCTTAAAGACCTCAGGGTGCGGGCCCTGAAGGCAGTGAATATTTTGAAGTGTCTGAGCCATCGGTTCTGGGGAGCAGATTGGGCGCGTCTGCTGCAGTTTTATAGGGCTTTCGTCTGGTCGCGTCTTGACTATGGATGCACCATGTATGGGTCAGCGAGGCCATCGTATCTGAAGATTCTTGACACAGTACACCATGAGGGTATCAGGCTGGCCACTGGTGCCTTCCATACCAGTCCCATCCCCAGACTATGTGCTGAGGCAGGGGAACCGCTGCTCGCCATCCGGTGGAAACTCCTCATGGTGCGACGGGTGTGTCAATTCCTTGCCTGTCCTACCTCCTCTGCGTACCCTACCGTTGCGCGACCGCCTATGAACGTCTCTTTTCCAATCGTCCCAGGGCAACGAGACTATTTGGGATTCTTGCCAAGCATTTGCTTGAGTCCCTTGGTGTGGAGTGTGTGGCACCCCAACTCCAGGGTTTTACCCGCCTGGCCCCCTGGTTGCTCCAGAGGCCCAGCGTCCTTTTAGACTTGTTAGAGTACCGGAGGAGCTGTACTCCTGCCCTTGTTTTTGCCTCCTTACTTTATGATATTTTAAACCAGCATCCTGACCATGTACCAGTATTTACGGATGGCTCTAAACAAAGGGACTCTGTTGGTGTGTTGTTGTTTTCCTGATCGAGTCATCAAGTTACGGCTTCCTGCGGCGTTTACCATCTTTGATGCCGAATTGTTTGCAATCTTGCGGGCATTGGAGCAGATGAGATGTGTTCCCAGTCTTAAGTTTCTCATCTGTTCTGACTCCCTGAGTGCCCTTCAGACCATGCAACACTTGTACCCAGCGGATACGGTCGTCCAGAACATCCATGATGCCCTACTCCACCTGCAACGGCAGGAAAGGAGGTTTCTTTCTGCTGGGTGCCGGGGCACGTGGGTATTAGGGGAAATGAACTGGCGGATGTGGCTGCCAAAGATGCATGTTCCCTCCCTCACATTGTTGAATGTGCTGTCCCCCTCCATGCTGTTACCTCCCTTTTGCGTTTTCGTGTTATGCGTCAATGGGAAGAGGAGTGGCTGGCAGTTGGTGAAAATAAGCTGTGTCTGGTCAAGGCCACCACGTGGCCATGGCGTACGTCCTACGAGTCATGCAGGCGGGATGAGGTTCTCTTCACTCGCCTCCGCATCTGGCACAGTCCCTTAATGCATGGTTTTTTACCCCGGTGGGAGGACCCCCCAATCTGCAGTACTTGTGGCGTCCAGATTACTGTCCACCACATTTTACTTGACTGTCTTTTATTCTCTGACCAGAGTGCGGTGGTTTCCTTGCCACCGGATTTGCCCTCTATTTTGCAAGACGATGCAACGACTGTGGTTAAGGTCTTATGGTTTTGTGTCCTGTCCAATTTGTTGTCTCGGATTTTATGGAGAGGATTTTAATGAGCTGCTGGGTGACTGGCTCACCCAGGTTTTAGGTAAGAGGTCCGCCAGTCACGATTACCTCCTTGTTTCCCTTCGGTTTCTGTTCTCTTTTCCTTGTGTTTCCTTTTCTTTTTTAGTGCGTTTCTTCTCCTCTTGTTTTGCCTCTGTATGTGAGGATTTGGAACTGCGTCAGGTCTGTGTCTTTTAGCCGTTCTCCTTGTTCGCTGTCCGTCTTCGTCCCTTCACCGCATGGGTTCCAGTTTCTATGCATTTGGGCGCTGATGACCATGCTGTTTAGCACCCGAAAACCTCAAACCACACACACACACACACACACACACACACACACACACACACACACACACAATAGTAGTGCATCCAAGTTTCATCTATGGTCACACACCGGTGCAAAAAATCTTGTTCGTTTCTCCTAAAACGGGCCAAACGTTGTTCCGATATGTCCATTCTCATGCGTTTTTGATCCAGTGTCAAGAGTTGCGGCACACATCTTGCAGATAACTTTTTCGTTTCCAATTCTTCAGTTAAAATGTGATATACCCTTTCAGATGACATCTGGCAAGCATGAGCAATTTCATGCACTTGCAATTTGTGAATCTCCATGACCATTTTGTGCATTTTTGCAATGATTTCTGGAGTAGTGACACATCTTGGCTGACCACTGCATGGATCATCATCTAAGCTCTCCTGACCAAATTTAAGTTCATTTGTCCACTTGGCAACAGTTGAATATGAAAAAGCAGTGGAAATCCGCATGAATGTCCTTTGCTTACATACATTTCTTTAGGAAGTACTTAATCACTGCTCGAATCTCGAATTTTTTTTTTCCCCGTCTTCACAAATCACTATGTGGGAACAACAACAGTGCCATGTCACCGTCACAGCTGTCTTCCAGGAGCACTGAAGTGGCACGTGTTTACAGGCAACAGTCCAATGAATATCATGTGTTAATATCCATTTTCTTCAGCATTTATGATGTGGCCAAGCTGACCCACCTTAGTTTATGTGAAGACTTTCTGACTGTAAAATTACATTGGTGTCAAATAGATTGTAACAGTTTGTCCATTTCCTTCTTTGGCTGTGAACATTAATTGTAATTCCCACAATAAAGTAACATTATAAAGATGACAAGTATTAGAAACTTGACATTGTAAAGTATTGTGATGGTATACTGAAGAAAAGTGTTTTTGATAAATGGATGAAACAAAGCATAATTTTTTATATAGATGTTATGGTGATTAACATAACCGAAGAAACAATACCACATAACTGACTTTTCTGATTTCTGGAATTATGTTCATTTGGTGTACTTGACCCAGCACAGCTGATGTTACTGCTTAGAAGAGATATTCTAGAATAAAAGTAAGGAAAGAGAGATGTAAATTCCATGTAACTGGAGTGTTGGTTATTTTGTGAGGCTGTTAAAAGACAATACTGTCATCTATAGGGAGGTTGCAACAAAAAAACTAAAGGAATAGAGAAAGATCAATGGAGGATTGATGATTGGTGCAGTGGCTGATGTTGTCAGTCACTCTCTGTAACAAATACCCACTTTCATACTCTTTTTTCAAGTGAGCAGCAATACCTTTCATGGTGAAAAGATAATATTGTGAAACACTGTCTGCTTCCATCAACTGAAGCCATGAATCAGAAACTGCTTTCCAGCATGAAGAAGTACAGAGTTAAAAATGTGCAGTGTCTGCGTGAACTTTTGAATTTACACACCAAACCGACAGTCATTTACATGGTGTTGTTTCTTCAGTGACGATAAGTACCTTGTGTACTTTGCTAATAATATTATGTGTTATATATTGTAAAATGTGTTCACAGAGGCAACTACCAAGTCGATGTGCCCTCTCTAGAGCTATTTTGAAACATCTGAGATTTAATGAGAGACCAGAACACAGAGATGACATCCGTAACAGACTTGTTGAAAGTAAGCACATAATGATTTTTGTGCTTTCTATATTATAGTAAAAGATGTTGCAATAATGAAAATTAGTAGCATTAAGATCATATTATTGGTTTTCTGCCATAAACTATTTTATGTGCGTAACTTAGCTAGTCACCTCTATTGTAATCTGTAGCTGTGTCCTCTTTTGATTGGTTTCCCACAAAATTATACTGATATTACATTCTCCAGTATTAAAAAGCCTTAAAAATTGTTCATGCAAGTTGTCTTTGTACTAAAATTGCTTAATAGGTTCTCACTTGATGAACTTTGTTGTTTTGTATTGTATTAATAAGTACTTAATCACTCTGTGAATCTGATCTGATGACCATTTTGTTACTTTTAACACACGAACTGATAACAGTTCTGGGCTTCTGGTGCAAGCAAAAGTATTTTATGTTTATTTCATTATGTTTTCAGCAATTATAGAAAATTTATGAGTGGTATTATATACTAAATAATTCCTAAAATTTAATACATCATTTGCTCAACAATAATCACTATTATGTTAATGATTTTTAGGCTAGGACAAACTGTTACAAATTTTGCTAACCTACCCTCCCAGGAGGAAAAGTCAGTATTCAGGGATATGACAGGAATGCTCATTTGAAGCAAAAAACTTTATGTGGATATGTCCTCAATTGGTAATGTGCAGCAAGACAAGCAAGACATGTTTCCAAAGAGTGCACAAATGCATTAAAGTTGACAGTTGGATATTTAAACATTTATCATGAACTGTACAACAGCTGTAATGTGATGCATATAGTAATGCTTACAGATGAAAGAGTTACAAGTATCTATTTTTCAGTTGATGCTTTGTAAAATGCTTGTTTAAATGTTTACTAACTATTGTACATGTGTAAACCTGACAGTATATTGAATAATACAGAAAATAAATAACGGTATTCATTAAATGTGTTCTATCTCAGAAACCATTCAGGGTAGGTCACTTGTACAAAAGAAGTTTTCTTCTTCAAATGATTGCACCTGTCATATTCTTGAATATTGACTATTCGTTCAGGGACATCCTGTATCAATATCATTGACTTATCGACAGTGTTAAAAATACTCATTATACTCATTGCTGTGATGTGGCATATGACATGGTGTGGCTGTAACATAAACGAACAGTAATGAACAGCTGTATAAGGAATCCATGTAGCAGAGATGTTGAAAATGTCATATGACAAGCTATGAGCATGGAAACGTGAAAATTATGAAAATTACATTTGTTGTGAAAAGACATATTTACTACTAAGACTTAATTTTTAACATTAAGTATTACTGAATAATTTCAAACAACTGTGGAATCTGGTAGAAGAAATCATTAAAATGAAATGGGGGAAGGAGGAAGGGATAACAGGGTTCAGATGAGGGGAAGAGAAGAGTGCTACCCGGCAGGGTGAGCGGGGACTAAAGGCAGCAGGACAAAACTTCAGAAAAGAGAGGGTCAGAGGGTAAAAGATTGGTGGGAGCCCTGGCAGGAAGTGGTGCACATTGAGGGTGAGAAGACATGAATTGGGAGGAGATGGTAGGACAGAGGGGTGGAGGTAGGAGGCCAGAATAATTTTGGGAGTGGAGAATGTGTTGTAAGGATAACTCCCACCTGACTGTTCAGAAAAGCTGGTGGTGGAGAGGCCGATCCAGTTGGTTTAGGTCTTGAAGCAACCATTAAAATCAAGTTATGTTCAACTGCATGTTGTCACAGTGGGGTCCATGTAGCTCTTGCCCACAGTTTGGTGGCGGCCATTCATCCTTGTGGACAACTGGTTGATAGTCACACCAATATAAAAAGCTATGCAATATTTGCAGCAGAGCTGGTATGTGGTGATTTCCCTGTGGTGAGGTTCGGGTTGGGAGTGGGATAGGGATGGCCTAAGATGTTGTAAAGATTGGGTGGGTGACGGATCATTACTTTAGGAGGGGTGGTAAGGATTTTGGGTAGGCTGTCCCTCATTTCAGGGCACATGATAGATAGTCAAAGTGCTGAGGAAGGATGTTGTTTAATTGTTCCAGTCCAGTGTGATACTGGGCAATAAAGGGGGTGCTCCTTTGTAGCTGGTTCTTCGGATGGTGAGATGGAGAGAGGATTGGCAGTGTGTGGGGATTTGGCTGGGAAATCTGTTTGTGGAGTAGGTCTGGAAGTAGTGCCTGTCTGTGAAGGTGTTCGTGAGACCTTCAGCATACTGGGCAAAGGAGTTCTTGTCACTGTAGATATGCTATTCATGGGTGGCCAGGCTGTATTGGAAGGATTTTTTGATGTGGAATTGTTGGTAGCTGTCAAATGCAGGTACTCCTGGTGTTTAATGGGTTGAATGTGGCTCAACAATTTGGTAATGGAAGGAAGTGGTGGGGACTAAAAATTGTAGAGGGAGACCAAGACTTAAGTACAGTATGCAAATTGAAATGGATGTCATTTGCAATAATTATGCAGAGATAAAAAGGCCTGCACAGAATGAACTAATATGGAGAGCTGCATCGAATGAGTCTTCAAACTGAAGACCACAACAAGAACACACATATGGAGTGATTTAAAGGGGAATGACCAAATAAACCTAATCATAGGTAGGGAAGGCAGATGTCAGACTGAGCTCCATTGGAAGAAACCACAGGAAGGATGTGGCGTACAAAACCCGCATTGGACTGATACTTGAATATTGCTCTTGAGTCTAGGATATGTTGTATGGAGGAAACACTAAAGTTACAAGGAAGATCGTTGTGTTTTGGTGTAGGTTCATTTAGTAAATGTAAATGCATCACACAGCTGCTCATTCGGCTCTTGTGGCAGATGCTGCAAGAGAAGAGCTGTGCATCAAGGTGTTAACATTCCAAACGCACATATTCCTAGAAGTGTTAAACAATAAGTTGCTTATTTCTATCTATAGCTCAAGAAAAGACAATGAGTATAAAATAAGAGTGATTAAAGCCCACTCAGAGGCTTACCAGTAATCGTTCTTTTCAGTCGTGGTTAACGACTGGAGCAGGAAATGGTGGGAATGACACTGGTATACAAAGCACCCTCTGCCCCACACCAGAGGTGTCTTGCAAAATAAAGATATAGATGTTGCATTTTTTACTGTTTGGGAAAGCACATCAAAGAGAATAATACATGAAGCTTTATGTGACATACTTCTGTGAGTGTTTCAGCAAGGTAACTGTTAAAGTGAGGCCTGTTTATGAAGCACAAGAAAGTGAGAATTGTGTACTTTACATACTACGGTGATACAACAAATTTGTAATTGCAGGACGAGAGAGAGAGAGGGGGGGGGGGGGGGGGGGGGGGGTTATTCTAGTGATTCGTAAATGTAAAAAAAATGTATGTGTGAATACACCCTACTACAGGGTAAAAAATATAAAGAGATTTTATAGATTTACTGATTGTTTGAAATATGAACAGTTGGGTTCACCTACAAGATTAGGGCCTTCAAACCCTGTGTTATGAAACAATGTGTGTATAGTGCTTGCAGTGACTTGATAGTGAGATATGAGTGAACAGTGTGGCATTACATTATTTAATAAGTTATTTGTAAAAGAAGTACTGTATACCAGTAGTAAATCTAATGATTGTCTCTAACTAGAAGTCTGTAAATGTATGTGTGTGGTGTTAGCTTATTTTAAATTGGTCTAAACTTGTAAATATTATGACACGTCCTATATCCTTGTAAAAAGGGATCTGCGGATGAATAAAGCTACTACTACTACTACTACTACTACTACTACTACTCTCTTGCATTTGACCTGACTTCCTCAGTGAGTAAGCAGTATGGTACATGAACAATGTAATAATAATAATAATAATAATAATAATAATAATTATAGTAATGGCAATATGGAATTTAAGAAATGTCAGTCTTATTAACATTAAGCAGTTTCCTTATTACACTCTTATCAAATGTCAGTAGTCACACCAAACAGAAAAATATAACATCAGTGCAAAGGGAATCAGTACGGAGAAGATATTCACTAGTCAGGAAGAATGAGAAATAATTGGATAAGTATAACAGTTTTTTGTCAAGAAGACTCAGTTATAAGTAGTTATAACAGTACTGTTACTTTTGAATGTAGCTGTGAATTATTCCTGGTGTTGCTTTAATATCTTCTTACAATTTATGTCTTGTTTGTACCCTTTTTCCATACTTCAGTGAAAAATTATTTTTAAAAGGTTTGTGAGTGCTGTTTTTCTGGTTGATCTCCAATTTTTCCTAAGTTGGAAACTGATAAGTTAGGGTTGCTGAAACTGATACTGTTTGTAGCTGAAATCTAATCTTGCTGTAACTGTGAATTATTTTCAGATTTGATGAAGAACAAAAACTCTTACCACCGCATGTGCTACTTGAGACTGTGTGATATTGCAATGGAGATCTTCTCAGCAGCTTATTTCAAAACTTGGTTTTTCAGCCATGTCATTTCCCTGTCAGGTAATTTAAGTTGTTCTGAATGTGTTTACTAGTAAGAATATCATCATACATTATTTAATGCACAAATAAATGATAAATGAGGTGTAACAATCTGTAAATAGCCATGCAGTTTTCCTAATTAGAAAAATTACAACACTGTGAGTACTATAAACTTTCCACATAGTTGGAAAAAAATCAAACCGTGGAATATCCAGGATGGAATAGTAACAATATGAGATAGAACAGAGTTCTGCTCATCACATAGAGGAAATGCTGAGCAACAGACAAGCACATTGAAGAAAGACTTTTATACTGATTAAATTCTCTTGAGCATCCAGCTGCATCAAGTGCTATAACCCTTATTGCATGACTTTATTTTAGGAAAGCAATTTCAGTGAAAAAAATATTGGGGAGGGGGTCTGACATACAGTATACTATGTAACATGCTGAACATAGAAATTTTGGTTTAGTCAGCATTTTAGGTTTGTTGCCATACAGCAACGTAAAAACATTAAACTCAGTTTAGCTCGATGCAACCCCATTGTATGTGTTGCCAGATGGCAACATCATGCACATGCAAGTCGTTTCCTTAACATTATACATAAATTTATGGTTTGTCGCCAAATGGCAACAACATGCAATAGAGGGTTAAAGTATATGAGCTTTTGTCTTAAGTGCTCTCGACCATTGTGAAGCTATTGGACCTAATGCTTTAGATATATGGAAACACACACACACACAACCAACCCACACACGCACACATACTCTTTGTCATCTCCAACCTTTCTCTGTCCTACTACTCTTTTCAAAAGTGTTTGAGAAAGTGGCCTATGGTAATACAGTCTCATTTAACATAGCAGAGCTTGTTAATCGAGTCTAAGTTTGGATTTCATTAGAGTTCTCCACACAGGAAACATTACAAGACTCACAAATGATGTGCTTGCAGAGGTAAACAAGCAAAATTATCCTGCTGGTAGTACTGTGACCTTGCCAAAGTTCTCGATGATGTGAATCACAAAAGTCAACTTTGCAAACTAAAGTGTTGTGGCAGTAATGGCATTCCTGTTGAATGGATGGAATCTTACCTCCATAACAGAAAGCAGATGGTCTCATTAACAGATTGTATCTCAGGCATGAAAATAACCTCAGAATGGGTGAATGTAACTTGTGGAGTACCATAAGCATTGGTACTTGGCCCACTCTTGTTTCTAACCGACATAAATTACCTTCCCATGGCTATAAAGGAGAGAAACTGCAACATTTGCTGATGACACAAACATGCTAATCAAGAGTCTAAACAGAACCCTAGCAGACACAGCGAAGATGCTAGATGAACAGGCCTACAAGTGGTTCACACCTGACAGTTTAAGTCTGAATCTCACAAAGACTCATATTATGCAATTTAATACTATCAATAATGACCTCCTAGCACGAGAAATGAATTTGAATGGTCATCAAATGAATGAAATGTGCAGATAAAATTCCTTTGGGTTCAGTGGTACAACGTAAAATGGAGCCAACGCATAGAGAAACTAAATAAATTCTCTAGATTAGATTAGATTAGATTAGCTTTTTGTTCCATAGATCCGTATTGAGGAGATCCTCGTGGCTGTGGAACATGTCACTTCTATTTTATTTTATTTTATTTATTTTTTTTAAAGCTGAAATAACAATACTAATAGTATGAACATATACAATACGTCATTTGTTTCTATTAAAAAATTCGTCAATGGAGTAGGAGGAGTTGGCCACTAGTAAGTCTTTCAGGCTCCTTTTAAGCTGATCTTTATTTGTAACTAAATTTTTTATGTTTGCTGGAAAATTATTGAAGATGAGTGTTCCTGAGTAGTGGACCCCTTTTTGAACTAAAGTAAGTGCTTTTAAGTCCTTGTGCAGATCATTTTTGTTCCTGGTATTGTATGTATGAACTGAGCTGTTTGTTGGAAAAAGAGATATATTATTTAGGACAAATTTCATTAAGGAATAAATATACTGAGAGGCAGTAGTTAGTATACCCAGTTCTTTGAAGAGGTTTCTACGAGACGTCCGTGAATTTACTCCAAAAATAATACGTATTACACGCTTTTGGACTCTGAAAACTTTTGTTTGACTAGAAGAGTTACCCCAAAATATTATACCATATGACATTATGGAATGAAAGTAGGCAAAGTATGCAAGCTTTTTCACTTCTATGTCGCCTATGTCTGCTAACACTCGTATTGCAAATACAGACTTGTTAAGGCGCTTCTGCAGTTCTGTGGTGTGCTCCTCCCAACTGAATTTATTATCTGCTCTTCTTCGTACTTTATGCATATGCTGGGTGGAAACCTCTTACAGATTCTGAATTGCATATAGTGAGTCTTTTCGAAGTTTAATGTCAGTGAGTTGGCTTTAAACCATTTATTAATATCCATGAAAATATCATTAGCAGATCTTTCTAGAACTACACTCGACACACTATTTATTGCAATACTTGTGTCATCTGCGAACAAAACGAACTCTGCTTCTGGCAGTGTAACTGATGAGAGATCATTAATGTACACATTGTGATGATGTAGAGACAAGGTTGTTGGCTTATTTTGCACGTCTTAGGGAGCTACTGGGAGGTTATAATTGATGTGCAGCTCCTCACAGAGATCTAGTGTGAACTTTTATTATTGTATGGTGGTGAAACCTGGTAGATAAGCCAATGCTTTAATGCCACCAGGTGCAAATCTGATGGTACCATACCCGCACTGTCATTTGACAAGCCATAAAGTGAGTGAAAAGTATGGCTCTTGAGAAGGGAGACCGTGCATTGTTAGTGAAACTGTTTTATGTGAATGGCAGCAATTACAGTACTGCATTGGGAGAGTATCACAGACTGAAAGGTCTGAGGAGAGGTCCAATGTCATTAAATGGTTTAAAGAAATTGACAATGAAATTCAGGAGAATGAGTGAGCTTTGTGTTACACTTGGAAGAGGAAGGCATCATGTCCCAGTGGACGTTGTTGACGAGGTTGCTGATGCTGTAACTGACCATACAATGGATGTCCCTGGTAGTGCTAGTGCTCATACAGTGCTGCAAGAATTGTCCATCCCATGGTCAACAGCATGGAATGTTTTGCAATCTATTTTACACTGGACCCATACAAGAGTCAGACAGTGTAGCAACTGAAACCTCATGATCTGAAGCAACATTCTGAATCTGCTTTTTGGTTTCTGGCATGGGTTGAAGTTGATGGCATGTGGTCAGGCAGTATTCTGTGGAGTGACAAGTAATGTTTTATGGTACAGGGTGCATTATATGCACAGAATACGAGGTACTGTTATAAAATTGCACTTGACTTAAGTGAATGGGTGGTGTGGATTCACAAGTAGCTTTATTCTCAGTCCATTCGTCTTCGAAGAGAATACACCCAGAGGGCTGTAAGGTAACTGTGGTGTCAGCACGTTATCCAGACCTCCTCGAACAGCATGTGATTCCTGACTTAGAAGAGTGCAGCTGTGTGTAAACCACTGTTTAGATGTTACCTGTGCAGTGAAAGATGTGCTTCATGCAACCTTCCAGAAATGTGTTATCTCCAGAGGTTTTCCAGATAAGCCTGCAAGATCACCTGATTTAAATCCATATGACTTTTGGCTCTAGGTATATCTAAAAGAACACATTTCTCAGGGAGAAGTTCACACGTTGCTCAGATTCCACTGGAACTTCTATAAGTAACTGTTTGACACATTGTTTTACAGATGCAGCATCTTGTCGAGGTCTCAGTTGTCATATTTCACAAATAGTGTAAGTGGTGGTTAATAATAAAATCAACATCATATCTTTCTCGCACATTTCACCTTTTCTCCTTGTGTGCCATTCCTATTCCATTACACATCAAAACATTTATATACATCTCTCTTGCATTCATAGTGCCAGATTTGCATCTTGGGGCCAAAATTGGAACTAATACATTAACATATCAGAATAACTGCAAAGTTTTGCTGCCGTCAGATAATTACAATCCACACTGGACCTCTGTGAGCAGCTGCACTTTAATTGTAGCAACCTGGTATCTTATGGGACACTGCAGCTTATGTAAATAAAGTGTTTTTTCACCAGAAGAAAGCAGTGACAATATTGCATAAAGTAGATAACTACACATCTTGCAGAACCTTTTTACGGAACTTAGGATATTTCCACTCACTTCCTAGTCACTTATTCCATAATGATTTTTGATGCTGAGAATAAAAATTAAATTGTAACTTAACTGTGATGTACATAATCATACTACAAGACACAAAAATAATTTTCACATAGACTTTGCCTTGTCCAGGGTTAAGAATGGAGTTATGCACTCTGGTTGTAAAATACGAGATCTCTTGAAAGACCTCCAGAACTTAGTCCACAAAATTTTTTTACACTTACATTTTACTTATTGTGCAAGGTCTCCTTCAAAATACTCTCCTCCACAATTGATGCACTGCTCCCAACGCCGTTTCCACTTCCTGAAGCAGTCTCGGTGCGTCTTTTGTTGGTTGTTGCAAAGCACCATCTGTGAATTTTCTTTTATCTCGTCTGTTGTTGCATATATTCATCCTTTAAATGGGGTTTTCAACTTTGCAAATAAAAAAAATTTTTTAAAAATGTCTGCAGGGGCCATATCTAGCGAGTATGGAGCAGTACAGTGATTTTGTTTCTTGTGCAATAGTTATGCACCAAAAGGGATGAACATGGGGACACGTTATCAGGATGCAAGAGCCATGAATTGTTTCACCATATTTCTCGCAGGTGTCACATGTCCCGATAGTACCATCGATTAAGAGTTTTCCCTGCTGCATGAATTCATGGTGAACTAATCCTTCAAAGTTAAAGAAAACTATCAGCATGGCTGTGACATTTTATCTGTCCTGATAAGTTTTTTTTGGTCTTGGAGAACCCTTCCTGACCCATTGTGAAGATTGAACCTTGGTCTCAACATCATTACGATAGCTCCATGTCTCATCACCAGTTATGATTCTCTTTAGGGACATTTCATTTGCATGACTCAAAGGCTCTTCACAGATTGCTAGGTGAAGGTCTTTCTGGGCTTGACTTGTGAACCATGGGATGAACTAGGCAGCAACACGATGCATTCCACGATGATGTGTTAGGATTGCATGACATGATCCAATTGAAATGTTATATTCTTTTGCAATCTCTCATACAGTCAGTCTTCAATTGGCGCACAGTTTCATTGACATTCTTGAGATGATTGTTGTCCTGAACGAGGTTCATCTTTAACATCTGTCCAGCCATTGTTAAACCATGTGAACCATTCGTAACACTGAGAACGGCTGAAGCACTCAATACCGCAGGCTTCCTGCATCATTTGGTGTGTGTCTGTAAAGGTTTTCTTGAGTTTCAAGCAAAATTTAGTGCAGACATGATGCTCCTCTAACTGTGCCATTTTAAAATTCGAAAACTGTGTGACATGACATTATACTCAACACAGCACTGAACAATAAGTAACAGACATACAGCAATGAAACATCTGGCAGTTACACATTAAACAGGTGTGTGCAGGGATGCAATGTCCCATAATTGTTTGAACAGACCTCATATAAACGAACTCCCATCTAACATAAAGCAAGAAATTAGGAATCCATACCAATCTAAAATGAAAATTAAAAACGTACCTCATTAGCCACTCTTTTTACAAATTATTAAAATATTCAAGGGTTTAAAAGTTCTGTAATGGGCTACATAGAAAGGAGCAATGTTTGTAATAAAGCTCTATAACATGTAATAATGTACTGTAAATATAACTTTATTTATGGGTGTAAAAAGTATTTACTTTGAAAAATACTATTTTATTCCAGTGACTTAATAGCAGAGGAACAGCAGCTAAGCAAAAAAATTGAGGAGGCAGCATCTCGTTTCAGAATAGCAGCTTTCTTACTAATTTACTCAAATACCTCTAGTGGGCATTAGCAAGAATAAGATTATGCAATATAGTGTTAGTTTATTGTTTTACAGTACACAGATTAACTCTCTTTGATTTGTTCATCCTATGTTAATGTATACAGTGATTAGTGAAAAACTCGGGGTTCCAGCTGGGAGGCAGTGTTAAAATACAGCAGCATTTTGATGAGTGTTACACAATCACCATCTTCACTATCTGACTGGAAACCTGAGAGCTTGCACCAACAGCATACACTGGGTGAGCCTACATTATGTGTTAATGTTAATTAGTTACACATCACTGGAAGTTCTTCCTCTTGATGGGATATATGGAACAAAATGAGTGAATGAAAGAAAAATGAAGATATATTCCTCATTAATGATGATTAGAAATCATTTTGCTGATGACATACAAAATGCTGGTGTTAAAAGTGCATTGAAATGAAGATGAATGTGCGCTGTCTCAGTACTGCTTGAATTGTGCAGCTCTCAGCTTACGGTACTCTTCAAGAAACATTTAGTATCTGCCTTGCTATTCACTGTGAATAGAATGATCCTGTATACAACTGATAAAAATACGGTATACTCTCAGCTCAGGAGTTAGTATTCTGATAATTATGCCTCAGTATTGTATCTTCATTGCTGTTGAAACACTTTGTGAATGAATCTCACCCTTCAGTATTCACCATACTTTCTCTCCTAGCATATAATATCAGCTTAGCCTAGTCACGATAAGATTTACCCACGTACGTTAGTTATGCATTTGTAAATAAGCTGCAAGTCACTGTAGTTAAATTTGTGACGATTGGCATATAAAAAATATGAAATACATTGCTTTACAGATAAAAAAGATTTCAGAAGTTCTGAATGCTGTAAATGTGATTAGATTAGATTTACTTTCATTCCAATTGATCCGTAGTGAGGAGGTCCTCCAGGATGTGCAACATGTCAGAAAAACAACAATACATGACAAATATTTACAACTAAAACAAATAAGCTAATGTACCATTCCACAGGTCCCAAGTGGAATGATCGTCATTTTTAATGAACACTATATGAAAGTCATTTTACAAATATTAATGCAATGAATTTAAAATAAAAAAGTTTTTTATTTATTTATAAGGTAATAAACATGTAATACAACTACTATAATACTTATTTACAATGAACACATTACTGCACTGAAATGGTGCAGAAGTTAGATTGTACTTACACACACACACACACACACACACACACACACACACACACATTTACAATGAACACATTACTGCACTGAAATTGTGCAGAAGTTATATTGTACTTATAAATATTCCCAAACAGTAAGCTGCACAAGGGTGCCTTAACTTTTCCACATCAATCATGTGTAAGTTGTGAATTTATGAACCTCAGTTACAAAGAGTTTTTTCTCTGTTATGTAACTTGCAATTTTTCATTATAGTTTCTGATATCTAATTGTAATGAAAGAACCTGACAGCATAATTTTTTTAAAAAAGTAATTTAGGAAAATCTGCAGAAGTGGTGAATCATTCTTCCAAGTATTCAAGTTGTTAAAATCCTGACTTTTTCCCTATCTTGTGTTGTGGGCAGCAGGAGACATTTCAATTGAATGCATATTTTGTGAGACACTTTCCTCACCAAACAGCAAATACAGACAATCGAAGGGTTAGACAAAAAATTGCAGGCAACTGGTATATTTTGTGATCTGTCAAAGGCATTTGACTGTGTAAATCACAATATCCTTTTAAGTAAATTAGAGTATTATAGTGTAACAGGAAATGCTGCAAAATGGTTCAAATATTATATCTCTGGGAGGAAACAAAGGGTGTTATTAGGAAAGAGACATGTATCAAGCTATCAGGCATCATCCAACTGCGAACTAATTACATGTGGGGTCCCACAAGGTTCCATTTTGGGGCCCTTACTTTTTCTTGTGTATATCAATGACCTTTCATCAGTAACATTACCAGATGCCAAGTTTGTTTTATTTGCCGATGATACAAACATTGCAATAAATAGCAAATTTAAGTGTAGTCTTAGGAAGATCAGCTAATAAAATATTTGTGGACATTAATCACTGGTTTCTAGCCAATTCTTTGTCACTAAACTTTGAAAAAACACACTACATGCAGTTCAGAACTTGTAAAGGGTGTCCCACGAGTATATGTCTAACATACGATGACAAGAAGATGGAAGAAGTGGACAATGTTAAATTCTTGGGATTACAGCTTGATAATAAATTCAACTGGGAGGAGCACACCACAGAACTGCTGAAGTGTCTTAACAAATCTCTGTTTGCAATGCGAATTTTGTCAGACATAGGGGATATAAAAATGAAAAAGCTGGCATACTATGCTTACTTTCATTCCGTAATGCCATATGGGATTATTTTTTGGGGTAATTCATCAAGCCAAGCTAAAGTTTTCCGGGCACAAAAACGTTCAGTAAGAGTTATATGTGGTGTGAACTCAAGAACAGCCTGCAGAAGCCTGTTTAGGGAACTAGGGATACTAACTACTGCTTCCCAATATATTTATTCCTTAATGAAATTTGTCATTTTAAAATACATCACTTTTTCAAACCAACAGCTCAATTCACGGAATCAATACTAGAAATAATCTTCACAAGGATTTAAAGTCACTTAGTCTTGTACAAAAAGGTGTGCATTATTCAGGAACACACATTTTCAATAACTTGTCAGCAGCCATAAAAAGCTTAACAACCAATGAAATTCAGTTTAAGAGAAGCCTAAAGGATTTATTGGTGGCCAACTCCTTCTACTCCATTGATGAATTTCTCAGTAAAACCAACTGATTTGTATATATATATGAGACATCCAGATGCTTGGTATCAGCCATAAGCATTGTCCAGTCATAGGAGTAACATCATTGATCAGAACTCCAACAGTGTCTCCGAGCTAACTCCTCTTGATTGCAAGAACAGATTTGAATACGTGGTATTATTTAGGTAGTATCCATTTTGAACTTCTTCGTGGACATATTAAATTATGGTTGTTAAGATCTAAAAATGATACAGCTATCTCCCCAGTGTAGTGAAAGTTCACAAGAAAGAAGTAATCAGTTTATGAATACACAGTGTAGTGAAAGTTCACAAGAAAGAAGTAATCAATTGATGAAGAACTTTTTGTTGTGAATAGGTTACTTTTGAAGATTACATTCCTGAACGTAGCAGACTTTACAGAAGTGTGGAAGGAATGTTGCCACACTTAAATAATTATGCTAAAGCCTTGGTCTCAAGGTTCAATCTTCACAATGGGTTGTGAAAGGTTCTCGAAGACCATAAAAAACTTGCCAGATCAGGTGAAATGTAAAGCCAGGCTGATAGTTTTCTTTGACTGTGAAGGATTAGTTCACTATGAATTCGTGCCACAGGCAAAAACCGTTAATCGATGGTACTATCAGGACATATGACTACTGCAAGAAATTTGGTGAAACAATTCATGGCTCTTGCATCATGATAGTGTGTCTGCAAGTTCATCCCATCTGGTACATGACTATTGCACAAAAAACAAAATCACTGTGCAGCTCCAGATTCGATACTCACCTGATATTGCTCCTAAAGACTTTTTTTTTTTAAATTTCCAAAGTTGAAAACCCCATTGAAAGGACAAAAATATGCAGTGACAGACAAGACAAAGGAAAATTCACAGATGGTGCTTCGACTGAACTAACAAAAGGCATACTAAGACTGCTTCAGGGAGTGCAAATGGAATGACGTTAGGAGCAGTGTATCAATTGTGGAGGAGAGTATTTTGAAGGAGATCATGCACAGTAAGTAAAATGTAAGTGTAGAAAAATTTTGTGGACAAAGCTCTGGAATTTTTTGAACAGATCTCGTATTTTACCTCCAGGGAACATACCTCCATTCTGAACCCTGGACAAGGGGGCAAAGCCTACATGAAAATTGTTTTTGTGTCTTGTATAATGATTAAGTACATTACAGGTGAGATGAAACTAATTTTTATTCTCAGCAACAAAAACCATTAAGGGATAAATGTACTAGGAATTGAGTGGAAATATCCTAAGTTCTTTAAAAAAGCTTCTGCAAGATAAACAGTTATCTACTTTATGCAATATTCTCACTCCTATCTTCTGGTGAAGAAACACTTTGTTTACACAAACTGCAGTGTCACAGAAGATACCAGGTTGCTACAATTAGAGTGCAGCTACTCTCAGAGCTCCAGTGTGGACTGCAATTATCTTATGACAGCAAAACTTTACAGTTATTCTAATGTGTTAATGTATTAGTTCCAATTTTGGCCCCAAGATGCAAATCTGGCACTGTGATTGCAAGAGAGATGCATATAAATGTTTTGATGTGTCATGGATTAGGAATGGGACACAAGCAGAAAAGGTCAAACATGTGAGAAAGATATAATGTTGATTTTATTATTAACCACCACTTACACTATTTGTGCAATATGTCAGCCGAGACCTTGGCAAGATGATGCATCTGTAAAACAACGTGATGAACAGTTACTTTCAGAAGTTCCAGTGGAATCTGAGCAATGTGTTCCTATATGCTGCCCTTCAGATCAGGTAGAGACTGAATGTGTCCCTGAGAAATGAGTTGTTTTAGATATACCCAGAGCCATAAGTCATATGGATTCAAATCAGTTGATCTTGCAGGCTATGCATCTGGAAAACCTATGGAGCTGCCGTCACTGCAGATACATCATCCCCTATGGCAGCTGTCAAAATGCAGGTACTGTTGATGGTTGGTGGATTTAATGTGGATGAAGGTGGGGATGGAGCCATCAGAGAGGAGGAGGTCAGCTTCCAGGAAGGTGGCACACTGGGTTGAGGAGGACCACGTGAAGTGGGTGGGAGAGAAGGTGTTGATGTTGTGAAAGTAAGAGGATAAGGTGTCCTGGGCCTGAGTCCAGATAAAGAAGATATCATCAATGAACCTGAACCACTCTAGGGATTTGGGAGACTGGGAAGATTTCCTCTATACTTCCCAAGGTTGGCATAGGTCGGTGCCTTCCCTTCCTAGAAGTAGTCATGTGTTACGACATAGTTAGTAAGGTGTATGACAAAAGAGGTTGTGGGTTTGGGGCCTGGAGGACATTGGGAGAGTTAGCATTCAGTAACAGCAAGACCATGGGCATGAGGGATTTTGGTGTATAGTGAATTGGCAGGTCATCTGTGAAAGCAACCATGCCATGTACCAGTTCTGCTGCAATCATTGTTCGGCTTTTTGTACTGACGTTACTACCAACCAGCTGTCCACTAGTATGAATAGCCACCTCTGACTGCGGCCAAGAGCGAAGCAGACCACCCTGTGGCACAACATGCGGCTGAATGTAACACTCTTGATTTCAATGGTTACTTCACAACCCGATCCAACTGGATCCTCCCCTCCACTACCATCTGTTCTGAACTGGGCAGATTGTAGTTATACTTACAACACATTCTTCACTTCCAAAATGATTCCAGCTCAACCTACAGTAGCTTACTGCCCCCAAATCTCCCACCCAACAGTTTTTTCCACCCCGGGTGTCCAGTTACCTTCTCCCAATTTGTGTCCCCTCACCTTCAATGTGCACAGCTCTCTGCTAGTGCATCCACCCATCTTTTCCCATTATGTGCTCCTCTCCTCTCCTCTCCTCTCCTCTCCTCTCCTCTCCTCTCCTCTCCTCTCCCTGTTTTCCCCTCTCTCCCTCCCCCACAGCCCCCAACATTGATGCTATGTGTGGCAACAACCCTGTTCTGCCACCTGTACCTCCTTCATGCTCCACCAAATGCTGCTGATTCCTCTTACCACCACCTGTACCCTGCTGTCACTCAGTCCTCCCTAACCCACTCCAGATTGTTGCTCCTGTTCAGTGCATTTATGTTGTGTTTTAGGTGGAGATAGTGGTGATGGGTGTGTGAGGTGTGCTTGTTTGTATGAATGTGTATGCATTCCCCCTCTGAAAAATTCTTTGCTGAAAAGTTTATAAGTAACAATCTTTTCATCACCCCTGTCTCCAACTCAACATGTCATCATGACAGTGAGTAGCAATCTATCCTTTGCATAATATTATTGATATCCCATCCTGGGCTTTCCATTTTTGCTTTTGTTCTTAGTAGATTGATACTCTTCACAGGTAAACGGTCAGATTTTGTCATCCTGATGGCACAATATTTTGGCGGTCCAACTGTCCACCATCTTCACGTGAGATTGCAGGTGCACAGTCATGCCAGAACTGAGGTAATATTGGATACGGCTGCTTCTTTATATCACCTTGCCGCTAAAAACTAACAAAAATGTTGAATTGCAAATTAATAATGCAGCCAGTCGAAAACCAGACTGTTGTTGTTTTATATCTGAAAAATAGGGTGTTACATCTTGCTTAAAGGAAAACCTTTGTCTCCATTAATAATATCATCAGATAATCTTATTTCGATGGATTCCTAAGTACACAATATCTGTAATGGGAAGCCAGAGCAATAATTTGCATATCTTTGAATGACATATTATGCCTTTCATTGAGACAGCGTTCAGCAGTGCCAGATATTTTGGGCTGGAGCAAACGTGTGAGACGTTGATGTACAACACATTGGTCATGAAATGTATGAATAGTCTGTCCAATATATGCCTTTCTGCAATGACAGGGAATTTTATATACCCCAGGCTTCCTCAGTCAAAATCATCTTTAACAGTTCCAAGAAGGACTCTAGGTTTGGCCAAAGGCAAAAGGACACTTTTAATATTGTATTTTCTGTGAATTCTTGAAATTTCCGAAGAAGTACTCCCCGTAAAGGGTAAAAAAGCATCTGATTTACAAGTGTCCATTGTTGTTTCACTTGGTGGTTCAGATTGAAAAGTGTGAACTGTTTCGTGATCAGTGTATCCATTTTGCCCGAAAACAACCTTAAGATAATCCATTTCCTGCATTAAATTATCAGAATTCAAAATAGCACAAGTTCTTTTGACCAAAACTCCTATCCATTGATGCAGTGAATGACAACTAGTAGCATGGAGGTATTGGTCTGTATGCATCAGTTTATGGTATACATTGTGTCCCAAAGTTCCATTTTCGTTTTTGTGTACTAAAACATCCAAAAAAGGTAAATTGCCATCTTCTTCAATTTCAGTTGAAAATTTGATGCATGAATGAAGGCAGTTAAAATCATCTAAAAACTGATGAAGAGCTTCCATACCATGTGGCCAAATGATAAAAATATCATCCACATATCTCAAAAAACATGTGGGTTTAAGAGAAGAAGTCCTGAGTGTGGTATATATATATAAGCAATATGTGGCATTTTTCAGGTATAAAATAACAACAGTCTGGTTTTTGATCAGCTGCATCTTAATTTGCGATTTATAGCTTTTGTGGTGCTGCAATTGCCAGTGGTGCTGCAATTCTTCATTTCGTAAAGGGCAGCCCTTTCACTTCTTGTGCACACATTGCGATCTGTTCCCAGGGTATAAAGGAGCCACTGTATCTGATGTTATCTCTGTTTTGGTATGACTGTGCATCTGGAATCTCCCCTGAAGATGATGCTGGTTGGACCATTGAAATATCATGTCGTCAATGCTGAAATCTGGCTGCATACCCATTAAGAGCATCAACATTTATTATGTTGGAGAAATCTACTGAATCACATGTTGCTGGTATACTTTACAGAACTAGCCAGCAGTGGCTCAGTGTGTTACACTTTGGTGAAGGTATTCCTTCATGTTGGAATTTACAGTACATAATGTGGAAATGAGTCTCATGCCATAATAAGCCAGTTAGCACTTGTGTTTCATGCAGGATGGATGTTCCAGTCTTGTGTTGTATTGTTTGTGGGATTGTCTCATGCATGCTGATTTCTCCATGCTTGATTTTCTTCAAGTGGATTAATTTTCTGTGTTAATCTACATTTTTTTTATTTACAACTTTTATTTCATTACTTCATCCTGATTTTTTGGCATTTGAGTATAACACAAACTTTGATGATTTTCAGCACTCAGAAATGTATAAAGTATTGACAGATTAATGACTTTGCAGGCAAGGTTTTTACATAATTATTTGTGCGCTGGGTGGTTGGTTTTCAGTGCTGTGCATGTATAGATATCTGAGGAAGTGCTCGAAAGTAAGCTAGTAGGCTCGTTGTACATAGCTGCAGAAGATGACTGCTTTTGCCACAGGTGCCTGTAGGAATTTTAAAGTAATGTTTAAAGTTGACCTGTTTTAAACAGCAGAAGATTGGCTCAAAGACAAACACGGGGAGCGTGCAAGGGATAAGTCCCTGCAGGCGCACTATCCTCTGTGCCCTCGGTGGCTCAGATGGATAGAGCGTCTGCCATGTAGGCAGGAGATCCCAGGTTCGAGTCCCGGTCAGGGCACACATTTTCAGTATGTCCCCAATGAAGTATATGAACGCCTGTTTGCAGCTAGGGTGTCCATTTAATTATCATTTCAAGCAGACAAGGCATTCAGACTGACATATGGGGTGCTTTTGTTGCCTACCATCCTGTTTCAGTTCTTTTCTGTTGTAAATGTGTGGCAACTGTCTACAACCTTAACAGTATGTGCTTCATTTTCTCATTCTCTTCATTGAAGACAGCTGAATGTATACCTCAAATACACTACAGCACTACACTACAGTACTCAAGAATAGGTTGCCTGAGAGTCCTATACATAGTTTCATTTTAGATGTGATAAATGTTTGTTTGTGCTGTGATAAATGTTTGTTTGTGTTGTCATTGATTTGTGTGTTCATTATACATCACATTGGTTTTATGACATTATCCAGAATAATTATTCACTATAGTTGAGAGGCTGTAGTTCAGTACTTTTGGTTTTGTTTGGTTTACACACACTATCTTACATTTGTTCACTTTGAATAAAAATAAAAATTGTTTAAGTTTTATTGCTTGTTCGTGCGGCCATCTTCTGCAGCAGCTGTTAACATCTGTTATTATGGCTTATCTGTCTTGAGCTGACTGCAATGCAATTAAAAAGAATTACGCCAGATGCCTTTCGCTTTTATTTACATAGCATCTTCTGTGGTATTCTGTAAATTGGATACACACTTTTGTACATTTATTTTTTGATTATTTTAGGTTAAAAACAGCATTTTCTTTATGAAGTTGGTCTGTAAGCTACTTACAGTGTTTCTTTACATAGTCTGCACCTTCCCCTCTTGTTAGCAGTGGTCGATGTCGACAGGCTTCATTTCACATCTTCAGTTTGGCATTTTGCATTATTTCCTGTGCTGCACTATTTGGAATTGATTTTCTTAACTGTTTTTCATTCATCACTGCTACAGTTTTATGCTTATTCACTTGTTTTCGTTCATGTTGTGAGTGTTGCCAACCTATGAAACAATTGTGTGTGTGTGTGTGTGTGTGTGTGTGTGTGTGTGTGAGAGAGAGAGAGAGAGAGAGAGAGAGAGAGAGAGAGAGAGAGAGAGTTAGTGAGTTAGTGAAATTGTCTTGTATGTAGGTAGAGACGTGTAGGTAGAGACGTGAGAGGGGTGGTGGTGTTTTCTTCCTCCCCCCTCTCCAAGGGAGGGAGGAATGACAGGGATGGCCTGGGCAGTGACTATGATTATTGCATATATTTTTGAAGTTAATCATTTATGATAATTTCCTGTATACTTTAAAATCTTTACCTGAGTCATCTCATTTATATACATGCATGGTTTCAGAAAATACAAAATCTATACGTTATCAGTTACGTGTGTGTGCATGCGTGCGTGTGTGTGTGTGTGTGTGTGTGCGTGCGTGTGTGTGTGTGTGTGTGTGTGTGTGTGTGTGTGTGTGTGTGTGTGAATGCACATGCGTGCTTGCATGTTTTACTTTTATGCTATCTTAGTTTCCGTCTTCTATAAATTAACATTTGACTTTATTAAATCTTTTAGACGATAGTGTGGCAACATTAAGGCAAGTTGCAGCCAGGATGCTTCCTTCAATGAAAACACTATGCAAACTCCCAGAAGATAAAAATCTTTTGGAGATGCTGGATTCAACTGTGAATCGACTACTTGAAGATTCTGATAGAGAGGTGCAGACTGTGGCAAAATCTGTGCACAGTAAATTGAAGGAAATTGAGGTAAGAATAGGAGTATTACATTATTTGTGAACTGGTGACTGTATACACTTAAACACATTAAATTTGACACTACTTGGACTGTCCTGCATCTGGAGTGATATGTATCCTGGAATATTTGCAGATATTAACCATCATTTCTGGTTACATATCAGAACTACACAGTATTTTCCTTGTCTGTAGAACTAGCACCAGTGAGATAAAAGTTAGCAACCTTAAGATTACTTTTTAAAGTGATTTTTTTCCCAGTCAGTAAAATGTGTACTGGTACTTACCATCTTGTGCCGTTCAAATGGTGCAGAGTTTGAAAAAGTGTTGCCAGATAAAACCGGCATTAACACTTGAGGCAAACTAGTGTTTTTATTTGTAAAGTGAGTTCCACATTGGTGCAGAAAAACAGAGCCAGTTCATTCTTCCATTTTTATCAAGTGCTCTTCATTCTTTCTTATGACAACACTACTTACAGAATGTTCAGTTTCAACAAAGAAGTAATTGCACACATTAATTCTGTAGAGTAAGATTGAAAAGTTTTTATATCAAACATTTCACACCATACATGTGACACCGAGACATTAAAAAAGTGACACGCTTAAGGTAAACAAGGAAATGACAATCTATAGTCTGATTAAAACTACTTGTTAGTATCCAGTTGGAGCCCAGAACACCACATGCAAACTCTCTGCCAATGCCAATGCACCACAACAAACCATCAGTTGAATTTCAGGTTTCGGATAGTGTACTGTACACTCATAATCTGTTAGTGGACACTGCTGACAGCCCTTTTAACTGTTGCTGGCTGGAGCAGGCAAAACTGCATACTGTCTGAGTCTTAACCAAGGCACAGCAGACAGCTGACGTGAAAGTGTTTTAATACCATGTAACAAACATCATGCATCAAGTAGTTTTAATCAGAATGTAACACCTATTTCAAATTAAATTCTCTCTCTCTCTCTCTCTCTCTCTCTCTCTCTCTCTCTCTCTCTCTCTCTCTCTCACACACACACACACACACATACAGACACAGACACACACACACACACACACACACACACACACACACACAGTGTGCCCTCGTAAGAGAAGATGGTTGAATAATCAAAAATGTTGTTAACAGTGTGTCATAGTGAAACAGCATTCACCAGAAAGAAGAAAAGAAGGAAGATTAGGGTTTAGTGTACTGTAAATGCCAACATTACATCAGACTGTGGGTCATATGCCAATATTCCCTACTGGTATCCTGAATAGCCTTTTTTAAATTAATAGTTCTGTTATGCACAATAAGATCTTTAGTCATTTATAAGCTCATATATAATAGAATCTAATTAACATTGTCAGTAATTATTATGACAGACACTCATTTGTTTATGTGGTGTGCAGAGGCTCTTTCACTGATAACCCTCTGATGCTTTGGATGCAGTAGCCTGTATCATACTTGTGGTATTTAAATCATCACTATCAGATATGTAATGGCTTGTATATACTTTACAAAAGTAAAGGTTAATTGTAGAAACAGAGGTACTGTATTTGTAAAGACGTACAGGAGTCGTAACTGATGAATGCAAAATGGCTGAAACCCTAAACATTATTGAGCTAAGTAATGCTGAAAGCACAACTAATCATAATAACTTGAAATACTATAACTTTTAGATAATTAAGTTTGTTGTATACCATTTTTTTAATTTTTGAAGGCTTGAAGCAATTAAAGGAATTATTTGAATAAACCGACAAAAAGTAAACAGATATGATGTGCGACAGTATTAGTTATATATAAAAAAAAAAAAGGGTTAGGTGCGTGTTGATTTCTTTGTCTTGTTGTGCTATACTGTAATTTAAGAATTTTTAAGATCTTAATAATAATGAGAAATCAGTTGTCTTTGAGGCTATTTGGATATGGAATTTGTGTCAGATAATCATTTGTTTTACTATGTCATGTGGAAAATGTTACAATATATAGTTCGGGTTTACAGGTTGTAAAAGCAACAGATGAAGTGGATTTAATAGAAAAGCAGCGCGTGGAAGAAGAAATAGCAGTGGAACAAAGGGAACCCCCAGAAAGTTGGCTGCAGAGTGCATCACTCCTGTCTGGCATGATAAATAATGGCAGTAAGTTTTTTGGTTGTCTTGAAATAAATATCTAATTTGTAATTTAAATTTCCATTTTAAATTTAATACATGTAGAAATTGTGTGTTGTGGAGAAGAATTTAGATGTTTGTTACCGATATAAGACTACTTCTTTCCTTGTTAACATTTGCGTTGGTTACCCTGAGGAGGTGTCCATGAGTTCATGGGACCATAAGCCATTAGTTGATGATGGTTTTCAGATCTTTGCTCTTAGAAATTTCACATCTTATGTAGTACTTTTGCTCTTAACTAGGTATCAAATTCAGCTTTTACTTCACTTAATTTCAAGTTGTCTTCTTTTACATTGATTTATGTTCTTTGAGAACAGGTGGCTTGCTTCAATAATTAAAACATGTACCAGTTAAGTACAGTACCTGCATTTAATAGAATATCATAGCCATGGCAGAAGATTTGATGTCTCGAAGTCAGGGTGATACTGTGTGTTTTTTCTGAATTCATGCAGTGAAATGACTAATCATATCCATTATTCTTCTCCATCTGAAAACAGTAGTTCTTGTCCTTTTGTACTTCCTACACAAAATCCAGCCCAGATTTGATGTCACTCCTAAAATTTTCCTTGTGATATGTTTTATGACCCTTGTGACTGCTCTCGCATCAAAACTTGATCTGTGCATCCACAGCCAAAACCATTGAAATTAGAGTGCAAACAGAGACTTACTGAGAGTCATTCTTCCCATGCATTATTCATGATGCAACAGGGAAGTGCGACATGAGTATGTTTCTGAAGTACCCTCTGCCTGCCTCCATAAGATGGTTGTTGAATGCTCAGTGAACTACTCCTTACTTGTACATAGATTACAGATATATAGAATCAGGAAAAGTGCTTTACAGTGGTTCACTGATCACAGATAGAGAGTAATTGTATCTTCAAATTCAAGCAATTATTCCTCAAAATGGAAAACTATTTCCCAAGGAGTCTCAGAGGGTTTGATATTGGGTACCTATCAGCTTCTCTTCTACATAAAAGACCTACCACTTGTTATTGATGTTCATTCAGTTTTATTTGCTGATGATATATGAATTCCAATTCAAAATGAGGTGCCTGAAAGAATCCCAGAAAGTGCGAGAAATACTTTAAAAAAATTGACTCGTTGTTCCATCACAATAGACTAAAACTTAATGTAACTATAACCAAAATGGTGCAATTTCAAACTATGTCATAAGAATGGAGTGAAATAAAAATAACTTGCTATGGTCAGGATACTACAAAAACAAAGCACGTAAAGTTTTTAGACCTTAATCTTGATAAAAATTTAAATTGGAAGGGACACTTTTACTACTTAGTAAACAATCTGAAAAGCTTAGGATTTGCAATGTCTATTTTATCAAGTGCCAAAAGCATGGACACCAGAGAGACAGTCTACCACTGCCACTTTGAGTCAGTTAGTCATTATGGTGTAATCTGAGGAAATCTAGCAAATGTCTCAAGAAAATAATTAGGAATATGTGTGTTACCAAACAATGTGAACCCTGTTTGCCACAGTTAAAAAATTTAAAAATGCTATCCATTCCCTCCCTTTATGCATATGAGGTGCTATCCAAAATATTCAGGACTAGTGCTGCCATCTGTTGAAAACCTTACCTTTGTACTAAAGGTTACCATCACCCTCGAAGTAGTTCCCATCCGCATGTACACACCAGTCCCAGCGCTTCTGCCACTCGTCAAATGTTTTCTGGAAGTCCTGTTCTTTGAGGGTGTATATCACTGTCAGTGATGCATCCCGTATCCTCTCTAGAGTGTCGAACCGATGTCCTTCCAACTTGAGTTTCAGTTTTGGGAATAGCACGAAGTCGCAGGATGCCAAATCTGCCGAGTATGGTGGGTTGGGTACAACCGCCATGTTGTTTTTTGCCAAAAAGGTCCTGGTGAGCACGGACACGTGACAGGGCGTGTTTTCGTGATGCAGCGGCCAGTTCCCATGACGCCAAAGTTCGGGCCAACATCGCCGCACGTTTTCACAGAGCCTTTGCAAAACGTCACAGTAGTATACATAATTCACTGTTTGGTTGGGTGGTATCAAAGAAAATGATGATCGTGCTCTCCAGTGTGAGCATCATCTTCGACGTCTGTACGGCCAGCCCTGAACCAATCATGCCACTCAAACACATGCGTACGGCTCAAGCTCTGTCCCCCAAACACTTCTTGAATCATTGTAAGGGTCTCCATAGCACTTTTGCTGAGATTCACACAGAATTTTGATACACACGCGCTGTTCTGTTTGCAGATCCATCGTAAAATCGCCACATACCAAACACAGAGTATTATGGAAAACACTGTGGACATGCAATGCGTCCTCCCAGCTGAATGCCAGTCCTCCAAGCTGAATGCCACTCCGCTCACTGACTCATCAGATATGCAGCTCTTGCCACCTAGTGGTGCAAAGAACTACTACTCTTACTTTCCAGATGGCAGCACCAGTCCCGAAAATTTTGGATTCCATCTCGTATGAGGTGTTTATTTTCACATATGAAAACCAACACAGACCTGACACTTTACCCGTTTCCACCACAACTACAACACTTACCACAAAGATGAGTTGAAACTTTCAACACACTGTTTAAATAAATTTCCTTTATTTCACGTCCATGAACACAAATTTTTATGTCCTCAGACTGCCGGTTTCGGTCAGCATTGACCATCTTCAAATCTGTTTTATAAAAACATGTCCTGATATACTGGAGCCATAGTGGCATCATCAAATGCTGAACATAAAATCAGCACTAGCATTGTCAAACTTATATAAATAATAATATACACAAGAATCGTCTTGTCAGCAGCACTGCTGTTCAAAAGAAACTGCCATACAGTAGCCACAAAATGGTTGTGTTGCAAGTTTGTCAGATGTTGCTACTGTGACAGATGTCACTACTGTGACAGTAGCAACATCTTTGGAACTAGCAACACAACCATTTTGTGGTTACTGTATAGCAGTTTGTTTTGAACAGTAGGTCTTGCCCACGAGATGACTATTGTGTATACTATTAAATAAGTTTGACAATGCTGGCGCTGATTTTGTGTTCAGCATTTGACGATAACACTATGGCTCCAGTTTTTATAAAACAGATATAAATATGGTCATTGCTGACTGAAACTGGCAGTCTGCGGACATAAAAATTTGTGACCATAAATGTGAAATAAGGGAAGTTTATTTTATTTTCAGATCACTGTTCAATTTTTGACTATGTCGCAGCTTGTGGAACACTGTTTAAAGCTCTATGCCCAAACACCAGAGTACATAGATTTAAAAATTTAGAATAAAACTAGGGAACCCGGCAATGCTTCCCAATTGCTACTTACGCATGGGATTGGATATACGTCCTAATATCCTTCTCCCCATCGCTGTGTCTATCTCGTCCTCTCTTACCTCTCTGTCCATATCCCTCTTCCCCTTCTTTATATCCATTTCCTCCCCCTTTGCTGTCCATCTATTCTTTCCTCCTCTCTCTGAACTTATATATTGTTACTGCAAATGGAACCTTGATTGGGACTGGAAGTCGAAATGAATGGGATTCATTAGTACCCGGGGTATGAGAGAGACCTTTCCAGCTTCTGGATCTGTGAGGATAGTGCCATTAATGACAGTATTTACCATAGTAGTTAATCTGCAAACAGATAGGATTATTGTGTCAGCCATAAACACAACTTTCCTGTTTTCTGTTAAAAGATAACGGAACAGCACATTTTCACAGCACAGCTTAGCATCAGCTGATTTAATGGGAAATGTTTGTTATATATGTCTATGTATCCAGTGGTTTAGGCTGTGTGTTGTCAGTCAGCCAGCCATTCAGTCAGTCAAGAAAGGATTCGTTCAACCAAATATTTCCTTGAATCTGTGTGAATTAAAGACCAGTTTCAGTAAGAATATGAGTTTATTGATCTTTTGGATTTGCAGCTCTTTCTTTCTTTCCATGTTTGCAGTTAAATTATAGGATGTAGTTTCCCCCTTTTTTGCAAACACACTGGTTTTTTCTTTTTACCCAAAAATGGGTAAAAAGAAAAAAAAATTGTGTTTGCAAAAGGATGGAACCTATATCCTGTAATGAAGTTATTGAAATGAAATAAATTGGAATTAATTTTTGCAGAGTCATAATGAATCGTGCTTGAGAAATTCCTATTCGACTGGCCTCCAAAAGCTGTTCAAGATCTTTGTCAGTCTAATTGACTTGACGATCATGCTTGCATTGTGTGTACACCAACTGATATTTTGACGTCTCACTGGTGGCATTTTTTCCAAAGAAATAAACCACAAACTGAAATCGCAACACACCAAATTACCATGAAGTGACATCAATTAAATCTTTGCAACACACCAAAGATATTATCACCATTGATAAAACACTTAAATATTACTTTTAATTGTATTTATTTTCCCAAAATATCAATATTCAATGTGGAATTTGTTGTAATTATGAAAACATGCGAGAGCAGACATGTCGGACTGAACGTATTTTTTTGGTTATGAAAACGTGACAGCAGAACTATCAAACTGGCCATTATATTTCTTTCATTGAGATTTTAGTACAAAAATAACATTCATATTTCCGACTTTTCTGGAGCGTTTTCCAAAATTTTCATTCATACAAATCTTGTTCTGACAATTATGAACACAACAAAAAATAAATCAGCCAAATCGTTCAAGCCGTTCTCAAGGGCTGATCTTCCATACATGTGGCAATTGATTTTTATTTATAGATATTAGAATAAAATGAGAGGCAGTAATATATTGAACATGAAGCACAGTACATTGTAAGCTCTTCTGGTGGAAAAGTGTTGTTCTATTGAAGAACTAGGTGAGGACATTTTCACAGTTTGGAAAAGGAAATTACATATTTTTTGTGCACTGAAAACTATAATAAGTATTTGCATAACTATATCTTAGAAACTTACATGAAATAAAGTAAACTTTTGTATTTATCCTAAAATTTTCATATCGTGAAACTTTATAGAAGATTCTGTATCACAAATAAAATAGAAAGAAATATTCCACATGGGAAAAATATATTAAAAACAAAGATTCCATGACTTACCAAACGGGAAAGCGCTGGTAGATAGGCACAAAAAAAAAAAAAAAAAAAAAAAAAAAAAAAAAAAAAAAAAAAAAAAAAGACCACACACACACACACACACACACACACACACACACACACACACACACACACAAAATTTCAAGCTTTCACAACCCATGGTTGCTTCGTCAGGAGAGGGAAAGATGAAAGGAGAGGGTAAGGAGTCATTCCAATCCCGGGAGTGGAAAGACTTACGTTAGGGGGAAAAAAGGACAGGTATACACTCGTGCACACACATATCCATCCACACATATACAGACACAAGTAGATATATTTAAAGGCAAAGAGTTTGGGCAGAGATGTCAGTCGAGGCGGAAGTGCAGAGGCATTCTTTCCTGACGAAGCAACCGTGGGTTGCAAAAGCTTGAAATTTTGTGTGGGTTGCAAAAGCTTGAAATTTTGTGTGTGTGTTTGTGTGTGTGTTTTTGTTTTTTTTTATTGTGCCTATCTACCAGCACTTTCCTGTTTGGTAAGTCATGGAATCTTTGTTTTTAATATATTCTATATCACAAGATGAATAAATATCATTTCACATTGTAGACATAAATATAGAGCTGGAAAATTAAATATGTTGGAGAAATATTAAGATGTTAACATCTGGATTGCCATTGTGAAACCATTGTTGAATGCAATTAAGAGTGTGTTATGGGGAAAGAACTGCACACGATCATGTTGAGACTTATATGGAGACATTCTGAGATCCAGTACTGGAAATGAATTTAAGAATTTAACTGTGAACAAACACTAGATATTTACGAGAATTTTTTGAAGTGAATTTAAGATGCAACAAAATAACTTGGCAGATTGGTGTGTACTGAATCTGAGAATTTACAAATGAAGGAAAATTTGGATTTGACAGTTCATTATCAACAAAGTCATTAGAGATAAAGCACACGCTAGGATAGGACAGGGACTGGGGAGGAAGTGTAGTTTACAAGGGAGTGTTGTTGGTATTCTCACTGCATTTGATTAGATTAAAAATGTTAGCTTTCAGTGATAATCTCCATTATCTTTGTCAGGAACAACTGCCAGAGATTGTGTTGATGCAGGTGAAGCTACTAGCATTACTGGAATCTGAACAACTTGATAAAATTCTCTATAGTGTCTCAGTGTTGGAAGCTTGCTTCCATGCACTTAGATGACAGCTACTGTCATATTTATTGTTCACATTATGATCTCCATGCTCTTTGATGACAGATTCTAGTAAGGTGATGCACGAAACAGTTATTTGTTCATCAAACATAATTGTATATTCATTTGTGAGGCCATGCTCAGCAACCACCGATTTTTTGCATTTCACCATTTTCATTAGGCCATTGGTGTTCTACACAGCATTTAGAAACTGTGTAGATTGAGTGACAGCTTCTGAACTTATAAGACATGTTACAAATTCCTCAGATCCTGAGACCAAGACTGTCCTTAACTGGCTGCAGATCCTCTTTTTCTCTTTTTGATCAGTCAAAAATTGGTTTATGTCTTGTCTGGCCAGAACCTTACCTATTTTGCTAGATGCAGCCTTGCAGAAAGAATACAGGGCAATAGTAGGATCTTACGGTAATTATTTAACATCTCCACATTTACTTTCTTGAAGAGTGCAAACATAATACGTTGATCTGGGAATTGATTTTAACCATAACAGCTTTATCTGTTTGTGACAAGGACCATGTATATTCTGATGTAAAATACGTGAAATACATGTTCCAGTATCTACACTCTCCACCTCTCCCCCTCCACCATCCTCAAAAGAGATCCTATTGTTGCTCTGTGCGTGTATCACATTTTCTGGGATGCCATGTTTATTTAGGCCAGAGTAGAGTAGGAAAGTTGGCCCCTATTGGCAGTATAGAGATTTTCATATTTTAAGAGATTGTTTCAATTTTGTTTGTATGATTTTTCTTTGCTTTGTTTGTGTGATTTGTAAATGAGACACCATTCATTGAAATGAATATTTTCTGAACTTACTTCTAATCAGAAAAAGAAGAAGAAATTTCATTGTAGCTAGACACATCTTTAGCTGCTCCTCTGTCTTGCTTGCATTTATTTCTGATTCCACTGCTCAGTTCCTCTTATTAACAGTATCCTACTCATTTTTGCCTCTTGCCCTGGCCGGTCTCCTCTTTTTTAGACATAGGCCCTACAGTTATTCAATTCCATATTTCAAGCTCTTTCATTTTTTTTAAAATCGTATTTCCAATTTCACCCTTGCAAACTTTCTTCTTCTTCTTCTTCTTCTTCTTCTTGCAAATAACTATGTATCACTTTGTACTGCCATAGGAATACAGTTAATTTTATCATATGGTTCTCTGCTTGACTAATATCCTTCAATAAGTAACAAAATCTATATCAGAATGTTCATTTTTACTTGAATCCCTCACTTGTTCATTACAATGTACATAAATATGACAAACCAGACACACTATGAATAATGGGTACATGTATTTTTCTACAGGGACAAGGGATTTGCAACCATTGTTGAAGATGTCAGTTACCATGCCAGTTGCCACACAGACAATTAGCACGTGAGTTAAACATTTTCTTATACAGCTAATAAAAATTTGGAATAACTTCTATGTATATATTTAGAAAAATGAAGCTAACTTTGGCAGTTATCAACTTGTACAGCTTTATTAATTCAAAAAACCTTTTCATGTTGTACCTTTTAAAGTTGTATGCGAAATTTGAGCTTTTGTTTATGGAGAAGTGTGTTAAAGGATTACTTATGATGGTAGATTTGCTTGTACCATATGCTGCCCAATAGAGCAGTAAGTAAGTGCATGAATAAAATTGTATTAGAAATGGATAGAGGTCCCACTAATTGCGGCATGTGTGTGGGCTATGCAATGATGTCGTAAGAGAGCATCGACAAGGAGGTCCAAAGTACAAACAAGCTAGGAGCTCGTTTCATCAGACGAAGCGAGAGGAAAGCCAACTGATTCAGCGCTTCAACAACAGTGTGGAGCTGATAGACTGCTGTACCATAACAAAACTACATGCACTTTCAAGCATTATGGGCTCAGTGTGATCACTACTAGTCAGCGCTAGGAAGAAGATGGACTGATTGTAAAACTTCCATCAATAAATTCCTCCTGATAACAACATGGCACTGCCTCTGGTTGTAACACTGGCATCTAGAAGTGGGCCTGACACATAACATTAGTGTCAGCAGTGGTTCTGGCACACTACATTCGTGACAGAAAGTGGTTATGACATGCTGAGTGGTACCAGGAGAATTGCATCCTACATACTGGGTGCCTGATGGGGCTATGTTGAGTCAGAAGAACCTGCATAGTAACTTGAAAGTGACATTGTATAGGCCACAAGAGCCTGTAGACCTATCACAGTTTAGAGGTAGCTGTAAGGAATAATATTTATCACTGACTAGGTGCCAGTTTTGTATATTAAGGCAGTGCCAGCAACATGTGAAACTTGGAAACAGTTTGGCCATGGAGCACAGCAGTTCAGTGAATCTTGCTGGTCTATGATACATAGGAAAGATTAATGTAGTTACTTTTGTTTATTGATACTATATTGGTTTAAACGGACCCCGCTTTTTCTGAAGTGTAGTTCAAAATGGAGGCTACACAATAGCCAGAAGCATGTTTCATAATTTTGAGTTGAACTGTTGAGGTTTTGAAAAATCAAGTAGCCATGTTACTTTAGGATAAATGAGAGTGGAGCCTGGCTAACAAAGAAATGCAAATGGAACTAGAACCATTATGTGCAGCAACTGGGCTTGATGCAAGCACAAGGAGGGAATACCAAAATCATAGTTAACGTACCTAGTCTCATTACTCCTGTTTCTGCAAAAACATCTGAGGATTTATCAACTTCTCTGGATGATTGTAGATGTGAGGTCCACCAGTTATGCGGCACACCGTTTTTTCCAAGTACGCAAACGTGTTTCACCACCATTGTGCCATCATCAGTGGATTTCCGTTTTATTTAATCTGTAATGTGAATATTTCTACTAAATGATTACAAAATTATGTGGATATTTAGTTCAAACAATAGTTTGTTTCTTTTTGTTAATACCTTTACACTTGGTGTGCATGATTTTTCAGGACCACTTGTGTATCATGAAAAATCATGCACACCATTCACCACAAAAGAAACTGGCAAAACGCCAGTAAAATCATTAGATGAACGTCGGCCGAAGAACTCAAGACAGAAGCCAATAGGCAGTGTGTCAACAAGTGACCACGAAAGCCTTAACAATTTTGTAGAATGAGGTTTGTCATCATTTGACATGTCGTCGTTTTTAAATCGAGCACCTCACTAAAACACTTTAGTTTTTCCCATAACACCATCTTGGTAAGCTGTTTTCAACATTAAAACAGATTCAGTAGCATTTTTACTGAGTAGAAAACAAAATTTCATAGCTGCACATTGTTCAGTTAAACATGCCTTTAAAAAAAGTGAAACAAGAACAAAACAGTGCTAAGAAAAACAATCACTGTATATGAACAGAACAAGCCAGGTCGACTGCATAGGCAGTGCTGATCTGCCAATGAGCTGCGCTGTACACACCTAGCAGGGGAAATGCGTTCTACACAAGCTCTGCCATTGCTCGGCAATGTGAGTAACAAGGTACGTGAATTCGTTCATCGTGGCCCGGAGCACGTAAGTGTCAGTTGTTAGTACAATAGAAGAGGATGACTGTGTAGCTGATTTGATGAATGAGGATATTAGAAGATGAAGCTGATGTCAGTGCCACTGTGCAGACACATGTGAATGGTTTGACATACTTACAGGAAGTAGTGTTGAGGTATCAGCTTCAGTATCTTGTGAATCTGTGGTGTCTGAAGAGGTGTAGTGCCAAATGAAGTAAATGTGGGCTGTACTGAAGTAAATGAATGTGTGAGTGGCAACATAGATGATATTGATTTAGGTGCTCTAGTATCTATGCCATTGGGTGACAATGGTTGTTGTTTCAAGGCTTTCAAGTCTGGACGAGATGTACAGTGAAGTACAAGTGCCACTGATTTTTGCGTAATGCGGAATGGAACTGCATATGGTGATATTAAAGTAGATGCTATGGAGAACACACAGAGAGCTATTGATGAAGTCATTTGTGTTGTGAATGTTGTGGATAATGACAAAGTACAGATTCATTGATTTCTGAAGGGTGCAGGACAACTTGGGGTGGTGCTGCCTTCTCCAAGGAGGTGAGGGGGGAAGAGAAGAAGGGGGAAAGGTGCCTGTAAGGCTAATGATCAAGCCAACATGACTGAATCCTTTGAGGAATGTGTGCTTGAGCCATCATGATTGAATCCTTTCAGGAATGTTTGTTTGAGAATTAGAGTGAATTTGAAGATACTTACAATGTTACAGGTAATGAGGGTAAGAGAAAACATTTTGTAATTTCTCTTAAAAGTACAGTGTAACCTGGGGAGACATTGCTTTATCTGAAGGAGACAGTTGCAAGTAAGACATATCGCAAGAGCACAAGGAGATTGGTTTTGAGAAGGAGAGGTATAAAGTGGCATGGAATTACAAGGCGTAGTCAATCTGTAAGCAGCTGCAAGATTGGAGAGGTAATTAGATTTATGGACTAGTATTTTGTATGCAGCAGAACTGAAAGTCGTTTGTGTGTAAATGTAATCTTAAAAAGTGTGGTTTGAGAAAATGTAAGGGAATCTTTTGTTTTAAATATGAAGTTCAGATGATGTACCAAAACAGTGGGTTCAAAAACAGCCCAACAACCACATAAAAGAAAAGCCACATGGAACAACTTTTTGCTTACCAGCAAGAGCTACAGGTACAACAGTAACCGAGTTGACACACCCTCTGCTGTTTCGCCCAGAGAACCTGTTACAGAAACTGCCAGTCCAAAACAACAGTTTCAAACAATACCTTAAACTCGGATATACTTTGCTCAGTAGACCAACTTGGAGTCCACTACTACAAGTCCACTGCCATCCGGCCATGGTGGGGACTTCTGATCTGCAAGCCTTGGTCCTGGTAGCCACAGCAGTGACTGACTGAGGATGGGGGCTGGACCAATCTTCCGTGGATGAAGCCTCAGTGCAGTCTCTGCTAATCAGTGCTGGGAGAAGATGAAGTGACTGTAAAACTCTCGCCAGTATATTTTTGATTGAATGACATTTCATTAGTGCCCTGGCACTCCACAGGATCACTCACCCCCAATCTTTGCTTGACCTGACAACAATATGACCTGGTTTCAGGTTGTAACACATATGAAATCATTCACGTATCATTATACACCACTTGTGATTGGTATTATATTGAACTCAGTTTATCAATGGCAATTTAAAGAAAACTATTAGTCTACAAATTATACGCCAAATTTGAAAAATATTTGCCCAAGTGTGACACAAAACATACACTATGTGATCAAAAGTATCTGGACACCTGCCTGAAAATGACTTACAAGTTAGTGGCGCCCTCCATTGGTAATGCTGGAATTCAGTATGGTGTTGGCCCACTCTTAGCCTCGATGACAGCTTCCATTCTCACAGGCAAACGTTCAATCAGGTGCTAGAATGTTTCTTGGGGAATGGCAGCCCATTCTTCATGGAGTGCAGCACTGAGGGGAGGTATCAATGTTGGTCGGAGAGGCCTGGCATGAAGCTGGCATTCCAAAACATCCCAAAGGTGTTCTGTAGGATTCAGGTCAGAACTCTGTGCAAGTCAGCCCATTACAGGGATGTTATTGACGTGTAACCACTCCGCCACAGGCGGTGCATTATGAACAGGTGCTTGATCGTGTTGAAAGATGCAATCGCCCTGTCCAAATTGCTCTTCAACAATGGGGAGGAAGAAGGTGATAGTGCCACGCAAAACAACAAGGGGTGCAAGCCCCCTGCATGAAAAACACGACCACACCATTGCCTCCGAATTTTACTGTTGGCACTACACATGCTGGCAGGCGACGTTCACCGGGCATTCGCCATACCCACATCCAGCCATCGGATTACCACATTGTGTACCATGATTTGTCACTCCACACAACGTTTTTCCACTGTTCAATCGTCCATTGTTTACACTCCTTACACCAAGCGAGGCGTCGCTTGGCATTTACCTGCGTGATATGTGGCTTACAAGCAGCCACTCGACTGTGAAATCATAGTTTTCTCACCTCCCACCCAATTGTCATAGTACTTGCAGTGGATCCTGATGCAGCTTGGAATTCCCGTGTGATGATCTGAATAGATGTCTGCCTATTACACATTATGGCACTCTTCAACTGTCGGCTCTCTCTGTCAGTCAACAGACGAAGTTGGCCTGTATGTTTTTGTGCTGTATGTGTCCCTTCACGTTTCCCCTTTGCTATCACATCGGGAACAGTTGACCTATGGATGTTTAGGAGTGTGGAAATCTCGCATACAGACTTATGACATAAGTGACACCCAATCACCTGACCACATTCATTGTCCACGAGTTCCGTGGAGTGACCTGTTCTGCTCTCTCATGATGTCTAATGACTGCTGAGGTCGCTGGTATGGAGTACCTGGCAGCAAAGTGCACCTAATATGAAAAATGTATGTTTTTGGGTATGTCTGGATATGTTTGATCACATAGTGTATGTGAATCATATAGAATAGTCCCAAACAAAGAGCATTGTGTAATATAGAGAGGCACAGATAAAACCAGCCCAAACCAGATTGCGAACGTGTGTGAGTAGCTTCACTAGCTTGTCAGTTTCTTTGCCGCCTTCCAAAAGTAGTAGCATCTGAGTAGTTCAGATGGAAAGTAGTCGTTATAAACCATGTACTTCACTGCCATGCCGTACTCCATTGAAGAACGTCTGTTCATTGTTGAAGAATATGTATCCATCAAAGTTGTTCATGACACTTTTCATGAAAAGTTTCCTGAAAGTAATATTCCTGCAAAATCAGTGATTCAGGATCTAGTAAGAAAGTGGCATTCGACAGGCAGTGTTGTTAATTCAAAGAGAAATAAGGCACCGACTGTATGTACACTGAAGTTGTGGCAAACGTGACGGCACACATTGAAAGAAGTCCATACAAGTCAACACGACGATTATCACAGCAATGTGGAATATCCTGCAGGTCATGTCAACGCATCCTTCATGGCTTAAAAATGAAACCTTACCGTGTGAGTGTTGTTCAGCAAGTAAAAGAAGCGGACAAGGGTAAGCGTACACATTACTGTAATTGGTTGCTGGAAAATGTCGCTGGGGGACATCTTGATCCGTTCCTCCCTTTTTTGACGACAGATGAAGTTTGGTTTCGTCTTTTGGGTTACGTTAATTCACAAAACACAAGACACTGGGCTACAGAGAATCCCCATGGCATACTGCAAAAGCTGTTACACGATTTAAAAATTGGTGTATGGTGTGCTGTATCTGGTAACAGAATTAATGGACCATTGTTCTTCAACGAAACTGTCAACACACTTGTTTACTTGCAACTCCACAATGAATTTTTGGCTCTGTTAACTCCAAATGAAAAGTGTTGTGCATATTTCCAGCAAGATGGGGCAACGTCTCATACGTCAGATTTGTCCTTAGCTCGTATACATACTGATTTTACAGAAGAGAGGACCATTAGTAAGGGCTTGTGACCATCCCGCTCTCCTTACTTGTCACCATGTGACTTTTACCTCTGGGGATTTCTAAAGGCTAGAGTCTACAGCAGCAATCCCAGAACACTTGACAGATTAAAAAACAACATATGTGAAGAAATTTCGAACAGTCCTCAAAGAGTAATGAAAAGTGTTTTCCTTAACATGCTTTGATGTGCATAACTTTGCTTGGATGATGGCAGAGAAAATTTTGAACATAGACTTTAAATTCCTTTCTGAAATATGCTTATTAAACTAATAAAAGTAAATCTGTTACTTAAACTGTTAATTACATAGTCAATAATGAAACTATACAATGAAAATGTAAGAAAGTGATGATGTACATTGATTTTCTTCATTCATATTCCTTTCAGCGCAGGGGCCGGTTTTATGTGCTTCACTCTGTATGACATAACTAATGCTAATAAGGGATGTGGTTAACCTGGAAAACAATACTTCACATACAAAAATATGTAATACTTTTAATTGTTATGTCTATGAACACGTAAGAAGTATATAAGCCTGTCTTTTGAAGCTGATCTCAGCACAGAAACATTACAGGGCAAAGAAATTTCTGTGGCATTGTACTTATATGACATGCCAGTTTTATACTATATGGCAGTGCCAATGACTATGTAAAGGATCATTAGTTATTTGATTTCTGAAACAAGTGAAGGGGTGCCTATATTTTAAATTAATGCTGCTTATGTAGAGCTGTTTATCCAAAAGGTTGGTTTGGCCATCACAATGATCTGCAAGGCATTGTAGTGATATCCTCAGACCTTTGAACTGACCTACTCATCAAGATATATGCAATTTAATTGGATAGATAAAAAAATCTACTCACTAATCAGCTGCAGGAGAACACACATATAAAGGTATTAAACTTTGCAAGCATTCAGAGCCAGTGACTCCTTCTTCTGGTAGAAGGGCTGAAGGGGAAGGAAGAGGTGTGAAGGAAAAGAACTGGCAGTGTTTATGAAAGGGGTACCTTATATGTGTTTCCTCATGTACCACTTGGTGAGTAGATTTTCTATCTATCCAGTTACCTTATATTTTCAAAAACTGATGATTTTCATTGATACCTCAAGATATATGGGAACTTATAGTTTAAAAATTCTAGGGGTGACTTCAGCATGTTGTCACTGAGTTGTTAAGACACACTTTCGTTTAAGTATTGGCCAATACACATTATTTTGCTCATTGACTTACATGTGCTTACTACTTTTGTCTATCAACATGCGTTGCTATAGCTGTTTAAGCACAAGCTCAGCTATTAAAAATTTAATATGAATTGTATAGTTAATGCTGTTCAAGTCTGTAGAACATTTTTGTAGGAAATGTTCAGCCATTATTGGCTGATGTTGAAATCCATATATGTGACTGTTCAAATTTCCCTTTTTTTCTGTGACACTAAGCATCTACGAAATGCATTTAAACTTTTTTGCTTTAATTAAGAGCTGTCTCCAAGAATTATTATGGGATCAAGTGTTATCTCCACTCATTTTTCACATCACTGATTTTATTCATAATCTAAACTTATAGATAAAAAAAATCTCAAATTCCAGCAGTCTGGGAGTGTTAACAACTTCTTTATTATTTACTTCTTTTCAACTTGTATTTGTACAGAACTAAATCTGTTCCTGTAAACTGAAGGCTGCAGTTCGACTTCACTTGCTCCATAAAATTTTGCCAATCAAAGCTGATCCTAGTTCACAATGAAATAATCTGAGATTAACATTTATAGAATGCAGCCATACCCTGTGCTCCAGGAGTGCGCATAGACTGGGGTTGTGGCTCCGCCGTCTATTTTGGACCTGAAGCCCTATATCCAGCTGATATCACCATTTCGCGGTTTAGTTCTTTAGCCTAACAACAAATGTTGGGTTCCATGTTTTGGGCAAATTAGCATTTATGGCTAAGTTATGTGTCACCTGAAGAAGTGGTTTTCAGTGCCACAAAACCAATTGTGATCTGAGAACGAAAAGATTAAATACAAGATGATTAGTCACAGCTGCAGTTGCCCTGTTTACAAGGTTTAGCAGTGACAAAATTGGTTCAAATGGCTCTGAGCACTATGGGACTTAACATCTGTGGTCATCAGTCCCCTAGAACTTAGAACTACTTAAACCTAACTAATCTAAGGACATCACACACATCCATGCCCGAGGCAGGATTCGAATCTGTGGCCGTAGTGGTCACGCAGTTCCAGACTGAAGGGCCTAGAACCGCACGGCCACACCGGCCGGCAGCAGTGACAAAAAAGATGAAAAACAGATAAAGGCATTGTAGCTTACACCTTTCTTAAGTGGTGCATCACAATCCTTAGCTTTTTGAGTGGTGAAAAATTTACAGTTTATGTAGATGTATTCTAGATTCCTTTGTGTTCTAAGAAACCTCATATAATGGGTTTTATCTGCATAGAGTGAGACAGTTTGAAGAAAACCAGTGTAAGATTTCAGCAAACAATTCATTAATAGTTTATTTGGGATTAGTATCTGAGAATTCGTCAATAAGAATTGTAGTATCACCTGCGAAAAGGGTAAGTTTTAAATATAATCTTTGTATCAGAACACTGTGGGAGGTCATAAATGAAAGTAAGAAACAGCAGCACAATGCAATATGAGTTGCCCCACTCAGATGAGGCATGTTCTCATGAAGAGCCATTCAGCATTACAGTCTGCCTTTGGTTCTTTAGCTGTGACTGAAGCCACAAACTGACAGCACCGCCATAATATTCCGTCTGTCTAAAAAAACTGATTCTTAAAAAATTGCAGTACTCATTTGAAAAAAAAAATAAAATAAAAACTGTAGCTTCTGCTTTATCACTGTAGATAAGAAAGTTCTGTATGTTTACCATATGGCAAAATACTCCCCTCCTCACATGCTATCATTTGCCAAAATTTTGTTTCAGTATCTCAAACAGTTTATGAGATATGAGGGATATTATGAATGTTCGGTTCTCTCATGCATGCAATTGGAACTAAATGTGCTGCATAAAATCCATTTTCCTGATCTCCTCTCAAGTTTAAAGAAAAATTCAAAATGTTAGCTGCATTTCATACGCAGCAATATATGGTCTAATACACACCAAACGCAAATTCATAGCAGTCCCTATTTTTCATTGCAACATTTTCAAATTTCATGCTTATATGTGAAATATGACAATAACTATGACCACTAACAAAATAATAGGCATTTCTTTTACTGAATAGATTCTGTAAAATTTGTAGGGTGTGTGTCTTGATTCAGTCAGTGGACTGCTTCGCCAACCCGACCTGCTCTGTGTGATGTCAAACAAGTGCACCATGATTTCCTCTTTAACTAGTGGTGGTCCCAGCCCTCCCTGGCAGAGGATGCATGGACTAGAGATGGCAGGACATGGGTAAGGGGGTGGGAGAGGACTGGGAGTGGTAAAGGAGAGGGGCACAAAAGGGAAAAAGACCAGTGAGCTCACAGGCAGAGAGCAGCACACAATGAACATGAGGGGATGCAAATAAGGTGGTGGTGACAGTACGGGGGGGGGGGGGGGGGGGGGGGGCGGTGGAAACAGTTGGGTGGAGGGTGTGGGGACAGCAGGTTGTCTTAGGCTGAGGCTGGGATGATTTTAGGAATGGAGAGTATTTTGCAATAACTCCCATCTTCACAGTTCATAAAAGCTGGAGGAGGGAAGGATCCCGATGGCCCGGGTTGTGAAGCAGCCATCGAAATCAAACATGTTATGCCACAGGGTGGTCCACTTCACTCTTGGCCACAGTTTGGAGGTGGCCATTCATCCTGGTGGACAGCTGGATTGTAGTTGTACCAGTATAAAAAGCTGAGCAATGATTACAGCAGGACCTCTTTCACATGTGGCCTACCTGTGATGGTGCAGGATAAGCCTGTGACAGGGGTGGAAGTGCTGGGTGAATGGATTGGACAGATAATGCACCTGGGTCTTCCACAGGGGTATGATCGCTGTGGCAAGGGGTTGTGATTGCGAGGAGTAAAAGGATGGAATAGGGTGTTGTAGAGATTGGGTGGGTAGTGGATCACCACTTTCGGAGGGGTGAGAAGAATCTTGGGTGGGATGTCCCTCATTAGATAATCAGAGCCCTCATGAAGGCTGTGGTCCAATTATTCCAATTCAGGTTGGTATTGGGTGATGAAGGAGGTGATCTTTAGTAGCATCCTCCCACCATGCCCAAGAACCAGCTACAAGGAATTGCCCCCTTGTCACCCTTTACCATCCTGGACTGGGACAACTGGGTCACGTTCTTTGTCAGGGCTTTGATTATCTCTCACCATCCACAGAAATTAGGGACATCCTACCCAGGATCCCTGACACCCCTTTGAACATGGTGTACCATCACCCTCCCATCTAACCTCAACATCATCCTAGTCCATCCCTATGCCACTCCCAGTCCCAGTCCTTCACACACAGAGACCATATCCTTTCAGAACACCCAGGTGTAAGATTACCCAATCCACCCACCCATCCCTGCCACAGGTGTATCCTACCCCGTCAGGGGCTGGTCACCTGTGAAAGCAGCCATGTCATATACTAGCTCTGCCGCAACCATTGCTCAGCCTTTTGTATTCTTATGACTGCCAACCAGCTGTCCACTAGCATGAATAGCCACCAAGAAACTTTGGCCAAGAGTGATGTGGTCCACTCTATGACACAACATGCAACTGTACATAACATGTTTGATTTCAATAACTGCTTCATGACATGGGCCATCTGGATCCTCCCCTCTACCATCAGCTTTTATGAATTGTGAAGATGGGAGTTGTACTTACAACATATTCTCTGCTCCCAAAATCATCCTGGTCTCAACCTACTGTAACCTACTGTCCTTACATCCTCCACCCAACTGTTTCTGCATCCCTCTGCCCTGACACCTCCTCCCAGTTCACGTCCACTCAACTTCATTGTGCACTGCTCTTTGACAGTGCACCCACCGGTCTTAGCCCATTCTCTGCTCCTCTCCTTTCCACCCCTCCTCCCCTGCATCCTCCTTCCCCAACCCTTCCCTGTGGTGTCCTAACACTGCACTTGGCAACCATGTCCTGCCACCTCGAGTCCTTGCGTGCTCCACCAGCCTGTGTTAATTTGTCTTTCCCCACCCATACTCTGATATCCCTTCTCCTTCCCTGACCCACTCTGGATTGTTGCTCCTGCTCAATGCATTTCATTTGCTTTGTGGCCAGAGTGGCTGGAGATAGCCGTCCATACATAGGTAGGGAAGGGGGGGGGGGGGGGGCAAAGATTGTTGCCTTTGGCTCACAGCGACAATGTACAGGAGGTTGAGCGGTCAGGACTTGTAAGTGGGCATCCAGGGATGCCGTTAAATGATAGAACAGGAAATTAGGTAAAATAAAGAAAGTATATTTCAGTGTACAGCATACAAAGGGAATGCTGAGGGTTGGAATTTACCAGGTTTAGGCCAGTCTAGGAAGTTGAACAACCAACTGCAATGGACAATGGAAGGGCATCATTTAATGTTAACTTATGTTGGTAGCAGGTCACGGAGTGCAGAATCAGAGGCTCAGCCTCCCAAGAAAGACGTCTCTTCTGCTCAAGGTCTGGATCACAAGAGAGTGAAGCAACTGTGTCTGCAGTGCAGAATCATCCAGAATGCACACACGTGACATATATCCCACGTTCACTATTGTCTAAAGCCAATGGCATGTATACGCTAGCAGTTTCAGCAGGGGCCTCAGGTGTTTCTTATCAGCAACTTTAATGGGACATGCCTCAGTTCTGAAAGACAGGCAACTTGAGTCACATAGATACAACCGAAGTTGCTCTAGGAGAAAACTTGTAAAGATCTGTGTGGGGTTTTGAAATAAATTTTGTAACCAATTTCCTAAAATATTCCTTCACTGGCTTTCACTTTGTAAATGTCATGTTTGTGTGAGGTGTGCTTGCTTACATGAATGTGAGTGTGTTTTTCTTTTGTGAATAAGGCTTTGGCCAAAAGCTTACATATAACAGTCTTTTCATCATGTCTGTCTGCAACTCAACGTGTCATCTTTATGGTAAGTAGCAATCTGTCCTCCTCATAATATTGTTGACCTACCTTGTGGAATTATTTTCTGGCTGAACCACAAGGAATTTTACGTCATGTGTGGCACTCAGTGTATTACCATTAATGTCTGCTTCTGGCACTATAAGGTCATTAAGCTAGTATTAAACTGCATAATATTAGTCTTTGTGAGCGTAAGCCTAAAACTGTTAGCTGTGAACCACGTGTATGCCTGTTCATCTAGTAACTGAACTGTGTCTGCAAGTGTTTGTTGGATCCTTGATAAGTGTATTTGTGTCATCAGCAAATGTTTTAGTTTCTGCCTTTAAAGTCACTGGAAAATAATTTATGTTGGTTAGAAACAAGAGTGGACCCAGTATTGATCCTTGCGGTACTACACATTATTTTCACCCATTCCAAGGTTATTTTCATGCCTGCGGTACCATTTGCTAATGAGACCCTCAGCCTTCTTTTATGAAGGTAAGATTCCATCCATACAAGGGGGTGCCATTAATGCCATAACACTGTAGTTTGCCAAGTAGAATTTTGTGGTTCACACAATGAAAGCTTTGTCAGCACTTTCACATAATCACCACAGAGCATAAAAATGCAGTTTTACTCCTCAAGAAGTGACCTATCTTCTGATGTTGGACCCTGTAACTTCAATGTTCTCTGACGTCATTAAATCACATTTTAGGAAATTGATTTCTATCCTTAATTTGTTTCTGAAGACTCTCTCTATAAGTTTGTTGGTGTATTTTTGGTGAACCACGTATATGCCACATGAGTTTCTATGACATACTTTACTTTGAATAAAAATTATTCCTTTTGATATTATGTAAACCTTAAAACCATTCATGCAATGACTTTGTTGCAGGATAAATGATTTACTGTTAGCAACACAAGACCTTACTTTGACACAGTCCAGTAAGTATTCTTCTTGTACATCTCATTGTTCTGATTTTGTTATTGTTATTATTCACTGTGTTTCTGAATGCTTAAAGTTGTTATATGCAGCTATGTTTGTTTATAAGCATCTGAACAGTCACAAAATGATAGTAATATCACTTTGGGGTATAATAATGTATGGAAAGTTCTGGTTGAAAATTATGAATTATTTTGGAATAACACTCGCAAAATGACAGTAATATCACTTTGGGGTATAATAGAGTATGGAAAGTTCTGGTTGAGAACTATGAATTATTTAGGATTAAAGGAGACAACTCACCAAAAGGCGGAAGCGCTGTGTTGTCGACAGATACACAGATAAAAGGTACAGAGCTTTGCTAACTTTCAGGATGAACTTTCTTTTTCAAGCTTGTAGGAAACACACACACACACACACACACACACACACACACACACACACACACACATACCCTCCCTGCCTTCCGCCTCTCTCCATGTCTCACCCCACCCCACCCTGCATCCCCAGCCCACCTCAGTCCACTCACTGTACGCCAGGGAAGAACTGGCAGTCAGCTGAACACAATGTAGGGAGACAGGTGAGCGTGTGTGAGTGTATGTGGTGTTTTTGTGCATTTTTTCCCTACAAGCTTGAAAAAGGAAGTTCATTCCAAAAGCCGGCAAAGCTTTGTACCTTCTGTTTGTGTACCTATTGACAACACAGCACTTCTGCCTTTCGGTGAAATGTCTCCTTTATTACTAAATTATTAGTAATATCACTTTTATATTCAGATTTCGTTTTCTGTATAATAGCAACTAAATTTAGATATTTTTGTATTTATTGTAGAGTTTTCATGCATTTTTGCCCAAATCTTTCTGCAGATTTCATGGAACTTACTCTGTAGTATTGTTTTCTTGTCTTTATAAATATCCATAACATGTTTCAGATGTAAATCAGTTAATATAAATACAATGAATTATTAAACTTATTACTGGAGTCTAATAGGCCATAAACATCATTAATTACTCATGGCTAAATTCTGGTGATTACATGTTGAAAGGCTAGGCCTTTTTTAGGATGATGCCACATAGGACGTATTTCTGTTCTGCTTGTGGAAGTTCACTAAGATGCTCAGGTTCATTCAGTAAATGAGATCTGCAGATCAGAAGACGCAGTTAGTTTATTTCATCAAAGTATTAGAGACATAATAGGCAAAGTAGTTGAGCTGCTAATTTATCTGTGTCTCAGAGCATCATTTACATAGCAAAGAAATAATAAGGCTTCCTTTGGAGAGGTACATCTTGTCTGATTTGCGTGCAAGGAGTTCATTGCAGAATGTTGGTGATGTGTTCTGTGTAATACACACAATCAGTAACTGATTGTCCCAGGTTGTAGTCAATTAACATTTATCTTCATTCCACACCAAAATGCAGAAATACAAACAAACTTGTACAGCATTGACTGGACTAAACTTGTTCAGAATTGACTTAGTGTGCCAACTGGACATAACAAATTAATGATTGATAAACAGTAATCATCATTTAGTCTGTCCATGAAAGCACTTGAAAGATTGTAAGTTCCTCAGAAGGAATTACAAAGACAGGTATCATTGAACTTATTTACAAAAGGGATAATAAGTCTTATGTTCAGTTAGCACTGACCCCTATTCAGTAAATGCGAAAAAGTAGAAGTCCTTTCAGTAGTACAGTGATGGCAACTACCATGGATGGTCTAAATTCTACTCAAGAATACCAGTCTTTGGGCACCAAGTCCAAGGGAGGCAAGTTGGAGGAGGTGAAGTTCCCTGGGCAATGGCTGGCTGCTTGTAGTGACAGCAGTACAGTATCCTCCAGATTGGGCTGCTGCCAGAACTGCGGGATATACAGGGTGAAAAGCATTTAAACCGAGAAACTCTGGGACGTTGTAGGGGACATCAAAACAATATTTTTTCCTAATGTCATTTTTTCCTATGAGGAGTATTTAAACCGGTAGAGGAAGATTTCTCTGGCGGCAAATTAATTAAACCAACAAGCACTTTTCCATTTTTTTTATGACCAAGAGACAACTCATTAACACAACCCAATTTCAATTACAGTAGATTTTCAAAAATGCCTCCATTGACACGTAAACAAAGGTTACACTGTCGGATCGTGTTCTGTCTGACATGGACAAAAACCCCAGGAGTATCCTGAATTGTTCCTGCTGTTGCTACTATCTGGGCAACCATATCCTCTTCTGATGCAACAGGGGTTGTATAAACAAGGTTGTGCATCTCTCCCCACACAAAAAAGTCCAGAGGGGACATATCTGGGGATCAAGCAGGCCATGGTACAGGACCACCTCTGCCAATCCATGTTTTTGGGAACCGTCGGTCAAGGAATCAACGCACACGGCAACTGAAATGTGCCGGTGCCCTGTCATGTTGGAACCACATGCATTGTCTTGTAGGGAGTGGGACGTCTTCCAGCAATTCTGGCAATGCTCTGGTGAGAAAATTGTAATAATGCCTACCATTTAATGGCCTAGGTAGCAAATACGGTCCAATTAAACAGTCCCCAAAAACACCGTCCCACACATTAACGAAGAACTGCACTTGATGAGCACTAGTAACTGTGGCATGTGGGTTATCCTCACTCCAAACATGCAAATTGTGCATGTTGAAGACTCCATCACGCCCGAACTTTGCTTCATCGGTAAACAAAACAGAGGATGGAAATGTAGGATGCATTTCACACTGTTCCAGGTACCACTGCGAAAACTGTGGTCTGGGTGGATAACCAACTGATTCCAGGTTGTGGACATGCTGTAATTGAAATGGACGTAACAATTGCTCATGAAGGACTGTTCTTACATTCGTCTGATTCGTCCCCATGTTACATGCAATTGCATGAGTGCTGATTGAAGGATCCCACTCCACTTGCTGCAAGACAGCTTCCTCAAGTTGCAGCATTCTTACCCTGCGACGGCATCCCTGTCCAGGTAATCTGCTAAATGACCCAGTCTCATGCAGACGTTGGTATACAGCAGCTAAGGTCGTATGATGCGGGATACGGCAATTAGGATATTGTTGTTGATAAACCCGCTGTGCAGCTCGTCTGTTGTAGTGCGCTACGTAGTTTGCACCAACCATATCAGTGTACTCACTCTAGGTGTATCGCTCCATTAGTAAACAGAGACAATGCACGTGGACAGCAGTTGCCTATAACTGAAGAGTGTAATACACCCTCTAACAGTGGCAGATCATAATACGGCTTCTAACAACTGAAGAGTGTAATATGGCCTCCACCGGTTTAAATAATCCTCATCGCAAAAAATGACATTAGGGAAAAATATTTGTTTTGATGACCCCTACAACCTCCCAGAGTTTGTCGGTTTAAATACTTTTCACCCTGTAGATCCTGGTGGTCGCTCTTCTTCGGAATTACTTGCAGTGGCTTAGTGGACTGAACTGGCAGAAAGTGGCTGGGCACCATTTGAAATACACGTCTAGGGGAGTGATATTTGTTCAGTGCTTGGATGGCACGTGATTTGTGAAGGCAAAGTAATGCTTTCAATTGTAGTACTGTTGTCTGGGATGCGGATGCTGCTGGTCTCAAGGCTGGCACCTCTCATGGTGAAACTGGCACTGCAAGTTTCCATGATGCTGGCTGGAGTTCCACTTCAGAACAGACCAGTGTGTTTTGGACACAGTCCAACTTGTGGTTGATATGCTACGCCTGTTACGCTGTTGCCAGCAAGGTCTGCCAAGGGGGTGTCTTCTGTGGAACTGGAGTATGGGCATCTTACAGACTATGCCAGTAATGTGTGTAGCTGTGCCCCAAGGCGAAAGCCTCTGATATGTCAGGAGTGGCCATATACACCAAAGGTAAATCACTCAATCAAGACACTTGACACATCAAAACATTGTCAAGACCAAATATTTGAAGGCTGTGTGGAGGAGTTTGAATTTTTAGTGAAAAAGTTTTTTTTATTATAGTCCTGTGTAGATCCCTTATTTCAGACAACAGAGTTTTCCTCTGCAGCCTTGACATTATGATAGATACGATCCTCAAGAAAAACAGGAAGTTGTGTGTGGATTTCAGTACAGAACTTTCTAACTGATTACCCAAAGCAAAGAATGTTAATTGATTTACTTGAGTTTTACAACTAGAGTTCGGGGAAGCAACAGCACAATTACAAATAATATCTTTATATATTGCTTTCTAGTTGATCAGCACAGTGTGAAAAAAAAATAATAATTAACTCTCAGACCATTATGAACAGATAGTAATTTTGAAACGAATCAAGGTAGAGTCAGACCGCAAAGTAGGAAACAAAATATTTAGAGATAAGAATCCACTAGGAACACAAGACACCTAAAGCCATTCTTAAAGGGCTGCCTTGACAAGAAGACTGCGCTGCAAATGGCTTGAACAACAAATGTAATATATTTTCTCAAACTTGTATCATGTTCGTTTACAGTTCAGGCACATATGCAGTGATAGTAAGCAACCAATTTGGATAACTGATGCTATTAGCATTTAATGTAGGAGGAAATGGGAGTTATATCATAATATGAAGGATGGGCATAGCCCAGTAACAGAATTGTACTACGGACAATACTGCAAAGTTCTGAGACAATCTCAAATGTTGTATTTCACCTAGAGAACAGAAGTCTCTCAGGAAAAAAATTAAAACTACATTGCTCAAAAAAATAAAATAAAATAACAAATAAAAATAGTACCCCTAGTAACAGAATTTTATTACAAATAATATTGCAAAGTGCTGAGATAGGCTGAAACAATGTATTACATTAAGAGAATAGAAATTTTTCAGAAATAATTAAAATTGCAGTGCGGGAAAAGATAGTACATGTGGAAAGATGATGTTGATCTTGATCTGCTGATGGCATATGCTACCTGGGGGATAGTAAATGTGTTTATAATGGTGTCAACGTCATCTGCGAACAGATAGCATAGTGGCATAGCGACCAGAGTGCCATCTTGTCTACCGTTTAATAGGGAATGTTCACAACCGGAAGGTTCAGTGTGGTGCAGATGTGTGAAGCAAGCAGGCAACCATGCTTCCTGCAACCAACTGAGCAAGTTCGAAAGCAGTCAAATTGTGACCTTCCGATTGGCGGGATGGTCCTTTTGGAGAATTGCCGCACAAGTTGGACGTGCTACATCACTTCTGCTACGATGCTGGTGTCAGTGGTCCCGTGAACATTGTCACACCCATAGATGTGGTTCTGGATGTCCATACTGCACAGATGCCCGCTAGCATTGTCATATTGTGAGGGCAGCAGTGGCAGATTGTACATTTACCACAGCACAGATGAGAGGGCTTGTGAGCCCAGACATGTCAACATGAACTGTTGCAAACCAGTTATTAGTAATGGGACTACGGGCACACACATCTCTAGCCCCTCTTCCGCACAAGCCACAACATCGCCGTCACAACTCCACCGTTGCTGTCAGAGGATCACTTGGAAGACGGAAGGGCATGCCGTGGTCTTCAGCAATAAAAGCAGGTTCTGTCTGCATGCAAGCGATAATTGTTTGTGCGTACGATGTAGACCTGGTGAGAAGTGTCTCATAAGAGTGCATTTGTCCAAGACACAATGGCCCCACCGTTATGATATGGGGTGTATTAAGTTACAGTTCTAGTCCATCTCTGGGGTTTCTGGAGGGGACACTAACCAGTGTTTAGTACATGCAGAAAGATGTTAGACCTGTTCTTTTGCTGTTTATGCAACAGGAAGGTAATGTGTCTGTTACAACAGGATAATGCTCATCCATACACTGCCTGTGAAACTCATTGTGCTCTGCAAGACATACAGCATCTTTTTAGGCCAACATGATTTCCAGACTAATCTGTAATTGAGCATGTGTGGGATGTTATGGGATGAGAAGTGACTCGTGCAACTCTTCAACCAACAACTCTTACGGAACTACACAAACAGGTCAAGCAGGTGTTGCATAACATATCTCAGGACATAATTTGCCATCTATATAATCGACTGGATGCCAGAGTAACCAATTGCACTGCCACCTGTGGAAGCTACATCATGTGCTAGTATGGGTGTTTCAGCATGGATCGGTACCTAGTACCTCAGAACCACTTGTGCTATTGATCTGCAAATGTAATCATTTCGTGTACACTACATGCTCTGCTGCAAAAATAAACTTGAGTGAATTGGAAACTTCTGAAAGGGTATACTAAGTTTTTATTCCAGCAGTGTATATGGTCTGTTGTGAAAGAGGTATCTGTACAGAACATGGGTGCTCAGTATAACATGCCTCTCTTATGTGAGAATGAAACTGTTAGTGACCTACCAGAGTTGTGTAGAATATTTAAGAATCACTTCTTGTGAAAAATCAGCAAGATAAATCAAAATGTTATTGGCAGTACAGGTAAATGTGTAGAACTTTATATGCAACTACAGGAAACAACCAAAGACAAAACTAAATCAATTATTGCATCATTAAAAAGTGAAGTTTCCCATGGGTATTATGAAATTTCAAGTGGTATTAAGATCAGTTTACCATACATTAATTCTGTACTTGAGTCATCTGTTCAATGAACCTGTCAGGTGCGGTCAGTTTCGTAAGAGACTGAAATACTCACTAGTGAAACTCTTTTATAAAGAGGATAGAAAAGATAATGCAGACAGTTACCAGCTAATTTCTTTGCTACCACAGTTTTCAAAAGTTTTTGAGAAAGCAATGTGTAAGTGAGTGATGGAAATTGTAGTACATGTAATTTGCTGTTAGATTTTCAGTTTGGTTTTAGTCCAATGCTATTTATTCTTTTGTGTGAAGCACTAGCAGGGCTATATGATAGATTGAAGACATTTGGTGTTTTGATTGATATAACAAAAGCGCTGGATTGTGTGAACCATACAATACTTTCCCCCTCTATCTTTCCATCTCTTCCACCCCCAATCTCTGTCCATCTCCTCCTACCCCTCACTCCATCTCCTCCTCCCCTTCTCTCTGTCAGTCTACCCCATCCCCTCTGCCCCATCTTCATCTGCTCCTTCATCCCTATCCAGCTCCTCCTCCATCTTCTAATTCCATCTCCTCCTCCCCCTCTCTTTGTCCATCTTCCTCTCCCCACCCCTCTCTGTCCACCTCACTCTCCCCCTCTCCCCATCTCTCTTCCTCTCCCTGTCCATTTCCTCCTCTTCCCTTTCTCTGTCCATTTACTCCTCTTCCCTCGCTCTGTCCATTTCCTCCTCCACCTCTGTCTGTTCATCTTTTCCTCCTCACTCGCCTAGACTATCTTTTCATCTCCCCATCTTTCTTGATCTTCTCCTCTTTCTTTCTCTGTCTATCTCCTTTCCTTTGTGTCCATAACCCCCTCCCTTATCTCTGTCCATCTCCTCCTCTTCCTGTCTGTGCCTACCTCTTCTTTCCCCCTCACTGTCTCTCCGTCTTCTCCTCCCCATAGTCTTCCTGTATTCTGCTCATGCAAGTTGGAGGCTGGTAATTGTTACCCCTTCCCGTATTACTTTCCAGATTATAACTAATATAAGTCATCCAGGGGTTTAGGATAAGCTTTTTACCCATTGCTTTGCCCACAAATGCACATGTCAACAATATTTCACATACATTTAACAGTTTCACACATATTTGAACATTTCAAACAATTGAAAATCCAGGAAGGAATTTAACAGCACTATGAAAAGGAAAGTTGCCACTCACCATTAGCGGAGATGCTGAGTCGCAGATAGGCCCAACAAAAAGACTGTCGCAGTATAAGCTTTCGGCCATCGAAGGCCTTTGTCAGAAATAGATCACACACACACACACACACACACACACACACACACACACAACTGCAGCCTATGCGACATAATCAAGAGGAATGTTTGTGCACAAGATCCTGCACCAGAAATACTTTCACAGTTATTCATGGCTATAGGGGCAGCATGGCTCAGTATTTCTGCAGGGGACTTCCAATGACCTGTAGAGTTGAGTTGCTGCACTATGCTGGAAAAAAAGGTGGTCTGCCATGATATTAGCAGGTATTCCATGGCTTTTGTCACCTCAGTGTAATCAATCATAGAAAACGGCATGACTATTTGCTGGACCTTTTGGGCATTTGGGCAATGCTGATCAGATGCCTGTTTAATTTGATATGGTGTAAAATGTTATGGTTTATGTGAACACCATTAAAAGTGTACCTATAGGAAGTTCTGCCAACGAAAAGGTTACCAGTAATGCTGAGTGCACTAACAGATGGAAGGGAGCTCCTCCGATATATGATTCTTTGCAGGTAAACAATACCAAAAGGAAAACTGCCTGCAGAGCTTATCTTTAGATGCCAAGAAAAGTGCTGTATGACAAGTGCACTGATTCTAGGTTGGTTGAAGGTTGGTAGGAACAGAATACCAGGCTCTTTGCCTAAAAGAAGAAAAATGTTTGTGCTGGATTCTTTCAGGGGATACCTCACCCAGGAAGTTAAGGTTCTGATAGTGAAGAATAACACAGACCTTGTCACAACCCCAGGTGGCATGACCTCACGACTTCAAGTAATAGGTGAATAAACCTTTTATGATTCACTTGTGACAGCTTTACAGTGAGTTGATTCTTCAAGGAGGCCATGCTCTCACTCCAGGGGGAAATTAAAGAACATCAAGTATCCATGCTGGGTCAGTGGATCCTTACCACCTGGGGCAGAATCTCAAGTGAATGTATTATGGAAGGATTCAAAAAGTGCTGCATATGCAGTGGTATGGATGACTCAGAAAATGACATATTGTGATAGAAGTGTTAGGAAGGAAGAAATGCCTGTAGGCTTACAAGTGAATATAGTGAGACCGATAATGATGATGATTATTATTAAAAATTCGATGCACAAGTCACTGAAGTGGCATCACATCAAAAGACTTGCACCAGGTGACAGGTCTACCAGACGAGAGGCTCTACCCACATGACATTTCATTTAATTAAAATGGTAATAACACAGAGATAGTGAGCAGAAAAGGAAGTGAAAACAGTAATTTAGGTAAAACATTTCTTTTTTGTTGTTGTATTTATCCATTTATCATCAGAATGTACACAGTTAGTAAATGGCATAAGTTTAGAATTGCTATAATGTTAACCTTTTTAAGCAGATACTTTATATCAATAAAACAGTTTGCAATTTTGGTTAGCCAGATTATGTTAAAAATAAAAATTTTCTCAAGGAACCTCATAAAAAGGGGGAGGAGGAGATTATCTTATGTTCATGGTTGTCTTATACTCGGGTAAATACAGTATTCAGATTCAAGTTGAAAGGTTTCCCCATGGCATACTCCTATTCTGTACAGTAGTTCCTCACAGTACTTGAAAAATTTACTCTGTAATGTGTTATTTATTCCTGTACTCTCATTTTTCCATGTTTTATTTGTTACTTCTTTCTTCATAAGTAAATTTTCTAGTAGTGTTCTGTAAACTAGTGCTGAGTCAGTCCATGACCAAGTAGCTTTGGCTTGCACAAAACTTGTTGAGTAAATAAATCATAATAAAAATTACACAATATTAAAGAACTTCACACGTCTTAGGCAAGAATACAGAGTGTATATAAAAATTATTTTGTTTCTTTTATTTTGGTAATGTGTACTGCAGTCCATTTGAAGTCACTTTTTTTATTTGCTCAGTAAATAAAAGTATTGCAGAGTCCATTAAGAGGCCACTGCAAGATGTTCAGTTCTCATTTGGATATAATATTCAAGTTGCTAATTCTTTCAGAGAAAATACTTCAGTGGCAATAACATCTTTGGCACCCAAGGTTATCCCAGTGGCTATCAGGGAATGAAAAATATGTAAAGTAGAGTAGTGTTTTTGTCTGACAGGTGGTTTTGGCTGATGGTCAAGACAGTAAATTCGTTTACTGTGTATTCTGTGTTAATTTTGAAAGTGCTTTTCCGTATTTCATTGTGTAATGTGTAAACTAAACTGAGGACTGATATATTTGCTTAAGAAATTCCTCGTTGAAACAACATTAAAAGATAATGTTGCTGCTAGTCTACATCTACATCTAGCTACATACTCGCAGACTACAGTATGGCACATACCACTAGCTGTCATTTCCTCTCCTGGTAGACACACAAATAGAACAAGGGAAAAACAACTGTCTAAAAGCCTCCAGATGAGCCCTAATTGCATGCATCTTATTTTCATGGTTATTATGTGAAATGTATGTTGGGAGCAGTAGAATCATTCGGCAGTTGGCCTCAAATACCAGTTCTCTAAAGTTGTGCAATAATACCAGGCAGAAAGAGCATCATCTTTCCTCGAGGGATTCCTGTTTGAGTTCATGAAGTATCTCTGTAATACTTGCATGCTGATCTAACCTACTAGTAACAAATCTAGCAGTCTGCCTCTGAATTACTTCATTGCCTTCCTTTAATCCATCCTGGTGCCAAAGAATGGATCACACCAGCTTTCTGTGTGGCATCTCCTTTATGGATGAGCTACACTTCCCCAAAATTCTCCCATTAAAAAGAAGTCGAGAATTCTCTGTCCCTACTACCAACCTGATGTGCTCATTTCACATCATATTGCTTTGCATCGTTATGCCATAATTATGCCTATGAATCAACTGTCTCAAGCTGCACCCTATTAGATGCTGTATTTGAATGTTACGGGACTGTTGTTCCTATTCATCTGCAGTACTTACATTTTTCTTCATTTAGAACAAGCTGCCATGCGTCACACCAACTAGAAATTTTGTCTAAGTCATCTTGAATATTCCTACAGTCACTCAGTGATGACACCTTCCCCTACATCATAGCATCATCAGCAAACAGCTGTAAATTACCGCTCACCCTGTTCATCAGATCATTTATGTGTACAGAGAATAAGAGTGGCTGTATCAAACTTCCCTGAGGGCTCCTGACGATACCCTTGTCTCTAATGAAAACTTGCCGTCAAAGACCACGTGTTTTGTTCTATTGTTTTCTACCCACTCACCTAAACCGTATTTCAGATCTTCGTCAGTGATAGGCAGTGGGGGGCACAGTGTCAAATGCTTTCCAGAAATCTAGGAATATGGAACCTGCATGTTGCCTTTCATCCATGGTTTGTTTGATATCACTTGAGAAAAGGGCTAACCGGTAATCTAAAGCTGTCTTTATGGGAGTCCGGTATTAGGCACATAATGAGGCTCCTTAGGGATATGGCTGCCAGGAAAGGGAAAAAGTGCACTGTGTGCTCTGTCTGGAGAGTCATCCCTGATGTGGAATAGGTGCTTTTGGATGCCATGAAGAGCACAGAGTGCAACCAGCTGCAGGTGGTGGCTCATGGCGTTACTAATGATGTGTGCCACTTTCTATTGGAAGAGATTCTTTCTGGTTTCCAGTGGTTATCGGAAGTGGTAAAGATGGCCAGTCTTGCTTGCAAGATAAAGGCAGAGCATACTATCTTGGTCAACAGGCCCAATTACAGACCTTTGGTACAGAGCTGAGTGGAGGGTCTGAATCAGAGACTCGGACAGTTATGTGACCGAGTAGGTTGCAGATTTCTTGACTTGTGCCCTAAGGTGGTGGGTATTAGGTTCCACTTAATAGGTCAGGGGTCCATTACATCCAGGAAGCAGCTACGTGGCTAGTAGGGGTTGTGTGGAGTAGACTGGGCAATTTTTTAGGTTGGAGGGTCTCAAGAAAAAACGAAGGCTTCGCTCTCAAAGGGTGCAGCTCAGACACAGGACAATGTCTGGCATTCCTCAGGGAAGTGTTATGTGCCCTCTGATGTTCATAATGTATAGTAATGATTTATGTTACTAATCTAAAGGCTGTTAATTCATCAAGGAATATCTGTTACGACCAACTTAAATGGGAACGATTACATAGATAATGTTGTGGAGGAGGTGAACCAGACACTGTGTTTTATTTGCAGAACTTTTAGAAGATATAACGAACCCACTAAAGAGACTGCATACATTACACTTATCTGTCTTCTGCTAGAATACACTAGACTCTTGCTGAACTGGTCATTCCTCGTATGTATGGGTGCCGGATTAGCGGAAGTGCTGGATTGTTGAGAGTGTTTAAAATTTAGTATAAACACATAGGGATTGTACTTTATCAAATCAAAAGATACAATCATTTTTACAGAAAACTTAGTTCTTGAGTGTACATGCATATTAGTATCACTCAACATTCACTATGAAACATGTCCCAAAGTTTTGGTTGTCACCATGATGATACACGACGGTAATATGCTTTATCACACAACAGCTTTACAAGCTTTTCATAGGTCTAGCCATGTTTCTGATTGTTGCATAATGTACTCCAGGAAGATGTTTCCAGCTTCAGCACTAGCTGTTTGAGATATCCTTACGTTTGTTTTCTCCTCCTATGTCCTTTTCTTCATCAGATTCATTGTGACTTTCCTGTGAGCTTATGATTACCTCTTTTCTGCTGAAGTTTGGTCATAAATAGTTGCTCATCCAACACTGTTGCCAGCAACAATGGTTCTGTGAAGAACCTGAGTTCAGTTTATATCTAATTTCAAGTTTCTGCTTGAAGTTTAGTATAATGTGTTTCCCTTTAGAAACCACGATAATGATCCGTAAGGAAAGCCACAATTTCAACTTGTACGAAAACGTTGAACATTATAATTAACTAACAACTTTGTTGCAGACAAAATTTCATTATTGTAGGTGCCATTTCAGGTTGAATGAGTAGAAGCCAGAAGTGTGCCGAATTACTGAGAGGCAACTACTGAGGGCCGTATTAGTGAGAGATTAGTGTATTACCACATGGTAAGGGATCCTCACCAGATAGGAGTGATGGAGGAGATCAAAAAAATTCAAAGAAGGGCAGCTTGTTTTGTATTATTGCAAAATAGGGGAGAGCGTGTCATGGATATGGTACACAAGTTTGGGTGCTAATCATTAAAACAAAAGAGTTTTTTGTTGTGACAAGATTCTTTCATGAAATTCCAATCTCCAACTTTCTCCTTTGAATGCAAAAGTATTTTGTTGATTCCCACTTACAAAGGGAGAAAAAAAAAAGTTCTAATAAAATAAGAGAAATCACAGCTAGCGTGGAAAGATTTAAGTGTTCTTTTTTCCTGTGCATTGTCAGGAGTGGAATGGTAGAGAAATAGTGTGAAAGTTATTCGATGAACCCACTTCCAGGCTCTTAAGTGTGAATTGCAGAGTAGTCATGTAGATGTAGATGAGTGTGCTCTGTTGCCAGAAAAGTAGTAATGTTTGTTCCACTTTGGAGTATTGCAATAGATTACATCTACAGTTTATTAGAGTACACGAAATTGGTTCAAGCACAGCTATAAGCAGTGAAAATCAGACCTCTTCATAGGTTAACCCTGATTTTCATCTAGACAGATGTTATGAGTGAGTACTAGCCTGCACTAAATCAAGGACAAGTTACCATTTGTCCGATGGGTTTGATAAAGATATACAAGGTTACTTCGTTTGTTGTAGCATATCTCTTTAAAGAAATGCAGTTATATGTACTCCTGCATAAAGGCAGGGCCTGTCAGAAGATTTGGGGATAATATAAAGAACTGCTATTATAAACTTTTTCTCAGTAACAACAAAGATAAAGTGTTTCACTACTTTACAATACCCAACAACACTGAACACACAAAACTTGTGAATACTTAGAAGAGTAAGATATTTAACTCTGTTATTCCCATTGGTTTCATCATCATCATCATCATCATCATCATCATCATCATAATCATCTTCACCTTCATCTTGTACAGTGTCCTGCCACTGGCAGCGTGTGCTTGGAATACGAGCCCCTCCATCTTCTCCAGTCTTACCTCCACCTCTCTGTAGATTACATCTACAGTTGATTAGAGCACGTGAAATTGGTTCAGAGACAGCTACAAGCAGTGAAAGTCAGTCCTCTTCATAGGTCCAGTCTTCTCCTCTCTTGCTAATACTTTCTTCTACTTATTTTAGTGATTTGTCTGTAAGCATTCCTCTTGGTCTCTTGCCCTACATCTTCATCACATATATCTTCCTAGTCTTCATTATGGTGCAGGGTCTATCGGTTTAGTGATTACTTGAAATCAAATAACGGACTACATAATTGCTGTATAATATGTTTGGTAAATCATCTTCGTAGTGTCTGGAGGACATCTTTGTTCCACACAAAGTAATGACTCCCCTCAGCTACTCAGCTACTATAAAAGCTACACATGTAAGGCAGAGAAGACATCCTAAAACGATGCACAGTGATGAGTACATTGACAACTCCAGTGACAATGTAAGAGCAATGTGGAAAATTGTAAAAAGGGAAAGAGGGTGGGGGGGGGGGGGGGGGGGGGGAAATAGTGCACAAAAGCTTAGAACCTGAAACCAACAATGAAATGATAGCTAATTCTTAAGCTGTGGCACCTCCTTTGACAAAGTCTTTACAAGCAAGTCTTTAAAATTATGAAAGAAGATTGTATACTTGGAACAAACCTGGTATATCATCTTTATACTGTCTGGGACATCTTTGTTCCACACAAAGTAATGACTCCCCTCAGCTACTGTAAAAGCTACACATGTAAGGCTGATACGACATTCTAAAATGATGCACAATGATGAGACACTTGAAGATTTCAGACTGATTGTGTAATGGTGAGACAGAGATTTTGGAACCAGATTTTATACTGTAGGACTTTCCCAGTGGCAGATGTAGACTCTGGCCATAATTAATTGGTTATGAAGTTTAGATAAAAACTGAAGAATTTACAAAAAGGTGGGAAATTAAGGAGATGGGCCGTGAGTGGCCGCGCAGTTAGAGGCACCATGTCACTGACTGCGTGGCCCCTCCCGCCAGAGGTTCGAGTCCTCCCTCGGGCTTGGGTGTATGTGTTGTTCTTAGCATAGGTTAGTTTAAGTAGTGTGTAAGTCTAGGGACCGCTGACCTCGCAGTTTGCTCCTTTAAGAACTCACTCACATTTGAACATTTTTTTAAAGGAGACGGGAGCTAAATAAGTTGAAAGAACCAGAGGTTGTTATTGAGTTTCAAAGGGAGCATTAGGCAACGATTGACTGAAACAGGGGAAAGGAAAACAGTACAGGATGAATGGGTAGCCTTGAGAGACAAGAGAGAGAAGATTTAATGTAGAGTGGGGTGTTTCATCATGTGATTGTTTAGTTGGCATGAGAGCATTACAGAGATGCTCAAAAAACTCCAGTGGCAGACATCACAGGAGACGCGTGGTGCATCATCTAGAGGTTTATGATTGAAATTTCAGGGAGCACATTCTGGGAAGAGTTGGACAACATATTACCCCATCCCACACACATCCCCACAAAATGACCACAGTGAAAAAACTGGAAAAATAGGTCTAGATGTGGATAAAAATTGCAACAAATGAAGCAGGCCAAAGTGAATACATATGTCTAACAAATGAGATTTGAAAGAAACTGCAAAATGGCAGGCAGCAATGTATAGAAGAGAAAAGCAAGGATGTAGAACCGTGCATGACTTATTGAGAGATTGATGCTGCCTGTGGGAAGATTAAGGTGGCCTTTGGAAAAAAAAGAGAAGCAACTGAGTGAATATCAACAGCTCAGTTGGAAAACCAATACTAAGCAAAGCAGGGAAAGGTGAAAGGTGGAAGAATCACACAGAGTGTCCTAGGATCAGTGGTCAGTATTCAGGGATATGACAGGAACAATCATCCAAAACAAAAATTTCAGTTAAACATGGTCTCCCGAATGCATACCTTAAGAGGTATGAGCTTTTCTTCATCTTTGATACTGTGGAACAAATCACTTCTACTGCAAGCTCTTTGCTTTCTGTATTTTGAGAGGTTTAGAAACAAGAAAACAATGCCCAACAAACATACCTTAAGATCCCGGCCGTCCCATTGTAGCTGGTTACCAAGCCCCCACAGAACGCATCTCTGCCTACGTAGATCAACACCTTCAACCATTACATGCAGTCTCCCATCCTTCATCAAAGACACCAACCACTTTCTCGAACGCCTGGAATCCCTACCCAGTCTGTTACCCCCGGAAACCATCCTTGTAACCATTGATGCCACTTCCTTATACACAAATATCCCGCACGTCCAGGGCCTCTCTGCGATGGAGCACTTCCTTTCACGCCGATCACCTGCCACCCTACCTAAAACCTCTTCCCTCATTACCTGACCCACAACTTCTTCACTTTCGAAGGCCAGACATACCAAAAATTAAAGGGAACAGCCATGGGTACCAGGATGGCCCCCTCGTATGCCAACCTATTCATGGGTCGCTTAGAGGAAGCCTTCTTGGTTACCCAGGCCTGCCAACCCAAAGTTTGGTACAGATTTATTGATGACATTTTCATGATCTGGACTCACAGTGAAGAAGAACTCCAGAATTTCCTCTCCAACCTCAACTCCTTTGGTTCCATCAGATTCGCCTGGTCCTACTCTAAATCCCATGCCACTTTCCTTGACGTTGACCTCCACCCATCCAATGGCCAGCTTCACACGTCCGTCCACATCAAACCCACCAACAAGCAACAGTACCTCCATTATGACAGCTGCCACCCATTCCACATCAAACGGTCCCTTCCCTACAGCCTAGGTCTTCATGGCAAACGAATCTGCTCCAGTCCGGAATCCTTGAACCATTACACCAACAACCTGAAAACAGCTTTCGCATCCCGTAACTACCCTCCCGACCTGGTACAGAAGCAAATAACCAGAGCCACTTCCTCATCTCCTCAAACCCGGAACCTCACTCAGAAGAACCCCAAAAGTGCCCCACGTGTGACAGGATACTTTCCGGGACTGGATCAGATTCTGAATGTGGCTCTCCAGCAGGGATACAACTTCCTCAAATCCTGCCCTGAAATGAGATCCATCCTTCATGAAATCCTCCCCACTCCACCTAGAGTGTCTTTCCGCCGTCCACCTAACCTTCGTAACCTCTTAGTTCATCCCTATGAAATCCCCAAACCACCTTCCCTACTCTCTGGCTCCTACCCTTGTAACCGCCCCCGGTGTAAAACCTGTCCCATGCACCCTCCCACCACCACCTACTCCAGTCCTGTAACCCGGAAGGTGTACACGATCAAAGGCAGAGCCATGTGTGAAAGCACCCACGTGATTTACCAACTGACCTGCCTACACTGTGAAGACTTCTATGTGGTAATGACCAGCAACAAACTGTCCATTCGCATGAATGGACACAGGCAGACAGTGTTTGTTGGTAATGAGGATCACCCTGTGGCTAAACATGCCCTGGTGCACGACCAGCACATCTTGGCACAGTGTTACACCGTCCGGATTATCTGGATACTTCCCACTAACACCAACCTGTCAGAACTCCAGAGATGGGAACTTGCCCTTCAGCATATCCTCTCTTCTCGCTATCCGCCAGGCCTCAATCTCCGTTAATTTCTAATTTCAATTTGCCGCCGCTCATACCTCACCTGTCTTTCAACATCATCTTTGCCTCTGTACTTCCGCCTCGACTGACATCTCTGCCCAAACTCTTTGCCTTTACAAATGTCTGCCCTCTCAACAGATACCCCTCCGTTGTGGTTGTACCTATGGTACGGCTATCTGTATTGCTGAGGCACGCAAGCCTCCCCACCAACTGCAAGGTCCATGGTTCATGGGGGGGGGGGGGGTTGTATTAATTATTAATTGTATTAATTATAAAGAGCAGCATACCAGCCAAAACTTGTGCAATTTCATGAAAGACGTTATGACAGACTGGCATATTTCCCACAAAGTTGCTGCTATTGTTAGCAATAGTGCTGCAAGTATCTTATCTGCTGTCAGACTTGGTGAGTGGCGATCAGTGTCATATTTCGCCCACTGTCTAAATCTTGTTGTACAAGAAGCTACTAAAGAAATATCTGACGTTTTGGCGCAAGTTAAAAATATTGTCGAGTTTTTCAATCATAGTACACAAGGGCAAAAAAATAAATAAATAAGTAAATAAATAAAATAAAATAAAAAAAATAAAAAAAATAAATAAAAAATAAATAAATAAAATCAAATCTGATTGCTACACAACAGCAAATGAATCTGCCTGTCCTCAAGCTCAAACAGGACGTCCAGACCCGCTGGAATTCTACTTAGCACTTCTGCGCTCTGACCTAACAATAGAAGAAAGTGACAGGCAAATAATAGAAGGAGTTTTGCCCTTACTTAGTCCATTCTATGAAATTACGGTAGAAATAAGTACCAAAAGAAATGTGACTTTGTCAAAAGTTATTGTGTTTTGTAACCTGCTCAACATTTTTCTGCAGAAGCATGCTTCTAACAATAAAAAAATTGACACTGTGCAAGCAGTGCTCAAGAAAGGCATGGAAGACCGTTTTAAAGATTTAGGGAATAACATTCTATATGCTGAGTGTACTATTCTGGACCCCCGATTTAGACAGAGAGGATTTAGAAATCAAAAAGCTTGTGAAGTTGCAATACAACGCCTCAAAAATAAAGTTGGCAGAGTGCAGTTACTTCAGAGGGAGAATGGAGATATTTTAGTGGCTGATCCTACTGCTAGTGACCCTTCGGCATCTTGTTCTAGTAGCTGCAGTAATGAAAATAAAAAAGACGCTATATGGTAAGAGTATGACCAAGAAATAAGAAAAATCACTAGACCAGATAACCAACTTGCTGCTGGTATTCGCGAACTCGATAAATACCTCAATGAAGAGTATTTAGATTGAAAAAAAGATCCGCTTGAGTAGTGGCACAAGTGTCGTCAGTTATTTCCTCATGTATATGCATATGTGTTAAAAGAGGTTTTGCATAGTAGCGACATCAGTGCCCTGCGAACGCATTTTTTCGGTGACAGGACAAATCCTTAATGAACGAAGAACACTGTTATCAATGAACATAGTTTCCAAGTTAATGTTTTTACATAATAATATGTAAATTTTTGTAATATTTTACTTGAAAATTAGAAGACTGATTATTTAAAGAATGATAAAGCAAAGCACAAAAAGTATGCTTTAGAATACTATCTCTATCAGGGGTCATAGTTATTTTTTCTATGTCTAATTGTTTGGTAACAAAGTGTTAGTGTTTCTTCTGGTAATGATAAAGGTATTATTGTTTGTGCCATATAGTACTTAACCTGTACCTAAAGCAGAAATATTTTTTGTTGGTTATTTCCAAAACTTTAAAAAAGTCGGTTATTTATGAAAGTGTATTTTTATTCACAAAAAATGCATTTAGCATATTCTGTAAGTAATATTCCTACAATGAACTAATAAATAAATAAATATATTTTAAAATTAAAATACTGTGAGTGCACTGTATGTAAAGTAAAGTAGTTGACTACCCCATTTTACCCATTTATGTAAATAACTGGTTTATTTCCCCTTTCGAAGTCTAATTACTCAACATAAAACTGTAATAATACAGGCATTGGCAACACTGGTCATTACTTAAAAGACTAGCGGACTAGCATAACGAATAAAAGAGCGTGTGCAGTAGGGATAGCAAAGCGAGCGAACTGTCTTTCTGGAAATCGAGATGGGAGCTAACGAACTGAAAGAGCGACCTAGTTCGTGACTGAACTGCAAACTAAACTGAACGTTCCCAGTTGCAAACTATTATGCGCAAGACTAATGAGTGCCCACATGAATGTTCCCCAGAGTATAATGGAGGCACCACTAGTTTGTCTCCGTCCCGCAGTACACGTGTCAGTGGAAGATGACTGATTCGCGCCCTCCCATCTGCATGGTGAAGAAGGTATCAGAATTCATCAGACTATGCAAAGCTCTGCCACTGCGCCAATGCCCATTGCTGATGGTCACGTGCCCATTTCAGTCATAGTTGCTGATGTAATGGTGTTAACATTGGCATATGCATGGTTCATTGGCTATGGAGGCCCTTTGCTGGGAGTGCTCGGTGCACTGTGTGTTCAGACAGACTTTTACTCTCTCTCCAGCATTAAAGTATGTTGTTAGTTCACCCGTTGTTCACCACCTTTCCTGTTTTACCTGCCTGCCCAGCCTACAATGTCCAACATCTGTAATGAGGGGTGGTTGGCCAACCCCATGATGCCTGGACGTAGTTTTATGTTGGTTTTGCAACGTGTTGAAGACACTCACCACAGCACTTCTTGAAAACCTGAAAATTCATGCAATTACCAAAATGCTTGTGCTGAGCCTCCAGGCCATCACAATCTGTCCTCAGTCAAACTCAGATATATCACGCGCTTTCCCCATTCTACACACAGCTCACTGATACTACATGCACCGTGCGTGTGTCTGACTAGCAGTCATACCTTTCCAGGTGACACTGTTGTTGCCTAGACGGGTTTACATTGATAGTAGATTAGTGGTGGTAAAGTTCTGGATGATCATTGTATACAGGGTGAACACTAATAAAACTGTCAAACTGCAGAGATGGATTCCTGAATGGAAACAGAGGAAAAAAGATCCTGTGAACATGTGTGTGCAAATGTATTGTTGCCATGGTAGAAGGTGTTGACGAATGAAAGTTCCTCTGACCGCATGTCGAGTCTGTAGCCCACAGATGACGATTATGCACACTGATGATGCCAGTTCTGTCAAAGACTGCTTTGAAAGTGAAGAGGACTAATGACAGAAATTCCGTAATTGTGATGGTCTGGTGCAAAAAAACATTTAAAAAATCCTTCCCATAGAGGGAAATCTGTTGCTGATCATCCTTGCACTTGTTGCAGCCAATAGGGATAGTAGTGATTGTCATGCTGGATCCAGTTAATCAGACTTTAGCTTACGCCATGTTGGCGGGCCACTTGCCTGGAGCTTGTAGCAGCATTCATCTCAATATCCTGTAGAATGTTGTTCTCCAAATCTAGTGTGTGCACAGTCTGCCACTTCCCTGCACATTCACCTGTCCAAAAGGACCCAAAACCACACAACTGCCCAAAAAAGGCTTGAAATGCTATATGATATGGTTGGTGTCTGTTAGGGTACTTGTTTTGGTACAGCCATCCTGCCTCTTGAGCGTTTCCATTTGCTTGGCTGCGCACGAACAGCATCGTGGCTTGTTTCTGCACAAATGTCAGACCATTCTGCTGCTTACAGCACCCTACATCAATCACACAGCCTGCAACACACAAGGAACCCATGGCACGTGGTGAGAGGAACTTTCATTTGTCAGTGTCCTCTCCCATGGCAATGATGCATTGCCGGACACATGTTCACAGGACCTTTTTTCCTGTTTTTCCATCCAGGAATCCATCCATGCAGTTTGTTGGTTTTATTAATGTTCACCCCGTATAATGTGCAGACCTCTTCTATGTCTGTGGCGAAGAGTACTCACTGTAGTAACACATGTTAGGGTTTCTTCCTATTCCATTCACTTATGAGGTATAGGAAGAATGGCTGGTTAAAAGCTTCTGTACATGTTACAATTAGTCCAATCTAGTCTTCACGATCCCTACAGAGAGATACCTTAGAGTGTAATGCATATGGTGCCGTAGTATATTCCTCAATTCTTCACTTAATACTGATTCTTGAAACTTTAATAACAAATGCATTTTAGTACCATTAAGCCCTTGGACTTTTGTAGTGTTTAATCATTTTATGGATCGTGAGTTATTTTCTTCTGTCATAGTATTGTAGTGTGGTTCATGGTGTGGGTTCCTGTAGTCATGTCCTAGTTCATGAACCACAGGCAACGTATGAGTGGCCAAGTAAGTGGTCCCGACAGTCGGGATACCACTTACTTTGGAATAAGGCTGGGCATCTCGGACATATTCTGAGTCGTGGTCACCTTTGTGCTCATACGGCAAAGACTACCAAATCCACCGGTTAGTCCCTCAACCATTAGGGGTAAAACCCAATGGGACTCGGGGCAAGTAAGGCTAGCAACCTCCTTCCCTGGTACTTTAAATATGATTCTGGCAACAATCAGAGCAAAATGCCTCGGACCTTTGGAGGTGACGGAGTCCCACCTCTAACTGACAAATCAGGGACTCCTAAGATACGACTTAGCAGACAAATGGTAATGGGATGGGGAGCTATTAATATCAATGGGGGCTACTCTGGGAAGAAGGTAGAGCTGGCAGAGGCTGCAAGTAAGGTGGGACTGGACGTTTTAGCTGTTAGTGACATTCGGGTAAGGAGTGAGAAAGAAGAGGAAGTGGGAGAATACAAGATCTACCTGTCAGGAGTCAAAGCAGGAATAGCACTATTGAGTGTAGGGCTTTACATCAGGAAAGAAATGGAACCCAGCTTAGTTGCAGTAAGGTATGTAAATGAACGACTGATGTGGATAGATTTGACAGTGTCTAGCAAGAAAATTAGGATTGTGTCAGTATATTCGCATTGTGAAGGGACAGATAAAGATAAGATGGATAGTTTTTATGAGGCACTCAGTGATGTAGTTGTTAGAGTAAAGGACAAGGACAGTGTTCTGCTCATGGGTGATTTTAACGCCAGGATTGGAAATCGAACAGAAGGGTATGAAAAGGTTATGGGTAAATTTGGAGAGGATATGGAGGCTAACAGGAGTGGGAAACAACTCCTGGATTTCTGTGCCAGTATGGGCTTAGTAATCACAAACTCCTTTTTTAAACATAAGAACATTCACCGGTATACTTGGGAAGGCAGGGGAACCAGATCTGTCATTGACTATATAATAACAGATCAGGAATTCAGGAAGGCTGTGAGGGACACACGTGTATTCAGGGGATTCTTTGATGACACTGATCATTATTTAATCTGCAGTGAAATTGGGATTGTGAGGCTGAAAGTGCAGGAGGTCAGGTCCATATGTAGGAGGATAAGAGTGGAGAAACTTCAGGATAAGGAAATCAGGCACAAGTACATAACAGCGATCTCAGAAAGGTACCAGTTAGTTGAATGTAGTCAATTACAGTCATTGGAAAAGGAATGGACAAGGTACAGGGACACAGTACTAGAAGTGGCTAAAGAATGTCTTGGAACAGTAGTGTGTAAAAGTAGGATGAAGCAAACAGCTTGGTGGAATGATACAGTCAAGGCAGCCTGTAAAAGGAAAAAGAAGGCATATCAAAAATGGCTACATACTAGAACTCAGGTAGACAGAGAAAGTTATGTTGAAGAAAGAAAAAAAGCCAAACAGGTAATTGCAGCATCCAAGAAGAAATCTTGGGAAGACTTTGGAAACAGGTTGGAGACTATGGGTCAAGCTGCTGGAAAACCATTCTGGAGTGTAATTAGCAGTCTTCGAAAGGGAGGTAAGAAGGAAATGACAAGTATTTTGGACAGGTCAGGAAAACTGCTGGTGAATCCTGTGGATGCCCTGGGCAGATGGAGGGAATATTTTGAAGAGTTGCTCAATGTAGGTGAAAATACGATCAGTAATGTTTCAGATTTCGAGGTAGAATGGGATAGGAATGATGATGGAAATAGGATCACATTTGAGGAAGTGGAGAAAATGGTCAGTAGATTGCAGTGCAATAAAGCAGCTGGGGTGGATGAAATTAAGTCAGAACTCATCAAATACAGTGGAATGTCAGGTCTTAAATGGCTACACAGGATAATTGAAATGGCCTGGGAGTCGGGACAGGTTCCATCTGACTGGACAAAAGCAGTAATCACACCAATCTTTAAACATGGAAACAGGAAAGATTGTAACAACTACAGAGGTATCTCTTTAATCAGCATTGTGGGTAAAATCTTCTCAGGTGTTGAAAGGAAAGTGCGAGTATTAGTTGAGGACCAACTGGATGAAAATCAGTGTGGGTCTTCTCAGGTATTGTTGAAAGGAAAGTGCGAGTATTAGTTGAGGACCAACTGTATGAAAATCAGCCTCTCAGAGGTTGTCAGGACCAGATCTTTAGCTTACGGCAAATAATGGAGAAGTATTATGAGTGGAACAGGGAATTGTATCTATGCTTTATAGATCTAGAAAAGGCGTATGACCGGGTTCCTAGGAGGAAGTTATTGTCTGTTCTACGAGATTATAGAATAGGAGGCAAACTTTTGCAAGCAATTAAAGGTCTTTACATGTATAGTCAGGCAGCAGTTAGGGTTGACGGTAAATTGAGTTTATGGTTCAGAGTAGTTTCAGGGGTAAGACAAGGCTGCAAACTGTCTCCACTGTTGTTCATATTATTTATGGATCATATGTTGAAAACAATAGACTGGCTGGGTGAGATTAAGATATGTGAACACAAAATAAGCAGTCTTGCATATGCGGATGACTTAGTTGTGATGGCAGATTTGATTGAAAGTTTGCAAAGTAATATTTCAGAGCTAGATCAGAAATGTAAGGACTATGATATGAAGATTAGCATCTCCAATATGAAAGTAATGTCAGTGGGAAAGAAATATAAACGGATTGAGTGCCAAATAGGAGGAATAAAGTTAGAATAGGTGGAGGGTTTCAAGTACTTAGGATGCATACTCTCACAGGATGGCAACATAGTGAAAGAACTGGAAGCGAGGTGTAACAAAGCTAATGCAGTGAGTGCTCAGCTACGATCTACTCTCTTCTGCAAGAAGGAAGTCAGTACCAAGACTAAGTTATCTGTGCACCGTTCAATCTTTCGACCAACTTTGTTGTATGGGAGTGAAAGCTGGGTGGATTCAGGTTACCTTATCAACAAGGTTGAGGTTACGGATATGAAAGTAGCTAGGATGATTGCAGGTACTAGTAGATGGGAACAATGGCAGGAGGGTGTCCACAATGAGGAAATCAAAGAAAAACTGGGAATGAACTCTATAGATGTAGCAGTCAGGGCGAACAGACTTAGATGGTGGGGTCATGTTACACGCATGGGAGAAGTAAGGTTACCCAAGAGACTCATGGGTTCAGGAGTAGAGGGTAGGAGGAGTCGGGGCAGACCAAGGAGAAGGTACCTGGATTCGGTTAAGAATGATTTTGAAGTAATAGGTGTAACATCAGAAGAGTCACCAATGTTAGCACTGAATAGGGGATCATGGAGGAATTGTATAAGGGGGGCTATGCTCCAGACTGAATGCTGAAAGGCATAATCAGTCTTAAATGATGATGATGATGATGATGATGATAATAGTATTGTAGTTAACTTTTTTGTGTAGTAGTCATTTGTGGAGAGTAGTCACTACAAATGTCAGTTAATCTGTATTCTTTTTGATTGTACCTCTCTTACTAAATGGTGCTAGAGTGGTATATTCTCCTATAATTGAGTCAAAGCCATTTATTCAATGCTAACAGCCCATAACATTCAGGCACAACAGAAGCAATATATTTTATGTTCATCATAATTGACAGACATATTTATTATTATGTTTTTTTTTTTTGCAGGAAGTAATCAGTTTGCTCATCCAGCTACCAGTGCTCAGACTGATAGGTGAGTTTATGAGAGGTATTTTTATATTTCTTTAAAATATGCTAATTTGGTACAGTGCACTTTATAAGTGTTTCATTATGTTCATTAAATTATCATCTAATAGTGGCTCGTAAAGGTTATTTCAGAATATATGTGATGCAGCTCTAGGGCAGTTTCTCACTTTTGATGGCTTGTCACCATTTTAATAACTGAAAAATAAATAGTGGACCGTAACTTATTCATGATGTAGATCTGCCTGGATAGCAGAGTGTGTTAAAGCACCCATTTCTGGGACACGGGGAGACGCAACAAACTGGGATCTAATCTGCCTGGCAGATTAATGGCGAGAGCCGTATGTGGTTTTTAATTGGTTTCCCACAGCTGACTAGGTGGCTTCTGGGCTGTTACACACCTCCCACCTCAGTTACACATTTCACAGACATTTAGAAAATGTTCTCACAATTCTATATGATGCTTGCTGTAGACAGATGGGGTGCACAAATTCCATCCCTGTGTGTGTGTAGGGGGAAGGGGGGGGGGGGGGAAGAGCGGCCCTCAGTAAGGACTTCCAAGAGACCCATTACCACTGAAATTGCCAAATCTAAATCTGAAATAACATGCCAAACCTATGGAGACATGGGGTAAGGCAAGGAAGAGGAAGAAGAAGAACAACTTGGTCATGATATGCATAGACCATTTAGTCGTCAGTGTGAGCAGCTCTTTGTAGATGATAATAATAGAATAATATTCAATGGAAATTGTGGAAGCTTAGTGCTTGGTATGGAGACTAACAGTTCACTTTATGTACAAGTAACACAAAGTGATGTAATAAGTAGATGGAATTCTTTTGTATAGTGTCAGTGATGCACCAGGGCTAAACCAGTAGAGCTTTTCTTAAAGGACGTCATATTTGCCATTGACTGTAGAAATTATTTATTCCACAATTGCAATATTGGCCTTTCGGCCATTTTTAAGTGGTATTGCAGAAGGTTGTGCCACTGCGCATGTCAGACTTTAAAATGTGCTGAAACAAAATCTTTTGCAATGCCACTTCAAAATGGTCCAAAGGCCGAAATATCAGTTGTGAAATAAATAATTTCTACAGATAATGCCAGATAATTTGTTCTTTAAAAAATTCTACACAAATGTGAACCCTGATGATGAGAAGTTAATTGAAGGATTTTGTAGAGTTAGGGATTATCTTAAAATGATGTAACCTAGAAGACGTGTTAATGTGTTGGTATCCGTATTGAGTCACAGTGTTTTTATTAAAAGAGAATGTTCAAAGAAGAGCTGACCTATTTGTGCCAGGTTTGTTTTATCAATATGTATGTGTCAAAAGCTTGCACAGTAAATTCTCATGGAATACTCCACAAGAAAAATGTTATACTTTAGATTAATGGGTGCTTGTAAGATACTGAGAACCTGTTTACACAGAAAATTCTGGCAAGTACGAATAATGTGCAGAAACCATAAACAGAATAACTGGTTATACTTAAATGTAATATAATAGATTGCATTAAAAACTCTTAACAAAAATCACTGTTACTGGATTATTTATTAGGGCATGTATGTGAAAATTTTGACAATTATTCCTCATGTGTAGCTCTGTGAATGCATGAGAATGGGAGCTTGCGATATTTTTGTGGTCCTTTTTGGCTGTTGTAGTAGATCTTCCTTTGGTATGAAAATATTGTTTGCATTCTTTGGTGTTGGTTTAAGATGTCTGAATTGGATTCAGGTGTTGTTTGCAGCAAAGTCTGATCCTTCTTGCTAATCCTCTGTTACAGTTTAGACAAAAACATAAAGCAACTGTAGCATCCAAATATAAATTAGCAGTGTTAAAGTACTCAAATTGCATGTTGCATTACTTTGTGACTATGAATCTTCAGGTTTTCGTGGCGCAAAGACTGCTCCATTAAGTTTTGGGAATGCAGCCGCATGAATTCTGCTGACTAGTTTTGATTGAATATACAGAATGAATTATTGAGGGTGGTGGTGGTGGTGGTGGTGGTGGTGGTGGGAGGGAGGGGGGGAATAAAAGAAAAAAAAGGCATAAAAATCAAATATTTGTGAGTTTATGTACCATTGAAGCAGCAGTGTCACAACTGCAGGTACCAAACGCCCTCTCATTATTATATGTGCTTCAAATAATTATTGTATTACCAGAAAGTTTGGGCTTGTAAAGTACAGTCATGAGAAAGCCATACTTACTGCACTTCAAGTGGAATGAAAATATTTTAAAAAAATGATTTTTCATTAATATTTGCACAACTTAATATACACTGTTCATTAACATAGTGTACAATTTGTAATTAAAATTTTAAATTTGAAAGAGAGCGGATATTAACATTACATATAAGTTATTTTGATAAGTTAAATGTGAATGCCCTGTATGTTATAAATTCAAGGCTAGTGCATAGATATTTCCTGGTGTGGTGTCACTTGGGGCCATTGGATACAGTAATAACTTAACACCAGTGCTCATGGTCCTCAGTATAAAGATATTGTAGTACATAACTTATTAGCTGTAATGACAACCATTGATGTTTCAACAGTTGGTATACAAATGTTCTTTTTTATATGACATCTATTCACTTTTATCAGTTACTGTTTGTATTCCACAATCACAATTATGGCATTTTTCCCATTTTTAGTGTAAGATTTGATGTTATATTATCCATAGAAATAGGTTAAAAATAATGTTGTAGGATTTTGTTAATTTTGATATATGTCAATTGGTTATTATAACAATGTAATTAGATTTATTACTGACATTGTTATTTTTTAAAATACGAACATTTTAGGTTAGGTTTTACAGAGACTGTTACTAATATCAAATGAAACTACAAGTTTACTGTTAGCAGTCCTAGTTCCATTTCCACAATGTGTTGCAGAGGTTTAAACCTCCAGCATTAGGTGGAGTTATTTGTATTAGTATGACGTTTGTGTTGTGTTATACCTTTGGGGTAACCAGTGGCACTGAGAAACGAAAACACCTCAGAAAAAACTTGCAGTGGTGACACAGCACATTCACTTTAATAGAATAAAATGAACACAGCTGTAAAGAAAACATTGGAACACCTGTGGAAACTATGGGTGAAAAATGAATTGAAGGAACTTTATAGTAAAAAAACAAATGTTTAATACACAGCTTTATTATGAAGAGTTCAGAAAGTACACCAAATTCAGTGTGCAGAAAACAAGAGCCACACAGAAGGAAGAAACTAGCTGCTTTTGTCAAACTGTAGTTACTTTCCAAACTGAATGAGAAAAGCCGAGACAAACATACATTTACACCTTTCGTCATTGAAACTGACATAATGTTCACTACAGAATAAGAGGCACAACTCATCAAAGGATTGACATTCAACATTCAAGATCCACAGGACGAAAAGAAACAATGGGAGGTCATCACTAGTGTCGCACAGATTTCAACCATTGCCCTTGAGAAGCAAAATGACAGAATAACAGCCTGACACAAAATCAGTGTAATTACTGAGGAGGAGATCACAAAACCAGACCCAACAAAAAATAAAGGAGAAGAATTTGTTGCATGCAGTAGTAAGACTAAATTTAATACAAATAATGGAATAATTGTGAGTTGAGAATGTCAATACAACTGTGGTTACGAACAGAGCTACATACGTAGAGAAAACTATAGCTAAAAACATAACAGAAATACTCAAAGACCAAACATCCAGAATCCAAAAAGAGATTAAACACATCTCAAACAACATGAACTTTCTACTCATCATTCAGGAAGCAAGAAACATTATAACACTGAGCCCACAAGCACCTTGTGCTAGGTCATAATCAAAGAAACACAAGAATGAAACTTCAGTCACACTTAATAGCGAATTTTAGGAATAGTCTAACATTCAGACTCAACAAAAAGCTCTTCAGAACTCATAAAGGCAACATGTTGTTGTTGTTGTGGTCTTCAGTCCTGAGACTGGTTTGATGCAGCTCTCCATGCTATTCTATCCTGTGCAAGATTCTTCATCTCCCAGTACCTACTGCAACCTACATCCTTCTGAATCTGATTAGTGTATTCATCTCTTGGTCTCCCCCTACGATTTTTACCCTCCACGCTGCCCTCCAATACTAAATTGGTGATCCCTTGATGCCTCAGAACATGTCCTACCAACCGATCCCTTCTTCTGGTCAAGTTGTGCCACAAACTTCTCTTCTCCCCAATCCTATTCAATACTTCCTCATTAGTTATGTGGTCTACCCATCTAATCTTCAGCATTCTTCTATAGCACCACATTTCAAAAGCTTCCATTCTCTTCTTGTCCAAACTATTTACCGTCCATGTTTCACTTCCATACATGGCTACACTCCATACAAATACTTTCAGAAACGACTTCCTGACACTTAAATCTATACTCGATGTTAGCAAATTTCTCTTCTTCAGAAACGCTTTCCTTGCCATTGCCAGTCTACATTTTATATCCTCTCTACTTCGACCATCATCAGTTATTTTGCTCCCCAAATAGCAAAACTCCTTTACTACTTCAAGTGTCTCATTTCCTAATCTAATACCCTCAACATCACCCGACTTAAATCGACTACATTCCATTATCCTCGTTTTGCTTTTATTGATGTTCGTCTTATATCCTCCCTTCAAGACACCATCCATTCCGTTCAACTGCTCTTCCAAGTCCTTTGCTGTCTCTGATAGAATTACAATGTCATCGGCGAACCTCAAAGTTTTTATTTCTTCTCCATTGATTTTAATACCTACTCCGAATTTTTCTTTTGTTTCCTTTACTGCTTGCTCAATATACAGATTGAATAACATCGGGGATAGGCTACAACCCTGTCTCACTCCCTTCCCAACCACTGCTTCCCTTTCATGTCCCTCGACTCTTATAACTGCCATCTGGTTTCTGTACAAATTGTAAATAGCCTTTCGCTCCCTGTATTTTACCCCTGCCACCTTTAGAATTTGAAAGAGAGTATTCCAGTCAACATTGTCAAAAGCTTTCTCTAAGTCTACAAATGCTAGAAACGTAGGTTTGCCTTTCCTTAATCTTTCTTCTAAGACAAGTCGTAAGTTCAGTATTGCCTCACGTGTTCCAACATTTCTACGGAATCCAAACTGATCATCCCCGAGGTCAGCTTCTACTAGTTTTTCCATTCGTCTGTAAAGAATTCGTGTTAGTATTTTGCAGCTGTGGCTTATTAAACTGATTGTTCGGTAATTTTCACATCTGTCAACACCTGCTTTCTTTGGGATTGGAATTATTATATTCTTCTTGAAGTCTGAGGGTATTTCACCTGTTTCATACATCTTGCTCGCCAGATGGTAGAGTTTTGTCAGGACTGGCTCTCCCAAGGCCGTCAGTAGTTCCAATGGAATGTTGTCTACTCCGGGGGCCTTGTTTCGACTCAGGTCTTTCAGTACTCTGTCAAACTCTTCACGCAGTATCGTATTTCCCATTTCATCTTCATCTACATCCTCTTCCATTTCCATAATATTGTCCTCAAGTACATCACCCTTGTATAGACCCTCTATATACTCCTTCCACCTTTCTGCTTTCCCTTCTTTGCTTAGAACTGGGTTTCCATCTGAGCTCTTGATGTTCATACAAGTGGTTCTCTTATCTCCAAAGGTCTCTTTAATTTTCCTGTAGGCAGTATCTATCTTACCCCTAGTGAGATAAGCCTCTACATCCTTACATTTGTCCTCGAGCCATCCCTGCTTAGCCATTTGCACTTCCTGTCGATCTCATTTTTGAGACGCTTGTACTTCTTTTTGCCTGCTTCATTTACTGCATTTTTAAATTTTCTCCTTTCATCAATTAAATTCAATATTTTTCCTGTTACCCAAGGATTTCTACTAGTCCTCTTCTTTTTACCTACTTGATCCTCTGCTGCCTTCACTACTTCATCCCTCAAAGCTACCCATTCTTCTTCTACTATATTTCTTTCCCCCGTTCCTGTCAATTGTTCCCTTATGCTCTCCCTGAAACTCTGTACAACCTCTGGTTTAGTCAGTTTATCCAGGTCCCATCTCCTTAAATTCCCACCTTTTTGCAGTTTCTTCAGTTTTAATCTACAGGTCATAACCAATAGATTGTGGTCAGAGTCCACATCTGCCCCTGGAAATGTCTTACAATTTAAAACCTGGTTCCTAAATCTCTGTCTTACCATTATATAATCTATCTGATACCTTTTAGTATCTCCAGGGTTCTTCCATGTATACAACCTTCTATCATGATTCTTAAACCAAGTGTTAGCTATGATTAAGTTGTGCTCTGTGCAAAATTCTACCAGGCGGCTTCCTCTTTCATTTCTTAGCCCCAATCCATATTCACCTACTATGTTTCCTTCTCTCCCTTTTCCTACACTCGAATTCCAGTCCCCCATGACTATTAAATTTTCGTCTCCCTTCACTATCTGAATAATTTCTTTTATTTCATCATACATTTCTTCAATTTCTTCGTCATCTGCAGAGCTAGTTGGCATATAAACTTGTACTACTGTAGTAGGTGTGGGCTTTGTATCTATCTTGGCCACAATAATGCGTTCACTATGCTGTTTGTAGTAGCTTACCCGCATTCCTATTTTCCTATTCATTATTAAACCTACTCCCGCATTACCCCTATTTGACTTTGTATTTATAACCCTGTAGTCACCTGACCAGAAGTCTTGTTCCTCCTGCCACCGAACTTCACTAATTCCCACTATATCTAACTTTAACCTATCCATTTCCCTTTTTAAATTTTCTAACCTACCTGCCCGATTAAGGGATCTGACATTCCACGCTCCGATACGTAGAACGCCAGTTTTCTTTCTCCTGATAACGACGTCCTCTTGAGTAGTCCCCGCCCGGAGATCGGAATGGGGGACTATTTTACCTCCGGAATATTTTACCCAAGAGGACGTCATCATCATTTAATCATACAGTAAAGCTGCATGCCCTCGGGAAAAATTACGGCCGTAGTTTCCCCTTGCTTTCAGCCGTTCGCAGTACCAGCACAGCAAGGCCGTTTTGGTTATTGTTACAAGGCCAGATCAGTCAATTATCCAGACTGTTGCCCCTGCAACTACTGAAATGGCTGCTGCCCCTCTTCAGGAACCACACGTTTGTCTGGCCTCTCAACAGATACCCCTCCGTTGTGGTTGTACCTATGGTACGTCTATCTGTATCGCTGAGGCACGCAAGCCTCCCCACCAACGGCAAGGTCCATGGTTCATGGGGGGGAAAGGCAACATACACATTCAATAATAGTAGAAAACTTGGAAACACAGCACAATTGACACAACAAATCAAAAATGTTAACACTCTGATGGAGCCACACTTGCCTCATTTGGCATACGAAACCTTTATGCTGCTTTACCAACAGGTCCCACAAGACAGGTAATTAATGCCAACTTACAAAAACACAAAAAATACCTTCCACTCACACTACTGAACTAATTGATGTGTTAGAATTCACGCTTTCACACAACCATTTCAGACTCAACAGTAAACTCTACAATCAGATGGCCTATCAGTGGAATCAAACCTTTTGGATTGTTAACGGAAATGTTTATAAACTACTTAGAAGACAAAATTGTGAATTTCAATCACCACACACTCAAAATTATCTGCTACTACAGATATATAGATGACAGCATCATTTTAATCAGTGGTACAAAAGATGATATCAGTGCATTGAACCAGTTGTTCAACAGCTCAATGAAAATGTAAAATCAGTATTTGAGAACCAAGTGGATGACAGCATGAACTTACAAGAACTGATGGTTAGAATAATGAATAAAAGACACCAATTTGAAATTTAATGGAAATCTACCACATCACTCACAGCTATACACAACTCCTCTTCTCACCCCCACAAAATGGCAGCATTCTAGTATATGGTAAGATCAATGCAACTACCATTCTCAAAAGATAAATGTAAACAGGAAATTGAAGTAATAAAACAAACAGCCATTGCAAAGGCTGTAACGGCTCCATAGTAGACACCCTGAAATACTCAGTGGTTGCAAAACAATCAAAGCATAAAAAACAAAGAAAATAAGATCTTCCATAAAGTACCATTCCTGAGATGATGATGTTTGGTTTGTGGGGCGCTCAACTGTGTGGTTATCAGCGCCCGTACAATTTCCCAACCTTTGCTCAGTCCAATTTCGCGACTTTCCTGGATGATGATGAAATGATGAGGACAACACAAACACCCAGTCATCTCGAGGCAGGTGAAAATCCCTGACCCCGCCGGGAATCGAACCCGGGACCCCGTGCTCGGGAAGCGAGAACGCTACTGCAAGACCACGAGAGGCGGACAAGTAGAAGTACCATTCCTGGTTAGTATTTTGTTTCAGAATGCCAGTGTCATCAAATGAAAATGTGTAAACATATATTTCACCATTAACAACAAGATTGGGCAGAAGTTACCTCACAACAGCAACACAAGGCACCCACTGCACCATATGGTTGTATATCAGATTGATAGATCATTTGACATTAGACTCAAGGAAAACATGGAAGCACTAAAAAATCATCATCATCATCATCATTTAAGACTGATTATGCCTTTCAGCGTTCAGTCTGGAGCATAGCCCCCCTTATACAATTCCTCCATGATCCCCTATTCAGTGCTAACATTGGTGCCTCTTCTGATGTTAAACCTATTACTTCAAAATGACTCTTAACCGAATCCAGGTACCTTCTCCTCGGTCTGCCCCGACTCCTCCCACCCTCTACTGCTGAATCCATGAGTCTCTTGGGTAACCTTACTTCTCCCATGCGTGTAACATAACCCCACCATCTAAGCCTGTTCGCCCTGACTGCTACATCTATAGAGTTCATTCCCAGTTTTTCTTTGATTTCCTCATTGTGGACACCCTCTTGCCATTGTTCGTATCTACTAGTACCTGCAATCATCCTAGCTACTTTCATATCCGTAACCTCAACCTTGTTGATAAGGTAACCTGAATCCACCCAGCTTTCGCTCCCATACGACAAAGTTGGTCGAAAGATTGAACGGTGCACAGATAACTTAGTCTCGGTACTGACTTCCTTCTTGCAGAAGAGAGTAGATCGTAGCTGAGCGCTCACTGCATTAGCTTTGCTGCACCTCACTTCCAGTTCTTTCACTGTGTTGCCATCCTGTGAGAATATGCATCCTAAGTACTTGAAACCGTCCACCTGTTCTAACTTTGTTCCTCCTATTTGGCACTCAATCCGTTTATATTTCTTTCCCACTGACATTACTTTCGTTGTGGAGATGCTAATCTTCATACCATAGTCCTTACATTTCTGATCTAGCTCTGAAATATTACTTTGCAAACTTTCAATCAAATCTGCCATCACAACTAAGTCATCCGCATATGCAAGACTACTTATTTTGTGTTCACATATCTTAATCTCACCCAGCCAGTCTATTGTTTTCAACATATGATCCATAAATAATATGAACAACAGTGGAGACAGGTTGCAGCCTTGTCTTACCCCTGAAACTACTCTGAACCATGAACTCAACTTACCGTCAACTCTAACTGCTGCCTGACTATCCATGTAAAGAACTTTAATTGCTTGCAAAAGTTTGCCTCCTATTCCATAATCTTGTAGAACAGACAATAACTTCTTCCTAAGAACCCGGTCATATGCCTTTTCTAGATCTATAAAGCATAGATACAATTCCCTGTTCCTGCTCAATCAGAGCACTAGAAAAGAAAAAAGAAAAAAAAAGAAAAAAAAAACATACATCAGCAGTATCTAACCATCTGCATGAAGTAAACCAAGCCGACAACTCAAGTGCCGGCATCCTACATATCCAACCTAAGGACAAAAAACTAGACATCCCTGAAACACTCCAAATACACAAACACTAAAGAAAACAACTTGAGTTCATCTGAAATAACAAAATGACAACATTTACAGTGGAATTGCCTTACTCACAAATAAATCAACAGTTTGTACTCTCTGTCAGCTGGAGAGTATATATATCTATTTATATTGTAAGTAGTACATCTGTGTATTATTTTAAAACATAATCAATGTATTACTTAAACTTTTACTTAGTTATAACACATAACATATGGACGCTAACCACCCATGACACCGACATAACGTAAACAACTTTGTTCTCCCTCAAACAATGGAAAGTCCAGGTCAGAATATCAATAACATTATGAAAAGGGTAAGTTACTACTCACCTTAAAGATGACACATTGATCTCCAGACAGGCATGGTGATAAGATTGTTACACATTTGAAATTTTAGCCAAAGCCTTCTTCAGAAAGGAAAACAGGCACATATTCACATAAGCAGGCACGCCTCTTTCACACATAACCGTTATCCCTGGCCACTCCAGCCAGAATGCAACGCCTTGTGTCGAATGGAAGCAGCAGTCTGGAGTGGGGTGGGGAAAGGAGAAGGATAGTAGGGTACAAATGGGGGGTGACAAGTTAGCGCTACCTGGTGGAGCATGAAGGGATTAGTTGGAGGCAGGACATGGCTGCCAGGCAATGTTTATGATGACTAGTTGGAGGCAGGACAAGGCTGCCAGACAATGTTTGGGAGGCTGTGGGGAAGGGGGGAAATGGGAAACAGAAAAGGAGAGAGGAAAAGACCTGTGGGTGCTGTGGTGGAGAGCAGCAGATGGGAATGTACACCGCAGAGGCAGGCTGAACAGTGAAGGGGGAGGCGTGTTTATAGCGATAAGAAGTGCAATAGTATCTAAGGAAATTGACAGAGATATGAAATGTGAAATAATTTGGGTGGAGGTCACGGTTAAAGCAGGCTCAGACATGGTAATTGGATGTCTCTATAGGCCCCCTGGCTCAGCAGCTGTTGTGGCTGAGCACCTGAAGGATAATTTGGAAAATATTTCGAGTAGATTTCCCCACCATGTTATAGTTCTGGGTGGAGATTTTAATTTACCGGATATAGACTGGGAGACTCAAACGTTCATAACGGGTGGCAGGGACAAAGAATCCAGTGAAATTTTTTTAAGTGCTTTATCTGAAAACTACCTTGAGCAGTTAAACAGAGAACCTACTCGTGGTGATAACATATTAGACCTTCTGGTGACAAACAGACCCGAACTATTTGAAAAAGTTAACGCAGAACAGGGAATCAGCGATCATAAAGCGGTTACGGCATCGATGATTTCAGCCGTAAATAGGAATATTAAAAAGGGTAGGAAGATTTTTCTGTTTAGAAAAAGTGACAAAAAGCAGATTTCAGAGTACCTGTTGGCTCAACACAAAAGTTTTGTCTCAAGTACTGATAGTGTTGAGGATCAGTGGACAAAGTTCAAAACCATCGTACAATATCCGTTAGATGAGTATGTGCCAAGCAAGATCGTAAGAGATGGAAAAGAGCCACCGTGGTTCAACAACCGAGTTAGAAAACTGCTGCGGAAGCAAAGGGAACTTCACAGCAAACATAAACATAGCCAAAGCCTTGCAGACAAACAAAAATTACGCGAAGCGAAATGTAGTGTGAGGAGGGCTATGCGAGTGGCGTTCAGTGAATTCGAAAGTAAAGTTCTATGTACTGACTTGGCAGAAAATCCTAAGAAATTTTGGTCTTATGTCAAAGCGGTAGGTGGATCAAAACAAAATGTCCAGACACTCTGTGACCAAAATGGTACTGAAACAGAGGATGGCAGACTAAAGGCCGAAATACTAAATGTCTTTTTCCATAGTTGTTTCACAGAGGAAGATTGCACTGTAGTTCCTTCTCTAGATTGTCGCACAGATGACAAAATGGTAGATATCGAAATAGATGACAGTGGGATACAGAAACAATTAAAATCGCTCAAAAAGGAAAGGCCTCTGGACCTGATGGGATACCAGTTCAATTTTACACAGAGTACACGAAGGAACTTGCCCCCCTTCTTGCAGCGGTGTACCGTAGGTCTCTAGAAGAGCGTAGCGTTCCAAAGGATTGGAAAAGGGCACAGGTCATCCCCGTTTTCAAGAAGGGACGTCGAACAGATGTGCAGAACTATAGACCTATATCTCTAACGTCGATCAGTTGTAGAATTTTGGAACACGTATTGTGTTCGAGTATAATGACTTTTCTGGAGACTAGAAATCTACTCTGTAGGAATCAGCATGGGTCTCGAAAAAGACGGTCATGTGAAACCCAGCTTGTGCTATTCGTCCACGAGACTGAGAGAGCCATAGACACGGGTTCACAGGTAGATGCCATGTTTCTCGACTTCCACAAGGCGTTCGATACAGTTCCCCACAGTTGTTTAATGAACAAAGTAAGAGCATATGGACTATCACACCAATTGTGTGATTGGATTGAGGAGTTCCTAGATAACAGGACGCAGCATGTCATTCTCAATGGAGGGAAGTATTCCGAAGTAAGAGTGATTTCAGGTGTGCCTCAGGGGAGTGTCATAGGACCGTTGCTATTCACAATATACATAAATGACCTGGTGGATAACATCGGAAGTTCACTGAGGCTTTTTGCAGATGATGCTGTGGTGTATCGAGAGGTTGTAACAATGGAAAATTGTACTGAAATGCAGGAGGATCTGCAACGAATTGACGCATGGTGCAGGGAATGGCAATTGAATCTCAATGTAGACAAGTGTGATGTGCTGCGAATACACAGAAAGATAGATCCTTTATCATTTAGCTACAAAATAGCAGGTCAGCAACTGGAAGCAGTTAATACCATAAATTATCTGGGAGTACGCATTAGGAGTGATTTAAAATGGAATGATCATATAATGCTGATCGTCGGTAAAGCAGATGCCAGACTGAGATTCATTGGAAGAATCCTAAGGAAATGCAATCGGAAAACAAAGGAAGTGGGTTACAGTACGCTTGTTCGCCCACTGCTTGAATACTGCTCAGCAGTGTGGGATCCGTACCAGATAGGGTTGATAGAAGATATAGAGAAGATCCAACGGAGAGCAGCGCGCTTCATTACAGGATCATTTAGTAATCGCGAAAGCGTTACGGAGATGATAGATAAACTCCAGTGGAAGACTCTGCAGGAGAGGCGCTCAGTAGCTCGGTATGGGCTTTTGTCAAAGTTTCGAGAACATACCTTCACCGAAGAGTCAAGCAGTATATTGCTCCCTCCTACGTATATCTCGCGAAGAGACCATGAGGATAAAATCAGAGAGATTAGAGCCCACACAGAGGCATACTGACAATCCTTCTTTCCACGAACAATACGAGACTGGAATAGAAGGGAGAACCGATAGAGGTACTGAAGGTACCCTCCGCCACACACCATCAGGTGGCTTGCGGAGTATGGATGTAGATGTAGATGTAGATGTAGATGTAGCACACAGTGAGGGTCCGGGGACATTAATTGGGAAGCAGTGATAAGACAGAGGGGCCAGAAACCATTGGGTAGAGTGTGTGAGGACCATAGACTGAGGCCAATTTGATTTCAGGAGTGAAGAATGTGTTGTAAGGATAACTCGATGTGTACAGTTCAGAAAAGCTGGTGATGGTGGTGGTGGTAGAAGTGTGTGTGTGTGTGTGTGGGGGGGGGGGGGGGGGGGGGGGAGGGCTATACAGCCTGGGCTATGAAGCAGCCATTGAAATAAAGCACTTTATTTTCAGCAACATGTTGTGCCATAGTGTGGTCCATTTTGCTCTTGGCCACAGTTTAGTGTGGCCATTCATCCTGGTGAATAGCTGGACAGTAGTTGTACCAATATAAAAAGCTGTCCAATGACTACAACAGAGATGGTATATGACATCATTGCTTTCACAGAGGGTCCAGCTTCTGATAGGACTGGAAATGCTGGGAAGGTGTATTAGGGAGGTCCTACACATGGGTTTCGCACAGGCATGTGAGTCTCCCTTTAGGCATGTGACCCTTGTGCCAAGGGTGTTGGGATTGGGAGTGGCATAAGGATGGACTAGGATGTTCTGGAGGTTTGGGTGGATGATGGAACACAACTTTTATTAGGAGTGGGAAGGATGTCTGTCATTTCAGAGCATGATGATAGCTAATCAAAGCTCTGAGGAAGGCTGTGTTTCAGATGTTTGAGTCCCAAAGTGGTATTAGGTGACGAAAGGTGCACTCCTTGTAGATGGTTCTTGGGGGTGGTGTGGGAGGATTGGGGTGTGTAGGGATTATGGCATGGGAAATCTGTTTGCGAACTAGATTTAGGGTTAGTGCCTGGTTGTGGAGGCCCTTCGTGACACCTTCAGCATGTTGGGGAAAGGGAGTTATCATCACTGCAGGTACCCCGTCTGCCTACACTTTTGGTGTAGGAGGATGGCAGCTGTCGAAATATGGGTACTGTTGGCTGTTGGTGAGTTCAATGTGGACATAGGTGTGGATGAGCTGCCAGAGAGGAGGAAGTTAACGTCCAGAAAGGAGGCATGCTGGCTTGAGGAGGAACCAGATGAAGAAGATGGGAGAGAAAGGTTGAGGTTGAGAAGGAATGATGAGTGGATGTCTTGGCACTGAGTCCATACCACAAAGATACCATCAATGAACCTGAACAAAACCAGGGGTTTGGGCTTTTGGAAGGCTAGAGAGGTTTCCTGTAGGTGGCCCATAAACAGGTTGGCATTAGAAGGGTGCCATGGGAGTGCCCATGGCGGTGGCTCAGATTTGTTTGTATGGGTATGAGGAATGAGGAAATGGGTTTGGAATTTGAAGGACGTTGGGGAGATAAGTGTTCAATTGTGGCAAGACCAAGGGCACGAGGGATGTTGGTGTAGAGGGAAGTGACGTCAACAGTGACAATTAGGGATCCAAGAGATAAAGGGACAGGTATGGTGGAGAGTAGGTGAAGGAAGTGGTTGGTATCTTTGATGTGGGAGGGTGGATATCGGGCAATGGGTTGGAGGTGTTGATGAATAAGGGTCAATAATCTTTCAGTGCGAACATAATAACCAGCTGCAGTAGATTGTTCAGGATTGTTGATTTTTGGGAGCATGTGGGAGGTGGGTGTGTAATGTGTCATAGAAATGAGGAGGAAAATGGATTCAGGTGAGAGGTTCTGGGTTGGACCTAAGGCTTTAAGTAGTGGTTGGAGGTTATGTTGGACTTCTGAGATGGGATCCCGCTGATGGAATTTGTAGGTTGTTGAGTCAGGCGAGTCCTTCCACCAGGTCTCTCCACATTAAATCCACTAACCAGAAACAGTACCTGCAGCAGCTGCCATCTCTTCCACACCAAAAAATCCCTCTCATACAGTGTGGTCATCCAGGGACAAAGTGTCTGCAATGATAAGTATTCCCTTATCCAGTATGCTGAAAGTCTCACAAAGGCCTTCACATACAGGCTCCATCCCCAAACCTATTCTGCAAACAGATTTCTCATGAAACTCCCTGGCAGATTAAAACTGTATGCGAACCAAGACTCGAACTTGTGACCTTTGCCTTTTACAGGCAAGTGCTCTACCGACTGAGCTACCCAAACACGATTCACGACCTGTCCTCACAGCTTCAATTCTGCCAGTACTTCGTCTCCTACCTTCCAGACTTCACAGAAGCTCTTCTGTGAACCTTGCAGAACTAGCACTTCTGGAAGAAAGGTATTGCAGAGATATGGCGTAGTCACAGCCTGGGGGATGTTTCCAGAGTGAGATTTTCACTCTGGAGCAGGCTGTGCGCTGATATGAAACCTCCTGGCAAATTTAAACTGTGTGCCAGACCAAGACTTGGACTTGGGACCTTTGCCTTTTGCAGGCATAGTGGAAATATTCCCCAGGATGCAGCTAAGCTATGTCTCCACAATATCCTTTCTTCCAGGAGTGCTAGTTCTGCAAGGTTTGCAGAAGAGTTTATGTGAAGTTTGGAAGGTAGGAGATGAGACACTGGCAGAATTGAAGCTGTGAGGATGGATTGTGAGTTGTGCTTGGGTAGCTCAGTCAGTAGAGCACTTGCCCATGAAAGGCGAAGGACCTGGGTGCGAATCTTGGTTCACACACAGTTTTAATCTGCCAGGCAGTTTCATATCAGCGCACACTCTGCTGCAAAGTGAAAATCTCATTCTAGATTTCCCATGCCGTATGCCGCCGCCCCCCCCCCCCCCCCCCCCATCAAGCCACCACCCCCAAGAAGCAGCTACAAAGCCAGGTCATCTAATACCACCTTGAACTGGAACATTCTGATCACCAGATGGTAGAGTTTTGTCAGGACTGGCTCTCCCAAGGCTGTCAGTAGTTCTAATGTAATGTTGTGTAATCCTGGGGCCTTGTTGCGACTCAGGTCTTTCAGTGCTCTGTCAAACTCTTCACGCAGTATCATATCTCCCATTTCATCTTCATCTACATCCTCTTCCATTTCCATAATATTGTCCTCAAGTACATCACCCTTGTATAGACCCTCTATATACTCCTTCCACCTTTCTGCTTTCCCTTCTTTGCTTAGAACTGTGTTTCCATCTTAGCTCTTGATATTCATACAAGTGGCTCTCTTTTCTCCAAAGGTCTCTTTAATTTTCCTGTAGACGGCGTCTATCTTACCCCTGGTCATATATGCTTCTACATACATACATGTGTCCTCTGGCCCAAGGATTTCTACTAGCCCTCACCTTTTTACCTACTTGATCCTCTGCTGCCTTCACTACTTCATCCCTGAGAGCTACCCATTCTTCTTCTACTGTATTTCTTTCCCCCCATTCCTGTCAATTGTTCCCTTATGCTCTCCATGAAACTATGTACAACCTCTGGTTTAGTCAGTTTATCCAGGTCCCATCTCCTTAAATTCCCACCTTTTTGCAGTTTTTTCAGTTTTAATCGATAGTTCATAACCAATAGATTGTGGCCAGTGTCCACATCTGCCCCTGGAAAAAGTCCTACAATTTAAAACCTGCTTCCTAAATCTCTGTCTTACCATTTTAGAATTTATCTGATACCTTGTAGTATCTCCAGGATTCTTCCATGTATACAACCATCTTTTATGATTCTTGAACCAATTGTTAGCTATGATTAAGTTATGATCTGTGCAAAATTCTACCAGATGGATGGCTTCCTCTTTCATTTCTTACCCCCAGTCCATATTCACTTACTATGTTTCCTTCTCTCCCTTTTCCTACTCTCTAATTCCAGTCACCCATGACTATTAAATTTTCGTCTCCCTTCACTACCTGAATAATTTCTTTTATCTCATCATACATTTCATCAATTTCTTCGTCATCTGCAGAGCTAGTTGGCATATAAACTTGTACTACTTTAGTGGGCATGGGTTCGTGTCTATCTAGGCCACAATAATGCGTTCACTATACTGTTTGTAGTAGCTTACCTGAACTCCTATTTTCCTATTCGTTATTAAACCTACTCCTGCATTACCCCTATTTGATTTGTATTTATAACCCTGTATTCACCTGACCAAAAGTCTTGTTCCTCCTGGTACCGAACTTCACTAATTCCCACTGTATCTAACTTTAACCTATCCATTTCCCTTTTTAAATTTTCTAATCTACCTGCCTGATTAAGGGTCCTGACATTCCACGCTCCGATCCATAGAACACCAGTTTTCTTTCTCCTGATAATGACGTCCTCTTAAGTAGTCTCTGCCCGGAGATCCGAATGGGGGACTATTTTACCTCTGGATTATCTTACCCACGAGGACTCCATCATCATTTAACCATACAGTAATAATAGTCATGGGAGATCTAAATGCACAAGTTGGGAAGGATAGAACAAACTATAAGACTGTAATTGGCCTATTTGGATATTCAAGCAGAAATACATGGGAGAATAACTACTCTCTTTCTGTAGAAAAAACTCATTGACTATCAAGAACATAGGGATGAAAAATAGAGGCAGCCACAAAATATCAGATAAGTTGGGATAAAAGATGGAAATCTCTAATTGGTTACATCTTAAAAAATGATGGAAGAAGTAGATTGGGTAACAGATGTGAAGACTATACGTAGCGAAAACTTGAATGACTATCATAGGTTAACAGCGGCAATCTTCTCAGACACTGTGTTTACAAAGTTTGGGTTGCAAAGAAAACAAAAGATGAAGAAGTAGGAGCTAGAAAGGTGAAAAAGTGGAGTTCCTTTTTACAAGTAATAAGGGATAAGTTACCTACCAGTGCAATACAAAGTGATGAAGAACGATGTGGAAAGAGTTTTGGGATGCCTTTGTTGGAGAAACAACAAAGAACTGCGGGAATACAAGCACCAGAGTTAGAGAACGAGAAACACCACAATGAAACAAAAGGATAAAAGATAAAGTACATCCAAGAAACCAAAGAAACTATTGGACAAAAAGAAACATAAAGCAGACGACTCTGAAGAATGAAAAACACATGAAAATACTGACCCAAGAATACAGGCAGTGAAAACTAATTGTAAAATGTGTATTAGCTGAGGAGAAAAAGAAATGCTGGGAGGAATTTACAGACAAACTTACAGTAAACTGCAATGGTAATAAGAAACTCCTTGACAAAGTAATAAGCTAAGGCCAAGAATCCATGAAGTTGTGGCAAATAGGATACCGGCAGTGTGGTAGCAGAATAGTGCCACGGCATAGAGATACTATTTATTAGCAAACACATATACATAACATTTGTAAGCTTTACAAGTGTACAGAGCATAACAGTAACTCCCACTGCCTCATGAGGCAGTGATGATCATTAACGAGTCAGAGATATTATGCTGCCATAGAGCACCCCATGCTGTATGTAGTGATGCGGTGGCGCCCATGGTTCGTCTCTGTAGTTATTTGTTGGTGAGGCTTGTGACCTCATTGTCATGATGTAATGATGAGTACTCGGCTTCCTGTAAGTGTAGTTGATTGAAAAGTTCTTCTTTTTGTAGCTACAGGTTGAGTGGTGTGTCACGTGGTGGCATTGTGACCGAGGGCGTTGCAGTGACAGCAGGTAGTATATTGCTGACCACACTGCAGATTGAATGCTAGCCATCCCATCAGAATAGGAGGGCGTGATTTAAATCTTGCAGTAGTTGGTAGTGCCAGAGGAAGTTGACTACAAGAACCGGTTTAGCTGTCTCTGCCACTAGGAATGTCCAACGTATTTGCGTATTCGTGCCAAGCTCAAGTGTGATGTGTGCCTTTCCTGCAACTGCAATTAAAGTGTCATTGGCTGGGTGCAGTTGCAGCATCGATGGCAACAGTGTAGCAGGTGCAAGAGCAGGCTGTAGAGTGCTCACATCAGCCATGCTATCAACAAGGAAATACATGTGCAGGCACCTGTCATGGACAAATAGTCTTGGCCATCTGCCCGTTGAAATGCTGCATTGTTGCTGTTTTGTTGTGGTGTGCAGAGGTGTCTTGTTATTGAAGAGTGGCCTGCTGCACCTATGTCAGATCACAGTACTAGTTTGGGTAGATGCAGGCTAGTCTGCAGTGCAATGCATCCTGCCCAAATCTGGTTTGAAACCAGAAATAGCATTGTTGTATGCTGGGCATGGAAGCAGGTGATGCACTTCGTTGGGGGCTTTTGTTTATACACAGTCGGGGCAGTGGCCAACTGGGGGGGGGGGTTGACAACCTCAGCTGTCACAGTAGGTGTCTCTTGTCCACTGGTGCTTGGAGTGGTAGAGGTGGGGAGCATAAGCCAGTTCGGGTCGGTCTGGCCGTTGTTGGGCAGTTTGTGGCTGCGCGGAATGTTGGGGCAGCTTGGCCAGGATTGTGCAAACTCAGCTTCAGTGCAGACATATTAAGATCAGCTGCAGCGTGACACTGTTGGTTGTTGACTAGAATGCGATGTTGTGATAGTGCGTTCATTCTGTCAGCAGGTTGAAGTTTAAGCTCTTGTGGTGCCTCTTCATGCACTAGTATCACTGTTTGGATATTCACTGGCAGTTTTAGGAGCCAATGTGTTCATAGTGTGTGATCAGGCAGGAGCTCTGGGTCAATTAGAACTCACAGGTGGCACCAGAGGGAGGAAGGCGTGCTGTTGCCCAAAGTAGTCTCTTTGTTGCTGCTCAGGCATCCGTATTAGTCGTCGGAGCAGCAGTGTCTTAGCAGTTTCATATTTGTGAGAGCCTGGAACATACAAAAGCAAGTTGCTAATAAGATCCACACTGTCTCTGAGGTGATTAAGAGGGGACAAACTTCTCATCATCCCCAATGTTGCCACTGTCTGACATCAAATACTCGCTGAGGGCAAACCACATCGTGGGAGAGTCCGTGTGGAATAACGGTAGTTTTGGATGGTGGTGAACAATATGATGGTTGTCAATGGTTTAATTGTAAGGCACTATCACGAGGAGAGCATGGAGCAACGTGGGAGACTTGGGAGGTGCAGGAGCATCGGTGCGCAAGACAGACAGGAAATACGGCTTGATGTAGGGCAGCCTGTATGACGTGCGCCATGTTGCGGCATGGGTGTCTAATGTGCATAGAACTTGGGTGGCTGTTGGAAGAATAGCTGTACACGTGAGTGAAGTTCTGGAACCGATGCAATAGGTACAACTTTTCCAATGTCAGAAGTCTGAGACAGTGAGCAATGCATGTGAGAGTGCATGTAAGGTCCTGGCACTGTACGGAAGGAAGGCATGGTCCATTTATTATCCAATGGCACTCTCTGTGTCTCATGGAGTTTGTGCAGATGTGCAGTCATTTGCGGTGTGACTGATGTGGGTGTGACATTACTCAAACCGGGAAGAAGTGGTATGCGACCTTGCCAAGGTTAGGTCATGAAAAATGCTTTCTTGGAGTCAATGGTTGGTATTGGTGCTGGGTGATGCAAATGTGAAGCATGGAGCTGGACTGGAAGCAAGTCGGTTGTGATGCCCGGTGCAGCTGGGAAATGAGAGACATCATAGTCTGTCTCACAGAACTCACGTATAGTCACAACAGTCAGAACAAGATTTGGAAAATTGGAAAGCACAAATACTGAAAGGTGATGTAAACCTTGATCCTGTGGTCCATTGGCAGATGGATGACGAAATGGAATGATGGAGTGATATGGTGCAACAATTATTGTTCAGTCATAATGGCATTATGGATGTCCATATGCTTCAGGCTCTTAATGTGAATGTCATAATGTTCATAATCACTAGCACTGGAACACACGACGTTTCCTGTGCAAAAGTTGAAGGCACTTAGATTAATGTTTGTTATGAAGGCGGGCAGCCATTGTTTATTGTGACTCTCTGCTGCACTTTTGTCTGATATACCAGGAATAGATCCACTATCAAATATGGAGTATTTATTTTAAAGTACTTGGTAAATTCAACACTTGTCATAGCACAGTTTGCTGCTTGGCAGCAGCAGCAATGCGAAGTTGCTCTGAAGCTGTGGCAGACAATGAAGGCATTGAAACTTCCTGGCAGATTGAAACTGTGTGCCCGACCGAGACTCAAACTCGGGACCTTTGCCTTTCGCGGGCAAGTGCTCTACCATCTGAGCTACCGAAGCACGACTCACGACCGGTACTCACAGCTTTACTTCTGCCAGTACCTCGTCTCCTACCTTCCAAACTTTACAGAAGCTCTCCTTTCGCAGTTCGAGTCTCGGTCGGGCACACAGTTTTAATCTTCCAGGAAGTTTCATATCAGCGCACACTCCGCTGCAGAGTGAAAATCTCATTCTGGAAATGAAGGCATTGTCGCTATGTCATTTTGGCACTGTAGTATCGTTCAAGCCTTAGCAGATATTTAATGATTTTGCACATGGGATGTTCATAGAATTCACGAGCACTTGTTGAGAGATGTCGTCAACATTACCGAAGAAACGGCTAGGTTGTACCATTTGTAACAGCAGCATTCTTGATGGTGTAACTGGTGTGGCAGATTTTCTGTGGCACGATGCAGGTATTCAGGGTCACCACTGTGGGAAATAGGGTAGCAGCAGCGTGATAGCAGAATAGTGACACAGCGCAGAGGTACGATTTCCGCTCTACTTATTTGTAAGCACACATACATAACACGTGTCAACATTGTGAGCATACAGAGCATACTAACTCTTACTGCCTCACTGGACAGCGATCCTCATTTTCCGAATCGGGAATGTTATGCCACTTAAGGTAGTTGAGGGCAAAGATAAGAGCCTAGTCAGAAACATGACAGATATTCAAACAATAATGGAGGAATTCTTCAACGAACTCTTGAATGAATTGAGGCATGAACAACAACTTAATGGTAATGAAATGCAGAGTGGGCATTGTGATTAGAACAGAAGCAATAAAGAAACAGCACCGCTATGCAGGTTGGAAGTCAAACTCCTCTGAAAAGCATGAGCAAAGGAAAATCTAATGGAGTTGATGAATTAAATGCAGACATAATCAAGGCAGCAGGAACATATGGAATCCATTGGCTGTACAGTGTGTTAAATGAAATCTGTAGAAAGAACGAAATCACTGCTGATTGGGCCAAACATGTAATTACATCGTTATTCAAAAACGTTAGTAGAAAACTACCTCAAAATAACAGATGTACAGCATTGTTGTGTGTGGATTAAAAACCTTTGGGGGAAGTCATAGGAAATAGACTGCAAAGGATAATTGAACATACCTGGAAGGAGAAACATGTGGGTTTCTGAAAAACAGGAGTTCAATTCACCTGATCTTCGCAACAAGAAAACACGTGGAGAAAGATAAAAGCATCAGTTAGTCTTCCTAGACATAGAAAAGCCTATGACAGTGTACCAGATTCCAGAGTCTGGGAATGTCTAGAGAGAATAAATGTAACCAAAATACTGATTGAGAAAGTGAAGATGCTGTGCAGAAGATGCAGGGTAGGAAATGGAGAATGGTGTGAGACCAAATATAGAGTCCACCAGGGGAGTACCTTGTATCACTTCTTCTCAGCATTGTGAAGAATGATATCATGGAAAGGAAAAAGGAGCCATATGAGATGGAATCAAAAATTTTCGGGACTGGTGCGGCCATCTGGAAAGTAGAATAGAAGTAGTAGATATTTGCACCGCTAGGTGGCGAGAGCTGCATATCTGATGAGTCAGTGTGCAGAGTGGCATTTAGCTGGGAGGATGTGTTGCATGTCCACAGTGATTTCCGTAATACTCTGTGTTTGGTGTGTAGTGATTTTACGATGGATCTGCGAACAGAACAGTGCATGTGTATCAGATTCTGTGCAAATCTCAGGAAAAGTGCTACAGAGACCCTTGGAATGATGCAACAAGTGTTTGGGGGACAGAGCATGAGCTGTACGCGTGTGTTTGAGTGGCATGCTCGGTTCAGGGCTGGCTGTACAGATGTGGAAGATGACGCTCACACTGGAAGGCCTGTTAGCCGGAAACGGCTGTGACTTGATGATGATGACCCACTTCCCTTTTTTTTCTTCCTTCCTCTTTAGTTATGGTCATTTACAACACATTTCTGCCTAGTTGTTTCTCAAGACTGTTTATAGTATACATAACTGTTACATTGCCATGGTTGGTTGCAACTTCCCAGCTATTGAATTTCATTAGCTACAAGTAAAGTTGCTCTCAGGACAAATGGAATCTGTATTTACCCATTTTTGTTTCTATTTCTTTTCCTTCTTTTCTTTTCTTTTTTACGCTGAGATATTATTCAATCAAATGATTGTTTGCAAAATGTCTTTTTGTGTGTATATATGTCTGAAGTATGTTTTATGTTTTCTTTCTTTTTTTCCATGCTTGTTGACTAAAGTGGCAGTACTGGCAGCGGTCGAGTTCTTCAGGGACAGGATTTTGTAATTGATGCTGGTATACATCTCTCTGGAAAACAAACAACACATATACCCAGTCCCCGCAGAGGGCACAGCCAGCAGGGTCGACACCAGAACAGGAGAAGTTGGGCTGGATCATCTAGTCCAAAGAGCAGAGGCCAGACAGACAACAGTACACCTTTGCAAGGGACAAGTGACATTGATCTTTTAGATACAGGACAAAGTGATAATGGTAGAGTAGTTGCATGTGAGGGTGCTGCAGGTGGAGCTAACTATCAACAAAATCCACTGCTGCAGAATGTAAAACCAACAGGTATAGCTAGAGGAGTGATACATAATACTGTCAATAAAGATAGACCCGGGGCTTCCAAGGTTCCCATGGGGAAGCCAGGACGTACAAGTTCCTCTTTATTAGGCAGTCCGGTGATCATGAGGTCTAACAGAGGTAGAGGTAACAGAGACACTGCACACAGGAATAGTGTTGCTGCCATCCCAGTGAGAACAGAAAATGTGCAGCCCTCTGGTAGGCAGGGTGAGGAAGATGGTAAGGCACCAGTGGTACGAAGGCGTAGTGGGCAGTTTTCAGGTGGGAAGACTGCTTCAGGTGGTAGAGGCACACAATACACACTGAAAAGAAACAGTGCGATTGAAATGCATTTAGGAAATTCCAGGGACCGAGAACATTTTACTGGTAGGAGAAGTGTGACATTTGAAGGAATTCCAACTTATCAGTCTCCAAAATCTGTGATTCAGGCTCATAGAACATCATCAAAAACTGTGGCTAAAGATAAGGATAAATTTGTGAGTTCATCAATTCCATCCTCTAACATAACTGTGCAGAAGGAAAATGATGAAACACAGAATGCTGGAAGCAACATTAAAGTGTCTGCACAGGAAACAAGAGACAGCTCTGAAAAGGAAATGATGCCTGCTGGAAAACTGGACACAAATAAAAAGCTGTTTGCCAGAGTGAATATTTGCGGCAAAGCAGTTGCAGATGTTGTTGACAACAAACATGAGAACTATATGGAAGAGGGCCTGTCATTAGTGATACATGACTCCAAGGTACAGTTTGATGAAACAAAACTATGCAATGTGACTGATAAAACTAAGAAAAATACAGCAGGAGAGAGTAATGAGACTGTCATAATTTCTGGATGTTCAACAGAAAAAGGTGATGGAGAGAAAGCAGTACATAATAATATTATCACTGGGAAAGTAGAAGCAAGAAGTGCCAGACAGGCAAGAAATAATGATTGCTCACAAATTAATTACATCAGTGCCTTAGACAAACAAGGGTCTAAGAACAAAATGGGCAGTAATAACAGCATTCATAAAGGCAGCAGTGAACAGAAAGTAATGAATTACTTACACCTGAGGGAAGCATCAGGGAGTCCAGAGAACCCAGGAGACTATGGTAATGCAGTCAGTAAAGGAGTCATAAAGAGTAAAATCGTATCAGACAATCAGCTGGAGGATTTAGGTGGAAGGCAGCAAACCATGTGCAACACAATTGATCAAATTCCTTTTAATGCAACTGGAAAGACACCAGTGAAAGAAGAATTTTTAGGTGAACTAGGTGGAAATTTCAGTCCTGTAGTGAGGAGGGAACCAGAAACTGCAGTTGCTAAGAATGACAGGAGAGATATAAGCACTGAAAAAAATGGAGAAACAGTCAAGCAGATTTCAAGAAGGAGCTTTAACCTGGACAATTATGCAGCTCTGAGACCTTCTCCTCAAGATATGCATTTACTGGTAAATTCCCCCCCTACCTTTGAAAGACAAACAGTGTCAACTGTGGGTCCAGCTCAACGGCGAATAAGTAGCAACAGACACAGCTTTGGCGCAGTTCTGGCAACACCAGTGCCTCCGAGACGTCACAGTTCCCTTGATCGCCTGGGTGGACCGAGATCTGATCTTCATGAGGAGGGCTTGGGATCACCTAGGAGTGGTAGCTGTCGTTCTAGCCCTACCTCAGGACTGCCTGCTAGTAAACTACCCATCCTTAGGTCAGTATATATTTTATTATTGTGACTAATGTAATTGTGGTTTCTGATTGTGAGATTATTTGTTTCAAAATGCATTTTCATTGCTGGCTTTTACAATTATCTATGAAATGTAACCCAAGACAGGACTCAGGATGAGAGTCACTTCTCAGGGATCTAAAGAAGACACACACTAGCAAGAGGTAACCAAAGAGCAGAAACAGTTACTTGGGGTTGGCATGTATAAGTAGCAAACTGTGGAGAAGTGCAAATTAGATGACACTGTTTTAATGTTCAATTGTCGGAAAAACCTAGGAATTTGGATAGTTGAAACAAACTCTATAACTCACCTCCTCATACGCAATTTGATAGTAAAAGAGTAAAAGATTTCCGTTGATGACTTCTTTGAACTCTAGTTTTCGTGCTATCACTGGCCTGTGTTTTACGAGATGAAAATATGTTCTTTTCTCTTTGATTTACTCCTTGTGATAACTTTCTTATCATACATTATTCTTATGCTACATTTTGTGTGAAGCAATACACTTGCTCTAGATACAGTCATTATCTGTATACAGATGATCTCACATGGTGAGCTGTAATTTTTTGTGAAATTTTGATATTACCATCTACATTCCACTGTTTGTATAGTTTTCATCCATTCATCATGGTCTGTAGATACAGCCATGGAGGAGGACTTATAGCAAGATGGAAGAAGTCAAGATATACATTAATTAGATATACATTAATAAGATTAATAAGAAATACATTAATAATTAAATTTAACATAGTAAAATTAACAGAATGTCTGAAAGTTTTTTTAATCTTACTGCTATCTCAATTGCATTAACCAGCCCTCATTGCCTCCTTTCTTTTCCTTATTATTCATGTGTTCTTATGCTCTTCACTGTCTTTATTTAACCAGGTCACTGTATTAATTTAACTCTTTTTCATTGCCACTTCTTCTCATTAGTTTTTTTTTCTCCCTATTCCTCTTCTGAACCAGAAGATCACCTTAGTTTCAACATCATATGAGTCAGCTTCCTTTTTTGTGTACCATTGCACCTGAGGATTGTACAATAAGTAAAATGTCTGAATTCTTTATGGAGCAGTCTCCAGTTTCAGTCTCGATCCAAATATAAGTTATTTTTATTCAGAGGGGAAAAGTATAGCTTTCGTCACTCTTTAGCATAATTTTAGTGCAATTATTAAAAGATGCAAATGGATGTGGAGAAAATTACATTTTCGTTCTCCTGTTCTGTGACAGTACAGCTCCTAAGCTAAGTATAAAAAAAGTAAAAATCCATTGCAATAACAATGTATGAGATTAAGCCACACGCAGATGGAAAATCTATAATTGGACTGATAGCAAAAATCTATAATTGGACTGATAGCAAACATAAAAGCATAAAAGACGGTGGTGCTTATAAGACTTTGGATATTTCTTCAGGAGGAAAAGAAAGGATAGAAAGGGAAAACACATTAAGGAAACAGTGTAATTCCTCCCCCACCCACCACCCCCAACCCATTTGCATCCTCCCTCTCCCTTTCTCTGCCTGTCCCATTCACGCACACAAAACTACATTCATGGAGACTGAGAATAGAGGAAACTTGTTTCAGATCATCATTGGCTTTAAACCTCCAGGCCGAACATCTGGAAACAACCACTGACAATGATGGCTGGTTGGCTATAGTTAAAGTTTCCCCATTTAACACCTTATAACATGGAAACTAATTACAGTACGAGTATCAAATTTGGTGGCATTAATGTCCAGAGTATGGGGTGCATGATTCTATGCATCACTGCACCACTGTCCGGTTCCACCTATGGCCACCAGGTGCCATGATCAGTCATCATGATTCACAGTCTCACACACCTGACCAGTTGCAGTGCACTTTTTGACGTGTCAACATAAGCATGGACAAAAAGAGCCGGGCATTGTTGGTAATGCTGTATTATAAAAATAAGTAATGCTGCAGCTTGCACTTTAAGAATATCTCTGACTGAAATGATTACTGAAGGAATCTCTTTCTCCACATGCTGTGCGGAGCATAATGAAAAGTTCATATCAACTGGAGAACTGGACGTTGCTCCGGGAAGAGGCCGACGACCAGCTGTACCAAAGGTGTTACATGAAATCGCTGTTGTTAGGCAGACAGCGCCACGTGCAATTTGCGATTGTCAGGCAGTGCGCGTGCCGTGTCACGACAGTTGAACATCCCGTGGTCCATTGTACAGAAGATGCTTTGAACTATTCTCAAATGGTATGCCTACAAGATCCATACTGTACAGCAGCTTGCACCACAGGATGCAGAATGACATGTTGACTTCGCTCTCCAATTTCTCGCAAGGAATGAAGTTGACGAGGTCTGGGCCCCCCTCCAGTCACTGTGCAAGAAGTTCCTCTGAATGGTGAATGTGTCACCGTATGGTGTGGCTTCGCATCTACATTTTTTTTTTAACAGATTGGTGCTCAAGTACCAAAGACATGCAGTGTGACTGGCCAGTGTTACTGTGATATGCTTCGTCGGCACGTCACCCTTCCTACAGGCGAGAGGTGCATTGAACGCAAGAGGTTTTTGTGCAAGATGGGGTCCCACTGTACATCGCTAGTGAAGTTCATCTGCTTCTCTGAAACACATTTGGAAATGATGAAATTATCAGCCGATCATTTCCAAGTGCTCGGCCGGTGTGATCACCTGGTTTCACTCCCTGTGATTTCTGGTTGTGGGGCTACCTGAACGACAAGGTTTACTGAGGAGAGCATTCACACATGTGCTGATCTGAAGTGTAGCATATGAAGAGAAGTAGGCATCACACCTACAGACATGCTTCCTTCTGCTGTGCAGAATGCAGTCCTGCACTTTCAGACTCCCCTGGACACTGATGGGCACCATATTGAGCCCCTTTTGTAGCAGTAATGGTACTGGTAAGAGATGGGTCATTCACAAACTAACAGGTCCAAAGGAATGGTTCATCATGATGAACAGAATGAGCGATGGACAAATTCTAAGGAACGGTCTTTCATAGTTCACTTTGGTCCCAGTTTTCTACTTATAGTTCCTGGGAGCGGGAAATGGTTGGTCTTTTCCAGCGTCGGTCCCGCTCCCGCCGGTCTTGGTCGTGGCTTTCTACTTATAGTTCCTGGGATCGGGAAATGGTCGGTCTTGTTCCCACAATGGCACATCAGCTGGTCTCGTGCCAGCCTCGGCCCCGTTCCCGTTGGTCTCGGTCTCCCTCGGCTGGACTCGTCCTTCTTTGCGTGGCCACTTGTTGCAGTTCCACTACTGACTGCTCGTAGTTAGTTCAGTATCAAATTGTTTTTCATTTCTTTTGCTGCACATGCCCATTCTAGATTGGTTTCAAACCATTTTTTAACTCAGAACTTCTGGTTCTTTTTGTATTCTATTCAGAGTCCATGACCGGTAATTAAAAGGTATTTTATAATTACGTAAATTACATAAAATTACATGGTAACAAAATAGCATATCAGCTTACTTCACTGTTTCGATAAACAGCAGAAGAAATACTTGTAAAAAGGCAAGATTTTTTTTATTACACATGCAAAGGAAGTCGGCATGGCACAGACAAGTGTCCATTTTCCATCTTTATTTGATCGAAGATAAAAGAGCATGTTGATTGTTATGGAAGGCAGACTGACTTACAACCGAATGACGTCCGCATTCCATAATAGGGTGCATGGCGTCACATTTTGAAAAGAGAATATGATAACTTCTACAATATTATTTCAGTGGTACAGGGTGGTGCATGAAAAATCGGTCCTGAGTACTAGACTGCTCATTGTCGCCTACGAATCGCCATCTATTGTTTCAAAGTTGTTGTTTGCATTAGCTTATTTCTTATTTCTTCACTGCCTAATTACTACATGCTTATCTATTCTGCTTGTAGCAGTCAACAAATCGTGCGTAATTGGCAAGCAGTCTGTACTCGGGGCCAGTTTTTCATGCTCCACCTTATATTATTTCACTGCGGTCAGCCACATAACTTTACAGTTGGCTAAATGAGAAGTTTTGCAGAATCACGGAAATTACAGTTGTGTGAGAATTCTATTATGAATAAAGACTCTGTACTCCAGGGCGGATGCAAGTGCCCCCTCTTGGCACCTTCCATCTTAAGTCACCTATGCTACTAATTTTCAGTTTTTCATAAGAACCATATACCATGCACAAATAAATGGTGAACAAATAAAAATGAACAGTTCCCAAAAAAGAGCGATCACCAGTGAACTAGTTCCCAAGGATGAACGAGTTTGCCCATCTCTAGTACCGGTATGTAATGGTATGATGTATTGTAACAGCACATTAAAAGTGTTTCAACTGAATTGGTTCTACATTATTTCTCTTCCCCATGTCCTTGACGTTATGCTACCAAGTCTGGCATTTGTACGGTAATTAATTTTCACGTTATAATGTGTTAATCAGGGAAAGTTTAATTATAGCCACCTGGTAGATGTGATGCATTTCTCATCAGATATAGCGTGATATTATTTTAGCAAGCAGGCTCTCTTTTTATTGAAAAAATGTTAGCGACATTATTTCACACATTAGAATGAAATTCCATAGTAATTAATTCATTTCCTCGTGTAAGCTATAAGTTGTTTTCTTAATGAATAATACAAAATTGTTGAAGCTTTTATGCACACTTCTTGATATGTTGACTGCTGGCTTTTGTCCAACATCTTCTGGCAACATTGTTTAATAATTTTACTGGTATTACACCAGCACAAGTGGCAGGGATTGTCAAATATTCATCTTCCATTGCCGGTGGCAGACTGAAATCAAGCCCATGGCCAGATGTTATAAGTACTCTCCATGCTAATATCCATGAGAGGCATGTTCCTAGTCATTAACACAGTTGCTCCTGGATTGTTACTTGCAAGATTTATATGTTGCAGCATGGGAATTCAGGAGATAAAAGTAGATCTACATTCAGAGTACAGTTCAGTAGAGTGTACTGCATCTCCAGTCGTTAATGGGGCAGTGCAGCTTGTGTACATTCCTCATTTTGTCAAGATGCCTTGACGGGTTGATTCGAGCTTAGAATGTGCTTATATTGTCACCTTATGGCAAGAAGGTTTGTCAACATGTAACTTGCACTCCAAAATGAGGTACGATACGGCAGTTTCATTTGAAGATTCATCTGCTTTTGTGATACAAATTTTAAAGGTCTGACTTGGAGTGGTCACCTGTGGTCTGCTTATGACTACTAATTATAAGTTATAGCTCATAAATACTATGACAATAATTTAACAGGACTGGGGATTTGAAGGTAATTAGCAGGGCTGTTTCAAACCATACAGTCTGCAACCAACTCCAAATGATCAGTTTGGCCTCTAGGCATCCACACAAACAACAGACAACAGTACAAAACCCCACAGTACCTGAATGCATGAAGGATGTCAGTAAAGGAAAACCTAGAGTGGAATAACCAACAATTACAGTAGTCGTCTGTCTTGATGGTGATTATAGAAGAGTGTGGAGGCGACCAGATATTTATTAATGTCTCTGACATGTAGTTCTATGTGTTCTGCTGGTAGATGAGGCAATCACATTTTGAGCTGATCTCATGTACAAACACTGGATGCCTCTCACCATGATTGATGGTAATTTGAGAGCTTTGTAGTGTCAGGACAAGATCCTCAAGACTATTGTCTGGCCTTACAGTTAACATTTTGGTGAGGAGTTCATCCTTCTATATGATAAGGCACAAATTGACCACACTCATCCTGTAAATACCTTCCACTAGGAAGTAAGAATCAACAAAATGGAAAGATCTGCATTATGTACTGATATGAACCTCATTGAGCATTCTTGGAAACAGTGAAACATGCAGAGTCTCATTGCAAAAATCCTCCTCACCTCTGGAGGATTCCTGTCAAAGAGAGGGTTAGGTGTGAGCAATGACATCTTAATTTCCTTATGGACATCATGGCTAGGAAGCTTAAAAATATGTACAGTGCACAGGTGGAGCAATGTAATATTGAATGTTACACACAGGACGTTTCATCTCACGTGTGCGGTTCTGAATGGGTTGCCTTTATTTTGGTTATTGTTTTGTCTTTTAACTCAAGGTGAAGTTAATTAATTTTTATTTTTAATTGCTTAAGGCTTATTCTTTCAATCCTTGAAATTTTTGCAGATATTCAGGAGGTGCAAAACTTTTTTTTTTAGCAGTTTGTAATCTGTCAGTGGTTCTATACAGTATTACAAATAGTCAAGATAGCAGGATGCTACCTGCAACCAGTGGACATGGGCTTCTTATTAAGAATTTCTCACAGATTTCCCCTATGAATCAAGGCAAACATTTCTCATACATACACTTTTCCTCTTTAGGCTCCAAAGACGTAATTTGCATCAACATATTATTTTTATTTAGTAATATTTTCGTTATTTTTTGCTGTTCTTAGTTCCTTATTTGTTTTTGCCTGTTCTGAATCTGTATGAGATTCTAGAACAGTATTTGCTTTATAAATTACACCAAATTAAGTAACTACATTTCATGTTGAAAGTGCTTTTAAAGTCAGATATATTGGTTTTATACCAATATTCATTACAATTGTTGTGATATCTGAAGATTTGGAGTGATGCACACAGCTGTCAAATAAACTTTCGTGCATAGCAGTAGATTCAAATAATTCAGATACAATACTTCAATTATTTACTCATGAAAGAGAGCTGCACTGAATTTTATTGTACTGCATTAGATATTCCATTCAATATTATCACCATAACCATCCAGAGTTTGACATGCAGTGATGGATAAAGGCTTTCTCTAGACTTTTACATGCATTACTGTATTATGCTACAGGCATTAATATCGCTCTTGCATGTTTTCTGTTGCCTTCCTTCTATTAGGTTATTGGCTTAAGTATTCCCCCCTTTTATGATTCCATCAAAGAATGTAGTTGTTGTGTTACCATGTTCACCTGGCTGCTTGTCCTGCCCCACTTCCATGTCATTTTTATCACATTGAATAACGTGTTCCATTTCATTCTGTTCTCTGATTGATTTGTTTGTTTTCCTACCACTGCTGGTAATACATTTTTCAATTGGTCACTGAACAAAACTCAGTTACTGAATACTTTTCACATTTAAATTCTCACTTCCAGTCTTCAAAACCAGTAATACACATTGACTGTAAACTTTGAAGATACATAGAAATCTTAATTTTGAAATTCTTATTTAATTTACCAAAAACGCACCACACCTTTTTCTTCTTCAGTTTTTTGATGTCCATCCATTAACAGTTTCCAAAAGATCTACAGATAAAGCTCATCAAATAATTTTATGACTGCATTGTTAATTTGCACTGGTTTATTTCAGTTATAATGGTTCCACATTAGTCTCATCTTACTGCAATTAATTTTCAAGCTCACTTTAAAGCTTGCTCTTTTAAGTTCCTTCATTTCTTGGATGCAAACATTAAAATATTGTTAAAAGCATTGAGGTGGGTCAGGTGTGCTCCGTGAATGTACAGGATGTGAAAACTTCCTGTAGAACAGCTTAGAATAATTTTGATATATGGACTTTCCTTATCTGACTTCAACTTTCAGTACCAAATTTATCACTATCCTAATGTGTGTAGGCTCTGCTAACATTACTGTCTTCAAGTTGTTTTATACATAGATATTTAGCCCACAATTACATGTGGTCGTCATCTTGGCACTTTGTTTACTATTCAGTAGTAAATAGAGGACCTATAATATGCAACTTCGCATCACAGACCAAAAAATTGGTCTATGAAACAACTTGACAACACGGTCTCATGCCTGGAAAAGTTTTATTTGAGGTATCCTGATGATGTGTAATGGAATCTGCAGCACTGACATACATTGAGGTGTATGACTCTTGTGCAGAAAGGAGTGCAGTATTCTGCTGCATCCATTTTCAATAAGCTACCACAAGAACTCAAAAATCTTAGCAGTAGCCCAAACTCTTTTAAGTCTAAACTGAAGAGTTTCCTCATGGCTCACTCCTTCTATTCTGTCGAGGAGCTCCTGGAAAAGCTAAAAAATTAAGCAAATTCCAGTGTTACATTGTTGATTTTCTTCATTTAAACTTACGACTTGTCACCTGAATGTGTTTTTTTTTTTTTATTTTTTTATTTCATTTTATCTGTTTCTAATATTGTGTTATAATTTCATGTATTGACTCGTTCCATGACCATGGAGACTTCTCCTTAATTTGGTCCCACGGAACAATAAATAAATAAACAAATAAATAAATAAATAAAAATAAAAGTCATGGGATAACTTGTAATATCATGTGAAACCTCCTGTTGCTTGGCATAGTGCAGCAACTCAACATGGGATGAACTCAACAAGTCATTGGAAGTCTGCCGCAGAAATACTGAACCATGCTGCCAATATAGCCATCCAAAATTGCAAAAGTGTTGCTACTGCAGTATTTTGTGAATGAATTGACCTGTCAGTTATGCCTCATAAATGTTTGATGGGATTGATGTCAGGTGATCTGAGTGGCCAAATTGTTTGCTCAAATTGTTCAGAATGTTCTTCGAACCTATTGCAGACAACTGTTTCTTGATGACATGGCGCATTGCCATCCATAAGAGTTCCATTGTTGTTTGGGAACATGAAGTCTGTGGAAGGCTGTAAATGGTCTCTATGTAGCCGAACATAAGCATTTCCAGTCAATGATCGGTTGAGTTGGACCAGAGGATTGAGTCCATTCCATGTAAACACAGTCCCACCATTATGGAGCCACCACCAGCTTGCACAGTGCATTGTTGATAACCTGGGTCCATGGCTTTGGGGTCTGCACCACACTCGGACCCTACTGTCAGCTCTTACCAACTGAAACAGGGATTCATCTGACCAGGCTACCGTTTTCCAGTGTAGGGTCCAGTCGGTATGGTCATGAGCCCAGTAGAGGTGTTGCAGGCAATGCCGTACTGTTAGCAAAGACATTCACATCAGTCACCCACTGCAATAGTCCAATAATGGCTGATTTCACCGCACTGTCTGAACATTTACATTAGTCGTGGATCCCATGTTGATCTGCAGTTATTTCTTGCAGTGTTGCTTGTCTCTTAGTACCGCCAACTGGACATAAATGCTGCTGCTCTCAGATGTTAAGCAAAGGCTGACAGCCACTGCATTGTCCATGCTGGTGAAATATGCCTGAAATTTGTTATTCTTGGCACATTCTTGATACTGTGTGCCTCAGAATAATGAATTCCCTAATGAGTTCCAAAATGGAGTGTCCCATGCACCTAGTTTCAACTACTCATCCATGTTCAAAGTCTGTTAATTTCAAGCATGTGGACATAATCACATTGGGAACTTTTCGCTTGAATCACCTGAGTGCAGATGACACCTCCAACAGTGAACTGCCCTTTTATATCTTGTGTAAGTGATACTATTGCCATCTGTATATTTGCATATGGCTTTTGTCACCTCAGTGTATATATTCTTCAATATGACCACATAGGTTGAAACAATGCCTTGTTTCTCTAGGGCTGTTAATACAGATTTCACTGAAACCAAGTCAAAGGCTATCTCAAAAGCTATGAATTTCAGTGAAAGTGGTTATTCTGCTTGTTGCTCCATGTTACAGTTTCATCTGTGATTTGAAATTGGCCCCATGTGCTGTATTCACTTCTAAAGCCAGCTTATTCCTTTGCCTAATTAAAATAAAGTGTTTTTTTCTTTGCACTTGGGAATAATTTAAGTAAATATATTGTATGTTGTAGAGAGGAGGTTGATATGTCTGTAGATTTTGACTCCTCTCCTATAAAATACAATGATTATTGTATTATTTCAGTGTTGGCAAATTGTTTACCTCTACCAACATTCTGTAAACAGCTAGTAAGTTCCTTTTGTATACTTTTGGCTACAGCATTGAACTGATCTGTTCAAGCACCGTCATTTTCTGGTGCAGTTCCTTTTTCACACCTCAAATGGCTTTATTCATATCATCTGGCAATACCTGCAGGATATCATTATTTTCAACATACTCTCTCTTTTTCTCTGATTTGTTTTTTGAAGTATAGAAACATGTAAAGAAATTGTCATATTTTTGTACGATTTTGTCTCTCATGTTAGTTACTGTGACATTTTCACTGGTGTAATGTGATGTCCATTTATGGTAACTTTCTGTAATTTTTTCTCATTCTCTTATGGTTCTAAGTAGTTTCTCTTTTTATATGTCCATAGTACTTTCTCAAATACTCTTATAGAAAAATGCTTCTCAGGGCATTTATAGACAGTTTTTAAATTCATTACTGTTTGCTTGTAATTCTTGCCATCTGTGTAATAGCTGTTCTATTTCATCTGGTATTTTCTTTTCCTTTGCTCTGTTCATACTTGCACCATCTGTCTGCTGAAGTACCTTTGTTGAATAATTTCTTCCCTTGTGTGTGTCTTTATATTTTAAGATACTGAACTGGTTGCTTAATTTAATGTGCTTTGTTTATTTTTTGTTGTGTTCAGTCCTGAGACTGGTTTGATGCAGCTCTCCATGCTACCCTATCCTGTGCAAGCTCCTTCATCTCCCAGTACTTACTGCAACCTACATCCTTCTGAATCTGCTTAGTGTATTCATCTCTTGGTCTCCCCTCTACGATTTTTACCCTCCACGCTGCCCTCCAATGCTAAATTAGTGATCCCTTGATGCCTCAGAACATATCCTACCAACCGATCCCTTCTTCTAGTTAAGTTGTGCCACAAACTTCTCTTCTCCCCAATCCTATTCAATACCTCCTCATTAGTTATATGATCTACCCATCTAATCTTCAGCATTCTTATGTAGCACCACATTTCGAAAGCTTCTATTCTCTTCTTGTCCAAACTAGTTATCGTCCATGTTTCACTTCCATACATGGCTACACTCCATACAAATACTTTCAGAAACGACTTCCTGACACTTAAATCTATACTCGATGTTAACAAATTTCTCTTCTTCAGAAACGCTTTCCTTGCCATTGCCAGTCTGCATTTTATATCCCCTCTACTTCGACCATCATCAGTTATTTTGCTCCCCAAATAGCAAAACTCATTTACTACTTTAAGTGTCTCATTTCCTAATCTAATTCCCTCAGCATCACCCAACTTAATTCGACTACATTCCATTATCCTTGTTTTGCTTTTGTTGATGTTCATCTTATATCCTCCTTTCAAGACACTGTCCATTCTGTTCAACTGCTCTTCCAAGTCCTTTGCTGTCTCTGAAAGAATTACAATGTCATTGGCGAGCCTCAAAGTTTTTATTTCTTCTCCATGGATTTTAATACCTACTCCGAATTTTTCTTTTGTTTACTTTACTGCTTGCTCAACATACAGATTGAATAACACCGGGGAGAGGCTACAACCCTGTCTCACTCCCTTCCCAACCGCTGCTTCCCTTTCATGCCCCTCGACTCGTATAACTGCCATCTGGTTTCTGTACAAATTGTAAATAGCCTTTCGCTCCCTGTATTTTACCCCTGCCACCTTCAGAATTTGAAAGAGAGTATAACCAGTCAACATTGTCAAAAGCTTTCTCTAAGTCTACAAATGCTAGAAATGTAGTTTTGCCTTTCCTTAATCTATTTGCTAAGATAAGTCGTAGGGTCAGTATTGCCTCACATGTTCCAACATTTCTGTGGAATCCAAACTGATCTTCGCCGAGGTCAGCTTCTACCAGTTTTTCCATTCTGCTGTAAAGAATTGGTGTTAGTATTTTGCAGCTGTGACTTATTAAACTGATAGTTTGGTAATTTTCACATCTGCCACAACTGCTTTCTTTGGGATTGGAATTACTATATTCTTCTTGAAGTCTGAGGGTATTTCGCCTGTCTCATACATCTTGCTCACCAGATGGTAGAGTTTTGACAGGACTGGCTCTCCCAAGGCCGTCAGTAGTTCCAATGGAATGTTGTCTACTCCTGGGGCCTCGTTTCAACTCAGGTCTTTCAGTGCTGTGTCAAACTCTTCACGCAGTATTGTATTTCCCATTTCATCTTCATCTACATCCTCTTCCATTTCCATAATATTGTCCTCAAGTATATCGCCCTTGTATAGACCCTCTATATACTCCTTCCACCTTTCTGCTTTCCCTTCTTTGCTTAGAACTGTGTTTCCATCTGAGCTCTTGACATTCATACAAGTGGCTCTCTTTTTTCCAAAGGTCTCTTTAATTTTCCTGTAGGCAGTATCTATCTTACCCCTATTGAGATAAGCCTCTACATCCTTACATTTGTCGTCTAGCCATCCCTGCTTAGCCACTTTGCACTTCCTGTCAGTGTCATTTTTGAGACGTTTGTATTCCTTTTTGCCTGCTTCATTTACTGCGTTTTTATATTTTCTCCTTTCATCAATTAAATTCAATATTTCTTCTGTTACCCAAGGATTTCTACTAGCCCTCGTCTTTTTACCTACTTGATCCTCTGCTGCCTTCACTACTTCATCCCTGAGAGCTACCCATTCTTCTTCTACTGTATTTCTTTCCCCCATTCCTGTCGATTGTTTCCTTATGCTCTCCCTGAAACTGTGTACAACCTCTGGTTTAGTCAGTTTATCCAGGTCCCATCTCCTTAAATTCACACCTTTTTGCAGTTTCTTCAGTTTTAATCTACTAATGTGCTATGCCCCCTTATTCTCAAATAAAGTACCATAATCTACATTTCTGACTTCTTCCTATCTTTGTATCCATCTTTACTCAGCATTTTTTAAGTCTAAGGTCACTTTCTATTCTAAAGTATTGTATTGCTGTTACATTATCTACCATTTCTTTATTGTTTAATAAAAAATGTTCAATTTCATTTTTAGTTTGATTGAGTTGTTGCCAGATCAACTTTATATTTGTTTTGTCTCACAAAAAGGTGTTAAGGACAAATGTGTTATTATTTTTGGCAATTTATAGTAGTGCGTGGCTACTGTAATTTCAGATGATATATTTGAATTTTCTTCCCATGTTTAGTTCTACTTTCACATTACAATCTTCCATCATTATCTTGTAAAGGGCTTTGCTATCTTTTATAAGCTTCTGTAACTCTTCATAGAGGTCTTTTGCTGCTTCATCAGAATGTGAGCATGTTGTGTGCACATAGACTTGGATGATTTCCATAGAATACTTGCACTGGTATTTTTTTTTAAAAAAATGTTTCTCTAAAATTTCTTCAATTTTGGTAATATTTTTTTTAAATTGCCTTGTTTAGAGTAAGAAGCACACCTTAATTTTCTACCTTTTCTTGTATGTATGTGTGTGTGTGTGTGTGTGTGTGTGTGTGTGTGTGTGTGTGTGTGTGTGTGTGTGTGTTTTTCTTGTTCTGATGAAGGACTTTGTCTGATAACTAAAAGTGTACTTTTAAATGTGGTTGACTGTTGTTTAATATCACCTCCATATGATAAGTAGCAATCAATCCCAATTCATATCATTTTCCTCTGTAGTGTGACATATGTCTTGAATTTAATTCTGTTTAGTGCTCAAATTTTTTCCACACTTCTGTTAACCTCACTATATTCTTTTTGATTTTATACATCTCTTCTCTCAGTTTTGCTAAGCTATCTTCAAGTTCTGGAATTCTGAAATTTATTGGCCCTAAATTAAAAATAGCAGCAACTGAGTATCTAAGGCCCATGTTATTACCTAATTATTCAAACTTTACCTCGCGCTGGAAACTCCTCTTGCCTGCATGCACTGCTTGATTCCTCATTCCACTCTCTCAGTATTCGTTTGAGTTTGGTAAGACATGTGAATTGTAAATAAAGTAAGCAGAGCTGTAGTCGCAGGAAATTCAGCTGAGGCCTGCATATTTCTCAATCTCAGGGCATGGGACCAACATGAGCAGCTCACATGCTGATCGTGTGCTTTCAGAGCCATCAAGTTTCCAGTCAGTAATGTCATAGTCACACACATTAATTAGATTAAGTTGATCAATCTTTGTCATACCCATAGTACATTTAGTTGAGAAGGCAGAAGACATTGACTCATCACTTCAGTGCACGTTGGTGAGCAGCCCATCCATATTTCTTCTCTATAAAGCAATGTATCAAGATTATCACCTTACTGATGCTAACAGCTGCATGGTGTACTCATGTGGATTCGATATTACAGTCTACTGTGATTGGTTTCCATAATTCTCACAAAAATGTAACTAAAGGATGTTCCTCAGTTCTTAGTGGATCCATCTTTTGCAACTTAGTACAAAGAAATTGGCTCAGTGTCTGTAGTTATTTTGAGCAGTTAAAGAATTTATCTTGACATTTATGGAGGTTCTGAGTTATTTGTGCTCCATGGATTCACAAGGTAAGAATCAAAATATGTTTAACAGAAAATACAAAATATTTCATCAAGTGCATGTTACTCTTTTCATAATTATTCCAAATAACTGTGTGTAATCTTAAGGCCATTGTGCAAATAAGAAATATGTTAACTTTTCTGAAAAAAGTTGGCACGTGTTATTGTGGACTGCACTGGATTTGATTGCATTTTACCGTGACACTTCATTTTACTTCATACCATGCCATTTCTGCTTTATTGCATGTTCTTCTCCTCCTCCACCAATCCTGCTTCTTGCTGCATGATGTCCAATCATTCATGCTAGTGACAGAACTACTTTGACTGACTCTCATGCCTGTGCTATGCAATTACTGTTAAGTCACCTTCCGTTGTTAGAGTATTGTCTGTTTGCTATAATTCTTTTTGTGTATATAAATCTCCTCCATCCTGCCTGTGTTCAGTTAATGTCCAGTAAGGTAATGTTTGTGTTTGTAACATAAGTTATTAATTTTCTGTGATTTTTTTTGTTCTTGTAGTTTTTAAATGTTTGTTTTTTAATTGTTCCTAATGGGCCCCTTTGTTATTTGCTTGCCATGTGTTTGATAATAAGGTGAATATTGTCACTATAAATGCTAATTATCTGATATTTCCTTTCAGGCGGCAGCACCCACCATGATCTCAGTCAATGGCTTACATTCACCACTGTGCCTTTGATCACTAATTCTCAGAGGCATCATTTTGTTGTGCTTCCACTCTCATGAAGGAGAAATGACTGTTTTGTTTTTGTTATATTTTTTTGAAAATAAACTACTGTTGTTAATAAATTATTTGCTTCACTGACTTATCCTTTTTAAGGACACTGTAATACTAGTAATGGAACAAGAGGCAAATCAAAAGAATGCATTATGTGAAATGCAAGTAATACATCCAGCATGTGGGAAATGGTATTGTTATCAGAACTGACTGCCATTGCATAAATTGGCTACCATGTTACCAGAAGCTGTATAACTCCTGTGGCTGCTTGGTATCGTTTCTTGTGAAAAATGGGCCAGAAAACTGTGGTTAATGAAATGAGGGTACACATTTGGCAGCAAACAGCACATCAGTGAGTTGAAGTACCTAATAACGGTATCTTGCTAAGATGCCACTATACTGTGTAACTTGGATACTTACATCAGGTAACAAAGTTCTTTCTCCATTACACGATAAAATTTACTGTTAAATTAACAGCAGAAGCTGTCCAGTGTGGAGGAAGAAAGCTCATAATAATTACTTAATGTTTCTCAAACCACACTACAACTTCTGCAGTTACATTCAGTATTTTGTCCAAAATACAACAAGGAAAGGGGGAGGGGGGGGGGGGATGCATGCACACATGGATGCAAGCACATGTGCTACTTTAGAAGAAAACCCTCTGGCTGTCAGTTCAAATGTGCAGCAGTCTTTTTGTTTATATGAAGTCTTCATGGGTTGTCAGCTAAGTAGCGTCATTGTCTCGTAGCAACGTTTCGATGGAATGAATCTCCATCATCTTCAGGCGAAGTCACTTCACCTGAAGATGATGTAGATGCATTCAACCGAAACGTTGCTATGAGATGACGATGCTACGTGGCTGAAAACCCGTGAAGACTTCATATATGAAATTCGCCGAGAAAACCTGCCCTCACATATAGTATTTTTGTTGTGCCTCCTTGCGACTCAACATCTCCTCTATATGGTGAGTAGAAATCTGTCTTTTTCATAATACTGACAATAATATGAATTTTATATTTTGTTGTGAACTTTCTTTCAGCTTTCTAGGCAATCATCAGACAACTGAAGACTGAACAAATGGTCCACACAAAGTCTACACTAATTTTTAACAGTAGAAAGAATGTTACACTGAGGTGACAAAAGTAGTGGGATACATCCTAATATCATGTGGGATCTCCTTTTCCCCAGCGTAGTGCAGCACCTTGACAAGGCATGGGTGCCACAAGTCATTGGAAGTCTTCTGCAGAAATACTGAGCCATGCTGCCTCTATAGCTGTCCATAATTGTGAAAGAATTGCCTGTGCAGGATTTTGTGTATGAACTGATGTCTCGTTTATGTCCCATAAATTTGTGATGGGATTGATGTCAGACAATCTGAGTGGCCAAATTGATTGCTTGAATTGTTCAGAATGTTTTTGCAACCAGTCACAGACAGTTGTGGCTGGGTGACTTGGTGCAGTGCCATCCGTAGAAATTCCATTGTTATTTGGGAACTTGAGTCCATGGATTGCTGCAAATGGTCTCCAACTAGCCAAACATAACTATTTACAGTCAGTGATCAGTTCAGTTGGACCAGAGGACCCAGTCCAGTAAATGTAAACACAGCCCACACCATTATGGAGCTGCCATGTGCTTGCACAGTGGCTTGTTGACAAAGTGCATCCATGGCTTCAAGGGGTCTGCACGACACTCGAACCCTAACATAAGCTCTTACCAGCTGAAATCAGAACTCACCTGACCTGGCCATAGTTTTCCAGTCATCTAGGGTCCAAGTGATATGGTTATGAGCCCTTGAGAGGCGCTGTAGGTGATGTGCTGTTAGCAAAGACACTCGTATTGTACATCTGTTACCATAACCCATTAACGCCAAATTTCAACATGCTGTCCTGGTGGATATGTTCATTGTATGTCCCACAACTCTATGCAGATGCTGCTGCTCTCGGTCATTAAGTAAAGGCCATTGTCCACTGCGTTGGTCGCGCTGAGAGGTAAAGCCTGAAATCTCATATTCTCGGCACACTCTTCACACTGTGGATCTTGGAGCATTGAATTCCCCAATGATTTTCAAACTGGAATGTCTCATGACTATCTCAAAATATCAATCCATGTTCAAAGTCTGTTAATTCCCGTCGTGCAGCCACAATCACGTCGGACACCTTTCCACGAGAATCATCTGAGTGGCAGTGACAGCTTTGCCAATGCACTGCCCTTTTATACCTCGTGCACGCAATACTGTGGCCATCTGTATATGTTGAATAGCTATCCCATGACTTTTGTCAACTCAGTGTATTTTTCAAGGTATGTGACATTTAAAGATTATGCATCTATACAAAAAACACAAAAACACAGTGCTTCAATGTGACAAGGGTACAAAACAAAAAAAAATTATGTAATGAGCTACTGAATGTTTTAGACTGTAATGATATGAATATGAATCCCAAAACCCAGTGTTGGTCTGACCTAAACATGTTGTACTATTTATGTTATAAAGATATTAGCTAAATCTCTAAGCTATACACGAACTGATTAACTGTCGAAAGCATATTGAAATACACACAAATAATGTATTAACCAATAGACCTTGTATTATATTGTACTCTAAGATTAAAACAACGAACATATCATCCTACAGACTTTTTTGTTTAAGGTGTACGGGAAAGTAATTGACACTGACCTAGTAATACCTGCCAATTCCCAATATACTGTAACACACCAACATGCAGCCTTTGACCCCGTGATGCACCGCCTACTACCTATATGACAGTGCATATCATATTTTAAAAATTTGCATACAATAATGGTAACAGTTCTACTGTGATTGATAATATATTTGGAGAAAGGTAGACAGAAGATAATAGGACTTGTTAATCATGATCAGAAGGCAATAAACCATACCAGCAACAAATGGTTCCCTGTGTCATATGTGGGAAGAACTTCACAAGTATTTGACAGGAAGATAAAATTTAAATGTTGTCTGAAATTTGAAAGAGTTTATCTTTTTTAATTAGGAATGATGAAAAGAAAGATATTTATTTTATTATTGATAAAGTATACGTTTTTTGAAATTGAGTGATACATAAAGGTGAGGTATAATAAATAATGGTGTGTGACGAGGGCCTCCCGTTGGGTAGACCGCTCGCCTAGTGCAAGTCTTTCGATTTGACACTACTTCACCGACTTGCGCATTGATGGGGATGAAATGATGATGATTAGGACAACACAACACCCAGTCCCTGAGCGGAGAAAATCTCCGACCCAGCCGGGAATCGAACCCGGGTCCTTAGTCTGTAACGCTGACCACTCAACTACTGGGGGCGGACAAAGGTGAGGTAAAAATGATATTCATTTCATTTTGTTGCATTTACTAAATTCATTTCCTTTTGTTGCATTTACTTAAGTGCTTTAGAGTAGACAATATTTTTATTTTTTATTTTTCCATCTTCGGCAAAAAAACAAATTTCTCGGCTGTCTGACTCGTCAGCATGCAACATACAATTGGCATGTGAAAAGCAATGTTTTTCTATATTCAATCCGCAAGCTTGAAGTGACCGATCTTGTGCTTTGTGCCTCATTGATGGTCACTGAGAATGCAAGTCGAATGGGCAACTGCAGTCTTTTGAAACAGGCAGCATATAGGTGGGAATGATGGGAACGCGTGGAATGAGCACATCTTCTCCTTTCGGCTTTCTATGAAGAATAGTTTCCTCGATAACATTCGGCATTAGTTTTTTCACAGCGGGTCTTGTTCCATTACACAATTGGCGTGAATTAACATTCTGCAAGATAATAATTGGCACGCTGACTCTGAGTGACAATCTGTGCGATGGCACACCAGGAGGATCCAATGAATTTAACAACTCAATTGAATAATTAACAACTTTGTCCGCGTTCATGTCGCTGTCAATCGATTTATATTTAATAGAATCTCCTGTAATTTGTTATTCAATTGCGTGGTTGATTGCATTGATGTCGGGATTTTTAATTTTTTTTTTTTTTTTGCTGCCAAAATAGCACGTCCGCAAAGCCATTTACGATTTTTATAATTGGTGACAATTTACAGAAATACTTTCGGAAAGAGTTATTCAGTGGTTGACACAATGACAAAAGTTCTGTAGCGACGCTGCCGCGTGCTAATTCAAGCCCGCCGGTGTGTGTGTGTGTGTGTGTGTGTGTGTGTGTGTGTGTGTGTGCGCGCGTGCGTCAGTGCAGTGCTGTGCGGTCGTAATTTCTGTACACGATGTCTGTATAGTTCCGCGCCCAGCCTCTAGAGGCTCTGTGTTTTCTAGCTTTTACATACGTTCTGTTTATTATTATTATTCCTTGTTTTTTGAGTTAATTGGTAGTTCCGTGCCTCCCCTTGTGTGGACGAGTACTGTTTTCTCTCCAATAACTACGGAAGTTTTCCCAGGATTAAGGATCCTTCTGTAGAGGCCGGAAGCAAATTTTGTAACTCCGATCAGTCCATGCATGCCGGGCGTCATCAGATACACGCTCGTAATAAAGTTATTGTTGCTGAACTGGAGGTCTTTATTCTTCTGAATCACGTTAAGCAAAGGTCGGACAGCCACCAGTGTAGCTGAACCCGACAAGTGGTGACCCCGACGTGATCCAAGCAAAAACCGACGCGATTAAGAAGAAGCAGGCGTGAGCTACGTAAGTAACGAGCACATAATTACAGAACAGCAGGCCATCTACAGGATTGCAGTCTGTTTGCCGCCGTTCTGGCCCGACAACCCGGTACTCTGATTCGCGCAGGCAGAGGCAAGTTTTGGCTGCGCTGGAATAACGGCCGAAGCAACTAAATTTGCGCTGTGAGCCAGCTCGACCAACGTTACGCAGCCGAGGTGCAGGACATAATCACAGCACCACCCGAGACTGGAGCTTATGCCAGGCTAAAATCAGAGCTGATTCGACGGGTGGCCGCGTCACAAGAGGACCGGATATGTCAGGTTCTGACACAGGAAGAAATTGGCGACAGGAAGCTTTCTCAATACCTGAGACATCTACGCAGAAAAGTTGACACCGTTACTGTGCCAGACAGTCTGCTCAGAACGCTGTGGAGCAGTAGGTTGCCGCCGCAAATAAAAGCCATAATCGCCTCACAAACGGACATGCCGCTGGATGACGTGGCGCAGCTAGCAGACCGGATTCAGGACGCGATACCACCGGCTCCGGTCAGTACCGCGTCTGTAGCACGGGCCGACCACGATTCACTCGCGGCCAAGGTCGAGCTTTTGTGCGCCCAGGTCAGTGCGCTTCTGGCACGTGATGACGACAACAATAGAAGAAGCCGATACAGACGACGGCGTTCGAGAAGCAGATCTTCCGGCGGTACTACCACTCCGCAAGGCGAGGTACCGTTGTGCTGGTACCACCGACGATTCAACGATCAGGCAAGGAAGTGCACAATTCCATGCTCGCACCCAAACACCACCGGCGGTCGACAATAGGCGCAACCGGCTGCCAGTTATCCTCCGAGCACCTGTTCGTTACCGATAGGAGTTCCGGCGTAAAGTTTTTAATTGACACTGGGTCGGACCTGAGTATCATACCACGAACAGCCGTACATCGTTGCCGGCCGCCAAATGCCTTCCGTCTGACGGCTGCCAACAATTCTTCCATCGCAACATATGGTACACATAGGATGGAGCTTAATCTCGGCCTACGTCGCGCGTACGAGTGGAATTTTACAGTGGCTGACGTCACGGAGGCGATCGTCGAGGCTGATCTCCTCGCGCACTACCACCTGCTGCTGGACGTCGCGAACGCACGCTTGGTAGACAGCGTCACTGGCTTAGCAGTCACGGGTTTCCGTCGCAACACCGCAACGCACAGTGCCAAGTTGGTCCATGCTACGGAGGGTGAGTACACCGAATTACTGCTTAACTAATCCGAACTTGACCAGGCCGCCCGGCGCTCCCAGGTGTATACCACATGACACGGTGCATCACATTCAAACGACTGATGGTCCCCCAGTAGCATGCCGACCTAGGCATCTCGCTCCGGACCGATTGAAGATAGCGAAGGCAGAATTTGACGCCATGATTCGCGAGGGCATAATGCGGCCATCTAAGAGCTCGTGGTCCTCCGCATTACATCTTGTTCCGAAGAAGGATGGAGCTTGGCGCCCATGCGGTGACTACCGTGCGCTTAACGCGCGAACAGTGCCGGACAGATATCCCGTTCCGTTACTGAGGGATTATAATCACGCTTTACATGGTGCCACGGTGTTCACAGTTCTGGACTGCGCTAAAGCGTATACACAGATTCCGGTGGCCAATGACGACATTCCAAAGACTGCAATAATAACGCCTTTCGGTTTATTTGAAAGCAAATTTATGACTTTCGGTTTACGCAATGCCGCTCAGACCTGGCAAAGGTTTATAGACTCGGTTCTCCAGGGGTTGCCGTTTTGTTTCCCCTACCTGGACGATGTGTTAGTGTTCTCTGCTGACCACGAACAACACCGACAACATCTGCGAGAGATTTTCAAGCGATTGGAGCGTTACGGTGTCGTCTTGAACGTGGACAAGTGTGTTTTTGGGCAGTCAGAGGTGACATTTCTTGGCCATAAGATTTCTGCTGAAGGCTCTCTTCCTCTGTCCGAGAAGGTGGACGCTATCTCGCAGCTACCCCGACCAACTGCGATCAAAGAATTACGTCGTTTTTTGGGGATGCTCAATTTTTATCGATGACACCTTCCTCACGCTGCGGAGCTGCAGGAACCTTTGACGGCGGCATTATCAGGCCCTAAAGTAAATAGCAAGTCTCTGATACAGTGGACAGAGGACATGTGTTCTGCGTTCGAGGCAACAAAGAAGAGCATGGCCGACGCGGCGCTTCTCGCACACCCACGGCTCGACGCGCCATTAGCAATTGTCGTAGATGCTAGCCAGACGGCGATAGGTGCCGCGTTACAACAATGGTCCGACAACGCATGGCAGCCACTGGCGTATTATTCCCACAAGCTTTCGCCTGCACAGAGAAAATGGAGCACATATGACCGTGAGCTCCTGGCAGTATACCAGGCAGTGAAATATTTTCGGCCCCAAGTGGAAGCGCGAACTTTCACTATATATACAGACCACAAGCCACTCACGTTCGCCTTCCGTCGGAATAGTGTCAACATGGAAATTAAGCGTTTCCGGACACATGTGCACATAACATCTTTTCTTTATTTGTGTGTGAGGAAGGTTTCCTGAAAGTTAGGCCGTACCTTTTTGTAACACCCTGTACACTAGTTTAGAGAATCCATCTCTAAAGATTCTCTGTAGTGTACTCAGAATTTTTCTTATATATTGTGGATTGATTTACGATATTGATCTTGAGAGATCACAACTGTACATCAATATATTTTAACACTGCTAATTGTTTCTACTGATTCCACAACTAAGAAGGTAGATTGTATTATGTTGCCTATTGACACTATTCTTTGAAAATCTGTTTGATACGCTAATCGGGTAGTGTCGTCAATTTATGGTGTTATACCCTGTCAGTATCTTCCCTTGATATCTTCACCGGAATCTTCAGATACGTTAGTCAGGCAACCACAGCTCAGAAGTGGTGGGCTGTTTTCCTCAGAATTGATGTTGTACTCTAAAGTGATTATCTATTGCCATCCTCTTTGAGATCTTCTGTGAAACACTGGCCGGTAATAACGTTTCTTCAGGTCAACATCTCTGATGGTAGTGCTGATACATTTGTCCATCAGTTAAGGCACTTAAAGGTGTGTGGCCACTGGGTTCCTAGCCCTAACAGAAGATCATAAAGACCATCAAAGGACCATCTGTGCAGAACTTCTTGCACGTTACTAGGCTGACCGTGATAATTTTTTATCTAACATCGTCACATACGATCAGATATATATTATGTGGTCAAACGTATCCGGACACGTGGCTGAAAATGACTTACAAGTTCGTGGCACCCTCCATCGACGGTGTTGACCCACCATTAGCCTTGATGACAGCTTCCACTCTCGCAGGCATACGTTCAATCAGATGCTGGAAGGTTTCTTGGGGAATGGCAGCCCATTTTTCACTGAGTGCTGCACAGAGGAGAGTTATCGATGTCGGTCGGTGAGGCCTGCCACGAAGTCGGCGTTCCAAAACATCCCAAAAGTGTTCTATAGGATTCACGTCAGGACTCTGTGCAGGCCAGTCCATTACAGGAACGTTATTATCGTGTAAACACTCCGCCATAGGCCGTGCATTAAGAACAGGTGCTCGATCTTGTTGAAAGATGAAATCGCCATCCCTGAATTGCTCTTCAACAGTGGGAAGCAAGGAGGTGCTTAGAACATCAATGTAGGCCTGTGCTGTGATAGCGCCACGCAAAACAACAAGGGGTGCAGGCCCCTTTCACGAAAAACACTACACCATAACACCACCGCCTCCGAATTTTACTGTTGGCACTACACGCACTGGCATATGACGTTTACCAGGCATTCGTCATACCCACACCCCGCCATCGGAACGCCACATTGTGTACCGTGATTCGTCACTCCACACAACGTTTTTCCAATGTTCAGTCGCCCAATGTTTATGCTCCTTACACCAAGCGAGGCATCGTTTGAAATTTACCGGCGTGATGTGTGGTTTATGAGCAGCTGCTCGATTATGAAATCCAAGTTTTCTCATCTCCCGCGTAACTGTCATAGTACTTGTTGTTGTTGTTTTTTGGGGAAGGAGACCAGACACTGAGGTCATCGGTCTCATCGGCTTAGGGAAGGACGGAGAAGGAAGTCGGCAGTGCCCTTTCAAAGGAACCATCCCGGCATTTGCCTGGAGCGATTTAGGGAAATCATGGAAAACGTAAATCAGGATGGCCGGACGCGGGATTGAACCGTCGGCCTCCCGCATGCGAGTCGAGTGTGCTAGCCACTGCGCCACCTCGCTCGGTGTGTCATAGTACTTCAGTGGATCCTGATGCAGTTTGGAATTCCTGTGTGATGGTCCGGGTAGATATTACGTATTACGACCCTCTTCAACTGTCGGCGGTCTCTGTCAGTCAACACACGAGGTCGGCCTGTACGCTTTTGTGATGTACATGTCTCTTCACGTTACCACTTCACTATCACATCGGAAATAGTGGACCTAGGGATGTTTAGGAGTGTGGAAATCTCACGTACAGACGTATGACACCCAATCAACCGACCACGTTCGAAGTCAGGGATGTCTAATAACCACTGAGGTAGCTTATATGGAGTACCTGGTAGTAGGTGGCAGCACAATACACCTAATATGAAAAACGTATGTTTTGGGGGGTGTCCGGATACTTTTGATCACATAGTGTATGTTTAAAGTTAAGATGGTTGTTCTGGAGGACTGGACTCGCTGTGGGCCAATTGTGTAGCATTATTAATTCAGAGAATAAGACCAAATGAGGAATTCTGAGCTACTTGTGAATCTCCAAACCATATAACGCTTATAACTGACACAGTTTTCTTCGTGTGCTAATGTACAAATGAGTCAGGTAACTTCCAGTGAGAAGACCCTTATTTAAACATCAACATCAGGAGGGAGAATTCCTTAACACTGTCCATAGCCACATCGAAACCATTTGCAGCGGAGGAATTACGTTCAAGATTCAGTTTAATTGATAACTTACCAGGTATCAGTGAAACTTTTTCTTTACAGCCCTATTGCCAATAATAGATCCTCAACGCTATCTTGTAGAACAGAAGATGCCTTTATTCAAACCATATATTAAGTTCATAATCTCAAAACTTTGTTTGCTAATAACAGTCCTGCATATTATTTATCAGCTGCCAACCATTACCAGTACTGTTCAGATTTGATGTTTTTTACACCTCTGGTGTCACTCGCAAACTAATAATGCTTAATATCAACTCTCACAATTTATGAATTTTATAATGTAAGTTCTAGGTGAATAATGTTGTTTGTAGTATAATAATGCAGCTAATACCATCGTGGTTGCCCTAGGTGGACGCTACCAAGATTGATCGAGCCCGTGACGAGTTAGAGGAAGGGGCATTCAAGAGTCTCCTGGATGCTGTCGAAGTGGACGAAGCCAGTAAACAGTTAGAGGAGGGCGCCGCCGACAGGGTCGTGGATGACACCGAGATGGAGCGCAACAGTGACGATGTGGAGGAGGGAGGAGCTGAGAGTCTCATTGATGATGACAGGATGGACCAAGCACATGGAGACGTGGAGGAGGGAGTAGCTGAGAGTCTCGCTGGTGCTGCGAAGATGGACCAAGCACGTGACGTATCAGAGGAGAGTGTAGCTGCCAGTCTCACAGATGATGACAGGATGGACCAAGCACATGAAGACGTGGAGGAGGGAGTAGCTGAGAGTCTCACTGGTGCTGCGAAGATGGACCAAGCACGGGACGAATCAGAGGAGAGTATAGCTGACAGTCTCACAGATGATGACAGGATGGACCAAGCACATGAAGACGTGGAGGAGGGAGTAGCTGAGAGTCTCACTGGTGCTGCGAAGATGGACCAAGCACGTGACGAATCAGAGGAGAGTGTAGCTGACAGTCTCACAGATGATGACAGGATGGACCAAGCACATGAAGATGTGGAGGAGGGAGTAGCTGAGAGTCTCGCTGGTGCTGCGAAGATGGACCAAGCACGTGACGAATCAGAGGAGAGTGTAGCTGACAGTCTCACAGGTGATGACAGGATGGACCAAGCACTTTAAGACGTGGAGGAGGGAGTAGCTAAGAGTCTCGCTGGAGCTGCGAAGATGGACCAAGTACATGACGAATCAGAGGAGAGTGTAGCTGACAGTCTCACAGATGATGACAGGATGGACCAAGCACATGAATACGTGGAGGAGGGAGCAGCTGAGAGTCTCGCTGGTGCTGCGAAGATGGACCAAGCACGTGACGAATCAGAGGAGAGTGTAGCTGACAGTCTCGCAGATGATGACAGGATGGACGAAGCACATGAAGACGTGGAGGAGGGAGCAGCTGAGAGTCTCGCTGGTGCTGCGAAGATGGACCAAGCACGTGACGAATCAGAGGAGAGTGTAGCTGACAGTCTCACAGATGATGACAGGATGGACCAAGCACATGAAGACGTGGAGGAGGGAGTAGCTGAGAGTCTCGCTGGTGCTGCGAAGATGGACCAAGCACGTGATGAATCAGGGGATAGTGTAGCTGAGAGTCTCACAGATGATGACAGGATGGACCAAGCACATGAAGACGTGGAGGAGGGAGTAGCTGAGCCTCGCTGGTGCTGCGAAGATGGACCAAGCACGTGACGAATCAGAGGAGAGTGTAGCTGCCAGTCTCACAGATGATGACAGGATGGAGCAAGCACATGAAGACGTGGAGGAGGGAGCAGCTGAGAGTCTCGCTGGTGCTGCGAAGATGGACCAAGCACGTGACGAATCAGAGGAGAGTGTAGCTGACAGTCTCACAGATGATGACAGGATGGACCAAGCACATGAATACGTGGAGGAGGCAGTAGCTGAGAGTCTCGCTGGTGCTGCGAAGATGGACCAAGCACGTGACGAATCAGAGGAGAGTGTAGCTGACAGTCTCACAGATGATGACAGGATGGACCAATCACATGAAAACGTGGAGGAGGGAGCAGCTGAGAGTCTCGCTGGTGCTGCGAAGATGGACCAAGCACGTGACGAATCAGAGGAGAGTGTAGCTGACAGTCTCACAGATGATGACAGGATGGACGAAGCACATGAAGACGTAGAGGAGGGAGTAGCTGAGTGTCTCGCTGGTGCTGCGAAGATGGACCAAGCACGTGACGAATGAGGAGAGTGTAGCTGACAGTCTCACAGATGATGACAGGATGGACGAAGCACATGAAGACGTGGAGGTGGGAGCAGCTGAGAGTCTCGCTGGTGCTGCGAAGATGGACCAAGCACGTGACGAATCAGAGGAGAGTGTAGCTGACAGTCTCACAGATGATGACAGGATGGACCAAGCACATGAAGATGTGGAGGAGGGAGTAGCTGAGAGTCTCGCTGGTGCTGCGAAGATGGACCAAGCACGTGACGAATCAGAGGAGAGTGTAGCTGACAGTCTCACAGATGATAACAGGATGGACCAAGCACATGAAGACGTGGAGGAGGGAGTAGCTGAGAGTCTCGCTGGTGCTGCGAAGATGGACCAAGCACGTGACGAATCAGGGGAGAGTGTAGCTGACAGTCTCACAGATGATGACAGGATGGACCAAGCACATGAAGACGTAGAGGAGGGAGTAGCTGAGAGTCTCGCTGGTGCTGCGAAGATGGACCAAGCACGTGACGAATCAGGAGAGAGTATCTGACAGTCTCACAGATGATGACAGGATGGACCAAGCACATGAAGACGTGGAGGAGGGAGCAGCTGAGAGTCTCGCTGGTGCTGCGAAGATGGACCAAGCACGTGACGAATCAGAGGAGTGTGTAGCTGACAGTCTCACAGATGATGACAGGATGGACCAAGCACATGAAGACGTGGAGGAGGGAGCAGCTGAGAGTCTCGCTGGTGCTGCGAAGATGGACCAAGCACGTGACGAATCAGAGGAGAGTGTAGCTGACAGTCTCACAGATGATGACAGGATGGACCAAGACCATGAAGAATTGGCATCGGATCTTCACATGGATACTGCCAAGATGGAGCAAGGTGATGAAGGGGAGGCAGCTGTGAGTGTCAGCAACCATCCTTCGGGTGCCATTTCCACCCAATGAAAAAAATAATTTCTATGTTTCTCAAGTTCTTGTTTTCAGTTTTGGTTCTGTTTATTGTTTTCGTTTTCGTTCAGTGTTTTCGTTTTCTGTTGCGTTCTCATTAATTTTGTTTATGTTTCTTCATTTTTCAATTTTCGTTGGCAAACTTTGGTTTATTTAAAACAAAAAAATAAATTTTACGTATTTTAACAACTGGTGTCTCGTTTCTTTAGTGTGCACCAGCAACAAAAATTGTTGCCGAGTCGAAAGTACCTTTGGCTTTCAGTTTATTCTATAACTGGCTGTGTTTTCTGTCTACAAGCAATCAACAACATACACTACAAAACCCTAAGAGCAGACTAAGTTATTTGGGCATCTCATTTCAGTGGCTTTGAGAGTTCCGTCTGTGATACATAGACAAGCGTAGTCATTAACAACTGCTACCTTCACTTCTAGACTACACACTTCACGTAGCGCCCGAGGACACAGTCTGATGTAGTTGTTAGAGAAGGTTATATAATAGCTCATTACCTCTAATCGTTCTGGATGGTATCGTGGTCTGGACAATTGTCCCAACTTGTGACCAATCTGTGTGAGGCGTATTTAATGGCTACAAGACGTATAGGAGAGCGTTCGATTAGAGACGATGAAAGAGCATTGCGAAGATTGCTATAATTTGACCTCTTCTATGTAGATTATTTCTTTATAATACAAGCGTACACCCTTATATTGAGAGCTGATAGATTTGCAACATACTGTTTATGATTCTCCCTGCTTTTCCACAGAGCGTCTTTCTAGTTTATTTAAGAATACTGTCATGAATTCCTGAAATATGTTAAAAGAAGCCAGGCTACCGTGGAGAGGATTTACCTCCCATTATTCTCCGATATGAGTAGCTATACGATTCTGCGCGAATAATACGTAAGCGTTACGTTGCGGTGTTTCAGTTTTCCTTTCTCTGCACCTCGGTAAAATCCCTAGAGAGGATAAGTACAGTAGGACCGGTGCTGGAGTTAATCGTGCATTGGGGAGAACCTGTATTTAGCGGTTCCACATTCGAGCATTTATCCTTCTCTGACCAGGTTCTTTTCTAAATAAAACAGTAACATGACTCACTCTAACGTTACAAAATATACCAAACCTTGAGGTAAGATATGTTAACATAAGTGTAATGTTAATGTAGTGCACTGGATATGGGAGGGAAGTGTGATCAATAACTAACTAGCTGAGTTTACAGCTGGGTCGTAATACATCCACTCTCAAGTTCTTAGAAACCAATTGGGGCACCACGCGCTTAGCAGCTGTTGTGGTCGAGCACAACACAGACTAAACATATACAAACGGTGTATGCAGACAGCACAACTGCGTACTGGTTGCAGAAGTTAGGTGAGTGGTCGTAGCAACAAAAAGATTGTGCGCTGGTCGGTATTTTAGCCTAACAGAATGCGCACCAACTCACAGGCCAAAAGCTGATGAACTTCATTGTCTATTCAGTTGTAAATACCTACGAACACAGTAGAGAAATGTCATATATGTTACAACGAAATCGTCCTTCTATCGACTTCAACCAATACAAAAGCATTCTTATCAAATTCGCATTAACACACGCACACAGCCTGAACTGAAATCTATTTAAGAATGGCGGAAGCCGATTGACTGTGTAATCAATCATACCCATGTGACTTTTGGAAGAGAACGGCCTATATTTCTCAGTATTTAATAGGTCTTTGTTCTGACAAAAATTACATCCAAATATCCTTTCTCAATTTAAATTAGCGCACACATGTTACCTAAGAGGAAAGTCATTCAAAAACGATGAGAGCTGATTGTTTACGCAATCATGGTCACGTGGAACATGGAAAACGGTACCAAATAGGTTATTGACTGTGAAATCATTCTTCATTGCAAGAACGTTCACAAGTGCAAAACGATGGTCCCTGGAAGGCATGACCCCTGGAAGGCAACGTCTGCTAAGTTACAAAAAAAAATCATCAGTCGGTCTCAACAAAAATTCCTGCAAAAATGAGAGCGGTCCACCTGTAACCAAATGAAGATAACATCAGCAGTACTAAGACATAAGGCTTGGACGAATATTGATGCTTACTGACGATGCAAAACCTGAACAAAGGGCGTCCCTTCAGACTATAGTCTCTACTAATTTTCCCAGAAATATAAAAATTAATGGACACTGCCACTCTTCTCTAGTCTTAACAGACCTGAATCTTAACAGACCTGAAAGAAAACGTATTAATCGGTTTTGTGACTGAATAAGTCATTCTTATACCGTAAACTGCGACCTGAACGAGATGCTCTAATGGAGTGACCCTTCAAACATGGCGGACACTGAGGCAGCATCCGCCTTCAGCTCCGTGGTGGGGCAAGATGCATCACTTCTGTCACCAACTATGGCACAATACCTTTCAGTATCTTCTGTATTCCAGACATACCTGTTTTCCTTGCAGTTTTCCCCAGGAACCTAGGCTGGTAACAACATAAGGTTACACTTGCATTTATGGATGCCCCATTCAAGGATGCAAGATTATGACTCACTCCATATCATCTACACGTTAAGAAAATGAAGATACATCAGGGGAAAAAGGAAGGACGTGCACTGTTTAATAGCTGAGCCAATTATCCCCACTCTTCCTCAAGAGGCTGTTGGTGTGCTAGATATATAAACGCATTAAAAAGAATGTAGTGGTATTATCATGCAATTTATACCAAAACCCATAGAAATGAAACGACACCTATGGTAGCCTTGCATGGGGGCTTTATTAAATATTAATGAAAATATTTTTTAGTAGCTGTAAGTCCGATTACGCAAGTCACGTAAACGGCTGGCCCTGACTAGTATTAGTACGCAATCTGACTGCATAGAACAACAACAAAGAATGAAATGAAAATTTCAGTTAATACAATTAATTAATTAAGTCCCCAGCAACTATAAAACCTACTAAACCAACAAAGCACAAGTGTAGCTGTTCTGTATGTGGTAGTATGACTCAACGCACATCTGGCACGGTTCTTCTTCAACAAGACAAGAATTTTTAAATACCAATTATACTGACGTGATAAAAGAAAATTAGAAATACTATAATTGTGCAAGAAAACCAAAATTACACTCTAATACAAGAACACAAGCCAGATGCTTTGTTGACTGAACCTGTAATGATGCATTATTTAGGTCACTAAAATAATGAGAGAGAAAAATAAAAGTAGCTTGTTACCTTAATTTATATTGACGAAATGCACTCTGATCATTACAATGTCTCCATTAGAATAACATCTGCTATCTCTCCCATCAAATAGCTGCATAAAACATGGAACAAACACTCACTACTACCCCATCTCACTCCAACTTCAGCGACAAGCAGTGTCCCCCACAACTTCTCGGCAAGAACTGCCTGCCGCTAACTCTCAATAAGCACTGCCAGTGGAGGCGGCGGAACAATACTCTCTGGCGCGATCTTTGGCGCTGTGGCTCAGTGTAGCCACCTTCCATATGCCCTTCCTCCACGGGCTAGAATTTGATGGTATTTTTGCCAGCATTGGTGGTGAAAATACCACCAAATTCGTCAAAAAAAATACAGACAAAAATAAAAGATAATACTAATACGTAAATATCATATAACTAGATAAAATTTTGGCTTTGCACTGACCTTACAATAGCCTAATATATAAAATACAGTAAGGAATACAAATTCTTTCATACATATGACTTTACATAATAGTTTACATAAATATCATGTGGTTAAACAATTCAATCGATAGCGTCAGCAATGACGAATATGAGCAGGTAAGAGTCTTATAACTTTTCACAAACAGTAATACACAAAAAATCAGTTTATACAAATATTCACATAAAATGCTTTCATAACTAGTTGACAGTTCCAGCAGTAGCACCCAGCATTGTGGAATAGGTGCAGACTCCAACAGGTGACATCATTTCAGTAGAAGCAGTTCATCAGTGGCACCCAGCAATGTCGAGTAGGTGCAGACTCCAACAGGTGACATAATTTCAGTAGAAGCAGTCCATCAGTGGCACCCAGCAATGTGGAGTAGGTTCAGACTCCAACAGGTGACATCATTTCAGTAGAAGCAGTTCATCAGTGGCACCCAGCAATGTCGAGTAGGTGCAGAAAGCAGTCCATAATATTCACTATCACTGATCACACTGTTCATCAGCAGAAATTAAACATGTCCTAGTGGCACCAATCATGTAGAAAAAGTACAAGTAATAGTCCATAATATTTACTATCACTGATCACACAGTTCATCAGCAGAAATTAAACAACTGTCACTGATCACACTGTTCATCAGCAGAAATTAAACATGTCCTAGTGGCACCAATCATGTAGAAAAAGTACAAGTAACAGCCCATAATATTCACTATCACTGATCACACAGTTCATCAGCAGAAATTAAACATTTCTAAGTGTCACACATCATGTTGAAAAGTGCAGGTAACAGTTCATAATATTCACCATCACTACTCAGACAGTTCAAGCATGAATAATAGTTTGAATACACATACAAATGCTTTTACACTAAACATACAAATTCTAATAAACACACAAATGATACCAGATAATTGTCATATTACTATTACAAATACTCAAATATCAGTAAACCTATAATATTTATGAGTGTCAGTGCAAGCCACTACAAACAAATAAAATAATATTTAGGAGATAGGTGGGTAGGATTAGGAAAGGAAAACACACAAAACACACTCACTCATCTTTCATCCACATTAAGTACTACTGTGTAATTGAATAGTGTTAACTGTGTACATACACTTCTGTCAAAATTTCATGTTCATCATGTGTATCAAGTAATAGTGGCAGCAATGTATAACAGTCAATAATAGTTAAGTCAACGTCATAGTCATCATGTCAAGACCAATGTTTGCCAAGCCAGATCAAAATGTACGGTTGCTGAACAACTGTCAGTGTGCCAAGATATGCAACTTCCTCTCTCCAAAAAAAAAAAAGTACATACTGCTTAGTGATTTAACAAAGTGTGTGTAGACAATCTTCCTTCCATTTTAGTGTTCTAGTCTGCTATCTTCATCCTCCTTGTTCCATATAGACCAACAACAAAAAAAAAAAATATGCACCTCACTTATTTTACCTCTTATACACTAAAACTCCAATCAACTTCATATAATCTCAATACCTCAATAATACCTCTTCAATACGTCGATACATATAAACCTTATTGCCAGTATCATTTCACTTCCATAACAACTCTTTCCTCTAGTCAGTCTCCTCGAACAAGTACAGATAAAATCTTAATGCAAACCTCCTCATCCCATACAATCCGAAGACACACTGTCAACACACAACCTCTGTGTAATCCATCTGACCAAAATCTTCTACTCATTATGAATTATAAACAAAGAATGCATACATGACCTCTAACAGACTTAGTTCGAATAACTCTCAGTAATTAAGTACGATTACAGAGTGTGAATGATCCTAATATTTCACAGTGTGTACACCACTTCAAGAATTATGGCAAACAGAAGCAAACATGTGGAGTATTTCTTGTGTCAAGTGTCACTTCCTATTTCAATTGCTCACGAAAAATGCAGTGTAATAGCTGTGTTGGTATGTCATGTCGTTAGCTTCCTTCCTATTGGCATACATTTATACAGCTTTCATAAAACCTCCAGCTCATGTGACTTCTATGAAGTTTCTTGTACTAATGTCATTCGTCGAATTATAGCAGTTCATTTTCTTATCTTAAAAATATAAAGCACTGAGCTAAAGCAAAACAAGCAATAGCGAGTAAATATACCAGTAGAGAACAGAATGTCAACAAGTGGATGCAGCACAAATCTTACAACGAGGCTCTGCCAAGCGAACAATCTATAACTAATACCATAGTGTAACCTAAACTCTATGTTCATTCACAGTATATCAGCATTTCTATATACCAAATTAAAGTATAGTTATGACAACAAGCAGAAATGTGTAAATATGCAATCCATACGCATAGCAGTAAACATACACTCCTGGAAATTGAAATAAGAACACCGTGAATTCATTGTCCCAGGAAGGGGAAACTTTATTGACACATTCCTGGGGTCAGATACATCACATGATCACACTGACAGAACCACAGGCACATAGACACAGGCAACAGAGCATGCACAATGTCGGCACTAGTACAGTGTATATCCACCTTTCGCAGCAATGCAGGCTGCTATTCTCCCATGGAGACGATCGTAGAGATGCTGGATGTAGTCCTGTGGAACGGCTTGCCATGCCATTTCCACCTGGCGCCTCAGTTGGACCAGCGTTCGTGCTGGACGTGCAGACCACGTGAGACGACGCTTCATCCAGTCCCAAACATGCTCAATGGGGGACAGATCCGGAGATCGTGCTGGCCAGGGTAGTTGACTTACACCTTCTAGAGCACGTTGGGTGGCACGGGATACATGCGGACGTGCATTGTCCTGTTGGAACAGCAAGTTCCCTTGCCGGTCTAGGAATGGTAGAACGATGGGTTCGATGACGGTTTGGATGTACCGTGCACTATTCAGTGTCCCCTCGACGATCACCAGTGGTGTACGGCCAGTGTAGGAGATCGCTCCCCACACCATGATGCCGGGTGTTGGCCCTGTGTGCCTCGGTCGTATGCAGTCCTGATTGTGGCGCTCACCTGCACGGCGCCAAACACGCATACGACCATCATTGGCACCAAGGCAGAAGCGACTCTCATCGCTGAAGACGACACGTCTCCATTCGTCCCTCCACTCACGCCTGTCGCGACACCACTGGAGGCGGGCTGCACGATGTTGGGGCGTGAGTGGAAGACGGCCTAACGGTGTGCGGGACCGTAGCCCAGCTTCATGGAGACGGTTGCGGATGGTCCTCGCCGATACCCCAGGAGCAACAGTGTCCCTAATTTGCTGGGAAGTGGCGGTGCGGTCCCCTACGGCACTACGTAGGATCCTACAGTCTTGGCGTGCATCCGTGCGTCGCTGCGGTCCGATCCCAGGTCGACGGGCACATGCACTTTCCGCCGACCACTGGCGACAACATCGATGTACTGTGGAGACCTCACGCCCCACGTGTTGAGCAATTCGGCGGTACGTCCACCCGGCCTCCCGCATGCCCACTATACGCCCTCGCTCAAAGTCCGTCAACTGCACATACGGTTCACGTCCACGCTGTCGCGGCATGCTACCAGTGTTAAAGACTGCGATGGAGCTCCGTATGCCACGGCAAACTGGCTGACACTGACGGCGGCGGTGCACAAATGCTGCGCAGCTAGCGCCATTCGACGGCCAACACCGCGGTTCCTGGTGTGTCCGCTGTGCCGTGCGTGTGATCATTGCTTGTACAGCCCTCTCGCAGTGTCCGGAGCAAGTATGGTGGGTCTGACACACCGGTGTCAATGTGTTCTTTTTTCCATTTCCAGGAGTGTATATCTTACGTACTAAACAGGTCATTAGCATCGTATCACCGTAAGCAAATAAATGTTCATATGTAATCTTAATAAATAAACATGAAGGCGCAAGCAGATAAATCACAAAGTATAACTTACATACCTAACCACATCAGCACAATTAATCATGTGACAATTATAATTTAAATAAATAAGCACAGCAGGCACATAATTAAAAAATATGACATCAGTGAAAAAGCAGTGCAGTCAAGCGATGCATAATATACACAAGTTACAACCCAGTTCATTAATAATCATTGTCAAAATCAGTTAACATACGCAAGCATGTCGCTTCACAAGTAAATTCATAGAACATGAAATTAGTACAAAGTATGAATCACGTAATCGCGAGCAGCAAATTACGTCTAAAGTACGTACCTAAGTGGAAATATGTTACCTGAAAAATAAACTCAATTAATAATTACCTTTTTAGTTTATTAGTTTCTTCTTCGAAATTACATTCTTTCTGAAATTTTCGCGATAGCAAGTCCTCTTAACATCGGAGACACACAGAATTTACCTGAAGTTCTTAAATATTTTATACAACCGTATCCTGAAAAATACTGAATGTTAATAACATAATTCATCAAGTCACTATAGCTTTATACTGATTTTATTCGGAGAAAGACTGTGTATTTGTTTACGGCTGTCAGTGCATTCGCACCGAGCGCTCAATCAGCTGTAGGCGCGTGACGTAGAAAGCAATTGTTTGCGGTCAACGACTGCCCTGTGCGGCGCGCAGACTTGACTGTTGCTTTGAGTATATGCCGCCGCCAAAACACAGTGCGGTATCCTTGTACTCTCTGCGTGTTTACATGTAGTTGTTAGTTTCTCACAAGTATGTCATTCTACAAAAATTTTTCAAAAGTATATCATTCCACAAAAATTTTAACGTTAGATATATGATGTATTCCCTTAGAGCGTCGAGATTTAAGAGTTTCTACTTCTACAGTGTTATCATGAATAATTTTGCGAATTCTATATGGGCCGTTATAAAGCAGAAAAAATTTGCGACACAAGCCTTTTCCTTTGTGCGACAAACGATGAGACTTAATTAACACCTTCTGACCAACTGACAAGATTTTTGAACGACCAGGACGCTTAGCTGATTTCTCTCTTCTAGCAGCCGCAGATGCAATATTTTGTAGAGCCAGATTCACAACTTCAGAATGCCGCAGTTTCCGTGAAGGCGGAAAAGGAACGATTTCAGAAATGCGATTTGTCGGTGCTTTATTTTTTAATATCAGTATAGGTGGTAAAGAAGTTGAGTCATTAGGAAGTTCATTCAGAATGTTTTGAAAAATATGAAGATACTGATCCCAAGTTCTGTGATTCTGATGACAATAAAGACGACACAATTTATTGATTTCCTTCATCCATCTCTCTGAAGCGTTAGATTGGGGGTGAAAAAGTGAAATGAAAATTGGTTTAATTTTACGACGTCGTAGAGTACGAAGCCAAATTTTAGAACGAAACTGTGATCCATTATCTGATATAACCTTATCAACATGACCCACTTCTTTAAGAAAATGTTTGATGAAAGCGTTAGATACAGAACGAGCTGTTACTTTGCGTAAAGGTGTAAAACACACATATTTTGATGTCAGTTCCACTGCTACGAAAATGTACGCAAAATGCGTAAAGGTGTAAAACACACATATTTTGATGTCAGTTCCACTGCTACGAAAATGTACGCAAAACCATTAGTAGATCGAACCACTGGACCGAACAAATCGACTGCAGCCATGTCCTTTAATTTCGCTGGAATGATAGGAAACAACGGTGCTCTGTGAGAAACTGTTGGCGGCTTAGCCTTTTGACATAATTTGCATTTGGCCAGAACAGATCGAATACGTTTTTCCATATTACTGAAGTAACAATTTTCTCGCAATTTATGAAAGCATTTTCTGGGACCAAAGTGTGCATAACTGAAATGCGTATACCAAATCAGCTTATTAACCCACTCATCAGGAATACAAACTAACCAAACAGAGTTGTCGACCGATTTTCGTTTGAAAAGAATGTCATTGCGAATTAAATAATGCTGTCTAATCGCTACGCTTTCCTTTCTCCTCCACTTCTCCTTAATGTCCTTCCAGATTGGATCCTTATTTTGCTCCTTAGCGATGTCCTGGAGCGAAGACGAAATAAAGTTCTCAAACGCAACACCTTGAATATACATCAAACAATAATTGTTTTCCTTGCAGTCCTCTTCAGCACTTTGTTTCAAACCCATAGGTGCACGTGACAAAGCATCAGCAACAATATTTGAAGAACCCTGTATGTAAACAATACTAAAGTCAAATTCCTGTAGGTACAACGCCCATCGTGACAATCTGCCATGAGTTAATTTTGTCGACATAAGAAATTCCAGAGCTCGATGATCGGTGTAAACCTTAGTATGTCTGCCAAACAAAAATGTGCGAAATTTTGTAAAAGCCCAAACAACAGCCAAAGCTTCAAGTTCCGTAATCGAATAATTCTTTTCTGATTTAGAGAGAACACGACTTCCAAATGCAATAGTTTTCTGGACTACAACGCCGTTTTCTTCTATCTCTTGAAATAAATGTGCACCTAGGCCTTTGTATGATGAGTCCGTCGCCAAACAAAAATCTTTAGATAAATCCGGGTGTGAAAGAAGTGGAGCAGCAACTAAAGCATCACGAAGTTGTTCAAATTCTGACTGAGCCTTTTCATCCCAACACCAATTAGATTTCTTTCCGGATAGTTCACATAAACGAGGTGTGGCCAAATTGTCCAATCTAACAAAGCGTCTAAGAAAATTACAGACACCAAGGAAACTACGAACATCACGTTTTGTGGTAGGAACAGCATAATTACGAATAGCGTCAAGTTTTTCTGGATCAGGAAGAATACCTTCTGTAGAAATAATGTGACCGAGAAATTTCACCTGTGAACGACCAAATTCAGATTTCTCCAAGTTCACAGTAATGCCAACTCTTGCAAAGATACGTAACAATGAATCCAAAATTTTGTTGTGCTCACTCCAAGAACGTTTAGCAATAAGAATGTCGTCAACATATGAAGTAATATTGTCACGAAGATAAACAGGTAAAATTTCATTTAGGCTACGAATAAATGCTGCTGAAGATACAGTAAGTCCAAACGGTAATTTCCGAAACTGGTAACAGTTACCAAAGGCTAAAAAGGCAGTGTATTTTCTACAATCAGGGTGGAGTTCTATTTGCCAAAAACTTGCGCGCATATCAATCGTGGATAAAACTTTAATTCCATGAAAATGTTGAAGAAGTTCATCTAAATTTTGTGGACGGTCAGTTTCAGGAATGATGATATTATTTATCTGTCTGGAATCCAGAACCAAACGAATTGACCCATCCTTTTTAGGAACAACGTGTAATGGGCTAGTATAAGGACTGACTGCAGGCTCAATAATGCCCTGATCTAACATGTATTGAAGTTCATTCTTAACCTTGTCTCTGTAAGCCGAAGGAATAGCGTACGTTTTCCCGCGAAATGTTGTGTGTTCTTTTACTTTAAATAAATATTGTAAGCCTTGTATAGTTCCTGTGTGATGACTAAATACTATAGCATGTGAAGTCAAAATGTGGTGCAGCTCTTCTCTTGCAACGTCATCTGGCACTTCAGCTTTCTTAACCTTTTCATTAATTAATTCTTCGCTATTAATTATATCATCCATCGCGTCGCTGTATCTATTGTCATTGTCATGAATAAACACACCGTCGTCATAATGCTCAACGAAAACATCAGAAGTAAGAAACCTTAAACATTTTGTATCTGACTCAGATCTTGTTAAACACTCGAAAAATTTCAAACATTTCGGCATTCCGGCAACAGTCAAATTCACACTTCCTTCTTTAAAGTTCAAAATTGCCTTATGTGTGTTAAGAAACTCCATACCTAATATAATTTGTGTACTGAGTAATGGAACAATAATAAAATTAGCAGATAATTCGTATCCTTGACAAATGAAATTTAAGTTGGTCTGTTGTTTAACTTCCACACTTTTTCCAGAAATCGCTCCTCGAATTGCAGTTTTTGAAATAGGTAACACAGGACAGGCAATAGTTCTTTCACATATACGAAAAACTGATTCACTAATGACGTTCAATGGGCTCCCAGAATCTAAAACTGCAGTGAACTTATTCTTACCCACACATACTTCAATAACAGGATGTAAAAATGCGTCTACATTATTTTCCTTTTCGTCTAACAAAATGTCTCTCATGTCTTCCAGGCGTACGTAGTGTAAAGTCGTAGTGTCATTACTTTCTGAACCGTCTATATTGCTGCCAGAAGCCGAAGCTGCAAGTCATTGTCGATTGTTTGCGTCACGTCTTTGAGTATTCGCGTCATTTCGCGGATCAATTTCTACGATTTGCACTTGTCTCTCTGAAGTTCTGTCACGTGGAGGATGCCAATTAGGTCCTTCCTGTCTGTTAGATGCAAATTCTTGGTTGTGTCTGTTATTAAAATTTCTATTTTCCTGTCTGTCTGCATAACTACTTCTTGTGTAATTTCGACTGTCACTTCTGAAATTATTGTTGTATCTACTACCTTGGTTATTTCTGTAGTAAGAATTTCTATTACTGTATGAATAATTTCTGTCTTGGTGATACCGATTACTGTTTCCATATGATTGATCATTCCGGTACGAATTACCGTTGTTATAATTGTCTGTGTAATTTCTGTTAGAACGTCTGTTATTGTCATAAGGCTGGTATCTATTGTCCTGTCTGTTACGTCTGTCATTGTCAAAATTACCCATATAACGCCCGTTCCGATCACTATCCCTTTTCTCTGAAAATCTACTGTAATTACTGTTACTGAAAAAGTTACAAGAAGTCCCGTCGTCGTTGTCATACTCAAGTTCTTGCAACAAAGTCTTAAAAGTCTCAATGTCGTCTTTACATCTTCCGGCTAAAGCAATTTGTCTTATGGATTGTGGCAGCTTAGTTAAACAAATGCGAATTAATTCAGTCGGGCTATAAGGGTTGGAAAGGAACTGATTCTTTCGAATCATGTCTTCAAAATATTCCGCTGGCGTGCGGAATTCAGACTGTTTGAAATTACGCTGCATGATAAGACTATGTTTGACTCTGTCTTGCGTGTTTTCGGACCAATATGCCGATAGAAATGCATGATAAAAATCATTCAGATTATTACAATCTCTAATGAGTGCGCGCATCCGCGTCGCCGGTTCGTTTTCTAAATATCCACACATAAATTCCAGTTTGTGACTTAGTGGCCAATTTGGTGGGAGTGCGTACATAAATTGATCTAACCATGAACATGGATGTATGTCATTCTTAGAATTGCGGAAGATCTTAAATTTCCGAACAGTCAAAAAGTGTTTATAGTCAAAGTTTTCGCCTCGTGGCGACAAAGACCTACCGCGTCTGTCCCAGTCCGAATGTCGATTATTATAAAGTTCGCGCGCCTGGCGCTCTCTTGTTGCATCCCGTAAATGAAACAAATTATTTTCTTCAAAGCCCTCTGCTATCTGTGATTCTAGATTTCTTCTGCTGTCTTTTCCTACGATTTCGCCTTCAATTTGTTTGACTTGCTTTTTTAATGCCTCAAATTCCTTTTTCACGCGTTCATTAAATTTTCCCTGATTTTCAACATGCTTATTTATGTTCTGGTACTCTTCGGTTTCTGCAAATGGTAATGGAGCTGTATCATCCGAATCTCAGTCCCCATGTAAACTAAGATTTGTCAATTTATCTGAAATTTCCTCAACTCTTTCCGATAAGTCACCTAATTGTTCTTTCTGTTTATTTACATCTTCCGTAAGTGTCACGACTCGCGTTTCAGTATTGACGCATTTAGTACTTAACTGTTCATATTGTTGTGTTAGATTATTTATCCTGTCATTTGGTACGGATTCCTCAATTCTCTCAAATATTTCTTCCTTATCTTTTGCACGTTGTAAATTTAACTCTGAAAATTTCTGTACTATCACGCGATCTCTTTCTTCCTGTTCTCTATCCTGTTCCTTTTGTCTAATCTCTACTGCAATTAATCTATTATTGTGAGAATTCAAAATCGGTTGTACTTCTTCTCTGATTTCTTTCTTTAATTCATCTTTCATGTTTTTGAAACATGTCCCTATTCGTGAGTCTAACCGTGTTTCCATTGTTCCCATATCAGTTTTTAATTCAGATCGTAAAGTTCCCATCTCTGTTTTAATTGTTCCTATTTGTGATCCCATTTGTGAGTCTAACCGTGTTGCCAAAGTTCCCATCTCTGTTTTAATTGTTCCTATTTGTGATCCCATTAGAGAGTCTAACCGTGTTGCCAAAGTTCCCATCTCTGTTTTTAATTCAGATCGTAACTTTTATTAAATATTAATGAAAATATTTTTTAGTAGCTGTAAGTCCGATTACGCAAGTCACGTAAACGGCTGGCCCTGACTAGTATTAGTACGCAATCTGACTGCATAGAACAACAACAAAGAATGAAATGAAAATTTCAGTTAATACAATTAATTAATTAAGTCCCCAGCAACTATAAAACCTACTAAACCAACAAAGCACAAGTGTAGCTGTTCTGTATGTGGTAGTATGACTCAACGCACATCTGGCACGGTTCTTCTTCAACAAGACAAGAATTTTTAAATACCAATTATACTGACGTGATAAAAGAAAATTAGAAATACTATAATTGTGCAAGAAAACCAAAATTACACTCTAATACAAGAACACAAGCCAGATGCTTTGTTGACTGAACCTGTAATGATGCATTATTTAGGTCACTAAAATAATGAGAGAGAAAAATAAAAGTAGCTTGTTACCTTAATTTATATTGACGAAATGCACTCTGATCATTACAATGTCTCCATTAGAATAACATCTGCTATCTCTCCCATCAAATAGCTGCATAAAACATGGAACAAACACTCACTACTACCCCATCTCACTCCAACTTCAGTGACAAGCAGTGTCCCCCACAACTTCTCGGCAAGAACTGCCTGCCGCTAACTCTCAATAAGCACTGCCAGTGGAGGCGGCGGAACAATACTCTCTGGCGCGATCTTTGGCGCTGTGGCTCAGTGTAGCCACCTTCCATATGCCCTTCCTCCACGGGCTAGAATTTGATGGTATTTTTGCCAGCATTGGTGGTGAAAATACCACCAAATTCGTCAAAAAAAAATACAGACAAAAATAAAAGATAATACTAATACGTAAATATCATATAACTAGATAAAATTTTGGCTTTGCACTGACCTTACAATAGCCTAATATATAAAATACAGTAAGGAATACAAATTCTTTCATACATATGACTTTACATAATAGTTTACACAAATATCATGTGGTTAAACAATTCAATCGATAGCGTCAGCAATGATGAATATGAGCAGGTAAGAGTCTTATAACTTTTCACAAACAGTAATACACAAAAAATCAGTTTATACAAATATTCACATAAAATGCTTTCATAACTAGTTGACAGTTCCAGCAGTAGCACCCAGCATTGTGGAATAGGTGCAGACTCCAACAGGTGACATCATTTCAGTAGAAGCAGTTCATCAGTGGCACCCAGCAATGTCGAGTAGGTGCAGACTCCAACAGGTGACATAATTTCAGTAGAAGCAGTTCATCAGTGGCACCCAGCATTGTGGAATAGGTGCAGACACCATCAGGTGACATCATTTCAGTAGAAGCAGTCCACCAGTGGCACCCAGCAATGTTGAGTAGGTGCAGACACCATCAGGTGACATCATTTCAGTAGAAGCAGTCCATCAGTGGCACCCCGCAATGTGGAACAGGTGCAGACTCCAACAGGTGACATCATTTCAGTAGAAGCAGTCCATCAGTGGCACCCAGCAATGTTGAGTAGGTGCAAACAGCAACAGGTGACATCACCTCAGTAGAATCAGTTCCATCAGTTGCACCCAGAATTGTGGAATAGGTGCAGACACCATCAGGTGACATCATTTCAGTAGAAGCAGTTCATCAGTGGCACCCTGCATTGTGGAGTAGGTGCAGACTCCAACAGGTGACATCATTTCAGTAGAAGCAGTCCATCAGTGGCACCCAGCAATGTGGAGTAGGTTCAGACTCCAACAGGTGACATCATTTCAGTAGAAGCAGTTCATCAGTGGCACCCAGCAATGTCGAGTAGGTGCAGAAAGCAGTCCATAATATTCACTATCACTGATCACACTGTTCATCAGCAGAAATTAAACATGTCCTAGTGGCACCAATCATGTAGAAAAAGTACAAGTAACAGTCCATAATATTTACTATCACTGATCACACAGTTCATCAGCAGAAATTAAACAACTGTCACTGATCACACTGTTCATCAGCAGAAATTAAACATGTCCTAGTGGCACCAATCATGTAGAAAAAGTACAAGTAACAGCCCATAATATTCACTATCACTGATCACACAGTTCATCAGCAGAAATTAAACATTTCTAAGTGTCACACATCATGTTGAAAAGTGCAGGTAACAGTTCATAATATTCACCATCACTACTCAGACAGTTCAAGCATGAATAATAGTTTGAATACACATACAAATGCTTTTACACTAAACATACAAATTCTAATAAACACACAAATGATACCAGATAATTGTCATATTACTATTACAAATACTCAAATATCAGTAAACCTATAATATTTATGAGTGTCAGTGCAAGCCACTACAAACAAATAAAATAATATTTAGGAGATAGGTGGGTAGGATTAGGAAAGGAAAACACACAAAACACACTCACTCATCTTTCATCCACATTAAGTACTACTGTGTAATTGAATAGAAAGCCACGCCTATTTCTGTGATGTTATAATGTTCCACTCCTCCAGTATCAATTCAGTACTTTACCAGGCAATAAAATGAAACAACAAATCGCAAAACAATATGTAACAGGCCATTAAGGCGAAACAGCCATAACCATGCCAGCAGAGGAGTCTCAAATAAAGTATTATTTTATCTAAGTTTACTGCGTTTTTTGTTACAACATGTAAATATATTGACAATGTCGGTTTCCACATAGACACTGAAGGGCCAAAGAAACTGGTACACCTGCCTAATAACGGTAGGGCCTCGCAAGCACACAGAAGTGGAGCAGCACGAAGTGGCATGGACTCGACTAATGTCTGAAGTAGTGCTGGAAGGAACTGACACCATGAAGCCTGCAGGGCTGTCCATAAATACGTAAGAGTGCGACGGGGTGGAGACCTCTTTTGAACAGCACGTTGCGAGGCATCCCAGATATGCTCAATAATGTTCATGTTTGAGGAGTTTGGTCGCCAGCGGAAGTGTTTAAACTCAGAAGAGTGTTCTTGAAACCAATCTGTAGCAATTTTGGACGTGTACTGTGTTGCATTGTCCTGCTGGATTTGCACAAGTAGGTCAGAATGGACAATGGACATGAATGGATGCAGGTGATCAGACAGGATGCTTACGTCTGTGTCACCTGTCAAAGTCGTATCTTGACGTATCAGGGGTCCCACATCACTACAACTGCACATGCCCCACACCATTACAGAGTCTCCAGCAGCTTGAATTGTCCCCTGCTGACACACAGGGTCCATGGATTCATGAGATTGTCTCCGTACCCGTACACGTCCATCCGCTCGATACAATTTGAAAAAGAGGCTACTCTGACCAGGCATATTGATGATGTACACTCGTGAAATGGTTGTACGAGACACTCGCTACCTCGGGGATGCTTTGTCCCATCATTCGTGCGCCGACTGTAACATCACGTTCAACCTCATTTAAATCCTGATAAGCTGCCATTGTAGAACCAATAATCGATCTAGCAACTGTGTGTGTGTGGTTTGAGGTTTTCGGGCGCTAAACAGCGTGGTCATCAGCGCCCAAACGCATAGAAACAGGAACACGTGCAGTGAAGGGACGAAGACGGACAGCGAACAAGGAGAACGGCTAAAAGACACAGACCTGACCCAGTTCCAAATCCTCACATACAGAGACAAAACAAGAGGAGAAGAAACGCACTAAAAGAGGAAAGGAAACACAAGGAAAAGAGAACAGAAATCGAAGTGAAACAAGTAGGTAATCGTGACTGGCGGACCTCTTACCTACGGCCTGGGTGAGCCAGTCACCCAGCAGCACATTAAAATCCTCTCCCTAAAATCCGAGGCAACAAATTGGACAGGACACAAAACCGTAAGACCTTAACCACAGTCGTTGCGTCGTCTTGCAAAATAGAGGGCAAATCCGGTGGCAAGGAAACCACCGCCCTCTGGTCAGAGAATAAAGGACAGTCAAGTAAAATGTGGCGGACCGTAATTTGGACGCCACAAGCACTGCAGATTGGGGGGTCCTCCCGCCGGAGTAAAAAACCGTGCGTTAAGGGACTGTGCCCGATGCGGAGGCGAGTGAGGAGAACCTCATCTCGCCTGCATGACTGGTAGGACGTACGCCATGGCCGCGTGGTGGCCTTGACCAGACGCAGCTTATTTTCACCGACTGCCAGCCACTCCTCTTCCTATTGACACATAACACGAAAACGCAAAAAGGAGGTAACAGCATGGAGGGGGACGGCACATTCAACAACGTGAGGGAGGGAACATGCATCTTTGGCAGCCACATCCGCCAGTTCGATTCCCCTAATACCCACGTGCACCGGCACCCAGCAGAAAGAAACCTCCTTCCCCTGCCGTTGCAGGTGGAGTAGGGCATGGTGGATGTTCTGGACGACCGTATCCGCTGGGTACAAGTATTGCATGGTCTGAAGGGCACTCAGGGAGTCAGAACAGATGAGAAACTTAAGACTGGGAACATATCTCATCTGCTCCAATGCCCGCAAAATCGCAAACAATTCGGCATCAAAAATGGTTCAAATGGCTCTGAGCACTATGGGACTTAACATCTGTGGTCATCAGTCCCCTAGAACTTAGAACTACTTAAACCTAACTAACCGAAGGACATCACACACATCCATGCCCGAGGCAGGATTCGAACCTGCGACCGTAGCAGTCTCGCGGTTCCGGACTGAGCGCCTAGAACCGCTAGACCACCGCGGCCGGCAAACAATTCGGCATCAAAGATGGGAAACGCTGCAGGAAGCCGTAACTTGACGACTCGATCAGGGAAAACAACAGCACAACCAACAGAGTCCCCCTGTTTAGAGCCATCCGTAAATACTGGTACATGGTCGAGATGCTGGTTTAAAATATCATAAAATAAGGAGGTAAAAACAAACGCAGGAGCAACTGCGGCTGACACTTGTCTTATTTAGGTGTTGCCGACCGCAGCACCGTATTCTGCCTGTTTACATATCTCTGTATTTGAATACTCATGCCTATACCAGTTTCTTTGGCGCTTCTGCGTAAATTGTCTGTATTACTCACTGAAATAAAAGTAGCCTATATTATGGTGCACTAATATAACTTACATGTTAGTCGACGATTTTAGATCGATTTGTGTATCACAGATTAAAGAAATCAAGAATTATCTGTATTATTTATCAAAATACGTAAGGCTTTTTCTTATAGGAATACAAAACAAACATGGTACCGTGCCAGTGATGATCTAATTTAGAGCTAAAGCGCTTGTCAACGAGAATATATTAATGTCTGTATGAAAGTAAACAGCGTTATTCTAAATATTCTGCATTACTTGCCAAAACTAATCTTAGTTCGACTAAAAGCTGCATTAAATTCAACCGAACATACTAGAGACGCCTGTGCAAGTGAATGGGAATATCTTTCAGTAGATAACATTTGTCTACTTCTGTCTTACGCTGGTCACACGGTGGCGACTACATGACATTTCGATGAAACAGAATGCTACAGTACACTTTCATAGGTGAGAAGCAAATGTTTCTGTGCTTTTAGCTACACTTCAGATTCAAGCAAACTTTATAGCGAATCCGTGCCAGGTCCTAAGTTTATCTTGCAGTGGAAAAGTTTATCTTCTTCTGCAGATAATGGGATCTAATGATATCGCACACTGGTGAGGAAATAACAGTTTGTCCCCATGCCATCGTCAGAGCACAGTAAAATTGTAACAAATTGGCCCTTACATCCCATATTGACAGAAAAATTATTACAAAAAGATGCAACATGACGTCGTATGGTGTGAGAAGCGTCGTATAGTCTCCACTATGTGATACCTTATGTTAGCATTATCAGCAGAAGGTTTCAAATATTTTGTACTGCAAGATAATGTAGACACCGTAGCATTGGGGTCATTATAACGTTTGGATCATTTTCATATTGAGTTGAGATAGATAAAGAGCAGTTTAGACAAGTTAATAGAGACAGTTTAAAAGCGGGAATAACATCGAACAAGTCTTGTAGACGAGTTCCCTCTAAAAGTATCTTAGATCAGCAACTGTGCCATATGGGTTTACGATGTTATGAACTATTTTTTACATACTTTGTAAGTAATACAGATACTCTTTGGCTTTATCAATACGTGGTACAAAAATCGAACTAAGATAATTCGCTAACATGGAACTTATATTAGCAATTGTACTGCTCCTCGGTGGTGGTGTGTCTGCTAAATTGTATTTACTGCGCTAGCCAACGACACCTGCTAAAGCGACTTCTATTTATCAGTGTGTCAAACTTGGGTGGGATGGCACTGATACACAGAGATGACAAGTGTATTAAAACGCGTAGCGACACCGTAGAGTTCCGCAACGGCGTGTACTATATCAACTATCTGCAAGTAGTTGTGAGCATGCAAAGTTTAACCAAATGCTTACCGCTCGCGCAATAGCTACCGCCGAAGATGCAACTGGACCACCACTAGTACAAACGGGTTCTGGTTTTATCGGCTAGTGTTAGCTCCCGAATGAAAATTTTAGTTAACGCATCTGACTATCACAAGATTTTACAGGTTCGACCAGCAAACTAACACCAAAAGTAATCTACTAGTCGATGGAATCAAGCAGAAACCACAAGTCTGATTAGGATGCGCTACTTAAGTCAATTAAACCCAACCCACTGCGATGTGCCACACTTCACAGCAACGTGATTGGAAACCTCGCTTATGTAATCCAACACTCCAACGCTGACACCTTGGATTTATCTTATCTTGTTTCCAGCTTCAAAACTATCCAACGTGGAGTTTAAGCGTTCCTTTTAATGGAACCCCACTGAAGCAATCAATCTAGACTGAACTTCCTTAGCTACCAGTTTCAGTTAGTTTAATTTTCGAGAGCACGCCAGCGATATAATTTTACGTGTTGACTGAGCGTTGCTAGTCAGAGTTTATTAATCCTATACAATCACTGCACAGCAGCTATATCCTTGCATATTTCTTTTTACGAACGCACACAGCGGATAGTGCTATTTGCACTCTATCGATGATAATGGTTTATGCTATAACCTTCATAGTTTATTAATTCCTCAGAACTTAACTTTTCCACTTTTTATCACATAAACAGTCAGACAAAAACCTCTTTCATATACTTTAAGCCGAACTTTACGTAATTATCGTAACAAACTCCCTGTGTGACTTATCTTTCACATTAATATTCTTTTTCCTGCTTGTACTTTACCGTTTTGATTCACTGCGTAATCTTTAACCTTTTTGAAACTTCCTGGCAGATTAAAACTGTGTGCCCGACCGAGACTCGAACTCGGGACCTTTGCCTTTCGCGGGCAAGTGCTCTACCATCTGAGCTACCGAAGCACGACTCACGCCCGGTCCTCACAGCTTTACTTCTGCCAGTATCTCGTCTCCTACCTTCCAAACTTTACAGAAGCTCTCCTGCGAACCTTGCAGTCGTGCTTCGGTAACTCAGTTGGTAGAGCACTTGCCCGCGAAAGGCGAAGGTCCCGAGTTCGAGTCTCGGTCGGGCACACAGTTTTAATCTGCCAGGAAGTTTCATATGAGCGCACACTCCGCTGCAGAGTGAAAATCTCATTCTGGAAACATCCCCCAGGCTGTGAGTCGTGCTTCGGTAGCTCAGATGGTAGAGCACTTGCCCGCGAAAAGCAAAGGTCCCGAGTTCAAGTCTCGGTCGGGCACACAGTTTTAATCTGCCAGGAAGTTTCATATCAGCGCACACTCCGCTGCAGAGTGAAAAGCTCATTCTTTAACCTTTTTACTTTTTGAGATTCAAAGATTCTGTTATCGTATTTTCAAGTTACCTTATATGGGGAGAAATGATAACACGAGACACCATTTTTTCCTGTATTATGCACATGGCCTGAGCATCATTTTATTTAGCCATTTTCTTAATTTTCAATATCTCCACAAAGTTTCGTCAGGCGTGAGTGCTGGTGGTAAACTACTTCCCCACTAATCGGAAGCTATTAAAAAAAAGAAACAAAAAACCTAAGCGTCACCGCCATTTTAAATATCATTAATATTCACTCAAATCAACGCAAATCTCTCACTCTTCAGGCGTTGACATACACGGACCCTCTATACCAAATTTAAAACACTCAGCACTCACAATTTCAAAGGGACAATTATCGTGTTCTGCTCAGTTAATAGGTCTTGGTTCTGTCAGTTTCGTCGGATGGAAAATTACTGTTACACCAATTCGCGCGAGTCACAAAGTATCTGACACAGATTGGTTCTCCCGTTTACATTAATCAAACTGGGACGTCCATTCTCACAATAATTACACGACAATCACAGGCCGCACTTCAATTTGAGAGTTATTTCAGCCGGGGATTCTATTACCTTAGGACTTCCCCACAATTACAACCAATACAGTCGCACACTCACGCCAAAGCTTTAGCAAATCCTTATTACAGAAGCGGCAACGGCACATGTACCTCTGTGCTTACCCTTATTAAACCAATCACCTACAAAGTCTTCGCCTGGAGGCGATACCAAATACACACAATAAAGACTGAAAAGAACCTCCCCTTAGCACGAGATACGGAACGCCTGATTGCGAGTAACTCCAAGGTTAGCTCGACCAAGTTTTCACTATCACTAATCACATGAAAACGCGAGAAAAACCGATCTCTTAGCGTGTCTCACAATGAGTTACTCTTTTAAAGCAAACTCCAAATGTCATCGCACATCCCACTACCGATTGCGAACAATATACCTCGCGCAATAATTACTTATAACTTCCCATATAGGCCATAATCCCATCACGGGTTCAACTAATAACTTTAAAAGCCCAAATCCGACATTAAATCACTCGAGCGCCAACTCCAAATAGGATTACACTTCTCGAGTGTCACGAACTGTCTCCCCGATGTCTCAAATGTAAATGGCTCAAATGGTTCAAATGGCTCTGAGCACTATGGGACTTAACATCTATGGTCATCAGTCCCCTATAACTTAGAACTACTTAAACCTAACTAACCTAAGGACAGCACACAACACCCAGCCATCACGAGGCAGAGAAAATCCCTGACCCCGCCGGGAATCGAACCCGTGAACGCTACCGCACGACCACGAGATGCGGGCTCAACTGTAACTCTCTACACGAGATCTCAGCGGTAACTCCCCTTGAAACAAGGGTCAAAACCAAGAACCAGAATTTTTGAACAAACAAACATGTCTGGTTAATTGTCTCTTTTTCATAACTTTCATTGTTAGATGCTTTCGTTCCTCTTCAATAGCGGCCAGCTGCGCATCAGTCGATATCTTTGCCGCGCGCCACGCTGCTGCTATCATGGCGGTTGTGTGACATCTCTGGCCGCGACAGGCTCAGCTGCGTATGCTCTTTCTACAACATAATTTTGACAACATTTTCAGAAGCAAATACAAATAAAATTAACAACCCCATTTTTTTTATCGCAATTGACACTTTGATAATAAATTGAGGCGACTTACGTACGTAAGGCCACATACGTATACCATTCACACTACTTTTCAATTTTGGGGCATTACAATGTTAGTATTATCAACAGACGGTTTCAAATATTTTGTACTGCAAGATAGTGTTGACACCGCAGCATTCGGGTCATTATAATGTTGGGATGATTTTCATATTGAGTTGAGATAGATTAAGAGCAGTTTAGACAAGTAATAGAGACAGTTTAAAAGCGGGAGCAACATCGAACAGTTCTTGTAGACGAGTGCCTCTCAGATCAGCAGCTATGCCATATAGGTTTACGAAGCTATGAACAATTTTTTACATACTTTGGTAAGTAATACTTTGGCTTTATCAATACGTGGTACAAAAATCGAACGAAGATAATTCGCTACCATGGAACTTACATATAATAAATGCCAAAATGCATGTAATGTGTGTGCCACCACTGCTAGAAGCTGCTAGACCTGACTATCCCCTTCTCAGTATAGTTTCAGGCACTGCTCCCCCACCTGTATATGTTCAGCCCAGGAGTCAGTAGTTCTACTGCTGAAGACGACGACGGAGACTGCTATGGTTACACGCCAGGCCAGCCGATCGCATCTGCTGCGTCATGTTCTGCCTCCGTCTGTGTAGTGTGTATTTAGCCTGTTTCTGCTATTTTTAATAAATTGAAGTGGCAGGTTGTAAGGCGCCTATGACGTGAGGAAGACATTTTTACCAGTTTTAATAAATTATTGTCTCTTATTGATGTATTCACGATAGGAAGTGCTGTAGTCCGTAGCCGGCCATGAGTCGGAGAGCATTTCCCATGCTGGCTGGCTAGGTGACGAAGCGACCATATGTCTTGCGTAGTGGGGTGGGGCTCGGCGCTGGACCGTAGCAACAAGCGTTAGCCTGGGAAATATACATGATGGGAAGTACCGCCATCTTGGCGCCAAAGTCACCGATTTTGTTTATTTATATTTAATAATTAAAGTCATTTATGACAACATGAATACTAGGAAGAGCCTCTGGATGTTTAAAACTATTTATCATAATTTTGCCTCGTTAAAATTCACACCAGTTCATTAACAAATGCATATCTTAGTAAGTACGAACTTGATCGGAAACCCACGAACTGTGACGAAACTAGTAAGAGATACAGACTGCGCGCCAAAGTCGGCAGTCGGCGTTAAGAGCTCTTCCTGTCTTGTTCGATAATAGCCATGCTCTCGATTACGAGTAGTTTGTGACATGAGTGTTTCAATATTGATCTAATAGGAATAAAAGTGATATTACGGCATTCTGAATGTTAATTTCGAGTAAATAGATACCCCAAAGTTGATCGACAGCAATTTCAGATAATTAGCTTCCACCGACAGAGACATCCAACGCGCCAATGAAGAATCTGCACGGGACGACATTCACGAGAGCTGCACCGCGCACAAGTAGGAGGAAATCCGACGACACGACCCACCAAGGCGGATCAAGGAAGGTCCGACTTACACTCGCAAATTCCGGGTGGAAATGCTGACCAGTTATACTGTACGTCACATATACCACCCTCTACGGACTCGCGGCTGAGCTGAGCAATAACAGTATCAGTTTAGAAGCGAGGGGATCTTACAAGGTTCAGTGGTTTCAATAATTTGTGAAATCACACCATTTATGAAACCTCGAGTATATTAAGTGTGAACTGACACCAGAGAGGCCTTTCTGCAGTGGAGGGAGAAGTCAAACAGGAAAACTGCATCATCCCACGCACGCTATTGGCTTCAACAGATAGCAGTTTCAGCAGAGAGCTCAAGGTGTCTCTTGGCAGCAGCTTTAACAGGACAGAACTGCCTTGGTTCTGAAAGGCAGACAACTTTCCTGACGTAGGCACAGCTGAAGTTGCATTGGGAGAAAACTTGTAAAGATTTGACTGGGACCTTTGAAATAAAAAATTTTTAAACCAATTCCCTGAAATATTTCTTGACTGGCTGCCACCCTGTACATTCTTTCCCCTTTCCAGACGAGCGGTGACTCACATTGTTAAAAAAGGGTGTCAGTCACTCTCCAGAAAGACGGTTTGCCGTAGTAGGGGCCTTAAAGCTATGGGAGGGATCAATTACAATTTTTTTCATCTAGCGTAAGTGGGAGTGGACTTACGTGTAGTCATGTTTTTGAAATTTCAAGTATAGTAAAAGATTAAATATTTCATTTTTTTGCAGAAATACATTAGCTTCTGTAATAATTGAAATCATCGCTGCCTATATTATCAAATCATAAAATAAACGACGTTAAAATCATTCTAGAGATGTTCACAAAAGAAGAACGAACTATTATGGTTTCGTTTGGTTGAGGAGAAAAAGTACGTTATCAGTTTACTGCAGCATTGCCATCGACAATAGATGCTGGCCGTACTGAATTAGCGATGACCTTTTAATTGTCTACATTCGCTCCTAGAAATGTGTAGTTGTTTGTGTTCTCTGGCAAACATTAATCTCGTTGGTACCTAGTGGAAGTAATACCAGAATATAAAATGCATCAACAACATGACAGAATACTTAATTCTATGATAAGAAAAGTATTTGGGCAAAAAACACAATAAACCAACTTACTGCAGAACATTAATACATGGTGTGGGTTAGAACTGGATTATGTTGTATGTTTGAAAAAGAGTAATAGGCTAAGTGAAGTCTTGCTACGTCATCTAACTACACCACTGGCCATTAAAATTGCTACACCAAGATGAAATACAGATGATAAATGGGTATTCATTCGACGAATATATTATACTAGAACTGACATGGGATTACATTTTCACGCAATTTGGGTACATAGATCCTGAGAAATCAGTACCCAGAACAACCACCTCTGGCCGTAATAACGGCCTTGATACGCCATGGGCATTGAGTCAAACAGAGCTTGGATCGCGTGTACAGGTACAGCTGCCCATGCAGCTTCAACACGATACCACAGTTCATCAAGAGTACTGACTGGCGTATTGTGACGAGCCAATTGCTCCGTCACCATTGACGACGTTTCAATTGGTGAGAGATCTGGAGAATGTGCTGGCCACGGCAGCAGTCGAACATTTTCTGTATCCAGAAAGGCCCTGCAACATGCAGTCGTGCATTATCCTGCTGAAATGTAGGGTTTCGCAGGGATCGAATGAAGGGTAGAGCCACGGGTCGTAACACATCTGAAATGTAACGTCTACTGTTCAAAATGCTGTCAATGCGAACAAGAGGTGGTCGAGACGTGTAACCAATGGCATCCTATACCATCACGCCGGGTGATACGTCAGTATGGCGATGACGAATACACGCTTCCAATGTGCCTTCACTGCGATGTCGCCACACACGGATGCGACCATCATGATGCTGTAAACAGAACCTGGATTCATCCGAAAAAATGACGTTTTGCTATTCGTGCACCCATGTTCGTCGTTGAGTACACCATCGCAGGCGCTGCTGTCTGTGATGCAGCGTCAAGGGTAACCACAGCCATGGTCTCCGAGCTGCTAGTCCATGCTCCTGCAAACGTCGTCGAACTGTTCGTGCAGATGGTTGCTGTCTTGCAAACGTCCCCATCTGTTGACTCAGGGATCGAGACGTGGCTGCACGATCCGTTACAGCCAAGCGGATAAGATGCCTGTCATTTCGACTGTTAGTAATACGAGGCCGTTGGGATCCAGCACGGCGTTCCGTATTACTCTCCTGAACCCACCGATTCCATATTCTGCTAACAGTAATTGGATCTCGACCAACGCGAGCAGCAGTGTCGCGATACGATAAGCCGCAATCGCGATAGTCTACAATCCGACCTTTATCAAAGTCGGAAACGTGATGGTACGCATTTCTCCTCCTTACACGAGACATCACAACGTTTCACCAGGCAACGCCGGTCAACTGCTGTTTGTGTATGTGAAATCGGTTGGAAACGTTCCTCATGTCAGCACGTTGTAGGTGTCGCCACCGGCGGCAACCTTGTGTGAATGTTCTGAAAAGCTAATCATTTGTATATCACAGCATCTACTTCCTGCCTGTTAAATTTCGCGTCTGTAGCACGTCATCTTAGTGGTGTAGCCATTTTAATGGCCATTAGTGTATTTTTGCAGGTAATAGTTGCGCGAAGTTCAGCAGGCTACAAAATATTAAGATATTTCAGTCAAGTGTAGAATGGAATTGGCAAGTTCAGGGCTCGATGTACCATATATCACATGAAAACATTTATCTATATTAAACCTTGTTAAAATGCAAGTACAAAGCCTTTTCTTAAACCGACAATATACTGCAATTATGGATGAAATGAGGAGATAGCAAAAGCTACACATTAAAACCCATGAATTTTTAATACCAAATGCTCAACTTCTTACTTTAAAATACCTCATATTAATTCACAGAGCATTCGTCCTTCAAAGCATGGCATCCTGGAATGCTTTGGAACACAAAGTAAGAGACAAAGACATTGAGATATTACACTTAGATCAAAATTACTCGGTAGTTTCAACTGGAAAAATTGTAGCATAAAGTAGCCAGAGTATCTGATGAGCTATCACAGCCTCAACTTGGATGCATCATTGGAAGTGGCCATTGCAGCCAAACAATTTTAAATTACCTCATGGGATGATAGTGCTTATGTACATCACTTAGTATTACATGTAAATTATTTAGTTACAACTGAGGCAAAAGAAATTTAACCAGGTTGAAATGTGACCAGCCAGTAGTCTGAAGGGTCTCTGATTTGTCCTACAAATAATATAGGTCTCAAAATTGCTATTTATAATCAATATTTCTCATAAGTTAGTGTTAAACATAGAACACAATATTTTCCAGTTGCAAAATGAGGATCTGGTACGACCTTAAATATTTGTGGGGTGAATGCACCTCGTGTAAGAGCTTCCTAGTCATACTACAGTTTCAACTTATACTCGTTAATTGTAGAAACCACATACTCATTTAAATGTTTATCTAATTCCCAGAACCATAAAATAAAATCATCAACATGTGTCACATCATTACATCACATTTATAAAAAGAGTAGAAGGCAAAAAGTACTTGAGGCGACAGATCTATGTAAATCGTTAATATCTACTATCTTAAGTAAAAATATTGCTCATTATCTCATCATAGCCGTGGATGACCCTCAATACATTTTGCAGGAAACACATGAAAAATTACTAATTCCTATTATCTAAGAAGGTAAAATATGAAAATACTCAAGAAAGTACAAGATCTAGTACTCTGGATAACAAACGGATTTAATTTTTCTCCCAGTAGTGTCATTCACTCACAATGTGGTGCAAAAATGTTACAATAATTATTAACAAACTGTCCTCTATAGCTAAAATTACAACTTGAAATTCAGATGGACAAGACCAGAGACAGAACTTGCTGGATTGTCAATTGAAACTGAGGATCGGTTACAACCTTATTTTTTGTTCTAAAATGGCAAAGTTCAAGAAAAATATGTTATGTCAAAGTTAGCGTAAGGAGGGCTATGCGTGAAGCGTTCAGTGAATTCGAAAGTAAAATTCTATGTACCGACTTGACAGAAAATCCTAGGAAGTTCTGGTCTTACCTTAAATCAGTAAGTGGATCGAAACAGCATATCCAGACACTCTGGGATGATAATGGCATTGAAACAGAGGGTGACACGCGTAAAGCTGAAATACTAAACACCTTTTTCCAAAGCTGTTTCACAGAGGAAGACCGCACTGCAGTTCCTTCTCTAAATCCTCGCACAAACGAAAAAATGGCTGACATCGAAATAAGCGTCCAAGGAATAGAAAAGCAACTGGAATCACTCAACAGAGGAAAGTCCACTGGACCTGACGGGATACCAATTCGATTCTACACAGAGTACGCGAAAGAACTTGCACCCCTTCTAACAGCCGTGTACCGCAAGTCTCTAGAGGAGCGGAAGATACCAAATGATTGGAAAAGAGCACAGGTAGTCCCAGTCTTCAAGAAGGGTCGTCGAGCAGATGCGCGCCGGCCGCGGTGGCCGTGCGGTTCTGGTGCTGCAGTCCGGAACCGCGGAACTGCTACGGTCGCAGGTTCGAATCCTGCCTCGGCCATGGGTGTGCGTGATGTCCTTAGGTTAGTTAGGTTTAAGTAGTTCTAAGTTCTAGGGGACTTATGACCTAAGATGTTGAGTCCCATAGTGCTCAGAACCATTTTTGAGCAGATGCGCAAAACTATAGACCTATATCTCTGACATCGATCTGTTGTAGAATTTTGGAACATGTTTTTTGCTCGAGTATCATGTCGTTTTTGGAAACCCAGAATCTACTTTGTAGGAATCAACATGGATTCCGGAAACAGCGACCGTTGAGACCCAACTCGCTTTATTTGTTCATGAGACCCAGAAAATATTAGATACAGGCTCCCAGGTAGATGCTATTTTCCTTGTCTTCCGGAAGGCGTTCGATACAGTTTTGCACTGTCGCCTGATAAACAAAGTAAGAGCCTACGGAATATCAGACCAGCTGTGTGGCTGGATTGAAGAATTTTTAGCAAACAGAACACAGCGTGTTGTTATCAATGGAGAGACGTCTACAGACGTTAAAGTAACCTCTGGCGTGCCACAGGGGAGTGTTATGGGACCATTACTTTTCACAATATATATAAATGACCTAGTAGATAGTGTCGGAAGTTCCATGCGGCTTTTCGCGGATGATGCTGTAGTATACAGAGAAATTGCAGCATTAGAAAATTGTAGCGAAATGCAGGAAGATCCGCAGCGGATAGGCACTTGGTGCAGGGAGTGGCAACTGACCCTTAACATAGACAAATGTAATGTATTGCGAATACATAGAAAGAAGGATCCTTTATTGTATGATTATATGATAGCGGAACAAACACTGGTAGCAGTTACTTCTGTAAAATATCTGGGAGTATGTGTGCGGAACGATTTGAAGTGGTATGATCATATATAATTAATTGTTGGTAAGGCGGGTACCAGGTTGAGATTCATTAGGATAGTCGTTAGAAAATGTAGTCCATCAACAAAGGAAGTGGCTTGCAAAACACTCGTTCGACCTGTACTTGATTATTGCTCATCAGTGTGGGATCCGTACCAGATCGGGTTGACAGAAGAGATAGAGAAGACCCAAAGAAGAGCGGCGCGTTTCGTCACAGGGTTATTTGGTAACCGTGATAGCGTTACGGAGATGTTTAGCAAACTCAAGTGGCAGACTCTGCAAGAGAGGCGCTCTGCATCGTCGTGTAGCTTGCTCGCCAGGTTTCGAGAGGGTGCGTTTCTGGATGAGGTATCGAATATGTTGCTTCCCCCTACTTATACCTCCCGAGGAGATCACGAATGTAAAATTAGAGAGATTCGAGCGCGCACGGAGGCTTTCAGACAGTCGTTCTTCCCGCGAACCATACGCTACTGGAACAGAAAAGGGAGGTAATGACAGTGGCACGTAAAGTGCCCTCCGCCACACACCGTTGGGTGGCTTGCGGAGTATAAATGTAGATGTAGATGTTCTTTGAGTTTACAGTTTTCAGATTATCAGGGGACCTTCACTGGCATAAAATAAGCTTGTAAAACAAAGTTATAGGTATGGAGAAACCCAAGGCAAAACTCTAGAAAATATAATTAAAAAGTGTATGCACAGTGACAAAACGGCTAACAGCATCCTCGTCCCATTCATAAAACTTCACATAAAAGAAGGGAAAGAATTCAGTGAGTTTATAATCAGTTCATAAAATACAAAAAGTTTCACAACTAGAATGTGGCTCTGCGTGGCAGAAGCGCCCGCACTGTTCATAAACAAACTTCCGACTGATGGGAGGAGAGCACATGGCTTGTCAGGAGGGGGGGAGAGATGTGAATGTGTGACCACGACAAACTTCAATGGCGCTTCTCTCTAGCAGGTTGATGAGGGCGGGTATTATTTGCGGTGTTACGCAAGTTTTGTGGAGGGAAAAGAGGGGAGAGGTAGGCCAAGGAAGGATGCAGGGCGAGAGGGGTGAGGGAGAGGTGGCACTTTCAGCACTCGGCATAGCACACGTAAGCTTGCTAAGGCGATCTTGAAGAAAACGTTTTTTGAAGCACGGCTGGTGGCGTGTACCGGCGGTATAACACAAAGTACACGTAAAAACAGAGAAAGACATTGATGGCTAACAGAAGGTCAAACACCGGTAGTAATATGCACAGAGCGAGACCAAATATTTACATGAAATAATCTTAACTTTCGTATGACAAAGAACAAGGGTTAACAAGGCTTAGTTCGGGCCATCTGTACAGTACTTCTTTTAAATTTGAACAGAGGTAGGGTGACCGAGTCCATCTCTGTGCTGAATTTCAGCAAACACAAAGTTCAGAAAACGCTGGCCAGTAGTTTTAGAAATTAGTTCTCTGCATAAAGACTACAACAGAGTCGCTGAAGACGACGAAAATTCTGACACGTAACGGTCGGAGCTTGTAACAAGGGTACTGCAGGATTCAATAGACGGTGTAAAACACGCAGGTAAAAAAAAAGTAAATATCAATTTCACTGGACACAGGACAGGAAAGTTTTGTAAAGAGAGACTGGAGGGAAACAGTCAATTCGGCGGACATGAGAATTAAAATCGCGCGGTCATTTTTAACTCATAGTGACATCTCGAAAGAAAACAGGGAAATAAATGCTTCTAAACCGATAGAGGACTTAGCTCATTGCAAAACAGCGGAACATTAGATATAAAAGTTAGAGGAAAATTCCAAGTATCAAAATTTGTTGAACAATGGAAAACAAATAGAATATACACCACAAAGAGGGGCTCCACACTCCAGGTTTGGCAACAAAACGAAATATTCAACGAAGCAGACTTGTAATAAATAGCATTAAAGAAAAGCTTTAGTAAGGTAAGCTTAATGTGTTCTTTCGAAAGACAAAACAAAACCTTTGTCAATAAAACAGAACATCAAGTGAAATTCAGTACAACACCAAAATTCTACAACCAAGCTGAATAACACAAATAGCTTAATTCATAACACGACAAAGACTTATACAGCAATTGGGAGAGGGTACGTTTAAACACCTCAAAATCTTCAGAAATATCTAATCTTTTCACATTATACAAATAGGCATGCATCTGGCCATCCTTCTCACAAAAAATATTAACTGTTACTTACAACCATTTAAGGGACATTGTATGTGAAATTCGTTGAAATCTGACATTTGCTGTTTTCTACTCCATAATGTACTTTGGACTTTCCTGAACATTTTGCTATGTAATACATTAAAATCAGACAATTGTGAGACCTTCAAATAATATTTTGAATATTGACGTGTGGCTGTCGAATTTTGCGGCTATACTTATACTGCCACAGTTGAGCAGTCATATCTTGGGAACTACACAGTCTAGAAGGCTGTGAATTGCTTTGTTTTGTGCCTACTGCTACGTCTCAGAAGTTGGCATCGCGAATAAACAAATCAGTCCTTTGCTTCTGATACTAGTTATCGTTGAATGTAGTGTGATTATTGGCTATTTTTGTAGTAAGTTAACTTCTATTGCTTTTTATACGTAAATAAAACACTAAGTGTAAAAGTAACTTCAAGAAACGCAAATTTGCGGGTAACAGATATGTGAGACCTGCATTTTCTTCTGAAGTACCCTTCCTTAGGCGGTGATGGAGGAAATGAAACCTATTTACAGAGATTTGGCAAATCCTGAGCTACTAAAGAAGTGCTTAAATGGGAAGACCCAGAATGTGAATGAGTCCTTCAATAACGTTGTATGGGGCTGTATGCCTAGAAATGTATTTGTTGGTCTTATGACTCTATCAGTGTCTGATGCTGCAATAACTTTTAATGGTGGGAAGTATGAAATCTTAAGGTTCTGGAGAAGTTAGGCGTTAGGGGTAAGATTTGAACTGAACACAGCTAAAGAACTGCAGGAACTGAATGAGCTTCGTGTACGTGAAGCAGAGTTAGCTGCTCGGCAAATGACAAAAGAAGCAAGAAAGAAAGGAGAAGGCAAGCACTGGACCGTTGTGACACTGAAGAAGACACAGACTATGGGCCAGGCAATTCTAGAGCATAAAAGACGCAGAAATGTAAGTCTGTATAAGAATTTGTAATAAAGTTTTAAAGCTCCATATCTCTGAACTACATTTTTTGCAATAAATGACCCGTTTTCTAAAAAAAGTGCTGTAGGTAGAGACATGAAATTTACACAGCACGCCAAATGTGAGATTTAACACATACGGAACTAGAATAATATCCTGAGTTGTTTTGTTTTTATGTTCATTTATTTACAAAATTCTGTCAAAAAATTGAGTGTTTGAAAAAAAAGATAACATGTCCCACAAAATTCGATAATTTAACATTGGCGGCGTAGGGCATACAATGTCTCCTTAGTATTTATACTCTATAAAATACTCTCAGTATATTGTCACTCAAAACCTATGCAATAAATAATTGCAAATCAGTTAAAATATGAAAATTAGACTTAATTACGGCAGGCAGCCTGTCCAGGTGTTTGTACCATGCGGCTTCTGCTTATAGTAACCGTTCACTGGTAACACAGCCTGCAATTTAAACTATTCCAGAAACATTATCTCAACTGGAAACTCGCTGCATGGTAAAGCGAATCATGGTTAACGGTTCTACTCTGACCTGTGGGGCCACAGTATAAAATAGATCATTTAAGATCACTCAATCAACTCTCATACAATTAGCAACATAATTAGCAGTCATTCTTTCCTTCTCAGCTTCCACAACAAAACATTATATACAGGGTGGTCCATTGATAGTGACTGGGCCAAATATCTCACGAAATATGCATCAAACGAAAAAACTACAAAGAACGAAACTTGTCTAGCTTGAAGGGGGAAACCAGATGACGCTATGGTTGGCCCGCTAGATGGCGCTGCCATAGGTCAAACGGATATCAACTGCGTTTTTTAAAAATAGGAACCCCCATTTTTTATTACATATTCGTATAGTACGTAAAGAAATGTGAATGTTTTAGTTGGACCACTTTTTTCGCTTTGTGATAGATGGCGCTGTAATAGTCACAAACGTATAAGTGATATCACGTAATATTCCGCCAGTGCGAACGGTATTTGCTCCGTGATACATTACCCGTGTTAAAATTGACCGTTTACCTACTGCGGAAAAGGTCGATATCGTGTTGATGTATGGCTATTGTGATCAAAATGCCCAATGGGCTTGTGCTATGCATGCTGCTCGATATCCTGGACGACATCATCCAAGTCTCCGGACCGTTCGCCGAATAGTTACGTTATTTAAGGAAACAGGAAGTGTTCAGCCACATGTGAAACGTCAACCATGACCTGCAACAAATGATGATGTCCAAGTAGGTGTTTTAGCTGCTGTCTAATCCGCACATCAGTAGCAGACAAACTGCGCGAGAATCGGGAATCTCAAAAACGTCTGTGTTGAGAATGCTACATCAACATCGATGGCACCCGTACCATATTTCTATGCACCAGGAATTGCTTGGCGACGACTTTGAACGTTTGCACTGTCTAATCTGAAACTCTCTAATACATAGTAATCAAGTGTTAGTGGAGATGTTCTAGAGGGTGTTTTGCTATCGGTTCGGCAAAGTAGGCACATTTCTTTCACAGGCGGTTGCCTTCTAATGCGTCGAAACAATATCAGGCTTCAGTATGCGTGTGCCTGAAAACTTGCGAGTTCTTTCAACACTTCTCATACTTCTGATGAAATCTTATCGGGCTTCCATGCGGGCAGCTGCGTCGAAAATCCGCGACGTTTCGATGAGAGTCATTCTCATCATCTTCTTGCCAAGATCATCTTTGCCAGAAGATGATGAGAATGACACTCATCGAAATGTCGCGGATTTTCGACGCAGCTACCCGGATGGAAGCCCGAGAAGATTTCGTCAGCAGTATACACCGGGAAAGTCTACATTCACACTTCTCATACTTTCCTACTGAATCCATTCTTGAATATCACCAGTACGAAGGATTATAGTACCTTGCGTTCTTCATCTGGTCTTATAACTAACTTATCAAGTTTAATGTGTACTCCATACCATAGTACAAGTTCGCAAATTTCACATATCAAAAAATCATAGAATCACAGTTGGTTTGAAAACAAACCCATTACCAATTGTAGCTGCAGCACTCACTGACTGAACCACGTGCCATAAAAGCATTCATTCCTAATTTATCATCGAGAAAGCTTGTTGTTAGGTACTCTTCGTAAAGTTGGCAGGTTCTCACTTTCAAAGAATGGAAAAGCAGAAATAGCTTTCGAAATTGCAATAAAGGTACCAGTTGAAGATATAATGAGCTACTCTTTTACTTCGTCTGCTAGAATGGCAAGCACTGTTTGTGTCTATACACGGCTTCTGTCATCTTCGATACATGTCATAGTGATGTCACATTTGTTTCACTTCGTGTGAAGGCAGGGCTATTCTCAGAACGAGGGTTACTCTTTTATCGTAAGTCTACTGGCGCCATTGGTGATGATTTCTCTTTTCTTCAAAATTTAATCAATGACTAGCATCGGCGCTACCCCTAGACCACAGATTCTACAGAAAGAATTCCGAAACCTGAATCTACAGCACCCACCGTCTTCGTCCTACAATGATTCGTTATTTTGTTCAAAACTTGTAACATTTTCCTGTTGTTAGACACATGTTACAATAGGAAGCGAAACTTTTAATGGATTATCTAATATTCTACATATATACTCTGCTAGCCACCAAGCGGTGGGTAGCGGAGGGCACTATTCGCGCCAAAGACATATTTCCCCCCTCTGTTCCACTCGCGGATCGCGGAGAGTAAAACGACTGTCTGAACGCCTCAGTACGAGCTCTAATTTCTCTTATCTTTGAATGGTGATCTTTTCGCCTTTTGAAAGTTGGTGGTAATAATATATGTTCTACATCCTCGGCAAAGATCGGATTTCGGAATTTAGTGAGCAGGTCCTTCCGTTTAGCCCGTCGTCTATCTGCAAGTGTGTCCCACATCAAACTTTCTATGAGATTTGTAACGCTCTCGCCATGGCTAATGTACCAGTCACGAATCTTGCCGCTCTTCTTTGTACCTTCTCAATCTCTTCAATCAGACCCAACTAGTAAGGGTCCCATATAGGCGAACAATACTCTAATACTGGACGAACTAACGTATTGTAAGCAATTTCCTTTGTTAATGGACTGCATCGCTTCAGGATTCTACCAATAAACCGCAATCTAGAGTTCGCCTTACCCGTTACTTGTGTAATCTGATGGTTCCATTTGAGATCATTTCGAATAGTCACACCCAGATCCTTGACGGGTGTTATCGCTTCCAAATACTGGGCATTTATTTTGTACTCGTACATTAATGAGGATTTTCGTTTTGTTATACGCAGTAGGTTACACTTACTAATATTGAGATATAACTGCCAGTCATTACACCATGCATTTATTTTCTGCAAATTCTCATTGATTTGTTCACAACTTTCGTGTGATACTGCTTTCCTGTAGACTACAGCATCATCGGCAAACAGTCTAATGCCGCCGTCAATACCATCTATCAGATCGATTATGTAAATCGTAAAAAGCAGCCCAGGGGCACACCTGATGTTACGCTTTTTCTGTTGAAGTCTCCCCTCGGGCATGGATGTGTGTGATGTCCTTAGGTTAATTAGGTTTAAGTAGTTCTAAGTTCCCATAGTGTTCAGAGTCATTTTTTTGTTGAAGTCGGGATTTTCACCTGCCTCGAGATGACTGGGTGTTTGTGTTGTCCTCATCATTTCATCATCATCCAGGAAAGTGGCGAAATTGGACTGAGCAAAGGTTGGGAAATTGTACGGGCGCTGATAACCACGCCGTTGAGCGCCCCACAAACCAAATATCATCGTCATCATCATCTTTGTTGAAGTCTCCCAGTTGAGAACGACATACTACTCTCTGCCTGTTAGAAAACTTTCTATCCAGCCGCATTCGTCATCGGATAGACTGTAAGCGCTCACTTTTTGGAGCAAGAGGCATTGCGGAACTGAGTCGAACGCCTTTCGAAAGTCGAGGAATGTAGCATCAACGTGGGAGCCGGTGTCTAGAGCCTGTTGTATATCATGCACAAAGAGGGCCAGCTGTGTCTCGCATGACCGCTGTTTTCTAAAACCGTGCTGGTTTCCGCAGATGAGCTTCTCAGAGTCTACAAAGGTCATTATGTCTGAACACAAAACATGTTTCATGATTCTACTACAAATCAGTGAAATTGGCCGGTAATTATGTGCATCCGATTTTCTACCCTTTTTATAGATTGCTATGACCTGGGCCTTCTTCCAGTCCCGTGGAATTTTCGCTGTTCCAATGATCTCTGATAGATGATAGATAAGAATGGTGCTATGTTTGTAGCACAGTCAACATAAAATCTTACGGGGATACCGTCTGGGCCAGGTGCCTTCCTGGCGTCTAAGGATAATAACTGTTTTACAATCCCAGATACACTAAACACTAGCCGCGCGGGATTAGTCGAGCGGTCTAAGGCGCTGCAGTCATGGACTGTGCGGCTGGTCCCGTCGGAGGTTCAAGTCCTCCCTCGGGCATGGGTGTGTGTGTTTGTCCTTAGGATAATTTAGCTTAAGTAGTGTGTAAGCTTAGGGACTGATGAACTGATGACCTTAGCAGTTAAGCCCCATAGGATTTCATACGGACACTAAACACTATGTCAGCCATCCTTGCGTTTGTTTGATAATTGAAAAGGGGAATGGTGCTGCAGTCCTCTACCGTAAACGAGTTTTTGAAAGCTGGGTTTAGAGTTTCGTCCTTCTGTTTATCATCATCCGTTACATTATCCGTACTGTCAGCAAGATAAGGTATTGAGTTATTTGTAGCGTTTATAGATTTTACGTAAGAACAATATTTTTTTTTTTTTTTTTTTTTTTTTTAGAATCTGCAGATAAAATATCGCCTTCAAATTCGTTAAAAGAATCTCTCATTGACGTTCTGACAGCTGTGAAGAAATGAATAATTTTACACGGATGTTTTATATTGATGTTGTCATTATTTCAATACAATACACCCGCGGAGCAAAGTGCTATGTATACTACACAGCCATCTGAACAGTGTATTCACTGTTAACTTGCGCTTCTAGTGAGGGATGTTGGATCTAAAAGGAAGCGAGCTCGTGTGTATCCGTTTGTTCCCTGTACATCCACACTGTGCTCAGAGGTGGTGCTGTTCACGGATTTGTAGAGTAGATTCTCTGTTGCAGTCACCGTTATTCATTTGTTTCCAGAGATACAGCTCTACAGAACGAGTAAATACACGGGAATGATTTAAATATGAAGTTTATATAGCTTGCTGAAAGTGACTCGGCGGAAGAAATATCTCAACAATGGAACATGTAGGCAGCGTCTTGGTGAACACGGGCTGTGCAGACCAGAGGTGATAATTCACGGGCGATGGTGTCTCAGAAGTTAAGCGAGGCACTGCTTTGATTTATTGCGCTGTTTACGTGTTGCGCTCAGGCGCATGCGCAGCAGCCGAGGGCACCATCGTGCTGAGAAACAGAGGCGGAAGGTGTTACATCCCGCACTGTCACACGAAACCTGTGTGTATGCTTATGTGTGCGTGCGTGTCATGTGCAGCTACTGCTAAAATTAATGAACCAATCTAGATTCTCGTTTTACACGCAGCATCCTTCAACTCATTGTTGGCGCCTTCAATCTAATCACTATCGTTACGATGTATTACCTGCATAACAGAAGACCTGACTGTGGCAGAAATAGTCCCCGGCCCACAATTGTTAAACATCGTTTCTGGCAAGCGTATAGGACGGACAGCATTGTTGCCAGTACTGGAATGTGTGATCCTGCAGTCTCGTTTATTATGGGTTCCTCACATTTGATCGTTGAAGCCGAAGGGAGCATGAATGTGATAAGATTTGTAACACGGACCATCGTTAGTATATCAACTGGTCAAACGCATCCAGTTTTGAAGGAAGAGGAAAATCTGGATAGGTTAATAACTCGAAGACTCACTTTCGTTCCCCACCAAAAGAGAGCTTTGCTCATTTCTTGCGTATCGCTGTCACACATGATAAACAACTGAACAGCTACTCACCGAAATTCTAGGTACCAGTATCTCTACTCAACGCCAAGTGTCTGCCCGCCATATACAGACGGAAGGCGGAGCAGTAGCCTATTCGGAACTACAACCGTGAAATATCATTAATGAAACGCACCAAGAGTTCAACGAAATTTAAATTCATTGAAAAAAGAAGGTAAGAAGGAAATGACAAGTATTTTGGACAGGTCAGGAAAACTGCTGGTGAATCCTGTGGATGCCTTGGGCAGATGGAGGGAATATTTTGAAGAGTTGCTCAATGTAGGTGAAAATGCGATCAGTAATCTTTCAGATTTCGAGGTAGAATGGGATAGGAATGATGATGGAAATAGGATCACATTTGAGGAAGTGGAAAAAATGGTCAATAGATTGCAGTGCAATAAAGCGACTGGGGTGGATGAAATTAAGTCGGAACTCATCAAATATAGTGGAATGTCAGGTCTTAAATGGCTACACAGGATAATTGAAATGGCCTGGGAGTCGGGACAGGTTCCATCAGACTGGACAAAAGCAGTAATCACACCAATCTTTAAACATGGAAACAGAAAAGATTGTAACAACTACAGAGGTATCTCTTTAATCAGCGTTGTGGGCAAAATCTTCTCAGGTATTGTTGAAAGGAAAATGCGAGTATTAGTTGAGGACCAATTGGATGAAAATCAGTGTGGGTTTAGGCCTCTTAGAGGTTGTCAGGACCAGATCTTTAGCTTACGGCAAATACTGGAGAAGTGTTATGAGTGGAACAGGGAATTGTATCTATGCTTTATAGATCTAGAAAAGGCATATGACCGGGTTCCTAGGAGGAAGTTATTGTCTCTTCTACAAGATTATGGAATAGGAGGCAAACTTTTGCAAGCAATTAAAGGTCTTTACATGGATAGTCAGGCAGCAGTTAGAGTTGACGGTAAATTGAGTTCATGGTTCAGAGTAGTTTCAGGGGTAAGACAAGGCTGCAACCTGTCTCCACTGTTGTTCATATTATTTATGGATCATATTTTGAAAACAATAGACTGGCTGGGTGAGATTAAGATATGTGAACACAAAATAAGCAGTCTTGCATATGCGGATGACTTAGTTGTGATGGCAGATTCGATTGAAAGTTTGCAAAGTAATATTTCAGAGCTAGATCAGAAATGTAAGGACTATGGTATGAAGATTAGCATCTCCAAAACGAAAGTAATGTCAGTGGGAAAGAAATATAAACGGATTGAGTGCCAAATAGGAGGAACAAAGTTAGAACAGGTGGACCGTTTCAAGTACTTAGGATGCATATTCTCACAGGATGGCAACATAGTGAAAGAACTGGAAGCGAGGTGTAGCAAAGCTAATGCAGTGAGCGCTCAGCTACGATCTACTCTCTTCTGCAAGAAGGAAGTCAGTACCAAGACTAAGTTATCTGTGCACCGTTCAATCTTTCGACCAACTTTGTTGTATGGGAGCGAAAGCTGGGTGGATTCAGGTTACCTTATCAACAAGGTTGAGGTTACGGATATGAAAGTAGCTAGGATGATTGCAGGTACTAGTAGATGGGAACAATGGCAGGAGGGTGTCCACAATGAGGAAATCAAAGAAAAATTGGGAATGAACTCTATAGATGTAGCAGTCAGGGCGAAAAGGCTTAGATGGTGGGGTCATGTTACACGCATGGGAGAAGCAAGGTTACCCAAGAGACTCATGGATTCAGCAGTAGAGGGTAGGAGGAGTCGGGGCAGACCGAGGAGAAGGCACCTGGATTCGGTTAAGAATGATTTTGAAGTAATAGGTTTAACATCAGAAGAGGCACCAATGTTAGCACTGAATAGGGGATCATGGAGGAACTGTATAAGGGGGGCTATGCTCCAGACTGAACGCTGAAAGGCATAACCAGTCTTAGATGATGATGATGATGATGATGATGAAAAAACCCTTAGGAGGGCAACAATGTACATTGTACTATTTTCTGCCGAAATAACGTGCATCGAACAACTATTACCCTTCCCCCCTCCATCAGAGAAACGTCGGTTTGTCTGTGAAGCAATTCGAGAAGCAGTGGAGTAGGGTGGAAAAGTGTCGCCTAACAAGGTTCTAGTAATATAAGGTAGCAACAGCGGTCTTCAGTCTTCTTTTATTTTTTTGTTAGCTTAGAAGCCCAGCAGTGCCTGGGTATTAATTTTGCCAATTTTTTGTTACAAACGAAAACAAAATATTAACTGTGTTTGTGGTGTATTATCGAAAAAAAAATATTTCCATGTTCGTGAAAACACCTTTGAAATTATGAAAAAGTCATACAAAGAAATATAAATAACGTACATATGTATTAGTACAGCTGCTTCGCTTATCTACAACGCGATTTTGTAAACGTCTCTATGGCAATGTCTCTTCATAGCTCTATAGACGGCTATTGTTTTCACTTACAGCCGTTTTCGCAGTTGAAAGCTCTTAAAGCGTTGCGATGAGTCAGGGATTTCCTTAGTTGAATCGACTGTAGGAGTATATTAGTAGTAAAGAATATATGTATTACAACTTATTTCATGGCGCTGCCTTTTCTTACGCATCTCAGTGGTTATGATGCCATATCTCTTGAACTATGTGTCGTACAACGGTATATTTGTTTATGTACGTTCAGCAGTGTATGTAGATACTGTCTGCGAAATATGCTATGTATACCAGGTGACCAACACATGCCGTCCTCCGTGGACATTGGTTAATTCCACAGACGCCAAAACGTTTGCCTAAGCAGAATATTAAAGGGGACCCCACACTAACAGAGAAGAGATAAACGTAAGACCAGTGCTTGAAAACAAACACTTTACAGCTAGAACATGTCCTATAGCTCGTCGCTAGAAAACTTGCTTGCTGTAAGAGGGGTGCCGGCTTCGATTACTGTGCTAGAGAAAGGTGTCTACGTAGAAGAATGATTTTCCCTGACCAGAACAATACGCTCAAGAGCCAAAGCATGTTAATTATCTGCTTTAAGGCATATCAATATATAACAGCTAATTTATCAACAACACATAATGCACCAGTTCGTGCTTCACAATTGGCAGTATTACGTGAATGCTTTTTTTAAACCTATGTTAAACACAGATAGATCTTTATAATTGCATTATTCATAATAATAATAATCAAATGCATGTCCACCTAGTTGGATACTTTGATGTAAGTGCCTCTCGGTATCACCACGTACACCTCTTAACATTTCTGCGGATACTGAGCGCAAGCATCACGTATTCGCTCTTTTAAATTATGTGAATTTTCTGATTCCATTTCGTAAACCCTGGCTTTGATATAAACTCATAAGAAAAAATCCAAGGTCGTTAAATCAGGTGATCCCGCTGACCATCGAATGGAGCCACCACGACCTATCCACCGTCTGGGGTACACATTGTTGAGTTATGCGCTAGCACCTCTACAATAATGGGGTGGTGCACCATAGTGCAGAAACCAGTGCCTCACAGCTAACTGAAGTGGGATGTGTTCTAGGAGATGCCCGAGATTCAGCTCATTCTGTAAGAATTGCAAATACAGCCTTTCAGTTAGTTTGGTAGTCAAATAAACTGATCCAATGCCGTTAGGTTTTGTAAGTAGTGTGCTATCTTTTCTTTGTCTCTGTTTGTCAAAGGAATATCTGCTCCTGCAGATTATCTTGGTGCAGTGATAAGAGTAGTGTTTATGATTTCTTAACAATTTTTAAAATTAAAAACATTAAAAACACAGTTTAAATTCCAACAAAGTATTTTACAAATAGGAAAATATAATTATTTCCATTACGTTCGTCGGTAAAAATGCGGTTGAGATTCCCACTGAAGTCAGGTGGCACTGCGTTTGTTATGTTGTGTAGCTGTTAGGACACAATTTGTGGGTAGCATGCCGGCTTGGAGTAGACGGCACACGGCAATCAGACACTGGGGCTGGATGCCAGGGACTATACGCCTTGTGCCCCCCCCTACCCCCCCCCCCCGCCCCCCTCCACCCCAGCAAAAAAATCCATGACTGGTTTTATTCCTAACGTTGCGCGACCTCAGTGCAGTAACTATATGCATTTACAGTGGCAGATTGCACTAATCACTGTAAACAACAGATGTGCAATCGACCAGTCTGTTTGGAAGCAAGCAGTGCTGAGTCACAAATCGCACTGGAACAACGTATCTAAATCAAGTGTTCAAGACATTCCCCAGAATGTTTTGAAGAAGACAAAAGCGTGTGCAATGTTTGTAGACCATCGAACAAAAACAGTGATGCTTGGACACCATCTGTGACTTGATTGAAATACAAAACGCAGACAGTTCTTTTCAGGAAAAAATCGCCATAGGTGACGAGACTTGGTGTTCCCAATACGAATCTACTGCGAAAGACTAAGTTCAGAAATTGACATGAAGGGTCAACGCTCTGACGCCGTAACCGACATTCAACTCAATGTGACGCGCAAGCTGAACAACGTTCCAAAGATGGACTTTTCTGACAGTTTCACGTGGTTGAATCAACGTTCTGTACGTTGTATTCAAGTCTGGGGGAGACTGTCTAGAACACTTGAAGCGTTGGGATCACCATCTTAAGTTTTCTCTCTCTCTTTTTTTTTAATCCATTCTCGAAACTTTCCGGACTGACTGGATATGTAGCGGGATGTCAGGAAGATGGCGCAGTGAAAATCAGGTGGGTAGTTCGTCGTAGATATTGAATTAGGCATCTGTGGAAAACTTGTTTTGTTAGTTCAGCAATTTATCCTGTTCCTTCCTTCTTGAAACGTTAATCTCCAATTCTTCTAAAATACCTAAATGTCTACTTTTCCTTTACATGGAAGATCTTTAACCGTTTTTGTACAGAGCCAGTATTATGATTCTTCTTTGCAAAACATGCACCTAATGCATTTTTATTACGTGATCGTGATTAGGAGTGATTTTTAAATCATATATTGGTTGTTCTATCCGTCTTGTCTACATATGTCATATCCCAGTCGTGACAAACACTAGAAGCTGCTGAATCTTCGCACTTGTCCTCTTCCGTAGGCAATTAATGTCTTATTTGTGTTCAAATGTTATTTGTTGTTATGAAAACGACTTGTTTATTACGGGGGGGGGGGTTAAGTGACTAATGCAACACATTTCTTTTCTCGGTCAATTTCGGCTGAAAAAATGCTGAATTTGTTGTGGATCATCGTGAAATATTTTCGCCTCAGCCGCTGACGTTCCGATAGGTGCTGCGGTTTATAATGGTCGCCTAGTCGTAGATATTGCTATAATCGCACTATTTCACTCCCATTTACGGAGCTTGTTAGCACTTGATGTTAGGTTGGCGCCATTAAAATGCATTGTGGTAATCGCTGCTGCTTGCTGGATCGCTGCTGTGTCTCGATGCTAATGCTGGCTCTAAATCTGGTTGTCTAGGGGTAAGAGGATGAGTCCCCGTGTTTTTGATGTGCTTTTGTTGATAAATAATGAGCGAAACCAACAAATATTTAAACTTCAAATATTTATTACTCTGGTGGCCATCTTAATTCCACTGTCCACCAAAGACAATGACACAACACAAAGTAGCACTTCTTTTACATGTTCTTTGCAATGTTTATCCACCTCGAACAATAACACACATACACTTTACCAAAGTGACATTCAGACTCCGCCCCCGACCCTTCTTGCTGCTTGTATTTATAACCTTGTCAAAGAACTACTAAAAAGAGATATGTACATCTGTTATCGTAATTTGTGCAGAAAAGTTATTAATTTATATCGAGAGACATAATTTATCAGGTTATTAAAATGACAGACAGATTTGTTGACTTGACAGAATAATTCTTTGTTACAAAAAGGCCGTTTTTTAGAAGTTTCTCAATTGAGTTCACTAATTTGCATAAATAAGTAAATAACATGAATTATTAAGAATTACATTGGTTTTCGTCTAAATAGGAGTGTTTACAAGAATATTGAGTGAAAACGGTCCTAGTGAACAAATAGGTTTCACTGTGTGATTTTTTATTTAAGGAGTTCCAAAATACGTAAGTTGGCCACTATTTTTCGTACTTCATATTAATTATTTAAGATGAACTTAGTGTTTTTACATGAGGATATTTGCTGTATCAGTGATCAAGTGATATTAACTTTTGTGTGGGTCAGTTATTCAGTATAATTTAATGGGTTGACTGTTTATGGAGACGTGTTATGTAATCATTGTTAACATACACAATATCTTTTCCATTACCATAAATACTCGTTAAACTGGTTGAATTTGGAGGGTATCGCATACTCCGGTAAAGTAAAGCCTTTAATAGGTTCCGTTACAGGTTACATGACCTTCAGAACGGTGTCTGCAACGGAGGTGCGTTCCAAGCAGAGAGCTGTTACTGAGGTTCTTTTGTCGGAAAACCGCAGAATCGCAGATATTCAAAGTCGCTTGCAGAATGTCTACAGAGACTGTGAACAAAAGCACGATGAGTCGTTCGGCGTGGCCTCTATCATCGCAAGTCGCGCAGACCTGTCCGACTTCCCCGATCCCACACCTTCCATCTGTTTGGGCCCAACGAAGGATCCAGCCTGTGGGAAGCAGTACGTGGATGATGGGAAGGTCATTGATGCAGTAGGGCGCTGGCTCCGACGTCGACCAGCAGAGTGGTACCACGCAGGGATACAGGCCCTCCTAGTAAGGTGGCGTAAGGTCGTCACATCGAACACATTCCAGCAAAATAGGAAGAGTCCTGCGTAGACGAGGTATAAGACCGATTTTTCGTCCTCCTAAGAAAATCAAGGAGATATACGCCCTGTTAAGGACAATCTCGGCCTCGGAGTCCCTGGAGTTTATAATGTAAGACGTGTATATTTCTATTGTTTATTGTCAAATCACAATTTATGAAAGATGTTTATATTTTATTAATAGGATTAAGTAGGAATAATTAATATTTGTCATGTTGGAAATAATTGTGGTAGCAGGGAATGTCTGCACCAAAGTATTGTTGACAAGAGAGACCGCAAATTGATATAATTTTGAAAAGGGCGGGAGAGACCGCGTATGGATATACATTTTAAGAAAAGAGCGGGAAATACCGCGCATTGATACATTTTGTAATGGTAGCAGGGATTGTCTGCACCAGAAAGCATTGTTGACAGAAGAGACCGTACTTTAGCGTTCGTAGGAAGTCAGTAGTAATCGAGAAGTGAAGCGAGTCGGTAGCAGGTCTGAAGCGAGAGGGTGAGAGGAGCGGTGTGCCTGCCAGCCACCAGCTATGATTTACAAGAGATTATAAACGGGTGTACAGAGACATAAGCTAACTATTATAATAAGAGGAACTAATATTATTGAATTAATTTTTTGAGAAACTCAAGACTACTGAAGGTATGTTTGCGCATTGCTAGTTCTAAGATTATTGTAAAAAGTAAGTCCCATTTGAACGTTTGTAAATCATTTCATTCAGAATATAATTAACCTTTGCCAGAAATCTTGCATTTCTAATTATAATCCATCCCAAAAACCATCAACGTAAAGCTTTGCAAAATTTTGTTGTTGTCTAGAAAACGTTTAACTATGAATTACGTAACTTCAGTCAAATTAATTAAAGAATAACGTCAGCTTTGCTATTAAAGAATAACGTCAGCTTTGGTAATAAATACAGCCACTTATTATGAAAGGCCAACAGCAGCTAATAGAGTATAGTAAAACAGAGTAAGTATATTCATGTCGCAGTTCGATGTAGCAGTCAGATGGCGATCCAGTAACAGTAAAAAAGGTAAGGAATAGTTTTGGGTTATTGCAGGTAACGACTGAGGGCCACGACGTCGACACATTCTATGTTTCGTCGAAATAATCAGAAAATCACGTTTAATAAGCAGCAATTAAATTTGTATGCGAAGATAGAGACAGAGAATATATTTCAAAGGGAAGATTTCATTTGTTATTATTAAGCAAGAGATAGAAATCCTAAGAAAAGTTTTCATAGTTTATTGTAAAAGAGAAGGTTATCAATAACAAAAGAGGTATAGAGGAGACGGGAAGGTTTCAATAATATACCCTGTGAGTGTGGGAGCAATTACATAGGTCAGACGATTCGCACCGTTTCCGACCGCTGTGCAGAACACCAACGCCATATTAAAACTAGAGAACTGGAGAAATCGGCAATTGGGGAGCACAGCTTCACGAACAAACATAAAATATTGTTCGATGAAACTAAAATTCTGTCCCATGCTTCCTCGTACTGGGATTCTGTTATTAAGGAGGCTGTCGAAATAAGAATGAGCCAAAAGAACTTTAACCGCGATAGCGGATACCATCTGAGCTGTGCATGGAAACGAGCGCTTGATGCAGAGAAGCAGCAGAGACGTTCCTTCCAAGGTTTACGTTCCAACGGAAGCGGTGGCGCCACCGGCGCACACAGTGACACCGTCTGCGACAGCAGTACGTAATCGCAGACCAATCATAAGCCGACCAATCAGAAGCCGTCTTCGGATTATATAGAGGCTACCACAACAGCAGTGAAGACAGTCAGCTCCTGACGATGACGATGGAGGAAGCTCGAGATTTTATCCAGAACTGACACGGCAAGAATACCGAGAATGTTTTATAGATAAGTGCCGTCGCGAAAAACTACGTTCGCACATTGAACGGAGGTTATGTTGAAAAATGTGGTTTTGTTGCCAAAAGACTGGCGAATATATGGTGTGTTGAAATCCTGAATAAAACGAACCTGCTTTCAGAAAACAATGTGTTGCATTACTTATTGAATACCCATCGGATTTTTGGGAACATGTTAGACCTTTCAGACGTCCTACCTACGCGGTCTATTCAAAAAATTCCGGAACTTTGTCCAAAAATTTTTTCTACGCTTACTTTTTACTTATTGTGCATGGTCTCCGAAATACGCTTTTTTCACAACTGATACACCGTTCCCAACGCCGTTTCCTCTTACGGAAGCAGTCTTGGTACGCCTCTTGCAGGATCGCTCGAAGCGCCGTCTGCAAATATTCTTTTATCTCGTCTGTCGTTGCAGATCTCCATCCTTTCAACTTCGGAAATAAAGAAAGTCTGCAGCGACAAGGTCTGGAGGGTAAGTAGGATGAGGCAGCACAGTGAGTTCGTCTTTTGTGCAATGGTTACTCAGCAACAGGGATGAATTTGCGGGTGCGTTATAGTGATGCAAGAGCCACGAATTGTCTCGACACATTTCAGGCCGTTTCCCTATCTTTCCTCGCAGTCGTCGTAACACGTCCCGATAGTACCATCGATTAACAGTTTGCCCCGTGGCACGAATTCATGATGAAGTAATCCTTCAAAGTCGAAGAAAACTATCAGCCTGAGTTTGACATTCGACCTGACCTGACGAGTTTTGGTCTTGGAGAACCTTTCTCGACCCATTGTGAAGATTGAACTTTGGTCTCAACATCACGGCCGTAGACCCAAGTCACATCATCAGTTATGATTCTCTTAAGGACCATCTCGTTCTCATTTGCGCGATCCAAAACTCTTCACAGACTGCGAGGCGAAGGTGTTTCTGGTCTTGACTCACGAGCCGTGGGACGAACTTGGCTGCAACACGATGCATTCCAAGATGCTGTGGCAGGATTTCACGATATGATACAACTGAAATGTTACATTGTTCTACAATCTCTTGGACAGTGTTTCTTCGATTGCCAGGCACAATTTCTAACTTGATCGTCGTCGGTACAAGTTGAGAGGCGTCATGAACGAGGGTCATCTTCAAGTTCCGTCCGGCCGTTTTTAAACCGTGCGGACCAGCATTCATCCCCGTAGGCTTCCTGTATCATTTTGTGTGTCTCTGTAAAGGTTTCCTTCAGTTTCACGCAAAATTTAACGCAGGCGCGTTGCTCCTATAACTGTGCCATATCGAAATTCGCAAACTGTGCGACACAACGGTCTACTCACTACAGCACTGAAGAATAACTAACAGACATAGAGCAATGAAACTTCCCGTAGTTACACGTTAAACATTAGGCGTGTGCAGGTATGCCAGCCGCGTTTCTCTCTAACACAGCATTGGCGCAACATTACGTTGTTGTCGTTCGTTGTGGTCTTCAGTCCTGAGACTAGTTTGATGCAGCTCTCCATGCTACTCTTGTAAGTAGGCTGTTTATATTTTCTTACTGGCAACGTTACGTAGCGCTCTGTAAAAAATCACTGGTTGTGCTGTGTGCAGTCTGTGGCTAGTTAGCATTGTTGTCTGCCATTGTAGTGTTGGGCAGCTGGATGTTAACAGCGCGTAGCGTTGCGCAGTTGGAGGTGAACCGCCAGCAGTGGTGGATGTGGGGAGGTGATGGCGGAGTTTTGAAATTTGTAACACTGGATGTCATGAACTACTATATATATTATGACTGTTAAGGTAAATACATTGTTTGTTCTCTATTAACATCTTTCAATTGCTAACTATGCCTATCAGTAGTTAGTGCCTTCTGTAGTTTGAATCTTTTATTTAGCTGGCAGTAGTGGCGCTCGCTGTATTGCAGTAGCTTGAGTAACGAAGATATTTGTGAGGTAAGTGATTTGTGAAAGGTACAGGTTAATGTTAGTCAGGGCCATTCCTTTGTAGGGATTTCTGAAAGTCAGATTGCGTTGCGCTAAAAAATATTGTGTGTCACTTTAGTGAATGTTTGAGTACGTTCAGTTTTGCTCAGCTGTTTGAAAAGCATATAATGTAAGAGGTTTATCAGCACAGTAATTCTAAAATTGTTCTAAGGGGACGTTTCAGTTTCACTCTATCCCGTGCAAGCTTCTTCATTATATATGTTCCAGAATTTTTTGAAGAGACCTTATATATATATATATATATATATATATATATATATATAAGGAGCGCTCAAAAAGAAATGAGCCCGAGGCATAATGCAGTAACCAGTACCTGTATGTTAGAAGTATTGACCCTGGCGCCGGCCGGTGTGGCCGTGCGTTTCTCGGCGCTTCAGTCTGGAACCGCGTGACCGCTACGGTCGCAGATTCGAATCCTGCCTCGGGCATGGATGTGTGTGATGTCCTTAGGTTAGTTAGGTTTAAGTAGTTCTAAGTTCTAGGGGACTGATGACCTCCGAAGTTAAGTCCCATAGTGCTCAGAGCCAGTTGAACAATTTTTTTTTTTTTTTTTTTTTTTTACCCTAGCTGTTGAGACACTTGTCCCATTGTGACACAAGGCGGTGAAATGCTGTCTCATAAAATTCCTTGGGCTGCAATTAACCAGTTCCGCACGTACAGCTGGAGGTCATCGTCCGAGGCGAATCGTCACGCTGACGCTCTTCTTCGATCAAGGTGGCCCCCATCTGATTCACTTCCTGCACGACGAGACAACAGTGAATGCCCAGCGTTACTCGCAAACCTCGACCACCCTTCTCCAAGCGATCAAATCAAAACGACTAAGCAATCTTACCTGTGGGGTCATTCTGCTCCACGACAATGCAAAGCCTCATACGGCCAACACAGTCACAGCACTCCTGCAGAAATTCGCATGGGAGGTTCTCGGCCACCCTCTATACAGTCCAGACATCTCTCCCTGTGATTATGTCGTTTTTAGTCCCCTTAAAAAGGCTCTGAGGGGCAAACGATTCACCTCGGACGACGACGTCCAGCTGTACGTGCGGAACTGGTTAACATCGCAGCCCCGGGAATTTTATGAGCAGCCACTCACCGCCTTGTGTCACTGTGGGACAAGAGTCATAACAGCCAGGGTCAATACTTCTAACATACAGGTACTGGTTTCTGTAATTATGCCTCCAGCTCGTTTCTTTTTGAACGGAGCTTATTGTTCATGGAGGTAAAGTTTGTTCTCTTTCGTGTGTCCGGAGTTCGTGTTCTCCTTTTGTGTAAGTTTGTTTTATGTGAAGTCGACTATTTTCGGGTCATAATCATTATTACGAAAAACCTGTCGTAGAATGCTGAATTCCTTTTATGCCTCTGCTTGCTCTAAGGGAAGGCGAATGCCGAAAGCCGAATGCCGAAAGCCATAGTGTTATATTCAAATAGCCAGAATGGGATAGTCAGGGCAGTTTTGTGCTTATACGTCTTTTCCATAAGTATTTGTGAGAATGCCTTTGCACAATCTATCACGCTAAAGGTACATGTGTGACAACGTTATTGTTAAAATCAACCACGTTTTGAACTGGATATCTGACCAGAATTGTACATACATTTAAGGCTCTAGAGGTCCCCGCACATTCTCAATGAGCCATATTTTTTCTGACCCATTTGTGACTGTTCCCTCTGAAAGCGTTTGGCGAAATCTGTGTGGTATGAAATTTATCCGGTGGTAAACGCTAGGTTCTAGCAGCCACAGGTGTCCCAGTGTGGTCTATATGTGATGTTCTGTGGAATGGCACCATTTGCTCTTTGCCAATACTGGGTCCGTGGGCAAGGGAAAGTATCAGAACAGCTGTTGACAGACGTCAGTCGAAGTCCGTCGCAACCTTAGCAGCCAGTATACAGGTATCCGTATAGCTCTGATCGTTGTTGTTGTCGTTGATGATGATGATATTTGGTTTGTGGGGTGCTCAGCCGCGTGGTTATCAGCACTCGTACAAATTACCAATCTTTTCATTGCCCAGTATCGCCACTTGCCCGAATGATGATGAAATGATGAGGACAACACAAATACCCAGTCGCTGGGCGGAGAAAAAAAACCTAATCCGATTGGCAATCGAAACCGGGACCGCTTGATCCAAGGCAGCAATGCTAACCACTAGACCATGAGCTGCGGACAGCTCTGATCGTGTGACTCAGCAGTGCGGTGCAGACGTTGCAGTAGTTCCTTCACGTTGTCCAACACAGCCTGCATAGCAACCACTTCAGCACTAAGAGCAACATCGCTCTTTCGTAATCCCTCTGTGATCACATGCATCTTGCTACACCTCACTTCGACCTCACAGGTGCTTGCATTGAGTATCTGACAAGGTTTGTAACGCCGGAAATGCATATCCTCCTATTTCCATTTATTGTACTATAAATTTGTTTTCCTTATTTTTGTTACCTGAATATATAACATTTCTGTGTCTTCGTATATTGTAATTGTTTTACTATTTGTATATATATATATATATATTTATGCATTTATGTCGATGTATAATTGGTTTGTTTCGTAAATATTATTTGTATTTTTACGCTGGGTCTTGCCTAGGGAAAACTGCTATCGAACGATTACATCGATAGGTCGTGTGAAGAATCAAAGTGTGTAGGATCTTTGGTAGTGTTAACTCTCCCACGTGGAGCGCGGGCAGAGCAGAGAGAGTCTGGCTGGAGTAGCGAGTGGAGCAGGTGTGTTGTGTGAAGCTCCCGCGAGTTGCCGCGCTTTCGGGGTTTGGCAGCATGTAATTGCGCTCGACTTGCGATGATAGTTTCTGACATGGTGTCGCGGACGGGAAGCATTAGCTGGCGCACATCAAGAGCCCGTTTCGCCTGGTGACCGTGTCGAGAAGAAGGCGCGCCAACATCCAGCTTCTGCAACAGCGACGGCCGACAATGAGTGACTGTCGCCACCTCCTCGATCGACGGCTTCAAACCTTCAATCAACCAACAAGGAAGACTGGAAGCACGTAAAGTTTTACAACTGTATGGCAGACCTCAGCTTTTCAAACTGTACCCATTTTCGTAACTATAATTACAGCAACTTAGTATGAACATTTGTTGCTCATTGTCCCAATTGCATTGCCAAGCAGGGTCCCTACCTTTTCCGAAATGAACCCGAGTGTCGTTGAAATTCAAACATAATTCGATTTCACTGCTTTAATTTCAAAGTTCAGTTAAGGCATTCATAGCTGGCTACAATATTTAGATTACAGAAGCGCGAATTAAGAGTGCGAGTTTTGTTACCGTATTTTAGCTTACCTGTGACTGCAGCTCAGCTTGGTACGTACTAAATTTTACTATTGTTAATTGTTCAGAATCATTTAATTCAAGTTCAAAGTTAAATCCCTTATTTCTAAATTGCGTAGATTCAAGTAGCTTTTGAAATGATTGTTGAGGTAGTCCAAGACTAACCGTATTTTACTGAATTTCGATGTGCTTCAGAAAGAAAGCTCACTATTACCTTCAGTCACTAAATTAACTTTCGATTTTTCGGTTTTATTAATTCTTTTGCTAAATTAAGTCAGAGTGTAGCGAAATTTATTACTTCTGACAAACTTTCAGTTTTCACACTACACGTGTCAACCTTTAGTTGCCACGCTTCTAGTGCAAATTATATGTGTAATAACCTTTCTTTTTTCAGTTACTATAGTAATTGTCCTTAGGACTGGCGACCGTAATTTCCCCCAAATCTCAAATATCTAATTACCGCTAGTTAATTGTTAACGTAACGGCCGCACATTTACTTTCTCTATTAACTTTACCCCTTTTTCAAAATTAATTTCCACCAGTTTCATTTGCATTTTCCTTTCATTTAGATGTAACCCTTTCCTCCCTCTTTACCGACAGATTAACTTCGGTGACGATTGCTATTCCCAAATTTCCATTAGGTACACGCGGTTTAATTTTTCACTGTCATTAAGGTCGATAAGTGAGGGGGAGGTTACAGGTTCTCTCCACGTCAAAGTTTCGTTAACACTGTTGCGAGTTCTTCTCTCGTATTGCGTCTATGTGCGTTCGCCTTATGACGAATGCAGCAACGAGGCACGTTGAACCGGCGTGGAAGCTGCAGACTGCCCAAAAATCATCACGCGATGTGTGTCGGTGGCATTGCACACTACGCTGCCCGATCCGAAAGAGAGGTGTGGAGAGCTTGTTATTTTGACCAAGCAACGGTTTGTAATGTCCGGTACCATGGGAAAATGGCGAAGGAAGTTTGCTCCAATAACCACATAACTCTCGTCCGCTATCACAAAAGTCCACGTGGGGCGAAAATCTCTACCCAAATCTAATGCCAAAGTCTTCTGTCCTTAGGTGGCAACTGCAGAGGTATTCACTGGCGTAAGTAACGGAAGTGTTGAAGAGGTTTGGAGTTCTCATGGGTCTTTAGGATACACACTGATTTCCAATACTGTATCGATCAGAAACCGGTCACCGGTGTTACTGTCTTGTAAAAAGAGCCATCTAGAGCTAGTAACCGTGTCGTCTACATGATTACTTTGCAATTCACAATTACGTTCCCGGCAGAGGGTTCACAGCTATTTTTCTACCGTTTAGCTCTCGAATGAGATGTGGGAAAAACGAGCTTTTAAATCTTTCTGTGCTGGCCCTGATTTCTCTTATTTCATCATGATGATCATTTCTCCCGGTGTAGGTGACCGCCAACAGAGTCTTTTCGCAATCGGAGGAGAAAGTTGGTGATTAAAATTACACAAGACGATACCACCGCAACGAAATATGTCCTTTTTTAAATTATTGTCACCCTAATTCACGTATCACGTCCGTGGCACTCTCTCCCCTATTTCGCGATAATGCAAAACGAGCAGGCCTTCTTGGAACTTTTTCGATGTCCTCCACCAGTTACCTCCGATACGAATTAGGGATCGTACAGAGGCATATAGGCAGTGATTTTTCCCTCGTTCTGTTTGGGAGTGGAGCAGGGAGAGAAGATGTTAGTCGTGGTACGAGATACCCTCCGTCACGCACCGTATGGTGGATTGCGGAGTATGTATGTAGATGTAGATGTAGATCCCACACCGCACAGCGATATTCCAGAAGAGTGCAAACAACCGTGACGTAAACAGTCTCTTCAGCAGGCCTTTTCACTTTCTACGTTTTCTGCCAGTAAATCGCAGTGTTTGGTTCACTTTCCCCACAACAGTTTCTGTGTGGCCGTTCCAATTTAAGTTATTCGTAATTGTAATCCCTACGTATGTAGTTGAATTTACAGCCTTTAGATTTGTATGATTCATCGTGTACCCGAAGTTTAGCGGATTTATTTTGATAGTTCAAATGGCTCTGAGCACTGTGGGACTTAACTTCTAAGGTCATCAGTCCCCTAGAACTTAGAACTACTTAAACCTAAATAACCTAAAGACATCACACACATCCATGCCCGAGGCAGGATTCGAACCTGCGACCGTAGCGGTCACGTGGTTCCAGACTGTAGCGTCTAGAACCGCTCGGCCACCCCGGCCGGCTATTTCGATAGTCATGTGAATGACTTCACACTTTTTATTCAGAGTCAATTGCCACTTTCTTCGGTGTTGGTGTGACTTGTGCAACTTTCCAGTCTTTAGGTGGATCTTTTGATGAGCGAGCAGTTGTGTATGGTTGCTAAGTACAGGGCGTTTCAAAATTACCGGTATATTTGAAACGGCAATAAAAACTAAACGAGCAGCGATAGAAATACACCATTTGTTGCAATATGCTTGGGACAACAGTACATTTTCAGGTGGACAAACTTTCGAAATTACAGTAGTTACAATTTTCAACAACAGATGGCGCTGCAAGTGATGTGAAAGATATAGAAGACAACGCAGTCTGTGGGTGCGCCATTCTGTACGTCGTCTTTCTGCTGTAAGCGTGTGCTGTTCACAACGTGCAAGTGTGCTGTAGACAACATGGTTTATTCCTTAGAACAGAGGATTTTTCTGGTGTTGGAATTCCACCGCCTAGAACACAGTGTTGTTGCAACAAGACGAAGTTTTCAACGGAGGTTTAATGTAACCAAAGGACCGAAAAGCGATACAATAAAGGATCTGTTTGAAAAATTTCAACGGCCTGGGAACGTGACGGATGAACGTGATGGAGAGGTAGGGCGACCGCGTACGGCAACCACAGAGGGCAACGCGCAGCTAGTGCAGCGGGTTATCCAACAGCGGCCTCGGGTTTCCGTTCGCCGTGTTGCAGCTGCGGTCCAAATGACGCCAACGTCCATGTATCGTCTCATGCGCCAGAGTTTACACCTCTATCCATACAAAGTTCAAACGCGGCAACCCCTCAGCGCCGCTACCATTGCTGCACGAGAGACATTCGCTACCGATATAATGCACAGGATTGATGACGGCGATATGCATGTGGGCAGCATTTGGTTTACTGACGAAGCTTATTTTTACCTGGACGGCTTCGTCAATAAACAGAACTGGCGCATATGGGGAACCGAAAAGCCCCATGTTGCAGTCCCATCGTCCCTGCATCCTCAAAAAGTACTGGTCTGGGCCGCCATTTCTTCCAAAGGAATCATTGGCCCATTTTTCAGATCCGAAACGATTACTGCATCACGCTATCTGGACATTCTTCGTGAATTTGTGGCGGTACAAACTGCCTTCGACGACACTGCGAACACCTCGTGGTTTATGCAAGATGGTGCCCGGCCACATCGCACGGCCGACGTCTTTAATTTCCTGAATGAATATTTCGATGATCGTGTGATTGCTTTGCGCTATCCGAAACATACAGGAGGCGGCGTGGATTGGCCTCCCTATTCGCCAGACATGAACCCCTGTGACTTCTTTCTGTGGGGACACTTGAAAGACCAGGTGTACCGCCAGAATTCAGAAACAATTGAACAGCTGAAGCAGTACATCTCATCTGCATGTGAAGCCATTCCGCCAGACACGTTGTCAAAGGTTTCGGGTAATTTCATTCAGAGACTACGCCATATTATTGCTACGCATGGTGGATATGTGGAAAATATCGTACTATAGAGTTTCCCAGACCGCAGCGCCATCTGTTGTTGAAAATTGTAACTACTGTAATTTCGAAAGTTTGTCTGCCTGAAAATGTACTGTTGTCCCAAGCATATTGCAACAAACGGTGTATTTCTATCGCTGCTCGTTTAGTTTTTATTGCCGTTTCAAATATACCGGTCATTTTTGAAACACCCTGTATGAAGCTGTTGCATCAGCATACCCTGAAGGGAACCTGACTGGCTATGCAATCTGGACTTTGCCTTTATTAAGTGATTTAAGCTGCTTCGCTGAACAGGGATATCTACTTCTAATTTACTCGTGCTGGCAGTTGTTCTGGATTTGAATTCTGGAGTTTTTACTTCGTCTTCTTTGGTGAATGAGATTCGGAAAGCCGTGTCGAGTAACTCTGCTTTAGTGGCACTGTCATCAGTAACATCATTTTTATCGCACAGTCAAGGTACTGATTGTGTCTTGCCGCTGGTATACTTTACATATGATCAGAAACTCTTTGGGTTTTCTGCCAGATTTCGAGACAGAATTTCTTTGTGAAAACTATTAAAAGCCTCTAGCATTGAAGTTCGCACTAAATTTCGAGCTTCTGTAACCAATCTTGGAGATTTTGCGGTCTTTAAAGTTGACACGCTTTTTTCGTTGCTTCTGGAACAGTGTTCTAACGCGTTCTGTGTACCATGGGGGATCAGTAACATCGCTTATTAATTTATGTGGCACATATCCGTCGGTTGCCATGGATACTATTTCTTTGGCTTTAAACCACGTCTGGTCTGTGCTTACATAGTCATATCGGGAGGAGGAGAGACTGCCTCTTAGTCTCTTGATCATCCTTTGACGAGCACACGTGCCTGCTAGCACCTGTCGTTGGAGCTTGGGTGGAGTATGGCGTCGTTCGTTGCCTGGAAGCGTTACCAATAAGTCTGTGATACGAAGACTAGTCGGAAATCACACGTTTAAATTATGGGGAGCGCGATGTCTTCCTTCACCCACACGTCTCACTCTAGCTTGGTATTCAGTCTCACACGTTCAGTGAGAGTTGCCTAACAGATAGATGGCTCTGTCTGTGGCGCTGGCTGTTTTGGCGGAGCAATTTGCGGTTCTGGGCGCCTGAGGTGGCGGGTAGGAATATGCGATTCTGGTCCTCCTGCCATAAGATTAGATTAGATTAGATTAGATTAATACTAGTTCCATGGATCATGAATACGATATTTCGTAATGATGTGGAACGAGTCAAAGTTTCCAATACATGACATAATTAATTTAATTTAACAACATAATTAAATTAATATATCAACTTTTTATTTTTTGTGTTTTTTTATTATTTTTATTTATTTAATAATTTTTTTTCTTAATTTATATCTAAAAATTCCTCTATCGAGTAGAAGGAGTTGTCATTCAGAAATTCTTTTAATTTCTTCTTAAATACTTGTTGGTTATCTGTCAGACTTTTGATACTATTTGGTAAGTGACCAAAGACTTTAGTGCCAGTATAATTCACCCCTTTCTGTGCCAAAGTTAGATTTAATCTTGAATAGTGAAGATCATCCTTTCTCCTAGTATTGTAGTTATGCACACTGCTATTACTTTGGAATTGGGTTTGGTTGTTAATAACAAATTTCATAAGAGAGTATATATACTGAGAAGCTACTGTGAATATCCCTAGATCCTTAAATAAATGTCTGCAGGATAATCTTGGGTGGACTCCAGCTATTATTCTGATTACACGCTTTTGTGCAATAAATACTTTATTCCTCAGTGATGAATTACCCCAAAATATGATGCCATATGAAAGCAATGAGTGAAAATAGGCGTAGTAAGCTAATTTACTAAGATGTTTATCACCAAAATTTGCAATGACCCTTATTGCATAAGTAGCTGAACTCAAACGTTTCAGCAGATCATCAATGTGTTTCTTCCAATTTAATCTCTCATCAATGGACACACCTAAAAATTTGGAATATTCTATCTTAGCTATATGCTTCTGATTAAGGTCTATGTTTATTAATGGCGTCATACCATTCACTGTACAGAACTGTATGTACTGTGTCTTATCAAAATTCAGTGAGAGTCCGTTTACAAGGAACCACTTAGTAATTTTCTGAAAGACAGTATTGACAATTTCATCAGTTAATTCTTGTTTGTCAGGTGTGATTACTATACTTGTATCATCAGCAAAGAGAACTAACTTTGCCTCTTCATGAATATAGAATGGCAAGTCATTAACCTTTCTAATCGACGCTGACGAACTGTCATCCTTACAAGCAGCAGAAGTGTCATCCTCAACTGGAATGTCTGCAAAAGCGGACATAATTGACCTAATATTTGCAGGTAGTCTACGCAGCCAAACGATACGTAGTGACTGTTCGTTGTCGGCCAGTGCTCGCAGTGATCGAAGTATACGAGAAGGTGAATCACCGATACAATTTTCATTTTCAGTAATCCTCTGCGGTCGAGATTCAGTTGGTAGAACAAAGCGATGCAGCAAGGTCCCTAAGAGCCGTGTAAGACTGCTGCTGTAGATTATCGTCGATTTGTTTGATAACACTCAGGTCCAGTTGTGTCACAAACAATGTAAACTGATCTTTGTCGGCACTGATCACATGTGGACGAAAGATGGCCTCCATTTGTGTGAGCCATAGGTGTTTTTGTTCCAGTAGCCTGCATTGGTTTGTTAACTCGCCAGGTTAGCCGAGAGTGCTAATGCGCTGCTTCCTGGACTCGGGTAGGCGCGCCGGCCCCGGATCGAATCCGCCCGCCGGATTAGCGACAGCCTGGATGTGGATTTTAGGCGGTTTTCCACATCCCTCTAGGTCAGGGCTTAACAACTGGCCGGTTTTGAGCGCGAGTACTCGCGTCTGCTCAGGCACGTGCTCGCGAGCAGGTGCAAGGTCGCGGAGTAGGGAGGTAGGGGAGGGAGGGGAAATGCGCGCGGACGTTTGAATGTGATCTCGCGTTCTTAGCAGATTTAACTAGCCATCTGAATGCTTTGAACATTTTACTACAAGGTAAAGATCTGCTAATTACTCATTTCATAGATCGAATACGAGCTTTTAAAATGAAATTGACACTTTGGGTGAGTCAGCTGGAAACAGGAAACCTAGCTCATTTTCCTAAATTATCATCCATGCAAGATGTTCACAAAGACTGTGAACGTTATTCACATAGTTTAGTTGATCAGTGCTTTCAAGATCTGACAGCACTAGACAGTGATTTTGATCTGTTCTCTCCATATTCAGCGAATATTTAAGAGATTCGTCCTGAGCTGCTGCAAGAAATTATTGACCTGCAGTGTGACAGAGAATACAGAGACAAATTTCAGAACAAGAAAAACATTTTGGAATTCTACAGACACTTCCCTCAGGATAGATTTCCTCGTTTCCACAAACTGGCGGCTACAATAAGTTCAATGTTCGGTTCCACGTATGTTTGTGAACAACTGTTCTCTGCAATGAAATGTAACAAGACGCGCCTGACTAACGCATTGTCTGAGCGAAATTTAAACTGTAGAATGAAGGCTTTCACGACCGGTTGACATGGCTGTTGATACACTTTCCGGGATGTGAGGTCGTGGTCCAAGAACTTTTCTGCTCCTTACGTTTCGTCCAGGACTGCGCTGGACTTCCTCAGAGGCGCTGCTCCGCTGAGTCTTGCCGACTGAGCAAGACTCAGCGGAGCAGCGCCTCTGAGGAAGTCCAGCGCAGTCCTGGACGAAACGTAAGGAGCAGAAAAGTTCTTGGACCACGACCTCACATCCCGGAAAGTATATCAACAGAAATTTAAACTGCACGCTGTGCCTAAAATGCACAAGAACAATTACTCCGAACATAGACGCAATTGTAAAGGGCAAAAAATACAAGATAACCGAGAATCCCACACTTCAGTGACACCTTTTATTGTGTAACAGTTAACAAATTAATGCGAATGTAGAGGCATACACTAAGCTAACAAAATCATGTGGCACGTGTGCATTCTCCTTTATTTGTTTCATTTGTCGCAGTAATAATTCGTGAGTGATATCCCTGCAGGTGGCCGCGGATTTACATTGACTGTCGGCAGCTGTTGTGTGCCCCACGTGACTTTCCCCACTCTCCGCTCTGGTCCGGTAGTGGGGGTAGCATGCTCGCGCTGCTCCGTGCTCGCGCCTTGCTGCTCACAGCTTGCTCCGCGAGCACGTGTGTTGTGAAGCCCTGCTCTAGGTGAATACCGGGCTGGTCCCCACGTCCCGCCTCAGTTACACGACTCACAGACATTTGAAACACATCCGCACTTTTCCATGATTTACACTAGACGCAGACAGATGGGGTACACTGCTTCCGTACCGGGGGGGGGGGGGGGGGGGGGGTACGGGGTGGCGGCAGGAAGGGCATCCGGCCACCCATTCCAATTAACTTGCCAAATCCGATTTAACCACGCCAACCCCGCGCAACATGCGGGACAAAGGCGCAAGCGATAGAATAAAAAGCCTGCATTGGTTTGGTGTAGGTAACGGAGACACGATGTTACTGGCCAAATGCAAAACTGGGTGTTCTTGCTCTACCATTATTTGTTACTGGGATCCATCGTTCCACGCACAGACGAAACAAGATGGAATGTCTATTCGTGAACTGTTCAGTAAAGGGTTGCGGCTTTGGAAAAAATACTGGCTCCTATTCAGTTATACACACACGGCGAATATCAATTAATTCGCTTTATTCGTATTAATTACACTCAATACATGAAATCGTTGGAGTCACACAGTAATAATATACACCACTACCGAACACAAAGAACGTGAGATCAGCCCATCAGCTACTCGTATTTCAATCGCCTCCTTCAGAACACAGTCCCAAAAAGACGAGGTCTGCCACAAAACTTCCGTTTTCGCGTAATCCACGGTATCTCCAGTATCCATGTAATGTCCCGCAACCGCAGATTTTTTTGGCTGCTTCAGTTCAGTGTGCCTACTGTTTTCCTGGCATCTTTCGTCGATTGTCCGTAAATGGATATGACGCTGAAATGGAAAAAAGAATTCTTGTGGTAAGGCATCAAATAATCGCATCTCTCTGGGCTAAATGCTCTGAATTAAGCGATGATTACCTTGAGTAAAAGATATTGGATTCCGTCAAAGAAGTTAGTGAATATGATAGAAGTAGATTTAATGACTAATCTTTCGTATTATTGAGCGAGTGCTCACAGTGTTTCTGCTGATCGCTTTAGTTAATTAAAGTTGTATTCTTAAGCAACTTGACAATTTCTGATACTAAGAGGCCAAGAATACATGTGAAAGCTCTCCAATATTTTCTGTCGGACATCAGATAATGTCCACAACAGAGAGGTAATCAATGACACCAACAAGGTGGCCGGGAACTGCGCTCACAACATTTCAAATTATTTTCTTTCCTAAAAGTCCACTCTCTCGCCTTTTTGCAAATTATTTTTTTTCTGGCTCTTTCGGCTTCTACTAGTACGCTGCATTAAGCCAGATTTTAACGTATTTGTTTTGTGCTGGCTGCGTAAGAGCTGGAGGATTAAAAAAAAAAAAAAAAAAAACAAAGAAGCCGGACAGGACGACGGAGGCAGCATTTGCCGGGAATGTTTCCGCCGCCGTGATTAAGGGCTAAGAGGATTTCAGGTCGCTTGCGAGGGATTAAGAGCACTACTTGCGCAAACATTACTTGCGGAAACAAAGTCTGGTCTGCACGCATTCGCCTGTCCCCCTACATTAATTAATTACCACATTAAAGAGAAACGCAGAGTGCGACTGGCAACAGTACGCTCGACATATTCGTCTTCCGGCACTGCTTCAGCAGCAGTCCGTACTGCCGTGTGCGTTTGTCGAGACATGCTGCGGATCTTTCACAGGCCAGATATCAGGCTACGCCTCTGAGGAGTACGAGGAGTTTAATTTACTCGCGTTTCAATTAAACACACCAGTCTGATGGAAATATTTCATCTGGACTACGCGCAGATATGCGTTATTTGTTTAGAAACGGATTTTCATATACATTTCCTTGAACACGACCGACTGCAAAATAGCACACTAATATGTATGTATGTATGTGTGTGTGTCTGATCGAGCGCGTTTTTGTGCACGTCTCCAATATCGATGATATGAGGCTGCGCGTCCAGTGATGCGAGGATTTAATTGAATCCCAAATTACAGTATACGCTGTATTTGATGAAAAATACGCAGTCTTGTAGAAACAGCGATGCAGTTAAATGGAATTGGAAATATTGTAATGTGAAGCGATATTGAAACTCTCGGTCCGCCTTCGGTAGCGAGGTCATAAAACCGTTGGGGCGTAATTTTACATCTCCGTCTGCTTATATACCCTGTAAGCCATTATATAGCGAGTGGTGGAGAGTGTTGTACTCCGGTATTGTACTCTACCATTCGAGAGAGGAAATTCTAATCTCCTCCTGTCTTTTGAAGAGTAATAAAACTGAATATAGAATGTTGCTTGCAAACCTCACTTTGTCCCCTATGAACTGTTTGACTCACTATTTTTCAACTTCTTAAAAGCTGAATCAAAGAGAAGAGGGTTACAACTTAACTCTTGATTTCAGATTGTTAAGTAATGATATTACTTATCTTGTTTGACAATATCCATTATGGCTTCTTCTTGGTCTAGACACAGTCTCTCCGAGTATGCATTATTCCTGTGTGGCGCAAGAGGATGGATTCACTTTATCATCTGGATGACTATCGATTCTACAACAGTTTTACGTGTCTAGTCCAAGCATAATATTTCCAAAAAATATTCACAGCAAAAACGTAATACATTCAACTCCTAGCGCAACACATCACCGGCTTCTATAACTGACTTCCAGCCAACTGGTAGCAAAACAAGAAGGCCAAAGATAAAGCATATGCAAGAGACAATTTTAACATAAGCAAGAGAGTCACTTTGCGACAATCTTTTCCAAAATTAGTTTGAGAGTTTTTAACTAGCAGTCATAATGAAACTTCGTGGAAGATTAAAACTGTGTGCTTGGCCGAGACTCGAACTCGGGACCTTTGCCTTTCGCGGGTAAGCGCTCTACCAAATGAGCTACCCAAGAACGAGTCATCGGCACTCCTCACAGCTTTACTTCTGCCAGTACCCCGTCTCCTACCTTCCAAACTTTACAGAAGCTCACCTGCTTCTGTAAAGTTTAGAAGAAAGAGGTACTGGCAGAAGTAAAGCTGTGAAGACTAGGCGTGAGTCGTGCTTGAGTAGCTCTGTTGGTAGAGCACTTGCCCGCGAAAGGCAAAGGTTCAAATGGTTCAAATGGCTCTGAGCACTATGGGACTTAACATCTGAGGTAATCAGTCCCCTAGAACTTAGAACTACTTAAACCTAACTAACCGAAGGACATGACACACATCCATGCCCGAGGCAGGATTCGAACCTGCGACCGTAGCAGTCGCGCGGTTCCGGACTGAAGCGCCTAGAACCGCTTGGCCATCGCGGCCGGCGAAAGGCAAAGGTCCCAGTTTTAATCTCCCAGGAAGTTTCATATCAGCACACCCTCGCTGCTGAGTGAAAATCTCATTCAGCAGTCATATGTCATTGGTTATAAATGTATCTGCATCAGATAAAATTTTTTAAACATAAATTCGATATAAGCAAATAATTGTTTTTTCCGAAAAATGACAAATACATATAAACAATTCATTTGTGTTTTTCAAACCATAGAAAATATTAATAAAAAAATGATTTACCAGTTGCTACGTATTGCATCACATTGTAAATTTATGATATAGATCGATCTTCACTAAACAGTAATAGTGTGTCATTTGTAAACTCCTTTACAAAATGCATGCCTATATACCACTGTACGTGCCCTTATTACTCATCTTATTTTTATGATCCCCGAACGAGGTGTAGAGTTGTAGATGTATAACCATTGCCCAGTATTCATCGAATAACTGTTCTATAAATTTACGAACAGGGTCACAGGAGAAAGAACGTCGTTTTCTTCCAAACGATTTAGATTTGAGTTCCCTGACCATTTCTGTTACACTTTAGAATGGACTACACTGGGTTTTAACGACTTGTTAGAACCGTATAGCAGAGAGTCATACAATCTTCATAAGCATCCTGAACGCAGCACTCCTGAATTCTTGTGTACAGGAAAAGAAACCGTGGTTGAGCCGTGGCTGACTCGCGTCATGCCTTGTTTTTTTTTTTTTTTTTTTTTTATCATTGGTTGCAGTCCAGTGGTGTCTTATTTCTTCTTTGGTTACCGCCATGACGTTGCTGTCTTCTCTCTGTGAGTGGCAGCAGCAGCGTGTATCGATACTAAAGTGCGCGTCATTTATGTTGGCGGCCGAGTTTAGGTTCGTTCTGCGCGTCTGACGTCACAAAACACAGTCAGCCAATGAACAGAGAACGACGTTGCCGGATCTCGACTGCAGTGCATAGCGTGGACGAGTGTCTTCAGTTTTAGAAACGTTCAGTCATAAATAAAGTAATAGAACAAAAGCAATGTCTTGATAGCAGACTTTCTTTTATAGAAAGTTTGGAAAAATCATTCTTTATATCAATTGCTTCATATTCTATTAATTAATTAAACCAAACAAGCAATAAGACTCCTAATTCAGGCGATAGCAAGGAAAGGTGCTTGTATCAATTTCACGAACCGCTTTTTCGCAATAAAGAACAGCGGTAATTGTTTATTTCCTATTGTACTTCGCCGAAGCGTGAGTAATTCTTAGTCATACCAACAGTGTTTATCAGTATTTTGCGTGACGTGTTATAGTCCTCATGGCATTCGGTCGTCAGACGAGCTGCGTTAGCGTAACGGTTAAGGTGTTAGGCTCCTTAGCGAAAGGTTGAGTTCAAACCTTATGCACTGCTTAATATTTTCATTATTTAAAAACAATATCGAAGTGCCTTACTTCACGAATTACGTTCGTTTGAATGCATTTTTTTTTAAATTTCTAGCGCTTTGTCTCTTCATTAACCCTTTCGCTGCTGCAGACACGTGCTCCCCGCATTCCGCGCTGTGCGCGATTTTGTCATCACTGCACTGCTCGCCTGTGCAGACACATGGTGTTCCCACTGCTTTGACACACTTATCATTCGATTTCACAAAAACTATTTGGCCCAAAAATTTGATTTTTACACGTCTTCTTGACTGATACCTTCCCCCCATAAATGACTTAATTTTGTTTCGATGTTCAACGCAGTTATTATTCAGCATTACATGTAGTAATTTTATATGAAATTTAGGTATCTTGGCCACATTTCATTCTCAACATCGTGGCAACTAAAATCGACCATTCGGAAAGTATACTCTATGGACTTTTACCACTGCAAACTCTTCAAAATTTTTGTGCAATGGTTTACTATATTTAATGCTGCATAATAACTGCGTTGAACATCGAAACAAAATTAAGTCATTTATGGGGGGTGGGGAGGTATCAGTCAAGAAGACATGTAAAAAATCTAATTTTTGGGCCAAATTTTTTTTGTGGAATCGAATGATAAAGAGTGTCAAAGCAGTCGGAACACACTGTGTCTGCAAAGGCGAGCAGTGCAGTGACAAAATCGCCCACAGCGAGGAATGCAGGGAGCACGTCTTTGTAGCAGCGAAAGGGTTAATGCGGCCGTGGTGGCTTTACTTCATGAACTGCGCGCTCCCCCCTAAACGTAAGCTTGCGAACTATGCTATACTATGGCGCTGCTTCTCTTGGCGCGTGCGTCGTGTGCAACTGGCAACGCAGCAATCTCCCGCGTCTAGGCGGGCATGCGCGAGCTGCAAAGATAAAAGAATTGAACTATAGTACTGCTGAACTCTCTTTGGTGTGGTGGGTACATTTTCCGGGTGTGCTGTTTACGGCAGTCGGTTGGTTGGGGCAGAGCAGCGAGGAAGTCTCCGTGGCTCGTGTCCAGGCCGGAGCCGCTGGCGGCGTGCACGCGCGGTCGTAGTTGTGAGGCGCTTCTTGCGAGGGTTACCAAGTTCGTCACCCACCGATCCTGGACACTAAAGTTGAGTGCTCACTTAACCTACTATGAAGCCTCAACTGCTATCACAACTCTTCGTTGGATCCTGGTTGTCGCTTTCTGCGAGATTCCCTCGAGCAACAACGTGTGTGCATTGAAGTCGGCTAGAATTGCAGCTGTCTTCCTGTGTAGTGTTTAACTTAATTTAATTCATTCCTTCATTAATGCAGTGTGCCAGCGGTATCTTCTGCCTTGTGGTCATTGACGTTCCGGTGACCTGCCATGGTCGTTGATGTAGTTTTTGGCAGTGTATTTTCCTCATCATGTTGATGCTGTCCAGCGTGGAGTGTAGTTCGACAGCTGAGATGTTGTTGGTAGTTTTGGACGTTTATTCTGACTTGGCTGGATTCGGCACCAGTATCCAGAACATTGTGCTACTGACATATTGTTGTCGTTTTGCTGGTTGGGTGGAGCAGAACTGATCTTGTTGGTTGGTTCGTCGGCTTACTTTCGGTTGGGTTGCCTTGCGATTAAGAGGTTGTCGGTCTGGCTGTCTGTCTCACCTAAACGTCCGTTAGTGTTACATTCCCGAGCTGATCCTTGGAACCTTCTGAGCGCCACTCCTTGTGTTTTACATAGTGATTTCGTTTTTAGTCTTAAGTACTCTGTGTGGCCTTCAGCCGAGTTCTAGCTTATTAAAATTGCAAGGCTTTCCTTCTTAGGCCTTAAGCCGTGAAAAAAATTGTTTCTTGTTTGGTATGTGGCCTTCAGCCGAGTTTCAGCCTTTCAAAATTAAAATTTAAAATTCCTTGTGCCTAGGCCTTAAGCCATAAAATGGTTTCAAGTTGGTATGTGGTTTTCAGCCGAGTTTTCAGCCTTTTCAAATCAAAAGTTGAAAATTTTGTCTAGGCCTTAAGCTGTAAGAAAAATTTTCTATTTTTTATGTGCCCTTCAGTCGCGTTTTAATCTCTCTTAAATTAAAAATTTGAAATCCTTGTCTTGCCCTTAAGTCATAAGATTGTTATTCTTTAGTATGAGGCCTTCAGCGGAGTTTCACACGAAATATTTTAAGGTAAGGTCTTCAGCCTTTTTAAAATAAAAGCTCTTCTTCCTAGGCCTTAAGCCGTTAAATTGTTTTCTTGATATGAGGCCTTGAGCCGAGTTTTCAGCCCATTTAGATTAAACTTTGAAAATCTTTGTCTCGGCCTTAAACTTGTTTAATGTGAGGCCTCCAGCCGAGTTCTATGGGAAAAATTTAAGCTAAGGCTTTCAGCCTATTTATATTGAAGATAAAAAATTTTTTTCTAAAGAAGTGAAACCTCCAGAAGAACTCCTGTACCTCAATTCCTTGCTTACGCCTTGTGCCTTGGATTTTCGATGTGGCCTTCAGCCGATCTAAATTAAGTCAAAGGAGGTCTTTCGTTAAAACCTTGAAAGTTTTGATTCTTGTTTGTGTGATTGTGTGTTTTAAGAAATAAATTTTATTTGTTGAATGCAACTGACAGTAACTTACACTCCTGGAAATTGAAATAAGAACACCGTGAATTCATTGTCCCAGGAAGGGGAAACTTTATTGACACATTCCTGGGGTCAGATACATCACATGATCACACTGACAGAACCACAGGCACATAAACACAGGCAACAGAGCATGCACAATGTCGGCACTAGTACAGTGTATATCCACCTTTCGCAGCAATGCAGGCTGCTATTCTCCCATGGAGACGATCGTAGAGATGCTGGATGTAGTCCTGTGGAACGGCTTGCCATGCCATTTCCACCTGGCGCCTCAGTTGGACCAGCGTTCGTGCTGGACGTGCAGACCGCGTGAGACGACGCTTCATCCAGTCCCAAACATGCTCAATGGGGGACAGATCCGGAGATCTTGCTGGCCAGGGTAGTTGACTTACACCTTCTAGAGCACGTTGGGTGGCACGGGATACATGCGGACGTGCATTGTCCTGTTGGAACAGCAAGTTCCCTTGCCGGTCTAGGAATGGTAGAACGATGGGTTCGATGACGGTTTGGATGTACCGTGCACTATTCAGTGTCCCCTCGACGATCACCAGTGGTGTACGGCCAGTGTAGGAGATCGCTCCCCACACCATGATGCCGGGTGTTGGCCCTGTGTGCCTCGGTCGTATGCAGTCCTGATTGTGGCGCTCACCTGCACGGCGCCAAACACGCATACGACCATCATTGGCACCAAGGCAGAAGCGACTCTCATCGCTGAAGACGACACGTCTCCATTCGTCCCTCCATTCACGCCTGTCGCGACACCACTGGAGGCGGGCTGCACGATGTTGGGGCGTGAGCGGAAGACGGCCTAACGGTGTGCGGGACCGTAGCCCAGCTTCATGGAGACGGTTGCGAATGGTCCTCGCCGATACCCCAGGAGCAACAGTGTCCCTAATTTGCTGGGAAGTGGCGGTGCGGTCCCCTACGGCACTGCGTAGGATCCTACGGTCTTGGCGTGCATCCGTGCGTCGCTGCGGTCCGGTCCCAGGTCGACGGGCACGTGCACCTTCCGCCGACCACTGGCGACAACATCGATGTACTGTGGAGACCTCACGCCCCACGTGTTGAGCAATTCGGCGGTACGTCCACCCGGCCTCCCGCATGCCCACTATACGCCCTCGCTCAAAGTCCGTCAACTGCACGTACGGTTCACGTCCACGCTGTCGCGGCATGCTACCAGTGTTAAAGACTGCGATGGAGCTCCGTATGCCACGGCAAACTGGCTGACACTGACGGCGGCGGTGCACAAATGCTGCGCAGCTAGCGCCATTCGACGGCCAACACCGCGGTTCCTGGTGTGTCCGCTGTGCCGTGCGTGTGATCATTGCTTGTACAGCCCTCTCGCAGTGTCCGGAGCAAGTATGGTGGGTCTGACACACCGGTGACAATGTGTTCTTTTTTCCATTTCCAGGAGTGTATTTTGGCCACTTTCCACAAACATAACCGCATCCGCTCTGTCCTGCTACCCCAGGGATTTCAGTGGTGAACATCCATAAATGTTTGTGTGCAGTGTATGGCGATACTGCAGTTGATAGCAGAACAGTTGGGCGATGAGTAAAGAACACACAAGTATGAGAACCCGAGAACACATCGCCAAACTCGTCCACCCTACAGTACAGACCTGACACCCTCGGACTTCCTCCTCTTTGGGCCACTTAAAGATTCACTACAGGGAACACACTTTGAAGATGACGAGAGTGTCAGTCATGGAGTGAAAAAATGGCTACGCCTACAGGACAAGAACTTTTACCAGCAGGAAATACATGCTCTTCCACAACGTTGGCGTACACTCATAGAATGTGATGGAGACTACGTAGAAAAATAGGACATGGACAAGACATGTTGATGTATATTGTCACGAAATTCTGATTCTTAACAATAAATATGTTCTGAGGAAAAAAATATGGGGCATTACTTATTGAACGACGCTCGTAGATTACATTACTGGCTTCTTTTCTCTTGGCTGAAGTTCAAAGCAGTGCATTTGGAGTTGCTTCTGTCTCTGTAGAGCGATATGCAGCGCTTTTGAGAACATTTTTAGAGGAAGATCACCATATATTGCAGGTATCTAGCAAATAATGCGATCAACATTTTATGATAAACGTTTCGTTGGGAGCTCTTTCGCGTGTGAAAAACTTCTTAAGTCCTGAAACATTACTTGTGGTGACGTTTCATTATGACACTACTTGATGTCAGAGATATCGGATGAAGTCACTGGCGATGCTGCTCAGTAATAACGGCTGAAATTAATTCCACTACTGTTTGAAATATCTTACCCCGTCTGGTGGCTGTTCTTTGCGCTGATTATCTTCTCAATGAATCTATGTAACCAAGCAGCTACGTTGTGAAATCGCTCCACTGTCGTGGTGCAGATGGAACACCACGTCACAGAGGAATTTCGGGACACGGAGATCCACTTGTAGTCCAGAAGGAACTTGACTGACTGCACATCTCACCAGCTAACCATCTCCATTATGCTGGAGCAGGCAACTACACATTTATATCAATGGTGTCTGTTCTTTCGGACAAAACCAAAAGAACAGACACTATTTTGATCCAGAAACCATTATGAATTAAGACGAAGGAATTACAGACATTGGTTGTGAGCGAGCATTGATTGAAACTGATGGAGAAAGTTGAAAATTTGAGGCGGACCAGTATTCGAACCAGGGTCTCCTGCTTCCTAGGTAGATGCTCTGACCAGTACGCCACCCGGACGCAGTGGTCACTGCAACTGCACGGACTGTCATAGCACAACTCTCGTCGGACCTAAATTCTCAATTTATCCACACACTATTAACTTAGTGCCCATTGCCCAATATGCTCATTACTCGCGACATTTCGCCAGTTACCGTAAGAGTTCGAGCTTGATGAGCATTTGCATTAGAGAGGTCATTGGCTGTCTCGTCTTCATTAACCCTTACGGAATTCGGCGAAATGCCATAATGACGAATGTGGGTAAAGGGCGCTATACTACTAGTGTCAGAAAAAATTGAGAATTTATGTGTGACAGGAGGCGTACTAGGATAGTCTGTCCCATTGCAGTGACCATTGTGTCTGGATGGCTTACTGGTCAGAGCATCTGCCACGTAAGCAGGAGCCCTGGATTCGAATTCCGGTCTGACACTCATTCCCAACTTTCCCTATTGACTTAAATCAGTGCCTGCTTGCAGCCAATGTATGTAATTCATCTACATCTACATCTACATTTATACTCCGCAAGCCACCCAACGGTGTGTGGCGGAGGGCACTTTACGTGCCACTGTCATTACCTCCCTTTCCTGTTCCAGTCGCGTATGGTTCGCGGGATGAACGACTGTCTGAAAGCCTCTGTGCGCGCTGTAATCTCTCTAATTTTACATTCGTGATCTCCTCGGGAGGTATAAGTAGGGGGAAGCAATATATTCGATACCTCATCCAGAAACGCACCCTCTCGAAACCTGGCAAGCAAGCTACACCGCGATGCAGAGCGCCTCTCTTGCAGAGTCTGCCACTTGAGTTTGTTAAACATCCCCGTAACGCTATCACGGTTACCAAATAACCCTGTGACGAAACGCGCCGCTCTTCTTTGGATCTTCTCTATCTCCTCCATCAAACCGATCTGGTACGGATCCCACACTGATGAGCAATACTCAAGTATAGGTCGAACGAGTGTTTTGTAAGCCACCTCCTTTGTTTATGGACTACATTTTCTAAGGACTCTCCCAATGAATCTCAACCTGGTACCCGCCTTACCAACAATTAATTTTATATGATCATTCCACTTCAAATCGTTCCGCACGCATACTCCCAGATATTTTACAGAAGTAACTGCTACCAGTGTTTGTTCCGCTATCATATAATCATACAATAAAGGATCCTTCTTTCTATGTATTCTCAATACATTACATTTGTCTATGTTAAGGGTTAGTTGCCACTCCCTGCACCAAGTGCCTATCCGCTGCAGATCTTCCTGCATTTCGCTACAATTTTCTAATGCTGCAACTTCTCTGTATACTACAGCATCATCCGCGAAAAGCCGCATGGAACTTCCGACACTATCTACTAGGTCATTTATATATATTGTGAAATTCCTGTGGGTCTTAACTACACTTATTCTGCAGTCAAGGTTGCTGCGCACTTCTATTACAATAGTCGTGTGAGTACGGCCCCCGTGTCGGGTAGACCGTTCGCCAGGTGCAAGTCTTTCGATCTGACGCCATTTCGGCGACTTGCGAGTCGATGGGGATGAAATGATGATGATTAGGACAACACAACACCCAGTCCCTGAACGGAGAAAATCTCCGACCCAGTCAGGAATCGAACGCGGGCCCTTAGGATTGGCATTCTGTCGCGCTGAGCACTCAGCTTCCGGGGGAGGACGTTACAATTGTGCAATCACGTAATTTCTTACACGTCACAAAGTTGGACAGTTGGTGTGACGTTGCTGTCTCTGCTATCAGTCTTCGATCAGAAAGTCGTTTTCTATTTTTTAAAGCTCACCAGTTCCCTCCAAACCTTCGTGAGCATATAAAGAGGAAGTCTTTACAAAGATTGCACGTTTTCTCTTAGTTACGCAAAATACGTAATTTGCGCACCCACCAAGATTGCGACCATGTTGGAGAATGTAAAGGATGACCTGGGGTTACAGAAGCCAGGGATTTACAACATACCATCCGAGTGTGGGATGTCATTCATCGGCCAGACCACCAGGACTGTGGACATCAGGTGCAAAGAACACCAGAGGCACACCAGACTCAGACAGGAAACCAAATGAGCCATAGCAGAACACTGCCTACAGCTAGGTCACTCGATGAACTACAATGACATCAAGACTGCTACCAGCCAGACCCCTAGATAATGGGACAGTGTCATAAAAGAGTCCATCGAGATCAATATCACGGAGAATCTTAGCTACCGTGACACTGGATACCAGCTCAGCACGACCTGGGATCCTGCTCTTGAACTTCTGAAAACTCAACGCAAAACACACCGAGATTTCACAAGAAACACGAGCGCCAACCGAGAAAACAGCCACGAGACAGAGCACCATACACTACAGATTTGTCCTGAGACTCCCGAGATGACGACCACGATTCTAGAGGACGTCGAAGTCGGGCGTGGACGTCGGTCGGAACACCAATGATCAGAGGGAACCATTGGAGCCGCGCCTGGCGGGCGCGGACCGGAGACGGAACACTCGACGCGGTGCAGACCAGTTACGAAGCGCCCAGCAAGAAACAGTAGTGGAGACTGAGGAAACAGCCGGGATACAGAGCATCGGACACTACAGATGACGACCGCTGCCCCAGAGAGCGGACGAACCGGGCGCGGACGGCAGGGGGAACACCTGCGGCCAGAGTGGACCATGGGGGCCGCGTCTTGCGAGCGCGGACTACCGAGGGAACACCCCACGCGGCGCGGGCAGGCTAGGGAGCGCCCAGCACCTTACAGGCACAAATACTGGACTCGAACCACAGCACTCAGCTCAAGACGACAACTATTCAACGAAAGACAGAAACACACCTAAGAGGACTGCCAGACTGGATGGCAAGATGGACAATCCGTCCCAACCCATCCAAAACACAAACAATCCTATTTCAACACAGGAAGCTTGTAATGTCCCCACAGAAAATACCCTCTACCACGCACCAGTTAATTATTGCCAATCAAACCATCCACATTTATTTACTTTGGAAAAGTATCTGATCGGATTTTCTAGTAATATATGCGCCGACAGCTCGTCGACGCCAAAGTATTTTCTAGTACGTTTATTGTTTGGAATAACAGAGATACATGTATGTATTCTCCAAGGTTGTTAGACTGGTAACTAGGAGAGCTTCGGAAGTATCTGTTGAAGGATTGACGAGTTTCTAAAAGAGACAGATTTGCTTTTCTTCTCGCTAAAGCGAGCTATTAACATTTGTGCCACTAGCGGGTTGTTTGAAGAGAAAGAAATTGTAACGGAATATAATTAAGACTTGGAACCAACAGAGTTCTGGACATGTAATGGAGATGGATTGAATATACAATTTCCTTCATAAATTAGGTTTGTGACCCCTTTTATTCTGGAGTGAATGAACGAATGAGTTCTTTGTCTGAATCATTGATGATCGCGTTGGCCCTGTAATTAGTGGGGAAGTTTCAGCTGTGTCGAAGAGAGCCTGCAATCACCGAGTCTTTGTTAAATCGTCCAAAAAGGCTTCGTACACATCTGCAATTCGAAATCTTTCGTAAAAGGAACGAATTGTTCAAACGATTGATTTTCCGAACTGAATGCAGCGCTTAACAATAATAATAAATGTAAAGATCTCTTACAGCAAGCCAGCCGCTGAATACTAAGACGAAGGGCTCCACCAGAGATTCTATTTGGCTGATTTCACGTAATGAAATATTATATCAAAAACTGTACATAGATAAAGAAGAGAGAGAGAGAGAGAGCGAACGAAAATTAGAGAAAATACTAATAATACTCCATTAGTCTAATTTTTCGCCTGTCTTATCACGGATCAGCCTAAAGACAAAACGGGAGGCCCTTACTTTACTGTATAGATTTTTGTGTGAAAGTGAAGGGATCTTAAAGGCAACAGATACACGTCTATACAGACAAGACATTACACAAAGTTAGCGGCAAGCTGCATGCATTCATCATTCAGCATCTATTCTTCTTACATTAATACATTATAACCTGACCCAAACGAGATACCAAAATCAAGACGACATACAACTGACGCTCTGGGACACACCACTGAGACTCGGCAATACTGCCAGGTACCTCGGTGTGCACCTAGACAAACACTTAAAATGGAAGACTCACCTCGCGTACCTACTAAACAAAACACGAAAAAGACAAAACCTACTCAGACAAGTACAACTTCACGGATATGATGACCAAACAGCAATACACACCTACAAGACGTACATCAGACCTGTCACAGAATGTGCTGCAGCTGCACTCGGAGGCACACACAGACCTACTGCGGAGCGACTCCGCTCGACTGAAAGACGACTTTTGCGCAGCATCTGCAGACTACCAAGACTCACACCCAGTGACGAAGTATACAACATCAGTGGAGTGGAGCCTCTACAATCCCGACTCGTCAAACTCAGGGCAAGATACGGACAGCACATATTAACAAAGTGACCAGACATGGAAGACATCTTAACGACAAGAACACGATCTACCAGACGACCCAAGTACAAATACGCCCAACCAGCACTTACAGTAGCCCACAACACCAGCAGAGAATTCCCGGACTTGCCCCCCCCCTCCCCCCTATGGAACCCTTAATCCGAGAAATCCCACTCCTCCCTCACTTGGACCGCAGACAGAACAATCAATAACACCAAACACACATCACAGAGAACCAATCAGCACGCTCAAAACACACACACACACACACAAACTGTCGAGCGCCTACACCTACACCTACACTTACTCCCACACCCTCACCTGCTCCCACACCCACACACCCTAGCGCTAAGTTAATTCTAATTATACTTAATTATACGCAATACGCTGTAAACACAATAAGCACCATAAGAGGATGAAGATGGCAAATGTTAAAAAGAGGGAAAATGTACAGCTCTAATGCAAAAGGCACTACTGCCAAATGCCAAATGTAAAATATGTAAAGCACGCAACCTACCCTCATAAATAACAACAACTATAAGGTCTGACAACCAGATGCAGAAGTCAGCAAAAGCCACCAGTACTCCAAAACCACTTTACTTTACTATACAGGGTGTTACAAAAAGGTACGGCTAAACTTTCAGGAAACATTCCTCACACACAAAGAAAGAAAATATGTTATGTGGACATGTGTCTGGAAACGCTTACTTTCCATGTTAGAGCTCATTTTATTACTTCTCTTCAAATCACATTAATCATGGAATGGAAACACACAGCAACAGAACGTATCAGCGTGCCTTCAAACACTTTGTTACAGGAAATGTTCAAAATGTCCTCCGTTAGCGAGGATACATGCATCTACCCTCCGTCGCATGGAATCCCTGATGCGCTGATGCAGCCCTGGAGAATGGTGTATTGTATCACAGCCGTCCACAATACGAGCACGAAGAGTCTCTACATTTGGTACCGGGGCTGCGTAGACAAGAGCTTTCAAATGCCCCCATAAATGAAAGTTAAGAAGGTTGAGTTCAGGAGAGCGTGGAGGCCATGAATTGGTCCGCCTTTATCAATCCATCGGTCACCAAATCTGTTGTTGAGAAGCGTACGAACACTTCGACTGAAATGTGCAGGAGCTCCATCGTGCATGAACCACATGTTGTGTCGTACTTGTAAAGGCACATGTTCTGGCAGCACAGGTAGAGTATCCCGTATGAAATCATGATAACGTGCTCCATTGAGCGTAGGTGGAAGAACATGGGGCCCAATCAAGACATCACCAACAATGCCTGCCCAAACGTTCACAGAAAATCTGTGTCGATGACGTGATTGCACAATTGCGTGCGGATTCTCGTCAGCCCACACATGTTGATTGTGAGAATTTACAATTTGATCACGTTGGAATGAAGCCTCATCCGTAAAGAGAACATTTGCACTGAAATGAGGAGTGACACATTGTTGGATGAACCTGCGACCGAACCGCCGAATCTTTCCATCAGTAAATGGGGTATGTTCTCAACTGACTCGGTTGTTTTAACCCCCTCCACTGGCGGAATGACCCGCTTCCTAATTCCGTATGTATAAAACCAATACGGACTTGTAGCTGTCACGCCTTTGCGCTTACTGCTACAAGTCCGTATTGGTTTTATACATACGGAATTAGGAAGCGGGTCATTCCGTCAGTGGAGGGGGTTAAAACAACCGAGTCAGTTGAGAACATACCCCATTTACTGATGGAAAGATTCGGCGGTTCGGTCGCACGTGGCGACCGTGACAGGACTTACCAAGTTTGTAGAATAATGGCTGCAATAAAAGTGTTTTATATAAACTTGTAGTTTCAAGAAAATTTTAAATTTAAAATTCTGTTGTAGACAAATATACCACAATTGGTAAGTTCAAGACGACAACCTGCAAAGCAGCAAAAAAAAAAAAAAAATAAAAAAAAATCCAATAGTAGGAGTTAAACAAGTAATACTTGGTTTAATAAACATTTCTATTAGGCACGAAATACAGCAGTATAAGATGGAGTCGAATAGTAACAAACAAGACGAAAACATTACAAGGTCAGACCCAGAATTAGGGACCATAGATACTGTTGTAGGGTTGGAAAATCTTATAGATGAATCCACACCCATAAGACAGGAGGAACGGGAAGTGAAACCAAAGGTAGTGAAAAGTGAACCCAATGTATCTGTGGATGCAAGTCACAAGGGAGAGGATATGGAATTAACAAGTTTGTTAAATAGGATGATGGCGCAAATTCGTGAAAGGAATGCTAGTTTGAAAGCAGAAATGGCTAGTCATATATCCCAATTGGATGAAAACCTATCTGGTAAAATAAAAGCCAATTTAGATATTTTGGTTATGCAAAGCCAACGTATCACAGAGGTAAACAAATCAGTAAATAGCATTAGGGCTGAAATAACAAATGTTCAGAGAAAAGTCACAGAAATAGAGAAAAGATTTGATACCGAAATTCAGAGAATAGAGAAATCAGAGGAACCTTCGGTTAGTGAAAAATTAGAACCGATAATTGAAAGTAAATTACAGGTGATAGTACCAGTTGTAAAGAAAGAGATTGTTAAAGAAACGGCAGCTGATATTGAAACACTGCGCAATACCATGTTGAGTTTTGATGCATGTGTGCAGGAGCAGGAAAATACACTGCGTAATGAGATAAAATTGTTAAGTCAGCAAGTTCAGAATCAGACGTTTCTTAACTGTAGTGGTATCCCATTGGTAATGCAAAAATCGGAAATACTGAGTAGGGAGGAAAAATACGACCCTCAAAAGAAACAAGGTGGATGGCATCCAATGGATTTTATAAAAAATTGTGAACGTGTCTTACCAACAGACATGTCGGATAAAGAAAAAATTAATTTAGTAATAGACGCTTTAGCAGGTCATGCTAAACGTTGGGGATTGAATTTGGATATCGACAATTTGAAGTTTACAGACTTCAAAGAAAAGTTCCTTGAGGAATTCTGGAGCACACAACAGAGAGATAGATTGTGGAGAGAATTCGTTGTCGCCAGAATGCCGGAACATGGGCGTGGGCTCATGAAAGAATACTGTGAAGGATGGTTCAAGCGTTTGGAGTATCTTAAAGATCGTAGATCAGAATTGGAGATAGTGTGGGAATTGTGGAAAAAGCTACCTGACGATTCAAAGCGTTATGTATGGGCACTCATCGAACATTCGATGAATTTTTAGAAAAAATCGAGAATGAAGATAGGTGGCGTGAAACTAGAGAGTTTCGAGGTTTCAGAAATCAGAATGGAATAGTAAAAGGTGGTAGGAATGAACCGCAAATTAACATGATGAGAGGAAGAGGTCAAGGAGGTAACTCTCAGCGAGGGAGAGGACACTATCAGGGAAACAGGATGCATTATCAAAATCAGGTCAAGGGCCTAACGCGCGCGGAAAGAAAGAAATGGCCCAAATATAGGGAAGATCGGAGTAGTCAGTACTATAGTAGGATAGTGCGTCGTTCGCCTGAAGAGCAGTTACATAAACGAAACTTTGCGAAGTATAATGCAGGGATACAAACAGAGGAGAGAGAGCAGGGAGGAATTATTAAGGGAAATGAAGTAGGAAAAGAATATTGGTCGGATGTGAAGGCTCACGTGAATGATATAAGTACAATTCGAGGTCAGAGTGACGAATTGATGAAGGAAGAGTCAGAGAAGACGTTGTTTGTCGGTAGGGATGGCAACTGTGCAGAGAGGCAGGGGCAAGGGAGGAGTGATGTGACTTATGGTAAAAGGTTCGTTCGAATAGTCGACGAATCGCATCGAGAAGTAATTAAAGATGAAAGGGTGGATAAGAAAAAGGGGCATAGTGCAGACACGCATGCCGATTCAGAAATTACCTCGTATGCAGAATATGTACATCAGCTCAAAAGCCAGCCAGCACAATTAGAAAGATCTTCCACTCAAGTGATTAATTTGGATTCGAATATGACAGTGTTAGAGAGCCATACCGATTATGATGTGTACCTAGTGACAGCAAGAGTACATGACTGTGATGAAGATTCTTTTAAAGAAATTAGAGAAAGTGTATCTAACCAAGAGAAAGAGTGTTGTGATCCCTGTAGTACTGAAGCAAATGAGTTGAGTGAGACTGGAATTCCATTAGTAGGGAAAAATAAAGAAAGTAAGAGTGGCGAATGCACTATCCAACAAAGGGAAAGTAGAGAAATGGATTATAATTTGCGAGAATTATTTGAACCCGAAGAAGGTCATATTTCTAAGGAGGAGGAATTATCGTCAGAATCATCAGAAAGCATCCAGGGAGAAAAAGAAGTAGAGGAAGTTTCCGATTCCGCAACCGAGAGTTCAGGCATGACAGATTCGAATGAGAACGAGATGGCATTAAAGAGACTAGACGAAGGACTATTGGAAAAAGTGGTGAAAGAATTTAGGATGAAAATGAGAAAGAAACCTCCAGATGGAATGGTCAGTATAAAAACCAGAAAAATAATATGGCAAGACTTGGCGGTGGAAAAGGATTTATTATGGGAAGATAAAGAAAGTATGAAAGAGGACAATAGGATGCAAACAATCCTACCCATTAATGTATGTGGGTACGATTTATATGTATTGTTGGATACGGGTGCTCAAACAAGTGCTATTTCGCACGCATTTTTTGAGATGATCAAAGAGCAACGAGGAGTAGTCATGATGCCAGTAACAGGTGTTAAAGTGATAGGGGCGACAGGGAAATGTAGTAAACCTGTTAAACATCAAGTGATGATGGAATTTAAGATAAAAAACAAGCTATTTTCGAATGCATTTTCAGTAGTTCCAGAGCTCAGTGCCGAGATCATTTTAGGCATTGACTGGTTAATAAAACAGAAAGTAATTATAGATTGTGACAAAGGGATAATAGTTTGTAAAGTTGATAGTGCGGTATTAGAAATACCATTTGAATCATCTAGAGTAATGGAAGAGAACCAGCTGAGATGGGTAGAATTTAGAGATGATCATGATTCAGGAATAGGTCAAAAATTCGATTGGTTTCTGGTGAGGCAGATAGTTGAAGATGGAAATAAGGAGACACTCCTTCGAAATGTAGTGGATAAAACGGAAGGACTATCTGATGCCCAAAGGGAGGATCTATGGCAAATTCTGAAAGAAAATCAGGAGGTATTTTCGGACAAACCGGGACGAGTGATAAATTATGAGTACTGCATGGAGGCAGAGGAGCATGAACCTTTCTTTAAACCACCATATAATGTACCCTTGTCTAAGAAAGAAGCAGTTCAAAAAGAAATAGATAAAATGGTTTCATGTGGGGTCATTGAACGGAGTTCTAGCCCATATAATAACCCATTGGTGATAGTAGGTAAGAAGGATGGAAGTGTACGAATAGTGATAGATGCTCGTACTCTGAATAAAGTAGTGAAGAGGGAGTTGGATCGTCCAGAGAACATAGATAATTTATTGCAGAAGTTTAATGGTGTAAAGTACATGACTAGTGTAGACCTAACTGCAGGATACTGGCAAATCCCATTAAGTGAGGAGTCTAGGAAGTACACGGCATTTTTATTCAATGGCAAATGCTACCATTACACAGTGGTACCATTTGGCCTAAATACTTCCGTTTCAGTGTTCATTCGGGCTTTAGACAAAGTTTTAGAGAGTGAACTTAGTTCGCTAATCACGGTTTATGTAGATGATCTGTTAATTGCTACAAGGACATGGGAAGAGCACTTGGAGTTATGCGACAGGGTGTTCAAAGCTTTAATTAAAGGAGGAATGACCCTGAACCTGAAAAAATGCGAGTTTGTGAAGAAAGAAATAAAGTTTTTAGGTCACATAGTAACACCAGAGGGAATTGAAAAGGATCCCAATAAAGTCAAAGCAATAAGAAATTGTCCGGCTCCCAAGAATAAAAAACAACTAAAGTCGTTTATAGGACTTTGTTCCTTTTATCGTAAGTATGTGGATGATCAGGTGTTCAATAGCCCACATCTGAACAACCTACTTAAGAAGAACAGTGTGTATATATGGACTGAGGAATCTGAAACAGCATTCAACCGGCTAAAAGACAATTTGGCTAAATACATAAAGTTATGGCACCCTGACCTGTGTGAACCATTCCACATGGCAACAGATAGTTCAGATTACGGATTGGGAGTATCCATATTTCAGGAGGTAATGATAGATGGGGAAAAAACTCATAGACAAATAGCATTTGCGAGTAGAACCATGTCTAAGTATGAAAGAAACTATACAGTTTCAGAGAAGGAGGCTTTAGCTATAGTATGGGGTTTTAGGAAATTTCAACTTTTCTTATGGGGACATATGACTGTGGTCCATACAGACCACAAAGCTTTAATATTTTTGAAGGACTGCAGATTGTTACATAACAGGTTGACCAGATGGGCGCTGTTTTTACAACAATTTGATATAGAGCAAGTATGTTAAAGGGAAAGAACATGCAGTACCGGATGCTTTGTCGAGATTACCGGAAGGATGTGAGACACTAGAAAGTGTAAAGAATAGGGAAGATGTTTTTGAGGTGAATTACTTCAAAAAAGCGGAAGGAAGAGAAAAAATTTGGGAAATATGTAGGAATATGCGAAGATATCAAAGTGATGATGATGCACTCAAGTCGGTAAAGGTCAAGTTTGACAATCCGGACGCAACGAACATAAGGGCTTCATATAAAATACATAAAGGTGGACTGTATCTTCAAAGATTAAATAATCCAGGGAAATGGAGAGTATGTTGGCCGGAACAACACACTGAAGTGCTGATAGATTATGTTCACTTGGCATATGGCCATTGTGGTGCACGGAAGTGTACCGATAAGTTAGATGAATGCATTACCTTTAACAACATGGCACGAAGGGTAGCACAGAGGATAAGATTTTGTGATCTATGCCAAAAGGCGAAAGTAACAAATGCAACTAATCAAGGGCCCATGCAATCAATAAAACCTGATGAAGTATTAGAAATAGTAGCAGTAGATATTTTTGGACCATTACCGAAAACAATGGGGGGTTTTGTGTACATATTTGTAGCAGTTGAACTCTTCTCAAAGTATATAAAGCTATATCCCTTGAGAAAAGCTACTGCCAGAGCTGTGTATGATAAAATGGTGTGTGATTATTTTGTGAAAGTAGGGAAGCTAAAGAGAATACTATCAGATAATGGTGTTCAGTTTTGCTCAAAAATGTGGAAGTATGGGATAACTGAGAAACAGGTAGAAGTGGTACATATCTCAGCTTATCACCCATCAAGCAATCCGGCAGAAAGATATATGCGTGAGATAGGTCGGTTATTTAGGACGTACTGCCGTAGTAGCCACAAGAAGTGGGGCATGTATGTGAGTGAATTCGAAGAAATCATGAATTCATTAACAAACGAGAGCACTGGATTTACTCCAGAAGAAATCCTGAAAAAGACAAGAAGTAAAAGTCTAGTAGAAGACCTACTAGAATTTCCAGATAGAGTTGAATTAGATTATGATAGTAAAAAGAACTTAGTAAAAGACAAGATGAGAAAACAAGCAGATGCGAGAGTTCGTCGTCACGACGAAAAAGTAAGGAATCCTAAATTCAAAATAGGTGATCTCGTTCTTGTAAAAACACATGAAAAGTCAAGTGAAATTAATAACGAGATCAGCAGATTTAAATATACACTCCTGGAAATTGAAATAAGAACACCGTGAATTCATTGTCCCAGGAAGGGGAAACTTTATTGACACATTCCTGGGGTCAGATACATCACATGATCACACTGACAGAACCACAGGCACATAGACACAGGCAACAGAGCATGCACAATGTCGGCACTAGTACAGTGTATATCCACCTTTCGCAGCAATGCAGGCTGCTATTCTCCCATGGAGACGATCGTAGAGATGCTGGATGTAGTCCTGTGGAACGGCTTGCCATGCCATTTCCACCTGGCGCCTCAGTTGGACCAGCGTTCGTGCTGGACGTGCAGACCGCGTGAGACGACGCTTCATCCAGTCCCAAACATGCTCAATGGGGGACAGATCCGGAGATCTTGCTGGCCAGGGTAATTGACTTACACCTAGTAGAGCACGTTGGGTGGCACGGGATACATTCGGACGTGCATTGTCCTGTTGGAACAGCAAGTTCCCTTGCCGGTCTAGGAATGGTAGAACGATGGGTTCGATGACGGTTTGGATGTACCGTGCACTATTCAGTGTCCCCTCGACGATCACCAGTGGTGTACGGCCAGTGTAGGAGATCGGTCCCCACACCATGATGCCGGGTGTTGGCCCTGTGTGCCTCGGTCGTATGCAGTCCTGATTGTGGCGCTCACCTGCACGGCGCCAAACACGCATACGACCATCATTGGCACCAAGGCAGAAGCGACTCTCATCGCTGAAGACGACACGTCTCCATTCGTCCCTCCATTCACGCCTGTCGCGACACCACTGGAGGCGGTCTGCACGATGTTGGGGCGTGAGCGGAAGACGGCCTAACGGTGTGCGGGACCATAGCCTAGCTTCATGGAGACGGTTGCGAATGGTCCTCGCCGATACCCCAGGAGCAACAGTGTCCCTAATTTGCTGGGAAGTGGCGGTGGGGTCCCCTACGCCACTGCGTAGGATCCTACGGTCTTGGCGTGCATCCGTGCGTTGCTGCGGTCCGGTCCCAGGTCGACGGGCACGTGCACCTTCCGCCGACCACTGGCGACAACATCGATGTACTGTGGAGACCTCACGCCCCACGTGTTGAGCAATTCGGCGGTACGTCCACCCGGCCTCCCGCATGCCCACTATACGCCCTCGCTCAAAGTCCGTCAACTGCACATATGGTTCACGTCCACGCTGTCGCGGCATGCTACCAGTGTTAAAGACTGCGATGGAGCTCCGTATGCCACGGCAAACTGGTTGACACTGACGGCGGCGGTGCACAAATGCTGCGCAGCTAGCGCCATTCGACGGCCAACACCGCGGTTCCTGGTGTGTCCGCTGTGCCGTGCGTGTGATCATTGCTTGTACAGCCCTCTCGCAGTGTCCGGAGCAAGTATGGTGGGTCTGACACACCGGTGTCAATGTGTTCTTTTTTCCATTTCCAGGAGTGAATATATATAATGGACCATTTAAAATAGTGTCCATACCCAATGTGAATGCTTATTATTTAGAGTACCCATTAACAGGCAAACGCCTGGGAGTAAGAAACATAGTGGATCTCAAAAGGTATGAACCACGAATTCTACCAGATTGAAAATAAATATATAAATAAATATTAAAGTAAACCAATATGTAAATAGTTTTGTTTCTTTTGTTCTATGTGAAAGGTAAAGGCTCACTAAAATATATTGCAGTATTCTAATGAAACTTCTAATTTAAGTAGAGACTAAACGGACTGGGAAAGACTGAGCTTCTAAGAAAGCCTTAATAGATGTGTAAATAAGTGTTGTGGAAGAGGTAGAAAAGTGAGGAGGTAAAGTGAAAAGGACGGGCTACAAAGTAATAGGCGCATAACGTGTGTTTTACTTGCCTGAGATAAAAGAAGTGTATTTAAAACTTTGTAAAAAATATGTTTAAAGTGTACTGTGTTTAGAAGTAAGAAAATTGGAAAGAATATATGTAAATCATTTATGTAATGTCACGGTCGCCACATGCGACCGAACCGCCGAATCTTTCCATTAGTAAATGGGGTATGTTCTCAACTGACTCGGTTGTTTTAACCCCCTCCACTGACGGAATGACCCGCTTCCTAATTCCGTATGTATAAAACCAATACGGACTTGTAGCTGTCACGCCTTTGCGCTTACTGCTACGTATTTTAACTGTAAATAGCTCAGTTCTAATGGTAAGAGGTAGTAGTAAATTCACGTTGTTAATATTTGAATACAGCACAGCTGCCACAAGCTCAGCTCACTTTTACTCCACTCCTACCCTCGCCATTGCACCACATTAAGTAGGTGCTACGTGGACCTTGCTAAATTCACTTGCGTATACATTTTTGACCGTTACTCGCCAGTATTTACCTAATGATTAGTACACTCCTAACCGGACTATTTCCCTAAGAGCTGTGATGATTGAACGGGTTCGATCCATGGCCTACAGTGCCCTACAGTTCACACGGTAACACTGCCTACCTGACCCACTTAACTTGGTAGTGAGCTTATGTATCCAATCACCACTGCTAGCAGCAGTGGATAATCCTATCAGCACGACGAGAGCAGCAGACTTACCGTCGAATCCTCCTGAAAGTACTTATAACTACGGTCGCCAGCTCTGAAGGAGCAAAAGAATAAATCAATTTTTGGCTCGTTTCAAAGTGAAATGGCTTGAGTTGAATTTAAACATCATTCTGAATATTACTATTTCTGATCATTCTAGATTATTCTACAAAGCAAATACTCTCTCAATTTCTGTGAGTTGGCTTGGTAATTACTACCAAGACAGTTTATGCAACTTGGGTTAACAAAATTCTATCCTTCAACTTATTTAATGATTTTGGATATTACTCTTTGGACAATTGATACAGAATTAGTTAAGTGACTTTACTTGAAAGGTTACTCAGAAAAATTTAAGTAACTATAAACAGGCGACTCATTCTGGTGTGACCATTGCTCTTTTCAACATTCTTATACGCTAAAGTATTCTACAACCAAAAGAATTGTAAATGAAAGAGGCGATGGTGGCCTCAGTCTGATTTCACTATACTATGTTTGAGGTTACTACACTTTACAATGAACAACATGCGTCGTAATTTTACTCATTACTATATTCTGTCCTCTGCACTTGCATAAAAGAAAACTGGTATTCTCCTTTTACATGTATACAAAGTTCGACTTAACAATTGCAAGCAGTCTTGCCTTGGGTAGACGTGTCGGTGCTGGTGGTGAGATGCATGTGGCTAACGCAGCTCTTCACGCCTCATGCCCTTAATGGCGGCTGGAACTACGAGCTGTAGCACTAGTATAAGCTACTGCACGTCCGCCATAAAATCTGGGCGCAGGAACTCTTACAATCAGCCCCAGTGGCATAGAGACAGCTTCGACAACCATTCGTCGCGTTCTACTCCACAAACGGCGACGATATTCGCCTCTTCACTGTTGCACAATCACTTTTGCGTGAGGACAGTTACGCACGTCCGATCACGTCAACACTCCCCAGGCCATTCCATTGTTCAGTTCCTGTGTCTCCAGCTACCCCTAGCTACACTCGTATCACCAAGAGTGGGGGCGTTCCCCTACCACCTTTTTACTGAAATCATTTAGTATTTAAGAATATTTATATTTATTACCCTGGAGTTCATACCAGTCATAATGATTTACTACTAGCGCTTTACAACATTAAATTATACAGTAATAACTTATAATTACCAAGAAAAAGAATACATTTGACTCCGAGAGCTTAGTGCATTGTCTGACAGGTAGCGCTAATTCCCAGTTTCGCCAATAGATGGCATCAGGGTGCACTCCCTGGCTGTCTTACACAAGCGCGCCCGTTTCCGACGCGCGGGCTCCAAATTACTGTCAGCCCACCATCATTTCAGTTCCGTTACAAACCATTCGCAGAAGTGTACCCGTGGAGGCCAATCAGCTGATGATAGTGCCTGCACACGCTGTACACGGTACGGAAACAACTGGTTCTCCCGTAGCACTCTCCATACAGTGACGTGGTCAACGTTACCTTGTACAGCAGCAACTTCTCTGACGCTGACATTAGCGTTATCGTCAACTGCATGAAGAACTGTCTCGTCCATTGCAGGTGTCCTCGTCATACTAGGTCTTCCCCAGTCGCGAGTCATAGGCTGGAATGTTCCGTGCTCCCTAAGACGCCGATCAATTGCTTCGAACGTCTTCCTGTCGGGACACCTTCGTTCTGGAAATCTGTCTCGATATAAACATACCGCGCCACGGCTATTGCCCCGTGCTAATCCATACGTCAAATGGGCATCTGCCAACTCCGCATTTGTAAACATTGCACTGACTGCAATACCACGTTCGTGATGAACACTAACCTTTTGATGCTACATACTGATGAGCTTGATGCTAGTACTGTAGAGCAATGAGTCACATGTCAACACAAGCACCGAAGTCAACATTACCTTCCTTCAATTGGGCCAACTGGCGGTGAATCGAGGAAGTACAGTACATACTGACGGAACTAAAATGAGCTCTAACATGGAAATTAAGCGTTTCCGGACACATGTGCACATAACATATTTTCTTTATTTGTGTGTGAGGAATGTTTCCTGAAAGTTTAGCCGTACCTTTTTGTAACACCCTGTACCATCCTGTCTATCTATCTATATCAGAATCCCGCTCCAGCTACTGCCGGGTCTGGGTGCTGACGAGTCCTCTCCATTTGGCTCGGTCCTCCCACCACTTTTCTTCCTCCACTTGCTGCCAGGTCACACCTCTCCTTTCAACAAATATTCTCACTCCCATTTTCACCGTTTTCTTGGGCGCCCTCTAGGTCTTTTCCCATCCATCTTTAGTTCTTCCATAATTTTGGGGAGTCTCTGCCCATGCATCCTCTTAACATGCCCATACCATCTTAATCTCTTTCTTTCAATTTCTTCTCTCATACTTTTTTGTTTGAGGTCATTTCTAATCTCTACATTCCTTACGCTGTCCATTCTTGTTTTTCCCTTAACTGCTCTGAGAAATTTCATTTCCCCTGCTTGCAGTCTGCTCCAGTCCCTTTCTGTCATTGTCCATGTTTCTCCACCATAGGTGACAATAGGGATGTAATAATTCTTATACATAAGGAGTTTTGCTCTTTCTGAAACTTCATTGTTCCAAATCAGATGTTTTATTGTTTGGTAGAAATTGCCTCCCTTCTGTAACCTCCTATTAATTTCGTTAGTTATTCTTCCATCCCTAGATATTTCACTCCCTAAATAAGTGAAACTTTCTACCACTTTGAGGGGTTCTCCATTCAAGGTAATATTTCCGTTGATTCCTTTCTCCCTTCCAAATACCATTACTTCACTCTTATCTTTATTTATTTTTAATCCATACCTTTTCATTATTTCCTTCCACGCATCAAGCTGTAACTGTACATCTACCTCTTTATCACCCCATATTACCATATCATCTGCAAAAATCATCTTTTTGTCTTTTTCTTTTACTATATCTTTAACTGCCCTATTCATTCCCTCCAACACAACATTAAAAAGCGCAGGAGGTAGAATACTTCCTTGCTTAAGTCCTTGTCTTATTTCGAAGTATTCAGAGTTCCCCAATGGTGTTCTAATTCTACAATTGTGGCCTCTGTACATTGTCTTTATAACATTAATGTATCCATCTTCTATATCTATCTTCTTCAGTTCTTCCCAGAGTCTGTCCCTGTCAACAGAGTCATATGCCTTTTCTATGTCTATAAAAACCATTATCACCCTTTTGTTATACTCCCAACTTTTTTCCATCAGTTGACGGATAGAAAATATCAGGTCGATCGTGCTCCTTCCTTTCCTAAACCCATGCTGCTCTTCACTCAGCTCCTTTTCTATCTTTTCACTTATTCGATTTGGTAAAATTCTTTCAAAAATCTTGGCTGTGTGACTCATGAGGGTTATTCCTCTGTAGTTTTTACAAAGTCTTTTATTGCCTTTCTTGAAGATGAGAACAATGTCTCCTGTTCTCCAGTCGTCAGGTATTTTACTATTTCTCCACACGCTTGATAGTACTCTATACAGCCACTGCATTCCCACTGGACCTGCTGCTCTTATCATGTCCACTGATACTTCATCAGGTCCTGGGGCTTTCCCCCCATTCATCTTCTTCACAGCTTTTTCCATTTCTTCCCGTGTAATTTGTCCTAATTCTGCTTCACAACTTCTCTCAGTTTCCTCATTATTTGTTGTTTCCTCATGTACCTGCTCCTCAGCGTTTAACAGCTTCTTAAAATGTTCTTTCCAGAGATCTTTTATATTCCCTGGATCTTCAATAATGGTACCGCCCTCTGTTTCCATCTTTACTGGTACTTCAGAAGCCTTCCTTTTATTTTTCATCATTTTATAGAACATTTTCTTATTGCTCTTCACATCTTCTTCAAGTTTTTTTGTAAACTCTTCCCATGCCTTTTTCTTTGCTGTTTCCACTATTTATTTGCACTTCTTCTTTTCCTCTATATATCTTTTATGGTCTTCATCATTTTTAGTTTTCCACCATTTTCTCCATGCTCCATTTTTTCTTCTAACTGCTTGGATTGTGGTATCATCCCACCAACTTGTCTGTCTTATTTTTTTCTTTCCAGATGTTCTGCCACACACTTTTTGTGCTGCTTCGACTAAAGTGTCTTTGAATAAACTCCATTCTTTTTCTACATCGCAGAAAACTTCTTTTGGAAATTTTTGTGTTATTAATTCCCTGTACTTCTCAGCACATTCACTCTCCTTCAATTTCCAATCCCGTATCCTCCTGTATAATCCTGTAACTCTAGTGTATTAAATCTATTATATTTATTGTCACTTCACTTTACAGTCACTAAATTTTAATGTGTATCAAAAACTGCCTAACTGTTCATTCGGAAAAAAGGAACAACGTAAAACTCAAAACTTACGTCTCCAAAAGACACAACAAACACAACCTCCTCAAAGTCCAGTAGGTAGTTACACTCACAAATACAATAGCCTATGTCTGTATTAAATATATTAAATTTACCAAATATTACCAATAACCAATTAATGTAACTAACACCTGATACAATTAATGTAAATCACAACCAATACAATCAACTGGTTATCTTTCCTTCCTTCTTCTCTTCTTCATCTTTCTCTTTCAATACAGTATAACTAGATCATGTAAAGTAACTTTGTAAATGTAAAAGTAAAATTGTAACTATAAAATTGAAATACAAAGTAGCATGTAAAATTGTAAAAGTAAAGTTGAAAACTGATTGTAAGTAATGACAGATTTGCACTGATGCAACAAATAAAATGTAACAAAATAATAAAATGTATCCTGATACATCCAAAAAGGCTGAAAAGGGTATTGCAGACCCTCAAACAGCACTCCCTTCCCCCTCAGAGAAGGGAATGAAAAGTGAAAAAAAAGTAGCACTCACCACACTGTTCACACCCCTTCATGGATAATACTCCACACCCGGCCCCCATTGCAAACAACCAGACACTAACACAGATCCTGTTCTGGAACGCAGATGGGATCAACAACAAAAGGACGGAACTTGCCGTGCTCTTGGACCGTAAGGGTATCCTTATCGCACTACTGAGCGAAACTAAGCTCAAACCACGCAATCATCTAATCTTCACTCCCCCTGTGGGTCCGGGGATTAGAATAGGCCCGAGGTATTCCTTCCTGTAGTAAGAGGCGACTAAAAGGAGTCCATCCCCCTCACGGGGGTAGTTAGCGCCTGCGTCCGGAGACGGACGGTTCCTCGACCTATTATTGTGGTCTTTTTGGTTTTTCCCTTCTCGTTTCTTCCTTCCTTTTGTTGGTTCCTTTCTTTGCTCTTCTCCACCTCACTGTCTTCCTTACTCTTTCCCTTGACTTCTCCTTGCCTTCTCATTGCCTTCTTCTCCTTGCCTTCTCATTGCCTTCTTCTCCTTGCCTTCTTGGTCTCCGCCTCGGCGTTTGAGACAGTCTGTCCTCTTTCTCCCTCTCTCTTCTTTTTCCTCTTCTTCCTTCCTCCCTGTGCGTGCCTGAAGGCCGACCCACGCGTTCGCACGCGTAGCCGGTGACGGGGTAACGTGTAAGTCCCCGCCCTGGGTAGACATGTAAGGCACGCGCGTACCCCCTGGTAAAGGCCAGGCCCGGGGAGGGGTGATTGCCTGAGCTGACACCTTCTGACCATGCCGATTGGTCCCTCCGTCTGTTTCTCGGGAGGTGTGACCTGAGGTGTAAACATTCACCTAAGGCGGGAGTGCCCTCTGAGAGGGTCCCCACAAGGAAGGAGCGCGCCATCGGAGACGCTGGCAATCATGGGGGATCCCTCCGCAATGGATTCTACTCCATCTCTCTCGACTTCGACCCAAAAACGGAAACGTGACCAGCCAACAGTGACAAAAGTACTACCGCCTGCCCCACAGTTCCTCGTAGTTTCTCGATCTGAGGACGGAAAGGATTTTTCCTCTGTCAACCCTTTCGTTATTCAGAAGGGCGTAGATGCCATAGCCGGATCTGTCAAATCTTGTACCAGGTTGCGTAACGGTACCTTATTACTAGAAACTGAGAATGCCTTTCAGGCACAAAAACTGCTTCGGGCCACACTCCTGTACACGTTCCCTGCCAGGGTGGAGGCCCACCGAACTTTGAATTCGTCTCGTGGTGTAGTCTATACTAGCTCCCTCGACGGATTGACTGACGAGGAGCTTCAATCTTTCCTCGCTGAGCAGGGCGTGACGGCTGTCCATAGGGTCATGAAAAAGGTCAACAATGACCTTGTACCGACCCGGACACTTTTCTTGACCTTCGATAGTGTTAAGCTGCCATCGCGCATCAAGGCGGGCTACGAGGTTATTTCTGTTCGCCCCTATGTCCCGACACCTACGCGCTGCTACCAGTGTCAGCGTTTCAATCACACTCGACAGTCTTGTTCCAATGCGGCTAAATGTGTCACTTGTGACAGGGATGCCCATGAGGGTGACTGTCCACCTCCGTCTCCTCGTTGTGTGAACTGTCAGGGTGACCATGCCGCATCCTCCCGCGACTGTCCTGTCTATAAGGAAGAACGCTGTATCCAAGAAATTCGGGTCAAAGAGAAAGTGTCCACCTCGGCTGCTCGCAAGCTATTGGCTAGTAGGAAGCCCACGCTGCTCCCAGCGGGGAAATACAGTACTGTCCTCGCCTCTCCTCGGACTACCCGGGAGGTAGCAACCCAGACATGCGATCTGACCTTCAGCACCACGGTCGTCCGTTCGGCCAGTGCTAAGATCGCGCGGTCGACGTCTCCTCTTCCTCCCATCACCCCACAGACACCAGCCCCTTCCTCAGCTTCTGCTAAGACGAAGACCCCGAAGTCAGATGCACGGGCCTTCAAGAAGGAACCATCCCGTGCAGACTTCCTCCGTACCTCGACCTCCCAGCCTTCGACCGGTACTTCCACCAAACGTCCTTCCAAAAAGGCGCATAGGAAGCACAGTTCTCCTTCTCCGCCACGGCGCATTTCTTCTCCTGCGCCACCCAGCGGTTGCCGCCCCAGGCCGTCATCCGTTTCGCCTGGCCGCACCGCTGGTAGCCGTACATCTGGCCGTTCACCGGCGGAGGAAGCTCCCCCTCCCGGCCATCCTCCCGAGATGGCCGATGACCCTATAGACCCAATGGACGATGACTGTCCGCCTACTGATAGCGGCGGTAGTGCTCGCTCGAAGCCAGGCCCTAAGCGGCCTTCGAGGTGACCCCTTCTGTCATCTTCCTTTTCTTACGATGGCACTTATTCACTGGAATATTCGCAGCATTCGCTCCAACCGAGAGGACTTGAAGTTGCTGCTCCGCTTGCACCGTCCGCTCGTCGTAGCCCTCCAGGAAACGAAGCTACGCCCATGCGATCAAATTGCCTTGGCACACTACACCTCTGTGCGTTTTGACCTACCCCCTGTGGTAGGTATCCCAGCTCATGGAGGGGTTATGTTGCTGGCCCGGGATGATATTTACTACGATCCCATCACGTTGCACACCGGCCTGCAGGCAGTTGCCATCCGCATTACTCTCCCCACTTTTACGTTTTCCTTTTGTACCGTTTACACTCCATCGTCATCTGCCGTTACCAGGGCAGACGTGATGCAACTTATTGCTCAGCTAACTGCACCATTTTTGTTAACTGGAGACTTCAATGCCCACCATCCCCTTTGGGGCTCTCCAGCATCCTGCCCGAGGGGCTCCTTGTTAGCAGACCTTTTCAACCAGCTCGATCTTGTCTGCCTCAATACTGGCGCCCCTACTTTTCTTTCGGACACATCTCACACCTATTCCCATTTAGACCTCTCTATATGTACTCCCCAACTTGCACGCCGGTTTGAGTGGTATGCACTTTCTGATACATATTCGAGCGACCACTTCCCGTGTGTTATCCATCTCCTGCAGCATACCCCCTCTCCGTGCTTCTCTAATTGGACCATCTCCAAGGCAGACTGGGGGCTCTTCTCTTCCAGGGCGACCTTTCAGGATCAAACCTTCACAAGCTGCGATCGTCAGGTCGCACACCTCACGGAAGTCATTCTCGCTGCTGCTGAATATTCCATCCCTCACCCTCCTTCTTCTCCACGTCGCGTACCGGTCCCCTGGTGGACCGCAGCATGTAGAGACGCTTTACGTGCTCGTCGACGTGCTTTACGCACATTTAAACGCCACCCTACAGTGGCGAATTGTATCAATTATAAACGATTACGTGCTCAGTGTCGTCGTATTATCAAAGAAAGCAAGAAAGCCAGCTGGGCTGCTTTCACAAGCACCTTCAACAGTTTTACTCCTTCTTCTGTTGTCTGGGGTAGCCTGCGCCGGCTATCTGGCACTAAGGTCCACTCCCCAGTTTCTGGCTTGAAGGTCGCGAATGACGTCCTTGTGGCCCCTGAGGCTGTCTCCAATGCCTTCGGCCGCTTTTTCGCAGAGATTTCGAGCTTCGCTCATTACCACCCTACCTTCCTCCCCCGCAAACAGGCAGAGGAGGCTAGGCCACCTAACTTCTGCTCCTCGAATTGTGAAAGTTATAATGCCCCATTCACCATGCGGGAACTCGAAAACGCACTTGGCCGATCACGGTCCTCCGCTCCAGGGCCAGATTCTATTCATATTCAGATGCTGAAGAACCTTTCTCCTGTGGGTAAAGGTTTTCTTCTTCGTACATACAATCGCCTCTGGATTGAGGGACATGTTCCCGCATGCTGGCGCGAGTCTATTGTTGTCCCGATTCCTAAGCCGGGGAAGGCAAGCACTTGCCTTCCAGTTATCGACCTATCTCGCTTACCAGCTGTGTCTGTAAAGTGATGGAGCGAATGGTTAACTCTCGATTGGTTTGGCTGCTCGAGTCTCGACGCCTACTTACCAATGTACAATGTGGATTTCGTAGGCGCCGCTCTGCTGTTGACCATCTGGTTACCTTGTCGACCTTCATTATGAATAACTTCTTGCGGAAGCGCCCGACCGCGGCTGTGTTCTTTGATTTGGAGAAGGCTTACGACACCTGTTGGAGGGCGGGCATTCTCCGCACCATGCATACATGGGGCCTTCGCGGTCGCCTCCCTCTTTTTATTCGTTCCTTTTTAATGGATCGACAGTTCAGGGTACGTGTGGGTTCTGTCCTGTCCGACACCTTTCGCCAGGAGAATGGGGTGCCACAGGGCTCAGTTTTGAGCGTCGCTCTCTTCGCCATCGCGATCAATCCAATAATGGATTGCCTCCCAGCTGATGTAGCAGGCTCCCTTTTCGTGGACGATTTTACCATCTATTGCAGCGCGCAGTGTACACGTGTCCTGGAGCGCTGTCTTCAGCGTTCTCTTGACCGTCTTTACTCCTGGAGTGTCGCCAATGGCTTCCGTTTTTCTGCCGAGAAGACGGTCTGTATTAACTTCTGGCGCTACAAAGAGTTTCTCCCACCGTCCTTACGACTCGGTCCCGTTGCTCTCCCAACCGTGGAGACAACCAAATTTTTAGGCCTTACCTTTGAGAGGAAACTTAGCTGGTCTCCACATGTGTCATATTTGGCCGCCCGTTGTACCCGTTCTTTAAATGTCCTCCGTGTTCTCAGTGGTATGTCGTGGGGAGCGGATCGAACCGTCCTACTTCGTCTATATCGGTCGATCGTCCGCTCCAAGCTGGATTATGGGAGCTTCGTATACTCCTCTGCACGGCCATCCATCTTACGCCGCCTCAACTCCATACAACATTGGGGTTTACGACTTGCGATCGGAGCATTTTATACTAGTCCCGTCGAGAGTCTTCATGCTGACGCTGGCGAATTGCCACTCACCTACCGGCGCGATATACTGCTTTGTCGGTATGCCTGTCGGCTACTGTCAATGCCCGACCATCCGTCTTATCGTTCCTTTTTTGACGACTCTCTTGACCGTCAATACGGGTTGTATGTCTCTGCCCTGCTACCCCTTGGAGTTCGCTTTCGTCGCCTCCTTCAACACTTTAATTTTTCACTCCCTGCAACCTTTAGAGTGGGCGAGAGCCACACGCCACCTTGGCTCCAGGCTCAGGTCCGCGTTCACCTTGACCTCAGCTCGCTCCCAAAAGAGGTCACCCCCGGTTCGGTCTACCACTCCCGTTTTTTGGAACTTCGTTCGAAGTTCATCAACATGACTTTCATTTATACAGATGGCTGTAAGACCAATGATGGGGTCGGGTGTTCCTTTATTGTCGGGGCACAAAGTTTCAACTACCGGCTCCATGGCCATTGTTCGGTCTTCACAGCTGAGCTCTTTGCCCTCTACCAGGCTGTTCTTTACATCTGCCGCCACCGACATTCTGCTTATGTCATCTGCTCAGATTCCCTGAGCGCCATCCAGAGCCTCAGTGATCCGTACCCGGTTCACCCTTTCGTACACCGGATCCAACGCTCTCTTCAGCAGCTGGTGGACGTCGGTTCTCCGGTTAGCTTTATGTGGGTTCCTGGCCATGTCGGTATCCCTGGGAACGAAGCTGCAGATGCCGCGGCCAAGGCTGCGGTCCTCCAGCCTCGGACAGCTTCTTGTTGTGTCCCTTCGTCCGATTTTAGCAGGGTCATTTGTCGGCGAATTGTATCGCTGTGGCATGCCGATTGGGCTGCACTTACCGACAACAAGCTTCGGGCCTTAAAACCTCTTCCCGTGGCTTGGACGTCCTCCTCACGCCCTTCTCGGCGGGAGGAGGTCGTTTTAGCCCGGTTAAGAATTGGACACTGCCGGTTCAGCCATCGCCATCTGCTGACGGCTGCGCCGGCGCCGTTCTGCCCATGTGGGCACTTGCTGACGGTTAGACACATTTTAATGTCCTGTCCAGATCTTAACACACTGCGCCTCGATCTTCACCTGCCAAATACTTTCGATGCCATTTTAGCGGATGACCCACGAGCAGCTGCTCGTGTTCTTCGTTTTATCAATTTGACAAACCTCGCTAAGGACATTTGATGATGCTGTTTTTTAATCCTATGCCTGTCAGTCTGTCTTTTATCGTGTTTCCCCTTTTAGTTGTTGTTGTCAACTTGTGCCTCGCGGTGCATTCTTAGAGTAGTCAGGGCGCTAATGACCATTGAAGTTGTGCGCCCTAAAACCACAAAAAAAAAAAAAATCTAATCTTCACCGGCTACTGCGTCTATCGTACCGACCGACCGGACGGCTCCGGTCACGGTGGAACGGCCATCATCATACACAAAGACATAGAACACGCAAACATTGTGCTCCCCTAAGTTTGAAAAATTAGAGGCAACCGCCGTCAGGGTCAAGTTCAACGGAGCCTACACTACACTGGTGTCAGTATACAACAGCCCTAAGAACATCAAGATACGCGACATCAGCACTATACACAACATATCACCGCGCGTAATCGCCACTGGATATCTTAACGCAAAACACCCTGACTCGAACTCACGTATACGAAACTCCAACGGCATGAAACTATACGAAAACGCGCTAGGACGAAACTACATCACACTAGACCGACGCACATTCCCTACCGGAGGGGTCACATGCCAGACGTGTTAGACATGGCCCTCATCAAGGGCATAACAACGACACTGAACGTTGCTGTTGAAAACGATCTGCCCTCAAATTACCAACCCGTTATACTGCACATTGAAGAAACACTGCAGCACATGGATCAACGCAGGATGTTACACTACAGGAGCGCCGAATTGGACATTGTTCAAGGAAACGCTTGACAGTCGCATCCCATCCACCCACGCGATTAACGAGACAGCTGAAATTAACGAGGTCGTCCAAACTCTCACCAGCGCCATCCAAGACGCAATAGCCGCCACTACACCAGTCCGCACACCACAACAACACAGTGCTGCCCTGCCCCAGGAGATCCTGGGCCTTATCTCAATGAGGAACCGCCTCAGGAGACATTGGCAGCGTACCACGCGCCAGCACTTCAAACAGCACATGAACAGGCTCCAGGGAATAATCCGGGACAAAATACAAACATTTAAAACACAACAGTGGAACCATAAACTTGAAGGGCTGGACACCACGCGACCTGGCGTGTGGCAGATGGCCCGACACTTCACCAGGGAGAAACTGTACACCCCCACGCTACAAGGGCCCGACGGACCAGCATATTCTGCGGAAGAGGAAGAGGAACTGATGTCCCTCACACTTGCAGCGTCATTCACTCCGAACCTGGATCCCTCAGACCCAGCGTTCACACTTGCGACCGACCAGAAAGTTACACGCATCCTGGCCCAACAAGCGCGCAACGTCATCCGACAGGGTAGCACAGCTGAAGTCAAATGGGCCATCATGCATACCACCGCTAGAAAGGCCCCTGGTCACGATGGCATTCAAACCCGTGCCCTCCAGGAGTTCACGGATGAAGCAGTAGAATACCTCACACATATCACGAATGCCATACTTAAACACCAACACTTCCCGCGTTTTGGAAGACGGCCTAGGTCCTGATGTTCAGGAAGCCGGGGAAAGACCATTCCCTCCCACAGAATTACCGACCCATCAGTCTGCTGCGCGCGCTCAGCAAGATCGTTGAGAAGGTAATACTAAAACGACTCACCAGGCACTGCATCACAAACGACACTCTGAGGCCGGAGCAATTCGGCTTTAGGAATCACCACTTGACAACACAACAACTCCTCCGCGTCGTTGAATACATAACACACGGATTAAACACAAACAAAGCAACTAGGGCGGTGTTCCTGGACATCGAAAAGGCCTTCGAACGTCTGTGGCACAACGGCCTGATTCGCAGACTCAGCGACGCAGGGTTCCCCAACGGGCTCGTACGTCTCATACACTCAAATCTCACGGACAGGAGTTTCAACACCGACGTGCAGGGTAAACAATCGACACGACATGGTATCCAGGCAGGAGTACCCCAAGGAAGCATCCTAGGGACCTTAGTGTTTAACCTCCCAGCTACACGCAACACGACGGTGGCAATCTACGCGGATGACACTGCCATCCTTGCGCAAGATTGGAAGCCGTCTAACATTTAACTCAAGACTACAGACTGCACTCAGAGCGGCAGAGCCGTGGCTGGTGAAATGGCGTGTTAACGTCGACAAGTTGGAAGCCGTTCTGTTCACTATAAGACCGAAACTACTGCTCAAACATCAACACTGCAACCCAATAACACTACATGGACGCCCAATACGTTTCCGCGAGAAGGTCAAATACCTCGGTGTCTGGCTGGACCGGAAACTACTCTGGGGGGGGACCACATTCAACACGTGACCAACAAAGCAAACGAGAGGCTCAAACAACTCTACCCTATGCTTAACAGACGTAGCACACTGAATAGGAGGGTGTCCAGGTCCGTGTACATGATACTTATTCGACCCCTGATGACGTACGCAGCCCCTGTCAGGGGACACGCTGCGCCCACACGCCTGCGCCATCTGCAGCTCATACAGAACAAAGTACTCGGAATCATAAACAACACTCCGCGCTACTCACGCACCACGGATCTTCACCGGGAATATCGGCTGGATACCATCTTGCAGGTGTTCCAAAAACTCTCCACACGAGGCCGGCCGAAGTGGCCGTGCGGTTAAAGGCGCTGCAGTCTGGAACCGCAAGACCTCTACGGTCGCAGGTTCGAATCCTGCCTCGGGCATGGATGTTTGTGATGTCCTTAGGTTAGTTAGGTTTAACTAGTTCTAAGTTCTAGGGGACTAATGACCTCAGCAGTTGAGTCCCATAGTGCTCAGGGCCATTTGAACCATCTCCACACGACTGTTCAATAACACGAGACACTCGCGTAACCCGTTTGTCCTTTCTCTGGTTAACTACGACCACAACCATAGATGGAAACATAATAGACCAAAGACACTACTGGCAAGAAACTAAACATCTATGGTCCATAGCAGGTTAACACGACAGTACTGGCGAATAACAGCGAAAATAGTATTTTGTGCCTTCTATGTTTTTCCATAGTTGCAATGTATATGCAAACAAAGTAATATGTAAAATTTCTGTTGCTATGTTCCGTATGCGCACGCATACAGAACGGATAACATATGTGTTTTTACGGTACTATGTTATAAATAAATTTTCCTATTCTGTCCCCTCGCACTTTACGAGTATATGATCACCTAGAAAGCTATATGGTGTCAACAGATGTAAAAAAGTGCTATGGTATGAAGCTTGCAATTGTTATCTCTTGAATGTACTATTATCTGATAAGTGCACAGGCAGTCTGACGGGTACCACTTATTTCAAGAGACTTTCAGCGAGCGTGACGTCATTTGAAGCCACCGAGGCCCACGAGAAAGACAGGCTGCGACGCATACGTCATAGAGGTAGGCCTTACTCGCTCAAATCAGCAGACAAACTGCATTTCTACATCTTTTAAGTCGTACCTAGGTGCTTACGTATTAATCAGTAATGCATATTTTACTGCAAACTTCTTTTATGGAGTCTTACTGATCACAAGAACTACAACAAAATACGCAGCTGTGGAGTGTGCTGTACTTCAAGATTTACGCTAGATACAACTGAAATAACAGCCCGTTTATAGCATTTAGTCTTTTCTTCGTAACAGCCCTCATTTCAAACAAGATGTAGTGTCTTATCCAACTGATTTCAAACAACATGTAGTGTCTTATCCAACTGATAATCATTTTAGTGTGATTTTAATTTTATTGTACACAGTACAGCCATAAAAATTATTAGTAGGCGTATTGACATCCGACCGTTGTGGGACTAATAAACAATAAGACTCCATAATAGCGGATTCCAATAGAAAATACGATTCTTGTTTGCAAGTAAACACCCAGTTACGATTTAACAGATGCAGAAACGTACACTCGTGTCCAAAATTACAGCAACAAAAGTAAATTGTACAAGGTCGGTTATTTTAGGTACAAAAACGTATAAAAAGGTGATGGTGAAGTAGATATAATGTAACGAACACAGAACGTAAACAACTGCAACATGCATAATGGTAGACAAATATGTTCTCCGTTCTTTCAAATTTAACGGATTTGCACACACATTCCGACAACTGGTTAATGTGCTCAGTATGGAGTGTAACCACCTCTGGCAGCAACACAGCCCTAACAACGGCGTGCATGCTGTGAATGATGTCATCAGTCTCATGTTGATGCAATGACGCCCATTCTTCCTGTAGCGCTGCTCGCAAGTCTTGGAGACTGGTTGGTGGATACTGACGTGTTGGAACCCATGTCCCTAGTGCATCCCAGACATCCTGTATTGGATTCAGATCGGGAGAGCGAGCAGGCCACACCACGCGTGCAATGTTTTCCTTTTCCAAGAAAACATCACCCACCCGTGCTCTATGAGGTCGAGTATTATCGGCCATCAGTACAAAGCCTGGGCCCACAGAACCTCGCCACAACCGCATGTTGTTGTTGTTGTGGTCTTCAGTCCAGAGACTGGTTTGATGCAGCTCTCCATGCTACTCTATCTTGTGCAGTACCTACTGCAACCTACATCCTTCTGAATCTGTTTGGTGTATTCATCTCTTGGTCTCCCTCTACGATTTTTACCCTCCACGCTACCCTCCAATACCAAATTGGTATTCCCTTGATGCCCTACCAACCGATCCCTTCTTCTAGTCAAGCTGTGCCACAAATATCTCTTCTCTCCAATTCTATTCAATACCTCCTCATTGGGGACTGATGACCTCAGAAGTTAAGTCCCATAGTTCTCAGAGCCATTTGAACCTCCTCATGATCTACCCATCTAATCTTCAGCATTCTTCTGTAGCACTACATTCCCAAAGCAACTATTCTCTTCTTGTCTAAACTATTTATCGTCCACGTTTCGCTTCGATACATGACCACACTCCATACAAATACTTTCAGAAACGACTTCCTGACACTTAAATCTACCCTCGATGTTGACAAATTTCTCTTCTTCAGAAACGCTTTCCTTGCCATTGCGAGTCTACGGTTTATATCCTCTCTCCTTCGACCATCATCAGTTATTTTGCTTCGCAAATAGCAAAACTCCTTTACTACTTTAAGCGTCTCATTCCCTAATCTAATTCCCTCAGAATCACCCGATTTAATTCGACTACATTCCATTATCCTCGTTTTGCTTTTGTTGATGTTCATCTTATATCCTCCTTTCAAGACAGTATCCATTCTGTGCAACTGCTCTTCCAGGTCCTTTGCTGTCTCTGACAGAATTACAATGTCATTGGCGAACCTCAAAGTTTTTATTTCTTCTCCATAGATTTTAATTCCTACTCCGAATTTTTCTTTTGTTTACTTTACTGCTTGCTCAATATATAGATTGAACAACATTGGGGATAGGCTACAACCTTGTCTCACTCCCTTCCCAACCACTGCTTCCCTTTCATGCCCTTCGACTCGTATAACTGCCTTCTGGTTTCTGTACAAATTGTAAATAGCCTTTCGCTCCTAGTATTTTACTCCTGCCACCTTCAGAATTTGAAAGAGAGTATTCCAGTCAACATTGTACCCGCCAGGGTAGCCGAGAGCGCTAATGCACTGCTTCCTGGAGTCAGGTAAGCGCGCTGGCCCCGGATCGAATCCGCCCGGCGGATTAACGACGAGGGCCGATGTGCTGACCAGCCTGGATGTGGTTTTTAGGCGGCTTTCCACATCCCACCAGGTGAATACCGGGCTGGTCCCCATTTTCCGCCCCAGTTACACGGCTCGCAGACATCTGAACACTATTCCATGGATTACACTCGACGCAGACATGTGGGGTACAATAATTCCGTCCTGGGGCGTACAGGGTGGCGGCAGGAAGGGCATCCGGCCACCCCTTAAACATTACCATGCGAAACCGGTTAACGATGGCTGACCCTGCGTAACTGCGGGACAAGGTTCAAGCGATAGATAAGTAGACAGATAGAATTCCAGTCGACAGTGTCAAAAGCTTTCTCTAAGTCTACAAATGCTAGAAATGTAGGTTTGCCAACAACAGCATATGACACGGGACATCATCAACAAACGAATATGATGTCCCAAAATCTCTTGACGATGACTGACAGATGTTAAACCTTGCAGTTCACCTGCGCAATTTCATGAACAGGTGTTTGAGTGGCCAGCATAATGCCTGCCCACACCTTTAAGGGATCCTCCTCGATATCGGTCTCTTCCCACTATGTCTGGATCCCAGCATCATGTTCCACATTCCCTTCAGATGCGAATTGTGACGACCTCAGCCCACAGGAAAAATAATTATCAAAATCTGAACTGCGAAGTCATCCAAAATTCTAGTTGGAAAACCACACTCTTTGTTATACTTCTCAATTGGTCACGATCCCACTTTGTTTATGGACTGAAAACTCTAATATTCACGAGAAACTGCTCTGAAATTAACCTGAACCGACGAAATTGTGTATATATTCTCTGAAACTTCAAAGACATCTAAGACAATATCTGAAAGGAATTAGAAAAAGTGACAAAATTTCGTGAATCACACACAATACTTTTAACAATCGCATGAACACTGGGGGGTTTCACCATACATCTATCCACTTTTGAGTATAACCAGTGTCTCTTAATACTATGACTCGTAGCAATACAATATCAAAAACTTTTATCACTGGGTAAACAGTCACTATGTGATTTGACAGCTGACGTTTATAATTCCCGCTCACGTCAGGAAAAGCACCAATACGGGAATAGCAGCTTTTACGTTATTGGTCAGAACGCAAGCAATTATGGCGGTCGCCGTAATTTTCGCGCGAAGCCATATTTCGCGACAAAATCCTCTTATTAGTCACTGTCATATATCTAGTCTCATAACAATACATAAAACTACATAAAATAACTACAATAATTTTGACATGCGAGGAGAATTAGTCCTAATGAGAGGAAGAAGTTTATATTTACTGGTGTTTCAACAATGACTACTAGGCGACTTTTAATTCACTGATTGTAATTTTATTTTCGTTAGCAGAAAGCAAACAAACTAAACAAAGAATGTAATTAAATAGAGTCTGTAATTCTTATACATTTAATAGAGAAGGAAAGTTTCTAGGTCAGGGGATAGCGTTCGGCGAAATCCTTTAACTTTTTGTTGCATACGAAGCGTTGCGTTCGGCAGCACGGTGTCGGCGGCTACGATGATGAGAGGAGGATACAGACAGTTCCGCTGGTTAATCTTCTCCGGCGAAACGCAAATAAAGTTCTGGTACAGCTGTATCATTAACCCCGTGGTGATTACAAACCACAAGACGCCAGTATACGACCGTTGTTGACATGTCCTCTCTTTTAAAGTACATGACGTAGACATTGCTCGTTTTTACACTTTATGCACTGTCCGTGACGCTATCGTCCATAATTGCACAGTTCGTCACATTCATATAGTCTTAGCCACAAATACACAGTTCATAGAATTATTCTTGTGTGTGGAGCACACCGTAAACAATGTCCACTCTGTTCTCGCATTTCAAACTTCGACAACGTCATTGAAAGTCATTTATATTGCACAGTTAATTAAAGTCTTCACTTTCACGGCTTGATAGAATGTGATATACAACGGTTCCACCACCCAAAACCCATACCAGCAAAGTTCATTCGCATAAAAGCACAGTCGGCCACAACCAAGTAATGTTAGCGGCACTTTCACAATCCGGTTTATTTGCTCTTAAAGATCGCTGGCGATGGCATTACATACCACAGTGGTAAAGAGAATTAACAATCTGATAGTTCGGTATCACTGTCCATACAATTACGTATGCTTTTCATAAAACACAGTACTATTTTTCCCGCGCACGCTTCACAGACACACCATCCACCATCCCCTCTACTACGCAACAACCTTTCGACTCTCGATATCACTATCGCTGTCCCCTATCTATATATGTTATATCGTTATCGTAAATTACATAAACCTTTATAAATGTTATTGACTGCATTTTTCACAATTAATAATATTCCAAAAGAGAACTTTACAAACTTTACCACAGGTTCAAAGCAAGAAACATATTTATCCATTGGCAAACGAAATAATCACAATTACAGCTTTACATTTAAAAACCACAGTAGAATGTTACATAATCACAATTAGAAATGCCCATATGAAAAAAAAAAAGAATAGAAATCTAAAGAAAATCACGAAAAAAAATTTATATGCGTAATTAGCAATGCCTTCACAGAACCCGTCGGGAATAACTCTCTAGACCAAACTGTGACTCATGTGTGAAAAGAACATCGTTCGACCATTGAGGTAGTATGTTGACGCATCAACTCTGGAAGTTCCCTTCTGTGAATAAGCTTCAGAGGCACACATGCCGCAGGTCTACGACAATACAGGCCAAGTCTTCTGTACACCGCTTGCCTCGACACAACGCGTCCAGCGGATGCTGCTACGTCAGACACCAGTTGCCGTGCAGTACTAAGGCAGTACTGTCGTGCCCTTACAGCCAAATAACGGTCCTCCGTTCTGAAGTCGCATATAGTCGGCGCTGCTCTGGTCTTCGGGATGCAGTTTCAGTCTCTACACACTCTCGCCACATCCGAGAAACAACAGAACGAATCGCTCTAAGCCATCGGGCCACATCAGTTTGCGACTGTCCTGCTTTCTTCCTTTCTCTGGCACTCCACCGCAGAGAGTCTGATTGGTATCTTCTGTGTGCCATACCGCACCATCTGTGACTGTGTACGCAGCGATTGTGGACGTGGGGCTACACGGCAAACAATTTTTGAGAAAGTAATGTATTCAAGAGTAGCTTCACATATCTGTAACAATGAAGTACTAACAAAATGTCAGTTTGGTTTCCAGAAAGGTTTTTCAACAGAAAATGCCATATATGCTTTCATCAATCAAATTTTGAATGATCTGAATAACCGAACACCACCCATTGGGATTTTTTGTGATCTCTCAAAGGCTTTTGATTGTGTAAATCATGAAATTCTGCTAGACAAGCTGAAGTATTGTGGCATGAGCGGGACAGTGCACAAATGGTTTAATTCGTACCTAACTGGAAGAGTGCAGAAAGTTGAAATAAGTAGTTCTCATAATATGCAAAGATCAGCACAGTCCTCAAACTGGGGAACTATCAAGAATGGGGTTCCACAAGGGTCAGTCTTGGGTCCCTTGTTGTTCTTAATATATATTAATGACTTGCCATTCTATATTCATGAAGAGGCAAAGTTAGTTCTCTTTGCTGATGATACAAGTATAGTAATCACACCTGACAAACAAGACTTAACTGATGAAATTGTCAAAACTGTCTTTCAGAAAATTACTAAGTGGTTCCTTGTAAACGGACTCTCACTGAATTTTGATAAGACACAGTACATACAGTTCCGTACAGTGAATGGTATGATGCCATTAATAAATATAGACCTTAATCAGAAGCATACAGCTAAGGTAGAATATTCCGAATTTTTAGATGTATCCAGTGATGAGAGATTAAATTGGAAGAAACACATTGATGATATGCTGAAACATTTGAGTTCAGCTACTTATGCAATAAGGGTCATTGGAAATTTTGGTGATAAACATCTTAGTAAATTAGCTTACTACGCCTATTTTCACTCGTTGCTTTCATATGGCATCATATTTTGGGGTAATTCATCACTGAGGAATAAAGTATTTATTGCACAAAAGCGTGTAATCAGAATAATAGCTGGAGGCCACCCAAGATCATCCTGCAGACATTTATTTAAGGATCTAGGGATATTCACAGTAGCTTCTCAGTATATATACTCTCTTATGAAATTTTTTATTAACAACCAAACCCAATTCAAAAGTAATAGCAGTGTGCATAACTACAATACTAGGAGAAAGGATTATCTTCACTATTCAAGATTAAATCTAACTTTGGCACAGAAAGGGGTGAATTATACTGGCACTAAAGTCTTTGGTCACTTACCAAATAGTATCAAAAGTCTGACAGATAACCAACAAGTATTTAAGAAGAAATTAAAAGAATTTCTGAATGACAACTCCTTCTACTCCATAGAGGAATTGTTAGATATAAATTTAAAAAAAAAAGAACAAAAAAGAAACAAAACAAAAATATTAATAAAAAAATAAACAATAAAATAATAAAAATAAAAAAACAAAAAATGAAAAAGTTGTTATATTAACTTAAGTATGTTGTTAAATTAACTTAATTATGTCATGTATTGGAAAATTTGACTCGTTCCACATCATTACGAAATATCGCATTCATGATCCATGGAACTAGTATTAATCTAATCTTATCTAAAACTACCTCGTTTCGTAGGTGCCCTGACGTCATCGTTGGCATGGTGGTCCATTGACCGGAATGCCATCTTCTGGGCAGAACACGATCGTGCGCCACCTGGTTGATATTTTGTATGATTATATCGTGAATGAGACGCAGGATGGGGAAAATGTGGTTTGTTGTTTTAGTTTTGGATACCAGTGTTATTTGTTGGTTGAGCTGAGTGAGCGAGCGAGCTCAGGCCTACCTTCGTGACCAAATCACCGCGGCCTGTCTTTCGCGTCTCGTGGGTCTCGCCACGCACATATCGACAACCGCAGGAGCTGCTGTCGACTGCCTAACAACACACTTGGAAATAGCCACACGTTCGGAAATAAAAGAGCCAAATATTTGTGAAAACACAGAATATGAATTTTATTGCTGCCCGTTTCAGTCGCAGCAATTAAAGCTGACGTCTTAGCTTCCTGACTAGCCACACAGTCGGAAATCGCCACATATTCGGAAGTGAAGAGTCAAATGTCTGTGACGAGGAAGAACCTGAAAGTTACTGCTGCTCGTTTAACTCGCAGCAATTCAAGCTGCCCTCTTACGTTCCTGTCTAGCCACACACTCGGAAATCGCCAAATATTTATTTCAGCCTTCGTTCTCTAAACAGACGAAAATGTCAATAATAACGAATATTGCAGAACATATGTGTATTAGACTCATAAAGAGCTACGGTCGCAGGTTCGAATCCTGCCTCGGGCATGGGTGTGTGTGATGTCCTTAGGTTAGTTAGGTTTGGGTGGTTCTAGGTTCTAGGGGACTTATGACCTAAGATGTTGAGTCCCATAGTGCTCAGAGCCATTTGAACCGATTTTTAGACTCATAAAGAAAGTCCCACAATGTGTTAACAGCTATAAGATCAGAAAAAAATTGCATTTAGCAAAATTAAAACATACATCCTTGGATTCCGTAAACCTCGACATTATCTATTACACTAGCACTTCGTCATGTGATGTTGATCTCCTGTCTCGGTTATCACCGCATTCCATGGCGGTTTATATCTCTCATACATTATTAACTAACATTTAATGAGAATGGTGACATTATGCGATAAATTTTCAGTGTGACGTTACCTCGAAACGCCATACTGGAAGTCATAATTCAAGTGTGTTTCATGCTTAATTTCTAGATTACTGGCGACAACAACTCACTCCCGAGAGAGCACTCTTTTATGAAAGCATTAACCGTCGATAAATCATTATGTCACTTTTAATCATTACAAAAATTATAATAAATTGCATCAAGAACGGCGTGTTTTTATAAATATCCGATACTCGTGCATAAAGTCTTGTGAGACGCCCATACGTAACACTTACGAATGTCGATAGCAGTTCCTACCGTTGTCGATATTACTCTTGACGTCAAAATGACTGCACGTAAGCAGAAAGTCTTCTCAAATGAATGTTATCTCAGTCTTATTTGTGACTATATTTACGCACCAAAGGCCTTAGTTCACATGTAGACAGTGTGTTACAACATCGATTTGTAGCGATTTATGTGAAGGATATTAACACTGGTAACAGTTCACGTAGTTTACATCATTTCACGATATACACAGTTTCGCACTCGTTTGATTTTACTGAATTTCTACAGTGAAGAGGTTTATTTCATTTTATTTATTTATTTATTTTTTTGACTATGTAGGAACATTTTAAAGGCTGACCTATGCTGAAGAAAATGTAAGTGATGTATTACTTTCACCATTTTTATAATGTACTACTGCCTACATGACATGTTGTAAGAGGTCCGAGCAGATGTAATTTCGATGTATTGCTCATGCGCTGCCTGCAATAGGCAAGGTATAAGAGAATCTCTGACCAGAGCAGTGGTTGACTGCAGTAGGAACTGTGTAGCTGTAGCAGTAAGTTGTTGCTAGTCTGGAGTCTGCTCTGGTCTGGTCTGGTGTATCGTGTTGGCTGGCCGGTCGCGGTGCAGCGATGCCGGAGCCTGAGTATTACTGTATAAGGTAAAAAGCAGCCTCGCGCATGTGTGTTAATGTTATCTCAAGTCACATGTAAATGTTTTAATACTCTCGTAATAATAATCTTCCTCATAAAAAGTAACTTTTAACAACCATTCATTTCAATTTAAAGAATTTACTAATTTCTCCCATCCATGATCATCCCGATTATTTCAATAGAAACATCAGTTGCTTTTCTTCATAAATGACAGATAGGTCGGCCAGCACTGCACAGAGCTGTGGTGGAAAAATTTATTGTAAGAGCAGATATATTCGGCGACTTCATTGAGGTAAGAAATTTTTCCTTTTTTTATTCAGAATGATCTTTCAGGGCCATGACGCAGCACTGCTGTCGTCCAAAATTTACCAGGTTAAATTCACAGTGAATTATTGAAAAGCCATAAGTGAGCGACAATTTAATTGAGAGGTTAGTTACATTGTTTTATTACCAGGTTTAGGAATTTTTCTGTTGTGGGGTTACGCTAAATGTGAATGAATTTTTGAGCTTAGATTAAATCAGAAACAATTTTGTAGGGAGGTTGCAAATGAGAAAGAATTTTGTTTTGAGGTTACACTAAAATCCGAATCATTATCCATAATATTTATTTTTATTTTGTGGGGAGGTTACAATATTTGTGCAGTTCTGCATTATACACTTTATGCTTAATTTTTGTTTTTTTTGTTGTTTTTGGCCCAAAGGGAGAAACTGCAGTTATGAAATAAATAATTTCTATAGTCAACGGCGAATATGAAGTTCTTTAAAAAAGAAGACGAGTATTCAGTCGCACGTATATCGCAAAGTAGCAGATTATCTAAATTAGTGAAGAAAATTATAGGGGTAAGCACAAATGAATTTTTGGTACCATAACATCCGTTGCCACTAACGGATGCACGGCAGTTATATCTGAATCGCTTTAAGTATCGTCTGCGTAGTCACAAGAACCGCTGTCCTTTAATGAAATAGTAAGTTGCTCTAGGTTATTTTCTATTACACACTCTTCCTTGACTTCTTTATTACGTCCCTCGTGTGTGTTAATTACATCCCACGTGTGTCTTACACTGTTATGCCAATCTGACAATGAAATCTGTTTTATTCTTTGTCAATAGAGGATGTTTCTTTTATCTAAAGACGTTGAAATATATCAAAAACTATACATCGGATCAAAAAAAGTTATAGTTCAAATTTTTTGTTACAATGGGGGGACACCCAATGATACTGCAACCGAGTAATTTACTAATTTGTGCGTGGGTGGTGGGGGCAACTTCGAAATCTTCAACGGGAACCCCTGTTTTTTTATTGCAGATTACATTGTTTTGTCTGAAGCATTTTCTACTCTTCGCCACGGATGGCGTTGTAATTGGAGGAACGGAAATGGGTACACAATCGTAATTTACCATATACTACTCGATGGTACTTGAATATCCAGTGGCAAGTGGGACCCTGCCTCCATGCTGCGAGGGTAGGACAGGGCTGTGTTTCATGGCTTGTGACTGGATACCACGTTCGCAACGTTGCATTCCTCCGACCTATCGAACGGTGAAGTACTCAATGCGCCACTGTGGCAGTGGCTCGAGGCGAAAGCTTCTCTGATTTTCCAATTAGTTTAAGTGTTCCTACGTAATACCGCCAACATCAGTACATTTAGTGATCCACTTTTCAAATGACCGTACACAGGACAGAAGCACATCTGCGGGAATGTCAGGAAGCCGTTTCTGATGCAATCGACCATGTTTTCATGGTCTGTTAGCACTTGCTCGCACACCTTACTATTTAAATATCCCAAGAGAGAAATCCGGCGACGTCACATCCGGTGACCTAGCGGGTCAATTAATAGGGTCACCTCTGCCGATCCACCGGCCAGTGTAAACATGGTCTAATACGTCCCGTGTTTCAATTGCATAATGCTGGGAACCGTCATGCTGAAACTACATACGTTATCCAACCTCCTGGGAAACATCCTGCAGTGGTACCAATAGTTCCTGTTCCGAAAACTTTCGATATTTGAGTCCATTCAACGTGCCGTCGATAAAATACGATCCAATGAGTTTATGCCCCATTATGCCACACCATACGTTAAACAACGAAGTACGTAGATTCTCTGTTGGTCCATCATGGCCAGGGGACATCTGCTGGTTAAGTAATTGTCAATGTCAATAAAACTCACCAACAGCCATGTACTTTAAGCTATTATTAAATTTTATTCTGAAGGCAATCAGTTTCAGCTTTTCATCACACCATCTTCAGGCCACATATGCTTCTATCCAAATAAACGAATTTGTCATATAGCGCCTTATATCACCAGTGATTTATGCCGCTATACGACAAGTTCGTTTATTTGGATAGAAGCGTATAGCAAAATGAAATGCCGAAATTGGTTGCCTTCGGAATAAAATAAAATAATATCTTAAAGTACACGGCTGGTGGTGAATTTTATTGACATTGACAAGTACGCTGATGGTCAGCTTGCCGCAACCAGTGGGCATTGTCTACACTCCAGTAACGCATGTTTTGCCGGTTAACACTACCATGGCTTCTGAATGTAGATCATCGGAAGATAGTACCTCGGCGAAGGACATGAACGTCTTTTGCATTTATTGACGTGCCCACTGGCAAAATACTACCTGGTTATGGAAATCGGCGCTATGAAGTTCTTGATGCAATGACACGTGGTATGGATGATACTTTGACGATGTATTATTGTGACAATACTACCTACAGACATACTGGAATCGCGGTCTGACTGCCTGGTGCTTATCCGTGGGTCGTGGTGCACTGCCGCTAGTACATCATGTCATTAGCTTCTCCCGTAACACGTTCGCTTCGTTTCCTTTTGCCGGTCTGTTCGCTGCCATCAGAATTAAGGCGTTCAAAACCTTGTAAAACAACGAACGAGAGTGAGCTCTCTCTGGAAAACGCTCGGCAACAGCTGAAACGCGTACATTGTATATATATTTTTTGTCATTGTCTGATATGTTATGTACTCGGTGCATGTGCACCATATTTACTTCATCTGTATATTCTCTGTAATTGTAAAGTTAATTACTTAAGAAAAAAATTTGTTGCTCATGGTAAGTCCAAATGACTCACCATCTGTGCCAAATTATTGCCCCCCCCCCCCCCCCGTGGAGAGTTATGAAACGCGTACGTTTCATATGTATTCAGTACCAGCGATGGCGAGCCATGAGAGAATCTCTGACCAGAGAGTTATTTATCTATCGTTACTAGTCTGCGCTTAACCGCGCGAGTGTGCAGTTCCGAGTTGGACGCAGTAGTTGTACGTAGCGAGTCGCGAGAGCATGTAATTCAGTTGCGAGTTGCACTCAGCAGTAGGAAGTTGCTAGTTGCACTCTGTCAGTAGTTGTACGTAGCGAGTCGCGAGAGCATGGAGTTCAGTTGGAGAGTAGTAGCGCGCGGGAGACATAGTTGTGTGTGAGGAGTCGGAGGGCGTCGACATGGGTCTCTGGTCACGGTATATTGTTATCGAAGGTAATGAAGCAGCGTTGCGCTCAGCTAATAATGTATGGTAATTGTAATTAATTTGTTCAAGAAATGCCCCAATAATAATTTCGTTTTCCAAGCAATCGTTTTTAAGAAAATAATCATTACAATTGAAACAATATTTCCTATGCTTTTCCTCCCTGAATCAATTTATCAGATTAAATATTGCACAGAGCCTAAGGTCAGCGCAGCTGCCCTTATAAAATTTATCAGATTCATCTTAACGTTAATTTTGTGGAGACTTAACATTTTGCACATTTTTATTATCATTGACTTTTATTACTGTGGGAAGCTAACATTTGGCACTATTTGCAATTTAATTCCATTCTTTTCATTTAAAATTATTTCTGGGGGGAGGTTACACAGCAGCCTCAACATTGCTCCTACATTTTCCGTAAATCAGGATCACTTCAATTTTTTCTTATGTGGTTGCAACATTCATCGTTCACTTGCACATCTATTCTCCAAAAGATAGGTAGGTGTGCAGGCGATAAAGACTGTGCAAGTATTCTAATGCTCAGAGCCACTATCTGTTCTACATCTGCACGATACATGAGCGCCGGTCGCAGTTTACTGCCGGTTATGATAGGTCGTATTTCTCTGCACCGCCACAGTGGCGCGTCGTATAGTCCCCTGTTTGATATGTCTCAGAAATACAAGGTTGTGAAACGGGTCTCCAATTAGAAGTTACGAAAAACTGATCCGTCCCACCCCTGCGGCATGGAGGTAGGGTTTCACGTACCGTTGGGTCTTCAAGGCCATTGAGCAGCGTGTCGTAAATTATGGTTCTGTATCAGTTTCAATACCTCCGATTACAGCGCCATGTGTGGCGAAACGAAGAAAATGTTTAAGACAAAACGTATGTAGATTTTGCCGCAGAATCGTAATCTGCAACAAAAAACACGGGTTCCCCCTGAAGATTCAAAGTTGCCCCTATCATCCCTGCATGGGGCGGGATGGAGTGGGAGGTGGGGGGGGGGGGATCGTGTGTGGTATCATTGTCCCCCTCCGAGACAAACAAATTGGAATTATAACGTTTTTTGATCCGATGTGTAGTTTTCGAGAAATTTCAATGTCTTCAATTAAAACGAACCACTTGTATACGAACATTTACAGGCTCTGCGCCTATACCTTTGGCCCACTGTAGCGTACTTGGATGACGTTTACGGACGTGGGTTTCTGTCACATGTTATGTACTCACCCGCTCTACAAGTCCTGGAAGTTTGTAGCGGGGATTTCCGAACACCCTGTGTAGAAAAGGAAATGTCTTGACTGTTTCGCTAACTCATCAGCGTCCAGGCAAAACCGCTTTGGATAGAAGCTTGAAATTAGAAGAGGATGTTGATCTTATACTGTAGGCACGCGAGATTTCCACACCCATAAACATCCCTAGGTCCACTGTTTCCGATGCGATAGTGAAGAGGAAACGTGAAGGGACAGGTACAGCACCAAAGCGTACAGGCCGACCACGTCTGTTGACTGACAGAGTCCGCCGACAGTTGAAGAGGGTCGTTATGTGTAATAGGTAGATATCTATTTGGACCATCATACAGGAATTACAAACTGCATCAGGATCCACTGCAAGGACTATGACAGTTAGGCGGGAGGTGAGAAAACTTGGATTTCATGGTCGCGCGGCTGCTCAGAAGCCACACATCACGCCGGTAAATGCCAAACGACGTCACGCTTGGTGTAAGGAGCGTAAACATTGGACGATTGAACATTGGAAAAACGTTGTGTGGAGTAACGAATCACGGTACACAATGTGGCGATCCGATGGCAGGGTGTGGGTATGGCGAATGTCCGGTGAACGTCATCTGCCAGCGTGTGTAGTGCCAACACCTACATTGATGTTTTAAGCACCTTCTTGCTTCCCACTGTTGAAGAGCAATTCGGGAATGGCGATTGCATGTTTCAACACGATCGATCATCTGTTCATAACGCGGAGTGGTTACACGACAATAACATCCTTGTAATGGACTGGCCTGCATAGAGTCCTAACCTGAATCCTATAGAACACCTTTGGGATGTTTTGGAACGCCGACTTCGTACCAGGCTTCAGTGACCGACATCGATACCTCTCCTCAGTGCAGGACGCCGTGAAGAATGGGCTGCCATTCCCCAAGAAACCTTCCGCAACCTGATTGAACGTATACCTGCGAGAGTGGAAGCTGTTATCAAGGCTAAGGACGGGCCAACACCATACTGAATTCCAGTATTACCGATGGAGGGCGCCACGAACTTGTTGGTCATTTTCAGCCAGGTGTCCGGGTACTTTTGGTCGCATAATGTATGTTGAATCTGTGATGATCTGCAGCACGCACCACAACTGGTGTCAATTTGAATCTGGAAAACAGAAAAAAAATTAATTTACGTGAGTGTAGCTAGTGAACCACTTAGAAGTTTTTAGAAATATTGATTTTTGTGCAGTTGGAGAGTGTTTGAATGAAGTAGTTCAAATTTCATCCTAGAAAGGACAGTAATTTGTTCATCAATATTGCTGAAAGTAACTGATCAAGATCCCCTACGTGGTTCACTTTGAAACATAATTTCAAAGTTGTGGTTAAATTCTGAAATAAAAAGATTGAAAATTGTTAGAGTTATGCTGCGTGTCGTTTTGAAAAATCATATTCCGAGCAAAACCCTTGATGACTGCACGACACAAAGCTTTACGCCTCGCCTTGGCCCATCAACACTGACATTAGACTGTTAACGACTGGAAACATGTTGGCTGTGTTACAGACATGAACAAATGAACAAATTCTACTTTTAGAAAACTCCTACCATTCATCTGCTGTCCTGGGACTGGCCCGTCGTACTATTTCCGTTGCAATCGAAATCATATCCATTAGTTTATCATAGAAGGATTGAATTATCAGTTGCTTCAATTCCATGAACGCACAAAACTTTACGATTCCGTTTAGCTCTACTCGAAGCAGGCGAATTGCTTGGACGATACGACGGTTGATTTCATTTGCGCTCCGTATAAACTTACTGCTTGGTGTAACACCTTCTGGGCATCTTGGACAAGTAATAATTATTGTTAAGCCTAAGTCTAGAGAACTTCGTTCTAGCAACGTGATGTCTGCATTGCATATTTTACATCTCTTGTGTTGAGAAATAAAAGACAAGAAAATTTGTAATGTTATAGCTCAATCCGTAATTTACATCAAATATATTTTCAGTACCTTAGCAGAGGCGCTGGCTCCTTCAGAAATGCTCTCAGCCTCATACCTATTCTTCGGACGCTTTAATGACACTGCTTCCACGCCGCGTTGGATATTATGTTTTCATACCTTTTCTTCTCGAGTACACTTCCTTACCACTCATTGTTACCTGAAAGATAAAACTGTATACTATAAGGTCACAAATCCACTATCAACGCTAAATATTGCACACGAAAATCAACATTAGAAACGAAAGAGTTGTCTTTCACGTCCACATATTGACCTTGCTGATTACCACACTGACGTATTATTGTTTTGAAATGCTTCTGACTATATCCCCACACTAGGGGGAGTATTGAGTTGGCGCAGGAAGGCCATTTTGCATCATTCGAGGAGCTAGAGGAGTAGTTCGGAATTCCATAGAAAATTATTTTTTTCAGGTATTAGATTTTTGTCTCATATTTTAGAAAGTTCAAAGTATCTATTAAGCCAATAAAAAAAGATTTCTTGAAAATTCTACAGTGGTGTTACCCCTTAAATAACAAATCGTTACAATACGGATCACAGTTGCGGGTAATGAAGCACTATTCTCACTCTTACCTCTTCACAAATGGAATTAATCACGTAATTGTACAGGGTGTTTCAAAAATGACCGGTATATTTGAAACGGCAATAAAAACTAAACGAGCTGCGATAGAAATACACCGTTTGTTGCAATATGCTTGGGACAACAGTACATTTTCAGGCGGACAAACTTTCGAAATTACAGTAGTTACAATTTTCAACAACAGATGGCGCTGCAAGTGATGTGAAAGATATAGAAGACAACGCAGTCTGTGGGTGCGCCATTCTGTACGTCGTCTTTCTGCTGTAAGCGTGTGCTGTTCATAACGTACAAGAGTGCTGTAGACAACATGGTTTATTCCTTAGAACAGAGGATTTTTCTGGTGTTGGAATTCCACCGCCTAAACACAGTGTTGTTGCAACAAGACAAAGTTTTCAACGGAGGTTTAATGTAACCAAAGGACCGAAAAGCGATACAATAAAGGATCTGTTCGAAAAATTTCAACGGACTGGGAACGTGACGGATGAATGTGCTGGAAAGGTGGGGCGACCGCGTACGGCATCCACAGAGGGCAACGCGCAGCTAGTGCAGCAGGTGATCCAACAGCAGCCGCGGGTTTCCGTTCGCCACGTTGCAGCTGCGGTCCAAATGACGCCAACGTCCACGTATCGTCTCATGCGCCAGAGTTCACACCTCTATCCATACAAAATTCAAACGCGGCAACCCCTCAGCGCCGCTACCATTGCTGCACGAGAGACATTCGCTAACGATATAGTGCACAGGATTGATGACGGCGATATGCATGTGGGCAGCATTTGGTTTACTGACGAAGCTTATTTTTACCTGGCCGGCTTCGTCAATAAACAGAACTGGCGCATATGGGGAACCGAAAAGCCCCATGTTGCAGTCCCATCGTCCCTGCATCCTCAAAAAGTACTGGTCTGGGCCGCCATTTCTTCCAAAGGAATCATTGGCCCATTTTTCAGATCAGAAACGATTACTGCATCGCGCTATCTGGACATTCTTCGTGAATTTGTGGCGGTACAAACTGCCTTAGACGACACTGCGAACACCTCGTGGTTTATGCAAGATGGTGCCCGGCCACATCGCACGGCCGACGTCTTTAATTTCCTGAATGAATATTTCGATGATCGTGTGATTTCTTTGGGCTATCCGAAACATACAGGAGGCGGCGTGGATTGGCCTCCCTATTCGCCAGACATGAACCCCTGTGACTTCTTTCTGTGGGGACACTTGAAAGACCAGGTGTACCGCCAGAATCCAGAAACAATTGAACAGCTGAAGCAGTACATCTCATCTGCATGTGAAGCCATTCCGCCAGACACGTTGTCAAAGGTTTCGGGTAATTTCATTCAGAGACTACGCCATATTATTACTACGCATGGTGGATATGTGGAAAATATCGTACTATAGAGTTTCCCAGACCGCAGCGCCATCTGTTTTTGAAAATTGTAACTACTGTAATTTCGAAAGTTTGTCTGCCTCAAAATGTACTTTTGTCCCAAGCATATTGCAACAAACGGTGTATTTCTATCGCTGCTCGTTTAGTTTTTATTGCCGTTTCAAATATACCGGTCATTTTTGAAACACCCTGTATCTTAGCTACTGATGTGCGTTCTACGTTTTCGAAACAGTGTAACATTCGTTTGAAATGGTTGAAATAAATGATCATTTTCCATCTTCCGCAGTATCGTATCGCTGTCACGAGATAATGTTATCGATAGTCACTTTTTTCAATAATAAATGAAGCACAAACTGATGTACAGACAAGCTGATAGATTGGGAATGCAAGAAAAAATGACGCAAAGAACAATTATGATAAGTGATACATGCGGTTTTGTTCCCTCGCGTCCATGCTTGCGAACGAAATAAGGCAGTATCATATGGGCACACATTTTAAGATACAACTTCTAACAATACCACCACTAGCAAAGTAGATTAGTAATCAGATTAATAATGTTGCTCACGCAGCATATGTTCGCTTTATCGGGCAACAACAAAGTTATTGACTGTGGATGGTATCGTCAGAATGGAAATAATGAAGTCACTGAATAAAAGTCATTAATTTTGGCACTTACCTTGAATGGATTCCCACGTAGACTTCGTCGAAGTTGTTATGGCTCATCTTGTTGATTCTAGGATGATTCCACTTTGACTGCTATAAGGTCCTGATCTGCATTTTAGCAATATTTGAAGACCTAACAAATGCGTTTTTCAGGAAATTCTTAATGATCAAACAATTCCAGATCAGAACAATGGAATGGTAGAAATAATTTTAGACGTAGTGTTCACGATCCACATTTTTATTAAACTTCTTGTAAATTCACATATGCTTCTTCTTGTCACATCACCAAGAAAACAATTTTGTATCAATCTTCATATATTTAATTTCCACTTTAACCAAACACAAGACTTGACTGTTCTTTTACAAAGCGAAATAACAACTCAACTTCTGCAAAGTGAAACAAAGACTGCTCTGTGCGCATTCGCGCCAAAACGGTTACAAGTAAGTTAAAGATTATGACAGTCTCACAGAAATGAATACACACAAGAACCATATCACTGTAATATATCGATACATCGGAGTTCCAATACATTAATAAAACCAAATGTGAATATTGTCACAAAAATATGTCTGTTATTTCGCAGAAAAGTAGTACGATATTACTGGTATCGAGAACTGGGGTTGGAGTGCCGTAATGGTCACGTAAATAAAGAACCATTACAAATTGCAGAGCCGGTTGCACAAACTAGTAGTTTATACTGACTGGACTTGTATCCTCATGAACGAGATGTAGGTTGTCCACAGCAACGAATGAAAAGGTAATCCGACCCCGTCTCTGTTCTTCAGCGACATGAGCAAAGACAGACACTCGATCGCCGTCAGTAAGACGAGACAGGGCAGCGGTTTCTGCACACATCCCCCCCCCCCCTCACCATGCCGATGGTCGCCCCATCTTCGGGCGGAAACTTGGAGAAGTGATGGCGGGAACAGGGAATGGCTGTTCCCCCTCTCCCAGAGCACTCTAGCGGGCACTGTCTGGCGTCGGGTGACTACACGGGAAGCAGTTTAGCCACCGCAGCGCGACGCTGGTACGGCATCAAATATACAACGCACTGCGAACCAGGGCGCGCAACCGTCTGCCCGCAGCGGGAACTGCACCGCACGAGACCGGAGGCAATTTCAGTCGCATGCATCTAACAGTTGCACAAGTGAACGGCTAAAATTACAGGCCGACAAGACGGTCAAGCAGTGGCGTGAGGTATTCTGTAATATCGGATATACTGCTCGTTGTGGATGAAACAGACGAGAGCAGAGGTGTAGACACATTTAGCAGCTATAAAGCATAGCATGCTCACTTAAAAAAATATTATTACAGTGATTAACTACTCGTAGCTGGGCTGATAAACATGTAAAATTTTGTTAATATATCATCATCACCTTTCGACTATAAAGCTATTTATTTCTGAAATGATAATTAATGGATACCCTAGCTGCATAGAGGCGTTGAAATACTTCCTAGGGGACATGTTGAAAATGTGTGTCCCGACTGGGAGTCGAACCCAGGATCTCCTGCTTACATGGCAGACGCTCTACCCATCTGAGCCACCGAGGGCACAGACGATAGCGCGACTGCAGGAATTTATCTCTGGCACGCCTCCCGCGAAACCCACATTCTCAACGTATTGTCCCGCACTACATTCGTAGTGCGCCTAATAGATGTTTTCCCACCATACTCATTACTCGTGGCAGATTAATCTACCAAGTCCCGTAAGAGTTGGGGCATAGCGTGTGCATTCGCACACGAAGGTCAATGGCCGGGAAACCATATTTTGACCATATATGAAGGTAGTATCTGTTCCCGAAGGAACAGTAACCGTTAATGACCACGCAGCTTTGGCTAGAATGAAATGATAATTAAATGGACGCCCTAGCTGCATAGAGGCGTTTATATACTTCCTATTTATTTCTGTAAGTACTATTGGAATTAGAGCAATTCGGGATTATAGCATTGTCCGATTCCGACTGTCTGCCTTGAACTGTGATGTAATGTTAAGACACTGCGAGGCCTATGATAAATACAGGCCTAAGAGCACGGCTGTGGGACGTCAATCGATGTAATGGTAACAGCCGGTCCGCACAAAAGCATGCTTTGTCGAAGATTTCGTGAACCTTATTGACCAAACTACGTCACTGGAGCAATCACACGATCGTAAAATTTTTCGTCATAGTTGTTCGGGTACGGATGCCCAACAGTTAAAAACACCATATGTTGGTGGCGAGCACATTGCCGGAAAAAGAGAGAAATGGAGACGATTGTGGGTGAAACCGTGGATACTGAGTGGAGAAGCTCGAAGTATTCAACCGAATTTGCTTCGTGGGTTGCAATGCGGGGGACATCAAGAAGTAAGAAAATTATTTGGGAACGAGCGGACAAAGATTTAAATTTGTCTTCATAAAAGTGGTCCCTCATATTTGCCTACACGATACTCATTTAAGAAATGCCATTTCTTAATTTCATTGATCATAATCGATGCTTTTGTAAAGCCTGCAGTTGTGTCCTTGATGGTTTAAATAATGGTTCAAATGGCTCTGAGCACTGTGGGACACAACATCTGAGGTCATCAGTCCCCTAGAACTTAGAACAACTTAAACCTAACTAACCGAAGGACATCACACGCATCCACGCCCGAGGTAGGATTCGAACCTGCGACCGTAGTGGTCGCGGTCGCGCGGTTCCAGACTGAAGCGCCTAGAACCGCTCGGCCACATCGGCCGGCTTTAAATAATCAAACACTGCACTAGTTAACTATTTTTTCGTGTTTAGTAAGACACTTTTCGAGAATTTATTCTCATTATCAAAAGGAAATATTCACTTAGATATTTTATACGGTGTTTGTGTGTGCGTTGTTCTGCCTCTCTTGGCCTGCAATTATATTGTTATGATCACCTGCACTCAGACTTCTTTTGCCCGATTTTCTGAAACATCGCATAAAACACCTATGTAAATATTTGTACTTGATAACGAGAATAAATACTCTCAAAGAATTGTGAAAATCGTGAAAAAATACGTAACTGGTGCATTATTTCATTTTGTAAATCATGAATGCTATTTCTGTCAAAGATGGTCTCATGGCTAATTTAAGAATTTCAGAACAGGCGAAATCTATTCCACCTTTCAATATACGAGGGCTATTCGGAGCCGGCCGGTGTGGCCGTGCGGTTCTAAGCGCTTCAGTTTGGAACCGCGTGACCGCTACGGTCGCAGGTTCGAATCCTGCCTCGGGCATGGATGTGTGTGATGTCCTTAGGTTAGTTAGATTTAAGTAGTTCTAAGTTCTAGGGGACTGATGACCTCAGTAGTTAAGTCCCATAGTGCTCAGAGCCATTTGAACCATTTGAACCATTTGGCTATTCGGAAAGTAAGGAACGTTAGGTCGCGAAATGGAAACCACTGTGAAAATCAAAACTGTTTTATTTGCAACAGTTAGCTACAACTTCCAGCTACTTATCTCCATAGTCGCCGATCCGACTTAGACGTTTGTCGTAGCGTTGTACCATTTTTCCAACACTCTCGTTATAGAAGACAGCCTCCAATGCCTTCCGCCAATTCTCTACGCTGGCCTACAGCTCGTTGTTTGTGCCAAAATGTTGTCTTCATAGCCAGCGGTACATGTGAGCAGAGACGAAACTCTGAGGGAGACAATTACGGGCTGTATTGTGGGTAATCAAACATTTGTAATTGAAAACGATGCAGAAGCATCTTCATTGCTCCTGCAGAATGCGGCTGAGAATTGTCTTGAAAAAGAAAACGCACGACAATTATGTAATGTTGGCTGCATAGCTTCAGGCGAAATTTTTCACCAGGTTCATGTGCTCCCTGTGTGCTCAGAACTAAAAAGAACGACGTAATGGGATCTAGGGGCATACTAGAGACACTGCCCAACACACCTGTGCAAAACTTCATCGAATCTTCACCGTGGTTTCCATTTCGCGACCATCGTTCCTTACTTTCCGAATAACCCTCGTAGTATTCGGATCTCACAACGTACCATTGCACGTATTATTCCAGGAACAAGTGAACCATTATAAAACTCACCCAACGAGGAATTTATGAAGTTTATGTTAGGTTAGTTGGAGTAGAAGTAAACACATTTATTTCACTTACATATACTTTGAAAACATTTGCCTTTTCATACCTTCATCTCTTTCCACATCCTTTCCACATCCATATGTAAGCTTAACATTATTCACAGCGCAGCAAATTCGAATGCACCTGACTGCGGCAGCTATTTCTTTGTAAGATAGCAACGCTTATTACGGTTTTTGTAGTCAGCGTGCTTTGTGGTATGAAGAATTTCGTATTTCTCAAACTTCGCAACTATCACTGTGATGGTAACCACGCACCAAATATACTTCGACATTTTATAGTTTAAATACGCTAAAGGGTGCGAAGTGATATGTAAACAATGGCCTCCCTAACTTTTATCAAATATTTTTCAAGAAGCTTCCATACTACACTGTCAAAGATTTGATCAGAGGGCTTTGACACAGCCATACATATGTCTGTGGGCTTTGATAAGTATTTGTGATTGGCCACGAACATTACATTGCTGACGTCATACAAACGTGCGCTTAGGCCTGTAATTATCGTCGGCCACGAAGGCATCGTAATGCAGAGATTAGTTTCTGCATCCTAAGAAGCTGCTTGCATACCTTTATCATTATCTTTTAAAACAACGAAACGCTACGATACAGCGTCTGACAAGAAAAGATTTGTTTTACTTGTCTCTCTGTCCTCATCTTGGCTTTTGTAAGTGTCAATAATGTAAAAAGTTTATCTGAATAATTACTGAGTTATAGAGATATTTTATGTAATTGAAATATTTAAAGCATACGTTCTCAGTATGACTGTAAGTGAACAAACTATGAGTTATTGTTTCACGGGAGGTCGTTTTCAGGAGGACACAAACCGTCGTTTTTCGATGATGAAACGTTTTGAGCCTTATCCTGGCCTTTTAGTTAATTGTTGACTCATTAGAGTAGGAAACTATATTTGTTGGAACCGAAGTCTAACCATTTTATTTTTTACCTTTCCATGGTGTAAGGATTTCATGAAATCCTCACAATCAAAAGCTCATTGAACAACATCGTGAACCTAACATTGAGCGATACAAGAACAGGAAACGTAATTACCCAATATTCAAGTAAGTATTTCTTTGCAGCAAATATTCAGATAATGAGATAAATCTCATCACTGTTGGAATGCTCTTTATGATGCGGCGAAATATGCAAGCGAAACTTCTGAATTACTCGCATCGTTAAATGTCACGTGACTGGAGGATTTTCCGTTGATGTAATTTTCTCTGATGGCACATTTCGGATGATCAATACTCGTTTTCATGCGTAGTCCTTAAGTTGACGGTTTCTAAAGCTGTTACCATTTTGAAGAATTTAATGACTCACTCACAAACTTACAGCTGTGCTCTCTTTTATTTCTTGTATCTAATTGTTCCAATGTTATTGGTATACAAATAGGAATAATTATGTAAACCTCCTGGTACATTTAATGACTACTGTATTATTCGTATCTAACTGTATTTTATGGTGTTGTATGGAGGTTACGACAGTAATCATATTTCAGTGGCATATGTATTCCTGGTGTTCTTATATTATATCCCCAAAATTAACCACCACCAGGTTTTACACCTCGGACAGTACACATTCCTCTCACACTGGCGTACAGCTACACAATGTAACTCTGATTGCTTCCTGGTGCACAACGCTGTTCGTGTTTGGCCATATCCATGCCTGTGTATTCCTTACTGTCTATTTTTGTATGTCTGTAATGTATGATCTCTAATTGTCTAACTTCCCTCTTCCCTTCACTGAAAGTGTAGAAATATACATTAGCGCCATCTAATTTTGAAAATATTCACGCAACCTTTTACTGTCAGGTTTGAAGGGTATCTTTTAATTTATATTTTTAAAAAGCTGATGCTTAAAAATTTGTAACTTGATGTTGTATGATCATCACGTAATACAATTACTTTTGTAATGACAAAATACGTTGCACAGCCATAGAAACTGGTACATCTACCTAATATCGTGAAGAGTCCCCGCGGGGAGCACCCAAAAGTGCCGCAGCACGACGTGGCAGGGACTCAACTAATGTCTGAAGTAGTGCTGGAGCGAACTGACACCAAGATACCTGCAGGGCTGTCCATAAATCCGTAAGAGTACGAGGGGGTGGAGAGCTCTTCCAAACAGCACGTTGCTAGGCATCCCACTTCTGCTCAATAGTGTTCCCACACCATTACAGAGCCTCCACCAGCTTGAACAGTCTCCTGCCGACAGGCAGGGTCCATGGATTCATGAGATTGTCTCCATACCCGTACAAGTCCGTCCGCTCGCTACAACTCGAAACGAGACTCGTCCGACCAGGCAACGTGTTTCCAGTCATCAAGCGTCTAATGTCAGTGTTGACGGGCCCAGGAGAGGCGTACAGCTTTGTGTAGTGCAGTCATCAAGGGTGCACGAGTGGACCTTCGGCTCCGAAAGCCCATATTGATGATGTTTCGTTGAACGAACGGTCCGCACGCTGAGACTTATTGATGGCCCAGCATTGATATTTGGAGCAATTTGCGGAAGGGTTGCATTTCTGTCAAGTTGGTTCCGTTCTTGCAGGATCTTTTTCCGTCCGCAGCGATGAGATTTGGTGTTTTACCGGATTCCTGATACTCACGATACACTCGTGAAATGGACCTACGGGAAAATCCGCACTTCATTGCCACCTCGGAGATGCGGTGTCTCATCGCTCGTGCGCCGACTACAACACTACGTTCAAACTCACTTATATCTTGATAACTGTCCATTGTAGTAGCAGTAACCGATCTAAGAAACTGCGCCAGACACTTGTCTTACATAAGCGTTGCCGACTGCAGCTTCAGTGCTCATATTATCTATCCTAACAACAGTGTGTGAATTGCCGCCTGGAGGGTTTCTTTCATTAAAGCTTTTGTGAACACATTTTAATCAGTTTGCATTAACGTGCGTCATGATATTAAGGATGATGAGATATGTTCAGCTGTTTATTATGCACAAAACGTTGTGTTATATTGATGAGTAGGTGTTAAGTTTCACTCTCTTGCAATGGTATGCTTCCCACTTTTGATGTTATTACATATTTCTCATGGATACCCATCTTGCTGTAGATCTTACGAAAATGGAAAAGGGCCGGCCGAAGTGGCCGTGCGGTTAAAGGCGCTGCAGTCTGGAACCGCAAGACCGCTACGGTCGCAGGTTCGAATCCTGCCTCGGGCATGGATGTTTGTGATGTCCTTAGGTTAGTTAGGTTTAACTAGTTCTAAGTTCTAGGGGACTAATGACCTCAGCAGTTGAGTCCCATAGTGCTCAGAGCCATTTGAACCAAAATGGAAAAATACCGAAATGCATAAGATGTAATCAAGTCAACAGAATACTTTACTCGTGACAGTGTTAATGGAAGGATGTAAGTAGTATACGCAACGATATGACTCACGCTCGTTTGAGCAGTACAGTTATAATCGTTCACACGGTGTCGTCGCTCTGATGTCACTGATATGTATTAACCAAAACAGCCATAAAAATGCACCATCTAACGGAGTTGAAATGTCTGTTTGACAATACAATTCACGCTCGTTTGAACGGTCCAGTTATGCTCTTTCACTTGGTACTCTTACCGTTCTGAAAGGCGAACTTTTACAGTTTCGTCATTTGGCGGGTAGGTGGTTTTTGCGTTCCTTGGAGGAGCGCCCCCATTGGTGGGTGGGATGCCTGGCTCTCACATAAGGGCCTGCGGTTCTGTTCCCGGAATTGCGCATTTTTTATGCTTTTTGTGGGCGACCTGCCTCCACGTTTGGACAACGGTTCTCACGCCCGCTCACTTGGTTCTCTCAAACAGTTCTGACTCCTGTATAGGTGGTTATTAATTCAAGTAAAGCCTAAATCGCACTCCAAGCGATTTCACGCACGTCTTATAAAAACTCTGGTCAATCGGCCATAGCGATGAAATACTCTCGATCTGTTCACTTGGTTCTCTCAAACAGTTCTGACTCCTGGATAGGTGGTTATTAATTCAAGTAAAGCCTAAATCGCATTTCAAGCGATTTCACGCACGTCTTATAAAGACTCTGGTCAATCGGACATAGCAATGAAATATTCTCGATATGTGATATACTGATTCTGCTCTTGATTGATTTATGTATACCACAAGACTTGAAAGCGACTGCGAGAGGGTAAAATTATGCGCATACTAATGTACAATAGCTAACGGTGGGTCATTCACGAAGGATCGGGTCCAAAGGAACGGTTCACTAAAGCAAACGGAAGGCCCGAGGAGCGACTTCTAATGAACAGCCGTTCGCCGCTCACTTTGGTCGCATCAGGTCTCGTTCCCTCAACGGCCGCGGCTGGGCACTTCACCGGAATTGTCAGAACAGTCGTGGTTGGTCTTGTTCCCACCTCAATCTTGTTCTTTTTCGGGTAAATCACTCGCTCCACATTCCATTTCACATTGTTTATAATTGTATAACTCGTATAAAATTAAGTTGCATGTAATATATATGTGGGCATGCGCCTCGAATTTTTTATTCTTTTCTCAACGTCGGTAGAGGTCTTACAAGTTATGCGTATTACTCGGTCGATTTTTCCGCTACAATGACGCACGTTGCGACTCTCTGCCGCTAGACATATTCGAACTGTAGCGTATAACTATATTGGTGTGTGAAAAACAGCGTGCTGTAATCGAGCTTCTAACCACATGAATCTTCGTCCAGACATGGAGCCTCCTCTGCTTCAGCGTGACAATGCCAGACCACACAAGAGCACGGTGACATCTGCAACAATCCGATACTTCAGGTGCACCATCATCGATCATCCTCCCTACAGTCTAGTCTTGGCCCCATTCGATCTCCATCTGTTTCCAAAATTTAAAGAACGGACTTCACTTCGACAGTGATGAAACAGTGCAAGCAGTGGTAAAGTGTGGCTCCGTCAATAAAGTCTAACATTCTACAGTGACGGTGTCAACAAACTAAGCTCTCGCTGGTAGGAATGTGTTCCTCGCTACGGTTATTGTATTGGGAAAGAAATGTGTAGATCTGAAGAATAAAGAAGTAAAATGTTAATAAATCTAGTTTTACGAACTGCCAACATGCTGGAGTAATCGCTGGGCAGCAAGTTGCTCTAATCAGCATAACGACAAAAGAACCAAAGTTGCAAATTACACTTTTATTTACTCGATGACTAGTTTCAGAGTGCGGCCTATTTCAAATCATCCGTACTTTCCAAAATATGATAACCATGTCAAGATAACAAACATACACTGGTGTGTATGAAGAAGTGCAAATGCGTCACTCTCGTCTGTTAAAATGGCTGTCAGAGCTCGCTCAGGAATTCTCTTTCTAAAATACCTGTAACTGATGATTGATTCAATGCATACACTTTGGGGCACTTTTCATTTGCTAACTGATCGGAAACTGGTTACCTTTTGCGATTGTAAGGCTCTTCTCACCAATTAATGATTTGAAAAAAAGTGTTTTATCTTTTCACTTGTTCAGTTTCGATTACCTCCCAGCACATCCTCTTCTGTCCCGAGCACATATTAAAATTACAAGTGAGCTAAATTTATGTTAACTGCAATCTGTTAATGCTAGTTAACAATGAATGACCCTCAAAAAACTTTTTTAACCATTGACAATTTTTTATAGATGGTATCACATATGATACCTTGGGACTCAAGCATGGCCTTTATACCCACAACTATGCTGTTTAATTTTGGTTTATTCCAAAAAAATTCCAGTCAGAAATATTACACAAATTGTTCATATTTTCTGTAGATACCATGATAAGTGAAAACAGAAATTTGGTATCAAAATTTTTAACTATATTATGTAAACACTTAAAAATATATAAACAAAATTACCATAGCAAAATGTGTCAAATTATTGTTCCTCTTTTGGTATTATCACAAGTATCAAATGTAAATTAACAACACTTATACTAAGTTTATTTTATTTTTTGTTGAATTTGTTAAAACAGTTCCTGTCAGCAGTGAAGCAAAGGAACACTTTGCACTGCTCACATTGTACGAGAGTGAGACTTCTACAGCCTTCTGCCCAGCATTTTGACGTGTTCTTCTGAACATGGTTCATCATTTCAGGCAAATGAAGCTTGTTTGCTGGTCTTTTTTCCATTGGTGGTAGTGGGATGGGACGTCTTATTCTTTTCTTATCTTGCAAATAATCTTCATCTTCGGAGTCTAGTTCATGCTCAACAGGTTCGATCAGTAAACTTGATCGTTGGTGAAAATATATCAAATCTTCTGCAATATCAAGCTTGAACAGATAGTATGGCACTGTATGTTTCTTAGCAATACCATTCTCCATTGCAGTCTCTCTGTATTCCAACAATGCAGCAGCAATTGCAAAATCAATAAAGTGATGAATCACTCTGATGGTCCATTTGTGGGTCTGGGCTCTCATCCCATACTTACCCACCATCCTATCTAACAAGTCAACACCTCCCATGTAAGTATTGTATGCCTTTACTACACATGGGCGAGGAACTTCAATGTAATTTTTTTAGACCACCGAGTGCATTTTTCAATTGGCTCAACACCTGATTCTGTTGAAGCCAAATAAATCGCTCGGTTGTCAAACCATTTGATAATTGCTAGGTTCCCGTCATTCCTTACCACCTGATCATGGCTGCCTCTTGTCTTTCTCATTGTTGCATCTTCCTCAAACAGTATACTTCTGGGGATGCGACTCAGCATTATTGTACGAGTGGCAGTAATGTTCCTGTCTCTCAGTAACTTGTCGAGGAGGGGAACATAAGTAAAATATCTGTCAACATAAATTGACGACTTCTCTGTCAATGTATCACTAAGTTTCAACACTACTCTGACTTCTACATCTAACTTCTCTGGAGGGGGCACTTTTTCAGACTGAATTTCTTTCCCTTTTCCTTCGTACATACAGAAGTCAAGGGGTATGCCATATGGATTTGCCATGACAAAATTCTTCAAATCTTCTGGACTAGGTTTTCCCTTTACATACTGCTTTGTTTTCACTTGTCCACGAAACGGAATCATCTGCTCATCGATAGATATTTCCGTTGACCAATGGTTTTCTAACCATCCATTTCTAACAGTCTCCAATATTGGTTTTATTTTCCAAAAGTGGTATTGCTTTTCCTGTTCACTAACAGCATTGTCATCAACTAATTTTATATTGTTCCTCAGTAGGTAAAATCTGTTTCTTGAAACATTATCTGCAACTAGTGGGTACCTACTTTTCCTCTCCCAGCACATTCTTAGACGTGGTACACCTATAAGTGCTGCAACAATACTCACTCCCCAAAACTTATGCGTTTATTCTACAGTACAATTTAGTGATTTTACTGTTTTACTGACTTGCATATAATTTGTGAATTGAGACATATCCTCAAAAAATGAACCATGAAAGTATTTGCAAAAGTATTCAAATGTTTGCTTGCGTTCATCTGTGGCTACTGATGTGCTGGCAGCAATATTGGATTGGAGGTTTTTGGAAGTGCTAAGCACCTGAAAACTTAAAAAAGGCAAATTAGTTTTTTTAAGTAAACCATCTACTAAGAGACTGTAATTTCTATAATAACACACTTATTCTTACACATTTGTGTGCCTCTAAAACTCGCTTCTTTCTCGGATTTTAGCAAGAGGTACAGTTTCTTCATCTGATGAACTTTCGTCAGTCTGATTTCTTTGCATCAAAGCGTCATCTTCATAATCAGACTCATCAAACTCTATGTCAGACTCATCTGGATCAATTCTGTTAACCAACTCAGTGATCTCTTCATCAGTAAAGCCTGATAATCAAGCGGAAAACAAATATAACTTCACTTCCAGTGACGTGAACAAAATCGGCATTGAGTCCCAGGGTATAGTATATGATACCCAAAACATTAGCTTTTATAAATCCTGTATAACGTTAATTTATAGTTGACTATTGCGTGAGTATTGTCTGTAGAGCTTTCCTAAGTTGTTAATGCACGTGAAAGCACATGTAATTGATAAAATTAATGTCTTTACCTTTATTTCGCAGAGACATGCTGTGCAGTTCCAGAATCCGTATTATCCAATCTGTGCTGTCGCCTAGTGGCGCTTGGCAGAAGCACGAACAAGCGAGCTGCAGCAAGCGCGGTGTCTATCGTGTATGATACCACAGGCCAAAAAAGATTCCGCTGCGTAGGCACTCCAGAAAAAAATAATACCTGGAGGTATCATATATGATACCTGGGGACTGAAGAGGATATCAATGTATTTGCCGCCGTTGCTGATACAAACCTTCTAATTTTGGTATGCAGTTTTTCAGATCGTTTGTCGGAAGTCGTTAAATCTCCAAATAAGTTTTCACTTTCCTCAGAGTAGGGCATTTGATGTGTAGTTGATTTACACACCCGCAACTTGCAAAAGTAAACTAAAAATTTTACAAAATGCATTACACTGCGTTGTCTGTGATCATGATATTTATTCTGCTACCGGTTTCGGTCTTAAACCATCTTCAGCGGCAGCTGTACAACTTACAAAAATGAGCAACGTGAGAAAGTAAAACTAAATAAGATCAAAACAGAAAAAACCGTTGAATCAATGGAGAGACGCACAAAAATTATTGCAGATTTATCACATGTCATACATGCCTTGACATACGTTACTACTGAAACCATAACTGCCATTATAAATGAAAAATTGTAGCAAGATTACAATACGATGGCCCACTGACAAAAGGACAACATGTGATGTATAGCAATACAAGTCAAAGAACTTCAAAGTCAAAAATGACGGTTTATGATGTATAGCAATATGTCAGAGAACTTCAAAGTCAAAGATGACAGTCTTGACCAAATCCCAAAAAGTTGCATTGAACATTCTTGTGGTAATCAGATTACAAAACTGAAACGTTAACAATTGTACACCTATTGATATTACATAAAAACATAAATAAAATACATATAAAGAAAAGAGTAACCAGCTACAAAGCAGTCCAGGAAATTACAAACAGTCAAGTCATATCTGACGAAAATACACATAAAATAAATTAGTATTAAGGAAATACAATTTTTAGGAGTGAAGAAAAACAAAAACAATGTACAATATCTAGATTTAAAACACCTAAATCTTTGTTTTTGTGTTTGTGAAGAAACACCTGACAGACTGAAACTTCCTGGCACATTAAAACTGTGTGCCTTTCGCAAAGGTCCCGAGTTAGTGTCTCGGTCTGGCACACAGTTTTAATCTGCCAGGAAGTTTCATATCAGCGCACATTCCACTGTAGAGTGAAAATTTCAACATACCTCACAGACTGTCACCTTTGACTTTCACTTTCTTTGACTTGTATTGCTATATGTCACATGTTGTCCCTTTGTCACATTAGATTAGATTCAGTTTTCGTTCATAGAACCAAAAAAATGAAATGATTCTCGTGGGTGTGGACATGTCAGAAAGTATAACATAGAAAATATAAAACATTTGAACGTAATACTTACTACCCTGGTCATTTGTCAGAACATCATCAAAATAGGTGAATACATTACAGTAAACTGGAACTGCTAATATTTACAAAATTAATACACTGTCAGAATACAACATTGTTATGCACTTGTAATAAATTTATCATACATACCTAACCATTACTATTGTTACCAGTTCTGTCAGAAGACCAGTTCTGTCAGAACTGAAATCTAACAAACATTTTTACTGAAGCTGGTCTAATAGTCCCTGTTAAGATATTCATCTATAGAGTAGAAGGAGTTGCCTATCAAAAAGTCTTTGAAACTCTGTTGAAATTGTGCTTTTTTATGAAACCAAGTTTTTAACAGCTGCTGGCAATTTATTGAAAATGTGAGTTCATGAATACTGGACCCCTTTTTGCATGAAGGTCTTTGTGTAGATGTTCTTACGCCTAGTACCGATACTATGTCTTTGCTATTGGTTGGAAATCGAGATATATTCCTTGAAACAAATTTCATTACATAATAAATATTCTGAGAAGCAGTGGTTAGAATACAAAGTCCTTGAACAGGTTTCCGCATGATGTTCTTGAATTTACATCACAAATGATTCTTATTACACACTTTTACATGCTAAAAACTTTTTCTCGGTTGGATGAGTTACCCCAGAATATGATCCCATATGACATAATAGAATGGAAGTAAGCAAACTATGCAAGCTTTTTTTATATTTATATCTCCTACATCTGACATCATTTTCACTGAAAATACAGACCTGTCTTGGCGCTTAAGCAATTCTGTGGTACGCCTTTCCCAACTGAATTTATTAGAAAATCTCTTACAGGTTCTGAAATACATGTAGTGGATCTTTTCAAAGTTTAATGACAGTGAATTAGGTTTAAACCTTCTATTAATGTTAGTGAAAGTTGATTAGCAGCTATTTTTACATCTGTACTTTACTTGCTACTTATTGCAATATTTGTATCATCTGCAAACAAAAACAAACTTAGCATCTGGCAGTGTAACAGACGAGAGGTCATTAATGTACACAAGAAAAAGCAATGGAACCAAGATGGAACGTTGAGGAACACCATACATAATTAATTCCCAATCAGATGAAGATTGATGGGGCTTCCTGCACAGGTATTTCGCAACGACACCCTTTGTTTCCTGTTATTTACATAAGAATCGAACGATTTCACAGCATTGCCGGTGACACCATAAGATTCTAATTTACTCATGAGAATGCTGTGATTTTCACAGTCAAAGGCTTTTGACAGGTCGCAGAAAATGGCAGTAGCCTCTGATTTATTCTCTAATGAATTAAGTACAGTCTCACTGTAAGTGTAAATAGCTTTCTCTATATCAGAACCCCTAAGTAATCCAAACTGTGACATGGAAAATTTATTATCTGCAGTCAGATGCTTAAGGAGACGCTGGAACACAATCTTTTCAAATATTTTTGAGAAAGCCAGGAAATGTCAAATTGATCGACAGACTTGTGGTATCTCTTTATCTCCCTTTTTGTGAAGGGGCTTAACTTTGGCACATTTTAGCCAGTCTGGAAATGTTCTACTGATAAGGGACTGATTACACAAATAACTTAAGATGGAACTTAACTGACATGAGAACTCTTTGATTAATTTCATTGATGTGTTATCATACACACTAGAATACTTAGACTCTGGGCCATCGTATTGTAATTGTGCTACAGTTTTTCATTTATATTGGCACTCATGGTTTTCAGTAGCAATGTATATCAGAGCTTGTGTGATATGTGATAAATCTGCGATAATTTCCATTGATTCAACTTTTTTTTCTGTTTTGACCTTATTTAGTTTTGCTTTATTTCTCCACTTTCGTATGTTGTACAGCTGCAGCTGATTTAAGACTGAAACCGGTAGCAAGATAAATATCATTATCACAGACAGCACAGCGTAACGCATTTTGTGTAATTCGTATATGCTGTTGACCAGCACCTAATCAAGATGCAAATTAATAATGTTAGTCTGATAGATAATAGTTTACTTCCAGTTGTTTCACGCTAGTAATGCCCATAAAAATACAATCATACACTTCTCTGTAAACAAACAAAAACCAAGACATTATACTTTCTACAACTACGGTCTTACCTTGAAAGTGAATGACGAATGGGCTTGTCTACACTGGGTCATAGACAGGTTCCGTATTTCATACTTCAACTTGTTCTGCCCACTCGATGCGTGGCTGGCAGTCACTGGCTTGCCACATCTCGCAACTAATGTAATGCTTTCCAAGAACTAATTCAGCTAAAGTAATCGAAACAACAATCTGTCTACATTAGGTATTCAATGAGTTTATCGTGCAGAAGTAATATTTGTGCGTACTTGATATTTTTTCTGGAAATTTATCTAAAATCTATATAGCACACAATCAGATAAAGAAAAAAGGTGCGCTGAATAGCCCAAAAATGATAGATTCCGAGAAAGGAACGACCACCAGTGAACTAGTTCCCAAAGATGAACGAGTTCGTCCATATGTAATAACAGCTATTCAGCAATTGAAAATTGTGATCATATTGTGCACAGCTAGTCAGATCTTGCACAGGGACCTTCAGAACTACAGCATACTATCATGAACTCGCAAAAAATGTGTATTTCTCAAAAGTCGTGTGCCAACTTCCCAGCTATTCTGAATTGAGATCCTACCTTTTTTTGGTGAAAATCTACAGAACTATTCAAATCGCTGTAGTGGCGTCAAACAGAAAGGCTTGCAGCAGATGGTCGAACAGCATCCGACGGGGTCTTCCGGCTAATAATTCCACAGATCGTTTCATTGGACTGTAAGTGCATAATAAACAGCACCATTCGCTTAAAGAGAAGGCTATGGATCTCCACAACAATACGTAACTAAACTGAACTCTATCCGAACAGGCCCTGAAGGCTCAACGGTAAAGACCGACTGTCGTGTAATCCTGAACCCACAGGCGTAACTGGATGCAGATATGGAGGGGCACGTGGTCAGCACAAGGCTCTCCAGGCCGTTGTCAGTTTTCGTTTCTTGAGCCATTACTTCCCAATCAAGTAGGTCCTCAATTGGCCTCACAAGGACAGAGTGCACCCAGCTTGCCAACACTGTTCGACAGGCCTGGACGGTCAGCCATCCAAATGCGAGCCAAGCCTGACAGCGCTTAACTTCGGTGATCCGACGGGAACCGCTGTCACCACTGCGGCAAGGACAGTGGTCAAGATAAAAAACTACCATCACATAATGTACTATATTCGGTCCTGTGTGACCTGGACAGGGAGGCGGTGAATTACTGTTTCTTCAGTAAAAATTGTATTGCAAGTTAAGTTTGGGTTTTCAAAAACATCTGACAATTGAAGTTACATTACCTACAATTGATTCACAAACAATGAGATTTTTACAGCAAGTATGATCTAACCTCACTAAAAGGGCATAAATACAAATCATTAGATTACATATACCTGAGTTAACAAATCTTAGAACCATTACAAAAGGGAAATATCTAACTAGTCTTTTCCTCAAGTCAGTTTACGTACATTCTGGGATTACTCAACAATTACAAATTATCAGGCACCTCATGTACACTAATGCACTGGCAAAACGAAAATCATAATTATTTAACATCTTTACCTTGCTTGCGAGAAGACTTCTGCTTACATGATCTCGCAAGTCCTACATTAATATTGTTGTGAATTGGCAGGAGCCAATTCAAGGAGTTTGGAGGAAGCCGAAAGGCACGCGATTAAGCTCACGCAGGTTGGCGTGAGGTCTGGAACAGGTTAGAGAAATAAGACTAGCAAAACAAGAGTCACTGGTAGAATACTTAACTTTAATCCACAATTGGCGAACATCTCTCGTTACTGTACATGCTTCATTAGATACATAGCGGAGGATAAATGGCGCCTTGCTAGGTCGTAGCAATTGACGTAGCTGAAGGCTATGCTAACTATCGTCTCGGCAAATGAGAGCGTATTTGTCAATGTAGCATCGCTAGCAAAGTCTGCTGTCCAACTGGGGCGAGTGCTAGTACGTCTCTCTAGACCTGCCGTGTGGCGGCGCTCGGTCTGCCATCACTGACAGTGGCGACACGCGGGTCCGTCGTATACTAGCGGACCGCGGCCGATTTAAAAGCTACCACCTAGCAAGTGTGGTGTCTGGCGGTGACACCACAAATATAATACTTGGTGGGTTCACAGGACACACCACAAAAACTGCCTACTCCATCGTCTTTCGCTCACCGACAGCTACCCACTACTGTGTGCCAAGCGCCCTCTTACTCCAACACTACAATCTCAGACCAGAAATAGTATCTTTGGCTCTATGGTCGTGCACAACGATCCGCATTATACAGCCTATCAGAGACGTACATCGTTTATAACATAATAATTTCATTTTAGTTTACATTAATATTATTATCTTATTTGGGTGCCACATACAGGTGTGCCCCAGCAGACGTCTTTCAATAGTAACGAAAATTTGTATAGTCAAACTGTGTTAACTGATTTAATTACATTTTTAAGCCTGTTATCTGTGTTGCTATGCGTGGTTAAGTGCTGATGCTGCCGTAGGATAATCAAAGAAGGAGTGGTATGTGTAGACAGGACTGCACGATGTTAAAAATTCTGCTTCTAGATAGTTGTCATGGGAGGGACGTAAGCCAGATGATGCAGGACATATCAGGAACAAGGTACCAGGTCGCAAGTATTGTGAAATCAATTGATAGCCTTAGCCAGGTGACTGAGGACAGAGGTAATTTGTTCAAAGTTTTGGCAAAGAAGGTCGGGTTACTGTAGTTGTAGAAACAGGGAACAGCCTGGCTAAGAACAGTAATTACAGCATTAGGAATGACTTTTATGAAATAAGAGTAGAACTACATACACAAATGTGAGTTTTGTGGAGGTCCTGCAGCGCCGTGACCAACCCTGGGCAAATTCTGCTGTGAGTCGTATGAAGATTGAGTTGAGCAGGCTGCTGCTGACTGAAGCGAAATCTCATATGAGTGCATTACCAGCTGCTTCAGTTGGGAGATGGGAATAAACTAGACATGGCCAGCACCTTAATAGGAGAGGGAAAGATAGATTGGCCAAGCTTCTTGCAAACAATAATAATAATATACGGTGGCCACCATCACACACAGAAAAATCCCTGGGGTTACTGGTGTCAGAGGGGCACCTTTTTAAGGTCAGAATCAGTATTCACGCAACCTGTTTTGAAAAAGTAAAAATAACAGAGGAGCCCCACAAAATGATTAATAACGCACAGAAAACTAATGTTTGCTTGTTTTATCAAAATACTAAAGGATTGAGTAATAAGTTAGAAGAACTCTTTTGCTTGGAAAATTTAGAGAGCTCTGAAGAGATAGACATCTTGTGACTATCCGAGCACCACTTAACCACAAGCTTAGATAAGTTACGTATAAAAGATTACACTATTACAGCTTACTCATGCAGAGGTAACATAGGAAAAGAAGGAGTTGTTACGTACATTAAGACAGAACACAACTTCAGAAACAATGAGACAAGTAGATTTTGCAGTGATGAGCACACGGAGGTGTGGGTTGTGAATTAACGCTGAAAAAAAGTTCACTTTTAATTGTAACTGTAGATAGATCCCCACTGGGAAATTTGGAAGAATTTATGGATTCCTTACTGTCCTATCTGTCAGACAGCAGCAAGCAGTTAATAGTCTGTGGTGACTTCAATGTAGGTTTCTAAAGGATTCTGATAGTAAAAATGATCTGGAAACCTTATTTGGATAGTGAAATTTGGTCTCAGTAATTAACTTTTTAAAACATGTGATAAAACCAATAGGACCCTAATTGATATTCTTTTCTTTGATGAAACTCGAAGTAGGAAAATAACTGTTTACCCAGTAACAGATGCTCTCTCTGATCATGATGCACAGTTCGTTAGGATAAATAACATAGCGCATTAAAGTATCGATACTCCTCAGCGGAACTCAAGCAGAATAATTAATAAATCCAGGACACATGTTTTTAAAAATAGTTTACAGGGGATGATAGGGTATGGTATGTAATTTATAACGAACCAATGCTAATATAAAATTTAATCCATCCCATGATAAATTCTTATCATATCTGAAAACAGCTTTCAAAATAAGCTAATAAGAAAGGGCACTAAAAACTATGTAAAAACCATGGATCACTAGAAGGATTACAGTATCTTGTGAAAGAAAAAGGGAAATGTATCTTTTGGCAAGGACAAGCATGGATCTTGCAGCAGTTGTACACAGCAAAAAGTACTCAAAATTACTAAGAAAAGTTACTCAAAAATCAAATAACAGGCACATAATGTCAGAAATCACTACATCCGACAATAAACTTAAGGATACATGGAATGCAGTGGAACGAGAGACATGACAACCAACCACAGAACAAGACAACATCACTATTGAATGGAATGGAAGGGCTATAAATGTTGAGTCACATATAGCAAGTACATTTAATAATCATTTCTTAAATATAGTAGAAATCATAGGGACAAACAGTTCAAGAGCAAAATCACAGCAGTATGTGGAAAAAGTAACTTTCATAAAATTCAATCATGTGAATGTATGACGAACGTCTTCTAAAATTAAGGAAATTATACAGTCTCTCAAAAATAAAAGCTCATCTGATTTTGATGGTGCTTCTAACATAGTACAAAAACTTTGTTCACATGTAATAAGCCCAGTCTTATCTGAAATATATAATACACCACTAACATAAGGCATTTTTCCATAGAGACTGAAGGACAGTGGCATATCTAACAAAAAGAATGGAGAAAGTTATACTTAGTAATTCAAGCAATATAGCCCAGGGACATAATTCTGGGGTTTCCCAAGGTTCAGTGTCAGGTCCACTGCTGTTCCTCGTGTACAAAAACGATCTTCAGTCTAGTATACAACAAACAGAATCAGTTCCTTTTGCAAATGACACTAGCATTACAATCAGTCCAAAAATATGTACATAAACAGAAGAAATGGTGAACAAAGTTCTTAAAAGTATCACCGACTAGTTTTCTGTGAATGGTCTCACCTCCAATTTTAAAAAGACTCAACATACTCAGGTCTCTGCATCTAGAGGTACTACACCAATAATAAGTGTAATACATGGTGAGGAAATAATAAATAGGATGGAAAGTTCAAAATTCTGATAAGAATTTAAATTGAAAAAAAAAAACATTTTGGAACTCCTAAAAAAACTTAGTTTATCCACGTTTGCACTTAGAATGATTGGAAACCTTGGGGGAGAGACAATCAGTAATCTGACATATGTTGCATATTTTCATTCAATAATTAACCTAGAAAGGTGATCTGGGGTAACTCAACTTTACAAAAGAAAGTCTTCATTGCTCGAAAAAGGGCTATAAGAATAAGATGTGGTACTCACCAACGATCATATTGTAGACATTTGCTGAAGGAGTTGAGCATTCTGACTACGACTTCACAGTATATTTATTCCCTCATGAAGTTTGTTGTAAATAATCCACTACAGTTCAAAAGGAACGATGAGGTCCATAATTACATTACCATAAGAAATAATTACATTCATTATTTCACATTAAGGTTGTATTTAGCACAAAAACGGGTCACATTGCTGCAACAAAAATTTCTTACCACTTAACCAGTGATATAAAATATCTGACAGTCAGCAAAGTAAAATTTGATAATAAACTTAGAAAGTTTCTCCTTGACAACTCCTTCTATTGCGTAGGAGAATTTCTATTACTGTAATGTGTAATAGGTAACAATTACTGACATCTATACATCCTTTTCTTTTCGAAAAAAAAGGAAAAAACCTAGAATTGTGCAGAATGGAACCGTGTGTACAAAATAATTTCCGATGTGAATGTAAAATGACTCGTTCCACATTATTATGATCTATTGTGCAAAATGATCCATGGAACATGTAACTAACTTAACCCAAAAATTTTTCGCTTGCGAACATATTTGCCCCTTTTTATGCTGAGAGAGAAGGAGATAGCGACAGTGGGAAACACAGGGAAAAGTAATACCAGGTGTAGAAGTATGAAACCGAAATTTGGTTGCAATAATTACATGTCTGTTGTTTGAAACTGATAAACAATATTTTATTCAAAATAATCGCTATTACTGTTTATACATTTCTCCCACCTCTTCGATAGGGTATGAATCACACCAAAAAGCTTTCTTCTTTTCACACGAAGCAGTCAGTGAGTAATTTTTTTTTACATTTTCATACCAGTTCAAGCGTTGTTCAGGGAGATCGTGTCCCACTGATGCAAATAGATGATAATCGGGCAGAGTCACGTCTGGAGAATAAGCCACACGCCCTAGTATTCTCCAACTGAACGCCTCTATCGTTTCCCTGACCCGTTTAGCTGTGTTGAATTGGCCCGATACCATGGAGCAATGTGACTGCGTTGCCTTTCCCCATATTCCGGTCGTTTTTCACGTAATGCTCGATTTAAATCGATCATTTGCTGTTGGTAGCGATCAGTGTTAACGGTTTCACCGGGTTTTAGCAGCTCATAATACATGACACCCTTCCGATTCCATCAAACACAGAGTGTTGTCTTTTTTCCAAAGCGATTTGATCGTGTAGTGGATGTCGATGGTTTGCCTGGATTCACTCATTATTTACGAGGATTCTCAAAATATATCCAGTTTTCATCACCTGCCACTATTCGACGGAGAAACGACTTTCTTTTGTATCTGGAGAACAGCATTTCACAAGTGGTGTTTCGATTTGCCTGCTGTCTTTCATTAAGTTCATGTGGCACCCATTTTCCCACATTCTGCACCGTTCCCATAGCTTTCAGTCGAAGAGAAACGACTTTCTGCATTACATTTAATTGTTCCACGAGTTCCGTTGAGTATGAGTATCATCTTCATCCAATTAAGCCTGCAATTCGTTGTTTTCGAACTTTTTCGGTGGTTTTCTGCGCTCGTCGTTTCTAACGTCAAAATCACCACTTTTGAATTTTTTGAACCACTCGAAACATTGTGTTTTCCCAAGAGCATATTCGCCGAAAGCTTCCACAAGCATTCGATGCTAGACTGCAGCAGTTTTCTTCAAATGATAACAGAAAACAAATCCTGTCCATAAGCCGTAGTTCGTAGACACAAAATTCGACATGTTTACGCGTTTGAAACAAATACCTACGTATGGAACTTCGGTTACTGTGTGTTGACATTCTTTGTCAGCCGTCAAAGGATGCAGATGGCGCTGCAGACGCGGTCTCAAGGGCCCTAAACGGACGGACAGCACCATCTATAGGAAAATTCCAGTTTCATACTTCTACACCTGGTAAATACTGGAAGATAGTAGACGGTGGTTGCGGTAAAGAAAGAGCAAAGAAGACAATGGCAGTGTGAGAGAAAGAGAGGGACACAGTGGCAATGGAAAACAGTTGGCAATGACAGAACAACGCTAGTAAAAGAGCGAAGAAGACAGTGTCAGTGGAAGAGGACTGAAGAGAAGGAGAAAGTGGGAGTGGGTGAGAGCCAGTGACAGTGGTTGTGGTTGGCAGGAGAGCCAACACCGTGTTACTAGAGGAAGCCGAAAGGCACGCGTTTTAGCTCAGGCAGGCTGGCGTGAGGTCTGGAACAGGACAAGGAAATTAGAATTTAGAAAAAACGGACGTAGTTGGTGGAATACTTAACTTTAATCCATTAACGGTGAACGTCGCTCTTGACGGTACATGATTCAGTATCAATAGTAACTGGTAATGGCGCCTTGCTAGATCGTGGCAAATGACGTAGCTGAAGGCTATGCTAACTATCACCTCGGCAAATGAGAGCCTATTTTGTCAGTGAACCATCGCTAGCAAAGTCGGTTGTACAACTGGGGCGAGTGCTAGGATGTCTCTCTAGACCTGCCGTGTGGCGGCGCTCGGTCTGCAATCACTGATAGTGGCGACACGCGGGTCCGACGTATACTAACGGACCGCGGCCGATTTAAAGGCTACCACCTAGCAAGTGTGGTGTCTGGCGGTGACACCATAACAGTGAGACAGAGTCTGTGAGAACGACGACGAGGAAGAGTGTATAATGGCAGTGTGAAGAGACAGCAGCATTGGGAAGGAATGAATGAGGCAGTAGGAGTAAGAGTGAGCAAGAGGGAGAAAGTAATCGTGAGTGGAGACTGTAGTAGCAGGGCAGAATGAAGGGGACTGTGGTTGTGAGACAGGAGACATGAGACATCGACAGTTAGAGAGACAGAATGACAGTGAGTTGGGCTGAATGAGTGAGTGAAAATGGGCGAGTGGGAGGGAGTAGATGGATATGAGCGACATACAGCGATGGAGTAGTGGGTGTTAGCTAGTTACAATAAGGGGAGCTTGTGATAGTGATGGACAAGTTGCGTGTCAAAAAATATTTGGGAAATTTTTTTAAAGCTCCTGATGATGGTAGAATGAGCCATCTGGTACCGCACTTTTCAGGCAGAGGACCAAAGACGCCATTTTTGCGCTCCGGCAGGAGCATTTGCCTCTGATTTATTCGTTAACCAAGATGTTTACTTCGACATTCCCTGTTAGCAAGTACTGCCGCATCTTGTTCAGGATAAGTATGATCTGGACGTACCTGCCTTTCAGGATTTATTATTTATTTATTGCCAAATTACAGACCTGTTAGCTGATTTTTAAAAACAGGTCGTACAGCTTACAATTTTCGTTTTTCCTCTTTTTGCACTTTTCTTTTCTTTTGTTTTATCTATAACATTTACAATGAATAATACTTTTCAAAATAATAATAATTTTAGGTTGAAATATAAATAATATTTTGTTGCTTTTTTAGAAGAATATAAAAAAATGATAGGATCAAAGCGAGATTTGTTAGTACCATCACCGAATGTGACTGTGAATACCTCGGAATGATTTCTTGGAGCCAGTCACACACACACACACACACACACACACACGCACACGCACACACACACACACACACACACACACACACACACACACACACACACATGGTTGTTAGAAGAGAAATAATATTGCTTATCCTATTTATTACTAATCCTATGCATTAACTTTAGGTGCGCATCCGTGTACAGCATTTGGTGATTTCTTAGCTAGAGCGCCAGCACCCTATGCTTATTTACTGTCACGTCTCGGCTTCCTCCTCCTGTTCCTCCTCACTGCAAGATGACAAAGGCGTGTTCACATACGTTCCTGCTTTGACGAACAATCGGGCACCTTCGACTGGGGCTCTAAATCCAAAATAAAGCATCTGCTACTATTAGAATTAGCGGGAGACACGCAGCAACCAGCACCTCAACAGTTTGGTAGCTTTACGGCATTTAAAACAAAACAAAAAGTTGTCACCTGGATATGACACATCTTTTCCTCGCCGAATTCAAGCTATTCAAGGCTAGAAGCGATGTTAAACGGTTGAGCCGTGTGCGGGTCGTGTTTGTACCGTTTATTGTTTAATACGAGGGCTGTCCAGAAAGTAAGTTACGATTGATTGCGAAATGAAAATCAGAAATGTTTCATTTGTAACAGTTAGCTACACCTTTCAGCTACTTCTCTACGTAGTCGCCGTTCTGACTCAGACATTCATCGTAGCGTTGTACCAATTTTCCTATACCCTCATCATAGAAGGCAGCCGCCAGCGCCTTCCGCCAATTCTCTACGCTGGCCTAAAGCTCGTTGTCTGTGCCAAAATGTTGTCTTCATAGCCAGCGGTTCGTTTGAGCAGAGATGAAACTCAGTGGGAGACAATTACGGGCTGTATTGTGGGTAACCAAACATTTCCAATTGAAAGGATGCAGGAACATTTTCATTGCCCCTGCAGAATGAGGCTGAGAATTGTCTTGAAGAAGAAACCGCACGACAGTTATGTAATGTTGGTTGCATAGCTTCAGGGGAAAATTCTCACCACGCCCTCGTACTTGGCGGGAGACACTATTTTATATAACATCTTTACGCGCTCACTAAGAGCTCAGGAATGAAAAGAGCGACATAATTCTACGTAGAGTCATACTAGAGACACTGCCCAACACATCTTTGCAAAGCTTTATCGGATTTTCATAGTCGTTTCCATTTCGCGACCGATCGTAACTTACTTATCTGGACAGCCCTCGTATCATGTCTTTTCGGTACTGCCGTCTCATTTCTTATTCGATTTACCGACGTCGCTATGTTCCTGTCTTGGCTGCCCGTGAGTGGCAGCAGCAGCGCTTATCGAGTAATTCATCAAGCCAAGCTAAAGTTTTCCGGGCACAAAAACGTGCAGTAAGAATTATATGTGGTGTGAACTCAAGAACATCCTGCAGAAGCCTGTTTAGGGAACTAGGGATACTAACTACAGCTTCGCAATATATTTATTCCTTAATGAAATTTGTCATTAAAAATATATCACTTTTTCAAACCAACAGCTCAATTCATGGAATCAATACTAGAAATAAGAATAATCTTCACAAGGATTTAAAGTCACTTAGTCTTGTACAAAAAGGTGTGCATTATTCAGGAACACACATTTTCAATAACTTGCCAGCAGCCATAGAAAGCTTAACAACCAATGAAATTCAGTTTAAGAGAAGCCTAAAAGATTTATTGGTGGCTAACTCCTTCTACTCCATTGATGAATTTCTTAGTAAAACCAACTGATTTGTATATAAGTACAACATAACTTCTGCACAATTTCAGTGCAGTAATGTGTTCACTGAAAATTTGTGTGTCTGTGTCTGTGTCTCTCTCTCTCTCTCTCTCTCTCTCTCTCTCTCTCTGTGTGTGTGTGTGTGTGTGTGTGTGTGTGTGTGTGTGTATGTGTATGAGTGTGTAAGTATAATCTAACTTCTGTACCATTTCAGTGCAGTAATGTGTTCATTGTAAATAAGTATTACAGTAGTTGTATTACATGTTTATTACCTTATAAATAAATAAAAAACTTTTTTATTTTAAATTCAGTGCATTAGTATTTGTAAAATGACTCTTAGTGTTCATTAAAAAATGACGATCATTCCACTTGGGACCTGTGGAATGGTACATTAGCTTATTTGTTTTAGTTGTAAATATTTGTCATGTATTGTTGTTTTTCTGACATGTTCCACATCCTGGAGGACCTCCTCACTACGGCTCAATTGGAATGAAAGTGAATCTAATCTAATCTAATCTAATAAGAGCACTATCGTACTATCTTTGAAGCCACCGCTGGTATTCCCGGCTTGTCGTGTGTCGGGAGGTCCAGTTGGGACGGAGCGCCAGTGAGCTTCGCACAGCCAGAAATCGCCGACCGCTGGCGATACACATGTACGGTCCGACGGAAGGAGACTGGAGCGCGAACGACCGTTGGTTGGTCGTTCGGCCGGTCGTCTCATCGGGCGACGTGTGTTTGGTTTTTGGACCGTTTCTGGGCCTCGTCAGTTGGTCATCTTGCCGGACGTGGGTCGGTTCCTTCCCCGTGCAGAGATGTCGGGTGGCCAATGTGCAAATGTTACCTCTGCATGGCTAAGTGCGAGCCAGTGTGGCCGGGTCGTCGGTCTCCGAGTTCCGAACGGACATCAAGGGGTCGGGATGGAGCTGCAGTGAGCTCCCAAAGACCTTGTAAAAAATAACTAGACTCACTGATGGCGCTGCAGTCGCGGGATAATTTGAACCTTCGGCTGGACGCCATTATAGTGGTTGTTGTCTGATGTGTTGTGTAGTATTGTTGTTTATGAAGACTCTGATTCAACGTTGTATATTTGTTGGGGCGTACATACAGTATTTGTTACTCGTAATTCTACTGTCTCTACATTCCGATCAAAAGAAGTACAATGGTGAAGAGTTGTGCAGCGATTAATTGTACAAATAAATTCCAGAAAGGAACGAATATTACATTTCACAGGTATGTGAATATTTTAAGTTGTTTTGTATGTCAGTGGGCTTGCTTAATAAATGTTTTTGTAACACGGTATTAGCATCATGTCTGTGCATCTATTTGCAGGTTTCCTTTCTCAAAACCACAGCTGTTACAAAAATGGTTACACGCTGTCAGGAAGCAAGATTTCCGACCGACAGAATACCATTTTACATGTTCTGATCATTTTGAAGAAAGTTGGCTTATCGGTAGTGTTTTCATGGTCTAGGTTAGGTTGAAACTTCATAATTTGGTCGTGAGTTGCCAAAGCACTATGCCATATATAACGCACTTCTCGTCATAAAATCTAAAGCAAGGTAGAGTCAGAAAATATCTATTAATATAGTGGGCAAATCTTCGAGTATTTTGATGCATTTTGCGTACATCTATCGTAAATGAACTACGAAAAATGCTAGGGGCCCAGTACATAACTTTTAGCTACGGCAGATTCCATGTAGTACGTAAGATAAATTCATAAACAGTGACTAGTTGCTGTTTGTTCATAAATTAAAAAGTATATTGTAGTAACGTATTTAAATGAGGCATTATGTTTGCGACCTAACTCAAGGGAAGGCATTTTATAACCAAAAGCGAAGTATAAACATTCGAACTCCGCGCGTCAGTTTACCACTCTAATGGCCGCCGCCCAGCTATTCAATTTGTCCGCTCTTCACAGTCGACCACTCGTGCGGTTGTGGGGGCCTGTGAGCTCCGGACAGCCAAGACTCGCCCGACCGCTGCCGACACGCATGACTTGAGTGGGGACGACCTCGGTTGTCCGTCTCATCGGATGACGTGTATTTGGTCGCCGATCGCTTATGGGTTCTCTGTGTGTGTCAACATCTACATCTACATCTACATCTACATTTATACTCCGCAAGCCACCCAACGGTGTGTGGCGGAGGGCACTTTACGTGCCACTGTCATTATCTCCCTTTCCTGTTCCAGTCGCGTATGGTTCGCGGGAAGAACGACTGTCTGAAAGCCTCTGTGCGCGCTCTAATCTCTCTAATTTTACATTCGTGATCTCCTCGGGAGGTATAAGTAGGGGGAAGCAATATATTCGATACCTCATCCAGAAACGCACCCTCTCGAAACCTGGCGAGCAAGCTACACCGCGATGCAGAGCGCCTCTCTTGCAGAGTCTGCCACTTGAGTTTGTTAAACATCTCCGTAACGCTATCACGGTTACCAAATAACCCTGTGACGAAACGCGCCGCTCTTCTTTGGATCTTCTCTATCTCCTCCGTCAACCCGATCTGGTACGGATCCCACACTGATGAGCAATACTCAAGTATAGGTCGAACGAGTGTTTTGTAAGCCACCTCCTTTGTTGATGGACTACATTTTCTAAGGACTCTCCCAATGAATCTCAACCTGGTACCCGCCTTACCAACAATTAATTTTATATGATCATTCCACTTCAAATCGTTCCGCACGCATACTCCCAGATATTTTACAGAAGTAACTGCTACCAGTGTTTGTTCCGCTATCATATAATCATACAATAAAGGATCCTTCTTTCTATGTATTCGCAATACATTACATTTGTCTATGTTAAGGGTCAGTTGCCACTCCCTGCACCAAGTGCCTATCCGCTGCAGATCTTCCTGCATTTCGCTACAATTTTCTAATGCTGCAACTTCTCTGTATACTACAGCATCATCCGCGAAAAGCCGCATGGAACTTCCGACACTATCTACTAGGTCATTTATATATATTGTGAAAAGCAATGGTCCCATAACACTCCCCTGTGGCACGCCAGAGGTTACTTTAACGTCTGTAGATGTCTCTCCATTGAGAACAACATGCTGTGTTCTGTTTGCTAAAAACTCTTCAATCCAGCCACACAGCTGGTCTGATATTCCGTAGGATCTTACTTTGTTTATCAGGCGACAGTGCGGAACTGTATCGAACGCCTTCCGGAAGTCAAGGAAAATGGCATCTACCTGGGAGCCTGTATCTAATATTTTCTGGGTCTCATGAACAAATAAAGCGAGTTGGGTTTCACACGATCGCTGTTTCCGGAATCCATGTTGATTCCTACATAGTAGATTCTGAGTTTCCAAAAACGACATGATACTCGAGCAAAAGACATGTTCTAAAATTCTACAACAGATCGACGTCAGAGAGATAGGTCTATAGTTTTGCGCATCTGCTCGACGACCCTTCTTGAAGACTGGGACTACCTGTGCTCTTTTCCAATCATTTGGAACCTTCCGTTCCTCTAGAGACTTGCGGTACACGGCTGTTAGAAGGGGGGCAAGTTCTTTCGCGTACTCTGTGTAGAATCGAATTGGTATCCCGTCAGGTCCAGTGGACTTTCCTCTGTTGAGTGATTCCAGTTGCTTTTCTATTCCTTGGACACTTATTTCAATGTCAGCCATTTTTTCGTTGGTGCGAGGATTTAGAGAAGGAACTGCAGTGCGGTCTTCCTCTGTGAAACAGCTTTGGAAAAAGGTGTTTAGTATTTCAGCTTTACGCTTGTCATCCTCTGTTTCAATGCCATCATCATCCCGGAGTGTCTGGACATGATGTTTCGAGCCACTTACTGATTTAACGTAAGACCAGAACTTCCTAGGATTTTCTGTCAAGTCGGTACCTAGTATTTTACTTTCGAATTCACTGAACGCTTCACGCAGAGCCCTCCTTACGCTAACTTTGACATCGTTTAGCTTCTGTTTGTCTGAGAGGTTTTGGCTGCGTTTAAACTTTGAGTGAAGCTCTCTTTGCTTTCGCAGTAGTTTCCTAACTTTGTTGTTGTACCACGGTGGGTTTTTCCCGTCCCTCACAGTTTTGCTCGGCACGTACCTGTCTAAAACGCATTTACGATTGCCTTGAACTTTTTCCATAAACACTCAACATTGTCAGTGTCTGAACAGAAATTTTCGTTTTGATCTGTTAGGTAGTCTGAAATCTGCCTTCTATTACTCTTGCTAAACAGATAAACCTTCCTCCCTTTTTTTATATTCCTATTAACTTCCATATTCAGGGATGCTGCAACGGCCTTATGATCACTGATTCCCTGTTCTGCTCTTACAGAGTCGAAAAGTTCGGGTCTGTTTGTTATCAGTAGGTCCAAGATGTTATCTCCACGAGTCGGTTCTCTGTTTAATTGCTCGAGGTAATTTTCGGATAGTGCACTCAGTATAATGTCACTCGATGCTCTGTCCCTACCACCCGTCCTAAACATCTGAGTGTCCCAGTCTATATCTGGTAAATTGAAATCTCCACCTAAGACCATAACATGCTGAGAAAATTTATGTGAAATGTATTCCAAATTTTCTCTCAGTTGTTCTGCCACTAATGCTGCTGAGTCGGGGGGTCGGTAAAAGGAGCCAATTATTAACCTAGCTCGGTTGTTGAGTGTAACCTCCACCCATAATAATTCACAGGAACTATCCACTTCTACTTCACTACAGGATAAACTACTACTAACAGCGACGAACACTCCACCACCGGTTGCATGCAATCTATCCTTTCTAAACACCGTCTGTGCCTTTGTAAAAATTTCGGCAGAATTTATCTCTGGCTTCAGCCAGCTTTCTGTACCTATAACGATTTCAGCTTCGGTGCTTTCTATCAGCGCTTGAAGTTCCGGTACTTTACCAACGCAGCTTCGACAGTTTACAATTACAATACCGATTGCTGCTTGGTCCCCGCATGTCCTGGCTTTGCCCCGCACCCGTTGAGGCTGTTGCCCTTTCTGCACTTGCCCGAGGCCATCTAACCTAAAAAACCGCCCAGCCCACGCCACACAACCCCTGCTACCCGTGTAGCCGCTTGTTGCGTGTAGTGGACTCCTGACCTATCCAGCGGAACCCGAAACCCCACCACCCTATGGCGCAAGTCGAGGAATCTGCAGCCCACATTGTCGCAGAACCGTCTCAGCCTCTGATTCAGACCCTCCACTCGGCTCTGTACCAAAGGTCCGCAGTCAGTCCTGTCGACGATGCTGCAGATGGTGAGCTCTGCTTTCATCCCGCTAGCGAGACTGGCAGTCTTCACCAAATCAGATAGCCGCCGGAAGCCAGAGAGGATTTCCTCCGATCCATAGCGACACACATCATTGGTGCCGACATGAGCGACCACCTGCAGATGGGTGCACCCTGTACCCTTCATGGCATCCGGAAGGACCCTTTCCACATCTGGAATGACTCCCCCCGGTATGCACACGGAGTGCACTTTGGTTTTCTTCCCCTCCCTTGCTGCCATATCCCTAAGGGGCCCCATTACGCGCCTCACGTTGGAGCTCCCAACTACCAGTAAGCCCACCCTCTGCGACTGCCCGGATCTTGCAGACTGAGGGGCAACCTCTGGAACAGGACAAGCAGCCATGTCAGGCTGAAGATCAGTATCAGCCTGAGACAGAGCCTGAAACCGGTTCGTCAGACAAACTGGAGAGGCCTTCCGTTCAGCCCTCCGGAATGTCTTTCGCCCCCTGCCACACCTTGAGACGACCTCCCACTCTACCACAGGTGAGGGATCAGCCTCAATGCGGGCAGTATCCCGGGCAACCACAGTCGTAGTCCGATCGGGGGATGCGTGGGACGAGCTGGCCGTCCCCGACAAACCCCCATCTGGACCCCCACAGTGATGCCCATTGGCAACAGCCTCAAGCTGTGTGACCGAAGCCAACACTGCCTGAAGCTGGGAGCGAAGGGATGCCAACTCAGCCTGCATCCGAACACAGCAGTTGCAGTCCCTATCCCTTGCTAAAAACTTGTGCAAAGAACGTCTGAACTAATCTACAGAGAGCTCAAACAAAACGACAAAATTGAAGCGGTTATTAAAATACAAGATTGCCTAGTAAATGCAGTAATGCTGCCACTTGTGCACTGCTGACACACTGCTCGGCGGCGGAAGGAGACTACGCGATTTAACACTATTCGAGTACTAAAACGTGATGCTACAACTCTCAAATACTATAATACGCCCGAAATTTATGTGGTAGAGCTAGGAGTATACGACTTGCTGCTGCAGCTGCTTATCCAACGGCGGCAGGGAGCACACTGACTGACCAACCGACACTGGCCGTTCAAAACGAAAACAGATGACAGACGACTACGCGAATTTACACTATTCAGGTACTAAAACGCGATGCTACAACTCTCAGATACTATAATACGCCCGAAATTTATGAATTAAACAATGCAAGTACCAAAAACACGCAAAGAAATTAAGAATTAAACTATGTAACAAATGAGTGAGCTAGGAGTATACGACTTGCTGCTGCAGCTGCTTATCCAACGGCGGCAGGGAGCACACTGACTGTGACCAACCGACACTGGCCGTTCAAAACGAAAACAGATGACTGATTCGTCCTTGTTATTCCACAGTGATTGCTTTTAGGATTGTTCGAGTTCTTGTGGAAGTGTTTTCGTGGAACTGTGTCTAGCTTGTGCGATTTCGACTGAGCAGTGATGTTAATGCTGTCTGCGTACTGGAGTTGTCAGTCGGTCGGTTGGGACAGAGTCCGGTATGGTCCTCAGTTCGACAGCCTCTTGTGTTGTTCATATGGAGTGCCTATTGTGCCTTGAGTGTTTTTGGATGCTAATTTTCAAGACGTAGTGCTGCTGGTATCTTCGTCCTCGCTGACATGTTCCGATGTCGTGCCGTTGGTCGGGCGGAAGGGAGTTATTAGGTCGTTGGTCGGTCCTTCAGCCGTCCCTGGGTCGGGTTGCCATCTGATTCTTTAGTCTTACTTTTGGCTGCCTGTCTCACCTAACCTTACATTAGAGTTACCTCCTCAGGCTGACCCTTGGAACACTTCTGAGCACCATTGTTCTGTTGGTTTTAAATTGTGATTTTCTTTTACTCTGAAGTACTGTGCGAGGCCTTCAGCTGTCTATTAGTTTCGTTTGTTTTAATTTTAAAATAAGGCCTTCAGCCGACTTAAACTAAGCTTTCATGATCGGTTTGCTTAAAACTATTTTAAAAAGGAGATTTGTCTCCATTTGAAATCTTTGTTATTCAGACCTTAAGCCTTGAGTTGTTCATGTTCAGTATGTGGCCTTCAGCCGAGCTTTTAAGTGAAATGTTTTTAAGATAAGGCCTTAGCCGTCTTAAATTAAAGCTTGAAGACTCTTGTTTAAACTAATTTTTGGAAATTCTTGTTATCCAGGCCTTAAGCCTTGAGTTCTTCTGTGTTTAGTATGTGGCCTTCAGATGAACTTTTACGCGAAATATTTTAACTAAGACCTTCACCTGTGTGTATTCCTTAAAGCGATTTAACAACTTGTGTCCGTGTTTTCAGCCGTATTGTTTTGAATTCTTTTAAGGGCATGTGTGATTAAGTGTTTTTAGGAAAATAATGTTTGTATGTTTTGAAAATAACAGTAACCAATCTTGGCCCTTTTCCACAACCATAACCTGATCGGCTCTGTCCTACGAAACTAGATTTCAACAGTATTATGAGGAAGAAATGCGAGTCGATGCGGAAGACCTAAGGGATCTCGTATTAGATTTATAATTTGGGACAGCATTGGGAAGCTTGCAATTAAAAAGGCTAACTGATAAATATCTTTCTTTCGGAGTTTCTGAGATCATTGTGGGAAGTGGCGACGAAGCGACTATACAAGGTGCTGCGTAGAATCTATACCCTCAAAGCATACCATTCGCCTTCAGGAAAAGTTTCGTCTGCACAATCCCGGAGATAACAAGGGGAGGTAGCTGAGAGAACTGTCGCTCAATCACCTTACCGGTCATGTATTCAAGTTCCTGAAAAGCAATGTATACTGAAAAATGGAAAAGAAAAGTGAGAGTTTGTTATATGCCTATCATATCGGCTTTCGGAAAGGCAAGGGCATCAGAAAGGCAGTTCTAACGTTGCAGTTGATAATGGAGCCAAGACTTAAAAAAATCAAGAACCGTTAATATGATTTGTCGACGAGGAAAACGCGTTCGACTGTGTAAACTAGTGCAAAATGTTCAAAATTTTCAAAAAAATAACATTAAGTTATGGGGAAAGACGGGAAACATACAGTATGTACAAGAATTAAGAGAGGAAGAATAAGAATGGAAGAACAAGAACGGGGTGCTCGGATTACAAAGGACGTTAGCCAGGGATGTCGTCTCTCATCTGTACTGTTTGGTCTATACATCGAAGAAGCAATGGCGGGAATGAAAGAAAGTTTGAAGAGTGAGATTAAAATCCGACGTGAAAATACCGGTATATCACGGTAAGATTCGCTGATGACATTGCTATCGTCGTTGAAAGAGGAAGAATTACAGGATCTGTTGAACGGAGTGAACAGTCCAATTAGTAACTGAGAGAAAACTTGAAAAACACGAAATTAATGAGAAGCATGAGAAATGAAAATACCTAAAAGCTTAAAATCAAAATTGTTGATCACAAAGTAGATGAAGTTAAGGAATTGTACTATTCTGGAAGCAAAACAGTCCATGACGGACGAAGCAAGGAAGACACAAAAAGCAGACTAGTACAGGTAAAGAGGGAATTTCTGGCCAAGAGAAATCCTCGGATATCACACATGGGCCTTAATTTGAGGGAGAAATTTCCGAGAATGTACGTTTGGAGCACATCTTTGTATGTTAGTGAATCATGGACAGTAGGAAAACAGGTTAAAGAAGAGAATCAAAGGGTTTGAAGTGTGATAAAAAATAATGTTGAAAATTAGCTGGAGTGATACGGTGAGGAATGAGGAGGTTCTCTTCAGAATCGGCGATGAAAGGAAAGTGTGGAAAAAACTGACTGGAAGAAGTGACAGGACGATAGTGTAAGGCATCTGTGGTTTGGTTCGGGGAGATTGCTGTGAATGTCTTCTTTGATTTAAAATTTCTGTACTCGCGTATTAAATACGAATGAGTAAAAGTTCTACATTGTAAATCTGAAGTAATGTGAATAACAATTAAATACGTTTTCGATTTGGATAATTAGTGGTATATTTATGTAACATGTACTTATTTAAGATTCTGCTTGTTTTTCGTAATTTATGTTAACGGCATTCGTTGGGCTTCGTACAGTGTTGTGGACGCAGCGACGGGTGCTCTGACGTCAGCACGGGTGTAGCGGAGAGATTTCAACGCCGTACATCGTTTCGTGGAGTACTTCAAGCAGAGGCCTTTCTTGGAAATATTTTGACAATGCTGTACAAAAAAAGAAATGTCATTTTAGATAGTAGAGAAAGTCAGTCGTTTGTGATCCTTTAAGCTGAAAATGTCTATGTTGCAATAAATCTGTTATTCTCAAATCCCTGGCTACGCATTGAAGAATAGAGTGGACGAGTGTTCCGCAGCATCAGAAGACATATAATTTTATCCTGTTGAACCCATGCAGTAGGACACCTGTTATCATATCAGGAAATAACCTCCATGTACTAGAGGGAGCTGTAGACGGTAAAAAGTGCAGGGGAAGACAGAGATTGAAATACATCCAAGTAGCTGAGGATGCAGAATGCAAGTGTTACTCTGACAAGGAATGCCTTGAGTGCGAAGTCGCGCAAAGGCCAACGATGTTACACCCCACATACTGTCTGTCATGTAACCACAATATGGGCTCATATTGGCAATGGGAGACGGGACAGGGGGTAGCCAGTGGTGAGTGCAGCGTGAGGCTAAGGAGCATAGTTGAACTGTACTACAGTGTTGGTGATGTTGATACAGAGCACAGCAGTGGCAACAATAAACGAAGCAAACAGTGCATTGTATCTACAACAACAGTTCGTAAAGTCGACATTTCGTCAGAAAGGAATCCAAGGAATTTCGCAGAGTGAGAAAGAAGTGGCAAGTGAAATGTTAGCGTGTAACAACAACGACTCTGTCGTATTGTAAATATAATATTTTTTTCTTCTGATTTTTCGATAAACTTGTGTAATTAATGTTCTGCTTTCATTTCTTTTTTGTTTCATGCCATTGTGTTAAGAAAACTGTAAACAAGTTTCAATGTGAAAATTAATGTTTATGTCAAATGTCAAGCAATATTGTAATAGAATTGAAATGTAACAAATGTTGGAACTGTTGTAAGATGTTTAAAATTGTAACTGTACGTCTAGTCCATGCGTAGGCAATAATTATTTGCAGACCTAGTTATGTTAGAATGGTGTTTAAAGAACTGTTTTGTTAATGAATCAGTAAATGAATAACGAAGGTCTAACAAAGTTGAAAGGTAACTTCAATATTGATATAGTAATGAAGTTTAATTATTTAGAGACAGATATAAAAGTATTTAAATGAGAAGTAACTGAGATAAAAAGAGTAGTAACTCATATACTGGAAATCTTGAACACATGATAATTTCAGTAATCAATTTTTTTAATATAGCGATCATAACAGTTTCAGGGTCCACCCCCCCCCTCCCTATATTCATTTGAATTCTGAAGTGTTCCACATTGATTTGACCAGCAAAAGTTAAAGTCAAAATAAAAGCCAAAATTTATCAGTGTTTTATCTTTATCAAAATTGACATTTTGTGTGTGGCTCGAAAGTGCTATTTCTAGGGTAACCTATGCCCGATTTTAATCAGATCAATAGACAGTACGAAGTTTTTTAGTATACATTATAGTGTAGTGTTATGCATTCATGGTTTTTCCATAACAGTACAGAACGTGAAACTATCAGTTCAATAGATTTTCTGGTTCTAAAATTTTACTATATTATGCAGTGTTACTACGTGTTGTTTTGCATGAATATACACCAACTTGTGTAGGGAAAAAACTCAGTTAATGACTAATTAGGCTGGCGACCGTATTATCATCAAGTTGGTAGCATCTTCAGTGTTGCTTTTGGTACATACTGACGTGTAATAGCATTTTGAACTTACTTGACGGATCATTGTTATTACACAGTGGGTGTAAGTCTGATTTGCCACCATTCAGGTACACGCGGTCAATATCTATACGAAAATCCTGTCTCGTAAGGTGAACCCCGCTCACTTACCATAGTACAGGCTTTAATGAGTATTGTGTGCCCCACGCGCACGTTACAAGCGTACCTGCAAGATGAATCTGTGGAATGTGTAGGGTCGTAAACGCTCGACTGTGCGGGCAGTGTGCATGAGAAGTACAATGATGACGATAAGTGCTTAACAAGAGAAACTGATACTGAAACAGGTGTCTCTAGCTATGGAGTTCATCATCCTTGTCTGACAAGGAACCACAAATCCCGACTCCAGCGAAGCGTAGTAAAGGACAATCGATGTCCAAGGAGCGGGTACTAAACATAATTAAGTTCGTGTAAGATTATCCGCAGTATAGCAAAAGAAAAACAATTATGAACAGACTTCGAATAATTTCGCTGTGATATGACCGTGTACGTACGTACGTATTAAACCGGGGACCTAGAAACGACGGAGACGCTTCGTCCCTCCGTAGCCCTCAGTGGTTCACAACCCCACAATGGGCCACAGCAGTCAATCCACCCCACACCGAACCCAGGGTAATGGTGAGGTTCGGTCCCCAGTGGACCGCCGCCCCCCGCCCCCCCCCCCCCCCCCCCCCCCCCCCCCACGAACGTCTCTTGCCAGACGAGTGTAACCCCAAATGTTTGTGTGACAAGATAGCTATAGTGCACGCGTACATGGAAACGTTGTTCGCTCAGCAATTTCCGACGCAGTGTAACTGAGGCGGAATAAGGGGAACCAGCCCGCATTCACTCAGGCAGATGGAAAACTGCCTTAAAAACCATCTACAGCAGGGGCGGGCAGGAATTCTGCACGTGTGCGGTGCACTTGCACGCGTGCAGTTAACAGGTGTTCTGCGTGCACACAGGGGCAAGCTGGCCACCCGCTTATCACCCCTCCCCACCATACCTTCTGTCCGCTCCTTCCTTTGCAATGCGTTTTGTTTCCCAGCTTGCTTTATTGAATGTAGGAATAAGATTAGTAGTAGTAGTGCTTGAAAGATATCGTGGTTTGAAAGAGTACCTATTACCTACGATACGTTTTATTTAATTATCACAGGTGGAGTGGAACGAAATTTCTACATACAGACAAACGCAAACAGTTACTTAAATTTTCATCACTGATGTTTGCTCTTAACCGACACTTACTAATTCAGCAAATGGTTTTCCAGCTCTCGCTATATTAAGCTCGTACCGCTGGGCTATTATTGTTGTCGTCCTGAAAAATTGAAAACGGTGCTCCATAAAATGTTAAATCAGTTACATGAGAGACATGACGAAAGGATGTCGCAGATCTCTCGTGACCACAGCAACTAAGACAGATTCATTTAGTATCGTCAGATCGCTCTTCTTAAGCTCAGTCAATTTCCCCATCCGCTCAGAATCCGACAATAAATTGTACTCGTCCTTGTGAAATTTGTTATAATGGCCTTCAGTACTAAACTTCCGCTGACCAGCGAGAATACTGCCACATATTAAACATTTTGAATTTTCTCGTTTTTGCACAAAGAAAAAATGATTCTCTCATTACTTTTTAAAAGATAGCAAATCTCCACTTCTCCGTTTCCTTGTTTCACTCTGCATTTTCCGGTTCTTGAAATACAACGTTGACTACGTAGTGGTCGCTACGCATCAACGTCCGCAGCTTAAGCCTGGTACTACACTGCCGCAACCTGCCGGCTGTCGCCACTGCCCCAGTCGACGATTGCACGCGAGCAGCACACGTGCAGCGCTGTGCGCTCATGAGCCGCGTGCAACGTTTGCCCACCCCTGATCTACAGGCTGTCAGGCACACCAGACCTCGACACTAATCCGGAAGGCGGATTCGTGCCGGGGCCTGGCACGCGCCTTCCCGCTCGGGAAGCAGGTGCGTTAGACCGCGCGGCTAGCCAGGCGGGCTATGACCGTGTAGTGCATAAGAAAAACTGTGGATATTCAAGGGAGTACAAGGCGCACTTGCTACAGGTACTGGTGTTTGCCCGTCTCGAGGATGCTCAATACAGTTTACACGATGTGCATGCACATCAGATTGTGCGCGACCTACGTTATAGTGATTTCAAAGGAAGCAGTGGATGGTTGCATAACTCCAAACAGTACCACTGGATTGGAAGACGCCAGATAACGAAATTTCAGAAAAAGCGTGAACACGGCGATGCACAGCAAACTGCGGAATCGGACCAAAGACCTTGTAAAAAATAACTAGACTCACTGATGGCCCTGCAGTCGCGGGATAATTTGAACCTTCGGTTGGACGCCATTATAGTGGTTGTAGTCTGATGTGTTGTGTAGTACTGTTGATTCAACATTGTATATTTCTTGGGGCGTACATACAGTATTTGTTACTCGTAATTCTACTGTATGTACATTCCATTCAAAAGAAGTACAATGGTGAAGAGTTGTGCAGCGATTAATTGTACAAATAAATTCGAGAAAGGAACGAATATTACATTTCACAGGTATGTGGATATTTTAAGTTGTTTTGTATGTCAGTGCACTTGCTTAATAAATGTTTTTGTAACACGGTAATAGCATAATGTGTGTGCATCTATTTGCAGGTTTCCTTTCTCAAAACCACAGCTGTTACAAAAATGGCTACACGCTGTCAGGAGGCAAGATTTCCGACCGACAGAATACCATTTTATATTTTTTCTGATCATTTTGAAGAAAGTTGGCTGATCGGTAGTGTTTTCATGGTCTAGGTTAGGTTGAAACTTGGTAATTTGGTCGTGAGTTACCAAAGCACTATGCCATATATAACGCACTTCTCGTCATAAAATCTAAAGCAACGTAGGGTCAGAAAATATCAATATAGTGGGCAAATCTTCGAGTATTTTGATGCATTTTGCGTACATTTATCGTAAATGAACTACGAAAAATGCTAGGGGTCCAGTACATAACTTTTAGCTACGACAGATTCCATGTAGTACGTAAGATAAATTCATAAACAGTGACTAGTTGCTGTTTGTTCATAAATTAAGAAGTATATTGTAGTAACGTATTTAAATGAGGCATTATGTTTGTGACCTAACTCAAAAAATGGTTCAAATGGCTCTGAGCACTATGGGACTTAACATCTATGGTCATCAGTCCCCTAGAACTTAGAACTACTTAAACCTAACTAACCTAAGGACAGCACACAACACCCAGCCATCACGAGGCAGAGAAAATCCCTGACCCCGCCGGAATCGAACCCGGGAACCCGGGCGTGGGAAGCGAGAGCGCTACCGCACGACCACGAGATGCGGGCGTGACCTAACTCAAGGGAAGGCATTTTATAACCAAAAGCGATGTATAAACATTCGAACTCCGCGCGTCAGTTTACCACTCTAATGGCCGCCGTCCACCTATCCAATTTGTCCGCTCTTCACAGTCGACCACTCGTGCGGTTGTGGGGGCCTGAATCGGACACAAACTTTGTGGATGAGATAAACAAACTTACCCTATCGTTCAGTAAGGACTCTGTTTTCACCTCCGAACAGTCGGAATTTGGAATGGAAATGCATATGAAACGAACGCTGGAAATTACAGGTAGCAAGGGAGTTGTATCATGATCAACTAACATCAATGCCTTAACCCATTCGTTTACAATTTTATCGACTTTTAATTTGTATGGTAAATTGGCTGGTACGTTATTTATTGTGCTGCGAGAAATTGGAGGTGCTCTGTCCCCAAAAATTCTTTCTCGTGTGCGCGTCCTTGCAAGGGCAGTATGGAATATTTACGTCACAGCAAGCCTGTAGGGCATATTATCGCACTACCTGCAGCTACGCCTTAAAGGATAGTCAGTTTAACGATAAGCTCCACGACTGACTCTTTCACATTCGGTTGCGCACCGTTACATTCCATCAGCTCTAATAACCACCTCACACTAACATTTTTCTATAAGCATTTTTTAAGAGGGGATACCTAGCTGGGCTGACAAGCATAGTGTAGGCAGTCTTTTTAGTAGATTTGTTACATTTTCTAAGTGTTCTGCCAATAAAACGCAGTCTTTGGTTTGGAGGTAGGCTGTTTAGGTTTTTATGTTGGTAACGCCACGTAGCGCTCTGTATGAAAATCACTGACTTTGCTATGTGCAATCTGTGGCTGGTTGACATTGTTGGAATATTCGCTATTGTAGTGTTGGGCAGATGGATGTAGAGATGGGCAAACTGAAACACGTAACTGTTTCGGAACAAATTAAACAGTACAATGTAATGTTTCGATACACTGTTTCGAAACAGTGAAACAGTTTGAATTCTGTAATCTAATAAACCTACACATTTTATCATCTTGAATGTCTACTGTATAAGTATGTCCATATAAACACAAATGAGGTGCGGGAGCGCTAATTATGTCGCAGAATGTATGAAACTATCACTTAGGCGTCTTGGCAGTTTCGTATTTCCTGCAGCAGATGCGCTGCTTTCGTGTCGTGTGACTTTCATACTTTTCAATTGGCTGAGGACAGTCACAGCTGAAGACAGAAAAACCATCACGAACGGAACTGGAGGTGGGAGCAAACTGCAGAAACAACGGATATGCTACTGGGATTCCCACATTCCGTTAGTATGGGTAATATACCCATCCTGCTAATTTCCATGCACATAAAGGGAATCATTGTGGATAATAGGCACAGTGACTATAGACTCACAAATAACGCCAAATAATTCGAATAAATAACAAAATACAACAGAAAAAAATTTTGTCTTTCAAGGTGTTTCTAACCGTTACTATAAATTCACCATGCTTCCCAGCCCTTCCTGTTCACCATTACACTATCAGTGACATGTCAAACAGATTGCTTGCAATTATACATACATCAAATTTATGTATATGTCTAATAACTGTCACTCTATGCCTTTTTTTATTCAAAATGCTGTAGGCTTACTTGCCTTTCTTAATATGATTACTCTACATAAACAGAGAAGCGTATGTTATAAAAAAAGTGTAGACCTAATTTAACTGAATGATTTTCACATATTTATTATTTTGAATTTGAATAGTATGCGTTGTTTTATTGTTTGGTTAGTGTTTATAAAGCAGATGTTACGCCATTTCGGAATAGGACAGTCGGCTAGAAACGAAGCTTTATTTTCGGATATTTTAAGCTTCATGCTATTGCTTGTCAAAAAGACTTCGACACTCTTGAAAGTGTTCCATGAAGTGGTATGTTGTGTTTCAGTACCTGTGCCGAGCCCGAATCTCGTCCGACACAGAGCGGAATGAAACATCACTGTTTCGATACAATTAGTGCGTTCCAAGTACAGGTGGACTGAAACAGCCTTATTTTGAAACAACGATACAGTTTCTGTGTCTGGTTCAAGATAGAATCTGCTCCGGTTATCTGAGACAGGGGCGGAATGAAACACCACTGTTTCGAAACAGTGAGCCACAGCCGTTCCGAAACACTGAAACACTTCCACGTATCGATACGCTGTATCGAAACATAGAAACAGTGGCCAAGTCTAGTTGGATGTGAACAGTGCATAGCGTTGCGCAGTGGTGGATGTGGGGAGAGAGATGGCAGAGTTTCGAGAGCGGGCCATCTGGACGTGCGTCCGTCGGAAAAAGGAAATTTGTTAAGACTGGATGTCATGAACATATTGTAAAAGGTCCATGATTAAGGAATTAGTTGCTAGTGCACTCGAGCAGATGTAATTTCGATTGATTGCTCACGCGCTGCCTGCGATATGTAAGCTATAAGAGAATCTCAGATCAAAGAGCAGTGTTGACTGCAGTAGGAACTGTGTGTTAGTAGCAGTAAGTAGTAGCGAGCAGTCTGGTGTATCGTGTTGGCTGGGCCGGTCGTGGTGGAGCGATGGCGGAGCCTGAGCGTTGTAGTATAAGGTAAAAGCAGCCTCGCGCATATGTAGTATTTTTATATCAAGTCCCATGTAAATGTTTTAAAAAAAATCTCTTAATAATAATCTTTCTCATAAAAAGTAACTTTTGACAATCGTTCATTTCAATTTAAAGAGTTTACTAATTTCTCCAATCCTTGGTCATCCCAACTATTGTAAAGAAAAATCAGTTGTTACTTTTTATATATGACAAATCTATCGGCCAGCATTGCACAGAGCTGTGCCAGAAAAATTTCTTATAGGAGCAGATATATATATGCGTTATCCGGCGACCTTATTGAGATAAGAATTTCAATTTATTCAGAATGATCTTTCAGGGCCATGACGCAGCACTGCTGACGTCCAAAATTTACCAGTTAAAATTCTCAGGCAATTATTGAAAGGTTATAAGTGAGTCACAATTTTTATTCAGAGATTAGTCACATTGTATTATTGGTAGGTTATAAAATTTTACTGTTGGGAGGTTTTGGAGTGTATCTGTTGGAAGGTTACGCTGAATGTGAATTATATACTTATATTCTTTTTACTGTTGGGAGGTTACACTAAATCTGAATTATATATAATATTATTTTACTGTGGGGAGGTTACAATATATGACTTTTGAACACTATTAAGGTAAATACATTGTTTTCCATCAAAATCTTTCATTTGGTAACTATGCCTATCAGTAGTTAGTGCCTTCAATAGTTAGATCTTTTATTTAGCTGGCAGTATTGGCGCTCACTGCATTGCAGTAGTTCGAGTAACGAAGATTTTTGTGAGGTAAGTGATTCATGAAAGGTATAGGTTATTTTTAGTTGGGGCCATTCTTTTGTAGGGATTATTGAAAGTCACATTGCGTTGCGCTAAAAACATTGTGTATCGGTTTAGTGTTGGTCAGAATAAGTAAAGAGATAAATGCCTGAGTACGTTCAGTTTTGCTCAGCTGTTTGAAAAGCAGATAACATAAGAAGTTTACCAGCACAGTAATACATAATTTTTCTAGGGGGATGTTTCATAAGTTATCCTTCCCCAAAACATTTTCTGTGTGTTCTTTTCAGTTCAAGTTCTTCGTAATTGTAATTCCTAGGTATTTTGTTGAATTTACAGCCTTTATTTTGACTGATTTATCGTGTAACCGACGTTTAACGGATTACTTTTAGCACTCACGTGGATGCCTTACACTTTTCATCATTTAGGGTCAAAAAAATGGTTCAAATGGCTCTGAGCACTATGGGACTTAACAGCTGTGGTCATCAGTCCCCTAGAACTTAGAACTACTTAAACCTAACTAACCTAAGGACATCACACACATCCATGCCCGAGGCAGGATTCGAACCTGCGACCGTAGCAGTCGCGCGGTTCCGGACTGCGCGCCTAGAACCGCGAGACCACCGCGGCCGGCATTTTTAGGGTCAATTTCCAATTTTCGCACCATACAGATGTCTATTCTAAATCGTTTTGCACTATTTTTTGATCTTCTGACGACTTTACTACACGATAAATGACATCATCTTCCGCAAACAACCCAAGAGAGCTGCTCAGATGGTCTCCTAAATCATTTATATAGATAAGGAACAGCAGAGGGCCTCTAACACCATCCTGGTGAATGGAAGAAATCACTTCTCTTTTATTCGATGACTTTCCGCTATTTACCATCAAGTGGGACCACTCCGACAGGAAATCACGACTCCAGTCGTATAATTGAGACGATATTTCAGAAGCACGCAAGTTGATTGCAAGCCGCTTGTGTGGTTCAGTGTCAAAAGCCTTCTGGAAACCTAGAAATACGGATTCGATTTGAAATCCCTTGTCAATATCATTCATCACTTCGTTTGAGTAAGGCGCTAGTTGTGTTTCGCAAGAACGATGATTTCTAAATCCATGTCGACTATGTGTCAATAGATCGTTCTCTTCGAGGTACTTAATAATGTTCGAGCACAATATACACTACTGCCCATTAAAATTGCTACACCAAGAAGAAATGCAGATGTTAAACGGGTATTCATTGGACAAATCTATTGTACTAGAACATACGTGTGATTACATTTTCACGCAGTTTGGGTGCATAGATCCTGAGAAATCAGTACCCAGAACAAACACCTCTGGCCGTAATAACAGCCTTGATACGCTTGGGCATTGAGTCAAACAGAGCTTGGATGGCGTGTACAGGTACAGCTGCCCATGCAGCTTCAACACGATAACACCAAGAGTAGTGACTGGCGTATTGTGACGAGCCAATTGCTCGGCCACCATTGATCAGACGTTTTCAATTGGTTAGAGATCTGGAGAATGTGCTGACCAGGGCAGCAGTCGAACATTTTCTGTATTCAGAAAGGCCAGTACAGTACCTGCAACATGCGGTCGTGCATTATCCTGCTGAAATATAGGGTTTCGCAGGGACCGAATGAAGGGTAGAGCCACGGGTCGTAACACATCTGAAATGTAGCGTCTACGGTTCAAAGTGCCGTCAATGCGAACAATCCTGCTGAAATGTAGGGTTTCGCAAGGATCGAATGAAGAGGAGAGCCACGGCCGTACATCTGAAATGTAACGTCCACAGTTCAAAGTGCCGTCAATGCGAACAAGAGGTGACGGAGACGTGTAACCTACGGCACCCCATACCATCACTCCAGGTGATACGCCAGTATGGCGATGACGAATACACGCTTCCAATGTGTTGTAAAAGCGGTGGCTCGTTTTATTTTACAGGTTACTATCCCTCTGTGTAGGGGCTGTAATTTTTGACATTCCCTTTTTTAAAACCAGCAAGTGTGGTAAACCTTTTGCATTTCCTTTATGTTTCCGCCTTCTTTAAAGGCAAAGAGAGAAGATGAAGTGGTAGCCCAACATAGAGCCTATGCCCACCGTCATGTATTTTTTGACTTTCAGTTGTTAAAAACAGAGGATTTTTTCTGGTGCTAGTAGGAGGAAGGAAGGATTCGCGCTCAGCTAGTGAACGAGTGAGAAGCACGCCATTTTTAGCGAGTAATTGTAGACCGCCATTTTGGGGTCGCTATGAATAAGTGAGGAGTATGTATTTCATATGTGCACCGTTTAGAAAAATACAGTATTGTTTTATTAACAGAAAGGTCGTGTGAGTTGTTATTTCAAATAGTACCTGTGTACTTTGGAAAATTACGAAGATCCGATAAGCTTAATGGGAACACGGTCAAGACTTCAAAGGTGAACACGGCGACCAAACGTAGCATTATATATAATGATAAGCACAAATCTACAGCGGAGAAAGAAACTACTTAGCCCTGCAAAATAATATGAACTAATACGAACTTATTTCCAGGCATAGCTCAGCTTATTGTGCTTGTCATTCATGCCGAAAAATTAATCTCATTAATTCAATACATTTTAAAAAGCCACGCATTTTATTATCATCTATTCCAGTATTTTATTATATTATACAAGGTAAAACACAGGCCACTACTTCCTCCACATCAAGTGGATTTAGTGCTCACGTACTCACACTGAGCCGTGAACACTTCCCACTTTATCAGCGGGAAATAATTGAAAATTATTATTACTGTTATCGGTACCATGCGTGGAATGGTAGTGCCAGACGCGCGATACTGAATCTTTATCCTATCATTAATGGCGCGAGACCTGCACGACCTTGTAGCAACCGTTATAGTTCTGCATTATTCTACTGTGACACTAAGGATGGTTTCACACAATGAAAGGGAGAATGTACAGATTAAAGGACTCATTTATTTAACAGTTCAATACTGAACAATTATACAGGGCTATTACAAATGATTGAAGCGATTTCATAAATTCACTGTAGCTCCATTCATTGACATATGGTCACGACACACTACAGATACGTAGAAAAACTCATAAAGTTTTACCGAGCGAGGTGGCGCAGTGGTTAGCACACTGGACTCGCATTCGGGAGGACGACGGTTCAATCCCGTGTTCGGCCATCATGATTTAGGTTTTCCGTGATTTCCCTAAATCGTTTCAGGCAAATGCCGGGATGGTTCCTTTGAAAGGGCACGGCCGATTTCCTTCCCAATCCTTCCCTAACCCGAGCTTGCGCTCCGTCTCTAATGACCTCGTTGTCGACGGGACGTTAAACACTAACCACCACCACCACCACATAAAGTTTTGTTTGGCTGAAGCCGCACTTCAGGTTTCTGCCGCCAGAGCGCTCGAGAGCGCAGTGAGACAAAATGGCGACAGGAACCGAGAAAGCGTATGTCGTGCTTGAAATGCACTCACACCAGTCAGTCATAACAGTGCAACGACACTTCAGGACGAAGTTCAACAAAGATCCACCAACTGCTAACTCCATTCGGCGATCGTATGCGCAGTTTAAAGCTTCTGGATGCCTCTGTAAGGGGAAATCAACGGGTCGACCTGCAGTGAGCGAAGAAACGGTTGAACGCGTGCGGGCAAGTTTCACACGTAGCCCGCGGAAGTTGACGAATAAAGCAACCAGGGAGCTAAACGTACCACAGCCGACGGTTTGGAAAATCTTACGGAAAAGGCTAAAGCAGAAGCCTTACCTTTTACAATTGCTACAAGCCCTGACACCCGATGACAAAGTCAAACACTTTGAATTTTCGGCGCGGTTGCAACAGCTCATGGAAGGGGATGCGTTCAGTGCGAAACTTGTTTTCAGTGATGAAGCAACATTTTTTCTTAATGGTGAAGTGAACAGACACAATGTGCGAATCTGGGCGGTAGAGAATCCTCACGCATTCGTGCAGCAAATTCGCAATTCACCAAAAGTTAACGTGTTTTGTGCAATCTCACGGCCCCTTTTTCTTCTGCAAAAAAAAAACGTTACAGGACACGTGTATCTGGACATGCTGGAAAATTGGCTCATGCCACAACTGGAGAGCGACAGCGCCGACTTCATCTTTCAACAGGATGGTGCTCCACCGCACTTCCATCATGATATTCGGCATTTCTTAAACAGGTGATTGGAAAACCGATGGATCGATCGTGGTGGAGATCATGATCAGCAATTCATGTCATGGCCTCCACGCTCTCCCGACTTAACCGCATGCGATTTCTTTCTGTGGGGTTATGTGAAAGATTCAGTGTTTAAACCTCCTCTACCAAGAAACGTGCCAGAACTGCGACCTCGCATCAACGATGCTTTCGAACTCATTGATGGGGACATGCTGCGCCAAGTGTGGGAGGAACTTGATTATCGGCTTGATGTCTGCCGAATCACTAAAGGGGCACATATCAAACATTTGTGAATGCCTAAAAAAACTTTTTGAGTTTTTGTATGTGTGTGCAAAGCATTGTGAAAATATCTCAAATAATAAAGTTATTGTAGAGCTGTGAAATCGCTTCAATCATTTGTAATAACCCTGTACAATCAAATGGGGGTGGGGGAAGAAAGAACTGAGTTCAGCAGCTTGCCCCAACGCTCGTTCATAATAAGCCACGATAGCAGGAGACAAGGAATTTTAGGGACGATCGCCGTATTATCAAATGGGGTCCAATTTACTAAAGGAAGGGGTTGCAGGCATGCAACGACCACCACCATGAATCAGCCAAAGACTAAGAATGATGCTACTGTTGGTGAATCGCTAGGTAGCCTCCTGTACTAAAGGAATACAACCAGCAAGACGCGAAACTATTCATATAACTTTGGCTGGCGGTCCGACTACGTTAACGAAACATAAAGGGGCGCCAGACACTCACCACGTGGCGTAGGACAAAGGGCACAAGTTTTCAAGCTAGGAAGACATAAATTCTGAGTCGAATTTTACACAGGAGAACTGAAAGAGCTACTGTCGAACGAAGTGGAAAAGTGAGCATGAATGTATGCACTTTAGTGCCGTACTGCAAGCTTCTGTGACTAACCGACACGTCTCGCACATTATGCCCGACTGTATAAGGAAAACCCTACAGTCTTATAACACGGAAAACATTGCATAAACCGTAATTCAAGGAGCGCACATCAGTACAATGACCTATAAGGTTCCCTCTGGGCCGCAGGGCGCGAATCTACAGTGCACGGCGGCGCTCATGCTTACCTAACTTCATCTCCTGCAGGCAGCACCTCCGGCCTCAGGCACGGTCACACTAGAACTGACCACTGCCCCTTTGTCCACAAGATGATGATGATGATGTTTGGTTTGTGGGACGCTCAACAGCGCGGTTATCAGCGCCCGTACAATTTCCCAACCTTTGCTCAGTCCAATCTCGCCACTTTCCTGGATGATGATGAAATTATGAGGACAACACAAACACCCAGTCATCTCGAGGCAGGTGAAAATCCCTGACCCCGCCGGGAATCGAACCCGGGACCCCGTGCTCGGGAAGCGAGAACGCTACCGCGAGACACGAGCGGCGACCCTTTGTCCACAATCCAGCCGCGGAGGGCGGTTGGCGCCCGCCCGCAAAAACGGGCGCGCCCCTGAACTGGCCAATCATAGGGCCGGAATTTCACAGGGAGGCGACCTCGCGACGTTAAAGTTGAGAAGAAATATCAGTTACAAGGTTGGTAAGGCAGTTGGGGAACTGAGAGCAGGAGAAACTTTGGCCACTACTGAACTTTCAAACGCCACCTCGTGCTACTCTGGCGATCGGAAAAAGGATAGGAAACGGAGAGCCAACATGGCTGCTAGGAAGACTGCTGCCCTTACCCATAAATAAAGAAAACTCCTGGCGCCAAGCCCCTCTCACAGATCAGTGTGAGACAAGCTGTAAAAATCGTCAAATAAATCAGGCAACCCACATAAATTATTAATATTACCTGAATTATTAGTTTACCGAATACCAGAATGCGTGGATTAGAAATATGAAATGCGAGCACTGAATGGTGAATGAACTGCACGTCTTTCAGTGTGTTCACCGCGATGTCGCCAAACACGGATGCGACCATCATGATGCTGTAATCAGAACCTGGATTCATCCGAAAAAATGACGTTTTGCCATTCGTGCACCCCGGTTCGTCGTCGAGTGCACCATCGCAGGCGCTCCTGTCTGTGAGTAGCGTCAATGGTAACCACAGCCATAGTCTCCGAGCTGATAGTCCATGCTGCTGCAAACGTCGTCCAACTGTTCGTGCAGATGGTTGTCGTCTTGCAAACGTTCCCATCTGCTGACTCAGGGATCGAGGCGTGGCTGCACGATCCATTACAGCCATGCGGATAAGATGCCTGTCATCTCGACTGCTAGTGATACGAGGCCATTGGGATCCAGTACGGCGTTCCGTATTACCCTCCTGAACCCACCGATTCCATATTCTGCCAACAGTCATTGGATCTCGACGAACGCGAGCGGCAATGTCGCGGGGGGTATGCATTTCTCCTCCTTACACGAAGCATTACAACAACGTTTCACCAGGCAACGCCGGCCAACTGCTGTTTGTGTATGAGAAATCGGTTGAAAACTTTCCTCATGTCAGCACGTTGTAGGTGTCGCGACCGGCGCCAACCTTGTGTGAATGCTCTGAAAAGCTAATCATTTGCATATCGCAGCATCTTCCTCCTGTCGGTTAAATTTCGCGTCTGTAGCACGTCATCTTCGTGGTGTAGCAATTTTAATGGCCAGTAGTGTAAATTTCACACTCAGCAAATATTATGTAATATGCACCAAACACAAAATCATAGCGACCCCTATTTTTCGTTGCAAACTTTTTCGAATTCCTCGCAGAGTCTTACTTCCACGTAAATATCACAATAACTATGACTAGTAACGAAATGGTGGTCGCATCATCATGAACCTGTCGTATAAAGCTATAAGTAACGCAAAAATGAATTTTTTTTACCGAATCGTTTCCGTGAAATCGTTTGAGGAACGATTGCAGGGCGTGCGCCTGGATTTTGTCATCGCCGACCGGCCGAAAGGTGGCAAACGCTGTTCGACTTACCCTTACGAACAAACGAATGAACTCGCCCAGCGAAAACTGGTCACCGCGCAGTTGGTAAAAGTGCGGCGGTCGGTAAACCACGTGAATCCAGTTGCGGGGACCGCATCGGAGGAAGAGCAACCGCTCAGAAGAAGTCTGCTAAGCGGCCGGCCGCGCTAGCGGGATACTAGCCCTGCAGCTTATTTCCCAGTTACCATCCGCTATTTAATTAAGTCCGGAGAGGGTGCAAGCGCCGCCAAAAGCCCGGCGCGCCGCCGTGATTCGCAGGCCCGCTCGAGCGGACGTAATCGGCGAAGATTAAATGGCGGCCACGAGAGTACAGACTCCGGCGTCGGCGACAGTCACCGCTCTGGAAGGGGGAGGGAGGGGAAGGATGTTAATTCCGAGCAAGCGACACGGACGCTGCACCGAGGAGCTCTCCACTTGCTGTGTCTTGCGAGTTTCCAGCTGCTGCACGCTTCACATTGCAACCTAAACCACTTAATAAAAGCAAGTCTTCCGGTACAGACTGTACACCAATTAGGTTCCTTTCAGAGTATGTTGTTGCAATAGCTCCGTACTTAACAATCGTACACAACTGCTAACTCGACGAAAGATCCGTACCCAAAGAATGGAAAGTTACTCAGGCCACACGATTATTCGATAGTAGGAGTAATCCACTAAATTATAGGCCCAAATCATTAACGTCCTTCCCCATGAATCATGGACCTTGCCGTTGGTGGGGAGGCTTGCGTGCCTCAGCGATACAGATAGCCGTACCGTAGGTGCAACCACAACGGAGGGGTATCTGTTGAGAGGCCAGACAAACGCAGACAAACGTGCGGTTCCTGAAGAGGGGCAGCAGCCTTTGCAGTAGTTGCAGGGGCAACAGTCTGGATGATTGACTGACCTGGCCTTGCAACATTAACCAAAACGGCCTTGCTGTGCTGGTACTGCGAACGGCTGAAAGCAAGGGGAAACTACGGCCGCGATTTTTCCCGAGGGCATGCAGCTTTGCTGTATGGTTAAATGATTATGGCGTCCTCTTGGGTAAAATATTCTGGAGGTAAAATAGTCCCCCATTCGGATCTCCGGGCAGGGACTGCTCAAGAGGATGTCATTATCAGGTGAAAGAAAACTGGCGTTCTACGGATCGGAGCGTGGAATGTCAGATCCCTTAATCGGGCAGGTAGGTAGGTTAGAAAATTTAAAAAGGGAAATGGAAAGGTTAAAGTTAGATATAGTGGGAATTAGTCAAGTTCGGTGGCAGGAGGAACAAGACTTTTGGTCAGGTGAATACAGGGTTAGAAACACAAAATCAAATAGAGGTAATGAAGGAGTAGCTTTAATAATGAATAGGAACATAGGAATGCGGGTAAGCTACTACAAACAGCATAGTGAACGCATTGTTGTGGCCAAGATAGACAGCCGGCCGCGGTGGTCTAGCGGTTCTGGCGCTGCAGTCCGGAACCGCGGGACTGCTACGGTCGCAGGTTCGAATCCTGCTTCGGGCATGGGTGTGTGTGATGTCCTTAGGTTAATTAGGTTTAAGTAGTTCTAAGTTCTAGGGGACTTATGACCTAAGATGTTGAGTCCCATAGTGCTCAGTGACATTTGAAACATTTGAACCAAGATAGACACGGAGCCCATGCCTACTACAGTAGCACAAGATTATACGCCAACTAGCTCTGCAGATGATGAAGAAATTGAAGAAATGTATGATGAGATAAAAGAAATTATTCAGGTAGTGAAGGGAGACGAAAATTTAATAGTCATGGGTGACTGGAATTCGAGAGTACGAAAAGGGAGAGAAGAACACATAGTAGGTGAATATGGATTGGGGCTAAGAAATGAAAGAGGAAGCCGCCTGGTAGAGTTTTGCACAGAGCATAACTTAATCATAGCTAACACTTGGTTCAAGAATCATGAAAGAAGATCTATACATGGAAGAATCCTGGAGATACTAGAAGGTATCAGTTTATATAATGGTAAGACAGAGATTTAGGAACCAGGTTTTAAATTGTAAGACATTTCCAGGGGCAGATGTGGACTCTGACCACAATCTATTGGTTATGAACTGTAGATTAAAACTGAAGAAACTGCAAAAAGGTGGAAATTTGAGGAGATGGGGCCTGGATAAACTGAAAGAACCAGAGGTTGTACAGAGTTTCAGGGAGAGCATAAGGGAGCAATTGACAGGAATGGGGGAAAGAAGTACAGTAGAAGAAGAATGGGTATCTCTTAGGGATGAAGTAGTGAAGAGAGCAGAGGATGAAGTAGGTAAACAGATGAGGGCTAGTAGAACTCCTTGGGTAACAGAAGAAATATTGAACTTAATTGATGAAAGGAGAAAATATAAAAATGCAGTAAATGAAGCAGGCAAAAAGGAATACAGACGTCTCAAAAATGAGATCGTCAGGAAGTGCAAAATGGCTAAGCAGGGATGGTTAGAGGACAAATGTAAAGATGTAGATGCTTATCTCACTAGGGGTAAGATAGGTACTGCCTACAGGAAAATTAAAGAGACCTTTGGAGAAAAGAGACCCACTTGTATGAATATCAAGAGCTGAGATGGAAACCCAGTTCTAATCAAAGAAGGGAAATCAGATAGGTGGAAGGAGTATATAGAGGGTCTATACAAGGGCGATGTACTTGAGGACAATGCTATGGAAATGGAAGAGGATGTAGGTGAAGATGAAGTGAGAGATACAATACTGCGTGAAGAGTTTGACAGAGCACTGAAAGACCTGAGTCGAAACAAGGCCCCGAAGGTAGACAACATTTCATTAGAACTACTGACGGCCTTGGGAGAGCCAGTCATGACTAAAATCTGGTGAGCAAGATGTATGAGACGGGCGAAATACCCTCAGACTTCAAGAAGAATATAATAATTCCAATCCCAAAGAAAGCAGGTGTTCACAGATGTGAAAATTACCGAACTATCAGTTTAATAAGCCACGGCTGCAAGATACTAACACGATTTCTTTACAGACGAATGGAAAAACTGGTAGAAGCCGACCTCGGGGAAGATGAGTTTGGATTCCGTAGAAACATTGGAACACGTGAGGCAATACTGACCTTACGACTTATCTTAGAAGAAAGATTAAGGAAAGGCAAACCTACGTTTCTATCACTTGTAGACTTAGAGAAAGCTTTTGACAGTGTTGACTGGAATACTCTCTTTCAAATTCTAAGGGTGGCAGGGGTAAAATACAGGGAGCGAAAGGCTATTTACAATTTGTACAGAAACCAGATGGCAGTTATAAGAGTCGAGGGACATGAAAGGAAAGCAGTGGTTGGGAAGGGATTGAGACAGGGTTGTAGCCTCTCCCCGATGTTATTCAATCTGTATATTGAGCAAGCAGTAAAGGAAAGAAAAGAAAAATTCGGAGTAGGTATTAAAATCCATGGAGAAGAAATAAAAACTTTGAGGTTCGCCAATGACATTGTAATTCTGTCAGAGACAGCAAAGGACCTGGAAGAGCAGTTGCACGGAATGGATACTGTCTTGAAAGGAGGATATAAGATGAACATCAACAAAAGCAAAACGAGGATAATGTAATGTAGTCGAATTAAATCGGGTGATTCTGAGGGAATTAGATTAGGGAATGAGACGCTTAAAGTAGTAAAGGAGTTTTGCTATTTGGGAAGCAAAATAACTGATGATAGTCGAAGGAGAGAGGATATAAAACGTAGACTCGCATTGGCAAGGAAAGCGTTTCTGAAGAAGAGAAATTTGTTAACATCGAGGGTAGATTTAAGTGTCAGGAAGTCGTTTCTGAAAGTATTTGTATGGAGTGTGGTCATGTATGGAAGCAAAAAGTGGACGATAAATAGTTTAGACAAGAAGAGAATAGAAGCTTTGGAAATGTGGTGCTACAGAAGAATGCTGAAGATTAGATGGGTAGATCACATAACTAATGATGAAGTACATCTACATCTACATCTACCTTTATACTCCGCAAGCCACCCAACGGTGTGTCGCGGATGGCACTTTACGTGCCACTGTCATTACCTCCCTTTTCTGTTCCACTCGCGTATGGTTCGCGGGAAGAACGACTGTCTGAAAGCCTCCGTGCGCTCTCGAATCTCTCTAATTTTACAGTCGTGATCTCCTCGGGAGATATAAGTAGGGGGATGCAATATATTTGATACCTCAACCAGAAACGCACCCTCTCGAAACCTGGCGAGCAAGCTACACCGCGATGCAGAGCGCCTCTCTTGCAGAGTCTGCCACTTGCGTTTGCTAAACATCTCCGTAACGCAATCACGGTTACCAAATAACCCTGTGACGAAACGCGCCGCTCTTCTTTGGATCTTCTCTATCTCCTCCGTCAACCCGAACTGGTACGGATCCCACACTGATGAGCAATAATCAAGTACAGGTCGAACGAGTGTTTTGTAAGCCACTTTCTTTGTTGAGGGACTACATTTTCTAAGGACTATCCCAATGAATCTCAACCTGGTACCCGCCTTACCAACAATTAATTTTATGTGATCATTCCACTTCAAATCGTTCCGCGCGGATACTCCCAGATATTTTACAGAAGTAACTGCTACGTTTGTTCCGCTATCATACAATCATACAATAAAGGATCCTTCTTTCTATGTATTCGCAATACATTACATTTATCTATGTTAAGGGTCAGTTGCCACTCCCTGCACCATGTGCCTATCTGCTGCAGATCTTTCTGCATTTCGCTACAATTTTCTAATGCTGCAACTTCTCTGTATACTACAGCATCATCTGCGAAAATCCGCATGGAACTTCCGACACTATCTACTAGGTCATTTATATATATTGTGAAAAGCAATGGTCCCATAAAACTCCCCTGTGGCACGGCAGAGGTTACCTTAACGTCTGTAGACGTCTCTCCATTGATAACAACATGCTGTGTTCTGTTTGCTAAAAACTCTTCAATCCAGCCACACAGCTGGTCTGATATTCCGTAGGCTCTTACTTTGTTTATCAGGCGACAGTGCGGAACTGTATTGAATGCCTTCCGGAAGTCAAGGAAAATAGCATCTACCTGGGAGCCTGTATCTAATATTTTCTGGGTCTCATGAACAAATAAAGCGAGTTGCGTCTCACACGATTGCTGTTTCCGTTATCCATGTTGATTCCTACAGAGTAGATTCTGGGTTTCCAAAAACGACATGTACGCGAGCAAAAAACATGTTCTAAAATTCTACAACAGATCGACGTCAGAGATATAGGTCTATAGTTTTGCGACGACCCTTATTGAAGACTGGGCCTACCTGCGCTCTTTTCCAATCATTTGGAACCTTCTGTTCCTCTAGAGACTTGCGGTACACGGCTGTTAGAAGGGGGGCAAGTTCTTCTGTGTACCCTGTGTAGAATCGAATTGGTATCCCGTCAGGTCCAGTGGACTTTCCTATGTTGAGTGATTCCAGTTGCTTTTCTATTCCTTGGACACTTATTTCGATGTCAGCCATTTTTTCGTTTGTGCGAGTATTTAGAGAAGGAACTGCCGTGCGGTCTTCGTCTGTGAAGCAGATTTGGAAAAAGGTGTTTAATATTTCAGCTTTACGCGTGTCATCCTCTGTTTCAATGCCATCATCATCCCGGAGTGTCTGGACATGCTGTTTCGAGCCACTTACTGATTTAACGTAAGACCAGAACTTCCTAGGATTTTCTGTCAAGTCGGTACATAGAATTTTACTTTCGAATTCACTGAACGTTTCACGCATAGCCCTCCTTACGCTAACTTTGACATCGTTTAGCTTCTGTTTGTCTGAGAGGTTTTGGCTGCGTTTAAACTTGGAGTGAAGCTCTCTTTGCTTTCGCAGTAGTTTCCTAACTTTGTTGTTGAACCATGGTGGGTTTTTGCCGTCCCTCACAGTTTTACTCGGCACGTACCTGTCTAAAACGCATTTTACGATTGCCTTGAACTTTTTCCATAAACACTCAATATTGTCAGTGTCGGAACAGAAATGTTCGTTTTGATCTGTTAGGTAGTCTGAAATCTGCCTTCTATTACTCTTGCTAAACAGATAAACCTTCCTCCCTTTTTTTATATTCCTATTAACTTCCATATTCAGGGATGCTGCAACGGCCTTATGATCACTGATTCCCTGTTCTACACTTACAGAGTCGAAAAGTTCGGGTCTGTTTGTTATCAGTAGGTCCAAGATGTTATCTCCACGAGTCGGTTCTCTGTTTAATTGCTGGAGGTAATTTTCGGATAGTGCACTCAGTATAATGTCACTCGATGCTCTGTCCCTACCACCCGTCCTAAACATCTGAGTGTCCCAGTCTATATCTGGTAAATTGAAATCTCCACCTAAGACTATAACATGCTGAGAAAATTTATGTGAAATGTATTCCAAATTTTCTCTCAGTTGTTCTGCCACTAATGCTGCTGAGTCGGGAAGTCTGTAGAAGGAGCCAACTATTAACCTAGCTCGGTTGTTGAGTGTAACCTCCACCCATAATAATTCACAGGAACTATCCACTTCTACCTCACTACAGGATAAACTAATACTAACAGCGACAAACACGCCACCACCGGTTGCATGCAATCTATCCTTTCTAAACACCGTCTGTGCCTTTGTAAAAATTTCAGCAGAATTTATTTCTGGCTTCAGCCAGCTTTCTGTACCTAGAACGATTTCAGCTTCGGTGCTTTCTATCAGCGCTTGAAGTTCCGGTACTTTACCAATGCAGTTTCGACAGTTTACAATTACAATACCGATTGCTGCTTGGTCACCGCATGTCCTGACTTTGCACCGCACCCTTTGAGGCTGTTGCCCTTTCTGTACTTGCCCGAGGCCATCTAACCTAAAAAACCGCCCAGTCCACGCCACACAACCCCTGCTACCCGTGTAGCCGCTTGCTGCGTGTAGTGGACTCCTGACCTATCCAGCGGAACCCAAAACCCCACCACCCTGTGGCGGAAGTCGACGAATCTGCAGCCCACACGGTCACAGAACCGTCTCAGCCTCTGATTCAGACCCTCCACTCGGCTCTGTACCAAAGGTCCGCAGTCAGTCCTGTCAACGATGCTGCAGTATTGAATAGAATTGGGAAGAAGAGGAGTATGTGGCACAACTTGACAAAAAGGAGGGACCGGTTAGTAGGACATGTTCTGAGGCATCAAGGGATCACAAATTTAGCATTGGAGGGCAGCGTGGAGGGTAACAATCGTAGAGGGAGACCGAGAGATGAATACACTAAGAAAGATTCAGAAGGATGTGGGTTGCAGTAAGTACTGGGAGATGAAGAAGCTTGCACGGGATAGGGTAGCATGGAGAGCAGCATCAAACCAGTCTCAGGACTGAAGTCGCAACAACAACATCATTAACGTCGATATGCGGCAGGATTTTGGAACATACAATACTGACCATTAAAATTGCTACACCACGAAGATGACGTGCTACAGACGCGAAATTTAACTGACAGTAAGAAGAGGCTGTGGTACGCAAATGATTAGCTTTTCAGAGCATTCACACAAGGTTGGCGCCTTTGGTGACATCTACAACTTGCTCACATGAGGAAAGTTTCCAACCGACTTCTCATACACAAACAGCAGTAGATCGGCGTTGTCCGATTAAACGTTGTTGTGATGCCTCGTGTAAGGAGGAGAAATGCGTACCATCACGTTTCCGACTTTGATAAAGGTCGGATTGTAGCCAATCGCGATTGCGGTTTATTGTATCGCGACATTGCTGCTCGCGTTCGTCAAGATCCAGTGGCTGTTAGCATAATATGGAATCGGTGGGTTCAGGAGAGTAATACGGAACGCCGTGCTGAATCCCAACGGCCTCGTATCACTAGCAGTCGAGATGACAGGCATCTTATCCGCATGGCTGTAACGGATCGTGCAGCCACGTCTCGATCGCTGAGTTTGCAAGACAACAACCATCTGCACGAACAGTTGGACGACGTTTGCAGCAGCATGGACTATCAGCTCAGAGTCAATGGCTGCGGTTACCCTTGCCACTGCATCACAGACAGGAGCGCCTGCGATGATGTACTCAAAGACGCACCTGGGTGCATGAATGGCAAAACGTCATTTTTTCGGATGAATCCACATTCTCTTTACAGCATTATGATGGTCGCATCTGTGATTGGCGACATCGCGGGGAACGCACATTCGAAGCGTGTATACGTCATCTCCATGCTGGCGTATCACCTGGGGTGATGGTATGGGGTGCCATTGGTTACACGTCTCGGTCACCTCTTGTTCGCATTGACAGCACTTTGAACTGTGGACGTTACATTTCAGATGTGTTACGACCCGTGGCTCTACCCTTCATTCGATCCCTGCGAAACCCTACATTTCAGCAGGATAATGCACGACCGCTTGTTGTAGGTCCTGTCCGGCTTTTCTGGATACAGAAAAGGTTCGACTGCTGCCCTGGCCAACACATTCTCCATATCTCTCACCAATTGAAAACGTCTGGTCAATGGTGGCCGAGCAACTGGCTCGTCACAATACGCCAGTCACTACTCTTGATGAAATGTGGTATCATGTTGAAGCTGCATGGGCAGCTGTACCTGTACACGCCATCCAGGCTCTGTTTGACTCAATGCCCAGGTGTATCAAGGCCGTTATTCCGGCCAGAGGTGTTTGTTCTGGGTACTCATTTCTCAGGATCTATGCACCCAAATTGCGTGAAAATGTAATCATATGTCAGTTCTAGTATAATATATTTGTCCAATGAATACCTGTTTATCATCTGCATTTCTTCTTGGTGTAGCAATTTTAATGGCCTGTAGTGTAGCTAACATATCGATTTTTTGTTTAGACTTGGGTGGCGGTCTCAATCTGTCACCAATCTTGAGAAAACTGATCTGATACAGCACACTGAATTGCGATCGCGTGCGCCAGGAGTAGTACCACAGTGAAATATCCACAAAATTCCTCATATTTTATACATGATTTCAGATATTGAGATGATATTTTGGCAAATGATAGCACACAAAGAGAAGAGTATTTTGACATATGTTTATTATGCAAAACTTCATTATCTACTCTGTTATTCGACTAGCTACAGTCTTTTTTTAACGAAAGAATTTATTTTTAAGAGCCAACGATAACTAGTAAAACGAGAAATTTACGCTCTGGGAACAACGTGATTGAAGACGTTACACGTTTGTTTTATAACGAGGGTGTGCTTTTTTATAAGCTATTGACCTTAGTTTTGGTCAGTTCTTCAATAAACATAACAAACCACAGTTTCAGAATTATCTCGCAGTTTTGTCTGTACAACAAGCAAGAAGCGAATTTTAACATAGCAACAGGAGATATATGCAGATTTTACTCAAAATTCGGCCCTGAGAGGATGCCTCTCTGAAAGTTACAAACGGTTAACAAGCCAAACGAAAATAAATCGCTGCGTTTTCAGCTGAATTCTTCTTCGATACTAACCACAGCAAAGGTGACAGATCTTTCTGAATGGTTGCCATGCAAGTGTGCATGTGGAGGGGCTCCATTTAATATTTATAAAAAAAATTTGAGCTTCAGTTTAAAATGGCATTTCCGCTCCAGCAACTTGGCATTTTCCCTACAGCGCCTGCGTGTAACCAATTTCCCCACACCTGCCCTGCCAACTGCGCATCTACCGGGCACGGTATTTTGCACCGAATGCACACGAGACACTTGAGGCTGGTCAACACGCTGTGATCCGTCCACACAGATACATCTGTGCTAACATACACTGGTGTACAAAACTTAAAGACGAAACTAACTTTCGCATGATGTGTCACTGCCAAGTAACACAGCTCGATGAAGCTTTGACCATACATAGAAAGGCCTGCTACAGTGTAGTGCATTGCAGAAGGTAACAAAAAGAAATAAACAATGAGAGGATCATACGTGACGGTTTTATTCTAACACAATAATTACTCCGAGGTTTCTGTGATTCATGATGATCCACTGGACATTACAAAAGATGAGACATGGTTAGTACCAGGGAGAACGATGACAATGGGCAACAATACACGCTCTGCAACGCGCACCCATGACGGTCACAACGTGGGTGAGAAGTGCTTGCAGTCGGGGGTTCCATTCGTCCACCAGAAAAATTGACAGTGTAAGTTTTGATAGCAAAAATTGCAGTTATCATTATTAGCTTGGTGACAGACATACAGAAATGTCTAAAGCTCTGTCTCTGACAATATTATCGTTGTGTATACTTTTTCTCTAAAAACTGCAAGGCAATCTAGCGAAACTTTATTAACGTTGCCGGTCGGAGTGGCCAAGCGGTTCTAGGCACTACAGTCTGGAACCGCGCGACTGCTACGGTCGCAGGTTCGAATCCTGCCTCGGGCATGTATGTGTGAGATGTCCTTAGGTTAGTTTGGTTTAAGTAGTTCTAAGTTCTAGGGGACTGATGACCATAGATATTAAGTCCCATGGTGCTCATAGCCATTTGAACCATTTTTTTTCCTCAGATCTTTCTTTTCCTTGGACACTTTGATTAGCAAAAACTCTAATTATTCCACACTGTCCATAGTCAATAATCACGTAACTGGTCACAACAAAGATATGAAAATTAGTTTCAATGTGTGCCTACACAAACCTGACAAAAACCCTCCAGTCCGCGAGAGAACAACTAAATGCAGCAAAAATGGCAAATTAGCAAAAATCCTCGGTTAATACCAATATCTCCTCTGGTGCTAATAACACGTTCAGGGCAGGCTGCTACCTCACCTGATCTGGCTTCTCTACATGCCACTCTGCGTCCGACTAATGTCAACAATTGTTTGCTCGCTACCACTCGCGATAATAATATCTCAGGCTCACAGTTTGTTGTGTATGCACGCAACAGCAGAAGAATCAGTAGGGAAATTAAAAAAAAAAAGTTGCTGGATGGTCGATGTGACCGCATTGCAATATGGCTCCCCTACTAGTTTCACATGTGTTCGCTGGTATCTAAGCCGGGGGAACAGGCAGATTAGTCCATTCGCCGAATATCCTCTCGTACTAGAAGCTCCAGAGGTCTCTTTAATTTGCATGAATATCAAGAGCTCAGATGGAAACGCAGTTATAAGCAAAGAAGGGAAAGCAGAAAGGTGGAAGCAATATATAGAGGGTCTATACAAGGGCAATGTTCTTAAGGACAATTTTATAGAAAACGAAGAGAATGTAGATGAAGACGAAATAGGAGATATGATACTGCGTGAAGAGTTTGACAGAGCACTGAAAGACCTGACTCGAAACAAGGCCCCGGGAGTAGACAACATTCCATTAGAACTACTGACAGCCTTGGGAGAGCCAGGCCTAACACAACTCCATCACCTAGTGAGCAAGGTGTATGAGACAGGCGAAATACCCTCAGACTTAAAGAAGAAAGTAATAATTCCAATCCCAAAGAAAGCAGGTGTTGACAGATGTGAAAATTACCGAACTATCAGTTTAATAAGCCACGGCTGCAAAATGCTAACACGAATTCTTTACAAACGAATGGAAAAACTGTTAGAAGCCGACCTCGGGGAAGATCTCTTTGGATTCCGTAGAAATGCTGGAACACGTGAGGCAGTACTGACCCTACGACTTATCTTAGAAAATAGATTAAGGAAGGCAAACCTACGTTTCTAGCATTTGTAGACTTAGAGAAAGTTTTTGACAATGTTGACTGGAATACTCTCTTTCAAATTCTGAAGGTGGCAGGGGAAAAATACAGGGAGCGAAAGGCTATTTATAATTTGTACAGAAACCAGATGGTAGTTATAAGAGTCGAGGGACACGAAAGAGAAGCAGTGGTTGGGAAGGGAGTGAGACAGGGTTGTAGCCTCTCCCCGATGTTATTCAGTCTATATATTGAGCTAGCAGTAAAGGAAATAAAAGAAAAAATCGGAGTAGGAATTAAAATCCATGGAGAAGAAATAAAAACTTTGAGGTTCGCCGATGACATTGTAATTCTGTCAGAGACAGCAAAGGACTTGGAAGAGCAGATGAACGGAATGGACAGTTTCTTGAAATGAGGATATAAGATGAACATCAACAAAAGCAAAAGGAGGATAATGGAATGTAGTCGAATTAAATCGGGCGATGCTGCGGGAATTAGATTAGGAAATGACACGTTTCAAGTAGTAAATGAGTTTTGCTATTTGGGGAGCAAAATAACTGATGGTGGTCGAAGTAGAGAGGATATAAAATGTATACTGGCAATGGCAAGGAAAGCATTTCTGAAGAAGAGAAATTTGTTAACATGGAGTATAGATTTATATGGAGTGTAGCCATGTATGGAAGTGAAACGTGGATGATAAATAGTTTAGACAAGAAGAGAACAGAAGCTTTCGAAACTTGGTGCTACAGAAGAAAGCTGAAGATTAGATGTGCAGACACATAACTAATGAGGAGGTATTGAACAGAATTGGAGAGAAGAGAAATTTGTGACACAACTTGACTAAAAGAAGGGATCGGTTGGTAGAGCATATTCTGAGGCATCAAGGGATCACCAATTTAGTATTGGAGGGCAGCGTGAAGGGTAAAAATCGTAGAGGGAGACCAAGAGATGTATACACTAAACAGATTCAGAAGGATGTAGGTTGCAGTAGGTACCGGGAGATGAAGAAGCTTGCACAGGATCGAGTAGCATGGAGAGCTGCATCAAACCAGTCTCAGGACTGAAGACAACAACAACAACAAATAAAAGGCTACCAGTTGATGAGCCAATGACTTTATTTGATGAAGTATTGAATAGAATTGGGGAGTAGTTTGTGGCACAACTTGACAAAAAGAAGGGACCGGTTAGTAGGACATGTTCTGAGGCATCAAGGGATCACAAATTTAGCATTGGAGGTAAGGGTGGAGGGTAAAAATCGTAGAGCGAGACCAAGATATGAATACACTAAACAGATTCAGAAGGATGTGGGTTGCAGTAGGTACTGGAGATGAAGAAGCTTGCACTGGATAGAGTAGGATGGAGAACTGCATCAAAGCAGTCTCTGGACTGAAGACCACAACAACAACAACAAGTAGAAGCTCCTCCACCTACGCAGTTCGATCCGATAGCGCATTGTCATCCATAAAGATGAAGTCAGAGTCGAATGACCACTGAAAAGGTGCACATGGGGATGGAGTACAGCGTCGCAATGACGTTGACCTATGAGTACCGGGTTCAAAGATTTGGAGGTACCCTGATATGATGATAGGTGGGAATATGTAATGCACTCTGTAACATTGGAGAGCAGAATCGTTTTGGTGGCCCAAGTGCTACTGTGCGGGGATACATAATGTTGCTGGGGCATACTGACTTCCATATCTTTGAAAATGGTACGCTTACCGGTCAACGTTGTTGTGACAGTCTACTGCTTCCCCATGCGCGTTGTTTCAAGTATGGATTCGGCCTGATTTCATTTTTATGGATCACACTATGCGGCAGCATCGAACATCGCAGTTGGAGGAACTCCTGGAGACAAGATTTATTCGGCGAATGGACTGTCCAGCTCCTTCGCCTTATTTAAATCTCACCGAGCACGTGTGGGATGCGTTGGAGAGACGTTCGACCACCCAGCAGTTGTCAATCTCGCAGGTGCAGGAATGTAAAGCCCTACCACTGGAACTCCTCACCGAAATCGTGGCCAGCATGGGACCACGTTGCAGAGCATGCACTGTGTTTATCAAAAATCACACACCCTATGAAGAGTCATGACCCTCCTTTTATAATACCCAGGCGACCATCGTAAATCGCAGTGGCTACAGTGTAATTATTGTCCTGCAATACGGGTATCATGTATGTACGTCTCATTGCGTATTTCCTTCGGTTACCTTGTGCACTAGACTGTTACACTTCTTTCTATGTGTGGTTTCATCAAGCAATGTTACCTGGCAGTAATACATCATGCGTACCAAAAGTTTTGCACACCGGTGTAGGCTGCCAAAAATTTCTTGGGTACACAAGATTCAGTCTTTTCTGCTTTCGACGTGCCACCTGTCGGCTCTAGCTAGAACTACCAGATTCACAGCAGATAACCTAACCTGAAAGCTAACATGGTATAATTACTGAACAGGCGTATCCACTCGCATCCACTGATTCATGGTGCAAGTTTAGTATTTGCTATTTGCGTCACGTAGCAAACTACAAGCAATACACGTGAGATGCAATGTACTCCTACAATCGACATTACAAACAAAGATGTTACTATAGTATCCCTTTATGAAAAGTTACGCTACATGCGTCTATGTATATAATTTTCTTTTGAGAAATATTTTGGGATCACTGTACTCATCATTTCTTTTTCAGCAGGCTTCTGACTCTTCTTCTTCCTGTGTTAAGGATTTGTAGGGAATTTTCTGTTACAATTTCAGTTCCTAATTGTTTATCGGTCTTTCCTTTTCTTCCACTGTTCCTTCACTGTATCTCTATGTTTCTTTTTTCTGTCTTCATACAACTTAGTGCCAGTTTTCTTTTCCCTCCAGCCTTGGAATCCTTCCACTTTTAAAACTTGAAATACCTCAATAGAAAATCAACCAAGCTCTTTGTTGGCGGTAGAGCACGCGCTAAGAAATATGTAAATAACAATTATAGTGTGTAAGAAAAATGTCAAGAAAAATGTTTTGTAAAATTTATTTAACTTCTCTGCATATCGATGGTGACAGTGAAGTATCTGCACCAAGCTCTTTGTTGGCCGGAGTGCCCGCGCATTGATACATGGGGAGCGTTGCGAGGAGCGTGCAGCATTGTCGATAGAACACTCTTGAGTCAACCTTTGTGCAGTGAAGGTGTGTGTATAGAAAGAGCGGTGTGCCTGTTCGCCACCAGCTATATATTACTTGAAGAATACTATAATTATGTAATTCGTAATTATTTATGAATTATTAAATATCGACGTCATGAAGACATCAAAGGTGTTTAAGCGCTAACTGCACATTGTAAGTTCGTTGTTACATTTTTAATCTGTTTTATGTAAACGATCCCCAAACTAAAGTTTTATAAATTGAATCATTATAAAGAGCTAAAAATTTACAGTCCATCATTTTCAGAATAGATCAGTTTATCTCAGTCAGTATCGTATTACTTTTCATTGAACCCAGTAAACACAAGATTTAACTTTTGTTCAGTTTTTTTCAATGTTTTTTTAATAATGGCATTCAATTTTGCAGCAGTTACTTCAATACAAAAAAACAAATGAATAACAACCCAAATAATTATCAACAATAGATCAGAGTGAGTATATTCAGAGATGCAGTCAGATGACATTATCCAGAGGCGACCCAGTAAAATAAAAGGTAAGGAAAAAATATATTTATGTTTTCAGGTTCACTGCATAGACAACCAGTACTAAGGGTCACGGTGTAAGCTTATGTGTTCATGTCGAAATAATCTTCTTTTGATCAATCAGACACGTCGTCAAAAGCAAGTCCAGATAGGAAAGTTGCAAGGCACAAGAAATTCAACTCTCGTTCTTTTTTCATTAGACAGAAAGTAAGTTAAATTATTTAATTCTAAACCGGAAGGTTATCGTCTAAACGCATTAAGTTAAATTATTTCTTTTATTTACTAGGCGGAAAGGTTTCAAACTTTTTCCCTAAAAACCTGTGTTTCCAATACTTTTTCTTCTGTTACGTTTTTCTTTTTCAAGTCTTTCCTAAGCTCTTGAAAGATATTTAAAGAACTTGGTGAGTCATACTCTAACCGAAACTTCCTGGCAGATTAAAACTGTGTGCCGGACCGAGACTCGAACTCAGAATATTTGCCTTTCGCGGGCACGTTCTCTGCCGACTGAGCTACCCAAGCACGACTCATGACCCGCCCTCTCAGATTCAATTCTGCCTGTATCTCGTCTCCTACCTTCCAAACTTCACAGACGTTTTCCTGCGAACCTAGGAGAACTAGCACTCCTGGAAGAAAGGATATTGCGGACACATGGCTTAGCCACAGCCTGGAGGATGTTTCCAGAATGAAATTTTCACTCTGCGAAAGGCAAAGGTCCCGAGTTCGAGTCTCAGTCCGGCACACAGTTTTAATCTGCCTGAAGGTTTCACATCAGCGGACACTCCACCGGAGAGTGAAAATATCATTCGTATTGTAACCCATTGTGTAAATATTGTGACATTACAGCCTTTATCACTCCGATTTTTAACATGTAAAAGTTTTTTTTCTGTATTCGCGTCAGTATGTGCGAACTTTTAACATATACCAATGAATGTTGTAACCAGATATCTTTGCCGCGCTCCTGAAAAGCGCAGAATATCACGATAGCTATAAACTGTTATACGCTGCTATCGATCAGTAAAAAAACGATGCACCTATGTTTCAAAATAACAATTGCCAAATTTTTTACTTCTGCAGGGAGCCGCGCCGCTCTCTAGCTGTTCTTCTGTGAATGTGTTGCGAGTCGGACGCAAAAGTATTGTGCTCCATACTGATATAATCATTTTATTGTAAATTTATTCGCTCCACCGCCACAATGGGTGGCCATGTTAATGTAAGTTTCCGTTTCATAATATAATACTTGAAGCCTTGAAGTTTATTTAATTTCAAAGAAAATCTCTCAACCTTATTTTCATTAATTATACTTGTGATAATCTTTTCTGTTTAAAAGATTTATGCAGCTTATGATCCAGCGTGTGTTCTGTCGGAACAGGAGGCTGTCGTGACGACATCGCTATAGTATTTATTCCAAGTTCTTTCAGTTCCGTTTATATGTTCGTACAAATCCAATTAGTTGGTCCCTTAGGTTTCTTTCATGTAACTTCTGTCTGTTTTCTCCGCGCGATCTTCCTCCGGAAAAAAATTTCTGTTCATTTTTTAGTAATTTTCGATATCGCGAATGAGAAAAGACAGCCGCCTCCTGCTCCGAACGGAACACCACGACTTTTCTAACGTCGGAGAGTACCGCACGAATTTTCCGCTAAAAGGTAATAGAATTTCTTAAAGCTGGATCAATTACACATGTTGCTGCTGTCCTCCGACAAATCTGGTGTGATTAATAGTAATTTATTCTGTCACGACAAAAAGAACCAATTTTATTTTTACCAAAGCAACAAAGCTTTCAATTAAATTACAAAAAAAAAAAAAAAATCATACCAGATCTGACGCCCGAACAGGGACTTGACTAAAATATTGAAAGTGTCACGGTACTAATATATGATTGTCTTATTTCATGTATCGCTCTTTGGAACCCAATGCTGCATAAAATTACGGATGAGCAATAAATATACGCAATATTGAAGGACTCGGTATTTACACAAATATCTTGGGATTTTATAAGACGCAGATTTGCAGTTTTGAAGACAACGCCGAGTGAGTACCAAATTTTCGTTTGCCATAGTTCTGTCTAAAGAGTAGCTCATTTGACCTTCAAATTCGACCTCACTCTATCCTTTCTGTAGCTTAACGTAAAAAACCACTTTTTTTTACGTAAATATTTGAACATTTTCTGTAACCTTTTGGTTGGACTATTTGTTTTATACTGTAGTTAGTATTCTCGTGTAAGTTCAAGATGGATGCCATTTCAGTCTTTTCTGTGTAACAGCGTTGGCAATCAATTGTTTCAACGGCGTTGACTCCATCTTGTCTTTTTGCTACAGACGTGTGTCAGTTATTACCCACGTAACATTAGACATTTGACGAACGCGCCGCGACTTTAACTTGCGCGGCAAGAATAATTGACAATCAGAATTTCAGTTGGCAGTACCCATTTTAAGTTGGCAATAGTTGAATTTCATTATGGCGGACGGACAATCGAGCGCGAACTCTGCAGACGAAAGCGACGGCACTGTTAACAAACATTACCGACTCCGCTCACGCGGAACGACAGCCAGGTCAGACGACAGACAAGAGGTAGCTAACGTGGACGACACTCAGCAGGAAACACCCACCTCCTCGATAATCGTATCAATTGACATTGTCAAAATGTTACAGGAATTGATACTAGACAGACAGGAGAGGGAACAGCGCGAACGTGATCGCGAACAACGTGAGAAAGACAGAGACAAGTTTTTATCACAGTTGAAAACGGATATGACAACACAGATTGACTCAGTTAGGAATGACGTAAATACCACCATTGATGCGAAAGTAGGCTCTCTCACAGCACAGATAGATTCGGTTAAGGGTGACGTCACGGCGCAAGTAACCACTTTGACAACACAGATAAGCACTCTGAATAACAAAATTGATAACATTGGTCAGAATCTCACAACTCAAATCGAAGTGTGTCGCAAAGAAACCGATTCGGTAAAACTTGCGTATAAAACAGTTGCACGACAGGTAGACGAGTTAGCAACAGCGGTAGCCACTGTAGAATCAAAAGTAAGTGCAATGGCGAATGACATTTCGGACCGAACTATTGAGGAAAGAGTTAACAGTAGTGTTGCTTCGCACACTAAAGCACTTACCGAACATTACAAAGAATGGATTGATGTACAAGAGAAGTTTGTTGAGGAGAAGGTTACACGTGACTTGAAAGATGTTGTTAAATCCGCAACCTTAGACATATTATCTGCACCCGGCAGTTCAGGAGACACTGTCTGTACTGAACTAGGCCAAATTAGACGAGTGTTTACCCGGGATTTGCCGGAATGGCGGAAGCAAGTAACAGATGAGATATCCGACCTGAAACAGCAAATTCAAACACTACAGTATGATAACCAGAGTGACGGGAAACACTCACTACCTTCTGAGCCAGATGAACATCAATACCAGACAACACAACACACCACAGTACATTCCGCGACCGAAAAATGAATTTAACGATTCACACAACAACAACACTGAACAATTGACACTCACAACCCTCATGAAAGAGGAGGGTGTATTGAAACAGAGTTTTTCAACCATTCCAACCGGAAAAGCGAAATATTCATCCAGTCGTTTTCCTAAAGAACTTTTCAGGAGTCTTTCCAGCTGCCTGGAATGACAAACAGAGAATACAATTCATTACCGGATACATACAAGGAGAAAGTGCTGTATGGGGAACCGAGATGGTTGATAAGTGCAAAACATTTAGCGAGTTTGAGAAGAACTTTTTAAGCAAATTTTGGAGCGCAGGTGTTCAGCAACGCCTACGCAAAGAGGTCTACAACGCCGAACCTTTCCATTCGAACAGTGGCGGACTTCGCCGGTACTTTGAAAAGTACTTGAGAAAGATACAATATTGGGACACTCCCATAACAACAAAAGATGTTATTATGATTCTTAAGTCAAAACTACCCATTTCCATACGTGAAAAATTAGTGAACGTGTCAGAGGAAGATCAGGACGTATTTTTATCCGTCCTTGATTCGCTCGATCTTATACACGAAGACGCGCGTGCGAATGCTAACCGTAAGAACAACAACGCAGGCACGTATTCGAATGGAAACGGTAGTAATGGAAATGGTTCACACGAAACACAATACGGAAACAAACAGTACAATAACCGCAATAGAGGCCGAAACAATGGTTACCGTAATGGTAAACACAAAAACAAGCATTACGGCAACCAACGGTACAATCCAATATACAACACGCAACAACAGTATTACGGGAATGCCCCATACCAATCAAACAATAACGGTAGTAACTTCTACCAGAATGGGAACAAATACAAGGGTAAACGTTGCAACAATCAAAATTGCGGAGGTCAGCTACTTCCACCACAACCCTATGGGCAGCCACAACACCAGCAACAACAGCAATACACGCCTCAGCAACAACCATTCATGCAACAACAACAGTACACGCCACCACAACAGGACTTTAGATACAATAACAATAAACCAAGAAAACAATACAATCCACCGGTATATTTTACGCAGGCAAGTAATGTACCGATTTTTCAGCCTGGTAACCAAGTGCAGTACCAACAAGGGTTTGATACAAATCAACACACACAATGGGTAAAAAAAACTAGCGAGAATGGTCAAGTGATGTGACAGAAGAATCAAATCAGTCGCATCACAAGAAAGCGGAAAACTAAAATCTAATCCCACCGAACGTATCTTCGTAGAGTTCAATAGATTCATTCGAACCTACATACCTAATCGACAAACCCGTTGGATTGACTTTGTATCTTCATTCGAGCAGATTGTCAACAATCTTCCACACTTCTCAACTGGATTTACACCTGCGGAATTAATGACGAGTCATCGGGAAAGAAATGAATGGTTAGATCCCATACCTAAAATTGTAGAACCAGAACTAGATTTAGATGCAAAACTTAGGCAAGCATTGGTATCCTTAGCTGTACAGGCGAATCTACGCAAGAAGTCTTTTGACAAGAAGGTATCTAAGGCTCTTACATATGATATTAATGAAAAGGTGCTTTTACGGACACATTTTAAGCCATCGAAGTTATTGAAAAGAAATCGGAAATGGAGGCTATTATACGACGGACCATTTGTAGTAATTAGAAAACCACATACAGGATGTTATCTAATAGCGGATCCAGCATCTGGCAGAATTAAAGAGTTGTATCACCACCAGGATCTCAAGAAGTATAACGAGGCAAAGTAACAAGCAAAGGAACATTAGCCTAAGGTTTAACCTGTGAAACACTTCGGTATTCAAACACACCAATACGAGTACTCACACTTTGGCGAAAAACTATGGAGGTAATTGAAGATTTGATTTATTATGGCGTACGAAAAAGAAAGCACATTCCATTTGAGAGGACAGATTCTCAGTTAGTTTTAAGTTAGTCATAGGTGTAAGCAGTCCAAGTTGGCTGTTGGCATTGAGAAATGACGTTATTGGTGAAAGGAGATACGGGAGGAAGTAGCAGATTGCCACCTTCCAACTCCAATGAATATATATATGTATGTGAAATATTAGGTTAAGCAATTTCTTTTTCAGCCGTCAAGATGGAATGTTAGTCTTTAAGTGTACAGAGTACAGCCTATTGCGTGTAAACTGTGCGTTATTGTAACACCGCCATGAACTATACCTTTTGTTAGCGCGATCTTTAGAATTAAACAGATTTGTGTAGCCAAGTGTTTGAACTGTCAAAAGCAGTAAATAACAGAGAGAGAGAGTATCACGTAGTATTTCATAGTTTTCAGGAGATTCAATCTCAGATTCAAAGTATCATCTACGAACAGTAAGCCTCATAAAGATTTAATAGCTAAGCAATAAAGCATTTCCTTTATTCTGTTTTACAACAGCTGTTAGGTCATGTAGTCGAGAGTGCCACTACATGGAAACATATACGTCGTACTGACAAGTCTGAAGTATTCCTAATGGTAAACGTTTCTTCTTTAAACATGTAAGATGCAGTAAAGTAATTAGCTATTTCACAGCCAAACCCGACAATCGCCCAGAAGGAAGCGTGAGAAATTAGAAAGCTGTCACCAGATATGACTCACATTATAATAATAAAACTAAGATCTGATATTAGATTAAAGAATAGCCACTTGAAGGCACACGTGACGCATGTCATGCATCTAAGGTCACAAAAATATCCTAGTGTAGTTGTGCTAGAATTTGTATATGTATATAGTGTATTTATGTTCATATTTGATCCTCTCCTCTTCCACTTCCCCAACCTACCCCATTAAAAAAAAAGGTGAGGATTAGAATTCGACAGGCTCATCTGAGTGCTCTTTAGACGGTTGAAGTGGAAACGAAATTTGTGGGAGAGATCCGTTAGCGAAAGTTTTGTTCTAATCGCGTATCGCGAGTAGCAATGTTGAGAGATTATAATACATTCCGCGAGTAGTAATTGCAGCCAGTAACTTTATGAAGCATGAATCTTCCGGAGAGAAATGCGCATGAGTATGCTCGACCAGTAGAGACAGAATTTGTTCAATCTGTGCTCTACATAAACAGTGACACTAAATTTTGAAGAGAAACGAAATAACAACCTGCTTAAAAGATTTGTTTTAAGAAAAATTTTACCTTTGTAAAAGGGAGAGAGAATAACCGAAATAATCGTGCCTTGATGCACAAGTAGCGGTATTCAATACGCTAATCCGGCGTGGCGTGACTGAAAAGGTTAACAGAATTTTGTGACTGTAAGCAAACTTAAGAAATGTATGTATGTAATTTATGGACATTGTTTAATCTTGTAATGTACACTCCTGGAAATGGAAAAAAGAACACATTGACACCGGTGTGTCAGACCCACCATACTTGCTCCGGACACTGCGAGAGGGCTGTACAAGCAATGATCACACGCACGGCACAGCGGACACACCAGGAACCGCGGTGTAGGCCGTCGAATGGCGCTAGCTGCGCAGCATTTGTGCACCGCCGCCGTCAGTGTCAGCCAGTTTGCCGTGGCATACGGAGCTCCATCGCAGTCTTTAACACTGGTAGCATGCCGCGACAGCGTGGACGTGAACCGTATGTGCAGTTGACGGACTTTGAGCGAGGGCGTATAGTGGGCATGCGGGAGGCCGGGTGGACGTACCGCCGAATTGCTCAACACGTGGGGCGTGAGGTCTCCACAGTACATCGATGTTGTCGCCAGTGGTCGGCGGAAGGTGCACGTGCCCGTCGACCTGGGACCGGACCGCAGCGACGCACGGATGCACGCCAAGACCGTAGGATCCTACGCAGTGCCGTAGGGGACCGCACCGCCACTTCCCAGCAAATTAGGGACACTGTTGCTCCTGGGGTATCGGCGAGGACCATTCGCAACCGTCTCCATGATGCTGGGCTACGGTCCCGCACACCGTTAGGCCGTCTTCCGCTCACGCCCCAACATCGTGCAGCCCGCCTCCAGTGGTGTCGCGACAGGCGTGAATGGAGGGACGAATGGAGACGTGTCGTCTTCAGCGATGAGAGTAGCTTCTGCCTTGGTGCCAATGATGGTCGTATGCGTGTTTGGCGCCGTGCAGGTGAGCGCCACAAACAGGACTGCGTACGACCGAGGCACACAGGGCCAACACCCAGCATCATGGTGTGGGGAGCGATCTCCTACACTGGCCGTACACCACTGGTGATCGTCGAGGGGACTCTGAACAGTGCACGGTACATCCAAATCGTCATCGAACCCATCGTTCTACCATTCCTAGACCGGCAAGGGAACTTGCTGTTCCAACAGGACAATGAACGTCCGCATGTATCCCGTGCCACCCAACGTGCTCTAGAAGGTGTAAGTCAACTACCCTGGCCAGCAAGATCTCCGGATCTGTCCCCCATTGAGCATGTTTGGGACTGGATGAAGCGTCGTCTCACGCGCTCTGCACGTCCAGCACGAACGCTGGTCCAACTGAGGCGCCAGGTGGAAATGGCATGGCAAGCCGTTCCACAGGACTACATCCAGCATCTCTACGATCGTCTCCATGGGAGAATAGCAGCCTGCATTGCTGCGAAAGGTGGATATACACTGTACTAGTGCCGACATTGTGCATGCTCTGTTGCCTGTGTCTATGTGCCTGTGGTTCTGTCAGTGTGATCATGTGATGTATCTGACCCCAGGAATGTGTCAGTAAAGTTTCCCCTTCCTGGGACAATGAATTCACGGTGTTCTTATTTCAATTTCCAGGAGTGTATTTACCTGTGAGTAACTTGAACTGTGAACTTTGAAATCGCAATGTGAGATGGGAGATGTGAATTTGCAGACACCCTAAGACGTTCTAAACAAAATGCGAGTGATAAAGGGTACAAAATACTTGTGCAGTGACGTGTGTACACGCAAGTGCAGGTAGTGACAGCGATCACAGCAAAACATTTTGCAAACTATATGTAAAACGTTGGCTTCACTTACCTGTGTGTAAGCAGCATGGCAGGTCGCAGGGACTGTCGTGTGAAATCCTCGAAACAGACGGTGGTATTTTCTACCCAAGTTTTCGATACGCCGATCGACGATGGAGAAAGGACACTAGACGTGTGTTTTCCGCGTGTTCTCATTTTAGCAGAGCGCGAGTGACACACGTTAAACTTCATACGAGCATACACGAGCGCGTGTTGCACTGGACTAGTAACAATTAACATTTGAAACACAACCGACGCGCGCGCTGTGGAGGCGTGTCATTGACCTTAGAATGTTTTCCGTCTCACAACTACGCAAGAGACATTGCTAAAACTATCACAGTGAAACTTAATTATGAACTTTATTTATTCTGTAAAAAGAGAAGTCTTAGCTTCAAATTAATTTCCATTTAATCAGTCACGTCGGATATTTTGCGATAGATAATTAAATAAAGACAAGGCATTACTGAGCACTGAAACGTTAACTGGAAGGGAAGGTTATCAATCCTGTCCAGAATCCTATAAAACCTTTACCTGTAAGTCTACATTATAGCACGAACCTAACACAGGTTTCTTTCTGTTTATTTGCATGTAAACGACATGACGCTTGATGCGAGACACTAGAGAGGCAACACGAGCGAACACAAAAAAGACGCTACCCAGGGTCGTGACCTCTCGGACGACGCCGCTCACCGAACGAGAATAGACGTTGCAGACTCCGGTTAAGTGAGCGCGTGACAAATAAAAGTGTACAGTGTAGTGTCAAGTGAAACGTCCTGATTAACAACGACATTCTAAAAGAATCTAATGAAACGGATAAAAAACATTACGAGACCAAAAGGTCACAGACAATTTTAGAGGACTGTTTAAGTAATTATTTCAATGTATCTGTGTATGTTTGTCTACTGACATGTTTTGTTTTCTATATAGAGTATTATTCAATTATCTGTGTGTGTGTTAGACTTAAGATTGTTTTTTGTCACATTTTGTTTCACAGTAACAGCAATTAAGATATGAACTGAGAGAAGTGCCAAAGTGCACAAAAGACACTGAAAGACTATTTGTTTTCATAACGGTACTGGAAGCATAAAATAACTAGATTACAAACTGATTCCAATTTTATGTTAGAACGAAAGTAAACAGATGATAAAACACAGTAATGTCTTGAAACTACATGTGAGTCCTGATGATCCTTCCGGAATCATCATGCCTCACATGGGAGGCATTGTGACATTACAGCCTTTATCACTGCGATTTTTAACATGTAAAAGTTTTTTTTTCTGTATTCGCGTCAGTTTGTGCGAACTTTTAACATATACCAATGAATGTTGTAACCAGATATCTTTGCCGCGCTCCTGAAAAGCGCAGAATATCACGATAGCTATAAACTGTTATACGCTGCTATCGATCAGTAAAAAAACGATGCACCTATGTTTCAAAATAACAATTGCCAATTTTTTTTTACTTCTGCAGGGAGCCGCGCCGCTCTCTAGCTGTTCTTCTGTGAATGTGTTGCGAGTCGGACGCAAAAGTATTGTGCTCCATACTGATATAATCATTTTACTGTAAATTTATTCGCTCCACCGCCACAATGGGTGGCCATGTTAATGTAAGTTTCCGTTTCATAATATAATACTTGAAGCCTTGAAGTTTATTTAATTTCAAAGAAAATCTCTCAACCTTATTTTCATTAATTATACTTGTGATAATCTTTTCTGTTTAAAAGATTTATGCAGCTTATGATCCAGCGTGTGTTCTGTCGGAACAGGAGGCTGTCGTGACGACATCGCTATAGTATTTATTCCAAGTTCTTTCAGTTCCGTTTATATGTTCGTACAAATCCAATTAGTTGGTTCCTTAGGTTTCTTTCATGTAACTTCTGTCTGTTTTCTCCGCGCGATCTTCCTCCGGAAAAAAATTTCTGTTCATTTTTTAGTAATTTTCGATATCGCGAATGAGAAAAGACAGCCGCCTCCTGCTCCGAACGGAACACCACGACTTTTCTAACGTCGGAGAGTACCGCACGAATTTTCCGCTAAAAGGTAATAGAATTTCTTAAAGCTGGATCAATTACACATGTTGCTGCTGTCCTCCGACAAATCTGGTGTGATTAATAGTAATTTATTCTGTCACGACAAAAAGAACCAATTTTATTTTTACCAAAGCAACAAAGCTTTCAATTAAATTACTAAAAAAAATCATACCAGAATATGTCCAAAGAATTGTTATTTCCTCTTCACTATTTTTCTGATATGTTTTCTATGTTCTGATAAATCTCATCGTTCGTTATTTATTTAAAAAATGCTTCATTTTTCTGGGGACGTAATATATTTCGTATGATTGTCCTTTCTATTTATTGTATTTTGTTAGGCTTATAAGCTAACGCTAGACATTCGCTGGCATACAGGCTGTAGCGCTTTACTTTAAGCCTCTTAGGTAAACACTTTTTCTTGTTTCTTAGTTATACCATATGAGTTTTCCATCTTGTGAATGCTGTCCGCGAAAGCAAATTTTTCTAAATCTTTTTGTTTAGTAGTTTCTCCCAAATATTTGATTTGTTTACCTTTCCTGTTTGCCCAAGATCTGTTATTAAATATCATAGAGTGCATTTTGTATTTGTCACAATTTTTTCTCTATACTGGCTGCCTGTTCTTAACCGTTCATTTATACGTTCTAAGCTGTGGATTTACTCACCAAGAACAGCCTTGTTTGACATGTAAGCTATACATTTACAAGCAGATGTAGCCACTACAGACTTATTTCGGCAAAGCAAACTAAAGCAGTTAAAATTACGTTGTAATCTACTCATTCAATTATGGGAATTATTTCTAGATTGTTTTCATCTGAGTTGTCTGTGTACTAGAAAACTCAAAGGATCTTACTACACATGTTTATATTTTACAATACATTACATCCCTAATTTCAAGTAGTTTAATAAGTTACAGAAGGAATGACTAATAACGTGCAGTAGTAAAGTGTTAGATTGTTGATGTAAATGTATCAGGTTCAGACACCGGACACTCCTACGATTTTTATCTCTCAGTTATCATTTAATTCTCCTCTGGCAATGTTAATGTGAAACATATCGAGATATCCCCGTGGATCCATGTCCAGGATTCATCTACCATATGCTTTATCCACAGCTACACATTATATCTCAAATGGCTCTAGTCCGTCCAACAACTGAATTGCTGTAACCATTTACATCTCTAAGCTCAATGGACAAAAGAATTCGTTGGTTCGCTTAGGAGAACTGCAAATGGTGTGGAACTGATACCAGGCAATCATGTGACCCTCCACCATTGACTTCAGTCATAAGAGTGAAGTGACGTATATGTGCCAGTGGGTGGCATGGAGTCAGTGCAGCAGGATGGCTGGAGTGGGGAGTGACAATATGGCAGAAAGGAGCTATCGTGTTCGGCGTGCCATGACCAAACCATGAATGAAGTTGTCAGAATTTTTGGTGTCAATGCGGTCTGTCCAGAGTGTGTACAAGGACTGGTGACAGGAATCCTATGTATATTCCAGTGTACCCTTTAGCCTTGGGTTCATTGCTCATCTAGAAAAATTGTACAGAAAAGTTTGAAACCTAAATGAGTGTGTCTGTACTTAAATTGCTGAATGACTGAGAACTTCTACGTTATTTGATTCTGAAACAGCTGAGTAAAACTGAACGTACTGAGCCTACTTTCTCTTTACTTTTTCTTATCATGTCAACACTGACCCACAACGCGGTCTGTCCATAGTGTGTACAAGGACTGGTGACAGGAATCCTATGTCTGTTCCAGTGTACCCTTCAGCCTTGGGTTAATTGCTCAGCTAGAAAAATTGTACAGAAAAGTTTGAAACTTCTTTATTTAAATGAGTGTGTCTGAACTTAAATTGCTGAATGACTGAGAACTTCTACGTTATTTGATTCCGAAACAGCTAAGTAAAACTGAACGAACTGAGCCTACTTTCTCTTTACTTTTTCTTATCATGTCAGCACTGACCCACAATATTCTAGCGCAACGCAATCTGAGTGCTCAAAAAAAATTACAGCTTGACTTAAAATGATTAATTCAAAAGATTGGTCCTGACGAAAAAGAAATCTTAACAATAACCTATACATTTCATTAAGCACTTACCTCACAAAAATCTTCATTACGCGAACTACTGCAATACAGCGAGCGTCAATATTTCCATCTAAATAAAAGATTCTAACTACTAAAGCCACTAACTACTAATAGGCATGTGGTTAGCAAAGGAAAGATTTTGTTGCAAACCAAATAATGTATTTTTTACCTTAATAATGCGACATCCAGTTCAAACACGAATATAAATCGTCATTGTTATCTAGTACAAAGGTATATAATCATGAATAATATTAAGTCTCCAAGTCGAACATGTACAGATCGTTAGCCTACGCTAATACTTCAGACCTCTACCCTCCATCAATCCTAACTTCTCACATCTAACATCCATCACGGCTGGCTGTTCAGCTCCAACTGCCCAACAGTACTGCCTTCGCTGCTGGCGACTAACTTCCAACTGCCCAACACTACCGGCGATTAACTTCCAACAAGGAGTCCGACCAGCCACAGAGTCTCTTACAAAGGAAAGCGTAGTCAGAGATCCAATGCAAAGCGCTACAGAGCGTTGTCAACACACAAGCAGCCTACTTACAAGGTAAATTATTTTTTGGGGGATATTTGGTAAGCGGGTCTTGTTTAGTGTGTTTTGTTATTTTTCTGAGCTTTGTGTCGCCCTAGGAACGTCAAAGCTCTGATTGGCATCATGGCGTGCGGAATGATCGGCGGCGGCAAAGAATCTTCTGGACGAAACAGGACGCCATGGAATACTAATGACTAGAAGTTTAATAATGTAAATGCTGATGTATATGCTCTTGCTTCGTGCTTTGTAAGTTTGGATTTGGTTCATAGGAGATGTACCCAGCTGATCAAGGGGCTCCGGAACGCCCTATACTTGCAATGTTAAAATAACGCTTATAAATTACATCTTTCCTCACAAAAGTATTTGAGGTAGGAAGTTGAACTTATTACAGATTATTTATTGGAATATGGGCTACAACTTAACACAGGGATTTTACAAAATTTTAGTTCAGTTATTAAAGATGATTTTTTTTCAATTGTAATGAAAATTCACAACATTTTTTTGCAATTTTTTATTTATGTATTAAAAATATACAGTTTTTTGGAAAAAGGCTGTGTTAAATTATGCAGAAGGTACTGTGTAACATTTACTGAAAGTCTGAAACAAATATGTTTGGAAGATCCTTAGAAAACATGTAATTAGTATGAGAAAATAAAAGTTTTGGGAATCGAGCGACAAAGATTGGATTAACTTTTTAGTGCATTCCAGGTCCATAGGATGGATTATCTTCATCCTCTGCAAACTCCTCCTCCAGCTTCCTATTGTTCCTTCTCCTGTTTACTCTTGCTTGTATTTCTAGACTCTTTACAGCCCTGTCTGCAGCCCGAAGGCGTTCCTTGTCTAAAGCAAGCATCGCTCGTACCATGTTAGAATGTTATTATTTACAGTAATAACACATACCTTTGGCTTTCCAACATTTCTCCTTTTCTTAAAAGCCTTCAGAGGATTTCTAATAACTTTACTTTTACTCATTATTATACTTCAACAAAACAGAGACTCAAGAAACAGAATTAATTACGAATATTTTCGAGATAACGACAGAGTAAATAAACATGAAACAATCGACAATCACACCAGCGATATATATTGAACCATCACAGGTTAGCCACAACACATACTTTATCTCACATCACTAAAATGTACCTGATGAACACGGACGTTAATAATAACACCATTTGACAGCAGTTTAACAGCGCCACAGTGGGTCACGCACATGTAGAACACATTTCAAAAAAAATTAAAAAATAGTTGTAGTCTTCGGAATTGAATAAATTATATATCTATTAAAAGGTAATAGTCTGCAGATTCAGAAAACGCAAAAAAGTAAAAATTGAACTTTTCATGATTTTGAGCCTTTCCGGAGCCCCTTAAGTTCAGATCACGCATCTAATAAAAGGCTTAATAAAAGCCTTCATACAAATCATAATTGTTAAGTTCTGGTTTTGGGTATCAGTAGAATCCTTCGACAGACATAAGAAGTGCTTATCTACGAGTCTGGGGTTCACAGAGCGTTCGGAGCTGAACACCAGCGACGAGGTAATTTAAAAACTAACTGAACGCTCGCAACGATTCGAGCGAATGATTTGGACACCCAGATCGCCGACGTGTATCATATCGAACATTTATAGGACATAATCGAGGGGTCAGTTCATGGCCAAATATTTTGCCGGCAACACTGTCGCAGTTACGGACTGTTATGGTGGCAGCATGGCTCAATATTTCTGCAGGGGACTTCCGACGGCTTTTTGAGACCAGGCCACGTCGAGTTTCTGCTCTAAGACGGGCCAAAGGAGGTCCGACACGATGTTAGGAGGTATCCCATAACTTTTGTCCCCTCAGTGTATGTAACTGATCACGAAGATGTTCACGACGATCTGAGGATGGGTTCTACTCGTAACGGGTCAAATAAAGTCATTGGCTCATCAACTGGTAGCCTCTTATTTGTTGTTGTTATTGTCTTCAGTCCTGAGACTGGTTTGATGCAGCTCTCCATGCTACTCTATCCTGTGCAAGCTTCTTCATCTCCCAGTACTTACTGCAACCTACATTCTTCTGAATCTGCTTAGTGTATTCATCTCTTGGACTCCCTCCACGATTTTTACCCTCCACGCTGCCCTCCAATGCTAAATTTGTGATCCCTTGATGCCTCAGAACATGTTCTACCAACCGCTCCCTTCTTCTTGTCAAGTTGTGCCACAAACTCTTCTTCTCCTCAATTCTATTCAATACCTCCTCATTAGTTATGTGGTCTACCCATCTAATCTTCAGCATTCTTCTGTAGCACCACATTTCGAAAGCTTCTATTCTCTTCTTGTCCAAACTATTTATCGTCCATGTTTCACTTCCATACATGGCTACACTCCTTACAAATACTTTCAGAAACGACTTCCTGACACTTAAATCTATACTCGATATTAACAAATTTCTCTTCTTCAGAAACGCTTTCCTTGCCATTGCCAGTCTACATTTTATATCGTCTCTACTTCGACCATCATCAGTTATTTTGCTCCCCAAATAGCAAAACTCCTTTACTACTTGAAGTGTCTCATTTCCTAATCTAATTCCCTCAACATCACCCGACTTAATTCGACTACATTCCATTATCCTCGTTTTGCTTTTGTTGATGTTCATCTTATATCCTCCTTTCAAGACACTGTCCATTCCGTTCAACTGCTCTTTAGTGACCAATAAAGCAACTGTGCAGTATAAATTATCAGTGAAGAAATAGAATCTGTTGAACAGGTGTTGCATTTAGGGCAGTTGATCGTGGGATTGCCAAGGGAAGGAAAGAAACAGGAGAGTAAGGATGGACAGTCTGAAAGAACTTCCGTGGATAGTCTAAAAGAGCTTCTGTATGCGACCTAACGGACGGGAAAAAATATACAGGGTTATTACAAATGATTGAAGCGATTTCACAGCTCTACAATAACTTTATTATTTGAGATATTTTCACAATGCTTTGCACACACATACAAAAACTCAAAAAGTTTTTTTAGGCATTCACAAATGTTCGATATGTGCCTCTTTAGTGATTCGGCAGACATCAAGCCGATAATCAAGTTCCTCTCACACTCGGCGCAGCATGTCCCCATCAATGAGTTCTAAAGCATTGTTGATGCGAGCTCGCAGTTCTGGCACGTTTCTTGGTAGAGGAGGTTTAAACACTGAATCTTTCACATCACTATGCGTGAAACTTGCCCGCACGCGTTCAACCGTTTCTTCACTCACTGCAGGCCGACCCGTTGATTTCCCCTTACAGAGGCATCCAGAATCTTTAAACTGCGCATACCATCGCCGAATGGAGTTAGCAGTTGGTGGATCTTTATTGAACTTCGTCCTAAAGTGTCGTTGCACTGTTATGACTGACTGATGTGAGTGCATTTCAAGCACGACATACGCTTTCTCGGCTCCTGTCGCCATTTTGTCTCACTGTGCTCTCGAGCGCTCTGGCGGCAGAAACCTGAAGTGCGGCTTCAGTCGAACAAAACTTTATGAGTTTTTCTACGTATCTGTAGTGTCTCGTGACCATACGTCAATGAATGGAGCTACAGTGAATTTATGAAATCGCTACAATCATTTGTAATAGCCCTGTATATATATAGGGCGGTCCACTGATCCTGACCGGGCCAAATATCTCATGAAATAAGCGTCAAACGAAAAAACTACAAAGAACGAAATTCATCTAGCTTGAAGAGGGAAAACCAGATGGCGCTATGGTTGGCCCGCTAGATGGCGCTGCTATTGGTCAAACGGATATCAACTGTGTTTTTTTTTTTAAATAGGAACCCCCATTTTTATTACATATTCGTGAAGTACGTAAAGAAATATGAATGTTTTAGTTGGACCACTTTTTTCGCTTTGTGATAGATGGCGCTGTAATAGTCACAAACGTATAAGTACGTGGTGTCACGTAACATTCCGCCAGTGCGGACGGTATTTGCTTCCCGTGTTAAAATGGACCGCTTACCAAATGCGGAAAAGGTCGATATCGTGTTGATTATTGCTACTGTGATCAAAATTCCAACGGGCGTGTGCTATGTATGCTGCTCGGTATCCTGGACGACATCATCCAAGTGTCCGGACCGTACGCCGGATAGTTACGTTATTTAGGGAAACAGGAAGTGTTCAGCCACATCTGCAACGTCAACCACGACCTGCAACAAATGATGATGCCCAAGTAGATGTTTTAGCTGCTGTCGCGGCTAGTCCGCACATCAGTAGCGACAAATTGCGCGAGAATAGGGAATCTGAAAAACGTCGGTGTTGAGAATGCCACATCAACATCGAGTGCACCCGTACCACATTTCTATACACCTGAATTGCATGGCGACGAGTTTGAACGTTGTGTACAGTTCTGCCACTGAGCACAAGAGAAATTACGGGATGATGACAGATTTTTTGCACGCGTTCTATTTAGCGACGAAGCGTCATTCACCAACTGCGGTAACGTAAACCGGCATAATATGCACTACTGGGCAACGTAAAATCCACGATGGCTGCGACAAGTGGAACATCAGCGACCTTGGCGGGTTAATGTATGGTGCGGCATCATGGGAGGAAGGATAATTGGCCCCCATTTTATCGATGGCAATCTAAATGGTGCAATGTATGCTGATTTCCTACGTAATGTGCTACCGATGTTACTACAAGATGATTCACTGCATGACAGAATGGCGATGTGCTTCCAACATAATGGATGTCCGGCACATAGCTCGCGTGCGGTTGAAGCGGTATTGAGTAGCATATTTCATGACTGGTGGATTGGTCGTTGAAGCACCATACCATGGCCCGTACTTTCACCGGATCTGACATCCGCGAATTTCTTTCTGTGGGGAAGGTTGAAGGATATTTGCTATCGTGAGCCACCGACAACGCCTGACAACATGCGTCAGCGCATTGTCAATGCATGTGCGAACATTACGGAAGGCGAACTACTCGCTGTTGAGAGGAATGTCGTTACACGTATTGCCAAATGCATTGAGGTTGACGGACATCATTTTGAGCATTTATTGCATTAATGTGGTATTTACAGGTAATCACGCTGTAACAGCATGCGTTCTCAGAAATGATAAGTTCGCGAAGGTACATGTATCACATTGGAACAACCGAAATAAAATGTTCAAACGTACCTACGTTCTGTATTTTAATTTAAAAAACCTACCTGTTACCAACTGTTCGTCTAAAATTTTGAGCCATATGTTTGTGACTATTACAGCGCCATCTATCACAAAGCGAAAAAAGTGGTCCAATTAAAATATTCATATTTCTTTACGTACTACACGAATATGTAATAAAAATGGGGGTTACTATTTTTTAAAAAATGCAGATGATATTCGTTTGACCTATGGGAGCGCCATCTAGCGGGCCAACCATAGCGCCATCTGGTTTCCCCCTTGAAGCTAGACAAGTTTCGTTCTTTGTAGTTTTTTCTTTTGACGCTTATTTCGTGAGATAAGTGGCCCGGTCACGATCAATGGATCACCCTGTATATATATATATATATATATATATATATATATATATATATATATATATATAGTTAAAATGTGCCTGGGATTCACAATACGTAGTTGCTTTTAATTATATGGCTATGTTTAACGTCTAGGAAACAACTAACACACTTGTCGCAACATGCTGATAATTAGTTATACTACTGTTCAATAAATGAATAAAATGTACGTAGGATGTTACTATACGGAAGAAAATAATGTTCGCAACTCACTAAAGTTTTGTTTTCAACTACATCTGTATCAGTACTCCGCAATCCATGTGACGGTCCGTGGCGTAGGGTACTTCTCGCACCACTAACTGATCCCTCCTTTTCTGATCCACTCGTGAATGGCGCGTGGGAAGTATGATTTTTATCGCTCAGTTTCCGTATTCGCTCTGATCTCTCGAATTTTCTTATTGCGGTCATTTCGTGAGATGCATGTTGGTCGACTCTTCCCAGAAAGTACGTGATGTACAACGCCTCTCTTGTACCTTCTGCACCAGCAGTTTGTTGAACATCTGGGAACGCTCTCGCACCGACTAAACGGTTCCGTGACGAAACGAGGCGCTCTTCGTTGCATCTTCTCTACCATCCACCCGATAAGGGTCCGCCGGCCACGGTGGCCGAGCGGTTCTAGGCGCTACAGTCTGGAACCGCGCGAACGCTACGGTCGCAGGTTCGAATCCTGCCTAGGACATGGATGTGTGTGACGTCCTTCGGTTAGTTAGGTTTAAGTAGTTCTAAGTTCTAGGGGACTGATGACCTCAGCAGTTAAGTCCCATAGTCCTCAGAGCCATTTTAACCATTTTGATAAGGGTCCCAGACCGATGCACAATACTCACGAATCGGTCAAAAAAGCGCCTTGTAAGCTACTTCTTTTGTGGACGAGTTACATTTCCTTAATATTCTTCCCATGAATGTCAATGTGGCATCTACTTTGCCTGCTACTCTATTTTATGTGGTCATTCCACTTACGGTAGGTCGCTGTGGATAGTTATCCCTAGATATTTTTCTGTAGATACTGTTTACAGTAATTTGACATCAATAGTTTAGTTGTACAGTAGTGGATTTCTTTTCCTACGTATGCGCAGTATTTAAGTTCAAGGTCAACTGCAAGACCCTGCACTATTCATCTGTTCTCTGCTGGTTATTCTGTAAGTCGATACTATTTTCTGTCGCTACTACTTTGTTATAGACAACTCTATCATCATTGCAAAAAGGTGGGAATTTAAGGAGATGGGACCTGGATAAACTGAAAGAACCAGAGGTTGTACAAAGTTTCAGGGACAGCATAAAGGGAACAATTGACAGGAATGGGGGAAAGAAATACAGTAGAAGACGAATGGGTAGCTCTGAGGGAAGAAGTAGTGAAGGCAGCACAGGATCAAGTAGGTAAAAAGACGAGGGCTAGTAGAAATCCTTGGGTAACAGAAGAAATATTGAATTTAATTGATGAAATGAGAAAATATAAAAATGCAGTAAATGAAGCAGGCAAAAAGGAATACAAACGTCTCAAAAATGAGATCGACAGGAAGTGTAAAATGGCTAAACAGGCATGGCTAGAGGACAAATGTAAGGATGTAGAGGCTTATCTCACTAGGGGTAAGATAGATACAGCCTACAGGAAAATTAAAGAGACCTTTGGAGAAATGAGAGCCACTTGTATGAATATCAAGAGCGCAGATGGAAACCCAGTTCTAAGCAAAGAGGGGAAAGCAGAAAGGTGGAAGGAGTATATAGAGGATCTATACAAGGGCGATGTAGTTGAGGACAATATTATGGAAATGGAAGAGGATGTAGATAAAGATGAAATGGGAGATACAATACTGCGTGAAGAGTTTGACAGAGCACTGAAAGACCTGAATCAAAACAAGGCCACGGGAGTAGACAACATTCCATCATAACTACTGACGGCCTTGGGAGAGCCAGTCCTGACAAAACTACCATCTGGTGAGCAAGATGTATGAGACAGGCGAAATACCCTCAAGACTTCAAGAAGAATATAATAATTCCAATGCCAAAGAATGTAGGTGTTGACAGATGTGAAAATTACCGAACAATCAGTTAAATAAGCCACAGCTGCAAAATACTTATGTGAATTATTTACAGACGAATGGAAAAACTGGTAGAAGCCGACCTTGGGGAACATCAGTTTGGATTCCGTAGAAATGTTGGAACACGTGAGGCAATACTGACCCTACGACTTATCTTAGAAGAAAGATTAAGGAAAGGCAAACCTACGTTTCTATCATTTGTAGACTTAAAGAAAGCCTTTGACAATGTTGACTGGAATACTCTCTTTCAAATTCTGAAGGAGGCAGCGGTAAAATACAGGGAGCGAAAGGCTATTTACAATTTGTACAGAAAGCAGATGGCAGTTATGAGAGTCGAGGGGCATGAAAGGGAAGCAGTGGTTGGGAAGTGAGTGAGACAGGGTTGTAGTCTCCCCGATGTTATTCAATCTGTATATTGAGCAAGCAGTAAAGGAAACAAAAGAAAAATTTGGAGTAGGTATTAAAATCCACGGAGAAGAAATGAAAACTTTGAGGTTCGCCAATGACATTGTAATTCTGTCAGAGACAGCAAAGGACTTGGAAGAGCAGTTGAACGCAATGGACAGTGTCTTGAAAGGAGGGTGTAAGATGAACATCAATAAAAGCAAAACGAGGATAATGGAATGTAGTCGAATTAAGTCGGATGATGCTGAGGGAATTAGATTAGGAAATGAGACACTTCAAGTAGTAAAGGAGTTTTGCTATTTGGGGAGCAAAATAACTGATGATGGTCGAAGTAGAGAGGATATAAAATGTAGACTGGCAGTGGTAAGGAAAGCGTTTCTGAAGAAGAGATATTTGCTAACATCGAGTATGGATTTAAGTGTCAGGAAGTCGTTTCTGAAAATATTTGTATGGTGTGTAGCCATGTATGGAAGTGAAACATGGACAATAAATAGTTTGGACAAGAAGAGAATAGAAGCTTTCGAAATGTGGTGCTACAGAAGAATGCTGAAGATTAGTCACGTAACTAATGAGGAGGTATTGAATAGGATTGGGGAGAAGAGACGTTTGTGGCACAACTTGACCAGAAGAAGGGATCGGTTGGTAGGACACGTGCTGAGGCATCAAGGGATCACAAATTTAGCATTGGAGGGCGTTGTGGAGGGTAAAAATCGTAGAGGGAGACCAAGAGATGAGTACACTAAGCAGATTCAGAAGGATGTAGGTTGCAGTAGGTACTGGGAGATGAAGGAGTTTGCACAGGATAGATTAGCATGGAGAGCTGCATCAAACCAGTCTCAGGACTGAGGACCACAACAACAACAACAACAAAATAAGAAAGTATTTATTATTTAACTTTGTTGTAGTCCATGATCTGTTGGTTGACAATTATAGAAGACGCAACTAGACTAACCGTCTGTAGAATGACATAATTTACAAATCACAACTCTTACAGTGTCGAATCCGGTAATTTGAAGACTAACTTGGAACTGGGCTACAAAGACTGGATGGCAGCAATGACTGAGCTGCAGACGACAACTAACTAACATTGGCGCTGGCTAACCACTGTGCGCGGCTACGAACTGTAGGCTGATACAACGGCAGTACACTCCTGCTACACATGAACTGGGCTAGCGGCGCCTCGCGGCGAGCAAAAGTACTGCGACTGGCTGTGTACTCTTTGGCTAGCAAAGCCGTTATTCTGTTCCGTTTATCGAGAGAATCGCATCCGGCGGATCCATCTCTCAGGCGACGGTGTGGTCGTATGACTGACGACATCTCACTATGAACATGTGTCTGGAAATGCATCGTTGTTACGATAGATTAGGCTGACGATTTAAAGTTCCTCTGACGGCATGCCGTGCGTTTGTGTGTTGTAGGCTGTGAGATTGACGCATCGTACTGTAAGCACCAGAATGGTGCATTATTCATGTGAGGAACAAGCCGAGATGGTGTTTGTGTACGACCAACCAGATGGAAACTGTCGAGAGGCAGCACGTCTGTGCCGAAACAAGTATCCTCACAGACAAAAACCACGTCAAACGTTTCGAGACATTTTTGGAGGACCATGCTGCCTCTCGACCGTTTCCATCTGCTTGGCCGTGCGTAAACACCAGCTCGGCTTGTTCCTGGCATGGATGCTAGATCATTCTGCTGTTTACAGTAGGCTGTGTCATTTACACAGTCTGCAACACGAAAGGAACGCATCGTATGTTTGCAAAAAGAGATTTTCACTCTGTAGCGGAGTGTGCGCTGATATGAAACTTTCTGGCAGATTAAAACTGTGTGCCGGGACCGAGACTCGAACTCGGGACCTTTGCCTATCGCGGGCAAGTGCTCTACCACCTGACCTACCCAAGCACGACTCACGCCCCGTCCTCACAGCTTTACTTCTGCCAGTATCTCGTCTCCTACCTTCCAAACTTTACAGAAGCTCTCCTGCAAACCTTGCAGAACTAGCACTCCTGAAAGAAAGGATATTCCGGAGACATGGCTTAGCCACAGCCTGGGGGATGTTTCCAGAACGAGATTTTCACTCTGCAGCGGGGTGTGCGCTGATATGAAACTTCCTGGCAGATTGAAACTGTGTGCCGGACCGAGACTCGAACTCGGAACCTTTGCCTTTCGCGGGCAAGTGCTCTACCATCAGGGCTACCCAAGCACGATTCACGCCCCGTCCTCATAGCTTTACTGCAGCCAGTATCTCGTCTCCTGTGTCCGGCACACAGTTTTAATCTGCCAGGAAGTCGCATGGTATGTGTTCAGAGAACCTTTCATGCGTCAGCGCCATTTACCGTGACAACGACGCACTTCTGGATACATGTTTACAGGACCTTTTTTCCTCCATTTCCAGTCAGGAATCCATCCCTCCAGTTTGTCGATTTTAATAGCGTTCATCCTACATGTACACCTTTCCTGTTTGCTATATATGTATATAGTTTAGCAAATAGAAAAGTCGTATTTATGGTTTATCTGAATTTGCAAAAATAATAAACAAAGTTCGAGACCAGAGATATGGGTGAAGAGGAGGTGGAGAGAGGGGTGGGAGGAAACGGATATAGAAAGCGGAAGGAGGGAGAGAGAGAGCAAAAGGAGATGGAGATAGAGGGGGAGGAGACGACGGAGGGTGGGGAAAGAGAGAGGTGGCAGGAGGAGATGGAGTGATTGAGGGACGAGAAGATGGACATAGAAAGGGCGGAGGAGTGATGGATATAGGGGGAGAGAGGGGAGCAGGAGGAGATAGAGAGGGGGGGAGGAAAAATGGGTTGAGAGGGGTGAGTAAGATGTGATGGACAGAGAGACGGAGAAGGAAGAGGAGTTGGACAGAGACAAGGGAAAGAAGGAGATTGGAACGTATATCCAGTTACATATTGTGCTTTCCCTTTTCTTTGTTTTCCATTTAACCAGACTGAGCCACAGAAACACGTGACTAGGAACAAATATATGTAAAGTTCCGAGTCTGACTTTATTCCGGGATGTAAGCGACGCCACCGTAGTAACTACGACGTGCATTCGACCAGTGATTTGTGTGTTGAGTAGTGGGTGCGCGATCGCAGTGTGTCAATGTTGTTGTGTCACGAATCGCAATGATGCAACATCACTAAATTAAGTGTTCAAGATGTTATCCAGAGCGATCTGAAGGAAAGTGTGTGCAAAATTTGTCCCGAGCATCTCGACTACCGAATAAAACCAACGACTTGGGGACGCCCGTATCGATTTCACTGATATACAAGACGCTGACAGCTCTTTTGTGGAGAAAATGATCACTTGATGTCATCAGTACGAACCTGTCACAAAACGACAGAGCGCACAAATTCACAGGTAGGGTAAAAGCTTTGACGGCATAACTGACATTCAAGCCAATATGGCGCGACAATTTGAACAACATATGAAAAGACTTCTCTGACAATTGCACATGCTTGTGTGAATGTTTTGTACGTTTTACTCAAGTGGGAGGAGACACCAGAAGCATTAAAACCACAGTTTCTCCATTTCTCTTATTAATTTTTTTGGGCATGGGGGCAATGCGAAGTGTCTCCGCTATGGGTCGTGGGGCAATTTGCAATTTAGTTTTTGCAAGTGTAATCGGTGTCAGCCCATTCTTGCTCATCACGACTTTCGTTCGGTGACCAGTGTCGATGGATAACGTCGGTTTGTTTCCAATTACAAACAAAATTATTTTGAAAGCGGAATTATACTTGCACATTTGTCAGATCAGTCCAATATCAGTCTAGTGCGATATTCTTTATATCAATGTCTCTTAAACAGGGTCAGTAAAACACAAAGAATAACCTGTACTCCAGCAGCTACTAAGAAGCGCTTCTGCATGGTGGTTGCAATCAGCGCATGTTAGGGCGGTGTTGTCGCTACTGCAGCACTCGTTTATTCTCCGTGTTTTACTGTCCCTGTTAAGAGACATCGATAAAAGTAATATCGCACTAGAGTAATATGGAACCGCTCTGTCGAATGGGTAAGCAAAATTCCGATTTAAAAATAATTTTATTTATAACGAGAAGCAAACAGACATTTTCCATCGACGCTGGGCGTCGCATGAAAGATCTGATGACCAGCGCTTTTTTGGCCTCACTCCGGCTGCACGTTGCAAAAACGAAATTGCAAATGTTTGCCGAAAGACAAGAGAAAATTCGCCTCACGACTGTTAGCACAGACACGCAGTATACATACACTACTGGCCATTAAAACTGCTACACCAAGAAGAAATGCAGATGATAAACGGGTATTCATTGGACAAATATATTATACTAGAACTGACATGTGATTATATTTTCACGCAATTTGGGTGCATAGATCCTGAGAATCAGTACTCAGAACAACCACCTCTGGCCGTAATAACGGCCTTGATACCCCTGGGCGTTGAGTCAAACAGAGCTTGAATGGCGTGTACAGGTACAGCTCCCCATGCAGCTTCAACACGATACCACAGTTCATCAATAGTAATGACTGGCGTATTGTGACGAGCCAGTTGCTCGGCCACCATTGACCAGACGTTTTCAATTGGTGAGAGATCTGGAGAATGCGCTGGCCAGGGCAGCAATCGAACATTTTCTGTGTCCAGAAATGCCCGCACAGGACCTGCAACATGCGGTCGTGTATTATCCTGCTCAAATGTAGGGTTTCACAGGGATCGAATGAAGGGTAGTGCCACGGGTCGTAACACATCTGAAATGTAACGTCCACTGTTCAAAGTGCCGTCAATGCGTACAAGAGACGACCGAGACGTGTAACCAATGGCACCCCATACCATCACGCTTGGTGATACGTCAGTATGGCGATAACGAATACACGCTTCCAATGTGCGTTCACCGCGATGTCGCCAAACACGGATGGACCATCATGATGCTGTAAACAGAACCTGGATTCATCCGAAAAAATGACGTTTTGCCATTCGTGAACCCAGGTTCGTCGTTGAGTACACCATCGCAGGCGCTCCTGTCTGTGATGCAGCGTCAAGGGTAACCGCAGCCATGGTCTCCGAGCTGATAGTCCATGCTGCTGCAAACGTCGTCGAACTGTTCGTGCAGATGGTTGTTGTCTTGCAAACGTCCTCATCTGTTGACTCAGGGATCGAGACGTGGCAGCACAATCCGTTACAGCCATGCGGATAAGATGCCTGTCATCTCGACTGCTAGTGATACAAGGGCGTTGGGATCCAGCACGGCGTTCCGTATTACCCTCCTGAACCCGCCGATTCCACATTCTGCTAACACTCATTGGATCTGGACCAACGCGAGCAGCAAAGTCGCGATACTATAAACCGCAGTCACGATAGGCTACAATCCGACCTTTATCAAAGTCGGAATGGTACGCATTTCTCCTCCTTACACGAGGCATCACAACAACGTTTCACCAGGCAACGCCGGTCAACTGCTGTTTGTGTATAAGAAATCGATCGGAAACTTCTTCATGTCAGCACGTTGTAGGTGTCGCCACCGGCGCCAACCTTGTGTGAATGCCCTGAAAAGCTAATCATTTGCATATCACAACATCTTCTTCCTGTCAGTTAAATTTCGCGTCTATAGCACGTCTTCGAAGTGTAGCAATTTTAATGACCAGTAGTGTAGGATGGTCAGAAACAGTCTGAAAAGCTTGTAAGAGGAGGTTGCGGTAGAAATAAAAAATTCTATACGTTGCGCAGCTTCCGGGTTATTTAGCACTGAAATTAGCCATTCGTTATTTAGCACTGAAATTAACCAATCAGGTAATACCGCATGCAAATTGGAGCACTTCCACGCGCGAAAGTGTGATATTGCACAGAAATCTGCGAGTCTGTGAGTTACAACTTGTTGAAATGCTCATTACCAGTTATAATGTGTCTGTTTTTTCGAAAAAAATAAATGTAAGCTAGGCGAGAAAAAGATACGCTTGTTGGGTCTGAGGACACATTTGGCAGCACCGTCTCTGGCAGGTTGCTTGAATTTGCGTGCGCGACGGCCTAATTGGCTAACTTCGGTGCTAAATAACTCGGAAACGGCACAACGAGTTGAATTTTTTTCTTAAGAACTATTTCTCAGCACAGACTCCACTGCAACGCCCTTACAAGCTCTTCAGACGGTTTCGGGCCACCCTACATTTTGTCGTGTCCTGACGTAGGTGGGAGAGGGAAAAAGGGGTTGCTGGTCAGTCTGCGCTCCCGAGCGGTACAGAGCAGAAGGCAGAAGGACAATTCACAGTGAAGGCATTTGATTGTTTCCTTCTATCTGAACCAACACTGGTACAGGCATTTACTAGGACTACCTAATACACTGGAGGCTAGTTCTAGGGTTAGAAAAAGCATGAATAACACTGTTACAACAGAAGCCATTGCAAAAGTCCCAGGAGTGGATGCTAACCACAGTAGCAAACACTAGCAGCATCTTAAGGCAACAACTTAGTTGCGAAACAAAACATAATGAATGTGACACTGTTCACTGAGGCATTCCAAGTGAGAGAGCAGACTTACGCGGAGCTGGACCGAGGCTGGAGTCGACGAACGCGGATTCGGCTCCCAGATCGTCTGACTGAGAACTCTGCCAAAATGCGGAATCTAGGGGTTTTAAAGAGTCGCGTGGGGGCACTGCTTTTCCCCACTTAAAGCCACCCAGCCAATCCCGTAGGTCTCTTGCAGGTGCCTGCCGATCATGGTTTAGTTAGCTCCCCTCTACTGCTCCTAAGGCGGGGATGCTTATGCAGTTGCACTAAGTCCGTATTTGGTATCAACATTATTCAGCTGAAAGCTAAAAGTAACTACTCTGCCGAATAAGGCTTGCAACATTATTGTTATACGTCATTTAGCCCCGCCCCTCGGGCTCCCCCGAGTACGGACTGCTGGGTCAACAGTTTTTGGCGTTTTCGCTCTCTTCCTAACCCTTGTGAGTCTACTGACGTTGCTGTTCTCAGGGCTGGTATCAAAGTGGCTTTATATACTAGTACGTGCCTGTCGGTTACAAAGTTCTACAGTGACAACCTGCTACAGCGTCTAGACGACATATGAAGTTACATGTTAATTCGTTGAAGAGTAACTAACGCCCTGGGAGCGCGTCTGGGGGCGTCTGCATTTTCGCAAGGCTCTCCCCTTACTGTTTACTTCATGTAACGATATCTCTCCTAGTTTCGTCTGCCCTCAGCGTCGTCTCTGCTTCCGCGCCTTGGAGCGCCTGTCCTCCTTTCTCACAGCTTCAAGATAACACTACAGTTGCAAGGAATAATCAGTATATTACAATTTGTAAGCCGCAGAGCACCACAAGCGCAAAACAAATTAGTTTTGTTTGAAATAGGAGCTATATTCCTATACACATCGAATCACAGAATAGGGTAGTACCATTGTGGTGACTGGGGAGACTGCCTTGTTATTAACCTCTTTAATCTGAGATTAACCATCGCCTCAGGTCTACAAAAACGAAAATGCCTGCCGCTTATCTTCGTAACAACTTAATTCGCTTATCTTAAATGTCATACATTTTTCAAGCGCTCTTCAAGCGTTGGCTTTAAATTTCGTAAGGACAGACGGAGTATTCACTAACGCAGGTGCGTCGAAGTGCTCTTTACTTAATTAGAAGAAAAACTTTACGATGCAAGACGGCTACGTGACTACTCTTCTGTAAATGGAATTTTGCTAATGTCAAGAGCCGTCTCCACTTACTTGGATCACTCTAGACTTCTTACGGCCGCAAAAATTTTCATTAGTTTAGGACTGTGAAACACGAGACAGAGAGCAGTAAAAGAAACAGTTTTATGTTCAGCAACCTTGTGGCTTTAGACTGCCTTGCAAACAAGCTTCTGTAGTGTTTCAAAAAACTGCTGGCAAGCTAGAATATTTTCTCCCCTCGTAGGCTTCGTTGGCTAACGTCTCCCGGAAAAAAATCAAACTGTGCTGAAAGGAGAGCGGTATTGGGTGTGCCAGTCAGAATAGAGACAAAAATCTTGAGCGAAGTCCACTCTTCGCGTGGACAATGGCTAGCAAGAACTTCTGCTTGCTTGTGTACAGATTCCAGTCCACCCTGGCGCATGTTTTTTTCGAAACGGAAAAGTGGAGAAAGATTAGGCGATGAATCGGCCGTTGCCTCTATTGACATGAAATGGTTTAGGGAAACCACGGAAAACCTAAATCAGGGTGGTTTTGCGAATAGCTGAATATCGGTCTTGCCGAATACGAGACCTGTGCCGTGCCGCAGATAAAAGAAAATTTCCATATGCTTCACATTATTACAGCTCCTTTGTTCAAATTCGTCTTAAACGAAACGTATCAGCAAGTCATGTATTTTGAAATTCTCCGAAGTGGAGAGACTGCATATGTTTAGACGAGAACTACGACAGAACAGTCTTCCGTTTCCCATTATTTTCTTATCGATGATACGTACTCGTAAGTGACATTGAAAGGTAATTTTATTTCAGTCACCCTTGCAGAAGAATAGACCTCACTGTATCATTCTACTGTCGAGCCATGTTCTCTTCCATCCTACTTGATAATGATCAGCCTACGCTGAAGTTCAACAAACAGCTGACTTGTGACTTGGTAAAGACGGTGAAAATCTTGCAAAGGGTTGTAAAAAGCAATACCCGTTACAGAATCATAATGGGTGGTATCTTTCATATATCATGAAATGATTATCAAAAGTTTGCTATTTTGTAAACAATGATTTAATTTTCTAAGTAAAAAAACTGTTTTTACATATTTATTTAATCTTGTACAAGAGATGTTTCGGAAAATTGGTGTATCATCAAGTCTGTTTTCACTATGTTATGATATATTATATATATCATTGCTTTGTTTGACCTTGAGCCTTCTTCTGGATACTTGTAGATTTATCGTTAGTCAGGTTTCTTGTGCTGCGTATATGAGAAAATGTAAAAGCATTTCATAACATTTAAAATGCTTACTTTTTGTTTTTCGAAACAATCAGAAATACCTTCCTTTACTCAATTTTATCCATTTTTGTCAGTGTTTCTTCCACGACAGTATTACTTTCGTAAAATAAAGAACAACCGTCTTATTCACAATAGTGAGTTTATTTCGATGTGCCTACAGAGATTGTATGGGAGTATCGTTTTACTTTTTTGTCTTCCTGTTGAATAAATTCATTAATATTATGTGCTAAGACGATCTGTTCATTGTGGTTAAGATTGGCCACATCTGCAGCTTTCTTAGTATGTGCTACGAGGTTTTTTAAGTCTGACTAAGCACTGATTTGATATTGCGTTTAAGCCCTCTGTTCAATAAGGTTTCTTCCGTTATTGTGAAACTAATGTTTTTGGTTTATAGCTCTGTCACAGAAATTCTGTGTTTTGGAAATTACGTTATTATGGACACTGGGGTAGTTCTCTATGAGAGAGTCAATTTTTTTGCATGTTTATCAGTTAGAGCAGTGCTAACGTTTATGCATAAGACTGTAACATATTCATCTGTTGCTGCTGTTGTGGTCTTCAGTCAGCAGACTGATTTGATGCAGGTCTCCACGCCACTCGTGCAATCGTCTTAATCTCTCAGTAACTGCTGCAACCTACATCCTTCTGAATCTGCTTAGTGTATTCACCTCTTGGTCTCCAACTACAATTTTTGCTCCAAACACTTCCCTCCAGTACTAAATTGGTGATACCTTGATGTCTCAGAATGTGTCCCACCAACCGATCGCTTCTTCTAGTCAGATTGTGCCACAAAGTACTTTTATCCCCAGTTCTTTTCAGTATTTCCTCGTTAGTTACGTGGTTTATCCATCTAATCTTCAGCATTCTGCTGCAGCACCACCTTTCAAATGCTTATATTCTTTCCTTCTCTGAACTGCTCATTGTCCATGTTTCACTTCCATATAAGCCTACACTTCAGAAAAATGCCTTCAGAAAAGATTTCCTACGATTTAAATTTATATTGAATGTTAACAAATTTTTCTTCTTCAGAAACACTTTCCTTTCCATTGTCATTTTACGTTTCATATCCTCTCTACTTTGGCCATCGCAAGTTATTTTACTGCTCAAATATTAAAAACCATCTACCGCTTTTAGTGTATCATTTCCTTCTCTAATTCTAGCAGCATAACTTGATTTAATTCGACTACATTCTGTTAGCCTTATTTTGCTTTTCTGGATGTTCGTTTTGTGTCTTCTTTTCAAGACACAGTCCATCCCGACCAACTATTCTTCCAAGACCTTTGCTGTCTTTGACAGAATTACAACGTCATCGTCAAACCTTCAAGTTTTTATATCTTGTGTCTGAGCTTTAATTCCTCTTCCAATATTTTCTTTGGTTTCCTTTACTGCTTGTTCAGCGTACAGATTGAATAACAAATGGGATAAGCTACAACCCTGCCTCATTGCCTTTTCAACCACTGCCTTCCTTTCATGCCCCTCCACTCTTGTAACGGCCATCTGGTCAAAGAGAGCGTTCCAACCAACATCGTCAAAAGCTTTCTCTAAGTCTAAAAATGCTATAAACGTAGGTTTGCCTTTCCTTAACTTACCATCTATGAGAAGTCGTAGGATCTTACTCGCCAGATGGAAGAGTTCTGTCATAGCTGGCTCTCCGAAGTCTATCAGTAAATCTAACGGATTGTTGTATACTGCCAGGGCCTTGTTTCGACTTAGGTCTTTCAGTGCTCTGTCAAAATCTTCACGCAGTATCATATCTCCCATCTCATATTCACCTCAAATTTCTATAATATGTCCTCAAGTACATCTCCCTTATATAGAAACTCTATATAGTCCTTCCACCATTCAGATTTCTCCTCTTCGCTTAGGAATGGTTTTTCATACGAGCTCTTGATATTCATACAGGTTATCTTCTCTCCAAAGGTCTCTAATTTTCCTGTAGGCGATATCTATCTTTATCCTAGTGTTACATGCTTCTAAATCCTTACTTTTGTCCTGTAACCATCCTTTTTCTCAACCTCATATTTTAGACGTTTGTATTCCCATTGCCGGCCGTGGTGGCCGAGCGATTCCAGGCGCTACAGTGTGGAACCGCGCGACCGCTACGGTCGCAGGTTCGAATCCTGTCTCGGGCATGGATGTATGTGATGTCCTTAGGTTGTTTAGGTTTAAGTAGTTCTAAGTTCTAGGGGACTGATGACCTCAGATGTTAAGTCCCATAGTGCTCTGAGCCATTTGTATTCCCATTCACTTGCTTCTTCTTCTTTTTTCTCTTCTTTCGTTTCACCCTCTTTGGGGTACGTTGGATCAATCATTTTTTTGTGTGTTGTTCTTTTCTCAGTGCCCAGCATTTCTTCGTTCTTTCTGATCTTCTTTGCCTGTTTTCTTTCGAGATGATGTGCTTGGTTTTCTGTGTAGCTTTGTCTAAGAGCTTTATATTTTCATATTTAGTGATTAACTTAGCTGTTCGATCGAGCAGTGATTTTTCTGAAATCTAGTTCTACTATGTCTTTCTCAGTTTCTTTAAACCAGTTGGGTTTTGCTGTGCAGTTACGGAGAAAGTCAAAGATTTGTTTCGTTAATCTTAGAGTTCACCTGCTTCATTTACTACATGTTTATATTTCCTCCTTTCATCAATGAAATTCAGTATCTCTTGTGTTACCCATGGATTTCTAATAGTCCTCAAAGAGATAGAAGAACTTGGTAGATACCTTTATCGCCTGCATATTGAGTTAACGAACATGCTACATCCGTTAGAAATGAATCATTTTCATCTACATAATTCATTTCTAATAGATGTAGCATGTCAGTTATCTCAAGATGCAGCCAATGAAGATATCTAGTAAGATCTTTCTGTTCGTGCTGTAGTTTAATTTCTGTACGTAATGAGGCTTTCTCAAATTTTCCTCTATTTTGGGTGTTTGTGAACGACATTTTTTTCTTGTTAACGTAATGTGCAATTAAACTATTAGATAAATATTTTTTGTTAAATCTGATGGTGCAGGACAGTTTGGTCAGGTAAAGTATCTTATTTTTAAATGAATACAATGTTCCTAAAGCCTGGCTAGGCAAATGTAACAATGTTATCCATTTCTATCATTGTTTCTACTGTGACTGCATTGCTTTCGTAAAATAATGAACAACCGCCTTCATTCACAGTCGCGGTTTAATTTCAATGTATCGAAGTAAAATTAAGAATTTGACTGAAGGCGGTTGTTCTTCATTTTACAAACATTTTTACAGATGACCAGTGGATGGTTTTTTATTTTACTTTCAGTTCTATTAGCAACATGTAGCAGAACACCTTATGAAGTCAGCGACAATGCGTGGTCCTACCGTGCAGCCCCTGGGTACGATACTAATAATATCTCATTATTTTATACTGCTCTATGTATTTTAGATGTGACTTATCAAATTCTATAGCAGTTTTAATTTTAATTTTTAGACCTGAGGATCGCTGTTTGAGACTGCCGAAACCGGTCACCTCTAACAAAGAGAGAACAATTTGTAATGTCGTACTTTGCAGCATGTCGTAACACAGCTAGAAGGAGCTTGCGAATGGGGACTACTTAAAGGCACGCAACACGAGCAGAATAAACTAGATGAATAAAGAAAGGTCGTGATCGGCAGCTGAAAATTTTTTATGTTCAAAACGAGATAATGGATGATTTTAGTTTTTTAATTGAAAAATTGGTACCAGATGAGAATCAGTTTTGTTCAGAAAATTTTGGATTTCATAATAATACGGCACGGACGCGGCTGGAGGAATTCTTAGAGAAGAATAAAATATTTTCTTTAGAATCTTACTGTGTGATATGATTATGTGACACACAGTTGGTACCAACTGTAAGCCTTAGTCAGACGTTTCAATTGGTGTCAACAATCTGAATGTTTTGCAGTACTGATTTGTATTTCTGACTGGAACCTCGTGTTAATGTTCCAGTGCTTGGAAAAATGGCAGAACACTATCGCACTGTGTATGAAAGCATCGTGTAATATGCACTGTATTTATTCGTAACCACTAGTCTTATATCCACGACTTGGAAACAAGGAAAATTATTATAATGCGGTGTAGAACTGGTATATCAGCAGTGATTCACATATAGTACGTCAGTCATAAGGGGGAGGGATTCATTTACAGCAAATATTGCTATATTTTTTTATACAGGAGTTTGTCTTGATCAAGCCCTGAGAATACTTGAAACGATGAATACAATGACATTATAGATGCCAGATTTCACTAAGAGGCCCCCCCCCCACTAATAATTATGACTAATGATTCTAAGTGATGAGTATTCAGGCGATTAAAATATTGCACATTTAGATAATTTATCGGGAAGTCAATTGACAACTCAAACACGAGTAGCACTACACTGAATACCCAAAGAAAATGGTACACTTGCCTAACATGGTATAGGGCCCCCGCGAGCAGGCAGAAGCGCTGCAGCACGACGTGCCATGGAGACGCTGACGCTTTACAGACGGGCCTCCTTGGCCCGAGGTGTAGGAGTCTAGACTTATTATAGTCATTCCTCCTGTTCCTGGCGATGCGATGGTGATTTGGCCTCACTGTGTGGTGTGTCCTCTCGTTGTCCGGTGTCTATCCTGTCCTGGCTACTAGTATGCAGGCATACTAGTGGACTTCGGTGTTTTACGTCTTCGTCTCGCGAGAGATGTTCTGCAGCGCTGTCTGTAGATCTGCAGACAGCTTCCTCGTGCCGTCGCGAACCTCGTTCTTCAGTCGTAAGACTGCGTCGTCGAAGATGTATCTCCAGTCGCTCGGCGTGAAGACCGGGTTCGCATTGATGGTGTTGAGATCTTTCTTTGTGACGAACTCGAGCAGAATTGCCCGATGTCCGCCACGTATCTCAATCGGCCGGTGTGGAAGCGGTGGCTTCCGTTTCCCTTCCGCTTCCGCGAAAAGGTACGGCTTTCTTCGGACGTCGTACTGCCCATCGCGCACCATGGTCGCGATCTTTTTCATGACCGTTGGGAGGTTGGTGGCGTCCGGGAAGGGGATGGTTGTGGAGTACATCCCTCCTGCCTCTTGTATGTCCTGCAGCGGCTGCTTCACCACTTCCGGCGGCGGCGGCGAGACGGTCTGTACCACGTCCATGGGCGTCTCCCCGGTCTCCTGTATTGCTACAGGTTCCGGGGGGACGTCCGTCTGCACGGACACATCCGTTTGCGTGAACACGTCCACCCTAACTTGTCGTACCACCGTGGGGGTGGCAGCGGGGGCGGGTGTCTTCTTTTGTATCAGACGGATTTCTTCCCGCAACTCTTGCAGCTGCCGATGGAGACCGACGACCTCCTTCTGACTTGACTAATGTCTGAAGTAGTGCTGGAGGGAACTGACACCATGAATCCTGCAGGGCTGTCAATAAATCCGTAAGAGTACGAGGGGGCGGACATCTCTTCTGAACTTGCAAGGCGTTCCATATATGTATGCTCAACAACGTTCATGTCTGGGGACTCTGGTGGACAAAGGAAGTGTTTAAACTAAGAAAAGTATTCCTGGAGCCACTCTGTATCAATTCTAGACGCATGGGGTGTCGCATTGTCCTGCTGGAATTTCCCAAGTCCGTCGGAATTCACAACGGACATGAACGGATGCAGGTGATTAGACAGGATGCTTAAGTACGTGTCACCTATCAGCATCGTATATCACTCCAACTGCACACGTCCCACACCATTACAGACCCTCCACCAGCTTGAACAGTCCTCTGCCGACATGCAGGGTCCATGGATTCAACGTAACGTTAGCGACAGCCCCGGGCGGTGCACAAGTCCCGCCCATTCACCACCCTCCACACCAATCCATATCCTAAGCTCCGCCCATGGTCTGCCGCATGTTCCAACATCAAAGTTGTTCGTATCACAGATATGCCATTCATAACAAGGGAGAAAATCAGTAGTTAGTACGAAATACAGTTTTTCCGGTTCCATTGTGAAAAGAATTAGAAATATGTTCGTTGAATATGCGAGTTGAAAAATCATCAATACTAAAGAAAAATAAACATGGTATCCACTGTGTTTTTTGTTTCATGAGCTTTCATCTGCACTATATCAAAAAATCTGATATTTGTTAACTGCAGTGAGCGCAAATTTCCGTCACCTCGCGTAGTGTAAGAAATTCTGTTGGGAAATATTAATTGTTAGTATCGCCAAGGATGCTGTCCATTATCTCAATTGTCTAAAGTCAATGTTGTGCATAAACAAGGCAAAGTCGATGTCTTGGTTTGTTTCTGATTACCTCATTAAGACTAAAGAATATAAGAGTGGGATAATGTAGAAATGCGTACTGCGAGTCAGATATTTATACAGTGACATTCTTTATTAATATTTGCCTGTGTAATGAGAGAATTTTTACTTGTGAGCTCTTATGACTGCTTGCTTATAGCAGACACGAGATTACTTTGAGTTGTTCTTCAGTGTTTGAGAGCTTTAGAGCTGCCTATTCTTAAACATATGTACATAATGTCGTCAGTGTCATTCCAACACATCTTATCGTACTTTAATGTCTGTTAGATTTACTCATTTTAAATACTTTTAATTACACAAACTGCTAAGAAGTACTAACAGCACAACACTGCTAGTATGAACAACCGCGGTTAAACAAAAAACGACGAACAAAAACACGAAAGCGACGAGGACTACCAAAGATCATATTGATGCGCTCTTGGGTGGTGTGGTGGGGGGTAGGTGTGGAGGAGGGTAAATGGGCGGGGCTTGTGCAAATGTCCGGGGCTGTCGCTAACGTTTCCTATGGATTCATGAGGTTGTCCTCATACCCATGCAAGTCCATCTCCTCCCTACAATTTGAAACGAGACTCGCCCAACCAGGCAACATGTCTCCAGTTATCAACAGTCCAATGTCGGTGTTGACGGGCCCAGGGGGAGGAGTAAAGCTTTGTGTCCCTGCAATCACCAAGGGTACACAAGTTGGCCTTCGGCTCCCAAAGCCCATATCGATGATGTTCCGTTGAATTGTTCACAGGCTGACACTTGTTGATGGTCCAGCACTGAAATCTGCAGCAGTTTGTGGAAGGGTTGCATTTCTGTCACGTTGAACAATTCTCTTCAGTGGTCGTTAGTCCCGTCCTTACAAGATCTTTTACCGGTTGCAGCGATGTCGAAAATTTAATGTTTTACCGGAATCCTGATATTCACGGTACACTCGTGAAATGACCGTACGGGAAAATCCCCACTTCATCGCTACCTCGGAGATGCTGTGTCCTATCGCTAGTGCGCCGACTATAACAAAGACTTACTTAAATCTTGATAACCTACCATTGTAGCAGCAGTAACCGATCTAACAACTGCGCCAGACACTTGTTCTCTTATATAGGCGTTGCCGACTGCAGCACCGTATTTTCTGTTTACATATCCCTGTATTTGAATAGGAATGCCTATACCAGTTTCTTTGGCGCTTCAGTGTAATTACTGGAAGTGGACATACATTAAGGGTGGGAGCAAGAGGAGAAAAGCGGGAGGGCAGGGGAAGGCAGACAGGATGAAAATAGTGATACAAAGGGAAGATGTATCATTGGGAGAAATGTGATCTTACTGAGAGCAATAAAAAGTTTTCAACCACCGAAGCCCTTCGCAAATAGTTTGGTCGATTTTTTGATGACGGATTGTTGATATCATTGTTACATTTACAAACCAATATGTTTCCAAACGTAATACGCTGGGTGATGTGACTTTAACTGAAATACGATCATTTATTGCAATGCTCTTAATTAACGGTTATAATGAAGTACGGAGATTGAATATGTAGTGGTCACATCCCCAAATAATCTTGTTCAGTGGTGTTTTCACGCGAGAGATTCAAGTTCGTAATGTCCAACTCATACTTATGTTGTAACAATAATGTACCTATAATAATTTTTTTTCTTTGGGAATTTAGATAAATTTGTCTTTCTGAATTTATGTAAAGTAATATAAGTAATGTTTTGAATTTCTTTTTCTTTTCGTGTCATGTTAAAGAAACTGTAAGCAACTTTTAAAATTGAATGTTATTATTTGTGTTAGATTTCCAGCAATGTAATAATCAAAGGGAAGTGTATTTAATGTTAAAACTATTGTATGATGTGAAAATTGTAATTTATACACTTGGTCCATACGTAGGTAATGCATTAGAATAGGTGTAGTAGAAAACCTGTGGTGAATACCCTACCTGTAGGGGAGCGGGAAAAGGTGGATGCAGGCGAGCGCGGGAAAACGCACACTGGCGGGGTTCGGCACAATGGGCTCAGTATTACAGTCGGAGTTGGGCATCGGTCAGAGGAACATGTACTGTACTGAGGAGGCTATCTAGGAAAAGTGGATTCCATTGAGCCTCGGATGGGCCGATTCCGACGACTACTTGGCATGGCTATATTCTTAGGCACAAAATTGGAAAGATTACGACGCTAAGAAGAAGGAAAGTGCCGATGCAGTGAGAGCCTTAGCCGTGCTTGTATGTGTGTTGTGCTGCCCGCTATCTCGCTGCCCGCCACCCGCCGCACCGACTTGCACAGGTCAAACATTTATTTCATCTTTAGAAGTGTATCTGTGTGGACCAGTGTCGAAACTGTTTTGACTGTTCAATAATAACGTGACTTTTACCAGAATTGCCTTAGCCATTACTTATCCTTATCACTGACCTAGATAGGGTCCTTACCACATATTGTGCAACCCGAGTATCCCGAATTGAAAGTTTACAGTTAGTATTAAATTATCTGCAGACAAAGCTATGCTATAAAGCAGTTTAAAGTTAGGTGTGCTAATGCAAATGTTAGTAAAGAACAACAGTGTGATTAAATTGAAAGATAAATTTTGAATTGAGCTAGCGATGTTAATTAATTGATGTGTGACAGAAATAATGACAATTAATTAATCCAGAAGCGAGACAAAAGAGTAGTTATCCACAGATTGATAATTTTGAGTGTTAATTTACCTCCAGGACTTACTAGTTACAGTATAACGACCATAACAGTTTCAGGGACCCCCCATTTTCTTGCCCATTCTTGCACATTTTGAAGTGTACTGATCAGATTTGAACAGCAAACTTAAGTTCTATATTAAACCTAAGTGTATTAGTGTTTTTCCAATTTTAATAGTGACCTTGTATGTATGCTTTCAAAATTACTAATTCTAGGGTAATCTATGCCCGATTTCAGTCTGACCAATATACAAAATGCAGTTTGTAGTAATCATTGCTGTGTGGTGTTGTGTAAAAGTAACTCGTCCAAACTAATACAAAAGGAGAGAACTTTAGTTCAGTGGATTTTTCCTATGCCAAACTTTTTCTTATAACACAACAGTATTACGTGTTGTTATGCTTGTACATGCACACACTTGTACAAGGAAAAACTCACTCAATGCCTAATTAGGCTGGCGACCGAATTATTAATCATTGGTAATATTTACTGTGTGTACTTCTTGTCCATGCGAACGCGTAATTGTATTTTACATATGCTTGACGCATCACTGTAATTACTGACTGAATATAGGTTCGATCTTGCTTCCATTAGGTACACGCGGTCAAATTATGTACTAAAACCCTTGTTTACAAGGTGAAGCCCGTAAACTTATTACAGTACAGGCTTTATTGAGCTAACGCACGTCCGACAGGGCGGTAGTGTTACAACGTGACAATGACAAATAAGTCAGATAGGTGCGCTAAGTTGAGGAAGCCATCTTACATGCTCAACAAACGAGTCAGGAAAGTGCAGACCGTGAACAAAAACATGGAACTGATGAAAAAATGGTGAATTACGTGTGTAAAAATGGGTGGAAATAGTTCATTAAAATCAATATGATATGTAAGGAAAATCTGTACTGGAGCTACAAAGACTGGACACATTTTATGGAGAATTACAAACACTTGGGCTTAGAAGCTAGTGTCGTTCTTCAGTATATTGGTGTGATAATGAGTTTGGGGAAATGCTGTTATCACCTGTTTTTTGAAAATTACTTTCCATCACTTCCCCTCCTTACTGAATCACGCGATAAGGGAATCCAAAGTACAAGGACAACTAGACAAAACTGGATCTCAAAATGCCCCCTGCTGGACAGTAAGAGGATGAAAAAATACCCTAAGGGAACCATTGACTTCAAAAGTAATAAGTCTAGCAATACAGCTGTTGCAAGAAGTAATGGTCACAATAGCTTCCAACACTACACTCGTAAAGCCATTGCATTCTATAAAATATTTTCATAGGGTGAGAATAAAAGTACAGCTGTCAAACTACTTAAAATGCAACCTTTGCAATGAAAATATGGCCCATTGCACTGTTGCAGGCGAACAAAATGAGTTACACAGGCTTGAACGTTATAAGAAACTGGATTGTCCTGAATTTCGTCGCCGTATCGTAACTTACATCCTGGAAACAAATTCTCAAACATGCAAATCTGAAGGAGGTCATCAAAGACAGAGCATCAAGGTTCCAGATACGGTAGAATATATCACTGGGAGATTGGCGAAGAAAACCAAATTCACTGCAGGCTCCACCGCACAAAAACTACGACAAGGTGTGTAAAATGTGATGTTGGTTTACACGTAACATATTTAATAACATATCGTACAAAATGATTGTTTAAACGTGCTTTAGATGTGTTGTCTACTGTAGTTAACTTTGAACGGCATAAATTTCACTGTGTGTGTGTGTGTGTGTGTGTGTGTGTGTGTGTGTGTGTGTCACAAATAACATAATTATAATATGTGGTTAACTTACTCAATATGTGACACCCTATTAATTACATTTGTGAAGTTTGGAAAGTAGGAGACCAGGTACTGGCGGAAGTAAAGCTGTGAGGACGGGGCCTGAGTCGTGCTTGGGTAGCTCAGATGGTAGAGCACTTGGCCGCGAAAGGCAGAGGTCCCGAGTTCGAGTCTCGGTGCGGAACACAGTTTTAATCTGCCAGGAAGTTCCAATTACATAATAATTAGTTCTTAAACATGAAACTAGGTTTGACAGGTTATATGATGCGTATGTAACATATTTCTGAGAGAAATATACAAAACTTCACAAAGAAATTAATGTACTACTTTTCTTTTGACCTGTTTCATGCAGCCCGCCACGAATTCCTCTCCTGTGCCAACCTATTCATCCCAGAGTAGCACTTGCAGCCTACGTCCTCAATTATTTGCTGGATGTATTCCAACCTCTGTCTTCCCCTACAGCTCATTAGAAGTATTCCAAAGCTCTTTCAAATTCTAACTTAATACTGGATCCCCTATTTCTTCTCTATCGATTACTGTTTCTCCTTCTATCACGTCATCAGACAGGTCTTCCGTCTCATACATGCCTTCAGTGTACTCTTTCCACCTATCCGCTCTCTCCCCTGCATTTAACAATGGAATTTCCGTTGCACTCTTAATGTTTCACCGAAGGTTATTTTGACCTTCCTATATGCTGAGTCAGTCCTTCCGACAGTCATTTCTTTTTAGGTTTCTTCACATTTTTCATGTAACCATTCCTTCATATTTATTCCATTCCTCAGTGACTTATATTTCCGTATTCATGAATTTTCCTGAAAGTTTATGTACCTCCTTCTTTCATCGATAAACCGAAGTATTTCTTCTGTTATCCGTGGTTTCTACGCAGTTGCCTTCCTTGTACCTGCGGTTTTCTTTCCAACTTGGGTGACCGCCCTTTTTAGGGATGTCCATTCCTCTTCAACAGGTCTGCCTACGAGTTATTCATATTTTTTTGCGGACTGATTCTTCCTGACTAGTCTCTTATAGACTTCAGCTTACTCTTTCATCACTACTAAATTGTGATCTGAAACTATGTCTGCTCCTGGTTACGCTTTAAAATCCAGTATCTGATTTCGGAATTCCTCCCTGACCATGATGAAAAGTAACTGAAATGTTCCCCTACCTCCCTTCGTTTTACAAGTATACATCCTCCTCTTGTGATTCTTGAACGGGGTATTCGTTATTACTAGCTCAAATTTGTTGCAGAACTCGTCTAGTCTTCCTCCTCTATCATTTCTAGTACCAAGCCGATATTCTCCCATAGTACTCGCTTCTACTTCTTCCCCAAACACTGCATTCCAATCCCACATGACGATTAGAGTTTCATCTCCCTTTACGTACTGAATTACTCTCTCAGTATCCTCATATACTCTATCAATATCTTCATCCTCAGCTTGCACATTGATGTATAGCAGAAATATCGCTGCTGTTGGTTTGCTGTTGGTTCTGATGAGAACAACCCTATCACTGAACTATTCACAGTAACACACTCGTTGACCTTCCTTCCTATTTTTAACGACTCCTACCCCCGTTATACCATTTTCTCATGCTGTTAATATTACCTTGTACTCATTTGACTAGAAACCCTTATTTCCATTTCACTTGTCTGACATCCACTACATTTAGATTGAGCCTTCTCATTTCCGTTTCAGATTTTCGAGCTTCCCTACCACGTTCAAACTTCTGACATTCCAAGTCCCGTAGAGCGTTATCCTTTCGTTGGATATTGAATATTTCTCTCACAGTGAGCTCCCCCTTGGCAGTCCCCTCCGGGGACTAGTCCGGAATCTTCTGCCACTGGAGGGATCATCATGACACTTTTCAATTACGGGCCACATGTGCTGCGGTTACACGTTATGTATCTTTAATACGGTGGTTCTCATTGCCTTCTGCATCATCATGCCGTTGATCGTTGCTGATTCTTCCGCCTTTACGGGCAGTTACCCACCATAATGGCAAGAGAGTGCCCTGAACCTCTGTGCGTCCCTCCGCCCTCTCTGAAACGGTCATTGGCTGAATGAGGGGTGACTTCTTATGCCGGGAGTCTTCGGCCGCCATTACTGATGATCGTTATTCAAAAATTAACCGGCGGCGAGATCTAGGACTCTTTGCTTGTTAATCAATGGCGCTGCTCCTAGACCACGGAGACCGAATTCGGGCTTACCTGCATCGAAATGAGCTCGATCATATTTTATCAGTTGTAAAAATGTTCATAAGACTTTACTGAAAGACTACCGTCAAACCTCCTTGCCTAGGGACGACAGGTGAAAGTTGATGTCGTCAAGCTCTGAATGAAAATTGCGCAACGGATAACTGGGGAGGGGAGCCTGAGAGCGCTACCTAGAGAGCGTGCCCTTTCTGTTCGATACTAGGCAAGGGGCTGGAGGGCTCACACGCTGTGTGGGTCCCTGCATTCTACATCTTTTATTTTAAATGAATTCCTTTAACTTCTATGTGATAAAGATTGATGACAACTGATTACCTGTTTATTTTATATATTATCACTCGACTTTACAGCGATTGCAGCAATTGTTCCAGTTTACAGATATTACAATTTCACAATTTGTAGCTCGGATATATTATATACTTATCTGCACGCACATTTCTACGGGCAACTGCGTTGGCCAACTGCGCAGGCCAAATGTATATCACCAGAGTCTCCCAATATTTTACGTGGAACATCCACTATGTGAGGAGGATAACGGGTAAACTGGGGACCTGATACATTAACACAGCGGGTCAAATTTCCGAAATTGAACGAGAACATTCATTTCCTTACACAATCCGAAGCTGGAAATAAAAGAATTAGTGCAAATATTCAAATACCTCTCTTCCGCGCGTGAACATCGAGACAGACGCATGGAGGGCACGTCTGCTCACTTACACGTCTTCTGTAACACTCCCAGAATATCGCGGGCACCCGGAGGTCTTCCTGGGCCCCGGTGGAGGGGATGGTCGAACCACTTGACCGTGACCAACCTCTCCACCCCAAATCTTGTGACACAGGAACGTCTTTGACTTTGCCCTGCCTGTGCTGTCTCTCTGATCCCCCACCCAGGAGTAAGGTTGGCACTGCTATACTAGAGAACTACTTCCCAACTAAGATTTGGCCACGCTTTATGGAAAGGTGTGAAGAGGATTAGGAAAGTTCATGTGCAGTTTCACATTCACGAACAAGAAATGCATAATACACGACACATATAAATACGTATTATGAAGCCTGACACATTTCTTTCCACCTCGTCCACATGGGTTCTGTTGCACCCTCGGCCGGTTGCGTCGTGCAATAAAACTGGCGCGGGGCCGCCTCCGTTTGCATTTCCCGGTGCGAGCGAGCAGCGAAACCTGCTGCCTATGGAGCGGAAACTTCTGTACCGTTTCAGCAGTATGATCGCTGAAGCAGCTCAGAGTCTATACTGACCACAGTTAGTATATTGTAGAATGAAATGAAAACTGTATCGCTAAGAAACGTTGCCTTAAGGACAAATCTAAATTCGGTGGAATTTAACATAAGTAAGGAAACGTATGAAATATAACTAAGGATGTGTTTAAGGGGCTTTGACTTGGGCTAGGGGGGCTGTTTCAGCTGTATCGGCTGACAGGACGTTACTCACGAAAACGTTCTTATCCTGGCTGAAAACGCTGTTTAATACCAAGAAATTTCGTCCCTAAGGATAGTCTGATTGTTGAATACGTCGATGTGCCATATACACATGTTAACATCGCCACAGAAGATGTCGTTTACCGCTCTTGTGATACTCAGCTTTTCTCTTTCCATTTTTCTCTTATTGTTGTGATTTACGTTTCAGTTCCAGTGTCTTTGTAATCTGTAAGTCGAATGTAAAGCAATGAGATAAAAGTTATGCAAGAACGACGCGAACATCCGGCAGAAATACCGATTATTCAAATGTCAACATTACACCAGTTTCATCTTGATACCCGTAGACGTTCAAAAGCTAAATATGGCGGATATCTGATACCAAGGGGACATGGGCGCTGCTGTCTCCCCCCCCCCCCCCCCCCTCCTTCCTTACTCTCAGGGAAAGGAAGAAAATATAGTGCACTCACTTGTTTTTCTTTCAAGGAAATGATTTCAAGTCGGTATCAAGTAGGTTTTTATCAGAGTCGGGAAAGGAACTTTTTATGCGTACTTACAAGCTGCCATTGGTCTTTCAAAACATTAAAATACTCCATACCCTCCAGGGTTTTGCCCCTCTCCCTACAAACTAACGCACGGGCTTCCTTGTCTGATACCGTAAATGGAACATTTCCGGACATATATTTAGTTGGAAACTGCTTACTTGTATTCCGTTTAGGAAACACTCGTAAATTCCCGGTCTGTTCTTCAGTACCAAACGCAATAATATAATCAATAAATAACATGTCGCATTACAGATATAGCGGTATTATTTGGAGCTAAATGGCAGTTCCAAAGCGACTGCTTTCAAATATAATTTCAATTGTTTCACTATGTTAATTAATGTATGTTATGAAACTGCTTTGCCTGATTCCTTGAATTGTGGATATTCGGGTAAATTTCTTCCGTGGAGGTGTTCAAAACTGTAGCTGTTCCAGTCAGCAAACTTCGTTTCTTATCTTGGTTCCTATAGTGCAGTAACTGTACTTTTCATAACGCTGGCCTTCTCTCGTACAACCTAATTATATGCACAACTTCGTCCTGAATCAAATTCCTGGCAGCTTTCTTCAGTACTTGTTTTGCCAACACATCGCTGACATTCATTCACAGTACGTGTCCATAGCTCAACTGTCCCAACAGAAACGGTAAAGGTTTATAGAAGGTCGAGCGTGAGAGTTTATGTGGCGCAGCGGGTAGTGGGTTAGTCTTCCATTGGTATTTTCGTATTAAAGTGTGATCTGTCTCTACAGTCACTTTTTTAAAATTTTGCTTTTATTAATTCTAAGGAATATGACTGATGTTTTTATATGTTATTTGCTGCATAGCATATTTTTAAGTATATAACTTTTGAAATAGACTAAATGTTCGTACAGTTTGTTTAGGAGGTAAAACGGGCGATTTCTTCTCTCAGAGACATGCCAGGCCACATAATTATGGCTCAAAACACGCAGTTTCGTGTGTAATTTCATTTAATGCACGCATGCGCACGACAAATTATATTACCAAGATGTGGTAATGTACAAAGTGTGAAATACGGCACAAATACTGGAAACAACATGGCCGCTCGGCACTCTTAGAGTACTTTCAACTGTTCCAAAAATGTCGGTGTAGTTTTCCGTGTTCGAGAGCTACCGCTACAGCTCTCGAGAGATGGAGGTTGCCGACTATACGAAAGTTCTCAATTCGCAGAGCGTGGCGTATGTGAGACCTTGAGCCACTCACGGACACTGCTGATAAGCTGTTGGCACAGCATGTATTAGTCACAAAACCTCGCTGAGAGTGACGAACTCTCACGTGTGTCCCTAGCTTTATACTAGTTCGGGAAACGTCTTAGGCAGTTTTTCGTTGGATAACAGGCGTCTATTTTCAAACCTCTGCCAACTCAGGATTTTCAACATTTCCATGAGTTGACAGACTCTAGTTCTGAATCACTGATTTTGCAGTCATAGGATACTAATTTCCTGCAGTTTGTGAATTAACGTGTCCATAAAGAACTTAACTTTGAAAACTAGTATTGATTTATTAATTTAGCTTACACACTTGACTTTGATGTCATCTTATAGCAAAATTCATGAAGTTTTTTTTTACCTTTTACCTAAACAGGGTCAATGTGACTTCCATTGGTTATGTCTGGCATCTCCCTTCTGGTCGATTTCTTGGCATACTCGCTGCAGCATGTTGCGAAGTTTAGCTCTGAAACCGACGGGGAAAAAAAAACACAGAATATCCTCGATGAATCCGTCAGGAGATGTCAGGCCCGGTGAACGTGGGGATTGTAGCACCGAAAATATAGATAAAATACTTTCTGCACCACCGAAAATTTCCGACGTTTAATATCCGTTGGTGACTTTTACTGTACTTATGATTCTGAAGCTGTAAAGTTTATTACAGAAACTATATTTAATGCGGAATCGATGTAACAGTGTATTTATTTCTAACTCTATATAAGTGATTATAATTATAACGAAAATATTGTAAATTGCTGGGTAATGGCCAAGGGAACTTTATTTAAACGTATCAATGGCAACGATGAAATGGGGGTGGCTGTGCCATTGTTTACCTTTGCGTATGGCGAATCTCTATTGCGTTGTGTGCGTGGAGGGGGGGGGGGAGTAGCTTGAGTTATGAAGGAGGGAGGAGTGTTTGTTGGTCGCTCCCACCGACGTGGCGTGCAGCTATGCTCGTGCCAATGTAAACGCACCTGATTCGTTAACCTGCGAGTATTGAGAGAAAGATAGGAGCGGCCAGGCGGTGGAAGCTGCAATTCTAACTATTGCCTACCCATTAGACTTGGTCACTGTTTCTATGTTTCGATACAGTGTATCGATACGTGGAACTGTTTCAGTGTTTCGGAACGGCTGTGGTTCACTGTTTCGAAACAGTGGTGTTTCATTCTGCCCCCGTCTCGGATAACCGGACCAGATTCGATCTCGAGCCAGACACAGAAACTGTATCGTTGTTTCAAAATAAGGCTGTTTCAGTCCACCTGTGCTTGTATCGAAACAGTGATGTTTCATTCCGCTCTGTGTCGGACGAGATTCGGGCTTGGCACAGGTACTGAAACACAACATAACACTTCATGAAACACTTTCAAGAGTCTCGAAATCTTTTTGACAAGCAATAGCGTGAAGCTGAAGATATCCGAAAATAAAGCTTCGTTTCTAGCTGACTGTCCTATTACGAAATGGCGTAACATCTGCTTTATAAATACTAACCAAACAATAAAACAACGCATACTATACACATTCAAAATAATAAATATGTGAAAATCATTCAGTTAAATTACACTTTTTTATAACATACGCTTCTCTGTTCATGTACAGTAATCACATTAAGAAACGCAAATAAGCCTACAACATTTTGAATAAAAAAAAGGCGTAGAGTGACAGTTATTAGACATATACATAAATTTGATGTAGGTATAATTGCAAGCAATCTGTTTGACGTATCACTGATAGTGTAATGGTGAACAGAAAAGGCTGGGAAGCATGGTGAATTTATAGTAACGGTTCAAAAACCCTTGAAAGACAAAAATTTTTTCTGTTATACTTTGTTATTTATTCGAATTATTTGGCGTTATTTGTGAGTCTATAGTCACTGTGCCTATTATCCACAATGATTCCCTTTGTGTGCATGGAAATTAGCAGGATGGGTATATTACCTACACTAACGGAATGTGGGAATCCCAGTAGCATATCCGTTGTTTCTGCAGTTTGCTCCCACCTCCAGTTCCGTTCGTGGTGGTTCTTCTGTCTTCAGCTATGGCTGTCCGCAGCCAATTGAAAAGTATGAAAGTCACACGACACGAAAGGAGCGCATTGCTGCAGGAAATACGAAACTGCCAAGACGCCTGAGTGATAGTTTCATAATTTCTGTGACATAATTAGCGCTCCCGCACCTCATTTGTGTTTATATGGACATACTTATACAGTAGACATTCAAGATGATAAAATGTGTAGGTTTATTAGATTACAAAACACAAACTGTTTCACTGTTTCGAAACAGCGTATCGAAACATTACATTGTACTGTTTCATTTGTTTCGAAACAGTTACGTGTTTCAGTTTGCCCGTCTCTACTACCCATAATTGTCCAGGCTCTGGAGAAGACTCGGGGCTCTCGAACAGCAGCAGCTGCAACAACGGCTGCTCAGCATTGTCGTCGGCTACATTCTTCGCCCTCCGCCCATCTACAAGATCGTATGACTGTTAAAAGTTATAAACTTCTGTAGTCGTTACCCAGCAACATTTCTTTTACGAAGTATGACTAAGCTGAATGATAACCTACAATAGTTAAAAGTTGTAGGGCACCTGTGTTGTCATTGTCCTCAGACACTGTTACCAAGCAGGAACCCTGTTCCTTTCCATGCAATCGTTGAGTGGTCTAAGAATATAAAAATTGATTAAATATTTATTGCCAGTTTTGTGTGTTTGCTAATGCCCAGTTTCAGTCTAGATTTCCTGCCACAGTCACTGTTGATTCTTGTATTGCATGACAGAGGATACTTAAAGTAAAATTTCACTGGCAAAACTAACAGCCAAAGATACAGCACAAATTAAGAGTGCGCGATTTCATTTATTCTGTATTTAGTTTCGCGAGTGACTTCTGCTGGCTTGGTATGTGTTTTATTATTATTATTTTAAAAGTAAAATCAATTGCTCATTTTCTTAAAGTATCTCAATCCATTCTTTCACTAATCAAAAGTAAATTGTTTGCCTTTCTCTAAATTTTGCATTACATTACACTGAGGTTACTAAAAGGGATTTTTTTACTTAACGAAGTTTAAGTTAAGCCAGTCGTTTATTTCACCAGTTATTTCATTTAACGTTACTTTCAAAGTGTAGTATTTCAGAATAAGTAACTGCAAACTCAGTGCTTTCTGCTTAATTTACTGCCGGCTGGAGTGGCCGTGCGGTTCTAGGCGCTACAGTCTGGAACCGAGCGACCGCTAGGGTCGCAGATTCGAATCCTGCCTCGGGCATGGATGTGTGTGATGTCCTTAGGTTAGTTAGGTTTAATTAGTTCTAAGTTCTAGGCGACTGATGACCTCAGAAGTTAAGTCGCATAGTGCTCAGAGTCATTTGATTCATTTACTTTCTCGTGAAATGTTATGCTGTGGAAAAGCATGACGACCTTCTATTGCCTGCCGACCGCCGTGGCCGAGCGGTTCTAGGCGCTTCAGTCCGGAACCGCGCCACTGCTACGGTCGCAGGTTCGAATCCTGCCTCGGGCAAGGATGTGTGTGATGTCTTTAGGTTGGTTAGGTTTAAGTAGTTCTGAGTTCTAGGGGACTGATGACCTCAGAAGTTAAGTCCCGTAGTGCTCAGAGCCATTTGAGCCATTTCTATTGCCACGCCAGTGATTATTTGCTTAAATTTCTATGCTATTACCTTTCTCAAGATTCTGAAGATTCATTGCCCTAGTGAGCTGGCGACCGTTTAATTATCCCTTCTTTTTAGCTAATCAGTGTTTTCTTTGTGTTATCAGAGATCTTTGTACTAAATATTACGTGGTATCCTTTTTGCCCATGTGCGGTTCGTGAGCGATTGCACTACATTGCAACCATTTCAAAATTGTCTTCAGTATTTAGCTTAAATTTAGAATAGATTCTTCCTTCAGAAGAATCTGTTGTACACTTTCCTCCAACTAACGGGTGTTATTTTCCTTAGGTAGCGATAGCCTTACTCACTGTAAAATTTCTTTGGCATATGCGGTCACGGTCAGTTATAGCGCAATCCAGTAGGACGATTAGCAATGGGATGGTTACAGGGTCATGAAATTGGTGCACCTTGGCCCATCCATTTACCTGGAAAGCAGACATTTAGGAAACTATAAGATTTGCGATGCAACTGTTTTCTTAACATACGCCAAACAGTCATGTGCGGACGCGCAGCTCTCGATAAGCAAGCCGGGTGTAAACTGTCAACAAAGCTTTGTCTCACTTGCTCCACGACGTCGTCAGACGCGGGGGGTGATCTGACAATTTGTTATGTCTTACCGAAAATCCAGTTTCAATAAAACACTTACGCCACTCATAAATGTAGTTCTACTGGGAGGATCTTTACTAAGTACAAAAACTGCGTTGCAGAGTTGTCACAGACTTCGACTCTTCAAACATGAAAACACCGCCTCACTAAATAAAAACTAGACCGCGCATTGGCGCTAGTGTCGCGTCCCCACATTGGACGTGAGAGAAGCCGCCATTTGCAGGAAAACAGGGCGTAAATAGGGTTCGTTCGTGTGCTGCTTTTAATTGTAACAGTATAATGGAAGCAAAGACGAAGACGGAAACAATGTTACATTTCACAGGTCAGTCATTTCTGGTTGTTTGTTACTTTCTATTACTTGTATATAGTTTTTTCATGGAGACATGATACATCATGAGCGTTTGTTTTTGTTTAGGTTTCCCCTCACAAATGATTTTCTAAATCGGAAACGGATAGTTGCTACTCGGAGAGAGAACTTCCAACCGACAGCAAATCATTTGCTGTGCTCTCTTCATTTTGAAGAAAATTGTTACATGGAAAATTATGTAAATAGACATCAACTGAAGAACGATGCTATACCGACAGTATTTGGATTTCCAACTCATTTGAAAAAGGTATAGTGTCCTGAAAATCGTGCAATATAGGCCTAGGTTAAATAGCGTGAAAGTACTGTCAGTGTGTATAATTTTGAACGTTCCTTTTCCAGGTTACCAAGGCAATCAAATATATATTAAGTATGAATCAGAAGTAGGTCGAATAATTGCGTTTAGATACTTAACATGTGATGTCAGGTAGCGATTATACTTCGTAAATGGTCAAATATTCGATTAAATGTTGCAAACTCAACCACTTTCAGAGGTGCTATCAGTGTTAAAAACTAATGTGCGAATGAAATTCCTACGGTATTTAAAGTGATATGGGTTATTACAATTAATCATACCAAAATTCGAGTGTAGACAATACTGTGCTAAACAAAAGTAAGCGTGCAAAATGTACACAGTAGTCGGCAAAAAGCAAACAGGACCTGACAGGAAAATTACGTGAATTAAATAATAATCGTACTGTCTGCTACTTTAAAAGTTTCATGTAATTATCTAATGCAAATAACTCGATGTAAACTCGATCCACCTTGTCAGGAAAGAGCCTTACATGCTTAAATTAGGCGTCTCTATGCAGACGTATTTTGGAAATTAGGAAACTTCATTCATTTAAGTATACTTTTAAAATAGACTCAAATACTCAGTACTTTTTTAAACAAACATGTGTTTAATTTATGCTTCAGTTTGCTCTTGTTGCGTGTCATATACGTCAAATCACAACCCCAGTACTAGGGTTCATCCCTGCAAATGGCGGCGATCAGCTGCTTCAGTTGGGGGACAGTTGCCTCGCTTCTCCGCTACGGCGTGGTATAGGCTTGGCTCAGGACCGGTAAAGGCAACCATCTTTGTTGTAACTGCCACTAGCGCTTGCCATGGTGCGATTCTGTGCCAAAGTTCGTGAGTCAAAACATGATCTATTTCCCTTAAAGTTGACATCAAAACAGAGCCAGTAAGCTGTGTGAATAAGATTGTACGAATTTTCAAACTTGGAAAGTCACTTTTGGTACACTCTGGCCACTATTTTACAGTTCTGAACAGTTGAAACAGGCTGACAACCTTTGTGCAGATTTGTGTAGATTTTCTTAGGTGGTGCTTTATCATAGATAACTGAATCATCTACGAAAAGTCTGAGGTTACTGTTAGTACCGTCTGTCATGTGCTGATCACCATCATGTATTGATTCAGTCTCACATATACTAAGTGTAATCGTTAACGCTGAAACGAATGAGATATTGTCACTTATTGAGAAACTACAGATTGTAGTGCAGAAAGAAGAACTGAAAGAGAAACGACTGAATTATGAAGATGAGGAGGAAGTGAATACAAAAGAAGTTACATAAATGTCGCTTAACTGTAGCGACAAAACTGCTTTCATAGTAAGCGGACTAAGACAGGCTCCGAAGGTGTAAATGAGCCACCTCATTAAAAATGTACGTGTGATTCTGCTAAAGAAAGCCATTCGAAGGCAACACTAAACGACTGGTTTCAGCGAATTACAAAAATAAGAAACTGATGAATGTGATGGTAAGCTATGAAGTTTTAAAGAGGTTGATGTAGGGCCGGAAAACTAGGAGAGAAAATTCCTCTGTAAAACATTCTGTCACACTTTTTGATGTGCTGTGCGTTTTTTTAGCAAGTTCCACAACAATGTTCCTCTGTTACTGTAACTCTGTTTTCGATCAAATATTTGGTTTTTTATTAATCTGACGTCTTATATTTTCGGTATCGTATACACTGACAGCAATTTGTTTTGTCATCTGAACACTTTAATTACGGGTGGCATCGTTGTTACGATTTGCGTAGGAATATGTAACTGTTCATTAGTTCTCGTTATGCACGAGTAAATGTGCAGGCCTCGTTTACTGTTCAAACATTTGATTACTGGCGGTTTCTGGAATTAATTAATTGCTACGACCTCTTTTACATAAACATTGGCGGCTGTAATGATTGCGTGAAAGATGTCCTGTGCAAACTTCATAACTCTTTGTTTATCTACGCATGTTTTGAGTTAACTGTTATCGGCTGTGGCCGGAAGTTTGCCGTGTCATGCCTTTGGAACGTGCGCAAAATGGGTATCGACTTTATTTAACTTATATTTTCGTTTTAATGAACAGTATACGTTATTTTCGTAGATGAATGTATCTTACATGAGCAAATACGTGTGTTATACTGGTGAACATATTTTGCGCGAGCAAATACACTCATTAAACTGGAAAGATTAACGTGGTACCGTGGGACAGGCAGAAAAAATACGAAATTTGTTCTGTGAACTTGAAAAACCAGCACCAATGTAAAGGGCTGTTGAAAAGGCGCTGCGGGGAAAAAAATAAGAGTCGATTTCCATACTGAGGAACAAGCAACGAGTTCAAAGTTATCAATGGACTTTGCATTACACAGAAGCCAAATTTCTAATATGAATGATTTTGAAACTCTATAAGCAACGATAAAAGGAAAGGTACTTACAAACACATTAAAACATAAGGTACGATACTGTGAGAAAATAAACCCCTGCATCGTAGCAGAGATTCGTACGTGTGTAAGAAGATAAATGTGCGAAGCATACAACAACTACCACCGTCGTACCTTAGCAAAAGATCTGGCCGAGAAACCGAGAAAAATATGGTCGTAGGTAAAATAGCTGACCGAGTCAAAGGCTTCTGTCCACTTACTCGTTGGCCAGTCCGGTGTGGCAATAGAAGATAGCAAAGCGAAAGCTGAAGTTTTTAGTTTCGCGTTTAAGACATAGTTCACGCAGGAGGGTAGTACAGACCTACCATCGTTTAACCATCGCATAGACTCTCGTGTGGAGGACGTAGTACGAAGCAACTAACAGAGATGAAGAGAGATAAGTCGCCAGCTCTAGATGAAATTCCAGTTCTGTTTTTCATAGAGTACTTTACTGCATTGGTCCCTTACTTAGCTTGCATTTATCTCGAATTTCTCGCAGAGCGCATATTCCTAAGCAACAGAAAAAAAGCGCAGGAAGCTGCTATATATAGTAAGGGTAAAAGAACGGACCCGCAAAATCCTTACGTTCGAATATAACAAATATCCTTAAGAGAACGCTCGTGCGAAAGTCAGCTTGCCCTCTTCTCACGTGTTATCTTGCGAACTTTGGATGGAGGGCAACAGGCAGATTCCATGTTCCTAGATTTCCAATATGAATTTGATAAGGTGCCCCACTGCAGATTGTTGATGAAGATCCGAGCACATGGATTATGTTCCCAGGTATGTGCACCGCTCGAGGACTTCTTAACTACGGGATGTTCAAAAAGTCTCTCCGCAGTGCCGTATGATTGTTAGCCGCGCGTGCCGTATGATTGTTCGCCTGCCTGGGTTACTTCCCTTCAAGTGGACTCTCCCGACATTCAACTGTTACGTTCATCTCAGCCAGCGTCAGTAGTATCGTTGGTGTGTGTCGTTGAAGAACGTTTGTTTTTAGTCGAACAAGTGTTCAAAACTGGCGGTAAATACACAGTTTCAGTTCGTCAAACATTTAATTCAGTTTTCCCGGAGACAACACTCCCACATCGCGATACTGTGCGAGATTTGATTAACGAATTTTGAAGTACGGTTTCAGTGACAGATGCACCGAGAAGTGGCCCCCAAGTGTTTTGTCTGAGGAAAAACTACTCGATATTTCCGATAAAATGCCCTTGAGTCCGAACAAGTCAGTAAGAAAACTCGCCCGGGAAATCGATGCCGGCCGCAGTGGCCGAGCGGTTCTAGGCGCTTCAGTCTGGAACCGCGCGACCGCTACGGTCGCAGGTTCGAATCCTGCCTCGGGCATGGATGTGTGTGATGTCCTCAGGTTAGTTAGGTTTAAGTAGTTTTAAGTTCTAGGGGACTAATGGCCTCAGATTTTAAGTCCCATAGTGCTTGGAGCCATTTGAACCAAATCGATGTTAGTGTCGGAACGGCCCATACAGCTGTGAGGAAAAAAATTAGAACTTATCCCATACAAAGTGACAGTCGTGCAAGAACTGAAAAATACTGATCATGGCAAGAGACTGCATTATTGTCAATGGTTCAAAAATTTCGTTCAACAAAATGGAAGGGATATTCTTAATGAAACATTTTTCACTGATGAGGCGTGGTTTCATTGATCCGGGTACATGAACTCGAAAAATTCTCGTATGTGGAGTACTGCAAATCCATTGTGTATTCATGAGGAACCACTTCATTCTGTGAAAATAGGAGTTTGGACTGGAATTTCTAGACGTCGGATTGTGGGTCCCACATTTTTCAGCGAAACAATAAACGCACAACGATACTGCAGTGATATTCTCTACCCATTCATAGCAGAACTTGTGTTAAGTGAAATACTGAACGGTTATTTTCAACAAGATGGTGCAATCGCGCATACAGCTCGCGTGCAATGTCACTGCTTGCTGATGTTTTTGGTGATCGCACAATTTCACAGGGACTTTGGTCTCCACGATCGCCTGACTTTTTCTTCTGGCGTGCAGCGAAAACAACTGTCTATAAAAACCGTTCAAAATCCATCGATGAATTGAAAACTGCAGTATCTACTTTCAATGCTTCTGTTACGGAAGAAATGTTACAGCTTGTGTTTGAAAACATGATTAGACGAAATGAATTGTGTGTTCAACAACATGGGGGACACTTTCAACGTTTAATGTGAAAATTTGTAAGTAAAAAAGAATATTCAGTGAATTAATAACTTGTATTTCACTGAGTTTCATTTCAGTATATTCACTGCGGCATACGGCACGCGCGGCTAACGATCATACGGCACTGCGGAGAGACTTTTTGAACACCGCTTATTATGACACAGTACGTTGTCCTCGACGGCCAGTGTTCACCAGGAACATGGGCATTCCGAACTGTCGCAGAGAAAAGTGATGGGATCGCTAGTATTCTCCGTACACGTAAATGATCTGACGGACACGGAAAGCAGCAACTTGCCGCTGTTTGCTGACGATACTGTGGTGTAGGGGAAGGTGTCATCGTTGAGTGACTGTAGGAGGATGCAAGACGACTTTGACAAAGTTTCTAGTGGGTGCGATGAATGGCAGCAGCTATCTCTAGAAAAATGCAAGTTATGAGTAGGAAGAACAATCCGGTAATGATCGATTATAGCACTAGTAATGTGCTACTTGACACAGTCACGGCGATTAAATATCAAGGCGTAACGTTGCAAAGCGATATGAAATGGAACGAACATGTAAAGATTGTAGTATCGTATGCGAATCATCGTCTTTGGCTTATTGGGAGAATTTTACAAAAGTGTGGTTCATCAGTAAAGGAGACCGAGTATAGAACGCCAGTGAAAACCATTCTTGAGAACTGCTAGAGTGTTTGGAATGATGTTTGATGGAGGAGGTCTCTCAGCTTTTCCATGCAGCGATTAGTGAAGAAAGAGAGAAGCGAACAAAATATATTACTTCACGTTTACAGCAATCTCTTACGTCATGCCGGAAGGGAGACTAAAGAGACAGGACCAGATCCATTACACAGCAGGCTAAAGAATGAAACACCAGTTACAAGACACAAGCAGGTACAGAGCTTAATACGGAAGCGCCAGAAACGTGATATGTACGCTTTACATGTCACCTGCTACCATTAAAGGCAGTCCACCCACGAGTTTTATTACTACATGGTATCAAACACTGATAATGGGGTGAGACAGAATATTGCACATCCAAAAATATTATTCGATGTGTACATTGAGCAAGTTGCACTCTAAGACGAAGAAAAAATTGTGAAGAGAATTGAAATTCAGAGAGAACAGAAAAGTTTTTCGACGACGATATTGTAATCCTCTCAGGGATGGCAAGGGACACGGAAGAGCAGTTTAATGGAATGGATAGAGTTTTGAAAAGAGGCTATGAGCTGAATACTAGCAAAGGAAAAAAAGGAAACTGGAATATTGCTGAATTAAATCATGCGATGTGGAGGTTAGGAATTAAGATACTAAAAGTAGTTGACGGGTTCTGTTATTTGGGAAGGAAGGTAACTAACGATGGTCAAAGTAGAGAATATAGCATGCAGACTGGCAACAGTAAGAAAAGCGTTTATTGTATATAAATTTCAGTGTTAGGAAGGCCTCTTCTGGAGGTATCCGGAATGTAGTGAAACGTGGACGATGAACAGTTCAGACAAGAAAAGAACAAAAGATTTTGAAATGTGGTGTTACAGAAGAGTGCTGAAGTTTAAATCGGTGGACTGAATAGGTCATACGGAGGTACTAAATCGAACTAGGGGGAAAATAAATCCGTAATAAAGCTTGTAACCTCCCAACAAAATAAATTCCGTAACCTTCCAACAGTAAAAAACAATATAATTATTTATTTCATTCACATTCAGCGTATCCTCCCTCAGATAAATTCTGTAATCTTGGAACAATAAAATGTGACTAATCTCCTAATAAAAAATGTGACTCATAGATAACCTTTCAATAATTGACTGAATTTAAACTGGTAAATTTTGGACGTCAGCAGTGCTGCGTCATGGCCCTGAAAGATCATTCTGAAAAAATTGAAAATTCTTACCTCAATAAGGTCGCCAGATAACGCATATATATCTGCTCCTATAAGAAATTATTCTGGCACAGCCGAGTGCAATGCTGGCCGATAGATTTGTCATGTATAAAACAACAACTGATTTTGCTTTGCAATAATCGGGATGACCAAGGATTGAAGAAATTAGTAAATTCTTTAAATTGAAATGAATTATTATGAAAAGTTACTTTTTATGAGAAAGATTATTATTAAGTGATTTTTTAAAACATTTACATGGGGCTTGATGTAACAATACTACATATGCGCGAGGCTGTTTTTACCTTATCCTACAACGCTCAGGCTCTGCCATCGCTCCCCAGGACTGGCCCAGCCAACTCCATACACCACACTGCTCGCTAGCAACTACTTACTCCAACTGCTACACAGTTCCTACTGCATACAACACTGCTCTCTGGTCTGAGATTCTCTTATACCTTGCATATCTCAGGCAGCGCATGAGCAATCCATCGAAATTACATCTGCTCGAGTGCGCTAGCAACAAATTCCTTAATCATGGACCTCTTACATAACCCTCTGCTGGGGGGGGGGGGGGCAATAATTTGGCAGTGATGGTGAGTCAATTGGACTTGCCATGAGCAACAAATTTTTCTATAATCCATTTAGTTACTAAGTCTACAGTCCCAGAGTATGTACATTATTGATAAGTGCAGAGTATATTAAGAAATGAAATAGAGTGCACACACACTGAGTTCAGAACATATTAAGAAATGACACAATGTGTACGCAATGACTACAAAATATATTAACAAATGACATAAAGTGCACACACACTGTTTAAGTCTTTAGCATTTTTACAAGAACTGAAAACATTAACAAATGAAATAATGTGCACATGCACTGTAAAAGTCTGTAACATTTTGCAAAAACTGAATACATTAAGAAAAGAAATAAAGTGCACACGCACTGTAAAAGTTTTTAGGATCTCTCTTTTTTTTTATATATATAAGAACTGAATACATCAGGAAATGAAATAAAGTGCATACGCACTGTATAGGTCTCTAACATTTTACAAGAACTAGGAAAGGAATGGTAAGGACAGCATCATGGTTGTAGCACAGTAGGTTGCAAGTAGCTGCACTGAAAGTCCATATCTTTCTACAGAAGCACAACACCAAGTGAGCCACTCTGAAGTTCTCTTTCCTGAAGTATTTATCAGTGTAGCCAAGACACTGAAATGTTGTATTAATATTCAATGTTATCATTTTGGTAGTACATTAGGTACACCAAACAGTAGGACCATAATAACATCTCCATCGGTCAAGGTGGTGGACAGCTTGGTATGTCAACACCACATTCTTGTAGAATCCATACTCTTTCACCAATGTAGAATTAGTGCAAAAACCAATTATAGTGCTCCATGATCATGAAGATGGACAGGACAAACGGATATTGCAGTAATTTCTGGTAATTTGGTTAGAAGATGAAGGATACATTAAGTCTTATGCTAGTCATCATTCAGAATTACACTAGCGTATGAACTAATCTGAATAATTATTGGTATTCATTTGCTATTTACTAAACATTTATGTGCTATGTATGGGGTATTACAAAACATTATTCATGTCATCTTATTACAGTAATTATTGGCATAGTATTTATGCATAAGTCATCTCATTACAGTAAGCAGTGGCATTCATTTATGCATATGTCATCTTGTTACAGTAATCAGTGGCATTCATTTGCCAGTTACTAAACATGTAGCAAGTACTGAGTATTACAAAACACTATTCATAACTCATCTGATTGCAGTAATTATTGGCACTCATTGGCCAGATACAAAGTATTCATGTAGTTTTACAAAACATTATTCAGTATTATTCACAAGTCATCATTCAAAACAGGAGTTATTGAGTGTAGCATCAAGCTGCTAGTGTTTATATATGATATCATGTAAGTGACATAAGACATATTTTAAATGTAAGACATTGTAACTATTACTCAAGGTCTGTAGTCCAATAACATAGACAGAATGGAATAAATACATCAGAAAAATTTGCATTAAATTTAGGAATAGAAATATATCTTTAACTGGTAGCATTATTTAATTGTATACCGGTAATAGTTGGGACTGGTAATAATTTTTTTTTGCTAGCAATGCATTGCGTTGGGATCGATAATTAATTGCTGGGGCATGAAAATATTTGTTTTTGACTTATTGCTGGAAATAAGGATGAATAACGTCATTCGTCATGAGTCAGCTGTAGCAAGGTTATGAAACAAGTAGAGTATATGTGATCACATTCATGAATGATACACAACTGGGTAAAGAAAATGCAAGTATTAGAACAGGTTTCATAATTAAATGCTTATAGCATATTAATCTCATGAAAAGCTTCTCCTGGAAAAAATACAAAAAGCATTAATAACCTGAAAGAAAAAATCTATATTATGCTGAAAAGTAGTAAACTTCAAATTAACAGGTAATGAAACGTGTACTCAATATGTATGTACTCTAACTGTCTTTCCAAAAACATTCAGTCATTGTACTATGTGACATAAGACATACTGTGAAAAGGAACTGCAACAAATACTTAAATAACTACATAGCATTCCTTAACTAATAGAAAATATATAACTCCATCATTATCATCATCTGCAAAGAAAAACTTCATTATTCATATTACCATAACTTCATCATTACCATCACCTGCAAAGAAAAACTTCATTATTCATATTACCATATTCTTCATATAACTATTCATCATCATTTATTATCATCTGCAAAAAATATACACTTCATTATGCATATTCATATTACCATTTACTTCATACAACTATTCATTGTCATTCATTACTTCATATAGTATAGGGTTTCTTACTTCTAGCATATATCATCACTAAAATTAACATGTGTAGTTCTGTCTGACAGCTTGCATCAATCGCCTCGTATTCTGAAAGAAAAATAATTAGTTAAGACTGCTATTATACAGTGTTTATAGTATATTCTTGTTAAAACTTGTTAATTCTGATCCATTTACTCATCATGACAAGTTATTGCATTTTCTTTCGTTCATTCCGAAGGTGAAATTCCCATTTCATAGTAAACCACTGTGGTTTGTTTAATTTACTTCTTTTACACGTCATTGCTTTCTGAAAATAATGAATATGGATTAATATCTTGCATTTAAATCATATACCCATTAAATAAAAACTTGTTTCTAGTGATACGACTAAGCATACAGCATAGCATGACAGAAAACATATTACGTCAAAAACATAGACAGTTTTCAAGTGCAAAAAATGTATACACAGTATCATAATGTAGTAGCAAAAAATGTAGAATAGTCACGATGTTGAGTTATCATAAGGAAAAATGTCAAAGTCAACTGGTGTTTGTTATATCTTAAAGATTACATAGTGCATACAGACAAAAATTCTACTTTCGATAGGAAAACAATCATTCATACACCAAAAAATGGAAAATGTGCACTGTCTGATATAAGACGACAACAAAAGCGACCTGCTAACTTTACCTTGCCAGGCACTTGCCAGGAAAAAATATTATCGTCAGTAAGTGGTCATATAATTATCTGGAAATGGCATTACAGTATGATAAATCGTAAACTATGTTCATTCAATGAAGGGTTTAATATTGGAAATATGGTGATTGCCCTTGCTATTTCTGGTTCTCAAAGTTTCGACATGTACTAAATTGGGGTGAGGAATGCTGCGAATTCTATATGGACCTGCGTATAGAAGCTCAAATATACTGCATCTACTTTTTCCTCTGTTGGATAAATAATGCGTGCGTACTAATATCTTCTGTCCAATGTGAAAGTCACGGTGCGTACAAACCTGTTTTTGCTGTCTTCTCCGGCGTTCTGCGGCACGTTTGATGTTGTTGAGCGCAATGTCAATTATTTCATGGTGGCGTAGTCGACGAGATGTAGGAAAGGATACTAATTCATTGATTTTGTTAGGTGGTTCAACATTTTTCAATATAACAGTCGGCGATATCATAGTAGATTCATTTGGTATGGAGTTAATTACATCCTGGAATGAGAGCATGTGTGTATCCCAATCAATATGTTTTCTATGGCAGTATATTCTACATAGTTTACCAATTTCTTTCATTAGTCGTTCACAATGGTTCGAAGAAGCGTGATACTTGGATATATAGATCGGAGAAATGTTTCTAGCTCGTAACATACGGGTCCATATCGCAGATCGAAATTGTGGCCCATTGTCGGAAATTACTTTCAATACATGCCCTTCATGAAATAGAAAATGTTTTACAAATGCATTCGAAACAGATTTAGCAGTAGCTTAGCGTAACGGAGTGAAGGTAACAAATTTCGAAGTGAGTTCAACAGCGACAAAAATATAGCAAAAACCTCTATTAGTTCTGGGAATCAGACCAAAAATGTCTACAGCGGCCATGTGTCTCAATTTAACGGGTACAATAGGATGTAACGGAGGAATATGTGAAGTCGTGTCTGATTTAGCTTTCTGGCAGATTTTACATGACGCTAAAACTCGTCGAATACGTTTCTCCATATTCGCAAAATAACAGTTCTGTCTCAGTATAAGAAAACATTTTCTGGCTCCATAATGTGCGTAACTTAAATGAGTATACCAAATTAATTTGTTAACAAGCTCGTCAGGAATACATAATAACCAGTTGTTGCTGTCAGGGTGAGAGCGGCGAAACAGAAAGTTATTGCGTACTGTGTAATGGTTTCTGATGGTAACATTATTCCTATCTTGCCAAAGGTGTTTAATTTCTTTTCACACGTTGTCTTTGCTCTGCTCTTGTGCTATGTCTCGTAATGATGACGAAATGAAATTTTCAAATGAGACTTGTTGAATATACATGACGCTAGAATATGCTTGGCAGAAGTTGGTTGCAATGTCTTGCTGATTGTTGCTGAGAGAACGGGATAGTGCGTCTGCTACAATATTTTGTGTACCGGGAATGAGAACAATTGTAAAATTAAATTCCTAAATAAAGTTTTCATCTGCTTAACCTGTCGTGTGTAAATTTAGCTGAAAGTAAAAGCTGTGTAGATGATCTGTGTAAACGGTAGTATGTCTTCCATAAAGAAAATGCCTAAATCTCGTAATTGCCCATACAACACATAATGTTTCAAGCTCTGTAACAGAATAATTGCGTTCAGCTGGTGACAGAATGCGTCTTGCGAAAGCGATGTTTTTAATTACTGTAGTACCGTCTTCTTCAATTTCCTGAAAAATGTGTACGCCTAAAGCTGTGTTAGAACTGTCGGTGGCCAATTCATCAAATTTTTCAGTCAGTGCTTTTACGTGGTCGTCGTTTTTAGTGTCACAAGCATTAATTTGTTTTTGTATTTTACGTGTGGTTTTGTTCAATTTCTTAACGTCTGCTTTAATGGCATCGGGATCCTGTATTAATTCCAATTGTTCAAGTCTGCTGGTCACTGTCTGAAAGTCTACTGTGTGTGTGTGTGTGATCAGAGATTTCATCATGCAATTCGGTGTTCAACTGTTTGATAGTATTGATTTCGTCTGATACTGCAGCAATGTTGTTGTCTACGTATGTTTTTGCTTTCGTAAACAATTTACGCTTATCTTCCTGCCTCTGTGCAGTAATTGTTTCCATGACTTGTTTCTTTACTTTGTTCTGTTCCTGTATGAATTTACGGTAATGCGTTTCACTGTTTTGTAGGTGGTGATTAAAACGTTCGGCAATTTGGCTGTTTTGTTGTTCAAATTTCGTATCTACTTTCGCATCCAGTGTGCGTGAAAGTTCTGATGACATTAATTTAAACTCGTCGCGTAACTGTGTTGCGTTTTCAGAACATTGTTTAGCGACTGCACTAATTTCATCTCTAAGTAATTTCGTTGTGGCTGCATGTGTATTACTTAATTCTTGTGCAACAGATCTAATTTCTTCACTACTGTTCCTAGCACAAGCCTTAATTTCCTCACGTAATTGTTCTTTAGTTTCGTGACATTGCACGGCAACGGCTGTAATCTGTTCACTAAGTTGTTTGTTCTGTTCATTTAGGTTCTCGTGTTTTTCATTCAACTGTTTAAGATTTCCATTAAGTTGTTTGGAATTGTTGTCTAGTTTTTCATTAAGATATTTTTTTAATTGTTGCCTTGTTTTTCATTGAATTGTAGCAATAATGCTACAACTTGATCCATGCCAAAATTACCGACTCTATTCTCTGTACTGTGTGATGGTGTATCTGCATTTGTCATGTTTTGTGAAATCATTTGGTCATTGTCTGATTCATGAAAAGCTTCGCTAATCGGATGTGCACTGTTGGCCACTACATCGGAATCAAATAAATCTGACGTGTTTTGTGTATATTGGTCATCTTCGTTAGAAACAATTGTCTGTTCGCTATGTAAATTTTGCAAATTAGGCGTTTCAAACTGGACAGCGTTCATTGCAACGGAACGTGCCGCGTCATCAATTGTTACATTTACTGAGGACATAATTGAATTTGTTTGTTCATCATTAGGATCAAAATCATTACTAGTGATCGGCACGCACTGGTTATCTGTAATTAGAGGATTATCACTATTACACTGAGTGTCGCTAGTATTATCTGTCAAATTATTCGAGTCGGCTATTTCACTCATTGCACATCGCGATGTACTGTTAGCAGTTTTTCGCGGCATTTTCACAAATCAAAGCTAAGCACAACCTCAAATAAAGACAAAGCAAAAATGGAATAAATACAATTACAACAAAGAGCAATAAATTGCCGATCATCTGTGAAAGAAATAGTGACAAGTTAGTAAATGCGTTGCGCCAGATGTAAACCACATTTAATATTAGGTAAATAAGAGCAGATATATATCTGACTACTACTCAGAAATTCACTAAGAAAATACGATCCTGGCCGGTTGTCGACAAGTGTAACCTCCCAACAAAATAAATTCCGTAACCTTCCAACAGTAAAAAACAATATAATTATTTATTTCATTCACATTCAGCGTAACATCCCTCAGATAAATTCTGTAATCTTGGAACAATAAAATGTGACTAATCTCCTAATAAAAAAATGTGACTCATAGATAACCTTTCAATAATTGACTGAATTTAAACTGGTAAATTTTGGACGTCAGCAGTGCTGCGTCATGGCCCTGAAAGATCATTCTGAAAAAATTGAAAATTCTTACCTCAATAAGGTCGCCAGATAACGCATATATATCTGCTCCTATAAGAAATTATTCTGGCACAGCCGAGTGCAATGCTGGCCGATAGATTTGTCATGTATAAAACAACAACTGATTTTGCTTTGCAATAATCGGGATGACCAAGGATTGAAGAAATTAGTAAATTCTTTAAATTGAAATGAATTATTATGAAAAGTTACTTTTTATGAGAAAGATTATTATTAAGTGATTTTTTAAAACATTTACATGGGGCTTGATGTAACAATACTACATATGCGCGAGGCTGCTTTTACCTTATCCTACAACGCTCAGGCTCTGCCATCGCTCCCCAGGACTGGCCCAGCCAACGCCATACACCAGAATGCTCGCTAGCAACTACTTACTCCAACAGCTACACAGTTCCTACTGCATACAACACTGCTCTCTGGTCTGAGATTCTCTTATACCTTGCATATCGCAGGCAGCGCATGATCAATCCATCGAAATTACATCTGCTCGAGTGCGCTGGCAACAAATTCCTTAATCATGGACCTCTTACAAGCTTAATGAACGGATCAGACGATAGTGTACGCTCGGAGGCAGCGAAGAATTGCCAGATTGGTAAATCACCTGGTTTTATTCGACTACATTGCATTAGCCGTGTTTCACTTCTGTTGATGTTCATGTTGAAACCTCTTTTGAAGACACTATCCATTTCGTTCTACTCTTCCACCAATTCATTAGAGGTCTTTAACATAATTACAATGTCATTGGCAATCTTTCAACTTTTAATTTCTTTTTCCCAGAACTTTAATTCCATTTCAAAATTGAGATTTGCTTTGTTTATTGCTTGTTCAACGTACAGTTTAAGTAACCTCCAGCCACTTTTAACACTTTTGGTGGTGTCACCGTAAGTTTCACGTTCTCTGAATGAAATTTTGCCTCTGCCGATGTAATATTGTTGGATTTCAGATACTTTGCATATGAGGTATTTGTCATAAAAGAAAAGGACAGCCAACGAGCTGTAGTTCATAAAAATGCTAAGCATCACAGCTTAAAGAGCTTAAGGAGACGAAATATTTTTATAATGTGCACCTATACCGGCCGGTGTGACGGAGCGGTTCTAGGCGCTTCAGTCTGCAACCGCGCGACCGCTAGGGCCGCAGGTTCGAATCCTGCCTTGGGCATGGATGTGTGTGATGTCCTTAGGTTAGTTAGGTTTAAGTAGTTCTAAGTTCAAGGGGACTGATGACCTCAGATGTTAAGTCTCATAGTGCTCAGAGCCAATTGAACCATTTTTTTGTACGCCTATACCAAGACGCGCGTGCAGCGTTTAAATACTATGACCCGCTGGGCGCAGATATTTAAAATCATTGCCGCAGCACTTGATAGCAAGAAGCTGGGAAACAGAAGAAAGATCAATCTCTTTTGTTAAGAAATATTCTGTAGACTTCGTTACTCTTGTACTTTTAGTCTCCGACATTTTAAGACGTACTACACAGCACTGCTACAAGTTGTACTTTTATTTTGTGTAAAAACTATGTGAAACGACGAACAAACGTGTCAGTAACTCGGGTGAAGATATAATGTACTTACGCGCACGCAAGGACATTTAATTTTAAGAAGGAACGGACTGAGGGAGCAGCGACTATTGGACTGCGCCATGTACAAAAGTAATATCAGATGTGAGTCATGCATTTATTGTGTATTTGTCAATGTCTAGAAGTTTAAAGCCAATTTGTTCAAAATATATTAATATTTTACGATGCAGTAATTTTCTTCTTATTCTTTTCTTTTACTAACCAAAAATGATGTTCAGATTGTATATGAGCTTTGTTACAGGTTCTCTCTTTATCGCAAAGTCTCGTTGTATTTGGGAGAGCACTAATGTGTTCAACTTCCGATCCGTTAATCTTTCTCTTACGAAATTCCACCGATTTGCTTTCATTTCCATTTTTATATTCAAATAGGTCCCTTAGGTATTTTCACCGAAGATTCTGGTTGCGTGAAGGCAATCCGGGTCAAAAGCTCAATTAAGAAAACCCCTTCGCGTAATCAATCCGTACGTCTCCTGAACACAATCGAGAACCGGCGCATCGGTGATCAATTAATAATCTCTCTCTCTTTTAAAGTGGTACTAAAAAACGGCCACACTGGATAGCCGTAAGTACGCAATATAGTGTTAGGTTGCATTTTGCCAGTAAATATTACCAACCAACAGTGACAGCATCACCGTTATTAGTTACTACTATTTCTTGTACAGAATATGCAAATCGTAACGCCAGACCGAGAGCCTTACTGAAGAATTAAGGTTGCATACTGGAGAGCTGGATTCAGCCTGAATCTTTTCCTTTCGCAGGTAGCCCACTACCAACTGACATTAACTGTTGGAGAGTTGTTCTCGAAAGAAACACCTGCAGGCTAGAGTTCTGTTTCAGCACAGAGACAGAAAAAAGCCAGTTTTCGCTATGATTCCGCCTTGGTAGTTCAATTTTCGCTAACTAGAGCGTAGTTTCTAGAGCGGATTATGTCTGTAAAAATTTCGGAAAGTAACATATCCTTTAAAAAAATCATCAGCATTATCTGCTGTGAGGTCAACGTGTTTGGTCCAGAGAGAATCCAATCCTTCTGTTTTCCCAGAAACGAAATTCGTCTGGAATTCTGCGTGCGACTCATTTACAGAAAGAAAGAGATGTTCCTTGAACTCAAAACACGGAATCAACTCCACGTGGGGTTTAAATCTACGGTAAAGGGTTAGTGGGGCACTTATTAAAAGTCTACCTTGGCCATCGCAACAGCCGTCAAGTATAGCAGATGTATTTCTTGTTGCTACAAACCTTCTTGTGCACTGTTCTTGGCCGCTTCTGCTGTAGAAACAGTTCCATAATGTTGCAGTAACTGTTTTAATAAAGGAACCCAGTGAGAACAGAACAAACGAAAATCATACGTTTTCCCGTCGGAAAAACTGTAACCACATTGTTTGGTGCCCTTTCGCCTTTTCCAAACCTCTGTTTTGAATGCAGTTTCGTCGCTATTAATTTCAAAAGTAGGGCCTGAGATAGAAATTTTTGAGAATGTACGTCTGGAGAGGAGCACTGTATGGAAGTGAATAGTGGAATATGGGACAAACCGGGAAAGAAGAGAATCGGGACATTTCAGCTGTGGAAGGAAATGTTTAAAATATCAAGCAGAAAAAGGGACTATACGATAAGATACCTCTTAAGACATCATCAATGATTTCCATGGTATTAAAGGTGCCGTAGGTGGTTAAATGTTTGAGGAAGACAGGGAAGAGACTATATCAAACAAATAATTGTGGACGTTATGTGAAAATGCCACTGTGAATTGAAGAGTTTGGTGCTGAAGGAAACAATGACGCGTCACATTATACCAATCAGAAGACTGATGGCAGAAAGGAGAGACAAAAAGAAGGCGGTGTACAGCGATCCCAACTCGTAAAGGTAGGATACTAAGCATTTAATGCCACCTCGTCAGCAATTTTATTTCAGACAAAGCACTAGTTGAGACTGGACAAAGCGGAAGAAAGAACTTAGTAGTGGTGTTTATAGAGGATCGTTAGATGACGATATGAACTTCACTCCCACACCACCTCGCTCGGTTTTGTCAAATCAGATATAGGGGTTGTCAGGGTAACCCTTTATAACTATTTTAACTTACAACTACTAACATTAGGAATACAAACCACTGCAAAGTACTTCACGAGTCAAGCTCCCATCATCTGGCTTTCCAAGTTAATCCTATAGAAAATGAACTGGAGTGCACGTGATATCGGTAGTTTCCTTATGATGAGTGATGGTCAGTAAGAAAGCTGTTGTATGTTCAGTTAACGTCAGCTGCCCCCACATGTCTGCCTGTTCGGGTAAATACAGCTCGTGATGTGCGACTCCCAGTCACTTCTGACTGGTGCATACAGGGGGTGGTGGGAGTTTATAAACCACACAACGTCGTCATTAGGTTACAAATTTAATAATTTTTTAACATGGTTTACGTTCTCTGACTGTTTAAACTGATCAGATTAGGTTCCTGACGACTCCTCTTACTATAGGATTTTTACTATGGACACTTGAATTTACGCTTTAATTACGAGCGAACCGATAAACGTATCGCAAAATGTGATACACCAATATTTTCCTTGTTTTATTCTGCGTAAGGCTATATGCAGCACTTTCGTTTTACAGTCAAATTTATATTTTTTTTCTTATTCTGGTACGGATTTTGCGATTTTAGGCGTCTTCGGAAGGAAACATTCACTTTAAAAATATATGGCTTGCGATGTATTTGTATGAGGTTAATGAAATTTTAATACATTATAGCCAAATATATTGTTAATGTAAATCTCAAGTTACAACATTTTCCGATCACCCAAAAAACCACGATAGTGCAAAATAAATCAATAATCAAAAACTTTGTCATATCGTGGAAATTTCAATAAACAATACAAAGATCTTACTAATTATCTGTGTTACTTCAAAATAGGATCAAATAAGATCAAAATACAGGTATAGTACTGGAATAAACCAAGTTTAAAGGGCAATGTGCCTTCCATTTATTTCCTATTGTAAATGAGTGGTGAGTCATGAAAAAGAGCTAATTCATTTCAAGGAGTGAACAGTTCTGATCCGATCTCTGAAAAGAACAGTTTTGCCCATCTCTAGTAAGAACGCTGCGTGAGAGAAGGAAGGCCCCAGTTCTCTCCAGACACTGATTAGCACACCACCTGTGCCCGGAGTCGCGTCGCGTCGGTATCGTTGATATAAACAGCCTCGGATGCAGTAATAAGTTACTCGGGATGTGCGTAACCGTGCAATCGTTTTCGAGTGACGTGTTAATTTTTTTTCTTCTACTGTCTAAAGTAGCCTACCCTTTTTGTCATGGTTCAAGCTATCTCCTTACCAGATTCCATCAAAATCTGTTCAGCAGTTTGGTTGTGAAAACGTAACTGACAGTTACTTTCGCATTTAATGATATGAGCATGGACATATGGATTAAACACGTTGAGGATTGTATAAGGATTGTATTCTAGCTGTTACCCATGGCTGCGCTCGCACGTAAGTAAAATGAAAATTGACCCACTTGCAATGTCGAGAATATACCGCATATCATTCACATGCCGAAAGGTTTATGTTGGAATGACTGGAAGATCAATCAACACCAGGATCACAGAACATAAGCGATATTGCAGGTTGGAGCAGATGGACAAATCGGCTGTCTTAGAGCACGCGCTGTGTGAGCCCGACAACGTAGGAAAATACGCCGACACGGAAGTTCTAGCTATGTAAGTAGGCTTGTGGGGTGGCGGGTGGAATAATAGAATAAATTTTTTGTATTTATGCTGTTTGCCGTTCTCAACACTGGCTCTCTAACTACAATATTGGCAACCAGAAAGTGATTAGCAAAACGTGAAGCCTGTAATTAGAATTCCTAGCGCCCACTTCATCTGAGAAATACATTTATAGCTACAGCTTATAGCTCTGAGGAATTAGGAGATTGTCTGGGATTCATAATCAAAAGCCATTCTCTCTAAAATGTTCACTATATTCTGAAAGTCACAGACCAAAAAGAATCCACACAATCCAACTACCAGAGCAGTTCAGAGTCTAATGCGCTGATGCAACTATAACTGTTCAAATTAAATGTTTAAGTGAATGCTCGCCATAATTCGATGATAATGTTGATCAAACGCCACGCTAATAATGGTAGAATGTCTGTCCTGCGGCGGCACGTGAAAATACGACGGACGCAAACTAAAGATAGATCATTAACATCATCCCAAAATTAAACTTCACTCGAAAACGATTTCATGGTTACGCGTATCCTGAGTAACTTATTACTGCATCCGAGGCTGTTTATATCAACGATACCGACGCGACGCGACTCCCGGCACAGATGGTGCGCTAATCAGCGTCTGGAGAGAACTGGGGCCTTCCTTCTCTCGTGCAGCGTTCTTACATATAAAGCCGCGGTGCGGACGGCTAAAGGAACGCCTGATCAAATCTGCTCTCCCGACTAGCCGGTGGGCTAGTAATGCACCACTTTAAGTTGTCGAATAAATCATTGCTTCCTTTGTTGATGGCCGATGAAGCTTTCAATGTAATTGTGCAATCAGCACACAAGTAAGTAATCATAATAAAAGTCTGACGTGGCTAAGTCAAATATTTTGGGCGAGAGAATTAATTTAATTACATTACACACAGTAGACGAGCTCTGAACTTGCTCTTTGGAGATACGCTATAGCTACAGTTTTGTAGTTATTCTGTTGAAACTTCTCACATTTTTATGATTATAGCGGATCTCCCTTCTACTTAAATTTAAACATCCTAACTTTATTTATTGCCTACTTAATCTATCTTGCTTCCTTAACTTCTAAGACAAAAACCAGAAAATCATGAATTTGAACTAAAATTTTAATTTGTGAGATCCAGAATACTGTTTCTACTAAATTATTATGCAAAAGGAATCTAAATATAAATTCTTAACTTTCTAGCTCTTTTCTGTTGCGCTAATGATTTTTACAGAAAAACGTCGAAATTTCAAAAATGGTTAAAGTTATTGAACTGATATTGAACACATGTTGATTTAGTATTATTCCTGACATGCTAGAAACGTTTCAGGTTATTTACTTGATTTTTAAAGTATTGCGCAACATATATGACATCAGAGCTAGTTACAGCAGACTGGCTGGCACACAATGGAAAGACTGATGTGAATTTTATAAGGCGTGAGTAGGCTGCTTCCCTACAGGCTGTTTAGATTTTTATGTTGGTAACACCACGTATGTATGAAAATCACTGACTGTGCTGTGTGCAGTCTGTGGCTGGTTGGACTCATTGTTGGAATATTCGCTTGTGTAGTATTGTGCAGTTGGATGTGAACAGCGTTGGGCAGTTGGAGGTGAGCCACCAGCAGTGGTGGTGGATGTGGAGAGAGAGATGCCAGAGTTTTGGGAGGTTACTATAAGCGGACGATCTGGACGTGTCCGCCAGAAAAAAGAAATTTCTGAATATGGTTCTCATGAATTGATAGATTTATATTATGACTTTTGAACACTATTAAGGTAAATACATTGTTTGTTCTCTATCAAAATCTTTCATTTGCTGACTATGCCTATCATTAGTTAGTGCCTTCGGTAGTTAGAATCTTTTATTGAACTGGAAGTATTGGCGCTCACTGTCCTGCAGTAGTTAGAGTAACGAAGATTTTGTGAGGTAAGTGATTCATGAAAGATATAGGTTATTGTTAGTCAGGGCCATTCTGTTGTAGGGATTATTGAAAGTCAGATTGCATTGCGCTAAAAAAATATTGTGTGTCAGTTTAATGATGTTCAGAATAAGTATAGAGAAAACGGAGTGCGTTGAGTTTTGCTCAGCTGTGTAGAAGAGCTTGTTCATAGAAGCTACAAAAATACACAAGCACGAGAATAGCTACAACAAGAAAGAAGAAAGCCTCAAAGTAAACGGATCCTGGATTCCCATGCTGGGGAATTCTTGTAAGTTCGCGCAGCTATGGATGGAAGGCAGTAGTTAAACGATCGACTGGCACATCGGATGGCAGGCGCAGGCGATGTTGGTATTTTGCAAATGATTCTGCGAGGCAGGTTTAAGACACCGCTCGCAGGATAGAAGGCACGGCCCGGCGGGGACTGTATACACTTGTGAAGTAATCAGGGCAGCACAAGACACTGACGTGCTGTGAAGAAGCAAGAAGAGAATCGCACTGGGAATGATTGCGGAGAAGCCCTTGGACGTTGGTGCGCCAGGTACATATGGTCTGCGGCCGCGATATCGGCTCCAATCCGCCAACAAAAAAATGGTTCAAATGGCTCTGAGCACTATGGGACTTAACTTCTGAGGTCATCAGTCCCCTAGAACTTAGAACTACTTAAACCTAACTAACCTAAGGACGTCAAAAACATCAATGCCCGAGGCAGGATTCGAACGTGCGACCGTAGCGGCTAGACTGTAGCGCCTAGAACCGCTCGGCCACTCCGGCCGGCAGTCCGCCAACAGCAATGGGGGGTGAAGCTTTGACAATGCCAGCCAATCGTGCTGGCAAAACGTCAGAAAAATCATCAGACAAACGGCGGCCGAAGAACCCGAGACATACGCCAACAGGCAGTTTGTCAAAATGAAATGAAATGTGCAAATAGATTTGTTGGCCGTGAAACCCTGTTCGGGATATTTGGCCGCTTGATGCAAGTCTTTTTATTTGACACCACTTTGGCGAAATGCACGTCGATGATGATCGTATGATGAGGAGGACAATACTTATACAAACAGTCCCATGCGCCGTGACTCGGAACCTTGAACCCCTGATCAACGGTCAGTAACACAAACCACCACATCATGAGCTGTGGAAACAGTTTTGTTACGATGAGCGATAGTAACGCTATGAAAATAAAATGTAGACTTTTTAAAATTATTAAATAGCGTTAAACTCACGAAGATCGATGAAGTACAAATTTTGTGATATTTGTATGTGCAATAACGCCTATGAACTCAGGTGTCTGCTGGTTACCCGTGGCTGCATTCGCATATCAGAATCAAATGCAGGTTCACTAAAAGCCTCCCACGTTCTACACGTGAAGGCACGACGCCTCCCTGTTTGTTCAAAATAGCTCAAATCGCTCTAAGCACTATGTGACTTAAATCTGAGGTCACCAGTCCCCTAGACTTAGAACTACTTAAACCCAGCTAAGCTAAGGACATCACACACATCCATGCCCGAGGCAGGATTCTAACCTGCGACAGTAGCAGCTGCGCGGTTACGGACGCAAGCGCCTAGAACCGCTCGGCCACATCGGTCGGCCCCTGTTTGTTGCACAGCATGTAACCGACGTCGCCCTTGTGGGCTTTAAAACATCTCAGAAGTTATAAAGAGATGTAGGATGCTCAGTGGCTAAAATTCTACGGGCTTCCGGCTGAAGTTAGTATGGAAGTATGGATGAACCAGGTTGAGGATTGTGTGAGAGTTGTAGGAATATTGATCGTGTTGGATAGTATTATAAAGAACATATCAAACAAGCTCCCCCCATGAACCATGGACCTTGCCGTTGGTGGGGAGGCTTGCGTGCCTCAGCGATACAGATAGCCGTACCGTAGGTGCAACCACAACGGAGGGGTATCTGTTGAGAGGCCAGACAAACGTGTGGTTCCTGAAGAGGCGCAGCAGCCTTTTCAGTAGTTGCAGGGGCAACAGTCTGGATTGTTAACTGATCTGGCCTTGTAACACTAACCAAAACAGCTTTGCTGTGCTGGTACTGCGAACGGCTGAAAGCAAGGGGAAACTACAGCCGTAATTTTTCCCGAGGGCATGCATCTTTACTGTATGGTTAAATGATGACGGCGTCATCTTGGGTAAAATATTCCGGAGGTAAAATAGTCCCCCATCCGGATCTCCGGGCGGGGACTACTCAAGAGGATGTTGCAAGCTCCCAACGACTGGTATTTACATCGTAAATGTCGTTAATTCTCCCTGTCTGTGGTAGGCTGAGAAGGGAGTTTGCTTAATTTTATCGGCAGGGATTACTTTTATTCATTTTTATGTAAGCCTGCTGTGGAGAAGGATCTTATGCACACTTTTTCTCTCTCGGCAGAGTAACCTTGCCTGACCATTCTACCCGCTTTAGAATTGATGTTTAGGCCCATCAAAGTTCAGAATACAATCTTATCGATTGAATTTGGAGTCGCAACGGATAACGCAATTGTAATTTTGGGGATGGTCAGAGAAACTACATCCTGCACGAATCTAGTGTTGTGCCAATAATTTTAGTAAAGGGGCAGCGTGATTGATATGATTAACTTTTCTTAGGTACGGTTTAAATGAGCAAGCCGAGAACGGAAATAAGTTCGAAAAACAAAGTTAATTTTATTTTAACTAACATTAGACAAATTTACGAAGTTACTTCAACAATCTTTTGAATAAACATTAACTATGGACAAAGATTATTTAAGTATGCACATAGATTATTTCTCCTTTGAATTACAAACCGCGTTGCCTTTGATTTGCATCGTCCTGTGGGGGGAAGGAAAATCTTGGAGAGCACGTGGTCACTACTACTATGCTGATACATGCACATGCACTAAGTTATCACTGATATGCAAATATCGTAACTATTTCTCTATGCAGATTTTCTATGTACAGTGGCTGGCATCGAGCAGGACTCGTGGCTGGTGGCGAAGTGCTTCAATACGAAACGATTCATCTTAGAAAAGCTACCCCCGTCACTAAATTTTCAATAAGTTGTTAAACATCGACACACGCTAGCATAAATGTTCAGCAATCGCAAAAACTGGCTACAACTCCCTCTAATAGCTTTCTCGGCGGTTGCAGTTTGAAACTATGCACCACGTGGCGGGTCGTAACGGAAATCTCGAACGGAGATTATTCTATTATCGGATAAATTGAACAAAAATCAATAAATGGTTCTTAATTAATCAATCGCGAAAAAGCTTCTGATAAATAAATATTTAACATTAACCATATTTAAAGATTCAAATACCTTTGTCCTGATTTCGACGCAGCGTTCTGAAGGAACGTCTGGTCCCTTACCTGTCTTCCAAAAAATTCCCCGTAACCGTTGCGCGGCTCTTTCTCCCGAGCAGCGCGAGGTGGTGGGGGAGGCCCATGACCAACCTCTGGTAAGAAAACGGTTTTTTTAGACTTTAGCACCTCTGGTGGAACCATCCTGTTCCTGCTCTCTGCCTTCCACTGACTGTGTTAAAGTTGGTAGAAGATTCTGAGACCCACTACATCTCTGGTTTGTCTACCACACTCAAAACATTCACACCTGACCACGTACTTTAAGGAGAGGTGGGGAAATGTAAATAGGGACCCAGGACGTGCATATTGTAATGAGAATAAAAGAATTTGCTCCATAATTGTTTCTACATGCATTTAGTTTGGGGCTGAGATTATTTCACTGTTCATTAATTATGTACAGTAATTGAATTTACGCTGATAATGTCTATCAGCGGAAAACAACATAACACTGATTTTAACTATGTAACGAAACCTATTGTGACGTTACAGTGTCGTTATCAGGAGAAAGGAAACTGGCGTTCTACGCATTGGAGCGTGGAATGTCAGATCCCTTAATCGGGGAGCTAGGTTAGAAAATTTAAGAAGGGAAACGGATAGGTTAAAGTTAGATATAGTGGGAATTAGTGAAGTTCGGTGGCAGAAGGAACAAGACTTCTGGTCAGGTGACTACAAGATTATAAACACAAAATCAAATAGGGGTAATGCAGGAGTAGGTTTAATAATGAATAGGAAAATAGGAATGCGGGTAAGCTACTACAAACAGCATAGTGAACTCATTATTGTGGCCAAGATAGATACGAAGTTCACGCCTACCACAGTAGTACAAGTTTACATGCCAACAAGCTCTGCAGATGCCGAAGAAATTGAAGAAATGTATGATGAAATAAAAGATATTTTCAGACAGTGAAGGGAGACGAAAATTTAATAGTCATGGGTGACTGGAATTCGTCAGTAGGAAAAGGGAGAGAAGGAAACGTAGTAGGGGGACTTAACATCTGCGGTCATCAGTCCCCTAGAACTTAGAACTACTTAAACCTAACTAACCTAAGGACATCACACACATCCATGCCCGTGGCAGGATTCAAACCTGCGTCCGTAGCGGTCGCGCGGTTCCAGACGGAAGCGCCTAGAACCGCTCGGCCACACTGGCCGGCGTGTAGTAGGTGAATATGGATTGGGGGTAAGAAATGAGGGGAAGCCGCGTGGTAGAATTTTACACAGAGCACAACTTAATCATAGCTAACACTTGGTTCAAGAATCATAAAAGGAGGTTTGTAATGACACATTCCGACGCAGAGACATACAATACCTTAAAGGCTGCGCCAAAGATAAATTGAGAGGCATGATTATAATCTTTGTAATGTTCACATTGGATTCTCTTTTGTTTCATACTCCATGAAGGAGTTAAGAGACACTTTCGATTGTTGCCTTGTGGAGGATGGACGTAATTTTTGGTGTGTGTGGAAAGGCAGCCATATTGTTAGTATTTATGGTTTGTGCGACAAGCACAGCAAGTCTTATTGTGTTGTGAATAAAAATAGTGAGAAGTATCTAAGTTTTACGAGAATTATTTAAAGCGACGTAGCATTGTATTCCTTTGTTTCCACCGTCTTCGTGAAGTGAAACGATGCCGACTCAGGAAGATACACACGGTCAACAAAGAGAAGAACATCGATGGCGACTAATGAATTAATATTGTGGCAGAAGGACTAATTCTACGTCTAAGGTGAGAACTCTGCTAAAATCAACAATGACGCAAATTCAAAAATGTAATTAATCAGACTTGTAAATTATATTACAGGCAAATTTCACACAGCACTGAATTTGTCCGCATTCAAGCCGGATAATAAAATCTGTAAAAAAGCCTTTCAAAAATTCTAAAGTTACAGTTCCATGTCCATAATTTTTCTTCTTTTCAAAAAATCAATAAATTTAATTTTTTTTATTTATTTCGCCACACTGGCGACCGCTGACAGGGACAGTGCTGGTGGAACAAAGAGTAAGTACTTGATTGTTGTACTACAAATGTACTTGTATTAATTACTGTTTCAGTGTTACATGACGCACATGGAAAATGACGAATAAGGTGAAACAATATTAACGGATGGCACAATAACCAAAAGGAACAAGGACAAGGATTTACAACACTAACGTAATCGTGAGTGACGCAGCTCAGCCGGAATTAAGGTAGGAAAGCGCAAACGCATGCAGCGGCTGCACCTTGGCTTAGCTCCACTTAAAGAAGAACCTTTTCCCTTCCATATTAAAATCCTGATAGTGTTGGTGGCAACACACAATTACATTTTGATAATTACTTTTTTATGTTCAACAATCGCAGAATTAGAAGACGTAGTGCGCCATCTTGTAAATTTCCGACGCGCAACAAATAGCAATCGCGAGATATTTTTATTAATTCAACTGCGAGAGAATTTAAAGATTTAGATTAACAGTAAAGTACAGATAAAAATATCTTCACAATGGAATCGGAGAATTTTAATTTCACAAATGTTGTCACCGATTCTGACAATAGTGACGTAAATGATGACGCAATTAGTTTTTCAGCACAACATAATGTAGAAGTAAATACAATTCAATTGCACTCCACAGGGATTAACAATAACGAACCACTTGCAAATGAAACTTTGTACACAGTCGATGAAGCATCGATTACCAGATCAGATGAAAATATTTCGCGTGAAATCAGTGAACCTAGCCCGGTTTCGATTCAATCACACCGTGGTAGAGAAACAATGGCTACAAATAATGGCATAAATACAAACACACAAGCTTCGTCAGTTACGCTTGAGGCATTATATAGTCTGATGTCAAACGTGAGCGAGCAATTATCTGATTTAAAGATCAGTCACAACACAACGAACACAAAACTGTCGAATCTAGAAATCAGCCACAACGTGACAAACACAAAAATGTCAAATATGGAAATTGGGTTCCAAGAGCAGTTTTCAAGTGTAAACACGCAATTTGAAAATATGCACAAACATTTCGATCAACGCTTAAATAAACTCACCAATGAAATCGATCAAAAGATCGAAGACAAAGTCATAAGAACAGTCAATAGTGTATACAATATATTGGCAAATGATTTAGAAAAGAAATTGACAGATCTTACAAACAAACAGGAACAGGAACTGTCAGAAATCGTAGTAACACACAATCAAGCACAAACGGTACAAAAAGAAATGCATGAAAACGTACAAGCTATTCAATTAAATTCAACCAGAGTACTGTCCGCATGTAAAAGAAGTTATTCAGGTAGTGAAGGGAGACGAAAATTTGAGTCATGGGTGATTGGAATTCGAGAGTAGGAAAAGGGAGAGAAGGAAACATAGTAGGTGAATATGGATTGGGGCTAAGAAATGAAAGAGGAAGCTGCCTGGTAGAATTTTGCGCAGAGCATAACTTATTCATAGCTAAAACTTGGTTCAAGAATCATGAAAGAAGGTTGTATACATGGAAGAACCCTGGAGATACTACAAGGTATCAGATAGATTATATAATGGTAAGACAGAGATTTAGAAACCAGGTTTTAAATTGTAAGACATTTCCAGGGGCAGATGTGGACTCTGACCACAATTTATTGGTTATGAACTGTAGATTAAAACTGAAGAAACTGCAAAAAGGTGGGAATTTGAGGAGATGGGACCTAGATAAACTGAAAGAACCAGAGGTTGTAGAGAGTTTCAGGAAGAGCATAAAGGAACAATTGACAAGAATGGGGGAAAGAAATACAGTAGATGAAGAATGGATAGCTTTGAGGGATGAAGTGGTGAAGGCAGCAGAGGATCAAGTAGGTAAAAAGACGAGGGCTAGTAGAAATCCTTGGGTAACAGAAGAAATATTGAATTTAACTGATGAAAGGAGAAAATATAAAAATGCAGTAAATGAAGCAGGCAAAAAGGAATACAAACGTCTCAAAAATGAGATCGACAGGAAGTGCAGAATGGCTAAGCAGGCATGGCTAGAGGACAACTATAAGGATGTAGAGGCTTACCTCACTACGGTTAAGCTAGATACCGCCTACAGGAAAACTAAAGAGACCTTTGGAGAAAAGAGAACCACTAGTATGAATATCAAGGGCTCAGATGGAAACCCAGTTCTAAGCAAAGAAGGGAAAGCAGAAAGGTGGAAGCAGTATATAGAGGGACTATACAAGGGCGATGTTCTTGAGGGCAATATTAGGGAAATGGAAGAGGATGTAGATGAAGATGAAATGGGAGATATGATACTGCGTGAAGAGTTTGACAGAGCACTGAAAGACCTAAGTCGAAACAAGGCCCCAGGAGTAGACAACATTCCATTAGAACTACTGACAGCCTTGGGAGAGCCAGTCCTGACGAAACTCTACCATCTGGTGAGCAAAATTTATGAGACAGGCGAAATACCCTCAGACTTCAAGAAGAATATAATAATTCCAATCCCAAAGAAAGCAGGCGTTGACAGATGTGAAAATTATCGAACTGTCAGTTTAATATGTCGCGGCTGCAAAATACTAACGCGAATTCTGTACAGACGAATGGAAAAACTGGTAGAAGCCGACCTCGGGGAAGCTCAGTTTGGATTCCGTAGAAATATGGGAACACGTGAGGCAATACGGACCCTACGACTTATCTTAGAAGCTAGATTATAAAAGGCAAACCTACGTTTCTAGCATTTGTAGACTTGGAGAAAGCTTTTGACAATGTTGACTGGAATAATCTCTTTCAAATTCTGAAGGTGGCAGGGGTAAAATACAGGGAGCGAAAGGCTATGTACAATTTGTACAGAAACCAGATGGCAGTTATAAAAGTCGAGGGACATGAAAGGGAAGCAGTGGTTGGGAACGGAGTGAGACAGGGTTGTAGTCTCCCCGATGTTATTCAATCTGTATATTGAACAAGCAGTGAAGGAAACAAAAGAAAAATTCGGAGTAGGTATTAAAATCCATGGAGAAGAAATAAAAACTTTGAGGTTCACCGATGACATTTTAATTCTATCAGAGATAGCAAAGGACTTGGAAGAGCAGTTGAACGGAATGGACAGTGTCTTGAAAGGAGGATACAAGATGAACATCAACAAAAGCAAAGCGAGGATAATGGAATGTAGTCGAATTAAGGCGGAAGATGCTGAGGGAATTAGACTAGGAAATGAGACACTTAAAGTAGTAAATGAGTTTTGCTATTTGGGGAGCAAAATAATTCATGATGGTCGAAGTAGAGAGGATATAAAATGTAGCCTGGCAATGGCAAGGAAAGCGTTTCTGAAGAAGAGGAGTTTGTTAACATGAAGCTATGAAAGTCGGATTATTCGTATACATAGATTTTCATGACAACTGTTGCATTAAAATGTTTGTATTTTTTTCCTCATGATATCACAAGACGCCTATAAGCGCACTCTAATAGAAGATGATACATGCACACAAGGGCGTGCCGCTATTATTAAACACTGTACATAGTAATAGTAGTTACACCCCTGAACATCAAGATTTTATGTTTACATGTCCATGTAATGTAGGAAGTTTTATTAGGAGTAATGATTGACAATCTCCCAGTACCTACTGCAACATACATCCTTCTGAATCTGCTAAGTGTATTCATCTCTTGGTCTCCCTCTACGATTTTTAGCCTCCACGCTGCCCTCCAATACTAAATTGGTGATCCCTCGATGCCTCAACACATGTCCTACCAACCGATCCCTTCTTCTAGCTAAGTTGTGCCACAAACGTCCCTTCTCCCCAATCCTATTCAATGCTTCCTCATTAGTTATGTGATCTACCCATCTAATCTTCAGCTTCTGTAGCACCACATTTCAAAAGCTTATATTCTCTTCTTGTCCAAACTATTTATCGTCCATGTTTCACTTCCATACATGGCTACACTCCATACAAATACTTTCAGAAATGACTTCCTGACACTTAAATCTATACTCGATGTTAACAAACTCCTCTTCTTCAGAAACGCTTTCCTTGCCATTGCCAGGCTACATTTTATATCCTCTCTACTTCGACCATCATGAATTATTTTGCTCCCCAAATAGCAAAACTCATTTACTACTTTAAGTGTCTCATTTCCTAGTCTAATTCCCTCAGCATCTCCCGGCTTAATTCGACTACATTCCATTATCCTCGCTTTGCTTTTGTTGATGTTCATCTTGTATCCTCCTTTCAAGACACTGTCCATTCCGTTCAACTGCTCTTCCAAGTCCTTTGCTATCTCTGATAGAATTAAAATGTCATCGGTGAACCTCAAAGTTTTTATTTCTTCTCCATGGATTTTAATACCTACTCCGAATTTTTCTTTTGTTTCCTTCACTGCTTGTTCAATATACAGATTGAATAACATCGGGGAGACTACAACCCTGTCTCACTCCGTTCCCAACCACTGCTTCCCTTTCATGTCCCTCGACTTTTATAACTGCCATCTGGTTTCTGTACAAATTGTAAATAGCTTTTCGCTCCCTGTATTTCACCCCTGCCACCTTCAGAATTTGAAAGAGCGTATTCCGGTCAACATTGTCAAAAGCTATCTCTAAGTCTACAAATGCTAGAAACGTAGGTTTGCCTTTTATAATCTAGCTTCTAAGATAAGTCGTAGGGTCAGTATTGCCTCACGTGTTCCAACATTTCTACGGAATCCAAACTGATCTTCCCCGAGGTCAGCTTCTACCAGTTTTTCCATTCGTCTGTACAGAATTAGCGTTAGTATTTTGCAGCCGTGACTTATTAAACTGACAGTTCGGTAATTTTCACATCTGTCAACGCCTGCTTTATTTGGGATTGGAATGATTATATTCTTCTTTGAGGCTGAGGGTATTTCGTCTGTTTCAAACATCTTGCTCACCAGATGGTAGAGTTTCGTCAGGACTGGCACTCCCAAGGCTGTCAGTAGTCGTAATGTAATGTTGTCTACTCCCGGGGACTTGTTTTGACTCAGGTCTTTCAGTGCTCTGTCAAACTCTTCACGCAGTATCGTATCTCCCATTTCATCTTCATCTACATCCTCTTCCATTTCCATAATATTGTCCTCAAGTACATCGCCCTTGTATAGATCCTCTATATACTCCTTCCACCTTTCTGCTATCCCTTCTTTGCTTAGAACTGGGTTTCTATCTGAGTTTTTGATATTCATACAAGTGGTTCTCTTTTCTCTGAAGGTCTCTTTAATTTTCCTGTAGGCAGTATCGATCTTACCCCTAGTGAGATAAGCCTCTACATCCTTACATTTGTCCTCTAGCCATGCCTGCTCAGCCATTTTACACTTTCTGTCATCTCATTTTTGGGCCGTCTGTATTCCTTTTTGCCTGCTTCATTTCCTGCATTTTTATATTTTCTCCTTTCATCAATTAAATTCAGTATTTCTTCTGTCACTCAAGGGTTTCTACTAGCCTTCGTCTTTTTACCTACTTGATCCTCTGCTGCCTTCACTACTTCATCCCTCAAAGCTACCCATTCTTCTACTGTATTTCTTTCCCCCATTCCTGTCAATTGTTCCCTTACGCTCTCCCTGAAACTCTGTGCAACCTCTGGTTCTTTCAGTTTATCCAGGTCCCATCTCCATAAATTCCCACCTTTTTGCAATTTCTTCAGTTTTAATCTATAGTTCATAACCAACAGATTGTGGTCAGAGTCCACATCTGTCCCTGGAAATGTCTTACAATTTAAAACCTGGTTCCTAAATCTCTGTCTTACCATTATATAATCTATCTGAAACCTGTCAGTATCTCCAGGCTTCTTCCATATACACAACCTTCTTTAATGATTCTTGAACCAAGTGTTAGCTGTGATTAAGTTGTGCTCTGTGCAAAATTCTACCAGGCGGCTTCCTCTCATTTCTTACCCCCGATCCATATTCACCTACTACGTTTCCTTCTCTCCCTTTTCCTACTCTCGAATTCCAGTCACCCATGACTATTAAATTTTCGTCTCTCTTCACAATCTGAATAATTTCTTTTATTTCATCATACATTTCTTCAATTTCTTCGTCATCTGCAGAGCTAGTTGGCGTGTAAACTTGTACTACTGTAGTAGGCGTGGGCTTCGTATCTATCTTGGCCAGAATAATGCGTTCACTATGCTGTTTGTAGTAGCTTACCCGCATTCCTATTTTCCTATTCATTATTAAACCTACTCCTACATTACCCCTATTTGATTTTGTGTTTATTGCCCTGTAGTCACCTGACCAGAAGCCTTGTTCCTCCTTCCACCGAACTTCACTAATTCCCACCATATCTAAGTTTAACCTATCCATTTCCCTTTTTAAATTTTCTAACGTACCTGCCCGATTAAGGGATCTGACATTCCACGCTCCAATCCGTAGAACGCCAGTTTTCTTTCTCCTGATAACGACATCCTCTTGAGTATTCCCCGACCAGAGATCCGAATGGGGGACTATTTTACCTCCGAAATATTTTACCCAAGAGGACGCCATCATCATTTAACCATACAGCAAAGCTGCATGCTCTCGGGAAAAATTACGGCCGTAGTTTCCCCTTGCTTCCAGCCGTTCGCAGTACCAGCACAGCAAAGCCGTTTTGGTTAGTGTTACAAGGCCAGATCAGTCAATCATCCAGACTGTTGCCCCTGCAACTACTGAAAAGTCTGCTGCCCCTCTTCAGGAACCACACGTTTTTCTGGCCTTCAACAGATACCCCTCCGTTGTGGTTGCACCTACGGTACGGCTATCTGTATCTCTGAGGCACGCAAGCCTCCCCAACCAACGGCAAGGTCCATGGTTCATGGGGGGGGGTTATGCTGCATATAAATGATTATTTCGTGCATTTTCAGATTTTATACGTAACAACCGTAGCTTACACGTAGTCGTTGCCATTACCCTAAGTAGAAGGTAGAAAATTCCCTTCCCAAGCTTCAGTGGAGCGGCTACAGGTGCATTCTCTGCATGCTGATGCATGTCGTTGCGTATAAAGAATACGTAACGTAAGGTAAACCTTAACATACACTCGATTTCAAGAATAAAAACAAAGGACTTGTTCCTTTTAACAGATTAATGGAATGAGGTGTGTGTGTGTGTGTGTCAGTAAAATCCAACACGAAGAAGCCACTGTGAGTGGTCAAAATTTTTAAATTTTCGACGATAGTTTTTTTTCCTGTAATTAATGTAAACAATGTATTATATGGGTTATATGTTATTTCATTGTATGTGATGTGTTTTGTATTTCATGCCAAGTCTCGTGACTTTCAAATTTGTGAATACGTATGTACATTGACCAGAAGTATTGAGGGAAATGAATCTCGGTACAATATGTAAAAGGGGCTAATGCGAAGAAAAAAGTGTAGTGAAAAAGAAAGTTTCGATCGCAATACTCCCGGTTAAAATGGTGTGTGTAGAAATTAAAATTGTGCAAAGTCGTGCTACGTTGCAAGTGTCAGAGACCCTAAACAACTGACATCGAAAATTGAAGCTTGTATTGTCAAACGACCCATGGCCTTACAATATGAAAGGACAATGCCAAACAAGTTTGACGTGGTACGCATCTTACCTGGAACTGCATCGACGGGATCGTCCTCCGCCTCGCACATGGTGTGGTGTGTTCTTCGGGGCACATATTCCAATGTACATTGTCGTATCCAGTCTAAGTACTGGAAGGAACTACAAAAAGCACACGCATACTGAGGTTCGGAGTCTAGACGGTACCCGCACGTCGGTGTATATTCAGTGCACTGGCGCGCGCATTCAACCAACGTCGCCAGCTAACGGACGACCAATCAGGCGCGCGTATCGCCCGCCCATATTCAAAACTGGGGCTAGCGAACAAAGCTCGTCGCCCCAGAATAAATACAGAAGCAATACAAGGACTTAATTTTCATCTCTGATGAGGAAGAAAACATTTGTAAGTAACATTGTATTCATTGTATATTTTATTGTACAAACTTTACTATGTGACGTTGTTTTCTCAGTATAAATGAAAAGTTTGTGTATTAGGATGAAGGTTTGTAAATTTTAGCATAAGTATGCCAAAAACCTGACACACACTCGGTAATACCAAAGAATTCACAGTGCCATGAAAACGAGACAGTAAAATTGAACTTTGTAAATAAAAGACCCCCAAACCTATCAATTGCAAGGTCGACTACTGTATCCTGTCAACCAAATAAAATTTTCTAGTGACAGTATACAGTAGGGGGGCAGTTGTAATGACACATTCCGACGCAGAGACATACAATACCTTAAAGGCTGCACCACAGATTAAATTGAGAGGCACGTAGAATATAATCTTTGTAATGTTCACATTGGATTCTCTTTTGTTTCATACTCCATTAAGGAGTTAAGAGACACTTTCGAGTGTTGCCCTGTGGAGGATGGACGTAATTTTTGGTGTGTGCGGAAAGACAGCCATATTGTTAGTATTTATGGTTTGTGCGACGAGCACAGCAAGTCTTATTGTGTTGTGAATAAAAAATAGTGAGAAGTATCTAAGTTTTACGAGAATTATTTAAAGCGACGTAGCATTGTATTCCTTGGTTTCCACCGTCTTCGTGAAGTGAAACTACACAGGGAGCGAAAGGCTATTTACAATTTGTACAGAAACCAGATGGCAGTTATAAGAGTCGAGGGGTATGGAAGGGAAGCAGTGGTTGGGAAGGGAGTGAGAGGGTTGTAGCCTATCCCCCATGTTTTTCAATCTCTTTATTGAGCAAGCAGTGAAGGAAACAAAAGAACAATTTGGAGTAGGTATTAAAATCCATGGAGAAGAAATAAAAACTTTGAGGTTAGCTGTCCGTAGCTCGTGGTCTTGCGGTAGCGATCTCGCTTCCCGTGCCCGGGTTCCCGGGTTCGATTCCCGGCGGGGTCATGGATTTTCTCTGCCTCGTGATGACTGGGTGTTGTGTGATGTCCTTAGGTTAGTTAGGTTTAAGTAGTTCTAAGTTCTAGGGGACTGATGACCATAGATTTTAAGTCCCATAGTGCTCAGAGCCATTTGAACCATTTTTTAGGTTCGCCGATGACATTGTAATTATGTCAGAGACAGCAAAGGACTTGGAAGAGCAGTTGAACGGAATGGATAGTGTCTTGAAAGGAGGATATAAGATGAACATCAACAAAAGCAAAACGATGATAATGGAATGAAGTCGAATTAAGTCGGGTGATGCTGAGGGAATTAGATTAGGAAATGATACACTTAAAGTAGTAAATGAGTTTTGGTATTTGGTGAGCAAAATAACTCATGATGGTCGAAGTAGAGAGCATATAAAATGTAGACTGGCAATGGCAAGGAAAGCGTTTCTGAAGAAGAGAAATTTGTTAACATCGAGTATAGATTTAAATGTCAGGACGTCGTTTCTGAAAGTATTTGTATGGAGTGTAGCCATGTATGGAAGTGAAACATGGGCGATAAATAGTTTAGACAAGAAGAGAATAGAAGCCTTTGAAATGTGGTGCTACAGAAGAATGCTGAAGATTAGATGGGTAGATCACGTAACTAATGAGGAAGTATTGAATAGAATTGGGGAGGAGTTTGTGCCACAACTTGACAAGAAGAAGGGATCGGTTGGTAGAACATGTTCTGAGGCATCAAGGGATCACCAATTTAGTATTGGAGGGCAGTGTGGAGGGTAAAAATCGTAGTGGGAGACCAAGAGATGAATAAACTAAGCAGAAGGATGTTGGCTACAGTAGGTACTGGGAGATGAAGATACGTGCACTGGATAGAGTAGCCTGGAGAGCTGCATCAAACCAGTCTAAGAACTGAAGACTACAACAACAACAACAACATCAAACAAGAAAAAAATTTAAACAAATATGATAAAATTTAAAAGGCAAGGAGTAAATAGCTTTTTCAAAGAGTAATTATTGTTCCATATCTCGCATTTGGTTCTTCAAATCAATAAGTATTTTCTACAAAACACTTTATAAAGTAGCCTGTGTGCTCCTCAGAGTTCAAGCTGCCTTGACATCAGATCGAGTGGTGAAAGCGTAATAGACAAAGTTACTTTCCCATTTATAATATTATCATAAATTACAAGCGTCCACGGTGACTGTTGACGTGAGGATAGTGGCAGTTCTGGAATATTAATGGAAAGGTATACATTGCCTTGACGAAACGAAAACTAGCTGCAGCCAATTGAGCTGACGTTGCAGAAGTTCTTCCATGCAACACTCTTGTGTTAGCCTCAAGATTTCCAGCGGATGAATACTGATACTACATTCACAGAACCAATTTCAGCTCGATTATTTATTTACAGGGCTATTACAAATGATTGAAGCGATTTCATAAATTCACTGTAGCTTCATTCATTGACATATCGTCACGACACACTACAGATACGTAGAAAAACTCACAAAGTTTTGTTCGACTGAAGCCGCACTTCAGGTTTCTGCCGCCAGAGCGCTCGAGAGCGCAGTGAGACAAAATGGCGACAGGAGCCGATAAAGCGTATGTCGTGCTTGAAATGCACTCACATCAGTCAGTCATAACAGTGCAACGACACTTCAGGACGAAGTTCAACAAAGATCCACCAACTGCTAACTGCATTCGGCGATGGTATGCGCAGTTTAAAGCTTCTGGATGCCTCTGTAAGGGGAAATCAACGGGTCAGCCTGCAGTGAGCGAAGAAACGGTTGAACGCGTGCGTGCAAGTTTCACGCATAGTGATGTGAAAGATTCAGTGTTTAAACCTCCTCTACCAAATAACGTGCCAGAACTGCGAGCTCGTATTAACAATGCTTTCGAACTCATTGATGGGGACATGCTGCGCCGAGTGTCTGAGGAACTTGATTATCAGCTTGATGTCTGCCGAATCACTAAAGGGGCACATATCGAACATTTGTGAATGCCTAAAAAAACTTGTTGAGTTTTTGTATGTGTGTGCAAAGCATTGTGAAAATATCTCAAATAATAAAGTTATTGTAGAGCTGTGAAATCGCTTCAATCATTTGTAATAACCCTGTATTTACACTCCTGGAAATTGAAATAAGAACACCGTGAATTCATTGTCCCAGGAAGGGGAAACTTTATTGACACATTCCTGGGGTCAGATACCTCACATGATCACACTGACAGAACCACAGGCACATAGACACAGGCAACAGAGCATGCACAATGTCGGCAATAGTACAGTGTATATCCACCTTTCGCAGCAATGCAGGCTGCTATTCTCCCATGGAGACGATCGTAGAGATGCTGGATGTAGTTTTGTGGAACGGCTTGCCATGCCATTTCCACCTGGCGCCTCAGTTGGACCAGCGTTCGTGCTGGACGTACAGACCGCGTGAGACGACGCTTCATCCAGTCCCAAACATGCTCAATGGGGGACAGATCCGGAGATCTTGCTGGCCAGGGTAGTTGACTTACACCTTCTGGAGCACGTTGGGTGGAACGGGATACATGCGGACGTGCATTGTCCTGTTCGAACAGCAAGTTCCCTTGCCGGTCTAGGAATGGTAGAACGATGGGTTCGATGACGGTTTGGATGTACCGTGCACTATTCAGTGTCCCCTCGACGATCACCAGTGGTGTACGGCCAGTGTAGGAGATCGCTCCCCACACCATGATGCCGGGTGTTGGCCCTGTGTGCCTCGGTCGTATGCAGTCCTGATTGTGGCGCTCACCTGCACGGCGCCAAACACGCATACGACCGTCATTGGCACCAAGGCAGAAGCTACTCTCATCGCTGAAGACGACACGTCTCCATTCGTCCCTCCATTCACGCCTGTCGCGACTCCACTGGAGGCGGGCTGCACGATGTTGGGGCGTGAGCGGAAGAGGGCCTAGCGGTGTGCGGGACCGTAGCCCAGCTTCATGGAGACGGTTGCGAATGGTCCTCGCCGATACCCCAGGAGCAACAGTGTCCCTAATTTGCTGGGAAGTGGCGGTGCGGTTCCCCACGGCACTGCGTAGGATCCTACGGTCTTGGCGTGCATCCGTGCGTCGCTGCGGTCCGGTCCCAGGTCGACGGGCACGTCCACCTTCCGCCGACCACTGGCGACAACATCGATGTACTGTGGAGACCTCACGCCCCACGTGTTGAGCAGTTCGGCTGTACGTCCACCCGGCCTCCCGCATGCCCACTATACGCCCTCGCTCAAAGTCCACCAACTGAACATACGGTTCACGTCCACGCTGTCGCGGCATGCTACCAGTGTTAAAGACTGCGATGGAGCTCCGTATGCCACGGCAAACTGGCTGACACTGACGGCGGCGGTGCACAAATGCTGCGCAGCTAGCGCCATTCGACGGCCAACACCGCGGTTCCTGGTGTGTCCGCTGTGCCGTGCGTGTGATCATTGCTTGTACAGCCCTCTCGCAGTGTCCGGAGCAAGTATGGTGGGTCTGACACACCGGTGTCAATGTGTTCTTTTTTCCATTTCCAGGAGTGTATTTAGCATAGGTCTAATACACACAGTTTTCATCAAAAACGTACAGATATACATTAAAATGCCGAAGAAACTGGTATAGGCATGCGTGTTCGAATACAGAGATATGTAAACAGGCAGAATGCGACTCTGCAGTCGGCAACGACTGTCAAGATTTAAGTGACTTTGAATGCGGTATTATAGTCGTCGCACGAGCGATGGAACACAGCATTTCCGATGTAGCGATGAAGTGGGGATTTTCCCGTACGACAATTTCACGAGTGTACCGTGATTATCAGGAACATCAAATCTCCGACATCGGTGTGGCTGGGAAAAGATCCTGGAAGAACGTGACCAACGACGACTGAAGAGAATCGTCCACCGTGGCAGAGTTACTACCCTTCTGCAAATTCGCTACAGATTTCAATGCTGGGCCATCAACAAGTGTCAGTGTGCGAACCATTCAACGATAAATCATTGATATGGGCGAGCCGAAGGCCCACTTGTATACCCTTGAAGACTGCACAACACAAAGCTTTATGCTGTAACGCCGGAAATGCATATCCTCCTATTTCCATCTATTGTACTACAATTTTTTTCCTTACTTTTGTTACCTGAATATATGATGTTTCTGTGTCTTTACATATTGTAATTGTTTTACTATTTGTATATATATATATATTATGCATTTATGTCGATGTATAATTGGTTTGTTTCGTAAATATTATTTGTATTTTTACGCTGGGTCTCGCCTAGGGAAAACTGCTATCGAACGATTACATCGATAGGTCGTGTGAAGAATCAAAGTGTGTAGGATCTTTGGTAGTGTTAACTCTGCCACGTGGAGCGCGGGCTGAGCAGAGAGAGAGAGTCTGGCGGGAGTAGCGAGTGGAGCAGGTGTGTTGTGTGAAGCTCCCGCGAGTTGCCGCGCTTTCGGGGTTTGGCAGCATCTAATTGCGCTCGACTTGCGATGATAGTTTCTGACATGGTGTCGCGGACGGGAAGCATTAGCTGGCGCACATCAAGAGCCCGTTTCGCCTGGTGACCATGTCGAGAAGAAGGCGCGCCAACATCCAGCTTCTGCAACAGCGATGGCCGACAATGAGTGACTGTCGCCACCTCCTCGATCGACGGCTTCAAACCTTCAATCAACCAACAAGGAAGACTGGAAGCACGTAAAGTTTTAGAACTGTATGGCAGACCTCAGCTTTTCAAACTGTTAAATTTTTCTCACTAAATTACAGCAACGTAGCATGAACCTTTGTTGCTCATTGTCCCAATTGCATTACCAAGCAGGGTCCCTTCCTTTTCTGGAATGAACCCGAGTGTCGTTGAAATTCAAACGCCAGCATTAAAATAATAATGTAGCATTTCACTGCTTTAATTTCAAAGTTCAGTTAAAGTATTCATAGCTGGCCACAATATTTAGATTACACAAGCACAAATTAAGAGTACGAGTTTTGTTACCGTATTTTAGCTTACCTGTGACTGCAGCTCAGCTTGGTATGTACTAAATTTTACTATTGTTCAGAATCATTTAATTCAAGTTCAAAGTTAAATCTCTTATTTCTAAATTGCGTAGATTCAAGTAGCTTTTGAAATGATTGTTGAGGTAGTCCAAGACTAACCGTGTTTTATTGAATTTCGATGTGCTTCAGAAAGAAAGCTCACTATTAACTTCAGTCACTAAATTAACTTCGATTTTCCGGTTTTGTTAATTCTTTTGCTAAATTAAGTCAGAGTGTAGCGAAATCTATTACTTCTGACAAACTTTCAGTTTTCACACTGCACGTGTCAACCTTCAGTTGCCACACTTCTAGTGCTAATTATATGTGTAATAATCTTTCTTTTTTAGTTACTATAGTAATTGTCCTTAGGACTGGCGACCGTAATTTCCCCCAAATCTCAAATATCTAATTACCGCTAGTTGATTGTTAATATAACGGCCGCACATTTACTTTCTTTATTAACTTAACCCCTTATTCAAAATTAATTTCCACCAGTTTCATTTGCATTTTTCCTTTCATTTAGATGTAACCCATTCCTCCCTCTGTACCGACAGATTAACTTCGGAGACGATTTCTTTTCCCAAATTTCCATTAGGTACACGCGGTTTGATTTTTCACTGTCATTAAGGTCGATAAGTGAGGGGGAGGTTACACGTGGCGACCTCGTGACAGGACAATCTTCGGATTTGAGGTTGTTCTGGACACGAATTTTGCATTGTGCAAATCTCGTAACAAAGTACTGGTTACGAAATGTTCGATACGTCAGTCAGAATATTAGTGTGAGGAATCCTAATTAGATTTGAGATTTGGCATTTATATTGAAAATTATTCAAATGAGTGAAGGCAACAATTACCAAAATTTGGTAGGCTTGGATAAGGAACAATCGGTCGAACAGTGGGAAACGCGCAGCGCGGTACCCATTGTTCACATGAAAGACGCGACCGCCGAAACGCAACAAAGAGCAGAAATGGAATTCCACACTTTAGAAAATGTTTCGGAATCGGAAGGGAAAATCAAATGTCAATCCCTTGATGACGAATACGGGGGGACAATTAAAGAGGAAGCCGCTACGGAAGTAAAACCGGTAGTTTCCGGGAATTTAACTGATTTATTGAATGTTTTGATTAACGAAATCAAGAGTCAATCGGCCAAGCAAGAAGCTCAGTCTGAAAAAATTGAACGAAAGCTAGACAGTCAGAACAAAGCTATTAATGTTGTTAACAACAAAGTTGGAGTTGTTAACACAAAAGTTGATAAAATCAAAGAAGATATTGTGATTAATACCGAAATCGGTAATCTTAAACAGGAAATGATAGGCGTTCAGGCGGAAATTGCGAGCATAAATACTCGTTTTTATTCCGAAATTAGCAGAATCGAGAAAAGTGTAGGAGAATCAGTTGCTCCGATCATCGAGAATAAGGTGACGGAACAAATTCGGTTAGTGAAAAAAGAGGATCAAAAGAAGGTGGAAACTTTAAAGGCTTTAGTATCCGAAGTAGATACCAAAGTGACGAAGCAGGCTAATACCTGCGAAGAGAAAAAAAAGGAAGTAGAAACGCTTGCGACAACCACTTGCCAAGTAATTACGAGAGTGTCGGAATTAGAAAAGAAACTTGACGAAAAACAGAGCTATGTGCCAATCTATGCACATAGTTCGGAATTGTTGACGAAAGAGGAGCGGTTCGACCCCTTGAAAAAAGGCGGTATACACGCGACGGATTTCATTAAGAATTGTGAAAGAGTTTTACCCAGATCATGGACTAATAGGAGAAAAATTAATGTGGTTATTTATGTGCTGGCTGGTGATGCCAAGCGTTGGGGCTTAAACCTCGACATTACGAACCTGACTTTTGACGAATTTAAAAATTTGTTTATGGCTGAATACTGGTCAGAGCAAAAACAGCAAAGTGTCTGGCGCGAATTTGTCGTATCGAGGCCTTTCGATGCGAATTCTCGCGGTTCGATGAAGGAGTTTTGTGAGGGCTGGATCCGCAAGTTGGAATATTTGCGTGATCGCCGCACGGAATCCGAAATAGTCTGGGAACTCTACAAAAAGCTTCCAGGTGATACAAAACGCTACGTAGGAAGCAAATACATGACAATAAATGATTTCCTGGAAAGAGTGGAGGACGAGGACAATTGGCGCCATAATCGCGACAGTGGTAGAGGCCGTGGTAACAAGAACGGGTACCCGAGCAACCACAACAACGATAACCATGGGAATAGTGCATACCGCAACCATGGCAGCAATAAGAATAATGGTTCGGATCGTAATAACAATCTGTACAATGCAAATAATAACAGGAACGACGGAAACCAGTATCATACTAACTCGATACGGGCTTCACAGAATAGTAATAACGCCAGAGGGTGTGATCAGCCGCCTCAGCAGCATCCGGGGAGCGTATCTGCTGGGACGATACAGGGAAACCATTAGCCGCGCCGGTGAGGGGCCGACCGGGCGTGGAGAAATTTTGGTGGCCCAATAACAGGAGAAAACCCAGGTGTCGTCGTTATGAAAATTCCGTGTGGAATAATCAACGGCGGGAGAGTGTGCCAGTGTTAGGTGAAAGGAGTGCGCCCACAAGTAGCAGATCAGCTGTATACACGGCAGTAGGAAGTACATTCACTGTCAGTGAGAACAATTTAAGTAGTGTTCCGGAAATCGATTATAAAGTGGTAGCTGTAATACCCACAGCGGAACTGGAGATTGAGTTTAAGAATGATTCGCAAGTGTTGAGAGAAGATCAGATGTCGGATAAAACGTCCGTCATCGAGCGAGGGGATGCAGAGAGGGATGAGGTCTGGTTAAGGCAGTTCGGTCGCTTATACGACGAACTAAGAGATTATAGGGGTCTGTATGGGAGAAGCGTTTATGGGGAGCGCGTGCAGGATTTTCCGCGTCTCGTCCCGCAGGAAGATAGTGTTTGTGAAATGATAGAAAGTTCTGGCCCTAACCGGCAGACTTTACTAGAAATAGTTGATGTTAATGGGGAGCACGAGCAAGATACGTCGTGTTTCGTCCCGCAGGAGTTGGATGTTGAAGTAGTAACGGAAAGTTCTGGCCCTAACCGGCAGACTTTACCGAAAGTTATAGTGGTAGAAGTAGCCGAGCCATCCGACGCAAACCTCCAGTTTAAAGATTGCGAGAGTATTAAGGAGAAAGATTACGAAAATTTTAGTGATAGCCGGACACGATTGGTAGAAAAGCACATAGATTACAGCGTGTATGAGGTTAGAGCTGACATTATACGGTCAGACGATAGCAGTGTGGGTTGCGCAGGTCCAGAGGAAGTAATTGCAGATACTACTGGGCACATTCCTCCAGGTAGATTGGCGGATGAGATCAATCTGACCAAAGAGGAATCAACGAAGGTGACAATTAATGAATTGATAGCAAAGCAACACTCACCAGTTGACGAGTTACAGGAAAAGGTTTCGGTATTGGAGGCGAAGCTACAGACTAAGCCTCAGGACAAACGTGTTGAAATTAAAACTGTATGTGAACAGAGGCTGAAATGCCGCCAGATAAGCAGTATTTAGGATCAAAGCCGGGTGGTTTTTTCTGGAATGACCTGGATATAGACGAGGATTTACTGTGGGAAAATAAAGAAACAGTCGAGGACAAGTGTAGACAGGTAGTAGTGTCGGTTAATATGCACGACCTACAACTAAACGTGTTGATTGACACCGGTGCAGAACTGAGTGCTGTATCTGGGAAAATATTTGAGTTACTGAAAGACAGACCTGGCATCGTAGTTATGCCAGTAACAGGAGTGAAAATTATCGGTGCTACTGGGAAGGCCAGTAAACCGGTCACAAAACAGATTTTTGTCAACTTCGAGATATGTGGGGCACGATTTGAACAAGAGTTTGTCGTCGTGCCAGACTTGACTACGGAAGTAATTATCGGGTTAGATTGGCTATTAAAGTACCGTGCAGTGATTAATTGCGAAAGCAAAACTTTGACATGTACGTCACAAGATAAAACAATAGTAGTTAGTTTTGACGAGGCAGGAGACGGTGTGCATAGGCAATACCAGCGTATACACATTGTTAACTGGCCGGATGCTATTGACGTAGGTATGAATTTGAACTACTGTAATGTGAGGAATCTCGGCATTGACAAAAGTGTAGAAAGTGAAATGGAAGAGATAATCAAATTCCCTCCACGGATTGACATTAGTATTGGTGTGAAAAAAGATCGTTTGCGAGAAGTAATGAAGCTAAAAGCCGACGCTCGCACACGTCGTCATGACGCTAAAGCGCGTTTTGCTAAGTTTGCAATCGGAGACTTAGTACTTGTAAAAGCTTATGAGAAATCGAGCGAGATAGACCATGAAATCTCTAAATTTAAGTTTGTTTATAATGGACCATATAAAGTCATTGGTATACCTCACACAAATGCTTATTGCTTAGAGTATCCAAGCTCTGGAAAACTATTAGGTATACGGAACATTGTAGACTTGAAATTGTACCAACCTAGGATCGATTAATACCACACAATGCGTAATTTGTACAGTATGTAAATATAGAGTGTAAGATTTAAGGATGTGCCATGTTGCGATGCTTTTGCCTGACCTAGAGGTCATTAAAGAAGTTGTAATTAATAAGTAATTAATTTTGATTAATCAATTTAATTTTAATCCATTTAATCATGATCTAATCAACTCAAAAATCCAAGCTGCTAGTTTAAGTCTTCAGCTGAGTCACAGTAGATTAAGGAATGTAAATATGATTTTGTAAATAGCTGTAAGATTCCATAAATATGTGATTTACTAGTCATTGCCGATGTACTTAGACGCTGTTTTAAGTTTCAGGCTAGTACATGCGTGTGATGATTGACAGTGTTGAGTTATCCACTGTGATAGTGTTTATGGACTCCTTGAGATTACTCGGGAGTGAGTTTTACCGAAAGAATTCACTTCACACGTGGCTGAGGGATGGACCCTCTTCTGTGAACGAAGTTCTAGCGCTTTATGCGCTTCGCCTTCTTAAATGATGTGGTGATGCTAAGGGATGACATGGCGGGTGTTTGTTCTACATGACTTGTGTGGAGAGAAAGATGAAAGAATAGAGAGAGGGACAGTGAGAGGAATGGAAGACGAACGGCCGAAGTGACTGGCCGGTGGTTATAGTGAGTCTCCGCTACGCCTGGTGGTTGCCTAGTGCGTGTTCATTTCTGGGCTTGGAGCTGTGATTTCAATTTTTTCCTGACAAATATGTCAACAGGAAGCTTCTTCTCTCTCCTACCCGACTGGGCCTCCTCCCATACCCACGATTCTATGACGTCGACCAGGCAGTCCCATTGGTAGGGCGTGAATATTGGGTAAGAGTTGATGATGGCTAACTCTTCGTCCGTGGCTGCTTCCGCGAGTATGGTACGCCATCTGTATGACCGTAGGTCGAGCGGTTGATGGGGGAGGGGAGGCTTAGGCTGGCCGGGTGGGGAGTAGGGGTATGGGAGGTGTGATTGGGGGTACGACCCGCTCTTCAGTGACGAGGCAGTGTACTTGAGGATTTCCTGCACATCGTCCGTTCTTGGGAATGGAAGCCGCACCTTCCTCTTCTTCTTTGGTTGCTCGGCTTGCGAGCAGTCAGAAGGCGCGGTAGCACCCTTGCTCGTGGCTGCCCCTTTGGAGGAGGGGCAGCCCAGGCGGCACTTCCTCTGTTACCATGGGCGCCACCTCCTGCATTGCTGCAGTAGGGGGAGCGGTGATTTGCGTGGCCGCGTCGACCCCCATCGGACGACTCACAACAGGGGTGGAGGCGGGAACTGGCGGCTTCTTCTTGATAGCCCGCAGCTCGTCGCTCAGCTGCTGGAGCTGGCGATGTACAGCTGCGAGCTCGTCCTTCAGCGCGGCCCTTTCGGCCGCAAAGGCAGCTTGGAAGCCCGCCAGAGCTTCATCGGTGGCGGCCTCACGCCGGCGCGGCCCGCACCCCACGCCGGAGCGGGGGGGCGGGACGGCCGTCGAGGCGCTTGACGGCACCGCAGGGTGTGGTGCGGCGAGTGGACGGCGTGACTTGCGGAGGTAGCCGCAGCTACGCGAGTTGGCGGCGTGTGGCCCGCCGCAGTTCGCGCAGCTGCAGGCCACCCCGCGAGGTTTCGTGCAGCTGCGGGTGTCGTGAGCCGCCGCGCACTTTAAGCACGCGACGGCGTTCTTACACCCGCGCGCGGTGTGCCCCAGCTGCTGACAGTTGTAGCACTGGAGCATCGTCCCGTTCCGCTGCGTTCGCTTGCGCCGTGGCTGCCGTTGGCGGCCGCCGGTGAGACCCATCGCGTTGATGAGGACTTCCAATGCGGCGGCAATCTGCTTCCCAGCCATGGCGTTGCGTGCGCGGAGACGATGTGAGTCGCAGCGAGTCGAGCGGCGGAATGAAAGAATTCAGTGAAACGGACGTTCTGGAAATGCCGTTACAAGGGCGAGAGAGATCAAGCGTGCCGCACAGGCGGGCGCAACAATACTGGCGAGGCAAAGCCGCTGTCGGCTCTTGTGCCGCTGTCGGCTCTTGTGCCGCTGTCGGCATTCTTTGTACTTGCGGGTACGGAAGGCGGAATTGTTTTTCTTCCTGGACAGCTGAAAGAATTCTACTGACAATATTTATGGTTTTTTCGATCTGCTGAATATTATTTTCTTGTTTAGCGTTAATTGGACATCACGAGAATATTAATTATGAAAAGGTTACATAAAAATGTGTATTCTATGTAATTAATTATTAATTTGCGTATTTTGATATACCTGTTTTTTATGGCCATGTACTCTGATTAATTTTGTAAATTATATTCCATTTCCTGATACTGTTAGGAATTTTGATGATTTTAGAATAGCTAAACCATTTTCTAAGCTTTCTACGAATTTTAATATGTTGTCAACCTGTTTTATTTTGTGCAAGATGACAGAGTGGAATAAGACTAGGAGTGTCTCCACTCAATTATTATCGTCTAAAAATTGGTTTATGGTTAATTAGGCGAATGCTAAATTTTGTTGATGTCTTGAGCATATGCATTTCCGCTGTTTCTTTTTTGGGACATTTTCTGAGTCTGTTTAGGTTACACGAACATCCTCAGACAATGTGGGGCACGTGTAACGCCGGAAATGCATATCCTCCTATTTCCATCTATTGTGCTATAATTTTTTTTCCTTATTTTTGTTACCTGAATATATGACGTTTCTGTGTCTTTACACATTGTAATTGTTTTACTATTTGTATATATATATATATATATATATATATATATATATATATATATATATATATATATATATGCATTTATGTCGATGTACACTCCTGGAAATTGAAATAAGAACACCGTGAATTCATTGTCCCAGGAAGGGGAAACTTTATTGACACATTCCTGGGGTCAGATACATCACATGATCACACTGACAGATCCACATGATCACACTGACAGATCCACAGGCACATAGACACAGGCAACAGAGCATGCACAATGTCGGCACTAGTACAGTGTATATCCACCTTTCGCAGCAATGCAGGCTGCTATTCTCCCATGGAGACGATCGTAGAGATGCTGGATGTAGTCCTGTGGAACGGCTTGCCATGCCATTTCCACCTGGCGCCTCAGTTGGACCAGCGTTCGTGCTGGACGTGCAGACCGCGTGAGACGACGCTTCATCCAGTCCCAAACATGCTCAATGGGGGACAGATCCGGAGATCTTGCTGGCCAGGGTAGTTGACTTACACCTTCTAGAGCACGTTGGGTGGCACGGGATACATGCGGACGTGCATTGTCCTGTTCGAACAGCAAGTTCCCTTGCCGGTCTAGGAATGGTAGAACGATGGGTTCGATGACGGTTTGGATGTACCGTGCACTATTCAGTGTCCCCTCGACCATCACCAGTGGTGTACGGCCAGTGTAGGAGATCGCTCCCCACACCATGATGCCGGGTGTTGGCCCTGTGTGCCTTGGTCGTATGCAGTCCTGTAGTGGCGCTCACCTGCACAGCGCCAAACACGCATACGACCATCATTGGCACCAAGGCAGAAGTGACTCTCATCGCTGAAGACGACACGTCTCCATTCGTCCCTCCATTCACGCCTGTCGCGACACCACTGGAGGCGGGCTGCACGATGTTGGGGCGTGAGCGGAAGACGGCCTAACGGTGTGCGGGACCGTAGCCCAGCTTCATGGAGACGGTTGCGAATGGTCCTCGCCGATACCCCAGGAGCAACAGTGTCCCTAATTTGCTGGGAAGTGGCGGTGCGGTCCCCTACGGCACTGCGTAGGATCCTACGGTCTTGGCGTGCATCCGTGCGTCGCTGCGGTCCAGTCCCAGGTTGACGGGCACGTGCTCCTTCCGCCGACCACTGGCGACAACATCGACGTACTGTGGAGACCTCATGCCCCACGTGTTGAGCAATTCGGCGGTACGTCCACCCGGCCTCCCGCATGCCCACTATACGCCCTCGCTCAAAGTCCGTCAACTGCACATACGGTTCACGTCCACGCTGTCGCGGCATGCTACCAGTGTTAAAGACTGCGATGGAGCTCCGTATGCCACGGCAAACTGGCTGACGCTGACGGCGGCGGTGCACAAATGCTGCGCAGCTAGCGCCATTCGACGGCCAACACCGCGGTTCCTGGTGTGTCCGCTGTGCCGTGCGTGTGATCATTGCTTGTACAGCCCTCTCGCAGTGTCCGGAGCAAGTATGGTGGGTCTGACACACCACTGTCAATGTGTTCTTTTTTCCATTTCCAGGAGTGTATAATAGGTTTGTTTCGTAAATATTATTTGTATTTTTACGCTGGGTCTTGCCTAGGGAAAACTGCTATCGAACGATTACATCGATAGGTCGTGTGAAGAATCAAAGTGTGTAGGATCTTTGGTAGTGTTAACTCTGCCGCGTGGAGCGCGGGCTGAGCAGAGAGAGAGAGTCTGGCGGGAGTAGCGAGTGGAGCAGGTGTGTTGTGTGAAGCTCCCGCGAGTTGCCGCGCTTTCGGGGTTTGGCAGCATCTAATTGCGCTCGACTTGCGATGATAGTTTCTGACATGGTGTCGCGGACGGGAAGCATTAGCTGGCGCACATCAAGAGCCCGTTTCGCCTGGTGACCATGTCGAGAAGAAGGCGCGCCAACATCCAGCTTCTGCAACAGCGATGGCCGACAATGAGTGACTGTCGCCACCTCCTCGATCGACGGCTTCAAACCTTTAATCAACCAACAAGGAAGACTGGAAGCACGTAAAGTTTTAGAACTGTATGGCAGACCTCAGCTTTTCAAACTGTTAAATTTTTCTCACTAAATTACAGCAACGTAGCATGAACCTTTGTTGCTCATTGTCCCAATTGCATTACCAAGCAGGGTCCCTTCCTTTTCTGGAATGAACCCGAGTGTCGTTGAAATTCAAACGCCAGCATTAAAATAATAATGTAGCATTTCACTGCTTTAATTTCAAAGTTCAGTTAAAGTATTCATAGCTGGCCACAATATTTAGATTACAGAAGCACAAGTTAAGAGTGCAATTTTTGTTACCGTATTTTAGCTTACCTGTGACTGCAGCTCAGCTTGGTACGTACTAAATTTTATTATTGTTCAGAATCATTTAATTCAAGTTCAAAGTTAAATCTCTTATTTCTAAATTGCGTAGATTCAAGTAGCTTTTGAAATGATTGTTGAGGTAGTCCAAGACTAACCGTGTTTTATTGAATTTCGATGTGCTTCAGAAAGAAAGCTCACTATTAACTTCAGTCACTAAATTATCTTCGATTTTCCGATTTTGTTAATTCTTTTGCTAAATTAAGTCAGAGTGTAGCGAAATCTATTACTTCTGACAAACTTTCAGTTTTCACATTGCATGTGTCAACCTTCAGTTGCCACACTTCTAGTGCTAATTATATGTGTAATAATCTTTCTTTTTTAGTTACTATAGTAATTGTCCTTAGGACTGGCGACTGTAATTTCCCCCAAATCTCAAATATCTAATTACCGCTAGTTGATTGTTAACGTAACGGCCGCACATTTACTTTCTTTATTAACTTTACCCCTTATTCAAAATTAATTTCCACCAGTTTCATTTGCATTTTTCCTTTCATTTAGATGTAACCCATTCTCCCTCTTTACCGACAGATTAACTTCGGTGACGATTGCTTTCGCCAAATTTCCATTAGGTACACGCGGTTTGATTTTTCACTGTCATTAAGGTCGATAAGTGAGGGGGAGGTTACAATGCCACGCCTGGGCCCGTCAACACTGACATTGGACTGTTGACGACTGGAAACATGTTGCCTGGTCGGACGAGTCTCGTTTCAAATTGTATTGGATGGATGGACGTGTACGGGTATGGAGACAGCCTCATGAATCCATGGACCCTGCATGTCAGCAGGGGACTGTTCTAGCTGGTGGAGGATCTGTAATGGTGTGGGGCGTGTGCAGTTGAAGTGATATGGGACCGCTGATATGTCCAGATACGATTGTGACAGGTGACAAGTACGTAAGTATCATGTCTGATCACCTGCATCCATTCATGTCCATTGTGAATTCCGACGGACTTGGGAACCCACTTGTCCCGAATTGCTACAGAGTGGCTCCAGGAACACTCTCCTTAGTTTAAACACTTCCGCTAGCCACCAGACTCCCTAGACATGGACATTATTGAGCAAATATGGGATGCCTTGGAACGTGCTGTTCAGAAGAGATCTCCACCCCCTCATACTCTTACGGATTTATGAACAGCCCTGCAGGATTCATGGTGTCAGTTCCTTCCAGCACTACTTGTGACATTAGTCGAGTCGATGTGTTGGTTTTTATGGCTGAAGAGAGATATTCATGCCCCCAAAATGTCATCATTCTTGAGCATAAAACAGTGTCTTCCTCACAGACGTGATATGTTCGAATCTGACAGTCGATGGCAATGTGACTTATAGTTTGGCGTGGAAATTCACTGAAGAATCTGGATCGGACATCTTTGCACCTGCCGTGGCCGATTCAGATTCGATTCAGGACAGTCTAGGTCTTGTGTGGCTGGCGAGATCCACTTGGAAACTGAGAATATGTTATGTAGGCGCTCATTTGCTGTACTTCCCTTTGACCTTTCTGTTCCTCAAGAAGGTTAAAATTTCTGGCAACCAAATCAGAAGCATAATGCAGAGCAGGGTTTCATGACTGTAGCCTTTTAAGATTTAAAAGCTGCAGTGAGGTGGATAAGTGTTCCTGAAGATCTTGTTGAATTCTCATTTCCTCGTAAGAGTGGCGGACTATGCAAATCATATATCTTAATACCTATTGTCAGCGAAAGCCAACGAACTGTCGTAGATATGATAGCACCAGAAATTATGTGCATAATAGTATTGAGTTAGATGTCGACAAGATGTGTATGACAGTGGCGTAGCGTGGTTGTAAAGGTTGGGGAAACTCTACATTTATTATAGGTAGCCAAAATAGTACAATAAACAATAATTTAAACAAATGAAACAAAATGCATCAAATAAAACAACAGCAACTACTACTACTACTACTAAAAATCGTCACCACTAATAATAATAATAATAATAATAATAATAATAATAATAATTAACTTGTTCAAGAAACGATGACAAATTTGTAGTGAACTCCAGCAGCAAGAGAAGAAGCACTTATATTTTCTTGTGTACAAGCGCAATGCGCCTGTCTCTTCTTTCCATGAATGAGTCTATAACTCGGTCTACAAAGATCTGATCACTGGATAGCTCTCCAAGTAGTGTCTTTCCTATTGCTAACGTACTTAAACACGATAGCCGGGTGATGGACATTGAATTCCTTAAATAATTCTTCGCTCGTTTAAGAGTACTCATGCTTCGTATACTGCTTGCTGTAGTTGCAAGTAGGGTCAAAACCAAACGCATGAACTTCGTTGTTTCTTCGTAAACAGAGTCTAAATCATTATTGACAATGTTCTTTAAGAGGATTCTTGGAGATAAGTGTTTACTCACATCAGCGTCTATGTTACATAGCGCATTCTCAAGTTGTTCTTGTTTGAAAAAAGGGTACTGTTCTAATAACTGAAGCAGTTTCAACTTTGGGAATTCTTTTTGATAGTTCGGGAAACACTTTTCGTTCAAAAGTTCACAAACTGAATTTGTGGAAACTCTTGAAATCTTGTTTCCATCTGAACAAAAAAAAAAAAAAAATGGCTCTGAGCACTATGGGACTTATCATCTATGGTCATCAGTCCCCTAGAACTTAGAACTACTTAAACCTAAATAACCTAAGGAAATAACACAACACCCAGTCATCACGAGGCAGAGTAAATCCCTGACCCCGCCGGGAATCGAACCCGGGAACCCGGGCGCGGGAAGCGAGAACGCTACCGCACGACCACGAGCTGCGAACCCATCTGAACAATCTGCAAATCCAGTGTCTCGAAAGTTAGTGGCCTGAGAGATATCTGTTGACTGTCACGGAAAGATAAGTTGCCATTCAAACACAAACTGCATTTAATGCATTCATCAACGAATGTTTCCGTTCTTAATTGCCGTAAGTTTCTCAAAACAGTTCTTATTTCGTCGTGGCAAGCAGTTACACTGACAGATTTTGACTGAAGAACATTAAAGAATTGAACAACATCAACGAAGCACCCTCGGTAGAAACAAAGCAAGTAGACAAACATAGGATCATCCAACCATCGTTTCATTCTCACAGCACAGCTCAAAGATTCTGAGTCCCAGTGAGAGTCTGTATCATCAATTGTATGATTAAAAACAAGATATAGCTCTGAGAAATGGCTAGATATTGTTGAAACTGCCCTGGAATGAAAGTTCCAGCTAGTGTTGCTTGCATGTGGCAGTTTAAATCCTTTCTCAGCTGGCAATACAGTTCGTTTTGGTGATTTTCTGAAAAACGAATGGAATGCAGTAAAATCACTTACAAACATGCGTACTTGTCGTATGATTTTGGAGGCATGTAACAGTGTCAAATTCAGTTGGTGTGCGTAATTGCGTAACAATGAATAAACAGCACATAGGGACAGAACTGCTTCACCAATTGTTGTAATCCTCTTGTTCTCTGCCCGCCATTACTGAAGCGCCATCATATGCTTGACTAACCACTTTTCTTTACACATTCTATTCTTTCAATACTGCATGAATAATGTTTGACAAACCTTCAGCAGTTTTATCTCCAGAAACATCGTAAAACCCAATGAATCTTTCCTCAATTTTGTCTGCAATACAGTATTTGAATATTATACTCATTTGACTCTTGCATGACACGTCTAATATTTCATCAGCTTGAAATGAAATGAAATTGCAGTTCTGAATTTCAGATCTTATTTTCTCATTAACTGCCAGAGTTATCATTTCTATTACATCATTATGTATATCTGGAGAAGTTCCTTTAAAGGTTGAAAAGGATGACAGATGGTCTTGGATTAACTACTCTCCTTGAGCTAGTTAATCCAACAATTCCAATCTTTGTAGCTGGAGGATTCATCTTCTCGATGGCCGCCAAAGGCTAATTCTTGTTTACAAAGAATTACAATTGCCTGAATAATACAAGCCAATACTGTCCTGTTGGATGCAACTTGTTCGTTGTATTTTATTGCTGTGAGACGAGCGGCTTCAAAAAGGGCGTGCTCAATTCTACTTTTCCTCAATAACTGAAATGATTCTTTGTTGTGCAGGTGACTTTTTGATATGTGATGCTTTGGTGCTTTTCGGTCAAAGTTCTTTATTGTACAAATGCCCTCATTGCACCATTCCTTTTCACCACCAAACAGAAGAGATATATAACAATATAATCTGTTATTAACTGCATTCGCAGTCAGCCAAGTATACTTTTCGTACCAGCCTGTCTGAAAAGTGAGTTTTTGTTTGGCTTCACTTAAAACTACACTGAGTATAGGAGCAGGTCGTTTGTCCTTCAATTCGCACTTTTTTTCGTACGGTACGTTAATGTACAAAAAGGCGTTTTTAATAAAAATTCTGTAAGGTGTTCAGTTGCTCGCTCACTCATGTTGGCGACACAACGAAAATATGCACTAAAATCGCACAAGAATGACTATGAACACAAACCGCGCGACTGTTCACTTCCTAGTGTAACCTCCCCACAAAAATGTAAATAATCCCATATGTTAGCTTCCCACAGTAATAAAAGTCAATGATAATAAAAAATGTGCAAAAATGTTAAGTCCCCACAAAATTAACGTTATGCTAAACCTGATAAATCTTATAAGGCCAGCTGCGCTAACCTTAGGCCCTGTGCAATAACCAGCGTGATAAATTGATTCTTGGAGGAAAAGCAAAGGAAATTTTCTTTCAATAAAATGTTTGTTTTGTTACAATGCTTGGTTTGAAAACAAAATTATTATTGGGGCGATTCTTGAACAAATTAATTACAATTACAGTACATTATTAGCTGAGCGCAATGCTTTTTCATTACCTTATTTAACAATATACCTCGTACTGAATCTTGACCAGAGTCCCATATCGACGCCCGCCGACTCCTCACACACAACTGTGCTGACTGTCTCTCGCGCGCTACCAGCACTGACTGAAATGCATGCTCTCGCGACTCGCTACGTACAACCACTGCCTCGCAACTGCAACTACCGACTCCCTACATGCAACTGAACTCTCGCGCAGTCAAGCACAGACTAGCAACGATAAATAACTCTCTGGTCAGAGATTCTCTCATGGCTCGCCATCGCTGGTAATGAATACCCTGCATACATACGTGTTTCACTTGTTAAAAGCCAGCATAGAAGCGGCAGAGACTAGTCTCGATACCTGCTAGCAAGTGCAGCGCACCGGCCTTGGTGGAAGAGGGGAAGTGGAGGGGGCGCAGGCGCACACAGCCAGGTAAGGGAAGGGAGGGAGGCGGAGACTGGGAGCAGTCGAGTCTCAAGCAGGCAGGTGCACCAAAACTCAGGGTGCGGTGCGGGCTACAAGACTGATGTCTTCGCACATTTAGAGCTCTTAGCAGAAAGTTATTCATAATTTTGTTATGAATTACTATTGAATCTTTTTTAAGCACGAATACAGGGGAGACTAAGTCTCGAAGTCTCCCCTCACGCTACGCCACTGGTGTATGATAGCTATTTATCCAGAAAGTGCAGCACATCGTTCCGAACACAGGTGTGAAAGAACAGCTGCCGTTCTATCTTTGAAAAGTTATAGCTTGAATATCAAAATTAATAGGCCAATTAAAAATATTAATTGTAAATTCCTACAGCAGCTAGACACCTCGGTATTCTGTTCGCCCACTTCTACTATCTTCACGTGAAGTGCTACATCGATAGCGCATTTTATTCGAGCAAACTATAATGTTTGTTGCAGATGAGGGTAGGGAAGCTGCCTCGAAAACCTTAGGCCGATTTGAACGGCGTCCAATTTGGCCGTTAGGTAGAAGGACACTTGACAGTCGCGACAGTCTAGTGCTGGGATCCCTAACACAATTATATTCCGCTGCGTTCGGCACTACTTGACCAAGTTATACCAATTGGGGTTGATGTTCGCCACTGCCTTAGGCTAGGGAAGAGTCGGTGTGTGTCGATACAGTGCAGCCCTGCTTGCGTTGGTACTGAGAGCCAGGTGGTGTGGAAATTTGTCAATGTAAATCCGTCGATAACCCGTTTTTCATTGAGCAACATTTACATTAACATTTGAAAAATGCACTAATTCAAGAAATAATGTAGAAAGAGAGGCAAAAATTGAGACAAGTGCCTGGAATAACATGGGGTTTTATTGAATAAAAAAACGATTGCGAAAACTGGTCAACAGATGGCGTTGGACAGCAACACGTCACTGGTGCGACATGAGAATCGTTAATAAAATGAGCTGTAGTGAGAGAGGGAGTCAGATGAGCCGGCAACCGCAATATATCGACTTTACCGGAAAATCATGCAATGTGTTGACTGGAATACTCTCTTTCAAATTCTAAAGGTGGCAGGGGTAAAATACAGGGAGCGAAAGGCTATTTATAATTTGTACAGAAACCAGATGGCAGTTATAAGAGTCGAGGGACATGAAAGGGAAGCAGTTGTTGGGAAGGGAGTAAGACAGGGTTGTAGCATATCCCCGATGTTATTCAATCTGTATATTGAGCAAGCAGTAAAGGAAACAAAAGAAAAATTCGCAGTAGGTATTAAAATTCATGGAGAAGAAATAAAAAGTTTGAGGTTCGCCGATGACATTATAATTCTGTCAGAGACAGCAAAGGACTTGGAAGAGCAGTTGAATGGAATGGATAGCATCTTGAAAGGAGGATATAAGATGAACATCAACAAAAGCAAAACGAGGATAATGGAATGTAGTCGAATTAAGTCGGGTGATGCTGAGGGAATTAGATCAGGAAATGAGACACTTAAAGTAGTAAAGGAGTTTTGCTATTTGGGGAGCAAAATAACTGATGATGGTCGAAGTAGAGAGGATATAAAATGTAGACTGGCAATGGCAAGGAAAGCGTTTCTGAAGAAGAGAAATTTGTTAACATCCAGTATAGATTTAAGTGTCAGGAAGTCATTTCTGAAAGTATTTGTATGGAGCGTAGCCATGTATGGAAGTGAAACATGGACGACAAATAGTTTGGACAAGAAGAGAATAGAAGGTTTCGAAATGTGGGGCTACAGCAGAATGCTGAAGATTAGATGGGTAGATCACATAACTAATGAGGAGGTATTGAACAGAATTGGGAAAAAGAGAAGTTTGTGGCCCAACTTGACCAGAAGAAGGGATCGGTTGGTAGGACATGTTCTGAGGCATCAAGGGATCACCAATTTAGCATTGGAGGGCAGCGTGGAGGGTAAAAATCGTAGAGGGAGACCAAGAGATGAATACACTAAGCAGATTCAGAAGGATGTAGGTTGCAGTAGGTACTGGGAGATGAAGAAGCTTGCACAGGATAGAGTAGCATGGAGAGCTGCATCAAACCAGTCTCAGGTCTGAAGACCACAACAACAACATGTTGACTATTTGTTATAGAGAACATTAAAAATCAATTACTGTTTTTTTATCTATTTGGAGCGCCATCTGTTGGCCAGTTTGTGCACTTTTTTTGGTTTCAGTGATAAAGCATGTCATTTCAAGCATGTTGACCTCTCTACCTACATTATTCCGTGAAGTATTGATTCCAAAGTTAACGGACTTTTGTGTACTCCTGTATATCTTATTATTGTGTTCAGTAAGGGTGATAGGAAGGAGTTACCATATTCCTTGCAAGATACGACCACTCTCACAAGGGAACCTCCCCATCGCACCCCCCTCAGATTTAGTTATAAGATGGCACAGTGGATAGGCCTTGAAAAACTGAACACAGATCAATCGAGAAAACGGGAAGAAGTTATGTGTAACTATATAAAAAATAAGCAAAATATACAAACTGAGTAGTCCATGTGCAACATAAGCAACATCAAGGACAATAGGAGCTCAGGAGCGCCGTGGTCCCGTGGATAGCGTGAGCAGCTGCGGAGTGAGAGGTCCTTGGTTCAAGTCTTCCCTCATGTGAAAAGTTTTCTTTCTTTATTTTCGCAAAGTTATGATCTGTCCGTTCGTTCATTGACGTCTCTGTTCACTGTAATAAGTTTAGTGTCTGCGTTTTGCGACCGCACCGCAAAACCGTGCGATTAGTAGACGAAAGGACGTGCCTCTCCAATGGGAACCGAAAACATTTGATCGTAAGGTCATAGGTCAACCGATTCCTCCACAGGAAAACACGTCTGATATATTCCATACGACACTGGTGACAGCATGTGCGCCACATGACAGGAATATGTTGTCGACCCACCTAACTTGTACACTTGGCGAATGGGTAAAAACATTCTTCTACCTTGCCCGATTTAGGTTTTCTTGTGGATGTGATAATCACTCCCAAAAATGTGATGAAAACATAAGAGTTTGTCACATAAACTGCAACAAATGAATGCAACAGTTTCACAGTCGCACTATTGTCCCTGTGCTCTGTCAAAACATGTGTTTTGTTTTGATGTTTGTTTAGGTGTAGCGTCCCCATACTACGGCGCAGTTGTCCGCCGCTCGTGGTCTCGCGGTAGCGTTCTCGCTTCCCGAGCACGGGGTCCCGGGTTCGATTCCCGGCGGGGCCAGGGATTTTCACCTGCCTCGAGATGACTGGGTGTTTGTGATGTCCTCATCATTTCATCATCATCCAGGAAAGTGGCGCAATTGGACTGAGCAAAGATTGGGTAATTGTACGGGCGCTTATAACCACGCTGTTGAGCGCCCCACAAACCAAAAATCATCATCATACTACGGCGCAGTTACCTCGCATCGGACGGACGGACGGACAGATAATAATTGTCTGAAAATAAAAAAATTAAACTTTTCAGTCGAGGGAAGACTTGAATCACGGACCTCTCGTTCCGCAGCTGCTCACACTAACCACGGGACCACGGCGCTCCTAATGTAACGGTAACCTTGATGTTACCTATGTTGCTTATGGACTACTCAGTATGTATATTTTGCTTATTTTTTTCATAGTTACACACAACTTCTTCCTGTTTTCTCGATTGATCTGTGTTCAGTTTTTCAAGGCCTATCGACTATGCCAACTTATAACTAAATCTGAGGGGGGTGCGATGGGGAGGTTCCCTTGTCAGTAAAATAATTACAGAACATGAACCTCTCCTGCAAGTAAGAAAAGAAATCCAGTGCGAAGTATAAATTATTTTATCACCTTAGATTCGTGTGAGTTAATTTCACGTACATAACGTGTTACCCAGGTAGCACACACGTAATCGGCTCCTCCGCCTCCTCCATACTGCAACAGGTGGACAATACTCAGCACTTGAGGACACCAAATCCGAGGGTGAAGAGCGCAGGGTAGTTACTGAGGATCCCCTGATAGATCGACTTAACTTATGGACGATGTTGTTATGAGTCTTCAGTTTCCGATGTAGGTTTGTAAGCTGTTGATTGGAGGGCAATGTTCAGTCTAAGATGAAGTCTACACTTTTTAGGTTCCAGTTACGGTGAACAACTCTGTCCTCCGGACTTTCATTCAGTTTCACATTCGCCAGTTGAGTTCTCAAAGGAAGGAAGATATCTCTGTTTCGTTCACACTGTTTGGAGTCTCCAGATTTTACGTTACAAAGCAAGAGCAAGTGGAGTTTGCTGCAAGTGCACATAACACTACAGCCTGTAAGGATACGCCTTCCACGACCACTTATTAGGACACCTAGTAAATTGAATTTTTTCACTTTGAGAACACAGAAGGAGCGATCTGATTAGCTTGCTAAAAGCAATCTAAAGCCAAGATCGCATAAATATTTCTTGATTTAAGACAACCGGTTTCGACAGACTTTCCTGTCACCTGCTGGGGCCACTGCTGTTTCTTATTTGTATAAATGATATGCCTTCTAGTATTACAGGTGATTCAAAAATATTTCTGTTTGCTGATGACACCAGCTTGGTAGTGAAGGATCTTGTGTGTAATATTGAAACATTACCAAATAATGTAGTTCATGAAATAAGTTCGTGGCTTGTGGAAAATAATTTGATGCTAAATCACAGTAAGACTCAGTTTTTACAGTTTCTAACTCGCAATTCAACAAGAACTGATATTTTGATCAGACAGAATGGGCATATTATAAGCGAGACAGAACAGTTAAAGTTCCTAGGCGTTCGGATAGATAGTAAGCTGTTGTAGAAAGCCCATGTTCAGGATCTTGTTCAGAAACTAAATGCTGCTTTATTTACCATCAGAACAGTATCTGAAATAAGTGACAGTTCAACACGAAAAGTAGTCTACTTCGCATATTTTCATACGCTTATGTCATATGGTATTATTTTTTGGGGTAATTCTTCTGATTCAAAAGGGTATTTTTGGCTCAAAAACGGGCTGTTCGAGCTATATGTGGTGCAAGTTCCAGAACCTCTTGTCGACTCCTATTCAATAGCCTGGGAATTCTGACACTGCCCTCACAGTATATATTTTCTTTAATGCCGTTTGTTGTTAGCAATATTAGCTTATCCCCAAGAGTTAGCATATTTCACTCAGTTAATACTAGGCAAAAATCAAATCTGCCTGTGGAATGCACTTCCTTGACTCTTGTGCAGAAAGGAGTGCACTATTCTGCTGCATCCATTTTCAATAAGCTACCACAAGAACTCAAAAATCTTAGCAGTAGCCCAAACGCTTTTAAGTCTAAACTGAGAGTTTCCTCATGGCTCACTCCTATTCTGTCGAGGAGCTCCTGGAAGAGCTGAAAAATTAAGCAAATTCCAGTGTTACATTGTTCATTTTCTTTATTTAAACTTACGAATTGTCGCCTGAATACTTTTCTTGTATTTCATTTTATCTGTTTCTACTACTGTGTTATAATTTCATGTATTGACTCGTTCCATGACCATGGAGACTGCTCCTTAATTTGGTCCCACGGAACAATAAATAAATAAAAAAATAAAACTCCAGGGCTTATAAAAGCCTTTTTGTTACCAAAAGTTCATTTTAAGTTGCATCTCACATGAAAATTTGGCGCCAAGTACAACTTAAAATGAACAGGTTTAGTAACAAAAAGGATTTTTTAAACCCTGAAGACGACAGCAAAGTCTGTCGAAGCAGGTTGTTTTAAATAAAGAAATTTTTATGCGATCGTAGCTTTAGAGTGTTTTTAACATCTTGTAAATGTTTTATTCCAATGCAGGGGCAGTATTCGTGCTCCTGTCCAGCGACGGTTCCTTAAAGCAAATGAATGCAGCCCTTTCCGCTTGCGTGCCTGCTGTCGCGAGACAGCAGACAGCAAAGCGATGGGCAACGGGACTACTCGACAGAGCAGGGTTGCATTCAGTTACATGAAAGGAATGCCATGGACAGGCTCGCGTCTGCTGCCGCCTCATTGAAATCACACCTTAACAGACAGCTGCTAGTTTCACGCATTTAGGGCCCTGCTGCACTTGTATGACATGGGAGCTCTGCCGTCAGAGACACCAGATACAATGCACGGGACGCAAAGGAGCCTCCCACACCTGGAATCTGCCTGAGTGTTGCAGAGCTGCTCTGACGATGTTCTGTCAGCAGTTCGGCCCACTCGGCAGCGCTGCGAGTGGAATCTACGGAAAGTTATGGCTGCTTCCACAGCGGTATGAAAGTCGACCTGCCACGCCCCACCGCCGCTCGCCCGTAAACAGGGTGGTCCATTGGTAGTGACCGGGACAAATATCTCACGAAATAAGCATCAAACGAAAGAACTGCAAAGAACGAAACTCGTCTAACTTGAAGGGGGAAACCAGATGGCGCTATGGTTGGCCCGCTAGATGGCGCTGCCATAGGTCAAACGGATATTAACTACGCTTTTTTAAATAGGAACCCCCATTTTTTATACATATTCGTGTAGTACGTAAAGAAATATGAAAGTTTTAGTTGGACCACTTTTATCGCTTTGTGGTAGATGGCGCTGTAATAGTCACAAACATATGGCTCACAATTTTAGACGAACAGTTGGTAACAGGTACGTTTTTTAAATTAAAATACAGAACGTAGGTACGTTTGAGCATTTTATTTCGGTTGTTCCAATGTGATACATCTACTTATCAATTCTGAAAACGAATGCTGTTACAGCGTGTTTACCTGTAAATACCACTTTGGTGCAATAAATGCTCAAAATGCTGTCCGTCAACCTCAATGCATTTGGCAGTACGTGTATTGACATTCCTCTCAACAGCGAGTAGTTCGCCTTCCGTAATGTTCGCACATGCATTGACAATGCGCTGACGTATGTCGTCAGGCGTTGTCGGTAGTCCATGATAGCAAATATCCTTCAACTTTCCCCACAGAAAAAAATCCGGGGACGTCAGACCCGGTGAACGTGCGGACCATGGTGTATGGTGCCTCGACGACCAATCCACCTGTCATGAAATACGCGATTCAATACCGCTTCAACCGCACGCGAGCTATGTGCCGGACATCCATCATGCTGGAAGTACATGGCCATTCTGTCATGCAGTGAAACATCTTGTAGTAACATCGGTAGAACGTTACGTAGGAAATCAGCATACATTGCACCATTTAGTTTGCCATCGATAAAATGGGGGCCAATTATCCTTCCTTCCATAATGTCGCACCATACATTAGCCCACCACGGTCGCTGATGTTCCACTTGTTGCAGCCATCGTGGGTTTTCCGTTTCCCAATAGTGCATATTATGCCGGTTTACGTTACCGCAGTTGGTGAATGACGCTTCGCCGCTAAATAGAACGCGTGCAAAAAATCTGTCATCGTCCCGTAATTTCTCTTGTGCCCAGTGGCAGAACTATAAACGACGTTCAAAGTCGTCGCCATGCAATTCCTGGTGCGTAGAAATATGGTACGGGTGCAATCGATGTTGATGTAGCATTTTCAACACCGACGTTTTTGAGATTCCCGAATCTCGCGCAATTTGTGTGCTACTGATGTTCGGATTAGCCGCGACAGCAGCTAAAACACCTACTTGGGCATCATGATTTGTTGCAGGTCGTGGGTGACGTTTCAAATGTAGCTGAACATTTCCTGTTTCCTTAAATAACCTAACTACCCGACGAAAGGATGGTGTCGTCTAGGAAGCAGCATACATAGCACACGCCCGTTGGGCATTTTGATCTACATCTACATCTACATCTACATCCACATCCATACTCCGCAAGCCACCTGACGCTGTGTGGCGGAGGGTACCTTGAGTACCTCTGTCGGTTCTCCCTTCTATTTCAGTCTCGTATTGTTCGTGGAAAGAAGGATTGTCGGTATGCCTCCGTGTGGGCTCTAATCTCTCTGATTTTATCCTCGTGCTCTCTTCGCGAGATATACGTAGGGGGGAGCAATATACTGCTTGACTCCTCGGTGAGGGTATGTTCTAGAAACTTCAACAAAAGCCCGTACCGAGTTACTGAGCGTCTCTCCTGCAGAGTCTTCCACTGGAGTTTATCTATCATCTCCGTAACGCTTTCGCGATTACTAAATGGTCCTGTAACTAAGCGCGCTGCTCTCCTTTGGATCTTCTCTATCTCTTCTATCAACCCTATCTGGTACGGATCCCACACTCGTGAGCAGTATTCAATCAGTGGGCGAACAAGTGTACTGTAATCTACTTCCTTTGTTTTCGGATTGCATTTCCTTAGGATTCTTCCAATGAATCTGTCTGGCATCAACTTTATATGATCATTCCATTTTAAATCACTCCTAATGCGTACTCCCAGATAATTTATGGAATTAACTGCTTCCAGTTGCTGTCCTGCTATATTGTAGCTAAATGATGTATTCGCAGCACATTACACTTGTCTACACTGAGATTCAAGTGACATTCCCTGCACCATGCGTCAATTCATTGCAGCTCCTCCTGCATTTCAGCAGAATTTTCCATTGTTACAACCTCTCGATATACCACAGCATCATCCGCAAAAAGCCTCAGTGAACTTCCGATGTTATCCACAAGGTCATTTATGTATATTGTGAATAGCAACGGTCCTACGACACTCCCCTGCGGCACACCTGAAATCACTCTTACTTCGGAAGACTTCTCTCCATTGAGAATGACATGCTGCGTTCTGTTATCTAGGAACTCTTCAATCCAATCACACAATTGGTCTGATAGTCCACATGCTCTTACTTTGTTCATTAAACGACTGTGGGGAACTGTATCGAACGCCTTGCGGAAGTGAAGAAACACGGCATCTACCTGGGAACCCGTGTCTGTAGCCCTCTGAGTCTCGTGGACGAGTAACGCGAGCTGGGTTTCACACGATCGTCTTTTTCTAAACCCATGTATGCTGATTCCTACAGAGTAGATTTCTAGTCTCCAGAAAAGTCATTATACTCGAACATAATACGTGTTCCAAAATTCTACAACTGATCGACGTTAGAGATATAGGTCTGCAAATCTGATCGACGTCCCTTCTTGAAAACGGGGATGACCTGTGCTCTTTTCCAATCCTTTGGAACGCTACGCTCTTCTAGAGATCTACGGTACACCGCTGCAAGAAGGGGGGGCAAGTTCCTTCGCGTACTCTGTGTAAAATGGAACTGGTATCCCATCAGGTCCAGCGGCCTTTTCTCTTTTGAGCGATTTTAATTGTTTCTCTATGCCTCTGTCGTCTATTTCGATATCTACCATTTTGTCATCTGTGCGACAATCTAGGGAAGGTACTACAGTGCAGTCTTCCAATAGCCATACATCAAAACGATATCGACGTTTTCCGCAATTGGTAAACGGTCCATTTTAACACGGGTATTGTATCACGAAGCAAATACCGTCCGCACTGGCGGAATGTTACGTGATACCACGTACTTATACGTTTGTGACTGTTACAGCGCCATCTTTCACAAAGCGAAAAAAGTGGTCCAACGAAAACATTCATATCTCTTTACATACTACACGAATATGTAATAAAAATGGGGGTTCCTATTTTAAAAATCGCAGTTGATATCCGTTTGATCTATGGCAGGGCCATCTAGAGGGCCAACCATAGCGCCATCTGGTTTCCCCCTTCAAGCTAGACGAGTTTCGTTCTTTGTAGTTTTTTCGTTTGATGCTTATCAATGGACCACCCTGTATAGCTTTTTTCAGATTCCACGTGTTTCCTATGGATACTTCTGTCCCCGAATCTGTTATCTATGAGTTTGAGATAAGACCAGCAATTCCATCTCAGGGCTGTTCAAACCGTGAACTGGAAAAAAAAGTTAGGTTTCATGATAGACATAAATAATGCCCAGTTTGAAGAATATGTCCCTCCACGTTACAATCACTTTCAAAGTACTTACAATGATGCACTTTTATCAGAGTGGTCAGTTGGAGAATGCGCAAATTATCGATCCCTCAATTTCCTCATAACCTGTCCCCGATGCTGCACTACAATAAGAAGAACCAAAAGCACTTTTGTTTTAATTCTAGGGTCGGGAAGTTTTTCTCAAAACCTACTTCCAGACCGAAATAGCACAGCTACATCTCCTGCTGTAGCAAGTGGTGCTAGTGAACCCGATACATAAACTGTTCTAGAATTATTTTAGGAAATAAGTGTTGTAAAAAAAATGAGACAGCCTTCGTACTTTTTGTCTACAGTATTCGTAAATTGAATCTGAGTTTACAGTAATGTACTTTTCAAATAAAACTGAAAAATCACAAACCATCACTGCAAATGACAAATAATTAGTTACTGATCGAACAGGCCACAAAAGTTCTTCTTCCAGTCAGATGGCTTTTGTAAAAACAGTGTCGTTCTCTTTCACTTCATCTCGGGGAATATCCACTAACTCATAAAATGAATGTGCCGACTGACATTCTCACGAAACTGAAAAATTTTGACACTGAAAGAAGCCGTTTGCAGGGCTTAATTTCGGCCGGAACGCGTTACGGCACCTCCCAGAGACCCTTTATTTTCTTTCTCTCTTTTGTTTACAGTTCAGCACCGGAGATTTGAAATAGTACACGTGTATTAAATCACAACGTAACTATAATTTGCCGCTACAACCAGCTTTGATGCTGCCGCCATTGTTACTACTATGCTGAAGTTACGTGCCGATTGTTCATATGCGGCGACCCGCTGCTTGGCCCGGCCAGTGGCGCCACGGAATAGAGTTGTGTCAAGGCCGCCAGAAATTTCAAACAACAATAGTGGTTTTTCAGTTCAGTTTTTACACGTAGAGTATCATGTTAATTAAATGGTAAAGACCTTTCTCTTTGGCTAGTAACATAGAAACTGCTTAATTATTTTGCGAGTGTAAAAGTAAATCATAGATATTTTTTATTCCATTAGTTACATTTTACATTTAGAAGCGAATTTATTTATTACCTGTAGAAATAAAACTAGTGATTTGTTTCTCACTCAGAATCTGACTGAAGAAGATTACATATAGTCTTTCCCCGTGGCAGTGTAACATGATGTGGGGAGGAGAGTAGAGGAGAGCAGGAAGATTACGGCAGTCTCAGGGTGAGGAGGGGGCAGGGGGAATGTTTTATCTTTATCTTGCATTGTTATCAACTCAGGCGCGACGCAACGATCAGCTGCTTTGGTACAAAAAATGTTCAAATGTGTGTGAAATCTTATGGGACTTAACTGCTAAGATCACCAGTCCCTAAGCTTACACAAGACTTAACCCAATTATCCTAAGGACAAACACACACACCCATGCCTGAGGGAGAACTCGAACCTCCGCCGGGACCAGCCGCACAGTCCATGACTGCAGCGGGTACAAAATGCACACAGAATTAACGTTTCGTGAAGACGTGAGAAATCGGAATTGTACGAGACCCAGATGGAGCAGGAATATCTTCATCGTCATTAACCGCTAACTTCCCGTCTCCGGCCATCCTGATTTAGGTTTTCCGTGATTTCCCTAAATCACTTCAGGCAAATGCCGGGATGGTTCCTCTGAAAGGGCACGGCCGATTTCCTTCCCCAAACTTCCCTCACCCGAGCTTGCGCTCCGTCTCTAATGACCTCGTTGTCGACGGGACGTTAAACACTAATCTCCTCCTCCTCCTCCTCCTAACCGCTAAATGCCTTGTTGATTAATACTGAACACACGTTCATAGAGCAGCTACAAAGCAACTGTTCGAACGTTGCGGCTGGCAGCATTTGAAAACATGTCATATTCTCGAAGCCTACCGACTTGTGCCAATAGGTATGAAGCAAAGTGACACTGGTACGGCTGGCAGCTGTTGTTTATACTGGAACCTTGTGGTGTTATGTTTTTGATTATATGATATTATGGTTTAAAAACCTGAATTTCAGAACAGTATTTTCTAAAAAATGATTTCTCATTGTAAGTCTTATCACAAGTCTCTCTCTGTGGTCGGCGGGGGGAGGGGGGGGGGGGAGGAGTGGTTGGTAGAAGGGGACGTGTTCCGGCACCTAAAAGTTTAGAAATGAAGCACTGGCCGTTTGTGTCAAGATCAGCAACAAAGGGATGTACTCAGAACCTCTTCTTTTTGTGCATTCTCTTTTTATTTTGATAACACATAGACATGTTCTAACTTTCTGATACCGGTATCCATTTCGATGCTGAGCGCAAAGAAATTCTTCTGACGTCTCTGCCGGCATTTTGTTTAGTCCACGCAGAATACTGTGGCCGGTAGATGCACAGACGGGTTGGCACACATGGGGATTGCGATAGTGGTGGGGGTTATAGGCAGGCATTGTAGGGGACATGGACAGCGCTGGAGGGGAAGAGCTGCTCTAAACTGAAGCCCGTGCTCACATTTTTTTTTTTTTTTATAAATATGAAATGGAGCCCCTCCGCACCCACACTTGCATGGTGACCATTCCAAAAGATCTAATGTACCTGTGCTTTGGTCAGTATCTAAAAAGAATTACGCCAAAAATGCAACGATTTCACAAAAAGGTTCAAATGGCTTTGAGCACTATGGGATGTAACATCTGAGGTCATCAGTCCTCTAGAACTTAGAACTACTTAAACCTAACTAACCTAAGGACGTCACACACATCCATGCCCGAGGCAGGTCGCGCGGTTCCAGATTGAAGCACCTAGAACCGCTCGGTCACACCGGCTGGCTGCAGCGATTTATTTTCGCCTCATTAGTTAACCATTTGCAATTTTCAGAGAAGCGCTGTGAGTGGCGAATTTTGAGAAAAACCTACATATTTCTGTGGTTGCCAAGATAAAATCTGCTTCTTTTGTCAAAACACAGCGGTGTTTACACAGTCTCACCTCACTAACAGGTTGTGCAAACACAATTGCGAGAGAATTATGAAACAATGGGTTATTAAGTTTAAGTGAGGAACTGAGGAAAAGTAAGATCAGCACCTCATGAAAAAGCATATCCTGTACAAAAAAGATGTGTAATGTCTTCACTTATTCTGTTCCAAAACCCAGAGCATTTCTCGTTTAGCAGTCTAATGATGGCCCTTAAAAATTACATTCTTTCATCAAAAAAGTATATAGTTAATGGAATAACGTGGTAGAGAATGAAGTTTTTCGTAATAACGATATGGAAAAATGCTCTCCTCATTGTGTGCTATCATTTGCTGTGATCTGAAACTATTTATGAAATATGAAGAATATTGTGGATATTTCACTCTGGCCTTATCGCTGGTGTGGCGCCATCAGAAATGAGTGTGGTACATCAGACCAGTTTTCTCGAAAATGGTGACAGTCACCTCTACTGAAGTCTAAACAAAAATCAGTATTTTAGCTAAATTTCGTACCCAGCAACATATTGTGTAATGTGCACGAAATGCAAAATCATAGCGACCTCTGTTTTTCATTGTAAACTCTTCCAAATTTTGGGCAGTGTCCTACTTCCACGTAAATATTACAACTATGACGTTAACGAAATGACTGGCACATTGTCATGAACCTGACGTATAAGGCTATACGTAAAGGAAACATGATTTTTTTTTATCGAATGTTGTTGTTGTGGTCTTCAGTCCTGAGACTGGTTTGATGCAGCTCTCCATGCTACTCTATCCTGTGCAAGCTTCTTCATCTCCCAGTACCTACTGCAACCTACATCCTTCTGAATCTGCTTAGTGTATTCATCTCTTGGTCCCCCCCTACGATTTTTACCCTCCACGCTGCCCTCCAATACTAAATTGGTGATCCCTTGATGCCTCAGAACATGTCCTACCAACCGATCCCTTCTTCTGGTCAAGTTGTGCCACAAACTTCTCTTCTCCCCAATCCTATTCAATACTTCCTCATTAGTAATGTGATCTACCCATCTAATCTTCAGCATTCTTCTGTAGCACCACATTTCGAAAGCTTCTATTCTCTTCTTGTCCAAACTATTTACCGTCCATGTTTCACTTCCATACATGGCTACACTCCATACAAATACTTTCAGAAATGACTTCCTGACACTTAAATCTATACTCGATGTTAACAAATTTCTCTTCTTCAGAAACGCTTTCCTTGCCATTGCCAGTCTACATTTTATATCCTCTCTACTTCGACCATCGTCAGTTATTTTGCTCCCCAAATAGCAAAACTCCTTTACTACTTTAAGTGTCTCATTTCCTAATCTAATACCCTGAACATCACCCGACTTAATTCGACTACATTCCATTATCCTCGTTTTACTTTTGTTGATGTTCATCTTATATCCTCCCTTCAAGACACCATCCATTCCGTTCAACTGCTCTGCCAAGTCCTTTGCTGTCTCTGACAGAATTACAATGTCATCGGCGAACCTCAACGTTTTTATTTCTTCTCCATGGATTTTAATACCTACTTCGAATTTTTCTTTTGTTTCCTTTACTGCTTGCTCAATATACAGATTGAATAACATCGGGGAGAGGCTACAACCCTGTCTTACTCCCTTCCCAACCACTGCTTCCCTTCCATGTCCCTCGACTCTTATAACTGCCATCTGGTTTATGTACAAATTGTAAATAGCCTTTCGCTCCCTGTATTTTATTCCTGCCACCTTTAGAATTTGAAAGAGAGTATTCCAGTCAACATTGTCAAAAGCTTTCTCTAAGTCTACAAATGCTAGGAACGTAGGTTTGCCTTTCCTTAATCTTTCTTCTAAGATAAGTCGTAAGGTCAGTATTGCTTCACGTGTTCCAGTATTTCTACGGAATCCAAACTGATCTTCCCCGAGGTCGGCTTCTACTAGTTTTTCCATTCGTGTTAGTATTTTCCAGCTGTGGCTTATTAAACTGATTGTTCGGTAATTTTCACATCTGTCAACACCTGCTTTCTTTGGGATTGGAATTATTATATTGTTCTTGAAGTCTGAGGGTATTTCGCCTGTTTCATACATCTTGCTCACCAGATGGTAGAGTTTTGTCAGGACTGGCTCTCCCAAGCCGTCAGTAGTTCCAATGGAATGTTGTCTACTCCCGGGGCCTTGTTTCGACTCAGGTCTTTCAGTGCTCTGTCAAACTCTTCACGCAGTATCGTATCTCCCATTTCATCTTCATCTACATCCTCTTCCATTTCCATAATATTGTCCTCAAGTGCATCGCCCTTGTGTAGACCCTCTATATACTCCTTCCACCTTTCTGCTTTCCCTTCTTTGCTTAGAACTGGGTTTCCATCTGAGCTCTTGATATTCATACAAGTGCTTCTCTTATCTCCAAAGGTCTCTTTAATTTTCCTGTAGGCAGTATCTATCTTACCCCTAGTGAGATAAGCCTCTACATCCTTACATTTGTTTTCTAGCCGTCCCTGCTTAGTCATTTTGCACTTCCTGTCGATCTCATTCTTGAGACGTTTGTATTCCTTTTTGCCTGCTTCATTTACTGCATTTTTATATTTTCTCCTTTCATCATTTAAATTCAATATTTCTTCTGTTACCCAAGGATTTCTACTAGCTCTCGTCATTTTACCTACTTGATCCTCTGCTGCCTTCACTACTTCATTCCTCAAAGCTACCCATTCTTCTTCTACTGTATTTCTTTCCCCCATTCCTGTAAATTGTTCCCTTATGCTCTCCCTGAAACTCTGTACAACCTCTGGTTCTTTCAGTTTATCCAGGTCCTATCTCCTTAAATTCGTTCCCACCTTTTTGCAGTTTCTTCAGTTTTAATCTACAGGTCATAACCAATAGATTGTCCACATCTGCCCCTGGAAACGTCTTTTAATTTACAACCTGGTTCCTAAATCTCTGCCTTACCATTAAATAATCTATCTGATACCTTTTAGTATATCCAGTGTTCTTTCATGTATACAACCTTCTATCATGATTCTTAAACCAAGTGTTAGCTATGATTAAGTTGTGCTCCGTGGAAAATTCTACCAGGCGGCTTCCTCTTTCATTTCTTAGCCCCAATCCATATTCACCTACCACGTTTCCTTCTCTCCCTTTTCCTACACTCGAATTCCAGTCACCCATGACTATTAAATTTTCGTCACCCTTCACTATTTGAACAATTTCTTTTATCTCATCATACATTTCTTCAATTTCTTCGTCATCTGCAGAGCTAGTTGGCATATAAACTTGTACTACTGTAGTAGGCGTGAGCTTCGTATCTATGTTGGCCGCAATAATGCGTTCACTATGCTGTTTGTAGTAGCTTACCCGCACTCCTATTTTCCTATTCATTATTAAACCTACTCCTGCATTACCCCTATTTGACTTTGTGTTTATAACCCTGTAGTCACCTGTCCAGAAGTCTTAGTTTCTGTAAAATCGTTTGAGAAAGACTGCAGGACGTGCGCCTCGGTTCTGTCATCGGCGACCAGCCGAAAGGTGGCAACCACTTGTCGGCCTACCCTTCCAAACAAACGAATGAACTCACCTAGCGATTTTGGACGAAAGTTGGTCACTGCGCATCGACCACCGTATCCCGCACACACTCTACCGGCAGACCAGGGTACTGCTGGCAGAGCTGCCACGGCTTCCCAGTGTGGTAGGGCTCTCAGATTACTAGCCGCCCCTAACCAGTTTCTCTAAGCAAGGTGCTTCCCCTACCAAAATTTTTAATTCCAGAAGTTAGTTTCCTACTGTACTCTGCGCAGACAGAACACAGTGTGTGATGACTCGCAATGGCAGTGAGACTGGTGTGTGGAAGAAGCAGTCAGTTCCTATGGTCGATAACGGCAGAATTCACCAGAAGCAAAGTCCAGGGCGTAGTGAGAATCAAGTCGTAAGCGATATGAGAACAGTGCAGGAAGCAATACGAATCAAATACGTAAACAGAGACATGGTCGCCGCGCGGTTCTGGCGCTGCAGACTGGAACCGCGAGACCGCTACGGTCGCAGGTTCGAATCCTGCCTCGGGCATGGATGTCTGTGACGTCCTTAGGTTAGTTAGGTTTAACTAGTTCTAAGTTCTAGGGGACTAATGACCTCAGCAGTTGAGTCCCATAGTGCTCAGAGCCATTTTTTTTTTAGAGACATGGTCGATCACTCTATTATTTAATGGGCCACACTAAAGACTTTAAAGAATAGCGAGAATCGCCAGACAAGTGTGGGGTCGCGGTATTTACTCGTACGCTCTCTGATCAGAAATATCCCGACATCCCCGTGTAATGCAGAATTGACCACTAGATGTTATGAGAGGCGGACCTGCCAGTATAAAAGTAGGGGGGGGGGGGGGGGGGGAGTACTGAGCTATCAGTAGAGAAACAGCAGCAGCAGCAAGGATCAATCAGAAACGCTCAGTGACTTCGAATAAGAACTATAACGGCCGTCACCTGAAAGTCATCTCACTGTGCTACAGCATTGATAGTTAGCGATAATTTCAAATGTTGGAAAAGATTACGAAAATATTTTACTATCCCTATTTTAAGCCCAGAATCACTGACAAATTTGCACTGAAAACCATATATGAAAATTCTCAAAGTGTATGGATGCGTATGATACATATTTTATAGTGAAAACATAAAAAGTACTCCCAGATAGAAAAGAACAGTTTCAAACATAAGACGTGTGAAACTGTTCCGCCTGTGCAATGAAAAATGTCGTCGCTGATGAATTTGCGTTCTATTAGACCTTGTAGAAACTTCTAGCGAGAAAGCTGTTACGAAAACCATGAAATCAATTTTGGTAACATCTTAGACGTAAGAATCGTATCGTGTCATGTATGACTCCATTTTATATTCGAGAGGTTTCGTGCACTACACCTTGTATGTCGCTGACAGGATAATAAGTTCCGAAGGCCCCCTTACTGGAAGCGAGGATATTTCCTACGTCCGCAACATTTTTTATTTGTGGCTCTCACTGATCCTTCGACACTTCACTCATCACCGAAATCGCCGCTCTACATTATACAAAAGTGCTTTCATGTTAATATTTGCGTTGAATTCGAGCAAAATATATTTTTGGGTGTGGTTGTGTGAAACCCAAGTTTATTGAAGTGTGGTTCGAGTCTATTGTTCTTAGCACGCAGTAAGTGTATTTTACACAAAACGTAGTTCTTGCTGCTGCAATGTCTCTGCATTCCATTGCAAATTTTGGTCCATCATTACACTTTCTGAATCAAAAACCAAGTGAGCGGATGTCTCTGAGGCACAATCATTAACTATGTCATGGGCATCACCGTCGTATTTTTCTACCCGTCGTATACTCTCTGTTGTAGTAGCGAAGTATAGTTCCATGCACTAACTTTTTGCCGAAATCGGCAAATTCCGTACGTTCCGTTTTCATTTACATTCCTGTCTTGGAAAATCAAAATACGTTCTTACATCTAGACATTCTGACAATGTTACTGCACTGTTAATACAGAATACAGTCGATTCGGAAACACCACCAGGCCGGCCGCGGTGGTCTAGCGGTTCTAGGCGCTACAGTCTGGAACCGTGGACTGCTACGGTCGCAGGTTCGAATCCTGCCTCGGGCATGGATGTGTTTGATGTCCTTAGGTTAGTTAGGTTTAAGTAGTTCTTAGTTCTAGGGGACTGATGACCACAGATGTTAAGTCCCATAGTGCTCAGAGCCATTTGAACCATTTTTTTGAACACCGCCAGTTTTGTTGCAAAATTTCTGCTATTCCTGGCTTCTTCACTGTTGGCTGATCACTATAAAACTTCAGTACATTCAATACGACAATTTTAGATTGCTTTTGAATGTCTTTTCGCCCTTGTACACCTACCGGAGTAGCACTACATGTAGGTCACTTGTCCTGCATTTCGCTCACTAACAATACACATCAACGCATTGTTCCAAGGAGGATTCAAACTACACGTGAACGCACGATATCGCACGGGAACAATGAACATTCATATGGCGCTGAGGTACCGCACCGATAAACACTGTACGTGTGGCAGAAAAGCTATGAGATAGGCGAATCGCAGCAATTAGCGCCGGCGGGCTGCAGGAGGCGGTTGTGACCTTGAGGTGTCGCATTTCGTAACGGCCGCTCTTGTCATTGGATGTCACCTGAGTAACATGAGGGACATTTCAAACCTTCTGCAGCTACCCAAGTCGACTGTTGATGACGTGATCGTGAAATGGGAACGCGTAGGAACAACCATTGCTAAACCAAGACCAGACAGACATTACGCACTTGAGAGCACTACCGAGGGTCGTTGTACAAAATCTCAAGAAATTAGCGCAAGGAATCAGTCTCAAGTTCCAAAGTGTTGCCAACAGTCCAGCTAGCACAATGACAGTGTGTAGGAAGTCAAAAACGAATATGGTACATGGATCGGCCCCACATTTCTGTAGTTGACGCTAAGTGACACTTGAGGTAGAGTAAAGAGCAATGTCACTGGACAGTGGATGGCTGCAAAATGAGTGATTTGGAACGGTGAATCACGATATAGTCTGTGGCAATCAGGTGGAAAGGTTTGGGTTTGGCGAATGCTGGGAGGGTGTGTCGTGCCAACAGTGAAGTTCAGAGGAGGTGGTGTTATGTGGGTGGTTCCCTTATTGTACTTAAATAATGCCTAATGTGGATATATTTTATAGTAATGTTTGCTGTGTACGATAGAGGAACAGTTCAGAGATAATCATTGTGTCAGCATGACAATACGCCATCTCATAAATCCACATTTGTGCGTCAATTGTTTACGGATAATTACATTCCTGAATGGACTGGCTTGTCCGAAGTTCCGGCCTGAACCCAACTTTTACGACGAGGTAGAACGCCACCTTTTCTCCAGACTCCAGCGTCCAACATTACAACTCCCTCTGGTTTCGGTTCTTGAGGAAGAATTGACTGCCATTGGTTCTCAAACGTACGAGCAAGTGAAGGGTGGACGCAGCCATTATTAAAGTGCACTAATAAGTGTCTGGATACATTTGACCTGATAGTGTACGTGTTACTGTCGCATCAGTGGACAGTATGCCACATTCCAGTGGCAGCAGAGCCGTCCATGAGACCATGCTGCGCCTGTGCTGCGAAGTATACAGGGTGGTCCATTGATCGTGACCGGGCCAAATATTTCACGAAATAAGCGTCAAACGAAAAAACTGCAAAGAACGAAACTTGTCTACCTTGAAGGGGGAAACCAGACGGCGCTATGGTTGGCCCGCTAGATGGCGCTGTCATAGGCCAAATAGATGTCAACGTCGTTTTTTTTTAAATAGGAACCCCTATTTTTATTACATATTCGTGAAGTACGTAAAGAAATATGAATGTTTTAGTTGGACCACTTTTTTCGCTTTGTGATAGATGGCGCTGTAATAGTCACAAACATATGGCTCACAATTTTAGACGAACAGTTGGTAACAGGTAGGTTTTTTAAATTAAAATACAGAACGTAGCTACGTTTGAACATTTTATTTCGGTTGTTCCAATGCGATACATGTGTCTTTGTGAACTTATCATTTCTAAGAATGCATGCTGTTACAGCGTGATTACCTGTAAATACCACATTAATGCAATAAATGCTCAAAATGATGTCCGTCAACCTCAATGAATCTGCCAATACGTGTAACGACATTCCTCTCAACAGCGACTAGTTCGCCTTCCGTAATGTTCGCACATGCATTGACAATGCGCTGACGCATGTTGTCAGGCGTCGTCGGTGGATTACGAAAGCAAATATCCTTCAACTTTCCCCACAGAAAGAAATCCGGATACGTCAGATCCGGTGAACGTGCGGGCCATGGTATAATGCTTCGACGACCAATCCACCTGTCATGAAATACGATATTCAATACCGCTTCAACTGCACGCGAGCTAAGTGCCGGACATCCATCGTGTTGGAAGTACATCGCCATTCTGTCATGCAGTGAAGCATGTTGTAGTAACATCGGTAGAACATTACGTAGGAAATCAGCATACATTGCACCATTTAGATTGCCTTCGATAAAATGAGGGCCAATTATCCTTCCTCCCATAATGCCGCACCATACATTAACCCGCCAAGGTCGCTGATGTTCCACTTGTCGCAGCCATCGTGGATTTTCTGTTGCCCAGTAGTGCACATTACGCCGGTTTAGGTTACCCCAGTTGGTGAATGACGCATCGTCGCTAAATAGAACGAGTGCAAGAAATCTGTCATCGTCCCGTAATTTTTCTTGTGCCCAGTGACAGAACTGTAGACGTCGTTCAAAGTCGTCGCCATGCAATTCCTGGTGCATAGAAATATGGTACGGGTGCAATCGATGTTGATGTAGCATTCTCAACACCGACGTTTTTGAGATTCCCCATTCCCGCACAATTTCTCTGTTACTGATGTGCGGGTTAGCCGCGACAGCAGCTAAAACACCTACTTGGGCATCATCATTTGTTGCAGGTCGTGGTTGACGTTTCACATGTGGATGAACACTTTCTCTTTCCTTAAATAACGTAACTATCCGGCGAACGGTCCAGGCACTTGGATGATGTCGTCCAGGATACCGAGCAGCATACACAGCACACGTCCGTTCGGCATTTTGATCACAATAGCCATACATTAACACGATATTGACCTTTTCCGCAATTGGTAAACAGTCCATTTTAACATGGGTAATGTATCACGATGCAAATACCGTCAGCACTGGCGGAATGTTACGTGATACCACATACTTATACGTTTGTGACTAATACAGCGCCATCTATTACAAAGCGAAAAAAGTGGTCGAACTAAAACATTCATATTTCTTCACGTACTACACGAATATTTGATAAGAAATGGAGGTTCCTATTTAAAAAAAAAATGTCCGTTTGACCTATGGCAGCGCCATCTAGCGGGCCAACCATAGCGCCATCTGGTTTCCCCCTTCAAGCTAGGCGAGTTTCGTTCTTTGTAGTTTTTTCGTTTGATGCTTATTTCGTGAGATATTTTGCCCGTCACTATCAATGCCCAACCCTGTATACTCCTTCACTATTTACAACAGTTTGGCAACGCTGGAATTGCTTTCCAATTCCGCCACTGTGGAAATCACGTGGTTTTGAGGAATAGAATTTGTCGAACCGTGTTCAGAACTTATTTTCACACGGAAAATAAGTTCCTTGAAGTTTATTTGATAGAGGGCGGTAAAGGTGAAAATCTGAGGGCACAAGGTCGCATGAATAAGGTGGGTGCGGAATGACTTCCCGGCCCAACTCCTGTATAGTGTTCTATGTCAGTCTAGCAGAGTGTGGGCGGGCCTTATTGTGGAATAGCATCACTTCACACATCCTCCAGGTCGTTGTTCTTGGAGTGGATCTGCAAGAAATTTCAGTGTTGACAATAAATGTCAGCAGTTATGGCTCCACCGCGGGGAAGCAATTCGTAGTACACCACACCGTAGTTTTTCTACCAGGTGCATAACACTACCTTTTGTGGACGCACCCAGGTCTTGATACACGGAGCTGCTGTTTTGTTTTCCTTATGTCAGCATACAGACATCGTTTCTCGTCATCAGTAACGATACAGGATAGGAACTGCCGGTGCTGCTCACGAGCCAATTAATGACGAGCACGCAGAGATAAAATGGCTCGGAGTACTATGGGACTCAACTGCTGTGGTCATAAGTCCCCTAGAACTTAGAAGTACTTAAACCTAACTAACCTAAGGACAACACACAACACCCAGCCATCACGAGGCAGAGAAAATCGCTGACCCCGCCGGGAATCGAACCCGGGAACGCAGAGATACACGTAAGGCCACCTGGTGATTTTTGTGACTTTGGGCACGTGGCTACCCATACACCCGATTCTTGAATCTTCGCCACTGCATGAAAATGTCGCACGATGGAAGAATGATCACAGTTCACCACATCTGACAGTTCTCGAGTATACTGACGTGTATCATTGTGGATTAATGCGTTTCAGCTATCTTCATCAAACCAGAAAGATATTTGAAACGTGGTCGTAGTCAAGGGAAGGCAGGATTCGGTTACGACTATGGACAGGACCGTAATCAGTTGCTATTAGCTCCCATTTACAATTACACACAATTTATTTTAAACCGGTAATTCTAGACTCAACAATAAGTAAAAAATACCACACGTATTAATGAAGGAATAAACAACAGTGTAAATGATAGTGTTTTCAGTGAGTTACAGTTTACCAAATCACCATTAAATACAAATACAACAGATAATGTTTTGAAAGCAAGCCACTGTGATCTGGGCAGAAGGCCTTACACGCCAGGAATGGCAATAAATTAAGAATTGTTTAAAACCCGGTGCAACTTACAATTACAGGTATTGAAATATTAAAGGCAAGTCGCCACGAACACAGCAGACGGCGTCAGAGGCCAGGAATGGCAGTAAATAAGATTTTAAAGGCTTACTGCGTAAATACAAATACCAAATTAGAATTTTAAGGCAAATGACCACAATCACGGCCGAAGGCCTTACACGCCAGGAACGGCAATAATATAAAAAATTTAGAAACCTGTTGTAAAACAGCAAATACAATAGCAAGGGTTAATTAAAAAAAAACAAGCAACTGATCACCAAACGGGTCAAATAAGATGATGGTTAGCTTTGTAACACAAGAGGCCACAGACGGTTCTCCAGGCATCGACCTCTGAGAATGTCCGGCAACAAACACCTTCGTAAACGATGAGATAGGCAGCCAAGAGTTGCATTCACTTCACAAGATGGTAACTCAGACTAGTGGCAGTCTAACAAATGACTAATGATAATCTTGCTGAAGCTACCTGACGTCCGGTAAATCAAATGCAACGATGGAACAATACGCCAAAGCCGGGACCGGCGGTCTGCACTACGTCCCCAGAATACTGTGTTTAGAGAGCCCCGAACGAGAAAGGAACCACTACCACCAGAGTAGAAAGCACTCCACTCGCTGCTCTTCGCCTCGGCGACCTACGAGCAACAACACGAACCCAATTCACTGGAGAATCACGAGATATCACAATGGTGGAGATTTCTCTACTTGGATTGAAATAAACTCGTCTTAAGGCTTGCTGGATCCGGTTTACGACGGGGTTGTCCACCCTCGTGACCACAGCCCTTCCATCCGGCAGGCCACGCGTGCGGCCAGCGGCCCCTGCGTGTTCGCTCACTGAGCAGACCTGGCTCCTCCTGAGTCCCCAACCACCACACTCACACGACCCGGAAAAACAACGACGTCGCCACAAAGATAGGGCAACAGTTACTACGAGGGCAGTTCAATAAGTAATGCAACACATTTTTTTTCTGAAACAGGGGTTGTTTTATTCAGCATTGAAATACACCAGGTTATTCCCCAATCTTTTAGCTACACAACACTATTTTTCAACGTAATCTCCATTCAATGCTACGACCTTACGCCACCTTGAAATGAGGGCCTGTATGCCTGCACGGTACCATTCCACTGGTCGATGTCGGAGCCAACGTCGTACTGCATCAATAACTTCTTCATCATCCGCGTAGTGCCTCCCACGGATTGCGTCCTTCATTGGGCCAAACATATGGAAATCCGACGGTGCGAGATCGGGGCTGTAGGGTGCATGAGGAAGAACAGTCCACTGAAGTTTTGTGAGCTCCTCTCGGGTGCGAAGACTTGTGTGAGGTCTTGCGTTGTCATGAAGAAGGAGAAGTTCGTTCAGATTTTTGTGCCTACGAACGCGCTGAAGTCGTTTCTTCAATTTCTGAAGAGTAGCACAATACACTTCAAGGTTGATCGTTTGACCATGGGGAAGGACATCGAACAGAATAACCCCTTCAACGTCCCAGAAGACTGTAACCATGACTTTATCGGCTGAGGGTATGGCTTTAAACTTTTTCTTGGTGGGGGAGTGGGTGTGGCGCCACTCCATTGATTGCCGTTTTGTTTCAGGTTCGAAGTGATGAACCCATGTTTCATCGCCTGTAACAATCTTTGACAAGAAATTGTCACCCTCAGCCACATGACGAGCAAGCAATTCCGCACAGATGGTTCTCCTTTGCTCTTTATGGTGTTCGGTTAGACAACGAGGGACCCAGCGGGAACAAACCATTGAATATCCCAACTGGTGAACAATTGTGACAGCACTACCAACAGAAATGTCAAGTTGAGCACTGAGTTGTTTGATGGTGATCCGTCGATCATCTCGAACGAGTGTGTTCGCACGCTCCGCCATTGCAGGAGTCACAGCTGTGCACGGCCGGCCCGCACGCGGGAGATCAGACAGTCTTGCTTGACCTTGCGGCGATGATGACACACGCTTTGCCCAACGACTCACCGTGCTTTTGTCCACTGCCAGATCACCGTAGACATTCTGCAAGCGCCTATGAATATCTGAGATGCCCTGGTTTTCCGCCAAAAGAAACTCGATCACTGCCCGTTGTTTGCAACGCACACCCGTTACAGACGCCATTTTAACAGCTCCGTACAGCGCTGCCACCTGTCGGAAGTCAATGAAACTATATGAGACGAAGCGGGAATGTTTGAAAATATTCCACAAGAAATTTCCGGTTTTTTCAACCAAAATTGGCCGAGAAAAAAAATGTGTTGCATTACTTATTGAACTGGCCTCGTACATATCGATAACCGCCGCTGCTGCCTCTAGCGGACAGGCAACGCTTGCAAAACCGAGTCGCGCCAGTCAACACGGGAAGAAGACAAACAACCGCAACTATGCCAACAAAACGACACCGTTTGGCCTGCAACACAGGGCGGAATCCTACAAACTGCACCAACGCGAGCCGCAGCGCGGCTCAGTATTCCTGAACGTGGAGAGTTTCTAATGTCAAAATGATCCTCCTTAAAAGGAGAAAACCATTTTCTTGACGTGCTCCGTCCAGAGTCATTATTACCACACATGGCGCAAATGTTTCTGGCTGCATCCGCTGCTGCCACCCTCTAGTGAACCTATACAGGAGGATATGTGGGAAATATTCCGGTTTCTCTACTTGGCACTCCTTTTTCTAGTGCCACTAATCCACTCACTATCTCGAAATGACAAAATGACAACATTACAACATTTAAACTCAGATAGCAACAGTGAACTAAAAAAAAAAAAAAAAGGCATTCGGTAAATAAACCCAGAGCAACCGAAACTGTAACATGCAAGATAAGAACACTACGAACTTATGCCCCAACTTAATAGGACAGAAACGAAGATTATTTGTTTTGTCAACCTTAAACGTGCAATTTTTTTAACAAGAAGTGACGGAAGAATACATAAATGCGATGGAAAAGGCAATTAAAGGAAAATCGAAAAAGGAACAGATCTTGCTAGCATGTATAGTATTGCGTTTTATGCGTTACAATTTGTGTGTGTGTGTGTGTGTGTGTGTGTGTGTGTGAGAGAGAGAGAGAGAGAGAGAGAGAGAGGAATTATTGACTGACGAAGCATCTGAACAACGGGTTACCGGTCCAGAGCAGCTGTCGACGGTATAATTCCCGTTTTCTGACGCCACCATGCAACCTGGACAACTGCATTAGGACGGCAGTATGAGAAATTATCGGCCGACGTGAGCGCGAATTGCCGTCGAAGGTGGCTGTAACTGCGACGTATTTGTGACAAAGCGAGCTAGGCGCTGGCTTTTGCGGCGAGAGAAAGGGCGGCCGAGCGGAAAATCCACTGTGGGGCGCCCGACCTCGCAGCGGTGCCGCGCTCGTCCATCACTCCGCTGCCGCTGCCGCTGCCGCCGCCGCCGCCCCTGCCGCCTCCGGGTGCAGATGGAGTGAGTGGAGGCCGAGACGTGACGCCGGCCGCAATGTTTGTCGCGAATTTCTGGGACATCCGCGCGCTATGTTGCGAACTACGCAGTGCCGCTGCTAATGAAATCACTCCTCGCTGCTCGAGCATCTACGAGATGGTATTTCATCTACGTGATTACTCTGCAATCAGGTCCGCATGCCCGTGACACCCCCTTCCCCTCCCCAACCAAGTGTTTGGGCTTACACAACACGCGATGGAAATTTTCTTGTACCAAAATGCTTTCTTAATATAATTTCTGCTTATGACTGAAAGTCAAGTGAAAGGAGTTTCACGTGTAAAGAACTAGATGAAAAACAGCAGAGGGAGATTCACGAAGCAACAGAGTACATGACGAACAGTTTCGTAACATTAATGAATCTAGACTGAAGAGCCAAAGAAACTAGTACACCTGCCTAATATCGTGTAGGGCCCCCGCTAGCATGCGGAAGTAACGCAACTCGACGTGTCATGGACTCGACTAATGTCTGAAGTAGTGCTGGAGGTAACTGACACCATGAATCCTGCCGGGCTGTCCATAAATCCGTGAGAGTACGACGGGGTGGAGACCTCTTCTCAACAGCACCTTGCAAGGCATCCCAGATTTGCTCAATAATATTCATGTCTGGTGAGTTCGGTGGCCAGCGCAAGTGTTTAAGCTCAGAGGAGTTTTCCTGGAGCCACTCTGTAGCAATTCTGGTCGTGTGGGGTGACGCATTGTCCTGCTGGAATCGCCCAAGTACGTCGGAATGCACAATGGACATGAATGGATGCCGGTGATCAGTCAGGATGCTTGCTTACGTGCCAACTGTCAGAGTCGCATCTAGACGTATCAGCGGTCCCATGTCACTCCAACTGCACACACCCTACGCCATTACAGAGCCTCCACCAGCTTCAACAGTCCCCTGCTGACATAGAGGGTCCATGGATTCATGAGGTTGTCTCCATACCCGTACACGTCCACCCGTTCGATACGGTCTGAAACGAGATTCGTCCTACCAGGCAGTACGTTTGTAGTCATCAATAGGGCAGTGTCGGTGTTGACGGGCCCAGAGGAGGCGTAAAGCTTTGTGTCGTGCAGTCATCAAGGATACACGAGTGAGCCTTCGGTTCCGAAAGACATATCGATGATGTTTTGTTGAATGGTTCGCACACTGACACTTGCTGATAGCCCAGCACTGAAATCTACAGCAATTTGCGAAAGGGTATCACTTCTGTGATTACGTAGGCTTTCCCGGCGTAATAAGTCTTGAAAGTCTCTTCGGGTTTGCTGCCGGATCCTAAAATCAACTTGACTCGATATTTCGGCGATCCAACTGTTCGCCATCTTCAGGAAATGCTGCTTCTACTGATGAGTCCCGCTGAGAACTGACGCAAGATTGTAATTCGACGTCTTATATAGGCCACCGTTCAGTACACGGCGCATGCGCCGCCCATCACGGTTTCTGCCTTACAAAACAGGGAGGTGGCGCCGCCCTTAGTGAAACACTGCTGGCAGCGATATATCGCAATCCATGCCGCACCGAAGAACGTTCAGTTTTGATGCGAGATAACACGGGATTCCACGTTTTGCTAAGAGGGAACCCATTGTCTCTGTTGATTAAATTATCAGCCAACCTAATTTGAATCGCCTCTTTATAGACGCTATTCCAAAAACCGGAAATGTTGGCAATCACAACAGTTTCCTCAAATTTCATTTTGTGTCACTCATTTAGGCAGTGTTCTGCTACGGCCGATTTTTCCGGCTGTTGTAGCCTCGTGTGACGGCGATGTTCCACACACCTGTCATGCACTGTGCGAATAGAACGGCCAACGTAAGCTTTCCCACATTGACACTGGATTTATACACTCCGGGTTTCCTAAGTCCCAAATCATCCTTCACAGAGCCGAGAAGAGCCCTAATCTTAGAAGGTGGACGGAACACACTCTTAATGTTAAAATTCCTTAAAATTCGTCCAATCTTAAACGATAAGCCTCCAGCATAAGGAAGAAAGGCCACAGACCTATGTTCCTCTTGGTACGCCTCCGGAGATGGTCCAAATTCCATAGCCCGATCAATCTGTTTCTGTCACGTTAAACGATTCTCTTCAGTCGTCGTTGGTCCCGTAGTTGCAGGATCTTTTTCTGGCCACAGCGATGTCGCAGATTTGATGTTTTACCGGATTACTGATATTCAAGGCACACTCGTGAAACGGTCGTATGGGAAAATCCACACTTCAAACAAAATGTCTGAATTCCTAAGGGACCCATCTGCCGAGGTCATCGGTCCGTAGACTTACAAACTACTTAAACTCACTTAAGCTAACTTATGCTAAGAACAATAGACACACACACCAATGCCCGAGGGAGGACTCGAACCTCCCGCGGTAGAGGTCGTGCAATCCGTGACATAGCGCCTCAAACGGCGCAGCAACTCCGCGCGGCATGTGCACCGACTATAACACCACTTTTAAATTCACTTAAATGTTGATAACTTGCCATCGTAGCAGAAGCAGAAGAAACCGATCTAACAACTGCGCCAGACACTTGTCTTATACAGGCGTTGCCGACCGCGGCGACGTATTCTACCTGTTTACATATCTCTGTATTTGAATGCGCATGCCTATACCAGTTTCTTTGGAGCTTCAGTGTATGTTTGTGTAAAGATTTCCGTGTAGAAAAAAATAGATCACCCAAGGATATGTTGGAGCTAATTAGCTTCCATTTCCATACTTAGCCATAAAAGGAAACATTTACGCGTGACACTGATGCGTCTGGGTTGCGTTTGGAGCAGAGTACAGCAGACTGAAGGTTAATACACTCCTGGAAATTGAAATAAGAACACCGTGAATTCATTGTCCCAGGAAGGGGAAACTTTATTGACACATTCCTGGGGTCAGATACATCACATGATCACACTGACAGAACCACAGGCACATAGACACAGGCAACAGAGCATGCACAATGTCGGCACTAGTACAGTATATATCCACCTTTCGCAGCAATGCTGGCTGCTATTCTCCCATGGAGACGATCGTAGAGATGCTGGATGTAGTCCTGTGGAGCGGCTTGCCATGCCATTTCCACCTGGCGCCTCAGTTGGACCAGCGTTCGTGCTGGACGTGCAGACCGCGTGAGACGACGCTTCATCCAGTCCCAAATATGCTCAATGGGGGACAGATCCGGAGATCTTGCTGGCCAGGGTAGTTGACTTACACCTTCTAGAGCACGTTGGGTGGCACGGGATACATGCGGACGTGCATTGTCCTGTTGGAACAGCAAGTTCCCTTGCCGGTCTAGGAATGGTAGAACGATGGGTTCGATGACGGTTTGGATGTACCGTGCACTATTCAGTGTCTCCTCGACGATCACCAGTGGTGTACGGCCAGTGTAGGAGTTCGCTCCCCACACCATGATGCCGGGTGTTGGCCCTGTGTGCCTCGGTCGTATGCAGTCCTGATTGTGGCGCTCACCTGCACGGCGCCAAACACGCATACGACCATCATTGACACCAAGGCAGAAGCGACTCTCATCGCTGAAGACGACACGTCTCCATTCGTCCCTCCATTCACGCCTGTCGCGACACCACTGGAGGCGGGCTGCACGATGTTGGGGGGTGAGCGGAAGACGACCTAACGGTGTGCGGGACCGTAACCCAGCTTCATGGAGACGGTTGCGAATGGTCCTCGCCGATACCCCAGGAGCAACAGTGTCCCTAATTTGCTGGGAAGTGGCGGTGCGGTCCCCTACGGCACTGCGTAGGATCCTACGGTCTTGGCGTGCATCCGTGCGTCGCTGCGGTCCGGTCCCAGGTCGATGGGCACGTGCACCTTCCGCCGACCACTGGCGACAACATCGATGTACTGTGGAGACCTCACGCCCCACGTGTTGAGCAATTCGGCGGTACGTCCACCCGGCCTCCCGCATGCCCACTATACGCCCTCGCTCAAAGTCCGTCAACTGCACATACGGTTCACGTCCACGCTGTCGCGGCATGCTACCAGTGTTAAAGACTGCGATGGAGCTCCGTATGCCACGGCAAACTGGCTGACACTGACGGCGGCGGTGCACAAATGCTGCGCAGCTAGCGCCATTCGACGGCCAACACCGCGGTTCCTGGTGTGTCCGCTGCGCCGTGCGTGTGATCATTGCTTGTACAGCCCTCTCGCAGTGTCCGGAGCAAGTATGGTGGGTCTGACACACCGGTGTCAATGTGTTCTTTTTTCCATTTCCAGGAGTGTATTTTAGTTCGTCAACTTCTGTAAGGTAAATAGATGCCATTCACATAGAAAAAAAAACAGCGAGTGATTTGGACTCTACTTTGTTACCTGTTGGTTTCTTTGAATTTTTCTAAGTGTTTACTTTTCTACTGTGTACCATGTCAGGCTGATACTTCAGTAACACTGCTGTAAATTAAATAAATATTTATGTAGTAGTTTTGCGGATCTTTGAGTCATTAACGCGATTATGATAGTTTTGCGGAAATTTGAGTTATTAACAGGTTTATGGATGATTAAAAGCGAACGAAAACAGCAAATCAGTTCTTGTCTACCTGTCTGGCCTATTGAAAGATTTAATCGCGTCTGTATTTAGATTGTGATATAATAAGTCACACTGTGTAAAATTAGCTTTCTGCTAGCCGGCTGCTGTGGCCGAGTGGTTCTAGGTGCTTCAGTCAGGAACCGCGCTGCTGCTACGGTCGCAGGTTCGAATCCTGCCTCGGGCATGGATGTGTGTGATGTCCTTAGGTTAGTTAGGTTTAAGTAGTTCTAAGTCTAGGGTACTGATGACCTCAGATGTTAAGTCCCATAGTGCTTAGAGCCATTTGAACTATTTTTAGCTTTCCGCTAATTAAGTTATAATGTTTGTAAACGAAACTGGAAAAGAACATCTTGGTTGAAGCAGAAACGTACAGTTAATAACATCTTTGACAGTATGGTGATACTGCAGTGTAAAAATAAAAAGCTGAACAGTTAATAAAGGGAGTAAACAGGGAAGAACTTTAACACAAAGCTGGAACAGCAAACCTTCATAACAGTTTATATTAATAAACAAAAGTACTAATTTTACTTTATTTTATTGTTTTGTTTATCAGCATAAACTATTATGTTCAAATGGCTCTGAGTACTATGGGACTCAACTGCTGTGGTCATAAGTCCCCTAGAACTTAGAACTACTTAAACCTAACTAACCTAAGGACAGCACACAACACCCAGCCATCACGAGGCAGAGAAAATCTCTGACCCCGCCGGGAATCGAACCCGGGAACCCGGGCGTGGGAAGCGAGAACGCTACCGCACGACCACGAGATGCGGGCAACTATTATGTACCCTTGGTGTCCCACTTTTGTGTTAAAACTCGAGAAGAGTAACGTTAAATCCTTGTATATCTTTGTTTCTTTTATATTGATGGGATTGTTAAAAAAAGACTTCGTCCCTTTTGGCCAGACGGTCAATAAACAGATTTGTCGCGATATACTAAGCCGTTTTAGGGAGGACATGAGGAGAAAATAGGCACAGAAGTTGCGCACGAACGACTGGGCACTCCAATATGACGGTGAAAGACTGCATAAGGCCTAAATTGACCAGGAACGTGTGACGAAAAACAAATCGATAGTCATTCCTTTCCCTCATCCCTCTCTTGCCCTTCCCTTTCACCCCCTCATCCTACACACTGCACTTAACTCCGTGTGACTTCTTTTCTTGCAAGTGAAAATAAAGTACAAGATTTTATACAATGAAAGAGATTCAAGTGGAATCGCAGACGGTACTAAACAACTTAGCGAAGATGGTGTTCCAGGATGCATTTCGGAAGTGTCCTACTTTGGTGATGAAGCAGAATAAGATCTGGTACAGACGTAATAATTTTAATTTATATAATTTGGGAACTTTTGAATACTACCTGGTATGTGTGGTGTTACACAGGGAAGATGAAAATTAAGTGGTGTTGTGTCTAGACAAGACAGCCTAGACACAATGCGAGGAAGCCGAAAGGCACGCGCTTAAACTCACGCAGGCTGGCGTGAGGTCTGAAACAGGATACGTAATGAATGCTATAAAGAAAAGTACGTAGCTTCTGGAATACTTAACTTTAATCCACATTTGTAGAACATCACTCTTGATGATACATTAATAGAATCTCAATATAAATTGAATACGGCGCCTTGCTAGGTCGTAGCAAATGTAGCAGAAGGCTATGCTAACTATCGTCTCGGCAAATGAGAGCGTAATTCTCAGTGAACCATCGCTAGCAACGTCGGCTGTTCAACTGGGGCGAGTGCTAGTACGTCTCTCTAGACCTGCCGTGTGGTGGCGCTAGGTCTGCAATTACTGACAGTGGCGACACGCGGGTCCGACGTATACTAACGGACCGCGGCCGATTTAAAAGCTACCACCTAGGAAATGTGGTGTCTGGCGGTGACACCACAAGTGGAATGATAAGATAGGAAATGAAGAGATACTCAGCAGAACCTCTAAGGAAAGAAATTTATGGAAAAACGTAACTTGAGTTAAGACATCAGGGAACTTGGAGAGGTAAGTAGAGGATAGGCACTGTAAGGGAAGACAGAGATATGTCCAACGAATAATTGAGGAGACTGGGCATAAGGAGTGTTCTCACTAGGGCGGTATGATACATAATGATGTGACTCCCGATACGATGTAGAAGCAATGCAAATTAGTGGAGTGTGTGTGTGTAGAAACGTAATGGAAACAACTTAAGTGGTTCATACTAGGACGATAGCGATACAAAACCAACGCGATTCTCTGTCGTATCGGCCAGTGCAAAATGCCGTGCTAGTTGCTCCACGAAACTGCATTGCGCGATACACAGTGAAAGTGGCTGATTAGTTTTTGTCGTGTGGTAATGTATACACTCCTGGAAATGGAAAAAAGAACACATTGACACCGGTGTGTCAGACCCACCATACTTGCTCCGGACACTGCGAGAGGGCTGTACAAGCAATGATCACACGCACGGCACAGCGGACACACCAGGAACCGCGATGTTGGCCGTCGAATGGCGCTAGCTGCACAGCATTTGTGCACCGCCGCCGTCAGGGTCAGCCAGTTTGCCGTGGCATACGGAGCTCCATCGCAGTTTTTAACACTGGTAGCATGCCGCGACAGCGTGGACGTGAACCGTATGTGCAGTTGACGGACTTTGAGCGAGGGCGTATAGTGGGCATGCGGGAGGCCGGGTGGACGTACCGCCGAATTGCTCAACACGTGGGGCGTGAGGTCTCCACAGTACATCGATGTTGTCGCCAGTGGTCGGCGGAAGGTGCACGTGCCCGTCGACCTGGGACCGGACCGCAGCGACGCACGGCTGCACGCCAAGACCGTAAGATCCTACGCAGTGCCGTAGGGGACCGCACCGCCACTTCCCAGCAAATTAGGGACACTGTTGCTCCTGGGGTATCGGCGAGGACCATTCGCAACCGTCTCCATGAAGCTGGGCTACGGTCCCGCACACCGTTAGGCCGTCTTCCGCTCACGCCCCAACATCGTGCAGCCCGCCTCCAGTGGTGTCGCGACAGGCGTGAATGGAGGGACGAATGGAGACGTGTCGTCTTCAGCGATGAGAGTCGCTTCTGCCTTGGTGCCAATGATGGTCGTATGCGTGTTTGGCGCCGTGCAGGTGAGCGCCACAATCAGGACTGCATACGACCGAGGCACACAGGGCCAACACCCGGCATCATGGTGTGGGGAGCGATCTCCTACACTGGCCGTACACCACTGGTGATCGTCGAGGGGACACTGAATAGTGCACGGTACATCCAAACCGTCATCGAACCCATCGTTCTACCATTCCTAGAGCGGCAAGGGAACTTGCTGTCCCAACAGGACAATGCACGTCCGCATGTATCCCGTGCCACCCAACGTGCTCTAGAAGGTGTAATCAACTACCCTGGCCAGCAAGATCTCCGGATCTGTCCCCCATTGAGCATGTTTGGGACTGGATGAAGCGTCGTCTCACGCGGTCTGCACGTCCAGCACGAACGCTGGTCCAACTGAGGCGCCAGGTGGAAATGGCATGGCAAGCCGTTCCACAGGACTACATCCAGCATCTCTACGATCGTCTCCATGGGAGAATAGCAGCCTGCATTGCTGCGAAAGGTGGATATACACTGTACTAGTGCCGACATTGTGCATGGTCTGTTGCCTGTGTCTATGTGCCTGTGGTTCTGTCAGTGTGATCATGTGATGTATCTGACCCCAGGAATGTGTCAATAAAGTTTCCCCTTCCTGGGACAAGAATTCACGGTGTTCTTATTTCAATTTCCAGGAGTGTAGTTACATTTACTCGTGTTTTGTCTGCGTGGTAATGTGAAGCTGAACTCGCGATTAGAGAAACAGTTGAGTTCGTATTTAAGTTCATAAGTAATCTTGTAATTCTTAAAAAGTGATCAGCAACGCAAAAAGTAATCAGAAATGGAACATTAAACTGTGTGCCACAACGCTCATGGCGAGAGTACAGTCTGATCTGTTAAATTTAAGAATACTGCCCTGTTAGCAATAATACAAGCAATCTGACTGCTACAAAATATGAAATATACATAGCTACCCAAAATGCCCTGTCTGAAACGTGTGTCACTGTTGAAGTGTTAATTGCATCACACATAAACTATGAATGGCCTACCTGTTTGCGCAGTGGTCAAATGCCGTGCTGCTGCTGTCTCCAAACTACTGCGGCTGCTGCTGTGTTAGTTAAAAATAAAAATTCAAACGACTAGCAAGACGGTGTATAGTGCGTGCTTTAAACTATAGAAATATCCGGAAAAGGTTCTAGGCGCTACAGTCTGTAACCGCGCGACCGCTACGGTCGCAGGTTCGAATCCTGCCTCGGGCATGGATGTGTGTGATGTCCTTAGGTTAGTTAGGTTTAAGTAGTTCTAAGTTCTAGGGGACTGATGACCTCAGAAGTTAAGTCCCATAGTGCTCACAAGGGAACCTCCCCATCGCACCCCCCTCAGATTCAGTTATAAGTTGGAACAGTGGATAGGCCTTGAAAAACTGAACACAGATCAATCGAGAAAACAGGAAGAAGTTGTGTGGAACTATGAAAAAAATAAGCAAAATATACAAACTGAGTAGTGCTTGTGCAACATAAGCAACAACAAGGACTACAGGAATTCAGTAGCTTCGTGGTCCCCTGGTTAGCGTGTGCAGCTGCGGATTGAGAGGTCCTTGGTTCACGTCCTCCCTCGAGTGAAAAATTTACTTTCTTTATTTTCACAAAGTTATGATATGTCCGTTCGTTCATTGACGTCTCTGTTCACTGTAATAAGTTTTGTGTCTGTTTTACGACCGCACCGCAAATCCGTGCGATTAGTAGACGAAAGGACGTGCCTCTCCAATGGGAACCGAAACATTTCATCGCAAGGTCGTCGGTCAACCAATTCCTCCACAGGAAAACACGTCTGATATTTTCCATACGATAATGGTGACGGCATGTGCGTCACATGACAGTAATATATTGTCGACCCACCTAACTTGTACACTTGGCGAATGGGTAAAAAGATTCTTCTACCTTGCCCGATTTAGGTTATCTTGTGAATGTGATTATCACTCCCAAAAAAGTGATCGCATCTGACGGACAGATAATAATTGTCTCAAAACAAAAAATTAAAATTTTCATACGAGAGAAGATTTGAACCAAAGAACTCCCACTCCGCAGCTGCACGCTCTAACCACAGGACCACTGCGCTTCTTTTCTGCACATCACCTTTATAGTTGCATATCTTCCACATGGACTATTCAGTTTGCATATTTTGCTTATTTTTCTCATAGTTCCACACAACTTCTTCCTGTTTTCTCTATCGATCTGTGTTCAGTTTTTCAAGGCCTATCCACTCTGCCAACTTATAACTAAATATGAGGCGGGTGCGATGGGGAGGTTCCCTTGTCAGAACCATATCCACAAAACTTCTGCCCTAATAGATCTCATTACTGCAATGATCATTGTCAATTAAAATTCTGTCACTGAGAAACTCGGGAAGCAAAATAATATATGTGAAACTTGAAATAAAGAGACGAATGCTGATTGATGGAATACAATAAAGTAACTATATTAACAAAACTTTACATTACAAAGACAAACTATTTTAGCAATTGAAACAATAAAAATTCGCTTTACATTAATAATCTGAACAAATTCTCTAGAGTACCACAGGGAAGTGTGATAGGACCGTTGCTGGTCACAATATACAGGGTGTACATAAAAGTCCGCAGCTCGTGGTCGTGCGGTAGCGTTCTCGCTTCCCACGCCCGGGTTCCCGGGTTCGATTCCCGGCAGGGTCAGGGATTTTCTCTGCGTCGTGATGACTGGGTGTTGTGTGATGTCCTTAGGTTAGTTAGGTTTAAGTCGTTCTAAGTTCTAGGGGACTGATGACCATAGATGTTAAGTCCCATAGTGCTCAGAGCCATTTGAACCAAAGTACATAAAGTCCGTAAACACACTAAGTTATTTATTGCACATGAACCAAACATTGAACATATGACGTTTTGAAGAGAAACCCTGAAAGTTTTTTTGTCATGTATACCCTCACAGCGTAGTTTGGTAATTTTCTGATGGGCAGTGCTAGTCGCAAACATGGCGAGTTCAGGTGCGGAGCGAGCTGTTTCATGAAATGGCCTCCCCGATCACCAGATCGCACTCCATGTGACGCTTTTTTATGGGGACACATTAAAAATCTGGTATGTCCCGCCTCTACCGCCTGATGTAGCAGAGCCTTGGGAGAGAATATGGAAAGCGACTGCCACAGTCGACGATGCAATGCTGGGACAAGTATGGCAGGAATTCGGTTACCGTATTGACGTCTACCGGGTCACTCACTGAGCCGTGCTGTGACTCGCGTTGGTGCTGTTTGTAGGTTTCCGCCCTCTGTTGGCGGCCAGACCGTATCCTCTAGTTGGCATGGTTGCGGTTGTTTGTCTTCTTCTCGTCTTGACTGACGCCACTCGTTTCGCAAGCGTTGCCTGTCCGCTATTGGCAGCAGCGGCGATTATCAATATGTTTTTAGGGCGACGTCGTTGTTTTTCTGAGTCGTCTGAGTGTGGCACTTCGGATGGGGACTCAGGAGGAGCCAGGTCCGTGCGGTGTGTGAACACGCCGGGACCGCTAGCGGTGCGCATGGGCTGCCCGATGGAAGGGCTGTGGTCACTAGGGTGGACAACCTCGTCGTAAACTAGATCCTGCAGGCTTTAAGATGAGTGCATTTCAATCCAAGTAGAGAAACCTCCACCATTGTGATATCTCGCGATTCTCCAGTGACTTGTGTTCGTGTTGCTGCTCGTAGTGTCGCTGATGCGAAGATTAGCGAGTGGAGTGCTTTGGGAAGCGGATCTGATTAGCTTTCCTAGACTTCTTGTTACTATTTACTGCGTTCAGCTTGTTACAATTTGTTAAGTTCAACCAGCGGTATTTTTCCTGGCTGGTGGCCGCTAACGCTCCAATTACCTGCCCTGGGTGTTAGTGTACGTAACGGCAGTGTACGTTTCCTCGCCTTCCTGCTGCTGTCCGGTAACGCGTGTAGTTTTGACAGCTTTCTTGATTGTAGCCCATTTGTGATTCTTCTACTCTGGTGGTGGTGACTCATTTCTCGTGCGGGGCGCTCTAAGCACAATACTCTGGGGGCATAGTGCACTCCACCGGTTCCGGCTTTGGCGTATTGTTACATTCTTGCATTTGGTTTACTGGACGTCAGGTAGCTTCAGCAAGATTATCATTAGTCATTCGTTAGACTGCCACTAGTCTGAGTTACCATCTTGTGAAGTGAATGCAACTCTTGGCTGCCTATCTCATCGCTCGCGAAAGTACTTGTTGCCGGACCTTCTCAGAGGCCGATTGCTGGAGCACCGTCTGTGACTGGTCCTTGTGTTTTATCATTGTATTATTTATTACCATACCTTGTAATGCCTACATTAAAGGTTATGTACGTCTAGTTAAGAGTTCAGCCGGCCGGTGTGGCCGTGCGGTTCTAAGCGCTTCAGTTTGGAACCGCGTGACCGCTACGGTCGCAGGTTCGAATCCTGCCTCGGGCATGGATGTGTGTGATGTCCTTAGGTTAGTTAGGTTTAAGTAGTTCTAAGTTCTAGGGGACTGATGACCTCAGTAGTTAAGTCCCATAGTGCTCAGAGCCATTTGAACCATTTAGTTAAGAGTTCCGGTCGCCTTCTGGAATAAATCTAACAGTGTAAGGTCTGTGTTACAAGGTTACCATCATCTTATTTCACTCATTTGGTGGTCAGTTGCTTGTTTCTTTCAATTAACCTTTGCTTGTATTTGCTGTTTTACAGCAGGTTTCTAACTTTTTATATAACTGCCGTTCCTGGCGTGTAAGGCCTTCAGCCGTGATTGTGGTCATTTGCTTTGAAAAATAATAATTCGATATTTGTATTTTAGCAGTAAGTCTTAAAACCTTATTTACTGCAATTCCTGGCGTCTGATGCCTTCTGGCCGGCCGCGGTGGCCGAGCGGTTCTAGGCCCTTCAGTCCGGAACCGCGCGACTGCTACGGTCGCAGGTTCGAATCCTGCCTCGGGCATGGATGTGTGTGATGTCCTTAGGTTAGTTAGGTTTAAGTAGTTCTGAGTTCTAGGGGACTGATGATCTCAGATGTTAAGTTCCATAGTGCTCAGAGCCATTTGAACCATTTTTTTTATGCCTTCTGCGGTGTTTGTGGCCACTTACGTTTTAACATTTCAGTACGTGGAAGTTGTAATTGCAACGAGTTCTTAAACATTCTTCATTTATTGCCATTCTTGGCATGTTTTTTTTAAAGATTATATGTATCTGTATTTTATGGTGATTTGCTACATTGTAAAGCACTCAAAACATTATTATTTACACAGTTGTTTATTCCTTCATTAATAACGTGTGGTATTTTTTTTATTTATTGTTGAGTCTGGAACTACTGTTTTAAAAATAAATGTGTGAAACTGTAAAAGGCAACCAACAGTAACTGATTACGGCCCCGTCCACAACCGTAACCGAATCCTGCCTTCCCTGTACTATCAGGTCACACTCATGATTAGCATATCGAATGTTTGTACAATGTTTAGTTCTTGTGCAATAAATAACTGAAAGTATTCCCGGACTCTATGTACAGCCTGTGTATCAATGATCTAGTAGAAAGTGTCGGATGCTCTTTAAGGCTATTCGCAGCTGATGCAGTTGTTTATACCAAAGTAGCAACGCCAGAAGGTAGTAAGAATTTGCAGAACGACCTGCAGAGAACTGATGAATAGTGCAGACTCTGGCAGTTGACCCCGAAGGTAAATAAATTTAACGTACTGGGCATACATAGGAAAAGAAATCCACTACTGTACTGCTACACTATTGATGACAAACAGCTGGAGACAGCGGCTGTCGAAAAATATCTAGGTGCAACTATCCAGAACGACCTTAAGTGGAATGACCCTATAAAACAGATAGTGGGAAAATCAGACACAAGACTGAGATTCATCGGAAGAATCTTAAGGAAACGTAACTCATCCTCGAAAGAAGTGGCTTATAAGGCGCTTGTTCGCCCGATTCTTGAGTATTATTCATCTATCTGGGATCCCTATCAGGTAGGACTGATAGAGGAGATACAGACGATCCAACGAAGAGCGACGCTTTTCTTCACGGAATCGTTTAGCTGGCGGGAGAGCGTTACGGAGACGCTAAACAAACACCACTGGCAGACGTTACAAGAGAGACTGTGTGCATCACGGATGGATTTAATACTGAAATTTCGGGACAGCACTTTTCAGGAGGAGTCAGACAACATATTACTTCCCCCAACATACATCTGGCGTATTGACCACGAGGAGAAAATTCGAGACGTTAGAGCCAATACAGAGGCTTACCGACAATCATTCTTCCCACTCACTATTCGCTAGTGGAACAGGGCTGGAACGATCAGATAGTGGTACCGAAACTACCCTCCGCCACACACCATTAGCGGGCTTGCGGAGTATGATGTAGATGTATTTTCATGCAACATGGGGCAACACCTCATGTCACCCACTCAGTGACAGATCTACTTAATGCAATCTTCGAAGAACATGTTATCTCCAGGGGATTTTCCAGATCCATGGACTGCAATATCACTTTTCACTCTCTTACAAACACATATGCTATCCATATCTGAAGCAAAATCCGTAAATCGCACGTTATTAGGTTATCATAAAAATTTCCAGTTCTAAATCCCTTACCAAATTAATTACTACGCTTGGATGTCTCAGCAAATGCGCTATTACAGTAATTTTGAAATCGCATGAATGAATATACAAAATATGTCTCCATGAATGAAAAATAATATAAGAAGCCAGCACAGAGCATGGCCTGAACACATCTTACTTCATCACAAGGTACAACTCGACTCCTCTCTCACTCCAAGACTCTCCACTCACAAGCAAAGGTTCTACTAAAAGTCTCGCAAAAAAAAAAAAAAAAAAAACCGCTCTGAGCACTATGGGACTTTACTTCTGAGGTCATCAGTCCCCTAGGACTTAAAACTACTTAAACCTAACTAACGTAAGGACACCACAAACATCGATGCCCGAGGCAGGATTCGAACCTGCGACCGTAGCGGTCGCGCGGTTGCAGACTGTAGCGCCTAGAACCACTTGGCCACCCCGGCCGGCTAAAAGTCTCTCACAATGCAGCACCTTTGGCAGAGATGTTCGCTATTGCTCAGATGCTACTGAAGCTTTACTTGTCTGCGTGACATCCAAAATATTAACAAAATTACAATTTTCTGTATAAAATAAAACCATTACAACAGGAAGGAAAATTTTAGGTCATGTGACGTACCTGTTCTTTTTTTTTTGTGTATGAAGCAATACTACATATGTCTCTGGTGTTAGTTTCTCAGTAAAACTTTTACTTTACGCTTGAAAAATTAAAAACCCTTGTTTTGGGTTTCGCATATGTTCTTCGTTGTGCAATATTTCTCATTCGATTTAGGGGAAATTTTTTGGTAAAAAAAGTGATTTTTTTATATCTTACTATCTAACACAGCTTGACAATGGACTGGTTTTCTTTACACTACTGGTCATTGTTCTTGCGATACTTCGAAATTACGTTAAAGGCAGCACATATTTTGAAAAGTTTACGGTAAAAAAAGTAATCGCTGGCTGGTTCACGTTTGGTGCGTTTTAGATCATAGAACGGTGCATTCTAAATGTAGCTCAGATGTCGAAGTTAATGACAACGCTGGGCAGCAACGTGCCACGCTCAACTCCATTCCAGCCTTCGGTATCTTGTTAGTCGTATCGCTCCCCCGTGGGAACAAGTCGCACGGATAACAGTCGCGTCGCGCCGCATTTATGCAACACATTGTGTCGTACTGCCATAGTGACAATCCCGCCTAGGGTTACTCAGAGACGAACAGGGAGCTGTGGTAGATCATATCAAACCACTCACAGCACTAAAGAAAATTACCGAACTAGCCTCGTATCTGGTGACAGGAGAGATAAACTACCGACCCAAACGTTCCACTCGAGATAGTCCATAGTTTCCTTTTAGGTGGACGATATATATATATATATATATATATATATATATATATATATATATATATATATATATATATATATATGTGGTGCTACAAAAAGGTACGGCCAAACTTTCAGGAAACATTCCTCACACACAAATAAAGAAAAGATGTTATGTGGAACACCCTGTATATATAGATAGCTCACAATTTTAGACGAACAGTTGGTAACAGGTAGGTTTTTCAAATTAAAATACAGAACGTAGGCACGTTTGAATATTTTATTTCGGTTGTTCCAATGTGATACATGTACCTTTGTGAACTTATCATTTCTGAGAACGCATGCTGTTACAGCGTGATTACCTGTAAATACCACATTAATGCAATAAATGCTCAAAATGATGTCCGTCAACCTCAATGCATTTGGCAATACGTGTAACGACATTCCTCTCAGCAGCGAGTAGCTCGCCTTCCGTAATGTTCACACATGCATTGACAATGCGCTGACGCATGTTGTCGGGCGTTGTCGGTGGATCACGATAAGCAAATATCCTTCAACTTTCCCCACAGGAAGAAATCCGGGGACGTCAGATCCGGTGAACGTGCGGGACATGGTATGGTGCTTCGACGACCAATCCACTTGTCATGAAATATGCTGTTCAATACCGCTTCAACCGCACGCGAGCTGTGTGCCGGACATCCATCATGCTGGAAGTACATCGCCATTCTGTCATGCAGTGAAACATCTTTTAGTAACTTCGGCAGAACATTACGTAGGAAATCAGCATACATTGCACCATTTAGATTGCCATCGAAAAAATGGGGGCCTATTATCCTTCCTCCCATAATGCCGCACCTTACATTAACCCGCCAAGGTCGCTGATGTTCCACTTGTCGCAGCAATTGTGGATTTTTCGTTGTCCAATAGTGCATATTATGCCGGTTTACGTTACCGCTGTTGGTGAATGGCTCTTCGTCTCTAAATAGAACGCGTGCAAAAAATCTGTCTTCGTTCCGTATTTTCTCTTGCGCCCAGTAGCAGAACTGTACACGACGTTCAAAGTCATCGCCATGCATTTTCTGATGTATAGAAATATGGTACGGGTGCAATCGATGTTGATGCAGCATTCTCAACACCGACGTTTTTGAGATTCCCGATTCTCGCGCAGTTTGTCAGATATTGATGTGCCGATTAGCCGCGACAGCAGCTAAAACACCTACTTGGGCATTATCATTTGTTGCAGGTCGTGGTTGACGTTTCACATGTGGCTGAACACTTCCAGTTTCCTTAAATAACTTAACTATCCGGCGAACGGTCCGGACACTTGGATGATGGCGACCAGGATAGCGAGCAGCATACATAGCACACGCCCGTTGCGCATTTTGTTCACGATAGCCATACATCAACACGATATCGACCTTTTCTGCAATTCGTAAACGGTCCATTTTAACACGGATAATGTATCACGAAGCAAATACTGTCCGCACTGGCGGAATGTTATGTGATACCACGTACTTATACGTTTGTGACTATTACAGCGCCATCTACCACTAAATCATTCATATTTCTTTACGTAATACACCAATATGCAATAAAAAATAGGGGTTCCTATTTTAAAAAAACGCTGTTGATATCCGTTTGACCTATGGCAGCGCCATCTAGCGGGCCAACCATAGCTCCATCTGGTTACCCTTTCTAGCTAGACAAATTTCGTTCTTTGTAGTTTTTTCGTTTGATGCTTATTTCGTGAGATATTTCGCCCGGTCACTATCAACGGACCACCCTGTATACAGGGTGTTACAGAAAGGTACGGCCAAACTTTCAGGAAACACTCCTCACACACAAATAAAGAAAAGATGTTATGTGGACATGTGTCCGGAAACGCTTAATTTCCATGTTAGAGCTTGGGCAGCTCTCTGTACACAGAAAACTTTCACTGTTGTGTGAAGTGAACGCGTAGCCGACTGGTAAGCTTGCTTTTTTCAAATGTCTGTTTTAATTTATAATCAATTATGAAAATTCCGCAAGGAATTGATTAAAAAGAATTACAAGCCTCTATAAATCAAAATTACGCATCGAATGTCATCTTTTGTTTCAATCTTTTGCGTTTTTTTTATATTTTAACAGGAAATTAAGCACTCCATATTCCGGCCACGAGTGGCCTACCGGGACCATCCGACCGCCGTGTCATCCTTAGTGGAGGATGCGGATAGGAGGGCGTCGGGGCAGCACACCGCTCTCCCGGTCGTAAGATGGTATTCTTGACCGAAGTCGCTACTGTTCGGTCGAGTAGTTCCTCAATTGCATAACGAGGCTGAGTGCATCCCGAAAAATAGCAACAGCGCATGGCGGCATGGATGGTCAACCATCCAAGTGCCGACCACGCTCGACAGCGCTTAACTTCGGTGATCTCACGGGAACCGGTGTGTCCACTGCGGCAAGGCCGTTGCCAACAGGGAATTAACCGTAATGTAATTTCTTGAAATATTTTATTATTGTTCAATTTCTTTGTTGTATTTTTAATTTTGTTCCGTTGAAGTAGGGAATATTAAAAAACTTCCAACGAATGAGGGATTAAAAATATGTTTCATTTAATGGAAAGTTAATCGATATTTCCTACATTTTGACGAGTGCATTCCGACGGATGATACTTGTTATAAAAACAATCAAAGCATTTGTACTTTCGACACCACGAACGTTGTGTACGAATGTACATTCATTTTCGTTGCAATCTCATCTGTATTTTCTCAAGTCCGCAGGAAACGACGTTATGGATACTGTTAAAATGAAAAAAAAACGCAAAAGATTGAAACAAAATTTGACATTGAATGTGTAATTTTGATTTATAGAGGCTTGCAATTATTTTTAATCAATTCCTTGCGGAGTTTTCATGATTAATAATAAATTAAAATAGGCATTTGGAAAAAAGGAAACAAAACTAGCATAGACGGGTCTCGAAGCAGGGTTGCCTGGACGGGAGTGTCGCTCGCTTTCTCCTTTTTTTGTTGTCTCATTTTGTTCTATATTGTTCGTGGAATTTGTTGGGGACGGACGTCCGATGACACCCGTTTAGGTTCTTCGTTGATCCGTTTACTCAGTGTTTTTATTACAGAGAGTAGCTAACCCTCTAACCGAACACGCTGAGCTAGCGTGCCACTCGGAGACTCGCTCACTTGCCACAACAGTGAAACCTTTCTTTATATAAAGAGCTGCCCAAACTTTAACAGGCAATATTTCAAAAACGATGCCGCATTGGCACCTACAATATTAGGGTATGATAGGTGCCTACCCACACTAGAAGTAGGCGAAGTGGGAGCTCATAACTTGATGCACCTCCCAGAAGGTCCCCTCGTTAGTTAAAGTGTTAAAAACTATGAGGTTGAGGCAGAAGTTGATAGCGTTTTTGCGTATGTTTAATAAACACAACAGATAAACATAATAGAAATGTTAGTCATTAATAATACAGGGTGTTTAAAAAATGACCGGTATATTTGAAACGGCAATAAAAACTAAACGAGTAGCGATAGAAATACACCGTTTGTTGCAATATGCTTGGGACAACAGTACATTTTCAGGCGGACAAACTTTCGAAATTACAGTAGTTACAATTTTCAACAACAGATGGCGCTGCAAGTGATGTGAAAGATATAGAAGACAACGCAGTCTGTGGGTGCGCCATTCTGTACGTCGTCTTTCTGCTGTAAGCGTGTGCTGTTCATAACGTGCAAGTGTGCTGTAGACAACATGGTTTATTCCTTAGAACAGAGGATTTTTCTGGTGTTGGAATTCCACCGCCTAGAACACAGTGTTGTTGCAACAAGACGAAGTTTTCAACGAAGGTTTAATGTAACCAAAGGACCGAAAAGCGATACAATAAAGGATCTGTTTGAAAAATGTCAATGGACTGGGAACGTGACGGATGAACGTGCTGGAAAGGTAGGGCGACTGCGTACGGCAACCACAGAGGGCAACGCGCAGCTAGTGCAGCAGATGATCCAACAGCGGCTTCGGGTTTCCGTTCGCCGTGTTGCAGCTGCGGTCCAAATGACGCCAACGTCCACGAATCGTCTCATGCGCCAGAGTTTACACCTCTATCCATACAAAATTCAAACGCGGCAACCCCTCAGCGCCGCTACCATTGCTGCACGAGAGACATTCGCTAACGATATAGTGCACAGGATTGATGACGGCGATATGCATGTGGGCAGCATTTGGTTTACTGACGAAGCTTATTTTTACCTGGACGGCTTCGTCAATAAACAGAACTGGCGCATATGGGGAACCGAAAAGCCCCATGTTGCAGTCCCATCGTCCCTGCATCCTCAAAACGTACTGGTCTGGGCCGCCATTTCTTCCAAACGAATAATTGGCCCATTTTTCAGATCCGAAACGATTACTGCATCACGCTATCTGGACAACCTTCGTGAATTTGTGGCGGTACAAACTGCCTTAGACGACACTGCGAACACCTCGTGGTTTATGCACGATGGTGCCCGGCCACATCGCACGACCGAAGTCTTTAATTTCCTGAATGAATATTTCGATGATCGTGTGATTGCTTTGGGCTATCCGAAACATACAGGAGGCGGCGTGGGTTGGCCTCCCTATTTGCCAGACATGAACCCCTGTGACTTCTTTCTGTGGGGACACTTGAAAGACCAGGTGTACCGCCAGAATCCAGAAACAATTGAACAGCTGAAGCAGTACATCTCATCTGCATTTGAAGCCATTCCGCCAGACACGTTGTCAAAGGTTTCGGGTAATTTCATTCAGAGACTACGCCATATTATTGCTACGCATGGTGGATATGTGGAAAATATCGTACTATAGAGTTTCCCAGACCGCAGCGCCATCTGTTGTTGACAATTGCAACTACTGTAATTTCGAAAGTTTGTATGCCTGAAAATGTACTGTTGTCCCAAGCATATTGCAACAAACGGTGTATTTCTATCGCTGCTCGTTTAGTTTTTATTGCCGTTTCAAATATACCGGTCATTTTTGAAACACCCTGTATGTTCTCGTTCACTATTTACAGCACTGTGCCAATTGTATGGTAACTTTTCAATTCCGTAATTGTAGAAATCACGTGGTTTTGAGCTGAAGAACTAGTCGAGCCATGCTCGGAGTGCATTTTCACCTGGAAAGGAAGTTCGTAGAAAGTTGCTCAACAGAGAGCGGAAAAGGTGAAAATCTGAGGGCACAGGATCAGATGTATGAGGTGGGCGTGGAGTAACTTCCCAACCCAACTCGTGTATAGTGTTTTAAGTCAGTCTAGCAGAATGTGGGTGGACGTTATCAAGGAGTAGCATCACTTCACGCAGTTCTTGGAGTGCAGCTGCAGGATGTCTCAGCTGTTACAATAGCTGTCAGCAGTGATGATTACACCATGAGGAAGCAGTTCGCAGTACACCGCACCGTCGCTGTTCTACCAGATGCAAAACATTATCTTTTGTGAATGTGCACAGGTCTTTGTATGTGGAGTGGCTGATTTGTTTGTGCTCAACATTCCTTTCTTTTCCTTGGGTACTAATAGCCGCTTCATCTGTGTTTATTGGTTCAAATGGCTCTGAGCACTACGGGACTTAACTGCTGAGGTCATCAGACCCCTATAACTTAGAACTACTTAAACCTAACCAACCTAAGGACATCACACACATCCATGCCCGAGGCAGGATTCGAACCTGCGACCGTAGCGGTCGCGCGGTTCCAGACTGTAGCGCCTAGAACCGCTCAGCCACTTGTGTTTATTCCTTTATTACTGGATCACTGTCGGTTTCGTGGCGCTAAAAGCCACATCTTCAGCTGAACGTATGATTAAAACATTAGAGCGGTAAAGCTCGGAATCTTTTTAGCCAACATTCGTGTTCCGTCAAAACAAAACACCGCTAAAAGACGGTAAGTCATAGATTAAAAACTGCCACATTCTCATTTAACATCCACTGTATTGGAATCTCGAAACTTTTAATGTATGACATACCTGATTTTAGCGGTGTTTTGTTTTCACGTACTACGAACGTTGGGTGAAAAGATTCCGAGCTTTGCCGCTTTATTGTTTTAATCACATGTTCACCTGAAGATGTGGCTTTTAGTACCACGAAACCGGTAGCGATACAGTAATAAATGGCTAAATACAGCTGAAGTGTTTATTAATACCAAAGATGAATACTCATACCGTTGGTTGCCCCACTTTCAAGGTTGTCTGCCTTTCTTTTCCATACGTTAGCATACAGACACTACTATTCGTCACCTTTAGCGATGTAGGATAGAAATAGTAGATGTTGTTCGCGAGACAATTGATGACGAGTAAGCAGTGATGGACATATGGCCACATGCAGAATTTTGTGATTTTGGTTTAGAGCATGGGTACCCATATACACAATTTTTCAACCTTCCCCATTGCATACAAGTGTCGCACGACGGTGAAATGATAACAGTTCGACACATCTGCCAGTTATCGAGCATACTGACGCGGATCATTGTGGATTAATGCGTTTAAAGGATTAATGCGTCCAAAGGATCTTCGTCAAACCCCAAAGGTGTTCCTGAACATTGAGAGTCACTAATGTCAAAACGATCCTCCTTGAAGTGAGAAAACCATTTTCTGGGCATGTTGTATCCAGTATCATTACCCCCATACACGGTGCAAATGTTTCTGGCTGCCTAAGCTGCTGTACCCCTCCAGTGAATTCCAGCAGCAGACTTTTGTTCTTTGGTGCCCGCAGTGCAAAATATGTCATCTAATGACACGATTGTTATGAATATCAGTCAGCTTCACTGCTGTTTAAACTGATTTAATTTTATAAACCACTCACGATGAGCCCATTTCGGCATAATGTCATTTACAGAGCACCTGATGATGGCAGTATGCCGAAACGAGCTCATCGTGAGTGATTTATAAAATAAACACCATTTAAAGAGCAGTGTAGCTCGCTGATATAAATACGAGGGTGAGTCAAATGAAAACCTTAAATATTTTTAAAAATATTATTTATTGTGCAGAAGTGGTACAAAGCTGTATCAATTTTTAACATAATCACCCCCACGCTCAATGCATGTTCTCCAACGCTTACAAAGTACATAAATTCCTTTAGAAAAAAATTATTTTGGCAGTCCGCGCAACCACTCATCCACCGCGTGGCGTACCTCTTCATCAGAACGGAACTTCTTTCCTCCCATTGCGTCTTTGAGTGGTCCAAACATATGGAAATCACTTGGGACAAGGTCTGGTGAGTATGGTGGATGCGGAAGACACTCAAAATGCAGGTCTGTGATTGTTGTTACTGTTGTACGGGCAGCTGAAATATGGCATCCCGGCTACAGTCCCCAGTTGAAATATTGTTTCCTATTTTTTATTTACTTAAATTTTCCATATTTCGTGACAGTACCTTTTCCGTTAGATGTTTACACGGCGATTGTTTAAGTATGATTCCACAATGCATCTTTGTCGGTTGCAGAATTGACGTGGTTCAACGTGTTTCCCTCATTTTGGTGTTTCAAATACCAATTCTTCAAATGTAGTTTCTTCTTATAGTTAATACAAAAAAACAGTAACATAATTCAAAATTATTTATGACGGCGACCTTCACATTGATCTACCGTCAACACACACCAAGAGTTAATTGCCGAGTGACTATAGTCAAAGACGACTTGCGACCGAACCGCTGAATCTTTCCATCAGTAAATGGGGTATGTTCTCCCCTGACTCGGTTGTTTTAACCCCCTCCACTGACGGAATGACCCATTTCCCAATTCCGTATGTATAAAACCAATACGGACTTGTAGCTGTCACGCCTTTGCGCTTACTGCTACGTATTTTAACTGTAAAGAGCTCAGTCCCAATGGTAAGAGGCAGTAGTGAATTCACGTAGTTAATATTTGAATCCAGCACAGCTGCCACAAGCTCAGCTCACTTTTACTCCACTCCTACCCTCGCCATTGCACCACATTAACTAGGTGCTACGTGGACCTTGCTAAATTCACTTGCGTATACATTTTTGACCGTTACTCGCCAGTATTTACCTAATGATTAGTACACTCCTAACCGGACTATTTCCCTAAGAGCTGTGATGATTGAACGGGTTCGATCCACGGCCTACAGTGCCCTACAGTTCACACGGTAACACTGCCTACCTGACCCATTTAACTTGCTAGTGAGCTTATGTATCCAATCACCACTGCTAGCAGCAGTGGATAATCCTATCAGCACGACGAGAGCAGCAGACTTACCGTCGAATCCTCCTGAAAATACTTATAACTACGGTCGCCAGCTCTGAAGGAGCAAAAGAATAAATCAATTTTTTGGGCTCGTTTCAAAGTGAAATGGCTTGAGTTGAATTTAAACTTAATTCTGAATATTACTATTTCTGATCATTCTAGATGATTCTACAAAGCAAATACTCTCTCAATTTCTGTGAGTTGGCTTGGTAATTACTACCAAGACAGGTTATGCAACTTCGGTTAACAAAATTCTATCCTTCAACTTATTTAATGATTTTGGATATTACTCTTTGGACCATTGATACAGAATTAGTTAAGTGACTTTACTTGAAAGGTTGCTCAGAAAAATTTAAGTAACTGTAAATAGGCGACTCATTCTGGTGTGACCATTGCTCTTTTCAACATTCTTATACGCTAAAGTATTCTACAACCAAAAGAATTGTAAATGAAAGAGGCGATGGTGGCCTCAGTCTGATTTCACTATACTATGTTTGAGGTTACTACACTTTACAATGAACAACATGCGTCGTAATTTTACTCATTACTATATTCTGTCCTCTGCACTTGCATAAGAGAAAACTGGTATTCTCCTTTTACATGTATACAAAGTTCGACTTAACAATTGCAAGCAGTCTTGCCTTGGGTAGACGTGTCGGTGCTGGTGGTGAGATGCATGTGGCTAACGCAGCTCTTCACGCCTCATACCCTTAATGGCGGCTGTAACTATGAGCTGTAGCACTCGTATAAGCTACTGCACGTCCGCCATAAAATCTGGGCACAGGAACTCTTACAATCAGCCCCAGTGGCATAAAGGCGGCTTCAACCACCATTCGTCGCGTTTTACTCCAAAAACGGCGACGATATTCGCCTCTTCGCTGTTGCACAATCACTTTTGTATGAGCACAGTTACGCACGTCCGATCACGTCAACACTCCCCAGGCCATTCCATTGCTCCGTCCCTGTGTCTCCAGCTACCCCTAGCTACGCTCGTATCACCAAGAGTGGGGGCGTTCCCCTACCACCTTTTTACCGAAATCATTTAGTATTTAAGAATATTTATATTTACTACCCTGGAGTTCATACCAGTCATAATAATTTACTACTAGCGCTTTACAACATTAAATTATACAGTAATAACTTATAATTACCAAGAAAAAGAATACATTTGACTCTGAGAGCTTAGTGCCTTGTCTGACAGGCAGCGCTAATTCCCAGTTTCGCCAATAGATGGCATCAGGGTGCACTCCCTGGCAGTCTCACACAAGCGCGCCCGTTTCTGACGCGCGGGCTCCAAATTACTGTCAGCCCACCATCATTTCAGTTCCGTTACAGACTCTAACGTCAAAGATGTTTTACACAACACACAAGTTTCCACTTGTAATCAGTCTCTTTTTCTATTTTTCAATACATTTACTAATAGTAATCAATATGCTTTCACTCTCAAAAATATAAGTAAATTAACATATAATAAGGCAAATTATAATAAATTCTGACAAAAAATATAAGAAAACATTTACAATTTGGTATCGACAAATACAGTAAAAAAAAACATCTCCCAGATCCATTACACAGTGTAGGGCCTTGCATTGTCATGTTGCAAAAGGACACCTGCTGACAGCAATCCACGTCGCTTTGATTTGATTGCAGGCCTTCGATGACTTTTTAGGAGAACTGTGTCTGATGGTACAGGCATCACAATATAAATAGTAAAGGATAAATGGCGCCTTGCTAGGTCGTAGCAAATGACGTAGCTGAAGGCTATGCTAACTATCGTCTCGGCAAATGAGAGCGTATTTGTCAGTGTAGCTTCGCTAGCAAAGTCGGCTGTACAACTGGGCGAGTGCTAGGACGTCTCTCTAGACCTGCCGTGTGGTGGCGCTCGGTCTGCAATCACTGACAGTGGCGACACGCGGGTCCGACGTATACTAATGGACCGCGGCCGATTTAAAGGCTACCACCTAGCAAGTGTGGTGTCTGGCGGTGACACCACACATTCACTATGGCTTCAACTGCTGCAATGTTCTGTGGACTCACAACTCGTTGTGCCTGACCTGGACGAGGAGCATCTTCCACTGAAGTCACACCATTTGCGAACTTCATACTCCGTTCATAGACTTGCTGCTGTGACAAAGTCGGCCGCGGTGGTCTAGCGGTTCTAGGCGCTCAGTCCAGAACCTTGCTACGGTCGCAGGTTCGAATCCTTTCTCGGGCATGGATGTGTGTGATGTCCTTAAGTTAGTTAGGTTTAAGTATTTCTAAGTTCTTGGGGACTGATGACCTGAGCAGTAAAGTCCCATAGTGCTCAGAGCCATTTGAACCATTTTATTGCAAATTTGTGTCGCATTCCATTAAAATGGAACTTTTATACGCCTGTGTCCTTATTGATTGGACATGGTACTTCCATTTTGTCTTAAAACACGTACATGGATATTGAAGTTTTTGTGTATATTACATATAGAACAACGTGACTAGGATGTGGACAATGGAGGAAACGTGCATTTTAATAGAGCTAACGTGGGAATTATACGCGCGCTTGTTGAGTAAACAGTGTGATTTACGAATAGAAACATCCCACAACTGCCGCTGGAGTGCGTCGCGATCGCGTATATCAAGTTGGGGCCCACGTACCGTTTGCACAAGTCGCATCGTTCCTGAGCGTTCAGCAGCACGTTGAACTCGGAATGCTCGACTTTGACGTTCGACAGCACTGTCCGTGTACCGACGGCTTTAAAGCGATAAATAAACGCGAAGCAACAGGAATACCAACATGCAGAACAAAAACGTCACGAACTTATGCAACAACATAATCCACTACTGCCCATTACAATTGCTACATCAAGAAGAAATACAGATGATAAACGGGTATTCATAGGACAATTATATTATACTAGAACTTACATGTGATTACATTTTCACGCAATTTGGGTGCATAGATCCTGAGAAATCAGAAACCAGAACAACCACCTCTGGTCTTAATAACGGCCTTGATAAGCCGGGGCATTGATTCAAACAGAGCTTGGATGGCGTGTACAGGTACAGTTGAGCATGCAGCTTCAACACGATACCACTGTTCATCAAGAGTAGTGACTGACGTATTGTGACGAGCCAGTTGCTCGGCCACCATTGATCTGAGAGAGCTGGAGAATGTGCTGGCTAGGGCAGCAGTCGAACATTTTCTGTATCCAGAAAGGCCCGTACAGGACCTGCAACATGCCGTCGTGCTTTATCCTGCTGAAATGTAGGATTTCGGAGGGATCGAATGAAGGGTAGAGCCACTGGTCGTAACATATGTGAAATGTAATGTCCACTGTTCAAAGTGCCGTCAATGCGAACAAGAGGTGACCGAGACGTGTAACCAGAAGCACCCAATACCATCACGCCGGGTGATACGCCAGTATGACGATGACGAATATACGCTTACAGTGTGCGTTCACCGCGATGTCGCCAAACACGGATGCGACCATCATGATGCTGTATGCAGAACCTGACTTCATCCGAAAAAATGACGTTTTGTCATTCGTGCACCCAGGTTCGTCTTTGAGTACACCACCGCAGGCGCTCCTGTCTGTGATGCAGCGTCAAGGGTAACCACAGCCATGGTCTCCGAGCTGATAGTCCAAACGTCGTCGAACCGTTAGTGCAGATGGTTGTTGTCTTGCAAACGTCCCCATCTGTTGACCCAGGGATCGAGACGTGGCTGCACGATCCCTTACAGCCATGCGGATAAGATGCCTGTCATCTCGACTGCTAGTGATACGAGGCCGTTGGGATCCAGCACAGCGTTCCGTATTACCCTCCTAAACCCACCGATTCCATATTCTGCTAAGAGTCATTGGATCTCAACCAACGCGAGCAGCAATGCCGCGATACGATAAACCGCAATCGCGATAGGCTACAATCCGACCATTATCAAAGTCGGAAACGTGATAGTACGCATTTCTCCTCCTTACACGAGGCATCACAACAACGTTTCACCAGACAACGCCGGTCAACTGCTGTTTGTGTATGATAAGTCGGTTGGAAACTTTCCTCATGTCAGCACGTTGTAGGTGTCGCCACCGGCGCCAACCTTGTGTGAATGCTCTGAAAAGCTGATCATTTGCATATCACAGCATCTTGAGATTTGAGTACCGGGCGTGAGTCGTGCTTCGGTAGCTCAGTTGGTAGAGCACTTGCCCGCGAAAGGCAAAGGTCCCGAGTTCGAGTCTCGGTCGGGCACACGGTTTTAATCTGCCAGGAAGTTTCAGAACCTGGATTCATCCGAAAAAATGATGTTTTGCCATTCGTGCCCCCAGGTTCGTCTTTGAGTACACCACCGCAGGCGCTCCTGTCTGTGATGCAGCGTCAAGGGTAACCGCAGCCATGGTCTCCGAGCTGATAGTCCAAACGTCGTCGAACCGTTAGTGCAGATGGTTGTTGTCTTGCAAACGTCACGATCTGTTGACCCAGTGATCAAGACGTGGCTGCACGATCCCTTACAGCCATGCGGATAAGATGCCTGTCATCACGACTGCTAGTGATACGAGGCCGTTGGGATCCAGCACGGCGTTCCGTATTACCCTCCTAAACCCACCGATTCCATATTCTGCTAAGAGTCATTGGATCTCGACCAACGCGAGCAGCAATGTCGCGATACGATAAACCGCAATCGCGATAGGCTACAATCCGACCTTTATCAAAGTCGGAAACGTGATGGTACGCATTTCTCCTCCTTACACGAGGCATCACAACAACGTTTCACGAGGCAACGCCTGCCAACTGTTGCTTGTGCATGAGAAATCGGTTGGAAACTTTCCTCATGTCAGCACGTTGTAGGTGTCGCCACCGGCGCCAACCTTGTGTGAATGCTCTGTGTGGTGTCACCGCCAGACACCACACTTGCTAGGTGGTAGCTTTAAATCGGCCGCGGTCCATTAGCACATGTCGGGCCCGCGTGTCGCCACTGTCAGTAATTGCAGACCGAGCGCCACCACACGGCAGGTCTTGAGAGACTTACTAGCACTCGCCCCAGTTGTATGACGACGTTGCTAGCGACTACACTGACGAAGCCTTTCTCTCATTAGCCGAGAGATAGTTAGAATAGCCTTCAGCTAAGTCCATGGCTACGACCTAGCAAGGCGCCATTAACCATTTCTATAGAGAGTCTCACTTGTATCATCAAGAACGCTGTATACAAATGTATACAAATGATGGATTAAAGTTAAGTATTCCAGCAGCTACGTACTTTTCTTTATAGCATTCATTACGTATCCTGTTCCAGACCTCACGTCAGTCTGCGTTAGATTATAGCGTGCATTTCGGCCTCCTCTATCTACAAGGTGTTGGCACATTTGCCAACACATCACTCTGAAAAGCTAATCATTCGCATATCGCAGCATCTTCTTCCTGTCGGTTAAATTTCGCGTCTGTAGCACGTCATCTTCGTGGTGTAGCAATTTTAATGGCCAGTAGTGTATCAGTGATGCAATAGATGAGAACAAAGATAAAACCTCCAGTGCACGGCGCTCTGGTTCGAAAACGCACTTGCTGGGTTGCTTCAGAGATGCTGTTTCTTACGCAAAGGGCAGGCTGGTCTGGGGGTGACGGCTGGGGGTTCGGGCGCTCGGTGCTCGGCAAGAGGGCTCACAACTTACGCCCCACTGCGGGCGCGCTCGGAGCAAGTTACCGGCCCCCAGCCCGCCTCGGCTCTCCTCACCAGCGTGCAGGCGGGCAGAAATTAGTCTTTTGTAGTGTCCGAGGCGCGGGAAAGGGCGAGGGCGAAGGCGAGGGCGGCCGGGGTGGAGCCGGTTTCGCGCCCTGCGAGCGCCGGAGGGCCGGAAAATGCGCCCCGGGCGTCTCCTCGTCTGGGTGGCCCGTCCTCCCTACCGGCCCTTCAGAATTCGGAGGGCGCGCCCTCAAAGGGCCAGCAGCAGCCTCGCGCCGGAGACGTTTATCGGGGATTTCTGGGGAACGACCTCTCTCTCTCTCTCTTTCCGAGGCGAGCGACTAGTCGAGTGGAGGCCCTAATTAAATGCGACGGCGGCGGTGCCAGGGCGCTTGGAAGTTGGTGCAGCGTCGCTGCTGCAGCCCAGGATGCCTGCTGGAGGGAGGGAGGGAGCTGTCGCTAATTTCGTTAGCAGAAGGTTGCGGGGGTCGTCTGTGCGAGCACGGGGAAACACTTTGTTGGGGAGTGGCACGGCTGCCAACCTCTGCAGTACGTCTCCAGCTGGGAAAACTGAAAGTACCTCCGGGCATGCTGTAACCCCACCATTACTGTACACAATATACAGGGTTATGGTTCAAATGGCTCTGAGCACTATGCGTTCTTAACTTCGGAGGTCATCAGTCGCCTAGAACTTAGAACTAATTAAACCTAACTAACCTAAGGACATCACACACATCCATTCCCGAGGCAGGATTCGAAACTGCGAACGTAGCGGTCGCTCGGCTCCAGACTGTAGCGCCCAGAACCGCACGGCCACTCCGGCCGGCTTACAGGGTTATGACACACCGAGCGAGGTGGCGCAGTGGTTAGCACACTGGACTCGCATTCGGGAGGACGACGGTTCAATCCCGTCTCCGGCCATCCTGATTTAGGTTTTCCGTGATTTCCCTAAATCGCTTCAGGCAAATGCCGGGATGGTTCCTTTGAAAGGGCACGGCCGATTTCCTTCCCCATCCTTCCCTCACCCGAGCTTGCGCGCTCCGTCTCTAATGACCTCGTTGTAGACGGGACGTTAAACACTAATCTCTTCCTCCTCCCAGAGTTATGACAGGTCTCTTCAGATATTAGGTTGGTGCATAAGCTCGTAGCGTTTTCGTTTTACACGTTGGTATTCCGGTAGCTATGTGTTTATTTATCGACTGTCGCTAACTGAGTCTACATATTCCCATATTGTCATTTGGTGATAGTGAGAGGAGCTGTGGACGCTATAAAATGGAGGGCCAATTGGAGAAATCGAAACACTTCTGACTTATTCTTCTGTCTGGGTTCAGTAGAGAGGTACAGCAGCGGAGGCAGCCAGAAACATTTGCATTGTGTATGCGGATAATGCCATTGGACAGAGCACTGCAAGAAAATGGTTTTCTCAAGGAAGATTGTTTCGACATTAGTGTTTCACCATGGCCAGCAATACCTTCAGAGTTGATCGTCGGTAAAGAAGATCCCAGACTGAGATTCATTGGATGAATCCTAAGGAAATGCAATCCGAAAACAAAGGAAGTAGGTTACAGTACGCTTGTTCGCCCACTGCTTGAATACTGCTCACGAGTGTGGGATCCGTACCAGATAGGGTTGATAGAAGATATAGAGAAGATCCAACGGAGAGCAGCGCGCTTCGTTACAGGATCATTTAGTAATCGCGAAAGTGTTACGGAGATGATAGATAAACTCCAGTGGAAGACTCTGCAGGAGAGACGCTCAGTAGCTCGGTGCGGGCTTTTGTTAAAGTGTCGAGAACATACCTTCACCGAAGAGTCAAGCAGTATATTGCTCCCTCCTACGTACATCTCGCGAAGAGACCATGAGGATAAAATCAGAGAGATTACAGCCCACACAGAAGCATATCGACAATCCTTCTTTTCACGAACAACACGAGACTGGAACAGAAGGGAGAACCGATAGAGGTACTCAAGGTACCCTCCACCACACACCGTCAGGTGGCTTGCAGAGTATGGATGTAGATGTAGTGAGATGTAGAGTTTTATAAAGATTGTTTAAACGCATTAATCCGCAATGATCCACATGAGTGTGCTAGAGAACTGGTAAACGTGGATAAAATCTTGTCGGTTTTCAAGCCGCGTCAGTTTCAATAAAATTTTTGGACTTTCGATGGCTGGCTCCGCCATTGTCGTCAGTGTTTTCTTTTTCCGCAGTTTGTCCTGCAGTCTTACACTGCGCATTATCTCCTCACCATCGAGGAAAGATATGTGTCCTCGGAGTCTTTCGCGGTGGCATGATTGTGTAAGTAGGCTGTTTAGGTTTTTATGTTGGTAACGCCATGTAGCGCTCTATACGAAAATCACTGACTGTGCTGTGTGCAGTCTGTGGCTGGTTTGCATTGTTGGAGTATATGCTATTGTAGTGTTGGGCAGTTGGCTGTTAACAGCGCGTAGCGTTGCGCAGTTAGAGGTGAGCCGCCAGCAGTGGTGGATGTGGGGAGAGAGATGGCAGAGTTTTGAGAGCGCATGATGTGGACGTGTGTCCATCAGAGACAGTAAATTTGTAAGACTGAATGTCATGAACTGATATATATATATATATTCTTGTTTGTTCTTTATCAAAATCTTTCATTTGATAACTATGCCTATCAGTACTTACTATCTTCAGTAGTTAGAATCTTTTATTTAGCTGGTAGTAGTGGCGCTCGCTGTATTGCAGTAGTTCGAGTAACGAAGATTTTTGTGAGGTAAGTGATTCATGAAAGGTATAGGTTTTTGTTAGTCAGGGCCATTCTTTTGTAGGGATTTTTGAAAGTCAGATTGCGTTCCGCTAAAAATATTGTGTGTCAGTTTAGTGTTGATCAGAATAAGTGAAGAGCGAAAAGTGTGAGTACGCTTAGTTCTGCTCAGCTGTTTGAAAATCAAATAATGTAAGGGGTTTACCAGCACAGTCATTCATTAATTTTTCTAAGGGGACGTTTCAATTGGATAAAATCTTCTCCGTATTCAAGGCCGCGTCAGTTCCAATAAAATTATCGAGATTTCGATAGTTAGCTGACGACAGTGGCGGAGCCAGCCATGTCAATCTCGAGAATTTGATTGGAATTGGCGCCGCTTGAAAAGTGAGAATACTTTATCCATTTATGCCGCCGCGAAAGACTCCGAGGAAACTGGTAAACGAGAAGAAGTGTGATCATTTCAGCATCGTTCTACTTTTGTATATGGGTTTCTATCTCTACCCTATGTGATCAAAAGTATCCGTACACCTGGCTGAAAATGACTCGCACGTTCGTGGCGCCCTCCCTCGGTAATGCTGGAGTTCAGTATGGTGTTGGCCCACACTTAGTCTTGATGACAGCTTCCACTCTCCCAGGCATACTTTCAATCAGATGCTGGAAGGTTTCTTGGGGAATGGTAACCCATTCTTCACGGAGTGTTACACTGAGGTCGGTGAGGCCTGGCGCGAAGTCGGCGTTACAAAACATCCCAAAGGTGTTCTATAGGATTCAGGTCAGGATTCTGTGCAGGCCAGTCCATTGCAGGGATGTTCTCGTCGTGTAACCACTCCGCCACAGGCCATGCATTACGAACAGATGCTCGATCGCGTTTAAAAGATGCAGTCGCCATCCCCGAATTTCTCTAAAACAGTGGGAAGCAAGAAGGTACTTACAACGTCAATGTTGGCCTGTGCTGTGATAGTGCCACGCAAAACAAGGGGTGCAAGCCCCCTCCATGAAAAACACGACCACGCCATAAGACCACCGCCTCCGAATTTTACTGTTGGCACTACACACGCTGGCAGATGACGTTCACCGGGCATTATCCATACCCACACACTGCCATCGGATCGTCGCATTGTGCACTGTGATTGGTCACTCCACACAACTTTTTCCACTGTTCAATCGTACAACGTTTACGCTCCTTACACGAAGCGGGGCGTCGTTTGGCATTTACCGGTGTGATGTGTGGTTTATGGGCAGCCGCTCGACCATGAACTCCAAGTTTTCTCACCTCCCGCCTAACTGTCATAGTACTTGCAGTGGATCCTGATACAGTTTGGAATTCCTATGTGATGGTCTTGGTAGATGTCAGCCTCTTACGCATTACGACCCCCTTCAACTGTCGGCGGTCTCTGTCAGTCAACACACGTGGTCGGCCTGTACGCTTTTGTGCCGTACGTGTCCCTTCACGTTTCCACTTCACTATCACATCGGAAACAGTGGACCTAGGGATGTTTAGGCGTGTGGAAATCTCGCGTACAGGCGTGCGACACAAGTGACACCCAATCACCTGACCACGTTCGAAGTCCGTGAGTTACGCGGAACGCCCCATTCAGCTCTCTCACGACGTCTAATGACTACTGAGGTGGCTGATATGGAGTACGTGGCAGTAGGTGGCAGCAAACTGCACGTAATATGAAAATCGTATGTTTTTGGGGGTGTCCGGATACTTTTGATCACATCTTGATCTTCTAGCCGAGTTTACACCCGAAGAGTGAAACATGGCGGCGGTTCGATAATGACTTGGGTAGCCACATTACTGCCAGGGTGATGTGACAATTTGGCTAATCAGGTCCACCCCATGGCACAATGTTTGTTCCCCAGTGACGGCGCTGTATTCCAAGAGGGCAGAACCACAGTGCAGACAGATTGCATCTCTATGACTGGTTTTGTGAGGACGAGGATGATCCGTCGCATCGCCGTTGGCCACCACAATCACAAGATGTCAATGTTACTGAGCCTGTCTGCCCTACTTTGGAGAGAAGAGTGTGTGATCACTATTAACCCTTCCCCTTTAAAATAGTACGTTACCTGTACTGATCCATTCCCAGACGACTGGAAGCTGTTTTGAGAGACAACGGCTTTCCTACATCACATTAGCCGCACGCAGGTCTTCCTTCATCTCACCAAAAAGGGTGGAAATCACTTAGTGCCAGGATAGGACGGTACGATGGATATTCCAATAGCTCAAAATCAAATCATCTGGATAGTCTTCCCATCCGTATGAAGGTGAGCATTATCCTGAAGGAGAATCACACCTCTTGAAAGCTTTCCTCCCCTCTTCGTTTTGATTTTGCTACTCAGATCTCGCAGTAGCTCATAGTAGCTGCCACTATTTACTGCTTGAGCCTTAGGAATTCAATGAATCAGCAATGGACATTTCATATCCCAAAACGTTCTCAATAACTTTCGTGCAGAAACTTACATTTTGAATTCTTTTGCTTTTGCTTTACCGCTTGTCCTGTTCTACATCTACATCTACATTTATACTCCGCAAGCCACCCAACGGTGTGTGGCGGAGGGCACTTTACGTGCCACTGTCATTACCTCCCTTTCCTGTTCCAGTCGCGTATGGTTCGCGGGAAGAACGACTGTCTGAAAGCCTCCGTGCGCGCTCTAATCTCTCTAATTTTACGTTCGTGATCTCCTCGGGAGGTATAAGTAGGGGGAAGCAATATATTCGATTCCTCATCCAGAAACGCACCCTCTCGAAACCTGACGAGCAAGCTACACCGCGATGCAGAGCGCCTCTCTTGCAGAGTCTGCCACTTGAGTTTGTTAAACATCTCCGTAACGCTATCACGGTTACCAAATAACCCTGTGACGAAACGCGCCGCTCTTCTTTGAATCTTCTCTATCTCCTCCGTCAACCCGATCTGGTAGGGATCCCACACTGATGAGCAATACTCAAGTATAGTTCGAACGTGTGTTTTATAAGCCACCTCCTTTGTTGATGGACTACATTTTCTAAGGACTCTCCCAATGAATCTCAACCTGGTACCCGCCTTACCAACAATTAATTTTATATGATCATTCCACTTCAAATCGTTCCGCACGCATACTCCCAGATATTTTACAGAAGTAACTGCTACCAGTGTTTGTTCCGCTATCATATAATCATACAATAAAGGATCCTTCTTTCTATGTATTCGCAATACATTACATTTGTCTATGTTAAGGGTCAGTTGCCACTCCCTGCACCAAGTGCCTATCCGCTGCAGATCTTCCTGCATTTCGCTACAGTTTTCTAATGCTGCAATTTCTCTGTATACTACAGCATCATCCGCGAAAAGCCGCATGGAACTTCCGACACTATCTACTAGGTCATTTATATATATTGTGAAAAGCAATGGTCCCATAACACTCCCCTGTGGCACGCCAGAGGTTACTTTAACGTCTGTAGACGTCTCTCCATTGATAACAACATGCTGTGTTCTGTTTGCTAAAAACTCTTCAATCCAGCCACACAGCTGGTCTGATATTCGGTAGGCTCTTATTTTGTTTATCAGGCGACAGTGCGGAACTGTATCGAACGCCTTCCGGAAGTCAAGAAAAATTACTGTTATTTGTGGTGGTGGGCACACGTCTCATCAGCGGTTGCTATGCGACTGAGAAAGCGTTTTCCTTCACCTTCAAAACGCGTTATTATGATTTCGTCATAACGAGACGCTCCTGTTTGTGTTTTTGTGTCAGCTGCTATGGTACTAAATGAACACAAACTTTGCAGCAGTAGAGATTCATGAACGATTGCATTCTCTGAACCGTGTTTAATGTTCACCTCTTGCTCAATATTATCAATTCTAGCGCAACGACCATTTCGAGTCATTCGCTCAGCTATGTCAATGCTTCTATCCGTTTTCAGAGTTTATGGCGTACCCTAAGGCTCTTCGTTACAACCTTAAACTTGTTTACGCACTCTTAAATTTTTCGTTCAACTAAGACAGCTGTCACATCCCTTACTCCCTTCTGCACACAGAAAACGAATAACCCCCCTCATTTCTTCGTTGGTGGATACAGACTTATTCAGACTTAGTTCCTCCAGTGCTAGGTAGCATATATCGGGCAAGTTTCGTCCAGCGAACTCGATGAGCTGTCGGGTTTTCCTGTTCTTGTCCAAGCATTGAAGATCCTTTGAAAGAGTTGGTTTCCGGGCGTTACGAGATCTTCCTCTATTCTGAATCCATCCATTAGTTCCCACAACAGTGCTGATTTGGAGATTCTTCCATCTTTCATGCGTAGAACATGTCCCGCAACCTCCAGTCTTCTTGTAGCAACTATTTTGTGCAGGCTGCGTCGTCCACTTCTTCTCAACAGTTCATTATCTGAAACGTGGTTACGATAGCTGATCTTCGAAATTCACCTGAGGGATGATGAAAATGTTGAGCCTGTGTGCTGATTTTGCTGAGATTTTTCAGGCCTCGCATGGCCATCGCCAGAATGATAGAGGAGCACAGCTGAAGCCTTGTTGTCGATATGGATCACATTCGTTGGAAAACTAGAAAGGCTTTCCCAGTTCTGCTGCCGATATCTGCATCTACGTCCCGGTAATTACAGATGAGCTACCGAGATATGGAAATCGGTCAACATCTTTAGTACCTTCTGTTACAGTACTTTAAGAATGTATATTTCCACTTTCTAAACACATTGTTTTTGTTTTACCACTATTTATTTTTAGTCCTACAGAACTGGCCGTTCCTCCAGCTTGGTGGTTATTTGTTGTAAATTTTGTGGTGTTTTTGTCAAAAGATGTGATCGGCAGAATCCAAAACCGTGGACCCAGATTTCTTATTGAAACGTATGCCGGCCGGCCGCTGTGGCCGAGCGGTTGTAGGCGTTTCAGTCCGGAACCGCGCTGCTGCTGCTACGGTCGCAGGTTCGAATCCTGTCACGGGCATGGATGTGTGTGATGTCCTTAGGTTAGTTATGTTTAAGTAGTTCTAAGTCTAGGGGACTGATGACCTCAGATGTTAAGTCCCATAGTGCTTAGAGACATTTGAATTTTTGAAACGTATGCCCATGATGAAGTTAAGCATTCGACCATAGACACTAATAGACCTGGAAAACAGTACAGCGTCTATACAATTGGCGTGGTTACAACATAGAATCACGTCACTGTTTACAAAGCATTGGCGGAAGTTTCTTTTCCGATATTTCTCAATGGATTTCCTGCTAATCTTACTACGTTAAACTTCATTAAGAATAGGTATTGTGCACAGTATTAAATGTCTAAATGGCGTATGAATAGAGCCTTCGTCGAAGAAAATGTTTATTGTAACTGTCTAAAACAATACTTAGTCCTCATGACTGCACAAATCGGCCTAAATAAAGAAACCTTTAATGTAGACACATTTGTTCTCATCGCATGTAACGAATTCAACTGTTTCCCTCTCCCACGTAATGTAAAGCATTTTCAGTGAAATTTCTAACGTCCCTAAAACATTTACTCGTCCCATGTGCCCCCCCCCCCCCCCAACATCCACGCACTAGTACAGGGTCCGACAAAAAGGCCTCCCGTATTTGGAGAGGCCTCTATCTGAGCTGTGGTGGGTATACTGATGTGGAGGTGGTATCGATCGATGACAGTTCTGTGATTACTACTCAACGAGAATTTCGCATTCGCTTCGAACTTGGCCGACATGATTCTGTTCTGATAGAAAAACTATTCGAGTCTGGGTATCACGCTTTAGAGCGTCAGGTTCCGCACTGGAAAGAAAATCTGCTGGCCGTCCTCGGAACATAGTGGAGGAAAATGTGGCGCGTTGGAGAGCGTCCCTCCAGCAATCTCCAAAGAGTTCAGCACTTACACATGTATCTGCCCTGGGATTGTCTCATAGGAGTGTAAGACGAATCTGCAGAGACATCTTCGCATGCATCCATACAAAATGACCGTTACCCAAGAATTAAGTGAGAGAGATTAGGAAACTAGAAACGCTGTGTGTGAGAAAATTCTTCAGAACATTCCTTCTGACGCTATTTTGATTGCTTCTGTTGAAGCCCACATCCACTTGTCCGATACTGTAAATAAACAAAATTTTCCCTACTGTTAGCAGAAAACCCTTAGGAACTTCACCAACGAGCACGTCTTAGCCATCGTGTTACAGTTTGGTACGCCGCTGCTGAATTTGCTGTTGGGGTCAGTAATTTTTCGAAGAAGGTGTCATAACGATAAGGGTTAATTTAAGTCACTACTATCGCATAATAGAGACTTTCTTCTGACCTAAGTTAAACCAATTTGTTGGGGACTATGAAGAGGGAGAATTCTGGTTCCAGCAAAACGGAGCGACAGTCCCCACTAGTCAGTATTATCTAGAAATTTTGACAGAGTTGTTTCCTAGACGTCTTCGGACTGATGACCATAGATGTTAAGTCCCATAGTGCTCAGAGCCATTTGAACCAGCCTAGACGTCTTCTCGCTTCAAGAGAGAACATCGCCTGACTCCCAAAGTCACCCGATTTATCATCTTGTGAATTTTCCTTTGGGGGCACTTGTCAGCTCAAGTGTACAAACATTGTCTCACAACCTTGCAATCTCTTAAGGAGGCAGTCACCAGGGAAGTACCTTCCATTCCACCGGAAACGTCACGAAGAATTACAGACAGCTTCCGGGAAAGGCTTCATCAATGTGTCAGCATTGCAGGACGCCATTTACCGAACATAATTTTTAAAACCAGCACTAGATCCGTTGTTCACAGATAAAAGTATTTTCTCTGTTAGTGTTTGTAAGTACTTTTTGTAACACTAGAGGTCTCTTTGCTGGACCCTGTTGTAACGCCTCGTTATATATCTGGTCTGTTTTGAGACTGCAGTTTATTCGAACTTGCCATGAACAATTCCCATATTTCATATAGAATCATGAATTTCCGTTTTAAAACAGAGAAAATAAAATAGAAGAATAATTAGAGCCAGTGGAATAGAGTATTAAATGCAAAGTAGCAAGGGGCTTTATTCAAAGAGCTTCTAACCAACGTCCCGTTTGGTTAATAACTACTGTAGAAGCCCAGCGCACTTACTGTTAACGTCTTTAGCGTCTATGAGTCTTTAGCATCCGTGAGTCATTAGCGTCTGGAAGTCTTTAGCGTTCGAGATTTTAGTCGAACTTTTAGCCTTTGAGTGTTGAGTATCCGTGTCTCATGCGCCACTGTGTGAAATAGTTATCCTCACTGGAAGACAGACTAATTAAAAGTAAATTTCTTTGACTTTCGATTATAGACCCTGTTTGGACATTTATTATCGGGCCAAGTATGACCATTCATCGTAGTGAATGATATCAAAGAAACTGTGTTAATAAAAACCGAGTTAAGGAAAACCTCTAGTGCCCTTCGATTTCGAACAGAGTATCACGAGAAGTAGTGAACCATATATCGGATTCTGTCTGGACAATAATTATAGTAACTGTTTTTCCATACTAATATTAAAGGGAATAATTTGCAATGGATAAAACATCGCTACATTAAAGGAACTATATGACCTCTGAAGGAATTAATTCGATGTACATGTGCTACGCAAAATCAAAGATATCAATTAATTTTGAAACATGAATCGACCGCCTCGTAACTGTTAATGAGCATCTTTGGCGGTAGTCGGCAAACAACGAAGCTAGCTGGTGGTAATAATTTGAAGCCGGCCTGTGTGGCCGTGCGGTTCTAGGCGCTTCAGTCTGGAACCGCGTGACCACTACGGTCGCAGGTTCGAATCCTGCCTCGGGCATGGATGTGTGTGATGTCCTTAGGTTAGTTAGGTTTAAGTAGTTCTAAGTTCTAGGGGCCTGATGACCACAGATGTTAAGTCCCATAGTGCTCAGAGCCAATAATTTGAATATAAACTTGTTAGTCGACAAATATTGACTGCAATGGCAGATAGTGTTGCGTCGCCTCGCATTCACGCATCTCGACGAGGTGAAGAATGCTGGCTGGGCATAGAAAAAGGACATTACACCCTCCATGATCGTGGAAGTGCCAGCAATAGGAGGCGTCACGCTGCACAATGCAAATATCCAGACCTACGAGAATTACGAGAAGTGTCAGCAAGTGAAGTATCGTCTAGTGGACCTCTGTTACTCGGATGTTTACGTCGCCTGGGCCTCGTTGCATGAAAGAGGTCAGGAAAATCAAATTTTGTCGACATGGTATCACTTTGAAGCCAATTCACTCCAGTCTTTGTTGCGTCAAAACAATTTCCCTCGAAGAGTTTGCAACGTATACAAGCGTGCACGGTTGGCTTGACATCTTTTCGTTTCATAGCTTTTATACATAGCTGCCTGCATCCTTAGAGAACGTATAGTGAAGAAAAGAAGCAACTTTGTGGCCTAGTATGCCAAGGAATATTTCAGACTGTAAAGTGCGCCTCGAAACGCACACATCATTTTCAAACGATAATTGACGTGACTATAAACAACAGTTAAGCAGTGCTCACCAAATACCACTATATTAAACTAATCACACATACACGGAAAATTTAATGTTACTGCCCTTCGCAAAACGCTCAGCACAACCCTAAACACAACACGAGCTGCGAATGTTTCGCCTACAGTAACGTGGTATACTTATAGAGAAAATGACGTCGCGCCGAGTCCACAAATATCTATCGAAGAGTTAAATGCAGGTGTTCTCATTATGAAATCTGCGACTACTATAAAAGGAATTCTGACAAAATGTACCCTTGAAGACTAGGGTGTTCCCATCTTCCATTCTACACAGCAACTCGCGTCTAAGTACAGTCTTAGTCATAAAAACTGACCGCCGGCCGGCCGCCACAGAGACTAAGTCTGAGTCGTTCACTTAAGGTGGCCAATAAAACTGACCGCCCCTGACAACCCTAAGTCCGGCCAGCTGCACAATCTGGCAACACTGTAAGATGCGGAAGTGTTAGGAGGAAGTGTTGTCTACTTCCGATATGTTCTCTGGTTGTATGAGCCCGTGGTCTAGTGGGGGCCGGCATGGTAGCTCAGCGTGTTTCGCCGGCACGGTAGCTCAGCGTGTTCAGTCAGAGGGTTTAGCTACCCTCTGTAATAAAAAAACTGAGTGAACAGTTCAACGAACAACTTCAACAGGTGTCATGAGACGTCCGCCCCGATCATATACAACGAACAAAATAGAACAAAATGAGATCAACAAAGAATTTAAAAAAAAAGAAGAAAAGCGTGTTCGGTCAGAGGATTACATGCCGTCTGTAATAAAAAAACTGAGTCAATCGATCAACAACGAACATAAATGGATGTCTTACGACGTCCGCCCCGAGCAAATGCAACGAACAAAAGCGAACAAAATGAGAGTAAAAAAAAAAAAATTGGTAACGGTCGTGCATCCTAATCTTACAGTCGCCTGTTCGCGCCCAACTGTATTTTTTTTTAACCCATTTCGGTCTAAAGTTATGAGTCTGATTGAACAACGAAGATAATTCGCTTAACATTCTACCCACCAGCAATAACAAGTATTCCAGAAACAATTCCGCGGGACAGCTCGTGGCTGCCCAGCGATCGTAACAGCTTACACTCGAGCGCTTCCTCGCGCTGCAGCGGCTCCCGGCCACCGGCCAGACGCCACCCGCCGCCTGAAATCCGGCGCCGCCCGCGTGAAAGCAGGTGGTTTATCTTCCCACCACTGAAACAGATGTGTATTGTTCGATTCAGTATTTACATCACATAAATATGGGTTATAATTACGTTACATTGCTGCTAGTAGACCTGTTACTCCATCATAGGAATTTATGTGCGCAGCATTGTTGCAATACAGACGTTCAAATTATCCGATTTCTGTAATTTCATTTCGATAGCAGATCGTTCTACTCGGATTCAGCCAGTCAGTCTTAATGTGGATATCCGACTACGACTCTTATCGTATGATAGACTGGCTAAACCACAATCTTAATCGGACTGTTGAATCTAGATCTCTTATCTATGACAGGGCCTGAATCCTTAAGCACTGCGGAAAATAATAATGCAATGTGCTTATTACAAACACGTTTTTTAAATATAAACACGTTTATTTACAGGAGCAGAGCCCCATCCATCATAGCAGAGCAGTGCGAGATTGGTTTCAGGGCCAAGAGAGGATAAAGCTGTTGCCGTTTGTTCCACGATCACCGAACATCAACCAGATAGAGAACATGTGGGCAGAGGTAACAAGGTCATTGCCATGTGGACGTACAAATGCAAGCTACCTGTGGACGAATATAGGAAACGTATGGTGGGAAGTAAACCATCACGCTACACTGTTGACGACTTAATGAAATCAATTCCCCTACGCCTTCGAGAAATCTCACGTAATGATCGTGGGTGGGTTGGTTACTAAAAGTATACTCGTCCACAAAACCCATGTGGACAATTATCTAATAATCGGTCAAGCTTTGCTTTGTCGCAGCTCTTTAGCATACAAGTCCATTTACTTTCAGTCTCCTCCTTACAATTCTGGCAGTGCAAGGTAATTGAAAAATCTCATCCAATCGACGCCAACTGAGGCATTCACTGGTGCTTGTGTTGTTCAACACACAGTATTTGGCACCCTCACTGGAATCAATGACTGTTTGTGTGTGTGTGTGTGTGTGTGTGTGTGTGTGTGTGTGTGTGTGATGTGTTTGTGTTTTCGTGTTCACACACAATTTGTAATCATTGTGAGTTACAAATGCGTGATGTAGTGGTTCAGGTTGTCAGTAGTTGTGGTGGTGTTATGCTGTCGAACTGCTTACAGCAACGTTAATGGTGGCGCCATAATTTAGCGCTGACTACCTACTTAAGTAAGGATAGTGTTGTGGCATCGTCGCTTGACATTATTTGGCCTCAGTTTGAGTAAACCGATTTAACGAACATAGTACTCCATACTCGGGCTGCTAATGATACAGTATGACTACAGAGATCATCGTGCGGGTATTGCATTAATTCTGCAATGAATTGTTGAACAAATATTACCCTCAGCTATGCAGCTGGAATGACTAATTACAAAGGTAATCTAAGTTGCACTTGGTTAAGTGATCAGTTCGCTGCAATCTTGCTTCTACTGTTTGTAAATACTTGTATATTTCAAAAATTGTTCAAATGGCTCCTAGCAGTATGGGACTTAACTTCTGAGGTCATCAGTCCACTAGAACTTAGAACTACTTAAACCTAACTAACCTAAGGACTTCAGACACGTCCATGGCCGAGACAGGAATCGAACCTGCGACCGTAGCGGTGGCGCCGTTCCAGACTGTAGCGCCTAGAACCGCTCGGCCACCCCGGCCGGCATACTTGTAAACTGACCATTCGTTATTTGACTAAATATGAACTACAATCTGATTGGCGTATATATGACACCGGTTAGCGCCGGCACAAAGAAATGACTATGGGTTGGATGCCGTTGAAGTCCCATTACATTGATGGCAAGAGAAATTTTCGCAAATCACCTCTATTGCCTCAAAAAACAATTGCATCTTAAATATCGAAGGACCGACGTCCACACTGTCACAGCGCGTTGAAATACAGCAAGGACGGCAGATGAAAATTTGTGACCGACTGGGCTTCGAACCTAGACCTCCTGCTTACTTGACAGACGTGCTGATCAGTGCACTATTAAAAAAAAAAAGTTTGAGAAGACTTTCTGCCCCAGGTAGGCGGAGGCAAAAAGAGCAGGGGTCGAAGATCCGAGGCCTGGCCACAGTGCCTCCCCCATACCTGTCACTGAGCAGCTGTATTGTTCCCATGTATTCCATGTTTTCACCCAAATATTCCTTTAAAATGTAGAACAAAACTGAAGTAGTAATTAAGGTAAAGTAAATTACAGATTGCCGCCTCCATGGCGTGCGTTTCTTGTAAAATAAAACTTATAAGAGTGAAAAGGGGGGCGGAAAAATACATAACAAACATTCATTCAGAAATATATTCAGAATTTAAGTTATTATGCACTGTATGCATATGAGGTCTGTAAGGAAGCCATATATTTTTCAACAAGTGAAAGAAATTTTGGAGCCGGAGAGGTTCTGCCAAATTGAATCAGTTCTAATTTTAGAACCAACGTAAAAGAATATTACAGGAATAAAAACAGTGAAAGGATAGTATTCTGCTTCTAATCAATAAAACTGCCCACCTTTTTGTAGCCCACATAAAGCAATAGATAAAATTTTTTTTTAAACCATTCCTTATATTTGTTATTCTTCTTCAGCGTAAAATGTTCTTCTGCAATATAAAACATGTACTCTTTTAAGTTTTGTTTCTTACCACGTAAAACACAAACTGTCCCAGGAGCCACGAATAACTGTTATTCTTTGCGGACGGATAACATTTCCAGTCGGGTTGCAAAGCTTCAGTTATCGGTATATAACTTTCTGAGATTCTGTTGATAGTGCTAATTTCTTCTTAGTCCAGTTCAAAATTCTGATTCTATTTTCACATAAGATGTGCGCTACAGTTTCTAAAGCCGACATTTGTCGCAGTATGGAAATGGTCTCCATTTGATTTTCCACAATCGTTCCGCGGTGGGTATGTTTTCGTTTGCAACGTCGTACCTTCTAGGCGCTACAGTCTGGAGCCGCGCGACTGCTACGGTCGCAGGTTCGAATCCTGCCTCGGGCATCGATGTGTGTGATGTCCTTAGGTTAGTTAGGTTTAACTAGTTCTAAGTTGTAGGGGGCTGATGACCACAGTAGTTAAGTCCCATAGTGCTCAGAGCCATTTGAACCAAGCCAACGTCGTACCATACGGCACTGACTCTAGTTGGTGTAATTTTACTGTTGATATTTTTCCTGACGTTCCTCCAGTTTTTGTAGGTTAATTTACCGGAATTGGTTTGTGAAGACGATGTCTGGTAATATAATCATAAACGGTTCTAGTGATGGTTTGTGCTGGTGGAAGTCTTATACAGCTCCAATCGCTATAGTACTTTCTGATGTAATCTAGGCTGGCGTGCTACATTAACAGGAGCGTTCATATCCCCAGGATCTAACGAGACGAACAGAAGTTTCGTGATGCCTGTCTTAGTGGCATGTATTAATTCAAAAGTACGTCGTTAATTCCAAGTCCTCCGTTTTGCCTCTGCAAAGTCGCCGCGTGGAAGGATACTTTGAATATATTTTGTTTCCACACATACCAAGAGGCTACATTTAATATTTTATGTGCAGCGACCTGCAGAATCGGTAAGACTGTTGCGACATGATAAATTTTGCTAAGTATGTGTGTATGGCTACAGGACAAATGCAAGCTATTTGAACCACTTTTAAAGTATACAAGTATTTAAAAACAGTAGAAGCAGGATTGCAGCGAACTGATCACTTAACCAAGTGCAATATAGGGTACCTTTGTAATGAGTCATTCAGCTGCATAGCTGAGGGTAATATTTGTTCAACAATTCATTGCAGAATTAATGTAATACCTGCAAGATGATCTCTGTAGTCATACTGTATCATTAGCGGCACGCGAATGGAGTACTATGTTCGTTAAATCGGATTACTCAAACTGAGGCCAAATAAAGGCAATCGACGACGCCACAACACTGTCTTTACTTAAGTACGTAGTCAGCGCTAAATTATGTGCGACACCATTAACGTTACTGTAGGCAGTTTGACAGCACAACACCACCACAAGTGCTGACAACCTGAACCACTACATCACGCATTTGTAACTCGCAGTGATTACAAGTTGCTGATGTTTGTCAAGAATAGCGGAAAGAGCCTCTGAAGTTTCATTTGCATTACGCCTGGGACGGAGAGAATCCTAAATAACAGTAATAGGTAACCCAGCGAAGAGAAGAGTCCACGTATTGTCTCAAGTTCTTGCGTTTTTACATTAATGCAGTTCCCCATGGTTTCACACTAACGGCTTCTTTTGGCTATCGGAATACTCACATGGGAATTATAAAAGTGTAATTGCTAGAACCCCCTATGAACCATGGACCTTGCCGCTGGTGGGGAGGCTTGCGTGCCTCAACGATACAGATAGCCGCACCGTAGGTGCAACCACAACGGAGGAGTATCTGTTGAGAGGCTAGACAAACGTGTGATTCCTGAAGAGGGGCAGCAGCCTTTTCAGTAATTGCAGGGGCAACAGTCTAGATGATTGACTGATCTGGCCTTGTAACACTAACCAAAACGGCATTGCTGTGCTGGTACTACGAATGGCTGACGTCGTTATCAGGAGAAAGAAAAATGGCGTTCTACGGATCGGAGCGTGGAATGGCAGATCCCTTAATCGGGCAGGTACGTTAGAAAATTTAAAAAGGGAAATGGATAGGTTAAAGTTAGATATAGTGGGAATTAGTGAAGTTCGGTGGCAAGAGGAACAAGACTTTTGGTCAGGTGAATACAGGGTTATAAATACAAAATCAAATAAGAGTAATGCAGGAGTGGGTTTAATAATGAATAAAAAAATATGAATGTTGGTAAGCTAATACAAACAGCATAGTGAACGCATTATTGTGGCCAAGATAAATACGAAGCCCACACCTACCACAGTAGTACAGGTGTATATGCCAGCTAGCTCCGCAGATGAGGAGGAGATTGAGGAAATGTATGATGAGATAAAAGAAATTATTCAAGTAGTGAAGGGAGATGAAAATTTAATAGTCAAGGGTGACAGGAATTCAAGAGTAGGAAGAGGGAGAGAAGGAAACATAGTGGGTGAATATGGATTGGGGCTAAGAAATGAAAGAGGAAGCCGCCTGGTCGAATTTTGCGCAGAGCATAACTTAATCATAGCTAACACTTGGTTCAAGAATCATGAAAGAAGGTTGTATACATGGAAGAACCCTGGAGATACTAAAAGGTATCAGATAGATTATATAATGGTAAGAGAGAGATTTAGGAACCAGGTTTTAAATTGTAAGACATTTCCAGGGGCAGATGTGGACTCTGACCACAATCTATTGGTTATGAACTATAGATTAAAACTGAAGAAACTGCAAACTGAGTGTGCTCCCTGCCGCCGTTGGATAAGCAGCTGCAGCAGCAAGTCGTATACTCCTAGCTCACTCATTTGTTACATAGTTTAATTCTTAATTTCTTTGCCGGCCGATGTGGTCGTGCGGTTCTAGGCGCTCCAGTCCGGAGCCGCGCTGCTGCTACGGTCGCAGGTTCGAATCCTGCCTCGGGCATGGATGTGTGTGATGTCCTTAGGTTAGTTAGGTTTAATTAGGTCTAAGTTCTAGGGGACTGATGACCACAGCAGTTGAGTCCCATAGTGCTCAGAGCCATTTGAACCAGCCAGCCAGCCTTAATTTCTTTGCGTGTTTTTGGTACTTGCATTGTTTAATTCATAAATTTCGGGCGTATTATAGTATTTGAGAGTTGTAGCATCGCGTTTTAGTACCTGAATAGTGTAAATTCGCGTAGTCGTCTGTCTTCTGTTTTTGTTTTGAACGGCCAGTGTCGGTTGGTCACAGCCAGTGTGCTCCCTGCCGCCGTTGGATAAGCAGCTGCAGCAGCAAGTCGTATACTCCTAGCTCACTCATTTGTTACATAGTTTAATTCTTAATTTCTTTGCGTGTTTTTGGTACTTGCATTGTTTAATTCATAAATTTCGGGCGTATTATAGTATTTGAGAGTTGTAGCATCGCGTTTTAGTACCTGAATAGTGTAAATTCGCGTAGTCGTATGTCTTCTGTTTTTGTTTTGAACGGCCAGTGTCGGTTGGTCACAGTCAGTGTGCTCCCTGCCGCCGTTGGATAAGCAGCTGCAGCAGCAAGTCGTATACTCCTAGCTCACTCATTTGTTACATAGTTTAATTCTTAATTTCTTTGCGTGTTTTTGGTACTTGCATTGTTTAATTCATAAATTTCGGGCGTATGATAGTATTTGAGTGTTGTAGCATCGCGTTTTAGTACCTGAATAGTGTAAATTCGCGTAGTCGTCTGTCATCTGTTTTTGTTTTGAACGGCCAGTGTCGGTTGGTCACAGTCAGTGTGCTCCCTGCCGCCGTTGGATAAGCAGCTGCAGCAGCAAGTCGTATACTCCTAGCTCACTCATTTGTTACATAGTTTAATTCTTAATTTCTTTGCGTGTTTTTGGTACTTGCATTGTTTAATTCATAAATTTCGGGCGTATTATAGTATTTGAGAGTTGTAGCATCGCGTTTTAGTACCTGAATAGTGTTAAATCGCGTAGTCTCCTTCCGCCGCCGAGCAGTGTGTCAGCAGTGCACAAGTGGCAGCATTACTGCAATTTACTAGGCAATCTTGTTTTTTAATAACCGTTTCAATTTTGTGTCGTTTTGTTTGCGCTCTCTGTAGATTAGTTCAGACGTTCTTTGCACAACAGTTTTTAGCATGGATAGGGACTGCAACTGCTCTGTTCGGATGCAGGCTGAGTTGGCATCCCTTCGCTCCCAGCTTCAGGCTGTGTTGGCTTCGGTCACACAGCTTGAGGCTGTTGCCAATGGGCATCCCTGTGGGGGTCCGGATGGGGGTTTGTCGGGGACGGCCAGCTCGTCCCACGCATCCCCCGATCGGACTACGACTGTGGTTGCCCGGGATACTGCCCGAATTGAGGCTGATCCCTCACCTGTGGTAGAGTGGGAGGTCGTCTCAAGGTGTGGCAGGGGGCGAAAGACATTCCGGAGGGCTGAACGGAAGACCTCTCCAGTTTGTCTGACGAACCGGTTTCAGGCTCTGTCTCAGGCTGATACTGATCTTCGGCCTGACATGGCTGCTTGTCCTGTTCCAGAGGTTGCCCCTCAGTCTGCAAGATCCGGGCAGTCGCAGAGGGTGGGCTTACTGGTAATTGGGAGCTCCAACGTCAGGCGCGTAATGGGGCCCCTTAGGGATATGGCAGCAAGGGAGGGGAAGAAAACCAAAGTGCACTCCGTGTGCAAACCGGGGGATTCATTCCAGATGTGGAAAGGGTCCTTCCGGATGCCATGTAGGGTAAAGGGTGCACCCATCTGCAGGTGGTCGCTCATGTCGGCACCAATGATGTGTGTCGCTATGGATCGGAGGAAATCCTCTCTGGCTTCCGGCGGCTATCTGATTTGGTGAAGACTGCCAGTCTCGCTAGCGGGATGAAAGCAGAGCTCACCATCTGCAGCATCGTCGACAGGACTGACTGCGGACCTTTGGTACAGAGCCGAGTGGAGGGTCTGAATCAGAGGCTGAGACGGTTCTGCGACCGTGTGGGCTGCAGATTCCTCGACTTGCGCCATAGGGTGGTGGGGTTTCGGGTTCCGCTGGATAGGTCAGGAGTCCACTACACGCAACAAGCGGCTACACGGGTAGCAGGGGTTGTGTGGCGTGGGCTGGGCGGTTTTTTAGGTTAGATGGCCTCGGGAAAGTGCAGAAAGGGCAACAGCCTCAACGGGTGCGGGGCAAAGTCAGGACATGCGGGGACCAAGCAGCAATCGGTATTGTAATTGTAAACTGTCGAAGCTGCGTTGGTAAAGTACCGGAACTTCAAGCGCTGATAGAAAGCACCGAAGCTGAAATCGTTATAGGTACAGAAAGCTGGCTGAAGCCAGAGATAAATTCTGCCGAAATTTTTACAAAGGCACAGACGGTGTTTAGAAAGGATAGATTGCATGCAACCGGTGGTGGAGTGTTCGTCGCTGTTAGTAGTAGTTTATCCTGTAGTGAAGTAGAAGTGGATAGTTCCTGTGAATTATTATGGGTGGAGGTTACACTTAAAAACCGAGCTAGGTTAATAATTGGCTCCTTTTACCGACCCCCCGACTCAGCAGCATTAGTGGCAGAACAACTGAGAGAAAATTTGGAATACATTTCACATAAATTTTCTCAGCATGTTATGGTCTTAGGTGGAGATTTCAATTTACCAGATATAGACTGGGACACTCAGATGCTTAGGACGGGTGGTAGGGACAGAGCATCGAGTGACATTATACTGAGTGCACTATCCGAAAATTACCTCGAGCAATTAAACAGAGAACCGACTCGTGGAGATAACATCTTGGACCTACTGATAACAAACAGACCCGAACTTTTCGACTCTGTAAGTGCAGAACAGGGAATCAGTGATCATAAGGCCGTTGCAGCATCCCTGAATATGGAAGTTAATAGGAATATAAAAAAAGGGAGGAAGGTTTATCTGTATAGCAAGAGTAATAGAAGGCAGATTTCAGACTACCTAACAGATCAAAACGAAAATTTCTGTTCCGACACTGACAATGTTGAGTGTTTATGGAAAAAGTTCAAGGCAATCGTAAAATGCGTTTTAGACAGGTACGTGCCAGGTAAAACTGTGAGGGACGGGAAAAACCCACCGTGGTACAACAACAAAGTTAGGAAACTACTGCGAAAGCAAAGAGAGCTTCACTCCAAGTTTAAACGCAGCCAAAACCTCTCAGACAAACAGAAGCTAAACGATGTCAAAGTTAGCGTAAGGAGGGCTATGCGTGAAGCGTTAAGTGAATTCGAAAGTAAAATACTAGGTACCGACTTGACAGAAAATCCTAGGAAGTTCAGGTCTTACGTTAAATCAGTAAGTGGCTCGAAACATCATGTCCAGACACTCCGGGATGATGATGGCATTGAAACAGAGGATGACAAGCGTAAAGCTGAAATACTAAACACCTTTTTCCAAAGCTGTTTCACAGAGGAAGACCGCACGGCAGTTCCTTCTCTAAATCCTCGCACCAACGAAAAAATGGCTGACATCGAAATAAGTGTCCAAGGAATAGAAAAGCAACTGGAATCACTCAACAGAGGAAAGTCCACTGGACCTGACGGGATACCAATTCGATTCTACACAGAGTACGCGAAAGAACTTGCCCCCCTTCTAACAGCCGTGTACCGCAAGTCTCTAGAGGAACAGAAGGTTCCAAATGATTGGAAAAGAGCACAGGTAGTCCCAGTCTTCAAGAAGGGTCGTCGAGCAGATGCGCAGAACTATAGACCTATATCTCTGACGTCGATCTGTTGTAGAATTTTAGAACATGTGTTTTGCTCGAGTATCATGTCGTTTTTGGAAACTCAGAATCTACTATGCAGGAATCAACATGGATTCCGGAAACAGCGATCGTGTGAGACCCAACTCGCTTTATTTGTTCATGAGACCCAGAAAATATTAGATACAGGCTCCCAGGTAGACGCTATTTTTCTTGACTTCCGGAAGGCGTTCGATACAGTTCCGCACTGTCGCCTGATAAAAAAAGTAAGAGCCTACGGAATATCAGACCAGCTGTGTGGCTGGATTGAAGAGTTTTTAGCAAACAGAACACAGCATGTTGTTATCAACGGAGAGACGTCTACAGACATTAAAGTAACCTCTGGCGTGCCACAGGGGAGTGTTATGGGACCATTGCTTTTCACAATATATATAAATGACCTAGTAGATAGTGTCGGAAGTTCCATGCGGCTTTTCGCGGATGATGCTGTAATATACAGAGAAGTTGCAGCATTAGAAAATTGTAGCGAAATGCAGGAAGATCTGCAGCGGATAGGCACTTGGTTCAGGGAGTGGCAACTGACACTTAACATAGACAAATGTAATGTATTGCGAATACATAGAAAGAAGGATCCTTTATTGTATGATTATATGATAGCGGAACAAACACTGGTAGCAGTTACTTCTGTAAAATATCTGGGAGTATGCGTGCGGAACGATTTGAAGTGGAATTATCATATAAAATTAATTGTTGGTAAGGCGGGTACCAGATTGAGATTCATTGGGAGAGTCCTTAGAAAATGTAGTCCATCAACAAAGGAGGTGGCTTACAAAACACTCGTTCGACCTATACTTGAGTATTGCTCATCAGTGTGGGATCCGTACCAGATCGGGTTGACGGAGGAGATAGAGAAGATCCAAAGAAGAGCGGCGCGTTTCGTCACAGGGTTATTTGGTAAACGTGATAGCGTTACGGAGATGTTTAACAAACTCAAGTGGCAGACTCTGCAAGAGAGGCGCTCTGCATCGCGGTGTAGCTTGCTGTCCAGGTTTCGAGAGGGTGCGGTTCTGGATGAGGTATCGAATATATTGCTTCCCCCTACTTACACCTCCCGAGGAGATCACGAATGTAAAATTAGAGAGATTAGAGCGCGCACAGAGGCTTTCAGACAGTCGTTCTTCCCGCGAACCATACGCGACTGGAACAGGAAAGGGAGGTAATGACAGTGGCACGTAAAGTGCCCTCCGCCACACACCGTTGGGTGGCTTGCGGAGTATAAATGTAGATGTAGATGTAGAAAAAGGTGGGAATTTAAGGAGATGGGACCTGGATATACCGAAAGGACCAGAGATTGTACAGAGTTTCAGGGAGAGCATAAGAGAACAGTTGACAGGAATGGGGGAAAGAAATACAGTAGAAGAAGAATGGGTAGCTTTGAGGGATGAAATAGTAAAGGCAGCAGAGGATCAAATAGGTAAAATGACGACGTCTAGTAGAAACCCTTGGGCAACAGAAGAAATATTTAATATAAATGATGAAAGGAGAAGATATAAAAATGCAGTAAATGAAACAGGCAAAAGGGAATACAAATGTCTCAAAAATAAGATCGACAGGAAGTGCAAAATAGCTAAGCAGGGATGGCTAGAGGACAAATGTAAGGATGTAGAGGCTTATCTCACTAGGGGTAAGATAGATACTGCCCACAGGAAAATTAAAGAGACCTTTGGAGAATAGAGAGCCACTTGTATGAATATCAAGAGCTCAGATGGAAACCCAGTTCTAAGCAAAGACGGGAAAGGAGAAAGGTGAAAGGAGTATATTGTTGTGGACTGACAAGACAGCCAGTCCACAGTGATGGGTAACCGAAAGGCACGCGTTTACACACGCCTGCTGGCGTTAGGTCTGAAACAGGATACGTAATGAATGCTATAAAGAAAAGTACGTAGCTGCTGGAATACTTAACTTTAATCCATCATTTGTATACAGCATTCTGGATGATACAAGTGAGACTCTCTCTAGAAATGGTTAATGGCGCCTTGCTAGGTCGTAGCCATGGACTTAGCTGAAGGCTATTCTAACTATCTCTCGGCAAATGAGAGAAAGGCTTCGTCAGTGTAGTCGCTAGCAAAGTCGTCCGTACAACTGGGGCGAGTGCTGGTACGTCTCTCAATACCTGCCGTGTGGTGGCGCTCGGTCTGCAATCACTGACAGTAGCGACACGCGGGTCCGGCATGTATTAATGGACCGCGGCCGATTTAAAGCTACCACCTAGCAAGTGTGGTGTCTGGCGGTGACACCACATATGTAGAGGGTGTATACAAGGGCGATGTACTTGTGGACAATATTATAGAAGTGGAAGAGGATGTAGATGAAGATGAAGTGGGAGATACGATTCTGCGTGAAGAGTTTGACAGAGCACTGAAAGACCTGAGGCGAAACAAGGCCCCGGGAGTAGACAACATTCCATTACAACTACTGACGGCCTTGGGAGAGCCAGTCCTGACAAAACTCTACCATCTGGAGAGCAAGATGTATGATACAGGCGAAATACCCTCAGATTTCAAGAAGAATATAATAATTCCAATCCCAAAGAAAGCAGGTGTTGACAGATGTGAAAATTACCGAACTATCAGTTTAATAAGTCACGGCTGTAAAATACTAATGCGAATTCTTTACAGATGAATGGAAAAAGTGGTAGAAGCCGACCTCGGGGAAGATCAGTTTGGATTCTGTAGAAACATTGGAACACGTGAGTCAATACTGACCTTACGACTTATCTTAGAAGAAAGATTAAGGAAAGGCAAACCTACGTTTCCATCATTTGTAGACTTAGAGAAAGCTTTCGGCAATGTTGACTGGAATACTCTCTTACAAATTCTAAAGGTGACAGGGGTAAAATACAGGGAGCGGGGGGCTATTTACAATGGCAATTATATGAGTCGATGAGCATGAAAGGGAAGCAATGGTTGGGAAGGGTATGAGACAGGGTTGCAGCCTATCCCCGATGTTATTCAATCTGTATATTGAGCAAGCAATAGAGGAAACAAAGGAAAAGTTCGGAGTAGGTATTAAAATCCATGGAGAAGAAATAAGAACTTTGAGGTTCGCCGATGACAGTGTAATTCTTTCAGACACAGCAAAGGACTTGGAAGAGCAGTTGAACGGATTGGACAGGGTGTTGAAAAGAGGATATAAGATGAACATCAACAAAAGCAAAACGAGGATAATGGAATGTAGTCGAATTTAGTCGGGTGATGCTGAGGGAATTAGATTAGGAAATGAGAAACTTAAAGTAGTAAAGGGGTTTTGCTATTTGGGGAGCAAAATAACTGATAATGGTCGAAGTAGAGACGATATAAATGTAGTCTGGCAATGGCAAGGAAACCGTTTCTGAAGAAGAGAAATTTGTTAATATCGGGTATAGATTTAAGTGTCAGGAAGTCGTTTCTGAAAGTATTTGTATGGAGTGTAGCCATGTATGGAAGTGAAACATGGACGATAAATAATTTGGACATGAAGAGAATAGAAGCTTTCGAAATGTGGTGCTACAGAAGAATGCTGAAGATTAGATGGGTAGATCACATAACTATTGTGGAGGTATTAAATAGAGTTGGAGAGAAGAGGAGTTTGTGGCACAACTTGACAAGAAGAAGGGACCGGTTGGTAGGACATGTTCTGAGGCATCAAGGGATCACAAATTTAGCACTGGAGGGCAGCGTGGAGGGTAAAAATCGTAGAGGGAGACCAAGAGAGGAATACAATAAGCAGACTCAGAAGGATGTAGGCTGCAGTAGGTACTGGGAGATGAAGAAGCTTTCACAGGATAGAGTAGCATGAAGAGCTGCATCAAACCAGTCTCAGGACTGAAGACCACAACCACAACAGCAACAACAACAACAATATTTGCTAGAACGCTCAAGTACCTTAATAACACCTCATTCTGGATTGAATACGACTCGGAAAGTGACGTTAATTTGAGTTTTCCATCGATCTCCTGAGGTCTTACTGAATGAAGTCTGAAGTGCACGCACAGTTGTGTTGCCTGCCGCAGGGATTCTGTGAAGTGTTGTGGCAGCTGGCAGTCACTGCTGAATGCTCTAGGAATATCCTCACTGCACTAGGGGAACTCGTGTTTCTTGCATTCTTTCCATACCGTAATTAGCACAATAACACAAGGCTTATTCTGCTGAAGAACTTGATGCCCACAAGTCCTTAAATAAGAATCTCCTAGCGGGAGTCATGCATGAAAGAAAACAGACTGCTGGACAAAAGAATGGACAGCTCCCTGCTTTTTGCGTTTCCGATAGCGCCTACGATAAGAATCTGGTGTCGTATTATGCTTCAAAACCGTAAACTGTTTATTATTTTACTTCATACTAAAACAAAAGTCATGATAAGAGCCGAGGAAATGTCTTATATGCTTCTCAGGAACTTTAATTTTTCGTGTTTATTTTCTCACTTCATACTAAAACAAGGGCGTTAATATGAGAAGAGGAAGTGAAACATCCGCTTCCAAGACATAACTTGTGTGCTACTACTGCATACATGAAAGCCCTGCAGTTAATTTTTGTATGTCGGATAAGTTTTGATATCTCCTCACATTCCTTTGTAAAAAGGTTCCTATTTTCTTGAGATTCAAGTAGAGTGGACATTTCATCACTGGTTAATATTCTGATGACTAATGACATGATACCCGTTGCAACTGCTCCATGGCACCTGTGAGTAGAGTCTCACGTTGGTTACTGTAAGAACACGCAGGCAGTGATATCCGCTCACTGCAGTCAGAGCCAAGGTGATTTCCTTCTGTTTATGGCGAAGCGTCTGCTGCAGTGTCCGCGCTCAGCCAACATAAACAAATCGCGGCGGCATTGGGCACTGCTAATCACTGCACTTGTCGCGGGCCTCGACAACAAGAGCGCACTGTCTCTGCTAACGATACTATGGAGTTAATACATCTTACTTAACGTAGTATGCAGGACGTGGGTTGGGTAAAAATTCACTTTGTAACTTCGCATCACTTACAATACTTTACAGTCATATTTGATGAAATATTTATTGTTGGTTGTCTCTCTAATGTTAATAGTATTGATTCAGATTGTGTGTGAACACGAAAACACAAACACATCACACACACACACACACACACACACACACACACACACACACACACACACAAACAGTCATTGATTCCAGTGAGGGTGCCAAATACTGTGTGTTGAACAACACAAGCACCAGTGAATGCCTCAGTTGGCGTCGATTGGATGAGATTTTTCAATTACCTTGCACTGCCAGAATTGTAAGGAGGAGACTGAAAGTAAATGGACTTGTATGCTAAAGAGCTGCGACAAAGCAAAGCTTGACCGATTATTAGATAATTGTCCACATGGGTTTTGTGGACGAGTATACTTTTAGTAACCAACCCACCCACGATCATTACGTGAGATTTCTCGAAGGCGTAGGGGAATTGATTTCATTAAGTCGTCAACAGTGTAGCGTGATGGTTTACTTCCCACCATACGTTTCCTATATTCGTCCACAGGTAGCTTGCATTTGTACGTCCACATGGCAATGACCTTGTTACCTCTGCCCACATGTTCTCTATCTGGTTGATGTTCGGTGATCGTGGAACAAACGGCAACAGCTTTATCCTCTCTTGGCCCTGAAACCAATCTCGCACTGCTCTGCTATGATGGATGGGGCTCTGCTCCTGTAAATAAACGTGTTTATATTTAAAAAACGTGTTTGTAATAAGCACATTGCATTATTATTTTCCGCAGTGCTTAAGGATTCAGGCCCTGTCATAGATAAGAGGTCTAGATTCAACAGTCCGATTAAGATTGTGGTTTAGCCAGTCTATCATACGATAAGAGTCGTAGTCGGATATCCACATTAAGACTGACTGGCTGAATCCGAGTAGAACGATCTGCTATCGAAATGAAATTACAGAAATCGGATAATTTGAACGTCTGTATTGCAACAATGCTGCGCACATAAATTCCTATGATGGAGTAACAGGTCTACTAGCAGCAATGTAACGTAATTATAACCCATATTTATGTGATGTAAATACTGAATCGAACAATACACATCTGTTTCAGTGGTGGGAAGATAAACCACCTGCTTTCACGCGGGCGGCGCCGGATTTCAGGCGGCGGGTGGCGTCTGGCCGGTGGCCGGGAGCCGCTGCAGCGCGAGGAAGCGCTCGAGTGTAAGCTGTTACGATCGCTGGGCAGCCACGAGCTGTCCCGCGGAATTGTTTCTGGAATACTTGTTATTGCTGGTGGGTAGAATGTTAAGCGAATTATCTTCGTTGTTCAATCAGACTCATAACTTTAGACCGAAATGGGTTAAAAAAAAATACAGTTGGGCGCGAACAGGCGACTGTAAGATTAGGATGCACGACCGTTACCAATTTTTTTTTTTTACTCTCATTTTGTTCGCTTTTGTTCGTTGCATTTGCTCGGGGCGGACGTCGTAAGACATCCATTTATGTTCGTTGTTGATCGATTGACTCAGTTTTTTTATTACAGAGGGCATGTATCCCTCCGACCGAACACGCTGAGCTACCATGCCGGCCCCCACTAGACCACGGGCTCATACAACCCGAGAACATATCGGAAGTAGACAACACTTTCTGGTAACACTTCCGCATCTTACAGTGTTGCCAGATTGTACAGCTGGCCGGACTTAGGGTTGTCAGGGGCGGTCAGTTTTATTGGCCACCTTAAGTGAACGACTCGGACTTAGTAGCTGTGGCGGCCGGCCGGCGTTCAGTTTTTACGTCTAAGACGGTACATCGGTTAAATAATCAGGGATTCCATATAGGATTACGGTATTCCACAATGATTCTCGGGTATACTGTAAAATGCTTTTTTAAAATCAGCAACTTTAGGTGCAGGGGACAGATGAACTCTATGCAGTGTTGTGTTACTTTTCCCAGAGCAAATACTTGGTTGTAGGGGGATCACCCACTCTGAAACCCAGCCTCTTCTCGTAGTCGAGAATCTACCGCTTTTTGCTTCCTTTTTAGAAGAATGAGGCAATAGACTTTGCCCTACACCAATACAGACTATTCGTAATAATATGCTGTGGTATCACTACGCATATAGCTATTCACTGAAATCACATGGCTCAAATGGCTCCAAGCACTATGGGACTTAACATCTGAGGTCATCAGTCCCCTAGACGTAGAACTACTTAAACCTAACTAACCTAAGGAAATCACACACATCCATGCCCGAGGTAGGATTCGAACCTGCGACCGTAGCAGCAGCACGGCTCCGGACTGAAGCGCCTATTCACTGAACCAGCACAGCTAACTTATACGGTGCGTCAGGACTTCACCGACAGAGTTTGTGGGATGAGAGATCATTCAAAGGTGATCAGTTTTTTCTTAAGAAACATATATATTTTGGTCTTACGTTTATAAGTTAATCGCATGGACATAATGTGTACCATCACATAGCGACATGCTGCACAGCTCCTATAGTGGCCATCACGAAAATAAGCATCTCAAGTTCATCTCACCATCTTAAAGCATTGCCAATTAGTTATAATGTCAAATATCAGTAAAAATTTCGAAAAAATATTAGAGAGCTCTATTTTATGCCTTAGAGTATGATGTAACACTTTCTAAAAGAAAGTTACTGCCATCTGCAAAAAAAAAAAAAAAAAAAAAAAAAAAAAAAAAAAAAAAAAAAAAAAAAAAAAAAAAAAACGTAAAGAACTAGCGTTACAAGAAATTTTGAAGAAAAATAATTTTTCACTTTAAGATATCGAACAATCAGAACCAGTGACATATTATGACTGAAACCAATATATGAACATTCTGGAAGTTTATAGATACATATGATACATATGTCATCGTGAGAACATAAAAGTATTCCGAGATAAAAAGTAAAAGCGCAGCTAACCGTCGGTTTTAGGAAACTTTGGATAAGACAAGGAGGACCTACTTCGTGGCCAGTGCTTTCGCCTGACTTCACGCCACTCAGTTACTTGCTTTAGAAACACGTCAAGGGTACGACTTACATTACACCAACTGTCACTGGAGCTGAGAAGATAGCCCGAAAAACTTACGCATTCCACCAAATCCGACAGAGCCCTGTCGTGCTCTCCAGAAGTGGACGGGAATTAATATGAAGGTACAGGACATATTGTTTGAACCATTCACGCAAATTAGTGTCAGATTATGCCTGATAACAATAAACGGTGGTTTTTGTGCAATTTTAGTTCTTCATTTTTATAGCCTTAAGAGCGCGTTTATTACTATACGTTCCTTAATTTAAGAAAAAAGATCCTCTTTGGGTTATCTATCACATATAAAAGTTTGTAGGTGATGTCCTGAAACACTGAAATAAACATGTCCTGAAACAAGAAATAATAATAATAACAACGAGAATGAGACATCTCACTGTCGAGTCAGTGCTGCCAATCTACGGAGCATAATGAAGTCTTAATCTTGACTGGTCCTCGTGAAATCAAAATTAAGTAGTTTAGTATTAAACACTTAGAAAAAAAAATAGTCATCCGCAAGAGACGTATCTGCACATACACTACTGGCCATTAAAACTGCTACACCACGAAGATAACGTGCTACAGACGCGAAATTTAACCGACAGGAAGAAGATGCTGTGATATGCAAACGATTAGGTTTTCAGAGCATTCACACAAGGTTGGCGCCGGTGGCGACACCTGCAACGTGCTGACATGAGGAGAGTTTCCAACCGATTTCTCATACACAAACAGCAGTTGACCGGCGTTCCCTGGTGAAACGTTGTTGTGATGTCTCGTGGAAGGAGAAGAAATGCGTACCCTCACGTTTCCGACTTTGATAAAGGTCGGATTGTAACCTATCGCGATTGCGGGTTATCGTATGGCGACATTGCTGCTCGCGTTGGTCGAGATCCAATGACTGTTAGCAGAATATGGAATCGGTGGGTTCAGGAGGGTAATACGGAACACCGTGCTGGATCCCAACGAACTCGTATGACTAGCAGTCGAGCTGACAGGCATCTTATCCTCATGGCTGTAACGGATCGTGCAGCCACGTCTCGATCCCTGAGTCAACAGATGGTGACGTTTGCAAGACAACAACCATCTGCACGAACAGTTCGACGACGTTTGCAGCAGCATGGACTATCAGCTCGCAGACCATAGCTGCGGTTACCCTTGACGCTGCATCACAGACAAGAGCGCCTGCGATGGTGTACTCAACGACGAACCTGGGTGCACGAATGGCAAAACGTCATTTTTTCGTATGAATCCAGGTTCTGTTTAGAGTATCATGATGGTCGCATCCGTGTTTGGCGACATCGCGGTGAACGCACATTGGAAGCGTGTATTCGTCATCGCCATACTGGCGTATCACCCGGCGTGATGGTATGGGGTGCCATTAGTTACACGTCTCGGTCACCTCTTGTTCACATTGACGGCACTTTGAACAGTGGACGTTACATTTCAGATGTGTTACGACCCGTGGCTCTACCCTTCATTCGATCCCTGCAAAGCCGTACATTTTCAGCAGGATAATGCACGACCGCATGTTGCAGGTCCTGTACGGGCCTTTCTGGATACAGAAAATGTTCGACTGCTGCCATGGCCAGCACACTCTCCAGATCTCTCACCAATTGAAAACGTTTGTTCAATGGTGGCCGAGCAACTGGCTCGTCACAATACGCCAGTCACTTTGTTATCTCAGGATCTATGCACCCAAATTGCGTGAAAATGTAATCACATGTCAGTTCTAGTATAATATATTTGTCCAATGAATACCCGTTTATCATCTGCATTTCTTCTTGGCGTAGCAATTTTAATGGGCAGAAGTGTACATATGCTCTTGCCAAGCCCCTGTAGAGTGTGCGGCGATGGTTACCCTGTTCCACAACTAGCCATTTCCTTACCCACTCCACTCGCAAATAGTGCGGGGGAAAAACGACAGTCTACATGCCTCCGTATGTGCCCTAATCTCTTGTATCTTATCTTCGTGGTACCTACGCAGAAGAAACCGTTGTGCAGTCAGCTTCAAATGGCAATTCTCTAAATTTTCTTAATGGCGTTCCTCGAAATAACCTCGTCTTCCCTCCAGGGATTCCCCTTTGAGTTCCCAAAGCATCTCTGTTATAGTTGCGGGTTGCTCGAACCTTCCAGCAACAGATCTAGCAGCTCGCCTCTGAATTAGTTCAATATCTTCCTTCAATCTGGTCTGGTGCGGGTCCCAAACAGTCTAGCAGAACTCAAGAATAGGTCGCATTAGCGTCCTATATGCGGTCTTTTCCAAATACTCTCCCAATAAACCAAAGTCGACCATTCGCCTTCCACATGCTCTTTCCACTCGACATTACTTTGCAGTGTTGCACCCAGATATGTAAATGTGACTGTGCTGATGCTGTATCCGAACAAGGATTTGTTTTTCCTACTCGGCCACATTAACTTTTTCTACATTCAGAGCTAGCTGCCATTCCTCAAACCAGCTAGAAACTTTTTCATCCCAATTACTCAACTTCGACACCTTTACGTACACAACATCATTATCAGTAAACAACTGCAGTTTGCTTCTCACTCTCTCTGCCAGATAATTTACACATGTAGAAAACAATAGCGGTTCTGTCACAGTTCCCCTGGGCACTCTTGAACTTACCCTTGCCTCTAACGGAAAATCGCCGTCAAGGTCATCATATTGGCTTTTATATATTAAGAAGTCTTCGAGACATTTACATGTCTGGGAACCTATACCACATGCTTTAACAGCCTGAAGTGGCGTACCATGTCAACACTTTCCAGAAATCTAGAAATACGGAATCTGCCTGTTCGACGTCATGTTACTGGCAGCAGCGATTCATGTCCGGTTTAAAACTGATTGTCATTTTTATTTATTTGTTTTATGTGTCCGGGACATGAAATTATTATAACACCGCTAGAGCATTAATAATATACACACAGAGGTTAATTGCACACAGTGAATTAATTACACGGAAAACTGAATAAAATGCAGACAGAAAATAATAATAAAAAAGTCAGGAATTAGTAAGTAAAACAAGAAGTTATGAAATAGAGACACAGAGGGCAACAAAACGGGAGCAGAATATGATTGACGTACCGCTGTTGTGTATGGGTGTCGCGGATGAGAGCCAAAGGGGTCCTGCTGTGACAAGAAATGACACCTGGTTGTTGGGCATTATAGCGGGTGTCAGTGAAGGTAGTATACCACTGTTCTCTGGGACGTCTCAAGACACGTTTTTGCTGGTTATTGGGGCTCAGTTCGAAGCGCGACTCATCACTGCAATCCTACTCCAGTCCTTGAGAGTCCAGCTCGGGATGCCATTTGTTTCATAGCAGGGCTCCTCTGGCTGTCATCTGTGGCTCCTTTACAACACAGGGATACGTCGACGATATTCGACGTCCCATTTTGTTGCCCTTCATGGCAGGATACTTGTCTTACATTTCAGCAAGATAATGCCCGTCCGCACACGCCGAGAGTGTCTACTGCTTGTCTTTGTGCTTGCCAAACCCTACCTTGGCTAGAAAGGTCGCCGGATCTTTCGCCACTTGAGAATTCTCATAGTCTGTCAGATGGACAGAATTTGGCACGATATCCCTTAGGAGGGCATCCTAGAGTTCTACCAAGCAGTGCTAAGACTAATAACAGCTTACATAGGGCCACAGGTGAACCAATGTGTTCCAGACTTGCTGAAATTGTGAAGCTCTTTATCTGAACAAATCATCCAGTTTTTCTGAAATTGTAATGATTTGTTTGTCTATACATGTACTTCACATGTACCAATTCCCGTTCCATTCGAATAATTCTTTCGTAGTGCTTCGTTTTTTTTTTTCTTAGAGCGCATGCTATGTTCAAGCGATTCAGACTTTTAAACTTTTTATAAGAACAAAACATTACCTTTTAAGTTATTTAATTTTACAGAAAAAAACCCATGCCTATGCGATCAGTCATCAAAAGTAGTTTTGGGCAACTGTTTGAAAATGCTTACTAACAGCGTTTGGAATTTAGTATTATAGCGTCCTCAGTGCCATATTACGAAAAGACAATATTTATAAAGAAGACATTCATAATTTGTAAGAGATTTTTTTTTTCATGTAGCCGTAAAATAATAATTTCTCTGTCCAGGTTTCAAATGCAAAGAAATAATTTATGACAAAATGATCTAAAGAGGTGACAAGATACACTCTTTTGTTAATTTTTTTAGTCGTCTTTAATACTTCTTCTCTTGTTTTTCTTGTGCGTCGACGGCCATCTTGCGTCTGCTGACAAATGTAAGCATATTTGTATGAGTTAAGCATATAATATACTGATTTAATATTATTGTGCACTTTTAATTTGTAAGAGGTGATCCCGATTTCATGTCCGCCTTCCTTGAATTAACCTGCATTCAAGTAATTTACAGCTCAACAATTGCAGCGGCCGATGCAGCCAACGACGCCATTACGTGGCGATATTAACTTATGAAAAAAATTAGCGGAAGCTGAAAACTCGCCCGCTATTATCATAATATTAATTTTTCTCCACAGCCGCCCGACGTTGCAGAAAATACTTAGCTTTAAGATTATTATTTTCAGTACCATAGCCGAGACCCAGAGCCAGGACTCTGACTACAATACAATGGTTAACGGAGGTAAGAAAAATACTCTCGCGCGTGTGTGGGCCGCAATTTTAGTTAATAACTAAAGATTTCTTGCTTTAAAGTGAACTGACTAGCCGAGGAAATTAATATGCAAAGTTTATTACGTTGTTCAGCTTGTATGCTCATGTTTGTAAGATGCAGCGAGTCTAACATTCATTAACGTAACGAATAATTTGAAATTAATATTGTTAAAAAGGAGAACTTCAGGAACGCATTTAATCGTAAAATCAAAATTTAAATGAAATATCATTTTTATTAAGGCCCACCACGTAAGTCGGCAGCAATCAAAGAATAATAATCACAATAATAATATATATATTAAATTACGACGGCCGAAGTTACGCGAGAGTATGTTGATATTCACAAATACTCGATGACCTGTTTGTGGCCAAAAATGGCAGAGTTATTCGTAACTGTTTGGCGACTGCGACTGCTTATTTCATTGCTGTTTTTTTGCTAGTAAGTAAATCTTTTTCCGTCATGGCAGTATTAGAACACCGCAGCTATTGGAACTGAACGTAAATTTCTAATCCTGTAATGTTGCTGTTGTGATTTTCAGTCCGAAGGCTGGTCTGATACCGCTCTGTATGCTGCTCTATCCCGTGCAAACCTTTCCATCTCCGAGTAACTGCTGCACCCTACATCCTCCTGAATCTGTTTGATGTATTCTTGCCGTGGTCTCCCTCTGCAATTTTTAGCTCCCCCCCCCCCCCCATGCTTTCCTCCCGTACTAAATTAGTGTTCCATTGACGTCGCAGAATGTGTCCTACCAACTGATCCCTTATTCTAATCGGTTGTACCACAAATTTCTTTTCTCTACACTTCCGTTCAGCACTTTCTCATTAATTATGTGATTACTACCTAATCTTCAGTATTCTTCTGTAGCACTACACATCAAAAACTTCTGTTCTATTCTTGCCTAAGCTGTTTATCGTCTGTGTTTCACTTCCATACATGGCTACACAATATACAAATGCTTCCAGACAAGACTTCCTGACAAATATATACTCGGCGTTAATAAGTTTACCTCCTTCTCTATTGCCAGTCTACATTTTATATCCTCTCTACTTCGACCATCGTCAGTTACTTTGCTCCCCAAATAATAAAACTCATCTACTACTTTAGGTGTCTCATTTCCTTGGTTGGTTGTTTTGGGGAAGGAGTCCAGACAGCGTGGTTATCGGTCATCTCATTTCCTAATCTAATTCGCTCAGCATCACCTGATTTAATTCGACTACATTCTATTTTACTTTTGTTGATGTTCATGATCTTATATCCTCCTTCCAAGACATTGTCTATTCCATTCAGCTGCTCTTCCAAGTCCTTTGCTGTCTCTGACAGATTTACAAAGTCATCGGAAAACCTCAAAGTTTCTGTTTCTTCTCCCTGGATTTTAATTCCTACTTCAAATTTTTCTTTTGTTTCATTTACTGTTGCTCAATATACAGATTGAATAACATCGGGGATACGCTACACCAATATTTCGCTCCCGTCTCAATCACTGCTTCCCTTTCAAGCCCTCGAGTCATATAACAGCCATCTGGTCTGTGTACAAATTGTAAATAGCACTTCATTCCCTGTATTTTACCCCACCCCTCAGAATTTCAAAGAGAGTGCTCCAACCAACATTATCAACAGCTTCCTCTAAGTCTACAAATGCTATAAACATAGGTCTTCCTTTCCTTAATTTATCTTCTGTGAGAAGTCGTAGGCTCAGTATTGCCTCCCGTGTTCCTACATTTCGCCGGAATCCAAACTGATCTTCCCTGAGGTCGGCTTCTACCAGTTTTTCCAACCAACTGTAATGAATTCGTGTTAGTATTTAGCAACCATGACTTATTAAACTGATATTCCGGTAATTTTCACATCTACGAGGTGCATTCAAGTTCTAAGGCCTCCGATTTTTTTTCTAATTAACTACTCACCCGAAATCGATGAAACTGGCGTTACGTCTCGACGTAATCGCCCTGCAGACGTACACATTTTTCACAACGCTGACGCCATGATTCCATGGCAGCGGCGAAGGCTTCTTTAGGAGTCTGTTTTGACCACTGCAAAATCGCTGAGGCAATAGCAGCACGGCTGGTGAATGTGCGGCCACAGAGAGTGTCTTTCAATGTTGGAAAAAGCCAAAAGTCACTAGGAGCCAGGTCAGGTGAGTAGGGAGCGTGAGGAATCACTTCAAAGTTGTTATCACGAATAAAATGTTGCGTAACGTTAGCTCGATGTGCGGGTGCGTTGTCTTGGTGAAACAGCACACGCGCAGCCCTTCCCGGACATTTTTGTTGCAGTGCAGGAAGAAATTTGTTCTTCAAAACATTTTCGTAGGATGCACCTGTTACCGTAGTGCCCTTAGGAACGCAATGAGTAAGGATTACGCCCTCGCTGTCCCAGAACATGTACACCATCATTTTTTCAGCACTGGCGGTTACCCGAAAATTTTTTGGTGGCGGTGAATCTGTGTGCTTCAATTGAGCTGACTGGCGCTTTGTTTCTGGATTGAAAAATGGCATCCACGTCTCATCCATTGTCACAACCGACGAAAAGAAAGTCCAATTCATGCTGTCATTGCGCATCAACATTGCTTGGCAACATGCCACATGGGCAGCCATGTGGTCGTCCGTCAGCATTCGTGGCACCCACCTGGATGACACTTTTCGCATTTTCAGGTCGTCATGCAGGATTGTGTGCACAGAACCCACAGAAATGCCAACTCTGGAGGCGATCTGTTCAACAGTCATTCGGAGATCCCCCAAAACAATTCTCTCCACTTTCTCGATCATGTCGTCAGACCGGCTTGTGCAAGCCTGAGGTTGTTTCGGTTTGTTGTCACACGATGTTCTCCCTCCATTAAACTGTCTCACCCACGAAGCACTTTCGATACATCCATAGCTCCATCACCACATGTCTCCTTCAACTGTTGATGAATTTCAATTGGTTTCACACCACGCAAATTCAGAAAACAAATGATTGCATGGTGTTCAAGTAAGGAAAACGTCGCCATTTTAAGTATTTAAAACAGTTCTCATTCTTGCCGCTGGCGGTAAAATTCCATCTGCCATACGGTGCTGCCATCTCTGGGACGTATTGACAATGAACGCGGCCTCGTTTTAAAACAATGCGCATGTTTCTATCTCTTTCCAGTCCGGAGAAAAAAAATCGGAGGCCTTAGCACTTGAATGCACCTCGTATCAGCACCTGCTTTCTTTGCAGTTGGTATTTTTATACTCTTCTTGAAGTGTGGGGGTAATTCGCCTGTCTCGTACATCTTGCTCACCAGATGGAAGAGTTTTGTCATGGTTTGCTCTCCCAAGGCTATCAGTAGTTCTAACGGAATGTTGTCTACTGCCAGGGCCTTGTTTCGGCTTAAGTCTTTCAGTGCTCTGTCAGATTCTTCACGCATTATCATATCTCCCATCTCTTCTTTATCTGTTTTCACTTCCATATCTATAATACTGCTCTCAGGTACATCTTCCTTATATAGACGATTTTTATACTCCTTCCACCAAGTTTTCCCTTTTTGCTTAGGACTGGTTTTCCATCTGAGCTCTTGCTATTCATTCAGGTTGTTCTCTTTTGTCCAAAGGTGTCTTTAACTTTCCTGCCGGTGGTGTCTGTCTTTCCCCTAGTGATATATCTTCCTAAATTCTTACATTTGTCCTCCACCCATTCCCGGTCAGCCATTTTGCACTTCCTGTCAGCTTCATTTTTTTAGACGTTTGTATTCCCTTTCGCCTGCTTCATTTACCGTATTTTTATATTTTCTCCATTCATAAATAATTTAATATCTCTTGTATTATCCAAGGATTTCTACTAGCCCACGTCTTTATTCCTACTTGATCCTGTACTGCCTTCGTTACTTCATCTCTCAGAGCTACCCTTTCTTCTTCTACTGTATTCCTTTCCCCTGTTCCTGTCAATAGTTTCTTAATACTCCCTCTGGAACTCTCTACAACTTTTGGTTCTTTCAGTTTATCCACGTTCCATCTCCTTAAATTCCGACCTTTTTGCAGTTTCTTCAGTTTTAATTTACAGTTCATAACCAATAAATTGTGGTCAGAGTCAACATCTGCCCCTGGAAATGTCTTACAATTTAAAACGTGGTTCCGGAATCTCTGTCTTACCATTATTTAATCAATCTGAAACCTTCCAGTGGCTCCAGATCTCTTAGACATATACAGACTTCATTCATGATTCTTAGACCAAGTGGTAGCAATGATTAAATTATGCGCTGTTCAAAATTCTACCACTTGCCTTCCTCTTTCATTCCTTTCCACCAGTCCATAATGACCCACTACTTTTCCTTCCCTTTCTTAAAATACTACCGAATTCCAGTCCCTCTTGAATATTAAATTTTCGTTTCCATTAACTATCTGAATAATTTCCTTTAGCTCATCATACATTTCTTCAATCTCTTCATCATCTGCGGAGCTAGTTGGCTTATAAACTTGTATTACTGTCGTGGGTGTGGGCTTCGAGTCTATCTTGGCTACAATAATGTGTTCACTATGCTGTTCATGCCAACGGCCTTGTCGCAGTGGTAATACCGGTTCCCGTCAGATCACCGAAGTTAAGCGCTGTCGGGCTGGGCTAGCACTTGGATGGGTGACCATCCGGTCTACCGAGCGCTGTTGGCAAGCGATGTGCACTCAGCCCTTGTGAGGCAATATCAGGAACTACTTAATTGAGAAGTAGAGGCTCCGGTCTCGGAAACTAACATACGGCCGGGAGAGCGGTGTGCTGACCACCTGCCCCTCCATATCCGCATCCAGTGACGCCTACGGTCTGAGGAGGACACGGCGGCCGGTCGGTACCGTTGGGCCTTCATGGCCTGTTCGGGAGGAGTTTCTTATGCTGTTCATAGTAGCTTATCTGCGTTCTAATATTTTTTATTCATTATTATGCCTACTTCTGCATTACACCTCTTTGATTTTGTATTTATAGCCCTGTATTCACCTGACCAGAAGTCCTGTTCCTTCTGCCACCGGAATTCACTAGCTCCTACTGAATCCAACTTTAGCCAATTTGAAGTTTTCTAACCTAACTGCCCCATGAAGGGATCCGAGATTCCACGCTCCGACCCGTAGAACGTCAGTTTTGTTTCTCCTGATAACGAAATCGTTCTGAGTAGTCTCCGTCCCGAGATCCGAATGGGGTACTGTTTTACCTCCGGAATATTTTACTCAAGAGGATGCCATCATCATTTAATCATACAGAGGAGCTGCAAGCCCTCGGAAAAAATTACGGCTGTAGTTTCCTCTTGCTTTCAGCCGTCCGCAGTACGAGAAGAAGAAGGCCATTTTGGTTTATGTTACAAGGCCAGATCAATCATCCAGACTGTTGCCCCTGCAATTACTGAAAAGGCTGCTGCCCCTCTTCACACGCTTGTCTGATCTCTCAACAGATACCTTTCCGTTGTGGTTGCACCTACGGTACGGTTATCTGTGTCGCTGAGACACGCAAGCCCTCCCACCAACGGCAAGGTTCATGGTTCATAATAATAATAACAATAATTTGCCTTTGATAAGCGTTTATTTTTCTATGATGACATTTCAAGATGCCTGGCATCCCATATGAAGATGTTTGCATTTATTTGCGTGTTGTAAACACTGTTTCTTTACTAATGGCGTTGCATAATTTTGGAACGGAAAATTTTTAAGGCAACTGTTGTCTGAACGGCGCAAGTAAAGAAACAATGTTCACAAGGCGTAGATAAATGTAAATATCTGAAGATGGGGTGAACATAAAAAGAATGTATTCTTAAAAACGCATGTTTCGAGGCATAGTTTGTTGGCTCTCATATTGTCAGTTAACGGCATGGTCGCTGTAGTTTTAACTTTATGTGCGAGGAGCAACGCTGTTGCGTCACTTGATGAGGTGTCCCCTGAGCTTAAGTATGTGAATCAGGTCCTCGGTTCCCCAAAGTTTGCCCGTGTCTAACCTAAAACGTTCCCAAACGGCCAGAGGGCTGTATTATGGTGATACTAACATTTTGAGAGGAGAGTTTCAGAGAGTTTTTTCCTTACACTCTCGGAAAGGGTTATGTTAATCTCCCTCCCTCCCTCCCTCCCTCCCTCCCTCCCTCTCTCTCTCTCTCTCTCACTCTCTCTCACACACACACACACACACACACACACACACACACACACACGTACAGGGATCCAGTGGGTGTTCATATTAGTATTGGGTGATTACCATAAAAGTGCAGCTAGTCAGAGAGGTCCAGTCGGACTGTTATTATTATAAGGCAGTGAAAACTTGGTTGGTATTCTAATCCGTTAGTGCAGAGCCCATTTACGCTGGAAAGAAACTAGTTTCAATTTAGGACACCAGATGCATACCTGGCGCTGTGAATGCAAGAAAGACGTATGTAAATGTTTCCCTGTTCAATGGATTAGGAACGGGATGTAGGCAGAAAAGGTCAAACATATGAGCAAGGCATAATATTTGGTTTTTTAACCACTGCTTACATAAGTTGTTCAACATGACCACTGGAAACATGGACGAGATGCTTCATACGTAAACTGAAGGATCAATCGTTGATCGTAGCAGTTCTGGTGGAATCTGAGCCACGTCTTTCTGTGTTGTGGCCTCCAGATCAGGTTGAGACCGAACGTGTCCCTGGTAAACGTGTTTTTTAGATATCGGCAGAGCCAAATATTTTATGGATTCAGGACGGGTCATCCTGCAGGCTCTGCATGGGAAAAGCTTATGGAGATAACACGTTTCGTGGAAGTTTGCTTTAAGCAGATCTTTAAATGGGCGATAGACATTAGGTGTTGCCTCATCTTACATGAGGTAGTTGTTTCCACAACGTTGCGCTCTTCCTTAGCCGGAATCACATGCAGTGCAAGGAGGTCTCAATAACATGCACGGGTCACGGTATACCTGACAGGCCCTCTGAGTGTATTGTCTTCAAAGAAGAATGTTGTTGTTGTTGTTGTTGTTGTGGTCTTAAGTCCTGAGACTGGTTTGATGCAGCTCTCCATGCTTCTCTATCCTGTGCAAGCTTCTTCACCTCCCAGTACCTACTGCATCCTACATCCTTCTGAATCTGCTTAGTGTATTCATCTCTTGGTCTCCCCCTACGATTTTTACCCTCCACGCTGCCCTCCAATACTAAATTGGTGATCCCTTGATGCCTCAGAACATGTCCTACCAACCGATCCCTTCTTCTGGTCAAGTTGTGCCACAAACTTCTCTTCTCCCCAATCCTATTCAATACTTCCTCATTAGTTATATGATCTACCCATCTAATCTTCAGCATTCTTCTGTAGCACCACATTTCAAAAGCTTCTATTCTCTTCTTGTCCAAACTATTTACCGTCCATGTTTCACTTCCATACGTGGCTACACTCCATACAAATACTTTCAGAAATGACTTCCTGACACTTAAATCTATACTCGATGTTAACAAATTTCTCTTCTTCAGAAACGCTTTTCATGCCATTGAAAGTCTACATTTTATATCCTCTCTACTTCGACCATCATCAGTTATTTTGCTCCCCAAATAGCAAAACTCCTTTACTACTTTAAGTGTCTCATTTCCTAATCTAATACCCTCAACATCACCCGACTTAGTTCGACTACATTCCATTATTCTCGTTTTGCTTTTGTTGATGTTCATCTTATATCCTCCCTTCAAGACACCATCCATTCCGTTCAACTGCTCTTCCAAGTCCTTTGCTGTCTCTGACAGAATTACAATGTCATCGGCGAACCTCAAAGTTTTTATTTTCACTCCATGGATTTTAATACCTACTCCAAATTTTTCTTTTGTTTCCTTTACTGCTTGCTCAATATACAGATTGAATAACATCGGGGATAGGCTACAACCCTGTCTTACTCCCTTCCCACCACTGCTTCCCTTTCATGTCCCTCGACTCTTATAACTGCCATCTGGTTTCTGTACAAATTGTAAATAGCCTTTCGCTCCCTGTATTTTACCCCTGCCACCTTCAGAATTTGAAATAGAGTATTCCAGTCAACATTGTCAAAAGCTTTTTCTAAGTCTACAAATGCTAGAAACGTAGGTTTGCCTTTCCTTAATCTTTCTTCTAAGATAAATCGTAAGGTCAGTATTGTTCCAGTATTTCTACGGAATCCAAACTGATCTTCCCCGAGATCGGCTTCTACTAGTTTTTCCATTCGTCTGTAAAGAATTCGTGTTAGTTCTTTGCAACTGTGGCTTATTAAACTGATTGTTCGGTAATTTTCACGTCTGTCAGCACCTGCTTTCTTTGGGATTGGGATTATTATATTCTTCTTGAAGTCTGAGGGTATTTCGCCTGTTTCATACATCTTGCTCCCCAGATGGTAGAGTTTTGTCAGGACTGGCTCTCCCAAGGCCGTCAGTAGTTCTAATGGAATGTTGTCTACTCCGGGGGCCTTGTTTCGACTCAGGACTTTCAGTGCTCTGTCAAACTCTTCACGCAGTATCGTATCTCCCATTTCATCTTCATCTACATCCTCTTCCATTTCCATAATATTGTCCTCAAGTGCATCGCCCTTGTATAGCCCCTCTATATACTCCTTCCACCTTTCTGCTTTCCCTTCTTTGCTTAGAACTGGGTTTCCATCTGAGCTCTTGATGTTCATACAAGTGGTTCTCTTTTCTCCAAAGGTCTCTTTAATTTTCCTGTAGGCAGTATCTATCTTACCCCTAGTGAGATAAGCCTCTACATCCTTACATTTGTCCTCCAGCCATCCCTGCTTAGCCATTTTGCACTTCCTGTCGATCTCATTTTTGAGAAGTTTGTATTCCTTTTTGGCTGCTTCATTTACTGCATTTTTATATTTTCTCCTTTCATCAATTAAATTCAATATTTCTTCTGTTACCCAAGGATTTCTACTAGCCCTTGTCTTTTTACCTACTTGATCCTCTGCTGCCTTCACCACTTCATCCCTCAAAGCTACCCATTCTTCTTCTACTGTATTTCTTTCCCCCATTCCTGTCAATTGTTCCCTTATGCTCTCCCTGAAACTCTGTACAATCTCTGGTTCTTTCAGTTTATCCAGGTCCCATCTCCTTAAATTCCCACATTTTTGCAGTTTCTTCAGTTTTAATCTACAGGTCATAACCAATAGATTGTGGTCAGAGTCCACATCTGCCCCTGGAAATGTCTTACAATTTAAAACCTGGTTCCTAAATCTCTGTCTTACCATTATATAATCTATCTGATACCTTTTAGAATGGACCGGGAGTAAAAGAGCTTGTGAATCCAAACCACACAGACACGCACGGCGAATGCAGTAGCTCGTCTTGCACAACACGCGATTTAATAATATTCCAAATTCGGCAGTTCTGTGTATTCACTGTATCATGTAGTGCAAAATGTGCCTCATCACACGAAAGAATATTGCCTGGCCACTGTCATCAATTTCGATCCGTGCAAGAAACCGAAGAATAAATTCAGAACGTCGCTGCGGATCATTAAAGTAACCTCTGGCGTGCCACAGGGGAGTGTTATGGGACCATTGCTTTTCACAATATATATAAATGACCTAGTAGATAGCGTCGGAAGTTCCATGCGGCTTTTCGCGGATGATGCTGTAGTATACAGAGAAGTTGCAGCATTAGAAAATTGTAGCGAAATGCAGGAAGATCTGCAGCGGATAGGCACTTGGTGCAGGGAGTGGCAACTGACCCTTAACATAGACAAATGTAATGTATTGCGAATACATAGAAAGAAGGATCCTTTATTGTATGATTATATGATAGCGGAACAAACACTGGTAGCAGTTACTTCTGTAAAATATCTGGGAGTATGCGTGCGGAACGATTTGAAGTGGAATGATCATATAAAATTAATTGTTGGTAAGGCGGGTACCAGGTTGAGATTCATTGGGAGAGTCCTTAGAAAATGTAGTCCATCAACAAAGGAGGTGGCTTACAAAACACTCGTTCGACCTATACTTGAGTATTGCTCATCAGTGTGGGATCCGTACCAGATCGGGTTGACGGAGGAGATAGAGAAGATCCAAAGAAGAGCGGCGCGTTTCGTCACAGGGTTATTTGGTAACCGTGATAGCGTTACGGAGATGTTTAACAAACTCAAGTGGCAGAGTCTGCAAGAGAGGCGCTCTGCATCGCGGTGTAGCTTGCTCGCCAGGTTTCGAGAGGGTGCGTTCCTGGATGAGGTATCGAATATATTGCTTCCCCCTACTTATACCTCCCGAGGAGATCACAAATGTAAAATTAGAGAGATTAGAGCGCGCACAGAGGCTTTCAGACAGTCGTTCTTCCCGCGAACCATACGCGACTGGAACAGGAAAGGGAGATAATGACAGTGGCACGTAAAGTGCCCTCCGCCACACACCGTTGGGTGGCTTGCGGAGTATAAATGTAGATGTAGATGTAGATGTAGATGTTTCAGTTGCTGCATCATCTGGATCTTGTACGGGCACCAGCGTAAAATAGACAGAATGACTTTCCATTCTGTTAACCATTGGATGGATAATTCTCGCGGCACTGCACGAGCAGATCGCTGTTGCAGAAGTAGCGAAAAAAGCATGCCAAATTTAAAAGAACGCAAAATCCCCAAGACTGGCAAAGTTTTGCAGAAGTTCGAAATATAGCACGTTCTTAATGTGAGATGTTTCCAATAATTTCCACACGGAACTCTGTCTCGAAATCTGGCAGAAAACCCAAAGAGATTCTGGTCATACATAAAGCACGCCATTGGCAAGACGCAATCAATACGTTTTCTGTGCGATAACAACGGTGACGTCAATAATGACAGTTAGGCTAAAGCAGAGTTATTAAACAAGATTTATCGAAACTCCTTCACCAAAGAAGACGAAGTGAATATTACTGAATTCCAATCAAGAACAACTGCCAAGATGAGAAACATAGAAATAGATATCCTCGGTGTCGGCAAGCAGCTTAAATCACTTAATAAAAGAAAGGCTTCCGGTCCAAACTGTATACCGGTCAGGTTCCTCTCAGAGTATGCTGATACAATAGCTGCGTATTTAGCAATTATATACAACCGCTAGCTCACAGAAAGATCCGTACCTAAAGAATGGAAAATTGCTCAAGTCACACCAATACACAAAAGGGGAAGTAGGAGTAATCCGTTGAATTACAGGCCCGTATCACTAACGTCGATTTGCAGTAAGGTTTTGGAACGTAAACTGTATTCGAACATTATGAATTACGTCGAAGAAAACGATTTATTGACACGTAGTCAGCACGGATTCAGAAAATATCGTTCTTGCGAAACACAACTAGCCCTTTATACTCACGAAGTAATGAGTACTGTCGACAGGGGATGTCCCATTGATTCCACATGTTTAGATTTCCAGAAGGTTTTCGACACCGTTCCTCACAAGCGTCTTCTAACCAAACTGCGTGCCTATGGAAATCGCCTCAGTTGTGCCACTGGATTCGTGTTTTCCTGTCAGAAAGGTCACAGTTCGTAGTAATAGACGGAAAGTCATCGAGTAACACGGAAATAATATCCGGCGTTCCCCAAGGAAGTGTTACAGGCCCTGTATTGTTCCTGACCTATATTAACGACATAGGAGACAATCTCAGTAGCCGTCTTGGATTGTTTGCAGATGATGCTGTCATTTTCCGTCTTGTAAAGTCATCAGATGACCAAAACGAATTGCCAAATGACTTAGATAAGATATCTGTATGGTGAGATGAGTGGCAATTGACCCCGAATAAAGAAAAATGTGAAGTTATTCACATGAGTACTAAAAGAAATCCGCTAAATTTCGATTACGCGATAAGTCACACAAATATGAGGCAGTAAATTCAACTAAATACTTAGGGATTACAGTTACAAATAACCTAAATTGGAACGATCACATAGATAATTTTGTGGGTAGAGCAAACCAAAGACTGCTATTTATTAACAGAACACTTAGAAGGTGCAACAGGTCTACTAAAGAGACTGCTTACACCACGCTTGTCCGCCCTAATTTGGAGTACTGCAGTGAGGTGTGGGATCTGCATCAGGTGGGACTGACGGATGACATAAAAAAAGTACAAAGAAGAGCAGCTCGTTTTGTATTACCGCTTAGTAGGGGAGATAGTGTCACAGACATGATACGTGAACTGGAGTAGCTATCATTAAAACAAAGGCGTTTTTCATTGCGACGGGATCTGCTCATAAAATTTCAATCACCAATTTTCTCCTCCGATTGCGAAAAAATTCTGTTGGCACCCACCTACATAGGGAGAAATGGTCATCACGATACAATAAGAGAAATCAGGGCTCGCACGGAAAAATTGAAGTGCTCGTTTTTCCCGCGTGCCGTTCGAGAGTGGAACGGTAGAGAGACAGCTTGAAGGTGGTTCATTGAACCCTCTGCCAGGCACTTTATTGTGAATAGTAGAGTACTCTCGTAGATGTAGCAGTAGCACTACCCAGGGTATGTGCTGCGTGTTCAGTTACAGCAATAGCAAAGGAGACGATAGCTTCCACCGAGATAGGACGCCTTCCTCATCCAGGTGCCACCCTAAGCTCACCCGTGTCTTAGAATTTCATTGTCATCTTTTTTTTTAAACCATTAAATGACATTGGGCCTCTTCTCTGAACTTTCAGTCGGCGATGCTCTTTCAACACAGCAGTGTGACTGCTGCCGTTCACATGAAAGAGTTTCACTAACAGTGCGCTGTCTCTCTTCACGACAGCCATCTATTCACTCACGCTATGGCTTCTCAAATGACTTTGTGGATGTCATAACGTCATACAAATAGTGTACAACGCCAGATACGCACCTGGTACCCAAAAGTGGAACTAAAGTTTTTCCAGTGGAACTCGGTTTTGCTTTAAGCAAGTTTCTCTGAACTCACATTCGATCTCAGTGAGAAGCTGCACTTTAATTATAAACACCCAATACGTTGTATAACCTTGGAAACTGTTATGTAAAAATAATTACTCTTAGTTCAAGATTAAATATGATGGTAACGTTTGGTTTTTGTTACACGTCTGCTAAGGATGAGCCGTGCTGCAGCTGTCGTTGGTACAGGCCAGATGGTATCGTTTTGTTGGCATGGTTGCAGTTGTTTGTCTTCTTCTCGTGTTGACTGGCGCCACCCGATTTCGCAAGCGTTGCCTGTCCACTAGTGGCAGTAACGCCGGTTATCGATTTTTAGTAACTGTTGCCCTATCTTTGGGGCGACGTCGTTGTTTTTCCGCGTCGTGTGAGTGGCGAGTTCGGTTGGGGACTCAGGAGGAGCCAGGTCCGCACAGTGCGAGAACACGCCTGGACCACTGGCAGCGCGAATGGACTGCCGGACGGACGGTCTGTGGTCACGAGGGGCACGACCTCGTCGCAAACCAGATCCTGCAGGCTTTAAGATGAGTGCATTTCAATTCAATTAGAGAAACCTCCACCATTGTGACATTTCGCGATTCTCCAGTGACTTGGGTTCGTGTTGCTGCTCGTAGTGTCGCCGATGCGAAGAGCAGTGAGTGGAGTGCTTGGGGAAAACGGATCTGATTAGCTTCCCTCGACTTCTTATTACTATTTACTGCGTTCAGTTTGTTCCAATTTGTTAAGTGTAACCAGCGCTATTTTTCCTGGCTGGTGGACGCTAACGCCCCAGTTACCTGCCCTGGGGGTTAGTGCATGTGACGGCAGTGTACGTTTCCTCGCCTTGCCGCTGCTGTCCGGTAAGGTGTGTAGTTTTGTCAGCTTTCTTGATTGTAGGCCGTTTGTGATTGTTCTGCTCTGGTGGTAGTGATTCCTTTCTCGTTCCAGGCGCTCTAAGCACAGTATTCTGGGGGCGTTGTGCAGTCCGCTGGTTCCGGCTTTGGCGTGTTGTTCCATTCTTGCATTTGGTTTGTTGGATGTCAGGTAGCTTCAGTCAGATTATCATTAGCCATTCGTGAGACTGCCACTAGTCTGAGTTACCATCTTGTGAAGTGAATGTAACTCTTGTCTGCCTATCTCATCGCTCGCGAAAGTGTTTGTTGCCCGACCTTCCTGGAGCACCGTCTGTGACTGGTCCTTGTGTTTTAGTATTGTATTATTGATTATCATACCATGTAATGCCCCCCCCCCCCCCCCCCATGAACCATGGACCTTGCCGTTGGTGGGGAGGCTTGCGTGCCTCAGCCATACAGATGGCCGTACCGTAGGTGCAACCACAACGGAGGGGTATCTGTTGAGAGGCCAGACAAACGTGTGGTTCCTGAAGAGGGGCAGCAGCCTTTTCAGTAGTTGCAGGGGCAACAGTCTGCATGATTGACTGATCTGGCCTTGTAACACTAACCAAAACAGCCTTGCTGTGCCGGTACTGCGAACGGCTGAAAGCAAGGGGAAACTACGGCCGTAATTTTTCCCGAGGGCATGCAGCTTTACTGTATGGTTAAATGATGATGGCGTCCTCTTGGGTAAAACATTCCGGAGGTAAAATAGTCCCCCATTCGGATCTCCGGGCGGGGACTCAAGAGGATGCCGTTATCAGGAGAAAGAAAACTGGCGTTCTACGGATCGGAGCGTGGAATGTCAAATCCCTTAATCGGGCAGGTAGGTTAGAAAATTTAAAAAGGGAATTGGATAGGTTAAAGTTAGATATAGTGGGAATTAATGACGTTCGGTGGCAGGAGGAAAAGACTTCTGGTCAGATGACTACAGGGTTATAAACACAAAATCAAATAGGGGTAATGCAGGAGTAGGTTTAATAATGAATAGGAAAATAGGACTGCGGGTAAGCTACTACAAACAGCATAGTGAACGCATTATTGTGGCCAAGATAGATACGAAGCCCACGCCTACCACAGTAGTACAAGTTTATATGCCAACTAGCTCTGCAGATGACGAAGAAATTGAAGAAATGTATGATGAAATAAAAGAAATTATTCAGATAGTGAAAGGAGATGAAAATTTAATAGTCATGGGTGACTGGAATTCGGTAGTAGGAAAAGGGAGAGAAGGAAACGTAGTGGGTGAACATGGATTGGGGCTAAGAAATGAAAGAGGAAGGCGCCTGATAGAATTTTGCACATAGCACAATTTAATCATAGCTAACACTTGGTTCAAGAATCATAGAAGAAGGTTGTATACATGGAAGAAGCCTGGAGATACTGACAGGTTTCAGATAGATTATATAATGGTAATACAGAGATTTAGGAACCAGGTTTTAAATTGTAAGACATTTCCTGGGGCAGATGTAGATACTGACCACAATCTATTGGTTATGAACTGTAGATTAAAACTGAAGAAACTGCAAAAACATGGGAATTTGAGGAGATAGGGACCTGGATAAACTGACTAAACAGTTGTACAGAGTTTCAGGGAGAGCATAAGGGAACAATTGGCAATAATGGGGGAAAGAAATACAGTAGAAGAAGAATGGGTAGCTTTGAGGGATGAAGTGGTGAAGGCAGCAGAGGATCAAGTAGGTAAAAAGACGAGGGTTAGTAGAAATCCTTGGGTAACAGAAGAAATATTGAATTTAATTGATGAAAGGAGAAAATATAAAAATGCAGTAAATGAAGCAGCCAAAAAGGAATACAAACTTCTCAAAAATGAGATCGACAGGAAGCGCAAAATGGCTAAGCAGGGATGGCTAGAGGACAAATGTAAGGATGTAGAGGCTTATCTTACTAGGGGTAAGATACATACTGCCTACAGGAAAATTAAAGAGAACTTTGGAGAAAAGAGAGCCACTTGTATGAATATCAAGAGCTCAGATGGAAACCCAGTTCTAAGCAAAGAAGGGAAAGCAGAAAGGTGGAATGAGTATATAGAGGGTCTACACAAGGGCGATGTACTTGAGGACAATATTATGGAAATGGAAGAGGCTGTAGATGAAGATGAAATGGGAGATATGATACTGCGTGAAGAGTTTGACAGAGCACTGAAAGACCTGAGTCGCAACAAAGCTCCGGGAGTAGACAACATTCCATTAGAACTACTGACAGCCTTGGGAGAGCCAGTCCTGACAAAACTCTACCACCTGGTGAGCAAGATGTATGAGACAGGCGAAATACCCTCAGCCTTCAAGAAGAATATAATAATCCCAATCCCAAAGAAAGCAGGTGTTGACAGATGTGAAAATCACCGAACTATCAGTTTAATAAGTCACAGCTGCAAAATACTAACACGAATTCTATACAGACGAATGGAAAAACTGGTAGACACCGACCTCGGGGAGGATCAGTTTGGATTCCGTAGAAATATCGGAACACGTGAGGCAATACTGACCCTACCACTTATCTTAGAAGCCAGATTAAGGAAAGGCAAACCTACGTTCCTAGCATTTGTAGACTTAGAGAAAGCTTTTGACAATGTTGACTGGAATACTCTCTTTCAAATTATGAAGGTGGCAGGGGTAAAATACAGGGAGCAAAAAGCTATTTACAATTTGTACAGAAACCAGATGGCAGTTATAAGAGTCGAGAGACATGAAAGGGAAGCAGTGATTAGGAAGGGAGTGAGACAGGGTTGTAGCCTCTCCCCAATGTTATTCAATCTGTATATTGAGCAAGCAGTGAAGGAAACAAAAGAAAAATTCGGAGTAGGTATTAAAATTCATGGAGAAGTAATAAAAACTTTGAGGTTCGCCGATGACATTGTAATTCTGTCAGAGACAGCTAAGGACTTGGAAGGGCAGTTGAACGAAATGGATAGTGTTTTGAAAGGAGGATATAAGATTAACATCAACAAAAGCAAAACAAGGATAATGGAATGTAGTCGAATTAAATCGGATGATGATGAGGGAATTAGATTAGGAAATGAGACACTTAAAGTAGTAAAGAGTTTTGCAATTTGGGGAGCAAAATAACTGATGATGGTCGAAGTAGGGAGGATATAAAATGTAGACTGGCAATGGCAAGGAAAGCATTTCTGAAGAAGAGAAATTTGTTAACATCGAGTATAGATTTAAGTGTCAGGAAGTCGTTTCTGAAAGTATTTGTATGGAGTGTAGCCATGTATGGAAGTGAAACATGGACGATAAATAGTTTGGACAAGAAGAGAATAGAAGCTTTCGAAATGTGGTGCTACAGAAGAATGCTGAAGATTAGATGGGTAGATCACTTAACTAATGAGGAAGTATTGAATAGGATTGGGGAGAAGAGGAGTTTGTGGCACAACTTGACTAGAAGAAGGGATCGGTTGGTAGGACATGTTCTGAGGCATCAAGCGATCACCAGTTTAGTATTGGAGGGCAGCGTGGAGGGTAATAATCGTAGAGCGAGACCAAGAGATGAATACACTAAGCAGATTCAGAAGGACGTAGGTTGCAGTAGGTACTGGGAGATGAAGAAGCTTGCACAGGATAGAGTAGCATGGAGAGCTGCATCAAACCAGTCTCAGGACTGAAGACCACAACAACAACAACCTTGTAATGGCTACATTAAAGGTTGTGTATGTCTAGTTAATAGTTCCGGTCGCCTTCTGGAATAAATCTAGCAGTGTAAGGGTTGTGTTACAAGGTTACCATCATCTTATTTCACTCGTTTGGTGGTCAGTTGCTTGTTTCTTTTAATTAACCTTTGCTTGTATTTGCTATTTTACAGCAGCTTTCTAACTTTTTATATAACTGCCGTTCCTGGCGTTTAAGGGCTTCGGCCATGATTGTGGTCATTTGCTTTGAAAAAAATAATTCGATATTTGTATTTTCGCAGTAATCCATAAAACCTTATTTACTGCAATTCCTGGCGTCTGATACCTTCTGCTATGTTTGTGGCCACTTACCTTTTAATACACTCCTGGAAATTGATATAAGAACACCGTGAATTCATTGTCCCAGGAAGGGGAAACTTTATTGACACATTCCTGGGGTCAGATACATCACATGATCACACTGACAGAACCACAGGCACATAGACACAGGCAACAGAGCATGCACAATGTCGGCACTCGTACAGTGTATATCCACCTTTCGCAGCAATGCAGGCTGCTATTCTCCCATGGAGACGATCGTAGAGATGCTGGATGTAGTCCTGTGGAACGGCTTGCCATGCCATTTCCACCTGGCGCCTCAGTTGGACCAGCGTTCGTGCTGGACGTGCAGACCGCGTGAGACGACGCTTCATCCAGTCCCAAACATGCTCAATGGGGGACAGATCCGGAGATCTTGCTGGCCAGGGTAGTTGACTTACACCTTCTAGAGCACGTTGGGTGGCACGGGATACATGCGGACGTGCATTGTCCTGTTGGAACAGCAAGTTCCCTTGCCGGTCTAGGAATGGTAGAACGATGGGTTCGATGACGGTTTGGATGTACCGTGAACTATTCAGTGTCCCCTCGACGATCACCAGTGGTGTACGGCCAGTATAGGAGATCGCTCCCCACACCATGATGCTGGGTGTTGGCCCTGTGTGCCTCGGCCGTATGCAGTCCTGATTGTGGCGCTCACCTGCACGGCGCCAAACACGCATACGACCATCATTGGCACCAAGGCAGAAGCGACTCTCATCGCTGAAGACGACACGTCTCCATTCGTCCCTCCATTCACGCCTGTCGCGTCACCACTGGAGGCGGGCTGCACGATGTTGGGGCGTGAGCGGAAGACGGCCTAACGGTGTGCGGGACCGTAGCCCAGCTTCATGGAGACGGTTGCGAATGGTCCTCGCCGATACCCCAGGAGCAACAGTGTCCCTAATTTGCTGGGAAGTGGTGGTGCCGTCCCCTACGGCACTGCGTAGGATCCTACGGTCTTGGCGTGCATCCGTGCGTCGCTGCGGTCCGGTCCCAGGTCGACGGGCACGTTCACCTTCCGCCGACCACTGGCGACAACATCGATGTACTGTGGAGACCTCACGCCCCACGTGTTGAGCAATTCGGCGGTACGTCCACCCGGCCTCCCGCATGCCCACTATACGCCCTCGCTCAAAGTCCGTCAAGTGCACATACGGTTCACGTCCACGCTGTCGCGGTATGCTACCAGTGTTAAAGACTGCGATGGAGCTCCGTATGCCACGGCAAACTGGCTGACACTGACGGCGGCGGTGCACAAATGCTGCGCAGCTAGCGCCATTCGACGGCCAACACCGCGGTTCCTGGTGTGTCCGCTGTGCCGTGCGTGTGATCATTGCTTGTACAGCCCTCTCGCAGTGTCCGGAGCAAGTATGGTGGGTCTGACACACCGGTGTCAATGTGTTCTTTTTTCCATTTCCAGGAGTGTATTTCAATACCTGTAGGTTGTAATTGCAGCGAGTTCTTAAACATTCTTAATTAATTGCCATTCTTGGCGTGTAAGGCCTTCAGCCATGATCATAGTGGCTTGTTATTTTTTAAACATTTCCTGTATCTGTAGTTTATGGTGATCTGCTAAATTGTAATGCACTGAAAACAGTATTATTTACACAGTTGTTTATTCCTTCATTAATAACGTGTGGTATTTTTTATTTATTGTTGAATCTGTAATTACTGTTTTAAAAATAAATGTGTGTAACTGTAAAAGGCAACCAATAGTAACTGATTACCGTCCCGTCCACAATCGTAACCGAATCTTGCCTTCCCTTGACAAACATGATACAAGGGAACCAAAAACGTGAACAATTTGCAGAGGACATGCTGAAGCGTTTGGATGAGGACAATGTCTTCTTGAAGCGGGTGTGTTTTTTTCGATGAGGCTACATTTCATGTTTGTGGTTCATTTAACAGCCATAATGTCCAGATCCGTGGATCGAAAAATCCTCATGTCATATGAGAACACATTCAGGACAGTGCAAAGATCAATGTGTGTCATGGGTTAATATGCACGAGAGTGATTGGCCCATTGTTCTTTCTTGAAAGCAATGAAGTGGATATGTTTACCGAGACATGTTGGGTGAAAAACGCCATTCCCCAGCTACACGATAGGCAAGACACTATCATCTTTCAGCAAGACAGCGCTCCCCATCATTGGGCTCTAGAAGCCTGCGATTTTTTTATTGAAATCTCCCCCATCAGGTGGAATGGCAGAGATCACTCAATTCCATGGCCTCGTGATCACCTGACACTTAGACTTCTTTCTTGGGATAGGTGAATCATACTGTGTACAAAAACAGCATTTCCTGATTTGTGACGGTGCAAAAATGCAATAGAGCTGCCATTGGCATAGACACACCAGACATGTTGCGGAATATGTGGCAACAGACCAAATATCGGCTTGACATTTCGCGTGTTATCAGAGGTACACATGTTGAAGTGATTTAAATACTGAAATGTATTACATGTATTATACACCGAAGAGCTAAAGAAAGTTGTACACCTGTATAATATAGTGTAGAACCCCCGCGAGAACGTGGAAGTGTTGCAACACGACATGGCATGGACTCGACTAATGTCTGGAGTAGTGCTGGAGGGAAGTGACACCATGAATCTTGCAGGGCTGTCCATAAATCCGTAAGAGTACGAGGGTGTGGTGATCTATTCTGAACAGCACGTTCCAAGATATCCCAGATATGCTCAATAATGTTCGTGTCTGGGGAGTGTTCCTGGAGCCATTCTGTAGCAATTCTGGATGTGTGGGGTGTCGCATTGTCCTGCTGGAATTGTCCAAGTCCGTAGAAATGTACAATGGGCATGAATGGATGCAGTGATCAGACATGACCTTTACGTACGTGACGCCTGTCAGAGGCATATCTAGACATACAGGAGTCCCATATCACTTCAACTGCACACGCCCCACGCTATTACACAACCTCCACCAGCTTGAACAGTCCCCTGCTGACACGTAGAATCCACGTTCAAAATGTGTGTGAATTCCTAAGGGACCAAACAGCTGAGATCATCGGTTCCTAGACTCACACACTTTTTAAAAGAACTTATGTTAAGAACAAAACAATGCTCATGCCCGAGGGAGGACTCGAACCTCTGGCGGGAGGAGTCGCGCAATCCGTGACATGGCGCCTCAAACGGCGCGGCCACTCCGCGCGGCCAGGGTCCACGGATTCATGAGGTTGTCTCCATACCCGTACACGTCCATCCGCTCAATACAATTGAAACGAGACTCCTCCGACTAGGCAACATGTTTCTAGTCATGAATAGTCCAATGTCGGTGTTAACGGGCCCAAGCAAGACGTAAAGCTTTGTGTCGTGCAGTAATGAAGAACACACGAGTGGGCCTTCGACTCCGGAAGCCCATATCGATGATGTTCCGTTGAATGGTTGGCACGCTGACACTTGTTGATGCCCCAGCATTGAAATATGCAGCAATCTGCAGAGGGGTTGTACTTGTGTTAAATGATTCTCTTCAGTCGTCGTTGGCCCCGTTCTTGCAGGATCTTTTTCAGGCCGCAGCGATGTCGGAGATTTGATGTTTTACCGGATTCCCGGTATTCACGGTGCACTCATGAAATGGTCGTACTGGAAAATCCTCACTTCATCGCTACGTCGGAGTTGCTGTGTCTGGTCGCTCGTGCGCCGACTGTAACACCTGTAAGTAGGCTGTTTATGTTTTCTCTATGTAAGTAGGCTGTTTATGTTTTCTTATTGGCAACCTTACCTAGTGCTCTGTATGAAAATCACTGGCTGTGCTGTGTGCAGCCTGTGGCTAGTTTGCATTGTTGTCTGCCTTTGTAGTGTTGGGCAGCGGCAGCTGGGTGTGAACAGCGCGTAGCGTTCCGCAGTTGGAGGTGAGCCGCCAGCAGTGGTGGATGTGGGGAGAGAAATGGCAGAGTTTTGAAATGTGTGAGACTGGATGGCATGAACTGCTATATATATTATAACTATTATGCGTCACGGAAAGGAGCAGCTGCATATGTCGACCCTTAGCCTAGGATACCTCACTGGAATCTTCTGATTTTTTTCTTGTAGTTTGTGTATTTAGGGTAGCTTTTGTTTATTGCTAGCGCGTAATTATAGAGAGAATTTCCTTGGTAGTTGTGGTTTTTCATTGTTGCACAGTAAAACAGTTGTGGCATGCATGTAGATTTGCACCAAGTATTTCGCAGCTGCAATTAACTAGATATTATTTTCTGTGCTATGTTAATGTGTTCTCTTATTTTTGCACTTCAAATTGTGCTTTTCTGTGTTATTGTGTGAAATATTGTGACAATAATGGCGTGTGAAAAACGTAACACTAGGCTCTAAAGTAAACTGAGAAATAATAGTGACGACGAGCGTAGCTTATCAGCACCACTGTGTAGTGAATTAACAGACATTCGAAGTAGTAATTTGGTAATTGTGCATAGGGAAATGGAGCGGGCGGCAAATAATGGTGTAGGCAGTGAAACAGGTAGTGAACAAGGAAGCATTATCGATCGATCGGTCGGCAACAGCTCGCCTCAGGAATCCGAAATGACAGGACACAATTTTACAAATACTGTAGATTCAGGTTTTGCGTCCTCACCGTTTTCTCAAATAAGTCAAGATACATTTTCTGCTTGTCAAAATGTGAATGTTGCTGGTGCAAATGCACTGCCGAAAAGTGTAGAGGAACAGATTCCAGACACTAATGCATTGTTATTACAATTAATGCTACAAATGGAACAAAATCAGAAACAAATGGGACAACATCTTCAAAAGTTAGACACAATGGAACAAAATCTTCAAAAGTTAGACACAATGGAACAACACCAGAGACAAACACAGCAACAGTTAGACACAATGGAACAAAATCTTCGGAAGTTAGACACCACACTTGAACAAACACGTGAAGATTTAACTACTGAGTTACATAACATTGAATCGAAATGTCAAAAAGTCTGTAATGACGTAAAAACACAGATTTGTGAGCATTTTCAACCTATTTTTTCGTGGCATGAAAATGCATTACAGAATCACGAAGCAGCCATAAAAGAACTGCAAACCATTGTTCATGAAAATCATGAGACCTTGTGGGCTAAAATTGACTCAGTTGCATCTACCGATTCGGTTACGCAACTGGCAAAAACTCAGGAAAACTTAAAGAACACAGTAGATTCGATTTCAACACAAATGGACACTCTGAAATTTGGTTCAGAAAAACACACTGAGGAAATGTGTTCACTATCGGAGAAAGTAGCCGAACTTTCGGATCAGGTCACTAACTTATCTACAAAGGTAGATGATGATCTGAATGACACAAGACCTGTAGTCTTCACTGACACAGAAGAGTATGAACAAATTAGAAAATTCAAACAAAATCAAAATCAAATCAACACACAATACAAAAGAGAAATCCGGGAAGTACAAGATCAGTTGACACAGGTAATACAAGAATTACATATTTCAGAGGACACTCGCGCTCCAACACGGGAAGACGAACTTAGAAATACGGAAAAGCCACAAAATAATAACACAGGGCCATTCTTTTGTAGGGATTTTTGAAAGTCAGATTGCGTTGCGCTAAAAAAATATTGTGTGTCAGTTTAAGCACAGTCTTGTACAATTGTTCTAAGGGGACGTTTCACACCACATTCAGACTCATTTAAATGTTGATAACCTGCCATTGTAGCAGCAGTAACTGACTGCTGAGGTCATCGGTCCCTAGACTTATACACTACTTAAACTAACTTATACTAAGAACGACACACGCATCCATGCTCGAGGGAGGACTCGGCGCCTCGAACCGTGCAGCCAGTCAGCGCGGCAATCCCAACTTCATCGCTACCTCGGAAGTGCTGTGTCCCATCGCTCGTCCTCCGACTGCAACACCACTTTTAAATTCACTTTTGATAACCTTCCATTGTAGCAGAAGTAACCGATCTAACAACTGCGCCAGACCCTTGTCTTATACAGGCACTGCCGACCGCAGCGCCATATTCTGCTTGTATTTGATTACGAAGGCTTTCCCGACGTAATAATTGGTAATATTCTTCTCGGGTGTGCAGCCGGATCATAACGACATCTTGACACAATATTTACGCGGTCCAACTGGCCGCCATCTTCAGGTGAGAGTGCTGGTACACGATCTCGCCGGAACTGACGTCTCAGCGCAAGCGGCGGCCCCTATATAGGCCGCAGAAGGTCCAAAACACGTGCGCGAGAAGGTGCCGTAACTGCCCTCTAGCGCAAGTAAACATGCCGCGCCGCCAGTGTTGGAAACAGGCGAAATCGAGATATCGCTAACAAAATTAAAAATTATTCCGACTATCGAAACACAGACCGTTGTTTTTAACGTCTGATAACACCGGGTTCCAAGGTCTTACTTAAATGGTAACCCTTGTCTCTATTAATAAGATTATTAGATAAACGAATCTCTATGGATTCTTTTAAAACACAGTCCCAATAGCGAGATGCAGGGGCTACCATTTGTGTCTCGTCATACAGCATTCTATGTCCCTCGGTGAGACAGTGCTCCGCCACTGCAGATTTCTCAGGTTGAAGCAACCGTGTGTGCCGCTGGTGCTCAACACATCGGTCCTGAATGGTCCGGATTGTCTGGCCAATATAAGACTTCCCACAGTGGCACGGGATCTTTTACACACCGGGCTTCCTCAAACCCAAGTCTTCCTTAACAGAGCCAAGAAGCGCTCTAATCTTGGCTGGCGGACGAAAAATACTTTTGATATGACATCTTTTTTAGAATTCTTCCTATCTTCGAGGAAATGCTTCCAGCAAAAGGTAGAAAAGCCACTGATTTTCAGGTATCTTCTGGTGGTTCAGGCGAAGGTCCAAACTGCGAAGCACGACGGATCTATTTATCTGTATAGCCATTCTGCTTGAACACAAACTTAAGATGGTCCAATTTTTGTGTCAAGTTTTCTCCATCTGAAATGGCATAAGCTCTTCTGGATAACGTCCGCGGGACCCCTTTACGCTGGAACGATGGATGACAGCTAGAAGCATGCAGGTAACGGTCCGTGTGCGTAGGCTTTCGATAAACACTGTGTCCCAGTGTCCCATCATCTTTTTGTACACCAGAACATGCAGAAACGGAAGCTTTCCATCACTTTCCACCTCCATGGTAAACTTGATGCTAGGATGAAGGGAATTAAAATGATCTAGGAGGCGGTCAAGAGCTTCGCTCCCACGAGGCCACACCATAAACGTATCGTCGACGTACCTCCAGAAACAGCGCCATGTCCTCAAAATACTCCACTGGCGACTATTGGGGACAATGGGCTGCCCATAGCCACTTCGTCAGTCTGTTCAGAATATTTGTCATTGAATAAAAAGTACGTCGACGTCAGCACATGGCGACAAAATTTGGTTGTTTCCTCCTCCAGTTTATCAACAAGCACCTTCTCGCGCACGCGTTGTGGGCCTTCTGCGGCCTATACAGGGTGTTACAAAAATGTACGGCCAAACTTTCAGGAAACATTCCTCACACACAAAGAAAGAAATGATGTTAGGTGGACATGTGTCCGGAAATGCTTACTTTCCATGTTAGAGCTCATTTTATTACTTCTCTTCAAATCACATTAATCATGGAATGGAAACACACAGCAACAGAACGTAGCAGCGTGACTTCAAACACTTTGCTACAGGAAATGTTCAAAATGTCCTCCGTTAGCGAGGATGCATGCATCCACCCTCCGTCGCATGGAATCCCTGATGCGCTGATGCAGCCCTGGAGAATGGCGTATTGTATCACAGCCGTCCACAATACGAGCACGAAGAGTCTCTACATTTGGTACCGAGGCTGCGTAGACAAGAGCTTTCAAATGCCCCCATACATAAAAGTCAAGAGGGTTGAGGTCAGGAGAGCGTGGAGGCCATGGAATTGGTCCGCCTATACCAATCCATCGATCACCGAATCTGTTGTTGAGAAGCGTACGAAGACTGCGACTAAAATGTGCAGGAGCTCCATCGTGCATGAACCACATGTTGTGTCGTAATTGTAAAGGCACATGTTCTAGCAGCACAGGTAGAGTATCCCGTATGAAATCATGATAACGTGCTCCATTGAGCGTAGGTGGAAGAAGATGGGTCTCAATCGAGACATCACCAACAATGCCTGCCCAAACGTTCACAGAAAATCTGTGTTGATGACGTGATTGCACAATTGCGTGCGGATTCTCGTCAGCCCACACATGTTGATTGTGAAAATTTACAATTTGATCACGTTGGAATGAAGCCTCATCCGTAAAGACAACATTTGCACTGAAATGAGGATTGACACAGTGTTAGATGAACCATTCGCAGAAGTGTACCCGTGGAGGCCAATCAGCTGCTGATAGTGCCTGCACACGCTGTACACGGTACGGAAACAACTGGTTCTCCCGTAGCACTCTCCATACAGTGACGTGGTCAACGTTACCTTATACAGCAGCAACTTCTCTGACGCTGACATTAGGGTTATCGTCAACTGCACGAAGTATTGCCTCGTCCATTGCAGGTATCCTCGTCGTTCTAGGTCTTCCCTAGTCGCGAGTCATACGCTGGAATGTTCCGTGCTCCCTGAGACACCGATCAATTGCTTCGAACGTCCTCCTGTCGGGACACCTTCGTTCTGGAAATCTGTCTCGATACAAACGTACCGCGCCACGGCTATTGCCCCGTGTTAATCCATACATCAAATGGGCATCTGCCAACTCCGCATTTGTAAACATTGCACTGACTGCAAAACCACGTTCGTGATGAACACTAACCTGTTGATGCTACGTACTGATGTGCTTGATGCTAGTACTGTAGAGCAATGAGTCGCATGTCAACACAAGCACGGAAATCAACATTACCTTCCTTCAATTGGGCCAACTGGCGGTGGATCGAGGAAGTACAGTACATACTGACGAAAATAAAATGAGCTCTAACATGGAAATTAAGCTTTTCCGGACACATGTCCACATAACATATAACATCTTTTCTTTATTTGTGTGTGAGGAATGTTTCCTGAAAGTTTGGCCGTACCTTTTTGTAACACCCTGTATAGGCGCCGCCGCTTGCGCTGAGAAGTCAGTTCCGGCGAGATCGTGTACCAGCACTCTCACCTGAAGATCGCGGCCAGTTGGACCGCGGAAATATTTTGTCAAGGTGACGTTATGATCCGGCTGCACACCCGAGAAGAATATTATCTTTGTATCTGATTACGCATGCATATACCAGTTTATTGCGCTTCAGAGTACGTTTGTATAAGTTTCAAAACTTAATGAGTAGAAGCATGTGTGGTATAACGCATGTTTCATTTGCGGTATCCTACTAACAAGGGAACCTCCCCATCGCATCCCCCTCAGATTTAATTATAAGTTAGCACAGTGGATAGGCCTTGAAAAACTGAACACAGATCAAGCGAGAGAACAGGCAGAAGTTGTGTGCAACTATGAAAAAAATAAGCAAAATATACAAACTGAGTAGTCCATGCGGAAGGAAGGCAACATCAAAGAGAGTCTGAGCTCAGGAGTGCCGTGGTCCCGTGGTTAGCATGAGCAGCTGCGGAACAAGAGGTCCTTGGTTCAAGTCTTCCCTCGAGTGAAAAGTTTATTTTCTTTATTTTTTCTTTGTTTTAGCAAAATTATGATCTGTCCGTTCGTTCATTGACGTCTCTGTTCACTGTAATAAGTATAGTGTCTGTGTTTTGCGACCGCACCGCAAAACCGTGCGATTAGTAGACGAAAGGACGTGCCTCTCCAATGGGAACCGAAAACATTTGATCGCAAGGTCATAGGTCAACGGATTCCTCCACAGGAAAACACGTCTGATATATCCTATACGACACTGGTGACGGAATGTGCGTCACATGACAGGAATATGTTGTCGACCCACCTAACTTGTACACTTGGCGAATGGGTAAAAAGATTCTTCTACCTTGCCCGATTTAGGTTTTCTTGTGGATGTGATAATCACTCGCAAAAAAGTGGTGAAAACATAAGAGTTTGTCATATAGACTGCAACAAATGAATGCACAGTTTTCCCTGTGCTCTGTCAAAACATATGTTTTTAACGTTTTCATATTTTTCCGTGTGTAGACCGTCAAATCCTGCATATGTCCAAGCAATTCTGAAAATGTTCTGGAATTTTGGAGAGCGAAGTTGATTATGTGTGATTGTCTGACCTTTGATAATTGTCTGAAAATGAAAAGTCAAACTTTTCACTCGAGGGAAGACTTGAACCAAGGACCTCTCGTTTGGCAGCTGCTCACGCTAACCAAGGGACGATAGCGCTCCTGAGCCCTCACAATCTTTGACGTTGCCTATCTTGCGAATGGACTCCTCAGTTTGTATATTTTGCTTATTTTTTTCATAGTTCCAGACAACTTCTTCCTGTTTTGAAACTTCCTGGCAGATTAAAACTATGTGCCGGACCGAGACTGGAACTCGGGACCTTTGCCTTTCGTGGGCAATCGCTCTATCAACTGAGCTACACAAGCACGACTCACGCCCCGTCCTCACAGCTTTACTTCCGCCAGTACCTCGTCTCCTACTTTCCAAACTTTACAGAAGCTCTCCTGCGAACCATGCAGAACTAGCACTCCTGAAAGAAAGGATATTGCGGAGACATGGCTTAGCCACAGCCTGGGGGATGTTTCCAGAATGAGATTTTCACTGTGCAGCGGAGTGTGCGCTGATATGAAACTTCCTGGCAGATTAAAACTGTGTGCAGGACCGAGACTCGAACTCGGAACCTTTGCCTTTCGCGGGCAAGTGCTCTATCAACTGAGCTACCCAAGCGCGACTCACACCCCGTCCTCACAGCTTTACTTCCGCCAGTACCTCGTCTCCTACTTTCCAAACTTTACTGCAGAGTGAAAATCTCATTCTGGAAACATCCCCCAGGCTGTGGCTAAGCCATGTCTCCGCAATATCCTTTCTTTCAGGAGTGCTAGTTCTGCATGATTCGCAGGAGAGCTTCTGTAAAGTTTGGAAAGTAGGAGACGAGGCACTGGCGGAAGTAAAGCTGTGAGGACGGGGCGTGAGTCGTGCTTGGGTAGCTCATTTGATAGAGCACTTGCCCGCGATAGGCAAAGGTCCTGAGTTCGAGTCTCGGTCCGGCACACAGTTTTAATCTGCCAGGAAGTTTCATATCAGCGCACACTCCGCTGCAGAGTGAAAATCTCATTCTTCCTGTTTTCTCGATTGATCTGTGTTCAGTTCTTCAAGGCCTATCCACTGTGCCAACTTATAACTAAATCTGAGGGAGGGGGTGCGATGGGGAGGTTCCCTTGTAAGAGCTACATTGTTTTCTTATCAGAGTAAACTTTTATGGACACCAGTATTTCCGTGACGGTCGCTTCATACATTGTATGTCTGACCATTAGAGCAGACCATTTCAGCAGAAGACCGTGGCCACACTGTGCCACAAGGAGGCCGTGGTAGCGACAGCACTTGCAGCGCTCGCCGAAGGAGGCGGCGCTCGGCTGCCGGAACGGTGCAGCACAAAAGGAGGGGAGGGGACTCGAACCAAACTGCCGCTGCGCTGTCGACGGCCGCGTTATTATGGCTGCGCCGGGGGCCCCGGGGACGGCGCAGCTGTGTAATCAGCGTGGGCCGGCCGTGCCCGGCTCGGCTTCTTCCGGTTAGAAGCTCTCAGCCATCGCGGCGGCGGCAGGGTGGCCGTGCAATCAACAGTAAAACGCCGGCACGCCGGGGCGCTCTTTGGCGAGCCAGCCATTGGGGGTCCGCCAAGTGCACCTCGCTCCGATACAATGCACCGGAAATCTGCCGCGCAGCCAGTGGCGAACCGCAATGGCGCTCCAGCGTAAAGTCATGCGGCTGATGTGAGACCACGCGGGACTCCCCCGTGAAAGAGCGGCCGAGCGCAAGAAAATCAACGACGGGACCGGCAGAATACGAGTGCTGCAACATGAAACGGCGAATATATATTGATCGGTCAGAATATTATGACCACCATCCTATATAAACCCGTCCAGTCAATAGCAGCGTGACCTGGCGAGGAATAACTGCTAGTCAGATAAACGCACGGAGTACGTACGAGGGTCACTCCAAAAGAAATGCACACTATTTTTGTAAAAATACAGTTTTAATTCTGCTTGTGTGAAAGTTTTACAGTGTGTAGATACATCCTTCCCGCTTGTTTACAAACTTAGTTCAACCTGTTCCCGTGAGTGGCGCCGTCACAGCATGTCTTCAAGATGGCTGCTACACTTGGCGTTCGTCAGAAGCAACGTGCTGTCATAGAATTCCTGTGCTGTGAAAACGAGACAGTGGGAAACATCCACAAGAGGTTGAAAAGGTGTATGGAGATGCTGCTGTCGATCGCAGTACAGTTAGTCAGTGGGTAAGCATGTTACGTGATGAAAGCGGGCAAGGCAATATTGAGGATTGTCCTCGTAGCGGCAGGCTTCGTACTGCACACTCCATACAATGTGCAGAGATTTAACGAATTGGTGACTGCTGACAGACGCATCACAGTGAACGAATTGTCACGCTACGTTGGGGTAGGGGAAAGAAGTGTTTGCAGAATACTGAAAGTGTTGGCGTTAAAAAAGGTTTGTGCCAGGTGGGTTCCCAGGATGTTGACAGTTGCTCACAAAGAAACAAGAAAAACGGTATGCAGCGAACTTTTGGAACAGTACGAGAATGGTGGAGATTGATTTCTTGGAAGAATTGTGACAGGTGATGAAACGTGGCTCCATCATTTTTCAGCCGAGACGAAGAGGCAATCAGTGGAGTGGCATCATGCAAATTCACCCAAGAAAAAAAAATTCAAAACCACACCTTCTGCTGGAAAAGTCATGGCTACGGTGTTTTTCGATTCCGAAGGACTTTAGCTTGTGGACATCATGCCAAGTGGAACCACCATAAATTCTGATGCATATGTGACGACACTGAAGAAACTTCAAGCTCGACTGAGTCGTGTTCGACCACATCGGCAAAAGCAGGATGTTTTGCTGTCTCTCAAAAAACCTTGGAAGCGGTCACAGAACTCGGATGGACAACACTGAAACACCCATCTTACAGTCCTGACCTGGATCCACGTGACTATCATCTCTTTGGGAAACTGAAAGACTCTCTTCGTGGAACAAGGTTTGAAGGTGATGACTCCCTTGTGCACGCTGCCAAACAGTGGCTCCAACAGGTTGGTGCAGAATTTTACCTTGCGGGTATACAGACGCTGGTTCCAAGATAGGCAGGGATGGAAATTATGTGGAGAAATGACAATATTGTTCCTATAGGATGTATCTACACATTGTAAAACTTTCAAACATGTAGAATAAAAGATGGATTTAAAAAATATAGTGTGCATTTCTTTTGGAGTGACCCTCATAATATCAGTGAGTGTGCTGTCTGTGTGTGGAAAGGGGAAGGTGGGAGTTCTATCTAGGTTGACTGAGGGGGGATTGTGAGGGGCCGAAGGCTCAGCTCGAGCGTTTTGTAAACTGCACGATTTGTCGGGGGTTCGAGGAGTGCTGTGGTGTATGTCTTCAACACTTAGCAGAATCAGATGGAACCACATATAGACATCGTGGGATTGTGCAGACGTCGTAGGCTTGACAGACAGGTAAAACAGGACAGGCGGCGAATTGTGGTGGAACTAATATCTGACTTTAATGCTGAGCAGAGTACAAGTGTGTTTGAACAAACTGTGCACCGAACACTCCTCACGATGGGCCTCTGCAGCCGACGACCCAAGCATGTGTCAGTGTTAACACCATGACTTCGGCAACTAGTACTTAAACGGTCACGTGATGATCAACACTGGACGTTGGCGCAGTGGCAGAGTGTTGCATGTCTGATGAATCCCGATATCTTCTTCACCATGCGTATGGGAGCCTGCGAATACGTCATCTTCCAGGGGAACAGCACTTTGAGACCTGTACTGCGGGACGGAGACAAATACCGATGGCTCCAATAAGCTCTGAGAAATATTCATGCGAGCATCCATGTGTCCAGTGGAGCTCGTGCAAGGCACCATGACGGCCCAGGAGTATCGTACACTGGTTGCTTAACACATCACCCCTTTATAACGATCGTATTTCCCGACGGCAATGGCATTTTTCAAAAAGATAATGCGCCGTGTCACAAGGCCAGGAGTGTGATGAAGTGATTGGAGGATCACAGCGGCGAGTTCCAGTTGATGCTATGGCCACCAAACTAGCCAGATCTGAAACGTATCGGATCATCTGGGATGTGATTGAACGGGGCGTCAGAGCTCATCACCACCCTCCCCGGGATTTACAGGAATTAAGTGACTTGTGTGCTGATGTGGTGTTAACTCCCTCCAACGACTTTCCAAGGCCTCATTGCTTCCATGCCGCTGTTAGCCGTGCCAAAGGCGGACATACTGCCCATTAGGTAGGTAGTGATAATGTTCTGGCTGAAACTTCCTGGTAGATTAAAACTGTGTGCCGGACCGAGACGCGAACTCGGGACCTTTGCCTTTCGCGGGCGAGTGCTCTACCGTCTGAGAGCTACCCAAACACGACTCATGCCTCGTCCTCACAGCTCTACTTCTGCCAATACCTCGTCTCCTACCTTCCAAACTTTACAGAAGCTCTCCTGCGAACCCTGCAGAACTAGCACTCCTGAAAGAAAGGATAAAGCAGAGACATGGCTTAGCCACAGCCTGGGGGATGTTTACAGAATGAGATTTTCACTCTGCAGCGGAGTGTGCGATGATATGAAACTTCCTGGCAGATTAAAACTGTGTGCCGTACCGAGACTCGAACTCAGAATCGCAAGAGACCTTCTGTAAAGTTTGGAGGGTAGGAGACGAGGTACTGGCTGAAGTAAAGCCGTGAGGACGAGGCGTGAGTCGTGCTTGGGTAGCTCTGATGGTAGAGCACTTGCCCGCGAAAGGCAAAGGTCCCGAGTTCGAGTCTCAGTCCGACACACAGTTTTAATCTGCCAGGAAGTTTCGTATCAGTGCACACTCCGCTGCAGAGTGACAATCTCATCCTGGGAGTGTTCTGGCTGATTAGTGTACCAAAGGGTCGTCAATCTCTTTTGAAAACGAAGGGTAGACGATTAGGGATTAACGACTCGTCGACGAATTAGTCATTACAGACATAGCTTGTGATGCTGCAATGACCCCAGTTGTGTGCCACGATGTTGCACCATCGGCTCTCTTGTCCGCTTGTCACTCGAGCTGCGACACAGTGCTGCAGCCTGTCTTTGCTTGATTCGGCGCTGAGTGGGGAAAACTTTATAAATGTTGTACATTCCTCAATTACATCTTTCTGTGACGTGACAATATACTCATTTTAAACGCGGAGGACATCGATTTGTATGTTCATCTGCATTCTGATATTGTATTATTTAATTTTATACACAGCTGACAATCCAGTCTTAATTAAATATTGTATGCTAAAAAGATGCAACTACAGGAACCTTGTCACATTGGCTATTATATTCGACACAGCCCTGCGGAGCTACTCCACTCAAATAACCAGATTACAAGAATTATTTCACCTTGCATGCTGTGTGGTTTTTTAGCGGATACAGGAGCGAAGAACAGATGCCGTTCGCGAACAGAAAAATTCAGATATTAATGTATTCTACATCTAATTTCAAATAGTAATGATAATACATAACTTTGGTGATGTAGTTGCGGCATTAGTTGTTGCTGACAGTAGATTTGAATCCAGAAATACAGAGATCGCCAGAAAAATGTATACAATCTTTGTCAGGCTCTATCGAGATATCGATATTGTCGATCGATTTGAGTTACGAGTGTGTTGTAGTATGGTCTTTGGCTCAACAGATATTAGTACTTTCATCTCGGTATTGAGAAAACAAGATGGATGGAGCACGCTTGACACTTGAGCAACGAAAATGTATTGTGAAGTGGTTCTTCAAGCTTGATAATGCCGTTGAAGTGCAACGTCAGTGGAGGCGGGAATTTGAAACAGAACCGCCAACTCACCTAACAATTAAAAGCATCACTGACAAGTTTGAATTGCATGGAACGATTTGTGATATTCACAAGGGAAGATCAGAAAGACAGCGTATAGCTACAAGTCCTGCTTTGTCGGCTCTCGTGTTGGAGACGTCTGTTAATTCTTGACAGAAGTCTGCTACGCCATGTGCACGTGAAGTGGGGTTTAACAGTAAAAGCGTACGAAGAATTCTGAAAGCTGCAAAGTGGGATGTTTACATTCCGCGATTACTGCACGCGATTAATGATGACGATCCTGATCGCCGAATGCAATTTTGCGATTGGTATCAGCAAATGGTAACTGATGGAGAACAATGTGTGACGAAGGTAGTATGGAGTGACGAGGCACAATTTAAACTTAATGGAACCGTGAATCGGCATAACAGTGTGTACTGGGCACCGGAAAATCCGCATGTTTATGTGGATAAAGCGGTCAATCTACCAGGGGTTCATGTGTGGTGTGGACTGTGGTCTAGGGGCTTAGTAGGACCCTTTTTCTTTGAGGCTACTGCCACTGTAGAACTGTACCTGGAAATGTTACGCAGCTCAATTTGTCCAGGTATACGTGCGCTTTATGGCTGATAAATAGGTCTTCTACCAACAGGACGGGGAACCACCACACTACCATCTAGCCGTACGAGCTTTCCTGGAAGACAATTTTGCTGGACAATGGATTGGACGAAGAGGGCACGTTGAGTTTCCTCCACGGACGCCAGATCTAACACCTATGGACTTTTACTTGCGGGGAACTGAAAAAGATAACGTCTATTGACGCAAGCCACGCTCACTGGAGGAACTTCACTAGGAGATTACAGCGACATGTGCAGCAATCTCCACTGTAACATTGATTGACGTAGTTGCGGAGACCTCTCTTCGTTCTCTTATCTGTACAGCTGCCAACGGTGAACATTTTGAACATTTAAAGTAACCATGTGCTAAACTGAAGGATGTCCAACATGTGTGATATATTAAATGTAAAATGTAAATGTAAATGTAAAACAAACAAAAAAGTAATACTTTTCGTTCCTTAAAGTGTATATACATTTTTCTGGCGGACTCGGTACATACAAAAGAGTTATAAATCTGTCGCTCTTAAATACAGGGTTAGTCAGGAGGAAAGGTACAAGCTTTGACGGGTGATAGTATTAGTGATTCTGAAGAAAAAACTTCATATGGACGTATGCCCTACTCAGAATGGTTTCCGAGGTAGAACACATTTAATATCATTTTTGTACGATTTTATTGAGTGATTCGAAAGCCGCAACCTCCACCCTGTATATTTATTATTCACAAGATGTCGAGCCCTGGCCACTATGAAAGGGTGTAAATGTTATTCGACTGGCAAACACACAAAATGGGGTCAGTTCGAAATTAAGTACACTCACCACTGAAGCTCTGGAGAGGGCATTTCATTGGCAGCAGCGTAACCAGTTTTTACTTATCAAGTTAGGGGATACAAGAACGTTGTATTAATTGTAAAATTACAACTGGATTTCACAATAAGCGTCATATACCTGTGTTTATTATGCATGTGCGTAAGGTATTCTCGAGAGTGACAATCTTTTTTAATTCTCGTTTTATTATATAATTTCTCATATAAACTCTTAAATTTTATACTTACGTTCATTCTGCAGGAAGACGTGGTGCGTTCCCTTGGATGAAACTGATTTCAGAAACATTTGAAACATTTGTACAAGTTCAGAACACTAATAGAATCGAACCAAGTTTTGCCACAGCGACCTTTCAGCGTGTGAAACTCACTCGACAAAGAATCGTCGTTAACGTTCCTTATTACTTGTTCCTCAATAAAATAAGAAATAATAAATAAAAGAGAAAATTATTTTCTGTGAAATATCTGTAATTTATCTTGATTTATAATCAGTTCCAAGCTCCAGTTTATGGTAAAGTTATCGCTTTGCGTTGTTTGTCGCAAGTTATTGCCAATGCGTGAAAGCTTCAGCAAAACTGTCTTTGTTCGATTCTATTAGTGTTCGGAATTTCTACAAACGTTTCAAATATTTTTGCAATCAGTATACTCCAAGGGAATGCACCAAACATTCCTGTAGAATAATCATAAGTATAAAATTTAACAATTAATATAAGAAATGATATAAAACGAGAATTAAAAAAGATTGTCACTCTTGAAAATACCGTACACACATGCATAATAAACACAAGTATATGACGTTTATTGTGAAATCCAGTTGTAATTTTACTATTAATATAACGTACTTGTATCCCCTAACTTGATAAGAAACGATGGTATAGAAACCTTCGGACCAGGGTAGATAAATGGAAAATAAAATAAATAAAAAGAAGTCGGGTTTCGAACACGGGAATCAAAAGTAGAAGGCCGCAAGGCTAGGCACTACGCCACCATTTCGGTTGACATTATTGCGGGCTAAAAGGCATCTGAATGACGTCGAAAAGTTTGACCTCTTTTTCTCAGAAACAGTCGAGTATCCACGGATAAGCCGAGACAAGTGTTTGCTTATTTGACTCCTCTTCCGCTGAGCGAAGTCAACGGGAAATTGGCTTCCGCCGCTTCCCGTGTTCTCCTCGCCAGTGGCTTCAGTGGTCTCGACTACATAAAGCCAAATGAAAGCAGCGCTGTTGTTGTTCCTGGTGGATAACCTGCAAATCAGAAGAAAATAACAGGCGACCGAAATATAATTCAACAAACGTTTTACCTGTTACATGTACTGAACACATTATGTACATGTTTCTGGTACATTTTTACACTGTGAAAAAATGTCGTCACATCTTCATGTACACTGGGGACTTTGGATGTAAGTGTATTTTTCAAGAAAGTTCCGAAATATAGAATTCCTCCAGGCAACCATTGCTGACCGAGAACCCCGAATATTTATGCCAGTTGCATTCTTTTCTGTAGTGCTTTTAATACCACGTTTTTACTTGGGACAAGAAGTACGATTAGTGAATAACGTTCTGTAGGCGACGAGATCAAAAGAAGCGGTCAGTTTGACGAGCTATCTTCAGTTTATATATAATAATGGCTCTGAGCACTATGGGACTTAACATCTATGGTCATCAGTCCCCCAGAACTTAGAACTACTTAAACCTAACTAACCTAAGGACAGCACACAACACCCAGCTATCACGAGGCAGAGAAAATCCCTGACCCCGCCGGTTTATTAACTTAAATCAAAAGCGCCACGGATTTCACTAATAAATGCATATCATTATCAAATAACTACCTTCCTTCATCGGTAATAATGGAACCCGTATCACTTCGTTTTCCGTCCGTCCATCTGCCTGTCTGTCTGTGCAACTGTTAAGAACTCTTTTTCTCAGGAGCGGGTAGAGGTATGAACTTGAAAATTATGTCACATACTAAGGTCTACGGTCGCTTGCCAGAGCAGAAACATAAGCTTCTAAGTCAATGCAATCAAAAAATACGCTAACTCATGTCACATATTTCGATAGTTGCAAACTCAGTGATCAAAACGTATAGATGCATTACCTACATTGCTCAAGTGAATTAAAGGATCACTTCTTCGACACCTCATAATTATCACTCACGGCGACACTTAAGTTTGAAATTTGGTTCAAAAGTGTGTACAACCGTCCTCTGTAATGGAGCAAAAGAATGGCGCCCTGCGACGTTCATCGTCGGGCTCGTCGACTCTTCAGACGCCAAGAGTGTCGACACTTGCGAAGGAAAAGGCCACAGCTCAGAAGACCATGTGACGTCTTAGTTGAATTAATGATGTCACATTGGCACCAAATTTCAGCACAATTCTGCCCATTACTACTGTAGACGTGTCACACGATCGGAATGTCGTCACACACCCTCTTACTCACATTTCACCCTGAGAGTTTCCATGCCCTCTTTTGCATGTCTCCTCTCATTTTCATCAATTTTATTAATGTTGTATGTCATTGCACGGTAGTAACAGACCGAATAAGGTTACTGTAATGAAAGTATTTGTACTGAGAGCTCAAAAAATACTTTTCACTTGATTCCTATACATGGTGGACTACTTCCCTGGGTGGCTTGTGCGAGGCAAGCATCGGAGGACTCAGCACACGGCATTTCCGGATGGGGGCTGCACTTCCATGAATTATGAGGGGTTCGTACAATAAGCTTAAGCACCTGGCGGAACGACTAACGTCAGTCGACTTTAGCCTGTTGTATTCAGGTCGAGTCTCGAACCGTGCGACTGCTACGGTCGCAGGTTCGAATCCTGCCTCGAGCATGGATGTGTGTGATGTCCTCAGGTTAGTTAGGTTTAAATAGTTCTAAGTCCTACGGAAAGCTCTGTGGTCTAGGGGTTGCCGGCACGGTAGCTCACCGGTTGGCCTCTGGAATAAAAAAACTGAGTGGAAGGATCAACCATCGAACTTTAACAGGATGTCTTGCGACGTCCGCAACGACCAAACACAACGATAAAAAAAAAAAAAAAGGGTAGCGTCTTTGAATCATAATCAAAACGTCTTCGGTCCCGGGGCCGATCCCCGCCACTGCCTAAATTTTGATAAATAATCAGCATTGGCGGCCGAAGACTTCCGGCATAAGAAGTCAGCCTCATTCTGCCAACGGCCTTGTCAAAGAGGGCGGAGGAGCGGATAGAGGTTCAGGGCGCTCTCTTGTCCTAGGGGTGGGAAATTGCTCCTAAAGGCGGAAGAATCAGCAATGATCAACGACATGAGGATGCAGAAGGCAATGGAAACCACTGCATTAAAGACACGTAACGTGTATCCACAGGACATGTGGCCTGTATTTGAAGAAGTGTCATGATGATCTCTCCATTGGCAAAAGATTCCGGAATAGTCCCCCATTCGGATCTCCGGGAGGGGACTGCCAAGGGGGAGGTTACCACGAGAAAAAGATTGAATAATCAACGAAAGGATAACGTTCTACGCGTCGGGGCGTGGAATGTCAGAAGTTTGAACGTGGTAGGGAAACTAGAAAATCTGAAAAGGGAAATGCAAAGGCTCAATCTAGATATAGTAGGGGTCAGTGAAGTGAAGTGGAAGGAAGACAAGGATTTCTGGTCAGATGAGTATCGGGTAATATCAACAGCAGCAGAAAATGGTATAACAGGTGTAGGATTCGTTATGAATAGGAAGGTAGGGCAGAGGGTGTGTTACTGTGAACAGTTCAGTGACCGGGTTGTTCTAATCAGAAATCGACAGCAGACCAACACCGACAACGATAGTTCAGGTATACATGCCGACGTCGCAAGCTGAAGATGAACAGATAGAGAAAGTGTATGAGGATATTGAAAGGGTAATGCAGTATGTAAAGGGGGACGAAAATCTAATAGTCATGGGTGACTGGAATGCAGTTGTAGGGGAAGGAGTAGAAGAAAAGGTTACAGGAGAATATGGGCTTGGGACAAGGAATGAAAGAGGAGAAAGATTAATTGAGTTCTGTAACAAGTTTCAGCTAGTAATAGCGAATACCCTGTTCAAGAATCACAAGAGCAGGAGGTATACTTGGAAAAGGCCGGAAGATACGGGAAGATTTCAATTAGATTACATCATGGTCAGACAGAGATTCCAAAATCAGATACTGGATTGTAAGGCAGGACCAGATATAGACTCAGATCACAATATTGTAGTGATGAAGAGTAGGCTGAAGTTCAAGACATTAGTCAGGAAGAATCAATACGCAAAGAAGTGGGATACGGAAGTACTAAGGAATGACGAGATACGTTTGAAGTTCTCTAACGCTATAGATACAGCAATAAGGAATAGCGCAGTAGGCAGTACAGTTGAAGAGGAATGGACATCTCTAAAAAGGGCCATCACAGAAGTTGGGAAGGAAAACATAGGTACAAAGAAGGTAGTTGCGAAGAAACCAAGGGTAACAAAAGAAATACTTCAGTTGATTGATGAAAGGAGGAAGTACAAACATGTTCCGGGAAAATCGGGAATACAGAAATACAAGTCGCTGAGGAATGAAATAAACAGGAAGTGCAGGGAAGCTAAGACGAAATGGCTGCAGGAAAAATGTGAAGACATCGAAAAAGATATGATTGTCGGAAGGACAGACTCAGCATACAGGAAAGTCAAAACAACCTTTGGTGACATTAAAAGCAACGGTGGTAACATTAAGAGTGCAACGGGAATTCCACTGTTAAATGCAGAGAAGAGAGCAGATAGGTGGAAAGAATACATCGAAAGCCTCTATGACGGTGAAGATTTGTCTGATGTGATAGAAGAGGAAACAGGAGTCGATTTAGAAGAGATAGGGGATCCAGTATTAGAATCGGAATTTAAAAGAGCTTTGGAGGACTTACGGTCAAATAAGGCAGAAGGGATAGATAACATTCCATCAGAATTTCTAAAATCATTGGGGGAAGTGGCAACAAAACGACTATTCACGTTGGTGTGTAGAATATATGAGTCTGGCGATATACCATCGGACTTTCGGAAAAGCATCATCCACACAATTCCGAAGACGGCAAAAGCTGACAAGTGCGAGAATTATCGCACAATCAGCTTAACAGCTCATGCATCGAAGCTGCTTACAAGAATAATATACAGAAGAATGGAAAAGAAAATTGAGAATGCGCTAGGTGACGATCAGTTTGGCTTTAGGAAAAGTAAAGGGACGAGAGAGGCAATTCTGACATTACGGCTAATAATGGAAGCAAGGCTAAAGAAAAATCAAGACACTTTCATAGGATATGTCGACCTGGAAAAAGCGTTCGACAATACAAAATGGTGCTAGCTGTTCGAGATTCTGAAAAAAGTAGGGGTAAGCTATAGGGAGAGACGGGGAATAATAAGAGTGGACGATCAAGAACGAAATGCTCGTATTAAGAAGGGTGTAAGACAAGGCTGTAGCCTTTCGCCCCTGCTGTTCAATCTGTACATCGAGGAAGCAATGATGGAAATAAAAGAAAGGTTCAGGAGTGGAATTAAAATACAAGGTGAAAGGATATCAATGATACGATTCGCTGATGACATTGCTATCCTGAGTGAAAGTGAATAAGAATTAAATGATCTGCTGAACATAATGAACAGTCTAATGAGTACACAGTATGGTTTGAGAGTAAATCGGAGAAAGACGAAGGTAATGAGAAGTAGTAGAAATGAGAACAGCGAGAAACTTAACATCAGGATTGATGGTCACGAAGTCAATGAAGTTAAGGAATTATGCTACCTAGGCAGTAAAATAACCAATGACGGACGGAGCAAGGAGGACATCAAAAGCAGACTCGCTATGGCAAAAAAGGCATTTCTGGCCAAGAGAAGTCTACTAATATCAAATACCGGCCTTAATTTGAGGAAGAAATTTCTGAGGATGTACGTCTGGAGTACAGCATTGTATGGTAGTGAAACATGGACTGTGGGAAAACCGGAACAGAAGAGAATCGAAGCATTTGAGATGTGGTGCTATAGACGAATGTTGAAAATTAGGTGGATTGATAAGGTAAGGAATGAGTAGGTTCTACGCAGAATCAGAGAGGAAAGGAGTATTTGGAATACACTGATAAGGAGAAGGGACAGGATGATAGGACTTCTGCTAAGACACAAGGGAATGACTTCCATGGTACTAGAGGGAGCTGTAGAGGGCAAAAACTGTAGAAGAAGACAGAGATTGGAGGGAATTCGTGGCGGGCCGCATCAAACCAGTCAGTAGACTGATGACGAAAAAAAAAGTTCTAGGGGACTGATGACCTCAGCTGTTAAGTCCCATAGTGCTCAGAGCCATTTGAACCATTTGAACCAATGCAGGGCGGAACGACCTGTGAGACGTCTGAGTGTCGCTGCAGTTTATGTGTTTGCCGTCCGGAACGGAGATTCCTGGCACCGACTGACTGCATTGTCCTCTTGAATCGGAGAAAACTTGTGGACTGTGCCCTGCTGAGTGCGACTGTCTGGCACCGGATGGCCGGTGGTCTAGGCAGGTTGTTTTCGCAGCCGGTCAAACGGCAGGTTCAGTGCCCTATGCTGAATAGCAGAGGCATGATTGGTCAACTTAAACTGAGGGTAGTTCACGTCATAAAGCCCTGCTCGAAATTGTAGGGAATGGTCGCTATTGGCGCGAATGATGTTCCGAGACAGTGTGCTAATTCGCGGTTTTCGAGGAGAGTAGGGAGTTGAGCAATGCTGGCTTCGCTCTTGCATCGCATCACAGAGTGGATTCGGGATCTGATCTTCCTCGGCGTTGAACGATCTCGCGACTTGGTCGCTCGTTTTCGGAAGAACTTAGAATTCTCGGACAGCCTTCGCGGCCACGGGTTGACACAGAGCTGCTGCACGGCAGAAGTCGGCGCCTACATCACCAGGACGCTGCCTACCGACGGCGTGCTGCGGGTTTCAGAACTGGTGCAGTATTTTGCGGCTCCGGTATTGTAGGACCTTATCAATTTTATACTGAATCCCTCAGCAACACGCGCACTCGCTTTGCTACAAGTCCGCCTTGCTTGTTTCTCCATGTGATCCCATTTGAACTCTCACGACTAATTGCGATACTACTATATAGTCGGGAGATTAATATTTCATTCATTAGGACCTCCAGTCATTATCTTCAATCTATTGCATCACAGCGAGTAGGAGCCCCTTGTTCTCGAGCAAACTCTTATTCTCGTAATATTTCAGTATATCCTATCCTTTAACCTACTGTGTGTGTCGATAATCATGTGCATTTATGTTCTGATGTACAGGGTTATTACAAATGATTGAAGCGATTTCACAGCTCTAAAATAACATTATTATTTGAGATATTTTCACAATGCTTTGCACACACATACAAAAACTCAAAAAGTTTTTTTAGGCATTCACAAATGTTCGATATGTGCCCCTTTAGTGATTCGGCAGACATCAAGCCGATAATCAAGTTCCTCCCACACTCGGCGCAGCATGTTCCCATCAATGAGTTCGTAAGCATCGTTGATGCGAGCTCGCAGTTCTGGCACGTTTCTTGGTAGAGGAGGTTTCACATAACCCCACAGAAAGAAATCGCAAGGGGTTAAGTCGGGAGAGCGTGGAGGCCATGACATGAATTGCTGATCATGATCTCCACCACGATCGATCCATCGGTTTTCCAATCTCCTGTTTAAGAAATGCCGAACATCATGATGGAAGTGCGGTGGAGCACCATCCTGTAGTACGTTTACCTCCCTGCTTGCTTTATTCGTCGACTTCCGCGAGCTACGCGTGAAACTTGCCCGCACGCGTTCAACCGTTTCTTCGCTCACTGCAGGCCGACCCGTTGATTTCCCCTTACAGAGGCATCCAGAAGCTTTAAACTGCGCATACCATCGCCGAATGGAGTTAGCAGTTGGTGGATCTTTGTTGAACTTCGTCCTGATGTGTCGTTGCACTGTTATGACTGACTGATGTGAGTGCATTTCAAGCACGACATACGCTTTCTCGGCTCCTGTTGCCATTTTCTCTCACTGCGCTCTCGAGTGCTCTGGCGGCAGAAATCTGAAGCGCGGCTTCAGCCGAACAAAACTTTATGAGTTTTTCTACGTATCTGAAGAGTGTCGTGACCATATGTCAATGAATGGAGCTACAGTGAATTTATGAAATCGCTTCAATCATTTGTAATAGCCCTGTATAATAAATCTCACTGTAATATGTAATACGCATATGCAGAATCCCATTTCCTCTTCTTTATTATGATAAAGTTCTCTTTTTTCTGAGTAGATCACGAATTTTAATAAATTATTGTGAGTGTGCACTCCTTATTTTACCAGCTAGCAGGGTCCACCATCATTTTCTTCCGTACTGTTGTGCGCATAATTAATTAGCTGGTAGATAAGGAGGGGGTCGAGTGCATGTCTCGTTCTCATGCAAAATTCGTGTGAATTAAAGGTGTACAAACTCTTCTCCACCCCGGCACCTCGCAACCCCTTCTTTTGACGCCTTTGCGATGGAGCTCAGAAGGGCTAAGCCCCTTGACATCACCCGGTGTGGTGTGCGTACTGTAAGACCTTCGGTACACACACCATCAGATTATTTGACTTGTCGCTCTAATGAAGTAGGCGAGTGTCAGCAATATGTCTCGTGGTCTTATTGTGGCGTGTTTATCTTCTGCCATTGGGTCAGACGATAGAAATGCCACTTGACAGTGACCCACTTTAAACAGAACTTGATTAATTTTCACACACATTTATTAAAATAATAAAAAGCATAGACCTTACGTAACTTGATTCTGGATGCTGTTTACAATTGACAATCTGAAGTTCCTTTGGTCTTGGTACGTTAATCTTATTCTCACATATCTCTGATACTTGACAAAGTGTCTATACATTTATCTTCATGGCTATGTACAGGAATATGATAATCTTCTTAGATGCAGACTGAAACTTGACTATAGACTAGTACAGACTAATGCAGACTGATGCAGATTGGTGCAGACTAATGCAGACTGGTACAAACTAATGCAGAGGTCTGTACACTCGTTATAATACCTTGCGCGTTCAGGTATCACTGCGCCAGTGTGATCCATGAGGAGAAAAGGTTCTACGTCAGCAGCAATCTCATTGGCTGCGTTACATCTGATTACGCGATTTGGCGGAAGCAGAATTTGGTCCGTCTCTAAGGCAGCGCCATCTCGTAGTGCAGAGATGGACGAGCGCTGCGCCTGCGCTGTTGTGTTTAGCGGGGCGCACTCTAGTGGGAAAGTTGTGTACGCGCTGACTACGCGGAACTATGGACACAACACGCGGTTTTCTTGTTCGTGGCCGAGGAAAACATTCCAGGCACACCGCCGTTCAGAATCTGCACGATAACGCCGCGGGAGTGGCATGAAGGACGTCAATGAAACCACCTCTTTCCCTGCCGAAAACGACAGTTAGCAGTGGGTCGAGCAACATAAAGACATTCTTGACAGCCTTTGACACGGCTCACGCTCTCAGGTGTTTCAACACTTCTATAAGGGCGTTGTGGTACCGCCTCCCCATCAAACGTGACCGCACAGGTTTTAGAGTGCAGCGATATCGCAGTTTTTGCTCTCGTGTACAGTTTGAAACTACCAGGATCCGTTCAGGACCATTCGACAAAATGTCAACGTGATCCGAAGCAGCTAAGGATGTTTATGCGCCGACCTCTGTAGCCAAGCGGTTCTTGGCGTTTCAGTCCCGAACCGCGCTGCTGCTGCAGTCACGGGTTCGAATCCTGCTTCGGGTATAGATGTGTGCAATGCCCTTAGGTTAGTTAGGTTTAAGCAGTACTAAGTCTAGGGCACTGGTGACCTCAGATCTTAAGTCCCATAGTTCGTAGAGGCATTTGAACCATTTGATGTTTATGCTTTTTCAGGACTACTATTTTGTGTGCTCTTGTAGCGTGATCACGGGGAATGTGACATTGATACATGTGTGAACAAAACGGGGAAGGGTCTCTCCAAGACCGACCAGTTCGGCAAAGGCATCTGCCTACCTTTATTGAGAATTTTATAACTGCACCTGTACAAAGAGAACCACTGGCGAGAGTATCAGGCGCCTGCGGGTAGTCCACGCTGCCGCTATTACGCCGCTACAAGACTGCTCTTGCTCCTGATGGTATGTCATCGCAATCGGAGAGCGTCAAAGGGATTACCGGTGTGCAAGCACCTTGGACGTTGTTACGGGTTCTGACCTCAGAGGTGCATTTTTAAAATTCTCAATAAAGTCATCATTTAACACTTCTGGGCTGAGATGCCGTGGTCCATACATAAGACTCTCTCCTGACGTTTCGCCTTCGACTGCGGAAGGCGTCCTCCGAGGACAATCGGAGGCGAAATGTCAAGGGAGAGTCTTATGTATGGACCACGGCATCTCAGCCCGGAAGTGTTAAGTGATGACAACACCTGCCGTGAAAGCCTTCATTCTATGATCTCAATAATGTGTTTTGCTGAACTGGAGGTCTAAGGGGGACCCTTTCCCGTTTTATTCACGCATGAGTCAATGTTGCACCCCCACGATAACTCCACAGGAGAACACAAAATAGGAGCTCTGGAAAAGCATAAGCACCCTTAGTTGCTTTGTACTGCGTTTAAATTACGTCCAATGTTTTTGGACGGCCCCTAGTGGTTCCATCCTGTACAAGAGACAAAAAATTGCGGTGACGCTGCGTTCCAAATGGGTGCGATCAAGTTCGAAGGGGATGGAGCCCCACAGTGCCCTTAGAGTCGGGTTAAAAGGCCCGAGGATGTCAGTGGCGTCAAAGGTTGTCAAGAACGTCCTCCAGTTGCTCACTACACCGCGAACTGTCGTTTACCGCCTCGAAATATGAGTCAATCAACGCCCCAGAGAAAGGGGTGGTTTCATTGACGTCCTTTATGCAACTTTCTGGGGTCCTTCGTGCCTATTCTGTGCGGCGGGCAAGGCATAAGAAAACCGCGCTGTTCTGACCCCATCATACAGGTGTCAAGAGAAGGGGTGAAATGTACGTGAAAGGGTGTGTGACGAACTTCCGATCGTGTGACCGTCCACAGTGGCACCCCGCAGAATTGTGGTGAAATTTGGTGCAAGTGTTACATCATTAACTCATCTTGCACGTCACATAAACTCTTGAGCTACAGCCTTTTTTTCGCAAGTGGCGACACGCTGGTGTTTGAAGCGCCGTCGAGCCCGAAGAGAACTTTGCAGGACGCCATGCTTTTGCACCAATGCAGAGGAACTTCGTACGCACCTTTGAGCCAAATTTTAAACGTAAGCAAGGCAGTGTGTGGGAGTTACAAATTTTCGAAAAAGGCCTGGTGGTCTAACAGTAACGCGTGTACCTGTTTGATCGAAGCGTCACGTTATTGACTCTCGGTCCGTCCATCGATTTTTTAGCCTTAGTTTTAACCTAGCTTTCAACTTCCAGTGGTGTGAGGAGTGGCCAGAAAGAACACGTGGCTCGAATTGCACGTTAAACTGTGCGTCATCTTTCGCCAGTTTGGACACAGAAGTCACCAAGTTGGCATCCAGAAGAATGACTTGAACCAGAGCACTGAGAATTTTAAATGGACTGATGACAACTGCTTGGAGATAAAATTATTACGTATATATGTAATGAAACTTGTACGGAACCCACAGAACGCCAGTTCTACTCGCATTTGTCTAGTTTAATGCGTACAGATCTGCAGGCAATCACAGCTTGTAAGTAGGCTGTTTAGGTTTTGATGTGGGTAACGCCACGTAGCGCTCTGACTGTGCTATGTGCAGTCTGTGGCTGGTTTGCATTGTTGTAATATTTGCTATTGTAGTGTCAAGCAGTTGGATGGGAACAGCGCGTAGCGTTGCGCAATTGGAGGTGTGCCGCCAGAAGTGGTTGATGTGGGGAGAGAGATGGCAGAATTTTGAGAGCGGACGATCTGAACGTGTGTCCGTTAGAAAAAGGAAATTTGTAAGACTGGATGTCATGAACTGATATATATATATATATATATATATATATATATATATATATATATATATATATATATACAGGGTGAGTCACCTAACATTACCGCTGGATATATTTCGTAAACCACATCAAATACTGACGAATCGATTCCACAGACCGAACGTGAGGAGAGGGGCTAGTGTAATTGGTTAATGCAAACCATTAAAAAATGCACGGAAGTATGTTTTTTAACACAAACCTACGTTTGTTTAAATGGAATCCCGTTAGTTTTGTTAGCACATCTGAACATATAAACAAATACGTAATCAGTGCCGTTTGTTGCATTGTAAAATGTTAATTACATCCGGAGATATTGTAACCTAAAGTTGACGCTTGAGTACCACTCCTCCGCTGTTCGATCGTGTGTATCGGAGAGCACCGAATTACGTATGGATCCAAAGGGAACGGTGATGGACCTTAGGTACAGAAGAGACTGGAACAGCACATTACGTCCACATGCTAACACCTTTTTATTGGTCTTTTTCACTGACGCACATGTACATTACCATGAGGGGTGAGGTACACGTACACACGTGGTTTACGTTTTCAATTATGGAGTGGAATAGAGTGTGTCCCGACATGTCAGGCCAATGGATGTTCAATGTGGTGGCCATCATTTGCTGCACACAATTGCAATCTCTGGCGTAATGAATGTTGTACACGCCGCTGTACATCTAGTGTAATGTCGCCACAGGCTGCCACAATACGTTGTTTCATATCCTCTGGGGTTGTAGGCACATCACGGTACACATTCTCCTTTAACGTACCCCACATAAAGAAGTCCAGAGGTGTAAGATCAGGAGAACGGGCTGGCCAATTTTTGCGTCCTCCACGTCCTATGAAACGCCCGTCGAACATCCTGTCAAGGGTCAGCCTACTGTTAATTGCGGAATGTGCAGGTGCACCATCATGCTGATACCACATACGTCGACGCGTTTCAAGTGGGACATTTTCGAATAACGTTGGTAGATCATTCTGTAGAAACGCGATGTATGTTGCAGCTGTTTCGGCCCCTGCAATGAAGTGAGGACCAATGAGGTGGTCGCCAATGATTCCGCACCATACATTTACAGTCCACGGTCGCTGTCACTCTACCTGTCTGAACCAGCGAGAATTGTCCACGGACCAGTAATGCATGTTCCGTAGATTCACTGCCCCGTGGTTTGTGAAACCCGCTTCATCGGTAAACAGGCAGAGCTGCAACGCATTCTCTGTTAATGCCCATTGACAGAATTGCACTCGATGATTAAAGTCATCACCATGTAATTGCTGATGTAGCGACACATGAAACGGGTGAAAGCGGTGACGATGCAGTATGCACATGACACTACTTTGACTCAGTCCACCGGCTGTCGCAATGTCCCGTGTACTCATGTGTGGGTTCATGGCAACAGCAGCTAACACACAAACTGCACCCGCTTCTCCTGTGACGGGCCTGTTACGGGCCCGTTTGCGTGCTACGACCATACCTGTTGCATACAGTTGGCGGTAGATGTTTTGCAATGTGCGGCACGTTGGATGCTCTCAGTCCGGGTACCGTTCCGCATACACCCTGCAGGCTTCAGCTGCATTTCGTCGACACTCGCCATAGATGAGTATCATCTCCGCCTTTTCAGAGTTCAACATGTCCCTGCAGATGCTGCCCGCCGACCGTGGCTCGTGTTTGTTACAACACGCAACTGAACGTCGGAGGTTTCAAGCGTCAACTTTAGGTTACAATATCTCCGGATGTAATTAACATTTTACAATGCAACAAACGGCACTGATTACGTATTTGTTTATATGTTCAGATGTGCTAACAAAACTAAGGTGGTTATATTTTAAAAAACGTAGGTTTGTGTTAAAAAACATACTTCCGTGCATTTTTGTATGGTTTGTATTAAACAATTACACAAGCCCCTCTCCTCACGTTCGGTCTGTGGAATCGGTTCGTCAGTATTTGATGTGGTTTACGAAATACATCCAGCGGTAACGTTAGGTGACTCACCCTGTATATATGTAATGAGTTTTGAACACTATTAAGGTAAATACATTGTTTGTTCTCTACCAAAATCTTTATTTGCTAACTATGCCTATCAGTAGTTAGTGCCTTCAGTAGTTAGAATCTTTTATTTAGCTGGCAGTATTGGCGCTCGCTGTATTGCAGTAGTTCGAGTAACGAAGATTTTTGTGAAGTAAGTGATTCATGAAAGGTGTAGACTATTGTTAGTCAGGGCCATTCTTTTGTGGGTTTACTGAAAGTCAGATTGCGTTGCGCTAAAAATATTTTGTGTCAGTTTAGTGTTGATCAGAATAAGTAAAGAGAGAAATGTCTGAGTACTTTCAGTTTTGCTCAGCTGTTTGAAAATCAAATAACGTAAGAGGTTTACCAGCACTGTCATTCTTAATTTTTCTAAGGGGATGTTTCAAGCTGTCGTCTTGGGTATCAATAAACCGCTTTCCTGTATACAGTACCTCATTATTACATCACTACCGGTTTCGGGCACCAAAAGGCACACCTTCAGGTGAACATCAGTATAGCAATAAATCCAGAAGGAATAACAACAGTGGGACATCCTAAAATCATTTTAAGATTTAATTTTTTTTGAAAAAAAACTATTAAAGACTTTTACGTGAGAATATTAAAATATTTGTACACACATAACTAAAACATTGGTACTAAAAAGCTCAGAACTTTGCACCCAACATTCGTTGTCCGTCAGAATAACACACGGCTAAACTCGGTACGTCACAGAATAAAACAGCCGGATTCCAACGTCGTGGATGGCTACTAAACAAATTGTACCATAGTGATCCATTGGTAAGTTGAAAATAAATGAAAAACTATTAAGACCAAATTTTGGGCCAGAATTAAAAACAAAGAATTGGTTCTCACAAAATGGAGAGATGTTATACCTGGACCAGAGCCTTTTCGCCACACTTACCAGTCTACACACAACCGCGGACTGGGAACGCGGCCGCATGCTGTGTCATACTGACGGCAAGAAAATAAACAGCTTGCCTGTAGATAACTCGTGGATGTTCTTTTTTATGTTCACTCAAAGAACGAGAGGCATTTTAGTGAAAGTGGATTTTGTGAATTAATAACGGCACGCCCTTAAAATATAGCATATGTCATATAAACACATATGTAAAACGCCACGTCTTAGTGCTTCATTGCAGGAAACTATCAGAGGTTTTAAATATTTATGAGTATATTCGCAACGATTTGAAGTGATACGATATCATAAAAATAGACGTGGGAACGGCTAACGCCAAAAGGGGAAATTCATAAGGACTTTAATTTTCCCATGAAGAAGGTGGCTTACAAAAATCCTCATTTGGCTGATTCTAGAGATAGGGCCCAGCAAAATTCGTGGGTAACTCATAAGATATGAGATATGAGATATAGAATTTAACTGATGAATAGAGAAAATATAAAAACGCAACAGATACAGGGAAAGGGAATACAGACGTAAATAATATGAAACTGAAAGGAAGTGCAAAATGGGAAAGTAGAAATGGCTAGAAATGGAAAGATATTGAAGGATGTGTGACTACCTGAAAGGAAGATAAACAGATGCATATTAGTTTACAGAAAACTTTGGATAAAAGAACTTCAGCTGTGTCAATATACACTACTGGCCATTAAAGTTCCTACACCACGAAGATGACGTGCTACAGACACAAAATTTAACGGACAGGAAGAAGATGCTGTGATATGCGAATGATTAGCTTTTCAGATCATTCACACAAGGTTGGCGCCGGTGGCGACACCTACAACGTGCTGACATGAGGAAAGATGCCAACCGATTTTTCGTACACAAACAGCAGTTGACCGGCTTTGCCTGGTCAAACGTTGTTGTGATGCCTCGTGTAAGGAGGAAAAATGCGTACCATCACTTTGATAAAGGTCGAATTGTAGCCTATCGCGATTGCGGTTTATCGTATCACGACATTTCTGCTCGCGTTGGTCGAAATCCAATGACTGTTAGCAGAATATGGAATCGATGGGTTCAGGAGGGTAATACGGAACGCCGTGCTGGATCCCAACGGCCTCGTATCACTATCAGTCGAGATGACAGGCATCTTATCCGCATGGCTGTAACGGATCGTGCAGCCACGTCTCGATCCATGAGTCAACAGATGGGGACGTTTGCAACACAACAAACATCTGCACGAACAGTTCGACGACCTTTGCAGCAGCATGGACTATCAGCTCGGAGACCATGGCTGCGGTTACCCTTGACGCTGCATCACAGACAGGAGTGCCTGCCATGGTGTACTCGACGACAAACCTGGGTGCGCGAATGGCAAAACGTCATTTTTTTCGGATGAATCCAGGTTCTGTTTACAGCTTCATGATGGTCGCATCCGTGTTTGGCGACATCGCGGTGAACGCACATTGGAAGGGTGTATTCGTCATCGCAATACTGGGGTATCACCCGGCGTGATGGTATGGGGTGCCATTGGTTACACGTCTCGTTCACCTCTTGTTCGCACTGACGGCACTTTGAACAGTGGACGTTACATTTCAGATATGTTACGACCAGTGGCTCTATCCTTCATTCGATCCCTGCGAAACCCTACATTTCAGCAGGATAATCATATTGGAGTATATGGAAAAGGAAGAGGAAGTTAATGAAGATGACACTGGAGATGTGATACTGCTACTAGAATTTGACAGAGCACTGAAAGATCTAAGACGAAACAAGGAACCCAGAGTGGATTAAATATCTTCGGAATTACTGAGCTCTTTGAGATAACCAAGCACCATTCCACTTAGTGAAGAAGATATAGAAGACAGACAAGATACCCCCAGACTTCAAGAAAAATGTAATAACTCCAATTGAAATGAAGGCAGGTGTGAATATTGTCGAAGCATTAATTTAATAAGTCATTGTTGCAAAATATTGCCATGAATTATTTACAGAAGGGTGGAATAACTGGTGTAGGTAGGACTCAGGGAATATCAGGTTGGGTTTCGCAGAACTGTAGTATCACGTGAGACAATACTGAACCTACGACTTATCAAACAAAGGGGCCGTGTTCCTGGACATCGAAAAAGCTTTCGACCGTCTCTGGCACAACGGCTTCATACGCAAACTAAGCGAAGCTGGTTTCCCGGACGGACTCGTAAGTCTCATATACTCATCTCTCACGAACAGGTGTTTCAACACTAACGTGCAGGATAATCAATCAACACAACATGGTATCCAAGCTGGAGTACCCCAAGGAAGCATCCTAGGGCCCATCTTGTTCAACGTGTACATTAACGTCTTCCCAGCAACACAAAACACTACATTAACCATCTACGCAGATGACACCGCCATCCTTGCGCAAGATTGGAAACCGTCGAACATTAATCCACGAATACAGACAGCACTCAGAACAGCTGAGCGTTGGTTGGAGCGATGGCGTATTAAAGTAAACGTCGACAAGTGGGAAGCAGTTCTGTTCACACGCAGCCCGAAACTAGTGCGCAAACATCAACACAGTAGACCGATAACACTACATACACGCCCAGTACGTTTCCGAGAGAAAGTCAGATACCTAGGTGTCTGGCTGGACCGGAAACTTACATGGGGGGACCACATCGAGTACGTTGCCAACAGAGCGCACGCGAGGCTCAAACAGCTCTACCCAATGCTCAACAGGGAAAGCACAGTGAATAGGAGGGTGTCGACGTCCATACACATGACACTGACTAGACCTCTGATGACGTACGCAGCTCCCGTCTGGGGATATGCAGCTCCCACACGGCTGCGCCGTCTGCAGATCATACGGAACAAAGTGCTACGAATCATTAGCAACGCTCCACGCTAAACACGCGCCGTGGATCTTCACCAAGAATACCGCCTTGAAACCCTCAAGGAAGCATTCAAAAAACATGCCACACGACTATACAGGAACTCGAGACACTCGAACAATCCTTTCATCCTCAATCTGGGAAACTACGATCACAACCATAGGTGGAAGCATAAGCGGCCAAAGACACTACTAGCTAGGGCATAGCCTCCTATGGTAAACTAACATACACTAACAAGCGACAAATATCGGCAAGCCCCTGCATATCAGCAAACAGTGACTGGTAATTACCAGCTGCTATTGGAGCCGACCAACAGGCCACAGCAGGGACACCGACCAGCTCGCCCACTGACGCACAAACAATCCGCCATCACCCTACACCGTGCATCCGATATATGACCTATCGGACACAAAAACGATAATAAACCTAACTGTTGCAGGTTGCTGACGCTGAACGAGAGCTCTACACCGGCACCCAGAGGCAGCCTCCGAGCAACACAACCGCACAACGTCAAAGGTACCGCCATGCATGATACCCACTACCAAAAAAGCCTACCCTTGCACAGCCTATCGCAGGCAGCAAGACATCCGCTACTGCTCTTACCACCCAACGAAACTATCGCAGAGGTTTCTTTCCCTTGGCTCTTGCCTTGGCACTTTTTTTCCTTTGCCCTTTAAACCGCTATCCTTCGTTCGACTTCGACCCAATCTATCTCCAGATGACCTCGTAGTAATCGTTAACCTTAACCAGACGTACGCAAACATCGCAGTACCCACATCCTGCGACACTAACCCTTATGCAGAGATGGCAGTAGACCTTTTGAGTTGGCCATCATGCCGGTGTGGGCGTGGAGAAAAAAAAAGAATACGTCTTATCATAGAACATATACTAAAAAAGGCAAATCTACATGTATAGACTTTCTAGATTTAGAGGAAGCTTTTGACAATGTCGATTGGAATACGCTGTTTAAAACTCTGTAGGTAGCGTAGGCCAAATTCGGTGAGATGAGGTTATCTGCAACTTGTACAGAAAGCAGACTTTCGTTATATTTGTCGAACGGCACAAAATGGAAGCAGCACTTGAGGAATCAAACAGGGCTGTAACATATCGTCAATGATACGTAATCTTTATCATGAGCGATCTCTGAAGAAAACCAAGCAGAAATCTGGAAAAAAGGAATTAAAGTTCTGGTGGGATTTAAGTTCGGGTTGTGATTTATCGATGAAACTGTAATTCTATCAGGGACGGCAAATGAACTGGAAGATCTGTTGAACGGAATGGATACCATATTGAAAAAATGTTGTAAGAAGAACATCAACAAAAGTGGAGAAAATGTAGTTTGAATAAATCAGACGATGCGTGGGGGATTAGATTGGCAAACGACACACTGACTATAGTAGATGCGTTTTCCAATTTTGGTAGCAAGGTAACCATGGAGGGCACAAGTAAATGTGATATAAAACGTAGAATAACAAAAGCAAACGTAGAATAACAAAAGCAACAAAAAATTTCTGAAAAACAAAAATATGTTAGAGTCGAAGATAAATTTGAGTGTTTGGAACCTTTTCTGAAGATGTTTGTATGGAATGTAGCCTTGCATGGAAATGAAACGTTGACAATAAATATTTCAGACAAGAATACAAGCTTTTTAAATGTCGTGCTTCAGTAGCGTGTTGCATATGAAATAAATACGTCAGATAACTAATGAAGACATCAAATGAATTCGCAATCGCGAATAATGACTAGCATCATTTGATGTGCTTCCTAACGGCTGTGGTCGTCGCAGTGCCAGTTCCTTTGGACATACATGCAACTCCAAAGGAACTTTGCAACGTAATCAGAATAACACAGACACTGCGATATCACATCGTATCGTAACGAATGAAGAGTCACTGAAAGGAATGGGGAAGAAAAGATGTGTATGACACAAAACTTTACTAAAAGAAGGGACCAGTTGATACGACACGTCTTGAGACGTGAAAGAATGGTTATACTGGTACTAGGGGAAATATGGGAGGAAAAAATTGTAGAAGGAAACTAAGACTCGACTATAGCAAGCAAGTTCTAATTTATGTAGGTTGTAACAGTTAAGCAGAGATTAATAGACTCGCAGGGGATAGACAACAGTAACAAGTGTTAATAGCAAGTGACGATTGATAGTCAAACATCAAAGATGTTGTTGGACAAACTTTATAAACCGAGACTGTAGATCCATTATCAACACAACTGTGGTGCCTCCATCATAGGACTGGACGGAGGAACGAAGAATATAAATAAGAGAGTGTAATCTTCCCCCTCCTTCCTTCTTCCATCTATTGTCCACATTAAACGATCCCCAATGCAAGTAATTAATAAGCAGAGTCTTTTATGAAGCTTTGAGAGGAGCGAAGATTACAATAAACTTCCAAGTTTACTTAGCTTGTCATGTTGAGATGGCTCCAGTTCTTCTTATCTAGGGGTCTGATTCTTGAAGCTGAAAATCTAACATCAGGTCCTCACGCCTAGTTTGAACTAAACAAACTGGAAGATCGCTGTTGTATAATTTTGTTTTCGTAAATATATTTTCCACTGATCAATCTTCTCACGTTTTATTATATCATATATTATTTTGAGTTTTCACATTAACAAAGCAGAAATTACATTTTTCGCACCTATTATACAAAAATACGTCCGATTACACCATAGGCAAGCTTACGACTCTCATACTGCGCGGAACTAAAAATATTGCAAAGGGTTTACAAATTTTCTTAGCAAATGAACTCTTACTAGTTTTCGTTACATTACTAATTTCGATTATATATTCATAAATGAATCCAGAAATAAACATAGTAAACAGTACTGGATTGTGTAATTAATAATAGAAGTTTTAAGAATGCAAATAATTCGTAATTCCACATGTTTCTAAAAAGAAATCATTTTAACTATACATTCAGAAGTAGTAATTATAGATTATAACATCGAAACTAAAATATTTTATGAAGTATTTCCTTTCCATAAATTTTAGCTTGAAATATAGTATGTTGTGTATAAAATTATATGACAGTTTTCAGAAAAGCAACCGAGATAATGCTGACCTGTCCAAAATTCCAGAAATAATACTGGTATCGACAACTACTGTTGAGGGAAAGTAATGCTAGAGGAGGATCTCCCGTTACAAGAGGAGGGAAGATGTACAGTCATTTCTCACAAGTCCCAGTTACCCGTCAGTCATAAATGTAAGAGCGGATAAGAACTCAAACTGCGCTCTTCGCTGTCAGGTATTTACGCGGATGTAGCCGCGACGGAAAAAAATCCCGGCACCTCTACAAAGCAGAAGAAAAATTAATGGCGTTCCAATTTTGCCTCGGCATCGTGTAACAAACCGCTCGAAAATGAAATCACTGCTACGGTCCTGAGTGACACCAATTTCATCTCCGAGCAGTCGTCATCAGAAAGTCCATTTACTATTCTGCACCGGCACACCAGTTCGTAATTAACTTGGTTCCAGGGTTCGCGGAACAAAAATCTCTGCGCGGTGAGTGGACGCTGGTGAGGAAATTGGATAGAAATATTCGCGAGAACTTGACCTCGGGTAGAGTGAAGCGTCAGGCATCCTGGGAAGAGTATGGCTGGCATTTATAACACGTCGCTCCGATCGCGTTGTGTGACGTCATAGAAGGGTCGAGAGGCTGACTAGCTGTTCCGCAATGTAGGGGCAAAATTTCGGCACCAGCCGGTGGAAATGTTGGAACCGGTAAGTTTCTCGTGTCGCGCTGAGAGGGAGCAGCGGCTACAGATGCGGACATGCAGCCAATAACCGTCTGCGGTGTTAACAGGTTTCCGATAACCGATAGTTTCTCTGGCTGGCTGCGTGGCCAACTTGCTGTGGGGAAGTACAGTCACTGGACGAATTGTCAATACGTGCAGTGGCCGTCTGTTAAAGTAAAATGCACAGTTGCACGAAGTGGGGACGATGTCTTCTGCCCGATGGCTCTTCGAGCTGGGAGGAAAGTAGTCGAAAGGTAAACGCAGGCAATTCAAAGTTCGCCATATCCTTTACCACTGAAAGCAAGAAACGGTATTGTAACACATGTAGTCTGCAGTTAGAGAGAGCTGTGGAAACGGAAAAGTCTGAGAAATGGAGAAGACATAAATCTGCGTGAAATCCTTTCACGGAAGCATCAAACGAAGCCAAGATATCTTGTAAAGGAACAGTTTCAAATTGTGAGGAAAAAACGTGTAAGTAGGGTATTTAGGTTTTTATGTTGGTAACGCCACGTAGTGCTCTGTATGAAAATCGCTGACTGCACTGTGGGCAGTCTGTGTCTGGTTGGACTCATTGTTGGTATATTCGCTTGTGTAGTGTTGGGCAGTGGAATTGTGTGAACAATATATTTCGTGTGTGACGGAGCAAAGTGCACTGTGTAAAATAGACCTCTTTGGTATTGCCTAACACTCTTTGTGTGCGCTGATTATTGTGTTGTGTTCGCCGGAATCTTGTTTTGTTCTTGAATGTGCAACTATAGTTATTAGTAAGATGTCCCTTTTTCTCCTTAATACTTATTCAGCTGCGCAAATTCCAATAGGTTATGGGCTCAGCATGCATTTGGAATAAGTATATCAACAAAATAGTAAGGAGAAAGTATTGGAAAAGTTCCAATTTACGTGAAGTGCGAGTGATCCTTACAAGACGATCTCAATTTTTTTTCCGCATCATTTTTCGGTGTTCTTTACGGCAATAAAAAGCAAGTTACCGTTAAGAATGAGTGCGGCACAAATTCCACAGATTGAAAGACTAATAGGTCGCGAAAACTATGCAACCTGGAAGTTCGCAGTAGAAGCGTATTTACGTTTAGACAACCTATGGGACGTGGTAGATGGGACAATGAAATCCACAGATCAGAATTATTCAAGTAAGAATAGGAAAGCAAAATCGAAATTGATATTACTGATTGATTCGGTGAATTATGTTCACGTTGAAAAAGCTGCTACAGCGAAAAAAGTCTGGGACAATTTACGAAGTGCATTCGAGGATGGTGGTCTTACGAGAAAAGTAGGATTATTACGCGAGTTAATTACCACTCGTCTGGACAAATGTAAGAGTGTAGACGAATACGTTAACAAAATATTAACCACGTAGAAACGACTGAGAAACATCGGATTCGAGATCGCTGAAGAATGGATAGGAACATTGCTTTTGGCAGGACTGCCCGAAAGGTATGCACCTATGATTATGGGACTTGAAAGCTTGGGTATACCAATCACAGGCGACAGTGTTAAGGTGAAAATCCTGCAGGACGTAAAGAGTGCTCCAAGCTGTTGTACACTGGAGAAGGAAGGTGCGTCTGCTCTCTACTCAAAAAACAAAAAGAAGAAACCGGTGAGGTGCTATAAATGTCAGAAGATGGGACATATTGCGTCTCAGTGCAAAGAAAAAGTAAGCCCAGGATCAGACACTCAGCGAAGGAGGTATGTTACTGATAGCCCAGAGAGAAGGACCAATAACAAAGGTAAAGCACTCTCATGTTTTTATTCTTTTGGTGGGATGAGCAACCGTGATATGGAATTGATTTTAGACTCAGGTGCATTTGTGCATATTGTTAAAGATAAATCACTTCTTTATGACATCAAAGATAAGACTCATATGGGGATATCTACTGTTGATGGCAACAAACTCCAGTGTCACCTGGCTGGGAAACTAGATCTACATGTAAGTGTAAATGGTGAATCAGATATGGTTACAGCACACAATGTTCATTATGTGAAAAATGTGGCAACTAACCTGCTGTCTGTAGGGGAAATTGTCAAGAAAGGAAATACAGTCACCTTTGACATGCAGGGTGCAAGAGTAATCAGTGAAAGTGGTGAAGTTATAGCTACAGCAAGTAACGAAAGGGGTATTTTTAAGTTGGATATCATTGACAGTAAACATAAAAATGTTAGTGATTCAGTATATTCAGCAGAAGGTTTTTTATGGCACCGGAGGCTTGGACATCTAAATAGAAAGAGTACGTCTATAATAAAGGATATGGTAAAGGGAATACAGAATTTTAGTGTGTCCAAGGATCCTTGTGAGACATGTATAAAGGGAAAACAAGCAAGGTTACCCTTCAAGACTAGTAAGAGTAAATCCACAAAAGTCTTACAGTTAATCCACACAGATGTATGTGGTCCGATGGAGTGTGAATCCATAGGTGGGAGTAATTATTTTCTTACTTTTATTGATGATTACTCACGATATACTCATGTTTATTTTCATAGTTCCAAAGACCAAGTGAGAGATATCTTTGAGGAATATTGCAATATGGTTGAAAGATGGACAGGAAAGAAGATCAAGATCATCAGGTCTGATAATGGGAGAGAATATATTAACCAGAAAATGAAGAAACTTCTGGCAGAAAAGGGAATCAGGCATCAAACTACCATAAGGTACAGCCCATCTCAAAATGGGGTTGCTGAGAGGGCTAATAGGACCATTGTTGAGAAAGCAAGGAGCATGATGACTGAAGCTGAATTATCCAAAGATTTTTGGGCAGAGGCAGTGTCAACAGCTGTATATTTGAACAATAGATCACCTACAAAAGCATTAAAGAGTAGAACCCCTTATGAAATATGGGTAGGAAAGAAACCTGATCTAAGAAATATAAGGGTTTTTGGGTGTGATGCAATGGCACATATTCCAAAACAGCTAAGAGGAAAGTGGGATCCAAAAGCTAAAAAGTATATTTTTGTAGGCTATTGTGAAAATTCAAAGGGCTACCGATTAATGGATCCATTGACTAAAAAGATTGTCACAAGTAGAGATGTAATATTCTTTGAAAATAGAAAGAACTCAGAAGAGAGCAAAACCACTAAGTCAACTGCACCTAGTTCAGAAGGTGAAACCTTGTGTGAGGAAATAGGAAGTGAAGAAGAGGAAGACGACAGCCAAGGACAAATGGAAGCAATTTATGATGACAATGAGTTAGAGGATGAAAAACATGAAGAAACCAATGTAAGGCGTTCTTCTCGTGTACCAAAACCGAAGGAATATCCGGATTTTGAGATGTATACAGCACAGTCCTTTAATGATGAGCCAAGAACAGCAGAAGAAGCAATGAGTGGCCCAAACTCTCAAGAATGGAAAGAAGCGATGAAGAGAGAATTAGAATCTTTATATCAAAACGAAACCTTTGAATGGGTAGATATGCCAGGAGATAAGAAACCACTGCAGGCAAGATGGGTATTCAATTTGAAGAACCCTGAAAGCTCATCACCAAAATACAAAGCAAGACTTGTGGTAAAAGGATATTCACAAAAACAAGGGGTAGATTACGAAGAAACTTTTTCACCTGTAGTCAAGTATGCATCATTGAGATATCTTTTAGCCTTGGCAGTAAAACGAAATTTAATAATTCATCATATGGATGTTAAAACGGCATATTTAAATGGGAAATTGGAGGAGGAGATATATGTCATTCCACCAAGGGAAGCCATAAAAACCAGGTCAGAAAGTAAAAAGATTTGGCGTTTGAGAAAAAGTATTTATGGACTCAAACAAAGTGGACGTTGCTGGAATCGATGTCTACATGAAACTCTAATAAATATGAATATGAAGCAATCCAAGGCAGATCCCAGCATTTACTATAAAGGGAGTAAAGGGAGAAAAGAAGAAATAATAATAATGGCGATATGGGTGGACGATTTCTTTATCCTGACTGAAAGTGAAGGCCAAATGAGAATTTTCAAGAAACAGCTGCAAACCAAGTTTAAGGTGCATGATTTGGGAGAAGTTAAACTTTATTTAGGTATGCAAATTACTAAGGATGAAGAAAGACAAGAATTGAGCATAAGTCAATCATCATACACGGAAAAAATATTGATTGCAAACCCATAAGTACTCCAATGGAAGTAGGAGTGAAGTTAAGTGTAAATGAGAATGATGTGAAATGTGACAAGAATGTTCCTTATTTAGAAGCAGTAGGGAGTCTGTTATATTTGTCTCAAACATCACGACCCGACATTGCTTTTGCCACCAATGCAGTGAGCAGATATTGCAGAGACTCAAAGGAAAAGCATTGGAAAGCTGTAAAGAGGATAATCCGATACCTAAGAGGAACCTCAAACTATGAGCTAAAATACCATAGAGATGGTAACGCAAAACTAGAGGGATATAGCGATGCGGACTGGGGGAGTGAATTGGGAGACAGATACTCCACCACTGGCTGCTGTTTTAAATTAATGGGGGGCCTCACATCATGGTCCTGTCAAAAGCAAAAAACTGTTGCATTGAGCACCGTAGAGGCCGAGTATATGGCACTATCCTACACCACACAGGATGCATTATGGCTACGAACATTAATAAGTGAAATAGAACCCAGTTTAATTGAGGAACCTACAACCATCTTCTGTGACAATAAAGGAGCCATAAACCTAGCTAAAAATGCTGTTACTAGTGCTAGGACAAAGCATATTTATATACGGCACCATTCCATTCGGGACCACGTAGAACGACAGAACATTGCCGTGGACTCTCTGCGTACAGAAGACATGTTAGCTGACCTTCTGACCAAACCCTTGGAAAGGGAGAAGTTTGAGAAGATTGTGGGACTATTTGGTTTATCTTGTGGAAGCAACACACAAAATATAAGTTCAAGAAGGGGTGTTGGAATTGTGTGAACAATATATTTCGTGTGTGACGGAGCAAAGTGCACTGTGTAAAATAGACCTCTTTGGCATTGCCTAACACTCTTTGTGTGCGCTGATTATTGTGTTGTGTTCGCTGGAATCTTGTTTTGTTCTTGAATGTGCAAATATAGTTATTAGTTGGATGTCCCTTTTCTCCTTAATACTTATTCAGCTGCGCATATTCCAATAATATATATATATATATACACTCCTGGAAATTGAAATAAGAACACCGTGAATTCATTGTCCCAGGAAGGGGAAACTTTATTGACACATTCCTGGGGTCAGATACATCACATGATCACACTGACAGAACCACAGGCACATAGACACAGGCAACAGAGCATGCACAATGTCGGCACTAGTACAGTGTATATCCACCTTTCGCAGCAATGCGGGCTGCTATTCTCCCATGGAGACGATCGTAGAGATGCCGGATGTAGTCCTGTGGAACGGCTTGCCATGCCATTTCCACCTGGCGCCTCAGTTGGACCAGCGTTCGTGCTGGACGTGCAGACCGCGTGAGACGACGCTTCATCCAGTCCCAAACATGCTCAATGGGGGACAGATCCGGAGATCTTGCTGGCCAGGGTAGTTGACTTACACCTTCTAGAGCACGTTGGGTGGCACGGGATACATGCGGACGTGCATTGTCCTGTTGGAACAGCAAGTTCCCATGCCGGTCTAGGAATGGTAGAACGATTGGTTCGATGACGGTTTGGATGTACCGTGCACTATTCAGTGTCCCCTCAACGATCACCAGTGGTGTACGGCCAGTGTAGGAGATCGCTCCCCACACCATGATGCCGGGTGTTGGCCCTGTGTGCCTCGGTCGTATGCAGTCCTGATTGTGGCGCTCACCTGCACGGCGCCAAACACGCATACGACCATCATTGGCACCAAGGCAGAAGCGACTCTCATCGCTGAAGACGACACGTCTCCATTCGTCCCTCCATTCACGCCTGTCGCGACACCACTGGAGGCGGGCTGCACGATGTTGGGGCGTGAGCGGAAGACGGCCTAACGGTGTGCGGGACCGTAGCCCAGCTTCATGGAGACGGTTGCGAATGGTCCTCGCCGATACCCCAGGAGCAACAGTGTCCCTAATTTGCTGGGAAGTGGCGGTGCGGTCCCCTACGGCACTGCGTAGGATCCTACGGTCTTGGCGTGCATCCGTGCGTCGCTGCGGTCCGGTCCCAGGTCGACGGGCACGTGCACATTCCGCCGACCACTGGCGACAACATCGATGTACTGTGGAGACCTCACGCCCCACGTGTTGAGCCATTCGGCGGTACGTCCACCCGGCCTCCCGCATGCCCACTATACGCCCTCGCTCAAAGTCCGTCAACTGCACATACGGTTCACGTCCACGTTGTCGCGGCATGCTACCAGTGTTAAAGACTGCGATGGAGCTCCGTATGCCACGGCAAACTGGCTGACACTGACGGCGGCGGTGCACAAATGCTGCGCAGCTAGCGCCATTCGACGGCCAACACCGCGGTTCCTGGTGTGTCCGCTGTGCCGTGCGTGTGATCATTGCTTGTACAGCCCTCTCGCAGTGTCCGGAGCAAATATGGTGGGTCTGGCACACCGGTGTCAATGTGTTCTTTTTTCCATTTCCAGGAGTGTATTTGCTCTCGCTGTATTGCAGCAGTTAGAGTAACGAAGATTTTTGTGAGGTAAGTGATTCATGAAAAGTATTGGTTATTGTTAGTCAGGGCCATTCTTTTGTGGGGATTGTTGAAAGTCAGATTGCGTTGCGCTAAAAATAATGTGTGTCTCTTTAGTGATGATCAGAATAAGTAAATACAAAAGTTTCGTTGAAATGAAACGACACAAAAATAGACTTGCTGTGACATTAACTTTGGCTTCGAAACAAACAAACACACATACACACACACAGCTACACACAAGAAATGCGGAAATGTTTTCAGGACACATTCTCTGCATGTTCATACACAGCCGCACAAACGGGTGATCAATAGACTGTGATGCCACATTCTTAAAGACTGGCGAATTATTATCATTGAAAGGTCTCTGTTGGATTCCTTTCATGTGTAATTTCTTAAATCTGTTGACATTTATGGAATAAATTCCTCTTCTAAATGTACTGTGGCGTTTCTGACTATCTGGGAGGAGACTGAGCAGTGGAACGTGTTACTTTTACACATAAACAAGAACGATCTGTCACTCTACTACACTTTAAAGCACAGTTTATATGTAATTCTTATATGTAATTCATGTCACACAGTCTCATACGGAACCTACATCCGCTTTCTTTTATATACTGTATATGATAAGATACTGTCATCCACCTTCCCTTTTGTGTGAGAGGATGAATGAGCATATGTATTTCTAGTTGCATGCTTGAGGGTAGCAGACAAGGCTGTCTGCTAGAGAACAGTAGGACCAACGTCGGAACAGGTAGCTACGCTTGCTAAAAGCAAAGAGGTTTCTATCCTTAGTATGGTCCTGTCCGTCCGTTGTCATGTTGGTATAGGAAGCTGCCCCTCTGGCCACTTCCGTTGGTCTTTGTGAGCCACCCTCAGGAAGCTCGCTCGGCAGTAGGGCAGTTGCAGTGAGGCCGTGGCGAGCGTCTGAAGTGGTAAGATCTCTGGCTAAGCGTGTGTCTGTTAAGTCCGTAGGACAATGGATTTCTTAAGTTCAGCCTAACTGAAAATTTAATCACCTTTATTTCGGGTTTAGGTCTAAAATATCCGATGTTATCTTAAATTGCAGCGCATTATAATTCTCGTGGGAAGTTCACATTATTTTCCGGTAGTTGCTTTGTTACTAAAGTGAGTAAAGTGGAACTACGTGTTGATCAGTAACTCTAACTAAGATCAATCTTAAATGCGAATGCTTGTGTGATTATAACGTCTCGTCTTGACTATATTTTCAATATAGCAACTTTTCTTTATGTTCAGCCCACGTGGGGTGTACTTTGCGAGACCACTACCACGTGCTTATATAACTGTTTGACCGATCAGGTTAATAGTAAGACGTTAGTAACCAGTTCAAGGTTTTTCTTTTGTCAATTGCTTTTCGATCTAATGTATTTTAATTATCAAAATTATTGTGGAGTTGTACGCTTTGTGTAAACCAAGTTGACCACGTGAAGCATGTGGTGTAATCATCAAAGTAGCCCTCAGCTATTCTTTTTGCGAAGACTTTACAAAGAGTTATTATGAATTTAGTATACCAGTGTGTGGTAATTACATGACGGACAGGATTGTGGTATGAACGTAATTTCTTTGGGTAAAAAACTGAATCAGTTGGTTGTGGTTAATTTCTTCTTGCTTATGTTTCAATGTTCTTCGTGTGTTATTTTATGAATGCAGTGTTGTATCCAGTCTCCCAATCTTGGCTCCATATTTTATGTGTTCCGTAAGATTACAATCTCACTTTTTTCAATCGTAAATAAGGCACCAGCTCAGTTATAACTCACGTATAATATGCTGAAATTTCAATGAACAATCTTAAAATAAATTTCCAAATATAAACTGATTTCTTTCCTTTTATTTAAATTCTCCTTTATATATATATATATATATATATATATATATATATATATATATATATATTACCGGTTTTGTATGACTATTAAAAGATTATCATTAATGTTAGTCTACTTGGTAAACCTAGACTAAATATCTGATGAAACAGTTGCCCAGTAATCCACGGTTAACGTCCCCAGACAGATCACGGCTTTTAACCCACTTTCATTGTCAATTAGCACCGATATCAGCATACCAAATTAAAGTTACAATATTACACATGGCGACCCTGTTCTGTGATTCCGCTAGACTCTGGAATCTCTGAAACGTTAGATTGCGAGCGTGTTATAATTTTAATTTTTTTTCCTACAGCGCTCAAACAACTTCTGTGTTGTTTCCGAGCAGACTTTCAAAAGATTCACGGCGTTGTTGATCGGCGTTGCGTTGTTTGTCTTGTTTTGTTTTTTATACTTGTGTGTTTTATATGTCTGTGTGTTTTTTATTCTCGCTTGTAAATTCCACTGTTTCGATCTAAGATAAAAATTTGTTTTGCGTGTGAAAAAGTGCGTACTAGGTTGGGTATCTTTCGTGTGACTGTCGTAATTTTTGTGGGACACATTTATTTTGATTAGTGTGTCGCATACCGGTTATAAATTGCACTAATGCAGACACGTAACCAAACTAAAAGTAAGCGGTCCGACAACCTAAGCAACATGGACCAAGGGGATAATTTAATTTCGAATGTTAACGCGTCGGGCGGTTCCGAAAATGCAATGGGGAATACTTCAGACGAAATGCAAGACAGGACGAACGGGCTCACATCAGAGCCACAAATTAATTTGCCTCCAACTAACCAAATTGATTTGGCAGAACTCATGAAAGCCTTATTGCAACAAAATAAAGAATCATTTGAAAAATCGTTCCGAGAACAAAAAGAATCATCTGAAAAATCGATCCGAGAGCTAGGCGAACAAATAGACGAAAAACTAATCCAGCAGACAAATAAAGTCGACAAGTCGATGCAGAGAGTGTCCGATGATATCTCACAAAGAATAAACAATCTGGCAAGTGAGATAAAAAGTGATATTATGAAAGAATTAGGCCGTACATTTGAACAAATCGATGATCGTCTGCAAGCTTTAGAACAGAGCAAGCGGAGGGGCGATGCCGAATCTAAAGAAAGCGAAGAACGGCTACTTAGGAATTTCCAAGAGCTGAGGGAAGAATGCCAAAGGGAGCACCAGCAGGTACTCTCGAGTGTCCAAGAGGCGGAAACGCATTGTCCCACGTCCGTTAGCAACACAATAGCGGACAACAGTTTAGCGATCCACTCGTTGGAACAGCAAGTAGAACAATTGAAGCAGACTGGGGCGGAGGACAAGAGACAAACTGATGATAAGATTGCGGCATTAGCGGACATTGTAGGCACGATGAAGCTGACGGAAAGCGAGAACAATACTACACCGGTAGCGGCCGCAGAGACCGAAGAAGTGCGTTCGCTTCTGAGATTTCAGAAGGGACAGTTCGAAGTGAACAGGCAAAACAGAGCTGTAACAGGCGAATTACAAGAACGCGTATCGCATCTGGAAAACCGCATGGCGTGTGATTCCGAACTCGTCAATAGCATTAAAAATAGCCGTACGAACAGTGCAGAGAGGGACTCCGGCCACGAGGGAGATTTTGACGACAGGGAAGAATGTAATTTGAGGGGCAGACATGAGAATAATAGAAACATTCAAGGGCCTCGCCAGGAGGAAATGCGGGGATTTGATTTCAAACATTTCCTTACGGTGAGAAAGTTTGAGATATTCCGAAATTCGCAAAAAGGAATACATCCACGAGCATGGCTCGAGCAATTTGAGTTCTGTCTTCCTCCCGACTGGGCAAGTTCACATAAGATAGAATATATGTGTGGCTATTTGGAAGGCGAACCGGCGATTCACATGAGGTCGGCAGCGCGTCACTGCAACTCCACTCGGGAGTTTCGACAAGCCTTTCTGTCCGCCTATTGGTCGGAAGCGGCACAAGATAGGGTCAAACATGGCATAATTATGCTGCCAAATTTGAACCAGTCTGGTTTCGGCAGCCCTGCACGCCTATTCGACCACATGCTGCAGGCAAATCAATTCCTATACGACCCATACGGGCCTGCGGAACTAATTAGGATATGCATCACCAAATTGCCGATGCACTTGCGGCACGTCATTCTTGCGGGACGATGCAAAGAGGACGTGGAAACGTTTAAGACGCTTCTCCAAGAGTTGGAATACAATACAGGAGAATGCCCGCCTAATCAGGCACAAAGTTATTACGGGGCACAGCAGCGCGACCGCAGTCGTGGCCGTATTACTAATGAACGGCGTGACTGGTCGTCGCGACGCGAACGGAACAATAATCGGGACAGGCCGTATAGAAACTGGGGTGACAGTCGCGAACACAGGTGGAACAACAGAAATGATCGAGGACGTGGACAAGATCGTGAACGCTACAGGTACGGCAACCAGAATCGATATGATGAATACGGTGGGAATAGGACTGTAGGCGGAGCACCTCATGATGTCGAAATTCGGCCGACCAACCCTAGAAATAATCCGGCAAATGGAAATGAACAAAACCGGCAATGACAAACGATCAGCGCAGAAGGCACCCAATCGGAAGAAATGAGCGACATGGCAAATGACTAGAAAGGACAGTGAGAAGTAGAGAGGACGGTGAGGAGAAAGAATTGATTAGTTTAAATTTGTGACGTATGCATTTTGAATAATATGTTGATAAAAAAATTAATGATAAAGATGTTTCTATGTGATGGATTGAAGTGATGTTTTAATTTTTTTATCTCCTTGTGCAATTAGGATTTAGTTTGATTCAAACGTGAAGATAAAAGGTTTCTTTGTGAACGAGTAAAATGCTGTTTATGTTTTTTTTTGTGTAAATTGAAAAGAGTCGCTCCTGAGGAAAGCAAGATCGTTGCTTAATTAGTGCATAAACTCAGGGGAATATCCGATCTGTGGGTATTATGGGTCTGGCAAACCCAGGTTCCCAGCTGTTAGTAGCCTTGTTTCCGATTTTCTGCTTTCAGTGCTACTATCTATCTATTACTATTCTATATCTGTCAGTATAAATGAGGATCTCTTACTATAATATGCGTGCTGTATGAATATTTTAAGATAGGAGAACTCTGAGAAAGGAATGAGTAAGTTTGGAATCTTGAAAACAGGATGCGATAATACGATTGTTGAACCATTGGCTTCCAATATGCGATGATATGTTAATATTGATGATATATGTCTTTTTTGTTCTTTATAGCTGAGTACGTAAAGTGCTGTCTGTGGATTTCGTAAGTATATTGATTCCCTTCAAGGTGAAAGAAGAATTGTGGTTTGTGTAATTTACGTGGCTCTGAAATATTATTGTGGTAGTCAAATACGAGCAGCTTTTCAGCAAATGGAGAATGGAACGGAAATATGGATCCTTTTTGTAGTCTTGATTGATGTTGAGCCAAAGCCTAAAAAAATATTCTGCGTTAATACTTGTCCTAGAAAAGCGACGTTTATGTATTTTGCTGATGCTGTGAGCATTACAGCTTACTGTTTTCGCTGGTGCGGGATGCACTGCAGCCTATATGATTTGTACTGAGGAAATTTCCCTCTTGAAGGTAGAGGATGATTAAATAATTTTGATTATGGGAACGAAGGAAAGCTCGGTTTAAGGTAATAAGGATAAAGCAAAACATTTGTCATTTAAACTACAGGAGGATTCGGATCTTTTGTGTCTGTTGTAAGTTCAATATGTTAAGATGATACTGTTTTACAGAATAGAGGTGACCACAATTTTGCCATTCATGAGAAATGAATCCAGAATAACCACCACAGGCGAAATAACTGATTTGGAAGCGAAAGGTAACGTAAAGAAGGAACGAAATCGCAGCAAAATGGGTAAGAAAATGTAATATAACCTGTATAATGCAAATATTTTTAACCTTCTCAGAGTAATCTGCGTGATTAATTGTTGTGATAACGTAATTTTAGGTGAAATTTTCTTACTGTTTTATGTGTGAATATATGAGTATGATAAATGTATAATTGCGAGTCTCTTTTCAGGTGTGCGAACTGGTATAAATGTTTTGGCGTGTAAATAACCATTGTTCTTTTTAATGTGTATGTTTAAGGAAAGTTCTCCGTATTTATCATGTGACAAGACGTATGCCGCGAGCGTCAAGAAGAGGACGAATTAGAACAATGTTGTAGTGGTATATACACGGTGTTGAAATAGCATTGAAGTAGCTTATTGGCTTAACTAGTAGTGGATAGAAGTAGAATATTGAGTAATGCATGTTTATGGGTAGTTAGTTTGTAGAATGTATGTGTGTGTAAATAACATGTGAACCCTATGCTGTCCTGACCTATACTTGCACAAGGCATAATCCTATTCATTTTAGTGAATTAATAAGTAGCATTTGATTTATTAAAACGTAAGTGAACCACATTAGTGATGTGAATTTAAATATTATACTGTCAGTTCATTTAATTTTTATTTTTATACTGCAAAGTCATTTCACTTTTATTTTTTTATATTGTCAAGTCATTTAACTTTTATTTTTATATTGTCGATTCATGTAATTTTTTTTATTTAAAAAAAATTAAGTCGCATTTTCGTTCTTAAAAATTGTGAAAGACAATACTAAGTGGTATTATGTATGACATTGTGTAATCACATAAGGATGATGAAAAATTTCTGTGAATGCAGTTGAGAACGTGAAAGCGAACCGGCAAAACTCTTAAGAGACAGCGGGAGCAGCCGGACTAGTTGTAAACTGGCGGGTTTCCCAGCAGGACACGCTGTCAGCCAGGCCACTTTGGGAGCGCGGCCGACAACAAAAGAAGGTACGCGGCAAACACTTTCCCTTGTACCTGGAGCTAATGGGCGGCCGCCCCGGGCGACCCTTCCTCGAGGCGATGACCTGAGATGGGCGAGCGGTCCACCGCGCGGAAATCCATCTGCTGGCAACACACCACACGCACGCGACCGTAACGAGACGGCCGCGGTGAAACAACACAAGGGGCGTGGAGCCTTTTGACAGGTACTGCCCAGAGAAACTTGCAGACGTCAACGACGCCTATCGACATTTCCTGATGGATGCCTACTGTCAAGCGACAGTAAATCATGGTTCGATGTTCTCTGGTCGCTAAGGGTGGCACAAAAGAAGAGCCATTAAGTGTCATCCTTGCCCAGGAATATCAAACCGGCGAGCCAATTGAGGATAACCCAAGAATGTAACAACACAAAGGGCGTGGAGCCTTTTGACACATACTGTCCAGAGTAACTGGCAGACTTCAATGACGCCTATCAACATCTCCTGACGGATGCCCACTGTCAAGCGACAGTAAATCATGGTTCGATGTTCTCTGGTCGCTAAGGGTGGCACAAAAGAAGAGCCATTAAGTGTCATCCTTGCCCAGGAATATCAACCTGGCGTGTCAAACGAGGATACCACACGAATTTGACAACACAAACATGGAACCAAATCGAGATGACGTGACACGGGAGAAACTTCATGAGAGGGCAGAGACGGCGGCATCGCACGCAACAGATGGACAAAAAAAAATCCCTACTGACAGCTGCGGCGACGAACCCCCCCTCTTTCCCCTATATTGTGCCTCGGAACAGTGGAAGTACTGAGTGTGTCAGTGAACAGTGATTATACGGTTCTTAGTACAGTGCATATACGTGTGTTTCTGTCAGAGAAACTCTGACTCGTGTGTTTTGCAGGAGTTCGATTTATTGGTGTTTATTAGACTGACTCTTGTATTTTGCAGGTGTTCTATTTATCTTTTTTAGACTTTGACTCTTGTATTTTGCAGGTGTTTTATTTATAGGTGTTTTTTTTGTTTTACATGTTGACTATTGTACTGTTTTATTTATTAATGTTTGTTTTTGTGTGATGTATTAGATTTGTGATATTTTGTTTCGTAAATTCATTGCTGTGGCATTGCTTCGTTTATCAGTCAGATAGCTTTTTATTCTCATTGAACTGTGATCGATTAGCCTTTGCATGGGGCATATTTACTGTGAGGAACCCCTTAAGGGTAACAATCACATAATTATTGTAGTTTCAGTATAATGACACAGTGCTCATTGTTTGCTAGCTAATTGAAATATAGTAGAGTGATTAAATGAGTGCCACATAGTTATTTTAATTCTACAAATTATTAGTTTTATACGATATAGAATTTTTTTGCGATAACCACTTTGTAAAACATGTTTTTTTTCTTATCATTTTGTTGCTTTTGCAGATTGTGCATTGTTATGCTCTGCTTTTTAATACCGATGTTATTTGATGTTCTTTTTTTAATTGCTGTGGCACCTTTGCTATTTTCATAAATTTTACTTGTTAATAAACAGTCATAAATTTTCCTGTGATCAGTTGGCTCTTGCAATGAGCAAATACTGGTGAACTCCATAAGGGTAACAACCAGAAATTGTTTTCATATTAATGACACAGGAACCATTGTTTTTACTTGCTGACCGAATTAAGTCTACACTACCTTTTAAATAGGTGTCACAGATTGTGTTCTTTTTTTTCTGTTTGAAATTGGTAGATTCTAAAGATGTGTTGAAATAATTGTGTTTTAGCAAGTAGCTGGTGTCCTTTTGCCTTTTTCTTTTACACTTTTGGTTTAAGTAGGGTGTGAGAAGCCTGCTTGGGAATGTCCTAGCATGGCCAGAAAATTCCCTGCACAGTCTTTTCCCGGAGCGTTGGGGTTATGAAAGGTCTCTGTTGGATTCCTTTCATGTGTAATTTCTTAAATCTGTTGACATTTATGGAATAAATTCCTCTTCTAAATGTACTGTGGCGTTTCTGACTATCTGGGAGGAGACTGAGCAGCGGAACGTGTTACTTTTACACATAAACAAGAACGATCTGTCACACTACTACACTTTAAAGCACAGTTTATATGTAATTCTTATATGTAATTCATGTCACACAGTCTCATACGGAACCTACATCCGCTTTCTTTTATATACTGTATATGATAAAATTCTGTCATCCCCCTTCCCTTTTGTGTGAGAGGATGAATGAGCATATGTATTTCTAGTTGCATGCTTGAGGGTAGCAGACAAGGCTGTCTGCTAGAGAACAGTAGGACCAACGTCGGAACAGGTAGCTACGCTTGCTAAAAGCAAAGAGGTTTCTATCCTTAGTATGGTCCTGTCCGTCCGTTGTCATGTTGGTATAGGAAGCTGCCCCTCTGGCCACTTCCGTTGGTCTTTGTGAGCCACACTCAGGAAGCACGCTCGGCAGTATAGTCTGTCTGTAAACTGAAGAGCGAGCAGCGCCTTTGGTGGGGGAAGTGGCCTTTCCCGGAAGAACGCTGCCACTGGCCTACAGGGCCACCCAAAATCAGTTGCCCTGTTACCCGTCTAGCGGTGTAGTTCAGCGTGCAGTGATATACTGATATACGTCGTTTCTGTTTGTGGAATCTTTGTTGCCAGCGTCAGTCAGTTGACTTTGTGTACTCACTGATATACTTCAGTATCCCGAAGTGATGGATAATCGCCCTGCATTGCAAGAAAATGTGCGGAATACGAAGAAGAGGAGGTATTTGCGGAGTAACGAGCGTTCGATCGTCTCTAACGTTATTACAGCGTGTGTTAAGGAGGCAACACAAAAAGAACTGTTGGTTAACATTAACAGCCCCAATCAAAGGGCTGCAGTTTATGCAAACGTCAGCCTCGCCACTATAGGACGCATAAGGAAGGAACGTGAAAACAAGCCGATGGTTTACTGGAATCGCCGCGAAGGAAAACTGATAATTTAGGGAGGAAACCCATCGTCATAGACAGTTTCACAAAATCAGTCATTCGAAAAACGATGGAGGACTTTTACATAAACCAAAAAATAGTGCCGACATTACGGAAATTGCTTAATGCCGTGAAACAAAAAATACATTTTCCTTGGCAGAAAGATGTTTTACACAAGACATTGCGTGAAATGGGATTTACCTGGAAAAGATCTGTAAGTAAACGAAAGATTCTCGTAGAAAGAACGGATATAATTGACTGGCGATGTAAGTATCTGATCCAAGTGAGGAAATTAAGGGAGCTAGGCAGAAAATTCTTTTATATTGATGAAACTTGGGTGGACAATAACATTACTTACAGAAAATGTTGGCAGGGCCCTGGCGTTGAGGGCATTATGGACAATGTTAGCGGAAGCAATAGGATTATAGTTGTGAATATTGGATCAAAAGATGGGTTCTTACCCAACGCACAGTTGGTTTATAAAGCGGGTTGTGCAACAGGAGACTACCATGGGCAAATGAACTACGAAAATTTTTCTAATTGGATATCGAATAAAGTGATTCCGAATCTGCCACCGAACTGTGTTATTGTTATGGACAACGCTTCATATCACAACAAGGAACACAACAAAGCTCCAACTAGGTCCTCGAATAAAAGCGAAATGATTGAATGGTTATTAAAAAATAAGGTGGAAGCTGAGTTGACAATGAGAAAAACAAAATTATTTGATTTAATTAAACAACATAAGCCGGAAGACAAAGTATTTGAAATTAATAAAATACTTGAAGCCCATGGACACACTGTGCTGCGACTTCCACCATACAACTGTGACTTAAATCCAATTGAAATGGCGTGGGCAAAGCTCAAGAATTTCGTCAGAGGAAGAAATATTCTTGGAGATATTTGCATGACGAAGTTGCTGCAGTTGGTGAAAGAAGGTATGTAGACATTTTCTGAGCTTCCATGTTTTATTCCGAACTAAATTTTGCCGTAACCGAAAGAGAGCGTATACAAAAACTTGTCCCAATTGTTACAGGTTTTGAAACGATAAGTCAAGATGACTGGAGTGCATACTGCCTCCATGTGGAGAAACTTGAAAGAGAATATTGGGTTAAGGATGGGGTTATGGAAGACATAATAGACGCTATAGTTATTAATTTAGAAAGTGATGACGACGAGGACGACGACGACGACGACAGTAGTGATAGTGACAATGTTGATGATGACCTCTAAAATACGATGTATGTAAACAGGCAATGAATATTTTTTTGAAAAATATGTTGTGTGTTCTTTCAAGCCTGACTCTGCTCATACACTATGAAATTTCTTTTGGTAGAAATGTAGTACATGGTAGTAAAAGATTTTCCAAGATAAATACAGTCAAATGTTGTCCAAAGCAATAAATACCATTATCACTTGTTGTACAAAACCAGGAATAACTTGAGAGCTTCATGGTAAAATCAATTAACGTTTCGCTAGCAGAACGTGATTCAATCACGTAATACATTTAATGCCTAGAGAACAGCAGCATTTGAATATACTCTGTCACTAAAACTCTATCTCGGTTACTATTCACATGATTCTAAGGAATATTGCTTAAAACATGTGTGCAATAGCTAATCTAAACACTACTGAAATTTCTTTCGAGACACGTATACCGATTCTGGACTTCTATGTAAAAAGCTTGACATACAAGGTGCGTTCACATATTAATTTTTATTTTTTGGTAAGAACTTTACTTGTTAATCTACAACAATGTTATCCTATTCAAAATATTCCCCAGTACATGCTATACACTTATGCCAGTGCTTTTTCCAATTCCCAAAACACTTTAGGAATTATTTCCTCGGGATAGTTCATAGGCCTTTTGACTGCATTTTTAATCTCACCCATTCTTGTAAAACTGCTGTCCTTTAAGGCCTGCTTTGAAATGTTTATACCACTTGTGTGTTCTGGGTTTACTCATAAGAGACTCACCAAAAGCAATATTTAACATTCCTAAAAATTTGATACACTTTATTCCATTCTTATAACAAAATTTAGTACAGATTCTCTAATCTATTTTTATACAAACAAATAATAGTTGATGCTACCAAAACACATATAACTTTTTTGACAACTGAGAGCCGGCCGCGGTGGTCTAGCGGTTCTGGCGCTGCAGTTCGGAACCGCGGGACTGCTACGGTCGCAGGTTCGAATCCTGCCTCGGGCATGGGTGTGTGTGATGTCCTTAGGTTAGTTAGGTTTAAGTGGTTCTAAGTTCTAGGGGACTTATGACCTAAGATGTTGAGTCCCATAGTGCTCAGAGCCATTTGAACCATTTGACAACTGAGAACTGGGTAAATACCCAATATGCAAAACATTGCACAGATACTTTTCAGACATGTTTACGAAGAGAGTGGCAAAAAAAGCAGTGCAAACCGAACTAATACAAAACACGGAATTATAAATTTCTGCTTACTTTTTAAACACTCTTCGTGTTGCAAGAATTGTTAAGTTCCAATGCAGACCCTTTAAAGAAAACTTCTACATTTTAGTAGAAACACAAAGTAAGAACAAGCCTTAAATTCTACAGATTGATTGCACTATATCTGGTTCGTCTTACGAATAGAGGAACATACATTCACATGAAGAGGCATTCGGTTCTATGTTTGTAGTAGAATACTGACTTCCGTTCTTATGTTAATATTATTTACTCTATAATGTTTTGTTTCGAAGAAGCTATCGTCTTTTGTTTTCCTTATACTCTTAATGCATTTGTCTAAAAATAAACACAGCCGGGACGTATCTGTACGCGGCGTCGCCACAGATATGAAGCGCGCACCGCCGCAGGGCCGGTACTACGTTGTGAAACAGCCTGTAGAAGCGCCCTGTGACGTAGCAGGGTAGGCAGAGTGGGGACTCGCTTGCTCGCTCTTCAGTTTACAGACAGACTATAGGGCAGTTGCAGTGTGGCCGTGGCGAGCGTCTGAAGTGGTAAGATCTCCGGCTAAGCGCGTGTCTGTTATGTCCGTAGGACAATGGATTTCTTAAGTTCAGCCTAACTGAAAATTTAATCACCTTTATTTCGGGTTTAGGTCTAAAATATCCGATGTTATCTTAAATTGCAGCGCAATATAATTCTCGTGGGAAGTTCACATTATTTTCCGGTAGTTGCTTTGTTACTACTTTGTGAGTAAAGTGGAACTACGTGTTGATCAGTAACTCTAACTAAGATCAATCTTAAATGCGAATGCTTGTGTGATTATAACGTCTCGTCTTGACTATATTTTCAATATAGCAACTTTTCTTTATGTTCAGCCCACGTGGGGTGTACTTTGCGAGACCACTACCACGTGCTTATATAACTGTTTGACCGATCAGGTTAATAGTAAGACGTTAGTAACCAGTTCAAGGTTTTTCTTTTGTCAATTGCTTTTCGATCTAATGTATTTTAATTATCAAAATTATTGTGGAGTTGTACGCTTTGTGTAAACCAAGTCGACCACGTGAAGCATGTGGTGTAATCATCAAAGTAGCCCTCAGCTATTCTTTTTGCGAAGACTTTACAAAGAGTTATTATGAATTTAGTATACCAGTGTGTGGTAATTACATGACGGACAGGATTGTGGTATGAACGTAATTTCTTTGGGTAAAAAACTGAATCAGTTGGTTGTGGTTAATTTCTTCTTGCTTATGTTTCAATGTTCTTCGTGTGTTATTTTATGAATGCAGTGTTGTATCCAGTCTCCCAATCTTGGCTCCATATTTTATGTGTTCCGTAAGATTACAATCTCACTTTTTTCAATCGTAAATAAGGCACCAGCTCAGTTATAACTCACGTATAATATGCTGAAATTTCAATGAACAATCTTAAAATAAATTTCCAAATATAAACTGATTTCTTTCCTTTTATTTAAATTCTCCTTTTTATATATATATATATATATATATATTACCGGTTTTGTATGACTATTAAAAGATTATCATTAATGTTAGTCTGCTTGGTAAACCTAGACTAAATATCTGATGAAACAGTTGCCCAGTAATCCACGGTTAACGTCCCCAGACAGATCACGGCTTTTAACCCACTTTCATTGTCAATTAGCACCGATATCAGCATACCAAATTAAAGTTACAATATTACATCATGACGTCAGAATTATGTTAAATAGAAACTCACAGTCCTTTGAGGCTAGCAATGATAGTACTATATTAACCCTTTGCACTTGACCGGCTTGTACGGCTGTATAGCAACCTTTTTTTTGAATATATCCGCGAGACTTTTATTCTCCATACACATGCAACGCGGACCTGCAAAGGAATACTGTAATGAGACTCTCACGGAGGTATCCAAAAAATTTGTCACACGACTGTTAAAGAAAACGAGACACTCGAACAATCCTTGCAACCTTAACCTGGTAACTACACTACTGGCCATTAAAATTGCTACACTACGAAGATGACGTGCTATAGACGCGAAATTTAACCGACAGGAAGAAGATGCTGTGATATGCAAATGATTAGCTTTCCAGAGCATTCAAACAAGGTTGCCGCCGGTGGCGACACCTACAACGTGCTGACATGAGGAAAGTTTCCAACCGATTTTTCGTACACAAACAGCAGTTGACCGGCGTTGCCTGTTGAAACGTTGCTGTGATGCCTCGTGTAAGGAGGAGAAATGCGTACCATCACGTTTCCGACTTCGATAAAGGTCGGATTGTAGCCTATAGTGATTGCGGTTTATCGTATCGCGACACTGCTGCTCGCGTTGGTCGAGATCCAATGACTGTTAGCAGAATAGGGAATCGGTGGGTTAAGGAGGGTAATACGGAACGCCGTGCTGGATCCCAACGGCCTCAGCAGTCGAGATGACAGGCATCTTATCCCCATGACTGTAACGGATCGTGCAGCCACGTCTCGATCCCTGAGTCAACAGATGGGAACGTTTGCAAGACAACAACCATCTCACGAACAGTTCGACGACGTTTGCAGCAGCTTGGACTATCAGCTCGGAGACCATGGCTGCGGTTACCCGTGACGCTGCATCACAGACAGGAGCGCCTGCGATGGTGTCCTCGACGACGAACCTAGGTGCTCTAATGGCAAAACGTCATTTTTTCGGATGAATCCGGGTTCTGTTTACAGCATCATGATGGTCGCGTCCGTGTTTGTCGTCATCGCGGTGAACGCACATCGGAAGCGTGTATTCGTCATCGCCATAGTGGCGTATCATCTGGCGTGATGGTATGGGGTGCCATTGGTTACACGTCTCTGTCACCTCTTGTTCGCATTGACGGCACTTTGAACAGTGGACGTTACGTTTCAGATGTGTTACGACCCTTGGCTCTACCCTTCATTCGATCCCTGCGAAACCCAACATGTCAGCAGGATAATGCACGACCGCATGTTGCAGGTCCTGTGCGGGCCTTTCTGAATACAGAAAATGTTCGACTGCTGACCTGGCCAGCACATTCTCTAGATCTCTCACCAATTGAAAACGTCTGGTCAATGGTGGCCGAGCGACTGGCTCGTCACAATAGGCCAGTCACTACTCTTGATGAACTGTGGTATCGTGTTGAAGCTGCATGGGCACCTGTACCTGTACACGCCATCCAAGCTCTGTTTGACACAATGCCCAGGCGTATCAAGGCCGTTATTACGGCCAGAGGTTGTTGTTCTGGGTACTGATTTCTCAGGATATAGGCACCCAAATTGCGTGAAAATGTAATCACATGTCAGTTCTAGTATAATATATTTGTCCAATGAATACCCGTTTATCATCTGCATTTCATCTTGGTGTTGCTATTTTAATGGCCACCATAGGTGGAAACACAACTGCCCAAAAACACTGCTATTTACGAACAATTAACGATATACGGATAACACAGCACCACAAGAAAATTAGCCGACACTACCAGGTGTAAATTAGCCAGTCAACGAGTCGTATTAGGCACTACACGCAAACAAACCCAACAAAAACCCTTACACAGTGCGGTCGATCTATGACCAGTCGACTACTTACATGACAATCTTGGCATGTTACAGGTACTGACGCTGCACCTGGCCCAGGAGATTTCGCAGGTGCTCAGCCCAGCATTACTCCTCCTCGATAAGATGGACACTCTTTATGACGACTTAAGCTATGACAATGGTACCGGAAACTAGCAGCCACTCTACCCTTGCATACTCTGTCGCAACGGCCCGAAAACTGCTACAGCTCTTACTAACATACTAGAGTATCGCAGAGGTGTTTTCCCTTGGCGCTTCTACATCTACATCTATATCCATACTCCGCAAGCCACCTGACGGTGTGTGGCGGAGGGTACCTTGAGTACCTCTATCGGTTCTCCCTTCTATTCCAGTCTCGTATTGTTCGTGGAAAGAAGGATTGTCGGTATGCCTCTGTGTGGGCTCTAATCTCTCTGATTTTATCCTCATGGTCTCTTCGCGAGATATACGTAGGAGGGAGCAATATACTGCTTGACTCTTCGGTGAAGGTATGTTCTCGAAACTTTGACAAAAGCCCGTACCGAGCTACTGAGCGTCTCTCCTGCAGAGTCTTCCACTGGAGTTTATCTATCATCTCCGTAACGCTTTCGCGATTACTAAATGATCCTGTAACGAAGCGCACTGCTCTCCGTTGGATCTTCTCTGTATCTTCTATCAACCCTATCTGGTACGGATCCCACACTGCTGAGCAGTATTCAAGCAGTGGGCGAACAAGCGTACTGTAACCTACTTCCTTTGTTTTCGGATTGCATTTCCTTAGGATTCTTCCAATGAATCTCAGTCTGGCATCTGCTTTACCGACGATCAACATTATATGATCATTCCATTTTAAATCACTCCTAATGCGTACTCCCAGATAATTTATGGTATTAACCGCTTCCAGTTGCTGACCTGCTATTTTGTAGCTAAATGATAAAGGATCTATCTTTCTGTGTATTCGCAGCACATTACACTTGTCTACATTGAGATTCAATTGCCATTCCCTGCACCATGCGTCAATTCGCTGCAGATCCTCCTGCATTTCAGTACAATTTTCCGTTGTTACAACCTCTCGACACACCACTGCATCATCTGCAAAAAGCCTCAGTGAACTTCCGATGTCATCCACCAGGTCATTTATGTATATTGTGAATAGCAACGGTCCTATGACACTCCCCTGCGGCATGCCTGAAATCACTCTTACTTCGGAAGACTTCTCTCCATTGAGAATGACATGCTGCGTCCTGTTATCTAGGAACTCCTCAATCCAATCACACAATTGGTCTGATAGTCCATATGCTCTTACTTTGTTCATTAAACGACTGTGGGGAACTGTATCGAATGCCTTGCGGAAGTCAAGAAACACGGCATCTACCTGTGAACCCGTCTATATGGCCCTCTGAGTCTCGTGGACGAATAGCGCGAGCTGGGTTTCACAGGACTGTCTTTTTCGAAACCCATGCTGATTCCTACAGAGTAGATTTCTAGTCTCCAGAAAAGTCATTATACTCGAACACAATACGTGTTCCAAAATTCTACAACTGATCGACGTTAGAGATATAGGTCTATAGTTCTGCACATCTGTTCGACGTCCCTTCTTGAAAACGGGGATGACCTGTGCCCTTTTCCAATCCTTTGGAACGCTACGCTCTTCTAGAGACCTACGGTACACCGCTGCAAGAAGGGGGGCAAGTTCCTTCGCGTACTCTGTATAAAATTGAACTGGTATCCCATCAGGTCCAGAGGCCTTTCCTCTTTTGAGCAATTTTGTTTCTGTATCCCTCTGTCGTCTATTTCGATATCTACCATTTTGTCATCTGCGCGACAATCTAGATTGTTTACCCCTGTGCTCCTGAAACCGCTGCCCTTCTTTCGCTTTTCGTCCAGTATCTGTCTCCTCGATGCGACCGTATTAGTGGGTAACCCTACCCAGACATACGGATAACATCACGGCCCCACATCCCATGAAGTATAAATAACAAACACGGATATGACAGAAAAAAAAAGGAAACCGGCGGGGCGGCCCCGACGGTGTAAATATCTCAGCAGGCTCGCCCGTCGGGCGTCGCGCGACACGAACTTCAGTTCGCTTTAACTCGGATGTCGGGGCTCTCACGGCTGTATTTCTTGTACCGATGTGTTCTGATACCTGTCGGCAAGTGACATAACTACGGGAAAACGCTTCTGCCCAACGCATACTGCTATTGTGTGGAGCAATTCGCAAAGCCCAAAGTCATTTGTGACTATAATAAAAATGTGGGTATAGTGGATATATCTGACCAATATTTTGAATGCCACGGCGTCATCAAGAAATCAAAAAGAGTGATTATGTAAGATGTTTTTCTGGTAGTTGCATGTAGCAGTAGCCAACAGCTTCATCCTGTTCAATCTGGATGCTATTTTCACAAGCTGCGACATTGTCGCGAATAAAACAGTGATCCGTATATACAGTAAGTTTCCTTTGATGTACGTCTATGGTCACAAACTTTTTGTTAACGGATTATCGGTTTCGGTCTATAAGAGCATCATCAGATCTGTGTTATAAAAACAAAGTACATTATGACTTTGTTTCTGTAAAACGGATTTGATGATGGTCATTTTAGACCGGAACCGGTAATCTGTTACCAAAAAGTTTGTGACTATAGACTTAAATTAAAGGAATCTTACTGGATACTATTGCCAACTAGAAACTCAAGCTGAGTCACAAGAGATACAGAGTGGCACTTGTAATACTCTGCTTCGAAATGTGCGGAACACAAACGGAAGGAAGAGGGAAAGACCATATGCATTCTATGACGAAAAGAGAGAAGACTATCACAACAGCCACAGTTCATTTATTCCAACGAAAAGAGTAACAGTAAGGATTGTGCTGTTAGCAGTAACAGCAAGGTAAACGGTGGTAGCAGGGAAACCGTTTACTACTGCAGCACAGGATCCACAGAACTTAGACTCCAAACCGGTGAATGATTCGAAAAATGTCAAACCTTGAAGGAATAAAAGGACGAAGTGACGAAATACATGATATGAAAGACAAAACGTGACATCTTCAGTGTTATAATGTATGTGTAATTTGTTTTACTGTTTAGTTTCTAGTTAGCTTTGGTATAATTTCATTGTACGTAACAGAGGTTATTTCCAGTGCAAGTATTATGAATGTAGTGGTAGTACAGCGAAAAAAAACGAGCGGAAAGGGTTAATTAACCAGTAAAGAAAACCATCGTTGATCAGTTATTAACACTTAAGCGCCAAAGAAACTGATATAGCCATGTGTATTCAAATACAGAGATATGTAAACGGCCAGAATACAGCGCTGCGGTCAGCAACTCCTATATACGACAACAAGTGTCTGGCGCAGTTGTTAGACCGGCTACTCCTGCTACAATGACAGGTTATCAAGATTTAAGTGAGTTTGAACGTCGGTGCACGAACGATGGGACAAAGCATCTCCGAGGTAGCGATGAAGTGGGAATATCAGGAATCCGGTAAAACATCAAATCTCCGACATCGCTGAGGCCGGAAAAAGATCCTGCAAGAACGGGACCGGCGATGACTGAAGAGAACAGTTCAACTTGACAGAAGTGCAACCCTTCCGCAAATTGCTGCAGATTTCAATGCTGGACCGTCAACAAACGTCTGCATGCGAACCATTCAACGAAACATCATCAATATGGGCTTTCGGAGCCGAAAGCTCACTAGTGTACCCTTGATGACTGCATGACACAAACCTTTACGCCTCTCCTGGGCCCGCCAACACCGACAATGGACTTTTGATGACTGGAATACGTTGCCCGGTCGGACGAGTCTCGTTTCAAATTGTATCGAGCGGATGGACGAGTATGGGTATGGAGACAACCTCATGAATCCATGTCAGCGGGCGACTGTTCAAGCTGGTGGAGGTTCTGTAATGGTGTGGCTGTGTGTGCAGTTGGAGTAATTTGGACCCCTGGTATGTCTAGATACGACTCCGACAGGGGAAACGTACGTAAGCATCCTGTCCGATCACCTGCATCCATTCATGTCCGTTGTGCATTCCGACGGACTTGGGCAATTCTAGCAGGACAATGCGACACCCCACACGACCAGAATGCTACAGAGTGGCTCCAGGAACACTCATATGAGTTTAAATACTTGTGCTGGCCAGCAAACTCTCCTGACATGAACATTGTTGAGCATATCTAGGATGCCCCCTCGTTCTCTTACGGATTTATGGACAGCCCTGTAGGATTAATGGTGCCAGTTACCTCCAACACTACTTCAGACATTAGTCGAGTCCATGCCACGTCGTGTTGCGGCACTTCTGCGTGCTCGCGAGGACCCTACACGATATTAGGCAGATGTAACAGTTTATTTGGCTCTTTAGTGTATTTATAGCTGTGCATCCCCGTCCGTACCACGCAGCGTCTGGATTTGTGCTTAATGTTTATGACGTCATATGTCCTGAACTACGTATCGTACAACGATACAATATTTTACGTGCATTGAGCGACATATGTGCACAGTGTCTGCGAAATTTATTGCGAATAGAGTTAGTGGCAAAGCTGTAATGAGTTTAAACGTCATGCACTATGCCGCAGTTTGTCATGCATCTCATTGGCTATGACGTCATATCTTTTGAACTACGTGTCGTACAGTAATATAATTTTGCAGTTTCATCTAGTGCTATATCTGCATACTGTCTGCCATACGGGTGCTGAATACAGTTGGTAGTAAAGAAGTAATAAATTATAAAGACATGCCTCAAGCGGTAATTTTGGTGCATGAACAGCGAATAAGTAGTAAGCGAGAAATTATTTTCCTTTCTCGGTTTTTTAGTGGCTGTCAGCAAAAGAAAATTTCGTACAGGTTTAAAATTATGGGTGAAGTTTATTTCAAATTGCTCAGTGCTCTCATTCTCAAATACTGGGCGACTAAAGTATGGGAATTCATGCATCACGGGCTGCGCCTGTTTTTCACTCCCACCGCAGTGTATGGATTTTGACAAAACTCATAGTCGTGGTTTCACGTGCGGCGCCAGTGAGGACAAGAGATGCTGAATATACAGTAATGATGCAATATTGTGGAGGTATTGTCCACAAATGTTGCTGATCATAGTTAAGCTTATCCAGAAGTCGGTAATTTTCATCAAGATTGTAAGGGAGACCTTTTTTTCTACGTCAATGGTCGCCGAACTTGCGAAGCTTCTGAGCTACCGTACTGTTTTTAAATCTTACTGTGAGCTACCAAACGAAAAAAAACTCAATAGAACGAAAAACCGGTCAACGTTGCAAATATTTTTAATTCTATGACTAGTTTCGTGCCGAGACCCATTTTCAAATCAACGTAACAAAGTGCAAAATAGCATTTCCGGAGATGTCAACAAAACGTGTAATGTACATACACAGTGCATACAGATAATTCTGCTATCTGTTCTTTCTTTCGCTGGCGCCTTGTCGCTCGGTTTCGCAGGGTAGGCACGGTTAGGAATGGATTTGGCAAGGTTAGTTTTTAAGGGATGGTCGGACGCCCTTCCTGCCGCCACCCCATACCCCCCAGGACGGAAGTAGTGTACCCCAGCTGTCTGCATCTAGTGGAATCCATGGAATATTGCGAACGTGTTCAAATATCTGTGATCCATGTAACTCAGGCGGAACATGGGGACCAGCCCGGTATTCACCTAGCGGGATGTGGAAAATCGCCTAAAAACCACATTCAGGCTGGCCGACACACTTACCGCCGTCTGTAATCCGTCGGACGTATTCGATCCGGGGCCGGGGCGCCCACCCGAGTCCAGGAAGCAGCGCATTAGCGCTCTCGGCTAACCTGGCAGGTTATAATTCTGTTATCTGTATGCACTGTGAATGTACGTTACAGAGCTATCTGTATACACTGCGAATGCACAGTACACATTTTGTTGACATATTTGGAAATGAAATTTTCGACTTTGTTATGTTGATTTGAAAATGGGCCTCGGCCCGAAACTAGTCGTCGAACCAAAAATAAAATATTTGCGACTTGGACTGGTTTTTTGTTCTCTTGATTAACAAAAGTTTCTGACCCAAGTTACTCCAGCTTATTGGAAGTTCGTAGAAATACAACTCTTCAAAAATTCTTATTTATTGCCTTAAACCTACGTTTCTACTAAATATGAAATTAATTTTATTCTGTAATTGTATAAGGAAAAGAAATCGAGATTGAATTACACATAAGAAAGAAACTGAAGTGTAGTTAGTAATAAATTACGAATGGTAAACAGATATTTTATCAGTATCAGAGGAACACTAATTGTGATGGGGGACTGAAAGTAGGAAAAGTAGAAAAAGGAAGAGAAAAAAAGTAGGAGAGTATGGACTGAGGGAAAGCAACGAAAGAGGAGGCCTTGTGGTGGAGTTTTGCACAGAGCATAAAAACTGATCGCTGACACGTAGTTTAAGTATCATGAAGGAAGGATGTATATGTGGAAGAGACCTGGAGGCAATCGAAGGTTACCGGCTGATTACATAATGGAAGACAGAGATTTTGTAACCAGACTTTAAGCTGTAAGGAGATGGGACCTCGGCAAGTTGAAAGAATCGGATATTCTTGAGTTCCAAGGTGAGTGACAGGTAACGATTGACTGAAACAGGGAAAAGGAATACAGTGAAAGACGAATGGACAACTTTGAGAGATAAAATAGTGAAGACAGCAGATGATCAAAAACATAAAAAGACAAGGCCTAACAGAAATATTTGGAAATCACGGGAAATACTGCATTTGATTGATTAAAAAACAAAATTTAGGTGCAGCTATAGAACCATATGTTAATTAGGGGAAGGATAGATACTGCCCACTGGAAAATTAAAGAGGCGTTTGGGAAAAAGAGAAGGGGCTATATTGATATCAAAAGCTGAGATGGAAAACTAGTATTAAGGGAAGAAGAACAATCTGAAATGTGGGAGGAACACAGAGGAGCTATACAGGCGAAATGAGCTTGGAGAACCGGCCGCGGTGGCTGAGCGGTGCTAGGCGCTTCAGTCCGGAACCGCCCGACTGCTACGGTCGCAGGTTCGAATCCTGCCTCGGGCATAGATGTGTGTGATGTCCTTAGGTTAGTTATGTTTAAGTAGTTCTAAGTCTAGGCGACTGATGACCTCAGATGTTAAGTTCCTTAGCGCTCAGAGCCAGTTGAACCATTTTTTATTTTATTTTGGAAGTAATATTAAAGAGAAGGAATAGGAAGCGGGTGAATATGATACAGAAGATATTGCTAGAAGAATTTGATAGAGATCTGAAGGACCTACGTCAAAGCCAGCCACGACAAAACTATTCCGCTTGGTACACAAGATGTATGAGACAGGCGAAATACCCTCAGACTTCAGAAAGAACGTAACGGCCTCAAAAAAAGCGCCACGGACCACGTGGATAAGAGGTTGTACAGCTGCAGCTGCAGCTGCAGCCAGTTCTTGCCCAGTTGTCGAGGAGCTCCAGTATGCAGTAATCGAGTATCGTCACAGTGCAGTCGCAACGTACATCTGAACTGGCCTCAAAACATACGTTTATTCTACACTCCTGGAAATTGAAATAAGAACACCGTGAATTCATTGTCCCAGGAAGGGGAAACTTTATTGACACATTCCTGGGGTCAGATACATCACATGATCACACTGACAGAACCACAGGCACATAGACACAGGCAACAGAGCATGCACAATGTCGGCACTAGTACAGTGTATATCCACCTTTCGCAGCAATGCAGGCTGCTATTCTCCCATGGAGACGATCGTAGAGATGCTGGATGTAGTCCTGTGGAACGGCTTGCCATGCCATTTCCACCTGGCGCCTCAGTTGGACCAGCGTTCGTGCTGGACGTGCAGACCGCATGAGACGACGCTTCATCCAGTCCCAAACATGCTCAATGGGGGACAGATCCGGAGATCTTGCTGGCCAGGGTAGTTGACTTACACCTTCTAGAGCACGTTGGGTGGCACGGGATACATGCGGACGTGCATTGTCCTGTTGGAACAGCAAGTTCCCTAGCCGGTCTAGGAATGGTAGAACGATGGGTTCGATGACGGTTTGGATGTACCGTGCACTATTCAGTGTCCCCTCGACGATCACCAGTGGTGTACGGCCAGTGTAGGAGATCGCTCCGCACACCATGATGCCGGGTGTTGGCCCTGTGTGCCTCGGTCGTATGCAGTCCTGATTGTGGCGCTCACCTGCACGGCGCCAAACACGCATGCGACCATCATTGGCACCAAGGCAGAAGCGACTCTCATCGCTGAAGACGACACGTCTCCATTCGTCCCTCCATTCACGCCTGTCGCGACACCACTGGAGGCGGGCTGCACGATGTTGGGGCGTGAGCGGAAGACGGCCTAACGGTGTGCGGGACCGTAGCCCAGCTTCATGGAGACGGTTGCGAATGGTCCTCGCCGATACCCCAGGAGCAACAGTGTCCCTAATTTGCTGGGAAGTGGCGGTGCGGTCCCCTACGGCACTGCGTAGGATCCTACGGTCTTGGCGTGCATCCGTGCGTCACTGCGGTCCGGTCCCAGGTCGACGGGCACGTGCACCTTCCGCCGACCACTGGCGACAACATCGATGTACTGTGGAGACCTCACGCCCCACGTGTTGAGCAATTCGGCGGTACGTCCACCCGGCCTCCCGCATGCCCACTATACGCCCTCGCTCAAAGTCCGTCAACTGCACATACGGTTCACGTCCACGCTGTCGCGGCATGCTACCAGTGTTAAAGACTGCGATGGAGCTCCGTATGCCACGGCAAACTGGCTGACACTGACGGCGCCGGTGCACAAATGCTGCGCAGCTAGCGCCATTCGACGGCCAACACCGCGGTTCCTGGTGTGTCCGCTGTGCCGTGCGTGTGATCACTGCTTGTACAGCCCTCTCGCAGTGTCCGGAGCAAGTATGGTGGGTCTGACACACCAGTGTCAATGTGTTCTTTTTTCCATTTCCAGGAGTGTATATGGAGAACTGCTAACGTGTTTAACTCTCCCAAGATTTGCCAAGGACTTGTAGTTGGTGTTCGACGAGGACGCTCTGTACCAAAGTTAAGTATATTACAATATTTCTCTCAGAGCTTGTTTTCTTTCGTTCTTTTGATTTCTGCTTCAAAGCCCACGCACCGTCCCGACGGAGCAACAGTACTTCTGGTGACGAGATTGTACTTAGTCACTTCCATCATGAAGGCAGAAGCGGTAAAATTCAGAGTTCAAAAGGTTTTTTGCAACTTGTATAGAAACTAGGAGGCAGTATGGGAAAGGGAATCAATGGTTGGAAAGGCGGTGAGAGAGGTCTGTAGCTTACCCATGATGTTTTTCAAACTGTACGCTGAGCGAACAGTAAAGCGAAATAGAGAACAATTTGGAGAAGGAATTTTATGTTCATGGGGAAGGAATATAAAAGTTGAGGTTTGCCGATTGCATTGCCTTGAAAGGAGGATATAAGCTGAACGTAAACAAAAGCAAAACAAGAATAATGGAATGCAGTAAAATTAAATCGGGTGATGCTTGGGGAACTAGATTAGGATACGTAGTAGATGTGTTTTACTTTCTGGGCAGCAAGATAACCGATGATAGCCGAAGTAGAGAGGATGTAAAACGTAGACCGACACTGGGAACAAAAACGTTTTTGAAGAAGAGGTATTTCTTAACATCGAATATAAATGTGAGCGGTAGGAAGTTTTTCTGAAGGTATTTGTCTGGAGCGTAACCTTATACTGATTTAAAACGTGGACGATAAGTACTTGAGGTAAAAAGAAAACAGAACATTTTTAAATGTGATGCTACAGAAGAATGCTGAAGATTAGATGGGTAGATCGCATAACTACCGAGGAGTTAACGAATCGATCCGTAAAGAAAAGAAATTTATGGCGTAACTTGACAACTTGAACAGAAGAAGGGGCTGCTGAACTGGAACATCTTGAGATATGAAGGAGTCATGAATTTAATACTGTGGGAAGTTGTGTGTGTGGCCGGGGGAGGGGGTGGGGGGAAGGCGGGTTTCAAAATCGTAGATTGAGACCAGGGATTGAATGCAGCAACAGTTTCAAATGGATGTAAGATTGCAGTAATTATTTGCAGATGAAGAGGCTTGCACGGGGTAGAGTAGCGTGGAGAGGTGCATCAAACCCGTCTGTGGGCTGAAGACGACCACTTGTCTTAGAATGGGCTCTTTTCCGCTCCTCACGCGAATCTGTTTCGGTCTTCCAGCGCTTTTCTACCACACCAACTGTCCAATCGTGAATTTTCTGCCAATGTTTTTGGTCTCATTCCAGGTCCCTTCAGGTCTACTTTAACTACACCTATATTTTTCCCCTTTTTCGGTTTTTGCTTTACTGCGTGTTTCGCAGAATTCCACAAAAGGTGTGGTTAATCTGATTGGTTCCATTCTTTTAATATTCCCACAGAATTTTAAGCCTGCTTTTCTCATATCCGATGTTGGTATTCGTTTCAGGTATAAAGACGATGTACAGTTTTTCTGAATACTTGTCGTTCCTTCTTTTGGATTTCCTATTGCTGTTTAAAATGAGCGTTTCAGCCCCATAAAGACATTCTGGTTTGATGAGTGTGTTGTAATATTTGTCTGGTGTATTCTGAAATATAGTTTTGGTAAGCCTGAAGGACGTTTCCACTTTGTGCCAACAAATTTCATACACAGTCTTTTATAGGCCAGTGTTTTGAATGTTTTAGACTAAGTATTTAATATGAGAAACTCTCTCGAGCTTATTTAAGAATTTCTATTTGATATCGCGGTACTTCAGTGTTCTTATGAAGAATCGTCAGATTGTGTGCAAAATCTATACAGGGTATCCTAAAACTGTTTCTTCCTAATCTGACTGGTTCCACATTTACAAACTCAGATTTCAGTTTTAGCCAGTCCTGGGTTAAAGTTGAAAAGTAATGGTGAAAGCCCACCACCTTGTCTCTCTTGTTTTAATTTCAAAACCTTCCAGAATTTCTTCCCTCAACTTTACCTTAGATTTTGCACTGTTTAGTGTTTCACTAATAACTGCAGTGATTTTGAATTCCAGACCTAGTTCTTTCAGAACTTGCAAGAGGAACTTATAGTCCACTAGTCATAACCTTTCTTTAAAATACGAAGTTTGAAATTACATTCTTATTTAAATTTTTTGACGCCACAGAATTGGTTTCGGAAACTGAATTTTTTCTGGGCAGGATCTGTTGGTCTGAATCCTTCATGATATTCACCAACTTTGCATTCAAGTTCTTATGCAAATGGAAGGTGGAGGCGGGAGAAAGGAAAGGAAAGAGAAGGAACTATAGACGTCAGCTACATAAAGTCCGCCCCCGGTAGCTGGGTGGTCAGGGCGACAAAATGTCAATCCTAAGCACCCGGGTTCGATTCCCGGCTGGGTCGGAGATTTTTTTCCGTTCAGGGACTGGGTGTTGTGTTGTCCTTAATCATCATCATTTCATCCCAATCGATGCCGAAGTGGCGTCAAATCAAAAGACTAGCACCCAGCGAACGGTCTACCCAACGGGAGGCCCTAATCACATGACATTTACATTTATTTTAGCTGCATGAGGACTTTATGCGGAATCAGTGGCGACAGGTGATAATGTGTGCGCCAGACCGGAATTCAAACATGGGATCTCCTGTTTACTAGGTGTTGTGTACATAGTTCCACGTAGTCAGCGTGTACACAACTTTCCCACTAGAGCGCGCCCCGCTAAGCACAACAACGCAAGCACAGCGCCCATCCATCTCCGCACTACGAGATGGCGCTGCCATAGAGACGGACCAATTTCTGCTTCCGCCTATCCGGGTACTAATATGTAACGCAGCCAATGAGATTGCTGCTAACATAGAACCTTTTCTCCTCGCGGATCACACTCGCGCAGTGATACATGAACGTGCGAGGTATTATAACAAGTGTACAGACCTCCGATTAGTCAGTATGTATTAGTCTGTACCAGCCTGCATTTGTCTGCAACAGTCTGTACCAGTCTGCATTTGTCTGCACCAGTCCATAGTCAAGTTTCAGTCTGCGCCTAATAAGATTACCGTATTACCATGAAGGTAAATGTATACACACTTTTGTCAAGTATCAGAGATAGATGTGAGAATAAGATTAACGTACCAAGACCAAAGAAACATCGGATTGTCAATTGTAAATAGCATCCAGAAACAAGTTAAGTAATTTTTATGCTTGTTATTGTTTCAATAAATGTTTGTGAAAATTAATCAAGTTCTGTTTAAAGTTGGTCATCGTCAATCTGCTACTCTAAGCGTGCAAGTGGCATTTCTATCGTCGCACCTAACGGCAGAAGATAAACACGCCACGATAAGACCACGAGACATATTGCTGACACTCGCCTACTTCGTTAGAGCGAAAAGTCAAATAATCTGATGGTGTGTGTACCGAAGGTCTTACAGTACGCACACCACACTAGGCAACTGCATTAGAAACTGTGCCACCCGGGCACAGTGTTTATCGAACTGGCGCGGACTGTTCGGCACGCCTCCTGGCCCACCCACATTCCTGTCCTAGCGCCGCCCATCCGCAGTCCCCCTCCACGCTCTCCGTGCTCGTCACTTTCAGATTACTGCAGGAGATCGAACGTGACTACACCCGCACTGAAGGTGGTGGATGCATCGCCCATCGAGGCCAGGAGGCGTGAGGAGATAGACCAAGCCACTGCTATAAATACACTCCTGGAAATGGAAAAAAGAACACATTGACACCGGTGTGTCAGACCCACCATACTTGCTCCGGACACTGCGAGAGGGCTGTACAAGCAATGATCACACGCACGGCACAGCGGACACACCAGGAACCGCGGTGTTGGCCGTCGAATGGCGCTAGCTGCGCAGCATTTGTGCACCGCCGCCGTCAGTGTCAGCCAGTTTGCCGTGGCATACGGAGCTCCATCGCAGTCTTTAACACTGGTAGCATGCCGCGACAGCGTGGACGTGAACCGTATGTGCAGTTGACGGACTTTGAGCGAGGGCGTATAGTGGGCATGCGGGAGGCCAGGTGGACGTACCGCCGAATTGCTCAACACGTGGGGCGTGAGGTCTCCACAGTACATCGATGTTGTCGCCAGTGGTCGGCGGAAGGTGCACGTGCCCGTCGACCTGGGACCGGACCGCAGCGACGCACGGATGCACGCCAAGACCGTAGGATCCTACGCAGTGCCGTAGGGGACCGCACCGCCACTTCCCAGCAAATTAGGGACACTGTTGCTCCTGGGGTATCGGCGAGGACCATTCGCAACCGTCTCCATGAAGCTGGGCTACGGTCCCGCACACCGTTAGGTCGTCTTCCGCTCACGCCCCAACATCGTGCAGCCCGCCTCCAGTGGTGTCGCGACAGGCGTGAATGGAGGGACGAATGGAGACGTGTCGTCTTCAGCGATGAGAGTCGCTTCTGCCTTGGTGCCAATGATGGTCGTATGCGTGTTTGGCGCCGTGCAGGTGAGCGCCACAATCAGGACTGCATACGACCGAGGCACACAGGGCCAACACCCGGCATCATGGTGTGGGGAGCGATCTCCTACACTGGCCGTACACCACTGGTGATCGTCGAGGGGACACTGAATAGTGCACGGTACATCCAAACCGTCATCGAACCCATCGTTCTACCATTCCTAGACCGGCAAGGGAACTTGCTGTTCCAACAGGACAATGCACGTCCGCATATATCCCGTGCCACCCAACGTGCTCTAGAAGGTGTAAGTCAACTACCCTGGCCAGCAAGATCTCCGGATCTGTCCCCCATTGAGCATGTTTGGGACTGGATGAAGCGTCGTCTCACGCGGTCTGCACGTCCAGCACGAACGCTGGTCCAACTGAGGCGCCAGGTGGAAATGGCATGGCAAGCCGTTCCACAAGACTACATCCAGCATCTCTAAGATCGTCTCCATGGGAGAATAGCAGCCTGCATTGCTGCGAAAGGTGGATATACACTGTACTAGTGCCGACATTGTGCATGCTCTGTTGCCTGTGTCTATGTGCCTGTGGTTCTGTCAGTGTGATCATGTGATGTATCTGACCCCAGGAATGTGTCAATAAAGTTTCCCGTTCCTGGGACAATGAATTCACGGTGTTCTTATTTCAATTTCCAGGAGTGTATTATGTCCACATGGCGCGGAGCTTAATGCAACTGCCTAGTAAGCAGGAGGTTGCGGGTTCAAATCCTAGTCGCTCATAGCCACTGATTCCGCATGAAGTCCCAATGCAACTGACATGAGTAATCCTTTTCCTTTCCATTCTCTCCCCTCCACCGTTAAGTTAAAATTATATGTAACACAGCTGCGGATTCTGCGTGGTGTCTATTCTTGCAGACATGTCCAAAAGAACAGATACCACGCATTCATATAATTCGAGTTTTTGTTGTGCTCATTCGAAGACTACGATAATTTTGTGTTCAAATGGTTCAAATGATTCTGAGCACTATATTACTTAACATCTGAAGTCATCAGTCCCCTAGAACTTAGAACTACTTAAACCTAACTAACCTAAGGACAACACGCACATCCATGACCGAGGCATGATTCGAACCTGCGACCATAACAGTCGCGCGGTTCCAGACTGAAGTGCCTAGAACCGCTCGACCACCGCGGCCGACTAATTTTGTGTAAGTCAGAGCGAAGGGAAGTCCCTCTGTATTTATTACATCCGGTCTGTCTTCCTTTTTGTGTTATTGATGTATCAGTAGAGTTTTCCAGTCTTTCAGAATTCACAGTTTTGCAAATTTTTTCCTGCTCAATATAATTTCTTTGAAATTTTTCAGTATTAATATATTCTCAAGATATAACTTAAATGAGTCTGCATTTGACTCGACTTGCCTTCTTCATCTACACGCATCAAAAAAAGTTATGCATCACCACGGTTCCCAGATCTCCTGAAGACAGATGTTGACTGTGGATATTGCATCACAGATACAGTCCCTTTGACTGTTAAGAGATGTCACTAAACCCGCCAAAAGATGTAAACAATCATCCATGAGCAGCGCCTATTAGATGGAGGGGGTCCGACAGCCGATCAGTTCCAGTCATTCCACCAGGAAGGAGGTACACGGCTCGTGTTATCTGTAGTTCAACCATACCTACACAGTCAATACTGTGGTTGGTTTGCATCTGCATTGTTACTTTGTGCCAGGGAGGGCTCTCAACAAGGGAAGTGTCCAGTTGTCTCAGAGTGAACCAAAGTGATGTTTGGACATGGAGAAGATACAGAGACACAGTGAAAGGTCTCTGTTGGATTCCTTTCATGTTTAATTTCTTAAATCTGTTGCCATTTATGGAATAAATTCCTCTTCTAAATGTACTGTGGCGTTTCTGACTATCTGGGAGGAGACTGAGCAGTGGAACGTGTTACTTTTACACATAAACAAGAACGATCTGTCACACTACTACACTTTAAAGCACAGTTTATATGTAATTCTTATATGTAATTCATGTCACACAGTCTCATACGGAACCTACATCTGCTTTCTTTTATATACTGTATATGATAAGATACTGTCATCCCCCTTCCCTTTTGTCTGAGAGGATGAATGAGCATATGTATTTCTAGTTGCATGCTTGAGGGTAGCAGACAAGGCTGTCTGCTAGAGAACAGTAGGACCAACGTCGGAACAGGTAGCTACGCTTCCTAAAAGAAAAGAGGTTTCTATTCTTAGTATGGTCCTGTCCGTCCGTTGTCATGTTGGTATAGGAAGCTGCCCCTCTGGCCACTTCCGTTGGTCTTTGTGAGCCACCCCTCAGGAAGCACGCTCGGCAGTAGGGCAGTTGCAGGGTGGCCGTGGCGAGCGTCTGAAGTGGTAAGATCTCCGGCTAAGCGCGTGTCTGTTAAGTCCGTAGGACAATGGATTTCTTAAGTTCAGCCTAACTGAAAATTTAATCACTTTTATTTCGGGTTTAGGTCTAAAATATCCGAAGTTATCTTAAATTGCAGCGCAGTGTAATTATCGTGTGAAGTTCAGATTATTTTTCGGTAGTTGCTTTGTTACTACTTTGTGAGTAAAGTGGAACCACGTGTTGATCAGTAACTCTAACTAAGTTCATCAATCTTAAATCCGAATGTGCGTGAGATTATAACGTCTCGTCTTGAGAATATTTTTTTAATATAGCAACTTTTCTTTATGCTTTTCTTTATGTTCAACCCACGTGGGGTGTACTTTGCGAGACCACTACCACGTGCTTATATAACTGTTTGACCCATCAGGTTAATAGTAAGACGTTAGTAACCAGTTCAAGGTTTTTCTTTTGTCAATTGCTTTTCGATCTAATGTATTTTAATTATCAAAATTATTGTGGAGTTGTACGCTTTGTGTAAACCAAGTTGACCACGTGGAGCATGTGGTGTAATCATCAAAGTAGCCCTCAGCTATTCTTTTTGCGAAGACTTCACAAAGAGTTAATGTGAATTTAGTATACACAAAGCGTACAACTCCACAATAATTTTGATAATTAAAATACATTAGATCGAAAAGCAATTGACAAAAGAAAAACCTTGAACTGGTTACTAACGTCTTACTATTAACCTGATGGGTCAAACAGTTATATAAGCACGTGGTAGTGGTCTCGCAAAGTACACCCCACGTGGGTTGAACATAAAGAAAAGCAAAGAGAAAAGTTGCTATATTAAAAAAATATTCTCAAGACGAGACGTTATAATCTCACGCACATTCGGATTTAAGATTGATGAACTTAGTTAGAGTTACTGATCAACACGTGGTTCCACTTTACTCACAAAGTAGTAACAAAGCAACTACCGAAAAATAATCTGAACTTCACACGATAATTACACTGCGCTGCAATTTAAGATAACTTCGGATATTTTAGACCTAAACCCGAAATAAAAGTGATTAAATTTTCAGTTAGGCTGAACTTAAGAAATCCATTGTCCTACGGACTTAACAGACACGCGCTTAGCCGGAGATCTTACCACTTCAGACGCTCGCCACGGCCACCCTGCAACTGCCCTACTGCCGAGCGTGCTTCCTGAGGGGTGGCTCACAAAGACCAACGGAAGTGGCCAGAGGGGCAGCTTCCTATACCAACATGACAACGGACGGACAGGACCATACTAAGAATAGAAACCTCTTTTCTTTTAGGAAGCGTAGCTACCTGTTCCGACGTTGGTCCTACTGTTCTCTAGCAGACAGCCTTGTCTGCTACCCTCAAGCATGCAACTAGAAATACATATGCTCATTCATCCTCTCAGACAAAAGGGAAGGGGGATGACAGTATCTTATCATATTCAGTATATAAAAGAAAGCAGATGTAGGTTCCGTATGAGACTGTGTGACATGAATTACATATAAGAATTACATATAAACTGTGCTTTAAAGTGTAGTAGTGTGACAGATCGTTCTTGTTTATGTGTAAAAGTAACACGTTCCACTGCTCAGTCTCCTCCCAGATAGTCAGAAACGCCACAGTACATTTAGAAGAGGAATTTATTCCATAAATGGCAACAGATTTAAGAAATTAAACATGAAAGGAATCCAACAGAGACCTTTCAACAGGAACTGTCAAAGACATGCCTTGCTCAGGCCGCCCAAGGGCTACTACTGCAGTGTATGACCGCTACCTACATATTATGGCTCGGAGGAACCCTGACAGCAACGCCACCAAGTTGAATAATGCTTTTCGTGCAGCTACAGGACGTAGTGTCACGATTCAAACTATACGCAGTAGGCCGCATGATGCGCAACTTCACTCCCGACGTCCACGGCGAGGTCCATCTTTGCAACCACGACACCATGCAGCGCGGTACAGATGGGCTCAAAAACATGCCGAATGGACCGCTCAAGATTGAGATCACGTTCTCTTCACCGATGGGTGTCGCATATGCCTTCAACCACACAATCGTCGGAGATGTGTTGGAGAGAATTCGGTCAGGCTGAACGCCTTAGACACACTGTCCAGCGAGTGCATCAAGGTGGAGGTTCCCTGCTGTTTTGAGGTGGCATTATGTGGTGCCGACGTACGCCACTGGTGGTCATGGAAGGCGCCGTAATGGCTGTACGATACGTGAATGCCATCCTTCGACCGATAGCGCAACCATACGGGCAGCATATTGGCAAAGTATTCGTCTTCATGGACGACAATTCGCGTCCCCAGCTTGCACATCTTGTGAATGACTTCCTTCAGGATAACGACATTGCTCGACTAGAGTGGCCAGCATGTTCTCCAGACATGAACCCTATCGAACATTTCTGAGATAGATTGAAAAGGGCTCTTCACGGACGACGTGGCCGACCAACCACTCTGAGGGATCTACGCCGTATCGCCGTTGAGGACAATCAGGATCAACAGTGCTTTAATGAACTTGTGGATAGTATGCCCCGACGAATACAGGCATTCATCAATGCAAGAGGAAGTGCTACTGGGTATTAGAGGTACCGGTATGTACAGCAATCTGGACCACCACCTGTGAAGGTCTCGCTATATCGTGGTACAACATGTGTGGTTTTCATGAGCAATAAAAAGGGCGGAAATGATGGTTATGTTGATCTCTATTCCAATTTTCTGTACAGGTTCCGGAATTCTCGGAACCGAGGTGATGCAAAACTTTTGTCGTTGTGTGTATTTGTGCGCCTGACCTTCTCCACTGTGATTGGGGAGATAAAGTCGAACCATGCCTATAGCAGGAGGCATATTCGATGCTTTAGGCACATTCAAGTCGGGGAGTAAGGCAATGGGTGCTCCTTTCCAAACAACAAATCAGGGAAGGCAGTTTCACTTTTCAACAGAATGTCAAGTTTTATGTAGTGGTTTGGACGGAATTCATTTTCGGAATTTCCGATTTCTCCCGCAAATCTACCACGGATTCCTTCTGAAAACCTTGTTCTCGCAGAGGTAGCGAAGGCCGTTGTTTCCTCTTCCTCCTTTCCTATGAACTAGCCACCGAATATTACCTACATATTAATACAGCCGAAGAAAGTTTTTTGGTGAGGACATTATTCACAGAAGGCATATAAATTTTCGTTTTATAAACTGAAACACTTTTTCTTGCTGCTGTCTATATTTATTTACATTCATGACGCGTTCCAATTTCTGTATTAAGGCATCTTCAGTGGACGTAATCTAAAGTAATGCAGTTTTGTTTTTATTTGCGTCAATTATAGATTAGAAAACAGTTCAAGTCGTAAGTTTTACGTAAATAATTTAGTGGCTACAGTTATTAGTTTTTTAGTTCGAAACCTACATTTCCTCTCTTCTGGTCATAGATTACAGGTCGAACTGCCACTTCACTTGTAAAACATCAAAACATTTCCACGTCACCATCTTTTAGGTTTGTAGTTTCTATATTCCGTAAGATAGCTTCTGTGAAATGCCACTACTGGTCTGGAAATATTTGTAGAATTTCTTACTGTAACTGTGGCTGATTTCTGTCGTAATTGTGTGTTCGCTTAGTGCCTCTTTCCTTATTTCTCTTTGTATTGCCAACCATACGAAGTAAATGATGCAAGCCTAACGATTGTTCATTTCTGTTCTCTCTCTCTTTCTCCCTCTCTATCTATCTGTACGGTGCGTAATTAAATTTTTTGAGGACACGTTCCTTACACCAATACAAGAAAAAGTCCAGTAAACATGGATACTAAAATGCATGCCTTAAGAGCCATGACCACTTTTTTAGCTTCGATACTGTGAAAAATATCTCTTATTGTAAGCTCTTTACTTTTAATATTTTGGGAGCAGGTAGAATGGACTAAAAAAAGAAAAAAATGTACAGTAAACATTAGCTCTAAAATGCATGCTTTAAAAGCTATGAGAAGCTCCTCATCTTCACCCCGCGAAGTACATCTTTCTTATTGAACAAGTACTCTTAACTCTAAAGCAATGCTTTTTAGAGACCGTCCTAACTGAACTTTTTCCATTGTTTTGGTGTGAGGAGCCTGTCCTCTAAGTCTGTAAAGGAAATTTATTCACACCTTGTATATAGATATAGGTAAATACCTGCATCCTTTATTTGTTTTCTACCTCAGAGATGATATCATCGTGTTAAGACGTATTGTGGGAATAGGTTCGTGGAAAGTAGGGGGGGGGGGGGGAATGTTGCAGAAATTAGAATGTGGATCTAATAGCTTTCAGGGAGTGGATAAAAAGGTACAGGAGAACAGCTGTTTGGATTTTTGGTTTACTGGTTATTTGGAGGGGATCACGGACGAGCGAGGGGAAAGGGGTTTTATGGTATTATTCTAGTGGTTATCTGTTGGGCGTTACTCTACTATTGGTTAATATGAATAGTGGGTTTTTTGTTGTATCCACTCGGTCATTCAAAATGGCTATCTTTACATTATTTTTTTGTATTTGTTTATTTTCTTGTAAGGTTAGAAGCTGTCTTTTATTGTTTATTCTGTTTTTTTTCATGTTTTCCTCTCTAGAGATTGGCATGTGATTATGTTCTCTGAGAGTATCTGAAAATGTGGAGTGACTTTGTAACACCATGGCTCTAATGCTGTACAGATTTATTTTGCTTTTGTTTCATTTAATATTACATCGTTAAGCTCCTGTAAATGTTTTTGATTGAATAGATAACACAAAATTGTATACTCTTTTCTTTGTTAAAACTTGGATGTCGTGGTTTGTTTCTATGCAAATTAGTGTATCTGTCATTTAAATTCTTTGTCCCATTTGGAGGGAACAAAACTTACCATATATAATTGTAATTTCTGTGTGAATAATTTTTTGTAGAAATGTCAATATGTGCAAATGTTCTGTCTTATTTAATGTATTTGATTACTGTTATGTAAGCTGCTGATCCTCACTTAGGGTTCTTAGTTAGTTTGTATGTAAAAGGTGTAGTGGTTCCCCTCGTGAACGGAACTGTGTAGCGCGCGCAAATTGTGGTTGCCCTATGTAGAAAAGGTGGAACTGATAGTCAGTCGGGGACGAGCTACGAGTCGGGGACAAGCTACGAGTCTGTGCACTGCCATGTAAAAGATGCATATTGTGCTGGTTCCGAGAGATGCTTTTCCTGCCGCTTTCCAATGCCTCTGAAGAATGGATAAATAGCTGGAAATATTCTGGGATTGGTATCAATCATCGCCACCAAGAAATGACAAAGTCCAGCAATTCTACCTGCAATTCCATCTAACAACATGCAGTTGCCACCACATTGCGCAATCATTACATCGGAATACTACAATGATGTACAGTGAAGGATCAGCTTAATGGATGTGTTAGTGTGCTCAAATATAAGGTAAATTATATCTGAATTTATGTACCTACGCTGATTTTTCTCCTCATCATAACACCTCTCAGGTTCCTCTCCGTTTGAGCTAAAGTGATATCCGAGTGTCCTTACTAAAAGAACATTAAAGTCCAGTATTTTGCTCATTAATGCCTCTTCAACATAGTAAAAAGAAAGTTAAAGTTAATGTGGCAAGAGAGTGAGTTAAAGTAAATGTTGTTTACTGAAAATATTCCTATTAAAACTGCTTATTAAAGTGCTGTTGCCAACTTCAAAATTAAAAGTTCTTAAGACTGAGGCTTATAAAGTAAATGATCACATTGTTGTCTGTAGTAAATTCTAAAAGGTGAGTCAGTTTCTTGCAATTTTGTCAACATTGTGTTTCGCTGTAGTAAAAGTGGGAAACTGAAATAGTAGAAAATTATATGTTCATGATTGCTAAGTGTTTGTCTCTCTTGTGTATTGGAAGTGCATATTAATAGTATAACAAGATACACAGTCTGTCTATTGTGCTAATGCTAGGTAACAAATAACAGAAAGATCTCTGTTTATGAAAACCATAATCTATTTATTAGAAAGACAGTGATAAGTAACCTGTCAGTGAATTTCAACTAACTTTCATTTTAAATAGTAAAGTATTTAACTGAGAGAGACTTAACCTAAGTCCAATTTATGATCCTGGAGGGAATGTTAATGGTAGTGTTATAAAGACCACTCAGTTTGTGTAAGCCCTGAAAGTAATAGTGTGTTTCGGCATCTGTTATAATTTTGCAAATAGTTGGTGCTGCTCTAACTGTTAGTTTCAATCTTACCGTAAACATATGTATGTGTCAGAGTTCACTGCACTCGCCTGTGACAAAGTATAGGTTGTGTTTATCCATTAAAGTTACTAATAACTATTTTCTTGAACGAGAATGTTAATCATTCTCTTGCCTAGTTAGGCTGGCGACCGTTTTCTTTATCAGTTAAACAGTGCAGATAGGCAAAATTTTGTTTGTTACTGTTCAAATATTTACGTAATTCTGGCTTTCACTCCCGATAAGCCACCTCCGTTAGGTACAACACGGTCAACATAACAAAATTCCTCTCAGAGGGTAACACTGCTCTGTTGCTTTATACCATTATCACTCTAACAAAATAATTCTGTTTTGCAAACTGCCTCCAGTTTCGAGGTTATGGTATAGCAGTAGCAGACAGGAGTGTTATACGGTGATTATGTTCTCTGAGAGTATCTGAAAATGTGGAGTGACTTGTCCCATACTGAAAGTATGGAGTTCCACACATTTATATGTGAACGCGCCGCAGCCTTTCAATAGATTTCAGACACACGAGTACGCCATACGATTTTTGAAAATAGTGCCAACAAAAGGATAGAAACGTCGAGTTGAGGAGTAAGAAGAGGAAATGAACGCGGCCTAGTCACTGAGGAGCTATAGCTTTCATGTACTTAAAAAAAAAAAAGTACGGCATCCAATCACATCAAACAGACAAACTCTGAGAAGAGCTAATAAAACGGATCGCAGCATTAAAATAATACCTGGAAGAGGCAGGTGTAACGCAATATAAGACGGGAAAGAAATTTAAGCAATAGACAATTGTTCAGGCGGGAAAATGAAAGAAGACTGCGAATATTTGGAAAGGATAGGTAAAGAGCCCATCCTGGGCGAAGGAAGTTAGGCAGGCAGAGAGAAAGTCTGATAACATCTGAAATACTCTTTGATCCGTTTCTCGTGGTTCAGGAGGACCCGAGAGTGAATAATGATGCCAAAATGGCGCCTCCGTAAATGAAGAGTATATTTTCCCATTCGGATTCTATAAGCTGACAATCAATCAGGTTGATTCTCCCTTTATGCACACTTCCTTCTGCTGATACTTCTCTAGAGCTGCCTTCACACTTGTCTTTCGTTTGTAAATGAGAATTTCGCGGCGTGGAATGTTCTCGTTAGTTTCATTACGCCACAGAGAACGTCTGACACCGGCGTAAAAGCAGATGTCATGAAATCAGACACATAAAACGAAACTTTATTTGCAGGCTATGCTGCAGGTCAGAAATACGAGGCACGCTCAGATCTGTCACCGAAGAACAGGTGGCAGGAATAGATACGCTCGATGCGGAGCAGTATTCCATCTGGCGAATTACGCGGGTTTATAGTTCTCGTAAAAACCGGTGGCGTGCTGTATCTCTGCAAGAGCCGACGTCTAGAGCGAGAATATGTCGGGGAAAATTCTGACTGCATTGCCTGTTATGTAGGTCACCTTATATATATATATATGCTGAGTGATGAGGGTTGGGAGGAGAGGAGTCGGGGGCGGGGGGGGGGGGGGAAGCAGCGACGGCAGTATTCGCCAACGGAGTGCACTCACTGTGCAGAAGCAACCGCTAAGAGTGCTGTGTAATTATGGCTACAAGGGTCCTGCAGTTACGATTGCGAACAGATAAGGGTACCAATTACACAGTGGAGGATTGCACTTTCCGATAACGGAAGTACTCTGCCTGACAGAAAAACTGAAGCACCTAGAAGGGAGGAGGGAATGAAACAAGGGTGTGTGAAGTTATTTCAGTGATTACGAAATCGAGATAAATTTGCAAAGAACTAGACAGTACGAGCCCACTAATCAGTATGACGTTGCACCCGGTCTGGCCTGGAAGCGTGGTTGGCTCTGACCACTATGGGACTTAACATCTGAGGTCATCAGTCCCCTAGGACGTAGAACTACTTAAACATAACTAACCTAAGGACATCACACACATCCATGCCCGAGGCAGGATTCGAACCTGCGACCGTAGCGATCGCGCGATTCCAGACAGAAGCGCCTAGAAACGCTCGGCCGCACCGGCCGGCCTTCGAAGCATGCACTGGTTCGGTTGGGAGTAGGACTGTTGATATTTTTAAAAATATTGGAAATAGAAGTATCGATATTTAAAAAATATCATTAGCGGGTCAAGACATATTGAAAAAAAATTAACTATATATCAACGGAAAAAATATCGACAAACCGGCCTAAACAAATATCGGCTGCAAGATGTAAATGTTGAGAATAGGACTGTTGATATTTTTAAAAATATTGGAAATAGAAGTATCGATATTTAAAAAATATCATTAGCGGCTCATGACATATTGAAAAAAAATTAACTATATACCAACGGAAAAAATATCGACAAACCGGCCTAAACAAATATCGGCTGCACAATGTAAATATTGGGAATAGGACTGTTGATATTTTTAAAAACATTGGAAACAGAAGTATCGATGTTTAAAAAATATCTTTATCGGGTCAGGACACATTGAAAAAAATTAACTATACATCAACGGAAAAAATATCGACAAACCGGCCTAAACAAATATCGACTGCACAATTTAAATATTGGGAATAGGACTGTTGAAATTTTTAAAAATATTGGAAACAGACGTATTGATATTTAAAAAATATCATTATCAGTTCATGATACATTGAAAAAAAATTAACTGTATATCGACCAAAAAAATATCGACTTAGCGGCCTAAACAAATATCGGCTGCACAATGAAAATATACTACTAGTTTTAGAACTGTATATTTATGTATTGATTTATTGTTAGATATTTTGTACATCAACAAGCTAACATCCTACTTATCCCCCTTAGAGCAAGAACCGAAAGGAAAACGATGCACGTTCACGCTTGGCGATAACCACTTTGCTGACAATGGTAACTGCAGGTAACTGGCACAATAGAAGGTGTCCGATCTTTCGGTTCCGTCACATGTCGGATATTTCTGGAACACTTCATGTTTTTTCGTTCCTGCAAACGCCAGCGACCTAGCAGTTGCAGTATCAAACTTGTGTGGTGAAGTTAAACGTTGCAGTTTCTGCTGGTAGCACCGAGCGCCGATTACGTCGGGATTTCCCTTCACACGTCTCCGCCCACAGCTAATACCAATCCTGTCATTTGGATCTTTGTTTCATCATTTTCAGCAACTGTTGTAAAAGAATGTCGATGTGAAGAATTAGCACACTATTTGCGTTTAAAATTGTTTTTTTAACGCAACTGATGTGCTGTTTCTTCACATCGGAAATCTCGTTATTCCATTCACATAGTCATCCATCCCCCTCCCCCCCCCCCCCCCCTCTCCAGTACAAAAGCACACAGTGAAAGTAAAACTATGGTTTACTACAATTTCAAAAGAACAACTTCAAATGTTTATCGAAACTTGCGGAAAAATATAGAATAAAAATATCGTCAGTCGATGCTGCAATTAGATATCGATATATCGATGTAGCGCTGAAGAAAATAAAGGCGATATATATCGATAATATTTTGGTCATTGTAGGCATGACGATATATCGATATTTTATCAGCAGCCCAGGTAGGGAAGGTTGTCATAAAGCGGTTGTGTCCTTTCCCGAGGCAAGCAGGTCCACAACTGTTGCAAGTGATCCTTGATACTCTTTGTGCTGGTCCTGGGACGGAGTTGACGTTTGAGCTATTCCCACACGTGTTCTACGGGGGATCTACCTGGCCATGTGTCCATAGAGACATGTGTCGTGTGTGGACGAGAATGGTTCTGTTGAAAAATGCCAGCAGGAGACTGTCGCATCAGAGGTGACACTTGACGACGTTGCGTGTCCTTGTCGCGCTGTCCAACCCGTCAGAGGTCTCTCAATCGCTAGCAGCCCTGACCTGAAGTCATACCCGATGCCTGGCCACCCCTTGACGTCAAGAGTAACACCGTTGTGCCTCCAGAACATTGGAAGGATGGGGTCTTCCCCGATGTAGCCGCTATACTCGCCGACTTTGGTCATCAGGGGCAGTGCTGAACCGTGATTCATCAGCAATCCGTGCTTCTCAGTCACAGCACCACTCCAAATGTAGCCATTTGTGCTGTGCTGTTAGCGGCGCCCTATGTGTGGGCTGTTAATTCCCTTGTCTCAACAGAGGAAAGTCCACTGGACCTGACGGGATACCAATTCTATTCTACACAGAGTACGCGAAAGAACTTGCCCCCCTTCTAACAACCGTGTGCCGCAAGTCTCTAGAGGAACAGAAGGTTCCAAATGATTGGAAAAGAGCACAGGTAGTCCCAGTCTTCAAGAAGGGTCGTTGAGCAGATGCGCAAAACTATAGACCTATATCTCTGACGTCGATCTGTTGTAGAATTTTAGAACATGTGGTTTGCTCGAGTATCATGTCGTTTTTGGAAACTCAGAATCTACTATGTAGGAATCAACATGGATTCCGGAAACAGCGATCGTGTGAGACCCAACTAGCTTTATTTGTTCATGAGACCCAGAAAATATTAGATACAGGCTCCCAGGAAGATTCTATTTTTCTTGACTTCCGGAAGGCGTTCGATACAGTTCCGCACTGTCGCCTGATAAACAAAGTAAGAGCCTACGGAATATCAGACCAGTTGTGTGGCTGGATTGAAGAGTTTTTAGCAAACAGAACACAGCATGTTGTTATCAACGGAGAGACGTCTACAGACATTAAAGTAACCTCTGGCGTGCCACAGGGGAGTGTTATGGGACCATTGCTTTTCACAATATATATAAATGACCTAGTAGATAGTTCGGAAGTTCCATGCGGCTTTTCGCGCATGATGCTGTAGTATACAGAGAAGTTGCAGCATTAGAAAATTGTAGCGAAATGCAGGAAGATCTGCAGCGGATATGCACTTGGTGCAGGGAGTGGCAACTGACCCTTAACATAGACAAATGTAATGTATTGCGAATACATAGAAAGAAGGATCCTTTATTGTATGATTATATGATAGCGGAACAAACACTGGTAGCAGTTACTTCTGTAAAATATCTGGGAGTATGCGTGCGGAACGATTTGAAGTGGAATGATCATATAAAATTAATTGCTGGTAAGGCAGGTACCAGGTTGAGATTCATTGGGAGAGTCCTTAGAAAATGTAGTCCATCAACAAAGGAGGTGGCTTACAAAACACTCGTTCGACCTGTACTTGAGTATTGCTCATCAGTGTGGGATCCGTACCAGATCGGGTTGACGGAGGAGATAGAGAAGATCCACAGAAGAGTGGCGCGTTTCGTCACAGGGTAACCGTGATAGCGTTACGGAGATGTTTAACAAACTCAAGTGGCAGACTCAGCAAGAGAGGCGCTATGCATCGCGGTGTAGCTTGCTCGTCAGGTTTCGAGAGGGTGCGTTTCTGGATGAGGTATCGAATATATTGCTTCCCCCTACTTATACCTCCCGAGGAGATCACGAATGTAAAATTAGAGAGATTAGAGCGCGCACAGAGGCTTTCAGACAGTCGATCTTCCCGCGAACCATACGCGACTGGAACAGGAAAGGGAGGTAATGACAGTGGCACGAAAAGTGCCCTCCGCCACACACCGTTGGGTGGCTTGCGGAATATAAATGTGGATGTAGATGTAGATGTCTGGCTGCTGCTAGTTTCTATCCAATGGCGAGGGATGACGGAGAATGTTGGAGGGAGTCCTTTGCGTGTTCCCGGATTGCTGGCACAGGTGTGAAGGGGAGCTTAGTGCACGGTAAGGCGAAATTCCTTTGTAGTAGTCAGACGTGATCGACCAGTAAATGCCCCCGAATGCCCCGACATGTGAATGCCCCCGAAAGCCGGCCAAATGGGGAGACCCACACTAAAGCCCCTTCCAAAATCCTACAGACGCTGATAACAAAGACTCAGTCTAGTACACGGCATCGCCTTCACTGTGATGACTCAGGGTTTGACGCAGTTCACGGCCCTTATACTCGTGTACCCTACCAGGCTTTGTGACAACACTAAACACCAAAAGCAGTAATGCACTAATACGCGCCGATGGTGTATGTGTATACGAAGTTGCATTGACATCCGACCGTCTTTTCTGGTGCTTCACTTCTTTTTGTTTGGCACTGCACTACGATCTTTTTAGTGCACTTCTGGTTCCTCCAGTTGTGAAGTACACTCCTGGAAATTGAAATAAGAACACCGTGAATTCATTGTCCCAGGAAGGGGAAACTTTTTTGACACATTCCTGGGGTCAGATACATCACATGATCACACTGACAGAACCACAGGCACATAGACACAGGCAACAGAGCATGCACAATGTCGGCACTAGTACAGTGTATATCCACCTTTCGCAGCAATGCAGGCTGCTATTCTCCCATGGAGACGATGGTAGAGATGCTGGATGTAGTCCTGTGGAACGGCTTGCCATGCCATTTCCACCTGGCGCCTCAGTTGGACCAGCGTTCGTGCTGGACGTGCAGACCGCGTGAGACGACGCTTCATCCAGTCCCAAACATGCTCAATGGGGGACAGATCCGGGGATCTTGCTGGCCAGGGTAGTTGACTGACACCTTCTAGAGCACGTTGGGTGGCACGGGATACATGCGGACGTGCATTGTCCTGTTGGAACAGCAAGTTCCCTTGCCGGTCTAGGAATGGTAGAACGATGGGTTCGATGACGGTTTGAATGTACCGTGCACTATTCAGTGTCCCCTCGACGATCACCAGTGGTGTACGGCCAGTGTAGGAGATCGCTCCCCACACCATGGTGCCGGGTGTTGGCCCTGTGTGCCTCGGTCGTATGCAGTCCTGATTATGGCGCTCACCTGCACGGCGCCAAACACGCATACGACCATCATTGGCACCAAGGCAGAAGCGACTCTCATCGCTGAAGACGACACGTCTCCATTCGTCCCTCCATTCACGCCTGTCGCGACACCACTGGAGGCGGGCTGCACGATGTTGGGGCGTGAGCGGAAGACGGCCTAACGGTGTGCGGGACCGTAGCCCAGCTTCATGGAGACGGTTGCGAATTGTCCTCGCCGATACCCCAGGAGCAACAGTGCCCCTAATTTGCTGGGAAGTGGCGGTGCGGTCCCCTACGGCACTGCGTAGGATCCTACGGTCTTGGCGTGCATCCGTGCGTCGCTGCGGTCCGGTCCCAGGTTGACGGGCACGTGCACCTTCCACCGACCACTGGCGACAACATCGATGTACTGTGGAGACCTCACGCCCCACGTGTTGAGCAATTCGGCGGTACGTCCACCCGGCCTCCCGCATGCCCACTATACGCCCTCGCTCAAAGTCCGTCAACTGCACATACGGTTCACGTCCACGCTGTCGCGGCATGCTACCAGTGTTAAAGACTGCGATGGAGCTCCGTATGCCACGGCAAACTGGCTGACACTGACGGCGGCGGTGCACAAATGCTGCGCAGCTAGCGCTATTCGACGGCCAACACCGCGGTTCCTGGTGTGTCCGGTGTGCCGTGCGTGTGATCATTGCTTGTACAGCCCTCTCGCAGTGTCCGGAGCAAGTATGGTGGGTCTGACACACCGGTGTCAATGTGTTCTTTTTCCATTTCCAGGAGTGTATATAACTGAAATTAGAAGCCTAGTGACAGGTGCTGAAAATGGTAGATGCGGTCTCTCTTAAGCAGGTTGAAATATTCTTGTTGTTGTTGTTGTGGTCTTTAGCAGGCAGACAAGTTCGACGCAGCTCACCATGCTTGTCTATCCTGTGCAAGCCTCGTCATTTTTGTATAGCTGTGTGTAACACCACGTTCTGGTATTTTTTAAAACTAAAAATTTGTTGGAACTGACCATGAACATTCCCTATATTTCATACAAAATCATAAATCTCCGTTATAAAGTAGAGAAAATTAAATAAAATAATAATTAGAGCCAGTGGAATAGAGTATTATATGCAAAGTAGCAAGGGACTTCATTCAAAGAGTTTCTAACGAACTTTTGTTTCACAACAGGTATAGAAACACAACGCGTGTATTGTTAACGTCTTTAGCGTCTGCGATTCTTTAGCGTTTGGCAGTCGTTGACATCTGGGAGTCTTTGTGTTCGAAATTTTACTGTCGAATCTTTTAGCGTTCGAGTGCTGTGTATTAGCGTCTCTTTAAGTTCATGCGCCACTGTGTGAAATAGTTAATTTTATTGGAAGTCGGGCTTATTGAAAGTAAATTTTTGTTCGTTTAGTTTACTGTCAAAAGTAAACTGACAGAACTGAGATAACGCTAACATCCAGCGAACGTCTAAATTAGTAAAATATAGATATCATTAATTCCAATTTAAGAACTTCGGTTTTTGCCGAAGCTACTATTCAAACATCGCGTCGCAACTTGCCTTCGATTATAGACTTTGTTTGGACATTTACTATCGATTTAAAATGTGATCATTCATACTAGCGAATCGTATCAAAGAAACGCCGTCAATAAAACGCGAATTAAGGAAAAATTATAGTGTTTTACGATTTTGAACAGAGTATCAAGTGAAGTGAACTGTGTATTCGGTTATCACTCATCATCATCATCATCATCATCATCATCATCATTTAAGACTGATTATGCATTTCAGCGTTCAGTCTGGAGCATAGCCCCCTTATACAGTTCCTTCATGATCCCCTATTCAGTGCTAACATTGGTGCCTCTTCTGATGTTAAACCTCTTACTTCAAAATCATTCTTAACCGAATCCAGGTACCTTCTCCTCGGTCTGCCCCGACTCCTCCTACCCTCTACTGCTGAATCCATGAGTCTCTTGGGTAACCTTGCTTCTCCCATGCGTGTAACATGACCCCACCATCTAAGCCTGTTCGCCCTGACTGCTACATCTATAGAGTTCATTCCCAGTTTTTCTTTGATTTCCTCATTGTGGACACCCTCCTGCCATTGTTCCCATCTACTAGTACCTGCAATCATCCTAGCTACTTTCATATCCGTAACCTCAACCTTGTTGATAAGGTAACCTGAATCCACCCAGCTTTCGCTTCCATACAACGAAGTTGGTCGAAAGATTGAACGGTGCACAGATAACTTAGTCTTGGTACTGACTTCCTTCTTGCAGAAGAGAGTAGATCGTAGCTGAGCGCTCACTGCATTAGCTTTGCTACACCTCGCTTCCAGTTCTTTCACTATGTTGCCATCCTGTGAGAATATGCATCCTAAGTACTTGAAACCGTCCACCTGTTCTAACTTTGTTCCGCCTATTTGGCACTCAATCTGTTTATATTTCTTTCCCACTGACATTACTTTCGTTTTGGAGATGCTAAGCTTCATACCATAGTCCTTACATTTCTGATCTAGCTCTGAAATATTACTTTGCAAACTTTCAATCGAATCTGCCATCACAACCAAGTCATCCGCATATGCAAGACTGCTTATTTTGTGTTCACATATCTTAATCTCACCCAGCCAGTCTATTGTTTTCAACATATGATCCATAAATAATATGAAAAACAGTGGAGACAGGTTGCAGCCTTGTCTTACACCTGAAACTACTCTGAACCATGAATTCAATTTACCGTCAACTCTAACTGCTGCCTGACTATCCATGTGAAGACCTTTAATTGCTTGCAAAAGTTTGCCTCCTATTCCATAATCTTGTAGAACAGACAATAACTTCCTCCTAGGATCCGGGTCATAAGCCTTTTCTAGATCTATAAAGCATAGATACAATTACCTGTTCCACTCGTAACATTTCTCCATTATTTGACGTAAGCTAAAGATCTGGTCCTGACAACCTCTAAGAGGCCTAAACGCTCACTGATTTTCATCCAATTTGTCCTCAACTAATACTCGCACTTTCCTTTCAACAATACCTGAGAAGATTTTACCCACAACGTTGATTAAAGAGATACCTCTGTAGTTCTTACAATCTTTTCTGTTTCCATGTTTAATGATTGGTGTGATTACTGCTTTCGTCCAGTCTGATGGAACCTGTCCCGACTCCCACGCCATTTCAGTTATCCTGTGTAGCCATTTAAGACCTGACATTCCACTGTATTTGATGAGTTCCGACTTAATTTCATCCACTCCAGCCGCTTTATTGCACTGCACTCCATTGACCATTTTCTCCACTTCCTTACGGAGCGGGGTGGCGCAGTGGTTAGACACTGGACTCGCATTCGGGAGGACGACGGTTCAATCCCGCGTCCGACCATCCTGATTTAGGTTTTCCGTGATTTCCCTAAATCAGTCCATGCAAATGCCGGGATGGTTCCTCTGAAAGGGCACGGCCGACTTCCTTCACCATCCTTCCCTAATCCGATGAGACCGATGACCACGCTGTCTGGTCTCCTTCCCCAAACCAACCAACCAACCAACCAACCAACCAACCAATCTCTACTTCCTCAAATGTAATCCTATTTCCATCATCATACCTATCCCATTGTACATCGAAATCTGAAACATTACTGATCGTATTTTCACCTACATTGAGCAACTCTTCAAAATATTCCCTCCATCTGCCCAAGGCATCAACAGGATTCACCAGCAGTTTTCCTGACCTATCCAAAGTACTTGTCATTTCCTTCTTACCTCCCTTTCGAAGACTGCTAATTACACTCCAGAATGGTTTTGCAGCAGCTTGACCCAAAGTCTCCAACCTGTTTCCAAAGTCTTCCCAAGATTTCTTCTTGGATACTGCAATTATCTGTTTGGTTTTGTTTCTTTCTTCAACATAACTTTCTCTGTCTACCTGAGTTCTAGTATGTAGCCATTTTTGATAAGCCATCTTTTTACCTTTTACAGGCTGCCTTACTGTGTCATTCCACCAAGCTGTTTGTTTCATCCTAGCTTTACACACTAGTGTTCCAAGGCATTCTTTAGCCACTTCTTGTACTGTGTCCCTGTACATTGTCCATTCCTTTTCCAATGACTGTAATTGACTACATTCAACTAACTGGTACCTTTCCGAGATCACTGTTATGTACTTGTGCCTTATGTCCTTATCCTGAAGTTTCTCCACTCTTATCCTCCTACATATGGACCTGACCTCCTGCACTTTCAGCCTCTCAATACCAGTTTCGCTGCAGATTAAATAGTGATCAGTGTCGTCAAAGAATCCCCTGAATACTCGTGTGTCCCTCACAGCCTTCCTGAATTACTGATCTGTTATTATATAGTCAATGACAGATCTGGTTCCCCTGCCTTCCCAAGTATACCGGTGAATGTTCTTATGTTTAAAAAAGGAGTTTGTGATTACTAAGCCCATATGGCACAGAAATCCAAGCGTTGTTTATCGTTCCTGTTGGCCCCAATATCCTCTCCAAATTTACCCATAACCTTTTTATACCCTTCTGTTCGATTTCCAATCCTGGCATTAAAATCATCCATGAGCAGAACACTGTCCTTGTCCTTTACTCTAACAATATGTCCTAGATGTCCAGCCTTATTCCGAAGTAACTGGTATCCCAACTGTCAGGACCACTTACTTCTAGTATCCCAACTGTCAGGACCACTTACTTGGCCACTCAACACAGGGTTGTCGCGACCACGTAATACGCGCGCATTTCCCTCACTCCCTACCGCTCCGCACATGCTCTGCTTTGCATTAGATAGATCGACAGCTGTGGTGTGTAACAATGAAGGAACCACCTGAGAGTAAACAACAATAGTCAGGGAAAGCACTTCAGATGGGTGACTGGCAGGGTGCTAGAATATGGAAACAGCGTGCTATGGGCAGCCACGCAGGCCAGCGGAGAAATGACTAACATTTGAAAGATTGAATTCATTTTTCCCACCCTTTCTATTCTACATGGTGTCCCAGGCCTTTGAGGTCAAATTGAAACCGATAATAGTGGTTCCATAGCCGATTATACTCGTATTGAGATAGGGAACTAATGGTCGGAAACGCGTGTTTATCGTGTTGTGGACATACACAGCATACTCCACATAACAAGAACGTAGCTCATCGCAATTGTTCAAAGCGACGACCGCAATTCTCAGTGCATGTATTGTTGTACTGTAACGGCGCAAGCAGTTCTGCAGCACTCTCGCACAGATCCCGGGTGTCCAGGGGCGTTTCCAGAAGTCGGTCAAGGGTGGGGGGCTTAATGGGGGGGGGGGGGGGGGGGAGGGGCTTTGGTGGAATGGAATACCACTTAACAAAAGGAGAGTTGAGGTCCTCCACCGACAAACTGGTAAAATTTGGTTTTGCTTAAAGTGGTTTCTGGTGAATGTTTTGGAGTACAGGGTAAGAAAAAGTGTATTAATAAATAATAAGACGCCAGTTTTAAGTTAAATGATATTTATTGGCTTAGATAGTAAGCTATTTTCTGGTGTTATTCTTTTGTTAAAATGTGTTTGAAATACATTGCAACCTATATTGTTGCATAATTATAAAAAAGGAATGAATCTGTTGGAGTAAAATATTCGCTGATTTCTGAAATTTATGCAGTGTAATATGATGCTCCATGGGGCGTGGGGGGTGGCTATAGCCCCCCCCCCCTCCCCCTTGCCACTGCCCTGCGGGTGTCTGTTGCTCACCGGAACAGGCAGCGGGTAATAAACAGTATGCACCCCTGACCACCAAACAGACGTACTGCACACAACATAGTGTGTCACGTGATGATCGCATCCATCTCCCTGGCACATTAACCTGTGCCGCATGCGCACCGCCACCCCTGGTGTTTGTTGTCCATTGCGTCAGGAGACTTGTGACGTGTCCATAGTGAGGAGGGTTACTGCGTACAGTGGATGACGCGTAGTCAAAGATAGAATGTTACTCGTCACGACAGTTGACAGACACACATTTAATGTATAGTACGGCAGGATGTAGTGCTCGAAAAACAGCACGACAGTACAGAGAACGCTTTCCCAGCAGGCGTCATCCTATTTTGTCTCTGCCGATACCAGTTCACGAGAGGCGGGGTCGTTCATTCCACAGATTGCCGCCAAGGTTCCCCTCCAAAATCATGTCCGAACATTAGACTTTAAGGAGATGGTGTTGGATAGTTTGGCCGACCACACAGCAATAATTCATCGCCAATCTGCCCGTGAAAAGCTCACTTCGAAGGATGATGATGATGATGATGTTTGGTTTGTGGGGCACTCAACTATGTGGTTATCAGCGCCGTACAAATTCTCAATTTTTGCTCAGACCACTCTCGCCACTGTCATGAATGATGATGAAATGATGAGGACAACACAAACACTCAGTCATCTCGAGGCAGGTGAAAATCCCTGACCCCGCCGGGCATCGAACCTGGGACCCCATGCACTTCGAAGGATACAGTACCGAGAGTACTGTTGGAACAGGTATTACACTCCTGTCAGAAAGAACATCTGTAATGGATCTTCCACTGTAGTGCCGAACATTGTACAGTTTGTATTGTTCACGGATGATGTCTCATTCACGCGTGATGGTGTTTTCAATAGCTGCAACAGCCATGTCTGGAGTGAGGACAATCCCCGTGCCACAAACATAGGTGACAACCAGCAACTATTGTGTGCCAGCGTATGAGCGAGCATTGTCCGAGATCACCTAATAGGACCTCATTTGCTGCCTCTCCGTTTGACTTGTCCACGTTGCCTGATGTTCCTGCGAGATGTTTTGCCACAGTTCTTGGAGACTGTACCGCTTGTTGTCTGCGATAGGACGTGGTTTCAAGGCTATTCTGCAACAGTACACTTCGATGTTAATGTCCGTGAACACCTGGGCAACACGACATCATCGCTGGAGTGGAAGGGGAGAACGGCGCGATCGTCAGATCTCACACCCTGGGACTTTTTCAAATGATTCAAATGGCTCTAAGCACTATGGGACCTAACATCTGTCATCAGTCCCGTAAGACGTTAGAACTACTTAAATCTAACTAACCAAAGCACATCACACACATCCATGCCCGAGGCAGGATTAGAACCCGACCGGAGCAGCAGCGCGGTTCCGGACTGATGCTCCTAGAAACGCTCGGCCACAGCGGCCGGCGGGACTTTTTCCTCTGGGGGATTAAATCAAGACGGTTTGTGAAACGCCCGTAGATAAAGGGTCCAAGATGCCTGTGTCATGTTACAACAGACACCAGGGATGTTTGAGATAGTGTGGCAAAACTTCATGCAGCGTCGCCATGCATGAATTGAGACTGGCGGGCATCACTTTGAACAGTTACTGTGAGCTACGATGTTGTTATGCCATGCACACTTTGTGTGTCCATAACAAAATCAATATGTATTTCCGACCGTTGATACTCCATCTCAATATAATCGGATGTGGACATACTACCGCCTGTTTCAATTTGATCTAAACGGTTTCAGACACCAAGTATTAGTCTTAATAATAGTTGATGCACTTAGTTAACAACTTTTCGTAATTCCGTCAGTCTTTGGCCTTGAGGATACACACTTAGGTCGCTGTCCAAAGAAGTCCACAAGCTCTTTATCTAAGGGGATGGAACACAGCTCGTGTTCCGAAGCCTGATTTCTGCTTGTGTGAGAGAGAGGGCCAGAAAGAATTTGTTTTCTGGAGGCCACCGGAGGTCTGATACTTTTAAATGAGCTGTTTTGACTGGCGAGGCTGGCCGCAATGTCACCGGCTGTTCTTATTCCGAGACTAGTAAAATGTTCCCGACGATAATGCCAGTTCTTGCTTGCATTTAACGAGGTGTGTTAATATTCTTTCTAATATATTATCAGATTAATTAATCCAGTTATCCAGTGTTTCCTTTGTTGACTTGGATAGGGGGCGATAGGTAAACTTTCGGTACCTTGTGTTAATAAAAAGTTTTGCATAGTGTTTCGTTTCTCTGCTAAATATATTTCAAAAGTGTTTTATATTCTTTCCGATACATCGCCAGTTTAATTAATCCAATATTGTTAGTTTTTTTTCTTTCGGAACTTCAACTCTTGGTGATAAATAACCTTTAGTGTGTCTTGTGTTCATATATAGCACTGTTTTGCATTTCTTCCCTGCTGAACATGTCGCTGAAGTGTTTTAATATTCTTCCCGAGGTATTGTCCTTTTAATTAACTGTATTTACAGGGTTATTACAAATGACTGAAGCGATTTTACAGCTCTACAATAACTTTATTATTTGAGATATTTTCACAATGCTTTGCACACACATACAAAAACTCAAAAAGTTTTTTTAGGCATTTACAAATGTTCGATATGTGCCCCTTTAGTGATTCGGCAGACATCAAGCCGATAATCAAGTTTCTCCCACACTCGGCGCAGCATGTCCCCATCAACGAGTTCGAAAGCATCGTTGATACGACCTCGCAGTTCTGGCACATTTCTTGGTAGAGGAAGTTTAAACACTGAATCTTTCACATAACCCCACAGAAAGAAATCGCATGGGGTTAAGTCGGGAGAGCGTGGAGGCCATGACATGAATTGCTGATCATGATCTCCACCACGACCGATCCATCGGTTTTCCAATCTCCTGTTTAAGAAATGCCGAACATCATGATGGAAGTGCGGTGGAGCACCATCCTGTTGAAAGATGAAGTCGGCGCTGTCGGTCTCCAGTTGTGGCATGAGCCAATTTTCCAGCATGTCCAGATACACGTGTCCTGTAACGTTTTTTTCGCAGAAGAAAAAGGGGCCGTAAACTTTAAACCGTGAGATTGCACAAAACACGTTAACTTTTGGTGAATTGTAAATTTGCTGCGCGAATGCGTGAGGATTCTCTACCGCCCAGATCCGCACATTGTGTCTGTTCACTTCACCATTAAGAAAAAATGTTGCTTCATCACTGAAAACAAGTTTCGCACTGAACGCATCCTCTTCCATGAGCTGTTGCAACCGCGCCGACAATTCAAAGCGTTTGACTTTGTCATCGGGTGTCAGGGCTTGTAGCAATTGTAAACGGTAAGGCTTCTGCTTTAGCCTTTTCCGTAAGATTTTCCAAACCGTCGGCTGTGGTACGTTTAGCTCCCTGCTTGCTTTATTCGTCGACTTCCGCGGGCTACGCGTGAAACTTGCCCGCACGCGTTCAACCGTTTCTTCGCTAACTGCAGGCCGACCCGTTGATTTCCCCTTACAGAGGCATCCAGAAGCTTTAAACTGCGCATACCATTGCCGAATGGAGTTAGCAGTTGGTGGATCTTTGTTGAACTTCGTCCTGAAGTGTTGTTGCACTGTTATGACTGACTGATGTGAGTGTATTTCAAGCACGACATATGCTTTCTCGGCTCCTGTCGCCATTTTGTCTCACTGCGCTCTCGAGCGCTCTGGCGGCAGAAACCTGAAGTGCGGCTTCAGCCGAACAAAACTTTATAAGTTTTTCTACATATCTGTAGTGTGTCGTGACCATATGTCAATGAATGGAGTTACAGTGAATTTATGAAATCGCTTCAATCATTTGTAATAGCCCTGTACTCAGTGTTTTCTTTGTCCACCGGGGCGCGTGGTGGTAGGCGACTATAGGGGGCTACTTGTACGAATAGGTACTGACTTCGGGCTGTCAGACAAGACGTCCTCTTGTTTATGTAGTATCTTCAGCTCTTTTCTGCATGTTTCCCTACCAGTGAAGTACATAATTAGTCAATAATAATAATAATAATAATAATAATAAATCGTATGGTTCACTCCGTAAATGTGTCATGGAATTAAGTAGTGCAACTGTTCCTCTTTTCATTGTTTCTTCTGTCCACATATGGGAAGTTCGCCAAGTTCCTTATAAGAATATTGTGTTCCTTCCCAACCAGTCAGTAAATAACACTATCTTGTGAATGTCAGTGTATGACGTTTCCACTGATAAAATTACCAAATATGCAGCAACCAGTCGCAAAATCATGTTTTATTTATTCACTTTTGCAAATAGATTAACAGCCATCATCAGTGCTACAAATACAAGAATAAAAATAATTAATAACAGTGACCAAATGAATAAATGTGCATAAAGCAACGTAAACCAATTAAATGTATATAGACGCATTAAACCATTTAAAATACACATACAAATTTACCTTTCAACCAATATGTGCCCTGAGTAGTAATACTGTCTTAAGCAGAGGTCAAACATAAAGTGATACATCGAGAATTGGCTATGACTACGAGAAACCATAAGGGGGCGCTGCAAAGGAAACCCGCCCTCTATGCGAAAAGATACAACTAAAATAAAAATAAGAAGAAGAAAGAGCTATGACATACAAAGTGAGGTAAAATATAATGATATAATACTAAAATATTTACATGAAATGGATATATTAACAAAGATTTTGTCAACCACATAGTACAGTTATATACGCCAAAAAGCGATTGTACAAATTAGTAAAAAGGAGCAAACATGGATGAGAAACACACCATCTAAAAATTTTTAAATTTTTTTAAAATTATTTATCATATTTTTATCCAAGTTTTGCAGCGCCCCCTTATGGTTTCTCGTTGTCATAGTCAATTCTCGATGAATCACTTTATGTTTGACCTCTGCATATTTGGTAATTTTATGGTTTACGGTCGCTGCACGACTTGGGAACCACGTGGAGCCCACAATTCATAAGTTTCTACTGATGGTGGCGTAAATCTAATTGTAGTGCTCATGTGCCCATCATCAATTACAATAAATGTTAATATGAATTTATCGCTGTGTTATTCGAAATTCTGGCAATAATATTCCCCTTTTAAACGTTTTTTGAATTAATTAGATTGCATTGAGGCACGCTTCCTGTTGCTGCATGTCAGCGCCTCTAATTAAAACAAATAGCTAGCGCATTACTTACTGGCTGAATGATTGATCTCCAATAGCTGTGACGATATTGGCTCCATGGAAACAGCTATGCTATTACTCCACGGGCATTCAGGAGGCAGTTACAACTACGTGAGAGCGATTTGTGTGAGTGAGCAGATGGACTGCTAAATCACGAGTTCCTGTAGCTCATCATCATCATCTTGAGGCAAAGCACACGCTTTGAGGAGTAATGTATCAGAGAAACGTGTAGCTGTGTCAGCATAATTGCTGAAAGTGTACTATCTACATCTACATCTACATCCATACACCGCAAGCCACCTGACGGTGTGTGGCGGAGGGTACCCTGAGTACCTCTATCGGTTCTCCCTTCTATTCCAGTCTCGTATTGTTCGTGGAAAGAAGGATTGTCGGTACGCTTCTGTGTGGGCTCTAATCTCTCTGATTTTATCCTCATGGTCTCTTTGCGAGATATACGTAGGAGGGAGCAATATACTGCTTGACTCTTCGGTGAAGGTATGTTCTCGAAACTTTAACAAAAGCCCGTACCGGGCTACTGAGCGTCTCTCCTGCAGAGTCTTCCACTGGAGTTTATCTATTATCTCCGTAACGCTTTCGCGATTACTAAATGATCCTGTAACGAAGCGCGCTGCTCTCTGTTGGATCTTCTCTATCTCTTCTATGTACCCTATCTGGTACGGATCCCACACTGTTGAGCAGTATTCAAGCAGTGGGCGAACAAGCGTACTGTAACCTACTTCCTTTGTTTTCGGATTGCATTTCCTTAGGATTCTTCCAATGAATCTCAGTCTGGCATCTGCTTTACCGACGATCAACATTATATGATCATTCCATTTTAAATCACTCCTAATGCGTACTCCCAGATAATTTATGGAATTAACTGCTTCCAATTGCTGACCTGCTATTTTGTAGTTAAATGATAAGGGAACTATCTTTCTACGTATTCGCAGCACATTACATTTGTCTACATTGAGATTCAATTGCCATTCCCTGCACCATGCGTCTATTCGCTGCAAATACTCCTGCATTTCAGTACAAATTTCCATTGTTACAACCTCTCGATACACCACAGCATCATCTGCAAAAAGCCTCAGTGAACTTTCGATCTCATCCACAAGGTCATTTATGTATATTGTGAATAGCAACGGTCCCACGACACTCCCCTGCGGCACACCTGAAATCACTCTTACTTCGGAAGACTTCTCTCCATTGAGAATGACATGCTGCGTTCTGTTATCTAGGAACTCTTCAATCCAATCACACAATTGGTCTGATAGTCCATATGCTCTTACTTTGTTCATTAAACGACTGTGGGGAACTGTATCGAACGCCTTGCGGAAGTCAAGAAACACGGCGTCTACCTGTGAACCCGTGTCTATGGCTCTCTCAGTCTCGTGGACGAATAGCACAAGCTGGGTTTCACATGACCGTCTTTTTCGAAACCCATGCTGATTCCTACAGAGTAGATTTCTACTCTCCAGAAAATTCATTATACTCGAACATAATACGTGTTCCAAGATTCTACAACTGATCGATGTTAGAGATATAGGTCTATAGTTCTGCTCATCTGTTCGACGTTATTTCTCGAAAACGGGGATGACCTGTGCCCTTTTCCAATGTTTTGGAACGCTACGCTCTTCTAGAGACCTACGATACACCGCTGCAAGTAGGGGGGGGGGGGGGGGTGGCAAGTTCCTTCGCTTACTCTGTGTAAAATCGAAGTGGTATCCCATCAGGTCCAGCGGCCTTTCCTCTTTTGAGCGCTTTTAATTGTTTTTCTATCCCTCTGTCGTCTATTTCGATATCTACCATTTTGTCATCTGTGCGACAATCTAGAGAAGGAACTACAATGTTGTGTACGCTAGCCTCGACTTTTTAGCGTGGGTGCGCACTTGCGATTTATTTATTAGATTTACATATGGATTAGATGGAAATATGTAAAATTGACTCTACCCTATCGAGTCTGGGCTCGAATAAAACGTCTTCATACGCAGAATATGATGGCGAGGTCGGAGTATGTAAGAAATGAAGGGCAGGAGACCACGGCACCTTGCAATAGCTTTACAATCAGGTCCCAAAAATCACACTGTATAACTAAGATGAGAAGCTTCACAGTTAGAGATGATCTATACCGGAAAAAACCTCCACTGACTACTCAACCAATGCTAGCAGTCGTCACAACTACACAACAGCAGACAAGGAAAGCAGTAAAAGACAGGTATCCTTATGGCTGCATTTACTGAGGCGACAAAAGTCAAGGCATGCCTCCTCATATCGTGTCAGACCTTTTGCACGGCGTAATGCAGCAACTGGACACGGCATGGAATCAACGAACCGCTGAGTGTCCCCTGCAGAAATGTCGAACCATGGTGCCGTTATAGACGTCCATAATTGTGAAAGTGTTGCCGGTGCATAATTTTGTGTGCGATCTGATCTCTCGATTATGTCTGACAAATGTTCAATAGGATTCATGTCGGGCGATTTGAGTGGGCAAATCATTTGCCCGAACTATCTAGAATGTTCTTCGAACGAATGGTGAACAATTGTGGACTAGTGATGTGGGGCATTGTCATCCACAAAAATGACATTGTCGTTTGGGAACATGAAGTCCGTGAATTGTCTCCAGGTAGCTGGACATAACCATGTGTACCAGAATGAGATTTTCACTCCGCTGCAGAGTGAAAATCTCATTCTGGAAACATCCCTCAGGCTGCGGCTAAGCCGTGTCTCCGCAATATCCTTTCTTTCAGGAGTGCTAGTTCTGCAGGGTTCGCAGGAGAGCTTCTCTTAAGTTTGGAAGGTAGGAGACGAGGTACTGGCAGAAGTGAAGCTTTGAGGACGGGGCGTGCGTCGTGCTTGGGTTGCTCAGTTGCTCATTTGCCTTTCGTGGGCAATCGCTCTATCAACTGAGCTACCCAAGCACGACTCACGCCCCGTCCTCACAGCTTTACTTCCGCCAGTACCTCGTCTCCTACTTTCCAAACTTTACTGCAGAGTGAAAATCTCATTCTGGAAACATCCCTCAGGCTGCGGCTAAGCCGTGTCTCCGCAATATCCTTTCTTTCAGGAGTGCTAGTTCTGCAGGGTTCGCAGGAGAGCTTCTCTTAAGTTTGGAAGGTAGGAGACGAGGTACTGGCAGAAGTGAAGCTTTGAGGACGGGGCGTGCGTCGTGCTTGGGTTGCTCAGTTGGTAGAGCACTTGCCCGCGAAAGGCAAAGGTCCCGAGTTCGAGTCTCGGTCCGGCACACAGTTTTAATCTGCCAGGAAGTTTCATAACGATGTATAGTCAGTGATCTGTTCAGTTGGAGCAGTGGACCCAATCCATTCTATGTAAATGCAGCCCACACCATTATGCAGTGACCAACAGCTTCCACAGTCCCTTGTTGACTACTTGGGTCCACGGTTTCGTGGGTTCTGCACCACACTCGAACCGTACCATCAGCTCGTTTCCTTTTTCTTCTTATTCTTCTTCTCTTTCTTTTTGAGTAATCAGTCTTCCCAGTGGTCCTATGCTGGTTCATCACGAATTCCACTCCTGTGCCAATCTCTTCATCTCAGAGTAGCACTTGCAACCTATGTCCTCAATTATTTGGCTGGATACATTCAATCTCTGTCGTCCTATACAGTTTTTACCCTCCACAGCTCCCCCTAATACCATGGAAATTATTCCCTGATGTCGTAACAGACGTCCTACCATCCTGTCCCTTCTTCTTGTCACTGTTTTTCATATACTCCTTTCCTCTCCGGTTCTGCACACAACATTCTTATTTCTTACATTATAAGTGCAAATAATTTTTAGTATTCATCTGCAGCACTGCATCTCAAATGCTTCAATTCTCTTCTGTTCCGATTTTCCCACAGATCATGTTTCACTACCATACAAAGCCGTGCTCCAAACGTACATTCTGAGAAATTTCTTCCTCAAATTAAGATCTTTATTTGATACCAGTAGACTTCTCCTAGCCAGGAAAGCCGTTTAAACCAGTGGAAGTCTGCTTCTGATGTCCTCCTTGCTCCATCCGTCATTAGTTGTTTTACTGGTAGGTAACAGAATTCCTTGGCTCCATCTACTTCGTGACAATCAATCCTGTTGTTCTCTCACAGTTCTCATTTGTGCTACATCTCATTACCGTCGCCTTTCTTCGATTTACTCTCAATCCATATTCTGTACTCATTAGACTTATACTCCATTCAGCACAGCCTGTAATTCTTCTTCACTTTCATCGAGAACAGCAATATCAGCAGTGAATCTTATTATTACGTCTTTTCACATTGAATTTTTAAAAAATACCACTCATGAACCTTTTTTTTTTCATCATAGGATCTTTGATGTATAGATTGAACAGAAAGGGCGAAAGACTACATCCCTGTTCTAAACCCTTTTTAATCTTGGTCTTCCACTCTTATAATTCATTCCTGGCTCTTAGACATGCTGTATATTACCTGTCTCTCCCTACAACTTACTTCTGTTTTTATTATCACTTGGAACATCTTGCACCATTTGACATTCTCGAACGCTATTTCCAAGTCGACAGTTCCTATGAAGTATCTTGATTTTTCTTTAGTCTTGATGCATTATCAACCGCCACGTGCTTGCGCATGTATGTGATGGAGACACTTAACATTTATAATGTCATCCCTCTTGGATGCCTATGTGCTACTTACGACAATTTTGTAAGGCCTGCGTATTATAGGCAACGATTAACGTCACCATTGTTTGCCTTGATGTTGTAACCTGTATGTCTCCTAAGGTATGTAACCAAATTTATATGTATACATGTTATATAAGTGGAATCCAAGCCCACTTTTTTAGTTTTTTCTGTCCTCTCTAGATCAATGATGGCGGCTTTAGTTTCGCTGAAAACGGTAATCATTGAATAAAAAGAATTGCTGCCATCTTGGCTACCAGTTTATTGTTTTAAAAGATCGCAATCTATAGGAGACAGAAGGAAAAGAGGACGTTACGATGAAGGCAATTGTGTGCCACCACATGAGACATCCTTCCGGGTTCTCTAGTGACGATGGCGAAGATCCAAACAAGTGGCTGAAGGTATATGAGCGTAAAGCCAAATTTAACAAACGGGATGACACTGTGTTTGGATAACAAATTTTTCTACTTGGAGGGCACTGCCAAGTAATGTTATGAGAACAACGAGGAGAAGTTCACAAGCTGGGAAGTATTACAGGCGGAACTGCGGAAGTATTTCGGCGACACACAACGACAGATGTGCAAAGCTGAAGATAAATTAAAGTGCAGGGCACAGCGTCTAGGAGAAACTACAGCATCCAACATTCAAGACGTCTTGGAGGTGTGTAAAATAGTGGATCCTAGAATGAAAGAGGAAGATAAGGTTGCACATCTCGTGAAGAGTGTTGCTGAGGACATATATCAAGCCCTACTCCTGAAGGAGGTTTTGACAGCAGACGACTTCATAAAATGGTGCCAGTATTTCGAGACAATGCATCAAAAAAGACTTACATGCAAGAAGTTTGAACGGCTTCCAAACGTCGTATCGATGTCTGTGTTGGAGGAAGGAACTGATTTCACAAGTGTTCTTCGTCAGATAGTGAGAGAGGAAGTTCAGAAGGCACTTGGATTGCACGGCGAGCAAAAAACCGAGACGCTTCAAGAGGTCATAAGGGAGGAAGTGGAACAGACATTGAACCCAATCTCCCGTCCTTCATTTCCCTTTAAAACGGTGAAAAAGTCGAGACCCAGGCGGAGTTACGTTCCTACAAAGCTGCATGAGGAACCTGTTTGGGCACCGAGGAAGACTGACGTCTGGAGTACCCAGGATAATCAACCAGAATGTTTCCACTGCGGACGACCAGGGCATGTGGTGCGCTATTTTCGGGAAAGGCGGCGGATATTTGATGACGCCCGTGCCAGAAGACAGCAGACCGATCTTAGCCGACACCAACTCTGGGACGACGAAGATAAACAAGAAGATGTGGATGCAGGACGACCTAGGTCACCATCGCCTCAAGCTAGCCGCTGGAGAAGACGCTCTCCAACACGCCGATCAAGGTCTCCATCGCCGTTTAGGAACTCCAGCCGATCACCTAGCCGCCGCAACCTGGAAAACTAAAGGGCACGACCTTCCTTGGAGGTGAGGCCGCCGAAGAGAAAAATTCTCCGCCGTCGATCACTACAAAAATGACAGGAAACTACGTCGATATCCTCATGGATGGACGACCAGCCCAAGCTGTTGTGGACTCTGGAGCACCATATTCAGTCATTTCAGAGAAGTACCGTCGCCAGTTGCAGAAAACCGTCTCTGCTGAAGGTGGCTAATGGGAAATATGTAAATCCTGCAGGAAGATGTGTCATTCGTGTGGGTATAAGTGGCCATACACAGCCCTTAGATTTCATCGTCTTACAAGAGTGTAGTCATGACGTCATTCTCGGATGGGTATTTTTGGAAGCTTCTCAGGCAATTACAGATTGTGGTCGCTCGAAGATTATGCTAGACGAGATGAGATGCTGTGGACAGGAAGATGCGCTTCCAAGTGTGTGGAGACTATGTGTGCTGGATGAAGTGATCATTCCTGCAGTCAGCGCTAGAAAGGTAACAGTCACGTGTCATGCTATGCATCAACCCATGGATCTTGTAGTAGAATGTAAGAGAAGCATACCACTGAAGAATAACTTGGTCATCCCAGCCTCTGTCGTCTCATTTAAGGACGGATTCGGTGAATTGTGGATAGTTAACTGTCGCTGAGAACCGCAGATCCTTCCAAGACGCATGTGCGTGGCAAACGCTGACCCGTTAATTGAAGAACAGCTAAGCTTCATAGAAACCTCCCATGCCGAGTCTGTGGGCGAAATTAGCGCTACCACTACAAGATCTTCTAGCTCGACTATTACCAGATTTCACTAAGGAACAACAGAAGCAGCTACTTGCCATTCTTCAAGAGTTCTCTGAAAGCTTCAAACCACAGGTGAGGATCAAATTAGACAAATCGACGGTGAAGCAGCGGATTAACACTGGAGACCATCAACCAATAAGCCAGAGAGCATACCATGTGTCAGCAACAGAACGTCGAATAATTCGCGACAAGGTAGAAAAAATGATAAAGAATGACATCATTCAGCCTTCGCAGAGCCCATGGTCGTCACCAGTGGTCCTCATCAGGGAGAAGAATGGCGGTTGGCGTTTTTTGGGTTGAATTCAGGAAGCTTAATAAGATAACTGAAAAGGACGTTTACCCTTTTTTGAAGGACATCATCTTTCAGCCAGTGACTGTAATAAAAACTTGTAACAATCACTGGTGGAAAGATGATGTCCTTCAAAAAATTTTTTATGACTGTGAATCCCAGCTACAACAAGTTTATTCGACGTTTACCCCCTTCCACGAATTGACGATACAGTAGATCGTCTGAAGGGGGCTGAGCTTCTCTCAACCATGGACATGTACTCGGATTCTGGCAAATCGAAGTAGATGAGGCTGATCGTGAGAAAACTGCATTCATCACCCCTGAGGGCCTGTATGAGTTGAAGGTAATGCCTTTTGGTCTGTGTAATGCACCAGAAACTTTTGAACGGATGATGGATAATCTTCTACGTCACCTGAAGTGGACGATGTGTCTTTGTTATTTAGACGACATTAGAGAGTTATCACATTTGATGAACACATAAAAAGACTGAGGGCCGTTCTTAAGTGTCTCCAACAAGGCGGACTGAAACTTAATCCAAGAAAGTGTCTCTTCGGAGCAAAAGAAATTAAAATACTTTGACACCGTGTGTCAAACGAAGGTGTGCGGCCAGACCCAGAAAAGGCGAGATCCATACGGAATTTCCTGTTCCTAAAAGTATTAGAGATGTGAGAAGCTTTCTCGAGTTATGTTCTTATTACTATCGTTTTATCAAAGACTTTTGTATCAAAGCCAGGCCACTCCAAGAGTTGTTGAAAGCTGATGCTAAATTTATCTGGGGTGGTGCTCAACAAGATTCTTTCGATGTGTTGCGAAAAGCTCTGACGACTGACCCTGTACTTGGTCTGTATGATGAGAGAGCACATACAGAACTACACACAGATGCCAGCGGGTATGGGATCGGTGCTGTTCTGGTGCAAATTTCTAATGGAAAAGAGAAGGTTATAGCCTATGCTTCTAGGACACTTGCGAAAGCCGAGAGACTCAACTACAGAATGAGAATGTCTTACTGTGATCTGGGCCATGTGCAAATTTCGACAGTATCTCTATGGAAGGCCATTCACAGTTGTTACAGACCATCATTCACTTTGTTGGTTGACAGGTCTTAAGGATCCAACAGGACGACTCGCCAGGTGGGCACAACGTCTTCAGGAGTATGACAGTACCATAGTGTACAAAAGTGAAAGAAAACACCAAGATGCCGACTGTCTCTCAAGAAACTCTGTGCAAGACCATCAAGACTTTGATGAAGATAGTGGCTGTCTCACTGCACTCGAGGACCTCTCTGCTGAGCAGAGGAAGGACGCCAATATATCTCAAATTATGGTTGCCTCAAATCGGTCAGAGGATTTGAAAGGACAATTTAAGGTAGTTAATGGATTACTTTGCAATAAAAACTTTGATCGGTTTGGAAAGATGTGGCTATCAGTGATTCCTAAACACATGCGTTTAGATGTTCTCCAGAAATTCCTTGACTCACCTGAGGCCAGACATTTAGGATTTATTAAGACAAACGATAGAACAAGAGAGTTTTCTGGCCAGGTTTATTTAGGGGTCACTATGTGTCGCACTGTCGAGAGCGCCAGAGGAGAAAGGCAGTTCCTCAGAAACCACCTGGCCGACTCATACTAATTCCACCAGCCGAAACGCCTTTCCAGCGTGTTGGGATTGACCTCCTCGAATGATTTCCAACGGTGGCAATAGATGGATTATTGTTTGTACTGATTATCTGACACGCTATGCCATTACAAAAGCCATGAAAACAACCGAAGCATCCGAGATAGCCAAATTCATCACGGAAGACATTGTATTAAAACACGGTGCTCTAAGGTCGTTAATTACGGATCGAGGGAAAGTTTTTCAATAGAATCTTGTGACAGAGATAAAACGTCGGTGCAAATTACTCATCACATGACGACTGCCTACCATCCGCAGACTAACGGGCTTACTGAACGCCTTAATAAGACCTTGGCCGACATGCTATCAATGTTCGTCAATGTTGAGCACAGCAACTGGCATGAGGCGCTACCTTTAATGACGTTTGCATACAACACCGCCAAACAAGACACCACAGGATTTACGCCACTTTTCCTGGTGCGTGGGCGTGAGGCGACTACGACGGTGGACACTGTGCTTCCGTTACATCCTGATGACGTGGACGACGACTAAATCGGCCAGAGCTGAGGAAGCTCGGCAGTTAGCTCGACTCCGCACGCTGCAGGCTCAAGAAAACGATCGCCGAAGCTATGACGCGAGCCACCGCCCTGTTGTCTACCAGCCCGGTGACCTCGTCTGGATCTTCACTCTTGTTCGGAAGGTTGGTCTCTCTGAGAAGTTCCTCAGGCGCTACTTCGTACCTTATAAGGTTGTAAGACAGTTGTCTGACGTTATGAAGTTGAAGATTTCGGCACCGACACAAGACGACGAAATACACTCCTGGAAATTGAAATAAGAACACCGCGAATTCATTGTCCCAGGAAGAGGAAACTTTATTGTCACATTCCTGGGGTCAGATACATCACATGATTACACTGACAGAACCACAGGCACATAGACACAGGCAACAGAGCATGCACAATGTCGGCACTAGTACAGTGTATATCCACCTTCCGCAGCAATGCAGGCTGCTATTCTCCCATGAAGACGATCGTAGAGATGCTGGATGTAGTCCTGTGGAACGGCTTGCCATGCCATTTCCACCTGGCGCCTCAGTTGGACCAGCGTTCGTGCTAAACGTGCAGACCGCGTGAGACGACGCTTCATCCAGTCCCAAACATGCTCAATGGGGGACAGATCCGGAGATCTTGCTGGCCAGGGTAGTTGCCTTACACCTTTTAGAGCACGTTGGGTGGCACGGGATACATGCGGACGTGCATTGTCCTGTTGGAACAGCAAGTTCCCTTGCCGGTCTAGGAATGGTAGAACGATGGGTTCGATGACGGTTTGGATGTACCGTGCACTATTCAGTGTCCCCTCGACGATCACCAGTGGTGTACGGCCAGTGTAGGAGATCGCTCCCCACACCATGATGCCGGGTGTTGGCCCTGTGTGCCTCGGTCGTATGCAGTCCTGATTGTGGCGCTCACCTGCACGGCGCCAAACACGCATACGATCATCATTGGCACCAAGGCAGAAGCGACTCTCATCGCTGAAGACGACACGTCTCCATTCGTCCCTCCATTCACGCCTGTCGCGACACCACTGGAGGCGGGCTGCACGATGTTGGGGCTTGAGCGGAAGACGGCCTAACGGTGTGCGGGACCGTAGCCCAGCTTCATGGAGACGGTTGCGAATGGTCCTCGCCGATACCCCAGGAGCAACAGTGTCCCTAATTTGCTGGGAAGTGGCGGTGCGGTCCCCTACGGCACTGCGTAGGATCCTACGGTCTTGGCGTGCATCCGTGCGTCGCTGCGGTCCGGTCCCAGGTCGACGGACACGTGCACCTTCCGCCGACCACTGGCGACAACATCGATGTACTGTGGAGACCTCACGCCCCACGTGTTGAGCAATTCGGCGGTACGTCTACCCGGCCTCCAGCATGCCCACTATACGCCCTCGCTCAAAGTCCGTCAACTGCACATACGGTTCACGTCCACGCTGTCGCGGCATGCTACCAGTGCTAAAGACTGCGATGGAGCTCCGTATGCCACGGGAAACTGGCTGACACTGACGGCGGCGGTGCACAAATGCTGCGCAGCTAGCGCCATTCGACGGCCAACACCGCGGTTCCTGGTGTGTCCGCTGTGCCGTGCGTGTGATCATTGCTTGTACAGCCCTCTCGCAGTGTCCGGAGCAAGTATGGTGGGTTTGACACACCGGTGTCAATGTGTTCCTTTTTTCCATTTCCAGGAGTGTATTTCAGATACGGTCCACGTCCTTCGAATGAAGTCCTATAAGGATCCTTCAACCCAGGATAAATTCGAAGCTCCAGCGACAGGCAACAAGCGGCAAGGTGACGAAGAGCGTAGCGGCAAAATAAGTTCGAAGAAGATCACCGCCAGTGCGATAATCAGTCATCAGGAGTCGGAGTATGCGGGACCGATGACTCGTTCCCGGACTAGGACGACGTAACACCGAGACGATTTTCTCTTAAGGAGGGAGCAATGTCGCAGAAGAAGTTGACTAGCCCCGTGGTGTAGTGGTTATGATACTACACTGTTGCATGGAGGGCCGTGAGTTCAAAACTCACCTGTGCTGTACAATATTAATTTCTATATTCGGTTCGAGTACAGTCTAGAAGTATCCACAAATGTCAAGAATCATTGTACTAGAATGTTCTCTAGCCTTATATACACTGTATGTGTTCTGGCCAGAGGCAGTTCGCTCCGCGCTCTTGTATGTGCAAGTGCTGAATAAAGCTTCGTTAAGTGAAGTTAGTTTTCGTCATTCATATAATTACACCTTCTTCTACGTGACGAGATACATCGTCTTTCAGATGTAGAAACACGCCTACAGACCTTCAATTACCTCGCACAGCTTTCGTCAGTGTACGATAATGAAAACTGCTCAGATTTCAGTTATCTACCACCGATCTTATCGGTTCTGAGTCATATGCGCTCAACGAACTTTATGGATGGTTTTCCAAAAAACGGAATGGTCGAAACCTGGTTTAAAGAGAAAGGCAGGATTCGGTTACGATTGTGGACGTGGCCGTAATCATTTACTATTGGTTTCCTTTTTGAGTTACACACATTTATTTTTAAAACAGTAATCCCAGATTCAAGAATAAATAAAAAAATACCTGTTGTTATTAATGAAGGAATAAACAATTGCCGGCTGGAGTGGCCGAGCGGTTCTAGGCGCTACAATCTGGAGTCGCGCGACCGCTATGGTCGCGGGTTCGAATCCTGCCTCGGGCATGGATGTGTGTGTTGTCCTTAGGTTAGTTAGGTTTAAGTAGTTCTAAGTTCTAGGGGACTGATGACCACAACAGTTAAGTCCCATAGTGCTCAGAGCCATTTGAACCATTTGAACCAATAAACAACTGTGTAAATAATAATGTTTCGAGTGCGTTACAATTTAGCAAATCACCATAAAATATAGATACAGGTAATGTTTAAAAAAACAATCCACTGTGATCACGGCTGAAGGCCTTACACGCCAAGAATGGCAATAAATTAAGAATGTTTAAGAACTCGCTGGAATTACAATTTACAGGTATTGAAATATTAAAAGGTAAGTGGCCACAAACACAGCAGAAGATATCAGACGCCAGGAAGTAAATAAGATTTTAAGGCTTACTGATAAAACATAAATACAAATTAGAATTTTAAGGCAAATGACGACAATCACGGCTGAAGGCCTTACACGCCAGGAACGGCAATAACATTAAAAAAAATATGAAACCTTCTGTAAAACAGCGAATACAATAGCAAGTGTTATAAAAAAAAACAAGCAACTGTTCCAGACGGGGCTCCAGGAATCGACCTCTGAAAATTACGGCAACAAACAATTTCGCGAGCGATGAGACAGGCAGCCAAGAGTTGTATTCACTTCACAAGATGGTAACAGAGACTAGTGGCAGTCTAACGGATGACTAATGATAATCTTTCTGCAGCTACCTAACGCCCGATAAACCAAATGCAACGATGGAACAATACGCCGAAGCCGGAACCGGCGGTCTGCACTACTGTGTTTAGGACGCCCGGAACGAGAAAGGAAAATTTCCGCCAGATTCCACAAACCCGATTATCTGAACAAACAAGTCACAGTACAGAACACCAGACAAACTAACAGTAACTAAAACCCCACTAGATTTGCGTGCGAGGTAAAACCGAAATGTAACCAACCAGAATCAGCAACTACACGTCATTGCAGAAACAATCGCAAGGAGAGCCAAAACCAAGTACCAAATGAGTGACATAAAATTCATTAGGCACACAAACGCACAGTGAACTCACTGTGACAACTCTGACGGCGGTTGGCAGAATAAAACATATCTCTTCACTGCTTTATCAATTCACATTTGAGTAGCCACACCGTCTAATGATCCAAGTGCTTTTAACACAGTAGGGTTGTAACCTCCCCCTCACTTATCGACCTTAATGACAGTGAAAAATTAAACCGCGTGTACCTAATGGAAATTTGGGAAAAGCAATCGTCACCGAGGTTAATTTGTCGGTAAAGAGGGAGGAAAGGGTTATATCTAAATGAAAGGAAAAATGCTAATGAAACTGGTGGAAATTAATTTTGAAATAGGGGTAAAGTTAATAAAGAAAGTAAATGTGCGGCCGTTACGTTAACAATCAACTAGCGGTAATTAGATATTTGAGATTTGGGGGAAATTACGGTCGCCAGTCCTAAGGACAATTACTATAGTAACTGAAAAAGAAAGATTATTACACATATAATTAGCACTAGAAGCGTGGCAACTGAAGGTTGACAAGTGTAGTGTGAAAACTGAAAGTTTTTCAGAAGTAATAAATTTCGCTACACTCTGACTTAATTTAGCAAAAGAATTAGTAAAACCGGAAAATCGAAAGTTAATTTAGTGACTGATGTTAATAGTGAGCTTTCTTTCTGAAGCACATCGAAATTCAGTAAAATACGGTTAGTCTTGGACTACGTCAACAATCATTTCAAAAGCTACTTGAATCTACGCAATTTAGAAATAAGAGATTTAACTTTGAACTTGAATTAAATGATTCTGAACAATTAACAATAGTAAAATTTAGTACATACCAAGCTGAGCTGCAGTCACAGGTAAGCTAAAATATGGTAAGAAAACTAGCACTCTTAATTTGTGCTTGTGTAATCTAAGTATTGTAGCCAGCTATGAATACTTTAACTGAACTTTGAAATTAAAGTAGTGAAATGGAATGATTGTATTTTAATGCTGGTGTCTGAATTTGAACGACACTCGGGTTCATTCCGGAAAAGGAAGGGACCCTGCTTGGTAAATGCAATTGGGACAATGAGCAACAAAGGTTCATGCTAAGTAGCTGTAATATTGTGAAGCAACAATTTTAAAAGTTTGAAAAGCTGAGGTCTGCCATACAGTTCTAAAACTTTACGTGCTTCCAGTCTTCCTTGTTGGTTGATTGAAGGTTTGAAGCCGTCGATCGAGGAGGTGGCGACAGTCACTCATTGTCGGCCGTCGCTGTTGCAGAAGCTGGATGTTGGCGCGCCTTCTTCTCGACACGGTCACCAGGCGAAACGGGCTCTTGATGTGCGCCAGCTAATGCTTCCCGTCCGCGACTCCATGTCAGAAACTATCATCGCAAGTCGAGCGCAATTACATGCTGCCAAACCCCGAAAGCGCGGCAACTCGTGGGAGCTTCACACAACACACCTGCTCCACTCGCTACTCCAGCCAGCCTCTCTCTCTGCTCAGCCCGCACTCCACGCCGCAGAGTTAACACTACCAAAGATCCTACACACTTTGATTCTTCACACTACCCATCGATGTAATCGTTCGATAGCAGTTTTCTCTAGGCAAGACCCAGCGTAAAAATACAAATAATATTTACGAAACAAACCAATTATACATCGACATAAATGCATATATATACAAATAGTAAAACAATTACAATATACAAAGACACAGAAATGTTATATCTTCAGGTAACAAAATAAGGAAAAAATATTATAGTACAATAGATGGAAATAGGAGGATATGCATTTCCGGCGTTACAGGGTCTTCAAGTACTAAGCGGTATGCAGATCCACCAAACTGCACATGACGCGCGATGGTAATCTGTCACAACATCAAAAACGTACTACAGGGCCCATAAGGATGACGGACTCCGCTCCACTTGGATTTGAAATGCACTCATCTTAAAGCTTGCTGGATCCAGTCGTGCAGCCTCGTGACCACAGCCCTTCCCTCGGGCAGTCCACACGCGCCGCCAGCAGTCCGTGCGTGTACTCACACTGCGCGCACCTGACTCCTCCTGAGTCCCCAACCGAACTGCCTCACTCACACAACATGGAAAAACCACGACGTCGCCCCAAAGATAGGGCAACAGTTACTACATATCGATAACCGCCGCTGCTGCCACTAGTGGACAGGCAACGCTTGCAAAACGGAGTGGCACCAGTCAACACGAGAAGAAGAGAAACAACCACAACCATGCCAACTAAACGGTACGGTCTGGCCTCCAACAGAGGGCGGAAACCTACAAACAGTACCAACGTAAGCCGCAGCATGGCTCAATGGTGCTGAGCCAAAATATCCTAAAGTCTATCATTTTAAGTTTTACGCTGACGACCTGCCAAATACAGGGTGTTTCAAAAATGACCGGTATATTTGAAACGGCAATAAAAAATAAACGAGCAGCGATAGAAATACACCGTTTGTTGCAATATGCTTGGGACAACAGTACATTTTCAGGCGGACAAACTTTCGAAATTACAGTAGTTACAATTTTCAACAACAGATGGCGCTGCAAGTGATGTGAAAGATATAGAAGACAACGCAGTCTGTGGGTGCGCCATTCTGTACGTCGTCTTTCTGCTGTAAGCGTGTGCTGTTCACAACGTGCAAGTGTGCTGTGGACAACATTGTTTATTCCTTAGAACAGAGGATTTTTCTGGTGTTGGAATTCCACCGCCTAGAACACAGTGTCGTTGCAACAAGACGAAGTTTTCAACGGAGGTTTAATGTAACCAAGGGACCGAAAAGCGATACAATAAAGGATCTGTTTGAAAAATTTCGACGGACTGGGAACGTGATGGATGAACGTGCTGGAAAGGTAGGGCGACCGCGCACGGCAACCGCAGAGGGCAGCGCGCCGCTAGTGCAGCAGGTGATCCAACAGCGGCCTCGGGTTTCCGTTCGCCGTGTTGCAGCTGCGGTCCAAATGACGCCAACGTCCACGTATCGTCTCATGCGCCAGAGTTTACACCTCTATCCATACAAAATTCAAACGCGGCAACCCCTCAGCGCCGCTACCATTGCTGCATGAGAGACATTCGCTAACGATATAGTGCACAGGATTGATGACGGCGATATGCATGTGGGCAGCATTTGGTTTACTGACGAAGCTTATTTTTACCTGGACGGCTTCGTCAATATACAGAACTGGCGCATATGGGGAACCGAAAAGCCCCATGTTGCAGTCCCATGGTCCCTGCATCCTCAAAAAGTACTGGTCTGGGCCGCCATTTCTTCCAAAGGAATCATTGGCCCATTTTTCAGATCCGAAACGATTACTGCATCACGCTATCTGGACAATCTTCGTGAATTTGTGGCGGTACAAACTGCCTTAGACGACACTGCAAACACCTCGTGGTTTATGCAAGATGGTGCCCGGCCACATCGCACGGCCGACGTCTTTAATTTCCTGAATGAATATTTCGATGGTCGTGTGATTGCTTTGGGCTATCCGAAACATACAGGAGGCGGCGTGGATTGGCCTCCCTATTCGCCAGACATGAACCCCTGTGACTTCTTTCTGTGGGGACACTTGAAAGACCAGGTGTACCGCCAGAATCCAGAAACAATTGAACAGCTGAAGCAGTACATCTCATCTGCATGTGAAGCCATTCCGCCAGACACGTTGTCAAAGGTTTCGGGTAATTTCATTCAGAGACTACGCCATATTATTGCTACGCATGGTGGATATGTGGAAAATATCGTACTATAGAGTTTCCCAGACCGCAGCGCCATCTGTTGTTGACAATTGTAACTATTGTAATTTCGAAAGTTTGTATGCCTGAAAATGTACTGTTGTCCCAAGCATATTGCAACAAACGGTGTATTTCTATCGCTGCTCGTTTAGTTTTTATTACCGTTTCAAATATACCGGTCATTTTTGAAACACCCTGTGTGAGTCGAGTTCGCTGACCATGGCTGAGGCCTTCCTCTCGTGTCACCACCTGTGCATGAGCTGAATAATAACAGAGCAATAAAATATCACTCTCTTATGCACCATGGCCCCGGCGTGTAGTAGAGAATTTCGTTATATACAATTGTTTGGAACAGCCCAACAGGCACCAGCATTCCCCACATTGGCTCCTGCCACGTCTGTGGCTGTGGCTTGCTGCCCTCTTCTGGACACCAGGGAAAAGACAGGGTCCTCTCGTAACATGACAGGAACGATTAGACACGAATAGAGACAGCATCAAAGACTCTCCTCAATATCTGACAAAGGTGCAGCAGTAGCAAGAGGATAGATTAGCAGATGAATTGTACTCTTCAGCAAATATGTAAATTGCGAGAACGGCCACCCTTGCAAAGGGCACTGGCGCAGCATAAATCAAACGAAGGGCTGTAAACTGCTGCACCAGAACATTATGACCAAAGCCTACCTCGAGACTGTTTGGGGCCTGCTTGCGTTGAGAGAATTGTCGAGCTGAGGAGAGGGCTAATCACCCAAAATTTGCACCACAATTACTGCGTAAATGGAAAGCGCTATTGATGTGCGCTTTTCACTGTATGGAGAGCTAACCAGGGACTTGCATTGTTAGCCAGTTAACAGATCGTAATAACACTAAGAAAGTGTATTTATTGTGCAAGCATACACTTTTTTAAATGGAACAATGGCTACCGATATTAATAAACTCAACTATGTAACTGGGCAACCTCTTTTGATGCTAGTCAATTGTCAGGATGAGCATTACTGCAAAGGGCATTTGATTCTTAAGCATTATGTCAGGGTGAAAAACACTAAATAAATTACTTTTTCTCTCTTAACAGCATGTGGGCAGGGTGGGTTCTTCCTTGGCTCGGGTATGAGGTAGAATGAAACATTGTTACATAATATAACTTTTATTGAAAGATTTGTACAATGGTTTCCTTACTGGATTGTTCTGGCTGGGAGAGCGGCAGCTGTGTCGTTTTCGAAGCCTTCTGCTGCGTGAGCGGCGGCGTCTGATTACGCCTGGCGGTGTGTATCTCGTGTTGCCGTTTCGCCCAGTTGACTGGAGACGCGCATCGTGAAGTGGCCCGGTTAATTATTGAGAACGAAGTCATGAATCGGATGGTGATACCTTGGATGTGGCGTCCCAGTGTTTCTCTTCTCTATGCGGCTGCGTGTGACAGTGTTGTGCGTCGCCAGCGGAGCGGCGTGGCAGGGTAAGGCCAGTGTCCCGGACTCGAACAACGGACTCCCGCTTGCCAGTCTTCGGCTGTCACCTTCATCCCAGCTCACAGGTGACTGCTGATGTGAGGCCGTCTCCTTCCCGTCCTCACGAGTCACCCGGGTACGTAAAAATCAGACTTCAAATACCTTCTAGCTTCTGTCTTCTGGCGGCGAGGTTGCTGCTTGCTATTCCATTACAGCGGCGGACTTGGTGCTTCTGTGTACGATGTAGTCTCTTCCTGCATGACGGTCTCCAGCACCGAAACTGTACTGAAAACTACTCTGTCGGGCCCACTGCGTCTCGTGTATTTATGTACTTCAGTGCACTGTAGGTGAACGACTTCACGGTCATTGCCTCGTCTGTCACGTTGAAAAGATTCTCAAAGAATCTTCTTAACGTCGGTCATTGGCTCTTGGAATGTAGGCGAGGGCCTTTGATCACATGTGACAATTGAGGAACACGTGAGCCGGTCGGGCGATGCCCTGACGGCTGAATCGACATCTTCCACTTATGTGGGGAGGGCGATGGCTTCTCCTGAACATGCTGACTTCACTGTCATTGCCTCTGCTGCTCTGCCCCCTGTTTGCCACTGTTAAACTAAACTAAGTTTTTCATTTATTTTCTAATTTCTACTTCACTTCACATTGATTTCACTAATTTATTTAACGATCTTATGTACCACTCAACATTAGGTCAAATTAGAATGTCAGAGGTGTTTGTTGCAAGCTTATAGTGCCAGTCGTTATCGAGATATAGTATTTTGAAAAGTTTCCACACCGACACACATTTGTGTCATTTTATCAGCGTAGTTGCCAGAAACGATGATCTTACGTTTGCTTACAGTGTGCTCGTGTGTTCCTTGACTGCTTTGCGAGTTGCTAGTCAGTTATAGTGAGACAGTCCAAGAGTAGGTTGTGAGTGGACGATGGAATTTACTAATGCAGAAATTCACGAGCTGCTCATAATGTATGGATAGTGCAAGAAGAATACAGTTCGTTCTTGCACGGTGTATGCGGCAAAATATCTCAATAGGCGTCAACTATCTCGGCAATTATTTGTCAATCTCTTCAACCAGTAATGTGGCACCTCAAGAGCGTAACAGAAGGAAACAAACGACGACAGAAGAGGGGGAAATTAATGTCCTTGCTGCTGTTGCAACTGATCTCCACGTTAGCTCTTGCGCTAACGTACGAGGAAGTGACATGAGTCAAGCAAGTGTCCTATGCATTCTCCATCCACATAGGTTCCCTCCACATCACATCTCGCTTCATCAAGAGCTGCATGGCAACGGTTATGTACTCCAGATGTCTCACATATCTTGTTTAGTGATGAAGCCACATTTGCCAATCATGACCAGGTAAACCGCCGTAACATGTGCTATTGGTCTGGTGACAATCCCCATTGGCTTCGTCACGTGGTACGTCAGCGTCTATGGAAGATAAACATGTGGTGTGGTATAGTGAAAGATCAGCTCATTGGCCCGTGTTTCATAGACCGATCACTGAACGCGCACAGGAAACGTAGCCTCCTAAAAGATCGTCTTCCATGGACGTTAGAAGGTGTTCCTCTGGAGACTAGGGGAAGCCTCTGGTACCAACGTGATGGTTGTCCAACCCGAAGTGCACGAAGTATTACAGCATGTCTTCACGGATGGTTTCCAAATCGTTGGATTGGACGCAGATGACCTGTACCTTGGTAGGTCCATTCCCCAGATCTAACGCCTGTAGACTAATTTCCGTGGGGAAAGCTGAAAGACGCTGTCTAAAAGGACATACCAACTACACCCGATGATATGCAACGACTTATTTCTACAGCCTGCTCGGATATTTCCGCTCCAATGCTAGCACTTGTAAAGCAGTTGTTCCATACCAGACTGGAGGCGTCTATTGCGGCTGCCGGTGGTTATTTTGAACGCAACCTGTGATGATTAATTGTCTCGTTACTGGTCACAATCCACGCAACTAGTATATGCACTTGCGTTGTTGTTTAGTGTGTGCTACCACAGGTATTGTGGTATTTTCTAAACGCAATATCTCGTAAGCGACTCGCACTAGAAGCCTGCAACAAACACCACTGACATTCTCATTTATACTACTTTCTTAATGTCAATAGGACTTTTTCCACTTAATAAACAGTGTATGTTTGCACAAAAAATACACTTTATTATTATTATTACAATCTGTTGATTCGCTAACAATACGAGCCCATGACGACCAACTCACTTTTTTGGAAATCGCACCTCAATAGCACTTTCGAAATCCGCATTGCAAGTTTCAGGTGACTTACCCTGTATAAGCTGCGCGGAACGAATAGGGGGCCATTCCAACTACAATATGGGTCGAAAATAAGAAAACTAATTTTAAAGCAGCGACAATCTTAGATAATTAATAACAAGTGTACCTAATGTTTTATAATTTTCAGAAAATCCATCTATTGCGAAGAATTTATTACCGACAGAATGCAGGTTAGCGTACGGCCGAAAGTTATTATGCCAACGAATTGCACTGCGGTAATAATGATCGAAATAAGAAAAAAATGTATAACTGTGTTAATTGGTTTTGTGTTGTTAATGAGAATGAGATAAATTTTTAATTGGAATTGAGCAAAACTGGAGTTGTTTTACATAAAATTCTGCGGTCGCCAGCGAGTGTGAGAATAACAGTCATGAAACTGTTTATGTTAAGCGAAAATATGAATTTACGTAATAATTACTGAAATTTCTGTAGACAGTAACGTTCGCTGGGCGCGCAAGAGATCGGTTAAAAACGCGTAAGCTAGAAAATGTCTCAAAGTTAGTTAATTTCACACTGAATTCTTTGTAATTATTGGAAATGAAATGTCATTTTCTAATTTTTGAACGTAAACAGTAATTACAGGAAACGTTACTTCACTATTACGTTTCCTATCTTCCAGATTCATTAATCAATTTTTTCCAATTAACAAAACTCATTACCAGAAACACACAACATACAGATAAATACAAAAAGTTATATAACCCTATTGAAATAGATTGTGTACCAAAGAAATCATGTGTTGACAGATGTGAAAATTACCGAACAATCAGTTTAATAAGCCACAGCTGCAAAATATTAACACGAATTCTTTACAGACGAATGGAAAAACTAGTAGAAGCCGAACTCGGGGAAGATCAGTTTGGATTCCGTAGAAATACTGGAACACGTGAGGCAATACTGACCTTACGACTTTTCTTAGAAGAAAGATTAAGGAAAGGCAAACCTACGTTTCTAGCATTTGTAGACTTAGAGAAAGCTTTTGACAATGTTGACTGGAATACACTCTTTCAAATTCTGAAGGTGGCAGGGGTAAAATACAGGGAGCGAAAGGCTATTTACAATTTGTACAGAAACCAGATGGCAGTTATAAGAGTCGAGGGACATGATAGGGAAGCAGTGGTTGGGAAGGGAGTAAGACAGGGTTGTAGCCTCTCCCCGATGTTATTCAATCTGTATATTGAGCAAGCAGTAAAGGAAACAAAAGAAAAATTCGGGGTAGGTATTAAAATCCATGGAGAAGAAATAAAAACTTTGAGGTTCGCCGATGACATTGTAATTCTGTCAGAGACAGCAAAGGACTTGGAAGAGCAGTTGAACGGAATGGATGGTGTCTTGAAGGGAGGATATAAGATGAACATCAACAAAAACAAAACGAGAATAATGGAATGTAGTCGAATTAAGTCGGGTGATGTTGAGAATATTAGATTAGGAAATGAGACACTGAAAGTAGTAAAGGAGTTTTGCTATTTGGGGAGCAAAATAACTTATGATGGTCGAAGTAGAGAGGATATAAAATGTAGACTGGCAATGGCAAGGAAAGCGTTTCTGAAGAAGAGAAATTTGTTAACATCGAGTATAGATTTAAGTGTCAGGAAGACATTTCTGAAAGTATTTGTATGGAGTGTAGCCTTGTATGGAAGTGAAACATGGACGGTAAATGGTTTGGACAAGTAGAGAATAGAAGCTTTCGAAATGTGGTGCTACAGAAGAATGCTGAAGATTAGATGGGTAGATCACATAACTAATGAGGAAGTATTGAATAGGATTGGGGAGAAGAGAAGTTTGTGGCATAACTTGACCAGAAGAAGGGATCGTTTGGTAGGACATGTTCTGAGGCATCAAGGGATCACCAATTTAGTATTGGAGGGCAGCGTGGAGGGTAAAAATCGTAGGGGGAGACCGAGAGATGAATACACTAAGCAGATTCAGAAGGATGTAGGTTGCAGTAGGCACTGGGAGATGAAGCAGCTTGCACAGGATAGAGTAGCATGGAGAGCTGCATCAAACCAGTCTCAGGACTGAAGACCACAACAACAACTATTATTTTGCCTGGAAAACTGATTCAAGTGATTAACAAATCTTTTTGTTTAAAAGAAAGTAATAAAAGTAGGTAACTTTGCGAAAGTTGATCGGCAATAAAGTGAAATTGTGAAGTATCAGTTTTCTCTTCACAAAAAAATTTAAGATTGACTGCCTCATCCACAATTAAAAAATCTAATCCTTTCACTTATGTGACACTCGTTTATTACAGTTATGGTAACTGGATCCTTCTATGACTAGTGATTGCGCGGGGAAGTTATTGACATTCACAAAAACTGAAGTAAACAAAATATCTATAACGTTCAGTGTTTATTCTAATACGTTGGTAAGTTCACGTTTTTGATATTTCTAAATTTGATGTAAAGTTTGCTGCAGACACGGCCTGATGATTTGATGACGGCAAGTGTTAGGAAACAGACTTTTCCTTCCATTTATGAGCAGAATTAAATATATTTCGACATACAGTGCTCTTATCCCATCAATGCTCTTGAGATCTTCTCAAATCATCACTGTACTGTTGCCACATTATTGCTAGTTATCTTCACAATGCCTAACCCAGCATTTTATCGCCGCGAAATTTATACACAAAGTTTTGCGCGCGCTTTTGCCGCTGCCCATGTCCGATCTCTCCCGCAGTCATCTTGCAGTTCCTTGTGCCCGCTCTCGTGTACCAAACGATGTTAGTGCCATGTCGAGATTGGTCAGAGATTGTTACGAGGATAGTCCCAATAGTAAGGTCTCCTACTTTTTTATAAGTACATAGACCTGTTTATTTCTATCATGGTTTACATCAGTTTACAGCTTCAACATTTAACTATTTTTCGACATAAGCACCATTTGTGTCGATGCATTTTTGTAGACGCTGTGGCAGTTTCTGTATGCCCATGTCATGCCAGCTCGCCGCCGTGTTGTTCAGAAAGTTATGAACCTCTTCTTTCATCTCGTCGTCGGAGCTGAATCGCTGGGACCACAGTTAACGCTTACAGGTACTGTGAGACTCTGAAAAAACTCAAACGGTCAATTCAGAAACGGAGAGCAAGGGCGTACACATTCTCCGTGACAACGCTCGCCTGCACATCGCTCGGCAAACCGTTGCTCTCCCGCGACAGTTTCAGTGGAACATAATAACCCACGCACCCTATAGTCCTGACTTGGCGTCCAGTGACTATTACCTGTTCCCTAGGTTAAAAGAACATTTGGCCGGAAAGCGATTCAGCTCCGATGACGAGGTGAAAAAAGACGTCCATGACTTTCTGAACAGCATGGCGACAAGCTGGTATGACATGGGCATACAAATACTGCCACAGCGTCTACAAAAATGCATCGACAGAAATTATTAAGTTGAAAAATAGCTAAATGTTCAAGGTGTAAACTGATGTAAACCATTGTAGAAATAAACAGGTCTATGTACTTATAAAAAAATTGGAGACCTTACTTTTGGGATTACCCTCGTATTATGCATAGCAGAAACCCTGACTTCGCCAACGTGCCTTTACAATAGTATTTTGAAATAATTTGCAGTAAATTTGCATTGCAATATTTGAAATAATGAGCGTTGACTATAAAATGACAAAACGAGCCATTGTTTGTTTCTGGAGTCTTCCGTTACTCGGTAGAAGATACCCACATTCAAGGGTCCATAACAAGGTCACTGTTTTAGTTCAACTGATTTTTGTTTGTTACGAACAAGTTTTCGGCTTATTAGGCCATCTTCAGGAAACAACTGACTACCTTCTGCAAGAGACACTGGTTCTTAGGTAACCATACATTATAGCCGAGAATGCAATCATTTGCATAGAGTGTTGTACATCGAACTTCTTTCTTAATGTTGAAATTATACTTTACACAATGGATAATGTTAAGCACAATATGTAATTAAGCTGTACAATATTACAGGTTTAATGGATTTTTTTCTAAGATACTGTTAAACTGAGTACTTTTGAATTATGTTGTGTAACAAACATTTTTTTCCCACTGTAAACTAAACTTTAGGCAATGGACAGTACTACATACAATAATTAGAATACATAAACTTACATTGTTACAGGATAAATGATTAAGTTACTAGTGTTCAGTTATGGTACCATAAGCAGCCATTGTTTCCTGAAGATGGCTTAATAAGCCGTAAACTATACTCATGCTCATAAATTAAGGATAATGCTGATACATGGTGAAACAACGCTCTGGTGGGCGGTTTGCGGGTTTAAACACCTCGGGGTATGACCATGGGGTGCTTTTGACCTGCGGTCGTCGCACGGTGGCGCTGGCAGCTATCCACAGAAGCAGAGGTGTGACGGTGCATGTCAGAGTACGATGCAGCGAGTAAGTGTGCAGACGTTTTCAGGCGTGCTAATGGTGACTGTGTGTTGAAAATGGCTCAAAGAACACATACTGATGACGTTATGAGGGGTAGAATACTAGGGCGACTGGAGGCTGGTCGAACAAAGCAGGTCGTAGCACGGGCCCTCCGTGTGCGACAAAGAGTGATCTCAAGGTTATGGCAACGATTCCAGCAGACAGGAGACGTGTCGAGGCGCTACAGTACGGGACGTCCACAATGTACTACACCACAAGAAGACCGATATCTGACCATCAGTGCCCGCAGATAGCCACGGAGTACTGCAGGTGGCCTTACTCGGGACCTTACCGCAGCCACTGGAACAGTTGTCTCCAGATACACAGTCTACAGACGACTGAAAAAACATGGCTTATTCGCCCGGAGACCTGCAAGATGCATTCGACTGACCCCTGGTCACAGGAGAGCCTATAAAGCCTGGTGTCAAGAACAGAGTACATAGTCATTGGAACAGTGGTCCCAGTGTTGAGTGGTACTTAAGTAAATAAATTAGTGAAATCAAAGTGAAGTAGAAATTAGAATATAAATGAAAAACTTGGTTTAGTTTAGAGAGTTACATACTGGCATTCAGCGGGCAGAACAGCAGAACAGAAGAGACAATGACCGTGAAGTCAGCAAGTTCCACATAAGCGGGCGCTGTCGATTCAGCCGTCAGGGCATCGCCCGACCGGCTCACGTGTTTCTCAGTTGTCGCATGTGAGCAAAGGCCCTCGCCTACATCCCAAGAGCCAATGACCGACGTTAAGAAGATTCTTCGAGAAGCTTTTCAACGTGACAGAAGAGGCAATGACCGGCTCACGTGTTTCTCAGTTGTCGCATGTGAGCAAAGGCCCTCGCCTACATTCCAAGAGCCAATGACCGACGTTAAGAAGATTCTTCGAGAATCTTTTCAACGTGACAGAAGAGGCAATGGCCGTGGAGTCGTTCACCTCCAGTGAACTGAAGTGAATAAATACGCGAGACGCAGTGGGCCCGAGAGATGAAGACGAGAGGAAGACGAAGGCGAAGACGGAGACGAAGACGGAGACGAGCGACGAAGAAGCCGAAGAAGTGAAGAAGCGTAGCAGTTGTTTCAAGTCAGTTTCGGTGCTGAAGACCGTCATGCAAGAAGAGACTACATCATGCACAGACGCACCAAGTCCCCCGCTGTAATGGAATAGCAAGCAGCAGCCTCAGCGCCAGAAGACAGAAGTTAAAAGGTATTTGAAGTCTGATTTTACGCACCCGGGTGACTCGTGAGGACGGGAAGGAGACGGCCTCACATCAGCAGTCACCTGTGAGCTGGGATGAAGACCTGAAAGCCGAAGACTGGCAAGCGGGAGTCCGTGGTTCGAGTCCCGGACACTGGCCTTCCCCCGCCGCGCCGCTCCGCTGGTCGACGCACAACACACGCGGCCGCTTAGAGAAGAGAAACACTGGGACGCCACATTCAAGGTATCACCATCCGATGCACGACGTCGCTCGCAATAATTAGACGGGCCACCTCGCGCTGCGCGTCTCCGGTCAGCTGGGCGAGACGGCGACACGAGATACACACCGCTACGCGTAATCAGACGCCGCCACCGCCGCCGCCGCTGCCGCAGCAGAAGGCTACGCAAACGACACGGCTGCCGCTCTCCGAACCAGAACGTCCCAGTAAGATACAGTTGTACGAAACTTCCAATAAAAGTTATCTTATGTAAAAATGCTGTTTCATTCTACCTCATACCCGAGCCAAGGAAGAACCCACCCTGCCCACATGTTGTTAAGAGAGAAAAGTTTATTTATTTAATATTTTCACCCTGACAGAATGCTTGAGAATGCTCATCCTGACAATTGACAGCATCAAGGAGAAAACCCAGTTACACCAGGTTGTGTTCACGGACGAGTCCAGGTATAGTCTGAACTGTGACTCTCGCAAGGTTTTCATCTGGTGTGAACCAGGAACCAGATACCGACACCTTAATGTCCTTGAAAGTGATCTGTATGGAGGTCGTGGTTTGATGGTGTGGGATGGGATTATGATTGGTGCATGTACACCCCAGCATGTCTCTGACAGAGAAACTGTAACAGGTCAGATGTATCGGGACGTCATTTTGCAACAGTATGTTCATCTTTTCAGGGATGCGGTGGGTCCTGATGGATGATAACGCACGGCCCCACCGACCTGCCATCGTGGAGGAGTACCTTGAAACAGAAGATACCAGGCGAACGGAGTGGCCTGCCTGTTCTCCAGACCTAAACCCCATCGAGCACGTCTGGGATGCTCTCGGTCGACGTATCGCTGCACGTCTTCAAACCCCTACGACACTTCAGGAGCTCCGACACGCACTGGTGCAAGAATGCGAGGCTATACCCCAGCAGCTGCTCGACCACCAGATCCAGAGTATGCCAATCCGTTGTGCGGCCTGTGTACGTGTGAATGTTCGTCATATCCCATATTGATGTCGGGGTACATGCGCAGGAAACAGTGGCGTTTTGTAGCACATGTGTTTCGTGACGGTTTTCTCAACTTATCACCAACACCGTGGACGTACAGATCTGTGTCGTGTGTGTTTCCTATGTGCCTATGCTATTAGCGCCAGTTTTGTGTAGTGCCACGTTGTGTGGCACCACATTCTGCAATTATCCTTAATTTATGAGCATGAGTGTTGTTCGAAATAAACAAACATCATTAGAATAAAAACGATGTACTTGTTATTAAACCTTAAGTACACATACCTTTCTAATCTGAATTTACTATAACAATTGTGAAAGACGTAATGTGAAAATGGCTCTGAGCACTATGCGACTTAACTTCTGAGGTCATCAGTCGCCTAGAACTTAGAACTAATTAAACCTCACTAACCTAAGGACATCACACACATCCATGCCAGAGGCAGGATTCGAACCTGCGACCGTAGTGGTTGCTCGGTTCCAGACTGTAGCGCCTAGAACCGCACGGCCACTCCGGCCGGCGTAATGTGAAAAATATGAGGCACTATGTTATAGAATTATGTAATGATATGACTTTTTCGAAGAGCTTAATGTTATAGCCTGGTAACTGGGAACTACCAATTCAGAAACGGCCAAGATGGTCAGCTGTTCGCCTGCTATCGTGTGAGCGTCTATGGAAAGTGGATGAAGGACTGTGAAACTACGAGTAGTAGACTAGATGGAGGACATCCCCGCCTCACCGTAGGCCGTGGAGGTGGGAGGCTTCTCCACTTTGTTGAACTGGGTAGGCAGCGATCAGTTAGAGATCTGACGACTGAGTACAATGCTGGTGCAGGCACAAATGTTCCAATATGAGGCTATGCAGCAGACGACCCATATGTGTTCACATGTTGACCGAATGACATCGTCCATTACGATTACCGTTGGCATGGGACCATCGAGATGATGATGATACACTCCTGGAAATTGAAATAAGAACACCGTGAATTCATTGTCCCAGGAAGGGGAAACTTTATTGACACATTCCTGGGGTCAGATACATCACATGATCACACTGACAGAACCACAGGCACATAGACACAGGTAACAGAGCATGCACAATGTCGGCACTAGTACAGTGTATATCCACCTTTCGCAGCAATGCAGGCTGCTATTCTCCCATGGAGACGATCGTAGAGATGCTGGATGTAGTCCTGTGGAACGGCTTGAAATGCCATTTCCACCTGGCGCCTCAGTTGGACCAGCGTTCGTGCTGGACGTGCAGACCGCGTGAGACGACGCTTCATCCAGTCCCAAACATGCTCAATGGGGGACAGATCCGGAGATCTTGCTGGCCAGGGTAGTTGACTTACACCTTCTAGAGCACGTTGGGTGGCACGGGATACATGCGGACGTGCATTGTCCTGTTGGAACAGCAAGTTCCCTTGCCGGTCTAGGAATGGTAGAACGATGGGTTCGATGACGGTTTGGATGTACCGTGCACTATTCAGTGTCCCCTCGACGATCACCAGTGGTGTACGGCCAGTGTAGGAGATCGCTCCCCACACCATGATGCCGGGTGTTGGCCCTGTGTGCCTCGGTCGTATGCAGTCCTGATTGTGGCGCTCACCTGCACGGCGCCAAACACGCATACGACCATCATTGGCACCAAGGCAGAAGCGACTCTCATCGCTGAAGACGACACGTCTCCATTCGTCCCTCCATTCACACCTGTCGCGACACCACTGGAGGCGGGCTGCACGATGTTGGGGCGTGAGCGGAAGACGGCCTAACGGTGTGCGGGACCGTAGCCCAGCTTCATGGAGACGGTTGCGAATGGTCTTCGCCGATACCCCAGGAGCAACAGTGTCCCTAATTTGCTGGGAAGTGGCGGTGCGGTCCCCTACGGCACTGCGTAGGATCCTACGGTCTTGGCGTGCATCCGTGCGTCGCTACGGTCCGGTCCTAGGTCGACGGGCACGTGCACCTTCCGCCGACCACTGGCGACAACATCGATGTACTGTGGAGACCTCACGCCCCACGTGTTGAGCAATTCGGCGGTACGTCCACCCGGCCTCCCGCATGCCCGCTATACGCCCTCGCTCAAAGTCCGTCAACTGCACATACGGTTCACGTCCACGCTGTCGCGGCATGCTACCAGTGTTAAAGACTGCGATGGAGCTCCGTATGCCACGGCAAACTGGCTGACACTGACGGTGGCGGTGCACAAATGCTGCGCAGCTAGCGCCATTCGACGGCCAACACCGCGGTTCCTGGTGTGTCCGCTGTGCCATGCGTGTGATCATTGCTTGTACAGCCCTCTCGCAGTGTCTGGAGCAAGTATGGTGGGTCTGACACACCGGTGTCAATGTGTTCTTTTTTCCATTTCCAGGAGTGTATTTTGATGCGTGTATATGTGAGCCGTGGTAACCCCTTCAGCATCAACTAACGCCTAAAGATGGTGCACTGAAGCGCCGAAACTGGTAGTTGCACAGTAAATAACATCTTAAAGACGGCTGTAAGTGTTTCATTTCCTTTAAAAGTGAACGGCCATAAGCCATCAGACGTCCAGTCACAGGGATGGACATACAAAAGCTAGATATCACCTCTAATCATAACGTGTAGGCTATCATGGCTGGCGTCATCATTAGTTAAAACTTCTGGACTGAGAGGCCGTATCTGACAATATTCAGCAACAACTGTCAGTTGGAAAAGTTTTTCTTTCATTTAATCGCAATATTACGGACCGTTTTGGGAATGTTCTGGGCAAGTTTCAAGTTGAAACAATTTTTAGATCCACCAAAAACATTAGTGAGTGTTTAAGATTAGCGAAAGACAGTCGACGCCTCTTAGCAACTCATGGGGTGTATAAAATTCCCTGTAGCTGTGGTAAGGTTTATATTGAAACAACGAAAAGAAGTGTCAATACCCACTTGGCCGAACACAAAAGTAACTGTCGACTGGGACATACCGACAAATCAGATGTAGCGGAACATGTTTTTAAAGGCGGTGATCATGAAATAAAATTTCGTGAGACAAATGTGCTATCCAGGACATCGCCTTATTGTGCAAGCATGTCTAGAGAAGCTATAGAGATTCAGAAACACCACAATAATTTTAATAGAAAAGAGGAAGGCTTGAAGTTAGATACGATATGGCGGTCATCGATTGTCACATCGTTGATGCAAAGATGTGACAATCGATTACCTTCAATCGAGAATAATGACGTTAGTCGGAGATAGACTTACAGTCGGCCGCTTGTGACATATGGTGGTGCTCTCTGTGCGCTCTATATAAACTGGATGTCCACGGCCTGGAACCCCCCCCCCCCAGATTCTATAAGTCCCTCCAGATCCTCTAGCGCCATGCACTCCACCTCGCCTTCCGAATACGCTTCCCGTCCCCCAAATGGATCCTCTACGACCTCATTCCTTTCCCCCATCTGCTCCTATTCCTCAAACATATCCGCATACTCTACACCTCCCGCCAACTTGATCCCTCTGACCCCCTGGCTGCTCCTCTCCTCTCCTCTCCCATCCCCGCCCTCTGCCACACCTTCACTGTTGTGTCCCCCCTACCCTCCATCTCGACACCCTTTATCTCCTTTCCCAAGGTGGCTTCTGTCAACTCCCCCTCCCGGATGATGCCCTCTCTCCCTCTATTTATCCCTCCTATCAACTCTGATCGTGACCCCCACCTCCTTTCCTCTGTCCTTTCCCTGGGCTCCCTCTTCCCCCCCTTCCATCCTGTTTTTTCCCTGCATGACCTCTCCCTGCCTCCCCCCCTCCCCCGAGTCCTTTTGTATTCCCCTCCTCTGCCTTTCCCACTCCCTGTCATGTCTGCCCATCACCCTCCCCCCTCTTATTGATCCTCGTCCTCCATCGACTCCTTCCCCCCTCCCCTTCATTTTTCGTCCCCTTCCCTCTTTTCTTTCCCATCACCTGTCCAGGTTCCCCCCATCTTCCCTCGGCTGTGGTATGTCATATTTGTGCCAACTTTTTAGTGCAGTGTTCAAGTGAATGTTCAGTGTGTGTGTGGTTTGAGGTTTTCGGGCGCTAAACAGCGTGGTCATCAGCGCCCAATGTTCAGTGTTGTTCGTCTTTCCAAAATGTTGCGAACAGAAATCATGTTGTCGCTGGGTGTGAATTTTACATCTCTTGCGAACAGAAACCAGACTGTCGCCGTGTTTTTTGTCTGTCTATTATTTTACCTGTCTGCTTCATATGTATTTTAGTAGTATCATAAAGCCTTTGTTCTATGCTTTAAGTTCCACGATTTTCCGCCATGTTACCATTTAAGTCTCCTATTTTATCGCCTGTTTTTATTAGTTATTATCTTCATCTTTTTAAAACAATGTCTGTAGGCTGAAGAGCCGCATACTAAGCTGCTGCCAGCCCGCCACCTAAGGGGGGAATCGAAACTCAATAAAGAAAAAAGAAAAGGTCTGGCAGCCAGTCCTTGACTCACTTCGGAAGATATTGCTAGCAGTTGGCAACGACCACAGCCTCTCAGGCCAGAAGTTTTACCGAGCGAGGTGGCGCAGTGGTTAGCACACTGGACTCGCATTCGGGAGGACGACGGTTCAATCCCGTCTCCAGCCATCCTGATTTAGGTTTTCCGTGATTTCCCTAAATCGTTTCAGGCAAATGCCGGGATGGTTCCTTTCAAAGGGCACGGCCGATTTCCTTCCCCATCCTTCCCTAACCCGAGCTAGCGCTCCGTCTCTAATGACCTCGTTGTCGATGGGACGTTAAACAACACTAACCTCACCTAACCAGAAGTTTTAACTAATGGAGATATCATTTCTGTTTAACACTATCGTTTTCCGTCATTTTGATCAGATAGTGAACACCGGGCGTGACATTTGCTGACATTTGAGAAAAAGCAATTTTTGACAACGCGTAACAAGACTCGGCTGGCGTCAAAAGGATGGAGGTACGGTGCAGGAGCGTCAAACGCTTCGGTGAAGCTAATTTCCCGCAGGCCCTGAGCCCTGGGGGCGTCCCTCGGCGGCCGGCGACCGTCGTGATGAAGAAGAAGCGCCGGCAGCGGCAGGTGGGCGGCGCGTAAGCCGCCTAATGAACGGCGGGCGTCGCTGCGCGGCTCCTGCAGACGAACGCCCCTCCGTTCGTCTTCATAAGCTACTCCCCGGCAAGAGGGAGCTCCTTATCTGTCGGCCACGCGCGGCCCACCGGGACGACGCTAATACGTCCTTATATATTTCGTGCGCGTCCTTTGGGACCGGCGAAAGCGCCCGTTCCTTTCCGATAGATGGGCGGCAGGAGGTGGCAGGTGGTGGGGCGGCGCGGTCCCACCTCCTAAGTTGCTGCTACCTCTCTCTCCAGGCGCTACCCGCGGCTCGTGGAACGCCTCCGCTCTTCGACTCCCTGTTGCTACTGTTTAACGTCTCTAGGTGCAGGCAGCCGCCTCGACGCTGTGCCCAGGTTTTGCACCCAAACCTATAGATGTCAGACTCTCAGATCTGTACAAGACGTTGTGTGTCGATAGTCAATCAAAACTCCGATTTACACTCCTGGAAATTGAAATAAGAACACCGTGAATTCATTGTCCCAGGAAGAGGAAACTTTGTTGACACAGTCCTGGGGTCAAATACATCACATGAGCACACTGACAGAACCACAGGCACATAGACAAAGGCAACAGAGCATGCACAATGTCGGCACTAGTACAGTGTATATCACCCTTTCGCAGCAATGCAGGCTGCTATTCTCCCATGGAGACGATCGTAGAGATGCTGGATGTAGTCCTGTGGAACGGCTTGCCATGCCATTTCCACCTGGCGCCTCAGTTGGACCAGCGTTCCTGCTGCTCGTGCAGACTGCGTGAGACGACGCTTCATCCAGTCCCAAACATGCTCAATGGGGGACAGATCCGGAGATCTTGCTGGCCAGGGTAGTTGACTTACACCTTCTAGAGCACGTTGGGTGGCACGGGATATATGCGGACGTGCATTGTCCTGTTGGAACAGCAAGTTCCCTTGCCGGTCTAGGAATGGTAGAACGATGGGTTCGATGACGGTTTGGATGTACCGTGCACTATTCAGTGTCCCCTCGACGATCACCAGTGGTGTACGGCCAGTGTAGGAGATCGCTCCCCACACCATGATGCCGGGTGTTGGCCCTGTGTGCCTCGGTCGTATGCAGTCCTGATTGTGGCGCTCACCTGCACGGCGCCAAACACGCATACGACCATCATTGGCACCAAGGCAGAAGCGACTCTCATCGCTGAAGACGACACGTCTCCATTCGTCCCTCCATTCACGCCTGTCGCGACACCACTGGAGGCGGGCTGCACGATGTTGGGGCGTGAGCGGAAGACGGCCTAACGGTGTGTGGGACCGTAGCCCAGCTTCATGGAGACGGTTGCGAATGGTTCTCGCCGATACCCCAGGAGCAACAGTCTCCCTAATTTGCTGGGAAGTGGCGGTGCGGTCCCCTACGGCACTGCGTAGGATCCTACGGTCTTGGCGTGCATCCGTGCGTCGCTGCGGTCCGGTCCCAGGTCGACGGGCACGTGCACCTTCCGCCGACCACTGGCGACAACATCGATGTACTGTGGAGACCTCACGCCCCACGTGTTGAGCAATTCGGCGGTACGTCCACCCGGCCTCCCGCATGCCCACTATACGCCCTCGCTCAAAGTCCGTCAACTGCACATACAGTTCACGTCCACGCTGTCGCGGCATGCTACCAGTGTTAAAGACTGCGATGGAGCTCCATATGCCACGGCAAACTGGCTGACACTGACGGCGGCGGTGCACAAATGCTGCGCAGCTAGCGTCATTCGACGGCCAACACCGCGGTTCCTGGTGTGTCCGCTGTGCCGTGCGTGTGATCATTGCTTGTACAGCCCTCTCGTAGTGTCCGGAGCAAGTATGGTGGGTCTGACACACCGGTGTCAATGTGTTCTTTTTTCCCTTTCCAGGAGTGTAGTTCGTATCATGTGCTGTCATCCAGCAGAATGGGCATCAGCGTCCATTATAGGTAACGCTGGAACTACAGAACACATCACAAGCATAACTGTGAGTAACTACTGTGGTCCCGGTCGCCTACGGTGTACTGGAGGCTGAGCGGTGACCTCTCCAGTTGTCAGGATGCTTGGAAATGACTGTGGACGCGTCAGAAACGTCAAAGAAACATTATTAATTCATAACACCTTTATTCCTGCCGAGTACAATGTGGCCCGCATAACACAGGCTGCCTGAGCTCGGTGATATCAACGACCTTCCCCCGAGTCCTCGCTGACTCGTAGCGATGACACCAGCTCCGGGCCGCACCAGTCTTGCTAGCGCAGTGCCACGTGCTGTGACGTAGCGGAAGAATGTCCTTATTTCGTACTTCGGCCGCACGTGGCTGGTGGCGCCCGGCTGGCCGGCCGGCTCGGCGGCGGACAGGAGGCTGCGGGTTCGAGTCCCGGCGCTGTCGCCACGAGAGTGTACGGAGTGTACTCTATCCCACCCCGTCTTCTTCCCTGCTCCTCCTGGTGGCTCGTCCACGGTGGACGGGTGGAATGGGCTGCAGTCCCCCAGTGTCGCCGGCTCACCCGGTTGTGATGGCAGATGCACAGGGCCTAGGCCCTGCACGATCTCGAAGACGGCTCACTGATGTGGTCCGCATTGGCAGCGAGCGGGTCTGCCGCGATGTCTGCTAATCCTGGGTTGACGATTGACAGCGGCAGCAGAGGACCAGAGCTGGTACTGTCTCCTCACGTCTGCTGCTGGATGGGTCGCCCTTGCTGCTACATCTCCTTAATAAAGATTAACATGTCGATCGCCGATCTGAGCGCTACGCAGCGACCCAGTACACAGCTAACTGCAAGTCTAACTGCGAGTGCCTTGTTGCTATCAAAGCTGGCGTATTTAAAGGAAGCACGAGCGACGTCCTGACGTCATGCTCGTTCGTAATGAACGCATTCGTTCCACTTATACTGCTGATTCATCTGTCGTAGTCGCCCCTTAGGTGTTCTTGCGACAGAGTTACGTGTTGTTATGGCAGACTTACGCGAAGCTGGGAAATGCAGTACAGCTGACGCTATACTTCTGTCTTACACTCTACGAAAGTTTCCGTGTAACATAAACCCGCGTGCTAAGCAATTCTCTCTCGCCTGTTGTGTGTAACCAGGCCATTGCCCCTGCTTGATGACACATTCCGATACATGTGAAATCCTCTTACCTCTTGGCTAACCTACTGCCTCTGGCTCTCGGCATAGGCAACGAAACTTTGACAGTATTCCACATTTCCAACTCCTTACTATTCCGCAACACTATACTACACTACTGGCCATTAAAATTGCTACACCAAGAAGAAATGCCGATGACAAACGGGTATTCATTGGACAAATATTATACTAGAACTGACGTGTGATTATATTTTCACGCAATCTGGGTGCATAGTTCCTGAGAAATCAGTACCCAGAACAACCACCTCTGGCCGTAATAACGGCCTTGATACGCCTGGGCATTGAGTCAAATAAAGCTTGGATGGCTTGTACAGGTACAGCTGCCCATGCAGCTTCAACACGATACCACAGTTCATCAAGAGTAGTGACGAGTATTGTGACGAGCCAGCTGCTCGGCCACCATTGACCAGACGTTCTCAGTTGGTGAGAGATCTGGAGAATGTGCTGGCCAGGGCAGCAGTCGAACATTTTCTGTATCCAGAAAGGCCCGTATAGGACCTGCAACATGCGGTCGTGCATTATCCTGCTCAAATGTGGGGTTTCGCAGGGATCGAATGAAGGGTAGAGCCAGGGGTCGTAACACATCTGAAATGTAACGTCTACAGTTCAAAGTGCCGTCAGTGTGAACAAGAGGTGACCGAGACGTGTAACCAATGGCACCCCATACCATCAAGCCGAGTGATACGCCAGTACAGCGACGAATACACGCTTCCAATGTGCGTTCACCGCGATGTCGACAAACACGGATGCCACCATCAAGATGCTGTAAACAGAACCTGGATTCATCCGAAAAATGACGTTTTGCCATTCGTGCACCCAGGTTCGTCGTTGAGTACACCATCGCAGGCGCTCCTGTCTGTGACGCAGCGTCAAGGGTAACCGCAACCGTGGTCTCCGAGCTGATAGTCCACGCTGCTGCAAACGTCGTCGAACTGTTGGTGGAGATGGTTGTTGTCTTGCAAACGTCCCCATCTGTTGACTCAGGGATCGAGACGTGGCTGCACGATCCGTTACAGCCATGCGGATAAGATGCCTATCATCTCGACTGCTAGTGATACGAGGCCGTTGGGATCCAGCACGGCGTTCCGTATTACCCTCCTGAAGCCACCGATTCCATATTCTGCTAACAGTCATTGGATCTCGACCAACGCGAGCAGCAGTGTCGCGATACGATAAACCGCAATCGCGATAGACTACAATCCAACCTTTATCAAAGTCGGAAACGTGATGGTACGCATTTCTCCTCCTTACACGAGGCATCACAACAACGTTTCACCAGGCAACGCCGGTCAGCTGCTGTTTGTGTATGAGAAATCGGTTGGAAACTTTCCTCATGTCAGCACGTTGTAGGTGTCGCCACCGGCGCCAACCTTGTGTGAATGCTCTGAAAAGCTAATCATTTGCATATCACAGCATCTTCCTCCTGTCGGTTAAATTTCGCGTCTGTAGCACGTTATCTTTGTGGTGTAGCAATTTTAATGGCCAGTAGTGTATATCGAAAAAATATACACAGATATCGTTTCCTGAAAATTCGTCATTCTGTCTATCATCAGTGGGAGTTCGAAGCCTATATGAGAAGGGATTGATAATGTATGCTACCAAAATATAAATATAATTAAATGTACTCGCTTTAATTTGGAAACGAGAGCTAATTCGAGTTTCTCATTGTCTTTTTCGTCATCAAAGTGCTCGATTTAGTTAACAAACACTTATTTTATCCCAGTTACATTTTCACTACTGGCTAGTGTCACAGTTCTTTACATAATAGGCGCAGCCAAATCCCTATACTTTAGTCATGTAAATTCGACTGCTATTAGAATATCAAAATCTAAATAATGATGATTTAGTGAGGATAGTTGCGATTGCCAATTTGGAACGCAATAAGGTCATGTTTCGACGCCAACGGATGGAATGATTTTCTGGGAACGTTGTATATGACTACGTCACAGACCCCCGACCCTCCCTCTCCGCGAAAAATAACCTCTCCGAGTAAAATTTCAGTGACATTCGCTACCTGCTTCATGGAGCACGGCTTCGTTCTGCTGATACAGGCCACGGGGCTGAAAAGTGAACCAGCCAACAAAGCGTGTTGCTTCGCTCGCGTCAGAATCTGCTGCGTGGGTGGACATGTGTGTGTGTAACAAACAAGCCGGCATCATTAAAAGCGCTGTTTAGGCGGAGCCTGCACTCCCACGCTGAGTGGGCGGCACGGGCCACAGTGAGTCCTGGAATGGAATGCATGCATCGCTGCTCCTGCGGTTTGCTACCGGCACATCTGCAGCGCCGCGGGCGCAACACACATATGATGCGCAAGTTCAATGGCGAGCCGTCTTTTGTCAGCTCTAACTGTTGCCCCCCCCTCCCCCCTCAAATGACTGACACTCTCTTTATCCATAACTGAATACATCACATCTTAGGGAACCCTTCATCACTGTCGGTATAATAATAATAATGAAAGACAGACGAAAAAGCTATAAAATTAAAAATTAAATTTTTAAGAGGAACCTTCGAAGTTTTTGAGATCAAAAATGCCGTAAGACAAGATGAATTATACTCATCGCTGTTCATTTGTGTCTAGAAATGGTAGGAAGAGAAGAGTTTAAAAATTCGTTAGAAGCGGAGGGGATAATGTGAGAATTTATGTTTGACTTTTGCAGACGATCTTGTCAACTTGGCGAAATATACAGAAGATGCAACAATGCAGATAAATCTCCTACAAGATACATCTTCAAAAGCAGGCCAAATTTCATCTTTAGGGAAAACAAAAGAAAAGAAGAAAAATCATGTGAAGGAGGCACCGGAGAACCTGATTGTGGGAGACTAAAAAAGATTTCAAAACTTAAATAGTTATTCGTGTTTCAAACAATACAGTTAAATACTTCTGACAAAGAAGCTAACTTAGCAAGAGAAAGGAAAAGGAAAGTGGGTTTCAGTTAAAAAAATGACTTGTATAGTAAGGAAATATTTACCTATACATGCAAAACTCCGGCTCTACAACTCTTTCCTTAGACCCGTGTGCCTTTATGCTTCAGAATGCCTCTTGTCAAATGCGTTCACATTTTTATGTGAAACGGAAAAGAAGGAAAATGGTCACGGAGATCTTGGGACCATACTACGACTGTGGGTAATGGAAGTTAAGAAAAAGATGTTTATGAAAAACTAGAACGAATATTAGACAAAGTGAATAAGAGAAGAGTTGTGTTCCACGGACATCCAAAAGGGTAGATAATAAAAGAATAATAAAAAGAATTTTTAACTCCCTGACAGAAACCCAAAAACATCATTGACATGGATCAATTAAATCCAAGCAGAACGGAGGGAACTGGAAATAAAGGCTGAAGAAATAGGAAAAAGAGAAAAATTAAGAAGAAAAGTAAAATTCCGAAGGGATATCAAGAGAAAAGAAATATGCGCAATATGCGTAATATGGACAGAAGAAAGAAGAAAACATTGTAGATAATGAATAAAAACAAGGAAGTACTAGGAAGAATAGAAACAAGAAAGAAGACATAAGTTATACATGTGGTCCTCAGTAGGTCAAACAAGAAACAAATGCAACAATAATAGTAAACTTTGGACTGTGCTAATGCAGCTGCTCAGGGGTTGATGCTTTGGTACGGTACCCAATAGACTAGTAATACTTTGACTCTCGAGTTCTCTGAAGCGCGTCAGAAGTGCACCGTAATAGAGCAGTATGCGTTACCTCTAAGTATGTACTATGACCGTGCGAAAAATGAGAAAACTGGGAACCCGGTAAGTACACTACTGGAAATGGAAAAAAGAACACATTGACACCGGTGTGTCAGACCCACCATACTTGCTCCGGACACTGCGAGAGGGCTGTACAAGCAATGATCACACGCACGGCACAGCGGACACACCAGGAACCGCGGTGTTGGCCGTCGAATGGCGCTAGCTGCGCAGCATTTGTGCACCGCCGCCGTCAGTGTCAGCCAGTTTGCCGTGGCATACGGAGCTCCATCGCAGTCTTTAACACTGGTAGCATGCCGCAACAGTGTGGACGTGAACCGTATGTGCAGTTGACGGACTTTGAGCGAGGGCGAATAGTGGGCATGCGGGAGGCCGGGTGGACGTACCGCCGAATTGCTCAACACGTGGGGCGTGAGGTCTCCACAGTACATCGATGTTGTCGCCAGTGGTCGGCGGAAGGTGCACGTGCCCGTCGACCTGGGACCGGACCGCAGCGACGCACGGATGCACGCCAAGACCGTAGGATCCTACGCAGTGCCGTAGGGGACCGCACCGCCACTTCCCAGCAAATTAGGGACACTGTTGCTCCCGGGGTATCGGCAAGGACCATTCGCAACCGTCTCCATGAAGCTGGGCTACGGTCCCGCATACCGTTAGGCCGTCTTCCGCTCACGCCCCAACATCGTGCAGCCCGCCTCCAGTGGTGTCGCGACAGGCGTGAATGGAGGGACGAATGGAGACGTGTCGTCTTCAGCGATGAGAGTCGCTTCTGCCTTGGTGCCAATGATGGTCGTATGCGTGTTTCGCGCCGTGCAGGTGAGCGCCACAATCAGGACTGCATACGACCGAGGCACACAGGGCCAACACCCGGCTCATGGTGTGGGGAGCGATCTCCTACACTGGCCGTACACCACTGGTGATCGTCGAGGGGACACTGAATAGTGCACGGTACATCCAAACCGTCATCGAACCCATCGTTCTACCATTCCTAGACCGGCAAGGGAACTTGCTGTTCCAACAGGACAATGCACGTCCGCATGTATCCCGTGCCACCCAACGTGCTCTAGAAGGTGTAAGTCAACTACCCTGGCCAGCAAGATCTCCGGATCTGTCCCCCATTGAGCATGTTTGGGACTGGATGAAGCGTCGTCTCACGCGGTCTGCACGTCCAGCACGAACGCTGGTCCAACTGAGGCGCCAGGTGGAAATGGCATGGCAAGCCGTTCCACAGGACTACATCCAGCATCTCTACGATCGTCTCCATGGGAGAATAGCAGCCTGCATTGCTGCGAAAGGTGGATATACACTGTACTAGTGCCGACATTGTGCATGCTCTGTTGCCTGTGTCTATGTGCCTGTGGTTCTGTCAGTGTGATCATGTGATGTATCTGACCCCAGGAATGTGTCAATAAAGTTTCCCCTTCCTGGGACAATGAATTCACGGTGTTCTTATTTCAATTTCCAGGAGTGTATAATTATCAAGAAATGTCCTAAGCACCGAACAGGCTACGTCACCAGACACAAGAACCCTCTGCAATTTCTGGCAGCACATACAGTTTTCCGCGCTACTCTCAGTACCAGTCACACATTTACAGATCTTAACTGACGGCTGGAACATATTTACGACTTTTTTCTAACAAGCAGCGAAGTCTGGAGGTAGTGCGTAATCCTGAATAACTTTTAAATGTTATCTGAAATTCTGGTCAAAACGTTCATTAAAGCTAAAAACAGAACATGATCAGAAAATTAGCAATTAAAAGATTATTGTTATGTTACTAGTCCTTTTTTATTCTTACGCATTTGAAGCTGTCTTGACAATCTACAGCTACTTTGTTCCCACTGCAAACTGTGACTGCTTTAACTCACTGTCAAAGCAAATTTCCTTTATTAGCCCTTTCCTCATGCGTGATGCCTCAAACAACAAGTAAATGTATAATAAAGGGCATTATTAGCCTCCAACTGTTAGTACCACATTTCAGCGCTTTCTTGAGTCGTATAGGAAATGGGTCCCACGTGTAGATTCGTATTAAGCACAGAATAACGGCGCTCTCTGCAACATAAAGTGAGTGAAAGTGCGAGATTCACTTGCTTTCAGAACGTAAATGTATGACAAAGTTAGATACCTTGTGAAACGTCCCCTTTTGAAGAATTGTATACGAGGCTGTGCTTAACCTGACACACAATATTTTTAGCGCAACGCAATCTGACTTTCAAAAATCCCTACAAAAGAATAGCCCTGACTATCATTAACCTATACCTTTCACAAATCACTTACCTCACCAAAAATCTTCGTTACTCGAACTACTGCAAAACAGCGAGCGCCACTACTGCCAGCTAAATAAAAGATTCAAACTATGGAAGGCACTAATTACTGATAGGCATACTTAGCAAATGAAAGATTTTAATAGAGAACACACAATGTATTTACCCTAATAATCATAATATATATGCCCTCCAGTCTTACAAATTTAGTTAGCAAATGAAAGATTTTAATAGAGAACAAACAATGTATTTTCCTTAATAATCATAATATATATGCCATCCAGTCTTACAAATTTCAAATCTCCGCCATTTCTCTCCCCACATCCACCACTGCTGGCGGCTCACCTCCAACTGCGCAACGCTACGCGCTGTTCACATCCAGCTGCCGCTGCCCAAGACTACAATGGCAGACAACAATGCAAACTAGCCACAGACTGCACACAGCACAGCCAGTGATTTTGAAACAGAGTGCTACGTAACGTTGCCAATAGGCAAACATAAACAGCCTACTTACATAGCCCCCATGCTCCCCACAAAAAATTTTACAAATTGTTTTGGGCTGTGGCCAATACAGATTTGAAAAATTTTTTCATAATTACAGTAAGAAAAATATCAAATGCACACACTTATTAATACAATGTTGGTCAAAAGCTAAAATTTTCTCACAGTCCATAAAGACAGTCCTGATCATTCATCACAGTGAAACTGCCATTTCTTTTCTCAAAGTCTGAGCAGTAAAGGACAATGCACACGGAAGTAGTGGATTTCCATGCAGTCTTGAAGAAGTAGTGTTGTCCTTCCAACGGAAAGACAGTGCTGACTCTTGACATGCAGACAGGTAATGGGCCACAACAGAGTAAACCCACAGCAGAGTCATTCGAAGTTTTGATGAATATTGGTAGGTAGGTCATCACAGAGCAGACCCACTGCAGTCCTTGTAGAAATAATGGTACTGGTGGGTCATCAAAGATGCAGACCCACTGTAGTCCTTGTAGAGATGGCCAGCAACCATCTGTTGTGACTGTGCAGGTGCACAATCACCATTGAAGAGTCTTGCGGATAATAGAGCAAGTCCATAACCCACCACTTGTGCACTCACAAAGTTTTTGGAATTGTCCTTAGAACCAGCAATGCTGTTATCCAGTCCCTTGCTGAATTATTAACACACGTGCAAACACTAACAGTCCCTACTTCTCACATATTGTCCATTACTATGACCAACAGAAATGTGTGCAGTGAAATGTAACTTACAAGTTAATAATATGATGAACTGGTGTCAATTACAATTTTATAACATAAGAATACAATTATAAAGGTACAAAATACATCATTAAAGAACATAACAATACAGATAACATTTGTAGTACAGGCTTTACAACAGAATAGAAATAAACATATACATCAATGTTACAGGAATTATGAGATAAGTAGATACATACAAGATCAGAATAAATTTTGAAACATCAACTTCACACATGAGCATTAAAACAAAACAGAATAAATAATGTCTAAGCATATTTACAAGGTAATAACATATTATTAATGCCAATTATATTTGAGGATAACAGTATTCCTCATCATAGTGAATATAGCTTAGTATTAGAAAAATCTACAACATAAGTCTTATCAGATAAATATATAAAGACAGGAAGAACATAAATACACAAGGGTACACAAACACATAGTGGGATAACACAAAAGGAAAGGACAGGGTTCGTTTTCAGTGTAACATTTGGTACTGCAGTATTTTGCGAACAAAACCTTTTTTTTTCTTGGAGATCTCCCTTCGTTCATCATTATTCCCAAAAAGTCCTATCTATACCTCCTTTCTGTACTTTTCTCGTATAGCCTCTCAGTGCATTACAAACAATGTATTTACCTTAATAGTGTTGAAAAACCATAATATACATGTTCATGACATCCAGTCTTACAAATTTCAAATCTCCGCCATTTCTCTCCCCACATCCACCACTGCTGGCGGCTCACCTCCAACTGCGCAACGCTACGCGCTGTTGACATCCAGCTGCCGCTGCCCAACACTACAATGGCAGACAACAATGCAAACTAGCCACAGACTGCACACAGCACAGCCAGTGATTTTGAAACAGAGCGCTACGTAACGTTGCCAATAGGAAAACATAAACAGCCTACTTACACTTGTAAAGGTGGAAGGTGACAATTATTGAACTATATGAAATAAAATCGTCATAGCTTCTGAACGCTCTGCGTTAGCACGTTCAAAGTACACAGCCGGCCTCGGGGCATGATGAGAATTAGAATGCGCATGCACGATTTGGTTTAGCGACGAAGCCCACTTTCATTTGGATGGGTTCGTCAATAAGCAAAACTGGCGCATTTGGAAGACTGAGAGTCCGCATTTCGCGATCGAGAAGTCTTCACCCTCAACGGGTTACTGTGTGGTGTGCAATATCCAGTCACGGAATAATCGGTGTGATATTCCTTGATGGCATGCGATTACCGAAGGTTTTGGAAGATGATTTCATCCCCATTATCCAAAGTCACCCTGATTTCGCCAAGATGTGGTTCAGCAAGACGTAGCTCGGCCCCATCGAAGCAGGAGAATGTTTGATGTCCTGGAGGAAAACTTTGGGGCCAGCACTCCGGCTCTGGCGTACCCAGAGACCACTGGCATGGGCCTCGACTGGCCGCCATATTCTCCTGATCTGAACTCGCGCGACTCTTTTTCGTGTGGCTATATTAAAGGCAAGGTGTGCAGCAATAACCCCAAAAGCAATTCAGGAGGTCATCGAGACCGTCGATCTTCCGACACTTCAGCGGGTCATGCAGAACTTCGCTATTCGTCTGCGCCACATCATTGCCAATGATGGCAGGCATATTGAACATGTCATAACCTAAATACGAATACCGTCACTGACGTTTACATGTTGAATAAAGTATGTGCACGCCGTAGTTTGTACTAATTTATGTTATTTCCTATACAGGGTGGTCCATTGACAGTGACCGGGTCAAATATCTCACGAAATAAGCATCAAATGAAAAAACTGCAAAAAACGAAACTCGTCTAGCTTGAAGGGGAAAACCAGATGGCCCTATGGTTGGCCCGCTTGATGGCGCTGCCATAGGTCAAACGGATATCAACTGCGTTTTTATAAATAAGAACCCCCATTTTTTATTACATATTCGTGTAGTACGTGAAGAAATATGAATGTTTAAGTTATACCACATTTTTCGCTTTGTGGTAGATGGCCCTGTAATAGTCACAGACGTATAAGTAGGTGGTACCACGTAACATCCCGCCAGTGCGGACGGTATTTGCTTCGTGATACATTTCCCGTGTTAAAATGGACAATTTACCAATTGCGGAAATGGTCGATATCGTGTTGACGTATGGCTATTGTGAACAAAATGTCCAACGGGCGTATGCTATGTATGCTGCTCGGTATCCTGGACGACATCATCCAAGTGTCCGGACAGTTCGCCGGATAGTTATGTTATTTAAGGAAACAGGAAGTGTTCAGCCACATGTGAAACGTCAACCACGACCTGCAACAAATGATGATGCCCATCTAGGTGTTTTAGCTGCTGTCGCGGCTAATCCGCACATCAGTAGCAGACAAATTGCGCGAGAATCGGGAATCTCAAAAACATCGATGTTGAGAATGCTACATCAACATCGATTGCACCCGTACCATTTTTCTGTGCAGCAGGAATTGCATGGCGACGACTTTGAACGTCGTGTACAGTTCTGCCACTGGGCGCAAGAGAAATTACGGGATGATGACAGATTTTTTGCAAACGTTCTATTTAGCGACGAAGTGTCATTCACCAACAGCGGTAACCTAAACCGGCGTAATATGCACTATTGGGCAACGGAAAATCCACGATGGCTGCGACAAGTGGAACATTAGCGACCTTGACGGGTTAATGTATTGGTGCGGCATTATGGGAGGAAGGATAATTGGCCCCCATTTTATCGATGGCAATCCAAATGGTGGAATGAATGCTGATTTCCTACGTAATGTTCTACCGATGTTACTACAAGATGTTTCACGGCATGACAGAATGGCGATGTAGTTCCAGCATGGTGGATGTCCGGCACGTAGCTCGCGTGCGGTTGAAGCGGTATTGAATTGAATATTTCATGACAGGTGGATTGGTCGTCGAAGCACCATACCATGGCGCGCACGTTCACCGGATTTCTTTCTGTGGGGAAAGTTGAAGGATATTTGCTATCGTGATCCACCGACAACGCCTGACAAGATGCGTCAGCGCATTGTCAATGCATGTGCGAACATTACGGAAGGCGAACTACTCGCTGTTGAGAGGAACGTCGTTACATGTATTGCCAAATGCATTGAGGTTGACGGGCATCATTTTGAGCATTTATTGCATTAATGTGGTATTTATAGGTAATCACGCTGTAACTGCATGCGTTCTCAGAAATGATAAGTTCAAAAAGGTACATTGGAACAACCGAAATAAAATGTTCAAACGTACCTACGTTCTATATTTTAATTTAAAAAACCTATCTGTTACCAACTGTTTGTCTAAAATTGTGAGCCACACGTTTCTGACTATTGCAGCGCCATCTATCACAAAGCGAAAAAAGTTGTGCACCTAAAACATTCATATTTCTTTACGTACTACACGAATATGTAATAAAAAATGTGGGTTTCTGTTTTAAAAAACGCAGTTGATATCCCTTTGACCTATGGCAGTGCCATCTAGCGGCCAAGCATAGCGCCATCAGGTTTCCCCCTTCAAGCTAGACAAGTTTCGTTCTTTGTAGTTGTTTCGTTTGCCGCTTATTTCGTGAAATATTTGGCCTGGTGACGATCAATGGAGCACTCTGTATAGTTCAATAAGTGTCACCCTGTACTTCCTTTCCGTAACCGGCGACTCAATTTATTTTGACTGGGAGAAAGTGACAAATGTGTCAGAATTCGCTTTTTAAGCTTTTATTTAAAAAATGCACGTCTAATGTATGGCATGCATGGATGTATCCATAACTCGCCCACTACATATAAAAAGGAAAAATAGTGTATCGTTGGTTCTTATGTAAGTATATATAGTCTAGGAGTGCGAAATTGTAAGATCGCTTTGCTAACAGGTTGCTTGGCGCCACTGATCCGAAAGCGAGAAACCTTCGCCTACAATAAGACAGTGATAGATAGAGAGACATGCCAAAGCTGGACTCATGTGCTACAGCTTAGATTAATACACGTTTCTTAAGTTACTTCAATCGTGATGTGGGCACTGTGTTCAGGAAGGCTACTAAACTCCGTACGTGCTGTGGCGCTGCTGATTCAAAAGGATCTTCTACGTGTGACTCGTTAGTCCAACAAAGGCTTTTTCGTGGAATCTAGAACGATTCCATGCGCGTGGTGAGACAGAACGATAAGGGGCTATGCTGACGTTATCTGCCCTCTAGATTCACACGGAGACAATACAATGGCTCAGTGAAGTCGAGGAATACTTCCACAACAGGATATAGAGTAACAGTTTGCGTCATCAGGGATTTCGTAATGGAAACGTGCCCTTCTTTTATGCCATCTTGATCGCACACAAACCAGATGTAACAAAGATTTGGAAATTGACTTTCAAAAGCGTATACAGAACAGCTGTGTACACATTTGGAAGGCAGATGGCTAACAGTGTAACATGGCACAGCAAAAGGATAGTATCGATTGCCACAGACCAGCCACAGCAATGAGAGAAGCGCACCGATTACTGCCGAATTCGTTTTGAGCAGGAGGACATTTTAGATATCCGTCTGGCCGTTGTACACCTGCGTCTTGGAGTTTCTTGTGACTGACTTCTCCACAGCTCTCCCTAAATCGATGTGAATTAACTTGAACGGTTTTTCCGACGTAGCAGCACTTTAGTATTACGGAAAATCTCAACAACATCAAAAAGCTGTCACACGAAGGGAATTCGGTAAGCTACACACTATTGTGGGGACCAAGTAACACCTTACTGAATGCTGTTCTGCACTTCAAAAGTCACAGAGATACACGACATTATTTTCAACACTGTATACTCTTCAAATGATGCAAAATGTCGATTGCACCGATAACCCAGTGAGGCGTTCAATCCAAAGTTTTTGGAGGCTAAAATTTGACTGGAGATGGTTCTGTGAAGTTTTGGATGCGTTTCTAGTACCATGACTGGTTCCTATTCATGCACGCTGCTCTAAACATTAACCGGGATTCATTGAGGTGTGTTCCGTCTATGCAACTAAGTGGAAGGCAGTTTTTTTTCGCCATAGGCATTTCGCTTCTTTTATTTGCGAAGCATCTTCAGTGGCCTGCAACACATGTTTCTTTTTCACAAATAATAAATGTATTGTTTAGTAGTTACCATGTGTTACTACGTTACATTTTGTCATGTTTTTCACTTGTTTTTCAGGTTAGAAACAACTTTTGTAGCACAAATACCGCCCCTTTCTGACATTTTTTCACCCACATTTATTATAACACACCACTTGCACTTTTCATTTTGTGATCTGTGTGTGTGTATTTACAGAGTATAGTGTTCCCAACTATTGCTGTGTATTTATCTTCCGTCATTTGTTTGTGTTGTATGTGTGGTTTGCTACTTTTCATTTGTTTTGTGTGTGTGTATTTTGTTATGTGTCGTTCCTTGTGAGAGCGTCATTTTTTTAAAATAATAAATGGTTATTTGTGTGTGTGTGTGTGAGTGTGTGTGTGTGCGTGTGTGTGTGTGTGTGTGTGTGTGTGTATGTATGTGAGTGAGTGAGTGAAGGAGAGAGAGCGAGCGAGAGAGAGAGGGGGGATAGGGATAACGAGAGAGAGAGAGAGAGAGAGAGAGAGAGAGAGAGAAAGAAGTGGGGAGGAAGAATCATTAACTATATACTCTGGTTACTGATTATGTTTCAGATTTCTGTGTTATAATAAATATGGATGAAACACGCCGGAAATCGACCAGCAGGAGCATGAGGACCGAATTTATAAAATTAATTGTTGGTAAAGCGGGTGCCAGGTTGAGATTCATTGGGAGCATCCTTAGAAAATGTAGTCCATCAACAAAGGAGATGGCTTACATAATACTCGTTCGACCTATGCTTGAGTATTGCTCATTAGTGTGTGATCCGTACCTGGTCAGGTTGACAGAGAAGATAGAGAAGATCCAAAGAAGAGCGGCCCCGTAAGTCACAGGGTTATTTGGTAAGCGTGATAGCGTACGGAGATATTTAGCAAACTCAAGTGGCAGACTCTGCAAGAGAGGCGCTCTGCAACGCGGTGTAGCTTGCTGTCCAGGTTTCGAGAGGGTGCGTTTCTGGATGAGGTATCGAATATATTGCTTCCCCCTACTTATACCTCCCGAGGAGATCACGAATGTAAAATTAGAGAGATTCGAGGGCGCACGGAGGCTTTCCGGCAGTCGTTCTTCCCGTGAACCATAAACGACTGGAGCAGGAAAGGGAGGTAATGACAGTGGCACGTAAAGTGCCCTTCGCCACACACCGTTGGGTGGCTTGCGGAATATGAATGTAGGTGTAGATGTAGATGAAGATGTAGAATGACCACATCTTCAGGAACACACATATGGACTAATATGGACTTTCAACACTGGAAATCGTTACTAACGCCAAACGACAGTTTAACATCACGATATTTGTGCTACAAAAGTTGTTTCTGAAAAACAAGAGAAAAACACGACAAAATGTAACGTAGTAACATACTGCGACTACTGCATAATACTTTTATCATATATATAAAAACAAACATGTATTACAGGCCACTGAAGATGCTTCACGAATAAAAGAAGCGAAAAGCGTATGGCGAAAAGCAAACTACCTTTCATTTAGTTGCAAAGACGAAACACCCCTCCAGGCATTTTGAAGGAACTAAGGAATGACGGAAAACGAATGAATAGCAACTAGCCGGGATGTCCATTCCAACACTGTAGGCAGTTCCACTCTTCATGATGAGTGTGCTGGCCGTTGTGGCCGAGTGGTTCTAGGCGCTTCAGTCCGGAACCGCGCTGCTGTTACGGTCGCAGGTTCGAATCCTGCCTCGGGCATGGATGAGTGTGGTGTCCTTAGGTTTAAGTGGTTCTAAGTCTAGGGGACTGACGACCTCCGATGTTAAGTCCCATAGTGCTCAGAGCCATTTGAACAATGATGACTGTGCTGCGGGCACTGCCCACTCCGAAGCCACAAACATGTATACAGGGCTGGACTAATGCACTCGTAGTTCGACGAACATTCAGGCACCCTACTGGAGATATATTTGGCTGCTAAATCACGCATTATTAATCCCACAGAAAGCGCATGGGAATACTTGGAACACTGGACGAAACGAAGCAATCAACATCCTCGCACCCTCGTAGCTCTACGGCATGTAATCATCTATAAGTGACCGCATCTGGATATGGCTTACTTGAAGAATTTGTAGGGAACTGCATCTCTCTCAGCTACATGTCAGAGTTGCGGCCGTTATCAGGGCTAGGGGCAGTCGTAGACCGTGAGGCCTTCTGGGATTGACCAATTCTTTGGTCTGGTGCCCTTGGCATGTGCTTTCTTGGTATGTGAAGTGAAAATGGTTCAAATGGCTCTGAGCACTATGGGACTTAACTTCTAAGGTCATCAGTCCCCTAGAACTTAGAACTACTTAAACCTAACTAACCTAAGGACATCACACACATCCATGCCCGAGGCAGGATTCGAACCTGCGACCGTAGCGGCCGCGCGGTTCCAGACTGTAGCGCCTTTAACCGCTTGGCCACCACGGCCGGCGTATGTGAAGTGATTCACTGCCTACCGGCATTCAATTTGCCACCTAGTGTCATGGAGACACTTTTACTGGAAATGTGACTACGTACTTCTCTGAAGCAAAAGTTCTTTTTTTTCTCGAGGCAGAAGTTAAAAATGGCTCTGAGCACTATGGGACTCAACTGCTGAGGTCATTAGTCCCCTAGAACTTAGAACTAGTTAAACCTAACTAACCTAAGGACACCACACACATCCATGCCCGAGGCAGGATTCGAACCTGCGACCGGAGCGGTCTCGCGGTTCCAGACTGCAGCGCCAGAACCGCGCGGCCACTTCGGCCGGCTCAGGCAGAAGTAGTAAAAAATTCTACATTACATAAGTGTGCAGCATATATCGAAGTAATCGGCAACCAGTTCCATAAAAGAAATTTAAATTGTCAACCTGTTGTTTTGCTGTATGCAACTTATTATTGACACCCGCAAATAACGCGATTGGTATGACCTTCTAAAGAAGGGCACTAAGTGCCCGAAACCAGCTAAAGAATTTAAATTTCTTTTATGCAACTGGTGGTTGATTATTTCGATGTATACAACTACAGTTGCTGAGGATGGATAAAGTACTAAATAAGAGTGCAATGTTGTGGGATAGCACCAAAACAGCAATGAACGTAATTTACAGTTTACATTATTGGAAACTAAATGGTATTCCTCCAGAATCGGCCAGCAGCAACTGTACCTCGCTGAGCCTTCGGCAGCTCGATAGAGCTCCAGGATTCGATGGCATTCGCTCAGAGTTGCTTCATTACAGCGGGAAGTACGCAAAAACACGGCTCATTAGATTCTGTTTGAATGCATTTCTAGCGGGCGTCAAGCCACGTCAAACGAAAAATTAAAGAATTATAGCCACATTAAGACCTAGAAAAGAAAGTAATAGACCTCAAAGCTACCTTCCAATTGCCCTACTGAGCACAGTCTACAAACTGTTGGAAGGAATCAACCTCATCAGCATTATCCATGAAATATTCAGATTAATTACACCTGAAAAAGCTGGCTTCCAGCCAAACAGAAGCTGCTGAGACCATGTTCTCTCTTTAACTACATATATTGAAAGATTTGAAAGTCAACTGAAATCATCAGTCGTATTTTTAGATTTAACACGAGCGTATGACACAGTATGGATACAAGTGCCTTCGTAATATTTCCTGTCACGTATTGCAAGACTGCTAGAAAATCTGCTTAGCAATTAAACGTTCTAAGTGATTATTGGGAGTATATGAAGCAAGCAAATAAAATTGAGCAATGACCCTCCACAAGGCTCTATCTTAACTCCGACTGGGTACTAGCTACACAACATAAGGTAATGAAGGTAACGGAGAATGTTCTAAGAAATAATTTGGTTGGAAAGGGTAATTATTTCCAGAAATGGACGCTCCAAAACTGACGTTTCATGCTTTTACCTGAACAACAAACTTGCAAGCGAGAAACTTACAATTCTTTTCAACAAGGTCGCCTTAACTCACAAAAACCGCCTAAGTATTTAGAATTTTTTTGAGACGGAACTTTAAGCTGTAATGAACGCACGACAAAGACAATTGCACGACTCCGTAAAAGAAAAACCATCACACAGTAGCTACATGGTACCACGTGGGGTTCTTCGGCAGCTACGTTTCGGACAACATCATTAGCTCTGGTTCATTCAGTGGCGCAATATTGCTGCCCACCTGCCTAAAGCCACACACCAAGGTGACAGCCATCGAACTAAATCACGAAATGTGAATGATTTCGGGCTTGAGTAAGACTACTCCCACCTTCTGGCTACCGATCATAAGTCCGGCTCAACTGCGAACACTACAAGCAGTTCTTAGAGAATTTAGAAAAATTCAAACCAGTCAATCACGTCCTTTCATTGGTTATCTGATTACATAAATATTAAACGATTATGCTCCAAAAAACCAATTCTGTAGCCATATGCTTAGAAAAAACTACTTTCATATTGTGCAATACGAGAAGAAAACCTGGGAAGGTATTTTAATCGTGGATCTCAAGAAATTCCGATGAAACTCTGAAACTCCGAATGGTTCGACCTCTCAATAAAATCCTGGGTAATTCTAAATAGAATTAGAACCAACTATGGCACATGTGCGGACCTATAAAGTAAATGGCAATTAAACAAGTCTTCGAAGTTCGAGTGTAGAGCACAAAAACAGAAAATGTGGAAAATAGTGCAGACTTGTTTATTTAGAGTCTACATGAGACAATATGAAGACTTCCTAAATACAACTCTTAGTTCGACTAAACATATATGTGACCAAGAAGTTCTTTATGAATGTTATTCCTAGCTTATGTCTATTAATGTGACATGGCATAGGTGATCCATTGTCGCTCCTCCTCCGCAGACACTGTGTTGGTCCTTCCGAAAATGCTTATTCGACAAGGTGGATTTATCAACAACTGTTCAATGATCTCCACTTGGACCAGTCTAAAATACGTCCAAGCGGTAGGCATTCAGCAGGTTTCATCAAAGCTTGAAGCTGCCCACTATTGCTCCCTGACACAGCGTGGAGACAGTTAGCGTTGATGCTGGAGTGAGGGAATGTCTTGTAGATTTCATTTTAGGTCTTGGTGATTGAAGGTCGTGGAGTGGATGCGAATATTTAGTATAACTTTTTCCTTTCAACGTGTACAGCTACTTTACAACGTATATCAGGCGCTGAAATATATGCCAAGCAATAAACGTTGTCCAGAGGTGTCAATTTAAAACGTCCAGTGGTTAGTTGCGCAGTTTTCAGGCTGATTGTATTTTAGAAACAATCACTTCATTTCATTGTTTAGGTGTTAGATAATTTCGCCCCCTTTCGCGTTTTCAAGCTAGCTCTGTTACTTGCATCACAGTAAAAAACTAATTAGATACCATCTTGTACTTCACACATCTGTGTGTAGGAAGCTACATTTGATGGCATCATTAATAACAGTTCCTTACCTCAATGGTTGTGGGGACACAAGCTGTATGTCCTTACATTATGTCTCAGACCTGAAGTCCTTATGCGGAAAGAGAAAATGCGACCCTTATGTGAGTTTCGTCGCTGTGCCGTCGTATAACGCATTCAGAGACGATAGTTCCACATTTCAAATAAAACTGAACGTGGCGTGATCAGCGCCCTGTAACACGGAATGTAAGGTGGTATGCGATTACAGTTTTTTTTTTTTACTTTGTCGGAAGTAACTGAGGTAGTAACACATGCGGCCTGTTTTTACAATTTACAAAGTGATGGAAAATGGATTTCGGAAGTAATGTTGCAAATACTTGTCAATATCCTGCAGGAACGCAAAGTAAAGGTACAAAGAACCCAAATTTTTCTGTAGTGTTAAATTTTCCGTTGCCATTTGCAGCAACAAATCTACGAGAAAGACAAATTCCTAGTTGATGTGAAGGAAAAAATATTTTGGTTATGTGGGGGTTCAAATGGCTCTGAGCACTATGGGACTCAACATCTTAGGTCATAAGTCCCCTAGAACTTAGAACTACTTAAACCTAACTAACCTAAGGACATCACACACACCCATGCCCGAGGCAGGATTCGAACCTGCGACCGTAGCAGTCCCGCGGTTCCGGACTGCAGCGCCAGAACCGCTAGACCACCGCGGCCGGCGTTATGTGGGGGGTCTTCTAATGAAATATTGCACTGATTGGATACTTCACTTCAGACATTGTAACACTGACTAAGTTTTATATCCAGAAAGGAGTAAATAGTCCGTACGCACGTACGAACCGATCGAAACGTTTTGCGTAAGTACAACACGGCGAACTATACAGACGCGCCCCAGCGTTCTTCGTAGTGTTAAGTGTAGAAACCACTGGCTGAGGGTATACAAAACCTTGTTCTGCATGACTGTACAGTAACGGAGACAACTGCGTAGGGAAGTTGTGGAAAGTAGATAGTGCATGTGCGATAAGTGCAATTGTTGTTGCTTTTTAAGTATGTGTTTTCTGTTATTACATCGGATGAAATATTACTTTCCGCATGGCTCCCACAGTATCGGCTGATTGCGACAGCACAGCAAAAACATTTATCTAACAGCAGGAATATCCATTCTTGTAGTGTTTTATCACAAGAAAAACGACTCAAAAGCACACAAAATTGTCATGGGCATCCAAAGTTCAATTCACTCTCTATAGAGTTTCATGAAAACAAGTAGGTAGATCGTTTCTTATTGACGTGAGATGAATTAGAGTTTTGCTGTAGAGTGTTCTCGAAGCTGTAGGAAGTCCACTAAGAATTTATCTTCAGTCTCCGAAAATCCGTGTCTGATCCATGAAAGCTATTCCACGCACTCTGAAAAATATTATAGGCCACAGAACACAAAAGACTTTATTCACATGATTACAGAGTGAAAAGCTTTCCAAAGTGAAGCCCCTCACAGGAATTCCCTGCGAACACGCTGCTTTATGTGGATTAAAAAGTAAGATCTTTGTTAAAACATTTCGTTTTAAGTAAAGGAAACTTTCCGTCCTCTTAGGGAAGTAAACGAAATGCACGAATTTTGGGCTCGGAAGCCTCGTGCTACTACTGAATATGTTTGGCATAGAAGGAAAGTGAGTGATGTCAGGTGATAAAACTTTAAACAGTTCTTCCACTTTCCCTTATTGAAAAAACAGTGAACGACACAATATATCTTTTGGTGTTGAAGCAGTTTGTACAGGCTCAGATAGAAGGTTTAATATCTAGCACTTTCTTTCAGCAGAATGGCATTCTACTGCACTGAATTACAACTGTAATTTGATTTCTTGATCGGAGGCGTCGATTCATTCTTTTTCCACAACATCGACAGGCATTATCGTTACGATAACTACGAGTGTGCGTATAAAACGGTTGATTTTTTCATGTCGACAGTACTGTCTGATTTCTGTTGTGAACTGCTGGAAAAATCCCGTCAATAATTTGAATACTGACTTGACACTGCTATTGCCACAAACAGACAGAGCGGAGAGCTATAGTGAATGGTCCTTAATTATTTGTGCTTCAGTGTTGTGTGATTTCATTGACTATGCGTAGATATGTCGGTAACCTGGCTAGGTCTCATAAAAAGTCGTACAGCAGATGAAGAATGACTTTATTAATCACAAAATTGACGCGTTTCGGAAACATTTCCATCTTGAGAGATGTAAAATATAAATATAAAAAATGATATAGAAATACATAAAGTTTTAGATAGTGGTAGGTAACCAACACTAAACAAAATCACAAATAGTCCATTCATATCTACCGAGGTGCAAAGGTAGCACAAGGCAAGAGCATTACCAGATGTTTCCGTAACATCAGATGGCGAGTTCCCATAAAACGGGGACAGGAAGACAAAATTGCCACTAAATGGCAGCAGGGTAAACACGTTGGCGCTATGTCAAATAACATACTACGATAATATATTACATAAATTGACAAAATGAAAAGTAGTGCATCAGTGCAAAAGGGAACACAATGTATGAGCTAGTTTAATAACACAATAAAGAAAACATTAAAAAACGTTACATATGGATCACATGATCCAGGAACGTGGCGCTATGTTAAAAGACATAGGTAGGTCATTGGTCACTTATCGTAAGAATGATATTCTTTACTGTCAAACGATATCAAGCCAACAACGACATTTTGCTGCGATAATACCAGAATATAAGGCAGAGCAAAACCATTACAATAGTATATGCGAATAACTTGATATTAAAATGATAAAATGTTAGTAGTGTACGTATAGAATATTATACTGCGCATTTAAAATAAAGAAACAAGATATAAATAGCCAAACTGAGAAACATGTGGCCGATTGAGGTGGAGGGAAAAAGGAGGGGGGGGGCGGGCGGGGGGAGCACAGACAGGGATAAGGGAGGGGGAGTACGGAAGATTGAAATCCATGCAAATGAGGGTGGGTGATGAAATAAGGGGGGGTGAGGATGAAGAGAGAGAGAGAGACGGGCGGTGAGAAGAGAGAAAAAAGGGGGAAGAGAAAGAGGGGTGGCGAGAGAGAGAGAGAGAGAGAGAGAGAGAGGAGGGCGACTGGATGGTGAGGTTGGTTGCGGGAAGTCAGCGGTCGGAAAGTAGGGAATGGTAGGAGAGGGGACAAAGGCATGTTGCAATAGCTACCTTAAAAACGTAACCATAATGCAAGTTATGTGATTAATAACACAAGTCACAAAATACATCAGTGATGATAAGCAACATGTACAAGGCCGTATTGGTAATCTGTTACACGATCTGAACTGCTCTGCCTCCCGTGGAGTAAAAATAATAGTCCTTTTACACTCATGTTTATAGGTATTTAGCAGAAACACATATGTCACGAAATGAGCCTTAGAAAAAGGTAGGGGAAACGTATCAGAGGTAACAAGAAGGACCCAGTACAAGTCACTGAGTGTGCAAAAGAATTGCGTGTTTCTCTTTTCATAGCTGTCGATTCTGTCATAGTTTAAGCACCAGACACGACTGCATCACCAATTACCTCATGAATCACCTGGTAGAAAAAAAGTGTGTTAGACTGGCTAGGAAAATGCAGCATATAAGCATAAAAGCTTATAAATGACTGAGATTTTACGTAGGGACATAATAATGGTTAAATGAAGGTACAAAAAAGCCTGTAAACACAAGTTTTGGGGACTGCGCCTTATCTAACGGGAACGTATACTGCTTCAGGACTGTGCCCAGTTGCCCGATCGTGGGATTCGTAACTTCTTTTACGGATCATTATATGCCTTCTAAATTTTCTGAGAAACATTCGTAACGGACCGTAAGCGGAATGATGTTCCGTTTAAAACATGTGATGTTCCGACTGCTCTTTTTGAGACTGTCGAAGCAGAATGGCCTGGGTGTAACAGTACAAGTGGAAGAAAAGATTTAACTGCTCCCTTTGGCTGGGAAAATGAATCACACAAAATGACAGTCATTTTCATTTAAGGGCCAGAATTTTTTCGTGTGTACGAGAAGAAAACCAAGAGGCGACTTTAATTATCCACTCTGGACGTTTGACGTCAAAAAGAACGAGGGGACGCTGTCAGACCGTGAACGATGACTACAATCCATCACTTGAAGAACAGTACGGATCTCTGCGTGGTATTTGCGCTGAGCTGTTCTGTCAGAGCAGGTTCCAAAGTGGGCGCGTGCTTTTGTGACACCAGAGTACTTATTTGTAGGAAATATTACAATAGCTTCAATTCTGTTTAGACAACGCCACTGGGTACCAATTGTCGCCATGACGACGAGGAAACTACCAGAACCATCTGTGTGTACTATGTGGCAGTCATACAGGAGAAGGTATGCATTCGCGCTGCATTTTGAGCTTTGAACAGACGTTATCTGTCACTGTTTGTTAGTTGTTACACGTATTATCAGGGCTTCTGAGAACACCACTGGTGAAAACAGGAAGGATGACTCGTTGCAGGTCATGGGTTTTTCCGGTTTCAGCGGTGGAGAGGGTGACGTAAGGCCTAGGAAGCGTTTAATGCTACTCACCTCAGACAAAAAGTGCTATGACTTCGCTTACTGCGAATTGTGACAGTTACCGCCACAGGTGCCGTACTCCTATAGTCATATGTGTTTTAGACGAGCGGAGTATGCTGATATTATGTTTTTTACAGTTTCCCTAAACCATACGAGGTAGGATGGTTCCTTTCATGAGGCTAAGACTGGTAACCCTGGTAACCTTACTCATTTGTAGGTTGGGGAACCTAAGCCACCGTCACCAAACTATATCTGCAATAAGTAAATCTATCCAGGCGCTAAGTTATAACAGACGAAGTGTCCAATTTTTTGAAGTAAGAAATTGAGTTTTGATGTTTATAGCTACCGAATTATGACACCGACAACTTTTTAATGGAACTGCATATTTATTTCTTTAACGAGGACTTCAACGACATGAAATCTGTGGAACCTGATGAAACAGTAAGAAAATAACAGCTCCGTAAACCATTGCCTCTCCGTCAGCAGAAAGGGTTTGAATAGTGTCCATTTCAGCCAACTTTAAAGAAATTATTACTCGTAACGATTAACTTGGCTTCATTTGGGTTAGCAGACTGCATTTCTAGTACTTAACATACTGATTTATTTCCTTTTTGTTTCATTTCAGAATCCGTCGTCAGCCCTTACCCATAATCCTAAACATGGACAGTTCTCTAAGATGTAAAGATGATGTACCTGCGATAATAGAATGAGGATGGCTTGGTTCTCGTTGTAGAGGTGTGGGAACGTCCGCTGAATTTAGTTTTCGAAGCTGGCATGTGGTGTAGCTAGACCGGAGACAACAGTTTGTGTCGCTCTTTTTAAAAAGTACAACTTGCGTCTCGTCGGGCCGACCAACGGGCAAGCTGTGGAAATTTCCACCAAACTCTTGTTCAAATTTTGTGCGGTAAAATGATGGGAATCTCGAGCAATGGGCACTGACCGCTTTTCTTTAGCATCCACGTGAAAGGACAAGGCGCGCGGCTCAGCAGTGTCGTTTTTTGATGATTGGTTGTCCTCCGCCCTTACTTGGAGAAGTTGCACCAGGCCACAACGTCTGGGAAGTCCTAAGCATTTTCTGCGTTAGCAGTCAGCGTCTGACGGTTTGGTGACTAAGCCGCGCTGCTTTCGAATCCACTTAGGATAAAACATTTTGGCTGGGATTCGAGTTTGCCGTTCCATTCAAAATGTGGATAACCTCTGAAGTAATTATATTTAGTCATCAAGGGAGTTACGTAGATAATTTTAGCGTATGTCTGTTTTATCAGTTTTAACTAACTTCTTGGATGAACTTCTTGATTTCGTTATCCATCCATTTTAGAATTTCTCCTTTGTGCTCTCCAAAATTCCTTGAGCAGACTAAATGTTCACAAGCCTGGTTTGACAGCAACAGCCTACAGTTCGTAGGAATTATTAGGCTATTCTTTGATATCGTAAGCCTATGTTGTAGTGAATTGTTTTCCCGCCTGTAGCGAGTGTTTGAATTTTTGTGCGTTCTTAAGTGCATCCGTGTCCCATCGTTATGATGACACGATACTTTGCTGAAAGAATGTCAAGAGAGTGGTTAAAATCCCATTCTCCGTAAGGCTCTGTGGCTCTGAGCACTATGGGACTTAACTTCTAAGGTCATCAGTCGCCTAAAACTTAGAACTACTTAAACCTAACTAACCTAAGGACATCACACACATCCATGCCCGAGGCAGGATTCGAACCTGCGACCGTAGCGGCCGCGCGGTTCCAGACTGTAGCGCCTTTAACCGCTTGGCCACCGCGGCCGGCTTTCTCCGTAAGGAAACCGTATTATTAAGAAGCTTTGTTAAAAGGCTGGCAAAATCGGGGAGAGTGCCTTTGTGACAGTAACCGGCCTTTCTCTTGGAATATGATTCCCCCCTCCCCCATATACATTCCACCACTCCCATCCATCTCCTGCGATTGCTGACAACAGCTATGCAGCTTGTGAAATGTGTTTTTAGATGATCAATGAAATTCACTCCCTGATGAGTGTTGCTGAAGTCGCTTGGTCAGTTTCCGTTTCAAATTACACATAAACCACGGGGTCAGATTCCATTACATTCTCATAATGACTTCAGACGGCATTGCGCTCAGTGGAACTTGCAAATAGGCAGGTATTGTCTGCTCAGGATTACGATCACAGTGGCTTCATAAGGTCCATGGTGTATGACGAAAGACGTATCCTTTATTTAACAATAAATCAAATTGAGTACTCAAACGATAGATAGCATGAATGGATGAAGTGATAAAATAGAAAGACCAAAGGGCACCTTTTAGGTTCCTCAGGTGTCTGCCCTACTATACCAAATCCAAGAAAACATAACGCGTTTGTTTATTTTTATGACTATGCTCGCCACCACTTGCGATAATAGTATCTCAGACTCAGAGTTTGTATATGCACGCAAAAGCAGGACCGGTATCCAACTTTCCAAAAATATGAACGTCCAACTTTCACACTGTTCGATAGCGACCTCCTGTAGATTGTTCATTACGTTATGGTGTTCATGGTGGTTCTGGAATGCTTTCTGACGTCATGTGCACACTTTCCATTAGGTCGGTCTCTCGGTTGTTACATATCTTTTGGAATTTTGCGGAGATGTTCCTTCGCCCATCTAACATACATTCGCGAGGATAAACATCCCCCACTTCCATATCATTTTACATTTTTTAAGCCCAAGCTTGTGGTCAGTCTCTAATTATCTCGTCGTAGACGATGTCGTCTTCCTTCCTTCCTTCGTGGAATAACAAACAATTTAGAAGAAAAAGTGAATGCGCGCTGTCTTCATCAGATTAGCCGCGCGTTGACACGAGCTTCACAACAAAAGTGTCAGGCAGGCACTTTAGGATATAAAGTCAGTCGGTGAATAGTTCTTTAGAGCCTATGAACCCCAGCTGGAGAAGGATGCCGAAGGTAAACTGGCCGCTACCTACGAAAAGGAAACAACCGGGCATTTACTTAACAGACTGAAGGAAACCACAGCATCCACACGTGGAACTGAACCTCAGCATCGCGAATGCGGGTGCAGTGTCTTAACCGTTGTGCTACCTTTCTCGGTAAGAGGAATGATAGCATGAATGGATGAAGTGATAAAATAGAAAGACCAAAGGGCACCTTTTAGGTTCCTCAGGTGTCTGCCCTACTATACCAAATCCAAGAAAACGTAACGCGTTTGTTTATTTTTATGACTATGCTGTAAACTTGCATCTTGGATATTCGTACATGCTACAGAGCCATTCCAGGCAGACCACGATACATTCAATTTCATGTGAACTTATAGTAGCGCAGGGGCATGCGATACAGCATGTCATGTCACCGGGAGTCGTTGTTTTTTCAGAAGTGTCTGGTGAGTGTGGATGTCATCTCGTGTTTCCTGAACGACCAGTCCTACGATCTCCACATGTACCATTAAGATCAGCAACTATCTATGTGGAACGGAAGCAACACCGATCATTTTAGTGCCATACGAACTGTCTTACGACCAATGGAATATTCGGAAACTGTAGATATCTGTGGCTATTTAGAGTCCCATTCATAAAACAGGGACCAATGATGTGAAACTTTAAAAGGCCGCGTCGCACGTTAACAGACCGTGGTCATTCCTTAGCCACTTCTCTCAGTCAGTGTGGATTTCGAACTAACCAGTAGTGCATATTTCAGTGATTGTCTTGCCCACAGCTTGTAAAGGATGGCCGCGCGGAATGGCCACGCGGTTTGAAGCGCCATCTCACGGACTACGCGGCCCCTCCCGCCGGAGGTTCGAAGCCTCGCTCGGACATGGATGTGTGTGTTGTTCTTAGCATAAGTTAGTTTAAGTAGTGTGTAAGTATACGGACCGATGACCTCAGCAGTTTGGTCCCTTAGGAATTCACACAAATTTGAACATTTGTAAAGGATGCTTCACTTGTAAACAAAATCTTGCGTACCACTGCTGCATCATCAGTGATTGTATTGTGCCAATTTTCTGTCTTTGACAGACAACATGTAACCGACTTTACTTCTCTCATTCCCTTTTCAATGGATATAGAAACATCAGTGCCGACAATGAACTTACCGTACACCTTCCGTGGTTTTGACTTCTTACACAAATGCGTCAGAACAGACTATTCAAATTCGCTTTGAAAAATAGAGTGGTTTTCAGTCTCTCTGTGTTATGGATACAATACTACATAAAAAAGGAAAAAAACATTTAGTTCATTTTAATCATCCCACACTATAAAATGTTTCCCCATATTTATAGCGCCACAACAAGCTCCAAAATGTGACCTCATTTGCGTTTGAACCTGGCTCTCCTCACCAAATACCCAACACACAATAGTTTCGCATTGTCTTTACGCATGGCAGCCGCTTGGCACCGCTTTAGTAGCGATGTTACAGAACAAGATGGGTGTTCCGCGACAGCTTGTCATGGACTCCGGTAGCGCTCGCAGCGTACTTCAGTGGGTTACCTCTCAAGCACATTAGAGCTGATTCGTAGCAACATGTGGCTTAGGTGATACGGTTGCTAAAGTATTAGTTGCATTCTATCATCAGTTGATGTTCTTTATCCTTGGCGCATTATATTCTAATAAATGAAGAAAAAACGCCACCTGGATCACAATTTCTTTTATTGGCGACTATGGGTTTCGATCGGCCCTATCGATCATTTTCAGGTATGGTGCAGCGAAGTGCATTTTGTCAACACGGGTACGAATAATATTTTATTCCTCACACTTCTAGATCCTTGAAATTTTTTTATAATGTTTGCAAAGAAAAAATCGCGAGGGCTTGCCACGATCAGAATACCTTGCAAAGTTCTATCGCACCGGTGCTAACGTTTAGCAACATTTGCCTTAGTCGAAATCCGCGCCACTTTTTCGACTCTTCGACTCTCTTAAGGACATTCTCTATTGTTGAACTCCTCTTTGAAGACTTTTTCCAATGCCATAGAAAAATGTAGGCACTTACGATTAGAAAATTAACAAAGTAGGTGTCATAATTAGGCAGTTAAAAATCTCAAAAATTACTTTGGTAAGTCAGAAAATTCTCCACATTGTCCGCTATAACCTAGCGATAAATTTACATGTGTACGTAACTGAGATGGTGCCAAATCTCTGAAGACGTTGTAGACGACGGGATGCGTGGAAATTTCCTTCCTGTTCCCTTGTATCCTGGAGGACGAAGGTTCAAACCTGCGTCCGTCCATCCTGCTTTAGGTTTTTCGTGATCTACCTAAATCGCTTCAGGCAAATGATGGGATGGTTCCTTTGAAAGGGCACGCCGAGTTGCTTCCCCATCCACCCCTAACCGATGGGACCGATGACCTCGCTGTTTGGTCCCCTCCCCCAAATCGACCAATCAATCAATCATTTCTCTTTCCTCTCGCCAGGCGATCGGTCATGGTCTAAATATTCTTCCTCCTTCTTCTGCCTTTATCCCGTAACTACACAGGGCTGGCATGGTTATATCGAACTTGGCACTACTGATGTTATGGGGTAGCCATATGCCCTTCCTGTCACCCTCCCTTTATTCCCCAGGAAGGAATTTATGCAGCCCAGCTGACTGCTTTTGAAAGTGTGTGGACGTTTCCTAAGTGTTTGCGAATTGTGTAACTGAGGCGGGACATGGGGATCAGCCAGGTATTCACTTCCTGGGAAGTGGTAAACCCCATAAAAACCACATCCAAGCGGTCCAACATATCGGCCCTGTTCGCTGATCCGCCGGGCGGTTTCAATTCGGAGTCAGCGCACCTGGCCCAGTCCCGGAAGCGGCGTTCTAACATGAGCAGATATTCGGGTGGGCTGTCGCTCATCATCTAAAAGTGGGTGAAAAGCCAGATATTTAGAAAATACCACTCATTTAGAAAATACTGTTCTTCGACCCATAACTTCTTTTCCCCCTCTACAGTATGAATAAATTCGAGTAAGACAGCTTCAAAGTAGGTGAAGGAGTTACTGCAGCATATCACCATCAGGTACTTACTTACACTTGAAATTTTAACTATCAAAAATTGTAATAATTGTTATTATCCTGATGAAAGACGTACGAAAATGTGTAAAGCTGCAGCTCTGTCAATATTATTGTTATCTAAGCTTTTATCTAAATTGCAAGGATTCTAGTGAAACTTTATTCTCAATCATAAAATCTGATACGTAGCCGTATTATGAAAACCCTTATTCCGACATGTCAGTATCCAACCTTTAATAGAACCCTAACATTCAAGGAACACCTACGTAATACAGCCGCAAAACTTAAAACTCGAAATAATATACAGAAGCTATGTGGGACTACGTGGGGCTCTTCCGCGGCTGTACTATCTTCGGCTCTGGGACTTGTCTACACAACAGCAGAATATGCCGCACCGGTATGGTTAAACAGTAAACACACAGGCTTGATCGATGCTCAACTAAACAACACAATGAGGATGATATCAGGGACAATAAAGCCAACGCCTTTACACTGGCTACCTATACTGAGCAACATTCTCCCACCGGACCTGCGCAGAGAGAACGCTCTCTTACGCGAGTATGGAAAAGTGCTGAACAACGAGAAACTGCCAATCCATAAGGATGTTCCCGCCCTGGAGATGAACAGATTGCGCTCCAGACACCCCTCTTTAAAAAAGGCAAAAAATACGCATCGTCTCAACTCGGATTATGGCAACCTCTGGAAAACGCGGTGGAGAGAATCTGTGCCCCAAAACCTGCAGAATATGCCATGTATCAATGTCCAACCACCAGGATTCAATTTGCCAAGGAAAACTTGGACGACCTTGAATCGAATTCGGACAAATAACGGCAGATGTGCAGACAGCCTCCACAGGTGGGTAAAATCACCTCCCCGAGATGTGACTGCGGTGCGGACCGGCTGACGATTCGTCACATCGTGGAAGATTGCCCTCTGAGACGTTTTGCAGGAGACCCCAATGAGTTTCTGACCGCGACTGAAAGTGCAATAGACTATGTCACAAATCTGGATGTTTGTTTGTGAACTTTTGTTTGTTATATACACTATTTTAAATACTTTTATATCTACAACTATATGTTATACACTGTGACTACTCTTTATTTCTGTGTCTTATGATTTTTATGTCTTTTTTTTATATGATGTGTTACATGCCATAAGCTAAATAAATAATAAATAAAGTATCCAAACTTTCTCTGGATCCTCCTGCTATCGGACATGTCGGTATTCTGACAGAGAACAAAGACAGAAATTAATTACTCTTCCTACAAAACATGAAAAATCAATTCTCTAGTGCCTGACTGCGAAATTTAAAATATCGTCTAACGTCTCCTAACAATTATACTGCAATGGTCCTATACGCAACAGACAACTTACACCGTCTTGCAGCTGCAACTGTGTGACCAGCAACATCCTAAATTAATTCGAAAGAAATACTGCGATCCATGCAGAGTGCAATGCATGGTTACAATTACGGACGCAACAATTTTTTTTTATTATGTAGAAATTGAATGATCAGGGCCTGTTGGGTCGACAAAACCGCAGCGTGGTATAAAACAAAAAAAAGGAACTAATAAAAAATTTTAATTTACTATATTCTGAAAATGGAGATTCATACCTTGGAAAACCTTTCTGTTCACTGAACAGTTTGAAAACTTTAATTATTCCACACTGTCTCTAATCAATAATCACGTATCTGGTCACAACAAAGGTACGAGTATTACTCTCAACGTATACATACACAAATCTGACAGAATCTCTCCATTACACAAGCAAGCAGCAACTACGTGCAGCAAAAAGGCAAATTACTAAACATCTTCTATTAATACCAAAATCTCCTCTGGCGCTACTTGCACGGTTAGGACAGGCTGCGACCTCTCGTCACACGCGGCTTTTCTTCACGTCAGGCTGCGCTGCGTCCGATTATTCTCGACAACTGTTCGCTCGCCACCACTTGCGATAATACACTAAGAGTTTGTACAGGGTGTTTCAAAAATAACCGGTATATTTGAAACGGCAATAAAAACTAAACGAGCAGCGATAGAAATACACCGTTTGTTGCAATATGCTTGGGACAACAGTACATTTTCAGGCGGACAAACTTTCGAAATTACAGTAGTTACAATTTTCAACAACAGATGGCGCTGTAAGTGATGTGAAAGATATAGAAGACAACGCAGTCTGTGGGTGCGCCATTCTGTACGTCGTCTTTCTGCTGTAAGCGTGTGCTGTTCACAACGTCCAAGTGTGCTGTAGACAACATGATTTATTCCTTAGAACAGAGGATTTTTCTGGTGTTGGAATTCCACCGCCTAGAACACAGTGTTGTTGCAACAAGACGAAGTTTTCAACGGAGGTTTAATGTAACCAAAGGACCGAAAAGCGATACAATAAAGGATCTGTTTGAAAAATTTCAACGGACTGGGAACGTGACGGATGAACGTGCTGGAAAGGTAGGGCGACCGCGTACGGCAACCACAGAGGGCAACGCGCAGCTAGTGCAGCAGGTGATCCCACAGCGGTTTCGGGTTTCCATTCGCCGTGTTGCAGCTGCGGTCCAAATGACGCCAACGTCCACGTATCGTCTCATGCGCCAGAGTTTACACCTCTATCCATACAAAATTCAAACGCGGCAACCCCTCAGCGCCGCTACCATTGCTGCACGAGAGACATTCGCTAACGATATAGTGCACAGGATTGATGACGGCGATATGCATGTAGGCAGCATTTGGTTTACTGACGAAGCTTATTTTTACCTGGACGGCTTCGTCAATAAACAGAACTGGCGCATATGGGGAACCGAAAAGCCCCATGTTGCATTCCCATCGTCCCTGCATCCTCAAAAAGTACTGGTCTGGGCCGCCATTTCTTCCAAAGGAATCATTGGCCCATTTTTCAGATCCGAAACGATTACTGCATCACGCTATCTGGACATTCTTCGTGAATTTGTGGCGGTACAAACTGCCTTAGACGACACTGCGAACACCTCGTGGATTATGCAAGATGGTGCCCGGCCACATCGCACGGCCGACGTCTTTAATTTCCTGAATGAATATTTCGATGATCGTGTGATTGCTTTGGGCTATCCGAAACATACAGGAGGCGGCGTGGATTGGCCTCCCTATTCGCCAGACATGAACCCCTGTGACTTCTTTCTGTGGGGACACTTGAAAGACCAGGTGTACCGCCAGAATCCAGAAACAATTGAACAGCTGAAGCAGTACATCTCATCTGCATGTGAAGCCATTCCGCCAGACACGTTGTCAAAGGTTTCGGGTAATTTCATTCAGAGACTACGCCATATTATTGCTACGCATGGTGGATATGTGGAAAATATCGTACTATAGAGTTTCCCAGACCGCAGCGCCATCTGTTGTTGAAAATTGTAACTACTGTAATTTCGAAAGTTTGTCTGCCTGAAAATGTACTGTTGTCCCAAGCATATTGCAACAAACGGTGTATTTCTATCGCTGCTCGTTTACTTTTTATTGCCGTTTCAAATATGCCGGTCATTTTTTAAACACCCTATATATGCACGCAACAGCAGAACCGGTATCCAACTTTCCAAAAATATGAACGTCCAACTTTCACACTGTTCGATAGCGACCTCCACTAGATTGTTCATTACGTTACGGTGTTCATCGTGTTTCCGGAATGCTTTCTGACGTCATGTGCACACTTTCCATTAGGTCGTCCTCTCGGTTGTTACATATCTCTTGGAATTTTGCGGAGATGTTCCTTCGCCCATCTAACATACATTCGCGAGGATAAACGTCCCCCACTTCCATATCATTTTACATTTTTTCAGCTCGAGCTTGTGGTCAGTCTCTAATTATCTCGTCGTATACGACGCCGTCTTCCTTCCTTCCTTCCTTCGTGGAATAACTAACAATTTAGAAGAAAAAGTGAATGCGCGCTGTCTTCATCAGATTAGCCGCACGTTGACACGAGCTTCACAACTAAAGTGTCAGGCACTTTAGGATATAAAGTCAGTCGGCGAATAGTTCTATAGAGCCTATGAACCCCGGCTGGAAAAGGATGGCGAGGGTAAACTGGCCGTTACCTACGAAAAGGAAGCAACCGGACATTTACTTACCAGACTGAAGGAAACCACAGCATCCACACGTGGAACTGAACCTCAGCATCGCGAATGCGGGTGCAGTGTCTTAACCGTTGTGCTACCTTTCTCGGTAAGAGGAATGGAGTTTATATGTTGTGATGTTCCTATGTTTGATGAGTTCCTTACGGAAAATCAGCCGAGTAGTATGTTTGTTTCTAAATTACGTTTCGACACGTTTATTACTTGTCACCTTCTGGCCTGAAGATGACAAGCAAGAACGTCGCTCAGAACATATTGCGTGGCAGATTTCCCGTAGGGAAATTCATCAATGTACTTCGCCGAGGAAATCTGCCTAATTCATCAATGTAATTCGCCGAGGAAATCTGCCTTTTAATTAGGAATGCGAGCATTGTGTTGTGACATTAGTACAAATTTTGTATTTTTAATTATGAAGTTGTTCTACCAAGCAGCGACGCACGAATCATTAATATGTAATTATAATTAAAAACATAAATAATATCTGAAAATGTATGTGATGTATAGTCTGTTTTTGTTATCACGTTAATAGACTGTCATTGCCCTCTATGAAGCTCGTTAATATCATTGTTTCACTGATTCTAAGGGCCAATCACGCATTGTATAGTCCAGTGACTCTCAAACCTTGGCCTAATCATCCCCTGAAGAGTAAAATGTAACTTTCTGAGGAGCAAAAATAGAAGTTCAATTGTGGTTTGGTCACAGTACTGTGATACTGATTACATAATTTGCAAATACTTACATTTTCTTTAAGTAATAGCAATAACACATGACATGATGTACTGGGGGTTACAGCTTGTGAAACGCGTTTATGAATAATATCTTCGTCATATAGTTCACCCACTACACACATATTTATTACTTTGTACCAAGCAAAATTGAGACATATACCCTGTACATCAAATATGCTTAAATGTCTCATTAAAATTCCCTCATCGAGTTGTACGTGTTTCCCTCAACTGCTTCATTATTGTAACAATAAATCAACTAATTAACAGTAAGTATGCAATGGCTGCAACACCGCTGTAGGGCCTAGACTGTATTATTATTATTATTAATATTGGCAATGGTCATACAAAGCACTGACAGAACGCAATTTTCCAGTTTCTGGCAGTCCAGGAGTAATGAGTTCAGCACTTAAGTGATTTACAATGAGTAGACCTAAGCATGATGCACACATTTTAAGCAGGTTGATTTTAAATGGGTGTGCTGGGTGTGGATGAAGCAAATGGCGCTAAGGAGAGGAGTAGTGCAGAGAAACCATGTTTTGTGAGAAGGATCTATCCAAAAAATTTACAGTTAACTTTCTTTTCTGAGGAAGAGTTGTAGGTCGCACTCGGGGAGCACAAGAACTGCTCCATCATTGTATTAAGAAAGCTTATTAGAAACAAGCAGTACCATTTGTCTCAGTGACTCCTTAGTTCATGGTGTAGCAAAACAGCCACAAATATTAAATATCAGTTATCTGTCCTCATTTTTAAAGTGAAATTGATCAAAGAAAATTCTTTTTTTATTCTGAAGTTTAGTTAGGTCCTAATGTTAATGACACTTGGCAGACTGGGCAGAGGAAAAGGGGGGTGGGGCTTACTAGCTAATATGTGTTCGCAATCAGGGGTAATGGTCTAAGCAAGGTTGGAAAACGCTGGTAGAGACGGTACCTGTATTATACCAAAGAAACCAGTTGGACCATAATTTTTTTTTGCGGGACTGCGTTTTCATGTGTGGCATTATTTATGCTATGTCATGTCATCTACACTGAGGCAAAGTTTCATCAGATTCAACGTCCACCTTCAACAGTTTCCGATATTTTTATGTTTTTAATAATGAAAATCGTGATTGTTTTTCATTTTGTGTTTATATTTCTAATCTTTAGATGTAAGATTATCTGGATATACAGGGTTATTACAAATGATTGAAGCGATTTCACAGCTCTACAATAACTTTATTATTTGAGATATTTTCACAATGTTGTGCACACACATACAAAAACTCAAAAAGTTTTTTAGGCATTCACAAATGTTCGATATGTGCCCCTTTAGTGATTCGGCAGACATCAAGCCGATAATCAAGTTCCTCCCACACTCGGCGCAGCATGTCCCCATCAATGAGTTCGAAAGCATCGTTGATGCGAGCTCGCAGTTCTGGCACGTTTCTTGGTAGGGGAGGTTTAAACACTGAATCTTTCACATAACCCCACAGAAAGAAATCGCATGGGGTTAAGTCGGGAGAGCGTGGAGGCCATGACATGAATTGCTGATCATGATCTCCACCACGACCGATCCATCGGTTTTCCAATCTCCTGTTTAAGAAATGCCGAACATCATGATGGAAGTGCGGTGGAGCACCATCCTGTTGAAAGATGAAGTCGGCGCTGTCGGTCTCCAGTTGTGGCATGAGCCAATTTTCCGCGGCCTACGCGTGAAACTTGCCCGCACGCGTTCAACCGTTTCTTCGCTCACTGCAGGCCGACCCGTTGATTTCCCCTTACAGAGGCATCCAGAAGCTTTAAACTGCGCATACCATCGCCGAATGGAGTTAGCAGTTGGTGGATCTTTGTTGAACTTCGTCCTGAAGTGTCGTTGCACTGTTATGACTGACTGATATGAGTGCATTTCAAGCACGACATACGCTTTCTCGGCTCCTGTCGCCATTTTGTCTCACTGCGCTCTCGAGCGCTCTGACGGCGGAAACCTGAAGTGCGGCTTTAGCCGAACAAAACTTTATGAGTTTTTCTACGTATCTGTAGTGTGTCGTGACCATATGTCAATGAATGGAGCTACAGTGAATTTATGAAATCGCTTCAATCATTTGTAATAGCCCTGTAGATTGTAGATATAGATTTCTAGATTACGTAAAATATACATACGTTCCACAATTATACATTAAAGACTGTTGACGATATTGTTTCACGTCCTGTTTAGTGTTATTATATTTTCTGATTTCTTAGGATGTAGTTGTTTTCCTGAGCGAGGATGTCGTGTCTCGAAAAGCGGGTTGCAATAAATCAGGGAGGACTCACAGACGTGTGGCACGTGTCGCAACGTCCGTGGGAGGAAAGAGCTGACAGTCACTTGTTATTCAGATCTGAGGCTTAGACTGGCGAATCATCTGTTTACTGCCGCGACAACCGGGCGAGATAAGGTGGCGTATTTGAGGCGAGCCGACGCTGCTCGCGGCAGGAGTGATTCTGCAACGAGACACGAGACAGCTTGTACATGGGGAAACGAACTCACTTAACGCACGCCGCCCTCATTCTGGTGAGTAGAATGAATCCAGTGCAGTGTGTCGGCTTACGCAACCGAACCTCGCTGGATCTGCAGGTTTTACGGAAGTTCTTTGAAGCTCGGAAGTTAAGTACCTTGACGGTTTATTGTTGCCTGCTTTCTTCTGTCGGGTGGTACGGATTCCGTTTGATAGATGCCTGCGGTATTACCTACCGTCCAACAGTGACGCTCACGCGATGAGAACCTGCGGTTAGACATACGAAGGCAAAGCAGAACGAGCAACCATTTGCAGTCAGTAGCTCGAAAAGAAGAGATTATTTGATATACCTGAAACGTGGTGTACTAAAATGTTATTGCGCACTTTCAGTGAAAGGAAGTCAATTTGCATGAAACAAGTTTTAGCGCGACATCGAGAATATTCTTTTTTTGGGAGCGAGGGTGGGGGGATAAGACACGTTAAAAGAATCGTCAACTGGAGACATACTGTCGTATCAAAAAATGGCTCAAATGGCTCTGAGCACTATGGGACTTAACGTCTGAGGCGATCAGTCCCCTAGAACTTAGAACTACTTAAACCTAACTAACCTAAGGACATCACACACATCCATGCCCGAGGCAGAATTCGAACCTGCGACCGTAGCGGTCGCGTGGTTCCAAACTATAGCGCCTAGAACCGCTCGGCCACCCAGGCCGGCTACTATCGTATCCCTTTGACCTCAATTGTGGCTTATCATTCGGAATTAAATAGATAAGAGAAAGCTACTATGCCGCAACGTGAATGGATACTTCAACCATGGAATGCGTGTTATTGTTCATCTGAAAGTGCATGATAATCACTTTTACAATGCAATGCGTGAAAGAGCTATGTAGGCACAGGTTTTTCACGGTGCATTAATCCAGCGAGTACCGACAGTTCTATTCGTTAATGTGTAAAATAGCTCAAATAATTACAGAATAACTAGGGGGATATGGCACCGAAATGATTTTTGGAATTAGTGTGTACATTTACAAGACTGGACACATATTTATTGAAGACCTGCTGCCTGTTATTATATAGCAGGTCGTACACTGTGTGGTTTTACATGTTCTGTTACACAAATTCAGTTTTATTACTAGTACATTTATGTTTCGTCGAAAATTTTACAAAAAAGTAAATTAAAAAAACAAATAAAATAATAAGTACAAACGCATACAAACAATTTTGTTTAAATTTGTTGCTAACTTAGATAATAATAGTAAAGAGATAGATAATAGGTTGTGGATGTATTTTAATTTAAATTTAAATGTGTATTTAATGGAAGAAACAAGAGATGGAAATTTGTCTTAGCTATGATACGACAGTTCTTCCCTTTATACCTTCTGCGGTTATGGTTATGTCTGTTAAAAATGTATTGCCTTGACAGTGGTAATACTTAATTTAATGTTTGATTACATAACATCGTACTTTCGGAAGAATAACATCAGCACACTACTGAAGCTATCGAGTGCAGATAACTCCAAAAACTATCGCACGATCAGCAGTTGAGGTATCCAAGTTGCTGACAAGAATAGGATTCAGAAGAATGGAAAGAAAATTGAGTATCTGGCAGATAACGATCAGTTTGGCTGTAGGTAAGGAAATCACAAAGAAGAAGCAGTTCCGACTTTGCGCTTGATAATGCGTGCAAGTTTCAGGAAAAATCAAGATACTTCCACAGAATTTGTCAATCTAGTAAAAAACATTCCACAGTCTAAAATGTGTCGAAATGAAACTATCAGAAAGTCTGGTATAAGCCAAGGGGAAGACTGGCAACAAATAATATTTGTGTGGATCAATTGTGAGCAATAAGAAGGTAAGAACGCAGTCCCTTTCCCCTACTGTTCAATTTGTATCACAAGGAATTAGCGGGGAAATGAAAGAAAGGTTCAGGAGTGGAATTAAAAGACAAGGTGAACAGATATAAATTGATAGATTCGTTGATGATACTGTTGTTGTCTATGAAAGTGAAACAGAACTACAGGACCTGCTGAATAAAATGACCAGTCTAGTAGGCACTGGATATTGCTATCATTAAACAATGTTCTTAATTTGAGGAAGAAATTTCTGAGATAGCGCGTATGGAGTTGTTTACAAACGTTTCAAGGACTCCTGGAAAACCGGAAAAGATGAGAGTTTAAGCCTTTCAGACGTGGTGTGACAGAAGAATGCTGGTAATTGAGTGTACTTATAAGATGAGAAATGAGGAAGCTAGTCGCAGAATCGACAGGGAAATAAGTGTGTAGAAAACACTATGAAGGGATAGGATGACAGGATGTGTGTAAAAACACCACGGTACAACTTCGTTGATATTAAAGGGAGCCATAGAGAGCAAAACCTGATGGGGAGTATAGAGACTGGACTACATCCTGCAAATGGCCGAGAACGTTGTAACTGTTACTCTGCGGCCACTCATCTTCTGCGAATCAGGACAGAACATTCAGAAAAGCTAACTAAGTTGCAACAGAGTAAGGTAGAACCCATCTCATCCACATTCATAAAATGCACCAGTTGTGATATAATTCGACAGATAATTTTATTCAAAAGAATTTCCGTAAAAGTTTATGATGCTTTTATTATTACTTTTTACTATTATGTGAAAATCAGGGTTTTCCTAAATAACCTTTGGAAAATTCAGATTATCACAAGTTATTGACAAAAGTTTCTTGAAGAGTAGACCGAGAATGCCTCATAAATGCTATTGTTCTTCAAGCTAAGTTCATCAAATCTTGCCTTCTCGCCCGTCTGAGAAGTAAACGGTTTAAATGTTTCTAGTTATTGTGTACAGAGAAGGTAGCTGCGAAGAAACCATGGGTAACAGAAGAAATACTTCATTTGAATGATGAAAGGAGGAAGTACAAACATGTTCCGGGAAAATCAGGAATACAGAAATACAAGTCGCTGAGGAATGAAATAAATAGGAAGTGCAGGGAAGCTAAGACGAAATGGCTGCAGGAAAAATGTGAAGACATCGAAAAAGATATGATTGTCGGAAGGACAGACTCAGCATACAGGAAAGTCAAAACAACCTTTGGTGACATTAAAAGCAACGGTGGTAACATTAAGAGCGCAACGGGAATTCCACTGTTAAATGCAGAGGAGAGAGCAGATAGGTGGAAAGAATACATTGAAAGCCTCTATGAAGGTGAAGATTTGTCTGATGTGATAGAAGAAGAAACAGGAGTCGATTTAGAAGAGATAGGGGATTCAGTATTAGAATCGGAATTTAAAAGAGCTTTGGAGGACTTACGGTCAAATAAGGCAGAAGGGATAGATAACATTCCATCAGAATTTCTAAAATCATTGGGGGAAGTGGCAACAAAACGACTATTCACGTTGGTGTGTAGAATATATGAGTCTGGCGATATACCATCGGACTTTCGGAAATGCATCATCCACACAATTCCGAAGACGGCAAGAGCGGACAAGTGCGAGAATTATCGCACAATCAGCTTAACAGCTCATGCATCGAAGCTACTTACAAGAATGATATACAGAAGAATGGAAAAAAAATTGAGAATGCGCTCGGTGACGATCAGTTTGGCTTTAGGAAAAGTAAAGGGACGAGAGAGGCAATTCTGACGTTACGGCTAGTAATGGAAGCAAGGCTAAAGAAAAATCAAGACACTTTCATAGGATTTGTCGACCTGGAAAAAGCGTTCGACAATATAAAATGGTGCAAGCTGTTCGAGATTCTGAAAAAAGTAGGGGTAAGCTATAGGGAGAGACGGGTCATATACAATATCTACAACAAGCAAAAGGGAATAATAAGAGTGGACGATCAAGAACGAAGTGCTCGTGTTAAGAAGGGTGTAAGACAAGGCTGTAGCCTTTCACCCCTACTCTTCAATCTGTACATCGAGGAAGCAATGATGGAAATAAAAGAAAGGTTCAAGAGTGGAATTAAAATACAAGGTGAAAGAATATCAATGATACGATTCGCTGATGACATTGCTATCCTGAGTGAAAGTGAAGAAGAATTAAATGATCTGCTGAACGGAATGAACAGTCTAATGAGTACACAGTATGGTTTGAGAGTAAATCGGAGAAATACGAGGGTAATGAGAAGTTGTAGAAATGAGAACAGCGAGAAACTTAACATCAGGATTGATGGTCACGAAGTCAATGAAGTTAAGGAATTCTGCTACCTAGGCAGTAAAATAACCAATGACGGACGGAGCAAGGAGGACATCAAAAGCAGGGCCTTAATTTGAGGAAGAAATTTTGAGGATGTACGTCTGGAGTACAGCATTGTATGGTAGTGAAACATGGACTGTAGGAAAACCGGAACAGAAGAGAATCGAAGCATTTGAGATGTGGTGCTATAGACGAATGTTGAAAATTAGGTGGACTGATAAGGTAAGGAATGAGGAGGTCCTACGCAGAATCGGAGAGGAAAGGAATATGTGGAAAACACTGATAAGGAGAAGGGACAGGATGATAGGACATCTGCTAAGACATGAGGGAATGACTTCCATGGTACTAGAGGGAGCTGTAGAGGGCAAAAACTGTAGAGGAAGGCAGAGATTGGAAAACGTCAAGCAAATAATTGAGGACGTAGGTTGCAAGTGCTACTCTGAGATGAAGAGGTTAGCACAGGAAAGGAATTCGTGGCGGGTCGCATCAAACCAGTCAGTAGACTGATGACAAAAAAAAAAAGTTATCGTGTTATATCCAGTGTTGGTGTAGTAGGAAAACTTTCCAGTTTCAACGATTTCGCTTCCTGCTACACTGAAATTTCTTCTGCTTCTTGGTTGATAATTCAGCTGGTATTTTTTAATTCTTCTGTCGTCCGCTTGCTCATGTTGACTCATTCATTCCGAGTGCGTTCTGCTGAGTTTATCAGTGTCCTAACCTTTTTATCTGTTCGTTATATCATGAATGGCTATGTAACTCAGTCCGCATAGTCCTAGTCATTTCTGAGAAACCTGACAGATCTACTAGCTTGTGTTTCTTTTCACCTGTGTCCTTTTGAAAGTCACTTTAAGCAAGATATTAAGGAAAATGAAACACCAATACACCACTGGTATCATCACTCCCATCGCATAATGCAACAACTTAGTCAACAATAATAGACGTTAAGAGATTGTAATGCACATACAGGGTTATTACAAACGACTGAAACGATTTCACAGCTCTACAATAACTTTATTATTTGAGATATTTTCACAATGCTTTGCACACACATACAAAAACTCAAAAAGTTTTTTTAGGCATTCACAAATGTTCGATATGTGCCCCTTTAGTGATTCGGCAGACATCAAGCCGATAATCAAGTTCCTCCCACACTCGGCGCAGCATGTCCCCATCAATGAGTTCGAAAGCATCGTTGATGCGAGCTCGCAGTTCTGGCACGTTTCTTGGTAGAGGAGGTTTAAACACTGAATTTTTCACATAACCCCACAGAAAGAAATCGCATGGGGTTAAGTCGGGAGAGCGTGGAGGCCATGACATGAATTGCTGATCATGATCTCACCACGATCGATCCATCGGTTTTCCAATCTCCTGTTTAAGAAATGCCGAACATCATGATGGAAGTGCGGTGGAGCACCATCCTGTTGAAAGATGAAGTCGGCGCTGTCGGTCTCCAGTTGTGGCATGAGCCAATTTTCCGCGGGCTCCGCGTGAAACTAGCCCGCACGCGTTCAACCGTTTCTTCGCTCACTGCAGGCCGACCCGTTGATTTCCCCTTACAGAGGCATCCAGAAGCTTTAAACTGCGCATACCATCGCCGAATGGAGTTAGCAGTTGGTGGATCTTTGTTGGACTTCGTCCTGAAGTGTCGTTGCACTGTTATGACTGACTGACATGAGTGCATTTCAAGCACGACATACGCTTTCTCGGCTCCTGTCGCCATTTTGTCTCACTGCGCTCTCGAGCGCTCTGACGGCGGAAACCTGAAGTGGGGCTTTAGCCGAACAAAACTTTATGAGTTTTTCTACGTATCTGTAGTGTGTCGTGACCATATGTCAATGAATGGAGCTACAGTGAATTTATGAAATCGCTTCAATCATTTGTAATAGCCCTGTATATAAATGACTATCTGTTCCCAAGGTGAGCTTCTGTATAGTCCCATGGATAGTCTGCTAGGCGGAAGTATAACAAAACGATTAAGTAGCAGTTTCGGTTGAGCATAAATTTGTGTAGGTTTAATATTTTTAGCGTTTTTCTCTCAACGCCACAAAATCAATGTATTTGTTCCTAGTTACCATTTCGTATTATTATGATGAAACATGGAACTTGCCGCTGGTGGGGAGGCCAGGGTGCTTCAGTGATACAGATAGCCGTACCGTAGATGCAACCACAGCGGAGGGATATCAGTTCAGAGGTCACGCAAACGTGTGGTTCCTGAAGAGGGGCAGCAGCTTTTTCAGTAGAGGATAACAGTCTGGATGATTGACTGATCCGGCCTTGTAACATCAACCAATACTGTCTTCCTGTGGCCGGCCGCAGTGCCAGAGCGGTTCTAGGCACTTCAGCCTGGAAGCGCGCGACCGCTACGGTCGCAGGTTCGAATCCTGCCTCGGAAATTCATCTGTGTGATGTCCTTAGGTTAGTTAGGTTTAAATAGTTCTAAGTTCTAGGGGACTGATGACCTCAGATGGTAAGTCCCATAATGCTCAGACCCATTTGAACCATTTGTCTTCCTGTGCTGGTACTGCGAACGACTGAAAGCAAGAGAAAACTACAGCCGCAATTTTTCCCGAGTGCGTCCCCTCTACTGCATGGTTACGTTACGGTGGCATCCCCTTGGGTAAAGTATTCGGGAGGTAAAATATCCCTAGTTCATATCTCCAGACGGGGACTACTCAAGAGGATGTCGTCAGCAGGAGAAACAAAACTGGCTTCTACGGATCGGAACGTAGAATGTCAGATCCCTTAACCGCGCAGGTAGGTTAGAAAATTTAAAATCAGAAAATGGATAGATGGAAGTTAGATATAGCGGGAATTAGTGAAGATCGATGGCAGTGGAACAGGACACCTGGTAAGGTAAATACAGGGCTATAAATATAAAATCAGATAGGTGTAATGTGTAATACAGGAGTCGGTTTAATAATGAATAAGCTACTGAGAACAACGTATTGAATCCATTATCATATCCAAGATATACAGAATGGCATCACCCATCACAGCATTTTAAAAGTATGCTAACTAGCTCCGCAGATTAAGATATTGAAAAAACGTACGATGTGATAAAAGAAATCATTCGTATATTTAAAGGGAGACGAAAATTTAATTGTTATGTGTGAATGGAATTCGATAGCAGGAAGAGAAGGAAAAATTGTAGGTGAATGTCGACAAGGGGAAACGAATGAAACAGAAAGCCAGGGTGTAGAATTTCGCACGGAGCCTAATTTAATCACCGCTATTAATTGACCGAAGAATCATTAAAGAAAGTTGTACATGGGGACCTGGAGACGCCGGAAGCTTTCAGAGAGTTTATATAATGGCAACAAAGAAATTTCGGAATCATATTTTAAATTGTAAGACATTTCCAGGGGCAGATATGGTCTGTGACCACAGTTTATTGGTTATGAACTATAGATTAAAAATAATTTGCCGAGGCGACTGACGCTTCTGACGATGTCTGCTCGTTAAAGACAAAGCACTTTTTTGTACTAAGAAATCCATACGCGAGTTGCATCTGTAGAATCTTATTACATAAGCACAACTTTTGTTTGCAAAGGAACGGTTTAGAACTGCAGCAAAAAATTGGTATTCATCACGATAAATGCAAGTGATTAATCTTCCTTTATGTGGGTTAGTATACCCAAAATGAATGAAAATTGCGATCAATGTAGCTGTAAAGTCGTAGCTGTCTACTCGTTCAGCATTTAGAATTTCGCAAACGAGTGAGGCGAATGGAATTTCTGGTGTTCAGTTTTTGCCGAAAACATGACTGCACAGAGAAACTATCAAGAAAATACACAATCACGAATCGTGTTGCAACATCATGCAACACATAGCAACTAATGAAATCGACCTATAAGTACTGCACATCGACTTTCCTTAAAAGTAGGGAGAACTGTTTCATCTAGGCCCGTCGTTTTTTCAGCACTTGACAATAAACGTCCCATAGACGGAAGGACAGTACTTCCGTAGAATCTGTAGCTATTTCAGCTTTGTATTTATTTACTGTAAGTCTGACTTCTCTTTTGCAAGATATTTCGTCTATTTTACTCCAGTGCGATATATAAACGGCGGACGGAGGAAAACGATTTCGACACATTAGCAGACTTTAAGTGCAACCTGAACCTTCTGAGGTGATTTGAAATTCGGTAAAATGTAGCTTTGAAGTCAATCGTGTTATCTATAGCTCTCCGTAAACTAGTTTTGATTGTACACGACGTAATTATGAGATCTGGATTTCGGAGCAGGTCTTTCGTCTAGTTTTCGAAGATCTGTTACGAGGGAATTTAAAACGTAACCATTAAATATGCACCGCTATAGTTGGCGAGGCGTTACGTCATGCTTAACTTCTAGGCTACTTCAGCTTATGTGGGAGGGGTTTAACTGGTATTCCGGATGAAAAAAGAAGCAGCTCAAACGACGCTTTCACTTCTGATAACGAAAGGTGCCGTGCTGTTAAGGAATGTTCCCAGCGAATGCTAACAGCGTCATCGAAGGAGTGGGTTAGAATTTGTTCCTCGTTTTGCAAAGGTTAGTAGCTCGTCTGGAATGACAGTCGGTTGTCACATGAGATAATGTGGTACTTATTTTTCATGTAATAATTTCAATAGTATGATTAGAATGTCACTGCTTGTCTACCACTTCACTACCAATGAGCCGAAATAATTTTTTTCGGCGCTTTTTTTCCTCAATTTCGAACTTTTCTATTTTCTTCTCTTCTTTTCTACCTAAATACGTTTTTATTTTTTGCGTCATTAGCTCGTTCCTTCATTTTGTTCTTCTTTCTATATTTATCCTACTCGTTGACGCAAGTACGACTTTACAGCTACAATTGTTCGCAATTTTCATTCGTTTTGGGTATACCAACCCACATAAAGGAAATTTAATACCTTTTGTTTGTTAGAATGCATTTTAATCCTCGCAAAATTTTAATACCTTTTCGCCAGTACTCACTATGCTACACAAATACACACAATTTTCCCGTAAACAATAGGCAGTGTAAAGCGAGGCTATATTATTCAGGAGGACGGGCTAAAATGTTCAGCTCTGCAAATAATTTACATGCACTGCCTTAACTCTGAGATGAAGCTACGCAGTACGTACTAGAAATCTCATATGCATAAAGCAAATTGATATCTTTTGGGGGAAACACATCGGTCAGTCAAGCATTGTAATGAAAGGAAAAAAAAAAGAAGATTTTGTTTGGCCTGTAAGAGATGATATTTATTTAGACGAATGGAAACATTTCATTTCTCACCAAAAAGCGTAACCTCTCGATATAGTTCGAGTCATTGGGTGGTATATTTTTACAGCAATACGGTGCGTTACACTGGCAGCTATTAGGGAGAGATTCAGTGGTGACAGCAGTTTTTGTTAATTCAACATTGCCTTGTTATGACTCCGAGTTCGAGCGAGCTCATAGAGCGCGCCTTTGCTGCAATCTTCATTTTTTTTATTATGACCATAAAAGCAATATTCTATTAGATTACTCCTACTTACCACTAGGTGGGGGTTTCCTCTATACATGGAACCAGATGGTGAAGGGACTGCATTCGCGAGGAGCGAGGCTCGGAACTCCAATCGCCATCTTGATGTTGATGTTCGGAGGAGTTCTTAGATCACGTCAGCCAACTGATAACAAGATCATTCCACTATTCCAGATTCCCTACTTATTCATGGCCACCTGTGCCAGACTTATACCGCCGGTGACTACATCGACGGAGATATTTTAAATTCTCACCTATGTGTTGCCCTTCGTCTGACACAACTTTCATGCGGTATTCCTGTGACACATGCGGCTAACGCAAGCCGTTGTAATGTGAAGGATGTCCGATTGCTACCGTCTGTTGTGGGCTGACGAAGAACACGCCTTTGACAAGTTACCAGAGGTAGTTTGTTTGGAAAAATTTGACTGCATGCCATACGAAACATAACAGAAGTCTTATATGGAATAAAAACCTACAGCGTATACGTGAAGCCTTCGGACGGGCAATTCATTTTGTTGAAAAAATGACACTGATGCTAACAGCTGTTGCATATTCTTTCATCTGAGGAAACAAAGAAAAGAAACATATCAATAGTTTGCTATTTCTGTTGCTGTTTGCTGGTGAAATCAGCACGACATGTATCGGTAGCATACCAACACCGTCTCGTGCATTGTTTTTCCTACTTTTACGCTTGACTGTTACACAGCACCATCTATCCTCTCCTGCAACATTTTGCGTATGATAGGGGAGTTCGAAAAAGAGAAGAATAACATATCTTACAATGACAGAGTGCTGCGCTTATTTCATTAATAATAGTAACTGAAACAGTAAATTCTCATCGAACATCATAGAAAGAGCCACGTCTACAAAACGTAGAACGTAAACTACAGTATTTTTTAACCCTTTTGAGTCGCGTTTTAAAGAAGCAAATAAGATGTTGTTTGTTTATACTATGGCACATTTGGCGGAATAGGGGACACACAGGGTGTTTCTGTGGTGATGACACAAACAAGGAGAAAGGAAAACATGTCAGATTGAGACAGGGAAGCCTTCTCCAGAAAGGAGTGAGTCGAAAGGCGAGATCGAAAATGTCGGAATTTCAAATTCAACTTCGATTTAGTACCGATGATATAAAAGCAACTACACACTCTTTCAATGCAGCTTGCACGAGGTGCTACATCACAATTATTACTCAAAGTCCCGCCACCCTGCTTTTATGTAGGCCTGAAAGTGTCGCACAAATGTCCGGCGTACCCATTCGAACAACCCTGGCACTGTTGGTGTTCGAAAGTGAGAATTTTTGCCAGGAGATCGTCTTCAGATCGAGATGTGTCTCGTATAGAAGACTGTTCACATGATTCCTAGAAAGGAAATCATTGGGTTGTGATCAGATAGATCGCGATACAGGACCACGACTTCCCATCCACAATTCAGGGAACATCTAAGGCAGATGTTAATAAGAAAGAATTGTGTCAAGTTAATATGTCATTGCCGAGCGGTTCTAGGCGCTACAGTCTGGAACCGCGCGACCGCTACGGTCGCAGGTTCGAATCCTGCCTCGGGTATGGATGTGTGTGATGTCCTTAGGTTAGTTAAGTTTAAGTAGTTGTAAGTTCTAGGGGACTGACGACCTAAGGCGTTAAGTCCCATAGTGCTCAGAGCCATTTGATATTTTTTAATCTGTCTCTTAGAAACACAGTCTGTTCTGGTACAGTTAAAAGGAGGGGAAGGGGGGGGGGAGGAAGCAAGCTGAAAAGGGCGATGCCTGTACATACGTTCGCTGCAAATTTGAGTTATGGCTCTTCTCAGTTGCAACGTGGAAATTTTCAGTGACCCGCACATTGAAACTGTTACAACTATTTACCCTTCCATCTATGGTAAGAAGGCTTCATCCTAGAAAAGTGTTCAAGAAAGAAAGCGAGTCTGCAGCATTCATTGACTCAACGTGGCGCGATGTCCGAAGTCCACATAATAGTTTATTATGTCAAGATCGCCTGAATACTACAGACATTTACATTAGCGGTTTCAGTACATTATTGGCATCTTCAGATGTGACAATTAATTTTCAAAAACTTTCGTCATGTACAGACTCTAGATACAGGGCATAGGCAAAATAATGTGAACACCTGTTCTTACTTGGGAATGGTTAGTTAATAAGGCACTGGACCTCCTTTTGCCCGCGATTCTTTAGGAATACTTGCTTATAATTCTATAGTCTGCAGTGGAATGTTATGCCACTCTTCGATCAGAACCTTTTCTAACTCCTGCTGTGACGAGGGAGGCGGAAATCTGCTTCGCAGTCTGCGCTCCAATACGGCCCACAAGGGTTCGGTAATGTTCATGCCTGGGAACTGTGCTGGTCAGGGAAGACGCTGCAGTTCACTTGCATGCTCCTCGTACCACGACTGTACTATCCTGGCTGTGTGAATGTGTGCATTATCGTCCTGAAATATGGCATCATTGTTGGGAACAACATTTGAATCATGGGGTGCACGTGATCACCTACACTGTTCACATAATCGTTGGCTGTAACACGGCCTTTGAGAGTAATGATGGAACAAGCAGAATACCGAAATATGTCTGCCCACACCATCACACTTTCACCTCCATGTTTAAACGTTGGAATCAAGCAATCAGGATTATAGGCTTCTTTTGGTGTTCTCCAGATGCAAACCCGGCCCGATGTTGGAAATGACGAAAACGTTGACTCGTCGGACCAAATGACGTGTTTCCAATGATCAGCCCTCCAGGATTTACTCTCCTGACACCATGTTACGCTTCTTTGCGTTGGTTGTCGTCACTAATGGTTTCGGTATAGCAGTTCGTCCACGAATATTCGCTTTGTGGAGTTCTCGTCGGACAGTGTCGATAGTTAGGGGTCTCGAAGATTGCTATTGGGCTCTGCAGTCAATTTATCCACCGTTGTTTTGTGTTATTGTGACGCAATTCGTGTTAGCGTACTACGAAATCTGTCATTTAGTTTTTATTTGCGCACGCTATTATGTTGAGACGATGATGTCTTTCCATATTTTCTGTAGGCTGTCATGGCTGTTGAAACAGTTGCTCTTGAAACATTCAATCAGTTGGCTGTCTTGGTTACTGATACTTCAGCTAATCGGGCCCCCACAATCTGCCCTCTGTGGAACTCTGTTAGGTCTTTCATTGCACGTCGACCTCTGCCTCTGAATGCAAATACGAAGTGTGCTCTAATCGTAAATAACCTGCACTGATGCCTAGTCCGTACTGAACACACACAGTCCAGCGAGACATGTGCCTTACCTGCGTTGTTGACTGTAAAACACAACTATCCCATTACTACCACTGTTGACATCATTTTCCTTATCTCCTGTACGTGCCTACTGAACATAATGAAACTGGTATAAGATATGTCAACAAATTACGCATCATACCGTTACATACTAAAAGAGCTTAACTACCGCATGTGAAGAAGGCAATAATATGAAGTAATGTGATGGTCTGCAGTAGTTAGGTAATTGCTATATGGACATTTATAAGGCAGCAAGCTTTCGTTTGACAATATGGAAAATCTTTGAAAAAAGGTTGAACTTCACATGAATCGTAGCAGTGTAGCTATTGTCACCGTATTACTATCGAAAAATACACTTCACGTGCAACTGGTGGAGTGCTGATCGTAGACGCCTCATCTAAGACAACAGGCACTGTTTAACACAAGTTGGGAGTCCGGACAGTTTGTTGCATTTCCCGGGGGCTGATTTGTAGTAACTAGCAATCTGTTTTTCCTTTCATTAACTGTTGGAGCAGTCTAGGAAACATAGTGAGCGTTGGCTATCTCCTACATGAAGCTCGATAAAGCATTTCAGCTTCCGTACAACTTCATCAGCTTCATTGTACACGAAAGCCATACCTGCTAATTACATAACCGAGTTCAAAACACTTTTATTAGTGATTATCGACTGCCATCTTCAGCTTCTAAGCTCAGATTTCAGTCTTGCAGACTTTACATCAAGGCTCATCATGTCAATCTACACGTCACGACATCCACAGCGTAGAAGTTGTTTTTCCCTTCAGCACACTTCATGATCTACGACGACCTGTTGGTCGACTATGATTCACCTGCGGTTAAGGCAACTACATACGCAAATAAACTAATTTATAGCATCGAAAAAATATTATAATGTATTCAAGTTCCACTGGCAGCGTTATTCCACAGCACATTTGCTTCGTAGCTGTCGACCTGGCAAAGAGAAGTCTACCAGTATCAAACAAGTCTTAATTTGAAGGAGAAATTTCCGAGAACGTACGTTTGTAGCACAGGATTTTATGACAGTGAGACATGGACGGTGGGGAAACGGGAACAGAAAAACTTAAGAAAACTGTTGAAAATCAGGTGGACTGATAAGGTATGGAATGAGGAGGTCATCCAAGGAATCGGCGATGAAACGAATGTATGGAAAACACAAAAGAAGAAGGAGCAAGATGATAGGACATCCATTAAGAAAAAAAAGTCGCTTCAGTCATTTTCTTACTTGTTTTTCTTATATCAAATTGAAACAATTGCCCTTCACCAAAATGTTTCAAATTTTGTGACGAACTCAGCGGAACACACTATACTACTGTTCATCCATCTGCATTATTAACTTATCGTCTGCGAAGTTTCCTTAACCTGCGGATAGGGTTTGCTGAGAGGATACAGTGGATTCTTTTCTAACCCCTCCCCCCCCCCCCCTCCACCTCTCCTCGCTCCCATCCTGTTTCCGTTTCCTCCTCTCCTATCCATCCAGTCTACTTGAACTAATACAAGTAGGATATTAGTGGAACTTAAGACTACAAAATTCATCAGAAATACCAGGCGATCAAAAAGTCAGTATAAATTTGAAAACTGAATAAATCACGGAATAATGTAGATAGAGAGGTACAAATTGACACACATGCATGGAATGACATGAGGTTTTATTAGAACCAAAAAAATACAAAAGTTCAAAAAATGTCCGACAGATGGCGCTTCATCTGATCAGAATAGCAATAACTAGTATAACAAAGTAAGACAAAGCAAAGATGATGTTCCTTACAGGAAGTGCTCAATATGTCCATTATAATTATCCGGGCTGTTATGCCGTGGTCGGTTGATGAATTCTGTGTCGATTCCCAACGTTTCGTTTCCGACTGCGGGAGACATCTTCAAGGGGGTCCGTAGCTCGATGGAAGGTCCAACACACCCACTGGCTCCCTACTGACTGCCGCTAAATTCCGTGTCCGCGGGCTCCCACGCCGCGGCGTGACGTCACGTGTTTTGAAAACGTCAGTGCAATTGGCCGCTGTCCGTCGCCGTCGATCGCCGTTGCCATCACCCAGTAGTGGACGGGTGGTACATATCTTCTTTATCACCGGCATCCATATACCGTTTAATTTCACGCCCTCCTTTCGGTTGAAATTATTTGGGTGTTTAGCGATTTCGATTGCCTCCCTGTAGAGCCTTTCGTAATATCCGCTTGTGGCAGCTAGTACTTGCGTCTCCTCGAAACGAATATTGTGGCTCCCTGGCAGGAAAGCATGCTCTGCAACAGTTGGGAATCGACACAGAATTCATCAACCGACCACGGCATAACAGCCAGGATAATTATAATGGACATGATATTTCCGGCGGTGAAAGTCTACATTTTAGTGTCTGTGTTCAATATGTCCACCATCATTCCTCAACAATAGCTGTAGTCGAGGAATAATGTTGTGAACAGCACTGTAGAGCATGTCCGGAGTTATGGTGCAGCATTGGCGTCGGATGTTGTCTTTCAGCATCCCTAGAGATGTCAGTCGATCACGATACACTTGCGACGTCAGGTAACTCCAAAGCTAATAATCGCACGGACTGAGGTCTGGGAACCTGGGAGGCCAAGCATAACGAAAGTGGCGGCTGAGCACACGATCATCACCAAACGACGCGCGCAAGAGATCTTTCACGCGTCTAGCAATATGGGGTGGAGCGCCTGGTTCTAATAAAACCCCACGTCATTCTAAGCATGTATGTCAATTTTTACCTCTCTATCTACATTATTCCGTGGTTTATAAAGTTTTCAAATTTATACTGGCTTTTTGATCACCCAGTTGAATAAAAATGACTCGAAAAATGCTTGTTGGTTGCTGAAGAAAACTTGTAGCTGTTTTTAGAGATTTTTTATTGCCACATTCACATGTTTCGGGCTCAGCCCATCGTCTGGTGACCTGTTAGTAATTAGAATACTTGGATTACAAATTCTTCCCAAGAAATAATAAAAAATCTAAGGCGTAAAAAAATGATTCAAATGACTCTGAGCACTATGGGACTTAACATCTGAGATCATCAGTCCCCTAGAACTTAGAACAACATAAGCCTAACTAACCGAAGGACATCACACGCATCCGTGCCCGAGGCAGGGTTCGAACCTGCGACCGTAGCAATTACGCCGTTCCGGACTGAAGCGCCTAGAACCGCTCAGCCACAGCTGCCCCTCCCCCTAAGGTGTCAAAACAAGCAAAAAATGTTCATACCATACGCAGTTACATAAGTTCAAGACGCAGTTGTAAGTGCCGTACATCAGGAAATGCGTGTGGTTTATCAGGTGCAATAAGCTTTCACTCGCACAGACAGAAACCAAATATACCAGTGCCGGAGCGGCAAGTAACGAACGCTGTAGCCTGTAGAGGGCCCTTGGGCTAACACAATGTCATCCGGAGGAATCGCCAGTATCATAAGGAAATTTAGTAAAAGATGTGTTTCAAGAACACTAACAATGACAAAAGTAAAGCTCAAAGACATAAAATTGTGTAAAACATAACAACTATTACATATGTGACTGAGCGAGGTGGTTCAGTGGTCAGCACGCTGGAGGACGACAGTTCAAACCCGCGTTCGGCCATCCTGATTTAGGTTCTCCGTGATTTCCCTAAATCGCTTCAGGTAAATGCCGGGATGGTTCATTTGAAAGGGCACGATCGACTTCCTTCCCTATCCTTCCCAAGTTTCGATGGGACCAATACGTGGAAATTACAACATATTAAAGAATAAACTCAAAATTTCGGCAAACGTTACCAAACGTTTGGTGTTTTTAACAGTGGTCGCGAAGACCACACGTTTTTTACTTTCAATGGCAACTGTAAAAATTATAAAAAATATGAAAAAACCAATCTCTTGTTCCACTGACCTGATCATTAAGTAATCGGTCATGGAAGAGCCGTCTATGTACGAAAATTTCTAGACCTTCCAAAATTTTCAGATAAACACCTTTAGTCTCATAATGAAGGATCTGCAAATTGTTTTCGATGTCACGAAAAGATGACTGCACTGACGTAAATCAGCCCCTAGTGCCCTACCACAGCTGGAATAACCGTGTTCTCTGTATCGCGTTCTGAACTCCCTCTCAGTCTGTCCGATGTGAAACTTGTCACAAGCTCCACACTTAATCTTATACGTCCACACAATTGCAAAACATATTAACAAACTGCTCTATACTATGCCAGAAGAGCTTCCCCAATTTGTTAATAGCGTTAAAATCTACCACCATATTATGCTTTTTTTAAACTCATTACTAATCTTCAGAGTGGGTCACCTACCAGGATAGCCGAGAGCGCTAATGCGCTGCTTCCTCGACTCGGGTAGTCTCGCTGGCCCCGGATCGAATCCGCCCGGCGGATTAACGACGAAGCGGTTTTTAGGCGGTTTTTCACATCCTACTAGGTGAATATCTGACTGGTCCCCACGTCCCGCCTTAGTTACACGACTCGCACCCCTTACAATTAACCATGCCAAATCCGTACTTAACCCTGCCGACCCTGCGCATAATGTGGGGTAAAGGCAGTAGCAAAAGAAAGACTAATCTTCAGAGTGGGTGAGCCAACGTACTTAATAGCAGCATATATAACTTCTTCGTTCTTTAGTGCAGTCTCTTCGTGAGTCTGTATCAGAATTTTTTCACTTATTTTCCTAATATTTGAAATCTCTATCTGTACAATTTTTATTATATTTGTCATGATGGTTGCCTACTTCTAAGAGGACTTTCAGTCGGAAATAAACATTCAACGTGTTTGCTTGCAGGGGTTGGCAGTGCTGGTTCCACAGTGTGTCTGCAAACCACAAGGCTGGAGCCTGCCGAAACTACCGCAGCTGCAGACACCTGTCATCGCTCCAGGGCAGCTACCGTTCGACTGTGCGGAGCTGACTGCCGACCCCCGCATACCGAAGTTTCTCATCCAGGAACTCTGCAGCCAACCACCGGCCGAAACCGCGGCAGACGCTGCTGCTGAGGCCAACGATCAGGCTGAAACTGTCGAGACCAAAGTCCAGGAAGAAGCTGCTGAAAGCAAAGATCAGGCAGAAGCTGCTGAGACCAAAGATCAGGAAGAAGCCGCTGAGACCAAAGATCAGGAAGAAGCCGCTGAGACCAAAAATCAGGAAGAAGCCGCTGGGACCAAAAATCAGGAAGAAGCTGTTGAGACCAACGATCAGGATGGAGCTGTTGAGGCCAAAGATCAGGAAGTAGCAGAGAATGCTGCCAAGGAAGTAGAGGCCGCAGAGGAGCCAGCGGCGAGGCGCTCGAGCAGCGATGGTGCCAAGCAACCGGTCGAGGTGATCGTGCCTTTCTTCCGCGTGGTCATCCAGAAACTCATCAGCCCAGACGCCAAGGTGCCGACCAGGGAATTCTGGGCAAAGGCCTACCAGGAGGCAGGCTCTCCCAAGCTGGCCCGACACCCGACCTTCTTTGAGATAGCGGCAGGCGTCCAGCAAGCTGTGGAGTCCTTCCGTAGCGAAGACTCTTGGCCTAAAGTGGTGCGCCTGATCAAAGATTTGACTTCAGACAAGCAGTGGAAGCGGCTGGAAGCGGTGCTGGCCGCAGCTCACGGGCGAGACCCTGCGAACCTCTGGAAAGCTCTGGGCGCTGCCAAGGCCTTGAAGGTGGCGCTCAAGTCTTCAATAAAGGAGCCACAGTGCAGAGTGGAGGGCCCCAACCCTGACCCGGAAGACTGTCGCGAGTTCTTCGTTTGCTTCCGCCTGCAGGGTCGCTGGAAGTCCAAAGACGCCAAGTGCCCCAAGTACACAGAGTTCAGCCCCAGCCAGCTCAGGTGCGTCTGGGCGCCCTTCTCTGACTGCGTCGAGCAATCTGACTCTGACTCTGGCTCTGACGAGGATTCTGACTCTGGAGAATCCAGCAGAGAGGTTATCGAGAGAATTCTCAAGCACGGACCTGGTGCATTCCATGTCCAGTAACTCCACAACACTGTCATTCGAGTATCTTGTCAATAAGAGTGTTTTCCTGCTGAAAGAAATTCGACATCTGATTGAACAATCGTCTACTGCAGAATTGTATACAATAAACTCCACCTAAATAAAAGCACGTGTTTTGCTTGTTTATAATTAAGTCTGAAATGCTGTTAGGAGCACAGGGGAAAACATTAATACTTCAGTAGTAGTACACAGCATTAGAAAAAAAATATTAGAAAGACGTTACAAATTTATTTTAGGAAACTGAAAAAAATATATATCTTCTGTTCTGGTCACTCCTATTACTGGAAACAGTTTGTCACGATGAGTTTTGGCAGCAAGATGACTTCTTCAAGTATCAAAAATTGTTAATATATCATTCTCTGTAGCACACACTTCTTTGAATTGTAACATTTTTGCTCGGTGTTCCACTTCGTTTGTGTCGAAAGAAATAGTGACGCCTATGTGACACCTGCGTGATAAGACAAATTCTTGCACACTATAAACAATAGGAAAAATTTGTTCATGAGTCAGTATCACTTATAACATGTAGACATGCGCTGACCCTGCACCATGGGAGGAGAATCTCTGACTACATAAGTACATACAATATTGAAATAAAAAATTGTACATAAGCAGCTGATGAATATATATTCTCATGGGAATTATCATCGTAGAGGTAAGAAGAAGGAATGAAGGAAGCTGTGATGCACATGGGTTCCATTCACAAGTTTGTGTATGCGTGGTATGAGGTATGAATTTAGTGCTTGTTATTGGAGTTACTTTTATTAGTTTGCAACACGACAGGACACCGAAACGTTTATACAACGATGTATTCCCTCATTCACTGGAGAACTTGCACAAATACACTTGGTTCCCTGCGCTGTGTCAAGCTTTCCTCCCAGCAAACTATTCACTAACATGAGCAAGAGGTTATTTATCAATGATCTCGCAGCCAACAGCACGTTTGATTATATAGTGCGGAACCTTGAAGTGAGAAACTAACAGAATGAAGAAGTTTCACTGATACTTTCACATAAAAAACTACGGGAGAGATTTTGCACAGTCTACTAATAAGTGGGCATCTGTTTTGTTAATGTGATACTGTGCTCAATATTTTCGATGTCAGTTATCCATTAGTGATTTTTTTCTCCAGAGAGGGTATGGATTGGGCCAGGTTTCACCCAAGAATAAACTCATGATGCCTTTCAACGCACGTGTGACAACTAGCTGTGCTCATATAATACTCTCGATACACTGTCTTAAACGCTTCACAACAAACTAAGCAAAATATGGTACAAAAAACTTAAGTGTTGTATGGCATTGATATTTGGGATATCCCAAAGAGTGGGTTCAGCAGCCGAGCGAAAACGGTGTTCTTCCACTACGCACGTCGGCCCCTCTCCTTACACATGAGTAATAGACAGTCATGTGCATTTGTGGAGTGTAGTTGAGTTTAATGGTAGATACATCTAATGGGTGTATACACTGGTGTCCAAAATTAAAGCAACAAACGGAAATTTTGCCACTAAACAGTATAAGCAGGTGACAGTAAAGTAGATACAGTGTAAAAAATACAGAATCGTAATCAACTGCAACATTCATTGCGTGGACAAAAATGTTCTTGAGTTTTTCCCAGCTTAACGGATTTGCACACACATTCTGACTACTGGTTAATGTGTTCATTATTGGGTGTGATCACCACTGGCACCAATACAGGCCTGACATGCTGTGAATGATGTCATCAGTCGCATGTTGAGGCAATAACGCTGAAACCTGGTGGTAGTCAAGGGAAGGCAGGACTCGGTTACGATTGTGGACGGGCCGTAATCAGTTACTGCTGGTTGCTTTTTACAATTACACACAATTTATTTTAAACCGGTAATTCCAGACTCAACAATAAATAAAAATACCACACGTTATTAATGAAGGAATAAACAACAGGCGGCCGGGGTGGCCGAGCGGTTCTAGGCGCTACAGTGTGGAACCGCGCTACCGCTACGGTCGTAGGTTCGAATCCTGCCTCGGGCAGGTTAGTTAGGTTTAAGCAGTTCTAAGTTCTAGGGGACTGATGACCTCAGAAGTTAAGTCCAATAGTGCTCAGAGCCAATAAACAACAGTGTAAATAATAGTGTTTTCAGTGAGTTACAATTTAGCCAATCACCATTGAATACAGATACAACAGATAATGTTTCAAAGGCAAGCCACTGTGATCTTGGCAGAAGGCCTTACACGCCAGGAATGGCAATAAATTAAAAATTGTTTAAAACTCGCTGCAACTTACAAATTACAGGTATTGAAATATTAAAGGCAAGTCGCCACAAAAACAGCAGACGGCATCAGACGCCAGGAATTGCAGTAAATATGGTTTTAAGGCTTACTGCTAAAATACAAATACCAAATTAGAATTTTAAGGCAAATGACCAGAATCACGGCTGACCGCCTTACATGCCAGGAACGACAATAATATAAAAAATTTAAAAACCTACTGTAAAACAGCAAATACAATAGCGAAAAATAATTAAAAAAACAAGCAACTGATCCAGACGGTGCTCCAGGAATCGACCTCTGAGAAGGTCTGGCAACAAACACTTTCGCGGGCGATGAGATAGGCAGCCAAGAGTTGCATTCGCTTCACAGAATGGTAACTCAGACTAGTGGCAGTCTAACGAATGACTAATGATAATCTTGCTGAAAGTACCCGACGCCCGATAAACCAAATGCAACGATGGAACAATATGCCAAAGCCGGGACCGGCAGTCTGCACTATGTCCCAAGAATACTGTGTTTAGAGCGCCCGAAACGAGAAAGGAACCACTACCACCAGAGTAGAAAGCACTCCACTCGCTGCTCTTCGCCTCTGGGTCACTATGAGCAGCAACACGAACCCAAGTCACTGGAGAATGGCTAGAGATCACAATGGCGGAGGTTTCTCTCTTGGGTCCTTTGCTGTTCTTAATATATATTAATGACTTGCCATTCTATATTCATGAAGAGGCAAAGTTAGTTCTCTTTGCTGATGATACAAGTATAGTAATCACACCTGACAAACAAGATTTAACTGATGGAATTGTCAATACTGTCTTTCAGAAAATTAATAAGTGGTTCCTTGTAAACGGACTCTCACTGAATTTTGATAAGCCACAGTACATACAGTTCCGTACAGTGAATGGTATGACGCCATTAATAAATATAGACCTTAATCAGAAGCATATAGCTAAGGTAGAATATTCCAAATTTTTAGGTGTGTCCATTGATGAGAGATTAAATTGGAAGAAACACATTGATGATCTGCTGAAACGTTTGAGTTCAGCTACTTATGCAATAAGGGTCATTGCAAATTTTGGTGATAAACATCTTAGTAAATTAGCTTACTACGCCTATTTTCACTCGTTGCTTTCATATGGCATCATATTTTGGGGTAATTCATCACTGAGGAATAAAGTATTTATTGCACAAAAGCGTGTAATCAGAATAATAGCTGGAGTCCACGCAAAATCATCCTTCAGACAGGATCTAGGGATATTCACAGTAGCTTCTCAGTATATATACTCTCTTATGAAATTTGTTATTAACAACCAAACCCAATTCAAAAGTAATAGCAGTGTGCATAACTACAATACTAGGAGAAAGGATGATCTTCACTATTCAAGATTAAATCTAACTTTGGCACAGAAAGGGGTGAATTATACTGGCACTAAAGTCTTTGGTCACTTACCAAATAGTATCAAAAGTCTGACAGGTAACCAACAAGTATTTAAGAAGAAATTAAAATAATTTCTGAATGACAACTCCTTCTACTCCAAGAGGAATTTTTAGATATAAATAAAAAAAGAACAAAAAAAAACAAAACAAAAATATTAATACAAAAATAAAAAATAAAAAAATAAAAATAAAAAAACACAAAAAATGAAAAAGTTGTTATATTAACTTAAGTATGTTGTTAAATTAACTTAATTATGTCTTGCATTGGACGAAATATCGTATTCATGATCCATGGAACTAGTATTAATCTAATCTAATCTAATCTAATCTGGATTGAGCTGCACTCATCTTAAGGCTTGCTGGATCCGGTTTACGACGAGGTCGTGTACCCTCGTGACCAGAGCCCTTCCATCCGGCAGTCCATGCGTGTCGCCAGCAGTTCCGGCGTGTTCTCGCACTGCGCTGACCTGGCTCCTCCTGAGTCCCCAACCACCACACTCACACGACCTGGAAAAACAACGACGTCGCCCCAAGGATAGGGCAACAGTTACTACATATCGATAACCGCCGCTGCTGCCACTAGCGGACAGGCAACGCTCGTGAAAGCGAGTGGCGCCAGTCAACAAGAGAAGAAGACAAACAACCGCAACCATGCCAACTAAACGATACCCTCTGGCCTCGAACAGAGGGCGGAAACCTACAACGCCACCAACGCGAGCTGCAGCACGGCTTAAATCCCCATTCTTCCTACAGACCTACTTCGAAGTGTTGGAGAGTGGTTGGTTGATGTTGACATGGTCCATCCAGTCCCCTAATGCTCTATGGGATTCAAGCCGGGAGAGCGAGCAGGCCACGCCATGTGTGCAAGATCTTCCATTTCCAAGACAACATCAACCACCCGCGCTCTTTGAGATCGAGCATTATCGTCCATCTGTACGAAGTCTGCGCCCACAGCACCTCGCAACAACCGCGCATGAGATCCCAAGACCTCCTCACGGTAACTGACAGCAGTTAAATCTTGCTGATTCGAGACGCTAATCCGTCGAGAAGCACTCTCCAGATCAGATCGGGACAGATCTGTGAAAAGAACATTGGCCCACCGTTCGACAGTCCAAGTGGCATGTTGACGGCTCCACTCAAGACGTTTCCTTCTGTGAAGACAATCCAGAGGTAAACAGACACCAGGTCTCCAGCAATAAAGACCACGCTGCTGAAGCCACCTGTATACCGTTTGCCTTGATACAACACTTCCAGGGAATGCAGCTACAGTGCAGTTCTAAGGCAGTACCATCGTGGCCTTACAATCAAATAACGGTCGACTCTTTCTTATGTCACACGTGGTCGGCGCTGTCCTGGTCTCCGGGATACACTTTCGGTCTCTAAATGCTGTCGCCTCATCCGAGAAACGACAGAACGATTCACGTTAAGCCATCGAACCACATCGATTTGCTACTCTCCTGCATCCATACTTCCTATGGCTCTCAGCAGCATAGAGTCTGATAGGCGTCTTCTCTGTGTCATGCTGCAGCGTCTGTGAGTGTGTACACAGCGATTGTGGATGTGGGATTACCTTGCAAACACTACCCAGACCTCACTGCTGGCGTGGAAGTCCGTAGATCGTAACGCCATCTTCCGTGCAGAGCTCGATCGTAACGACATCTGTTGACAGTTTGTATGATTATATTCGAACACGTGAGGCAATACTGACTCTACGACTTATCTTAGATGCTAGATTAAAAAAGGCAAATCTACGTTTATAGCATTTGTAGACTTAGAGGAAACTTTTCACAGTGTTGACAGGAATACTCTCTTTCAAATTCTAAATGTGGCAGGGGTAAAATACATGGAGCGAAGGGCTATTTACAATTTGTACAGAAACCAGATGGCAGTTATAAGAGTCGAGGGACATGAAAGGGAAGCAGTGGTTGGGAAGGGAGTGACACAGGGTTGTAGCCTACCCCGATGTTATTCAATCTGTATATTGAGCAAGCAGTAAAGGAAACAAAAGAAAAATTCGGAGAAGGTATTAAAAACCATGGAGAAGAAATAAAAACTTTAAGGTTCACCGATAACATTGTAATTCTGTCAGAGACAGCAAAGGACTTGGAAGAGCAGTTGAACGCAATGGACAGTGTCTTGAAAGGAGGATATAAGATGAACATCAACAAAAGCAAAAAGGAGGGTAATGGAATGTAGTCGAATTAAGTCAGGTGATGCTGAGGGTATTAGATTAAGAAGTGACACAGAGTAGTAAAGGAGGTTTGCTATTTGGGGAGCAAAATAACTGATGATGGTCCAAGTAGAGAGGATATAAAATGTAGACTGGCAATGGCAAGGAAAGAGTTTCTGAAGAAGAGAAATTTTCAAAGCATCGAATATGGATTTAAGTGTCAGGAAGTCGTTTCTGAAAGTATTTGTATGGAGTGTAGCCATATATGGAAGTGAAACATGGACGATAAATAGTTTGGACAAGAAGAGAAGAGAAGCTTTCGAAATGTGGTGCTACAGAAGATGCTGAAGATTAGATGGGTAGGTCACATAACTAATGAGGAGGTATTGAATAGAATTGGGTAGAAGAGGAGTTTGTGGCACAACTTGGCAAGAACAAGGGATCGGTTGGTCGGACATATTCTGCGGCATCAAGGGATCACCAACTTAGTATTGGAGGGCAGCATGGAGGGTATAGTTCGTAGAGGGAGACCAAGAGATGAATACACTAAACAGATTCAGAAGGATGTAGGTTGCAATACGTACTAGGAGATGAAGCAGCTTACACAGGATAGAGTAGCATGGAGAGCTGCATCAAACCAGTCTCAGGACTGAAGACCACAACACAATCGTGAACTAGACACAGGATGGGGAGATAGTTCTTTGTTGCTTTAATTTTGGACACAGGTATACATTGCCTAGTGCTACGTTTGTGTTTTATGATGATGATGATGAGAGAATGGAGAGCGTGAAACCCGGTGCCGACACATATTCTACTCTTCTCAAATAGCACCAAGGGGAGGGGTGAGGGGGGCGGGCACCGAGATGAAGGCCCACATCCAGAGGACGGATCACAGTCGACAATGTCACATGCGCTCGCCACATCAGATGCTGCCTACAGGATTAACTTTCTCTAGGAATTGGCGCAAAGATTGGTGATTACAAAATATACCCAACGATCTCTCCTCCCTTTGGCAGTGAAAATTTTTTCATACATCATCAGGACTCGAACCGGCTTACCTCCGAGTCGAGCACCACCAAATAAGCGTGCGTTAGCGACGTCGGCTAGCAAATCGAACGTAAAGTATACGTATCGCGACTGGTGAGTTGCAGCTATTCTAAGATGTAGACTGCAGCTTTTGAGATTCTCGCTAACACACAAGTATAACATTTAGACAACGACGGGCTTCCTTCTTACTGTATTTATATGTCTAATGTTTTACTAATTTTATTCTGAAGTATCCTGTAAAAAACCGATGCTACCAGAAAAGTCACAATTGGAGCAACCTCCTGCAGTTGACCCAAATGATTTTCTGCAAATTTGAGACGTCGTCAGTATGTGAAGAGAAGCATATTGTTCTTGCAAGGAGAGATCCAGTTTGAAATTTGTTCCATAATGTGACGAAATAGGGACACACAAATCCACTACTGCAAAACCCTTCACTGCGCTAGAAACATACATTACTTTCAATAAACGGACACCGTCTGGATCACAACTTTTCATTTCCCAACTACCGTTTTCAATCTGCGCTGCAGATCGTTTTCAGGTCTGACGCCGCAAAGTGGAATTTGTCAACGGTTGTGTAAAACAACGGTTGACGAACTGTGCTTCGCGGCGCGACCTGAAGATGATCTGCAACTCAGATGGAAACCGACTGTTGCCAAATAAAAAGTTGTGATCCAGACGGTGTTTGTTTATTTATTATAACAAAAGGGTCCCTGTTCCTAAGATATCGCGTCAGTTACGAAGTACACTGCTGTGGTCCACTCCACAAAAGGAGAAAATTTCAGTGATGACTCATCAATAAAAATAATAGAGGTATCTTTACTTCTGAGAGAGAAGAAAAGAATATTCACGAAAAGGAATGCTAAGTCCCTAATTGTATTTACCGGGTACAAGGAATTAAATTTTCTCTAGGACTTCCAAAGACTTTCACAGCAAAGATCCGGACGACTACCACATATTCCAAAAACTCTGGTCACGGAAAACCAGCTCGTGCTTCTCTCACATGACATCCTGAACGAAATGGATCAATGCAGTCATGTAGATGCAGCTGTTCTTGACATGCGAAAAACATATGACTCAGTACTACAGGAACGATTTTCAACGAAAGCACGATTGTATGGTATTAAACGAAATTTGTGACTGGACTGAGACTTCCATGTTAGAGAGAGAGGCAACATGTTATCGCGGACGGAGACAGCCCCCCCCCCCCCCCCCCCCCCCGACAGACGTGCAAGTAACTTCTGGTGTGTCCCACGGAATTGTGTTGGGATTCCTGCTGTTCATACTGTGTATTAAAGTCACAGCAGAGAATGTTAATAGCAACCTCAGAATTTTTTCAGGTGATGCAATTAGTTGTAGACCTAGTGAAGTACTATCTGAGACTGAAAAAATAATAAGACAGATCTTGATAAGATTTCAGGAAGACCAGAAGAAGGTATTGAGTGAAGTGTTCAAGAGTTACTAGTAAGACATCAAAACTGGCAGAGGAACAAGAACTAAAAATGGAAGATGCGTAGCATTTAAGTGGGGTGTGATTCGGGCTGGCAGTTCTGCAGACACGGGGCTCGATTTAACATTTGTTTCACTGAACATCAAAATACTTCCGATAACAGAATAGTAATATAATTTCACCAAAACAATACATCATTCTGTAACTCGTAAAGATCCTAAGCACGCTTCGAAACACTTAAATATCATACATTCAATAAATACAATTAAAATCCAACCTTTGCGCTAGGGTACATAAGAGGCAACAACAATAAAAGGCCCCCGGCCATATACAGTAATAACAACTGAGACAATTTCTGCAGTGGAAGATAAAGTGAAATGGCTGGGGATGCGGGGATCCGGGAGTGGCAAACGACTCAGCCCAGACTCGGCAGAAAACTGATAAATTTATTGCATCACAATCTACGTAATGCACGCGCTGGCGAATTGAGCACATTCGATAAATTCATATAATTACTAAGATGCTGAAAACAGAATGAGATTTTCACTCTGCAGCGGAGTGTGCGGTGATATGAAACTTCCTGGCAGATTAAAACTGTGTGCCGGACCGAGACTCGAACTCAGGACCTTTGCCTTTGGCGGGCAAGTGCTGTACCAACATTTTTTTTTTCCTTCGTTGTTGATCATTGTGTTTGGTCGTTGCGGACGTCACATGACATCCGGTCAAGTTCGTTTTGTTGATCCTTCCACTGAGTTTTTTTATTACAGAGGCCCATCAGCTCTCTGATCGAACACGTTGAGCTACCGTGGCGGCTATCAACTGAGCTACCCAAGCACGACTCACGGCCCGTCCTCACAGCTTTACTTCTGCCAGTACCTCGTCTCCTACCTTCCAAACTTTACTGAATCTCTCCTGCGAACCGCAAAGGTCCCGAGTTCGAGTCTCGGTCCGGCACACAGTTTTAATCTGCCAGGAAGTTTCAAGCTGAAAACAGTTTAAAGACACCAGTAAGCAGAAACATAGTTTAAAGACGCTAATACAACTACAACCGCAATGATTTAAAGGCGCCAACCATAAAAATCTATACTTAAAAAATTAGTAGTTTAGAGGAGACGGAGAACATTGAGACCACATTTTATTTAAAAGTGTTACCAAGTAAATTTAATGCTAAAAGGATAACAAAGATTTAAAGGTGCCAATTGACATTACATCCAAACAAAATTAAAACCCCAATAACAAGATGTATTACCATCAAAAACCTTTTAACACTCCAAAGACTAATTGAACAATGTGATATCGAAAATTGTCTTAATGATGCCAATAATAATGAGAGAAAAAGTTACCCACATGAAAATGTTTTAAGGGCGTCAATAAGGAGAACAAACACTGTATCGTTCCATGGATTTAGACTTAGTACCAACAGATTTCCAGTGAAGCAGGTTAAATTTCACTCAGGGTTTATACCAGTGAGGAACGCGAAGGCCTTGCCCTGAAAACTTTCCCTATAGCTGGCATGCACATTCGACATATGTCGTAACCATCCGTCCGACTAGTTTTACGCAGGTGGAATCTTAGACCTGTACAACAGAAAAAAGCTGTGTTACCTCATATACAATAGTATCTTAAAATATTTGTATATCATCTAAGAGAATGTATCAGTTTTACTTCGTTCTCATCACTTACAACATCAATGAATTTACGAAATGAATAATTAGTTATTAGGCGACCTTGTTGGCCGAATCATAGACGTCTAACCGAGTGGCAGCTGAAGCGATTAAACATCAAGCAAGTTATGACGAAATGCCACCCCGGGCGGCGTGATAGTTACAGACGAAATCAAATCACCCAAGTTACCTCTGACACTGCCATTGGAATTTAGAATAAAAGGAACATATAAATGATGGAGAGAACCAAACTCCCCTGATTGCTACTAAGTTCACTGTCCTTCAGTGCAACACAGTCAAAACAGTAGATAGTAGTTCACCACATCTTCTGTTGTATGATGGAATAACTGCCGCACATCATCAGATCAGATTCATCCCGGTGAAGTACTTTGGTGGCGGAATATAATATAGCTTCACCACATTCAGTCTTCCGTAATAGCAATGGATATGTCACGAAAGAAGCGACGACTTTGAAGGTGGCTACCCATCATGTTTCCACCTACAAACAGGAATACCTGGCGCCTAGCAAAGCACCGCCGCTGGCTTGCGCAAAGTGCACTGTCCCGTCACATTAATGTGACCACCTGTCAAAAGACTGACTAACCACCTTTTGCAGATCGGACCGCTGCAAGACGTGCAGGAAGTCGATAAGGTTCTGAAAGGTACGGACAGGGACCAACTCCTGTGTCGTGGGCCGCTGCATACGGTTTCTCGGCTGAGGATCCGTGGTGCATACAGCCAGATCGAGGTGGCCCCACAGATTCTTGATTGGGTTTGAATCAGGGGACACTTCTGGCCGTTGGGATGTGGTAAACTCATCCTCGTGCACTTCGAATCACGCACATGTACTGCGAGCTGCGTGAGACGTTGTATCGTGTCGCTGGCAGACGCCGTTGTGCCCAGGAAAGGCAAACTGCAAGAAGTAGACGTGGTCCCCAAGGATAGACGGCTACTTGCGTTGATATGATGTGCCTTTCAGAATGACGAGGTCAACTAGGGAAAGCCGAGAAAGGATTCCCCAGACCATAACGCTCCATTCTCCCGTCCGGACTCTTCTGGGGATTGTTGGAGCATGTTTGCATTTAGACGTTTCACGCCGTACACGTCAATGGCCATCGGTTCTATGGAGTATACAGGGTATTACAAAAAGGTACGGCCAAACTTTCAGGAAACATTCCTCACACACAAATAAAGAAAAGATGTTATGTAGACATGTGTCCGGAAACGCTTAATTTCCATGTTAGAGCTCATTTTAATTTCGTCAGTACGTACTGTACTTCCTCGATTCACCGCCAGTTGGCCCAATTGAAGGAAGGTAATGTTGACTTCGGTGCTTGTGTTGACATGCTCTACAGTACTAGCATCAAGCACATCAGTACGTAGCATCAACAGGTTAGTGTTCATCACGAACGTGATTTTGCAGTCAGTGCAATGTTTACAAATGCAGAGTTGGCAGATGCCCATTTGATGTATGGATTAGCACGGGGCAATAGCCGTGGTACGGTACGTTTGTATCGAGACAGATTTCCAGAACGAAGGTGTCCCGACAGGAAGACGTTCGAAGCAATTGATCGGCGTCTTAGGGAGCACGGAACATTTCAGCCTATGACTCGCGACTGGGGAAGACCTACAACGACGAGGACACCTGCAATGGACGAGGCAATTCGACGTGCAGTTGACGATAACCCTAATGTCAGCGTCAGAGAAGTTGCTGCTGTACAAGGTAACGTTGACCAGGTCACTGTATGGAGAGTGCTACGGGAGAACCAGTTGTTTCCGTACCATGTACAGCGTGTGCAGGCACTATCAGCAGCTGATTGGCCTCCACGGGTACACTTCTGCGAATGGTTCATCCAACAATGTGTCAATCCACATTTCAGTGCAAATGTTCTCTTTACGGATGAGGCTTCATTCCAACGTGATGAAATTGTGAATTTTCACAATCAACATGTGTGGGCTGACGAGAATCCGCACGCAATTGTGCAATCATGTCATCAACACAGATTTTCTGTGAACGTTTAGGCAGGCATTGTTGGAGATGTCTCGATTGGGCCCCATGTTCTTCCACCTAAGCTCAATGGAGCACGTTATCATGATTTCATACGGGATACTCTACCTGTGCTGCTAGAACATGGAAAATTGTACTGAAATGCAGGAGGATCTGCAGCGAATTGACACATGGTGCAGGGAATGGCAATTGAATCTCAATGTAGACAAGTGTAGTGTGCTGCGAATACATAGAAAGATAGATCCCTTACCATTTAGCTACAAAATAGCAGGTCAGCAACTGGAAGCAGTTAATTCCACAAATTATCTGGGCGTACGCATTAGGAGTGATTTAAAATGGAATGATCATATAAAGTTGATCGTCGGTAAAGCAGATGCCAGACTAAGATTCATTGGAAGAATCCTAAGGAAATGCAATCCGAAAACAAAGGAAGTAGGTTACAGTACGCTTGTTGGCCCACTGCTTGAATACTGCTCAGCAGTGTGGGATCCGTACCAGATAGGGCTGATAGAAGAGATAGAGAAGATCCAACGGAGAGCAGCGCGCTTCGTTACAGGATCATTTGGTAATCGCGAAAGCGTTACGGAGATGATAGATAAACTCCAGTGGAAGACTCTAGAGGAGAGACGCTCAGTAGCTCGATACGGGCTTTTGTTGAAGTTTCGAGCACATACCCTCACCGAGGAGTCAAGCAGTATATTGGTCCCTCTTACGTATATCTCCCGAAGAGGCCATGAGGATAAAATCAGAGAGATTAGAGCCCACACAGAAGCATACCGACACACATTCTTTCCACGAACAATACGAGACTGGAATACAAGGGAGAACCGATAGAGGTACTCAGGGTACCCTCCGCTACACACCGTCAGGTGGCTTGCGGAGTATGGATGTAGATGTAGATAGATGAACATGTGCCTTTACAAGTACGACACAACATGTGGTTTATGCAGGATGGAGCTCCTGCACATTTCAGTTGAAGTGTTCGCACGCTTCTCAACAGCAGATTCGGTGACAGATGGATTGGTAGAGGCGGACCAATTCCATGGCCTCCACGCTCTCCTGACCTCAACCCTCTCGACTCTCATTTATGGGGGCATCTGAAAGCTCTTGTTTACGCAACCCCGGTACCAAATGTAGAGACTCTTCGTGCTCGTATTTTGGACGGCTGTGATACAATAAGCCATTCTCCAGGGCTGCATCAGCGCATCAGGAATTCCATGCGACGGAGGGTGGATGCATGTATCCTTGCTAACGGAGGATATTTTGAACATTTCTTGTAAGAAAGTGTTTGAAGGCACGCTGGTACGTTCTGCTGCTGTGTGTTTCCATTCCACGATTAATGTGATTTGGAGAGAAGTAATAAAATGAGCTCTAACATGGAAAGTAAGCGTTTCCGGACACATGTCCACATAACATACTTTCTTTATTTGTGTGTGAGGAATGTTTCCTGAAAGTTTGGCCGTACCTTTTTGTAACACCCTGTAGAACGTGATTCACCACTTGTCGCCAATTACTGCACGTCCAGTTGCGGCACAGGCGTGCAGATTGCAGCCTTCGGCGCCGATGAACAGTAGTCAGCTTGAATGAGATTTTCACTCCGCTGCAGAGTGAAAATCTCATTCTGGAAACATCCACCAGGCTGTGGCTAAGCCATGTCTCCGCATATCCTTTCTTCCAGGAGTGCTAGTTCTGCAGGTTCGCACGAGGGCTTCTGTGAAGTTTCTAAGGTAGGAGACGAGCTACTGGCAGAAGTAAAGCTGTGAGAACGGGGCGTGAGCCGTGCATGGTAGGGCACTTGGCCCCGAAAGGCAAAGGTACCGAGTTCGAGTCTCGGGCCGGTACACAGTATTAATCTGCCAGGAAGTTTCAGTAGTCAGCTTGGTTGCATGGATCAGATGCTTATTCCGGAGGCCGTACACAGCAACGTTCGCTGAACGGTTGTTGAGGATTCACTACATTTACATCTACGTGATTACTCTGCTATTCACAATAAAGTGCCTGGCAGAGGGTTCAATGAACCATCTTCAAGCTGTCTCTCTACCGTTCCACTATCGAACGGCACGCGGGAAAAACGAGCTCTTAAATTTTTCTGTGCGAGCCCTGATTTTTCTTATTTTATCGTGATGATCATTTCTCCCTATGTAGGTGGGTGCCAACAGAATGTTTTCACAATCGGAGGAGAAAACTGGTGATTGAAATTTCATGAGAAGATCCCGTCGCAACAAAAAACGCCGTTGTTTTAATGATTGCCTTTCCAATTCACGTACCATGTCTGTGATACTGTCTCCCCTATTTCGCGATAATACAAAACGAGCTGCCCTTCTTTGTACTTTTTCGATGTCATCCGTCAGTTCCACCTGATGCGGATCGCATACCGCACAGAAATATTCCAGAATGGGTCGGACAAGCGTGGTGCAAGCTGTCTCTTTAGTAGACCTGTTGCACCTTCTACGTGTTCTGCCAATGAATCGCAGTCTTGCTTTGCTCTACCCATAATATCATGTATGTGATTGTTCCTATTTAGGTTATTTGTAATTGTAATCCCTAAGTATTTAGTTGAATTTACAGCCTTCAGATTTGTATGACTTATCGCGTAATCGAAATTTAGCTGATTTCTTTTAGTAATATGAATAGCTTCACACTTTTCCTTATTCAGGGTCAATTGCCACTTTTCGCATCATACAGATATCTTATCTAAATCATTTTGCCAGTCGTTTTGACCATCTGATGACTTTACAAGACGGTAAATGACAGCATCATCTGCAAACAATCTAAGACGGCTACTCAGATTGTCTCCTATGTCGTTAATATACACTCCTGGAAATTGAAATAAGAACACCGTGAATTCATTGTCCCAGGAAGGGGAAACTTTATTGACACATTCCTGGGGTCAGATACATCACATGATCACACTGACAGAACCACAGGCACATAGACACAGGCAACAGAGCATTCACAATGTCGGCACTAGTACAGTGTATATCCACCTTTCGCAGCAATGCAGGCTGCTATTCTCCCATGGAAACGATCGTGGAGATGCTGGATGTAGTCCTGTGGAACGGCTTGCCATGCCATTTCCACCTGGCGCCTCAGTTGGACCAGCGTTCGTGCTGGACGTGCAGACCGCGTGAGACGACGCTTCACCCAGTCCCAAACATGCTCAATGGGGGACAGATCCGGAGATCTTGCTGGCCAGGGTAGTTGACTTATACCTTCTAGAGCACGTTGGGTGGCACGGGATACATGCGGACGTGCATTGTCCTGTTGGAACAGCAAGTTCCCTTGCCGGTCTAGGAATGGTAGAACGCTGGGTTCGATGACGGTGTGGATGTACCGTGCACTATTCAGTGTCCCCTCGACGATCACCAGTGGTGTACGGCCAGTGTAGGAGATCGCTCCCCACACCATGATGCCGGGTGTTGGCCCTGTGTGCCTCGGTCGATTGCAGTCCTGATTGTGGCGCTCACCTGCACGGCGCCAGACACGCATACGACCATCATTGGCACCAAGGCAGAAGCGACTCTCATCGCTGAAGACGACACGTCTCCATTCGTCCCTCCATTCACGCCTGTCGCGACACCACTGGAGGCGGGCTGCACGATGTTGGGGCGTGAGCGGAAGACGGCGGTGTGCGGGACCGTAGCCCAGCTTCATGGAGACGGTTGCGAATGGTCCTCGCCGATACCCCAGGAGCAACAGTGTCCCTAATTTGCTGGGAAGTGGCGGTGCGGTCCCCTACGGCACTGCGTAGGATCCTACGGTCTTGGCGTGCATCCATGCGTCGCTGCGGTCCGGTCCCAGGTCGACGGGCACGTGCACCTTCCGCCGACCACTGGCGACAACATCGATGTACTGTGGAGACCTCACGCCCCACGTGTTGAGCAATTCGGCGGTACGTCCACCCGGCCTCCCGCATGCCCACTATACGCCCTCGCTCAAAGTCCGTCAACTGCACATACGGTTCACGTCCACGCTGTCGCGGCATGCTACCAGTGTTAAAGACTACGATGGAGCTCCGTATGCCACGGAAAACTGGCTGACACTGACGGCGGCGGTGCACAAATGCTGCGCAGCTAGCGCCATTCGACGGCCAACACCGCGGTTCCTGGTGTGTCCGCTGTGCCGTGCGTGTGATCATTGCTTGTACAGCCCTTTCGCAGTGTCCGGAGCAAGTATGGTGGGTCTGACACACCGGTGTCAATGTGTTCTTTTTTCCATTTCCAGGAGTGTAGATCAGGAACAATAGAGGGCCTATAACACTTCCTTGGGGAACGCCGGATATTACTTCTGTTTTACTCGATGACTTCCCGTCTGTTACTACGACCTGTGACCTTTCAGACAGGAAATCACGAATCCAGTCGCACAACTCAGGCGATACTCCTTAGGAAAACAGTTTGGTTAGAAGACGATTGTGAGGAAGGGTGCCGAAAGCCTTCTGTAAATCTAAAAATATGGAATCAATTTGACATCCCGTGTCGATAGCACTTATTACTTCATGAGTATAAAGAGATAGTTGTGTTTCACAAGAACGATATTTTCTGAAACGGTGCTGACCATGCGTCAATAAATCGTATTCTTCGAGGTACTTCATAATGTTCGAATACAGTATATGTTCCAAAACTCTATTGCACATCGACGTTAGTGATATAGGCCTGTAATTCAGCGAATTACTCCTACTTCCCTTTTTGGGTATTAGTATGACTTGAGCAATTTTCCAGTCTTTAGGTACGGATATGTCTTTGAGTGAGTGGTTGTATGTAATTGCTTAATATGGTACTATTTTAACAGCATACTCTGAGAGGAACCTGACTGGTATACAATCTGGACCGGAGACCTTGCCTTTATCAAGTGATTTAAGCTACCTCGTTACTCCGAAGATATCTACTTCTATGTTTCTCATCTTGGCAGTTGTTCTTGATTGGAATTCGTCTTCTTTGGTGAAGGAGACTGCTAGTATCCCCTTGATTCATCTGGGCCCCCAGTCGCTCAACAGCTGACCGTTTACTCGCCCGTATACATCTCTTCAGCCATCGTTCACCACTGTCGTCTGTTACCAGTGGTGGACCGCAGTTGCCTCGGCGCCGGTTTTGGATAGCACCATTTTTCCATGCATGGTATGTTTCAAGCAAGGCGGCATGCGAACAGTTTCGGAAATGCTTTCTCCCTTGGCCCGAAAGCCAATGATCATGCCAATTTGGACGTAAGATCTCCGCATAACAACGAATGCACTGCTTTCCACGTCCCCCCTGACATGCTTTATATACCCTGCACTGCTAGTGCTGCTATCTGCTGTCTGTGTGTGTGTGTGTGTGGCTATTGCACTTTTTTGTTGAAAATAAGCGGTGGTTAGGTTAATGTGAGGGGATCGTGTATATGGACACGAACATATTTGTAAGGTGCCAAAAGAAAACAGCTCTTAGGTAGTATCAGTTATATAACACATAGATCTACCACTACTGGCTTCACCAAACAGTTACCGCAACAAGATTTTCACATACTCTACCATACTCTACCAAGTACCTATAGATGAGCTTCTTGCCAGGCCTTGATGGCATGTCTGCCGGACGCCGTGTCTTCCTCTACCATGTAGCATCACGTGGATGTCGTATGGAGGGGCATGTTGTGAGCACACTTTTCTCCCGGCCGTTTTACACACTTCACAGACCATGGAGGGTACAGTATTCAGTAAACTAACTCCTCAGTTGGCATCACAAGGCTGAGTGTATCCTGTACCAGCCCTCTCACCAAGGAAAAATACTTGGCAATACTTCGAATCGAACCTGCATCTTCAGCATGGCAGCCATCTACGCTGACCATCAGCTACAGAACGCTGCCTCTGCAAATATGCAAAAAACATACAATAGATCATTCACACAGAACAATTAACAGCCGGCCGCGGTGGTCTAGCGGTTCTGGCGCTGCAGTCCGGAACCGCGGGACTGCTACGGTCGCAGGTTCGAATCCTGCCTCGGGCATGGGTGTGTGTGATGTCCTTAGGTTAGTTAGATTTAAGTAGTTCTAAGTTCTAGGGGACTTATGACCTAAGATGTTGAGTCCCATAGTGCTCAGAGCCATTTGAACCAACAATTAACAAGTTTAATTGTTAGTACGGATTGCGTCAGCACCCAAGTTATGCTCATGGCGTTGTCCATGTAAAGTCACGTAAGCACGCTGACAATGTCTAGTTTAATAAATCAATTGTCGCGCACAGTGCACACACGCACGCTATCTGTTTGCCATCGGCAAACAACTACAATTTGTCTGATGGTAGCCACAGAGTTCCGTGACGCGAATACACCCAACGCACGGCTAGTGCACAAAACAGTGCACTGTATCAACCACAAGGGTGAAACCGTCAGTTCCTAAGGCACCCACGTGGAGCTCCTCTTGACCTACAGAAACCCCTTTCTCCGTCTCCAATGGGACTCCTGTCCTTCCGGCCGGGAAAAGACACAAACTGCTCCATCAGGCTGTTGCGTCCATACAGCGGCTATGCGCCATGCTGACTGTAGTGAAGTGTGGATGACTGCGCCACAGTGCACCAGCTTCTCGAGGTCCTCGCTCTTGGCTCTGTCCAGAACTCCCTCTGTCGTGTCCATGCAGTGAATGTCTTCACACCAACACCTTCAGGTCCAGCCGTCCATTACGGACACTTCAGCCATCATGCCGCTACGGTCCCTGGCGACGTGCCGCGGGCTTGTCCAGCGCTTCCACTAAGGCAGCAGTGCTGGCGTCTGGACGATGTTGCTACACTACTGACCATTAAAATTCCTACACCAAGACGAAATGCAGATAATAAACGGGTATTCATTGGACAAATATATTATGCTAAAACTGACATGTGATTACATTTTCACGCAGTTTGGGTGCATAGATCCTGAGAAATCAGTACCCAGAACAACCACCTCTGGCCGTAATAACGGCCTTCATACGCCTGGACATTGAGTCAAACAGAACTTGGATGGCGTGTACAGGTACAGCTGCCCATGCAGCTTCAACACGATACCACAGTTCATCAAGCGTGGTGACTGGCGTATTGTGACGAGCCAGTTGCTCGGCCACCATTGACCAGACGTTTTTGATTGGCGAGAGATCTGGAGAAAGTGCTAGCCAGGGCAGCAGTCGAACATTTTCTGTATCCAGAAAGGCCCGTACAGGACGTTCAACATGCGGTCGTGCATTATCCTGCTGAAGTGTAGGGTTTCGCAGGGATGAAATGAAGGGTAGAGCCACGGGTCGTAACACATCTGAAATGTAACGTCCACTGTTCAAAGTGCCGTCAATGCGAACAAGAGGTGACCGAGACGTGTAACCAATGGCACCCCATACCATCACCCCTGGTGATACGCCAGTATTTCGATGACGAATACAAGCTTGCAATGTGCGTTCACCGCGATGTCAAGGGTAACCGCAGCCATGGTCTCCGAGCTGATAGTCCATGCTGCTGCAAGCGTCGTCGAACTGTTCGTGCAGATGGTTGTTGTCTTGCGAACGTCCCCATCTGTTGACTCAGGGATCGAGACGTGGCTGCACGATCCGTTACAGCCATGCGGATAAGATGCCTGACATCTCGACTGATAGTCATACGAGGCCGTTGGTATCCAACACGGCGTTCCCTATTACCCTCCTGAACGCACCGATTCCATATTCTGCTAACAGTCATTGGATCTCCACCAACGCGAGCAGCAGTGTCACGATACGGTAAACCGCAATCGCGATAGGCTACAATCGGACCTTTATCAAAGTCGGAAACGTGATGGTATGCATGTCTCCTCCTTACACGAGCCATCACAACAACGTTTCGCCAGGCAACGCCGGTCAAGTGCTGTTTGTGTGTGAGAAATCGGTTGGAATCTTTCTTCATGTCGGCACGTTGTTGGTGTCGCCACCAGCGCCAACCTTGTGTGAATGCTCTGAAAAGCTAAGCATTTACATATCACAGCATCTTGTTCCTGTCGGTTACATTTCGGGTCTGTGGCACGTCATCTTCGTGGTGAAGCAATTTTAATGGCCAGTAGTGTAGCTCCACTTGCTGCAGCCGACTGATCCCACTGCTGTCTGTGACTGCGACCAGCTCCGCCGCGGCGGCCGTCGCCAAAGTCGCGTACCCATCTCGTCTGCTCTCTCGTGGCTCCAGTGTGACACTCTGCTAAAATGGTTCTACAGAGGTGTGGAAAACTACGGGATGGCACAGTCCCTAATCGTCACCGAAACTCCTGCCTCCTTGAGCGCCAGCAGTCGAAATTAACCACCGTAAATGCAATGCAACAAGAGAATAACAAGTCACGACATCCAAGGCCGCACATGTTCAACAACAAATCATATTTATAGATAGGTCTGAGCAGAGAGATGTGTGCCGTGAACTCCTTATCAGTAGACACGATCTTAATTAGGGCTGTGGCCGCGGTAACGAACCGAAGAAACTCGATAGGGCCCCTAAAGCGTTGCTGCAGCTTACTCGACAGCCTTCCCTCCACACTATTGAGCTTACCGAAATATCTAAGGAATACTCCACATCCAACTTTATTTTCCGTGTAAATTTCCATATTCATAACTTAACCAGAATACACACTAAGAGCCAAAATGCGTGAACGTTGGTCGTTACATGTGGGGTGTTATTGTAATTCAAACCAGGTCACCCACACAACGTCTGGTGAGTGCGAAACGACTCCTCGCTTGCGAGAGTGGCTGAGCTACCTGTGCCTAGCAGCCCACACGTCGGTAAGTCATTAGTCTCACTGCACTAAGAGCCAAAATGCGTGAACGTTGGTCGTTACATGTGGGGTGTTATTGTAATTCAAACCAGGTCACCCACACAACGTCTGGTGAGTGCGAAACGACTCCTCACTTGCGAGAGTGGCTGAGCTACCTGTGCCTAGCAGCCCACACATCGGTAAGTCATTAGTCTCACTGCAAATAAAAGGTACCCTATGCCGCTGATGTGCAAACCTGGTCTTGTTTCCTTCTGGGACGGTGGTGGAATAGTCACGGTTCGTTGCATCCATATGACACTCAGATATTATTATCCCATTTCTCCTTTTGCTACGGGCCATCTCCAGAAATGTTCCGCTTTCCCACATGGAAAACATCTGTTATGTTTTTGAAGTCTTTCTCGCAATCCCTTTTCATCCACCGCACCTATTTGAGGCTCACGTTTCCTACGTTGGTCATATATGTGAATGCTGCAATGTGAAGTACTAGATCATCTAAATGACAAAATATACAAGGGGGCTGGGTGTACATCCCTTTCGACCTGTCCGCTGGTGTACTGCCCTCTACCATGTTAGCCACCACCTTATCTCAATGCGTGCACAGCTTTGTGAACCTGGTCAACATACTCTCCGAACTGCTCATTTACCACCTGTTCACATCCGTAACGTGATTAAATTAACTTCCGCGTTATCTGTGTTGGTGAACTCTTGCTACTGTGTCACCTTCATCTACGTACCCTTCTATTCTACTTGCACTGGGATATATTTACTGCAACAGCTAGGTACATCCCACAACACAAACACGTCCTTCTATTGTGTCAACCGTACCGTGTTAGACAAGCACTTCACCTTATCTAGGATGGAATCAGTAGGGAATTCCTTGTCATTAAATATTACTACTAATGGCTAGAAAACTGCGCTTTCCACGATCCTCTTTGTCTTTCAGGCAGCTTAGCCTTACCGTATAACCTCATTTCTGCTACTACGTACAAAACAGGCCAACCTGACTTGAACTGAAACCACTGTTGACAAATAATCGATTATTACTTCTAATCTTGCCAATCTTTTGCAGAGATCGTCTAACACAAACCTAGTCTCTTTCCCTACTATTCCTAACAGATCATTAATTATATTCGTATAATGTGTCGTCCTTGCTTGTAAAGAATGCATCTCTCCCTTGGAAGCTGAATCACACTAAAAGAATTTCACCACCAGCTCAACCTCTGAGGGGGGTCACGCTAATACATCTATAGCACAACTCACATCCTTGTGCTGTACCTCCATCAACTACAACAGGTCACCCCTAATCTGCTGAAACTATTGGGGTAGCTCTGGCACTGTACTGGTCGAAACCTGGTTGCACATCATCACTTCGTAAGAGACCACCTCCTTCCTAAGCGACACTACACCTGGCACGTCCACCACAGCCATGACTAAAAAAGTACACAGTAGAGCAAGCCACAATCTCTTATCTACTATATTCTACTACTATCAACCTATGGCCCCACTGGCACAATGCACAACCGCCCTCTGCTCCCAAATGATGAGTATGATTTAGGTGGAGTGGAGTTTGGGCTGGGAGATGTGCAGAGATGGGACTAGATTTAATAATATTTGTGATAATAAAATAGTAACACAGTCTCAGTAAAACGACATATCCTTCTGTATGCTGTAAAGTCATTAAGTGGGACTTAAACAATCAGTACTCTTAAATATTATCCATACAATGAATAGAATTGAAGTGCAACCTTTGCTCTAAGACACATAACTGGGCAACAATATTATCGGTTAGTGTGAGGCTGACTTCATATTGTGGCGCTTGTGGGAAATTGGGATGTGTGACGAACGTTATATGAAGTCACGCCAGTCATGATGAGTGTCAAACGTACTTTTACTGTTCCTGCAAACGTCTGTCAAGCCCGTGAGTTTTCCAGTTTGTGCTACATGGTAGCAGCCGTATCACTGGAGAAATTCGTCATTTTTTAAAATCTTTTTTATCGTCTTTTGTATCGTAGGCGACAGCTGATGTTCAGGTTCTCTCGGTTTCGTGCTTTTGTGTTGATTTTATATTCTAAATGTGCAGTGAAGAGGAGAAACATCCAGAACGAATGATTTACAAGGTCCTTGACGATTCTGTAGATGACAAGAATGAAATATTTGATGACGATACAGATTACACGTTTATCTTATTGTTTTCGCAGATTGTGTTGCCATGAAGGAATAACTGCGGTACATGAGGAAATCAGACTGATCATATGATTCGAGTCAGTGTGATGTTGGACTATGTTCAGTTTGTATCAGACTGTACGCCACTACGAACGCCAAAGTTTGCCTTGTTCTTGAGTTTTGTGCGTCTCTTTAAATTTAAACGGCTCTTTCCAAAACCGACGCCCAGGCAACCGTGGTGCAGCATGGACCATATACACTCCTGGAAATTGAAAAAAGAACACCGTGAATTCATTGTCCCAGGAAGGGGAAACTTTATTGACACATTCCTGGGGTCAGATACATCACATGATCACACTGACAGAACCACAGGCACATAGACACAGGCAACAGAGCATGCACAATGTCGGCACTAGTACAGTGTATATCCACCTTTCGCAGCAATGCAGGCTGCTATTCTCCCATGGAGACGATCGTAGAGATGCTGGATGTAGTCCTGTGGAACGGCTTGCCATGCCATTTTCACCTGGCGCCTCAGTTGGACCAGCGTTCGTGCTGGACGTGCAGACAGCGTGAGACGACGCTTCATCCAGTCCCAAAGATGCTCAATGGGGGACAGATCCGGAGATCTTGCTGGCCAGGGTAGTTGACTTACACCTTCTAGAGCACGTTGGGTGGCACGGGATACATGCGGACGTGCATTGTCCTGTTGGAACAGCAAGTTCCCTTGCCGGTCTAGGAATGGTAGAACGATGGGTTCGATGACGGTTTGGATGTACCGTGCACTATTCAGTGTCCCCTCGACGATCACCAGTGGTGTACGGCCAGTGTAGGAGATCGCTCCCCACACCATGATGCCGGGTGTTGGCCCTGTGTGCCTCGGTCGTATGCAGTCCTGATTGTGGCGCTCACCTGCACGGCGCCAAAAACGCATACGGCCATCATTGGCACCGAGGCAGAAGCGACTCTCATCGCTGAAGACGACACGTCTCCATTCGTCCCTCCATTCACGCCTGTCGTGACACCACTGGAGGCGGGCTGCACGATGTTGGGGCGTGAGCGGAAGACGGCCTAACGGTGTGCGGGACCGTAGCCCAGCTTCATGGAGACGGTTGCGAATGGTCCTCGCCGATACCCCAGGAGCAATAGTGTCCCTAATTTGCTGGGAAGTGGCGGTGCGGTCCCCTACGGCACTGCGTAGGATCCTACGGTCTTGGTGTGCATCCGTGCGTCGCTGCGGTCCGGTCCCAGGTCGACGGGCACGTGCACCTTCCGCCGACCACTGGCGACAACATCGATGTACTGTGGAGACCTCACGCCCCACGTGTTGAGCAATTCGGCGGTACGTCCACCCGGCCTCCCGCATGCCCACTATACGCCCTCGCTCAAAGTCCGTCAACTGCACATACGGTTCACGTCTACGCTGTCGCAACCAGTGTTAAAGACTGCGATGGAGCTTCGTATGCCACGGCAAACTGGCTGACACTGACGGCGGCGGTGCACAAATGCTGCGCAGCTAGCGCCATTCGACGGCCAACACCGCGGTTCCTGGTGTGTCCGCTGTGCCGTGCGTGTGATCATTGCTTGTACAGCCCTCTCGCAGTGTCCGGAGCAAGTATGGTGGGTCTGACACACCGGTGTCAATGTGTTCTTTTTTCCATTTCCAGGAGTGTATGACACGGGTGAACGACAGCTGTGGAGATGTGTACGAGCGAACAGATGCACAAGTGTTGAGCAGCTGATCACCCAGTTGAACAGTGTCTCCTTAAAGACCGCATAGCGAACGTTGCTGCGTACGGGTCTCTGCAGCAGGCGCTTGTTTCATACGCCATTGCTGACTGCAGTTCATCGGCAACCAAGCGTGTATATTGCACACCAGCAGTGCAATTTCCACCGTGTGGCGACAAGTAAGCTTTCAGTGGACTCTCGTTTTATGCTTCCTGAGACAGATGACCTTAGACGGGTACGGTCCTGCAACAGTCTTCGGAAAGTTTTAGACCGCAGGAGGCGGCGTCATGGTCTGGGGAGTGTTTTCCTGGCACCCCTTGAGTGATCTCGTCTTTCTGGAAAGGACAATGTATCAAGACAAGTACGTGGTGTCACCGCCAGACACCACACTTGCTAGGTGGTAGCTTTTAAATCCGCCGCGGTCCGCTAGTATACGACGGACCCTCGTGTCGCCACTGTCAGTGATTGCAGACCGAGCGCCGCCACACGGCAGGTCTAGAGACAGATCCTAGCACTCGGCCCAGTTGTACAGCCGACTTTGCTAGCGAAGCTACACTGACAAATACGCTCTCATTTGCCGAGACGATAGTTAGCATAACCTTCAGCTACGTCATTTGCTACGACCGAGCAAGGCGCCATTACCAGTGTATATTGAGATTGCACTTATGTAGCATCAAGAGCGATGTACACCATTTATGGATTAAAGTTAAGTATTACATCAACTACGTACTTTATTTGCTATTATAAATTCCCAAAACTGTTCCAGACCTCACGCCAGTCTGCGTGAGCTTAACGCGTGCATTTCGGCCTCCTCTAGCAACACGGTGTTGGCTCTTCTGCCAACACATCAAAGTATGCCTCTATCCCTGAGGAACATGTACCTACATGTAGTTTGTTTTTCTCCAGCACGACAGCATATACCAGCGGGGCAATGCAAAGTGTCACGCATCTCGCAGTGTACATGCGTGGTTCGAAGATCACCGGTATCAGTTTACCTTTCTCTACTGCCCACCAACCACCCCCACCCCCACCCCCCTCTTTCCGATTTCATCCCCATTCGAGAATCTGTGGGACCACCTAGACCAGGCTGTTCGTGCCATGGATCTGCAACTGTGAAACATATCGCAGCTGGCCACGGCACTGGAATCTTCTTGGCTCCACGTCCCTATCAGTACCTTCCGGAGCCTCACTGATCCTCTTCCAGCACCACGTTTCAGAGCGGTGCGCGCTGCAAAAGGTGATTATTCAGGCTTTTGGCAGGTGGTTCAAATGGCTCTGAGCACTATGCGACTTAACTTCTGAGGTCATCAGTCGCCTAGAACTTAGAACTACACTCCTGGAAATGGAAAAAAGAACACATTGACACCGGTGTGTCAGACCCACCATACTTGCTCCGGACACTGCGAGAGGGCTGTACAAGCAATGATCACACGCACGGCACAGCGGACACACCAGGAACCGCGGTGTTGGCCGTCGAATGGCGCTAGCTGCGCAGCATTTGTGCACCGCCGCCGTCAGTGTCAGCCAGTTTGCCGTGGCATACGTAGCTCCATCGCAGTCTTTAACACTGGTAGCATGCCGCGACAGCGTGGACGTGAACCGTATGTGCAGTTGACGGAATCTGAGCGAGGGCGTAGAGTGGGCATGCGGGAGGCCGGGTGGACGTACCGCCGAATTGCTCAACACGTGGGGCGTGAGGTCTCCACAGTACATCGATGTTGTCGCCAGTGGTCGGCGGAAGGTGCACGTGCCCGTCGACCTGGGACCGGACCGCAGCGACGCACGGATGCACGCCAAGACCGTAGGATCCTACGCAGTGCCGTAGGGGACCGCACCGCCACTTCCCGGCAAATTAGGGACACTGTTGCTCCTGGGGTATCGGCGAGGACCATTCGCAACCGTCTTCATGAAGCTGGGCTACGGTCCCGCACACCGTTAGGCCGTCTTCCGCTCACGCCCCAACATCGTGCAGCCCGCCTCTAGTGGTGTCGCGACAGGCGTGAATGGAGGGACGAATGGAGACGTGTCGTCTTCAGCGATGAGAGTCGCTTCTGCCTTGGTGCCAATGATGGTCGTATGTGTGTTTGGCTCCGTGCAGGTGAGCGCCACAATCAGGACTGCATACGACCGAGGCACACAGGGCCAACACCTGGCATCATGGTGTGGGGAGCGATCTCCTACACTGGCCGTACACCACTGGTGATCGTCGAGGGGACACTGAATAGTGCACGGTACATCCAAACCGTCATCGAACCCATCGTTCTACCATTCCTAGACCGGCAAGGGAACTTGCTGTTCCAACAGGACAATGCACGTCCGCATGTATCCCGTGCTACCCAACGTGCTCTAGAAGGTGTAAGTCAACTACCCTGGCCAGCAAGATCTCCGGATCTGTCCCCCATTGAGCATGTTTGGGACTGGATGAAGCGTCGTCTCACGCGGTCTGCACGTCCAGCACGAACGCTGGTCCAACTGAGGCGCCAGGTGGAAATGGCATGGCAAGCCGTTCCACAGGACTACATCCAGCATCTGTACGATCGTCTCCATGGGAGAATAGCAACCTGCATTGCTGCGAAAGGTGGATATACACTGTACTAGTGCCGACATTGTGCATGCTCTGTTGCCTGTGTCTATGTGCCTGTGGTTCTGTCATTTTGATCATGTGATATATCTGACCCCAGGAATGTGTCAATAAAGTTTCCCCTTCCTGGGACAATGAATTCACGGTGTTCTTATTTCAATTTCCAGGAGTGTAATTAAACCCAACTAACCTAAGGACATCACACACATCCATGCCAGAGGCAGGATTCGAACCTGCGACCGTATCGGTCGCTCGGCTCTAGACTGTAGCGCCAAGAACCGCACGGCCACTCCGGCCTGCTTGGCAGGTGGTGACATTAATGCTGCTGGAGCTTAGGTACACCGCCACATGTCAACGAAACGTGTCAACTAAATGATTTACAAAAAAATGCCAGGTCCCGCCGGGGTTGGACAAAATAAAATCAGTAACTATTTCAATGGTCACGTAAAATAACTTTCTTATGCATAACCCACTTACACCATTAACGTGTACGAAGTTGGAGCGCCAAGAAGAATACTTGTGACTGAAACGAATTTTACAATTTAGATAGAGGAACTACACTCATGCTCATAAATTAAGGATAATTGCGGAATGTGGTGCCAAACAACGTGACACTACAGAAAACTGGCGCTAACAGCATAGGCACATAGAGAACACACACGACACAGATCTGTAAGTCCACGGTATTGATGATAAGTTGAGAAAACCGTCACGAAACACGTGTGCTAAAAAACGCCACTGTTTCCTGTGCATGTACCCCGACATCAATATGGGATATGATCACCATGCACACGTACACAGGCCGCACAACGGGTTGGCATACTCTGGATCAGGTGATCGAGCAGCTGCTGGTAACAGCCTCCCATTCTTGCACCAGTGCCTGTCGGAGCTCCTGAAGTGTCCTATGGGGTTGAAGGCGTGCAGCGATACGTCGACCGAGAGCATCCCAGACTTGCTCGATGGGGTTTAGGTCTGGAGAACAGGCAGGCCACTCCATTCGCCTGATATCTTCTGTTTCAAGGTACTCCTCCACGATGGTAGCTCGGTGAGGCCGTGCATTATCATCCTTCAGGAGGAAGGTGGGATCCACTGCACCCCTGAAAAGGCGGACATAATGGTGCAAAATGACGTCCCGATACACTTGACGTGTTACAGTTCCTCTGTCACAGACATGCAAGGGTGTACGTACACCAATCATAATCCTACCCCATACCATCAAACCACGACCTCCATACAGGTCCTTTTCAAGGGTGGTATCTGGTTCCTGTTTCACGCCAGATGAAAACCCGGCGAGAATCACTGTTCAGACTATACGTGGACTCGTCCGTGAACATAACCTGGGACCACTGTTTCAACGACCATGTGCTGGGTTCTTGACACCGGGCTTTATGGGCTCTCCTGTGACCGGGGGTCAGTGGAATGCATCTTGCAGATCCCCGGGCGAATAAACTATGTCTATTCAGTCGTCTGCAGACTGTGTGTCTGGAGACAACTGCTCCGGTGGCTGCGGTAGGGTCCCGAGCAAGGCTACCTGCAGTACTCCGTGGCCGTCTGCGGGTACTGATAGTGAGATATCGGTCTTCTTGTGGTGTTGTACACTGTGGACGTCCCGTATTGTAGCGCCTGGACACGTTTCCTGTCTGCTGGATTCGTTGCTATAATCTTGAAATCACACTTTGTGGCACACGGAAGACCCGTGCTACGACTTGCTATGTTTGACCAGCCTCCAATCGCCCTAGTATACTACCCCTCACTAAGTCATCAACATGTGTTCTTTGCGCCATTTTCAACACACAGTCACCATTAGCAAGTCTGAAAACGTATACACACTTACTTGCTGCACCGTACTCTGACATGCACCAACACACCGCTGCGTAAGTGGACTTGCTGTCAGCGCCATCGTGCGACGACCGCAGGTCAAATGCATGGTCATACCCTGAGGTGATTTAAACCCGCAAACCGCCCACCAGAGCGTTGTCTCACCATGTATCAGCATTATCCTTAATTTATGAGCATGAGTGTAAAATCGGTAACTATTCCAATGGTCATATAAAATAACTTTCTTATGCATAACCCATTTACGCGATTAACGTGTACGAAGTTGGAGAGCCAAGAAGAATACATGTGACTGAAACGAATTTTACAACACAATTTATATAGAGGAACTGCATTAATGTTTAACATTATGGAACAGCACAGCACCGCTAACTTTGCTCATTCCTTATAGCGTGAAGACGCTCAAGTGCTGCGTTCAGAGCTACCAAAAGTCTCGCCTTGGGCTGAAGCAGGAGCTTGATATGTAGGCTCGTAGGCTGCCACGACCATTATCGTCCTGGAGCAGCAACGCAGGACAATTCAAGGCGGAACTGCAGAAACTGCGACCTACTTTCGGAGTCAATGGCTACGATAACCGATCAAAACGTAGCATCACGCCAAGAGAAAATAAAACCGAAAGGGAGGAGGAGTTCGACCGCAAGGATACCACCCTCCTACCGCACGTGCAGGGGTTCACTGAACGAGGGGAGAAAGCTCTCCACCGGGTGGGTATCGAAGCGATCTACCGAAGCAGCATCAAAATCAGAGCTGAGGTAAGCTTAAGGATTATATATACGTATGGATTCTAAAAGATCTGTTGCGCATTAATAACATCTTAGTTGAGATGGGAAGTCCTGTTATCTCATACCTAACGGAGTGCGAAAGGCACATACCGTTTCGGACAACACAGCAGAACAGAAAGTCCATTTGGGAAGCTACGTACCACGAAGAGAAAGATACGACCGGCGACTGAAATTGTTCAGCAGCTGCCGACATGAGTGCTGTTGACAGATACAGGCTCCCATTATCTTAGCTGGTTGTAGTACTCACGGTAAATTAAATTGACATAATCTACTTTTCGTTCTACAGATACGTTACCTGGTCAGAGGCATTCGGACATCAGTATGTAATACGGAGTTGGTCACTACATGTCACGGAGGCGAACCCTCCAATTTAAAAGGAGGCGGGAAGTATTACGTTGTGTTTAGCGGAGCAGAAACAGCAGTCGGTCAGGAGAGCTTAGAGACTTCGGACATCTACATCTACATCTTCATCGTACTCCGCAAGCCACCTGATGGTGTGTGGCGTAGGGTACTTGCAGTATCACTATCTGATCCCGGCAACCCTATTCCACTCGCGAATAGTGCGTGGGAAGAATGATTGTCGGTAAGCTTCTGTATTGGCTCTAATTTCTCGAATTTTCTCCTCGTGGTCAATATATGGAGGGAGGTAAGATGTTGTCCGACTCCTTCTGAAAAGTGATGTCCCGAAATTTCAATGGTAAATCTCTCCGTGATGCACAACGCCTCTCTTGTAACGTCTGCCAGTGGAGTTTGTTTAGCATCTCCGTAACGCTCTCTCGCCAGCTAAACGATCCCGTGACGAAAACTGCGCCGCTCTTCGTTGAATCTTCTCTATCTCCTCTATCAGTTCTACCTGATATGGATCCCAGATAGGTGAAGAATACTCAAGAAACGGGTGAACAAAGCGCCTTATAAGCCACTTCTTTCGTGGATGAGTTACGTTTCCTTAAGACTCTTCCGATGAATCTAAGTATGGTGTCTGTTTTACCCAATATGTGTTTTATATGACCATTCCACTTAAGGCCGCTCTGGATAGTTACGCCTAGATATCATTATGGCTGACACTGTCTCCAGGTGTCTGTCATCACCTGTGTAGCTGTACAGTAGTGGATTTCTCTTCCTATGTAGGCGCAGTATGTTACATTTAGCCGGCCGCGGTGGCCGTGCGGTTCTGGCGCTGCAGTCCAGAACCGCGGGACTGCTACGGTCGCAGGTTCGAATCCTGCCTCGGGCATGGGTGTGTGTGATGTCCTTAGGTTGGTTAGGTTTAAGTAGTTCTACGTTCTAGGGGACTTATGACCTAAGATGTTGAGTCCCATAGTGCTCAGAGCCATTTAAACAATTTTTGATGTTACATTTATTTACGTTCAGGGTCAACTGCCAGAGCCTGCACAATTCATCAATTCTCTGCAGGTCGTTCCGCAGATTCTTACTACACTCCTGGAAATTGAAATAAGAACACCGTGAATTCATTGTCCCAGGAAGGAGAAACTTTATTGACACATTCCTGGGGTCAGATACATCACATGATCACACTGACAGAACCACAGGCACATAGACACAGGCAACAGAGCATGCACAATGTCGGCACTAATACAGTGTATATCCACCTTCCGCAGCAATGCAGGCTGCTATTCTCCCATGGAGACGATCGTAGAGATGCTGGATGTAGTCCTGTGGAACGGCTTGCCATGCCATTTCCACCTGGCGCCTCAGTTGGACCAGCGTTCGTGCTGGACGTGCAGACCGCGTGAGACGACGCTTCATCCAGTCCCAAACATGCTCAATGGGGGACAGATCCGGAGATCTTGCTGGCCAGGGTAGTTGACTTACACCTTCTAGAGCACGTTGGGTGGCACGGGATACATGCGGACGTGCATTGTCCTGTTGGAACAGCAAGTTCCCTTGCCGGTCTAGGAATGGTAGAACGATGGGTTCGATGACGGTTTGGATGTACCGTGCACTATTCAGTGTCCCCTCGACGATCACCAGTGGTGTACGGCCAGTGTAGGAGATCGCTCCCCACACCATGATGCCGGGTATTGGCCCTGTGTGCCTCGGTCGTACGCAGTCCTGATTGTGGCGCTCACCTGCACGGCGCCAAACACGCATACGACCATCATTGGCACCAAGGCAGAAGCGACTCTCATCGCTGAAGACGACACGTCTCCATTCGTCCCTCCATTCACGCCTGTCGCGACACCACTGGAGGCGGGCTGCACGATGTTGGGGCGTGAGCGGAAGACGGCCTAACGGTGTGCGGGACCGTAGCCCAGCTTCATGGAGACGGTTGCGAATGGTCCTCGCCGATACCCCAGGAGCAACAGTGTCCCTAATTTGCTGGGAAGTGGCGGTGCGGTCCCCTACGGCACTGCGTAGGATCCTACGGTCTTGGCGTGCATCCGTGCGTCGCTGCGGTCCGGTCCCAGGTCGACGGGCACGTGCACCTTCCGCCGACCACTGGCGACAACATCGATGTACTGTGGAGACCTCACGCCCCACGTGTTGAGCAATTTGGCGGTACGTCCACCCGGCCTCCCGCATGCCCACTATACGCCCTCGCTCAAAGTCCGTCAACTGCACATACGGTTCACGTCCACGCTGTCGCGGCATGCTACCAGTGTTAAAGACTGCGATGGAGCTCCGTATGCCACGGAAAACTGGCTGACACCGACGGCGGCTGTGCACAAATGCTGCGCAGCTAGCGCCATTCGACGGCCAACACCGCGGTTCCTGGTGTGTTTGCTGTGCCGTGCGTGTGATCATTGCTTGTACAGCCCTCTCGCAGTGTCCGGAGCAAGTATGGTGGGTCTGACACACCGGTGTCAATGTGTTTTTTTTCCATTTCCAGGAGTGTATCTTCTGGCGTTGCTACTTTGCTATAAACAACTACATCATCTGAGAATAGCCTTAAGGAGCATCCGACGTTTTCTACTAGATAATTTATACATATTTTAGACAGCATCGCTCCTATCACACATCCTTGTGGTTCTCCGGATATTTCTTTTACATCTGTCGATTTCGTTTCGTTAAGAGCGACGTGTTGAGTTTTATCTGGAAGGAAGTCTTGAATCCAAGCGCAGGTCTTCTCCGATACTCTGTAAGCTCGTATTTTTTTCAATAAACGGCAATGCGGGACGGTGTCAAATGCCTTAATGAAGTCAAGGGACACAGCATCAACCTTAGCGCCGTTGTCCACTGCGCTGTCGATCTCATGGAGGAACAGAGCGAGCTGAGTTTCGCAGGATCTCTGTTTGCGGAATCCATGTTGGTTTTTATAGAGGAGATGTTCATTTTCCAATAACGTCATAATTTTTTAGCATAAAACATGTTCCATAATTCTACAACAGATTGACGTCGACGATATATGTCTATAATTGTGTGGATCTGTCTTATGGCCTTTCTTAAAAACGGGAATGACCTGCGCTTTTCTCCTGTCGTTAGGTACTTCTCGTTGCTCAAGCGATCTACGATCAATTACTGCTAGACGAAGAGCAAGTTCTTTCCCATAATTGTTATTTGATACAATACTGCTTGTCTGTTAGCACTGACAACTCTATGCAACGACATTGCTTTCGGTCGTTAAGTGAAGGCCGTCGGCATTGTGTTGTCCGTAGTGAGCTAATGTCTAAAATTTGGTATTCTCGGCACACTCTTGACATGTGGAAGTCGGAATACTGAATTCCCTAAAGATTTCCGATGTAGAATGTCTAATGTGTTTAGCTCCAACTAGCATTCCGTGTTCAGAGTCTGTTAATTCCCGTTGTGTGGCCATAATCATGTCGACAACCGTTTCACATGAATGACCTGAGTAAAAACGACATCTTAGCCAATGCACTGCCCTTTTATATTTTGTGTACGCGATACTACCACCGTCTGTTCAAAAATGGTTCAAATGGCTCTGAGCACTATGGGACTTAACATCTATGGTCATCAGTCCCATAGAACTTAGAACTACTTAAACCTAACTAACCTAAGGACAACACACAACACCCAGTCATCACGAGGCAGAGAAAATCCCTGACCCCGCCGGGAATCGAACCCGGGAACCCGGGTGTGGGAAGTGAAAACGCTACCGCACGACCACGAGCTGCGGACACCACCGTCTGTGTATTTGCATATCGGTACCCAGTGTCCTCTAGTACCTCTGTGTATTCCACCTTTGCTATGGGTAGACCTTGCGCCTATCGAGCCTGCAACCCAAACTACATCTGAATTACGCAGACAGCCTGAATACTTGCAGAAGACAATTCGAGGAGTACCGCGACACGCTCGACCATTAGACGCCGAACAAACAGCCAGCAGAGGTCGCTGGCGCCACAGGCCAACGCCAGTCACGTGACAGAAAGCAAGACTGAATGTATCATGCCACCGAGGACTGTACTTAGAGCGGCGCAGAAGCACTGGCCAGCGAGTTCTAGGGTCAGGCGCCGAATGTTTACAGCCTTTGCACTCTGGTATCGTCACTACGTCACGATTGCCGTCTGAGCCAGCCCCGTTTCCCTGGACTCGGCAGCGTGGTCTTACGACGTAACTCGCTCTTTCGCACATCGACGGTTGTTCTGCAACATAAATTGTCAACCTACCTCGATACCGCTGCAGATCTTGTAACAACAACAACGCTGTACTATTGTACATATAAATAATATTTTTTTTCTTCTGATTTTTCGATAAATTAGTGTAATCGATGTTCTGAATTCATTTCTTTTTTTTGTTTCATGTCATTGTGTTAAGAAAACTGTAAACAATTTTCCATGTGAATATTAATGTTTATGTCAAATGTCAAACAATATAGTAACATAATTGAAATGTAAGAAACGTTGAAACTATGGTAAGATGTTTAAAATTGTAACTGTGCGTCTGGTCCATACCTAGGCAATGTGTTAGAATATGTAGAATGTAAAACCTCGGGTGAATACCCTGTCTGTAGGGGAGCGGTAAAAGGTGGATGGCAGGCGAGCGCGGGAAAATGCACACGGGCGCTGCACGGCATAACGGGCTCAGCAGTAGTAGTCGGAGTTGGGCATTGGTCTGAGCAACACGTTCTGAATCGAGGAGGCTCTCCTGGAAGACGTGGTTTCATTGGGCCTCGGATATGCCGTTCCAACGCCCATACAGCATGGCAAAATTCCATAGGCACTAAATGGAAAAGTATTGTGACGCTATGAAGAAATAAAGTGCCGATACGTCGAGAGCCATAGCTGTGGTTGTATGTGTGCTCTGTGCCTCGCCATCTTGCCGCCTGCCAACCGCCACATCGGTACAAACAGGTTGAAACTTTTAGTACTGTATTCGTATGGACCAGTGTTACTTTTGTTCCATACTGTTCAATAACAACTTAAATTTTACCAGAACTGTCCTATCATTTAATTATCCTCACAACTAACCTAGACAGGGTCCTTTCCAAATGTTGTGCAATCCGAGTATCCCGAAATGAAAAATTAAAGTTTGTGTTAATAATAATTACCTGCAGACCTAGCTATGTTAGAATGATGTTTAAAGAACTGTTTTGTTAATGAACTTATAGATGAATAACGAAGGTCTGACAAAGTTGGAAGATAATTTTGATATTGATTTAGTAATGAAGTTTAATTATTTCGAGACAGATATAATGGTATTTAAATGAGCAGGAAATAAGATGAAAAGAGTAGTAACTCATATATTGGAAATCTTGAGCACATAATGATTTCAGTAATCAAATTTTTTAATACAGTGATCATAACAGTTTCAGCGTCCCCCCTTTTTTTATTCATTTGAATTCTGAAGTGTTCTAAACTGATTTGACCAGCAAAGTTAAAGTCAATATAAAAACCAAAATTTATCAGCGTTTTACCTTTATCAAAATTGATATTGCGTGTGTGGTTCGAAAGTGCTATTTCTAGGGCAACCTATGCCCGATTTTAATCAGATCAATAAACAGTACGAAGTTTTGTAGTAAACGTTATAGTGTAGTGTTATGTATTTATGGTTTATCCATATCAGTACAGAAAGTGAAATTATCAGTTCAATAGATTTTCTGGTTTTAAAATTTACCATATTATGCAGTGTTACTACTTGTTGCCTTGCACGAATAACTGCCAACTTGTACAGGGAAGAAACTCAGTTAATGCCTAATTAGGCTGGCGACCGTATTATTAACAAATTGGTAGCATCTGCTGTGTTGCTTTTTGTCCGTCCTAACGTGTAGTTGCATTTCGGTCTTACTTGACGTATCATTGGTATCACAGAGTGGGCGTAAGTCTGATTTGCCTCCATTCAGGTACACGCGGTCAATATCTACACAAAAATCCTTTCTCATAAGGTGAAGCCCGTCAACTTACCATAGTACAGGCTTTAAGGAGTATCGTGTGCCACGCGCGCAGCGTTACAATCTGCTCACGTAACTCCTGACTGCAGCTACTTAAGAGACCTCAGAAAAGCGGTATTGAAGAAGCTGAGATTTCATAACTACACGTCGGAGGCCGCTATAAGTACAAAAAGCTGAAAATAGTCTTGTGAACTCTAAAGAATAAATCGGAAATGGGTTGCTGTTAAAATTTCTAAGTTCAAAGGTCCTTTTAAACTTGTATTAGGATTTTTTATTGCTATTAAGTAAGATCATCACCCAACATGTGTTCAAATCATTAAAGTTTCTGTTCACAATCCTCGTCACACTCAAACAGCCAGAACTTTTCCTATCCAATTCTGAAATCATTTACGAGAGTAACACAGTCAATAAACTGCTATTCACTTCTGTACTCGGCATTCAGTGGTTGTCTTTAAATAAAGTTTTTGCTCGCCATAAATACACAGTAAAAAAAAAATTACTTACAAGGGAACCTCCCCATCGCACCCCCCTCAGATTTAGTTATAAGTGGGCACAGTGCATAGATCTTGAAAAACTGAACACAGATCAATCGAGAAAACAGGAAGAAGTTGTGCGGAACTATGAAAAAAATAAACAAAATATACAAACTAAGTAGTCCATGCGCAAGATAGGCAAATCAAGGACAGAGTGAGCTCAGGAGCGCCGTGGTCCCGTGGTTAGCGTGAGCAGCTGCGGAATGAGAAGTCCTTGGTTCAAGTCTTCCCTCGAGTGAAAAGTTTAATTTTTTATTTTCAGAGAATTATCAAAGTTAAGGCACTCACACATAATCAACTTCGCTCTCCAGAATTCCAAAACATGTTCAGATTTGCTTGGACATATGCAGGATTTGACGGTGTACACACGGGAAATTTGAAAACGTTAAAAACATGTTTTGACAAAGCAAAGGGAAAACTGTGCGACTGTGAAACTGTTGCATTCATTTGTTGCAGTTTATGTGACAAACTCTTATGTTTTCATCACTTTTTGGGGGTGATTATCACATCCACAAGAAAACCTAAATCGGGCAAGGTAGAAGAATCTTGTTACCCATTCGTCAAGTGTACAAGTTAGGTGGGTCGACAACATATCCCTGTCATGTGACGTACATGCCGTTACCAGTGTCGCATAGAATATATCAAACTTTTGTTCCTGTGGAGGAATCGGTTGACCTATGACCTTGCAACCAAATGTTTTCGGTTCCCATTGGAGAGGGACGTCCTTTCGTCTACTAATCGCACAGTTTTGCAGTGTGGTCGCAGGACACAGACACTAAACTTATTACAGTGAACAGGGACGTCAATGAACGAATGGATAGATCATAACTTTGCGAAGATAAAGAAAGTAAAATTTTCGCTTGACGGAAGATTCGAAGCGAGGACCTCTCATTCCGCGGCTGCTCACGCACTATTTTTATGTTCTACTCAGAAGACTTCATTTGGGTTTTTCCTAATACTGTTCAGAACTGTAAAACTTTATTTTCTCCTGCCAAGCGTTGAAAGATTGTTTGTGCCTAACCTGACGAGTTTAGTTTGCTTCATGATCCAGAGATTTATCGTTATTAATTTGAATTGTGTTTCTCTCTATTCAGACCAACTTTGTTCGTTTGTTTATACCTGTGGGCTGTTTACGTGTGAAGGACACTGAAGAGGTGCAGAGACGGGGATCAGTAATCATGATGTCATGATCGCGACTAGGGTTACGAAAGTTAATATGCCAGTAAACAGCGCTAGAAAGGGCAGATAAGCCGTTGTTTTGCATTTAACTTAGAAAGTGAGCTACAATCATTTATTTCCAGAATGATGGGCGTAGAGGAATTATTGGTAAAGTTTAACAGAATGTAAATCCTGTTCTGGACAAGTATGTGCCTAGTAAGTGGATTAAGGTCGGAGAATACCCACTGTGGTTCAATAACGAAATTCAGAGAACGCTGAGGAAACAATGGCTGTTGCACTCTCAGTTCAAAAGAGGACGCGCAAATGAGACAGGAAAAGATTAGTAGAGATTCGTGCGTCTGTGAAACGATCTGTGCACGAAGCATACAACAACTACCACCGTCACACCTTGGCTAAAGACCTGGCGGTGAACACGAAAAGATTCTGATCCTATCTAAAATCGATAAGCAGGTCTAAGGCTTAAATCCAGTCACTCGTTGACCAGTCTGGTTTTGCAGTAGAATTAGCAAAAGAAAGGCCGGTTTTAAATTCTTCGTTTGACAAATCGTTCACGCGGTAAAATCCAACACATGTACTGTTGTTTGACCATAGCACACAGTCCCGTTTGGATGATGTAGTAATAAACCTCCCTAACATAGAGGAACAACCGAAAGAGTTGGAAACAAATAAGTCGCCAGGTCCGGATGGCATCCCAGTTCCGTTTTACAAAGAGTACCCTACGCCGTTGGCTCCTTGCTGAGTTTGCATTTATCGCGATTCTCTCGACCAGAGCAAAGTGCCAAGCGACTGGCAAAAAGCGTAGGTGACTGCTGTATGTTAGACAGGTAAACGAACGGACCCGCAAAATTACAGGCCAATATCCGTAACATCGATTTGCTGCAGAGTTCTAGAGCATACTCTGAGTTCGAGTATGATAAATTTGCTAGAGATCGGAAAGCTCATGTTCACGAATTAGCATGGCTTAAGGGAGCATCGCTCGTGCGAAACCCACCTTGCTCTTTTCTCACGTGATATACTGCGAACGATGGATGAAGGGCAACAGACAAATTCCATATTTCTGTATTTCCTAAAAGGATTTGAGACGGTACCCCACAGCAGACTGTTAACAAAGGTTCGCCCAAACGGGTTAGGCTGCCAGATACGCGACTGGCTCGAGGACTTCTTAAGTGCTAGAACACAGTATGTTTTCCTCGACGGCGAGGGTTCACGGAGACAGGGCTAACACCAGGAGTACTCCAGGGAAGTGTTAGAGGACGTTGCTATTTTCTATATACATAAATGACCTGACAGACAGGGTGTCAGCAATCTGCCGTTGTTCACTGATGACTCTGTCGAAGGTAAGTTGATACAAGATGACCTAGACAAAATTTCTAGTTGGTGTGATGACTGGCAGCTGACATTTAATGTAGAAAAATGTAAGTTAATGTGCATGAGTGGGAAAAACAAACCTGTAATGTTTGCATATAGCATTAGTAGCGACCCGTTTGACACAGTCACGTCGTTTAAATGTCTGGGAATAACCTTGCGAAGCGATATGAAATCGAACGAGCATGTGAGAACTGTAGTAGGGAAAGACAATGGTCGACTTCGGTTTATAGGGAGAATTTTAAAAAAGTGTAGTTCATCTGTAAAGAAGATCGCATATAAGGAGCTAGTACGACCTATTCTTGAGTACTGCTCGAGTGTTTGGGATAGTACCAGGACTGATTGAAAGAAGACATCGAAGCAATTCAGAGGCGAGCTGCTAGGTTTGTTTCCGGTACGTTCGGTCAGGATGCAAGTGTTACGGACACGCTTCTGGAGCTCAAGTGGGAATCTCTGGAGAGAGTAAGACATTTATTACGAAGAACACTATTGAGAAATTTTAGAGAACCGGCATTTGAAGCTGTCTGCAGAACGATCCTACTCTCACCAACATACATTTTGCGCAGGGTTGACGAAGATAGCATACGAGAAATTAGGTTCAAATGGCTCTGAGCACTATGGGGCTTAACATCTAAGGTGATCAGTCCCCTAGAACTTAGAACTACTTAAACCTAACGAACCTAAGGACATCACACAAGTCCATGCCCGAGGCAGGATTCGAACCTGCTACCGTAGCAGTCGCGCGGTTCCGGACTGAAGTGCCTAGAACCGCTACGAGGAATTAGGGCTCATACGCATTCATATAGACAGTCATTTCTTCCCTCGCTCTATTTGCAAGTGGAACAGGAAAGGAAACGTCGTTGTACAGGATACCCTCCGCCACACGCCGTACAGTGGCTTACGGAGTATGTACAGTATGAGATCAAAAGTACCCGGACGCCCAAAAGACCATACGTTTTTCATATTAGGTGCATTGTGTTGCCACCTACTGCCAGGTACTCCATATCAGTGACCTGAGTGGTCATGAGACATCGTGAGAGAACAGAATGGGGCGCTGCACGAAACTCACTGACTCCGAACGTGGTCAGGTGATTGGGTGTCACTTGAGTCATACGTCTGTACGCGAGATTTACACACTTCTAAGCCAGCCGCAGTGGGCGAGCGGTTCTAGGTGCTTCAGTCCGGAACCACGCGACTGCTACGGTCGCAGGTTCGAATCCTGCCTTTGGCGTGGATGTGTGTGATGTCTTTAGGTTAGTTGGGTTTAAGTAGTTCTAAGTTCTAGGGGACTGATGACCTCATATGTTAAGTCGAATAGTGCTCAGAGCCACTTTGAGCCACACTGCTAAACATCCCTAGGTCCACTGTTTCCGATGTGATAGTGAAGTGGAAACGTGAAGGGACACGTACAGCACAAAAGCACACAGGCCGACCTCGTCTGTTGACTGACAGAGACTGCCGATAGTTCAAGAGGGTCGTAACGTGCTTGCACTCCATATTGTTTTGCGTGGCACTATTACAGCACAGGCCTACATTGATGTTTTAAGCATCTTCTCGCTTCCCACTGTTGAAGAGCAATTCTGGGTTGGCGATTGCATCTTTCAACACGATCGAGAACCTGTTCATAATTCACGACCTGTGGCAGAGTGATTACACGACAATAGCATCCCTATAAAGGACCGGTCTGCACAGATTCCTGACCTGAATCCTATAGAAAACCTTTGGGATGTTTTGGAACGCCGACTTCGTGCCAGGCCTCACCGATCGACATCGATATCTCTCTTCAGTGCAGCACTCTGCGAAGAATGGGCTGCCATTCCCCAAGAAACCTCCAGCACCTGACCGAACGTATGCCTGCGGGAGTGGAAGATGTCATCAAGGCAAAGGGTGGGCAAACATCATATTGAATGGAGGGCGCCATGAACTTTTCAGTCATTTTCAGCCACGTGTCCGGATACTTCTGATCACATAGTGTATGTAGATGTAGTCCCCCAGTTAGCAGTTTTAGTAGTTTTTATTGGGGGGCTTTCTGTTGGAGCGTTAGTACATGAAGTTTCCACGTTACTTGCTGGTCGAAGGTTAGTCCAAGGAATTTTAATGTGTTGAAACCTCCCCTTAGAAAAATTTATGAATTACTGTCCTGGTAAACTCCTTACCTTATTTGATTCGTTACTCGAACTACTGCAATAAAGCGAGCGCCAATACTGCCAGCTAAATAAAGGATTCTAACTACTGAAGGCACAAACTACTGATAGGCATAGTTAGCAAATGAAAGATTTTGATAGAGAACAAACAATGTATTTACCTTAATAATGTCCAAAAGTCATCATATATACTGAAGGCACAAACTACTGATAGGAATAGTTAGCAAATGAAAGAATTTGATACAGAACAAACAATGTATTTACCTTTATAATGTCCAAAAATCGTATATATATACAGGGTGTCCCAGCTATCTTGTCCACCCAAAATATCTCTGGAACAATAACAGCTATTGGAAAAAGACTTTCACAGGTATCAATGTAGGCCTGGGTCCCATGAATGTACATATTTGGAAACATTCTAGAACGAAAGCATATGTGTTTTTTAACACAAACTTATGTTTTTTTTAAATGGCTCTCCTACTTTTTTTCAGCAATCCATAGCATGACAAAGCACGTACACAATGGCGTTGATTGCATCGCAATATTCCCATTACATCCCGAGATATTAAGACGCGAAGTTGACGCTTGAAACACCCGACATGTGCTGCTAGCGCACGTCCTGAGGCTCAGGCGTGAACCCCATACTGCCCGTAATCGCGATGTGATTGACATGCGTAATCACACTTCCATACTTATCAAGAGGTCCGAAACGAATAATACGGTCTGCTGCCATCCTGCTGCGATTACGGGCAGCATGGGGTTCACGCCTGAGCCTCAGGACGTGCGCTAGCAGCGCATGTCGGGTGTTTCAAGCGTCAACTTCGCGTCTTAATATCTCGGGATGTAATGGAAATATTGCGATGCAATCAACGCCATTGTGTATGTGCTTTGTCATGCTATGGATTGCTGAAGAACAAATATAGGAGGTCCATGTATAAAAACATAAGTTTGTGTTAAAAAACACATATGCTTTCGTTTTGGAATGTTTCCAAATATGTACATTCATGGGCCCCAGCCCTACGCTGATACCTGTGAAAGTCGTTTTCCAATAGCTGTTATTGTTCCAGAGATATTTTGGGTGGACAAGATAGCTGGGACACCCTGTATATATATATCAGTTCATGACATCCAGTCTTACAAATTTCGTTTTTCTGACGGACACACGCCCCGGTCGATCGCTCTCAAAACTCTGCCATCTCCCTCCCCACACCCACCACTGCTGGCGGCTCACCTCCAACTGCGCAACGCTACGCGCTATTCACATCCAGCTGCCCAACACTACAATAGCGAATATTACAACAATACCAACCAGCCACAGACTGCACACAGCACAGCCAGTGATTTTCATACAGAGCGCTAGGTGACGTTACCTAAACAACCTACTTACACTGTTAATCAGTTGGAACTGACGGTCGTAAAATGTGTGGCAGAATTCGTGGAGATGGAAGGTACAGGTGTTGCGCTCTTAATTGTTGCCTAGGTTTTAGAGGGTTTAATATTAAGGAGCTATTAATTACACTAGGAGGTACAATGTGGTGGATTTGGAGGGATCGTTGGGATCTGAGTGGCGGCAAGGCAGCGCCTACAAATCCGTACGGCGGAGGAATATCAGGAATCGCGCCAGCGTCACGTGGCTCGCGGAGGCGAGCTAGTGCCGGCGAAGGCAGATCTCTGACCGGCAGATGTGGCGCCTCCGCGTATCACAGCGGCTGCTGCAGGCGAGGTGTGCTGTCGTTGAGTTGTCAGCGCCTACGATAGCCGCAACTGCGGTGCGGTGCTGTATGGCTGGTGGCTGGAATAAAAGGCGCCAGACAAGGGTACCACAGTTTTCCTCTACATTTTTATCCTCCACAACTCCGTATAGAACCGCGGGATTTATTCCCTGTTGTCATAATATGTGTACTATCATCCTACTCTCTTCTCATCAGTGTTTTCCCTGTGTTTCTTTCTTTGTCGATTCTGTGTAGAATCTCCTCATTCCTTATAGGTCCACCTAGCTTTCCCCATCCTTCTATAGCACTACCTCTCAGTTGCTTCGATTGTCTTCTTTTTCGTTTTTGTCACATTCCAAGATTCAGTACCTTACAACGCTGTACCCCAAATGTATTTGCTAAGGAATTTCTACCACAGATTAGGGCCATTGTTTGATGCAAGCTTATTTCTCTTGGGCAGGAATTCTCTCTTTGTGATTTAAATTGGCAGGATAAATAAATCGAATGTTGTGTTGTTCTTTTCTTTGACTACAAGTTCGGCTAATCTCTTCTAATGAGAATCAAGTTTAGTCTCGTAGTTACGTAATGTAATATTAGTAATTTTCGCCTCACAAACATTAATATACGCTCAATAGTAAACGCCTGATGGCCTAAAGTTATCGAACAATTGTAAAGTAAAAGAAATGAACCATCGCATAGCAGCGACAGAATCTATTATTCTTTATCTTTGCCGTTCTTGCGCGGTGCCAGTAAATCTCTATGTACATTTATCGATTAATGGTGTAAAAAAAAGAATTGTGTTGTTTCAAGACAAATGAGGTTTTTGGCGCCTCACCTTTTACTGTTTGTATTCCATGAGAGGCGGACGCGGACTTGCTGCGTTCCGCAACTGTATTTTATATTCTATGTGAAAGTATTGAGTGAATATGCTAATTGTTATTTTTTTCAATCAGAAAACATGTAGTTTCTTGTAACTGATATCGAACAGACAGCGTCAAGAGGACATTTTGACTGTTATGTATAAAGTATCTAACCACAATGGTCATCTATTGTAATTTAATATGAAAAGAAATTACGATCACGCTGATGGGCCGAACGCAGCATGAGGCAGAAGGAACATTATCGTTTTCCTATTATTTCTGAACCAACTCTTTTTTTTAAATTGTGTAGTGTTGCATTTCTTTTAAAGTCTATAAATCTTCTGGTCCCTTATTGATCCGGGTATGACTACATCGCGACTATATATATAAAAAAAAATGCACAGAAATTATAATGTTTCTTCTGAACGATCTCAAATATATATCAATATGCTGCTCTTATTCAGGTATTTAATGCTCAAGGTATGTTATTATAATAGTGTAATCAATCCCTGATTCTGTTGCCAAGTGGCCCACCAAAAATATTCACTTTTTCGACATTAAAAAAAAAGTAACAATTCTTTTTATTTTCGTCCCCCAAGGGCAACGCTACACTTGGCGCCCGAACAGGGACTCGATCAAAAAATCATTTCATGTATGTGTTTAAAAATTTGTCAATGCTTGTTCTAATAATTGTTTCATTTTTTCATGTGGATGCAATTCAACCGAGAAAGAGAAGTGGGAAAACCTTTTAGTTAATTCAGAAGAACGATTGATGAAATTACAAAAAAAAAACGCGAGTATTCATCCGTATCATCATCAAGACAGCCATAGTAAGTCAAATTTTTATACGCAGTAGCCAAGCTTTCGTAGTGACGTAGCATCTTTCGAGTTGATCAGAACGTAAACCTGTCTTTCCTTGCCTTGAAACAGCTTTATTTCATAGTCCATTCTTATGTAGTTAAATTCAGTGAAAGTGTATCACTGTTGTCAGTGCATAAAAAAATTACGATATGGCGGATAACTACGCTCTAAAAACTGGTAAAACGTGTGATATTTCATTTGTTTGTAATTAGTAGGAACCATCTTGTCTTCTTGGCGTAAATGAACGTCAGTTGTTACCCAGAGTTAAAATTTCATCTTAGGTCCCAGTAAGCCATAGCACTACGTCACAGACAAACGACTGACGGCAGTGACAAACAATATCTGTAGCATTTTGACGTTTGACAAATATTTCATGAACATGGCTGACGGTAAACAGCGGACACAAACAAAACCAGACGACAGCGGTGATGCGAATGGACCTCACTATCCATTACGATCACGCGCGATAGGTACACGAGCGGAGGCAGAAACAGCCTCGACCGAAGTTTTAGAAGCTGGTCCTAGTGTGCAAACTATTCCCGCTTTTGAAAAAAATGACTTGGCTGCAATGATCGAAGCAATAATGGAACGCAAGTTCGAAAGTCAAAGACAGAGAGAGGCGCAAAGACAGGAACGAGAAAAGCAGGAAAAAGGCCCGCGAAGAAAAAGAGAAGGCCGAAAGACGGCATAATAAAAATCAGGTCCTTACAAATCTGTGCAACTCAGTAAAAGCAGACATAAATTCAGTAAAAACAGAAATAAATTCGGTAAAAACAGATCTGCAAACGGAGATAAATGACCTAAATACACGGTTAAATTCGGTAAAGACCGAACTAAAGGCAGACATAACAGCTGATTTAAATACCCTGTTGGGTAATGTCCAAAGCCAAATCAGTAGTCAGATCACGACCATGAGGCTAGAAATTGACACACAAGTAGAGTCAAAAATAGAGGATATTTCAAAACGGTTAGATGAAAAAATCGAAGCAGCCAAGGGAGAAATAAATTCAAAAGTGATGGAATATCAAAAACAAGCTGCGACCTTAAAAGAAGATTATACTGCAATCTCTGATGAGGTCAAAGGAGTTAAAACCGCAGTTGACACGATCGAGAATGTTGTTGATGATCTTTCCAAACAGATCGAGACTCTTAATGTAGAGGATCAAATAAAGAATACTGTTAAGGCAAATGCTGAAGCATTGTCTGACCACTACCAAGAGTTGATTAAAAACAAAGACGGATTCATAGAAAACAAGGTCAAGAACGAACTCAGGGAAACTGTCAAAAACGTGACCTTTGAAATATTGGCGGCCCCTGGAAAAACAGGAGACACGGTGATGTCAGAATTAGGCCAGATAAGACGAACGTTAGCTCAAGATTTACCTGAATGGCGTCAACAGATAGTTGATGAAGTTCGTACACTAGAATGTCAAGTTGAAAATTCCCCACCTCCCGTGTCAGACTGGAATAATTCACCACGAAGTAATGAACAACAGCAGGTACATTACCGTTCACCATTTGATAACGCTCAAACTCATAGTTCTATAGAAGCACAAGTTAACCAGAGTACCAGCCCACCCACTTTCGTCAGTTTGATGCAGGAGGAAAGCGTGATCAAACAGCGTATTTTTCCGACCTTTCACCCACAGAAAAGAGAAATTCATCCTATAGTGTTCCTCCGAAATTTTTCAGGAATTTTCCCGAATAGCTGGAGTGACCGCCAGCGAATTCAATTCGTTAGTGGATTTATCGTAGGCGACGCTGCCTTATGGGGAACCGAAATGGTCGACTCTTGTAAGAGTTACAAAGAGTTTGAACAGATGTTTTTAGCTAAATTCTGGAGTTCTGGTGTGCAGCAGCGCCTGAGAAAAGAGGATTACAACGCCGAAGTGTTTAAAAGTAAGCGCGGTAGTTTGAGAAGGTATTTTGAAAAGTATTTAGCGAAAATCAAGTTCTGGGATTCGCCGATCACCGCCAAAGACGTTATTATGATTCTAAAAACTAAACTACCTATTGCGATCAGAGAAAAGTTAGTAAACGTGTCTGAGGACGATACGGACACTTTCCTATCTGTGTTAGACTCGTTAGATCTGATTTACGAGGACGCTAGAGTTGATGTTGGCAACGCTCACTTCAGTGCAGGCGGCCAGCACAATACAGAATATGCAGGCAACAATGGTGGCCGAGCGAAAGCGCGTCACAGCGACAGCCAGTACCAACCCCATAACGGTTTCAAAAATAAACACACTACGTACTCCAACAGCAAATACAAAAATAAGTACAATAACGGCCAGAGATACAATCCAATATATAGTTCGTCACCACTTCAGTACGAAAATGCACATTATAACACACAGCCCCAGCAATATGGAAACACGCAACCAATCGACGGTCATTATCAAAACGATCAGTCTTACGCTTCAAATCGTCAGTGGAAAAGAAATAAATGGCGTAATCAAGGTGGAGACCAATGTACACCTTTCAGTAACGGTTACAATCAACACAAGCAACAGCAAAATACCTTTCAGCCACAAAATATACACTTCACGCAACAAGCGAACGGACCTTTGGGAAGTCTGAAGCATAAACGCCCGCATAATACGCAAATTTATTATGCCCAAGCGAATACGCCAGGACAACAAGATCCATTTCCTACCGAGTTCGTACCACAAAACCAACACCAGTTCCAGACGGAAGAAACTCTAAGAAATATAAATCAGCAGGAAAGTAAGCGTCGAGCGGAAAATTAAAAGCAGCACCTTTGAGCCTCCTAGAGGATGCTGCAGGTTTGAATGGGGGCACCCTGTCCCTTAGTCCACACGAAATTAAAGCAATTAGGTATGACAAAGAGACAAACTTACGGGATGATCTAGTAGCAGACACTGAGACGAAAGACAATGATGACGTATGGGACGAACAAGTTCAAGCTTTCATAAGAGTATCAATTGCCAACATACCAGTAACAGCTATTATAGATACAGGAGCTAATATAAATGTCTTATCTTTATGTTTATTTAAGCAAATATCCTCTGTATGCAAAGTTTTATCACTTCCAATTCAAGGTTGCACCGTATCGGGAGCAATTGGTCCACTAACACAACGTGTAAATCTTCAGACTCAGCTTCAAATCCAGATAGAGTCTATTTCAGTAACGTGCATTTTTCTTATCGTTAAAAACCTATCAATGCCATGTATCCTGAGTATGGAATTCTTGAGGCAGACGAAAGCTAAAATTGACATCGAGTGTGGAATCTGTACTCTAGTAGCGAGCCAGCAACAAGTAACTGTAAATTTGTTAAGAAGTAAGGTGAAGACAAACTTTGGGGTGCTTCGAATAGCAGTACGGCCATGGACTAAAAGACAACAGTACAGTCAGACAGAAGACGTGACAGATCTTGAAAGTGTTAATGACGATGATTGTAAAGACCTCATTCCCGGTCAGAATGAATTATACGGTAAAGCTAGTGAGTCCACTGAATTATCCAAACAACAGAAGAATGAGCTTTACAATTTGTTAACAGATTACGTTCAAGTATTTTCTAAGAAACCTGGACTAATAAAAGGCTTTGAATATCGAATGGATGTCCTGCCCCATTCAACCTACTGTATAACAAGCTATTCCATTCCATACGCGAGACGAGAAGCTGTCAAGTGCGAGATCAGGAAAATGTTACGCTGGAATGTGATAGAAGTATCTCATTCACCTTATTCGAGTCCTTTATTGTCTGTACTAAAATCAGATGGTAGCGTAAGGCTAGTCTTAGATGCAAGATTATCTCATATCATTGACAACGTATGCTAACCTCCGAAAAAAGACATTTGATAAGAAGGTAAACAGAGTTATAGATTTCAAAGAAGGAGAAAAGGTATTAGTCAGGACTCACTTTAAACCATCCCTGTTGTTAAAGAAGAATCGTAAGTGGCAACACATTTATGAAGGTCCCTTTGTGATAATGAGGAAACCACACATTGGTAGCTATTTGTTATCTGACCCTGCCACGAATAAAATCAAAGGATTGTTCCACCATCATGATTTAAGAAAATTTTATAACGCCAGGAATTAAGTTAATTTAAACTGTAAGAAAATTCTAAGGTATTGGAGATCAGGATTAACCAATGAGTAACAAGAACTGAACTGAACTGAACTGACTACGGACATTAACCGGTGCTAAAAGGAAACCTTATGTATCAAAACAACGTGTCTGGAAAATAAAATACAGAATAAGTTGTAGACAAGTATTTACATGAATAATCTTTATGTAAACAGGAGGACATGTACTAGAGGCGATTTTCAATTTTAGTTATAAGTTAGTATGTAAGAAAAATTATCTACTCGAGAGGTATTAGTTAGCCCCGAGGTACCACAATGAGGAAAGAGGACGGAGCGAATAATGCACTTCTCTCGCTAAATAGTAATTTGAGAATGAGCAGGAAGGAGCGAATAATGCACTTCTCTCACTAAATAGTAATATGAAAATGATGATTATATGTGCTTAGTATTAGTAAGTGAAATTTAATCGAGGACAAATTAATGACCTGTTTTAAAAGGAAATACTTAAACGTCCAGACAAAAGAGGAAAGTTGTGAGAAAAGATTCGATTCCATGAGGTTATTCCCTATTTTCAAATGTGACGTAAATAAGGCACCACCTGTTAGCGCAAAACAGTCGGTAGATTTAACTTGTAACTTCCAGCACAGTGTTGTGCCAGCGATGAAATAACATCTCTTTGAAGTAAACAGATACCTAGGATTAAGCATGAACAAATTGATAACGCAGTGCAATTGTTCTAAAAAGGCCTGACGTTAACCTTAAGTAAAAGTGTGATGGAATAAAAAAGGAAGTTTATTATATAACGCAAAGTAAGATGAGTCCAGACTATAAACAAGCTGAGTAAAAGAACATATGAGTAGCATGATTTATTATGCCAACTTCGCGGTACTATTGAGCATTAGCGATACTGCAAATTCACAAGCTAGCAGCAAATAGAATAAGGATCTCGCCCAAGCTTCACAGGTCGCGACAGCAGCAAATAACAACACTCTAGTGAGAGGCTTATATATACAAATGATAATTAATACCCAAATGCGTAATGCATAAACTTGACTTAGTCTAAGAAATGAGCAAAGAGTAGTAAGCAAGCTGCAGCAAGATACATATTAGATATAAATGCTTGAAGTGATAGATTTTATTTTAAGTGCGCACTGCAATATTTATTGTTTTCTCTGTGATTATTGAATCCCTTTCCTAAGTGCAAATCCTTTACGATCCTTGATTCTATCCACTCCTCAGGATCAACTTGTAAAGATGCACGTGTGCTTAGGAAGTGAGGCAGTACATATAAAAATGAGTAGGTTCGCGGCGCGCATATTGCTTTTGTAATGCGCAATGTAAATTACATTTTCGGCCTGGTTGAGGAGTAATTTAAATTCTGTCGACGATCTGTGAGTAGGCCCGCTTTGCCCACTTTTCTTTTACGACTGTTTGTATTTCTACACGAAATCCCGAGGCGGAATTGCTATTTTCAAATCTGTCCTTCAACTTTCTTTAAAGACAAGCACATACGAGAGAAACTTTGACATAAATGAAGCTCCCCTCACAAGTGACTAAATAAGACGAGCAATTTAAAAAAAAATGTATTGGGCCTACAAAATGAATAAGCAAGCGTGATAAAGATTACTATGAATGAAATTAATTTGTAAAGGAGATTGGAATGGATTTGGTCAAAGAAAAAGGACTTATAATAGCCTGCCTGTGACCGTAGGCATAAATAAAAAAAAGACTAATTAAGAAACAATTGTTCTGATTCAAAGTGGTCAATTAGATTAATTCTCGATTTAAATGAACTCTTGTAAATATTAGCATGTAAATCAACTTGTAAACACCGTGTGATGTTATGAAGCGAGAATTTCTTTTAATACACCGTTCACGCAGACGCTCACCACAGTGCAAGTGAAGTTTTAAAGTTCGACGATTTTCAGTAACAGTATTCTACTGCACCATATGTGTGAAAATTCATTGATGTGTGCAGTGTGTAATAATCAGTGTCATTCCACACATGCAGTTGCAGCGGTAGCTACCACTTACCTGTGAATCCGTAATTGGATAGTGGACAGGAAGTGATGTGAGGCAGTTTCGGTGGCAGAAGCTCCCTCCAGCAATCTAAAAAGCACAAAGCCACGATCCGGCGAACAAAAGCGACGCACGGCACCTCAAGCGCGAAATCAACGCTCTGCAAGAAAGCTCCGGTCACGTGCGCGCGCACAGACTGAATTTCAAGATTGCTCGCAACAGTGGAGGCGGACAGCCACCACGTGACGAAATAATGTAAACGTTCAACCGCCAACACAGTTGCTGTGCGCTACATTCTGTAGCAAAAACATTCACACCCAGTACTGAAAGCATTTTGTATGTATCATAAATCTTCCGAGAGACTCTAAGATAGAGAAGTTAACGTAATTAGTATAATGACTGATTGTACACAAAGACAAGTCACAAGGACACCTCTGAACACAGTTGAAATGTAAACTTTAACGAAAGGTCACGATACGAATGAAAATAAGCACACGAAAATACACTCCTGGAAATGGAAAAAAGAACACATTGACACCGGTGTGTCAGACCCACCATACTTGCTCCGGACACTGCGAGAGGGCTGTACAAGCAATGATCACACGCACGGCACAGCGGACACACCAGGAACCGCGGTGTTGGCCGTCGAATGGCGCTAGCTGCGCAGCATTTGTGCACCGCCGCCGTCAGTGTCAGTCAGTTTGCCGTGGCATACAGAGCTCCATTGCAGTCTTTAACACTGGTAGCATGCCGAGACAGCGTGGACGTGAACCGTATGTGCAGTTGACGGACTTTGAGCGAGGGCGTATAGTGGGCATGCGGGAGGCCGGGTGGACGTACCGCCGAATTGCTCAACACGTGGGGCGTGAGGTCTCCACAGTACATCGATGTTGTCGCCAGTGGTCGGCGGAAGGTGCACGTGCCCGTCGACCTGGGATCGGACCGCAGCGACGCACGGATGCACGCCAAGACCGTAGGTTCCTACGCAGTGCCGTAGGGGACCGCACCGTCACTTCCCAGCAAATTAGGGACACTGTTGCTCCTGGGGTATCGGCGAGGACCATTCGCAACCGTCTCCATGAAGCTGGGCTACGGTCCCGCACACCGTTAGGCCGTCTTCCGCTCACGCCCCAACATCGTGCAGCCCGCCTCCAGTGGTGTCGCGACAGGCGTGAATGGAGGGACGAATGGAGACGTGTCGTCTTCAGCGATGAGAGTCGCTTCTGCCTTGGTGCCAATGATGGTCGTATGCGTGTTTGGCGCCGTGCAGGTGAGCGCCACAATCAGGACTGCATACGACCGAGGCACACAGGGCCAACACCCGGCATCATGGTGTGGGGAGCGATCTCCTACACTGGCCGTACACCACTGGTGATCGTCGAGGGGACACTGAATAGTGCACGGTACATCCACACCGTCATCGAACCCATCGTTCTACCATTCCTAGACCGGCAAGGGAACTTGCTGTTCCAACAGGACAATGCACGTCCGCATGTATCCCGTGCCACCCAACGTGCTCTAGAAGGTGTAAGTCAACTACCCTGGCCAGCAAGATCTCCGGATCTGTCCCCCATTGAGCATGTTTGGGACTGGATGAAGCGTCGCCTCACGCGGTCTGCACGTCCAGCACGAACGCTGGTCCAACTGAGGCGCCAGGTGGAAATGGCATGGCAAGCCGTTCCACAGGACTACATCCAGCATCTCTACGATCGTCTCCATGGGAGAATAGCAGCCTGCATTGCTGCGAAAGGTGGATATACACTGTACTAGTGCCGACATTGTGCATGCTCTGTTGCCTGTGTCTATGTGCCTGTGGTTCTGTCAGTGTGATCATGTGATGTATCTGACCCCAGGAATGTGTCAATGAAGTTTCCCCTTCCTGGGACAATGAATTCACGGTGTTCTTATTTCAAATTCCAGGAGTGTACGTCAAAGGATCCGATCCTTCCTAAATCCCATCCCACATGTATATAAAATTAGTTTTGTAAGCTATTCTAATATAAGATATTTTATCTGTTTCATATGTGAAATAATTCGGAGAGCCACACTCGAGCCCTGAAAGTGAAAGATATGGACTTCCTTGTCGAAGCCATCACCAGTGGCCGCTCTGCAATCCAAGTCTATCATAAATAGTGTATGTGCGACGAAAATAAATGTATAATTAAGTGCGACAACGGACAAGGCAGTCAATCGACAAGACGATGACAATATAATGAATACAGTCAAAACAGAAAGTTGTGTACCAGTTGTGATAGTCAAATTACTTTTGCAACGTTGAAAAATGAAGTGTGACACTATTTCCTTATAAAGTTTGTAAATATGTGTACGTAGAGCCTTAATTTTAAGAATCATCAAGAAAGACTGAATCCATGCAAACACTGATAGACACACAGAACAAATTCACAATGATCCACCGTCAGTAATTACAAATTGAAGCGTTAATTCTTTTATTATGGAATGAATGTGAAATGAAACTTTTAATAATCTGTATGTTACACCCGAAAATTACAAATATTCCAATGGGCAGGAGGATGAAAGTAATACCTTCGGTATTCCTTCCCTCCTCATGGGAGGCAGTGTAATATTAGTAATTTTCGCCTCACAAACATTAATATACGCTCAATAGTAAACGCCTGATGGCCTAAAGTTATCGAACAATTGTAAAGTAAAAGAAATGAACAATCGCATAGCAGCGACAGAATCTATTATTCTTTATCTTTGCCGTTCTTGCGCGGTGCCAGTAAATCTCTATGTACATGTATCGATTAATGGTGTAAAAAAAAGAATTGTGTTGTTTCAAGACAAATGAGGTTTTTGGCGCCTCACCTTTTACTGTTTGTATTCCATGAGAGGCGGACGCGGACTTGCTGCGTTCCGCAACTGTATTTTATATTCTATGTGAAAGTATTGAGTGAATATGCTAATTGTTATTTTTTTCAATCAGAAAACATGTAGTTTCTTGTAACTGATATCGAACAGACAGCGTCAAGAGGACATTTTGACTGTTATGTATAAAGTATCTAACCACAATGGTCATCTATTGTAATTTAATATGAAAAGAAATTACGATCACGCTGATGGGCCGAACGCAGCATGAGGCAGAAGGAACATTATCGTTTTCCTATTATTTCTGAACCAACTCTTTTTTTTAAATTGTGTAGTGTTGCATTTCTTTTAAAGTCTATAAATCTTCTGGTCCCTTATTGATCCGGGTATGACTACATCGCGACTATATATATAAAAAAAAAATGCACAGAAATTATAATGTTTCTTCTGAACGATCTCAAATATATATCAATATGCTGCTCTTATTCAGGTATTTAATGCTCAAGGTATGTTATTATAATAGTGTAATCAATCCCTGATTCTGTTGCCAAGTGGCCCACCAAAAATATTCACTTTTTCGACATTAAAAAAAAGTAACAATTCTTTTTATTTTCGTCCCCCAAGAGCAACGCTACAGTAAAAATTACTTTAATCACTTTGGAAGCTTTCAAATTTGTAGCATACTGTAGTTCACTCGTTAAATGACACCCTAAATCTGTTCAGGAATGAATTTAATGAACTACGCAGCTCGTGATGACAATCTTCTCGTACTCGGCGATCTCAGTGACTATTACGTTGTCAACCAGTAACTTATATACGTAGGTAAGGAGTTCCCTATAGTTCACTCGAAGATTGTCCTTCTGCAGTGACAATACTTTCATTGGAAGCTGGTAAGATACGTCCATGAAAAACTTTTAAAGAGAGGAAAAGACATTTCCGTGGTGGATAACGTTCTTCCGTTACAGAATTGGACCTTGCGGGTTTTCGTAATATCAGACCAATGTCCAGCGAATTCGAAGAGTCTACAGAGCGTACGTCATAACTTGAAATCACTGAATCTTCAAAGAAACAACATAAATTACCTTTATACCAGTTATATTTCGAATATGGTTCCAGACAACGAACAAATTATCTTTATATTTTTGTAGAATTACTGGAAAGATTGCAGCTGTTAACAATATCGCTATTGACACAATAGGACAATCTCTAAATACATGTTTGCTATCCACAAGACCTCGAACTAAAAGTACTTTTATATTATTGTATTACATCGCTAAGATAATCTGAAGAGGAACGCAGAGCGTTTCAGAACCCTGTGCTCTATTTCTCGCATCTCGCAGTCGATAAACAATGGTAATGCCTTAAGTAAGGTTAGGAAATAAAGCCTTGAGAGTTGTTGGTGTTAACCAGGAAATATGTTTAATAGAGAATGGGAATTTTTGTATACGAGAGGCAGAGAGCGTGAAGTGAAAGCAGGTAAATCATTTTAGGGGGTGATTAAATCAAGAAGAGCGCATCATAGGAATGTGAAAAGAAGAAAACTGATTTATAAAATGAAAAAGAAACTGCTTATGGTGCTGGACAGTTATAAAAGAATGCCAAATACAAGCAGAAACCTTAATGGGCATTTTCCGCTAAACACAAATTTCTGTACTTAGGTACATGTAACATCCAAAGTAAATATCCTATTACTTTCAAGCTTAGTATGCTTATTAAACACAAACTCCTTAATGCAAAACTCTAGAATTTTCCAAATATATTTCTAACTGTGGTAAAAACTGAGATAATTAACTATAAAATTTGAGTTTTTCTAAACATGAAGTTTAAAATGTAACAGCTCATTCATTTTTTCATAAATTAAATAAATTATAGTGTTTCATACACCTGTAAGTATGTTTTGTATGCTGTGCAAAATTCATCGAAGAGTCCGCAGCTCATGGTCTTGCGGTAGAGTTCTCGCTTCCAGCGCACGGGGCCCCGGGTTCGATTCCCGGCGGGGTCAGGGATTTCTCTGCCTCGTGATGACTGGGTGTTGTGTGTCTTTCATCATCATCTCATCATCATTGACTCGCAAGTCGCCGAAGTGGCGTCAGCTAAAAAGGACTTGCAATTTAGGCGGCCGAACACCCCGCATGCCGTACGATCATTTCATTTCATCGAAGAATCTCTCTTACTTATGAAGAAAAGTGTACCTATAGCAACAAATGCAACCAATTGTAAGTGAAAAAATGATGAAATTGCACATGTAAAAAAATTATTTTGTTATGTTTTTGAACTTCCTCTGGTATGAATGTGAATCCTGAATCCGTCCTAGTCATGCTGACAAAGTTTTATGAATTTATTTGAAAAAATATAAACAGTGGAAATTAAAATGTCCTATGGTGCCTCGTCTGCTTTGACGTCCTACCCGCCCTTAAAGCAAAAACACTTTAGTAAGCATCAATAGAAAAAAAGTTCCCTGACTCTATGGATCGTCAGGTTAAAAGTACTCGAGATAACTAGTCGGTGTGGATGATACTACAAGAAATTACAGCGTGATAATCTGCTGCTTACGTCGGTTCATTGATTCTATGGATCGTCAAGTAAAATGTAAATATTCACGATCAACAGTTGGTGCATATGACAGTATGAGAAACTGCAGTGAGCTGATTTGCTTCTTACGTCATTTTCTGTAATTTTTCTTCCAAGGTATCGGAATTCCGTAACTTTTCAATCAACTCCGATTCTATAGCCGAGTACCACGAGCAAAGAGTATCATAAGGAAGGATAGGAACACATCAATTACTCCCAGTCCCATCGGTTTGTCGTTATTCTTGCATATGCAGATTTCAGCTATAAATAGCCATCTTCATTGCATCCGAGTGAGGTATAATCGAACAAACTCTCCGGCGTACATGTCACCATAAGACTTTACTGGTGTACATGCGGAATTCTGCAAATGGTTTTTTAAAGCTGAAATCCGGATATGCAAAAATAATAACAAACCAAACGGATTGCGACTGACAGCTGTTTTCCTATCCTTCCTTATTACTTAACTCGGTCAACTTCGTAGATATAAATTTCGATGTTAAGTTTACCAATAATCCCACGTTCATCAGCGAATCTTGTCATTGACATCCTTTCGCCTTGAATTTCAATCATATTCTTGAACTATTTTTTCCTCTCATTGCTTCTTCCTCATATAGATTGTATAGTAGGGATGAAAGACTACATCCTTGTATTAAACATTTATTATTACGAGCATTTCATTCTTGGTCATCCATTCTTATTGGTCCATCTTGGAACTTGTACAAAATATATATCGTCAGTCTTTCACTATGGAATACTCCCATTTTTCTCAGAATTTCGAACATTTTGGACCATTTTACGTTGGCTTACGCTTTTTCCTGGCCAACAAATGCTATGGACATGTTCTGATTTTTCTAAACTCTTCCATCTGCAACGTCAGTATTGTCTTTCATATGTCCTTGCCTTTCCCAAAGGCAAACTGACCGTCATCCAACAAATCCTGAATTTTCATCATTCTGTATATTATTCTTGTCAGCAACTTGGACACACGAGGCCGCTAAGTTGACTGTGCGATAGTTCTCGCACCTACCTGCCATTGTTATCTTTGGGATAGTATGAACGATATTTTTCTCAAAGTCTGTTGGTATATCTCCAGATTCATAGATTCCACACACCAGCTTGAACAGAACTGACCCCAATGATTTCAAACATTCCGAAGGAAAGTTTCCTATTCTTTCTGTCTTATTTGATGACAACACTTGTAAAGCTCTATTAAATTCTGGCTCTAATACTGTATCATCCAAATTGCGTTAGTTCCTCAATCACATCATGGGACATTTCCTAACCCTCGTAGAGAGGCGTTCAGAGTTTAAGTACTATCATTTGAAGTTATTCCTCTCACTCTAGATATCCATTCAGAAAAAAGATAAAAGACGTTCTTGACAAAGACATGGACACCAGGTGCAGGATAGATTCCCCTGTACAGGACGATTCCTACCTCCAACTCTCCCTGTGCACACCCATCCCTTAATAGCAACCCTCTTGCTCCGCTAATATCCCGCAACGGTTATCACCAGACTCACTCAGCCAAATTATACGGACCTGATGGATTGCGGTTTTGTTTTAGGCTCAAGGGGAGGATGTTTGTTTTATTGTCTGTTTGACAATAAATCGTCACCATCTACCCTATAGAGAGCGAGCAGTTCGGCACAGATGTTCCTTCTTAGCTCTTTATGCTCTTCAGTTATAGTTAGAGGAACCCTGTGTGCACAAAGCTGAAACGCCTACGCTAGCACGACAGAGCGGATTAGATTGTGGAAAGGGGCCAAAATTCGTCGCTGTCAGTCTCACTCAACATATAAACTATATTCATCAACACACAATATTACAACAAGGATGCAAAACGCTCAAAACTTTAATCGACCTCCTTTGATTAACTTTAGATCGGTTGAAGGCCACACTCAAAATCCAAGACACAAGGCTTAAGCAAGAAATTGAAATACAAGGTTCTTCTGGAGGTTTCACCCAAGAATATTTTCTAAATATTCAATCTAAACAGGCTGAAGGCCTTAGCAATTTAATTTTAATGGAACTTGGCTGGAGGCTGCATATTAGGCAATAAGAAGAAATGATTCAAATGGCTCTGAGCACTATGCGACTTAACTTCTGATGTCATCAGTCGCCTAGAACTTATAACTAATTAAACCTAACTAACCTAAGGACATCACACACATCCATGCCCGAGGCAGGATTCGAACCTGCGACAGTAGTGGTCGCTCGGTTGCAGTCTGTAGCGCCTAGAACCGCACGGCCACTCCGGCCGGCGCAATAAGAAGAGTTTCAATTAAAAGGCAAAAGGTCTCATCTTAAAACAAAAGCATAACAATCTTATACCTTAAGCGGCTCCGGAAAGGCTCAAAATCATGAAAAGTTCAATTTTTACTTTTTTGCGTTTTCTGAATCTGCAGACTATTACCTTTTAATAGATATATAATTTATTCAATTCCGAAGACTACAACTATTTTTAAATTTTTTTTGAAATGTGTTCTACATGGGCGCGACCCACTGTGGCGCTGTTAAACTGCTGTCAAATGGAGTTATTATTAACGTCCTTGTTCATCAGGTACATTTTAGTGATGTGAGATAAAGTATGTGTTGTGGCTAACCTGTGATGGTTCAATATATGTCGCTGGTGTGATTGTCGATTGTTTCACGTTTATTTACTCTGTCGTTATCTCGAAAATATTCGTAATTAATTCTGTTTCTTGAGTCTCTGTTTCGTTGAAGTATAATAATGAGTAAAAGTAAAGTTACTGTTGCGACTTTCAATGATGGCAACATTGTAAGGTGCAAGGTATTTAGAAATATGGGAATGAAGATAGGTTCTAACATGGTAGGAGCGATGCTTGCTTTAGACAAGAAAGGCCTTCGGGCTGCAGACAGGGCTGTAAAGAGTCTAGAAATACAAGCAAGAGTAAACAGGAGGAGGAACAAGAGGAAGCTGGAGGAGGAGTTTGCAGAGGATGAAGATAATCCATCCTATGGACCTGGAATGCACTAAAAAGTTAATCCAATCTTTGTCGCTCGATTCCCAAAACTTTTATTTTCTCATACTAATTACATGTTTTATAAGGATCTTCCAAACATATTTGTTTCAAACTTTCAGTAAATGTTACACAGTACCTTCTGCATAATATAACAGAGCCTTTTTCCAAAAAACTGTATATTTTTGAATATATAAATAAAAGATTGCAAAAAAATGTTGTGAATTTTCATTACAATTGAAAGAAATCATCTTTAATAACTGAACTAAAATTTTGTAAAATCCCTGTGTTAAGTTGTAGCCCATATTCCAATAAATAATCTGTAAAAAGTTCAACTTCCTACCTCAAATACTTTGTGAGGAAAGATGTAATTTATAAGCGTTATTTTAACATTGCAAGTATAGGGCGTTCCGGAGCCCCTTAAGGACAAGACAAGGAAATTATTTCAAGAGGCATTAAAAACGGCTGAAAGCCACACATCAACCAAACAACTAAAATCCAAACAGGGAAATTACTACATAACATACAAGGAACGGCGCTCAGAAGTTTCCAAGGATCGGCCTGGGATTGTACCACGAACGCCCGTTTAGGTGAGACAGACAGCCTGTCCAACGACTTCTCAATCTGGAGGCAACCCAACCGACAGACAGCCGACCGACCAGTCAACCAAATCAGTTCCGCTCCTCGCAACCAGTAAAACGACCACAAGACTTCAATACACGACACACAGAATATTGGCGCCCACACCGAGCAACACCTCAGCTGTCGAACTACACGCCGCGCTGGACAGCAACAGCACGATGAGGAAAATACACTGTCTGAAATTACGTCAATGACCAGAGCAGGTAACCGGAACGTCAACGGCCACAAGGCAGAAGATATCGCTGGTGTACTTCCATAACAGGGAATAAATTAAGTTAAATTTCACAGGAAGACGGCTGGAATCTTAGCCGACTTAAATACACACACGTTGTTTCTCGTCGGAATGTCCGAGAAGCGACAACCAGGATCAAACGAAAAAATGTAAACAGTTAAGGCTCGATAGTAAGTTAAGTCAGGACTCAATTTCCATGTCCAAGATCTGTGGGCGACGAACTTCGTAGCACTCGCAAGCAGCACCTCACTCTCCAACCGCGCGTGCACGCTGCCAGCGGCTCCAGCCCGACTCCGAGTGATTGGGGCTTGCTTGCCGCTCCACGCCAACCGATTGACTGGACTGCTGGTCCGTCCGCGACAACTGCTCCGTCGCCACTGCACTCATGGTGCGTCTCTCACTCACTGACTGTAGTGTTGGCAGAAGAGCCAACACTGTGTTGCAAGAGGAGACCGATTTAAAGCTACCACCTAGCAAGTGTGGTGTCTGGCGGTGACACCACACTGACTACCCAACACACGGCGACCCGGAAGTACTATCGGTCGCTCCAGAGATGGTACGACAGTGCGCTTATCGATACGTGCCGCTGCTGCCGCTCACGGAAGTTAGTCACGCCAGCAAATAGAATAAGAAAACGAGGCGGCACTACCGTAATAGAAGATGTCAAACAATTAATGGGATGAACACGAGCTGTGCACGGCTCAAAATCGTTGAATAAAAGTGTGTCAGCACCACCAAGAGAGATGTCAAGTTGTGCAGTGTGTCGCTTGATTGTTGTTAGTCGACCACCTCAAATAAGTGTCCCCACGTTGCAACACTGCAGGCGGCACAGTTGTGTGCGGTCAGCTCGTCGCGTGGGAGATCACACAGATTTTCTTTCCCTGTTCTGATGCCGACTGACACTCCGCCCAATGGCTTACCTTGTTCTTCCACACTGCACAGTATCCGTACACGTTCTGTAATGCCGATGTACATTTGCGATGGTCTGGGTTTCCGCCAAAAGGAATTCAGTAACTGCGCTTTGCTTTCAGCGCATCTCAGTCGTAGATTCAATTTTGAAGAGTGGTTACACTGCTGCCATCTGCTAGTAATTACTAGAAACATATTAGGCGATGTGGGAACCAACATGAATGTCTCAAACAAAATTACAATTTTTTGAACCAAAATTTGCCGAGAAAAAGTATTGCATTACTTATCGAAGACTCCTTGTACAATAAAAATGAACTTTTCTAAAATATGTGATCCAGTAGGAAGAATTACGAACACAACAGTCCAACAATCTGTTCGCCGTGTTGGAAAATTCCTAGGTAAGTGAGATGTGAATTGCAGATGAGGTAGACGAAATAGGCACATGTAAAGAGAAGAGGCATCAGAAGTTATAAAGACAACATTTTGTGCACTGCTTTCAGTTTATACCTTTCTTTCTTTTCTTTTTCTGTCATATATCTTCAGAGTGGTTTGATCTCCATCAGTTCCTATCTGGTGCAAACCGTTTCATCCACGTAGATCTACATCTAGCATATTGGGTAAACAGTTTAGATATTCTAATCTACATCTAGCATATTCGATAAGCAGTTCAGATATTGTAATCTTTTCCTAAAACTAAACTCCGTCCGGAAAGGAATCAGAAGGTGCAGCGTTACCGACCGACCGTCGTGTCTTCCTCAGACAATATGCGTCACTGGATGCCCATATGGAGGCGAATGTGGTCAGTACAGCACTTTCCTGGCTGATGTCAGTTTTCGTAACCGAAGCCGCTGCTTCTCAATCAAGTAGCTCCTCAGTTGGTTATACAAGGGCTGAGTGCACTTGATCCTTCAAATTTTATCATCTACTGCTCTTTTCAGTCCCCAGACACATATTTTTGATGCTTCAACTGATGCCCCACCAGCTTTCACGAATTTTGTTGCTATTCTACACTATTTTTTCTCGCCAATTTTCTCTAATGCCTCTTCATTTCGTTCTTTATAGGCCCACTTTACTATCCTTCTCTAAAGCCGGCCGCGGTGTCCGAACGGTTCTAGACGCTTCAGTCCAGAACCGCGCCACTGCAATGGTCGCAGATTCGAATCCTGCCTCGGGTATGTATGTCTGTGATGTCCTTAAGCTAGTTAGGTTTAAGTAGTTCTAAGTTCTAGGGGACTGATGACCTCCAATGTTAAGTCCCATAGTGCTCAGAGTCATTTTTAAACCTTCTGTAAAACATGTCTTTAACGCGTTCACTTTTTCTCTGGTATTATCATGATTTGTCACGCTTCAATACGGTATGGTGCAGCAAAATCTTGCTCAATTTCATAGCAATATTTTATATCTCAAATTCATTATTTGGATATCCATCTGACCTTTCCCTCACCAACACGTTAGGTGCAATACGATATTAATATTAGAATGATCTCGTTGCGTCAAACAGTTCGAATCTTACAGCGAGAGTGCAAGTGAATGGCGAAACAGAACAGAATTTCCTGCTCTCACTTTATGATTCAGAAGGATGTAGGTTGCAGTAGATACTGGGAGATGAAGAAGCTTGCACAGGATAGAGTAGCATGGAGAGCTGCATCAAACCAGTCTCAGGACTGAAGACCACAACAACAACACAATGGCAAGGTGCTGAACGTTACCGATCGTGCGGATTTAAAGTTACAGAGTCTGTTTCAGAGTGTCAGTCGTGAAGTCTCAGGAACTGTATTCAAAAAGATCGTCTGAAATCACCTACAAACTCCACGAGAAAGTAAAATGTAGGACTGTTGTCACAAAGGTTCTAGGTCAGATCTTTGACGCGCTATTAAATTCTGACTCTAATGCGTCAAAGAGATAAGTCACTTAATTCTCTCAATACCTGAATGCTTATTCGTTTTAAGTTTGTAGTCTTCACTTTGCAGCGACCGCGTTACGCAGTATGGTAGTACGTTGAAAACGCTGATGAAGTAAGAAACTAATCATTTTAAAAGAAATAAGCAAACTGACAAGTGTGGCTCCTACATGTGTTCAGATATATCTGGAAATGTTCGCATTGGAAGTATTTGCATTGATATCGGTTACTATTCAAGTAAGAATTCGATAGTTGCTTTATTATCGAGTAATGCTTTCAGACTTGATGTTAAAATGTTTACAACTCTGTAATCTGTTGTAAGACATACATTGGGATATTTCCACTTATCATTGCAAATTTAGTAATATCTGATAAAGCTGTACAGCTTCACAGAGACATTTTATGTAAATAAAATTTCAGCTTCAACTGCAGACGTTAAACTCTCAAGTAAAACTCGTGTGGGACTAGCGTGCTAATGGGCAGCTGATACGGAGATCAGAGAAGCACTGGTTGTGTCCTAACATGTCGATACCTCAGATGAGAACATAACTGGGATGCTCCGCGGACATAAATGCTTTTCATTAAAATGACAGCGACATTGTTCTCTATGAACTTTGTTGAATAAATGTAGAAACTGGTATTCTGGCAGGCTGTGGAATGGTCCTACAACCTTCATTACGGGGCCGTTCAATAAACGAGCCCCTAGTTTTTTTTTCTGAGAACGTATTTATACACCAGAGTTAGAATTTGGTGACAATATCAACCTACGTTCCTTTTGCGTGTACTATTTTTTTTTTTTTTTTGCATTGTCTCCCTCTTGTTCTATCCCCTTACGTCAGCGTTGTGTAAGAGCACGTTTCGTTTTTGTTGGTAAAAGTTCTTGTTCCATGCACCTAGTCACGTTTTCATTGCTTGAATTACATACTCATCATCTTCGAAGTGCATTCCACTTACAGAATGCTTAAATGATGCAAATAAATGGATGTCTGAAGACATCAGGTGTGGGCTACAGGACAGAAACGTAGCGATGTCCAAATCAATATATCTACATTTACATCTACACCCATACTCCGCAAGCCACCTGACGGTGTGTGGCGGAGGGTACTTTGAGTACCTCTATCGGTTCTCCCTTCTATTCGAGTCTCGTATTGTTCGTGGAAAGAAAGCTTGTCGGTATGCCTCTGTGTGGGCTCTAATCTCTCTGATTTTATCCTCATGGTTTCTTCGCGAGATATACGTAGGAGGGAGCAATACAGGGTGTTACAAAAAGGTACGGCCAAACTTTCAGGAAACATTCCTCACATACAAAGAAAGAAAATTTGTTACGTGGATATGTGTCCGGAAACGCTTACTTTCCATGTTAGAGCTCATTTTATTACTTCTCTTCAAATCACATTAATCATGGAATGGGAACACACAGCAACAGAACGTAGCAGCGTGACTTCAAACACTTTGTTACAGGAAATGTTCAAAATGTCCTCCGTTAGCGAGGATACATGCATCCACTCTGCGCTGATGCAGCCCTGGAGAATGGCGTATTGTATCATAGCCGTCCACAATACGAGCACGAAGAGTCTCTACATTTGGTACCGGGGTTGCATAGACAAGAGCTTTCAAATGCCCCCATAAATGAAAGTCAAGAGGATTGAGGTCAGGAGAGCGTGGAGGCCATGGAATTGGTCCGCCTCTACCAATCCATCGGTCTCCGAATCTGTTGTTGAGAAGCGTACGAACACTTCGACTGAAATGTGCAGGAGCTCCATCGCGCATGAACCACATGTTGTGTCGTACTTGTAAAGACACATGTTCTAGCAGCACAGGTTAGAGTATCCCGTATGAAATCATGATAACTTGCTCCATTGAGCGTACGTAGAAGAACAAAGGGCCCAATCAAGACATCACCAACAATGCCTGCCCAAACGTTCACTGAAAATCTGTGTTGATGACGTGATTGCACAATTGCGTGCGAATTCTCGTCAGCCCACACATGTTGATTGTGAAAATTCACAATTTCATCACGTTGGAATGAAGCCTCATCCGTAAAGAGAACATTTGCGCTGAAATGAGGATTGACACTTTTTTGGATGAACCATTCGCAGAAGTGTACCCGTGGAGGCCAATCAGCGGCTGATAGTGCCTGCACACGCTGTACGTGGTACGGAAACAACTGGTTCTCCCGTAGCACTCTCCATACAGTGACGTGGTCAACGTTACCTTGTACAGCAGCAACTTCTCTGACGCTGACATTAGGGTTATCGTCAACTGCACGAAGAATTGCCTCGTCCATTGCAGGTGTCCTCTTCGTTGTAGGTCTTCCCCAGTCGCGAGTCATAGGCTGGAATGTTCCGTGCTCCCTAAGACGCCGATCAATTGCTTCGAACGTCTTTCTGTCGGGATACCTTCGTTCTGGAAATCTGTCTCGATACAAACGCACCACGCCACGGCTATTGCCCCGTGCTAATCCATACATCAAATGGGCATCTGCCAACACCGCATTTGTAAACATTGCACTGACTGCAAAATCACGTTCGTGATGAACACTAACCTGTTGATGCTACGTACTGATGTGCTTGATGCTAGTACTGTAGAGCAATGAGTCGCATGTCAACACAAGCACCGAAGTCAACATTACCTTCCTTGAATTGGGCCAACTGGCGGTGAATCTAGGAAGTGCAGTACATACTGACGAAACTAAAATGGGCTCTAACATGGAAATTAAGCTTTTCCGGACACATGTCCACATAACATCTTTTCTCTTTTTATGTGTGAGGAATGTTTCCTGAAAGTTTGGCCGTACCTTTCTGTAACACCCTGTATATTGCTTGACTCCTCGAAGGTATGTTCTCGAAACTTCATCAAAAGCCCGTACCGGGCTACTGAGCGTCTCTTCTTCAGAGTCCTCCACTGGAGTTTATCAATCATCTCCGTAACGCTTTCGCGATTACCAAATGATCCTGTAACGAAGCGCGCTGCTCTCCGTTGGATCTTCTCTATCTCTTATATCAATCCTATCTGGTACGGATCCCACACCAGTGAGCAGTATTCAAGCAGTGGGCGAACAAGTGTACTATAACCTAATTCCTTTGTTTTTGGGTGCATTTCCTTAGGATTCTTCCAATGAATCTCAGTCTGGCATCTGCTTTACCGACGATTAACTTTATATGGTGATTCCATTTTAAATCACTCCTAATGCCTACTGCCAGATAATTAATGTAATTAACTGCTTCCAGTTGCTGACCTGTTATATTGTAGCTAAATGATAAAGGATCTTTCTTTCTATCTATTCGCAGCACATTACACTTGTCTACATTGAGATTCAATTGCCATTCCCTGCACCATGCGTTAATTCGTTGCAGATCCTCCTGCATTTCAGTACAATTTTCCATTGTTACAACCTCTCGATATACTACAGCGTCATCCGCAAAAAGCCTCAGTGAACTTCCGATGTTATCCACAAGGTAATTTATATATAGTGAATAGAAACGGTCGTACGACACTCCTCTTCCTGAGGTCTGATTCCTATCTGTGGGGATACGTAGTCGTGTTGGAACAAGTTGTGTTTTCGAAGACACCAGAAGCTGTTCTTGAGAATTTTCAGACTCCTCACATAGGCCCTTGAATTAACGGTTGACCTATTTGGCAATACATCCACGAAAATGACTTAAACACCATCCCAAAATACTGACATCAAGTCTTTGTTAGCAGAAAGAGCTTCCTTGAAGTAATTCTTTTTCTTGCAAGAGCTGACAATCCAGTGGTTGCCTTTTGTTTTCCGGTTCAAAGTGATGCACCCAGGTTAGGTCAGGTGTAACGGTCCGTGACAGATAGGGCTCTCCATTGAGGTGATATGGCTTTTCTTTGTATCTTGTGGTCTTTTGTGGGCATTCGTGAAACTCACACTTTTGAACATCCAGGAGTCTCATCCAAGTCTCATCCAAGAGTCTCAGCCGGTAACTGTAGAGCCAATTTGTGGAGCTGTGATGCGGTGGTCTGTGCGATTTGCCACATAGTGAACAGCGGATGTGAAAGGGTGTCCCGAACGTGAATAATCATGGAGTTCAACTTCTGGGCTTCCTGACACTTTAACTGTCTTTACCCTTCACTAAACGGACTGTTATCGACTACATCATTTCCTTATAGTGCGCATAGCCGTTTACGGACGATCATCACCGATTCTTTTTCTGCTACCAAGAATTCAACTACAAGACGTTGCTTGTAAGGAGTATTTTGTGTAAACGTCATTTTGATGGTGAAGGACCGTGTCATGCTGCCATTACCTACAAGACACCTGGGGAATTTGCTGTCCAGAAGCGAATAGGGCCTGACTTGACCGAGAAATGTCGACGAATATTGTTCTATTCCTGGTTACTGAAGAGCATCTGAGACGCTTCGCAAAAGTGATGAACTTTAGTCATGACCCAGGTCTTCACCTGAATACGAGAGTGTCTCTTCGTTGCGCAGGAACCTAGTTGAAGGAAACTGGGACAGTCCTGATTCATAAAAAGGAAGAACCGTAACAGCTCCGATATCGCGGAGGCCGAGAGGACCTTGTACCACGAGTAGTCATTTTCGCTCACATGAGAATTCAACGAAAAAATAGATTCTTTGTGCCTTCGTAGTCAACTATGAAATTGTAAGGATGTTGGGATCCAGGAGTGGTAATCAGCTGAGACCACACTCCTCAGAATATTTTTACAATTTATTTCTATCCAGAATTTTTACATAAGGCACACGATGTAACCTGAGCACACTTGATTAGTAAGTTAAGTACTTCTAAGATAATTATTGTTTATCTAAATTCACCAATAATGGGGTCATGTTACACGCATGGGAGAAGCAAGGTTACCCAAGAGACTCATGGATTCAGCAGTAGAGGGTAGGAGGAGTCGGGGCAGACCGAGGAGAAGGTACCTGGATTCGGTTAAGAATGATTTTGAAGTAATAGGTTTAACATCAGAAGAGGCACCAATGTTAGCACTGAATAGGGGATCATGGAGGAACTGTATAAGGGGGGCTATGCTCCAGACTGAACGCTGAAAGGGATAATCAGTCTTAAATGATGATGATGATGACCAATAAATAAATTAGATTCTATAAACATCAACAAGTTTAAAGTTGCCAGTAAGTAAAACAGACTATATAACTTCCAAAATAATTTTTACTTAAAAGGATTTCTGTGCCTTAAACTTAGTAATCAAATGTGTGTGAATTCCTAAGGGACCAAATTGCTTAGGTCATCGGTCCCTACACTTACGCACTACTTAAACTAACTTACGCTAAGAACAACACACACACTCATGCCCGAGGGAGGACTCGAAGCTCCGTTGGGGGGGGGGGGGGGGGGCAGTCCGTGACAAGACGCCTCAAACCGGGCGGCCATTGCGCGGAAAACTCTTAATAAATGACTGGATAGCAATAACAAGAACTAAATTACAACTCACAAAAATTAATAATTCCAAACAGAAGGCCAGCACCGACAAAGGATGTCAAAGACTCTTCCTGAAAAACTCCATTCAGAAGATGGCATGAGCGTATTTACATTCGGCGCAGGTCCCAACAGAACGCCACACCAGTTATAAACAGGAACAATGCAACTCTTATGCTTTAGATCACTATAACAGAAAAAAACAATATTTCTCCTAATGCCTTATCCATAACTCAGCAGCATACGTCAGATTAGCTTACATTCTCCAGTGGCTCGGTTACGACCCACCTCCTTCGGCCCAGTACCAGCTAATACCTAGAGCACCGCCCCTAGGGAGTTTACATTTAACTGGTGACGTTAACTAAATTCACCCTCACCCCGTCTTCAGTGACAGCCTATATCTACAAAGACACCATAATAAGATCCTTACATCCCTCGGGCATGGGTGTGTGTGTTGTCCTTAGCGTAAGTTTGTTTAAGTTAGATTAAGTAGTGTGTCAGTCTAGGGACCGATGACTTCAGCAGTTTAATTCCATCTGAACTTACCACAAAAAAAAGTATCTTTCAATAGTCAATGGCAGTCTCAGGCAGTTCAAAACAAAGTTAAGTTTGCAGTAAAATCCCACCCAGGGGTGCGGTATTTACAGGGGTAATTAAATGAGAAGAGCTCATAAATTACTATTAGTACTCCAGTTAGAAAATTAAAATAGAAGGAACACAACAATATAACATTGTACCACAATGCTTGGCACTTTATTTCCAAATACCAGACACAGAACTAACCTTCGGCAACACGTAAATGATGGGACAGCTGATCAGGCATGAGCACTGTCAAATTTTACCCAAGCAGGTACGACTCGGTGTAGTACCGCCGTCGTCGGATCAGAAGCTGGACCCTCCAGGTGAAAATGTTCCACACGAGCAGTGGAAGGCCACGAAACAACAGAGATGTTTATATGTGGTTACTACTCCCGTCTTTTTTTGAGTCAACAGTCTTCTTACTGGTTTGATGAGGCCCGCCACGAATTCATTTCCTGTGCTCTAATCTCTTCATTTCCGAGTAGCAGTTGCAACCTACGTCCTCAATTATTTGCTGGATGTATTTAAATCCCTGTCTACCTCTACAGTATTTGCCCTCTACGGCTTCCTCTAGTACGATGGAAGTTATTCCGTCATGTCTTAACAGATGTCCTACCATACTCTCCATTCTGCTTGTCAGTGTTTTCTATTTATTCCCCTTCTTCTGAAGCAACATACCACAAATGCTTCCATTCTCTTCCGTTCCGGTTTTTACACATTCCATGTTTCACTACCAAACAATGCGGTGCTCCACAGGTACATTCTCAGAAATTTGTTCCTCAAACTAAGGTTTCTGTTTGATGCTAGTGGGCTTCTGTTAGCCAGGAATGCCTTATTCGCCAGCTCTGTCCTGCTTTAGATATACTCCTTACTCCTACCGCCATGGGTTATTTTGCTGCCATGTAGAAGAAATCTGTAACTTCATCTACTTCGTCATAACCGATTCCGATGTTAAGTTTCATTCTTTTCTAATTTTTGCTATTTCTCACTACTTTCGTCTTTATTTGACTTACTCTCAATCCATACTGCGTACTCTTTAGACTGTTTATTCCATTCAGCAGATCCTGTAATTGTTCTTCACTTTCACTCGGTTTGGAACGTCACAGCGAATCGCAACATTGATCTCGTTTCAACATGAAATTTAATCCCACTGTTGAATCTTTGTTTCGTTTCGTCTTTGCTTCTTCGACGAATAGATTGAACAGTACGGGCGAAGGACTGCATCCCCTGTATTACATCCTTTTTAATCCGAGCACTTCGTTCTTCTCTTCCATTCTTATTGTTCCACTTTGGCTATTGTACATATTGTACACTCCTGGAAATGGAAAAAAGAACACATTGACACCGGTTTGTCAGACCCACCATACTTGCTCCGGACACTGCGAGAGGGCTGGACCATTCGCAACCGTCTCCATGAAGCTGGGCTACGGTCCCGCACACCGTTAGGCCGTCTTCCGCTCACGCCCCAACATCGTGCAGCCCGCCTCCAGTGGTGTCGCGACAGGCGTGAATGGAGGGACGAATGGAGACGTGTCGTCTTCAGCGATGAGAGTCGCTTCTGCCTTGGTGCCAATGATGGTCGTATGCGTGTTTGGCGCCGTGCAGGTGAGCGCCACAATCAGGACTGCATACGACCGAGGCACACAGGGCCAACACCCGGCATCATGGTGTGGGGAGCGATCTCCTACACTGGCCGTACACCACTGGTGATCGTCGAGGGGACATTGAATAGTGCACGGTACATCCAAACTGTCATCGAACCCATCGTTCTACCATTCCTAGACCGGCAAGGGAACTTGCTGTTTCAACAGGACAATGCACGTGCGCATGTATCCCGTGCCACCCAACGTGCTCTAGAAGGTGTAAGTCAACTACCCTGGCCAGCAAGATCTCCGGATCTGTCCCCCATTGAGCATGTTTGGGACTGGATGAAGCGTCGTCTCACGCGGTCTGCACGTCCAGCACGAACGCTGGTCCAACTGAGGCGCCAGGTGGAAATGGCATGGCAAGCCGTTCCACAGGACTACATCCAGCATCTCTACGATCGTCTCCATGGGAGAATAGCAGCCTGAATTGCTGCAAAAGGTGGATATACACTGTACTAGTGCCGACATTGTGCATGCTCTGTTGCCTGTGTCTATGTGCCTGTGGTTCTGACAGTGTGATCATGTGATGTAACTGACCCCAGGAATGTGTCAATAAAGTTTCCCCTTCCTGGGACAATGAATTCACGGTGTTCTTATTTCAATTTCCAGGAGTGTATACACTCCTGGAAATTGAAATAAGAACACCGTGAATTCATTGTCCCAGGAAATGGAAACTTTATTGACACATTCCTGGGGTCAGATACATCACATGATCACACTGACAGAACCACAGGCACATAGCCACAGGCAACAGAGCATGCACAATGTCGGCACTAGTACAGTGTATATCCACCTTTCGCAGCAATGCAGGCTGCTATTCTCCCATGGAGACGATCGTAGAGATGCTGGATGTAGTCCTGTGGAACGGCTTGCCATGCCATTTCCACCTGGCGCCTCAGTTGGACCAGCGTTCGTGCTGGACGTGCAGACCGCGTGAGACGACGCTTCATCCAGTCCCAAACATGCTCAATGGGGGACAGATCCGGAGATCTTGCTGGCCAGGGTAGTTGACTTACACCTTCTAGAGCACGTTGGGTGGCACGGGATACATGCGGACGTGCATTGTCCTGTTGGAACAGCAAGTTCCCTTGCCGGTCTAGGAATGGTAGAACGATGGGTTCGATGACGATTTGGATGTACCGTGCACTATTCAGTGTCCCCTCGACGATCACCAGTGGTGTACGGCCAGTGTAGGAGATCGCTCCCCACACCATGATGCCGGGTGTTGGCCCTGTGTGCCTCGGTCGTATGCAGTCCTGATTGTGGCGCTCACCTGCACGGCGCCAAACACGCATACGACCATCATTGGCACCAAGGCAGAAGCGACTCTCATCGCTGAAGACGACACGTCTCCATTCGTCCCTCCATTCACGCCTGTCGCGACACCACTGGAGGCGGGCTGCACGATGTTGGGGCGTGAGCGGAAGACGGCCTAACGGTGTGCGGGACCGTAGCCCAGCTTCATGGAGACGGTTGCGAATGGTCCTCGCCGATACCCCAGGAGCAACAGTGTCCCTAATTTGCTGGGAAGTGGCGGTGCGGTCCCCTACGGCACTGCGTAGGATCCTACGGTCTTGGCGTGCATCCGTGCGTCGCTGCGGTCCGGTCCCAGGTCGACGGGCACGTGCACCTTCCGCCGACCACTGGCGACAACATCGATGTACTGTGGAGACCTCACGCCCCACGTGTTGAGCAATTCGGCGGTACGTCCACCCGGCCTCCCGTATGCCCACTATACGCCCTCGCTCAAAGTCCGTCAACTGCACATACGGTTCACGTCCACGCTGTCGCGGCATGCTACCAGTGTTAAAGACTGCGATGGAGCTCCGTATGCCACGGCAAACTGGCTGACACTGACGGCGGCGGTGCACAAATGCTGCGCAGCTAGCGCCATTCGACGGCCAACACCGCGGTTCCTGGTGCGTCCGCTGTGCCGTGCGTGTGATCATTGCTTGTGCAGCCCTCTCGCAGTGTCCGGAGCAAGTATGGTGGGTCTGACACACCGGTGTCAATGTGTTCTTTTTTCCATTTCCAGGAGTGTATTAACCATCTCTCCCTATAGCTTACCACTATTTTTCTCAGGATTTTGAACATCTTACATTGTTTGACATTGTCAAACGCGTTTTGCAGGGCGACAAGTCCTATAAACGTGTCTCTATTTTTCTTTTAGTCTTGCTTCCATTATAAACCGCAACTTCAGAGCTGTCGCTCTGGTGGCTTTACCTCTCTAGGGCCAACCCGAGCGCCGTGTAAAACAGCCTCAATTTTCTTTTATATTTTTCATGTATTATTATTGTCAGCAGTTTGGATGCATGAGCTGTTAAGCTGATTGTATGATAATTCTCGCACTTGTCGGCTCTTATGTCCTCGGAATTGTGTGGATGATGTTTTTCCGAAAGTCAGATGGAATTTCGCCACTCATATGTTCTACACATCAACGCGAATAGTCGTTTTGTTGTCACTTCTTTTATTTATTTATTTATTTATTTATTGTTCCGTGGGACCAAATTAAGGAGAAGTCTCCATGGTCTTGGAACGAGTCAATACATGAAATTATAACACGATATTAGAAACAGATAAAATGAAATATAAAAAAAAACATATTCAGGTGACAAGTCGTAAATTTAAATAAAGAAAATCAACAATGTAACACTGGAATTTGCTTAATTTTTTAGCTCTTCCAGGAGCTCCTCGACAGAATAGAAGGAGTGAGCCATGAGGAAGGTCTTCAGTTTAGACTTAAAAGTGTTTGGGGTACTGCTAAGATTTTTGAGTTCTTGTGGTAGCTTATTGAAAATGGATGCAGCAGAATACTGCACTCCTTTCTGCACAAGAGTCAAGGAAGTGCATTCCACATGCAGATTGGATTTCTGCCTAGTATTAACTGACTGAAAGCTGCTAACTCTTGGGAATTGGCTAATATTGCTAACAACAAACGACATTAAAGAAAATATATACTGTGAGGGCATTGTCAGAATTCCCAGACTATTGAATAGAGGTCGACAAGAGGTTCTAGAACTTACACCACATATAGCTCGAACAGCCCGTTTTTGAGCCAAAAATACCCTTTTTGAATCAGAAGAATTACCCCAAAAAATAATATCATATGACATAAGCGTATGGAAATATGCGAAGTAGACTACTTTTCGTGTTGAAGTGTCACTTATTTCAGATACTGTTCTAATGGTAAATAAAGCAGCATTTAGTTTCTGAACAAGATCCTGAACATGGGCTTTCCACAACAGCTTACTATCTATCCGAACTCTTTGAACTTGAACTGTTCCGTCTCGCTTATAATATGCCCATTCTGTCTGATCAAAATATCGGTTCTTGTTGAATTGTGTGTTAGAAACTGTAAAAACTGAGTCTTACTGTGATTTAGCATCAAATTATTTTCCACAAGTCACGAACTTATTTCATGAACTACGTTATTTGATACTGTTTCAATATTACACACAAGATCCTTCACTATCAAGCTGGTGTCAACAGCAAACAGAAATATTTTTGAATCACCTGTAATACTAGAAGGCATATCATTTATATAAATAACAAACAGCAGTGGCCCCAGCACCGACCCTTGGGGAACGCCCAACTTAACAGTACCCCATTGGGACTGAACATCACTACCACTCTCAGTATTGCGGAGAATTACATTCTGCTTTCTGTTCTTAAAGTTAGAGGCGAACCAATTGTAAGCTACTCCCCTTACTCCATAATGGTCGAACTTCTGCAGTAACATTTTGTGGTCAACACAGTCAAAAGCCTTCGTTAAATCAAAGAAAACACCTAGCGTTCGCAACCTTTTATTTAATCCGTCCAAAACCTCACAGAGAAAAGAGAATATAGCATTTTCAGTTGCTAAACCATTTCTAAAACCAAACTGAACATTTGACAGCAAATTATGTGAATTTAAATGCTCCAGTAACCTTGCATATACAACCTTCTCGATAACTTTAGCAAACACCGATGGCATAGAAATAGGTCTATAATTGTCAACATTATCCCTGTCTCCCATTTTATAAAGTGACTTCACTACCGAGTACTTTAATCGGTCAGAAAACCGACCACTCCTAAAGGAAAAGTTACATATATGGCTAAGTACTGGGCTAACATACATAGAACAATACTTCAGTATTCTGCTAGATACCCCGTCATATCCATGAGAGTTCTTGGTCTTTAGTGATTTAATTATTAACTCAATCTCCCTCTTGTCAGTATCATGGAGGAGCATATCAGGTAACAGTCTCGGAACACTTTTTTCTACGAGTGCTATATGATTCCCTGTTGGGACTAGGTTTCTATTTAGTTCACCTGCTATATTCAGAAAGTGATTATTAAATACTGTACATATATGCGACTTATCACTAACACGGACCTTCCCACTACGCACTGATTCTACGAGGTGCATTCAAGTTCTAAGGCCTCCGATTTTTTTTCTCCGGACTGGAAAGAGGTAGAAACATGCGCATTGTTTTAAAATGAGGCCGCGTTCATTGTCAATACATCCCAGAGATGGCAGCACCGTATGGCAGATGGTATTTTACCGCCAGTGGCGAGAATGAGAACTGTTTTCAATACTTAAAATGGGGACGTTTTCCTTGCTTGAACAACGTGCAATCATTCGTTTTCTGAATTTGCGTGGTGTGAAACCAATTGAAATTCATCGACAGTTGAAGGAGACATGTGGTGATGGAGTTATGGATGTGTCGAAAGTGCGTTCGTGGGTGCGACAGTTTAATGAAGGCAGAACATCATGTGACAACAAACCGAAACAACCTCGGGCTCGCACAAGCCGGTCTGACGACATGATCGAGAAAGTGGAGAGAATTGTTTTGGGGAATCGCCGAATGACTGTTGAACAGATCGCCTCCGGAGTTGGCATTTCTGTGGGTTCTGTGCACACAATCCTGCATGACGACCTGAAAATGCGAAAAGTGTCATCCAGGTGGCACGAATGCTGACGGACGACCACATGGCTGCCCGTGTGGCATGTTGCCAAGCAATGTTGACACGCAACGACATGATGAATGGGACTTTCTTTTCGTCGGTTGTGACAATGGATGAGACGTGGATGCCATTTTTCAATCCAGGAACATAGCGCCAGTCAGCTCAATGGAAGCACACAGATTCACCACCACCAAAAAAATTTCGGCTAACCGCCAGTGCTGAAAAAATAATGGTGTCCATGTTCTGGGACAGCGATGGCATAATCCTTACCCATTGCGTTCCAAAGGGCACTACGGTAACAGGTGCATCCTACGAAAATGTGTTGAAGAACAAATTCCTTTCTGCACTGCAACAAAAACGTCTGGGAAGGGCTGCTCGTGTGCTGTTTCACCGAGACAACGCACCCACACATCGAGCTAACGTTACGCAACAGTTTCTTCGTGATAACAACTTTGAAGTGATTCCTCATGCTCCCTACTCACCTGACCTGGCTCCTAGTGACTTTTGGCTTTTTCCAACAATGAAAGACACTCTCCGTGGCCGCACATTCACCAGCCGTGCTGCTATTGCCTCAGCTATTTTCCAGTGGTCAAAACAGACTCCTAAAGAAGCCTTCGCCGCTGCCATGGAATCATGGCGTCAGCGTTGTGAAAAATGTGTACGTCTGCAAGGCGATTACGTCGAGAAGTAACGCCAGTTTCATCGATTTCGGGTGAGTAGTTAATTAGAAAAAAAATCGGAGGCCTTAGAACTTGAATGCACCTCGTATATCCTCGACCTGTCTCTGCAGACCAGCCACTTCCTTTACGACTGACCATACGGATTTAATTTTATCCTGAGACTTAGCTATTCTATCTGCATACCACATACTTTTGGCCTTCTTAATAATATTTTTAAGCACCTTACAATACTGTTTGTAATGGGCTGCTGCATTTAGATTTTGACTGTTTCTAACGTTTTGATATAATTGCCACTTTGTTCTACAAGATATTCTTATCCCTCTAGTCAGCCACCCAGGCTGCCGGTTTGTGCTAGTACCCTGTTTTGAACGTTCTAACGGAAGGCAACTTTCAAATAGCACGAGGAAAGTCTTGAGAAAAGCATTATACAGTATTTATCGTCTACTGTATCAGCGCTATAAACATCTTGCCACTCTTGTTCCTTGATAAGGTTTACAAAGGTCTCTACAGCAATTGGATCAGCTTTCCTAAACAGCTGATGACTATATTTAACACGTGTTGCAGCACAAAAATCTTTTAGAGTTAAAATTTGTGCATCATGATCTGAAAGGCCATTCACCTTTTTGCTAACAGAATGCCCTTCTAGGTACTTCTCCAAATGATTTTAGAAATTCTGACGGAATATTCTCTACCCCTTCTGCCTTATTTAATCTTATGTCTTCCATTCTCATAGCCAGCTCCAAACTGAGAAACCCCGCCACCTTTGCAATCTGGCGACCGTTACTGAGCGTGGCCAATGTTGACACGATCGCCGCTGTTAGGAAACGATGTGGCCAATGTTCTGTCTTCTGTCTCACGCTTGGGCATCGTGCTTACAGCGGCGAATGAGGAACCCACGCCCTCTCGCGACGCCCCGGGGAATCTCCTAACACCACAGGTCGAGCACCGACGCTAGCTCATGGGATATCGATACAACCGTATCAAACTCAACACATTTCATCCTTGTGAAACTGAGTTTTTAGCTTACTATAAAAAATATCATTTCCATGCATTCGTGAAAACATCGCTATTTGGTGGACCCAGAGAGCTCTAAGTTGTGAAGAGTATTCCAGTTCTGCAAGTTTTGGCGATTACTTACTTCTAGAGTCCCACCGGTCTTCCAGATGCTTTGATTGAACTTGTACTACAGACAAAAATCGCATACAACAATAAATCAAGCTGTGAAACATAGCGAAACACTGCAGTCCCTTATTTTGGACTGTTGAGATACGGTTCTGTTCGTCCAAGTTTTCCATTTATGCGACTATTGCTTCTGTTGAAGTCATTCGTGTCCCTCGGCAATACTGTTTGTATCAAATCGAAATTCGCGGAAGGTCATCTTTACATTTGTATGATTACACGCAAACGCCACTTGTTTAAATTTTCATGCATGATGGGAATTTCTTTATTTCCATCTATGATCACAAACGTTTTAGGTCCTCAGACTATCGGTTTCAGACAGCGATCACCATCTTCAGATCTGTTTTAAAAACATATCCTAATATAATGAATATCAGTGCTTATGACGTCATATTTCTTGAATTATGCGTCGTACGATGATATATTCGTGAGGGTTCGTTCAGAGGCATATTGGAATAAACTAGAGATGAAAATACAGGTCTTGCTTGTTTTTTTGCTGGTTATGTGTGGATACTGTCTGCGACATATGTTACGATAAAGTTAGAAGCAAAGAAGTAATAAATTTAAAGGTCATGGATAATTGATTCTGCGCATCTCTTGCTTTATGTGTCTTACAACCATATAATATAGTAGGTACATGCAGCGATGTATGCGGATATTGTCTGCAAAATGTGTTGTAAATAGTTACTAGAAAGCAGTCATAATAGTAAACGTCATGCACGATTCGGCAGTTTTTCACGCATCTAAGTGTTTTTGACGTCATATCTCCTGAACTATGTGTGGTAGCATGATATAATTTTGTAGATACATTTAGCGGTTTATGCGGATACCGTCTGCGAAATTCATTACGAATAGACTTAGTAGCACAGTAATAATAAATTTAAACGTCATGAATGACGCGGCAGCTTTTCACTCATCTCATTATTTATGAGGTCATATTTCCTGAACTGTCACCCCCACAGCGGTTGTTGCCAGACGGCGAGGGATATGATTACCAAGTTGGTTGAAACCGGTCGAGTGGTTCAGGAGGAGAAATGGAATATACACACATACATAAATCCATTTTTATAGTATGTATGGATATAGGAAAATTTAATTTTAAGATAAGATATGTTTTTGGGTGGGGTCCGCCTTTAGCAAAACACAATTTTGTTTTTTGTCCCAGACATGTTTCATTGCAGTTGCAGCAGCATCAGTGGGTTTTTTTATCGTTATGGCTGTTCAACATGAGGAAATGTTCTTTACTGTTTAAATACATGTAAATATTAGTTTCCAAACCGTAATTACAGATCTTTGAAGAGCACATAAAATTGTGTAATCATACCTTCTTACCACATAGTGTGGTTTTTCTACTGTATTACGTTTTTACAGCGTCTGTTTTTCTTTACAGTTTGTCAGCTGCAATTATATACAACTAAATGTAGGCAAAATATTTACGCAAAAATTACGATTTCTATACTGTTATGGTTGTGCCTGAGATTAATAATTTATGAGAAAGGTTTTATGTGTGTGTGTGTGTGTGTATCTATTTACACTGTGTTTCACTTACATTTTCTTTTTTCGTCATCTTGATTGTTAAGTTCTGTGAATTGAATTGTCAGCCTCACTATCTCTGTCACTGTTTACCAGCTCTAATAACAAGATGGCGGACAATGGAACAGTTGAAGGTGTGAAAACAAAATGGCGGACAGTTGAGAGAGAGAGAGGGGGGGGGGGGAGAGAGTGGGTTTGAGGATTTATCATTATTTATTTTTAGTTTTCTGTGTGTGTATGTATGTATGTGTCTATGTGTGCATGTAAGGGGGGGGGAGTCCTATAGGTTGGTGTTATCTAATAATTCTTTGAGGGCAGAGAACAGAGTGCAGAGAGCTGTGTATTCATTTATTACTTGCTTTTCTTCAACTATGCCTTTTGTACTTGATAATTTTCTTCAATTATTAGTTATTGTGGGGGGCTGTTGCTGCATTTGAGAATTTTCAAATCAGTGTTGATGTCTGTTGGGCTATGTTTATTGACCATAAGACGTTCAGCAAATGTGGAATGACAGCTGTTACTTTTTAATGCCCTTCTGTGTTCTGTATATCTGGTATTAAAGTTTCTGCTTGTAAATGTAAATAGCTACACACACACACACACACACACACACACACAAAACCTTTCACATCAATTATTAATCAGAGGAATAGCCATAACAGTATAGAAATCGTAATTTTTTCGTAAATATTTTGCCTACTTTAAGTTGTGTATAGTTGCAGGTTACAAACTGTAAATAAATAAATAAATAAAATAAAACCACTGTAAAAAACGTAATACAGTAGACAAATCACACTATATGGTAAGAAGGTATGATACACAATTTTATGTGCTCTTCAGAAATCTGTAATTACGATTTAGAAACTAATATTTACATGGATTTAAACAGTAAAGAACATTTCCTCATGTTGAACACCCATAACAATAAAAAAAACCCTGATGATGCTGCAACTGCAGTGAAACATATCTGGGACAAAAAACAAAATTATGTTTTGCTAAAGGAGGAGCCCACCCAGAAACATATGCTATTGTTAAAGCAAACAAAGACAAAAGAGCTTCAACCTCAAGATGATTACTTTTATGAGTTTCAAATTTGATGTTTCTTCTGTACGTGTGTGAAATTCCGAACCATTCCGACAGACGGCAGAACTGTAGTGAATGACAGTTAGCTGACTTTCCTGAACAGGTTTGGCTGTTGCGGTGCACATACCTTTAGGAATGGTTAAAGGTCTCTCATAGAAATTGGCACTCCATAGTTCTCCTTGTATACTTGTGGTGGTTATCATCGTCGCTTGAATATACATTCCTTTGTCAGCCTGAGTACTTTTTTAGATTCGATTAGAGCTTCCCAGTTCAACTGTGTGAAATATTAACTGGAGCTCGTCTCGTTGACTGTAATGGCAAGAGTCTGTCTCCCAGAGCAATCGTTGTTGTGCGGAACTGTTGGGGTAGTTTTGTCAGCCTGGAGCTCTAAAGTTTCACAGTCCATGACCACTTGTAATGCCTGTAAAAGATCTATACAAGGTCACAATTACGGCTGAGTTTTGCCGAAGGACAAATACATAAAGCTTTATTGTGAAGTTCCGGTTGGTTGGACGAATTTTCCTATTTCAGTCTTGAGCAGAATAGCCTTTACATGTTGAAACAGGAACTTCTACAGCTGGTAATCATAAGCATCCGATATTCGGGGAAAATAATGCTCTAGAATCGAGTAATGCCTGGCAGATAGATCATCGCTGTTGTACCAGAGCGTCGGCAGAATGAAAGTTCTGGCTGATTTGGTTGATTATGTTGCTTATTTCTTACAAATTTTTGTTAAAAACAGCAAACCAATAGTAATTTCAATAAATACAATTTACTTTAAGTTTATGTGCTACAAACTGATTTTCACTGCCCAGGGACAATGGTAAAGTTACAGAAATACAACAGGAGCTGAGTGGGATTGATATGATATTTATCAGAACAGTTAAAACCAATTTTAAATCACCAGGCAGAAAGGCCATTGTAAAAACAATACAAGATGAGTAGAGGGGTTTACTATTTATTTACCAAAACAATTAAAATTGAATTTGAATCCCCACCGAAGTCAAGTATTCACATCGCTGGGTAAGTGGGCCCATGTGCGCGACTTCAGCGCGTGGGGTTCAGGTTTTTGAGGCTTGAGTCTGACAGGCGGTGTTTTTTTTTTTTTTTCATTGCGGTAGACAACAATGTATTTACATTAAGGTAAGATTTATTACCTCATTTACCTGTCTCGTGCTTCCAGCTTGTCTATTCCGAAGTACACTACAGTAGAAACTTACCGCATTGCGTCACAAGTAAATGAGTATAAGCTTCCGAACTGCGTCGTTACCTGTCAGTGTACGTTTCTTTCACTAAATAAAAAGGAAAGAAACACAAAATAAGAATAGCTTTTACTTGGTTAAGGCAAGGACAATAATTCTGTAACTTGTACGTTTACAATAGATCACATTTACGAAAGGTGTTAGAAATCTGGATCGATTGGTTCGAAAGCAAGTATTGCATCGCTCAATCACCCGTTCATTATCAAGCCCAATCACTGCACATGTTGCGAGATACGTCATCTGTTGAGGCCACTTGTCTCAGCAAATTTAAGTCGCTTCGGCCGTTTGTAAACCTTAATAAGAATCACCATGTATAAACTCGATGAAGTATTGAAGCGATGTTTGATACACTTTTGTTTTGAGTTTTTTTTTTGCTTTATCTTTTTCTTGAGGGAATTGCGGTTTCCTAAATGGTTCAAATGGCTCTGAGCACTATGGGACTTAACATCTGAGGTCATCAGTCCCCTAGAACTTAGAACTACTTAATCCTAACTAACCTAACGACATCACACACATCCATGCCCGAGGCAAGATTCGAACCTACGACCGTAGCGGTCGCGCGATTCGAGACTGAAGCGCCTAGAACCGCTCGGCCACACCGGCCGGCAATTGCGTTTACTAGGGCTATATGACAATTCTGTAGTGTTTCGGTTACTTTTATTACACTATCCCTCTGTTTCACGTAGGAAGGTATAGGGAAGGGGAAGCGAGAGATTTATAGGACACACTCTACGTAAGCCACACATTTCTCGTCAGACTGTGTTGATGTTCTCTGCATAGTACAATGAAATTACGACGTTTAGACTCGAAATCCGTATTTTTTAAAGTACGTGGTGAGTGAAGTCATTTATGGGTCATAAGGTTAAAGTGAATGTTATATGCATTACACTCTCAATTTCAACATATAAAGGGCTGTACTTCCGCCACTCAAGGCCACCAAAGGCTTCTGAAGGTTTGTGATTTTTGCCTCAATAATTTATAAAACACTGGTGTGTAAAATTTTAGGACTAATGTACCTTTTGCATTATGTGTCACTGAGGAGTAATATAGGTCATGGAACTTGGGCCGAACATAGAAACAGCTACAGTATAGTACAGGAAGGTAACTGAAAGAAATATGCACGAGACGTACAGAAATGACAGTTTCATTCAACAAGAATAATTACACTGAAATCACCGCCATTTATGAGGGTCCGCTCGACATTACAGAAGGGAGTACTAGATTCTTAAGTCTAACGGATTGTGTGATCACCACGGGTGGAAGAGCATGCGCTACAACGTATTCCCATGTTGGCCACGAGGTTGGTAAGGAATTCTTGTGGTAGGGCGTCCCATTCCTGCTGGATGGTCATTGGTACATATGGAAGTTCTGGAACACGTCTCCCTAACGCACCCCCACACGTGCTTGACAGGGTTCAAGTCGGGGGAACAGGCAGAACAGTCCAATCGCCGAATATATACTCATTCCAAAAATGCCTCCACCAGCGCTGGTCGATGCGACCGCGCATTGTTATCCAGAAAAATGAGGTAAGGGTTGAATGCACAGCAGAATAGAAGCACACGGGGGAGGACTAAAATGCCGCAATAACGTTGAGCATTGAGTATACCATGTTCAAATATTTCCAATTGTGCAAAGAGTTTAAGGACTGGATCAGGAGTGGGGCAGTGTGCTCTTCTTGGAAGACAGTAGATTCAGTCTTTATAGTGATTTTAGTGGTACTCTCATATACCACGGAGCGGCACACGTAAGTGTGAGGTAACGGGAGAATTGTGGTGCCCTGAAAATACACCACGGGACATTAAAATTGCTACACTTCGAAGATGACGTGCTACAGACGCGAAATTTAACCGACAGGAGAAGATGCTGTGGTATGCAAATAATTAGCTTTTCAGAGCATTCACACGAGGTTTGGCGCCGGTAGCGACACCTACAACGTGCTGACATGAGGAAAGTTCCCAACCGATTTCTCATACACAAACAGCAGTTGACCGGCGTTACCTGGTGAAACGTTGTTGTGATGCCTCGTGTAAGGAGGAGAAATGCGTACCATCAAGTTTCCGACTTTGATAAATGTCCGATTGTAGCCTATCGCGATTGCGGTTTAACGTATCGCGACATTGCTGCTCGCGTTGGTCGAGATCCAATGACTGTTAGCAGAATATGGAATCTGTGGGTTCAGGAGGGTAATACGGAACGCCGTGCTGGATCCCAACGGCCTCGTATCACTAGCAGTCGAGATGACAGGCATCTTATCCCCATGGCTGTAACGGATCGTGCAGCCACGTCTCGATCCCTGAGTCAACAGACGGGGACGTCCTCAAGATCCCTGCGAAACCTTACATTTCAGCAAGATAATGCACGACCGCATGTTGCAGGTCCTGTACGGGCCTTTCTGGATACAGAAAATGTTCGACTGCTGCCTTGGCCAGCACATTCTCCAGATCTCTCACCAACTGAAAACGTCTGGTCAATGGTGGCCGAGCAACCGGCTCGTCACAATACGCCAGTCACTACTCTTGATGAACTGTGGTATCGTGTTGAAGCTGCATGGGCAGCTGCACCCGTATACGCCATCCAAGCTCTATTTGACTCAATGCCCAGGCGTATCGAGGCCGTTATTACGGCCAGAGGTGGTTGTTCTGGGTACTGTTTTCTCTGGATCTATGCCCCAAAATTGCCTGAAAATGTAATCACATGTCAGTTCTAGTAGTGTACAAGTAACACCCAGCAAGTAATTTCCAAAATCTAAACGGTTAATCCGATTTTGTCGATCGATGTGTCTTTAGAAAGCTATTAGTGTAAACCTGAATTGGTACGACCTACAGGCAAGTAACGTGAATAGTACATGAGTTATTGGAGGTCAAAGTGGCCGATTACTATCGATCGTGTCAGGCCATAAGTACTCCACAGTTACACGAAAAAATGGTAGCAGCATATTTATAAATTTATGTATTCGTCTATGTCTTTGGTTATATCCGATATATACTGTTCATGAAGAAATTGGTCAAATATTTACTGTGTTTTAGAAAGCACACAGACATTAGGCTACTGGCCTACATATGGTTTCTATTCCTTTGATATATGTTTATTTGATTTGTTTATGTTTTTAATAATGTCTAGAGAGTGTTTACGGTCCAGCCGTAGGAATATTTATTTACTTTCAAGTTACTTAAATGTAAATCCAGTATTTCGTATGTGATTCAATACGTTTGTGAGTGTGCGTTGGCTTGGAGAAATGGCGGGAGTGTTCTAGCCAATCACAGCGCTCGTTAATTGGGAGACTGATTGGAAGTGCTGGACGGGACAAGAGAGTTCTGGACGAGGAGGCGCGATGGGCCGTCACGCGAACTACGTGGAGAGTGGAGCAGTTTGCACGTGGTTGCAGGAGATAGAAATATTTCGTAGTGCCGACATGTGCACTATTGACATTTCCGTGGCTTCTGCAGTGAAGACGTAGTATGCGTTCAGAAGTGAATATCTCATGAGTTATGTTATTCCTCATAACTTATTACGTGAAGTAGGAATCTATTGTTTTCCTGTTGTTCAACTTACATTTTATTTAATTGCTGGACCGTCGACACCAATAAGTGTTTTGCAGTAATAAACGGCATTCTTAACGGTACCTCTGCTATGGTACTCGTCATTTAAAGTCGTTAAAAATAGTACCTGCAGGTTTTACCTAATTGCAACCTTCCATTTATAAATTTATATGCCACATTCAAAATTCACAATTCATATTGTATGCTGTAGGCTCAGCAGTATTTGGCTTGAAATGCGGCAACTTCGTATCTCAGCCCCTACACAACGAAATCAGAAAACTTTCAATATTTCAACTCTGAGTCTGAGGGTACGTAGTTGAGGGCCACATTTGTATTTGAAAGTCCGCATAAAGCATCGAGGAATATTGTCGAACGTGATTGTTTTGGTTGTAAAGGTATTATAAAAAGGGGGGAGGGGCGTAAAGGTAGTACAGGTGTTATGATATTGTGGGGGAGGGGGTGTAATGTTGCATGGGCGACCTGAGTTACAAATCTCTGAACACAGTCCACTTACCGATCAACGTTACTGTGACACTGTAGTCCTTTTCCATGTGTGTCTTTTCAGAAATGCATTCGGTCCTGAATTCGTTTTTATGCAGGTTTTTTCATGTGCATGTTCATGTCCCACACCGCTGTGCACATGCCCCAGGAGAGCATGAAAAGGAGGAATGAAAAAGCATAAACACATATTTCTGCTTTGGATCATGTTAAAATTTCGTGTAATAGTTTCTGATGCTGCCTAGTGGCTCCACCTTGCATATCAGAGCAAATCACGCTCCACTCCAAAAGGGTGAGATCGTATTTATTGAGGTTGTAGCCAGCAGTATCGGTAAAAAATGACTGACTCGTTCGGTGTGTGTGGGAGGGCGGGGGGGTAGCGGGGGGGGGGGGGATGTCGGTAGTGTCAGAGACTGTCAAGAACTTCGCCCTATTGTACATCGCACTGCAGGTTGCCGTTATCAACCGTGATGTGTAAAAGCAACGCCAAAAGGGAAGGGGTGGTTTCATGCACGCCACTTATGACGGCTCTGACGACAAACCTGCGTTTCTAGCGTTTGTAGATTTAGAGTAAGGTTTTACAACGTTGACTGAAATACTCTCTTTCAATTTCTGAAGGTGACGTGGGTGAAATACAGGGAGCGAAACGCTATTTACAATTAGTACAGAAACCAGAGCCCAATTATAAGAGTTAATGGGCACGAAAGGGAAGCAGTGGTTGGGAAGGGAGTGAGAGTGACAAACAGACCCGAACTATTTGAAACAGTTAACGTAGAACAGGGAATCAGCGACCATAAAGCGGTTACTGCATCAATGATTTCAGCCGTAAATAGAAATATTAAAAAGTTATGAAGATTTTTCTGTTTAGCAAAAGTGACAAAAAGCAGATTTCAGAGTACTTGACGGCTCAACACAAAAGTTTTCTCTGAAGTACAGATAGTGTTGAGGATCAGTGGACAAAGTACAAAACCATCGTACAATATGCTTTAGATGAGTATGTGCCAAGCATGATCGTAAGAGATGGAAAAGAGCCACCGTGGTACAACAGCCGAGTTAGAAAACTGCTGCGGAAGGAAAGGGAACTTCACAGCAAACATAAACATAGCCAAAGCCTTACAGACAAACAAAAATTACGCTAAGCGAAATGTAGTGTAAGGAGGGCTATGCGAGAGGCGTTCAATGAATTCGAAGGTAAAGTTCTATGTGCTGACCTGGCAGAAAATCCTAAGTAATTTTGGTCTTATGTCAAAGTGGTAGGTGGATCAAAACAAAATGTCCAGACACTCTGTGACCAAAATTGTACTGAAACAGAGGATGACAAACTAAAGGCCGAAATACTAAATGTCTTTTTCCAAAGATGTTCCACAGAGGAAGACTGCACTGTAGTTCCTTCTCTAGATTGTCGCACAGATGACAAAATTGTAGATATCGAAATAGATAACAGAGGGATAGGAAAACAATTAAAATCACTAAAAAGAGGAAAGGCCATTGGACCTGATGGGATACCAGTTCGATTTTACACAGAGTACGCGAAGGAACTTGCCCCCCTTCGTGCAGCGGTGTACCATAGGTTTCTAGAGGAGCGTAGCGTTCCAAAGGATTGGAAAAGGGCACAGGTCATCCCCGTTTGCAAGAAGGGACGTCGAACAGATGTGCAAAACTATAGACGTATGTCTCTAACGTTGATCAGTTCTAGAATTTTGGAACACGTATTATGTTCGAGTATAATGACTTTTCTGGAGACTAGAAGTCTACTCTGTAGGAATCAGCATGGGTTTCGAAAAAGACGATCGTGTGAAACTCAGCTCGCGCTATTCGTCCACGAGACTCAGAGGGTCGTAGACACGGGTTCCCAAGTTGATGCCGTGTTTCTTGACTTCCGCAAGGCGTTTGATACAGTTCCCCACAGTCGTTTAATGAACAAAGTAAGAGCATATGGACTATCAGACCAATTGTGTGATTGTATTGAAGAGTTCCTAGATAATAGAACGCACCATTTCATTCTCAATGGAGAGAAGTCTTCCGCTGTAAGAGTGATTTCAGGTGTGCCGCAGGGGAGTGTCGTAGGACCGTTGCTATTCACAATATACATAAATGACCTTGTGGATAACATCGGAAGTTCACTGATGCTTCTTGCTGGTGATGCTGTAGTATATCGAGAGGTTGTACCAATGGGAAACTGTACTGAAATGCAGGAGGATCTGCAACGAATTGACGCATGGTGCAGGGAATGGCAATTGAAACTCAATGTGACAAGTGTAATGTGCTGTGTATACATAGAAAGAAAGATCCTGTATCATTTAGCTACAATATAGCAGGTCAGCAGCTGGAAGCAGTTAATTCCATAAATTATCTGGGAGTAGGCATTACGAGTGATTTAAAATGGAATGACCACATAAAATTAATCGTCAGTTAAGCAGATGCCAGACTGAGATTCATTGGAAGAATCCTAAGGAAATGCAATCGGAAAACAAAGGAAGTACGTTACAGTACACTTGTTCGCCCACTGCTTGAATACTGCTCACCGGTGCGGGATCCATACCAGATAGGGTTGATAGAAGAGATAGAGAAGATCCAACGGAAAATAGTGCGCTCCGTTATAGGATCATTTAGTAATCTCGAAAGCGTTACGGAGATGATAGATAAACTCCAGTGCAAGACTCTGCCAGAGAGACGCTCAGTAACTCGGTACGGGCTTTTGCTGAAGTTTCGAGAATATACCTTCACCGATCAGTCAAGCGCCGGCCGCGGTGGTCTAGCGGTTCTAGGCGCTCAGTCCGGAAACGCGCGACTGCTACGGTCGCAGGTTCGAATCCTGCCTCGGGCATGGATGTGTGTGATGTCCTTAGGTTAGTTAGGTTTAAGTAGTTCTAAGTTCTAGGGGACTGATGACCACAGATGTTAAGTCCCATAGTGCTCAGAGCCATTTTTTTCGATCAGTCAAGCAGTATATTGCTCCCTCCTTCGTATGTCTCGCGAAGAGACCACGAGGATCAAATCAGAGGGATTAGAGTCCACACAGGGACGTGCCGACAATCTTTCTTTCCACGAGCAATACGAGACTGGAATAGAAGGGAGAACCGATTGAGGTACTCAAATTACCCTCCGTCACACACCGTGAGGTGGCTTGCGGAGTATGGATGTAGATATAGAGGTAGATGTAGACACGATTGTAGCCTATCCCCGATGTTATTCAATTTCTATACTGAGCAAGCAGTAAAGGAAACAAAAGAAAAATTTGAAGTAGGCATCAAAATTCATGGAGAAGAAATAAAAACTTTGATATTTGCTGATGACATTGTAATTCCGTCAGAGACAGCATAGGACTTGGGAGAGCAGTTGAACGGAATGGATAGTGTCGTGAAAGGAGGATATAAGATGAAAATCAACAAAAGTGAAACGAGGATAATGGATTGCATTCGAATTACATCAGGTGATGCAGAGGGTATTATATTAGGAAATGACACACTTTACGTAGTAGATGAGTTTTGCTATTTGTGGAGCAAAATAACTGATGATGGTCGAAGTAGAGAGGATATAAAATGTAGACTGGCCTTGGCAAGGAAAAAAGTTTGTGAAGAAGAGAAATTTGTTAACATCGAGTATAGTTTTAAGTATTTGTGTGGAGCGTAGCCATGTATGGAAGTGAAACATATACGATAAATAGTTTGGACAAGAAGAGAATAGAAGCTTTCGAAATGTGGTGCTACAGAAGAATGCTGAAGATTAGGTTGGTAGATCACGTAACTAATGAGGAGGTACAGAATAAAATTGGGGAGAAGAGGAATTTGTGGCACAACTTCAATAGAAGAAGCGATCGGTTGGTAGGACACGTTCTGAGGCATCAAGGAATTACCAATTTAGTACTGAATGGAAGCGTGGAGGGTAAAAATCATAGGGAAAGACCAAGCGACGAATACAGTAAGCAGATTCAGAAGCAAGTATGTTGCAGTAGTTACTCAGATATGAAGAAGCTTGCACAGGATAGAGTAGCATGGAAAGCTATATCAAACCATTCTCTGGGCTGAAGACCACAACAACAACAACAACAAAAACAACAACATGAAAGCTTCTGAGGCATTTTGGCGTTGCATTATGTCCAAATGGTTTTTCCCGGCCATCTGTAAGAAAACCCATGCCTTCAATGGTCGACATCGCTATTGTCACCCCCGTCGAGGATGCAAGAGAAGGGGTGAAATGTGAATAAGGGGAGGTGTGATGATCTACCCACAATGTTTGACACGTCCACAGAGGCTTGGGAAGAAATATGGAGCAATTTGGTGCCAATGTGACAACCTTATCACTCACCTCACATGAACTTCCAAGCTCTGTCCTTTTTTGTGTGTGTGTAGACGACTTGCTATTTGCAGCACCACCGAGGTCGAGTATGAAGTGGCAGGACGCCACGATTTCGCACAGTTACAGAGAAAGGTGGTAGGCATTTTAGAGCAAAAATCCGGACTTCTCCGTCGTCAAAGGAGAAAATGACGAGGTTTCGAAAAAGTTACCATTTAATGTTGTTGGTCAGTGTAGAGTTAAGCTGTCTGAAAAGCGCTATTTTATTTTGTACTAGCACTAGCTTAAAAGACTTTTCCCTTTCATATTAAATTTGTCTGAATTTGATGTGGTAGGAGCCATATTATTTTCACAAACATTTCTGTCATCTTAGCAATATAAAATAAACGTAATTTTTACGAAAGTGTTTGAGGTTAAAAGAATTTCTGTACTGATTACAAAACTGCTCGCAGATTCGGTGAGTCTGTAACATATCTGCAGTCACAGATAATTTAATATTTTTGTTTATGTTTTAGTAATACGAAACCAGCAGAAGTGTCAGGGTTATAGTGGTATCCGTGAAACATGATATTTTGTGCTCCAGCATTAGTTGAATAACCATTTTTCAAAACAGTCGTTTACACGAATTTCAGTTTTGCACAACAGCTTACTTAGTTCCTATATAGTACGATTTTGAAATTAGTTAGCCCCCACCAAACTTTTTAACCTATTGTGATCTTTTGTTGTTACAGATCCTCAGTTGAATTTGTGGTTTTGAATGTAACTGGTTTCAACATTCGAAATATAGAGTTCTTAAAGCACTCCTAGAATACACATTTAGAAGGTTTACGTGGTATCTATGGAATATGGAAACAACCGGCAATGATGTGCTGTTGTTATATATATATATATATCTTATTTATAAGAAAAGAAATGAATTGACCCAACACATGTTGGGTTAGCGTCAAAGAGTTTGCTGCTAGGGGTCGTGATCACTTTGCTTCGATAATCTATTACGAAATTATATCACACAGGTCTGTATTATTGCGGGACGTGGTTCACTGATGCTACTCGAAAGATCTGAAAGAAAATATGGAGCTATACGATCGAGTGATATGTCACTGACGGTCGTAGTGATACTGAGTGTGATAAGAACCGTATGGCGAGGAGCCATCCAGTGCTTCATCCTTGACTGGTTTCAGGGCATAGCGAAATTTAGGATGACAAGTGGTCGTAAAAAGTTATCAGGTCCGTGTCAGAAACGCGTTTACGAGGCAATTCTGTGGGAAAACCGCAGCTTCTGCTGATAGCGGGTCCACTACGGGCGATAGAGTGCAATAAAACAGAACAGCCTCTAGTAATGGCGGTTTTTGTTTGCTCTCTTTGTGTATCACCAAACTTTGGCGGGAAAAATCCTGAAAACCTGTGTGAATGGAAGTGCGGTGGGGAGCGCTGAGCGGAATGTGCTAATGGAGCCTGGGAGGCGTAAATCAGAGGCGAGCTGGGATAATGCAGCTCGCCCTGTCACACCCCGAGACCATAAATTAGCGGTTAAAAAGTAATCACGCCTGCGGTAAGCGCAAGGGTTGGGGGCGGTAATAAAAGGTGTATCATAATTAAAGGCGCAAACGTATACACTGGAAAGTACACGACACTAGAAGCAAAAAAGCCTATTAATATGTTCTCTAAAATGAATACCTTAAGAGTTACGAGAACTTCTTCATCTTCAATACTGTGAAACAATTGGCAGCTAATGCATGTTCTTCGCTTTGAGTATTTTGAGAGGTGGTAGAATGAACCGGAAAAAAATTTCGGTAAGCGTGGGGTCTTATGTGCATACCTTAAGGACTATGAGCAATTGCTCAGTTTCGCTATCGTGAAACGCTCCTGCCGATAAAGTGCTCCTAGCTTTTAAGGTTTGTATTATGTAATCCACGTTTAGTAGATTTTTTTTCCTGATCTGGTCAGTACTATCACGTGGCAAAACATTGAAAGCAAAGAGCGTGCATTAGAAAGGATTCGTTCCAAAGTATTGAAGTTGAAGAAGTGCTCGTAGCACTTGAGGTATGCATCTACATCTACATTCTACATTTTTACTCCGCAAGCCACCCAACGGTGTGTGGCGGAGGGCACTTTACGTGCCACTGTCATTACCTCCATTTCCTGTCCCAGTCGCGTATGGTTCGCGGGAAGAACGACTGCTGGAAAGCCTCCGCGCGCGCTCGAATCTCTCTAATTTTACATTCGTGATCTCCTCGGGAGGTATAAGTAGGGGGAAGCAATATATTCGATACCTCATCCAGAAACGCACCCTCTCGAAACCTGGACAGCAAGCTACACCGCGATGCAGAGCGCCTCTCTTGCAGAGTCTGCCACTTGAGTTTCCTAAACATCTCCATAACGCTGTCACGCTTGCCAAATAACCCTGCGACGAAACGCGCCTCTCTTCTTTCGATCTTCTCTGTCTCCTCTGTCAACCCGACCTGGTGCGGATCCCACACTGATGAGCAATACTCAAGTATAGGTCGAACGAGTGTTTTCTAAGCCACCTCCTTCGTTGATGTACTACATTTTCTAAGGACTCTCCCAGTGGATCTCAACTTTGTGCCCGCCTTACCAACAATTAATTTTATATGAACATTCCACTTCAAATCGTTCCGTACGCATACTCCCAGATATTTTACAGAAGTAAGTGCTACTAGTGTTTGTTCCGCTATCATATAATCATACAATAAAGGATCCTTCTTTCTATGTATTCGCAATATATTACATTTGTCTATGTTAAGGGTCGGTTGCCACTCCTTGCACCAAGTGCCTATCCGCTGCAGATCTTCCTGCATTTCGCTGCAATTTTCTAATGCTGCAACTTCTCTATATACTACAGCATCATCCGCGAAAAGCCGCATGGAACTTCCGACACTATCTACTAGGTGATTTATATATATTGTGAAAAGCAATGGTCCCATAACACTACCCTGTGGCAAGCCAGAGGTTACTTTAACGTCTGTAGAGTCTCTCCATTGAGAACAACATGCTGTGTTCTGTTTGCTAAAAACTCTTCAATCCAGCCACACAGCTGGTCTGATATTCCGTAGGCTCTTACTTTGTTTATCAGGCGACAGTGCGGAGCTGTATCGAACGCCTTCTGGAAGTCAAGGAAAATGGCATCTACCTGGGAGCCTGTATCTAATACACTCCTGGAAATGGAAAAAAGAACACATTGACACCGGTGTGTCAGACCCACCATACTTGCTCCGGACACTGCGAGAGGGCTGTAAAAGCAATGATCACACGCACGGCACAGCGGACACACCAGGAACCGCGGTGTTGGCCGTCGAATGGCGCTAGCTGCGCAGCATTTGTGCACCGCCGCCGTCAGTGTCAGCCAGTTTGCCGTGGCATACGGAGCTCCATCGCAGTCTTTAACACTGGTAGCATGCCGCGACAGCGTGGACGTGAACCGTATGTGCAGTTGACGGACTTTGAGCGAGGGCGTAAAGTGGGCATGCGGGAGGCCGGGTGGACGTACCGCCGAATTGCTCAACACGTGGGGCGCGAGGTCTCCATAGTACATCGATGTTGTCGCTAGTGGTCGGCGGAAGGTGCACGTGCCCGTCGACCTGGGACCGGACCGCAGCGACGCACGGATGCACGCCAAGACCGTAGGATCCTACGCAGTGCCGTAGGGGACCGCACCGCCACTTCCCAGCAAATAAGGGACACTGTTGCTCCTGGGGTATTCGCGAGGACCATTCGCAACCGTCTCCATGAAGCTGGGCTACGGTCGCGCACGCCGTTAGGCCGTCTTCCGCTCACGCCCCAACATCGTGCAGCCCGCCTCCAGTGGTGTCGCGACAGGCGTGAATGGAGGGACGCATGGAGACGTGTCGTCTTCAGCGATGAGAGTCGCTTCTGCCTTGGTGCCAATGATGGTCGTATGCGTGTTTGGCGCCGTGCAGGTGAGCGCCACAATCAGGACTGCATACGACCGAGGCACACAGGGCCAACACCCGGCATCATGGTGTGGGGAGCGATCTCCTACACTGGCCGTACACCACTGGTGATCGTCGAGGGGACACTGAATAGTGCACGGTACATCCAAACCGTCATCGAACCCATCGTTCTACCATTCCTAGACCGGCAAGGGAACTTGCTGTTCCAACAGGACAATGCACGTCCGCATGTATCCCGTGCCACCCAACGTGCTCTAGAAGGTGTAAGTCAACTACCCTGGCCAGCAAGATCTCCGGATCTGTCCCCCATTGAGCATGTTTGGGACTGGATGAAGCGTCGTCTCACGCGGTCTGCACGTCCAGCACGAACGCTGGTCCAACTGAGGCGCCAGGTGGAAATGGCATGGCAAGCCGTTCCACAGGACTACATGCAGCATCTCTACGATCGTCTCCATGGGAGAATAGCAGCCTGCATTGCTGCGAAAGGTGGATATACACTGTACTAGTGCCGACATTGTGCATGCTCTGTTGCCTGTGTCTATGTGCCTGTGGTTCTGTCAGTGTGATCATGTGATGTATCTGACCCCAGGAATGTGGCAATAAAGTTTCCCCTTCCTGGGACAATGAATTCCCGGTGTTCTTATTTCAATTTCCAGGAGTGTATTTTCTGGGTCTCACGAACAAATAAAGCGAGTTGGGTCTCACACGATCGCTGGAGCCCATGATTACTAAACCTATTTGCTTCTAGTACGGTGTCCTTTCGACAGTATGCATTTACGAATTTAATTACGATACACCCTGCGTAACTTAACAGCGAATGTCCTCGGCCAATAATGTGGAGATCCGTTGACGACTGTTACTAAAGTACGGAACATATATAACTATAAAATCCACTCACCTCTGAATCAAATTATCATATCAAATTAAGAAGCAAGTTTACCACGATGACTGTACGAGTGAAGTCAGATTGGGAGAAAATGTGTATTCAAAATTTCTGTAGCTACAGCTATACTAATGTCCATCGTAGGACCTTCAGCAGTACTTTGCAATTTATTCATTGTCACAAATATTATTGAAGAAGTTATCGGTTTGAAGTTCACAGACAATTTAATATTATGAATTCATTAAAGGGAAGATGAAAATCCCAATTATAATTTTAATTTGTTACATGAAATCGGGCAAAAGGTGTAGGGAAGACGTAATGGCTACTACAGTTCTTTAACAGAATACTATGCATTACGTAAAAATTACTTAAAATATCGTTAAGATAAAGGAAACAAAAGAAAAGTTCGGAGTAGGTATTAAAATCCATGGAGAGGAAATAAAAACTTTGAGGTTCGCCGATGACATTGTAATTCTGTAAGAGACAGCAAAGGACTTGGAAGAGCAGTTGAACGGAATGGACAGTGTCTTGAAAAGAGGATATAAGATGAACATCAACAAAAGTAAAACGAGGATAATGGAATGTAGTCGAATTAAATCGGGTGATGCTGAGGGAATTAGATTAGGAAGTGAGATGCTTAAAGTAGTGAATGAGTTTTGCTATTTGGTGAGCAAAATAACTGATGATAGTCGAAGTAGACAGGATATAAAATGTAGACTGGCAATGGCAATGGCAAGGGAAGCGTTTCTGAAGAAGAAAAAATTTTTAACATCGAGTATAGATTTAAATGTCAGGAAGTCATTTCTGAAAGTATTTGTATGGAGTGTAGCCATGTATGGAAGTGAAACGTGGACGATAAATAGCTTGGACAAGAAGAGAATAGAAGCTTCCGAAATGTGGTGCTACAGAAGAATGCTGAAGATTAGATGGGTAGATCACATAACTAATGAGGAGGTATTGAATAGAATTGGGAGAAGAGGAGTTTGTGGCACAACTTCACAAGAAGAAGGGAGCGGTTGGTAGGACATGTTCTGAGGCATCAAGGGATCACCAATTTAGTACTGGAGGACAGCGTGGAGGGTAAAAATCATAGAGGAAGACCAAGAGATGAATACACTAAGCAGATTGAGAAGGATGTAAGTTGCAGTAGGTACTGGGAGATGAAGAAGCTTGCACAGGATATAGTAGTATGGAGAGCTGCATCAAACCAGTCTCAGGACTGAAGACCACAACAACAACAACATCGTTAAGATGAGCTTGGACCATTTACATTTCGTGTTTGTTTACATGTGTGGGTCACATTTTAATATCATGAATTCATTAAATGAAAGACTAAAATCCCAGTTATAATTTTAATCTGTTACATGAATATCGGGGAAAAGGTGTAGGGAAGATGAAACGGAAATCTAAAAGATAATGGCTGTAACGGGCCATGGTATAGCAGGGATACTGAGTCGAGAAATAACATGTATGATGAAATAGGTGTTTGAAATGAAATGGTAACACTCGTTATATTTCACTCTCTATCTATTAAATCAAAACCATTTTTCGCACTTTTTTAGTTATCGTGAGTCTGACTCTCCCAGTGTAGAACATGACGCGATGCTACGATAGTCCTACGTATTCTTCACATCTCTAATAAACTGTCTAGACTGCAGTACCATAATGTCAACCCTTGAGCAGCATACTTCGCATAATATGGTTTAATATTTTCAATGGGTAACAATGCCAGGAAAGCTCTTACATCCACGGCAATGATGTAACAGAAACAACTTTCATATGGATAAGTGCTAATTATTACTTGTTGCAATGAGATGTATCAAAGTGTCTTGCACAGCAGACTACAAAATGACTTCCCATTATGACTACTCTCTACAGCCCAGTCAATTTGCAGTGTATCTCTTACAGTATACAAGATGTTCCCACAACAGAAACGACAATGCACAGATGCCATACTTTCTCAATGCTGTCTACAGCGTCACCATACTGTGCAATTCCTATTGTTGGAAAGGCTTCTTCAGAACAGAGTGACAATGGGAATGGGTTAGTTGCCGTCAGACTTAATGGCTACTACAGTTCTTTAACAGAATACTATGCATTACGAAAAAATTACTTAAAATATCGTTAAGATGAGCTCGGACCATTTACATTTCGTTTTCATTTATATATTTAGGCTAGGAAAATTAGATAAATACACAATATCAAGTCATCTTACAGTTTCACAAGACTTAAATTGCTTTTGTCTCAATAAGATTGTAATTAAATATACATAAATCAATCAAATCGTGTTTATATAATACGCTACGAGCAATATGAAATAACACTGTTCCATAATAAGGTTACTAGAAATATATCATTAAATATGCAGAAACTCAGGAAAATTCATAGCTCCAGTAGCGTCCTCCTTTGTAAGATTGGGAAGATAAGCTTTACGTCAAGCTTAGTCATTAAGAAACTGTCATATGTTACAGAAAGCTCCGTTAACAACACCAAAAACTTTCGCAACGACCTCATATTTCATCAAATTGACGTTAGCCTGATAACAGTTGAAAGTGAGTCTATTGACAATATACACTCTATCGTCCAGAAAGAAAATTGATTATAGATATTAATGTGACATGTTCACCTCAGCACACTCCAAAAAATTTTTAAATTGATAAAATGAACTTATTTATTTACGCTATGAAAAAAATAATTGAAAATATACATAACTGTGTCTTGCTTCTCTGTTCAACATTGAATCTCGTAGAGTCAATAGCTGAATTGTCTGTACAATAATGTTGGCCACTGGTCGACAGTTTTTGCTCATTGTTGTTGTCATACTGCGAGTCTTCCGAGAACTGGACAGAGTTTGGTGTGGAGCGTCTTAAAAAGACGCGCGGACGGATACATTTTCACGTACTGGGTAGAAGAGAAGGTAGAATCCTCTGGTAGGATCCGTGGTGAAGACGGCAGGACGTGGAGATTGTGTGGTTCTCGGCAGCGCGCAGGCGGTCTGTGTAAGTGTGTCTTCTGCCACGGAGACGAGAGCGGCAACCCGTGTGTGGTCGACAGACACCGTCAATACCGCATACATTTATTCATCAATGTTTTTAAAAGTTAGCGTACTTGTATACCGACTCTATATTCTATTCCATCACTCCAGGTCCACAAGGTTTAGTTAGTACAGTTGTAAGAAATAGCAATGTTTGATGGAAACAAGGACGTCAGAGGCATTACGAGAGACCTAGTAGAATCTTAAAACGCGGTACTATCAATTACAGTAAAATCATATTGTACTGATAGCAAGGAAAGCGTTTCTGAAGAAGAAAAATTTGTTAACATCGAGTATAGATTTAAGTGTCAGGAAGTCATTTCTGAAAGTATTTGTATGGAGTGTAGCCATGTATGGAAGTGAAACATGGACGGTAAATAGTTTGGACAAGAAGAGAATAGAAGCTTTCGAAATGTGGTGCTACAGAAGAACGCTGAAGATTAGATGGGTAGATCACATAACTAATGAGGAAGTATTGAATAGGATTGGGGAGAAGAGAAGTTTGTGGCACAACTTGACCAGAAGAAGGGATCGGTTGGTAGGACATGTTCTGAGGCATCAAGGGATCACCAATTTAGTATTGGAGGGCAGCGTGGAGGGTAAAAATCGTAGGGGGAGACCAAGAGATGAATACATTAAGCAGATTCAGAAGGATGTAGGTTGCAGTAGGTACTGGGAGATGAAGAAGCTTGCACAGGATAGAGTAGCATGGAGAGCTGCATCAAACCAGTCTCAGGACTGAAGACCACAACAACAACAACAACAACAACAACTGATAGCTACAGAACACATTGAATTTCTCGATCACTCCATTACATACTGAGGTGACAGAAGTCATGAGATGCCTTCCAGTACCGTGTCGGGCCTCCTTTTGCCTGGAATATTGCATCAACTCGACGTGGTATGGACTCAACTAGTCGTCGCAGGAATACTGAGCCACGCCGTCTCTACAGCTGTCCGTAACTGCGAAACTGTTGCTGCCGCATGATGTTGTGCACCAACTGACCTGTCGATTAAGTCCTATACATCTTCAATTGGACTCGTGTCTGGCGATCTGGGTGGCCAAATCATTCGATCGACTTGTCCAGAATGTTCATCAATCCATTCGCCAACAACTGTGGGCCTGTGACACGGTGCATTGTCATTCATAAAAATTTTATCACTGTTCGGGAACACGAGGTCCGTGAATGGCAGCGAATAGTCTCAAAGTAGAACATAAACGTTTCCAGTCAATGATCGATTCAGTTGGACCAGAGGACCCACTGCATTAGATGTAAATACTCCCCACATCGTTATGGAGCTACCATAGGCCTGCACGGTGCCTCGTTGACAACTTGTGTCGGAGGCTTCATAGAGTCCGCGACATGCTCTTACCATCTCATCCGATTGGGCGACAGTTTCCCAGTCGTCTAGGGGTCAATCGAAGTGGTCACGAGCCCAGGTGTAACACGCCCAGGAGTTCGAATGGGGGTGGGGGACCCTTAAGAGGCTCCGGAACGCCCTATACTTGCAATGTTAAAATAACGCTTATAAATTACATCTTTCCTCACAAAGTATTTGAGGTAGGAAGTTGAACTTGTTACAGATTATTTATTGGAATATGGGCTACAACTTAACACAGGGATTTTACAAAATTTTAGTTCAGTTATTAAAGATGATTTTTTTCAATTGTAATGAAAATTCACAACATTTTTTGCAATTTTTTATTTATATATTCAAAAATATACAGTTTTTTGGAAAAAGGCTGTGTTAAATTATGCAGAAGGTACTGTGTAACATTTACTGAAAGTTTGAAACAAATATGTTTGGAAGATCCTTAGAAAACATGTAATTAGTATGAGAAAATAAAAGTTTTGGGAATCGAGCGACAAAGATTGGATTAACTTTTTAGTGCATTCCAGGTCCATAGGATGGATTATCTTCATCCTCTGCAAACTCCTCCTCCAGCTTCCTCTTGTTCCTCCTCCTGTTTACTCTTGCTTGTATTTCTAGACTCTTTACAGCCCTGTCTGCAGCCCGAAGGCATTCCTTGTCTAAAGCAAGCATCGCTCGTACCATGGTAGAACCTATCTTCATTCCCATATTTCTAAATACCTTGCACCTTACAATGTTGCCGTCACTGAAATTCGCAACAGCATCATACACACCAAAGTGAAGTGTTTCTATTCCAACAAATACAGTCTTGGGGATTCTCGACCATATAACACTATTTACACTTTCATTGGGGTTTTGAGTTTTTCCGTGAATACACTTTTTCAACAGTTCAGGTGCTGCTAAACTCTGAAAATAGGTTTTATCACCTCCATTATTGCATGAGGCAGACTATGCTTATGAGTGTACACTTCACCAGTTAGCAATCCTTTGTTATATTTACACCAACTGTCTTCTTCTTTGGGACACAAGCTATGTTGGGGATTTTCATCGGTTGAAGAAGTATGAAAAAAAAAGAGCCCAAACAGCCTTCTTCATTTCGTCGACACTTTGGATTTCTAATTTCTAATAACTTTACTTTTACTCATTATTATACTTCAACAAAACAGAGACTCAAGAAACAGAATTAATTACGAATATTTTCGAGATAACGTCAGAGTAAATAAACATGAAACAATCGACAATCACACCAGCGATATATGTTGAACCATCACAGGTTAGCCACAAAACATACTTTATCTCACATCACTAAAATGTAACTGATGAACACGGACGTTAATAATAACACCATTTGACAGCAGTTTAACAGCGCCACAGTGGATCACGCCCATGTAGAACACATCTCAAAAAAAATTTAAAAATAGTTGTAGTCTTCGGAATTGAATAAATTATATATCTATTAAAAGGTAATAATCTGCAGATTCAGAAAACGCAAAAAAGTAAAAATTGAACTTTTCATGATTTTGAGCCTTTCCGGAGCCCCTTAAACTGGTTGTCGTTTCGACCGTGCACCCTATACACACCACGTGCCTGATAATCCTGCGGCAGTCGTATTGTTAAGCTCCACACTGCTGCTGGCTTGCCTGAAATAATGTATCTAAATACGCAAGCGGGTTTAAGGGAGACACTCAACGTCAAACACAACACTGTCCTACGTCTGGTATAGACATCTATATTCTGAGGCGATAAGAAACCACAGGTTGCACTGTTTACGTTCTAAATAATTATTTTTTGATGGCAATTTCTAGATGAATATCTGTCCACAGTGTCACTTGGACGAGCATACGCGTAACCGACACGGCTCTGGTGATAGTTGATGATGCGGAAGCCGAATGATCGGACGGAAGTTTTTACGCTCGTCACGCGTACACATATATTTGGTACCAGTCTTCCTTGACATTAGTAATGATATAGCACTGTCTGTAAAGTTAATTTTTCAGTTCTCAGTTCTCACTTGTACGAGCGTGCGCGTAACCGTCGCGGCGCGGCTGATCGTTGATGATGCGCAACGCGATGACCGTACGCACGTTTTCACGCTCGCTACAAGACCCTGGCACTTAAGTGCTCTCTTTGTGGTAAATAGCATTACTGATTCACATTAGTTCATTCTTGGAGACCGAACAGGGCGCGGATGATTGATGAACGGTGCGACGCGCAACGAGAGGATACACAAATACGTCATTGGCTGCACAGCTCATTTTTAATTATATCATTACCCAATTACCTCTGAATCACTTCCATATTCCATCACTTTACTGTAATAGCACGTCCAGCAACACTTTAACTTCCATAATAACAATGCTTCTTACATGCAGAGCTACCCACAACACAACATAACAGTTCCGTGTCCGGTGCTCGACTCTGCAACCGCAGCTGCCCGCAAAGATACTCCGCAAGTAAGGCAGCGATAGGACAATACGCTTACATGTCGTCGCACTGTCCTAACAGATACAATTGCTGTACGTCACACATTGATTTCTGCGGTTATTTCACGCAGTGTTGCTTGTCTGTTAGCGCTGACAACTCTACGCAAACGCAGCTGCTCTTGGTTGTTATGGGAAGGCCACCGGCCAGTGCATTGCCCGTTGTGAGAAGTAATGCTTCAAATTCGGCACGCACTTAACATTGTGGATCTCGGAATACTGAATTCCCCAGCGATTCCCGAAATAAAATGCCCAACGCGTCTAGCTGCAAGTACCGTTTCGCGTTCAAAATGTATGTATTCCCATCGAGAGGCCACGATCACGTCGGAAATGTTTTCACATGAATCACCTGATTACAAATGATGGCTCCGCCAATGCACTGCTCTTTTTGGAACTTGTGTACGGATACCACCGCCGTATCTAGATGTGCAGATCCCAGCCCATGACTTTTGTCATCTCTTCCAGATGGTTCTACAAAGATCTGCTGGCTGATCAAGAGGAAGAAATGATTAAAGAGAAAAACAGTCATCAGTCCGAAGACTAAGACACAAGGGAATTACAGACATTGGCTTAGAGTGGGCATTGATTTAAATTAATGAGGGAGGTTCGAAATTTGTGGCGGACAAGCATTCGAAACCAAAGTCTCCTGCTTACTAGGCTGGTGCACACACTGATACTTCTTCATTAAATAATTCTCCACTCATACTGCAATAACTGAGATGGTGAAACCTCCTAATACATCTCTACTTGAACTGGAATAACTCAGAAGATGAATCTTCTAAATTTAATTCTGAAACTGCTGAGTGAAACTGCTTAATGCAACTGAACCATCTAAAGCTGCTGAGTGTAATTGAACGTACTCTATCTTTGCTATTTTTTTATCATTTCATTTCTGACCTACAGAATTACTGCTGACAAATACAACTCAAACGCAATATGAGTGCTCCAATAATTAACGCAAAATAATGGACCTGAATTAGAAGAAGACACTTACCTCACAAAAAAATCTTAAGGGGCTCCGGAAAGGCTCAAAATCATGAAAAGTTCAATTTTTACTTTTTTGCGTTTTCTGAATCTGCAGACCCTTACCTTTTAATAGATATATAATTTATTCAATTCCGAAGACTACAACTATTTTTAAATTTTTTTTGAAATGTGTTCTACATGGGCGTGACCCACTGTGGCGCTGTTAAACTGCTGTCAAATGGTGTTATTATTAACGTCCGTGTTCATCAGGTACATTTTAGTGATGTGAGATAAAGTATGTGTTGTGGCTAACCTGTGATGGTTCAATATATGTCGCTGGTGTGATTGTCGATTGTTTCATGTTTATTTACTCTGTCGTTATCTTGAAAATATTCGTAATTAATTCTGTTTCTCGAGTCTCTGTTTTGTTGAAGTATAATAATGAGTAAAAGTAAAGTTGCTGTTGCGACTTTCAATGATGGCAACATTGTAAGGTGCAAGGTATTTAGAAATATGGGAATGAAGATAGGTTCTAACATGGTACGAGCGATGCTTGATTTAGACAAGGAACGCCTTCGGGCTGCAAACAGGGCTGTAAAGAGTCTACAAATACAAGCAAGAGTAAACAGGAGGAGGAACTAGAGGAAGCTGGAGGAGGAGTTTGCAGAGGATGAAGATAATCCATCCTATGGACCTGGAATGCACTAAAAAGTTAATCCAATCTTTGTCGCTCGATTCCCAAAACTTTTTATTTTCTCATACTAATTACATGTTTTCTAAGGATCTTCCAAACATATTTGTTTCAAACTTTCAGTAAATGTTAAACAGCACCTTATGCATAATTTAACACAGCCTTTTTCCAAAAAACTGTATATTTTTGAATATATAAATAAAAAATTGCAAAAAAATGTTGTGAATTTTCATTACAATTGAAAAAAAATCGTCTTTAATAACTGAAATAAAATTTTATAAAATCCCTGTGTTAAGTTGTAGCCCATATTCGAATAAATAATCTGTAAAAAGTTCAACTTCCTACCTCAAATACTTTGTGAGGAAAGATGTAATTTATAAGCGTTATTTTAACATTGCAAGTATAGGGCGTTCCAGAACCCCTAACTACACGAACTACAGCGATGCACCAAGCACCAATACAGCCAGCTAAGTAAAAGATTCTAACTACTGTACGAGCCGAGTGGTCTGGGGCGCTGCAGTCATGGATGTGCAGGTAATCCCGGCGGAGGTTCGAGGCCTCCCCCGGGCATGGGTGTGTGTGTTTTGTGTTTGTCCTTAGGATAATTTAGGTTAAGTAGTGTGTAAGCTTAGGGACTGATGACCTTAGCAGTTAAGTCCTATAAGATTTCACACACTACTACTACTACCGTACGATCTAACCACTAATAGGAATGTAGTTAGCAACGGAAAGATTTTGTTGCAGAGCAAACAATGTATTTTGCAAATTTTACCATGATAATGTAAGATCCAGTTCAAAAAATTATGTGATCATCCGTGACATCCAGTTCCAAAACAAATATATAATCATCAACAATCTTACATTTCCATGACGGACAAACGTCCAGACCGTCCTCTCGCGCTAACACTACAAACTTCTAACCTTCATAACTGCTAGCTATTAACATCCAACCTCCATCACTGCTGGCTATTCGCCTCCAAGTGCGAGTCCGACCAGCCACACAGAGTCTCTTACAGAGGGCGCACAGTGCTGTCATAGTTATTAATGCAGTCTACCGCGCTACCAACATACAAACATATAAACAGGCTACTTACAATACATACAATCCGCAGGCTGTCTTGAACCCCACAGTACTTTACTTGTCACGGTCCTGTTGGGGGTGGTTTGCCGCTGACTTCCTGTGATCCACTCATCAGAACACATTGCCAGAGGTGAAACAAGTAATGACTGACAGACTCTAGGACTGACTGTGGGTCGAGTTGAGACCTGTAGAACTGTAATGCGGCTCTTTACCTGTGAGATACCGGGCCACATTAACTTCAGTCTTGCGTGCGATTCCGCAGCCAGTGTGCACAGGTAAGAACTACGAAAAAAGTATTGTATTATGATGGACGCAAACCTGAATAACTAGCTAATGTTTAAACTGTCAATGTAAGTCGAAAAGTAGCCTAATATTTAGGAAAACGAATATGTACACTACTGGCCATTAAAATTGCTACACCACGAAGATAACGTGCTACAAACGCCAAATTTAACCGACAGGTAGAAGATGCTGTGATATGCAAATCATTAGCTTTTCAGAGCATTCACACAAGGTTGGCGCCGGTGGCGACACCTACAACGTGCTGACACGAGGAACGTTTCCAACCGATTTCTCATACACAAACAGCAGTTGACCGGCGTTGCCTGGTGAAATGTTGTTGTGATGTCTCGTGTAAGGAGGAGAAATGCATGCCATCACGTTTCCGACTTTGATAAAGGTCGGATTGTAGCCTATCGCGATTGCGGTTTATCGTATCACGACACTGTTGCTCGCGTTTGTCGAGATCCAATGACTGTTAGCAGAATATGGAATAGGTGGATTCAGGAGGGTAATACGGAACGCCGTGCTGGATCCCAACGGCCTCGACTCACTAGGAGTCGAGATGACAGACATCTTATCCGCATGGCTGTAACGGATAGTGCTTCCACGTCTCGATCCCTGAGTCAACAGATGTGGACGTTTGCAAGACAACAACCATCTGCACCAACAGTTCGACGACGTTTGCAGCAGCGTGGACTATCAGCTCGGAGACCATGGCTGCGGTTTCCCTTGACGCTGCATCACAGACAGGAGCGCCTGCGATGGAGTACTCAACTATGAACCCGGGTGCACGAATGGCAAAACGTCATTTTTTGGGAGGAATCCAGGTTCTGTTTACAGCATCATGATGGTCGCATCCGTGTTTGGCGACATCGCGGTGAATGCACATTGCAAGCGTGTATTCGTCATCACCATACTGGCGTATCACCCGGTGTGATGGTATGGGGTGCCATTGGTTACATGTCTCGGTCACCTCTTGTTCGCATTGAGGGCATTATGAACAGTGGACGCTACATTTCCGATGTGTTACGACCCGTGGCGCTACCCTTCATTCGATCCCTGCGAAATCCTACATTTCAGGAGGATTACGCACGACCGCATGTATCAGGTCCTGTATGGGACCTTTCTGGATACAGAAAATGTTCGACTGCTGCCCTGGCCAACACATTCTCCAGATCTGTCACCAATTGAAAACGTCTGGTCAATGGTGGCCGAGCAACTAGCTCGTCCCAATACGCCAGTCCTTACTCTTGATGAACTGTGGTATCGTGTTCAAGCTGCATGGACAGCTGTACCTGTACACGCCATCAAAGCTCTGTTTGACTCAATGCCCAGGCGTATCAAGGCCGTTATTACGGCCAGAGGTGGTTGTTCTGGGTACTGATTTCTCAGGATCTATGCACCCAAACTGCGTGAAAATGCAATCACAATTCAGTTCTAGTATAATATATTTGTCGAATGAATACTCGTTTATCATCTGCGTTTCTTCTGGTGTAGCAATTTTAATGGCCAGTAGTGTATAAGGCCTCAGATTTGTTTGATAGTATATTAAAAATGAATATATGAGTGGTGTTTAATAAGTACTGCATAATTTTTTTCTCTTCCAATTTCTATTGAAAAAATGAAAAATTTGTTGTGGGAAAACACGGAATATTCCCGCTTGATCCCCTATAGCTTCAAGTTATTCCGAATGGTGGCAGCGCTATATGTAGCCTTCAAAATGGCGTCTGATGGAGGTCGTGTCAGGCAGAGAGCCGTCATTGAGATTCTCTTGGCGGAATACAAGAGCATTGGACATATTCATAGGGGCTTGCAGAATGTATATGGAGACATGGGAGTGAAGAAAAGCATGATGAGTCGTTGGGCGATGCGTCTGTCATCATCGGAACAGGATCGTGTGGTAACCTGCTCTACCCTCAGCAAATTAAAGGAACAACCTGAGCTCGTTCGTCGCCATAAAAATTCAGACGAAATTCTCCTTCGCCATGAAAACGCAAGGCTTCAAAACAGCCTGCGCACCCGAGAAGGGTTCGCAGAACTTCATTGGACTGTTCTTCCTCATTCACCCTACAGCCCCGATTTCGCACTTTCCATGTGTTTTGCCCAATGATGGATGCACTCTAGGTGAAGCATTACATGGATGATGGGGAGGTTAATGATGCAGCAAGACGTTGGCTGCGTTGTAGACCAGTAGAATGGTACCGTGTGGGCGTAAGGGCTTCGCATTGAACAGGGATAATGTTGAAAAATAGGACTTCGTAGCCAAATAAATGAAGAATGATATGGTATATTGGAATCCTGAATGGAGCCAACCTGCTATCAGAAAACAATGTTGCGTTATTTATTGAACGCCCCTCGCAATAATTGGTCACACTGTCACACTCGCTAAATTTCCGTTTTTCTTTCCGTAGTTGAGAAAAGCTTTAGCGGTGCAAATGAGATTACCAGTAGTACAGTTCAGAAGGCCTGGTTATAAACTGTGCCATTTCGCACGTTCCACCTATTGTGGTGTATCTTTTAAATTACAGAAAACGTATTCTCGAAACTTTCGACAAACGTTTCTGAGAGAGTGGTGCTCCGAATTATTAGTATTCTCCTTCTTATTTTTTTTTCTTTTTTGTGTCTTCGTTCCGCATCGACTCAGGGTCGACACGGCTAATTACGAATTTGGCATGGTTGAAGTAAAGGGTGACCGGATGCCTTTTCTGTCGCCATCCCGGTAATCGCTGCGACGAAATATGTGTACCCCAAGTGATTGCGTGTAGTGTCATTAATGTGAAAGTGAATGAAAGATTTCTGAGTGTTTGGGACTCGTTTAACAGAGGCGGAACTTTGGTACCAGCCTTATATTCGCCTAGTGGGATTTGGAAAACCACCTGAAAGCTACATTACGTTATTGGACACACCGACCATGGTCGGTAATGCGACCTGCAGATTCGACCTAGGGTCAGCTCACCTCTTGGAAGCGGCGGCTGTAACACGGATGGCTAGCTGGTCAGGTGCTACAGATCATTATTTATAAAATGTACAATGAGGGGAGAAAAGTGGTGGGATATCTCCTAATATCGTGTCGGAACTATTTTTTTGCGTTGTAGTGGAGAAACTTGAAGTAGCATGGACCCAACAAATCGTTGATAGTCCCCTGCATAAATACTGAACCAAGCTGTTCTATTGTTGTTGTTGTGGTCTTCACTCCTGCGACTGGTTTGATGGAGCTCTCCATACTACTCTATCCTGTGCAAGCTTCTTCATCTCGCAGTACCTACTACAACCTACATCCTTCTGAATCTGCTTAGTGTATTCATCTCTTGGTCTCCCTCTATGATTTTTACCCTCCACGCTGCCCTCCAGTACTAAATTGGCGATCCCTTGATGCCTCAGAACATGTCCTACCAACCGCTCCCTTCCTCTTGTGCCACAAACTCCTCTTCTCCCCAATTCTATTCAACACCTCCTCATTAGTTATGTGATCTACTCATCCAATCTTCAGCATTCTTCTGTAGCACCACATTTCGGAAGCTTCTATTCTCTTCTTGTCCAAACTATTTATCGTCCACGTTTCACTTCCATGTATGACTATACTCCATACAAATACTTTCGGAAACGACTTCCTGACACTTAAATCTATACTCAATGTTAACAAATTTCTCTTCTTCAGAAACGCTTTCCTTGCCATTGCCAGTCTACAGTTTATATCCTCTACTTCGACTATCGTTATTTTGCTCACCAAATAGCAAAACTCCTTTACTACTTTAAGCGTCTCATTTCCTAGTCTAATTCCCTCAGCATCACCCGATTTAATTCGACTACATTCCATTATCCTCGTTTTACTTTTGTTGATGTTCATCTTATATCCTCTTTTCAAGACACTGTCCATTCCGTTCAACTGCTTTTCCAAGTCCTTTGCTGTCTCTTACAGAATTACAATGTCATCGGCGAACCTCAAAGTTTTTATTTCCTCTCCATGGATTTTAATACCTACTCCGAATTTTTCTTTTGTTTCTTTTAGTTCTTGCTCAATAGCAGCCGACCGTAATTGCGGAAGTAGTATTTTGTACAAGAGCTGACCTCTCGATTATGTCCAGTAAATGATCCATGGGATTCATTTCGGGCGATCCGGGTGGCCCAATTGTTCACTGCAATTGCCCAGAATGTTCTTAAAACCAATAGCGAATAAGTGTGGCCTGGTGACATGGCTTCATTGTTTGGGGACATTGAGTCCATGACTGGCTTCAAATGGCCCGCCAGTAGCTAAACATAACCATTTCCAGTCAATGACAGGTTCAATTGGATCAGAGGACCTAATCGATTTCCATGTAAATGCAGCCCACACCATTACTGAGTCACCACCAGCCTGCACAGTGCTTTGTTGACAACTATTGTCCATGGCTTAGTGGAGTCTGCACGACACTCGACCCGCACCTTTAGCTCTTACCAACTGAAATCCAAACTCATCCCACCAGACCAAGGTGTTCCAGAAGTCCAGGTTCCAACTGATACGGTGACGAGCCCAGGAGAGGCTCTGCAGGCGATGTGGTGCTGTTAGCAAAGGCACTCGCGTTGGAGCCGGCCGGTGTGGCCGAGCGGTTCTAGGCGCTACAGTCTGGGAACAGGTGACCGGTACGGTCGCAGGTTCAAATCCTGCCTCGTGCATGGATGTGTGTGATGTCCTTAGGTTAGTTAGGTTTAAGTAGTTCTAAGTTCTAGGGGACTGATGACCTTAGAAGTTAAGTCCCATAGTGCTCAGAGCCATCTGAACCACTTGAACCACTCGCGTCGGTCGTCTGCTGCCACAGCCCATTAACGCCAAATTTCGCCGCAATGACCTAACGTTCCTTGTATATCCCACACTGATTTTTGCAGTTATTTAACGGAGTGCTGCTTTTCTGTTAGCGCTGACAAATGTATGCAAACGCTGCCACTCTCGGTCGCTAAGTAATAGCCTGTTGGCCACTGCATTGTCCGTGATGAGATCATTGCCTGGAATTCGGTATTCTCGGCACACTCTTGAACTGTAAGTCTGGGAGTATTGAATTCCCTAACGATTTCCGAAATGGAAAGTCCTATGCAGTTAGCTCCAACTACCATTCTAAATCTGTTAATTTATGTCGTGCAGCCACGTCGGAAACCTTTTCACACGCATCACCCGAGTACAAACGAAACTTTTAGACCGCGTGTACGCTATATTACCGCCACCTGTATGTGTGCATATCGCTATCCCATGACTTTTGTCATCTCATTTATATTACACACTGCTGGCCATTAAAATTGCTACACCACGAAGACGACGTGCTACAGACGCCAAATTTAACCGACAGGAAGAGGATGCTGTGATATGCAAATGTTTAGCTTTTTAGAGCATTCACACCAGGTTGGCGCCGGTGTCGACACCTACAGCTTGCTGACATGAGGAAAGTTTCCAACCGATTTCTCATACACAAACAGCAGTTGACCGGCGTTGCCTGGTGAAACGTCGTTGTGATGCCTCGTGTAAGGAGGAGAGATACGTACCATCACGTTTTCCACTTTGATAAAGGTCGGATTGTAGTCTATCGCGATTGCGGTTTATCGTATCGCGACATTGCTGCTCCCGTTGGTCGAGATCCAATGACTGTTAGCAGAATATGGAATCAGTGGGTTCAGGAGGGTAATACGGAACGCTGTGCTGGATCCCAACGGCCTCGTATCACTAGCAGTCGAGATGACACGCATCTTATCTGCATGGCTGTAACGGATAGTGCAGCCACGTCTCGATCTCTGAGTCAACAGATGGGGACGTTTGCAAGACAACAACCATTTGCACGAACAGTTCGACGACGTTTGAAGCAGTACGGACTATCAGCTCGGAGACCACGGATGCGGTTATCCTTGACGCTGCATCACAGACAGGAGCGCCTGCGATGGTGTACTCGACGACGAACCTGGGTGCACGAATGGCAAAACGTAATTTTTTCGGATGAATCCAGGTTCTGTTTACAGCATCATGATGGTGGCATCCGTGTTTGGCGACATCGGGGTGAACGCACATTGAAAGCGTGTATTCGTCATCGCCATACTGGCGTATCACCCGGCGTGATGGTATGGGGTGCCATTGGTTAGTCGTCTCGGTCACCTCTTCTTCGCATTGATGGCACTTTGAACAGTGAACGTTACATTTCATATGTGTTACGACCCTATGGCTCTACCCCTCATATGATCCCTGCGAAACCCTACATTTCAGCAGGATAATGCACGAACGCATGTTGCAGGTCCTATACGGGCCTTTCTGAATACAGAAAATGTTCGACTGCTGCCCTGGCCAACACATTCTCCAGATCCGTCACCAATTCAAAACGTCTGGTCAATGGTGGCCTAGCAACTGGCTGGTCACAATACGCCAGTCAATACTCTTGATGAACTGTGGTATCCTTTTGAAGCTGCATGGGCAGCTGTACCTGTGCACGCCATCCAAGCTCAATGCCCAGGCGTATCAAGGCCGTTATTACGGCCAGAGGTGGTTGTTCTGGGTACTGATTTCTCAGGATCTATGCACCCAAATTGCGTGAAAATGTATTCACGTGTCAGTCCTAGTATAATATATTTGTCCAATCAATACCTGTTTATCATCTGCATTTCTCCTTGGTGTAGCAATTTTAATCGCCAGATGTGTACTTTTGTAAAATATTGAACGTGGTATATTTGATGAAACTTTATCGTACTAGTCGTTCTAGGACTGTTTGACATTTCCACAACTGCGTAGCAGAGCGTCAGCAGTCTGTTGTATACCTTGTGAAGACTTTCCACGCAGTTGGCATTGCCAGCGGGTACTACTGTTGTAGGGGGAAAAAAAAGAAGAAAAACACTCGTCGTCAGGAGCGTAACGTGTAGTGGCCGCCCGTGAAGGCGGAAGAGCATACTAAGCCGGGCCTGTGTGTGGATGGGTGGGGGGGGGGGGGGGGGAGCTGAGGGTAGGCGCTGGGTTGGGACGGCAGGAGGCAGCTTTGTCTCCAGGGCTGCAGGGGGCCGCACGCTGCCCGCTGCGCCTGCCGCTGCTTTTACCCGGATGAGCAGCGCTGCTGGTTGCCTACCCCCTCACAACCCCTCCCGTTTCCTGCTAGCGTCCCTTGTGGCCATTGTCCGCTCGCCAAGGGCGGGGGATAAAGGCTGGGAGGGGGATCGAGACAGAGAGGGAGGGGGAGAAGAGTCGGGAAACGTCCGGATTACATACTGGCCCGCCGCACTTATATCAGCACGCCGCTCCGGCAGGCTGCCCTGATTGGTCTTTCAGTGCGGCTTTGTATGCCGCAAGAAAAGAGGATCGTGTCTCTCTGATACATTGTCCGGGACAATGTGAGCGGTCGCAGGAAATGCCTAGCAGACAACATCTCTTGTGTGCCCATCGTTTCTTTAACTCTGACATTTTGCGCTATTGTTTGGTTGTTGTTTACCGAGGCACCAAGAGGTTTTCACCATCCATTTTCATATTATCCAACCAGAATTAGTTCGTCTCGGAGAATTGTAATAAGCTCATTTAACGATCCCTGTTTGATGTTATTCTCATCTTCTTCCGTTAAGGCCTTGTAGGGACCATGTTCTAATTTCAGTACTTCGTCCCTTTTACCTTCTTTGTTTCATGATGTTTATTTCTACTGCCTTCAGATAACTTTGGGCAAGTTTTGTCGCTCCTGCCTCAGAATCCTACCAGTTTAAAAAATTTTCATAATAATTTCACCTCTCAATACTTCATCTCTAATATTACTTTCTAATTCTCTCTTTACTTCTGGAACCCGGGTGTTTATTAGTTTTTACTGCGTAAGATATCTGAAGATCTACTTGGTGAATCTATTTTCATCACTTTCGGAAATCTTTATCTCCTACTCTTCATGGATTAGACAATGTTGCCTGTTTTAGTTTCAAAATATATTTGACCGTTTTTTTATTGCTCTTCCTGGATGTCTCGTTCCCACTTGCAATTCGTGTAATCACTAGAATGATTCCCTATTCGTCCCTCCTCCGAATACACGCTTGTAACAGAGCGATTTATATAGGCACAGATATAGCACTGTGTAAGGCTAGAGAGACTTCAAATGGTTCAAATGGCTCTGAGGACCATGGGACTTAACATCTGAGATCATTAGTCCCCTAGAACTTAGAACCACTTAAACCTAACTAACCTAAGGACGTCACACACATCCATACCCGAGGCAGGATTCGAACCTGCGATCGTAGCGGTCGCACGATTCTAGACTAAAGCACCTAGAACCGATCGGCCACACGGGCCTGCCTAGAGAGACTGCCCAGATCAGTACATACCACAAAGGAAGAGAGAGACATAATGTTAATTCTTTAATTTTGACCACATATTCAGGCTCCAGATGATATTCCGAGAAATTTGTTGTTAAACTCGGTCCGAATGAAGAAATAACAATCATTTCAAACTTTTTATTAACTATTTTTATACTATTCTTCTCAGGCTAACAAACACCATCGCTGTCTTATCCAGAGGACTGTAGTTTGGAGAGGGCTGGGTAAGTTTGACATTCCTAGTTTAATTAATACAGAAAACGCCCAAGATGGCAAAATCCGATGAATTTCGCTGCTCGTTGTTTCAAATTTAAGTTGACACCACGTGTTGGCAAAACTGCTGTCCAAGTAGGCGTCCCAACCTGAAACGCAAAGAGACAGAGATTGCACTAATGGTCTGTTTCCCCTCCTGTCACATTGGGTGCAATGAACCTAGTTGATAACTGCGGATGCACATAGTACTGATAACCACTCCACAGCTCCATTCAGGTGCAGTTTATGGACGAGTCTACATCATGAGATTCACTGCGTTTCCGCCATTTTGCTGCAAGTGTTGCCTTCCATCACTTTTCGAGCAACCGTGTGTTTAGTTATCCGCGATCTGCCCATCATGATTTGCGCTAGGCTCAAATGGCTCTGAGCACTATGGGACTTAACATTTATGGTCATCAGTCCCCTAGAACTTAGAACTACTTAAAGCTAACTAACCTAAGGACATCACACACATCCATGCCCGAGACAGGATTCGAACCTGCGACCGTAGCAGCCGTGCGGCTCCGGACTGAGCGCCTAGAACCGCTAGACCACCGCGGCCGGCATTTGCGCTAGGAAATGAGTCGCAATTACGAAGGTTGCGACTGCTCTATTGCGATATCTGCATCGCGAGATACCAGCATCGGAGACCCACATGGGGTAGTGTCGTGAGTTTTATTACCAGCCCCTGCTTTCTGCAACAGTATTCTTTATCCATTGCTGCCTTAGTTCATTATCATGTTCCACATTCGTTCCCACCATACTCTCTGTAGGGGCCGGACTTTATTATGATAAGTTACCTCTTTATGTAACTATACAGGGTGTTTCAGTAAGAGGGTGCAAAAATGTATCAGGACATAGAGAATAATCTACTGAACAACTTGAGGTAGGGAACCAGGAATTGGAGAAGCAAGCTAAGGAGATATGGCCATAAACTTGTCTACTGCTTTGTCTAGCATTACTGTTTTCCAGTTTATTTACGACTAACATGCGTACAAGTTTGCACGTACATGTACATTTTTATTTCCTGCAAGGAAACGAGGAGCTACCCGTGATATGATTCGAAACGCAGCAGGGATACTTGTGAGGGTCCATAAAAATCTTGTTCACCGGTGTCATGCTTGCACTGAGGCTGATGGTCGTCAGTTTCAGCATATTTTGTAAGATTCAGTACGAATGATACGTTCATTGTGACAATGATGGTACTTGCAGTTACCTGTAACTAATGTAAATTAAAAAGTACACAGTACTGTGATTTTATTCCTGTTGTCTCCTTAAGCTGGCTGCACTGAGCCCAGGTTCCCTACCTCAAATTGTTCAGTGGAACATCCTCTATGCCCTGTTAAATTTTTGAACGCTCTTACGGAAGCAGTCTGTATGTAACATCTAACTTGTCCTGTAGGAAGTCAACTAATTGCAAAGAAGCTATGGTTGAGAGTGGAACCTGAAGGAAGACATTGTGGCAGGGCTACGTCCTATTTGTGTGTTAATTTCTGAATGCAGGCTTGCATTACCAGACTCTACTGAGTTCCATTGGTCTGTAGCTGCCCTACAATCCCACTTGTGTTTAATTGATTCATTACTGGGAAATTAAACATCCCTAGTTGGAGCCTGATGCCAGTACAGTCCAGAGACAGAAGATCAGCAGGTGAGTGATCTGTCATGCCATTAACCCTCACTGATAAACGAAACTCGTATCGTTACCAGTCATTTCCAGTACTCAAGAAACTTAGGTTACAAATTCCTATACTAAACTGCATGTTCACCTGAATGAGAAGCCACTGAAAGCCTGTTGTCCTTTTCCGCAAGTGAGCAGGTGCATCATGGGCCATAAAGTCGACAGGGAAACAGCCCTCGAGTGAATTTGCAGAAGAAAAGTCCCTCGCAAGAGAGGACGGCAGGTACTGAGACTGGAACGTGGTTTGAGGAAAGACGCCTCTGGGTGTCAGACTCTGAAGTCACAATACAAATTGTATCTTTGAGTAGTGCCAGGAGAACAGAGTCTGTTCTTAATGAGCTGTATGTGGTAGGGAGGTGAGCGCCATTTTTGGCAGCATCCCGGAGGAACGCTATTGTGATCAGAATAGTGGAAGCCAGAATTCGTTGGAATACACAGACTACTACAAAATAGCATCTGTCTGTGAAATGGGGAACAAAGAAGTTTAGGACGCCTTTGAAGTCTGTGTGACTCTGCCACCAAGCTCACGCCCTGAAAGACGGAATGTTTAGCGAAATGTGAAAACAAATACCGCTCTGTCACCCAAACCGTTTAGAAGTGGGAGGGAGGAACACGGCTATGCTTTCAGAGGCACACCCTCATCGGTTGTCGCGCGGGTGCAGACGGAGAAATACAGGGAGTAGGAGAGAGTTTTGCAGTATCAAGTGTTGCAAAGTTCGTTACTGGTTAACCACCTAAAATGAGAGCACAGGAAGGAAACCAACTTCTTTTAAGGGGCTCCGGAACGCCCTATACTTGCAATGTTAAAATAACGCTTATAAATTACATCTTTCCTCACAAAGTATTTGAGGTAGGAAGTTGAACTTTTTACAGATTATTTATTGGAATATGGGCTACAACGTAACACAGGGATTTTACAAAATTTTAGTTCAGTTATTAAAGATGATTTTTTTTCAATTGTAATGAAAATTCACAACATTTTTTTGCAATTTTTTATATATATTTTCAAAAATATACAGTTTTTTGGAAAAAGGCTGTGTTAAATTATGCAGAAGGTACTGTGTAACATTTACTGAAAGTTTGAAACAAATATGTTTGGAAGATCCTTAGAAAACATGTAATTAGTATGAGAAAATAATAGTTTTGGGAATCGAGCGACAAAGATTGGATTAACTTTTTAGTGCATTCCAGGTCCATAGGATGGATTATCTTCATCCTCTGCAAACTCCTCCTCCAGCTTCCTCTTGTTCCTCCTCCTGCTTACTCTTGCTTGTATTTCTAGACTCTTTACAGCCCTGTCTGCAGCCCGAAGGCGTTCCTTGTCTAAAGCAAGCATCGCTCGTACCATGTTAGAACCTATCTTCATTCCCATATTTCTAAATACCTTGCACCTTACAATGTTGCCATCATTGAAAGTCGCAACAGCTATTACTTTTACTCATTATTATACTTCAACAAAACAGAGACTCAAGAAACAGAATTAATTACGAATATTTTCAAGATAACGACAGAGTAAATAAACATGAAACAATCGACAATCACACCAGCGATATATATTGAACCATCACAGGTTAGCCGCAACACATACTTTATCTCACATCACTAAAATGTACCTGATGAACACGGACGTTAATAATAACACCATTTGACAGCAGTTTAACAGCGCCACAGTGGGTCACGCCCATGTAGAACACATTTCAAAAAAAATTTAAAAATAGTTGTAGTCTTCGGAATTGAATAAATTATATATCTATTAAAAGGTAATAGTCTGCAGATTCAGAAAACGCAAAAAAGTAAAAATTGAACTTTACATGATTTTGAGCCTTTCCGGAGCCCCTTAAGACGACCTCTTACTGGTCGGCGTTCGGAATATTTATCGTTCAGCCAATCGAATTTATGAGATGCCAGAAAAACGCAGAGACCAGAGTCTTCCTTGTAGGAAGCAGACGGCCAAATGTTGTTGTCCAGTCTGGCGCCTATACAGTCAGCCCACCTTCGGCAGACTCGCTGGACAGGCGACTTATCTAGCACACTTCCCTCGGGAGGTTTTCAGGCTAACTTAACTTATACTCAGGTGCGAGTTATTAGTACAGAGCCAATGACTGATTTTGCAGCCATTTCATCCACCACCTGCAGAGTACAGTAAGATCTAGCCGCAGGAGCGAGGTGAACTGTAGGGAAAGCTTTGCAGTTAAAGATTCAATATGCTTTCAACTGCAGCCATAGACGCAAACGCACACCCTTCTGTAGCGCTTTCAGTCTTTAAACCCGAACCCTTCGGCAATAACGGTATGACTTACATGATTATAATTCCTTTATGCAGATACGTGTTCGTTTGAATCATATTACAGATCCATTGTCCAGACGTACTAAGGCATTGGCTTATCATTGTTAATATTTATCAAACCATTTCTCTTGCATTTTATATAATACAATTTTAATTGTATCAGACACACAGGGCCATTTTTACATATCCAGCTAACATTGCAAGCATAGAAGGCATTCACCCAGTGACCCTTTATAGAGGATGCATTCAATTTCGTGGTGGGCAGTCGTCATGTTTTCGCTCTTCGGTTTATCCACTTTCCTCTTGCTTCTCTCACAGTTTTCTTAAAGTACATTGATGCTGTATCATATTTCTTGACGATTTCGTGGTTTTCTTGGTTTCATGGTTTCTCTCGAGCATCAGGTGACAAGAACGCCTCATACCAGTAGTTTGGTAGAATTTGTCGTATGTCTCTGTTCAAATCTTTTCTATGCCTCCCATCTGCATTCTCGCACGGTTATGAATGTTGGACTAGGTTTAATTGTATGATACAAAAAATGGTTCAAATGGCTCTGAGCACTATGGGACTCAACATCTGTGGTCATAAGTCCCCTAGAACTTAGAACTACCTAAACCTAACGAACCTAAGGACATCACACACATCCATGCCCGAGGCAGGATTCGAACCTGCGACCGTAGCGGTCGCGCAGTTCCGGACTGAGCGCCTAGAACCGCTAGACCACCGCGGCCGGCGTGTATGATACACACCTGGATTGTTTTACACACGCTGAAAGGTCCTTGTTTGTTCACGAGAGTATATTTAAACGTATTTATAAGCGGATTCTTGTGCGTCTTATTAGGCAGCGCGAGTCTTCAGCTCCTTGTTGTGACTGCCAGCCACTTTCATAGCAATTACCGATATTTTGTGTTAGTGATCACAGAGTCAATGCTCAGCGTTTTTACGAAATGATGATTTTAGAAATGTAAATTCAGAGTGTCGCACTTTTCCATTTAGAAGCACGGCTATTACCTCCATTTGTCCCCTCCTCCGGACATCGTGTTTGATTTTGAACTTATCAGTCTTCACATGATGTCCACAGTGTCGTAGCGCCAGGTAAATTACTTTAAAACTTAGCAGCATCGCTGCGGGCATAGGACTAGTAAAGGCGAACAAGAAAATATCAGATAAGTATATTTTCCACTGTACGGAATAGGCGCAGGGAACCATCACAAGTGATTATGAGAGGAGAGTCATGGCCTACACATAATCCAGCAACGCAAATGTTATCAACTGAAATCGATATGGACACATGAAGATCAGCATATGCGAGTTACTTTGAATCGATTACTAGATATGGTATCGTTTTCTGAAGGAACTCTTGGAGAGTTAGCATGTATGCAACGAGTAACGAGTTGACGTTGGGTCGGAAGAAAACCTACGCCAAAATACAACCGAACACTTACTTTCAGAATACAGTATGGAAATAATATTGATACACCCATCTTGAAAAGAAAGTGCTGGATTGTTTCGAGAGATTCGAGCCCCTTGGAACGCTGCAAACTGAAGTAACAAAATACACGAGAGTAGATAGTGATTGTTGTCTGCTGGACTAAACAGTTTGTTGCGGCGTAAGTTGCGAAACGTATTGTATTCTAAGATCTTTCATTTGCAACTTAATGAGGTTCACAAGCGATAAATTATTACTAGTCGCCACAAAAACAATTAATCAGTTTTTCCACACACGAAAGGTATTCGCTATACAATGAGGTCGCGAATAGAGCGCGTGTGACAAAACGGAAAACCTGTAACGTCAGAGTCTGCGAGTTGGAGTGAATATTGCACACTTTAAAAAACTGTGTAGTTGACGGGAGTAAGAATATAGTGCGCCAAAATTGAAAAAATATTGTTGTTGTACGGCTACAAACTTCAATGTGTGTAGTACCACTTCATTTCGACCAACCTGTATCCAACGAGACTCAAAAGAGGAATAATATTACTGGCATGTGGAACATACATATGACGGGAGAATGTTAACAGTTGAATATTACCACTGACGTATCTACTATAATCTCGCTGCTGCCACCCCATAACTGCTTATGAAATCACACTTCACTCACCATGCGCGGATAAGTAACTAGCTTTTTGCCATAAAGCTCTGCAGTTCTAACCATTTTAATGTAATTTCATCTTTTGACTATCTATATCAAATATGTATTTCTTTGAATACCGTCAATGTAGTTTTATAGTGATTGGATCCGAAATTTATTGTTGTCTTTGATTGTCATATTACTATTTCTCTAGCTCTACTGAGTGCTTAACTTCGCCTCTTATTTATTTTATTTTGGTCGTCATTCTATCTATCTTTGTGTGTCTTTGTGGAACATGTTTGCACACCTGTGTGGGTGCAGTGATTTTATTAAGTAATTTTACTTATTCAAATGATGTGTATGGTAAAATGTGAGTTGTAGCATCCGCCATTAGTGTCCTGGCTCCGAGCTATTAGAATAATGCAGGTTGTTCCTCACTGCTGCAAAGTATATGCGGAGTGGAAATTTTAAATTTGACAGACGTACGACGACAGGAAATTTTGTTTGCGTTCTGGAACTTGTCATATAGCAGCACTCTAAAAGTCGTGAGTGAGCTTAGTTGCTTTTGCAGTTACATTTGGGCGATGTTACAGTTCCTTTGAGTATATTCTTTTACAAGGGTATGCAAGGGATTTTTGTAATTTATATTCTTCTTGTGACTGTTTACTAATTTCTAACGTGACCTTTACAGTAACTCTGGCAGCAAAACGAGTTCTTACGGGTCGAAATTCAATAACTTTTATTTCATTACTCTTACGAGTTAACTTTTTAGGCATATTCACGACGAAAATTCGGCAGTTAAATCTTTCCAGAGTTCGTTTCTTACACGTTGATATCCAAGCATACAGTACACTTAATGAAAATTGGAGTTTGTCGCATGCCGGCTTCATGGTGTTGCAATTTTGATGAGCGGTAGTTTAGAATCGAGTACCATGCTGCTTAGGCTGCACAGAATGAAATAGCTTTCTTCAGCTACGACTTGTTAGGGTGGAGTAGCTGAGTGTGTACCATCGCAAATGAACGTCTGTGGAAACTGATTAGGAGTTAGAGCATTCTCCCGCTTAATTGCATCTACCGAGAGGCATCGGGGACGACAAAATGGACAGAATACTTATAGAACAATCTGACAAGAGGCAACCACTGTAGGTGATATAGACAGGCTGCAGTATTTCTCCTGCAGTTACTATTGACGCGCAGACTGAAATGAGGGCCTGAGATGGTAAAATTTTTATGGTCTACTGGGGTGGTGGTGGGGGGGGGGGGGGAGGGGAGGGAAGGTTATTTACGACACAGACTATTCACAGGGTTACTGCTCTATGGAGAGGCAGTCACAGTGTGAACTGTGACCTGAGAGCGACGAGGCGCTAGGGAGAAAGAACGCCCTCTCCTGATTTACTGTCGCTCTGTCCTTTTAAGAGTCGCCTCGTATAAAAGCGTGCCGGCCATTGCAAGGAATATAAAGCTGATGGAAGGAGCGGGCCGCTAGGGGGCCTTCCATCAAAGTTTATTGAGAGGGTGTAGGTTGTTTTTTTTTTAAGACTAGGAATACGTATTGGCAGAAAGTCAGGAAAATTCCCGTTATTTGCCTGTTGAATCTATAATGTGAACCTGCTAACTACCTGTTTTAGGAAATGCATTGGAAAGCGATTATACGAGAGTCCGTCAGAATGCAGCGCCTTCTATTTTGTAATTTTTATTGTACAAGAAAAGATTAACTTACGATTAATTTGTCACTTTGTAATACAACGACCATCTTTGTTCACAGTTTCCTTTTTCCACAGTAAAAAAAGAGCATGTATTCCAGCTATGTAAAAATCACGGTCCTGCTGTCTTAGCCAGTCGTGAAGAGGATTTTCAGAGGTCTTCGCCTGTTCCGAGGCCAACGAGAGGTTTGTTGTTGTTTGTTGTGGTCTTCAGTCCTGAGACTGGTTTGATGCAACTCTCCATGCTACTCTATCCTGAGCAAAATTCTTCATCTCCCAGTACCTACTGCAACCTACATCCTTCTGAATCTGCTTAGTGTATTCATCTCTTGGTCTCCCCCTATGATTTTTACCCTCCACGCTGCCCTCCAATACTAAATTGGTGATCCCTTGATGCCTCAGAACATGTCCTACCAACCGATCCCTTCTTCTGGTCAAGTTGTGCCACAAACTTCTCTTCTCCCCAATCCTATTCAATACTTCCTCATTAGTTATGTGATCTACCTATCTAATCTTCAGCATTCTTCTGTAGCACCACATTTCGAAAGCTTCTATTCTCTTCTTGTCCAAACTATTTACCATCCATGTTTCACTTCCATACATGGCTACACTCCATACAAATACTTTCAGAAATGACTTCCTGACATTTAAATCTATACTCGATGTTAACAAATTTCTCTTCTTCAGAAACGCTTTTCTTGCCATTGCCAGTCTACATTTTATATCCTCTCTACTTCGTCCATCATCAGTTATTTTGCTCCCCAAATAGCAAACCTCCTTTACTACTTTAAGTGTCTCATTTCCTAATCTAATACCCTCAGCATCACCCGACTTCATTCGACTACATTCCATTACCCTCGTTTTGCTTTTGTTGATGTTCATCTTATATCCTCCCTTCAAGACACTATCCATTCCGTCCAACTGCTCTTCCAAATCCTTTGCTGTCTCTGACAGAATTACAATGTCATCGGCGAACCTCAAAGTTTTTATTTCTTCTCCATGGATTTTAATACCTACTCCGAATTTTTCTTTTGTTTCCTTTACTGCTTGCTCAATATACAGATTGAATAACATCGGGGAGAGGCTACAACCCTGTCTCACTCCTTTCCCAACCACTGCTTCCCTTTCATGTCCCTCAACTCTTATAACTGCCATCTGGTTTCTGTACAAATTGTAAATAGCCTTTCGCTCCCTGTAATTTACCCCTGCCACCTTTAGAATTTGAAAGAGTATTCCAGTCAACATTATCAAAAGCTTTCTCTAAGTCTACAAATGCTAGAAACGTAGGTTTGCCTTTCCTTAATCTTTCTTCTAAGATAAGTCGTAAGGTCAGTATTGCCTCGCGTGTTCCAGTATTTCTACGGAATCCAAACTGATCTTCCCCGAGGTCGGCTTCTACTAGTTTTTCCATTCGTCTGTAAAGAATTCGTGTTAGTATTTTGCAGCTGTGGCTTATTAAACTGATTGTTCGGTAATTTTCACATCTGTCAACACCTGCTTTCTTTGGGATTGGAATTATTATATTCTTCTTGAAGTCTGACGGTACTTCGCCTGTTTCATACATCTTGCTTACCAGGTGGTAGAGTTTTGTCAGGACTGGCTCTCCCAAGGCCGTCAGTAGTTCCAATGGAATGTTGTCTACTCTGGGGGCCTTGTTTCGACTCAGGTCTTTCAGTGCTCTGTCAAACTCTTCACGCAGTATCGTATCTCCCATTTCATCTTCATCTACATCCTCTTCCATTTCCATAACGAGAGGTACGGGCCCCGTAACGAATTTGTGACGTCACGCTAGTCGGCTTGTCCGCCACACTTCGCGAATGCTCACAAAAAGCAATTTGTTATTGAAAAGGAGTGTCAGAAAATGTCTTAAATTGCCCATGAACTGTCCAGAGCTTGAATAAATGTGAGAGAGCAGTTAGAAATTATTAAACATGTCTAAAATAGTTACTCTCCCCCCGCGTGAGACGTATGCCGGCACTCATCAGTGTCACGTGCTGTGACGTACGCCCCACGGCCTGTCTTTCTCGTGGGCCGTGGCCTGTTCAAAGTGATGCCCCTCGATGAGCTTCTTTCAGTGGGTCGAACAGTTGTCCCACAAGGATTCGTCTTAGGGCCATTGCTTTTTCTTGTGTACATTAATGATCTCTCATCAGTTACGCTGCCAGAAGCAGAGTTCGTTTTGTTTGCAGATGACACAAGTATTGCAATAAATACTATGTCGAGTGTAGTTCTAGAAAGACTGCTAATGATATTTTCATGGATATTAATAATTGGTTTAAAGCCAACTCACTGACATTAAACTTCGAAAAGACTCACTATATGCAATTCAGAACCTGTAAGAGGTTTCCACCCAGCATATGCTTAAAGTATGAAGAGGAACAGATAGAAGAGGTTGACAGTCTTAAATTCCTGGGATTACAACTTAATAATAAATTAATTTGGGAGAGCACACCTCAAAACTGCAGAAACGCCTTAACAAATCTGTATTTGCAATTCGAGTGTTAGCAGACATAGGCGACATGACAATGAAAAAGCTTGCATACTTTGCCTACTTTCATTCCATAATGTCATATGGTATAATATGAGCGTGTAATACGTATTATTTGTAGAGTAAATTCACGGACAGCCTGTAGAACCCTCTTCAAAGAACTGGGTATACTAACTACTGCCTCTCAGTATATTTACTCCTTAATGAAATTTGTCCTAAATAATATACCTCTTTTTCCAACAAACAGCTCAGTCATACGTACAATACCACGAACAAACATGATCTGCACAAGGACTTAAGAGCACTTACTTTAGTTCCAAAAGGGGTCCACTACTCAGGAACACTCATCTTCAATAATTTGCCTGCAAACATAAAAAATTTAGTTACAAATAAAGATAAGTTTAAAAGTAGCCTGAAAGACTTACTAGAGGCCAACTCCTCCTACTACATTGACGAATTTTTTAATAGAAACAAATGATGTATTGTATACACTCATATTATTAGTATTGTTATTTCAGCTTTAAAAAAATGATGTATTGTATATACTCATACTATTAGTATTGTTATTTCAGCTTAAAAAATGATGTATTGTATATACTCATACTATTAGTATTGTTATTTCAGCTTAAAAAAATTTACCTGTTCCACATCCACGAGGATCTCCTCAGCACGGATCTATGGAACGAAAAACTAACCTAATCTAATCTAATGTTGGAAGTCTGTTAGTACACTACTGGCCATTAAAATTGCTACACCACGAAGATCACGTGCTACAGGCACGTAATTTAAGCGACAGGAAGAACATGCTGTGATATGCAAATGATTAGCTTTTCAGAGCATTCACACTAGGTTGGCGCCGGTGGCGACACCTACAACGTGTTGGCATGAGGAAAGTGTCCAACCGAGTTCTCATACACAAACAGCAGTTGACCGGCGTTGCCTGGTGCAACGTTGTTGTGATGCCTCGTGTAAGGAGGAGAAATGTGTTCATTCTCGTTTCCGACTTTGATAAAGCTCGGATTGTACCATCTCGCGATTGCAGTTTATCGTATCTCGACATTGCTGCTCGCGTTGGTCGAGATCCAATGACTTTTAGCAGAATATGGAATCTGTGGATTCAGGAGGGTAATTCGGAATGCCGTGCTGGATCCCAACGGCCTCATATCACTAGCAGTCGAGATGGCAGACATCTTATCCGTGTAGCTGTAACGGATCGTGCAGCCACGTCTCGATCCCTGAGTCAACAGATGGGGACGTTTGCTAGACAACAACCATCTGCACGAAAAGTACGACGACGTTTGCAGCAGCATGGACTATAAGCTCGGAGACCATGCCTGCAGTTACCCCTGACGCTGCATCACAGACAGGAGCGCCTGCGATGGTGTACTCGACGACGAACCTGGGTGTACGAATGGCAAAACGTCATTTCTTGTGATGAATACAGGTTCTGTTTATAGCATCATGATGGTCGCATCCGTGTTTGGAAATGTCGCGGTGAACGCACATCGGAAGCGTGTATTCGTCATCACCATACTGGCGTATCACCCGGCGTGATGGTATGGGGTGCCATTGGTTACACGTCTCGGTTACCTCTTGTTCGCATTGAGGGCATTATGAACAGTGGACGTTATATTTCAGATATGTTACGACCCGTGGCTCTACCCTTCATTCGATCCCTGCGGAACCCTACATTTCAGCAAGATAATGCACGACCGCATGTTGCAAGTCCTGTACGGGCCCTTCTGGATACAGAAAATGTTCGACTGCTACCCCGGCCAGCACATTCTCCACATCTCTCACCAACTGAATATGTCTGGTCAATGGTGGCCGAGCAACTGGCTCGTCACAATACGCCAGTCTGTAAATTGTGGTATCGTGTTCAAAGTGTACAGCCGTACCTGTAGACGCCATCTAAGCTCTGTTTGACTCAATGCCCAGGCGTATCAAGGCCGTTATTGCGACCAGAGGTGGTTGTTCTGGGTACTGATTTCTCAGGATCTATGCACCCAAATTGCGTGAAAATGTAATCACATGTCAGCTCTAGTATAATATATTTGTCCAATGAATAGCCGTTTATCATCTGCATTACTTGTTGGTATAGGAATTTTAATGGCCAGTGTCCAGCAATAGCTTTTCTGATACTTTCGATCAGACGGTGTATGTACATCGTCTTCACATGGTTCAGTGAACAGGACCATTCGGTATGTGAGATTCTCTTGGCATCTATGAAATGAAGAAAAATTATGGACTCAGAAAATAGACTGCATATAGGAGCATCCAATTATTTGGCGCTCCACAATAGCATTGGGTAGATATCAAGAAAAGGCTGGGAATATTACCTGCAGAGTCGAAAGCACGTACGTAGCGCAACAAGCTGCAGTGGATCCCGAGCGACTTGTTTGGAAGTGGATTTTGCGCCGGAGGAATGTGGGCGCACACTCTTTCACACACACACACACACACACACACACACACACATACATACATACACACGCTACGCCTACCTCCAGCACACTGATGAAAGCGGGCCGAGTGGCACGCTACGCTTTGTTCTGTCGCCGTTAATAGGGAAAGGAAGCCGCAGTGGAAGGCTGGGCAGAAAATAAGAAAGTTTGAAGTCGCCCTTTGTCTGTCGGGGCGGCGCGCTCCAATTTCCGGGCACGCTGCCAAGCCGGGCGGCCCCGAATGAATTCCGCGGGACGATATATATGTGGAAAGTTTAATACAGGTGCGCGCCTGCGCGGGCGCGCGGGCGTGCGCATGCGCCGCCGGAGCCCGCGTTTGTAACGAGTTTTAATCAGCGACGAATGGGGTCTGCGGGGTCGGCCAGAGATGAGCCCAGGGGTCGGCGGCGTTTGTCTTGAGCCGGGGGCCTAATTAAAACGATCCACCGTCCCGGAGACCGGGATTAGACAATCAGGTGCGGCCACTGCTGAGAGAAAGTGAACACCCTGTGACGTCCGCGTCGGCAGTCCCAGTAAACGCTTTCCCTTCATCTTCAATTTTGTCAACGTTTCCCTCCCCATTATTCTTCATTCCGAGTTGGAGTCTTTCATCATTTCCAGTGTCGCGGAACGAAGTGCACCACTTAAACTCGGGACGTAGAACTAGCTTATCACCGCCCCCCCCCCCCTCCCCCCCGGCCTCACGTGTCCGACAGAGAAACACATCTGTAGAAGATGAGATTTCGGGAATGTCGTCAGGTGTAATTAACTTCTGGTACTTGATCTCTACTTTAAACAATCTTAGCGTCATGATCGTTATGATCTCAAAGGTTACAAATCTACATCTACATATACATATACAGGGTGTTACAAAAAGGTACGGCCAAACTTTCAGGAAACATTCCTCACACACAAAGAAAGAAAATATGTTATGTGGATATGTGTCCGTAAACGCTTAATTTCCATGTTAAGAGCTCATTTTATTACTTCTCTTCAAATCACATTAATCATGGAATGGAAACACACAGCAACAGAACGTAGCAGCGTGACTTCAAACACTTTGTTACAGGAAATGTTCAAAATGTCTTCCGTTAGCGAGGATACATGCATCCACCCTCCGTCGCATGGAATCCCTGGTGCGCTGATGCAGCCCTGGAGAATGGCGTATTGTATCACAGCCGTCCACAATACGAGCACGAAGAGTCTCTACATTTGGTACCGGGGTTGCGTAGACAAGAGCTTTCAAATGCCCCCATGAATGAAAGTCAAGAGGGTTGAGGTCAGGAGAGCGTGGAGGCCATGGAATTGGTCCGCCTCTACCAGTCCGTCGATCATCAGATCTGTTGTTGAGAAGCGTACGAACACTTCGACTGAAATGTGCAGGAGCTCCATCGTGCATGAACCACATGTTGTGTCGTACTTGTAAAGGCACGTGTTCTAGCAGCACAGGTAGAATATCCCGTATGAAATCATGATAACGTGCTTCATTGAGCGTAGGTGGAAGAACATGGGGCCCAATCAAGACATCACCAACAATGCCTGCCCAAACGTTCACTGAAAATCTGTGTTGATGACGTGATTGCACAATTGCGTGCGAATTCTCGTCAGCCCACACATGTTGATTGTGAAAATTTACAATTTGATCACGTTGGAATTAAGCCTCATCCGTAAAGAGAACATTTGCGCTGAAATGAGGATTGACACTTTGTTGGATGAACCATTCTCAGAAGTGTACCCGTGGAGGCCAATCAGCTGCTGATGGTGCCTGCACACGCTGTACGTGGTACGGAAACAACTGGTTCCCCCGTAGCACTCTCCATACAGTGACGTGGTCAACGTTACCTTGTGCAGCAACTTCTCTGACGCTGACATTAGGGTCATCGTCAACTGCACGACGAATTGCCTCGTCCATTGCAGGTGTCCTCGTCGTTCTAGGTCTTCCCCAGTCGCGAGTCATAGCCTGGAATGTTCCGTGCTCCCTAAGACGCCGATCAATTGCTTCGAACGTCTTCCTGTCGGGACACCTTCGTTCTGCAAATCTGTCTCGATACAAACGTACCGCGCCACGGCTATTGCCCCGTGCTAATCCATACATCAAATGGGCATCTGCCAACTCCGCATTTGTAAACATTGCACTGACTGCAAAACCACGTCCGTGATGAACACTAACCTGTTGATGCTACGTACTGATGTGCTTGATGCTAGTACTGTAGAGCAATGAGTCGCATATCAACACAAGCACCGAAGTCAACATTACTTTCCTTCAATTGGGCCAACTGGCGGTGAATCGAGCAAGTACAGTACATACTGACGAAACTAAAATGAGCTCTAACATGGAAATTAAGCGTTTCCGGACACATGTCCACATAACATTTTTTCTTTATTTGTGTGTGAGGAATGTTTCCTGAAAGTTTGGCCGTGCCTTTTTGTAACACCCTGTATACTCCGCTAGCCACCAAGCGGTCTGTGGCGGAGGGCACAATGCGCGCCAAAGTTGTATTTCCTCCCCCCCCCCCCCCCCCCCATCTGTTCCAGTCGCGGATCGCGTGAGGGAAAAACGACTGTTTGAACGCCTCAGTACGAGCTCTAATTTTGCTTATCTTTGAGTGGTGATCATTGCGCGATTTGAAAGTTGGTGGTAAAAATATATGCTCTACATCCTGGGTGAAGATCGGATATCGGAATTTAGTGAGCAGCCCCTTCCGTTTAGCGCGCCGTCTACCTGCAAGTGTGTTCCACTTCAAACTTTCTATGAAATTTGTAAAGCTCTGACGATGGCTAAATTTACCAGTCACGAATCTTGCCGCTCTTCTTTGGACCTTCTCAATCTCTTGAATCAGACCCAACTGGTAGGGGTCCCATACAGACAACCAATACTCAAAGACTGGACGAACTAACGTATTGTAAGCTATTTCCTTTCCTGAAGGACTACATCGCTTCAGAATTCTATCTAAAAACCGCAATCTAGGGTTCGCCTTACCCATTACTTGTGTAATCTGATCATTCCACTTGAGATTATTTCGAATAGTCACACACAGATACTTGACGAATGTTATCGCTTCCAAAGACTGGGCATTTATTTTGTACTCGTACATCAATGGGGATTTTCGCTTTGTTATACGCAGTAGGTTACACTTACTAATATTGAGAGATAACTGCCAGTCATTACACATTTTCGGGAAATCCTCATTGATTTGTTCACAACTTTCGTGTGATACTACTTTCCTGTAGAGTACAGCATCATCGGCAAACAGTCTAAGGCCGCTGTCAATACCATCAACCAGAACGTTAATGTAAATCGTAAATAGCAGAGGACGTATTACGCTGCCCTGTGGCACACCCAAAGTCACGCTTGTTTCCGTTGAAGTCACCCCGTTCAGGATGACATACTGCTCCCTGTTTGCTAGAAAAATTTCTATCCAACCGCAAATGTCATCGGATAGACCGTAAGCGCGCACTTTCTGGAGTAACAGTGCGGAACTGAGTCGAACGCCTTTCAAAAGTCGAGAAATATGGTATCAACCTGGGAGCCATTGTCTCGAGCCTGTTGTACATCATGCACAAAGAGGGTCAGCTGTTCTCGCATGACCGCTGTTTCCTAAAAGCGTGCTGGTTTCTGCAGATGAGCTTCTCAGAGTCTAGAAAGGTCATTATGTCTGAACACAAAATATGTTCCATGATTCTACAACAAACTGATGTCAGTGAAATTGGCCGGTAATTATGTGCATCCGATTTTCTACCCTTTTTATAGATTGCTATAACCTGGGCCTTCTTCCAGTCCGGTAGAACTTCCCGCTGTTCCAATGATCTCTGATAGATGATGGATACGAATGATGCTATATTTGTAGCATAGAGAGTCTCATTCGCCTTTTCGTGATTGCAAAGCAAGGACGATTACCGCCGTGTTTTACATATCTCTAAACTTCTCCATTCTCTTCCTCCACGTTGATGGGATTCCGAAATACACAAGTACTCGTAGCAGTCGAGGTAACAGGTGAAACGAGAAAATTCCAGGTTCTCTTCCTTTTCAGATTAAGCTGGTATTATAGCCGACGTCGAACGAATTCAGAGACGCGCTGCTGGGATCTTACAAACAGGTCGCTATAGACCTTACAAAAGTGTAACAGCAACGCTCGCGGAAATTGAGTCCTTGCAGGAGAGACCACACAGTTCTCTGGAACTTGAATCCTTAGAAGAAGACATAGTTCTCTGGATTATCTGTTCGATAAATTAAGAGAAATTTTATTTCGAACAAGACTGTGCGACCATCACGCAATGTTAGGATGAATATTAGTAGGAGAGGCTTCATTTGTACACTATCTGGGCACCAGAAAAGACAGGTGGCGTAGGTGTCATATTCTCTCTGGCCATCCATGGTCAAGGGCAGGCTATGGCGCTCAGTGCGTTACCATTTTAGTCTGGTTCTGCTTTTGAACGAGATGGAGTACGCCGCTAGAGTTCATCAGTACATGGTGTTCATTAAGTCTCGTTATTACGAGGGTGAGCCCAATGAAAACTTTAAATATTATGAAAATATTATTTATTGTACAGAAGTGGTACAAAGCTGTATCGTTTTCAACATAATCTCCCCCACGCTCAATGCAAGTCCTCCAGCGCTTACAAAGTGCATAAATTGCTTTAGAAAAAAATCTTTTGATAGTCCACACAACCACTCATGCACCATGCGGCGTACCTCTTCATCAGAACGGAACTTCTTTCTTCCCATTGCGTCTTTGAGTGGTCCAAACATATGGAAATCACGTGTGGCAAGGTCTGGTGAGTATGGTAAATGAGGAAGACACTCAAAATCCAGGTCTGTGATTGTTGCAACAGTTGTACGGGCAGTGTGGGGAAAAAGGACACCTGCTGACAGCAATTCACGCCGCTTTGATTTGATTGCAGGCCACAGATGATTTTTTACGAGATCTGTATATGATGCACTGGTGGCAGTGGTCCCTCTAGGCATGTAATGCTCCAAAATGACGCCTTTTTCGTCCCAAAGTGTTCAAAACTTCATTGGTTTTGGTGATGAAAGGCGTCATTCCTTGCTCTCTCTTTTCGTTTCCGGTTGGTGGAAGTGAACCCAGGTTTCGTCCCCAGTAACGATTCTTGCAAGGAAGCCATCACCTTCTCGTCGAAAGCGCCGAAAAAGTTTTCCACAAGCATCAACACGTCGTTCTCTCATTTCAGGAGTCAGCTGCCGTGCCACCTATCTTGCAGACACTTTGTGAAACTGGAACACATCATGCACATTGTGGTGTGCTGACCCATGACTAATCTGAAACACACTGCAATGGCCGGCCGTGGTGGCCGAGCGGTTCTAGGCGCTTCAGTCTGGAAACGCGCGACCGCTACTGTCGAAACTATTAGAGATAGAGAATCGTGGTTCATTTTATAATACTTGGTAGCTCTCAAAGTGATTTTCCTTTGTGCTTTGTTGCAAATTTACTAGGAGTGAATTAAGTGGCAACAGACCAGAAGGCGCAATGTGTCTTCTAGTATACTGAATTCAGATTTCAACGACAGTACTGCAAAATTATCTGCGCCAGTGTTCAAATGGCTCTGAGCACTATGGGACTTAACATCTCTGGTCACCAGTCCCCTAGACCTTACAACCACTTAAACCTAACTGACCTAAGAACATCACACACATCCATGCACGAGGCAGGATTCGAACCTGCGACCGCAGCAGTCTCGCGGTTCCGGACAGTAGCGTCTAGAACCGCACGGCCACCGCGGCCGGCTGCGCCAGTGTTGGAGGAAAATCGAGCATAATGAGGTTGTCCAAAATCTTTAAAGAGACAGATAGTGTCAAAGAAGGTCATCTTCGACGTGGATATCTCCCTCTGTCGCAAGCACGTGTTGACAGACTGCAAGCTGCATTCCCATGCAACATCCAGAAGTCAATTCGTCGGGCATCATGCGAAATTCAGGAAAGAAAATCAGCTGTCACATCAAGTGTCACATAAGCAGTTACGTCTTTTTGCGTGCAAAGTGCAAATGGCCCAAGCACTGCAGCCGAGCAATCGTTCTCTGGCGTATGCATTCGCGTGTTCGTAGGTGGTCTCTACAGATGTTGACAGTGACTACTTGAACGAAAGCTTGTTTTCAGATGAGGCAACGTTCCGCATTTCTGGACATGTAAATAGCCACAACATTAGGATCTGGGGCTCCGTAAATCCACACAAGACACTTGAACACATGCATGACAGACCATAGCTCATAGTGTGGCGTGACTTAACGCTCGACAGGGTGGCAGGACCGTATTTGTTCCATCGATAACCGTAACGGGAAATATTTACCTGGACCTCACGAACAGTTCCTGCTCTCAAAGACAGAGGCGTTGCAGCCGTTCATCATCTTCCAGCATGAGATGTTCTCCTGCACTGAACGTGCAGTATATGCTGAATAACTGACATCCTCAGAGGCGTATGGTTCGTGATGGATCCATCGCATGGCCTCCGCACTCTCCCATTTTCGCGCCGTGACATTGCTTGTATGGGGTTACTCCAAGGGCCGCGTGTACGCAACATCAGCCAGTGATGTTTCTACCCTTCGTGCAGAATGAGTGAAGCTTTCAGAATAGCGACGCTGCAGTGCTGACCCATACAGGGGCATTACGCGAATATCGTCTTGATGATCCACTAGTGGCCAATGGTACACACACTGAAATTACGGCATAGAGGAAACATACTTTCACAGCTGCTGAACATTTTACAACAAACCAGAAATATAAGAAAAACCACATCGTTGCAGTGACCACTGGAAGAAAGATGATTTGTGGTTAATGTCCCGTCGACAACGAGGTCATAAGAGAGGGGAGCACAAGATTGGATTAGTGAAGGATGGGGAAGGAAATAGGCCGTGTCCTTTAATCAAAGAAAGCATTCCAGCATTCAGCTTAATGAGTTATCGCGGAACCCTACGTCATGATTGTCGGCCGGGATTCTAAATTGTCGTCTTCCTGAGTGGCAGTTCACTGACGACCACTGAGGACTCGTAGAAATAAATCGAAACAGCTATGTTCTAAATAAGATTTTATTACAGTCGCTAAAGGTGGTGTATATTTTATTTATTTATTCATTATAGTTAAAGCCGGTTATCTAAAACGCTAAATAGTCCATACAAATCATATTTCCTCGGATAGTTATAAGTTACGTATTAATTATTTATTTCTGATACTTAATTTGGTTTGGAAAAAGGAGAGAAATTACAAAAAAATTGAAACATTGAAACCCTTAATCAATTACCCAGGTACTAATCTACTACAAACACTAGAATTTGTTCACTGTTTCTACACATATTGTCCGCCGCTCGTGGTCTCGCGGTAGCGTTCTCGCTTCCCGAGCACGGGGTCCCGGGTTCGATTCCCGGCGCGGTCAGGGATTTTCACCTGCCTCGAGATGACTGGGTGTTTGTGTTGTCCTCATCATTTCATCATCATCCAGGAAAGTGGCGAAATTGGACTGAGCAAAGATTGGGTAATTGTACGGGCGCTGATAACCACGCAGTTGAGCGCCCCACAAACCAAACATCATCATCATCATCATCATCTACACATATTTTTGTGCATTTAAGTTGTACATGGTAGTTTTTGTTTCTGGATCCACCCCCATGGTACCCTGGTCAACAGCCATAGTCTGCTGGATTCCTTGGGCGTCGGGCAGTACGTCAGCAGCGTTTCCACTGTAGCGAGTAATTCCATCCATCACTGTTACTTTTTAAACTACACACTTCCATGATCACTCGCACCAACGCAATATACGAGGGCAGTTCAATAAGTAATGCAACACTTTTTTTTCTGAAACAGGGGTTGTTTCATTCAGCATTGAAATACACCACGTTATTCCCAAATCTTTTAGCTACACAACACTATTTTTCAACGTAATCTCCATTCAATGCTACGGCCTTACGCCACCTTGAAATGAGGGCCTGTATGCCTGCACGGTACTATTCCACTGGTCGATGTCGGAGCCAACGTCGTACTGCATCAATAACTTCTTCATCATCCGCGTAGTGCGTCCCACGGATTGCGTCCTTCATTGGGCCAAACATATGGAAATCCGACGGTGCGAGATCGGGGCTGTAGGGTACATGAGGAAGAACAGTCCACTGAAGTAGTCACAGCTGTGCACGGCCGGCCCGCACGCGGGAGATCAGACAGTCTTGCTTGACCTTGCAGCGATGATGACACACGCTTTGCCCAACGACTCACCGTGCTTTTGTCCACTGCCAGATCACCGTAGACATTCTGCAAGCGCCTATGAATATCTGAGATACCCTGGTATTTCGCCTAAAGAAACTCGATCACTGCCCGTTGTTTGCAACGCACATCCGTTACAGACGCCATTTCAACAGCTCCGTACAGCGCTGCCACCTGTCGGAAGTCAATGAAACTATACGAGACGAAGCGGGAATGTTTGAAAATATTCCACAAGAAATTTCAGGTTTTTTCAACCAAAATTGGCCGAGAAAAAAAATGTGTTGCATTACTTATTGAACTGCCCTCGTAGATTCTTGGGACAGTATTTCACTCGGTGGTCGCCAACCTCATTCATCTTCTCACCGTCTGCAGAGTACGTTGTCTAGTCTGGACGTGAGCTCGATGATTTACGGTTGAATGCCTCGTGAAGTATTCCTTGACCATTCTGGGTACTGCGACTGCAGTATCGTCTAAGATGCGCCAGGTCGACTCGTTGCGCGGTGCTGCTTTGGGCTCCAACATCCTTAACACCCGACGTCCATTACCTACTGCATCTTCATAGAGCGCGCAGTTCCACAATGTGTGTTCTGGTGTGCCCACACTGCCGCAGGCGCAGCTATCATTCACCTGTCTTCTGATTTTGTATAGATTCGTGGTATAAGGCCGTCGCCAGTCAGATAATGTATCAATCCGCTCGATGGGTCAAGAAATCTCATTTTTAATCTCCCCCTGATGTTAGGGAGAAATTTGTGTGTTCTCCCGCCCGTGCCTGAAGTGTCCCATTCATTTTTCCGCAGTTTAATGTGCCATCTTATACTGCCTTTTTCGAAATGGCCTCAGGTCCAACCACCCTTCATATTTCTAGTTGATTGCCTTTCTTTAACGCGTAAAGGGCTCCCATTTTCCTAATTTCCAAGTCCAGTGGGCACATTCCTAGAATTACTTACAAAGCATCTTTCGGAGTAGTGCCATAGGCCCCCGTTACCCTTAGTAGCTCGCCTCCTTGAACTCTTCTTACTACTGAGGCTGGCTTCCTTAGCTGCATTCTATGATCGCAGACGCTCGTACCATATCCTACGACTGATGCTAACACAGGTTGATGGTATACTCTATTTGTCTTCAAGGGAAGCCGAAATTGCTTATTTGCATTGGTTATAATTTTAGTCATTACTCTGGTACCTTTCCTGGCTGCTTCCTCTACATGATGTGCAAAGTTACGTTCGGCCGGCCTAAGTGGCGGTGCGGTTCTAGGCGCTGCAGTCTGGAACCGCGAGACCACTACGGTCGCAGGTTCGAGTCCTGCCTGCGGCATGGATGTGTGCGATGTCCTTAGGTTAGTTAGGTTTAACTAGTTCTAAGTTCTAGGGGACGAATGACCTCAGAAGTTGAGTCCCATAGTGCTCAGAGCCATAGCCAAAGTTACGTTCGTCGAGAAATACCCTTAAATATCCCGTTACTGCGCTTCTTCTAATCGTTATATAATTAATTTTATTTTATGGTTTCTTATTAGGTTCCCGTTCAGAAGGAGGTACGTGTTTTGGTGCTTGTGACAATTTAACACTTCGACACCCTATTTGCCTTCTATACGTCTTCTGGAGTCACCACTTACAACAAACAGCACGTAATCTGCAAATGCCACCAGACCGCTTAATGAAACGTCCCCTTAGAAAAATTTATGAATTACTGTGCTGATAAACCTCTTACATTATTTGATTTTCAAACAGCTGAGCATAACTGCGTACTCAGACATTTCTCTCTTTACTTATTCTGATCAACACTAAACTGACACACAATATTTTTAGCGCAACGGAATCTGACTTTCAATAATCCCTAAAAAAGAATGGCCCTGACTAACATTAATCTATACCTTTCAGGAATCACTTACCTCGCAAAAATCTTCGTTACTCGAACTACTGCAATACAGTGAGCGCCAATACTGCCAGCTAAATAAAAGATTTTAACAACTGAAGGCACTAACTACCCATAGACATACTTAGCAAATGAAAGATTTTGATAGAGAGCAAACAATGTATTTACCTTAATAGTGTTCAAAAGTCATAATATATATATCAGTTCATGACATCCAATCTTACAAATTTACTCTCTCTGATGGACACACGTCCAGATCATCCGCTCTCAAAACTCCGCCATCTCTCTCCCCACATCCACCACTGCTGGCGGCTCACCTCCAACTGCGCAACGCAACGCGCTGTTCACATCCAACTGCCCAACACTACAATAGCAAATATTCCAACAATGCCAACTAGCCACAGACTGCACACAGCACAGGCAGTGATTTTCATATAGAGCGCTACGTGGCGTTACCAACCTAAAAACCTAAACAGCCTACTTACATTATGTTACCTCTGTCATATAACTTCTGTAGTATGGGCTCCAGTGCTACATCCCAAAACTCATTTCCGGCCAGGTTGGAGATTTTTCTCTGTCCAGGGACTGGGTGTTTGTGTTTTCCTCATCATTTCATCACCATTATCATCATTCGTGACAGTGGCTAGATTTGACTGTGTAAAATTTGGATTGTATCAAAATTGGGACTTTGTACGGGCGCTGATGACCGCGCAGATGAGCGCCCCACAAACCGAACATCATCATCATCATCATCCAAAAAATCTGGACGACACACTGATCCCTGCGGACAGCCTTTTGTTAATGTCTTCGTTTTCTTCTTTCCTGGGCATGTTAAAGAAGCATTCCGCCCGTTGCAATAATCTCTCAGGCAATTATACAGCGCTTCTGGACACTCCAGATCCCTAAGGCGACCAACGAAAGACGGCTACCATAGGTTATCGAAAGCGCCAGCAATATTAGTCATCATCGCTAGAGGGTACGTAGGATTAGCGTCTGTCGCTAGCGAAATAGCCTTATTAACTACGACTTCAGTTGACTTGCCTCTTCTAAACCCGTACTGGTGAGGGCTCATTCCGAGATTCCGAAATCAGATACTGGACTGTAAGGCGTACCCAGGAGCAGATATAGACTCAGATCACAATATAGTAGTGATGAAGAGTAGGTTGAAGTTCAAGACATTAATCAGGAAGAATCAATACGCAAATAAGTGGGATAGGGAAGTACTAAGGAATGACGAGATACGTTTGAAATTCCTTAACGCTATAGATACAGCAATAAGGAATAGCGCAGTAGGCAGTACAGTTGAAGAGGAATGGACATCTCTAAAAAGGGCCATCACAGAAGTTGGGAAGGAAAACATAGGTACACAGAAGGTAGCTGCGAAGAAACCATGGGTAACAGAAGAAATACTTCAGTTGATTGATGAAAGGAGGAAGTACAAACATGTTCCAGGAAAATCAGGAATACAGAAATACAAGTCGCTGAGGAATGAAATAAATAGGAAGTGCAGGGAAGCTAAGACGAAATGGCTGCAGGAAAAATGTGAAGACATCGAAAAACATATGATTGTCGGAAGGACAGACTCAGCATACAGGAAAGTCAAAACAACCTTTGGTGACATTAAAAGAACGGTGGTAACATTAAGAGTGCAACGGGAATTCCACTGTTAAATGCAGAGGAGAGGGCAGATAGGTGGAAAGAATACATTGAAAGCCTCTATGAGGGTGAAGATTTGTCTGATGTGATAGAAGAAGAAACAGGAGTCGATTTAGAAGAGATAGGGGATCCAGTATTAGAATCGGAATTTAAAAAAGCTTTGGAGGACTTACGGTCAAATAAGGCAGAAGGGATAGATAACATTCCATCAGAATTTCTAAAATCATTGGGGGAGGTGGCAACAAAACGACTATTCACGTTGGTGTGTAGAATATATGAGTCTGGCGATACACCATCTGACTTTCGGAAAAGCATCATCCACACAATTCCGAAGACGGCAAGAGCTGACAAGTGCGAGAATTATCGCACAATCAGCTTAACAGCTTATGCATCGAAGCTGCTTACAAGAATAATATACAGAAGAATGGAAAAGAAAATTGAGAATGCGCTAGGTGACGATCAGTTTGGCTTTAGGAAAAGTAAAGGAACGAGAGAGGCAATTCTGACGTTACGGCTAATTATGGAAGCAAGGCTAAAGGAAAATCAAGACACTTTCATAGGATTTGTCGACCTGGAAAAAGCGTTCGACAATATAAAATGGTGCAAGCTGTTCGAGATTCTGAAAAAAGTAGGGGTAAGCTATAGGGAGAGACGGGTCATATACAATATGTACAGCAACCAAGAGGGAATAATAAGAGTGGACGATCAAGAACGAAGTGCTCGTATTAAGAAGGGTGTAAGACAAGGCTGTAGCCTTTCGCCCCTACTCTTCAATCTGTACATCGAGGAAGCAATGATGGAAATAAAAGAAAGGTTCAGGAGTGGAATTAAAATACAAGGTGAAAGGATATCAATGATACGAGTCGCTGATGACATTGCTGTCGTGAGTGAAACTGAAGAAGAATTAAATGACCTGCTGAACGGAATGAAGTCTAATGAGTACACAGTATGGTTTGAGAGTAAATCGGAGAAAGACGAAGGTAATGAGAAGTAGTAGAAATGAGAACAGCGAGAAACTTAACATCAGGATTGATGGTCACGAAGTCAAAGAAGTTAAGGAATTCTGCTACTTAGGCAGTAAAATAACCAATGACGGACGGAGCAAGGAGGACATCAAAAGCAGACTCGCTATGGCAAAAAAGACATTTCTGGCCAAGAGAAGTCCACTAATATCAAATACCGGCCTTAATTTGAGGAAGAAATTTCTGAGGATGTACGTCTGGAGTACAGCATTGTATGGTAGTGAAACATGGACTGTGGGAAAACCGGAACAGAAGAGAATCGAAGCATTTGAGATGTGGTGTTATAGACGAATGTTGAAAATTAGGTGGACTGATAAGGTAAGGAATGAGGAGGTTCTACGCAGAATAGGAGAGGAAAGTAATATGTGGAGAACACTGATAAGGAGAAGGGACAGGATGATAGGACATCTGCTAAGACATGAGGGAATGACTTCCATGGTACTAGAGGGAGCTGTAGAGGGCAAAAACTGTAGAGGAAGACAGAGATTGGAATACGTCAAGGAAATAATTGAGGACGTAGGTTGCAAGTGCTACTCTGAAATGAAGAGGTTAGCACAGGAAAGGAATTCGTGGCGGGCCGCATCAAACCATTCAGTAGACTGATGACCAAAAAAATAAAAAAAAACATCGGGCGAACATGGAGAAGTTTTAATACCAGATTTAAAGAACATACTACTGGAACAGCACGTAATAAATCACTCTTCGGACAGCATTTAGATATGGAAAAACATGCAGAAATCAGTATAAGGGAAAATCTGAAGATACTGCATGTAACCCAAAAAAGACCTATGATGGATATTCTAGAGAGCCTGGAAATTTTTATACATAATAAACGGAATCCGGCAGCGATAATGAATGAACAAATAGAGAGTCACGATAAAAAAATTTTCGAGCTATTACTTGTAGACAATGATGCTACTTTTTCTTTCAGAATTGTAATACTTTAATTCCTCTAATGAGTACTACGAACGTGTCGTAAACTTTTATCTTAGCTTTAGATTTTTAGGTTGTTCTTGATTGTCAATATTTCCGCAACCTCAAATAAGTGACAACTTCTCTGTGGATGAAGAGCCATGACATACCGCTACCACGGCAACGGACGCCGTGGCCAGGGCAAAGATAACACCATATGAACACACCAGCTGCTACCATGACGACGGCGTCCTCGCTACACAGACCAGAGAGCGCCTGATATACGCTTTGTAATTCATGGGAACGGCGTCCTCACCACAAGGAGTAGAGGGCGTTGTAGTCCTTCCATATTAACCGTTTTAGTAAATTGACTGAAATGTTTTCTACGTAAATGTGCATTATAATACAAGACGACACCACTTTTTGTGTGTCACATATTGTTTTACTTTGTATTATGACACATAATGTAATATACGTTTACGAATTTTACGAGTTCACTATGGAACATTTATTATTATTTTAAAATTGACACATTAATTGTAACTCTTTTTAAATGGAATGGTTCCGTTTTCTGTTATTTACTGTCACTTAAATTTGTGTTAAACCAAGGGGACTAGTAATTACATATAACAAACTGTATTAAATGCCGTTGATCGTCGCTGGGGGTGTTGCCGTCTATTCACGTGATGTCAGCATGCTATTTAAGCCCATACGAAGGGGTAGTCTCGCATAGTTTCCTGCCGTTATGTAGACAGGAGTGACACCACCAGCAGTCGACCAACGGGTAACATATTTTAAATTTACGTAATTTTAGCTGTTGTATAATAGAGCCTTTCTGACGGATGTCTATGATTTCACAGGGTAAACGCCCAGAAGATGACCCCTACGTCGGGTTGAAACCGGTTGGCGGTATTATAACAATAATAAATGTGATTAAGACTGTTCTTGAATTATTGTTACATAGTAGTTTTTCAAATATCTTGCCAAGAACGTTCAAAAGACAAATTGGTGTGTAGGATTTGGGTATCATTGGATCTTAAGCCTGCCCATGACTAATTATTACCACTTCAGCGTTCTTTCACGGTGCAGGTACCTGTAATTGCAGAGACTCGAAATCTGGCAGAAAACCCAAAGAGATTCTGGTCATACATAAACACACCAATGGCAACACGCAGTCAATACATTCACAGCGCGATAACAACGGTGAAGTCACTGATGACAGTGCCAATAAAGCATCGTTATTGAACACGGTTTTCTGAAACTCCTTTACCAAAGAAGACGAAGTGAATATCCCTGAATTCCAATCAAGAACAACTGCCAAGATGAGAAACATAGAAGAAGATATCTTCGGTATAGCAAAGCAGCTTAAACCACTTAATAAATGCTCGGCCTCCGGTGTATACCAGTCAGGTTCCTTTCAGAGTATGCTGATACAAAAGCTCCATATTTAGCAATTATATGCGACCACTCGCTCACAGATTGCTCAAGTCACACCAATACACAAAAAGGGAAGTAGGAGTAATCCGTAATCCGCTGAATTATAGATCCATATCGCTAACGTCGATTTGCAGTAGGGTTTTGGAACATATGCTGTGTTCGAACACTATGAAGTACCTCGAAGAAAACGACTTATTGACAAATATTCAGCACGGAATCAGAAAATATCATTCTTATGAAACACAAATAACTCTTTATACTCATTAAGTAATGAGTGCTATCGGCAGGGGATGTCAAATTGATTCCATATATTTAGATTTCCAGAAGGATTTCGACACCGTTCCTCACAAGCATCTTCTAATCAAACTTCGTGCCTACGGAGTATCGCCTCAGTTGTGCTACTGGATTCGTGATTTCCTGTCAGAAAGGTCACAGTTCGCAGTAATAGCCGGAAAGTAATCGAGTAAAACAGAATTAATATCCGGCGTTCCCCAAGGTAGTCTTATAGGCCCTCTATTGTTCCTGATCTAACGAGATAAGAGACAATCTGAGCAGCTGTCTTAGATTGTTTGCAGATGATGCTGTCATTTACCGTCTTTAAAAGTCGTCAAATGACCAAAACGAATTGCGAAATTATTTAGATACGATATCTGTATGGTGCGGAAAGTGGCAATTGACCCTGAATAAAGAAAAGTGTGAAGTTTTTCATATGAGTACTAAAAGAAGTCCGCTAAAATTCGATTTTGCGGTAAGTCACACAAATATGAAGGCTGTATATTCAACGAAATGCTTAGGGATTACAATTACAAATAACCTAAATTGGAACGATCACATAGATAACGTTATGGGCAGAGCAAACCAAAGAACACTTAGAAGGTGCAACAGCTCTACTAAAGAGACTGCTTACACCACGCTTGTCCGCCCTATTCTGGAGTATTGCTATGAGGTGTGGGATCCTCATCAGGTGGGACTGACGGATGACATCGAAAAAGTACAGAGAAGGGCAGCTCGTTTTGTATTATCGTGAAATAGGGGATATAGTGCCACAGACATGATACATGAATTGGAGTGGCAGTCATTAAAACAAAGGCGTTTTTCGTTGCGACGGGATGTTCTCATGGAATTTCAATCACCATTTTTCTTCGTCGATTGCGAAAACATTCTTTTGGCAACCACGTACATAGGGAGAAATGATCATCACGTAAAAATGAGAGAAATCAGGGCTTGCATAGGAAAATTTAATTCCTCGATTTTCCCGCGCGCCGTTCGAGAGTTTAGTGGTAGACAGACAGCTTGAAGGTGGTTCATTGAACCCTCTGCCAGGCACTTTATTGCTAATAGCAGAGTAATCACGTTGATGTAGATGTAGATGTAGACACTCACTGTACAGATCGCGCAAGTAACAATCTAATTGGTCACATACGACTTGTATTACTTCGGCAGGGATTCCGCCCGGTCCTGGAGACTTTTTCTTTTTCAGTCTTAAAATTATATGCCTAATTTCTTCTTCTCCATCATCAGGAAGCAGTGTTTCCATTAGCAGGGCAGCTGACTGTTGTCAACTCTCTGTTACCGTCCTATCATTCTTTTTGAGAGTGGATAAGACTGTTAGTGATCGTATTTTGTCGCAGACTATTCTATGTGGTACAGCCCAGTGGTCGGTTTCTAAGTTAGCTCCACAAATTGCTTCCATTGTTCCGGTTTTGTTTTCCACAACTGCTACTTAAAACGTTGTTTAAAATATCTGTATCCATCCAACCTTCGGTCTCTTTCTTCTTGAGTTATACTGCTCTGATAAAGCTTCCTGACTCTTCTTGCTTCACATCTTAATTTCTGCAGCGTCTCGATCCAGATGCAAGGTACTCCTTTAGAATGACCTCTGCTGATAGGTGTAGTATAATGCATATTGCTTGTATAACTGGGAAAAATATGCCTAAAAATAAAACAGACAACATTAATTGAACTCTGTTGCAATAGTCGGTGGCCTGTAGAATTGCCAGATTAAATTGACAAAATTACCGAACATTACGTCGCGCATAAGTTTGCTGAGGTGAGGGTGAACACAATAAAAGGCTTAGTAAATATTGAAAATTATATTTATTATCGATTTTTTAGAGCTTTCAGCAAATTTTTGTTGCCTTAAATATTTTGGTAAAGTCGTTGCATGTTGGAAACTTTAAATTACAATGAATACATAATTCTGCTTATGTCGTAACGACACTCAATTTGTTTCTCGCGACAGACCATAAATGACTGATGTGACCGAACACTCTTTCCTTGTAGGTGTCGCTGCATGGAACCGCCATTATCTTTTCGATAATTTGTTTTCATGTTTGGTGCTTCATTTCCATTTAAAGTCGTCTTCCACGAAAAAGAGTTGTGGACGTAGATGTTGTTGTCATCCAAAGGTCACAGTGCCACACCGCAGTCGGCCACACGCATCAATACCAGAGACATTAGCGATGTCTCGCAGTGATCCACAAAGGCGAATATGAGAGTACAAAGAAGACAAGAGACATGCCATTTCTATCAGCACAACAGCGCCCTACCACCAGTGTGCGATTTGTGCTTTTACCAATGGGGGAGATGTCTTAGGGGGTTAGTATAATTATATATGTTACTAGCTTGGACTGTTGCGTTACCCATGGTTAAACACTTATTTATAAATAGATGTTAATGCCGAAACTCAGTATTCACGCATATGCACTATCAGAAAAGCCATCCCTTGTTATATCTTTAAAAGTAAATTATAGGTAAAGCTTATTTACAAAATTATCTAGATAGAGGTATACGACGGGAATTGAAAAGTAAAGGCACATTTGTGAAAAGCTGTACTTATTCTGATGATAGCAAACTGCAGCATGCGTTATTTTTCTACGTAACCTCCCTGGACTTCAATGCAGTTTTCCCGACGTTTTACGAGTTTTTTTTTTCATCAGAAAATACTTTTTTCGGTTGCATCTGTAACCAATTTTGCACCGCAGCAATGACGTCTTCATCACTTTCAAATCTTCTTCCCTGTAGTGCTTCCGTTAATGGTCCAAACATGTGAAAATCGCCTTGAGCCAGGTCTGGACTGTATGGTGGATGCTCCAGCACCTCGAATCTCAACTCCTTTATTGCATCGGCTGTCCGTTTGGCAGAATGGGGGCGAACGTTATCTTGCTGCAGGATGACACCTCTTCAGTTTTCCACGACGTTTGGGTCTGATTGCAGGTTTTAGTTTCGTACGCAACACATCACATCCACCATACAATACAGACCTGGCTCTAAAGCCTCGTTTACGCTGGGGCGACGTCTTGCAACATTGTGGCATGCTACGGAAATGTGGCGTGCGTCGTCTTGTAGCATGCTACAACAGGCAACATCTTTAGGCGTATGTTGCATGCGGCAGGTTAATTTATACCAAAGCAACAGAGTTTGTGCCACACGTGTGTCGGTCTTGCAGTATAAAGGATGATAAAGTACCGCAGCGGCGGCCTACTTGGTACTTGCACATGCAGCTAACAACGGAAATGAAAACCAAAGGAAAAGAAAACGATGGTGGAAGAGAAGAGTATTTAAAGAAGGTCCACGAAATAGTATCCTAGGATCTAGAAGCAGACGATGGTGCGTTATGTAGTAATGTGCGCTTTCGTCCCAGGCGAGTCAGTCCGTGCCATACCGTTGCCAAAAGGTGGCCTAACGGTGAATGTTCGCACAGGTACCGGGCCGGTCACCACCCTGTGTCAGGGCCCGGGGTGGGACTTTCAGCCCCCAGCTCACCCAACTCTGCGGTACGACTGCTGAGGTATAACTGCCAGATTACTTCCCTCGCAAGCTCGCAAGTAAACGGATGACGCACCTTAGACGAAAGCAACAATGACAACATGAGAATGATGATTTAGTTCTAAATGTTTTGAAATGCTTAACTACTACATAACACTTTTTCAAAATCAATAAGCAAACATATTAATAGTATGAATAGTAAGACTGTATTAAAAACTTTCAGTGTTCAGCTCCACAAATTTAAATTATTTGTAAAGTTTTACTCCAGTGTGTGGAAAATAAACATCCCAGGTTGGGATGCATAAACTAAAACCAGAGGAGGGGATAGTCTGATGCAGGTGGGGGGAAATCCCCCCCCCCCCCAACCCCTCCTGCAAATCGCACACTGCCTCCCACAGAAGTCAATATAGAGCCAAGCATGGAAGCACTCTGTCCCAGTTCCTGACCTCAGTTGAAGCAGTCAACATCGTCGAGTAAGACTAAAGAGTTATTCATGTCTCAGATGGAAATGTGCTTCTGTAAATGTTGAAAATTGTACCTCAAAAGAACACCTTGTTAATCAGTGAATAAGGTGACGCTTCAATAGTCAGTGGCAGTTGTCCATTATGAAGCATTTCTGTGGCAAAGGATGGGTTCAAATTAAATAAATCTTGCAACGAAGTGAACTAATATTTCATATTTTGTAGTTCAGGTGAACCATTTCCTTGAGCAGTCAAAGAACCCACAATTATGGCTGGACTATTGCGGCTTCACCTGGTCACAGCAGTAGATGCTTGACTTTGTAATTGTTCATACGTTTCATTTAGTATACGTATCTCTTCGTTAAACTATCTTTACGAATGTCTTCTTCAGTATCCACCACCTTTGATGCTTGTACCTATTTTTCATAGGCAAGAGTTGCAAATATTTTCTGACTTGATTTTGCAAATCAATAAATAAATTAGTGACGTGAACGGAATTCTGAGAGTACCAAAGCACTCATACTTCGGTACCAAGCAGCAAACACGAGGCTGAAGTGCAGCACAGTTCGGTAAAATACTGAACACCTGGCAACCAAATGGCCGCATGCAAGAGCATCGCTTGGAAGCCGCCACCGCTGTTGACCTCGCTGCAAGTGATAACCGGACACGCGGCCACAAAGACTGCCGCAGACCTGCAAACCACAACTCCAACCGCATGCTATCGCCACCCATTAACCCTCTACACCTCCCTACATGCTGTTAATTGCATCAGGCAGCCTCGTCCAAGGGCCTAACGCAGAAATCGTCCGTCACGTTATGCTGCTATACAACTGGGACAAGTGCCAGATGACTCAGATCTCACCTGAATAGCCTCTCTCTACATTAATTTTTGTTATTTCTAAATGAGGCTTTGTTTTTATTACGTGTATCAATAAATTCAAATATATTACAAAATGCATGCACCTCATTCAATAATAGGGATTTCTTTTATTTTTTGCAAGATAGGAGTTTCCATAATTTTTACCTAGTGTCTAACTGATTTGATATTGATTACCGTTGCGAGAGCAAACACACACATCATCGTGTAACAACAGTTTATGAAAGAATACTTATAAATCGTGATGACGGTTTTCAGCTGGCCAAGGCTTGGGACCCGGTGATCTCCCTAATTTCCACTGAGAGAAGACGGTTTATTCATAATGACCGTCTGGCGACGTCTGTTGTCTGTTTTTAGCGACGCGGGCGCGCATTCCGACAGAAGGCGGACATGTAGTTTTCACCTTTACGAATGCGCCTGCGCTTCACAGATAGAACAGTAGCTCCAGAGGGCGCGGATTTCGATACAGGACGCTCCTGTGACGGAGGCCAATGCGAATGCGTTTTCGCGCCAAGCTGTAAAGTTGACTCCGGGAACTTGCAGTCTCCAGTGACGGACACTCACCTGAAGATGGCTGGACGATTGCCAGTCGAAATATCGTGGCAAGAAGTCAACGTGATCCGGCTGCAATAGCGAAATCTCATCGAATATCAGAAAGGTTCTTTAAGATCAGTTCACGTGTCACATCGGCTTGATTGTCGGTTATGTCGCCAAATCATCGACCCTTCACTTGAATTTCTTCACTTTGTCGTTTTGTGGTGGGTTAGTATTGATGATACCAAGTCTCATCGCTCGTGACGATTTTGCGTTTCAGTCGAACAGCAGGCATCCTCACACTGTTGTTTTTGTTCGGGAGTCAAGGTATGCAGGACAAACTTTGAACATACTTTTCCCTTTGCGACCGAACCGCTGAATCTTTCCATCAGTAAATGGGGTATGTTCTCCACTGACTCGGTTGTTTTAATCCCCCTCCACTGACGGAATGACCCACTTCCCAATTCCGTATGTATAAAACCAATACGGACTTGTAGCTGTCACGCCTTTGCGCTTACTGCTACGTATTTTTAACTGTAAACAGCTCAGTTCCAATGGTAAGAGGCAGTAGTGAATTCACGTAGTTAATATTTGAATCCAGCACAGCTGCCACAAGCTCAGCTCTCTTTTACTCCACTCCTACGCTCGCCATTGCACCACATTAACTAGGTGCTACGTGGACCTTGCTAAATTCACTTGCGTATACATTTTTGACCGTTACTCGCCAGTATTTACCTAATGATTAGTACACTCCTAACTGGACTACTTCCCTAAGAGCTGTGATGATTGAACGGGTTCGATCCACGGCCTACAGTGCCCTACAGTTCACACGGTAACACTGCCTACCTGACCCACTTAACTTGGTAGTGAGCTTATGTATCCAATCACCACTGCTAGCAGCAGTGGATAATCCTATCAGCACGGCGAGAGCAGCAGACTTACCGTCGAATCCTCCTGAAAATACTTATAACTACGGTCGCCAGCTCTGAAGGAGCAAAAGAATAAATCAAATTTTGCCTCGTTTCAAAGTGAAATGGCTTGAGTTGAATTTAAACTTAATTCTGAATATTACTATTTCTGATCATTCTAGATGATTCTACAAAGCAAATACTCTCTCAATTTCTGTGAGTTGGCTTGGTAATTACTACCAAGACAGGTTATGCAACTTCGGTTAACAAAATTCTATCCTTCAACTTATTTAATGATTTTGGATATTACTCTTTGGACCATTGATACAGAATTAGTTAAGTGACTTTACTTGAAAGGTTGCTCAGAAAAATTTAAGTAACTATAAATAGGCGACTCATTCTGGTGTGACCATTGCTCTTTTCAACATTCTTATACGCTAAAGTATTCTACAACCAAAAGAATTGTAAATGAAAGAGGCGATGGTGGCCTCAGTCTGATTTCACTATACTATGTTTGAGGTTACTACACTTTACAATGAACAACATGCGTCGTAATTTTACTCATTACTATATTCTGTCCTCTGCACTTGCATAAAAGAAAACTGGTATTCTCCTTTTACATGTATACAAAGTTCGACTTAACAATTGCAAGCAGTCTTGCCTTGGGTAGACGTGTCGGTGCTGGTGGTGAGATGCATGTGGCTAACGCAGCTCTTCATGCCTCATGCCCTTAATGGCGGCTGGAACTACGAGCTGTAGCACTTGTATAAGCTACTGCACGTCCGCCATAAAATCTGGGCACAGGAACTCTTACAATCAGCCCCAGTGGCATAGAGGCGGCTTCAACAACCATTCGTCGCGTTTTACTCCAAAAACGGCGACGATATTCGCCTCTTCGCTGTTGCACAATCACTTTTGCGTGAGCACAGTTACGCACGTCCGATCACGTCAACACTCCCCAGGCCATTTCATTGTTCAGTCCCTGTGTCTCCAGCTACCCCTAGCTACGCTCGTATCACCAAGAGTGGGGGCGTTCCCCTACCACCTTTTTACCGAAATCATTTAGTATTTAAGAATATTTATATTTACTACCCTGGAGTCCATACCAGTCATAATAATTTACTACTAGCGCTTTACAACATTAAATTATACAGTAATAACTTATAATTACCAAGAAAAAGAATACATTTGACTCTGAGAGCTTAGTGCATTGTCTGACAGGCAGCGCTAATTCCCAGTTTCGCCAATAGATGGCATCAGGGTGCACTCCCTGGCAGTCTCACACAAGCGCGCCCGTTTCAGACGCGCGGGCTCCAAATTACTGTCAGCCCACCATCATTTCAGTTCCGTTACACCTTCTTCAAAACATTCTTGAGACCGTTTTGAGCACTTGATTTAGAGATGTTGCCCCATTTGTGATACAACAGCTTAGACACACTATTGCAGCATGTCCACTATAAACACTGCCCACTGGCAACTGATTGGTCGAATGCGCATCTGTTGTTTACAGTTGTTACTTCAAACTGCCACCGTAGTTACTGCGCTGACGTCATTTATACGCCAAGAACAAAATCAGTCTCGAAGCTTTTTGGATGGACTTTGTATGTTTTAGTGTTCTACTTATTTTGTAGAAATTGTTGTAATTTGCTTTTAAGTTGACCGGTCGGGAAATGACGAGTACAGATGTAGACAACGTCTCAGGAAATTCTAAGAATTTTGCAGACTTTCGTGTCTTTGTTTGGAAGGGCTCAAAAATTCCACGTATTATGCTATGCAGTTAATGTTACGAAATTTCAATTACTGAATAATGGAGAACTCTACAGTATTGAAAATGTATACAAAACTATTAATCATTATGTGAACTTCCAACTGTTTATTGACAGATAAATATTGCGGTTGTTTGGACAGCAGGTTGATGGGTACTGCTGAGAGAATGCGCTGTGAGTGAACGTGATCGGTCCAAACATGAGCAACCACGTGTGAAATTTTAAAAACTGTGTGTTAATGCACACTTGTTAGCAGCACGTGTATCGTGAAATTCAGGATATAGGACACGCATTTTGGAGGAAAATGTATATTTTTATTTTGTAGCAGAACCTTTAATGCGCCCTTTTGACACTTACAGTGCAATCTGCCTTTTAAACTGCTTTTCCAGCTTAAACCACATAATACGCGGCATCAAATCAAGAAGCGTTTTTAAGGAGACTCACGGAGGTAACTGAGTAAAGCAGCCCCCAGATGCCCAATATTTCTTTTACGTCATTGGTCTTCCGACTTGTCTCATGCGGCCCGCCACGTATTCGTCTCCTGTGCCCACCTCTTCATTACAGAATGGCGCTTGCAACCTTCGTCCTCAATTATTTGCTGGGTGTATTCCAATCTCTGTCTTCCTCTATAGCTCCCTCTACCATGGAAGTCGTTCCCCGATGTCTCAACAGGTGCCCTGTCATCCTGTCCCTTCTTATTGTCAGTGTTTTTCTCATATTCCTTTCCTTTCCGATTCTGCACAGAACCTCCTCATTCCGTACCTTATCAAAAAAAATGGGGCAAATGGCTCTGAGCACTATGGGGCTTTACCGAGCGAGGTGGCGCAGTGGTTAGCACACTGGACTCGCATTCGGGAGGACGAAGGTACAATCCCGCGTCCGGCCATCCTGATTTAGGTTTTCTGTGATTTCCCTAAATCGCTCCAGGCAAATGCCGGGATGGTTCCTTTGAAAGGGCACGGTCGACTTCCTTCCCCGTCCTTCCCTTAAACCGATGAGACCGATGACCTCGCAGTTTAGTCTCTTCCCCCAAAACAACCCAACCCAACCCAACTATGGGACTTAACTTCTGAGGCCATCAGTCCCCTAAAACTTAGAACTACTTAAACCTAACTAACCTAACATCCATGCCCGAGGCAGGATTCGAACCTGCGATCGTAGCGGTTGCGCGGTTCCACTACATCTCAAGCGCCTCGATATCTTCTGTTCCAGTTATCTCACAGTCCATGTTTCTACCGACCGTACATTCTCAGAAATTTCTTCCACAAATTAAGGCCTATGTTTGATACTAGTAGACCTTTCTTGTCCAGGATTACCGTTTTTGCCAGTGCTAGTTTCCTTTTGATGTCCTCCTTGCTCCGTCCGTCATTGGTTATTCTGCTGTCTAGATAGCAGAACTCCTTAACTTCATCTAATTAGTGACCATCAGTCCTGATAAGTATCTCGCTGTTCTCATTTCTGCTACTTCTCATTACTTTCGTCTTTCTTCGATTTACTCTCAATCCATATTCTCTAGTCATTAGACACTTCATTCCACTCAGCATTCTTCTTCACTTTCACTCAGGGTAGCAATGTCATCAGTGGATCGTACCATTGATATACTTTCACCCTGAATTTTAATTCCACTCCTGAACCTTCCTTCTATTTCCATCATTGCTCCTTTGATGTACAGATAGAATAATAGGGGCGAGAGACTGCATCCCTGTCTTACATCCTTTTCAATCAGAGCACTTCGTTCTTGGTTGTCCACACTTATTATTCCCTCTTGGCTTTTGTGCATATTATGTATTACGCATCTTTCCCTATAGCTTAACCCCGTTTTGCTCAGAATTTCGAACATCTTGCGCCATTTTGCATTATCTTTGCAGGTCGTCTAATCCTATGTAGGTGTCTTGATTATTATTTGGTATTGCTTCCATTATCAACTACAACGTCAGAATTGCCGCTCTGGTACCTCTACCTTTTCTGAAGCCAAACTGACCGTCACCTAGCACATCCTCAGTTTTCTTTTCCACTCTTCTGCATATTATTCTCGTCAGCAACTTGGATGCATGACCTGTTAAGCTGATTGTTAGATAATTTTCGCACTTGTCAGCTCTTGCAGTATTCCTGATTGTGTGGATTTTATTTTTTCAGAAAGTCAGATGGTATGTCGCACAGTTTCATACATTCTACATACTAATGAGAATAGTCGTTTTGTTAGACACTTACACCAATGATTTTAGAAATTCTGATGGAATATTATCTACCTCTTCTGCCTTATTTGATATTAAGTCCTCCAAAGTACTTTTTAATTCTTAGTCTAATACTGCATTCCCATGTCTTCTAAATCTACTCCTGTTCCTTCTTCTGTCATATCAGACAGAACTTTCCACTCATAGAGGCCTTCAATGTACTCTTTCCACCTATCCGCCCTCTCCTCTGCATTTTACACTCGAATTACCGCTGCAGTCTTCATATTACCACCTTTGGTTTTAATTTCACCGAAGGTTGTTTGGCTTTCCTATAGGCTGAGTCAGTTTTTCCGACAATCATTCCTTTTTCGATATCTTCACATTTTTCATACAGTCATTTCGTCTTAGATTCCTTGCACTTCCTACCTGTTTCATTCTTCAGCGACTTGTATCTCTGAATTACTCAATTTCCCTGAACATTTTTTCTTCCATCTTTCATCGATTAGCTGAAGTTTTTCTTCTGTTGTCCATTGTTTCTTCCCAATTACCTTCTTTCCAACTTCTGTGGCTACATTTTTAGAGATGTATATTCCTCTTCAACTGTTCTTCATGCTGAACTATTCTTTATTGCTCTATCTATAGCCTTACAGAACTTCAAGCGTGTCTCGCCAGTCCTTAGTACTTCCGTATCCCACTTCTTTGCGTATTCATTCTTCTTGACTAATTTCTTAAACTTAAGGCTACTCGTCATCACTACTAAATTGTGATCTGAGTCTGTATCTGCTGCTGGGTGCGCCTTACAATCCAGCATCTGATTTCGGAATCTATACCTGTCCATGATGTAATCTAGCTGAAATCTTCCCGTACCACCCCGCCTTTTCCAAGTATACCTTCTCCTCTTGTGACTCTTGAAAAGAGTATTCGCTACTGCTAGCTGAAATTTGTTACAGAACTCGATTAGTCTTTCTATTCCTCGTCCCAAGCCCACATTATTCTCTATACTTTTCATCTACTTCTTCCTCTACAACTGCATTCCAGTCCCCCTTGACAATTAGATTGTCATCTCCCTTTACGTACTGTATTACCCTTTCAATATCCTCACATACTTTCCGTATCTCTTCGTCTTCAGCTTAGATTTTCATCTCCCTTTATGTGCTGTATAACCCTTTAAATATCCTCAACCACTTCCTGTATCTCTTCATCTACAGCTTGTGGCGTTGGCATGTATACCTGAACTATCGTTGTCGGTGGTGGTTTGGTGTCGATTCTGATAGAAAACCTTATCACTGAACTGTTCATAGTAACACATTCCGTGCCCTACCTTCCCCAATCGTAACTAATCACACACCTGTTATGCCATTTTCTGCTTCTGATGATATTATCCAATACTCATCTGACCAGAAATCGTTGTCTTCTTTCTATTTCATTTCACTGACCCCTACTATATCTAGATTAAGCCTAAGCATTTCCCTTTTCAGATTCTCTGTTTCCCTACCACGTCCAAGCTTCTGACATTTCACGCCGCGACTCGTAGAACGTTTTCCTTTCGCTGGCTGTTCAGTCTTTTTCTCATGGTCATTGGCTGTCCCCTCCCGCGGATCCGAATGAGAGACTATTTTGGAATCTTTTGCCAATGCAGAAATCATCATGATACTTTTTTCAATTACAGGTCATAAGTCCTGTGGATACACGTTATGTGTCTTTAATGCAGTGGTTTCCATTGTCTACTGCATTCTCATGCCGTTGATTATAGCTGATTCTACCTCGTTTAGGGTCAGTTTCTCACCCGAAGGAGAAGAGAGTTCCCTGCCCCTCTATCCCTTCATTCGCCCTCTTTGACAAGGCCGTTGGCCGTATGAGGGTGACTTCTTATCCCGGAAGTCCTCGGCCGCCAATGCTGACTATTAATCAAAATTTAAGTAATGGCGGTTTTCGAACCCGGGACCGAGGAAATTTTGATTATTAATCAAAGACGCTACCCTTAGGCCACGGCTGCTATGTTCTGTCAATGTATTATGCGAAAATTCGTGGCCAAGAACAGTACAATGGTAATCTGCAATATTTATACCTGGGAAATATCAGTTATGACTGTGCTTTCACAGTGAACATGTCAGCGTTCGACGATTTGCTACTGGCATATATTGTTGCCTTGCAAAATACAAGCAGAAATTATACAAAATGGGAGAAACAGGTCTGTAATGCGTCCAGTGAATATTTCCAAAGACCAGTGGCTCATTCACGGCAGCATTCATTCGTAGACAACAACAATAACTAATTACAAATTAAACAAGTGGAGTGTATAATTTATTGTGCGCTGTTTGTGACGCATTTATCTACTGCCGCAAAAGAGATAAAACAGCTATTTTACGATTACTGCCTGAAAGCTTAGATGATCACATGTCTGTACTATGACAACTGTTGGAAGAACAATAAACATTTATATTCACTGAGCAGCTGACCTGATCTTATTTGTCAATTCTGGGAGGCGCTAGAAGTAAAATAAACACTTTTGCTTAATGTCATTACACCGTAGTCTCCAGTTTCCTATGCTTTTCTGGACAAGGAGGTACGTGGCGTTCCCTGATCAGGTATTTTATTTCCAAAGGACAGCATGATACTTTCATATATATCTCCCCAGCCCATTTCCTGACATTTACGTAAATTCATTCGGGGCGTATTGAATTTCTCACGGTCTCACCAGGAACTGCCGTGTACTGCACAGGAGCAAAAAATGGTTCAAATGGCTCTGAACACTATGGGACTTAACTGCTGAGGTCATCAGTCCCCTAGAACAATACTACTGAAACCTAACTAACCTAAGGACGTCACAAACATCCATGCCCGAGGCAGGATTCAAACCTGCGACCGTAGCTGTCGCGCAGTTCCAGACTGTAGCGCCTAGAACCGCTCGGCCACCCCGGCACACAGGAGCAACCTTACAGCATACAATGCAGGGCGTCCCAAGAGGAATGGATAGTATTCAGGTGTATTATAGGAACGATCATACGAGGCAAAAAAGTCTAGTAAACACGGGCAATAACATGCATACCTAACGAGCTATGAGAACTTCTTCATCTTCGATACCGTGAAACTTCTGTTCTACTGAAAAAATGCTCGTACTCATGTTCAGCAGGCAATTTGTTCTTGTTTTGGTCAATACTACCTCCTTCCAAAATATGGAAAGCAAAGAACTTGCAGCAGAAGAGATTTGTTTCACGGAATCGAACATAGTTAAGGCATGCGTTTTGGAGCCCACGTTTATTTGACTCTTTTTTTTTATTTCGAATGATTTCTGTCATATCCATAAATATTGACCATATCTCTTGGCACAACCTGTATATTGCTAAATATATTGAGCGAGCGTCAGCGTTTTTAAAATTCTGCAGTCTCCTCAGTATACTGCGCTGCAGTCAGTATCGAACTAAGAGGGTCAATATTATTGCTCACCATTCAGTATTGCACAATAAATATTGAGTGTTGTAGGGCGCCTTAGATACTGGTATACAGAACGACCCCTTGGCGACGCAGCATGTAACACTGAAATGTTTAGTTTGTACTATAGACTTATAACTTGTATTGTATCGTATGTTAACCGGGGACCTAGAAACGACGGAGAGGCTCCGTCCCCGCCGCAGCCGCAGTGATCCACAACCCCGGGACGACTACCGCAGTCCACTTCACCCCTCCGCGGCCCCACACCGAACCCAGGGTTATTATGCGGTTCGGCCCCCGGTGGACCCCCCAGGGAACGTCTCACACCATACGAGTGTAACCCCTATGTTTGCGTGGTAGAGTAATGGTGGTGTACACGTACGTGGAGAACTTGTTTGCGGAGCAATCGCCGACATAGTGTAACTGAGGCGGAATAAGGGAAACCACCTCGCATTCACCGAGGCAGATGGAAACCGCCTAAAAACCATCCACAGACTGGCCGGTTCACCGGATCTCGACACAAATCCGCCGGGCGAATTCGTGCCGGGGACCAGGCGCTCCTTCCCGTCCGAAAAGCCGTGCGTTAGACCGTACGGCCAACCGGGCGGGCAGTCTTATAATTGACTAAACACTGTTTATTTGCACTGGCAGTTGGATATTATTTAACTGGTGCAAATTGTGGCCGCAAACGGAACTGAGAATAATAATTTTTTGCACCCAACGAAGTAACAAATTACTACAAACATATCTGTGTCCAGTGCCTTACGTAATATAGTTTGTTCGCCAGATTTCTTCATACGTGTGCATCATCGTGTTCTTCAACTTTTCTTCTTCTCATCGTATTACAGTGTTTGTCGTTTAAGGCTCTTCAACAAATTTCACCCAATCTGCTCTCTCCAGTTCTGTTCTTAGCCATCTTCTAAAGCTAAGGGTATACGTATATTCTTTCGCATCTCCTATCCACAGCTTCTATAGGAAAGGGTGCCTACTTGAAACTTCATGAATTACTGGAATTGCCAGAGAAAACTATTGAATCAATTTATAGCGAAGAAGGAAAATTATAGGGCTTGATCTGAAACGAGGAGCTATACGAAACACTGTCTGTTACCACTGTGTCGCACGATTACGTTCGTCCATTACGAGCAACTACCTGTGAACTCGTTGCAGCAGATTGCCGGTAGGAAAGTCGAGCAGAAACCTACCGTACTGCAACTCGCACCAGCCTGCATACAACGTAACTATTCTAAGAATCGGGAAAAGGCCTTAATTCTGAATGCCAGGTGGAAATACTGACAAAACTTCGGTATATTCTGAACCCTGAGATGTACGCGTTCCCTGCCAAGTCCGTGCTAATCTTAACACAGTCATGCACAAACCCACTTATTCACGTTAGCAAGTTTATGATAACGTATTCCCCGAAATCTGAACAGCTACGAAACACGGATTGTTCTTAAATGAAAATGCTCGCCATACTATTAAGTTTATCTGTGTGCAATGCACCCAAGGTTTTAGTCACCGACATGTAGCACAACTAAAAAACGGGAAATTATAACTTCCTTTGCAGCCCATACTTTACACGATTGTGCCATTGAAAATCTTAGTTCCAACCCCCTTACACTGCTATAAGCATTCTACATCTCCAAGAGCAAATACTTGCGAAGAATACTCAGTTCTGATTGGTCAGTTTTCTTTACGGCCATTAGAAAATTATTCTCCTGCGCTGGTCCGCGCTTTTCAAGACTAACTAATCAGGAAATAACACACTTTCGAACTGTACTTTTTCCTGAAATAAATATTTAACATTCTGATATTTTAGATGTAGATTTATATTTTACGTTATTAACTATTTTCATTTGCACTCGAATTAGCTTACTTACTTAACATATTATGATACAAAATTCCAAGTCGTCTACATACACCCTATCTTAAAACTTTTTCAGACTAGTTCGTACAGCGTTCATCAGTAGAACATTAGATTAGATCATTCATTCCATAGGCCCATAAAAGAGGGAATCCTCCTGGGTGTGGAACATGTCAGATAAACACATTACAAAAATGTAATTAAAAAAACTTGAGTTCCATTAATTTTAATGATCCTCAGTCAATAAATAGTAAAATTATGTACATGAATTAAATTTAAACTTCTAATATTTACAGGTTTAATACTTACATCTGTTTCCATTAAATCCATCATGCAGACATTTGCTAGTTTCCTGGCTATTACAACCAAATATTGTCAACATTAAAGTAAATAATTCATTTCAGTGATCCTCAGTTAAGAACAGTCATATTATGTACAAGATTTAACATTAAACTTCCACTATTTACAGACTTAAGAATTACAACTGCTTTCCATACATACATCATTCACACAGTAGGTAGTTACTTGGCTGTTACAACCAAGTATTGTCAAAAATTAAAGTATAATAAATTTTCATTATAATGGTCTACTGCACTTGCTGAGAAACTCATGGATGGAATAGAAGGAGTTGGCCGCCAAAAATTCTTTTAAATTATGTTTAAATTGTGCCTTGTCTGAAACTAAACTTTTAATGGTTGCTGGTAACTTATTGAAAATATGTGTTGCTGAATACTGGACTCCTTTCTGGGCAAGAGTAAGTGATTTTAAACCTTTATATATATTGTTCTTATTTCTAGTATTGATACTGTGTACTAAGCAGTTAGTTGGAAAAAGAGATGTATTATTTACAACAAACTTCATTAAGGAATAAATATACTGAGAAACTGTGGTTAATATACCCAGTTCTTTGAATAGGTTTCGACATGATGTTTTTGGATTTACATTACTCATTACTCTTATTATACACTTCTGTAATCTAAAACTTCTTTCTCTGGTTGTGCATTTACCACAAAATATGATACCATATGACATAATGGAGTGAAAATAATCAAAATATGCCAGTTTTTTTTTATACTTATATCTCCTATGTCTGACATCATTCGCATTGCAAACACAGACTTGTTTAGGCGCTTTAGCAGTTCGTTAGTATGTTGCTCCCAACTAAATTTATTATCAAGTTGTAATCCCAAGAATTTTACACTCTCAACTTCTCCTCCAATTTCCATGTCATCATATTTTATACATATACCAGAAGGAAATCTCTTGGAAGCTCTGAACTGCATATTGATTTACATATTTACTTTAGACCATATTCACGCATCGTTCACACTACTGAAAGCATATACAAAACTGTACAAACATAAATAAACACAAAGTCTTCAAGAAATAAACAGAACAATACACAAAAACATTCTCTTGGTCTGTTTCTTGAATGTCTCTGTGCACTACTGGCTCTGGTGGTCAAAGTACTTAACTGCATTATAGTTGTTTATGTTTAGTCCTGTCCGCTAATGTCCTCTAGCAAATGAAAATTAGACACTACCTACTCGACTGAACCCGCTTCAGACCATCTGTCATCTGTCACTGTGCACGCATGAGTCATTCTCCCGATACACAGGCTCCAGACAGGAGCGATATAAGGCCTCACCACGTACAAGTAACCGAAAAGAAAAGTTGGCTCATTTATGAAAACCACACTCATAAATCATCTGAAAAACTGGGGAAACGTTATGTAAACAAATATGTCGAAAAGAAGAACTGTACGAACCTGTCTGAAAGAAGACGTAATATAGACCCACCTAGCGACAGCAGGTCGGCATTGACTCATTTAAGAAATAAAAAAGTCTCGAAACATGATAAATAACGTAAAGGGCTATTTGATCATTTTGAACTCAGAAAAGACTGGATAATGTAGCCTTAACATTCTAACAGCCTTGAACACCAGCGGTGACTCTCAGTGCAGCAGAAAAAGCTTACGTGGCTCATCATGGTCCGATCAGTCCCAAGAAGAGAGATTCAGTTTCTTCTCGTGGAGCTGCGCTCCCCCACACGTGTCCTGCCAAAGCCGAGCGTACACCGCAAAACACGTGACCCAATGCCAAATTCTGCAATTTTTTTTTTCCAAACCAGGTGGATTACAAATGTCGCTAGCCAATTGCTGTAACTGCTGTTGTAGTAGGAAAAGCGGCCAGCCTATAGATTTCATTTATTTCTCTTATTGTTCTTCCTATTTGACACGTTAAAGCAAGGTTAACCCTTTAGTGACCAGTGGGAACTATAGTTCCCACTTACTTGTTTTCGCTGTAAGTTCAGTGGTAAACCATGTTCCCACTTCTAACTTGTGCTACCATCTCTGTTAGAATGTGCTAACTATGTGTAGATTGTCAACAGTTAGGTGAAAGCTGTTGTATTTCTACCTTGTGAGTCAATCAATGCAGAAGCGCAGTTCCCGCGTGAAAACTAGCCACTGTTTCGACTGCTACACCGTTTTTTGGATAGTGTGCTTTCTTTTTGCGTGTGAAGTGACTTTTGTTGTATTTATCTACTTTTATATTTATGAGGGAGACAGTATTCGTGTATATTTGCTGGATTTGACTGAAAATTACATAAATATTACAAGGTAAGTTAGTGGAAGCAGAAGTGAAGTCTTCTACCTATTGGCTGTGGCAGAGTGTAATAAAATAATGGGAGGAGTGGATAGTTGTGATCAGCTGTGTGAACGGTATGCTGTAGGCCGTCATTCATGGAAGTGGTGGCACAAACTGTTTTTCTTTCTTGTGGATTTGGCAGTTGTGAATTCCTACGTTATTTGGAAGCTACAGAAGACAGAAGCAGACCAGCTAACATTTAGATTGTTCTTGGCAAGGCAGCTCCTCAAGTCGTAAGAGAAGAGGAAGGCCTGTTCATTTTCAAACACCAAAAAGAGTTGTGTCTCGAGTACCAGATGAAGTTTGTCTGAAGAAAGTTGGAACTCATTTCCCTACAAAAGGTACAACAAACAGAAGATGCCGCCAATGTAGCACCAGGAACAAAGGAAAGAGAACAAAGATAATGTGTAGTAACTGTCGTGTACCTTTGTGTGTAGCACCATGCTTCTCTAAGTTCCATAGTACATCACCTTAGTGAACTCAAAGGACAGTATGAACTTAATACAAATATAAATGTAATGTTTAACATGTTTTTGTACTAAAAAATGAAGGAAATATATTTTTTTAAATTAGCAAGTGAAGTTACTCCAGAGTTCGGTGGGAACAATAGTTCCCACTAATTTTTTTATACTCGTAGGCTAAACTCTCACTTTCAAAATTTAAACTATGATTTTATAAACGGTTTCTTAGCCCAATAAAGTGTTCATAAAAAGTCTACAACTTCCGACAATAATTTGGTCACTAAAGGATTTATCGCTCGTCTTATGAAATATGTTGGCCCAATATTCATCTAAATCGTTTTAAGTTTAGTGTTAAAATTCCACGAGTGGACATTTCAGAAGGAATCAGTCAATACATTTACTTCTTCCTTCGTGCATTTTGCGTTGTCGTGACGTGACAGTCGGAGAAATCAGAGCTCATTTATCCCTTGCTTCATTCGCGATTGGAACAGGAACATGGGCAAATCGTATTAGTACCGGATGGTTAGAGTTAAAGTGCAACTACTCATGGAAGTCCAGTACGGGCCGTAGTTATCGCATGGCAGCGCAACTTGGTAGATATGTTAAAGCGTTAATGAAGAACCGATTTAGCTGGAAAGCCAATTAGCTTCAGTTGTGACCATCAGTTGCAAATCTGGCACTGTACATCGTTTGTATGACGATATGACATCCACGCTGTCATTTAGTCATAATGTGAGTGAACAGTATGGCTACCGTCAAGAAAGACCGACCGCTGTTTATGAAAAATATGAACAGCAGCCACTACAGTTCTGAATTAAGTGTGTGTCACCGACTGAGAGATCTAAGGTGAGGTCATTAATGGTTTAAAGCTGATGACAATGAAATTCGAAAAGACAGATGAGCTTCGTGTGGTACATGGAAGAGGAACGCGTCCTATCCCTGTGGAAGATATTGACGAGGTTGTTGTTGCTGTAACTGACTACGAAGCACGTGCCACCGCTAGTACTAATGTTCGTGCAATGTCACGAGAATTTTCATCCCATGGTTAACAGTACGGAAAGTTTTGTAGTCTATTTGACATTGGTTTCCATGAAACACCAAGACGTTGTAGCAACTGAAACTTCATGATCCGCACCAACATTCTGAATTTGCTCTTCGGTTTCTGTCACTGATGAAAGTTGATGAGATGTGGTCAGGTAATATTTTATGGAGTGTCGAGGCGCGTTTTACACTTCAGGGTGGAGTGAACACAGAACTTCCGATTTCAGGATACTGTCAACCCGCGTGTTGTGGACGAAGAGCCACTGCTCTCGCCCGTCGGCCACTGTGGCCGAGCGGTTCTAGGCGCTTCAGTTGTAACTTCCCCCTCGCTTATCGACGTTAATGACAGTGAAAAATTAAACCGCGTGTACCTAATGGAAATTTGGGAAAAGCAATCGTCACCGAAGTTAATCTGTCGGTAAAGAGGGAGGAAAGGGTTACATCTAAATGAAAGGAAAAATGCAAATGAAACTGGTGGAAATTAATTTTGAAAAGGGGTAAAGTTAATAAAGAAAGTAAATGTGCGGCTGTTAGGTTAACAGTTAACTAGCGGTAATTAGATATCTGAGATTTGGGGGAAATTACGGTCGCCAGTCCTAAGGACAATTACTATAGTAACTGCAAAAGAAAGGTTATTACACATATAATTAGCGCTAAAAGCGTGGCAACTGAAGGTTGACACATGTAGTGTGAAAACTGAAAGTTTGTCAGAAGTAATAAATTTCGCTACACTCTGACTTAATTTAGCAAAATAATTAATAAAACTGGAAAATCAAGTTAATTTAGTGACTGAAGTTAATAGTGAGCTTTCTTTCTGAAGCACATCGACATTCAGTAAAATACGGTTAGTCTTGGACTACCTCAACAATCATTTCAAAAGCTACTTGAATCTACGCAATTTAGAAATGAGATTTAACTTTGAACTTCAATTAAATAATTCTGAACAATTAACAATAGTAAAATTTAGCACGTACCGAGCTGAGCTGCAGTCACAGGTAAGCTAAAATACGGTAACAAATCTCGCACTCTTAATTTGTGCTTGTGTAATCTAAATATTGTAGCCAGCTATGAATACCTTAACTGAACTGGCGCTGCAGTCCAGAACCGCGGGACTGCTACGGTCGCAGGTTCGAATCCTGCCTCGGGCAAGGGTGTGTGTGATGTCCTTAGGTTAGTTAGGTTTAAGTAGTTCTAAGTTCTAGGGGACTTATGACCTAAGATGTTGAGTCCCATAGTGCTCAGAGCCATTTGAACCATTTGAACCTTAACTGAACTTTGAAATTAAAGCAGTGAAATCGAATGATGCTGGCGTTTGAATTTCAACGACACTCGGGTTCATTCCGGAAAAGGAAGGGACCCTGTTTGGTAATGCAATTGGGACAATGAGCAACGAAGGTTCATGCTACGTTGAGGTAATTTAGTTATGAAAATGGAACAGTTTGAAAAGCTGAGGTCTGCCATACAGTTCTAAAACTTTACGTGCTTCCAGTCTTCCTTGTTGGTTGATTGAAGGTTTGAAGCCGTCGATCGAGGAGGTGGCGACAGTCACTTATTGTCGGCCGACGCTGTTGCAGAAGCTGGATGTTGGCGCGCCTTCTTCTCGACACGGTCACCAGGCGAAACGGGCTCTTGATGTGCGCCAGCTAATGCTTCCCGTCCGCGACACAGTGTCAGAAACTGTCATAGCAACTCGAGCGCAATTACATGCTGCCCAACCCCGAAAGCGCGGCAACTCGCGGGAGCGTCACACAACACACCTGCTCCACTGCACCACCCCAGCCAGACTCTCTTCTGCCCGCGCTCCACGCGACCGAGTTCACACTACCAAAGATCCTAAACACTTAGGTTCTCCACACGACCTATCGATGTATTCGTTCGATAGCATAGTTTTCCCTAGGCCAGACCCAACGTATAAATACAAATAATATTCACAAAACAAACCAATTATAAATCGACATAAATGCATATATATACAAATAGTAAAACAATTACAATATACAAAGACACAGAAATGTTATATCTTCAGGTAACAAAATAAGGAAAAAATTTGCAGTGCAATAGATGGAAATAGGAGGATATGCATTTCCGGCATTACACAGTCTGGAACCGCGCGACCACTACGTTCGCAGGTTCGAATCCTGCCTCAGGCATGCACGTGTGTGATGTCCTTAGGTTAGTTAGGTTTAACTAGTTCTAAGTTCTAGGGAACTGATGACCTCAGATGTTGAGTCCCATAGCGCTCAGAGTCATTTCAACCATTTGCTCTCGCCCCATGTGACTGAGTGGTGTGGATCCACAAGCTCCTTTATTCTCGGTCCGGTCTTCTTTGAACGGAGTACACACAGAGGAACTGTCAGATCAACCGCAACGTCTGCACCTTGTCGAGACCTCCTTGTACAGCATGTGATACCTGCTTTGAAAGAGGGCAACTGTGTGGAAACCTTTGTTTCCATGCAAGATGGGACAACGCCTCATGTCGCTCGTCCAGTGAAGGATCAGCCTTTCACGAAAGTGTTATCTTTAGACGTAGCCAGATTCATGGTTCGCAAGATCACCACCGGCCGGGGTAGCCGGGCGGTTCTAGGCGCTACAGTCTGGATCCACGCTACCGCTACGGTCGCAGGTTCGAAGCCTGCCTCGGGCATGGATGTGTGTGATGTCCTTAGGTTGGTTAGGTTTTAGTTGTTCTATGTTCTAGGGGACTGATGACCTCAGAAGTTAAGTCCCACAGTGCTCAGAGCCATTTGAATTTTTTTGCAAGATCACCTGATGTGAATCTATGTGACTTTTGGAACTGAAGATATCTAAAATAATGCGTTTACCTGGTTCGTTCGGTCCCTGCGTGATCTGAAGGCCAGCATACAGGCACACGATGCTCAGATTCCAAGGGAACTGCTGGGAGCAACTGTTGATAATGTCATTTTACAGATGCGATGAATCGTCGACATTTCCGGAGCTCTTATTGAACAAATTGATGTAAGCAGCGATTAAAAATAAAATCAACATACCGACTTTCTCACATGTTTGACCTTCTCTGCCCACCTACCGTTCCTAATCCACTACATATGGAGCCATATCTATATGTTTCTCTTGCATTCAAAAAATGGTTCAGATGGCTCTGAGCACTATGGGACTGAACATCTGTGGTCATCAGTCCCCTAGAACTTAGAACTACTTAAACCTAACTAACCTAAGGACATCACACACATCCATGCCCGAGGCAGGATTCGAACCTGCGACCGTAGCGGTCACGCGGATCCAGACTGAAGCGCCTAGAACCGCACGGCCACACCGGCCGGCTCTTGCATTCACAGCGCCTGATTTACGTGGTCAAAATTGGAACTATACTTTTTTCAGCGTAAATCGGTTCCGCATTAATCCATCAGAATATTTACCAATTTCTGCTGCCATGGGGTAATAGAAGCCCACACTGGACCTGTCCGAGTAGCTACGCTTTAATTATAATCACCCCGTCCCAGTAAACACCCTCCACCACACAAAATTACTTACGGAGTAGTACATGTAGAACATACAGGGTGCACAGAAGTGATGGTCAGTATTCAGGGATATGACAGAAATGATCATTCGAAACAAAAAAGTCAACATGGGCTCTAAAACGCATACCTTAAGAGCTATGAGCAATTCTTGATCTTCGATACTGTGAAATAAATCTCTTCTACTGCAGGCTCTTTGCTTTCCATATTTTGGGAAGTGGTAGTATGAGCCAAAACAAGAAAAAGAGTCAAGTAAATCATTGCTCTAAAATGCATACCTTACAAGTTACGACCACTTGTTCATTAGAAGAGTTGTGTTTCAAAATAGCGAAGACGAACAAGTGCACATAACTCTTAAGGTGTGCATTTTAGAGCACATATTTATTGGACATTTTTTCCTTGTTTTCGTCCATACTACCACTCCTCAAAATGTGGAAAGCAAAGTGCTTGCAGTAGAAGAGATTTATTTCACAGTATCGAAGATCAAGAACTGCTCCTAGCTCTTAAGATATCCGTTTTAGGGCCCATGTTTACTTGACATTTTTGTTTCGAATGATCATTCCTGTCATATCCATGAATACTGACCATCACTTCTGAAACATCCTGTATAGCGGACAGGTGTGATCTGGGCAGAGTAAAGATAAAAGTAGTAGCTCCTCTGCTCAGCAACTGTAGGTAATATTACATGAGTAAATAGAAGGTCACTGGCGTTTTTGTATCTCTTATTTCATATACTGGCGCGTAAAGTACACTTATTTACCATTATAAAACATCATGTTAACCACTCTCTCTCTATCCACGTGAAGTAGGCTACTCTTATCTGCCTCCTTCACTGACATTAAAAATTGCTCTTTCCTCTTAAACCGTGTGGATGTTAGAATCGATTTCTGCCGCTCATGAAACATCTCTGCTCGGCGTTTCCAACCGACTCGTTGGTCAAGGTCTCACGAAAGGATTCAGAGTTGCTTGCCGAGCTGACTTAACAACATGCACTTTCCTCCCTGCTCTCAGTGTTTATCTGCTGCTCGTGATAGTAACTGAGGTTGCTCACCGAGGACTGAGGTCTAGTTCGTCGTGTCGTTGGTGTGCATACCGTAGTTGTAGAATTACTTCCGTCTGGCTTAATGGTCGCGGATTTGAGTCTTTGGTGTCGGCACGTTTCTCATTTTGGCAGCCTTTGTTATGGATACAGTTGTGCCAGGATTTACTTGTAGCTTATGATTGACATTCGTAGTAAATGCTGTGCATACGAGAGCTGGAGAATAATTATTGGTTCCCCGCACCTTCATAGTCATTGGTTTGCATCTTCGGAGTCGGCATGTTTCTCATTTATACTGCCTTGGCTGTGGTTCTGTGCTGTAGGTTTCACTTACAGCCAAACACACGTATACCAAAGAAACGGTGACCACCATTTTTACGTATATCCAAGGGGCCAAAAACGGCTGTTGGCATTCGCCAAATTGCAGTTTGGGTTCTCGCGTATAATGCAGCTTAGCTTTGGACGTTGACTGATGTAGTTGTCTTTGGCCTCTATCTGAAACATCAACCGTGTTAACAGTACGCGTCCAAGTCATTTTAAGCTTACTTGTAAAAGGAAAACAGAGATTATATTTCAATGTCGATTAGATAGTGTAAATCTCATTTTGGTATTTATTCATTTACGACAAATTACTTTTCAGAATTATGTGCTTTCATGTAATGGTCCATATGTTAAAACCGACAGCTGTTTTGCATTGTTTGCTCTCCTTTAAATTGCTACAGTAATTTTTGTATTCAAGATCACTGAGCTGAGATATACAAACTTGTATTGTTTAGTTAAAACTGTAAGGGTCTTGTAAGATCTTCTGACGTGAGATTCGTGGGTATGTCATTTTAATGTTTATTTTGGATCAGAAGGGACCGAATGAAGCTGATAGCCTTCTGTTAAAGCACCATTTGTAATCAAATGCATCTGTTTTTAGCTCTTTTGTGAGTTATGGTTTGGAAACATGTAGACCTGTTAACATTGATTCCCTTACTGTTTATGGTATCTGAATGTCGTGTATACAAGCTTGAAAGTTTTTCGTAAATGTTGTCGTTTTCATGGCTTTAATTATTAACGGTTTTATGGTGGCTGTAATAACGACTCTTGTGATTTTTTCGCAATGTAAAAATGCCGTTGAGGCAAATATTGTTAAAAGCTTTTTTTAAATTTGGACTCAGCACCTTATCACATCAAGTTCCCTAACATTTTCTCTCTCTTTGTGTTATCAAATACAGAAGCTTTTAATATAAGTAGGCACTTGTTGCAGGAGAACTGAGAAAGAAATGGGGTGGGCTCGAACTTGCCTTCCACTTTTGTTACTTCTAGTGTCTATTAATTATTCCACGTTATATTTTAAGAACGCACCTTGTATTCATTATTCTAGAGTGTTCTGTCCCTTGCTGCATAAATAACAGCCGCAATTCCGCGTGTTTAATTAGACGCACGAGGATGTTTTCTGTGCTTATTTGTGACTACTCGGGGGCACTGTACTGAGTGTTCTTCTCCAGCAAAATTGCATTTTTTTACTTTACTGTGCTCTCAAATAACAAATGCGAAGGAATGTTTGAAACGAGTTTTGCGCTTGGCCAATTCTGTATCCTAAATTAGATTCTCTTGATATGCGATACACTAGTAAAATATCAAGAAAAATATGCATGTGGGAGTAGGCCCTAATGGTCGCACATAAATGAACTTTGGTTCGCATACGGTATACAGTCCTAATCACTCTGCAACATACACGTATGCACTGGCTGTCGGGGTAAGATCATTTTCTGTGCAGCACTGTTACCGTATAGACTGAGACGGTTATAGAGCTACCGTCTATCATCTTCGGAGACAGTGCTCCAAGATTCCAAGGGGTGTTGAAAGTAATACAGAATGGACCACATGTAATCTCATCAGTCTTGCCTTGGAAGTCACGAACGCCTTGAAGGCTGGTTTAATAAAGCCAGATATGTGTACATAGGCTGTGTACATTTGGAAGGCGTTGTACGGATTGTATCTTGAGACAGACAGATGACCATATGTGATGTCCTGATCGGCCCTGCCCACAGACGAGCAACACTTTCCCCAAAACCGAATTTTTTACGATTGTGAAGTCCACGAAGAGAGTTGTACTGGTAAGTGGTAACGCGTGCGAGGACGCTGGGAGCACTGAGTAGAAACACACACAGTTCACACTGAATGCGTTATGCTGTTCTTTAGGTCGTCGCCGTCATTCAGATAATGGTATGAAGTATGCTCGTCGGTACGATCTTACCATGACTACAATATTTATTAAACGACTGTAATGATGAAGCAAAACTTACTGAGTACTGTTACATACAAGGCCTATTTAACTCACCTAAATGTAAAATAGTCACCCACCTGTTCGTATTGTCAATCGAATCACCTCTTAAAATACTGGTCCAAATTACAATTCTGTAACTTGTTCCACTCAAGATAATGCAAAGCATAACCGATATGACTGTCACCAAAATTTCGATCATCGACTCCCCACTCCATCCAGACAACTCCCTCGTGCCGCCCCAAATATTTTGTCACGGCTCTCACTCGAACTAACCACCCCTTTGAGCGGCCCCAACCCTTTAATATTTCGCATGGACTGCCCATTCAGTATTTCACCTAAAATTGCACCGTCACATATTCCCAGACTCACTCCCATTTCACTTCCTGCTGCCTTCTTTGATGTCAATTCCAAAATATCACACACAGCAGCTCCAAATTTAAAATTTACTGCACTCAGTCCTCACCACAAGTATAGTCAAATCCTGGTCTATTCTCTACTCCCTAGTAATAAACCTGATATAACGTATTGTGTTCTCCATATTAATAGATCTGCTCTCCACATATATCTCACTTAGACGATCCTCTTCAGGACCTGATGATTCGATTCTATCCCAAAGAGCTGGTCATCAAGCCTCCCAACATCACCCTCCAGTCGTCCTCCTGAAGTATTAACATTATTATTTATCAAAAAACATAGTTCACTTTGGAAATGACCGTGACACCATCACGATCATCTGTTTTACTAATGTTATGTGATTAGCGCGGAGAACTGTCGCAATTGAGTCTTCTGGCTAAAGTCCCAAGAACAGCAACAACGTCATATGAATATATTTCATCTTTTAAAGTTTGTTATTAACTGCACTGTATGAATAAAAAAAGAACACTAATATTCTGCTGTTAGTTCCCCGTCTCTCCTTCTTCCGCTGGGGGAATGAAGTGACAATGAAGAAAAAATAAGCCGGCCGGGGTGGCCGAGCGGTTCTAGGCGCCACAATCTGGAACCGCTCGACCGCTACGGTCGCAGGTTCGAATCCTCCCTCGGGCATGGATGTTTGTGATGACCTTAGGTTAGTTAGGTTTAAGTAGCTCTAAGTTCTAGGGGACTGATGACCTCAGCAGTTAAGTCACATAGTGCTCAGAACCATTTTTTTTAAGAAAAAATATGCTCAGTACTATTGACTGTATTTTTAGTAAGGCAGACAGAGTTGTAATAGGTGGAGTGCTTACATGACCACTATGCCATTCATTTGTTCTTGGGATGGCCTGTTAAATAATTTCGTTTACTGGCTTCTGCAGAGACATCGATTTTTGTTTTCTCCCTAATGTACCGGGTGATCAAAAAGTCAGTATAAATTTGAAAACTGAATAAATCACGGAATAATGTAGATAGAGAGGTACAAATCGACACACATGCTTGGAATGACATGGGGTTTTATTAGAACCGAAAAATACAAAAGTTCAAGAAATGTCCGACAGATGGCGCTTCATCTGATCAGAATAGCAATAATTAGCGTAACAAAGAAAACAAAGCAAAGATGATGTTCTTTACAGGAAATGCTCAATATGTCCACCATCATTCCTCAACAATAGCCGTAGTCGAGGAATAATGTTGTGAACAGCACTGTAAAGCATGTCCGGAGTTATGGTGAGGCATTGGCGTCGGATGTTGTCTTTCATCATCCCTAGAGATGTCGCTCGATCACGATACACTTGCGACTTCAGGTAACCCCAAAGCCAATAATCGCACAGACTGAGGTCTGGGGATCTGGGAGGCCAAGTGGCGGCTGGGCACACGATCATCACCAAACGACGCGCGCAAGAGAGCTTTCACGCGTCTAGCAATATGGGGTGGTTCTAATAAAACCCCATGTCATTCCAAGCATGTGTGTCAATTTTTACCTCTCTATCTACATTATTCCTTGGTTTATTAAGTTTTCAAATTTATACTGACTTTTTGATCACCCGGTAGATTATTCACTGATCACGCTGTCTTCATTGAGTATCAACATTGAGTGACAAGGAGAATACAGGTTGACTTGGACAGAATTTTGCAACAGGTGCGATGAATGGTAGCGTTCTCGAAATGTGGAAAAACGCAAGTCAGTGCAGGAGAGTGTGAAAAGTAATACTTTAATCTTCCATTACAGAATTATTGATGTGCTGCTAGATACAATCATGTCTATTAAACATCTTGACGTAACTTTGCAAAGGGACATTGCTGTGTCGTCCAGAAGATATGACACTAACACATGCACATAGAATACCGAATGTCAGGGCCAATCTACACAGAAGCGCAACATAGTTAGGGTCTTACGCCGTAGAGTACGCATACGACACAAATTACATTCTACTTCCGCCTATCGTTACGAAATAGTTCCGAAGAGGACGTGCCCCTGAAGCAAATATAAGCGGATACATGGCTCCACTCAATATCAACAGTTCCCCAGGCAGCATCAGAGCCGTTTCTACTGTCGTCTCCAAGAACACCCAAACTGAATATTCTCTAAGTTATCGTAATTATCATAGCGTTCACTGGATTCAGGACTAGACAAGAGATAAAGACAAATTAGTTCAACTGAACTTTAGATTATCTACTCGTAACATTTTCAGATGATAATTAAGTAGCATAATATTTTTTTCACTAATTAATATAAACTGATACTAATCTGTTTTGCCATACACTTTTGTTCAGGTGTTGCCTCATCCTGTTTGGCCCTTTTACGAGACAGTGTTGTTGCTATGTGGAAGCAAGCTACCTGCCACTTATTTATGTTTCACATGAAAAGTATTTCGTAGACACAACAAACATGAAATGGAATGAGCTCAAAATTGCTCTGAGCACTATGGGACTTAACATTAGTCCCGTAGAACTTGGAACTACTTATACTTAGCTAACCTAAGGACATCACACATATCCATGCCTCAGGCAGGATTCGAACCTGCGACCGTAGCGGTCGCACGGTTCCGGAATGAAGCGCCTAGAACCGCTCCGCCACAACGGCTGGCAAATGGAATGAGCACCTAACGTCCGTTGTAGGGAAGCTGAATGGTCGATTTAGGTTTCTTGGGAGGATTCTGAGAAATTTTAGCTTATCTACAGAGGAGACCAGTGTACAGATCATTTGTGCAACCCATTTCTGAATATTGTTCGAGCGTTTGGGAACTGACAAGGTTAGATTAAAGAAAGACGCAGAAACAGTTTAGAGATGTGCTGCTAGATTTGTTACTACCACGTTGACCGACATGAAACGATACCAGAAATGCTTCGCAAAATCCAATGTGAATCCCTGGAAGGAAGAACATGTTCTATTCGTGAAACACTATCGAGATAGTTAAGAGAACCAATATCTGCGGCAGACTACATAACGATTGTACTGCAAAGAACATACATCTCATGTAACAATCGTGAAAACAAGAGAAACCAGTAAGCATACAGGAGGGCATGCTGGAGAATAGTAACTCCGAATTCCTTATGTGAAAACTCTTAAAGCTTTTTAAATAGAACAAACTTTATTACAATTTACATCTTTATTCTTCATGTTTACGTATTCATTTCTCAACATGTTTCTCGCGACGAGAGACCAATTTTTTGATACCGTTACTGTACAATCTTTGACTCTGTTGACGGACCCACAACCTCAACTCATCTCCCACCGCTTCATCGCTATCAAAGTGAGTTCTCGAATGCTTTCTTTCAAGTTTTGGAAAAAAGAAGAAAATCGGTTGGGGCCAAGTCGGAAGGATCGATGAAAGTGAACCCAAGACATAAGATTGTTAGAGATATCGTTGGCGCGCGTGTGTTGTCTGCGATTGTCATACTGAAGGAGATGGTGCCCATGAGTGGGCGAACTCTTCGAATTAGAAACTCGATTACAGCGAGCTGTTTCTCACGCATCGACGTAGTTACGTTACACAACGCCATGTTTCACGCTACAATTCGGAGCCCGCTAACAGCAAACGACTGCAAGTACACTCCTGGAAATTGAAATAAGAACACCGTGAATTCATTGTCCCAGGAAGGGGAAACTTTATTGACACATTCCTGGGGTCAGATACATCACATGATCACACTGACAGAACCACAGGCACATAGACACAGGCAACAGAGCATGCACAATGTCGGCACTAGTACAGTGTATATCCACCTTTCGCAGCAATGCAGGCTGCTATTCTCCCATGGAGACGATCGTAGAGATGCTGGATGTAGTCCTGTGGAACGGCTTGCCATGCCATTTCCACCTGGCGCCTCAGTTGGACCAGCGTTCGTGCTGGACGTGCAGACCGCGTGAGACGACGCTTCATCCAGTCTCAAACATGCTCAATGGGGGACAGATCCGGAGATCTTGTTGGCCAGGGTAGTTGACTTACACCTTCTAGAGCACGTTGGGTGGCACGGGATACATGCGGACGTGCATTGTCCTGTTGGAACAGCAAGTTCCCTTGCCGGTCTAGGAATGGTAGAACGATGGGTTCGATGACGGTTTGGATGTACCGTGCACTATTCAGTGTCCCCTCGACGATCACCAGTGGTGTACGGCCAGTGTAGGAGATCGCTCCCCCCACCATAATGCCGGGTGTTGGCCCTGTGTGCCTCGGTCGTATGCAGTCCTGATTGTGGCGCTCACCTGCACGGCGCCAAACACGCATACGACCATCACTGGCACCAAGGCAGAAGCGACTCTCATCGCTGAAGACGACACGTCTCCATTCGTCCCTCCATTCACGCCTGTCGCGACACCACTGGAGGCGGGCTGCACGATGTTGGGGCGTAAGCGGAAGACGGCCTAACGCTGTGCGGGACCGTAGCCCAGCTTCATGGAGACGGTTGCGAATGGTCCTCGCCGATACCCCAGGAGCAACAGTGTCCCTAATTTGCTGGGAAGTGGCGGTGCGGTCCCCTACGGCACTGCGTAGGATCCTACGGTCTTGGCGTGCATCCGTGCGTCGCTGCGGTCCGGTCCCAGGTCGACGGGCACGTGCACCTTCCGCCGACCACTGGCGACAACATCGATGTACTGTGGAGACCTCACGCCCCACGTGTTGAGCAATTCGGCGGTACGTCCACCCGGCCTCCCGCATGCCCACTATACGCCCTCGCTCAAAGTCCGTCAACTGCACATACGGCTCACGTCCACGCTGTCGCGGCATGCTACCAGTGTTAAAGACTGCGATGGAGCTCCGTATGCCACGGCAAACTGGCTGACACTGACGGCGGCGGTGCACAAATGCTGCGCAGCTAGCGCCATTCGACGGCCAACACCGCGGTTCCTGGTGTGTCCGCTGTGCCGTGCGTGTGATCATTGCTTGTACAGCCCTCTCGCAGTGTCCGGAGCAAGCATGGTAGGTCTGACACACCGGTGTCAATGTGTTCTTTTTTCCATTTCCAGGAGTGTATATAGACATGAACAATAACGTATAGCCTATTCATAACATTTGTTTTATTTTAAAAGCTTTAAGGATTTTCACGTAAAAATCGGGAGGTATTGCGTTTCAGCATGTCCTCGTACTTAGTTTTTTCCCCTCAGTCTCTTTGCGAGTGGATCAAGCAACGAAATGACGAGCGGTGGCACAAGCTTTACTCCGCCGTGCATCTACGGTGCAAAGAACACTTGTATGCAAAACTTCCGGACGAATGTAACCTTCCCATGATATTCACTGCCACATACAGTATGTGATCAAAAGTATCCGGACACCTGACTGAAAATGACTTACAAGTTCGTGGCGCCCTCCGTCGGTAAAGCTGGAATTCAATATGGCGTTGGCACACACACAACCTTGATGACAGCTTCCACTCTCGCAGGCATACCTTCAGTCAGGTGCTGGAAGGATTCTTGAGGAATGGCAGCCTATTCTTCATGGAGTGCTGCACTGAGGAGAGGTATCGATGTCGGTCGGTGAGGCCTGGTACGGTGTTCCAAAACATCCCAAAGGTTTTCTATAGGATTCAGATCAGAACTGTGTGCAGATCAGTCCGTTATAGAAATGTTACTGTCGTGTAATCACTCCGCGCCAGGCAGTACATTATGAACAGATGCTCGATCTTGTTGAAAGATGCAATGGCCATCCCCAAATTGCTCTTAAACGGTGGGAAGAAAGAACGTGCTGTAATGACACATTACGACGCAGAGACATACAATGCTTTAAATTTTGCACCAGATTAAGTTGAGAGGAATGTAGAAAATAATCTTTGTAATGTCCATATTTGATTCACTTTTGTTTCGTACTCCAAGAAGGAGCTAATAAACTCTCGCTTGTTCCCTTGTATGTGACGGACCGTTTTTTTAAGTGTGTTGGAAGGCAGCCATATTGTCAGTATTAATGATTTGTGCGACGAGCGTAAAAAAAGTCTTGTTGTCTTGTGAATACAATAGCGAAAAATATTCCAATCTTACGAGAATTATTGCAATCGACATAGCATTGTATTACTTTGTTCCACCGTCTTCGTTAAAGATGCCGACGCCGCCTTAGGAAGATAGGTACGGTGAACAAAGAGAAGAACATTTACGGCGACCAATGAATTAATTTTGTGGCAGAAGAACTAATTCCACGTTTAAGATGAGAACTCTGAATAAATCGACAACGACATAAAATTCCAAAATATTGTTGATCGGAAATGTACATTATATTTCGGGCAAAATTCAATCAGCACTGTATTTGTCCGCATTCAAAGCCAGTCATTACAGTCCTTAAAAGCCTTTCAAAAATTCTAAAGTTAAAATTCCATATCTATATTTTTTCTTTTCAAAAAATCAATAAATTAATTTATTTATTTATTTCGCCACAGAGCTTAAAACATCAGCGTAGGCCTGTGCTGTAATAGTCCCACGCAAAACAAAAAGGGGTGAAAGCCCCCTTCATGAAAAACATGACCACACCATAACACCACCGCCCCCAAATTTTACTGTTGGCACTACACATGCTGGCAGATGACGGTCACCGAGAATTCGCCATACCCACACCCTGCCATCGGATCGTCACATTGTGTACCATGATTTGTCACTCCACACGACGTTTTTCCACTGTTCAATCGTCCAGTGTTTACGCCCCTTGCACCAAGCGAGGCGTCGTTTGGCACTTACCGGCGTGATGTGTGGCTTATGAGTAGCCGCTCGCCCATGAAATCCAACTTTTCTCACCTCACCTCACCTGTCATAGTATTTGCAGTGGATCCTGATGAAGTTTGAAATTCCTGTGCCATGGTCTGGATACATGGCTGCCTATTACACATTACGACCCTCTTCAACTGTCGGGGGTCTCTGTCAGTCAACAGATGAGGTCGGCTTGTACGCTTTTGTGCTGTACCTGTCCCTTCACGTTTCCACTTGACTATCACATCGGAAACAGTGGACCTAGGGATATTTAGGAGTTTGGAAATGACACAAGTGACACCCAATCACCTGACCCCGTTCGAAGTCCGTGAATTCCGCGGAGCGCTCCATTCTGCTCTCAGTCTAATGACTACTGAGGTCGCTGATATGAAGTGCCTGGCAGTAGGTGGCAGCACAATGCACCTAATATGAAAAACGTATGTTTGTGAGGGTTTTCGGATACTTTTGATCACTTAGTGTAAGATAGATCGTTGGAACTTATACCATACACAGAAAGAACTGCCACAGTACTGTGCAGAAGATAGCTGAAAGAACTGATCGATGACACGAACAGAAATGACATTCTTATTTCAAGACCATGTCACTGCGATTCGTGATGGTTCGCTGAACATTACAAAAGGCGGGACACGGTTCTTGCCAGGGTGTGTGGTCACCACCGACGACAATGCACGCACTGCAACGTGCTCTCACCCTGGCCACTAGGTAGGTAAGGAGTTATTGTAGTGGGGCGTTCCATTTCTTCACCAGCGCGGTTTACGGCTGTAGACTGTGGGAGGGTGGTTGGGGGGGGGGGGGGTGCAGATGGTGCATGTGGAGGTGCTACAATACGCCTCTCCAAGGCATCCTTGTGCTCGATGGGATTTTAGTCGAGGGCACGGGCAGGCCTGTATATATGCTGAATTTTCTCTCGTTGCAAGAACTTCACCAACTGATCTTTTCGATCTACATCTACATTTATACTCCGCAAGCCACTCAACGGTGTGTGGCGGAGGGCACTTGACGTGCCACTGTCATTACTTCCCTTTCCTGTTCCAGTCGCGTATGGTTCGCGGGAAGAACGACTGCCGGAAAGCCTCCGTGCGCTCTCGAATCTCTCTCTAATTTTACATTCGTGATCTCCTCGGGAGGTATAAGTAGGGGGAAGCAATATATTCGATACCTCATCCAGAAACGCACCCTCTCGAAACCTGGACAGCAAGTTACACCGCGATGCAGAGCGCCTCTCTTGCAGAGTCTGCCACTTGAGTTTGCTAAACATCTCCGTAATGCTATCACGCTTCCCAAATAACCCTTGACGAAACGCGCCGCTCTTTTGGATCTTTTCTATCTCCTCTGTCAACCCGACTTGGTACGGATCGCACAGCGATGAGCAATACTCAAGTATAGGTCGAACGAGTGTTTTGTAAGCCACCTCCTTGGTTGATGGAATACATTTTCTAACGACTCTTCCAATGAATCTCAACCTGGCACCGGCCTTACCAGCAATTAATTTTATATGATCATTTCACTTCAAATCGTTGCGTACGCATACTCCCAGATATTTTACAGAAGTAACTGCTACCAGTGTTTGTCCCGCTATCATATAATCATACAATAAAGGATCCTTCTTTCTATGTATTCTCAACACATTACATTTGTCTATGTTAAGGGTCAGTTGCCACCCGCTGCACCAAGTGCCTATCCGCAACAGATCTTCCTGCATTTCGCTGTAATTTTCTAATGCTGCAACTTCTCTGTATACTACAGCATCATCCGCGAATAGCCGCATGGAACTTCCGACACTATCTACTAGGTCATTTTTGTATATTGTGAAAAGCAATGGTCCCATAACACTCCCCTGTGGCACGCCAGAGGTTACCTTAACGTCTGCAGACGTCTCTCCATTGAGAAGAACATGCTGTGTTCTGTTTGCTAAAAGCTCTTCAATCCAGCCGCACAGCTGGTCTGATATTCCGTAGGCTCTTACTTTGTTTATGAGGCGACAGTACGGAACTGTATCGAACGCCTTCAGGAAGTCAAGGAAAATGGCATCTACTTGGGAGCCTGTATCTAATAATTTCTGGGTCTCATGAACAAATAAAGCGAGTTGGGTCTCACACGATCGCTGTTTCCGGAATCCATGTTGATTCCTACAGAGTAGATTCTGGGTTTCCAGAAATGGCATGATACGCGAGCAAAAAACATGTTCTAAAATTCTACAACAGATCGACGTCAGAGATATAGGCCTATATTTTGCGCATATTCTCGACCACCCTTCTTGAAAACTGGAACTACCTGTGCTCTTTTCCAGTCATTTGGAACCTTCCGTTCCTCTAGAGACTTGCGGTACACGGCTGTTAGAAGGGGGGCAAGTTCTTTCGCGTACTCTATGTAGAATCGAATTGGTATCCCGTCAGGTCCAGTGGACTTCCCTCTGTTGAGTGATTTCAGTTGCTTTTCTATTCCTTGGCCACTTTGTTAGATGTCAGCCATTTTTTCTTTCTTGCGAGGATTTAGAGAAGGAACTGCAGTGCGATCTTCCTCTGTGAAACAGCTTTGGAAAAAGGTGTTCAGTATTTCAGCTTCAGGCGTGTCGATGTAGTCGCGCGTTGTCTCCCGTAAAAATGAAGTCAGGTCCGAATGCATCCCCGAAAGAGACACATATGTGGAAGGAGTACAGTGTCATAATAATGTTGACCAGTGTGTGTATCGTGATGAAAGATGTGAAGTTCATTGCGCCCACGAAACTTTGACTCCTGCACCATAACACCTAGGCCACCAAAACGATCTCAGCAGACAGTGTTCCTGGGTGCATTGCCTATTCCCGCCTCTCACTATATGAGGGTACGTACAGCACAGCCGAACATGTTCGTTTTGGTAGTCTAGCTGTTAAGGTGTAGGGAGGCACAATGCCGCGTGGGCGTACTAACGTCCAAATCTTTGAACACGTTGCACTCACGGGTCAAAGTTATTGTGAAGATATACTCCTTCGCCATGTGCGTCTTTTCGTGCGTTTTTTAAGGAGTGGATTCGATCCTGACTTCATCTTTATCAATGGCAATGCAAGACCGAATCGAAGAGCGTAGTTGGAGGAGCTCTAGGAAGGAGAGGATGTTTGGGGTAAGGATTGACTTGCAACGTACTTCTGAGTTAAATCCTATGAAGCACGTGTAGTATGCCTTCTGGACACGTACTGCAGCATGTCGACATGCACCAACGAAGGTCCAACAGCTTTCAACCGTTGTGATGGAGGAGTGGTACAGCGTACCACGAGAACTCCTTACCAACCTTGTGGCCATCGTGGACGCATGTTGCAGACCGTGCATTGCTGTCTGTGGTCATTACACACCCTACTAAGAATCATGTCCTGCCTTTTGTAATGTCAAGGGGACCATTATGAATCGTGGTGACTTCACTGTAATTATTGTCTTTGAATAAAAGTACCGTTTCTGTTCCTATCATTGTGTATTTCTTTTAGTTCAAATGGTTCATTTGGCTCTGAGCACTATAGGACTTAACATCTGAGGTCATCAGACCCCTAGAACTCAGAACTACTTAAACCTAACCAATCTAAGGACATGACACACATCCATGCCCGAGGCAGGGCGCGGTTTCAGACTGAAGCCCCTAGGACAGCTCGGTCACAACGGTCGGCTTTTTTTCAGTTAACCTCTGTATTGTACTGTACTGTAACAGCTGTTTTCTGTGTATGGTGTTCTCATATTTGGTGGTCTTTGATGCCTATGACTTGATGATGTATGACATAGGCCTCTACCTATCTCTCTAAGGTTTGTTACAATATATTTTTTGTATATCCATATATTTTTGGAATTTTTAAAGGTTTTTGGAAAAGTCAAATACTTTAATAGTTTAAAAAAAATTAACATTGTAAAGAACTTCGGTAAATGTATTAAAATTTTTTTGTGTTTTTTTTTGTTGTAATTGTGAATTTTAATGAATGTGAGGTGTATGTCTTGCATCCAGGAAGCTATAGACCACGTTCGACAAACTACTGAGGTGGGGATCAAAATTAATGGACACTTACTCTTTCTTTTAGTGTTCAACCCTGAGGTTGGTTTGCATTCCTTTCTTCTGTCTGCCTTCCTCTTAATTTCTACGTATGTGTTACAGCCAACATCGTTCATGATCTGTTGCATGTATGATATCCTTGGTCGCCCCCGCCGTTTCCTTCCCTCAATAGCTCCTTCTGCTGTTGTTCCAATGATGTTGTTGTGTCGTAGATGTGCTCTACAAGTTTGTCTCTTCTTGTCTCTTCTTGTTTGGATGTGCCTCCACAGAGATTTGGTTTCCTGTGATCTTCTAACCTCTTCATTTGTTACTTGTCTCTCCAGCTGATCTTCATCATCATTCTATAGCACCACATCTCCAGGGCCTCTAGCCGGCTTCTCTTTTCTCTTCCAATTGTCCAAGTTTCACATCCATATAGGGCCACGCTCCAAACGAAACCTTTCATGATACGTTACCTTATTTTCAGACTGATGTTGTTGCTGGTGAGTAAGTTTCTTCTCCGATTAAATGGAATTTTGGCCTTTTGTATTCTACTCGCAATTTCTTTCCGGCTTCTACCATCCTTTGTGAATTTGCTTCCCATGTAAGTAAATTCATCTATCACTTCCAGATCCTCGCTTCCAATTCTCATTCTCAGACGTTCATATTCTGCCCCTGTACTGCATACCATCACTTTAGTCTTTTTCTTGTTTATTCTCATTCCATGCTGATTGCATAAATTCTTTTCCACTGTTCTGAGGACTTCCTCTATATCATCTTTTGTCTCTGTGACTATAAAATGGCTCTGAGCACTATGGGACTTAACATCGGAGGTCATCAGTTCCCTAGAACTTATAACTACTTAAACCTAACTAACCTAAGGACATCACACACATCCATGCCCGATGCAGGATTCGAACCTACGACCGGTGCGGTCGCGCGGTTCCAGACCGAAGCGCCTAGAACCGCTCGGCCACTCCGGCCGCCTCTCTGACTATAGCAAGACTGCACTTGCTGTTTTGTACACTTCCACTTCTGGCCACGCAGTTGGTCCCATGGATGATTTATGTACGCCTTTTTATGTGTCTGACAAGCTAACGTAATGTCGTTTCCTATGAGTGGAAGGTCTTCTAACTGTATTAGTGGCATGCATGCATGTTAAGAAGAATTTTCCGCAGGTACGTAAACTAATGCTTATCACTGATATAGGAGTTTGCACACAGTGATAAATTCTCTTTGTAATGGCTTTACTTTTGGTAGATGGTACAACCGATAATGTCAGCAAAATTCTATTGAAACAGGTCATTGTGAGATAAAATAAAAATACCAAGCGATCTTTGGTGCCGAAGATTTTTCTATTCACTTGGCAGTGACACAGCATGCGTTTGTTACTATCATTGTTAAGTTTTGCACACTATGTATGTATCAAAAACGATAAATGTAATGTACGTAGATATAGATGTAGGGAATGGGAAGTCATCTAAATTCAAAATGTCTTCATTAATTAAAGGACATTCTAATAATTTTCTTCTGTGGAGCATCACAGATGTGTATTTGGTGAAAGACATTTTCGAGTTTTCCACCTCTGCTGTTTTCTATAGGTATTCTTTATACCTTGCACGATTCTCCAAATTTCGTCCTTAAAGGCCATTTTCAAGAGCAGTGGCTATAGATGTGATGTACAATTATCCTATTAATAAAATGCGAGATAGCCGATATGAAAGTGAGCACATAACATAGATTTTCTCATGCGTCAGAAATACGTGGTGAATTAGTATGGTAAAAAAGCAAGAAAAATGTTTAGTTAACAGCTCATCTTATTTCTCGACATAGACTCCTTTGAGGGTTCCAGCTTGACTTGTTCCAGCAATCCTTCACCTTTCTCATCCAGTCGGGTCTGCAAAATACCCGTTGACTACAACTATCATTTCCTCAATTGACGAAAATTTCTTTCTAGAAAGCCAGCATTTCAAATTAGGGAACAGGAAGAAGTCACTTGAGGCTATGTATGGTTAATATGGTGGTTGAGGAACCAATTCAGTGCCCAGTTCATGCAGTTTCGCCGTTGTTACCGCTGATATGTGGGATGATGCATTATCCTGACGAAAGAGCCCTTTATTGCCTGGCAAGCTTGATCTCTTTTCAGTCAAGCCAAATTTCAAGCGAACTAAAAATGAATCATAATAGGGTCGAGTTACGGTTTTGCCTTTTTCCAGGTAATCTATCAGAATTATACTTTGCGAATCGCCCTCCCTCCACAAAAAATACCTTCTTCCGTGCACTTTCACCAGCTTTTGTCTATTGTTTTGACTGCTGTTTTGGCTCTGATGTGTAATGATGGACCCAGGCTTCATTAAAAGTCACAAATCGGCTCAAAAAGTATTGCGAACTGCGATTAAACATAGCCAGATATTGTGCTGAAATGTTGTGCCGGATGCACCTTTGGTCGAATGTGAGCAATCGTGGCACACACCTCACACACAGTTTCTCTAAAACCATTACTCCGCAGAGAATATTATGCACTCAGTTGGAATGCCTACAGTTTCGGAAATCTTATGATCTTTTATTGGGTGCTCTAGCGTTACCATATCATGGATTTTGTCAATGGTTTTGCTGCGCGGGATTAGCCGAGCGGTCTCAGGCGCTGCAGTCATGGACTGTACAGCTGGTCCCCGGTGGAGGTTCGAGTCCTCCCTCGGGCATGGGTGTGTGTGTTTGTCCTTAGGTTAATTTAGGTTATGTAGTGTGTAAGCTTAGGGACTGATGACCTTAGCAGTTAAGTCCCATAAGATTTCACACACATTTGAACATTTTTTGTCAATGGTTTTCTTTGTGTTGACATCAATTGGACGGCCGGAGCGCGCTTCGTCTTCGGTGCTTGTCCGACCACGTGGAAATTCATTAATTCAAAGGTAAGTGGTCTTCAGTGACGGTGCAGAGTTTGCGTGAACTTCATCCGTGTCTAAGCCTTCAAGTGGAAATGTTTAACAACAGCACGAAACTATATTTTCTCCTAGCCGGCCGCGGTGGTCTAGCTGCAGTCCGGATCCGCGGGACTGCTACGGTCGCAGGTTCGAATCCTGCCTCGGGCACGGGTGTGTGTGATTTTCTTTAGGTTAGTTAGGTTTAAGTAGTTCTAAGTGCTAGGGGACTTATGACCTAAGATGTTGAGTCCCATAGTGCTCAGAGCCATTTGAACCATTTTATATTTTCTCCATTTTCAACCGCAGTCGAAACGCTGACCAATTCAGACGGCTGCCAGCAACTGGAGCATACGCTCTATGTTGTTGAAATTCTTTATACGATCATTGGAACAATCAAACTTACTAAGCATGAAGGCGCTACAAAAATGTTTCATTCTTTCATGAAATTTACCAGACTTGTCAAATGACCCTAAAAGAAAGACTCGTGGAGGCATATAAATAACAACCAAAGTTAGTTACTGATGATGTATAGCACTTTGAAACAAAAAGTATCAAGTAAATGTAGGGCATAAGGTAATCACTAAAGGAGTGTTACTGGTCAACCAATTTGTACGTAAGGCCAGTTATGTAAACACGAAATGCTGTTCAGTTGAAATGTTCCTGTATTTCGGAGACTCTTAGAAAAAACTGTACCTAAAGAAAAAGAGAAAAAAGAGTACACAACTTGTTGTCTGCTCTCATGATGCAGTCTCGTCCAATGGCCAAGAAAATAGTGGAAACGAGGAGGGTAAATATAATTGTTTTTGAGCAGCGAAGTGCGCCAACCGGTGCTCTGGAAAGCGGGAAGATCACCCAGCTCTGTTCCCGATTTTTTTTATGCTGTATTCCGACGCTTGAGAAGAGCGAAAAAGAGCCATGCTCGAGACACGAAAAACCAACGTTAATTGCAGCCGTCGGCTGCTACAGCCCCTGCGAGACACGGCTGCTGTTCTCTTGACACCGCTCCAGGGTCCGCGCACGGTTTTGCCCTCCCTGACTTTTTTCCCCCCTCTCTTCACGCTACAGCTTCCCAGCAGGACACGTGAAAGTTTGCCGGAACTTGTTGGGCCACAGTGCGCGGGGCAGCGCCGAGCCGGGCCGGGCCGCGGTGCGTCTACGCGCCTGCGGCAATTTGTCGGCCGGCGACGGCGCTGGCGTTCCTCATCGTTAGGCGGGGGTTATCCGCGCTTCGTTAGCCCGCGCCGGCCATTAAGCCCGCGCCTGAATTAAAACCCGCCGCAGCCGCGGGAACGGGGAACTGCGTTCGCCATCGACCCCCACCCACTGCACTCCGGCTGCGTGCTGGACCGGCACTCGGCCGTCTTGTAGGGGCCACTCGCTACACTTCCCAACAGTCCACACAGCTGGCTGGTTTACTACCCTTATCATCAGAAAGAAGCAAAGAAGGGAAGGCAGAAAGGCGGAAGGAGTATATAGAGGGTTTATACAAGGGCGATGTACTTGAGGACAATATTATGGAAATGGAAGAGGATGTAGATGAAGACGTAATGGGAGATAAGATACTGCGTGAAGAGTTTGACAGAGCACTGAAAGACCTGAGTCGAAACAAGGCCCCGGGAGTATCAAACATTCCATTTGAACTACTGATGGCCTCGGGAGAGCCAGTCATGAAAAAACTCTACCATCTGGTGAGCACGATGTATGAGACAGGCGAAATACCCTCAGACTTCAAGAAGAATATAATAATTCCAATCCCAAAAAAAGCAGGTGTTGACAGATGTGAAAATTACCGAACTATCAGTTTAATAAGTCACAGCTGCAAAATACTAACGCGAATTCTTTACAGACGAATGGAAAAACTGTTAGAAGCCGACCTCGGGGAAGATCAGTTTGGATTCCGCAGAAATGTTGGAACACGTGAGGCAATACTGACCTTACGACTTATCTTAGAAAATAGATTAAGGAAAGGCAAACCTACGTTTCTAGCATTTGTAGACATAGAAAAAGCTTTTGACAATGTTAACTGGAATACTCTCTTTCAAATTCTGAAGGTGGCAGGGGTAAAATACAGGGAGCGAAAGGCTATTTACAGTTTGTACAGAAACCAGATGGCAGTTATAAGAGTCGAGGGGCATGAAAGGGAAGCAGTGGTTGGGAAAGGAGTGAGACAGGGTTGTAGCCTCTCCCCGATGTTATTCAATCTGTATATTGAGCAAGCAGTAAAGGAAACAAAAGAAAAAAAGGAAACAAAAGAAAAGTTCATGGAGAAGAAGTAAAAACTTTGAGGTTCGCCGATGACATTGTAATTCTGTCAGAGACAGCAAAGGACTTGGAAGAGCAGTTGAACGGAATGGACAGTGTCTTGAAAGGAGGATATAAGATGAACATCAACGAAAGCAAAACGAGGATAATGGAATGTAGTCAAATTAAGTCGGGTGATGCTGAGAGAATTAGATTAGGAAATGAGTCACTTAAAGTAGTAAAGGAGTTTTGCTATTTAGGGAGTAAAATAACCGATGATGGTCGAAGTAGAGAGGATATAAAATGTAGACTGGCAATGGCAAGGAAAGCGTTTCTCAAGAAGAGGAATTTGTTAACATCGAGTATAAATTTAAGTGTCAGGAAGTCGTTTCTGAAAGTATTTGTATGGAGTGTAGCCATGTATGGAAGTGAAACATGGACGATAACTAGTTTGGACAAGAAGAGAATAGAAGCTTTCGAAATGTGATGCTACAGAAGAATGCTGAAGATAAGGTGGGTAGATCACGTAACTAATGAGGAGGTATTGAATAGGATTGGGGAGAAGAGAAGTTTGTGGCACAACTTGACTAGAAGAAGGGATCGGTTGGTAGGACATGTTTTGAGGCATCAAGGGATCACAAATTTAGCATTGGAGGGCAGTGTGGAGGGTAAATATCGTAGAGGGAGACCAAGAGATGAATACACTAAGCAGATTCAGAAGGATGTAGGTTGCAGTAGATACTGGGAGATGAAGAAGCTTGCACAGGATAGAGTAGCATGGAGAGCTGCATCAAACCAGTCTCAGGACTGAAGACCACAACAACAACAACATCATCAGAAACGTCGACTGTTGTAAACATTATCAGTTCTACATGATTTGGGTTACACACACACACACACACTCACATACACGACACACACACACACACACACACACACACACACACACACACACACACTGGACTGAAGAGTTTTTAGCAAACAGAACACAGTATGCTGTTCTCATTGGAGAGACGTCTACAGACGTTAAAGTAACCTCTGGCGTGCTACAGGGGAGTGTTATTGGACCATTGCTTTTCACAATATATATAAATGACCTAGTAGATAGTGTCGGAAGTTCCATGTGGCTTTTCGCGGATGATGCTGTAGTATACAGAGAAGTTGCAACAATGGAAAATTGTGCTGAAATGCAGGAGGATATGCAACGAATTGACGCAAGGTGCAGGGAATGGCAATTGAATCTCAATGTAGACAAGTGTAATGTGCTGCGAATGCATAGAAAGAAGGATCCTTCATCGTATGATTATATGATAGCGGAACAAACACTGGTAGCAGTTACTTCTGTAAAATATCTGGGAGTACGCGTACGGAACGATTTGAAGTGGAATGATCATATAAAATTAATTGTTGGTAAGGCGGGTGCCAGGTTGAGATTCATTGGGAGTTCGACCTATACTTGAGTATTGCTCATCAGTGTGGGATCCGTACCAGGTGGGGTTGACACAGGAGATAGAGAAGATCCAAAGAAGAGCGGCGCGTTTCGTCACAGGGTTATTTGGTAAGTGTGGTAGCGATACGGACATGTTTAGCAAACTCAAGTGGCAGACTCTGCAAGAGAGGCGCTCTGCATCGTGGTGTAGCTTGCTGTCCAGGTTTCGAGAGGGTACGTTTCTGGATGAGGTATCGAATATATTGCTTACTCCTACTTATACGTCTCGAGGAGATCACGAATGTAAAATCAGAGAGATTCGAGCGCGCACGGAGGCTTTCCGGCAGTCGTTCTTCCCGCGAACCATACGCGACTGGATCAGGAAACGGAGGTAATGACAGTGGCAGGTAAAGTGCCTTCCGCCACACACCGTTGAGTGGCTTACGGAGTATAAACGTAGATGTAGATATAGAAATACAAGGCAATTCAGCTGCTCCTCATCTATAGGCTCTATGCAGACCCGAATGCCTTCGCCGGCCGGCGTGGCCAAGCGGTTCTAGGCGATACAGTCTGGAACCACACGACCGCTACGGTCGCAGGTTCGAATCCAGCCTCGGGCATGGATGTGTGTGATGTCCTTAGGGTAGTTAGGTTTAAGTAGTTCTAAGTTCTAGGGGAGTGATGACCTCAGAAGTTAAGTCCCATTGTGCTCAGAGCCATTTGAACCAACCAATACCTTCAAATACACATGCAAATTTCCATATTCTCTCGTTTGATACGCAGAAATTGTTAATCCTACAGAGAAACTGAACACTACCTCCTTATAGGAAATTTAATGTAGTTAAATTTTATTCTGGAATACGTTTTTGCTAGAGGAATTGGTTTTTGAATTACTGAAACAAAATGTAGAAAACTACCTATCAAACGAGTTTTTCTTGTATAACTCGAAAACCGTTGCCTCCAGCCTAAACGTATCCCAATACAAAATTTAATACATTAAATATCCTGGCCGCGCGGGATTATCCGAGCGGTCTTAGGCGCTGCAGTCATGGACTGTGCAGCTAGTCCCGGCGGAGGTTCGGGTCCTCCCTCAGGCATGGGTGTCTGTGTTTATCCTTAGAATAATTTAGTTTAAATAGTGTGTAAGCTTAGGGACTGATAGCAGTTAAGTCCCATAAGATTTCGCACACATTTGAACATTAAATTTCCTATAAAGTTGTCCTGTTAACTTTTTCTATAGGACTATTAGTTTGTGCTTCTCGAGCGAGAGAATATGAAAATATCGTACGTAGTATTTTAAGGTGTTTGTGTGTTGGTGGTTGCATAAAAAATCCATTGGTAGGGGCAACTGAATCATCTTATATATCTATATATGTCCAGGATGATTAAAATTAAAGTTAAAATTTCAAACTGCTGGAGAAATAACACCACTGGTCAGAATGGCGTCAAATTGCAAGGGAATAGCCGGCTTGTGTGGTCGAGCGGTTCTAGGCGATACAGTCTGGAACCATACGACTGCTACGGTTGCAGGTTCCAATCCTGCCTCGGGCATGGATGTATGTGATGTCCTTAGGTTAGTTAGGTTTAAGAAGTTCTAAGTTCTAGGGGACTGATGACCTCAGATGTTAAGTCCCATAGTGCTCAGAGCCATTCGAACCATTTGCAACGGAATATTATCGGAGAAGGGGGAAAACGTATGGCAGAAGAAAACTAAACAGTTAGAAAATGTAGCAATAGATGGTGCTGTAAGCATAATAATTCAATAGTGGTCGACTACAAATGACAAATGAATCATACAACAATGCCTAAGGTGTACGTTTGACGTTAAACAACCTGTAAAACTCAGTTTGAATGGGTGTACAGGTGTGATACGCTTAATTATGTAAGCCCATCCATCACATCAGGGTCATGTCACATGGTATGTGAAAAATCGGTTTTTAATTGTCCTGAGGCCAAAAACTACATAAAAACCATCCATCACATCGGTTGTTAATTGTCCTGTGGCCAAAAACCGCATAAAAAGCACCAATCACGTCGGGTTTTAATTCTCCTGAGCCCCAAAACCACATAAAAAGCATAAATCAGAATCAAATCTTATTATTAATTTCCGTATGACTGGTTCAAAACATGTTCAATATGCTGTCCACCATTTTCTGCAACAAGTTGAAATCAAGAAACAGCATGTTCCACATCTCACCGAAGTGTTTCTGGGGTCACGTTCAGAATGTGTTGCGCAATGCGTGCACTCAATGCAGCAAGTTTGCAATCGGAACACTGAACACAACATCTTTGAAAGAACCCCACAGCTGGAAGTCACACGGATTACGATCAGGTGATCGGGACTCCCAGGCTGTAAGGAAATGGCGGCTGATAATTCTAGCATTTCCGAAATGGCGCTTCAGCAGCTGCTTAACTGGATTTGGTATGTGCGGAAGTGCGCCATCTTGCACAAAATTGATCTCATCCACAGATCCACGCTGTTGGAGAGCCGGAATTACGTGGTTGCGCATAAGACACCCACAGCGCGTACCAGTGACGGCACAGGTAACAGGACCGGAAGCACCTGTCTCTTCGAAAAAAATATGGCCCTATGATAAATGGTACCGTAAACCCTCACCACACAGAGACCTTTTCAGGATGAAGTGGTACTGGTTGATTTGCGTGTGGATTTTTCGTTGCCCATATTCGACAATTATATTTATTGAAATGTCCTTTCAGATCAAAGTGGGCTTCGTCTATCCACAAAATCTTCCATGGCCAATCATTGTCCACTTCCACGCGGGCAAGAAATTCTAAGGTAAAGGTCTCTCTTGCTGCCAAGTCAACAAGAGGCAGCTCGTGCACATGGGTAATTTTGAACGGATAGCAAAGAAGGATGTTTCGTAGGTTTTTACGCACCGTGTGTCCAATGTTCGGACAATTCTCCGTGCACTACACGTTTGCACACAACCACTCGCCTCCTCCTGCATTCCTGTGCCCACTGCTTCCACTGATGTCGAATCAATTCGTTTCCTCTCTCCGCCAGGAATTCCCGAATAATTTTCTCCAGACCCCCGGCAGTCATCGGACCAACGCTTATATTCAAACCCTTCAGTGTCCGGAACGTCTGCAGAGCGACGTGTGCACATTCGTCATTCTTGTAATACAGCTTTACAAGCAGAGCGAGATGCTGCATTGAGACAGTCGCGGCAAACCTCGCAGACGCGAAAGGAGGAAAAGCCGTGTACTCGACACGTTTATACCAACTTCAATGGGTCGTACGCGTTACAGGTGTTTTCATTTACGTATTCTGACACATACTGCGGCATCTGGTAATCAGTTTTCACATTATATTTTTTTCTTCTGCCATACGTTTTCCCTCTTCTCCGATAAATATTCCGTTGTCCGCCCCGATAACTGAGAGGTCAGCGTGACGGATTGCCGTCCTACGGGCCCGGGTTCGTTTCCCGGCTGGGTTGGGGATTTTCTCTGCTCAGGGAATTGGGTGTTGTGCTGTCTTCATCATTTCATCCCCATCCGGCCCGCAGGTCGCCCAATGTGGCGTCGAAAAAATGTAACAAGACCTGCACCAAGCGGGCCGCACATGCCCTGCAAGGGTCCTCCCGGCCAATGACGCCAAACGCTCGTTTCCATATTCCGTTGCAATTTGACGTATTTCTGACCACTGGTGTTATCTCTACAGCTTTTTTAAAGTTTAACAGTTTAACTTTAATTATAATCACCATGTATATTAAGGATTTGGTGTCTCACCACTTCTGTTCAACATAGTCCTGGACAAAATTATCAAGCAGTGGGAAGATAAAGTAAAAGGAACTGAGTTAGGAAGAATACGTGCAAACAAGACAATCATAAAATGCCTAGCATTTTCAGATGACTGGGCGATAATGGCGGCTGGCAACCAACCGATTCGTTTTAAACACATTTACGTTCAGGGTCTGAAAATAAATTAGAATTATATTAGTTATCGAGGTGGAATTGCTTAACACCTTTTACAATATACCACCGTGCTTGCTAAGTTCCACCCTATACATATTTACTTGTTTAATTATTGAAGAAAAGAATGATGGGAGACGTGAAGAATTGCAGGCCAATTTTATTCCAGTGGCATCCTTTACACCGAATACTCAAAATACTTTAACGATTCAGGATGTCAAATGAAACACCTTTCAGCGGTCTAGTTTCCAAACGTATTTTATTTGGAAAAATTGGAAATTTGTGGTAAGTTCCTACGGGACCAAACTGCTGAGGTAATTTGTCCCTAGGCTTACACACTACTTAATGTAACTTAGAGTAACTTACACTAAGGACAACATACACACCCTTGCCCGAGGGAGGACTCTGACCTCCGAGGTGGGGAGCCATGTGAAGCGTGGCGGCTACCGCGCGCTGCCCTACTTTATTTGGCTACCAGTTTCGGCGATTTACTACGCCATCTTCAGGGCCCTGACCAACGTGTAGGAATATTCAACCTCGGTTCTGGTCAAAACAGCGGCCAACAGTATTGGTATTACTAGGTTCATGCTTGCAATAGCGAACACTTCAACCATCATCAGGCAACTTTACAGGACTACACTTGAGCGTTTTTGCAACGAAATTGTTAAATATCAGTGTTTGTGGCGCTCACGGAATCTCAAACACGTTGTAAGTAGGCTGTTTATGTTTTCTTTATGTAAGTAGGCTGTTTATGTTTTCTTATTGGCAACGTTACGTAGCGCTCTGTATGAAAATCACTGGCTGTTTTGTGTGCAGTCTGTGGCTAGTTTGCATTGTTGTCTGCCATTGTAGTGCTGGGCAGCGGCAGCTGGATGTGAACAGCGCGTAGCGTTGCGCAGTTGCAGGTGAGCCGCCAGCAGTGGTGTATCAATAAGTGTGTCCATTTGATATCTTTGTTATTGTAATTATGAAAAAATTTTTCAAATCGTTATTGGCCACTGCCCAAAACAATTTGTAAAATTTTTTGTGGGGAGCATGGGGGCTATGTAAGTAGGCTGTTTATGTTTTCTTTATGTAAGTAGGCTGTTTATGTTTTCTTATTGGCAACGTTACGTAGCGCTCTGTATGAAAATCACTGGCTGTGCTGTGTGAAGTCTGTGCCTAGTTTGCATTGTTGTCTGCCATTGTAGTGTTGGGCAGCGGCAGCTGGATGTGAACAGCGCGTAGCGTTGCGCAGTTGGAGGTGAGCCGCCAGCAGTGGTGGATGTGGGGAGAGAGATGGCGGAGTTTTGAAATTTGTTATACTGGATATTATGAACTGCTATATATATTATGACTATTAAGGTAAATACATTGCTTGTTCTCTATTAAAATCTTTCATTTGCTAACTATCCCTATCAGTAGTTAGTGACTTCCGTAGTTTGAATCTTTTATTTAGCTGGCAGTAGTGGCGCTCGCTGTGTTGCAGTAGTTCGAGTAACGAAAATTTTTGGTGAGGTAAGTGATTTGTGAAAGGTACAGGTTAATGTTAGTCAGGGCCATTCCTTTGTAGGGATTTCTGAAAGTCAGATTGCGTTGCGCTAAAAAATATTGTGTGTCAGTTTAAGCACAGTCGTGTATAATTGTTCTAAGGGGACGTTTCAACGTGAGTTTGCCATTGGCAGTCGGTAGTCGGCAGATGATGGTTGAAGTGATCGCTATAGCAAGTAGAAATCTGGGGCCCCTGTTTTGACCAGACCAAGGTGGAATCTTCCTACACGTCATAAAGGGGCCTGAAGATGGCGTATAAATCGCCGAAACTGGTAGCCAGATAATATAAGTTTGGGAAAGAGACGGCTGAAAGGTGTTTCATTTGACACCCTGCACTGAACAGCCGAGTCGTGCAACCATCTTTGAAAATGTGGACACACAGAGAGTTTAACCATCAGTCGACTGCAGCTTCGAGGATAGCGGTCTGTAGTTCTGTCACAAGATGCGCCACCAGACGATGTTACGAGTACCTCTGTCTCACGTGTCAGCGGCCACGCTTCCGGACACCGAGATAAGTAGCGATGCCGTGGGACATGCAGAGAGAACAGGTCGTTATCCGATTGCCAACGCCGCTTTGTTTCGGAACGGATTATCGACGGTGACTCGGATGCGCTCTAGGATTCGTTGTGCTGTTCCCTTGTGCACCCTGGCTGTGGACTCGATGAGAATCATTGACGGATATTGCAGTTCCAATTAGTATTAGTTAAATGATTATGTGACTCAAAATTGTGTATGTGTAAATTTCTCTTATGAAGTTGTAAATTTGAAATACTAAAGTATGCAGGATTCTTACAAAAGTTCTTACTAGTGGTTTAGAAAAAAAACTTTCAACTTTAGCCAGGGAAACGAAAACGCTGACTTTATACAGGATGACTCACTAACTATTGCCACCTAGAATAACTCCGAAAGTATGACAGCAGCTGAAATGTTTGTGGGACGAATCTTGCTTGGGACAACAGGGACCATAATATGACGTTGGTTTTGTTGTTGCTAGGTGGGGCCGCGTCAGAGATATGAAGGTCAGTTTTGATTTTTTAGATGGGATGCTATAGTTTGGTATTTATTTTCTGATAGCAGCTATCGAGACGAATCCAATTATGTGTAACAGTAAGGTCTTTGGAGGTAAACGAAGGTCACAAAGGTGGCTAGAACGTCCATTTACCGAAGGTTCAATGATGTGGTGATGCAATCTTCTTATCATGGATTGAGTGGTATTCCTTATCACTTCGGCACTTATCGAAGCACATGCTCTGAGAATTCTCTCTCGTCTATCTATATCCGAATCCCGCACCGGCTACTGCCGGGTCTGGGTGCTGATGAGTCCTCTCCATTTGGCTCGGTCCTCCCACCACTTTTCTTCCTCCACTTGCTGCCAGGTCACACCTCTCCTTTCTACAGATATTCTCACTCCTATTTTCCACCGTGTTCTTGGGCGTCCTCTAGGTCTTTTCCCATCCACCTTTAGTTCTTCCATAATTTTGGGGAATCTCTGCCCATGCATCCTCTTAACATGTCCATTCCATCTTAATCTCTTTCTTTCAATTTCTTCTCTCATACTTTCTTGTTTAAGGTCCTTTATAATCTCTACATTCCTTACTCTGTCCATTCTTGTTTTTCCCTTAATTGCTCTGAGAAATTTCATTTACCCTGCTTGCAGTCTGCCCAAGTCCCTTTCTGTCATTGTCCATGTTTCTCCACCATAGGTGACAATAGGGATGTAATAATTCTTAGACATAAGGAGTTTTGCTCTTTCTGAAACTTCATTATTCCAAATCAGGTGTTTTATTGTTTGGTAGAAATTGCCTCCCTTCTGTAACCTCCTATTAATTTCGTTAGTTATTCTTCCATCCCTAGATATTTCACTCCCTAAATAAGTGAAACTTTCTACCACTTTGAGGGGTTCTCCATTCAAGGTAATATTTCCGTTGATTCATTTCTCTCTTCCAAATACCATTACTTCACTCTTATCTTTATTTATTTTTAATCCATACCTTTTCATTATTTCCTTCCACGTATCAAGCTGTAACTGTAAATCTACCTCTTTATCACCCCATTTTACCATATCATCTGCAAAAATCATCTTTTTTGTCTTTTTCTTTTACTATATCTTTAACTGCCCTATTCATTCCCTCCATCACAACATTAAAAAGTGCAGGCGATAGAATACTTCCTTGCTTAAGTCCTTGTCTTATTTCGAAGTATTCAGAGTTACCCAATGGTGTTCTAATTCTACAATTGTGTCCTCTGTACATTGTCTTTATAACATTAATGTATCCATCTTCTATATCTATCTTCTTCATTTCTTCCCAGAGTCTTTCCCTGTCAACTGAGTCATATGCCTTTTCTATGTCTATAAAAACCATCATCACCCTTTCGTTCTACTCTCTCTCGTATATCGTGTAAATAGTAAATATTCCCCGAATAAGTCGTATCCATCTAATGTGCCATTGACATGTAAACACCATTCGACTGTTTCGCAATACAGCACTAATAGGAACGGTAAGACTAGTATCGCCAATGATGTATTCCTTCGAAGAACAAGTCGATATGATTCTCATTTACAGAGAATTCCAAGGAAATTTAGTGAAACCTAGAGATTTATGCGCTGACAGATATCCTCAACGTACTCACCCTACACGTCGCACATTTAAATATGTATACGATAAATTGAGAACAACTGTATCTTAAACGCATCGGAAACATATCCGGCAAAGGATAGTTACTAACGAGGAAACAGAAATTTTTACTTTTGCCACTGTGGTTCGAGATCCTTGTGTTTGTTCGGGTCAAATCGCAAGGGAATCTGGGATGAGCCAGAGGAGTTTTGGTCGTGTTCTGCATCGCCATAAATATCATCCTTACCATATCACAGAGAATTAACTGGTACGGATTGTATGGGTCGCATTGAATTCTGCCGATCGGGCTCAACTTCAGAATCAGAGGGATGACACATTTATTGATTTGATTTTATTTACTGACGAGGCTACATTCACGAACCACGGAAATGTTAATTTGCATAACATGCAGTATTGGGCAACTGAAAATCCTTGTTGGATGCAACAAGTGGCACACCAAAAACCATGGTCGGTGTATGTGTGGTGTGGGATTCTGGAGGACAGAATTATAGGCCCCTGTTTCATCGAAGGAAATCTTAATGGTAGGAAGTACATCATATTCTTGCAAGAACCATTATGTCTGTTATTGGAAGAAATACCTTTAGTGACCAGGAACAGAATGTCGTATCAACACGATGGATGTTCTTCATATTTTTAGCTAATGGCTAGAAATGAGTTGTAGAGACAATTCCCAAATCGTTGGATTGGACGTGGAGGAGATGTAGCCGGGCTCTTTCGCCAGACTTGACGCTCCTGGATCTTTTCTTGTGGGGATCCGTAAAAGACATTGTTATAAAGACGTTCCAACTAGACTTGAAATATGTGAGAGATAATGTCAAAGCATGTGCTTCGATAAGTGCCCAAATGATAAGGAATACCACTCAGTGCCTGATAAGAAGATTGCAGCACTGCATTGATACCAATACTGTTACATATCATTGGATTCTTCTCGATAGCTGCTATCATAAGGTAAGTATCAAACTAGAAGTATCCCTTTTAAAAAACAAAGTTGAACTTCAAATCTCTAGCCACCTAGCAACAAAAAACCAACGTCATATTATGGCCCCCGTTGTCTCATGCAGCATTTGTCCCACAAACTTTTAAGCTACTATCATACTTTCGGGTTTATTCTAGGTGGCAATAGTTAGTGACTCAGCTTGTAGAATGGACCATTTTCAGCTTGTCAACAAATTTACACAAAGAAGCAACGAATGTGATACTTAAAAATACGAGACAGCGTTTCACTCTGTCACAATAAAAGCTGTTCATAAATGAGGAAGGAGTGACACAGTGTGACCCCATTTCACCAAAATTATTTTCTGCAGTCTTGGAAAAAAACGTTGTAATTTTACTGGGATAAAGAAGGCCTTAACTTAACCCGCCAGGGTAGCTGAGAGCGCTAACGCGCTGCTTCCTGGACTCGGGCAGGCGCCCCGGCTCTGGATGGAATACGCCTGGCCGATTAACGACGAGGGCCGGTATGCTGGCCATCCTGGATGTGGTTTTTAGGCGGTTTTCCACATACTCCTAGGTGAATACCGGGCTGGTCCCCACATTCCGCCTCAGTTACACGACTCACAGACATTCGAAAACGATCGCACTGTTTCATGACTTACACTAGACACGGACAGCTGGGGGTACACTTATTCCGGCCTTGGGGGTTCGGGGTGGTGGCAGGAAGGGCGTCTGGCCACCCTCTGCCACTAACATTGCCAAATCCGTAATAACAAGGCAGACCCTGCGTTCCTGCTGGATAAAGGCCTACAGGAAAAGAAAGAAGGCCTTAACTTCAGCAACGTATAAAGGAAGTGAACAGTGCGCGAATAATAAAGGGCCTGAAGACTAATTACAGTTAGACGAAAATAATCCCATGTGCTGATAAAAGAATAGTTAAAATTAAGAATGAATACTTTAACGCAACTGCAAATACATTTCATGTATTTCATAACGCCTGTAGTCACCGAGGTACCTGTTCCTTCGGACATTCGGAATAACACAGGCACTTGAATACCGCATGTATATGCTGACACCGGGCAAGCGAGTTTCAAGTAAAATGTCTCCTCTGTATGGGAACATACATGATGGATGCAGCAGACAGGTTGTAGACACGTGACTGACGACATTTCGAAGTTTGGTCCTGGCTGTGAATCCTGCTCGGATAGCCAAATTGTAAAGCGACCGCTCACGATAACTGGGAAATCCGGGTTAAATTCCCAGTCCGGCACAAATTTTCAGTGTCGTCATTCGGTTACACAGGTGATGGTTGTCAATATTCGCAACTAAGAATACATTCCATGTTTATCAATGTCAGGTGGTCGTTATTGGGTTATCCTGTTACCCCAAATATTTTTTTCTACAGTACCATTGGGAAAACACTAGTGTGGGCCTACTCGCTGATACGGTACTCAAACAAGGCATCATTATTCATATTAATGCCGTAAAGTTTTTTTCTGCAGCGAGCGATTATTGGGAAGATCTGTGAGCCGTGGCTGGCTCATGCTATGCATTGCATTAAACCTTGGTTGTTGTTCGGTGTTTAGTCTCCTGCGGTTATCGCGATTATGCTCTTATACTCTCTTTATGCAGGTGGCAGCAACAGTGTGTATCGATATTTGCACCTTGGACTATCTTTGGCCTGGCGCTTATAGTTTCCGTCTGGGCTGTGTGCGGGCAGTTGGTTGGTTGGCGTGGAGCAGCGAGGAAATCTCCGCGGCGTGTAGTTTGTCCGGGCCCGTTTGCGGCCTCTATGCGGTGTCAGAGTGTGCGGTGCTATTCCCATTGCTACGAGTTTCGTGCCTCACCGATCCTGGACGTGAAAGTTGAGTTTTGACTTAATCTACCAGCAAGTCACTACTGTTCACATTGTGTCATTTGGAGTTCATTGTCGGCTGTTGGGATATTCCCACGAGCAACAACATGTGTTTTCAAGTTGGCAAATTTTAGCCACCCTCCAGTGGAGTTTACTGTACTTGGTTATTTGAACTGAAGTGCACCAGCGGAATCTTCTGCCTTGAGGCCGTTAACATTCCGGTTACCTGCCCTGGCCGTTGATGTAAAATCAGGCACTGTATTTTCCTCATCATGTTGTCACTGTCCAGCATGGTGTGTAGTTTAACAGTTGAATGTATAATTGGTTGTGGGTGCCAATACCTTCTACATTGTTCCATTGAACTCCCTGTTGTGTGCTGGTCAGGTGAAGCGGAGGTTATCTTGTAAGTGTCGGGACTTCAGCCGATTTTGGATTTAAGTTGTTTGCTGTTAAAGTGTAGATTCTTTGGGCCTTCAGCCTAATTAAGGAACTGTTTTAAGATAAGGCTTTGCCTTTTAAATTTCTGATTTAGTTGAGCTTTAAGTTATTGGCTTTCTGAATTAAAGTGGTCTTGCCCTTAAGGCATGAGATTGTACAGCGCACTCACCCGCTAATTAAGTTCCAAAACTAAAGCTGTACTTTCTTTAAAAAAAATTTCTTCGCTCTTGTAATGTTTGATCAAATAAAAGTTTGTATGTTCGAGTGTAACTGACAGCCGCTTATTTTGGCCCCTTTCCACAACTTAGACTACATGTCCTGTCCTGCGGGTTTACCAGGGCGTCTCAACCTGTCATTACTATGCAGCACCATGTGCTAAAACAACCTGCAAGGTGTTAGAGTGCCCTAGGTATTTTGCGTGATGCTAGGCAGCGAGGCATTTACTCGCTCCTTGTGGGAGTTATCATCAGTCGGTCACTCTTCGGTAAGAGATATGTAAAGGTCTCCATGCGCTGTATTGGATTGCTCAGTTGTCACTCACCAGTGTGAGATAAACGAAGTACTTTAAGGGGTTGGATTTGGTCAGTTATTCATCAGTGAAACTGACATGGGTTGAACAAAAATATGGAAACACAGGAGGAAATCTATGCCTGAACACAAATTCAGATGCTAGCCTAGCCTGTAGCTTGCACTGTTGTATCTGAATAGCAATGGAGTGTCGTCAATGATCATGGTCAAAACAGTGTTCTGTGTAGTTGTGAATGCATTATGTTGGAGCTTAGTGCATTCTAATGTGGGAAAATACTTGGGTTTCGTGTGGTAGATTCTTCCATAACCAAGGTAGCCGAAGTGTTTGGTGTTTCAAGAGGCACCATATCGAAGATCTATCAGCATATAGGGAAGGAAGAAACATATCATCTACTACTTCACCATTCGGACGTAAATTTGCGTAATGTGATGGTCGCTGAAGGAGACTGTGGCCAAAAGTAAGAGAAAGACATCTGCAGAAGTCAATGAAGACTTTGATGTCCCGCTCATGGCCCTGTCACAACAAAAAAAAAATTAAAAAGGGAGCTCTATAAGATGAAAATCGAGGGGATAGCTGAAAAAAGGCAGATCCATAAGCTGCAAATTGAGAGGCTACCTGGAATTCCAAAATGACTCATCGGTAATGCAATGCCTGTATAAGTAGCCTTCTTATATGTTTGTATGTTGGCAGCGCTATAGACTGTAATTAATATTGGTGAGAGCGCTCTGCGCCCTCAGTAAGAGACTCTGTGGTTGGACGGACTGTCAGTTAGCGAGCAGACTGCTTGGACATGTGTCCTTCATGGAGACTCAGTATTGGTAGAACATGCTTTGTAAAATAAAGATGGATGTAGTTGGTAATGTTTGGGTAGTGGAATTATTGATGGCTATACATTTTTTGAAACTGGATGTCACACAAGTAAGATAAAATATGCTAAATACATTGTTCGGTCTTCAACAAAATCTTGCTATTGCTAACCATACGCCTCCTAGTAGTTAGAGCCTCTAATAGTTGGAATCCTTTTATTTAGCTAGCTGTTGTTGCTGCTTGCTGTAATTCGTATGACGACAATATCTGTGAGGTAAGTGACCTATGAAAAGTATGGGATATTGTCAGGATTTCTTCCAATTCAGGGCCATTCTTTTGTGTTAATTATTTGAAGTCATGTTGTCATTTTAGAGCAGTCAGATTGCATTGGACTTGCATATTGTGGGTAATAGATTAATAGGTTAAGTTTGAGTTGTCATTGCCAGGGAAAATTCTGTAGGTCAGTGTTGAAATGATAAAAATAAGTAACGAGACAGTAGATTCAGTTTCACTCAGCAGTTTAAGTAAACACAAAGAGGTTTCACCTGGCGACCCTGCCAGGATACTTCACTGGAATCTTTTGATTTTTGTGGTGTCACCGCCAGACACCACACTTGCTAGGTGGTAGCCTTTTAAATCAGCCGCGGTGCGTTAGTATACGTCGGACCCGCGTGTCGCCACTATCAGTGATGGCAGACCGAGCGCCGCCACAAGGCAGGTCTAGAGAGTCTTCCTGGCACTCGCCCCAGTGGTACAACCGACTTTGCTAGCGATGGTTCACTGACAAATTACGCTCTCATTTGCCGAGACGATAGTTAGCATAGCCTTCAGCTACGTCATTTGCTACGACCTAGCAAGGCGCTATTACCAGTTTATATTGATGCTGTAAGACATGAACCGTCAAGAGCGATGTTCACCATTTATGGATCAAAGTTAAGTATTCCAGCAGCTACGTTCGTTTTTTGCTAAGTCTAATTTCCTTGTCCTGTTCCAGACCTCACGCCAGCCTGCGTGAGCTAAAACGCGTGCCTTTCGGCTTCCTCTAGTAGTACCGGGTTGGCTCTCTTGCCAATCCACAACAATTTTCTTGTAGTTTGAATAATTAGTGCATGTTTAGAAATTAGATATTGTTTACTACTAGCATGTAATTGTGTGTGGCCGGCCGGAGTGGCCGAGCGGCTCTAGGCGCTACAGTCTGGAACCGCGCAGGCGCTACGGTCGCAGGTTCGAATCCTGCCTCAGGCATAGATGTGTGTAATGTCCTTAGGTTAGTTAGGTTTAATTAGTTCTAAGTTCTAGGCAACTGATGACCTCAGAAGTTAAGTCGCATAGTGCTCAGAGCTATTTGAACTATTTTTAATTGTGTGTATGAAATTTTCCTGTAGTTGTAATTTCTTATTGTTGTACTGTATTTTCATGAGCAAAGTAGTCATGGTATGCATGTGGATTTGCCCTAAGTATCTCGCAGTCACTCTTGAAACTAATTAGATATTGATTATTTTCAGTGCTATTTTAGTGTGTCTTCCTATGTTTGCCTTTCAAATTTTTTTGTGTGTTACTGTCTGAAATAGTGTGATAATCATGGCGATTGAAAAGTATGAAACTAGACTGCAAAGCAAAGTGAGAAATGACAGTGATGACGAGTATAACTTTTTAGCACCACCTAGTAATGAATTGGCAAACGTTCAAGACAATAATTTGGTAGTAGTGCATAGGGACAGGGACCAGACAGTAAATAACGGGGTAGAAATAAAAAGAATCAGTGAACAGGGAACTATTGTCGATCGATCGGTCGGTGACAGTTCATCTCAACTATGTGAAATAGCAGAACAAAATCTTGCAGATATCATAGATTCAGGTTTCGTATCAATACATTTTTCTCCATTAGGTCACGACATACACTGCTTTTTAAAATACGAATATTGCCGGTGAAAACGCACTGCCGAAAAGCACAAAGGAACATGTTTCAGTCACTAATGCATTGTTAATGCAATTAATTCAAATATTTGAAACAAACACAGCAACAACTTCAAAAGTTGGACATAATTGACAAAATTAAACAAACACTTGAACAAACACGTGAATATTTAACCGCTGAGATACATAAAATCGAATAGAAATATCAAAACATTTCTGAAAACTTAAAAACACCAATTTGTGAGTACTTCACGCCTATTTTTTCGCGACATAAAAACACATTACCGAATCATGAAACAGCCATAAAAGAACTGCAGACCATAGTACACGAAAATCACGACACCTTGCAGGGTACAATTGATTCTGTTGCATCTACCGATATGGTCGCGCAACTTGCAAAAAGTTAGGAAAACTTGAAGGACACAGTAGATACGATTACGACACAAAAGTACATTCTAAAACTTGGCTCAGAAGAACACATGAAGGAAATCAGCACATTATTGGAAAAAGTTGCCGAACGTTCGGATCAGTTAACAAATTTATCTACGAAGGTAGATGATGATTCGAATGATACAGTACCGGTAGCCTTTATTGACACAGAGGAGTACCAGGAAATTAACAAAAATTCAAACAAAGTCAGAAACAAATCAATACGCAAAACAAAAGAGAAATGCGGGAAGTCCAAGATCAGTTGGCAAAGGTGATACAAGAATTACATATTTCAGAGGATACTCACGCTCCGACACAGGAAGAGGGATTTAGAAATATGGAAAAGTCACAAAGTAATAACACATGGTATTTCAGAGATTTTGAAAGGAGTCGGCAGGGTGCACCGAGCCTTGAAATGAAACTGCCGACACGATGTAAGAATGACCGATTTGCAACTCGGCGTCACGATAACTTTGACTATAAGCTCTTCATCACAACTTCATAAATTTAAAACATTCCATAATTCTAGTAATGACATACATCCACAAGCTTGACTTCTTCAATTTTCTAATTATTTTCCTCCTAATCGATCATTAGAGCATAGATTAGAATTTATGTGTGGTTATTTAGAAAATGAACCAGCTGTAAGAATGCTATCGGTTATTCGTGACACTCACAGTGAAGGAGATTTTTATCATGCCTTCCTTTCTGCATATTGCTCTCAGGATACTCAAGATCGAGTAAAATACAGTATTATAATGACGAAGAATTTCGAACAGTCCGAATTTTCCAGTCCTGTAAAATATTTTGAAAGTATGTTACACAAGAATTAGTATTTGTCAAACACATAGAGCCCCTTGGAACTTATTCGCATTTGCTTAATTAAGTTGCCTGAACACTTAAGACATATTATTTTGGCTGGACATTGTAAGGATGACATCGAATCTTTTCAGGGACTTTTGCAAGAATTGGAAATCGATACAGACAATAGCGTGATGCGAAAACAGGAAAACAACAACAGTTGCGGGTTACATCCATCACACTTTCGTAACGACAGAAATAATAATCGGACATGACAAGGCAAATTATAACGCAAATCGTGACCAAAATAGACATCACCCATATGACAACCATTGGCAGAATAACAACAGTTACAGAGGAAGATTACATTTCCGTTGTAATGACTAAGACAGAGACAACTGTAGAAATGGACAATATGGGAACCAGAATAATTATTATCAAGGGAGACAAAATAATGTCAAATGCAACAGTCCACTTCGTAATTACGTTTCCGGGAGAAAGTTTCCACCACTTAATCGACAAGAAAGAAATTACAGAAATTACCGACAAGACGGCAAACGCTATAGTCATGATAACAGATCTGAATTTAATCAGAACTGCGTGATTCAAATAGGGAAGGGCCCTCTCGAGAAGCAGATATTGTATAAATTACACCTCCAAATCCCAGTAATGACGCGCAACAACAAAGAGATGGTAGACAATAACTCACTCCGCAGGCAGATACAAAACGTACTTATGAATCTGACGACGGAGCTGCCGTGACTATCAGTTACGTGAAAATGGAAAACATTACTGACAGTTTACTCCGCGAACATGACATGAAGCAGAACAATACTGTTTATCCTGTAAGTCACGTCACAACCAATGATATAAAATTTACGGCAATACTTAACTCTGGCATTCTTATTTCGGTAACTAGTGAAACAGCTTTCTGTAAATGCAACAAATCGAATGATTGCCCCACACTCCCTTTACGTAAGATTAAGGTGGAAAAAGTGTAGAGGTAGGCCAACAAACTAACTTAGAATTCTTTTGTCAGAGCCACAGATTTATTATTAATTTTCTTATTGTTCCATTATTGTAGACGGAGATTATATTAGATGTAGACTTTTTGAATGAGCATAAAGCAGTTTTAAACTTTCACGACGCTGAAATAAGTTTAGAGAGAGGAGGTAAGTCAATAGCTTTGAAATTTGAAGACTAGTTTTCAAACCATGATGAGGAAATCAATCGGCTTTACCTTTTGTCAGATCACAGTTTGGAACTTTCGACGGAATTTGACACTAATCATCACTTTGCAAGTACTGACAGGGATGATATTGATGACGTGTTAGATACTAACGTTTTAATTAAGAAAAAATTCAAATAATTGAGAACTGTAATGAAACTGATGGGCAGGACCTTCTTGACATCTTAAAAGCACATTCCACAGTTTTTGCACACGAAACAGGAACAATTAAGAGATTTCAATACAAATTTCGTGTTCGTGAGCATACTAAAATTTGCGTGAGGTTATATGTAATTCCGGCACATTATAGGGACCGTGTTAGAACGGAAATACAAGCTATGCTTAACGAGAGCATTATTGAACCAGTGGTATGCTCATACAATAATCCATTACATGTTGTTGAGAAGAAAAACGGATCAATTAGGCTTGTCTTAGATTCCAGACATATAAATACCATAGTCATTCCTGAAACAGACAGGCCGCAAACGTTGGAAGAACTCCTTCAAAATTTCAGTGGCGTAAAAGTGTTGTCTTCTATTCTGTGACTCTACGGTGTCTCTCTACGAGAGTTGAGAGAATTTCTACTGACTTATGAAAGGCCACATGGTTGTTGAATGATGTTTTTATGTTTTGATCTGTACATATTTGCTTACTTTATTTGATATCTGGTTTCTAGCTGGGCTGCAGCATTGATTTTACAAAATAAAATTCAATACATATGCTAATGTGAACACTGTCTGTCAACAGATCCCTGAAATAATAATTTTATAAGCCACATTCTTAAAAAAGAGCACTTGGAAAGGAAATAACAATAAGAAGAAGGGATTAGCAAGAGGAACTGCTTACATAATTTTCTTTTCCAGGACTTGGTAATTTTTCGGCAGAATAAGTTGTTGTGGTGCACCACTTTAATGTCGAGATGTGACATAGAATCATTGCATTTCAATGGGAGATAGATGTTGTTCCTTGTGCTGGCATTTTGCATAGTTTTGATGATCACAGATGCACACATGCTATTGTAAGCTTACACATATATTTCCCTTATCTGCATTGCTGTCTTTACTGTAATATTCTTTCTGCTTGTGCTTTCTCATGTTTAGAGATAAGTTATTGCATTTGCTGCTGCTGTTTGTCAGGCAATGTCCTACTGAATTTTACTTTGTATTACAGTGATAAGCCAGTTTTACCACTGATTTATTTTTCTTGTTTGCTGCATATTGCCTTATATTAGTTGCAATGTTGCATTTACTTTGCTAATTTAGATCTACTGCTGCTTGCTTTGTCACTTTTCATTTTTGTCATTGTTTTTTGTGCTAATTATTTTGTGCTGCTGCATTGTCTTGTTCTCTAGTTTATGTATCTGAGCTCAGTAGATTTAAGTTAGCCTAAGAGGGGGTATGCTAATAAGAAAATGAGGTATGATGAGTTGGGAAGAAATGCATTGAGAAACTATAAGGAAAAGGTTTGGCCAAAAAGTATTGTATAATGAGGAAGAATTATTTTGGAAAAGGAAGTGAATAGATATAAGTAGGGTATAGTGACAACAGATTTAGGTAGGATTTTCTTGGAAACGAATGATGAGGTAAGAAACGTATGAAAGTATAAATACAGATAGATAGGATTTTTTTTTTTGTGGAAACAAATGTTGAAGTAAGAGAGATCGGCGGGAATGAAATGTAGTTTTAGTTAGAAATGAAGCAGTTTTGGCTGAAAGTAAAACAGGCATGAGCATAAAGTAGGTATAAAATGCTCACCACGAGTACTGCAATATCAAATGTTACACTTACACTTCGACACATTTACACTTGAAAACTGACCCTGTCCTTTCCTTTTGTGTTCTTCCGCAATGTTGAAGTGTACCCTTGTGTGTCTGTGTTCTTCCTATCTTTGTGTGTTTACCTGATAGGATAAATCTGGTAAAATTTTTTCCTTCTAATACTAAGGTTACTAAGCTGCATTCACTATGATGAGTAATACTGTTATCCTCAAATCTGATATTTGTTTTGTTGCGTGTTCTTTACATTAGGAAGATCTTTAGACACTATTTATTCTGTTATGCTTCTACTGATATTAACATTTTTAATTTATTTACTTATGTCATAATTCCTGTAATACTCGTATATATGCTTATTTTTATTCTTTTTGCAAAGCCTGTATTACTACAATTGTTATTTGTATTATCATGTTCTTTATTCTAATGATGTTTTCTTTAAATTTGCTATTGAATTCGTATACTGTTAAACTGTAATTGTATAGACACCAGTTCTTCAAGTGATAATGGCAATGTGGTCGATTGCGGAAATATTGTGTCCTAAGCGCACTCATACCAGGCTGTTCACCCGAGATTTGTTTCGTCATAAAATACGCCTGGAGATTGAAGAATCACATACTATATGTATCAAATCTCAGAAACTATATGGCCGTGTTAGTACTTGCAAGTGTGTTGATAATTCAGCAAGGGACTGGTTAACAGCATTGCTGGTTGTAAGAATATTGCAAAAAACATCAAAGAGTGCACAAGTGGTGGTTCATGGACTTCTTACATTATACTCAAGACTCTTCAATTGTGATTGTGCACTCTCACAGTCGCAACGGATGGCTGCTGGCCATCTCTACAGGGACTACAGTGGGTCTGCACCTTTGGTGGCCCATTACTAACATAATCTCTACAAGGACTACAGTGGGTCTGACCTTTGGTGGCCCATTACTACCACAATCTCTACAAGGACTACTTTGGGTCTGCTCTGTGGTGACTTACCAATTCTACCAATCTTCTTAAAGACTTCGAGTGGTTCTGCTGTGGGTCTGCTCTGCCGTGAGCCATTACCAATCTTACGAAATCAGCTGAAATCTTCCGTTTAGAGGACAACAATACTTCTTCAAGAATGCATGGTTGTCCACTAGCTACTTGTGCATTTTCTTTTACTGCGCAGCCTTTGTGCATAAACTGGCGTAGACTTCTCTTCTGCTGAATTAGAACTGTCTTAGGTACTGTGAGGAGAATTTTTTCTTTATTGACCAACAGCATGTTACTTAACCTTTGAGTGCGTCTGATCTATTTGATATTGTTAATACAAAAAAATTTAAACATTTAGTCTTGGCCACTGCCCACAACACTTTGCAAAATTTTTTGAGGGCAGCAGGGAGGCTATGTAAGTAGCCTCTTTATATGTTTGTATGTTGGCAGCACTATAGACTGTAATTAATATCGCTGACAGCGCTCTACGCCTTCGGTAAGAGACTCTGTGGTTGGATGGACTAGCAGTTAGCAGTTAGCAGTTAGCGAACAGACGGCTTGGACATGTGTCCTTCGTGGAGACTCAATATTGGTAGGACATGCATTGTAAAATGATGATGGATGTAGTTTGTAATGTTTGGGTAGTGGAATTTTTGACGACTATATAATTTTTGGAACTGGATGTCACATGAATAAGGTAAAATCGGCTAAATACATTGTTTGCTCTTCAACAAAATCTTTCTTTTGCTAACTATATGCCTATAGTAGTTAGAATACTTTTATTTAGCTGGCTGTGGCTGCTGCTTGCTGTAATTGCTGTAGTTCATGTTATGAAGATTTTCTGTGAGGTAAGTGACTTATGAAAAGTATGGGTTATTGTTAGGATTTCTTCCAATTCAGGGCCATTCTTTTGTGTTAACAATTTGAAGTCATGTCGTCATTTTAGAGCCGGCAGATTGCGTTGAGCTTGCATATTGCGGGTAACAAATGAATAGGTTATGTTTGACTGGTTATTGCCAGGGAAAATTCTGGAGGTCAGTGTTGAAATGGTAAAAATAAGTAACGAGACGGTAGGTTCAGTTTTACTCAGCAGTTTAAGTAAATGCACAGAAGTTTCACCTGTAGCGGAAAAAAGTGACGCTGGAGCCAATAAAACCTGAACTGTGGAGCAATGAAGGAATTCATCTGGTCGGATGAGTCCAATTTCACGCTGTTTTCCAACTTCTGGCCGAGTTTACGTCCCAAGAGTGAAACGTTGTGCTGGCTTGGTGACGCTCTGGACAGCCTTATTGTGATATTCTATAGGCGCCATGGTTACACTGCAAGGGCGCATTGCTGCCAAGAACTACGTGACTGTTGCGGCTGATCAGATCTATCCTATGGTACAAAATTTGTTCCCCAGTGGTGATGCTCTGATCCAGGACGACAGGCTCGCACCTCACGCAGCCCGCATTGTCCAGGACTGGTTTTGTGAGCACGATGGTGAACTGTCGCATCTCCCCTGGCCAACACAGTTACCATACCTCAACTGTATTGAATTCTTGTGGTATACTTTGGAGGGAAGCTTTCGTGATCGCTGTTCACCACCATCGTTATTCCTCTCCAAATATAAAGACGCCCTGCTTATTTCTTACTGTAACTGTCAACTTAAGGTTCAAAATCCTTTGATAACATCATATTTCAAATGCGTCAATTGTCTACTCTCCCACTTTTGCCACACTCCAAACTTCCATACTAGGCCGTATCTCCGTCGTACTTTCTCAGAAATTTGTACCTTATATACAGTGCAATGTTTCATAATGGTTGAGTTTGTTTGTCACGTTATGATGGCCTTGCCTGTTCTAGTCTGTTTCTTAACTCCGTCTTGCTTCATCTTTTATGCATTACTTTGCTTCCTATATTGCAAAATTCCTTTACATCATCTACAGCTACATCTACATTGATACTCTACAAATCACATTTAAGTGCCTGTCAGAGGGTTCATCGAACCGCCTTCACAATTCTCTAGTATTCCAATCTCGTATAGCTCGCGGAAAGAATGAACACCTATACCTTTCCGTACGAGCTCTGATTTCCCTTATATTATCCAAATCCTGTATCATTTCTGTGACATTCTCTCCCATATTTCACGATAATACAAAACGTGCTGCCTTTCTTTGAACTTTTTCGATGTACTCCGTCAGTCCTATCTGCTAAGGATCCCACACCGCGCAGCAGTATTCTAAAAGACGACGGACAAGCGTAGTGTAGGCAGTCTCCTTAGTAGGTCTGTTACATTTCCTAAGTGTCCTGCCAATAAAACTCAGTCTTTCGTTAGCCTTCCCCACATCATTTTCTATGTGTTCCTTCCAATTTAAGTTGTTCGTAATTGTAATACCTAGATATTTATTTGAATTTACGGCTTTTAGATTAGATTGATATATCGTGTAACCGAAGTTTAATGAGTTCCTTTTAGCACCAATGTGGATGACCTCACGCTTTTCGTTATTTACGTTCAACTGCCATTTTTCGCACCATTCAGATATGTTTTCTAAATAGTTTTGCACTTTGATCTTCTGAAGACTTAATTAATCGATTAAGGACAGCCTCTTCTGCAAACAACCCAAATCGTTTATGTAGGTAAGGAACAGCAAAGGGCCTATAACACTACCGTGGGGATCGCCAGAAATCACTTCTGTTTTACTCGATGACTTTCCGTCAATTACTACGAACTGTGACATCTCTCAAATGTTTTTTATTCCAGTCTTTGATCACAATATCAATTCGGAACCCGAAACCCAACCACTCTTCGGCGCAAGTCGAGGAATCTGCAGCCTACACTGTCGCAGAACAGTCTGAGCCTCTGATTCAGACCCTCCACTCGGCTCTGAAATAGAGGTCCTCAATCGGTCCTGTCGACTATGCTGCAAGTGGTCAGCTCTGCTTTCATTTTGCTAGCAAGACTGGCACGCCTTACCACTTCTGTCAGCCGCTCGAATCCAGAGAGAATCTCTTCTGATCCAAAGTGACACGCATCATTGGTACCGACGTGAGCAACCACCTGCAGTTGGCTGCACCTTGGGCTATTCATGGCATCCGGGAGGTCCCTTTCCACATCTGGAATGACTCCACCCGGTATGCACACGGAGTGCACATTGGTTTTCTTACTCTTCTTGTCAGCCAAGTCCCTAAGGGGCCCACAACTTGCCTAACTTTGGAGCTCCCAACTACCAATAATACCACCCTCTGTGATAGCCCCGATCTTGCAGGCTGAGTGGTTTCCTCTGAAACAGGACAGGCGACAGCATCTGGCTCAGCGACAGTGTCAGCCACAGACAGCACCTGCAACTTGTTTGTCAGACAAACCGGGGAGGCCTTATGTACGGCCGCCTGGGATGTCTTTCGCCGCCTGCTTCGCCCTGGGGCCACCTCCCACTCGACCACAGGTGAGGGGTCAGCCTCAGTGCGAGCAGTAACTGGGTTGGCCACCGGTGAGGACCGATCGGAGGACTCTGACGTGCTGGACGTCCGTTGGGTTCCCACGGCCGGCCCACAACGGTGGTGCCCATCCACTGCAGCCTAAAGCTGTGTAACCGAAGCCAACACAGCCTGAAGCTGAGAGCGAAGTGTCACCAACTCGGCTCGCATCCGCACACAACAATCGCAGTCCCTGTCCACACTAAAGAGCATGGAAAACTGATCTTTGCAGATAAACGGACTATCGGAACGTGCTGCGCAACTCTACTGTAGACCCTGACGAAAACGCAGGAAATGTGTCTAATAATACGCAGATATTCAAAAACCTAACTATCGAAGCTCTCAGGCGAAACTAAATAATTTGCCCCTGCTTAGGAACTTATAATATGTCACAAAATCGGTTTAGTTTCCGACGGAGACGAAAACGCGAGAACTGTGGCTATTAGATATTAAATTTTCACGCAGAAACTCGGGAAACTAAACTATTGAGGCATATAGGTGATATAATAAAATTCGCTCCTGGTTAGGAACTCGTAAACGTCACAAAAGCGGTTACTTCCCTGTTGCTGCGTCTGTGTCGGTCGGCTACTACTGCCTGACATCGTCAACAATGTGGCATCCAGTTCTGATTTATACCCAAAGAATGATTTGTCTAACGCTCACTGACCCATAAACCAGCATTAATGAACTGCTTGCCTAATTTCATTACACGGAGCTGAACGTATTTCGATAATGCCACGTATTTAGTCCTGATTAATCCTGTCGGTTAACAGTGCTCGATACACCGGGAGGAAAATTAGAGGCGGCTAACTTTTGAACAATTTTGTGCCTTCCCCGTCCCCCACAAGCATTCAGCGACCATAAACGTCGGCCCGTGAACGCCCGATTGACGGTCCCGAGAAAACCCGCCACGAAACACTCCCCCCCCCCCCCCCACTACCCCCGCCAGTTCCACGGTCGGTAATCGGCTTTGCGGTTGTTAACGTCGCAGGGGAAGGCGACGCGTCCCATTTTTTAAATCGCCGCTGCGGCCAGCGACGAACCTAAAGTTAATCCATTACGTCGGCCTCTGTGCAGTCTTTTGAACTCGAAAATTGGTTTACAGCGACGCGTTGCCTCTGAATTGACAGCAATTAAATTCGGCTTTAGGCGCAGTCAGTCGGGGCTGCACCATCCCTCGCGTCACTGCCGCGTGGCACACAGGGGTAGGTAGGTAGGGTGGGGGCTTTGGTGGGGCGCTATGCGATGCCGGCCTGCTTGGTGAGCCTGGACACGCAGTTAAGCGGGCGGAAACAAAGAAAAAGCGTGGAATGAAGTTCTTTGTGGTAGGCTGGACACGCAGAAAACTGTTTTAAAAAATAAATTTTACAGCAGCAAACGTTACTGAGGCATTCGCTGTGGTTGTATTGTAAGGTGACCATATTGTAAATGCAGGTCTGTTGTTTTCCATGAGTGACTCGTGCGGTATGTGTTCTTCTGCCTATACCCGTTTCCCGTCAGACAGGAAGTTAGAGTCGCCTGGCGATCTACGGTCCATTGACTGAAAACACGTCGGACTTCTTTTCTCTGCAGGTGATTCGTCATGTGGTTGACAGCTTTATTTAATTCCAAAGGGGCAGTGGGAACATGATAGGCATTAAACATGCTTAATTATTTAGCAGTTCACAATTAAGTGCCTGGCAGAGAGTTCATCGAATCACCTTCAACTCGCCTTCCCACTCTCGAAAACTGCGCGGGAAAAACGAACACTTAAATCCCTTCGTGCAAGTTCTGATTTTTCCTCTCTATGTAGGTGGCTGCCAACAAAATACACTCCTGGAAATTGAAATAAGAACACCGCGAATTCATTGTCCCAGGAAGGGCAAACTTTATTGACACATTCCTGGGGTCAGATACATCACATGATCACACTGACAGAACCACAGGCACATAGACACAGGCAACAGAGCATGCACAATGTCGGCACTAGTACAGTGTATATCCACCTTTCGCAGCATTGCAGGCTGCTATTCTCCCATGGAGACGATCGTAGAGATGCTGGATGTAGTCCTGTGGAACGGCTTGCCATGCCATTTCCACCTGGCGCCTCAGTTTGGACCAGCGTTCGTGCTGGACGTGCAGACCGCGTGAGACGACGCTTCATCCAGTCCCAAACATGCTCAATGGGGGACAGATCCGGAGATCTTGCTGGCCAGGGTAGTTGACGTACACCTTCTAGAGCACGTTGGGTGGCACGGGATACATGCGGACGTGCATTGTCCTGTTGGAACAGCAAGTTCCCTTGCCGGTCTAGGAATGGTAGAACGATGGGTTCGATGACGGTTTGGATGTACCGTGCACTATTCAGTGTCCCCTCGACGATCACCAGTGGTGTACGGCCAGTGTAGGAGATCGCTCCGCACACCATGATGCCGGGTGTTGGCCCTGTGTGCCTCGGTCATATGCAGTCCTGATTGTGGCGCTCACCTGCACGGCGCCAAACACGCATACGACCATCATTGGCACCAAGGCAGAAGCGACTCTCATCGCTGAAGACGACACGTCTCCATTCGTCCCTCCATTCACGCCTGTCGCGACACCACTGGAGGCGGGCTGCACGATGTTGGGGCGTGAGCGGAAGACGGCCTAACGGTGTGCGGGACCGTAGCCCAGCTTCATGGAGACGTTTGCGAATGGTCCTTGCCGATACCCCAGGAGCAACAGTGTCCCTAATTTGCTGGGAAGTGGCGGTGCGGTCCCCTACGGCACTGCGTAGGATCCTACGGTCTTGGCGTGCATCCGTGCGTCGCTGCGGTCCGGTCCCAGGTCGACGGGCACGTGCACCTTCCGCCGACCACTGGCGACAACATCGATGTACTGTGGAGACCTCACGCCCCACGTGTTGAGCAATTCGGCGGTACGTCCACCCGGCCTCCCGCATGCCCACTATACGCCCTCGCTCAAAATCCATCAACTGCACATACGGTTCACGTCCACGCTGTCGTGGCATGCTACCAGTGTTAAAGACTGCGATGGAGCTCCGTATGCCACGGCAAACTGGCTGACACTGACGGCGGCGGTGCACAAATGCTGCGCAGCTAGCGCCATTCGACGGCCAACACCGCGGTTCGTGGTGTGTCCACTGTGCCGTGCGTGTGATCATTGCTTGTACAGCCCTCTCGCAGTGTCCGGAGCAAGTATGGTGGGTCTGACACACCGGTGTCAATGTGTTCTTTTTTCCATTTCCAGGAGTGTATGTTGAAAACCTGAGGAGAAAGTTGGTGTTCGAAATTTCATGAGAAGGTCCTGCCGCAGGCGAAAACGCCTTTGTTTTAACGACTACCACCACAATTTCTGTATCGTATCCATGGCACCTTTTCCCTTATTTCGCGATAATACAAAATAAGCTGCCCTCCTTTGAACTTCTTCAATATCCTTCGTCAATCCTATTTGATGTAGACCCCACACAGCCTAGTAGTTCTGCAAAGGAGGACGGGCAAGCACAGTTCGAGCAGTCTCTTTAGTAGACTTGTCACATTTTCCAAGTGTTCTGCCAACAAGTCGCCCTCTTTGGTTTGCTTTCCGCACAACATTATCCACTGTAGAGCCAAAGAAACTGGTACACACGCCTAATATCGTGTATGGCCCCTGCGAGCACGCAGAAGTGCCGCAACACGATGTGGCATGGACTCGACTAATGTCTGAAGTAGTGCTGACATCGTGAATCCTGCAGATCTGTCTGTAAATATGTAAGAGTAAGAGTGGTTGGAGATTTCTTCTGAACAGTACGTTGCAAGGCATCCCAGATATGCTCAATAACGTTCATGTTTGGGGAGTTTGGTGGCCAGCGGAAGTGTTTAAACTCAGAATATTCCTGGAGCCACTCTGTAGCAATTCTGTACATGTGGGGTGTCCCATTGTCTAGCTGGAATTGCCCAAATCCATCGGGTCCGCAGCTCGTGTTCTCGCGGTCGCGTTCTCGCTTCCCGAGCACGGGGTCCAGGGCTGGATTCCCGGCAGGGTCAGGGATTTTCACCTGCCTCGAGATGACTAGATGTTTGTGTTTTCCTCATCATTTCATCAACATTCATGAAAGTGGCGCGATTGGGCTGAGCAAAGGTTGGGAATTTATATTGGCGCTGATAACCACGCAGTTGAGGGCCCCACAAACCAAACATCATCATCAGCATCATCATCAAATCCGTCGGAATGCACGATGGACAGGAATGGATGCAGGTGATCAGACAGGGCGCTTACGTACGTGTCACCTGTCAAGAGTCGTGTCTAGATCTATCAGGAGTCCCATATCACTCCAACTGCCCACGCCACACACCGTTACAGAGCCTTGAACAGACCCGTGCTGACATGCAGGGCCCATGGATGCATGAGGTTGTCTCCGTACCCGTACATGTCCATCAGCTCGATATAGTTTGGAACGAGACTCGTCCGACCAGGCAACATGTTTCCAGTCATCAACAGTCCAATGTCGGTGTTCACGGACCTAGGCGAGGCATAAAGCTTTGTGTTGCGCAGTCATAAAAGGTAGACGAGAGGGCCTTCGGCTCCGAAAGCCCATATCGATGATGTTTCGTTGAATGGTTCTCACGCTGACACTTGTTGATGCCCCAGCATTGAAATCTGCAGCAATTTGCGGAAGAGTTACACTTCTGTCACACTGAACGATTCTTTTCAGTTGTCCTTGGTCCCGTTATTGCAGGATCTCTTTCCGGTCGCAGCTATGTCGGAGATTTGATGTTTTTCCGGAATCCTGATATTCGCTGTACACTCGTGAAATGGCCGTACGGGAAAATCCCGACTTCATCGCTACCTCGGAGATGCTGTGTCCCATTGCTCGTGCGCCGACTATAACACCACGTTCAAACTCACTTAAACCTTGATAACCTGCCATTGTAGCAGCAGTCACCGTTCTAACAACTGCACCAGATACTCGTTATCTTATATAGGCGTTGCCGACCGCAGCGCCATATTTTTCCTGTTTACATATCTATCGTATTGTAATCCTTAAGTATTTATTTGAATGTACACTCGTTAGATTTGTGTGATTTATCGTGGAACCGAAAGTTAGCGGATTCATTTAACTACTCATGTGCATGACTTCATACTCTTCGTCATTTAGAGTCAATTTCCACGTTTTGCACCACACAGATACCTTGTCTAAATCATTTTTCAATTCGGTTTGATCATCTGATGGCCTTACAACACGGTAAATGACAGCATCAGCTGTAAACAATGTCAGAGGGCTGCTCAGATTGTCTCCTAAATTGTTTATGTAGATCAGAAACAACAAAGGGACTATAAACACTTCCTTGAGGAACGCCACATTTGACGTCTGTTTTACTCGGTGACTTTCCTTCAGTTACTATGAACTGTGGCCTCTCTGACAGAAAATCACGAATCCAATCTCATAACTGATACGGTACTCATTAGGCTTATGAGTAATGCTGTCAAAAGCCTTCTGCAAATCTAAAAGTATGGAATCAATTTGACACTCTCTGTCTACAGCACTCATTACTTCATGAGAATAGAGAGGTAACTGTGTTTTGACAAGAACGATATTTTCTGAATCCGTGTTAGCTTCTTGTCAATAAATCGTTTTCTTCGACGAAATACATAATGTTCGAGCATAGTAAATCTTGGGATGAGAAGTTCCGCCTTATGCAAGACACCTTTTTTCCTTTGTTTCACCCATACATGTTTCAGCACTTTTGTGCTATCATGAGTGGGTTCTATTTATATTTTTAACTGTAAATTTGTTGTTAACATATTAACATTTTCGTCGTTTACAACATTATGTAAAAGTTGCATTTATAACTTAATTGGCGAAAAGTAACATACCTTACATTATATTACTGTCCTGTTGTTTTGGTAGCTGTTATGCTACACAATATACAACATGTCATCTGCAAACAGCAAAACGTAATTTATTTTCTATTTGTTATGTATTTACGAACGGAAATAAGACTGTATCACGTTTTCTTTCTGTAACTTACAGTTTTGAAGTTGTGGTACGTTTTCCTGTTTTGTTGGCGAAGTAAATGGGCTTACCTCTTTGCCTGTGTTCGTGTTTTGCTGTTTGCAGATGACATGTTGTATATTGTGTAGCATAACAGCTACCAAAACAAGAGGACAATAATATAATGTAAGGTATGTTACTTTTCGCCAATTAAGTTATAAATGCAACTTTTACATAATGTTGTAAACGACGAAAATGTTAATATGTTAACAACAAATTTACAGTTAAAAATATAAATAGAACCCACTGATGATAGCACAAAAGTGCTGAAACATGTATGGGTGAAACAAAAGAAAAAAGGTGTCGTGCATAAGGCGGAACTTCTCATCCCATTTTCTTAGCAAGCACGGAGACTACAAGAAGAACTGCACCACAAGATGATTATAGTAAATCTTCCAAAAACACTACTGAAAATCAACGTTAGTGATACGTCTGCAGTTCAGTGGGTTATTCCTATTTCATTTCTTAGATATTGGTGTGGCTCGTGCAGTTTTCCAGTCTTTGGGTACGGATTTTCTTACTTTATATACACTTGTTGTATACGCTTGTTAAGTATGGAACTATTGTATCTGCGCACGCTGAATGGACGCTGACTGGTATTCAGTGTGGACCGCAGACCTCTCCTTTCTTCAGTGTCTTAAGCTGCTTCGATACACAGGTGATACGATATTCATGATGGCAGTTGTTCTTGATTCGAATTCTGGAGTATTTACTTCGTCTTCTTTTGAGGAGGAATTTCAGAAAACCGTGTTTAGTAACTGATTTAGTGGCACTGTCATCAGTAACATGGCCATTGTTATCGCGCAGTGAGGGTATTGATTGCGTCTTGCCACTGGTGTACTTTTCATACGAACAGAGTTTCTTTGGGTTTTCTGCCAGATTTCGAGAGAGTGTTTCGTTGTGAAAACTATTAAAAGCATCTCGCATTGAAATTCGTACTAAATTAGAGCTTCGTAAAAAATAGGCTTATGTATTGAAGTAAAACACGAATTTAAGGAGCCCTGTCCCAAATCTTATAATATGCAGTTACAAGTCCGAGTGACTTGGCACGAAGCCACGCTGCTCTAGGACAAGAAACTAAAATTAGAAAATACTACAAAACGCACTGAAGTTAAGAGAGATTGTACCCAATTCCTAGAGAGCTAGGCCACCTTGCTGTAAGAGAAGGAACTAAAATTAGGAAATACGAGGGTGAGTCAAATGAAAACGTTAAATATTTATTTGAATATTATTTATTGTGCAGAAGTGGTACAAAGCTGTATCACTTTTCAACATTATCTCCCCCACGCTCAATGCAAGTACTCCAGCGCTTACAAAGTGCATAAATTCCTTTAGAAAAAATTCTTTTGGTAGTTCGCGCAACCACTCATGCACCGCGTGGCGTATCTCTTCATCAGAACGGAAAATCTTTCCTTCCATTGCGCCTTTAAGTGGTCCAAACATATGGAAATCACTTGGGGCAAGGTGAGTATGGTCGGTGAGGAAGACACTCAAAATGCAGGTCTGTGATTGTTGAAACTGTTGTACGGGCAGTGTGGGGCCTTGCACTGTCATGTTGCAAAAGGTCACCTGCTGACAGCTATCCACGACGCTTTGATTTGATTGCAAGCCGCACATGATTTTTTAGGAGATCTGTGTACGATGCACTGGTGACAGTTGTCCCTCTAGGCATGTAAGGCTCCATAATAAGGCCTTTTTCGTCCCAAAAGAGAGTCAACATAACCTTCCCTGCTGATGGTTCTGCTCGAAACTTCTTTGGTTTTGGTGATGAAGAATGGCGCTATTCCTTGCTCGCTCTCTTCGTTTCCGGTTGGTGGAAGTGAACCCAGGTTTCGTCCCCAGTAATGATTCTTGCAAGAAAGCTATCACCTTCTCGTTGAAAGCGCCAAAAAAGTTCTTCACAAGCATCAACACGTCGTTCTCTCATTTCAGGCATCAGCTGCCGTGGCACCCATCTTGCAGACACTTCGTGAAGCTGGAGCACTTGATGCACAATGTGGTGTGCTGACCCATGACTAATCTGTAAACATGCTGCAATGTCTTTCAGTGTCACTAGGCGGTTTTTCTTCACTGTGGCTTCAAGTGGTGCAATGTTCTGTGGAGTCACAACTCGATGTGCCTGACCTGGACGAGGAGCATCTTCCACTGAAGTCACACCATTTGCGAACTTCCTACTCCATTCGTAGCCTTGCTGCTGTGACAAACATGCATCACCGTACTAAACCTTCATTCATCGATGAATTTCAATAGGTTTCACACCTTCACTTCGCAAAAACCGAATAACAGAATGCTGTTCTTCCCTGGTGCAAGTCGCAAGTGGAACGGTCATCTTTATACTGATACTGCGACGGTATGTGTGCATCTGCACTATGCTGCCACCTACAGGCCATTCTGCACGCTGTTCGTAGCACACTTACCAACTTACAGGATAAGGGCGCGAAATTTAGATTTGTAATTACAAATTTAAGGTTTTCATTTGACTCACCCTCGTACTACAAAACGCATTGAAGTTAAACAAGCTTACATCCAGTCCCTACAGTGCGAGGAATGGTTGAACGAGAGAATGGTGGGATGCCATACAACGAAAACAGCAGCATGGGCAGAACGACAGAGCCTTACCCCATTACGATTTGGGAGGTCGTGATACCGAGTACTCGCTATACAAGCGGTGTAATCGCTCCGTAGCAACCAACGTGACTGCTGCAAACTTCCGAACGCGAAACATGCCGACGTAGTCGGAAGGCCCTACACACGGCGATTCGAAAAGTGATGGACATCATTTCAGTAATAAGATGGCGGTGCCTTCCACAGTGCTACTGTCCTCAAAGTGAAGGCGTCCGAGAGCAGCAACCGAATGAGTCTGGAGCATGGCTCTCGGTGCTGTTTGTTAACTCTGGCGCAGCACCGCAGTGTGCGTCCGCAGATGACAAGTAGGTCCCAGCAGCCAACATGACAGAGGGAGGGAGAACACCGTTGGTGCAGCCTCGTCCCGGAGGGTGTCTCTCTCTTTGCCTCTAAGGTTGCCATACTTGTTTGGGCGCGAATTCTCCGAAAGATTGAAAACTGGTATGCGTACGTCACCTCGCAGCTTCACTTTAAAGTAGAAAATACTCAAAATGTCGAATTTCCTTAACAGTTACAGGTAAAATAGTCCCCCATTTGGATCTCCGGGCGGGGACTACTCAAGAGGATGTCAGGAGAAAGAAAACTGGCGTTCTACGGATCGGAGCGTGGAATGTCACATCCTTTAATCGGGAAGGTAGGTTAGAAAATTTAAAAAGGGAAATGGATAGGTTGAAGTTAGATATAGTGGGAATTAGTGAAGTTCGGTGGCAGGAGGAACAAGACTTTTGCTCAGGTGAATACAGGGTTATAAATACAAAATCAAATAGGGGTCATGTAAGAGTAGGTTTAATAATGAATAAAAAATAGGAGTGCGGGTAAGCTACTACCAACAGCGTAGTGAACGCATTATTGTGGCCAAGATTGATACGAAGCCCATGCCTACTACAGTAGTACAAGTTTATATGCCAACTAGCTCTGCAGATGACGAAGAAATTGATGAAATGTATGATGAGATAAAAGAAATTATTCAGGTAGTGAAGCGAGACGAAAATTTAATAGTCATGGGTGACTGGAATTCGAGAGTAGGAAAAGGGAGAGAAGGAAACATAGTAGGTGAATATGGACTGGGGGAGAGAAATGAAAGAGGAAGCCGTCTGGTAGAATTTTGCATAGAGCATAACTTAATCATAGCTAACACTTTGTTCAGGAATCATAAAAGAAGGTTGTATACATGGAAGAATCCTGGAGATACTGACAGGTTTCAGATAGATTATATAATGGTAAGACAGAGATTTAGGAACCAGGTTTTAAATTGTAAGACATTTCCAGTGGCAGATGTGGACTCTGACCACAATCTATTGGTTATGAACTGTAGATTAAAACTGAAGAAACGGCAAAATGGTGGGAATTTAAGGAGATGGGACCTGGATAAACTGAAAGAACCAGAGGTTGTACAGAGTTTCAGGGAGAGCATAAGGGAACAATTGACAGGAGTGGGGGAAAGAAATACAGTAGAAGAAGAATGGGTAGCTCTGAGGGATGTAGTAGTGAAGGCAGCAGAGGATGAAGTAAGTAAAAAGACGAGGGCTAGTAGAAATCCTTGGGTAACAGTAGAAATATTGAATTTAATTGATGAAAGAAGAAAATATAAAAACGCAGTAAATGAAGCAAGCAAAAGGGAATACAAATGTCTCAAAAATGAGATCGACACGAAGTGCAAAATGGCTAAGCAGGGATGGCTAGAGGACAAATGTAATGATGTAGAGGCTTATCTGACTAGGGGTAAGATAGATACTGCCTACAGGAAAATTAAAGTGACCTTTCGAGAAAAGAGAGCCACTTGTATGAATATCAAGAGCTCAGATGGAAACCCAGTCATAAGAGGATGTAGTTCTGGAAAGAGGATGTAGATGAAGATGAAATGGGAGATACGATACTGCGTGAAGAGTTTGACAGAGCACTGAAAGACCTGAGTCGAAACAAGGTCCCGGGAGTAGACAACATTCCATTGGAACTACTGACGGCCTTGGGAGAGCCAGTCCTGACAAAACTCTACCATCTGGTGAGCAAGATGTATGAGACAGGCAAAATACCCTCAGACTTCAAGAAGAATATAATAATTCCAATCCCAAAGAAAGCAGGTGTTGACAGATGTGAAAATTACCGACTATCAGTTGAATAAGTCACAACTGTAAAAATACTAACGCGAATTCTTTAAAGACGAATGGAAAAACGGGTAGAAACCGACCTCGGCGAAGATCAGTTTGGATTCCGCAGAAATGTTGGAACACGTGAGGCAATACTGACCCTACGACTTATCTTAGAAAATAGATTAAGAAAAGGCAAACCTACATTTCTAGCATTTGTAGACTTAGAGAAAGCTTTTGACAATGTTGACTGGAATACTCTCTTTCAAATTCTAAAGGTGGCAGAGGTAAAATACAGGGAGCGAAAGGCTATTTACAATTTGTACAGAAACCATATGGCAGTTATAAGAGTCGAGGGGCATGAAGGGGAAGCAGCGGTTGGGAAGGGAATGAGACAGGGTTTTATCCTGTCCCCGATGATATTCAATCTGTATATTGAGCAAGTAGTAAAGGAAACAAAAGAAAAATTCGGAGTAGGTATTAAAGTCCGTGGAGAAGAAATAAAAACGTTGAGGTTCGCCGATGACTTTGTAATTCTGTCAGAGACAGCAAAGGACTCGGTAGTGCAGTTGAACGGAATAGACAGTGTCTTGAAAGGAGGATATAAGATGAACATCAACAAAAGCAAAACGAGGATAATGGAATGTAGTCGAATTAAGTCGGGTGATGCTGAGGGAATTAGATTAGGAAATGAGACACTTAGAGTAGTAAAGGAGTTTTGCTATTTGGGGAGCAAAATAACTGATGATGGTCGAAGTAGAGAGGATATAAAATGTAGATTGGCAATGGGAAGGAAAGCGTTTCTGAAGAAGAGAAATTTGTTAACATCGAGTATAGATTTAAGTGTCAGGAAGTCGTTTCTGAAAGTATTTGTATGGAGTGTAGCCATGTATGGAAGTGAAACATGGACAACAAATAGTTTGGACAAGAAGGGAATAGAAGCTTTCTAAATGTGGTGCTACAGAAGAATGCTGAAGATTAGATGGGTAGACCACATAACTAATGAGGAGGTATTGAATATAATTGGGGAGAAGAGGAGTTTCTGGCACAACTTGACAAGAAGTAGGGACCGGTTGGTAGGACATGTTCTGAGGCGTCAAGGGATCACAAATTTAGCATTTGAGGACAGCGTGGAGGGTAAAAATCGTAGAGGGAGACCGAGAGATGAATACACTAAGCAGATTCAGAAGGATGTAGGTTGCAGTAAGTACTGGGAGATGAAGAAGCTTGCACAGGATAGAGTAGTATGGAGAGCTGCATAAAACCAGTCTCAGGACTGAAGACAACAACAACAACAATCGTCAAATGAAACGACAGGGTTCCAGAGACCTTCAGAAGACTCAGTAATCAATGATGTATATCTACAGACTGAAGCAACGAATGAAAATTTGTATCGAGGCCGGGATTCGAAACCAGGCCTCCTGCTGACTACGCATTGTGCTAACCACTATGCCACTATGGCACAGTGTCTTTGCACAATCGCACAGTCTAATTTAGCATGCCACCCTCATCGTTAAAAATTCCCCTTCATGCCTCAGCCCGCTTGGTATTCGCCCCACCCCCTCTCTCCTCAAAAGTATGTCTGGGTTTCAGACTGGATCCCCTGTTTTGTTCGATGCGAGGTGCTATTTCAATCTGCAATGCTGTTCGAGTTGAAGGGAAATACAGAGTGGGCTGAAGCGTGAATGGGCATTTGGTTTGAGAGGGAGGCAAGTTACTGTTGCCCGTGCGGTTGTGGGAACCAAATGTGATGGGGTTAGCGCATCTGCCTAGTGAGCGTGAGGCCTGGGTTTGAATCTTGACATCGGTACAAATTTTCATTCGTCGCGTCAGTCTGCATGTATAGACATCGTAACTATCATATTTGTGACCGACCTTCATCAGATCAGGACGATCTTTACGTTGCTTTTACTTGAAAGTAGTTTCAGTTGCTAATGTTGCTATATACTTTTAATGCTAGTAATGAAGATCCGTTTCTCGTGACTACTTGGATACCTCTCTCCGCTTGTGCATTCATCACACGCAAAAGGATATACGGACTGTGTGCTCTCGGAGCAATGTTGAAATTAATGATACGAAGGGTAAATTTTCTGTAGTTGGGCGCATTATTTCACTGTCAACTGCAACAGTTATCGATGGAATTCATCGAAGCATATATTACTGCAAAATACTGTGGTCAAATGAAGGGGATTTAAAATCCACTACTGTTAAATTTCTAAAGGAAAAAAGGAAAGTAGGGAAGAAAATTACAACATCTAGAAAGGACCTCGCATTTTATGTGGAGTTGACAGCACACTGCCCACAGTTAGGCGTTGCAAGGATAGAAACCATTGATGTGATGGGGTTGCATTTAAAAACAAAATCGCATTTTAGAAGGGAGCAACTCTGACAAAAATACGGCCATTTTCTTAAGTCCATTGGCGTTAAATAAAACACTGATTGTGAAGAATTCATTGTGGCGCTGAAAGAATTACAAGAATAGTCTTCTAAACGTATTGGGACACAGTCAATCTGACTTACACAAATCAAAAAAAAAAAAAAAAATTGCATAACCTAAGTTCCCAGAGTTCCTGAACCTGTACATAAAATTGGAATAGAGATCATCATAAAAATCATTTCCGCCCTTTTTATTGCTAATGAAAACCACACACATTGCATGTTGTACCACCATACAGTGAGACCTTCAGAGGTGGTGGTCCATGCTGCTGTGTATAGTGGTAACTCTAATACCCAGTGGCACGTCCTCCTGCACTGATACATGCCTGTATTCGTCGTGGCATACTATTCACAAGTTCATCAAAGCACTGTTCGTCCAGATTGTCTCATTCTTAAACGGCGATTCGGCGTAGGTCTCACAGAGTGGTTGGTGGATCAGGTTGTCCATAAACAGTGCTTTTCAATCCATCCCAGGGTTTTTCGATAGGGTTCATGACTGGAGAACATGCTGGCCACTCTAGTCGAGCGATGTCGTTATCCTTAAGGAAGTCATTCACAATATGCGCACGATGTGGGCGCGAATTGTCGTCCATGAGGACGAATGCCTCGCCACTACCGATATGGTTGCACTATCGGTTGGAGGATGGCATTCACATATCGTACAGCCATCACCACCAGCGGGGTACGTCGGCCCCACATAATCCCACCCCAAAACAGCAGGGAACCTCCATCATGCTGCACTCGCTGGACAGTATGTATAAGGCGTTCAGCCTGACGAGGTTGCTTCCAAACACGTCTCCGATGATTGTCTGGTTGAAGGCATATGCGACACTCATCGGTGAAGAGAACGTGATGTCAATCTTGAGCGATCCATTCGACATGATGTTGGGCCCATCTGTACCGAGCTGTATGGTGTCGTGGTTCAAGATGGACCTCGCCATGGACGTCGGGAGTGAAGTTCCTCATCACGCAGCCTGTTGCGTACAGTTTGAGACTTAACACGAAGTCCTCTGGGTGCATGAAAAGCACTATTCAACATGGTGGCGTTGCTGTCAGGGTTCCTCCGAGCCATAATCCGCAGGTAGCGGTGATCCACTGCAGTAGTAGCCCTTGGGCGGTCTGAGCGAGGCATGTCATCGAGAGTTCCTGTCTCTCTGTATCTCCTGTATGTCCGAAGAACATCATTTGGTTCGCTCCGAGACGCCTGGATACTTCCCTTGTTGTGAGCCCTTGGTGGGACAAAGTAACAACGCGGACGCGATCGAAACGCGGAATGGACGGTCTGGGCATGGTTGAACTACAGACAACACGAGCCGTGTACCTCCTTCCTGGTGGAATGACTGTAACAGGTCGCCTGTCGGACCCCCTCCGTCTAATAGGTGCTGCTCATGCATTGTTATTTCCATCTTTGGGCGGGTTTAGTGACATCTCTGAACAGTCAAAGGGACTGTGTCTGTGATACAATATCCACAGTCAACGTCTATGTTAAGGAGTTCTGGGAACCGAGGTGATGCAGAACTTTTTTTAATGTTTGTATATACTGAGGTGACAGAAGTCATCAGAGACCCCTAATATCGTGCCGGACCTACGTTTTGTTTTCCAACGAGGGATGGATGCAAAAGTCGTTGGAAGTCTCCCTCAGAAAGACTGAGCCATGCTGCCTCTATAGCCGGCGTTAACAACGGAAGTGTTGCCGGTGCGGGATATTGTGTGCGAACTGGCCTCCCGATTATATCCCACAAATGTTCAATGTGTGGCCAAACCCTTCGCTCGAATTCTCCAGTGTTCTTCAAACCATTCGCGAACTATAAAGGCCCGGTGACACAGAGCATTGTCATCCATAATAAATCCATCGATGTTTGGTAAATGAAGCCCATGAATGGCTGCAGATGGTCTCCAAGTAGCGAAAATATTTACAGTCAATGGTCGTTTCAGTTAGACCAGAGGTCCAAGTAAATTGCATGTAAAGACAGCCCGCACCATTATGGAGCAACCACCAGTTTGCGTCTTGCATTGTTGATAACTTGGGTCCATGCCCCCGTGGCGGCTGTGCCACACTGGAACCATACCATCAGTTTTTACCAAATAAATAGTTTTTCAATCATCTAGGGTCCAACCGAAATGATCACGAGCCGAGGAGAGCCGCCGCAGACAATGAAGCGCTGTTACCAAAGGCACTCATGTAGGTGATTTGCTGCCATAACCCAATAACGCCAGATTTCGCCGCAGTGTTCTAATGGATACGTTCGTCGTACGTCGCACCTCTACGCAAACGCCGCTACTCCCTGATTTTAAGTCAGGGGCGGGCAAACGTTGCACGCGGCTCATGAGCGCACAGCGCTGCACGTGTGCTGCTCGCGTGCAGGCGTCGACCGGGGCTGTGGCGACAGCCGGCAGGTTGCGGCAGTGTAGTGCCAGGCTAAGCTGCGAACGTTGATGCGAAACGAGCACTATGTAGTGAACGTTGTATTTCAAGAAACGGAGAAGTGGAGATTTGCTATCTTTTAAAAAGTAATGGGAGAATCATTTTTTCTTTGTGCAAAAACGTGAAAATTCGAAATGTTTAATATGTGGCAGTATTCTCGCTGGTCAACGGAAGTTTAGTATTGAAGGCCATTATAATAAATTTCACAAGGACGATACCAGATGAATCTGTCGTAGTTGGCCGGCCGCAGTGGCCGAGCGGTTCTAGGCACTACAATCTGGAACCGGACGACCGCTATGGTCGCAGGTTCGAATCCTGCCTCGGGCATGGATGTGTGTGATGTCCTTAGGTTAGTTAGGTTTAAGTAGTTCTAAGTTCTAGGGGACTGATGACCACAGCAGTCCCATAGTGCTCAGAGCCATTTGAATTTGTCGTAGTTGCTGTTGTCACGGGAGATCTGCGACTTTCTCTCGTCATGTCTCTCATCTAACTGATTTAACATTTTATGGAGCACTGTTTTCAAGTTTTCAGGAAGCCCAGCGGTACGTGCAAGTTATAAGACTGCGCTTAATACAGCGAGAGCTGGAAAACCATTTGCTGAATCAGTAAGTCTCGGTTAAGAGCAAACATCAGTGATGAAAATTTACGTAACTGTTTGTGTTTGTCTGTATGTAGAAATTTTGTACCAGATATTAAACGTATTGTAAACTCCACCTGTGGTAATTAAATAAAACGTATCGTAGGTAATAGGTACTCTTTCAAACCATGATTTCTTTCAAGCACTCCTACTAACCTTATTCATTCACTCAATAAAGCAAGCTAGGAAACAAAACGCATTACAGAGGAAGGAGCGGACAGAAGGTATGGTGGGGATGGGAGATAAGCGGGTGGCCATCTTGCCCCTGTGTGCACGCGGAAAACCTGTTAACTGCACGCGTGGAAGTGCACCGCACATGTGCAGGGTTCCTGCCCGCCCCTGTTTTAAGTGAAGGCCGTCGGCCACTGCGTTGTCCGCGGTGACAGGTAATGCGTGAAAGGTTTTTACTCTCGGCATACTCTTGACACAGTGAATATCGGAATATTGGATTCCCTAGCGATTTCCATAGTGGACTGAGTACCATTCCGCGTTCAAAGTCTGTTATTTCCCGTCGTGCGACCATATCACGTCGGAAAACTTTTCACATGTATCACCCGAGTTCAAATGACAGCTCCGCCAATGCACAGACCTTTTATACGTTGTGTACGTGATACTACCGCCATCTGTACATGTGTGTATCACCATCCCATGACTGTTTGTCACCTCAGTGTAATCACTTATTGGTTGATGCTGTATCCATGTAAAAAGCCTCCTGCGTGCTTCACTTTTCTTCAAAAGAAATGCACGCTATTATTTTTAAAATCCGTCTTTTATTCTACATGTTTGAAAGTTTTAAAGTGTGTAGATACATCCTCTAGGAACAATATTTTCATTTCTCCACATAATTTCCATCCCTCTCAACTGCCTTACGCCATCTTGGAACCAGCGCCGGTATACCCGCACGGTAAAATTATGGACCAACCTGTTAGAACCACTGTCTGGCAGCGTGCACAAGGGACTCATCGTTCTCAAACCTTGTTCCACGCCCGCATCTCGTGGTCGTGCGGTAGCGTTCTCGCTTCCCACGCTCGGGTTCCCGGGTTCGATTCCCGGCTGGGTCAGGGATTTTCTCTGCCTCGTGATGGCTGGGTGTTGTGCGCTGTCCTTAGGTTAGTTAGGTTTAAGTAGTTCTAAGTTCTAGGGGACTTATGACCACAGCAGTTGAGTCCCATAGTGCTCAGATCCATTTGAACCATTTGAACCTTGTTCCACGAAGAGAGTCTTTCAGTTTCCCGAAGAGATGATAGTCACATGGAGCCAGGTCAGGACTGTATGGCGGGTGTTTCAGTGTTGTCCATCTGAGTTTTGTGATCACCTCCATGGTTTTTTGACTGACATGTGGCCGTGCGTTGTCGTGGAACAGCAAAACATTCTACTTCTGCCGACGTGGTCGAATGCGACTCAGTCGAGCTTGAAGTTTCTTCAGTGTCGTCACATATGCATCAGAAAGTATGGTGGTTCCACTTGGCCTGCCGCAGCGAGGACAATCCTCAATATTGCCGTGCCCGCTGTCATCACGTAACCTGCTTGCCCACCGACTAATTGTGCTGCAATCGACAGCGGCATCTCCATACACCTTTTTCAATCTCTTGTGGATGTTTCCCACTGTCTCGTTTTCACAAAAAAATGGCTCTGAGCACTATGGGACTTAACATCTGTGGTCATCAGTCCCCTAGAACTTAGAACTACTTAAACCTAACTAACCTGAGGACATCACACACATCCATGCCCGAGGCAGGATTCGAACCTGCAACCGCAGCAGTCGCGCGGTTCCGGACTGAGCGCCTAGAACCGCGAGACCACCGCGGCCGGCTCGTTTTCACAGCACAGGAATTCTATGACAGCACGTTGCTTCTGATGAACGTCAAGTGCAGCAGCCATGTTGAAGACATGCTGTGACGGCGCCACTCACGGGAAAAGGTTGGACTAAGTTTGAAAACAAGCGGGAAGGATGTATCTACACACTGTAAAACTTTCACACATGCGGAATGAATACTGTATTTTTACAAAAACAGTGTGCATTTCTTTTGGAGTTGACCCTGGTATAATCAGGTCGTGTGTATACAGTTTAGTTACAACAAAGTGTTAATTTAAATCGTTTTAATTTGAACGTCACTTCATGTACTGAAGAATTCCTTGCGATGACTGGCGTGTCACTGTTACATGATAGCAACTGCTAATCTGAACCGAACGCTCGTCCGCATCCACTTCATTTCTGTGCACGTGCCGTTTGCCAGTCAGCCGTATGAAGCAAAGGGCAGCACGCAATGCGAGTATGCATCAACAGCACGGACAGCGTTAGCTTCGCTCCGTTTTCGTGTGCAGTAACATCATTTGTGGCGTTTTATTTTTTCCTGTCAGCGCGTGTTTTACATTAGCGTACACGAAAATTCACAGCTGCAGCCAGCATTAGAAAAAAAAGCAACGCAGAGAGCACTGGATTTACATTGTTCCTCGGTAGTCCGAATTTGGTTTAAAGCTGTGTTTTAGTTTTCGTAGTTTACCTAAGGCAAGTACGTAGAGGGATAAAGAGTTTCAAACTCAGTATCACTACGGTCTGTGGCCACCTGCCTCGCAAGAAAGGTAATACACTGACGGAAAAGCAAGGTGTTTCAGCGCAAAACACCGCTTCTATACTGATTAAAATTTATGGGCTTGTACATCATACTACACGTATTAAGTGATTAAGCGTTTATTGTATCATGGAAATTTGGAAATTTGTGGTAAGTTCCTATGGGACCAAACTGCTGAGGTCATCAGTCCCTGGGCTTAGTCACTACTTAATCTAACTTAAAGAAACTCAGGACAACACATACATACACCGAAATCACGAACCACTGACTTTTATCAATCAAGTTAGTTATTTCAGTCAACGATGCCCACCTTCATACCTAAAAATAAGCATACACATACAGTTTGACATACAAATGTTTCCAGATTACACTTGTTTTTTTTCTTTTTTGTTATTTTAACACCTTACAAAGGTGGGACGGCAGCGGCAATAGTACGCCGCTCTTCGGCCACAGACAATACAAATAGAATCAAGAAAGACATAGAAACACGAAACATAACGATGGACAAAAAACAGTAGACAGTTGAGCAAAAAAACACGAAACCGTTCACAGGCGTAGAAAAATAGAAAACTGTCAGCACTGTACACGAACACTGATGATTGAGATGACACACGTGAACGATGGAGCGTGGCCGGCGAAAACACTGAAACACTAACATGACAACACACACACAGAACCGGTGGCGATGATCTCCAGCGCGCGAATGTTCACGTGACGTGTGTGAGTCTGGGGACCTGCCAAAGGGGAAAAGTGGGGGAGGTGAGAGAGGGAAGAGTGTAGATGCCAGTGGCAGAGGAGAGGGGGGGAGGAAAGAATGTATGGTGGGGTAGGGGAAGCCTGGGGTGAGGAGGGGGGAAGGAGGGAGGAGGGAGTGAAGGGAGAGAGGGTGCCCTAGGGAAAAAACAATGGATCCGGAAGTGGAGGATCAAAGTTGGTAGGAGGGGAGATGGAGGAGATGAGGGTTCAAATGGTTCAAATGGCTCTGAGCACTATGGGACTTAACATCTATGGTCATCAGTCCCCTAGAACTTAGAACTACTTAAACCTAACTAACCTAAGGACATCACACACATCCATGCCCGAGGCAGGATTCGAACCTGCGACCGTAGCAGTCGCGCGGCTCCGGACTAAGCGCATAGAACCGCTAGACCACCGCGGCCGGCCGGGAGATGAGGGCATCGTCAGGGAGGTTTGAATGGCTCTGAGCACTATGGGACTCAACTGCTGAGGTCATTAGTCCCCTAGAACTGAGAACTAGTTAAACCTAACTAACCTAAGGACATCAAAAACATCCATGCCCGAGGCAGGATTCGAACCTGCGACCGTAGCGGTCTTGCGGTTCCAGACTGCAGCGCCTTTAACCGCACGGCCACTTCGGCCGGCGTCAGGGAGGGTGAGTCGGCGGGAGCCACCTTGGGCGAGGGTATGGTGAGATGGAGAGCAGGTGGGATGTGGAAATACAGCCGCGGCAATGGACGGGGGTGGGAGAGGATGGGAGAGACAAGTGGGTGAGGGGGATCCAGATTACACGAATACAGAAGCAGAAATTACTTTACGCAAATATAACAATATACCCATGACTGAGCAGATGCAATATGCTGTGCTACATATTCCGTTTCATTACCTTATAGATAGTACACTCGCAATGATTAGCTATACAAGCTTCGCCATAAAGATGCAATTTTTGAGAACCATGGGCATCACTGCGACATACGTAGTGACAGTTTGAGAAAGCAAGTTACACTAACGAGCAGCGACGAGTGGCGTGTGTACATTCTTGCACGCTAGATGTCACCGCCGCATGCCAGTTCAATAGAAATATTCTTTTAAATTAAGTATACAAAATCTTTCCCTCAGAATTTAGTGTAAATAGATATCAAGTATACAAAATCATTCCCACAGAATTTAGTGTAAATAGACATCAAAGCGAGATGATTGTGCTTACATATTATAAAATAAAATATAACAACGAATGAGGCTTTATTAAACATGTAATAGTAACTATGTGACGCCGCGCGGGATTAGCTGAGCGGTCTGAGGCGCTGCAGTCATGGAGTGTGCGGCTGGTCCCGGCGGAGTTTCGAGTCCTCCCTTGGGCATGGGTGTGTGTGTTTGTCCTTAGGGTAATTTAGGTTAAGTAGTGTGTAAGCTTAGGGTCTGATGTCCTTAGGAGTTAAGTCCCATAAGATTTCACACACATTTGAACATTTTGAACTATGTGACAAAATATATATGGTACCATGGTAACTATGTACAAAAAGTATGCAGTACCATTGAAAAATCGAATAACCTTCAAAAATATCTTCGTTTTACTTTATTTGCGAGCTGCAGACCTGCTGTTTCAAGTACCTTACCATACTTTCTGTAACACAATATTATGCTTTTAATAACACCTTCCTCCTTTTATACTGCCGAAAAAAAAATTAGAACTCCTGAAAAGACAATGTCGATTTTGAACTGATGATGGCATATGACATCTAAGAGACAGTACATATACTGATAATCGTTTCACGATCGTCCGCCAACAGATAGCATAGTGGCATAGATACCAGAGCGCCATCTGTGTCTATGGTTTAATAGGGAATGCTAACCGTGAGAAGGCTTGGTCTAGTGCAGATTTGTGAAACAAACAGGAAACATGCAACGAAGACGTAATCGTTCTCTTTAATAGGGAATTCCGACAGTGAGAAGGCTTGGTGTGGTGCTAAAGTCTGAAGCAAACAGGGGCCGGCCGCGGTGGTCGAGCGGTTATAGGCGCTTCTGTCCGGAAACGCTTGACTGCTACAGTCGCCGGTTCGAATCCTGCCTCGGGCATGGATGGGTGTGATGTCCTTGGGTTAGTTAGGTTTAAGTAGTTCTAAGTTCTAGGGGACTGATGACCTCAGATATTAAGTCCCATAGTGTTCAGAGCCATTTGAACCATTTTGTGAAGCAAACAGGAAACGATGCAACAAAGACGTAATCATTCTTTCTGCAGCAACTGAGCGAGTTTGAAACAGGTCAGATTGTGGCCTATTCGAGTGGTGGGATAGTCCTGTCAGAGAATTGCCACACATACTGGACGTGCTGCGTCAGTTGTGCAACGATGCCGGTGTCAGTGGTCACATGAACATTCTCTCACACGTAGATGAGGTTCTGGTCGACCACGCAGTACAGACGTTCGCCAGGATCGTCGTATTGTAATGGCAGCAGTGGCAGATAGTACAGCTACCACAGTACAGATAAGAGAGCTTGTGAGCCAAGACGTGTCAACACTGACTCTTGCCAGCAGGTTATTAGCAGTGGGACTACGGGCACGCACACCTCTAACCCGTCTTCCACTGCCGCCACAGCATCAACGTGCAAAGCTCGACTGGAGCCGTCAGTGGATCACTTGGAAGAAAGCAGATTCTGTCTGCACCCAAGTGATGGTCGTTTGCAAGTACGATGTAGACTTGATGAGCGCTGTCTCGTAGAGGACATTCGTCCAAGACACACTGGACCCATCCCAAGCCTTAAGGTCTACAACTCTCGTTCATCTTTGGTGTACCTGGAGGGGTCGCTAGCCAGACCTCGGTACATGCAGAATGTGTGAGCGTGTGGATGCTATTCTGTCATTCTGCGCAATGGATAAATCTGAGATGTACCCTTTACCCTGTGGCTCTTGAAGGATGCAATTTCCACCCACACACTACCACAGAAGTCAGACAGACGCTCCTAACGTTCTAAAGAAAAATGCCTGAAAAACTTTCAGCAATAAATATCTTCTGGAGTCGTCCGCTGTAAGGAAATGACACAAAAATTCACGAAATTTCTTACGTAACTACTGGGATACTTGGGTACTGGAGCAGTGCTATTTAGTGTAAGAAAAACATGAAACTCACGAAAATTATTATTTATTTTGCAAAAATTCTGAGAAATCGAAATGGCACTTTTAGTTATGAACTTAACACGTTATTTCCAGGTTCTTTTCGGAATGTGAAGTTACCTCTTAAGGATAGGATTCGCTAATGAAATTTCTTTACAAAGTTTAAGATTGTTATTGACTTGGCAGAATGGCTGAGAGCCGCACCTACTCAACTTGAATAATTATCCGTTAGAATGTTGCTAGGTACATTCGAGGCTGTTGCGTGTGAAATGCAGTGAAGTGTACTGTTGTGGAGGAAATATGGGGCTCGCAAGGGCTGTAGTGCACAATACCGTAAGCTGCGATGACTGCTGTCTGCGCCGCTCGCTGCTGACAAATAAGATAACTCTCGTTCTATCTGCATTGACCTTCGCCAATCAAACTCTCCCTACGCCTTGATGAAGTCAAGGACTCCTATTCGCCCCTAGTCTAACTATTGGCGTGGTACACCGGTAAGATAATCAGTCCACCGTGATGCCACTAAAAAATTCGTTCGCAGGCATTTAACTATAACTCTGTCCGTTCACACCACACAATAAGTGTGGCGGGGACACAGTGAACAATGCTTAATCACAAGGACTCAATATAGAGTCGTACTCCGATTCGCTCTCGACAGAGGTGCTCTCCCAGTGAAGTACTGAGGAGAGACTTGTTCCTCACTCTTTGAGTACACGTACGAGTGCACACGCTCTCGTTACGTGTTCTCGCTCCAAGAGCAACAACGGAACAGCCCCTCTCCACACCAGACGTGAAGGGGTATATCTTTTGGTCTCTTCCATTACTCCTTCAGCTCAAGGCATCAGGAATATCGTCTGCCAATTAGCATTGCTCTTCTAAAACGGGAGAATGACGTTTCGTTTAAGGTGACCAATCCGGAAATCTGTAGTATCGGGGTGTGGCGTTTGTTGTCTCCCTGTGAATGCCTCTGAAACTGCATGCTATGTTTGTAAAGAATGCATAGGCTGGGTGCTCCCACACAATGTAGCGGAATTTGCTTTTAAGCTGAACACGGGGTCATTCTTCCTTTCACTCGGGCAAATGCTGTCCGTTCCACGGGAGGCCGCCGGCCGACGTAGATAGGTTGACTTGACCTGTCCTCTGAAGGGACTGGCCTCCCGGCATGCAGTCTGGCTCTCCCGAACTAAAACCTCCTGTGACTGTCGTGTCTGGAATATGTGTGTGTGTACGCCAGCCTCGAGTATTTCAATCTCGGTGCGCATTTACGATTTACTAGTTATTTGCATATCGTTTACATGAATTCATACAACACTGACTTTATCTTATCGAGTTTGGATTTGAATGAAGCGTCTTGATGTGCGGAATCTGATTGTGAGGGCGGAATATGTAAGCAATGAAGGTCAGGAGACCACGACGTCTTACAAATGTTTTTAGACTCGCTTTTTTTGTAGTTCTAACAGCAGGAAGGTGGTGTGTTGTTCCACCAGGATAATCCTCGCACACACACTGACTACGAAACTCAATGTGCGCTACAAGACGTGCAACAACTTCCCTGGCCAGCGCGGTATACAGAATTCTCACCAGTCGAGCGTGTGTGGAACATGATGGGACGAGAAGCGACTCATGCGACTCCTCAGTCAACAACTCTTACAGGACTACATGACCAGATCCAGTACGTGTGGCATAATAAATGTATCTCGGGATAGTATTCTCCCTCTGTACGATCTATTGGCTGCCAGTGTCAGTGCCTGCATTGCCGCCTGTGAACACTACACCACGTACTAATACGGACGTTTCAGCATGAGTCGATACGTGGTGCACCAGAACCGTTTGAGCTACTGATCTGTAAATGTGATCATTTCATGTAGCCCATATCACTGTTGCAACAGTAAATAATGAGAGAATTGTAAACCCCTAAAAGTGTGTACTAAATTTTTTGTCGGAGTGCATTTCATCGTTTTCAGTGTAGCTCATGAAAAAAATGGCTTTGAGCACTATGGGACTTAATTTCTGAGGTCGTCAGTCCCCAAGAACTTAGGACTACTTAAACCTAACTAACCTAAGGACATCACACACATCCATGCCCGAAGCAGGATTCGAACCTGCGACCGTAGCGGTCACACGGTTCCAGACTGTAGCGCCTAGAACCGCTCGGTCACTCCGGCCGGCAGCTCATAAACATGTCTAGTGACTTTTGTTCACTTCATTGGATGTTAACTGTGAACTTGCATTTTGGGCTCCCATCTGGCTGGCGCATTGCGCGAGCACAGCATGTGCGTGTGGAGTAAGTACTTTTTTTGTCATTGCTCCATTCATTAGTTGCAGACCTTTTGTTTCAATGATTGTATTGTACAATGACAGTGGGTAATTTTGTAACATACTATTATTTTTTAATGAAGACCCATTCCTCGTTATATTTCATTATATATCATACAAGCCCCCCCATGAACCATGGACCTTGCCGCTGGTGGGGGGGGGCTTGCGTGCCTCAGCGATACAGATGGCCGTACCGTAGGTGCAACCACAACGGAGGGGTATCTGTTGAGAGGCCAGACAAACATGTGGTTCCTGAAGAGGGGCAGCAGCCTTTTCAGTAGTTGCAGGGGCAACAGTGAGAAAGAAAACTGGCGTTCTACGGATGGGAGCGTGGAATGTCAGATCCCTTAATCGGGCAGGTAGGTCAGAAAATTTAAAAAGGGAAATGGATAGGTTAAAGTTAGATATAGTGGGAATTAGTGAAGTTCGGTGGCAGGAGGAACAAGACTTTTGGTCAGGGGATTACAGGGTTATAAATACAAAATCAAATAGGGGTAATGCAGGAGTAGGTTTATTAATGAATAAAAAAATAGGAGTGCGGGTCAGCTACTACAAACAGCATAGTGAACGCATTATTGTGGCCAAGATAGACACAAAGCCCATGCCTACTACAGTAGTACAAGTTTATATGCCAACTACCTCTGCAGATGAGGAAGAAATAGATGAAATGTATGACGAGATAAAAGAAATTATTCAGGTAGTGAAAGGAGACGAAAATTTAATGGTCATGGGTGACTGGAATTCGTCAGTAGGAAAAGGGAGAGAAGGAAACATAGTAGGTGAATATGGATTGGGGGGAAGGAATGAAAGAGGAAGCCGCCTTCTAGAATTTTGCACAGAGCATAACTTAATCATAGCCAACACTTGGTTCAAGAATCATAAAAGAAGGTTGTATACCTGGAAGAATCCTGGAGATACTAGTAGGTATCAGATAGATTATATAATGGTAAGACAGAGATTTAGGAACCAGCTTTTAAATTGTAAGACATTTCCTGGGGCAGATGTGGATTCTGACCACAATCTATTGGTTATGAAGTGCAGATTGAAACTGAAGAAACTGCAAAAAGGTGGGAATTTAAGGAGATGGGACCTGGATAAACTGAAAGAACCAGAGGTTGTAGAGAGTTTCAGGGAGAGCATAAGGGAACAATTGACAGGAATGGGGGAAAGAAATACAGTAGAAAAAGAATGGGTAGCTCTGAGGGATGAAGTAGTGAAGGCAGCAGAGGATCAAGTAGGTAAAAAGACGAGGGCTAACAGAAATCCTTGGGAAACAGAAGAAATATTGAATTTAATTGATGAAAGGAGAAAATACAAAAATGCAGTAAATGAAGCAGGCAAAAAGGAATACAGACGTCTCAAAAATGATATCGACAGGAAGTGCAAAATGGCTAAGCAGGGATGGCTAGAGGACAAATGTAAGGATGTAGAGGCTTGTCTCACTAGGGGTAAGATAGATACTGCCTACAGGAAAATTAAAGAGACCTTTGGAGAGAAGAGAACCACTTGTATGAATATCAAGAGCTCAGATGGCAACCCAGTTCTAAGCAAAGAAGGGAAGGCAGAAAGGTGGAAGGAGTATATAGAGAATTTATACAAGGGCGATGTACTTGAGGACAATATTATGGAAATGGAAGAGGATGTAGACGAAGACGAAATGGGAGATAAGATACTGCGTGAAGAGTTTGACAGAGCACTGAAAGACCTGAGTCGAAACAAGGCCCCGGGAGTAGACAACATTCCATTTGAACTACTGATGGCCTCGGGAGAGCCAGTCATGACAAAACTCTACCATCTGGTGAGCACGATGTATGAGACAGGGGAAATATCCTCAGACTTCAAGAAGAATATAATAATTCCAATCCCAAAGAAAGCAGGTGTTGACAGATGTGAAAATAACCGAACTATCAGTTTAATAAGTCACAGCTGCAAAATACTAACGCGAATTCTTTACCGACGAATGGAAAAACTGGTAGAAGCCGACCTCGGGGAAGATCAGTTTGGATTCCGTAGAAATGTTGGGACACGTGAGGCAATAGTGACCTTACGACTTATCTTAGAAGAAAGATTAAGAAAAGGCAAACCTACGTTTCTAGCATTTGTAGACTTAGAGAAAGCTTTTGACAATGTTAACTGGAATACTCTCTTTCAAATTGTGAATGTGGCAGGGGTAAAATACAGGGAGCGAAAGGCTATTTACAGTTTGTACAGAAACCAGATGGCAGTTATAAGAGTCGAGGGGCATGAAAGGGAAGCAGTGGTTGGGAAAGGAGTAAGACAGGGTTGTAGCCTCTCCCCGATGTTATTCAATCTGTATATTGAGCAAGCAGTAAAGGAAACAAAAGATAAATTCGGAGTAGGTATTAAAATTCATGGAGAAGAAGTAAAAACTTTGAGGTTCGCCGATGACATTGTAATTCTGTCAGAGACAGCAAAGGACTTGGAAGAGCAGTTGAACGGAATGGACAGTGTCTTGAAAGGAGGATATAAGATGAACATCAACAAAAGCAAAACGAGGATAATGGAATGTAGTCAAATTAAGTCGGGTGATGCTGAGGGAATTAGATTAGGAAATGAGACACTTAAAGTAGTAAAGGAGTTTTGCTATTTAGGGAGTAAAATAACCGATGATGGTCGAAGTAGAGAGGATATAAAATGTAGACTGGCAATGGCAAGGAAAGCGTTTCTCAAGAAGAGGAATTTGTTAACATCGAGTATAGATTTAAGTGTCAGGAAGTCGCTTCTGAAAGTATTTGTATGGAGTGTAGCCATGTATGGAAGTGAAACATGGACGATAACTAGTTTGGACAAGAAGAGAATAGAAGCTTTCGAAATGTGGTGCTACAGAAGAATGCTGAAGATAAGGTGGGTAGATCACGTAACTAATGAGGAGGTATTGAATAGGATTGGGGAGAAGAGAAGTTTGTGGCACAACTTGATTAGAAGAAGGGATCGGTTGGTAGGACATGTTTTGAGGCATCAAGGGATCACAAATTTAGCATTGGAGGGCAGTGTGGAGGGTAAAAATCGTAGAGGGAGACCAAGAGATGAATACACTAAGCAGATTCAGAAGGATGTAGGTTGCAGTAGATACTGGGAGATGAAGAAGCTTGCACAGGATAGAGTAGCATGGAGAGCTGCATCAAACCAGTCTCAGGACTGAAGACCACAACAACAACATCATACAAGCATAATCATCTGTGGCATATTGCAGCTCAGTGATACAGGGAGAGTGTACTAAGTAAACAAAATCATTACCTTTGACATCACATTCGGGTTATTCAGAAAATTACCTTTCGTTTGATATGCATCTCATGTTGATTAAACCGTTACTTCAAAAGTCATCATAATTAATCTTTAATTATTCGCTGTCAGACTAATTTTCCTCGACGATTTGAGATCGTTGTCGGCATGCCTAACCAGTAGCCTAAGGGCTCGTGGGTGCGAATTTTCTGGGTACTGACTTGATTAATTCTACATCGCAAGATAGTGAATTCTGACAGAGGTTAGTCAGCCATTACTTTCAAATTTAGTCAACGGCTGCTCGTCCTGGAAGTTTCCGGGGAAGCTGCCGCCTCTTCAGTAGTCTCAACCCCTTGGCTGCGGCTTCTGGCTGTTGCACAGGGGAACCTTGCGTCGAGGTCACAAAAATGACGAGAGACGCTATGATCACCCAGTTGTGGCTAGTTTATCGAGTTTAACGGAGATGAGGGGCTACTACGGTCGTGAATTCTGGACCAACCGCCATCTTGACATCGGTGAGCATACTTCGTGCACCGTCTGCTGCCGTGGAACGTTATGCTCGCGAGGCTGCTGATAGATAAATTCATACCCGAGTTTACATTCAGTAGCGTTCGTGGTTACTCTGCTAATCAATTAGTACGCAGTAGACAGGGCGCTCTTTAATCCCCTTCTGCTTATCGTAATACACTCCTGGAAATGGAAAAAAGAACACATTGACACCGGTGTGTCAGACCCACCATACTTGCTCCGGACACTGCGAGAGGGCTGTACAAGCAATGATCACACGCACGGCACAGCGGACACACCAGGAACCGCGGTGTTGGCCGTCCAATGGCGCTAGCTGCGGAGCATTTGTGCACCGCCGCCGTCAGTGTCAGCCAGTTTGCCGTGGCATACGGAGCTCCATCGCAGTCTTCAACACTGGTAGCATGCCGCGACAGCGTGGACGTGAACCGTATGTGCAGTTGACGGACTTTGAGCGAGGGCGTATAGTGGGCATGCGGGAGGCCGGGTGGACGTACCGCCGAATTGCTCAACACGTGGGGCGTGAGGTCTCCACAGTACATCGATGTTGTCGTCAGTGGTCGGCGGAAGGTGCACGTGCCCGTCGACCTGGGACCGGACCGCAGTGACGCACGGATGCACGCCAAGACCGTAGGATCCTACGCAGTGCCGTAGGGGACCGCACCGCCACTTCCCAGCAAATTAGGGACACTGTTGCTCCTGGGGTATCGGCGAGGACCATTCGCAACCGTCTCCATGAAGCTGGGCTACGGTCCCGCACACCGTTAGGCCGTCTTCCGCTCACGCCCCAACATCGTGCAGCCCGCCTCCAGTGGTGTCGCGACAGGCGTGAATGGAGGGATGAATGGAGACGTGTCGTCTTCAGCGATGAGAGTCGCTTCTGCCTTGGTGCCAATGATGGTCGTATGCGTGTTTGGCGTCGTGCAGGTGAGCGCCACAATCAGGACTGCATACGACCGAGGCACACAGGGCCAACACCCGGCATCATGGCGTGGGGAGCGATCTCCTACATTGGCCGTACACCACTGGTGATCGTCGAGGGGACACTGAATAGTGCACGGTACATCCAAACCGTCATCGAACCCATCGTTCTACCATTCCTAGACCGGCAAGGGAACTTGCTGTTCCAACAGGACAATGCACGTCCGCATGTATCCCGTGCCACCCAACGTGCTCTAGAAGGTGTAAGTCAACTACCCTGGCCAGCAAGATCTCAGGATCGGTCCCCCATTGAGCATGTTTGGGACTGGATGAAGCGTCGTCTCACGCGGTCTGCACGTCCAGCACGAAAGCTGGTCCAACTGAGGCGCCAGGTGGAAGTGGCATGGCAAGCCGTTCCACAGGACTACATCCAGCATCTCTACGATCGTCTCCATGGGAGAATAGCAGCCTGCATTGCTGCAAAAGGTGGATATACACTGTACTAGTGCCGACATTGTGCATGCTCTGTTGCCTGTGTCTGTGTGCCTGTGGTTCTGTCAGTGTGATCATGTGATGTATCTGACCCCAGGAATGTGTCAATAAAGTTTCCCCTTCCTGGGACAATGAATTCACGGTGTTCTTATTTCAATTTCCAGGAGTGTATGTACGTCACATAACATTCTGTCATTATTTTCTGCGGTTGACAACAATTTATGCGTTTGGAATGCTTTTGTTGTGTATTTCTCAGATAAGAACACTCTACTGTTGATACGTAGGCGGGTTTCTGACGGCAGTAAACAACGAGATGACAGTGTCTGGTGCTTCAGTTACTGAAGACTTTTTCTGAATGAGATTATGTCTTAGAATAAGAAGGACATATTACTTTCTTTCGGAACATATGACACAGCTCTTAAATCTTTTCCTTCATTATCATGTTAAAGGTGCTGCAATTTATGGTATAGATTAGCCGCAAAATGGAATACATTGTTATGGTTCCTAATACAGTTTTTAGTTGTGTGTTGCACGTATGTTACGCTAGACGTAACACAACAGTCAATATAATGATTCCATCTTTCTCAGAGGTCTGTCTGTGCACGACATCTCTATTCTTGAGGAGGAGGCGGAAGAAGATGCAACAGATATATTTGCCGAACCACATGAAGCTAATGTGGTGGAGTCGGATAAAGATTTGGTGAAGAAGTGGGGGGGGGGGGGAGGTGGGGGAGAGATAGATGATCTTGGACTAAGGCAAATTCATGTTGACGGAGGAGCGGTTTTGACCAACAAAAACAGGTTACGTGGTGAGAGCTTGTCTCCAGTTCAGTGCTTTTAATTGTTTTTGAATGATAAAATAACTAAATTTCCCATCACTGAATGAACAAAATACGCTTTGTTCAAGAACTGTGGGAACCCAATATAACACATGAGGAGGTAAAATGTTTTCTAAGAATTCTAATGCCCCTGGGTTATAATCCTTTACTTAGCAGAAGATTCAGGGTTGGACATTATAAGTGACATAGTGCACAATATGATGAGTAGAGGCAGCTCTGAAACAATTACGAGATTCAGTCACTCATGTGACAACACACACAAATCAATGTAAATGATAAATCTTGGAAACTTTGTACATTAATAGATATGCTAAGGAAATGGGTTTCTCTTCACTTTCAGCCTGAGGAAGATTATGATGAAAGTGTGGTAAAGTATTTTGGCTGGCATAGATTCAAACAATTTCTGCGAGATAAACACATTAGATTTGTGTACAATGTATGGTGTTTCGACACAAACATTTGTTACCTAGTGGATTTTCAAACATACAGAAGGACTGATCTACAAGGGAATTAAGTGTATGAGAAAGTATTTGGAAAATGTGCTGCGCCTCTGGTTCAGATGACCGATTCACTTCCTGAGAAAGTAAAAATCTACCCCACGGGTTTCATTTTGACAACCTGTTTACATCAATAATAACGTTTGTTCATCTAAAACAACGCGGTTATAATGCACCTGGGACTTTCATGTGATTCGCCTGCCGAAAGAATGTCAATTTACACATTCTAAGAAAATATCCAAAAGGAATGAGAGAGGACTTTTGATCAGAAGCGCAGCAAGGATAATGGAATGATTATTAACACATGGCTAGATAATTCTGCAGTAACAATATTGTTTCGACCAGCCATGGCATCAATCCAGAGAATAGAAGGAAAGAATCCTTGTACCCCGACCACATATTATTGGAAAATACAACGAAAACATATGGCTAGTTTTTAAGTGGCTACTGGATGTGTATGTACATAACACGTGGCTTCTCTATGGAAATACAGGTATTAATGCGTTGCATCTAGACTTCCAATGCAACAATCCCGAGAGGACCTGGTCACCCTGCAGGTAATTCATTTCACGGTCGAGCGCTGTGTGACATTAGATACGATGAGAAACCTCATATGGTAGCTTTGGTGCTACATAAAAAAGAAGACACTGCACTGCAGAAAATTGTAAAGGAAATCCAAGAACAATATGCTACAAGTGTTATGTTGGGTTGAACGTACACTGTTTTGTACTACATCACGGCAAGTGAGTGCTGTTGTCTCAACATAATATAAATCACGTACACTGGATTATTTGATTTGCTGTCATGTATTTCGCTGAAAATGTGTGTTCTGCCTAGCGTCACATATACGCTGCACCCCATTTTCCTTAAATTATTTATTGTTTTCTTTGTTTTGCTTGCTGTAGTATGTTTCTTTGATGACAGAAGAAGCATCCAATTTGTGAAACCGATGAAGTAATAATTAATTCGGCAGAAATGGATTTAGATTGCACTGGACAAGTAGTTTGAAGTGCCTTGCCCGCACTTTCGTTATCTTTCATGCTAGTGCAGAAAGTTCTCCATGATTTCTCTGCTTGGACTCTTTCGTATCTTAAGAGCTAGACCGTTTTAATTCAATTTGATTCGATGCATTTCATACTAGACTTGACTTTCATAAATTTACGGTTGCACTCGTGTACCAAGCTACTTCGGAAATCATTATGTGTTATTGGAGTAAGAATATAGTAGATTTTGCCAGAATACACACATTTGTCTTCGTCGTAGCTCCCCCTGTTGTTTTATCTATTATCTTAACTCCTGCTGGAGTAGAATTAGTTCGCTGCCAGCCACGATCGGGACAGCAGCCGACAGGTAGGTGAATGACAAAACTCACCACTTGCAGGGAGCCAGAGAAATCGTCTACACAAGCTATTATTTTGCCACTTCTCTACAAATTAATCTTTATTAGTATTCAAGGCATCGTCTACAGCAAAAAACAACCCTTAAAAAGTCATATGGACCGCAGCAGTGGTACTAGCGTACCAAAATGCAGGCACGTCTCTCGTCGCTGGAGGGCAATATAATTCGTTTTCTCTCAGTGTCAACATGTCGTACTGGTGGCGATGGCACTCAATATTCTAACTTTTTGAAGAAACTAGTATAGCTAATTATTGTGACCGTTCGACCTATAAATTTGATGAAACGAAGTGTGTAGTGTACTGCACCTATTCAGGTATGGAAATATTTTCACATATTTCACATTAAAAAAATTTTTTTTTCTTTTTAAAATTCAGTCTTGATCACACCACGTATGTTACAAAAACATAGGTGACCGGTTTCGGTCATATCACATGACCATCATCATACCAATGGCATCCTTCGAAGATGGTAGGTGGAGCACTCTTCTCAGCTGCTGTGATGTCAACTGGTCATGTTGACATCACAGCTGTGTTTTATGAAAAGCATACGTAATTGTATGGACAGTGATACCGATCTATCAGACTGTTAATTCTCTTTACCACTGCGGCATGGAATGCCATCGCCAGCGAACTTAAAGAGCAAATAAACCGGACTGTAAAAGTGCCGCTAACAATACATTGTTGTGGCCGACACGAACAGTGCTTTTATGCGAATGAACTTTGCTGGTATTTGTTTTGGGTGGTGGAACTGTTGTCTATCACATTCTATCAAGCTGTGAAAGTGAAGACTTTAATTAACTGTGCAATATAAATGACTTTCAGTGACGTTGTCGAAGTTTGAAATGCGAGAACAAAGTGGACATTGTTTACGGTGTGCTTCACACACAAGATCCATAATACTTGCGTGCTGATTGAACCTATCGGTAACTTAGATAGCAGTTCTCATCTGAACTACTTCGATGTCTTCCTTTAATTCGACCTCGTAGGGGTCCCAAATACTCGAACAGTACTCAAGAATGCGTCGTACTAGCGTTGTGTACGTCATTTTCTCTATGGATGAGCTACAGTTTCCCAAAATTCTCCCAATTAAAATAAGTCGAGAATTCGCTTTCCCTGCTACGAACCTGGCGTGCTCATTCCCTTTCATATCCCTTTGCAACGTTACGCCTAGATATTTAATCGAAGCCACTGTGTCAAGCTGCTCGCTGCTAATGGCTGTATATAGGACCTTTTATCCTAGTAATCCACATTAACTTTCATTTTTCTAGATTGTAGGCAAGTCATCTTTCATAACATTAACTAGGAATTATGTCTAGGTCATCTTGCACCCTCCCACAGTCACTCAAAGACGACACCTTTCCGTACGCCACAGCTTCATGAGCAAACAGCCGTAAAGTGCTGCTCACCCCGTCCGTCAGGTCATTTATGTATGCAGAGAATAAAATCCATCCCATCAAAACTCCCTGGGGCACTCCTGCTGATACCCTTTTCTTTGAGGTACACTCGCCGTCGAGAGTCACACACTTTTTTTTTCCCTTTATTGAATTTCGATTCCCCCCGAAGGGGGCTGGCTGGCATCAGCTTCGTACGCTGTCCTTCAGCCTACAGAATTTTTAAAACATAAGAAGATAAGAAACAATAAAAGCAGGCGATAAAACGGTGACGTAAATTGTAAAACGGCGGAAAATTGTGGAAAGTTGAAACATACGAGGTGCATTCAATTTCTAAGGCCTCCGATTTTTTTTCTAATTAACTACTCACCCGAAATCGATGAAACTGGCGTTACTTCTCGACGTAATCACCCTGCAGACGTACACATTTTCCACAACGCTGACGCCATGATTCCATGGCAGCGGCGAAGGCTTCTTTAGGAGTCTGTTTTGACCACTGGAAAATCGCTGAGGCCATAGCAGCACGGCTGGGCGGGCCGCGGTGGTCCCACGGTTCTAGGCGCTCAGTCCGGAACCGCGCGACTGCTACGGTCGCAGGTTCGAATCCTGTCCCGGGCATGGATGTGTGTGATGTCCTTAGGTAGTGCTCAGAGCCATTTGAATTTAGCACGGCTGGTGAATGTGCGGCCATGGAGAGTGTCTTTCATTGTTGGAAAAAGCCAAAAGTCACTAGGAGCCAGGTCAGGTGAGTAGGGAGCATGAGGAATCACTTCAAAGTTGTTATCACGAAGAAACTATTGTGTAACGTTAGCTCGATGTGCGAGTGCGTTGTCTTGGTTAAACAGCACACGCACAGCCCTTCCCGGACGTTTTTGTTGCAGTGCAGGAAGGAATTTGTTCTTCAAAACATTTTCGTAGGATGCACCTGTTACCGTAGTGCCCTTTGGAACGCAATGGGTAAAGATTATGCCCTCGCTGTCCCAAAATATGGACACCATCATTTTTTCAGCACTGGCGGTTACCCAAAATTTTTTTGGTGGCGGTGAATCTGTGTGCTTCCATTGAGCTGACTGGCGCTTTGTTTCTGGATTGAAAAATGGCATCCACGTCTCATCCATCGTCACAACCGACGAAAAGAAAGTCCCATTCATGCTGTCGTTGCGCATCAAAATTGCTTGGCAACATGCCACATGGGTAGCCATTTAGTTGTCCGTCAGCATTCGTGGCACCCACCTGGATGACACTTTTCGCATTTTCAGGTCGTCATGCAGGATTGTGTGCACAGAACCCACAGAAATGCCAACTCTGGAGGCGATCTGTTCAACAGTCATTCGGCGATCCCCCAAAACAATTCTCTCCACTTTCTCGATCATGTCGTCAGACCGGCTTGTGCTAGCCCGAGGTTGTTTCGGTTTGTTGTCACACGATGTTCTGCCTTCATTAAACTGTCGCACCCACAAACGCACTTTCAACGCATCCATAACTCCATCACCACATGTCTCCTTCAACTGTCGATGAATTTCAATTGGTTTCACACCACGAAAATTCAGAAAACGAATGATTGCACGTGGTTCAAGTAAGGAAAACGTCGCCATTTTAAGTATTTAAAACAGTTCTCATTCTCGCCGCTGGCGGTAAAATTCCATCTGCCATACGGTGCTGCCATCTCTGGGACGTATAGACAATGAACGCGGCCTCATTTCAAAACAATGTGCATGTTTCTATCTCTTTCCAGTCTGGAGAAAAAAAATCGGAGGCCTTAGAACTTGAATGCACCTCGTAAAGCAAAGGATGGGCGATGCTAATAAAATACACAGGAAGCAGACAGGTAAAATAGTAGACAGACAGTTAAAAAACACGGCGACATTCTGGTTTCTGTTCGCAAGAAATATAAAAATCATACACAACGACAGTATGATGTCCGTTCGCAACACTTCGGAAAAGACGGACAACACTTAACAATTACTGGAAACACTGCACTAAAAAGTCGGCACGAAGATGACACACCACAGCCAAGGGCAGATGGTGGGGAGGGGGACCTGGACAGATGAGGGGGAAAGAAAAGGGGGAGGAGAGTAAAAACGAAAAGGGGGGAATCCGACGGAGGTAGAGGACTCATAAGGCTGGGGGGAGGGCAGGGCAGACGCTAGAGGGAATGGGGAAAGGCAGAGGAGGGAAACGGAAAAGGACTCAGGCGGAGAGAAGGGAGGCAGAGAGAGGGTGGCAGGGAAAAATAGGATGGCAGGGGGGTGGAACGGGAGCCCCAGAAAAGGACAGAGGAAGGGAGGGGTAGATGAAGATCAGAGTTGATAGGAGGGATAAATGGAGGGAAAGAGGGCATCATTCGGGAGGGCGAGTTGACGGAAGCCGCCGTGGGAAAGGAGATGAAGGGTGAGGAGATGAAGGGTCTAGAGATGGACGGTAGGGGGGACGCAACAGTGAAGGCGCGGCAGAGGCCGGGGATTCGAGAGGAGAGGAGAAGAGAGGAGATGAGGGGCATCAAGGCGGCGGGAGGTGTAGAATATGCAGATATGTTCGAGGAATAGGAACAGATGGGGGAAAGGAATCAGGTTGTAGAGGATCCGCGTGGGGGGTGGGAGTCACACACTCTTTTCATTTTGCTTCAAAAGGCTTCAAGCCACTCACAGATCTGGGTACCTAAACCGTGTTAAATACTTTCCGGAAACCTAGGAATTTGGAGTCTGCCTGTTCGCACCCACCCGTAATTTGTAGGGTACTGAGCCGTGTGGCTCGATCAGCGATATTCCCGCCTCCGGTATGGGTCATGTTTCGGTGGTGTGTGCAGAGCGCGCGGTGGCGCCACCTACCGGGCCGATCGGGGAGCGAGGGGTAAGCTCTGGCAAGTAGCGATGAATTTTGCTTTGCGGACGCCTGGTAGTAACGTCGTTTGGGAAGTCTGCGGACAGTACAGGCGCCGTGCGAGGCAGCAGCAAGAGTACATCTAAACGGGGCTGTTTACCCGGGTGACGGTGGCGTCGCAAATATCGCCGGCGTGGAAACAGTGACGTTACTGGGAAGCCGTCGGTGTATTTCGCTTCCTGCACGTCTCCTTTCACCGGGATCTTCGGCGGCTGGCTCCGTCGAAGAAGCGAGAGGGTCAGGGCCTTGTTTGTGCTGTAAATTGTGACCGGAATCGACTACTGCGTTCAGTGCTGTTGACTTCATTGTCTTTGCCGGACGTTGCTACTCCTACTGAGTCTGTCCTCGAATGTGTTAATTTCAACTTGCTTAGTACGCAAGGTTCTAGTGAGAGCTGTATGTGATGTGATGATAAACATTTACTAGGGCCTGGAGTGCTGATACATTCTGTTTGTAGATTGATACTGTCAGTGTTAACCGCCATTGAAAACAGTTTTCCTGGTCCTTGTCTAAGTCCCGCCTGGCTATTGTATTTAAATCACACGACGGAGTTAAGCTGGCAAATTGCTATAGATATACATGGATATATGCGAAAATTACCGAACAATCAGTTTAATAAGCCACAGCTGCAAAATACTATCACGAATTCCTTAAGGACGAATGGAAAAATTAGTAGAAGCCGACCTCGGCGAAGATCAGTTTGGATTCCGTAGAAACACTGGAAAACGTGAGGCAATACTGACCTTACGACTTATCTTAGAAGAAAGATTAAAGAAAGGCAAACCTACGTTTCTAGCATTTGTAGACTTAGAGAAAGCTTTTGACAATGTTGACTGGAATACTCTATTTCAAATTATGAAGGTGGCAGGGGTAAAATATAGGGAGCAAAAAGCTATTTACAATTTGTACAGAAACTAGATGGCAGTTATAAGAGTCGAGGGACATGAAAGGGAAGCAGTGGTTGGGAAGGGAGTAAGACAGAGTTGTAGCCTCTCCCCGATGCTATTCAATCTGTATATTGAGCAAGCAGTAAAGGAAACAAAAGAAAAATTCGGAGTAGGTATTAATATCCATGGAGAAGAAATAAAAACTTTGAGGTTCGCCGATGACATTGTAATTCTGTCAGAGACAGCAAAGGACTTGGAAGAGCAGTTGAATGGAATGGGCAGTGTCTTGAAAGAAGGATATAAGATGAACATCAACAAAAGCAAAACGAGGATAATGGAATGTAGTCGAATAAAGTCGGGTGATGCTGAGGGAATTAGATTAGGAAATGAGACACTTAAAGTAGTAAAGGAGTTTTGGTATTTGGGGAGCAAAATAACTGATGATGGTCGAAGTAGAGAGGATATAAAATGTAGACTGGCAATGGGAAGGAAAGCGTTTCTGAAGAAGAGAAATTTGTTAACATCGAGTATAGATTTAAGTGTCAGGAAGTCATTTCTGAAAGTATTTGTATGGAGTGTAGCCATGTATGGAAGTGAAACATGGACGATAAATAGTTTGGACAAGAAGAGAATAGAAGCTTTCGAAATGTGTTGCTACAGAAGAATGCTGAAGATTAGATGGGTAGATCACACAACTAATGAGGAAGTATCGAATAGGATTGGGGAGAAGAGAAGTTCGTGGCACAACTTGACCAGAAGAAAGGGATCAGTTGGTAGGACATGTTCTGAGGCATCAAGGGATCACCAATTTAGTATTGGAGGGCAGCGTGGAGGGTAAAAACCGTAGAGGGAGACCAAGAGATGAATACACTAAGCAGATTCAGAAGGATGTAGGTTGCAGTAGGTACTGGGAGATGAAGAAGCTTGCACAGGATAGAGTAGCATGGAGAGCTGCATCAAACCAGTCTCAGGACTGAAGACCACAACAACAACATACATGGATAAAATTTCCCCTGGATATATTTTGCTGCGAAATGCAATAGCATTAATGTTACGTTTATATCTGAAGTGATAGTGTGTCTGAGAGACACTTGTCTAACTCTAAATGAGTAGCTCCATGAATTCTTACAAATTACTGACAGGCCAGTTGTTACTGTGTGTTTAAATAGTTTGAAATTGATTCTATTAATGAAAGTACATGAATTCCTTCAATGACAGTATGTGGATATGGTAATTAATTCTGATTTAATCACAAATTTAAGTGTGGCTATTTCCTGTAAGTCACCTTGTGTTTTGCGTTGGGGGGGGGGGGGGGACTCGGTCTCGATATACCGTTAGCCTGCACGCTAGTTACTTGCATTTGAGTTCGTTTTATCGGGACTTCTGCTGTTTGCCTTGGTAGCGGATGCGGAGTCCTGGGTGGCGTCCTGCTTGTGCTGTTGTGTATTTTCTGCCCCTTTTGCCCGCGCGTGCCGGCTGGCCGTGTATCTAGTTCGCTCGCTTCTTAATATATAGTTGGGCTTACGCACATAAGATAATACATTTGTTCTGCTTAACTGATGTTCATTAGTAGGTTGATTAGTTCTACAGATGATGTGCTGTAATGAATTATCGTGTTTCTAGTAACTTAAGGCAGATGTCAGTCTGTTGTAGATATCCACTAGTCCTGGGATTTTTCGTGCCTATTCGTGACCGTTGCTGCTCCCGTTTGGGGGAGCCTGTATTGGAAACAGCGGAGTGGGCGGGCGTCCGCTTCTGGGCGTAGTTTGTTGAATCCCACGAGGTTGTGTGGCCACATGAAATTTTATATTTTATATCCTACACTGTTGGGTGTCTGCCATTTAAGTAATGTGGCTGTATGCCATGGCATTTGATTGGTTGTTGCCTGTGCTCTGAATTACTTTGGTAATACCAGTCACTGCAGTAACGAAAGATTACATTTTCTGGTTAAATTTTAGTGAATTGTTCTTCAGGTTGGTCACAGTTTTTGAGCAAATAATTTTTAACTCATTTTACCAAATGTGTAATAGGCCATAAGTGCTATGGCTTATGAATGTTTCAATTTTGAAGTAACTTCTTCTCACCTAAATGGTAATTTTAAAAATGTGTTGATGGTTTTATTTGTTATTTGTCTTGTTTAAATGTGCCAAATAAATGTTCAGTGTAACTGTCGATGGTTGTTGCCTGATGTGTCACTTGGTCCAGTCCTACCACCTCATAGTCTATTGTGCTGAGCTTGTGCCGTTGTGTAAAATGTTGAATTCCATGCTGTGCTGACACATCAGTTACCATGTGAGGAACGGGAAATCTGAGTTTAGCACGGAAGATACTTTTTAAATCCGTGCTGATTTGTGGACAGACGTTTTTCTGTCTCGAGAGGATTTATTATATTCGAACTCAGAATGTGTTTAAGAATTCTGCAGAAAACCTATATTAAGGATATTTGTCTGCAATTATGTGGGTCAGTTATGATTATGGAAGAACTACTTTGGAGAGGAATGAAGTTTGCGTCCCGATATCGTCGCTCGAGCATATTCCTTCGCTTCGGTCCAACTACACGTAAAGCCGTAATGGAATGTCGGAACTTAATGAGAGTTATTACGCATCACCAAAAGGGAGAGGAAGTAACGAGATGTCAACTGAAGGGCTGTTACTTTCGAGAAGCACTATGCGAGTTTCGTTACTTCAGTTGATCATCCGACAAAGAGACCAGTAGCAGCGACTTAAACAATGACCACAGATGACTCACAGTAGTGCTAATTGTGGTGACCGATTATCTCCGGAGAGGATAACATCTTCAAGTTGTTTTGTTTCACAGAAATACCTCACGGGTAAATATTGCCGTAGTATATAAATGAATGAAAAAGGCAAGATAAGTAATATATTGCGTATAACATGGTCCATGATTTGTACAAAGTTTAAAAATATGATGTTTACAATGAAAGCTGTTATACGAATGAGCCTTAATTTCCGCCTTTGTTTCGACAAGGCATGCACCTGGCAGTGTTGGGTAGGAGATACAGGCCATGCAGTTTTTAACGACACCAGTTATTTTGTCTACCAGTCATTTTAAACGGTTTCTAATAACTGTCGTCTACTTGCGTTGTGATTGGTTCGAGGAGTACAGACGGAACAAACATAATATTTGAATTAGTAATTGCGTTGGTAATGTTATGTATATAGTGATTTTTCTATTATAATTGACGTGTAGTGAAGAAATATTTTGTATCGAGGCAGGCACATGGAAGATCCATAATAACGAGTAGTTCTGTCACGTGAACTTTTTAAAACATAATCGAGGAAAATAAGATGTCAGTTTTTAAAAACATTATTCCCGTTAATTAAATGAAATGGTGAAAACCAGAATTACTACTCAAGGTAGTTATGTGAGTGATTATAGACTCTCAGAACAAGGCTCTGTATTCTGCCACAAAAATCATCAGCTAGCTATCAGTACTCATACAACTACTTGGGATCTCTCAGAAAAAGACATACCTTTAAATAGTATTTTAAGTTAAGAACTGAAAAGAAGCATTTGATGTTATCCTATGTTAGTCAAATAATTTAACGGAAATCTGGCCATCAAATTTTTTTATGCCGTCGCAACAGCTTGGAGACATGAGAGACAATTGCATTTTGGTTATTTCCGTAGAACTATAGATTAACTGTCAACAAAGAGATTGAGTACTTTTGCCTCTGTGGTGTTGGTGGTTAATTTGATCTAGATCAGAATTAAATATGCATCATGCGTGCACGTATTACTACTTCCGTGTTAACGTATGATGGGTGAGCATAACATGGTCAGCGGGGACTTTGGTAAGCTGAATGCCATAAGCGTTCTCTTTCCTAAAAAATTACTGCTTAGTACTGATGTAGAAAACACTCTTAGAAACGATAATAATAGTACACTTTAAAAGAAACGTGTGAGCTGTCACTCGTAATTCAGTGGTATGCACCTACTGAAGTGGCTGAAGAAGAGTTTTATACAGAGATAAGTAGAGTTCTTAAGGAAGCTAACAGTGGAGATATAAGAAGGGCTGAACACATAATTGAGTGGAAGGTACTGGAAACAGAAATGTAGACGGTGAATTGCTGATAGATATGTATGCTGGCCATGAACTATTAATTGTAAGTACACTGTTTTCACGTCATAACTGTCCTGTTGCTGTAAATCAAATACAGGGGCTGGACACAAACATGGAAACGCTGCAAACACATCACCATACCTAATGCGGTGTAGGAAAACCGTTGACATTGAAAACAACTTCTAGTCGTTTCGGAATGGATAAATATATAATTCTTTCTGCAAAATAGTGGCAACTTCAGATTAACGATGATGGAGGTCAACACGAACCCTTTTCTCCAACGTAGACCAGAAAGACTCAATAATACTGAGATCTGGTGATGGTGGTGGCCAGGGGAGATGCTAAAATTGATCCTCGTACTCACAACACCTGTCCTGTACTATGGGAGCTGTGTGAACAGGGGCTTTCCCATATTGGAGCACAGCATCACCACTGTAGAAAAGCAAAAATGGCCACATTACCGTTGGAACTAATGCGATTTTGCAGTACAACCCTGGGGCCCAAGGAACACGACGACATGGCTGTCCAAATCGTCTGCAAATCCCTGGATGTCTCAGTCTTGGAACGTAAACTCTTTCAGATGTTGAGCCCATGAAATACCACGATATGAGTGCCCAAAGAATCACCAAACCCGCGCCACGCTTCACTACTGAGCCGTAAACTCGGTCAGAAATTGTAAACACATCCGACCAAATGTCCTTCTTCCATTGCTCCAATATTTCAGGTAACACTGCTTCAGCACCACGTTTCCCTGTTACAGGCCTTTGCATCAGTAATGAGTGGTTTTGAAATTCCAGGTCGTCCTAAAATTCGCTTCTTATGGAGCTTCTTTATAGTTGTTTAGGTGCTGACAGGGTTCACAAGTGCGTGCAAACAGATTATGCTCTGGTCTGGAGTGACTTTTGCAGCTGTAGTTCTCTTGTTATTCCTCACAGTCCTCTTCAATGACTGTGCGTCGCAACCGCACGACCCACACTTTCGTCCGTGTTGTCTGTGACTTGGCGGTTGATGTTTCTCTGCTTTCTCTGTGTGCTGTATAAATCTTCGATATGGAAGAACCTACCACACGAGCAGTAACAATTTGCCGACGTTCGAATTCACTTACATCTGAAAATAATGCATTCATAACCACATAGAATATTTTTCTAACCTCGACTGACACTTGCAACGCACTGAGGACACTGTGCAGGTCCCGTCAAATACAACAGTACAACCTGCAGGCTTGTCTATGATCTACTGCATTTACGTTCAATCTCTAATTTCTCGCAGCGTTTCCTGATATTGTCCAACACCTACAGATTACTTAGACGCAAGTCGTAAATTTCAACACTCTCTATTAAAAGCGAGAAACAAGAGACGGGCTGATGGAGAGTCCACCATCTGGTTTTGGCGGACTTTGAGGCGTGGCTGTGACATGTCCTCTCACAGATCTCACAAATTTCGAAGTTCTTCTCGACTCTCAGTTGGTAATTAAGATGATAAATCAGCGACAAACACGATCTGTGTGGTTCTCGATTTCTATTTTAGACAGCGTGAAACAAACCGCATGATGATCTGAACTTTTGGTGACGAGATATTTGAATTTTGATTGAGCGCTCTAATAATAACTGACGGAAGGGGCGGCGGCGTCCGCAAGCAGCCACTGTTGCATAGTATTGCGATGGAGCGCCCAAATACGTCAGGTCTTTATGGTGGAGGTTCAGACCGCGCTGTCGGAAACTGTGGAAGTCTGGCTTAAGAATACACAAAAGAGGCAATAAATAAAAGTTCGTTGCGGTTTTCAGGGACAGCGTGTGTGTGTGTGTGTGTGTGTGTGTGTGTGTGTGTGTGTGAGAGAGAGAGAGAGAGAGAGAGAGAGAGAGAGAGAAACAGAGACAGACAGACACGCAGTGAGCAGAGGGACCCGTCCCAGGCTGTGCAGCTAAGAAAAGACTTAACTTGTATGTAAAACTGTTTGATGGACTGTTATATGTCTCTCCACTGGAGGAAAAATGTCTGGCTTAATATTTATAAAAAGGGAAAGTACCGTGAGCCCGGAATTTCTCCTGGCGTATAAAATTTTCAGACAACTTACGGGAATTCAGCCAGGTAGTATTTACAGCGGCCGCCGATATTTCGGCAGGAGTACACCCCGCCATTTTCAAGGCATAAACTGTAACGGACAGGCGACGTAGAAGCAAATTTCAAACCTCGGTTCTTGGAGTAATTCAAGAAAGATAACATACACACATGGAACACTAGTGCCACCAAAGTTGACCAAGGACAGAGATATCGATAGTGAAAGACTGCGAACTACCAGCATCAAGATCGGCCACCTCAACTGGAAAAGTCTGGAGGGGTACTTCGTACCTTGGTACAAAGGGCACATGTCATTTCCGACAATGAGCTGGCCAAATGAGTTGGCCCATCCTGAAGATACATTTCGTCAGAATGGTTGTAGTGAAAGACAGACTGAACTGTGCATCGGGTGACTGATGATAATATTGAGTCCACACCTAAGTCTAAGGCCTTTTTGCCTTACGCAGGAAGCACTTCCAATAAGATCGGTCGTATTTTACGGAAATACGATGTGAAAAGTGTTTTCCGACCTCCATCTAAAATTAGACCGCTTTTGGGTTCTTTTAAGAACGATCATGGTTTGCGTAAGGTGGATGTATCTCACATTCCTTGTAGCTGTGGCAGGACCGATGTACTGAGTATAAAAGGCACATACGATTACAGAAGTTGAGTAGATCTGTTATTGTAGAACATTGTTTGGATATTGGTCATGCTATGTTAAGTAACACTACCGAGATATTGGCATGCACGTCCAGCTATTGGGACAGTGCTATTAAGGAAGCTGTTGGGATTAAATTAGTCAACAACCTTGTAAGCACGGTGGAGGTGTTTGTTTACACACTGCTTGGAATCCTGCTCTCTCTCTCTCTCTCTCTCTCTCTCTCTCTCTCTAGTCAAAAGACAGAGGGGCAGAGTCAGTGTTACCTCACCTGGCAGTTCGTAGTCTTTCACTATCGATACCTCTGACTCTGGTCATCTTTGGTGACATTATGGTTCAATGTGTGTGTGTTATCTTTCTTGAATTACTCCAAGAACCGAGGTTTGAAATTTGCTTGTACGTCGCCTGTCCGTTGCAGTCTTTGTCTTTAAAATGGCGGGGTGTACTCCCACTGAAATATAGGCGGTCGCTGTAAATATTATCTGGCAGAATTCCCGTAAGTTGATTGTAACAAGGGGAAGTATTAGTGAAGCGGACTGTCTGAAGTCACTGTAGCCCAAGAAAGTTAGAAGTGGAGATGTCGGACCCTTGTTTAGCAGAACGTATCAGATGTTGGTCGAGATAGGATGTGTGTCACACGGCAACTACAGCTCCCTAGGAAGTGTTTTTAATTGGTGTTGATAAAGCATTATTTGAATATTGTGTAGACTTAGACGAAGATAGTGTAATGCATGAAAATTACACTCCTGGAAATTGAAATAAGAACACCGTGAATTCATTGTCCCAGGAAGGGGAAACTTTATTGACACATTCCTCGGTTCAGATACATCACATGATCACACTGACAGTACCACAGGCACATAGACACAGGCAACAGAGCATGCACAATGTCGGCACTAGTACAGTGTACATCCACCTTTCGCAGCAATGCAGGCTGCTATTCTCCCATGGAGACGATCGTAGAGATGTTGGATGTAGTCCTGTGGAACGGCTTGCCATGCCATTTCCACCTGGCGCCTCAGTTGGACCAGCGTTCGTGCTGGACGTGCAGACCGCGTGAGACGACGCTTCATCCAGTCCCAAACATGCTCAATGGGGGACCGATCCGGAGATCTTGCTGGCCAGGGTAGTTGACTTACACCTTCTAGAGCACGTTGGGTGGCACGGGATACATGCGGACGTGCATTGTCCTGTTGGAACAGCAAGTTCCCTTGCCGGTCTAGGAATGGTAGAACGATGGGTTCGATGACGGTTTGGATGTACCGTGCACTATTCAGTGTCCCCTCGACGATCACCAGTGGTGTACGGCCAGTGTAGGAGATCGCTCCCCACACCATGATGCCGGGTGTTGGCCCTGTGTGCCTCGGTCGTATGCAGTCCTGATTGTGGCGCTCACCTGCACGGCGCCAAACACGCATACGACCATCATTGGCACCAAGGCAGAAGCGACTCTCATCGCTGAAGACGACACGTCTCCATTCGTCCCTCCATTCACGCCTGTCGCGACACCACTGGAGGCGGGCTGCACGATGTTGGGGCGTGAGCGGAAGACGGCCTAACGGTGTGCGGGACCGTAGCCCAGCTTCATGGAGACGGTTGCGAATGGTCCTCGCCGATACCCCAGGAGCAACAGTGTCCCTAATTTGCTGGGAAGTGGCGGTGCGGTCCCCTACGGCACTGCGTAGGATCCTACGGTCTTGGCGTGCATCCGTGCGTCGCTGCGGTCCGGTCCCAGGTCGACGGGCACGTGCACCTTCCGCCGACCACTGGCGATAACATCGATATACTGTGGAGACCTCACGCCCCACGTGTTGAGCAATTCGGTGGTACATCCACCCGTCCTCCCGCATGCCCACTATACGCCCTCGCTCAAAGTCCGTCAACTGCACATACGGTTCACGTCCACGCTGTCGCGGCATGCTACCAGTGTTAAAGACTGCGATGGAGCTCCGTATGCCACGGAAAACTGGCTGACACTGACGGCGGCGGTGCACAAATGCTGCGCAGCTAGCGCCATTCGACGGCCAACACCGCGGTTCCTGGTGTGTCCGCTGTGCCGTGCGTGTGATCATTGCTTGTACAGCCCTCTCGCAGTGTCCGGAGCAAGTATGGTGGGTCTGACACACCGGTGTCAGTGTGTTCTTTTTTCCATTTCCAGGAGTGTATGTCGAATGATGCACCGTAACTCAAATTACTGTCGCCAAGTTGAATGATGCTGATTAACTAAGCGTATATTATCTCAGTGATGTTGATAGATTGCAACTGATCGCCTTCTGGTCACGAAACAGGTATTTAAATTATTTTGTGTCTTGGGAGATGTCGTGTGACTTATTGCAAGTAGATACAAAACTATCCTAGCGCTTCGTTACTAACTCTCGGGCGGAGTTAGAAAGAGCCTTCATGATGAGAGGAAGTTTTCAGTTATGTAAGCTCTATGAATTATGATGGGCACATTTGTCACCCTTGCATAATTGTTGTAACGATGTACATGAATCAAACTCGAAGACCCAGGGCCTCAACAATATACGAGGGGCGCTCCAAAAGAAATGCACACTATTTTTGTAAAAATACAGTTTTAATTCTGCTAGTGTGAAAGTTTTACAGTGTGTAGATACACCCTTCCCGCTTGTTTTCAAACTTAGTCCAACCTGTTCCCGTGAGTGGCGCCGTCACAGCATGTCTTCAACATGGCTGCTACACTTGACGTTCGTCAGAAGCAACGTGCTGTTATAGAGTTCCTGTGCTGTGAAAACGAGACAGTGGGAAACATCCACAAGAGGTTGAAAAAGGTGTGTGGAGATGCTGCTGTCGATCGCAGTACAGTTAGTCGGTGGGCAAGCAGGTTACGTGATGAAAGCGGACACGGCAATATTGAGGATTGTCCTCGCAGCTGCAGGCCTCGTACTGCACACACTCCAGACAATGTGCAGAGAGTTAACGAATTGGTGACTGCTGACAGATGTATCACAGTGAACGAATTGTCACGCTACGTTGGGATAGGGGAGGAAGTGTTTGCAGAATACTGAAAGTGTTGGCGTTAAAAAAGGTTTGTGCCAGGTGGGTTCCCAGGATGTTGACAGTGGCTCACAATGAAACAAGAAAAACGGTATGCAGCGAAGTTTTGGGACAGCACGAGAATGGTGGAGATGAATTTCTTGGGAGAATTATGACAGGTGATGAAACATGGCTCCATCATTTTTCATCAGAGACGAAAAGGCAATAAATGGAGTGGCATCACGCAAATTCACCCAAGGATAAAAAATTCTAAACCACACCTTCTGCTGGAAAAGTTATAGCTGCAGTGTTTTTCGATTCCGAAGGACTCTTGCTTGTGGACATAATGCCAAGTGAAACCATCATAAATTCTGATGCATATGTGACGACACTGAGGAAACTTCAACCTCGACTGAGTCGTGTTCGATCACATCGGCAAAATCAGGCTGTTTTGCTGTTGGACGACAATGCACGGCCACATGTCAGTCAAAAAACCATGGAAGAGATCACATTGAAACACCCGCCTTACAGTCCTGACCTGACTCCATGTGACTATCATCTCTTTGGGAAACTGAAAGACTCGGAACAAGGTTTGAAAATGATGACTCCCTTGTGCACGCTGCCAACAGTTTCTCCAACAGGTTGGTCCAGAATTTTACCGTGTGGGTATACAGGCGCTGGTTCCAAAATGGCGCAAGGCAGTTGAGAGGGATGGAAATTATGAGGAGAAATGAAAATATTGTTCCTAAAGGATGTATCTACACACTGTAAAACTTTCAAACAGGTAGAACAAAAGATGGATTAAAAAAAATAGTGTGCATTTCTTTTGGAGTGACCTTCGTATTACGATTCTGTTTGTTCTTTCTTTGATGTTGTACCAATCTCTCCGAGAGAATGGTTGTGTTCAAATAAAGTGTAAGCAGATGAGTAGCTGCATAACATGTTAGGTGAGATAAACTTAACAGGTCGAGTATGTGAGATTGTAATTCTAAAACGCAGCGCCAGAAGGTAGACCTATATCATCACTCAGCACATCTTTCAGTCTTCCGCTTACTGTGTCTGGCGGTTTTTACTGTGTTACTTTGTAAGTTAGGGTTAGGGCTGTTATTTTCTCCTCTGCTTAAAGGGGTGTACTCATAGATCAGGAATAATTAGTTGGGGAATTTTTAATTACGGCTGGTATTATTTCGATTTGCTCCAAAATTGCTACATCGAATTAAATTCAGTCAATTGAAGGAATGTAGCATTCTTCAATTTCAGATTAATGATAGTGGCAAACAAATGGTTCAAATGGCTCTGAGCACTATGCGACTTAACTTCTGAGGTCATCAGTCCCCTAAAACTTAGAACTACTTAAACCTAACTAAGCTAAGGACATCACACACATCCATGCCCGAGGCAGGATTAGAACCTGCGACCGTACCGGTCGCGTGTTCCCAGACTGTAGCGCCTAGAACCGCTCGGCCACATTGTCTGGCAGTGGCAAACAGAAGCAAGCTCTATCACAGGCGCAAAGAAATTGCTGTGGAGAGGTTAACAGACCAACAGATGTAAGAAACATTTGACGTTGAACTACAACACAGATTTCAGGTTCTCTAAGCAGGTTGGCAAAAGTTTAGACGATTATCTACATGTTGGAAAGAACATCTCAGGATTTAAGACACATCAAAGGAAAGAATAGTTCTGTGATGACACGTGGAATGAAATTAATCGCAGGGAATAACTGCAACAAAAGTTACATCTTTGTAAATCTATAGAGCAGAAAATCGAAGCAAATAAAGGATATATGGAGGCAGAGAAGAGGCAGTAAGTAAGACAAGGAATTATAAAGGAGCTGTACAGTATTACCAAGAATCTGTCAATGAAGAACTTTTAGACTTGAAGGACCAGTTGACAGCAAGGATGGGTGATAATTATGAGCCAACAGGCAAAGCTACCGTGATGGGAGGAGCGTTTGAAGGAGCTGCTAAATGAAGAAGACAATAAAGAGGAACAAGTTAGAGGTGTTCCAGTGGAAGTCGAAGCGGATGAATGTACACATCTGCCATGACCCACAATGGACGAAATTAGGATTGTTTTGAGAAGCCAAAAATTGCAAAGGCTCCCGTCCTAGGTAACGTAGCGCCAGAGATCTTCAAAACCGAAGTCAAACTTGCTGTCAAAATGCTTCACCCCTTGCTGAAGGATATTTGGCTCCAAGAGAAAACCTCAACGGAGAAGAAAAATGCGTTCACGGTAAAGCTCCCAAAAAAAAGGAAATTTATTGGATTGTCAAAACTGGAATGATATTACCTTACTGTCAATGCCCAGCTAGGTCCTCACTGTAATTATTTTAAATGTGCTTAAAGGCTGACTTGAAAATCGATCACGTAGAGGACAGGTCGGTTTCCGGGCACAACTCAGTATTATTGATCTTGTTAATACTCTTACGCTTATCGTAAAGCATAGTGAGGAATTCCAGGTACCCAATTACCTGACATTCACTGATTTTCAAAAGGCCGTCGATTTGGTGGAACATCAAGTGCTATGGTATACGACAGGAGATGGCTACAAATGTTATGTGCGAAACAAGGTAAATCTCACAGATAAAATTGACGTCAGAACCAGAGCCATGCGGGTTTATTTTGTCACCAACACTTTTAACTTGTCATTTCTCACTTATGAGAAGAATCACAGCAGCCGTAAGAGAGGAATCCAATGAGGGAGCCATGAACGTTCGGAGGATTTCGATTTCGCAGGCAATACAGTTTTATTAGATCAAAGACTGACGAGTATGAAAGCTAAATTACTCCCTCTGAAGAAAGAAATGGCGATCGCTGACCTCAGACAAGTAAAGATAAAAGAATAGAAATGAAAGTGAATTCTGGAATCTCACCAGGAGACACTGGCTTGTCGAAGCAGTGACTGTGTGGGCACAGAGGCTTGTGTGTTTTTACGAATTAGAGGACTCTGCTAATGACAGGGTGTCCCATGCCAGACAAGCGCCAAAGGATGAACAAGACGAAGAGTGTCCCACAACGCCCATTTCTCCTTTATTCACTCCCATAGTCGTTCCCCAATTTTCTGGAAACCTATCCCAAGGTGTGATGCGATCGATGACGAGGAGTGTTTCCGGAAGTAGATCACACGATGGACGAGTGGAAGAAGTGGAAATTATCACTGAGACGTTGGACTGGGTCGAGATTAAACACTTTTCTGAAGCTTAGAAGGGAAAGCTCAAAGAATTAATAGAAAATGGTAGTAAATAATGGCTTTCTAAACATAAATGGAAGGTGTTAAAAGGTCTGGAACTCACGAATTAAAAAAAGAAGAGTTTCATAATGAAGGAAGTAAAGAGACTTCCTTCTCAGGAAAATAGGATCCAGAAAAAGGTTCGTCAAGTAACAAGGAAACTACAGTCTCAGTTTTCGGGGATGGCAGTTATCCTAGCCGGCAGAAATTGCCGAGCGGTTCTAGGCGGTTCAGTCTGGAACCGCGCAACCGCTACGGTCGCAGGTTCGAATCCTGCCTCGGGCATGGATGTGTGTGATGTCCTTAGATTAGTTAGGTTTAAATAGTTCGAAGTTCTAGGGGTCTGATGACCTCAGATGTTAAGTCCCATAGTGCTCAGAGCAACTTGCAGTTAAGTGGTTCTACGTTCTAGGGGTCTGATGACCTCAGATGTTAAGTCTCATAGCGCTCAGAGCAATTTGCAGTTATCCTACAGGGATATCCGCTAGTCAGTACAACCATACAGCAGGTGGGGCTTATACAGTTATTCTACAGGGATATCCGCTAGTCAGTATAACCATACAGCAAGTGGGGCTTATGCAGATGTCTGTTTTTGATATGACTGGGGAGGATGTAAGTCCAGACCTCAAATTCAATAGGATTTATCTGGGCAACAGTGTGCTTATCTTTGTTTGTGAGGGAATGCAAACAGTGGATTGGCTTAAGAATATGGTGCACAAGGTACCACCGTGGGAGGAAGCGAAGCCGCTGGTCGAGACAGCGGCTGAGGTCTTCAGGACCGCAAATATATCAATCTGGGTATCGAAGCTTTTGAAGGTTACTCCCTGAAAGACTGTGATCGACAAAATATGGGTGCAGATCCATAAGGTCTCAATAGAGGACTGATAGGTAATTAAAAGATTGCATCCGATGGCAAAAACCTTGTGTCACTCAGCGAATTGTCCCTGAGGGCAATACGAGAATAGGACCTGAAGTTGTCGTTAGGATTCTCGCAGGCTACCGTTAAGATAACGGAAGTAATGGGAAGCAAATATGACAGTAAAATGGAGCCACCAAGCGTAGCAGATCAACCTGCAATAGAGTAAAGTGGCAACTGCTCCCTTGAGTCCTTTGTTGGGAACACAGGTTGTGGACGTGGCCCTGCTCTAGGAACTCAGTGCATATGGAGAGGGCGTTTCAGGCCTCGGAGGAAGTGGAACCAAGTTGATTTATGCTGGAAATAGGACTACAGAATTTATATTTATGTTAACAATTAAATTTCGTTCATACCGATGGGGGACTTTTGTTCCAGGGGCTTAGTGTCCACCAGGATAAAACAGAGGGAGGAAGCACAAGGTAATCTGTATTGGCGTCAGTTTACCTTCCTCTCGAGGACAGTACTCCTTCTTCCCAGGAAGTGAGGAAACTGGTAGACAGCTGCATGAAGCTGTTGTTGTGATGCCAATGTTCACAACGATGTTCACAACGTGGTGTGGAGAAAAAGGGACACCAACGGCAGTGAAGAGTACCTACTCGGATATCTACTGGAGAGTAACTTGGAAATCTTGAATAGGGTTATGGAACCAGTCTTCACGAATAGAAGAAAGGAAGAAGTAGCTGACATAGCTTTTGGGTCCGCTGTAATGGGTGGTTATGTCAAATAAATGGCATTTGGTGTTTGAGCCCTCCCTATCTGACCACATGTGAATTAAGTCTGAGGCTGAGAAGGCTGTTAAACAGCCCTCCCTATCTGACCACATGTGAATTAAGTCTGAGGCTGAGAAGGCTGTTAAACAGGCCACGGCTTGTGTTCTCGAAGTCTTCCGCGCCGGCATACATGAATGAAACGTTCTCGGTTTTCCAGCCTCGTCAATTCAAGTTACGAGATATGTTGCGCCCTGTTAAAGACGGAATTGCTCTTCGAGTGCCCGGTGTGTATGGTGTACACTGCGAATGTGGCACCATGTACACTCCTGGAAATGGAAAAAAGAACACATTGACACCGGTGTGTCGGACCCACCATACTTGCTCCGGACACTGCGAGAGGGCTGTACAAGCAATGATCACACGCACGGCACGGCACAGCGGACACACCAGGAACCGCGGTGTTGGCCGTCGAATGGCGCTAGCTGCGCAGCATTTGTGCACCGCCGCCGTCAGTGGCAGCCAGTTTGCCGTGGCATACGGAGCTCCATCGCAGTCTTTAACACTGGTAGCATGCCGCGACAGCGTGGACGTGAACCGTATGTGCAGTTGACGGACTTTGAGCGAGGGCGTATAGTGGGCATGCGGGAGGCCGGGTGGACGTACCGCCGAATTGCTCAACACGTGGGGCGTGAGGTCTCCACAGTACATCGATGTTGTCGCCAGTGGTCGGCGGAAGGTGCACGTGCCCGTCGACATGGGACCGGACCGCAGCGACGCACGGATGCACGCCAAGACCGTAGGATCCTACGCAGTGCCGTAGGGGACCGCACCGCCACTTCCCAGCAAATTAGGGACACTGTTGCTCCTGGGGTATCGGCGAGGACCATTCGCAACCGTCTCCATGAAGCTGGGCTACGGTCCCGCACACCGTTAGGCCGTCTTCCGCTCACGCCCCAACATCGTGCAGCCCGCCTCCAGTGGTGTCGCGACAGGCGTGAATGGAGGGACGAATGGAGACGTGTCGTCTTCAGCGATGAGAGTCACTTCTGCCTTGGTGCCAATGATGGTCGTATGTGTGTTTGGCGCCGTGCAGGTGAGCGCCACCATCAGGACTGCATACGACCGAGGCACACAGGGCTAACACCCGGCATCATGGTGTGGGGAGCGATCTCCTACACTGGCCGTGATCGTCGAGGGGACACTGAATAGTGCACGGTACATCCAAACCGTCTTCGAACCCATCGTTCCACCATTCCTAGACCGGCAAGGGAACTTGCTGTTCCAACAGGACAATGCACGTCCGCATGTATCCCGTGCCACCCAACGTGCTCTAGAAGGTGTAAGTCAACTACCCTGGCCAGCAAGATCTCCGGATCTGTCCCCCATTGAGCATGTTTGGGACTGGATGAAGCGTCGTCTCACGCGGTCTGCACGTCCAGCACGAACGCTGGTCCAACTGAGGCGCCAGGTGGAAATGGCATGGCAAGCCGTTCCACAGGACTACATCCAGCATCTCTACGATCGTCTCCATGGGAGAATAGCAGCCTGCATTGCTGCGAATGGTGGATATACACTGTACTAGTGCCGACATTGTGCATGCTCTGTTGCCTGTGTCTATGTGCCTGTGGTTCTGTCAGTGTGATCATGTGATGTATCTGACCCCAGGAATGTGTCAATAAAGTTTCCCCTTCCTGGGACAATGAATTGACGGTGTTCTTATTTCAATTTCCAGGAGTGTATATTGGACAAACAATTCGCACGGTTGCGGACCGTTGTACTGAGCACAAGCGCCATATAAAACAAAGGGAGCTTGACAAGTCGGTCATAGCGGAGCATTGACTAGAAAACTAATATAAAATACAGTTCGAAAATACAAAAGTGTTGGCACATGCGTCTACATATGGGGACTGCGTTATAATGGAAGTGGCTGAGATTCGTTTAAACAACAACAATTTCAACAGAGACCAGTGATACACACTCAGCAGGGCATGGGGGCGGGCGTTGGACATCGAAAGAAAGCAAAGACAGATGCGCGACACAGGGGCGGCAGTTTCAAACCTGGCGCCTGCCCCTGGCGCCACCTGACGTCACTGGTGCTGCCACGGGCAATACGAGTAGCTCGGCTAGCTGCCCGGGCCGACTTACGCGCGTGCGCCACATTAGTCGATGTGATTGGCTGCTGACGATGTCATCATGCCTCTACAAGCGAGAAACCGTAGCAGCCCAGGCAGTCAGTGAACTCCTGACGACGATGGCGGAGATGGCCATCGAAAGCTCGAGGATTTTATTCGAAATGACGCGACTGGAAAATCGAGAACGTTTTATTCAAATGGTTCAAATGGCTCTGAGCACTATGGGACTTAACATCCGTGGTCATCAGTCCCCTAGAACTTAGAACTACTTAAACCTAACTAACCTAAGGACATCACACACATCCATGCCCGAGGCAGGATTCGAACCTGCAACCGTAGCAGTCACGCGGTTCCGGACTGAGCGCCTAGTACCGCTAGACCACCGCGGCCGGCACGTTTTATTCAGACCACGGCTTACAGGAATCCTACGAAAACAGAGTGAGACTCATACAGGGAAAACCTAAACTCACGCGTTTCTGAAGGCAGAACTTCGATAAGACATCCAGCAGATTCAGAGGAAATGCCAGACTCACTGACTGCTATTATGACTTCGCGCTGAGAAAACTGCCAAGTGTCCAATAAGTGCACATACAGAAATGAACCTTGATAAAAACAATCTGGAAACGCAAAAGGAGCGAACAAGAAAAATGTTCGATACTGCAAGAAAGAAAAGACAATGGACAAAATATCGGGAGACTCTTGTCAAGTAAAACCTCGCGATTAAGAGAGGCTTCTATCATCCTGGGAGATATTGTGGAGGAAATGGAAGGTACAGCTACTTGCGCTAGACTTCATGAAACAGTCACTAGAATATCAACTAATCCACGAGGTACTCTAAGAACGGAGGACGGTGAGTGTAGAAGGACAGTGAGTGAGATGCTGGATATGCTCCTTAAGACTCACTTCTGTCTGTGCACTCTGATAGATAAGACAGACCAGTAGTCAGTCCCTGAGAAGCATTGATTTACAAGTAATCTAAGGGAGAACTGCGAATCTGCCTGAGAATGTGCTGATTTAAATGAAATAATAATAAAAAATAAATACAGTGGGCGGTCGGAATGTTTCAATCAGTCGGGCATTCAGGAGTAGTCTCGGAAATGCCGGCTGGCAATGCAGTAACTTCCAGCTGCTTCAATAATCCTTTCAGTGTAAGGTGGGAGAAGTGGAAGAACGAACCATGACACTGTTCAGGCACCGGTTGGAATCTTACCAGCTCTACTGCAAAAACAAGAGAGGGATTAACTAAATATGTATGTAGACTGATTAGGTTCACCTTAGCAGCAGGTATCGTTCCTAATGCTTGGAGGACAGTCAGGGTCGTTTTCATTCCGAAGCCAGCTAGAATTGATCATACCACGTGTAAGCGTATGAGATTGATCACTTTGTCCTCCTTTCTTCTAGAATTATTACAGAATCTGGTTACTGTGCAAGTTGGGGCAAAGAGGTTAATTGAGGTTCCTCTACAAGTAAACCAACAAGCATATCTACCAGGAAAATCATGTGAAACAGCACATCTCCAGCTTGTTGAGGAGATGGCAAGAGCTCTAAACTTTCAGAAGACTGCCATCTACATCTTCCTGAATATCGGAGAGGGGAGGGGATATTTTTAACAATATGACCTTGGAATCTGTCCGTGAGGAGGGGTTTTGTTCCCACTGTCGTGAACCTAGTAGTGAGTGGACTCATTGGAGTGTTAAATACTAGAGGCTACTGTTTCAAGGACACACAGTTGATGTAGTCACAGTAATACCTGGCAGATATGCCGAGAAAACTGTTATACTATCATTTACGAGGAAGCATAAATACTACATGTACTGGAATCTCAAGCTTGTTGACGAAACTTTAGCAATGCAGGGTGTAATGAAGTATCTAGGGATAAACCTGGATGCTAAACTATGATGAACCCCTCACTTAAAGAATACATATTCCAAGGCAAAAGGAGCTCTTATTAACACTGGAAGGACCTGTGGTAAGAACTGGGCTAGAAACACCAGGCATATGTACTGGATATACACCACTGTAATAAGGGCTATGACAATTTATAGGACTATATTATGGTGAAGTAGACTAGAAGTTGGCTGCTAAGGAGCTTGAAAATGTACAGACATTGGCCTACTTAGCCATAACAAACGGAATTAGCAGCACACCCACTGCTGGGATGGTAACCACGGTAAACATGCCCCCATTACACCATTGGGTTACAGTCGGGCAGTGCAAGGGCGTACAGGTTAAAAACTGGAAATAACTGGATACCTTTAGGATAGCTAGAATCTCATGCCAATACAGTGAGTATGATAAATACAGGAGTAGTCGGGGAAATGCTGGCTGGCAATACAATAACTTCCATCTGCTTCAATAATCCTTTCAGTGTAACAGTTGGAACATGGGAGAAGTGGAAGAGCGAACCACGACACCGTTCAGGAGACTTAATCTGGTTTACTGACTGGTCGAAAACAAATGAAGACGCTGGGCCTGGCGTATACGGAATGCAACCGAGATTCGAGAGAGCAGTCTGTCTAGGGAAGCTGACCACAGTATTCCAAGTGGAAATGTCCGTTCTCAGAGTGTGCACGTAAAAGAATTTGCATAGTTGATACGAGGATCTTGGCATCTACATTTATTCAGACAACCAAACAGCTCTGAAATCTCCTATCAGTCCCTGCAACAAGATGAAAGATCGTAGCTGAACGCCACGAAGTCCTTCTAAGACTATGGTAAAGCAAGATGGTAAATCTGATGTGGCTCCCTCGTCACTCACAAATTAATGACAATAAACAAACTGATAGACTGGCCAGGGCGCGACGACTCTATTTATTGGATCGAAACCTGCCCCAACCATCACCAGGGTGATGGTAAAACCAAAACTATGTAGCTGGACCAGGAGGCAGCACATAGAATATTGGGCTATAAACCAAAAACAAGAACATGGCAAACAAACGATAGCAAAAACGTTTATCAAGAGAAGTCTGTAACCGTAGACTTGAATAGGAGGTAGGCCTACTGACTGACATGAGAACTTTGAGAAACACATACACAAAATGGTTGTGAAGAGAGAAGCCCCTATATGTAGACTACGTGATGAGAGAGATGAAACTGGACCACACCTAATTTTCCAGTGACAAGAATTGGAGGTCAAAAGACGCGATGTATTCGTCTCATTAACTACTGAAGAAATGTGATCTACCAATGAACTAGTAAATGACAGAAGAAAAGTATTTTTATAGCCATCAGACGTACACATTCAAGTGCTAAAGAGCACTTTCGGTTGTTACAGCTAACATCACTGGAAGAAAACATTACATCAGATGGGTCAAAAATGCATGCTACTCATAAATGACTCATCAACCTAAGAGATACAACGATGTTCCACAGAGGTATGCTACGCAACGTCATACAGTGTCCAGTCACATTAACGTGCCCCACCTGCCAAAAGCCTGACTAAGGACCTTTTGCAGCGCAGACCGCTGAACGACACGCAGGAAGACAGTCAGCGACATGGATGTGGACTCGTGCCGACTCCAGTGCCATATCAGTGCCGTCTCCATCTGCACTAGGTTCCTCGTTTGAGAGTGCATGGTGTGAACATCCTGATCGAGGTGGTGCCACAGATTCTCTATTTCGTTTAAATCCAGGGTGTCCGGTGGCCAGGGGAGTTCGGCAAACTCATTCTGATACCCCTCGAGCCATGCGAGCTATATAACATGCTTCATTGACCTGCTGGTAGATGCCATCAAGCCGGATAAAAGCAAACTGCATGTAGGGGTTGATATTGTCCCCAAGGATAGATGCATATCTGTGTTGATTCATTGTGTATTCCAGAAAGACAAAATCATGCAGGGAATGGCCTCTGGTGAGGGACAGCCTCGCTCGCCGATGAACAGCAGCTAGCATGGGTGCATGGAGGCCTATACGCACCAAGGTTCACTGAATGATTATTGAGCAGACACTGTTGGTACCCCTTTGGTTCATCTGGGTAGTCAGTCGCACATCTTATTTGTCCTTATACATCTAAGCTGCCGTTGTTCACTCACCTCATCTATGACCCATGGTACACCACAGCTGCCTCGGCGTCAGCTTTGGATAGCACGACTTTTGCCTTCCACGATATACTTTAACCATGGTAGCACGCGGAAAATTTACAGACTTAGCCGTTTCGGAAATGCTTTCGCCGTTGGCCCAAAAGCCAGCAGCCATGCGCATCTGGACATCAGATGAATACCTCTGTTTCTGCATTACGGCAATGATTGGACTGTTTTCACGTTACCCCCCCTCCTCATCTCCCCCTCCCCCAAGATACGTATGTATGCACTGCTGCTAGTGCTGTCACCTAGTGACTGTGAGAGTTTATTGCACATTGACATCTAACATATGCGGCAACCATATTAATGTTACTGGACCGTGTACATTGGACTGTCACCTACTCGTGTGATTTATGACGTAAAAAAATTGCTGTATGTGTGTTTTACATACCACTGTGGAGCATTGTATTTGGTATGCCGAAACCGGGGACCTAGATGTGATGGAGAGGCTTCGCCCCACCATAGCCCTCAGTGGGTCACAACTCGCACAACAGGTCACAGCAGTCCACTCACCCCACCGCCGCCCCACAAATTGGTGCACCCCCACCCTTGTGGGAACGTCTCGTACCATACGAGTCTAACGCCAACGTTTGCATGATACAGCAATTATGGTGTACGCGTACTTGGAGACAGGGTTTGTGCACCAATTACAGACATAGTGTAACTGAGGCGGAATAAGGGGAACCAGCCTGCATTCGCCGAGGCAGATGGAAAACCGCCTTAAAAACAATCCACAGGCTGACTTGCACAGCAGACTTCGACACTAATCCGCCTGGCGGATTCGTGCCGGAGACCGGTACGCCTTCCCGCTCGGGAAGCAGCGCGTTAGACCGCGCGGCTGCACAGGTGGGCTAACCATCAATCAGTAGTATCCATCATTGATCCTTGTGATGTAGTGTTTTACTTCCAGTAATGATGGTTATAAAAACCGTCACCAGTAAAGAATAAATATGAACGTTTACAGCTTTTCTTCAAATGATCAGCAACTGTAGGACTGTATAAAGCAATAACTAGTATATGGCCTCTTACTACTCATTAAGGTACTGGGTGGCTGGACTAGAATCACAGTGAGCGAAACCACACAATAAACTCATTATCGGTGCGAACAGTAGTGGGCTGAGACCACTGTTGTTTTTGGTTTTTGTTTCCCTGCGCAAATCAAGTCTAATTTTGGCAACAAGGATGTGCGTCTGTTTTTAGGGGAGCAGCAGGTAAAGACTGACTGGCAAGTGAATCTTGTATGTGGGTGGTGTGGTGACAGAAGACGGCGCTGCAGAAGATTCGGAGAACCACGTAAAGAAGGCAAATGCTGCCTTCTTACCGTTGTATCCAGTAAGATGAAACAGAAGCATCACATGTAAAACAAAAATTCGGTAATATAATACAAATCTGAAGGCTGCCCTTCTGTACGCCTGTGAAAGTTGGAATGTAGACAAGAAGATAATAGCACAGTTGGAAAGCTTCAGAGGTAGGTATCTCTGGCGCTTCATAAATGTCTGGTGGCCAGGAAAAATAAGTAATGAGGTGGTCTCGACAAAAACAAAGCGTATACGTGTAGAAGACCACATATGTGAGAGAAAGTGGATGGGGCTGAGAGACACATTGAGAAAGCCAGATGGAGCAAGCGAGAAGGCGCTGGAATACAATGCCGAAGAAAAAGGGAAGAGAGGCACGCCTACGTACACACGGAAGAGGACGGTGGAAGAGGAAACTAGGAGAGTGGACAGTACCTGGTGGAACTGAGGGAAAGGGTCAGAGAAGGCCTATGCCTTCACAGGGTCACTGGTACCCGGTTTTTATGATAACAGTCAACTCCGTGACTATGTACTGCAGTCTCGTTTATGCAGTACAACGCCACGAGCATAAAAATTAGCTCAAAAGACGATAAGGTCGTTATATAGTCATATCTTTTGGTCAAAGCTGCATTAGACTCGTATCAGTTGAACAGCTTCGGATGCCATAAAATCATTGTTTCGTAATGTGCAGCACATTTAGAGTTGGTTGTCATATATGGACCTACATATGGCCCTTAACAATTTGTACGTAAAATGGAACTTACGATATAAGATGGATGGTGACGACACTACACACCGTTGGTCACGCTTATTCTATTAGTACTTGGAATTCTACAGGGTTGTCCATTGATAGTGACCGGGCCAAATATCTCACGAAATAAGCATCAAACGAAAAAACTACATAGAACGAAACTCGTCTAGCTTGAAGGGGGAAACCAGATGGCGCTATTGTTGGCCCGCTGCCATAGGTCAAACCGATATCAATAGTACGTAAAGAGATATGAATGTTTGAGTTGGATCACTTTTTTCGCTTTGTGATGGATGGCGCTGTAGTAGTCACAAACGTATAAGTACGTGGTATCAATTAACATTCTATCAGTACTGACGGTATTTGCTTCGTGATACATTACCCATGTTAAAATGGGCCATTTACCAATTGCGGAATAGGCCGATATCGTGTTGATGTATGGCTATTGTGATCGAAATGCCCAACGGGCGTGTGCTATGTATGTTGCTCGACGGCATCCAAGTGTCCGGACCGTTCGCCGGATAGTTACGTTACTTAAGGAAACAGGAAGTGTTCAGCCACGTGTGTAACCTCAACCACGACCTGCAACAAATGATCATGCCCAAGTACGTGTTTTAGCTGCTGTCGCGGCTATTCCGCACATCAGTAGCAGACAAATTGCGCGAGAATCGGGAATCTCAAAAACGTCGGTGTTGACAATGCTACGTCAACATCGATTGCATCCGTACCATATTTCTATGCACCAGGAATTGCATGGCGACGACTTTGAACGTCGTGTACAGTTCTGCCACTGGGCACAAGAGAAATTACTGGACGATGACAGATTTTTTGCACGCCTTCTATTTATCGATGAAGCGTCATTTACCAACAGCGGTAACGTAAACCGGCATAATATGCACTATTGGGTAACGGAAAATCCACAATGGCTGCGACAAGTGGAACATCAGCGACCTTGGCTTGTTAATGTATGGTACGGCATTATGGGAGGAAGGATAATTGGCCCCCATTTTATCGATGGCAATCTAAATGTGCAATGTATGCTGATTTCCTACGTAAAGTTCTACCGATGTTACTACAAGATGTTTCACTGCATGACAGTATAGCGATGTACTTCCAGCACGATGGATGTCCAGCACATAGCTCCCGTGCGGTTGAAACGGTATTCAATAGCATATCTCATGACAGGTGGATTGGTCGTCAAAGCACCATACCATGGCCCGCACGTTCAACGGATCAGACGTCCCCGGATTTCTTTCTGTGGGAAAAGTTGAAGGATATTTGCTATCGTGATCCACCGACAACGCCTGACAACATGCGTCAGCGCATTTTCAATGCATGTGCGAACATTACGGAAGGCGAACTACTCGCTGTTGAGAGGAATGTCGTTACACGTATTGCCAAATGCATTGAGGTTGACATTATTTTGAGCATTTATTGTATTAATGTGGTATTTGCAGGTAATCACGCTGTAACAGCATGAGTTCTCAGAAATGATAAGTCCACAAAGGTACATGTATCAGATTGGAACAACCGAAATAAAATGTCCAAACGTACCTACGTTCTGTATTTTAATTTAACAAACCTACCCGTTACCAATTGTTCGTCTAAAATTGCGAGCCACATGTTTGTGACTATTACAGCGCCATCTCTCACAAAGCGAAAAATGTGGTCCAACTAAAACATTCATATTTCTTTAAGTACTACACGAATATGTAATAAAAGTGGGGGTTCCTATTTTAAAAAAACGCAGTTGATATGCGTTTGACCTATGGCAGCGCCATTTAGCCGTCGAACCATAGCACCATCTGATATCCCCCTTCAAGCTAGACAAGTTTCGTTCTTTGTAGTTTTCTCGTTTGACGCTTATTTCGTGAAATATTTGCCCCGTTCACGATCAATTCACCACCCTGTATATTCATATCTTATGGTCAAAGCTCCATTAGACCCGTATCAGTTGAACAGCTTCGGATGCCATAAAATCATTATTTCGTGATGTGCAGCAAATTTAGAGTTGATTTTCATATATGGACCTACATATGGGCCTTAAAAATTCGTACGCAAAGTGGAACTTACGATATACACTCCTGGAAATTGAAATAAGAACACCGTGAATTCCTTGTCCCAGGAAGGGGAAACTTTATTGACACATTCCTGGGGTCAGATACATCACATGATCACACTGACAGAACCACAGGCACATAGACACAGGCAACAGAGCATGCACAATGTCGGCACTAGTACAGTGTATATCCACCTTTCGCAGCAATGCAGGCTGCTACTCTCCCATGGAGACGATCGTAGAGATGCTGGATGTAGTCCTGTGGAACGGCTTGCCATGCCATTTCCACCTGGCGCCTCAGTTGGACCAGCGTTCGTGCTGGACGTGCAGACCGCGTGAGACGACGCTTCATCCAGTCCCAAACATGCTCAATGGGGGACAGATCCGGAGATCTTGCTGGTCAGGGTAGTTGACTTACACCTTCTAGAGCACGTTGGGTGGCACGGGATACATGCGGACGTGCATTGTCCTGTTGGAACAGCAAGTTCCCTTGCCGGTCTAGGAATGGTAGAACGATGGGTTCGATGACGGTTTGGATGTACCGTGCACTATTCAGTGTCCCCTCGACGATCACCAATGGTGTACGGCCAGTGTAGGAGATCGCTCACCACACCATGATGCCGGGTGTTGGCCCTGTGTGCCTCGGTCGTATGCAGTCCTGATTGTGGCGCTCACCTGCACGGCGCCAAACACGCATACTACTATCATTGGCACCAAGGCAGAAGCGACTCTCATCGCTGAAGACGACACGTCTCCATTCGTCCCTCCATTCACGCCTGTCGCGACACCACTGGAGGCGGGCTGCACGATGTTGGGGCGTGAGCGGAAGACGGCCTAACGGTGTGCGGGACCGTAGCCCAGCTTCATGGAGACGGTTGCGAATGGTCCTCGCCGATACCCCAGGAGCAACAGTGTCCCTAATTTGCTGGGAAGTGGCGTTGCGGTCCCCTACGGCACTGCGTAGGATCCTCCGGTCTTGGCGTGCATCCGTGCGTCGCTGCGGTCCGGTCCCAGGTCGACGGGCACGTGCACCTTCCGCCGACCACTGGCGACAACATCGATGTACTGTGGAGACCTCACGCCCCACGTGTTGAGCAATTCGGCGGTACGTCCACCCGGCCTCCCGCATGCCCACTATACGCCCTCGCTCAAAGTCCGTCAACTGCACATACGGTTCACGTCCACGCTGTCGCGGCATGCTACCAGTGTTAAAGACTGCGATGGAGCTCCGTATGCCACGGCAAACTGGCTGACACTGACGGCGGCGGTGCACAAATGCTGCGCAGCTAGCGCCATTCGACGGCCAACACCGCGGTTCCTGGTGTGTCCGCTGTGCCGTGCGTGTGATCATTGCTTGTACAGCCCTCTCGCAGTGTCCGGAGCAAGTATGGTGGGTCTGACACACCGGTGTCAATGTGTTCTTTTTTCCATTTCCAGGAGTGTATGATGGATGGTGACGACACTGCACACCGTTGATAACGCTTATTCTATTAGTACTTGGAATTCGATAGTTGTTATGTATCCAATTCTGCGAAGTGTTAACGACTGGACATGCATTATGCCAATAACAGTAAATGTTCTTGTTTACTTTACGCCAGAGGTTAGCCAGTACTGGACTGAACAACCAGCTTATACAGCAAAGGAAGAACTGAACTAGAGCTCACCTCTGTGTCTGTTTACTTCCATCACAGAACTAAGAGAAAAGCGTCATGCAGCGACTAAAGCTCTGTGAGTGAAGTGTTAAAAACAAAGTGTGCTACGTTTCGTTCACAATGACTTTTAAGTTCAATTATACAGAAAAACATAAAGGCAATAGAAGAAGATATTTCTGCAGATAATACATTCCAAATGTGATTTTTATCACAAACACAATAAGCATTTGTTGACAATGGATCTGAATATGATCGCTCAGGTGAATGTAAAAAAAAATTTGAAGATTGTGACAAGTACAGGGTGGCCATAACGTCTCGACCCATTTCTAAGAAACAGTGAATGACTTACATAACATAACATTATGATCCATCTCTGTGATAACGTGGGCCTATTTTTTTCAGGATAATGAACAAGAATGCTTATGATAGAAGAACACATGGCTGATGTTAGTCCGCGACTGCGCGGTTTATCTTACCTGGAGGTGCAACTGGTATTAATTGAAAGACGCCCGAATGCCTCAAGACATCTCTTAAGAAACGATTTTGACTTTCCGAAATCAACGGTTTTGAAAGTTTTACACTTAAAATTAAAAAAAAGTATGATATTCGTGTACTTCACAAATTAGGCCACGAAGATTACGCAGCTCGCAAAGCTTCGTGTAACGTTTCCTAGCGGTTGCACACAACGAAACCTCGTGGATCACTTTTTTTTTAAATGATGATTCCACATTCCACATCTGCTTAACAGTTAATAAACGTATATGCCGCATTTTGGGCAACGAGCCACTTTAGGCTATCACAGATCAGCACCAGAAGTGAATGTGTGACTTGAAATCGCATAGACGACAATTTATGGAAACCTCATTTCTGTAGAAGGTACAGCTACAGGAAGCATTTACCTTGGAATGTAGGAGGAATTCCTGGAACAAAACTTCAGTATGGAGGCACTGCTGACAGGAAGGAGCATCTCCTCGTTTTGCTCTCGTAGCAACGCATTACGACGGGTACCTCAAGCGAGAAATGTATACATAGACTGACAATAACACATAATTGAGAACTGCGTAAATGCATCAATTGTTTCTCAGATATAGTTCGAGACTTTATGACCACCCTGTGTTACACATAGCAAACAAGAAGTAAAATGCCGAAAAAGTATAAGGAACATTGTGATATTTACAGCAATAATCAGATGACGTTCAGTACAAATCTAAGAAATAAAGAACATTCGGTATTTAGTCCATAAAATTTTCTAGAGACCTTCCATAAAGCCCGCATCTCGTGGTCGTGCGGTAGCGTTCTCGCTTCCCACGCCCGGGTTCCCGGGTTCGATTCCCGGCGGGGTCAGGGATTTTCTCTGCCTCGTGATGGCTGGGTGTTGTGTGCTGTCCTTAGGTTAGTTAGGTTTAAGTAGTTCTAAGTTCTAGGGGACTGATGACCATAGCTGTTAAGTCCCATAGTGCTCAGAGCCATTTGAACCATTTTGAACCTTCCATAAAACTGACAAAGTTGAATGGTATCAAAGATCTCCACATAAATTCTAAATAATCATGATCAAGTGTTGAACGAAGAAACAATGCTTGAAAATAGGAGTATCAGGAATTCTTGTGACCCGAAGTTAACATGTCCCCTATTTTCATAAATAGCGGACTTTGAGTTTTGCATGTTGCTATGCAGTAAGTTTTTGCGACAGTTATCGCTGGATTCTATGTAGTAATGCATCTAGCGTATGAACATTATTTAGCATTGTAAAGGTGACTGAGCGTCTAAATTTCACAAAGGTATTTTGGATACTTTTTTATATAAAAGTGGTCGAGTTCCAGCAGTTACAATGTGTTCTTATTGATAACGCGTGGTTCCATTTTCGATTTCAAGTTCGAAATTGTTAAAAATGAAAAGTATTTAGCTTATCGCGGTTTCATCATAGTTTTGTGGAATTATTTGTTTCACAGAGAGCACGCGCTTGCCTCGCTGATATTAACCAACTTGACGGTAAAAGTGAATTATCAGGATCAGGATGGTGCTGTAAAAGCTGCACATCGGCTTTCGGTTTCTTCGACATGTCGTTTCTGTTTTCACATTTGTTTTCCATCTCCGTTCAGTGTGTTCGTGGATGCGAGCCACTAATAGATATTGGAAAATAAGGCATAGTTCTAGATCAATGAAATGTTGATTTTTGAATTCGTTGTATGATTAACATCAAACTGGTAGTATATTACCTATAATACATAGTATTTTTTATGGCTCTCCTTGTCGGTGTACTGAACGAAACGCAGTTGCCGTCATAATACCTTATTCAAAGAACTTAAGCACAAGTTGTGCTACATATAACCTATAGTTGACCACATACTGCCATAATTGTAAATAGGCGTACCGCTGAGTATAAGATTGCTTGTTCCTGTGCAGGTTGAATACTCTGAGAGTGGATAGCCTTTGCTATGATCTACTCAAGAACATTTAACAAGACGCCTGTTGAGATGTTACGTAATTCACAGAATTTAATGAATGGTGAAAATCGAATGCACGGACTAAAAGGCTATGTATGATCATTGCTGCAGACTGCTCTTACTATATGTACCTTTTCGTTGGTTTCTTATTTATGCACGCAGTTTTAGGCTTACTTTTATGAGTATTCCTAATATGCAGTTCTAAATGTGCTGCATATACAAGATAATCATTTTTGAGTCACCCAAGGCTACTCATGTTTAACGTAATCACCCTTTCTATGATATGTCTTATGTGGGTACATTCTACATCTACATTTATACTCCGTAAGCCATCCAACGATGTGTGGCGGAGGGCTCTTTACGTGCCACTGTCATTACCTCCCTTTCCTGTTCCAGTCGCGTATGGTTCGCGGGAAGAACGACAACCGGAAAGCCTCCGTGCGCGCTCGATTCTCTCTAATTTTACATTCGTGATCTCCTGGGGAGGTATAAGTAGGGGGAAGCAGTATATTCGATACCTCATCCAGAAACGCACCCTCTCGAAACCAGGACAGCAAGCTACACCGCGATGCAGAGCGCCTCTCTTGTTGATGGACTACATTTTATAAGGACTCTCCCAATGAATCGCAACCTGGCACCCGCCTTACCAACAATTAATTTTATGTGATCGTTCCACTTCAAATCGTTCCGCACACATACTCCCAGATATTTTACAGAAGTAACTGCTACCAGTGTTTGTTCCGCTATCATATAATCATACAATAAAGGATCCTTCTTTCTATGTATTCGCAATACATTATATTGGTCTATGTTAAGGGTCAGTTGCCACTTCCTCCATCAAGTGCCTATCCGCTGCAGGTCTTCCTGCATTTCGCTGCAATTTTCTAATGCTGCAACTTCTCTGTATACTACAGCATCATCCGCGAAAAGCCGCATGGAACTTCCGACACTATCTACTAGGTCATTTATGTATATTGTGAAAAGCAGTGGTCCCATGACACTCCCCTGTGGCATGCCAGAGGTTACTTTAACGTCTGTAGACGTCACTCCATTGAGAACAACATGCTGTGTTCTGTTTGATTAAATCTCTTCAGTCCAGCTACACAGCTGGTCTGATATTCCTTAGGCTCTTACTTTATCAGGCGACAGTGCGGAACTGTATCGAACGCCTTCCGGAAGTCAAGGAAAATGGCATCTACGTGGGAGCCTGTATCTAATATTTTCTGGGTCTCATGAACAAATAAAGCGAATTGGGTCTCACACGATCGCTGTTTCCGGAATCCATGTTGATTCCTACAGAGTAGATTCTGGGTTTCCAGAAATGACATGATACGCGAGCAAGAAACATGTTTTAAAATTCTACAACAGATCGATGTCAGAGATATAGGCCTATAGCTTTGCGCATCTGCTCGACGACCCTGCTTGAAGACTGGGACTACCTGTGCTCTTTTCCAGTCATTTGGAACCTTCCGTTCCTCTAGAGACTTGCGGTACACGGCTGTTGGAAGGGGGGCAAGTTCATTCGCGTACTCTGTGTAGAATCGAATTGGTATCCCGTCAGGTCCAGTGGACTTTCCTCTGTTGAGTGATTTCAGTTGCTTTTCTATTCCTTGGACACTTATTTTGATGTCAGCCATTTTTTCGTTTGTGCGACGATTTAGAGAAGGAACTGCAGTGCGGTCTTCCTCTGTGAAACAGCTTTGGAAAAAGGTGTTTAGTATTTCAGCTTTACGCTTGTCATCCTCTGTTTCAATGCCATCATCATCCCAGAGTGTCTGGATATGCTGTTTCGAGCCACTCACTGATTTAACGTAAGACCAGAACTTCCTAGACTTCTGTCAAGTCGGTACATAGAATTTTACTTTCGAATTCACTGAACGCTTCACCCATAGCCCTCCTTACGCTAACTTTGACATCGTTTAGCTTCTGTTTGTCTGAGAGATTTTGGCTGCGTTTACATTTGCAGTGAAGCTGTCTTTGCTTTCGTAGTAGTTTCCTAACTTTGTTGTTGAACCACGGTGGGTTTTTCCCGTCCCTCACAGTTTTACTCGGCACGTACCTGTCTAAAACCCATTTTCGATTGCCTTGAACTTTTTCCATAAACACTCAACATTGTCAGTGTCGGAACAGAAATTTTCTTTTTGATCATTTAGGTAATGTGAAATCTGCCTTCTATTACTCTTGCTAAACAGATAAACCTTCCTCCCTTTTTTATATTCCTATTTACTTCCATATTCAGGGATGCTGCAACGGCCTTATGATCACTGATTCCCTGTTCTGCGCTTACAGAGTCGAAAAGTTCTGGTCTGTTTATTATCAGTAGGTCCAAGATGTTATCTTCACAAGTCGGTTCATTGTTTAAATGCTCGAGGTAATTTTCGGATAGTGCACTCAGTATAATGTCACTCGATGCTTTGTCCCTACCACCCGTCCTAAACATCTGAGTGTCCCAGTCTATATCTGGTAATTTGAAATCTCCACCTAAGACTATAAAAAGCTGAGAAAATTTATGTGAAACGTATTCCAGATTTTCTCTCAGTTGTTCTGCCACTAATGCTGCTGAGTCGGGAGGTCGGTAAAAGGAGCCAATTATTAACCTATCTCGGTTGTTGAGTTTAACCTCCACCAATAATAATTCACAGAATCTACCCACTTCTACTTCACTACAGGATAAACTACTACTAACAGCGACAAACACGCCACCACCGATTGCATGCAATCTATCCTTTCTAAACACCGTTTCTGCCCTTGCAAAAATTTCGGCAGAATTTATCTCAGGCTTTAGCCAGATTTCCGTACCTATAACGATTTCAGCTTCGGTGCTTTCTATCAGTGCTTGATGTTCCGGTACTTTACCAACGCAGCTTCGACAGTTTACAATTACAATACCGACTGCTGATTAGTCCCCGTGTGTCCTGACTTCGCCCCGCACCTTTTGAGGCTGTTGCCCTTTCTGTACTTGCCTGAGGCCATCTAACCTAAAAAACTGCCCTGTCCACGCCACACAACCCCTGATACCCGTGTAGCCGCCTGCTGTGTGTAGTGGACTTTTGACCTATCCAGCGGAACCCGAAACCCCACCACCCTATGGCGCAAGTCGACGAATCAGCAGCCCACACGGTCGCAGAACCGTCTCAGCCTCTGATTCAGACCCTCCACTCGGCTCTGTACCAAAGGTCCGCAGTCAGTCCTGTCGACGATGCTGCAGATGGTGAGCTCTCCTTTCATCCCACTAGCGAGATGCAGTCTTCACCAAATCAGATAGCCGCCGGAAGCCAGAGAAGATTTCCTCCGATCCATAGCGACACACATCATTGGTGCCGACATGAGCGACCACCTGCAGATGGGTGCACCCTGGCATCCAGAAGGACCCTTTCCACATCTGAAATGACTCCCCCCGGTATGCACACGGAGTGCACATGGTTTTCTTCCCCTCTCTTGCTGCCATATCCCTAAGGCCTGACGTTGGAGCTCCCAACTATCAGTAAGCCCACCCTGTGTGAAGATCAGTATCAGCCTGAGACAGAGTCTGAAACCGGTTCGTCAGACAAACTGGAGAGGCCTTCCGTTCAGCCCTTCGGGGTGTCTTTCGCCCCCTGCCACACCTTTAGACGACCTCCCACTCTACCACGGGTGAGGGGTCAGCCTCAATGTGGGCAGTATCCTGGACAGCCACAGCCGTAGTCCGATCGGAGAATGCGTGGGACGAGCTGGCTATCCCTGACAAACCCCCATCCGTACCCCCACAGTGATGCCCATTGGCAACAGCCTCAAGCTGTGTGACTGAAGCCAACACTGCCTGAAGCTGCGAGCAAAGGGATGCCAACTGAGCCTGCATCCGAACACAGCAGTTGCAGTCCCTATCCATGCTAAAAACTGTTGTGCAAAGAACGTCTGAACTAATCTACACAGAGTACAAACAATTCGACAAAAAATTTAAACGGTTATTAAAATACAAGATTGCCTAGTTAATGCAGTAATGCTGCTACTTGCGCACTGCTGACACACTGCTCGGCGGCAGAAGGAGACTACGCTATTTTACACTATTCAGGTACTAAAACGCGATGCTACAACTCTCAAATACTATAATACGCCCGAAATTTATGAATTAAACAATGAAAGTACCAAAAAACACGCAAAGAAATTAAGAATTAAACTATGTAACAAATAAGTGAGCTAAAAGTATACGACCTGCTGCTGGCAGCTGCTTATCCAACGGCGGCTGGGAGCACACTGGCTGTGACCAACCGACACTGGCCGTTCAAAACAAAAACGGAAGACAGACGACTACGCGAATTTACACATTAGGCCTGTATATATTTTAGACAGCATATTCGTTTCGCTATATTGTCTACAGGTCTGTTTGATTATGGAGGTTTGTTGGAACTAACTGGAGAAACAAAAGTTGAAATTTACTGCAGTTTTTATCGAAGATATGTCGTTTTATAATTTTACTTGTATTCGAACTGCAAAAGCTGCCGCGTTGTGTGGCCACGTGGTTTGAGGCGCCATGTCACGGATTGTGCAGCCCCTTCTGCCGAAGGTTCGAGTCCTCCCTCGGACATGGGTGTGTGTGTTGTTCTTAGCATAAGTAGTCTACTATGTAAGTCTAGGGACCGATGACATCGGCAGTTTGGCCCCTTAGGAATTAGCGCACATTTGAACACTTGCAAAAGCTGCAAAATTTTACGATGCCGTTGAAGTTTAGAATGTAGGCACACACAGAGTCCAGACTGTTTAATTATTTGAAATAACAGATTGTTCTCATTGTGTCTATCAAGCAACACTCTACGTTAAGGATGAACAATTCAACTGGAAAACAATATACAGAAGATTAAATTTGCATACCGTAATCAAACTGATATATAAAATGTACTTGAAATTTCCATAAAAATTAGGAAATTGTTTGTCTGTGTAAAAATGCTGAATATTTAATGTTCTGGATATGATCCATGACCGCAGTGGGCGGAAAGCTATTTAGTGAAGCTAATGGAATTTCGGTGTTGATAAAAAACATGATTTCGGGCTGCTTGCATAAATTTATTAGTTTTCCATTCTGTTGTTAATAATATCCGAATTTAAACTTTACGCATGACTGTAATATGCTTGGAATCTTTCACACTTAAATAAATTTCACTGTAAATCGGAAACACGTGTTTGGTTTGCAGTAGAAATTCAGTGAAATTTTGCCTAGATTATTTCACTGTCCATGTAAGTTAACGCTGCTTCAAAAAACAGCAGTTGTGCACTCTCATTCTCTGATTCTTATGCGTAATGATGTTTGCATACTTTCTGTATGAAAGCTAAGAGTCAAATCAACGAAGGCAAATATTAATTCTGCTGTTTATCCTGCCCACTCATACGACTCGCTACTTCAATCACCGAAGCGCTTCATTTGGCCAGCTCGATATAATACGCCGCAACGAGAGCCATTTACTCTGCGCAGGCGAAAAAGAGAAGCAGCGAATGCGATTACGAATTAAATTCACTGTAAATTCGAAACGAGGCAGCGTTCCCTGTATTTATATTAGTAATTTATTGGATATCACGTAACGTATTTTCGTCATATGGAATTTCATAAATCAACAGTAAGCCTCTTTTGCTGCGCAAAATTAAAGAAAAAATAATGCCTGTGTCTGTGTGAGCTGTATAATATTCAATATCTTTTTCAGATAAAACAACTTTGTCATAATAGTATGTGAGAGATTTTCTGTCGTTGCCATGCTAATTTCATCTCTCGAACTGATGCTCTATCGCCTGATGGTATCGACTGCTACGTGATGACTGTATTTTTAGTCATCAGAGTAGTTTTTCCACTGGCTCAGTTGTTTCTAGGTAAGCATTTAGCTGTATCTTCTAAATCAACAACACCAGTTGCAACGAACTTGATCGTTGCTTCACTGTTAAGCAACGTGACACATTTCTTTCTCTATTTCTTCTACTCAAGTACATGACATCTAAAGTCTTGTATGAAGATGGTATCAGTTATTTCTTTATTTATTTATTTACACGTCAAGTTCCGTAGGACCAAATTGAGGAGCAAATCTCCAAGGTCATGGAACGTGTCAGTACATGAAATTACAACATAAAAGTAATAACAGATAAAAATAAATGTTCATGAACCTGAAACAAGTCAGTCCTTAAGTTTAAGTAAACGCTATCAGCAATACAATAAGAATCACCTTAATTTTTCAAGGAACTTCTCGACAGAATAGAAGGAGTAACCCATGAGGAAACTCTTCAGTTTCGATTTGAAAACGCGTGGATTACTGCTAAGATTTTTGAATTCGAGTGGTAGCTTATTGAAAATGGATGCAGCAATATACTGCATACCTTTTTGTTCGAGAGTTAAGGAAGTCCGGTCCAAATGCAGGTTTGATTTCTGCCGAGTATTAGCCGAGTGAAAGCTGCTTATGTTTAGGACTAAACTAATATTGGTAACAAGAAACGACAATAAGGAATACACGTATTGAGAGGCCAATGTCAAAATACCGAGACTCGTGAACAGAAGTCGACAAGAGTTTCGTGAACTCACACTACTTATTGCCCGAACCGCCCGTTTCTGAGCCAAAAAATATCCTTGTAGAATGGAAAGAGTTACCCCAAAATATAATACCGTACGACATAAGTGAATGAAAATAAGCAAAGTAGACTAATTTTCGTGTCGAAGTATCACTCACTTTTGATACCGTTCGAATAGTAAAAATGGCAGTATTAAGTCTTTTAACAAAATCCTGAACGTGGGCTTTCCACGACATCTTACTATCTATCTGAACACCTAGAAATTTTAACTGTTCAGTTTCACTAATCATATGCCCGTTCTGTGAAATTAAAACGTCAGGTTTTGTTGAATTGTGTGTTAGAAACTGTAAAAACTGAGTCTTACTGTGATTTAACGTTAGTTTATTTTCTACAAGCCATAAACTGAGTTCATGTACTGCACTATTTGAAACCGAGTCAATGTTGGACACAACATCCTTTACTACCAAGCTAGTGTCATCAGCAAACAGAAAGACACTCCTGGAAATTGAAATAAGAACACCGTGAATTCATTGTCCCAGGAAGGGGAAACTTTATTGACACATTCCTGGGGTCAGATACATCACATGATCACACTGACAGAACCACAGGCACATAGACACAGGCAACAGAGCGTGCACAATGTCAGCACTAGTACAGTGTATATCCACCTTTCGCAGCAATGCAGGCTGCTATTCTCCCATGGAGACGATCGTACAGATGCTGGATGTAGTCCTGTGGAACGGCTTGCCATGCCATTTCCACCTGGCGCCTCGGTTGGACCAGCGTTCGTGCTGGACGTGCAGACCGCGTGAGACGACGCTTCATCCAGTCCCAAACATGCTCAATGGGGGACAGATCCGGAGATCTTGCTGGCCAGGGTAGTTGACTTACACCTTCTAGAGCACGTTGGGTGGCACGGGATACATGCGGACGTGCATTGTCCTGTTGGAACAGCAAGTTCCCTTGCCGGTCTAGGAATGGTAGAACGATGGGTTCGATGACGGTTTGGATGTACCGTGCACTATTCAGTGTCCCCTCGACGATCACCAGTGGTGTACGGCCAGTGTAGGAGATCGCTCCCCACACCATGATGCCGGGTGTTGGCCCTGTGTGCCTCGGTCGTATGCAGTCCTGATTGTGGCGCTCACCTGCACGGCGCCAAACACGCATACGACCATCATTGGCACCAAGGCAGAAGCGACTCTCATCGCTGAAGACGACACGTCTCCATTCGTCCCTCCATTCACGCCTGTCGCGACACCACTGGAGGCGGGCTGCACGATGTTGGGGCGTGAGCGGAAGACGGCCTAACGGTGTGCGGGACCGTAGCCCAGCTTCATGGAGACGGTTGCGAATGGTCCTCTACGGCGGTCCCCTACGGCACTGCGTAGGATCCTACGGTCTTGGCGTGCATCCGTGCGTCGCTGCGGTCCGGTCCCAGGTCGACGGGCACGTGCACCTTCCGCCGACCACTGGCGACAACATCGATGTACTGTGGAGACCTCACGCCCCACGTGTTGAGCAATTCGGCGGTACGTCCACCCGGCCTCCCGCATGCCCACTATACGCCCTCGCTCAAAGTCCGTCAACTGCACATACGGTTCACGTCCACGCTGTCGCGGCATGCTACCAGTGTTAAAGACTGCGATGGAGCTCCGTATGCCACGGCAAACTGGCTGACACTGACGGCGGCGGTCCACAAATGCTGCGCAGCTAGCGCCATTCGACGGCCAACACCGCGGTTCCTGGTGTGTCCGCTGTGCCGTGCGTGTGATCATTGCTTGTACAGCCCTCTCGCAGTGTCCGGAGCAAGTATGGTGGGTCTGACACACCGGTGTCAATGTGTTCTTTTTTCCATTTCCAGGAGTGTGTTTTAGAGCTACCCGTAATACACGTCCGAAAGAACAAATACCATCTTCATAGAGTTAAGGCTAACCGGCCGTTGACCTTCTTCTTCTGTGCTGCATGCACACGCATTGCCTGAACTCTTACGGGATTCGGTAAGACTGTCTGTCATGTGTAATGAGTGTAGTGGGCAGGGGCACTACGAATGTAGTGTGTGGACATGAAGCTGGGAATGTGCGTCTCTCGGGGAGCGTGCAAGGGATAAATCCCTGCAGTCACACTATCCTCTGTGCACTCGGTGGCTCAGATGGATAAAACGTCTGCCATGTAAGTAGGAGATCCCGGGCTCGAATCCCGGTTGGGGCACACATTTTCAACTGTCTCCGAAGATGTATATCAACGCCTGCCGACAGCTTAGGGTGTTAATTTAACTATCATTTCATTGTGCTGTGTGTGCCAGAAGATACGGTAAACAGTCATACACGTAGGAGGCTACACATAGTAATGCGAGGTTCAGTTTAGTTATCGACAAACACCATAGAGCAATGGTAGCAAGAATTCGGCAGCCATGCGCTGGCTCGTGTCCCATAGCACTCAACCTTGCACACACTCCCCCCGCCGCGCCGCCATTCTGTCTGAGCAAGAGGAGGGGGAAGAGGGGAGAACTGTGAATGCACAATATTTAGACAGCTATACTGTCGCACTTCTTACGAGTTCCCATCATATATCAAATTTCTCAACATTGTAGTTCACTATTGAAACACTACTTAATTCAATAATTTTTGGTACGCTGATGACACAATTTTTGTCTATTACAAACCGTCGGCATACGGACGGAGACGAAATTTAACAGATTTTCCCACTCAGGTTGCCACGTAAACATTTCGCAATCGAAAAAAACATCTTTCACACGCAGCCGGCCGGGGTGGCCGAGCGGTTCTAGGCGCCACAGTCTGGAATCGCGCGACCGCTATGGTCGCAGGTTCGAATCCTGCCTCGGGCATGGATGTGTGTGATGTCCTTAAGTTAGTTAGATTTAAGTAGTTCTAAGTTCTACGGGACTGATGACCTCAGAAGTTAAGTCCCATAGTGCTCAGAGCCATTTGAATAATTTTCACAGGCATATTGTTGTTATGTGGTCTTCAATTCGAAGAAGACTGGTTTGGTGCAACTCTCCACGGTACTCTGTCCTTTGTAGGCTCCCTCATCTTCGAATTCCTACTGCAACCTACATCTTTCTGAATCTGCTTGTATTCATCTCTTGGTCTCACTCTACGGTTTTCACCCCCCCCCCCCCCCAGCACACACACAGACACACTTCCTTCCAAACTGATGTGTCCCACGTACCGATCCCTTCTTTTGGTCAAATTGTGCCAAAACTTTCTTGTATCTCCAATTGTATTCAGTACTTCCTCATTAGTTCCATGGCCGACGTATCTAATTTTCAACATTCTTCTGTAGCACCACATTTCAAAAGTTTCTATTCTCTTTTTGTTAAAAGTATTTAACGGCCCTGTTTCACTTCCATAAATGGCTACACTTCGCCGACAGTTGTGGGCGAGCGGTTCTAGGCGCTTCAGTCAGGAACCGCGCTGCTGCTACAGTCGCAGGTTCGAATCCTACCCCGGCCACGGATGTGTGTGATGCCCTTAGGTTAGTTAGGTTTAAGTAGTTCTATGTCTAGGGGACTGATGGTTCAAATGGCTCTGAGCACAATAACTTCTGAGGTCATCAGTCCTCTAGAACTTAGAACAACTGAAGCCTAACCAACCTAAAGTCATCACACACATCCATGCCCGAGGCAGGATTCGAACCTGCGACCGTAGCGGTCGCGCGGTTCCAGACTGTAGCGCCTAGAACCGCTCGGCCACCCCAGCCGACGGGGACTGATGACCTCAGATGTTTAAGTCACATAGTGCTTAGAGTCATTTCAATTTGAGCTACACTCCAGACAAATACCTTCAGAAGTGGCTTCCTTACACTTAAATCTACGTTCGATGATAATAAATTTCTCTTCTTCGGAATTGCTTTTCTTGCCACTGACAGCCTACATTTTATATCCTCTCTATTTCGGTCATCATTAGTTATTTTGCTGGCCAAATAACAAAACTCACCACTTCAAGTGTCTCGATTCCTAATCTGATTTTCTTAGCATCACCTGATTTAATTCGATCTCAATTAGTTATCCTTGTTTTGCTTTTGTTGATTTTCATCTTATACCGTCCTTTCAAGACACTGTCCGTTTCGTTCAAGTGCTCTTCCAAATTCTTTGCTGTCTCTGACAGAGTTACAATGTCATCGGAAAACCTCGAAGTTTTTATTTCTTCTCCCAGAACTTTATTTCCCACTTCAAATTTTCCATTGCTTTCCTTTACTGCTTGTTCTGCACACATATTGAATAACATCGGGTACAGGCTACAACCCTGTCTCACTCCCTTCTCAACCGCTGCTTCCCTTTCATGCACCTGGACTCTTATAACTGCCGTCTGGTTTCTGTACAAATTGTAAATACCATTTCACACCCTGTATTTTGCTCCTGCTACCTTCAGAATTCCAAGGAGAGTGTTTCAGTCAGCATTGTCAAAAGCTTTCTCCAAGTCTACAAAAGCTGTACATGTAGGTTTGCTTTTCCTTAAGCTATCTTCTAACGTAAGTCATAGGGTCAGCGTTGCCTCGTGTGTTCCTACATTTCTCCGGAATCCAAACTGATCTTCCACGAGATCAGCTTCTACCAGTATTTCCAATCTTCTGTAATGAATTCGTGTTATTATTTTGCAACCGTGACCTATTAAACTGATAGTTCGGTAATTTTTCACACCTATCAGCAACAGATTTTTTTTGGAATTAGTATTAGCACATTCTTCTTGAAACTAAGGATATTTCACCTGTCTCATACATCTTGCACACCAGATGGAAGAGTTTTGTCATGACTGGCCCATCCAAAGCTACCAGTATTATGACGGAATATCGTCTACTACTACTTGTTTCGACTTAGATGTTTCAGAGCTCTGTGAAATTCTTCTTTCAGTATGATATCTTCTATCTCATCTTTATCTACGTCCATTTCTCTTTTATAACATTACTTTCAAGTTCGTGTCTCTTGTACAGACTGTCTATGTGCTCCTTCCGCCATTCATCTTTCCCTTCATTGCTTAGAATTGGTTTTCCATCTCAGCTCTTGATTTCAATATAGCTGCTTCTCTTTTCTCCAAAGGCATCTTTAATTTTCCTATAGGCGATATCTATCATTCTCGTAGTGAAATATGCTTGTTTGTCCTTACATTTGTCCTCTAGCCGTTCCAGTACAGCCATTTTGGGCTTCCTGTCAATCTAATTTTTTAAACGTCTGTATTTCCTTCCACCTGCTTCATTTGTAGCATTTTTAAATTTTCTCCTTTCATCAGTCAAAATCTATACATCTTGTGCCATCCAAGTGTTTTTGATGGGTCTCGTCTTTTTACCTGTTTGATCGTCTGCTGCCTTCACTATTTTATCTCTTAAAGCTACCCGTTTGTCTTCCACTGTATTCCTTTCGCTGTCCTAGCCAACTGTGGCCTAGAGTTCCCTCTGAAATTCCCAACAATCTTTGGTTGTTTCTGGTTCTGCCCCAGACATGTGTTAATTGAAATGTTGTAGCACATTTGTGGCCTCAGTGTGGAGACCTCAGTAAGGAGACATTGAAACTCTACGTGAGGGAAGCAAGTTAGACTTCCTGAACAGCTTTAGCATACAACTATTTGTCTTCAAAATGGGAAATATGAGGGCGTGCCTAAAAGTAATGCCTTCGATTGTTTTATGTGAAAATTCTTAAGGCTTTTTAAATAAAACAAGTATTAACATTCTACGTCTTCATACTTCATTTCTACAAATTTGTTTCAGATCGTAGTCAACCTGGTGATGTTTACACTTTTCCCAACGAGAACCAGTGTTCATCCCGTCATTGTAGAATGTCTGACTTTGCTGACGGAGCCACAACCTCACCTCTGATTGGGCCGTGTCGTCACTATCAAAGTGAAGCCCTCCAAGGTATCAGATGTAAATCCCATGTGGCCAAGGAGGATGATCGATGACAGTGACACCCAAAGTCTCGGACTGTTGCAGACATCGCAGCGATTGTGTGTGGTTTGTTATTGTCCTGCTCAAGGAAAGGGTGCCCCATGTATGGACGAATTCCTGGAATTCGCACTCCATTACAGCACTCTGTTTCTCAGGTACTGACATAGATACACACTACCATATTACACGTTACAAATCGGATCCCTCTAGTGACATGGGGCTGCAAATATAGAGACATAAAGAATAAAGATCCTGAGTGTTAATAACGTTTGTTTTATTTCAAAAGAGTTTTCATAGGAAAAATTCGGAGGCATTACTTTTCAGCACGCCTCGTACTTTGCAGACCAGTCAGTTACAACAGCACATGCTCACAGGCGCTTTCAAATGAGACAGCAAACGGTCTCGAAAACAACTCGAAAACAAATGTAACATTCTCAGTGTCCTCAAAACGTTTAGAAAACTGTCCGTGTAGTTCTTTCAAAGGCACAATGAATTTTTCAAACATCGCCTTTCCTTTAACACCAGTGAGCTTAAGGAACGGGGCTATGTTTATGAGAGTTGGTCTCTGTTACAATGGGATTTTCTTTTTAAATTCATCCTCGTCAGATCAGAAATAAATAGTTTCCCACCTTGCAGTATCTTATTGTGAGTGCTGTGTAGTTTTCGCTTTGTGATAGATGGCGCTGTAATAGTCACAAACATATGGCTCACAATTTTAGACCATCAGCTGGTAACAGGTGTTTTTTTTTTAATTAAAATACAGAACGCAGGTACGTTTGAACATTTTATTTCGGTTGTTCCAATGTGATACATGTACCTTTGTGAACTTATCATTTCTGAGAACGCATGCTGTTACAGCGTGATTACCTGTAAATACCACATTAATGCAATAAATGCTCAAAATGATGCCCGCCAACCTCAATGCATTTGGCAATACGTGTAACGACATTCCTCTCAACAGCGAGTAGTTCGCCTTCCGTAATGTTCGCACATGCATTGAAAATGCGCTGACGCATGTTGTCTGGCGTTGTCGGTGGATCACGATAGCAAATATATTTCCACAGAAAGAAATCCGGGGACGTCAGATGCGGTGAACGTGCGGGCCATGGTATGGTGCTTCGACGACCAATCCACCTGTCATGAAATATGCTATTCAGTACCGCTTCAACCGCACGCGAGCTATGTGCCGGAATCCATCATGTTGGAAGTACATCGCCATTCTGTCAAGCAGTGAAACATCTTGTAGTAACGTCGGTCGAACATTACGCAGGAATTCAGCATACATTGCAACATTTAGATTGCCATCGATAAAATGGGGGCCAATTATCCTTCCTCCCGTAATGCCGCACCATACATTAACCCGCCAAGGTAGCTGATGTTCCACTTGTCGCAGCCATCGTGGATTTTCCGTTGCCCAGTAGTATATACTGTACCGGTTTACGTTACCGCTGTTGGTGAATGACGCTTCGTCGCTAAATAGAACGCATGCAACAAATCTGTCATCGTCCGGTAATTTCTCTTGTGCCCAGAGGCAGAACTGTACACGACGTTCAAAGTCGTCGCCATGCAATTCCTGGTGCATAGAAATATGGTACGGGTGCAATCGATGTTGATGTAGCATTCTCAACACCGACGTTTTTGAGATTCCCGACTCTGGCACAATTTGTCTTGCTACTGATGTGCGGATTAGCCGTGACAGTACCTAAAACACCTACCTGGGCATCATCATTTGTTGCAGGTCGTGGTTGACGTTTCACATGTGGCTGTACGTTTCCTGTTTCCTTAAATGACGTCACTATCCGGCGAACGGTCTCGACACCTGGATGATGTCGTCCAGGATACCGAGCAGCATACATAGCACACGCCAGTTGGTCATTTTGATCACAACAGCCATACGTCAACACGATATCGACCTTTACCGCAATTGGTAAACGGTCCATTTTAACACGGGTAATGTATCACGAAGCAAATACTGTCCGAACTAGCGGAATGTCACGTGATACCACGTACTTATACGTTTGTGACTATTACAGCGCCATCTATCACAAAGCGAAAAAACTGGTCCAACTAAAACATTCATATTTCTTTCCGTACTACATGAATATGTAATTAAAAATGTGGATTCTTATTTAAAAGCTGGCCGGAGTGGCCGAGCGGTTCTAGGCGCTTCAGTCTGGAACCGCGCGACCGCTACCGTCGCAGGTTCGAATCCTGCCTCGGGCATGGATGTGTGTGTGTGATGTCCTTAGGTTAGTTAGGTTTAAGTAGTTCTAAGTTCTTGGGAACTGATGACCTCAGAAGTTAAATCCCATAGTGCTCAGAACCATTTGAACCATTTGAACCTCTTTAAGAAAACGCATTTGATACACGTTTGACTTATGGCAGTGCCATCTAGCGGGCCAACCACCGCGCCCTCTGGTTTACAGAAGGCAGTAGTATCGCGTGCATAAAGTATAAAAGGGCAGAGCATCGGCGGAGCTGTCGTCCCCCCCACCCTCTGGTTTCCTCCTTCCTCTCCACCCCACACCCGTTGCCACGCCTCTATCGCTGTATCCCTCCCTCTCTCCACCTCCACATCCTCCATCTCCTTCATCAGGGCAATTTCCAACGCCTCCCCCTCCCGGATGACGAACTTCGCCGTGACATCTACCCTTCCTTCCAACTATAACCTGGCCTTGTTCCCTCCCCCCTCCCCAGGGCTCCCTTTTTTCCTCTTCCCTCCTTCTCCAAGAGCGGATTTTCCTCCTCCCCCTCCCCCTGAGACCCTGCATCCCATACTTGCCTCTTTCCTTCCCACATCCCTCCCTACCTGGCCCTCTTCAGCGCGCCCCCCGCTCATCTCCCCCATCTCTTCCCCTCCCTCCCTTCTTCCAGTTTCCCTCATCTCCTTTGCGCCTGGCAGATCCTCTGTCTTGATCATGGTCAGTGTGCCACATCAGTGTTGTGTTTAGTGCTGTTTCTCCTGTGCGTCAAGAGGTGTGATTTTAATTGTGTACTGCCTTGAGGTTCGCCATCAGTGTTTGTTAAGTGCTACACCATCCATCGATACCTTTCATGCTCCAGTCATACTATGCCTTGTGTTCTTTTAATTGTCGCAGTGTGTGGATTTTTGTGTGTGCTACTTTTAAACAGTTTTCACAGTTTTGTATCTCCATTTTACAGTCACCCCGTTTTTTGCCTATTGCCTTCCATGATGATCCCCCTTTTTTATATCTATGTTCACCATTTTCTCTCCTTTGTTCTTTTTAAATGTCTTCTATTGTTTGTTCTATGTCTTTCGGCTGAAGAGGAGCGCATATGCTGCTGCCAGCCCGCCACGATGGGGAATTGAAATACAATAAAGGAAAAAAAAAACGGAGCTGTCATTTGTATTCAGATGATTCATGTGAAAACGTTTCCCTGTTGATTATGGCACCACGAACGCGGAATGGTAGTTAGTGCTAGACGCATGGAACATAGCATTTCAGAAATCGCTAGCGAACTCAATATTCCAAGATACGCAGCGTGAAGAGTGTGCCGAGAATACCAAACTTCAGGCATTGACACTGCCCACCGACAGCGCAGTGGATGACGGCCTTCACTTAACGATCGACAGCACAGCGTTTACGTAGAGTTGTCAGTGCTAACAGACAAGCAGCACTGCGTGAAATAACAACAGAAATCAACGTGGGACGTACGACGAACGAGTGCATTAGGACAGAGCGGTAAAATTTGGAATTAATAGGCTATGGGTGGCAGACGACCAAAGCGACCGCCTATGCTAACAGCACGACATCGCCTGAACCGCCTCTCCTGGTGTCGTGACCATATCGGTTGGATCCTAGACGACTGGAGAACCTCATCTGGGTCAGATGAGTCCCGATTTCAGTTGGTAAGAGCTGATGGTACGGTTCGAGTTGTAAGTAGGCTGTTTATGTTTTCTTATTGGTAACGCCATGTAGCGCTCTGTATGAAAATCACTGGCTGTGCTGTGTGCAGTCTGTGGCTAGTTTGCATTGTTGTCTGCCATTGTAGTGTTGGGCAGCTGGATGTTAACAGCGCGTAGCGTTGCGCAGTTGGAGCTGAGCCGCCAGCAGTGGTGGATGTGGGGAGAGAGATGGCGGAGTTTTGAAATTTGTAATACTGGATGGCATGAACTGCTATATATATTATGATTATTAAGGTAAATACATTGTTTGTTCTCTATTAAAATCTTTCATTTGCTAACTATGCCTATCAGTAGTTAGTGCCTTCCGTAGTTTGAATCTTTTATTTAGCTGGCAGTAGTGGCGCCCGCTGTATTGCAGTAGTTCGAGTAATGAAGATTTTGTGAGGTAGGTGATTTGTGAAAGGTATAGGTTAATGTTAGTCAGGGCCATTCTTTTGTAGGGATTTTTGAAAGTCAGATTGCGTTGCGCTAAAAATATTGTGTGAGAGTTTAAACAAAATCAAGTATAAATTTTTCTAAGGGGACGTTTCATATAACGTTACGTAGCGCTCTGTATGAAAATCACTGGCTGTGCTGTGTGCAGTCTGTGGCTAGTTTGCATTGTTGTCTGCCATTGTAGTGTTGGGCAGCGGCAGCTGGATGTGAACAGCGCGTAGCGTTGCGCAGTTGGAGGTGAGCCGCCAGCAGTGGTGGATGTGGGGAGAGAGATGGCGGAGTTTTGAAATTTGTAATACTGGATGGCATGAACTGCTATATATATTATGATTATTAAGGTAAATACATTGTTTGTTCTCTATTAAAATCTTTCATTTGCTAACTATGCCTATCAGTAGTTAGTGCCTTCCGTAGTTTGAATCTTTTATTTAGCTGGCAGTAGTGGCGCTCGCTGTATTGCAGTAGTTCGAGTAATGAAGATTTTGTGAGGTAGGTGATTTGTGAAAGGTATTGGTTAATGTTAGTCAGGGCCATTCTTTTGTAGGGATTTTTGAAAGTCAGATTGCGTTGCGCTAAAAATATTGTGTGTCAGTTTAAACAAAATCACGTATAAATTTTTCTAAGGGGACGTTTCAGAGTGTGCCGCAGACCTCACGAAGCCATGGATACAAGTTGTCTCTAAAGCACTGTGGAAGCTGGTGATGGCTCCAAAATGGTGTTTACTGAGTTTATATGGAATGGAATGGGTCCTCTGGCCCAACCGAACCTTTTATTGAGTGGAAGTGGTTATGTTTGGTTACTTGGAGACCATCTTCAGGACTTTCACTTCTCCAAACAACGATGAATTCTTGTGGATGACTCTGCACCGTATCACCAGACAAAGAATTGTTCGTGACTGGCTTGAAGAGCAATCTGGACGGTTTGGGTGAATGATTTGATCATCCGGATCGTCCGACATGTATCCCATCGAACATTTATAGGACGTAATCGAGAGTTCAATTCGTGCACAAAATCGTGCACCGTCACTACTTTCGTAATTATTGACGGCTATAGAGGCAGAAGGGCTAAATATTTCTGCAGAGGACATCCAACTACTTGTTGAGTCCACGCCACGTCGAGTTGCTGCATTACGCAGGGGAAAAGGAGGTCCGACAAAATATTAGGCGATATCCCATGACCTTAAGCTAAGCTAAGGTAAGCCTCAGTGTGGAAGCGGCAGTCAGTAGTTTCTTTCCTCGATTTCTAGGAAAATATGAGTTTGCGGACCACATATACTGTGATGATAAGTGCTCATTTTTATTATCTACCGAGCCTGTCCATTTAGAGCCTATTGGGCGTCATGAGATTTAGCGATCATTTTCTCAAAACAGCTGGGGAGGGTGGTTGAGCCAAATATTTTAGTTTTTAATTTTAGGTTGCAGATAAGATGAGCACCTGCCAAATCAGATGGCCGTGGTATGACGTCCTCGCCTTCTGAGTATATGATGCTGTTCCATTTCGTATCGCTACAAATAGTTACCTCCTCGAAATTGTATAAGTTTACCAATTGCGATTGTGCCTCATTGACTTTTAGTCATAAGATAATACACTCCTGGAAATTGAAATAAGAACACCGTGAATTCATTGTCCCAGGAAGGGGAAACTTTATTGACACATTCCTGGGGTCAGATACATTACATGATCACACTGACAGAACCACAGGCACATAGACACAGCCAACAGAGCATGCACAATGTCGGCACTAGTACAGTGTATATCCACCTTTCGCAGCAATGCAGGCTGCTATTCTCCCATGGAGACGATCGTAGAGATGCTGGATGTAGTCTTGTGGAACGGCTTGCCATGCCATTTCCACCTGGCGCCTCAGTTGGACTAGCGTTCGTGCTGGACGTGCAGACCGCGTGAGACGACGCTTCATCCAGTCCCAAACATGCTCAATGGGGGACAGATCCGGAGATCTTGCTGGCCAGGGTAGTTGACTTACACCTTCTAGAGCACGTTGGGTGGCACAGGATACATGCGGACGTGCATTGTCCTGTTGGAACAGCAAGTTCCCTTGCCGGTCTAGGAATGGTAGAACGATGGGTTCGATGACGGTTTGGATGTACCGTGCACTATTCAGTGTCCCCTCGACGATCACCAGTGGTGTACGGCCAGTGTAGGAGATCGCTCCCCACACCATGATGCCGGGTGTTGGCCCTGTGTGCCTCGGTCGTATGCAGTCCTGATTGTGGCGCTCACCTGCACGGCGCCAAACACGCATACGACCATCATTGGCACCAAGGCAGAAGCGACTCTCATCGCTGAAGACGACACGTCTCCATTCGTCCCTCCATTCATGCCTGTCGCGACACCACTGGAGGCGGGCTGCACGATGTTGGGGCGTGAGCGGATGACGGCCTAACGGTGTGCGGGACCGTAGCCCAGCTTCATGGAGACGGTTGCGAATGGTCCTCGCCGATACCCCAGGAGCAACAGTGTCCCTAATTTGCTGGGAAGTGGCGGTGCGGTCCCCTACGGCACTGCGTAGGATCCTACGGTCTTGGCGTGCATCCGTGCGTCGCTGCGGCCCGGTCCCAGGTCGACGGGCACGTGCACCTTCCGCCGACCACTGGCGACAACATCGATGTACTGTGGAGACCTCACGCCCCACGTGTTGAGCAATTCGGCGGTACGTCCACCCGGCCTCCCGCATGCCCACTATACGCCCTCGCTCACAGTCCGTCAACTGCACATACGGTTCACGTCCACGCTGTCGCGGCATGCTACCAGTGTTAAAGACTGCGATGGAGCTCCGTATGCCACGGCAAACTGGCTGACACTGACGGCGGCGGTGCACAAATGCTGCGCAGCTAGCGCCATTCGACGGCCAACACCGCGGTTCCTGGTGTGTCCGCTGTGCCGTGCGTGTGATCATTGCTTGTACAGCCCTCTCGCAGTGTCCGGAGCAAGTATGGTGGGTCTGACACACCGGTGTCAATGTCTTCTTTTTTCCATTTCTAGGAGTGTATATTTTTTCGTTCTGTGAAGTCAGAGTTTTACGTTTCTGTACATTTCGTAGCGCTTGCATTGGGCTATGGCTGCTTTGTTGCCACATGTGTTTGTAGGATGGTAAGTCCGAACTCCAAGGTGGTGTGTGCTGCATGATGGGACCTTTAGTACCGCAGTGAGTCCGGGCTCAAGAATGCTTAATCAACTACTTCGTTTTATTCTTCTGTACTTTCTATATTAAGCGGTCTATTACCCTTCCCATATTTTTCTCAGTCTGATAAGATCTCTTTACCACTTTTGATTTAAAGTTCTTTATCTGACGTTGTAGTCTTTCATTGTAGATATCGAATCAATTTCTTTCTGTTGTGTCAACGTTTACTTTCTCACTACAAATTTTCGACTACTTTCAAAATTCATTTCGCATTTTATCTATTATTTTACATACCTGAGTATTTTTGCAGTTTTATCAAACAGTAGTTCATCATAGATATTTCCATCATCTTTGAAAAGTCTGATGTTACTATTAATACTGGCTACAAGAGAAATAATCTGGCTTTTCCTCCTGCTGTTCAATATGAACATTGGAGAAGCAGTGAAAGGAAATAAAATGTACGTTCAGGTTTGGAATTGAAATTTACGGTGAAAGAATTCATTCCCTGACGTGGTTGCTATCCTCGGTGGCAGCGATAAATAATCATGATACATTTTAAATGAAATGAAATTGAGCATAGCATATGAACTGAGAGTAAATTGAAGAAAGGCGAAACTGACGAAGAGTAGCAAAGAAGAGATTAGCGACAAAATTATAAAAATTGGGGACCATGAAGTAGACGAAGGAATAGATTTATGCTGCCTTAGAAGCGAAATAACGTTTGACAGACGAAGCAAAGAGGGAATAAAGTGGAGAATAACACAGGAAGAGGACATTACAGGTCAAAAAAGTCTACGTGAATCAAATATTGGCCATAATATCAGAAATCCCAGAGAACGTACGTCTGGAGCAAAGTATTCTTCGGGAGAGAGTTGTGGACTGAGACAGAAAAGGAGATGAGGAGAATCGAAGCATTTCTGATGTGGTGCTACGGAAGGATGCTGAACATTAGGGGGACTGATAAGAAATAAGGAGGTATCTAAATATGTGGGAAAGAGTGACAATAAGAAGCGGCAGGACAACTGGACTTGTGTTAAGACATCAGGGAGTAACTTCCTGTTACTAGTAGGAGCTTTAGAGAGTAAGAAAGAGAAATAAGTCTCATGCAACAGAGTTAGGCGCATCAGCATGAAACGTGTTGGACTCCAGGCTTAAATGCGCGACATTAATGCGTGGAGCTCAGGGTACAAGTCTTGCAGGCAGTATTCTTTTGCACTACTTTAGATAATTACGTGTTTAAGTGAGGTAATACTCATTATTTTGCCGGCCGGTGTGGCCGTGCGGTTAAAGGCGCTTCAGACTGGAACCGCGTGACCGCTACGGTCGCAGGTTCGAATCCTGCCTCGGGCATGGATGTGTGTGGTGTCCTTAGGTTAGTTAGGTTTAATTAGTTCTAAGTTCTAGGCGACTGATGACCTCAGAAGTTAAGTCGCATAGTGCTCAGAGCCATTTGAACCCAACTCATTATTTTATTTACCAGCCTTGTGTCTCTTCTGGCTAATTTTAAAGTACAGGACCACAAAAACCTACCATATTGCGTTATAGGTAAGTAAGTATAAGTTTCCGAATTGCATCGCTAAACAACCTACGTGTTCTTTACTAGATAAAGTCTGTAATGGAAAAGGCTTAGGCAGATATTCTGACTGAAGACAGACCCCAGAACTCTAGAGATGAAGAAGGTAGGACTGAACAAACAGTTAGAAATATGACCATCACCATAGAGGAAGTACACAGCCCATTAGCTAAAATGGAGAATGACCGATCACCTGGTCCTGGAAATATTCCTGTGGAATTATTGAAATCTGGACACCATTTTAAGAAAAGAATACTTCACCTTATGAATAACCGCTGTCAACGGACTGAAGTCCCATCGGAATAGAAAAGATCGTATATAGTCTCCATTTTCAAGAAGAGATACAAGAAAGACACGAATTGCTACGGAGGCCTCAATGTGAACTGCACGATGAGCCGCTTGTTGTTGTTGTTGTGGTCTTCAGTCCTGAGACTTGTTTGATGCAGCTCTCCATGCTGCTCTATCCTGTGCAAGCTTCTTCATCTCCCAGTACCTACTACAAACCTACATCCTTCAGAATCTGCTTAGTGTATTCATCTCTTGGTCTCCCCCTACGATTTTTACCCTCCACGCTGCCCTCCAATACTAAATTGGTGATCCCTTGATGCCTCAGAACATGTCCTACCAACCGATTCCTTCTTCTGGTCAAGTTGTGCCACAAACTTCTCTTCTCCCCAATCCTATTCAATATTTCCTCAGCCGCTTATTTGGCAAAACTATGTATGAGAAAATAAGACAGAATGTTGGACACCACATTGGAGAAGACCTGGGTGGGTTCGCATAGATCAGATCCTGTACAGATAACCTCTATAACAACAGCTAATGGAGAAATTCATAGCAGTAGAAGAGGAGTTACACATCACCATTGTAGACTTAGCTAAAACCTATGACACGGTTCCTAGAGCAAAACTCTGGGACGCTTTGAAAGATATACACACATAAAAAACAGCTTTGCATTACCCCAGTTCCTAGAACTCCTGAAGATAGACTTTGACTGTGGATATTGTACGAGTATCACAGACACAGTCCATTTGACTGTTCAGAGATGTCACTAAACCCGCCCACAGATACAAACTGTGGTGTCACCGCCAGACACCACACTTGCTAGGTGGTAGTTTTAAATCGGCCGCGGTCCATTAGTACATGTCGGACCCGCGTGTCGCCACTGTCAGTAATAGCAGACCGAGCGCCACCACACGGCAGGTCTAGAGAGACGTACTAGCACTCGCCCCAGTTGTACGACGACTTTGCTAGCGACTACACTGACGAAGCCTTTCTCTCATTTGCCGAGAGATAGTTAGAATAGCCTTTAGCTAAGTCCATGGCTACGACCTAGCAAGGCGCCATTAACCATATCTGAGAGTCTCACTTGTATTATCAAGAGCGATGTACCACAAGGATGAATTAAAGTTAAGTAAACAGAAGCTCCGTACTTTTCTTTATAGCATTCATTAAGTATCCTGTTTCAGACCTCACGCAAGCCAGCGTGAGTTAACGCGTGCATTTCGGCTACTTCCGAGTGGCGTGGCTGTCTTGCAACGCCACAACACAAACAACCATGCATGAGCAGTGCCTATTAGAAGGAGGGTGTCCGGCAGCCGATCAGTTCCAGTTATTCCACCAGGAAGGAGGTACACGGCTTGTGTTGTCAGTAGTTCAACCACGCCTAGACCGTCAATATCGCGGCTCGACTGCGACCGCATTGTTACTTTGTGCCAGGAAGGGCTCTCAATAAGGGAAGTGTCCAGGCGTCTCGGAGTGAACCAAAGCGATGTTGTTCGGACATGGAGGAGATACAGAGATATAGGCCTCCCAAGGGCTACTACTGCAATTTATGACAGCTGCCTACAGATTATGGCTCGGAGTAACCCTGACAGTAACGCCACCGTGTTGATAATGCTTTTTGTACAGCCACAGGACGTCAAACTGTGCGCAACAGGCTGCACGAAGCGCAACTTCACTCCCCCAACAACATACCGAATGGACCGCTCATGATTGGCGTCACGTTCTCTTCACCGATTAGTGTCACATATGCCTTCAACCAGACAATCGTCGGAGACGTGTTTGGAGGTAACCCGGTCAGGTTGAACGCAAGACACAGTGTCCAACGAGTGCAACAAGGTGGAGGTTCCCTGTTGTTTTGGGGTGGAATTTTGTGGGGCCGACGTACGCCGCTGGTGGTCATGGAAGGCGCCATAACGGCTTTACGATACGTGAATGCCATCCTCCGACCGATAGTGCAACCATATTGGCAGCATATTGGCGAGGTATTCGTCTTCATGGACGACAATTCTCGCCCCTATCGTGCACATCTTGCGATTGACCTCCTTCATGATAACGACATCGCTCGACTAGAGTGGCCTGAGGGATCTACGCCGTATCGCCGTTGAGGAGTGGGACAATCTGGACCAACAGTGCCTTGATGAACATGTGGATAGTACGCCACAACGAATACAAGCATGGATCAATGCAAGAGGACGTGCTACTGGGTATTAGAGGTTCCGGTGTATGGTGGTACAACATCCAATATGTGGTTTTAATGAGCAACAAAAAGGGCGGAAATGATGTTTATGTTGATGTCTGTATCAATTTTCTGTTCAGGTTCCGGAACTCTCGGAACCGAGGTAATGCTAAAAGGTTTTTGATGCGTGTATGTAAGATTGGCTGTGTCCCAATACTTTCAGAAGACTTGCAAAACTTTTATGGGTGTGTGTAGATACGGATGACCATCTTTTACATATTATTATTGAAATTTACGAAGATAATATGGTACAGATTAGAAGAATATATTAATGTCACCCATCTTGTTCAGTTTGCATGTAGAAGGGGCTCTCCGAAGCTAAAAGAACATCTGGGGAGAAATGATAATTATTGTTAACGATGCGCAACTGTTTTCGTAATGCTGATAATCAAGCTGTTCTAGCACAAGATGAGCTCGATCTTGAATTCATGTTACGGCGTTGGTATCAGGAATATGATAAATGGGGACTGCAAATGAGTCTGACAAAAACCGGGTATTTGGTAGTGAATAGTGACACTAAATTTTAAGTTCACATCAATGACGAGGCAGTTATGAAAAAGGCAGAAAAATTTAAATACCTTGGGGCACATATTGGCAAAAATGGACTGGGTATGACAGAAAGAAAATTCATAATACAACAAAGCAGAAAAGTAATGAGGTGTATGAATTCTTTTTGGTGAGACAAGAACAAATCTAATTATTTCGTTTTTTCACTGGTGCCATGTCCCGCGATGACGCAGGGTCGTCATTGTTAGGAACGGATTTGGCAAGGTTAGTGAAAAGGGGTAGCCGGATGCTCTTCCTGCCGCCACCCCTGACTCCCCATGTAACAACAACGACGCTGTACTATTGTACATATAAATAATATTTTTTCTATCTGATTTTTTCGATAAACTTGTGTAATTGATGTTCTGATTTCATTTCTTTTTTGTTTCATGCCATTGTGTTAAGAAAGCTGTAAATAAGTTTCAAGGTGAATATTAATGTTGATGTCAAATGTCAAGTAATATTGTAATAGAATTAAAATGTAACAAATGTTAAGACTGTTGTAAGATGTTTAAAATTGTAACTGTGCATCTGGTCCATACGTAGGCAATGTGTTAGGATATGTAGAATGCAAAACCTCGGGTGAATACCCGGTTTGTCAGGGAGCGGTAAAAGGTGGATGGCAGGCGAGCGCGGAAAAATGCACGCGGGCACTGCACGACGCAACGAGCTCAATAGTAGTAGTTGGAGTTTGGCACTACTTTGAGCAACACCTTCTGGAGCGAGGAGGCTCTCCTGGAAGACGTAGCTTCACTGAGCCTCGGGTATGCCGTTCCAACGCCCATACAGCATGGCAAAATTCCATAGGCACTAAATGGAAAAGTATTGCGACGCTAAGAAGAATTAAAGTGTCGATAGCTGTGGTTGTATGTGTGCTCTGTGCCTCGTCATCTCGCCGCCCGCCAACCGCCGCATCGATACTAGCAGGTTGAAACTTTGAGTACTGTATTCGTGTGGATCAGAGAGTGAACTGTGCAATAATAACCTAAATTTTACCAGAACTTTCCCATCATTTAATTATCCTCACAACTAACCTAGACAGGGTCCTTTCCAAATATTGTGCAATCCGAGTGCCCCGAAATGAAAATTTAAAATTTGTGTTAATAATAATTACTTGCAGACCTAGCTATTTTAGAATGGTGTTTAAAGAAATGTTTCGTTAATGAACCAGTAAATGAACAACGAAAGTCTAACGAAGTTGAAAGATAACTTTAATATAGATATAGTAATGAAGTTTAATTATTTCGAGACAGATATAAAGGTATTTAAATGAGCAGTAAATGAAATGAAAAGAGTAGTAACTTATATACTGGAAATCTTGAACGCATAATAAATTCAGTAATAATTTTTTTTAATACAGTGATCACAACAGTTTCAGGGTGCCCCCTCCCCCTTTTTTATTCATTTCAATTCTGAAGTGTTCTAAATTGGTTTACCAGCAAAAGTTAAAGTCAAAATTTATCAGTATTTTATCTTTATCAAAATTGACATTTTGTGTGTGGCACAAAAGTGATATTTCTAGGGTAACCTATGCCCGATTTTAATCAGATTAATAGACAGTATAGAGTTTTGTAGTATACATTATAGTGTAGTGTTATGTATTCATGGTTTTTTCCATATCAGTACAGAACGTGAAACTATCAGTTCAATAGATTTTCTGGTTCTAAAATTCTACTATATTATGCAGTGTTACTACTTGCTGTTTTCCATGAATATATACCAACTTGTACAGGGAAGAAACTCCATTAATGCCTAATTAGGCTGGCGACCGTATTATTAAGAAATTGGTAGCACCTTCAGAGTTGCTTTTGGTCCATCCTGACCTGTAATTGCATTTCGAACTTACTTGATGTATCATTGTTATTACAGAGTGGATGTAAGTCCGATTTGCCACCATTCAGGTACACGCGGTCGATAGCTATACGAAAATCCTTTCTCATAAGGTGAACCCCGCTCACTTACCTTACCACAGGCTTTAACGAGTACTGTGTCACGTGGAGGTTACACCCAGGACGGTATTAATGGACCCCTGCTGTCTGCGTCGAGTGTAATTAATGGAATTGTGGGAACGTGGTCAGTTGTCTGTGAGGCGTGTAACTGGGGCGGAACGTGGGGACCAACACGGTATTCATATAGCGGGATGTGAAAAACCGCCTAAAAACCACATCCAGGCTGGCTGGCACACGGACTGACGACGCTAATCCGCCGGGCGGATACGATCCAGGGCCGGTGCGCCTACCCGAATTCTGGTAGCAGCGCATTAGCGCTCTCGGCTAACCTGGCGTGTAGAAGAACAACTCTAATAACAACAATAAAAGAGTGGGTAGGCTAATGGTCGAATCAGTTCTATGCTATCGGTCAGAATTATGGATTTTAAATGCTGACCCGAAAGAAGAATAACATTTTTGGAAATTGATTATTTACAAAGGAGTGCAAGAATACCGAGAATTGAAAAGAACACTAATGACGAAGTGAGAGCTCGAATGAAGCACTGATAGAACTGAAATAAAACCTCTATAGCAGTGTGACATCTATTGAGAGTGCCAGATCATCGATGGCCAAGAAAAATTTTTGAATGGAAACCACATGCGTAAAGATGTGAGAGCATGGCGTTCTTGGAATGACCACATCAGCGGAATAATGGAGCATTGCGGGATCACCAAGGAGGCCGCACTGAATAGAGAGGCTTGGCGGAAGATAGCAGGAATACAACAAAATGTTGTTACTAATTGATCTGTGTATGAATTAATCCTGTAATAATAATTATAATAATAATGTCTGTAAGCAGAAAAGGAGGGGACAAAAGGAAAGAAAAAACTCAAAACACACACAGTAAGAACAGCTTTTACTTGGTTACAGCGAGGACAATAATTTTGTAACTTCTATTTTTAGGACAGATCACATTTACAACAGGTGTTCGAAAACAGGTTAGCCTAGCGGAGCGATGTGTAGCACTGCCGCCTACGGGCGAGGGTAGGATCGACTAGCCTAATCGATCCACGTGCGGCGAGCTGCGTCATACGGTGGTAATGTTACTTGTTCAACATTTGTCGTTCACTTCTAGTATATTCCCAACATTTACGTCTCCGTGGATCTCATATCAAAATACCAGTTTTAGCATCATCTACAACGCTTCTGGGGGGTTTTCAATGTTAGTAAGGATCACCCTATGGGTGTGATAAAAGCCCTTCACGCCTCACGTATGTTGGTTGACTTTGGTCGCACATACTTCATACGATGGGCGATTGAACAGTTTACTGCTAGCTACTCATTGAATATTTTTCCTTTTTTGCGGAGTGTGATTATTTATTTATTCTCAAGAAAGGTACGTAGAGGTTCTCAAGCATAGCTTATTTTACAGGGTGTTTCAAAAATGACCGGTATATTTGAAACGGCAATAAAAACTAAACGAGCAGCGATAGAAATACACCGTTTGTTGCAATATGCTTGGGACAACAGTACATTTTCACGCGGACAAACTTTCGAAATTACAGTAGTTACAATTTTCAACAACAGATGGCGCTGCAAGTGATGTGAAAGATATAGAAGACAACGCAGTCTGTGGGTGCGCCATTCTGTACGTCGTCTTTCTGCTGTAAGCGTGTGCTGTTCACAACGTGCAAGTGTGCTGTAGACAACATGGTTTATTCCTTAGAACAGAGGATTTTTCTGGTGTTGGAATTCCACCGCCTAGAACACAGTGTTGTTGCAACAAGACGAAGTTTTCAACGGAGGTTTAATGTAACCAAAGGACCGAAAAGCGATACAATAAAGGATCTGTTTGAAAAATTTCAACGGACTCGGAACATGACGGATGAACGTGCTGGAAAGGTAGGGCGACCGCGTACGGCAACCACAGAGGGCAACGCGCAGCTAGTGCAGCAGGTGATCCGACAGCGGCCTCGGGTCTCCGTTCGCCGTGTTGCAGCTGGGGTCCAAATGACGCCAACGTCCACGTATCGTCTTGTGCGCCAGAGTTTACACCTCTATCCGTACAAAAATCAAACGCGGCAACCCCTCAGCGCCGCTACCATTGCTGCACGAGAGACATTCGCTAACGATATAGTGCACAGGATTGATGACGGCGATATGCATGTGGGCAGCATTTGGTTTACTGACGAAGCTTATTTTTACCTGGACGGCTTCGTCAAAAAACAGAACTGGCGCATATGGGGAACCGAAAAGCCCCATATTGCAGTCCCATCGTCCCCTCAAAAAGTACTGGTCTGGGCTGCCATTTCTTCCAAAGGAATCATTGGCCCATTTTTCAGATCCGAAACGATTACTGCATCACGCTATCTGGACATTCTTCGTGAATTTGTGGCGGTACAAACTGCCTTAGACGACACTGCGAACACCTCGTGGTTTATGCAAGATGGTGCCCGGCCACATCGCACGGCCGACGTCTTTAATTTCCTGAATGAATATTTCGATGATCGTGTGATTGCTACGGCTATCCGAAGCATACAGAAGGCGGCGTGGATTGGCCTCCCTATTCGCCAGACATGAACCCCTGTGACTTCTTTCTGTGGGGACACTTGAAAGACCAGGTGTACCGCCAGAATCCAGAAACAATTGAACAGCTGAAGCAGTACATCTCATTTGCATGTGAAGCTATTCCGCCAGACACGTTGTCAAAGGTTTCGGGTAATTTCATTCAGAGACTACGCCATATTATTGCTACGCATGGTGGATATGTGGAAAATATCGTACTATAGAGTTTCCCAGACCGAAGCGCCATCTGTTGTTGAAAATTGTAACTACTGTAATTTCGAAAGTTTGTCTGCCTGAAAATGTACTGTTGTCCCAAGCATATTGCAACAAACGGTGTATTTCTATCGCTGCTCGTTTAGTTTTTATTGCCGTTTCAAATATACCGGTCATTTTTGAAACACCCTGTACATACATTAACTGCCCGAGCCTACCGGATAAGCGATGAAAATAACATCCAAGAACAATTAAAGGGGATACAACACACGTTTCGTGATAACGGCTACGATGGCAACATCATAAGAAAGGTAGCTAAAACCAAAGGGAGCAGAACACCAGGAGAAGGCAAAGAAGAGAAGCTTCCTCTGGTACACTTACCATATGTAAAAGGCGTCAGTGAACGGCTAGGCAACGTCCTCCGCCGACGAGGTTTCAGACCGATTATTCGGGGCAGTCACAGGATTCACGAAATGATAGGTTCCACCAAGTATGTAGTCAACAATCGTAACACTGCAGGTGTTTACGAACTACGGTGTGAGTGCGGAGCTGCCTACATAAGAGAAACAGGGAGACCTGTCAGCTTACGAGAAGCAGAGCACGAACGCTATGAACGATTACAACAACATATTAAATCGGCGATAGCGGAACACCACCGTGACTGTGGACAACCTATTAGGTTCCAGGAAGCCCGAGTACTGGCGAAAGAATCGTGGATGCGAGAACGCAAAATACGGGAGGCGATCGAAATTATTAAGCAGCCTGACAACACCAACAGAGAAGATGGTTACAAACTCTCGGTGTCCTGACTGCCGGCCATCCCAGTCCAACGGGCCGCGAGCGGTCGCGGGGCAGAAGCTACAGGGGACACGGACGTATCTGCACAAGCAGCTGTAGAGCAACTGTCAGTCCACTTCCGCTCCCACCAGGAGGAAAACTTGCCGACCCGAAGCCGAACGCTGATTGGCGGACAGCTACCAATCGTTGACAACATGGAAATCCACGAACAGCCTCTTTATTTCCATCTTCCCTTACGTCACGACTAGCCAATCATATTAAAGGGCCAGTTAAAAGTTTTACAACAGTGACGTCAGACATCGATAGTCTGCAATAAATAGAAGCATCTATCCCCATGAAAATCTAGTCGTGCCCTGAGGAAGGCCCTTGCAATTCGGCCGAAACGTCGGTTTTAGATTATTATTGTTGTTCGTTTTTAGCAATGACGCGGCATAATAAAATGGTTCAAATGGGTCTGAGCACTATGGGACTTAACTGCTACGGTCATCAGTCCCCTAGAACTTAGAACTACTTAAACCTAACTAACCTAAGGACAGCACACAACACCCAGCCATCACGAGGCAGAGAAAATCCCTGACCCCGCCGGGAATCGAACCCGGGAACCCGGACGCGGCATAATACCCAGAAGAATTTTAATCACTAAGACATCGGCCGCGGAAGCCCACGTTCTTATATTTTGCAGTTGTTTCAAAAACCTGTTATACTTCCGCTGTTCAGTTTTTTGTACATTTGTTTTTGACGTCCTTATTTTACATTTGTAGTTTCTACAGATATTTCGCAGGACACTCTCATTCGACTCTTATTTTGACATTGGCTCACACTGGTATACACCCAACAAGTAATTGAGGACGTTGATAGGAGGTTGCCACAAGAAGAAGTACACTTAACGTGTCGCATCGAAGCAGTCAGACAACTGATAAAAAGTTCGAATCTTGTAACTCCCACTCTTGCTCCCTCATTATATCAGCTTTCAGTTAGTAAGTCACATGTGAACTAAATATGGTTGAAGTTGTTACAGACATTCCAGAGATGTTCGACGTAGGCACATTCATATTAACATACAAACATTTTAATATAAATTCTCGTCTTCTTTGGTACTTGCACCATTTCCTTCATGGAAACTCTCTCCTGCTGCTGTTGAGTAGGATAGTGATAGGAAAATACCAAGTGAATTAACACCTATATTAATTACCAATTTATTTATGTATTTGACTTCTTGGTTTCAATATAATATTTTACGTAAATTAAAAACTTTGTATCTCTGACTTCCTACGCCAGATGGCGGTTACTGTGCTAAAGCAAATTCTTTTATATTTGATGTCTTGTTATTACTAGTCCTGTAATTTGACACCACATAATTTTAGCTGTTGATTTTTATTCTTACATGTTTTTTATGGCCGACCAGGGTGGCCGAGCGGTTCTAGGCGCTTCAGTCTGGAACCGAACGACCGCTACGGTCGCAGGGTCGAATCATACCTCGGGCATGGATGTGTGTGATGTCCTTAGGTTAGTTAGGTTTAAGTAGTTCTAAGTTCTGGGGGACTGATGACCTTAGACGGTAAGTCCCATAGTGCTCACAGCCATTTTTTTGTTTTTTTGTTCTTTATGTTGTTTGAAAATAACACGCCAGCGTATGTTGGCAAGATGTGCATTTTCCCCTTTCTTTTTTGCTATACGTTTTTTAATGTACAATTTTAAATTTGAAATATTCAATTAATGATTTGCAAGTGCACTTTGGTATTTTGTGGTAATCTGTTGCCAAATAAAGTATTGTTAAGTCTTCACGTGACACACGCCACATAGAGGGCGTTCCAAGACCCTGTCACATCGAGGTCTGCTGTGTTGGTGAATGTAAACAGCGGTTTCAGTTATTGTGATCGTTTCTTAGCTTTGGTTACTGTTAATAACTTGACACCAGTGCCGATGAGTTTAATTTGTACACCACAGGTATGTTCTTTCCAACACTTGATTTATACTCAGATGTATTTGTGGTCTTTTGTTTTTTATTCACTCATCGCTATGTGAAATTTTTAACTCGCAGCACTGAAGATGATCACTATGTGATTGAAAACCGATTTTGCTATTAATTAACCATCAATATTACGCCCAACACTGAACTTCCTTCTAATTTCATTTAATCTTACACAAGATTAGAAATTTTAATATAATGCCTAATAAATTCAAGTCTGGACATATATCAAATTCGATAATCTCTGGCAATTTATAGTAATACGGCGTTGCACGCCGTCGGTCTAAAATATGTATGTTTTGGACAACACTTTTGAAATGCTCAAATTTTCAAATTTTAATTTGTGCCTTTGTTTGGCAATGAAAGAAGATTGAATAACGCCGTCCTGATTTTCCGACATACTATAAACAGGGTTTCAAATACGTAACATTTTTTTTCTGTTTAAACCGACGTTCTGCCGTCAGGACGACACATTACAGCAAACAGTTCGTCTCCTGTCTCTGCAGGACGCTGTGATCGTCAAATGAACGGGAAAAATTTAGACAAAAGATTAAAGTTCTCGGTTTCGTTTTTTGAACTTCCTGCCTGTCCTGCAATAGCAGTTTTGTTTACACGCAGAGAGAGTTCCCAGAAGCGAACATTTGCTCGTTAGGACCGGGATTCATTTGCGTCGCGTTATTTTTTCGAGTACGTTGTAGCGAAGCAGCGCAGCATTAAAAGCTAACGCTAACAGGGTAGCAGCCCACACACACACACACACACACACACACACACACACACACACACATCAGAGTACAACACAAAAAAGTGGCATCCATCGGAATGAAAGGTTGCACTTTTCAGGGCTTTTTGGCCGCTGCTCGGTGACTGTGTCAACAGAACAGTACGCTGTAGTATGACTGCCGGCCGGCAGAGGCGCTGTTGCTGGGCCCACCTCGCTACAGACGCGCGCAGCGGGACGTCGAATGCTGCACGGTTTAATATCTGCCGGATCACCTCGTCGCGAATTGTCCTCGGCTACAACAGTAGCAGCAGCAGCCTCATAAATCCCTGAACCTGAAAGCCTCTTTACAACGCGGACTGCAATTAAAATCGGCTTTCGGCTGCTATGGATGTGGTGTTCGGACGCGGGGGAAGGGCAGCCTGCGCTCCGACCTAGCCAATAACTGGAATTTTCATTCAGTAATAGATGCCTGTATTACGGAAGGGCAGGAGTGGGCGGCTGTTTGATACCACAGAAATAATCACTGTGACGCAATAGCCGAATGGTAATATTATTCTGCCGTTATTTATCACATTAGATGTTCCAGGGTCTTCCTTCCAATACTTCATGCTACGCATGTGATAGGAAATGGAGGATAATGCTCGGGTGAATCATTAACCGTTTAGCTAACATCAGGCCTGAGAGCCCTGTCTGTGATTTGTGTTATCTTCTCTGTTAGTAACTACACATTTTATTTTAATGAAATTTTAGTAGGTTTCCTAATTTGTCTTGTGAGTCATAATATTCCAAAATTATAAAATGATAAAAATCTATGGATTTGTGTGAAAGTGTTGGTTCACGTTTCTCCTATACGAGAGTCGCAAGCCCGTACAGTTAGAAACAATTTTTAAACAACCACAGGTCCGTCTGCGCAGCGTGTGTTACGTGATTTGCTACTGTTCAGTCGCTTTGTTATTCTTTAGTGTTCACCTGTCCTCCTTGTGATAACCATATGTTTATTTTGGCCATTATTCCATAACAGTTATCTGTTCTACAAACTTAAAGTGTTACAGAGAAGAGGTCTATCAGATGAGGAGATAACTGGATTGTTGGAGCAATCTTCTGATTCTGAAAACCCATCTAGTGAGTCTGAAGTTTCCAGTGATAATGGTAATGAGATGGACAACGCTGCAAACTTAGAACAACACGAATATGACGATGGCCGCGATGAATCCCTTTACGAAGGAGACAAAAACAATTTGGCACAAATTATGTTGAGTGTGACTCATTGTTTTCTCGTAATGTGAATGAAATATGAAGTACAACACCTCGGAGAGGGATTTTTGGTAGACGAAGCACAGAGGATCTACTGAAAGAAAGCCAGAGACCTACAAGATAATCGATTAGGAACTGTGATAATGAAGGGTCTGGTTCTATGTTGCCTTTTCGTGTACCCTTCATTGAGAAAGTGTGTATGTGGACCAACAAGCTATGTTGAATCGAATAGATTTGCATGAAATGAAAATGTTTCTTCGTGTTCTGATGATGACATGTTTCCAAGTCAAGAAATTAAAATATCAGTCAGCTTAGGAGTGAGGAGAATGGCCGCCCACTGTTCAATGAAACTATGTCTCATCGCAGCTTCCACGCTAATCTGAGGATGTTGCGCTTTGGGAATACAGCAGTTCGACGTGAACGTAAGTCAAGAGACAAATTGGAACTAATCAGAGAATTTTTTGGGATGTGGGAAGTTAACCTCAGGTATGCCAACATACCAGCTGGTCAGATTTCGAGATCGCTGTTCATTTCGTCAATGCACGCCATCAAAACATGGTTGTGGGCAGTTTGTGGCAGTGCAACAAACTAGTGCTGGAAGATAAAAGTATATTTGTGTAAAGAGAGAATGTTGTACAAACTCTGGTTCAAGTGGCTCTGAGCACTATGGGACTTAACATCTGAGGTCTTTAGTCCCCTAGAACTTAGAACTACTTAAACCTAACTAACCTAAGGACATCACACACATCCATGCCCGAGGCAGGATTCGAACCTGTGACAGTAGCGGTCGCGCGGTTCCAGACTGAAGCGCCTAGAACCGCTCGGCCACACCGGCCAGCACAAAATCTGGTGATCGAACTTGAAAAGTCTGTACATAATATCACCTGTGATAATTTTTCTTACATCTCTCAATTTAACTGATTATTTGCTGCCAAAAAACCTGACACTAGTCGAAACTATCCGAAAAAACAAAGGTGAACTGCCTGCTGATTTTATTACACCTAAAGGGCATGAAGTGCACTCTACATTATTTGGTTTTCAACCAGATGTGATGATAGCCTCTTATAAAGGTTGATATGATCCCCATGAATAACACCATCAGTTATCAGCAGTACTGGATACGCAGATAATGTGTCAGCACTCCAACCATCAACTGCCCCAGTTACTGCAGTTGATGGTTAGAGTGCTGACACATATCTGCATATCCAGTAAAGCTGGCAACTGATGTGTTATACATGGGTATCATATCAACCTGTATCTCATCAAAAACAGCCTGAAGATGGCGCACTGAAGCGTTGAAACTGGTAGCGACAAAATAAAATAAAATCATAAGGACGGCTGTAGGTGTTTTTATTTATTTGTCACGATAGTAAACGGCCCTCGTCCCAGAGACCTCCTGCTAAAAGGATGGACATACAAAATAAGAAGAGAAAAGTGGTTACCGACCTTAGCTCCGTCCTGACCAACCAACGGTATCAGCATTAGAAGCAAAGAAGTCCGTAATGTCCCAAAAGGTAGAGTTAACACCACGGGCCAGAAGACGCAATGCTACAACAGGAAGAGAAAAACAAGGCGCTGTCCTTTTGTGGTTTTCTTCAACATGATTGATGCAAGTTTAGTGAATGCATACACTATATGGTTGATGCTGGCAAACAATACAAGAATGAGATATCGGATTTTCATCATAAATTTGGGAACACAACTAGCAGGGGTAAAGAAGTCGATGAATTAATGGCCCCGGTTCCAGGAACAGCAGCGAAACCTCCACCTAAGAAAAGGAGAATATGTGGGTGTTGTATGGAGAAGAAAGGTAGAAAAAGTCATGTAGAAAAGAAAGGTAGAAAAAGTCAAATTACACGTTACAAATGCACCAGGCCTGTTTGCTCGGAACAGTCTGCATTTGTCTGTGGATCCTGGACAAATTTGCGACAAGTGTATTACAAAAACACTTGGTATAGAATGCGAATGAACTATATGTCCTTAAAAAGCCACCAGCAAAAGTAGGAAAATTGTGTTTTTTAAAATGTAATTTTAAATGAATAAAATTATTTTAAAACTATTTATACCCGAAAGGTAGTTCATGTCATTAGTAGTCAAAATGATGTCAATTTAAACAACACCGACCTGCGATGCCCGACTGGTAGGCAATGTTGCACAGATTTTCTGGCAAGCATACAGTTATTTAAGTGCCAACCTAATGTGGAAAGTGTGGACAATACACCTACAATACCACAGCTATAAAGCAGAATAAAACAGTTGAAATTGTAAACACTCGAAAGAACCTACGCTTATGAATACGTGGCACCTGTTTTAAGACCGCGGATTAATTATCTGTTTGACTGAGCAACCCTCGCTCAGTCTTAGCGTGTGCAGTATGCATTAGCCAAAGAATATTAATCACTGTCTTTCCTACATTCCACACCGCTTCCCATTTCCACCAGCATAGACTTCACCGCATTCGCATCGCGATTCGTAGATACCTACAGTTTGGAGAGGATCTGTGGCATCTTTAATGGGCCCCCAACAGATCTCAGACTAGCATCTTCTCCGGAATATCGGTTTAATCCTCCGCAATGCAGCGCCTTGCCATGTGTGCGCTGACGCCTTTCACGTGAGGTAACTGAGCAACAGGAAGGATTTCTTCTGTTTCTTTGTTTTGTCTTCACTGTACCGCAGAGCCCGTTGCATGTTCTTGTTTCTATATCTGTTCGCACTGAATGTTGTCCGGAGCTCGTTCAGTTTATGTCGTTGGTTTGTTAGCTTCGTTCATCCGGTGAGCGTGGCCTGTCGAGAGCAACAAAGATACTGATATTTCACATAGAATGTACTAGAGTGTGTGAGGCTACAAATGTCAGATACACAGGGTGATTATAATTAAACTTCCAAAACTCAACAGAAATAAAGCCACCGGTCAGAATGACGCCAAATTGCAGCGGAATATTAGAATATTATCGGAGGAGGGGGCAAACGTATGGCAGAAGAAAGAAAAAAACTAGTGTGAAATTTGATCAATACATGGCGCTGTATGTGTCAGAAATGCAAACACCTGTGATGAGCACGACCAATTGAAGTTGGTATAAACGCACCGGGTACACGGCTTTTCCTCCTTTCGCGTCTGCGAGGTTCGTCATCGCTGTCCCAACGCAGGATCGCGCTTTGCTTGTAAAGCTATATTACAAGAGTGATGACTGTGCAGACGTCGCTCTCCAGAAGTTCCAGACACTGAAGGGGATTGAAAAAAAGTGTTGGTCCGATGACTGCAGTGGGTCTGGAGAGAACGATTTGGAAATTCGAAAAGATGGGTTGTTTTGGCGTGAAACCAGGTAGAGGGAGGAAACGAACTGGTTCGACATCAGTGGAAGCAGGGGCCACGGCAATGCAGGAGAAGACGAGTGGTGGTGTGCAAACGTGTAGTGCACGGAGAATTGCCCCAACATTGGACATACCCGTGAAAACGGCGACTAAAATCCAACGAAACATCCTACTTCGCTGTCCATTCAAAATTACTCATGTGCACGAGTTGCCTCCTGTTGACCTGCCAATCTGCTTTAGAATTTCTTGCTTGCCTGGAAGTGGACAATGATTAGCTGTGGAAGATTTTGTGGACAGACGAGGCCCACTTTCATCTGACACGATATGTCAATACACAGAATTGTTGAATATAGGCAATTGGAAATCTACACGTAACTCAGTCAGTACCAATTCATCTTGAAAAATTCACTGTGTGATGCGGGTTTCCGGCATCGTTTATCATAGGGCCATATTTTTTCGAAGAGACAGGTGCTTCCGGTCCTGTTACCTGTACCGTCACCGGTAAACGCTATGAGTCATTTCAGCTCTCCAACGGCGTGGGTGTGTAGATGGGGTAATTTTTATGCAAGATGGCGCACCTCCGCACATACCAAATCCAGTTAAGCAGCTGCTGAAGCGCCATTCCGGGAATACTAGAATTATCATCATCCATTTCCTTACAGCCTGGCCGTCCCGATCACCTGATCTTAATCCGTGAGACTTCTGGCTGTGGGGCTACCTGAAAAATGTTGTGTTCAGTGTTCCGATTGCGCCGCGCGGGATTAGTTGAGCGGTCTAAGGCGCTGCAGTCATGAACTGTGTGGCTGGACCCGGCGGAGGTTCGAGTCCTCCCTCGGGCATGGGTGTGTGCGTTTGTCCTTAGGATAATTTAGGTTAAGTAGTGTGTAAGGGACTGATGACCTTAGCAGTTAAGTTCATAAGATTTCACACACTTTTTTTTTGTTCCATTTGCAAACTTAGCTGCATTGAAGGCACGCATTGCGCAACGCATTCTGAACGTGACCCTGGAAATACTTCGATCGGTTGTGGAACATGCTGTTACTCGATTTCAACTTGTTGCAGAGAACGGTGGACAGGATACTGAATAAGTTTTGTGCCAGACACACGGACATTAATAATCTGATTTGATTTTGATTCATGCTTTTAATGCGGTTTTTGGCCTCAGGACAATTAAAAATCAGTTCTTCCCATTCAATGTGATATGAGAATGCCGTGGTGGACGGGCTTACGTAACTAACAGTATCACACTTGTACACCTTTGTACACTGATTAGCACAGTTTGTTTAGCGTCAAACGTACACCTTAGGCAATGTTGTATGATTTATTTCTTGTTTTTAGTCGACCACTATTAAATTGTGTTGCTTACAGAGCCTTCTATTGCTACATTTTGTAACAATTTATTTTTCTTCTGCCATACGCTTTCCTCTTCTCCGATAATATTCCACTGCAATTTGACGTCGTTCTGACCAGTGGTGTTACTTCTACAACTGTCTCAAAATTTAAATTTAGTTATAATCACCCCGTATGTAAAAAAAAAAATCATGAAAAAGAAGACCGAGTTGAGCGTCATGTTGATAGCGAGTTGCAGCAAAGCAGCAGAATTAGGCAGGTGAGGTGTACTGTGTAATGCTGAACTGAGAGTCCCTGTGCGATAGCAAGTTGAAAATCCCATCTTGTACCCTGTACCGCCGATGCTAGTGGGCAACGAACTAAACTGGCCAATATCATACCATACTAATATTTTTGAAATCTCAGATATCCACGAAAAATACTGAAATTACTTCCAGTCAAACTACAAGGAATACTGAGTTTGTAAGAAAGAGATGATTCCAATCAATTTATTGCCACATTTTTACAACAAATATTAACAAAGTTATTAGTATTTACGTATAAAATTGTTTTAACAACAGCAACAAAAGTTACAGACATACTAACTTGACCATGACACCAAGCCCTGCATGTACTTATATCGATTCTGGCCACAAGTCGAACTTTTCTGACCTTCGTTTCTTAGCGACGACTTCCCTAATGTCTTTCAAGGGGGCAGCCATGCGGATCTTTGGAGGAATTTAACTGCATGCGCAACTCTCGGAGTTGTCTTGTGTTGCTGGCTGTTCGGGACGCGAACAGGAGTCACTCACCGAAGACGGTGGACGGCCTCCGTGTTGTGGTTGACGTTCATTTAACGGGAGAGCGTGCCGAAGCCATTTGAAAAATCACTGCTTCCCTTTGACTTCGTGTTCCCGGACTGCGTCATCTGAATTGGTAGACTTCCCATTTCTGGTGTCTTGGTCGGTGTATCTGGTCTTCTTAGGATCCCTTATTTACCATGGCCCTGGTTGGAAATAAATGGTGAGCATCTTGTCTTCGTGTGATGAAGTGTTAAATGCGATTTACGAAAACTTCCATTCTTTTACTGAATCCTGCCTCTGAAATTTGGTGTAGGTTCCTTCCTATATCTTCGTGTAGCTTTGGCTAGCTGCCGTTGTTCCTGCTAATCAGAACATGCCTGAATTATTCTTCCATTTTGCCCAGTTTTGATTCCATTTCTACCTTATTAAACGTAGAGATTATCTGAGGCACTGAGAACCATAAGGGCCCAAAGCACAGACACAAAATTTTGAGAAACGTAGATGTCTGTTAAAATTGGACTTGTAAAAAAAACCATCAGTCTCATAGGTTTGACTTGTTTCTTAACAAAGTCTCTAGATCCTATATTTCCTGTGAAAAACAATGTACCTATCATCATCATCATCATCATCATCATTTAAGACTGATTATGCCTTTCAGCGTTCAATCTGGAGCATAGCCTCCATGATCCCCTATTCAGTGCTAACATTGGTGCCTCTTCTGATGTTAAACCTATTACTTCAAAATCATTCTTAACCGAATCCAGGTACCTTCTCCTCGGTCTGCCCCGACTCCTCCTACCCTCTACTGCTGAATCCATGAGTCTCTTGGGTAACCTTGTTTCTCCCATGCGTGTAACATGACCCCACCATCTAAGCCTGTTCGCCCTGACTGCTACATCTATAGAGTTCATTCCCAGTTTTTCTTTGATTTCCTCATTGTGGACACCCTCCTGCCATTGTTCCCATCTACTAGTACCTGCAATCATCCTAGCTACTTTCATATCCGTAACCTCAACCTTGTTGATAAGGTAACCTGAATCCACCCAGCTTTCGCTCCCATACAACAAAGTTGGTCGAAAGATTGAACGGTGCACAGATAACTTAGTCTTGGTACTGACTTCCTTCTTGCAGAAGAGAGTAGATCGTAGCTGAGCGCTCACTGCATTAGCTTTGCTACACCTCGCTTCCAGTTCTTTCACTATGTTGCCATCCTGTGAGAATATGCATCCTAAGTACTTGAAACCGTCCACCTGTTCTAACCTTGTTCCTCCTATTTGGCACTCAATCCGTTTATATTTCTTTCCCACTGACATTACTTTCGTTTTGGAGATGCTAATCTTCATACCATAATCCTTATATTTATGATCTAGCTCTGAAATATTACTTTGCAAACTTTCAATCGAATCTGCCATCACAACTAAGTCATCCGCATATGCAAGACTGCTTATTTTGCGTTCACATATTTTAATCTCACCCAGCCAGTCTATTGTTTTCAACATATGATCCATAAATAATATGAACAACAGTGGAGACAGGTTGCAGCCTTGTCTTACCCCCGAAACTACTCTGAACCGTGAACTCAATTTACCGTCAACTCTAACTGCTGCCTGACTATCCATGTAAAGACCTTTAATTGCTTGCAAAAGTTTGCCTCCTATTCCATAATCTTGTAGAACAGACAATAACTTCCTCCTAGGAACCCGGTCATATGCCTTTTCTAGATCTATAAAGCATAGATGCAATTCCATGTTCCACTCATAACACTTCTCCATTATTTGCCGTAAGCTAAAGATCTGGTCCTGACAACCTCTAAGAGGCCTAAACCCACACTGATTTTCATCCAATTGGTCCTCAACTAATACTCGAACTTTCCTTTCAACAATACCTGAGAAGATTTTACCCACAACGCTGATTAAAGAGATACCTCTGTAGTTGTTACAATCTTTTCTGTTTCTATGTTTAAAGATTGGTGTGATTACTGCTTTTGTCCAGTCTGATGGAACCTGTCCCGACTCCCAGGCCATTTCAATTATCCTGTGTAGCCATTTAAGACCTGACATTCCACTGTATTTTATGAGTTCCGACTTAATTTCATCCACCCCAGCCGCTTTATTGCACTGCAATCTATTGACCATTTTTTTCCACTTCCTCAAATGTGATCCTATTTCCATCATCATTCCTATCCCATTCTACCTCGAAATCTGAAACATTACTGATCGCATTTTCACCTACATTGAGCAACTCTTCAAAATATTCCCTCCATCTGCCCAAGGCATGCACAGGATTCACCAGCAGTTTTCCTGACCTGTCCAAAATACTTGTCATTTCCTTCTTACCTCCCTTTCGAAGACTGCTAATTACACTCCAGAATAGTTTTCCAGCAGCTTGACCCATAGTCTCCAACCTGTTTCCAAAGTCTTCCCACGATTTCTTCTTGGATGCTGCAGTTATCTGTTTGGCTTTGTTTCTTTCTTCAACATAACTTTCTCTGTCTACCTGGGTTCTGGTATGTAGCCATTTCTGATACGCCTTCTTTTTCCTTTTACAGGCTGCCTTGACTGTATCATTCCACCAAGCTGTTTGCTTCATCCTACTTTTACACACTATTGTTTCAAGACATTCTTTAGCCACTTCTAGTACTGTTCCCTGTACCTTGTCCATTCCTTTTCCAATGACTGTAATTGACTGCATTCGACTAACTGGTACCTTTCTGAGATCGCTGTTATGTACTTGTGCCTGATTTCCTTATCCTGAAGTTTCTCCACTCTTATCCTCCTACATATGGACCTGACCTCCTGCACTTTCGGCCTCACAATTCCAATTTCACTGCAGATTAAATAATGATCAGTGTCATCAAAGAATCCCCTGAATACACGTGTGTCCCTCACAGCCTTCCTGAATTCCTGATCTGTTATTATATAGTCAATGACAGATCTGGCTCCCCTGCCTTCCCAAGTATACCGGTGAATGTTCTTATGTTTAAAAAAGGAGTTTGTGATTACTAAGCCCATACTGGCACAGAAATCCAAGAGTTGTTTCCCGTTCTTGTTGGCCTCCATATCCTCTCCAAATTTACCCATAACCTTTTCATACCCTTCTGTTCGATTTCCAATCGTGGCGTTAAAATCACCCATGAGCAGAACACTGTCCTTGTCCTTTACTCTAACAACTACATCACTGAGTGCCTCATAAAAACTATCCAGCTTATCTTGATCTGTCCCTTCACAATGCGAATATACTGACACAATCCTAATTTTCTTGCTAAACACTGTCAAATCTATCCACATCAGTCGGTCGTTTACATACCTTATTGCAACTACGCTGGGTTCCATTTCTTTCCTGATGTAAAGCCCTACACCCCATTGTGCTATTCCTGCTTTGACTCCTGACAGGTAGACCTTGTATTCTCCCACTTCCTCTTCTTTCTCACCCCTTACCCGAATGTCACTAACAGCTAAAACGTCCAGCCCCATCTTACTTGCAGCCTCTGCCAGCTCTACCTTCTTCCCAGAGTAGCCCCCATTGATATTAATAGCTCCCCATCTCATTACCATTTGTTTGCCAAGTCGTATCTTAGGAGTCCCAGGTTTCTCAGTTAGAGGTGGGACTCCGTCACCTCCAAAGGTCCGAAGCATTTTGCTCTGATTGTTGCCAGCATCATATTTAAAGTACCAGGGAAGCAGGTTGCTAGCCTTACTTGCCCCGAGTCCCATTGGGTTTTACCCCTAACGGCTGAGGGACTAACCGGTGGATTTGGTAGTCTTTGCCGTATGAGCACAAAGGTGACCACGACTCAGAATATGTCCGAGATGCCCAGCCTTATTCCAAAGTAACTGGTATCCCGACTGTCGGGACCACTTACTTGGCCACTCATACGTTGCCCGTGGTTCATGAACTAGGACATGGCTACAGGAACCCACACAATGAATCACCAATGTACCTATTTTCTTATTAAATATTAATTAATATTTAGTATTATATTTATAACTAATGTGTATAGATTAGTGACAATAATGTCTTTTGACATTTGTAAAATTTATAATTAACGTAAACTATAATCAGAATATAAAGAACAAATACTAAATGCACTAAACACACGCACAATTATGACCTATTCCAACACTCCATAGTCCTCGTTATTTTCATTTTCATGAAGCACATTATGTGGCTTGAGGTGCAGCTAAAACTGCCAATATTCTTCCGGTCACGATGTACTGCTGGGTACATGATGTAGACGCTAAATCACGTTGCCAGCATTAGGTAGCAGTTGAGCAGTCCAGAGAAATAATATTATGGTTTCTGTTCCGAGCCCACGTGTATAAGAATATCCGATAAACTGATGGGACAGTGCTTCATGATTGTTCATGTATACAGTGTGGGCCTGTAGATACAGATATAGCTGGTTCACCATAATGTCAACACACGATAGGAGCTGCCACAATTTCAAAATTGATAAAGTTGTGCCTTAGGCTCTTATGGTTCTCAGAGCCTCGGTCCTTCAAAGTATTATCTGTGTCGCATTTTGAATGTCAAGGTGTTTAAACAGTATTTATAGTTGTGTATTATCTTTAAAGCACTCGTACGTTGTTTCTTTAAAAATGTACGTGTATTTTATTCTGAGTACTCAGGTTTATATGCAGCTGTCTACTTTAAACCACTTGTGGGTGAAATGGGCAGTTTTTATTGCTCTGAGTTTATTAAGCGAAGGCCAAAGTCTCGTGTGTGATCTCTAATTTACTTCTATTATAAAATTTTAATGTGCATCTTATTTGTGTTTGAGAGTCTGAGCTGAACCAAGCAACTGTGATACACGGGCTGACCTTAACCCGGTAATTCATTACCAGATCCCTTTTAATTTAGCTCTAAATCTATTAAACAGACACTTTTTTCTGTTAAAACTAGTGTACTTCGCTAACATTCATTGTCTTCCTGAACTTAAAAGATTGCCTGAATCAAATATTTTTGGAATTTTAAAAATTTTCTTAAATGTTTAACGTACAATTCAAATGGTGGTTATTATAAGCCTGTTTTGCAAGTAGGCAAAACATATGTTAATAGTTTCTGGGTATCTATGCGGGGAATTCTTAAATGTTTATGATATTTTAGAATCTGCCAAAACATCGAATTGTAATTAAAGAGGTTTGGTCTATTTAATTGCAGCACTTGCTTATTATTTTTATTTTATTTAAAGCTGCTGAGGCGAAATAAAGTCGTTAAAAGTTCGTATTTTTGTATACTCAGCATATTACCTATCTCAGGTACGTTTCAGATACAACATCTGATAGATAATGAAGTCAACCATAAAACGAGCATACTTAACACACCGAAAAACAAATCAATTATTTGTTGTAAATGTGTTACTAATTAATTGTTTACTAAGTGCCAAAACAAACAATTCCCCACAGTTACACATAAAGGTTGGATCCAGCACGAATTATTTATTACATTGTTTATAAAAGTTTACGTTTTTTTAATAAGAAAATCCATAAATCAATATTTGCAAAACAGCCACTTGAAAAGCAAAGTCCAAAGCAACAAGGGAATAAAGTTTCACACTTAACTGCAGATGACGTTTCGATTGTGTGATGAATAAAAATGTAAGCTGAGGTTAATTTTTGCCAATGTTATATATGAAATGATATTAGAATGTAGTAGTTAAAACACGTATAATGTTTATAATTGGAATATTTAACACTTGTAAGAGCTTATGTCTAAGGGAATGGTGGTGAGACTTACAAATGTGCACTTGACCAAAGTAATCGGTCACGTGATAGAACTATCTTATTAGATAGTTCTCGCGAGCTGAGCGATAGTCGTATGCTGTCCGTTTAGTGTTTGTTTCTAGTTGTGTAAGCTTGGTTGGCTTTGTGCTGCTTGCGAGCTAAGTGTGTTCAGGTGATAGCGTAATATGCAACGCTTTAGGTGATTGCAACGGTCTGCAACTTAGAGTGTATGATCGATGAGTGCTGATATAGTTTTGCTTTTGAACTTTGGTTTGGTGTATTAGTCAACACATGTAGACTTGAGTGAACTGATAGAAATATCACGAATTGGTAGAGATTAGTGATTTTGGTGCACTGCACAGTGCTTTTGGCACACTTTCGTAGTTGCGTGCATACACTCTCCCTCCTCTGCTATCTCAGTTATTGCATATTATGTGTTTTATTGTGTATAGACCGCTCGGCTAATCCCGCGCGGTCCTCAATGATTGTCAAAGCCTGAGGCAAGGCGAATTAAGCGAACAGCAGAAAATGAACATTCTGTAGTTGGATATCAATGTAAGTTTGTAGATATAAAAGCACGCCATCGGAGGGTATGTAAATGATAAGAGTAGCGATTCTCTATTACAAGTAGAACGGCCACCATAGTGCTAGAGTGTTGTTCGTTTTTGGTGGAGTTACCAGGCTTGGTTGCGTATATAAGGGGTGTGAACAATGTCAGCTGTTATCACTGTGAAGGACATGGAGATGCCGTGTATATGTGTGAGACAGCGTTATCAGCATCTGGCAGAGTTCGAAAGAGGCCTCATTGTGGGTCTCCTAGTGACTGCCTGGTCGAATCAAGCAATATCCATTTCTGTGCGGTATTTGGATGTAACACTCAGCCATTGTTGGACTGCGTGGGAAGACGAAGCAATGCACGCTCGTCGTCAAGTTTCCAAACGTCCGCGTATGACCACCAGAAGCGAGGATCGTCGTATTGTGCATCGAGCACTTTATAGCTCGTTCACATCTGCGAATGTCATCTGAGAACAAGTATGAACTCCTTGAAGCATTCGTCCCTCACAATTGACTGGAGATTAGCAGCACCTGCACGTTGGAATCACGGTCCCATCCGTAAGCTGCAGTTCCTCAACACAAACGGTTGAGTTTAGAACGATAATCTTGGAAACCGATGTGTGAACCTTGTGACATATTCTGCGTATTTCCCTTCAATAATGTCTTACGGAATACTTTTCTGAGGTAACTCATCACCGAGGAAGAAAGTACTGATTGCACAAAAGCGAGCAGTAAGAGTAATATGTGGTGTTCACCCATGGGGGTGCATTCCTTCACTAAAGGAGACAACAGTAAATATTTCAGAATTCGAATCAAGAACAGCTGCCAACACGAGTAACTTAGCAGTTAACCTCGGAGTAGTGAAGGAACTTAAATCACTTAAAAGCAAGTATTCCAGTCCACGCTGTATACCATTACGTTTATTTCGGAGTATGCTGATGCAATAGCCCCACACTTAACAATTGCTCGACGAAAGTTTCGTACCCAGAGAGTGGAAAGTTGCACAGGTCACACCAATATTAAAGAAAGGCAATAGGAGTAATCTGCTGAATTATGGACCCATGATGACGTCGCTTTGCTGTAGGACTTTGCAACACATACTTCTTCCGAACATTTTGCGCTACCTCGAGGAAAACGATTTATTGACAGACAGTCAGCACGTTCTTTCGAAACACAAGTAGCTCTTTGCTCACACGAAGTGTTGTGTGCTGTCGACAAGCGATTTCAAATTGATTCCGTGTTTCTAGATTTCCAGAAGGCTTTTGGCACTGAACCACAAAAGCGACTTGTAAGCAGTTTGCGTACTTATGGAATATCGTCTCAGTTATGCGACTGGTTTAGTAATTTCCTGTCAGAGAGTTCAGAGTTCATAGAAATTGAAGGAAAGTCATAGAGTAAAACGGAACGATTTCTGACTCTCCCCAGAATAGTCATAGACCCTCTTCTGTTCCATATCTATATACACGATTTAGGAGACAATCTGAGCAGCCGTCTTAGGTTGTTTGCAGATAGTGCTGTGGTTTACCATGTAGTAAAGTCATCAGGAGAACAAAACAAATTGGAAAACGATTTAGAAATGATATCTGTATGGTGCTAAAATTGGCATTTGACCCCAAATAATGAAAAATATTACGTGATCCACATGAGTGCTAAAAGGAATCCGGTATAGCTTCGGATACACGATAAATCTGTCTCAAGGCCATAAATTCAACTAAATACCTAGGAATTACAATTATGAACAACCTAAATTGGATAGAATACATAGAAAATGTTGTGGGGAAGACGAACCACAGACCGTTTCTTATTGGCAGAACACTTAGGAGATGCAACAGATCTACTATAGAGACTGTCTACACTACGCTTGTCAATCCCCTTTTGAAGTACTGCTGCGCGGTGTGCGATCCTTACCACATTGGATTAATGGAGTACATCGAGAAAGTTCAAAGAGAAGCAGCACGCTTTGTATTACCGAGAAATAGGAGACTCAATGTCACGGACATGATACAGGATACTGTGTGGACATCATTACAACAGAGACGTTTTTCGTTGCGGCAGGATCTTCTCACGAAATTTCAGTCACCATCTTTCTCCTCCGAATGCGAAAATATTTTGTTGACACCTAAGTATGCATCCCAATAAAATAAGAGAAATCAGAGATCGCACGGAAAAATTTAGGTGTTCGTTTTTTCCGCACGCTGTTCGAGGGTGGAAAAATAGAGAATTATTGTGAAGGTGGTTCGATTTATAGCCTCTGTTAGGCACGTAACTGAGATTTGCAGAGTATCCATGTAGATGTAGATTTAGATGTACACGATACTCTTCTCAGCCGTATCAGTCCATGATCCAGGCCAGAGGGAATCCAACGTCGTGGTATAACTGAACTTATACTGCCAAGTTCTATGTAAATTTGACTCGATACTGAAGTCACTGAGGTAAGATTACAGAACTTCTCAACCCGTAACGTTTCATTTCGTACCCTCCTCCTCTTCCGGGCGTTTCACTATTTTTATCAGGCCGTATATTTGAACATGAAAATGTACAGTTACTGTCGGAACTGGAATAACTTCTGAAATATTGCACGTTATTTTGGATCTAAATTTATAATGCAATGTATCGGGAGAGACACCACGCTAAAACTACATTTCAGAATATTTTAAGAAAAAAATTGTGCTGTGCTACGAAGTCGCAGGGTTTTTTCAGAATACGCACATTAGTTATGAAGCTTATGTAACAGTAATGAACGAGGATTCTGCAAATGATCCGTTGAATAATGAGACAGCTTCGGATGCGAGAGTATATAAGCCACAGAGCCACCAAAGCCGCATGCACACAGTATGTAATCCAATTGCGGAGGATCTGGTGTTATTTCTATAATAATGAAACGTAATCTGCTAATAACTGATCTTCCAGGAAGCACGTGGGATAACCCCACCTGCCCATGATTTTCCCCATAAGCGTCCCGCAAAGCCCAAAAGCGTACACATGTGTCAACATACAGAGATGTCGCAACGAGACTTCGATTTTAACTGCCGAGTCTGTTAATTGTTGTGACCACTGCGTATTGTGCTGTGATATCTATCTGAGGTGAAAAGTAGATTAGCGTTTATCATCCCATAGACGATAAGGTCATTACACCGTGAGTACAATCTGGGATATAACAGTGATTGGGGATAAAAATATCCACGTCTTTTCCAAGAAATTATCCCAGTATTCGCCTTAATCGATTTAGGAAAGAACGAGAAACCAGAATATTGGTGGCTGTGTGCGTATTTCAATCATAATCATAGTTTTTACTACGAGGTCCGTTCAAAAAATTCCGGAACTTGGTCCAGAAATTTTTTCTACGCTTCCCTTTTTCTTATTGCGCATGGTATCTTTCGAAATACTCTCCTCCACAATTGATACACCGCTCCTGACGCCGGTCCCACTTCCGGAAGCAGTCTTGTTACGCCTCTTGTTAGATCGCGCGAAGCCTGGAAATTATAAAAGTTCGGGAATTTTTTGAAGAGATCTCGTACTTCACGTCATTCAGTCACATACACCGAACCGGCCGTTATGGCCGAGCGGTTCTAGGCACTTCAGTCCGGAACCGCGCTGCTACTTCGGTCGCAGGTTCGAATCCTGCTTCAGGTATGGATGTGTGTGTTGTTGTCCTTCGGTTAGTTAGGTTTAAGTAGTTCAAAGTCTAGGGGACTGATGACCTCAGATGTTAAGTCCCACAGTGCACAGAGCCATTTGAACCATTTGAACATACCCCGACGAGGGTGTGATGTTCGTTAGCTTTTTGCGCTAGCTAAATAATAAAGTCACTACTCGTGTACGAAAATCGTTAATGAAATAGCTTCATGGAAATGATTCTGGGTAATCTGCAGCGATATAAAATAAAAAACTTCAAATTGTAAAATGTGCAAGGTTTCGATCATTTCGTGGTGCCCTTGTCTGGGCGTAGACTGTACTACAACTTTGCTCTATTTGTTGAACGTGTGTTTCGTACCCAGTTCCAAAAAATTTTCAATCAAGTGAAAGATAATGCACATCCTTTAATCAAAGCGATAAGTCTGATAGTCTTTAACTCGGTTCGAAAAGCAGATTAGATAATATTCTACGAAAGGGAGTAAATCACTTTTATTTGTCTTGTAAATAAAAAACACATTTTATTGCTGCTTTGTATTTTATTTCTCCCAGGCACGTTTCGTCTTTTTTCACTTTAAAGCATTATCAGTGGAATGTAGAAAGATGCAGGTTTGTTTCAATAAGTGTTACTCGTAGATTATATAACAGTTCTCTCCTCCTTTTTAAGTAAATGAGTGGTTACTTACCTTCGCGTTTTCGGTTGGCATCTGCGTTTCCTCTCATATGGTCACATGCTGCTGGTCGCACTATAGCTCTATTTATGAAACATAACAAAGTTTTTGTGTTTCGAACTTTTTTCGCTCCTCTTTTAATCTTTTTTGCTTTTATTGTTCAGATGCACTATGGCTCTTCTATCAATAGTTATACGAGGGCCGTTCAGAAAGTAACCCCCGGTTGATTTAAAAAAAATACACCAAGTTAAATAAAAATATTTTAATATATACATCTTACAACTACATCTTTGCACTATTTTTCTACATAGTCTCCATAGCGATTGAGGCACTTATCGTATCTCTTCACAAGCTTTGAAATTCCTTCTGCATAAAAATCACCCGCTTGTGCCTGGAGCCAGCCTGTGACCGCATCTTTGAGCTCTTAGTCGTCATCAAACCGCTGTGACCCGAGCCATTTCTTCAAATGCATGAAGAGGTGATAATCACTTGGCGCCAGGTCTGGGCTGTAAGGTGGATGATTGATAACGTCCCACTTGAAGGACTCAAGAAGGGCCGTTGTTCTGCGAGCAGAGTGAGGACGGGCGTTATCGTGCAAAAAAACGATACCGGAAGTCAGCATACCACGGCGTTTGTTCTGTATAGCCCGTCGTAACTTTTTTATTGTTTCACAGTACACGTCTTGATTAATGGTCGTACCACGTTCCATGAATTCAACCAACAACACCCCTTTGGCATCCCAAAACACCGTTGCCATCAGTTTTCTGGCAGAAAAATCTTGCGAGGCTTTTCTTGGTTTGGTAGGCGAATTTGAATGTGCCCACATCTTTGATTGTTCTTTTGTCTCAGGGTTCACGTACTTAATCCAGGTTTCGTCACCGGTCACGATTCTGTTTAACAATGGTTCTCCTTCGTCCTCATAACGTGACAGAAAGTCTAATGCAGAGGCCATTCTTTGAGTTTTGTGGTGGTCGGTAAGAATTTTGGGCACCCATCGTGCACAGAACTTACGGTAACCCAATCTTGCTGTCACTATCTCGTACAAGAGAGTCTTAGAAATCTGTGGAAAACCAGTAGACAACTCCGACATTGAGAAACGTCGATTTTTACGAACTTTTGCATCAACTGTCTGAACGAGTTCGTCAGTCACCAATGATGGTCTACCACTCCTCTCTTCATCACGAACGTTTTCTCGTCCACTTTTAAATAAACGTACCCATTCACGGACAACTCCTTCACTCATAACTCTCGGTCCGTACACGGCATAAAGCTCACGATGAATAGCTGCTGCAGAATATCCTTTGGCTGTAAAAAACCTTATGACAGCACGCACTTCACATTTGGCGGGGTTTTCTATTGCAGCACACATTTCAAACTGCCACAAAAACTAAACTAGCGCAGGTACGACGTTCACTCGACCACGGCTTGATGCCGACTGACCTGTTGAGTGCGTGAACGCACAGATGGCGTCGCTACTTCCCCCACAACCCGCACTGTGACCGATCGGAAGTTACTTTCTGAACCGCCCTCGTACATATTTCATCAAGTACTGTGATTTACAAACTAACTTCAGACTCGTAGTGAACTTTGATTTCACTACGTGTTTCATCCAGTTTGGTTGACCAGATGAGAGGAAACGCAGACTGCAACCAAAAATGCGGAGAACTGTAAGTAATCACTTATTTACATAAAAACCTAGACGTGAATTGTATTATAATTTACAGAAATGCACATATCAAAACAAAACTGTATCATTCTAGATGCCACTGATGATGTAAAGTTAGAAATTTGTGGTTAGGTCTTATGGGACCAAACTGCTGGTGACATTGGTCCCTAAGCCTACAGACTACTTAATCTAACTTAAACTAACTTACGCTGTCGACAACACACACACCCATGCCCGAGGGAGGACTCGAACCTCCGACGTGGTGAGCCGCTCGGACCGTGACAAGACGCCCTAGACCGCGCGGTCCACTGATAATGCCTTAAAGTGAGAAAAGACGAAACGCGTCAGGAAGAAATGAAATACAGCGCAGCAAGAGAAGGTGTCTTTTATTTAAAAAACAAATATTTCTGTACTTGCTGCGCAGGATGGACACGAAAATAAACTCGTCACACCACTTCCTTACTTTGACTAACAAGAACCAATCAGCAAGTATAAGAAACTGGAGCACTTTCGCGTATGTTGAGAAATTTCATATAGTCTTGAAAGGAAGTTTTCCTCGCAACTATAGACCTCAACTTTTCAATAACAGCAGGACAGGTAAATTGTTATTCAATATTGAAGACGAAATGAAACCTCCGCTAAAAAGAGACGTGTATAAAATCATCTTCAAGCGCTGTGGAGAAATGAATGTTGGTCAGTCAGACAGAGCTGCAGCAATTACGTTAACGGATCATGAGAGAATGTGGGAATCAGGAAAGACAGTTTATAGCTTTGCAGAAAAGATTTTCACAGAAAACTACCCATACGACGTAGAAGACGACTATTTACTTCAGTCAAGAAATTGAGAAAAGAAAGGTGACACTACTGAAATTGTTTGAAATAAACAAATTGCACAGAATGCAGCTCAGTTTTAACTGACCAACATAATTTCCTTTCTCCATTCCGTCATATTAAGTTTCAGTTATGTAAATATTGTACTGCAATTGTAAACTGAACTTTATTTTTCGCTTTGAGTTAACTGTAACGGTTTATAGGTAACTTAAAATACCCTGTTTTTAGTTTTTTGCGTAATGTAACAATTTATGCTTAATATCAAAAAGTAATACTTTTCTGTAATCTGCTCTTATTTTGTTTATTGTTCGCCTTTCGTAGTGCATATGGCCAAACTTCCCTATGTAAACGCTCTGTGCCTCATGAGTTTAAGTAATTTCTGTATCTGTAGCAGTAATGCATGGATAGCCACACGTCATTTTATCTCTGGTTTCAACATTAGGTTATCACCCGAGGACACATTAAGAAGTCAAAACACAGTTCGTAATCAAATAAATGATATTTAGCAGAACAACCGGAAAGAGGTTTGTTATATTCTGTCAAGTACCGACGGGAAATTCAGTTAGTGTTATCAATTTACTTTCTTCGCGGTCACCGAACAACATTTCTCAAAAATGGCTCAAATGGCTCTGAGCACTATGGGACTAAACATCTGAGGTCATCAGTCCCCTAGAACTTAGAACTACTTAAACCTAACCAACCTAAGGACATCACACACATCCATGCCCGAGGCAGGATTCGAACCTGCGACCGTAGCGGTCGCGCGGTTCCAGACTGAAGCGGCTAGAACCGTTCAGCCAAACCGGCCGGTCAACTTTTCTCAGTTGTGTTGTTCGCCTTAATGATATCTAGTTGATGCTGAAAACCTGTATCATCAGTTTCCACTGACAATTATGAATCAGTCGATAATTCACCTGATGGATTCCATCGGGGCTGGAGTGCCTTCCTTCCCACCTGCGGGAAGCTGGGGCTTTAACGAGCTCGGCTGGTTCGGTGAGTAAATCTTGGAGTAACTCAAACAAAACTATCAGCACATAGAAAAATTTTTTTGTTCAGTAATAACTAAAATCATGTTTTTTTGTATATATGTACACTCCTGGAAATTGAAATAAGAACACCGTGAATTCATTGTCCCAGGAAGGGGAAACTTTATTGACACATTCCTGGGGTCAGATACATCACATGATCACACTGACAGAACCACAGGCACATAGACACAGGCAACAGAGCATGCACAATATCGGCACTAGTACAGTGTATATCCACCTTTCGCAGCAATGCAGGCTGCTATTCTCCCATGGAGACGATCGTAGAGATGCTGGATGTAGTCCTGTGGAACGGCTTGCCATGCCATTTCCACCTGGCGCCTCAGTTGGACCAGCGTTCGTGCTGGACGTGCAGACCGCGTGAGACGACGCTTCATCCAGTCCCAAACATGCTCAATGGGGGACAGATCCGGAGATCTTGCTGGCCAGGGTAGTTGACTTACACCTTCTAGAGCACGTTGGGTGGCACGGGATACATGCGGACGTGCATTGTCCTGTTGGAACAGCAAGTTCCCTTGCCGGTCTAGGAATGGTAGAACGATGGGTTCGATGACGGTTTGGATGTACCGTGCACTATTCAGTGTCCCCTCGACGATCACCAGTGGTGTACGGCCAGTGTAGGAGATCGCTCCCCACACCATGATGGCGGTTGTTGGCCCTGTGTGCCTCGGTCGTATGCAGTCCTGATTGTGGCGCTCACCTGCACGGCGCCAAACACGCATACGACCATCATTGGCACCAAGGCAGAAGCGACTCTCATCGCTGAAGACGACACGTCTCCATTCGTCCCTCCATTCACGCCTGTCGCGACACCACTGGAGGCGGGCTGCACGATGTTGCGGCGTGAGCGGAAGACGGCCTAACGGTGTGCGGGACCGTAGCCCAGCTTCATGGAGACGGTTGCGAATGGTCCTCGCCGATACCCCAGGAGCAACAGTGTCCCTAATTTGCTGGGAAGTGGCGGTGCGGTCCCCTACGGCACTGCGTAGGATCCTACGGTCTTGGCGTGCATCTGTGCGTCGCTGCGGTCCGGTCCCAGGTCGACGGGCACGTGCACCTTCCGCCGACCACTGGCGACAACATCGATGTACTGTGGAGACCTCACGCCCTACGTGTTGAGCAATTCGGCGGTACGTCCACCCGGCCTCCCGCATGCCCACTATACGCCCTCGCTCAAAGTCCGTCAACTGCACATACGGTTCACGTCCACGCTGTCGCGGCTTGCTACCAGTGTTAAAGACTGCGATGGAGCTCCGTATGCCACGGCAAACTGGCTGACACTGACTGCGGCGGTGCACATATGCTGCGCAGCTAGCGCCATTCGACGGCCAACACTGCGGTTCCTGGTGTGTCCGCTGTGCCGTGCGTGTGATCATTGCTTGTACAGCCCTCTCGCAGCGTCCGGAGCAAGTATGGTGGGTCTGACACACCGGTGTCAATGTGCTCTTTTTTCCATTTCCAGGAGTGTATTTATACGTACCCCCGCTGGAACCCGTCAGGTACCTTATCAGGTTTTTTAAAATCCTTTGGTATGCACCACGCTACACAAAAGGACGCCTTTGGCTGGGCGTGGTGCTATCAGTGTAAATTTTCTCCACAAAACGTCATTATAGCAAGTAAAGTGGGGAATCGGTCTTCACCGTGTTAATGGAAAAACGTTCAAATGTGTGTGAAATCTTATGGGACTTAACTGCTAAGGTCATCAGCCCCTAAGCTTACACTCCTTAACCTAAATTATCCTACGGACAAACACACACACCCATGCCCGAGGGAGGACTCGAACCTCCGCCGGGACCAGCCGCACAGTCCATGACTGCAGCGTCCTAGATCGCTCGGCTAATCCCGCGCTGCGTGTTAATGATTGATGAGAACTCGGTTGAGAAACTCGATTAGACAGCCCAAGGTAATTAGAAACTCACACCTCTGGAACACAAATGTACCTACGCCATCATGCTTCATGACAAGGAGGGAAAAAGTGGTTAACTTGTGAAAGCAGAAAATCTGCTCTTCAGCTAACACTTATCAGTTATAAGTCACGAAGATCCTAGTGAAAATACAAGTCCGCGCTGGACACTATCGCTCGAGAACCTCGAAATTAGTGGCTCTACGTAGGTCCGTAGGGCCTACCAAACAAATCTTCCGAGGTTTTGGAGGGCACCGGTAATCTGGAATGTCGCCCGAGAGCTGGTATCAACACAACACAAATCGCACGTACACTGTTCATACAACAAGATGAAATTCTTTCGAGAGTTAGCATCTAAAGACAGACTACTGAAACCGACTACCAGTTAATAATCACAGCAATTTTCCGGGTATTGTGAAGGTATAAAATGTGGCACAAATTCTGGTAAGGACTCCAGTCAACTTTCTTTAAGACTGTAAATCGAAACGGTAAAATCTAGTTTATCGTTGTTTTCCCAAAAACTAAAAGCAACAACGCGGTCCCCAATTCCGTTTTTTGGTCAAAGCATCGGCACAGTGACGATATTCATCACCACAGAGCTTTATGTAATATGTTTTAAGTTCGTGAGTCTCCTCAGTTTTGATGCCTTTCCAACAATAGGATGAAATAAAAATTAGAAAAATAAATACAGTAGGGTTTTGTAAGTGAATCTCTAACTTTAACGAAAGGTCTGACGACGAAGCAATCGGAGAGGTAGAGGCCTGTAAATGTCGAGAAATATTAGTGAGTATAGGTCCGTCCACGTGGAGACTACGTAAAGTCAACGTTATTATGGGTAGATCGTGATTCGTAAATCATTGTTACGTGACAGCAACACGTATATATTTACCACTCGTAGCATCGCAGACCTCGCCAGTAAAGCTGCACAAGCTGCTGCGAATTTGAGATATCAGGCTCGTTCAAATTACATATACAGAATATTTCATTGCTAAAGTGGAAAAGTAACGAAATAAACCGCTTTGTACTACCATACATTCATGTGTTTACACGTTTTGCAGCAAAACATAATTCATTGTGTGTAACTCAACTTTTGTGATGTTCTGTAAGGATGCTACTGTTTCTAGAATTTACGCAGCACTGTGCTGTTTGCGAATAAAATGTTATTATGTCTCATCACAAAGACCTTACTGTATGAGAGGGGAACCATAATGAATTTTCATGGTATCTCTGAGTATCAGTTTCAGTATTTATACTAATTACTTGCACAAACATTTTTTTGGGTTATTTCAGTTTCTTCATCTTCTTTCGTTTCAGCCTCTTTCGGGTACGCTGGATCAATCATTTCTTTGCGCATTGTTCTTTTCTTACGACCTAATATTTCTTCATTCTTTCTGATCTTCTTTTCCTCTCTTCTTACGAGATGCAGGGTTTGGACTTTTGTGTAGATTTGTCTTGGAAACTTATGTTTTCATCTTTAGTAATTAATTTAGCTGTTCGATCAATAAGTGAGTTTTCTGAAATCTTTAATTCTACTAGGTCTTTCTCAGTTTCTTTAAACCAGTTGGGTTTCGTTTTGCGGTTACGGAAAAAGTCAAAGATTTATTTAGTTAATCTGTTGGTATTCATTCTGAGAAGATGACCATAAAAATTTATCCTCCTTTTTCGCATACTATCTGAAAGTTTTTTCAATTTTCTTGTAGAGAGTTTCATTTCTGATGTATATATTCTTATTGTCTTAAAATTTTGGTCCTACGATTTTTCTTAAAATTTTTCTTTCCTTTAGCTCAAGTTTCTCCATTTGGCCTTTGAAATTCACGTTCAGTGTTTCTGCTGCACACAATGCTTCTGGCTTAATCACTGTCTTGTAATGTGTAATTTTGGACCCCCATGAAAGGGATTTTTTTGTATGTACTTTTTGTTAGTTGGAAGGCCAATTCAAGTCTATTTTTTCTGGATTCCATTGCTTTGCTTTCCCCAGCATTCCAACTAATTCATTCTCCGAGATATCTGAATTCTTTTACTATTTCAGTCTTTTGTTATTGGACTTTGAGGTATTTACATGAATGCTTGATGTTTGCCAGTATCTTAGTTTTTTCAAGGGAGATGTTAAGACTTATTTTAGCTGCTTGTATCTTTAGTTCAAGGATTTTCTCCCGTGTCTCTCAATTTTTTCAGCAAATAGGGCCATATCATCTTATAAAGCAATGCAATTTACTTTAAGGTTCTCCTTTTTGCAATCCAGTCTTATACCACTCTTAATATTTGTGTTCCATTCTCTGTCTACTTCCTCAAGCACGCAGTTGAACAGCAACGGTGAGAGCCCATCCCGTTTTTATTTCAAAGTGTTCCGATAATTCGCCCATAAATTTAACTTTCGAAAATGTATTTGTAAGGGTCGCTTTTATAATATTAGTTGTTTTCTTATCCAAACCCATTTCTTCCAGAACTCATAATAGAGATTCTCTATCAATCGATTCATATGTTTTTTTTAAATCAATGAAGGAGATTCAGTTTCAATATAAAGTCATTTATTTTAATTCTTAGCTGCATGAGTGGCTGAGCTCGCAAGTATGCATGAGAGCGATCTATGCGATGTATAAGACCACTACATCAGAACAAAACAAAATACTTTTTATTGAATCAATATTATCAAATTATTATGGATAAATAAAAAAGTATCTTTTACGATACTGTGAACTTTGTTGTAGTGTATGATATACAGTATCATAAATTAGGTTATAATTTTTATAAAATTAACAAACTTACAGTTGTTTTAGACTCATGTCAATAAGTTCGCTCATTAAGAAAAACACTCAACAAGTATTTACGTTACGTTATTCAAAATTATTTTACGGACATTCTCTGAATGTTTGACCACTTATTCTGCCTAATCGGCGTGGACACATAAACGTCATCTTTTAGGTGATCTTCCAGTTTCCGGGAACCATGGCTATTGGCGAATAACTCCACAACTCAAGGTTGTAGAAAATCCTTTGGAGGCGTGGGTTATTGATTCTCTTCTCCATACGAGGATGTACGATTTCTCGACCTAGTTGCTTGATGATGGTTTTTTTTTAAATTGGATCTTCCTTCTCATTAGTGGTAAATTGACAGGGAAATAAACACAGGACACTTATGTCAGCCAAATCCGTTAGGTTTCCCCTTAAGACAAAAGGCCAGCTTCTTGACTTTCATGGGTACGTATGTGCCATCTCATCAAGGGAATTAACGCTTTCTTTTATTATAGAATAAAACTGTCTCTGGATTCTTTTTATATTGTTCGTGTAATATGGAGCTGTGGTGCAAGGAACATATCTGAATGACACTTTTGTTCTTATTGGGCACATAATTTACAATTTTCTTTGAAACCAAAAGATGAGGATGAAACTTCTCTGCACTTGTACGCTTTCATTGCTGGTGAAATTTCCTTTTTGTTTTGTTTCAGAGTTCCCACACCAAGACATCACAAAGCTCTTTCATGCGTGTCTCACCACGAGCTATTTCACGTGGAATGGTAATTTCTACGAACAGCTGGAAGGCGTCACCATGGGTAGTCCTCTTAGTCCTGTGGTGGCCAACTTCTTCGTGGTACGTCTCGTAGCACAGGCAGTGGACTTGGCGACTTGCAAACTTAAGTTGCGGTACAGATACGTCGATGCAACTTTCGTTGTGTGGAGCCATGGTGAAGAACAGCTCGGTGACTTCCTAACACACTTGAAGAGCCTCCATGCCAACATAAAATTTACCATGGAAGTAGAAAAAAACTACCATACCTAGATGTGCTGATCACAAGGGATGGTGATAACCTGGGACACAGCGTGTATCGAAAACCGACAAACACGGACCGATACCTACCAAATCTATCAAATCAGTTACTACGCTCGTAACACGAACAGGACGAACATGTGAGCCGCAGCGTCTCAGACACGAAGTGCAACATCTGGAAAGTGTTCTGAGGAGCAATGGGTACTGTGTGGAGTTAGAAGTATAACAGGGTGACTCTTCAGAAAAAGAAATGTCGGGTACGGTCTTTCTGCCATACATTCCCAGAGTGACGGACAGAATCGGCTGTATATTGCGCAAACACGGCGTAAAGAAGATTTTCAAAACGATAAAGATGATGAAAGAGTGTCTTAGATCCGCAAAGGAGAAAAGGGACCCACTTGCAATGTCGGGAATGTACCGCATACCATGTACAGTCGTGCTCAAAAGTATCCGAACGACCTGAATTGCATTTCGCCTGATTCGAATGCAACCCGCATAGCGCAGCTGTCTAGCAGGTCCTCTAATCGCCCTTCGGTACTAGAAAACACTGCTCTGTATCGCAATAACCCAAGTTTTAAAGTAATACCAAGGAACTACAAATATCAGGGAACGTCTTATCACAGATAAGACGCTTCTTCAGGTTTGCAAGCTCACATTTATTGCAATAAATGACACACATGAAATGTTACCACTCGTCGTATTCATGATTTCCTCTTCAAAATAACATACCGTACTTATTTTTTAACACAAAATGGCATTAAAAGTTTAAGTTATTCACGAGCAGCTAGTTGAGAATATGTATGAGCTTCAAATGACACGACGAACCGTCTCGTTCTGCATATGGATTCAAACTCAGGTCATGCAGACTAAGCAATGACTTAGTGACTGACGGAAACTAACAGTCATTCCTGACTAGGCATACAGAGAGTGATATACCTGATTTTAAACGCTATTAGTTAGCAAATATCAACTTTAAATTACATAACGTAAACATTGTTAACGGACGAGAATTCCTACCCAGCATCTATTGTCCTTGTTGACGAACTACGAGAGATGTTAAATATTGCGTCTTCACAAGTAACTTACTTGAAATGCCGTGAGGTAAAGCTTTGTGTTGGACAGGGATTCGAACCCAGAACCTAACTGGATCGTCATCGAAGCACAATCAACTGTGACATATCGGATTTTCCCGGCAGTAGCTAGATGTTTTAACTGAAATGACGAGACGAAACATTAATTTTTTCTTTCCCAGGACTCCAGCCTGGCACCTATCGCTGTTATATTCTAGAGAAAACTAACGTTAAAAATGGGTTTGTTACACCAGCAGCGACATGTGAGCATGTTTGAACTAGTAATAATATGACGAAGAGTTCAGTGCTGACTGGGAATTCGAGCCCCACACATATCGTTGTTGATTGCACACAAAGAGACGTCAGCTACCGATTTTTTCTCCACCATCAGCTCGGAATAACATCCTTGAATTTACAAAGATTTCCCAAACAGTTCTGTGTCTCACTGGGACTCAAAAACGTCAGATACCGTTAGTGTTGACAACGAATGAAAATACATTAAAAATCAAAATTATTACCCACCAGCAGATAGGTGTTCTCATGCTAGAGCTTGATAATACATAATGAAAGCTTTAGTGCTGGGCCAGGATTCGAACCCTTTCACGCGCAATATATCGAGATGTTGAGGAATCTGCAGTTCTGAACAAACAACAAATTGCAGTCGAGCTGTATCGTCACGAAGGGATCTACAGGTAATTCCGTGTTAAGGGCGCTCTGAGTTGTATTCCCAGATCAGACCCAATTTTATCGACATACAGAAGCTCCAATACAAGATGGAATTAGTGTCCTGTGACCCTACATAGCGTTTGTTTCGTCACTAGAAATAAATAACTAGTATAAGAAAGATTACTGTTGATAGAGTTTCTACGTGTCGCGACTCCTGTCTTTATTGCGGTTCAACCTAACGTCTACTTGGTGGAGAAGGAATATCATGTTTAACATGAATGTCAGACCACAATGCCATTATACCTTCTTCACTCGGCGTAGCCAGAGGAGAACAGAATCTGTCTCTCCTTATCAAAAATCATCAGCAGAAGTTGTAATCGAACCCAGACCATAAGTATATGAACGTAGCATCAATCCAAAAGACCACCAAATTCTCTCTTCTCTATCACTCATTTTTCTATCATAACAATGTTGCGCCACACTGGGTGAGAATTCAGACACACAGGCACCCTGTAGTGGTTTGCAGCATGTCCAGTACATTCATTTACTTGGTTGACCGAATCGCCATGAACTAGCTGCCTCGGCTACCCAGTGCATACATTCGACTCTATTTTGTGATCACCGAAATAAAATCACGTAACTGACACTTACACAGAACTGCCAACAGTGTAGGATGCAGAAATTTAAACAGGAAGTGTTCCTTTCGACTTGAGCTACTCTATTGCGCTATCTGTTTGTTAAAAACGTCGTGCAGTGCAAAAGAAAAGCTGTAACTGTCTGTCTCTCAGAAGTCTAGATCCGGCCATATGCATTATCAACAAGGACAATAGATGCTGGGTAGGAATTCGCGTCCGTTAACAATGTTTACGTTATGTAATTTAAAGTTGATATTTGCTAACTAATAGTGTTTAAAATCAGGTATATAACTCTTTGTATGCCTAGTCAGGAATGACTGTTAGTTTCCGTCAGTCACGAAGTCTTTGCTTAGTCTGCATGACCTGGGTTTGAATCCATATGCAGAACGAGACGGTTCGTCGTGTCATTTGAAGCTCATACATATTCTCAACTAGCTGCTCGTGAATAACTTAAACTTTTAATGCCATTTTGTGTTAAATAATAAGTACGGTACGTTATTTTGAAGAAGAAATCATGAATACGACGAACTTACTACGTGAATTACCTATCTGACGTAATAATGAGAGTGGTAACATTTCATGTATGTCATTTATTGCAATAAATGTGAGCTTGCAAGCCTGAAGAACCGTCTTATCTGTGATAAGACGTTCCCTGATATTTGTAGTTCCTTGGTATTACTTTACATCTTGAGTTATTGCGATACAGAGGAGTGTTTTCTAGTACCGAAGGGCGATTAGAGGATCTGCTAGACAAATGCGCTATGCGGGTTGCATTCGAATCAGGCGAAATGCAATTCAGGTCGTTCAGATACTTTTGAGCACGACTGTACATGCGGAAAAGTTTATGTCGGAACGACTGGACGATCAATCAACGCCAGGATCAAAGAACATAAGCAAAATAGCAGGTTGGGGCAGTTGGAGGAATCGGCAGTGCCGTAGCACGCACTGTGTGAGACCCACCACGTAGTAAAATTCGCCGGCACGAAAGTTCCGGCTGCAGAGAAGCGCTATCACACCGGTTTGTTCAGAGAAGCTATAGAAATACAAAAGCACAGGAATAGCTTAGGCAAGAAAGAAGAAAGCCTTAAGGTGAACGGATCCCTGCTTCCCGTGGTGCAGCTAACGACCGTCGCAGGAAGCAAGAGGAGAACCGCACCGGAAATAACCCCGGAGAAGCCCTCGGACGTTGGCGTATCAGGTACATACAGTCCACGGCCGCGAGCTCAGCTCCAGGTCACCACCAGCGATGGAGGGTGAGACAGTGACAATGCCAGTCAGTCGTGCTGGCGAAACGACAAAAATATCATCAGACGAACGCCGGCCGAAGAACCCGGGACGGAAATCAATAGGCAGTTTGTCAACAAGTGGCCACGAAAGCCTCAACAACTTTGTAATTGGTGCCATATTGTGACCCTGGCTTCTAGCCTCTGATGTTTGTGATTGAATCTCAAGGTTTTTCGTATGTGTTGAAATCGGTTGATTAAAAGTTTGGAAAAGCAAATAGGATTCTCTAAGTTATCGTGAAATATCTTTTCGATTTGCACATCACAGTTTCTATCTGCACCCACCTACCTCAGGAGGCCGAAAATGCATTGATTTCCTCCGACGTAATATTCTGGCACTTTTTTCTTGATACTATCTCGGCACCCACCTACTGAATTAGTGCAAAGTGCGATCTCCTTTTACAGTCTTTATGAGATAGAGAGCCCCATGCTTTTTTAGTGATGACAGCTACCAACCTGTTATTGGTCCAGGTGGATTTTTTGGTGATATGGTGTACTGGACTTCTTCAGGACGGGACGCTGACGGTGTTTTGCTCCGCTGAGTTCCAGCACGATAAATAAAGAAATGAAGACCTCTGTAGTCTGTCTCATCTGATTATTCACTGCTTCCTTCACCTGGGGCGCTAGAACACGGAGATTTATTACCCTGCGGACCAGACACTACACGTACGCATATTTCTTTTATACACGGTCCAGTAAACTTAATGTTCGACATCAAAGTGTAATAACCTGGTGGCTGGACTAGCAGTAGAGAGTATGTAAAGCACCTCGAGAAACGTGGAAAACAGTGCAGTTGTTATAACGAGGGAAAAGAGCGATGTACGTGACGTCCGATAGGACGTGATCTTTGGCTTTCGCGCCAAGGGTGGAAGCATTTCCAATGCAGCTAAGTTTGTAAACTGTTCACGTGCCACCATGGGTAAGGTATGCTGTGCGTCGCAAAATGCCGCTATGCAAACCTGGCACCGAGGCAACCTTGGTGCACGGCAGGCCATAGATGACACGGTTGAATGACGGTTGCGGAGGTGTGTCCGTGCGAACAGACGTGCAGCTGTTGAGCAACTGACCATACAGATGAACCAAGGAGCTAACAGCGTTGTCTCCTCAATGAGCATTCGGCAATTGATTCTGCGTATGGGCCTCCGCAACGGGTTCGTGCGAGCATGCGGACTGCTGCTCATCAGTGACGTAGGACGGGATTTGCACGCGATGAGTGGTCTTTCCAGACGAATTACGTTTAATACTTCATCGGGCAGATGGCTGTTGGCATGCACGACCTGCAACAATTGTCTTAAGTGTCCAGGTCTGAGGAGGGAGCGTTATGATCCGGGGACTGTTTTCGCGCCATTCCCCGGGTACTCTCGTCATTCTGGAAGGCAAAATGGATCGATACAATTATGCACCTATTCTTGTGGACCATGCCTAGCCCTATATGCAGTTTTGTTTCTTCACCGGCCTGTGCACCGTTTCACTGTATATATATGGTTCGAGGGGCACCAGGGTGAGCTTACCGTACTTCCATGGCCGCCAAACTCCCAGGATTTAAACCCACTCGAGAATCAAAGGGACCACCTCGATCGGGCTGTGAGCGCGATGGATCTTCAGCTGAGAAACGTTGCACAGCTCGCCACGGTACCAGAGTCGGAGTGGCTCCACATTTCTGACTGTAGTTTCCAGAACGTCACCGACTCTCTTCCTGCACATCCGCGCTGTAAGTGGTGGTTAATCAGGCTTCTGACAGGTGTCTGGACCGGTATGTACAGGGTTATTACAAATGACGAAGTGATTTCACAGCTCTACAATAACTTTATTATTTGAGATATTTTCACAATGCTTTGCACACATATACAAAAACTCAAAAAGTTTTTTTAGTCATTCACAAATGTTCGATATGTGCCCCTCTAGTCATTCGGCAGACCTCAAGCCGATAATGAAGTTCCTCCCACACTCGGCGCAGCATGTCCCCATCAATGAGTTCGAAAGCATCGTTGATGCGAGCTCGCAGTTCTGGCACGTTTCTTGGTAGAGGAGGTTTAAACACTGAATCTTTCACATAACCCCACAGAAAGAAATCGCATAGCGTTAAGTCGGGAGAGCGTGGAGGCCATGACATGAATTGCTGATCATGATCTCCACCACGACCGATCCATCGGTTTTCCAATCTCCTGTTTAAGAAATGCCGAACATCATGATGGAAGTGCGATGGAGCACCATCCTGTTGAACGATGAAGTCGGCGCTGTCGGTCTCCAGTTGTGGCACGAGCCAATTTTCCAGCATGTCCAGATACACGTGTCCTGTAACGTTTTTTTCGCAGAAGAAAAAGGGGCCGTTAACTTTAAACCGTGAGATTGCACAAAACACGTTAACTTTTGGTGAATTACGAATTTGCTGCACGACTGCGTGAGGATTCTCTACCGCCCAGATTCGCACATTGTCTCTGTTCACTTCACCATTAAGAAAAAATGTTGCTTCATCACTAAAAACAAGTTTCGCACTGAACGCATCCTCTTCCATGAGCTGTTGCAACCGCGCCGAAAATTCAAACCGTTTGACTTTGTCATCGGGTGTCAGGGCTTGTAGCAATTGTAAACGTTAAGGCTTCTGCTTTAGCCTTTTCCGTAAGATTTTCCAAACCGTCGGCTGTGGTACGTTTAGCTCCCTTCTTGCTTTATTCGTCGACTTCCGCGGGCTACGCGTAAAACTTGCCCGCACGCGTTCAACCGTTTCTTCGCTCGCTGCAGGCCGACCCGTTGATTTCGCCTTACAGAGGCATCCGGAAGCTTTAAACTGCGCATACCATCGCCGAATGGAGTTAGCAGTTGGTGGGTCTTTGTTGAACTTCGTCCTGAAGTGTCGTTGCACTGTTATGACTGACTGATGTGAGTGCATTTCAAGCACGACATACGCTTTCTCGGCTCCTTGTCGCCATTTTGTCTCACTGCGCTCTCGACCGCTCTGGCGGCAGAAACCTGAAGTGCGGCTTCAGCCGAACAAAACTTTATGAGTTTTTCTACGCATCTGTAGTGTGTCGTGACCATATGTCAATGAATGGAGCTACAGTGAATTTATGAAACCGCTTCAATCATTTGTAATAGCCCTGTATTTACACTAAATGATCTGCAAAAGTTTTACCTCTGCTTGTTTGCACTTGTTTTAATTCGAGCTGTGCCTCGGATTACCAAGCTGCTTTATTTCACATTTTTCTTCCAAGTTTGAAGCACAGAAATTTGGTTCTAAAAGATACTGAACATTGTTCATTCTTATTTGAAAACATACTCCAAGAACAGATATATGTGCATATGAGAATTAAATCCCAATAAGTAACTGGATACACTGTTGAGCGATTTTAAGAAAATCACTCCACTAGAATGAAGACGCACGGGCTAACTGCTTTGGCTATGGGCTGTAGCCTTTCACTTCCGATCAATTCGTGCGTTTCCGCTAAAGTCCGATTCGCATTAGAGCTGGTCCTTCCAGCAGCGCAAATGCATAATTTGCTAACGATGTCTTCTCTTGCCCCTCTCTGCCGAAGGAACATCCATAAGTTGACAGTCTTAAATTCCTGGGATTACAACTTGATAATAAATTCAGTTGGGAGGAGCACACCACAGAACTGCAGAAACGCGTTAACAAATCTGTATTTGCAGTTCGAGTGTTAGCAGACATAGGCGACATAGAAATGAAAAAGCTTGCATACTTTGCCTACTTTCATTCCATAAAGTCATGTGGTATAATATTTTGGGGTAACTCTTCAACTCAAACAAAAGTTTTCAGAGTCCAAAAGCGTGTAATACGTATTATTTGTCGAGTACATTCACGAACGTCCTGTAGAAACCTCTTCAAGGAACTGGGTATACTAACTACTGCCTTTCAGTATATTTACTCCTTAATGAAATTTGTCCTAAATAATATATCTCTTATTCCAACAAATAGCTCAGTTCATACATACAATACCAGGAACAAAAATGATCTGCACAAGGACTTAAAAGCACTTACTTTAGTTCAAAAAGGGATCCACTACTGAGGGACACTCATCTTCAATACTTTGCCAGCAAACATAAAAAATTTAGTTATAAATAAAGATCAGTTTAATAGGAGCCTGAAAGACTTACTAGTGGCCAACTCCTTCTAATCCATTGACGAATTTTTTTAATATAAACAAATGATCTATTGTATATACTCATACTATTAGTATTGTTATTTCAGCTTAAAAAAATTGACATGTACCCACATCAACGAGGAGCTCCTCAGCACAGATCTATGGAACGAAAAACTAATCTAATCTAATCTAATCTAACTGTGGTGTCATCGCCAGACACCACACTTGCTAGGTGGTAGCTTTTAAATCGGCCGCGGTCCGCTAGTATACGACGGACCCGCCTGTCGCCACTGTCAGTAATTGCAAACCGAGCGCCGCCACACGGCAGGTCTAGTGAGACGTACTAGCACTCGCCCCAGTTGTACAGCTCGACTTAGCGAGCAATGGTTCACTGAGAATTACGCTCTCATTTGCCGAGACGATAGTTAGCATAGCCTTCAGCTACATTTGCTACGCCGGCCGGTGTGGCCGTGCGGTTCTAAGCGCTTCAGTTTGGAACCGCGTGACCGCTACGATCGCAGGTTCGAATCCTGCCTCGGGCATGGATGTGTGTGATGTCCTTAGGTTAGTTAGGTTTAAGTAGTTCTAAGTTCTAGGGGACTGATGACCTCAGTAGTTAAGTCCCATAGTGCTCAGAGCCATTTGAACCATTTTTTTTACATTTGCTACGACCTAGCAAGGCGCCATTATCAGTATAGATATTGAGATTCTATTAATGAATCATCAAGAGCGATGTTCTACAAATGTGGATTAAAGTTAAGTATTCCAGAAGCTACGTACTTTTCTTTATAGCATTCATTACGTATCCTGTTTCAGACCTCACGCCAGCCTGCGTGAGCTTAGCGTGCATTTCGGCCTCCTCTAACTACAAGGTGTTGGCACTTCTGCCAACACTTCACTAACCTTGCTCAAGGAGCCTCAGAAGAGAAACTGAACCTCGGCAGTGCCTGGGCAACACTTTACCACGTATGCGCGCTATCTGAAAGAATGAAAAGTTTTTCATACGATAAAAATACTTTGATAGTGCAGAAAAAATGATCTCATACGAGATAGAAACGAAGACTGATTGTTTGGATATATTCACTTATAAACTGCACAATCAACTTTTTCCGGGCGTTCACTGAACAACTATATGCATAGAACCCGCCGCCACTAGATTCACCCTGAGCAACGCAGTAGCTCTCTTCCACATAAACGATTATTGCTTGAAATTTGATCAGAAAGCCACTATAGTTGCTTCACATTATCGCAAAATTTCTGAAAGCTTATTATTATTGCTGTGCCTATGTAGTTCTTCTCGTTTCAAGGCTCATGTGGACTGAGTAGTTGTAGCGACCGATATATGACTATAAATGTTGTTACTTGGAGGTTAGGCTTCCTGTGACGCAGCGTTATGTGTCATGAAAGATCCAATCGCCATAATCACACTTTTAATTCCCAGTTAGGAAACACAAGGATACAATGCAAGTGGGACAACATTTATTACAGCCTTGCCTACTGCAGAGGGCGTAGTGTTGTTAATTTATTGCCCTTTCTCTTATAACTTTGAGAGCAGCGAACTGAAATTTTGACGAGGGTCCTAATGCGTGATCTGAGGAAAACGTTGTTGGTTGAAAGACCGCCTTGTACACAGGCTTAATCGATCAGTATCGATTGGTATTTACGAACAGATCAAAATTCTAAGAGAAACGAAGAATGACTGGATATATTCATTTATAGCACAGCGTTTTGGTACTGCACCAGCCGTGCGGGTAGCCGTGCGGACTTAGACGTCTTGTCATGGTTCGCGCGGCTTCCCCCGTGGGAGGTTCGAGTTCTCCCTCGGGCAAGGGTGTGTGTCTTGTCCTTAGCGTAAGTTAGTTTAAGTTAGATTAAACAGTTCGTAAGCCTAGGGACTGATGACCTCAGCAGTTCGGTCTCATAGTCCTAAACACAAATTTCCAATTTTTTACTGCAACGGCTACTTTTAATTTCGATTTTAGTGAGCAATGCTTGACTGTCAGAATAATTAAGGGCGTTATTATTCACTACTTGTGTTGCCAAACACGGGGTCTATCAGAAAAAAATGTGTTTTACCTTCCAAAATGTCTAATTGCTCCTAGAGGACGTGGGTATGGAAGACTGCAATTTCGGCGTTAGGTCGTTTTCAATCATGTGCAAACATAATTATCAACGTATTATAAAAATACAGGGTAACTAAAATGCCCATCAACCACTTTAAAAATTGGTGTATGTACATTTTGCTGTTAAGTTTTACATGTAACCAGGTATTGTATATACACTGAAAAAAATAGCAACACCAAAACATAATTAATGTAGAGTAATGAAATTACTTGTGTGTCTTGAAAGGAGGATATAAGATGAACATCAACAAAAGCAAAACAAGGATAATGGAATGGAGTCGAATTAAGTCGGGTGACGCTGAGGGAATTAGATTAGGAAATGAGACACTTAAAGTAGTAAAGGAGTTTTGCTATTTGGGGAGCAAAATAACTGATGACGGTCGAAGTAGAGAGGATATAAAATGTAGACTGGCAATGGCAAGGAAAGCGTTTCTGAAGAAGGGAAATTTGTTAACATCGACTATAGATTTAAGTGTCAGGAAGTCGTTTCTGAAATTATTTGTATGGAGTGTAGCCATGTATGAAAGTGAAACGTGGACAATAAATAGTTTGGACAAGAAGAGAATAGAAGCTTTCGAAATGTGGTGCTACAGAAGAATGTTGAAGATTAGGTGGGTAGATCACGTAACTAATGAGGAGGTATTGAACAGGATTGGGGAGAAGAGAAGTTTGTGGCACAACTTGACTAGAAGAATGGATCGGTTGGTAGGACATGTCCTGAGGCATCAAGGGATCACAAATTTAGCATTGGAGGGCAGTGTGGAGGGTAAAAATCGTAGAGGGAGACCAAGAGATGAATACACTAAGCAGATTCAGAAGGATGTAGGTTGCAATAGGTACTGGAAGATGAAGGAGCTTGCACAGGATAGATTAGCATGGAGAGCTGCATCAAACCCGTCTTAGGACTGAAGACCACAACAACAAACAATGAAATTACGGGAGTACAACTCTCTAGGTAACATATTTAAGTGACCGACATTGCGACATCACAGAGTGCTGTAAGCGCGAGATATGCCATTGAAAATGTGAAATGTTGGTACGTTAATAACCGCTGTAACCGCCAGACTGTTGTATGCAAGAATGCAAACAAGCATGCATTGCGTTGTACAGGTGGCGGATGTCAGTTTACAGGAAGGAGTTCCATGTCGGTAGCACTTGTCAGTCAACACAAGGAAGGATAAAGCTGTTTGTGGATGACGGCGGACTTGTGAGACGATGTCCCGTATATGCTCGATTGGAGACAGACTTGGTGACACAACAGGCCAAAGCAACACTTCGACACTGTGCAGAGCATGTTGGATTACAACAGCGGTGTGTGAACGAGCACTATTCTGCTGTAAAACTGCTTTTCATGAATGGCAACACAATAGGTAGAATCACCATATTGACTATTAAATTTGCTGACAGTGTGCGTGGGATAACCACTACACTACTCCTGCTGTCATACGAAATGGACTTCAAGCGTAGGTCCAGCATTTCCAGCACGCAGTCAGGTTGGTTGCAGGCCCTCTACTGGCTTCCTTTTAACCAACACACGGCCGTCACTGGCACAGAGGCAGAACCAGCTTTCAACGGAAAACGCAACAGACCTCCATATTGCCCTCCAATGAGTTCTCATCGACACCACTAAAACAGAAAATGGCGGTGGCTTGGAGTCAGTGGAATGCGCGCTACAGGGCATCGGAATTGGAGTTGTCCTTGAAGTAACAGATTTTTAACCGTTCATTGTATGAAACTTCCTGTCAGATTAAATCTGTGTGCCCGACCGAAACTCGAACTCGGGACCTTTGCCTTTGGCGGGCAAGTGCTCTACCATCTGAGCTACCGAAGCACGACTCACGCTCGGTACTCACAGCTTTACTTCTGCCAGTATCTCGTCTCCTACCTTCCAAACTTTACAGAAGCTCTTGTAACGGAACTGAAATGATGGTGGGCTGACAGTAATTTGGAGCCCGCGCGTCGGAAACGGGCGCGCTCGTGTGAGACTGCCAGGGAGTGCACCCTGATGCCATCTATTGGCGAAACAGGGAATTAGCGCTACCTGTCAGACAATGCACTAAGCTCTCGGAGTCAAATGTATTCTTTTTCTTGGTAATTATAAGTTATTACTGTATAATTTAATGTTGTAAAGCGCAAGTAGTAAATCATTATGACTGGTATGAACTCCAGGGTAATAAATATAAATATTCTTAAATACTAAATGATTTCGGTAAAAAGGTGGTAGGGGAACGCCCCCACTCTTGGTGATATGAGTGTAGCTAGGGGTAGCTGGAGACAAAGGGACTGAACAATGGAATGGCCTGGGGAGTGTTGACGTGATCGGACGTGCGTAACTGTGCTCACGCAAAAGTGATTGTGCAACAGAGAAGAGGCGAATACCGTCGCCGTTTTTGGAGTGAAACGCGACGAATGGTTGTTGAAGCCGCCTCTATGCCACTGGGGCTGATTGTAAGAGTTCCTGCGCCCAGATTTTATGGCGGACGTGCAGTAGCTTATACGAGTGCTACAGCTCGTAGTTCCAGCCGCCATTAAGGGCATGAGGCAAGACTGCTTGCAATTGTTAAGTTGGACTTTGTATACATGTAAAAGGAGAATACCAGTTTTCTTTTATGCAAGTGCAGAGGACAGAATATAGTAATGAGTAAAATTACAATGCATGTTGTTCATTGTAAAGTGTAGTAACCTCAAACATAGTATATTAAAATCAGACTGAGGCCACCATGGCCTCTTTCATTTACAATTCTTTTGGTTGTAGAATACTTTAGCGTATAAGAATGTTGAAAAGAGCAATGGTCACACCAGAATGAGTCGCCTATTTATAGTTACTTAAATTTTTCTGAGTAACCTTTCAAGTAAAGTCACTTAACTAATTCTGTATCAATTGTCCAAAGAGTAATATCCAAAATCATTAAATAAGTTGAAGGATAGAATTTTGTTAACCCAAGTTGCATAAACTGTCTTGGTAGTAATTACCAAGCCAACTCACAGAAACTGAGAGAGTATTTGATTTGTAGAATCATCTCGAATGATCAGAAATAGTAATATTCAGAATTAAGTTTAAAATCAACTCAAGCCATTTCACTTTGAAACGAGCCAAAAATTGATTTATTCTTTTGCTCCTTCAGAGCTGGCGACCGTAGTTATAAGTATTTCCAGGAGAATTCGACGGTAAGTCTGCTGCTCTCGTCGTGCTGATAGGATTATCCACTGCTGCTAGCAGTGGTGATTGGATACATAAGCTCACTACCAAGTTAAGTGGGTCAGGTAGGCAGTGTTACCGTGTGAACTGTAGGGCACTGTAGGCCGTGGATCGAACCCGTTCAATCATCACAGCTCTTAGGGAAATAGTCCGGTTAGGAGTGTACTAATCATTAGGTAAATACTGTCGAGTAACGGTCAGAAATGTATACGCAAGTGAATTTAGCAAGGTCCACGTAGCACCTAGTTAATGTGGTGCAATGGCGAGGGTAGGAGTGGAGTAAAAGTGAGCTGAGCTTGTGGCAGCTGTGCTGCTTTCAAATATTAACAACGTGAATTCACTACTACCTCTTACCATTAGGACTGAGCTATTTACAGTTAAAATACGTAGCAGTAAGCGCAAAGGCGTGATAGCTACAAGTCCGTATTGGTTTTATACATACGGAATTAGGAAGCGGGTCATTCCGTCAGTGGAGGGGGTTAAAACAACCGAGTCAGTTGAGAACATACCATTTACTGATGGAAAGATTCGGCGGTTCGGTCGCACTCTCCTGCGAACCTTCGCAGGAGAGCTTCTGTAAAGTTTGGAAGGTAGGAGACGAGATACTGGCAGAAATAAAGCTGTGAGTACCGAGCGTGAGTCGTGCTTCGGTAGCTCAGATGATAGAGCACTTGCCCGCCAAAGGCAAAGGTCCCGATTTCGAGTTTCGGTCGGGCACACAGTTTTAATCTGCCAGGAAGTTTCATATCAGCGCACACTCCGCTGCAGAGTGAAAATCTCATTCTGGAGTTCATTGTATGACTGTGGTGCCAACTGCTGCTCAAATTGCTGGTGCAGGACGATGCGACAGAACGATACGCCCGACACGACGGTGTCCCCTCCAAGTAGTGCCACGTTTCCATCTGGGGCCGATCTTCTTGCGAACGTACTTTCTCGTGACCACTGCTGCCAGCAACCGCTTACAGTGGCTAAATATGCAGTACCGCAGAAGGAACATCCAACTTCTCTTAGTGCTGTTACAGACCTCGTACAAAGAGTGAGGTACTGATGATAGCATCTTTGTAGTATTAAAGTCATTCTTGACTAAAGTCAATTCGCCACGTCCCATCTCAAAGGTAACTAACGCTCACGTCAGTTTGTAACACCACAGCTCTTATGCTGTATGAATTTATTTTGCTTTTGCTTTATTTAATATTACATTGTTGATCGTCTGTAAATGTGATTGAATCGATAACATAAAATTGTGTACTCTTTTCTTTGTCAAACCTTTGATGTCGTGATTTGATTCTGTGCAAAGTAGTGTATCTGTAATTTAAAGTTCTTTGTCCCATTTGGAGGGAACAGAACTTATTGTATGTAATTGTAATTTTGTGTGAATAATTTTTTGTAGAAGTGTCAATATGTGAAAATGTTCTGTTTTATTTAATGTATTTGTTTGCTGTTATGTAAACTGCTGATCCTCACTTAGGGCTCTTAGTTAATTTGTATGTAAATGATGTAGTGGTTCCCCTCTGGAACGGAACTGTGTAGCGCGCGCAAATTGTGGTTGGCATAGGTGGAAAAGGTGGAACTGATAGTCAGTCGGGGAAGAGCAGTCAGTCGGAGACGAGCCAGCAGTCGGAGACTAGCTACCAAACTGTGCACTGCCATGTAAAGTGTGCTTATTGTGCTGATTCCGGGAGAGGCTTTTACTGTTTCTTTCCATGGCCTCGGATGGACGGATAAATAGCTGGAACTATTCTGGAATTTGTATGAATCATCGCCATGAAGATACGATAAAGTCCGGCAATTCTACCTGCAATTCCACCTACCAACATGCAGTTGCCACCACATTGCGCAATCACTGTAACGTAATACTATATTGATGTACAGTGAAGGATCAGCCTAATGGATGTGTTAGTGTGCTGAAACATAAGGTAATTCATATCGGAATTTATTTACCTACCTTGATTTTACTCCTCATCATAACACCTCTCAGGATCCTCTCCGTTTGAAGTAAAGTGATTACCGAGTGTCCTTACTGAAAGTACATTTATGACCAGAGTTTTACCAATTAATGCCTCTTGAACTTAGTAAAGAGAAAGTTAAAATCAATGATGCTTGTTGAAATAATTTTCCTAGTAAAACTGCTTACTAAAGTGCTGTTACCAACTTCAAACTTTAGGCTGAGTCTTATAAAGTAAATGATCACGTTGTTGTCTGTGGTAAATTCTAAAAGGTGAGTCAGTTTCTTGCAATTTTGTCAACATTGTGTTTCGTTGTAGTAAAAGTGAGACAGCTGCAGTTGTGAAACGTTACATTCTCATGTATGCCAAGTGTTTGTCTCTCTTGTGTGCATATTAACAGTATAAAGACCACTCAGTTTGTGTAAACCCTGAAAGTGATAGTGTTTTTCTGTACCTGTTATAATTTTGAAAATAGTTCCTGCTGCTCTAACTGTTAGCTTCAATCTTAAAACATATGTGCGTCAGAGTTCATTGCACTCGCGTGTTACTAAGTCTAGGTTGTGTCTGTTGTGTTGTCCATTATAGTTACTTAAACCTAATTTCATAAACGAGAATGTTAATCTTTCTCTTGCCTAATTAGGCTGGCGATCGTTTCCCTTATTCTAGGAATAGTATAGCTAGGCAAAATTTTGTTTGTCACTATTCCAATATTTACGTAATTCTTACTTTCATTTCCGATAAGCCACCTCCGTTAGGAACAACACGGTCAATTTAACAAAATTCCTCTCAGAGGGTAACACTGTTCTGTTGCTTTGTGCCATAGTTGCTTTTACAAAATTGTTTTATGTCACAATTTGCTTCTAGCATTGAGGTTATGGTACAGTAGCAAGCAGGTAGGAGTGCTATACGTGGCGCCGCGTGACAGGACGTTGTTCAGTTTGCACCTACAGACGGAAAAAATTATAAGTAGTTAGCATTTTTTCAAACATTGAGTGAACATAAAACGTCCAGCGGCACGAACCTGTACATTACTTGACAGAACTAGTAGTGAAAGTTCAGTTTAAATTGTAAATAAAAGGTATCAGTACTTAAAAATAGCTAAAATGGACAGGAAATTAGAAATAAATGTAAATACGCGAGAGCAGAATGCAACCGAGAGCAGTTCAGGCAGCACACCAACAGTTGGCATGACGCGCGAGTTTAATTACGTACGTTATCACGCAGACGTTAATAAACAGATCGAAGCTATGTGTGTAGCGCGTACTAAGCAAGACAATGTAGGCGATGTTATCGAAGACAGTGGCTATGCTGATGAATCGAGGGATATGTTTGAATCACCAAAAACTGAAAGGAAAGCAGGACATGAACACTAAAATATAGCAGGACCTGAAAGTGAAAAGACAGCAGATGTGACTGATTTGTTAAAAATGTTGTCTGCACAAATTGCAGCACTGGGGCAACAAAATGTAGAACAAAGACAGCTAATTGCAGCACAGGGGCAACAAAACGCTGCACAAAATGACATTATTAAGGCACAAATTGCAGCGCAAAACGCAGCACTAGGTAGTGATATTAGTAAACAAATGCAAGAGCAGGGTACCAGACTTAGTAAACAAATTGAAGAAGTCAACTCAAGGGTAGGAACAGTGAGTAATGAAATCAAAAGTATTAAAAGCGAAATTACTGTCATCAATGGCAATATTGCCAATGTACAAGGACAAATTGATGACATTAACGAAAGATTTGACACTGAAGTAATTAAAATTCAAGATCAAATAGAACCCTTAGTCATCACTAAAGTAGACGAAAAAGTATTCGGTATTAAATCCGAAATACAAACTGAATGTAACGCGGAATTTGCACAGATTAAACAATCTGTAACAGAAACAAGCAGAGCTCTAACCAAACAGATTCTTACTTGCGAAAAGAAGTGTGAACATAACACTTCACAAATCCAAGGCAAAATGTATGGCTTGGAAAGAAAAATACAAATCGGACCTACACATTTTACTGAAAAAATGCCTTTCAGTAAAATATTAGAGGGCGAGGAAAAATTCGACCCAGCAAAGAGGCATAACGGATGGCACCCCCTAGACTTTGTAAAGAATTGCGAAAGAAATTTTCCTGAATATTTGTCTGATCAGGAAAAAATTAATGTTGTAATTAGTGCACTAACGGGAGAAGCAAAAAGGTGGGGGTTGAATCTTGATACTAACCAGATGTCTTTCGAAACCTTTAAACAAAAATTTATTGACGAATACTGGTCAGAACAAAAACAAGACCAGTTGTGGCGTGAATTTCTAATGGCCAGACTGTATGACATCAGAGGTAAGCAAACCATGAAAGAATTCTGCGAATCATGGTACAGAAAACTGATACATTTGAAGGCTAGAAGAACTGAAGCTGAGATCGTTTGGGTTCTTTGGCAGAAACTGCCTGAGGATTCGAAACGATATGTTGGGAGTACACACAGTAGTTTTTCTTGCGTTCTTGGAAAGGGTAGAAGATGAAGATCACTGGCGAAGAAATCGCGAGTACCGTCCCCATAATAACAATAATTATTCGCGAGAAAGTAATGACCAAGCTGAACGACGGGAAAACGATAGATTTCGTGTAAACACGATTCAAAGAGGCCGTGCGAGAGGTAGAGGAAATTATACGACGCGCGGCAGAGGATACATAGCACGGAATTCCCAAACTAGAGACGAAATGGAAAACTAAAAACCGCGTGTGTTACGGGCCGGATTCACGCGGAAACCGGTTTTGGGCCCAAAGAAAAGATGCTAAATATTAGATTCGAGAAGGAAAGATGTAAACTATGGGGCAGTAAGGTTAAGGGCGCGCCTATAGCAGACGGGCGCGGAGTGATACATAGTGGCGTTCCCAGTGTGAAGTCACATGACCGTTCGTGCTCAGGCCAGCCGTTGCCGAAGCAGCGTACATTGCACTTGGCAGCAGACACAAATGGCAGACGTCAGAACAAGATGGCTGCCGTAGAGAGAGACAGAAGAGGCGGGATCGGACACTTCCGACGGCCGGTTTCAGTAGTAGATGAATGTAGAAATGAAAATAAAGTTGATATGTCATATGAAAAAGATAACTCGGTATCGGAATCGTGCGAAAAGACTTCATTAAAGAATAAAAGGGAGCCAGAAAAGGCGAGTGAAAAGGAGAACATTTGTACTGTTAATGATGTGTATGAGGTAAAAGACGTAGATGTGGGGGAGGTTGTGATGAATAAAGAGGAAAGGGAGGTAGAATATGCCACGCAAAAGACGTGTGCACAATTAATAATAGGGAAAAATGAGGTAGAGGAGGACGTTAGTAATCATGACATTGTGAGCAGTGCAGATGAAATTATTGTTGATGGAAAGGTGTTTAATAGTTTTGATGCAGAAGGGTCTAGTAAGAATTTCACACGATTACCTGAAAATGACAGCATGGAAGAAAATGAAATGAAAATTATTGAAGTATGTGACGATTATACTAAGTATGAAGTTAAGGCTGAAATCGTTCAAAGTGATATAACAGAAGTGCCAGACTGTCCAAACGATGTGCATTGTATAGAAAATGAGTCGGAAAACGAAGTGGCTGAGACATCTAGTAATAATCTGCCTCACTGTTTAAAAGTTGCCTTCCTGCTCGAATCTGATAACGAAATAGAACCTAGTGATAGTTCAGATGATGAAGGGTACACGAATACAGATAAGAATGAATATTCTAACTTTCCCTATTGTTCAAAAGTCGAGTACTTAAGTGAATCTGATAGTGAGGAAAAGAGTAGTGATGACTCCAGTGAAGATGAATTCTCAGGTGTAGACGAAAGTGAATATACTTTTACCAAGAGAGGGTAGGAGAAAATTAGTGACATTTTTCCAAAGCAAGATACAGAAAGTAGAACTGAGCCGAAACCGAATGAATTATTCAGTAATGTAACACAGGGGCATAATTTGCAGGAACCTCCAGAAGATACTATACTGGGGCAAGCCTTAACAAATGTTTTGAAGGGGTGTGAATTACAGGAACAAAAAGAACCACTTGTTAAAATGATAGCAGAGCAGGAGATGTTGTACCTTGCTAAAGACTTTGAAATTCCAAAACCTAAAAAGCCACCTGATGAAACAAAACGTTGGCAAGATCTGAATAGCTTAGTGAAAGATGTAGAAAACAGGAGGCCTAAAAAGCCACCAGACTTAGTAACTGTTTTATGAACCATAAAAGACTGCCTTGTTAATAAAGAGACAGGGGGCAGGTTGCTGTATTTGTACATAAATTTTCAATGTAATGCATGACTTTATTATTATTGTATCTGAGTGTTACCTGAAAATGAATTATCGTTTTGTTGATCTTGCGGCCTGTTGGAGGTTGTTGCTTATTTATTATAGTGTACTGTTTAACTTTGCTTAGAAACTGTTTATTTTCAATTGAATACTTACTGTTGTCCGTCTAATTATGAAGGCAGGGCCATGTAGTGTAAGAAACCTGAGAACTTTTTGACTAATGATGCTTATAGTAACTTAACGAGAGTGCCAAGAACTCCAATATGACAATAATTAATTTCTAATATACTTAAAGATCAGAAAGGGCTTATGTTTGCACCGTGTTGAGTATTTGAAGGTACATGCCCTCAGATGAGGGTTGTTAACCCTCAGGGGGCAATGCACTCTTTACATTGTCAGGTGCCTGACGAGCACCAGGGACCCGAGTTGTTGCCAGCACTACTTCCGTTTCTTTTCGTGCTGCCAACCTTCCTCTTCATCATTCAGAACTTTTACTATCTTCTTTCCTTCTTCTCTATCAGAGTGTATTGAATAGTGTGGAAATAATGTAGAATACTATGTATTGTTTGTGGACAAATAAATGGATAAATAATATAGGTACACTAGAAAATGGCAAAGAATAATGGAAGTATTATGGATATTGTAAAGAGAAAATGTAATGGAAAAGTATAGATGAGAAAAGAATAGGTTACTGAAAACAAAAAGGTATATGAATGCCATAATATGACTAAATATAAATGTTTTTTTCTGAAAATAGGGATAAATATGATATTGAAAAACTTTGTGTGTTAAAACTGTGGAAATGAACCTGACTAATGTGTGTAAGATAGATATGAGATGTATATGTCTTGTGCCACAAAAAGGTGGCAGAAATCACTTGCAATAGGATATGAAATTATTGTCCTGATCTTGATGTATGTAATGACCTAACTGTGTGTGGAAAAGCAATGACAAAGGAGTAGTAAGAAATTCTTAATCCTGACTTGAGCCCAAGTATGACATTTAAAGTTTTCTTGATTAATGTATATGTTACCTGATTGTGTCATTTGAAAAGAAATGGTTTTGTTACCAGTGTCTAATTGCTGTTTCAAAGTTGCAGGTTTTATGTTTTATACCATTAAAGCAAATTTTACCAAAGATGTGACATAAAGATGAAAAAACCTAAAGATGATGACAATAAACTGCTCAAAAATATGTTGTTGGGCAGCAAAACATGACAGAAGAATAAGAATGCTGTGGTCCTGAAGTTGAGGACTACAAAATATGCTATGTGAGCAGTAGCCAAAGAACTTGCCATTGTGGGGCAAGAAGTTGATAAGTGGACACGAACTGCAAAAACCTAGAGGATGGGGCAGTGTGTCAATTTAAAAATGTGTTTTTGTGTGTGTTCTTAATCTAAATTGTGTTTTGTGTCTAAATGTTATAGGTAAAGACTGCCAAACCAATAATGGGCAGAATGTGTAACATGGACTGCTAGTGCTGAGGCAAGCAGTGAACTAAGTTAGGTTTTTTGAGCAATATGTTATAAACTGACTATTCTTATTGAAGTCAGTGAAAAGTTATTATAAAATATATATGCATTCTTATTTAAATGGATGTAGATGTTTTTGATCCTAGGTTTTTTTTTTGAAATAACTTAAAGTTTTGGACTGCCTTGTTTTAAAACACAGCAGTGATGATTAAAGATAGGCTCTGAATATGTTAGTGTGTTTATGTCCAACAAATATTTTGGACTGCTATTAATGAAGAGCAGCTTTAAAGTTAATTATTTTGAAAGAACCTTGCAAAGTTACTTTGGTATTTAAAGAGTCAGTTGGAAAAAGGTTTCCATAGCTGTTTGTGTAAATATTTGTACATATGTGGATGCAAACTGATATTTTCAATATTTCATTAATTGCTGAACCTTGTAAAATGTACTGTGATCATTAATATGCTTGTGTGTCTGTGAAATTTTACATTCTTTTAAAATTATTGAGAGACAAACTTCTGTTTTGTTAAGTTAAAATGTTCTGTGCTATTGTATATGTGTTTATTCTTTTATTTTATTTTGAAGGCTATACCTTTTCTACTAATATGTAGATTAGTTTGTGTACCGTTTGTCAATTATTTGAACTGTGTGTGTATGAAATGAACATGCTTAAAGATATCTTGTGTAATGATGCAAAATTAGTTTCCTTAAACCAGTGTGAAATTGAAAATTGCTTTAGATGCCTTATTTTGAAAATCTTTTGGAAGAATGATATGAAGTTTCTTAGTGTATATACTGCATGTTTGTAATGTGTGTGTTTTTTTTTCTCCCAACTGAAGTTGGATGGAATAAATTTTTTTTTTTTTTTGCAGCCAGCACCACTTAGGTGTTATGGATGTTTCCTTGAAGTATCCCTGACAGGAAACTTCAACGAAACATGGGGCATGTGTAACACCACAGCTCTTATGCTGTATGAATTTATTTTGCTTTTGCTTTATTTAATATTACATTGTTGATCGTCTGTAAATGTGATTGAATCGATAACATAAAATTGTGTACTCTTTTCTTTGTCAAACCTTTGATGTCGTGATTTGATTCTGTGCAAAGTAGTGTATCTGTAATTTAAAGTTCTTTGTCCCATTTGGAGGGAACAGAACTTATTGTATGTAATTGTAATTTTGTGTGAATAATTTTTTGTAGAAGTGTCAATATGTGAAAATGTTCTGTTTTATTTAATGTATTTGTTTGCTGTTATGTAAACTGCTGATCCTCACTTAGGGCTCTTAGTTAATTTGTATGTAAATGATGTAGTGGTTCCCCTCTGGAACGGAACTGTGTAGCGCGCGCAAATTGTGGTTGGCATAGGTGGAAAAGGTGGAACTGATAGTCAGTCGGGGAAGAGCAGTCAGTCGGAGACGAGCCAGCAGTCGGAGACTAGCTACCAAACTGTGCACTGCCATGTAAAGTGTGCTTATTGTGCTGATTCCGGGAGAGGCTTTTACTGTTTCTTTCCATGGCCTCGGATGGACGGATAAATAGCTGGAACTATTCTGGAATTTGTATGAATCATCGCCATGAAGATACGATAAAGTCCGGCAATTCTACCTGCAATTCCACCTACCAACATGCAGTTGCCACCACATTGCGCAATCACTGTAACGTAATACTATATTGATGTACAGTGAAGGATCAGCCTAATGGATGTGTTAGTGTGCTGAAACATAAGGTAATTCATATCGGAATTTATTTACCTACCTTGATTTTACTCCTCATCATAACACCTCTCAGGATCCTCTCCGTTTGAAGTAAAGTGATTACCGAGTGTCCTTACTGAAAGTACATTTATGACCAGAGTTTTACCAATTAATGCCTCTTGAACTTAGTAAAGAGAAAGTTAAAATCAATGATGCTTGTTGAAATAATTTTCCTAGTAAAACTGCTTACTAAAGTGCTGTTACCAACTTCAAACTTTAGGCTGAGTCTTATAAAGTAAATGATCACGTTGTTGTCTGTGGTAAATTCTAAAAGGTGAGTCAGTTTCTTGCAATTTTGTCAACATTGTGTTTCGTTGTAGTAAAAGTGAGACAGCTGCAGTTGTGAAACGTTACATTCTCATGTATGCCAAGTGTTTGTCTCTCTTGTGTGCATATTAACAGTATAAAGACCACTCAGTTTGTGTAAACCCTGAAAGTGATAGTGTTTTTCTGTACCTGTTATAATTTTGAAAATAGTTCCTGCTGCTCTAACTGTTAGCTTCAATCTTAAAACATATGTGCGTCAGAGTTCATTGCACTCGCGTGTTACTAAGTCTAGGTTGTGTCTGTTGTGTTGTCCATTATAGTTACTTAAACCTAATTTCATAAACGAGAATGTTAATCTTTCTCTTGCCTAATTAGGCTGGCGATCGTTTCCCTTATTCTAGGAATAGTATAGCTAGGCAAAATTTTGTTTGTCACTATTCCAATATTTACGTAATTCTTACTTTCATTTCCGATAAGCCACCTCCGTTAGGAACAACACGGTCAATTTAACAAAATTCCTCTCAGAGGGTAACACTGTTCTGTTGCTTTGTGCCATAGTTGCTTTTACAAAATTGTTTTATGTCACAATTTGCTTCTAGCATTGAGGTTATGGTACAGTAGCAAGCAGGTAGGAGTGTTATAAGTTAAGAAGTGTATTTAAGGCAAACCTGATTTGAATGCTCATAGTGGCGCTATTAGCACCGCTCTTACACGACTGACGCGAAATTTCAGTAGATGTCACCTTTCATATGTCAAGACACTCCTACCAACTTTCGGTTTTTTCTGCCAGTGTATTATACATCAGACATACTAAGATTAGTATACTATATTTTAGCAGTTACAATTGTACATATAAAAAAAAAACATATAAACACAGCATATTCGTTCACGATAAGGAGAACAATAAATTATAGGAAGTTTGGTTGTAATTATGAACACTAGCAGAAGTGGGTGCAAGAGAATGGTGTGGAAAAGAGAAAGAAGAGTTCATAAATATAAAATAATAGGAGGTGGGCCGGCACTAATAGAGAAAGGAAATGAGAAAAAAGCAAAAATGGGAGAAGCGAAAACTGGCCTAAACATAACGTAACAAAAGATAGTGCCCGTCAAAGAGAAATCTGAAAAGTTTTTTTCAGCTTGTTACCGACAAGTTGGTTTGTAAACTCGCCAGTAGGGGCACCACCGACCGTAGTTGTTAGGAAGGGCGACAAACGAGCCAGAGAAAGCATTTTGTGTGTGGGAATTAGCCAGTTGCTAATCGTGGATGAATGTGCGAGGAGCTTTCCATGACAAGTTTCATAAGGCACCACCAGTTTACAGCGTCATAGGTAGGTGGTACAACAAATTCGAGGAGAATGGTTGCTCGTGCGATGGAAAACGTTCTGGTCGCGAGGGCGTATCAGAACAGGAGTGGAGCGTGTGTGGGGCTTGATGTTGCGAAGTCTCACAAAGTCTATCTGTCGAGCTAGTGCGTAACTGAATATCCCTCAGCCAACACTGTGGTCAATCCTTGGTAAACGGTTAAGAATGAAATCGTACAACTGCAACCGTAACTCATAAGCCACGATGACAAATTGCGCCGTCTGAAATTCTACACTGATGTACAGAATCATCTTAAAAACAACGACTCCGCAGTAAACTTAATTTTCAGTGACGAAACGACTCTCCGTCTTTCGGGAAAGAGAAAAGTCAACAGATAGAACTCGCTCTTATATGATACAGAAAATCCACACGCAGCTGTCGAGCACGTCCGAGATTCCGAGAAAGTCAAAGTTGTATGCACCGTGTCGAACAAGACCGTCTTTAGACTAATTATTCGCTGAGAGAACTCTCGATGGTATCACGTATCTCGACTGCTGCAATTAAGGCTCATGATATAAACTGAAACTGATAACAGGGAATACACCTTTTAGGAAAATGGTGTCCTCGACATTTCGGGGCAGATTAAATTCGTGTGCCGGACTCAGACTCGAACTCGGGACCTTTGCCTTTCGCGAGCAAGGGCTATGCCGACTGATCTACCCCAGATACGACTCAGGACTCATCCTCACAGCTATAATTCCGCCAGTACCTCGTCTCCTACATCCCAAACTTCAGAGAAGTTCTCCTGCGAAATTTGCAGAACTAGGACTTCTGGAAGGAAGGATATTACGGAGACATGGCTTTGCTACAGCCTGGGCTATGTTTCCAGAATGAAATTTTCACTCGGTAGCAGGGTTTGCTCTGACACGGAACTTCTTGGCAGATTAAGGCTGTGTGCCGGGCCAGGACTCGAACTCGGGACGTCTGCCATTTGCAGGCAAGTGCTCTGCCGGCTTAGCTACCCAACCACGACGTTGCCACGTCACTGGATAGTCCTATTCTGGTGCTACTCGAATGGCCAACACGGTCAACGAACCTTACACACTTCACATTTTTCTTATGGAATTACATCGAGGATTACATAGAGGATGATGTTCAAGTACCTGCTCTACCACAAAGCCTCGAACACTTGTGCAGCGGCGTCGCAGCAGATGTTTTTACCGTCAATCCTGTTGTGATGGGCGGAGTGTGGGCAGAATTGGACTAACGATTACGTGTGTGCTGTGCGACGAGAGGTGGATACACACACGAATGACCAACACGGTCAACGAACCTTACACACTTCACATTTTTCTTATGGAATTACATCGAGGATTACATAGAGGATGACGTTCAAGTACCTGCTCTACCACAAAGCCTCGAACACTTGTGCAGCGGCGTCGCAGCAGATGTTTTTACCGTCAATCCTGTTGTGATGGGCGGAGTGTAGGCAGAATTGGACTAACGATTACGTGTGTGCTGTGCGACGAGAGGTGGATACACACACGAATGACCAACACGGTCAACGAACCTTACACACTTCACATTTTTCTTATGGAATTACATCGAGGATTACATAGAGGATGATGTTCAAGTACCTGCTCTACCACAAAGCCTCGAACACTTGTGCAGCGGCGTCGCAGCAGATGTTTTTACCGTCAATCCTGTTGTGATGGGCGGAGTGTGGGCAGAATTGGACTAACGATTACGTGTGTGCTGTGCGACGAGAGGTGGATACACACACGAATGACCAACACGGTCAACGAACCTTACACACTTCACATTTTTCTTATGGAATTACATCGAGGATTACATAGAGGATGACGTTCAAGTACCTGCTCTACCACAAAGCCTCGAACACTTGTGCAGCGGCGTCGCAGCAGATGTTTTTACCGTCAATCCTGTTGTGATGGGCGGAGTGTGGGCAGAATTGGACTAACGATTACGTGTGTGCTGTGCGACGAGAGGTGGATACACACACGAATGACCAACACGGTCAACGAACCTTACACACTTCACATTTTTCTTATGGAATTACATCGAGGATTACATAGAGGATGATGTTCAAGTACCTGCTCTACCACAAAGCCTCGAACACTTGTGCAGCGGCGTCGCAGCAGATGTTTTTACCGTCAATCCTGTTGTGATGGGCGGAGTGTGGGCAGAATTGGACTAACGATTACGTGTGTGCTGTGCGACGAGAGATGGATACACACTCGAATGGCCAACACGGTCAACGAACCTTACACACTTCACATTTTTCTTATGGAATTACATCGAGGATTACATAGAGGATGATGTTCAAGTACCTGCTCTACCACAAAGCCTCGAACACTTGTGCAGCGGCGTCGCAGCAGATGTTTTTACCGTCAATCCTGTTGTGATGGGCGGAGTGTGGGCAGAATTGGACTAACGATTACGTGTGTGCTGTGCGACGAGAGGTGGATACACACTCGAATGGCCAACACGGTCAACGAACCTTACACACTTCACATTTTTCTTATGGAATTACATCGAGGATTACATAGAGGATGATGTTCAAGTACCTGCTCTACCACAAAGCCTCGAACACTTGTGCAGCTGCGTCGCAGCAGATGTTTTTACCGTCAATCCTGTTGTGATGGGCGGAGTGTGGGCAGAATTGGACTAACGATTACGTGTGTGCTGTGCTACGAAAGGTGGATACACACAAAATTAAAGTGAATGGTAAAATATCTATTAGGAACACTGCGAATGTAGGTGTGGACAGTTGGGAATGTGGATTTCACGGGAAGCGTGCAAGGGATAAGTCTCTGCAGTCGCACTATCATCTATGCCCTCGGTGGCTCACATGGATAGAGCGTCTGCCATATAAGCAGGAGATCACTGGTTCGAGTCCCCATGGGGGCATAAATTTTCAGCTGTCCCCATTGATGTATATCGACAGCACCTGTTGGCAGCTAATGGTTTCGATTTAATTATCATTTCACAAAATTATAATTAAAAAATTGAAAATTGCTCTTTTACAAACTGCATCATTTGCTACGTTTTTATTGGTCATTTATCTGTACCGGTATCTTCATATGTTTCATGAACTTTTTAATTACCCTGCAAAATGAGGAAGTAACATTTGTGTGAATATAAAAACTTGAAAATATTTTAACGTGAACGTCCTTACCAATATTCTAAATCATTTCATAGGACAGATACAATGTCAGAAATAACAGTACCCTCCTAGAGTTGTTTTCCAATTTATAGCGTGAATAGTCTATAAAGTGATACCGTGTCCTAAATGGCTCTGAGCACTAGGGTACTCAACATCTTAGGTCATAAGTCCCCTAGAACTTAAACCTAACTAACCTAAGGACATCACACACACCCATGCCCGAGGCAGGATTCGAACCTGCGACCGTAGCAGCTCCGCGGTTCCGGACTGCAGCGCCAGAACCGCTAGACCACCGCGGCCAATACGGTGTCCTCTGGAAGGATCCTCAATGAATTTGGCGCAGATGTTCGTCAAGAAATGCTATTGATAATGACTGGTCAGTAGTAAGTGGTATAGTCACTAAACAAAGCGTGTAAGCCTTCACTGGCCCGGCCGGTTAGCCTATAGGTCTAACGAACGGCTTCCCGGTGCGGAAAGGAGCGCCTGGTCCCGGCACGAATCTGCCTGGCGGAGTTGTGTCGAGGTCCGGTGAGCCAGCCAGTCTGTGTTAATGGTTTTTAGGCGGTTTTCCATCTGCCTCGGTGAATGCGGGCTGGTTTCCCTTATTCCGCCTCAGCTACACATGGCGATTGCTGGGCAAACAAGTTCTCCACGTATGCGTACACAACCATTACTCTACCACACCAACATAGGGGTTCCAATCGTCTGGTGTGAGATGTTCCCTGGGGGTCCACCGGGAGCTGAATCGCACAATAACTCTGTGTTCGGTGTGGGGCGGCGGAGGGGTGGACTGCGGTAGTCGTCATGGGATTGTGGACCACTGCGGCTGCGGTGGGGTCGGAGCCTCTCCGTCGCTTCTAGGTCACCGGTTAACATACAACATACAAGCCTTCACTGAATTAAACTTTATAGTGAAAGGTAAAGTTCTCGCTCTTACTCTCCATCAATAACATCGAAAATTTAACGAATCATCTACTTCTCATTTACAAGATATTATACTTATAAATGATTTTACAGGGTGCTTATAATTAAACTTTCACTACCAGATAAAGCCTCCATGAAAAAAAAGTGATTTTTACATTTGTAAGGAGATGCGGAAGAGAAATAACATATAAACCATTTAAAAAACACTTTTCTGTGTCTACACGACAGGGTAACATTTCTAAACTGTGTACCATGTTTCCCAAATCGCATGTGAATTCGAACTTTCGAATCATGTTCCTTAACACCGGTGTCGAAAGAGGACCTCTCCATATTCCTTTAATGCATCGACACACGCGTAGAGCATGAACACTGTTGGTTTTGCTTTGATAAAACAGCTTTACGAGTAAAGCCCTGCTCATATTCCCCAGACCCATGTTGACTGTTTGCAGCTGTAATGCAGATTGAAGCTTGTGTTTCAATCCACTTCAACGCGGGGTCGGCCCTGTTACTATGGATTTGGCGATGTTAGCGTCAGAGGGTGGCTGGCTGTCCTTCCTGTCGCCACCCCGCACCCCTGGGGACGAAAATTAGAGTACCCGAGCTGTCTGCATCTAGCATAAGCCGTGAAAAGTGCGAACGTTTTCAAATGTCTGCGAGTCGTGTAACTGAGGCGAGACGTGGAGATCAGCCCGCTATTCACCTAGTGGGATGTGGAAAACCGCCTATAAACCGCATCCAGGCTGGACGGTCTTTAATTCGGATTCGATACGGGCCCGGCGCGCCTACCCGAGTCCAGGAAGCAGAGCATTAGCGCTCTCTGCTAACCTGGCGGGTAGCGCAGTCTGAACATCATTCCTATACGACTAAAACTGTGTATGAATATGGGAAATAGGTTTCTGTCTACACTGGTTTAAGTAGCAAAAGTTTAAATATAACCACCCTGTGGTATTGTTTGGCAAATGTCTTGCCGCAGTGGATACACTGGTTCCCGTCAGATCACCGAAGTTAAGCGTTGTCGGACGTGGCCGGAACTTGTATGGGTGACCATCTGGGCCGCCATGCGCTGTTGCAATTTTTCGGGGTGCACTCAGCCTCGTGGTGCCCTCTGAGGAGCTACTTGCCCGAATGGTAGCAGCTACAGTCAGATGAAACCATCTTAACGAATGGGAGAGCGGTGTGCTGAACACACTCCCCTCCTATCCACATCCTTAGATGAGGATCACACGGTGGTCGGATGGTCCCGATGGGCTACTACAGCAACTCCAGTTCCTTACACGCTTATCTCAGTATCATCTTCTACATGTCGCAATATCTATCCTTGCTGTGATTGGTCCAGTACATGCAAATACACTCCTGGAAATTGAAATAAGAACACCGTGAATTCATTGTCCCAGGAAGGGGAAACTTTATTGACACATTCCTGGGGTCAGATACATCACATGATCACACTGACAGAACCACAGGCACATAGACACAGGCAACAGAGCATGCACAATGTCGGCACTAGTACAGTGTATATCCACCTTTCGCAGCAATGCAGGCTGCTATTCTCCCATGGAGACGATCGTAGAGATGCTGGATGTAGTCCTGTTGAACGGCTTGCCATGCCATTTCCACCTGGCGCCTCAGTTGGACCAGCGTTCGTGCTGGACGTGCAGACCGCGTGAGACGACGCTTCATCCAGTCCCAAACATGCTCAATGGGGGACAGATCCGGAGATCTTGCTGGCCAGGGTAGTTGATTTACACCTTCTAGAGCACGTTGGGTGGCACGGGATACATGCGGACGTGCATTGTCCTGTTAGAACAGCAAGTTCCCTTGCTGGTCTAGGAATGGTAGAACGATGGGTTCGATGACGGTTTGGACGTACCGTGCACTATTCAGTGTCCCCTCGACGATCACCAGTGGTGTACGGCCAGTGTAGATCGCTCCCCACACCATGATGCCGGGTGTTGGCCCTGTGTGCCTCGGTCGTATGCAGTCCTGATTGTGGCGCTCACCTACACGGCGCCAAACACGCATACGACCATCATTGGCACCAAGGCAGAAGCGACTCTCATCGCTGAAGACGACACGTCTCCATTCGTCCCTCCATTCACGCCTGTCGCGACACCACTGGAGGCGGGCTGCACGATGTTGGGGCGTGAGCGGAAGACGGCCTAACGGTGTGCGGGACCGTAGCCCAGCTTCATGGAGACGGTTGCGAATGGTCCTCGCCGATACCCCAGGAGCAACAGTGTCCCTAATTTGCTGGGAAGTGGCGGTGCGGTCCCCTACGGCACTGCGTAGGATCCTACGGTCTTGGCGTGCATCCGTGCGTCGCTGCGGTCCGGTCCCAGGTCGACGGGCACGTGCACCTTCCGCCGACCACTGGCGACAACATCGATGCACTGTGGAGACCTCACGCCCCACGTGTTGAGCAATTCGGCGGTACGTCCACCCGGCCTCCCGCATGCCCACTATACGCCCTCGCTCAAAGTCCGTCAACTGCACATACGGTTCACGTCCACGCTGTCGCGGTATGCTACCAGTGTTAAAGACTGCGATGGAGCTCCGTATGCCATGGCAAACTGGCTGACACTGACGGCGGCGGTGCACAAATGCTGCGCAGCTAGCGCCATTCGACGGCCAACACCGCGGTTCCTGGTGTGTCCGCTGTGCCGTGCGTGTGATCATTGCTTGTACAGCCCTCTCGCAGTGTCCGGAGCAAGTATGGTGGGTCTGACACACCGGTGTCAATGTGTTCTTTTTTCCATTTCCAGGAGTGTAGCTGTAATAGCCTTCTAAACATTCTTTCAGATGTTGTGGATGTCGCTTGGCATACAGTTCACGGATCTGTCGATTACTGGGATCGGTTAACCTACCACTTGAATACCATACCTGCAACTCCCCTCGTGAAATAACAGAAATCCATTGTACTGTTGACAGTACAGTTTGTTCACACGGCATAGGATCACTAATTCTGCTGGGCAGCATAAAATCAACTGATTGATATAGCATATCTTTGCACTGCCATAACTGGTATCATTGCCATCATTAGAGTTCTGCATAAAACAACCAGACAGATACATGCAACGAACTGCAAAATTAGGACGTCATACAGCACCGAATACTACACTACCCGTCGCATGTACTCTGTCCAGTCACATTACACCAGAGGTTGAAAATACCCTTCAGTTGTAAAGTTCTTTTATTGTCACACGATCGGTTTCGGGCTCTTACGCTCGTCTTTAGGTATCGATACTTGTTGCTGTGACCCCCGAGCGCCGCGGTAGATGTGTACGAGGTCCGGTGCGGTACCTACGAGCGCAGAACAGGGAGTCATGTGCTACCTACGAGCTCTGCACTCGTAGACTGCACACCGCAACTTGTACACGTCTACCGCGGCGCTCGGGGGTCACAGCAACAAGTTACGACACCTGAAGATGGACGTATAAGAGCCCGAAACCGGTCGCGTGATAATAAAAGAACTGTACAATTGCACTAGGTTTTCCGTTTGAGGACCAATGGCGTGAACATCCCGACCGAGGTGGTCCCATAGATTCTCAACTGGGTTTCAATTCGGGATATTCAGTGGCCATGGGAGTATGGTGAACTCACCCTGGTGCTCTTAGAACCATGCATGTAGACTGCGAGCTTTGTGACACGTTGCATTGTCCTGCTGGTAGATACCATCGTGCTGATGAAAATCAAACTGCGCGTAAGGGTTGACATGGTCCTCAAGGACAGGTACATACTTGTGTTAATCCATTGTCACTTCGAGAATGACGAGATCACCCAAGGAATGACAACATGTGGTATTATGCTCAGTAGCGGACGTTCCTCCAACAGGATTGTTTGCCAGTTACATTAATGTGATCATGTGTCAAAAGCCAGAATAACCGCATCTTGAAGGGCGGACTGCTGCGAGGCGTGCAGGAAGACACTAACTGAGGTTCTGGGTGGTACGGACTGGTATGTGGAGCCATGCCGAGTCCAGCACCGTGGACAACTGCACTAGGTTTTCCGTTTGAGGACCAATGGCGTGAACATCCCGACCGAGGTGGTCCCATAGATTCTCAACTGGGTTTCAATTCGGGATATTCAGTGGCCATGGGAGTATGGTGAACTCACCCTGGTGCTCTTAGAACCATGCATGTAGACTGCGAGCTTTGTGACACGTTGCATTGTCCTGCTGGTAGATACCATCGTGCTGATGAAAATCAAACTGCGCGTAAGGGTTGACATGGTCCTCAAGGACAGGTACATACTTGTGTTAATCCATTGTCACTTCGAGAATGACGAGATCACCCAAGGAATGACAACATGTGGTATTATGCTCAGTAGCGGACGTTCCTCCAACAGGATTGTTTGCCAGTTACATTAATGTGATCATGTGTCAAAAGCCAGAATAACCGCATCTTGAAGGGCGGACTGCTGCGAGGCGTGCAGGAAGACACTAACTGAGGTTCTGGGTGGTACGGACTGGTATGTGGAGCCATGCCGAGTCCAGCACCGTGGACAACTGCACTAGGTTTTCCGTTTGAGGACCAGTGGCGTGAACACCCCGACCAAGGTGATCCCATAGATTCTCAACTGGGTTTCAGTTCGGGATATTCAGTGGCCATGGGAGTATGGTGAACTCACCCTGGTGCCCTTAGAACCATGCATGTAGACTGCGAGCTTTGTGACACGTTGCATTGTCCTGCTGGTAGATACCATCGTGCTGATGAAAATCAAACTGCGCGTAAGGGTTGACATGGTCCTCAAGTACAGGTACATACTTGTGTTAATCCATTGTCACTTCGAGAATGACGAGATCACCCAAGGAATGACAACATGTTGTATTATGCTCAGTAGCGGACGTTCCTCCAACAGGATTGTTTGCCAGTTACATTAATGTGATCATGTGTCAAAAGCCAGAATAACCGCATCTTGAAGGGCGGACTGCTGCGAGGCGTGCAGGAAGACACTAACTGAGGTTCTGGGTGGTACGGACTGGTATGTGGAGCCATGCCGAGTCCAGCACCGTGGACAACTGCACTAGGTTTTCCGTTTGAGGACCAATGGCGTGAACATCCCGACCGAGTTGGTCCCATAGATTCTCAACTGGGTTTCAATTCGGGATATTCAGTGGCCATGGGAGTATGGTGAACTCACCCTGGTGCTCTTAGAACCATGCATGTAGACTGCGAGCTTTGTGACACGTTGCATTGTCCTGCTGGTAGATACCATCGTGCTGATGAAAATCAAACTGCGCGTAAGGGTTGACATGGTCCTCAAGTACAGGTACATACTTGTGTTAATCCATTGTCACTTCGAGAATGACGAGATCACCCAAGGAATGACATGTGGTATTATGCTCAGTAGCGGACGTTCCTCCAACAGGATTGTTTGCCAGTTACATTAATGTGATCATGTGTCAAAAGCCAGAATAACCGCATCTTGAAGGGCGGACTGCTGCGAGGCGTGCAGGAAGACACTAACTGAGGTTCTGGGTGGTACGGACTGGTATGTGGAGCCATGCCGAGTCCAGCACCGTGGACAACTGCACTAGGTTTTCCGTTTGAGGACCAGTGGCGTGAACACCCCGACCGAGGTGGTCCCATAGATTCTCAACTGGGTTTCAGTTCGGGATATTCAGTGGCCATGGGAGTATGGTGAACTCACCCTGGTGCCCTTAGAACCATGCATGTAGTCTGCGAGCTTTGTGACACGTTGCATTGTCCTGCTGGTAGATACCATCGTGCTGATGAAAATCAAACTGCGCGTAAGGGTTGACATGGTCCTCAAGTACAGGTACATACTTGTGTTAATCCATTGTCACTTCGAGAATGACGAGATCACCCAAGGAATGACAACATGTGGTATTATGCTCAGTAGCGGACGTTCCTCCAACAGGATTGTTTGCCAGTTACATTAATGTGATCATGTGTCAAAAGCCAGAATAACCGCATCTTGAAGGGCGGACTGCTGCGAGGCGTGCAGGAAGACACTAACTGAGGTTCTGGGTGGTACGGACTGGTATGTGGAGCCATGCCGAGCCCAGTACCGTGGACAACTGCACTAGGTTTTCCGTTTGAGGACCAGTGGCGTGAACACCCCGACCAAGGTGGTCCCATAGATTCTCAACTGGGTTTCAGTTCGGGATATTCAGTGGCCATGGGAGTATGGTGAACTCACCCTGGTGCCCTTAGAACCATGCATGTAGACTGCGAGCTTTGTGACACGTTGCATTGTCCTGCTGGTAGATACCATCGTGCTGATGAAAATCAAACTGCGCGTAAGGGTTGACATGGTCCTCAAGGACAGGTACATACTTGTGTTAATCCATTGTCACTTCGAGAACGACGAGATCGCCCAAGGAATGACCTGACAATTGTTGCTGAGTGTTTTCTTTCAGACGTTCCACGCATGGAAACAACTATCTGTCTGATGTAGCATAAAACGTGATTCGTCTTAAAGTGGATGTTCAGTCACAGTATTGGAGTGCAAATTCCAACCTTCGTCGCCCATGAAAAGCCTCAGCATGGATGGATGAACAAGACGCCTATGCGGAGAACCATATGCAGCAACGTTCGCTGAACGGTCATTGAGGAGATGCTGATGGATCACCTGGGAGGTCAGTTGCTCAACAGTTGTACGTATATTCACCCCTAAACATCCCCGCAGCAGTCGTTTATCCCTCCAATGTGCTCCCTGTGGTGCACATTATTTATCTCGACGTCAGGTTTGGATAGCGCCATTTTGCCCTCGTACAAGTTTAAAAGATCAGCTGTTTCGGAAACGCTTCCACCTTCGGCCGGAAAGCCAATGATCATGTCCTCTTGAATATCAGATAAATCGCTCCGTTTCCACACTACAACAAAGACTGCACTATTTTCCGCGCCGGCCGGGGTGGCCGAGCGTTTCTAGGCGCTACAGTCTGGAACCGCGCGACCGCTTCGGTCGCAGGTTCGAATCCTGCCTCGGGCATGGATGTGTGTGATGTCCTTAGGTTAGTTAGGTTTAAGTAGTTCTAAGTTCTAGGTGACTGATGACCTCAGAAGTTAAGTCCCACAGTGCTCAGAGCCATTTCAACCATTTTGAACTATTTTCCGCGTCCCCCACTGCTAGTGCTGCCACGTTCCGTCTGCGAGTGGTTATTGCACGTCGACGTCGAACATAGGCGGTGGCCTCGTTAATGTGATTTGACCGTGTAAAGCCGTCCATATCTCAGAAGGTGTTGGTTTCCGCACACATAGAAACTTTTCTTCCAGTTTCGACCAATACTACCTCCTTAAGGGATGTGTGACACCTTCTTTAAACAACCTATATACACGTATCAGATTCACGTCTAAAGTGCTGCAGCGTCCAAGAGTGACTTGGGAGACAAATATAAACAATATTTAGACAAATGTAGCCCTAATATTTTCAGTCCGAATTGCCCTATATATTATAGGGAGGAAGACGTAGACCGGCTAACTGAAACAGACATGCAGCAAAGAATTAAACTTAACGGTACACAACAGCAAAAGCGCGTGAAGGTAGTGGAATGAGAATAGCAACTTACTTCAAATGAAACTTGTGGGGGAGACGATAAGAAAGGGAATGAATTATAAGTACAAGTCAAGATTACACAAACAAGGAATTGGAAGGATATTGGCGAGCGTTAAGGAACACTGTGTAGCAAAGACGACCTGTTGACTGACGATAACACATAAATGAAAAATACGTTTCTGAAAAATTGCATCTAAGGCCTAAAGTTACGGTGTATTGAAGTAAAATCTAAATTAGGCGGAATAGGAGAAGGAGAAACAGAAAGCACACTAAATATATTATTCTAGGAGGCAATCAACTGAATAGGGAACAGAAATAAGATGTGAAAACATCAGCATGATGGAAACATTTTCTTGACCAAGCAACAGCAGAAATTCTGACATGTGCTATGGCATTTAGGAACAGTTAAGACCAGTTAACTTGGCGTTTGGAGAGGAGTGGTACGCTTCCCACGCCCGGGTTCCCGGGTTCGATTCCCGGCGGGGCCAGGGATTTTTTCTGCCTCGTGATGGCTGGGTGTTGTGTGCTGTCCTTAGGTTAGTTAGGTTTAAGTAGTTCTAAGTTCTAGGGGACTGATGACCATAGATGTTAAGTCCCATAGTGCTCAGAGCCATTTGAACCATTTTTTGAGGATTGGTAGGCAAAAATTGGAAGGAAATACGAATGTTTGTGTACCAGATTACAAAAGTTCGTGTGAGTCGTACAAACGTGTAAATTGTTGAGGTTTGGTACAAACAAATGTAAATGCAGTAGAAGGCACTTTGTGGGAACCGCATAATAACTGTTCAGTAACGGAGGGTAGTTTCTCAATGTTCCTTCACTTTCAGAGTGTAATACGTCCGTACCGTTGCTGATTAAAAATGAGGGTTGCTCAGAAAGTAATGCACCACATTTTCTTCTACAATTCTTTATTGAACATAATGAGAAATACACACACGAAAGAATGGCGTTTTATCCACACACTCTAGTTTTCCACGTAATCTCCATCCTGTTCTACATCCTTCCCCCAGCGCGAAACAAGGGCTTGTATGCCCTGTCGGTACCAATCTTTGTCCTGTTGGCGGAGCCATTGTTTCACTGTGTGAATCACCTCCTTATAGTTTTCAAAATGTCTTCCACGATTGGCATCCTGTATTGGTCCAAACAAGTGGGAGTCCGAGGAGGCTAGGTCAGGGACGCCGGGTGTGACAACCGTGGAAGCTCTCGCCGACCGCTGCAAGCCGCGGAAATCCGCCGAACAGCCTTCTGATGACCTCACCCTCCGTGCCCAGCGACTAACTGTACTTCAGTCGACAGCATATGCTCCATAGACTTTGCACAAGTGTTTGTGGATATTCCCCACATTTTATTTCTGTGCGGTGAGAAATTCTGTGATGGTAAGTAAAATCGTTCTGCAGCTGCGCTATCTGTCGGAAGTGACGGAAAATTGGCGCGCTCACTCAGGAGACTTCAAATAATAAACTACTGGCCATTAAAATTGCTACACCACGAAGATGACGTGCTACAGACGCGAAATTTAACCGACAGAAAGAAGATGCTGTGATTTCCAAATGATTAGCTTGTCAGAGCATTCACACAAGGTTGGCGCCGGTGGCGACACCTACAACGTGCTGACATGAGGAAAGTTTCCAACCGATTTCTCATACGCAAACAGCAGTTGACCGGCGTTGTCTGGTGAAACAACGTTGTTGTGATGCCTCGTGTAAGGAGGAGAAATGCATACCATCACGTTTCCGACTTTGATAAAGGTAGGATTGTAGCCTATCGCAATTGCGGTTTATCGTGTCGTGACATTGCTGCTCGCGTTGGTCTAGATCCAATGACTGTTAGCAAAATATGGAATCGGTGGGTTCAGGAGGGTAATACGGAACGCCGTGCTGGATCCCAACACCCTCGTATCACTAGCAGTCGAGATGACAGGCATCTCATTCGCAACGGTTGTAACCGATCGTGCAGCCACGCCTCGATCTCTGTGTCAACAGATGGAGACGTTTGCGAGACAACAACCATCTGCACGAACAGTTCGACGACGTTTGCAGCAGCATGGGCTATCAGCTCGGAGACCATGGCTGCGGTTACCCCTGACGCTGTATCACAGACAGGAGCGCCTGCGATGGTGTACTCAACGACGAACCTGGGTGCACGAATGACAAAACGTCATTTTTTCGTATGAATCCAGGTTGTGTTTACAGCATCATGATGGTCGCATCCGTGTTTGGCGACATCGCGGTGAACGCACATTGGAAGCGTGTATTCATCATCGCCATACTCGCGTGTCACCCGGCGTGATGGTATGGTGTTCCATTGGTTACACGTCTCGGTCACCTCCTGTTCGCACCGACGGTACTTTGAACAGTGGGCGTTACATTTAAGATGTGTTACGACCCGTGGCTCTACCCTTCATTCGATCCCTGCGAAACCCTACATTCCAGCAGGATAATGCAAGACCGCATGTTGCAGGTCCTGTACGGGCCTTTCTGGATACAGAAAATGTTCGTCTGCTGCCCTGGCCAGCACATTCTCCAGATCTCCCACCAATTGAAAACGTCTGGTCAATGGTAGCCGAGCAATACGCCAGTCACTACTCTTGATGAACTGTGGTATCGTGTTGAAGCTGCATTGGCAGCTGCACCTGTACACGCCATCGAAGCCCTGTTTGACTCAATGCCCAGGCGTATCCAGGCCGTTATTATGGCCAGAGGTGGTTGTTCTGGTACTGATTTCTCAGGATCTATGCACCCAAATTGCGTGAAATGTCAGTTGTAGTATAATATATTAGTTCAATGAATACTCGTTTATCATCTGCATTTCTTCTTGGTGTAGCAATTTTAATGGCCAGTAGTGTACATACATAACGTTTCGCATACGTAGCACTGTTTGCAGCTTAAAAAAATAAAAAAAAAGAGGTGCATTACTTTCTGGACAACCCTCGCGTATCTTACTTCTAATTTCTTGGGAAGTAAATTTGAGAGGGGGTGATTGTAAGCAGTCTAATGACAACTTTGTTTTTGGTTCGGTATTTTGGTTGATACTGAAGAAAGTATTATAGTAGGAGCTCTGAAAATTATTCTGCATCTGGTCAGGTGACTTCCAAGGTACTCTTATGCTACGGTTTTAGCAGTGTAATATTACCTGAACTTTCGTAATTCTGGCGCATTCACGTAACGTCAACTTGACGGTACAAAGTTAGCGATTACTTCTTGGTGAGAAGAGAGTTCCTAATTCAATGGCTGCGCAAAGCTTTCCGAACCACGGGAGAAGTGGAGAGCGAGCTGAAAAACGTGCGTCTCGCGAGGCTCAACCTAATGACGTGACGAGCGGAAGCCATCAAAAGTGTGCGGCTGCGACGCGGCGCCTGCTCCTCCACCCTTAGTGCGATCCTCGCTCACGGCGCTCCGGAGACGGCCCTCCTGTAGAGCAGCAGGTAACAGTCAAACCGTACTTTGTGAACAGGCACAAGGGCTGCTCTCTAATGCCAAAATTCCAGTAAATAAATGAGAACTACAGAAGGTGTGCGCATCCTCTGTCGTCATTGTACAGTCACGAGGTATGAAATATTTGCTGGGCACAGTCAATAAAATTATTGTGAGTCTGTGACCGCACTGTCAGTGTGTAAAACTTCGACGTTACGGCCACTATTGCAAGTGGCCTTCCTAGGAAGTTTCTTTTGCTAACTGCTGGCTGAGAAATAGTTTGGTTCGAATGTAATGGTGGAAGAGACTGTTATCGAACTCTGATGGGCTATTGAGGATGAGGAGGAAGGTTATTGAGGTTGACGTCCTTTATTGGTGTTTTCGTTATTTCTTTCATTGGGTGGTCGAGCGGTTCTAGGCGCTACAGTCTGGAACCGCGCGACCGCTACGGTCGCAGGTTCGAATCCTGCCTCAGGCATGTATTTGTGTGATGTCCTTAGGTTAGTTAGGTTTAAGTAGTTCTAAGTTCTAGGGGGACTGATGAACTCAGAAGTTAAGCCCCATAGTGCTCAGAGCCATTTGAACCATTTTCTTTCATTGGTGGAAATAGTCATTGTTTGTGGTGTTTGCCTTATTTCTTTGCACCTGTAGAAATAAGAAAATGGGAAACGGGCGGCGGTTGTGACGTAATGTTTACTTGCTGCATAGTGCTGGCTGAGGTGTGCCAGTACCCTGTGTACCTGCGGCCCGTAACAGACTCTTCCACCGGTATATACGAACCAAAGTTTTCCGCATTCAGCAGTTAACAAAAGAGACACACAGGGGAAGGCCACTAGCAATAGTGACCCAAACGTCTTACACTCACTGGGCATCTTTATCACGATCGAGTTAGGGGAACTTGTACTACTTGTTGCTTTCATTGGCTACGCTACACATGGACATGCTAATGCAAAGAAGAGATTCCCAAACGAAATTAACACGTTTTGTTACTGGAAACTGGAAAGTACTACTGAAGAACTGTAGGCTAAAAAGGAACGCATACTTCCGGCTCAGGGTATCGCGACGTATATAACACGAAACTTCGTAAACGCTGGCTTTGATTTAACCCCACAAGAAACAATCAAAGGGCGTTGAATCAGGCGATATACCTGAGCATCGAGTGCAATCACCACGACCTATCCATCGACCGTGGTACACATTGTCGAGATATTCGCTAACTCGTTTAACGTGTCGGAATGGTGCACCATCGTGAAGAAACCAGTGCCTCACAGCTAATTAAAGTGGGATGTCTTCTCGGAGATGCCCAAGATACTGCTCATTCTGTAGGATATGCAACAGCTGATATGTTAGTATTGTAGCCAAATAAACTGGTACAATGATGTGGTCTCGTGGAATTCCGCGCCGTACGTTAACACACCGGTGCGCTTGCATGTGATGTGGTCGTAACCAGTGAGGATTTGCAGGAGTAGTGCTGGAAGGAACTGACACCATGAATCCTGCACGGCTGTCCATAAATCCTAGGTGTGCTAGGGGGTGGAGATCTGTCCTGAACAGCACGTTGCAAGGCATCCCAGGTACGCACAACAGCTCAATAATGTTCATGTCTGGGAAGTTTGGTGGGCAGCTTAAACTCAGAAGAGTATTCCTTGAGGAATTGAGGACGTGTGGGGTGCCTAATTGTCCTGCTGGAATTTCCGAAGTCCGTCGGAATGCACAATGGACATGAGTGGATGTAGGCAATCAGTTAGGTTGCTTACGTGTACGCTCGATACAATTAGAAACGAGACTTGTCCGACCGGGCAACATGTTTCCAGTCATCAACAGTACAATGTCGATGTTGACGGGCCCAGGCGAGGCTTAAGGCTTTGTTTCGTGCATTCATGAAGGGTACACGAGTGGGTCTTCGGCTCCGATAGCTCATATCGATAATATTTCGTTGAACGATTCGCACAGTGACACTTGTCGATGGCCTAGCATTGAAATCTGCAACAATGGAAGGCAGGGGTTGCACTTTTGTCACGTTCAACGATTGTCTTCAATCTTCGTTGGTTCCGTTCATGCAGAATCTTTTTTCGGACTCAGCGATGTCGGAGATTTGATGTTTTGTAAGTAGCCTGTTTGTATGTTGGCAGCGCGATAGACTGCATTAATAACTCTGACACCGCTGTGCGCCCTCTGTAAGAGACTCTGTGTGGCTGGTCGGACTCGCAGTTGGAGGTGAATACCCAGCAGTAATGGCAGTTGGAGGTGAATAGCCAGCAGTGATGGCAGTTGTAGGTGAATAGCCAGCAGTGATGGAGGTTGTATGTTAATAGTTAGCAGTGATGAAGTTTAGACGTTTGAAGTGTTAGCTCGAGCGGACGGTCTGGACGTCTGTCCGTCATGGAAATGTGAGATTGTTGATGGTTATATAATATTTTCGAACTGGATGTCACCGACGATTATATAATTTTTTGAACTGGATGTCACATTATTAAGGTAAAATTTGCTAAATACATTGTCTGCTCTGCAACAAAATCTTCCCTTTGCTAACCACATGCCTATTAGTAGTTAGATCCTACAGTAGTTAGAATTTTTTATTTAGGTGGCTGTATTGGTGCATGCTGTATCGCTTTACTTCGTGTAGTGAAGATTTTCTTGTGGGGTAAGTGTCTTATGAAATGTATAGGTTATTGTCAGGATTTCTTCTAATTGAGTGACATTCCTTTGTGTTAATTATTTGAGCAGTCAGATTGCGTTTGAGTTGTATTTGTCAGGAATAATTCTGTAGGTCAGATATGAAATGATAAAGACAAATAAATAGACAGTACGTTCAGTTTCACTCAGCAGTTTAAGCAGGTTCACTTGCATTGTGGCTATATCGTAACCAATGAGGTTTATCCGAGGTGCGATTATTGCTAGTTGAAAACTTGCATTCAGTTTCACTCAGCAGTTTCAAAATTAAATAAAGGAGTTTCACCTTCTCAGCTATTCCAGTCCAAGTGAAAATATATAAAGAAGTTTCAGTTTTACCGCATTCCTGATATTCATGGTACACTCGTGGAATGGACGTTCAATAAAATCTCCACTTTATCGCTACCACGGAGATGCTGTATCCCATAGCTGGTGCGCCGACTATAACACCATCTTCAAACTCACTTAATCTTGATAACCTGCCACTGTCGCAGCTGTAATCGATTTAACAACTGTGCCAGACACTTAGTTGTCTTACATAGGCATTACCGACCGCAGCGCAGTATTCTGCCTGTTTACATCTTTGTATTTGAATACGTATGCCTATACCAGTTTCTTTTGCGCTTCAGTGTGTGTATGTGGTACTGGAGCTCAAGTTTCATCTTCTAATACAGTGTAAGTAGGCTGTTTATATTTTCTTATTGGCAACTATGTAAGTAGGCTGTTTATATTTTCTTATTGGCAACTATGTAAGTAGGCTGTTTATATTTTCTTATTGGCAACGTTACGTAACGCTCTGTATGAAAATCACTGGCTGTGCTGTGTGCAGCCTGTGGCTAGTTTGCATTGTTGTCTGCCATTGTAGTGTTGGGCAGCGGTAGCTGGATGTGAACAGCGCGTAGCGTTGCACAGTTAGAGGTGAGCCGCCAGCAGTGGTGGATGTGGGGAGAGAGATGGCGGAGTTTTGAAATTACATATATTATGACTTTTGATGATATTAAGGTAAATACAGTGTTTGTTCTCTATTAAAATCTTTCATTTGCTCACTATCCCTATTAGTAGTTAGTGCCTTCAGTAGTTTGAATCTTTTATTTAGCTGGCAGTAGTGGCGCTCGCTGTATTGCAGTAATTCCAGTAATGAAGATTTTTGTGAGGTAAGTTATTTGTGAAAGGTATAGTTTAATGTTACTCAGGGCCATTCCTTTGCAGGGATCTTTGATAGTCAGATTGCGTTGCGCTAAAAACATACTGTGTGTCAGTTTAAGCACAGTCTTGTATAAATTGTTCTAAAGGGGACGTTTCAACAGCTAGGGAAAGTAATAGAGGGAAAAGCCCGCTTTCACTAAAATGATGTTTCAGATAACGTAAGGAAAATATTACTGGGGAATAAAATTGCTGCGTCAGATTCTCGTTTCTATGGAGCAAGCTAGGAAGCACTCAATAGTTAATTTGCTGTCTTATTTCAAAATAATTTCAACAGGATTGGTGAGAAAAGTCGCGAGTAATATTTCATCAGATAGCCCCTTCACCGATCACCCGCAGGTTTAGCTATTTGCCAAAAATTTAATAACGACTAATGCTAATGCCTTATGGTCAACGCCATCCACGGAGAAGGTATACATGGAAGATCCCCAGACAGATATGAGATCGACTTCATTCTAGTTAGACAAAAGTTCCGGAATCAAATACGAGCATATAGAAGCTACTCAGGCCCAGACAATGATAATGATCATAACACAGTGATAGGAAAATGTTGTTTGAAATTCAAAAAAGTTAAAGGACTATTGAGGACTGGGATTTGAATCGACTAAAGGATAATATGGTCAGGTCGACATACAAGAAACAAATAAACATGGCTACAGTTATGAGTAACGTCAGAAACGTTGAAGGAAGATGGGCTGCTTGAAGAGTAGCAAATGAAGTATTTGGGAGACAGAAGGTAAGGAGTAAAACAGAATGTATTACATGAAGCATAATAACAAAATTCTAATTTAAAATATTAGCTGAAACAAGATAACACTGGGGAAGGACAAAGAAGGTATCGAGCACTGAGAAATGAAATTAACAGATATTAAAATATGGCAACATAACAATGATTTGGAGGACCAATGAAAAGAGGTGAATGAAATGATAAAGACAGGAAAGTTGGAATGTACCTATAAATCTATTGAACAGTTCTTTGGAAACAGACGAATAAAATGCAGTGGAGTCCAAAATAAAGAGGGAATACATTGTATGAGCAGAAATTCATAGTATAAAGGTGGGAACGGGGCAGGAAATAATGAAGATCTGGAAGTGGAGAACGCTGAGGCGGTTGATCCATAAGATGAATGAGACTGTAACTTGCGTGATGAGTTCGACCTTACAGTCAGGCAGCTAAAACCTGGGAAAGCCACTGGAGTTGCTGATACACCAGCAAAATTGTTTCATCTCATAAAAGTTATGTACGAAACCGGGGAACTATCAGCAGACTTTAAGAAATGTATCACAGTGCCAGTATCAAAGAAAGCATCTGCAAACAGTTTGGTAACAAACGCTACGAAGATCTTGACCTCTATCATTCTAAGGCGGATAGAAGGCAGGGAAGATAAGTGTTGTTTTGTGAAGCTGATCAAACGCAGAACGGACACATGGTCAGCCATCTGTTCAGACATGATGGCACCATCAAAAGTGTCATTGAAGGATCAGTAGAGCAGCAGAACTGCTAGAGGCAGACTAAGACTAGAAGACATTAATCAGATCATGGATGATACCAGCTGCACCACCTTTAGAGCTGTTGCTAACCAACCCGATGGTTGAAGACTGAAGAAGAAGAAGAAAAAGAAGAAAAATGACATTAAGCCGCTTGACCGCGTGACCTCCACTTCCTTGCACCACTGGACTGATTATCACAGCCATTTGCGACTGTCGACTCGATTTCAGCCAGGCATCCAGAGTCAGTTCAAAGGTCGTGAGTTAGCTAGAAGTTCTTAACCGGACGTAAAATAAAGTGATAAAAGTTCCACCATTTCCAAGGATAAAAGGCTCACTCGCAATGGTAACAGGAAGTCCCAAGGAAATGATTCTCCGAGTATTGCTTCTCCTTCTGAAGTATATGCTTCTAATAAGGCAAAAGATTCGTATTTAATCAAAGTAAATTCTTCTTTTGCATCTTCCTCTGTTCCGATCAAAAACGTTAGCTCTAAAACCAAAATGAACAAAAATTAAATTGATTATCTGACATTAGGCTCCACCAGAATTCTTTTGGCTGATGAAAAATGACCACAATGTGTTCTTTGGAGATTTTAACATAATGCAGACAAAAGATGTACACCATGTAAGTAAGTCCATCGAATTTTTTAAGCCTCGTGAACAACATCTTAGAGGAAATATCAGAGTCCTCAAAAACCAGCTATCAGTCCCTAAGAAAGCCCTAGAGCAGTCCTATGAAACTGGAAAACCATATCCCCACACATTATTGGTGATAAATTACATCTTCTCTGAGCCATCAAAGCGTGCGACATCATACTTGCAGAAAGGTTTGTCGAGATTCCGAAGTCGATACCAACCGTGAATCGTTGTATTGATGCAATAAAACATCAACTGCTCTCAAGTCATGATAGCTGAAAATTCGCTCCATCGCTACATATACCAACACAATTTGTCCATGATTTATCTGCAAACCATCTACCATTGATTACTCGTTGCAGTTCAACGTAGTTAGAGTAGACGTTTTGCAGCATATGTGATCAAACGGCGTGATTTTACAAAAAAATTAATATGGGCAACACAATTTAAAATATGTAATAAACATGAAATAAAATTATACCGGCTTTCACAGAAATGTTTATATTTAATATAAAGTAAGAAAAAGACTCGACTGCAGCCGGAAGGAGAGTTATGGGTTGCTTTTTCAAACATCCAACCAACACTGGATCTCCTTTGTCCACGAGTTTAAGCACAGAAATCACACTAAATGTGCAAATATCACAACGTTTACACATTTAGATCTACTTGCATTTTTGCACTTCTTTATTTTCTTTTTTTGGACGATTAGCTTGAATTTAACGCTTTTTAAATTGTTATTTAAATGTTAACTATTGTTCTTTTGTCATCTGTGCATCGTGATCTTCTAACATTAAAACGTTCTTAATGAATTAATAGTAATGTAGATGGAACCAGTTAAACTTTACCTAACTAATTTGTGAAAAATCTACAGTGAAATACACGTATTTGCTCAGTTCCAATAATTGTACACATTACCATGGTTATGTATAAACTAGTCGTCTTTCTTTACTTTTACCACATGTGAATAATACAAACGTATGACAAATTAAAAACAAGTCTGACTCTGGTGTGTTTGAAGTACATTATTATTATTATTATTATCATTATTACTGTAACTTATACTTGTTATAATTACGAGCAAATAGTTAACGCGGGCCGTTTTTGTGCCTAGTCTGAGAAGTTCAGACGAAGGATAGAAAAATAGCTACCAGGGGGGTGGGGGCGGTGGAATTGGGCGAAATAATCTGTTTCAGGAGGGGGACGTGACGAAAAACGTTTGAGGACGCCTGCTCCAGCTAACCTAACACACTGAAAGCTAACTATTCAGTTCACACAGTTCTCTTTACTGACGCAAGTGACAGGTGTCAGATTCAGTATTAGAATTTGAATTCTAAGAGTGATTCTTCTTCTGTTTTGGGTCATCAGTCTTCTGACTGGTTTGATACGGCCCGCCACAAATTCCTCTCTACTCTAACCTCAGTAAGTAGGCTGTTTATGTTTTCTTATTAGCAACGTTACGTAGCGCTCTGTACGAAAATCACTGGCTGTGCTGTGTGCAGTCTGTGGATAGTTTGAATTGTTGTCTGCCATTGTAATGTTGGGCAGCGGCAGCTGGATGTGAACAGCGCGTAGCGTTGCGTAGTTGGAGGTGAGCCGCCAGCAGTGGTGGATGTGGGGAGAGAGATGGCGGAGTTTTGTAATTTGTCATGAACTGCTATATATATATATTATGACTATTAAGGTAAATACATTGTTTGTTATCTATTAATATTTTTCATTTGCTAACTATCCCTATCAGTAGTTAGTGCCTTCTGTAGTTTGAATCTTTTATTTAGCTGGCAATAGTGGCGCTCACTGTATTGCAGTATTTCGAATAATGAAGATTTTTGTGAGGTAAGTTATTTGTGAAAGGTATAGTTTAATGTTAGTCAGGGCCATTCTTTTGTAGGGATTTTTGAAAGTCAGATTGCGTTGCGCTAAATAATATTGTGTGTCAGGTTAAGCACAGTCGTGTATAAATTGTTCTAAGGGGACGTTTCATATGTCGACCCTTAGCCTAGGATACCTCACTGGAATCTTCTGATTTTTTTCTTGTAGTTTGTTTATTTAGTGTACCTTTTGTTTATTGCTAGCGCGTAATTATAGAGAGAATTTCCTTGGTAGTTGTGGTTTTTCATTGTTGCACAGTAAAACAGTTGTGGCATGCATGTAGATTTGCACTAAGTATTTCGCAGCTGCGCTTGCAATTAACTAGATATTATTTTCAGTTCTATGTTAATGTGTTCTCTTATTTTTGCTCTTCAAATTGTGTTTTTTTTGTGTTGTCGTGTGAAATATTGTGACAATAATGGCGTGTGAAAAACGTAATACTAGGCTCCAAAGTAAACTGAGAAATGACAGTGAAGACGAAAGCAGTGTCTTAGCGCCACCGAGTAATGAATTAACTAATGTTGAAAGTAGTAATTTGGTAATTGTACATAGGGAAATGGAGCGGGCTGCAAACAATGGTGTAGACAGTGAAACAATTAGTGAACAGGGAAGCATTATCGATCGATCGGTTGGCAACAGCTCCCCTCAGGAATCCGAAATGACAGAACACAATATTGCAAATACTGTAGACTTAGGTTTTGGGTCCTCACCGTTTTCTCAAATGAGTCGAGACACATTTTCTGCTTGTCAAAATGTGAATGTTGCTGGTGCAAATGCACTGCCGAAAAGCGTAGAGGAACAGATTCCAGACACTAATGCATTGTTATTACAATTAATGCAACAAATGGGACAAAAGCTTCAAAAGTTAGACACAATGGAACAATACCAGAGACAAACACAGCAACAGTTATACACAGTGGAACAAAATCTTAAAAAGTTAGACACAGTGGAACAAAATCTTAAAAAGTTAGACACAATGGAACAAAATCTTCAAAAGTTAGACACCACACATGAACAAACACATGAAGATTTAAATACTGAGTTACATAACATCGAATCGAAATGTGAAAAGGTCTGTAATGACGTAAAAACACAAATTTGTGAGCATTTCCAACCTATTTTTTCGCGTCATGAAAATGCATTACAGAATCACGAAGCAGCCATAAAAGAACTGCAAACTATTGTTCATGAAAATCATGAGACCTTGCAAGCTAAAATTGACTCAGTTGCATCTACCGATTCGGTTACGCAACTTGCAAAAACTCAGGAAAATTTAAAGGACACAGTAGATACCCTGAAAATTGGTTCAGAAAGACACATGGAGGAAATAAGTACACTATCGGAGAAAGTAGCCGAACTTTCGGATCAGGTAACTAACTTATCTACAAAGGTAGATGATGATCTGAATGACACAAGACCCGTAGCCTTCACTGACACAGAAGAGTATGAACAAATAAGAAAATTCAAACAAAATCAAAATCAAATCAATACACAGTACAAAAGAGAAATCCGGGAAGTACAAGATCAGTTGACGCAGGTAATACAAGAATTACATATTTCAGAGGACACTCGCGCTCCAACATGGGAAGAGGAACTTAGAAATACGGAAAAGCCACAAAATAATAACACAGGGCATTTCGGTAATTATGAAAGAAATTGGCAAGGTACACCGAATTTTGAGATGGAACCGCCGACACGACGTAACAATGACCGATATGCTACTCGCCGACACGATGATTTTGACTATAAGCTGTTCATTACTACACGTAAATTCAAAACGTTTAAGAATTCTGCCAACGACATTCATCCACAAGCGTGGCTCCATCAATTCTCTCATTGTTTCCCTCCCAATTGGTCATTGGAGCACAGGTTAGAATTTATGTGTGGCTACTTAGAGAATGAACCAGCTGTAAGAATGCGATCGGTCATTCACGATTGCCACAGTGAAGGAGAATTTTACCATGCCTTCCTCCCAGCATATTGGTCTCAAGCCACACAAGACCGAGTAAAACATGGCATCATAATGATGAAACATTTCGAACAATCTGAATTTTCCAGTCTTGTGAAATATTTTGAAGACATGTTGCACAAGAATCAGTACCTTTCAAACCCTTACAGCCCCTCAGAACTCATCTGCATTTGCTTAATCAAACTGCCTGAACATTTACGACATATTATTTTGGCAGGACGTTGCAAAGACGACATTGAAGCTTTTCAGGGACTCTTACAAGAATTAGAAATTGACACAGACAGTCGCGGGATGCGAAAACGGGAAAACAATCACTACAGGGCACATCCGTCACAATTCCGTGATGACAGAAACAATAACAGGACACGACAAGTCTATTCTTACAACGCAAATCGTGACCAAAACAGACACCACCCATATGACAACCACTGGCAGAGTAATAGTTACAGAGAAAGATCGCATTTCCGTAGTAATGAATATTACAGAGACAATCATAGAAACAGACAATTTGGCAACCAGAACTATTATTATCAAGGGAGACAGAATAACGTCAGACGCAACGGTCCAGCGCGCAGTTACGATTCAGGGAGAAATTCTCCACCACGTGACCGACAAGAAAGAAACTATGGAATCTACCGACATGAAGACAGACGATATGATCGTAACGACAGACCTGAACTGCATCAGAACTGGCGGGATTTAAAGAGAGCAGCGCACTCTTGTCACGGTGAATTTGTAGAAGCTAGGTCTCCTAATCCCAGTAACGACGCGCGCTAACAAAGAAACAGACAATAACTCGCACCGCAGGCAGCCACCTGCGCCCGCTGGCTCAGGGAAAAATAACATAGACGCTAACCTTGAGAAAAATTCCAGTATCCTTTTCCGACATATACCACATGATAATTGCGTTAAAGTTGAAACGCTGCGTACTAGGAAGAGTAAAGGTTTACACCACATTTCACATGTATAACCGTTTATTGAAAGTTAATCTGCTTTTTAACTTTGTCTTTGCCATAAAACGTTTCACTTCACGTTACTAGTATGCTTTAGAAACTGTTACCATGCAACAATGTTTAAAGTTAAATATCCAGTCAAGAACCAAGAGAACTTATTCAAACAGAAATTACGAATGCATTGTTATTGCGAACAGATGACACAGTGGTTAGTTAATGTGACAGCTACACGATTTTATCACGACGCTACTATTGAGTGACAATTTACAATGTTGCTTTTGCGGTGTTTCTGTTTCATATCTGCACAGTTTTTCTGAATTCTTCTGGAAAATAAAACATGTTTAATAGTAACTTTTGTGGTACAGCTACAATGAGACAGCCTTTTCCGTAGCACAACAATACGTTACAGCACAGTACTTTCTTCATCATGGCAATAAGCGTAATAAGTAAGATATCTATACGCAAAGCATTTCACTTTTGTTTATCATGAGGTCAGTACATTGACTTCTGCAGAACTTAGCTTTTGGAGGACGATAACTACGACACTTCCACAGAGATTATCTTACAACAAGACGCACAGTTTAGCGCTACAGGACACGTATTTGAGTGATTAATTTTGTACTTACAACATTTATTTTTAAAGATTTTTGAATTACAAAGAAAGTTTTCCGTGATACATTTCATTCCATTGCTGTAATCTGTAACACCTGAGGGTATAATTACAATAAACCTCAGGGGGGTACACGCCTACTTTGTGTACCATGTGTATGGCAAGCACAAGGAGCCCTAGCTAATATGGTATTTGCTTATACATTTTAACACATCGGTACCATATTTCTCTAACACATAAATTACACAGCTATCTGATCATTTAACAGAGAAACAAACATCTTTTTACTACGTCAGTGGCACATGTTTACACAATTACAGAGTTGGATTACTTCACACTTACGAAATTGTATTTTGTCTGTACTTTGTGCACTGTTCATATTTTTTTGGAACCATTGTGATACTATGAGAGCTTTGAATGATGTATTTGGTATGGGATCATGATTTTTAAAGAACGTTTGAGGTAGATGACACTTTTGACATGGGCATAGAATTTCTTTTAGGTTTTGAAATTATTGCAGAAAGCTACGACGTTTTTGAGATTTGACTGAGGTGTTATGATGTTATTTTTACGACGACGACGTGTATTATGCTGTTGAGGTATGTTTATGATCAATAAGCCGATGTTATATGAGGAATTTGATTATGCTACATATTTATTAAGATGAAATATTGAAGAAGTGTCGACGAATAAGGTAAGGAGAAATGAATAGTGGTTAGGGACTCTGACTTGTGAAAAAGGATGTTGGAAACCAAGAATCGTACTTTAAGAGTTATGAAATGTGTATGTAAATGCGTGAATGTATTACAATGCCGACGAAAGTTTTTTGGACTCTGTTATATCAATAGCATTTTGTTTCTACAGATTTGTAATGCAAATTCTTGACCTGTGAAATATTTTTATATGAGACTGTCACTGTAGCGGAAACTGCTGCAGTAAATATTTCCGTTATGTGACCAGCTGCACGTAACACGTCGTGGGCACCCAGCTGAAAGGTAGTCGTCTGACAAAAGAAAGCCATTAGGTGGAGAAAAAAAGAGGCCATTAACCTCGCTGTTGACATTCCTTTGTAGAAAGCATCGCAAAAACGACATGGTCGAACTTGAAAACATATGATTACACTGTGGAGCTCTTAATTTATGATATTTACCGAAATGCCTAATGAAATGACGAGGCATATTTTTATGTCTGTACACCTGGTTAATACTACTGTCTCGCTAGTTGAGAGATTTTTCTACTAACTTATGAAATGCCTCATGACTACTGAATGATGTTCTTATGCTTTACTTTGTACATATTTACTCATTTTCTTTAATATCTAGTTTCTAGCTGCACTGCAGCATTGGTTAAAATAAAAGTTAATATATGTACTAATATAGTTATTTTATGCCTACAGATCCAGTCAATAAGAAATTTATGATTTACTTCCAAGAAAACGAGGGCACATAAATAGACATTTCCCTTCACAGGAATTGTATAAATAATTTCTTTACGATTTGGTAACTTATCTGCTAGTGTAAGTTCTCGTGATGCATCACTCTAGTGTTAAGACGTGACATAGGTATCAGACATGGCCATTTTAGTGTAATATTTTTTCTGCTTGAGCTACGTCAGGTTTAGATATAAGTTTTGTTATTTAGTGCTGCTGTTTGCCAGGCATAATGTTACAGAATTTGACTTTGTATTACACTGTTAAGCCAGTTTTACTACGGATTTAGTTTTCTTGTTTGCTGCACAGTGCCTTATATTAGTTGTAATATTGCAATTGCTTTGCCAATTTGAATTTCTTTGTCATTGATGTTTGTGTTAATTGTTTTGTGCTGCTGCATTGCCTCGTCCCTTAGTTTAGCATCTGAGCTCAGTAGATTTAAGTTAGCTTAAGATGGGGTAGACTATAGAAGAGAATGAGTTGTGATGAATTGGAAGAAATGCATTGAGAAGTTATACGAAAAAAAGTACAGAAAACAGGTTTAGGTAGGATTTTCTTGGAAATAAATGATGAGGTAAGAAATGTGTGAACATATAAATACAGAAAGCATGCTTAGATAGAATTTTTTTGGTGGAAACAAAGGATGAAATAAGAGGAAAGATGCATGGAATGAAGTTTTGGGGTGGACTGCAGTACCAAATGTTACACTGAAAACAAACCCTGTCCTTTCCTTTTGTGTTATACCACTATGTGTTTGTGTACCCTTGTGTAGTTGTTTTCTTCCTGTCTCTGCGTAATTTCATAGAATTTTTTCTTCTAATATTAAGCTATATTCACTATGATGAGGAATACTGTTATCCTCAAATATAATTGGCATTAATAATATGTTATTTACCTTGTAAATATGCTTAGACATTATTTATTCTGTTTTGTTTTAATGCTCATGTGTAAAGTTGATGTTTCAATAATTATTCTGATCTTTTATGTATGTTCTCATGTCATAATTCCTGTAACATTGATGTATATGTTATTTTGTAAAGCCCGTATTACTACAAATATTATCTGTATTGTTATGTTTTTAATGATGTATTTTGTACCTTTGTTATTGTATTTTTATGTTATAAAATTGTATTGACAGCAGTTCATCAAATTAAGTAACTTGTAAGTTACATTTCACTGCACACGTTTCTGTTGGTCATAGTATATGGACAATATGTGAGAAGTAGGGACTGATAGTGTTTGCACGTGTGTTAATAATTCAGCAAGGGACTGGATAACAGCATTGCTGGTTCTAAGGACAATTCCAAAAACACTTTGTGAGTGCACAAGTAGTGGTTATGGACTTGCTATATTCTCCGCAAGACTCTTCGATGGTGAATGTGCTCCTGCACAATCGCAACAGATGGCTGCTGGCTGTCTCTACATGGGCTAAAGTGGGTCTGCATCTTTCATGGCCCACCAATGCCATTATCTCTACCAGTACTACAGTGGGTCTGCTCTGTGATGACCTACCTACCAATATTCTTCAAAACTTCGACTGACTCTGCTGTGGGTTTGCTCTGTTGTGGCCCATTACCTGTCTGCATGTCAAGAGTCAGCACTGTCTTTCCGTTGGAAGGACAACACTACTTCTTCAAGACTGCATGGAAATCCACTACTTCTGTGTGCAATTTCTTTTACTAATGAGACTATGTGGAAAAAAAACTGTAAATACTATTATTATGAATGATCAGGACTATCTTTATGGACTGTGAGAATATTTTAGCTTTTGACCAACATTTCATCAATAAGTGTGTGCATTTGACATCTTTGTTATTGTAATTATGAAAAATTTTATCAAATTATTATTGGCCACTGGCCAAAACAATTTGTAAAATTTTTTGTGGGGAGCATGGGGGCTATGTAAGTAGGCTGTTTATGTTTTCTTATTGGCAACGTTACGTAGCGCTCTGTATGAAAATCACTGGCTGTGCTGTGTGCAGTCTGTGGCTAGTTTGCATTGTTGTCTGCCATTGTAGTGTTGGGCAGCGGCAGCTGGATGTGAACAGCGCGTAGCGTTGCGCAGTTGGAGGTGAGCCGCCAGCAGTGGTGGATGTGGGGAGAGAGATGGCGGAGTTTTGTAATTTGTCATGAACTGCTATATATATATATTATGACTATTAAGGTAAATACATTGTTTGTTCTCTATTAATATCTTTCATTTGCTAACTATCCCTATCAGTAGTTAGTGCCTTCTGTAGTTTGAATCTTTTATTTAGCTGGCAATAGTGGCGCTCGCTGTATTGCAGTAGTTCGAGTAATGAAGATTTTTGTGAGGTCAGTTATTTGTGAAAGGTATAGTTTAGTGTTAGTCAGGGCCATTCTTTTGTAGGGATTTTTGAAAATCAGATTGCGTTGCGCTAAATAATATTGTGTGTCAGGTTAAGCACAGTCGTGTATAAATTGTTCTAAGGGGACGTTTCACTTCTTCATCTCATGGTAGTAGCACTTGCAACATACGTCCTCTATTATTTGCTGGATGAATTCCAATCTTTGTCTTCCTCTATAGTTTTTGCCCTCTACAGCTCCCTCTAGTAACATGGAAGTCATTTACTCATGTCTTGACAGATATCCTATCATCCTGTCCCTTCTCCTTGTGTTTTCCACGTATTCCTTTCCTCTCCGATTCCGCGCAGAGCCTCCTCATTCCTTACTTATCAGTCCACCAAATTTTCAACGTTCGTCTGTAGCACTACTTGCAAATGCTTCGATTCTCTTCTGTTCCGGTTTTCCCACAGACCATGTTTCACTACCATACAATGCTGTACTCCAGACGTACATTCTCAGAAATTTCTTCCTCAAATTAAGGCCGATATTTGATATTAGTAGACTTCTCTTGGCCAGGAATGCCCTTTTTGCCATTGCTAGTATCCTTTTTATGTCCTCCTTGCTCCGTCCGTCATTGGTTACTTTACTGCCTAGGTAGCAGAATTCCTTAACTTCATCTACTTCGTGACCATGAATCTTGATGTTAAGTTTGTTGTTGTTCTCATTTCTACTACTTCGCATTACATTCGTCTTTTTTTCGATTTACTCTCAACTCATACTCTGTACTCATTGGATTGTTCATTCCTTTCAGAAGATCACGTAATTCATCTTCACTTTCACTCAGGATAGCAATGTCATCAGCGAATCGTATCATTGATATCCTTTCACCTTGAATTTTAATTTAACTCCTGAACCTTTTATTTCCATCATTGCTTCCTCGATGTACAGATTGAACAGTTGGGGTAAAAGACTACATCATTGTCTACCACCCTCTTTAATAAGAGCAATTCGTTCTTGATCTTCCACTCTTATTACTCCCTCTTGGCTGCTGTACGTATTGTATATGATCCGTCTCCCGTATAGCTTACCCCTATTTTTCTCAGAATTTCGAACATCTTGCACCATTTTACATTCTCGAACGCTTTTTCCAAGTCGACAAATTCTATGAAAGTGTCTTAATTTTTTTAGCCTTGCTTTCATTATTATCCGCAACCTCAGAATTGCCTCTCTCGTGCCTTTACTTTTCCTGAAGCCAAACTAATCGTCACCTAGCGCATCCTCAATTTTCTTTTCCATTCTTCTGTATATTATTCTTGTAAGCAACTTGGATATATGAGCTACTATATCTAGATTGAGCCTTTGCATTTCCCTTTTGAGATTTTCTAGTTTCCCTACCACGTTCAAGCTTCTGACATTTCCCGCCCCGACTCGTGGAAAGTTAATTCGTTGATTATTCAATCTTTTTCTTATGGTAACTTTCTCCTTGGCAGTCCCCTTATAACACTACCGTCTGCTACTGCTATACCATAACCTTAAAGTTGAAGGCAGGTCGTGAAATAAAACTGTCTTGTTAAAGCAATTAGGATATAAAGCAACAGAGCAGTGTTACCCTCAGAGAAATTTTATTATGTTGACCGTGTAGTACCTAACGGAGGTGGCTTATCGGAAGTGAAAGTCAGAATTACGTAAATATTTGAACAGTAACAAACAATATTTTTGACTAGCTATACTGTTTAAAGAATAAGGAAAACGATAGACAGCCTAATTAGGCAAGAGAAAGATTAACGATCTTGTTTGAGAAAGCAGGTATGAGTAACTTTAACGGACAAACACAACCTATACTTTGCCATACGCGAGTGCAATGACCTCTGACACATACATAAGTTTACAGTAAGATTTATGCTAACAGCTAGAGCAGCACAAACTATTTGCATAAATATAACGAATAACGAAACACAATGTTACTTTCAGTTATTATTCAAACGGAATGGTATTTATAACGTTATTATTACTATTCACTGCACATTCATTAATTGGACATATGTTCAGTATTATTGTTCAAATATTTTCCTAGCAGACATAAAATTATAAATGCAGTTCACTGCATTTTTATGAACTAGTCACAGGTTAAATATTTCTCAACTAAATACTATTCTATTTAGAATGAAAGTTAAATGGAATTCTCTAACAGGTTACTTCTCACTGTCTTTTGAATAAAGAAATTGTGGTTTACATAGTGGTCTTCCCGTTACTTGTTACCTAGCATTAGCACAATAGACAAACTGTGGATCCTGTTATACTATTAATATACACTTCCCATATACAACAAACACTTCGCAATCATGAACATATAATTTTCTACTATTGCAGTTTTCCACTTTTACTACAGTGAAACACAATGTTGACAAAAATTGCAAGAAACTTACTCACCTTTTAGAATTTACTACAGGCAGCAATGTGATCATTTACTAAGCAAAACTTTATAAGCATCAGTTTTAAGAGCTTTTAATCTTTAAAAGAAACTGCAAATTGTCTTTATTACCACAGTCTTCTACTTGCAAGTAAATGATAAAATAGGTGACTTTGAAACTCCACAAAACTATAAATTGGACTATTTCTATCACTGGAAGGCTTTCACAAAACTACATTTACTACCCCCCACAATTTCATGAAATGCACAGTAAACCTGAATACTCTCTTATTACCAAAGATCAAACAACATCATTTAATGTTCTGAGGCTTTCATTTTTTTCCACAAACTAGGACACTCGGTAATCATAGTTCAAATGGAGAGGAACCTGAGAGGTGTTGTAATAGGGAAAAAATCAAGGTAGGTACATGAATTCAGTTATAAGTTACCTTATATTTGTGCACACTAAAACATCTAATAAGCTGATCCTTCACTGTACATTATTATAGCATTCCGATACAGTGATTGCGCAATGTGGTGGCAACTGCATGTTGGTAGGTGGATTTGCCGGCAGAATTGCTGGACTCTGTCCCTTCTTTGTGGCGATGATGGATACCAATCCCAGAATAGTTCCAGCTATTTATCCATCGATCCGAGGCAATGGACAGTGGCAGAAAAAACCTCTCTCGGAACCAGCACAATATACAACTTTTACATGGCAGTACACAGTTTTGTAGCTCGTCCCCAACTGACTCTTGTTCCACCTTTTCTACCTAGGCCAAACACAATTTGCGCGCGCTACACAGTTCCGTTCCCGAACGACATCACCTTTTACATATGACATAATTAAGAACCCTAAGTGAAGGTCAGCAGTTTACATAACAGAGAACAATCATTTTAAACAAAACATATCATTTGCACATATAGGTAGTTCTAAACAAAATTATTTAAACAAATTCCAAATATACGCAGTAAGTTTTGTCTCCCTCCAATTGGGACAAAGAATTTAAATGACCGATATACTACATTACATAGAATCAAACCATGACATCAAAGTTTTAAACAAAGAAAGAAGTATACAATTTTGTGTTATCGATTCAATCAAACAACATTTACAGAAGCTCAACGATGTAACATTAAATAAAACAAAATGCAAAATAAATCAGTAGAGTATTAGAGCTATGTTGTTACACCCTCCAGGAGTTCCGAATTCGGGACTACTCTGGAATCTTTTGCTAAAGGAGAGATCATCATGACACTTCTTCAATTACAGGCCACATTTCTTGTAGACACATGTTACGTGTCTTTGATGCAGTTGTTTCCTTTGGCTTCTGTATCCTCATGCTGTTGACTTTTGTTGAATCTTCCGCCTTCAGGGCAGTTGCCCACCCCTAGGACAAGAGAGTGCCCTGAACCTGTATCCACTCCTTCGCTCTCTTTGACAAGGCCATTGGCAGAATGAGGGTGACTTCTTATGCCCTAAGTCTTCGGCCGCCAATGCAGATTATTAATCAAAATTTAAGCAGCGGCGGGATTCGAGCCCAGGACCGAAAACGTTTGGAGTGTGAATCAAAGAAGCTGCTCCAAACCCACGGCTGCAATCCTGTCCGATTAACAGCCGTACATAGTGGCAGTCTATTATGGCAGCAAGTGATGATTTAGTGTCGGCTGGAACTGTAGACTGGGACTGTAGCACGGAACAGCTGCAGGAACTGAAACTAAATCCACAACTGGCCGAACGCGGCAGTGCATCCACATTTACCCTCGACCGGCGGAATAATCTTGCATCTGCGGTCTCTTTGGCGGAAACAGAAAAGTATTTCCTGGTTTAAGCACTCTCTACGGCATCTACGAGTGGTATGTAGTAAATTACCTGGAGGATTTGTGGTGGAAGACTAAATTGTTCCCAGTTTGACTGTTCTACAATGTGAGAGCCCTGGCGTGACAGAGTCCGCTTGTTGGTGCCCTCTCGTGATATTCCATTTGTGGAGCACTTCACTTAGGAAAATTCCAGAAAACTTCTGAGATGTTATCAAATTTCTAATTAGAAGGACCTCTGCATAAAAGAGTATTTTCGTGCAGTCCTAATATTGAGCTTCCAGAATAATGGCACATGTTCTTGCACAGTGGTCTCTCTCTCTCTCATCCCTGATACTTTGCATGTGGTAAATAATATACAAAATACCTTTAACGTTTAGTAGTTCAGCAGTTTCAATGATTTTTCTTTTGATTACATTCCCAATACCTTGAAATGACTCCTTAAATTCAGGCAACTCCCGGATTTCTGGTTTATTCTCAGACCAAGTGCACAATTTCAGCCTTAAGTCATTTTAAAGTATACCTGTTAAATATTCTTATAAATATAACAATAATATTGTTCATCGGTTGATATGCCACTTACTAATTAAAATTAATGTATAAATAGGTACAAAGCACGTCAGGTGAATAAATTACTAAAGGCAAACTGTAATTACGAAGTCGTCAAATCTACGACAGCAGATGTTACTACGCTGGCTTCTTGCCACTAGTGATTGATGATACTGCATTCGCAACTTGCATCTAGTAATTTATTACACGCAATGCAGTTTTAGTTTGGCTCTTCATTATTTCCAATTGAAAACTGAAAATTTAACTGATGAACTAAAGTTGTATTTATAAAAGACAAGTTGTTGAAAATGACTTGATGCTGAATTCGAGGAATTGGGCTGAGAACATTCCAGCAAGTTAACAGTCGGCTGCCGTTTCGGAGTTACGTCAAAGAAAAGAAAATGTATCATCCGTTGACCCATGTTCAAAGAAAATTAGTGAATAGATCCCCAGCCAAGAACGGGGCAGAGTATTATATTATCAGCCCCAAAATTGGTGTAATTATTGTTAGAGTTAGCACATTTAAGTGACACTATGAACATATTTTTACTACATTGTTTAAAGGGCAACGGTGGAGAACAGCAAGTCTTTTACTTGAGAGTTGCTAGCAGCGAGCTGCCAGACATCTGACTCACATTGTCTTCCACCGTTGTTAACATGTTGCTAGCTAACCGCATCTAGCGCGAGGCATCTCAATTGCAAATGTAGCTTCCTCAATTACGTATCTCTGTGAGGGTATCATGTAAATTCCGCAGAAAGCATGTGTGGTCACCGTTGATACACCCCGACAGATACGAGAATTAGGTGCAACAGTGCGCTATTATACAGCTTTGGGTTCAACAACGAGTTTTACTGTGTCCTGGTTTTCAGCGTGCGCCAGTGAGGCAGTCGTTAAAGAGGAGTTAAACAATGTTGTCGGTTGCAAAAACACTATCTTATGAAGTATTTGAAAGGAAGTCAAGTAGTGTACGGAATTTTACGATCGCGTCTCCGAACTATATTGAACAGCAATTCACAAGTGGGGGTTGTTGCCCAAGACTGAAGCAATACTGGGAGTTGAAGTTTTATTCGAATTTCGTGACATGAATTTTTTGCTACAATTTAAAAGTGTCATTCGACGAAGGGCGTCATATAGTGGCACCTCAATATGTGACGCAGGACATGGTGAGAGGGGTAACTGGCTGGGGATTGTTGTGGCGTAAGTATTTATAGACATTATTATAATTTATTAATGATACAAGCATAAATCAGAGCTTCTCGGAATGAACAACGCAAACAATTACTTGCTCCCAAATTTTCTTGCATCACTTGACAAAATCATAACCAAATTTAGCTTTATAAAAGAGATAGAGTATCTTACGCTAAATACCCCTGGGTGACAATTTGATAAACACAATGAATGTTGCCACACAGTAAAAATGAGTAAAGAGAGTAAGCCAGTAATCCTATAAATAATTAATAAACAACTGTAATTAAAAAAAGGCAGCTATGTCTAACCTCAAGAATACTGTTTCTAAACCACAGCAACAATTACACAGAAATCCTCCACTGCTTAAATTAATTCTGCCGTCCACATTTAACTTGGGTACAAAGAAATTTCAAGATGGTGAGACAACGCCCGCACATAGCTGGAATATGAGGATAACAAAAGGATACAATGGTTGCACAAACACCACATTACTGTGTAAATATAAGAAATCATACCACCTAACGAAAGCTTAAAAATGATACAATAACACTCATATGGGGGTTAGTTTAACATACACTGTGTGATCAGAAGTATCCGGACACGCCCAAAAACATACATCTTTCATACTTGGTGCATTGTGCTGCCAGGTACTCCACATCGGCGACCTCAGTGGTCGTTACATATTGTGAAAGAGCAGAATGGTGCGTACCTCGGAACTCACGGACCTGGAACGTGGTCAGGTGATTGGGGGTGCCATATGCTTGTAAGCGATATTTCCACACTCCTAAACATCCCTAGGTCCGCTGTTTCCAATGTGATAGTGAAGTGGAAACGTCAAGGGACACGTACATCACAAAGGCGTACAGGCAGACCTCGTCTGTTGACTGACAAGAGACCGCCGACACTTGAAGAGGGTCGCAGGGGGGGGGGGGGGGGGGGGGTAATAGGCAGACATCTATCCCGGCCATCACGCAGGAATTCCAAATTGCATCAGGATCCACTGCAAGTACTATGACAGTTAGGCGGGAGGTGAGAAAACTAGGATTTCATGATCGTGCGGCTGCTCTTAAGCCACACATCACGCCGGTAAATGCCAAACGACCTCTCATTTGGTGTAACGGGCGTAAACGTTGGATGATTGAACAGTGTAAAAACGTTGTGTGGAGTGACGAATCACGGTACACAATATGGCGATCCGATGGCAGGATGTGGATGTGGCGAATGCCCAATGAACGTCGTCTGCCAACGTGTGTAGTGCCAACAGTATAATTCGGAGGCGGTGGTGTTATGGTGTGGTCGTGTTTTTCATGGAGGGGGCTTGGACCCCTTATTGGTTTGCGTAGCACAGCACAGGCCTACATTAATGTTTTAAGCACCTTCTTGCTTCCCACTGCTGAAGAACACTTCGGGGATGGCGATTGCATCTTTCAACACGATCGAGCACCTGTTCATAATTCACAGCCTGTGGTGGATTGGTTATACGACAAAAACATCCCTGTAATGGACTGCCTGCGCAGAGTCCTCGCCTGAATCCAATAGAACACCCCTGGGATGTTTGGGAACGCAGACTTCGTGCCAGGCCTCACCGACCGACATCGATACCTCTAGTCAGTGAAGCACACCGTGAAGAATGGGCTGCCATTCCCCAAGAAAAATTCCAGCACCTGACTGAAAGCATGCCTGCGACAGTGGAAGCTGTCATCAAGGCTAAGGGTGGGCCAACACAATACCGAATTTCCGCATTACCGATGGAGGGCGCCACGAACGTGTAAGTAATTTTCACCCAGGTGTCCAGATACTTTTGATTATTTAGTGCAGAACATTGCAGGACAGACGTGTATTTAAAGACAGAACAACTTGAGATTGCAGTGTACTGCTCGTAAGACACGTACACGTAACAACCATGAGTAGCGCGCTTGCTGAGACATTAAAGAGTACTACAGACAGCCTCATAAGCGATGTTCGCATTGAACAGCACTGGGGCGACTCTCTCTCTCTCTCTCTCTCCCCCTGTTTTCCGCTGAGGAGTTACCCACACCACGGGTAGAGCTCACCTGTGTACAGGCAGTTCAGTCTTCTCACCCAGGGATGATGACGCAAGGTACAGTGCACCTGCTAGGCTAGGGAACCGATGCCGGGGTGCTGGTAACAAGTTGCTGCCTGTCATTAACTCAGGCACGGCTACCACACCAGCGGCATGCCCCCCTCCCCACCCTCTCCCTCCTTGCTGCTGGCTTCGGAACTTGTAACTGCGCCCCTGCTGTGGAACTACCATAAATGCTTTACCTGTTTGCTTCCTTCCTCTCTTGCTCTCCTCCGACTGATTGCTTCCTCCAGCCGCTCTGTGGGTAAACACCAGACTGCACGGTCGGCCCTGATTACGGGACATGCGACATCAGGAAGAGACCCTGCTGTCCGCATGACAACTACGGGCAACCACCCGTTGCCGCTACTAGAATGAAGTGCACTACGGGTAGCACCTCGCCGTCCAAGGCCAGACAGCCCAAGACCAGTTTGGCTTATGTGCTGGTCAGCGCAAGACTCTGGCTCGTCTGATGGTGAACCCAAGAGCCCTTCGCCAACCAGGACGCGCCGAGCTCGACCAGTGGCTGTGCTGTCCACAGATCGCAATGATCTAAGCATAATCTATAGGCGACCAAGGCTGGAACATCTCATTCGGCATGGCCTGGAAGCTGGCGGGAATTTGAATCACCCCTATTACAGATTCACACAGTCGTTCTATTATTTTAACAGAAATCTTTCTTTACTTAATAGACTTTTTGTAACTTTAGTATAAGACACTCTCTTGTTAACCCCACAGCATCCCTCCCGCTATCCCTCCTTCCCACCCCCCCCATCGCCCCTCTTGCTTCCTTTCCCCTCTCTCAATTCCCCCTCACTCCATTTTATAATTTTATTTTATGCCATTTACATTTGAGATAGTCATTGTTCTACACTGTTAGTGTTTCAATGACAATTTTTACTTAATTATACATTCTATTATTTTAGTAAGACCCTTGTCATTAAACTCATGACATTCGCACCTCCCTCGCCCTGCCTTTTTCTCCCTCCCGCTATCAGCCTCACTCCATGTCGCCTCCCCTCTCCCCTCCTCCCCCATACGACCAACATATACCTATTTAAAACACTGATCGCAGTTACAAAAAACAGTGCTCTGATATGTGTTTGTGAGTAGACAAGAAGGGTTGATGACGCAACTACCTAGGTAAATTCCACATTTAAGTACAGTTCTTTACTGTTCTACATATTTTAGAATATTAGGTATGCATGTCTAGTTTCACTTTGGTTTAAATCCAGAGTGATCGAAACATGTAATCTAATTAAAAATGAGCAACTGCGATTGAACAGTTGTAAGTAGGCTGTTTAGGTTTTTATGTTGGTAACGCCACGTAGCTGACTGTGCTATGTGCAGTCTGTGGCTGGTTTGCATTGTTGTAATATTTGCTATTGTAGTGTTGGGCAGTTGGATATGAACAGCGCGTAGCGTTGCGCAGTTGGAGGTGAGCCGCCAGCAGTGGTGGATGTGGGAAGAGAGATGACAAAGTTTTGAGAGCGGACGATCAGACGTGTGTCCGTCAGAAAAACGAAATTTGTAAGACCGGATGTGATGAACTAATATTTATATATATATAATGACTTTTGAACACTATTAAGGTAAATACATTGTTTGTTCTCTATCAAAATCTTTCATTTGCTAACTATGGCTGTCAGTAGTTAGTGTCTTGAGTAGTTAGAATCTTTTATGTAGCTGGCAGTATTGGCGCTCGCTGTATTGCAGTAGTTCGAGTAACGAAGATTTCAGTGAGGTAAGTGATTCATGACAGGGATAGGTTATTGTTAGTCAGGGCCATTAGTTTGTAGGGATTACTGAAAGCCAGAATGCGTTGCGCTAAAATAAATTGTGTGTCAGTTTACTGTTGATCAGAATAAGTAAAGAGAGAAATATCTGAGTACGTTCAGTTTTGCTCAGCAGTTTGAAAATCAAATAACTTCGAGGTTTACTAGCACATTAATTCTTAATTTTCTAAGGGGATTTTTCACAATAAATGAGGATCAAATATCAATAGAGTTGCTGAATCGCTTAAGACAATTATGTCAGCTACAGTGATAATTACGTAACTTAATTTTTTTGAAGTGGCAAAACATTTTGGCTAACCTTCATGTTGAAATAGTGGGGAAACAGCGATAAAATAAGGTAACAGAGTTTTTTCCACCCATAATTTTTGTGGGTAAAACGCCGCCTGCCAGAAGCACCAGAAATATACTGTGTGTTACACGCGAGGAGTTGCAAAGAAGCTCACAAAGAAAACGGGCTCTAGAACGACGCCCTGAGGAACACCAGTCCTACGCGGCGTCCCTGTCGCTCCACTGACACGCACACCTCGCGGCTATAAAAACCACACAACAGCGACCGAGCGAACCGACTGGCAACTTCGGCAGCTGTGGGGCGAGATATGTGGCGGGCACGCACGGCGAGAAGTATCCTTTTATGCTCGCGTTCAGTTTGGTTTTATAGGCAGGCGCGACGGGCGAATGGACGGCCGCGTAGGCGCGCTGCCGATATGGGGAGCGCGGGGCGGCTCGGCTGTCACTGAATGCGGCGCGGCTCGGCGCGGCACGCGCTCTTGCGGAAGGGGATCGCGCCTAGGCGATTCCTGTCATCGCGACGATGGCCGCCGCGGTAGGTGATAGCCAAGGGGGGAGGGGGGGGGGCGGCGGGGGCGATGGAATCGGCCTGGGGAGGCCGGAAGCGCCTGCGACACCTCTCAGGGCGCGGTGCCAAGGCAGGGGAACAAACGTAGTAGGGATGGGGAAAAAACCGACCGGTTAAAACCGATACCGCTATTTTAGTTCTGAGTAATCAATATTTTTCGGTACTTGTTTGGTCTTGGCTACAACAGTGAAAGAGGCTAGTTAGTTTTTTGTTGGATGGTAACGTGTATAGTTACACTACTGGCCATCAAAATTGCTACACCAAGAAGAAATGCAGATGATAAACGACCATTCGTTGGACAAATTTATTACACTGGAACTGACATGTGATTACATTTTCACGCAATTTGGGTGCATAGATCCTGAGAAATCACTACCTAGAACAACCACCTCTGGCCGTAATAACGGTCTTGATGCGCCTGGGCATTGAGTCAAACATAGCTTGGATGGCGTGCACAGGTACAGCTGCCCGTGCAGCTTCAACACGAAACCACGGTTCATCAAGAGTACTGACTTGCGTATTGTAATGAGCCAGTTGCAGGGCCACCATTGAGCAGGCGTTTTCAGTTGGTGAGAGATCTGGAGAATGTGCTGGCCAGGGCAGCAGTCCAACATTTTCTGTATCCAGAAAGGCCGCACAGGACCTGCAACATGCGGTCGTGCGTTATCCTGCTGAAATGTAGGGTTTCGCAGGGATCGAATGAAGGGTAGAGCCACGGGTCGTAATACATCTGAAATGTAACGTCCACTACTCAAAGTGCCGCCAGTGCGTACAAGAGGTCACCGAGACGTGTAACCAATGGCACCCCATACCATCACGCCGGGTGATACGCCAGTATGGCGATGACGAGTGCACGCTTCGAATGTGCGTTCACCGCGATGTCGCTAAACACGGATGCGACCATCATGATGCTGTAAGCAGAACCTGGATTCATCCGAAAAAATGACGTTTTGCCGTTCGTGCACCCAGGTTCCCCGTTGAGTACACCATCGTAGGCGTTCCTGCCTGTGATTCAGCGTCAATGGTAACAGCAGCCATGGTCTCCGACCTGATAGTCCATGCTGCTGCAAACGTCGTCGAACTATTCGTGCAGATGGTTGTTGTCTTGCAAACGTTCCCATCTGTTGACTCAGGGATCGAGACGTGGCTGCACGATCCGTTACAGCCATAGGGATAAGATGGTTGTCATCTGTACTTCTCGCTTCCTGCGCCCGGGTTCCCGGTTTCGATTCCCGGCGGGGTCAGGGATTTTCTCTGCCTCGTGATGACTGGGTGTTGTGTGATGTTCTTAGGTTAGTTAGGTTTAAGTAGTCCTAAGTTATAGGGGACTGATGACCATAGATGTTACGTCCCATAGTGCTCAGAGTCATTTGAACCATATTTTTCATCTGTACTGCCAGTGATACGAGGGCGTTGGGATCCAGCACGGCGTTCCGTATTACCCTCCTGAACCCACCGATTCGATATTCTACTAACAGTCATTGGATCTCGACCAACGCGAGCAGCAATGCCGCGATACGATAAACCGCAATCGCGGTAGGCTACAATCCGACTTTTATCAAAGTCGGAAACGTGATGGTACGCACTTCTCCTCCTTACAGGAAGCATCACAACAACGTTTCACCAGGCAACGCCGGTCAACTGCAGTTTGTGTATGAGAAATCGGTTGGAAACTTTCCTCATGTCAGCACGTTGTAGGTGTCGCCACCGGCGCCAACCTTGTGTGAATGCTCTGAAAAGCTAATCATTTGCATATCAGAGCATCTTCTTCCTGTCGGTTAAATTTCGCGTCTGTAGCACGTCATCTTCGTGGTGTAGCAATTTTAATGGCCAGTAGTATATATTTACTTGTATTTCGTATGTGTGGTAATGTGACGTTGAACTCGTGATTAGAGTAATAGTTAATCTCGTATTTAAGTTAGTATGTAATCTCGCAGCTCAAAATCTTATACATAGCTGCGAAACAGCAATTGTGTAAATCTGAAGAGGTTGAAAAAATCAGCCAACCAAAGGTTTACTAGTCCTTGACCTAAGTTTCGATATTTCTAAAAATATCTTTTGTCTCTCGCATGATGTACATAACTTACACAAATACATTATGAAGAAGATATTTTTAGAAACACCGAAGCCTAGGTCAAGGGGTAATAAACCTTTATTTTGCAATTGGTTAGCTGATTTTTTTTAACCTCTTCTAATCTTATGATTCTTGAAAAGTGATCAGCAGTGCAAAAGGTAATCAGAAATGTAGCATTGAAGTGTATACTGCAGCGCTTGTGGCGAGAATACAGTTTGTTACGTTAAATTTAATTGACATGTTAGCAATAACACAAGCAATTAGACTGCGAGAAAAATATGAAATATAAATAACTACCAAATATGCCCTGCCTGAAAAGTGTCACTGTTGAAATGTTACTTGTATCACATGTAAATTATAAATGGCCTACCTGTTCGCACAGTGAGTAAATGCTGTGATGCTGCTATCTCCAAACTAGGATGCCGCTGCTGTGACAGTTAAAAAATAAAAGTTCAAACTACTAGCAATGCGATGTGCAATGCGTGCTTTAAACTACAGAGACGTCAACAAAACTTCTGTGCTAATAAGTCTCATTACTGCAATGATGATTGTCAATTACAGTTATGTTACTGAGAAACTCGGTAAAGGAAAATTATACATGCGAAACTAGAAATAAAGAGACAATTGATGATTGATGAAAAAACAATAAAGTAACTGTAGAAACAAAAATCAACATCAGAAAGACAAAATATTTTAACACTTAAAATATTAAAAATTCATTTTACGTTAATAATGGAAGAACTTGAACCCATTTTCTTTTCTTTTTTTAAAACACATCTCCTATCCATCTTTAAAGAAAATTCAGTAAATCACACATTGTTACGTTATCATAAAAATCTCGAATTCTGAATCCCTGCTCACATTAATTATACGCTTGGATGTCTCGGCAAATGCACTATTAACAATACCCTTTGAAGTTTGCTGAATCAATTTACAAAATATCTCTCCATAAATGAAATATAATAGAAGAAATTTATTGCTGGCACACAGCATAGCCTAAACACATCTTACTCCATCAAATGATACAACTCGACTCTCTCTCTCTCTCTCTCTCTCCAAGACTGCACTCAACTCACAAGCAAAGATTCTGCTAAAAGTGTCTCGCAGCGCAACCTCTCTGGCATAGATGTTGCCCGCTATTACTCAGATGCTATTGAACCTTTACTTTTCCACGTGACTTCCAAAATATTACCAAAATTACATTTTTCTGTATAAAACAAAACCCTAAAACAGAGGTTTTTTATATTTTTTTTACTAATAACAGAGCAAAAAACCAAAATTCAATTAGCCATAGCGACAGTGAAAATTTTTCGTTTTAAATAAACTTTTTTTTAAAAAAAACTAAATTTTATTTGTAAAATCGGCATAGGTCTGAAATATTGCGTTATTATAGAAAATAGGCAAAACGAGCAGCAATATTTTAATAATAATAACAAGCAGTGAACACATGGCATAAGAAATGGTACAACATTGCTGAGACAATACCGTCACTGTTGCCATGTGTCACGGCTTAGGGTATGCGTGTACTTGCAGTATATATATATATATATATATATATATATATATATATATACGAATTGATGTAATAATGAAGTACAATGTTGCATTTACTTATAAGATTAAAGGCTTGTCTGCCACTTCTATGAAATAATAAAAAAGGAAGGTAATTATATGACAGTAAAAAATTAAAACCTTCAGAGCAGTTTATTCATAGTACACATTAAAAACAGTAAGTACCTGTGTTTACATAATATGCCTTTATCTGCTTATAGCCCTGAAAACGGACACATTAACACTAAACATGGAGTTCTCCAACCTCAGTTCCCACCCTGTAGCAACAGCCGGCTGGAGTGGCCAAGCGGTTCTAGGCACTACAGTCTGGAACCGTGCGACTGCTACGGTCGCAGGCTAGAATCCTGCCTCGGGCATGGATGTGTGTGATGTCCTTAGGTTCGTTAGGTTTAAGTAGTTCTAAGTTCTAGGGGACTGATGAACTCAGAAGTTAAGTCCCATAGTGCTCAGGGCGATTTGAACCCTGTAGCAACGACTATTTGTAATGCCCAAACAGTGTTATGATCGCCATTTACAACGTGTTTTTTGAGCAGAGTTTCAAAAATTAGAATCAACAGGAGAATACTGGCGATTTTTTGTAGTATTCAACCATTTACCACTTTTCGAGAAAAGCAGTGAATGGTGGACGGACTAAGTTTTGTTTGATGTTCCCACACTGATGTCCAAAATTAAAGCAACAAACCGCTGTTTCCCCGCCCTGTGTTCAATTCATTAATTAATCAAAGCATATGTCATCAGACGTCCGTACGATCGTGTTCTGCATGGAAGATGCCATTCCGGTCAGCGGACAGCAGCGCCAACGATGACGTCAGGGAACCCGTCAAACGCGGTGGTGTTTGCCGGTAGTCCCACAATCGCTGCGTACACAGCCACAGACGCCTACTAAACTGTCTACAGTGCCGGGAAGAATGGAAGTAGGAGGTGGCAACTTGTTATGGCCCGATGTCTTAATGTGAATCGTTCTGTGGTATTTTGAATGTGGCGGCAGTTTATAGAGACCGAAACTGTATTCCGAAGACCCGGAGAGGGCAGACCACTTGTGGCATCAGATAAAGAGGACCGTTATTTGGCTGTAAGCGCCCGACATTACCACCTTAGAACTGAACGGCATCTGGGATCTGACCTCGCGCCATCCATTGGTCGTGTTGCATTGAGGCAAATGGTGTACAGAGAGGTTCCGCAGAGTGGCCTTTATTGTCGGAGATCTGCTGTATGCGTACCTCTGAGGCGTGTTCACATAAGGGAACGTTAGAGTGGAGTCGACAACATGCCACCTGCGCAGTCGAACAGTGGGCCAAAGTCCTTTCTACAAATGAGTACCGATTTGGACTGGAGAGCTATTCTCGACGGGCTCACATCTGGAGGTAATGTGGAACACGATTGAGGGACCCAAATATTGTAGAAAGACGTTGGTATCAAGGATCCCTAACGCTGTGGGCAGGGACTATGTTGACCACACGACTGACTCTTCATGAAGTAGAACGGGTGAATCGGCAAGGTTTAACTTGTGTCAGGTATCGTGACGAGATCTTGCGACCTCACGTGCGGATGTGGGCCCAGGCTGTGTATTGATGGACGATAATGCTCGATCTCACACAGCACGAGCAATTAATGTTTACTTGGAAACGGAAGATATTGGACGCGTGACGTGACCTGCTCACTCTCCCTCTTTGAATCCCGTAAAGTGTGTCCGGGACGCACTAGGGATGCGGGTTACATCACGTCAGCATCCACCAACCACTGTCCAAGACTTACGAGCAGCTCTGCAGGAAGGATGGGTATTACTGCCGCAACATGAGATTGACGACATCACCCACAACATGTTCCTTCGTATTGCAGTCAGACGTGGTCACACCACATACTGAACACGTTAACGAGTTGTTGGAATGTGTGTGCAAATCCGTTAAGTTGAAAAAAAAAACGAATAACATTTTTGTCTACGTCATCCATGTTGGGAAGGGAGTAAGACAGGGTTGTAGCCTCTCCCCGATGTTATTCAATCTGTATATTGAGCAAGCAGTAAAGGAAACAAAAGAAGAATTTGGAGTAGGTATTAAAATCCATGGAGAAGAAATAAAAACTTTGAGGTTCGCCGATGACATTGTAATTCTGTCAGAGACAGCAAAGGACTTGGAAGAGCAGTTGAACGGAATGGATGGTGTCTTGAAGGGAGGATATAAGATGAACATCAACAAAAGCAAAACGAGGATAATGGAATGTAGTCGAATTAAGTCGGGTGATGCTGAGGGAATTAGATTAGAAAATGAGACACTTAAAGTAGTAAAGGAGTTTTGCTATTTGGGGAGCAAAATAACTGATGATGGTCGAAGTAGAGAGGATATTAAATGTAGACTGGCAATGGCAAGGAAAGCGTTTCTGAAGAAGAGAAATTTGTTAACATCGAGTATAGATTTAAGTGTCAGGAAGTCATTTCTGAAAGTATTTGTATGGAGTGTAGCCATGTATGGAAGTGAAACATGGACGGTAAATAGTTTGGACAAGAAGAGAATAGAAGCTTTTGAAATGTGGTGCTACAGAAGAATGCTGAAGATTAGATGGGTAGATCACGTAACTAATGAGGAAGTATTGAATAGGATTGGGGAGAAGAGAAGTTTGTGGCACAACTTGACCAGAAGAAGGGATCGGTTGGTAGGACATGTTCTGAGGCATCAAGGGATCACCAGTTTAGTATTGGAGGGCAGCGTGGAGGGTAAAAATCGTAGGGGGAGACCAAGAGATGAATACACTAAGCAGATACAGAAGGATGTAGGTTGCAGTAGGTACTGGGAGATGAAGAAGCTTGCACAGGATAGAGTAGCATGGAGAGCTGCATCAATCCAGTCTCAGGACTGAAGACCACAACAACAACAACATCCATGTTACAGTTACTTACGTTCTGCATTTTTTACATAGTTTACACTTTATTATCACGCATTTACACTGTTTTGTGGCGAAATAAGTGCCTCCTTGCAAAATTTCCGTTTGTCGCTTTAATTTTTGACACCAGTGTATCTAATTTAGTGTTTCGATTCTATGTACCCTGAAAACGAGTAAAAATTTCAATCTTTGTTAGATTTTTACGTTTATTACAGGAACAGATGGCGGTGGTATTGTGTACACAAGGTGCACAAGGTATAAAAGGGCAGTGCATTGCCGGGGCTGTCATTTGTTCTCAGGTGATTCACGTGAAATGTTTCCGACGTCACGATGACCGCAGGAAGTCAATTAAGAGACTTTCAACTCGGAATCACAGTTGGAGCTAGACGCATGGGATGTTGCATTTCGGAAATCGTACAGGGAATTTAATATTCCGAAATCCACAGTGTCAAGAGTGCGCCGAAAACGCGAAATTTCAGGTATTACATCTCTCCACGGACAACGCAGTGACCGACGGCATTCACTGAACGACCGTGAGCAGCAGCGTTTGCGTATAGTTGTAAGTGCTAACAGACAAGCAAAATTGCGTGAAATAACCGCAGAAATCAATGTGGAACGTACGACGAACGTATCCGTTAGTAAAGGAGGTGAACTTTGGTGTTAATGGGTTATGGAAATAGATGACCGAGGTGAGTGCCTTTGCTGACAGTACGACGTCACGTGCGGCGCATCTCCTGGGCTCGTGACCGTATGGATTGGACCCTAGGCGTCTGGAAAACCATGGCCTGATCAGATCAGTCCCGATTTCAGTTGGTAAGGTTAGACCCACACGAAGCCACGGACCCAAGTTGTCAATAACGCACTGTGCAAGCTAGTGGTGGTTCCGTAATAGTATGGGCTGTGTTTACATGGAACGCACTGGGTCTTCTGGTCCATCTGAACCCCGATTGATTTGAAGAACATTCTGGAGAGTTCGAGCGAATAATTTGGCTGCCCGATCATCCGAGATGAATCCTATCCAACATTTATGGGACATAATCAAGAGGTTAGTTCGTGAGCAAAATCCTGCGCCGGCAGCACTTTCGCAACTATGGACGGTTATAGAGGCAATATAGCTCAATATTTCTGCAGGAGAATTCCAACTACTTCTTGAGTCCATGCTACGTGGAAGCGCTGCAGTACACCGGGCCAAAGGAGATCTGACACGATATTAGGACGTATCTCATGACTTTTGCCACCTCTGGGTAATTTTAGATTTGAATCTTCATATTCTCATGGCCTGTTACTTGATCCATAAAACTGTTGGAGTTCAGGCGTAACCAAACTTCGTCTTCTGCTAATATTTCGGCCAAAACGATTCGTCAAGGCTCCTTATTTCTTCCCCGCAATTTTACTCACTATAATTTCTCTTCGGTAATTCTTATTTGTACAACATCATATCATGTGTGAAAAGCATGAGATTGCAGCAAATAATATCCACTATCTGATTAGCATTTAACATGAGCATTACTGTTCGCATCACTCTTGCTTGGGACACATTAGAAATTTCATGTTTTTGTGTCTGGGTCTCTGTTTAGAACTGCCCACTGCGTTCTGCCTGCCTGAATTTTTTCAGTTGTTTGACAAACCTGGTTACAGTAAATTGATATGTAGCACTAAATCGAAGATTTTCAAGTGTCAAGAAATACCGAATTACTTCTTACACACGATACTCAAGGCATCAATGTCAAGAGCATGACTTGAAATTCGTATGGTCAGTTATTTTTTTGTATCAGTGCTGGTTGTCATAGTAAGATTCTACAACGTGTTGATAAAGAGCATAATACGAAGCTCTTAATCGTCTACCGGCGCCATTAACTGCATGCTGCTATTTTTGTGACGGATGAGCATTTGAAACGCTCGCCTATCTGAGTAGGCCATCCGAAGCTTTCCACACGTAGCAGATTACGTCTCTGGCGTCTGGTGGAAAGGGTGGGAAATGTCGTCTTGGAAAACATCTCGTCGTAAATATTCTTGCAGTGATCTACTTTGTACGCAGTTCTCGCCGTCAAATTTAACGCTTTAATTCCTGGCACCATATTCGTCATTCTATCACATGGCGGACTGCCAGCTCACGTAAGTTCAGTCGGATCCGTTCGAGGACGAGTTAAGGAACTTGTTAGTTCAAAACCAATGCTTTCTTAGAACTGAATTCTATGTCACTACTTAACAGCTCTTCTGACTCCCATATTACAAATCACTGCATGACAAGGACAAGAGTAGTCGTAGACATATTATTCTAGTAAAAACGGAAACAATAACCCGAGATTTGTAGTAACCAGAGAAAGCTGATACAACATAGATCTCACATTTAAAAACACAGTATTACAGCAAGATGTCACACTGATAAACACGGTAGTAGCTAGGACTGAGCAGCTAGTGAAAACTTTGGAATTTTTGTGGGCTATTGACACAGAAATTCTGATAATACATTAATTAAGACAGTCGTAATGCGATGGCTTAGAAGCAGAATGGAGGTAGACAGAGAAGGTACAGACGATCCGTGAGATGCTGAAATTATGGAATGGCAAAAGAAGCAGTCGACACACCTAGATTGAACACAACTTGAGAAAGGAGTCTCCTGCATACAACTGTAGAAAGTTCAGTGAAAGGGCAGCATTAAAAATGTGTCAGCGACACATATGGAGGTACGAGTCACGTGACATGTGTGGAGGTAAAATGACTAGATAATCTTGATGTGGTCTTGTCATATCACAGGAAACAATTAACTAGTCCGTCAGTTTTGAAAGTATGTGTAACGAAGCAAATTTCTGTGATGCAAACAAATGGTGTCAAGTGACGTACAGGATTCAGAAATTTTATGACGATGTCCGTAGGAAACTTTGGTTTAAAGAAACACTGACCCTACCAAATACTGAAAAAATAGTGACTACTATTTGGACTACAGTTGTTGAGGCTCATATAATACATACACTCATCTTATAAAAGTAAGGCTGAGAGCTACAAGTTTCTGCTGACTAATCCAACCAAATCCAGAAAAATAGCTTTTTGGAGAACACAGGGTTTTTGGAGAACACAGGGAACAATATTGCACTCAGAATTACGCTTCGATACACCAGAATACTGCACGTGAAACCACAACAGTGCGTCAGAGATACGTGAAATTCGTTATTAATGAAAACAAATTTGCCAGAATAATTATTAGGTATGAAATTAATACTAGTGTTTTAATGGCACTAATTACTACCCGATTCTATGGTTGAAGATTTTAAATACTGAGACAAATTAATGAGCAATAATGTTTGTTTTTAAATTACTATTACAAACAAATTTAATGGCTCTGTTTAGTTATAGGTATACACGTCATTCCATTAAAACAATGACACACCATTATAAATGGGCAGTGATACTGGATCTTATCCTGGGTAATAATGACATGAGAATAATGACCAACACTGGTTGCGAAAATAAAATTGTAATTACAAAACTCTATCATTATTATTTAACCAACCAACAAGACTGTCTGTTTCATGCTAATCAGTCTAAACGATGTTCCCTCAATGTGTTAGCGTTCTGTTTACGAAAGCGTCGGATGATGATTGTTTTCAACAATTCATTGTACTCTCGGATACATCTTTATGAATTTTTACACCTGCCGGTCTTTGCCAGAAAGCAGCTGGTTCACTGTCGCTTTTCCTTGAAGAGGCCTTAGAACGCGAATACTGATTGATTTGCAATTATTTCAGCGCGCCTCGCTCTCAGTTGGTGAGCGGTACGTGTTTGAAGACCACCTCTTTACAATCAACAACGGAAAAGCGTTGGAGTATGTCTTCCACAGCCTGCTTGTTTTGTTTCCAGGGAACAATAGAGCACCATTTACTTCTCACAGTATTACATTCAATCAGACAAGCACAATTTACACACAAATACACATATTTACTCGTTTTAGGTATTCAGAATTTATAGTAAATTACGTAAGCAGTTTTACAGCATTACTATTCATTTTCTTCTTCTTTTCCTCTACCTCAAACATGAGACTAGTTGGTCCGTTTCGACTTCTTGACCCATAATATAACGCTGGATATGCATATCCTCCTATTTCCATCTATTGTACTATAAGTTTTTTCCTTATTTTTTTACCTGAAGATATGACATTTCTGTGTCTTTATATATTGTAATTGTTTTACAATTTGTGTATATACATACACATATATATATACACATTTATGTCGATGTATAATTGGTTTCTTTTGCAAGTATTATTTGTATTTTTGCACTGGGCTTTGCCTAGGGAAAACTATGCTATCGAACGATTACATCGATAGGTCGTGTGGAAAACCAAAGTGTTTAGGATATTAGGTAGTGTTAACTCTGCCACGTGGAGCGTGAGCAGAGCAGAGTCTGGTTGGAGTAGGGCGGTGGAGCAGGTGTGTCGAATGACGCTCCCGCGAGTTGCCGCACTTTCGGGGTTTGGCAGCATGTAATTGCGCTCGACTTGCTATGACAGTTCCTGGCACTGTGTCGCGGACGGGAAACTTTAGCTGGCACATATCAAGAGCCCGTTTCGCCTGGTGACCGCGTCGGGAAGAAGGCGCGCCAACATTCAGCTTCTGCAACAGCGACGGCCGACAATAAGTGATTGTCGCCATCTCCTCGATCTACGACTTCAAACCAATCAACCAACAAGGAAGACTGAAAGCACGTAAAGTTTGAGAACTCAATGGCAGACCTCAGCTTTTCAAACTGTTCCATTAGCATCACTAAAATACAGCAACTTGGCATGACCCTTTGTTGCTCATTGTCCCAGTTGCATTACCAAGCAGGGTCACTTCCTTTTTCGGATTGAACCAGAGTGTCGTTGAAATCCAAACGCCACCATTAAAGTAATACCATTTCATTTCACTGCTTTAATTTCAGAGTTCAGTTAAGGTATTCATAGCTGGTTACAATATTTAGATTACACAAGCACAAATTAAGAGTGCGAGTTTTGTTACCATATTTTAGCTAACCTGTGACTGCAGCTCAGCTTGGTACGTACTAAATTTTACTATTGTTAATTGTTCAAAATCATTTAATTCAAGTTCAAAGTTAAATCTCTTATTTCTAAATTGCGTAGATTCAGGTTCCTTTTGAGATGATTGGTGAGGTAGCCCTAGACTAACCTTATTTTATTTTATTTCGTAGAGCTTCAGAAACAAAGTACACTATTAATTTCAGTCACTAAATTAACTTTCAATTTTCCGGTTTCATTAATTCTTTTGCTAAATTAAGTCAGAGTGTAGCGAAATTTATTACTTCTGACAAACATTCAGTTTTCACACAACATGTGTCAACCTTCAGTTGCCACGCTTTTAGTGCTCATCATATGTGCATTAACCTTTCTTTTTCAGTAATATAGTAGTTGTCCATAGGACTGGCGACCATAATTTTCCCCAAATCTCAAATATCTAATGAGCGCCAGTTAATTGTTAACGTAACGACCATACATTTACTTTCTTTATTAACTTTACCCTTTTTTCAAAATTAATTTCCACCAATTTCATCTGAATTTTTCCTTTGAATTAGATGCAACCCTTTCCTCCCTCTTTACCGACAGATTAACTTCGGTGATGATTGCTTTTCCCAAATTTCCATTAGGTACACTCGGTTTAATCTTTCACTGTCATTAAGGTCGATAAGTGAGGGGGAGGTTACAATCCACCCTGTCGTAGATCTGCCAGTGTTACTCCTTCAATTAGAGATTTACTGTAGCAGATATTTTGGAATATGTTCATCGCCAATTCTTTCTATGTATTCTTTCTGTATTATTTAATCTTTTGATTTCGGCTGTAAATTCCGGATGATTTCTTAATCTGTCTCTTTTCCTTACCACCTAGACTGTTCACAGAAATCTCATCTCGGCTGTTTGGTGTCTACTATGTGTTGTGTAGTTTATAGATCAGTTTTCCACAGGAAACTGCCACAACCTTATAAAATTTTAGCCTTGTGTCCTTTCATACTTTTCAGTTGAGTGTTCTTTTGATGACATCACATTATAATGTATCTCTCAACATTTTTCAGTGTCAACTTCGCCGAGATATATGTCACAGGCCGTGAATCTGAAAGTATTAACTTGCTCAATTGTTTTGTTTCCCCTATATTCATTTGCTTGTTGTAGATTTAGAGTCTTGTAATGCAATAGATTTGTTTCATTCGTCTATATACTTAAAAAATGCTTTGATACTTTATATGGTTTCGAGCCATAGCTCCCACCGATATCCCTTGTTCGCGCTTGTTTATCTGCAAGAATATAGAAATTTGCTGGCAGCCACTGCAGTTGTTTGGGGGCGGCTTAAAGGAAGGGTGGAGGCAATCGGTATCGAGCATTGCCCAGTGAGTGGCATGGCAGTTAGTTTGACAGGACGGCTCTTTGGGACAATGTGTCGTGGAGTCTTCTGATTACAGAACTGATATTTGGCTCGAGCTGTGAGGCACAACTGGTTGCTGCCAAGGGCTGTCGGTGTTTGTCTGCGCCCTCCGTAGCCGGTCTGGGGAATAGTCAGGGTTGCTACCTTGCTGCACTGCTCGATTTGATATTAAGGATACTAGGAACTTTTCCGGTTCAATACTATGTAAAAATCAACACCTACTTCTTTCGGGCACTGTTTATAATTTATATGTTTTACAGATTTTTTGTTGATATCAGGTAATGCAGCACACTTTCTAAACAAATTAGAAGTATTTTGAAATTTTTGACCTGCTTAGGGTTATTAAAAATTACAAAGAAATTGCTTCCTCAAATTCAGTTACCATTTAATCCAATGTTATCCATTTGAAGGAGACAAAATTTTTACCAGATGTGCATGACATGATGGCTGAGGTATTAGACCTATTAAATTCCACTTACTATGTATGTTACAAGAATAAAAAAATCACATCTTACATTTTAATTTTTATAATTTTTCCTAATAAAAATACTTAGTTGATACTGCAATAAAGCGTAGGTCTACTACATAAGTAAGGACTATTGCAAGTTACAGAAAAAATTAGAGCAATGCTTTATATCTTTAGGAAATATTTGTACCTGAATTCTGAAAAATACAACTTGCAGGAAATTGCGAATGAAGATATGAGTCCAATTAAACTGAGCCTCAGAACATTCCTGCATCAGTTCTTCATTTTCAAGCTTCCTCTTCGAATTCCTTTTAGCACTTCTTGCTTCTTTGGTAATTTGAAGAGCAAATCTTTCATCTTCATGCACCCGTTGTCTTTCACATGCAAGCAATTGATCTTCCATATTAGAGCCACATTTTATGACTAAATTTCTCAGGACTTCCAACCTTCCTCTCACTCCATCATTGAAAAATATCACTGCATCTAGTACACCAACTTTTAATGTATTTAGTTCTACAAAAACATCCTTGTGTAATCTTTCACATATGCAATGGTTGAAAGTTTCGTTTGTATTCTGGGTGCCCCCATGAAGACATTTACTAAGCAAAACAGGGTCATTCAGGTTTCTAAAATTTGGTATTATTTCATTCATAACAGGCTCAGGAACAGAATGCTTATGATGGTATATTTGAACACTTTCTTTTGCTTTTTCGTAACCACACCAAGAATCTGCTCCTTTAGGGCAAAGTCCGTGAACAGGGTGGGCATCTGTGGAAAACTTATGAAATTAGGTGGCCCATACAGCTTTTCTCATTTCTGTAACATCATTCAGAGGTGCAGTTCGTCTAATGGCCAGTCCATAATAACTCTGATGAAGGTCTATTTCAGTTTCTGTCAGTCTGCCTCGGCCAGACAGAGATTTTCCATCAGATAGAAACTTTCCTTTCATTTCTCTTCCTAGCTTCCTCAATCTAGCACCCATCCTCTTTTGCACATGTCCACAAAACTCCAGTTTTGTTGCCAAGGTATCACCATAAACACTAAACTCATTAATTTTATTGAAGGCGTACTTCGTATATCTAACGTTATAAACGGGCACCGACCTGTGATTATTTTTAGAGCTCCATCACACTCCACACCTCCACTGTAACCATCATAATTCTTAGAACACTGATGTTCAATATGTCCTTTACTGTTACCATGGCAGGTGTGGCAGTACTTAGATAAGCACTCAGCATCAACAACTTTTCCGTTCTCCAGAGAAGTAGCTCTTACAACACCATTCAAGGGACGATGTCCTCGACGTTGCAACGTCCCATCAAGTGTAACGGCAATGTCCCTGGTTCCACTAATGTTTGCAGTTTCTTCTACTGCACGTTTCATAGATGCTTTAGACAAACCCTCAAGACACCTAAAAATAGTTTCATGTACTTGCTGAACCTACTGGGAGGAGGAGGAAGGTCCTTCAAACCACAAAACGTTTGAGCAGCCTTTTTTCCTTTTCCTATTGCACCCACTGCATACACCAACTTCAAATTCACATCATATGAATTATGTACAGTGTTCGAAGTCATATTCGAGGTAGATTTATTGCAGGATCTACACAGAAAAACTAATTTTGACGCTGAACCCTTCCTGCTACTTTGTTGTTCAGTTATTTCCAGATAGCCTACACCATCACATTGTTTACATTTCGCGACTTCCTTTATCAAAGAAGATAAGATGCCATCAACAACAACAAATCCACTACAAACAGCGTCATTGTTAATAGAAAAATTATAATCACCAGGAGGCGTGCCATGTGGAAGCTTCTACCATGAAGAACTTATATATAGGTTACTTTCAACAGTGTGGCTTGCTTTGTTCGTGAACTGGTTACCACGGAATTTCCTTTTATTCAATTTCTTGATGTGTGGCATAGTTCGTATTTATTGCACACTAAACGATTTGTACTTCCACAAATAAATGTAGCATTTGGGCAGCAAACATTCAGTAACAAGTGAAAAAACTGCTTCAGCGAAACGAAAGAAAACACTAGCAAAGATAATCATTTACTGACACTAGGAAGCTGCACTGTTACCAACATATACAATGTATCATACTTATAATGGCTGCAAACGGAAAGTTCACAGTTGTTTACGAAATAATAAAGGGGGCGTGGCGGCATACATGGCTTAACTTTAAAATTTGGTATATATAGGTCATTTTTCATTTGAAACCCTATAATGTATATACACTCCTGGAAATTGAAATAAGAACACCGTGAATTCATTGTCCCAGGAAGGGGAAACTTTATTGACACATTCCTGGGGTCAGATACATCACATGATCACACTGACAGAACCACAGGCACATAGACACAGGCAACAGAGCATGCACAATGTCGGTACTAGTACAGTGTATATCCACCTTTCGCAGCAATGCAGGCTGCTATTCTCCCATGGAGACGATCGTAGAGATGCTGGATGTAGTCCTGTGGAACGGCTTACCATGCCATTTCCACCTGGCGCCTCAGTTGGACCAGCGTTCGTGCTGGACGTGCAGACCGCGTGAGACGACGCTTCATCCAGTCCCAAACATGCTCAATGGGGGACAGATCCGGAGATCTTGCTGGCCAGGGTAGTTGACTTACACCTTCTAGAGCAAGTTGGGTGGCACGGGATACATGCGGACGTGCATTGTCCTGTTGGAACAGCAAGTTCCCTTGCCGGTCTAGGAATGGTAGAACGATGGGTTCGATGACGATTTGCATGTACCGTGTCCCCTCGACGATCACCAGTGGTGTACGGCCAGTGTAGGAGATCGCTCCCCACACCATGATGTCGGGTGTTGGCCCTGTGTGCCTCGGTCGTATGCAGTCCTGATTGTGGCGCTCACCTGCACGGCGCCAAACACGCATACGACCATCATTGGCACCAAGGCAGAAGCGACTCTCATCGCTGAAGACGACACGTCTCCATTCGTCCCTCCATTCATACCTGTCGCGACACCACTGCAGGCGGGCTGCACGATGTTGGGGCGTGAGCGGAAGACGGCCTAACGGTGTGCGGGACCGTAGCCCAGCTTCATGGAGACGGTTGCGAATGGTCCTCGCCGATACCCCAGGAGCAACAGTGTCCCTAATTGGCTGGGAAGTGGCGGTGCGGTCCCCTACGGCACTGCGTAGGATCCTACGGTCTTGGCGTGCATCCATGCGTCGCTGCGGTCCGGTCCCAGGTCGACGGGCACGTGCACCTTCCGCCGACCACTGGCGACAACATCGATGTACTGTGGAGACCTCACGCCCCACGTGTTGAGCAATTCGGCGGTACGTCCACCCAGCCTCCCGCATGCCCACAATACGCCGTCGCTCAAAAGTCCGTCAACTGCACATACGGTTCACGTCCACGCTGTCGCGGCATGCTACCACTGTTAAAGACTGTGATGGAGCTCCGTATGCCACGGGAAACTGGCTGACACTGACGGCGGCGGTGCACAAATGCTGCGCAGCTAGCGCCATTCGACGGCCAACACCGCGGTTCCTGGTGTGTCCGCTGTGCCGTGCGTGTGATCATTGCTTGTACAGCCCTCTCGCAGTGTCCGGAGCAAGTATGGTGGGTCTGACACACCGGTGTCAATGTGTTCTTTTTTCCATTTCCAGGAGTGTATAAATGTAGTCAGGGAAGACTATAGAATTTAATAAAAACATTAACAATTTCGATTTTTACACCATTTATAAGTACCCTGTATCTTTAAAAGTGAACCATAGTCACTGCTCCACATCTGACTGTCTAGTGGGCTTGTGCTCCACACCGTTCGGCAGTTAACGCCGTTCCGTCCAGCACTAACTGTTGCATCGATTCTCTGATTCGTCCGAGCTCGTTGTTCGGTTCTGACTATGCCCTGGCTGTTCTGAACGAAGCATAAAGGATACAGAAATGAAACTACTGTGATTTCTTGTTGTGCTAAAGCCACGTATATCTTTCTGTGTGATATCTGTTGAGAGTTGTAAAAAAATTTTTTTTTTTTTGTTTTTACTGAGGGAACGTCCCAGATAACTTGTTAAACAACAGCTGTTGAAGGAGAGTTCAAAACTGTTTGGTGGGTCAGTATTTCTAGTCTTCGTTTAAGCTATGTGGAAAAGGTGTTGTTATGAGAATACCATAATTGAAAATTACAGGTGCAAAATTTTTATTCGTTGCCTCGTTTAAGGTTCGTGCTCCTCTGTTCCGTTTGAAAAATAATTTGGAATATGGGCACTAGTTATAACTGTGCAGACAATTTAATCACTGATGCCCTTGTTCACGAGACGTGATGACTGGGTGTTGTGTGATGTCCTTAGGTTTAAGTAGTTCTAAGTTGTAGGGGACTGATGACCATAGATGTTAAGTCCCATAGTGTTCAGAGCCATTTGAATGTTGTTCACGACAGTGCCCAAGCTTGTAAATTGGCTAGTGCCTGATGAAGCAAGGTTTAGATGTTGAAGCAGCTTCTGTGTGTTAATTTTATTTTCTTATGTTTTAGATCTAGCTGCTCGTAGTCTATGAGTCCTGCCTAGAGGGCAGTGTTCGGTAGGCTAGCTGCTTTTGCTGTCATTACTGACTACACAAAACGAGCCCGTGTCTCTTGTTTTCTTTCTGTCTTTTAAAGAAGTTTATTGCTATTGCTAATAGTACTAGTAAATGTAGTTTGTACAAGAGATGAAAATTTGTAAAACGAGAAAGGAATTTATTGCTTTTAATTAACAACAAATGGTGGGGGTCAAGATTGTCTGTTCAGCTGTAACTTGTGCTATGCTGGTTTGTTTAACATATAGTAACCAGAAAGATTTTGAGAAGGAAGTTTTTGCCTGGTTGAGTAAAATGATTGCTTCTAAGCTTCTTATTTTGACATTATTGAGATTGAGATCACAGCAAATCAATGTTTTTGAGAGGATTTTTCTTAATTATTAGTTATCACGCACATATCATTCAGAACAGCCGGCTCGTTAAATTGGATGATCAATAAAATCTTTGGTGTTGTTACCTGATAATTTAGAGTAATATTTGTATGAAATTATTTTTATAAAATTTAGCGACAACTGTATCTAGCTAAATGCTAGAGGAGCAAAGAGAAGGAGGAAACAATTTCGGCCTCTTGTCTTGCCGCTTTATTTAATGCTGATTTAACTTTAACAATTTCATCAGGTTGGCTGTTAGTCAGCCAATGTTTACACTAGTGCCAGTGAAGATTGATTTACACTCCTGGAAATGGAAAAAAGAACACATTGACACCGGTGTGTCAGACCCACCATACTTGCTCCGGACACTGCGAGAGGGCTGTACAAGCAATGATCACACGCACGGCACAGCGGACACACCAGGAACCGCGGTATTGGCCGTCGAATGGCGCTAGCTGCGCAGCATTTGTGCACCGCCGCCGTCAGTGTCAGCCAGTTTGCCGTGGCATACGGAGCTCCATCGCAGTCTTTAACACTGGTAGCATGCCGCGACAGCGTGGACGTGAACCGTATGTGCAGTTGACGGACTTTGAGCGAGGGCGTATAGTGGGCATGCGGGAGGCCGGGTGGACGTACCGCCGAATTGCTCAACACGTGGGGCGTGAGGTCTCCACAGTACATCGATGTTGTCGCCAGTGGTCGGCGGAAGGTGCACGTGCCCGTCGACCTGGGACCGGACCGCAGCGACGCACAGATGCACGCCAAGACCGTGGGATCCTACGCAGTGCCGTAGGGGACCGCACCGCCACTTCCCAGCAAATTAGGGACACTGTTGCTCCTGGGGTATCGGCGAGGACCATTCGCAACCGTCTCCATGAAGCTGGGCTACGGTCCCGCACACCGTTAGGCCGTCTTCCGCTCACGCCCCAACATCGTGCAGCCCGCCTCCAGTGGTGTCGCGACAGGCGTGAATGGAGGGACGAATGGAGACGTGTCGTCTTCAGCGATGAGAGTCGCTTCTGCCTTGGTGCCAATGATGGTCGTATGCGTGTTTGGCGCCGTGCAGGTGAGCGCCACAATCAGGACTGCATACGACCGAGGCACACCGGGCCAACATCCGGCATCATGGTATGGGGAGCGATCTCCTACACTGGCCGTACACCACTGGTGATCGTCGAGGGGACACTGAATAGTGCACGGTACATCCAAACCGTCATCGAACCCATCGTTCTACCATTCCTAGACCGGCAAGGGAACTTGCTGTTCCAACAGGACAATGCACGTCCGCATGTATCCCGTGCCACCCAACGTGCTCTAGAAGGTGTAAGTCAACTATCCTGGCCAGCAAGATGTCCGGATCTGTCCCCCATTGAGCATGTTTGGGACTGCGTCGTCTCACGCGGTCTGCACGTCCATCACGAACGCTGATCCAACTGAGGCGCCAGGTGGAAATGGCATGGCAAGCCGTTCCACAGGACTACAGTCAGCATCTCTACGATCGTCTCCATGGGAGAATAGCAGCCTGCATTGCTGCGAAAGGTGGATATACACTGTACTAGTGCCGACATTGTGCATGCTCTGTTGCCTGTGTCTATGTGCCTGTGGTTCTGTCAGTGTGATCATGTGATGTATCTGACCCCAGGAATGTGTCAATAAAGTTTCCCCTTCCTGGGACAATGAATTCACGGTGTTCTTATTTCAATTTCCAGGAGTGTATATCGTTCGAAATAAATTAAAAATTAAAACTTTTATCCCCTATTGGTTTCAGTATTTCTGCTCCAACAGCCCCTGTGCACTGCTTTCCTGTCCACCAATAGTAGCAGAGAACGCCGTTGCGTTTCATGGGAGTGATGAAACAAATTGTACACTGGTACTAAAATAATGTTCGTGTAGCTGTTATTGTATATTACATTTGTTCTTCTCTTGTCGAGATCCAGTTCTGTTGTTTTATGTCTCGGCATAGATACTGTTGGAGTAAGCAAAGTCCTGTCTCCAGTATGAGCTGCGTATACGTAAACAGGATGAGGGAGGCAGCGTTGGTGAACTCTGTCAAAGTTTGCCTGCTGCCTTGACCTCATCAATAAACATTTCGGCCCGAAACAGTGGGAGAAGCGAGTAAGGCGACTCAGTTTTTTAAAAAATTGTTAGAGGATCTTTAGGATGATACATGAGCATTCGTAGCCTTCCCGTCTCGTCAGCAAATTTACCGAGTACAATCCCTCCTTGATAATTTGGCTAACAAAGTCTGTGATGTTCATACTATTAGTAAAGACCTCTCGGTATTAACTGAAACTCAAAAATTGCAGTATGAATTTTTCTTCCTGCAACAATGTTATCCTTAAGTTGGCATGATGAGGAACCGAATGCTGGTACTAATTTCAGTGAGGGTAAAAGTCAACTGAAACTTTGGGAGGCTACCTAATCCACTGATGGCTACTCTCAAAGGAGTGATGAGTTTTTCTGTTGATACAACCGACCAATTAATGGAACCTTCATGGTTATTGGTTAAGCTGCATGAAGAGGCGATCAACACGTAGATCATAGTACTGTGTTGCAATTTGTTTATTCGTTAACCATGGCTCGTTTGGTCTGTATTATTGCAGTGGTGTTGTAACACCCCACCTGTCACTTAGCTGGTTTTGGCGTGTGTTCACCCCAACTAATTGACTAACAGATCAACAGAGAGTGCAAAGCTGCCGCAATATCGGATAACGCAAAAAAGTAATATGGCCCTGTGACTCCTGATTGAACTGCGGTGGCAGTGTTGACATTAATTTATTCAGAATTGATCACTTTTAATTAAAAAGGGGTGCACATTGATGTTATATTCAGCTATTGAACACAGATGCAAATGTTGAACATAAAATTAATTAAGAAACTGACTTGGGATTTCAACTACTTGATGGAAAACAGATGCAGTCGATTAGCACAGATTTATTTTAACTCACGACCTTCAATCATCACATTACATGACTCTCCTATCAGGCAGTGGTAATAAATTGCGTTTGCATGGAGTAAAGCGCGATAACTCAAAAGTAATTCCTAACGACTGATCCAGGCGTAATGCGAAGTGCGAGAAGAATTCTACAATACACGGCCCATAAAACCCTCGTGGAAACATTGCCGACGTGATCCAACAAATTAATCAGTGGACGGAGCGGGCGCAATATCACCGAATACAGCATGACGGAACAGCATCGTTGTGTGGACGTCGGCCGACCTCGTGGTGCTACAAGGCTGCGCTCGACTATTCACTCCTAGCTACCTTGCTCAGTAAATAGCTGAACCAAAACTTTTTATCTCCAAGCTCAATTGTTCCATTTGCTAAGTCCTAAACTGCAGAGATGCTCACTCTTTCTCAGGCAGGCTGAGTAAAGAACGCCACGTCCGCACTCTAGGCAAGCTGGGAACGGAAGACCACTACGGGGACTTCTCCCAGTCCGCTCTTCGCCTCGGTTTCCCCTCCACCAAAATCACTTACGCCAATTGCAGCGCAAGTCGCGTTAATTATGCATCGCTTCCCAGCGTCAACCAATGCTTGCTCTGGGAAGTGAACAAATTACTAAAATGTAAACTTTCACGGCCGGAAATATCATGTCCATTATAATTATCCGCGCTGTTATGCCGTGGTCGGTTGATGAATTCTGTGGTGATTCCCAACGTTTCGTCTCCGACTGCGGGAGACATCTTCAAGAGGGGCCGTAGCTTGATGGAAGGTCCAACACACACACTGGCTCGCTACTGACTGCCGCTAAATTCCGTGTCCGCGCGCCCCCGCGCCGCGGCGTGACGTCACGTGTTTTGAAAACGTCAGTGCAATTGGCCGCTGTCCGTCGCCGTCGATCGCCGTTGCCATCACCCAATAGTGGACGAGTGGCACACATCTTCTTTGTGCTTGCCAAGTCCCGTCGGGTCTGCTGAATGCGCTCTCGTAGTAAGGCCTCCTCAGTCCGTTTGAAAATGCATTGTGCCTTTCCCGAATAGAACAGTCGCTTTATCTTCAGAAACTGTAAGTTAATGTCTCTCCATATTACGATCAGTAATGAAATGTGCAGCGGTGACTGGGATAAAATTGATAGACTACTGCATGATACCATGGGGAAGCGTATGTTGACGACGTCTAGTAGACAGAAGAAGAAGTTTGATAATTTGCTACCTAACCAGACTGTTCGGCATTTAGACGTTTCCCGGACCGTTATCAATTTGTCCAAACGTTCGTTATCTGACGATGAGATATCTGTGCTTGCCAAGGGAGGAAATTTTGCTGTTAGTCCGCGTTTTGTGCCCACGGAAGAAATTATAGCCAATGTAGAAGCAGGAATTCGCAGTGTAGATTCTGTAACAGCTGAAGAAATCCGTATAGAACCAGTGAGAATATTAGCCAATGCAAAACCGCCGAAAAGTAATATAACTGTGGGTGAGAGAAGAGCTTTAAAACTCCTAAATGACGACGATAGTATTTTGGATCTCCCAGCTGACAAAGGAAGCGCAACGGTGGTTATGGATGTGGCCGACTATCAGAGAAAAATTACGGATCTACTTGATCCGCAAGCATATAGGAAGCTGAATAAGGACCTCACTAACAACGTTCTCAGAACTGTGTCGCGGTTAATAAAAAAGTCCTCCATTGAAGAGAGTGTACAGAAAGGTCTCTGCAGTTCGGTTGCGCTACCACCGAGGCTTTATGGATTGCCCAAAATTCATAAAGAAAATGTTCCGTTAAGACCGATACTAAGTGCCACTGCTTCGCCCACCTACTCGTTAGCCAAGTTTTTGACTACGCTGTTAAAACCACACGTGGGCCGTTCGGACTCTTATATAAAGAATTCGACACATTTCATCAGCAGATTGAATGGCATAGTGGTCCAGCCGGAGGACATATTGGTCAGCTTCGTTGTGGTATCGCTGTTTACCATGGTTCCACTTAATGATGTATTTGAACAGCTGGATCGAATTTTTCCTGCCGATATTTTAGAGCTGTTTAACTGTTGTTTGACGACCACATACTTCAAGTGGAATGAACAGTTTTATGAGCAAACGGATGGCGTGGCTATGGGAAGCCCCCTAAGTCCCGTAATTGCAAACTTCTTTATGGAGAAATTCGAAGAACAGGCCTTAGGTACTGCCAGCAAGAAACCAAATGTATGGTTCCGATACGTGGATGACACGTTTGTGTTGTGGAGACATGGTAGGGAGGAACTAAGCCGGTTCCACGAACATCTGAACAGTATAAACTCAAGAATTCAGTTTACAATGGAGGAGGAGGTAGACGGCAAACTACATTTCCTCGATGTGCTTGTGTTTAGAAACGAAAATGGTAGTTTGGGCCACTCAGTGTACCGCAAACCCACGCACACGGACCGTTATTTGCACCGGGATTCGAACCACCACCCACAACAGAAGCGGGGTGTTATCAAGACGTTAGCGGACAGAGCTAGAAATATTTGTGAACCTGAGTTGCTCGACGCTGAGATGGAACATCTCCACAATGCACTAATGAAGAACGGATATTCGTCCGCCGAAATAAAACGTGCGTTGAGGCAGCCACGCAGAAATCATACTGACGTACAGGCTACTGCAAAATCTAAGGTTTTCCTGCCGTTTGTTAAAAATGTAACGGAAAGAATAGGGAGGATCTTGACGAAGCGGAATATTACCGTAATTTACAAGCCCACCAGGAAGATACAGGAATACCTTAGGCCTGCCAAGGACGCTCGCAAACCATTGGAAAAATCTGGAGTGTATAGGATCCCATGCAGCTGTGGTGATGTTTATGTGGGTACCACCAAAAGAACTGTTTCTAAACGTTTGGAAGAGCACAAGGGAAATTGTAGAAGAGGAGAAACGGAACGATCAGCTGTTGCGGAGCATGCTTTCCAGCCAGGGAACCACAATATTCGTTTCGAGGAGACGCAAGTACTAACGGCCACGTGCGGATACTACGAAAGGCTCTACAGGGAAGCAATCGAAATCGCTAAACACCCAAATAATTTCAACCGAAAGGAGGAGGGCGTCAAATTAAACGGTATATGGATGCCGGTGTTAAAGAAGATGTGTACCACTCGTCCACTATTGGGTGATGGCAACGGCGATCGACGGCGACGGACAGCGGCCAATTGCACTGACGTTTTCAAAACACGTGACGTCACGCCGCGGCGCGGGGGCGCGCGGACACGGAATTTAGCGGCAGTCAGTAGCGAGCCAGTGTGTGTGTTGGACCTTCCATCAAGCTACGGACCCCCTTGAAGATGTCTCCCACAGTCGGAGACGAAACGTTGGGAATCACCACAGAATTCATCAACCGACCACGGCATAACAGCGCGGATAATTATAATGGACAGTGAACAAATTCCCACAAAATTTCACTTCCTCTCAACTTCTGCTATTTAGCTGCTACCAGGCCACCCATCAAGGTTAGCGTCTGCACAAACACCAATTTTTCCGGAATTCTGACTCCCAGGAAAGTACTTCAAATTCCTTGGCCCTACGTTCCCATTGGAGGCCAGCGTATTTCATTCTGTCACTCTTCACCTGATTTACTTCAGACTCTGCGGACCGTGAATTCAGCGTGAAGTTGCTGTAGTGATGAACACGCATATTTTGACCTCTGCTGACCGCTCCATCATAGCTTTGCGCGGCTTTCTCGCATGTTTCCCTGAAAACAGGACGACGGACATTTATCAACAGGCGTACTAGTTCTCCTTCTGCTTCCCGGTACAACAGCATGGAGTCGGGGTCAACCACCCACTCACTGTCACTCATCTTAAGGCTGCTGGAGGCCGCGCACCATTACCGCTTCCTCAGAGCTTGAGCCGCCCTAAGCTGCCTATTGTCGCTTCCCTTAGCCGCTCACCCAGCCGGCCACAGTCAACTCTAAATACTTCCCTGAGGTAAAGTAGCATACAGTAAATCGACGCGTTTTCACAAAGTTTTCATGTCGTGTGAATTTCTTTAAAACAATCACCCGACATTAATTATTCCAATCCGTCCATACTATACCCTCTACAAGATGCATTATGCCTTGTCAGTCATTTTTGTTCAGCCCTACTGTTCGCTCAACGTGAGTTAGGTGATCTTTAATGACTTCATGTAAGGGGCATAGTTCTTGCCATCTTACAGTGTCAGAGGATGAAGAAACGTTGTGGGATTTCCGGAAGTCACTTTTCAATAAACGTCTTGGGAGTAGCGAGAAGAAAGAGTTAATACGTAAATACGAGGGTTGGAACTTAAATAGTGGCAACTATTTCTTCACAACCGATACAAAAGAGTTACATGTTTGCATCTGTTACTGCGCTTCAAAGTAGTCACCTGCGTTGTGTGGAACCAGTTGCCAGCGATGTGGAAGGCGTAGTATACCTTTAGCAGAGACTGTTCTGTTGATGGTGCGAATAGAGCGGTCTACTGCCTGTCGAATCTCTGGAACAGTTCTGAAACGAATGCCACGAGGTGGTTCCTTCATCTTCGGAATCAAATCAAAGTCACAAGGATTTAAGTCAGGGGTGTATGGTAAATAGTAGAGTACTTCCGAGTCCCATCGACCGGACAGAGCAGCCACAGCTAGCGCTGTATGCGCTCGCGCATTGTCGTGCAAAGTGACGGGTGTATTGCGCAGGAATTGTCGCCGCTTCTTTCGCAAAGCTGGTCGCAGGTGATGCTCCAAAAACGATCAGTAATACTATGCACTGACGGTTTGCCGTGGAGGAACGTAATACGTTAGGATAACACCATCACAGTCGTGCACGAGAATCACCAGAACTTCAGACCGCTCCATTCGCACCATCAACAGAACGGGTTCTGCTAGCGGTATACTACGCCTTCCACATCTCTGGCAGCGGGTTCTACACCACGCTGGTGACTACTTTGAAGGACAGTAACAGGTGCAAACAGGTAACTCTTTTGTATCGGTTGTGAATAAATAGTTACCTCTATTTAAGTTCCAACCCTCGTATGTGTATCGAGTGCAAGGCAAAAATGAACCCTTTGCTCATTATATTAATGAAGTACGTTTCGCCATCTTAGCTTTGTGTGTATTAATTTCTGGAGGTGGTGGCTAATAACCTAGAGGGATGAGGCCGGAAGACAAATCAAGGGATCTATTTTGTGACAAGCTGTTGTCGTTCGCTGACTTAGCAAATTACTGGTTAGCGTTGAAAGTATTCGTTATGATGACAGTAAGAGGGGAGAGTTAGATTTTGGTTATTGCCAGGACAGGGTGACTAATATTAATGTTCCACCTGGTCGGTCCTTCGCGGCAGCTAAACGGGTGTTGCGGAAAACCGGGGCATTTTGTTAGGGAGTGTTCTATCCCCAAGAACAGGCCTGGAAACAGCTGACAGCAAAAAAAGGGGTACCGCTATTTTGTCGAAAGTTTACATGTTGAGAAACGTGGCTGTTGTACTAAGGTTTATAATTTATAAAAAACAGCTACCAGCCACATGTATGGTTTAAAAAGGTAATAAACCTTTTAAAAAGATAATAAACCTTTTTAAACCATACATGTGGCTGGTAGCTGTTTTTTATAAATTATAAAAAAAAGGGGTGTCCTCGGCTCTGGACGGTTGTCGTAGGGTAAGAGCGGTAAAGTGTGGGAGGCTACCATACGTGTCTACCTTACAGGGTACGGAACTTTCTGGGCCCTGTTGGATTCCGGCAGTAGTGTATCTTTTCTTAATTATGCCTGGTATAAATGCTATAGGCGAATCACCAGGTTGCCGGAGACAAAATTGGTCAATCGTGTATCGCTGCCGATGGTCAGCCTCTCGAGGTAGTAGGTCAGGCTCGTTTGAAGCTAAGAATTCAGGGTTTTACAGGGCTTCTGAAGTGCTGGGTTGTCAAGAGGTCACCAGCTAAAATTGTTCTACGTTGTGACCTTTTGCAGTTGACTAAGTGTTTGGTGCAGTATGCTGGTGGTCAGTTTTCCTGTAAAGCTCAGAGGTGAGGAAAGTTTTAAAATGTGTTCCCATGGGGCAGGAATCAAAGTGTGTAAAGTGCAAGGAAAAGATATGAATGCTACAATAGGACATCAGCGAATTAAGGATTTAATTGGATTGAATGGAGAAGTAGCAATAATTACAATGGAAAGACGTCAACAGAGATTGTGAACTTTGATTCACTGTGAACAGGAAATGCTCTTTTTAAACACAGTCACAAATGTACCTCAGCGTCGGGCGGATGTAGATCAATAACATGTTGTTTAGTAGTAAATTGTTGTTGTTGTGGTCTTCAGTCCTGAGACTGGTTTGATGCAACTCTCCATGCTACTCTATCCTGTGCAAGCTTCTTCATCTCCCAGTACCTACTGCAGCCTACATCCTTCTGAATCTGCTTAGTGTATTCATTTCTTGGTCTCCCTACGCGATTTTTACCCTCCACGCTGTCCTCCAGTACTAAATTGCTGATCCCATGATGCCTCAGAACATGTCCTACCAACCGATCCCTTCTTCTACTCAAGTTGTGCCACAAACTCCTCTTCTCCCCAATTCTGTTCCATACCTCCTCATTAGTTATGTGATCTACCCATCTAATCTTCAGCATTCTTCTGTATCACCACATTTCGAAAGCTTATATTCTCTTCTTGTCTAAACTATTTATCGTCCATGTTTCACTTCCATATATGTCTACACTCCATACAAATACTTTCAGAAACGACTTCCTGACATTTAAAGCAATACTCGATGTTAACAAATTTCTCTTCTTCAGAAACGCTTTCCTTGCCATTGCCAGTCTACATTTTATAGCCTCTCTACTTCGACCATCATCAGTTATTTTGCTCCCCAAATAGCAAAACTCCTTTACTACTTTAAGTGTCTCATTTCCTAATCTAATTCTCTCAGCATCACCCGACTTAATTCTACTACATTCCATCATCCTCGTTTTGCTTTTGTTGATGTTCATCTTATACCCTCCTTTCAAGACACTGTCCATTCCTTTCAACTGCTCTTCCAAGTCCTTTGCTGTCTCTGACAGAATTACAATGTCATCGGCGAACCTCAAAGTTTTTATTTCTTCCCCATGGATTTTAGTAACTGCTCCGAACTTTTCTTTTGTTTCCATTTAAAAGATGAGAATTTTTTCCAGAATTTAAGAATGATGAGAGTAATGGATGTAACCTTTGACAATTTGCTAGTGACAAAGAAAGAGACACTTAATACTAAATAGGCATGAATAACATACAAAAAGAAAACTGCAATATTAGTATAAAGTATTATTTACATAGAGCACATATTATAACAAGAATGCGTCGATTACTTACAGATTCATTGAAATAAAAAACAATCTTCATGAATGCAGCGGCTCTGTATTGAGAACTTCGCACATTTTGTGTCACGTGCGGACTCACCGTTTTGAAGCAGAGCCGGCTGATGGTCCCCACTATACAGCCGCAAGCGGCTGTATTGGGAAGCTGTGCTTCAGCATCACGCAACTCGCGCGATGTCGCAGCGTGGCCCGCTGTTAGCGTTGACTAATGGCCGCATATTTACAGAGTACGTCACGGCGCGCGGGTGACAATGGGTAATGGATGCAACGGCCAACAGTTAACGGTGCGCGCCGCCCCGTAAAGTACCGAATTTAACATCATACGCGCGCCCACCTCACCCCCCCCCCTTCTTTTTTTTTACCCCTCTTTGTAAGCGGTGCGCAGCTTCAATATGACTCGCCATCCATCTCCGGGGGAGGCCGTTGCGTTTTATGACTTAACGGCGACCGGGCTGGCGAGCGGAAAATGGCCGCCGGGCAAAGCCAATCTAAAAGTATTAAAGCGCGCCACGCTCCATCGATCACAATCAATAAGCCGAGCAGACGCGATCCGACGCGACGCCAAGGGCACAGCGGGCTCTGGGGTCGGTCCAGCCGATATGGAAGGGCAGCGGGCCGGTGATAGTGCGGTGTGTGTGTGTGGGGGGGGGGGGGGGGGGGGGGGATAGGCCCAGCCTGTAGGGAATCGGCCCACATGTCGTCCCTCTGCAGGTATGCCTTTCTCCCATCGAGCCTGTTAGCGTCCTGCTATGTCCTCGTCGTTAAGAGGAGACAGTTTTTCCCCAGGCCACAAATTTTCTTTTACGAAATAATTTTTAGTACGTCAGTCACCTTTTAATCGTATTTATCAGCACTACGCATTTAGGAAACATGCTGCCATCATCAGGTGCATTGCAGATACATGTGCATTAATCTGAAGCGTGACGCGGATTATTTACTGAGTGTGCCATTGCTGTTATGTGCGTAAAATTAACCCATAAGTGCTATCCACGCATAATGGATAAATTTAATTTCAAGGAAACTTTTTTTTCTTTCCCTCCTGAGCTCCCCTCTCTCCTCCTTTTTTAATTGTTTTTAAGGGGGGTAGGACGTCAAACGGGCCGATTTGGAGCAGGAGAGTCACCACAGGACATTTTAATTTCTACTGTCTATACGTCTACAAACAAATTCATAAAACTTTGTCACCATGACCAGGAAGGATGGAGGACTCACACTCATCGCAGTGGAAGTTCAAAAACGTAGCAAAATACCTGTTTTTTACATGTGAAATTTCATCATTTTTTCACTTATTACTGGCTACATTTGTTGCTATAGGTACACTTTTCGTCCTAAGTAAGAGAGATTCTTCAATGAATTTTTCAGAGCATACAAACAGTAGTTACAGGTGTATGAAAGTCTAGAATTTTCCAAATTTATTAAAAAACTGTGGAAAAATTGAGATAATTAACTATAAAACTAGAATTGTTCTAAACATGAAGTTTAAAATGTAACAGTTCAGTCATTTTTTCATAAATTAAATAACTTCTAGAGTTTCATACACCTGTAACTATGGTTTGTATGCTGTGCAAAAGTTATCGAATAATCTCTCTTACTTAGGAAGAAAAGTGTACCTATAGCAACAAATGCAGCTAGTAGTGAGTGAAAAAATAATGAAATTTCATATGAAAAAAAAAATGTGTTTTGTTACGTTTTTGAGCTATGAGTATGAATCCTGAATCCTTCCTGGTCATGCTGTTAAAGTTTTATGAATTTATTTGTAAAAGTATAGACAGTGGAAATTAAAATGTCCTGTGGTGCCTCTCCTGCTCGAAGTCGGCCTGTTTGATGTCCTACCCCCCTTAAAGTGGTAGAACTTTCCGAAGAGACTATTTGATTGCCTTGCATTTTATTTTGTACTAGATTTTGCTTTCGCCTGAAGATAACATGATGGCCAACCCAGAAAAAGCGCTAGACAATGTAAAATGGTGCAAGATGTTTCAAAATGTACAAGAATCGAGAGGGAACAATAAGAATGAAAGGCCAAGACAGAAGTGGTCCATAGGGTGTAAGGCAGGGATGAAGCATTTCTTCCCTACTGCTCAACTTGTACATGGCAGAAGCAATAGCGGAAGTAGCATTAAAGAAGAAAAAAGACACTCCGTCTTCAGGCCACGAGTGGCCTACCGGGACCATCCGACCGCCGTGTCATCCTCAGTGGAGGATGCGGTTAGGAGGGGCGTGGGGTCAGCACACCGCTCTCCCGGTCGTTATCATGGTATTCTTGACCGAAGCCGCTACTATTCGGTCGAGTAGTTCCTCAATTGTCATCACGAGGCTGAGTGCACCCCGAAAAATGGCAACAGCGCTTGGTGGCCTGGAGGGCCACCCATCCAAGTGCCGACCACGCCCGACAACGCTTACCTTCGGTGATCTCACGGTAACCGGTGTATCCACTGCGGCAAGGCCGTTGCCTAGGAGAAGTAGAATTAAGGGATTAAAATTCAGAATGGAAAGATAACAGTGAAAGTAAGGTTGCATTACAAAAACTGGTGAATGGAATGAACAGTCTAATGAACAAAAAATATGAGTGGAAAGAAAACCGAAGAGAGACCAAATATTGAGGAACAACAGAAATGGGATTAGCGATAAACTAGCATAGAAACGGGAGACCAAGAAGCAGACGAAGTGACTGATTTGATGTGGCGCAGCATACCTCAATGGAATCTCAGTGTCTCAGAGTGGCTGTGGCACCTAACGTCCTCAGCTTTGTTGCACACTTATTCATTCTTTTAAGATACTTAGAAAGCGAGGAAACAAAGACAGAACATGTAGTTTGGTAACATATCGGCACTACCTTCGTTTTTGTACTTACGCTCAGTCGAAGATAACTACTTGATGAGCATTAAAAGTATCATAAAAATATAAACTACCTGACAAAAAAAAGGGGGGGAGCACCCAGAAGGCATGGTCAGCTGTCAATGTAACTTCATACATATGCACACCATCGGTGAATATGTAAAGACAAGTTCTTTGTCGCAGGTACAAGAGCAACCAGATAGCTGTAGATTGTTCGTGTTTAGTGTTGTTTCCAGGCCTGGTGGCGTACATAAAGGGCGTGAACAGCGTCAGATGTTGAGTGAAGGATACGAAGACACTGTGTACTGGTGTGACATACTGTTATCACCACATTGCAGGGTTCGAGTGGATCTTCATTTGACCTCATGGTCGAACTGTCGATATGCAGATTAGTGAAGCATTCTGATGTAACAGTGGCCTGACGTTGGACTGCATGTGAGCTCCAGAGGACACACACGTTGCCAAGGCAAGGTTCCAATCGATCACGTCTGACCACCACAAGGAAGTATCGCGTATTGTGCAGCAAGCACCTTGTAATCCATTCACATCTGCTGTTCCCATATAGGAACAAGTAATGCGCTCCCTGCAACAAACTATGTCATCCTATGCCGTTTTATGGAGATTATCAACAACCAGACTAGGGCACTACCGTCCCATGTGTAGGCTACCATTAACCCCACAACACAAACGGCTGATTCTGGAAAGGTGCTGTGACTGAGAAAGGTAGACTGCTGATAAGCGTCAGTCACATTTGAGTTCAGTAAAGCATCGCTGTTCTGAAATACCCCACATGACCAACGTCAGCGAGAATGATGGCAATCTCGGCAGACGCCTCATTCTTCCAATGTTTTGTAGAGGCGCAGACCCGCTACTCCTGACATAATGGTGTGTAGAGCAATGGGGTGTGACCTCAGTTCACAGATAATAGGGATTCAGAGGCCACTGATGGCACAATCCTACATCATAGACATCACGAATGTTCATATACTACCACTAATGTGACATAAAGTTACATAACGAATTTTCATATGTTACTTGATGGTATCATTGTACCATTTCTCAACAGGAAACTGCTCATCCACACACGACAAGTGCATCTATAGACTGCCTGCATGATGTTGAGGTACTCCTATGGCCAGAAAGATCCCCAGATCTGTCCACGGTGGAACGTCTTTGAGAGCAGCTGAGACATTAATTCATCCTACTGACAGTATACAGGATACCAAGTATGACCTACAACAGTTTGTAACCCTTATATGGATTAGAAGTAGGTGTATTTTATATTACTGTGTATCTGCAACTATGGAGTGTGTTGTTTAAATTCCTTGATGTATGGCGAGAAAATTAGACTTTTGTAATGTATATATGAAAAAAGCAAAAGAACAGGTTTAAATGGTAAATTATTATAATATGAGTATGTTCATAAAAAGAAAATGTTTATTAAAAGCTGGTTCATGCTTATGGAAATTGTATTTTAACAGGTAAAAGCTGTAGGGAAGCCCCCTGCAACGGAAGTAGCACGGCGCGGTGTAAAAGGTGGGTTTGGCGGTCGAACTGAGCGGCTCCTTTGTGTGAACAGCATGCAGTATGTGGCTAGCCTTAGCATGGTACACTTCCACGGTGCTAAGAGAGGCAATTGGAAGCTGCTTTATAAAAGATTTGCCTCGTATATGGACCTGGCTATTATTTGGTATTCACGGCATAACGGAATGGCTCTAATATGTTGAAAATTCGACCCCAAGAAGGGATTTATAGAGCAGTTGTACATCAAGAGCTGTGAGTACAGTTAGCCGCCATGCCGCCTGCCACCAATCTTCGGCACTGCTTCACAAACTTCATACATTAAGTTAAGTAATGTATATGGGACTGGACCAGTTTATTTGTGTGTTGTTTCACTAATAACCATATAAAATCTAAATTCGTATCCGGAACCATATTTTCAATCCTGATCACGAACCTACGCAGGGTCCTCACGTTAGTGCTACTAAAAGCGAGTATACTGATTTAAATGAACAATTCTTGAATTGATGATTGTTTATCTAAAGTAAAAGGAGCAGTAAAAGTAAAAGCTAAAACCACAAAAGTGAAGCTGGATAAGCTTTTTCTGAAGTATCCTTAGTTTACTATAAAATATAGTTTTGTAGGTTTACAGTGCAGGATTGTGTAAATATCCTGGTCTAGAATACCTGCTTCACAGGTGATTAAAAGGCAAATACTTGCAAATATTTTATGAATAAATTTACTTTAGCAATGTTAGAAGTGAAGTTGTGCTCATTTTCAAAAATAGTGAGGTTCTGGTTTCTATCATGAATGATTCCTTTTTTGAAGTTAATTAAACTGTGTTGTCTTGCAAAGTAATTTATGAACTACTTCAACTGAAGGAAATGATTAGCTTTTTTTGAATTAGTCCTTACTACTGTAATAATCAAAGAGCGTTGACTAGTGAAACTATACCAGTTTATGGGTCCCCATCATATTATCCACCTATTAGGAAAAAATTGAGCTAACACTGTTGTTAAGGAAAACCGATATTTGTAGAGGGGCTTAAACAGTGTATTTATGGTGTTATTCATCTTTATTTGTGTTTTTCATATTATTCAGGATAGAAGCCCCTCATGTCCAAATTTAGTTCTGCACTTCATGCAGTGACATTTCAGTATTTGTTTAAGTAGTGCCCTTGAGTGTGGCTGTCATTAGTATGAGCTTCGTGCAAATCTACTCCCCATAATTTACTGGTGTGTTTGTTATTGGTAACTGCTGCTATACACAGTACAGAGAACATTGTGTCAGTTTATATCCTGTTTGCTATGCAAAGCAAAATCTCAACTAAAATAATTTCAGTAACCAGTAGCGAATTTTCTTAAAATATTCATTTCCAAATTAATCTGCCTAATTGGTCTGGTGACCGTTCATTTCCTTTCATTCATTTATGATTCTGTCACCTTTGTTGACTCCCAAAATTAAAGCCCATTTTGGTTTTTCTTTAAATTAGAAATTATAGTCCGATACCTTAGTCCATTAGACAAACGTGCGGTCAAACTTTTAAATCCTGTCAGAGGGTAACACTAGCATGTTTCATGGCACCTTAGTGTGATGTATGTTAGAGAGTTATGTGTGCCTTTCCAGTGAGAGGACTAAAGGTTCGGTTATTAGGGAAGAGTGAAATACAGTAGTCTCAAAGAGGTGCTGGGCCATACTGGTATATAAACTCTTATGCCATTATAATCGCTGAAATAAAATCATATACTCTCTCACTAGTTATGCTATATAAGTCCTGACCCATCTAGAATGGCCATAGCCCTACTATGTGCCCTGTCATCAGTGACATCATCAGTGACATCATCATCCTAATTAGTGGGAAGCCACATCCCTCCCACTCCCCCTTCCCAATCCTCTCCCCACTTATCTTCGACAAATCAGAGTACAATACTAAAAATGAAAGAGCCAATCAAGAAATTCAAAATGGTGGAACTAACCCAACTGAGTTAATCAGAAATCAAAAACCATATTCCCTACCACCACTATCTCCAGCCAATCACAGTGCAGTTTTAATAACAGAACAACCAAATATGGAAAATAAATACTCCCCATACTCCTTACTTCCAGCCAGTCACAGCGCAGAATTAAAAAACGAAACAAACAGTAGGGGGAAACTGCGCTTTATATCTCCATGCACTCCTATTTCCAATCAATAAGAATATAGTATTAAAAATGGTATCAGATATGAAGCAGAAAAATTACTTAACCTCCACTTGAAAGTAAACAAAAGAATCATTATTTCCTGGAAAGTCAAAGATATTCATTATTTACAACATAAAGAAGGTGTCAAGCTACGATACCTACGTACAGACCAAATGTGTGCTTTAAAACTCCTCCCCTTTCCAACGAGTCAGTGTATAATATCAAAACGACGTATAAAAATGACGCCAAGAGTAGATACTGCGTAAAGATACATTCTGCAGTGTGTCACCTACTCAAAGGCTAGTACTTTATTTTTTTGGGTCATCAGTCTTCTGACTGGTTTGATGCGGCCCGCCGCCAATTCGTCTCCTGTGCTAACCTCTTAATCTCAGAGTAGCACTTGCAGCCTACGTCCTCAATTATTTGCTGGATGTATTCCAACCTCCGTCTTCCTCTACAGTTATTCCCTCCTATAGTACCATCTAGTACCATGGAAGTCACTCCCTGATATCTCAGCAGATGTCCTATCATCCTGTCCCTTCTCCTTCTCAGTGTTTTCCACATATTCCCTTCCTCCCCACTTCTGAACAGAACCAACTCATTCCTTACTTTATTGGTCCACCTAATTTTCAACAATCGCCTGTAGCACCACATCTCAAATGCTTCGATTCTCTTCTTTTCTTTTTTCCCCACAGACCATGTTTAACTACCATACAATACTGTGCACCAGACGTACGTTCTCAGAAATTTCTTCCTTAAATTAAGGCCCACGTTTGATACTGCTAGACTTCTATTGGCCAGTAATGCCCTTTTTGCCAGGACTAGTTTGCTTTTGATGCCCTCCTTGTTCCATCCGTTATTAGTTATTTTGCTGCCTAGGTAACTATCACTCCGGATAGAAAATTCATCATCGAATGGTCTAATTGATATCCATTCACCTACACCCAATGTCCTCAATTATTTGCTGAATGAATTTCAATCTCTGTCTTGCTCTACAGTTTTTGCCTCCTACAGCTCCGTGGAGTACCACGGACGTTATTCCCTGACACCTTAAAAGATGTTCTGTCATCCTACCTCTTCTTCTTGTCAGTGTTTTCCATGTATTCTTTCCGTCACCAATTCGACAGAGAACCTTATTTATTTGTCTTATCAGTACATCTAACTTTCAACATTTTTCTATAACACCATATCATAAATGCTTCGATTCTTTTCTTTCCCCATAGTCTATGTTTCAGTACCATACAATGCTGTACTCCAAACGTACACTCTCGGAAATTTCTTCCTCAAATTAAAGCATATGTTTGATAGTAGTAGACTTCTCTTGGCCACGAACGTCCCCATTTCCAGGGCTAATCTACTCCGTCCACTTTGGGTTATTTCGCTACCTAGGCAACAGAACTTCTTAACTTCGTCTACTTCATGATCGTCAATTCTGGTGTTAAGTTTCTCACTATTCTCATTTCTGATACTTGTCATTACCTTAGTCTTTTTTCGATGTGATACCAATCTACATTCTGTACTCATTAGACTTAATTCAATTCAGCTATTCTTTCACTGTTAAAAAACGTAAAAAATCCGATGTATGTAGTACGAGTTGCTTACTGTCACCAACAGACGTCTGCACTGGAAAAAATGTTGAAATTCCGACATATGTACCACACTTGGTATAAGACACAACAGAGCCTTCAATTATTTGCCACATGTATGATGATTCTAATATGTTTCCAAAATACATTGGTAACAGAAAGAGAGCATGTTTATGTCGATTATCATATTGTTCACATGAACTTCAGTGATGGCATTTTCCACACATACCCATAGAATTGATGTCTATAAAACGTGATTGTGAACTGTAGAGTATGTGTCTTGGGAAAGGAGATTGGTGGTAATGTATCACTAGAACAATATAACCGAGGATAATTATTGCATATGATTGGTACCTAGTTGCGATTAAGTACATGATGTTATATGATAGTGCAAGGTTCAAATTAAATATTTCACCTCATCTATGATGCTTATTAAATGTGACTTCCTGGAATGGTGAATATGATATGGGTACTTTTACGGTATGCCAACAGTCTTGCTGCAGTAGTAACACGGTTCCCATCAGATCACTGAAGTTAAGCACTGTCGGGCTTGGCTAGGACTTGGGCCTCTGTCCGGGTCTGCAGAGTGCTGTTGGGAAGCGGAGTGCAGTCAGCCCTCGTGAGGACAATTGAGGAGCTACTTGACTGAGCAGCACTGGTCACGAAAACTGACAATGGCTGGGAGAGTGGTGTGCTGACCACATGCCTCTCAGTATCCGCATCCTAAGGGCTGAGGATAACACAGCGGCTGGTTGGTAATGTTGGGCCTCCGAAACCTGTTCGGACGGCATTTGTTTGTTTTGTGTAACGTGTACTGTGTGTGTGTGTGTGTGAAAATGAGAGACGAATATCTTATGTTGGAAATCCTATAGACAGGATGATTAAAGTCACTGTGTAAACTTTTTTGTACAATAAAGCCACTTTCGGCTTAAAATTCAGGAAACGTCTGATACATAGCTGAGGTTGAATGAAGTTTGTTTCTGTAGGTCTTGCTGGACAGGATATTTCAAAATGCCCCTTTGTGCCGACTTCACAACCTGTGATGAGGTGAGTAAGCTAGCTGATAGTTAAATATGGCTGCCAGGGATGGAATATTGCTGAATCAGCATGGTGCATATGGTGCAAGACACTGATCCACCACAAATGGTTCAAATGGCTCTGAGCACTATGGGACTTAACATCTTAGGTCATCAGTCCCCTAGAACTTAGAACTACTTAAACCTAACTAACCTAAGGACATCACACACATCCATGCCCGAGTCAGGATTCGAACCTGCGACCGTAGCAGTCACGCGGCTCCGGACTGAGCGCCTAGAACCGCTAGACCACCGCGGCCGGCGATCAACCACAGTGGTGAGCTGAGTTTCCTCATGCTGCACTGTCTTGGTCCCCTACATGACCGAAGGAGGGGTCCTGTTAGTTTCAGGACTACATTAGTGACATCTTCAGACCCCTATGAAAACTGAACGGCGCGCGCACACCTCGCGTAAATAGAAATGAGACCAGTGAATATACATCGTACCTGTCCTAATGCACCTAGGGTTGGATATCACAGTTCGGTTTGAATAGGAACCTGAGGAAGACACTAATGTAGGGTCGAAACTAATCGTCTAGTTAACATATTTTATAAAAAGTACGGCTGTTGGTATTCTTTATTACTACATGAATTGTTGAATAAAGATGTGGCACAGTGCACCAAATTGATGAAGTATCGACCTGTATTTGCCTCGATCATGCTCTAAGGTTGAGAAACGTGGACGCTGTACTGACGTGATCTTAAGAGGCTACGTGCACTTCCCGGCCATTCCGTTTCCGACCCATTCTTAACTGCCATGGATACCGTGGCACACCCGACAAACAAGTTTAGCACCGTGGTATTTCCGACCAGCTCCTCCCTATTGTTGTGACATCCTGTGACGTGACAATAGAGGGATGTAATGTCATTGCTGCTTGTTTCACTCACAACAATTATTAATTCCATTTAATCAGATCAAAAAATTGGAAAAAATTGAACATGCCTAGGCACATTCTGCCTAACCTGTATAAAAGGATGCTATTATTACAAAACAGGCAGAGCAGCTGTGGATAACACCAAGCAGTTTCGTTCCATGCTAATTCCGACCAGAGCCTCCCTAACGGCTGCTGTTTCCTTTGAGGGTTGTAAAAGCGACGCCTAAAATAGTTGTTGTTGGAAGGACCACGTCGACGTCACAGTCGCAATGTCCACAGTTGTTAATATATCGTCACTCATTACATGCCATGAACACCTATATATTTTATGTGATCTCACTTCTAAGAACAAGAGAGGTACAAGCATAACGAAGATCTTATTTCGAAAAATAATCTCTGATTCGTTACTTCTTAATTACTTGTGGTGCAGTCTACGCCAAAATCAGTCAGAATTGAAGTCTCAGGTTATCTTTTATTAAGAATCTGTAAACTATCAAATGAAATGAAAATTATATATTACTATTAACAGGGAGAAAGAGTTCGGCCCAATTTTGGAGGAAATAAGATCCTGCACTTTCATGATAAGCTACCAGTGATATTAATTACAAAACAGCCAAAATTAACCATTGTTATTTGTAGTTGCTTAAATATTTGACATAGAGGGTTTGTACAGTTGCACTGAAATAATAAAAAATGAAATATTGAATACACATATTTTAAAGTAATCCCTCTACAGACGCCCATCAGACAGTGGCAAAGACAGAATAGAAGTGAAAAAAATGAAGAGCACCAAAGATAATTTTTATTATCTCTCTAAGATAGTATCCATTGTATATAGCCGGCCGGGGTGGCCGGCGGTTCTAGGAGCTACAGTCTGGAACCGCGCAACTGCCATGGTCGTAGGTTCGAATCCTGCCTCAGGCATGGATGTGTGTGATGTCTTTAGATTAGTTAGGTTTAAGTAGTTCTAAGTTCTAGGGGACTGATCTCAGAAGTTAAGTCCCATAGTGCACAGAGCCATTTGAACCATTGTATATAAAATGTTGCTTCTCCTTACACAAATAATATGTCTTTGCACATTGACATATTAACAACCTTTTTACACTTTTTCTTGTAAGCTCACAGAAAACGTCCGAGTATATTTTATTTTTATGGGGGTTTAGTTTATATTTATGTTATTCACTGTTTTAATACACAAGTGACGCTACAGTAAGATCACGATACATCCCAAGAAAGTGGAATACTTAGATCCATTATGATCAAATGGGATGGTGTCATATCAAACACAACTGCTCTTCAGAAGGCGAGAATGTAAAGTACAGAACCACAGTCATTGACCACCAGCGCATGAGAAGCGACAGACATCCTCAAATGTTCAAATGTGTGTGAAATCTTGTGGGACATAACTGCTAAGGTCATCAGTTCCTAAGCTTACACACTACTTAACCTAAATTATCCTAAGGACAAACACACACACCCATACCTGAGGGAGGACTCGAACCTCCGCCGGGACCAGCAGCACAGACCACGAATGCAGCGCCTAAGACCGCTCGGCTAATCCCGCGCAGCATCCTCAACATATTTTGTACAGCGAAGTCAACACAAAGGACCCAAGTCCCTCAGCTGAAGTGTTATGAAGATCAGTTCAAGAAAAACTAAAAGAATGTAAACACTGATACGACTAATTGGTGCACCATAGGAAAATATCATACTGTTTAATGAGTAGTTGTATGTAGTCGTAAATCTTTTCAAAACACCCTGTACTTACTAGTATTTGCAGACTCTGTGTGTGGTGTGCGTACTGTAAGACGTTCAGTACACACACCATCAGATTATTTGACTTGTCACTCTAACGAAGTAGACGAGTGTTAGCAATATGTCTCGTGGTCTTATTGTGGCGTGTTTATCCTCTGCCGTTAGGTCAGATGACCGAAATGCCACTTCCACGCTTAGAGCAGCAGATTGACGGTGACCAACTTTAGGCAGAACTTGATTAATTTTCACACACATTTATTAAAATAATAACAAGCATAAAAATTACTTAACTTGGTGTTGGATGCTATTTACAATTGACAATCTGAAGTTCCTTTGGTATTGGTATGTTAATCTTATTCACACATGTATCTCTGATACTTGGCGAAAGTGTCTATACATTTATCTTCATAGCTATGTACAGGAATATGGTAATCTTATTAGGCGCAAACTGAAACTTGAATATAGACTGGTACAGACAAATGTAGAACTCATACAGACTGGTACAGACTAATGCAGACTGACTAATCGGATGTCTGTACACTCGTTATAATACCTCGCGCGTTCATGTATCACTGCGCAAGTGTGATCTGCGAGGAGAAAAGGTTCTACGTTAGCAGCAATCTGATTGGCTGCGTTACATATTAATACGCGGATCGGCGGAGGCAGAATTTGGTCCGTCTCTATGGCAGCGCCATCTCGTAGTGCGGAGATGGACGAGCGCTGCGCCTGCGCCGTTGTGCTTAGCGGGGCGCACTCTAGTGGGAAAGTTGTGTACGCGCTGACTACGCGGAGCTATGTACACAACACTGTGCATAGTCTGCTTATAGATCCTAAATTAGACAAGAAGGCAGCAAAAATGTGTCTGAGGCATCAGAATGAGGAAAATTGAAACTGACGTTGGCACGCAGTGGGCGAGCGGATTCCGGAGCTAGGTGGTGAGCAGCGGGGTAGCGGCGTCCGGCCATTTACTCGCCCGGGGCGCTGGATTTGCGAATGGCAGAGCAGGACGAGGGCGGGCAGGGGAAGGAAACGAAGGAAATGTTTCCGAGGAGCGGCGGCGAGGCGATGGAAGCGCGCGCGTCCATCTGCAGTGAGGCGCGGTGCGGCACGCACAATGGCCAGCGCCGCTTTTGTAGGCCGGCGGAACAAAAGGAGCGGATTGGCGCAGGTGGCGCGCGCTGTCCTGAGGAGGAGGGCGGATTAGGGGGCGGAAACGAAGCGGCCGCCGACGCGCGATAATGCAGCTGCCTCTCTGTTCACAGGCTGTAGAGCACACGCGCGGCAGAAATAATTTTATATCGCCTTGGGAATGACGGGGATGCAATATTTCTTTCCTGAAGTTCAGCCTGTACATCATAGAAGTTGTTGTTGTTGTGGTCTTTAGTCTGAAGACTGGTTTGATGCAGCTCTCCATGTTACTGGATCCTGTGCAAGCCTTTTCATCAACAAATAACTACTACAACCAACAACCTACATCCTTCTGAATATGTTTGCTATACTCATCGCTGAGGTTCGCCGATGACATTGTAATTCTGTCAGAGACAGCAAAGGACCTGGAAGAGCAGTTGAATGGAATGGACAGTGTCTCGAAGGGAGGGTATAAGATGAACATCAACAAAAGCAAAACGACGATAATGGAATGTACCCGAGTTAAGTCGGGTGATGCTGAGGGAATTAGATTAGGAAATGAGGCACTTAAAGTAGGAATGGAGTTTTGCTGTTTGGGGTGCACAATAACTGATGATGGTCGAAGTAGAGAGGATATAAAATGTAGACTGGCAATGGAAAGGAAAGCGTTTCTGAAGAAGAGAAATTTGTTAACATCGAGTATACATTTAAGTGTCAGGAAGTCGTTTCTGAAAGTATTTGTATGGAGTGTAGCCATGCATGGATGTGAAACATGGACGATAAATAGCTTAGACAAATAGAGAATATGAGCTTTCGTAATATGGTGCTACAGAAGAATGCTGAAGATTAGATGGGTAGATCACATAACTAATGATGAGGTATTGAATAGATTTGGGGAGAAGAGGAGTTTGTGGCACAACTTAACTAGAAGAAGAGATCGGGTGTTAGGACATGTTCTGAGGCATGAAGGGATCACCAATTTAGTACTGGAGGGCAGCGTGGAGGGTAAAAATCGTAGAGGGAGACCAATAGATGAATACACTAATCAAATTCAGAAGGATTTAGGCTGCAGTAAGTACTGGGATATGAAGAAGCTTGCACAGGATAGAGTAGCATGGAGAGCTGCATCAAACCAGTCTCAGGACTGAAGATCACAACAACAACAACTCATTTCTAGGTCTCCATCTATGATTGCTCCCCCCACACTTCCCTCCAGTACTAAATTGATGGTCAATTGACGTCTGAGAATGTGTCCTACCAACCGATCTCTTCTGGCAGTCAGGCTCTGCCACAAAGTTTTTGTCTTCCCAATGCTCTTGAGTATCCGCTGATTTGTTCCGTGATCTACCCATGTATTCTTCAGCATTCTTCTGTAACACCTAAACTTTTTACTGTCCACATTTCAGTTCCATACATGGCTACACTCCAGACAAAGACTTTCAGACAGGACTTCCTAACACTCAGATCTGTATTTGATATTAACAGATCTCTTCAGGAATGCTTTTCCTGCAATTCCCAGTCTACATTTTACATTCCCTCTACTTCGGCCATCATCAGTTATTTTGCTGCCCAAAAAGCAAAACTCGTCCTCTGCAATAAATGATAATTAATTGAAACCCTCAGCTGCCGACAGGTGTTGTTGATATACCTCGATGGGGACAACTGAAAATGTGTGCCTCGAACGGGACTTGAACCCGAGATCTCCTGCTTACTTGGTAGACGTTCTGTCTATCTGAGCCACCGAGGCCATAGATGAATAGCGCGACTGCAGGGACTTATCCCTTGCACGTTTTCCGTGAGCCCCACATTACCAACTGTCCACAATCTACATACGTAATGTACCTAATAGATATTTGCCCATCCACTCATTATTCGCGCACACTAAGGTGACGATTCTCATGCGCATTCGTACAGACGAAGGTCAATGGCTGGGTAACCTTTAACTATGTTTATGAAGATAGTAACTGTTGTCGAAAGCCGGCCGGGGTGGCCGAGCGGTTCTAGGCGCTACAGTCTGGAACCGCTACGGTCGCAGGTTCGAAAAATGGTTCAAATGGCTCTGAGCACTATGGGACTTAACATCTTAGGTCATCAGTCCCATAGAACTTAGAACTACTTAAACCTAACTAGCGTAAGGACATCACACGCATCCATGCTCGAGGCAGGATTCGAACCTGCGACCGTAGCAGTCCCGCTGTTCCGGACTGCAGCGCCTAGAACCGCACGGCCACCGCGGCCGGCGGTCGCAGGTTCGAATCCTGCCTTGGGCATGGATGTGTGTGATGTCCTTAGGTTAGTTAGGTTTAAGTAGTTCTAAATTCTAGCGGACTGATGATCTTAGAAGTTAAGTCCCACAGTGCTCAGAGCCACTTGAACCATTTTGTTGTCGAAAGAACAGATACTATTGATAACCGTGCAGATTCTCTAGAATAAATGATAATTAATAGAATACCTCAGCTGCCAACAGGTGTTGTTGATATACCTCGATGGGGACAGCTGAAAAATATGTATTAGGTACATTACGTATGTAGATTGTTGACAGTTTGGAATGTGGGTCTCACGGGAAACGTGCAAAGGATAAGTCCCTTCAGTCGCCTTGTTCATCTGTGTCCTCGGTGGCTCAGATGTATAGAGCCTCTTCCATATAAGCGGGAGATCCCGGGTTCGAGTCACGGTCGGGGCACACATTTTCATCTGTCCCCATCGAGGTATATTAACAACACCTGACGGCAGCTGAGGGTTTCAATTAATTATCAATTATTCTAGAGAAGATGCACGGTCATCGCTGGTATCTGTTCTTTCGAGAACAGTTACTATCTTTCTACTCATCTACTGCTGATACGTATCACATTTTCTAATCTAATTCCCTTAGTATCACCATTCTATTATCCTTGTCTTGCTTTTGTTTATGTTCATTTTATATCCTCCTATCAACACAATGTCCATTCTGTTTGACTGCTCTCCGAAATCCTTTTCCGTCTCTGACAGAATTACGATGCCACCGGCAAACCTCAAAATTTTTATTTCTTCTCCCTAAACATTCTTCTCCCTGAACTTTAACTCCTACTCCAAATTTTTCATAGATTCCTTTACTGCTTGCTCAATTTACGGATTGAATATCATCGGGGATAGGCTGCAACCTTGTCTCACGCCCTTCTCAACCACTGTATGCCCTTCGACTCTTATAACTGCCAACTGGTTTCCGTACAAGTAGTAAATAGCCCATCGCTCCCTGTATTTCACTCCTGCTAGCTTCAGAATTTCAAAGACAGTATTCTATCCTACGTTGTCAAAAGCTTTCTCTAAGTTTACAAATGGTATAAACATAGGTTTGCCCTTCCGTAAACCTATCCTCTAAAGTAAGTCGTAGGGTCAGTATTGCCTCGTGTGATCCTACGTTTCTTCGAAATCGAAGAGGTAGTGACCAGGAAAGATTTTCGCATAAACTTAATTACGCACATAGACAGTTCGCCCTTGCCACGAACCTATGATTTTTGCCTGTTAGTGACATTGATACTTCCAAGACATTCGGGAAAACTTTAATTTTAAGTTTGCCGGCGGAAATGTTTTTCTTTTTTTTCATATTATGCAATTACAAACGGATTTTTCTCTTTACTTGTACCGTTAAGCCAAATTTCATGGTTCTAGGTCAACGGTAATTACGCTTCAAGTGTTGATGATGTAGTTCGCAAGTACTGATTATGAAAAATATATATCTTTTTTTGCATTGACTTGCAGTTGTAGACCTCAGGAAGCGACATAAACTTCAGCTTGATACGTATAAACGATCCTGAGAAAAAGGGCTGTTAACAGATAGAGGGACAAACTGACAGTCGGATAACACATATTTTTTCATATGATATAGTTACAAATTCACAATTTTCGGATTTTCCCCTTACTATTAAGTTTCTCTTCTTGCTAAAATCATGATTTTAGATCAATGGGAATGCCATATAGGTTTTTTTGAGTGACTTTGCGAGTATCAAAATATGTGTCATAAATGGCCGTATCTTTTGATTACATTGGCTTATAAAGCTTACGTTTTGTACACCACCAATGATCATAAATTTCAATTTGGCACGTCTAGCTGTTCCTGAGAAAAAGGGGTCTTAGCAGTGGGGCAGACAACTACTCAGAAAACGAATGGTGAAAGCTTTTTTTCGTGTTATGTAGTTAAAAAGTATTACTTTCCCAATTTTTTTCCTTAATGTGTACTGCTGAATCTTAATTCTTGGCAAAATTCATGATTTTAGATCAACGGGCCGTATCTGTTGATTACATTGACTCATAAGCGTACATTTAGTACATCGCCAAGGGACCATTGACTTTAGTATGTGACACAAATTTCAAACTGATAAGTCTATCCATCGCAGAGAATAGGGTGTCTAACAGTTGGATGGATAGACAGGCAGACAAACAGACGAAAAATAAAGTTCTCCTGTGATGCTTCCGTTTTCATCATTTTATTTATGGAACCCTGGAAAGAAAGATACGCCACTGGGATTAAAATGCAGAGTGAAAGGATATTTATGATAAGATTCGCCAGTAACATAGCTGTCGTCAGTGAAAGTGAGAGAGAATTACAGGACCTGCTGAATCGGATGAACAGGCTAATGACGATAGATGATGGGTGAACTACCCAAGAATGATAATTTCAGTTCGAAGTTCTCTAGGCTCTAGATAAGATGATAATGAATGTCACAGTAGGCAGTTCAGCTGAAGCGTAATGGACATCCCTCAAAAAGAGCACTCATAGAAGTTGGATATATAAATGTAGATAGAAACACATATATTGATTGGCGAAAGTATTCAGGGAAAGCAACAGTTCAGAAAATCCCTAACGAATGCAGTCAGTAAGAAGCGTAGTGAAGCCTAAACGAAAAATAACTGCAGAAAAACATAAGGAAATTGAAAGGTAAATCGTCATCTTAACGACAGGTGAAACCCATAGAAAAGTTAAAACACGCTTCGCTGAAGTTAAAATACAAGGCGTGTACTGTGTGGTCCCAGCTGAATTAAACTTTACTTCCCTTTCAAGATTCATTCCGTTCTTCTGTCTTGTCATCGTAAGTAAGGAACATGTCTTCAGGTTGTACACGGGCTATTAGTCTGTAATGTATTCCTAGTGTATAAGAAAATGACTATATCCAAATGATGAATTACAAAAGAATGTGACAAATAGTTTGCAGGGGTAAATTCTAAAGATTAAAATAACAATTGGTAACTTTTGTGCACCGATAATAGAAAAAGCATGGCTAAAATAAATAAATAATAAACAAGATGCATAAAAGGGTTATTAACTACGAAAATAGAAACACTTTGCATTAACAGAAGTTACTGAAGCTGGAAATTCCTAAAATCTGATCCACTAGACTCTGCATAAACTATAATTTTAGTTGGGAGTAAGGTTGTCTGCAGGTAAGACAGGGTAAGAATGTGGTGCGTCTACAGGCATGCCTAAGCTTATAAATATTAATTAAAGGAGATGTGTGAAAGTGGTGTGAGGCTCACACCAAATGTATAAGTAAATAATGAGGTCAATAGGCTGACGAAGAGAGAAGGGAGAAAGAATTCTCGAAATATATGTATAAATGAAAATGGGGAGAAACAGGAGAAATGAAGTCAGTAGGCTGACATATATGATTACATGGTGGAAAATGAATGTCTAATTTCCCTCACGTCTCATAAAAGGTTTGAGAAACGCTTAATCTTGCTTAAGGCAGATGGTCAATTTAATGATAAATACAGACAACAAAATCCAATAATTGTGTTAAGAAACGCAGATCGTGAAGTTTTGATATTGTAAGTAGACTGTATGGTTTTTTTATTGGTAACGCCACATAACGCTCTGTATGAAAATCAATGGCTGTGCTGTGTGCAGTCTGTGGCTAGTTTGCATTGTTGTCTGCCATTGTAGTGTTGGGCAGCTGGATGTGAACAGCGTGTAGCATTGCGCAGTTGGAGGTGAGCCGCCAGCAGTGGTGGATGTGAGGAGAGAGATGGCGGAGTTTTGAAATTTGTAATACTGGATATCATGAACTGCTATATACATTATGACTTTTGAACACTATTGAGGTAAATACATTGTTTGTTCTCTATTAAAATCTTTCATTTGCTAACTATGCCTATCAGTAGTTAGTGCCTTCCGTAGTTTGAATCTTTTACTTAGCTGGCAGTAGTGGCGCTCGCTGTATTGCAGTAGTTCGAGTAATGAAGATTTTTGTGAGGTAAGTGATTTGTGAAAGGTATAGGTTAATGTTAGTCAGGGCCATTCTTTTGTAGAGATTTTTGAAAGTCAGATTGCGTTGTGCTAAAAATATTGTGTGTCAGTATAAGCACAGTCATGTATAATTGTTCTAAGGGGACGTTTCATATGTCGACCCTTAGCCGAGGATACCTCACTGGAATCTTCTGATTTTTTCTTGTAATTTGTGTAATTAGTGTAGCTATTGTTTATTGCTAGCGCGTAATTGTAGAGAGAATCTCCTTTGTAGTAGCAGTCTTTCATTGTTGTACAGTAAAACAGTTGTGGCATGCATGTACAGGGTGTTTCAAAAATGACCGGTATATTTGAAACGGCAATAAAAACTAAACGAGCAGCGATAGAAATACACCGTTTGTTGCAATATGCTTGGGACAACAGTACATTTTCAGGCAGACAAACTTTCGAAATTACAGTAGTTACAATTTTCAACAACAGATGGCGCTGCGGTCTTGGAAACTCTATAGTACGATATTTTCCACATATCCACCATGCATAGCAATAATATGGCGTAGTCTCTGAATGAAGTTACCCGAAACCTTTGACAACGTGTCTGGCGGAATGGCTTCACATGCAGATGAGATGTACTGCTTCAGCTGTTCAATTGTTTCTGGATTCTGGCGGTACACCTGGTCTTTCAAGTGTCCCCACAGAAAGAAGTCACAGGGGTTCATGTCTGCCGAATAGGGAGGCCAATCCACGCCGCCTCCTGTATGTTTCGGATAGCCCAAAGCAATCACATGATCATCGAAATATTCATTCAGGAAATTAAAGACGTTGGCCGTGCGATGTGGCCGGGCACCATCTTGCATAAACCACGAGGTGTTCGCAGTGTCGTCTAAGGCAGTTTGTACCGCCACAAATTCACGAAGAATGTCCAGATAGCGTGATGCAGTAATCGTTTCGGATCTGAAAAATGGGCCAGTGATTCCTTTGGAAGAAATGGCGGCCCAGACCAGTACTTTTTGAGGATGCAGGGACGATGGGACTGCAACATGGGGCTTTTCGGTTCCCCATATGCGCCAGTTCTGTTTATTGATGAAGCCGTCCAGGTAAAAATAAGCTTCGTCAGTAAACCAAATGCTGCCCACATGCATATCGCCGTCATCAATCCTGTGCACTATATCGTTAGCGAATGTCTCTCGTGCAGCAATGGTAGTGGCGCTGAGGGGTTGCCGCATTTGAATTTTGTACGGATAGAGGTGTAAACTCTGACGCATGAGACGATACGTGGACGTTGGCGTCATTTGGAACGCAGCTGCAACACGGCGAACGGAAACCCGAGGCCGCTGTCGGATCACCTGCTGCACTAGCTGCGCGTTGCCCTCTGTGGTTGCCGTACGCGGTCGTTTTACCTTTCCAGCACGTTCATCCATCATGTTCCCAGTCCGTTGAAATTTTTCAAACAGATCCTTTATTGTATCACTTTTCGGTCCTTTGGTTACATTAAACCTCCGTTGAAAACTTCGTCTTGTTGCAACAACACTGTGTTCTAGGCGGTGGAATTCCAACACCAGAAAAATCCTCTGTTCTAAGGAATAAACCATGTTGTCCACAGCACACTTGCACGTTGTGAACAGCACACGCTTACAGCAGAAAGACGACGTACAGAATGGCGCACCCACAGACTGCGTTGTCTTCTATATCTTTCACATCACTTGCAGCGCCATCTGTTGTTGAAAATTGTAACAACTGTAATTTCGAAAGTTTGTCCGCCTGAAAATGTACTGTTGTCCCAAGCATATTGCAACAAACGGTGTATTTCTATCGCTGCTCGTTTAGTTTTTATTGCCGTTTCAAATATACCGGTCATTTTTGAAACACCCTGTAGATTTGCACCAAGTATTTCGCAGCTGCGCTTGCAATTAACTAGATATTATTTTCAGTGCTATGTTAATGTGTTCTCTTATTTTTGCTCTTGAAATTGTGCTTTTCTGTGTTATCGTGTGAAATATTGTGTCAATAATGGCGTGTGAAAAACGTAACACTAGGCTCCAAAGTAAACTGAGAAATAATAGTGACGACGAGCGTAGCTTATCAGCACCACTGAGTAGTGAATTAACAGACATTCGAAGTAGTTGGTTGGTTGGTTGGTTGGTTTGGGGAAGGAGACCAGACAGCGTGGTCATCGGTCTCATCAGATTAGGGAAGGATGGGGAAGGAAGTCGGCCGTGCCCTTTCAGAGGAACCATCCCGGCATTTGCCTGGAGTGATTTAGGGAAATCACGGAAAACCTAAATCAGGATGGCCGGACGCGGGATTGAACCGTCATTCGAAGTAGTAATTTGGTAATTGTGCATAGGGAAATGGAGCGGGCGGCAAATAATGGTGTACACAGTGAAACAGGTAGTAAACAGGGAAGCATTATCGATCGATCGGTCGGCAACAGCTCGCCTCAGCAATCCGAAATGACAGAACACAATATTGCAAATACTGTAGAATTAGGTTTTGGGTCCTCGCCGTTTTCTCAAATGAGTCAAGACACATTTCCAGCTTGTCAAAATGTGAATGTAGCCGGTGAAAATGCACTGCCAAAAATCATAGAGAAACAGATTCCAGACACTAATACATTATTATTGCAATTAATGCAACAAATGGAACAAAATCAGAGACAAACACAGCAAAAGCTTCAAAAGTTAGACACAATGGAAGAAAATCTTCATAAGTTAGACACAATGGAACAACACCAGAGACAAACACTGCAACAGTTAGACGCAATGGAACAAAAGCTTCAATAGTTAGACTCAGTGGAACATAAGCTTGAACAAACACGTGAAGATTTAACTACTGAGCTACATAACATTGAATCGAAATGTCAAAAAGTCTGTAATAATGTAAAAACACAAATTTGTGAGCATTTTCAACCTATTTTTTCGCGGCATGAAAATGCATTACAGAATCACGAAGAAGCTATAAAAGAACTGCAAACTATTGTTCATGAAAATCATGAGACCTTGCAAGCTAAAATTGACTCAGTTGCATCTACCGATTCGGTTACGCAACTTGCAAAAACTCAGGAAAACTTAAAGGACACAGTAGATACTCTGAAAATTGGTTCAGAAAGACACATGGAGGAAATTAGTTCATTATCAGAGAAAGTAGTTGAACTTTCGGATCAGCTAAATAATTTATCTGCGAAGGTAGATGATAATCTGAATAACACAAAACCGATAGTCTTTAATGACACAGAAGAGTGCGAACAAATTAGGAAATTCAAACAAAATCAGAATCAAATAAATACGAAACACCAAAGAGAAATCCGGGAAGTACAAGATCAGCTGACACAGGTAATACAAGAATTACGTATTTCAGAGGACACTCGCGCCTAAATACGGGAAGAGGGACATAGAAATACGGAAAAGCCACAAAATAATAACACAGGGCATTTCGGAAATTATGAAAGAAATTGGCAAGGTGCACCGAATTTTGAAATGGAACCGCCGAAACGACGTAACAATGACCGATATGCGACTCACCGACATGATGATTTTGACTATAAGCTTTTCATTACAACACGTAAATTTAAAACATTTAAGAATTCTGTCAACGACATTCATCCCCAAGCGTGGCTCCATCAATTCTCTCATTGTTTTCCCCCCAACTGGTCATTAGAGCACAGATTAGAATTTATGTGTGGATATTTAGAGAATGAACCAGCTGTAAGAATGCGATCGGTCATTCACGATTATCACAGTGAAGGAGATTTTTATCATGCCTTCCTCTCAGCATATTGGTCTCAAACTACACAAGACCGAGTAAAAGATAGCATCATAGTGATGAAACATTTCGAACAATCTGAATTTTCCAGTCTTGTGAAATATTTTGAAGACATGTGGCACAAGAATCAGTACCTGTCAAACCCATACAGCCCCTCAGAACTGATCCGCATTTGCTTAATCAAATTACCTGAACATTTACGACATATTATTTTGGCTGGACGTTGCAAAGACGACACTGAAGCTTTTCAGGGACTCTTACAAGGATTAGAAATTGACACTGACAATTGCGGAACGCGAAAACAGGAACACAACAATTACAGGTCACATCCATCGCAATTCCGCAATAAAAGAAATAATAACTGGACACGATGTATATCGTGACCAAAACAGACACCACCCTTATGACAACCACTGGCAGAGTAATAGTTACAGAGAAAGATCGCATTTCTGTAGTAATGAATATGACAGAGACAACAATAGAAACAGACAATTTGGCAACCAGAACTATTATTATCACGGGAGACAGAATAACTTCAGACACAACGGTCCACCATGCAGTGATAATTCAGGGAGAAATTCTCCACCACTTAACCGACAAGAAAGAAACTACAGGAACTACCGACATGACGACAGGCGATATAATCATAACGACAGACGTGAATTTCATCAGAACTGGCGGGATTCTAACAGGGCTGGGCCCTCTCGGCAAGGCGAATTTGTAGAAGTTAGGTCTCCAAATCCCAATAACGACGCACGCCAACAAAGAGACAGACAATGACTTGCACCACAGACAGCCACGTGCGCCGGCTGGCTCAGAGGAAAATAACATAGACGCTAACCTTGAGAAAAATTTTAGCATTCCTTACCGATGTATACCGCATGATAATTGCGTTCAAGTTGAACCTCTGCGCACTAGGAAGAGTAAAGGATTGCACCACATATCACATGTAAAACCATTTATTGAAAGATAATCTGCTTTTTAACTTTGTCTTTGTCATATAACCTTTCTCTTTACATTACTAGTATGCTTTGTCAGACTTAGAATCTGTTAACATGCAACAATGTTTTGAAGCTCACTATCCAGTCTAGAACCTAGGGAACATATTTAGACAGTATTTACGAATGCATTGTTATAGTGAACAGATGACACAGTGTTGTTATTTGTACATTCTTTACACATCGGTACCATATTTCTCAAACACAAAATACACAGCTACCTGATCATTTAACTGAGAGAGACAAACTTTTATTTTACTACATCAGTTACAGATGTTTACGTAATTACACCGTTGGATAACTTCACACTTACGAAATTGTATTTTGGCTGTACGTTGTGAACTTTTCATATTTTTTCGGAACCATTGTGATACTATGAGAGCTTTGAATGATGTATTTGGTAAGGGAGCATGATTTTTAAATTACGTTTGAGGTAGATGACACTATTGAAATGAGCAGAGAATTTTTTTTAGGTTTCGACATTATTGGAGGAAGCTACGACGATTTTGAGAGTTGACTGAGGTGTTATGATGATATTATTACAATGACTATGTGTATTACGCTGTTGCGGTATGTTTATGATCAATAAGCTGATGCTGTATGAGGAATTTGATTGTGCTATGTATTTATTATGATGAAATATTGAAGAAGTGTCGACGAATATGTATATATGTAATAGGGTGAGGAATAATGAGTAGTGGTTAGGGACTCTGACTTGTGAAAAAGTATGTTGGAAACCAAGAATCGTACTTCAAGAGTTATGAAATGCATCTAAATGTGTGAATGTATCACAATGCCGACGAATATTTTTTGGACACTGTTATATTTATAGGATTTTGTTTCTACAGATTTGCAACGCAAATTCTCGAACTGTGAAATTTTTATATGAGACTGTCACTGTAATGCAAACTGGTGTCGTAAATATTTCGGTAAGATAACCAAGTGACCTTGACGTAATGCATCTTGAGCGGCCAGCTGTGTCAGATGCCTGGAGAAAAAGCCATTAGTGTGTGCCTTTTCAGAGGCACAGGTAAAAAAAAAGAAGCCATTATCCTCGCTGTTAACATTCCTTTGTAGAAAGCATCGCAAATACGACACGCTCAAACTTGAAAATATATGATTACACTGTGGAGCTCTTAATTTATGATATGAAATGATGAGAAACATTTTACATCTATTGTCTTTCTAGTTGAGAGATTGCTCATTTTCTTTGATATCTAATTTCTAGCTGCACTGCAGCATTGGTTAAAATAAAATTTAATAGATGTACTAATATAGATATTTTATGCCTACAGATCCAGTAAATAACCATTTTATAGTCTACTTAAAAAAAAAAAAACGATGGAGCACAAAAAGACATTTCCCTTCACAGGAATTGCATACATAATTTTTGTCAATGACTGGGTAACTTATTTAGTAGTGTAAGTTAAGGTGATTCATCACCCTAGTATTAAGATGTGACATAGGTATTAAACATGGCCATTTTTACTGTAATATTTTTTGGCTTGAGCTTTGTCATGTTTAGATATAAGTTATTACTTCTGCTGCTGCTGTTTGCCAGGCATAGTGCTACTGAATTTTAATTTGTGTTACTCTGTTAAGCCAGTTTTGCTACGGATTTATTTTTCTTGTTTGCTGCACATTGCCTTATATTAGTTGTAATATTGCAATTGCTTTGCTAAATTCTATAATGCTGCTTGCTTTGCAAATCTGCATTTTTTGTCATTGCTGTTTAGTTAATTAGTTATGAGCTGCTGCATTGCCTCGTCCCTTGGTATATATATCTGAGCTCAGTAGATTTAAGTTAGCTTAAGAGGGGATAGACTATATAAGAAACTAACTATGATGAATTGGAAGAAATGCATTGAGAAGCTACAAGAAAATGGTTTGGCCAAAAAAGTAGTGTACAGTGGAGAAAAACTATTTTTGAAAAAGGATGTAAACAGAATACAGAAAGCATGCTTGGATAGGATTTTTTTTGGCTGGAGCAAATGTCGAAGTAAGAGGAACGATCTATGGAATGAAATTTTGGGTTGGACTGCAGTACCAAATGTTGTCCTGAAAACGAACCCTATCTTTCCTTTCGTATTATTACGCTATGTGTTTATGTATCCTTGTGTATTTGTGTTTTTCCTGTCTTAATGTGTTTAACTAATAAGAGTTATGTTGTAGAATTTTTCGGATAATATGTTATTTTCTTTGTAAAGATGTTGGGACATTATTTATTCTGTTCTGTTTTAATGTTCATGTGTGAAGTTGATGTTTCGAAAGTTATTCTGATCTTTTATGTATGTACTCATATCATAATTCCTGTAACACTGATGTACATGTTTATTTCTTTTCTTTTGTAAAGCCCGTATTACTACAAATGTTATCTGTATTGTTATGTTCTTTAATGATGTATTTTGTACCTTTGTAATTGTATTCTTATGTTATAAAATTGTAATTGACACCAGTTCATCATATTATTAACTTGTAAGTTCCATTTCACTGCACACGTTTCTGTTGGTCATAGTATATGGACAATATGTGAGAAGTGGGACTGTTAGTGTTTACACGTGTATTAATAATTCAGCAAGGGACTGGATAACAGCATTGCTGGTTCTAAGGACAATTCCAAAAACATTGTGAGTGCACAAGTGGTGGTTATGGACTTGCTATATTATCCGCAAGACTCTTCAATGGTGATTGTGCACCTGCACAGTCACAACAGATGGCTGCTGGCCATCTCTACAAGGACTACAGTGGGTCTACACCTTTGGTGACCCACCAGTACCATTATTTCTACAAGGACTGCAGTGGGTCTGCACCTCTGGTGGCCCACCAATACCATACCAGGACTACAGTGGGTCTGCTCTGTGATGAGCTACCTACCAGTATTCTTCAGACTTCGAATGACTCTGCTGTGGGTTTGCTCTGTTGTGGCCCATTACCTATCTGCATTACCTGTCTGCATGTCAAGAGTCAGCACTGTCTTTCCGTTGGAAGGACAACACTACTTCTTCAAGACTGCATGGAAATCCGTTGGAGGTGAGCCGCCACCAGAGGTGGATGTGAGGAGAGAGATGGCGGAGTTTTGAAATTTGTAATACTGGATATCATGAACTGCTATATACATTATGACTTTTGAACACTATTGAGGTAAATATATTGTTTGCTCTCTATTAAAATCTTTCATTTGCTAACTATGCCTATCAGTAGTTAGTGCCTTCCGTAGTTTGAATCTTTTATTTAGCTGGCAGTAGTGGCGCTCGCTGTATTGCAGTAGTTCGAGTAATGAAGATTTTTGTGAGGTAAGTGATTTGTGAAAGGTATAGGTTAATGTTAGTCAGGGATTTTTGAAAGTCAGATTGCGTTGCGCTAAAAATATTGTTTGTCAGTATAAGCACAGTCATGTATAATTGTTCAAAGGGGACGTTTCATAAAGAAACGCAGATCGTGAAGTTTTGATATGTTGTAATAAAAGCAGCTTTCTAATGATGTGTACAACAAAGCAAAGTAAGTGCTGTCCAGCAAATGACTTCTTTAGTATACTAATCCGTATGATAATTGAGCCAAATGAAGGTAAAACTTACGAATGTTACTCAATTTTCTAAGTTAAAGCAACATCTAAAATAGTAAAATAAATCGCAGACTAGCCCAAAAGGTCACTATTTGAGAAAGAAATTGAACTTGAGTGTGTGAAACACTATGGTTTATGCGAAAAGGAAGAGATAAATGCAAAGTTGGTGATTCAGGCTAAATAATGAAGTAGAATGTCCCGTTTTTTCTGGTGTAACTTATTTCCAATACTCCTTCCGGTAACTTCTCAGTTATTGGAACTATTGCAGGAAAACAGAATATATGACGTGTGTTGTCCGCCCTTAGGTTTAATTTGAGAACATAAGCTTAGGCTATGTTATGTATTTCTCAGGAACGTGGAGGCTTCATGAAAGGCAGGCTACAAGCTGTAGTGGAAAAGGAAGCAAGGACGACACAATCTTCAGTGAATGATCTCCTTTCCTTTTCGAAATAAAATATAATGGAGAAGTGAATTCCCACCCCTACTTGTAATGATTTTGTGAAAGTGTCGTGCGGACACTCACAGTGGTGCCCAGGATTGCGAAGTAATATGTGAGTACTGAAAAGAGAAAAATTTTGTGTCTCTCTTTCAGGTACAGACTGAAAGAATTATGTAAAAAAGAAAAAAAGAATTTTTCTAATTATCGAAAATTTTGTTTAAGGTTTTCATGTAATTTATGTACATGATTTGTAAAAATCCATTATGTCATTTTTTCCTATGCGCATACGTAAGTTAATTTTGTATGTGTAGTGTTAAGGAATTTTGCTAAAAATCAATTCCATTTAAAAGAGATGAGCTATAATAACATTCCTTGTTTCTAATATTTAGTATTGTTCAAAAATAAATTTTTTCACAAAACTAAATAGGGGTGATGTGGCAAAACAAGCTCTGTATCATTTGAGAGATACAGAGACGAACGTCTACGCCGGGAGTTACCCCAATCCACTGCTAGTAGCGCCACGTCACCGTAACGCGTCATTGAGTAGCGCACAAGTATTGCACCATAATTAAGAATGAAAATAAAAGTTAATGTTGCTTTCTCAAACTTTGTCAACGTACGCTTTGTGTAATAACGTTTAAACTGTCAAGTCTCATACTGATTAGGTCAATATTTTACCTAAATACATCGTTTTAAGAAAAAATAAGTGGCGCTAAATAATAAAGCTAGGAAGACAGAAATTAGTCACAGTGTGCAGATATATGTCGAAATTAACTGGTACAAGTCGCAACGCGATTAAAGCAGTATTTTGGTCAGAATCCATGTTTCTAAGAAAAATTGAAGGCAATAAATACTAGACTTAGTAATGTGAAAATATGTATGACGCTTCCATTCAACATAAAAATAATAACTTTGTGACCCCATTAAGCTACCTCTGATAGTTTTTGAGTAATTTAATGAAAACTAAGTTTGGAACAAAAAGTCCTTATTTGTAGTAGATTAAGTATCTGTTATATAAATGCCAGAAAGTTTTGAGTACAGTAGTTGATAAAACCTATTAAATAATACAGCTATAACAAGTTTTAGGACCTTGATGTTAATAACAACCAATACAAGGTCTCTTAAAGTTGTAGCTCAGGGTCATGTTCTACTGTCAGTCCCATTCTAAAAATTCCAGAAGGCAAAGTTCTAATGCAGGCGACTTAAACTTTTTCTGTGATTTTAACCAACTTAACTACATGCATGCAAAAATTACGAAGATTGTAAATTGATTCATAACATTGTTATGAAATATTATCTATCCGAGAAAGCGGCCGTTTCGAGAGGTCACCGCGTTCATAGTGCGGATTCCAGCAGGTATTCCCTTGACCGTCCGTTGCGCCACATACATAAATACAGCCCGAGAGGCACGACTAGGTTTCACTTCACACTCAGTCACCGTAAGATCCGCATCAGTCAAACGCTGGAATGCGCACTGCCTCAGATGACGTCAGAGACAGGCTGTTACAAAATGCTTACTTTCAGTAATAATAGAAAGTGAACACGCGAGGACTGTACACTATCCTGGATCGCTTAGGTTTCGCAAAATTAACTGTTATCGTGCCGCCCGTAGTGTTAACAGATCTTCATGGCAAGTGGTGACAATTATTTACCGTTTATTTTGATTATCTGTAGTCAGAGCGGAAGACAATTTAGTAGGAACTTGCCGTAGACGTCGCCTCTGAATTGCTCATAGTGGTGTTTAGGGTAGAGAAATTTACTGACGGTATCAACATAATGAATGTTACAATGTTGTCTGTGTGAAACTTTACCAAATATATTTATCAATTATAACTCGAAATCTTCATTTATAATATTAGTCCGGATCCCGCCGAGCAAATAGAGAATAGAAACATTTCTTTCAGTGGGCTGGACAAGAATGTGGACTTGAAGACTGAGAACTATTGTCAGTATGTTCTCCATCGCTTTCAGGATGACCACAGAGATAGTTACCAGGCTTTCGTAAAATACGGCGAACAGTATTTATAACAATTCAAATTTCCACCAATAACTGAATATGACTAATGATTATCTCAATACTAGTCCCAACCTGCCGCCCCACAACGGGGTGGGTGTATGAGGTAGGAATACACACTGCTAGCGGGGGTAAGATCCGTCTGAATGTGTTACATTCATACTCATGCAATACGGACACAGAAGTGTGGTTACTCTTTCTAATGTAACTTCGTACTATATTACAGGACCACGAGGGAACAATGCGGGCAATGCGCAGCATACAACAGTATTTAAATCATAATTGCACCCTAATAAAACTTCACACGTTCACAAGACTTGTTTAACGTGAAAATTTTCAGTAATTATCAGGGCTCGTTGACGGTGCTGCCACCACAACAGGAGTGAATATCAAACTCTGTACTCACCGTTTGGGATCGTTATTGGATCGTAATCAAACTCCACATGTAGCACAACAACATCTAAAATGAAAATCTGGAAGAACAGTGAAGGCAAGTTGATTGCGGAGCCATACGACATGGGTGAATGGAACTCAACGGCAAGTTCTGTACTCACCATGTGGGGCCTTTCTACGACCGTTATCAAAGTTATACCTATCCTTAACTTATATGTAGGATAGGAATGGTTCACTGCCATTGTAGTGATACCTACGTGGATGCAGGAAGACAAAGGCAATACCAAGTTTAGAGCACAAAATCAATTAACCTCGCACACGAAGAACATATTTCACCATTTGCCCATGCTTGGAAACCTGAGGTGCAATACTAATATTAAACTTCCTAATAGTTGTTATCGCCTGGCCACCTAGTTGACAAAGGCATAAGCCCATCTCACAGGCGAACTGATAAAAGATTTTACGAATAACTAAAGAAAATGAACAGGCAAAAGCACCCCATGAAGTAAAGTCAGCGTATCCTAAATGTGGTAAAGGCATCATTTAATTAGACACATCCAGTTGGCTTGAAACGATCACAAAGTACCTGTTAGAAAACTGAGTCCAAGCCACTGAATTCGCCCTGACTGAAAGAAACCTGGAAAGGAACTGATTATTCGTTTTATCTATAACATACCTCATTATGGTACTTGATTGAGACGATCACAAAGTCTGTACATTCCCTTAGTAAACTGGAACCCGAATGCCGACAATGGCGGTCAGCCGCCTAACGGTCTCTTTGAGCTATTACGAGGGGGTGGGGAGGGCGTCCTACTAACCCTGCAGGCCAACCCAGACTACACCCTTCACTACACATATATCTCTGACGCCAAACATTCAGCCCTGGCAGCGAAACACAAGCAGCGCAGGTGTCTTTGAACTACTGCTTGTGAGGTAACGGGGGAGTTGTGGCGCCCTGAAAATATTCCAAGCTCTGCAAGCCGGGACTCGTCAGCAGCCGTGTGGTGCCGAACAGTAACCGAGCAAGAGGCTGGGAATTCAATGTTGACGCTGTGTCGAGGACTCCGCTTTGTGTCGATGAAGTAAATTTGTATGCTGGGTGTGCCAAAGATGGCGGATTTTGTGAAACCATAAAGGCAGACATATGGACATATGGAGAAGTGTTATGAGTGGAACAGGGAATTGTATCTATGCTTTATAGATCTAGAAAAGGCATATGACCGGATTCCTAGGAGGAAGTTATTGTCTGTTCTACAAGATTATGGAAACGAGGCAAACTTTTGCAAGCAATTAAAGGTCTTTACGTGGATAGTCAGTCAGCAGTTAGAGTTGACAGTAAATTGGGTTCATGGTTCAGAGCAGTTTCAGGGGTAATACAAGGCTGCAATTTGTCTCCACTGTTGTTCATATTATTTATGGATCATATGTTGAAAACAATAGACTGGCTGGGTGAGATTAATATATGTGAACACAAAATAAGCAGTCTTGCATATGCGGATGACTTAGTTGTGATGGCAGATTCGATTGAAAGTGTGCAAAGTAATATTTCAGAGCTAGATCAGAAATGTAAGGACTATGGTATGAAGATTAGCATCTCCAGAACGAAAGTAATGTCAGTGGGAAAGAAATATAAACGGATTGAGTGCCAAATAGGAGGAACAAAGAATAGGTGGACGGTTTCAAGTACTTAGGATGCATATTCTCACAGGATGGCAACATAGTGAAAGAACTGGAAGCGAGGTGTAGCAAAGCTAATGCAGTGAGCGCTCAGCTACGATCTACTCTCTTCTGCAAGAAGGAAGTCAGTACCAAGACTAAGTTATCTGTGCACCGTTCAATCTTTCGACCAACTTTGATGTATGGGAGCGAAAGCTGGGTGGATTCAGGTTACCTTATCGACAAGGTTGAGGTTACGGGTATGAAAGTAGCTAGGATGATTGCAGGTACTAGTAGATGGGAACAATGGCAGGAGGGTGACCACAATGAGGAAATCAAAGAAAAACTGGGAATGAACTCTATAGATGTAGCAGTCAGGGCGAACAGGCTTAGATGGTGGGGTCATGTTACACGCATGGGAGAAGCAAGGTTACCCAAGAGACTCATGGATTCAGCAGTAGAGGGTAGGAGGAGTCGGGGCAGACCGGGGAGAAGGTACCTGGATTCGGTTAAGAATGATTTTGAAGTAATAGGTATAACATCAGAAGAGACACCAATGTTAGCACTGAATAGGGGATCATGGAGGAACTGTATAAGGGGGGTTATGCTCCAGACTGAACGCTGAAAGGCATAATCAGTCTTAAATGATGATGATGATGATGATGATGATAAAGGCAGACATTTCACAGTTCATGTGGAAAATAATAATAGCAAGAGGAATCGTGATACCTTAAAAAGAAACAGTACATTACCATTAATTGCACGACGATTCTGATGGTGTAATGAGATTTTCAATCTTTCTTAGTTTAAAGTTTAGTATCTGACTGTAAATTATACAAGTAACACCCAGCAACGAATTTCCAAAATATACATGGTTCAACCGAATTTGTAGATCGGTGTGTCTTCAGAAAGCTATTAGTGTAAACCTAAATTGGTATGAATTATAGGCATGTGACTTGAACAGTACATGAGTTATTGGAGGTCAAAGTGGCCGATTACTATTGATCGCGCCAGGCCATAAGTACTCCATAGATACACGAGACAACGGTAGCAGCATGATTATAAATATATTTATTCGTCTATGTCTTTGTTTCTATCCGATATATAGTATTTTTGATGAAATTGGTCAAATACTTACTGTGCTTCAGAAAGCACAGAGACATTACGCTACCTGCCTACTTTTGTTTCTATTCCTTTGATATTTGTTTATGTAATTTGTTTACATATTTAATAATGTGTGTTAGAGCGTGTTTATGGTCCATCCGTAGGAATATTTATTTAATTTCAAATTATTTAAATGTAAATCCAATATATCATATGTACGTAAATATGTTTGTGAGTGTGTGTTGGCTTGGAGACATGGGAGAAACGCTCTAGCCAATCACAGCGTTCGTTACTACGGTAGGCGACTACCAAAGTCAATGGAGAGACTGTATGGAAGTTGGGGAGGAGCATCGGGTGGCACAGGACACGGGGGAATGCTGGATGAGATGGTGCGACGGACGGGCACAGGAAATACTTGGAGAGTGTTGAGCAGTTTGCATATTTTGTAGTGCCGTCTTGTGCACTTGTGAGATTTCTGTGGCTTCTGCAGTGACGACATAGTATGCATTTAGAAGTAAATATCTCACGAGCTATGTTGTTGCTCATAACTAATTACGTGAGGTAGGAATCTATTGTTTTATTTAATTGCTGGACCATCGACACCAATAAGTGTTTTACAGTAATAAATGCCATTCTTTAAGGTACTTCTGCTATTGTACTCATCATTTAAATTCGTTAAAATAGTACCTGCAGATTTTATTTAATTGTAATCTTCCATTTATAAATTTCTATGATACATTCAAAATTCGCAATTACCGAGTGATAGGAACCTTCGACCATTCGATTCATGTGTGTATTCATAAACCATAAACAGCTTGGAAATTTCCGTTAATGCAGTTTATTGCTACCGTTGGTCGAGCGTCCGGAGGGAGTCGAAGATTTTCCACAGTAAGGTAGGAGTTGCAGTGCGAGAGAAGATAGATATTTTATACATACTCCGAGAAAATAACAATAAAAATTACACTGCTCCTTGAATGAGATGTGATATTATATCTTTTTAGTGTGCCTCCCATTCACTAAAGATATGATTTAAATCCATATTTCGCCGGCCACGGTGGCAGAGCGATTCTAGGCGCTTTAGTCCGGAACCGCGCGACTGCTACGGTCGCAGAATCGTATCCTGCCTCGGGCATGGATGTATGTGATGTCCTTATGTTTGTTAGGTATAAGTAGTTCTAAGTTCTAGGGGACTGATTACCTCAGATGTTAAGTCCCATAGTGCTCAGAGCCATTAAATCCATATTTCTGTGACAGAATTCACATTTTCCGATTTTACATTCGAAAATGTTGAAATGAGCAGAGTTTGAAGCTTCGCTGACGTCGAGAAGAATCAGCACACAAAGTTTCTGTCCATCCATATCCAATTTCATGTAGTCGATTACTTTCATTTGGGAGGTTGTGAACTACAATATTTTCGGAAACGTAACTAAAGTTCTGGGTGGAGATTTTAATTTGCCGGATATAGAGTGGGAGAATCAAACGTTCATAACGGGTGGTAGGGACAAAGAATCCAGTGAAATTTCTTTAGGTGCTTTATCTGAAAGCTATCTTGAGCAGTTAAACAGAGAACCGACTCGTGGCGAATGAAATTTCTTTAAGTGCTTTATCTGAAAACTATCTTGAGCAGTTAAACAGAGAACCGACTCGTGGCGATAACATATTAGACATCCTGGTGACAAACAGACCCGAACTATTTGAAACAGTTAACGCAGAACAGGGAATCAGTGATCATAAAGCGGTTACTGCATCGATGATTTCAGCCGTAAATAGAGATATTAAGAAAGGTAAGAAGATTTTTCTGTTTAGCAAAAGTGACAAAAAGCAGATTTCAACGTACCTGATGCCTCAACACAAAAGTTTTGTCTCAAGTACAGATAGTGTTGAGGATCAGTGGACTAAGTTCAAAACCATCGTACAATATGCGTTAGATGAGTATGTGCCAAGCAAGATCGTAAGAGATGGAAAAGAGCCACCGTGTTACAACAACCGAGTTAGAAAACTGCTGCGGAAGCAAAGGGAACTTCACAGCAAACATAAACATAGCCAAAGCCTTGCAGACAAACAAAAATTGTAGTGTGAGGAGTGCTATGCGAGAGGCGTTCAATGAATTCGAAAGTAAAGTTCTACGTACTGACTTGGCAGAAAATCCTAAGAAATTTTGGTCTTATGTTAAAGCGGTAGGTGGATCAAAACAAAATGTCCAGACACTCTGTGACCAAAAGGGTACTGAAACAGAGAATGACAGACTAAAGGCCGAAATACTAAATCTCTTTTTCCAAAGCTGTTTCACAGAGGAAGACTGCACTGTACTTCCTTCTCTAGATTGTCGCACAGATGACAAAATGGTGTATATCGAAATAGACGACAGAGGGATAGAGAAACAATTAAAATCGCTCAAAAGAGGAAAGGCCGCTGGACCTGATGGGATACCAGTTCGATTTTACACAGAGTACGGGAAGGAACTTACCCCTCTTCTTGCAGCGGTGCACCGTAGGTCTCTAAAAGAGCGTAGCGTTCCTAAGGATTGGAAAAGTGCACAGATCATCCCCGTTTTCAACAAGGGACATCGAACAGATGTGCAGAACTATAGACCTATATCTCTGACGTCCATCAGTTGTAGAATTTTGAAACACGTATTATGTTCGAGTATAATGACTTTTCTGGAGACTAGAAATCTACTCTGTAGGAATCAGCATGGGTTTCGAAAAAGACGTTCGTGTGAAACTCAGCTCGCGCTATTTGTCCACGAGACTCAGAGGGCCACAGACACGGGTTCCTAGGTAGATGCCGTGTTTCTTGACTTACGCAAGGCGTTCGATACAGTTCCCCACAGTGGTTTAATGAACAAAGTAAGAGCATATGGACTATCAGACCAATTGTGTGATTGGATTGAAGAGTTCCTAGATAACAGAACGCTGCATGTCATTCTCAATGGAGAGAAGTCTTCCGAAGTAAGAGTGATTTCAGGTGTGCCGCAGGGGAGTGTCATAGGACCGTTGCTATTCACAATATACATAAATGACCTTGTGGATGACATCGGAAGTTCACTGAGGTTTTTTGCGGATGATGCTGTGGTATATCGAAGGGTTGTAACAATGGAAAATTGTACTGAAATGCAGGAGGATCTGCAGCGAATTGACGCATGGTGCAGGGAATGGCAATTGAATCTCAATGTAGACAAGTGTAATGTGCTGTGAATACATAGAAAGATAGATCCCTTACCTTTTAGCTACAAAATAGTAGGTCAGCAACTGGAAGCAGTTAATTATATAAATTATCTGGGTGTAGGCATTAGGACTGATTTAAAATGGAATGATCATATAAAGTTAATCGTTGGTAAAGCAGATGCCAGACTCAGATTCATTGGAAGAATCCTAAGGAAATGCAATCCGAAATCAAATGAAGTAGGTTACAGTGCGCTTGTTCGCCCACAGCTTGAATACTGCTCAGCAGTGTGGGATCCGTACCAGATAGGGTTGATACAAGACATAGAGATGATACAACGGAGAGCAGCGCGCTTCGTTACAGGATCATTTAGTAACGCGAAAGCGTTACGGAGATGATAGATAAACTCCAGTGGAAGACTCTGCAGGAGAGACGCTCAGTAGCTCGGTACCGGCTTTTGTTGAAGTTTCGAGAACATACCTTCACCGAAGAGTCAAGCAGTATATTGCTCCCTCCTACGTATATCTCGCGAAGAGACCATGAGGATAAAATCAGAGAGATTAGAGCCCACACAGAGGCATACCGACAATCCTTCTTTCCACGAACAATACGAGACTGGAATAGAAGGGAGAACCGATAGAGGTACTCGAGGTACACTCCGCCACACACCGTCAGGTGGCTTGCGGAGTATGGATGTAGATGTAGAAAGGGAGATAGGTAATTCATTGGTCTTCAGGTACTCGGATAGCTGAAACTAAATTAAACTCCGTTCGAATAGGCCTAAGCAGGCCGAACGGTACCGTCTGACCGACCGTGTCATCCTAAACCAGTAGGTGCCACTGGGTGAGGAGTTGGTGGGGTATGTGCTCAGTGCACAGCTCTCCCTGCAGTTGTCAGCTTTCGTGAGCCGAGCCGCTGCTTCTCAGTCAAGCGACATCATAAGGGCTGAGGGCATCCACTTGCCAAAAGCACTCTGCAGAGCCTGGCGGTCACCCATCCTAGTGCTTGCAGAGCCCGACACCACTTAACTTCGGCGACGTGACGGGAATCGCAGTTACCATTGCGGCAAGGCCGTTGGCGTTCTCTCACAATATAGTCGCTTGCCTCTGACATCGAGTGAAGTCTAATATGAAACAGACATTTTGGTATATGATTTCAGTACAGAGTTTTCAGGGCATGTTTAAAAGTAAGGAAGGAAGGAACGAACGAACGAGCGAAGGTCAGGGTTTAAGACCCGTCCATATCGAGGTCATTAGAGACGGAGCACAAATTCGAAATGTTTCAAGGACGGTGAAGAATATGGGCTGTATCCTTCAAGGAGACATCAAGCCATTTGCCTCACCGATGTAGGCAAATCACGGCGATCCTAAATATATCTTATAGGAATGATTGGAAATGTATCTCATAGTGGGCAGTACTGCGTCGAATATGTCTATAACCATGCGTCTTGTAAAGCCATCTTATGCTGTTGTGGTAGAATGGATAAAACTACACTCCTGGAAATGGAAAAAAGAACACATTGACACCGGTGTGTCAGACCCACCATACTTGCTCCGGACACTGCGATAGGGCTGTACAAGCAATGATCACACGCACGGCACAGCGGACACACCAGGAACCGCGGTGTTGGCCGTCGAATGGCGCTAGCTGCGCAGCATTTGTGCACCGCCGCCGTCAGTGTCGGCCAGTTTGCCGTGGCATACGGAGCTCCATCGCAGTCTTTAACACTGGTAGCATGCCGCGACAGCGTGGACGTGAACCGTATGTGCAGTTGACGGACTTTGAGCGACGGCGTATAGTGGGCATGCGGGAGGCCGGGTGGACGTACCGCCGAATTGCTCAACACGTGGAGCGTGAGGTTTCCACAGTACATCGATGTTGTCGCCAGTGGTCGGCGGAAGGTGCACGTGCCCGTCGACCTGGGACCGGACCGCAGCGACGCACGGATGCACGCCAAGACCGTAGGATCCTACGCAGTGCCGTAGGGGACCGCACCGCCACTTCCCAGCAAATTAGGGACACTGTTGCTCCTGGGGTATCGGCGAGGACCATTCGCAACCGTCTCCACGAAGCTGGGCTACGGTCCCGCACACCGTTAGGCCGTCTTCCGCTCACGCCCCAACATCGTGCAGCCCGCCTCCAGTGGTGTCGCGACAGGCGTGAATGGAGGGACGAATGGAGACGTGTCGTCTTCAGCGATGAGAGTCGCTTCTGCCTTGGTGCCAATGATGGTCGTATGCGTGTTTGGCGCCGTGCAGGTGAGCGCCACAATCAGGACTGCATACGACCGAGGCACACAGGGCCAACACCCGGCATCATGGTGTGGGGAGCGATCTCCTACACTGGCCGTACACCACTGGTGATCGTCGAGGGGACACTGAATAGTGCACGGTACATCCAAACCGTCATCGAACCCATCGTTCTACCATTCCTAGACCGGCAAGGGAACTTGCTGTTCCAACAGGACAATGCACGTCCGCATGTATCCCGTGCCACCCAACGTGCTCTAGAAGGTGTAAGTCAACTACCCTGGCCAGCAAGATCTCCGGATCTGTCCCCCATTGAGCATGTTTGGGACTGGATGAAGCGTCGTCTCACGCGGTCTGCACGTCCAGCACGAACGCTGGTCCAACTGAGGCGCCAGGTGGAAATGGCATGGCAAGCCGTTCCACAGGACTACATCCAGCATCTCTACGATCGTCTCCATGGGAGAATAGCAGCCTGCATTGCTGCGAAAGGTGGATATACACTGTACTAGTGCCGACATTGTGCATGCTCTGTTGCCTGTGTCTATGTGCCTGTGGTTCTGTCAGTGTGATCATGTGATGTATCTGACCCCAGGAATGTGTCAATAAAGTTTCCCCTTCCTGGGGCAATGAATTCACGGTGTTCTTATTTCAATTTCCAGGAGTGTATATCTTATAGGAATGATTGGAAATGTATCTCATAGTGGGCAGTACTGCGTCGAATATGTCTATAACCATGCGTCTTGTAAAGCCATCTTATGCTGTTGTGTAGAATGGATACAACTATTTGGCTGTACGACGTGTAATAAAAACTTGTTAACACTGTTTTTGTATTTAGAAAATGTGCCCAACGTAGATGTTACAAAAATGACATTGTACCGTTACTTTGGCAAGAGTAAAAGATAATTTCTGGTAGTACTGCGGGACTGTTCCGCTTAGTAGTTACTTGTTCAGACAGACGTAACTTTTAGATCTCGATGAGTAATTTCTTAAGAATTTATTTTACGCTGTTAATTTGTACAAGAGAGTGACAGGCATTCAAACGAATATTTAAATCTTTGCCCACTCTTAATACTAGCAATTAATTCAAAGCTAAGAGAAAAAGAAATGCAACTGAAGTTTTTTATTTTTATATTAGCGCTCTGTCAGTTACGTAGATTTTTATGCAACACTCGCTCTCTTTCTCTCTTTTCTTACTTTCACCGTCCTTTCTAACCAGTATTGTCAGTTAGCATTGTCTTATTGACGTCCCAGCCATTTCTATTTTCTCTTTAAAATATCATGTAATACTAGTCTTTTTCACCAGTCCATCTCTTCAGCCGTTAATTTTTCTGTCCAACTTACCTTCTCTACCCTCCTCCATATTCAAATCTTGAAGGAATCAAGTATTTTTTCATGTTTCGTGCTTAAAATTCACGATTCTGCCCCGTACAAAACCAGACTGCAAACGAAACATTTAACCAGCCTTTTTCTCAATTTATCAATTTTGCACATAAGAGATTCTTCATCTTGTTTAATGCTTACTTAGCTATTGAAATTCAGGTTTTAATGTCTAGGTTACGTGACATATTCTCCTTTATTAAGGTGCTGAAGTAATTCATATATTTTGCTTTTTCACTTCTGCCCTGCCCTAATCGTATTTTTGTCATCTTTTCTCCTGTGCTAATGACCACACACTTAGTTTTCTTACAGTTCTCGTTGCATTCTTTTGGCATGCTGGTCTCAGATATCCTACCGTTTCATTCATAGTCCATAGTAGACATTGATTTGTTTCTCTTCTCCAAATTCTACCTTGAGTTTTTCGTTCTTTTGTAGATAACTAGTCTCTTTCCAGTAGGTAACGTTCTTACTCAAATACAGGGTGTTACAAAAAGGTGCGCCCAAACTTTCAGGAAACATTCCTCACACACAAAGAAAGAAAATATGTTATGTGGACATGTGTCCGGAAACGCTTAATTTCCATGTTAGAGTGCATTTAAGTTTCGTTAGTATGTACTGTACTTCCTCGATTCACCGCCAGTTGGCCCAATTGAAGGAAGGTAACGTTGACTTCGGTGCTTGTGTTGACATGCGACTCATTGCTCTACAGTACTAGCATCAAGCACATCAGTACGTAGCATCAACAGGTTAGTGTTCATCACGAACGTGGTTTTGCAGTCAGTGCAATTTTTACAAATGCGGAGTTGGCAGATGTCCATTTGATGTATGGATTAGCACGGGGCAATAGCCGTGGCGCGGTGCGTTTGTATCGAGACAGATTTCCAGAACGAAGGTGTCCCGACAGGAAGACGTTCGAAGCAACTGATAGGCGTCTTAGGGAGCACGGAACATTCCAGCCTATGACTCGCGACTAGGGAAGACCTAGAACGACGAGGACACCTGCAATAGACGAGGCAATTCTTCGTGCAGTTGACGATAACCCTAATGTCAGCGTCAGAGAAGTTGCTGCTGTACAAGGTAACGTTGACCACGTCACTGTATGGAGAGTGTTACGGGAGAACCAGTTGTTTCCGTACCATGTACAGCGTGTGCAGGCACTATCAGCAGCTGATTGGCCTCCACGGGTACACTTCTGCGAATGGTTCATCCAACAATGTGTCAATCCTCATTTCAGTGCAAATGTTCTCTTTACGGATGAGGCTTCATTCTAACGTGATCAAATTGTAAATTTTCACAATCAACATCTGTGGGCTGACGAGAATCCGCACGCAATTGTGCAATCACGTCATCAACACAGATTTTCTGTAAACGTTTTGGCAGGCATTGTTGGTGATGTCTTGATTGGGCCCCATGTTCTTCCACCTACGCTCAATGGAGCACGTTATCATGATTTCATACGGGATACTCTACCTGCGCTGCTAGAACATGTGCCTTTACAAGTACGACACAACATGTGGTTCATGCACGATGGAGCTCCTGCACATTTCAGTCGAAGTGTTCGTACGCTTCTCAACAACAGATTCGGTGACCGATGGATTGGTAGAGGCGGACCAATTCCATGGCCTCCACGCTCTCCTGACCTCAACCCTCTTGACTTTCATTTATGAGGGCATTTGAAAGCTCTTGTCTACGCAACCCCGGTGTCAAATGTAGAGACTCTTCGTGCTCGTATTGTGGACGGCTGTGATACAATACGCCATTCTCATGTATGTATCCTCGCTAACGGAGGACATTTTGAACATTTCCTGTAACAAAGTGTTTGAAGTCACGCTGGTACGTTCTGTTGCTGTGTGTTTCCATTCCATGGTTAATGTGATTTGAAGAGAAGTAATAAAATGAGCTCTAACGTGGAAATTAAGCGTTTCCGGACACATGTCCACATAACATATTTTCTTTCTTTGTGTGTGAGGAATGTTTCCTGAAAGTTTGGCCGTACCTTTTTGTAACATCCTGTATATCGCTTTTGGCTCTATGCCTCCTAGTCTTTACCCTGCAAAAAGGTTGAATAAGAGTAAATAATAGTAAAACATATAATATATTTTGCACTTCGTTGCATACTGAGTAAACAAATGTTTCATTACAATAGTTGTACAACATGGAAAGAAACAGAATATGAACACAGCTTTTGTTTAATCGTAAGATGAAATAATATCCTCCCTGTACCAGACAGCAGCCAAAGAAACGGCTGTAAAGTCGCCGCGCGGGATGAGCCGAGCGGTCTAAGGGGCTGCAGTCATGGACTGTGCGGCTGGTCCCGGCGGACGTACGAGTCCTCCCTCGGGCATGGGTGTGTGTTTGTTTGTCCTTAGGATAATTAAAGTTAAGTAGTGTGTAAGCTTAGGGACTGATGACCTTAGCAGTTAAGGCACATAAGATTTCACACACATTTGAACATTTTTTGAAGCTGTAAAGTCGTACGTAAGAGGTTTGGAAGACTGATAGTGAAAACACGCACGGATAGAACACTAAAGATGGTGTGAAATGCCATAGCGTAATTGTCATAAAAATTGTCCTTTATTTGTCTGCTTGCGAAAGTTGTTTCCCACGTGGGTGTGTGGGCGGGCACATGCGAGCACACGCGCCTCTCTCTCTCTCTCTCTCTCTTGTGTGTGTGTGTGTGTGTGTGTGTGCGTATGTTTGTGTGTGTGTCCTTACGCCGGAGGACTGAAAAAGTACCAAGTGAAGATGGCAGTAGAAAGAGAAAGTTAAAAAAGAGGAGTAAGTGACTGAGAAGCCAAGCGACGAAGTAAGGGGAGAGAGAGAAATGTAAGAGGAGTCTTATGGGGAGGCGGGCAGATCACCAGTAAGAAAAAGAACGTTTCGATGTGTGCACTGATGAAGACTGATTGCACCCAGTCAGGTGACGCAGGAAAAAAAGAAAACCAGAGCTATCTTCTTGGCGAGAAGTCGTAATGAAACGAGGAGGTGGGCCAGAGAACGAATTACGTAGACTGTTTGTTGAGTATTTTGTTTATTACTTGCTTCGGATTTCAATCTGCGGTTTGGGAAAGATGTATTGTTTATCTATTGCTCTTTTTTTCCAGTAGTTTATTTCGCCTGACTTTTTCGTTGCACGTGTTATACTGTAGCAAGAATTGTAGGGCTAAGCTGTGGAATAATTCTGAAGCTTAGGTACAACAAGGAAATATGCATATTATTCGCTCACTCAAAACAGAAGAGCTGCTCTGCTTTCGAATATAGTTCTCGAATAATTTCCGTCATGTATCCAATTTATGGGCAGATGCCAGCGTGGTGAATAAGTATAATGTAATGCTACAGCAATACAGTGATTTTAAAATTTAGTACACCGCCTTTCATTACGCAGTTTAAGACTTTTGGTCTCCTACGGAAAGAAATCGTTGGATATAATTCCGCTTTAAACGAAAGCACATGACCAGGCGATCGATTGCTACTCGTCCCATCAAATGGTTCAAATGGCTCTGATCGCTATAGGACTTAACTTCTGATGTCATCAGTCCCCTAGAACTCAGAACTACTTAAACCTAACTAACCTAAGGACATCACACAAATGCATACCCGAGGCTGGATTCGAACCTGCGACCGTAGCGGTCGCGCGGTTCCAGACTGTAGCGCCTAGAACCACACGGCCACTCCGGCCGGCTCTCGTCCCATCCTTAATACTTCTGTAGAAAGGATAATAACTGTCCTGTCCCTCAAGGAAGCGACTATTTTAACAGTTTTGGAGACTACTGTACGACACTGAATTCTAAATAATGTACTTTATACATTTTCCGGATTCAAAGAAAATTCAGTTTATTTGACCTCCCTACTATTTGTCACGTTGTTAATTGGTCTTACAACTGCAACTGAATTCAAATTATATTGACATGTTCACTGAAATACTCGACCGTTACCACTTTCACAAGAGACGCGGTATTTATTGACTCTCGTCTGAGATTAACTTAAAAGTGACAACACCATATTATTCGGTTCTCTTGGTTTGATATTTTCCTTTGTGATTCCAGTTCTGATGCTCTATAACACAAAGATTCGTACTTCTGCCCACTACTGTCTGCTTGACGTACATGAAAAGAATTCGAGTTCATTCATCAAAAAAGTCTTCAAGGGAAATATAAATTTATGTTTACTTTAGAAGTTTAGTAATATTATTAGTGTGTAACCTCCCCACTATAAAAATATATAATTATCTTTCACATATAGTGTAACATTCCAAAAAATAAATAGCGTAACCTATCAATAATAAAATACGACTGATCTCTCAATAAAAAATTTTGGCTCACTTATAACCTTTCAATAATTGACTGTGAATTTAAACTGGTAAATTTTGAACGTCAGCAGCGCTGCGTCGTGGCCCTGAAAGATCATTCTGAATAAAAAAATTAAAATTCGTACCTCAATTAAGTCGCCGGATAACGCATATATATCTGCACCTATTTATATCTGGCACAGCTAAGTGCAATGGTGGCCGATAGATTTGTCATGTATAAAAAGAAACAACTGATTTTTCTTTTCAATAATCGGGATGACCAAGGATTAAAGAAATTAGTAAATTCTTTAAATTGAAATGAATGATTGTCAAAAGTTACTTTTCATGAGAAAGATTATTATTAAGAGATTTTTTAAAAACATTTACATGGGACTTGATATAACAATACTACATATGCGCGAGGCTGCTTTTCGCTTATATTATATCGCTCAGGCTCCGCCATCGCTCTACCACGACCGGCCCAGCCAACACGATACTCCAAGTTGCTAGCAAGCAACTTACTGCTACTAACACACAGTTCCTACTGCAGTCAACACTGCTCTTTGGTCTGAGATTCTCTTATAGCTTACATATCGCAGGCAACGCGTGAGCAATCCATCGAAATTACATCTGTTTGAGTGCGCTAACAACAAATTCCTTAATCACGGACCACTTACATAACCCTCCACTGGGGGGGGAGGGGCAAAAATTTGGCAGCGATGGTGAGTCAATTGGACTTGCCATGAGCAACAAATTTTTCTATAATATATTTAGTTACAAAGTCTACAGTCAGAGAGTATATACATTATTGATAAGTGCAGAACATATTAAGAAATGAAATAGAGTGCACACGCACTGAGTACAGAACATATTAAGAAATGACAAAATGATTACGCAATGAGTACAAAATATATGAACAAATGACATAAAGTGCACACGCACTGCATAATTCTTCACCATTTTACAAGAATTTAAACATATTGAGAAGTGAAACAAAGTGCACACGCACTGTATAAGTCTTTAGCATTTTTTACAAGAACTGAATACATTAACAAATGAAAAAGTGCACACGCACTGTAGAAGTCTTTAGCATATTTAGGACAACTGATCATATTAACAAATGAAATGAAGTGCACAAGAACTAGGAAAGGAATGGGAAGGATAGCATCATGGTTGTACCACAGTGGGTTGCACGTAGCTGTGCTAAAAGTCCATATCTTTCTACAGAAGCACAACACCAAGTGAGAGAATCTGAAGTTCTCTTCCTGAAGTATTTATCAGTGTAACCAAGACACTGAAATGTTGCATTAATATTTTATGTTATCATTTTGGTAGTACATTAGGTACACCAAACAGGAGAACCATAACAACATCTCCATCGTTCAAGGTGGTGGACAGCTTGATATCACAACACCACATTCTGGTAGAATCCATACTCGTACATCAACGTAGAATTAGCGCAAAAACCAAATATAGTGCTCCATGATCATGAGGATTAACAGGACATACGGATATTGCAGTAATCGCTGGTAATTAGGTCAGAAGGTGAAGGACACATTAAGTCTTATGCTAGTCATCATTCAGAATTACACTAGTGTATCAATCGATCTGAATAATTATTGGCATTCATTGGCTATTTACACAGCGTTTAAGTAGTTTATATATGGAGTATTACAGAATATTATTCATAAGTCATCACATTACAGTAATCATTGGCATGGCATTTATGCATAAGTCATCTAATTACAGAAATTATTGGCATAGCATTTATAGAGTATAACAAAATATTATTTACAGAAATTATTGGCATAGCATTTATGTGTAAGTCATCATATTACAGCAATCATTGGCATCATAAGTCATCTCATTACAGTAATCAATACAGAACATTATTCACAAGTCATCTAAATACAGTAATTATTGGCATAATAAGTCTTCTCATTACAGTAATCATTGGCACTCATTGGCCAGTTACACAGCATTTTTATACATTATTCAGAGTCATCATTCAAAACAAGTTAATTATTGGCATAGCATTTATAGAGTATAACAAAATATTATTTACAGAAATTATTGGCATAGCATTTATACGTAAGTCATCTCATTACAGAAATTATTGCAGAACATTATTCATAAGTCATCTAATTACAGTGATTATTGGCGTCATAAGTCTTCTCATTACAGCAATTACTGGCACTCATTGGCCAGTTACAAAGCATTTATTATGCATTATTCAGAAGTCATCATTCAAAACAAGAGTTATTGGGTGTAGAATAAGGCTGCTAGTGTTTTTATATTATATCATGACGGTGACATAAGACATATTTAAAATGTAAAACATTGGAACTAGAATTCAAGGTGTTTAGTCCAATAATACATAGACATAATGGAATCAATACACCAGAAAAATTTGCATTATATTTAGGACTAGAAATATATCTTAAACTGGTAGCATTATTTAGTTGTATACTAGTAATAGTTGGGACTGGTAATATTTTTTTTTAGACTTATTGCAAGAAATAAGGATTAATAATGTCATTCGTCATGAGTCAGCTGTAGCAAGGTTATGAAGCAAGTAGAGTATATGTGATCACATTCATGAATGATACACACAACTGGGTAAAAAAATGCAAGTATTAGAACAGTTTTAATAATTGAGTGCTTGTAGCATATTAATATCATGAAAGGCTTCTCCTGGAGAAAATACAAAGTGGATTATTGAGCTGAAAGAAGAAATGTATTCATATTATGCTGAAATGTAGTAAACTTCGAATTAACAGGTAATGAAATGTGTACTTAATATGTATGTACTCTAGCTGTCTTTCCCAAAACATTCAGTCATTATACTATGCGACATAAGACATGCTGTCGAAAGGAACCGCAACAAATACTTAAATAACTACATAGCATTTCTTAACTAACAGTAAATATATAACCGTCATCATTATCATCACCTGCAAAGAAAAACTTCATTATTCATATTACCATATTATTCATATAACTATTCATCATCATTTATTATCATCTGCAAAAAATAGACACTTCATTATTCATATTCATATCACCATTTACTTCATACAACTATTCATTATCATTCATTACTTCATATAGTATAGAGTTTCTTACTTCTAGCGTATATCATCACTAAAATTAACGTCTGTAGTTCTGTCTGATAGCCTGCATCAATCGCCTCGTATTCTGAAAGAAAAATAATTAGTCAAGACTGCTATCATACGATGTGTATAGTATATTCTTGTTAATGCTTGTTAATTCTGATCCATTTCCTCTTCATGACAAGGTATTGCATTTTCTTTCGTTCATTTCATAGTAAACCACTGTGGTTTGTTTAATTTATTTCTTTTACACGCTATTGCTTTCTGAAAACGATGAATATGGATTGAAATCTTGCATTTAAATTATATACTCATTAAATAAAAACTTGTTTCTAGTGATATGACTAAGCATATCGCATAGCATGACAGAAGATGTATTATGTCAAAAACATAGACAGTTTTCAAGTGTAAAAAATGTATACATAATATCATAATGCAGTAGCAAAACATGTAGAATAGTCAAGATATTGAGATATCATAAGGAAAATGTCAAAGTCAACTGGTGTTCGTTATATCTTAAAAATTTCATAATGCATACAGACAAAAATTCTACTTTCGATAGGAAAACAATCATACAAACACAAAAAATGGAAAATGTGCACGGTCTGATATATAACAAGAAAAGCGACCTGCTAACCTTACCTTGCCGGGCATTTGTCAAGAAAAAATACGATCATCATCAGTAAGTAGTCACACAGATATAATTGCATAAGTGGTCATATAAATATCGGGATATGGCATTACCGTGTGAAAAATCATAAAATATGTTCATGCAATAAAGTGTTTAATATTGGAAAGATGGTGATTGCCCTTACTTTTTCTGGTTCTCAAAGTTTCGACATGTACTACATTGGGGTGAGGAATGCTGCGAATTCGATATGGACCTGCGTATAGAAGCTCAAATTTACTGCATCTACTTTTTCCTCTGTTGGATAAATAATGTGTGCGTACTAATATCTTCTGTCCTATGTGAAAGTCACGGCGTGTACAAACCTGTTTTTGCTGTCTTCTCCGGCGCTCTGCGGCACGTTTGATGTTGTTGAGTGCAATGTCGATTATTTCATGGTGGCGTAGTCGACGAGATGTAGGAAAAGATACTAATTCTTTACTTTTGTTGGGTGGTTAAGCATTTTTCAATATAACAGTCGGGGATAACATAGTAGATTCATTTGGTATGGAGTTAATTACATCCTGGAATGAGAGTATGTGCGTATCCAAATCAATATGTCTTTTATGGCAGTATATACTTCACAGTTTACCAATTTCTTTCATCAGTCGTTCAGAAGGGTTCGAAGAAGCGTGATACCTGGATATATAGATCGGAGAAATGTTTCTAACTCATAACATACGTGTCCACATAGCAGATCGAAATTGCGGTCCATTGTAGGAAATTACTTTCAATACATGCCCTAAATGAAATAAAAAATCTTTTACAAATGCATTCGAAATAGTTTTAGCAGTAACTTTGCGAAACGGAGTGAAGGTAACAAATTTTGAAGTGAGTTCAACAGCGACAAACATGTAACAAAAACTTCTATTAGATCTGGGAATCGGATCAAAAATGTCTACAGCGGCCATGTGTCTCAATTTAACGGGTACAATGGGATGTAACGGAGGAATATGTGAAGTCGTGTCTAATTTAGCTTTCTGGCAGATTTTACATGACGTTAAAACTCGTCGAATACGTTTTTCCATGTTGGCAAAATAACTGTTCTATCTCAGTATAAGAAAACATTTCCTGGCTCCATAATGTGCGGACCTAAAATGAGTATACCAAAATAATTTGTTAACAAGTTTGTCAGGAATACATAATAACCAGTTGTTGTCAGGGTGAGAGCGGCGAAACAGAATATTATTGCATACAGTTTAATGGTTTCTAATGGTAACATTATTCTTATCTTGCCAAAGGCGTTTAATTTCTTTCCACACGTTGTCTTTGCTCTGCTCTTGTGCTATGTCTCGTAATGACGATGAAATGAAATTTTCAAATGCGACTTGAATATACATGACGCTAGGATTTGCTATGATCTGTGTAAACGGTAGTATGTCTTCCATAAAGAAAATGCTTAAATCTGGTAAATGCCCATACAACATATAACGTTTCAAGCTCTGTAACAGAATAATTGTGTTCAGCTGGTGACAGAATGCGACTTTCAAAAGCGATGTTTTTAATTACTGAAGTACCGTCTTCTTCAATTTCCTGAACAATGTGTACGCCTAAAGCGGTGTTAGAACTGTCGGTGGCAATGGAAAAATTTCTGGTCGGATCTGGGTGTGATAAAAGTGGTGCGTTCAACAAAGCTTGTTTCAGATTGACAAATTCAGACTGTGCTTGGCTATCCCAGGACCAAATAGAGTTTTTGCCCGTCAATTGGCATAATCTAGGGGTGTCTAAAGCAGAGTAATGAATAAATTTACGGAAAAAGTTAATTAATCCCAAAAAGCTGCGTAGTTGTTTCTTCGTCGTTGGAACAGTAATGTCACGTAAAGCTTGAAGTTTTTCCGGGTCAGGCGCAATACCTTCTGCTGAAAATACATATCCAAGAAATTTTTTGGATATTTTGCCGAAGTGCGATTTGCTAAGATTAACTTTGAGTCCTTGTGCACTAAAAGCTTGCAACAGTTGTTCAAGAATCAGATTGTGTTCAGCCCAGTTAGCTTCGGCGATAGGGATGTCGTCTACATATGTAGTGATTCTGTCTTTGAGTTCTGTCGGAAGTATAGTATTTAAACCGCGAATAAATGCTGCTGAAGAAATTGTTAATCCGAACGGTAATTTGCAAAATTGATAACTATCACCAAAACAGAGAAAAGCTGTGTACTTTCTGCAGTTCGGATGGAGCTGAATTTGGCAAAATCCCGATTTCAAATCTAACGTGGAATAAACAGCAGCACCATGAAATTTCTGTAGAAGTTCTTCTAGTGTGTGTGGGCGATCTGTTTCATTAATAATAATGTCGTTCACATGACGCGAATCAAGTACGAGGCGAAGTGAGCCATCCTTTTTCTTAACAATATGGAGCGGGTTTATGTACGGACTAACTGCCGGTTCAATAATTCCTTGGTCAAGCATAGCTTGCAGTTCTTTCTTAACTTGTTCTCTGTGAATATATGGAATGGGATAATGTTTGGCTTTAAACGTGTCGTGCTCTTTAACTTGAAATTCATACATAAAACCGGACATAGTACCAGGGATGTTATCAAAAACTGGAGCTTGCTGTAAAAGAATATTGCGTAGCTCTGTACGTTCGTCGTCTGTGTTTGCACTGCTTTGCTTTACTTTCTCAGAAATCATTTGCATAACGTCATAGTCGGCTTCGTCTGGTGAATTGTAGTTGTGTACGTACGTATCTGTGAACAATGTGGAATGACAGTCTACGTTACGCGGTGTCGAAATGACCTCTGTTCGATTAATTGCTTGTTCTACTGCAGATAAAGCGTGCTGAAATTCTAATGCCAGTTGTACATTTTCATCCTTTAACATTAAATAGGAATTTTGATAGTCAATAATTGCGCCATGTTGTACCAGAAAATTCGTACCTAAAATAACGTCTGTTGTCAATAAGGGAACAATCCAAAAATTTGAGTGGAACGTATGACCTGCAATACAAAATGATAAGTGTGTCCGTAATTTTACATCTACTCCTTTACTAGATACTGCTCCTTTTACTTTAGTTTTGCCTAATGGTAACGTAGGATAAATATTCTCTTTGTTACATTCGTTGAAGGTTTCTTCATTTATAACTGACACAGGTGATCCAGAATCGATTACTGCTGAAAATGTGGATGATCCAATCTTTACTTCAATGACAGGGTGGGAGATGGTTTTTTGAATAACAGGTTTTTCATTCAAAAGAGTGTCTCGGATGTCGTCAAAAGTAATAACATTTTAGTGAACAACATTCTTCGTGTCAAAAGTAGTGCTTACGTTGATGGAAGATGCAACCTGTACTGTATCTAGTCAAATTCTTTCTGACGTGCCGTTATTTGTGGGAGGATGCTGTGGCATTTCAACTATTTGTACTTTCTGCTATTTCGTCCTGACGCATTGGGCTCGGGATGATACCTACTGTCTGGTTCATTCATGATAATTTGTTGTTGCGGATGATTCTGCTGCTGGTGAGACCTACTGTTATTAAATGTACGCTGAAAATTGTGCTCATTACTTTTACGTCTGTCATGATAGTCATTGCTATACGGCGCGTTGCGATAGGAGTTGAAATGATGTGTTTTCTGTACGTACTGATTTCCTTGTTGCGATGCGTTACTATTTGGTGGAGCCGACGCTATACGTGTAGGTGGCGAAACATTAAAGCTTGGTTGACCTTGCACATTACATTGTTGGTTAGGTATGCTAACCGGCTGGTTTTGTTGTTGTTGTGGGGAAAAACCTCTATTGCTACCAAAACGTGTTTCCTGTTGCTGATAATTTTGACGATACTGATAATTAATATTTTGTCTGTTATTAAAGTTATGGTGGTTGTCGTTCCTGGAGAGTCTATTACCTTTGCTACTGAAATAGCGTGGCTGATCGTAATTACTGTATGTTGGTTGGCCTTGATTATGATGTGAAAAATTTTTGTTTTAGAAAGAATAATCTGATTGCTGAACTTCCAAAAGCTGTAACAGATCTCTAAATGCTGAAATATTTTCTTTCTGCTGTCCTGTTAAAAGTGATACTCTTAACGATCGTGGCAATTTAGAAATACATAATTGGGTAAGTGCTGATTCACTGTATGGCTCACTTAAGTATTGGTTTTGTTGTACCATGTGTTCAAAAAATTGCGTGACAGTGGGAAAATTTGAGTTCTCATAATTCGGTAGGCTAATTAATTGATCCTTGATTCCGCGCTATGTCGTCTTCGACCAATACGCTGACAGAAAAGCATTCTGAAATTCTTCTACCGAGTAACATTGTCTCGCGAACGGTCTCATACGAGTTGCCGGTTCGCCTTCCAAAAAACTGCAAAAAAATTCAAGTTTGTGTGTTACGGGCCAAGTTTGTGGAAGAGCAAAGCTAAATTGTTGTATCTAATCCAAAGGGTGAATCTGTGTTCTGTCATTTTTAAATACCTTAAATTTCCTAACGGATAGAAAGTGATTGTAATCAAAATTTTCGCCTCTGAATGTCTGAACAGGTTCTGGATTGTATGACAATCTGTTTGTCTGTGACTGTTCGGAATCTAAGTCACGTACTCTCTGTAAATTACCTAATTTATACTGGCTGTATGAGTGTGAGAAATGTTCGGAATATGGCGCATGCGGTGACGTGTTAGAGGCTGAAAATTTTTTTATTTCTGTCACTTCTTGCTGTAAAGATGACAATTTTCTACGCAATGTATTGTTGGACGAACCTATCTCACTGACTGTCTGCTGTAAATTTTGGAATACGGGTGTTTGATTAAACGAAACTGGTGAAGTATCGTCTGATTTGATGTCATTGTTATTTTCTATAACGTCAATACGACTGGCCAATTCATCAAATTTTTCAGTCAGTGCTTTTACGTGATCGTCGTTTTTAGTGTCACAAGTATTAATTTGTTTTTGTACTTTACGTGTGGTTTTGTTCAATTTCTTAACGTCTGCTTTGATGGCATCGGGATCCTGTATTAGTTCCAACTTTTCAAGTCTGTTGGACATTGTCTGAAAGTCTAATGTGTGTGTGTCTGTTTTTGTTTTAAGATCGGAGATTTCATTATTTAATTCGGCGTTCAACTGTTTGATTTCGTCTGATACTGTAGCAATATTGTTGTCTACGTATGTTTTTGCTTTCGTAAACATTTTACGCTTATCTTCCTGTCTCTGTGCAGTAATTGTTTCCATGACTTGTCGCTTTACTTTATTCTGTTCCTGTATAAATTTACTGTAACGCGTTTCACTGTTTTGTAAGTGGCGATTAAAACGTTCGTCAATTTGGCTTTTCTGTTGGTCACATTTCGTGTCTACTTTCGCATCCAGTTTGCGTGAAAGTTCTGCTGACATTAACTTGAACTCGTCGCGAACTGTGTTGCGTTTTCTGAACATTGTTTAGCAACTGCACTAATGTCATCTCTAAGTAATTTTGTTGTAGCTGCTTGCGTATTACTTAATTCTTGTCCAACAGATCTAATTTATTCACTACTGTTCCTAGCACAAGCCTTAATTTCCTCGTGTAATTGTTCTTTAGTATCATGACATTGCACGGCAACGGCTGTAATCTGTTCACTAAGCTGTTTGAAATTGTTGTCTTGTTTTTCATTAAGTTGTTCGTTCGATTGATTAAGGTTATCCTGCTTTTCATTCAACTGTTTGAAATTTTCATTAAGTTGTTTGTTCGATTCATTAATTTGTAGCAATAATGCCATAACTTGATCCATGCCAAAATTAGCTACTCTATTCTCTGTACTGTGTGATGGTGTATCTGCTTGTGCCACGTTTTGTGTAACCATTTGGTCATTATCTGATTCTAGAAAAGGTTTGCCAATTGGATGTCCACTGTTGGTCACTACACCGGAATCAAATAAATCTGACATATTTTGAGTACATTGTTCACCTTCGTTAGAAACGTTTGTCTGTTCACTGTGTAAATTTTGCCAATCATGTGTGTCAAACTGGACAGCGTTCATTGTAAGGGATCGTGCCGCGTCATCAATTGCCGTTAAATTAAGTGTGGACATAACCGAATGTGTTTGTTCATCATCTGGATGAAAATCATTACTAGTGATCGGCACGCACTGATTATCTGTAATTAGAGGATTATCACTATTACACTGACTGTCGCTAGTATTATCGGTCAAATTGTTCGAGTCAGCTTTTTCACTCATTGCACATCGCGATGTACTATTAGCAGTTTTGCGCGGCATTTGCACAAATCAAAGTTAAGCACAAAATGAAACAAAGGCAAAGCAAAAATGGAACAAATACAATTACAACAAAGAGCAATAAATTGCCGATGATCTGTGAAAGGTTGCGCCAGATGCAAACTACATTTAAGTAAATAAGAGCAGATATATAACTGACTACCTCTCACAAATTCACAAAAATACGATCCTGGCCGGTTGTCGACAAGTGTAACGTCCCCACTATAAAAATATATAATAATCTTTCACATTTAGTGTAACCTTCCAAAAAATAAATTGCCTAACCTATCAATAATAAAAATACGACTAATCTCTCAATAAAAAATTTTTGCTCACTTATAACCTTTCAATAATTGACTGTGAATTTAAACTGGGAAATTTTGAACATCAGCAGCGCTGCGTCGTGGCCCTGAAAGATCATTCTGAATAAAAAAATTAAAATTCGTACCTCAATTAAGTCGCCGGAGAACGCATATATATCTGCTCCTATAAGAATTTATTTCTGGCACTGCTAAGTGCAATGCTGGCCGATAGATTTGTCATGTATAAAAGGAAACAACTGATTTTTCTTTTCAATAATCGGGATGACCAAGGATTGGAGAAATTAGTAAATTCTTTAAATTGAAATGAATGATTGTCAAAAGTTACTTTTCATGAGAAAGATTATTATTAAGAGATTTTTTAAAAACATTTACATGGGACATGATATAACAATACTACATATGCGCGAGGCTGCTTTTCCCTTATATTATATCGCTCAGGCTCCGCTATCGCTCCACCACGGCCGGCCCAGCCAACACGATATACCAGATTGCTAGCAAGCAACGTACTGCTACTAACACACAGTTCCTACTGCAGTCAACACTGCTCTTTGGTCTGAGATTCTCTTATAGCTTACGTCTCGCAGGCAGCGCGTGAGCAATCCATCGAAATTACATCTGCTCGAGTGCGCTAACAACAAATTCCTTAATCATGGACCTCATACTAGTGTCTCCATGTTCAGAGAGTTGTTTCGCAGCTTTATACACTGACCAGCAAGAGCATTATGGACACCGATCTACTATCGATATAAACCCATCCAGGCGATAGCAACGACACCTGGCGACAAATGACTGCTAGTCATACACACGCACGGTGCATGTAGTCTCAATGAGCGTGCTGTCCGTGTGTAGAATGGGGAAGGAGCGCGGTTTGTCTGAGTTTGACCGAGGGCGGATTCTGATGGCCCGGAGGCTGGGCACGAACGTTTCGGAAACTGCATGACGTGCAGGGCGTTCTAGGGGTGCTGTGCTGAGTGTGTTCAACACGTGGTGAAACCAAAGTAAAACCAGGTCCACACGTAGGGGGGTTGGGCGGCTACAACTCATTACAAATGTCAGACGCCGTAGGCTGGGCAGACTGGTAAAACAGGACAGGCGGCGAACTGTGGCGGAACTGACATCAGACTTTAATGCTGCGCACAGTACATGTGTATCTGAACAGACAGTACACTGAATACTCCCTAACGATGAGCCTCCGCAACGGACGACCCATGGATGTGCCAACGTTAACACCACAGGGTCGGCATCTACGACTGAAATGGACACATGACCATTGGCACTGGGCGTTGGCGCAGTGGTAGAGCTTTGCATGGTCTGATGAATCTCGATACCTTCTTCATCACGCTGATAGGACGAATCCATCGTCTTCCAGGTGAACAGCTCCTAGACACCTGTACAGTGGTATAGAGTCACGCTGGTGGTCGCTCGATTATGGGCTGGGGAACATTCATGTTGGCATGCTTTGGTCCAGTGGAGCACGTGCCAGGCTCCATGACGGCCAAGGAATATCGTGCATTGGTCGCAAACCATCTACATCCCTTCAGGACCATCATGTTTCACGACCCTAATGGCGTTTTTAAACAAGATAATTACCCATGTCGCTATGCCAGGAATATGAAGGAGTGGTTCGAGTAACACAGTGGCGAGTTCCAATTGATGTGCTGGCACACCAGCCCGCCAGGTCTGAACCGGATCGAACACATCTGGGAGTTGATTGATCGTGGCGTCAGAGCTCATGGCCCCCTGCCCGGAATTTACGGAAAATAGGTGACTTGTGTACGCAGATGTGGTGCCGTCTCCTTCCAGCAACTATCTAGGCCTAACTACTTCCTTGCCACGACGCGTCGCCGCTGTTATCCGTGCCAAAGGTGGACATACCGACTGTTAGGTAGGTGGTCACAATCTGTGTATAAGAACAATCGGCGTGTCACAGTTATAAAAACTGTACTTCTCTATGTTCTAACTTTAAAAGGAGTTATATTCTGATTTGCTCAAAATTTTAAATCGGATGTGAAAAAGTAAAAGTAATTTTTTCGGTGTAATAAAATTCTAAAATAGTTACAGTGGTCTGCCACTAATAATAATAATTCCGTGCAGCTGCTACAGCAAAATGGTTCAAATGGCTTAGAGCACTATGGGACTTAACATCTATGGTCATCAGTCCCCTAGAACTTAGAACTACTTAAACCTAACTAACCTAAGGACATCACACAACACCCAGTCATCACGAGGCAGAGAAAATTCCTGACCCCTCCTGGAATCGAACCCGGGAACCCGGGTGCTACAGCAGCCTAGTAGCCATTGTATAGTTACTGTTTTGTTGTGTTGTGTTGTCAACTAGTTCATTTATTGTTCCGAAGTGAACAATGAAGAAGTTTCCATTGTGGGAACTACTGCAATTCAGAGAATGCGTTTTCCCGTGGTACTTAAGTATATATGATACATACACTCGTGGAAATTGAAATAAGAACACCGTGAATTCATTGTCCCAGGAAGGGGAAACTTTATTGACACATTCCTGGGGTCAGATACATCACATGATCACACTGACAGAACCACAGGCACATAGACACAGGCAACAGAGCATGCACAATGTCGGCACTAGTACAGTGTATATCCACCTTTCGCAGCAATGCAGGCTGCTATTCTCCCATGGAGACGATCGTAGATATGCTGGATGTAGTCCTGTGGAACTGCTTGCCATGCCATTTCCACCTGGCCCCTCAGTTGGACCAGCGTTCGTGCTGGACGTGCAGACCGCGTGAGACGACGCTTCATCCAGTCCCAAACATGCTCAATGAGGGACAGATCCGGAAATCTTGCTGGCCAGGGTAGTTGACTTACACCTTCTAGAGCACGTTGGGTGGCACGGGATACATGCGGACGTGCATTGTCCTGTCGGGACAGCAAGTTCCCTTGCCGGTCTAGGAATGGTAGAACGATGGGTTCGATGACGGTTTGGATGTACCGTGCACTATTCAGTGTCCCCTCGACGATCACCAGTGGTGTACGGCCAGTGTAGGAGATCGCTCCCCACACCATGATACCGGGTGTTGGCCCTGTGTGCCTCGGTCGTATGCAGTCCTGATTGTGGCGCTCACCTGCACGGCGCCAAACACGCATACGACCATCATTGGCACCAAGGCAGAAGCGACTCTCATCGCTGAAGACGACACGTCTCCACTCGTCCCTCCATTCACGCCTGTCGCGACACCACTGGAGGCGGGCTGCACGATGTTGGGGCGTGAGCGGAAGACGGCCTAACGGTGTGCGGGACCGTAGCCCAGCTTCATGGAGACGGTTGCGAATGGTCCTCGCCAATACCCCAGGAGCAACAGTGTCCCTAATTTGCTGGGAAGTGGCGGTGCGGTCCCCTACGGCACTGCGTAGGATCCTACGGTCTTGGCGTGCATCCGTGCGTCGCTGCGGTCCGGTCCCAGGTCGACGGGCACTTGCACCTTCCGCCGACCACTGGCGACAACATCGATGTACTGTGGAGACCTCACGCCCCACGTGTTGAGCAATTCGGCGGTACGTCCACCCGGCCTCCCGCATGCCCACTATACGCCCTCGCTCAAAGTCCGTCAACTGCACATACGGTTCACGTCGACGCTGTCGCGGCATGCTACCAGTGTTAAAGACTGCGATGGAGCTCCGTATGCCACGGCAAACTGGCTGACACTGACGGCGGCGGTGCACAAATGCTGCGCAGCTAGCGCCATTCGACGGCCAACACCGCGGTTCCTGGTGTGTCCGCTGTGCCGTGCGTGTGATCATTGCTTGTACAGCCCTCTCGCAGTGTCCGGAGCAAGTATGGTTGGTCTGACACACCGGTGTCAATGTGTTCTTTTTTCCATTTCCAGGAGTGTATATCTCAGTTTTACTGTCATCGATGCAAGGTACAAAGTATGTGTGAAGCGGGTGGACTATTTGAGGAACAAATTGTTCATTCATTCGCTCCACAAGCTGTTAAGTTCCATCTCATTGTGTCATGCGTTAATGTTAGTATTTCAAAAAATGTAATAATTTCTAGTTGATGTAATCAGTATTAATTTTACGAAATAGTGTTGAAGGTAATGATCTTTCAAAAATAACAACTGCATCCCTTTTGGTTTCACTGTTGTAAAGCTGCGCTTCACCCTTCAGGAATAATTACCCATAGGTTGGGGACCGCTGATCTAGGGGCAACTAGAATCTGAGGAGTACTTTTGAAGGAAATTTTCAGTAACAGGGCAGCTTATGACCTGGAAGCTAGTGTTTCTTAGTGTGCGCTGCTCGTTGAGCATCACTGTACTTTTTCAGGAGGGCGTAAATCACTATTTCTTCACATGTGTCTTTTAAGTACCCCGTCTTCATTGTATGAAGACCTAACAGGGTGTTTTCTATACTGTGCACCTAATGACTACCTTGTAGGAGATGAGTTGCGAAGACGGATTTTCTTCTGATGTTTTTGGTATGTTGCTAGCAGGTCTCAAGGCTGTGGGTGGTCATAGGACCAGGTCCATAGAGGGTTCCCAACAGGAAACTTTATTTACCAGGCATCGAAACAACTAACAGCTGAGAGACACAATGATATTACAACTTACTATTTGTTCAATTCATACATAAAATCAAAACTTCAGAAAACTCTTGCAAAGCAACAGACGTAACGTTTAAGAATATGTATTGTAATTCAAGAGATTTGGCAGTGACTTGCTACAGCATGGGAATTTTTTTTGAAGCTTGGAACTTATGCTTTTGCTTGGGACAAAATTAAGTTGCAAAATATAATGTTTTTTTAAAAAAAAAAGAAAGAATAAGAAGTTTTAAGAAAAGTTTTTATATTAAGCTAGTTCAATGCAAATATATTAGATAAAATTATTTGATATGGGAGAAGCATTATTTATCAGCTACAGTTTTTAAGTCAGAAAAAATTTCTATTACATTAGTGCTCAGACTTAGCAGCGTTCCGCGGTTGTAAACCCATTTAATTGTACTTGTCACGCGGCAACGCTTGAGCCCAGACGGCTTAGAAGGCAACAAGTTCCTTCTATGACTCACCAACAAACTATTAGTACATGGCCAGTTTTACGCCAACTATGAAGCCGGCCAACCTTTTGCATGCAAGATGATAAATCGGATATTAACTTACAACATTGCAAGCAGTTAACAAGTCCGAAGTACTTAAAGCAAATCGCAATACTTTAAAGCATGTAAGGGATTTTCATTGCAACATTAACCATCAAATGATTTAAGAAGGAGGCTTACTGAAACACTCCAGCAATGGTCAAAGCAGAAAAAGCTCAGCTCATTATAGGGTTCACAATTAAAACGGCATTGCATAATTTGAGCTGCTATTCAGTAGAACATACTTCAAATAACGTGACAAACTTTACTACAGTCGCGCTTTTAGAACTTCCGAGGCATTGGGCTTGAAATAAACAGATATTGCTCGAGGAAAGTATCCAGAACGCAAACTCTATCCAGTTTGAACAGTTTGCACAGCTTTCGTAACTTAGACGAAGTAAATTACACAATACACGCCTTTGACACACAAAATACCGCAGCACATTTGAGGTACCGCACATCAACGCTAAAATCTTAAAGGGCCACCCAACAGTAACTCGTACAAGAACGACACTCAGATTTAGGACGGGTGGTAGGGACAGAGCATCGAGTGTCATTATACTGAGTGCACTATCCGAAAATTACCTCGAGCAATTAAACAGAGAACCGACTCGTGGAGATAATATCTTGGACCTACTGATGAAAAACAAACCCGAACGTTTCGACTCTGTAAGCGCAGAACAGGGAATCAGTGACCATAAGGCCGTTGTAGCATCCCTGAAAATGGAAGTTAACAGGAATATAAAAAAAGGGAGGAAGGTTTATCTGTTTAGCAAGAGTAATAGGAGTCAGATTTCAGACTACCTAACAGATCAAAACGAAAATTTCTGTTCCGACGTTGACAATGTTGAGTGTTTATGGAAAAAGTTCAAGGCAATCGTAAAATGCGTTTTAGTCAAGTACGTGCCGATAAAAACTGTGAGGGACGGGAAAAACCCACCGTGGTTCAACAAAAAAGCTAGGAAACTACTGCGAAAGCAAAGAGAGCTTCACTGCAAATTTAAACGCAGCCAAAACCTCTCAGACAAACAGAAGCTAAACGATGTCAAAGTTAGCGTAAGGAGGGCTATGCGTGAAGCGTTCAGTGAATTCGAAAGTAAAATTCTATGTACCGACTTGACAGAAAATCCTGGGAAGTTCTAGTCTTACGTTAAATCAGTAAGTGCATCGGCATATCCAGACACTCTGGGATGATAATTGCACTGAAACAGAGAATGACACCCGTAAAGCTGAAATACTAAACACCTTTTTCCAAAGCTGTTTCGCAGAGGAAGACCGCACTGCAGTTCCTTCTCTAAATCCTCACACGAACGAAAAAATGGTTGACATCGAAGTAAGTGTCCAAGGAGTAGAAAAGCAACTGAAATCACTCAACAGAGGAAAGTCCACTGGACCTGACGGGATACCAATTCGATTCTACACAGTACGTGAAAGAATTTGCCCCTCTTTTAACAGTCGTGTACCGCAAGTCTCTACAGGAACGGAAGGTTCGAAATGATTGGAATAGAGGACAGGTAGTTTCAGTTTTCAAGCAGAAAACTATAGGCCTATATCTCTGACATAGATCTGTTGTAAAATTTTAGAACATGTTTCTTGCTCGCGTATCATGTCATTTCTGGAAACCCAGAATCTACTCTGTAGGAATCAACATGGATTCCGGAAACAGCGATCACGTGAGACACAAACTCGCTTTATTTGTTCATGAGACCCAGAAAATATTAGATACAGGCTCCCAGGTAGATGCCATTTTCTTTGACTTCCGGAAGGCGTTCGATACAGTTCCGTACTGTCGCCTGATAAACAAAGTAAGAGCCTACGGAATATCAGACCAGCTGTGTGGCTGGATTAAAGAGTTTTTAGCAAACAGAACACAGCATCTTGTTCTCACTGGAGATACGTCTACAGACGTTAAAGTAACCTCTGGCGTGCCACAGGGGAGTGTTATGGGAACATTGCTTTTCACAATATATATATATATATATATAAATGACCTAGTAGATAGTGTCGAAAGTTCCATGCGGCTTTTCGCGGATGATGCTGTTGTATACAGAGAAGTTGCAGCATTAGAAAATTACAGCGAAATGCAGGAAGATCTGCAGCGGATAGGCACTTGGTGCGGGGAGTGGCAACTGACCCTTAACATAGACAAATGTGATGTATTGCGAATACATAGAAAGAAGGATCCTTTATTGTATGATTATATGATAGCGGGACAAACACTGGTAGAAGTTACTTCTGTAAAATATCTGGGAGTATGAGTACGGAACGAAGTGGAATGACCATATAAAATTAGTTGTTGGTAAGGCGGGTGCCAGGTTGAGATTCATTGGGAGAGTCCTTAGAAAATGTAGTCCATCAACAAAGGAGGTGACTTACAAAACACTCGTTCGACCTATACCTGAGTATTGCTCATCAGTGTGGGATCCGTACCAGGTCGGATTGACAGAGGAGATAGAGAAGATCCAAAGAAGAGCGGCGCGTTTCGTCACAGGGTTATTTGGTAAACGTGATAGCGTTACGGAGATGTTCAGCAAACTCAAGTGGCAGACTCTGCAAGAGAGGCGCTCTGCATCGCGGTGTAGCTTGCTGTCCAGGTTTCGAGAGGGTGCGTTTCTGGACGAGGTATGGAATATATTGCTTCGCCCTACTTATACCTCCCGAGGAGATCACAAATGTAAAATTAGAGAGATTCGAGAGCGCACGGAGGCTTTCCGGCAGTCGTTCTTCCCGCGAACCATACACGACTGGAACAGGAAAGGGAGGTAATTACAGTGGCACGTAAAGTACCCTCCGCCACACACCGTTGGGTGGCTTGCGGAGTATAAATGTAGATGTAGATCCTGGATGAGAAAACAGCTTACCCACCAGAATTAACGCAGCTGACAGTGGCAGCGGCAGACAGAAGTCTTGGCTAGGTGACAGGATGCAGACGGTTGTTTCAGACCTCTGCACGGCTACACTGTCCTCCAGACGCAGCAACGCCCCAGTTCCGCTATTAGCGTGAAATCTTACGCCTCATCGTCCACTCACGAGCATTGCTTCCGTATTCGGAGAAAAACTCCTCGTTCGTACGGCCCACCATCGACCACGGCACAACCGATACGGCAATGACGACGATTGACAGAGTAACCAGCGTAACTTGTAACACGTCTCTCCTCTGCGCCGACTCTCCTTCGAATCATTCCGCGCGTGCCTAGACAGGCGATCGCGACCAATCGCACCGCGGCAAAGTGCAGGCACAAGAAAGAGGCAACACACTAATTACTGCAGAGATAAGATACGGCTCAACCTCCCCATCCCCCTCCCCCCACTGTTAAAGCGGAACTGGTGGTGAATGCCCAGAATCTCCTAGGGTCATGGAAGCCTCTTAGCCACCAAAAAAGGTCCTACAAAACGTGGTAACAATATTTTCGTGGTGCCTTGACTGCCCTGACTTCGCGCTCAGAAGTTTTTTAAGAAAACTTCACTGCCTTTCTTTGAAACGTATTGTGTCTGATGTAACTACCCATAAAGGCAGAGCAGCAGATTTTGTACATGCCGCCGTCTTGGTAATGCACTGCGTTGTGTTAACGTTGTGTGTTAACAGATGTAGCAGAGGATATTGCGATTTATACCCATCGTATAACTTGTTTCCAAAAGGACTGCAGCCTTTATTCGTCATTTGGCCGTATAATGAGGGCCATATTTTCCTAGGTAGCAGAAGAAATCGTAATGTACACGTCTCGTATACACGAAGACAAGCAGTAGAAACGCTCGCTGTGTGTGGGAAGGCATTATCTGGCTGAAAAGTAAGTCCACGTTGGCTTTTGAGGAGGAGAAACAAAACTGGGAGTAGAATATCGTCGACGTACCGCTGGGCTGCAAGCGTGCCGCGGATGTCAAACTAAAGGGAGCCAGCCATGAAAAGAAATGATGACCATGTGGTCAAATAGTGGTTTACCAGAAGCTCCATTCTCCATGGATTTTACAGTTTTGGCTTTTAGTTGCAGTTGAACAATAGTGTGTGGACAGTGACGTGGCAGTGAATTACCTGTTACATACGAGGTGCGGCTAGAAAAAAACCGGACTGATGCTGGAAAAAACATTTATTTACAATTATTTACAATTTCATGTTATCTCCTTCAATGTACTTTCCTCCTCGGTCTCTACACCGCTCCATACGAATTTTCCAGTGTTCATAGCAATGCTGCAGATCATTTTCGGTAAGTCCATACATTACTTCCGTCGCTTTTTCTTTTACTGCTTCAACAGTCTCAAATCTAGTTCCTTTCAAAGCTGACTTGACTTTAGGGAAAAGAAAAAAGTCACAGGGGACCAAATAAGGTGAGTAGGGTGGATGATCTAAGATGGGAATGTTGTGTTTTGCCAAAAACGTCTTCACTGACAACGCACTGTGAGCTGGGGCATTGTCTTGGTGAAGGATCCATGACTTTTTTCTCCACAAATCGTTCCGTTTTCTCCGTACTCGCTCACGTAGGGTAGCCAGGACGCTAATGTAGTAATGATGATTCACTGTTTGTCCCTCTGGTACCCAATCAATGTGCACAATCCCTTTGATGACAAAAAAAAACAATCATCATTGCCTTGAATTTCGATTTTAACATTCGTGCTTTTTTTTGTCGTGGAAAACCAGGAGTTTTCCAATGCATCGATTGGCGTTTAGTTTCGGGATCGTAAGTAAAAAACCACGATTCATCGCAAGTAATAACATTTTGTAAGAAGGTGGGATCACTTTCAATGTTTTCCAGGATGTCAGAACAAATCATTCTTCGGCGTTCCTTCTGTTGAATTGTGAGACACTTTGGAACCATTTTTGAACACACGTTGTTCATGTTGAAACTTTCATGAAGAATCTGCCTAACACTTTCCTTGTCAACTCCTGTTAACTCAGACACTGCTCTGATTGTTAAACGGCGATCTTGTCGAACAAGTTTACCGATTTTTTCAATGTTTGCATCAGTTTTTGCTGACAATGGTCTGCCAGTGCGAGTGTCATCACTGGTGTCTTCGCGGCCATCTTTAAATCGTTTAAACCACTCATACACTTGTGTTCGCGATAAACAATCATCGCCGTACACTTGTTGTAACATTACAAACGTTTCACTTGCAGATTTTCCTAGTTTGAAACAAAATTTGTTGTTAACACGCTGTTCTTTCTGTACACTCAACATTTTCCGACACACAGACAAAACGTTAACTACTTAAAACAGACGCCACGGGCAGACTGAGTGCAGGAGGCAGATGAAACTCGAGCAGTAGGCGGAGCGAGAGTCACGTGACAGGCCACGCGACTTTCAGCCTTATTGCATTCGTTTTATTGTTTCACCAATACTAGTCCGGTTTTTTTCTAGCCACACCTCGTAAACTCTGTTCTTGCTGCCTCTGGGCTGAAAGCAAAGGATAGATAGGGACGCTCTAAGTAGTCGAAAGATTACTCATTGTAATTAAATTTTGTGCTATGTATAATAAATTTTTATTTGCTTTCTGTCACAACTCAGACTGGGCATCACTGTACTAGTTATGGCTTCTGGACATTGCTCATTTTTTCTACAGATAGTTATCAAGTTGATGGTGATCAGAGTAGATGCACTATCTCGCGCTGATTCCGTCGTGAAACAACTTGATCTTGTAGCATTTGCCAGCACCCAGGAAGAGGACAAAGACGTGAAGGCATGCATTGAAACATAGTCAGGCTTACAGTTCCGACGCATCCAGTATTGACTTCGAACACAGCGCTACACTGCGGCATATCAGCGCTACATGTGTGGTCATTCGTTACGGCACATTTTTGAAAACAGTTTAGTCTCTTGACAACTTCTCTTACTCTTCAGTAGGACTACTGTATGACTAGCTTTGTAAGTTATTTGCTTTGTAAGTTATTTGCTCACCAGTGCAGTGCTTCTCAGTGCAAAAAAGTTAATCGGCACATAACATTCACCCCACCAAGGTAACACTTTAAACATGTCCACACCGACATCATGGGACCTTTTCCACCGTCAGAAAGGTACCAATATTACCTGATGGTCATTGACTATTTCTCTCATTGTTTCGAAATCTAAAAAAAAAAAAAAAAAATGGTTCAAATGGCTCTGAGCACTATGCGACTTAACTTCTCAGGTCATCTGTCGCCTAGAACTTAGAACTAATTAAACCTAACTAACCTAAGGACATCACACACATCCATGCCCGAGGCAGGATTCGAACCTGCGACCGTAGCGGTCGCTCGGTTCCAGACTGCAGCGCCTAGAACCGCACGGCCACTCCGGCGGGCTTTTCGAAATCTATCCCATGAAAGACACAATTGCAGCAGATGAAGTGTTGATCTTCTTCTGTGAGCGGATCCCCCACTTCGGCATTCCTCTCCATGTTCATATTACAAGCCAGCTGAAGCAATACAAGACATCTCTTTGAAGCACTCTCATCATTGCTCGGCATGAGCCATATTCGAGCCTGTGCCTGCTACCCTGCCGCTAATGGTCTTGTGGAAGTGTTTCATCAGCGGTTGAAGGCCTCGCTCAGATGCCATGTCGCAGAACATTGGACTGACAGACTGCCTGTTGTTCTACTAGGATTCCGTACAGCTTTCAAAGATCTCAATACAAAAACGGCTGCGTGTATGAGCAGACACTTCGACTACCGCGAGAGTTCTCTAGTGACACATCAAGGAGTAGTACTGAAGCCTCAGAGTTTGTACATCTTCACTCGCTGATCCGCAAGCTCTGTCCTGCCGTTTCAAAATAACTTTTCACTCAATGACCATCTGTTTTGTTTTAAAATAATGCAAACAGATTTTCGTTCTACTCAACGCTTTGCCTAATCGTCTCTAACTACCTGTAACGTCTCTTAGCAAAAGACGTATTATGTAATAAAGAGAAAGCGTTAGGTGTCATGTTTTGTTCTTGTATAGAATTATGTACTGTTTTTTTTATTTAGATAGTATCTGTGTCGGCGAGTACTGAAACCGCCACAGACGATACTTATTAAATATCAAAGAAAGATGAGAATATGTGACTACCATAAATAGTACAGAACGAACATTAATTTCTCTGTCGTCTTCTTGGAGTTACGTGAGTAGGAAGAGCCTGTGACGTTATATTGTACGCTTGCGTAGCATTCTTTTGTCAAGATTGTGAGAGGGACGCCATTAGACATAGCTTGGCAAAGGTGTGTAATAACTTGATTTGTTTAAATGTTTTGAATAGAGTTACTTAGTGAAACCTTGCATTATGATTTGTAATAAGCTTGCCTGGTATTTTATCCCATCCCTTTAAGAAATTTTCAGTTATTTAAATATTACTCGTGGCGCAGAGCTGCGCTACGAACGAACGAGCCGCTGCCGCGGCGCATTCAAACTGCATTAAATGAAATCAATCATACCGCAAAGAAGCGGGCAGGTAATAGTGAAGTAAAATTATTTCTTTCAGCTTTCGGAATTGCAGAGGAGAGCAGCAGATTTTATGATGTGTTTTACAGGTTGACGCGGGCTGCTGATAATATATTATTAACAGTGCAAAAAGATAATTTACCTTCATAACATAAAAGAAATTTTGCTGTGCGTAGTTCTGGTCTGGCCAACCTTATAGTAAGTATAGTAGTCAACGTCCGAGCAATATAGATACTGAGGAACAGCCATTAGTTAGTGCAGGAAATGTAGAAACGGGTGCATTAAGCAGTACAAGTACTCTCTTTGAGGATATACCATGCGAAAATGTGGGAGCAGAGTCACAGGACGTGGTGCCACCGCCCACCAGTGCCCAAGGAGATGTAGATAAAGAAATTGTACCACCCTCAGAAAAGCAGGAACCATAGAGTGGTAATCTGCCTGGTGGGTATTCACTTCAGGCAATATTAGAGCGCGTGCTGGATTACCAGTCAAAATTTGCGCAACAACAAGCTGAAAAGGACGAAAAAATTGAGATCTTTCTCGCACAGCAAGCTGAGCGAGATCGCCAGCTAGAGGAAAAGTTTCTTGCCCAGCAGGCTGAGCGGGATCGCCAGCAAGCTGAGCGGGATCAGCAACTTGTGCAATCGTTAGAAATTATGAAAAAAGAGATTGCTTGTATGAAACAGAATTATGAGTCGATACCTAAGCAAAGGAGAGCGAGATCGACAAAAATATTAATTCTAACGTACAAGCAGCCATGGCAGATAGAGATTCCGAATCGTTCAGTACCGCGGTAAATAGTCAAGTACAGAACGACGTGCAAACTATCAAACAAATACTCAGTGAGGATAGTCTGCAGTGGCAAGTGAATATTAGCAAACGAATATCCGATTTGGAAAAGGGTTTAGCACGGAGCAGCAAACATCTTGAACATGAAACTATGTCGCCAACAGCCAATGTTTTTGGCAACGCACAAACTTGTATGCGACGCAACAATGGTGAATCTTTAGGCGATAATGCGAAGAGCTGTAGCTTCGGTTCGGAGCACACAGCCTATGTCCCACGAGCAAACCAGTATAGTCCAAAAATATTGGTTGAAGAAAGTTTGATCAAAAATAGGCAGTTTCAAACGTTTACTACTGAACGGAAGTCAGTACGCCCAGTAGTATTCATAAAAAGCTTTAGAAATATCTTGCCTAGTGGGTGGAACGAAGCACAGAAAATTAAATACGCAATGTCATACATTCAGGGTGATGCAGCGTTGTGGGCTACGGAAGTAGCAGGCAGCTGCGTGACGTATGAACAGTTCGAAAGGGCGTTTTTGTCGAAATACTGGTCGCCTTGTATACGAGAGCGGCTAAGAAAAGAAGTATACAATCCCGAACCGTACTCACCCCGTCTTGGGAATCTGAGACGGTATTTCGAGAAGTATATAAACAAGACGCGCTACTGGGATGAGCCTATCTCACCAAGAGACATAATAAGACTCCTGAAATCACATTTACCCATTCATATCAAAGAGAAACTAATACACGTACCAGAGAACGACATGGAACATTTCCTGTCTGTTCTAGATTCAATCAGGAAGATGCAAAAGTAGCGTGTGATCACTCACGGAAAAATGGATCAGGGTGTAAACATGACAGAAATAATAGTGCACAAAACCACAACCATGGAAATGGTGGGGGCGGTAACAAGCGGCAAGAGCACTCGCAAAATGGTAATAATGGTAGAAGTCAGAACGGGTATGGACAGCCGTCCCATAATAAAAGGCGTCGATTTGACGACCGGTACGATTCCGGACTGCCAGGGACCACCCGCTGGAAAAATGCGCGAGGTCAGTGGCATAGCAATTACAGCGGCAGTAATCGCAATTGGAATCAGAATCAGCGACCAAGCCCAGAACGGCAAGGTAATGACCGGTACGATAACAACAGACCACCACTGCAAAACGCGCCTACTGAACAGTCGTGGCGGCCTACAAATCAAAACGTACACATAGTAGAGTTCGCGGACAGTAGCCGTCCAAGTACCTCGCAAGCAAGCCATCCAACAAACTAGAATCGGCCACGATATGCTCTCCGTCGCTGGCCGACGGGTGGAGTGAGAGCAACACGAATGACAATAATATGCCTGGAATACATATGCTGCGATACAACGACGGTATCAGTATGGATAAAGATCTACTGGCCGAACCGCATGAATGTAATAAAGATAGCAATGAAAATGTGCAAGCCGTAATAGAAGCGAAAATCAATGATGTTGCAGTGAATATAATCATCGACACAGGTGCCTCAGTGTGTGTAATGAGTACAGAATTTGTTATCTCCCCACGGAAATTTACCCTCTACCACGCAATAATTAATAATGGTCAACCAAATCATCCACATTTATTCACTTTTGGAAAGTATCTGATCGGATTTCTAGTAATATATGCGCCGACAGCTCGTCGACGCCAAGGTATTTTTCTAGTAAGATTATTCTTTGGAATAAAAGAAATACAGAGATGTATTCTCCATGGTTATTATAGAGGGAGAAGGAGTACAGCTTCGGAAGTATCTGTTGGAAGATTGTCGGGTTGCTAAAAGAGACATATTTGCTCTTCTTCTCGCTAAAGCAAGCTATTAAAGTTTGTGCCACTAGCGGGTTATTGGTGGATAGAGAAAAACGGTAAACGAAAATTAAGTAAGACTCTGAATCAACAGAAAACGGAACATGTAATGGAGATGGATTGAATATACTATTTTCCTCAGAAATAAGGTTTGTGACCCTTTTATTCTAGAGTGAATGACGAATGAGTTCTCTGTCTGAATCATTGATGATTGCCTTGGCCCTGTAATTAGTGGGGAAGTTTCAGCTGTGACGAAGAGAGCCTGCAGTCACCGAATTTTGATAAAATCGTCCAGAAAGGCTTCGTCCACATCTGAAATTCTAAATCTGTCGTAAAAATGAACGAATGGTTCAAACGATCGATTTTTCCCAACTGAATGCAGCGCTTAACAATAATAACAAATGTAAAGATCTTTTCCAGCAAACCAGCCGCTGAATATTAAGACGAAGGGCTCCACCAGAGATTCTATTGGGCTGATTCCACGTAAATGATATAATATATTTAAAACTGTACACAGATAAAGGACAGAGAGAGAGAGAGAGAGCGAATGAAATTCGAGAAAATACTCAGAATCCTCCATTAGCATAATTGTTTGCCTGTCTTATCACGGATCAGCCTCAAGATAAAACAGGAGGCCCTAACTGTATTGTACCGATTTGTGTGTGAGAGTGAAGGGGTAATAAAGGCGACAGATACACCTCTGTACAGACAAAACATTACACCAAGTTAGCGGCAAGCTGCATTCACATACTTTCATTAATTACAGTAGAATTCATTATAATGGCCAATCCGTGACAGGACACGTTTTTGGACGTTGTTAAAATAATTTTGTTCTCTGTTTCATGTGAACTACGACGAGCCAACTTAACTGACGCTTGGAAAAGAGAAGAAATACTCGCAGTCACATTCAAGGGATCTACAAATAAGAATGTAAACAACACGCTGGGCACAGAGAAAAGGCCAGATTTATAGTACACTAAGAAAGTAGCCACAGAAGTACTCTTGTGTGAAGGGAGATATATTTATATGGTTTTAACTAGGGCAATGTTTAAGATGAGTCAAGCAGAGCAGAGCAGCACGCAACAGCCTTCAGCTGTTAGCACTGATAATAATGATGTAGTAAGAAGTGTTGTAGAACCGATCGCTACAGATAGCGCAATAGAACGCCCGGTAGACACGGCTGGAGATGTAACAGCAAGTACGCAACATGGATTAGATCCATTGGTAATTATCATGAGACAGATGCAGATGATAACCGAGAGCATGAATAATATGAAAATCGACATTAACGCGAAATTAGCCTCAGTTACTGAAGGGCAAAATGATTTGAATACGAAATTAGCCTCAGTCACTGAAGGGCAAAATGATTTGAATACGAAATTAGCCTCAGTTACTGAAGGGCAAAATGATTTGAATAAGAGATTAGCCTCAGTTACTGAAAGGCAAAATGATTTGAATAAGAAATTATCCTCAGTTACTGAAGGGCAGGAAAATTTGAAAATCGACATCAATACGAAGTTAGCCTCAGTTACGGAAGGGCAGGAAAATTTGAAAGCTGAGATTAAGCAGCAGTTACAAGATAGTTTTTCCGAATTAGAGCAGCGGATAGAGACGAAGACAAACGAACTTAAAGATCGGGCCGAAGAGACGGAACGAAAATTAACTGCACAAATAGAATTGGTGAAAGCTCAATGTGAGGAATCTACTCACCGCGTACGTGTAGAAATGAAGGAGTATGTGGCTATTAAGATAGATACCGTACGGGAACAGGTGGAAATGGTTCCGCAATTAGTACAAAAGCAAGATGCCATGTCATGTGCAATTGCGCAACTTCCTGAATTGGCACGTACGCAGACTAACCTAAAGGAAAGTGTTGGACATCTGACAGAGCGTCAAGATGTTATAGACCACCAAATTAATGTATTAACGGGTAAATTATCCGAAATTACATCAGAAAACAAAAGGCTAATGTGTGAAAACGTTGAGCAAAATGTTAAAGCAGCATTCCAGAGTCTATGTGGCAAACAGGATGAGAATTTGTTTGCGAAAGGACTTGAGGAAGTGTGACAGCAGTTAGGTGCTGATTTCGAGCATTGGAAACAAACGATAGAAGAGTCGCTACGCGTTTCACAACAAGGCTCAGAACACATGAATACAGGCCAGCAGCAGAAGTTGGCAGCGACTATAGAGCCAGTTACTGCACATTCGCACACGATACCGACTTGTGTAAGTAACTCAAATATTAAATTGCCACGAGCTAGTTGTTCGCGTGAAGTTTTATCTGAAGGAGATTACGAAAGCCTTTGCCATGCCGAAGAAAAAATGATAAAGCATCGGCAATTCCAGATTTTTAACACTGACAAAAGGGGGGTCCATCCGATTGTTTTTATTCGAAGTTTCAGAGGAGTGCTACCCAGAAATTGGTCGGAGTGGCAGAAGATCAGTTTCGTGACAGGATATATACAAGGTTCGGGGGCGATCTGGGCCTCGGACATGACTTCTGTTTGCTCGACATATGACGATTTTGAGAAAGCGTTTTTAGCAAAGTTCTGGTCAGAAGGGGTACAGGAACGCCTAAGGCAGGAGGTGCTCTATCCGGAGCCTTTCTCCTTTTCGAAAGGAAGCCTTAGGAAGTATTTTGAGAAATATATAAATAAAACTAGATACTGGGACAGACCTATGCCCTTGCCAGACATAATAAACATACTTAAGGCAAGACTACCAACTAGCATCCGGAATCAATTAATCTACGGCAACGATAAAGACTTGGAGTCGTTCCTCACGACGTTAGACCATATAGATATTATCGAAGAGAACAACCAGAAATCCCGTAATAACAGATTCCAATACAGGGAGATAGAACCCCCTCCAAATGGTAGGCAAGGGAATGCACAGAGATCGCTAAATAGTGGAGAAACCCCTCAAAATCTCACTAGTAATACAGGCAATAGTCTTGCGAGGGGCTATCCAAGGAACAACAGGAATGGGAAAAGATACAATCCCGTGTGGGGGAACGAAAGGAATTTCAGACCTCAAGCCTGGAACAATAACAGTAATAGAAAGTGGAATCAACCGGGGGGAATAAACTCAAATAACCAACATCAGTGGGGACGGACATCTGCGAATCAACCGGTAATTACTGAAGTAACGGAAGATGTCAACCACCAGGCGAATCAAAATCCAACAAACTTTTAAGGACCCACTCGTGCCCCGGAGGAGCGGTCAACAATTGGTTGAGGGGCAACAGGATATGTGTACCCATGCTAACGTATAATGATGGACGATTACTGGCAGATGAATTGACCGAGGACTTAGAACCCCAAGATGAGGATAAGGAACAGGTGGCAGTAGCCGAAGTGCAAGTGATTTTGGAGACTGTACCTATAGTGGCGGTTTTAGACACAGCTGCAACCACAAATGTTATTTCGGAGGCTCTATTCAACAAGATCAGAAATATAAGACGAGTACCAATTTTTCCAGTTCAAAATTGCAGAATAATAGGCGCCGTTGGGGCTAGATCGGCTAATGTAAAAGTGCAGTCACTACTTAGTGTAGAAGTCGGAAATGTAGCAATATTAAGCACATTCCTTGTTGTGAAAAATTTGGTGGTAGACTGCATTATCGGATTCGACAGCCTACGTCAATGCGGATGCAGAATAGATTTTAAAACAGGAAAAATTTGGTTAAATGTAAATAAACAAGAAATTGAGTTGGACTTGTTGAAAAAAGAAAGCCTTACCAGAAAATATAATAGTGGGATCAGTGTGCAAGTAATCAGGACGGCACAAAATACTAAACAGCACGTAAATAATGAGTTCCAAGTCAAAGGAGATTTCGGTCAATTAGTGTATGAGAAGTTAAATGAATCCGACTGCATTATTGAAGATCAGAAGAAACAGCTCAAAGAATTATTATTAGCGTATGAAAACGTGTTTGATGAAAGGCCAGGAGTTATTAAGGGATACATATGCCATCTCTACGTTAAGCCGCACGAAACATATTGAAGAACTTTCTATCCTGTTCCCTGGAGGTTAAAGGCTCAAGTTCAAAAGAAAATAGATCGCATGTTGAAATGGGGTTTGATCGAACCCTCTACAAGCCCATACTGCTCCCCATTGTTGGTCGTGCCAAAAGCATATGGGACTGTGAGACTGGTACTCGACGCCAGAGAAATAAATAAAATCATAATTCCAGTGAGAACACATCCGGAAAACATAGACGAACTTATACAACGGTTCCAGGATGTCCAATATTTAACGAGCATTGATTTGCGGAGGAATGGTGTTGCGAGTGACAGAGATGAACGCTCGTAAAAACCAATAAACTGTGTGTGTAGTGTTAGAAAACTTTAAATTGAAATAGTTAATCAGTGACATAGATTATAGAAATAGTGACTAACTATTACTATCAAGTGTTGTAAAGAAGATAGTGGAGATAGGCTTCACCTGTGGTTGGGGTGAACATGGACCTTTAGCATTGCTAATGTCATCAAGATTTATAAAGGATCTAACTGACCTTCAAGAAGAATGAAATGTTTCCCGCAAATGACGCTGAATAATCAAAAGGGATTCCGAGTGACTGTTCATACACTCCTGGAAATTGAAATAAGAACACCGTGAATTCATTGTCCTAGGAAGGGCAAACTTTATTGACACATTCCTGGGGTCAGATACATCACATGATCACACCGACAGAACCACAGGCACATAGACACAGGCAACAGAGCATGCACAATGTCGGCACTAGTACAGTGTATATCCACCTTTCGCAGCAATGCAGGCTGCTATTCTCCCGTGGAGACGATTGTAGAGATGCTGGATGTAGTCCTGTGGAACGGCTTGCCATGCCATTTCCACCTGGCGCCTCAGTTGGACCAGCGTTCGTGCTGGACGTGCAGACCGCGTGAGACGACGCTTCATCCAGTCCCAAACATGCTCAATGGGGGACAGATCCGGAGATCTTGCTGGCCATGGTAGTTGACTTACACCTTCTAGAGCACGTTGGGTGGCACGGGATACATGCAGACGTGCATTGTCCTGTTGGAACAGCAAGTTCCCTTGCCGGTCTAGGAATGGTAGAACGACGGGTTCGATGACGGTTTGGATGTACCGTGCACTATTCAGTGTCCCCTCGACGATCACCAGTGATGTACGGCCAGTGTAGGAGATGGCTCCCCACACCATGATGCCGGGTGTTGGCCCTGTGTGCCTCGGTCGTATGCAGTCCTGACTGTGGCGCTCACCTGCACGGCGCCAAACACGTATACGACCATCATTGGCGCCAAGGCAGAAGCGACTCTCATCGCTGAAGACGACACGTCTCCATTCGTCCCTCCATTCACGCCTGTCGCGACACCACTGGAGGCGGGCTGCACGATGTTGGGGCGTGAGCGGAAGACGGCCTAACGGTGTGCGGGACCGTAGTCCAGCTTCATGGAGACGGTTGCGAATGGTCCTCGCCGATACCCCAGGAGCAACAGTGTCCCTAATTTGCTGGGAAGTGTCGGTGCAGTCCCCTACGGCACTGCGTAGGATCCTACGGTCTTGGCGTGCATCCGTGCGTCGCTGCGGTCCGGTCCCAGGTCGACGGGCACGTGCACCTTCCGCCGACCACTGGCGACAACATCGATGTACTGTGGAGACCTCACGCCCCACGTATTGAGCAATTCGGCGGTACGTCCACCCGGCCTCCCGCATGCCCACTATACGCCCTCGCTCAATGTACGTCAACTGCACATACGGTTCACGTCGACGCTGTCGCGGCATGCTACCAGTGTTAAAGACTGCGATGGAGCTCCGTATGCCACGGCAAATTGGCTGACACTGACGGCGGCGGTGCACAAATGCTGCGCAGCTAGCGCCATTCGACGGCCAACACCGCGGTTCCTGGTGTGTCCGCTGTGCCGTGCGTGTGATCATTGTTTGTACAGCCCTCTCGTAGTGTCCGGAGCAAGTATGGTGGGTCTGACACACCGGTGTCAATGTGTTCTTTTTTCCATTTCCAGGAGTGTATATAATCTCAAGTGCACGCTGAGATGTGTAAACGTGTGAAGGGATGTGTTGAGGTAGTGAATAATGAGTGACGGTTAACGCCGCAAAGATAATTTCCCGCGCAAAACAGTTGACGTCAGCGCGAGAGTTAAAATCGATATAGACGACACAGATATGCTTTGTAAGAGACTCGCACCAAACGCGAGGGTAAACTGATTCATGTTGAACTTTAAAAAGAAAAGGTGTTATAATTAGAAGTTAAGAGTTTTTAATTTATTAATGAATGATTAAAGAAAGTAATATTCATAGAATTAGTAGTTATTTAATGGTTCGTGTTCGTTTGGGAATTTTGTTTGAAAAATCCATTTCCATATAAGTGCATGTATGAACGCCGTATGAATCAGTGAATAAATGAAAGAAGTGAATCCGCATTCCTCAATGCTAATAACTTTTACATCACAGCAATCAAGCGGAGAAATAGATGTATTTAAAATAAAAGAAATTGAGAATAGATAATTTGTATGACTTTTCAAGAAAATGATGGATTATGTCTTTGTATAAAAAGAACTACACTTTCCATTATTCGATGATTTGAGTCCAAAATCTATTGTAAGTTGCATGAATACTTTAAATTACGAAGAACAAATCAGTGATAGAAAATATGTCAGAACTTTTGGACTTATAAGCACAAGTGGGGATGCAAAGTCAAAAAGAGTATTCAAACGAGAGTAAACATGATGATGCTTTTGGGCAACATCATTAGTTAATGGCTAAATTCCTTGAAGTATGTCGTAACAAAAAGGATGCATGAAGCCCTAAGGATTTTGCTTTCAAAAAGGAGAATCTTGGACGGTGCAACCTAACCAGTTCTCTTACAGGAAGAGTTTCCCTTTGGTCATTGCTAATTCTTTTGGAATGAATGTTGCATGTGAATTCGAGTATCCCTTTCCCTTCTATTCTTCCCATTGTGGGCCGCGTAGAAGACCAACTACAAAGGGGGCCGCGTAGAAGACCGACTACAAATGTGGACGTCGGGGACATGCAAGACCCAGGGGAGTTTTAGCACCGCAAGATATTGTCCTAGGAACAAGATTGTAAAACGAAAATTCACGTTATTTATTGTAAAACGTTTTTTTTTTTTTTTTTTTTTTTTTTTTGCTGGAGGCACAAACCACTCTTCTCAAAATAGTGATGTAAATTGATCCCTGTCTTTTCTTTAGAGATCTATTTCAAAATTATTTTTTTTCTTCTATAGGCTTTCCTATCTTCTATGTACCATAGGCTGGGGGTCTAGGCTTAAGAGGTTTTCCAAGGTTTCCCTGCTTAAGAAAGTTCCAGAATGGGTAGACCCTGATAACAGTCTCATGAAAGATCGTCTTCCTTGGTTGTGCACAGCAAACATAACACCTAGATGCACATAAAAGCAATACAGCCGCGGTACCTGTTTCTTCATTTTTTCTGTTTTCAACATTTCTTTTGTTCGTCTGTCTTAAACATAATAATCTCTTTTTCAGTCGGAGGACTGACAATCATCACTTCCGGGTTATCCACACTAATAGACAGCTCGCGAAGTGTGTTCGGTAAATCAAAATTGAGCTCACAAACTTCGCTCGCTGCGAGGGGCATTGTAATCTCCCCACGGAAATTTACCCTCTACCACGCAATAATTAATAATGGTCAACCAAATCATCCACATTTATTCACTTTTGGAAAGTATCTGATCGGATTTCTAGTAATATATGCGCCGACAGCTCGTCGACGCCAAGGTATTTTTCTAGTAAGATTATTCTTTGGAATAACAGAAATACAGAGGTGTATTCTCCATGGTTATTATAAAGGGAGAAGGAGTACAGCTTCGGAAGTATCTGTTGGAAGATTGTCGGGTTGCTAAAAGAGACATATTTGCTCTTCTTCTCGCTAAAGCGAGCTATTAAAGTTTGTGCCACTAGCGGGTTATTGGTGGATAGAGAAAAACGGTAAACGAAAATTAAGTAAGACTCTGAATCAACAGAAAACGGAACATGTAATGGAGATGGATTGAATATACTATTTTGCTCAGAATTAAGGTTTGTGACCCTTTTATTCTAGAGTGAATGACGAATGAGTTCTCTGTCTGGATCATTGATGATTGCCTTGGCCCTGTAATTAGTGGGGAAGTATCAGCTGTGACGAAGAGAGCCTGCAGTCACCGAATTTTGATAAAATCGTCCAGAAAGGCTTCGTCCACATCTGAAATTCTAAATCTGTCGTAAAAATGAACGAATGGTTCAAACGATCGATTTTTCCCAACTGAATGCAGCGCTTAACAATAATAACAAATGTAAAGATCTTTTCCAGCAAACCAGCCGCTGAATATTAAGACGAAGGGCTCCACCAGAGATTCTATTGGGCTGATTCCACGTAAATGAAATAATATATTTAAAACTGTACACAGATAAAGGACAGAGAGAGAGAGAGAGAGAGCGAATGAAATTCGAGAAAATACTCAGAATCCTCCATTAGCATAATTGTTTGCCTGTCTTATCACGGATCAGCCTCAAGATAAAACAGGAGGCCCTAACTGTATTGTACCGATTTGTGTGTGAGAGTGAAGGGGTAATAAAGGCGACAGATACACCTCTGTACAGACAAAACATTACACCAAGTTAGCGGCAAGCTGCATTCACATACTTTCATTAATTACAGTAGAATTCATTATAATGGCCAATCCGTGACAGGACACGTTTTTGGACGTTGTTAAAATAATTTTGTTCTCTGTTTCATGTGAACTACGACGAGCCAACTTAACTGACGCTTGGAAAAGAGAAGAAATACTCGCAGTCACATTCAAGGGATCTACAAATAAGAATGTAAACAACACGCTGGGCACAGACACCTGCACATGCCTGACTCATGTAGTACTATCACCGTCAGAGGGTGGTACGGGACTACAAGTCCCACCGCCACACCTCCAAAGTGAATCGCAGTGACGCAGTCACTGCCCTGTGGAAATTCACTGGCTCACCAACACAGTTAGACCGCAATAGACCGGTGATGCTGTATTGTAACATATCACCCCGGACTACAAGTCCGTTTTTAAAAAAAAAAAAAAAAAAAACTGGGCACAGAGAAAAAGCCAGATCTATAGTACACTAAGAAAGTAGCCACAGAAGTACTCTTGTGTGAAGGGAGATATATTAATATGGTTTTAACTAGGGCAATGTTTAAGATGAGTCAAGCAGAGCAGAGCAGCACGCAACAGCCTTCAGCTGTTAGCACTGATAATAATGATGTAGTAAGAAGTGTTGTAGAACCGATCGCTACAGATAGCGCAATAGAACGCCCGGTAGACACGGCTGGAGATGTAACAGCAAGTACGCAACATGGATTAGATCCATTGGTAATTATCATGAGTCAGATGCAGATGATAACCGAGAGCATGAATAATTTGAAAATCGACATTAACGCGAAATTAGCCTCAGTTACTGAAGGGCAAAATGATTTGAATACGAAATTAGCCTCAGTCACTGAAGGGCAAAATGATTTGAATACGAAATTAGCCTCAGTTACTGAAGGGCAGGAAAATTTGAAAATCGACATCAATACGAAGTTAGCCTCAGTTACGGAAGGGCAGGAAAATTTGAAAGCTGAGATTAAGCAGCAGTTACAAGATAGTTTTTCCGAATTAGAGCAGCGAATAGAGACGAAGACAAACGAACTTAAAGATCGGGCCGAAGAGACGGAACGAAAATTAACTGCACAAATAGAATTGGTGAAAGCTCAATGTGAGGAATCTACTCACCGCGTACGTGTAGAAATGAAGGAGTATGTGGCTATTAAGATAGATACCGTACGGGAACAGGTGGAAATGGTTCCGCAATTAGTACAAAAGCAAGATGCCATGTCATGTGCAATTGCGCAACTTCCTGAATTGGCACGTACGCAGACTAACCTAAAGGAAAGTGTTGGACATCTGACAGAGCGTCAAGATGTTATAGACCACCAAATTAATGTATTAACGGGTAAATTATCCGAAATTACATCAGAAAACGAAAGGGTAATGTGTGAAAACGTTGAGCAAAATGTTAAAGCAGCATTCCAGAGTCTATGTGGCAAACAGGATGAGAATTTGTTTGCGAAAGGACTTGAGGAAGTGTGACAGCAGTTAGGTGCTGATTTCGAGCATTGGAAAAAAACGATAGAAGAGTCGCTACGCGTTTCACAACAAGGCTCAGAACACATGAATACAGGCCAGCAGCAGAAGTTGGCAGCGACTATAGAGCCAGTTACTGCACATTCGCACACGATACCGACTTGTGTAAGTAACTCAAATATTAAATTGCCACGAGCTAGTTGTTCGCGTGAAGTTTTATCTGAAGGAGATTACGAAAGCCTTTGCCATGCCGAAGAAAAAATGATAAAGCATCGGCAATTCCAGATTTTTAACACTGACAAAAGGGGGGTCCATCCGATTGTTTTTATTCGAAGTTTCAGAGGAGTGCTACCCAGAAATTGGTCGGAGTGGCAGAAGATCAGTTTCGTGACAGGATATATACAAGGTTCGGGGACGATCTGGCCCTCGGACATGACTTCTGTTTGCTCGACATATGACGATTTTGAGAAAGCGTTTTTAGCAAAGTTCTGGTCAGAAGGGGTACAGGAACGCCTAAGGCAGGAGGTGCTCTATCCGGAGCCTTTCTCCTTTTCGAAAGGAAGCCTTAGGAAGTATTTTGAGAAATATATAAATAAAACTAGATACTGGGACAGACCTATGCCCTTGCCAGACATAATAAACATACTTAAGGCAAGACTACCAACTAGCATCCGGAATCAATTAATCTACGGCAACGATAAAGACTTGGAGTCGTTCCTCACGACGTTAGACCATATAGATATTATCGAAGAGAACAACCAGAAATCCCGTAATAACAGATTCCAATATAGGGAGATAGAACCCCCTCCAAATGGTAGGCAAGGGAATGCACAGAGATCGCTAAATAGTGGAGAAACCCCTCAAAATCTCACTAGTAATACAGGCAATAGTCTTGCGAGGGGCTATCCAAGGAACAACAGGAATGGGAAAAGATACAATCCCGTGTGGGGGAACGAAAGGAATTTCAGACCTCAAGCCTGGAACAATAACAGTAATAGAAAGTGGAATCAACCGGGGGGAATAAACTCAAATAACCAACATCAGTGGGGACGGACATCTGCGAATCAACCGGTAATTACTGAAGTAACGGAAGATGTCAACCACCAGGCGAATCAAAATCCAACAAACTTTTAAGGACCCACTCGTGCCCCGGAGGAGCGGTCAACAATTGGTTGAGGGGCAACAGGATATGTGTACCCATGCTAACGTATAATGATGGACGATTACTGGCAGATGAATTGACCGAGGACTTAGAACCCCAAGATGAGGATAAGGAACAGGTGGCAGTAGCCGAAGTGCAAGTGATTTTGGAGACTGTACCTATAGTGGCGGTTTTAGACACAGCTGCAACCACAAATGTTATTTCGGAGGCTCTATTCAACAAGATCAGAAATATAAGACGAGTACCAATTTTTCCAGTTCAAAATTGCAGAATAATAGGCGCCGTTGGGGCTAGATCGGCTAATGTAAAAGTGCAGTCACTACTTAGTGTAGAAGTCGGAAATGTAGCAATATTAAGCACATTCCTTGTTGTGAAAAATTTGGTGGTAGACTGCATTATCGGAGTCGACAGCCTACGTCAATGCGGATGCAGAATAGATTTTAAAATAGGAAAAATTTGGTTAAATGTAAATAAACAAGAAATTGAGTTGGACTTGTTGAAAAAAGAAAGCCTTACCAGAAAATATAATAGTGGGATCAGTGTGCAAGTAATCAGGACGGCACAAAATACTAAACAGCACGTAAATAATGAGTTCCAAGTCAAAGGAGATTTCGGTCAATTAGTGTATGAGAAGTTAAATGAATCCGACTGCATTATTGAAGATCAGAAGAAACAGCTCAAAGAATTATTATTAGCGTATGAAAACGTGTTTGATGAAAGGCCAGGAGTTATTAAGGGATACATATGCCATCTCTACGTTAAGCCGCACGAAACATATTGAAGAACTTTCTATCCTGTTCCCTGGAGGTTAAAGGCTCAAGTTCAAAAGGAAATAGATCGCATGTTGAAATGGGGTTTGATCGAACCCTCTACAAGCCCATACTGCTCCCCATTGTTGGTCGTGCCAAAAGCATATGGGACTGTGAGACTGGTACTCGACGCCAGAGAAATAAATAAAATCATAATTCCAGTGAGAACACATCCGGAAAACATAGACGAACTTATACAACGGTTCCAGGATGTCCAATATTTAACGAGCATTGATTTGCGGAGGAATGGTGTTGCGAGTGACAGAGATGAACGCTCGTAAAAACCAATAAACTGTGTGTGTAGTGTTAGAAAACTTTAAATTGAAATAGTTAATCAGTGACATAGATTATAGAAATAGTGACTAACTATTACTATCAAGTGTTGTAAAGAAGATAGTGGAGATAGGCTTCACCTGTGGTTGGGGTGAACATGGACCTTTAGCATTGCTAATGTCATCAAGATTTACAAAGGATCTAACTGACCTTCAAGAAGAATGAAATGTTTCCCGCAAATGACGCTGAATAATCAAAAGAGATTCCGAGTGACTGTTCATACACTCCTGGAAATTGAAATAAGAACACCGTGAATTCATTGTCCCAGGAAGGGGAAACTTTATTGACACATTCCTGGGGTCAGATACATCACATGATCACACCGACAGAACCACAGGCACATAGACACAGGCAACAGAGCATGCACAATGTCGGCACTAGTACAGTGTATATCCACCTTTCGCAGCAATGCAGGCTGCTATTCTCCCGTGGAGACGATTGTAGAGATGCTGGATGTAGTCCTGTGGAACGGCTTGCCATGCCATTTCCACCTGGCGCCTCAGTTGGACCAGCGTTCGTGCTGGACGTGCAGACCGCGTGAGACGACGCTTCATCCAGTCCCAAACATGCTCAATGGGGGACAGATCCGGAGATCTTGCTGGCCATGGTAGTTGACTTACACCTTCTAGAGCACGTTGGGTGGCACGGGATACATGCAGACGTGCATTGTCCTGTTGGAACAGCAAGTTCCCTTGCCGGTCTAGGAATGGTAGAACGACGGGTTCGATGACGGTTTGGATGTACCGTGCACTATTCAGTGTCCCCTCGACGATCACCAGTGATGTACGGCCAGTGTAGGAGATGGCTCCCCACACCATGATGCCGGGTGTTGGCCCTGTGTGCCTCGGTCGTATGCAGTCCTGACTGTGGCGCTCACCTGCACGGCGCCAAACACGTATACGACCATCATTGGCACCAAGGCAGAAGCGACTCTCATCGCTGAAGACGACACGTCTCCATTCGTCCCTCCATTCACGCCTGTCGCGACACCACTGGAGGCGGGCTGCACGATGTTGGGGCGTGAGCGGAAGACGGCCTAACGGTGTGCGGGACCGTAGTCCAGCTTCATGGAGACGGTTGCGAATGGTCCTCGCCGATACCCCAGGAGCAACAGTATCCCTAATTTGCTGGGAAGTGTCAGTGCGGTCCCCTACGGCATTGCGTAGGATCCTACGGTCTTGGCTTGCATCCGTGCGTCGCTGCGGTCCGGTCCCAGGTCGACGGGCACGTGCACCTTCCGCCGACCACTGGCGACAACATCGATGAACTGTGGAGACCTCACGCCCCACGTATTGAGCAATTCGGCGGTACGTCCACCCGGCCTCCCGCATGCCCACTATACGCCCTCGCTCAATGTCCGTCAACTGCACATACGGTTCACGTCGACGCTGTCGCGGCATGCTACCAGTGTTAAAGACTGCGATGGAGCTCCGTATGCCACGGCAAACTGGCTGACACTGACGGCGGCGGTGCACAAATGCTGCGCAGCTAGCGCCATTCGACGGCCAACACCGCGGTTCCTGGTGTGTCCGCTGTGCCGTGCGTGTGATCATTGTTTGTACAGCCCTCTCGTAGTGTCCGGAGCAAGTATGGTGGGTCTGACACACCGGTGTCAATGTGTTCTTTTTTCCATTTCCAGGAGTGTATATAATCTCAAGTGCACGCTGAGATGTGTAAACGTGTGAAGGGATGTGTTGAGGTAGTGAATAATGAGTGACGGTTAACGCCGCAAAGATAATTTCCCGCGCAAAACAGTTGACGTCAGCGCGAGAGTTAAAATCGATATAGACGACACAGATATGCTTTGTAAGAGACTCGCACCAAACGCGAGGGTAAACTGATTCATGTTGAACTTTAAAAAGAAAAGGTGTTATAATTAGAAGTTAAGAGTTTTTAATTTATTAATGAATGATTAAAGAAAGTAATATTCATAGAATTAGTAGTTATTTAATGGTTCGTGTTCGTTTGGGAATTTTGTTTGAAAAATCCATTTCCATATAAGTGCATGTATGAACGCCGTATGAATCAGTGAATAAATGAAAGAAGTGAATCCGCATTCCTCAATGCTAATAACTTTTACATCACAGCAATCAAGCGGAGAAATAGATGTATTTAAAATAAAAGAAATTGAGAATAGATAATTTGTATGACTTTTCAAGAAAATGATGGATTATGTCTTTGTATAAAAAGAACTACACTTTCCATTATTCGATGATTTGAGTCCAAAATCTATTGTAAGTTGCATGAATACTTTAAATTACGAAGAACAAATCAGTGATAGAAAATATGTCAGAACTTTTGGACTTATAAGCACAAGTGGGGATGCAAAGTCAAAAAGAGTATTCAAACGAGAGTAAACATGATGATGCTTTTGGGCAACATCATTAGTTAATGGCTAAATTCCTTGAAGTATGTCTTAACAAAAAGGATGCATGAAGCCCTAAGGATTTTGCTTTCAAAAAGGAGAATCTTGGACGGTGCAACCTAACCAGTTCTCTTACAGGAAGAGTTTCCCTTTGGTCATTGCTAATTCTTTTGGAATGAATGTTGCATGTGAATTCGAGTATCCCTTTCCCTTCTACTCTTCCCATTGTGGGCCGCGTAGAAGACCAACTACAAAGGGGGCCGCGTAGAAGACCGACTACAAATGTGGACGCCGGGGACATGCAAGACCCGGGGGAGTTTTAGCACCGCAAGATATTGTCCTAGGAACAAGATTGTAAAACGAAAATTCACGTTATTTATTGTAAAATGTTTTTTTTTTTTTTTTTTTTTTTTTTTTTTTTTTTTTTTTTTTTTTTTTTTTTTTTTTTTTTGCTAGAGGCACAAACCACTCTTCTCAAAATAGTGATATAAATTGATCCCTGTCTTTTCTTTAGAGATCTATTTCAAAATTATTTTTTTTCTTCTATAGGCTTTCCTATCTTCTATGTACCATAGGCTGGGGGTCTAGGCTTAAGAGGTTTTCCAAGGTTTCCCTGCTTAAGAAAGTTCCAGAATGGGTAGACCCTGATAACAGTCTCATGAAAGATCGTCTTCCTTGGTTGTGCACAGCAAACATAACACCTAGATGCACATAAAAGCAATACAGCCGCGGTACCTGTTTCTTCATTTTTTCTGTTTTCAACATTTCTTTTGTTCGTCTGTCTTAAACATAATATTATCTTTTTCAGTCGGAGGACTGACAATCATCACTTCCGGGTTATCCACACTAATAGATAGCTCGCGAAGTGTGTTCGGTAAATCAAAATTGAGCTCACAAACTTCGCTCGCTGCGAGGGGCATTGTAATCTCCCCACGGAAATTTACCCTCTACCACGCAATAATTAATAATGGTCAACCAAATCATCCACATTTATTCACTTTTGGAAAGTATCTGATCGGATTTCTAGTAATATATGCGCCGACAGCTCGTCGACGCCAAGGTATTTTTCTAGTAAGATTATTCTTTGGAATAACAGAAATACAGAGGTGTATTCTCCATGGTTATTATAGAGGGAGAAGGAGTACAGCTTCGGAAGTATCTGTTGGAAGATTGCCGGGTTGCTAAAAGAGACATATTTGCTCTTCTTCTCGCTAAAGCGAGCTATTAAAGTTTGTGCCACTAGCGGGTTATTGGTGGATAGAGAAAAACGGTAAACGAAAATTAAGTAAGACTCTGAATCAACAGAAAACGGAACATGTAATGGAGATGGATTGAATATACTATTTTGCTCAGAAATAAGGTTTGTGACCCTTTTATTCTAGAGTGAATGACGAATGAGTTCTCTGTCTGAATCATTGATGATTGCCTTGGCCCTGTAATTAGTGGGGAAATTTCAGCTGTGACGAAGAGAGCCTGCAGTCACCGAATTTTGATAAAATCGTCCAGAAAGGCTTCGTCCACATCTGAAATTCTAAATCTGTCGTAAAAATGAACGAATGGTTCAAACGATCGATTTTTCCCAACTGAATGCAGCGCTTAACAATAATAACAAATGTAAAGATCTTTTCCAGCAAACCAGCCGCTGAATATTAAGACGAAGGGCTCCACCAGAGATTCTATTGGGCTGATTCCACGTAAATGAAATAATATATTTAAAACTGTCCACAGATAAAGGACAGAGAGAGAGAGAGAGAGAGCGAATGAAATTCGAGAAAATACTCAGAATCCTCCATTAGCATAATTGTTTGCCTGTCTTATCACGGATCAGCCTCAAGATAAAACAGGAGGCCCTAACTGTATTGTACCGATTTGTGTGTGAGAGTGAAGGGGTAATAAAGGCGACAGATACACCTCTGTACAGACAAAACATTACACCAAGTTAGCGGCAAGCTGCATTCACATACTTTCATTAATTACAGTAGAATTCATTATAATGGCCAATCCGTGACAGGACACGTTTTTGGACATTGTTAAAATAATTTTGTTCTCTGTTTCATGTGAACTACGACGAGCCAACTTAACTGACGCTTGGAAAAGAGAAGAAATACTCGCAGTCACATTCAAGGGATCTACAAATAAGAATGTAAACAACACGCTGGGCACAGAGAAAAGGCCAGATCTATAGTACACAAAGAAAGTAGCCACAGAAGTACTCTTGTGTGAAGGGAGATATATTTATATGGTTTTAACTAGGGCAATGTTTAAGATGAGTCAGGCAGAGCAGAGCAGCACGCAACAGCCTTCAGCTGTTAGCACTGATAATAATGATGTAGTAAGAAGTGTTGTAGAACCGATCGCTACAGATAGCGCAATAGAACGCCCGGTAGACACGGCTGGAGATGTAACAGCAAGTACGCAACATGGATTAGATCCATTGGTAATTATCTTGAGACAGATGCAGATGATAACCGAGAGCATGAATAATTTGAAAATCGACATTAATGCGAAATTAGCCTCAGTTACTGAAGGGCAAAATGATTTGAATACGAAATTAGCCTCAGTCACTGAAGGGCAAAATGATTTGAATACGAAATTAGCCTCAGTTACTGAAGGGCAAAATGATTTGAATAAGAGATTAGCCTCAGTTACTGAAGGGCAAAATGATTTGAATAAGAAATTATCCTCAGTTACTGAAGGGCAGGAAAATTTGAAAATCGACATCAATACGAAGTTAGCCTCAGTTACGGAAGGGCAGGAAAATTTGAAAGCTGAGATTAAGCAGCAGTTACAAGATAGTTTTTCCGAATTAGAGCAGCGAATAGAGACGAAGACAAACGAACTTAAAGATCGGGCCGAAGAGACGGAACGAAAATTAACTGCACAAATAGAATTGGTGAAAGCTCAATGTGAGGAATCTACTCACCGCGTACGTGTAGAAATGAAGGAGTATGTGGCTATTAAGATAGATACCGTACGGGAACAGGTGGAAATGGTTCCGCAATTAGTACAAAAGCAAGATGCCATGTCATGTGCAATTGCGCAACTTCCTGAATTGGCACGTACGCAGACTAACCTAAAGGAAAGTGTTGGACATCTGACAGAGCGTCAAGATGTTATAGACCACCAAATTAATGTATTAACGGGTAAATTATCCGAAATTATAGAAAACAAAAGGCTAATGTGTGAAAACGTTGAGCAAAATGTTAAAGCAGCATTCCAGAGTCTATGTGGCAAACAGGATGACAATTTGTTTGCGAAAGGACTTGAGGAAGTGCGACAGCAGTTAGGTGCTGATTTCGAGCATTGGAAACAAACGATAGAACAGTCGCTACGCGTTTCACAACAAGGCTCAGAACACATGAATACAGGCCAGCAGCAGAAGTTGGCAGCGACTATAGAGCCAGTTACTGCACATTCGCACACGATACCGACTTGTGTAAGTAACTCAAATATTAAATTGCCACGAGCTAGTTGTTCGCGTGAAGTTTTATCTGAAGGAGATTACGAAAGCCTTTGCCATGCCGAAGAAAAAATGATAAAGAATCGGCAATTCCAGATTTTTAACACTGACAAAAGGGGGGTCCATCCGATTGTTTTTATTCGAAGTTTCAGAGGAGTGCTACCCAGAAATTGGTCGGAGTGGCAGAAGATCAGTTTCGTGACAGGATATATACAAGGTTCGGGGGCGATCTGGCCCTCGGACATGACTTCTGTTTGCTCGACATATGACGATTTTGAGAAAGCGTTTTTAGCAAAGTTCTGGCCAGAAGGGGTACAGGAACGCCTAAGGCAGGAGGTGCTCTATCCGGAGCCTTTCTCCTTTTCGAAAGGAAGCCTTAGGAAGTATTTTGAAAAATATATAAATAAAACTAGATACTGGGACAGACCTATGCCCTTGCCAGACATAATAAACATACTTAAGGCAAGACTACCAACTAGCATCCGGAATCAATTAATCTACGGCAACGATAAAGACTTGGAGGCGTTCCTCACGACGTCAGACCATATAGATATTATCGAAGAGAACAACCAGAAAGCCCGTAATAACAGATTCCAATATAGGGAGATAGAACCTCCTCCAAATGGTAGGCAAGGGAATGCACAGAGATCGCTAAATAGTGGAGAAACCCCTCAAAATCTCAGTAGTAATACCGGCAATAGTCTTGCGAGGGGCTATCCAAGGAACAACAGGAATGGGAAAAGATACAATCCCGTGTGGGGGAATGAAAGGAATTTCAGACCTCAAGCCTGGAACAATAACAGTAATAGAAAGTGGAATCAACCGGGGGGAATAAACTTAAATAACCAACATCAGTGGGGACGGACATCTGCGAATCAACCGGTAATTACTGAAGTAACGGAAGATGTCAACCACCAGGCGAATCAAAATCCAACAAACTTGTAAGGACCCACTCGTGCCCCGGAGGAGCGGTCAACAATTGGTTGAGGGGCAACAGGATATGTGTACCCATGCTAACGTATAATGATGGACGATTACTGGCAGATGAATTGACCGAGGACTTAGAACCCCAAGATGAGGATAAGGAACAGGTGGCAGTAGCCGAAGTGCAAGTGATTTTGGAGACTGTACCTATAGTGGCGGTTTTAGACACAGCTGCAACCACAAATGTTATTTCGGAGGCTCTATTCAACAAGATCAGAAATATAAGACGAGTACCAATTTTTCCAGTTCAAAATTGCAGAATAATAGGCGCCGTTGGGGCTAGATCGGCTAATGTAAAAGTGCAGTCACTACTTAGTGTAGAAGTCGGAAATGTAGCAATATTAAGCACATTCCTTGTTGTGAAAAATTTGGTGGTAGACTGCATTATCGGAGTCGACAGCCTACGTCAATGCGGATGCAGATTAGATTTTAAAACAGGAAAAATTTGGCTAAATGTAAATAAACAAGAAATTGAGTTGGACTTGTTGAAAAAAGAAAGCCTTACCAGAAAATATAATAGTGGGATCAGTGTGCAAGTAATCAGGACGGCACAAAATACTAAACAGCACGTAAATAATGAGTTCCAAGTCAAAGGAGATTTCGGTCAATTAGTGTATGAGAAGTTAAATGAATCCGACTGCATTATTGAAGATCAGAAGAAACAGCTCAAAGAATTATTATTAGCGTATGAAAACGTGTTTGATGAAAGGCCAGGAGTTATTAAGGGATACATATGCCATCTCTACGTTAAGCCGCACGAAACGTATTGAAGAACTTTCTATCCTGTTCCCTGGAGGTTAAAGGCTCAAGTTCAAAAGGAAATAGATCGCATGTTGAAATGGGGTTTGATCGAACCCTCTACAAGCCCATACTGCTCCCCATGTTGGTCGTGCCAAAAGCAAATGGGACTGTGAGACTGGTACTCGACGCCAGAGAAATAAATAAAATCATAATTCCAGTGAGAACACATCCGGAAAACATAGACGAACTTATACAACGGTTCCAGGATGTCCAATATTTAACGAGCATTGATTTGCGGAGGAATGGTGTTGCGAGTGACAGAGATGAACGCTCGTAAAAACCAATAAACTGTGTGTGTAGTGTTAGAAAACTTTAAATTGAAATAGTTAATCAGTGACATAGATTATAGAAATAGTGACTAACTATTACTATCAAGTGTTGTAAAGAAGATAGTGGAGATAGGCTTCACCTGTGGTTGGGGTGAACATGGACCTTTAGCATTGCTAATGTCATCAAGATTTACAAAGGATCTAACTGACCTTCAAGAAGAATGAAATGTTTCCCGCAAATGACGCTGAATAATCAAAAGAGATTCCGAGTGAATGTTCATACACTCCTGGAAATTGAAATAAGAACACCGTGAATTCATTGTCCCAGGAAGGGGAAACTTTATTGACACATTCATGGGGTCAGATACATCACATGATCACACCGACAGAACCACAGGCACATAGACACAGGCAACAGAGCATGCACAATGTCGGCACTAGTACAGTGTATATCCACCTTTCGCAGCAATGCAGGCTGCTATTCTCCCGTGGAGACGATTGTAGAGATGCTGGATGTAGTCCTGTGGAACGGCTTGCCATGCCATTTCCACCTGGCGCCTCAGTTGGACCAGCGTTCGTGCTGGACGTGCAGACCGCGTGAGACGACGCTTCATCCAGTCCCAAACATGCTCAATGGGGGACAGATCCGGAGATCTTGCTGGCCATGGTAGTTGACTTACACCTTCTAGAGCACGTTGGGTGGCACGGGATACATGCAGACGTGCATTGTCCTGTTGGAACAGCAAGTTCCCTTGCCGGTCTAGGAATGGTAGAACGACGGGTTCGATGACGGTTTGGATGTACCGTGCACTATTCAGTGTCCCCTCGACGATCACCAGTGATGTACGGCCAGTGTAGGAGATGGCTCCCCACACCATGATGCAGGGTGTTGGCCCTGTGTGCCTCGGTCGTATGCAGTCCTGACTGTGGCGCTCACCTGCACGGCGCCAAACACGTATACGACCATCATTGGCACCAAGGCAGAAGCGACTCTCATCGCTGAAGACGACACGTCTCCATTCGTCCCTCCATTCACGCCTGTCGCGACACCACTGGAGGCGGGCTGCACGATGTTGGGGCGTGAGCGGAAGACGGCCTAACGGTGTGCGGGACCGTAGTCCAGCTTCATGGAGACGGTTGCGAATGGTCCTCGCCGATACCCCAGGAGCAACAGTGTCCCTAATTTGCTGGGAAGTGTCGGTGCAGTCCCCTACGGCACTGCGTAGGATCCTACGGTCTTGGCGTGCATCCGTGCGTCGCTGCGGTCCGGTCCCAGGTCGACGGGCACGTGCACCTTCCGCCGACCACTGGCGACAACATCGATGTACTGTGGAGACCTCACGCCCCACGTATTGAGCAATTCGGCGGTACGTCCACCCGGCCTCCCGCATGCCCACTATACGCCCTCGCTCAATGTACGTCAACTGCACATACGGTTCACGTCGACGCTGTCGCGGCATGCTACCAGTGTTAAAGACTGCGATGGAGCTCCGTATGCCACGGCAAATTGGCTGACACTGACGGCGGCGGTGCACAAATGCTGCGCAGCTAGCGCCATTCGACGGCCAACACCGCGGTTCCTGGTGTGTCCGCTGTGCCGTGCGTGTGATCATTGTTTGTACAGCCCTCTCGTAGTGTCCGGAGCAAGTATGGTGGGTCTGACACACCGGTGTCAATGTGTTCTTTTTTCCATTTCCAGGAGTGTATATAATCTCAAGTGCACGCTGAGATGTGTAAACGTGTGAAGGGATGTGTTGAGGTAGTGAATAATGAGTGACGGTTAACGCCGCAAAGATAATTTCCCGCGCAAAACAGTTGACGTCAGCGCGAGAGTTAAAATCGATATAGACGACACAGATATGCTTTGTAAGAGACTCGCACCAAACGCGAGGGTAAACTGATTCATGTTGAACTTTAAAAAGAAAAGGTGTTATAATTAGAAGTTAAGAGTTTTTAATTTATTAATGAATGATTAAAGAAAGTAATATTCATAGAATTAGTAGTTATTTAATGGTTCGTGTTCGTTTGGGAATTTTGTTTGAAAAATCCATTTCCATATAAGTGCATGTATGAACGCCGTATGAATCAGTGAATAAATGAAAGAAGTGAATCCGCATTCCTCAATGCTAATAACTTTTACATCACAGCAATCAAGCGGAGAAATAGATGTATTTAAAATAAAAGAAATTGAGAATAGATAATTTGTATGACTTTTCAAGAAAATGATGGATTATGTCTTTGTATAAAAAGAACTACACTTTCCATTATTCGATGATTTGAGTCCAAAATCTATTGTAAGTTGCATGAATACTTTAAATTACGAAGAACAAATCAGTGATAGAAAATATGTCAGAACTTTTGGACTTATAAGCACAAGTGGGGATGCAAAGTCAAAAAGAGTATTCAAACGAGAGTAAACATGATGATGCTTTTGGGCAACATCATTAGTTAATGGCTAAATTCCTTGAAGTATGTCGTAACAAAAAGGATGCATGAAGCCCTAAGGATTTTGCTTTCAAAAAGGAGAATCTTGGACGGTGCAACCTAACCAGTTCTCTTACAGGAAGAGTTTCCCTTTGGTCATTGCTAATTCTTTTGGAATGAATGTTGCATGTGAATTCGAGTATCCCTTTCCCTTCTATTCTTCCCATTGTGGGCCGCGTAGAAGACCAACTACAAAGGGGGCCGCGTAGAAGACCGACTACAAATGTGGACGTCGGGGACATGCAAGACCCGGGGGAGTTTTAGCACCGCAAGATATTGTCCTAGGAACAAGATTGTAAAACGAAAATTCACGTTATTTATTGTAAAACGTTTTTTTTTTTTTTTTTTTTTTTTTTTTTTTTGCTGGAGGCACAAACCACTCTTCTCAAAATAGTGATGTAAATTGATCCCTGTCTTTTCTTTAGAGATCTATTTCAAAATTATTTTTTTTCTTCTATAGGCTTTCCTATCTTCTATGTACCATAGGCTGGGGGTCTAGGCTTAAGAGGTTTTCCAAGGTTTCCCTGCTTAAGAAAGTTCCAGAATGGGTAGACCCTGATAACAGTCTCATGAAAGATCGTCTTCCTTGGTTGTGCACAGCAAACATAACACCTAGATGCACATAAAAGCAATACAGCCGCGGTACCTGTTTCTTCATTTTTTCTGTTTTCAACATTTCTTTTGTTCGTCTGTCTTAAACATAATAATCTCTTTTTCAGTCGGAGGACTGACAATCATCACTTCCGGGTTATCCACACTAATAGACAGCTCGCGAAGTGTGTTCGGTAAATCAAAATTGAGCTCACAAACTTCGCTCGCTGCGAGGGGCATTGTAATCTCCCCACGGAAATTTACCCTCTACCACGCAATAATTAATAATGGTCAACCAAATCATCCACATTTATTCACTTTTGGAAAGTATCTGATCGGATTTCTAGTAATATATGCGCCGACAGCTCGTCGACGCCAAGGTATTTTTCTAGTAAGATTATTCTTTGGAATAACAGAAATACAGAGGTGTATTCTCCATGGTTATTATAGAGGGAGAAGGAGTACAGCTTCGGAAGTATCTGTTGGAAGATTGTCGGGTTGCTAAAAGAGACATATTTGCTCTTCTTCTCGCTAAAGCGAGCTATTAAAGTTTGTGCCACTAGCGGGTTATTGGTGGATAGAGAAAAACGGTAAACGAAAATTAAGTAAGACTCTGAATCAACAGAAAACGGAACATGTAATGGAGATGGATTGAATATACTATTTTGCTCAGAATTAAGGTTTGTGACCCTTTTATTCTAGAGTGAATGACGAATGAGTTCTCTGTCTGGATCATTGATGATTGCCTTGGCCCTGTAATTAGTGGGGAAGTATCAGCTGTGACGAAGAGAGCCTGCAGTCACCGAATTTTGATAAAATCGTCCAGAAAGGCTTCGTCCACATCTGAAATTCTAAATCTGTCGTAAAAATGAACGAATGGTTCAAACGATCGATTTTTCCCAACTGAATGCAGCGCTTAACAATAATAACAAATGTAAAGATCTTTTCCAGCAAACCAGCCGCTGAATATTAAGACGAAGGGCTCCACCAGAGATTCTATTGGGCTGATTCCACGTAAATGAAATAATATATTTAAAACTGTACACAGATAAAGGACAGAGAGAGAGAGAGAGAGAGCGAATGAAATTCGAGAAAATACTCAGAATCCTCCATTAGCATAATTGTTTGCCTGTCTTATCACGGATCAGCCTCAAGATAAAACAGGAGGCCCTAACTGTATTGTACCGATTTGTGTGTGAGAGTGAAGGGGTAATAAAGGCGACAGATACACCTCTGTACAGACAAAACATTACACCAAGTTAGCGGCAAGCTGCATTCACATACTTTCATTAATTACAGTAGAATTCATTATAATGGCCAATCCGTGACAGGACACGTTTTTGGACGTTGTTAAAATAATTTTGTTCTCTGTTTCATGTGAACTACGACGAGCCAACTTAACTGACGCTTGGAAAAGAGAAGAAATACTCGCAGTCACATTCAAGGGATCTACAAATAAGAATGTAAACAACACGCTGGGCACAGACACCTGCACATGCCTGACTCATGTAGTACTATCACCGTCAGAGGGTGGTACGGGACTACAAGTCCCACCGCCACACCTCCAAAGTGAATCGCAGTGACGCAGTCACTGCCCTGTGGAAATTCACTGGCTCACCAACACAGTTAGACCGCAATAGACCGGTGATGCTGTATTGTAACATATCACCCCGGACTACAAGTCCGTTTTTTAAAAAAAAAAAAAAAAAAAAAACTGGGCACAGAGAAAAAGCCAGATCTATAGTACACTAAGAAAGTAGCCACAGAAGTACTCTTGTGTGAAGGGAGATATATTTATATGGTTTTAACTAGGGCAATGTTTAAGATGAGTCAAGCAGAGCAGAGCAGCACGCAACAGCCTTCAGCTGTTAGCACTGATAATAATGATGTAGTAAGAAGTGTTGTAGAACCGATCGCTACAGATAGCGCAATAGAACGCCCGGTAGACACGGCTGGAGATGTAACAGCAAGTACGCAACATGGATTAGATCCATTGGTAATTATCATGAGACAGATGCAGATGATAACCGAGAGCATGAATAATTTGAAAATCGACATTAACGCGAAATTAGCCTCAGTTACTGAAGGGCAAAATGATTTGAATACGAAATTAGCCTCAGTCACTGAAGGGCAAAATGATTTGAATACGAAATTAGCCTCAGTTACTGAAGGGCAGGAAAATTTGAAAATCGACATCAATACGAAGTTAGCCTCAGTTACGGAAGGGCAGGAAAATTTGAAAGCTGAGATTAAGCAGCAGTTACAAGATAGTTTTTCCGAATTAGAGCAGCGAATAGAGACGAAGACAAACGAACTTAAAGATCGGGCCGAAGAGACGGAACGAAAATTAACTGCACAAATAGAATTGGTGAAAGCTCAATGTGAGGAATCTACTCACCGCGTACGTGTAGAAATGAAGGAGTATGTGGCTATTAAGATAGATACCGTACGGGAACAGGTGGAAATGGTTCCGCAATTAGTACAAAAGCAAGATGCCATGTCATGTGCAATTGCGCAACTTCCTGAATTGGCACGTACGCAGACTAACCTAAAGGAAAGTGTTGGACATCTGACAGAGCGTCAAGATGTTATAGACCACCAAATTAATGTATTAACGGGTAAATTATCCGAAATTATAGAAAACAAAAGGCTAATGTGTGAAAACGTTGAGCAAAATGTTAAAGCAGCATTCCAGAGTCTATGTGGCAAACAGAATGAGAATTTGTTTGCGAAAGGACTTGAGGAAGTGCGACAGCAGTTAGGTGCTGATTTCGAGCATTGGAAACAAACGATAGAACAGTCGCTACGCGTTTCACAACAAGGCTCAGAACACATGAATACAGGCCAGCAGCAGAAGTTGGCAGCGACTATAGAGCCAGTTACTGCACATTCGCACACGATACCGACTTGTGTAAGTAACTCAAATATTAAATTGCCACGAGCTAGTTGTTCGCGTGAAGTTTTATCTGAAGGAGATTACGAAAGCCTTTGCCATGCCGAAGAAAAAATGATAAAGAATCGGCAATTCCAGATTTTTAACACTGACAAAAGGGGGGTCCATCCGATTGTTTTTATTCGAAGTTTCAGAGGAGTGCTACCCAGAAATTGGTCGGAGTGGCAGAAGATCAGTTTCGTGACAGGATATATACAAGGTTCGGGGGCGATCTGTGCCTCGGACATGACTTCTGTTTGCTCGACATATGACGATTTTGAGAAAGCGTTTTTAGCAAAGTTCTGGCCAGAAGGGGTACAGGAACGCCTAAGGCAGGAGGTGCTCTATCCGGAGCCTTTCTCCTTTTCGAAAGGAAGCCTTAGGAAGTATTTTGAAAAATATATAAATAAAACTAGATACTGGGACAGACCTATGCCCTTGCCAGACATAATAAACATACTTAAGGCAAGACTACCAACTATCATCCGGAATCAATTAATCTACGGCAACGATAAAGACTTGGAGGCGTTCCTCACGACGTCAGACCATATAGATATTATCGAAGAGAACAACCAGAAAGCCCGTAATAACAGATTCCAATATAGGGAGATAGAACCTCCTCCAAATGGTAGGCAAGGGAATGCACAGAGATCGCTAAATAGTGGAGAAACCCCTCAAAATCTCAGTAGTAATACCGGCAATAGTCTTGCGAGGGGCTATCCAAGGAACAACAGGAATGGGAAAAGATACAATCCCGTGTGGGGGAACGAAAGGAATTTCAGACCTCAAGCCTGGAACAATAACAGTAATAGAAAGTGGAATCAACCGGGGGGAATAAACTCAAATAACCAACATCAGTGGGGACGGACATCTGCGAATCAACCGGTAATTACTGAAGTAACGGAAGATGTCAACCACCAGGCGAATCAAAATCCAACAAACTTGTAAGGACCCACTCGTGCCCCGGAGGAGCGGTCAACAATTGGTCGAGGGGCAACAGGATATGTGTACCCATGCTAACGTATAATGATGGACGATTACTGGCAGATGAATTGACCGAGGACTTAGAACCCCAAGATGAGGATAAGGAACAGGTGGCAGTAGCCGAAGTGCAAGCCATTTTGGAGACTGTACCTATAGTGGCGGTTTTAGACACAGCTGCAACCACAAATGTTATTTCGGAGGCTCTATTCAACAAGATCAGAAATATAAGACGAGTACCAATTTTTCCAGTTCAAAATTGCAGAATAATAGGCGCCGTTGGGGCTAGATCGGCTAATGTAAAAGTGCAGTCACTACTTAGTGTAGAAGTCGGAAATGTAGCAATATTAAGCACATTCCTTGTTGTGAAAAATTTGGTGGTAGACTGCATTATCGGAGTCGACAGCCTACGTCAATGCGGATGCAGAATAGATTTTAAAACAGGAAAAATTTGGTTAAATGTAAATAAACAAGAAATTGAGTTGGACTTGTTGAAAAAAGAAAGCCTTACCAGAAAATATAATAGTGGGATCAGTGTGCAAGTAATCAGGACGGCACAAAATACTAAACAGCACGTAAATAATGAGTTCCAAGTCAAAGGAGATTTCGGTCAATTAGTGTATGAGAAGTTAAATGAATCCGACTGCATTATTGAAGATCAGAAGAAACAGCTCAAAGAATTATTATTAGCGTATGAAAACGTGTTTGATGAAAGGCCAGGAGTTATTAAGGGATACATATGCCATCTCTACGTTAAGCCGCACGAAACATATTGAAGAACTTTCTATCCTGTTCCCTGGAGGTTAAAGGCTCAAGTTCAAAAGGAAATAGATCGCATGTTGAAATGGGGTTTGATCGAACCCTCTACAAGCCCATACTGCTCCCCATTGTTGGTCGTGCCAAAAGCAAATGGGACTGTGAGACTGGTACTCGACGCCAGAGAAATAAATAAAATCATAATTCCAGTGAGAACACATCCGGAAAACATAGACGAACTTATACAACGGTTCCAGGATGTCCAATATTTAACGAGCATTGATTTGCGGAGGAATGGTGTTGCGAGTGACAGAGATGAACGCTCGTAAAAACCAATAAACTGTGTGTGTAGTGTTAGAAAACTTTAAATTGAAATAGTTAATCAGTGACATAGATTATAGAAATAGTGACTAACTATTACTATCAAGTGTTGTAAAGAAGATAGTGGAGATAGGCTTCACCTGTGGTTGGGGTGAACATGGACCTTTAGCATTGCTAATGTCATCAAGATTTATAAAGGATCTAACTGACCTTCAAGAAGAATGAAATGTTTCCCGCAAATGACGCTGAATAATCAAAAGAGATTCCGAGTGACTGTTCATACACTCCTGGAAATTGAAATAAGAACACCGTGAATTCATTGTCCCAGGAAGGGGAAACTTTATTGACACATTCCTGGGGTCAGATACATCACATGATCACACCGACAGAACCACAGGCACATAGACACAGGCAACAGAGCATGCACAATGTCGGCACTAGTACAGTGTATATCCACCTTTCGCAGCAATGCAGGCTGCTATTCTCCCGTGGAGACGATTGTAGAGATGCTGGATGTAGTCCTGTGGAACGGCTTGCCATGCCATTTCCACCTGGCGCCTCAGTTGGACCAGCGTTCGTGCTGGACGTGCAGACCGCGTGAGACGACGCTTCATCCAGTCCCAAACATGCTCAATGGGGGACAGATCCGGAGATCTTGCTGGCCATGGTAGTTGACTTACACCTTCTAGAGCACGTTGGGTGGCACGGGATACATGCAGACGTGCATTGTCCTGTTGGAACAGCAAGTTCCCTTGCCGGTCTAGGAATGGTAGAACGACGGGTTCGATGACGGTTTGGATGTACCGTGCACTATTCAGTGTCCCCTCGACGATCACCAGTGATGTACGGCCAGTGTAGGAGATGGCTCCCCACACCATGATGCCGGGTGTTGGCCCTGTGTGCCTCGGTCGTATGCAGTCCTGACTGTGGCGCTCACCTGCACGGCGCCAAACACGTATACGACCATCATTGGCACCAAGGCAGAAGCGACTCTCATCGCTGAAGACGACACGTCTCCATTCGTCCCTCCATTCACGCCTGTCGCGACACCACTGGAGGCGGGCTGCACGATGTTGGGGCGTGAGCGGAAGACGGCCTAACGGTGTGCGGGACCGTAGTCCAGCTTCATGGAGACGGTTGCGAATGGTCCTCGCCGATACCCCAGGAGCAACAGTGTCCCTAATTTGCTGGGAAGTGTCGGTGCGGTCCCCTACGGCACTGCGTAGGATCCTACGGTCTTGGCGTGCATCCGTGCGTCGCTGCGGTCCGGTCCCAGGTCGACGGGCACGTGCACCTTCCGCCGACCACTGGCGACAACATCGATGTACTGTGGAGACCTCACGCCCCACGTATTGAGCAATTCGGCGGTACGTCCACCCGGCCTCCCGCATGCCCACTATACGCCCTCGCTCAATGTCCGTCAACTGCACATACGGTTCACGTCGACGCTGTCGCGGCATGCTACCAGTGTTAAAGACTGCGATGGAGCTCCGTATGCCACGGCAAACTGGCTGACACTGACGGCGGCGGTGCACAAATGCTGCGCAGCTAGCGCCATTCGACGGCCAACACCGCGGTTCCTGGTGTGTCCGCTGTGCCGTGCGTGTGATCATTGTTTGTACAGCCCTCTCGTAGTGTCCGGAGCAAGTATGGTGGGTCTGACACACCGGTGTCAATGTGTTCTTTTTTCCATTTCCAGGAGTGTATATAATCTCAAGTGCACGCTGAGATGTGTAAACGTGTGAAGGGATGTGTTGAGGTAGTGAATAATGAGTGACGGTTAACGCCGCAAAGATAATTTCCCGCGCAAAACAGTTGACGTCAGCGCGAGAGTTAAAATCGATATAGACGACACAGATATGCTTTGTAAGAGACTCGCACCAAACGCGAGGGTAAACTGATTCATGTTGAACTTTAAAAAGAAAAGGTGTTATAATTAGAAGTTAAGAGTTTTTAATTTATTAATGAATGATTAAAGAAAGTAATATTCATAGAATTAGTAGTTATTTAATGGTTCGTGTTCGTTTGGGAATTTTGTTTGAAAAATCCATTTCCATATAAGTGCATGTATGAACGCCGTATGAATCAGTGAATAAATGAAAGAAGTGAATCCGCATTCCTCAATGCTAATAACTTTTACATCACAGCAATCAAGCGGAGAAATAGATGTATTTAGAATAAAAAAAATTGAGTATAGATAAATTATATGACTTTTCAAGAAAATGATGGATTATGTCTTTGTATAAAAAGAACTACACTTTCCATTATTCGATGATTTGAATCTAAAATCTATTGTAAGTTGCATGAATCCTTTAAATTACGAAGAACAAATCAGTGATAGAAAATATGTCAGAACTTTTGGACTTATAAGCACAAGTGGGGATGCAAAGTCAAAAAGAGTATTCAAACGAGAGTAAACATGATGATGCTTTTGGGCAACATCATTAGTTAATGGCTAAATTCCTTGAAGTATGTCGTAACAAAAAGGATGCATGAAGCCCTAAGGATTTTGCTTTCAAAAAGGAGAATCTTGGACGGTGCAACCTAACCAGTTCTCTTACAGGAAGAGTTTCCCTTTGGTCATTGCTAATTCTTTTGGAATGAATGTTGCATGTGAATTCGAGTATCCCTTTCCCTTCTACTCTTCCCATTGTGGGCCGCGTAGAAGACCAACTACAAAGGGGGCCGCGTAGAAGACCGACTACAAATGTGGACGCCGGGGACATGCAAGACCCGGGGGAGTTTTAGCACCGCAAGATATTGTCCTAGGAACAAGATTGTAAAACGAAAATTCACGTTATTTATTGTAAAATGTTTTTTTTTTTTTTTTTTGTTTTTTTTTTTTTTTTTTTTTTTGCTAGAGGCACAAACCACTCTTCTCAAAATAGTGATATAAATTGATCCCTGTCTTTTCTTTAGAGATCTATTTCAAAATTATTTTTTTTCTTCTATAGGCTTTCCTATCTTCTATGTACCATAGGCTGGGGGTCTAGGCTTAAGAGGTTTTCCAAGGTTTCCCTGCTTAAGAAAGTTCCAGAATGGGTAGACCCTGATAACAGTCTCATGAAAGATCGTCTTCCTTGGTTGTGCACAGCAAACATAACACCTAGATGCACATAAAAGCAATACAGCCGCGGTACCTGTTTCTTCATTTTTTCTGTTTTCAACATTTCTTTTGTTCGTCTGTCTTAAACATAATAATCTCTTTTTCAGTCGGAGGACTGACAATCATCACTTCCGGGTTATCCACACTAATAGATAGCTCGCGAAGTGTGTTCGGTAAATCAAAATTGAGCTCACAAACTTCGCTCGCTGCGAGGGGCATTGTAATCTCCCCACGGAAATTTACCCTCTACCACGCAATAATTAATAATGGTCAACCAAATCATCCACATTTATTCACTTTTGGAAAGTATCTGATCGGATTTCTAGTAATATATGCGCCGACAGCTCGTCGACGCCAAGGTATTTTTCTAGTAAGATTATTCTTTGGAATAACAGAAATACAGAGGTGTATTCTCCATGGTTATTATAGAGGGAGAAGGAGTACAGCTTCGGAAGTATCTGTTGGAAGATTGTCGGGTTGCTAAAAGAGACATATTTGCTCTTCTTCTCGCTAAAGCGAGCTATTAAAGTTTGTGCCACTAGCGGGTTATTGGTGGATAGAGAAAAACGGTAAACGAAAATTAAGTAAGACTCTGAATCAACAGAAAACGGAACATGTAATGGAGATGGATTGAATATACTATTTTGCTCAGAAATAAGGTTTGTGACCCTTTTATTCTAGAGTGAATGACGAATGAGTTCTCTGTCTGAATCATTGATGATTGCCTTGGCCCTGTAATTAGTGGGGAAGTATCAGCTGTGACGAAGAGAGCCTGCAGTCACCGAGTTTTGATAAAATCGTCCAGAAAGGCTTCGTCCACATCTGAAATTCTAAATCTGTCGTAAAAATTAACGAATGGTTCAAACGATCGATTTTTCCCAACTGAATGCAGCGCTTAACAATAATAACAAATGTAAAGATCTTTTCCAGCAAACCAGCCGCTGAATATTAAGACGAAGGGCTCCACCAGAGATTCTATTGGGCTGATTCCACGTAAATGAAATAATATATTTAAAACTGTACACAGATAAAGGACAGAGAGAGAGAGAGAGAGAGAGAGAGCGAATGAAATTCGAGAAAATACTCAGAATCCTCCATTAGCATAATTGTTTGCCTGTCTTATCACGGATCAGCCTCAAGATAAAACAGGAGGCCCTAACTGTATTGTACCGATTTGTGTGTGAGAGTGAAGGGGTAATACAGGCGACAGATACACCTCTGTACAGACAAAACATTACACCAAGTTAGCGGCAAGCTGCATTCACATACTTTCATCAATTACAGTAGAATTCATTATAAATTGTTTAAAGCGTGGGGAAGGAACGTGGCATACCGATTTTCCCGGTTAATAATTGCAAGGTGTCTGGAGCTATAAGAGCACAGAGCCAATTAGTTAAGCACCAGGTGCAGGTGGAGATTTGTAAGGAGGGCGAAGCCATAGTGAGCTCGTTCCTCATTGTTAAAGGGTTAAAGGTGGCCTGCATTCTGGGAGTAGATTTTCTCCGTGAGAGGGACGCAGTGATCGACCACTCCTCGGGAAAACTAAGCATAGTTAATAAAGGTAGGAGGATTGAGTTGTCTATGATGAAATCGAAGGAGGTACTTGTGCCATGTTGCAACCGAATTAATATCAAATGTAGGAACCCCTGGGTACTACACCTCGATGATTATTCAAGTATGGAAGATAGAAATTTTGAAACAAATGTTGATGCATTTCAAACCAAAGTACAGGAATCTTAAAGTTTAAGCATCATACAAAAGCAACAGTTAACGCAGCTGCTATCGGAATATACCATGGTATTTACCGACCGACCAGGAATAATCAAGGGGTACCACTATCACATAGAGGTGATGCCCCACAAAACGTACTGTCGCGCATCTTACTCCATCCCTTGGTCGAGGAGGGAAGTAGTGGCTAAAGAGATTCGGGAGATGTTAGAGTGGGATATCATTGAGCCCTTTCTCTCTCCATACAGTAGTCCTCTTGAAGCAGTGGCGAAAGCCAACGGAAACATCCGGCCAGTGTTAGATGCACGGGACATCAATAAAATTATTATACCTGTCAGAACTCGTCCAGAAAATTTAGATGAGCAGATACAAAAATTCCACGGAGTGCAGTACTTGACCTCACTCGATCTTAAAAGTTCGTACTTGCAAATCCAACTTACGCCAGGATCAAGGAAGTACACAGCCTTCCTATTCGGAGGGCGAAGTTACCAATTAAAGGTACTTCCCTTCGGGTTGAATGTAAGTGCTGGAGTATTTATTACTGCTCTAGACACGGTACTGGGTCCAGACGTGTTTCAAAAAATCACAGTATATGTTGATGACCTGGTAATCACTACTGCTACTTGGGACGAACATATTGAATTGCTACATAGAGTATTAGAGAAATTTAAACAGGCAGGTGTGACAGCAAATTTAGAAAAGTCAAAATTCGAACGCAATAAAGTTAAATTTCTAGGACACCTTATCACGCCGCTTGGTATCAGCCCAGACAACAAAAAACTAGAGGCGATCCGAGAATTTCCGAGCTCCCGAACTAAGAGATAATTGAAACCGTTCATTGGACTTACGTCTTTTTTCAGGATGTTTGTACCTAATCAGTTGTTAAATGACGAGTCATTGTTAAATGTACTGCAAAAAATGTGCAGTGGGTTTGGACTGACAAATGTTAGCAAGCTTTTGAAACAATTAAAACCGCCCTCCTGAACGCAAATATTTTGCAGCACCCGGACCTATCAAAAAATTTTTGTCTTGCGACGGCCTCGTGTTCCTATGGCTTGGGAGCGTGCCTGTTCCAGTGGGAGGAAGGCAACGACCCGGCAACAATAAAGATTATCGGCTTTGCCAGCAGGACTCTAACTAGCTGCGAGAGAGCCTACTCGGCAACCGAACTGGAAGCCTTCGCCGTAGTCTGGGCTGTGAAAAAGTTTAATTACTATCTGTATGGGAAAGAGATTAAAGTGTATTGTGACCACCAGGCGTTAAGTTTTTTGATGTCATGCAAGCTATTCCATACCCGGCTAAGGAGATGGATGCTTACCTTACAAGAATACCGAATAAAGATTATGTATATAAAAGGCCAAGATAACATAGTAGCGGATGCTTTGTCGCGACTACCGGTAGGATTACCAGAGTTGGCAGAAATGCTAGAACAATCCGCCGAGTATAAAGTGCTTTTAGTACGAGACAATGCGTACAGGAAGGATTTTCTATATATGTGTAAAAATATATCTGAACTACAGAGATTAGATCCGATGTGGGCAAAAATCATTAGTAATATTGAAAATGGGGCCAACAGTAGAGATGAGCAAGGTTTTAAAATTGTGGACAATCTTTTGTACCACAAACTTAGCACGAAAGAAGAATGCTGGGCAGTATGCATACCTGACCAGTCCATCAAAGTCATAATATGGCACACGTACATGGCATGGAGACATGCAGGGATCGGGAAGTGCGCAGAACTCATTGCGAGATACTGCTACTTTCCTCGAATGGAACACCAAATTCAGGTAACAGTTAGGACTTGCGCTATATGCCAGAAAGCAAAACACTATAATAGGTCCACAAAATTTGAACTTCATCCCATAGTTCCACTCCGGCCGCTTCAATTAGTATCTTTGGACGTAGCAGGTCCCCATCCCATGGCCAGGGGAGGTATGAAATATATACTGGCTGTGTACGAAATTTTTTTCAAATACTTGGCAATTTATTGTATAAAATCAGCTACTGCCAAAACCATAGTCAGACGGATCAAACAAGAATACTTGCCTCAAGTGGGGAAACCTGAAGTAATAACAACTGACAATGCCACTTATTTCACGGGTCGCTCTTGGAAAAATTATCTACAGGAACAAGGTATACAGCATATTCTGGTATCCCGGTTCCATCCAGAAGCAAGTTTAGTCGAAAGAACATTTAGAGAATTGAATAAGTTCCTTAGAATTTACATTGGAAACCGACACACAAAATGGCCTGAGTTGGTACCTAAATTTGTAGAAATACACAATTTAACACCCCACTCACATACAGGATACCCACCAGTAGAGATTTTGAAAGGGGTTGATGAGACACAGAGTGAATGGCTCACGCCTCTCCCGAGACTATCAGCCAGCGCAGAAACAAGAGAGGAAAAGATAAAAAAGGTATGGAACAACTTAACCAGCTGTGCCGCAAAGAGAAAAAAGAAGTACGACCGAGGTGTAAATAATAAACAGAAATACAATGTAGGGGACATGGTGCTTATTCGTAACCACCCCAAATCCTCAGCCACCCTAAAGCAAAATAGTAAGTGGCAATTGGTATATTTGGGGCCCTTTGAAGTAATAAAGGTGCCACACGAATGTAGCTATTTGTTAGCACACCCCGAGATGGGGAAAATAAAAAGATTGTATCCACGTAAAGATGTAAAATTATTTATTCAATGACCTATCAGATGTAAATAGTAGCAGTAAGAAGATTTCAATTGTGTTTTAGAGTATAAGGATGTTAGCTTTAAGAAAGAATTCGTTTGTATTAAAAATTTTGAGAAAGAAAAACATTTAATAGATAAGCATAGCATGAAAGTAGAATCAATAGACTGAGCAATATCAGGCAAACGGAAGATTTTGTTTACAGACAATTAGTGCCATTAAAAATACTATATGCTCATCAAGCAATGAACAATCTTTTTGTTGACAAAGTAATGAATAATTTCTTGAATCATTTTTCATTTGTAGTAAGTAAGTACAATTAATGATGAGATTTCATATAGTAATGTAACAGGTGTAATTGTGTTAGAATTAAGGAACCCTGAGAGAGTGTCTCTACTGAAAAAAAAGGACTTTGTAGTACAAAACAATTATATGATGTAACGTTACTGCCAATAGTGATCTGAGAACGACGCTGGAGCAGAATTCAATCAAAGACAAACCCGTTCCGTGTAACCTACGCTTTGTATATGTCGATGCTTCAATTGAAGCCTGTGTACTTGGTACACGTCATTGAGTATTAATTACGCGGTACGCGAATCAAGTCAATCAACGCGGAAACTACACTGTAGTCCTGTAGGACAGATCATTGAAAAAAATATTAGTACTAAATGGAGTATTTATTGAGCAATATGCCCAAGTCCAGCTGTCATGCACATGGTAAAATCTGTTTGCTAGATGGGTGGTAACCTGGCAAGCTACACCGAAAAAGGAAAAGAAAACTATGTACCAAAAATCACACACCTTTAAATAATTTAAAAAAAGCCATATACGCCTAGTAACAATACTAAAAGAGTGTAATGACATGGTAAACACATTGAACTCAATGTAGATCAGACTGATTATGCTAAGAACAGTTGATATGCATTAAAAATAAACTGTGTGCATAAACAATCTAGGAAAGGACGGAATATTGTGTGTAGCAGGGACAGAAAATGACTGTTGTATCTGCACCAATATATACGTCGGAATAAGTCAAGTGTTGAGTGACTAACTGTCATAGTGCAGTGCTCAACGAACAATAAATTTACTGTGTGTAAAAACGGTAGTTAGTGATCCGTTCGGAGTCGTTTCAAACAAACATCGCTCGACGGAAACATTTAGTGTGTGTGAACCGAAACATTTTCGCGTGTTGAGAGACGCTCTGGCAGCGTATCGACCGTGAGAACAAATGAAAGTGTGTAGTACAACGTGCGTGTGACGAACCCTAAATACCAGTGTCACAACGCGATTCACTTGTGAAGCCACAAGAAACCCGTTATCACACCAAAACATCCTGTGCATGCCAGCGAAACGACGGCTTACTGAATAATAAACGCTTTTAACCAAGTTGCATTCTCTCCCACAGCTAATAATCTGTATCCTTAAAGACAGTACACCGTTGTGGAATATTTGCTTCATGCGTTGTGACGGGGAGCCATGCAGAGAAGCAGAGACGGGTGCCGTGACGCCAGCCAGCCGGTCGCGGGAAACAACTGCAGTACGTCGACATTGGTGAATGGTTCGGAGCGGTTCGCGACTGCACGGGCGCCACCCCAACACTCCGTCGCTGTTACGGCGAGCAGGTCGTCGACCCCAGCGGTCGTTGGCACGCTGCGTTCCAGACGACGCTACGCAACAATTGCTTCGCCCCGCCCGGTCCGTACGACATTGTCGACATTCAGCCGAACATTACCAACTACGCTGTTAATGTACTAACATGAAAATGATTTATTGGACACGAAATTACGTGAAAAACATTTTTTCTTTAGTTTACTGTGTATAAACTCAAAATATTATTTTGTTAGCTGTTGTATGTTTTCGTCATATTAGTGAAGCAAGCCGACACGAATGCCGTACCATTGTAGAACATTTGTCGTGAGTAAGTGTAGAGACAATTCATTACACCACTGTAAAACTATTTAATGATTGACTTTCAGTGTGACATAGAACACAAATATTACCACCAATGTGAAAGAGTGTAGAAGGTATATTTTTAACAAGGGGACTAAAAGTTTAACATTTTATCATAAATAACCTTCGTTATCTGTGAACATTTGATAAACGCCGACCGTTTTTGATGAACAATCAGACTGCGTATTACGACAAACCAGGCGAGATGACCATGGCTCCGGCGCAGTTTTCCCAGGTTTTCTGACCGCACATAGCCCGAATGGGGGAGCCAGAAAACTGTAATGACCCTGGGACTAGGTTTACGGTCACCTCGCAAAGTGTGAGAAAACCATATAGAGTGTAATTAAAATTATAGTGCAAAAGAGCAAACAAGTGAGTAGTGAATATTCCAAATAAGGTGACAAACAATGACAAAACGGACGTTAGTGGCAGCATATTGCCGAACATTGTTAACGTTAGTCAATTGCTGCCAGGGCGCATTGTAACGTCTCTTAGCAAAAGAAATATTATGTAATAAAGAGAAAGCATTATGTGTCATGTTTTGTTCTTGTATAGAATTATGTACTGTTTTTTTATTTAGATAATATCTGTGTCGGCGAGTACTGAAACCGCCACAGACGATACTTATTAAATATCAAACAAAGATGAGAATATGTGACTACTATAAATAGTACAGAACGAACATTAATTTCTCTGTCGTTTTCTTGGAGTTACGTGAGTAGGAAGAGCCTGTGACGTTATATTGTACGCTTGCGTAGCATTCTTTTGTCAAGATTGTGAGAGGGACGCCGTTAGACATAGCTTGGGAAAGGTGTGTAATAACTTGATTTGTTTAAATGTTTTGAATAGAGTTACTTAGTGAAACCTTGCATTATGATCTGTAATAAGCTTGCCTGGTATTTTATCCCATCCCTTTAAGAAATTTTCAGTTATTTAAATATTATTCGTGGTGCAGAGCTGTGCTACGAACGAACGAGCCACTGCCGCGGCGCATTCAAACTGCATTAAATGAAATCAATCATACCGCACAGAAGCGGGCAGGTAATAGTGAAGTAAAATTATTTCTTTCAGCTTTCGGAATTGCAGAGGAGAGCAGCAGATTTTATGATGTGTTTTACAGGTTGACGCGGGCTGCTGATAATATATTATTAACAGTGCAAAAAGATAATTTACCTTCATAACATAAAAGAAATCTTGCTGTGCGTAGTTCTGGTCTTGCCAACCTTATAGTAAAAACATCTTTTTCTATGACTATATTCTCATGTTCTCGTGTTAGTCGTGGTATTTATTGGTGTTTTACTGTTAACAAAAATCCACTGCAAAATTTTGATGTTGAACAATCATTGCGTACTGTAACATCAGTATTGATAACGAAGTAATTTTCGTTAACCTTTTCAATAACAATAAAGTAAGGAAGATATGTTGAACTTTATAGCGAGTTACAGTAACGAAAAAATGTTCCTTTGATAGAAAGCCAGATCCAGAATAATAAGAACATAATATATTTTGTTTTGTTGAAAATTAATGATCCAAAGAAAGTAATAGCACAGCATCACTAAAAGGTATTTCGGGGCTCTTTTCGTAGCAACATATTTTATCTCATATTTTATCTCATATTACGCGAGTAATAGTAAAACAAACCAAATAGTAGAGCCCACGAAACACCATAAGATGGTCCATACATAGTACTGGCAGGTCGCAACAAAATGTTCGATGTCGATATCAGAGGTTCTTGCGTCAGAGTATCCTTCAACAGACTGAAGCCAGCCCTCACCCGAGCTAACACTGAGACACTACCTACGTGTAATTGCACGAGGATACTGGATACACCCAATGTTCCATTACCACCTAACACGCCTCTGAGTCAACATCATCAAATTACAGCCGTTCTTGGGCATCATGTACGTTTCAACACCAAATATCAATGCGACTGGAGGGAGGGGTCAGGGGGGTGAATTGGAAGTAGAGGAATAATGTGGACAGTGAATCGTCTGTTACATATTTCATACGTCCAATGTAAACTCAAATTCTTTACACTGCAGATGAGCTAAAAACAAAGGATAGAAGTAAATGTTCTTAGCAGTCTTGTGATTACTTGTTGTAGTTAACTGTTATGGTTTGTCGTTTAATAATCTGTAATTTCTCACGACGAAGCAGGTACTGCTTTTGCGATGCAAGTAAGTACCCATCTGCTGTAGTGCACATGGGACGTTGGAATATATCACATGGCGCTACATCTGCGTTTTACTTGTTTTCTACGTTAGGACCTTCTATGGAACATCTCCAATTTGAATTATCCGTCTTGCATTGTTAATTCCTTGTCTTCCAGTACTCCTTCATCGTTTCACTACGTTTATTTTTCCTTTCCTCAGATTACTTCGTGCTGTTGTTTTTCCATCCTCCCAGAAAAACACAAGAAGAAGTAATGGGAAGAGAAATGTTTTGAAGGAATATTTTATAAAAGGGTGGTACAGCTGTCTGAAAGGCATTCATACATTTCCCGAAATAACACCACGCCTAATGCAAAACTATAACAGCAAAAGGTCATGGTGCACCACACAGATTACAAATAAAACCATCACTTGCCCTTACCAACAATTTCTTTCAACGTATTATAATTCTTTCCAAGCCTTTCCGGGCCCCTGGATACACAAGGTTCTTTATTTCTCATTCTAAAAATATTTGGAGATCGTTTTAGTTAGTCTGTCGTCACACACTCTGTAGCTAAGTCCAAAGAACAGCGAAATCCACAAAGTGTTTTCACTATGTTTTCTATCTCCTGACAATGATCGCTGTTACTTCTTGATTTGATAAATTTTTAATTATTTGAAAAACAAATGTTCCTTTAATTATTATTGCTACTTCTTATAATTTTAGAACCTTATAATTTGGGACTGAGCGTTCCATGGCATACTACTACAGTTATTCCAGTTTTGCTGCTGAACTGCAATACTTTATATTACGAGCTTTTTTTTTTGTTTGAAAGTGTTACTCTTTATATTGTAACCACGGTCCATCATATATCCTTCTCTATATAGCCTATTATTCTAAGCCGGTTTCTCCCATTCCTCTTTCAAATATTTAAAATTGTTTATCTTTTTAAATTCGTCATACATTTTGTGTTCCTTGCAGCGATTCTTAAACATGTGATGATCGCTATGTCTTTCAGGAAAATTAGATTTATTGTTGCATTTGTCAGGTGCTCAAAAGGACATGACAAAGTCATCTGGAAATGCTAGGAAATTTATTGTAACACATTATTTCTTCCCACCATGAGCTATTTTTCGTTCCTTAAGATTTTTTTCCAAATTCTCACAAGTCAGTTTACAAGATATAACTAAAAAGTGCGAATAAACAACTATACTCTTTGAAGGGCTATAACACCTAGCCCAAAAATTTTACTTTTGTGTTAGTAAGAGTTTTACATATGAGTTTTCCAGTGGATGCTTGTGGGTGGTTCCACTCTCAAAAGAATTAAATGCTATTTTAGTATCATTAAATGTTTAATTCATTAATATGTGATGAATTATTGACTTCATATTGCAAATTTATTCATAGCAAGATCGTCCCATTCTAAACTCTTCTTATTCTATATTCATCCCGTACATATTTAAGAACAGAACTCTTTACACTCCTCTGAAAGCTTTCTATTTTTCAAAGATAACTAGCAGTTTTCTTAAAATGAGATTTCCACTATTTTATTGCAATTTGCATCTATTTATTTCACAAATCATGATTTCGGCTTTATATATGCTGTCAAATACAGGGCTATTACAAATGATTGAAGCGATTTCATAAATTCACTGTAGCTCCATTCATTGACATATGGTCACGACACACTACAGATACGTAGAAAAACTCATAAAGTTTTGTTCGGCTGAAGCCGCACTTCAGGTTTCTGCCGTCAGGGCGCTCGAGAGCGCAGTGAGACAAAATGGCGACAGGAGCCGAGAAAGCGTATGTCGTGCTTGAAATGCACTCACATCAGTCAGTCATAACAGTGCAACGACACTTCAGGACGAAGTTCAACAAAGATCCACCAACTGCTAACTCCATTTGGCGATGGTATGCGCAGTTTAAAGCTTCTGGATGCCTCTGTAAGGGGAAATCAACGGGTTGGCCTGCAGTGAGCGAAGAAACGGTTGAACGCGTGCGGGCAAGTTTCACGCGTAGCCCGCGGAAAATTGGCTCATGCCACAACTGGAGACCGACTGCGCCGACTTCACCTTTCAACAGGATGGTGCTCCACCGCACTTCCATCATGATGTTCGGCATTTATTAAACAGGAGATTGGAAAACCGATGGATCGGTCGTGCTGGAGATCATGATCAGCAATTCATGTCATGGCCTCTACGCTCTCCCGACTTAACCCCATGCGATTTGTTTCTGTGGGGTTATGTGAAAGGTTCAGTGTTTAAACCTCCTCTACCAAGAAACGTGCCAGAACTGCGAGCTCGCATCAACGATGCTTTCGAACTCATTGATGGGGACATGCTGCGCCGAGTATGGGAGGAACTTGATTATCGGCTTGATGTCTGCCGAATCACTAAAGGGGCACATATCGAACATTTGTGAATGCCTAAAAAAACTTTTTGAGTTTTTGTATGTGTGTTCAAAGCACTTTGAAAATATCTCAAATAATAAAGTTATTGTAGAGCTGTGAAATCGCTTCAATCAGTTGTAATAACCCTGTATAATTTGAAATCTCAAAAAACATCCGATCTGTTGAAAATAACATGTAACTGGTCTTATAAACTAGCCATCATATCAAATGATAAAAGAACATATCAAGAGATGTTAAGCAGGTCGCCCAATTTTTGAGATTTATACTTGCACTTGAGAATGGCTATAAACCCGAAATCACGATTGCCTGAAATAAATGAATACAAAGCTACAGTCAAATGGAAGAGATTTCTTTCAAAACGCTCTACATGTCTGTGATCTCCCAATAAGGATTGATAATTGGTAGATTTTCAGTGATTTTAGATTCGAACCTTTTTAGAAGCTCAGCTGTTATGGAGTTTTCGTTATTGGCTATGTTAATTTTGTTGCCAAGATTTTTTTATTTCTCTAATTTTCTTAAGAATAAGTGCTGAATCAGCTTCCAGTTCATTTTTATCTCTGGGAATTATAATGTGCGGTTTGGTTCTGAGCATTTCAGAATGTCCTACAAGTGCTTTACAAGTATTTCACATTTCTCAACAATGTTAATGTCTTTTACATCACCTGTATGTCTAAAGCAAATACTTAGGGAGTGATAGTCCTTCAGATAGTTTTTCGGATAGCGCACAAAAATTTAAAAAAGCGATTTTTGAATAACACGTAAGATTAGAGACGAGGAACTACGAATCCAGTAGAGACTGCTGTAGTAGCAGGTCTTTCCATGCGTGCAGTATGCAAAAGTAATTAAACATAGAAAGCAATCATAGAACCAACTCAAAAACAAAATCAACGGAAAAAATTATACAGCATGTTCAGGGAAGTGTAAGGTTTAACAGAAAATGACAGCTGGAACAAACTGAGTGGAAAATTACAATTACACTGTTAACAAAGCCCGTTGGTTTAACTAGAGTTGCGTGTACGGCATCTGCATTTGTGTGTTGTAAAAACTAGTGGGAATCTCTTCTGCATCTGACACCTTATTCCACATTTCATCTATATTTTGATACAGCATGTGAAATTTGTAATTAATATGCACATCGAAACATTGTGCTCGTTCCCTGCTCATATAATCACTCTTTTTCGTACCTTTGGCTACTCAGTTTATTTGTGGAAAAGAAACATCCAGCGCGTTACTGAATACATAGTGCCAGTCTCTAATTAACATATCAGATATGGCTGTAGCAAGCATAATTACTACCCTCTTTCACAAACAGATTTCCACAATTTCTTCCATTATCATCGATGGACGTTCAAGAGAAGTGTGTTACATTTTCCTACTACATCAGTCGTTCTTTATGGTTCTCACTCGTTTAAGAAAATAGTGATGGAGGCAGAGTAACGCGTGCATGAGAAGTAGATTCAGAAGAAAACACCATCAGTAGAGTAAATGGCACGAACGTACATATATGCTACAACATTCGTGTCAAAAAAATTGATTGATATGTCCTACCAATCAGTAAATATTAGCGACTGAGCACAAGATCGTTGGGGGAAAGAAGGAGGAAAAGCGTAGCGCTTCCTGAATTGTAGGGTGCAGGTTATAAGGGAAAAAACAAACTTCTGAAATCAATGCCCACTCAACGCCTAGTAAGCTACCTTGCTCTGTTCTGAATGACACCCAACTTTTCATTATCTAGATGTATTCAGAACTTGTGAGATACTTGAGTCTCTTCTTAGTTGATTAGAAATGTGTGCTGATAGCTGGAAATGTTACGTTTGCTCTTTCTCTAGGTCAACAAACCAAGGGATTATGGAACATACAGAGTTTGTCTCACTTCCATTTCATAGGCATGGCAAGAGAACCTAACTCCACTTGTAACACGATTATCTAGAATTAAAAATGCTAACTTAAAAATTCGGAATGTACCTGTTTCGGAAGGACAGCAGAATTATTTTTGTGTTGAATGGATTGGAGACACATGACTTTTACTTTTATCACATTTTCTACTGTCCATATAATACATCTGATTGCGTAGTATTAAGTGTGTAATGCACTGGACACTATCTTCTGAAGAAAGGAAGCGAATCACACTTGTTTTGAAACTTTGCGCCACATCATCTGTTGTATTAGTACATGGGCTACGTTGAGTGAAGGGTTTACACAATTTCCCACAGTTGCCTTGGAGATTGACCGATTGTGTTATTTTTACTTGTTTTCCATGTGAGTTACAGCGACTGATCAGTAGAATGGCCTTTAGAGAATTGAATGGCAGTTGGGATAACTGGTGTCAATAAAAATTTCAACATCTGGCTGAGTGACCACTGAGACATGTGATCTTTACCTACTTTCCCAGACAGCCCTGAGAATTGCTGGGTCAAGTGGTTTTTACATGGTTTTCTAAAAATGCTTAAGTGAATGCCGGCTTTTGCATGTTTTGCTTCACGATATTTGATGGGTGAAAGAATAGATGTTTTATGATTTTTCATACTGTAAGAGCCTGCGAGTTGCGACCCTTGGTAGTAAGGTAGTGCATGATGGTGATTGCCCGTCAGGCACACTAGGCGCTAATGACACAGCATTAGTAGTTTAGATATCTATTAGTTTGGTTTTACAACGGAATAATCTTCTCTGCGGCAGCACCAAGAGCAGCAGAGACAGCACATGTGATTGGTATATGTTGAAGCATCCAATGTTGCAAACAGAAGCCATTAGTGGGTTCACTGCTGCTATGGTAGAAGAAGTGATGGTGTGCATGACAGCCAGTCCAGCTGGCAACGGGGGTTGCTTGTTCAGCAGTGGCGCCACAGAGCGTGCTCGTGCACATCAAAGGGAGTGCTCCATTAACGTCTGCACAGGACAGCAGAGATGGTGCAGTTACATCACGGCCTCTCCAATAGAGGAAGTTGGTGGACATCAATCTCCATTCACAAAACAAATCACTGACCTGAATTCCATGTTCCTTAGCACCTGCCCAACTCCTGTCGCTCTTGAAGGCATTCTCAAGCTGAAATGGAGCGTCTCCAAACTCTAGCCATATCGACGCCCATTACTGCTGGTCTATAGACTGCTCCGCGGCGTTTCTCCGGAAGTCGGAGGACGGAATCCGTCAATGTTAGTGGAGATTTTAAAACAAATGCCAATGCCACATCAGCTCCATTCCTCGCCTCGATAAACTTGGTGAGGGGTCCACGTGTATGTGAAGCCAGATTTCGTAATATAATTCATGAAAAATGGCCGGAAACGATTGTCATATGTAGAATAGAGCGTATCTTTGACACCAATGAACCAAAGATGTTGTCTGAGTGGCACAATCAATTGTAAGTAGGGGCGCGCTGAGCATTATGCATTGTGCATTATGTATTATTCTTTATGTATTTTTTGGGCTTTCACTAAGTCTCGTCGCTTTCTTTACGACAGACATACAATAGTATACACAGTTTCTGTTACCAGCTAAATTCACACATGACAGACTTATCGTTGGAAACTTTATTTGCAGGAATTTGATTTAACGATTGTCCACATCCCAGGACCCCAGAATACTGTAGAAGATGCACTCCCACGTTCACTGTCCAGTAACCAGCAAGAAATCGCCGCTAATTTGTGATTACTTTCTGAACATGTCCAACATGAGACAAAAAATGTTCAGTAAAAGCAATAGAAACAGTTGTAGCGTGGCTTTTCGTGACAGAGTGAAAGATAGAAATTTCGACGTTAGTTCTACAGCAACGAATATGTAACAAAAACCTTTAGTAGTTCTTGGAATGGATCCAAATAGATCAACAGCTGCCTTATGACTTAATTTCATGGGTACAAAGGGGTACAAAGGGGCGATGTGAGATATTGTAGGGTATTTAGCTTTTTGCCAAATTTTGCAAGACGCCAAGACTCGTCGAATACGATTTTCCATATTTGTGAAATAACAGTTCAGTCGTAGTATCAAAAGGCATTTGCAAGCATTTGTTTGACACAAGAACAGAGGTTTCTTCGGCATTACGTGTTGTTGTGGTCGTGTAGTGTTCATGTGTTTCGTAGCATGTTTGTTTTGGGTTGTAACACATCTGATGAGTTGTTGACGTTTGTGGTGTCTAATTAGTATGTGTGTTTGTGTTTGTGTGTGTGTGTGTGTGTGTGTGTGTGTGTGAGAGAGAGAGAGAGAGAGAGAGAGAAGCAGAGAATCAACGACCAACATACACTGAAACTAACTTAAAAATCCTTAAAGCCAATAACAGCCAATACCAAAAATTGACAACAGGAGAAAGCTATCTCATTTAGAAGACAATAACCCAAGGTAAGAAAGGACTAAACGAATACAATCACTGTGCAGTAAAATCCGCTTTACAACAATGGCAGGGTAATTGCGACGAAAACTCTGGGTTTGGTGAAAAAATCGTAGGAAATGGATGTGTATCGACAAAAGTGCAAGAAACAAGTGTGTTATCTCGACACAAACTAAGTAACTACACCATAACATCAAAAACTGCAAATAACACGCTAATTGACCCAATACATAGTATTCCTCTGTCGGAAATGCGTAATAAATAGAAAAATGAAATAGCATTTCGCTGTTTGGAGATGACAAGCTGTAGATTGCTTAGTAGACTTAGAGTTACTAGCATAAACATCCACAGCTTCGTGTAAACAAACGCATACATCCATTTTCAAATGTACTACGAAACTAGAACCTTCAGACAAATTGTAAATAAACAACACAAATGCTTCAACAGAGTGTTACATGTCTCAACTCTGTACTGGACGCTAATCAGTGTAAAATATTTGACAGTGATCGCTCATTTTGGAAATGAAAAAACTTCAACCAAAAGTTTCTTTAAAGATAAGGTATAACTCACGCTCCAGAAAAAATTAAACACATAAAACCTCTGAAAACAGAACAAAAAGTGCTGAAACAGGTCCGAGTGAAAACAAAACTACAAAAGAGTCTTGCACAAGGCGCAATTTTCCTACAGTTTCCTTAAAAGCACTAAATAATAAGAACTGCAACATTCATTAGATGATAAGAAAAGTACAGCCCTATAGAACTTTTCCAAATAATATTTTCCCCTTGCTGTTGTTGTTGTTGTGGTCTTCAGTCCTGAGACTGGTTTCAATGCAGCTTTCCATGCTACGCTATCCTGTGCAAGCTTCTTCATCTCCCAGTACCTACTGCAGCCTACATCCTTCTGAATCTGCTTGGTGAACTTATCTCTTAGGCTCCCTCTACGATTTTTACCCTCCACGCTGCCCTCCAGTACTAAATTGGTGATCCCTTGATGCCTCAGAACATGTCCTACCAACCGATCCCTTCTTCTCGTCAAGTTGTGCCACAAACTCCTCTTCTCCCCAATTCTATTCAATACCACTTCATTAATTATATGATCTACCTATCTAATCTTCAGCATTCTTCTGTAGCACCACATTCCGAAAGCTTCTATTCTCTTTTTGTCTAAACTATTTCTCGTCCACGTTTCACTTCCATACATGGCTACACTCCATACAAATACTTTCACAAACGACTTTTTGACACTTAAATCTATACTCGATGTTAACAAATTTCTCTTCTTCGGAAACGCTTTCCTTGCCATTGCCAGTCTACATTTTATATCCTCTCTACTTCGACCATCATCAGTTATTTTGCTCCCCAAATAGCAAAACTCCCTTACTACTTTAAGTGTCTCATTTCCTAATCTAATTCCCTCAGCATCACACGACTTAATTCGACTACATTCCATTATCCTTGTTTTGCCTTTGTTGATGTTCATCTTATACCCTCCTTTCAAGACACTGTCCAATCCGTTCAACTGCTCTTCCAAGTCCTTTGCTGTTTCTGACAGAATTACAATGTCATCGGCGAACCTCAAAGTTTTTATTTCTTCTCCATGGATTTTAATACCTACTCCTAACTTTTCTTTTGTTTCCTTTACTGCTTGCTCAATATACAGATTCAACAACATCGGGGAGAGGCTACAACCCTGTCTCACTCCCTTCCCAACCGCTGCTTCCCTTTCATGTCCCTCGACTCTTATAACTGCCATCTACTTTCTGTACAAATTGTAAATAGCCTGTCGCTCCCTGTATTTCACCCCTGCCACCTTCAGAATTTGAAAGAGAGTATTCCATTCAGCATTGTCAAAAGCTGTCTCTAAGTATACAAATGCTAGAAACGTAGGTTTTTTGCCTTTCCTTAATCTTTCTTCTAAGATAAGTCGAAGGTCAGTACTGCCTCACGAGTTTCAACATTTCTACGGAATCCAAACTGATCTTCCCCAAGGTCGGCTTCTACCAGTTTTTCCATTCGTCTGTACAGAATTCGCGTTAGTATTTTGCAGCTGTAACTTATTAAACTGATAGTGAGGTAATTTTCGCATCTGTCAACACCTGCTTTCTTTGGAATTGGAATTATTATATTCTTCTTGATGTCTGGCGGAATTTCACCTGTATGATACATCTTGCTCACCAGATGGTAGAGTTTTGTCAGGACTGGCTCTCCCAAGGCTGTCAGTAGTTCTAATGGAATGTTGTCTACTCCCGGGGCCTTCTTTCGACTCAGGTGTCTTGCACCTACGGTACGGCTATCTGTGTCGTTTCCCCTTTATGATTTTAATTTATTCATTACATTTAGTAGTAAATGTTAATACATTCAAATAATACATCTATCTAAACATAAATATTTTATTGTATTTGCATATATTTTTCTATAAGACAGCATGTTTTCGGCTATTAAGTGGTAGGATGGCGACAAATAACAATGCTGATGTTGACGTGGGTAAAGACAGGGATAAAACATTGAAATCAACATCTGGACGCCATCATGCGAACTGCAGAAAGCCGTTGGTTAATACTGAGGAAACTAGGAACTGTACGCTCTACTTTACATGCGAATGAAAGAAGACTGTGCAACGGACGCAATGCGGTGGGACCTCTGTGCAACAATACGTGTGCACGATATTAGGTTTGAACATTTCGATGACTGTGCTTTCATGGAACTAAGCCTTGAAGTACCCCTTCTGCATCATTGAACTGAAATTGCTTCTTGGGTGCCACGAAGCAGGATACGGTATAGATAAGTTGATCCACAAATACGTCGGCACCATGTAATTCAAATTGTGCGCACTCTGGAACTGCAGTTCCACCACACTAAACTCACGATGACAGCTGAGACGGCACTGAGTCTCATTACTACCCGCAACAGTAGTGGTATGATGGATCTCGAGACATTATTTTTAACGCAGTATCGTCAAGTACCCTTACCGCGCATAATCCTCACCACCCTGTCTCGGAATTCAGCAGCAAGGTAAGGTGGAGCAAACGTGGACTTTTTTTTAAAAAGGATTGTTTAATGCGTTCAGGATCTCAGTTGCAAAAGTAATGTAACACCTATAATCTACTTAAAACAGAATATTGTTGTAGTCGTAATATTCGAAATTGTCGATCTACGACGGCATAGCCATTGCAACAGTACTAACTGCATTCCAAAGATTTTCACAATGTGTGTCTTTATGCACTGTCCGCATGCAGATCTGAAGGAATACCCACTGTTCTGACGATTCACAGCTGTTGTAAATATTACGAAATAGACTTCCAAACTGCGAATATACTTTTGACGTCTGCTGCACATTTCATTTGTGACACATGGAACTTTGTATTGGGTCGGGGTTCGAACAGCGATACTGACCGGGTGGTCGAGCGGTTCTAGGCGCTACAGCCTGGAACCGCGCCACTGCTACCGTCGCAGGTTCGAATCCTGCCTCGGGCATGGACGTGTGTGATGCCCTTAGGTTAGTTAGGTTTAGGTAGTTCTACGTTCTAGTGGACTGATCACCTTAGAAGTTAAGTCCCATAGTGCTCTGAGCCATTTGAACCATTCGAACACCGATATCCCACTTATCGCGAACAGTCGCCTTAACCACTTCGGCTATCGTGCCTGCCTCTCAGCCAGACTCAAGTTTCCGTATGTGATATATTGTCCACATCTCTTATCCCCGCATGTTGAGATTCTCGCAAGAGGGGACACAAACATTTATTATCGTCATTTTACCCTTCTAGTCTTATATATCAATACTAATAATTGAATACAACGTATTCATGTTCCACAGTAATATTTATTAGTTCGTTTTGAACCGGATTTCGGTTTCTCAGGCCATCGTCAGATAACTTAATCCTAAACAGATAGTCCACACAACTTCAGAGGAATTTCCGAGCTGCTCAAAGATATGTGACATTTTGTGACTATGTCGATATAGAATGACACTCATACAATGTGAAATGTGATGTTCTCCATAAAGGAACTAAAGGAAAAAAAACACCAATCAAACAATCCTGACCTAGTAATTAATGACAAAACACAATCCCACCACTCACCTGTATTAAAGTAGCAGCCAGTTATTATTCCTCTTACCGTTAGCTAATAAGCTTGTTGTAACTGTTCCACACCCACATACCAAGAAGTCTTTCTTCCCCTCCCTTTACTCAGTCTGTTCGTCACATTTGCCAGTTTGCCCGTATGACACTGTTGCCTGTGCCACTACTCACTTGTGGAACATTTCTGTTGTATACACTCATATACACTCCTGGAAATTGAAAGAAAAACACCGTGAATTCATTGTCCCAGGAAGGGGAAACTATATTGACACATTCCTGGGGTCAGATACATCACATGATCACACTGACAGAACCACAGGCACATAGACACAGGCAACAGAGCATGCACAATGTCGGCACTAGTACAGTGTGTATCCACCTTTCGCAGCAATGCAGACTGCTATTCTCCCATGGAGACGATCGTAGAGATGCTGGATGTAGTCCTGTGGAACGGCTTGCCATGCCATTTCCACCTGGCGCCTCAGTTGGACCAGTGTTCGTGCTGGACGTGCAGACCGCGTGAGACGACGCTTCATCCAGTCCCAAACATGCTCAATGGGGGACAGATCCGGAGATCTTGCTGGCCAGGGTAGTTGACTTACACCTCCTAGAGCACGTTGGGTGGCACGGGATACATGCGGACGTGCATTGTCCTGTTGGAACAGCAAGTTCCCTTGCCGGTCTAGGAATGGTAGAACGATGGGTTCGATGACGGTTTGGATGTACCGTGCACTATTCAGTGTCCCCTCGACGATCACCAGTGGTGTATGGCCAGTGTAGGAGATCGCTCCCCACACCATGATGCCGGGTGTTGGCCCTGTGTGCCTCGGTCGTATGCAGTCCTGATTGTGGCGCTCACCTGCACGGCGCCAAACACGCATACGACCATCATTGGCACCAAGGCAGAAGCGACTCTCATCGCTGAAGACGACACGTCTCCATTCGTCCCTCCATTCACGCCTGTCGCGACACCACTGGAGGCGGGCTGCACGATGTTGGGGCGTGAGCGGAAGACGGCCTAACGGTGTGCGGGACCGTAGCCCAGCTTCATGGAGACGGTTGTGAATGGTCCTCGCCGATACCCCAGGAGCAACAGTGTCCCTAACTTGCTGGGAAGTGGCGGTGCGGTCCCCTACGGCACTGCGTAGGATCCTACGGTCTTGGCGTGCATCCGTGCGTCGCTGCGGTCCGGTCCCAGGTCGACGGGCACGTGCACCTTCCGTCGACCACTGGCGACAACATCGATGTACAGTGGAGACCTCACGCCCCACGTGTTGAGCAATTCGGCGGTACGTCCACCCGGCCTCCCGCATGCCCACTATACGCCCTCGCTCAAAGTCCGTCAACTGCACATACGGTTCACGTCCACGCTGTCGCGGCATGCTACCAGTGTTAAAGACTGCGATGGAGCTCCGTATGCCACGGCAAACTGGCTGACACTGACGGCGGCGGTGCACAAATGCTGCGCAGCTAGCGCCATTCGACGGCCAACACCGCGGTTCCTGGTGTGTCCGCTGTGCCGTGCGTGTGATCATTGCTTGTACAGCCCTCTCGCAGTGTCCGGAGCAAGTATGGTGGGTTTGACACACCGGTGTCAATGTGTTCTTTTTTCCATTTCCAGGAGTGTAGTTTTAATACTAGAATATACCGTAATACACACATAAAAATAGGTTTTGGATTGTCGAGAGTTCCGGAACCTTGAAAGTTAACCCGGCATGGGACGCCACAATGAAAGCTAACCCGCGATATTGACTATATAAAATGATTGAGAATGTAGTAAAATTTACTGACAACATTTACTTTTTAAAAGAAAAACAGACATAAATTATAGTTATTGATTGGATACAGTAAACAGCTGACAGTTGGGTTAAGAGAACAATGGACAAGGATCCTGGGTGACAAAAGTGAGTCAAATACTCTGGCCCTAAAAATGTGGATAACGCAATCTGAATAGGATCTGACTCTGAAGAGACTTTGATTGATAATCTACAGAAGTGTTTGTAGATTCATCTGAGTGCAAGTGGCGATTGAGATCTGTACGCCCCGACAACGCTGGAGCAGCAGTACGTTACCCTATTTGCTTCGTGCAGTGATGTAACTTGCAGCTGGCGAGATGTGTGTGGCGGAGGCGAGGCGTAAGGCGGCACCTGTGAATCTATCGCGGCCAAGAAAGAAATTCAAAATCTCACAGTCTAGCGATAAGGCAGATGGATCGCAATTTACTCTTTACCAGAGCCCTGAAATCACAGTAGATTTCAGTGTGTAGACACACCCATTCACTGGTCGTACCAAGGGCCATTTTGGCTCACTTATACGACAGAGCGCACAAGGATACCAAACGTCAAGACTGGTAGACCAAAATCGAATAAGTGTGCCCTCGGTAAACGAGTAGTCCGAGATGTTTGAAGTCACACTGTTGGCACTGTAAGAACTTCACCAAAGGCTCTCCAGTCTAACTACTTGCAAGTGATGTCAGTCTCAGCACACATCCCAGGCACCTCCACACATGCCAGAGTTTCGACCAGAAGATCACTTCCAGACCAAAGTCCAGAACCTGAGTGCCTCACACCTCTCCAGATAAAAAATTCCGTTTTCCCGTAAAGTGCACGAACTACACCGCCTTCACCCCATCTTGAGCCAATCACAGGGCTTTAGAGGCATTAATCTCCCCTCATACACGACACCACAAACTCATGTGGAACCAGCGCAAGAGTTAAGAAACCAGCATCTCTGGAAAAAAAAAATCGCCAATTACTGACTTTTTTAAGTTTTCGCGCTCAGAGAAGATGTATTTCTCTGAAGTTGCGTCGCTTCCTGCATCAACAAGCAAGCAGATACAATCTTAAAGATCTTTATCTAAATCGCCTGTGCCTTGGAGCATGTTAGTCCTAGCTATGAGGTATAATAAAAACTCTTTCTCTCAACATTTCTAAGACACCGAAGTTTCTTATATCACTGAGGAGACGGATGGAAGTGAGTCACACGCCTATTTGCAGTATCAGTGAAGACAAAAACTTGCGAATTTTTATTAAACGTAGCTATGTACACATTGCCTGCCTTACGACTCCACTGTGTAGACATATCCCTTCAGTCCGTCGCACTCAGCCCAGCCTTCGGCTGGCGCCAATGCAGCTATAGCGGCATTGTCATGCTAGAGGCCTGTCTCAGCTCGGGACTGCCCTGCCTGCCCTGTACAGCTGTGGGCCTGTCCGGCAAGATTTACTGAGGGGTGGGCTCGGGCCGGCCGCGGTGGTCTAGCGGTTCTAGGCCCTCAGTCCGGACCGCGCGACGGCTACGGTCGCAGGTTCGAATCCTGCCTCGGGCATGGATGTGTGTGGTGTCCTTAGGTTAGTTAGGTTTAAGTAGTTCTAAGTTCTAGGGGACTGATGACCACAGATGTTTAGTCCCATAGTGCTCAGAGCCATTTGAACCATTTTTGATGGGCTCGCCACGAATTGCTTTCCACTTCCAGCATGCTGTTTCTACGAACTAAGAACCATAAAAACACCTCATGCTTTTAGCGGCCTACCAGGCTCCATCAACATCTCCTCAGGCTGTTAACTTTCTAGAGTCTTGGTCAAGGTGCGTAAGGTTGTAACAAAATCTCCAATAATTTACGGTATACGAAAAATAGGTGAGAGTGTAACTAGTCCTCTCTGAACCTGTACAGAAAATTTTAATATATATCAACATGAACATTTCTGCCCTTTTTATTGGTCATGAAAACCACACATTGCATGTTGCACCACCATACAGCGAGACCTTCAGAAGTGGTGGTCCAGATTTCTGTACACACCAGTACCTCTAATACGCAGTAGCACGTCCTCTTGTATTGAAGCATGCCTGTATTCGTCATGGCATACTATCTACAAGTTAATCAAGGCACTGTTGGTCCAGATTGTCCCACTCCTCAACGGCGGTTCGGCGTAGATCCTTCAGAGTGGTTGGTTGGTCACATCGTCCATAAACAGCTCTTTTCAATCTATCCCAGGCATGTTCGATAGGGTTCATGTCTGGAGAACATGCTGGCCACTCTAGTAGAGCGATGTCGTTATCCTGAAGGAAGTCATTCACAAGATGTGCACAATTGGGGAGCGCATTGTCGTGCATGAAGACGAATGCCTCGCCAATATGCTGCCGACATGGTTGCATTATCGGTCGGAGGATGGCATTCACGTATCGTACAGCCGTTACGGCGCCTTCCATGACCACCAGCGGCGTACGACGGCCCAACATAATGCCATGCCATAACACGAGGGAACCTCCACCTTGCTGCACCCGCTGGACAGTGTGTCTAAGGCGTTCAGCCTGACGGGTGGTCTCCGACGATTGTTTGGTTGAAGGCATATGCGACACTCGTCGGTGAAGAGAATGATGCCAATCCTGAGCGGTCCATTCGGCATGTTGTTGGGTCCATCTGTATAGCGCTGCATGGTGTAGTGGTTGCAAAGACGGACCTCGCCAGGGACGTCGAGAGTGAAGTTGCGCATCAAGCGGCCTATTGCGCACAGTTTGAGTAGTAACACAGCGTCCTGTGGCTGCACGAAAAGCATTATTCAACATGTTGACATTGCTGTCAGGGTTCCTCCGAACCACAATCCATAGGCAGCGGTCATCCACTGCAGTAGTAGTGCTTGGGCGGCCTGAGCGCGGCATCTCATCGACAGTTCCTGTCTCTCTGTATCGCCTCCATGTCCGAACAACATCGATTTCGTTCACTGCGAGACTCCTGGACAATTCTTTTATTGAGAGCCCTTCCTGGCACAAAGTAACAATGCGGACGCTATCTAACAGTGGTATTACCAGTCTAGGCATGGTTGAACTACAGGAAACACGAGCTGCGTACCTCTTTCTTGGTGGATTGACTGGAACTCATCGGCTGTCGGACCCTCTCCGTCTGATAGGCGCTGCTCATGCGTGGTTGATTACATCTTTGGGCGGTGTTAGTGACATCTCTGAACAGTCAAAGGGACTGTGTCTGTGATACAATATCCACAGTCAACGTCTACCTTCAGGAGTTCTGGGAACTGGGGCGATGCAAAACTTTTTTGATGTGTGTATAAAATTTATTTGTTCATTCTCTCTTTAGGTATTACATCACTCTTCTGTTTTGTATTGAGAGAGTCATAAAAAGTCATATATCTTTGTACAGCTATGAATTCTCTCTGACGTTGTGTGGACTACCTTTCAACATATATGACGATGGCTTAAGAAGCCGAAAGCTGATTTATGATGAAATAGTAAGTATTATCGTGAAACGTTAATACCTTGTATTCAAGTTATTAAAATGTCTATGTTTCTGCAAGAACCAACGGTATATTCCATAAATATATATCAATAATTTACACCTTGTCTGTGTTTATACAGTGTCTGTGTATTACACTAGAATGTCCTTCAGACATGCATGCATGTTTGTTCCCCAACGGGAACACAGCTCACATCATCTAGGACTCTGTGAGCACGAGGATGATTCGTCACATCTACTATGCCTAGCACAGTCACCAGATGTCCACATTGTTGAGCCACTGTGGTACGTGATCGCTATGTATCTCCATCATCATTATTTGAACTGGCCAGTATTTTGCAGGAAGAATAGTATAAGATTCACTTGATAACTAGATAGGAACTGCATTTATTCATCCCGTGGCGTCTAGAAGCAGTTTTTCATTACCTGTACACTGTACAGTATTAGGCATGTTGGTTTGTTGTGTTTTTGGTTTCCTTCTTTTTTTTTTGTCCAACTACTGTATTTTCATAACATGGTCAGACAGGAAACCTAGTGTATTCAATCGTGTCAGGACAATCAAGACAATACGATTTCAGTAATAAGAAATGACACTTAGTGCGACTGCTGTGAATAATTCGGGACGATTTGCCAATTATCCGCCCTTGCCTCAGCCAAATCAATGTACAGTGTCCGTCCAAAGAGTTACGAGAGTGATTATATTCGAGGCGTGCAATCGACGTCAGTGCAGTAACTAAGGTAGAAACTCGAAATAACAGCTGTAAGCTAGAGATGTACATTTGACCATTCAGTTGTGAGCAGGCAGTGTTAAGTAGTGAACGTGTGGCCGTAGCGTGCCGCGTTGGAACAACTAACGAGTATCTGATTTCACCTTTTGCTTTGTAAGACGGCTACGCCGATAATTGCTTAAGTCGCGTGCGAGAATTTGTGCGGCTTTCACGTTTTAAAGAAGGACACACGTCGGATGAAGACAGCGACAGGTCGTGGCGTCCCACCTCAAGTTCATCCGACGGACACGCTGGAAGAACAACGAGAGCTTTCGGAAACGATGCGTGAGCGACAGCCACGACTTGACTGAGTTGAAAAACGCGGACAGTTCTTATCTGGAAAAATCATCACAGCAGACAAGATTCGATGTTAACAAATACGAACCTACGACGAAATGACACAGTGCAGAATGGGCCTCTGATGGTTCACCGGATGCGGATGACAAAATCGAAAGTGCAAACGATGCTCACCGCCTTTTTATGCTACTCACGGCATTATCCGCAGGGAATTTGTTCCCATCAGTATTAATGGAAATGCCGAGTGTTATTTAGGAGCTAAGCATCAGTTGTGCCAGAGGATTCAAACGGTTCGACCGCAATAATGGAAGGGCAGAACTTCTTCTTGCCGCACGACAATACGCCAGGCTCACACGGTTAAAAAAATATCTATTCCCAAAAATAAAAATTCACATGAAGGATCAACGCTTCGGCAACATAACTGACATTCAAGCCAGTCTGGCGAGCCACTTGAACAACATCCCAAAGGAGGACTTTACTGTTTCTCATGATTGTATGGAAGTGCTATGCGTTGTACTCAAGTGGGGCAGACCATGTAAGAACATCTGAATCATTCAAAACTACCATATTAACACTTTCCTATTTTTTTTTATTAATCCAGTCTCGAAACCTTTTGGGCTGACAGGGTACAGAAAAGTGTAATCGAATAATTGAAATGAAGCTCTTTTAGAATATACGCAAGTGTGTTTGTGACACGTGGAATGTTATTGAATGTCGCAGTGAAATTACAGCTAGCAACATGACGCGCTGAACTGTGAATCAGCGCAAAAGTAGTGACCGATAAACTTGTCTCAGTGATACGAGGGTTGGAACTTTAATAGTGGCAAGTAAATATTTACAGCTCGTACAAAATAGATACGTGTTTCAAAGTTTTCCTGACCTTCAAAGTAGTCACCAGCATTGTGTATAACCCGTTGCCAGCAATGTGGAAGTCGTAGGATACTCTTAGGTGTGCCAGTTGTGTTGACAGTTCGTGTGGCGCAGTCTATTGCCCGACGAATATGTAGCAGTTCTGAAGCGAATGCCGTGAAGTGTTTCCTGCAGTTTAGAAATCGAGTTGAACTCACGAGGGCTTAAGTCCGGGGAGTGCAGTATGTAGTATAGCACTTAGCAGCCTCATCAGTCAAACGAAGCAGTAACAAATTGCACTGTACGTGCTTCAGCATTTTTCTGCAAAATGATGGTCAGGACATCAGAACGTGTCACCACTTCTGTCTCTAAGCTGGTCGTAGGTTGTGTTCCAAAAAAGGAAAAGCATAGAGACAGAAGTGATGACACGTTCTGCAGGACCTGACCATCATTTTGCACGACAATGCTCCAGCACGTACAGTGCAATTTGTTACTGCTTCGTTTGACTGATGGGGCTGCTAAGTGCTATACCACATACTGCACTCCCCTGACTTAAGCCCTCGTGAGTTCAACTCGATTTCTAAACTGAAGGAAAAATTTCACGGCACTCGCTTCCGAACTGCTACAAATTCGTCGGGCAATAGATCACGCTGCTCGAACTGTCAACATAATTGACACTGCTAAGACTATCCTACGACTTGCACATCGCTGGCAACGGGTTATGCACAATGCTGATGACTACTTTGATGGTCAGTAAAACTTTGAACACGTTTCTCTTTTTTTCGAGCTGTAAATAAATAGTTGCCACTATTAAAGTTGAACCATCATATTTTCACCATCTCAAAATTTGTAAGGTCCATTAATTTATTTTCAATGCGTCAATACGCTTTATTGTAGATCGGTAAGTGCAAATTTCTGACTCGGTGCTCACTGGGACAACACACAACGTAAATAGGAAGAAAAATGGAAGGTTCATCTGCCGAAGAGCGGTTTGCTATCAAACCAGAAGCGACTGAAAATCTCTAAAGCCGCACGTTTATCGTTGAGGGCGCTTATATGTCTCCTCACAGTAAGATTATAGTGATTTGGGTGTTGATGATTTCACAACAAAGGGTTCCGTCTCTTCTGGAATTCTAGCACACGAAATAACTATTATGAAGTTTCAGTACGTATGGAAACTACAGCTCCCGACTAGCCTGTGAGCTTTCCTCGATATTCTCTAACAAACGTTGCTGGTATTTCGTCACGCAGTTAGTCGACTTTGTACTAGCGTAGGGAGAAAGTTTCATGTGCATCCGTACGACAACTAGGCCTTGCAGAGATACTTTGGGCCACATTCCGACATTCGTGGCCGGATATCTACGTCTGATGTATTTCAAGGACTCATGCAATTATACCGTCAAGACAAGTTCTAAATGGCATCTTTGTAAATTTCGCCGACAGCTTCAGCTTGGAAACAAATTTCACCAAGGAGTCTGAAGGCCTCCGGCTTACTCCCTGTCTACATAACGTCAACTCAAAAGCAAATGGTTCAAATGGCTCTGAGCACTATGGGACTTAACATCTGAGGTCATCAGTCCCCTAGACTTACAACTACTTAAAGTTAACTGACCTAAGGACATTACACACATCCATGCTCGAGGAAGGATTCGAACGTGTGACTGTAGCAGCCGCGCGCTTCCGTACTGAAGCGACTAGAACCGTTCGACCACAGCGGTCGGCGCTCAAAAGCACTAATACCTTAGTAAGCCACTTGTCACTTGTGACCTATTCTGCACATGTCCAGTCGTCAGCTCAATGTGCCCAAATGTTTCCTGCCTTTTGTTTTTCATGTGCAACCATATTTATGATAGTTGCGTTTGTAGATACATGTTAAATCGTTAAAATAACGAAAGTAATCCCCAAACAGTTACTAGAATTTGTACTATTTAGTGAGAAAGTGGTTTAAGGACTTAGATAGGCCACTGGGCACTGGCCTTGGTCTTGCTTGTTAGCACAGCTGCTAAAAAAGAAAAAAAAAAACAAAAAAAAAACACTAGTTTACAAGCCTAACCACATTAAATTTATGACAGGATTTGAGTAACTGTGCAGGATTTGAGTAACTGTGCATACATACCTTCCGTTTCTTCCTGTTTGCGTTGTATGTTGTCCCTCTGATTCCGAAATTCAGTCTTATCAACTCACAAAATTTAGCGTCAATGGTCAATGATGATAGCGTTTCTGTGCAGCTTTTAGGTCCTATATGCTGCAACGGAACAATACACTCTATACAAGATGTGACAGGTAATCACGCAAGAGGTGTGATAATCTGTAATATAATTACCATGAAGCGACAATACTGAAATACACGCTGAATCAGGATTTCTTCTTTTTGTGAGGTAGTCTATGGATGTAAGGTGACTGATTTATTGACGCATTTACGTTACTGTCATCATCAGGAAATACGAAAAAGTTAGAGAGCACACCAGAGTGGCACAGTGGAGTTGGTTAAAGCAAAGACAAATAAGTTAAAGGAAAGACAAATAAGCAGAAACGCAAAAATCACAGTGCACAAGGGTTCATTGGTTTGCCTACAGCCCAGCATTTCATATGGACAATATCTCCACATAGCCTTGTACTTCGATGCTGTTGCCTATAAGACTGCTAATTCAGTATAGACATTCACGTTAAATATAATACGATATTGTACTGTCTGAGGTATTCTGTACTTCGATGCAATATCGTATTTATCCGCTGACACCTGGCAAGCGACTTTCAAGTAAAATGACTCCTCTGCACGAGAACATACATAAGGAATGTACGAGAACAGGATATTGACACTTGGCTGACAACTTATGGAAGTTTCGATTTGGCCGGGAGTCGTGTTCGGATAGCAAAATGGTAAGCAGACCGCTCGCGACAGGTGGGAAATCCGAGTTCGAGTCGCAGTCGGGACAAATTTTCATTGTTGTTGATCCATTATACAGCTGATGGTTGCCCATATTCGCAACTGCGAATAAATTTATTGTATTAAAGATAACATGCTAGCTCAACTGTTCGATAAGGTCACATTCTGCCTATACATCTACATCTACATGGATACTCTGCAAATCACATTTAAGTGCCTGGTAGAGGGTTCATCGAACCACCTTCACAATTCTCTATTATTCCAATCTCGTACATCACACGGAAAGAATGAACACCTATATCTTTCCGTACCAGCTCTGATTTCCCTTATTTTATCGTGGTGATCGTTCCTCCCTATGTAGGTCGGTGTCAACAAAATATTTTCGCATTCGGAGGAGAATGTTGGTGATTGGAATTTCGTGAGAAGATTCCGTCACAACGAAAAAAACGCCTTTCCTTTAATGATGTCCAGCCCAAATCCTGTATCATTTCTGTGATACCCTCTCCCATATTTCGCGATAATACAAAACGTGCTGCCTTTCTTTGAACTTTTTCGATGGACTCGTCAGTCCTATCTGATAACGATCCCACACCACGCAGCAGTATTCTAAAAGGGGACGGACCAGCGTAGTGTAGGCAGTCCCCTTAGTAGGTCTGTTACATTTTCTAAGTGTCCTGCCAATAAAACGCAGTCTTTAGTTAACCTTCCCCACAACATTTTCCAAGTGTTCCTTCCAATTTAAGTTATTGTTGTAATACCTAGGTATTTAGCTGAATTTACAGCTTTTAGATCAGACTGATTTATCGTGTAACCGAAGTTTAACGAATTCCTTTTAGCACTCATGTGAATAACCTCACACTTTTCGTTATTTGGTGTCAATTGCCAATTTTCGCATCATTCAGATATCTTTTCTAAATCATTTTGCAATTTGTTTTGATCTTCTGATGACTTTATTAGTCGATAAACGACAGCGACATCTGCAAAAAACCTACGACGGCTGCTCGGATTGTCTCCCATATCGTTTATATAGATAAGGAACAGCAAAGAGCCCATAACACTACCCTGGGGAACGCCAAAATCACTTCTGTTTTACTCGATGATTTTCCGTCAATTACTGCGAACTGCGACATCTCTGTGACAGGAGATCACAAATCCAGTCACATAACTGAGACGATATTCCATAAGCACGCAATTTCACTACGAGCCACTTCTGTGGTACAGTGTCAAAAGCCTTCTGGAAATCCAAAAATACGGAATCCATCTGAAATCTCATGTCAATAGCACTCAACACTTCATGTGAATAAGGAGCTAGTTGTGTTTCACAGGAATGATGTTTTCGAAACCCATGTTGACTGTGTATCAATATACCGTTTTCTTCGAGGTAATTCTTAACGTTCGAACACACTATATGTTCTAAAATCCTGCTGCATATCGACGTTAACGATATGGGCCAGTAATATAGTGGATTTCTCCTACTACCTTTCTTGAATATAGGTTTGATCTTGTAACGCCAGAAATGAATATCCTTCTATTTCCATCTATTGTACTATAATTTTTTTCCTTATTTTGTTACCTGAATATATGACATTTCTGTGTCTTTATATATAGTAATTATAGGTAAAACTATGCTATCGAACGTTTACATCGATAGGTCGTGTGGAGAAGCAAAGTGTTTAGGATCTTTGGTAGTGTTAACTCTGTCGTGTGGAGAGCGGGCAGAGAGAGTCTGGCGGGAGTAGTGCAGTGGAGCGGGTGTGTTGTGTGACGCTCCCGCGAGTTGCTGTGCTTTCGGGGTTTGGCAGCATGTAATTGCTACGATGGTTTCTGACACGGTGTCGCGGACGGGAAGCATTAGTTGGCGCACATCAAGAGCCCGTTTCGCCTGATGACCGTGTCGAGAAGAAGGCGCGCCAACGTCCAGCTTCTGCAACAGCTACGGCCGACAATGAGTGATTGTCGTCACCTCCTCGATCGGCTACTTCAAACCTTCAATCAATCAACAAGTAAGACTGAAAGCACGTAAAGTCTTAGAACTGTATGGCAGACCTCAGCTTTTCAAACTATTCCATTAGCAAAATACAGCAACTTAGCATGAACCTTTGTTGCTCATTGTCCCAATTGCATTACCAAGCAGGGTCCCTTCCTTTTCCAAAATGAACCCGAGTGTCGTTGAAATTCATACGCCAGCATTAAAGTAATATCATTCCATTTCACTGCATTGATTTCAAAGTTCAGTTAAGGTATTCATAGCTGGCTACAATATTTAGATTACACAAACACAAATTAAGAGTGCGAGTTTTTTTACCATATTTTAGCTTACCTGTGACTGCAGCTCAGCTTGGTACGCACTAAATTTTATTATTGTTAATTGTTCAGCATGATTTAATTCAAGTTCAAAGTTAAATCTCTTATGTCTAAATTGCTTAGTTTCAAGTAGCTTTTGAAATGATTGTTGAGGTAGCCCAAGACTAACCTTATTTTATTGAATTTCGTAGTACTTCAGAAACAAAGTTCACTATTAATTTCAGTCACTAAATTAACTTTCAATTTTCCTGTTTTATTCATTCTTTTGCTAAATTAACTCAGAGTGTAGCGAAATTTGTTACTTATTACAAACATTCAGTTTTCACACAACACGTGTCAACCTTCAGTTGCCACGCTTTTAGTGCTAAATATATGTGCATTAATCTTTCATTTTCAGTTATTGTAGTAGTTGTCCATGGGACTGGCGACCGTAATTTTCCCCAAATCTCAAATATCTAATTAACGCCAATTAATTGTTAATGTAACGACTGCCCATTTACTTTCTTTATTAACGTTACTCCTTTTCAAAATTAATTTCCACCAATTTCATTTGCATTTTTCCTTTCATTTAGATGTAACACTTTCTTGCCTCTTTACCGACAGATTAACTTCGGTGACGATTGCTTTTCCCAAAGTTCCATTAGGTACACGCGGTTTAATTTTTCACTGTCATTAAGGTCGATAAGTGAGGGGGAGGTTACAACCTGTGTAACTTTCCAAGTCTTTGGGTACGGACCATTCATCGAGCGAACGGTTGTATACGATTGTTAAGTATGGAGCTAATGCATCACCATACTCCAAAAGGAACTTAACTGGTATTAGTCTGGACTAGAAGACTTGCTTTTATTAAGTGATTTAAGTTGTTTCACTACTCTGAGGATATTTACGTTACTTATATATTAGGATGCATTTCTAGTGTTGTATCATAGATCGATACCACCCTCACCAGCGTCTCACAGTTGATAACGGAAACCTACATTTCCGTCGGATGCCGAAAGAGGTTTCGAGGGGACCGGGCGGATCCAATGATGTGCACCCAGTGAGCCACGCCTTCACTGCCTCTGACTAACAGTGCCCTCTGCTGCTGCAATTAGGATAGCCGGTAGCATCTACACGCCCTGCCTCAGTTGCAGGCTTCGACAGTCATCAATGTTATGTTGAACAATAAAGACCCAAAGTCCTCAACAAACTCATGCTAGAACTACCTATTTGATGAACCTCTACTACATCCAGTAGTTACTCTGTAGCAAGATATACCCACATACATTATATGAAAATAATATAGACTCGACAGGTCGCTCGTGTACTGGTACTGCGAGCTTCACCCTGCACAATATTCATTAATAATATCTGGACTTCATTTTTCTCATTGTTACTTCGTAAACTTTCTTCGCAAGCATTTTTTGAAGTTTCTTCGAAATGTTTGTAGAAAGCTAAAAGTTAAGTAAAACCTGTTTACTCTATTTATGTATTCGCTAATGATTTCTGCTGATGTACAGCTTCCCTGTGACGACAGCTGCTATACCACTCTGTAGTCCACCTCTCCTTACCGTTGTGTAAGATGTAGTACACAACACCCAGTAGTACATGTTTAAAGAATTTTCTTTGTATGCTGTACACCCATGGTTTTCCGATGCTCATGTTCCTGCTCCCCCCTTTCCCTACCCCATTACCTTGCACCAATCTGTACATGGCCATATTTTTAGGAATATTATCCCCCTCCCCCCTTCCCAGTTGCCCATTCCCTTTCACCATTTCCGTACAAGTCCATATTTTTAGCAATATTATTTACCTTCATTCTTTACTTTTACTATGAATATTTAATTTCTTAAAGAATTACAGATTTATTTTTATGACCATTTACGATTTAAGTCCATTTCAAATAAACATTTATATTTATTTTTAATGTTCTGACATGTCACTGCCAGCACCGCCTGGTGGCCATTTTGTTAGCTTCAAAGCCTTGTAATACCTTGTACTAGACAGCAACCTCTTTGAATATGTAACAAGCACACGATTTTACAATGGTTGTATGAAGTTTTATCCCATGCAATGGTGTGTGGTTTTCACATTCTGATTTTGCATTCCTGCTTATTTGTTTTTGCTTGTATGTTAACCCTCTCCAGTGTGCTACTTTTATGTTGTATGTAACATCATCAGATTTTCTAGTAATGATTGAAATCGAAATGCTTGAATGAATCAGTCACCTTACATCCAGTCGTTTTGAATCAGCATCTGTTTCAGCATAGCTCCTTTAACAACCGTTCACAGAATTTGTAATAATTAAATAATGAATTTATTATTTTCATATAATGAATGTGGGTGCATCTTGCTATGGAGCATCTACTATGTGCAGTAGAGGTTCATCAAATAAGTAGTTCTTACTGTAGTTTGTTGAGGCCTTTGGGTATTTACTGTCCAACATAACACTGAAATTATAATTACTGTTGGATACATGGAAATTTCAGGTGGATTCAACATATTCATTTTCAAGAAGTTAGATTGCGAATGTAGTGTGTATGTTGTGAAGCAGCTCTCCACGCTTGCTATCCTTTGCGAAAGTCTTCATCACTGCGTATATACTGCAGCTTAAATCCTTTTGGGTCTCAACTTGCTGTAGTGAACCGTTGGTATTCAACTACCGTCCCCTCTCACCACACACAAACACATGCACACACTTCACTCCACTACTACAGTGGCGAATCCTTAATGCTTTAAGAAGTGTCCTATAAACCGATTTAGTTTGTTACTCAGTCATGCCATAAATTTCTTTCCTCCCCCTTTAGATTCATTATATCTTCATCCCATCTAATGCATATCATTCTTCTCCAGCATCACTTTTCAAAAGCATCTACGTCTTCTTGTGTGTACTGCTTATTCAGTGTTCCACTAATATAGAAGGATCGAAGACAAAATCATTTTAAAAAAAGACTTTCTAACACATAGTATTAGATCTTAAAATATTTATATTTTTCTGGAACGCTGTTCTTGCTATCCCATTTCACATTTTATATACCTTCTATTTCGCACAAGGTCAGTTACTTTGCTCTCCAACTAGCAAAACTAGTCTGGTTTTATCATATCTCATTTTGTAGTTAGTTCTTTCTCCATAACCTAATGTAATTATACTACATTCCAATACCATCGTTTCTCTATTGTTCACTTAATAACATATTTTCAAGAAACTCTCCATTGTGCTCAGCTGATGATGCAAAACCTTTGGACGTTTGATATCAGGTGCTCATTGTATCAGACTAAAATCTCATTCCTGCTTCTTCAAAGCAAAAACACCCATAATTATAGGTTACCATATGAACTTCAGCTACTCTTCATTTATTACTACTGATAAATATATGTGGGAATATCTTACTTTATTTGTTCTAGGTTGAGAAACTGATATCAGTTTCATATTCCTTAAGTTATTGCTGTTTGGTAAGAATTACTCCAATGAATGAAATGCTGTAATGTCTACGTTTTACGGAAAAAAGGGAGAGATCGTTTATTGTTACAGAGTCATTTTTAGGTTTCCGTACCTCGACTGTTAAAAAGGAGGCCTTATAGTATTACTTTGTTATCAGTCAGACTGTTAAGAGCCTCTTTTTCAGGAACACGCTGAAATTTATGCTACATACCAAGGCCTACGGTCTCTTGGCGCTTAAAAGACTGAAGCTTCTAATTCAATGCAACCAAAAGATGTAGTCATTTATGTCATATTTTGATACTCGCGAACTCATACGACGTTTCCTGTTGGTCTAGAATAGCGGCATTTGGCAAGAAGAAAGTCTTTACAGTCAAAGTAGAGAGAAAAATCATAAATTTTTAATTTGTGATTATATTAAACAAAACAAAAAGTATTTGTTATTTTTTGTCCGGCTGTCTGTCCACCCGATTTCCTCCGGAATTATTCAAGTTGAAATTAATGTCTCGTACTAAGGTCTATTTTTCAATCACGGTGTAAAAATTGCAAACTTCTAAGTCAATGCATTCAAATGTTGCGGCTATATATGGTTGCATATCTTGATATTCGAAAAACTCACTAATGAAAATCTATAGGGCACTTTCCGTTGACCTAGAAATGTGTAATTTTTGGCAAGAAGTAAGATTTGACTAAACAATTAAATGAAAATAATTCGAAAAGTGTTAATTCGTAATTATAGCAGAGAAAAAAACTGTTTTGGTAGTTTGTTATCTGACTTCACACTTAAAATTAAAACTTTCTCGAAAGTCTTGGAATTTTCGGTACCGATATCCTGCCATATTAATCACGGTAATAGACAAAAATCATCGAGATTCTCGATTCCGGGAATTGATGAACTGCCTGTATACATGATTAAGCTTGTACGGATCTCTCAGAGTGCGAGTCCTGTTTGTACTTGTGTTGTCTCCCGACTACTTCGAGGTGAAGTGGCATTATGACTGGTATCGGCTGCGTAGGCGACTTATTCAACTCGGTAGACTGCATAGGCACATGGCACACGTAGCTACAACTTTCCACATACCCTTTTGGATACTGTTCGACTACAGATACAAATTAAGTCATAACCTCCCTACGTTTTTAGCTGTCACTTTTGGAGAATGTACCAATAAGATCGAACGCGTGATGATACTTTTACATGTTTCTGATTGCTGGAAAGAGTTTAGACTTGACCTTCTTTGATAAACATTTTTGCTTTCCTCTGTGCAGTTTTGATCAAAATGTTAATTATAAGTCATAACCTTTTAAGAAAGCGGGAGGAAACTGAGAATCGCTAAATGTTAAATAATTTATGTTTCTTTAAAGTGTCACTCTATCGTGTAAACAGTTTAGTATTTCTTATGCAGTACTGTGCAGACCTTTCTGTTCAACATTAGCTACTGCCTGTAACAACAAGTTTTGAGTTGTCTGTCGATAGTGGGAAATGTATGTACAGGCGAACCTAAAATTCCATTAACGATTGAGAATTCTATATTTAAAGAAATAATATATAGTTACAGAGGTACACACACATACTTGAAGTGACATGGGGTTTTACTGAACACAAAAAAAGCGCACAGAATGACCAACAGATGACCTCAACACGATACAAGAGCAATAATTAGAATATAAGAATTGAGTTTTAGTACATATGATGTTCTTTCTACCAAATGCTCAACATTTTGGCCATTATTCATTAACAATACCTGTAGTCGAGGTACAGGATATACATGCGTATCAGTAAGTACGGTGAGAAATTGTTGTCGGCTTTTGTCTTTTAGCATCACTAATGCAGTACTGTGCAGACCTTTCTGTTCAACATTAGCTACTGCCTGTAACAACAGGTTTTGAGTTGTCGTCTGTCGATAATGGGAAATGTATGTACAGGGAAGAGCAGACAGAGTTTCAGGGCACTCTCTTGTCATGGGATGTGAAACTGCCCCTAAAGGCGGAAGAATCAGCGACGATCAACGGCTTGAGGAAACTACTGCATTAAAGACATGTAATGAGCATCCACAAGAATGCGGCCTGTCATTGATTAAGAGTAATGATGATCTCTAAATTTCCAAAAGATTCCGTGCTAGTCCTGCATTCGGATCTCCGGGAAGGGACTGCCAAGGCAGAGGTACAATGTGGAAAAGATTGAATAACCAACGAAAGGATAACGTTCTACGAGTCGGGGATATGGAATATCAGAAGTTTGAACATGTTAGGGAAGCTACAAAGTCTAAAACTGGAAACGAAAAGGCTCAATATAAATATAAATGAAAAGAAGACAAGGGTTTCTGGTCAGATCAGTATAGCAGAATAAAATGTTATAACAAGAGCAGGATTCTATACTAATAAGAAGGTAGGGTGGAGAGTGAGTTACTGAGAACAGTTCAGCGACAGGGTTGTTATCAACGTCGACAGCAAGCCAACACTGACAACAGTAGTTCAAATATAAATACCGACGTTGCAAGCAGAAGAGGAAGAGACCGAGGAAGTATATGAGGATGCTGAACGGGTAATTCAACACGTAAATGGAGATGAAAACCCAGTATTCATAGGGGATTGGAATGCGGTTCTAGTGGAAGGAGTAGAAGAAGGGATTACGGGAGATTATGGACTTGGTACTAGGAATGACAGAGGAGATTAATTGATTTCTGCAATAAATTTCAGCTAGCAATAGCGAATACTCTGTTCAAGAATCACAAGAGGAGGAGGTATACTTGGAAAAGGCCTAGAGATACGGGAACATTTACGTTAGATTATCGCGGTCAACCAGCGATTACGAAATAAGATACTGAATTGTAATGTGTAACTAGGAGCAGAAATAGATCGCAATTTATGAATGATGATGAGATGGCTGAAGTTTAAGAGTCTAGTGAGGAAAAAAAATGCGGAGAAGTCGGGTACTAAAGTATTAACGAATGGAGTTCTCTGAAGATAAAGATAATGAATAGACTAGTAGGCAGTTCAATCGAAAATGAACGTCCATCTCTAAAAAGGGAAATCACAGAAGCAGGAAAGAAAAAAATAGGTACAAGAGAGGTAAATGCCAGCAAACTATGGGTAACGGAAGAAATAGTTCAGCTGACCGACGAAAGAATGAAGTATAAAAATGTTCAGGAAAATTCAGCGATACACAAAAATACAAGTCTCTTAAGGACTAAATAAACAGGAAGTGCAGGGAAGCTACGGTGAAGTGGATGCATTAACTATATGAAGAAACAGAATAAAAATGACTGTCGTAAGGACTAAGTAAAAATCAATTTTTGTGAAATTAAAAGCAGGGCCAGTAACATTAACAGTGCAACGGGTATTCCACTGCTAAATGCATAGAAGAGAGCGGATGTGTGGAAAGAGTAAACTGAAGGCCTGCATGATGGGGGATGACTTGTCTGATGACATAATAAAAGAAGAAACTGGAGGTGACGGGGAAGAAATAGGGGATTCAGTATTAGAATCAAAATTAGAGTCAGAATTTAAAAGAGCTTTAGAGGACGTAATATCAAATAAGGCAGAAGGAGTGGATAAAATTCCATTGGAATTTCTAAAATCGTAGGGGGAATTGTCAACTACTGACATTGGTATGTAGAATGTATGATTCTGACGCTATGCCATCAGAATTTCGGAAAAAACGTCATCCGCACAATTCCGAAGATAGAAAGAGGCGACAAGTGCGAGAATTATCGCACAGTCAGCTTAACGACTCATGCATCCACGTCGATAACAAGAATAATATACAAAAGAATGGAAAATAAAACTGAGAATCTGTTAGATGTAGATGAGTTTGGCTTTAGGAAACGCAAAGGCACCAGAGGCACTTCCTGACGTTGCGGTTGATAATGGAAGCAAGACTGAAGATAAATCAAGACAAGTTCATGGGATTCGTCGACCTGGAAAAAGCGACAATGTCAGATGGTGCAAGATGTTTGAAATTCTGAGAAAAATAGTGGTAAGCTGTAGGGAAAGACGGATCATGCATAGTATGTACAAGAACCAAGCGGGAACAAAAAGAGTAGAGGGCCAAGATCGAAGTGTTCGGATTGGAAAGTTGTTGAGAAAGAGATGTAGCCTTTCGCCCCTAGTGTTCAAAATATACGTCGAAGAAACAATGACTGAAATAAAAGAAATCTTCAAGTGCAACGTTAAAATTTAGAGGTAAAAGATGTCAATGATTGATCAAAGATTCACTGACGACGTTGCTATCCTCAGTGAAAGTGAAGAACAATACAGAATATTCTGAGTGGAATTAACAAATTAAAAGTCAATGGTTACAGAATATAGATTGAAATCGAAGAAAGGCGAAAGTAATGAGAAGTAGCAGAAATGGGATCAGCAAGAAGCTTAATATAAAAAAAATGATGATGACGGAATACATGAAGTTAAGGAACTCTACACTGTAGCCAGCGAAATAACCCATGGCGGACTGAGCAAAGGACATAAAAAGCAGACTAGCTCTGACAGAAAGGGCGTTCCTGCTGGTGTGAAAGATAGGCTTTAATTTTTAGGAAGGAATTAATTGGAATGCATGGTAGGGAAACATGACTTGGAAAACCGGAACAGAAAAAAAAATCGAAGGTATTTGAGATGTGGTGCTACAGAAGAATGTTGAAAATTAGGTGGAAAAATTAGGTGGACTGATAAGGTAAGGAATTAGGAGGTTCTCCGCAGAATCGGCGTGGAGAGGAATATGTGGAAAATACTGACAAGAAGAAGGAACAAGATGATAGGACACCTGTTAAGGCATCAGGGAATAACTTTCATAGTACTTAGAGGGAGCCGTAGAGGATAGAAAAGCGTACAGGAAAAAAGAGACTGGAATCCATACATCAAATAATTGAAGATGAAGGTTGCAAGTTCTACTCTGAGATGAAGAGGTTGGCTTAGGAGAGGAATTCGTGGCGGGCCGCACCAAACCAGTCAAAAGGTCCGACGATCTACATCTACATCTACATCTACATCCATACTCCGCAAGACACCTGACGGTGTGTGGCGGAGGGTACCTTGAGTACCTCTATGGTTCTCCCTTCTATTCCAGTCTCGTGTTGTTCGTGGAAAGAAGGATTGTCGGTATGCCTCCGTGTGGGCTCTAATCTCTCTGATTTTATCCTCATGGTCTCTTCGCGAGATATACGTAGGAGGGAGCAATATACTGCTTGACTCTTCGGTGAAGGTATGTTCTCGAAACTTTGACAAAAGCCCGTTGCGAGCTACTGAGCGTCTCTCCTGCAGAGTCTTCCACTGGAGTTTATCTATCATCTCCGTAACGCTTTCGCGATTACTAAATGATCCTGCAACGAAGCGCGCCGCCCTCCGTTGGATCTTCTCTATATCATCTATCAACCCTATCTGGTACGGATCCCACACTGCTGAGCAGTATTCAAGCAGTGGGCGAACAAGCGTACTGTAACCAACTTTCTTTGTTTTCGGATTGCATTTCCTTAGGATTCTTCCAATGAATCTCAGTCTGGCATCTGCTTTACCGACGATCAACATTATATGATCATTCCATTTTAAATCACTCCTAATGCGTACTCCCAGATAATTTATGGTATTAACTGCTTCCAGTTGCTGACCTGCTATTTTGTAGCTAAATGATAAAGGATCTATCTTTCTGTGTATTCGCAGCACATTACACTTGTCTACATTGAGATTCGATTGCCATTCCTTGCACCATGCGTCAATTCGCTGCAGATCCTCCTGCATTTCAGTACAATTTTCCATTGTTACAACCTCTCGATACACCACAGCATCATCTGCAAAAAGCCTCAGTGAACTTCCGATGTCATTCACAAGGTCTTTTATGTATATTGTGAATAGCAACGGTCCTATGACACTCCCCTGCGGCACACCTGAAATCACTCTTACTTCGGAAGACTTCTCTCCATTGAGAATGACATGCTGCGTTCTGTTATCTAGGAACTCCTCAATCCAATCACACAATTGGTCTGATAGTCCAAATGCTCTTACTTTGTTCATTAAACGACTGTGGGGAACTGTATCGAACGCCTTGCGGAAGTCAAGAAACACGGCATCTACCTGTGAACCCGTGTCTATGGCTGTCTGAGTCTCGTGGACGAGTAGCGCGAGCTGGGTTTCACGTGACCGTCTTTTTCGAAACCCATGCTGATTCCTACAGAGTAGATTTCTAGTCTCCAGAAAAGTCATTATACTCGAACACAATACGTGTTCCAAAATTCTACAACGATCGCGGTAGACTTGCGAGATCAGGTAACGCCACAACCAATAACCACACGGTTTGAGGTCTGGTGACCTGGCAGGCCAAACTTGACGGAAGTTGCGGCTCAGCATGCGATCCTCATCAAACGTTGTGCGCAAGAGATATTTGGCACGTGTAGGAATATGAGGCGGAGCGCCATCCTGCATAAAAATCGTATCTTCCATCACATGTTTATCAGCCAGGCTAGGGACGAAGCGATTCTGTAACGCATCGACGTACCTAGGACCCGTCATGCTGACAGCCTGAAAAGCAGCACCCCGCGTTTTCCCGAAGGAAAATGGTCGGATCACGAGAGGTGTGTTAAATCCACACCAAACCGCGACATTCGTCATACAATTAGGTTTTCACGGCAGTTGTGTGTGTTGATATCCCCTCAGGGTGTGAAATGGACTTCATCGCTCCATAACCCGTTAGACAACAAATCATAATCTTCACTCATTTTTTGAAATGTTCACACCGTGAATGATGTCTACGTCACAAAATATCACTATAGATCATTCTATACACGATTCTCATGCGGTGTCACTGACGTATTGCTGTGTAGGTTCATGTGTTGGCCAGTTTTTGCACTCGTTTCCGGTTTCAATAAAACCCCGTTTCATTTTAGGCGTGTGTGTGAATTTTTACGTCTCTGGATATAAAATGTAGACTGGCAATGGCAAGGAAAGCGTTTCTCAAGAAGAGAAATTTGTTAACATCGAATATAGATTTAGGTGTCAGGAAGTCGTTTCTGAAAGTATTTGTATGGAGTGTAGCCATGTATGGAAGTGAGACATGGACGATAACTAGTTTGGACAAGAAGAGAATAGAAGCTTTCGAAATGTGGTGCTACAGAAGAATGCTGAAGATAAGGTGGGTAGATCACGTAACTAATGAGGAGGTATTGAATAGGATTGGGGAGAAGAGAAGTTTGTGGCACAACTTGACTAGAAGAAGGGATCGGTTGGTAGGACATGTTCTGAGGCATCGAGGGATCACAAATTTAGCATTGGAGGGCAGCGTGGAGGGTAAAAATCGTAGAGGGAGACCAAGAGATCAATACACTAAGCAGATTCAGAAGGATGTAGGTTGCAGTAGGTACTGGGAGATGAAGAAGCTTGCACAGGATAGAGTAGCATGGAGAGCTGCATCAAACCAGTCTCAGGACTGAAGACCACAACAACAACAACCTACTTTCTTCGATGAATTAGTGCACTTTCACATGATTACGCATTTTTGGGACACCCTGTCTGTCTCAAAGAAAATTGAAGGAAATGGTGTCAGAAATATGATCCGGAAATGTATGACATGTCGTTATCCTAAACAATGTTGATTACGGAGTATATCTGTAAACGGAAGCATCGATTTAGCTTAGACACTTCCGCTAATTACAAACGTAGTCACACAATCGCCCCATCTTAATAATTAATCGTTGTACTCAAAGGGAGTGTGAACAGGCATAAACTCCTTCCAGTTCTCGATACTATCGTTCTTTTGAAGCGTCAGAGAAGCCAAAAGCTGTCAAAATAGTTACCTTCTGCTTTCAGCTTTTGTCTGGAAACTGAGACCTCAGCCGGCCGTACTCTGGAGGAAAGGAGAGTCGCGATAAACAGCTGTTAAAAAGAGCTGGTCTCATTTGCATATTACATTTCCATGTTTCATTTGCATATCTCTTCCCTACGGCCGAATCCACTCGGCGCGTGGTGAACAGAGCCGCGCCGGCTTATCACAAAGGTTCCCCTTTGGTTTCATTCCGCGACGGCAAGAAGAAGCAAAATACTCCGCCCGGGGACCCTATATTTCTTACCATAATGCTGTTTTATGAAGCCAGTCCCTTTGAACCCAACAAGTACACTCAAGGCCAACGAGTTCTCTTCATTGCAATATTATTCCGCGGTTGGCATTGCATTTCCCGTCTGTCACATCATTTTCTTCTGCGCAAAAGGGTTCAGTACCTTGATCATATCAGAATACTGAGCAGAGAGCCAGTGGTCCGTGCTGAGATCAACGAATGTATATCTATGATACATGCTCTCATTGTAATGATGCTGCTCGTTGTATGCCAACTGATAAATACTGTCAACCATAAACAAAAGAAAGTAACATTCATTGTCCCATACATTGGAACCGGTATATTATGTTAAATTAATTTAGATACATGTAGTACTTGTGTTACTGCATGGATTGACATCTTCGCTTTCAGTGTAGGCAACAATTAAAATCATTCGCTTTCAGTGTAGGCAACAATTAAAATCATTCGCTTTCAGTGTAGGCAACAATTAAAATCTTTCGCCGTCTATTGGCTGAGTTATGCATTATAGTGTCAGCTAACCACTCAGAAGGAACACAGGTGAAAGTTTTCATTTTGGGACGTTGTATTCGACCAAGCATATGTAGTGCGACGTTGCAAGGGCTGTCTGTTTGAACCGATAAACTTTCGGTCGCATTGCTGCAGGTACTAATGCCTCTCCAAGTTGTAGTGACTTTCCCTCTCTTAGTGTATATTTCTACTTGAATTTATTTTTTGTTTAATGTTTATGAAAGAATGATAGTATTGATCTTACTTAGTCGGCGGCTACGCGATAGGAATTGCCTGTAATGATCTACACACACACACACACACACACACACACACACACACACACACCGCAGCTGCTCGGCGTGTGAAAACAATGAAATGAATACAGCGACAAAGCACAGAAAATTGCCTTGCGTTTGTCACTGTTAATGATTTGACATTACGTGAGCAACAGGTTTTGAAATGTCGTTAAAATTAATCTTGTGAACCAATATGTCTGATAAAGCTTCGCGTTTATGACGTCAATAGTAGGAAATTGTTTAGGTTTGCCCGACATACGACGTATTCAAGTGGAATTGCCAATATAAACACTCAGGTAACGAAAAATTATTGCGTTGAAGTAATTCTTATTAGTTGAGCATCCAGAATGGAAAAACTCGACTTCGCTTATCTATTCAGTATTTGTCTTCAAGTATGAAAAACTCGACTTCGGCTTTCTATTCGATATTTGTCTTAAGTCCGTTCTTTAATGAAACATTCACTGTCATCAGATTTAGTGAAGCGAAATCGATCAAGTCAGAGCATTTTATTACGTAAGCAAAAAACAAATATTCTTGAGCACTCGTGTTTTGTGCTATCATTAAAAGACTAAATATTCTACTGATTTTTATTCCTGAAATATTATTCAAGATGACAGGTGTAGCCCGCAAATTATTCCATAATTATAAAGCTATTAGCGGTTTATAGTCACGATCCAGTAATGATCTGAGGTGGCTTATGGCCGTCAAAAAACTTTTACGTAATTGCTTAATAAGTCAAGGAGAGGAGATTTCCAGAAAGGAAAAAAGTAGGTTAATATTTTAACTATTGAATTATATTCTGAAATTAAGCACAAAGTAAAAGATTTACAATACATACCTTTTCGTTTCAACGTTTTCGTTTCACAAGCAGTAAGCGTCAAAGGTGCTATTACACAACGACTTCCTTCTTGTAAAGCGAGACAAAAGAGAGTCAATTTTCTCTCTGGCGGCGTTTTATTACCCCAGAGAGGTTGATGAGTTTATCCAAAGGTAAAATTGTCATCTGCCATTCTTTATACATTTTATATGTTGTGGACGCACTGTATTGGCTTTCATTTCACATTTCACCTTATTTTCACAACACGACACTGTTTTCTATTTTATCTCCGTGACACATATGAGACTTAAACAGGGATGTCACAATCGGTCGCCCATAGTTTGTGGACACGTTACACGGAGACAGACCAGTCAGTACACGGAGCGAGATAGGCAATGTCACCTACACATTACAGCCCCACGTGAATTTCAGTAACTTTCTCTGCGTTGCGGCGTCTTACGAATACCATCAAAGAACTGCAAGATGATCTCAGAAGAGCCACTGGAGACCCTGTGTCCAATCAGACAGATTTTTAAATCAGATCTTAAAATTTGTTAAATATAAAAGTGAATCAAATGTCCAATAGTCCGCTGTAGCTGTGTTTATTCAAATCAATTACAGACCCACGTAAACGGTTTCGCAACTTTTATGGTGTGTCTTCTGGTGTAAATAAATGCTGTGTCATATGGTGTGAGGAATGGTTACAGACTGCCACACAGAGTTAGTGTTGGCGTGGCTAGGCAAAGTTCTCAGCCCTCCTCAATTGATAAAAAACCATCATCAACTGATAAAAAAAATAAATAAATAAAAAACATCATATGTGCCGGCCGCGGTGGTCTAGCGGTTCTGGCGCTGCAGTCCGGAACCGCGGGACTGCTACGGTCACAAGTTCGAATCCTGCCTCGGGCATGGGTGTGTGTTATGTCCGTAGGTTAGTTAGGTTTAAGTAGTTCTAAGTTCTAGGGGACTTATGACCTAAGATGTTGAGTCCCATAGTGCTCAGAGCCATTTGAACCATCATATGTGACGAATTGCATGTTTGTGTTAGAGTCACGAACTGTCATCACTTTACTGATTAAAATATGTTCATGTCGGCTTACGTCAAGCAACAGACAATGCCCTTCATAGATGTTATCCAGGGTATTAGGCCGGAAAGAAGATATTTTAATCAGTATAGTGATGACAGTTCGCGATTTTAACACAGACAAGGCATTCATTACAGATGCTGGTTTTTTTGCCAGTTGATGATGGATTTTTATCAATTGATGATGGTTTTTTATCAACTAAGGAGGGCTGAGAACTTTGCCTAGGCACGCCAACAGTTACTCTGCGGCATTCCCCACAGGATATGACATAGCATTGTGAAACCGGTTGGTGGGTCTACAATAGACTTGAAGAAATACAGCTACAGCGGACTACTGGACTTTTCATTCAGTTTTATATTTAATAACTGTAACACCTGTATCAAAAAAATCTGTTTACTGCATGAATTGGCAATCAGTCAAGTATAACTGTTTTAGCTGTGGTTGCCCCTGTTTTAATGTTATCTGTGATGAGCTGGTTACGAGAAAGGACCTTACGTCTCAGACGTCCTATTCGAGTATCTAGCTTTACACGACAACATCTGGCTGCTCGCCTTTAGTTCTGCCGTTCCCATGTCAACTGGCACTTTCGTCACTGGAGAAACGTGTTAATCACAGACGAGTCCAGATATCCTCTGACACATGGTGATGGCCTGTTTATTTGCGCAAAACCCGTGGTGAGCGGTACCTTCCACGTGTTGTCCAGAAAATAGAGGGATTTCCAAGGCTCTATACTGTTCTGGCGAGCCTTAAGGGTTCACAGCCACACGGGTTTTGTCATTGTCCATGGTCGCTTACCACCAGGCAGTACAACGAAGAGATTCTGTTGGACCGTACGGTGACTGCTGTATACGCTGGTGGCCCTGAATTCCTTCTTTTGCCAGGGCCTTGGTGGCGAGTGTCAGCAGAGATGTCTTGCGAAGACACTGAAGTAATGGAATGGCAGGCCGTGAGTCCTGATCTAAGCCCAATCGTGAATATGCGACCTGGGGGTAAGCTGGCTCGAATGCTGGTGGTGGAAAAAATTTTCGCTACCAGTATTTGGCTGGCGAGGTGGGGTATTGGCTCAAGGTTCCTGATCAGCAGACTCTGCACCAGCGTCGTGGTTTAAATTTCAACTCTCTGAAAATGAAATGAGGGCATGTGACACTATCAATGGTGATCTGTCCGTCGCATAGGGACATTAAGCTTGGTGGCAACCTTGGTGCTATTTGCGATGCGTAAACTTGTAACTAGGCTGTTTAGATTTTTATATTGGTAATGCCACGTAGCGCTCTGTATGAAAATCACTGGCTGTGCTGTGTGCAGTATGTGGCTAGTTTGCATTGTTGTCTGCCATTGTAGTGTTGGGCAGCGGCAGCTGGATGTGAACAGCGCGTAGCGTTGCGCAGTTGGAGGTGAGCCGCCAGCAGTGGTGGATGTGGGGAGAGAAATGGCGGAGTTTTGATAATTTGTAATACTGGATGTCAATTATGATTATTAAGGTAAATACATTGTTTGTTCTCTATTAATATCGTTCATTTGCTAACTATGCCTGTCAGTAGTTAGTGCCTTCAGTAGTTTGAATCTTTTATTTAGCTGGCAGTAGTGGCGCTCGCTGTATTGCAGTAGTTCGAGTAATGAAGATTTTTGTGAGGTAAGTGATTTCTGAAAGGTATAGTTTAATGTTACTCAGGGCCATTCTTTTGTAGGGATTTTTGAAAGTCAGATTGCGTTGCGCTAAGTAATATTGTGTGTCAGGTTAAGCACAGTCTTGTATAATTTGTTGAAAGGGGACGTTTCATATAATTCCTGTAACACTGATGTATATGTTTATTTCTATTCTTTTGTAAAGCCTGTACTACAAATGTTATCTGTATTGTTATGTTTTTAATGATGTATTTTGTACCTTTGTAATTGTATTCTCATGTTATAAAATGGTAATTGACACCAGTTCATCATATTAGTAACTTTTAAGTTACATTTCACTGCACACGTTTCTGTTGGTCATAGTATGTGGACAATATGTGAGATGTAGGGACTGTTAGTGTTTGCACGTGTGTTAATAATTCAGCAAGGGACTGGATAACAGCATTGCTGGTTTTAAGGACAATTCCAAAAACTTTGTGAGTGCACAAGTGGTGGTTATGGACTTGCTATATTAACTGCAAGACTCTTCAATGGTGATTGTGCACCCGCACAGTCACAACAGATGGCTGCTGGCCATCTCTACAAGGACTGCAGTGGGTCTGCATCTTTGATGACTCACCAATACCATTATTTCTACAAGGACTACAGTGGGTCTACACCTTTGCTGACTCACCAATACCATTATTTCTACAAGGACTGCAGTGGGTCTCCACCTCTGGTGGCCCACCAATACCACAATCTCTACCAGGACTACAGTGGGTCTACTCTGTGATGACCTACCTACCAATATTCATCAACTTCGACTGACTCTGCTGTGGGTTTGCTCCATTGTGGCCCATTACCTGTCAGCATGTCAAGAGTCAGCACTGTCTTTCCGTTGGAAGGACACCACTACTTCTTCAAGACTGCATGGAAATCCACTACTTCTGTGTGCAACTTTTTTTACTAATGAGACTTTGTAAAAAAAACTATAATTACTATTATGATGAATGATCAGGACTGTCTTTATGGACTGTGAGAAAATTTTAGCTTTTGACCAACATTGTATCAATAAGTGTGTGCATTGGATATTTTTGTTAGTGTAATTATAAAAAATTTTATCAAATCATTATTGGCCACTGGCCAAAAAAATTTGTAAAATTTTTTGTGGGGAGCATGGAGGCTATGTAACTAGGCTGTTTAGATTTTTATATTGGTAATGCCACGTAGCGCTCTGTATGAAAATCACTGGCTGTGCTGTGTGCAGTATGTGGCTAGTTTGCATTGTTGTCTGCCATTGTAGTGTTGGGCAGCGGCAGCTGGATGTGAACAGCGCGTAGCGTTGCACAGTTGGAGGTGAGCCGCCAGCAGTGGTGGATGTGGGGAGAGAGATGGCGGAGTTTTGATAATTTGTAATACTGGATGTCAATCATGAATATTAAGGTAAATACATTGTTTGTTCTCTATTAATATCGTTCATTTGCTAACTATGCCTGTCAGTAGTTAGTGGCTTCAGTAGTTTGAATCTTTTATTTAGCTGGCAGTAGTGGCGCTCACTGTATTGCAGTAGTTCGAGTAATGAAGATTTTTGTGAGGTAAGTGATTTCTGAAAGGTATAGTTTAATGTTACTCAGGGCCATTCTTTTGTAGGGATTTTTTGAAAGTCAGATTGCGTTGCGCTAAAAAATATTGTGTGTCAGTTTAAGCACAGTCGTGTACAATTGTTCAAAGGGGACGTTTCAAACTATGTGCCGGCACCGTGTTACATCCTCTCTCTTCTCTCACCATCATCGTCGCCAAGGCGTAATTAAGGAGACCAAGAAAAGATCTTGGCAAGTGTTTCTGGACTCTACCAATCGTTCCCTTGATATACGAAAGCATAGGAAGCCATCTGAAGGACTTCCGGTTAACACTGTCGTTTACGAATAGCGGCAGTGATGAAACAGGTGTGTCTTCAGTCAACGCTTTAGAGACATCGCTCAGACGCTGGGACAGCATTTTCCAAAACTCACAGCCACTTCCAGCGAGGATACGGCGTTTCGCTGCTATCGTGTGACTGTAGAGAGGGGGGAAAGTTGGACTACGGATCTGAGATTCGTCGCACTGCGCCTGGTCACTACTAAATCCTGAAGTGCATGCTTTGACATTTGCCAGCAGAGTCAAAGGAAATCCTTCTCCAATGTTTTAATCTTATATGGCATACAGGTCACTTCTCCAGCTTGTAGAGAGAGGCAATTTCTATACCTCTCCTCAAACAAGGAGTGAAAATGTTCCAGTAGTTATCTGAGAACTGCCTTAACGTGCTGTGCAGGAAAGACCCTGGAGAGATGGTTAACCGTCGTAGTCTCACTGTTAGAGACTAGGCAACTCCTTAGCCGCTCTCAGTGTGGATTCCGGAGATTTCGGTCCATTTTCGACAACCTTACAGTGCTAGAGGCGGATATTCAGTGGGCTTTTCTACTTAAACATCACAGTATCGGCTTATTCTTCGATATCAGTATGGCATACAATACTGCTTGGAGACACAGTATTCTTGCACAACTGCATGAGTGGGACTTTCGTGCCTACCTCCCTATCTTCATCTCCTTATCTTCATTCTGTCTTTCCTTTCTCAGCGGTGTTTAGAACACGAGTTGGTGACCGCTGTCTGATCGTTTTGAAAAGGAGAATGGTGTTTTAAGTGTTACCCTTGTAAGACGTGTATATTTCTATTGTCTATTGTCAAACCACAATTTATGAAAGATGTTTATATTTTATTAATAGGATTAAGTAGGAATAATTAATATTTGTCATGTTGGAAATAATTGTGGTAGCAGGGAATGTCTGCACGAAAGTATTGTTGACAAGAGAGACAGCAAATTGATATAATTTTAAAAAGGGCGGGAGAGACCGCGTATGGATACATTTTAAGAAAAGAGCGGGAAAGACCGCGCATTGACACATTTTTGTAATGGCAGCAAGGATTGTCTGCACCAGAAAGCATTGTTGGCAAGAGAGACCGCAATTTAGCGTTCGTAGGAGTCAGTAGTAAGCGAGAAGTGAAGCGAGTCGGTAGCAGGTCTGAAGCGAGAGGTTGAGAGGAGCGGTGTGCCTGCCAGCCACCAGCTATGATTTACAAGAGATTACAAACGGATGTACAGAGACATCAGCTAACTATTATCATAAGAGGAAATAATATTATTGTATTATTTTCTTTGCGAAACTCAAGACTACTGAAGGTATGTTTGCGCAATGCTAGTTGTAAGATTATTGTAAAAAGTAAGTCCCATTTGAACGTTTGTAAAATCATTTCATTACCAGCAGTAAATATTTGAAGAAACGTTTTGAGAAAATAATTAATTTTTGCCAGCAATGTTGTATTACTGATTATAATCCATACCAAAAACCATGAACGTAAAACATTGCAAAAATTTTATTGGTGTTAAGAAAAAGTGTAACTATGAACTACGTAACTTCAGTCAAATTAATTAAAGAATAACGTCAGATTTGCTATTAAAGAATAACGTCAGCTTTGATAATAAATACAGCCACTTATTATGACAGCCCACCAGCAGCTAATAGAGTATAGTAAAATAGAGTAAGTACATTCATGTCGCAGTTCAATGTAGCAGTCAGATGGTGACCCAGTAATAGTAAAAAAGGTAAGGAACAGTTTTGGGTTATTGCAGATAACGACTGAGGGCCACGACGACGACACATTCTATGTTTCGTCGAAATAATCAGAAAATCACTTTTAATAAGCAGCAATTAAATTTGTATGCGAAGATTGAGAAAGAGAATAAATTTCAGAGGGAAGATTTCATTAGTTATTATTAAGCAAGAGGTAGAAATCCTAAGGGAAGGTTTCATAGTTTATTGTAAAAGGGAAGGTTATCAATAACAAAAGAGGTATAGTGGAGACGGGAAGGTTTCACCCTCTTTGTCGTATCCATAAACAGTATTACGTCCACAGTAATGAGTCTCGTACAGTTCTCCTTATTTGTGGACGATTTTACTTTTTGCTTTTCCTCCTCTGGTGTTGTAACAGCGAACCGTCAGTTGCAACTTACAATGGGGAGGTTAAAGGAGTGGGCAGCAAAGACAGGCTTTCAGTTTTCTGCAGGTAAGTGTGTATATGTTCATTTTAATCGTTTTCTTCACATTTTTGATTTGCCTTGCGTAGGAAGACAAATGGTTCAAATGGCTCTGAGCACCATGGGACCTAACATCTGAGGTCATCAGTCCCCTAGAACTTAGAACTACTTAAATCTAACTAACCTAAGGACATCACACACATCCATGCCCGAGGCAGTATTCGAACCTGTGACCGTAGCGGTCGCGCTGTTCCAGACTGAAGCGCCTGGAACCGCTCGGCCGCAGCGGCATGCAGGAAGGACACCATTCTACATTTTAGCTACTCGGTCAGCTTACTGGGCCTCATTTTTGACTCCAAATTGTTGTGGTTGTCACATCTGAGAGACCGAAAGCCAGGTCTCTCAAGGCAGTAATCATCATAATGTGCCTTAGCCGAAGGTCTTGGGGAGTGGACAGGGCAGGCCTGCTACAGTTTTAGAGAGCTTTCGTGCGGTCGCGACTGGACTGTGGGTTCACGGTGTACGGATCGGCGAGGCCTTCTTATTTGATCATTGACACTGTCCACCATGAGCGGATTAGGCTGGCCAGGGATGCTTATAGGACCAGCCCCATACCCAGTCTATTCTGAAGCCGGGGAATCATTACTTACCATCCGGCGGCAGCTCCTTATGGTGCATCAGGCATGTAAGTTCCTCGCAGCTCCGTCTTCACACGAATACCATACAGTTGTTCGTCCGCTACTGGAAAACGTTTTCTGCAACCGTCCACGAGCCACAGTGCGCGCAGCGTGTGCTGGAGTCACTCGGTGTGTCACCCCAAAACCATGGTTTTAAGTGTCTGCCGTCTTGGCCACTGGAGAGGTCCAGAGGCTGGATAGATTGCACTCCTACTTCTCTTTTGCATACGATATTTTATGACATTTTATGTGAGCACCACAACAATGCAGCTGTTTTACGGATGGGTCGAAACTGTGGGACTCTCTTGGTTGCTCTGTTGTTTTCCCGGATCGTGTCTTCAAGGTCCGATTGCCTCAAGAACTCGCTATGTACGACGCAGAATTATATGTAGTCTTACGGGCCCTGGAGCAGATCAGACGTTCTTCCAGTGCTAAATATCTTTTCTGTTCCGATTCTCTGACTGACCTTCACTCTCTACAACGTTTGTACCCAGCAGATAAGGTAGTCCAGAATATCCAGGATGCCCTTCTCCATCTACAACGACTGGGGAAGGTGTCTTTCTGCTGGGTACCAGGCCACATGAGAATTGCGGGGAATGATAGGGCGGATCTAGCAGACAAAAAGGCATGTCGTGATTCTCAGCTGTTTCAGTGTGCCATCCCCCGGCATGCTATCACCTTGCTGTTGAGATACAAAGTCATGCATCGATGGAAAGACGATTGGCTGGAAGTGACAGAAATTAAGCTCCGTCTCCTAAAGCCCATTGTCCGGACTTGGCGTACCCCCTTCCAGCTACATCGACGGGATAAGGCCCCTGACGATGCATGGCTTCTTGCCCCGGCGAAATGACCCTCCAACGTGCGGTGCTCGTGGCGTAGACACCAGTGTGCACCATGTTTTATTGGACTGCGTTTTATTTTCCAACCATCGGGCCGCAGCGGATTTGCCGCCGGATCTGCCCTTTATTTCAATTGACATAGATATCCTTTACTTAATGTCTATGCTCACAAGTTTTTATGTCATCAGACTACTGGTTTCGGCCTATAATGACATGCTCAGATCTGTTTTATGAAAACATGCCCTAACATATTCGAGCCATAGTAGCGTCGTCAAATGCTAAACACAAAATCAGTGCCAGCATCGTCAAATATATATAAATAATAGTACACACTAGAGTCATCTTGTGAGCAGCAATACTGTTCAAAGCAGTAGTTAAAAACGAGAACAAAGATCTAAAGTTCGCGCGCCTAATAGGACTGCAAGATGTATCGTGAAAGGAAACCTAACTCTCCATGATACGAGAGGCCACTTAATTCACAACCATATGAATATGCCTCAAATGAGTGAAGCGAGAAAGAATCCCACCATAATCCGAAGCGAAATTGGTTGAATGCACCCATCTTTAGACCCCTAGAAAAAGCGTGTTTAGTACAAGCAACATCTGCACGTACAGTCGTCATGCCAATCTGAAGAAGAGTCTCTTTGTGCTGTGACCACGAGGCCTTCGAATCAGAAATATGTCGCCCAGCATTGCGATTGGCCAGAGCTTGTCAAAGCTCGCTCGTCCCGTCGAGGTATCCCTCGCTGGTTGACCCAGAGATGCATCGTACTAGCGGGGAGACAGGTGACTGCAGATCTTCGAGGCTAACAAATAAATGTCTTAGTACGCGCGAATATGCTTTATAAAAGGTTGTCGTGCCAAAACAGAAGCCTTCCATATTGTCTCGAGCATTCCCTACGATATCGCTTCTTTTGTGATACATAATTGCTGACTGCTTGAAAATGACCGATTGTTCGAAAGCAGTTAACACAACAAAAGTGAGTTAATCTAACTTGTAAGCTGTTTCATCAAACAGATAACCGCAACTATGTATGCCCCTAATGTCTTCGATAGGAACATGGTGAACGTGATAATTAACAGAACAGTTGAATAGTCTCCCTCAGAAAGCAGTTCTATAGATTAATCAACTGTGTTTTACGAGAACAAAAACCCATTTGTTTTTAAAAAAAAATGATTTAAGTTGAATGAGCACCTTCGTTACCAATCAGTTCTGACGTGTTATAATCCTACCACCTGTAGCGTCGAGTATATCTCCGAGAGTAGGCCTGCTCCAAAGAGAGAAACAATATTCCGGAATGCGTTATAATAGAGCTTTGCACATCGGTTTCTAAATCAATGGTCTGCACTTTTACAAAATCTACCTTCAAAATGGAACTTTTGGCTTTCGGCTTTTGTACTGTTAGTTTCACGTGATCGTTGCGTTTAGTATTAATCTCGTATTCGAATATTATTGGAACTTACCTCTTTCTTTTTCATTTGGCGATTACCTTGTATTTGCACAAATTCAATTAGTGCTATTATTCGCTGAAAGAGCTCGGAAATCTGCCAGTCATGCCATATTTCTTACAGTCATACAGCCACGATGCTTTTCGATAGACATCAACATAGAATCTGAACAATCGAGGGTTCTAACGTATACTAAGCATAAGCAACTGTCCTGTTATGCTTCCTTCGGGCACATCCGCTATTTCATTCATATGTGTAGAAAATTAGCTGTTCAGCAAAACGTACGAGATTATGGCTGTAAAATACTTTCCACACCAATCACATATTCGAAAACATACAGGAATCGAGAAAAATATGGAAACACGAAACCACAACACGTTACCATGCCTAAACGGTGTAGGAAAACCGTTGGTATTCAGAACACTTACCAGTCGTCTGGTAATGAATGACTGCAGGCCTTGTATGGTTTCCAAGGGAGTCGTACAACATGCTTCCTTCAAATTATGGCAAGTTTGGGTAGCAACGATAGAGGTGGATAGCGATCAAGCGATCTAAAGTAGACAACAAAGGTTTAATAATACTGAGATCTGGTAATTATGCTGGCAGAGGAGGTGAGACAATTCATCCTGGACTATTCGAGTTGTGGGAACAGGGGCCCTATCGTCTTAGAACACAGCATCACCACTGGGGAGCAAACATTGTACCAAGGGATGGATCTGATAAGCGAAAACAGGCTCATAATTCTTGACAATAATGCTACTTTGCAGAGTATCCCTGGGTCCCATTAAATACCAAGGTATGACTGCCCAAATCATCACCAAACTCACATATCGTTTCGCTCTTGGAACACAAACTTGGTCAGAAGTTGAAAACCGTGTGCGACAACACTCATCCCTACAAATGAGTTTCTTACAATGCTCCACAGTCCAGGTTTTATGGTTTCGGCACCACGTTTCCCTGTTATAGGCATTTGCTTCATTGGTAAATGAAGAAAACTTAATAAGTCAAAATTGTTAAGAAAAGCGTTTTATTGAGTAACAGATTTCAACATGAAAAGATAGCTAAAAAGAATTTATTGTATGAGCGATTTCGACAGAGATACGTTTGTAACGTCCCCTTAGAAGAATTGAATACGAGACTGTGCTTAAACTGACAGACTGTGCTTAACCTGACAGACAATATATTTAGCGCAACGCAATCTGACTTCCAATAATCCCTACAAAAGAATGGCCCTGACTAACATTAACCTATACGTTTCACAAATCACTTACCTCACCAAAAATCTTCCTTACTCGAACTACTGCAATACAGCGAGCGCCACTACTGCCAGCTAAATAAAAGATTCAAACTACGGAAGGCACTAACTACTGATAGGGATAGTTAGCAAATGAAAGATTTTAATAGGGAACAAACAATGTATTTACCTTAATAGTCATAATATATGATATCCAGTATTACAAACTTCAAAACTCCGCTATTTCCTTCCCACATCCACCACTGCTGGCGGCTCACCTCCAACTGCGCAACGCTACGCGCTGTTCACATCCAGCTGCCGCTGCCCAACACTACAATGGCAGACAACAATGCAAACTAGCACACAGAGCGCTACGTAACGTTGCCAATAAGAAAACATAAACAGCCTACTTACACGTTATCATCATCGGTTCTTACGTTTCGGATCGGATCCTAAAGCATAAAATCCGATGATAACAGCATAGTAATGTCGAAACCGGCATCCAGTGAAATGCGTGTATAGCTATCTTGGCTTGTGGAGCTTTCGTCAGTGACCATACACAGCAGATCGTCCCCAGATTGACGACGTTAGCGATACGTAATTTGGTCAGTGACGTGTGGTTTTGGAATACTAGCTTGTTCTGCAATTCCCAATAATTCCAAATGCTATCCAAGTCTACAGGGCGCGCTTTTGTGTTTGACCACGAACTGCACCTATGCAGTGCCCTCAATAGGTTGCAAGTGTCAGCCGTGATCAGAACAGTGCTCTATGTAGTTGTGAAAGGAAGAAAGGACGATTGTGTTCCACGTCCCACCGACATCGAGATCACTAGGAGAGGGAGAACAAGCTTGGATGCGTCAAGAGTGCGGAAGGAAATCGGACGTGTCCTTTCCAAGGAACCATCCAATCATTCACCTCGAGCGCTTTGGGTTTAAATGTTTCAAATGGCTCGAAGCACTATGGGACATGTCATCTGAGGTCATCAGTCCCGTAGACTTAGAACTACTTAAACCGAACTAACCTAAGGACGTCACACACAACCATGCCCGAGGCAGGATTTGAACCTGCGACCATAGCAGGCGCGCGGCTCCGGACTGAAGCGCCTAGAACCGCTCGACCACAGCGGCCGGCCAGCGATTTAGAGAAATCACGAGAAACGTAAATCTGGAAAGCCGGACGGGAGTTTGAACTGTCGTCCTTCCGAGTGTAAGTCCAGTGTGCTAACCGCTGCGCCATTTCGATCGATGTGTAATTGTGAGCAAAGTGAGTTCGAACAAGGACTAATTGTTTGTGCCTGAATGATGGGTGGTTCCGAAACAAGATTGTCGAAGTACTTGATGTTTATGGAGGTATCACATCGAAGATTTATACCATTTGCGGGGAAAGTGAAAAAAAAAACACGTTCGCGCGACATCTGGAAAAGTACCTGTAGAACTGAATGTCGCACTCGAGAACTCTATCAGTATGAAGTATCAGAACATGAAGGGCGCACCATAAGCTGTGAAAATCAGGACAAGCACGAATTCCAAAACTACTCATCGGTAACGCAACTGCCCCTAGCAGGAAAACGTGTTGCTGAAGCCATAAAATATGGATAGGAGACAGTGGCAGGAAGTCATTTGGTAGGTTGAATCTTGCTGCCCAACTTTTTCCAACTTCTGGTCGAGTTTACATGCCAAGAGTGAAATTTGGCTGAGGTTCGGTGATGATCTGGGCTGCCATATCGTGGTATTCCATGGGCCCTAATGTTACTCTGCAAAGTCGCATTACTGCCTTGGATCACATAACCATTTTAACTGATCACGTCCAGTCCAAGGTCGAGTCAAGTCCGAGGACGCATTGTCACATGTCAGCTTATAACACTCTCTTCTGCTACTGCAATACCATAACCTTAAAGTTGGAGGCAGGTCGTGAAATAAAACTATGTTGTTAAAGCAGTTATGGTATAAGGCAACAGAGCAGTGTTACCCTCTGAGAGGAATTTTGTTACGTTGACCGTGTTGTACCTAACGGAGGTGGCTTATCGGAAATGAAATTCAGAATTTCGTAAATATTTGAACAGTACAAACAATGTTTTACCTAGCTGCACTGTTTAAAGAGTAAAGAAAACGGTCGCCAGCCTAATTAGGCAAGAGAATGATTAACATTCTTGTTAAAGAAATTAGATATGAGTAACTTCAACAGACAAACACAACCTGTACTTTGCCACACGCGAGTGCAATGAACTCTGACACCTGCATATGTTCATGGTTAAGATGAGAAGCTGACGGAGCAGGACAGACTATTTGCATAAATATAACACATAACGGAACATAATATTACTTTCAGGACTTATTCAAACCGAATAAGTTTTATAACATTACTATTAATATTCACTGCAGAATCATAAATTGGACAAAGGTTAATTATTATTTTTCGAACACTTTCCTAGTTGACATAAAATTATAAATGTAGTTCACTGCAAAATTATGAACTGGTCACAGGTTAAGTCTCTCAGTTGAATACTTTACTATTTAAAAATGAAAGTTAATTGGAATTCACTAGCAGGTTACTTCTCACTGTCTTCTGAATAAAGAAATTATTGTTCTCATAAACAGTGGTCTTTCTATTTGTTATCTGGCATTAGCACAACAGACAAATTGTGGATCCTGTTATACTATTAATATGCACTTCCAATACACAAGAGAGACAAACACTTAGCAAATCTGAATACATAACTATCCACTATTCCAGTGTTCCACTTTTACTGCAGTGAGACACTATGCTGACAAATTTACAAGAAACTGACTCACCTTTTTAAATTTACTACAGGCAGCACTATGATCACTAACTAAGCAAAACTTTATAAGCCTCAGTTTTAAGAATTTTAATTTTTAAAAGAAACAGCAAATTGTCTTTATTACCACAGTCTTCTACCTTTAAGTAAATGATTAAATAGGTGTCTCTGAAATTTCACAAAACTGCAGTTACTACCTCCCCCAATTTCACTGGATCCAAAGTAAATCTGAATATTCCCTTCTTACCAAAGATCAAACAACAAACTATTAGGCTTTGAGGTTATAGTATAGTAGTAGCAGACAGGAGTGTTATAAGTTGGTCACTGCAGTCAACATACCTCAATATTACTGAGCGTTTGTGGTCTGGGGAGAAGTATGGGTGATCGCTGTCCACTTCCATCACCGTTGCGTGAATCTGCCACTATTATGCATGAAGAATGTTTTAAGTTTCGCTTGAACACCATGCAGGGACTGTATACAGGGTGGTCCATTGAAGGTGACCGGCCCAAATATCTCACGAAATAAGCATCAAACGAAAAAGCTACAAAGAACGAAACTCGTCTAGCTTGAAGGGGGAAACCAGATGGCGCTATGGTTGGCCCGCTAGATGGCGCTGCCATAGGTCAAACGAATATCAACTGCGTTTTCTTAAATAGGAACCCCAATTTTTTATTACACATTCGTGTAGTACGTAAAGAAATATGAATGTTTCAGTTGGACCACTTTTTTCGCTTTGTGGTAGATGGCGCTGTAATTTTCACAAACGTATAAGTACGTGGTATTATGTAACATTTCGTCAGTGCGGACGGTATTTGCTTCGTGATGCATTACCCGTGTTAAAATGGACCGTTTATCAATTGCGGAAAAGGTCGATATCGTGTTGATGTATGGCTATTGTGATCAAAATGCCCAACGGGCGTGTGCTAAGTATGCTGCTCGGTATCCTGGACGACATCATCCAAGTGTCCGGACCGTTCGCCGGATAGTTACGTAATTTAAAGAAAGAGGAAGTGTTTAGCCACATGTGAAACGTCCAGTACGACCTTCAACAAATGATGATGCCCAAGTAGGTGTTTTAGCTGCTGTCGCGGCTAATCCGCACATCATTAGCAGAAAAACTGCGCGGGAATTGGGGATCTCAAAAACGTCGGTGCTGAGAATGATATCTCTACATCGATTGCACCCGTACCATATTTCTATGCACCAGGAATTTTATGGCAACCACTTTGAACGTCGTGTACAGTTCTGCCACTGGGCACAGGAGAAATTACGGGATGATGACAGATTTTTTGCACGCGTTCTATTTAACGACGAAGCGTCATTCATCAACAGCGGTAACGTAAACTGGCATAATATGCACTATTGGGCAATGTAAAAATCCACGAAGGCTGCGACAAGTGCAGCGACCTTGACGATGTATGGTGCGGCATTATGGGAGGAAGTATAATTAGCCCCCATTTTATCGATGGAAATCTAAATGGTGCAGTGCATGCTGATTTCCTAGGTAATATTCTACCAATGTTACTACGTTTCACTGCATGACAGAATGGCGATGTTCTTCCAACATGATGGATGTCCGGCACATAGCTCGCATGCGGTTGAAGCGGTATTGAATAGCATATTTCATGACAGGTGGATTGTCGTCGAAGCACGATACCATGGCCCGCACGTTCACCGGATCTGACGTCCCTGGATTTCTTTCTAGGGGAAAGTAGAAGGATATTTGCTATCGTGATCCACCGACAACGCCTGACAACATGCGTCAGCGGACTGTCAGTGCATGTGCGAACATTACGGAAAGCGGACTATTCGCTGTTGACAGGAATGTCGTTACACTTACTGCCAAATGCACTGAGGTTGACGGACATCATTTTCAACATTGATTGCATTAATGTGGTATTTACAGGTAATCACGCTGTAACAGCAGCGTTGTCAGAAATGATAAGTTCACAAAGTTACATGTATCACATTGGAACAACCGAAATAAAATGTTCAAACGTACCTACGTTCTGTATTTTAATTTAAAAAAATCTACCTGTTACCAACTGTTCGTCTAAAATTGTGAGCCATATGTTTGTGACTTTTACAGCACCATCTGCCACAAAGCGAAAAAAGTGGTCCAACTAAAACATTGATATTTCTTTACGTACTACACGATATGTAATAAAAATGGGGGTTCCTATTAAAAAAAACCAGTTGATATCCGTTTGACCTATGGCAGCGCCATCTAGCGGGCCAACCATAGCGCCATCTGGTTTCCCCCTTCAAGGTAGACAAGTTTCGTTGTTTCTAGTTTTTTCGTTTGATGCTTATTTCGTGAGATATTTGGCCCGGTCACGATCAATGGACCACCCAACCTGTATATCCGTTCCGAGACGACTGGAAGGTGTTTTGAATGCCAGCGGTTTTCCTACAACGTATTAAGCATGGCAAAGTGTGTTTGGTGTTTCCATGTTTTTTTTTCTACCTTTGTATGTTAGCATTCTTGCTGCAAAACACAACAGTACTGTTGATCCGTCGCAATATTGCAAGTGGAACAACATTTTACTTCAAAGAGGCTGAAGTTTTACTGATGAGACACTGATGCTGTTTACCAGTGTGTTTCAAATGTCTTCGGATGCACATTATAGTATTCCGAGATAGTGTGGCGACGATGAGGGGCAGTGCTGCTAATCGGCAGTTCTGCGTTGTAATTTATGTCCTCGTATCCATGTTATATCTGTTGAAGCTAAATGATAAGATTCAACCGTCATGGTGTGCTTGATGTCGTGGGATTGCGTTTCCAGGGTGTACACCAGTTGAATTACGCGGCGCTGGTTTATTTAGGGACTGCACGATGCCCTATTACGTGTCAGCCGCGAAACAGTTTCAGTCCAATGAGTGTCTCGATCCAGTTCATAGCTTATTCACATCAAAGCACGGTCGTAATTATCTACTGTGATAACGTGCACACCAGCGACCCTCCGATCAGCGTCCATTTTACACGTGAAAACTGACTTAGTTCATTCAGGAATAAACGTTCAGTACACTTGAAACGTCCCCTTGGAAAAATTGTGAATTACTGTGCTGGTAAACTTCTTACGTTATTTGATTTTCCAACAGCCGAGCAAAACTGAACGTACTCGGACAGTTTTCTCTTTACTTATTCTGATCATCACTAAACTGACACACAATATTTTTAGCGCAACGCAATCTCACGTTCAATAATCCCTACAAAAGAATGGCCCTGGCTAATAGTAACCTATACCTTTCATGAATTACTTACCTCACAAAAATCTTCGTTTCTCTAACTACTGCAATACAGCAAGCGCCAATACTGCCTGCTAAATAAAATAATCTAACTACTGAAGGCACTAACTACTGATAGGCATATAGTTAGCAAATGAAAGATTTTGATAGAGAACAAACAATATCCAGAATGAGATTTTCACTCTGCAGCGGAGTGTGCGCTGATATGAAACTTCCTGGCAGATTAAAACTGTGTGCCCGACCGAGACTCGAACTCGGGACCTTTGCCTTTCGCGGGCAAGTGCTCTACCATCTGAGCTACCGAAGCACGACTCACGTCCGGAACTCACAGCTTTACTTCTGCCAGTACCTCGTCTCCTACCTTCTCGTACTGGCAGAAGTAAAGCTGTGAGTTCCGGACGTGAGTCGTGCTTCGGTAGCTCAGATAGCACTTGCCCGCGAAAGGCAAAGGTCCCGAGTTCGAGTCTCGGTCGGGCACACAGTTTTAATCTGCCAGGAAGTTTCAACAAACAATATATTTATCTTAATAGTGTTCAAAAGTCATAATATATATATGTATAATTTGTGACATCCATTTTGGTAAATTTTCTTTTTCTGGCGGACACACGTCCAGATCGTCCGCTCTCAAAGCTCTGCCATCTCTCTCCTCACATCCACCACTGCTGGCGGCTCACCTACACTGCGCAACGCTACGCGCTGTTCACATCCAGCTGCCCAACACTACAATAGAGAATATTCCAAAAATGCCAACCAGCCACAGACTGCACACAGCACAGCCAGTGATTTTCACACAGTGCGCTACGTGGCGTTACCAACATAAAAACCTAAACAGCCTATTTACACACTGTTCACACTTTAATCAGAAGTAACTTTGATACGTTACACGTATTACTGTAAATTTATTACATATGTTCTCGCAGACGAAAGCAAATCGCTTCACGTCAACATTCACAGACCCCCTCGTCACCGTGACGATCGTTCACTTTTGACAGTTGAAACAGACTGTCTTACAGTAACATAGAAATACTAGAAGGGTAGAAAATGTCAAATATCGTATGTCAGGAGAATCAAAAATCAGTGCCTCTCTTTTTGTACGTAACTTATTTGTATCCAAAAAATTCGGAAGATATTCCGATGCCACAAAATCGTCCTGTTCACCTCATCAAGTTCGGGAAAAAAATCTCTCAGCGTTAACTTCTGTTTTTGATACAACTCCATTCTTGGGGTCAGTTGCTGTAAAGAACTCCCTGTGTTGTTGAAGAAGAAATGGCAACATCGTCAACAGATATTTCTGATTTGGAACTGGTAAGTGAAGCTCGTCTTTCAGATGAATTACGGCGTGTTCATCAGCTATAGTAATACTCATTGCCATTTTTTCTATTTTTCCATTTCAGTGTAAGAATTTTTAATAGATATTTGACGGGAATGAGAATGAGGCACTTGGATCTTAGTGTATTGGGAGATCTTACACGCCACTTCGACAACACTGTTTCAGCAGCATCTCTGAAATCAAAGAAGTCGGTTATATGCGCTGGACTTATGTGGAATGCATTCATAGCTTTATCTGACTCAACAGTCTTGTATAAATTAACCAAAGCCTAGCTCATTTTTCTTCTGAAAAACTACTATTGGAGCCCAAGAAGCTGAGCCCACGCACCAAAAACTTGCTTGTTTGAAACTTCCTGGCAGATTAAAACTGTGTGCCCGACCGAGACTCGAACTCGGGACCTTTGCCTTTCGCGGGCAAGTGCTCTACCAACTGAGCTACCGAAGCACGACTCACGTCCGGTACTCACAGCTTTACTTCTGCCAGTACCTCGTCTCCTACCTTCCAAACTTTACAGAAGCTCTCCTGCGAACCTTGCAGAACTAGCACTCCTGAAAGAAAGGATATTGCAGAGACATGGCTTAGCCACAGCCTGGGGGATGTTTCCAGAATGAGATTTTCACTCTGCAGCGGAGTGTGCGCTGATATGAAACTTCCTGGCAGATTAAAACTGTGTGCCCGACCGAGACTCGAACTCGGGAGAGCACTTGCCCGCGAAAGGCAAAGGTCCCGAGTTCGAGTCTCGGTCGGGCACACAGTTTTAATCTGCCAGGAAGTTTCATATCAGCGCACACTCCGCTGCAGAGTGAAAATCTCATTCTGGAACTTGCTTGTTATGTCTTCAAGTCATCCCAGGCTAAATGGAGGAGACCTTGAGGCATGGCACTCGGATTTGGATTGGTAACAACTGCTTGACTCAAAGAGCATGTGCCATGCAGTAATGAATGTTTGAAAAATTTTCTCCGTGACTACACACTGGAATAAGTCTAGGGGCTTGCAACAGAATACCGAGAACACAATAGCACTGTAAGCACGTTTCGTGAAAGAAATGGGACATTTGACATTTCCACTCGTCTTTTGTGTTCAGGTAAATGTAGTTCTAATATTTGATGAAATTACTGATATTTATTCTAAGCATAATGAGTAAGACAAAACAATAAATTGAGAAAGTAATTTAGGTGGACTCCCTAGAGTTACATATATACAGTCTGAGATGTTATCGTTCAATTTCCACTACCATACCAAACTACACTGCAGACAACTACCTAGAAAAAAGCCTTTTCCTATTTTCTATGTTAACAGACTTCCCTTTCAGCAGAAACCAATTGAAATTTTCAGCGCTGAGAGCAATTTCACTGCTAATTTCAATATATTAGCATAGCTTTGATGGATTTGCTTTAAATGATGCTGCGGAGAAGTAAGTTCAACTAGCTCTGTAATTCGAAATAATTAATGACAATACAGCGACGTCTCTGTAATTTCTGTCAGACGCGTTGATGGAGTAGGCAACACGCCTGAAGGGGAAACTTACCAGAGAGCGACGTTAATTTCATTTGGAGGCAGTAGGTACCTGAATATGTTACTCGGGAGCGTCTGCGGGACAGATTTAGTGGGAAGGAGTTTCGCTGATTCAAGACTTCCTTTCCGCGGCGAGACAAATGCGGTCATTAGAGATGCAAATTAATTGGGTGTATCCGTATAATTAATTGCTGATTAGCGGGTTTACTTGGGAGGCGGCGGACGCTCCCCGGGAAGACCGGCTTCTGGCTGCAGTTCCTCCTGAGAGCCTCGCCGGAGAGGGATGCCAGATGCGAGTCGAAATAATTGAATTACTCTAATGCGCGCCGCGCGCCGCCTGCGGTCGCGACCTAAAGATGCCGAGAGAGCTCCCCGGGGTACGTGCCGTCGTTGCTGATGCGGCCTCCGTGTTGCGTTGTGCCACTGACGATGGGGGTTTACGTCGAAACGTCGTAAGGTGTTTGCGATCACCACTGGTAGCATTGTTAGCGTCGCCGAGTGGACGTTCTATGCATTAGTCTTACGTAATCGCCCTTCTTGGTAGTGTGGAAGGACGTCCGTCATAAATAAAGATCGAAGAAACGAAGGGTAGCTGTAAAGTTATAATAATAATAATAATCATCATCATCATCATCAGTGTTCTGCCTAAAGGCAGGTTTTCACATGGTAGTTCTCCAGGCTGTCCGGTGTTCTGCCATCCTCTTCAGGTCTGCATAATTTCCCCTTCCCTTTATGTCGTCTATCACCTTGTATCTCCTTCTTCCTCTCAGTCTTCTCCCACAAACCAATCCTTCCAAAGCATCTACTAGCAAGCACTCCCTTCTCAATGAATGTCCCAACCAGTTTTTTTTCCTTTCTCTTACAACCTTCAGCAGACATCTTCTCTCACCAACCTTTTCCAATACTCTTTCATTACTCTTTCCATCCAGTTTATTCTCTCCATTCTCCTCCACATCCACATCTCAAATGCTTCTAACCTTTTTTCATCCTCTCGTCTCAGTGTCCATGTTTCTGCCCCATATAGTGCCACACTCGAGACAAAACATTTGCCAAGCCTTTTCCTTAGTCCTTTATCTAATTTGCCACATAAGAGTCTCCTCTTTCTGTTGAATGCCTCCTTCGCTACGGCAATTCGAGTTTTCACCTCCTGGTGACTTCTAAAGTCTTCAGTTATTGTGCTTCCGAGATATTTAAATTCACTTGCTTGGCTAATGGTAGATTGTCCTATTTTAATATTGGACAGTCTGCTTCTTGTACCGATGACCATACTCTTTGTTTTTGCTGCGTTTATTTGCATCCCATATTGCCGGCCGCGGTGGCCGTGCGGTTCTAGACGTTTCGGTCCGGAACCGCAGGACTGCTACGGTCGCAGGTTCGAATCCTGCCTTGGGCATGGATGTGTATGATGTCCTTAGGTTAGTTAGGTTTAAGTAGTTCTAAGTTCTATGGGACTGATGACCTAAGATGTTAAGTCCCATAGTGCTCAGGGCCATTTGAACCATTTTTTGCATCCCATATTCCACACAAGCTTCATTCAGATCTTTGAGCATGTTATTCACTGTCCGCTCACTTTCTGCCACTAATACCATGTCATCAGCAAATCTTATACATTCTATTCTCTTTCCACCAATACATATTCCTCTTTTCCCATCTAAACTTTTCGCAATAATCTCTTCAAGGTACACGTTAAACAAGAGTGGGGATAGGCAACAACCTTGTCTAACACCTCGTCCAATGCTGCTTCCTTTTGACATTTCATTTCCAATCCTTATCCTTACTTTCTGGTGTAAATATAGATTCTGTATCAGTCGTCTCTCTTTCCAATCTACTCCTTTCCTCTTCAAGATATCCATCAGCTTGTTCCACTGAACACAATGATCACCTCTAAAAGTTCAACGTGCAGCCACAAAAAACATTATTAGTCCATCTCTGTACATCCACCCTTTAATGTGACACATTTTTAGAAACGGTGGACGACCCTGTGGAGTCTTTCGTTGCAGAAGTCTACATTTTGGCTGTAGAAGAAACGATTCACGTTGGAAATCCCCTTGCCATCATCCTAGAAATTCCTGCCAAACAACGGTGTCTTCATCTGAAGTCACAACAAGAGGAAGAAGTCACAAGGTGACCTATGAGGAGAATTTGGATGTAAGTGTTCAACAGTCGGACAAACATGCGCTTTTTTATTTTTCCCAGTAAAGTAGACTGGTGCGCAAAACTTAAGGGCGAAAGTAACTTTCGCCTGATATGTGATTGCCAAGTAACATAGCTAAATGCAACTGAGATCATACGTGGAAAGAACTTCTATAGTGCGGTACAGAGGGCAGCTAAAATAAATGTGCTGTGGGACAAACAGGAATGGTGCTTTTATTCAAAGACAATAATTCTACTGTAGTCACCACGGTTAATGATGGTTTCCTGGATATAACAAAAGGCGGGACGGTTCGTAATAGGGTGTGTGATCATCGCGGACGGCAGTGTGTTTTCTTCAAGGTAGGTAAGCAGTTCTGTCCGCAAGGTAGGTAAACAGTGCACATAATTCCTCCACTAGCGCTGTTGACAACTGCTGGAAGGTCTATGGAGCACGTGGACATGCTGTAGTATGTCTCCCCAACGCATGTCTCATATGTTCGATCGGATTTAGAGAATAGGCAGGCCAGTCCTCTCGTTCCAAGAGCTCTTTCCAACTGTGCTGTTCGACACGGTCGCGTAATGTCATCCATTAAAGTGAAAACAGGGGCGAAAGTACCCCAGAAAAGACGCACTTGGGGAAGGATTACAGTATCATAATAACGTTGCTGGGTGAGCGAACTGTGTTTAAAGATTTGGAGGTCAATATGTTGCTATGTCTTAGTTTATCCCCAAACTGTCACACGATGTGTTTTATAATGTGATATGCACTTCCCAATGGTCAGTTTAGACGATCCTTTAACACTGCATGATAACTGCAAATAATATTCACTACTATCAGTGATTGTACAGCTAGTAACTACTTCTCTTCCGCCGCGCGGAGTGGCCGCACGGTTTGAGGCGTCATGTCACGGACGGCGCGAACCCTCCTGCCGGAGGTTCGAGTCCTCCCTCGGGCATGGGTGTGTGCGTTGTTCTTAGCATAAGTTAGTTTGAGTTGGTTTAAGTACTGTGCAAGTCTAGGGACCGATGACCTAAGCAGTTTGGCCACTTACGAATGCACACACATCTGAACATTTTGAACTTCTCTTCCTTTTCCTTTTATTACGATGAGAAGGACATGTTATTTTCTGCACCCTTGGGAGCTTTATCTAGTTGGCTAATGACATCGTAGTTAATCTGGGTATCTGAATCACTAAAGAGTTTTGCAATTTCATATTTAGTTCCTTCTGTCTACTAATTACATGTTTACATCTTTTATTCAGGGGGTAATTTATTTGTTTGATGCCTTACGGTAGTAAACACATTTGGTACAGCGGCTACTAGTTTCTTTTGTACTTAGATGAGCCCGTTAATTAACATATACGTGTATGGTGTGGTACTTACACTTCCATGCATAATTGGGCCATGTCTTGCTGTCTGCCTTCAATAAGGCGTTCCCATTGTGTGGAACTGTTTCTCTCGAATGTTCCTGATATTATGGGGAGCTTCCCTTCCCTGTAAGGTAGGTCACTAGCAATCGGATTCTGCTAAACAGCTCAATTGACCCTTCACAACATCCATGCAACGTTATGCTGGACATATCCTAATATGGTGAGAAGTGGGAACATATAATGCACCCAGGAACAATGGAAATTGCAAATTGGAAATAAAAGATTTCCCAGTGTGTAATTAACTAGTCAGAATAGGTCCTTTCTAAAAATACGTAAGAGATACTTGAGAAACTTTCGAAATACGCTCCTTCCCATCCTCCACCAAAAAAACAACTGATGTAATGAAAATCGATACAGAAGATGCTTTAACTGAAGACACTACCGCAAAACATTTCGTTGTTGTACACTAAAGAAAGGAACAGCATTTGAGTGTAGCATCCCGCAGGCTAATGATTGTTCCATCCTCAAGACCTTTAAAAAGGAATTACCTCAGCAGTATTGTACTTTGGATCAAGCGATAGTATGTGGATAAAATTAATGTCTTCTTCGTCCCACATGCTTCCAAGGACTTCCTAAAAATCACAATGAATTATTTAAAGATGATATTAAATGTGTAACAAATTGATGCGAAAAAATATTTTCTTATTTTCAATCAAAGCCACTAATATGTACCCAGTGCTTCCCAGACTGTGTGGGATTCCTAAACTATAAAAGTAAGGTGTATCTATCCATCCAGTTGTATCATCTTCATCTTACGAACTGACTAGTAAACTGATCACCTTAATTAAAAGCAAGACTAAATTCAAAGCAAAGTATTATATTGCAAATTCAGTGTAGTTTGTAGATAAGGTAGAAGATATTTCTACCACACACAGTGCTAAATTAGTAACCTTTGATATCTGCAATTTGTTTTACAACATACCAATAGGGGAATGTCTTGATATTCTGACAGAGTTGATATACAGGTCTAATGTAAATCATGTGGAACTGAATGACTTAACAATTGGCTCTCAGACATACTTGGCACAAAATTAATTGCAGTTGCGAAGGACTGACGTTAAACAGAGGGCTTAGTTACAGGGTTCCACATTAGTCCACTTATGGCTGAAAAATTCATGGACAATTCTGAACAAAATTTTTTGAATAAAGGACCTTAAATATTAAATACTGGTTCAGATATGTAGATGATGTGATGTGTATATGTACATGCATACAAGATAGCTCAACATATTTTTACATAACACAAATAGTCAACAAATAATATTCTGTTCACAATGGAGATTGGCAACAAATTCTCAAAATTCTTAGATCTTGCCGCTGACATCAGTAAACAGTAACGTTCTTTCAAAATTAATAGAAGAACTACAACTACAGACATGGTAATGCCTTCTTGCTCACATCACCAAATAACGCATAAACATGCAGCTTTCTACCCAAAGGTGCACAATATCATACATGCTCCCACGTTCAAAGACAATTTCAAAGCAGAGATAAATACAATAAAATTTATTTCCTCAATCAGTGGCTCTGAAGCTGTTCTGACTGACGACGTCTTGTACAGGAAACAAAAACTGACTACTACACCCATCATCTTTGCTCCTTATGCTGCCCCTTCCTCTGCCTGCAGGAAGTGGAGTGCAACACCATACCTCAAACAGGTATTACACAATGTAGCAAAAACGCTTAAATCCAGAAACTATAGGAGTTACTACTATATGAAGAACAGCCCAGCCCCATATAATTTCTATAGCAAACATAAAACTCAATTACTACACAGCAGTGTGGTATTCAAAATTACTGGTCCTGATTGTGATAAGGTTTATATTGTTCAACCAGGCAGAGACATAGCAAGTAGGCTGGCTGAACACGAATTCTGCTGGAGACTGTTTGGCGTTAAGACTCCACATCTGCTGAGCATAAACTGAGTGAGGGCCACAAATACCTACCGGTCAACACTTATCAAAGGCGAAAACCTTAACATCTTGGAAGCCCTGGAATACACAAACATCTAGCCCACAATCCTGATTCAATCCTAAATGACCAAGGATAGCTTAATACTTCCACGACTCTAAACTTCACACAGTCCTTTTAGTTTTCCATTACTTTCCACACTGTTTCTTCCTATTCCTCCATCTTCTGGTATTCATTTCTTTATATGTTATTTTGATAGCCTATTTACTCCATTTATTCTGTTGTACAATTGTTAATTCATTCTGTTATTCAGCTTCTGTATCATTTTCCATATGTAATTCCTCTTGAAATAGTCTTGGCAAGCACTAATCTATTTTATTTCATTGGGTCTGTTTATTTTATGTAAATTGTCATAAAGCTACTGATTTTTGAGTTTAGTATTAATACTTTCCCTGGCTTGAACCCTGTATATTTATATATTGTTCAGCTTTTTACCTTTTAAAATGCACTACCACTGCACTGTCAAAGATGATATTTACTGTGTGTTTGTGAATTAGCCTATATGAGTAACATCTTTCCCAATATTATTTACAAAAGTTGCTACTTCTTTGACGATGATAGTTAAAGTCTAATGACAGCCTTGTAAATCTGAAACCAGTTAATCTGAGTAGGTTAATCGTGTAGAACATATGCAATATGGTGCTTCTTATTGACTAACAAATGTTGTGGTTGGATACTGCAATTTGCACCCACAAATCTAAAGATGTTCCTCTTGGCATGGCGAAACCAGTAATAAAAAAAAGCAGATAATATGAAAAGCCTAGTGGTTTGCCTGTGAATTAGGTACTTGCGTTATAACTCATAACAATGTACTTAGATGCAGCATTTGCAACCAATAACAAATAAAACAATACGTTGAGGCAGCTACAGTAATTTTTAATGTAATAACAGTACTTGCTTTTATGTCCATAAAGTAGATCAATTTTTGGTCACAGCTCGATTTGCTTAGTTAAATCTTACAAAACACATTCAGAAACAATTACTATCGTCTCATCAACTGATGAGATTAACAGCTAGAGTACTGAATTCCGGATGCCATCTCAAAAGTGATAACGCGAGTCACTACAAGTATCATCTTCAATAATCCATACTGAATGAGAACCACCAGCAGGAGAATATGAAATCCTCGAACTCAGTTTTGCTTCAAACCATTAAAGATCTTCCAAACAGTATACTGGCTAGTATCATTACCACATTTTTATTTATTTACTTATCAAATTCCGAGGAGCCATGTGGACTACAGTTACTTAGTTATGGACGAATCAGAATGTAGTTTGCCAAACGGCGGCAAGAAAATTTATAAGGAAACGGCTATAGAATTCATAAAACATGAAAAAATCCCGGAGAACGTTCAAATAAATAAACACGCAACAGAAGAATGTTCTTAACTGTTGAAAAAAATATAAGGAATGTACCATAAGCAAAAGTTGCAACTTGGATTATAATAATTCAGGTTAATCAACCTGTATTTTTCATTTCTGTTGGAAACTTGTGGAAAATGAAACCTGAGATTCATTGGAGGGGTTCTCCGGAAGTGGAGTTCACCCATAAAATAGGTAACCACTAAACCTGCGACTTCACCTGACGTTAATGCACTTTAGGTAATTGGGCTATGCATGCCTCTGTTTAAAAATAATGGCTTGGCGCAGTCGTAGGATAGAGCTGAACGTGTTTTTCTTTTCGTGCCCAGCAGCTAATTCGTTGCAAATAATAGCGTATAACTGCGATCCTGGAGTCAAATAGTCTATGTATTGGCTAGAATTGCCAATTAATAAAATGAAGACACATATTAAATAAACGCAAATGAATACGTAATTAGAAAGGTTCTGTAATAGGTTCTGAAACTGATGCAGACAACACTAGACATTTATGTTGTATAATGTTTACTCGACAAAACCATCTCAATCAAACGGAAATTGATCCTATGATAACGAATTAGAACACAGGCAGAAAATTAATTTTATTAAAATGCAACGAAGCTGCATTAAGTGCGTAACAAGCATGACATCAGAATCCCCATGCTAAGTAGTCATTCAAGTCCATTTCGTCATGACAATACCCGAAATATTCGCCAGCCCAAAATAATTCAAAATTATGTATGCCGATTTACACATTAACAATACTCTGTCTACATTCAGTTCCATAAAGCAAGTGGAAAAGTTAAAGTTTTGCACTGGAACACATTCAGACCTCGTCCAGACTTCGCGAAACTTAAAATCCTTGAGAAGTTAAAGTTATCTAGCGGCCTTACACCGCCCAGAATCTACAGCCACGCGATCAAATGTCATACATTACCTCCGTTACCTCTGGTTGGTCTGCCTTCTTCCAGAAATGGACGTAAAGAGTCCTTGAGTCCTCAACTTCAAAAGTGTCCGTCTCTACTTGGCTCCAGTAGTGCTACACCACTGTCTAACAATCATTTGCTGAAGGCCATCCCCTTCAAAAATAAGTCGTTCTCTTGTTCTACAGACACGTTTACACTCGACTACTTTCCATGGTGAACTAATGTGTTATAACAATATTTAATACAGAAATTTTGTTAGTATTCTGTCACACTTAGACCACTAACAAAATACATAAACAATATTTTATTTATAAATAAATAAACCAGCATTCTTGTGGATCCATGCTAATGTTGAATGACAGCAAAATGTTGTTAATATGGTTTAAATAAGTATTTATTTCCGCTTGTTAGAAGCGTCTTTGGGCACTCTTTTAATGGTAGTGTCAGCTAACACATCAGAGACCACTTTTAAGGGGCTCCGGAAAGGCTCAAAATCACGAAAAGTTCAATTTTTACTTTTTTGCATTTTCTGAATCTGCAGACTATTACCTTTTAATTGATATATAATTTATTCAATTCCAAAGACTACAACTATTTTAAAATTTTGTTTGAAATGTGTTCTACATGGGCGTGACCCACTGTGGCGCTGTCAAACTGCTGTCAAATGGCGTTATTATTAACGTCCGTGTTCATCAGGTACATTTTAGTGATGTGAGATAAAGTATGTGTTGTGGCTAACCTGTGATGGTTCAATATATATCGCTGGTGTGATTATCGATTGTTTCATGTTTATTTACTCTGTCGTTATCTCGAAAATATTCGTAATTAATTCTGTTGCTTGAGTGTCTGTTTTGTTGAAGTATAATAATGAGTAAAAGTAAAGTTGCTGTTGCGACTTTCTATGATGGCAACATTGTAAGGTGCAAGGTATTTAGAAATATGGGAATGAAGATAGGTTCTAACATGGTACGAGCGATGCTTGCTTTAGACAAGGAATGCCTTCGGGCTGCAGACAGGGCTGTAAAGAGTCTAGAAATACAAGCAAGAGTAAACAGGAGGAGGAACAAGAGGAAGCTGGAGGAGGAGTTTGCAGAGGATGAAGATAATCCATCCTATGGACCTGGAATGCACTAAAAAGTTAATCCAATCTTTGTCGCTCGATTCCCAAAACTTTTATTTTCTCATACTAATTACATGTTTTCTAAGGATCTCCCAAACATATTTGTTTCAAACTTTCAGTAAATGTTACACAGTACCTTCTGCATAATTTAACACAGCCTTTTTCCAAAAAACTGTATATTTTTGAATATATAAATAAAAAATTGCAAAAAAAATGTTATGAATTTTCATTACAATTGAAAAAAATCATCTTTAATAACTGAACTAAAATTTTGTAAAATCCCTGTGTTAAGTTGTAGCCCATATTCCAATAAATAATCTGTAAAAAGTTCAACTTCCTACCTCAAATACTTTGTGAGGAAAGATGTTATTTATAAGCGTTATTTTAACATTGCAAGTATAGGGCGTCCCTTAAATCACATTGGTTTCTTAATGTTGATTGTAATCATTATTAAATAAAGTCACTTGAAAAAGTAGTGACATATTCCTTAAGCAAATAAACAAGTGTGACAGGACATGAGCTAGTTATGCTACATTCAGCTGCTGTGTGCACAAGCCGCACTGATCTTCATCATCGTACTTGAAATTCCATCGTACCCATTAATGACATAATAGTTGATCCAATTACTTCTTTGCTTGTTTCCTGTACCTATATACGAGTAGTCACGGAATTAGATATGCAATGGATAACAAAGGAACGCTATTCTGATTACAGTCATATTGATGAGTCTTATTAGTTCCTACTTCCGGATTTCAAATTTTGGACTACACTTTCTGTTGCTGTGAGAAATATTTCACCATTGGTTAATTTTTCCGTTATTTCATTTTTCGATATTCAGCGCAATACGCGACTTCACTTTCTTTGTTACATTAGCGATATTTGCGTGGGTCCTGTCAGATTTTATTCTGTCTTCCTCCGGAAACCAAGTACAAGTGCTTGCAGCTGGTCATTTTTCAAAAAATTTCACAACATGCATTGTTGTGAAGAATAACAGAATGTTTACCAGTTTTAAGGAAGAAGAATTCTAAAACGAGAAGATCGCTAAATTTCTTTATTTGTTTGTCATCTACATTCCTGTTTTAATTCCTTAGTAATTCTGAAACCAACGGAATATTGTTTTTGTTTGTCTGGAAAACAAACAAGACGCTTTACATCTGTTAATTGAGTTTGCGAGTAGATTACACAGGAATATAAAACAGCTCGAAACTGCGGAGCTGAGTGGAAGAGGAAGGAAACCGGAACAAACAGGCGCTGATTTGTTGCGTTTCTTTCGGCCGCCCTGTGCGTTGTCAGAACCCGCAGAACATACTAAATTTCTTCTGTTTGATTTATTTAGCGTTTTTCAAGGGAGATAAGGATGGCGCAGAAACAACACGGAAGTCGGGAGTCTTGTATCTTCTCGTACGTGTTACACAGTTCTGCGGACTTTGGAAGTACTCGTGGCATCTGCCGCGAGCAATGTTTACTGACTGCCCGAAGGCAGAATGTTGGTATCTATTGTGTGCGGATTGCAAGGTACAGCTCGAATTTTCCAAAAAATACGGTACGATGTCTGACGAGCCACTGCTAACACAAAAATATATTGTGAACAATTACAAGACACGGATTTAGGGTAGTGGAACGACCAGGAGATTTACCGAATGTTCAAGGAAACATAAAAAAAAAATTATTTGACATCAGTAGCCTAAACAAGAATCAAACATTGCTGCATAACTGTAACATATTCTATCGTATTACTGAATTCTTGGCAAATATATTAATTCTCGAAATATTGTCTACACAAGTAAATTCTTATTTCAAATTTTTGTAGAACACCAGTTAATAAAAATTACAAAGTCATAAAATAAAAACCTCAACACAGGTAAAAAGTCAGCCATCAAATGCACAAAAAAAGTTCACCGGTTTCGACAGTTTAAGTTGTCTTCTTCAGAAGTGAAATAGGCTCAAACCTTTGGTAGCTCACCATCAAAATAAGAATCGGACGGTAGTGTCTTTTGCTATAGAACCAATAAAATAGATTGACATCGCTACAAATATATGGTATGTGCGCTGAGTAGCATATATTTTTAGCGATGTCACTTTGTGTTTTAGATTCTGGAGCAAATGACGCTGCCGTCTGATTCTTATTTTGACGTTGACTTACGAATGATTTGAGCCTAATTCACTTCTGAAGATGACAATTTAAGCTTTAGAAATAGGTAAAGTGAACGAAACAAAGATTTTCTTGTGCTGCTTTTTTCTTTGTTGAAATACTGTGAAGCTTCTGAGGTATAGCTATGTGTACATAGTTCCACGTAGTCAGCACGTACACAACTTTCCCACTAGAGCGCGCCCCGCTAAGCACAACAGCGCAGGTGCAGGGCTCGTCCGTCTCCACACTACGAGATGGCGCTGCCATAGAGACGGACCAAATTCTGCTTCCGCCGATCCGCTTATTAATATGTAACGCAGCCAGTGAGATTGCTGCTAACGTAGAACATTTTCTCCTCGCGGATCACACTCGTGCAGTGATGCATGAATGCGCGAGGTATTATAACGAGTGTACAGATCTCCGATTAGTCAGTCTGCATTTGTCTGCACCAGTCTGTACAAGTCTGCATTAGTCTGTACCAGTCAGTACGAGTTCTGCATTTGTCTGTACAAGTCTATAGTCAAGTTTCAGTCTGCGCCTAATAAGATTACCATATTCCTGTACATAGCCATGAAGATAAATGTATAGACACTTTTGTCAAGTATCAGAGATATATGTGAGAATAAGGTAAACGTACCAATACCAAAGGAACTTCAAATTGTCGATTGTAAATAGCATCCAGAACCAAGTTAAATGATTTTTATGCTTGTTATTATTTTAATAAATGTGTGTGAAAATTAATCAAGTTCTGTTTAAAGTTGGTCACCGTCAATCTGCTACTCTAAGCGTGCAAGTGGCATTTCTATCGGCAGACCTAACGGCAGAAGATAAACACGCCACGATAAGACCACGAGACATATTGCTGACACTTGCCTACTTCGTCAGAGCTACAAGTCAAATAATCTGATCGTGTGTGTACCGAAGGTCTTACAGTACGCACACCACACTATGAAAAAATGAAAACTTCATATGTTGTTATCTGTCTCACTAGGCTTTTACAAGTTCAAAAATGGTTCAAATGGCTCTGAGCACTATGGGACGTAACATCTACGGTCATCAGTCCCATAGAATTTAGAACTACTTAAACGTAACTAACCTAAGGACATCACACAACACCCAGTCATCACGAGGCAGAGAAAATCCCTGCCCCCGCCGGGAATCGAATCCGGGAACCCGGGCGCGGGAAGCGTGAACGCTACCGCACGACCACGAGATGCGGACGCTTTTACAATTCACACTGAGCTTTGAACCACGACGCTCTAAACACTCTAGATTTAGAGTAAGGCAGAAAACATAGAAATCTTTTGCTCATTGTCAAGCTCATGTACCCATTTCAAAAGCATATAAAATATACATCACAACTTAAATGTGATATTTAAAAATGATAGTTAAATTCTTAAACAGTACCAAGCTATCTGAACAGTATGTTTCTCAAAACTTCAAACGATCTTAGTTACTAAATACAGCCTTCCAAAATTCCTTCACAATGAAGATGTAGTAATTAATCCAGATTTCGAATCAAGAACAGATGCCAACATGTGGGGTTCCTGAAAGTAGATATCCTTGGAGTAGTGAAGCATCTTAAATCAATAGAAGCAAGTCTTACGGTCCAGACTATATACTAATTTGGTTCGTTTCAGAGTATTCTGATGCAACATCTCAGTACTTGAGAATCATATACAACCGCTCACTCGACGAAAGACCCTCACCCATAGACTGGAATGTTGCACATCTCACACCAACATTCATGAGTAATCTACTAAATTACAGCCGCATTCATTAAAGTCGATATGCAGCAATATATATTGTGTTCGAACGTTATGAATAACATTGAAGACGACGGTTTATTGACACACAGCCAACACGGATATAGAAAACATCGTTGTTGTAAACATAAGTAGCTCTTCACTCACACGAAGTGTTGAGTGATACCGACCAGTGATTTCAAATTGATTCCGTATTTCTAGGTTTCCAGAGGGCTTTTGGCGCTGCACCTCACAAGCGGCTTGTAATCGTCTGTTAAGTAACTGGATTCATGATTTCCTGTCAGACAGGTCACAGTTCATAGTAATTGACGGAAAGCCATCGACGGAAACAGAAGTGATTTCTGGCGTTTCCCAAGGTAGTGTTACAGGCACTCAGCTGTTCCACATCTATGTAAACGATTTAGGAGGCAACCTGAGCGGCCGTCTTAGGTTGTTTGATGCTGTCGTCTCATCGTCTAGTAAAGTCATCAGAAGATTAAAAAAAATGGCAAAAAGATTTAGAAGAGATATCTTCATGGTCCGAAAATTGCCAGTTGATCCTAAATAATGAAAATTGTGAGGTTATCCAAATGAGTGCTAAAAGGAATCCTTTAAAATTCAGCTACACGATAAATCAGTCAAATCGAAAGGCCCCAAATTCAAATATCTAGGAATTACAGTTATGAAAAATTTAAATTGGAAAGAACACACAGAAAATGCTGTGGGGAAGGCGAACCAACGACTGCGTTTTGTCGGCAGAACACTTAGAAGATGCACCAGATCTCCTAAAGAGACTGCCTACAGTACGCTCGTGCGTACACTTTTGGAGTACTTCTGCACAGTGTGAGCTCCTTAGCAGATAGAACTAAAGGAGTGCATCGAGAAAGTTCAGAGAAGGGCAGGACGTTTTGTACAGGGTGATTCAAAAAGAATACCACAACTTTAGGAATTTAAAACTCTGCAACGACAAAAGGCAGAGCTAAGCACTATCTGTCGGCGAATTAAGGGAGCTATAAAGTTTCATTTAGTTGTACATTTGTTCACTTAAGGCGCTGTTGACTAGGCGTCAGCGTCAGTTGATGCTAAGATGGCGACCGCTCAACAGAAAACTTTTTGTGTTATTGAGTACGGCAGAAGTGAATCGACGACAGTTGTTCAGCGTGCATTTCGAACGAAGTATGGTGTTAAACCTCCTGATAGGTGTTGTATTAAACGTTGATTAAACGTTGGTATAAACAGTTTACAGAGAATGGGTGTTTGTGCAAAGGGAAAAGTTCTGGACGGCCGAGAATGAGTGATGAAAATGTAGCACGCATCCAGCAAGCATTTGTTCGCAGCCCAGGAAAATCGACTCGCAGAGCTAGCAGAGAGCTCGAACAAGAAGCACAACAATTCATATTTCAGCAGGATGGAGCGCCACCACATTGGCACTTATCTGTCCGTAACTACCCGAGGCGATGAATCAGCCGCCAGACAGAGCACTTCATCACTGGCCTCCAAGAAGCCCTGATCTTACCCCCTGCGATTTTTTCTTATGGGGGTATGTTAAGGATATGGTGTTTCGGCCACCTCTCCCAGCCACCATTGATGATTTGAAACGAGAAATAACAGCAGCTATCCAAACTGTTACGCCTGATATGCTACAGAGAGTGTGGAACGAGTTGGAGTATCGGGTTGATATTGCTCGAGTGACTGGAGGGGGCCATATTGAACATCTCTGAACTTGTTTTTGAGTAAAAAAAAACCTTTTTAAATACTCTTTGTAATGATGTATAACAGAAGGTTATATTATGTTTCTTTCATTAAATACACATTTTTAAAGTTGTGGTATTCTTCTTGAATCACCCTGTATTATCGCATGATAGGGGAGAGAGTGTCACTGAGATGATGCAGGATTTGGGGTGGACATAATTAATACAATAGTATATCTCGTTGCGGCGGAATATTCTGAGGAAACTTCAGTCACCTACTTTCTCCTCCGAATGGGAAAATGTTTTGTTGACGCCGATCTACAAAGGGAGAAACGATCACCATAATAAAACAAGTGAAACGAGAGCTCGCACGGCAAGTTATATGTGTTCGTTTTTTTCCGCGTGCTGTTCGAGGTTGGAATAATAGAGAATTATTGGGAAAGTGGTTCGATGAACCCTCTGCCAGGCACTTAAATGTGATTTTCAGAGTGTCCATGTAGATGTTGATGTAGGTGTTGATCCAGTTGCCCATCGTCAGCTGCAGTAGAGCAAGAGCCCTACTTCCTTGACAGTCAGATTACGCGTCTATTGGACAGAGTCAGTTGCTACCAAGTCTTCGAATGAAGCAATAGTGAAACGATTGAATTCACGACATCCAGGGATTTGAGGCAGCCCGCATCTCGTGGTCGTGCGGTAGCGTTCTCGCTTCCCACGCCCGGGTTCCGGGTTCGATTCCCGGCGGGGTCAGGGATTTTCTCTGCCTCGTGATGGCTGGGTGTTGTGTGCTGTCCTTAGGTTAGTTAGGTTTAAGTAGTTCTAAGTTCTAGGGGACTGATGACCGTAGATGTTAAGTCCCATAGTGCTCAGAGCCATTTGGATTTGAGGCACTATATGACATTTTCGTTTATTTGGAGAGTTGCATATGAGGCCTGGAGATGGCATAGTGAAATGTTGAAAGTGGTAGCCTTCAAAATAAAAGAAAATAACGTCTTAAGTTATACGGCTGTTGGAGAATTTCATTGACATAGACATTTACTTAACCAGATAATGTTCCATGTACATGATGGATCAACAGAGAAAACTATCTCAGGTATTTGGTAAATGACCCCTTTGTTGAATATGAAATTATCGATGTGTTGGTAATCTGATTGGTACGGTACTGTAGATACGGCCAGCTGCAAAACTGTGTCCGGAACGGGATATCAGATCAGTCTGAACTCAATTGCCAAATGGTGGACAAGAAGCTTGTACTGAAACGTGACTTGATTTCTAGTGACGAAAAGGTGTATCACAAATCTGAAGCTCGAAGTATTACGGAAATAGACCATTGGAGAACACAAAAGGAGTCCGGAGGAAAGGTACATGCCTTGAGGGATGAGAGAACTAGCGATTCTGAACAAAAAATCCATATGAACACTTGTCCTATTCCTAATGTATTCCGAGATAGAACACATTTCTGTACATTGCTATTTATTTTTGTGTTATTCAAACAATGCCACTGTTTACAATGTATCCTGATACTGTAGAGGGCCATTGTTTACAATGTATCCTAATACTGTAGAGGAAGTCGAAAGGAACAATTTGATACAGAGCAGTTGTGGCCTATCAAGTCTGGAATCTACCTGAAACCGGTCTATACTACCTAAAGTATAGCGCTTGAGCCTTGCGCGAAAGTTTCAGTATTTTTTCGCCCTCTTCGCGCAGACTGTCTTAGAGAGGAAAAGAACAGGACCTTTTAGATAGGAAATTTAAAGTACTTCAATTTTTTTACTGCGATACTTTTGCACTGAAGGGTGCTGTTTCCGAGTTACTCACGAAAAACACACAAACGTGATATTAAGTGTGTTCCATAACGGAAACCAGTAAGAGTAGGGCATATGCCCGTAAGACGAAAAAAGAAAAGAAAGATTCAAATGGCTCTAACACTATGGGACTTAACATCTGTGGTCATCAGTCCCCTAGAACTTAGAACTACTTAAACCGAACTAACCTAAGGACATCACACACATCCATGCCCGAGGCAGGATTCGAACCTGCGACCGTAGCAGCAGCGCGGTTCTGGACTGAAGGGCCTAGAACCGCTCGTCCACAGCAGCCGGCTGTGCGTAAGACGTTTTTTGTTCAGAATCAGTAATATTATCATCCCACAAAACATGTACTTTCCTTCTGAGTCACTCTTTATATCAGGACTGAGTATATGTTCGACAGCTCATTGACCAGTCATTTTCATTCTATCAGGAAGTTTCGTTACTAACAGACATATGCGAATCCCCATGCATAGTACTTATAGATAAATCAAACCGTAGCGTATGAGTTATTATAACTTTTCATTGTAGTTCGAGACGACGATGTCTTGCAAGTTCAGACACATAGAGAAAATACTGTACTGCGATCTAGTGGACGTGACAGCAGAACTGTGGAAAGTTATGAAATTCGTGACCAAGACTTCAGACTATTCAGGGAAAGCGGTGAATATTAGTGCAAATGCCGAGCTTTATTTGTCAGTATTTAGTTCCGTATTTTCCAGCATAAAATATACCGTTGTATGACAAATTATATTGGAGAATATAATACTTGTCTACCCATCTACATCACTTGTCGCAACAACAATTTGCTGCCCGCTTCGTACTGCTGTAAACTACTACCCTCCAGTCTATTGACATATGCGAACTTCGGGGGTCTTTCTAGGAGCTGTGCAAAAGGTACCTGTGAATGCACTGTCGGTGATCTTATTTTCGAGTAACTGACTTGCATTTCTTGGCGACTGTAATTCGTACTCTTCACTTCACGTTCGTGACTGTTTCAGTCCATAAATTCGTACATCTCTCATTTCTGTCACAAACATGACTTCCCCATTTATTTTTCTCGCGACACTTCAGCATTGTAGATTACCTGTTCACAAACTTTACCCAGTACTCTTCTTAATAACACTGAATTTGCTGTTTTTCACTATCCGTAATACCCGTCTCCGTAGCCGAGGTTGCTAGCACACGTCAGTGCGTTGGCACTCGAGTCGGGGGTCCGCCGGTTCGAATTCTGGAGGTGGATGAAACTTGCACTGCCAGTGTTTGGTCGGCAAGTGGAGGAATGGTGGTGGCGTAAAGTTTCTGATCACCAGTCTTTGCTCCAACGCCCTGGTTTAAATGTTTGGACAACATGGTTATGGATTAACAGCGATTAGTATAAATTAACTCAGTATAAAGAAAACAGCCTTATTCGCGTTTCTTATTTATTTAGTGCCGACCGGTTTCAGCACATCCGAGGGGCCATCTTCAGGGCGAACATAGTGTGAAATTACAATATATATATTAGACAGGCCTAACGATAACTATCTTAAAAGAGTAGATTACGTAAATATAATGTTTTACCCGCTGGCACTAACCGGTCGGCACTAAATAAATAAAAAACGCGATTAAGACTGTTTTCTTAATACTAAGCCCTGGTTTAAGTTTCCAGCCTTCCACAGTTTCTCATGGAGTGAAGGCGTGTGATACTGCTGATGGTGATCCGTCGGTCGAATGCTAACCTTAGGGTCAGCGGCCGTCGTGGTGCTATTCGAGAAGAATAAGCTTCGTGCCGGCATCGGGTTTCACCCTCTCCCTTCTCTTACGTTAAACGTAAAATAACGACTTAAAACATAAAACAAATATAAGTAAAATAAGCAATTAGAATAGTAATGAATGTTTAGATATTTTAAATAGGTACGTTGACAAATTCTAGTAGCACATTGTGTAAAGCTTATTTTACAAAACCTGTATTTCAGAAACCAGCTTCATTACACAGGGAAGAATATGGCTTGAAATCTTCTTTAATTTATGTTGCAACAGAAGTTTTCATTTTTCAAAATTAATTAATGGTTGTGGGGTAGTTTGCATTATTTCAAATTATTAAGGAAGTTGATTAAACAGTTTATAAACATTGATTACTTATCTACTTTGCTCGTATAGCCTGAGTCCAATAATGTCGCTTCATTATGAAAAATAAAACAGAGATAATCGTTTTAAGTTCCACACATTATCTAATTAAACATCAAAGGCAACCAATATCGCAGACACAATGACAAATTGAACACTGGCCTTGCTAAGCAACTTCGTGCATGCTTGTTGTTCTTCCACAAGTGCAAACTTTGTTGCAGTGCTGCACACACACGGCTGAGACAGTTGGCGATTTCTGTTAGTCAATCCACCTGAAAGTCTAGTGTGCTTCAGATGTGAAAGCTTGACTTCGAAAATTACTAATCCTGAGAGAAGCTGAGTGAAATTTGCTAGTGTAAACCTGAAGTAGCAAAGGCAATCCAGTCTCTAACAAGATTCATAATGCTTTGAAACAAACAAATTTCTTGCTTATTTAACTCTATGGAAAACTTATACACTGAACGTATCTGTAAAATGCAACACATACGTAGCGTACGTTTGAATTTAAAACGTCGTATTTGTTCTGTGTAATAGAAAAGTCCAGTTTCTAAGGAAATGAATTTATATGTACTTCGAAGAATCTATGCAAAGCTTAGTCTGTTATGTGTATTTAATGATATCGTGTGCTTCAACACCAAACGTGGATACACTTTATGATACTCATTTATAACCTATCTTTTAGGTAGCACACACAGAACATTTCTTTTACTATATATTCTAAAAACTGAAGTACTTTAAGATTAGCATGACATTTGCAAAATGGCTAAACTGTCGTATTTCCTACAAACCTTGAGCAGTTAAACAGAGAACCGACTCGTGACGATAACATATTAGACCTTCTGGTGACAAACAGACCGGAACTATTTGAAACGGTTAACGCAGAACAGGGAATCAGCGATCATAAAGCGGTTACAGTATCGGTGATTTCAGCCGTAAATAGAAGAAATAGAAATATTTTTAAAAAAAGGTAGGAAGATTTTTCTGGTTAGGAAAAGCGACAAAAAGCAGATTTCTGAGTACTTGACGGCTCAACACAAGTTTTATCTCAAGTACAGATAGTGTTTAGGATCACTGGACAAAGTTCAAAACCATCGTACAATATGCATTAGATGAGTACATGCCAAACTAGATCGTAAGACATGAAAAGAGCCACCGTGGTACAACAACCGAGTTAGAGAACTGCTACGAAAGCAAAGGGAACTTCACAGCAAACATAAACATAGTCAAACCCTTGCAGACAAACAAAAATTACACTAATCGAAATGTAGTGTGAGGAAGGCTATGCGAGAGGTGTTCAATGAATTCGAAAATCCTAAGAAATTTTGGTCTTATGTCAAAGAGGCAGGTGGATCAAAAAAAGAGTCCAGACGCTCTGTGGCCACAATGGTACTGAAACAGAGGATGACAGACTAAAGGACGGAACACTAAATGACTTTTTCCAAAACTGTTTCACAGAGGAAGACTGCACTGTAATTCCTTCACTAGATTGTCGCACAGATGACAAAATGGTGGATATCGAAACAGATGACAGAGGGATAGAAAAACAATTAAAATCGATCAAAAGAGGAAAGGTCGCTGGACCTGAAGGGATACCAGTTCGATTTTACACAGAGTACGCGAAGGAACTTGCCCCCTTCTTGCAGCGGTGTAGGTCTCTAGAAGAGCGTAGCGTTCCAAAGGATTGCAAAAGGGCCCAGGTGATCCCCGTTTTCAAGAAGGGACGTCGAACAGATGGGAAGAACTATAGACCTATATCTCTAATGCCTATCAGTTGTACAATTTTCCAAAATTGTATTATGTTCGAGTATAATGACTTTTCTGGAGACTAGAAATCTACTCTGTAGGAATCAGCATGGGTTTGAAAAAGACGGTCGTGTGAAACCCAGCTCGCGCTATTCGTCCACGAGACTCAGAGGGCCATAGACGCGGGTTGCCAGGCAGATGCCGTGTTTCTTGAGTTCCGCAAGGCGTTTGATACAGTTCCCCACAGTTGTTTAATGAACGAAGTAAGAGATTATGGACTACCAGTCGAATTGTGTGATTGGATTGAAGAGCTCCTAGATAACAGAACGCAGCATGTCACTCTCAATGAAGAGAAGTCTTCCGAAGTAAGAGTGATTTCAAGTGTGCCGCAAGGGAGTGTCATAGGACCGTTGCTATTCACAATATATATAAATGACCTTGTGGATAACATCGGAAGTTCGCTGAGGCTTTTTGCGGATGATGCTGTAGTATATCGAGAGGTTGTAACAATGGAAAATTGTACTGAAATGCAGGAGGATCTGCAACGAATTGACGCATTGTGTAGGGAATGGCAATTGAATCTCAGTGTATACAAGTGTAATGTGCTACGAATACAGAGAAAAAAATATCCTTTATCACTTAGCTACAATAATATCGCAGGTCAGCAACTGTAAGCAGTTAATTCCACAAATTATCTGGGAGTAGGCATCAGGAGTGATCTAATATGGAATGACCATATAAAATTAATCGTCGGTAAAACAGGTGCCAGACTGAGTTTCATTGGAACGATACTAAGGAAATGCAGTCCGAAAACAAAGGAAGTAGGTTACAGTACACTTGTTCGCCCACTGCTTGAATACTGCTCACCGCTGTGGGATCCATAGCAAATAGGGTTGATAGAAGAGATAGAGAAGACCCAACGGAGAGCAGCGCGCTTCGTACAGGATCGTTTAGTAATCGCGTGAGCGTTACGGAGATGGTAGATAAACTCCTGTGGAAGACTCTGCAAGAGAGACGCTCAGTAACTCGGCACTGGCTTTTGTTGAAGTTTCGAGAACATACCTTCACCGAGGAGTCAAGCAGTATATTGCTCCCTCATACGTATTCCTACGAATATATCGCGAAGACACCACGAGGATAAAATCAGAGAGATTAGAGCCCACACGGAGGCATACCGACAATCTTTCTTTCCACGAACAATACGAGACTGGAATAGAAGGGAGAAGCTATAGAGGTACTCAAGGTACCCTCCGCCACACACCGTCAGGTGGCTTGCGGAGTATGGATGTAGATGTAGATGAAACCTGAAACGGTGTTCTTTTGAATATGATGTCTTTCAGCTGGTTTTGCACAGAGGGTAGGCTAATTTAATGCACTGACTATCTGAATGTTGCAACTGCATTGGAACTTCAGTGATTTAAAAGCGGGCTTCGTATCATACTATAAAACAAGAAGCTTTTGAAATTTTACTGTGTTAGAAACCAGTATTAAGCACAGCTTCTTTAGTAGTGTGCACTGGCTTTTCTGATGTGGAGCGTCTACATACATACATATTCCGAAAACCACCATGCGGTGCGTGGCCGACTCTTCCTTGTATCATTACTAATCATTTCCTTTCCAGTTCTACTCGCAAACAGAAGGAGGGAAAAGCGACTGTTTATATACCAGCGCTTGTGCCATCGTTTCTCGTATTTTCGTCATCCTTACGCGAAATGTATGTAGGCGGCAGGAGAATAGGCGACAGAGCATAGGCTACACTAGCGTCCTATTTGAGGGCTCCTTTACAGGTTCACCACACTTCCCAAATTCTCGAAATGAACCCAAGACGACCATTCGCCTCCCCTAGACAATACTCACATGACCGATCAATTCCATGTCTCTTTACAATGTTACGCCCAGGTGTTTAAACGAAGTGACGGTGTCAAGTAGGACACTATTAAGGGGCTCCGGAAAGGCTCAAAATCATGAAAAGTTCAATTTTTACTTTTTTGCGTTTTCTGAATCTGCAGACTATTACCTTTTAATAGATATATAATTTATTCAATTCCGAAGACTACAACTATTTTTAAATTTTTTTTGAAATCCCCAACATAGCTTGTGTCCCAAATAAGAAGACAGTTGATGTAAATATAACAAAGGACTGCTAACTGGTGAAGTGTACACTCATAAGCATAGTCTGCCTCATGCAATAATGGAGGTGATAAAACCTATTTTCAGAGACTTAGCAGCACCTGAACTGTTGAAAAAGTGTATTCACGGAAAAACTCAAAACCCCAATGAAAGTGTAAATAGTGTTATATGGTCGAGAATCCCGAAGACTGTATTTGTTGGAATAGAAACACTTCACTTTGGTGTGTATGATGCTGTTGCGACTTTCAATGATGGCAACATTGTAAGGTGCAAGGTATTTAGAAATATGGGAATGAAAATAGGTTCTAACGTGGTACGAGCGATGCTTGCTTTAGACAAGGAACGCCTTCGGGCTGCAGACAGGGCTGTAAAGAGTCTAGAAATACAAGCAAGAGTAAACAGGAGGAGGAACAAGAGGAAGCTGGAGGAGGAGTTTGCAGAGGATGAAGATAATCCATCCTATGGACCTGGAATGCACTAAAAAGTTAATCCAATCTTTGTCGCTCGATTCCCAAAACTTTTATTTTCTCATACTAATTACATGTTTTCTAAGGATCTTCCAAACATATTTGTTTCAAACTTTCAGTAAATGTTACACAGTACCTTCTGCATAATTTAACACAGCCTTTTTCCAAAAAACTGTATATTTTTGAATATATAAATAAAAAATTGCAAAAAAATGTTGTGAATTTTCATTACAATTGAAAAAAATCATCTTTAATAACTGAACTAAAATTTTGTAAAATCCCTGTGTTAAGTTGTAGCCCATATTCCAATAAATAATCTGTAAAATGTTTAACTTCCTACATCAAATACTTTGTGAGGAAAGATGTAATTTATAAGCGTTATTTTAACATTGCAAGTATAGGGCGTTCCGGAGCCCCTTAAAGCAGCATCCAAACATTGCTGCTTTGTTTATCTACTCATCCGCATTAACTTAAATTTTTCTACATTTAGAGCAAGCTGCCATTCGTCACACCAACTATAAATTTTGTCTTAGTCATCTTGTATCCTTCTAGGGTCATTCAACTTCGACACTTTCCTGTACACCACAGTATCATCAGCAAACAACAGCAGATTTCTGCCCACTCTGTCTGCCAGATTATTTATTTATGTAAAAAATAATAACAGTCCCACCACACTTCCCTGGGACACTCCCGACGACACCCCTGTCTTTTGATGAACACTCGCCATCGAGGACAACTTACTGGGAACCATTTTTTAAGAAGTCTTCGAGCCACACATTTATCTGGGAACCTATTCCTAATGCTCATAGCTTCGTTAACAGTCTACAATGGCGCTCCGTGTCAAATTCTTTCCAGAAATCTACAAACATGGAATATGCCTGTTGCCCTTCATCCATTGTTCGCAGTATATCATGTGAGAAAAACGCAGTTAATAGTCAACTGTATAATTAGACCAATCGTCAATAGTAACTTACTTACAAACTGTTATTTACTGTAAAGGAGTCTTTAACTGAATAGTACACCAAGTTAAAACGTTTCTTGTGCTTAAGAGAGAAGCAACGATTAATTAATACAATGCTTAGATCTTACCTGGAATGGGCGAAGGCAACGGAGTTTGTGCTCATTTAGTACTTGCACATCAGTGTAGCTCCATTTTTATAGGTCACATACTGACTGCACTTCTTCTTCTCTGGACATGTCCTTATGTGTAATTCCTTTCGCAACAGTTGTACGTGATGTATCGTTAACGTAAAGCTGGTGATTATTTTTTAGAGCAACGAACATTCAAGTTTCGTGTGGTCTAATATTGTTCTCACCTCATCCTTATACAGAACACACAACACTGTCCATTCGATTACTCCGCATCATTATTTTTGGCAACAATACTACACACAGAGCACTTGTCGTTACTCCTCCACATACGCATGATTTATCCTAACTCAGATGAAAGTGAGAGATATTATTAAGTTTTAATAAACATGCAGTGCATGAATAATTTTTGCTTCGGGAATGATTCGCTGCAGTGTGGTCATTGAATTTATACACATAGAGCTACCATGTTCTACTGTTCCGAATCACCGTCATTGAACTATCTATGCTATCGCGCATCTTTTGATGTATCAGACTCTGGTGTTTCAAGACTCGTTGAATGTAAAAATACTATACCGGCCCCCACATAAAAAGTGGCAATAAATACTAATTCTGATTATGTAAAAATGGATCTCAAGCATCGACTTGTGTAGAATACAACGCTTAAATGACGCGACGCGATGAGCAATCAGTTGTTCTGCCTTCAAATGACGTGTGCAAAATTTCCTGATACATGTACCTTAAACATGTTGTTGTTGTTGTGGTCTACAGGCCAGACACTGGTTTGGTGCAGCTCTCCAGGCTACTGTATCCTGTGCAAGCTTCTTCATCTCCCAGTACCTACTGCAACCTACATCCTTCTTAATCTGCTTAGTGTATTCATCTCTTGGTCTCCCTCTACGATTTTTACCCTCCACGCTGCCCTCCAGTACTAAATTGGTGATCCCTTGATGCCTCAGAACATGTCCTACCAACCGTCCCTTCTTCTAGTCAAGTTGTGCCACAAAGTCCTCTTCTCCCAAATTCTCTTCAATACCTCCTCATTAGTTATGTGATCTACCCATCTAATCTTCATCATTCTTCTGTAGCACCAAATTTCAAAAGCTTCTATTCTTTTCTTGTCCAAACTATTTATATTCCACGTTTCACTTTCATACATGGCCACACTCCATACAAATACTTTCAGAAAAGACCTCCTGACACTTAAATCTATACTCGATGTTAACAAAGTTCTCTTCTTCAGAAACGCTTTCTTTGCAATTGCCATTCTAAATTTTACATCCTCTCTGCTTCGACCACCATCAGTTATTTTGCTCCCCAAATAGCAAAACTCATTTACTACTTCAAGCGTCTCATTTCCTGATCTAATACCCTCAGCATCACCCGATTTAATTCGACTACATTCCATTATCCTCGTTTTGCTTTTGTTGATGTTCATCTTATATCCTCCTTTCAAGACACTATCCATTCAGTTCAACTCTTCTTCTAAGTCCTTTGCTGTCTCTGACAGAATTACAATGTCATCGGTGAACCTCAAAGTTTTTATTTCTTTTCCATGGATTTTAATTCCAACTCCGAATTTTTGTTTTGTTTCCTTTACTGCTTGCTCATAATACAGATTGAACATATGAGATCGTTAAATAAAGTTAACGACGTAATGAAAAAGGCTTGAACAATAGTTGTAGACACCAGTAATTGTGATAAAATGATTATTACTCGATAAATCAGATATGAAACAGAGCTATCAATAGGTACTTCCTAATACATCGAGATCTGAAAGAGCCAACAAGACAAAGTCTCAGCTTCCTAAAATGCCGTATGTTTCTCAACGAAATAAATGCAATATACAGGTTACTTATTACGCCTTATGCGCACTTCTGAGGTGCAACTATGATTGATATTTCATACACGTTCTATGCTACAAGAGTTTCTTGCAGGTTGATGGTTTCTTCGTAAATGTAATAAAAAATTAAAACATCTTTTTGTATGATACGCTTCAGTACAGCTCTCCTAACTACTTACAACTCGTCGTCTACGGACTGACTAATACACTATCTTTTATCTGGTACGCTGAGTTTCCTCGTACTTCCACGTAACCGGTACTTTCTATCCAAAGGTAATATAGCTTTTAACTCTACCCAGGGTGAGATTGTGTACAGTAGTCTACGGCATCGATTTCTCTTACGAAATTTCTCGTAATTATACTTTTACTGATTTACATGAAATGAAACCAGAAACTAACAATACCTTCATTATATGCCATGAATAATTTTTTAAATAGTCTTTGTAAAAAACTTTTAATAAATTACGCTATTATAGATATGAAAAAAACACTCACTACTAACCTAATGGCCATCAAAATTGCTACACCAAGAAAACATGCAGATGATTAACTGGTATTCATTGGGCAAACATATTATACTAAAACTGACATGTGATTACATTTTCACATAATTTGGGTGCATATATCCTGAGAAATCAGTACGCAGAACGACCACCTCTGGTCGTAATAACGGCCTTCATACGCCTGGGCATAGAGTCAAACAGATCTTGGATGGTGTGCACAGGTACAGCTGCCCATGCAGCTTCAACACGATACCACAGTTCATCAAGAGTAGTGACTGGCGTATTGTGACAAGCTAGTTGTTCGGCCACCATTGACCAGACGTTTTCAATTGGTGAGAGATCTGGAGAATGTGCTGGCCAGGACAGCAGCCGAACATTTGTCTGTATCCAGAAAGGATCGTACAGGACCTGCAACATGCAGTCGTGCATTATCCTGCTGAACTGTAGGGTTTCGCAGGGATCAAAATGAAGGCCAGAGCCACGGGCCGTAATACATCTGAAATGTAGCGTCCACTGTCCAAAGTGCCGTCAATGCGAACAAGAGGTGACCGAGACGTGTAAGCAACGGCACCCCATACCACCACGCCGTGTGATACGCCAGTATGGCGATGACGAATACACGCTTCCAATGTGCGTTCACCGCAATGTCGCCAAACACGGATGCGACCATCACGATGCTGTAAGCAGAACCTGGATTCATCCGCAAAAAATGACGTTTTGCCATTCGTGCACCCAGGTTCGTCGTTGAGTACAGCATCGCAGGCGCTCCTATCTGTGATACAGCGTCAAGGGTAACCGCAGCCATGGTCTCCGAGCTGATAGTCCATGCTGCTGCAAACGTCGTCGAACTGTTCGTGCAGATGGTTGTTCTCTTGCAAACGTCCCATCTGTTGACTGGGGTATCGAGACGTGGCTGCACGATCCGTTACACCCATGTGGATAAGATGCCTGTCATCTCGACTGCTAGTGATACGAGGCCGTTGGGATCCACCACGGCGTTCCGTATTACGCTCCTGAACCCACAGATTCCATATTTTGCTAACAGTCTTTGGATCTCGACCAACGCGAGCAGCGATGTAGCGATACGGTAAACCGCAATCGCGATAGGCTACTATCTGACCTTTATCAAAGTCGGAAACGTGATGGTAAGCGTTTCTCCTCCTTACACGAGCCATCACAACAACGTTTCACAAGGCAACGCTGTTTGTGTATGAGAAACCGGCTGGATGCTTTCCTCATGTCAGCACGTTGTAGGTGTCGTCACCGGCGCCAACCTTGTGTGAATGCTCTGAAAAGCTAAGCATTTTGCGTATCACAGCATCTTCTTCCTGTCGGTTAAATTTCGCGTCTATAGCACGTCTTCTTCGTGGAGTAGCAATTTTAATGGCCAGTAGTGTATGTGTTGTTTGCCTGTTTATCTAGCGTAGATGCTTTACAACGGTACCAGAGGAACTCATAACGGCAACTCCATGTACGAGCAACTTACAATTTGCGCCAAGGGAAAATTTTGATGCTTACGTTTTCTACCTTAATTCATGTAAAAAGATATCATCTTGTGAACTGTATCGGATCATTTTGAAGCAGCCCGTATTAAACTATTCGCGCAGGGTATGTTTGTCAGCTTTTCAACATTTGTCTACCATCCAGTGTGTACCTCGTTCTGCAGACGTTTGTCCCCCTGCTTCGCGGAGGTGGCTCTTACGGCAGATGGGAGGTAAAAGCGACAGTGCAGCCAACCTAGCCGCCGCTTCAGCGCAGAGCGGGCGGTCTTGGGGGAGCACTTGTGGCTCAGGGCTTTCAAGACGGCCCGCACGCCGCGCCGCGTCGTTCTACTCTAGTCTAGTGTAGTACAGCACAGTACGGGGCCCGCCGGAGGTCTCGTAGCCACTTCAGGTTCCCGCTTCCCAATCGATCCCCGCCGTAGACGATGTGCCATTACCGGCCGAGCCGAGTACACAAGTCGATAGGAGACAGCGACCGATTTCGTCCTCTGAGACCAGCAAAACCTTCACTGTTCTCAAAGTACGTTACAAGTTCATCCATTTCTTATTTACGCAGCAAAAGCATAGTATGATTCCCGCAGAGAAGAAATCAGCCACCGGCCAGTTTTAATAATGCTCTTCATTCACGTGAATAGCGCCGTTAAAGGCTGATGTAGGGCGAAATGCATTCTTGTAGTTAAACACATGTACCTCCAAAAATATTACAGCAAAAATATTAAAACATGAGACTCTTCCGTAAAAGGTAATGATTGATATTCTGTGCAGATTTTCTTCGAAAATGCACATCGACACATATTTTATAAGGATATGAACTTTTAATTACCGCTGCTTCTACAATGTACCTTTCCTCGTAAACTAACCAAGCAATAAAACTGGAATATCATAGTTAACGTCTGCATAAGAAGTTAATAAAACGTGTGCAGCTGATTTTTGTTTAAGATTATAGGTGCTTTGAAATTAATTTTTCAGTTTTATGTTACCTGAGACTGCTCTATTTGTCTCAAATTTTAATGGAGCTTTTCTCAGTGAAAAACAACAGAAAAGTGCTTTAGAGAATTATTCGCCGGCCGGAGTGGCCGAGCGGTTCTATGCGCTACAGTATGGAACCGCGCGACCGCTACGGTCGCAGGTTCGAATCCTGCCTCGGGCATGGGTGTGTGTGATGTCCTTAGGTTAGTTAGGTTTAAGTAGTTCTAAGTTCTAGGGGACTGATGACCACAGCAGTTGAGTGCCATAGTGCACAGAGCCATTTGAACCATTTCGATTTTTGGCAATACTGGTATACTTCTAGTGGCTGATGCTGTCCATATCCATAATGTTTCTTCTCTTCCTCGTCTTCCTTGAGTAACCTCTTCCCCTACCTGCTTTGTGTAGCCAACTTTTGCATTTTTTCTTCTGCTGCCTGAGCTTTGTCCAGTTGCACTTCATCGATGCTTCTTAGTATCTTCAGCTTGAGTGCACCTGTATGGAAGCCTAGTCTCGGCAGGCACTTAATCCTGCATTTCCACTACTGAACGCTAGGCAGGCGTCATATGCAACTATCTTCACAAAAATTGAGGATACTGTCATCATACAGTTCTCGGCCCTTTGACTCACAATTACCACATGCACATGAAATATTAACGATATGGGCAAGTTAATTTAGCTAAATCCACTGGAAAACTCGTCTTCGGCACTGTACACAGCATCATCAATTACTTCACCAGTTTTCTTCTTCGATGAATTCAGCGACTTTGTCGAAAGGCGCTCTTCACACTTAGAAGCAGCATCTGTAGCACTGTTATTTAAATTTGTTATTTAAATATCCTGTACTTTTTACAAGTGAAATTCGACATTTCTTCACTTTTTTGAATATTCGTCCACTGTTATGATCAATTTTGATACATAGAAAACTAAAAACTGAAATAAGATTTTAGCACGTATTATTAAAAAAAACACTTTTTAAACAAAGGAACAAGCAAAGATAATCTTTCTCACAGCCTTATAGACTCATCTGCATTTTATTTCGATTGTGTGAACGAAAAATTAACGCACAAAAAGGTGAGGATCACCGCACAGAAAGAGAGGGCATGCAAGTGCACACGCCAAAACAAACTTTTTTAAACAATATTTCTAGCAGCAATTCCGTTATGGAACTTTCTGATACTGTTCTTAAAGAAGTAGTCTATTAAATTACACAATAAATAAATTCGAATTTTCCGCAATTTTGCCATACATCTGCCCTTAATGTTGCGAACCGACAGGTGCATCATCAGACGGCTGTTCACTTTAAGATACATATTTGTTGCAGCTTACACGAGATTTCGCTTTTTACTCTCCATTGTGGTGAAAATTCCTTGGGGTGATGGTGCTCTACAACCAAAACATGTGAGAAACGGCCTGTTTAACTGTGATTGTACCTAATAACGACTGAAAACTGCATAAAAAAATCAGTGAGGCTTCACTGCGAAAGCGGTAACGACGCTATTTATGCGAATAAACAGCATTGTTAAAAGAGGCTAGCTACTGTTTCCTTCTCTGCAAAAATCAGCCTGTATTTTGTACATAGCCTCAGTATCAAAACGTCAGGTTTCGACAAAACAGCGTAGAAATATTATTTATTAATACAGCGAATTTGATTATAAGTGGACCTTGAGTGCATCAGGTGGAACTGTATTCTATGAGTGTATGCCGAGGTACGTGTTTGCGAATTGTCGATTCAGAGTTAAATTTGCCGTTCTATTTAATGACTGATGCAGAAACTGTACGTGAGTGAAGTGGAGGTGTATAATGTGGTCGCATGAGGCCCGATTTTTCTCCTTTTAAAATGATTCATATCGCTGACTGCACCAACGCCTCAATGAGAGCGTAGTTCAGTAGAGTCAGCAGAAGAAAACATATAAAAACTCTAGTCAGTTTTTACTTTCCATAGTAGTAGCCGGTGCGAACGTAGCTGTCTGATGATATGCAGTTATAGATAAATAAACCTCTGGCTGGGCTCTAATTTTTATATTTCTTAATCGATTTTGGGTCTAGCAGATGTAGCTTATTATATACGGTACATCAGACAGGTATTAAGTGTTTCTTTTTTCGGGGATCACAGCTGGATGGCCGGCCGGTGTGGCCGAGCGGTTCTAGGTGCTTCAGTCTGGAACCGCGTGACCACTACGGTCGCAGGTTCGAATCCTGCCTCGGGCATGGATGTGTGTGATGTCCTTAGGTTAGTTAGGTTTAAGTAGTTCAAAGTTCTAGGGGATTGATGACCTCAGATGTTAAGTCCCATAGTGCTCAGAGCCATTTTTTGAACAGCTGGATGTCAGCACCAAAAAGCAAAAACATTAAACTTGTAAGAGCCTTGTACGCAACACTGTATAAAGTGCTATCTCGGCGGTCGGCAGCTTGAACTTTGGTCTGTCTCGTTGATACTTCATAACCTCATGACGATATTTACTGGGCAAAATTCGCACCAAATGTGTATTGACGTTTTCACTCAGGAGAAATATTGCCAACAAGGTGTCGTCAGTGTCGATACGGTGAAGAACGTCTTCTGTGAACTTTGCCTGTTTGGCTTTATCTTCAGGTTTTACCTCATGTAACAGTTACACAGGTACGGATGTAGCACTTTGTAGGTAGTTGATTTTGGGACACCAAGCTCAAGTGACTCCATACTAACGGATATCTTAGGAATTCCTGCAAACAAGTCTCAAATGCGATTAATAGTCTCCTCTGATGTTTTTGATGGTCTACCACCATGCCTTTTAGCAACAGATTCTGTCTTCTGGAACGCTACTTTCGACACCTTGATTCTCCTGGCATCGGAAGAGTTTTTGTGGTACTCTGAACGGGAACAGTCGTCCAACTGCAATAACGGATCTCTGTTTTCCAATAACGGATCTCTGTTTTCCAGACCACCGCATGGTTTGCTGTTTCTGAGCAATTGTTGTCGTTCCCATTTGTGTAGAAATATTCAGTTTCTTCGGTTTTCAATTTCCAAAAAATATATGAAAATAAAAATTAAGTTGATACAACACTTTAAATAAGAAAATTCCACAGCTAATCTACCATCTAACAAGCAACAAAATTGTGTGGATTGTGTATTATGATCAGTATAGGCGTTTCATATTAGGACATTTCCTCCCAGACACCTTGTATTTGAGGCAATATGGTGACTCGAATGAGCAACGTATGCGATGTCATTGTTTCCAAACTGGAACGTTTCTGTATCGACAATGAGGGTACTGGCTTGAAAAACAGTACAGAATCCTCTGTACACTTACGGTTCACTTATGACGTGCTTCGTGGATGAAAGCCATGTACAAAAGTGGGGCAAATAACAGTGGCGTAGGAGTTTCCTGTTTGTACATTCGTATTTTGGGTAATTTATCTGTAATTTTTGTTCTATAATTATTGGCATGGTAGTAGACTTTTAGTGACTCAAGATGCAACAAATATCAGATTGTCTTGTATTGGCAGAACGTGTAAACATCATGAGATATTTCAACCTGATGCCTTCCCTGCCTGAATGTTTATTTTCAGTCCTTGTCATGTATCCTTGGATTCAGGGGTGTGAGTGAGCATGTACAACTCTATCATTGGTACAGGAAACGGTTCCGATAAGACTGTATGTGCCATAATCAAATTTCTAAATCATTTTAAGCTGTAAAAAATGTTTATACATTTTTTTTTCTTAAATTACGCTGGGAGATCAGAGAATTCGTAACGATCCTAGAGAAATGTGATTTCAAGCTCCCCCTTAATTTTAAGACAATCGGGTCATTTGAAGAGAGACAACTTATAAACAGGCCCAACAAAGTATGCAACCGTTTGCCTAATACATGTGATGTGTCTGTAATTAACTGCATAATATAATGTGTTCCTCTGCAGACATTATTCAGAACTATAATTTTGTTACTGTGGCAACAAATTGTGCATAATTACATCCCGGTGCTTTTTTCTCTGTTAAAGCAATCTTACTAATTGCTCTTGCTTCAGTTACTAAGTGAAAATCGCCATCTTCCTTACTCACAGCGTCTAAATGGGTCTACGTAGCAACACTCGGGTCTTTCGATGAAATCCTCATGTAATACAAAGTGGGGCAAATAAAAGTGGCCCAGAGACTAGGGTTCTAGCGTACAAAGAAACACAGGAGAAGAAAAGAAATACAGTACTAACTTGACTATAGCAGATACTGAGAGTGCCCACCATTCATCGCTTGGCACTCATTGGCCCTGGGCAGCAAGATGCGGAGGGCGGATCGAAGCTGGACTGCTGGAACTGTTGCAGTCTCATCGGAAATGTTCTGCTGCAGGTCTTGAAGACTATGAGGGTTGTTGCAATACAACCTAGGCTAGACGCTTCCCACACGAAGTATTCGCACAGTGACAGGTGACCTGTGTGGCCAGCTAAGGCCACGACCAGACTGACCTCTGCTAACAACTCTGTCAGGCGTGAGACGGTGATAAATGTGCTCCATGATTCGGTCGGCTATATGAGCGGTTCCTTCATCCTGTTGGAAGTTAACTCTAGGTGTTTGTTCCTCCATTAACGTTGCCACAAATAGTATCCACTCGCCCGGGTTACTTTTATTTGTCCTACCACGTAGAAGCGGTAGAGGAACTGATTAGTGGAGTACTAGCTCAATATTTGATTGTATCTTACAGAGAGTGCAGCAAACAGAATGAAACTCTGCAGCGGAGTGTGCGCTGATATGAAACTTCCTGGTAGATTAAAACTGTGTGCCCGACCGAGAGCCGAACTCGGGACCTTTGCCTTTAGCGGGCAAGTGGTACAGCACTTGCGCGTGAAAGGTTAAGGTCCGGAGCTCGAGTCCCGGTCCGGCACACACTTTCAATCTCCCAGGAAGTTTCATATCAGTGCAGCAAATATTTTATACGTCGTTATAATCCAGGCATTGAGATTTTAGGTCGTCAGTTAGAGCAATCGCTAGAGCCTAAGTTCTTGTTATGCGGAACAGATACACTGAAAAAATAAAAAATAAAATAAAAAAATCCCTCCCTAGGCAATCTGGCACCACAACCGTTGCAACTAGTTCTTGATATCCTCGATACTGGGCCTGGAACGGAACTGACATACACGCTGATCCAACCGTGGTTATGTCGCGCACAGATCTGCCGATCTTGCTGGTCTCAGACAGTTAACAAACATGTGCTGCATGTGTGCGACCACTGTCCTGTCCAGAAGTGGCAGCACGGTATTGTCACATATGAAGTAGCACATGAAGACATAGGATGCTCGTGACGTACTGTACTGCCGTCATGGTTCTCTCAATCATCATCAGCTGCGATGTAGTCGTACCCGACGCCTCACTCATCATGTCTCCAGGAAAAACGCATTGTGCCTCCCCAAGACATTTTAGGACTGGGACCTCTCCCCAAATGGCCGCCTTACTGACCGACTATGGTCATCCGAAGTAGTGCAGAACCGTGATCCATCAATGAACACGACGTGAAGCATTTCATGAGCGGTCCATGGTTCCCGGTCACGCCACCACACTAAAAGCAAGTTTCTTTTTTGCAGTGAACACATGGTGTGTCGTGGGGCGATCGCTCCGTTTTTAAAATAACTGAAAAGCCACGATCGCTTCAATCGTTTATTAGATGACCGGTTTCAGCACTCTGAAGGTGCCATCATCAGATCTCTGAAGGTATAACATAACAGGTTTGAGGGAGGGCTTACATGAGTTAACTATATACATTACAATTATTAGAGAACCACATACCTGAAATGTGGATTAAAATTTATAAAACCATATGGACATCATGGCATATGAGGCAGACCATCTGATAAAATCATTGTCACAACCAATAAAAAAATAAGAAAAAAAAACTGCTCTCATGGTAGTTTTTCCATAAAATATAAAACTGTAGTCACCAGATAAGACCTTATAAGGCTTGAAGTGTAGTTGGCCAGCTTCGCCAGTAAAACTTTACTCGATGATTACCATTGCCCGCCAAGCGTGTCTTCGTTTTGTTCTTATTTTATTTATTTTTATATTTTACCGATATATTTGTGTATGAAGCTAGAACGCTTGTGGTTTTGGTATCATAGTAATGTAGTCTGTCATTATTCCCCATTTGGTGAGGCCCGTGGACGAAACGAGTGCCATGAAGATGGGAGCGCGCGCAGAGTCACGGTGCATCTTGGTGTCCATGTCGTTTCCCCCCTGTTCTGGTACCCTTCGGTTTGCTTCTGACCTGGCAATTCTTAATTGCATGGGCCTATGCAGGTTTTCGTAGTCGATTCGTAGCTTGATCATAACGAATGTACAGGGTAATTACAAATGATTGAAGCGATTTCACAGCTCTACAATAACTTTATTATTTGAGGTATTTTCACAATGCTTTGCACACACATACAAAAACTCAAAAAGTTTTTTTAGGCATTCACAAATGTACGATATGTGCCCCTTTAGTGAATCGGCAGACATCAAGCCGATAATCAAGTTCCTCCCACACTCGGCGCAGCATGTCCCCATCAATGAGTTCGAAAGCATCGTTGATGCGAGCTCGCAGTTATGGCACGTTTCTTGGTAGAGGAGGTTTAAACACTGAATCTTTCACATAACCCCACAGAAAGAAATCGCATGGGGCTAAGTCGGGAGAGCGTGGAGGCCATGACATGAATTGCTGATCGTGATCTCCACCACGACCGATCCATCGGTTTCCCGATCTCCTGTTTAAGAAATGCCGAACATCATGATGGAAGTGCGGTGGAGCACCATCCTGTTGAAAGATGAAGTCGGCGCTGTCGGTCTGCAGTTGTGGCATGAGCCAATTTTCCAGCATGTCCAGATACACGTGTCCTGTAACGTTTTTTTCGCAGAAGAAAAAGGGGCCGTAAACTTTAAACCTTGAGATTGCACAAAACGCATTAACTTTTGGTGAATTGCGAATTTGCTGCACGAATGTGTGAGGATTCTCTACCGCCCAGATTCGCACATTGTGTATGTTCACTTCACCATTAAGAAAAAATGTTGCTTCATCACTGAAAACAAGTTTTGCTCTGAACGCATCTTCTTCCATGAGCTGTTGCAACCGCGCCGAAAATTCGAATCGTTTGACTTTGTCATCCGGTGTCAGGGCTTGTAGCAATTGTAAACGGTAAGGCTTCTGCTTTAGCCTTTTCCGTAAGATTTTCCAAACCGTCGGCTTTGGTACGTTTAGCTCCCTGCTTGCTTTATTCGTCGACTTCCGCGGGCTACGCGTGAAACTTGCCCGCACGCGTTCAACCGTTTCTTCGCTCACTGCAGGCCGACCCGTTGATTTCCCCTTACAGAGGCATCCAGAAGTTTTAAACTGTGCATACCATCGCCGAATGGAGTTAGCAGTTGGTGGATCTTTGTTGAACTTCGTCCTGAAGTGTCGTTGCACTGTTATGACTGACTGATGTGAGTGCATTTCAAGCACGACATACGCTTTCTCGGCTCCTGTCGACATTTTGTCTCACTGCGCCCTCGAGCGCTCTGGCGGCAGAAACGTGAAGTGTGGCTTCAGCCGAACAAAACTTTATGAGTTTTTCTACGTATCTGTAGTGTGTCGTGACCATATGTCAATGAGTGGAGCTACAGTGAATTTATGAAATCGCTTCAATCATTTGTAATAGCCCTGTATAGATGGTGAGAGACTTTATAGCAAGTGAATATGTTTTTTTTTTAGCGCTTACAATACCTAAGGCCATAGTGCTCGTCACATTGTACCTAAGTCGTGTTATGAACAGCTTTCTGTATGCATATTCCTGACGTCCTTATGTGAATAAAGGTAAACTATAATATGTAGTTTTGTAAGGCGCTAATGGATAATGTCTGTGCCTCAGATACTTTTACTTTGTAATTGACATATTTTATAGTGATTGTAGTATAAACAGGAAATGTATGCGCAAATGTGGGCTCTGCATGGGTATATAACAAGCAGTTATAGTAAAGTTGTGTTTTAGTTGCAATGAGTGGTTATACTGTGGGACTGTGTATGCGCTGCTTGGACAGCGCTATCTGGTGGCCGGTTGTGAACCGCTAGAATCACAGAGGGGAGCCTGCGCGGAATAGGGCAGTGATGAAGCCGACCGGTGTTAGGCGAGCAATGGTAGTTTTCTCTGGTGACTTCAGTTTTATATCTTGTGGAAAGAACGACCACGAGAGTAGTTTTCTATTATTTTTTATTGCTTGTGACAATGATTTTATCAGATCGTCTGCCTCATATGCCATGATGTCCATACGGTTTTATAAATGTTAATCAACGTTTAAGGTATGTGGTTCTGTAATAATTGTAATGTATATAGTTAACTCATGTAAGCCCTCCCTCAAACCTGTTATGTTATACCTTCACAGATCTGATGATGGCACCTTCAGAGTGCTGAAACCGGTCATCTGATAAACGATTGACGCGATCGTGGCTTTTCAATTATTTTAAACGCTAGTTTCTGTCACGTCGTTAACGGCAGCCTTGCTTCGAAGACTGATTGCAGCTTAGTCAAGTCCCCGAAGCACTTGAGTTACGAATTCGCGACATCTAGAATCACATGGCCCCAGTACGCCAATATCGACTATTTTTGAGAGGTGCATATGGGGCGTGAAGATGGCATAATCAGTTTCGGAAACTGGTATCGAAAATAAAATCTCAATTGCACGGCTGTTTGGCGACTTTCATTGTTAAATATGGAGTACTTTCTGTAGTTGAGTGAGAGGTTTCGACCACGGCGCAACCTGGCTGCACTCGCCCGACTGCGTTGTGTCTTCTGGTTGAACTTTTTGGGAAAACTGGTTAGTGGCGGCAGCTGTCGAGTTGCGCGGAGTAATTTTCATATAGATTTAGGCAACTCGCCGCCGACTCGGCGCGTTTCTTGCTCCGGCGCGCGTGTAACACGTCGACTGACAAGCTAACGAGGTTGCCAGCCGACTTAAACGGCGCAGGTGGTGCCATCTGAAATGCAAAGCGCGGCCGTTCGTGCGTCGCGACTCGGCTCGGCTCTGCTCGGCTGGGCTCGGCTCGGCTCGGCTCGGCGCGGTGCGGACGCACCTGAACGCAGGCGAGCAGCCAGCCAGCCGCCTGAATGTATAATGGAGTCCGCCGCGCGCGGGTGGCTGGGATGTGCCGCGGCCGAACGATAAAACGTGCCGACCCGTACCGGAGAATTCCTATTGTTTCTCAATGCCGGCTGCAGTTGGCTACGTCTGTAAAAGCACGATCCTAGGTTTGGGAGGCAGAAATTTATTCAAAATTGGGCAATATTCTAAAATTTTCATTTTTGATATAACTCAGGGGCGGGCAGGAACCCTGCACGTGTGCGGTGCGCTTGCACGCGTGCAGTTAACAGGTGTTCCGCGTGCACACAGGGGCAAGTTGGCCACCCGCTTATCTCCCATCCCCACCACACCTTCTGTCCGCTCCTTCCTCTGTAATGCGTTTTGTTTCCTAGCTTGCTTTATTGAGTGAATGAATAAGGTTAGTAGGAGTGCTTGAAAGATATCGTGGTTTGAAAGAGTACCTATTACCTACGATACGTTTTATTTAATTATCACAGGTGGAGTTTACAATACGTTTAATATCTGGAACAAAATTACTACATACAAACACAAACACTTACGTAAATTTTCATCACTGATGTTTGCTCTTAACCGAGACTTATTAATTCAGCAAGCGGTTTTCCAGCTCTCGCTATATTAAGCGCAGTCTTATAACTTGCACATATCGCTGGGCTATTATTGTTGTCGTCCTGAAAACTTGAAAACAGTGCTCCATCAAATGTCAAATCAGTTAGATGAGAGACATGACGAGAGAAAGTCGCAGATCTCTCGTGACAACAGCAACTACGACAAATTCAAATGGCTCTGAGCACTATGGGACTTAGTTTCTGCGGTCATCAGTCCCCTAGAACTTAGAACTACTTAAACCTAACTAACCTAAGGGCATCACACACATCCATGCCCGAGGCAGAATTCGAACATGCGACCGTAGCGGTCGCGCGGTTCCAGACTGTAGTGCCTAGAACCGCTCGGCCACACCGACCGGCCAACTACGACAGATTCATCTGGTGTCGTCAGATCGCTCTTCTTAAGCTCAGTCTATTCCCCATCCGCTCAGAATCCGACAATAAATTGTACTCGTCCTTGTGAAATGTATTATAATGGCCTTCAATACTAAACTTCCGTTGACCAGTGAGAATACTGCCACATATTAAACATTTCGAATTTTCACGTTTTTGCACAAAGAAAAAATGATTCTCCCATTACTTTTTAAAAGATAGCAAATCTCCACTTCTCCGTTTCTTGAAATACAACGTTCACTACATAGTGCTCGCTTCGCATCAACGTCCGCAACTTAGCCTGGTACTACACTGCCGCAACCTGCCGGCTGTTACCACAGCCCCGCTCGACGCCTGCACGTGAGCAGCACACGTGCAGCGCTGTGCGCTCATGAGCCGCGTGCAACGTTTGCCCGCCCCTGATATAACTGAATAGGTTTCACAATTTATAGTGCCTGCAATTATATAACACTTATGGTATCTCAAAGAACTGATAGCCATCCATTTAAAAGTTTTAGGCACATTACTTTGACACCGAATGTTTCATTACTACGAGGGTGAGTCAAATGAAAACCTTAAATTTGTAATAACAAATCGAAATTTCACGCTGTTGTCCTGTAGGTTGGTAAGCGTGCTACAAAAACAGCGCGCAGAATGGCCTGTAGGTGGCAGCATAATGTAGATGCACACATACCGTCGCAGTATCAGTACAAAGATGGCTGTCCCACTTGCGATTTGCACCAGGGAAGAACAGCGTTCTGTTATTCGGTTTTTGCGTAGTGAAGGTGTGAAACCTATTGAAATTCATCGACGACTGAAAGTTCAGTACGGTGATGCATGTTTGTCACAGCAGCAAGTCTACGAAAGGAGTAGGAAGTTCGCAAATGGTGTGAATTCAGTGGAAGATGCTCCTCGTCCAGGTCAGGCACAAAGAGTTGTAACTCCACAGAACTTTGCAGCAGCTGAAGCCATAGTGATGGAAAACCACCGAGTGACACTGAATGACATTGCAGCATGTTAACAGGTTCAGTGGCAACGAACTTTGTCGCTGTTGCAGCTACACCTCACGATCCGACAGTGCTTGCACGCCGCCAGCGGTCCCGGCCTGGCCGTGTGCAGCAGAGAGTTCCTGTCTGCTCCGTCCCAACTGGCTGACTACATGCACCATGCAGACAGCATTAAAGTAGCGGCTCAGTCAAAACCACACAAGCTACACGCGGTTCCACGAAAACACTTCCACAAACAACTCGAACAATACTAAAACCAGTGACTGTGGAACAACAAGGACGAAGCACAAGTCGACACACACGGAGAATCCAGAAGTGGTTGGCGACCAAATATACGTCGTCCGAGGAAACGACCGACCGAACGACCAGCCAAGGTCGTCCGCACTCAAGTTATGTGTGTCGGCAACGGTCGGGCGAGTCGTGGCTGTCCGGACTAGAGATGGGGGATCCGTTCTGGAACTGATTCATAGAGCTGAATCTTTCAAAGGAGTGAACAATCAGTGATTCCGAAAAAAAGAACGGTAGCTCCAAACGTTTCCCACGGCAGAGAGAGAGAGAGAGAGAGAGAGAGAGAGAGAGAGAGAGAGAGAGAGATGGAGCATATCAGCAGCGCCTCTGCTGGTCACAGCACAGTGCACGCCACACAACACTGCCAGCGCTGGCCTCTGCCCTGCTTCTACCTTGGCTGCCTGCATTGTGCAGTGCCCCACTGGATTTTGTGTTTCACATATGCCGTGCCGTCTCTGTGTGTCGTCTGCCGCGTGCAGTGTCTGGCGCAGCTTAACTTCGCATCGCACTCTGTCGGCGATCGTTTCAGTCGCACGTCCTGCCCTCTGAGCAGTTGATGCGAGCAACAGGAGAGAGAGCCACCTAGCGGATAACATAGGAACTACTTGCAACAACCTGCTCGCAAGGGACGATTTGTCTCGGAGCGGGTGAGTGGTGGCCGTTCACCGTTCCCCCCACCCTCAGAAATCGCCCGCTCAACGCTCAACCCACCGTTCTCGACTCCAGCCAGAGCGTTGAGCAAAGCAACTCAGGTGTCACTCTGGTCTCTGCGGTCTTAGCTCACGCAGTAATACAGCTCGCGGCTCGACCTGCTCGACTCAGTGCTTCTGCATCTGAGTTCGTCTCTACTGGATATTGTTCTTCGCAGTAATACCGCTATGTATATTACATTATTATGTTATGTATACATCATTTGTTTTTATTTTATTTTCATTTGTTTAAACTGATCAGATTAGGTTCCTGACGACTCCTCTTACTATAGGATTTTTATTATGGACACTCGAATTTACGCTTTAATTATGAGTGAACCGATAAACGTATCGCAAAATGTGATACACCAATATTTTCCTTGTTTTATTCTGCGTAAGGCTATACGCAGCACTTTCGTTTTACAGTCAAATTTATATAATTTTTTCTTATTCTGGTACGGATTTTGCGATTTTAGGCGTCTTCGGAAGGAAACGTTCACTTTAAAAATATATGGCTTGCGATGTATTTGTATGAGGTTAATGAAATTTTAATACATTATAGCCAAATATATTGTTAATGTAAATCTCAAGTTACAACATTTTCCGATCACCCAAAAAACCAAGATAGTGCAAAATAAATCAATAATCAAAAACTTTGTCATATCGTGGAAATTTCAATAAACAGTACAAAATTCTTACTCATTATCTGTGTTACTTCAAAATAGGATCAAATAAGATCAAAATACAGGTATAGTACTGGAATAAACCAAGTTTAAAGGGCAATGTGCCTTCCATTTATTTTCTATTGTAAATGAGTGGTGAGTCATGAAAAAGAGCTAATTCATTTCAGGAAGTGAACAGTTCTGATCCGATCTCTGAAAAGAACAGTTTTTGCCCATCTCTAGTCCGGACCTCACTGCTGCTCTGTCCCGACTAAACTCCCGACACACGACGACCCAAAAATACTAGCGGTCGCTTCAAAGATGGTATGACAGTTTTCTTATCGATAAGCGCTGCTGCTGCCACTCATGGGTAGGCAAGCCAGCAACTTAGTAATTGAATAAGAAACGGGGTGGCAGGACAACAAAGACAAGATGTCAAGTAATAAACTACACTATTACGAGCTGTGAACAGCTCATGCACAGAAATCAGACTGCAGTTATAAGAGTCGAAGGGGATTAAAAGGAAGCAGTAATTGACATCAGGTTGTAAACTACCCAGAATGCCGCTCATACCACGCACTGAGCCAGCTGTTAAGGAAGTCAATCAGGAATTTGGAAAAGGAATTAAAGCTCAGGGAGAAAAAATAGGAACTTTGCAGTTTGCCTATGACATTTTACAGAGGGTGGACATATGGGAACACCACAAACACGTTACATCACCATGCCTAATAAGGAGTATGAAACACATTGATATTCAAAACAGCTTCTAGTCGTTTCGGAACGGAGAAATACGGGTTCTATATGGTTTTCAGGAGATACATATACAATTCTACCTGTAAAACAGTGGCGAGTTCAGGTAACATTGATATAGGATGATAGCGATCATGACCCCTTCCCTCCAAAATGGACCACAAGGGATCAATAATATTCAGACCTCCTCATGCTCACAAAACCAGTCCTGGACGATGCGCACTGTGTGAACAGGTGTCCTGGTGTCTTGGAACACATCACCAATATTGTTGCACGGGATGTACCTTAACAGCCAAAATGGTAACACATCCTTGGCAGTAGTACGACTTTCCAGAGTAACGTTGCGGCCCCTGGAATATCACAACATGGCTGAAGAAATTATCACCAGCCCCGTCATGCTTTACTCTTGGTACATAAACTTGACCGGAAGTTGGAAACAGTGGGAAATAAGAATTATTCGATCAAATTAGATTCTTTAATTGCTTCATTGTCCAGGTTCTACCACTTCACTAACACGTTTCCCTGTTGCGGGCAGTTTTATCACTGATTAGTGGTTTTGTAATTCCAGCTCTTCTCATGGTTGGGTTCACGAGTGCGAGAATACGACATTCAGTCCAGCAATAAGTTTTGTAGCTGTCGTCCTCTTATTTTTCGTCTCTGTCCTCTTCAAAGACGGCCCGTCACGATCACTTAATACACGCGTTTCTCTGCGTTGTTACTTAGCTGATGATGTTTTCTCCCTTTCCTCAGACATCTAAATCTACATGTAAATCCATACTCCGAATGCAACATGACGGTGTGTGGCGGAGGCTTTCTCGAGTACCTCTATCGGTATTCCCTTCTATTCCAGTCTCGTATGATTCGTGGAAAGAAAGATTGACGGTGTGCCTATGTGTGGGCTCCAGTCTCTCTGATTTTACCCTCATCGACTCCTCGCGAGATATATGCAGGAGGGAGCAATATACTGCTTGACTCTTCGGTGAAAGTATGTTAGCCGGCCAGCGTGGCGGAGCGGTTCTAGGCGCTTCAGGCTGGAACCGCGCGACCGCTACGGTCACAGGTTAAAATCCTGCCTCGGGCATGGATGTGTATGATGTTCTTAGGTTAGTTAGGTTTAAGAAGTTCTAAGTTCTAGGTGACTGCTGACATCAGATTTTAGGTCCCATAGCGCTCAGAGCTATTTGAACCATTTTTAAGGTATGTTCTCGAGTTGTGGTTGTTGTGGTTTTCAGTCCTGAGACTGGTTTGATGCAACTCTCCATGCTACCCTATCCTGTGCAAGCTTCTTCATCTCCCAGTACTCACTGCAACCTACATCCCTCTGAGTCTGCTTAGTGTATTCATCTCTTGGTCTGCCTCTACGATTTTTGCGCTCCACGCTGCCCTCCAATCTTAAATTTGTGATCCTTTTGTGGGGTGGCGGGTGGAATAATTGGTTGTTGTTCCTATTATTTATTGAATGCTGTTGTTTGCCGTTCTCAACACTGGCTCTCTAACTACAATATTGGCAACCAGAAAGTGATTAGCAAAACGTGAAACCTGTAATTAGAATTCCTAGTGCCCACTTCATCTGAGAATACGTTTATAGCTACAGCTTATAGCTCTGAGGAATTAGATTGTCTGGGATTCATAATCAAAAACCATTCTCTCTAAAATGTTCACTATATTCTGAAAGTCACAGATCAAAAAGGATCCACACAATCCAACTACCAGAGCAGTTCAGAGTCTAATGCGCTGATGCAACTATAACTGTTCAAATTAAATCTTTAAGTGAATGCTCGCCATAATTTGATGATAATATTCATCAAACGCCACGCTAATAATGGTAGAATGTCTGTCCTGCGGCGGGACGTGAAAATACGACATACGCAAACTAAAGGTAGATAATTAACGTCATCCCAAAATTAACACTTCACTCGAAAACGATTTCATGGTTACGCGTATCCCGAGTAACTTATTACTGCATCCAAGGCTGTTTATATCAACGATACTGACGCGACGCGACTCCCGGCACAGGTGGTGCGCTAATCAGCGTCTGGAGAGAACTGGGGCCTTCCTTTTCTCGCGCAGCGTTCTTTTCTTGCATATAAAGCCGCGGTGCGTAAGGCTAAGGGAACGCCTGATCAAATCTGCTCTCCCGACTAGCCGCTTGGCTAGTAATGCACCACTTTAAGTTATCGAATAAATCATTGCTTCCTTTGCTTATCGCCGATGAAGCTCTCAATTTAAATGTGCAATCAGCACACAAGTAAGTAATCATAATAAAAGTCTGACGTGGCTAAGTCAAATAATTTGGGCGAGAGAATTAATTTAATTACACTACACACAGTAGACGAGCTCTGAACTTGCTCTTTGGAGATATGCTATTGCTATAGTTTTATAGTTATTCTGTTGAAACTTCTCACATCTGTATGATTAAAGCGGATCTCCCTTCTACTTAAATTTAAACATCCTAGCTTTATTTATTCGCCTACTCAATCTATCTTGCTTCCTTAATTTCTAAGACAAAAACCAGAAAATCATGAATTTCCACTAAAATTTTACTTTATGAGATCCAGAATACTGTTTCTACTAAATTATTATGCGAAAGGAATCTAAATATAATTTTTTTAAGTTTCTAGCTCTTTTCTGTTGCGCCGATGATTTTTACAGAAAAACGTCCAAATTTCGAAAATTGTTAAAGTTATTGAACTGATATTCAACACATATTGATTTAGTATTACTCCTGACATGCTAGAAACGTTTCAGGTTATTTACTTGATTTTTAAAGTATTGCGCAACATTTATGACGTCAGAGCTAGTTACAGCGGACTGGCTAGCACACAATGGAAAGACTGATGTGAATTTTATAAGGCGTGCGTAGGTTGCTTCCCTACATCACCCTCTACTGAATTTTTTTTGAATGTAAATGAAAAAAATTAATTACAAAATTGGAAGCGAGAGTACAGCTTAACTCCCTATGAAAACTTAAAATTGAAATGAAACATATAGAAATATTAAAAGTAAACTTATTACCTACTTCAATTATTTACTCGTAAATTGCTGGCATGTTCACTGCCTCTTAAGCAACATTATCACTCAAAATTTAAGCAAAATCAATGAAACACTTTGGCATACATATTGCCTTAGACAGACAAACACATATGTAAAATTATGAAAATCTTAAATCCATTAAATTGTCTGTAAATATTTTACATACACAAATTCAAAGAAAATAACACAGTTATTCATGATACATAAACAGATAATTATATCTTAGCAGTCTTTTCTAAACCTGAAAGAAAATTTCACAAATCATGACAATTTCAATTTTACACACGTGGTTGTAGCCGCTTTGGCTGGCGTTCTACACTTCCGTTCACAAGGGTAGAGGAGGGGAAGTTGCTATGGTGTGCGTCCTTCACGTTCACTCTGAATTACATGGGGAAAGGGGAGGGGTCACTGTGAGTTGTGTCCAAGTCACTCCACACTTTCACGCAGCTACCAGGCTGCCATTATCTGGTTTGTCCTGTAGAAGAAACAAAAAGAGTGCCTCAGACTCTGTTCACTTAATATCTAAGGGTGGGTCACAATGAAATGGGGATATATACATTTGTCTTTCAATATGTTACTGGAACAAAGTTAGCAGAACTTTTCCAATTTTACTCTCGCAGTTACTTAATTGTTATAAAATCGGTAAACAAACTGCTCAAAACGCTGTTAGTCACGTACTAGAGAAAATTTATGCTCAAGGCATACAATCATAAATCCTATTTAATCTCAATTTATTATTTCTGGGCCGGAACACTGAACCAATGCTCGGTACATTCCTGACAAATCTGTATTTTATTTACTTAACTGACTCATCTTCGATTACCTTATTCTTAGAGATAGTATGAGTATATTTGATTAGCAGTTGTTTTCTCAGCCTGTTTGTACATGTGAGTAACTTGTGGTAATAGTAAAGTTCTGAGTGTTCAAAACACACTACGTTTAGTTGACTACTAAATCCACTTATTGGTCCTCTGCTTCTGTGTCAGTTCCACATCTGCAATTATGTACTTACTTCATCGAAGTGTATTTATGCTGAGATATAAATAATGTTTCACGTCTGCCATTATGTTACTCAATTATGTTGCTAGGGTATGTACTTATTTAACACTCACTCAATTAACATTTAACGCATAGGATAGCACATTTATTTCATATCTATAGTGTATTGCAGCTGATCAATTTGCTCACGTAGCAATCCATTTCCACTTGATTGGATGCTGAAACCACAGGTAATCTCTCTCGACCTACCACTAAAATGCATTAAGTAATTATGGCCGAGCGTAATGCTAAATTCCTTAAACCTATAGGACACCATGAGCTGCTCTGTCTCATCTAACATAAGGGTACCTATGGTCGCATTCACGCCTCCAACTCGTAACCTCAATACGTGTAGGTGTGTCCTGTCATACACTACACCAAATAACAGCCAGCTCCAACCTTATAAATACTTCAGGGACGTGTCCTTCACGTCTCAACCACAAACACTACTCAATTCTATTACACTGCCATTCCTTGCTACACAAGGTGAGTTCATTTTTACAACTTATCTGTCTGTTTTTCATAACACTAAGCACTCTCTCTTACTATTTATTAGTTAGCTCTAATGCATACACTAGGTCTCATTGCCAGTTCAGATCCTGCTTATAAACGAACTTGTATATCTTTTTTAAATATTATTGTGGAACCATTTCCAATAAAACAACCCTTTTTACTTACAATATTACCAGGATTCTATACATACTTGTTACTCAAATACATTTGTATCTTAATTATGTCATACTTCTCTATTGTTTATGTCACTGTTAGGTTTGTCACATTAGGTATTTTCTTCACTAATCGGTGGATAGAATGGTTACAGAACTCATGGCTTGATAGCCATGACGGAAAATTTTTGTATTGCAAAGGAGTCGAAACTTTGGTGGATAGGAAAGATGAAGATAGAGTGAGACCTGAAAAGAGAAAGAAGATCTCACCCAGCTGGGACTGCACAGCTGCCACACTCTGTAGAGGCTACAGAACAACTTCCTCCTTAAGAATTCATTAGCTTAATGCTGGCTTGATAGTCACACCGGAAGATTTTAGTATTTGAGAGTAAGAGCCGAAATTTTGATGGATAGGAAAGATGAAGAATGAGTGAGACCTGAAAAGGAAAGAAGATCTCACACAGCTGGGACTGCACAGCTGCCACACTGTGTAGAGGTTACAGAACAACCTCCTACCTACAGAATTCATTAGTTTATTATTGGCTTGATAACGATAACGGAAAATTTAAGGTGTTGGAAAGAAGAGGTCGAAATTTTAGGTGGATAGGAAAGATGAAGAGAGAGTGAAATCTGAAATGGGAAAGAAGCTCTCACACAGCTGGGACTGCACAGCTGCCACACTGTGTAGAGGTTACAGAACACCCTCCTCCCTACAGAAAGCATTCACTACCTATGAACTTCTTTAGGTCGATCACGTTCCTGAGACCGAATAGGTTTTTACTCTTAGAGTACTCTAGCCTATATGCATTGGCATGTGGTTTTCCTATGATCCTGAAAGGTCCTTGATACGCGAACATGAATTTCTTTGTTTCTGCATTTATTTTCTTTGATTTTTCCTTGGTTTTGAGAAGGACTAACTAACCTATTTCAAAACTGGTGGGCACAGCTTTGCGTCATGACGCTTCTTTCTTTCTAATGTTCTTTTCCTTATATTTGCCCTAGCCTTTAACTTCTTCTTGTCTGTGTTTAGCTTACTTCTACTAAGATTAACACCTTCGTCCCAATATCTCCTATTTTTCAGAACTCGTATAGGCAGCTCCTAAGTTTCATCATTAGTTACTACATGTTTATCAATAAAAGGTACCGTAATTACTCCGGTTATTGGCAAGACCATTTTCAACTGGCTTCTTTCAAAGTCAACAACACTCTGATATTTTGACAAGAAATCTATGCCAATTAAAACCCCAATACTGAGATTATTTACAATTAAGCATGGATGATCAATTAAATTACCATTAATGTTAAAGGGCAGCAAAGCTTCTTGTTTTACCGTTTTTGACACCTTGCCAGTAGCACCAATTATTCTTAGTCCTGATACCCTCATTACGGTAAGCTTGTCTTTACTAGGTAATGCACCAAAGAAGGACTGAGATATCGCACTCACCTCACTTCCACTGTCTAACAGACAACGTACATTGATACCCAACATATTCACTATTATTATAGGGTGGCTTATACTAGGTTGTACAGGTGGTTCCTCAAACTCATCCAATAGTTCCTTTTGGACTTGTCTCCATCTAAAGTGATCGACATCTGTCTTCATTACATTTAGGTCAAAGGGTGTAGGGGTTTCATGAATTACATTTTCAGCTGCCTTTTCCAGTCGGCCTATTAATTTTAAATCGAAACACCGCACGACTTCATTACATTTAGTTTGCTGAACATGACCCAAATTACTGTAGTCTGAGCGATTCTGCGCCTCCAGACCAGGCATAACACTAGTTACAGCTAAACCACTTTCACGATTATCGTCGGGTTCCTTCTCAAGTGACAACTGGTCACAGCTACTGGGTTCATCGACCCCCAACAGGCTATCCTGTACATTCTCACTTACCTCCTGTCCTAAATCTATTAGTACAGTATCAACATCCTGCATAGGCACTTTAGATAAGAGCACATCATCCTTATCGTAAATATAAGCATGAATTTCTTCTGCTTCTTCACCTGACAATTCAGTATTTTGTAGCTCTTTCCTACCGTTACACTGCTGCGCGTTCTCTTTCTCTTCCCACTTAGAAAGCGTCTCTAACACGGTATCTATCAAATACTGTGAGTGGTTTAATATTTCTGCAGTATCATTGGATGCTACCGACCCATCATCCGAATCCTCAGTTTGAGAATTCTGATCTGTCATACTAATTATTGTAATTACTGGCTTAGGAAAAGTAACCGCCTGGTGAGCGCCAGTGTCCTCATAGACGAGAACTAGTTTTCCTGCCTCGGCCTACTACTGTTTCCTTTATTTCCATTATAGTTAACTGGCACAGCATTGCTTTCCGCACTATTGTTTACCTGCATAATTTTGTTCGGAACAAAATTACTATCATTTGGATGCCATTGTTGGTTCTGATAATTATTTCTCCAATTCCTACCTCTCTTAGGATGGCGAACGCCTACTGTTCTGATGTTTACATTGCCATTCTGCTCGTTCCTAAAATTACTACTAGTCTTATTACCATTTCTGTTATTACGTGGTTGCTCCTCATTGGAAGCAACACGCTCTACGCGTTCAAAATACTCAATGAAACGATCAAGATTGTCTCTAGGGGCAGATATAATTCTAGTTTGCCAATACCATGGCAGTTTGGCTTCAAGACCTAGTATTATCATTTCAGGTTTCAGCTTTTCCGCCAAAGGTGACAAACGTGAAATCCATGACCTAGGAAACTCTTTAATAGATTGCTTGTCTGCACTTAAGCGTTTTCCACTCCAAAATTCTCTCAACACTTCATTTTGCTTATTGCTAGACAAATACTCATTAATGAAAACTGTTTTAAATTCCGCTAATGTTTTACACTTCAACATAACATCAGCTGACCAGCGCATGGCGTCACCTGCTAAATGGCTTCTAATAAATGAGATTTTCACTCGTTCAGACCAAGTTGGTGGAATCACATCTTCAAAATCGTTCCAGAAATCTAGGGGGTGGATATTTTTACCTGGATCGAACCGCAAGAACTGCCGACATCTGATAAATGCGGCGTTTGCAGCTACAACTTGTTGCATACTACCATTACCAGAAGTTACTGAAGCTACTTTACTCTCAATGTTAGCAATGTTAGTACTAATATTTTCTGCTCTCATTTCAACATTATCTTCTCTTTGCACAACATGAGTAGTATCAGTTTTGATTGCATCTACTTCTGCTTGACATATGTTTGCTTTTATATTAACATCTTTAAACCTATCTAAGCACAGTTCATATTCCGCCTCGATCTTTTCTGTTAACTTGTGCTCCAGCTTCGCATCTTTCGTTTGGAAGTCTTTACGAACCTCAGAAACTTCGGATTTTACTGTTTCATACATTTCAGAAAATGGTTGAGCAACCTTTTTCTTAATATCCTCATGATTGTAATCAATTTTATAATTGAAACTGTCCAGATCCTCTTTCAACTTATTGCAACCAACCTTGAAGGTATTGTCTCCAATCGTTTATTAAAATTAGTTTGGCTGGCCACAATCTCATACTTTAATTCAGCTGTCATTTTAGCATTACTGGTAGCTATTGCCTGTAATATAACATTTAAATCAATAGCCCCAGGATATTTGGGTTGCTCACTAGCTGGTTTTTTATCACACTCAGGTGACAAAAAACTAGCTGCAATACCAGAATCATCAAACGAAATGAAACATCTGATTGATCAGTCATATCTAACTTATCCTTTTTAAACTCTGCCATCTCTGATAACTGTTTCGTTTTTAACTCATCAGATAAACTATCATCCAATAAATTAACAATTTCTGATTTCTGATTTACTACAGGCGTCTCTATTATTGAATCATTGCCCCTTTTCACACTACTCTCAGGAGACAATACTTCATATTTCACTTTAACATTACTATTTTCATGCATATTTACACTTGAACCGTTGTCTGGATTTACAGTTCCTTCAACAGACGTAGGTCCTGATCTAGGTTTAACTTCTGTTTCGTTTTGCGGTTCCATCCCCGACAGTCTTTTAGTGCAGGTTAGTAAAAAATTTAACAGCTTTTCACTTAACTTTGTTCCTTCTGCACGACGTATAGCGTTGCCGGTGCGGCATACCAGGATTACTGATGCGACGCGGCACGTTGAACTGCAGACGGCACTTCAACGGCTGCTGTGTGTTTGCGTGGCCCACAACTGCAGGTGCGGCTCCGGTTGCTCCGGCGGACGACTGCGGTGAGGCGAAACTGGCTTCTCCCGATGCCGGCAGCGCCGCTAGACTCAGTGCCAGCTCCGTCAATCGAGATGCGTTGTTAATCCAATTGCGTCGTCCACATGTACATGTAACACTATGACTGTTCTATTACTCAGTTGCGTGTCGCATTTCACTCGCGAATCCGAATATTTAAAAATCACTTTCACATTTACTCAGTTTCTTTCCCAGCTGATGCACCATATGTGGGGCGGCAGGTGGAATAATTGGTGGTTGATCCTATTATTTATTTAATGCTGTTGTTTGCCATTCTCAACACTGGCTCTCTAACTACAATATTGGCAACCAGAAAGTGATTAGCAAAACGGAAGCCTGTAATTAGAATTCGTAGTGCCCACTTCATCTGAGAAATACATTTATAGCTACAGCTTATAGCGCTGAGGAATTAGGAGATTGTCTGGGATTCATAATCAAAAATCATTCTCTCTAAAATGTTCACTATATTCTGAAAGTCACAGACCAAAAAGAATCCACACAATCCAACTACCAGAGCAGTTCAGAGTCTAATGCGCTGATGCAACTATAACTGTTCAAATTAAATTTTTATGTGAATGCTCGCCATAATTTGATGATAATATTCATCAAACGCCACGCTAATAATGGTAGAATGTCTGTCCTGTGGCGGGACATGAAAATACGACATACGCAAACTAAAGGTAGATAATTAACGTCATCCCAAAATTAACACTTCACTCGAAAACGATTTCATGGTTACGCGTATCCCGAGTACCTTATTACTGCATCCAAGGCTGTTTATATCAACGATACCGACACGACACGACTCCCAACACAGGTGGTGCGCTAATCAGCATCTGGAGAGAACTGGGGCCTTCCTTTCCTCGCGCAGCGTTCTTACATACGAAGCCGCGGTGTGGACGGCTAAGGGAACGCCTGATCAAATCTGCTCTCCCGACTAGCCACTGGGCTAGTAATGCACCACTTTAAGTTATCTAATAAATCATTGCTTCCTTTGCTGATCGTCGATGAAGCTCTCAATTTAAATGTGCAATCAGCACAAAAGTAATTATAATAAAAGTCTGATGTGGCTAAGTCAAATATTTTGGGGGAGAGAATTAATTTATTTACATTACACGCAGTAGATGAGCTCTGAACTTGCTCTTTGGAGATATGCTATAGCTATAGTTTTATAGTTATTCTGTTGAAACGTCTCACATCTGTATGATTATATCGGATCTCCCTTCTGCTTAAATTTAAACATCCTAACTTTTGTTTATTCGCCTACTTAATCTATTTTGCCCCCCCGTGAACCATGGACCTTGCCGTTGGTGGGGAGGCTTGCGTGCCTCAGCGATACAGATGGCCGTACCGTAGGTGCAACCACAACGGAGGGGTATCTGTTGAGAGGCCAGACAAACATGTGGTTCCTGAAGAGGGGCAGCAGCCTTTTCAGTAGTTGCAGGGGCAACAGTCTGGATGATTGACTGATCTGGCCTTGTAACATTAACCAAAACGGCCTTGCTGTGCTGGTACTGCGAACGGCTGAAAGCAAGGGGAAACTACAGCCGTAATTTTTCCCGAGGACATGCAGCTCTACTGTATGATTAAATGATGATGGCGTCCTCTTGGGTAAAATATTCCGGAGGTAAAATAGTCCCCCATTCGGATCTCCGGGCGGGGACTACTCAGGAGGACGTCGTTATCAGGAGAAAGCAAACTGGTGTTCTACGGATCGGAGCGTGGAATGTCAGATCCCTTAATCGGGCAGGTAGGTTAGAAAATTTAAAAAGGGAAATGGATAGGTTAAAGTTAGATATAGTGGGAATTAGTGAAGTTCGGTGGCAGGAGGAACAAGACTTTTGGTCAGGTGATTACAGGGTTATAAATACAAAATCAAATAGGGGTAATGCAGGAGTAGGTTTAATAATGAATAAAAAAATAGGAGTGCGGGTTAGCTACTACAAACAGCATAGTGAACGCATTATTGTGGCCAAGATAGACACAAAGCCCATGCCTACTACAGTAGTACAAGTTTATATGCCAACTAGCTCTGCAGATGATGAAGAAATAGATGAAATGTATGACGAGATAAAAGAATTATTCAGGTAGTGAAGGGAGACGAAAATTTAATAGTGATGGGTGACTGGAATTCGTCAGTAGGAAAAGGGAGAGAAGGAAACATAGTAGGTGAATATGGATTGGGGGGAAGGAATGAAAGAGGAAGCCGCCTTGTAGAATTTTGCACAGAGCATAAATTAATCATAGCTAACACTTGGTTCAAGAATCATGAAAGGAGGCTGTATACATGGAAGAAACCTGGAGATACTGACAGGTTTCAGATAGATTATATAATGGTAAGACAGAGATTTAGGAACCAGGTATTAAATTGTAAGACATTTCCTGGTGCAGATGTAGATTCTGACCACAATCTATTGGTTATGAACTGCAGATTGAAACTGAAGAAACTGCAAAAAGGTGGGAATTTAAGGAGATGGTACCTGGATAAACTGAAAGAACCAGAGGTTGTAGAGAGTTTCAGGGAGAGCATTAGGGAACAATTGACAGGAATGGGGGAAGGAAATACAGTAGAAGAAGAATGGGTAGCTCTGAGGGATGAAGTGGTGAAGGCAGCAGACGATCAAGTAGGTAAAAAGATGCGGGCTAATAGAAATCCTTGGGTAACAGAAGAAATATTGAATTTAATTGATGAAAGGAGAAAATATAAAAATGCAGTAAATGAAGCAGGCAAAAAGGAATATAAACGTCTCAAAAATGAAATCGACAGGAAGTGCAAAATGGCTAAGCAGGGATGGCTAGAGGACAAATGTAAGGATGTAGAGGCTTGTCTCACTAGGGGTAAGATAGATACTGCCTACAGGAAAATTAAAGAGACCTTTGCAGAGAAGAGAATCACTTGTATGAATATCAAGAGCTCAGATGGCAACCCAGTTCTAAGCAAAGAAGGGAAAGCAGAAAGGTGGAAGGAGTATATAGAGGGTTTATACAAGGGCGATGTACTTAAGGACAATATTATGGAAATGGAAGAGGATGTAGATGAAGATGAAATGGGAGATAAAATACTGCGTGAAGAGTTTGACAGAGCACTGAAAGACCTGAGTCAAAACAAGGCCCCGGGAGTAGACAACATTCCATTAGAACTACTGATGGCCTCAGGAGAGCCAGTCATGACAAAACTCTACCATCTGGTGAGCACAATGTATGAGACAGGCGAAATACCCTCAGACTTTAAGAAGAATATAATAATTCCAATCCCAAAGAAAGCAGGTGTTGACAGATGTGAAAATTACCGAACTATCAGTTTAATAAGTCACAGCTGCAAAATACTAACGCGAATTCTTTACAGACGAATGGAAAAACTGGTAGAAGCCGACCTCGGGGAAGATCAGTTTGGATTCCGTAGAAATGTTGGAACACGTGAGGCAATACTGACCTTACGACTTATCTTGGAAGAAAGATTAAGAAAAGGCAAACCTACGTTTCTAGCATTTGTAGACTTAGAGAAAGCTTTTGACAATGTTGACTGGAATACTCTCTTTCAAATTCTGAAGGTGGCAGGGGTAAAATACAGGGAGCGAAAGGCTATTTACAATTTGTACAGAAACCAGATGGCAGTTGTAAGAGTCAAGGGGCATGAAAGGAAAGCAGTGGTTGGGAAGGGAGTAAGACAGGGTTGTAGCCTCTCCCCGATGTTATTCAATCTGTATATTGAGCAAGCAGTAAAGGAAACAAAAGAAAAATTCGGAGTAGGTATTAAAATCCATGGAGAAGAAGTAAAAACTTTGAGGTTCGCCGATGACATTGTAATTCTGTCAGAGACAGCAAAGGACTTGGAAGAGCAGTTGAACGGAATGGACAGTGTCTTGAAAGGAGGATATAAGATGAACATCAACAAAAGCAAAACGAGGATAATGGAATGTAGTCAAATTAAGTCGGGTGATGTTGAGGGTATTAGATTAGGAAATGAGACACTTACAGTAGTAAAGGAGTTTTGCTATTTAGGGAGTAAAATAACCGATGATGGTCGAAGTAGAGAGGATATAAAATGTAGACTGGCAATGGCAAGGAAAGCGTTTCTCAAGAAGAGAAATTTGTTAACATCGAATATAGATTTAGGTGTCAGGAAGTCGTTTCTGAAAGTATTTGTATGGAGTGTAGCCATGTATGGAAGTGAGACATGGACGATAACTAGTTTGGACAAGAAGAGAATAGAAGCTTTCGAAATGTGGTGCTACAGAAGAATGCTGAAGATAAGGTGGGTAGATCACGTAACTAATGAGGAGGTATTGAATAGGATTGGGGAGAAGAGAAGTTTGTGGCACAACTTGACTAGAAGAAGGGATCGGTTGGTAGGACATGTTCTGAGGCATCGAGGGATCACAAATTTAGCATTGGAGGGCAGCGTGGAGGGTAAAAATCGTAGAGGGAGACCAAGAGATCAATACACTAAGCAGATTCAGAAGGATGTAGGTTGCAGTAGGTACTGGGAGATGAAGAAGCTTGCACAGGATAGGGTAGCATGGAGAGCTGCATCAAACCAGTCTCAGGACTGAAGACCACAACAACAACAATCTATTTTGCTTCCTTAATTTCTAAGACAAAAACCATAAAGTCATGAATTTCAACTAACATTTTAATTTGTGAGATCCAGAATACTGTTTCTACTAAATTATTATGCAAAAGGAATCCAAATATAAATTTTTAATTTTCTAGCTTTTTTCTGTTGCGCCGATGATTTTTACAGAAAAACGTCCAAATTTCGAAAATGGTTAAAGTTATTGAACTGATATTCAACACATATTGATTTAGTATTACTCCTGACATGCTAGAAACGTTTCAGGTTATCTACTTGATTTTTAAAGTATTGCGCAACATTAATGACGTCAGAGCTAGTTACAGCGGACTGGCTAGCACACAATGGAAAGACTGATGTGAATTTTATAAGGCGTGAGTAGGCTGCATCCCCACACCTTGATGCCTCAGAACATGTCCTACTAACTGGTCCCTTCTTTTTGTCAAGTTGTGCCACAAACTGCTCCCCAATTCTATTCAATACTTCATCATTAGTTATGTGATCTACCCATCTAATCTTCAGCATTCTTCTGTAGCACCACATTTCGAAAACTTCTATTCTCTTCTTGTCAAACTAGTTATCGTCCATGTTTCACTTCCATACATGGCTACACTCCATGCAAATACTTTTAGAAACGACTCCCTGACACTTACATCTATACTCGATGTTAACAAATTTCTCTTCTTTTGAAACGCTTTCCTTGCCATTGCCAGTCTACATTTTATATGTGATGTGTTGGCAAATGTGCCAACACCTTGTAGATAGAGGAGGCCGAAATGCACGCTATAATCTAACGCAGACGGGCGTGACGTCTGGAACAGGATACGTAATGAATGCTATAAAGAAAAGTACGTAGCTGCTGGGATACTTAACTTTTAATCCATCATTTGTGTATAGCGTTCTTGATGATACAAGTGAGACTCTCTATAGAAATGGTTAATGGCGCCTTGCTCGGTCGTAGCGATGGACTTAGCTGAAAGTTCTTCTAACTATCTCTCGGCAAATGAGAGAAAGGCTTCGTTAGTGTAGTCGCTAGCAAAGTCGTCGTACAAGTGGGGCGAGTGCTAGTCCGTCTCTCAAGACCTGCCGTGTGGTGGCGCTCTGTCTGCAATTACTGACAGTGGCGACACGCGGGTCCAACATGTACTAATGGACCGCGGCCGATTTAAAGCTACCACCTAGCAAGTGTGGTGTCTGGCGGTGACACCACAATATGCTCTCTACTTCGACCACCATTAGTTATTTTGCTCCCCAAAGAGGAAAACTCCTTTACTACTTTAAGTGTCTCATTTCTTAATCTAATTCCCTCAGCAGCACCCGACTTAATTCGACTACATTCCATTACCTTCGTTTTGCTTTTGTTGCTGTTCATCTTATATCCTCCTTTCAAGACACTGTCCGTTCCATTCAACTGCTCTTCCAAGTCCTTTGCTGTCTCTTGACAGAATTACAATGTCATCAGCGAAGCTCAAAGTTTTTATTTCTTCTCCATGGACTTTAATACCTGCTCCGAATTTTTCTTTTGTTTCCTTTTCTGCTTGCTCAATATACAGATTGAATAACATCGGGGAGAGGCTACAACCCTGTCTCACTCCCTTCCAAACCACTGCTTCCCTTTCATGTCCCTCGACTCTTATGACTGCCATCTGCTTTCTGTACAAATTGTAAATAGCCTTTCGTTCCCTGTATTTTACGCCTGCCGCCTTTAGAAATTGAAACAGAGTATTCCAGTCAAGATTGTCAAAAGCTTTCTCTAAGTCTACAAATGCTAGAAACGTAGGTATGCCTTTCCTTAATTTTTCTTCTAAGATAAGTCGTAAGGTCAGTATTGCCACATGTGTTCCAATACTTCTACGGAATCCAAACTGATATTCCCCGAGGTCGGCTTCTACCAGTTTTTCCATTCGTCTGTAAAGAATTCGCGTTATTAATATGCAGCTGTGACTTATTAAACTGATAGTCCGGTGATTTTCACATCTGTCAACACCTGCTTTCTTTGGAATTGGAATTATTATATTCTTCTTGAAGTCTGAGGGTATTTCACCTGTCTCATACATCTTGCTTACCAGATGGTAGAGTTTTGTCAGGACTGGCTCTCCCAAGGCTGTCAGTAGTTCTAATGGAATGTTGTCTATTCCCAGGGCCTTGTTGCGACAAAGGTCTTTCAATGCTCTGTCAAACTCGTCACGCAGTATTGTATCTCTCATTTCATCTTCATCTACATCCTCTTCCATTTCCATTATATTGTCCTCAAGTACAAGGCACTTGTATAGACCATCTATATACTCCTTCCACCCTTCTGCTTTCCCTTCTTTGCTTAGAACTGGGTTTCCATCAATGGTGTTGATATTCATGCAAGTGGTTCTCTTTTCTCCAAAGGTCTCTTTAATTTTCCTGTAGGAAGTATCTATCTTACCCCTAGTGAGATAAGGCTCTACATCGTTACATTTGTCCTCTAGCCATCCCAGATTAGCCATTTTGCACTTGCTGTCGATCTCATTTTTGAGACGTTTGTATTCCTTTTTGCCTGCTTCATTTACTGCATTTTTATATTTTCTCCTTTCATCAATTAAAGTCAATATTTCTTCTGTTACCCAAGGGTTTCTACTAGCCCTCGTCTTTTTACCTACTTGATCCTCTGCTGCCTTCACTTCTTCATCCCTCAGAGCTACCCATTCTTCTTGTACTGTACTTCTTTCCCCCATTACTGTCAATTGTTCTCTTATGCTCTCCCTGAAACTCTGTACAACCTCCGGTTTAGTCAGTTTATCCAGGTCCCATCTCCTTAAATTCCCACCTTTTTGCAATTTCTTCAGTTTTAATCTACAGTTCATAACCAATAGATTGTGATCAGTGTCCACATCTGCCCCTGGAAATGTCTTACAATTTTGAACCTGGTCCCTAAATCTCTGTCTTACCACTATATAATCTATCTGACACCTTCTAGTATCTCCAGGATTCTTCCATTTATACAACCTTCTTTCATGATTCTTGAACCAAGTGTTAGCTATGATTAAGTTATGCTCTTTGTACAATTCTACCAGGCGGCTTCCTCTTTCATTTCTTAGCCCCAATACATATTCACCTACTATGTTTCCTTCTCTCCGTTTTCCTACCCTCGAATTCCAGGTACCCATGACTATTAAATTTTCGTCTCCCTTCACTACCTGAATAATTTCTTTTAACTCATCGTACATTTCATCAATTTCTTCATCTTCTGCAGAGCTAGTTGGCATATAAACTTATACTACTGTAGTAGGCATAGGCATCGTGTCTATCTTGGCCACAATAATGCGTTCACTATGTTGTTTGTAGTAGCTTACCCGCACTCCTATTTTTTTATTCAGTATTAAACCTACTCCTGCATTACTCCTATTTGATTTTGTATTTATAACCCTGTATTCACCTGACGAAATGTCTTGTTCCTCCTGCCACCGAACTTCACTAATTCCCACTATACCTAACTTTAACCTATCCATTTCCCTTTTTAAATTTTCTAACCTACCTGCCCGATTAAGTGATCTGACATTCCACACTCCGATCCGTAGAACGCCAGTTTTGTTTCTCCTGATAATGACGCCCTCTTGAGTAGTCCCCGCCTGGAGATCCAAATGAGGGACTAGTTTACCTCCGGAATATTTTACCCAAGAGGACGCCATCATCATTTAACCATACAGTAAAGCAGCATGCCCTCGGGAAAAATTACGGCTGTAGTTTCCCCTTGCTTTCAGCCGTTCGCAGTACCAGCACATCAAGGGCGTTTTGGTTAGTGTTACAAGGCCAGATCAGTCAATCATCCAGACTGTTGCACCTGCAACTACTGAAAAGGCTGCCGTCCTTCTCCAGGAACCACACGTTTGTCTGGCCTCTCAACAGATACCCCTCCGTTGTGGTTGCACCTATGGTATGGCCATCTGTATGTTCTCGAAACTTCAACAAAAGTCCGTACCGAGCTACTAAGCGTCTCTCTTGCAGAGTCTTCCACTGGAGTTTAACCATCATCTCCGTAACGCTTTCGCGATTACTAAATGATCCTGTAACGAAGCACGCTGCTGTCCGTTGGATCTTCTCTGTCTCTTCTATCAACCCTATCTGGTACGGATCCCACACCAGTGAGCAGTATTGAAGCAGTGGGCGAACTAGTGTACTGTAACCTACTTCCTTTGTTTTCGGACTGCATTTCTGATTCTTCCAATAAATTTCAGTTTCAAATCTGCTTTACCGACGATTAATTTTGTATGGTCATTCCATTCTAAATGACTCCTAATGTCTGCTCCCAGATAATTTAGGGATTTAACTGCTTCCAGTTGCTGACCTGCTATATTGTATCTGATTGATAAAGGATCTTTCTGTTTATTCGCAGCACATTACACTTGTCTACATTGAGAATCAATTGCCACTCACTGCACCATGCGTCAATTCGTTGCAGATCCTCCTGCATTTCAGTACAATTTTCCATTGTTACAACCTCTCGATATACTACAGCATCACCCGCAAAAAGCCTCAGTGAACTTCCGATGTTATTCACGAGGTCATTTATATATATATTATGAATAGCAACGGTCCTTCGACACTCTACTGTGGCACACCTGAAATCACTCCTATGTGGCGTCTCTTGAAACACCAATCACTTCGGCACACGGCATACGAGTACCAATAATTTACCAACATTCGAATTCATTTAGCTTCGACCTAAAGCACTCACAGCTACGCGGAACACTGTTGTGAATACGACCGACACTTGTATCGTTTTGAGCACACTGCACGGGGGTCGTTCGTGGTCAGGTATGTCAGGGCCACCTGCAGACTTGGCTCCCATCGGCATTCATGTAAAAGTAGGGATTTCTTGCAAAGTTTCCATATTTTTGCCCAACCCCTGCCATTCTGTCAGATCCAGGGACGAGCAGTTTGACGGAATGGATGTCTTAAAAGAGACTGTAAGATGAATATCAAGGAAAGTAAAACAAGAGTAAGGGAATGTAGTCCAAATAAATCATTCGAAACTGAGGAACCAGAGTAGGAAATAAAACGCTGAAAGTAGCAGATGAGATTCGCTATGTAGGCTGCAAAGTAAATTATGATGTTCATACAGGGAACATATAAAATACAGACTGACAATAACAGGAAATGCGTTGACGGAGAAGAGGAATTTGTTAACATCTAACATAAATTTAATTATTAGGAATTTTTTTGAAGGCATTACCGTCTGGAGTGCAGCCTTCTACGGAAGTGAAACGAGGACGATAGACAATTCAGGCAAGTAGAGAATAGAAGTTTTCGAACTTTAGTGCTATAGATGAATGCTGAGGTTTTGTTGGGTAAATGGAATAACAATTGCCATGTACTGAATCGAATTTCTGAAACAATAAATTTATGACGCAACTTGACTAAATTTGGGGATCGGTTGACATGATACATTATGAGGCACCAAGGAATGGTCAATTTGGTAATGGAAGGAAGTGGGTGGCGTAAAACCTGTAGTGGTGCTTGCAGTAGTTACGCCGAGGCTTGCGCAGTTTACACTAAAATGGAAAACTGCTTCAAATGTCTTCGAAATGAAGACCACGACAACAATACCAACAATGACAGGTTTTCGCTGAAAATAAAGGATCTGAAACAGAAAGAAATGAAGACGATCTTAAAATCTTGTTGGATGCAAACCAAATCAATCAAGAAAAAATTTACCAATTTAATTGTGGTGAAAGAAGAGAAACAGACATAAACTTAGAGGAGAAGAACAGAGTTTTTCGGTGGCCGAGCGGTTCTAGGCGATACAGTCTGTTAGATAGGTTTAAGTAGTTCTAAGTTCTAGGGGACTGATGACCTCAGAAGTTAAGTCCAATAGTGCTCAGAGCCATTTGAACCATTTTGAACCACGGTTTTTCGATTTACTCTAGGAAGTCCTAATTAGTAGCAGAGAATCATTTCTAGAAATGTCGAGAACTTTGTAATAAATGTAAAGTTTATACCTGCACATTTTAGGAGCGTTTGATGTCCAACCCCTCTCCCTCTCCCTGCCCCCCTCCCTCCTCACTGCCGTTCCGTTCCCTGCACTGCGTCTGCAGCTGCACGTAAACGCCGTGAATACACCACGGATCGAGCTCGCCTATTGTCTACCCGTTCAGTCTAAACGGGAGCAGAGCTGTGTGGAAATTATCTGCGTATGTACAGTGTTTCATTTTAACAATAATGTGTACGTGTAAGGTACTTTTTATTCAAAATTAAATTGTAAGGGATGTTGAAAAATGGGAGAAACTTTTGAGTGCTTCGTCATAAAATTTTACGTAATAATGAATTAAGGATGGGTCCCGCTTTTTGCCAGTCCACGAAATTATCGTTTTGTTTTAAGACCTAAATGTGTTTCACCACACTTGTGGAATCTTCTGGGGTTTCTTCTTTAATTTTTCCGAAGTACATTGACACAGATTATGTTTGCCTTAGGAAACGTATTACAACGGATTTTGTTGTTATTTAAGTTGTATATCCATTTCACCTTTTAGTTTACTTTGTGTGTTTCCTGTGGCTGTCAGCTGAGGTCAGCCACCGATCTACATTATTACGCCATGTCATCTGCAAACATGAGGAATGCACTGAATTTTTGTTTGTACTCAAAAAGCAACGCAGAATTTGTACAGCTTGGAAAGGAAATCCAACAACTGTAGTCGAAGAAACAACGGCTCAACACTACACTACAAAAAACACACTTACTACTAAGCAATCACATTAGACGATCTGCAATACTCTGTGACGAAACGGAGCAGGTGAAATCTCACATAGGAACAGAAACAGAAAACAAACTCGAGAAACAAGACCAGAAGCCAAACAAACTGTTAAACGCAAACCCACACAGCAGGAACAACAGACACCACCAAACAAAACATATTTTCTATGAAAGAGTTGCTAATTTAATTGAAATAAAACTCTCAACACAGGAAGAGGAACTACTCCAAAACGGACCCAAGCACAATCGAAACATACATGTGCGTTGTAGTGGTCTTCAGTCCTGAGACTGGTTTGATGCGGCTCTCCATGCTACTCTATCCTGTGCAAGCTTCTTCATATCCCAGTACTTACCGCAACCTACATCCTTCTGAATCAGTTTAGTGTATTCATTTCTTGGTCCCCCTCTACGATTTTTACCCTCCACGCTGCCCTCCAATACTAAATTGGTGATCCCTTGATGCCTCAGAACATGTCCTACCAACCGATCCCTTCTTCTAGTCAAGTTGTACCACAAAGTCCTCTTCTCCCCAATTCTACTTAATAGCTCATCATTAGTTATGTGATCTACTCATCTAATCTTCAGCATTCTTCTATAGCTCCACATTTCGAAAGCTTCTATTCTCTTCTTGCCTAAAGTATTTATCGTCCACGTTTCACTTCCATACACGGCTACACTCCGTACAAAGACTTTCAGAAACGACTTCCTGACACTTAAATCTATACTCGATGTGAAAAAATTTCTCTTCTTCAGAAACACACATATCAAACGAAAAACAACAAAAAACATCATTACAAATAGTGAATATCTAATAAAACAGGAAAAAAGATGCGCGAAGTTCCAGTGCAGGGCTATTCAGAGAGCAAATCGCAGAAGAAAGGCGTAGGACACTTGCCTGATTCTTGCCCCTTCCTCGTGCGGTGGCGTGGGAGCTAACATGCAAATCGATTGCAACAGCAACAAGAACAGCAATTTCCCCCTCTTCTGTTGTCACCTGTTCCCTTTTGTTACGTGTTCTGGGTGTTACACTACCATTGGTTGAAGAGGATAAAAAAGAAAGGCCGTGATGTTTGACTCCATTGGGATATCTTGTCGCATACACCGTGCGAGAACGAACTGCATTCTTCCTATTCTCTCCATACACCATGGGAACGTCGGTACTGAAAAATCTCATCGTCCACTCACGGCCTACTACTTGCACTGGACTGGACTGGACAAGTCGTAATGCACTCAAGGAAAACACAAGCACACTACAAGCAGACATAACAGCATCATACCTAGCAACAAGGCACGAGGTCGCACGTAGCTGTGCAACTGCACTGAAGGTGGGGGACTCATTACCCATCGAGGCGAACCAGTTATACGAATGCCTGGTTGGACATTTGCATTCGACCTCCTGTGGTAATCTCAAAGTAGCGAGTATGAAGGACACTGACGGAGACCGCTGGTAATTGGCGCTTGGTAGGAACGCGGGTCGGCCGACGGGCACAGTGAGACAGTCTACGCAATTGCAGCAAACATTGCGTCCGGGTGCTACAGCGGTTAACGAAACAGTCTAGTACGCAGCAGATCCCGGGTCTGAATCCCAGTCCCGCACTCATTTTCAATCATTCACTCATCGCCACAGCCGGCCGTAGTGGTCGATCGGTTCTAGACGCTTCAGCCTGGAACCGCGCGACCGCTACGTCAGCAGGTTCGAATTCTGCCTGGGGCATGGATGTGTGTGATGTCCTTAGGTTGGTTACGTTTAAGTAATTCTAAGTTCTAGGGGACTGATGACCTCAGATGTTAAGTCCCATAGTGCTCAGAGCCATTTGAACCATTTGAACTCATCGCCACGGATTCCACATAAAGTCACGATGCAGCTGACATCAAATGGTATCAATAGTTCCATTCGTTTCGTTTCGTTTCCTTTCCTCTCCTTTCACCCCTCCCCCCTCCCCACCCCCACCATCTTCAACTTACATAATACGTCACAATTTTAATGATAAATCTTTTTCCGTGAATTTTATAACTACATATGCACGAATCCACGTATTGTAGTGTAGTAAAATATATTGTCATTATTCATAAAAAGTCATATTTTCACCTTCATTAATACATCACATTAAGGCCAACTTTTATCAAAAAAGCGTAAATCGTTGTATTTTTAAAGACAGAACAATAAAAACACGAAAATGAGGCTCACATGAACATATTTTTGGCGATGTTGGCACAAATAAACACAACAATTACTACAAAGGACAAGACTCTAGGAGACAAGCAGTGTAACGCAGTAGCTGGTTCGCTGACGTAAGACATTGTAGCGCGGTATCTGGTACTCTTGATAGCAACAAAGGCGGCTTCCAAACAAACAACATCGCACATTTGGTCGCACTGTTGAGCTTGAATACAAACTCAGTCTGGTTCAACATGACGAAAGTAAAGTGCTCCAAAGGTATGAAGTCGCTACGTTTTGCTCACTATTTTGGACAGAAGGTCTTCAGCACTGACAGGGAAACATCATTTTGTAAGTTAGTGCAGGAAAGAGCTTCAGAGTGGTACAACACTGTAATACCGCCAAACACAGCACCTGAGTGAAGTGCTAAAAATGATAGCAGACAAACGCTCTTACTTGAGCAGAGAGGTCTATCAACTGTGCAGTCTTTCTTTGAGAACTTACCTGAGATGACGGTGTCTTGCAACATAATATTGGAGAATCTGAAGTATCTCCACTGCTTGGAGAAGTAAACAATACATCCAGTCCAGTTCGAGATGAATCTACATTGAGAGAGAACTGCGAGGGCGGCATTAGTTCAGGTGTCCCTTGGAAACTGAATGAATCGCTAGAGTTGATTGGAGAAAAGTTCGACGGGACTCCCCTGTACTCGTTCAGGCACATTTTAACTTCAGTGTACTTCCTATACGTGGATCAGTTCTATGATCAAACAAAAGAGTTGGAAACAGGCAGCCCGCTCTCATCAGTGGTGGCCAACCTTTTTACAGAGAGATTAGGAGATGAGTCAGTTGCATTGGCCCCAGAATAATCGAAATATTTCTTCAGGTACGTGAATGACATTTTTGTTATTTGGCTCCATTGGAGGGAAAAGCTCCTTGTTTCCCTGGAATACCTGAACGTACGCCACTTTAACTTAAAAATTACAGTGGTAATGGAGAAGTATGGACAACTCCCACTCTTCGATGTTCTTGTCCAGAGGAAGGCAGATAGCGTTTTTGGTCATATTATTCACCGAAAACCAACTCACACCGGTCTGTACCTGAAGCCAGTAGCTGACACCATCCGGCGCAGATGAACAATGTACTCAAAACTCTGGTCTTTCGGATCCAGACAACTAGACGATGGAGAAAAGACGTCTACAGCCTGTGTTCTATAGCAACGGATATTCTTCCAGAGATATTCAGAAGGTAGTGTGCCCGACGTCTTCGCCAGAGGGGTCACTAGGAAGGCATCTGTTGGACCAGTATCTGCCAAAATCAGAATTATTCTGATATATGACGCCAAGAGAGTTGCCTGCCCACCAACGAAGATTAAGGCTCTGTTAAAGAGTATAAAGGAGGATCTGGGCCTAAATAAGCCGGGGATTTCCCATATGTCATGTCAGCGTCGTATATGATATATCGGCCAGACCAGCAGGACCGTTGATATCTGTTGTAGGGAGCATCAATGGCACACCAGTCTCAAGCAGGCTTCCAAGCCAGCTATACAGGAACACTGTTTGGGACTAAATCATTGGATGAATTACAGTTACGTCAAGAATCTGACACAGACTTCCAGTTTCTGAGGTAGCGTTATTAAAGAATCCATCGACACAAGGATCGCACAGAATCTTATCAACCGTAACAGAGGATATTAGCTTCGCTTCACCTGGAATCCCGGCACTCGTTCTCCTAAAGACGCAACGGAGGCAACGTCCAAAGTCCTGAGAGTGGTCACTTCGAGAATGAACGGCAGTTTGAAAACGAACGGTCAGAAAAAAATCCGACAGCCGCCCCTAGCGGGCGCGTACCTTGGACGAAGCACCAAGCTCGGCGCGGACCGATGACAGAGCGCCTGGTCCCACATAGGCATAAATACTGGACCCATTCCACGATGGATTCAGCCTCACGGATCACCTCATGAAGGCTGAAATTCACGCAATGGAATTATCGTGCAAGTACGACGTTGATTACCGGCAGAAAATCCGATTTTCCAAAATGGCAACTCGACAATTTCCATTTTATTTGCCAACTCTGTGAAGCTACTGTTGGCCAGTCGGAGTAAGCTGAGACGACGCTGTACACGCTTTACACAGAATTGCTGAACAGGTGCGATCAAATTACGTTGACGTGGACAGATTAAGTTCCTGTGGAAAGAAACTCTATGTGAAAGCTCCGTTATGGGTGCAAAAATTCAGGGAACAAACTCCTTCACAGCCCCTCCCCCTTCCTTATCCTCTACTCACTCGGTGGGGTTCTTAGCTGCTGAGTATTCCTGCAATAACAACACCAGAGTACAGTATTTTGTGATCTGGATAGCTATGAATCAAGTGCTTACAAAACTGTTAAACAGGTCTTTACAGATACAAGGGGCTTTTGAAAAGTCCGTGCAAAGTCCTAGAGATGGCACCACCGCCGCGTATTGAGGTCATGTTTAGTTAGTAGCATCTTTGGAAAGAGCGCAAACCAAGTTACAGCTATATTGGTCTATTTATTTGTGTTTGGCAATCGTGTGAATCAAGGAAGTCGAGTGATTGTCAAAAAATGGACGCAAAAGAATTTCGTGTGGTGATTAAACATTATTTTATGAAAGGTAAAACGCCTCAGGTGACTAAATAGAAGCTTGATAAGAGTTACGGTGTCTCTGCACCTTCGATTACAACAGTTTATAAGTGGTTTCAAAATTTTCGGTTTGGCCAGTTGGGCACAAGTGATGCTGAACGTTCTGGACGCCCTGTGGAGGTTACGAATCCAGAAATCATCGATAAAATCAATGATATGGTGATGGATGACTGAAGAGTTAAGGTGCGTGAGGCATCTTGAATGAACGGGTACATAATATTTTGCATAAACATTTGGACATGAGAAAGCTATCTGCAAGATGGGTTCCGAGACTGCTCACGCTTGACCAAACACGGAATCGTATGAAGTGTTCCAAGGATGGTTTGTAGCTGTTCAGGAAGAATCCGCAGGACTTTAAGCGTCATGTCATCACTGTGGATGAAACATGGATGTATTACTATACTCCTGAGACCAAAGAACGATCTAAACAATGGGTTACAAAGAGGGAATATGCACCAAAAAAAGGGAAATGTTATGGCGACTGTCTTTTGGGTTTTTCAATGGATAATCCTCATAGACTATCTGGAAAAGGGTAAAACTATTACAGGTGTTGTGTCTAGACAAGACAGCCTAGACACAATGAGAGGAAGCCGAAAGGCACGCGCTTAAACTCACGCAGGCTGGCGTGAGGTCTGAAACAGGATACGTAATGAATGCTATAAAGAAAAGTAGGTAGCTTCTGGAATACTTAACTTTAATCCACATTTGTAGAACATCGCTCTTGATGATACATTAATAGAATCTCAATATCAATTGAATACGGCGCCTTGCTAGGTCGTAGCAAATGTAGCTGAAGGCTATGCTAACTATCGTCTCGGCAAATGAGAGCTTAGTTGTCAGTGAACCATGGCTAGCAACGTCGGCTGTACAACTGGGGCGAGTGCTAGTACGTCTCTCTAGACCTTCCGTGTGGTGGCGCTCGGTCTGCAATTACTGACAGTGGCGACACGCGGGTCCGTCGTATACTAGCGGACCGCGGCCGATTTAAATGCTACCACCTAGCAAGTGTGGTGTCTGGCGGTGACACCACAACAGGTGCATATTATTCATCGTTATTGGACCGTTTGAAAACCGAGCTGCAAGAAAAAACCGGTGACAGGACCACAAAAAGTCCTTTCCCATCATGACAATGCACCAGCACACAGCTCAGCAGTTGTGGTCGCAAAATTAATGGAAACAGGATTCCAACTCGTTTCAAATCCCCCATATTCTCCAGACTTGTCTCCCTCGGACTGCTATTTGTTCCCCAATTTGAAGAAATGGCCGGCAGGACAAAGATTTTATTCAAATGAGGAGGTGATTGCAGCAACTAAAAGCTATTTTGCAGACTTGGACAATTCCTATTATTCGGAAGGGATCAACAAATTAGAACAGCGTTGGACGAAGTGTATAAGTCTAAAAGGAGACTATGTCGAAAAATAAAAATGAGGTTTACCCCAAACATGTAAGTAGCTTTTATTTTTTCAAGGACTTTTCAAACGCCCCTCGTACCTTGTCTGGAAACTTGGCATACATCAATGTCATCTTTGTGGTATCAAAAACCATCACACGGTTGGAAGCCTCTGGTGCTCAACTGTGTGTCGCTATGCATAATAAGCAACATGGGCGGGGCGAGGTGGGCCAAGCTAGCGCTCAAGTAGCTGAAAAAGTGAACAACAGCTTGCAAAGTTTTCTTCGGAGTTGTCCTGGACAGTCTACAATGCGCTAAAGTAGTGACAACTTTCTTGGAAAGCAGTAACATTTAAAGACAGTGTACCAAAGCTGAGCCGCAGTGACCTCGCAGCCTTCAAAAACGCTCCTGTGACGTCATCTGATACGGAGAGGAGTTTCTCCAGGTACAAAACTACGCTCAGCTACAACTGCAGATCTTGGAAAATGGGAAAACCTGAAATGCACCTTGGGATCCAGTGCAACTTTGCAGACACAAGACTGACAGGTCGATTAAGTAATTTATAATAATTTAAACAAGTGGTACGTAGTAGTGAAAATATGATTTCATTCTTTGGAAAAATATTATTGATTTCACTGTACTTGGTGTTTTTCTCAGACACATTCAGACATTAGAAAGGTTATTTATATATAAGTTTTAGGTCATAAATACCTGCATATTTCGGTTTTATGGGCCATTAAAGAATGGGCCCTAGTCATAAAAAACAAAAATATGCGATGCGTGTTTAAGAAATGAATGTGCACACGCACACGCACATTCCTTCTGCAGCTCCTAAATCAAATGCTCCCCATTTAAAAAGTAATGTGAACGTTTGATTGTTGAGTTGAATAAGATGCACTACTGGCCATGAAAATTGCTTCACCACGACGATGACGTGCTACAGACGCCAAATTTAACCGACAGAAAGAAGATGCTGTGATATGCAAATGATTAGCTTTTCAGAGCATTCACACAAGGTTGGCGCCGGTGGCGACACCTACAACGTGCTGACATGAGGAAAGTTTCCAACCGATTTCTCATACACAAACAGCAGTTGACTGGCGTTGCCTGCAGAAACGTTGTTGTGATGCCTCGTGTAAGGAGGAGAAATGCATACCATCACGTTTCCGCCTTGATAAAGGTCCGATTGTAGCCTATCGCGATTGCGGTTTATCGTATCGCGACATTGCTGCTCGCGTTGGTCGAGATCCAAAGACTGGTAGCGGAATATGGAATTGGTGGGTTCAGGAGGGTAATACGGAACGCCGTGCTGGATGCCAACGGCCTCTTATCACTAGCAGTCGAGATGACAGGCATCTTATCCGCACGGCTGTAACGTTGCAGCCACGTCTCGATCCCTGAGTCAGCAGATGGGGACATTTGCAAGACAACAACCATCTGCACGAACAGTTCGACGACGTTTGCAGCAGCATGGACTATCAGCTCAGAGACCATCGCTGCAGTGACTCTTGACGCTGCATCACATACAGGAGCGCCTGCGATGGTGTACTCAACGACGAACCTGGGTGCACGAATGGCAATAAGTGATTTTTTCAGATGAATCCAGGTTCTGTTTACAGCATCATGATGGTCGCATCCGTGTTTGACGACATCGCGGTGAACGCACATTAGAAGCGTGTATTCGTCATTGCCATACTGGCGTATCGCCCGGCGTTGTTCACATTGACGGCACTCTGAACAGTGGACGTAACATTTCAGATGTGTTACGACCCGTGGCTCTACCCTTCATTCGATCCCTGCAAAACCCTACATTGTAGCAGGATAATGCACGACTGCATGTTGCAAGTCCTGTACGGGCCTCTCTGGATACAGAAAATGTTCGACTGCTGCCCTGGCCAGCACATTCTCCAGATCTCTCACCAACTGAAAACGTCTGGTTAATGGTGTCCGAGCAATTGGCTCGTCACAACACGCCAGTCACTACTCTTGATGAATTGTGGTATCGTGTTGAAGCTGCATGAGCAGCTGTACCTGCACACGCCATCCAAGCTGTGTTTGACTCAATGCCCAGGCGTATCAAGGCCGTTATTACGGCCAGAGTTGGTTGTTCTGGGTACTGATTTCTCAGGATCTATGCACCCAAATTGAGTGAAAATGTAATCACATGTCGATTCTAGTATAATATATTTGTCCAGTGAATACCTGTTTATCATCTGCATTTCTTCTTGGTGTAGCAATTTTAATGTCCAGGAATGTAGTTCTTAGGCTACTGCAACCATGCATCGTCAAACAGACCACTGTCAACAGTACTTCTTTTTTTTTATTTCATTACTACACTGAAGATAGCAAAGATTTTGTAGTATATTGTGTGGAACTGGGGACCTAGAAACGACGGAGGGGCTTCGTCCCCGCCGTAGCCCTCAGTGGTTCACAGCCCGACAACAGGCTACAGCAGTCCACGTCACCCCAACCGCCGTCCCACACCGATTCGGACCCTAGTGGACCCCTCCCCCCCCCCCCCCCCCTACTACGCTACCCCGGGAACGTCTCGCATCAGACGAGTGTAACCCCAATGTTTGTGTGGTAGAGTAATTATGGTGTAGGCGTACGTGGAGAAAGTATTAGCGCAGCAATCACCGTCATAGTGTAACTGAGGCGGAATAAGGGGAACCAGCCCTCATTCACCGAAGCAGATGGAAAACCGCTTTAGTAACCATTCAAAGACTGGCCGGCACACCGGACCTCGACAGTAAGCCGGATTCGCGCCGGGGACCGACACGCCTTCCCTCCCGGAAAGCAATGCGTTAGAGGGCGCGGCTAACCGGGTGGGCATTAGCAAGATTTTACTTAACATACAAGTCACTTGATATCAGTTGATTCGAATGAATACCTCAGTGAAGCAGAATAAGTTGGCTGCTAATCCATAGAAAATCAAATATTCCAGCACTGGCCTTCTGTGAGTTAGGAAAACCACAGAAATCTAGACCAGGAAAGCTGCTTACCCCCCCCCCCCCCACACACACACACATGCACACACACGTACGGACCTACAGGGAGAGAAAGAGGGCTGTCAGAGGAAGAAAAAGAGAGGTGACATACCTCGACAAATGAGGTGCTAAGGAAAAACAACATTACGTTCTGAGACAAGTAGGAGAGGCCGAGGATAACGTCGATGGGTTGAAGTACTCTTGTGCATACAGGTGAACAAGTGTGAGTAAATAAATGAGGTATCTTGTTATTGTCTTTTCCTGTAAGTGCTCTACGTATGTGTCAACGACGCCACGAAAGCAGCTGCAGCACCAGCAGCCTCGCGGATGGAATGGTCCTCCGCGTCGCCTCTGAAAGCAGTCTCGCACTTGGGGTGCCCAGTTCCTGCCTCCGCTATGAAAAGGCACGCGCGTGAATTAAAACACTCCGGAAGCCACAGTGGAGAGAAGAGCACCCAGGTGGCTCCACTGTAGCGTTACTTGGCTGTCGGACCACAAAGCGCCACAGTCGTAGAGTGCGGCAGCTGCGGGACGGAGCGCGGAACAACAATGGCCGCTGCGACGTTAAACAATGACGCGAGCGTTCATTATTCGCAGAAACAGCGCGGCTCGGGACCGGGGCAGGCTACAATATTAATTCAGCGGCAGACTGCCACCTGTCGCTAAGCCCCCGTTGCGCCACGCACATGACTAATGAACGCAGGGGGCGCTCGCTCGCAAGAAAGGCGGGCACTGGGGGAATCCCCCGGCACTGCGCAGTGCTGCCACCTCTGGCGACGTGACTAATGGTTCCGGCGGTCTCCGCAAGAACTGCGCCTCCGTGATCAATCAAATCGCTCTCTCACGGTGCGTCGGCGGCGGGGGCGGTAGTGGTGGTGGAGGTGGCGGGAAGCTCTGCCACAGCACTTGTGCCACCTGCTTCCTCGTCGCCTCTTTAGGGGGCCTTACAACAAACCCCCTGTCCCCCACCACCTTTCCACTCTGCTCCTTTCCCCAACTACTGCCAACCCCCTCTGTCTGAAGAGCATTTGATGTTCTCTTTTCTCTTCGCAACGCGGGCCTGCGGTTTCTCCGCAATAGCGAAAGGGGAAAATTTTTTCTCGGAAGCGAGGACAGGCCGAAATAAGCGAACGCAAAAACGTGAATACGGTGAACCGCCGCTTCTAGTTTGTCATCTCTTTTAATATATTCAGGGTGTTACACTCACATCTTATAAATGGATCTATACACTGAAACAAATTTACGTCGGACGTTATATACAAGATGGAAAAAATGATAAATAAACCATGTGAGGGCTTGCAGAAAGTGACTTGAAATAATTCAGGGAAGCAGCTCAAGGTCATCTATTTACGCCTTTGTTCAGCGTATACACACAAGGCACACGTACCCTGTTGCAGTCTCACTTTTCATCACATCCCAGTTATAAGTAATGATTCCAAATATATGTTTGCAATTGGGTTAAGCGCAGCAACATTTGGCGCATGTGGTGTGGAGATTGTCAATGCCTGATGATAAATCAATTTTACTGGTAGTTACGGCTTGGAAGCTGACTGAGTACGAGTCTAGTGGTAATTGGTTGCATACGTTAGAAATCAGTGTGCCGCTTTGCAGTGCTGTAGTGGCTTCCATCCTTCACACTACAGGTCCGTGAGTATAACGAGTCTGCCTTTGCGTCCTGCTCTACGACTCGCTCTCTCTTAGCGCAGCGCGCTGGAGTGTAAGGCTAGTCGTGACTAGAAACGGAAATTCAGTGCACTAACTTACTGTTGTCGTGTAGAACGGATAGTGCGAAAATAATAAACTTTTCTGGAGCAGATGACCTATACTTAAACTGTGTTTTATGAGACAATGGAAGGTGTAATAAGAAAACTGAAACGATGCAGTGTATAAAATACTCCATGTGTTCTCTATAATAGGAAGAATGATGCCTAAAATAATCTCAATGCCACATACAGACCACGCTTCAGATGAAAATCATACGAAGTTCGTCCAACGCAAACAAAGTGGTTGTATTCTTGTTTATTCATCGTCCACCATGGTAAAACATGTGGACTCCACCAAACAAGAACAGAGCACAGAAAAATGTAACTTACGTATTTCCGACGAAAAATTTCGTTCCGCGCGCTCTATGAGATTGGAATAATAGAGAACTGTGAAGGTGGTTCGATGAACCCTCTGCCAGGCACTTAAATTTGATTTGCAAAGTATCCACGTAGATGTAGATGTAGATGCGTATTCTTTTGGTCATGACAGCGTGCATTTGTGGGTTAATAGCGAGTTATGAAGCTTATCACTCATTTCCTTAACTTTTTCCAAGCCCACTGTAAATTTATTTAAATAATTAATCTTCGTTTATAGAATACAGTTACTACTGCTGCCATGTTTCCTTGTACTGTGCTTACCGACTCGTAAGTGTGTGTTGCATGTCAACATAATTGTAAGAAAATTGGAAATTTGTGGTATGGACTATGGGATCAAACCGCTGAGGTCATCGGTTCCTAACCTTACGCAATACTTAATCTAACTTACGCTAAAGACAATACACATGCCCATGCTCGAGGAAGGACTCGAACCTGCGACGGGGGGAGCCGCGCGAATCGTGTCAAGACGCCCCAGACCGAACGGCTACCCCACGCGGCAGTTGTAAGACATTTTCTGAAGAAATATAAGATTTTAAAATAAATTCACAGCAGTGTAAGTGTACTCAGAAACAAAAAATATACATACATACATGTATACATACAGATACTCTATATTGATACAGTATTTGAGATGAGAGCACCAACTAACTTGCAACAAACTTAAGAGACTTTTGGCCGCTGACACCCCCTTCTCAACCCACCCCCACACCCCCTCCACAGAATGGTGGAAGGAAAAATGTTTATCGCTTACTATGTTTTCGGTTTACTAATAACCCTATTAGCAAACAGTATTTGCAATATTATATCATGGTACAACACATAGTACAGGAGATATGACGTCACAAATATGGAGCCGCGTGAAAACGAAAATGAAGAGCGAAATTCGCTTGAGATGAAATATGTGTACAACTGTGAGTGACGTCTGTGAAAGTGCGAACATCTTCAAATGTGCGGGTAAATGTTCCCGCCTAAACCTGTGGGTCGATTTCCATGACACTTCGTTTACATTTTACGCAGCGCCTGGAAAGAAATACTGCGGGGGTAAGAACCAGCAACCTCCCACTGGAGTAGCTGTGATAATGGGAAGTGATAAGGGGGGAGGAGATGCTAACAGAGGAGGGCGGGAGGGGGGGGGGAGAAGAAGATGGATCCAGGTATGGAGATCTGGACAGAGAGAGGGAGAAAGAAGGTTCAAAATGGTCAAATGGCTCTGAACACTATGGGACTTAATATCTGAGGTCATGAGTCCCATAGAACTTAGAACTACTTAAAACTAACCTAAGGACATCACACAGATCCATGACCGAGGTAGGATTCGAACCTGCGACCGGAGCAGCAGCGCGATTCCAGACTGAAGCGCCTACAACCGCTCGGCCACACCGGCCGGCGGGAGAAGGTGAAATAGACAAAGAAAACGAGGAAATCGACAGAGAACAGGGGAGGAGATGGAAGGACGAGATGGAGTTACAGAAGGAAGATGGGATGGACAGAGGTTGGAAGAAGCATATGTTAAGATGTGTGTGAATTCCTAAGGGACCAAACCACTGATGTCATCGGTCCCTACACTTACACACTACTTAAACTAACTTACGCTAAGAACAACACACACACACACCCATGCCCGAGGGAGGACTCGAACCACCGGCGGGAGGTGCCGTGCAATCCGTGACATGGCGTCTTAAGCCTCGCGGCCACTCCGCGCGGCAAGGAAGGAGCAGATGGGCTTAGGGAAGAGGAGTGAAAGGTATCCAAGAGGGGAAGAAGGAGATGGTCGGAGATCAACCCCGTCTCACGAATGACAACATATCCTATGGCAAGGGTTGCAGATACATCTTGGGCTACTAGTCTATAATTAATACCTGTTTCTCCCATCGTCTGAGCCGTATCAGGTGGTAGCACCCTAACCGTATGTGACTGATTAGCTCTAATCCATGCTTCAGGAAAGCTAGTACGGAAGTAGCCATTTTTGCCGGGTCCGTAACAACGGAACTGCCTTGGCAAATCGTTACAGAATACCGACCTTCATTTCGATCGCCCATATCCACCAATCATCTGTATGTGTTGCACCTTCGAACTGATGAGCCAATATCACGAATAATCAGGACTGGAAGGTGACAACATGAAGAAAATCTCTACCTATTTGGTTAATACCTCCAATGTAATTTCGAATTATCTCCTTCCCAATACATTGTAGGCATAACGGCAGTTCCCAACGCCTCACATTCTCCTTGCTCGGCCCATAACTCTCATTAACCAACGACCCTGTTGCCCTACACGGAATAGTGTCCCAGCAAATATGCTGATGAGAATAATCCAGACATATCCTTGACGCTTGATCGCTGGTATCCCCACTACTTGGTCCATCGAATGGATCTGCTCTGTTCTGTAAATTTGAAGGTGTATTCGGTTATAGTTAGCTCAGCTCCTTAGTTCGTGGATATCCTAGTCTTGGAACATCCGTGATAGACATGCCTGCAGTAACAGGAAATGCAGGCTCGTCTGGGTGATACACACAGCTAGTTCGCAGGGCTCACCTTCAAAACAGCAAATCACACATCACAATATAATGGATCACACTGGAGTGGAAGGGATGGTTGGTCATGGTGCGTTTACTGATCCCTACAATTAAGACAGGCAAGCTGCATTTATTATAACAATGGTAACTACGTCAATCGTAAAGAAATTATGGGAAACCAATCTGCAATTTACGATTTTCACTTAAAGACAGTCCAACTTGATTTCGTAATCAACACAATCAACTAGACTCTAAATGCATTCACAATCTGAGCAAAACGGCTTGAATTCATCCTTAACGAAGCTAAACATAAACTGATTTGCTGAATTCTGCGCAACATCCATACAAATGCTACATAAGTAAAGACACAATACAGAGACATGCAATTTAGGTGACTGCAACCGATGCTTTAGTCTTGCCTCATACACGTTTCTTGATGTAACAGCACAGACTTCAACTGGTGAATTCACTTGTTAGCAGTTCGAACAGCGATGGAACAAGCAACCCGCACAGCCAGTAAGAAAAACTTATATGACTACAGCTTACGCTACAGTAAGCGCTTGCCATTTCGCATCGATGAAATACGCATGTGCATTCCCACTGCAGGTTACTCCAGATCGTCGAAGTGGACCTCATAGATCGTACTCTGCACACGTGGGGGGCCACCGCGTTGCCACACCTTCCCTGATTGCAACATCAGGTCGGCTTAATGTCTTCCCCATGTATGCGGGTCCACCTTTCAACATTTCATCTCTCCACCCCCCCCCCCCCTCCTCCCCAGGCCAGTCGCAGCTGTCCCTCCCCCCCCCCCCGCCCCCACCATCCAGGTAGCGCAAGCTGCAGACATCTCCAATTCTATGAAACCATTTAGCATATTATTGGGAGCTGAAGGCTGTGACGCACGTATTAGGGCTCAAAGTCTGTTCACAGATCTATGGTTAAGTGCTGCAGCTTAAAGCTGTTGATGAAGTATTACTACCAACTCTCCTTCTATCTCGACATCCACAACTTTTCCACCTCCCTCCACCCATTCAACCACAACCCGATCGCTCAGTCCGTTTTCACACAAATGAAACTATATGGCTCCAGAGGTCTTTCCAGTCTCAAACGTCAATGATGCATAAATGCAGACTGAAGCCAAGAACTAAAAATTGTACCAAGGCCGCTGTTCGAACGTGGGTCTCCGGCTCACTAGGCAGATGGACTAACCACTACGCCACCGTGGAACACTGGTTTTGCACAACTGCACAGACTACCTCAGCACGCTTCCCTTCTCGGTTCAAATTCGTATTAGAATCCAGGCCTTGGCACAAATTTTCATTCATTGTTTCAGTCTTCTTATATGCGTACTGGATATTTGAGACTTGAAAAAGTCTCTTGAACCAAACAGTTTCATTTGATTAAAGCACCTATGCCTGGGTTTCAGGCTACTCCAATACAGTGCTGTTCGACTTTAATGGGGATGCCACGTGCGCTGAGACATGAATCGGAATTTGTGTTCAGGAGGGGGTGTAGCATGGTCCATGCAGTTGTGCAAAGCTACTGTGCCTGAATGGTAGTGTTGCCGGCCGTTGTGGCCGAAAGGTTCTAGGCGCTTCAATCTGGAACCGCGCTGCTGCTACGGTCGCAGGTTGGAATCCTGTCTCGGGCATGGATATGTGTGCTGTTCTTAGGTTAGTTAGTTTAAGTAGCTCTAAGTCTAGGGGCTGATGACCTCAGAAGTTAAGTCCCATAGTACTTAAAGCCACTTGAACCATTTTGAACCTGGATGGTGTTGTGGTTAGTCCATCTGCCTGGCGAGCAGGCGACCCGCATTCGAATCCCTTCCTTGATACAAATTCTCATTCATCGCTTCCTTCTGCATCTATACATCATCTCCACAAAGAATTCTACATCTACGTCTACATGACTACTCTGCAATTCTCAGGATAGCGCCTGACAGACTGTCCATCATACCAGGCAACTCTACAGTTCCCCTCCAGAACTGCTCACAGAGGAAACCAACACTAAAATCATTCCATGCGAACTCTGACTTCTCTTACTTTATTGCGATGCTCATTTCTCCCTATGTAGGTGGGTGTCAACAACATACTTTCACCTTCCGAGGAGAAATTTGGTGATAGACATTTCGTGATCTCGTCGCAACCAAAACTGTCTCTGTGTTAATGATTGCCATCCCAGTTCACGTATCGCATATGTGACGCTCTCCCAGGTATTTCGTGATAATACAAAAGGAGCTGCCTTCTTTCAACCTTTTCTACGTCCTCCGTCAATCCTGTCAGGTAAGAAACACATATCGCGCAGAAGTACTCCAGAAAAGGACGGACAAGCTTAGTGTATAGGGCAGTCTCTTTAAAAGTTCTGTTGCGTCTTCTAAGTGTTCTGCCAGTAAAACACAGTCTTAGGTTTCCCTTCCCTACAATATTTTCTGCGTGATCGTTCGAATTTTAGTTGTTCGTAATTTGTAATCATTTGATATTTGACTGAATTAACAGTCTACAGATAACCTCAAACATTTCATTATTTAGAGTCGATTGTCACTTTTCATGCCATATACATATCTTGTATAAATCATTCTGCAGTTACCTTTGGTCTTTTAATGACTTTAATACCCGGTAAACAAAGCATTGTCTACAGACGGTCTAAGAGGGCTGCTCAGATAGTATGCTAAATCTTTCATATAGATCAGAAACTGCAGAAGGCCTATGACACTTGTCTGATGAACGCCAAAAATCACTTCCGTCAGACAGTGTTCTTCCTGACAGTTAACCACAAATCCAGTTGCACAACTGAGACAATACTCAATAGGCACACTTTGATTAGAAGGCGCTTGCGAAGAACTATGTCGAAACCCTTCTGGGAACTGAGAAATATGGAATCAGTCTTAGATCCTCTGCCGATAGTTTTCATTACTTAGTGAGAGTTGTGGCCGAGCAGTACTAGGCACTTCAGTCCGGAACCGCGCTGCTGCTACGGTCGCAGATTCGAATCCTGCCTTGAGCATGGATGTGTGTGATGTCCTTAGGTTCGTTAGGTTTAGGTTTAAGAAGTTCTCAGTCTAGGGGACTGATGACCTCACATGTTTAGTCCCATGGTGCTCAGAGCCATTTGAACCATTTTCAGCTTAGTGAGAACAAAAAGCTAGTTGCGTTTCGAATGAACGATATTTTCTGAATCTCTGTTGACTGTGTGTCAACAGATCGTTTTCGTCTTGATTGCATAATGTTCGAACACAATATATGTTCCAAAATCCTACTGCAAATCGACGCCAATGATATGAGTCCATAGTTCAGCGGATTACTCCTATTTCATTTCTGGAGTATTGGTATGTCTTGTTTAACGTTTCAGTCTTTAGGTGGAATATTTATCGAACGAGCGATTCTATGTGATTCCTAAGTATGGAGTTACATAATGAGCACTCTCTGAAAGGAATCTAATGGATACGTAAGCTACATCGGAAATCTTGTTTTTATTAACTCACAGCACCGATGATATCGACTTGTAGGTTTCTCGTGTTTGCAACTGTTCTTGATTCGAGTTATAAAATGTTTGCTTCGTTCTCGTTGGTGAAGGAATTCCGGAAAACCTTGTTTAGTAACTCAGCTTTAGTGGCACTGTGATCGGTAACATGGCAATAACTATAGCGCAGTGAAAAAACTGCTTGTGCCCTTCTGATTGTGTAATTTACCCACGACGTGAATTTCCTTGGATAAGATTTCGAGACAGAGTTTCGTTGTGAGAATTATTAAAAGCATCAAACATTGACACCCGTGCTAAATTTCGAGCGTCCATAAAGGATTTAGGAGATATTGCATTCTTTTAAAAAACTCTTCACAGTGCGTGAACTAACACAGTACATAATAGGACATGAGGCAATTTTTAAAGCAATCACTGTCGGCTATGAACGTTACCTCGTTACTAGGTGACAGAGTAATGCTGTTTGAAACAGAATGAAGTGTGGTAATTGCTTCCTTTAGCTCTTTTTGTAAACTTTTGTAACTATTGTTAAAAAAGTACACTTTCTTTATTTGCGAGTTATAAGTACTATTTTTTTTTAGCATTTTCACATTCTCTTAGATTGTATTTCGACGTGAAATAACAGGAACATTTACCTACATCAAGATCATATACCTGTGTTTCGTCACGTGATCAAAAGAAATGACGTTTTGACACAGTAGAGAAGAGAGCTAGCCGACTATAACCAAACATTATATGTAACTTAATCAAAAAAGTAACCACTACTGGCCAGTAGCTTAGTGGGTGAAGCCGAGTCAACATCTAGTTACAAACCAATTTCCACGAACAGACGTTGACCATCTTTGCTCTAATGAATAAATCTGTCGCCCGTCGTGTGAGTACTAACCGCCGAAAAATACTCACACAGCTGACTACAGTCACTTTCCAAAATTTTGTTTCGATCTTACGAATCATTTACAAAGTATGATAAATGCTCTGTTTATAGCTTTCTCAGTAGGGCTCAACATAGGAAAGAAGTTGTTCGCTAATAAAACTATAATATAGAGAGATGAAATAATCAGAATGTTTTTGTGAAATACACTAGAGATGATCAGCGCTTGGTGCCAAGATAGGGAGGAGAAGAAGACCGGTGTTTAACGTCCCGTCGTGTGCCAAGATAATAAGTCTTTTATTGAGTTATGCACATTTTAAAACAACATGTCGCGTATTGTTAAAGACTAAATGCATGGAGAAGGCTGCACATGACCCCTCTTTTTTCAGCGGTTGAGGGTTCTGATAAAACAGGGTGAAAAAGCCTATATTCAGTCGTGGCAGTGCTGTTCTTAGGAACTATCATCTGGTGTGACGAAGTCAATTGTTCAGGAATAAAGAGCAGAAATTGACGGTCTAACAAGTGCTGATACTGCACCAAACTTCACGATGTTTCTTATTTTAAGTCTAAATCGCAACTGGATTCGATACGTAGGAAAGCGCTCATTAAATTTATGAGCGATAGAAGTTCGAGAAAGCGTGTAAAATATTACTTTTTATATTAACAGTTGTAACACAAATGTTTTATTTAATTTCATTTTGGTGAATGGAAACGCCTAGATGCATAAGTAGCAGACGGAAAATCTTTAAATGCCTTATTGTTCAGAACTACAATTTGGCAAATTCGGAACAAATGTTTATAAAGTCGTTTTGTCTGAAGAATTTGGTTAAATTTATATGCGACCATATGCATATATTTTGAAACATATTATGGAGGAACAGCCAGTTACAGTAAACTTAAACGAAAAATCGGATTTGAATATTCGTTTAGAATGAATCATTCATTTATAATTATTTTAGTATTTGTGACGTTGCTTTAATGACACATATTGATTTTGTTCATGCTGACTATCGTCTAAGACGTTGACTGTTTATAAAGGTTGATTTTGATGTATACCCTGAACCACCGGATGTTTATTATGTATTAGCCCCTAAGTATCTTCTGAAGTCTGCATTTCGTAGGTCGGTTATCCGTATTCTGAGGTGATAGGGACGGTATATTGCACAGTGTCATGTAGTTCGTCAAAAAAGTTGTTGTGTGATTTCAGATACGGAATGTTGGCTATGGATCTTTGGATCATCATTTACTAATCCTACTGAAATACTGTTTAATAATGGAATTAGTTTTTGACGCAAATCAGCCAAAATTATCTAGTTTGTGGTAAATTGTCGTTCTTTAAGAAGAAATATTCAGATGTTAAAATTAATAAAGTACGTATTGTAATTTTTAGCATTAATTTGGGATTAGCACGTTTAAGTGTAGATAAAGGTGGCAGTAAGACATTTCGCTTAATCAGACTTAATGGAGTAGTCTAAGGTTACATGTAGTAATGAATTTTTGTTTCATACATTAGATTCTAGAGGTATTAGATGGAAAATTTATAAACGCCCTAAAAGATTTGTAATGGCTATTTACTTTAAAGCTAGAAATTCACCTGCGTCGGTAAATACAGAAGAACAGATATAGAAGGAAATGTCTAACTCAGAGGTTAATTTTCGTTGGAAATTGTACAGTATATGCTAGCATTCTTATTCCACAAGCAGAACGTAAGAAAGCTAATGATTTGATAGCAATACAGAAAATTTTGACATTTAATTACACAACTAAAATATTTGCGACATTCTGTATGAAGAAACCCATTGTTACATTTAAAAAATCTTTCTAATTTATGTTTTTACTCCTTTTTTTCTTTACAAGGGGACGTTCTTTATTTTGCCGAAGATTTTGTCTCGCTCATCTTTCGCCTAATGACCATTGCCTGGAAGATGTAGGTCTTCTGTTCTTTGGCAGCAGAAACTAATCTTAATGCTGCTCACTCACATTTGTTGTGGTTTAACAAACCTAACTGACCAGAAGTATTTTTGTTTTGGTTCAAATGGCTCGGAGCACTATGGGACTTAACATCTATGGTCATCAGTCCCCTAGAACTTAGAACTAGTTAAACCTAACTAACCTAAGGACATCACACAACACCCAATCATCACGACGCAGAGAAAATCCCTGACCCCGCCGGGAATCGAACCCGGGAACCCGGGCGTGGGAAGCGAGAACGCTACCGCACGACCACGAGCTGCGGACATTTTTGTTTTGTTTTGTTAAATAATTTATATAGATGTTTTGTAAATATGCTGAATAGTCCGAGGTGTTGGCATACGTACTGCAAGCAAATGTAAATTTTTACCGCTCTGGTATATTATGATTGATAGTGAAACTACCTCAGTAGAAGAAACAGAATATCTGTCACAAACATATAGCGAAACCAGATTAGAAAATTCTGTGGCACCCCTTTACAGGACGAAATAGTGGTGCTCACTAAGTTGTAATAAAGGAAACACAGTGGCCTTATAAATATAAAAGTTGTGTGCATTTTTTGCATTTGATTGGGCAAAGAATTAGGACGATTAGAGGTGCTGCAAAACGGCGTTTCGTTAATGCTCTGCCTTCGGTGTCGTACAAGTCGGGTATCGAATGAGACGGATTGTGAATCCGAATCTCTTCATAGAGAAAGTGGATAGCAAGGTCCATTAATTCAGGAACTAGCAATGGATATGAACGTCACAATTCATCGTCCGATCATCATGAATGGGATATGCTAATATTTACAGAGCCAGGACATTGTATTATGTGTGCCACGAGTTGTTTCTGGACTCGGTAATACCGACCCCTTAGCAGGTAGGCCGCCGCGCGTAACAATCAGGCGCCTCTCAACTTGTGCACCGTCGCGCATTAAAAATATTATGGCAAGAAGATAATTCATGTACAAAAGAGTTAATGTTACATATCCTCTTTGAGAAAGAGTCTGCAGATTTGTAATTGCCTTAAAAGAATGTTGTCATTTAAGCTTAATCTATGTGATAAATATGCTTGTCTATACAAATCGCTGATTAGGATTGTGTCAGTACAACAATACATGTACCAGATAAATTTTGAAAATTTTTTGGTCACGACAGTGGAGAAAGGATAAATAATGTTGGCATGTAGCAGGCCTTCACAACAATTTTGGGGACTGCTATTTATGCACACGAGCACATCCAATGACAAAATATTTTGAATTCTATACGCATGAGTGAAATATGGTGCAATTTTGTACATTCTTTCTAAATATTGTGTAAGTAGTTTTCACAAATTTTCCCTGTGACAGTTGTACCGCCTGAGACACTTGAGAGAATTCTTAGTTAGTGCAGTTCAACTGAGACGAACTTAACTTAAGAGGCTCTCCTCAAAACCAATTCTGAGCATTGTTCGTTTGTCATTGAGCCACGTGAAACAAAAATAAGACACGTAACATACTGATAGAACAGCTCGAGGAATTTTTACAGGCGCTTTTAGTGGGACGGGCGGTGGACCCCACACACTTCACTACACGAAACCAAAGGTGACATGTTACAATCTTATATAAGCACACTATCAAAAATTCCAACATCTTATTCTTCAGATGGAATCAAGGAATACATTACCTCTTATTACTTATGCAAGCTGAATTGATGGCAACGGTATTCTAGTTCTTACACATTTTTATGTCTTTGTTTAAATGCATTGAAGGTGCAACGTCAATGATCGTTAAAAAATAGTTCTGAAATATTGGGTAACAGACTAGAGTTAATTACATGGATTGAGGAAATGCGTATATTTTAACACTTATGCAGACATTAAAGTGTTGACCCCGCTTGGAAACGTAGAGGATTTTATTATTCCGACGAAACGTCTGCGATAGCAGAATAGAATGTATAGCTAACTCGACACCTATAGAGTATTAAAGAAAACTTAGAGATGGGTGGAAGTTGGGGTGGGGGGGGGGTGGGAGGGGGGAGTAGAATCCACACTGACAGAGGAAGACAGCGTTAAAATTTTGTTAAGTACATTTCTCGGATACATAAAAGGTTGTAATGAGCAGTGTACGAATATGAATAATATGTTACATTAGAAGATCTATATAGTCAGTAAAGGGAAAAGTATCACATTTCAGAAACCAGAAACATTCAGTCCATAAACATCCGGAAACCTTACTGATGACAACCAAAACCAGAGCACAGATTCCCTTAAGCTTAGGTTAAATGTTAACATATGAAACAGCAAGTGGGACAAACGTTTGTATCATAAAACAACCCGAGTTCAGCTGGTGTGTAAGTGATTCTATGTGGCGCTGTATTCCTCCTCCTTTTCTCAGAATTTCATCCACAATGTATCTCAAGTACTCAAATATCTGAATATTTTATCGTGCTCAGCACCGCAGATAATGTATATAATGAATATGATACATGCCATAATTTTTACATTCTATAATTTTTACATGCTCAAGTACTGCATAATGTAGACTCACAGTGATTTTCATTTACTTTTCATCCTTCGAAATTCTCTGCAACAAAAGTATATTTATTGGTGAATTTACATAATATGAAGATTCATCGTTCCTTTCTTTGGAATATCTTCAGAATTACATAAGTGGACACTATTATAATTACTGTATTTCATATGGAGAATTTGTTTTCCAGAGTCATTACGAAGGTTAACATTATATCAGTGGTTAGAGTGAGATGATGTTGTAAGAGTAGTTCTCAACATTAATAGATTTTAGGTAAGGAGTACAAAGAATTTCGCTGAAATAGTTTTTTCCCTAGTATAGGCTTCTGTCAAAATATAAAGATTTTGTTGATGGCTGTTAATAGTAAGTAAACATATGATCTAGAAGTATCGAAGTGACAGGCAATTTATATTTCAAAGAATGTAAGTTTTAACAATATCATCTGTGTCGTGAAATATTATATAGACAGTGTAAATTAACAGAAATGGAACATTTCGATCTTATTAACTGCCCTCGCTTAAATGAAAATGCAAATAAGTAATGTTCATTATGGACGCTCTGTACTTCTGGATGTATAATTACCTAATGGTGGCAATATGAAGTGTTTTTCACATTGTGGAGGTATCTGGTTATAACTAGAAAAGTAATGGCCAAAGTCGTTGTAGTTAATCATATTATTATAACAGAGACAGTTGTAAATTTAAATCTACGATGTTGGGACCTTAGCACCCATATGGCATTCATTATATTCCTCAAATGAATCAATGAAATTCATTGAAAATATTAAATGGCTTTTATCAACATAAAGAAATACATAAATACACATGGCATAAAGATACATTGAATCAAAAATCAATAATAGACTATATTATAATTAAACAGCAAATGAGGATAAAAATACATGACATAAGAGTATATACAGGGGTAAATCTTAGCGATCATTATTTGGTAAATTCCAAATTTTTATTCCCCTTCAAAGGAAAAAGCACTGAAGAAAATCGAAATTGTCCTATAGAAAATATACAAACAGAAATCAAAATTCCTAAATATAATTTGAATAGTTTGGAGAATGAAAGCACAATATTTTTATATCAAAAGAGATTAGATGAAAAACTGGTAGAAACAGAGTTTGATAATACAGAAGATCAATATCATTATATTGTAAATAAACTACATGAAGCCGCCAAGGAAGCTTTAGGAGAAACAGAAGAAACACATACAAACCATCCATTATACTACTGGAATGAAGAAATTAAAAAGGAAGTGAAATTAAAGAAAGAAAAATATTTAAAATGGTTAAATACCAGAAATCTTCAAGATAAAATAAAGCTTAATGCACAACAAGCGAAAATCCGGAAAAAGGTTGCAGAAGCAAAAAACAAAGTTTGGGAACAGTCATGTCAAAAAATTGAATCCTATATTGGTGGTAAAAGAAACACAGAAGCATGGAAAACTATAAAAAATTTAAGAAGGAATTCCAAAGAAACAACACATATTAAATATATTACTCATGACTCTTGGGAAAAATATTTTAAAAGTTTATTAACAGAAAACAGGGAAGAATACTTGGGAAACCCTGAATATAATGAAATGATAGATCTACAAGCAGAGAATTACATCCGTTTGGAAATAGAGACAGTAAAAACTGCAATAAAATCTTTAAAGAATGGAAGGGCTACAGGCATTGGAGGTATTCCTGCAGAATTATTAAAATTAGGAACAAAGAAATTAATGGAATTGTTAAGAAACCTTTTCGAAAGATGTTTAAATGGGGAAGATGTCCCAAATGATTTGAAAGTAGGATATATTTCAGTGATACATAAAAAAAGAGCGAAAGATGAGTGTAAAAATTATAGGGGAATAACAGTGACCAATTCCTTCAGTAGATTATATGGAAGAATTATTAAATATTTGTTAGAACAAGAATACAAAGAAAAGGAGGCTGAAGAACAAGCAGGTTTTAGAGCTGGAAGATCAACAATTGATCATATCTTTTGCCTACAACAAATTATTGAAAAAAAATGGTTCGGGCACAACCTATACATTTAGTATTCACAGATATAGAAAAAGCCTATGATAGTGTGCCTTTATCCAGTTTATGGAAAGCTTTAATATCAATAGGAATAAATCCAAGAATAATTAAAGCAATTCAAAATTTATATAAAAATGCTATTTAAAAAATAAAAGTTGGTAAATATCTATCACATGGATTCCAAGTCACAAAAGGATTACGTCAAGGATGTAGCATCTCACCTACATTGTATAAAATATATACAGAAGTAACTTTACAGAATTGGAAGAAAAAATGTCATGCTATGGGAATACAAATAAATGATAGAACAATATACTCGTTACAATTTGCAGATGACCAACTGATTATAGCCCAAGACTATGAGGACATAGAGTATATGACCAGAAAATTGATTCAAGAGTATAAAAAATCAGGTCTAAATGTAAACATGAATAAAACAAAGTACATGGTAATTGGTGGAGTGAATGGAGACTTAATATTAGAAGAAGGGATGGGAACAATAACAGCTACTGAGGAATATAAATATTTAGGTGTGAAAATTACAAATGATGGGAAACAGGACAAAGAAATTAGATCAAGAATAAATTCTGGAAGGACGACAATCTCTTTATTGAATGGAATTCTCTGGGACAAACACATAACAACTGATAACAAAATAAGGATTTTTAAAACAATAGTTAGGAGCATTATTACATATGGTTCAGAAGTGTGGACAACAAAATGGCAACTGAAATCAAAATTATTAGCCACAGAAATGGATTTCTGGAGACGTTCAGCAAGAATATCAAGACGAGAAAGAATAAGAAATGAAGTAATCAGAGACAAGATGAAATGTAAAAATTCAATTATTGATTTCATCGAGCACAAACAACTTAAATGGTATGGACACATCAGACAAATGGAACAGGAAAGGCTACCAAAATGCATAATCGACTGGGTACCAATTGGAAGAAGAAAAAGGGGACGACCACCTGATACATGGAAACAGGGAGTTCAGTCAGCAATGAGGAAGAACAACATTCCTGAAGATTTATGGACAAATAGAGAAGAGTGGAGAACAATAATTAGTGACTTACGGTAATCTAGAATAGGTGCTGGAAAAATGTACTCACATTGTAAATCCAGAATAATAATAATGAAACAAGTAATTATAAATACGTGTCACTGACTGTTAGTGACTCTTTGTGGTTCACATTACTCAAAGCTGTGCCAAATATGACAACATTGCAAAACCTCCTTTTTCTATAATATCACTCTTCAAGTAGTATAACAAATAATACAGACCTTCTATGCACTTCTGCTGTCTACCTACCACTTACTTGTCGCTAAGAGACATTCATCATCTGCAAGTTGAAACCTCGCCTTCTCCCATACATCCGCCCACCCTCCTACATTATAGTTCACCTTCTTAGGCAAGACATCAACTTTTACGAGGACCACCCGTTTCACATTTCCTCCATATCCATAAATATAATTTTGGATATTTGTGCTCCTATCTGATTTCATTTTAGCCATAATTCATTGGTTCGCATAGTTTACATTCTTGTGTTTCTTTCTGAAATATTTTCAGAGTTTGCTTGGGTTATTTATAATTTGCCTATGCTATATTTGCGTTAGCCTCTACATACTCAATGCACATATTTTTTTAGAGTTTACTTCCTTTCCATTAAGCTAACCAATTATTGACCTATATTAAAGACTATGATGTCTTTCATTTCTTTCCTTGTTTTTTAACTTCCCACTATTCCATGCCGCCTTACGCTGAGGTATGTTTCCTTTCACTCGCAGGCTTGTTAAACATCTCTTAAGTATTTCCCATGTTCCCGTATTTCCGTGACTTTTCCTAGAATGAAATTAACTGAAAACCATGCAGACATTTCCCCAGTTGTAATGCATACCGAAAATATTCTCTGCTAGATCTTTCTCTCTCTTAGTTTAACATCTCGATCAACAAAGACTCTAAATAGCACAAATTATCTATTCTGTTACTTTGAGATATATGTCTTCTGTTGTGTCATCATTAGGTTGTGAAGCAGGCACTCAGACTTGAGTAACTGCCGTTGACGTCGTTTAGTAAATGGAAAACTATTCTACCACTGCGCTTCTCGTAGTAGCCTATTAGATTTTCTTTATCTCTATTCATGACCACACTAACATGTGCTGCATCATAACTGATTTTTATATAATTACCTTATACACTTCTTACCAGTAGTTGGCATCCTCTTCCGTTCCACATCGCTAATTTCTGATATAGAGTGTTCATGCCGTTCTTTAGATTTTGCACTTCCTCTAAACATCTAAAAATGAAATATACCACGATATGATTCGTTGTAGGACAGCATAATATGTTCTCCTCCTGACAGCATAGTCTGGAGCAGAACCCAGAAACACATCATGTTTTTTCGTCGGTTCAACTCTCTGGTGACTGGTTTTGGAACAACATGAAGAAATGCGCACTAGAGAGCGCCACAAGCATTTTACGCCATTTTCTACAGTTTTTGTTGTTGCTAGATATAAATTTGTGTTTTGTGCAGCATTTGTAAATATGTCGCATTATATCAAGTTTCTTGTTTGGCATTACTACAGCGTCTGTACATAAATTTCAGCACTTCAAAAGAAGAGCGCCTTTTTCGTACAGTACATAAAGTTTTTTTTTATTTATCTTATGCACCCAGACGCTTTACGCCTTAGATAAAATGCATTTTCAGTGGTTGTCCTGAAATATTACACGACCTTTCGACTGCACGTACAGGTTAATGTTTGCACATGTAAATTAGAGACTAAAAACAGTTAACTGAGGTTTTCATAACAAAATGGGAAAGCACTCACAGTTGTTATTATGGTCTTCAGTCCAAAGACTGGTTTGATGCAGCTTTCCGTGCTTCTCTGTTCTGTGTTAGCTTCTTCATCTCTGAGTAAGTACTGTAACCTACAACCTTCTGAATCTGCTTAATACACTCATCTCTTGGTCTCCCTCTACGATTTTTACCACCCACACTTCCCGACAGTTCTGAATTCCGTATCCCTTGATGTCTCAGAATGTGTCCTATCAACCACTTCCTTCTTTCAGTCAACCACAAATTTCTCTTCTCCCCAATTCTATTCAGTACTTCCTAATTAGATACGTGATCTACTCATCTAATGTTCAGCATTCTTCGTAGCACCACATTTCTAAAAGTTTCTATTCTCTTCTTATCTAAAATGTTCATCCCCACTGTTTCACTTCCATACAAGGCTACACTCCCTACAATTACTTTCAGAAAGGACTTTCTGACACTTGAATCTAGAGTCAATGTTAACAAATTTCTCTTCTTCAGAAATGCTTTTCTTGCCATTGTCTGTCTACATTTTATATCCTCCCTACTTCGACCATTATCAGTTGTTTTGCTTCCCGAATAGCAAAACTCATTAACTACTGTAAGTGTCTCATTTCCTAATCTAATTCCCCCAGCATCACCTGATTTAATTTGATTACATTCCCCTATCCTCGTTTTGCTTGCGTCGGTGTTCATCTTACATAATCCTTTCAGGACGCTGTCTATTCCCTTCAACTGCTCTTCCAAGTTCCTTGCTGTCTCTGACAGAATTACAATGTCATCGGTAAACCTCAAAGTTTTTATTTATTCTCCATGAACTGTAATTGCTGCTCCACATTTTTTTGTTTCCTTTATTGCTTGCTCATTATACAGATTGCATAACATCAGCGATATATACAACCCTGTCTTACTCCCTTCTCAACCACTGCTTCCCTTTCGTGCCCCTCGACTCATAACCGCCATTTGGTTTCTGCACAGATCGTAAATCGCCTCTCGCTCCCCGTATTTTACCCCTGCAATCTTTATAATTTGAAAGAGAGTATTCCAGTCAACATTTTCAAAAGCTTAGCACTCACAGATCAGCGTCTAATCCATTATTTTCAAGTCAGACATATTTCTCTCAGGTAGAAAACAAATGAAAGTTTGCGGTTTTCCATTTGGTCACTATTTACAACATATAGCACTTTAAGTGACATATCCTGAGTGTATTGTGTCATTAGTTTCTATATGCATTGCCAACTTGGCTTTCAATTGTTTTTTCTGTGCCTATATGTGTTCTGATGTAAGTTATCTCTCTCTTTTTCTGTCTCTCTCCCTCTCTCTCTCTCCATCTCTCTCATTCTCTCTCTCTCTCTCTCTCTCTCTCTCTCTCTCTCTCTCTCTTGGGGTGTGTCTGTGTGTGTGTGTGTGTGTGTGTGTGTGTGTGTGCAGGTGTGTATATGTGTTTGTGTGCACTTTTTTATTTATATTTTTTCACATACGTTTATTACTGCCACAACAGATGATCATAAATTCAAGGCTATAAATGTATGTGGGAAAAATAAAAATAAATAGTACACACACACACACACACACACACACACACACACACACACACACACACACACAGAGAGAGAGAGAGAGAGAGAGAGAGAGAGAGAGAGACCTTAAATCATCAAATATATAGTCACAGAAAAAACAATTGGAAGCAAAACCTGAGAAAGTTGACAACGTTTATAGAAACGAATGACACTATACACACGTAAAGTGGTAGTCAAAGTCCTATACGTTGAAAACAATGACCACAAGGAAAACTGCAAACTTTCAACGAGTTTGCGAGCTGGAATGAAAGTACTGACTTAGGCACTGACTTGTTAGTACTTTTCCATTTTGGTATAAAAACCGGAATGTACTTTCTCAAATTTACAATCTGCACGTGCAAAAGTGAACCTGTATATGCAAACGAAGAAGTTGAGAAATATTTCGGTACAACCACTGAAGATGCTTTGTAACTAATGCTACTCATGCCTGGGTGCTCAAAATAAGGAAAAAAAAAACACTTTATATGCAGCATGAAAAGGACGTTTTCCTTTTAAACTACTGCAATTTATTTCGGATTATACACATTTAAGAGTAGTAATAGGAACCTATTTGGCATGTACTCTCAACTCTTTAGTTACAGACTTTTGTAGCCAGTTAAATTCCATACATCTTTAAAACTAGTTATGCATAGTGGACAGTAAAATCACACTGGTACCGTAGCACAGAAGAAGACCTTTTACCATGGAACATACGATACTTCCCAAATTCACTCAGTTTTGTTAATGCATTAACCATTTTAACTGTCTTGAATTAGGAAATTTGTTTTAGCTTCCAGTAGCTTCATTTCCAAATTGATTTACCTTCCTTGTAACTGGTTTTTGATAAGACTTGTGCCTAATTTGATTTCACCTACTGATTGTTCGTGTGTAGTAGAGAAATAATGAAACATATAGATGACTGAATAAAGTACTGACAACATTTTCTGTGCTGGAACATTTTTAAATTTTTATAGAACGTTTAATCCTAGATACAGGAGCATCTTGTACCTTAGTACATTTTCTTTATGTTTGGAAAATCATTAATTCTCCGGAATAATTCCAGAAGACGACTGCAGCACATGAAAAGTCTATGCTATCATTTAAAACTGAGTAAGAAAATATGTTAAACTTCTATTACAGAGCTGGCTATAGCCGAATGTCTGAAAAAAGTACCAAAGTAACACGTTGTCCCCTACATGCTGCAAGTTTCAGGTGGCACGGAGGTTTACCTCTGGAACTGATTATACTGAAATAAATCAAAGGGAGATTCGTTTATAGTATTTTGTTAATACAAATATTGCAGTAGATTTAGGTCTACTTATGCAGTTACAGTTGGATAATAACTGCAGTCAGAATGTCGAGAAGGTGCCTCGAAGCTTTTTCATTGATATTCCCTCTTTTGAAAAGTCACAACACATTTTCTTCAAGTCTTAGCAGTCTGGAATAAACCTAGAACCTTTAGATTAGTGGTAAAGCACATTAAACACCATGTAACAGTGTTAACAGTTACAGAATATGTAAAAATTAATCTACGGTATTCAGCAACTGAGAAAATTTTGTTCAGAGGACAGATCTTTATCTGCCTTTCGAAGAAAGAGAAGCATTCTGTATGTGGTGCTACATTATCGCTCTTTGTATCTGAGCACTGCGGCAAAAGCGCTGCTCCGGTTACTCACATACTGCACATGACAGGAACTATCACTGGCTCCTCCCGAAATCAACTTCGGAGTTAATTATTCAACTGGAAACATTACACACCGCATCAAAGTGTCAAACACAGGCGTGCGGAACCGCTGGTGTTAACTTCACGTAGCTTGTCTAACAGTGTTTAACTGCGAAATGCAAACAAACTAGTAATGGCTGTCAGTGCCAAACAGCAACGTAGAAGGGATTCGCAAAATTTATGGAACTCTCTGGCCTTAGCATCTGCTTACTGTCATATTTAAAGTGTAATTTACTATTTTTCTAGAGTATAAATGCGTTTTTTTCAGTAGTTAATCTCTGCAGCACAGGAGCAGTTAAAACTTTTTGTATCACATCACTGATGAAATTTCGTGTATCGTGTTTCTGTCACGTCGTTATACTTTCTAGTTTTATATTTGCATTTTTTTCGGCATTGACACTGGTCCGAGAAGAAAGCAGTTGTGATTATTCTCGTAATTAGGCATTATATACCTAATATATGTGTATCACAGTGGAGAACTAGGCTTTGGGACGTAGTGACTTGTGGAATGCTGGGTGATCCAATTAACCGGTTTAGTAAAACTTGGCCAGTTGCGCGTAGCACTTGTGCAGTGAGGGATCTATACCAACTTCGTTATGAATATATATAAATATAAAGGGTGGAGCAAAATTGTGTCAGGAAATTGTAACCCTGGATAGCTGATGCCAGTAGGAACCAAAATTACTAATGTTGTGTGGGACGACAACGCACCATTTTTAAACTACGGAAACTTGGCACCACGCGCTCCGATTGGCCGTGGAATTGCCCTGTTGCCCTTCGTCTGTTGACGGGCAGCGCTATGGATGTCGGTTCAAACATAGAAACGTCCCTCTACCTCGTCACTGCCCCAATGTGATACGCACACGTGTCGAATAGGTCTTGCTCTTTGTCTCCACCTTACATCAGAGGCATTCACATGTAAGCTACGCTTCGGAGCACACATACGTCACCTGCGATTTAATCATACAGTAAGCATGGCGGCTCAGTGTCCGTCTGAAAAACAGCGAGATATGGTTTTTGTTTACGGACTAACCGACGGATGCACATGGACTCGACTGTTGTTTGAAGAACGGTACCCAGCAAGACGCCACCCACACCCGCAAACGTTTACAACAATTCACTGGCGACTCGGCGAAAAGGCTCGTTCGTTGGGTATCGTGCTGAAGCTGGAAGACCTCTAACAAGACGGGATGGTGCATTTGAAGAGATTGTGCTGGAGTGCTTCGAGAGAGCACCTTCAACAAGTACTCGAGCGGTTGGACACGACATGGGAGCCACTCACCGGTTAGTCTGGGAGCTTTTGAGGGTCGACGGCCAGCATCCATTTAGTTTCCACCCTGTCCAAGATCTAAATCCTGTGGCAGACTATGAACATAGGCTAGGGTTTTGCCTGTGGTTTCTGCGACGTGTCGCATGAGATCCCGTCTTCGCCGCCATTGTGTTGTTCACCGATGAGCGGACTTTCCGTCGGGATGGCCTTCACAACACTCGAAACGTTCATTAGTGGACAAAGGGTAATCCTTACGTTACATTCGTCCGTGGACACCAGGAACGATTTTCGCTCAACATTTGGGCAGGCATTTAGGGTGACCATCTCATTGGGCCAGTCCATCTACCTCCTCGACTTACTGGGGCAAATTACCTCCACTTTTTGCAAGATACTCTACCCGGCCTGCTGGAAGGTGTTCCCCTGGACATACGGCTACGCATGTGGTTGCAGCATGATGGGGCGCCCGCACATAACAGTCGTGCTGTGAGCGGATGTTAAAATGAACTCTTCGACGGCCGGATAATTGGCAGAGGTGCTCGTAGGACATGGCCCCCGCTATCACCAGACCTCAAGCCACCGGACTTTTTCCTGTGGGGATTCTTCAAGGTTCTTGTTCACCCACCCGGATGCGATCCACCTAGGAACGTAGAGGAATTTATGGATCGCATTTAACAAGCCGCCCATCACATCAGGGCAACGCCAGGAATCTTTGAAAGAGTTCAGCAAAACACCGTTCGACGTTATCAAGCTTGTATGCGTCAGAGGGTGGCCAGTTCGAGTAACTGCTTCAAGTAAACAATGTTCTAGCTACGTAAGTTTTGAGGAAAGGCTGTCTGCGTTCTAAAACGTGCAGTGCTTTTTGTGTAGTGAATCTGTTTGGGAGTACTGAGTATTACAGGGAATCCCCGCTTTGCCTAAGCAAATTCGGGTCAAATACTGCTCATTTATAGTTTTTTTCTAATTCTTCAATTAACGGAGCTTGCTAAGGGATCTAAGACGCCAAAAGTTATTCAAGGATGGTTCGTATGAGCATTCTGCAAGCCGTTCAGTTACACTTCCCAATAAGTCTTCCGACAAAGTCTCTGTTTGTGGTTCCTACCATCCAAGTTGATTTACATGATGGTTATAATTAAATTTCCGCTAATTGAGATGGCACCCACGAAAACCGAGTGATAATAGGACAATGAAGATTTGTGGAAACCTTTTTAAGGACATGCGGAAGAGAAATATCATCTACATCTGCATGGATACCTTGCAAATCACGTTCAAGTGTCTGGCAGAGGGTTCATCGAACCACCTTCACAATTCTCTATTATTCCAATCTCGTACAGCGCCCGGAAACAACGAACACCTATATATTTCCGTACGAGTTCTTATTTCCCTTATTCTATCGTGGTGATCGTTTCTCCCAATGTAGGTTGGTGTCAAAAAAATATTTTCGCATTCGGAGGAGAAAGTTGTTGATTCGAATTTCATGAGAAGATTCCATCGCAACGAAAAACGCCTTTCTGTTAATGATGTCGAGCCCAAACCCTGTATTATTTCAGTGACACTCTGTTCCCTGTTTCGCGATAATACAAAACGTGCTGCCCTTCTTTGAACTTTTTCGATGTACTCCGTCAGTCCTGTCTGGTAAGGATTCCACACCTCGCAGCAGTATTCTAAAAGAGGACGGAGAAGCGTAGTGTAGGCAGTCTCCTTAGCAGATTTGTTACATTTTCTACGCGTCCTGCCAATAAAAAGCAGTCTCACGCACAACATTTTCTGTGTGTTCCTTCCAATTTAAGTTGTTTGTTATTGTAATTCCTAGGTATTTAGTTTGATTTACGACCTTTAGATTTGTCTGATTTATCGTGTAACCGAAGTTTAACGAATTCCTCTTAGCACTCACGTGGATGACCTCACACTTTTCGTTATTTAGGGTCAACTGCCAATTTTCGTACAATTCAGATATCTTTTCTAAATCGTTTTGCAATTTGTTTTAATCTTCTGGTGACTTTATTAGCCGATAAGCGACAGCGTCATCTGCAAACAACCTAAGACGGCTGCTCAGATTGTCTCCGAAATCGTTTATATATATATAAGGAACAGCAAAGGGCCTACAATAATACCTTGGGGAACGTCAGGAATCACTTCTGTTTTACTCCATCAATTTCCGTCAGTTACTGCGATCTGTAACCTCTCTGACAGGAAAAGCATTGAAAGGAACACATTTAAAATTTACAAATAAGAGCGTAATATTTGTTAATTGTGTATCATGTTTAAGTTCCAGGTAACAAACGTTGCTGAATGTGACGATCATGGAATGTTCAGCTGTCGTGACACAGCTTGCGCACTGCTTGAGGACTGCACATTGCATTCAGCATTCTCACCCATGGCGACAGTAACGTCTCCAATAATTTGTGCCGCTTTTGGCCGTCGGCCTCTCCCAAGGGAAAATCCAAAATCTCCAGTTAATTCTAACTTCCGAATCCTGTTCTTCAATTCCGGTGCAGAAAGAGAATTCCTTTTCCTTTAATGCGTCGGTACTAGCGAAGAGCAGCAGCACTCCTGCTGTTGTATTCATGAAACGAACTTACGAATGAAGACCTGCCCAGATCCATGTTGACTCTCTGCAAGTCCAATGCACACGGTTGCTTGTTCTACAACCCTATGTTGCCATACCAGTACCGGTACCTAACAGCAAGTCATGACGCTAACACTACTAAAAACGCAAATCCTGGAGCGCATAATATGAAAATCATTATTATAAAGTTGGGTAACCGTATGATCAATAGTTTTCCCTCTACATTGGCTCCAGTAGCGAAATGTTAATTACAACCGCCATGTATGTCGCCTCGTAGCTTAAACCTTTCTGAACGGACACTCCTGGGCACTCGTAAGCTGTAATTGATCCCAGCGACTGATCAGCGACAGTTAGGTGAACCTATGTCGTGAGTTTTATTTCATGTGTGTGTTATACAATATTCATATACGTCTATTTTCCTTCTCGCAACCAAACGGTCATCAACTGAGAGTATTAATACATTTCGTAACTATTTTCCAACGATGTCCACCGAATATATCTTCGCTTTTAGTCTCCCCATTAAGAATGGCCCCCCTGCCACTTCAATCAAATCACTTGTTTGTAAAACTTTGAACATAGCTGCTAAGATTCAGTGACCGCGTCAGAATTATACTGGAACAAATAAGCCCTCGGTCACAAATATTAAGTCAAAATTGACCTGGTTTCGACGCTACTATGAGCGTCTTCTTCAGAATTAGACTAACTGTTCTAAAACATATTAGGTATATAATACATTAAAAAAATTAAAGTTTGTACTGACTGGAAAAGATGCAGTACGAGCAGCCCTGTTCATGACGTCGCCTTTCCGGCTTAGATCTTTTTTAATATGTGACTTGTAAGTACTGCATCTTTTCCAGTCAGTACAAACTTTAATTTTGTTAATGTACTATATACCTAATATGTTTTAGAACAGTTAGTCTAATTCTGAAGACGACGCTTATAGTAGCGTCGAAACCAGATCAATTTTGACTTAATATTTGTGACCGAGGGCTTATTTGCTCCAATATCACTTGTTTGTTCTCTAATTCATGAAGCGTGGTATTCACCATAGCTTCGTTAGTTTGACATCTGTAGACAGTGAAAGCATGGAGGAAACAAGTTTCACATTGACTTTGGTTGTAGAAACCATGTTTTATACCTTGAGACATCGTATGCAGTCTGTACAAATCTGGTCTTACTCGAGCAGTAAATACATTCTATAGCTAGATGCTAGGGCGTCTTCCGATTTATATGTTCGTGGTATATGAAAATTTTTCATTTCTGACGTTTCATCCAGAGATGTGTTGGACATCTTCAGAGGTGCTCTTGGATGCACTTAGCCATGCCAAATGACGCATCAGACGTCAGAGAAGATATAAGTACCGAGTAATGTAGACGTGTCAGTAGTTTATAAGTGATCGCCAGAGATACTCTACGTCAGACAGAAAACTTAACTATCGAACTATCGTCTGTCAAAGATACAATTTAAGTGTTGGTTTCATAGAGCTCTTCTGCTCCAGACAGACCGAATTCCACAGAAACAGAGCCGAGGGTTGAAAATAGAGATGGGGATCCGCTCCTGAACTGATTCATAGAGTTGAATCTTTCAAAGGAGTGAACAATCAGTGATTCAGAAAAAAAGAACGGTAGCTCCAGTCGTTTCCCACAGCAGAGAGAGAGAGAGAGAGAGAGAGAGAGTCGGAGCAGATCAGCGGTGCCTCTGCTGGTCAGAGCACACAGCACGCCACACAACACAGCCAGCGCCGGCCTCTGCCCTGCTTCTGCCTTGGCTGCCTGCATTGTGCAGTGCCCCATTGGATTTTGTGTTTCATATATGCCGTGCCGTCTCTGTGCTTCCTCTGCCGCGTGCAGTGTCTGGCGCACCTTATCTTAGCATCGCACTCCGTCGGCGATCGTTTCAGTTGCACGTCCTGCCCTCTGGGCAGTTGACGCGAGCAACAGGACAGAGAGCCTCCTAGCGGAGAACATAGGAACTACTTGCAACAACCTGCTCGCAAGAGAACGGACGATTTGTCTCGGAGCGGGTGACTGGTGGCCGTTCACCGCTCCCCCCACCCTCGGAACTCGCTCAACGCTCACCCCACCGTTCTCGACTCTAGCCAGAGCGTTGAGCAAAGCAACTCAGGTGTCACTCTGGTCTCTTCGGTCTTAGCTCACGCAGTAATACAGGTCGCAGCTCGACCTGCTTGACTCAGCGCCTCTGCATCGGAGTTCGTCTATACTGGATATTGTTCTTCGTAGTAATACTGGTATGTATATTACATAAATATGTTATGTATTCATCATTTGTTTTTATTTTATTTTTATTTGTTTAAACTGATCAGGTGAGGTTCCTGACGATTCCTTTTACTATAGGATTTTTTATTATGGGCACTCGAATTTACACTTCAATTACGAGCGACCTGATAAACGTATCGCAAAATGTGATACACCAATATTTTCCTTGTTTTATTCTGCGTAAGGCTATATGCAGCACTTTGGTCTTACAGTCAAATTTATATATTTTTTCTTATTGTAGTACGGATTTTACGATTTTAGGCGTCTTCGGAAGGAAACGTTCACTTTAAAAATATATGGCTTGTGATGTATTTGTACGAGGTTAATGAAATTTTAATAGATTATAGCCAAATACATTGTTAATGTAAATCTCAAATTACAACATTTTCCGATCACCAAAAAAACCACGATAGTGCAAAATAAATCAATAATCAAAAACTTTGTCATATCGTGGAAATTTCAATAAACAATACAAAATTCTTACTCATTATCTGTGTTACTTCAAAATAGGATCAATTAAGATCAAAATACAGGTATAGTACTGGAATAAACCAAGTTTAAAGGGCAATGTGCCTTCCATTTATTTTCTATTGTGAATGAGTTGTGAGTCACGAAAAAGAGTTAGTTCATTTCAGGGAGTGACCAGTTCTGATCCGATCTCTGAAAAGAACAGTTTTGCCCATCTCTAGTTGAAAAAGCAATTATTCCGTACCTGATCATATGGTTGCTGTGCGCGACCGTGACACAGAATTCAGATCGCGGGCGGTCCACGAATGCCCTCGAGGACGCGACAGATCAGTCCCTGTAGCAGGTGCCGCACGCGCACTTGCAGCTGCGTCGCCTGGACTCCCTTCCCTTCTCTTCGTCGCACCTGTCAACTCCGCTGCGCCTGAAAGCATTCGCTCGCAGCGGGCGCGCGGAACATCTGGCGAGCCGCGCCCTCAGCGCCGTCATGAATATTTGACGTCCTGATGAATGCCGGCTGGCTCTGCTGCGAAACTGCCGCAAGGGGAAAGGGAATACGTGATTGGCGCGCCACGCCGCGCCGTCCCAGAAGGGCGGCAAGCGGCAGTATTTCACGCCGAGTGGGTCGCAGAAACACCTGCTGTGTCACACCGCGTCCGGACTCCCTCGCTTCCTTACTGTCGGCGCGTCGGAGGCCGTCGAGAGGAGTAGAGTAGAAACAGGAAAGAAATGAGTTCCGCACCTTTTTACGTAAATCTGCATCTACATAACCACTCACAAATTCACACTTCAGACTATTTCTGCTCCGTTCCACTTAAAAGACAGAGGCACGGATTTAGTGGGGAAGTGGAGGGGACTGGTTGTACACTATAAGTCGAACACTCGTTGCTACAAAAGTTTAATAATTTTCAATAGCCCAATAACTTCTTTTACACAGTGGGTGAAGATTCAACACCATGCCCTACCATTTCACTTATTTCGTTAAGGGCAAGTGTTAGCTCTTCCTTTATTTAAGATCCAACAATTATTAGTTAAATAGTTTCATCTTCCACTGCAATCCTTTTGTTTTGTTTTCTAAGATCCACTTACGTACAAGAGCTTATGCAAAGACAATACTCCAGAAAAATTTAACATCAGTATTAAAACAGTTTTATAAAACAACCACCATTGAACAAAGGTGCAATTCAATCCCATAAGTTGAAATTAAAAAAAGCTCAGCAAATAGCAGAAGCGAACTGTACTCGGTGTGCTGAAGGCACTTAAACACTTTGGCTATTAAGATTCAGGTCACATAAATGTCAGTTATTCCGCAAAGTTGTAGCGCATCGGCTACTTTATTGAAGACAATTCATTTAAATAATGAATAAATTAACAATTCCAGATGAAACTTGTCATTAATTTTCCAGAGCGCTTGATAACAAATAATTTAACCAATGCTCGCGCAGAAAATGATCAGCTTGAGTTCTCGCACGATCATTTAAAGTTAGCTAACCAAAGGAAACGCAGTTTATAAAATTCAGATTAGCAAGTGAGACGCCCTGCTAAACCCCCGGGACAGGACAGGTAGTTTCAGTTGTGGAAAGGGGCCAAAATAAGCGGCTGTCAGTTACACTTGAACATACAATCTTTTATTTTATCAAACATTACAAGAGCCAAGAATTAAAAAAAAACACAGCCTTAGATTTGGAACTTAATTAGCGGCTGAATGCACCGTACAATCTCATGCCTTGAGGGCAAGAGCACTTTAATTTAAAAACGGCTGAAAGCCAATAACTTAAAGCTCAATCAAAATCAGAAATTTAAAAGGCAAGGCCTTACCTTAAAACAGTTCCTTAATTAGGCTGAAGGCCCAAAGAGTCCGACACTTTAAGAGCAAACATCTTAAATTCAAAATCGGCTGAATGCGCACCAACACTTAAGACTGAATAATATTAATTTTAAAAATGCCAAAGGACATACGTAAAGGAGTTCTTAAATTAGGCTGAAGGCCCAAAGCATCTAACACCTTAAGAGCAGAATAACTTTAATTCAAAATCGGCTGAGGGCCCCAAGAATCAGACACTTTAAGAGCAAAACAACTTAAATTCGCAATCGGCTGAGGGCCTAACACTTAAGACTCAATAACATTAATTTTAAAAAATGCCAAAGGCTTTACGTAAAACAGTTCTTAAATTAGGCTGAAGGCCCAGACCATCTGACGCCTTAAGGGCAAAACAACCTTAAGCTACAAATCGGCTACAAGTCTTACAAGTACAAACAACGTGAACAAACAAGAAAAGGCAGTACACCCAAGGGCGCTCAGAAGTTCCGAGGGTCGGCCTGGAATTCAAACACTAACGCTCGCTTAGGTGAGACAAGCAGTCGGCCCAACCATTGTCGATCCGACGACACCCCAATCGACAGACAGTCAACGGACCCACCGACAAGCTAAACTTTTTATTTTCTTTTAATTTTCCTGTTTTGCAACGCAACGTTAACAGCCACAAGGCAGAAGATTCTACTGGTGCACTTCAGTTCAAATAACCAAGTACAGTTAAACTCCACTGGACGGTGGCTAAAATTTGCCAACTTGAAAACAGACGTTTTTGCTTGCGGGAATATCCTAACAGCCGACAACGAACTCCAAATGTCACAATGTGAACAGTCGTGACTCGCTGCTAGATTAAGTCAAAACTCAACTTTCATGTCCAGGATCGGTGAGCCACGAACCTCGTAGCAATGGGAACAGCACCACACACTCCGACACCACATAGAGAGCGCTAGCGGGCCCGGCCGAACAACGCGCCACGGAGATTTCCTTGCTGCTCCACACAAACCAACCAACAGCCCAGGTCGGGAAACGCTGAAAGGATCAAATATACTTCGGCCGATGAGACGACCAACAGAACGACCAACCAACGGTCGTTTCACTCCAATCTCTCTCCGTCAGACCCTTCATGTGTGTCGCCTCACAGGCGCTCCGTCCCCGACTTCACTGCTGCTGCATCCTAACTGCACTGATGGTCCGTCCTGAACTCCTCACTGAAACACACGACGACCCAGAAATACTATCGGTCGCTTCAGAGATGGTATGACAGTGCACCTATCGATACGCGCTGCTGCTGCCGCTCAGGGGCAAGTAAAGCAGGAAGTTAGTGACGCCAGTAAATGGAGTAAGAAATCGAGGTGGCAGTACAGTAACAGATGATGTCAAACAATAAATGGCATGAACACGAGCCGTGCATGGCTCACCAAGAACAGTCACCAACATATTAACCTGAGAGATTATTTCCAGTAATTACTACTCTGTGCCAACACACAGAGTCCTCAAACCCGAAAAATTCTAGTGTACTATATCAGCGTACGCAGTGAGGTGTTACAATAACTGAAAAGAAACCTTTTGTCAAATTACTACACTCCTGGAAATGGAAAAAAGAACACATTGACACCGGTGTGTCAGACCCACCATACTTGCTCCGGACACTGCGAGAGGGCTGTACAAGCAATGATCACACGCACGGCACAGCGGACACACCAGGAACCGCGGTGTTGGCCTTCGAATGGCGCTAGCTGCGCAGCATTTGTGCACCGCCGCCGTCAGGGTCAGCCAGTTTGCCGTGGCATACGGAGCTCCATCGCAGTCTTTAACACTGGTAGCATGCCGCGACAGCGTGGACGTGAACCGTATGTGCAGTTGACGGACTTTGAGCGAGGGCGTATAGTGGGCATGTGGGAGGCCGGGTGGACGTACCGCCGAATGGCTCAACACGTGGGGCGTGAGGTCTCCACAGTACATCGATGTTGTCGCCAGTGGTCGGCGGAAGGTGCACGTGCCCGTCGACCTGGGACCGGACCGCAGCGACGCACGGATGCACGCCAAGACCGTAGGATCCTACGCAGTGCCGTAGGGGACCGCACCGCCACTTCCCAGCAAATTAGGGACACTGTTGCTCCTGGGGTATTGGCGAGGACCATTCGCAACCGTCTCCATGAAGCTGGGCTACGGTCCCGCACACCGTTAGGCCGTCTTCCGCTCACGCCCCAACATCGTGCAGCCCGCCTCCAGTGGTGTCGCGACAGGCGTGAATGGAGGGACGAATGGAGACGTGTCGTCTTCAGCGATGAGAGTCGCTTCTGCCTTGGTGCCAATGATGGTCGAATACGTGTTTGGCGCCGTGCAGGTGAGCGCCACAATCAGGACTGCATACGACCGAGGCACACAGGGCCAACACCCGGCATCATGGTGTGGGGAGCGATCTCCTACACTGGCCGTACACCACTGGTGATCGTCGAGGGGACATTGAATAGTGCACGGTACATCCAAACCATCATCGAACCCATCGTTCTACCATTCCTAGACCGGCAAGGGAACTTGCTGTTCCAACAGGACAATGCACGTCCGCATGTATCCCGTGCCACCCAACGTGCTCTAGAAGGTGTAAGTCAACTACCCTGGCCAGCAAGATCTCCGGATCTGTCCCCCATTGAGCATGTTTGGGACTGGATGAAGCGTCGTCTCACGCGGTTTGCACGTCCAGCACGAACGCTGGTCCAACTGAGGCGCCAGGTGAAAATGGCATGGCAAGCCGTTCCACAGGACTACATCCAGCATCTCTACGATCGTCTCCATGGGAGAATAGCAGCCTGCATTGCTGCGAAAGGTGGATATACACTGTACTAGTGCCGACATTGTGCATGCTCTGTTGCCTGTGTCTATGTGCCTGTGGTTCTGTCAGTGTGATCATGTGATGTATCTGACCCCAGGAATGTGTCAATAAAGTTTCCCCTTCCTGGGACAATGAATTCACGGTGTTCTTATTTCAATTTCCAGGAGTGTATACAAGATGGCTACTATGGCGTGCCGTCTTCTTCCTCCGAACTCGCGGAAGTCTGTGCATGTACCTTCCTTCACACACACACGCTCCTCTGCTCCAAGCCGCACCAAAGCACGTCCACTCGCTAGCTGTTACACTCCGTAGCTCCACTTGCGCGTGCAGAGCCACACGCCATCCTTGTCTCCGAGTGCCCTCCTCTCTCTCTCTCTCTGGCCTCACACGCCTCATCCATTCCACCAAAGACATTCTATGAAGACAAACCATTCAATCGATTCCAGCGGAAATCTCGAATCATCTAGCATGGTTCACCACTGTCGAATAGCACGTTGGGAAAATGTACAGCTAAATCCTTCTGTGCGAGCTCTGATTTCTCTTATTTTATCAAGCTCGTCATTTCTCTATACGTACATCTAAATCTACATCTTCATACGTACTCCGCAAGCCATCGTATTTTACATGACACACGGTTCCTTGTACCGCTATTAGTCATTTAAAGATACGCTCTCAAATAGAGCGAGGGAAAAAAAAGACTCTGTTTATGCTTCTGTATGAGAGATAATGTTTCTCCTACGTTATCTCCATGCTCCCCACCCGAAATGTACAGTCTGTCAAGTTGGATCATTGTCGTGTTAATCAATGGAAAAATGTATTTGACAATAGACTAAAACATCTACGTACATCATATATGAACAGTGAAAAATGCAGCTACAATTAATAATACGTCCAGTCAGCCACAAAGTCGATAATTGCTTGGTATCTCCGAGCATGCTTCAAATCAGTATTTCGATGCATTAACGTGGAAGAGACCATCAAATACCTCGAATTTGTTTTGACAGGTGTTTCAAAGTGAATTTTGCTTCGACTGATAGAATGTTCAAAACGGCTTGTTTAAAAAAAAAAAAAATTAATAATCTCTTTTTCCACTTTTGGGGTCACTTTACCGGCTGGGCCACGTTATTTAAAGTCATCACAGTTTTTAACCAATTTACAGTGTGTTACGCACTTAAGTAGAAATAACTTTGCTTTCCCCATATACACACATAAGAAAAAGTTTTGCATCACCCCGGTTCCCAGAACTTCTGAAGACAGATGTTAACTGTGGATATTGCATCACAGACACAGTCCCTTTGCCGGCCGGTGTGGCCGAGCGGTTCTAGGCGCTTCAGTTTGGAAGCGCGCGACCGCTACGGTCACAGGTTCGAATCCTGCCTCGGTCATGGATGTGTGTGATGTCCTTAAGTTAGTTAGGTTTAAGTAGTTCTAAGTTCTGGGGGACTGATGACCTCAGCAGTTAAGTCTCATAGTGCTCAGAGCCATTTGAACCATTTTTTGAACACAGTCCCTTTGACTGTTCAGAGATGTCACTAAACCCGCCAAAAGATGTCAACAACCATGCATGAGCAGCGCCTATTAGACGGAGAGGGTCCGACAGCCTACCAGTTCCAATCATCCCACCAGGAAGGAGGTACACGGCTCGTGTTGTCTGTAGTTCAACCATGCCTAGACGGTCAATACTGCGTTACACTCGCGTCCACATTCTTACTTTGTCTCAGGAAGGTCTCTCAACAAGGGAAGTGTCCAGGCGTCTCTGAGTGAACCAAAGCGATGTTTTTCGGACATGGGGCAGATACAGAGAGACAGGAACGGTCGATGACATGCCTCGCTCAGGCCGCCCAAGGGCTACATCTGCAGTAGATGACCGCTACCTACGGGTTATGGCTCGGAGGAACCCGGACAGAAACGCCACCAAGTTGAATAATGCTTTTCGTGCAGCCACAGGACGTCGTGTTACGACTCAAACTGTGCGCAGTAGGCTGCATGATGCGCAACTTTACTCCCTACGTCCATGGCGAAGTCCATCTCTGCTGCCACGACACCATGCAGCGCGTTACAGATGGGCCCAACAACATGCCGAATGGGCCGCTCAGGATTGGCATCACGGTCTCTTCACCGATGAGTATCGCATATTCCTTAAATAGACAATCGCCGGAGACGTGTTTGGAGGCAATCGGGTCAGGCTGAACGCCTTAGACACACTGTCTAGCGTGTGAAGCAAGGTGGATGTTACCCGTTGTTTTGGGGTGGCATTATGTGGGGCCGCCGTACGCCGCTGGTGGGCACGGAAGGTGCCTTAATGGCTGTACGATACGTGAATGCCGTTCTCCGACAGGCAGCATATTGGCGAGGCATTCATCTTCATGGACGACTATTCGCGCCCCCATAGTGCACATCGGGTGGTCAACGACTTCCTTCAAGATAACACATCGCTCGACTATAGTGGCCAGCATGTTCTCAAGACCCTATCGAACGTGCCAGGGATGGAAGCCGTGACCCACCAACCACTATGAGTGATCTATGCATAATCGCCTTTGGGGTGGGGGGGGGGGGGTGGGGGGGGGGGCAACCTGGACCAACAGTGCCTTGATCAACTTGTGGATAGTATGCCACGACGAATACAGGCATGCATCAATACAAGAGGACGTGCTGCTGGGTATAAAATGTACCGTTGCGTACATAAATCTGTACCACCATCTCTGAAGGTCTCGCTGTATGGTGGTACATGAGCAATGCGCTCATGAGCAATAAAGCAATGAGAGCAATGAAATGCGGAAATGATGTGTGTACTGATTTCTATTGCAATTTTCTGTACAGGTTCCCGAACTCTGGGAACCGAGGTGAGGCAAAACTTCTTTTGATGTGTGTATTTAGACACCATGGCATTATTCATTTTCGGACCTTTGGGGTCGCTACAGAGAAACACACTCTCAAAACGCGACAGGTTAGGTGCACTCATGGCCCTTCTTGTGCATCTCAATCAAGAATTTAAGGTAAACTAATGGTTTATGGGCATTGCATGAAGGATAAGAGTTCCCTCTATTGGGTTGAGAGGATGATGATGTTTGGTTTGTGGGGCGCTCAACTGCGTGGTTATCAGCGCCCGTACAATTACCCAATCTTTGCTCAGTCCAATTTCGCCACTTTCCTGGATGATGATGAAATGATGAGGACAACACAAACACCCAGTCATCTCGAGGCAGGTGAAAATCCCTGACCCCGCCGGGAATCGCCTCTATTGGGTTGTGAAATAACTAAGGCGATATCTTTTACCATCTGTGTGTAATGCCGACCATCCTCTTACTTAACAGATGATGGCAGTAGAATCGTTATGCAATCAACTTCAAATGCCGGTGCCCTAAATTTAGTCAATAGCCGTCCATGAAAGAGTGTCGTATTCTCTCCAGGGTCCTCGATCGCCGATTTGATTGATTGAACCGTCAGACTTGCACAAAAGAATCTTTTTATTTAAATGGCGACCTGTTTCGGACTTTTGTAGCCCATTATTAAACCATCCCGTAGAACAAAGTGTACCATGTTACAAATAAAGTATACAGTACATAAAATCTAATGAAGTAGAAGTGCAATCGACAAGATGACTACATATCACGTATGTCTTTCCATAACATCTATGTGGTATGTAATCACCTAGTGAAATGCACTTGTACTTTGGTAGACTGTATGTACTACATATGTCATTTGTAACGCGGTGCATTCTGTTCCGACTATGGTTTGATAATGGGCTACGAAGATCCTAAAGTTGACATCATTTAACTAAAAATAAACTTCTGTGCAACTTTGGCAGTATTGTAATTTTATTGACTACCATTTGAATTCAGAAGCCTCTTTGTAATACTCGTATGTTCATCAAACCTACCGGTAACAAATTTAAGGGGTCGCCTCTGAACTGATACGATGTCTTAAAAAAAAAATGGTTCAAATGGCTCTGAGCACTATGGGACTCAACTGCTGTGGTCATAAGTCCCCTAGAACTTAGAACTACTTAAACCTAACTAACCTAAGGACATCACACACATCCATGCCCGAGGCAGGATTCGAAACTGCGACCGTAGCGGTCGTGCGGTTCCAGACTGTAGCGCCTTTAACCGCTCGGCCACCCCGGCCGGCTACGATGTCTTTAATCTGACCTGAAAGGATCCCAGACTTTCAAGCGCTAGTAGATAATTGGTCGGACTACTGTTCTATATGTGGTCCCCTTTATACACTCCTGGAAATGGAAAAAAGAACACATTGACACCGGTGTGTCAGACCCACCATACTTGCTCCGGACACTGCGAGAGGGCTGTACAAGCAATGATCACACGCACGGCACAGCGGACACACCAGGAACCGCGGTGTTGGCCGTCGAATGGAGCTAGCTGTGCAGCATTTGTGCACCGCCGCCGTCAGTGTCAGCCAGTTTGCCGTGGCATACGGAGCTCCATCGCAGTCTTTAACACTGGTAGCATGCCGCGACAGCGTGGACGTGAATCGTATGTGCAGTTGACGGACTTTGAGCGAGGGCGTATAGTGGGCATGCGGGAGGCCGGGTGGACGTACCGCCGAATTGCTCAACACGTGGGGCGTGAGGTCTCCACAGTACATCGATGTTGTCGCCAGTGGTCGGCGGAAGGTGCACGTGCCCGTCGACCTGGGACCGGACCGCAGCGACGCACGGATGCACGCCAAGACCGTAGGATCCTACGCAGTGCCGTAGGGGACCGCACTGCCACTTCCCAGCAAATTAGGGACACTGTTGCTCCTGGGGTATCGGCGAGGACCATTCGCAACCGTCTCCATGAAGCTGGGCTACGGTCCCGCACACCGTTAGGCCGTCTTCCGCTCACGCCCCAACATCGTGCAGCCCGCCTCCAGTGGTGTCGCGACAGGCGTGAATGGAGGGACGAATGGAGACGTGTCGTCTTCAGCGATGAGAGTCGCTTCTGCCTTGGTGCCAATGATGGTCGTATGCGTGTTTGGCGCCGTGCAGGTGAGCGCCACAATCAGGACTGCGTACGACCGAGGCACACAGGGCCAACACCCGGCATCAAGGTGTGGGGAGCGATCTCCTACACTGGCCGTACACCACTGGTGATCGTCGAGGGGACACTGAATAGTGCACGGTACATCCAAACCGTCATCGAACCCATCGTTCTACCATTCCTAGACCGGCAAGGGAACTTGCTGTTCCAACAGTACAATGCACGTCCGCATGTATCCCGTGCCACCCAACGTGCTCTAGAAGGTGTAAGTCAACTACCCTGGCCAGCAAGATCTCTGGATCTGTCCCCCATTGAGCATGTTTGGGACTGGATGAAGCGTCGTCTCACGCGGTTTGCACGTCCAGCACGAACGCTGGTCCAACTGAGGCGCCAGGTGAAAATGGCATGGCAAGCCGTTCCACAGGACTACATCCAGCATCTCTACGATCGTCTCCATGGGAGAAAAGCAGCCTGCATTGCTGCGAAAGGTGGATATACACTGTACTAGTGCCGACATTGTGGATGCTCTGTTGCCTGTGTCTATGTGCCTGTGGTTCTGTCAGTGTGATCATGTGATGCATCTGACCCCAGGAATGTGTCAATATAGTTTCCCCTTCCTGGGACGATGAATTCACGGTGTTCTTATTTCAGTTTCCAGGAGTGTAGATAAGCTATACTTCGCTAAAATTATTCTCCCAGTAAAGCGAAATCCACCGTTCGCCTTTCCTTCTGCAGCCCTGTTTTAGTACTCTTTTAGTTCGAATTGTGCCGCAACGTTACGTTTAGATATGTAATCCACTTTACTGTGACAGGCAACGCACTACCAATGCTATATTCGAACATTACAGGATGGTTTCTCCTACTCATATGCTTGAACTTATATGTTTCTGCATTTAGAGCAAGCTTCCATTCATCAGACCAACTAGAAATTGTGTCTAAGTCATCTTGTATCCTCTTACAGTAATTCAACGGCGACACTCGTTTGTACAGAACAGCGTCATCAGAAAACAACCTCATATTGCTGCTCACCCTTTCTGTTGGATCATTTATGTAAACAGACTATGAGAGCACCCCTTTCACACTTCCCAGGGGCACTCCTTACGATACCATTGTCTCTGAATAACACTCGCCGTCGAGGACAACGAACTGTCTTCTGTTACATAAGAAATTTTCGAGCCATTCACATATGAGAGAACCTAATACGGATGTTCGGACTATTAACAATCTGCAATGGGGCACCATGTCAAATGGTCTCCTGAAATCTATGTGCAATCCAACAAAGTATTTGCGTCTCCGGAGGAGAAAATTCGTTATAGAAATTGTGTGAAGAGATCTCGTCGCAAACACGCTTCTTAGTACAACGAAAAAAACAGTCCAAAGTTGCAAATTTTAGTTACTTTGTTCACTCGATGACTAGTTTCGGGCTGAGAACGATTTTCAAATCATCCTACAGGGCAGAAAAGCAAATGTACACACATGTATAACACGCATTACCATTTTTTTATTTATTTAAAATATGGTAATACCTGTATTATACCTGAGTGTAGATTTGGATTTCTGCCCGGTAGGCTGATTCCAAAATAGGGCTCGGCACGAACCTAGTCATCGAGTGAACAAAAAAAGTAAAATTTGCAACTTTGGACTGGTTTTTTGTTGTGCAGATTAACAGAAATTGCTGACCCACAGCTATTCCAGCATGCTGGAAGTTTGTTAACACGCCTTTGTTTTAACTCCTTCGCTTACGACACGCTTATCAACCTGTAGTACTTCCTCCCCTACATAGAGGTAATGCAAATCGTGCTGCTACCCTTTCAACTTTTACAGTATCCTCCATCAATTCAATCCCGTAAGGATACCATAACCCACAACAGTAGTCCAGGAGAGAAAGGACAAGCGTTGTGTAGTAGTCTCTTAATCGCTTTGTTGCATCTTCCAGGTGTCTTTCGTGAGCCTTCCCTATAAATTTTCTATCTGTTGGTTCCGATTTCAATTGTTCGTATTGTAACATGAAGGTGGATGGATCGATAACTGTCAAATTTGTGTAGTTTATCGTATAAGCGAAATTTAGTAGAACGTTTTTAGTACTCATGTGGAGGAAGGACATCACATTTTTTATTGTTGAGGTTCAACTGCCACTTTTAGCACTATACGGTATCCGGAATACATAATTTTGTAATTCGTGTTCATCTTATTACGAGTTTACTAGCCGGAAGACGACGGTATCATTTGCGAACTGTCTAACAGGTTTTTTCACATCGTCCCCCATTGAGTAGATTAAAAGCAGCAGAGGGCCTTTAAAACTTCCTTGGGAAACCCCAAATATCACTTATGTTTCACGCTATGTCTTCAACACGTTTATTTACAAACATACTCCGCAAGCCACCGTGTGGTGCATGACGAAGCATACCTAGTATCGCTACTACACTCATTTCCTTTTTTTGTTACACTCGCAAGTGGAACGAGGGAAGAGCGTTTATCTACACTACTGGCCATTAAAATTGCTACACCACGAAGATGACGTGCTACAGACGCGAAATTTAACCGACAGGAAGAAGTTGCTGTGATATGCAAATTATTAGCTTTTCCGAGCATTCACACAAGGTTGGCGCCGGTGGCGACACGTACAACGTACTGACATGAGGAAAGTTTCCAACCGATTTCTCATACACAAACAGCAGTTGACCGGCGTTGCCTGGTGAAACCTTGTTGTGATGCGTCGTGTAAGGAGGGCAAATGCGTACCATCACGTTTCCGACTTTGATAAAGGTCGGATTGTATAGCCTGTCGCGATTGCGGTTTATCGTATCTCGACATTGCTGCTCGCGTTGGTCGAGATCCAATGACTTTTTTCAGAATATGGGATCGGTGGGTTCAAGAGGGTAATACCGAACGCCGTGCTGGATCCCAACGGCCTCGTATGACTAGCAGTCGAGATGACAGGCATCTTATCCGCATGGCTGTAACGGGTCGTGCACTCACGTTTCGGTCCCTGAGTTAACAGATGAGGACATTGGCAAAGACAACAACCATCTGCACGAACAGTTGGACGACGTTTGCAGCAGCATGGAGTATCAGCTCGGAGACCATGGCTGCAGTTACCCTTGACCCTGCATCACAGACAGGAGCGCCTGCGATGGTGTACTCAACGATCAACCTGGGTGCACGAATGGCAAAAAGTCATATTTTCCGGATGAATCCAGGTTCTGCCGGCCGAAGTGGCCGTGCGGTTAAAGGCGCTGCAGTCTGGAACCGCAAGACCGCTACGGTCGCAGGTTCGAATCCTGCCTCGGGCATGGATGTTTGTGATGTCCTTAGGTTAGTTAGGTTTAACTAGTTCTAAGTTCTAGGGGACTAATGACCACAGCAGTTGAGTCCCATAGTGCTCAGAGCCATTTGAACCAATCCAGGTTCTGTTTACAGCATCATGATGGTCGCATCCGTGTTTGGCGACATCGCGGTGAACGCAAATTGGAAGCGTGTATTCGTCATCGCCATACTGGCGTGTCACCCGGCGTGATGGTATGGGGTGCCATTGGTTACACGTCTCGGTCACCTCTTGTTCGCATTGACGGAACTCTGAACAGTGGACGTAACATTTCAGATGTGTTACGACCCGTGGCTTTACCCTTCATTCGATCCCTGCGAAACCCTACATTTCAGCAGGATAATACACGACTGCATGTTGCAGGTCCTGTACGAGCCTTTCTGGATACAAGAAATGTTCGACTGGTGACCTGGCCAGCACATTCTCCAGATCTCTCACCGATTTAAAACGTTTGGTCAATGGTGGCCGAGCAACTGGCTCGTCACAATACGCCAGTCACTACTCTTGATGAACTGTGGTATTGTGTTGAAGCTGCATGGGCAGCTGTACCAGTGCACGCCATCTAATCTCCGTTTGATTCAATGCCCAGGCGTTTCAAGGCCGTTATTACGGCCAGAGACGGTTGTTCTGGGTACTGATTTCTCAGGATCTATGCACCCAAACTGCGTGAAAATGTAATCACATGTCATTTCTAGTATAATATATTTGTCCAATGAATATCCGTTTATCATCTGCATTCTTCTTGCTTCTTGGTGTAGGAATTTTAATGGCCAGTAATGCAGTTAACTGTCCACTAAATGGCAGTGATTATATTCCATAAGAATTTTACTACACTCTATTCTACACCCACTTTTTTCTATTGTTCTCATTGTATATTTCTGGCTTACATTATCACAGGTTCTATAAAAATTGATAAATAAAAGGATTCATTTAATGTTTGTCACTGGAGCTATTAAAATGACTTCTCTACTTTCAGACATAACAGGGAATCAAAATCTGATGTTAATGACCCCTGCTGTTGATGCCTCTGGCGATTGTTTCGTACTCAAAGTTCAGCAGTTTAATAGGTCGCAGATTTTTAAAATTTTTAGTCCTCTTTTCGTTGGTATGAGAAAATTTTTACCCTCTGTCATGTCTTTAATCACTGTCCTACACTAATTACTTCATTTAAAATTTCAGTAAAAGCAGTTCCAGTGATGTACCGGAATGCGTGAAAAAGCTCTTTGGGAATTCCGTCCTCTCCTACAGCTTTGTTGGCTGATGATTCAACAATTAATTTTAATATTTCATTCAGATCAGCTAAGTATTCTCTATTGTCAGCTTGAATGATTTTCTGTTTAGCGGTTGTGTGGCTTCAACAATCAATTCCTCAGTGGTGATAATCACAGAGCAAAAATTCTCGAATTTCTGTTGTATTTCATTCACCATTTCGTTTTGGTGGTTCCCTTTTTCTGTTTACAGTACGTCTAGCAATGTGCGTCTGCGATTGGTCTAATTTTTGATGATGTAACACATGGACACTATCTCGATCTCAATTATAGAGTTTCCTGTTTCCTCTTGATGGTAATGAGTTTCACCTTAAGGTTAGATTTTTCGTATAGCTCTCTAAGAATTGTGAAATAAAATTCCATGATTTGCTTTGGTTTTATGTCTTCCGCGAGGTGTTAGGTATATTACTAAGCGTCTGTTTTGCAAGTCTGCCCCATCAATCGGATTTAGACGTAAAACCATTGAGCGAACATATCGTGTTGTTCCATGCTCTGACAACTTCACGTAAGTCTTCGTCATCCTAGCTGGAATTGGCCCCCGTGTTTGTGGGCATTTTGCATAGGTTTAACGTCCCACATAGCGCAGTGATCTGAAAATTGGAGCAGGGGTAACATCTGTAGTGAGCACTCTTTGACGAATGTTCTCTGTTATGTACGTTCTGTCAATTAGGTTCGCCAAACTCTGCGTCAGGAAAGTGTGTTTCACAAATGTGGAGCGTTTTTATTCCTATGTATCACGAGCCGCAAGCTGTTCAAATCGTCATGTAATTATTTAAAGTAATCAAATCTAGGTCGCTGGTGTTTTAAGTGAAGCAGGCGGACAAAAGTCGCCTGCTTCAAGTGTTGGGCCTTCTGGATCTGAGGAGATAAATTATTTCACCGTAATAACTAAACGAAATTTTTTTGCCTTGTTTTACAAAACATTTGTGCTTAGTACAATCTAAGTTTCGTGTTATACGTCCATTAACCAGTACACAGCTGATTCCAAACCTAGCAACCTAGCAGCGAAGACAGTTCTTTATCTGTTCATGAGCTGTGCTATGAAAGTTATATGTGCCGACCAATGTTGCAATGGAAGTCCTACCCACAGAGAACAAGGGAGCAAAGCTCACTCAATTAGATATGTTAGAAATTTAACACTGATATATGAGTAATCCCTCGTTTCTATTGAATGATCAGATTCATTCAGTTATTCATCCCTTTTGGATAGTGTTGCAACTTCTGCATAAGAGGAGGACGTTGGGACATTCATTCGTTAGTAGGTGATCACACAAATACCCATTCCTGGAGGAGAAGGAAATTAGTGTTTAACGTCTCGTCGACAACGAGGTCATTAGAGACGGAGCACAAGCTCCGTTTTAGGGAAGGATGGGGAAAGAAATCGGCCGTGCCCTTTCAAAGGAACCATCCCGGCATTTGCCTGGAGTGAGGTAGGAAAATCACGGGAAACGTAAATCAGGATGGCCGGACGTGGGATTGAACCGTCGTCCTTCCGAATTCGAGTCCAGTGTGCTAACCACTGCGCCACCTCGCTCGGTACCCATTCCTGTCCACATAGCTCTGCTCCATTTGTAAGTAGGCTGTTTATGTTTTCTTACTGGCAACGTTATGTAGCGCTCTGTATGAAAATAACTGGCTGTGCTGTGGGCAGTCTGTGGCTAGTTTGCATTGTTGTCTGCCATTGTATTGTTGGGCAGCGGCAGCTGGATGTGAACAGCGCGTAGCGTTGCGCAGTTAGAGGTGAACCGCCAGAGATTGCTCATTTTGTTTAATATCTGGTTTCCAGCTGTGTTGCAGCATTAGTTTTATAAAATAAACTTAGATGATTTTGCTAATGTGAACACTTTCTGTCAACAGATCTATTAAATAATTATTTTATGATCCACATTCTTCGAAAAGGAGCTCTTGGAATGGAAAGAACAATAAGAAGAGACTGATAACAATAACTGCATATATAATTTTCTTTTCAAGTACTTGGTAATTTTTTGTAGAATTAGTTTTTGTGGTGCACCACTTTAATTACATAGACATTAAGATGTGAATAGACATTTCCCTTTCTGCATTGTTGTTTTTACTGTAATATTTTTTCTGCTTGAGCTATGTCATGTTTAGGTATAAGTTACTGCAGTTTGCCAGGCATAGTGTTACTGAATTTGACTTTGTGTTACTCTTCTAAGCTAGTTTTACTACTGTTTTATTTTTCTTGTTTGCTGCACAGTGCCTTATATTAGTTGTAGTACTGCAATTGCTTTGCCTATTTAAAATTTTTGTCCTTGATGTTTGTGTTAATTGTTTTATGCTGCTGCATTGCCTCGTCCCTTAGTTTAGCATCTGAGCTCAGTAGATTTAAGTTAGCTTAAGAGGGGGTAGACTATAAGAGAATGAGTTGCGATGAATTGGGAGAAATGCATTGAGAACTTATACATAAAAGTAAAGAAAGCTGGTATAGGTAGGATTTTCTTGGAAATAAATGATGAGGTAAGATAATAGAAAATAAATAATGAGGTAAGAAATATGTGAACATATAAATACAGGAAGCATGCTTGGATAGGATTTTTTTGGTGGAAGCAAAGGTTGAAATAAGACGAACGATCTATGGAATGAAGTTTTGGGTTGGACTGCAGTACAAAATGTTACACTGAAAACAAACCCTGTCCTTTCCTTTTGTGTTATCCCACTATGTGTTTGTGTACCCTTGTGTATTTGTTTTCTTCCTGTCTCTTTGTAGTTTCATAGAATTTTTTCTTCTAATATTAAGCTACATTCACTATGATGAGGAATACTGTTCTCCTCAAATATAATTGGCATTAATAATATGTTATTTACCTTGTAAATATGCTTAGACATTATTTATTCTGTTTTGTTTTAATGCTCATGTGTAAAGTTGATGTTTCAAAAGTTATTCTGATCTTTTATGTATGAACTTATGTTATAATTCCTGTAACACTGATGTATATGTTATTTCGATTCTTTTGTAAAGCTTGTACTACAAATGTTATCTGTATTGTTATGTTCTTTAATGATGTATTTTGTACCTTTGCAATTGTATTCTCATGTTATAATATTGTAATTGACACCAGTTCATCAAATTAAGTAACTTGTAAGCATTCATTTCACTGCACACATTTCTGTTGGTCATAGTAATGCACAATATGTGAGAAGTTGGGACTGTTAGTGTTTGCACGTGTGTTGACAATTCAGCAAGGGACTGGATAACAGCATTGCTGGTTCTAAGGACAATTCCAAAAAATTTCTTGAGTGGACGAGTGGTGGTTTATGGACTTGCTATATTGTCTGCAAGAGTTCTAAGGACAATTCCAAAAACTTTGTGCGTGCACAAGTGGTGGTTATGGACTTGTTATATTAACTGCAAGACTCTTCAATGGTGATTGTGCACCCGCACAGTCACAACAGATGGCTGCTGGCCATCTCTACAAGGACTACAGTGGGTCTGTATCTCTGATGACCCACCAATACCATTATTTCTACAAGGACTACAGTTGGTCTGCACCTCTGGTGGCCCACCAATACCACAATCTCTACCAGGACTACAGTGGGCCTGTCCACCATTTCTACAAGGACTGCAGTGGGTCTGCACCTCTGGTGGCCCACCAATACCATACTCTCTACCAGGACTCCAGTGGGTCTGCTCTGTGATGACCTACCTACCAATCCTCTTCAAAACGTCGAATGACTCTGCTGTGGGTTTGCTCTGTTGTGGCCCATTACCTGTCAGCAAGTCAAGAGTCAGCACTGTCTTTCCGTTGGAAGGACAACACTACTTCTTCAAGACTGCATGGAAATCCACTACTTCCGTGTGCATTGTCTTTTACTGCTCAGACTTTGAAAAAAAAACCTACTGAAATTTTACTGTGATGAACAATCTGGACTGTCTTTATGGACTGTGAGAAAATTTTAGCTTTTGACCAACATTGTATCAATAAGTGTGTGCATTTGATTTCTTTGTTATTGTAATTACGATTATGAAAAATTTTAACAAATATGTATTGCCCACTGCCCAAAACAATTTGTAATTTTTTTTTGTGGGGAGCATGGGGGCTATGTAAGTAGGCTGTTTATGTTTTCTTATTGGCAACGTTACGTAGCGCTCTGTATGAAAATCACTGGCTGTGCTGTGGGCAGTCTGTGGCTAGTTTTCATTGTTGTCTGCCATTGTAGTGTTGGGCAGCGGCAGCTGGGTGTGAACAGCGCGTAGCGTTGCGCAGTTAGAGGTGAGCCGCCAGCAGTGGTGGATGTGTGGCAGGAAATGGTGGAGTTTTGAAATTACATATATTATGACTTTTGATGATATTAAGGTAAATACATTGTTTGTTCTCTATTAAAATCTTTCATTTGCTAACTATCCCTATCAGTAGTTAGTGACTTCAGTAGTTTGGATCTTTTATTTAGCTGGCAGTAGTGGTGCTCGCTGTATTGCAGTAGTTCGGGTAACAAAGATTTTTCTGAGGTAAGTGATTTGTGAAAGGTATAGCTTAAGGTTAGTCAGGGCCATTCTTTTGTAGGGATTTTTGATAGTCAGATTGCGTTGCGCTAAAAATATTGTGTGTCAGGTTAAGCACAGTCATGTATAATTGTTCAAAGGGGACGTTACACATTGCATGTTTATTTATTGGTAGAGTAAAAGGTGTCCAATTGGATGGCATGCCAGTTAGAGTGTAGAGTGCAAATATAACAGTATAAAAATTAGTCAACACAGATGAATTTTATAATGTAAGTCGAAAATTCACGGGTTAAGAAGTTGACATCTGTTTATCTTTGTTTGCTTGCCATCTTTGAAATCAGTTCTGTACTGGAAAGTGCGCTCAAAACCCGAAAGCTAGGTCGTGTAGAAATAACGTTTTGTGAACACGGAAAAGAATGTTTCGTGCACCTACATCAGGCAAAGTGTCCCTCTCGACACACGTAGGAGAGTCCTCTACACGCCGTACGCCGGCTTAAAGCTAGGTTCGAGACGTCTGTGTGCACTCTTCCTGCAACGGATCCTTGCGCCCGTCACGAAAGCAGTGTCTCCCACTACACGGGTAATAAAGCTGCCAGCCAATTACCTGCAGTTCATACTCCACATAAAACCCAGTTATAGTACACTCTAATCTCCTCCTACGACTAAGAACACCGCCAATCAAACTCACTTCTCTGTTTTATGGAGGGAAACATCGCTCGCTATTTCTCGTGAGAAGCTCCGCGAAAGGTCAATTTGCGTGCGCAGTACGTGACCCCCAAACATCCCTCCATACTGAAGGATGTCTTCTTCTCTTGTAAGATGTTATCGCTCCCTACCCCCCCCCCCCCCATTCCAGCACCTGGCTGTTTTTTTAGCTGCAGGATGGCGTCAGCTTCGACTCGCCGGCTCGCCACAGTGAGACTGCCCTTGGAGCCGCAAAGCCGGAGCTTCTACATTGTTTTATTTAGGGTAGTAAAAACATCCCTTTCGGACGAACGCGACACGTCTTCTTTTGCTACCAGTTTTTCAGTCGATCACAGCTTCCTCGGGAACCAGTAACGGTCTTCACTTCCTGCTGCCAGTATCCATCTCAAATTAATTCCCAGGCAGGCAACGCTACAGAAAAATGTTGGTGCGTGGTGCTGCCCAGTATCAAGTAAAGAATCGATCAGTTATCCGATCACCCAGCGTCAATCGCAATCTCACATCGAATAAAATATGCAAACGAACTGGTATAAATTACATGTATGGAGGCAAAATATTGCCACCTTACAAGTTTTCGGTAAGCCCTCGTAATTTCCTCCACAGTTCAGGCACTTCGAACGAAGACGATTGCTGCAGCTGTTTCTTCATAAGAATCTAACCGCTTATTGCGTTTTCTGATGTCAGTTTGCTTTTTTACGGTTCCGTATCTCAGTCGGTAAAAATGGAATCATTCTAGGATCACTTTGTTTTCTGCCCGTCATTTTGTCTGTCTGCCCGGCGGGAAAAGTGATTTTCCACAAGAACAGGTAGACGTATCAAGCTGAAATTTGTCACATAGTGGGATCTACGGTTCGTTTACAGTGCAAAATAAGGTTCCAAGTCAGATCCCACTCATTAACGCCTATACGCCATTTCCCCTTGACCTAGAATTATGCAATTTGGCAAGAAGCTAGGTTCAACAGAATAAGTAATTATATCACACGAAAAACGTATTTTTCTTGCAATATTAACCGACTGCCTCTCCCTCTGTTAAGATCCCTTTCTCTTAGGAACAGTTAAATGTACCAAGTTGAAGTTCACGTCACATACCGAAGTCTACGGCCCCTTGGCGGTGTAAAAATACGAAGCTGCTACGTCAATGAAATCAAAAGATAGGGGTTTTTATATCACGTATTTTGATATCTTGTCAGTATCGATATTGATAACAGTTAAACTTTGTCGAACTTTTTGATTCCCGGGTTGGAACAACTTTACACTTAATTCATTTTGTACGGTGCACACGGTACGCGAATCCTCACACTTACGCGGATTTTTTGTATTACGACGAATATCGTCTGTTTCATACTCCAGAATGATAACTGTGATGGTACTCACGTAAAAAATACTCTACGGCGACATCGATAAGGTCTGGATTACAGTGTTATTTCAAAAAAATCATTGACGATAAAATTTGCATAAAACTTCGGTCGCTGTTGACCGCACAAAAAGTTATCTTTAGATTGGTCCACAATTACTATAACAGTATCAAACATCGAAACAATAATTACTTTCAGAAGCAAATATTTAAAAACAAACGTTAGCAGTCTATCAACAGCCCATCAATTAAGTCAGTATGTAACGCCGGAAATGCATATACTCCTATTTCCATCTATTGTACTATTATTTTTTTCCTTGCTTTGTTACCTCAAGATATGACATTTCTGTCTCTTTGTATATTGTAATTGTTTTACTGTTTGTATATATATATTTATACATTTATGTCGATGTATAATTGGTTTGTTTTGTAAATATTATTTGTATTTTTACGCTGGGTCTTGCCTAGGGAAGACTGCTATCGAACGATTACGTCGATAGGTCGTGTGAAGAATCAAAGTGTGTAGGATCTTTGGTAGTGTTAACTTTGCCGCGTGGAGCGCGGGCTGAGCAGAAGGAGTCTGGCTGGAGTAGCGAGTGGAGCAGGTGTGTTCTGTGACGCTCCCCCGAGTTGCCGCGCTTTCGGGGTTTGGCAGCATGTAATTGCGATCGACTTGCGATGATAGTTTCTGACATGGTGTCGCGGACGGGAAACATTAACTAGCGCACATCAAGAGCCCGTTTCGTCTGGTGACCGTGTCGAGAAGAAGGCGCGCCAACATCCAGCTTCTGCAACAGCGACGGCCGACAATGAGTGACTGTCGCCACCTCCTCGACCGACGGCTTCAAACCTTCAATCAACCGACGAGGAAGACTGGACGCACGTAAAGTTTTAGAACTGTATGGCAGACCTCAGCTTTTCAAACTGTTCCATTTTCGTCACTATAATTACAGCAACTTAGCATGAACTTTTGTTGCTCATTGTCCCAATTGCATTACCAAGCAGAGTCCCTTCCTTTTCCGAAATGAACCCGAGTGTCGTTGAAATTCAAACGCCAGCATTAAAGTAATATAGCTAACTCGTTTTCACTGATTTAATTTCAAAGTTCAATTATGGCATTAATAGCTGGCTACAATATTCAGATTACACAAGCACGAATTAAGAGTGCGAGCTTAGTTACCGTATTTTAGCTTACCTGTGACTGCAGCTCAGCTTGGTACGTACTAAATTTTACTATTGTTAATTGTTCAGAATCATTTAATTCAAGTTCAAAGTTAAATCTCTTCTTTCTAAATTGCGTAGATTCAAGTAGCTTTTGAAATGATTGTTGAGGTAGTCCAAGACTAACCGTATTTTACTGAATTTCGAGGTGCTTCAGAAAGAAAGCTCACTACTAACTTCAGTCACTAAATTAACTTTCGATTTTCCGGTTTTATTAATTCTTTTGCTAAATTAAGTCAGGGTGTAGCGAAATTTATTACTTCTGACAAACTTTCAGTTTTCACACTACACGTGTCAACCTTCAGTTGCCACGCTTCTAGTGCTAATTATATGTGTAATAACCTTTCTTTTTCAGTTACTATAGTAATTGTCCTTAGGACTGGCGACCGTGATTTTCCCCAAATCTCAAATACCTAATTACCGCTAGTTAATTGTTAACGTAACGGCTGCACATTTACTTTCTTTATTAACTTTACCCCTTTTCAAAATTAATTTCCACCAGTTTCATTAGCACATTTCCTTTCATTTAGATGTAACCATTTCCTCCCTCTTTACCGACAGGTTAACTTCGGTGACGATTGCTTTTCCAAAACTCCCATTAGGTACACGCGGTTTCATTTTTCACTGTCATTAAGGTCGGAAAGTGAGGGGGAGGTTACACGTGGCGACCTGGTGACAGGACAATCTTCAATTTTGAGGTTGTTCTGGACACGAATTTTGCATTGTGCAAATCTCGTAACAAAGTATTGGTTACGTACAGGCCGTTACGTCAGCGAGAATAAGTAGTGGGAGTAATCCTAATTATATTTGAGATTTGTCATTTATATTGAAAATTATTAAAATGAGTGAAGGCAACAATTACCAAAATTTGGTAGACTTGGATACGGAACAATCGGTCGAACAGTGGGAAACGCGCACAGCGGTTCCCATTGTTCAGGGGCAGGCGGCTAGCATGAAAGACGCGACCGCCGAAACGCAACAAAGAGCAGAAATGGAATTCCAAACTTTAGAAAATGTTTCGGAATCGGAAGCGAAAATCAAATCTGTACCCCTTGATGATGAATACGGGGGAACATGTATAGAGGAACCAGCTACGGAAGTAAAACCGGTAGTCTCCGGGAATTTAACTGATTTATTGAATGTTTTGAATAATGAAATCAAGAGTCAATCGCAGAAATTATAGCTCTGTCTGCCAAGCAAGAAGCTCAGGCTGCCAAGCAAGAAGCTCAGTCTGAAAAATTGAACGGATGCTAGACAATCAGAACAAAGCTATTAACGTTGTTAACAACAATGTTGGAGTTGTTAACACAAAAGTTGATAAAATCAAAGAAGATATTGTTGTAATTAATACTGAAATCGGTAATCTTAAACAGGAAATGATAGGCGTTCAGGCGGAAATTGCGAGCATAAATACTCGTTTTGATTCCGAAATTAGCAGAATCGAGAAAAGTGTAGGAGAAGCAGTTGCTCCGATCATCGAGAATAAGGTGACGGAACAAATTCAATTAGTGAAAAAAGAGGATCAACAGAAGGTGGAAACTTTAAAGGCTTTAGTGTCCGAAGTAGACACTAAAGTGAGGGAGCAGGCTAATACCTGCGAAGAGAAAAAGAGGGAAGTGGAAAGGCTTGCGACAACCACTTGCCAAGTAATTACGAGAGTGTCGGAATTAGAAAAGAAACTTGACGAAAAACAGAGCTATGTGCCAATCTGTGCACATAGTTCGGAATTGTTGACGAAAGAGGAGCGGTTCGACCCCTTGAAAAAAGGCGGTATACACGCGACGGATTTCATTAAAAACTGTGAAAGAGTTTTACCCAGATCATGGACTAATGAGAGAAAAATTAATGCGGTTATTGATGTGCTGGCTGGTGATGCCAAGCGTTGGGGCTTAAACCTCAACATTACGAACCTGACTTTTGACGAGTTTAAAAAATTGTTTCTGGCTGAATACTGGTCAGAGCAAAAACAGCAAAGTGTCTGGCGCGAATTTGTCGTATCGAGGCCTTTCGATGCGAATTCGCGCGGTTCGATGAGGGAGTTTTGTGAGGGCTGGATGCGCAAGTTGGAATATTTGCGTGATCGCCGCACGGAATCCGAAATAGTCTGGGAACTCTACAAGAAGCTTCCAGATGATACAAAACGCTACGTAGGAAGCAATTACAGGACAATCAATGATTTCCTGGAAAGAGTTGAGGACGAGGACAATTGGCGCAATAATCGCGACAGTGGTAGAGGCCGTGGTAACAACAACGGGTACCACCCGAACCATAACAACGATAACCATGGGAATAATGCATACCGCAGCAATAACAATAATGGTTCGGACTGTAATAACAATCGGTACAATGCAAATAATAACAGGAATGACAGAAACCAGTATCATACTAACGTGATACGGGCTTCACAGAATAGTAATAACGCCAGAGGGTGTGATCAGCCGCCTCAGCAGCATCCGGGGAGCGTATCTGCTGGGACGAGACAGGGAAACCATTAGCCGCGCCGGTGAGGGGCCGAGCGGGCGTGGAGAAATTTTGGCGGCCCAATAACAGGAGAAAACCCAGGTATCGTCATTATGAAAATTCCTTGTGGAATAATCAACGGCGGGAGTGTGTGCCAGTGTTAGGAGAAAGGAGTGCGCCCACAAGTAGTAGATCAGCTGTATACACGGCAGTAGGTAGTACATTCACTGTCAGTGAGAACAATTTAAGTAGTGTTCCGGAAATCGATCATAAAGTGGCAGCTGTAATACCCACAGCGGAACTGGAGATTGAGTTTAATAATGATTCACAAGTGTTGAGAGAAGATCAGATGTCGGATAAAACGTCCGTCATCGAGCGAGGGGATGCAGAGAGGGATGAGGTCTGGTTAAGGCAGTTCGGTCGCTTATACGACGAACTAAGAGATTATAGGGGTCTGTATGGGAGAAGCGTTTATGGGGAGCGCGTGCAATATTTTCCGCGTCTCGTCCCGCAGGAAGATAGTGTTTGTGTAATGATAGAAAGTTCTGGCCCTAATCGGCAGACTTTACTAGAAATAGTTGATGTTAAGGGGGAGCACGAGCAAGATTCGTCGTGTTTCGTCCCGCAGGAGTTAGATGTTGAAGTAGTAACGGAAAGTTCTGGCCCTAACCGGCAGACCTTACCGAAAGTTTCAGTGGTAGAAGTAACCGACCCATCCGACGCAAACCTCCAGTTTAAACATTGTGAAAGTATTAAGGAGAAAGATTACGAGAATTTTAGTGGCAGCCGGATACGATTGGTAGAAAAGCACATAGATTACAGCGTGTATGAGGTTAGGGCTGACGTTATACGGTCGGACGATAGCAGTGTGGGTTGCGCAGATCCAGAGGAAGTAATTGCAGATACTACTGAGCACATTCCTCCAGGTAGATTGGCAGATGAGATCAATCTGGCCAAAGATGAATCAACGAAGGTGACAATTAGTAAATTGATAGCAAAGCAACACTCACTAGTTGACGAGTTACAGGAAAAGGTTTCGGTATTGGAGGCGAAGCTACAGACTAAGCCTCAGGACAAACGTGTTGAAATTAAAACTGTATGTGAACAGAGGCTGAAAAAGCCGCCAGATAAGCCGGATTTAGGATCAAAGCCGGATGGTTTTTTCTGGAATGACCTGGATATAGACGAGGATTTACTGTGGGAAAATAAAGAAACAGTCGAGGACAAGTGTAGATAGATAGTAGTGTCTGTTAATATGCATGACCTACAACTAAACGTGTTGATTTACACCGGTGCAGAATTGAGTGCTGTATCTGCGAAAAATTTGAGTTACTGAAAGACAGACCTGGCATCGTAGTTATGCCAGTAACAGGAGTGAAAATTATCGGTGCTACTGGGAAGGCCAGTAAACCGGTCACAAAACAGATTTTTGTCAACTTCGAGATGTGTGGGGCACGATTTGAACAAGAGTTGGTCGTCGTGCCAGACTTAACTACGGAAGTAATTATTGGGTTAGATTGGCTATTAAAGTACCGTGCAGTGATTAATTGCGAAAGCAAAACTTTGAATGTACGTCACAAGATAAAACAATAGTAGTTAGTTTTGACGAGGCAGGAGACGGTGTGCATAGGCAATACCAGCCTATACACATTGTTAACTGGCCGGATGCCATTGACGTAAGAATGAATTTGAACTGCCGTAACGTGAGGAATTTCGGCATTGACAAAAGTGTAGAAAGTGAATTGGAAGAGATAATCAAATTCCCTCCACGGTTTGACATTAGTATTGGTGTGAAAAAAGATCGTTTGCGAGAAGTAATGAAGCCAAAAGCCGATGCTCGCATACGTCGTCATGACGCTAAAGCGCGTTTTGCTAAGTTTGCAATCGGAGACTTGGTACTTGTAAAAGCTCATGAGAAATCGAGCGAGATAGACCATGAAATCTCTAAATTTAAGTTTGTTTATAATGGACCATATAAAGTCATTGGTATACCTCACACTAATGCTTATTGCTTAGAGTATCCAAGCTCTGGAAAACTATTAGGTATACGGAACATTGTAGACCTGAAATTGTACCAACCAAGGATTGATTAATACCACAGAAAGGGTAATTTGTACAGTATATAAATATAGAGTGTAAGATTTAAGGATGTGCCATGTTGCGATGCTTTTACCTGACCTAGAGGTCATTAGAAAAGTTGTAATTAATAAGTAATTAATTTTGATTAATCAATTTAATTTTAATCAGTTTAATCACGATCTAATCAACTGAAAAATCCAAGCTGCTAGTTTAAGTTTTCAGCTGAGTCACAGTAGATTAAGGAATGTAAATATGATTTTGTAACTTTCTGTAATATTTCATGAATGTGTGTTTTTATTAGTCATTGCCGATGTACTTAGACGCTGTTTTAAGTTTCGGGCTAGTACATGCGTGTGATGATGGACAGTGTTGAGTTATCCACTGTGATAGTGTTTATGGACTCCTTGAGATTACTCGGGAGTGAGTTTTTCCGAAAGAATTCAGTGAAACGGACGTTCTGCAAATGCCGTTACACAGGCGAGTGAGATCAAGCGTGCCGCACAGGCGGGCGCAACAATATTGGCGAGGCAGAGCAGCTGTCGGCTCTTGTGTCGCTGTCGGCTTTTGTGCTGCTGTCGGCATTCTTTGTACTCGCGAGTACGGAATGTGGAGTTGCTTTTCTTCCCGGACTGCTGATGTGAAAGAATTCTGCTGTCAATATTTATGTTTTTTTCGATCTGCTGTATATTATTTTCTTGTTTAGCGTTAATTGGACATGACGAGAAAATTAATTATGAAAAGGTTACATAAAAATGTGTATTCTATGTAATTAATCATTAGTTTGCGTATTTTGATATACCTGTTTTTTATGACCATGTACTCTGATTAATTTTGCAAATAGCATTCCATTTCTTATAGTGTTACGAATTTTAATGATTTTGGAATAGCTAAACCATTTTCTATGTTTTCTATGAATTTTGATATTTTGTCAACCTGTTTTATTTTGTGCAAGATGACAGAGTGGAATAAGATTAGGAGTGCCTCCACTCAATTATTATTGTCTAAAAATTGGTTTATGGTTAATTAGACGAATGCTAAATTTTTTTTGATGTTTTGAGCATATGCATTTCCGCTGTTTCTTCTTTGGGACATTTTCTGAGTCTGTTTACATTACACGAACATCCTCAGACAATGTGGGGCACGTGTAACGCCGGAAATGCATATCCTCCTATTTCCATCTATTGTACTATTATTTTTTTCCTTGCTTTGTTACCTCAAGATATGACATTTCTGTCTCTTTGTATATTGTAATTGTTTTACTGTTTGTATATATATATATTTATACATTTATGTCGATGTATAATTGGTTTGTTTCGTAAATATTATTTGTATTTTTACGCTGGGTCTTGCCTAGGGAAGACTGCTATCGAACGATTACGTCGATAGGTCGTGTGAAGAATCAAAGTGTGTAGGATCTTTGGTAGTGTTAACTTTGCCGCGTGGAGTGCGGGCTGAGCAGAAGGAGTCTGGCTGGAGTAGCGAGTGGAGCAGGTGTGTTCTGTGACGCTCCCCCGAGTTGCCGCGCTTTCGGGGTTTGGCAGCATGTAATTCCGATCGACTTGCGATGATAGTTTCTGACATGGTGTCGCGGACGAGAAACATTAACTAGCGCACATCAAGAGCCCGTTTCGTCTGGTGACCGTGTCGAGAAGAAGGCGCGCCAACATCCAGCTTCTGCAACAGCGACGGCCGACAATGAGTGACTGTCGCCACCTCCTCGACCGACGGCTTCAAACCTTCAATCAACCGACGAGGAAGACTGGACGCACGTAAAGTTTTAGAACTGTATGGCAGACCTCAGCTTTTCAAACTGTTCCATTTTCGTCACTATAATTACAGCAACTTAGCATGAACTTTTGTTGCTCATTGTCCCAATTGCATTACCAAGCAGAGTCCCTTCCTTTTCCGAAATGAACCCGAGTGTCGTTGAAATTCAAACGCCAGCATTAAAGTAATATAGCTAACTCGTTTTCACTGATTTAATTTCAAAGTTCAATTATGGCATTAATAGCTGGCTACAATATTCAGATTACACAAGCACGAATTAAGAGTGCGAGCTTAGTTACCGTATTTTAGCTTACCTGTGACTGCAGCTCAGCTTGGTACGTACTAAATTTTACTATTGTTAATTGTTCAGAATCATTTAATTCAAGTTCAAAGTTAAATCTCTTCTTTCTAAATTGCGTAGATTCAAGTAGCTTTTGAAATGATTGTTGAGGTAGTCCAAGACTAACCGTATTTTACTGAATTTCGAGGTGCTTCAGAAAGAAAGCTCACTACTAACTTCAGTCACTAAATTAACTTTCGATTTTCCGGTTTTATTAATTCTTTTGCTAAATTAAGTCAGGGTGTAGCGAAATTTATTACTTCTGACAAACTTTCAGTTTTCACACTACACGTGTCAACCTTCAGTTGCCACGCTTCTAGTGCTAATTATATGTGTAATAACCTTTCTTTTTCAGTTACTATAGTAATTGTCCTTAGGACTGGCGACCGTGATTTTCCCCAAATCTCAAATACCTAATTACCGCTAGTTAATTGTTAACGTAACGGCTGCACATTTACTTTCTTTATTAACTTTACCCCTTTTCAAAATTAATTTCCACCAGTTTCATTAGCACATTTCCTTTCATTTAGATGTAACCCTTTCCTCCCTCTTTACCGACAGGTTAACTTCGGTGACGATTGCTTTTCCAAAACTCCCATTAGGTACACGCGGTTTCATTTTTCACTGTCATTAAGGTCGGAAAGTGAGGGGGAGTTTACAAGTAAACTTCACAATTCAAGAAAGCAAGCAAACTTTATCTTGTAATGAATTTAAATTTTACTTTACGCAAAAAATGAAGCTCTGCCTCTCTCATACGTTTCACGAGGCCCACTTAAGCAGAGCAGCTGATACCTATCCAGGTCAGTAACCAGTTAACAGTTTCACAATTTAGAAAAGAATCTATGGCACTAGATGTTAATGCTGACTGAGCAGCAGATAAATTGAGATGTAACATAAATTTCCATTTTTATAAACGGCTCGTCGTGTCACAGCCACTGCTTCAAAACTGACAGGTCTTTAGAGTCCAGTATTAGTCTGCGTCAGTCCACAGAAATACAGTACAACATGGTCTCTTACACTTTAAATACATTAGCATAAAATATGTCCTTGAACCAACTAGCACAGTTATTGTTTAAACTTTACTCAGTCTAGCCCCTGCCATGGCCTAATATCAGCGTATGAATAACTGATTCAAAAAGTGAATCTGAACTACAGTAGTTGGTTATATGTAGCATCCTCATTACACAATAGCATTTGGCGGGTATGTTCTGAGGACCTGTCTGGTCCTTAAAATAAAGATGCAAAATATACAACACGAAATTTAATCACCGAGATGGGTAGCAAGAAATGGCTGCATCATTTGGTATTGGAGTGAAAAAAAAAATTGACGGAAATATTTCCAGGTGACCGTACCTGTAGCAAATGTTTCATCAACAAAACAGCTGCATCTCACTTCGCGCATCTGCATCTGTTCTCCAGAGACATATGCAGACAGCCTGCTCCAAGCCACTGTGTTTTCCATTCACACCGTGTGAGCCACTAAGCCCTTTGTCCAGTGTAGTCACCTGTAAACAAACAGCGATGCTCCAAACCTGCGCCCTGCTTACGACAAGCAGCGTACCGTTCTACAGTTTCTGTCAGCAAACCTCTTACATACCCTGCCGCCAAGTTCCTTCTTTCCCCGAACCTCACTCGTTCAACCAGATAAACCAATGTGAAGCAGAGAGATTCCGCCACACGAAGTCTCGCCGACACAGTTCGGCTGTTGCCAACCTAGATCAAAATGCCGCACGCGGCACACAAGCGGAGCGATTATGTACACCAGCCAAGTTTGATCAAAGTCTGGCCCAAGCTCTTTCAACAAAGATCTTCGATAAAAGATGTCTTCAGTGAAAGCTTCCCACATACACTGTCAAAAATCGGACTAAACGGATTTTAAGTAACCTATTTGTATGTTGGCAGCGCTATAGACTGTGTTCATATCGCTGACAGCGCTCTGCGACCACGGAAAGAGATTCTGTGGTTGGGCGGACTAGCAGTTAGCGAGTGGATAGGGAAGTGTATTGACATGATTTTCTTAGTGGAGACTCTGTGTTGGTAGGACACGAATTGTAAAGTGAGATGAAATGATGTGTTTATAAGAAAATATGATGAATGTTGTTGATAATTGGAATTATTGACAACTATTTAATTTTTGGAAGTGGATGTCACATGAATAAGATAAAATTTTCGGAATACACTGTTTGCTCTTCAACAAAATCATTCTTTTTGCTAACCATATGCCTCCAAATTGCTAGAGTCTATAGTAGTTAGATCCTTTTTATTTAGCTGGCTAAAGTTGCTACTGGCTGTAATTGCTGTAGTTCATGTTATGATGATTTTCTGTGAGGTAATGAAAAATAATGAGGTTTGTACCATAGGGATTCGTGATTGTAATGAATTTAGGCAATTAACAGAGTTGGAGTTAGTTTCATATTTCTTTAGCTTCATATTTTTTGGATTTGTATTATCGTTAGGATTTCTTGCAATTCAGGGCCATTCTTTTGCGTTAATTATTGGAAGTCATGTTGTCAATGTACAGCAGTCAGATTGTGTTCAGCTTGTATATTGTGGGTAATGAATGAATACGTTTGTTTGAGATATCTTTGTCAGGGAAAATTCTGTAGGTCATTGTTTGATGAAGAAACAACTAAATTGGTAGTTTCAGGATATGTCTAAAGATCTTTGTCTGTGGCCTTTTATAGTGTTAATACAGCTGCAAAAAGTTCATTATTTTACCATGCGGACGGTTTCAGCTCTTACACTGAAGCAATTCTTTAGTGGAAATTCAAACTGATATTGTAAACACATGATATAATGAGTTTTAACTACGTTACATAATAATATTGTGGAAGTTTCAACACATAAAATTTTAGTTTAAACATCTAAAGATTAAGTACAAAAAATTAAAAATATAGCATTCACTGTGCTGTGGTGACTTCAAATGTTAGGTATATTTAAAAGTGATGTGGCCTTTAGTATCTAGGAAGAATGAAAATATCGACTTGCTTCATCCTTAACATGACTTATATTTTGATACGTTCGTATTTTCAAAATACATTCCATTTTTAAATTACACTCCTTACCAATGAGAGGCTAAAGGTAGTTGTTTAGATTTAATGAAGCAATTTCAGTGGACTGTGCATGCAGATCAAGTGTGAGCGAAAAAAGGAAACTATGGAGGCCTCTAGTATTTCATGGACGCAATGTGGGCTGGTGACAAGATAGGGACAAGGTTTACTAACATCCAAACGCAGCTAAAAACTGGAGAGTGGCTTTAAAGGACACTATCAATAACTGAACTTTTAACTTTAAATCATTTAACGTAGCGTTTCCGCAGCACAACGGAAGCTACATTTATCTGTTTCTCATTTTCTCTACAAAAGCTATATCTTTGTAACGATTTTCATATAGAAACTCCTACATTTCTGTTATGTAAAGTACTTACAATATCAAGCCGGCCGCGGTAGCCGTGCGGTTCTGGCGCTGCAGTCCGGAACCGCGGAACTGCTACGGTCGCAGGTTCGAATCCTGCCTCGGGCATGGGTGTGTGTGATGTCCTTAGGTTAGTTAGGTTTAAGTAGTTCTCAGTTCTAGGGGACTTATGACCTAAGATGTTGAGTCCCATAGTGCTCAGAGCCATTTGAACCATTTACAATATCAATTTCAGATTCCACTAGAAAATTTATTCAGCAGAAAAGCGGAAACCTGTCATGTAGTAACAACTAGAACTGGAGCGGAAATTCATTAATTCAACACGTGGTATTCGCGTTGGAAGGTTAGAATCATAGCTCGCTGTCCACTTACGGTCTAAAAATACATTCGCCATTTTGTTTCTGAGTATGAGACACCGTTTTCCTGGTTACGGTACGTGAATATTTATTCTCTATGGTTATCACACTAAAGAAAATTAATTAATAAAAATAAAGAAGAAAGAGAGAAACACACGACAAAGGAATTATCTCAATGGGCCAGAAAACTGAAGATGTGATATACATGTAGAGATAAACAAATGAATAGAATTAAAAATTGGGTCACTTATTTAAGGGAAAATGCTTCACAGATTGAGCAAGTCAATAATGCGCTGGTCCGCTTCTGGTCTTTATGCAAGCAGTTATTTGGTTTGGCACTGATTGTCAGAGTTGTTGAATGCCCTCCTGAGGGATATCGTGCCAAATTCTGTCAAAATGCCAAAGATTGTCAGAAAACTGAGCTCGTTGGAGGCCTCTGCCAAAAATGCTCCAAACTTCCGCAGTTTAGGAGGGATCCGGCGACCTTGATGGCCAAGGTAGGGTTTGGCAAGGATCAAGGCGAGTAGTAGACCACCGTCTGTGGCTGAGCATTATCTTATTGAGACATAAGCCCAGATGGCTTGCCATGAAGGCCAACAAAACAGGACGTGGAATACCGACAACATTCCGCCGTGCTGCAAGGGTTCCGCAGATGACAACCAAAGGGGTCATGCTACGAAAAGAAATGGCACCCTAGACCATCAGTCCTGGCTATCTGGCTGTATGGTGGGCGACAGTCAGGTTGGTATCCATTGCTATGTGGCACGTCTCCAGAAACGACTTTAGCCTGGAATCTCATTGACTGGAGCATAAATGTCTTCAGTGATTGGTACAGCTTCGAACTGAGCCCCAGTTAACAATAAAACGTAGCTGGAGATCTTGAGCTTCGTCATTTGGCATGATTTGTAGGGAGTACCCCATCTGTGACTTACATGGTCTTACAGACCGTTTGGTTAAATATTTTACTAAATTTTGTAAACTCATATAACATGTTATACTAGACTAGACTGAAGCGCTAAGGAGATGGTATTCATATATCGAGCATGCATAGCTACAGCAACAAAAACTTTTTTTAATAATGACAGTAGAATATTAAAACAAAGTACATTAAAGCCAAAAGTTCGCAGAGGCAATTTATATGTGATTTTAAAACAGACATAATGAATCCAAGTTATATTTAGTTAATCCCCGCATATATTTAACATGGTCGTCAAAAACGTTTTGTTTGTGAAACTGTACTCGTTTAAATCGGGTCTTACTCTAACTCAAAGTAATTCTGTACCGTGTTGCGGCTCGCATTGGTGCCGTTGGTAGGTTGGCATCGTGTAATAGGTATAGTGGCGTCTCGTTTTCTTCTTGTGTTTACTGGCGCCACTACGTTTGCTAGTGTTGTCTGTCTGTGAGTGGCAGCAGCAAGTGTTTTCCGGGACAGAGTGTGGCAGCCAGTTCTGTTGGGATGGAGCAGCAGTGCGGTTCGACAGTACGAGTACATGCTGGGACCGCTGGTGGCATGCATGCACTGCTGGATCCAGGGGCTGTAGTTGTGAGGGTGACCACCTCGTTCTCCACCAGACCCAGGACGTTTGCGTTGAGTGAACATTAACCCAGTAGTGAAACCTCCACCATTTTGAGATCACACCATTTGTTCGCGCGTTGCTGCTCGCAGGGTCACTGAGACGAAGAGCAGTGAGTGGAGTGTTTGGAGCTGGCGAAATTAATTAGACGTCCTCCACCTTCTGTTACTAATCATTGTGTTCCTTGCGTTTATTGACGAAGTTCAACGAGCGGTATTTTTCTGCCTAGTGACCGCTAACGCCCCAGTTACCTGCGCTGGAGGTTAGCGTATTTTCTCGGCAGTGTACCTTTCTTCGCCTTGCCGCTGCTGTCCAGTAAGGCGTGTAGTTCGACAGCCTCCTTGATTGTGGTTCAGATATTTGTTTCTTTTGGACTACTTTGGTCGTAGTATGTCTTTCTGCTTCTGGATGTTCTAAACACCGGATTCTGAAGACACAGTGCTGTCCGCCGGTTCCACCTTGCCTGGGTTATTCCATCATTGTGCTGGTTATCAGACGTTAGGTAGGTGTTGCAAGAGTTTTGGCCAGCGTTTAAACTATTACTAGTTTGAGTTGCCATATGGTTAAGTCAATACAGTCCGCCCCGGTAGCTGAGTGGTCAGCGTGACAGACTGTCAATCCTAAGGTCCCGGGTTCGATTCCCGGCTGGGTCGGAGATTTTCTCCGCTCAGGGACTGGGTGTTGTGTTGTCCTAATCATCATCATTTCATCCCCATCGACGCGCAGGTCGCCGAAGTGGCGTCAAATCGAAAGACCTGCACCAGGCGAACGGTCTACCCGACGGGAGGCCCTAGCCACACGACATTTCCATTTTAAGTCAATACAACTCTTGGCTTCTTGGAGCACTGTCTGAGGCCCACTCCTCTCTTGATTTGGTCGAATTGTGACGATTGTTAATAAGGCCTTCAGCTGTGAATGCAATTTGTCTTAAGAATTTTTAATTAGATATTGTCTCTTAATATGATTGTCCCTTTTTATAATATTTTGGTAAGAATTTGCTATCTAGGCCTTCAGCAATAAAATTGTTATGAGTAATTACTATTGGGACCTCCAGCCAAGATATAATTTGAATTCCTTGTGAATAAGGCCTTCAGCTGTGAATGCAATTTGTGTTAAGAATTTTTAATTGGGTATTGTCTCTTAATAAGATTGTCCCTTTTTTTATAATATTTTAGTTGGAATTTGCTATCTAGGCCTTCAGCCATCAAAGCTGTTTTTTGAGTAATTGCTATTGGGGCCTTCAGCTGACAAATAATTTGAATTTCTTGTCAGTAAGTCCTTCAGCCATGAATGCAATTTGTCTTAAGAATTTTTAATTTGATATTGTGTCTCAATATGATTGTCTTTTTTATAATATTTTAGTGAGAAGTAGCTATCTAGGCCTTTAGCTGTCAAATTGTTTTTGAGTTATTACTATTGGGGCCTTCAGCCGACAAATAATTTGAATTTTTGGTCAATAAGGCCTTCAGCCGTGAATGCCATTGTATAAAGAATTTTTAATTAGATATTGTCTTAACAGTAAAATTTGATAATTGTTCCTTATTTTCAACCTTATATGCAATTGGTTTCAAATAAAGTGTACGTGAATTTAAAAAAAAGAAACAAAGCAACCAACGGTAATTGAGTAACGCCCCGTCCTCACCAAAATCTACCTTTCCCTGAGTAACACGTTTTAGTTTCTAACTTTAAACACCGTCTGTAATATTGTATGTATACAAGCTGATAAATGAAGGCGATGTGTTTCTCACTCGCCCACCTATCGCCGACACTCCTATCTCTGCAATTTTTTGAGCCAAGTTGACAGTTGGCGCCTCGCCTAGCCATAAGATTCGTTACAAGAGACACTGAACTTTATTTTACGAGCTTTAAGTTTAGGTGAATGAATGTTTTAACGTTGCATTACTCTGTTACTTTAATGTTAACTGTAGGTCTGAAAATGGCAGTAGCTGAAACGACATAATAATTAAAGAAACATATTAATTTAAAGAATCCACGATGTTTCCAAACACATGTAGGGAATTTATTCTCTTTACTATCCAGCATCCAGTTACGCTGTCAAAAATAAGTGCGGTCGACGTAGAGACTGCAATAATGTTATTAGAGGACATCGTCGAAAGATCTGATAGTTGTTTTTAGACACATGTAGAATCTGTGAACAAGGAATATGACTGTGTTCTCTTACTAAATGACGAGAGAGCAATTAGTAAGATTATTTTGACACAGTGAAATTGTGCTGGGATGACATCGTGCAGAATCTTTTTAGAAGAGAAACCAAACTATATCTCTGAATAATGTAGATCAATTATCCGTCTCACAACGAAATGTCTGTAGAATAACTTATTGGATTATGTAGTTAATTACAGACGCATTGCGGGTATTAGGTAAACAGCTTCATCATATGCTAGACGTCGTCTGTTTATAAATTGTCTGACTACTTGCGTTCAAATTATATACTGTTTCAGAACATCACAATCGCATTACTGTTGAGTAATTACAAATTATCTGATCTCCTAGCGTTGTTGTTGTTGTTGTGGTCTTCAGTCCTCAGACTGGTTTGATGCAGCTCTCCATGCTACTCTATCCTGTACAAGCTTCTTCATCTCCCAGTACCTACTGCAACCTACATCCTTCTGAATCTGCTTAGTGTATTCATCTCTTGGTCTCCCCCTACGATTTTTACTCTCCACGCTGCCCTCCAATATTAAATTGGTGATCCCTTGATGCCTCAGAACATGTCCTACCAACCGATCCCTTCTTCTGGTCAAGTTGTGCCACAAACTTCTCTTCTCCCCAATCCTATTCAATACTTCCTCATTAGTTATGTGATCTACCCATCTAATCTTCAGCGTTCTTCTGTAGCACCACATTTCGAAAGCTTCTATTCTCTTCTTGTCCAAACTATTTACCGTCCGTGTTTCACTTCCATACATGGCTACACTCCATACAAATACTTTCAGAAATGACTTCCTGACACTTAAATCTATACTCGATGTTAACAAATTTCTCTTCTTCAGAAACGCTTTCTTTGCCATTGCCAGTCTACACTTTATATCCTCTCTACTTCGACCATCATCAGTTATTTTGCTCCCCAAATAGCAAAACTCCTTTACTACTTTAAGTGTCTCTTTCCTAATCTAATTCCCTCAGCATCACCCGACTTAATTCGACTACATTCCATTATCCTCGTTTTGCTTTTGTTGATGTTCATCTTATATCCTCCTTTCAAGACACTGTCCATTCCGTTCAATTGCTCTTCCAGGTCCTTTGCTGTCTCTGACAGAATTACAATGTCATCGGCAAACCTCAAGGTTTTTATTTCTTCTCCATGGATTTTAATACCTACTCCGAATTTTTCTTTTGTTTCCTTTACTGCTTGCTCAATATACAGATTGAATAACATCGGGGAGAGGCTACGACACTGTCTCACTCCCTTCCCAACCACTGCTTCCCTTTCATGTCCCTCGACTCTTATAACTGCCATCTGGTTTCTGTACAAATTGTAAATAGCCTTTCGCTCCCTATATTTTACACCTGCCACCTTTAGAATTTGAAAGAGAGTATTCCAGTCAACATTGTCAAAAGCTTTCTCTAAGTCTACAAATGCTAGAAACGTAGGTTTGCCTTTCCTTAATCTTTCTTCTAAGATAAGTCGTAAGGTCAGTATTGCCTCACGTGTTCCAGTATTTCTACGGAATCCAAACTGATCTTCCCCGAGGTCGGCTTCTACTAGTTTTTCCATTCGTCTGTAAATAATTCGTGTTAGTATTTTGCAGCTGTGGCTTATTAAACTGATTGTTCGGTAATTTTCACATTTGTCAACACCTGCTTTCTTTGGGATTGGAATTATTACATTCTTCTTGAAGTCTGAGGGTATTTCGCCTGTTTCATACATCTTGCTCACCAGATGGTAGAGTTTTGTCAGGACTGGCTCTCCCAAGGCCGTCAGTAGTTCCAGTGGAATGTTGTCTACTCCGGGGGCCTTGTTTCGACTCAGGTCTTTCAGTGCTCTGTCAAATTCTTCACGCAGTATCGTATCTCCCATTTCATCTTCATCTACATCCTCTTCCATTTCCATAATATTGTCCTCAAGTACATCGCCCTTGTATAGGACCTCTATATACTCCTTCCACCTTTCTGCTTTCCCTTCTTTGCTTAGAACTGGGTTTCCATCTGAGCTCTTGATATTCATACAAGTGGTTCTCTTATCTCCAAAGGTCTCTTTAATTTTCCTGTAGGCAGTATCTATCTTACCCCTAGTGAGATAAGCCTCTACATCCTTACATTTGTCCTCTAGCCATCCCTGCTTAGCCATTTTGCACTTCCTGTCGATCTCATTTTTGAGACGTTTGTATTTCTTTTTGCCTGCTTCATTAACTGCATTTTTATATTTTCTCCTTTCATCAATTAAATTCAATATTTCTTCTGTTACCCAAGGATTTCTAAGAGCCCTGGTCTTTTTACCTACTTGATCCTCTGCTGCCTTCACTACTTCATCCGTCAAAGCTACCCATTCTTCTTCTACTGTATTTCTTTCCCCCATTCCTGTCAATTGTTCCCTTATGCTCTCCCTAAAACTCTGTACAACCTCTGGTTCTTTCAGTTTATCCAGGTCCCATCTCCTTAAATTCCCACCTTTTTGCAGTTTCTTCACTTTTAATCTACAGGTCATAACCAATAGATTGTGGTCAGAGTCCACATCTGCCCCTGGAAATGTCTTACAATTTAAAACCTGGTTCCTAAATCTCTGCCTTACCATTATATAATCTATCTGATACCTTTTAGTATCTCCAGGGTTCTTCCATGTATACAACCTTCTATCATGATTATTAAACCAAGTGTTAGCTATAATTAAGTTGTGCTCTGTGCAAAATTCTACCAGGCGGCTTCCTCTTTCATTTCTTAGCCCCAATCCATATTTACCTACTACGTTTCCTTCTCTCCCTTTTCCTACACTCGAATTCCAGTCACCCATGACTATTAAATTTTCGTCTCCCTTCACTATCTGAATAATATCTTTTATATCATCATACATTTCTTCAATTTCTTCGTTATCTGCACAGCTAGTTGGCATATAAACTTGTACTACTGTAGTAGGCGTGGGCTTCGTGTCTATCTTGGCCACAATAATGCGTTCACTATGCTGTTTGTAGTAGCTTACCAGCATTCCTATTTTCCTATTCATTATTAAACCTACTCCTGCATTACCCCTATTTGATTTTGTGTTTATAACCCTGTAGTCACCTGACCAGAAGTCTTGTTCCTCCTGCCACCAAACTTCACTAATTCCCACTATATCTAACTTTAACCTATCCATTTCCCTTTTTAAATTTTCTAACCTACCTGCCCGATTAAGGGATCTGACATTCCACGCTCCGATCCGTAGGACGCCAGTTTTCTTTCTTCTGATAACGACATCCTCTTGAGTAGTCCACGCCCGGAGATCCGAATGGGGGACTATTTTACCTCCGGAATATTTTATCCAAGAGGACGCCATCATCATTTAATCATACAGTAAAGCTGCATGCCCTCGGGAAAAATTACGGCCGTAGTTTCCCCTTGCTTTCAGCCGTTCGCAGTACCAGCACAGCAATGCCGTTTTGGTTATTGTTACAAGGCCAGATCAGTCAATCATCCAGACTGATGCCCTTGCAACTACTGTAAAGGCTGCTGCCCCTCTTCAGGAACCACACGTTTGTCTGGCCTCTCAACAGATACCCCTCCGTTGTGGTTGTACCTACGGTACGGTCATCTGTATCGCTGAGGCACGCAACCCTCCCCACCAATGGCAAGGTCCATGATTCATGGGGGGGGGGTATTTTAAGGAAAATGTTTACACAATGATTTAGAAATTTGTTTATGGCATCTCGGAACAATGTCCTGTATTCATGAAAAAGTTGTACAAGCTCACTTACAGCCCTGGACCCAATGATAAACATGACAAGTACTAAAACTAATTTTTCAAGGAGACTTGCCATCAGGTTGGAATATGATTATTACATCTTCCAGCAATGAGAGACTAACAGCTACTGCGTCTTGATTTACTGAGAGCGCGAGACGTTAACGATTACTGAACATAAACTGCAGATACATTACCGCAAAACACACATGCAAGAAACTCCCTCAAATGCACTGGAAAGAGATATTGTCGCAGAAGAAGCCGAGTAGCGCAGTTGCCGTAGTGTAGTGGTTATGATATTAGATTGTTGCATGGAGGGTCGTGAGTTCAAAACTCACCTTAACTGAAACATTATCATTTCTATCTTCGGTTCGAGTTTATTCTAGAAGTATCCAAAAATGACAAGATTCACTGTACTGGAATGTTCTGTAGCTGTATACTATACAGGGTGTTACAAAAAGGTACGGCCAAACTTTCAGGAAACATTCCTCACACACAAATAAAGAAAATATGTTATGTGGACATGTGTCCGGAAACGCTTAATTTCCACGTTAGAGCTCATTTTATTAGTTCTCTTCAAATCACATTAATCATGGAATGGAAACACACAGCAACAGAACGTACCAACGTGACTTCGAACACTTTGTTACAGGAAATGTTCAAAATGTCCTCCGTTAGCGAGGATACATGCATCCACCCTCCGTCGCATGGAATCCCTGGTGCGATGATGCAGCCCTGGAGAATGGCGTATTGTATCACAGTCGTCCACAATACGAGCACGAAGAGTCTCTACATTTGGTACCGGGCTTGCGTAGACAAGAGTTTTCAAATGCCCCCACAAATGAAAGTCAAGAGGGTTGACGTCAGGAGAGCGTGGAGGCCATGGAATTGGTCCGCTTCTACCAATTCATCGGTCACCGAATCTGTTGTTGAGAAGCGTACGAACACTTCAACTGAAATGTGCAGGAGCTCCATCGTGCACGAACCACATGTTGTGTCGTACTTGTAAAGGCACATGTTCTAGCAGCACAGGTAGAGTATCCCGTATGAAATCATAATAACGTGCTCCATTGAGCGTAGGTGGAAGAACGAAACTAAAATGAGCTCTAACATGGAAATTAAGCGTTTCCGGACACATGTCCACGTAACATATTTTCTTTATTTGTGTGTGAGGAATGTTTCCTGAAAGTTTGGCCGTACCTTTTTGTAACACCCTGTATAATATGTGTTCTGGCCGGAGGCAGTTCGCTCCGCGCTCTTGTATGTGAAAGTGCTGAATAAACCTTCGTTAAGTGAAGTTAGTGTTCGTCATTCACCTGCTTACACCTTCCTCTACGTGACAATATAACGATAGAAAAAGATAGGAAGACCATTGCAGAAATATCGTTTTATGGTTTATGGATCGTGAGAATATAGGACTTTATGAATGCAAACAACACAAGATCTTCATGTACAACAGGAAATGAGCCTGAACTTAATACGTTGGTCCCAGCTTGTAATATTAAAATACGCCAAACAGGTTGTTGATTATTGCTGGTAATGGGAATTCAATGGATTTTTATAACCACATTTCAAGTGTATTGCAAAAATAATTTTATCTTACATGCAACAAAAGGAAGACGTATCTGTTCCTGGAACAGTTCATGGGTGTACTGCCAGTTCACGATGTCCAACTGCCCTGCGGTAGCATGGATGTACAGGGTGTTTCAAAAATGACCGGTATATTTGAAACGGCAATACAAACTAAACGAGCAGCGATAGAAATACACCGTTTGTTGCAATATGCTTGGGACAACAGTACATTTTCAGGCAGACAGACTTTCGAAATTACAGTAGTTACAATTGTCAACAACAGATGGCGCTGTGGCCTGGGAAACTCTATAGTACGATATTTTCCACATATCCACCATGCGTAGCAATAATATGGCGTAGTCTCTGAATGAAATTACGCGAAACCTTTGACAACGTGTCTGGCGGAATGGCTTCACATGCAGATGAGATGTACTGCTTCAGCTGTTCAATTGTTTCTGGATTCTGGCGGTACACCTGGTCTTTCAAGTGTCCCCACAGAAAGAAGTCACAGGGATTCATGTCTGGCGAATAGGGAGGCCAATCCACGCCGCCTCCTGTATGTTTAGGATAGCCCAATGCAATCACACGATCATCGAAATATTCATTCAGGAAATTAAAGACGTCGGCCGTGCGATGTGCCCGGGCACCAACTTGCATAAACCACGAGGTGTTCGCAGTGTCGTCTAAGGCAGTTTGTACCGCCACAAATTCACGAAGAATGTCCAGATAGCGTGATGAAGTAATCGTTTCGGATCTGAAAAATGGGCCAATGATTCCTTTGGACGAAATGGCGGCTCAGACCAGTACTTTTTGAGGATGCAGGGACGATGGGACTGCAACATGGGGCTTTTCGGTTCCCCATATGCGCCAGTTCTGTTTATTGACGAAGCCGTCCAGGTAAAAATAAGCTTCGTCAGTAAACCAAATGCTGCCCACATGCATATCGCCGTCATCAATCCTGTGCACTACATCGTTAGCGTATGTCTCTCGTGCAGCAATTGTAGCGGCGCTGAGGGGTTGCCGCGTTTGAATTTTGTACGGATAGAGGTGTAAACTCTGGCGCATGAGACGATACGTAGACGTTGGCGTCATTTGGACTGCAACTGCAACACGGCGCACGGAAACCCGAGGCCGCTGTTGGATCACCTGCTGCACTAGCTGCGCGTTGCCCTCTGTGGTTGCCGTATGCGGTCGCCCTACCTTTCCAGCACGTTCATCCGTCACGTTCCCAGTCCGTTGAAATTTTTCAAACAGATCCTTTATTGTATCGCTTTTCGGTCCTTTGGTTACATTAAACCTCCGTTGAAAACTTCGTCTTGTTGCAACAACACTGTGTTCTAGGCGGTGGAATTCCAACACCAGAAAAATCCTCTGTTCTAAGGAATAAACCATGTTGTCCACAGCACACTTGCACGTTGTGAACAGCACACGCTTACAGCAGAAAGACGACGTACAGAATGGCGCACCCACAGACTGCGTTGTCTTCTATATCTTTCACATCACTTGCAGCGCCATCTGTTGTTGAAAATTGTAACTACTGTAATTTCGAAAGTTTGTCCGCCTGAAAATGTACTGTTGTCCCAAGCATATTGCAACAAACGGTGTATTTCTATCGCTGCTCGTTTAGTTTTTATTCCCGTTTCAAATATACCGGTCATTTTTGAAACATCCTGTAGGCGTTCCATCCACTCTGGCTGCCTGTTCGCTGGGTTCGATGAGCGTTTTCTTAATTAGACCGAGTGCTGCTTGCCAAGGCTTGCTGAGATTAAAGTCGCAGTGTCCGTTGATGAGACTGACACTGGTACGTGTTTCGAAGGCCACTCTAACAATGCTCGACGTGTTTGCTAAATACTGGTGCGTCCGCATTCTACCGCCTGAATCTCGGATTGGGAGTACTATTCGACCGCCTGCTTCTTAGGATACAGTTATCGACTGTCCTGCCACATTGTAACGGAATCCGGTACACTTTGGCCATCCGTTAACCGAGGTCATCTTTGACTCAGTAAGGTGCGTGTTTTATTGGGCGGCCAAAGAACAATCTTACTCGGTACTTTCTTAGTATTCTCCCGATTTTCCCAACTGTGCGCTGGTGTGTGGTGTAAATGAAGTGGCTGCCTTTTTCTCCGGAACTTCGTCTGTCTAGACAGCTTGTACTGTAGTGGTGGGTCGTGGAACGCGCATGATCTGACATTCCAAGTAACCGTTTTTCCAGAACATTGTTATGAGATGTTTTAGTTCCTGGGTGAGCTCTCTTGCATCTCAGATGAGCGCGCAGTGTACTAGCGCCTGAGCACCCTATTATTCAGCGCAGTTCTTGTTTTTAGTCATTCGTCTGTGGTTTGTGATCGGCGACTTCCCACAGAGGCAAATCATGCGGGTATCCAACGTGACCAGCAATGCTTTTTACTAAATTTTTCCCCTTCTGTTTCTATTCTAACCGCAGAATACACGCTCGTAATTATAATTTCAGCGGTGAAGGCTACATGGTGACACAGCATAAACGATCAGCAATCCAGTAACCTAAATCTCTACCTGAAAGTACTGTTTCAATTTCTTTTCACTCGCACCACAGAAATTACCTAACACATAACATTTTTAAAACATACGCCACAATGTTTTTACGTTACAAGGATTTTACGGCACGCCTACAACCGGAAACCAATTCCCCCTTCCCCCTTCCCTTCCCACTGTCCCTCTCCCAACCATTACCCACTCTTAGTCTTCCTGTTTCGTAAACAGGCAAGTTCTTTGCTATACTACAAATATTGATCTCTACATGTTTAGCTCTCCCTTGGTAAACCCACAGTATATGAACTTCTGTTATGACGTATACGACAACGGAGTGTCTCCACGCTCCTTAAGTAGTTAGACTTGTATACTTTGTCTTTTAAGCTGAATTATATTTATATGATGTGGTACTGAGTGTTGCCCGAAAACAAGAGATAAAGGTATCGTTAGGAATGCTTCAGGGAACTGCGATAGGTCCGCTCTTGCCCTCTGTATACATAAATGACCTGACGGACAAGGTGACCAACGATGTGCGTCTATCTGCTGATAACGCTGTGGTATACTGGACAGTGTTGTCGTTGACTAAATGTAAGAGGATGTAAAACGACGTAGACAAAAATTATAGTGGGTATGATAAATGGAAGCTTGCTATAAACGTAGGAAACTGGAAGTTAGGGAAACTGAATAGGAAAAACTATCCCACAATGTTCAGCTACAGTATTAGTAATTTACGGTCACGAAAACCGACAACGAGTGGAAGAGCAGTGTGTTGACTTCATGTCTCTCCGATCCGCTCCAGTGACGCCTATGTACTGAAGATGACACGGCGGTGCCGGCCGCGGTGGCCGTGCGGTTCTGGCGCTGCAGTCCGGAACCGCGGGACTGCTACGGTCGCAGGTTCGAATCCTGCCTCGGGCATGGGTGTGTGTGATGTCCTTAGGTTAGTTTGGTTTAAGTAGTTCTAAGTTCTAGGGGACTTATGACCTCAGATGTTGAGTCCCATAGTGCTCAGAGCCATTTGAACCATTTTTTGACACGGCGGTCGGTTGGTACCTCTGGGCCTTCCAACGCCTGACCGGACGGAGTTTAGTTTCTTTCTGTTAGTCGTGTACTGCTTGACACACCCGCCTCAGTTAAATATGTAGTCGTAACGTTCAAAAGCGATATGAAATGGAACGAGCACGTACGGACGATAGTAGGGAAGGTGAATGCTCGAATTCGGTTTACTGTAAGAATTTTAGAAAAGTGTGGCTCAATTGTAAAGAAGATCGCATGAAGAATGCGGTGTCACCGCCAGACACCACTCTTGCTAGGTGGTAGCCTTTAAATCGGCCGCGGTCCGCTAGTATACGTCGGACCCGCGTGTCGCCACTGTCAGTGATTGCAGACCGAGCGCTGCCACACGGCAGGTCTAGTGAGACGTCCTAGCACTCGCCCCAGTTGTACAGCCGACTTGCTAGCGAAGCTACTCTGACAAATACGCTCTCATTTGCCGAGACGATAGTTAGCATAGCCTTCAGCTACGTCATTTGCTACGACCTAGCAAGGCGCCATGATCAGTTTATATTGAGATTATATAATGTATCAACAAGAGCGACGTTCACCAATTGTGAATTAAAGTTAAGTATTCTACCAGTTACTCTTGTCTGGCTAGTCTTATTTCTCTGACCTGTTCCAGACCTCACGCCAGCCTGCGTGAGCTTAAACGCGTGCCTTTCGGCTACCCGTCCTAGTGGATTGGCTATCGTGTCAGTCCACTACAAAGAACATATTGGGTTGGGACCTAGTACTGTGTTTGGGATTCCCACCATGTCGGATTAATTGGAGAGTCGTTGAAAATTTCATAAAATCGAATTTCTTTTGCTTCAGAATGTACTTTGGGATATGTACTATAATCTAGTGTTCATTCCAAGTCCGCCAACGACTCCGTTTCCGAGTTAGAAGGCAATTTGTTGTAAAGGTGTCTACAGAAACCATTCACAGAGGGAAAAAGGTAGTCAACATCGTGGGCCAAGTGGCAGCATTTAAAATCAACGACGACCTAACGGGAATTACGAAAATTATGAACGTGCTCGAACTTGAGGTCGGATCTACCTGTTACAACTTCTGTACAAAAGCGGACTATCGAACGAACGGAGCAGCTGATGAAAGAGTCTTCCAAAGAGGCCTCAGGACCACCATGGTAACAAAGAAGATGGAGATGGACCTCTCTTTTTGGATCTTGAAGGATTGATGTAAAACTTAACCCACATTTTAAACGAATTCTTCTCGAAACCGTGTTTTTTCAATTTGGCCGAAAACATAACTTGGGAAGGGTACATACGATTTTCATCGGAATTTGATACCGGCATTCTAAATTGAATTCTCTATCAGAGTGCGCAGACATTTTGCCATATTTTCAATAGAGTATGTTCGGTGCACACTTTTGTCTCGATGTTTTGTGCGAAGAAATGGCTGTTTTGTTTTGTTTTGTTAGAACGTAATATTTTCAGTTGGCCTTTGTACGGAGACAGAAAAATATTGAAAATGACTCATTAAAAATTAAATTGTTACGGTTCCAATAGGATAGCTTGGGGGATTACCGGCGATGACCAATGTTCTAGCTGCAAGGGGTCTTTTCAAATGGCGCAACAGTTAGAGGGGCGTCCGATGTGGAGAGAAAAATGACGTCTCAAAGGCAAAGGTATAAGGAATAAACACATATCATCAGATTTAGCATTACTTCTCATTTTACTTGAGAAAAACTACGAAAGTCACTTATTTTTCATGTGTTCAAAAAGGGATATCCTCTGAAAGGAAGACATCGAAGCAATTCAGAGGCGTCGTGATAGTTTTGTTACCAGCAGTTTTGATAAACACATGACTATTATGCAGATGCTTCTGACCTCAAATGGGTATCCCTGGAGCGAAGATTATGTTTTTTTTTCCATGGAGCACTATTGAGAAAAGTAGAGCACCGGCATTTGAAACTGTCTACAGAACGATTCTATTACCGCTACAGTACATTTCGCATAAGGACGACTAAGGTAAGAGAAGAGAAATTAGCGTTCTCTCGCTCTGTTTGCGAGTATGACTGGAAAGAAACGATTACCTGTCTATACGATTGTCACGGACATTATGGCGCTTGCTCGGAGTATCTGGGTAGATGCAGATGTACAAGTTCAAGCTGCAACGTCCCGTCGACGAAAAAGACATACTCGGGCCACAAGCTCGAACTTCAAGAGATGAGGCAGAAGACCCGCCTCTTGTTCATGCCTAATTTCGGTTTAATGGAGTTACGGAAACAAAGGAAAATGGACATTTGGAAAACGAGACGTGGACTACGGATTTGCTCTTCCTAAAACGAGCTATGTGTTTCAATGACATTTAGTTATCTTTGCTGAGGCATTAATTGAGAAACTATCTGTGATAAATGCCAGTAAAGGCTATTGCGAAATCGGTTTATAGCTCTTGATGTCGTTCCAGTTCTATCCAAAAACGAGTACTCCAAAAGATCATATAGTTGACAGTAATAAATAAAATAACCAAATGTAGAATAATAGTTACTAGAGTCAGAAGAACCCTTTTCGATAGCCGTAAATTAATTCACCTTAAACTAATCCAACTGTAATTAGGTCACCTACAAAATGTAATGACTTTAACATACCAAATAGAGACAGTATTATAGGATTAATATTTTGTCTTCACTATAACCGTAATTTCATGTATATTGTGGCTTAAACACAAAAACTCTGACATTATCTTGTGACTGGTAGGCTTGACAACTTGCAACATACACTATACGAGAAATGCTGCTATGTTGCATATGCAATGATGTAATATATGTTTTGGAAAATTTTACTCAGTGCACAGGTGCATAGGAAGTTAGGGCTGGCAGTCCCGAATTCGATGGTGTGTAAAAGAAATCATAAAACCATCCCTGTAGCCAAAGGCTATATTATTTATGTGGTAACTGCTAATGCACTATCCACTAAAGCTGATAGTCAAGACCCAGTAATGATTTCTCATTCATATTGGGTTGATGTCAGGTGCTAAAGAGAGATGAAAAGTAGTAATAATAGACTACTTATTAATTAAAAAGTGATCCTCATAACTGTTAGTACTTTTACCCAATGTCAGTCTACGGCTTCATGCAAAAATGTTTGTGGTTGCTTGCGGAAACAAGTTTATATCAGGGCCCGACCACAAGCTGTCAAAGTTGTCTCGAATACGCTGCAGAAGTTTCGCTGGGCAGCCCTTACACATCCACCATACCGCAACTATCTCTCCCTATGCCATTTCCATATCTTTGGAGACCTGAAGAAAGACATTCCTAGCCGTCGATTTGCTTCAGATAAAGAAGTGCACGACTCGATACAATCACGGTTCCGTAGGCAACCGCCACCATTTTTCCATGAGGGCGTTGACGATCTTGTTTCACAGTGGGATAAATGTATTAACGGTTATGGCGATTTTTTTGAAATAGTAAACAGTTTACGTACTTTTTTTTCCATCTGTCTCATTTTCATTTCACTGACCGTTACACATCGTGTTTTGATACAGGTAGCGCTATTTAACAACGTTAAACAACCGTTCCTTAAGTATATATGACGGTAGTATCTGTTCCCGAAAGAACAGTTATCGTAGATGACCATGCAGCTTTGCTAGAATGAATTGATAATTAAATGGACACACTAGCTGCAACCAGGCGTTGATATACTTCATTGGGTACATGTTGAAAATGTGTGCCCCGACCGGGACTCGAACCCTGCATCTCCTGCTTACACGGCAGACACTCTATTCATCTGAGCCACCGAGGGCACAGAGAATAGTGCGCCTACGGGGACTTTTCCCTTGCACGCTCCCCGTGAGACGCACATTCCCAACATGTCGACACCACTACATTCGTAGTGCGCCTAATAGATGTTTGCCCATCATACTCATTACTCGTGGCAGATTGATCTACGAAGTCCCATACGAGCTCGGGCATAGCGTGTGCGTTCGCACAAGAAGGTAAATGACAAGGAAGCCATATGATAACTATATGCGACGGTAGTATCTGCTCCCGAAAGAACAGTTACCGTAGATGGCCATGCAGCTTTGCTAGAGTAAAATGATGTAAGCAGGAGATCCCGGGTTCGAGTCCCGGTCGGGGCACACATTTTCAACATCTCCCCAATGAAGTATATCAACGCCTGGTTGCAGCTAGGGTGTCCATTTAATTATCATTTCGTTCCTCAAGTGTCTGCCGAAATATTCGGTGACTGATGACACCGTACATCAGAATTATTTGTTTGAAAGTATTGGAAATACACTGACGGAAAAAAATCACAACACAAAAGAATAATAAATGCAGAGTAATGAAATTACGGGAATATCTGTGTCTAGGTAACATATTTAAGTGATTAACATTGCAAGATAACAGATTAATGAGATCGCGAGGTACGTGTTGCAATTGTGAAATGCTGGTACATTAATAACCGGTATAACGGCCAGGATGTTGAATGCAAGCTTGCAAAAGTGCATGTATTTTGTTGTACAGGCGCCGGATGACAGTCTATGGGATGGAGTTCGCCACGCGGGATTAGTCGAGCGGTCTAAGGCGCTGCAAAAAGAAAATGGTTCAAATGGCTCTGAGCACTATGGGACGTAACTTCTGAGGTCATCAGTCCCCTAGAACTTAGAACTACTTAAACCTAACTAACCTAAGGACATCACACACAGCCATGCCCGAGGCAGAATTCGAGCCTGCGACCGTAGCGGTCGCGCTGATCCAGACTGTAGCGCCTAGAACCGCACGGCCACTCTGGCCGGCTAAGGCGCTGCAGTCGTGGACTGTGCGGCTGGTCCTGGCGGAGGTTCGAGTCCTCCCTCGGGCATGGGTGTGTGTGTTTGCCCTTACGATAATTTAGGGTAAGTAGTATGCAAGCTTAGGGACTGATGACCTTAGAAGTTAAGTCCCATAAGATTTCACACACATTTTTTTGGGATGGAGTTCTATTCTTGTTCTCTTCCACGGTCAGTACAGGGACGGTTAATGCTGTTTGTGGACGAGGCTGGGGTCGTCGTCCAACGATGTCCCATATGTGCTCGACTGGTGACAGATCTGTTGATCGAGCAGGCCAAGGCAACATGTCGAAACTGGTTGAGCATGTTGGGACCTTTGACTCAGGGGACCTTTGCAAGACAACAACCATCTGCACGAACAGTTCGACGACGTTTGCAGTAGCATGGACTATCAGCTCGGAGACTGTGGCTGTGGTTACCCTCGACGCTGCATCACGGACAGGACCGCCTGCGATGGTGTACTCAACGACGAACTTGGGTGCACGAAAGGCAAAACGTAATTTTTTCGAATGAATCCAGGTTCTGTTTACTGCATCATGATGGTCGCATCCGTGTTTGGCGACATCGCGGTGAACGCACATTGGATGCGTGTATTCGTCCTCGCCAATCTGGCGTATCACCTGGCGTGATGGTATGGGGTGCCATTGGTTACACGTCTCGGTCACCTCTTGTTCGCATTGACGGCACTTGGAACAGTGGACGTTACATTTCAGATGTGTTACGACCCGTGGCTCTACGCTTCATTAGATCCCTGCGAAACCCTACATTTCAGCAGGACAATGCACGACTGCATGTTGCAGGTCCTGTACGGGCCTTTCTGCATACAGAAAATGTTCGAGTGCTGCCCTGGCCAGCGCGTTCTCCAGATCTCTCACCATTTGAAAACGTCTGGTCAATGTTGGCCGAGCAACTGGCTCGTCACAATACGCCAGTAACAACTCTTGGTGAACTGTGGTATCGTGTTGAAGCTGCATGGGCAGCTGTACCTGTACACGCCATTGAAGCTCTGTTTGAGTCAATGCCCAGGCGTATGAAGGCCGTTATAACGGCCAGAGATGGTTGTTCTGGGTACTGATTTCTCAGGATCTATGCATCCAAATTGCGTGAAAATGTAACCACAAAATGTACATCGTCGACACTCTAGAAATGTTAAAACGAAAAATTAAAATGCACCATGAACGCCGAATGAAAAATGGCGCGCCACAGTGATCGCGAAGGTTTGTACTATGAAGATCCAAGGCGAACTCATCGGGAGTTACATACCATGCAGGACGTTCAACTAGGCATACACACTTAAGGAATGCATATAGAGTCATATCGGTACAACAGGTTGATGAGAACTATAGGAATGTGATGGCGTGCAACTAAATGAGAAATAATCTATCGGGGAACTTATCGTGAAGCTGGCTATCCCTTAAGGCGTAGCTGCAGACAGGGCTATAATATGTTTTATAGGCACGGAAAAAACAAACATCCAGAGTCTGAATTTGTCCACTAGTTCCCGGCGGTGTGAGCTACAAAATCACACACTTTTTAGAAGGGATAGTTCGCTCTAAGAACTACGATTTGTATACGCAGAGCAGCAACCTAGTAAGAGCAAGTTATTTTGACCATCTGTTGTCCAAAAGAAGTGCTCATACCATAATTTTATTTCTCTTATGCCCATTTTGCCCTTCTTCATTACTGTAACGTAATTATTCCCTACTATTCTTGCAAGATCATTCACACGAGAAAGAATCGTAACGGGCAGAGCACTTCCAACTTCTCGCAGACAATAAATAACTTTCCAGCCAAGTTATCATCCAGATAAACAGTCGGCATAATTGTACACGTACTCGTCAAGACATTAATGCTAGTTGCTCTCGATACGTCTCACTTTGTACCTCTAATTTCCAGGGTTCCTTTCATATTCATTTCTTCTTCAAATCCCGATTGGTCTAGTTTAAAATAAATTCTATTCTGAAGGATGGGATAAATTTGTGTACCTCATCGCCAAATTTTCGGTTTGCTGTTCATCGTCAATGTTACGCTTTGTTTGAAACATCATTATCTTACGTCTTTGAATTCTGTAGCACTGTTTGAAATTATGCAACCGTTAACTACTTCCTTTGAAGTCGCTATAATCTATGTCTCGCACAATTTGGCATGCATAAGGTAATAGGTCGCTGTCATTCGCATCATATACACTCATGCTCATAAATTAAGGATAGTGCTAATACATGCTGAAACAACGCTCTGGTGGGCAGTGTGAGGGTTTAAATCACCTCGGGGTATGACCATGGGGTGCATTTGACCAGCAGTCGTCGCACGGTGGCGCTGGCAGCAGTCCACATACGCAAAGGTGTGTTGGTGCATGTCAGAGTACGGTGCAACAGGTAAGTGTACAGACATTTTCAGACATGCTAATGGAGACTGTGTATTGAAAATGACTCAAAGAACTTATATTGATGACGTTACGAGGGGTGGAATACTAGGGCGACTGGAGGCTGGTCAAAAACAGCAGGTCGAAACACGGGCCCTCCGTGTGCTACAAAGTGTGATCTCAAGATTATGGCAACGTTTCCAGCAGCCAGGAAACGTGTCCAGGCGCTACGGCGCGGGACGTCCACAGTGTACACCACCATAAGAAGACCGATATCTTACCATCAGTGCCCGCAGACGGCCAAGAAGTTCTGCTAGTAGCCTTGCTCTGGACCTTACCGCAGCCGCTGGAACAGTTGCCTCCAGACACACAGTCTACAGAAGACTGGACGGACATGGATTATTCGCCCGGAGACCTGCAACGTGCATTCCATTGATCCCTGGTCACAGAAAAGCCCGTAAAGCCTGGTATCAAGAACACAGTACATGGCCACTGGAAAAGTGGTCCCAGATTATGTTCACAGACGAGTCCAGGTATAGTCTGAACAGTGATTCTCGCCGGGTTTTCATCTGGCGTAAGCCAGGAACCAGATACCAACCCCTTAATGTCCTTGAAAGGACCTGTATGGAGGTTTTCATCTGGCGTAACCCAGGATCCAGATACCAACCCCTTAATGTCCTTCAAAGGGACCTGTATGGAGGTCGTGGTTTGATGGGTGGGATTGTGATTGGTGCAAGTACACCTCTGTATGTCTTTGACAGAGGAACTGTAACAGGTCAGGTGTATTGGGACGTCATTTTGCACCAGTATCTCCGCCTTTTCATGGGTGCAGTGGTTCCCACCTTCCTCCTGATGGATGATAACGCACGGCCTCACCGAGCTGTCATCGTGGAGGAGTACCTTGAAACAGAAGATACCAGGCGAATTGAGTGGACTGCCTGTTCTCCGGACCTAAACCCCATCAAGCACGTCTGGGTTGCTCTCGGTCGACGTATCGCTGCACGTCCTCTAACGCGTACGACACTTCAGGAGCTCCGACAGGCACTGGTGGAAGAATGGGAGGCCATAACCCAGCAGCTGCTCGACCACCTGATCCAGAGTATGCCAACTCGTTGTGCGGCCTATGTACGTATGCATGGTGATCATGTCCCATATTGATGTCGGGGTACATGCGCAGGAAACAGTGGCGTTCTGTAGCACATGTCTTTCGGGATGGTTTTCTCAACTTACAACTAATACCGTGGACGTACAGATCTGTGTCGTGTGTGTTCCCTATGTGCCTATGCTATTGGCGTCAGTTGTGTGTAGTGCCACGTTGTGTGGCACCACAATCTGCAATTATCCTTAATTTATGAGCGTGAGTGTAGATTGTGTTGAGCATCCTTGAAAAGCAATACCAATTTTTATAACAGGTGCGCCTTGTCTTCCGTTGAATATCCGCTGCTTTTCGTATGCACTAGATGGTAATATTGAAGGAAACTTACTCGAAATTTGTTCATACCGGATTTTTACCCTGCTGTAGATGACCTTACATGTGCGTAATTTAATTATGTTTAGTACCCTCTTCTTGAACAAAGATTGTCCTTTACTTCGTTTCGCTGGAGACAGCATTTGTGGCTCCCTGTCCGACAAGGATGATATTCTACACGATGCAACACCTGTTTCAATATCGCTTTCACTTATTAATCATATATAGTCATCATTGTACTCCTGTCGAGAGTATATCATCACACATTACACTGACTCCTCTATTAGGAACGCTAATATTTCATCTGTCTCTTCTTTCTCACTCTACGAAATGCCTTGGGCTCCTTTCTGATGACGTGCCAACTTTGGCAAATGTTGTTGTAGATATAATGCAATGTTCGCCTTGTTTATCGTTACCATTGCTCTTCTTCGTATCACCACCACTAGCACTGCAGCAGAGTTGTGACTTACTCGTCGGCTAAGCGATTCACCGACGCTCCGTAGCGACTTGCTATTATGCTAGTATTTATAAACAAACGATCAGGTATGTACATCCGTATCCGCTCTCTTTCGTTCGTTTCTAGTACGGTGTGGGAAGCATTAAAGTCTTTCCATAAAGCCCATTCCACTGCATTTCGTTGATGGTTTCCCTCTTCACTAGCAGCGTTTTGCATGCTTTGTGTTGTACTAATCAGTATGCGGGTAAAATGTTCGAGCTGTGGGTGGCACGAAATGCATGAATATTTATGACCGTCGTAATTGGCCTCGTCTGAATTTTGAAAATACAGCTACTGGTGTAACTTGAAATGTGTAAATGAAGAAAGCGATTCGATTTGTGTCGCGTATCCATTTTCACGCAGACGTTCACATCCTCCATGGCGCCCTGATTTGACACATCAGTGGAAGTACTTTCGCGATCCTTCAATACGAATCTGGTTTATACCGGTAGCGTGTGACGCTCTTAATCAGTTAAGACATTTCTTTAGCCAGATGTCGATATATACCTGGTAAACGCCACAAGTGTAAGAATTTTCATCTACACAACATGATGAAATTGGATACAATGTGCTAGATTGCATAGCCCAGGGTTGGGACTCTACAGGCTCACTGTGTGAAAATTACTGATTCGTTGGATGCCAGACCGTTAATTTAAACAAACAACAGTGTTTACTTTGTAAACGCAACATGTCATGATCATACTTACTTAGAATCAAACAGAGCTAAGTGTTACTAAACAAAAATAATAAAAGAAAGTCTAACAGAAAACGATTATTTGTACTTATGACTCGGGGATAAGGCGATTCAAACGTAACAACATTGTGCACTGCGATTTTTGAGACAAGTGTGCCGTTCTACATAGCACGCAGCCTTCTCCCCCTCCCCACCCCCTCCCCACCCTCCATAAGCTTTGCTTCTAGGAGTGCATTACGAATAACAGTGTGCCGTGACTTCGAAAACCTCGATCTGACCTCACATTTTTATTAATGGCTTAGTAATTAATCTCATCATCATCGAGGCGCAAGTCGCAAGTCGCCGAAGTGGGATCAAAGAAAAAGCCTTCAACTAGGCGGTGGAAAAACCCCAGATGGTTTCTCAAAACAATTAATTCCATCCGATCATTTCGTCTGAAGCACTGAAAACCGTAAGGACATAAAGCACAGGAACAAAATTTTGGGAAAAATAGATGTTTATGAATATCAAATTTATAGACAAACTACGAGCCTCATAGATCAGAAATGTTTATTAAGCAAGTCTCAACGTATGATACTTCCTACGAAAAAATCATGTACCCACTTTATGTTTTGAGATATTAATTAATGTTTGAGACTATAGTCATTATTAATGTTTTGTACAAAATTTCCATGTGTAAGCTAGTAACAAAGTTGTCTTTTTACAGTTCTAATGTTTGTAATCAAGGTGAAACTAATTCATAACATGAAGAACAAGCAGAAACGCACCACACACACATCCACACACCCACACACCCACACACCCATCCACCCAACACTCAGACACACTATATATGCAGGGTGTTTCAGAAGTGATGGTCAGCAATTCGCACATGGGAAGTACAGGCCGAATGTAACCAGAAGCTCCAATAGACATAGGTCCACAAGTGAACCGTTGTCGAGATACTGTTGGGTTTCATCAGTGTCTTGGAACACATGCCATCTCTAGATTTTAAAGTAGATATTCGCAATGTTGTCCATGAGTGTGAATAAACCACTAAACTCGTCTGTGAAATGAGTTGTGAATCCTCTCAGGCAGTCCTGTCCAATTCTGTAAATGCTGGAAGGCTGCTTCAATCCGCAAGCGTAATTTCTTAAGAAATTTGACCTCGGTAGCGATGCCATACACAGAAAACCATGGGATTTATATCCGAAGACCGTGGAGGCCATGGAAAGGACCTTCTTCCAGTTATCCAATGTTGACCATACGTCCGAGGTCGAAGCCGGCGGACATGTAAATGAAAACGTGCTTGACCACTGTCATGCATGAACCTCATGTTCAGACTGCGGTTCAGTGTGGCATTATGATGTACATTTGGAGGTAGTTCGCAGAAATCTCTTGTACTGCTGTCCGGTTATTCTCTGTGGTAGAAAGTGTGGTCCAAGTATGTGGGCTCCGAGCAGTCATTCCCAGCCGTTTAACGAATAACGCTACTGATGTCATGATACGTGTGTTGCATTAGGATTGACATCGGCCCAAATGTGACAGTTATGGTGGTTAGAAATATCGTCACTGGTAAATCCAGCCTCATCCGTGAACAGAATACCACTTACAAACAGTGGATTCTGGATACACTTTTGCTGCACCCATGGGCAGAAGTTATCTCTAGGAGGAAAGTCTGCATTTTCGAGGGCTTTCACTCGCATGAGATGATATGGGTAGAGTATTTAAAGGCATATTTGCAGGATGGGCAGGGTATATTGGAAAAAATACGAAGATATAGGTTCAGAATATACTGGGTGATCAAAAAGTCAGTATAAATTTGAAAACTGAATAAATCACGGCATAATGTAGATAGAGAGGTACAAATTGACACACATGCGTGGAATGACATGGGGTTTTATTAGAACCAAAAAAATACAAATGTTCAAAAAAATGTCCGACAGATAGCGCTTCATCTGATCAGAGTAGCAATAATTAGCATAACAAAGTAAGACAAAGCAAAGATGATGTTCTTTACAGGAAATGCTCAATATGTCCACCATCATTCCTCAACAATAGCTGTAGTCTAGGAATAATGTTGTGAACAGCACTGTAAAGCATGTCGGAGTTATGGTGAGGCATTGGCGTCGGATGTTGTCTTTCAGAATCCCTAGAGATATCGGTCGATCACGATACACTTGCGACTTCAGGTAACCCCAAAGCCAATAATCGCACGGACTGAGGTCAGGGGACCTGGGAGGCCAAGCATGACGAAATTGGCGGCTGAGCACACGATCATCACCAAACGACGCGCGCTAGAGATTCTGATTCTGATAATACAGCTTCTCTAAAAGCGCCTTTTCAGGTAACGTCAACATGCTGCGACTGCTGGCGCATCTGATTCTGTCTCTCATTACAGCTACTTTTATACACGATTGTCATGCGCAGTCACTGACGTTTCGCTGCCTAGCGCCATGTGTCGGACATTTTGTGAACTTCGTTTTGTTTTGTTCTAATAAAACACCATATCATCCCAAGCATGTGTGTCAATTTTTACCTCTCTATCTACATTATTCCGTGGTTTATTAAGGTTTCAAATTTATACTGACTTTTTGATTACCCGGTAAATAAAGAATTACTTAAGATATTAATCAGTATAAGCGGTTGTATCGATTGTGGCTTGCCACAGCTGAAACATTAGAATAATTACGCGGTTCAGTTGTCTTGCCGAGAAGACAGCACCTTTTTCTTTCTGGAAGCGCTCCACATATGACGCATATCCGCCATCGCTGCAGATAATTATTTGACACACCGCCATTATTCTATTTTATTGAGTCGCAATCTAACTAGGCGAACTCACAGTTGCACACAGCAACGGAATTTATGTAAGTGTCTATATAATATAATTTAGTACAGTACTTTGTGAATACAGTGCCATTATTTAATCTTGTGTTTCATTTAAGTTGCAAGCTATTGTTCCAATTTAACGGCATATTGACATGGCTAAAGGTTCCGTGATACAAATTTAGGTGTGGTCCAGAAAGAGAAAAGTCTTTGGAATTATGAAATCTACGAAGTACGACAAAGAAATATTTTCAGAAAAATCACCCACGGTGAAACTTACGATGAACGGACCTTACGCAAAAAGTACTTGTCAAGCGCGAAAAATTTGTATAAACTGATCATATACTATTATCATTATCTATTATTATTTGTGTGTTCTCTGATATTCTCTAACCAGACTGGAAATGCCACGAAATATCAAAACTACTTGCCGATGTAAAATCCGCCACACACTGCTATGACTCAGGACATGCTCTTGGGTAGCAATCCTCCTTGTCGAAGTACTCGCACGTTGGTGTGTAATGCTTAACATCCTTTCCTCAACAAAGGGTGTTATGGATCTGGGTCGATCTTCTCATGCATGATGCACGAAACTCCCGGTTTCTCTAAGGCGCTGATGTAACCGGCTAAAAGTACGCCTGTCGGGCTGCCTACCCAGAGGAAAAGCATATTCATACAATCGCCCAGCCTCAAGGGGACTGAAATTCGCTTCGCCATACACGAAGTGCATGTCAACGTACTCTACACTGGTGTCACCTCTGTTCATGGTGCCTTCACGTTCGTAACTGTCGTGAGGCCGGTACGCTACAGTGCACGAAGGGGGAAAGGGAAGTAGTTGAGCATGCATAAACAAATAGATAGTAGATCAGAAACCTTGAGATACCAACCTAAATATCGCGGTGTCCAATGACGTTAACAGCTGGTTCCCAATTCGAATTAATGCGATAACTAGTCAGCGATTGACTTCATGGTCTTCGTTATCACCATTCATTAAGAACATTCTGTGGCTTGAGATTCAGATAAAACTGCCGATATACTTCCAATTACGATTTTCTGCTACCACGTACGTACTGTGGACGCTAAGATTTATTACCAACATTAGATAGCAATTGAGCAGTGAAGAGAAACCAAATTATATTTTGTGCTTTGAGCACGTAAATGAATACCCAAGAAATCGGTAAGACAGCTTTCGTGATTGTTCATGTATACAGTGTGGGGCTACATATATAGACAAAGCTGGTATACCATAAGACCAACAGATGTCAAGAGCGTCCATACATTCTAAAATTTCAGTATCGATAACAATTTGCTTTCAGCCCTTATGATTCTCAGGACTTCATTTCATTTCAGTAACTAAAACATTTGTATAGGTAATCAAATGCACCCTGAACCCAGCACCATTTAATGTACATGTTTGAAAGCAAAAAGTACTCCAAAAAAAGGAAATTATTTTGAAGAATATTGTACTCATTGGCACAACATTCGCAGCAATGTGGTGTAGTCAGTGGAAAAGAGAACGAGCGAGATAAGGAAGCAAATCCGCTGTGGTGGGAACGCCAAGGCAGTGTCGATAGCGTCTGCTGACAACGGAGAGGTGAGCAGAATGGAGCAGTCAGGGGCAGCAGCAGATCTAATAAGAAGGGATATTATAACGTTCCGTCGACAATGAGATTATTAGAGACGGAGCACAATCTTGGATTGTTTCAAGGATGGGGAAGGAAATCAGTCGTGCTCTTTCATAGACGTCATCTAGGCATCTGCCTGAGCGATTTAAGGAAATCACGGAAAACTTAAATGAGGATAGCCGGACACCGATATGAATCATAGTCCTCCAGAATGGAAGCACAGTGTGATAGATTTGAGAGTGATGATGGTGTGTGGCATGGAAATTGTAATGTAATTCAGTAATTAACAAAAATAATTCAAGTAATATAGTAATAATTATTATTTGAATATTAATAGTAGTAATTCCTTCTCTGCCAGAGAGGCTACATGTACGAATTATCAATTACTTATATACTGTCTTTGAAATTAGTTTTGCAATATGAACGATAGTTAAGTCCTTAAGCACTTTGACTTGAAACTGTGGATATGCTTTGATAGCTTGTAATAAAGTGACGTCAAAACAAAAGAGAAATAACTCTAATAATACTATCCTTACAGTTCTGTTAGGTAATTATGCACACTGTCGCTCAATGATTGATAACCCGACATCACTATTAGCCCGACGCTGATCAGCAATCAGCAAGCAAGCTCTGTACTCAGGTTGATTACGGGATTATAAATAATTAATTGTCTCTCTCTTGACTTATCACAGATATTCCTCAACATATACCAGAAGTATAGTTAAGACTCATGTGCTTATAGCACCAGATAATGTTTCGTAGGTCAGTTCTATGTGAAGTAATAAAACACGTAAATTCAGATCGTGGTTTCGTCTCCAATAGCAGTATAAGATAACAAGCATAGTCTTTTGCAGATGAAATCTTATACTAGAACTAGAATCCTATGACCTGGCATATCTGCCTGGGATGTTATCTCGCAACCTTGAGAAAATCTGAAAGTGAAAAATAAATTGAATTATTCGTAGTCGCCGCGTAGCCCGTGGAATCTGAAAGAAAGTTTAGTGCCCTAACCAGCGGCACGTCTCGAAGATGAGCTGAAAGAAAATTACTAATTATTTTCTAGTATAGCTCCTAACAATGGTCAATGTTCCGTTCAGGTCACGTCTACTAAAGAGTACCAAGGTTTAGGTTTACATATAATTATGTACCATACACAAGTTTGAAGTCATGAACAACTACATTTTAGTTTCGTTTACAACTTACATAGACTGTAACAGCAAGATGAACCTCAGATAATCGTTCTTTCCACTTAGATTCCAACAACAGAAGAAGTCAGCCAGAACAGAAAGGTCAGACACAGAATTTCGAATGTCCGTGGAATATTAATCAAGGCATACATTGCAACATAATGCGTGTGTTTACTCTTTGGCATACATCCCCAGCTATTCATTCAATAATTATCAATACATGGCATTCACAAACTTCAAATTGATAACCACCCAAGGAGATACAGTACAGAATGCAACAAAAATATTGAGCTACCGAGAATACTGAGGGAAAAACGTTGTTATGACTCTTACGTATGTATGTTATTGAACAAATTTTATTTTAACGAGTCGGAATAATATTATGATACAATGAAAAGATTGTGTTCCAAATGGTGCTTAAAATAAATTGGAAATAATAAGCGATGATTAGAAAGAAATAATTGTAGCTCTGTTTTCACTTACCTGCGTATGAACTTCAATAGAAGATCGATGCCCTCAAGCTGAGCCCACCAACATCTTAGAGGTAACAAAGAGCAGATTATACTCATGTACAGCAGAGTAACTCTTCTAAGACAAAGACTCGGGAATATCAGTGACCAGAATTAAAGGTTTGCATGTTGTAGATTCTCTCAATGACGCTCCATGGCAGTTTGATGAAAATATCATACGAACAGATGTAAAAAATCCATTGCACAAATAAGCATTATAAAACTGAGACTTAAAAGTTCATAAACTGTTTAATAAAGTAACGTTTAAGTCGGACACAGTTTCAGAAGGCAGGATTTTAATGGACAGAAACAGTATAAGATGATGGTAACGGAAGGGTACGATATATCTATCTTCTCACACTAAACGAAACCCAACGCGTCTGTACACTTTCACAGCGCCATGGTGCGCGAAGAATGTGGGGAAGAGAATATCTGGAATGGGTCCTATCCTGGTTTAGAGGCGCTGCACTGTATCTGCCGACGAATGCATGTTTTGCCTGACGCACAATGATCTTCTTAGGGGCGTGCGAAGGTGCTTAGGCAACATTTCACGTGTCAGGCTGCAGGCGAGTCTCATATATTGGGCCAGTATGATTTCTGAATGTCAGATGTTTTTTTATCGATGTTGAGGGTAATTTGAGAACTATACAATATCGCTTCTGGTTCCTCCAGGAGGCAAGAATCAGGCGAATGGATTAAACTGCTGTATCTAATGACATAGTTGAACATGCTTGGAACGTATGGTTTCAAAAGCCATTAACAATGAAGATTACAAATATTTTATTTCATTACTAGTTTCATCCTGTCTATTAGCCCTTTTCCTTTCTGCAACATAGTAAAATGGATCTAAGATGTTTCAGGATTTTAAACTGTTAATATAAAATATAATTCCAATCCCAAAGAAAGCAGGTGCTGGCAGATGTGAAAAATACCGAACTATCAGTTTAAAAAGCCACTGCTGCAAAATACTAACAGGAAGTCGTTTCTGAAAGTATTTGTGTGGAGTGTAGCCATGTATGGAAGTGAAACGGGGACGATAAATAGTTTAGACAAGAATAGAAGCTTTCGAAATATGGTGCTACAGAAGAATGCTCAAGATTAGATCGGTAGATCACATAACTAATGAGGAGGTACTGAATAGAACTGGGGAGAAATTTGTCGCACAACTTCACTAGAAGGAGGGATCGGTTGGTAGGGCATGTTCTGAGACATCAAGGGATCACCAATTCAGTATTGGAGGGCAGCGTGGAGGGTAAAAATCGTTGAATGAGACCAAGAGCTGAATACACTAAACCATTTCAGAAGGATATCGGTTGCAGTAGGTACTGGGAGATGAAGAAGCTTGCACAGGATAGAGTAGCATGGAGAGCTGTATCAAACCAGTCTCTGGACTGAAGACCACAACAACAATATAAAAGTTCTAGTGCTCGATACACACCACAACAAAATGCCGTAATCAGTGTATAACAGTATAAAGGCAGGACACATCGTCATAAATAGTATGAGCAGCGTAATTTGTTATATAAATGAATGGACTAATTTTGTAAATTATCGCAATAACATATATAAACCGTGACAGTAATACTAGAGCGCAAGACTGCATAACAAGGAAATATAAACTGAAGCTAAAACTCTTACCCAGACTGATAGGTCTTCGTATACATCGTTATGACACAAAACTCGATAGACAAGGAAGTGCCCGCGCTGTGGGAGGCAGAAGATTAACCAATGGAATGCGTCAAAGCTTGCAGAAAGACATACATGAAATGTATTCGCAACTGCAAAGACGTACATCCATCAGCTGTATAAGAGAATGAGGGCAGCAAAAATTTGTGCCGGACAGCGACGCGAAGCCGGGTTTCTCGCTTTACGCGAGCAGTCGCCTTAAGGGGCTCCGGAAACGCTCAAAATCATGAAAAGTTAAATTTTTACTTTTTTGCGTTTTCTGAATCTGCAGACTATTACCTTTTAATAGATATATAATTTATTCAATTCCGAAGACTACAACTATTTTTAATTTTTTTTTTGAAATGTGTTCTACATGGACGTGACCCACTGTGGCGCTGTTAAACTGCTGTCAAATGGTGTTATTATTAACGTCCTTGTTCATCAGGTACATTTTAGTGATGTGAGATAAAGTATGTGTTGTGGCTAACCTGTGATGGTTCAATATATATCGCTGGTGGGATTGTCGATTGTTTCATGTTTATTTACTCTGTCGTTATCTCGAAAATATTCGTAATTAATTCTGTTTCTTGAGTCTCTGTTTTGTTGAAGTATAATAATGAGTAAAAGTAAAGTTATTAGAAATCCTCTGAAGGCTTTTAAGAAAAGGAGAAATGTTGGAAAGCCAAAGGTATGTGTTATTACTGTAAATAATAACATTCTAACATGGTACGAGCGATGCTTGCTTTAGACAAGGAACGCCTTCGGGCTGCAGACAGGGCTGTAAAGAGTCTAGAAATACAAGCAAGAGTAAATAGGAGGAGGAACAAGAGGAAGCTGGAGGAGGAGTTTGCAGAAGATGAAGATAATCCATCCTATGGACCTGGAATGCACTAAAAAGTTAATCCAATCTTTGTCGCTCGATTCCCAAAACTTTTATTTTCTCATATTGATTACATGTTTTCTAAGGATCTTCCAAACATATTAGTTTCAAACTTTCAGTAAATGTTACACAGTACCTTCTGCATAATTTAACACAGCCTTTTTCCAAAAAACTGTATATTTTTGAATATATAAATAAAAAATTGCAAAAAATGTTGTGAATTTTCATTACAATTGAAAAAAAAAATCATCTTTAATAACTGAACTAAAATTTTGTAAAATCCCTGTGTTAAGTTGTAGCCCATATTCCAATAAATAATCTGTAAAAAGTTCAACTTCCTACCTCAAATATTTTGTGAGGAAAGATGTAATTTATAAGCGTTATTTTAACATTGCAAGTATAGGGCGTTCCGGAGCCCCTTAACAGCTTCGGCTATCCGTGCACGACTAACGAACAGAACAAAACGTCCATAATTCGTCGTTCCTGCGCCACCGCATGTACACGTATCATGCTTTTCCCCTACAGGGAAGGACATTTTAATTGTAAGTTTCTCCCTAGTATCGACGGTTATATACGATATCGCAGTGCCTGTGTTGTTAAGAACAAAGACTGAGTGTTACTTCGGATACGCACGCTTGTCAGAAGGAACATTTCATGGTTCTTAACAACACAGGCACCGCAACAACGTACTTAAGGAAGGCAAGGCCTGCCAGATGGCACTAATTACTGATTTTTCTCTAACCAGTACCAACGGAGAAGTAATATGACGACATGAATAATTAGTTATGCAAAACGAAAGCTTAAAATATACTTAATATTTGGTAACTGCCATAAACAAGGTGGCATGAATATGTTATGGAGGAGCAGTAAAAACGTATGTTACATGTGTAGGTTTAACGAAGCATAACAACACTTCAGCTGAACTACAAACAAATACGAAAGCGAATTTTCTCTCATAATATTACGATGTATAACCATTAACAGCTAGACAATGTGCCGTAATTTAGACATCATTATTCAAAGAACAGGAGTTCAACGCTTTTATTAATGTAGCGAAGTAACTGTGGGATAACAGTCACCAAGGGAACACATTTATTTTTACTAAAAAGCCTCGCATTTTAGTTATGAGTTGTAAAGTGTGCGAGCTTTCCAAAAAAATAAATGAAATGTAATGAAGTTAGGTGTGATGGCCCTCAACTACGTACCCTCCGACTCAGAGTTGCAATATTAAAAGTTTTGGCTGGTTTCGTTGTCTAGGGGCTGGGATACGTAGTTGCCGCATTACAGGCCAAATGCTGCTCAGTCTACAGTATAGTATAAGAATCCCCACGTGAATCGAATGGTCGAAGGTTTCTATCACTCGGCAATTGCGAATTATGAATGTAACATATAAATTTATAATTGAAAGATTGCAATTAAATAAATTCTGTAGGTACTAGCTTAACGTCTTTCAAGGATGAGTATCATAGTAGAAGTACTTTTGAGAATGCGGTATATTTCTGCAAAACACTTATTGGTGTCGATGGTCCAGCAATTAAATAAAATATAGGTTGAATAACAGGTAAACAATAGATTCCTACTTCACGTAATTAGTTATGAAGAACAGCATAACTCGCGAGATATTCATTTCCAAACGTGTACTACGTCTCCACTGCAGGAACTGCGCAAACTGCTCCAGTATCCAAGTCTTTCCGCCGACTGCGCGTCCGTCGCGCTGTACCGTCCGCGTCCAGCACTCACTGCCGTGTCCAGTGCCGTACTGACCAGAACTTCCACACTGCCAGAACTGCCTTGTCCCCTCTCTCGAAAAACCTCCTCCCCCACTTCCATACAGTCTCACCATTAACGAGCGCTGTGATTAGCTAGAGCGCTCCCTCCACGTCTCCAAGCAGACGTACGCTCACAAACATATTTAAGCACGTACGAAATACTGGATTTACATTTAAATTCCTGAAATTAAATAAATATTCCTACGTCTGGACCATAAACACGCTCTAACACACATTATTAAATACATGAACAAATTAAATGAACATATATCAAAGTAATAGCAACAAAAGGTAGGCCCGTAGCCTCATGTCTCTGTGCCTTCTAAAACACAGTAAATATTTAACCAATTTCTTCATGAATAGTATATATCGGTTATAAACAAAGACATAGATGAATAAATATAATTATAAGCATGCTGCTACCGCTTTTCGTGTAACTGTGGAGTACTTATTGCCTGACGCGATCGATAGTAATCTGCCACTTTGACCTCCAATAACTCATGTACTATTCAAGTTACATGCCTGTAATTTACACCAATTTAGGTTTACACTAATAGCTTTCTAAAGACACGTCGATCGACGAAATGAGATGAACCCTTTAGATTTTGGAGATTCGTTGCTGGGTGTTACTTGTATAATTTATCGTCAGATCCAAAACTTTAAACTAATAAAGATATTGGAAATCTGATTACCATTATATACACGACGATTCTGATGGTGTAATGTACATGTTTCTTTTTGAGGTATCATGATTCATCTAGATACGATTAATTTCTAAACGAACGGTGAAATTTCTGCCATGATGGTTTCACAAATTCCTCCATCTTTGGCATTCCCGGCGTGTCTCCTTCATCGACACAGCGCCACTAAGGAATTCCCAGCCATGTGCTCTGCCTGGACCATGCGTTGGGGCCACCCCTCTTGTCCGGCTAACGTTCGGCTCCACAGTGTTTGCTGCCGGGCCCCGGGTTGCCGAGCGGCTCTTGCGGCCGCACCAACTCCGAACTTAGAATATTTCCAGGGCACCGCAACTAGCCCATTACCTCACAAGTGATAAAGAGAGTATTCAGTTTTACTAAGGTCGCTAAGAGGATAAGACTCACAACTGTAGTTAAAGCACGGTCTTCTGATTATACATAAAGTACACAAGAGAAATTTGACACAAACGTTAAGCTCAAAACGGTTCAATTGGCTCTGAGCACTATGGGACTTAACATCTGTGATCATCAGTCCCCTAGAACTTATAACTACTTAAACCTAACTAACCTATGGACATCACACACATTCACGCCCGAGGCAGGATTCGAACCTGCGACCGTAGCAGTCGCGCGGTTCCGGACTGAGCGCCTAGAACCGCTAGACCACGGCGGCAAACGTTAAGTAAAAGACGTCCATTGGTCATGTGCAATACGCTCGTTTTGTCAAATAAAAATCTAGACAGAGGTCTACCTACTAATAATAGGACAGGATGTACAAAAGGAGTGTTACACATAATTATGACATACACAGTACCTGCAGCGTAGCCCGAAGTCTGAGTTCTACGTGACACTCGTGGTCTTAGCAAACGTCAACAAGTAATAGGAAAGGAATACACTGTAAATGTATCACAAGTATGTTAATAATACGGTGTATGTCTATGATTCAGTGTGGAGTGGGTGTCCACGCGTCATGTATAACGTATAGAAAAGAGCATGACATACACAACTGTAATTAAAATGCTGTGTGCTGTTTATACGATATAAAAATGAATCGTAAATTTGAGGAAAACTTTAAGTGAATGCTTTAACACAACAAATCGCTTATCTGTATATTTGATCATGTCAAACAGTAAGATGCTTTGACCCATTTGAAATTTGCAGTACACCAGAGCCAAAACACTCTTCGGACACTGGTTAATCTCTGGTGAGCTGTCGTCGAAAAGCGGAACAGTAAGAACGTCTCGAGTAACCTTACAGACCATGTAATATTTGTGGCTCTGTGAGTCGTGCGACTTATTTCCACTGTTCACATGTCACTTTCACGAAGATACAATAGATGATTTCTGAAGGCATGAAGTGGAGCCAGGTACGAACAGTCGGGGATACTAAAATAGCCGGACGTTGTGGCCGAGCGGTTCTAGGCGCATCAGTCTTGAACCGCGCGACCGCTACGGTCGCAGGTTCGAATCCTGCCTCGGGCATGGATGTGTGTTATGTCCTTAGGTTGGTTAGATTTATGTAGCTCTAAGTTCTAGGGGGATGATGACCTCAGATGATAAACCCCATAATGCTCAGAGCCATTTGAACCATTTTTGGTACTAAGACAACAAATTTCGTGAGAATTTGCTCCAGTTGAATAGTCTTGTAATTAGGTTTGTTGCTATGACACTAGATGGGTTCCCTTAGGCCAGTGAGGCAAAGCCCACATTTTCTTTAGTTACTTTGCGCCGTGAAATTGAATATTCGCGGCTCGCGGCACGCCCCTGTTCCCTTGCGACGAGCTGGTAGCGCCCGTGCTGGTGAGGCGCTGCCCTCACGTTTGGCAGCATGCGGACTGCAGAATCGCCAGTCGCAGACTTCCCTGTCGATGCGACAATGCGGAAGGACCGGGTACTGTACCGAATATTTCCGACGCCGTCACGTGGTGGCCAGCGCCGCGGCCGCTAATGAAGCGGCTGAGAATCTTGTGGCGCGTTATCGGAGACCAGGCTTCAGCACAAAGGCAGAGTTTCCGGCTGTGGAAGTGCCTATCAGTGGTGTGGGCCTCATGGGACGTTGCTGGTCCAAGTAGGAGCACAGTTCGGAGGAGCAACAAGTTCATTGGTAGTTGGTAGGTGACAGTAACATCACAACATCGTCGTTACAGGTAGTCCCCTAAAACCAGTTTATAGATGTTGGCCACTGATGAGTAGCATATCGATGGAATTAATCCCCTCAGCCTCAGTTAAGGGGCTCCGGAAAGGCTCAAAATCATGAAAAGTTCAATTTTTACTTTTTTGCGTTTTCTGAATCTGCAGACTACTACCTTTTAATAGATATATAATTTATTCAATTCCGAAGACTACAACTATTTTTAAATTTTTTTTGAAATGTGTTCTACATGGGCGTGACCCACTGTGGCGCTGTTAAACTGCTGTCAAATGGTGTTATTATTAACGTCCGTGTTCATCAGGTACATTTTAGTGATGCGAGATAAAGTATGTGTTGTGGCTAACCTGTGATGGTTCAATATATATCGCTGGTGTGATTGTCGATTGTTTCATGTTTATTTACTCTGTCGTTATCTCGAAAATATTCGTAATTAATTCTGTTTCTTGAGTCTCTGTTTTGTTGAAGTATAATAATGAGTAAAAGTAAAGTTATTAGAAATCCTCTGAAGGATGGCAACATTGTAAGGTGCAAGGTATTTAGAAATATGGGAATGAAGATAGGTTCTAACATAGTACGAACGATGCTTGCTTTAGACAAGGAACGCCTTCGGGCTGCAGACAGGGCTGTAAAGAGTCTAGAAATACAAGCAAGAGTAAACAGGAGGAGGAACAAGAGGAGGCTGGAGGAGGAGTTTGCAGAGGATGAAGATAATCCATCCTATGGACCTGGAATGCACTAAAAAGTTAATCCAATCTTTGTCGCTCGATTCCCAAAACTTTTATTTTCTCATACTAATTACATGTTTTATAAGGATCTTCCAAACATATTTGTTTCAAACTTTCAGTAAATGTTACACAGTACCTTCTCCATAATTTAACACAGCCTTTTTCCAAAAAACTGTATATTTTTGATTATATAAATAAAATATTGCAAAAAAATGTTGTGAATTTTCATTACAATTGAAAAGAAATCATCTTTAATAACTGAACTAAAATTTTGTAAAATCCCTGTGTTAAGTTGTAGCCCATATTCCAATAAATAATCTGTAAAAAGTTCAACTTCCTACCTCAAATACTTTGTGAGGAAAGATGTAATTTATAAGCGTTATTTTAACATTGCAAGTATAGGGCGTTCCGGAGCCCCTTAAGGCCTGGTGTACTGAAGCACCGCAACTGGTTGACACATAATAAGTAAGATTGTACGGACGGCTGTAGGTGTTTCATTTTTTAACATAAGTGAACGTCGGAAGCCCTCAAATCTCCAATCACAAGGATGGATATACAGAAAGTTCATTGGCGGTTAGTAAACGAGACGGAAGCAGGAATAGGCTGGAATGTGGAGTGTCTAGGCGTAGACAGGGTTAGGAAAGTCGCAAGGGTCAACATAGGACGTGCTGAAGCTGTAATTGGACATCGCCCACTTGGAGAGAGGACAGTGTCTTTTTCCCAGTGTGAGAAGCAGCTGTCGACCACAGCCAGTGACAGGGAACACTGGATATTTGTTACGATGTATTGTGCTTTTGTAACACACCTCTAAAGATGGGCAGACTCTAGCTATTGACAGGAAGATGTTATTGTGCAGTGGGCACTTCGGACAGTAGCGGCAGACAGTGGCTGACGTGTTTCCGAACACAGTGCAACCGTTAGACAGTACAACTCCTCGTACATGGCGTGGCCGTAAGGGTTTAAGAGGGTGATTTTCTGTATTGCATTTGGTATTAACGCAATGGTTTTGTTCCAGTCATTCTACATAGTCATTTTTTTCTTTTCTATTATGCTCCTGTCCGTTGTCAGCGTATTAGGTATCTCTGTGTACTCATGTTGCCTGTAGTATTTAGTCGAAGCTCTTGGTATAAGAATGTAGATCTTAAGACGGCGTGGTTCACTTAACATACTGTGTTGTTATGGTTGTCCACTTAATAATTTACTATGGTCTGGTATTGTGAATATTGCGATTTCTGTTTATTTGTTTTGGGTCAGTGCAGATTTGTGTATCTCCACGTGTACATTTCCACGGCCGTATGAGATTGGTATTTAAAACTGTTTGTCCATCTACAATAATAAATTAATAATAACCTTAATAATAATAATAATAATAATAATAATAATAATAATAATGGAAAATGATTTAAATCCAAATAGAGGTGATTTGCAGGATATGCTTCCTGCAACCACCCTAGAAGGAAAACTAAGACAGAGGATGAGATGGTCAGATGAAGTTAAACGACACCTCATGTTCTGTTATTACCAAGCAACAAACCTAGGAACCAACACAACTGGATACAGATCACAAGTATACACAACATTTATTACCAGATACACAGAATTAAAATTTTTAACACAACAACGACTAGCTGATCAGATCCATGTAATAAAAAATAATAACAGGATACCCCAGTCAGAATTAGAACACATCAGACAACAAGTACAACAAATGGTTCAAATGGCTTTGAGCACTATGAGACTTAACATCTGTGGTCATCAGTCCCCTACAACTTAGAACTACTTAAACCTAACTAACCTAAGGATATCACACACATCCATGCCCGAGGCAGGATTCGAACCTGCGACCATAGTGGTCACGCGGTTCCAGACTGAAGCACCTAGAACCGAGTACAACAAATACTGGAACAAAATAATGTGCAATCAGAAGAAGAAGAAAATACAGTAATGGACTCAAACATCCTAGAGCAAATAAACGAAGAACAACACACATCAATTGAACAATCAGAGGAAAAGAAAATCTTAAGACAGCCACCAGAACAAGCACAAAAAGAGCACGAAGTGACACACATGTTAGATATAGAAGAAACATTTCAGCTGAGATATATAGAATACAAAGACACAAATATAGACATTAGACCATTCTTGCATAAACCGCCAAATAACCAACAAGTCGAAACAACAATAACAACTATCAACACAATCATACACAACAAAATAAATGAAAACACAACTACACTAAATATACACATTAGGCAGAGATCAGAACCAACCAACACACAGAAGAAAGCCACAAAACCAGCATGGGAACGCAGGCTACAAATCAGAATAGAAAAACTGAGAAAAGACATCAGACAGCTAACACAATTTATAAGAAACGAAATATCAGACAAAAAACGAAAGAGGTTAGGTAAAATCTCGCAACAAGAAGCGATAGAGCAATTAGACGAAAAGAAGCAGAAATTACAGGCATTGGCCAAACGACTTAGAAGATACAAAAAAAAGTGAAAATAGAAGGAAACAAAACCAAACATTCAACACAAACCAAAAGAAATTTTACCAGACAATAGATAACACACACATTAAAATAGACAATCCACCAAACATAACAGACATGGAACACTTCTGGAGCAACATATGGTCAAACCCGGTACAACATAACAGGCATGCACGTTCGATACAAGCAGAAACAGACACATACAAGATGATACCACAAATGCCTGAAGTGATAATATTGCAACATGAAGTCACCCGAGCAATTAATTCTACGCACAATTGGAAAGCCCCTGGAAAAGATAAAATAGCAAATTTCTGGCTAAAGAAGTTCACCTCAACACATTCACATCTAACTAAATTATTTAACAGTTACATTGCAGACCCATACACATTCCCTGATACACTTACACATGGAATAACTTGTGTGAAACCTAAATATCAAGCAGACACAGCAAACCCAGCTAAGTATCGCCCCATAACATGCCTACCAACAATATACAAATTTTAACTTCCGTAATTACACATAAATTAATGACACACAGAACACAGGACAAAATTATAAATGAAGAACAAAAGGCTGTTGCAAAGGAGCACGAGGATGTAAAGAGCAACTGATAATAAATGCAGAGGTGATATATCAAGCTAAAACTAAACAAAGGTCTCAACACTACGCATACATTGATTACCAATAAGCTTTTCATAGTGTACCACACTCATGGTTACTACAAATATTGGAAATATACAAAGTAGATCCTAAATTGATACAGTTCCTAAACATAGTAATGAAAAATTGGAAAACCACACTTAACATCCAAACAAATTCAAATAATATCACATCACAGCCAATACAGATTAAGCATGGAATATACCAAGGAGACTTATTAAGTCCTTTCTGGTTCTACCTTGCTCTGAACCCACCATCCAACGTTCTAAATAATACAAATTATGGATACAATATTACTGGAACATACCCACACAAAATCACACATTTGCTATACATGGATGACCTAAAACTACTGGCAGCAACAAATCAACAACTCAACCAATTACTAAAGATAACAGAAGTATTCAGCAATGATATAAATATGGCTTCTGGATCAGACAAATGTAAGAAAAACAGCATAGTCAAGGGAAAACACACTAAACAAGAAGATTACATATTGGATATCCACAGTGACTGCATAGAAGCGATGGAAAAAACAGATGCCTATAAATATCTAGGATACTGACAAAAAATTGGAATAAATAATACAAATATTAAAGAAGAACTAAAAGAAAAATGTAGACAAAGACTAACAAAAATACTGAAAACAAAATTAACAGCAAGAAACAAGACAAAAGCTATAAATACCTATGCTATACCAATATTGACCTACTCATTTGGAGTAGTGAAATGGAGTAACACAGACCTAGAAGCACTCAATATACTTACACAATCACAATGCCACAAATACAGAATACAGCACATACATTCAGCAACAGAAAGATTCACATTAAGCAGAAAGTAAGGTGGAAGTGGATTTATCGACATAAAAAACCTACATTATGAACAGGTACACAATTTAAGAAAATTCTTTCTAGAACGAGTAGAAACTAGCAAAATACACAAAGCAATCACTCATATAAATACATCAGCTACACCATTGTAATTTCATAACCACTTCTACAACCCTTTAGATCACATAACATCAACAGATACGAAGAAAGTAAATTGGAAAAAGAAAATACTACATGGCAAACACCCGTATCATCTAACACAGCCACACATCGATCAAAACGCATCCAACGCATGGCTAAGAAAAGGCAATATATACAGTGAGACGGAAGGATTCATGATTGCAATACAGAATCAAACAATAAACACCAGGTATTACAGCAAGCATATTATTAAAGATCCCAGTACCACAACAGATAAATGCAGACTTTGCAAACAACAAATAGAAACAGTAGATCACATCACAAGCGGATGTACAATACTAGTAAATACAGAATACCCCAGAAAAGATGATAATGTAGCAAAAATAATACATCAACAACTTGCCATACAACATAAACTAATAAAACAACACGTTGCCACATACAAGCATGCACCACAAAATGTACTGGAGAATGATGAATACAAATTATACTGGATCAGATCCATCATAACAGATAAAACAACACCACATAACAGACCTGACATCATACTCACCAATAAAAAGAAGAAATTAACACAACTAATCGAAATATCAATACCCAATACAACAAATACACAGAAGAAAACAGGAGAAAAAATTGAAAAATACATCCAACTGGCTGAGGAAGTCAAAGACATGTGGCATCAGGATAAAGTTGACATCATACCAATTATACTATCAACTAGAGGAGTCATACCACACAATATCCACCAGTACATCAACGCAATACAGCTACATCCAAACGTATATATACAACTACAGAAATCTGTAATTATTCATACATGTTCAATTACTCGAAAGTTCCTAAATGCAATGTAACACGTAGTGTACAGGTAAAAGGAAGTCACGCTTGATCAAGGTCCACGTCACTTTCCATTTTTAACTAGACATAACGTCTGAGAAAGGAAAGAAACAAAATAATAATAATAGTCTATCTATTATTATTATTATTATTATTATTTTATTGTGTTCATTTTAAAAAAGAATTATTTCTCGGCAGAGTTTTTTTTTTGTATTAAGTGTGAAGTATTTCTATTGATGCCATTTCACCTTTATTCAATATGTTTGTTAAATAAGTACTACTGTAAAATAAGCCCAGGCCTTCACAAACTCCAGTCCAAACACCACTCCCCCCAGATTGCTGCGCAAAAACATTAGTGTTAAACTACGAGTAAAATTCTCATTTTGCTCACAATAGCAGGGGAAAACATTTCAGTACTAAGCTGTAACTGCACAGTCAAAACTACATTTTAGAATCAGTTTATGGTGAATAATTGTTAACGAGACAGAGAGAATCATTTCGCGTGTCATTGGTTTCGCGCTGAATTACTGACCCGTGAAGCAGTTCGTAGCCAGTGCAGTCGCTAAGAGAGGGTCCGACAGTTACGGTGCTAACATTTCAGTGTGCGCCTAAAATCGCTACTCCGCGAGTTAGGAGGATAGTAATTGACCTTAGGAACAGTAACTTGAATTGTGAAGAGCTAACAATAGCTTCTATCTTATTCAGTAGTGTACAAAGGTAGTGTTTGTGAATAGCAATGATAAACATTAAATTATTAGAGTGTTAGAGCCGAATGGTCCTTATCACACAATATCAGTGGCCAGTTTTCAGCTTTATTTCATGAAAAAAATGTACCGTAGCCAGTTTCTGAGCAGCGTCACAGTATGAGCAGCGAACTCACGATCTATGTGCTACCTCTGTGCGGTGACGAACAGAAAACCTGGAGACGACAGTTTGGTGGCCATCTCAGAAATTCTGTTTTGCTTTGACGCAGCTAGACACAATTAGGCCCCTTGCATGTCCAGCTACTCCAGTACAGAGGGAGGCAGTTACGTGCCCTCTGTGGTTACAAGGAGAAAACAACAGCAAGCTTACTCGCTCTTATGAGTGATGTGCGTCTAAATCAATAGCGACGACACTGTATACCATTTACAGATACATTTATAGCGGGAGACAGCCACCAGTAATATCAAGTCTAGGACACAATCATGTTATAACGCTCTGGGTGGAGCAGCAAAGTATAGAATGACACCCGGTAGGAAATATATTTTCACAGATATGAACTTCGGAGAACGGCCTGCTTGCATTTCAGTTTTTAGCTTAAATACACTATTGGCCATTAAAATTGCTACACCACGAAGATGACGCGCTACAGACACGAAATTTAACCGACAGGAAGAAGATGCTGTGATATGCAAATGATTAGCTTCTCAGAGCATTCACACAAGGTTGGCGCCGGTGGCGACACCTACAACGTGCTGACATGAGGAAAGTTTCCAACCTATTTCTCATACACAAACAGCAGTTGACCGGCGTTGCCTGGTGGAACGTTGTTGTGATCCCTCGTGTAAAGAGGAGAAATGCGTACAATCACGTTTCCGACTTTGATAAAGGTCGGATTGTAGCCTATCGCGAAGGCGGTTTATCGTATCGCGACATTGCTGCTCGCGTTGGTCGAGATCCAATGACTATTAGCAGAATAAGGAATCGGTGGGCTCAGGAGGGTAATACGGAACGCCGTGCTGGATCCCAACAGCCTCGTATCACTAGCAGTTAAGATGACAGGCATCTTATCCGCATGCCTGTAACGGATCGTGCAGCCACGTGTCGATCCTTGAGTCAACAGATGGAGACATTTACAAGACAACAACCATCTGCACGAACAGCTCGACAACGTTTGCAGCAGCATGGACTATCAGCTCGGAGACCATGGCTGCGGTTACTCCTGACGCTGCGTCACAGACAGGAGCGCCTGCGATGGTGTACTCAATGACGATCCTAGGGGCACGAATGGTAAAACGTCATTTTTTCGGATGAATCCAGGTTCTGTTTACAGCATCACGATGGTCACATCCGTGTTTGTCGACATAGCGGTGAACGCACATTGGAAGCGTGTATTCGTCATCGCCATATTGGTGTATCGCCCTGCGTGATGGTATGGGGTGCCATTGGTTACACGTCTCGGTCACCTCTCGTTCGCATTGACGGCACTTTGAACAGAAGACGTTACATTTCAGATGTGCTACGACCCGTGGCTCTACCCTTCATTCGATCCTGCCAAACCCTACATTTCAGCAGGATAGTACACGACTGCATGTTGCAGGTCTTCTTCGGGCCTTTCTGAATACAGAAAATGTTAGACTACTGCCCTGGCCAGCACATTCTCCAGATCTCTCACCAATTGAAAACGTCTGGTCAATGGTGGCCGAGCAACTGGCTCGTCACAATACGCCAGTCATTACTCTTGATGAACTGTGGTATCGTGTTGAAGCTGCATGGGCAGCTGTCCTGTACACGCCATCCAAGTTCTGTTTGACTCAATGCCCAGGCGTATCAAGTCCGTTATTACGGCCAGAGGTGGTTGTTCTGGGTCGTGTTTTCTCAGGATCTATGCACCCAAATCGCGTGAAAATGTTATCACATGCCAGTTCTAGTATAATATATCTGTCCAATGAATACCCGTTTATCATCTGCTTTTCTTCTTGGTGTAGCAATTTTAATGGCCAGTAGTGTATATTTTATTTTCATTTCATATGGCTTCATTCCCTCCTCTTCTAGCCAGTATTCCTCCCTTATTAGCAGATATCCAGGCCGTGAAAAACTGTTTTTGTGTACCGAAATTTTTCTACCGTATTTCTGAGCCTCGCATCACCCAAATAGTATCATGAGTGGTGTCGACATTTTAGTAAGTCATCATCAGATGTTTTATATAGGTTTGAGTTTAGCCTCACGAAACTGTGTGACTCAAGATTAAGTAATACAATAAAAATTTCATTCATGCCTATTCTTTTTTTTGTAAATTAGAGTAATGGAATATCATTATATATACTTTTAAAGAATTTCCGCCATTTGACTGTTACTTTTCATTTATTTTATTTTACGCAATCATGATTTCGGCTTGAAGCTATTCTCAAGTGCTTGTTGAACTGAAAATTAAGAAGGCGCACACATCATATAGTACAGGGTATAGGAACAAGAAGTTATTACGTATCTGAAAACATTACTAACGTGCTAAGATACATTTGACCTGTCTGTGACATGCCATCATCGAAAAAAAAAACATTTATTTTCTTATGGGCTAGTTGTAGTATTACAGGATACGAGTACACAGTGAAGATACATAATATGGCTGACACTGTGCACTGTGGAAAAATGATACTACACAGTAGGGCGTATTGAAGAGCCAATATCCTTCTGTGAGCTGCATTCGTCACTTCTGTTCATCAGCTGACGTCAACATACGTCAAAACAGTGTCAGAGATCGTAACAAAGTAACACCCCTTTGTGAGTCATATGGTCTTTGCATTATCAGAGGTAAGTATTACCAGAAAAGGGAAGGTGTATATTTATTTTGCTAAACGTTTAATACGTCCTTGTACTACAAGTCCGTAATAGCCTCTTACAGGGTTACACTGTGATACTCCACACCCAAAGTGTGTATGAAACCACTGTGCACAATGTCGCATATTATGTATCTTCGATATGTGCTCATATCCTGTAATACATGTAATACAGCATCTGATCTACAACAACAGAAATATGTTTTGCTTGAGGCTTTCCTGACGGGCTAGTTATAGATATGGCTCTCGGGTGAGAGGTCGGATGTGGTCCTCAAAACTCCAAAATATTTAGTCGGCGCAACAGACCGACATCTTCAGGTGCGTCGACGAAATATTGTGGAGTTTCCAGAACCACATCCGCCCGAGAACCATATTTACAGCCGGAGGGCGCAGCCGAGCGGTTCCAGGCGCTATAGTCTGGAACCGCGCGACCGCTACGGTAACAGGTGCGAATCTTGCTTCGGACATGGATGTGCGTGATGTCCTTAGGTTAGTTAGGTTTAAGTAGTTCTACGTTCTAGGGGACTGATGACCTAAGAAGTTAAGTCCCATAGTGCTCATAGCCATTTGAACCGTTTTGAACCATATTTACAGAAATACGTTTTTTCGGCGATGATATGTCACAGACAGGTCAGATACATCTTAACATGTAAGTAATGTTTTTAAATACGTGATAACTTCTACTTCCTGTGCCCTGCACTATATAATATATTAGCTTCAATAATTTTTAGTTTCACATGCACTTGAGAATGACTACAAAGCCGAAACCATGACTGTGTAAAATAAATGAACAGTTTTCAGTCAAATGGGGGAAATATCTTTTAAAAAATTCTGCATGACTATGCAAGGAAAGATCATTAAAATGAAACTTTGTTATGGGATGACCGTACAGTTTTGTATAATAGTGATGCTTCGACTGTGTGTAACAGTTCATTTATCCTCTCTCTGTCAGATTATTATTCACTGCGAATGAAATCATTGTGTTGGTGCAGAACACAACAAAATTACATCCGGCGACATAGAGAACATGAAACGACAAACCATACTTCACTATTTATTTTTGGATATAATCATTGCTACATTGTGTGGCAGCTTAAAGGGGTGCGTGGCACTATGTTAGTACTGACCTACCTGTGAGTACAGCTCTCTTACCAACCAGCCACACTGCTCCAACCTGAGAATCTTTGCTGTCTTACTTCTCTTGTAGTTATTTGCGTGATGCGTTCCTACAGCTGAATTCTGCCTAATCAATCTTTCAACACAACCATACTTTGGGATTTTATGTACAACTACCAATAACGGGAAACAAATTCTGGTAAATGTGAATTGTATTGTGGAGGCTCAGTCTCCTCAAATTAAATGGTTGTACATTCGGCATTACATCGAAACAAATTCAAAGACGGCTCATCATCATCATCATCATCATCATCATCATCATCATTTAAGACTGATTATGCCTTTCAGCGTTCAGTCTGGAGCATAGCCCCCCTTATACAATTCCTCCATGATCCCCTATTCAGTGCTAACATTGGTGCCTCTTCTGATGTTAAACCTATTACTTCAAAATCATTCTTAACCGAATCCAGGTACCTTCTCCTCGGTCTGACCCGACTCCTCCTACCCTCTACTGCTGAATCCATGAGTCTCTTGGGTAACCTTACTTCTCCCATACGTGTAACATGACCCCACCATCTAAGCCTGTTCTCCCTGACTGCTACATCTATAGAGTTCATTCCCAGTTTTTCTTTGATTTCCTCATTGTGGACACCCTCCTGCCATTGTTCCCATCTACTAGTACCTGCAATCATCCTAGCTACTTTCATATCCGTAACCTCAACCTTGTTGATAAGGTAACCTGAATCCACCCAGCTTTCGCTCCCATACAACAAAGTTGGTCGAAAGATTGAACGGTGCACAGATAACTTAGTCTTGGTACTGACTTCCTTCTTGCAGAAGAGAGTAGATCGTAGCTGAGCGCTCACTGCATTAGCTTTGCTACACCTCGCTTCCAGTTCTTTCACTATGTTGCCATCCTGTGAGAATATGCATCCTAAGTTCTTGAAACCGTCCACCTGTTCTAACTTTGTTCCTCCTATTTGGCACTCAATCCGTTTATATTTCTTTCCCACTGACATTACTTTCGTTTTGGAGATGCTAATCTTCATACCATAGTCCTTACATTTTTGATCTAGCTCTGAAATATTACTTTGCAAACTTTCAATCGAATCTGCCATCACAACTAAGTCATCCGCATATGCAAGACTGCTTATTTTGTGTTCACATATCTTAATCTCACCCAGCCAGTGTATTGTTTTCAACATATGATCCATAAATAATATGAACAACAGTGGAGACAGGTTGCAGCCTTGTCTTACCCCTGAAACTCCTCTGAACCATGAACTCAACTTACCGTCAACTCTAACTGCAGCCTGACTATCCATGTGAAGAACTTTAATTGCTTGCAAAAGTTTGCCTCCTATTCCATAATCTTGTAGAACAGACAATAACTTCCTCCTAGGAACCCGGTCATATGCCTTTTCTAGATCTATAAAGCATAGATACAATTCCCTGTTCCACTCATAACACTTCTCCATTATTTGTCGTAAGCTAACGATCTGGTCCTGACAACCTCTAAGAGGCCTAAACCCACACTGGTTTTCATCCAATTGGTCCTCAATTAATACTCGCACTTTCCTTTCAACAATACCTGAGAAGATTTTACCCACAACGCTGATTAAAACGATACCTCTGTAGTTGTTACAATCTTTTCTGTTTCCATGTTTAAAGATTGGTGTGATTACTGCTTTTGTCCAGTCTGATGGAACCTGTCCCGACTCCCAGGCCATTTCAATTATCCTGTGTAGCCATTTAAGACCTGACATTCCACTGTATTTGATTAGTTCCGACTTAATTTCATCCACCCCAGCCGCTTTATTGCACTGCAATCTATTGACCATTTTCTCCACTTCCTCAAATGTGATCCTATTTCCATCATCATTCCTATCCCATTCTACCTCGAAATCTGAAACGTTACTGATCGCATTTTCACCTACATTGAGCAACTCTTCAAAATATTCCCTCCATCTGCCCAAGGCATCCACAGGATTCACCAGCAGTTTTCCTGACCTGTCCAAAATACTTGTCATTTCCTTCTTACGTCCCTTTCGAAGACTGCTAATTACACTCCAGAATGGTTTTCCAGCAGCTTGACCCATAGTCTCCAACCTGTTTCCAAAGTCTTCCCAAGATTTCTTCTTGGATGCTGCAATTATCTGTTTGGCTTTGTTTCTTTCTTCAACATAACTTTCTCTGTCTACTTGGGTTCTAGTATGGAGCCATTTTTGATACGCCTTCTTTTTGCTTTTACAGGCTGCCTTGACTGTATCATTCCACCAAGCTGTTTGCTTCATCCTACTTTTACACACTACTGTTCCAAGACATTCTTTAGCCACTTCCAGTACTGTGTCCCTGTACCTTGTCCATTCCTTTTCCAATGACTGTAATTGACTACATTCAACTACCTGGTACCTTTCTGAGATCGCTGTTATGTACTTGTGGCTGATTTCCTTATCCTGAAGTTTCTCCACTCTTATCCTCCTACATATGGACCTGACCTCCTGCACTTTCGGCCTCACAATCCCAATTACACTGCAGATTAAATAATGATCAGTGTCATCAAAGAATGCCCTGAATACACGTGTGTCCCTCATAGCCTTCCTGAATTCCTGATCTGTTATTATATAGTCAATGACAGATCTGGTTCCCCTGCCTTCCCAAGTATACCGGTGAATGTTCTTATGTTTAAAAAAGGAGTTTGTGATTACTAAGCCCATACTGGCACAGAAATCCAAGAGTTGTTTCCCGTTCCTGTTGGCCTCCATATCCTCTCCAAATTTACCCATAACCTTTTCTTACCCTTCTGTTCGATTTCCAATCCAGGCGTTAAAATCACCCATGAGCAGAACACTGTCCTTGTCTTTTACTCTAACAACTACCTCACTGAGTGCCTCATAAAAACTATCCATCTTATCTTGATCTGTCCCTTCACAATGCGAATATACTGACACAATCCTAATTTTCTTGCTAGACACTGTCAAATCTATCCACATCAGTCGTTCGTTTACATACCTTATTGCAACTACGCTGGGTTCCATTTCTTTCCTGATGTAAAGCCCTACACCCCATTGTGCTATTCCTGCTTTGACTCCTGACAGGTAGACCTTGTATTCTCCCACTTCTTCTTCTTTCTCACCCCTTACCCGAATGTCACTAACAGCTAAAACGTCCAGCCCCATCTTACTTGCAGCCTCTGCCAGCTCTACCTTCTTCCCAGAGTAGCCCCCATTGATATTAATAGCTCCCCATCTCATTACCATTTGTTTGCCAAGTCGTATCTTAGGAGTCCCTGGTTTGTCAGTTAGAGGTGGGACTCCGTCACCTCCAAAGGTCCGAGGCATTTTGCTCTGATTGTTGCCAGACGGCTCCTAACAGATTTAAATGAATATGCAAAAACACCAGAATGTCGTTACCAGTGATACAAAGGCCCATATATGAAACTTCACTCACGTAAGAATCTATGATTTGTAAGTACCACAACCTAGCTGTTTTGGGAAGATATCATTATTGCTCTTAGTGACTCAAGACTTCTTACACCTTGCCATGATAGTTGAGAAATCCTTAAATACCTAATTTGATATTATTCAAGTAAAATGATCTCCCAAATTGTGAGTCTCGGTCAGAGGGTCATCGGCGACGAGCATGCGACAACACTGTAATAGGTCGCCAGTAAGTCGCGTCTACCTGCCATCGCACACGTGGGTGCTGTGTCACTGACGCCGTAAGGTTCCTTCATTAACTACTCTAGTCTAAGTCTCAGAAATTTGTCACCAGCAGAAACATTCTTGAAACACATTATTGAAGTTCACTTCCTGTTAAGTTTTACTTCAGATGACATTGCTATCACAGTATGTGTTCAGTAAAGCATATTGTGCCACGAAGCCGGAGCGTTTGCCGAAACCGTTTGACTGCCTAGCCGTTTCTTTCCTAACAATGCTGTTGTGTCTTCCCCATTGATCACGATTCTTGGTGGCAGTGACGTCCATCACGTTTGCCAGACATTACCTCTGATACCAATTACAGAATTCTCTCTAGTTCACGTACTTGGAGCCAAACTATAAACAAAACACGGCGACTTCTCTCCAGTCCGTAACAACAAAATGCACGGTGGGCTATTTTTCCCTCCAGTTTCGTGCGATGATGGACTTGTCCATGGGGAAAGAAATGAAGACTGCTCACGAGAACTGCGTCTTAACTTTTAGGTTCGGTCATTTGCCTGTATCCATGCACCGATTTCTACCAATTCCTGCTGGCTGCGCCTGCCACGATGATTGGCGATATCGGGGTTGCCGCCGGCTGTACATTCCATCAAATGGACTTTCCGTCCTCTCACTATCCAGCCACCTCCGGGTCAATCCTGATAAGCTTTCTTGATTAAAATCTAAATACCTCCACTCTGTATACTCCTATCACTATGCTGGTTTTACCATTCTTACTGTAATAACATCCTGCATAATTTAACAGGTTTTCCCGCTAATTATGTTTCCAAATTATTATTACCAATCATATAATTTGTTAATTATCAGCTTGACTGTCGATATTGTTATGGCAGTACATTGGCAAATGTCAAGCACCTTCTGGGGAGCCGGCCGGGGTGGCCGAGCAGTTCTAGGCTCTACAGTCTGGAGCTGCGCGATCACTACGGTCGCAGGTTTCGTTTCCTGCCTCGGGCATGGATGTGTGCGATGTCCTTAGATTAGTTAGGTTTAAGTAGTTATATGTTCTAGGTAACTGATGACCTCAGAAATTAAGTCCCATAGTGCTCAGAGCCATTTGAACCGTCTGGGGACAAAGATCGGAATTTAGCTGCCTGGAAAACAGTTTATTAAGAGAGCAAATAGTTGTCAGTTTAAGTGAGGAATAGTAGTTTAGTTTCATTATTTTGAAAGCAAAATAGCTAATGTATCGATAAAGAGAATATTAAAGGTAGAATGCGAATAGCAACAAACGTATTTAAGCATTTCTGAAAAAGACAAATTTGTCAATAGGGAATGCAAACCTTACTGTTAGGAAATCTTTTCTTAGGTTATTTGGAGTATAGCTTTGTTCAGAAGTGAAGGCGTGTAGAGCTTTTGATGCAACTGTAAACTAGACTTTACCTGTAATTCTTATGACTTGAGGATTTTATTATGGGAAGCTGATAAAATATCTCTCTAAACAATCATTGGGAAAGCAAGAGAAAATACCTTTTATTATTATGGACGCCTCTCCCTACATTTAATAATGGAAATTGGTCTTCTAATTATTCATTACATCAAGTGAAAATATCATCGAGATAGGAATTATTATTCTGCGGTCATAGATGTATTTTACTGCTACGAAAAATGATCTCTGGTATGGATATTAAATATGTTTCTTGCTGACTCGAAATAAATTCAAAATTCTTTTAATTATGAAATATCACTTCGTGAGGAACAAGACAAAGTTAATACAAGCTACTGCTAGTGTGGTTGTATGTAAGAATAAGTTTTCAACAGTGAAATATAACCGTGCTGTGTTAACTGAAAATCGAACTTCGTAAATAACTTAATAGTGCAGGTTATTCAGAATGTAGTGCACAAGAAATGAAAGAAAACTAATTTTAACCTACTTTTGCAATTAAATTAAAATGCCACACGGGCTTCTACCCCCACGAAACATCAGCCACATTTACGTAAATAGGAAAGGGAGGAAACACCTTCCGTCTGAAAGCAGTAAAAAAATTTTAAAATTCAACAATGAACATTATTATTTAACGGTAATTCAAGTTACGTGAATAGGCAGCAAGCCTCTATGCATCGAATGGCATACAGAGCGAAGAGCGCAAGACAAGAGCTAAGCAACGAGACCAAAAAGACCAGATATAAGAGGGAGATAACACAGCGTTTTTTTTTCTTGGTATAGTAGTTCATGAAACTTTCGCGGATGATGCTGTAGTATACAGAGAAGTTGCAGCATGAGAAAATTTTAGCGAAATGCAGGAAGATTTGCAGCGGATAGGCACTTGGTGCAGGGAGTGGCAACTGACCCTTAACATAGACAAATGTAATGTATTGCGAATACATAGAAAGAAGGATCCTTTATTGTATGATTATATGATAGCGGAACAAACACTGGTAGCAGTTACTTCTGTAAAATATCTGGGAGTATGCGTGCGGAACGATTTGAAGTGGAATGATCATATAAAATTAATTGTTGGTAAGGCGGGTACCAGGTTGTGATTCATTGGGAGAGTCCTTAGAAAATGTAGTCCATCAACAAAGGAGGTGGCTTACAAATCACTCGTTCGACCTATACTTGAGTATTGCTCATCAGTGTGGGATCCGTACCAGATCGGGTTGACGGAGGAGATAGAGAAGATCCAAAGAAGAGCGGCGCGTTTCGTCACAGGATTATTTGGTAACCGTGATAGCGTTACGGAGATGTTTAACAAACTCAAGTGGCAGACTCTGCAAGAGAGGCGCTCTGCATCGCGGTGTAGCTTGCTCGCCAGGTTTCGAGAGGGTGCTTTTCTGGATGAGGTATCGAATATATTGCTTCCCCCTACTTATACCTGCCGAGGAGATCACGAATGTAAAATTAGAGAGATTAGAGCGCGCACGGAGGCTTTCAGACAGTCGTTCTTCCCGCGAACCATACGCGAGTGGAACAGGAAAGGGAGGTAATGACAGTGGCACGTGAAGTGCCCTCCGCCACACACCGTTGGGTGGCTTTCGGAGTATAAATGTAGATGTAGATGTAGATTAATATGTCACCGAGAAATCTAAACTTCCAATATATCTACATCATACTCCGCCAGCCGCCTACTGGTATGTGGTGGACGGTAGTCTTTGTACCACTAACTGAGTCTTCCAGCCCTGTTCCCCTCTCGAATAGTGCCTGGGAAGCACAACTGCCGGTAAGACTCTCTATTGGTTGTAATTTTTCGGATTTTCTGCTCACGGTCATTACGCGAGACGTATGTGGCTCTTTTCGGTAAGTGCTCTCTCAAAATTTCAATAGTAAATGTCTCCGTGATGTACAACCCCTCTTTTGTGGAGTTTGCTTAGCACCCTCGTAAGGCTCTCGTGCCAACTAAACGATCCCGTGGCGAAACGCGCGGCTTTTCGTTGGATATTCTCTACCTCCTCTGTCATCCCGTCAGGTAGGGATCCCAGACAGATGAACAGTACTCAAGAATCTGGCGAACAAGCGCCTTATAAGCCATTTCTTTCGTGGACGAGTTACATTTCCCGAAGATTTCTCCTACGAATCTGAGTCTGGCGTCTGCTTTTCCCACTAATTGTTGTATGTCGTCATTATGCTTAAGGTCGCTCCGGATAGTTACGCCTGGATGTTTTATAGCAGATGCTGTATCCAGTTGTTTTCATCCGTAGTGTAGCTGTACAATAGTGGATTTCTTTTCCTGTGTATGCGCAATAGTTTTCATTTATCTACGATCAGGGTCAACTGCCAGAGCCTGCACCATTCATCAATTCTCTGGGGGTCATTCCGCATATCGTTACTACCTTCTGGCATTTCTACATTGTTACAGACAACCGCATCATCTGTGAGCAGTCTTAGAGAGCATCCGACGCTTTTTGATACATCATTTATATATATTGTAAATAGTAACGGTCTTATCACACTTCCTGAGGTCCTGGAAATTGCCTCTACATGTGTCGATTTTTGTTCCATTAAGGGCGAGTTTTGAGTTCTGTCTCCAGGAAAGTCTTGAATCCGGTTGCAAATCTGCTCCAAAACTCGGTAAGCCAGTTTTTTTTTCACTAAACGGCAGTGCGGGACGGTGTCAAACGTCTTACTGAAGTCAAGGAACGGAGTATCAACCTGATCGCAGTTGCCTACAGCTCTGTGGATCTCATGGAGGCACAGAGCGAGCTGAGTTTTGCAGGATCTCTGCGGCATCCGCTATGATTTTTATAGAGCACAAAACTGTTCGGTAATTCTACATCAGATTCACGTCAACGATATAGGTCGATAATTGTGTGCACCTGTCCTACAGCCATTCTTAAGAACAGTTTGCTCTCATCATCATCATCATCGTCATCATCATCATTTTAGACTGATTATGCCTTTCAGCGTTTAGTCTGGAGCATAGCCCCCCTTATACAGTTCCTCCATGATCCCCTATTCAGTGCTAACATTGGTGCCTCTTCTGATGTTAAACCTATTACTTCAAAATCATTCTTAACCGAATCCAGGTACCTTCTCCTCGGTCTGCCCCGACTCCTCCTACCCTCTACTGCTGAATCCATGAGTCTCTTGGGTAACCTTGCTTCTCCCATGCGTGTAACATGACCCCACCATCTAAGCCTGTTCACCCTGACTGCTACATCTATAGAGTTCATTCCCAGTTTTTCTTTGATTTCCTCATTGTGGACACCCTCTTGCCATTGTTCCCATCTACTAGTACCTGCAATCATCCTAGCTACTTTCATATCCGTAACCTCAACCTTGTTGATAAGGTAACCTGAATCCACCCAGCTTTCGCTCCCATACAACAAAGTTGGTCGAAAGATTGAACGGTGCACAGATAACTTAGTCTTGGTACTGTCTTCCTTCTTGCAGAAGAGAGTAGATCGTAGCTGAGCGCTCACTGCATTAGCTTTCTACACCTCGCTTCCAGTTCTTTCACTATGTTGCCATCCTGTGAGAATATGCATCCTAAGTACTTGAAACCGTCCACCTGTTCTAACTTTGTTCCTCCTATTTAGCACTCAATCCGTTTATATTTCTTTCCCACTGACATTACTTTCGTTTCGGAGATGCTAATCTTCATACCATAGTCCTTACATTTCTGATCTAGCTCTGAAATATTACTTTGCAAACTTTCATTAGAATCTCCCATCACAACTAAGTCATCCGCATATGCAAGACTGCTTATTTTGTGTTCACATATCTTAATCTCACCCAGCCAGTCTATTGTTTTCAACATATGATCCATAAATAATATGAACAACAGTGGAGACAGGTTGTCTTACCCCTGAAACTACTCTGAACCATGAACTCAATTTACCGTCAACTCTAACTGATGCCTGACTATCCATGTAAAGATCTTTAATTGCTTGCAAAAGTTTGCCACCTATTCCATAATCTTGTAGAACAGACAATAACTTCCTCCTCTACCGATAATATTCGTTCTCAGTTAGAAACATACTGTTTCTCTTTTGAAACTACATTACTGGCCATTAAAACTGCTACACCAAGCAGAAATGCATATGATAAACGGGTATTCATTGGACAAATATATTATGCTAGAACTGACATGTGATTGCGTTTTCACACAATTTGGGTGCATAGAACCTGAGAAATCAGTACCCAGAACAACCACCTCTGGCCGTAATAACGGCCTTGATACGGTGTGGCATTGAATCAAACAGAGCTTGGATGGCGTGTACAGGTACAGCGGCTCATGCAGCTTCAACACGATACCACAGTTCATCAAGAGTAGTGACTGGCGTATTGTGACGGGCCAGTTTCTAAGGCACCATTGACCAGACGTTTTCAATTGGTAAAAGATCTGGAGAATGTGCTGGCCAGGGCAGCAGTCGAACATTTTCGGTGGCCAGAAAGGCCCATCCAGGACCTGAAACATGCGGTGGTGCATTATCCTGCTGAAATGTAGGATTTCGCTGGGATCGAATGAAGGGTAGAGCCACGGGTCGTAACACATCTGAAATGTAACGTCCACTGTTCAAAGTGCCGTCAATGCGAACAGGAGGTGACCGAGACGTGTAACCAATGGCGTCCCATACCATCACGCCAGATGATACGCCAGTATGGTGATGACGAATACACGCTTCCAATGTCCGTTCACCGCGATGTCGCCAAACACGGATGCGACCATCATGATGCTGTAAACAGAACCTGGATTCACCCGAAAAAAATGACATTTTGCCATTCATGCACCCAGGTTCGTCGTTGAGTACACCATCGCAGGCACTCCTGTCTGTGATGCAGCGTCAAGGGTAACAGCAGCCATGGTCTCCGAGCTGATAGTCCATGCTGCTTCAAACGTCGTCGAACTGTTCGTGCAGATGGTTGTTGTCTTGCAAACGTCCCCATCTGTTGACTCAGGGATCGAGACGTGGCTGCATGATCCGTTTCAGCCATGCGGATAAGATGCCTGTCATCTCGACTGCTAGTGATACCAGGCCGTTGGCATCCAGCACGGCGTTCCGTATTACCCTCCTGAATCCACCGATTCCATATTCTGCTAACAGTTGTTGGATCTCGACCAACGCGAGCAGCTATGTCGCGATACGATAAACAGCAATCGCGATAGGCTACAATCCGACCTTGATCAAAGTCGGAAACGTGATGTTACGCATTTCTCCTTCTTACACGAGGCATCACAACAACGTTTCACCAGGCAACACCGGTCAACTGCTCTTTGTATACGAGACATCGGTTGGAAACTTTTCTCATGTCAGCACGTTGTAGGTGTCGCCACTGGCGCCAACCTTGTGTGAATGCTCTGAAAAGCTAGTCATTTGCATATCACAGCATCTTCTTTCTGTCGGTTAAATTTAGCGTCTGTAGTGCGTCATCTTGGTGATGTAGCAATTTTAATGGCCAGAAGTGTAGTTCGCCATTGCTTTTGGTAAATTCTTCTTCAGATTTGGGATGCTGAAATGGAAGAGGCACTGTGTGCTGTGTTTCCGATGTTACAAGGAAGCTGCTTTTGTCTAACTAGGTCCTCATTTTTTGAGCACACGTTGCAGTGTTTAAGAAATTGGGTGAAATCAACTCATTTTATTGACTGTGATGAAGGTTTGCGTTTCGTGGCGAGTTTGGTTTGCGAATGTTTGCTGATATTATTCCGAGCTGTTATGCTCAATGCAAAAAGTGTATATGGGAAACTATTACGAAATGGAAGCTTCACTTCTTCCTTTATTTTATTCGTGCGATTATGAATTCTAAGATCTTTATGTCTCCAGTAGTACAAACGTGTATTTTTGAAGGAATCAGATTCACCGATTTCATACAATGTTGAGTCGGTTCTCAAAGCTGAAATCTGGAACTAAATGTTCGAATGTCCGTAAGAGATGCTAGTTTTTTCTCTTGTTTTTAAACACTATAAATTGTTGGTTAACATCTTGTGAATGCATTTGCTAAAGCTTTATCGTTTTTAGTATAACTGAAAGTACCACATAGCCATCTTGTTGTCTTACGAAAGTTAGTTAAGCGAGTCACAGTCACTCTGAATGCACAGCCACTCAACAAAGATGCTGGCACTGATAATTACAAATCATAATAAGTAACATCTCTCTGCCTGGTAATTAGTACTCCCGCCAGAGGTTAGAGTCCATCCTCGGGCATGGGTGTGTGTGTTGTTCTTGACATAAGTTAGTTTAAGTAGTGTGTAAGTCTATGGACCGATGACCTCAGCAGTTTAGTCCCTTAGGAATTCACACACAATTATATTTAGAATTCGGTCATCAGTAGTGGGAGTAAGTATGTGCCGCCCCACTCTCCATAGTTGCCAAATTTATTCAAGATGGCGGCATGTAGACTTGGCAACAGCGCATGACGTCATCAAAGATGGTGAAGTTTGGCAGGAAAATAGGTCAATTGTGCTATGTCCACTAACCTAACCTCCAGAGAAAATGGCGGGAAGTTTGAACTTTGGTGGGGAAAATAGACCAATTGGGCTACGTCCACTAACCTAAGCCTCCAGAAAAAATAGGCGCGAAATTCAAATTCCAACAGCATAACACATGCAAAACTGTACTTGCCTTTATTGTCAATTATTATCATTCATTATCATTTATTATCAATTATTGTAATTTATTATTATTGACCTGCCTCCACTACAAGTTTCCCTCCAATCAAATTCCAACATGATAATGGCTGCAAAACCTTACTATTGTTTATTATTATTCATTATCATTTATTAACATTCATTATCATTCACTGTCATTTATTATCATTCATTATCATTTATTATCATTTATTATTGTTATTATTTATTATTATAGGCGTACCACCACTAGAAAATTGCGCCAAATTCAAATTCCAGCACGATAATGTCTCGAAAACTGTACTTCTATTTATTATTATCATTTATCATTTGTTCAAGATGTCCGATTTTCTCGGCGAGAAAGTCATTTTCCTTACATCCATAACAAAAATCCATCACAAGTTCAAATCCCAAAACCATAATCAAACACACGTAGAAACTTTCTCCGTTACTTGTCTTTTTTCACTGGTAACCATTTCAGAATCGTGTCAAATAATAAGTTGGACTTATAGTAACCTATGTCACATCCTTCGATTGTGCAGGGGGGAAGGGACCGAAAACTTTATTTCAACCAGTACGGTCATCACTTGTTCTCCAACACAATCAGCACACATATTTGATATCACAGTGCAGTCGCCACGACATCCGCGCAGCAACTCAATTAGTTCAAATCCTCTCCACCCCCTGGCCCCACCGGCCAGCGCGCGGCGCCATTGCCGATGCCTGTCACGTGAGGCGGCCTCTCGCGCTGGACTGCCAGTATGCTGGGGGCGAGCCCAGCGATCGCTCCCACGTCGTAAACATGTTTTCGCTGGACGCGCTGGAACTTGCCGAGTTTGACGTCACAGAGGTCCCTTGTCCGCTCACCACGTGTATTCGTCGCCTCTGCACGTTTCCCGCCAAAATTGTTTGCCTCGGAGCTGAATCACAGAATGATTGGCTGTTCCCTGCCACACTTATGGCGCCAAAGATGTTTTCCTGGGCACGTTAAAACCTGTCGATGCTGACCACGTGTCCTTGTGCGAGCGAGAACGCAGTCCTACACATATAGTGGCAAAGTGTTCTTGACAGTGGAATCCGCCATGACTCTATAACAGCACATTTGGTCAGCACTAGAACGCTCGCTAATTGACTCTCTCTCGCACAAGTGTTATAACTGGACAATTGCTGTGCCGCCAGCCCGCTTACGTCACACACTCTATAAACATGTGACAGACGTAGTCTTCTGTAAATATGCTTACTCCCACATTGCTCACCTAACCTATCAATTACCTAAGTACTTAATTCCATTTCAGTTTTAATCATATCAAATAATTCAGTTTACAATTTCATATACGTATGCAAGGGTGATCAACTACCTAATTTCAACTACTTTTCGAGGACCAGACAGCCACCTCTTTGTAGGATCCAGCGCCGAGTTTGAATTCTGGCAGTAAAGAAGGATCACTTCTGCTTTCTCTACCAACCTAACAAAATTGTTGGAAAGAAAGGGCACTTGTACTAACCTCAGCTACCCGACCGCCACTTCCTCCTAGGAACCAGAGCCAAATTTGAAATCTGCCAGTAAACAAAGCTCACTTGCGCTTCCTCCACCAACCTAAGAAAATTGTCGCAAACGAAGCTCATCACCACTTAACTAAGCCACCAGCACTCAACCTCTTCCTACACCCTGCACTAGGCCCATGGATGGGCCAGTTACATTATTTAGTAATAGAGTATATGTATCACACCGACATGTTCCACACTATACAGAAAAGCTAAACACTCCCACATAACTCATTTATAATGCTCTAGACACTCGCTTGCTAATTGTAAACAGTTAAAAATAACTCATAGCACAGCCTACAGACATCCGAACCACTCGTAAGTAATGCAAAACATCTACATCCAAATAGCCAAACAACTCCTAATTTTCGGAAATAATTACAGTCCATAGGCTGATGGAAGGAGGAAGGAGTGTACTTTATTTATTTGGGACATATCTTTTTGAAACTTTAGCATCTCATAGGTTTCGATATGTAAGGTTGCCTTAAGGCAGGTTGTGAACTCCAGTAGTGCACTGCACGTGGCAATACAACCACGCCCATCAAGATATTCATTCCAATCCAGATTTCTAACTCCTCTACAGATAAATTTGTCGAGTTATTTGTTGACTCACTCACAGTCTGACCAGATTGCAGTTTTTGCGCAAAAACCACTCAGACTGCGCTGTGCTGTTCGGGGAAGTAAGAAAGGACTGCACTCTATTTATTTGGAGCCTTTTTATTTAGTCATGGAGTATATTTGTCACAAAACACCCACGCTGATCCGACTGTGGTCATCTGACACAGGCCACAAACATGTAAACAACTCCTAATTTCACCACACCATAACAAACAGCTCTTAAATAATGCAGTACAGAATATCAGCAGACGAGCTCTGTACTCTTAAACTCTCCAAATAAAGCACAGCACAGTGCACAGACATGCTCGCAAAATAGTGGAACAGACGCGCCCAAACACCACCAGCTGCCAAACCGACCAAATGTCTCTGCTCGGCCTCCGCCAAACATGACAACACCGTCGCATTCGCGCCTAACACCGGAGAAATTGTGATCGCCTATGCGCCTTAGATTATGCTGACGGAAAACCAGTAACTCTGATCTGCACTCCAGCCCCATGTAGTCACTTTGAACACTCTATTAATTTTTTCGAACAGCTTTTTTACCCATACAGTACATCTATCACGTTATCACAAAACACCCATCCAGGTGTGCCCTGGACCATGTTGCATAGTCCACAGACATGCACCCAATCTTAATTTCAGTACACAATATAGCAAACTGCTACTCAAATGGCTCTGAGCACTATGCGACTTAACTTCTGAGGTCATCAGTAGTCTACAACTTAGAACTACTTAAACCTATCTAACCTAAGGACATCACACACATTCATGCCTGAGGCATGATTCCAACCTGCGACCGTAGCGGTCGCTCAGTTCGAGACTGTAGCCCCTAGAACCGCACGGCCACCCCGGCTGGCCAAACTGCTACTAAATAATTCTTCACACAGATGTGTAGATACGCTGAGTACTCGTTAACTATCCTAATAACGCATAGCAGAGCTTGCAGATCCGCTCGCATAATAACCCAGCAGACGTGCGCAGGTACCCCCCCCCCCTCCCTCTGCACCCTGTCCACAGGATCGTGAAGTTACCCATCCGTGTGATTTCAGACCTCACACAGCCCCTGCTCGGCTTCCGCAAGCATGGTGTTGGCGAGGTCAACGTGCTCGTCAGCTGCCAAAGCACGCAGATACGTCTGTCCAGGACCGGCGATCCGTCACAACATCGAGCCACGATCACCGAACGCGGTTGAAGGTCAACTTTATATCAACATAGCATAATTCCAAAGCACAGCATCCATACGCTAGACACATCATAGCAGCAGCACATGTCTTTACCTCGTATGACACACTGCGCATTGCTCCTGACACGACATTACACGGCTCTTTAACTAAACATAGCTACACATCTCTCCTCTCGCCTCATCATGTGACCAGCCATCTAAAACTTTCTCAATATTATTCTTACCTTAAAAACAATTTTTAAAAAATAAGATCTAATTTACTCCTCCCACTGCACCTAACATCACACCCATCCCACCATCAACATCAGTTGTAGAATTTTGGAACACGTATTGTGTTCGAGTATAATGACTTTTCTGGAGACTAGAAATCTACTCTGTAGGAATCAGCATGGGTTTCGAAAAAGACGGTCATGTGAAACCCAGCTCGCGCTATTCATCCACGAGACTCAGAGGGCCATAGACACGGGTTCACAGGTAGATGCCGTGTTTCTTGACTTCCGCAAGGCGTTCGATACAGTTCCCCACAGTCGTTTAATGAACAAAGTAAGAGCACATGGACTATCAGACCAATTGTGTGATTGGATTGAGGAGTTCCTAGATAACAGGACGCAGCATGTTATTCTCAATGGAGAGAAGTCTTCCGAAGTAAGAGTGAATTCAGGTGTGCCGCAGGGGAGTGTCATAGGACCGTTGCTATTCACAATATACATAAATGACCTTGTGGATGACATCGGAAGTTCACTGAGGCTTTTTGCAGATGATGCTGTGGTGTATCGAGAGGTTGTAACAATGGAAAATTGTACTGAAATGCAGGAGGATCTGCAGCGAATTGACGCATGGTGCAGCGAATGGCAACTGAATCTCAATGTAGACAAGTGTAATGTGCTGCGAATACACAGAAAGGTAGATCCTTTATCATTTAGCTACAAAATAGCAGGTCAGCAACTGGAAGCAGTTAATACCATAAATTATCTGGGAGTACGCATTAGGAGTGATTTAAAATGGAATGATCATATAATGTTGATCGTCGGTAAAGCAGATGCCAGACTCAGATTCATTGGAAGAATCCTAAGGAAATGCAATCCGAAAACAAAGGAAGTAGGTTACAGTACGCTTGTTCGCCCACTGCTTGAATACTGCTCAGCAGTGTGGGATCCGTACCAGATAGGGTTGATACAAGACATAGAGAAGATCCAACGGAGAGCAGCGCGCTTCGTTACAGGATCATTTAGTAATCGCGAAAGCGTTACGGAGATGATAGATAAACTCCAGTGGAAGACTCTGCAGGAGAGACGCTCAGTAGCTCGGTACGGGCTTTTGTCAAAGTTTCGAGAACATACCTTCACCGAAGAGTCAAGCAGTATATTGCTCCCTCCTACGTATATCTCGCGAAGAGACCATGAGGATAAAATCAGAGAGATTAGAGCCCACACAGAGGCATACCGACAATCCTTCTTTCCACGAACAATACGAGACTGGAATAGAAGGGAGAACCGATAGAGGTACTCAAGGTACCCTCCGCCACACACCGTCAGGTGGCTTGCGGAGTATGGATGTAGATGTAGATGTAGAACATACACAAGCGTCCTCAACCCTATCTTGATGCTCATATATCACCCCACAACCCATGTCTATCAATCAGTTTACCATTCTCATCCCCTCTTTTCGAATTACAAACGTAGCCTCTATCTAAACACCAATCAACTCATCTTTCTCGAAATTTCAACTCTAACTTTAATTTTAAACACACCTAGTAATTCCAAACGCAATTAAAGCGTCAACCTTTTATACAGAGCATCAAGCACATATGACACTCACACCAATATTCAAAGCCTGGTCCATATTTACCACCTCTACCTTTAATTAAGTATTATTAACATTGCCTCAACATTCTGCCAGTGCTCGATCTGGATCTATTTTTCCGCTCTTAACTGTTGTCACTAGCGGTCGAATATCACTATCTATAGATTTCATAAATTTCCACATAAAAATACTCTTGCCCAGCCGTTTAGAGACTCCTATATCCAAAGACATAACATCATTCAACAACTATCACTTGCTCTTATGTAATAACTCATCCATCAGGTCTGGCGGCAAGGTCACCTCTTTCTTTCTTTTTTTCAGCAGCAGACAGCAATTTTTTTACAGTGGTAGCTAAATTGCACCATCAACTTAACATCACCAGTCGCGAACATATCTTCAAATACGTAAACACTTTTACTCAATCACACAGCGGTCCCGCGGAGGACATGACCTTCAATAATACAGTTCTTAATCAAATAACCACTAAAACAAGTACTAAATGCTCAAACAAATCCCATAGCAACATACAAAGCGAGCGTCCGAGCGCCGGCGGCGGCATGTCAAAGCGACATATTTGTACATCTAAACAGCCGTCCACTCAGCCCCAGGACCAGAATGCTGAAGTGGGCTCTCTCTATACCTGCTCTCCAGCTTGTGTCTAACGACATACAGTGCACAAATCTGAATTGCGCAGATCTCTATCCCCCCCTTGCATCTCCAGCAGGACATGTAAACAGTGTCTCCCCCAGCCAGCAAACCCGACTTCATTCAGCCTTCGCTGACAATTTCCACTCACAAACCTTAAACACTCACATATATAAAACCATATTCACTCCTGCCAAAACTCACTTAATAATAAAAAAGCATTCTCCCTTTTTAAGCATAGATGAGTATGCATTTATCTTCACCCATCTGCTCTCTGCAATTTAAGTCGGTGAAAGACATATCTATTACCTTCTGCGGCCTGTATATAAACAGGACGACCTCAGTTATTGCAACAGGACCTTGTTTTGACCATTCGCTGGAAATGAGCGCAATGTAGTACGTCCCAAACTAGATACAAATACAACAGATCCTCAACACCCAATCATCTTTATCCTCTACCATCACACAGTGAAAAAAAATTTGCCAGCTACAAAAGCTCATCATATTTACAAGTCACGAAGGCACCAATGCGATCCACCTCCAGTGAGGACAAATCGAATTCACAATACTCTCCCCAAATAACTCAGAGTGCGACCATCCAAGAATTCCTAATAACAGCTCACCAAGTCAGACACCTCAAACTGCAGCTGGCTATATGAACAAGATCATATTAAATATACAGACGCTGCACAGACCACTTTGAAGTTTGATCACCCATACTCTAAGCGAATGAGAAGCTACCTCTGACCCTTGTTCAAACAGTTTTCCAACACTCTTTTGCACACTGACGAACATTTCGTCTTTCTGCAGCGACTTCGATTTCAGTTTCTGATTCTAAACAGACATTAACACGGACTGATGCACGGCCTCTCACAGGAAACTATACCTTGCACCTTGTAAATCATATTCTTACAGTCGATAGCATAACATTGAATAATTTTAAATAAAGGACAGCCACAAAACAAGGAAATTAGAAGAGCCTGGTGGCGTTGTGGCGACTTCCCTCGAAAGTGATTGACCACCCCTACATTTAAACTCATATGTCGCAGTGACCGAATAGTTTATAACTCTGCGTTCCATTTCTAGTGATTGGTCATTTTTGGACACAAGTACGGGATCACTGTTTTCGGTGCTAGCAACCCCGGAAGTTGCGGTCCATCAACCAAAATCTGTCCCCCAACTCAAACAAGCACTGTCAGTCAATCATTATGTTCTATCCAATGCACAGATGCGATGGATAAGACACCACCAATCTACTGTAATATTATCCATCACAGCTAATATCGCGAAAAATTTTACAGGAAGTCCAACATTGGCCAATCATGTGAGAGCTTGCTTTCCTAATTTCAGTGTCACAGCTAAACCATACATCCTCTACTTTGCAAGTACCATTGCGAACATTCTTAGATGACTGCTCAGCTCGTCCATTCACACTTAATTCTCGAACACATAGAAATGATAAAAGAATACCAGACAATGCTATACATATTTCTAAGTCCTCGCACATAGTACTCAATCAATCTCTCTGCGTATGGTGGTCACAGACCATCCTCACCTCGGCATTGACCAACCTACCCCGCAACATCCCTACCCAATTATTCCTCAAGCGAGCAGACGAATACAGCTACATTCCACCTCTCTTGACTGATTAGAGCTTTCCTAGTCCTAATCCCTCCAAGTGCACCACATTTCTAGAAATGTAACCAAGTCTTGGAGCTTAGCACACCATATCGATCTATAGTAACAGATCTCAAAGTGCCTTAATTTAATAGCATACAGTTAAGAAGAACCAGAACGGAGCGATATTTGTACACAACGTATTTCGAAACACTTTTAAGTAAATCAGCCAATCTATCACGTGTAAAGTATTGTTCTAGAGTCCAGGATCGGTGCATCGAAGGTTCTGGTAAGAGAGAGAGAGAGAGCGAGAGAGAGAGAGAGAACATAAACACACACACTCCTAAGACTAGAACGTTCAGCACTTAAAAACGGACGATAACATTAGATCTCTTACTTTTCCGTCCTGTCAGACGTACATTCTTCTCCCTAGTTCCCCTACGCTAAGCTATTTCTCCCCCAATCGTAAAACTTTTCCTTTCTATGATCAAGCCCAATATAGCCCTGCGGACAGGTCTAGTGTCCAATGATCACATCCGATCACGAGTCAGAAATTATACTATTACTCCATCAGGTCTCTATAAAAATGATAGTTATTAGCAGCCGGTACATCTTACAAGCAAACAGATACGCATAACAGCAGCGTACAACATGTGAAAATTACAAGTCATCCCGTCACCGACACTGTAAATACCCATCTGTCGGGTAAGTGTGTACACAATGATTACAGCCCCTCACACATAACCACAGCTAACTTAGTTATGACGCTGAAATCTCGATTTTACACAAAGCATGCGACAGGGTGGGGATCGCATCAATCAAATTGCGTTTAGAGGAATGTGTCAACTTTCATCACACATGAGACGGAAGTCCTCTGATGACCGACAGGTTCACCATTAACGATCGCAAGTAGACAGTGCTTTAAACCGCATACTGGAAAAAAAATCAACCTTCAGGAACTTGTCTCTCTCTAGAATAAATGAGTCAACGTTTGAATCGTACCTAGTTGCAGCTCTGTCTCAATCGATCATCCGGTACACTCTCTGTTATCATTTAACACAGATGTAAGTTTAGACGTGAATGATTCTCTGTCCTCCTGAAAAGTATCAAATACAGTATTCAACTCGCGTGTATCACTGCTACCTCAGTAGACACACTCTATTATACGAACTCAACGAGAAAAAATTGACTACCTTCCTTATTCCGCTCGCTTCGATGTCATTGTTTTCCTACATTCCTCTTGTTGCCGTATACTTGACTCCATGTACAAATTCCCCCCTGCGAACCAGAAGTTAAGCAAGTACGTTCTCATTTCCACCGTATTTCGGTGTATATTAGGTTAGTTTATACCTATGAGCTAATCAGTTTTCGAATTTCTTTTGATTTTATGTCAGATCCACCCATGCGACCGCAACATAAGCTATCGTTCTCTGGTCTAAAATTGCCTGTAAATGTAACCAAGGCGTATCCAGTCACCTCCACATTCGGAGAGTGCTTGTTCTGTTTTCTGTATCTCAATGTACATGCACATGCTTCAAGACAGGGTTGAAGACGTTTGTGTATGTTGATGGTGGGACGGGTCTGAAGTTAGGTGTGGTGGGAGGAGTAAATTAGATCTTATTAAAAAAATTTTGTGAAGCAAGAATAATATTGAGAAGGTTTTAGATGGCGGGTCACGCGACGAGGCGAGGGCAGGGATGTGTAGTTATGTTTAGTTAAAGGCCGTGTAATATCGTGTCAGGAGCAATGCGCAGTGTGTCATATGAGGTAAAGACATGTGCTCCTGCTATGATTTGTCTAGCGTATGGCGGCTGCGCTTTGGAATTATGCTACGTTGATATAAAGTTGACTTTCACCCGCATTCGGTGATCGTGGCTCAGGGTTGTGACGGATCGCAGTCCTGGACGGACGTATGTGTGTGCTTTGACAGCTGACGAGCACGTTGACCACGCCAACTCACGCTTGCGGAAGCCGAGCAGGGGCTGTGCGAGGTGTGAAATCACACGGATGGGTGACTTCACGATCCTGCGGGCAGGGTGCGGAGGGGGGGTACCTGCGCACGTCTGCTAAGTTATTTTGCGAGCAGATCTGCAGGCTCTGCTATGCGTTATTAGGATAGTTAACGAGTATTGAGCGTATCTACACATCTGTGTGAAGAATTATTTAGTAGCAGATTGCTATATTGTGTACTGAAATTATGATTGGGTGAATGTCTTTGGTCCGCAGCTCGTGGTCGTGCGGTAGCGTTCTCGCTTCCCACGCCCGGGTTCCCTGGTTCGATTCCCGGCGGGGTCAGGGATATTCTCTGCCTCGTGATTACTGGGTGTTGTGGGATGTCCTTAGGTTAGTTAGGTTTAAGTAGTTCTATGTTCTAGGGGACTGATGACCATAGATGTTAAGTCCCATAGTGCTCGGAGCCATTTTTGCATGTCTGCGAACTATGCAACATGGCCCAGGGCACACCCTGGATGGGTGTTTTGTGATAGCGTGATATATATACTGTAGGGGTAAAAAAGCTGTTCGAAAAAATTGATAGAGTGTTCTCAGTGATTACATGGGCCTCCAGCGCAGATCAGAGTAATTGGTTTTCTGTCAGCATCTCGATTGGATGCGGGTACTAAATGTTTTATCGGCCGCAGAAGAACAATGCAGCTTTCACATGTGTCAGAGAGTGCCGTTTCTCGTCGGCTGTCACGAGCGGTCAGAAGCTGAACTTGGCTGGAAGCTCTTGAACCGACTGCCCCGCCGACTGCACGCATGCGCGGTCTGCCGTGGAGCATAATCTAAGGCGCATAGGCGATCTAAATTTCTCCGGTGTTAGGCGCGAATGCAGGAGTGAATATGGTTGTATATATGTAAGTGTTTAAGATTTGTGAGTGGAAATTGTCAACGAAGGGTGAATGATGTCGGGTTTGCTGGCTGGGGGAGACACTGTTCACATGTCCTGCTGGAGATGCAAGGGGGGGGGGGGGATAGAGATCTGCGCTATTCAGGAGTCCATTTGTGCACTGTATGTCGTTAGACAAAAGCTGGAGAGCAGGTATAGAGAGAGCCCACTTCAGCATTCTGGTCCTGGGGCTGAGTGGACGGCTGTTTAGATGTACAAATATGTCGCTTTGACATGCCGCCGCCGGCGCTCGGACGCTCGCTTTGTGTGTTGCTATGGGATTTGTTTGAGCATTTAGTACTTGTTTTAGCGGTTATTGGATTAAGAACTGTATTATTGAAGGTCATGTCCTCCGCGGGACCGCTGTGTGATTGAGTAACAGTGTTTACGTATTTGAAGATATGTTTCGCGACTGGTGATGTTAAGTTGATGGTGCAATTTAGCTACCACTGTAAAAAAATAGCTGTCTGCTGCTGAAAAAAAGAAAGAAAGGGGTGACCTTGCCGCCAGACCTGATGGATGAGTTATTACATAAGAGCAAGTGATAGTTGTTGAATGATGCTATGTCTTTAGATATAGGAGTCTCTAAACGGCTGGGCAAGAGTATTTTTATGTGGAAATTTATGAAATCTATAGATAGTGATATTCGACCGCTAGTGACAACAGTTAAGAGCGGAAAAATAGATCCAGATCGAGCACTGGCAGAATGTTGAGGCAATGTTAATAATATTTAATTAAAGGTAGAGGTGGTAAATATGGACCAGGCTTTGAATATTGGTGTGAGTGTCGTATGTGCTTGATGCTCTGTATAAAAGTTTGACGCTTTAATTGCGTTTGGAATTACTAGGAATGTGTAAAATTAAATTGAAATTTCGAGAAAGATGAGTTGATTGGTGTTTAGATAGAGGCTACGTTTGTAATTCGAAGAGAGGGGATGAGAATGGTAAACTGATTGGTGGACATGGTTTGTGGGGTGATATATGAGCATCAAGATAGGGTTGAGGACGCTTGTGTATGTTGATGGTGGGATGGGTGTGATGTTAGGTGCAGTGGGAGGAGTAAATTAGATCTTATTTAAAAAGAAATTTTTTTAAGGTAAGAATAATATTGAGATAGATTTAGATGGCTGGTCACATGATGAGGCGAGAGGAGAGATGTGTAGCTATGTTTAGTTAAAGCGCCGTGTAATGTCGTGTCAGGAGCAATGCGCAGTTTGTCATACGAGGTAAAGACATGTGCTGCTGCTATGATGTGTCTAGCGTATGGAGGCTGTGCTTTGGAATTCTGCTATGTTGATATAAAGTTGACTTTCAACCGCGTTCGGTGATCGTGGCTCGGGGTTGTGACGAATCGCCGGTCCTGGACAGACGTGTGTGTGTGCTTTGGCAGCTGACGAGCGCGTTGACCTCGCCAACTCACGCTTGCGGAAGCCGAGCAGGGGCTGTGTGAGGTCTGAAATCAGACGGATGGGTAACTTCACGATCCTGTGGACAGGGTGCAGAGGGGGGGGGGGGGGGGGGGTACCTGCGCACGTCTGCTGAGTTATTATGCGAGCGGATCTGGAGGCTCCGCTATGCGTTATTAGGATAGTAAACGAGTATTGAGCGTATCTACACATCTGTGTGAAGAATTATTTAGTAGCAGTTTGGCCAGCCGGGGTGGCCGTGCGGTTCTAGGGGCTACAGTCTCGAACTGAGCGACCGCTACGGTCGCAGGTTGGAATCATGCCTCAGGCATGAATGTATGTGATGTCATTAGGTTAGATAGGTTGAAGTATTTCTAAGTTGTAGACAACTGATGACCTCAGAAGTTAAGTCGCATAGTGCTCAGAGCCGTTTGAGTAGCAGTTTGCTATATTGTGTACTGTGCTGTGCTTTATTTGGAGAGTTTAAGAGTACAGAGCTCGTCTGCTGATATTCTGTACTGCATTATTTAAGAGCAGTTTGCCTGTGGTGTGGTGAAGTTAGGAGTTGTTTACATGTTTGTGGCCTGTGTCAGATGACCACAGTCGGATCAGCGTGGGTGTTTCGTGACAAATATACTCCACGACTAAATAAAAGGTCTCCAAATAAATAGAGTGCAGTCCTTCCTTACTTTCCCGAACAGCACAGCGCAGACTGAGTGGTTTTAGCGCAAAAACTCCAATCTGGTCAGACTTTGAGTGAGTCAACAAATAACTCGACAAATTTATCTGTAGAGGAGTTAGAAGTCTGGATAGGAATGAATATCTTGATGGGCGTGGTTGTGTTGCCACGTGTAGTGCACTACTGGAGTTCACAACCTGCCTTATGGCAACCTTACATATCGAAACCTATGAGATGCTAAAGTTTCAAAGAGGTATGTCCCAAATAAATAAAGTACACTCCTTCCTCCTTCCATCAGCCTATGGACTTAAATTATTTCCGAATATTAGGAGTTGTTTGGCTATTTGGATGTAGATGGTTTGCATTATTTACGAGTGGTTCGGATGTCTGTAGGCTGTGCTATGAGTTATTTTTAACTGTTTACAATTAGCAAGCGTGTGTCTAGAGCATTATAAATGAGTTATGTAGAAGTATTTTGCTTGTCTGTATAGTGTGGAACATTTCGGTGTGATACATATACTCCATTCCTAAATAAAGTAAATTGGTTCCTCTACCCATGGACCTAGTGCAGGGTGAGTCCTTTTAGCCAAAACGTGTAGGAAGAGGTTGAGTGCTGGTGGCTTAGTTTAGTGGTGATGAGCTTCGTTTGCAACAATTTTCTAAGGTTGGTGGAGGAAGCGCAAGTGAGCTTTGCTTACTGGCAGATTTCAAACTTGGCTCTGGTTCCTAGGGGAAAGTGGCGGTCGGGTGGCTGAGGTTAGTACAAGTGCCCTTTCTTTCCAACAATTTTGTTAGGTTGGTAGAGAAAGCGGAAGTGATCCTTCTTTACTGCCCGAACTCAAACTCGGCGCTGGATCCTACGAAGAGGTGGCTGTCTGCTCCCCGAAAAGTAGTTGAAATTAGGTCGGTGAACACCTTTGCATACGTATATGAAATTGTAAATTGAAATATTTAATATGATTAAAACTGAAATGGAATTAAGTACTTAGGTAATTGATAGGTTAGATGAGCGATGTGGGAGTTAGCATATTAACAGAAGATACGTCCATCACATGTATGGGGTGTGTGTGACGTAGACAGGGCGGCGGCGCAGCGATTGTGCAGTTACAACGCGCGCGCGAGAGAGAGTCAATTAGAGAGCGTTCTAGTGCCGATCAAACGTGCTGTTATACAGTCATGCCGAGCTAACTTTGCCGCCAAAAGTGTAGGACTGCGTTCTCGCTCACACAAGGACACGTGGTGGGTGGTGAGTGGTCGGCATCGACAGTTTTGAATGTGCCCAGGAAAACAACTTTGGCGCCAAAAGTGTGGCAGAAAACGGCCGTCCATTGTGTGATTCAGCTCCGAGGCAAACAATTTTGGCGGGAAACGTGCGGAAGCGACGAATACACGTGGTGAGCGGACAACGGACCACTGTGACGTCAAACTCGGCAAGTTCCAGCGTGTCCAACGAAAACATGTTTACGACGTGGGAGCGATCGCTGGGCTCGCCCCCAGCGTACCTGCTGTCCAGCGCGAGTGGCCCCCCTGACGTGACAGGTGTTGGCAGTAGCTCTGTGCGCTGGCCGGTGTGGCCAGGGGGTGGAGAGGTTTTGAACTAATTGAGTTGCAGCGCGGATGTCGTGGCGACTGCACTGCACAGTTTTGGGTTATTGCAGGTTACGACTGAGGGCCACGACGACGACACATTCTATATTTCGTCGAAATAGTCAACAAATCACTTTTAATAAGCAGCATTTAAATTTGTATGCGAAGATTGCACTTATTATTACTGAGAAAGAGAATTAATTTCAAAGGGAAGATTTGATTTCACCAACTGCGACATAATCACGTGTACAAACAGTGATCCAATACTGTAAAATGCTTTTTTATTCCAGTCTCTGATCACAAATGAAATCTTTAGACGATGACCGGTTTCAGTCTGTAATGACCATCTTCAGATCTTTTTACACCATGTCCTAAAGTGATACGGCCATAATGGCATCGTAAAACATATAAATATAATCAGCATAGCATCGTCACATAGAGTTAGATATACTACACCATATTTTAAATCTATGTGACGATGCTATGCTAAATATATTTATATGTTTTGACGATCCATTATGGCCGTGTCACTTTAGGACATGGTGTAAAAAAGAACTGAAGATGGTCATTTTAGACTGAAACCGGTCATCGTCTAAAGAATTCATTTGTGATCAGAGACTGGAATAAAAAAACATTTAAGATTTCATTTGTTATTATTAAGCAAGAGATAGAAATCGTAAGGGAAGGTTTCATACGTTGTTGTAGAAGGGAAGGTTGCGTAACAAAAGAGATATAGAGGAGTCGGGAAGGTTTCCAACCTTTTTTGTTCCGTGTCCTCTCATCGATTAGTCGCTAGAGTTTGTACACGGCGGAAAAAATCACCCTGTACATACAAGGGCTACTTTTATTTGCGATACCCTGTAGTTTCCAATGGAGAGCAAAGTTCAGGGCAGCGTCAAAAACGGACCGTGGTGTCTAATTAGATGCCGAGAAACTGTTGACGTTAGCTGAAGAGAAGATCAGCGTAGCAAAAACTGCTCTCGGGGGTCGATAGGTTCCCAGTGAGTCGTGCGGTCGTCTGCTTCCAGTATCATCACTCTGCTATCGGACCGCAAATCGAAAGGCGAGCATTGACTGTGCGACTTCGAACGGTGACAGCCGTTAACTGTTTCACGAGAACTGCGCGTTTTGTTCCCCCGACGGCTGCGAACGCTTTACCGTCTCCGTAGCCGAGCCGGAACGTCGCCTTTTAATAGTCCATTCCGGTGCACGCGCTGGCGCCGGGAGTGGGTTATCTGGGGAGATGGCCGCCTGCGAGGGCAGGCGTCGCGTCGCCTAGCGTTTACGGGCCCGTGAGACGCCCCCGCCCCGCCTGACCGCTATCTGGCGCCCGGGCTGTCGAGCGCGGCCCTTCAGAATCCTTTATGGCGCCACGGCTCGACTTGCAGCGGCCCTCGGCAGAGCTGGACGTGCTCGGCTCCTCCTGATGGCCGTCTTTACCGGTGCAATGACTGCAATTGCCGCGCAAGCGGGCGTCGCACAGTGCGCGAAGACCCTGTGTCGTGCCTTCTCCGGCTCACTCACCCGTGTTTACACCTCCGTCTACATCTGACAAGGGAAGCCCACGACGTTTGGAACACGGATTTACTTCAAACTTCTTACACTCGTAGTACTCCGTTAGGACATCAAAATGTGTAAGCAGTAGCGCGTACTTCTCAAGCGTTATTGAGAAAATCGCAAGATAATTTCGGTCGTCAGATACAGGGTGTTTCAAAAATGACCGGTATATTTGAAACGGCAATAAAAACTAAACGAGCAGCGATAGAAATACACCGTTTGTTGCAATATGCTTGGGACAACAGTACATTTTCAGGCAGACAAACTTTCGAAATTACAGTAGTTACAATTTTCAACAACAGATGGCGCTGCGGTCTGGGAAACACTATAGTACGATATTTTCCACATATCCACCATGCGTAGCAATAATATGGCGCAGTCTCTGAATGAAATTACCCGAAACCTTTGACAACGTGTCTGGCGGAATGGCTTCACATGCAGATGAGATGTACTGCTTCAGCTGTTCAATTGTTTCTGGATTCTGGCGGTACACGTGGTCTTTCAAGTGTCCCCACAGAAAGAAGTCACAGGGGTTCATGTCAGGCGAATAGGGAGGCCAATCCACGCCGCCTCCTGTATGTTTCGGATAGCCCAAAGCAATCACACGATCATCGAAATATTCATTCAGGAAATTAAAGACGTCGGCCGTGCGATGTGGCCGGGCACCATCTTGCATAAACCACGAGGTGTTCGCAGTGTCGTCTAAGGCAGTTTGTACCGCCACAAATTCACGAAGAATGTCCAGATAGCGTGATGCAGTAATCGTTTCGGATCTGAAAAATGGGCCAATGATTCCTTTGGAAGAAACGGCGGCCCAGACTAGTACTTTTTGAGGATGCAGGGACGATGGGACTGCAACATGGGGCTTTTCGGTTCCCCATATGCGCCAGTTCTGTTTATTGACGAAGCCGTCCAGGTAAAAATAAGCTTCGTCAGTAAACCAAATGCTGCCCACATGCATATCGCCGTCATCAATCCTGTGCACTATATCGTTAGCGAATGTCTCTCGTGCAGCAATGGTAGCGGCGCTGAGGGGTTGCCGCGTCTGAATTTTGTATGGATAGAGGTGTAAACTCTGGCGCATGAGACGATACGTGGACGTTGGCGTCATTTGGACCGCAGCTGCAACACGGCGAACGGAAACCCGAGGCCGCTGTTGGATCACCTGCTGCACTAGCTGTGCGTTGCCCTCTGTGGTTGCCGTACGCGGTCGCCCTACCTTTCCGGCACGTTCATCCGTCACGTTCCCAGTCCGTTGAAATTTTTCAAACAGATCCTTTATTGTATCGCTTTTCGGTCCTTTGGTTACATTAAACCTCCGTTGAAAACTTCGTCTTGTTGCAACAACACTGTGTTCTAGGCGGTGGAATTCCAACACCAGAAAAATCCTCTGTTCTAAGGAATAAACCATGTTTTCTACAGCACAATTGCACGTTGTGAACAGCACACGCTTACAGCAGAAAGACGACGTACAGAATGGCGCACCCAGAGACTGCGTTGTCTTCTATATCTTTCACATCACTTGCAGCGCCATCTGTTGTTGAAAATTGTAACTACTGTAATTTCGAAAGTTTGTCCGCCTGAAAATGTACTGTTGTCCCAAGCATATTGCAACAAACGGTGTATTTCTATCGCTGCTCGTTTAGTTTTTATTGCCATTTCAAATATAACGGTCATTTTTGAAACACCCAGTATATACCAGTGCGTGGCCGTTTTTACCCAGAAGCGGCGGCAGCCGACGAGTGCCACGTATATTAATACTATGCTCAAACGGTTGCGCAACAGGAATCACTCACTTACGGGGACGATCTTCGAAGAACTAGTACCAACATCGCATTTTCCTCCAGTCAGTGTCGCCCATATATCGCCCTCTTTAACGCATGTGCGCACGTTCATCGTGGAACACAGTTACGTCGAGAGCGTTTACCGACGACCCGACAGTCGGCATCGAAAGACGAGTAGCATCTGCTTCTTCGACAGAGCGCCCGGAATAGGGTGGAACGGAAACATCCAGCTGTTAATTGGCGCGTGGTGTGGCGCACGGTCCACCATCCCCACCTACCTACAACAGTCAGATCAACATGGTACATTTTTGTGAACCGAAAATACCCTACGAACGATAAAAAGTACGCAATACGTTTGGCGGATTCGCCCTTGTGTCAGCAATGCGGCGTGCTTGATACGGACGACCATCGGCTGGTCTGCGGCGAGGCACTGGCTGTATGGACTCTCGCAAGAAAGATAACAGCGTTCATGCGGCGCACTATCTATACAGCAGTCTCTTCTGACATAGTATGTTTTCCAGAGGAAACGTATTCTCCGCGTCATAAGACGAACGCAGTGGCGTGGATCACAGGCATGACGGCCCATTACATCTACAGCGGCACACGTCTGAACGTACCGAACGTCCTGGATTACTGGCAATACTTGCAAGATGGACACACAAAACTATTACGGCCACAAAAGTACAAGGATTGGTATTCCAATTTCCTAGTAACGGTTTTTGTGGACCCGCCATATACTTGGGGTGTGCCGGGTGCGCAAAGATGAGCGGCGGTGCTGTCGTTGTGAAACCGACCAAGTAAAGTGATCAGCTAAGGACACTATGCAAGTGTGCGACCTAGGAAAAACTAACGCTTGCGCAGTTAGCAAATGGATGTAATTCAAATTTTGTTTTCATATCTATAAATACTTTTCTTTAGTGTGCCGGAGGTGGCCCCAATTTAATTTTGTTGTTATTTCATGCTGCATGGTAGGACGGCATCGAGGTTCCTTCCAAGACAGTTATCATGTGTCACTACGTACTATGTTTATTTTGTGAATAATAAAGGTCTGTGTTACTTCTTAAAAAAAAGTGGGTAGCGTTCAGGCCCCGTAATCTCTGGGTCACTGGATCGAGTCCCGTTCGTCAGTGTTTTTTTTTTATTTCTAACGCAGTCTTTTTCTTTTGTATTACAATTGATGTAATGGGAAAAATACGTGTAATCGGATGAACGTTTATTTAATTTACAATGTTATTTGGCAGTCTACAAAAAATTTTATTATCACAAATAATACAATATTCATAACTGTCGACTAGTAAACGACCAAACGTACAAAGTGATACTGAAAATGTATGCTTGTCCGTGTCTTCAAAATTTTTCGTATTTGATCGAAAAAGAACGAGAAATAGCTTCTCGTGAAGACGCTATTAAAATACACTCGATACTGCATGAACAATTATCATCGCCGATATTTGAGGAAATGCTGCGTTATGCATGGTTTGCTTCCAAATTATCGGCTGAAAGAGAGTTTTTTGAAAATGTTAACGAGGATTGTTTCTTCACGGAAAATTTCAAAAGACCTAGCGTAGGCGGAAACAGCATTTATTGAATGCAGCTAGTACCGTTTAACTTTATGTTTTCCATGTTTTTACGAAAAATACCATCTTGACATTGTACTCGTAATGTCGAAAGCGACGATTTATTGAACATCTTTCGAAAGCCGTCTGTGCCGGTCAAAACTTAGAGGTAACAAGTAGTTTCGGGCTCCTTCCAGGTATAAGGTATTTCTCAAATCACGGACAAGCATACATTTTCAGTATAACTTTATACGTTTGGTCGTTTACTTGTCGATAGTTATGAATATTATATTATTTGTGACAGTAAAAATTTGTAGACTACCAAATAACACTGTAAATTTAATAAAAGTTCATTCGATTACACGTATTTTTCCCATTATATCAATTGTAATATAAATAGTAAAGAAAATGATTCTGTTAAAAATAAAAAAAAGCTGACGAACGGGACTTCATCCACCGATCCAGCGATTACGGGGCTTGGACGCTAACCACTTTTTTTTTTTTTAAATCTCCGACCCAGCCGGGAATTGAACCCGGGGCCTTAGGATGGACAGTTTTTTTTGTTTTTTCTTTTTTTAGTTTTCAAGTTTGCCAGGCCGAGACTCGAACTCGGGACCTTTGCCTTTCGCGGGCAAGTGCTCTAACCAACTTTTTTTTTAATTGCCTTAACCACTTTTTTTTAGTTTTCACCCCTCTTTTCTGAAAATAATAAATAAAATTTTTCACTTTTTTTATTTTTTTCTTTAGTTTTTTTTTAAATTTTTTTTCCGCTATCCTTTTTTTTAAATAAAGAAAGAAAATAACCTCTTCCACTTCAGGCGTTGGCCCCTACCACCCATACTACCCCCAAAAACGTATCTAGCCTAAAAACAAAAACAAAGCTAGTGCCACCGCCGCTTTCATCCTAAAGCTAGCTAGGACGGCCGTTCGCCACCACTTCAGGTTCCGCCAACGAACAAAAATTAAATATGCCTCTGAACTTTCTATAAAAAAATAAAATAAAAGGAAAAGGAAAGGGTATAATACTTTATTATATTTTATTTGTTGTTCATTTTGTTCTTATTTTGTTCTTGTGTATTTATTTGGATACGAACGCAGGTCTCCTGCCCACTTCGTTTAATCTTTTTTTTATTTATATAGGTATCAATGTGCGAACAGTCATAGTTAATCAAGCCTGGAAAACTAAAACAGAATGAAGACGCCATCGAAGATATGAAACATAAGTAACATGAAAAGAAAGCTACAATCCACTCGGCTGCCGTCGCTTACTGGCAAAAATGGACACGCACAGGTATATATTTGACGACCGAAATTATCTTGCGATTTTCTCAATAACGCTTGAGAAGTACGCGCTACTGCTTACACATCTTGTTGTCCTGATGGAGTACTACGAGTGTACGAAATTTGAGCAAAATCCGCGTTCCAAAGGTCGTGGCCTTCCCTTGTGAGAGACTCGCGACTGCATTACGGGTGTGTAGTGACGGGGTAGGCAGTCGGGAGGGTCCGCGATTGACGATGCTACCTGCGTATTGGCTTCAGCACCAAAACGCTGGACCTCCTATTGATCCTGCGCCGTAATTTCTACATGCGTAGTGGTCACAGTAGTGGAAAGACGTCGCATTCGTTTTCCTACCTGTATGAGAAGACTAATTTCAGGAAAAACTGCACGCAATTTGATACGGTTTTCACTAATAGGTAGTCTGACTCACGAGGAATGTTTGCCTACTTAATTTACTACTGATACGTCGAACAAGCCGCCCTGCTGTAAGGACTTAGTGCTACTACACTACTGGCCATTAAAATTGCCACACCACGAAGATGATGTAATAAGACGTGAAATTTAACCGACAGGAAGAAGATGCTGTGATATGCAAATGATTAGCTTTTCAGGGTATTCACACAAGACTGGCTCCGGTGGCGACACCTACAACGTGCTGACATGAGGAAAGTTCCCAAACGATTTCTCATACACAAACAGCAGTTGACCGGCGTTGCCTGGTGAAAGGTTGTTGTGATGCTTCGTGTAAGGAGGAGAAATGCGTACCATAACGTTTTCGACTTTGATAAAGGTCGGATTGTAGCATATCGCGATTGCGTTGGTCGAGATTCAATGACTGTTAGCAGAATATGGAATCGGTGGGTTCAGGAGCGTAATACGGAATGCCGTGCTGGATCCCAACGGCCTCGTACCACTAGCAGTCGAGATGACAGACATCTTATCCGCATGGCTGTAACGGATCGTGCAGCCACGTCTCGATCCCTGAGTCAACAGATGGGGACGTTTGCAAGACGACAACCATCTGCACGAACAGTTCGACAACGTTTGCAGCAGCATGGACTATCAGCTCGGAGACCGTGGTTGTGTTTACCCTTGATGCTGCATCACAGACTGCACGGCCTACGATGGTGTACTCAACGACGAACCTGGGTGCACGAATGGCAAAATGTCATTTATTCGAATGAATCCAGGTTCTGTTTACAGCATTATGATGGTCCCATCCCTGTTTGGCGACATCGCGGTGAACGCACATTGAAAGCGTGTATTCGTCATCGCCATACTGGCGTATCACCCGGTATGATGGTATGGGGTGCCATTGGTTACATGTCTCGGTCACCTCTTGTTCGCATTGACGGCATTTTGAACAGTGGACGTTACATTTCAGATATGTTACGACCCGTCGCTCTACCCTTCATTCGATCCCTGCGAAACTCTACATTTCAGCAGGATAATGCACGATCGCATGTTGCAGGTCCTGTACGGGCCTTTCTGGATACAGAAAATGTTCAACTGCTGCCCTGGCCAGCACATTCTCCAGATCGCTCACCAATTGAATACGTCTGGTCAATGGTGACCGAGCAAGTGGCTCGTCACAATACGCCAGTCACTACTCTGGATGAGCTGTGGTATCGTGTTGAAGCTGCATGTAGAGCTGTACCTTACACGCCATCCAAGCTCTGTTTGACTCAATGCCCAGGTGTGTCAAAGCCGTTATTACGGCCAGAGTTGGTTGATCTGCGTACTGATTTCTCAGGAACTAGGCACCCAAATTGCGTGAAAATGTAATCACATGTTAGTTCTAATAAAATATATTTGTCTGCATTTCTTCTTGGTGTAGCAATTTTAATGGCCAGTAGTGTAGTTCCAAGCAGCGGCGGGTCGCTAGTATGCATTAAATTTCAGTTCATTATCTTTTCCTGTAAAGTAAAAAAAGCTTTTATATTGTTTTCCTTTCGTGAAACACACACAAATATACTCAAAATTTGCTCTGAGCACTATGGAACTTAACATCTGAGATCATCAGTCTCCTAGAACTTAGAACTACTTGAACCTAACTAACGTAAGGAAATCACACACATCCATGTCCGAGGCAGGATTCGAACCTGCGACCGTAGCGGTCGTGCGGTTCCAGACTGAAGCGCCTAGAACCGCTGGGCCACACCGGCCGGCACACAAATGTACTATAAATTTCTGTTATTCTAAATTATATGAAAAATTAGAAACAGTAACATACTTGCCTAGGTATCAGATACTACAAAAAATTATTACTTTACTCGAAAAACAATCCTGTTACTTTACGAATTCTTAAACATTATGTGTTATCTTTAAACAACATCCCTCTTTCTCCTAATTTGTTTAGTGTTATTAAGCGTCTTACTGATTTGATGCTCCCGCCAAGAAGACCTCTCCTGGACAAACATTTCCATCTCAAAGTAGCACTTGCGATCTACGCCTTCAATTATTCTCTGAATGTATTCCAGTCTCTGTCTTCCCCTACAGATTTCCCTCTACAGTTGCATCCAGTACTTCGACCATAAATATAATAGACTGGCCCTGACGTCATTTTCGTGGCTCCAACATCTCTGGGCTGAAGTCACGTGAATGTTGACAAAACATGGTTGTTTCGTGTTGCGCCTATGGCTGTACTCAGTGTTTTGTCGGGGAAATGGCATTACATTTCACGTGTAAGTGTGTCTAAGATGGTGCAGATGCGTTTATTGAAATCTGCTGAAGTGACTTTTATATGTTTTTTACACTTGAAATAGAGTATCACGTAAATTAAACTGTTGAAAGTGATGCCTGTAAAGTCAGACTGATATTACATTTCGGAAAGTATCTGTGATAATTCGGTTACAGAAGTAAGTATAATCGTTTCTCGTTGCTACTCATAGGTTCCGTAAGGATGAAAACCGAAGGCAGCTTTGGATACAGGCCCTGAAACGGAAAAACTTTAAGCCGTTTGCACATACGCGCCTTTGCTCGAAGCACTTCGCGGAGAAGTGTTTTGATAGGTTAGTTATTATTTACAATGTATATCTATAATTTGTATTTACAGTGTCTGTCATTTTTAAACCTAGGCTCCAAAATTATTTTCTGAAACTGCAAAGTCTCACCTTTCATCTAAAATATCATTTTTTTTTAAACTGATAGTTTAAACTTTTGTGAAAATAGTGGGAACTAAACCTTTGAAGTGCACCTAAAATTGATACTATAAAATGGACCTGCTCCTAAAGTAAACAATTTTGACACCTATAGTTGACATAATTCCCATAGCCCATTTTCTTTTATAAGTGACTAAAGCTCGAAACGTGGCGAATACAATGTTTAAAGTTTTGACACGAGTCCACTCTTACTGTTTAAAATCATTTTAACGACTTTTTACTATAATTGATAGTTTATAGTAATTTCGTCCCGCTGCCCACCAGAGTGGCGTTCGGTGTATTTGTTAGATTTTATAAATGGTACTTTGAACAAATCCAGGTCAAATGTAGTTCTGGCATAATTTTTCACTAATAAAAAAGTAGTTTTTGTTGGAAGCGTTTGGCAGTCAGTTGAGAAATGTGGGGAAAATCCGATACAAACATAGGATGGCAGACCGCTGATTTGAAATCCCGCCACGTTTTGCCAACAGTCACGTGGTTTATGTTGGAGCCACACTAGCCCCATAGCTTCTGCACAGCAAGGCCAGTCTACTAGTATCTATGGCCGAAGATCCAGTAGCGTGGAAGCTATCCTCTGATGTCTTAACGAATGTCCTATCATCCTATCACTTCTTCAATTCAGCGTTTTCCATATATCCCTTCCCTCGCCTATTCTGCAGAAAACATCGTCATTCCTTACGTTACGAGTCAACCTACTTTTCAACATTCGTCTGCAGCACATCTCAGATGCTTCGATTCTCTTCCTTTTCAATTTTCCTACAATCCGTATTTCACTACCAAACAATGCAATGGTCTAAATGTACATTCTCGTAAATTTTTTGCTATGTTTGATACTAACGGACTTCTCTTGGCCAGGAGTGCCCCTGTTGCCAGTGCCACTCTGCTTTTTATGTCCTCCATGCTCCTTCAATCAGAGGTTATATTGCTGTCTAGGTACAAAATTCCTTAATTTGGTGCACTTCGTGGTCTTCAGTTCTGATGTTAACTTTCCGCTGTTCTTATTTCTGCTATTTCTCATTACTTTCGGCTTTATTCGACTTCCTCTCAGACGATAAACCGTACTTTTAGACTGTTCATTTCAGTCAGCGATCCTGTACTACTATTTTCAGTTTCACTGAGTATAGCAATGTCATCATGGAATCATATCACTGATATCCTTTCACCATGAATTTAAATTCCACTGTTCAAACTTTCTTGTATTTTCGTCATTGCTTCTTCGATGTGTAGACTGAACAGTAGTGGCGGAAGACTACATCCTTGTCTTACACCCTTTTTATTCCGAGCCCTTCGTTCTTGGCCGTCCACTCTTATTATTCCCTCTTGAATCTTGTACGCATTGTATATTACCCGTCTCTCTATAGCTTACCCCTATTTTTCTCAGAATCTCGAACATCTTGCACCACTTCACACTTTCGAACTCTTTTCCCAGGTCGACAAATCCCATGAAGGGGTCTTGATTTTTCTTTAGTCTTGCTTCCATTATCAACCGCAACGTCAGAATTGCCTCTTTGGTGCCTTTACCTTTCCTAAAGCCAAATGGTCGACATCTAACACATCCTCATTTAACTTTTTATACCTGGGAGTCACAGTCATGTAGAACTTTATAAAAGACATCATATTTATGCCAGTGACTGTAATACTTTATTTCACGATTACAGTTTCGCCCTTATGCCATTATCATGTAATGATGTTATAGCTATTAGGCCATGTTAACCTAAAATAAGTTACTATAAATGTGTCAGCTCATTTTAGGTTGACATAGCCTAATAGCCATAACATCTTTACTTGATAATGCCCTAAGGCCGAAACTGCAATCGTGAAATAAAGTGTTACAGTCACGGGCATAAATATTATGTCTTTTATGAACATCCTCATATTTTTCAATTCTTCGGTATATTATTCTTGTCAGCAGTTTGGATGCGTGAGATGCTAATGTGATTGCGCGATAGTTCTCGCACTTCTCGGCACTTGCAATCTTCCGAATTGTATGCATGATTTTTTTTTCCGGAAGTCAGATCATATGTCACCATTCTCATAAGTTCTACACACCAACATGAATATTCATTTTGTTGCCACTTCCTCCAATGGTATGTTATCTATCCCTTCTGAATTATTTGATCTTAAGACTTCCAAAGCTGTTTTTTAGTTCCGAATCTAATATTGGGTCCCCTGTCTCTTCCCTATCGATTGTGATTCTTCAAAAATGGTTCAAATGGTTCTGAGCACTATGGGACTTAACTTCTGAGGTCATCAGTCCCCTAGAACTTAGAACGACTTAAATCTAACTAACCTAAGGACATCACACACATCCATGCCCGAGGCAGGATTCGAACCTGCGACCGCAGCGATCGCGCGGTTCCAGACTGTAGCGCCTAGAACCGCTCGGCCAATCCGGCCGGCTGTGATTCTACATCTACCACATCATGAGACAAGTCCTCTACCTCATAGAGGCCTTCAACGTCCTCTTTCCACTTATTCGCTCTCTGCTCTACATTTAACAGTGCAATTCCCGTTGCACTCTTAGGCTACCGTCCTTGCTTTCAGTTGCATTGAACGGTGATTTCAGTTTTCTATAAATGTTGAGTCAGTCCTCCTTACAGTCATTTCCTTTTCGATTTCATCATATTCTTCATGCATTTCGCTACCTACACTGAAGCGCCAAGCTTTCTTTTGGAATGGCACCTCATTCTCCACGGAGTGCTGCACTGAGGAGAGGTACCGATGTCGGTCAGCGAGGCTTGGCACGACGTCGGCGTTCTAAGACATCACAAACGTGTTCTACAGGATTCAGGTCAGGACTTTGTGCAGGCGAGCCCATTACAGGGATGTTATTGTCGTGTAACAACTGCGGCACAGGCCGCCGATTATGAACAGGTGCTCGATCATGTTGAAAGATGCAATCGCCATCCCCGAAATGCTCTTCGACAGTGGGAAGCAAGAAGGTGCTTAACACATCAATGTAGGCCTGTGCTGAGATAGTTCCATGCAAAAAAACAAGGGGTGCAACCCCCCTCCATGAGAAACGCTTCCACACCATAACACCACCGCCTCCGTATTTTACTGTTGGCACTACACACGCTGGCAGATGACGTTCAGCGGGCGTTCTCCATACCCACACCCTGCCATCGGATCGCCACATTGTGTACCGTGATTTTTCACTCCACACAACGTTTTTCCACTATTCAATTGTCCAATGTTTACCTACTTACACCAAGCGAGGCGTCGTTTGGCATTTACCGGCGTGATGTATGTCTTATGAGCAGTCGCTCGAACATGAAATGCAAGTTTTTTCACTTCCCACCTAATTGTCATAGTTCCTTCAGTGGATCCTTATGCAATTTGGAATTCCTGTGTGATGGTCTGGACAGATGTCAACCTATTACACATTGCGGCCCTCTTCAAGTGTCGGCGGTCTCTGTCAGTCAACAGACGTGGTCGGCATGTACCCTTTTGTGCTGTATGTGTCCCTTAAAGTTTCCGCTTCGCTATCAAATGGGAAAAAGTGGATCTAGGGATGTTTAGGAGCATGGAAATTTCGCGTACAGACGTATGACACTAGAGACACCCAATCACCTGACCACGTTCAGAGTCCGTGAGTTCCGCCGAGCGCCCCATTCTGCTCTCTCACGATGTCTAATGACTACTGAGGTCACTAATATGGAGCACCTGGCAGTAGGTGGCAGGACAATGCACCTAATATGAAAAACGTGTTTTTTTGGGCGTGTCCAGATACTTTTGATCACATGGTATTAATGTCCACTGTGCATTCGGACGGATTTGGGCAGTTCTAGCAGGACAATGTGACACCCCACTCGTCCATAATTGCTACAGGATGGCTCCAGGAAGACACTTCCAAGTTTAAATACTTTCGCTGCCCACCAAACTCCCCAGTCATGAACGTTATGTAACATATCTAGGATGCCTAGGAACTTGCTGTTCGGAAGAGATCTCCATCCCCTCGTACTGTTACGGATTTGTGAACAGCCCTGCAGGATTCATGCCGTAAATTCCCTCCACCACTACTTCAGACATTAGTCGAGTCCATGCCATGCCATGTCGCAACACTTGTGCGTGCTCGCGAGGGCCCTACACGATATTAGGCAGTTGTACCTGTTTCCGTGGCTCTTCAGTGTATTTGTTTCTTTCGTAAGTGAATTGTAAATCCGTATATAATTTGTATGTATTTGTCCAACACGATTTAGTTTCTCTTCATCCAAATCTGACAGAAGTTAAAGCAGAATTCATTCAATTCATAGTTCCGATAATGGTGCAGTTTTTACGCAAAATCGTTTCATAGAGGACGAATATGTATGGAATGAACATACCCTATTCTGCATGAGACCAACATAAAAGCGCAATAGTCACGTGACCTAAACAAGGGCTATTTTTGCCAGATCCGATCTGTCGCGAAATTAAAACCACAGTGAAAATACGATGGAGCTTAGGAAGATGTGTTGCACACTGTCTCCAGTTTTCATGTCCATTGCCTCAAGTCGCACGGAATGTGCAGTGATAACGTGAACATATCTAGTAGAACAGAGTCTCCCGTCAAGTGTGACGTGCGTGCTGTCATTTGATTTCTCCATACAGAGGTGCGCAATGCAGCCGAAATTCATCGACGAATGAATAATGTGTACGGTGAAACTTCCATGAAAGACGGAAAAACGCAGAAATGGTGCAAGACTTTGTAAACAAGACATACAAACATCCATGATACAAGCAGTCAGTAAAGGAAGCGATTGTCAACTGATGATTTTGTTCAGCGAGTGGATCAGAGGATTCGAATAAATCTTCGTTTCACATTTTCCATGCTAAGTGATTCATTTCCTGAAAATTCTATGTCATCTCTCTATCGCATCGTGAGTGTAAAGTTTCAGCACCTCAAAGTCTGTGCGAGATTGGTTACCGAGGTGCTGTCCGACCATCACGGAGCACAATGAATAGGCACAATTTTAACTTTTCTCCTGCGCTACCATGATGAAGTATAAGAATTTTCGAATAAACTTGTCACAGGAAATGAGACATGGTTCCTTTTCGAAAATGAAGAAACAAAAGAGCAATCTAAGCAGTGGATGTATTCTCATTCTCATTCAGTGCAAGAAAAGCATCTCCATCAGAAATTGTATGGCTGCTGTGTTCTGGGACTGAAACGGAGTTCTGTTGGTGGAATTCATGGAATGTGGCACGTACGTCACCGCAGACGCAAACAGCGTAACTCTTCAGCGTCTACGAAGATCAGTTCAGAACAAACGAAGATGAATCTTGTCATCTGGCACTGTCCTTCAAAAGTGCTCGTCTGCACATTGCAGCTGCAACGATGACGCTCCTGCAGCATTTTCGACGGGAAGTGTTTGACCACCCACCGCACAGCCCGGACTTGGCTCCCTCTGATTTTCACCTCTTTGTTCACGTGAAATGCTGGTTTCGAGGACAGCAGTTTGACGCAGGCAATAAGCTGCGGACCAGCGTAGTGCACTGAAAAATGTAAAATAGCACTGGTATAAGGCTGCTTGTTTGCATATTGAGCTAAGACTGAAACTTTGTTGTTTTTGCTGATCTATTTATTGGGACCCGCAATGGTCAAAAAATGTTTGTGCTACGTTTATAAAAGGAAATACATCGAAAGAAAAAAATACTGACTTTTCACATGTACAAGTGTACTTCAAAAAGAAAGTTACTATGGCAGGCCAAGTAACTTTTATTGTATGTTGCACTACACTTCAAAGTGACACAGATAAATGACACTACTTTTCATCACCGTCGCCAAGTCTCTGCAAACAACAGTAGATCATCTCTACCAATATTTCAGTTCCTCGGTGATATAAATCCATTCTTTATTAACGGAGCCATTCCAGAACAGCTTGTGATTGTCCTCATCGTACGCAAATCTCTTTTCCCCTGATGATGTTTCACTTTGCCGAAAAGATGGAGAAGGTGAAATTGTAAACATTTTATTGCTGTGATCCAGCAACCGTATGCTATTTCATTACAGAATGCATATACAGCCACTTCGGTTGCACAAAATTTTGTCAACTGACCACCGTTTCGATTGCACTATGGCAGTCTTCATCAGAATAAAAAGTTACATGGAATACATGTGTGTGATTACATGAATTCCATGTAGCCTCTTATTCTGTTGAAGATTGCCGTAGTGCAATCGAAACCGTGGTCAATTGACAAAATTTTGTGCAACCGAAGTGGCTGTATATACCTTCTGTAATTAGATGGAATTCGAATGGTGCAAGAACTGGAATTTCCGATCAGCATCACACGCGTCTGCGCGACCTTGGTCAACCTGTTTGCACCATTTCACATTTTTTTGTTGTGGTCTTCAGTCCAGAGACGGGTTTGATGCAGCTCTCCATGCTATTCTATCCTGTGCAAGCTTCTTCATCTCCCAGTACCTACTGCAACCTAAATCCTTCTGAATGTGCTTAGTATATTCATCTCTTGGTCTCCCTCTACGATTTTTACCCTCCAATGTGCCCTCCAATACTAAATTGGTGATCCCTTGATGCCTCAGAACATGTCCTACCAACCGATCCCTTCTTGTAGTCAAGCTGTGCAACAAATCTCTCTTCTCCCCAATTCTATTCAATACCTCCTCATTAGTTATATGATCTACCCATTTAATCTTCAGCATTCTTCTGTAGCACCACATTTCGAAAGCTTCTATTCTCTTCTTGTCTAAACTATTTATCGTCCACGTTTCACTTCCATACATGGCTACACTCCATACAAATACTTTCAGAAACGACTTCCTGACACTTAAATCTATACTCGATGTTAACAAATTTCTCTTCTTCAGAAACGCTTTCGTTGCCATTGCCAGTCTACATTTTGTATCCTTTTTACTTCGACCATCAGCAGTTATTTTACTTCCCAAATAGCAAAACTCGTCTACTACTTTAAGGGTCTCATTTCCTTCTATAATTCCCTCAGCATCACCCGGTTTAATTCGACTACATTCCATTATTCTAGTTTTGCTTTCGTTGATGTTCATCTTATATCCTCCTTTCAAGACATTTCACGTACACCCAGAATTTCACGGTGAGTCTCTGTACAATTTAGGCCTTTACACACAGGAATCGTACCAGCCCTCACACATCAACTATGTAGTATGCTTGCAGTTGACGCGCTGTTTCCGTCTCGTACAGTGATGCACCTGTTAGGTATAACGCAGCAGTAGAGTGTCTGCAGGAATCATGGAACGTTTGATCTCCTGACAACACGACGCTCTCGTTGCACAGTGGTCTTCGTCTCGGAGGACATGTGTACCTCACTTTCTGAAGTCCCTCCGTACGTACTAGGAAGTCTAATTCCAGGAACCGCAGTAGGAGGCCCTTTATGTGTTGACTTATATCGAAAGACAATATAATAAAGATTTAATGTAGTAGGGACATTTTTGTGTAATGGTATGGCTATACATACACAAAACAAGTGATTAATGATCTGGGTAGTGTGGGGTCGTTCTACCAGTCAGTCCGTTGAATAGATACACATTTCGAGCTATTTTCGCTCTAAAAAAAGGTCTATTTACGACAGTGTAAATCGTGACCTTCACATTATACAGATCGTTAAGCAGTTTTGTCTGTTTTTAAGTAGGCACAACAAGAAGATATAGTAGTGGTATGTATGTCAAGGAGGATGACTATGAACGATTAAGAACTTAATTTACGAAAAGTAAACAGAGATTAGGCGTTTGGGACCAGAAAGGGAAACCAGGAAAAATTCGTCAGTAAAAGTATGTCATTATGGAACAAATCGATAATTTGCAATTGATTTCGAATTGGAGCACCTGCTCCGTCTCTAATGACGTCAAGGTCTCTAATATCCCTAATATTTAAAAGACGTATTGAGCCTGCAAACATAAGTGCTACGCCATCCAATCACACAACTGGAAGCTAGTAGACCTGCGAGATCTGAACCACGCTGTTCACTGTGGACTAGACTCAACACAGTCTCAAGAGTCGGCGGCTACTTTGCTGTTTCAGCTGTGAAATTGCATATCGATCAGTCAGCTGTCTATGGAACTGAAAACCACACTACGGCACGATACATATTTGAGTGTCCCATCCCATCGTGAAGTACCAAAGGAAGAAAATTTCATAGATGAGACGCGATATTGTTGAATGGCTAAGAAATACTCTCCAAAATTTAGGATGAAAAATACAACTTTTCAATTATGCAGCGCATTTTAAAAGCAGTTATAGGATTTAACAACGTAACATGTTCTACATTAACGAAGTCGGACACTTAGGGCTTCTTATGCATAGGACTAGCAACTATATTTTTTCCCATTTTCTAACGAAAATTCTGTTTTACAGAGGTAAATATTTTGCATTCATTGACATCAACTGTATTTATGAACAGGATCAAAGTTTTCATTAATCTATATTCAATGTCGACGCACGTTTTTTTACGAACTTGTCTGGTGTCACTGCTTTCACTGCTGTTACTGGGAGGCGTGCCAGTCCGCCCCAAATTACTGGGAAAGGGAGGCACATAGACAGAGTCTTTCAGAAATGCACAACCAAAAAAAGTCACCTGTCAACAGATCGAGCGACCATGGAGGCTAAAGGGGCAACGCAATGCCAGTGCACTGACGTGCCCTTGTCAAATACCACAGTTGCAAATTAACTGCTCCTGTTGAGAACGCAAAATACATTTCAATGCCATCTCGATATGACGCATGTTGTGCAATGAACAAGGCAGCTCACTGCGCCAGGCAGACACCAGCTGGCGACCGCATGAACCGTCAGTCCACAACTGGCGCTAAGGTAATGTCGATGCTAAATTAAATGGTACCCTTAGTTTCTGTCTTCAGAGGGGCTAGCGTAAGGGTTCCTCGACTGGGACTGCTATTTATACATTCACTCATGAAACAGAGCTAGCCTTCATTAATAAAGTATCTCCAGTTGGTACTTTTTGTGATCGTTTGAAGGCGTCTCATTGTTTACATAATGTCATTCTCTTAGAATAACTCAGGTGTTACGGAAATGGTGGCTTTATGCACAGATGGTCTGAATAATACTTAAGAAACGGAGTCAAATGGTCATGCTGAATAACTCATACAATGTCAGAAAGGTAAAAAATTTTGCTGATTATGGAAAAAAAAAATCACAAAAGAAGTCCCACAGGGTTCAATTTTTGGTCCATTCCTATTTCTTATGTATCTGAATGATCTTCCACTTAACACTGAAGAACCAAAATTACTATTTTTGCAGACGATATTAGTGCTATAATGAAGCCCATTAGAGAGAAACCTACAGAAGAGTTGTTAAGTGATGTTTTCCATATAATTGTAAGTTTTTTTGTTTGTTTTGGTTTTAGGGCGCAAAACTGCTATGGTCATTAGCGGCCGATAATTGTAAGTGGTACTCTGAAAATGGACTCACCATAAAATTTGAAAAAAAGCACTACTACAAGTATAGTCATACCGACAATTGATGTAGCATCTGAGCAAGCGTCAGTAAACAGGGTCGAATGCTCCGAATTTGTGAGTGTTCGTACTGATGAAAACTTCATCTGGGAGAAGCATATTAAAGAGCTTCTCAAAGAAATAGGTTCAGCTTCTTTTGCTCTTCGTATAATTACCAATCTTGGAAAGAAATATATCATCCTCCTGACATATTATTGCATGTTTTAACTCAATAATGTGTTACGGAATAATTTTCTGAGGTAACTCGTCACTCAGAAAGACACCACTGACTGCACTAAAGGGAGCAGTAAGAATAATACGTGATGTTCACTAACAGATGTCATGTGGGCACCTGTTCAAGGAACTAGACATTTTAACTCCGCCATCACAGTACATATATTCGCTAGTGAAATTCGTCATAAATAGGTCATCACAATTTGAGGAAAACAGTTACGTCCATATCTACAACACGAGAGGGGCAAAAGATCTTTATTGCTCACTGCTAAAGCAGAGACTCAGAAAGGTGTTCAATAAGCAGCAACAAAAATTTTTGATCATTTGCCCAATAAAAAATGTCTGACAGGTAGCGAAGCCAGTTCTAAATATAATTCAAAGTCACTTCTCCTAGACCACTACTTCTATTCCAGTCTACTTAAGATCTTCCGTCAGACTGAAATTCTTAACTTATCCACGCACTACACACGTAGCGGCCCCACGCCAATTGTCCTCATCAGTCGCGACATTTCGCCTATTCCCGGAAGAGTTCGAGCCTGGTTTGCACTGCACTGAAGAGGTGTGTGTGTAAGTGTGTGTGTGTGTGTGTGTGTGTGTGTGTGTGTGTGTGTGTGTGTGTGTGTTTACGTTCGATGTGGGGGTGTGATTGAAATTGACTCGTTACACTTCACTTCGATAAAAGAATCGTTCAAATGATCTGTGGAACGTGTAACTGACTGACTGTTGAAGATATTTTCCTGTAAAATCACATTCATCTTTTCCAAATACTCTGTATTATTGGTTGAACGTAGATCCGATTATTATTCGTCCTCTTTTTGTGTACGTTTCTTGTGCCATTCGATAGGTAATAAATTCCTACAGGTCCTCCAACTCGACGGCTGTGGCGCAGCAACCGTGATATATTTTCAGTAAGGAAAAAGAGCCTTGGTTGCATAAATAGCGTAAGCATTATTAATGCGTTTCGGTTTCTTGAGGCATCTTTAGAAATCGTATAGAAACTGCAAGTAACACATTAGTCAAGGAAAGACTATACCAAACTCCGCCCGAACAGGCCATAGAGCTTCAACGGTGCCCACCGGCCACCGTGTCATCTTCAGCCAGCCGGCGTCGCTGGATGCGGACATGGAGAGGCAGGTGGTCAGCACGCCGCTCTCACCGTTGTATGTCAGTTTACGATACCGGAGACGCTACTTCTCAGTCGGGTAGTTTCCCAGTTCGTCTCACAAGGGTTGAGTGCATCCCGTTTGCCAACAGCGCTCAGCAGAGCGTATGGTCACCCATCCAACTGATAGCCCAGACTGACAGCCATTAAGGGGCTCCGGAACGCCCTATACATGCAATGTTAAAATAATGCTTATAAATTACATCTTTCCTCGCAAAGTATTTGAGGTAGGAAGTTGAACATTTTACAGATTATTTATTGGAATATGGGCTACAACTTAACACAGGGATTTTACAAAATTTTAGTTCAGTTATTAAAGATGATTTTTTTTCAATTGTAATGAAAATTCACAACATTTTTTGCAATTTTTTATTTATATATTCAAAAATATACAGTTTTTTGGAAAAAGGCTGTGTTAAATTATGCAGAAGGTACTGTGTAACATTTACTGAAAGTTTGAAACAAATATGTTTGGAAGATTTTTAGAAAACATGTTATTAGTATGAGAAAATAAAAGTTTTGGGAATCGAGCGACAAAGATTGGATTAACTTTTTAGTGCATTCCAGGTCCATAGGATGGATTATCTTCATCCTCTGCAAACTCCTCCTCCAGCTTCCTCTTCTTCCTCCTCCTGTTTACTCTTGCTTGTATTTCTAGACTCTTTACAGCCCTGTCTGCAGCCCGAAGGCGTTCCTTGTCTACTGCAAGCATCGCTTGTACCATGTTAGAACCTATCTTCATTCCCATATTTCTAAATACCTTGCACCTTACAATGTTGCCATCATTGAAAGTCGCAACAGCAACTTTACTTTTACTCATTATTATACTTCAACAAAACAGAGACTCAAGAAACAGAATTAATTACGAATATTTTCGAGATAACGACAGAGTAAATAAACATGAAACAATCGACAATCACGCCAGCGATATATATTAAACCATCACAGGTTAGCCACAACACATACTTTATCTCACATCACTAAAATGTACCTGATGAACACGGACGTTAATAATAACACCATTTGACAGCAGTTTAACAGCGCCACAGTGGCTCACGCCCATGTAGAACACATTTTAAATAAAATTTAAAAATAGTTGTAGTCTTCGGAATTGAATAAATTATATATCTATTAAAAGGTAATAGTCTGCAGATTCAGAAAACGCAAAAAAGTGAAAATTGAACTTTTCATGATTTTGAGCCTTTCCGGAGCCCCTTAAGGGGTGATCTGTCAGGAACAGGTGTTACCACTGCAGCAAAGCCATTGGCAACACATTGGTCATATGAAGTAGGAACGAGGATGCGTTCGTCGAAGGTGCACACAAAGATTTTGACCGTTTACGACTAATGCGTAACCCGCAGTTTCTAATCAATTTCTTAGGATGCAAAACGCGTCAATAAAGCGTACGCTAAATTTGCTGTTTTTTTTTCCACTGATAATAAATTCCAGTTACTTTCTGGGCTTGGCGGTAGACTTCTTCCTCGCTCCCGGTCACAGTTGCTTGTTAGGGACCAAATTCTGAATAACACCGGGAGTGTTCCCGCATATTTCGTGTAAACAGCAAGTGACAACGCAGATACGGTGAAAGACAAACACAGTAATGTAACGCTGGCGAGTGGAGGTTCGGATGCCGCCTTTCCTGCTGACTGCCCGCAGTGCAGTGTGTGGAGAGGTCCGGGGGGGGGGGGGGGGGCGCCGCTACCTGCGCCTCCCTGGGAAGTACACGCAGCCGATTTGGCCGAGCCGGCGGCGACCCCGCAAGTGGCGGCGTAATGTATTAAGGCATTAAACATTCAGGACGCCGCCGCCCTCATACAATGCAGATTTATATGGCCGCCCCACTCCCCAGCTACCCCTGGCGCCGGCTCGGCCCACTCGTGGCTCTGCGAGCGAACGTGCGCCGACCAGTACCGCGGCACTGCACCTCCAAAACTGGTAGTCAGATATATCGAGGTGCAGAATGTCGATATCTATCCTTACCGTTATTCAGTAAGCAAAGTACAAGCCACGAAGTATCTTGCCAAATTTGTGAGTGGATTCTGACCGGACTACGACATAAAACTAAACAGCCATGTCATTTATACCATTATAACGAGTTTGGAAATGTATCAGATGTTACTATACTGAAGCAGGTCGTGTATCGCATACACAGTACTACTTGCCGTATATTGCGCTCTTGTCTATAACAATAAATGCTCAAACTTTGACATACTTGAAGAAACAAACGTCGGACTACTATCTTTGACGTTTATACTTATATAATTTCAAAATGTTCAATGTATATCCTCGAGAGTTAATAAAGGAAAGCAAAGTTTCTGATGAGCTCTAATTAAAAGCATGTTTCATACACTCCTGGAAATTGAAATAAGAACACCGTGAATTCATTGTCCCAGGAAGGGGAAACTTTATTGACACATTCCTGGGGTCAGATACATCACATGATCACACTGACAGAACCACAGGCACATAGACACAGGCAACAGAGCATGCACAATGTCGGCACTAGTACAGTGTATATCCACCTTTGGCAGCAATGCAGGCTGCTATTCTCCCATGGAGACGATCGTAGAGATGCTGGATGTAGTCCTGTGGAACGGCTTGCCATGCCATTTCCACCTGGCGCCTCAGTTGGACCAGCGTTCGTGCTGGACGTGCAGACCGCGTGAGACGACGCTTCATCCAGTCCCAAACATGCTCAATGGGGGACAGATCCGGAGATCTTGCTGGCCAGGGTAGTTGACTTACACCTTCTAGAGCACGTTGGGTGGCACGGGATACATGCGGACGTGCATTGTCCTGTTGGAACAGCAAGTTCCCTTGCCGGTCTAGGAATGGTAGAACGATGGGTTCGATGGCGGTTTGGATGTACCGTGCACTATTCAGTGTCCCCTCGACGATCACCAGTGGTGTACGGCCAGAGTAGGAGATCGCTCCCCACACCATGATGCCAGGTGTTGGCCCTGTGTGCCTCGGTCGTATGCAGTCCTGATTGTGGCGCTCACCTGCACGGCGCCAAACACGCATACGACCATCATTGGCACCAAGGCAGAAGCGACTCTCATCGCTGAAGACGACACGTCTCCATTCGTCCCTCCATTCAGGCCTGTCGCGACACCACTGGAGGCGGGCTGCACGATGTTGGGGCGTGAGCGGAAGACGGCCTAACGGTGTGCGGGACCGTAGCCCAGCTTCATGGAGACGGTTGCGAATGGTCCTCGCCGATACCCCAGGAGCAACAGTGTCCCTAATTTGCTGGGAAGTGGCGGTGCGGTCCCCTACGGCACTGCGTAGGATCCTACGGTCTTGGCGTGCATCCGTGCGTCGCTGCGGTCCGGTCCCAGGTCGACGGGCACGTGCACCTTCCGCCGACCACTGGCGACAACATCGATGTACTGTGGAGACCTCACGCCCCACGTGTTGAGCAATTCGGCGGTACGTCCACCCGGCCTCCCGCATGCCCACTATACGCCCTCGCTCAAAGTCCGTCAACTGCACATACGGTTCACGTCCACGCTGTCGCGGCATGCTACCAGTGTTAAAGACTGCGATGGAGCTCCGTATGCCACGGCAAACTGGCTGACACTGACGGCGGCGGTGCACAAATGCTGCGCAGCTAGCGCCATTCGACGGCCAATACCGCGGTTCCTGGTGTGTCCGCTGTGCCGTGCGTGTGATCATTGCTTGTACAGCCCTCTCGCAGTGTCCGGAGCAAGTATGGTGGGTCTGACACACCGGTGTCATTGTGTTCTTTTTTCCATTTCCAGGAGTATATATACAAATAACTAAAGATGACATACTAATAACTTGAATACACACCCTTAATGTTCCACGATAATAATCATTTAATAGTTCGTTATGCTTGTTGCAACTGTTTCACAGCCACATTCGATAGACTTCTTTCTCGCTCCTCCGCCCTTTTTCGGTCTGTTTATCAAATTTACCAGATTGTCCATATGACATAAAAGCCTGTGCCTCTTTCAGTTGTGAAATAATTTTGGCTTGTGCATTCATATAGTTTTAGTATTTGAATATACTGTATAAGGGGATTCATTGTTTTAATCCCTTTAATTACTACATTATGCTTGTGTTTTGTACCGATAAAGTCACATATCTTTGTACGAAAATCTTATACAGCTATGAATTTTCGCTGAAGTTGCGTGGACTGCCTTTTTAGTACTGAGTTATCTGACGATGATCTAAGAACTCGATAAGCGGTTCATAACGAACTATGAAATAAATATCAATGTGAACATTAATACTGTGTATTCAAGTTATTAATATGTCTATGTTCCACCAAGAACCGAGATAATACTCCATAGCTGTTAAAGATGACACTTTTAGAAGCAATTTAATTGTGAATAATAACTGATTTACTTCGATGATGACCACATCTTTTCTAAGAAATCGAAAAGTTATCCAGACTGTTATAAGGTGAAAACTGATACACATCTGAAAACATCTAACGTCACATATTTGTAAAAAGTCATTAAGCTAGTTAAATAGTTCAGATGACAGTGTATACACGATGTCTTTTAAATCTTGTAAAAATGTAATTGGTTCCAGTCCAGCTATTAAATGCAAAATTGGGCCTCAAGTCGAAATTCTAAAAACACCACAAATACTGACACTAGCTTCGTATTCGGATTTTGTAACACTGAAACAATATATAACACTCAGAAAGTCACTTTCACAGATAAGCGAACATTAAACCATCATGTGTGTACAAGTATTAAAACACCTGCAGATATCAAGCTGTTAAAAAAAGAACGCTAAATTATGTTTTTGTGGCTGTTGATCATTATGAAGGAGTCGAAATACTATAAGAAAATTACCTATATCAGTTTTACATTTCACGTAAATCTGAATATTTGTTAGTGATATGCGTAAAGAGATTAAGATGTAATATTTGTATTGACCTACGAGCGAGTGCATCATGTTCAGCGCTAAAAAGGGCACAGGCTGATATGTTGTGTTAGGAGGTAGACGGTGATTTGTAAATGGGTCTCATGCAACAGTATTGCGCAATGCAAGTGATTATGTTGCAGTTTTCATAACTGTGAAAAGCATTTAGTGTAGCAATCGTGAATAATGTACGAAGATTATAGAAAGTAATCGTCAGCTTTTTATCTAAGGCAAACTGTATCCATCATGACTATCCATAAAATGAGAATGTGAGCCTGAAGTTATTAACTACGAGATTTGACTTCGTCGAGAACGTCGAGAACAAAAATAAGTACTGTGCCTGGTCACTTGCAAAACGACTGAGTTAGTAGTGCAGAACTCATGTCAGATATGACGGCACATCCTGATCCCAGCTGAAATTACGACTATGCGGTCACACTATGCTTATGTACACCAAATTCTTAACAATGGAATTCTTTTCTGGGGAACAAACGCATAAAATATGAACACCGTTGACAATCTGCGGGAAGGAGCTGTGGCAATAGTATCTGAGAACAGTAGATAGGATCATTTTATAGATCTGTTCAAAACATTGCGGCTCATAAGTACATCATATGAGCACATATACTAGTCACTTATGCACATCAGAAATTACTTCGATAATTACTAAACATATAGTTCTATCCCTGACCAAGAACTTAGAATTGCCGTGAAGGAATAACCATCAAACTGAAAACAGCATTTTCAAGCTAGGAATAAAGTTGTACAACAAACTGTTTAGGAAGATTACAGGGTTACTAAAATGAAGCTATTTAAAACGTCTGTTAAATGTACTTCAGTACATTTTGTACAGTCAAACATTACTTACATCGCGCAGAGTACAGTCTTCTTAAGAATGTGACACAAATCAGTAACATCAATAATAAAACATCTCTGAGTTCACTTCGCCCTTTCCAAATAGAATGTTTTCTTTCTCTTTGTGGAAAATCTTTCTCCAGAGGTCTGGAATGAGCAACACTAATATCTTCCTCTCTTTCTGAATTAACATATCACACATTATGGGGGGCATGTGGACCCCATTTTCCTGGCTAGCAAATGAGAAGTTATGATACACAAAATGGAAACCGGACATCATCGCTATTTTTCCGATATCAGCTGACAGTGTGTGTAGTTTTTCAGTGTGCAGTCTACCACTAGTTTCCTACGTTATTAAATAACTTGTTTGCGAAATAGTGCTGTAGGGATAAGATGAATGAGGCTAAGCTGTTTTCAGCCACCTTATAAAACTGGGCCTGTAAGTATATACACGCCTGCATGCATGAATACTAGTATTTTTTTCGTTCTTAAACTGTAAGATCACGACATATCCAGTGGCCTTGTGAAAGGGATCCATAGGTGAATGAAGCTACTACGACTACTGCTGGTAACACGATGTTGTTAGCAGAACGATATCGCCGGCATTGATTTCCTCGACTTAACTGTCATGAACACTGACTCACTACATACATTCAATAAGTTCCTATAACCCACAGCTGTAGACAATGTCATTCATTATTGCCCTTCTCACGCATAGAACCTTAAAGAGGCATGCTTTAAATCAGTAGTAATACCCTCACATCAACATATATATTAAATCACAACAATATACACGCAAAGCACTGGCAATCAATAACGGCTATGACCCAGAAGTAGTCGATAAACTATGCAGGGTGGTCCATTGATAGTGACTGGTCCAAATATCTCACGAAACAAGCGTCAAACGAAAAAACTACAAAGAACGAAACTCGTCTACCTTGAAGGGGGAAACCAGATGGCGCTATGGTTGGCCCACTAGATGGCGCTGCCATAGGTCAAACGGATATAAACTGCGTTTTTTAAAATAGAAACCCCCATGTTTTATTACATATTCGTGTAGTACGCAAAGACATATGAATGTTTTAGTTGGACCACTTTTTTCGTTTTGTGATAGATGGCGCTGTAGTAGTCACAAACGTATAAGTACGTGGTATCACGTAACATTCCGCCAGTGCTGACGGTATTTGCTTCGTGATGCATTACCCGTGTTAAAATGGACCGTTTACTAATTGCGGAAAAGGTCGCTAACGTGTTGCTGTATGGCTATTGTGATCAAAATGCACAACGGGCGTGTGTTATGTATGGTGCTCGGTATCCTGGACGACATCATCCAAGTGTCCGGACCGTTCACCGGATAGTTACGTTATTTAAGGAAGCAGGTAGTGTTTAGCCACATGAGAGAAGTCAACCACGACCTGCAACAAATGATGATGCCCAAGTAGATGTTTTAGCTGCTGTCGCGGCTAATCCGCACATCAGTAGCAGACAAACTGCGCGAGAATCGGGAATCTCAAAAACGTCGGTGTTGAGAATGCTACATCAACATCGATTGCACCCGTACCATATTTCTATGCACCAGGAATGGCATGGCGACGACTTTGAACGTCGTATACAGTTCTTCCACTGGGCACAAGAGAAATTACGGGACGATGACAGATTTCTTGCACGCGTTCTATTTAGCGACGAAGCGTCCTTCACCAACAGCGGTAACGTAAACTGGTATAATATGTACTATTGGGCAACGGAAAATCCACGATGGCTGCGACAAGTGGAACATCAGCGACCTTGGCGGGTTAACGTATGGTGCGGCATTATGGGAGGAAGGATAATTGGCCCCAATTTTGTCGATAGCAATCTAAATTGTGCAAAGTATGCTGATTTCCTACGTAATGTTCTACCGATGTTACTACAAGATGTTTCACTACTTGACAGAATGGCGATGTACTTCCAACGTGATGGATTTCCGGCACATAACTCGCGTACTTTCGAAGCGGTATTGAATAGCATATATCATGACAGGTGGATTGGTCGCCGAGGCACCATACCATGGCCCGCACGTTCACCCGATCTGACGTCCCCGAATTTATTTCTGTGGGGAAAGTTGAAGGATATTTGCTATCGTGATCCATCGACAACGCATGACAACATGCGTCAGCGCATTGTCAATGCATGTGCGAACATTACGGAAGGCGAACTACTCGCTGTTGAGAGGATTGTCGTTACACGTATTGCCAAGTGCACTGAGGTTGACGGACATCATTTTGAGCATTTATTGCATTAATGTGGTATTTACAGGTAATCTCGCTGTAACAGCATGCGTTGTCAGAAATGATAAGTTCACAAAGGTACATATATCACATTAGAACGACCGAAATAAAATGTTCAACCGTACCTACGTTCTGTATTTTAATTTAAAGAACCTACCTGGTACCAACTGTTCATCTAAAATTGTGAGCCATATGTCTGTGACCATTACAGCGCCATGTATCACAAAGCGATAAAAGTGGTCCAACTAAAACATTCGTATATCTTTACGTACTACACGAATATGTAATAAAAATGTGGGTTGAGACTATCATTGCCAGAGGTCTTAGTTGTAAAATAGCAAGTTTGGTGACGCCAGAACCTGTCGTAGTAGTCACAGTTAATGAAAAATGTCAACTTCGTATTAAAATAGTGATTATGATGGGACTTCTTTAAAATTTTAAGCTTCAGGCTCTAATGGCATACGTTGTAATTCGGGAACGATAACACGCTTTTGGCAACAGCCCAAAAAATACATAAAAAGCTTTTTATTAGTCTGATATGGTACTAAATTTACCTGAACGAAGTAAAATACCATACCAAACATATATAAAATACAAAATATGTAGTTAGTTCCATCTGGCTCATATTATTAGTGATACATTTACTACCCATATGCGGCGCATCCACTCGTAAAATGTTTTTCTCTGTAAGAGGTGGTTTGTGAAATGGACAAAGCAGGAAATTAGTGAAACAATAAAAAAATAGCAGGTGTGATACAAACAATTTAAAATGTAGAATTTTCATAAAGGCTGAATCCACAGCCTGAGCGAAATTTTTGCTGAAGTCATTCCACTTTAGAGTGTTAAATATTATTTACTGTGACTGCAGTTTTGACACATAGCCATTGTCAACGATTGTGGGATAATGCAGCCCATTCAGTAACATACAGCTGTGACATGCTGGAACATATATCTGTTGATCCATCATGGATCCGTCAAATATTTAGCAAAGAAAATCGCCAAGGACCTGTACGTTTCCAGAAGTCATTTTATTTGGACGACGAGTTTTGGTATCTCATTAATGCCTTCTTCAGACTCTGCATGCTAGAAACGAGCATATATCTAGTGAATATCAAGGTATAAAACAGATGACACTACAGAAAGTGAAGCGTAATGAAAAAAGTCCTTAAACCTGCAAAATGCACTCTACAATTCTAAGAAACACATATACAGCACAACAGGGCAGCTTTTGTTTACATATTGGTTAGCATCGAAACTATTTTGACGTCACAGAGCTGTAACAGAACATGTCAGACATGAAAAAGATCAAAAATAGACAGTATACAAAATCAGAAGCACAAGGAAAGCTTGTATAGTTCTTTCTTAATCCTTTCTTTGTTATTTTTAATTTTTTATACATGTAAAAAAACGTAATTCATATTGGTCAGAACATCCTAGTTCTTAGGAAAACCTACCCTCACTGAAATCAAAACGGAATGCTATAACCTACAGAGAACATACTTGTGTGCATATCATATTTTATAATTAATAATATCGTGTACAGTACTTATCTTACGATCGTACACTTATATCAAAGATTTGGATTCGTTTGGAATTGTCACGTGATAATTAGGGTTCTTTAGTTACAGTTCAAGCGATTTTGTAATGGCTGTGGAATTACAGTTAGATCTTTTTGGCCCTCTTCTGTATTTTTTCTTATAAGCCGTAGGTTTTTCCATAGTTGGATGAAAGTTTAGTTTTGATGATTTCAGTAATGGTTTGGCTCTAGAGCATTTCTTTTATTTGATTATTGGATAAATATAGAATAGTGTAGTTAGAGGTACAGGACATTCTATTTTGAAAAATATCTGACCTACTATTCTAGTAGGTTGTCGCATGGCCTTTTACTTTTATTTAGCAGTATCGTCCTTTCCATGAGAGATCTGTCGGTTGTGTGTTCCTGTCACTACTCTAAGAATACTCAGTTTCACATAAGTGTTTGTCATATAGTAGCTAGGATTAACTGACTTGACGTCTGATAGAATGCAGCACTTTACATTGTTTTGGTTGGGAATTCGTGGGCTTAATGTCACTGGTTGGGCTTTCATTATTACTTTTGTTGACGACACATATTTGTATTTGTATTTTCTGCTTCATAGCAGAGTCACCCTCATGTAGTCGTTTCTGTGAGAGATATGTTGTTTATCACCTGTGTATTGTATTATGTAGGTCCTCTTGGGAGTTTGCTGTCCTTGCCGTTATACCACCGATTTCATTTGGCTGGACAATCCATGATGAATATACCACATTACATTTTTAGGTTAAGTTTTACACTGATTTCGAGGATCTTTAGCGTCTGGATACTGTGTGTCATTTATGAAACTTCTTTTGGTATATTTTATTTTGTTATTTTGTGGTGTATCTTTGGCTCAAAAGTATTATCTTTCTTTCCCTACATTTGTGTACTTTCTTATTAATTCAAGCTCTTACATGTTTGACCTTTGTGTTCCAGATATCTCCATTTTTCTCGATCTGTAGTGTTTTGTCTTCGATTCTTATTACGCATGTTACCGTAATGCACTGGTTTGTCTGGCTGCGACGTATGGTAGGTCCCCTTGGTATGAGTGCTGGTATATCTCATAGATATTTGGTGTTTCGGCAACTCCCTGACTCATGTTATAACGGTCCATACTATTGATATGTAGCACATTTTTATTATTGACCATTTTTGAGCTTTTGCAAGCTTATTGCATCTATGATGGGATTTACATTATGACAGTGATGTCTTATTGAGATTTAGGACATTGACGTTTTTGCTGTTACCTTATGGTCTGCATACCATTTTTAGATCCAAATTGACATATTCTCCAGGTCACACGTGGGGTATTCGATGTTTCTTGACCGCATTACATGGACTGCGTCTGGTCTGTTTACTATAGTTGTAGCCTTGCGACCCTTACTTCCCCACACTTCTTATGGGGAATTTTATGATTCTCTTACGAAATCCCGAATTTTATGATTTTTGAGGATTTTGGATTGATTTAGACCTAATGATATCTGTGAGTTTTTTGTTATGTGCTTGTGTTGTGGCTCAAAAATTTTAATGTATGGCTCGAGACTCCTGACATACAGGTTTGTGCTGCTACATTGATTGTTTTATCGACAAGGTTTTCCTCATTATTTAGAAGGCTTTCATTTAATATTGTTCAATTCCATAGTTAGTTTATTTATGAGGCATCTAAAACTTTTTCGTTCACAAATGTTTCCTCTTCTTGCGCCATTATGTTCCTTAATTATTAGGCTTATAATTTGGTGTTTTGTTGGTTTTCGCACACTTACCCTACTTTTAACTTGTTCTCTCTCCACACTGCCTACTGCGATACAGCTTGCTTTGTGTCAGTTCGTATTTATATTCCCAAGTAATTATATAGTCACTTGAGATTTTTATAGGATTCTCCTCAGTTAATATGGTATTTGGGGTTCTTGTTTGTTCCACCGTAGTAGTTGACCGCCGATTTACTGATGTAATTTAAGGGACATCAGGTTATATGTTATTTTTTGATTTGGCATATATTGTTATGCCGCATAGGCATTTTATGAGTATTCCTCGCAAGTTCTTTGTCGTTCGTTGGGTGTTGCGTCTGGTTCTGTTTATGACGTTGTGACAACAAATTCTGAAGTATCACTGACAGTGATAACACGTAGGTGATAGATAATACGCTATAGTTTACTCCGTAGGTTATATTGCGACGTTTTAATTTGAATGATAGGTTTTCGTGGTAACTAAAGTGCTTCTCACCTATGCTTTATTCGTTGTGCTTATGATTTTGTAGATTGTCTTTTTTTGATTTTTTATAATGTTTGGCATGGTCTGTTATAACATTGCGACGTCTGAATAGTTCCAATGCTATTCAGTATGAGTACATATTCTGCTTCGTTGTGTTGTATGAGCACAGATACTCTTCTTAACACTACATTCCATTTTGTAGGTTTAAAGGCTTTTGTTGTTAGGTTTCATTGTTTGTAGTGTCAGCTGTGGTATACCGTGATATACATTACATGTATACTCGTTTTTAACATGCAGGGGTCTGAAAATCGCACTAACGAGATGCCGGAACTGATCGTGTAAATAGAATAACTTCAAGAAAAAAAGGTCTGTTTGGCGATTTTGCTTTGGTAAATAAATGCCTGAACATAGTTTCCAGCAGTGCGAAACCAAATATATATAGTGTAGAATGATAGTGTATAGTGACATCTCAACATCTTTCCTTTTTTTGCTTAGGCTAGTAAAATTACTTTTACCAAATGTAATGAATAAATTATATACTACGCCATTAATGATAATGAAATGAGAGTGATTGATAAAACATGAAGTCATAGTGTTTCAATATTTGGAGGAAGGAGTACAAATTACAATATCTCTGTGATATAATCTCCATCATTTGTCTGTCTTTCTTTTTTTGCCACATCCTTCGTGATCTTTCCTCATCCTGTCCTTGGTGTGTAACGATGTATATATCATTGTAAGCACATGTAAGTGCGAGTAATTACTCGTTTGTTTTGTTCAAGTAATGATACAATCTACATCATTTGTTTTGTCTTTCTTTTTTTGCCACATCCTTTGTGACCTTTCCTCATCCTGTTCTTGGTCTGTAAGGATGTATACATCATTGTAAATATATGAAAGTGCGAATAATTACTCGTTTGTTTTGTTCAAGTAATGACTCTTGTTTTTGTATTTCTTAATACTTCTTTCCTTAAAATGTTACTGTCATTTTCCAAAGTTGAAATGTGGGTGACTCTTGTTGCATGAGTTTAGGCGATATCTGTTTAACCGCCACTGCGGCCATACTATGAGCTGTAGTAATGGCTTAGAATATGCATAGCATTTGATTAATAAGGTACGAATGCTCATTGCGAATTAAATTAGAGCAGTTAAGATATTCCAGATTTTGACGGTCACAAAAACACAAAGCCAAACCAGTTATTACGAGAATTTTAATACGTAGACCTTTCGTCAGAGTTACTCGCTTGGTACTATGTAGGATAAGTTGAAGGTGGTATAAATCTACTTTCTGCTGCATAAACCATTTGAGCACACGTGAAAAAGCCGGTAGAAATATTGCAAACAGCTGACATGATTGTAAAAACAGAATTCACCGTAAACACTCAAGTCAAAATCTACTATATCAAATGTGATGATCCCTCTACCTTTTCCCTTGACGTGTGGGCAGGCACGTAAATCAGAACAGTTGATGAAAATACGAACAACTGTAACTGTCACGTTCGCAAAACTGCATAAATTTTTTATGGGTTTACTGAGAGGAATAACATATTTCATACAGAAGTGAAATTTACATTTACTAGACAGACTAACAAAGATATCAGATGTTGAACAACAAGGTTAAAGGGCACAGATGACCTATCTATTGCTGTGAACAGTCTCGTGTTTCATTATTTTTCACTAAAATTACTAATTCCTCGATATGAGTCGTCTGACTGATCGATAATTTCCAATGTTAATGGAAAGGAGCGGTATTATCTGTCAGAGTGCATGATGATTGTTGATAATTTCCTCTAATCTCGTGTAATTCTATTTAATATATGTTGAATTTATTCTTCTGGCAGTTTACAGGGAGTGAAAGCGTGGCACTTGCAGTTTTCGCTCACTTCGGCTTGCCCTCAGTGGATGAGAAGAGTGACCGGACGGGCACGACGACGGTTAATCACCAGCTGACCTATTCCCTGGCAGCAGCCACCTCTGACTCATTCACTGAGGTTGGCGGCAGAGTGCATCTTCGACAGGATTAGCAACGCTCACGGAAGAAGGTGCTTGAGTGCTGAGTTCAGTGATCTCCCCATAGCCGTCGTCGCAGTGGCGAATGTGAATTCGGAGTTTTCCACCGAAGGAGCCAGGCCACGCACGCAAACAGCGTGTCTTCTAAGAAGACATCTGAGTGTTGTGAAGCAGCCACAGGGCGACCCCACTGGCGAGTTTTCTGTCTTCGGCCGCCGGACCGCCGGAGCCTCAAGCGTAAACACTGAGAGGGCAAAGTATCATGAAAGGTTTCGCGGGACAGTTTCTGATAGCTCGACGCTCGCTATCTTTGGAAGCTGCGATTTGACATAGGGTGGAGGCACTCAACAAGTTTTTTACAATAAAGCGACACCGAATATTCCAGAATAAAACTGTTAGTTTTCAGATTGGAGAAATAAAGTAAACAACCACATTCTGGCTATAAATGGCAGTTTTGGTCCCCTCACGTCGCGAAGGAGCAGGTAAGAAAAGTATCAGGGCACTTCTTCGCCTCTAGTGGTAGAGAGAGAAGCACTTCAAAGAGCTCGGGACAGGTGGTCGATGCCTGAGGCTGACGCGGGTGCGAAGTCTGGACTTGGAGAGGAGCAGTCGATTTGTTGTCACCACTCTGTCGATGGTGTGGTGGTGCGTCATGGTTGCTGGTAGAGCGGCGTGTAACACTCTGGAGAAGCAGTTGCACTGGCAGGTGTTGGTGCATAGCTCATTGCGGGATGCACCAGAGCAGAGTCGAACCATGGATCCCAGCGTGGACGGCAGTGGCAGTGGCTGGCAGCGGTGGAGTGGCCCGTAGAGGACAGCTTGTGGCAGATACACACACACACAAAATAGCTCGGACATTGCTACAGATAGCCTCCTTCAAAGCGACTAATAGTAATATGTATCCACATCTATGTTAACATTTGTACTTTGCAAGCCACTGTACGGAGTGTATCGGGGATATTGCACAAGATTAATTTTCCCTCTTTGTTATCCCATTCATGAATGATACACGGGGAGGTAATTTCATTTCGGCTCTTCGTGTAGCTGTAAATATTCACTGCTATTTGTTGAACATTTCTGTGACACTCTCACGTAGTTTAACGAAGCTTGTGACGGAGGTGTTCTATGAATCATTTATATTCTATGAATCATTTATGGCGTAATGCGAATCGATTAGCAATGCAAACGGTCAACATTTTTTTTGTCAGGAATATCCTTTCTGGGTAAATTGCGCTACTTTAAGATTCTTCAGATAATGTAGATTCTGGCGTATGACTTCCTCTCAACAACATTTATCTGATCAGAATACCATAAAGAATTCGAGACAAATATTATGTATTTAATAGTTATGACCGATTTCAGTGACAGATTACCCATCGCATAGACAAATGGTATCGTATCTTTTCTGTCTATTTAAGTGGATTAAAGTTACATACTGAAAATCAGCTGACAATCACTGTATCACGTGCTGTTAAACATTATGCATTCTCTAACAATGTCGCCTTCGTGTATACAGGGCGTAAATTTTATGTTGACAAACCAGAATAAGTCGAAAAATAAGCTTCACAATAAAAAAATGTGTAGAATCCCAAGTTGATTATTTTCGAGGGAGACATCTGCTCGTGCTAAAATTAACCCGCCACCCCAGCCCATAGGGGGTGGGGTGGGAGGCAACTTAGATTTAAAATGAGAAACCCCATTTTTTACTGCAGAATCAGATTCTACAAAAAGAAAACAAAAAAAACTACGTACATTTTGTCTTAAACATTTGTTTTCATCCTTGGTAGTTGGCACTGTAAGTCAAGAAAATCGATGTTCTTAATTTTGCATGAAAAATGGTTACGAATAAATAAAAAATACTTATTTACTTCGTAAATTTTGATTCGCTAAAACTAAAACTCTCCCACTTCCCCATAGGGTGGGGTTTGAGGGAGAAGAATTAGAGTTTTACGAATGGTGACCCAAATATTAATTTTTTCCGTGGATTCGGATTGGGTCAACATTTGAAAACTCTAGTTCCTCTCTCTCAAACTTCACCTTATGGGGAGATGAAGCGGCAATTTTCCACGACGTCTCACAACAAATTCCGCATTTTTTTCAACCGAAATTGCCTGAGAAAATAAAGTATTGAATTACTTTCTAATCGCTCGTCGTATCATATTGACAACGTTTCAAATATTTTATGAGTCCCAATAACAACTCCAGCAGCAAGTTTCGCACGCCAGGATTGTTTGAAATTTATTGGAATTTAGATTGGCCTATTTCATGAAAAATTCGGGATTGCAGCCGGATAACGATAACGTCGACTTCTTGTCACTATATTTCTGCCATCGCCATGAACGACATCAAATAGCCATCTTCAGGTGAGTGTTTTACACTGGAGACTGCTACTTCACCTCGAACCCTTTGTACAAAAAATAGGCGCGAAGAGACAAGCGCAAAGACAGCCGCTTCGTGAGCGACCCCTGACGAGTTAAGCGCCCTCTTCGAATGCTTCTCATCTATGGCAAGAAGGCGCATGCGTAATGAGATACTACATGCGCTCTCTCTGTCGGAATGCGCACTCATGTAGTTAAAATTCAGACGTCAAATGAGTTAAATTAGACGAGTCATTGGTCATAATTTTTTTTTTGGAGAAATTAAAGATATCGTCGGGTCTCGCATTGTACAGTTGAAAGTTGTATCGCTATGTGTGGACGACACTTTTGTAATGTGACACCCCGGTGAAGAAGAACTGTCATGCTTTTTGCAGCCTCTGAATTCTATCCACGAAAATATAAAATTTACGATGGAAGCGGAGAAGGGTGGCTGTCTGCCGTTTCTGGACGTCTTGGTCAGAAGCAAAGTGGATCGATCGCTGGGCCATCAAGTTTAGCATAAGCTCATACATACAAGGTGTACAACTTTTCATCCGCCGTTTTTTCCCAAACATTTGAGGTTTTAATGAAACAAATTGGTTACGCATGTATCATACAAAGTATTTTCCTTCGCTGGCCACTACTTTCTCCCGTATTTCGGGCAGTGTACGAATCCCGCGTCGTAAAAATTGTTCATCCTTTGAAGCGATCCACGAATCGATTCAATTTGTGACTTCTTCATGAGATCGGAAGTGTTGGTCAGGCAGGCCATGTACCCTTGATCTAAACAGGTGATAGTCAGAGGGAGCAATGTCTGGAGAATACGGCGGGTGGGGTAGGACTTACCGTTTTAACGTTTCCAAGTACGTTTCGACCTCGCATTAATTGCGTTCGATAACGAACACCTGTGATTGTTTCACTCGGTTTCAACTCCTCATAGTATACGACGCCGAGCTGGTCCCACCCAATGCAGCCGTGAATATTGGGTTTGGCCGTCGACGTGGAAGCATGGCCGGGATATCCCCATGATTTTTTGCGTTTAGGGTTATCGTAATGAACCCATTTTTCGTCCCCGGTCACAATGCAATCCAGAAATCCCTTCCGTTTTTGCCTCTGAAGCAACTGTTCACAAAAACACGAACGCCGTTCAACGTCTCTTGGTTTCAGCTCACACTGGACCAAAGGTCCTTGTTTCTGAATCATGCTCATAGCCTTGAGACGTTTTGAAATGGCTTGCTGTGTCACTCCCACTAATCGTGCCAATTATTCTTGACTTTGACTCGAGTTTTCACACAGCAATGTCTCCAACTATGCATCTTCGAAAACATTCTCTCTTCCACAACTATGCCGGTCTACGACGTTAAAATCGCCGTTCTTGAAGCTAAAACGCCCGCTAAACCCGCAGGGCAGAACAGGTGATTAGGATTGTGGAAAGGGCCAAATATGGCGGCGGTCAGTTTCACTTCAGAATGTAATTTATTGTAATTTAATAACACATTTAAACAAAAACTTCACAAAGTTGAACCTTTACAACTACGAGTTTCAAAATCCAATTCTTTCACGGCTGAAGGCCTCCAAACAAGTAATCTTAAAAATCAAAAAGATAAATATCAAGTGACTGAAGACACGCAGTTAAAATTGCAAATAAATTAATTAAAATATACAGGGTGAGTCACCTAACGTTACCGCTGGATATACACTCCTGGAAATTGAAATAAGAACACCGTGAATTCATTGTCCCAGGAAGGGGAAACTTTATTGACACATTCCTCGGGTCAGATACATCACATGATCACACTGACAGAACCACAGGCACATAGACACAGGCAACAGAGCATGCACAATGTCGGCACTAGTACAGTGTATATCCACCTTTCGCAGCAATGCGGGCTGCTATTCGCCCATGGAGACGATCGTAGAGATGCTGGATGTAGTCCTGTGGAACGGCTTGCCATGCCATTTCCACCTGGCGCCTCAGTTGGACCAGCGTTCGTGCTGGACGTGCAGACCGCGTGAGACGACGCTTCATCCAGCCCCAAACATACTCAATGGGGGACAGATCCGGAGATCTTGCTGGCCAGGGTAGTTGACTTACACCTTCTAGAGCACGTTGGGTGGCACGGGATACATGCGGACGTGCATTGTCCTGTTGGAACAGCAAGTTCCCTTGCCGGTCTAGGAATGGTAGAACGATGGGTTCGAGGACGGTTTGGATGTACCGGTCACTATTCAGTGTCCCCTCGACGATCACCAGTGGTGTACGGCCAGTGTAGGAGATCGCTCCCCACACCATGATGCCGGATGTTGGCCCTGTGTGCCTCGGTCGTATGCAGTCCTGATTGTGGCGCTCACCTGCACGGCGCCAAACACGCATACGACCATCATTGGCACCAAGGCAGAAGCGACTCTCATCGCTGAAGACGACACGTCTCCATTCGTCCCTCCATTCACGCCTGTCGCGACACCACTGGAGGCGGGCTGCACGATGTTGGGGCGTGAGCGGAAGACGGCCTAACGGTGTGCGGGACCGTAGCCCAGCTTCATGGAGACGGTTGCGAATGTTCCTCGCCGATACCCCAGGAGCAACAGTGTCCCTAATTTGCTGGGATGTGGCGGTGCGGTCCCCTACAGCACTGCGTAGGATCCTACGATCTTGGCGTGCATCCGTGCGTCGCTGCGGTCCGGTCCCAGGTCGATGGGCACGTGCACCTTCCGCCGACCACTGGCGACAACATCGATGTACTGTGGAGACCTCACGCCCCTCGTGTTGAGCTATTCGGCGGTGCGTCCACCCGGCCTCCCGCATGCCCACTATACGCCCTCGCTCAAAGTCCGTCAACTGCACATACGGTTCACGTCCACGCTGTCGCGGCATGCTACCAGTGTTAAAGACTGCGATGGAGCTCCGTATGCCACGGCAAACTGGCTGACACTGACGGCGGTGGTGCACAAATGCTGCGCAGCTAGCGCCATTCGACGGCCAACACCGCGGTTCCTGGTGTGTCCGCTGTGCCGTGCGTGTGATCATTGCTTGTACAGCCCTCTCGCAGTGTCCGGAGCAAGTATGGTGGGTCTGACACACCGGTGTCAATGTGTTCTTTTTTCCATTTCCAGGAGTGTATGATTTTTAACACAAACCTACGTTCTTTTTAATGGAACCACGTTAGTTTTGTTAGCACATCTGAACATATAAACAAATACGTAATCAGTGCCGTTTGTTGCATTGTAAAATGTTAATTACATCCGGAGATATTGTAACCTAAAGTTGACACTCAGTTGCGTGTTGTGACAAACACGGGCCACAGTCGGCGAGCAGCATCTGCAGGGACATGTTTACGATGATGACCTGTTTACGAGTGTGGCAGTAGTGCACTGTTGTGGTGTGGTCTAGCTGTCGCAGTGTCCGCATGTAGAGCTTGCTACTATCGTTATTCTGCATTGGTCTCCGCACGCAGACCAACTGTAGTACACAGTGTTACCAGACGTCTGTGATAGTGTAGTGTTGTAGGAACTGTGACCATGGTGTATTCGAACTCTGAAAAGGCGGAGATGATACTCATCTATGGCGAGTGTCGACGAAATGCAGCTGAAGCCTGCAGGGTGTATGCAGAACGATACCCGGACAGAGAGCATCCAACGTGCCGCACATTGCAAAATATCTTCCGCCAACTCTATGCAACAGGTATGGTCGTAGCACGCAAACGGGTCCGTAACAGGCCATTCACGGGAGAAGCGGGTGCAGTTGGTGTGTTAGCTGCTGTTGCCATGAACCCACACATGAGTACACGGGACATTGCGAGAGCCGGTGGACTGAGTCAAAGTAGTGTCATGCGCATACTGCATCGTCACCGCTTTCACCCGTTTCATGTGTCGCTACATCAGCAATTACATGGTGATGACTTTAATCATCGAGTGCAATTCTGTCAATGGGCATTAACAGAGAATGCGTTGCAGTTCTACCTGTTTACCGATGAAGCGGGTTTCACAAACCAAGGGGCAGTGAATCTACGGAACATGCATTACTGGTCCGTGGACAATCCTCTCCGGCTTAGACAGGTAGAGCGACAGCAACCGTGGACTGTAAATGTATGGTGCGGAATCATTGGCGACCACCTCACTGGTCCTCACTTCATTGCAGGGGCCAAACATCTGCAACGTACATCGCGTTTGTACAGAATGATCTGCCAACGTTGCTCGAAAATGTCCCACTGGAAACGCGTCGACGTATGTGATATCTGCATGATGGTGCACCTGCACATTCCGCAATTAACACTAGGCTGACCCTTGACAGGATGTTCGACGGGCGTTTCATAGGACGTGGAGGACGCAAAATTGGCCAGCCCGTTCTCCTGATCATACACCTCTGGATTTCTTTCTGTGGGATACGTTAAAGGAGAATGTGTACCGTGATGTGCGTACAACCCCAGGGGATATGAAACAACGTATTGTGGCAGCCTGTGGCGACATTACACTAGATGTACTGCGGCGTGTACGCCATTCATTACGCCAGAGATTGCAGTTGTGTGCAGCAAATGTTGGCCACCACATTGAACATCTATTGGCCTGACATGTCGGGACACACTCTATTCCACTCCGTAATTGAAAACGGAAACCACGTGTGTACGTGTAGCTCACCCCTCATGGTAATGTACATCTGCGTCAGTGAAAAAGACCAATAAAAAGGTGTTAGCATGTGGACGTAATGTGCTGTTCCAGTCTCTTCTGTACCTAAGGTCCATCACCGTTCCCTTTGCATCCCTACGTAATTCGGTGCTCTCCGATACACACGACCGAACAGCGGAGGAGTGGTACTCAAGCGTCAACTTTAGGTTACAATATCTCCGGATGTAATTAACATTTTACAATGCAACAAGCGGCACTGTTTACGTATTTGTTTATATGTTCAGGTGTGCTAACAAAACTAACGTGGTTCCATTTAAAAAAACTTAGGTTTGTGTTAAAAAACATACTTCCGTGCATTTTTGTATGGTTTGTATTAACCAATTACACTATCCCCTCTCCTCACGTCCGGTCTGTGGAATCGATTCGTCAGTATTTGATGTGGTTTACGAAATATATCCAGCGGTAATGTTAGGTGACTCACCCTGTATATGTATGTATCGCAGCTATGCTGAAAGCCTCAAGGCCAATGTGGGTAGAACAAACATAAACAAGGTGCAATACCTACGGCTGAAGGCCACAATTAAATTTCAAAGTTTTAAAATATATTACCATAATATTTTAAGGTACATGATATACTGATACCTGGTGCTAGCGCCGCTCACGGTCAGGTAAACCAGCAACTCATTGACAGCAGTAATTTAAATTAACGTAGTGAGGTGGAAGTTCGTGAAAAACAGGGTGTGAAATACATGATGGCTCAGAAGCGTTGAAACCACTCGCAACACGTTCTTTCACTAATAGCGTACTTACCATACGTACTTGAGAGCATTCGATGGGACCCAGCCGCTGTTTTCTTCATATCGAAACAAAACAGTAACACCTCCCGCAAATGACGACAATTATGCTCGTAAACTGACATTTTCAATCAAGAACAACTTAATGATGCAGAGACAAATTGACTAATCTTTGAATGAGGTTATATTGACCGGGGTCCAAGCTAACTGCCTGACGTCTGCGATCTAGTTTTTTCGACCGCTACTTACTGTTGTCGCCACCTATCGGCAAACGGCAGATGCGAAGTTGTACACCTTGTACAAACCTGTAATGGCAGGCGTCTAGCTGCCCCCGCCAATCAAAACCTATTGGTGTCCTTGGAACGTTTGATCACCGGGTTCATGCTGTGCCTTTGCAAAGAAGCTGGAACACCTGCAATCAGTATTCAAAGATAATTGACGTTCTCCGCAACAGATCTGCACAACTTCAAGGAAGAAGAAACGCAACAACCCTCGCGATCAAGAGGAGAAAAGTATGTCGGCAATACTTCGTGAAAATTAGGCACAATCTTAAGAAAACGTCTGATCTTCTGCGCACCTACAAAGACGCGTGCTGTTATCGGTTGAGCAAAGGACGATACTGCATTGCAGAAGGCTAGAATCTACAGAAACCCCTGCCAGTGTAGCAAAGCCTACACTAGTCAGACAGCGCGTACAGTGCGTGAAAGATGAGTTCAACATTATAGCAACACTCGCCTTTCGCAGCCAGCAAGTCAGCCATAGCCGAGCGCTGTATCTCCACAGGTCATTGCACTAACTACTCACCCACGGAAAACTTTGCTTCCACGATATCCTTCTGCGATTCAGATATTAGGGAATCGGTGGAAATATGTGTAACGCAACATCTTATTAATCGTGATGGCGACTTTCAACTGGATATGGCGCGGAATCCGATGATATATTTAATTTCTTCATTAGAATAATTATGAGCAGAATCACGTCTAGCAACATTCCATTTTATGAATATTGACATCTGAATTTTAACCCCATCAGTGCGCATTCCGACAGAGCACGCATATGATATCTGAGTACGTATGCGCTTGCGTGCCGTAAATGGAGCAATATGCGAAGAGGGCGCTTAACTCGACAGAGATTGCTCACCTAACGGCTGTCTTAGCGCATGTGTCTCGGAGCCAATTTTGGCGATATGAACTAGCAATCTCCAGTGCAAAACACTCACCTGAAGATGGCTGAATGGTTATCAGCTGAAATATCGTGGCAAGAAGTCGACGTTATCCGGCTGCAATCCCAAAACACCATGGAATGTTCTTTACTCCGGGAAAATTTCAAGAATCATATTAGATTGGTCCATATCAGTTGAAACGTCCCCTTAGAAAAATTTATAGAAGACTGTGCTTAAACTGACACACAATATTTTTAGCGCAACGCAATCTGACTTTCAATAATCCCTACAAAAGAATGGCCCTGACTAGTATTAAACTACACCTTTCACAAATCACTTACCTCACAAAAATCTTCGTTACTCGAACTACTGCAATACAGCGAGCGCCACTACTGCCAGCTAAATAAAAGATTCAAACTACGGAAGGCACTAACTACTGATAGGCATAGCAAATGAAAGATTTTAATAGAGAACAAACAATGTATTTACCTTAATAGTGTTGAAAAATCATAATATACATAGCAGTTCATGACATCCAGCATTACAAATTTCAAAACTCCCCCATCTCTCTCCCCACATCCACCACTGCTGGCGGCTCACCTCCAACTGCGCAACGCTACGCGCTGTTCACATCCAGCTGCCCAACACTACAATGGCAGACAACAATGCAAACTAGCCACAGACTGTACACAGCACAGCCAGTGATTTTCATACAGAGCGCTACGTAACGTTGCCCATAAGAAAATATAAACAGCCTACTTACACAGTGACACGGCAACTATTCGCGCAACGCTATGCATGGGCGCCACAATTGCGCTGCGTACTAGCGTATCAGCAATTAGAGACAAGTAAGGCAGATCTGTGCAGTTTAGATAATCCCACGTTAAGCCGTGCAGCCACTTAACAGCTGCTGCTGGCTGTTCCATTTGCGTGCCATGGGGAGGCGGCGCACGTGAGTGCTCGCGGTTCGAGAACCGCGCAGATACGCGCGAGGTGGCTTGCCGTCCAGGCAGCGTGGTCAATTCACAATGGTCACGGCGCACCGAGTAAACTTTCTGTGATTCTTTCTATGACGCTGGAATGTCATTTGGGGTTCTTACGTTGTCAGGATCTAGTAACGGAAATATTAGGCAGTCAGCCAGTGGAAGTCGTGACTACGAGTGGATAAAGAGCGGGACGAAGCTGACATAGAAGTTGTTACAATTTGTTTACCGTTCGTCCTGTAAGAAATGTTGTGAAAGAAGAAGACACGGGATTCATCCGGTGCATGTGGAACGGCACACAAAGGGTGTATTTCAAAACTATTTCAAGAACGTTCGATACTGCATAATAACATACAGAGAGGTGACAAAAGTGATCGGATAGCGGTATTCGCATGTATACAGGGTTGTCCATTGATAGTGACCTTTTTATTGGTCTTTTTCACTGACGCACAAGTACATTACCATGAGGGGTGAGGTACACGTACACACGTGGTTTCCGTTTTCAATTACGGAGTGGGATAGAGTGTGTCCCGACATGTCAGGCCAATAGATGTTCAATGTGGTGGCCAACATTTGCTGCACACAATTGCAATCTCTAGCGTAATGAATATCGTACACGCCACAGTACATCTGGTGTAATGTCGCCGCAGGCTGCCACAATACGTTGTTTCATTTCCTCTGGGGTTGTAGGCACATCACGGTACACGCGGTACATGATGGCCACCACATTGAACATCTATTGGCCTGACATGTCGGGGCATACTCTATTCCACTCCGTAATTGAAAACTGAAACCACGTGTGTACGTGTACCTCACCCCTTATGGTAATGTACATGTGCGTCAGTGAAAAAGACCAATAAAAAGGTGTTAGCATGTGCACGTAATGTGCTGTTCCAGTCTCTTCTGTACCTAAGGCCCATCACCGTTCCCTTTGGATCCCTACGTAATTCGGTGCTCTCCGATACGCACGACCGAACAGCGGAGGTGTGGTACTCAAGCGTCAACTTTAGGTTACAATATCTCCGGATGTAATTAACATTTTACAGTGCAACAAACGGCACTGATTACGTATTTCTTTATATGTTCAGATGTGCTAACTAAACTAACGTGGTTCTATTTAAAAAAACGTAGTTTTGTGTTAAAAAACATACTTCCGTGCATTTTTGTATGGTTTGTATTAACCAATTACACTAGCCCCTCTCCTCACGTTCGGTCTGTGGAATCGGTTCGTCAGTATTTGATGTGGTTTACGAAATATATCCAGCGGTAACGTTAGGTGACTCACCCTGTATATAATAAAAATGGGGGTTCCTATTTAAAGAAACGGAGTTTATATCCGTTTGACCTATGGCAGCGCGATCTAGCGGGCCAACCATAGCGCCATCTGGTTTCCCCGTTCAAGCTACACAAGTTTCGTTCTTTGTAGTTTTTTCGTCTGACGGTTATTTCGTGAGATAGTTGGCCCGGTCACGATAAGTGGACCACCCTGTATAATGCCATAGTATCAAGTACACAAAGTACATAAAAGGCAGTGCAGTGACGGAGCTGTCATTTATTTTCAGGTGATTTATATACAACGGTTTTCGAGGTGATTATGGGCGCAGAACGGGAAACACCACACTTTGAACGCGGAGTAGTTGGGGCTAGATGCATGGGACAAACCGTTTCGGAAATCGTTTGGGAATTAGATATTCCCAGATTCACAGTGCCAAGAGCAGCTGGAAAATATCAAATTTTAGGGACTACATCTCATCACCGACAGCGCAGTGGCCGTCGGCCTTCCCTTAACGACCGAGAGCAGCGGCGTTTGCGTAGAGGTGTCAGTGCTAACAGACAAGAAACACTGCATGAAACAAACGCAGAAATCATTGCGGCGCGTGCGAGGAACATATCCACTAGGACAGGGCGGCGCACTTTGGCGTTCAGTATTCCGGGCTCCATTGTGTCTAGCAGTGTGCCAAGGACAAGTCAGTGGCCGATGACCTTCACTTAACGACCGGGAGCAGCGGCGGTTACGTAGAGTTGTCAGTGCTAACGGACAAGCAACAGTGTATGAAAACACGGAAATCAATGTGGCACGTAAGGCGAACGTATCCCCCAGAACTGCGTCTGTCTCACGGTGGGAAGGTATGACATGCATTTAGGCATTCTTGTGTTAGTCTGTGGTATTCCATTTGCTCACTCGTTACTCGTATTACTTTGGTTAATTTAATGTCTCGATTTATTCGGAGCTATGTGACATACTACCTGATTTGCTTATCATGTCAGGGTTTTCATGGAAGGTGTTGGATTTGCCTGATACCTTACAACCTTCATAGTAATCATCCTTGACTGCAACACACTTTCGACATAGGTTGTAAAGCCGTTGTAAATTGCCAGCAAACGCTTGTTGTGTAATCGCTCGAAGCACTGTGGTCAGGCACTGTTGTGCATCTGCGTCATTACAGGAGATGAGACTTGATGCTTCCAGTAGGATCCGGACACCAAGCAACAGCACTGCGTGGTGTTTATCATCTTCTCCACCAAAAAAACGCTTGGTCCCCGGATCGCGTTTATGGCATTAGGGCTGATGTTCTGTAATGAGGCGGATATCCAACAACGATTGACCACGATGCTTCGTGCATTCCATGAGAATCGTTTCCTGAAAATTTGCAACAGGTTCAGAACCGAAGTCAAAAATGTGTTCTAGCTAATGATGATTGTTTTGAAAGCCAGTATAGGAACATTGTTTGTAAGCATTCTTTCCTTTATTTTCTGAGACCATTCCCCGAACTTTTCAGACGCGGGCTTATATTTTGAGATTGTGTGGCGCACTGCTCATTATCTATTACAGGTGACTGCAAAAAAAAAAAAAAAAAAAATGGCTCTGAGCACTATTGGACTTAACTTCAAAGGTCATCAGTCCCTAAAACTTAGAACTACTTAAACCTAACTAACCTAAGGGCAACACACACATCCATGCCCGAGGCAGGATTCGAACCTGCGACCTTAGCGGTCGTGCGGTTCCAGACAGTAGCGCCTAGAACCGCTCGGCCACCCCGGCCGGCAGGTGACTGCAGACGCTTTATGTTTAGCACAGTGAACTTTCCTGTTTTCTTCAGTCTCGTCGTTACTATTTGTGGGAAGGCCTTTGTACTGGTAATACATGGTTCTTAATTTCTCAGGTCTGAGTTTTACATCGCGATACCTCTCAGGATTGAACTGTAGCTACGCTAAGAGCTTGTAATACTCTTGTGATCTGGTGTTATTCATGGAGTCGGATGACATGTACGCACGCGAGGAAGGTATTCAGCTAATGTAATGATTGGGCATATCTTGGCGTACTTCGGTTCTACAGTCTCTAGCGATGGCCAGCTTACAGTTCAAGTCAACACAAGGGCGCAGGCAGCGTGGATGATGTGATAGCAAGCAGCAGTCACCTGCGATCGTCGGATGAAGGAAGTGAGAGATCTATCGGACTGTCATGCGCCCCCCTGCTCTCTATGGCACAGAGTGTCGGCCAACAACAGAAGAGACAGGATGGCGACTGGGGTGTGATGGAGACTAAGATGCTTAAATAGAACATGTGGCATCACTCGACTGGATCACGTTTCGATTGATGCTAATCAGGAAACGTTTTTGGGTCGCAACGGTCCAGAAGATAATGCGAGAAAGCTATTTGCCATTGTCTGGACAGGTGCTGCGTGCACAGTTCTATGCTATAGCAAAGGCAGGTCACACAGTGGAAGTCATGGGAAAGAGACCCAAGGGACGACCAAAACAGCGAAGGACCGATACTGTGCATAACAACCTGGAGGCTATAAATCTTTTTCTATACATGGCCCGCGATCGGAAAAAATTTAGACAGCGATTCACACAGAAGACCCTGTGACCAGGCGAGACAACCTTTGAAGATAATAGAAGAAGAAAAAAGTAATTACAATGAGGTGACAAAAGACAAGGGATACCTCCTAAGACCGTGTCGGACCTCCTTTAGTCCAGCGTAGTTCAGCAACTCACCATGGTATGGACTCAACAAGTCGTTGTAAGGCTCTCCAGGAAGTTGTGCAGGAAGTGGCTCTTGATTATGTCCCACAAATGAGATTTTCACTCTGCAGCGGAGTGTGCGCTGATATGAAACTTCCTGGCAGATTAAAACTGTGTGCCCGACCGAGACTCGAACCTTTGCCTTTGCCTTTCGCGGGCAAGTGCTCTACCAACTGAGCTACCGAAGCACGACTCACGTCCGGTACTCACAGCTTTACTTCTGCCAGTATCTCGTCTCCTACCTTCCAAACTTTGCAGAAGCTCTCCTGCGAACCTTGCAGAACTAGCACTCCTAAAAGAAAGGATATTGCGGAGACATGGCTTAGCCACAGCCTGGGGGATGTTTCCAGAATGCTCTAGCACTTGCCCGCGATAGGCAAAGGTCCCGAGTTCGAGTCTCGGTCGGGCATACAGTTTTAATCTGCCAGGAAGTTTCATATCAACGCACACTCGGCTGCAGAGTGAAAATCTCATTCTGGAAACATCCCCCAGGCTGTGGCTAAGCCATGTCTCCGCAATATCCTTTCTTTCAGGAGTGCTAGTTCTGCAAGGTTCGCAGGAGAGCTTCTGTAAAGTTTGGAAGGTAGGAGACGAGATACTGGCAGAAGTAAAGCTGTGAGTACCGGACGTGAGTCGTGCTTCGGTAGCTCAGTTGGTAGAGCACTTGCCCGCGAAAGGCAAAGGCAAAGGTTCGAGTCTCGGTCGGGCACACAGTTTTAATCTGCCAGGAAGTTTTATGTCCCACAAATGTTCGATACGAATCAGGTTGGCCTAATCATTAGCTCGAATTGTTCTTCAAACCAGCCGCAAACAATTTTGCCCCGGTGACAAGGCGCATTGACATCCCTAAAAATTACACCGTTGTTTGGAAACACGAACTCAACGAATGGCTACAAATAGTCTTCAGATAACCGAAAGGAACCATTTCCAGGCAATGATCGCTTCGGTTGGATCAGAGTATCCAGTCTGTGCCATGTGAAAGTTCGCAACGTTATGGAGCCGACACCACTTGCGCAATGCCTTGTTGACCAACTTGGGTCCATGACTTCGTGGGTTCTGCGCCACACTCGAACGCTACCACCAGCAAAACAGAAAAACAGCGAACAGTCCAAAATCAAGGTGTACTATATCGAGCGAATGTGAATGGCCACAGCATTGTGGTTTTGTGGTCACTGTGTTGGACTACAAAGCGGGAGATACATCTTCAAATCTCCATTGTTCCCCATAATTTTTTTGACAAAGTTATGAACTGTCCATCTGGTCATAAACGTGTCTGTTCGCTGTATTCAAGTAATGTATCTGTGCCGCGGTGTAACGACCGTTTGCTACAGCGAGGTGTAAGGAAGTGACCGCCAGATGTACGTACCTTCTATTTCGATCGACGTTAACACTCGTGGTGCCACTCGCCTTCATACATGGCAGTGGACGTATAAAAATTCGTGACGCTAACTCAATGGTCGTCAATTGATTAAAATGTATTTTCCGGCTGACTCTTAATTCAATTACTGCCACGGTGTAATATCTCTTTATATTCGATGAATTATTCTGATACAATTCTACCCTTGAATGACGTTTACAAATTTTCTATCTTCATACTCGCAGAATCCATGCGCAAAATAGTTTCATACAATAGCTATGCCATGAGCGCATAATTATTCTTTGTGGTACTCTCTCTGGTGGTTGTTAGAAGAAAAAAGCTTCCGAGATTGTCTTCGTGCCGATTAGCCTGAGTTTGATTTGACAGAAGATAACTGATACGAAATTGTATGATTAAAATGGAAATATATATATATATATATATATATATATATATATATATATATATATATATATATATATATTGCTCCTTCATACAAAAGGTGTGTATTTGACATTTGAGAATTAATGATATTTATCGATATATTGCATAGTTGTTAATCAGAAGGGAACTTCCGAAAGACTGGATACGAACTTGCATTTAATAATCCAAGAGCTCCATTACTTCTTCGGAATGTTAAACTTCATCAAAGCCAAATATCCGCTTGATCTGTGGTTTCGCGACTGGTTATACAACGCTCCCAAAATTACGAGGCATTTTATTTGTACAGATTAGCAGACTGCCGCAAAGCACGAGCCTGCAGAGAAGAAGAATCATCGCCTGATTTCATTCTAACAAGTAAAATTTCTGAATCATTTTGAGTGACTGAGCTATGACTGTGTTTCCTATCATGAATGATTGATTGCTCGAACGAATTGAGAGCTACATAATCACGTAGATAGGAGGAAAAATTACAACAGGGTTGAGGAGAAAGAAAACATCCTGGTGATACCAGCATTATGCGTATTTAGATGTCCGATTAATCTGAATGGTTTGCAATGTTCCAGCGATTCTATTCGAACTCTATGCTGATGTACCGACAAGAACCATTTTCGCAGATAAACATGCAAGTACGTAATGGATGTTCAGTTTCTCAATATAGTTCGTCGCACTCACACATTATACATCCGCTGTAAGAACAATTTCATGCATTTACATTTTTTGGTGTCCCTCAGTATTGGTTGGCTAAATATTATGACGATACGTTGCGTACAACTTCCACAGATATTGTTTATCATGTAGTCAAGACTACGTAATGAAGCCAAAATCGTGGATAAAATTGAAATGTAGTTTGTTTATTAACACTTCTCTTTTCACTAATTAAATGTGAAATATGAATCAGGATTGGAGGTGATGATCCTATCCTCCTCTTTTAGTATTTTAGGTCTCCGTTAGTTAATATCTGGTAGTTAATAAGGGAACTATTTTTTATGCTGGCGCGTTGTTTGTATCAGTTACACCCGCAACCGTCCAAGGATAAGATTCTATTAATGTTGCGTGCACACGCGTTTCAACATTTTATAAAATGCAGAATTACGAAAACTATAGCTTTCCGATGCGCACAAGTTTCGTGGGTTCCACAACCATAATAGTTTCCCAAGAGTATTTTTCCCAGCTAACACAAAGTTCGAATTATGTTGTCGGATTCGTTTTCACTCCACCCGACAATACACGTCTTTGATCACTTCGTCACACGTATTGTATTTTAAACGTGCTTGAAGAGTCTTTAAATAATCTCCTTAACGAATTTCGCAGTCGTGTACCACTTTTTCATCGACTAGCCCGATCGCGATAACTGAAGGTAGAGAGCTCAATAATGTGTTACATGTTCTTTTACATGTATTAAAAAACAAACGCGCCCCTATATATTTCTGTCCCTCTTGGTCTTTGCTACTCTGCTTTTTATTACTTTTCATTATATTGCTTCTTAGTAATACTGCGCAGTTATTAAAGTTTCGTATTAATTTCCCCTTTTTAATTTTTCCAAAATAAAGTCTATTTATCCCCCATTTTAATTAATATGATTCTAATTGACACTCCTGCCCGCAAAATACCGTTATACTGTCCGTCCGGTCATTAACGTGTCTGTTCACTGTATTCAAGTAATGTATCTGTGTCGCGGTGTAACGACCGTTTGCTACAGCGAGGTGTAAGGAAGGGATCGCCAGATGTACGTACCTCCTACTTGTTCCACACAAGTACCGCATGTTATGACTCTTGCTTTCCGTTTTCAATTCGTTTGTTGTAACATAGTTCACACTCGTGTATCTGTTGTTTTCATTTCTGTGAGAGGTGGTTCAAATGGCTCTGAGCACTATGGGACTTAACTTCTGTGGTCATCAGTCCCCTAGAACTTAGAACTACTTAAACCTAACTAACCTAAGGACATCACACACATCCATTCCCGAGGCATGATTCGAACCTGCGACCGTAGCAGTCGCGCGGTTCCGGACTGAGCGCCTGAACCGCTAGACCACCGCGGCTGGCTTCTGTGAGAGGTCTGTACGACATCTCGCCTTTGCGACCGTAATATATTATTAATTTAATATATTGTTAATGTATGATATGACAATTGCCAAGTCACAGAAGGAGAGCAGACACGTCAATGACTGGAGAGAAAGTTCATAATTCACGAAAAAAGAACTGGAATGTGAGGGAGATATGAAGACGAATCTACCACTTTGCAGTCCATCACCATGACCACCAAACGACGACTCCTACTCGACCGATTTTGCACATCTTTAGTTTGGACTATTCACTGTTTCCGTTTTGTTTCTTTTTTAACAGTTCAGCACACCTTCATATTTTCATGCTTGATTTGTGTTCAGTTTTTGACAGGCTGTGGTGTGCGTACTGTAAGACCTTCGGTACACACACCATAAGATTATTTGACTTGTCGTTCTAACGAAGTAGGCGAGTGTCAGCAATATGTCTCGTGGTCTTATCGTGGCGTGTTTATCTTGTGCCGTTAGGTCAGACATTAGAAATGCCACTTGCGCGCTTAGAGTATCAGATTAAAATAATAAAAATCATATACATTACGTAACTTGATTCTGGATGCTGTTTACAATTGACAATCTGAAGTTCATTTGGTCTTGGTACGTTAATCTTATTCTCACATATCTCTAATACTTGACGAAGTGTCTATTCATTTATCTTCATGGCTATGTACAGGAATAAGATAATCTTATTAGGCGCAGACTGAAACTTGACTATAGACTGGTACAGACAGATGCAGACTAATGCAGACTGAGTAATCGGAGGTCTGTACACTCGTTATAATACCTCGAGCGTTCAGATATCACTGCGCGAGTGTGATCTGCGAGGGGAAAAGGTTCTACGTTAGCAGCAATCTCATTGGCTGCGTTACATATTAATACGCGGATCGGCAGAAGCAGAATTTCGTCCGTCTCTAAGATAGCGCCATCTCGTAGTACGGAGACGGACGAGCTCTGCGCCTGCGCTGTTGTGCTTTGCGGGGCGCGCTCTAGTGGGAAAGTTGTGTACGGGCTGACTACGCGGAACTATGTACACAACACAGGCTATCCACTAGGCTATTTCACCACTAAATCTGAGGGAAGTTGATGGTTGGAGCGCTGACGTCACTGTTACAGATAGTGTGCGTCAGCAAGTTACGTAGGACACGGACGCAGCGTATGTATTGATCGTGGTAACCCTTTAAGCATCAACTAAGGCCTGAAGATGGTGCACAGAAACGCCGAAACTGGTAGCTACACAATAAGATCACGAGGACTGCTGCAGACGTTTCATATCGTTATAAAATCTGAGGGGGATGCGATGGGGAGTTTCCCTTGTGAGTATTCAGGTCCAACGGGTGCTCAGGTCCTGCGGAGGTCAGCTACTGAGTCACTGGTAACCCTACGCACAGTGTGGGTCAGAATACTCGTGCGTCGCTCCGAGGCAGCGCGGCAGGTCCAGGCGGCGACGCACGCGGGCTGGTCGTCCGGGAAAGCACCCTGGGGGCCAGAATATTGAATTAGCGACGGGCAAAACAGGCGCAGCGCGCCTAATGGATAGCGCGGCGTCGGCGACGGCGGCTCATGGAAATTTAAACAGCGGACCCGGCCGGATACCGCGCTGCTATGAAACACGCCCACCACCGGCGCGATAAATCTCCGACAGGCGGAGCCAGCACTCACAAACGGGGAGGAGGAGGGGGAAAAAATGGAAGGAAAAACAGGGGGCGGTGTGGCGAGAAGGGGGCGACGGCAAAAAAGGAAATAGCCGCCCCTCGCGTATTTCTCGCGGTGGACCCTGAGTGAGTGCGGCGCAGTCTGCTGCGGTGCGGACTGCCGAGTCGGGGGCCGTGATTTGCGGAGACCGGACGCGGTGTGCGCGCAGGGCGGCCGCGCGCCGCCTCACAACTCATCCAGGACGGGGGCTGCAACCACCTGGGGCCCCCCGGCGCGGCTTACCCTCTCTGTGGCTTTATGGCTGGACTGAGGAGGTCCCGGCCAACAGAAATGGTGAGTAGGAAATGGCAGTGGAAGCGGCTGGCGGTTGAGAAGGTGTCATGATAATTTAGCAGTGGTGGTGGTGGTTAGTGTTTAACGTCCCGTCGACAACGAGGTCATTAGAAACGGAGCGCAAGCTCGGGTTAGGGAAGGATAGGGAAGGAAATCGGCCGTGCCCTTTCAAAGGAACCATCCCGGCATTTGCCTGAAACGATTTAGGGAAATCACGGAAATCCTAAATCAGGATGGCCGGAGACGGGATTGAACCGTCGTCCTCCCGAATGCGAGTCCAGTGTGCTAACCACTGCGCCACCTCGCTCAGTTGATAATTTAGCAGTGATATCATTTATTAGCAGCACGGCTATTGTACAAAACCCCTGAACTCTTGCCTAAAATTCTCCTGAAATAATAATTTTTAAAGAGGACAATGAGGGAAGAAAAACTTTCCCGGTTAAAAGTCAATAACAAAAATTCCCAAAACAATAATGAAGAAATCTGTTGTAGAATTTTAGAACATGTTTTTTGCTCGAGTATCATGTCGTTTTTGGAAACCCAGAATCTACTATGTAGGAATCAACATGGATTCTGGTAACAGCGGTCCTGTGAGACCCAACTCGCTTTATTTGTTCATAGGACCCAGAAAATATTAGATACAGGCTCCCAGGTAGATGCTATTTTCCTTGACTTCCGGAAGGCGTTCGATACAGTTCCGCACTGTCGCCTGATAAACAAAGTAAGAGCCTACGGAATATCAGAGCAGCTGTGTGGCTGGATGTAAGAGTTTTTAGCAAACAGAACACAGCATGTTGTTATCAATGGAGAGACGTCTACAGACGTTAAAATAACTTCTGGCGTACCACAGGGGAGTGTTATGGGACCATTGCTTTTCACAATATATGTAAATGACCTAGTAGATAGTGTCGAAAGTTCCATGAGGCTTTTCGCGGATGATGCTGTAATATACAGAGAAGTTGCAGCATTAGAAAATTGTAGCGAAATGCAGGAAGACCTGCAGGGGATAGGCACTTGTTGCAGGGAGTGGCAACTGACCCTTAACATAGACAAATGTAATGTATTGCGAATACATAGAAAGAAGGATCCTTTATTGTATGATTATATGATAGCAGAACAAACACTGGTAGCAGTTACTTCTGTAAAACATCTGGGAGTATGCCTGAGGAACGATTTGAAGTGGAATGATCATATAAAATTAATTGTTGGTAAGGCGGGTACCAGGTTGAGATTCATTGGGAGAGTCCTTAGAAAATGTAGTCCATCAACAAAAGAGGTGGCTTATAAAACACTCGTTCGACCTGTACTTGAGTATTGCTCATCAGTGTGGGATCCGTACCAGATCGGGTTGACGGAGGAGATAGAGAAGATTCAAAGAAGAGCGGCGCGTTTCGTCACAGGGTTATTTGGTAACCGTGATAGCGTTACGGAGATGTTTAACAAACTCAAGTGGCAGACTCTGCAAGAGAGGCGCTCTGCATCGCGGTGTAGCTTGCTGTCCAGGTTTCGAGAGGGTGCGTTTCTGGATGAGGTATCGAATATATTGCTTCCCCCTACTTATACCTCCCGAGGAGATCACGAATGTAAAATTAGAGAGATTAGAGCGCGCACGGAGGCTTTCAGACAGTCGTTCTTCCCGCAAACCATACGCGACTGGAACAGGAAAGGGAGGTAACGACAATGGCACGTAAAGTGCCCTCCGCCACACACCGTTGGGTGGCTTGCGGAGTATAAATGTAGATGTAGATGTAGAAAAGTTACCTGAGAGGAATGATATTATCAGGTTCGATTCCACAGGGAAAAAGTATCTGCCCAGCGGCTGTGTTTATTTCTAGTAGTAAATGGTACAGCAGTCAGTTGCAATGATGTTTACTTCGCATCTGCAGGGTGTTTCCGTAAGAGCGTGCAAAAATTTTTTCAGGACATAGAGGATGCTTCACCGAACAATATGAGACAGGGTACGTGGGGTCGGAGTAGCCAGCTTAAGGAGATAATAGGAATAAAATCATAGTACTGTGCACTTTTTTATTTACGTTACTTACAGTTAATTGCAAGTACCATTACTGACACAATGGACGTACCATTTGTACTGTATCTTACAAAGTATACTGAAACAGACGGCCATCAACCTCAATGCAAGCCTGACATCGGCAGACAAGATTCTGACTCGCCCTGACAAGTATCCCCAATGCCCCACATTTTTTTTTCTCGGAACATATTTATTGTCAAGAGTCAAAATCTGGTGACTATAGACATCAACATGTCTTGTCTATGTTCTATTTTTCTACGTAGTCTCCATCGGGTTCTATGGTCGTACGCCAATATTGTGGAAGAGCCTGTATTCCCTGCTGATAAAAACTCTTGTACTGTAGGCGTAACCATGTTTTGACTGCATGACTGACACTCTCGCCATCTTCAAAGTGTGGTTCCCGTAGAGAATTTTTTAAGCACGAGTGATGGCATCCGTGCGATTCAACATGTCTGGAGCAGTGGCTGTGACAGGACGTCCCCAGCGTGGCTGATCATGGAGCTCTGTTCCTGCATATCCTGAGGCTTTAACTTTCTCTACTCATCGCCCAACTGTACTCCTATTGTTGTGGCGTATCAAGACAGCCACGCCACTCGGAAGTAGCCGAAATGCACGCGTTACACACGCCGGCTGGCGTTATGTCTGAAACAGGATACGTAATGAATGCTATAAAGAAAAGTACGTAGCTTCTTTAATACTTAACTTTAATCCATCATTTGTATACAGCATTCTTGATGATACAAGTGAGACTCTCTCCAGAAATGGTTAACGGCACCTTGCTAGGTCGTAGCCATGGACTTAGCTGAAGGCTATTCTCAACTGTCTCTCGGCAAATGAGAGAAAGGCTTCGTCAGTGTAGTCGCTAGCAAAGTCGTCGTACAACTGGGCCGAGTCCTATTACGTCTCTCTAGACCTGCCGTGTGGTGGCGCTCGATCTGCAATTACTGACAGTGGCGACACGCGGGTCCGACATGTACTAATGGACCGCGGCCGATTTAAAGCTACCACCTAGCAAGTGTGGTGTCTGGCGGTGACACCACACCTATCAACTGCAGCATCGTCACACAGTGCACCCACACTGTTATGGATGTTCACCACGGCTTCTTTTTCTGCACACAAGAAATCAATAACGGCACGCTTCTTGTAACGTGAGTCGTATGTAGCCGCCATTTTGACACTGAACTACGGCTCTGCCATCTGCCAGAACGGTTCAAAACTTCACCGGCGCACAGAACAAACATCAGATGTGAAGCACCAACAAGGACGTTTGTCTATGTATATTAATGGCTTTTTAAAAAAAATATATGGGGCATTATTTATTGAACGAACCTCGCAGAATCACATCACAGGCAACTACAATTCTTTCCACTAATTCCATCTCCGTATGCGCTACGGTCTCATACACGAGTCACTTTAGATATCTCCATGGGATATAATAGAGGGAATTCATGTCAGGTGACGTCGCAGGCCATGGAATAGGATCTTCCCTTCCAATCCATCGATCAGGACATATGCCAATGGGATGGTTGCCGACGTTCACAACGAACTGAGGCGGTGCACCACCTATCACGGACAGCTAGCCAAGGGTACGTTCTCCAACAACTCAGGTAGAGCTCTTTGCACGAACCTCAAGTACAGGTTGTAAGTAGGCTGTTTATGTTTTCTTATTGGCAACGTTACGTAGCGCTCTGTATGAAAATCACTGGCTGTGCTGTGTGCAGTCTGTGGCTAGTTTGCATTGATGTCTGCCATTGTAGTGTTGGGCAGCGGCAGGTGGATGTGAACAGCGCGTAGCGTTGCGCAGTTGGAGGTGAGCCGCCAGCAGTGGTGGATGTGGGGAGAGAGATGGCGGAGTTTTGAAATTTGTAATACTGGATATTATGAACTGCTATGTATATTATGATTTTTCAACACTATTAACGTAAATACATTGTTTGTTCTCTATTAAAATCTTTCATTTGCTAACTATGCCTACCAGTAGTTAGTGCCTTCTGTAGTTTGAATCTTTTATTTAGCTGGCAGTAGTGGCGCTCGCCGTATTGCAGTAGTTCGAGTAACGAAGATTTTTGTGAGGTAAGTGATTTGTAAAACGCATAGGTTAATGTTAGTCAGGGTCATTCTTTTGTAGGGATTATTGAAAGTCAGATTGCGTTGCGCTAAAATTATTGTGTGTCAGTTTAAGCACAGTCATGTATAAATTTTTGTAAGGGGACGTTTCATATGGCGACCCTGCCAGGATTCGAACCTGGAATATTCTGATTGTATTCTCATGTTATAATATTGTAATTGACACCAGTTCATCAAATTACTTGTAAGCATTCATTTCACTGCACACATTTCTGTTGGTCATAGTATATGCACAATATGTGAGAACTAGGGACTGTTAGTGTTTGCACGTGTGTCAATAATTCAGCAAGGGACTGGATAACAACATTGCTGGTTCTAAGGACATTTCAAACAATTTTTTTTGTGAGTGCACAAGTGGTGGTTTATGGACTTGCTATATTCTCCGCAAGACTCTTCGATGGTGAATGTGCACATGCACAGTCGCAACAGATGGCTGCTGGCCGTCTCTACGTGGACTACAGTGGGTCTGCATCTTTGATGACCCACCAATACCATTATTTCTACATGGACTAAAGTGGGTCTGCATCTTTGATGGCCCACTAATACCATTATTTCTACAAGGACTGCAGTGGGTCTGCACCTCTAGTGGCCCACCAATACCGTAATGTCTACCAGGACTACAGTGGGCTACTCTGTGATGACGTACCTTCCAATATTCTTCAAAACTTGGAATGACTCTGCTGTGGGTTTGCTCTGTTGTGGCCCATTACCTGTCTGCATGTCAAGACTCAGCACTGTCTTTCCATTGGAAGGACAACACTACTTGTTCAAGACTGCATGGCAATCCACTACTTCCGTGTGCATTTTCTTTTACTACTCAGACTTTGAAGAAAAAAAAAACACTGAAATTTTACTGTGATGGATGATCAGGACTGTCATTATGGACTGTGAGAAGATTTTAGCTTTTGACCAACATTGTATCAATAAGTGTGTGCATTTGATTTCTTTGTTATTGTGATTATGAAAAATTTTATCAAATCATTATTGGCCACTGCCCAAAACAATTTGTAAAATTTATTTGTGGGGGGGGGGGGCATGGGGGCTATGTAAGTAGGCTGTTTATGTTTTCTTATTGGCAACATTACGTAGCGCTCTGTATGAAAATCACTGGCTGTGCTGTGCGCAGTCTGTGGCTAGTTTGCATTGTTGTCTGCCATTGTAGTGTTGGGCAGCGGCAGCTGGATGTGAACAGCCTGTAGCGTTGCGCAGTTGGAGGTGAGCCGCCAGCAGTGGTGGATGTGGGGAGAGAGATGGCGGAGTTTTGAAATTTGTAATACTGGATATTATGAACTGCTATGCATATTATGATTTTTCAACACTATTAAGGTAAATACATTGTTTGTTCTCTATTAAAATCTTTCATTTGCTAACTATGCCTATCAGTAGTTAGTGCCTTCCGTAGTTTGAATCTTTTATTTAGCTGGCAGTAGTGGCGCTCGCTGTATTGCAGTAGTTCGAGTAACGAAGATTTTTGTGAGGTAAGTGATTTGTGAAACGCATAGGTTAATGTTAGTCAGGGCCATTCTTTTGTAGGGATTATTGAAAGTCAGATTGCATTGCGTTAAAAATATTGTATCAGTTTAAGCACAGTCACGTATAAATTTTTCTAAGGGGACGTTTCAAGGTGACCATCCAGATGGCCAGCTAGAAGACAAGGCTTGTGCTCCTTGTTTCTTTGCAGGAAATAAAGAATGTACATTATGCGTAAACTTGTCCGCATGTTTGTTGTAAATAAGCTGGAAAACAGTAATGCTGGACAGGAAAGTAGGCAAGTAGTAGCCGACTTCTCCGATCACACGACCCCAGGTTCCCTACATCAAATTGTTCAGTGGAGCATCCCCTATGCCGTTTTAAACTTTTTCACGCCCTTACGGAAACATCATGTACATTTCGGTCTCTGTGTGTCCGTCTTCAGTGCTAAAAACACTGGTAACCAGTTACAATAAGGTAACAAGCATACCTTATTAAATGTAGACATATAAGCTTTAAATGTAAGACAGTCATAAAATACATACCAGTAAGTGTAAGTTATAAGATTAGAAACAGTTGTATACGCACATAGCCCCAACTGGACTGGTTGGGTTCACACTGAGGTCACTGTTTGCAAAGAATGTCGGGATTTTTACATCTTTTTTTTTTAAATTATGTTTTCAGTTGTAAACTGTGCAGCAGTAACTGACACCAATGGCTAGTCCACACGGTTACCATCATGTGCAACTGTAAAACGACAGTCACTGCTTTTAGTTACAACCACCTTATTCTTTTTATGTACATAGGTTTTTAAAAAGCACAGAGTAACAAATAAAATGATACACCACACGAGTTGTGAAGGCAAAATAAAGTTACTATATGTTGGCAATGCATCATACATGTAAAGAGGGCTTTGGAGATTGGTACGACGTACACTGTAGCCAACTGCGCGGTAATTGTAAAAGCGGCCTCAGTGCGAACTCGGCCTCTGACATGAGTAGCCCAGTTGGGACTATGTGAATATACAAACTTACGTTTGCTGGAATGTATTTTATGACTCACATTTATAGCTTATGCAACTTTACATTTAATAAGGCGTGCGTGTTATGTTATTATAACTGGCTTTTTACATGTTTTTAGCGCTGAAGATGGCCACACACCGCCGAAATCTAGATATGAAATAAACATCATTGCCACCGATTGCTGTACCCCTTATTACCAGAAATGATACTGCCAACAGTTCACTAAAACGACAAAATTCAAGCTTCACGTATGTTATACGTATTTCAATTCGTAGGAATTCCTAAATAATACTCCAAACACTCTGACAGAGAATAATGACTGTAATCAACAAGTTAAGACTAAAAGCCTAACCTAAGAGGCATAAAAAATATTTCAATTGAAACTTAAATTACACAGATTAAGTACAACGTAACCAGGCGAACTACATTGTTGGCTTAGGCCAAAATACACCAATGTGAGAAAAGTCATGGAAGAGTGATATGAACATCTACATATGACGGTAGTATCGTGTGTACAAGGTATAAACGGGCAGTGCATTGGCGAATCTGTCATTTGTACTCAGGTTGCTCATGTAAAAAGATTTTCGATACGATTATGACTGTACGACGGAAATCAACAGAATTTGAACGCGGAATGGCAGTTGGTGCTGGACGCATAGGACATTCCATTTCGGCAATCGTTACGGAATTCAGTATTCCGAGATCCACAGTGTCAAGAAAGTGTCAAGAATACCAAATTTCAGGCACTGCCTCTCACCATGGCCAACACAGTGGTCGCCGGCCTTCACTTAACGACCGAATGCAGTGGCGTTTGCGTAGAGATGTCAGTGCTAACAGACGAGCAACATTGCGTGAAGTAACCACAGAAAACAATGTGGGACGTACGAGGAAAGTATCCGTTGGGACAGTGCAGTCAGATCTGGTGTTAATGGGCTACGCCAGCAGCTGAACACTGGTGCGTTTGGTAACAGCGTGACATCGTCTGCAGCGTCTCTCATGGATTTGTGACCATATCATTTGGACCCTAGACGACCGGCAAACTGTGGCCTGGTCAATTGGTAAGAGCTGATGGTAGCGTTCGAATGTGGCGCTCAACCCACGAAGTGATGGACCCAAGTTGGTCAACAAGGCATTGAGCAACATTTTTTAAATGTTGTAGAGAAAAAAGGATCTGAATGTTCATTAAAAGAAGAAAGGCAGTTAATGGAAGAGGCCTTGCCCACACAATTTGATACAATTAAAATTCCATCCATCTCTCCTTCTGAAATTAGGAAGATAATAAACTCTCTCAAGAATAAAAGCTCACATGGAATTGATGGCATTTCCAGCAAGGTAATAAAAGCTTGTTCCCAGGAGATAAGTGGGATTCTTAGCCTACCACCCAATCTCTCTTCTGACTGCCTTATCCAAAATTTTTGAAAAAGTAATGTATTGTACAGCAGCTTCATCCTTTGTAAAAATAAAGTTTTAACAAAATGTCAGTTTGGTTTCCAGAAAAGTTTTTCAACGGAAAATACTATATATACTGTCTCTAATGAAATATTAAATACTCTGAGTAACTGAAAGTCACCCGTTGGGATTCTTTGTGATCTCTCATAGGCGTTTTACTGTGTAAATCATGGAATACTTCTAGATAAGCTCAAGTACTGTGGGCTGAATGGGACGGCGCTCAAATGGTTTAAATCATACCTAACAGGATGAGTGCAGAAAGTTGAAATAAGCAGTTCACATAATATGCAAAAAATTGGTGATTTCTCAAACTGGGGAACAATCAAGAATGGGGTGCCACAAGGTTCGGTCTTGGGTCCTGTGCTGCTCATAATATATATTAATGACTTGCCATTCTATATTCACGAACATGCAAAGCTGGTACTTTTTGCCGATGATACAAGTATAGCTATCACACCCAACAGACAAGAATTAACTGATGAAATTGTAAACGATGTTCTTCAGAAAATAAGTAAGTGGTTCCTGCAAATGGCTCTCATTAAACTTCGAGAAAAAAAGTGTATACAGTTCCACACAGTAAATGGACCGACACCATTAATAAATATAGAAGTCTGTAGCTAAGTCTGTAGCTAAGGTAGAATATTCAAAATTTCTAGGTGTATGTATTGATGAGGGGTTGAACTGGAAAATACCATACTGAAGATCTGCTGAAAAGTTTGAGTTTAGCTACTTATGCTACTAGAATCATTGCAAAGTTTGGCGATATACATCTCAGTAAATTAGCTTATCACGCCTATTTTCATTCTCTGCTTTCGTATGGCATCATATTCTGGGGTAACTCATCATTGAGTAAAAGAGTGTTCATTGCACAAAAGCGTGTAATCAGAATAATTACTGGAGCCCATCCAAGATCATCCTGCAGATACTTATTTAAAGAGCTAGGGATCTTCACTGTAGCATCACAATAAACATATTTACTTATAGAATTTGTTATTAACAATCCGAACGAATTCAAAAGTAATAGCAGTGCACACGGCTACAACACTAAGAGAAAGGGTGGTCTTCACTACCAAGGTTAAATCTAACTTGGGCTCAGAAGGGGGTAAATTATGCTGCCACGAAATTCTTTGGTCACTTACCTAATAGCATCAGAAGTCTGACAGATAGCCATATAGCATTTAAAAGGAAATTAAAAGAATTTCTGAATGGCAACTCCTTCTAGTCATTAGATGAATTTTTGGATATAGTAAGTGGGTAATTTCCCCACCCCCTACCCAAAAAAATAAAAATATTAAGTGTCATTTAATATTTTCCGTAGTGTAATATCTTGTATAGACACCTTTTATTAACCTGAAACGTTTCACATCGTTACGAAGTGTCGTATTCATGATCTATGGAACAAGTACTAATCTAATCTAATCTAATGTTCCCATAGCTCAGTAAACCTTCTTCCTGCTTTCATGCTTCATCTGTGTTCAGTTTTTGACAGGCTATCCTCTGGGCCATCTTACCACTAAATTCGAGGGGGCTGCAATGCGGAGTTTCCCTTGTCAGAAGGTTGGCACGATGTGTTATTTATGGGGACGATTAGCTGTATTATTGCGGTTACAAAGTTGCGGATTGGCAGGTGAGTGATACCACCTGTAAGCCTGCCGTTCCTTCCGGAACTATACGTGAGTGTTCTTCACAGAACAGGTTTGTGCTCTTAAATAGACTACAAAACCATTAATAATGCCAATCTAACTTCGATAATTGACTTCAGAGATGGTAAAGCATACACGAAGCACAACAGAGGGCGAAATTACTGGGAAGTAACGCGGCTGAGGTTAAAACTAGAATGTTGTTGTTGTTGTTGTCATCAGTCCTGAGACTGGTTTGATGGAGCTCTCCATGCTACTCTATCCTGTGCAAGCTTCTTCATCTCCCAGTACCTACTGAAACCTACATCCTTCTGAATCTGCTTAGTGTATTCATCTCTTGGTCTCCCCCTACGATTTTTACCCTCCACGCTGCCCTCCAATACTAAATTGGTGATCCCTTGACGCCTCAGAACATGTCCTACCAACCGATCCCTTCTTCTGGTCAAGTTGTGCCACAAACCTCTCTTCTCCCCAATCCTATTCAGTACTTCCTCATTACTTATGTGATCTACTCATCTAATCTTCAGCATTCTTCTGTAGCACCACATTTCGAAAGCTTCTATTCTCTTCTTGTCCAAACTATTTACCGTCGATGTTTCACTTCCATACATGGCTACACTCCATACAAATACTTTCAGAAATGACTTCCTGACACTTAAATCTATACTCGATGTTAACAAATTTCTCTTATTCAGAAACGCTTTCCTTGCCACTGCCAGTCTACATCTTATATCCTCTCTACTTCGACCATCATCAGTTATTTTGCTCCCAAAATAGCAAAACTCCTTTACTACTTTAAGTGTCTCATTTCCAAATCTAATACCCTCATCATCACCCGACTTAATTCGACTACATTCCATTATCCTCGTTTTGTTTTTGTTGATGTTCATCTTATATCCTCCCTTCAAGACACCATCCACTCCGTTCAACTGCTCTTCCAAGTCCTTTGCTGTCTCTGACAGAATTACAATGTCATCGGCGAACCTCAAAGTTTTTATTTCTTCTCCATGGATTTTAATACATACTCCAAATATTTCTTTTGTTTCCTTTACTGCTTGCTCAATATACAGATTGAATAACATCGGGGAGAGGCTACAACCCTGTCTTACTCCCTTCCCAACCACTGCTTCCCTTTCATGTCCCTCGACTCTTATAACTGCCATCTGGTTTCTGTACAAATTGTAAATAGCCTTTCGCTCCCTGTATTTTACCCCTGCCACCTTTCGAATTTGAAAGAGAGTATTCCAGTCAACATTGTCAAAAGCTTTCTCTAAGTCTACAAATGCTAGAAACGTAGGTTTGCCTTTCCTTAATCTTTCTTCTAAGATCAGTCGTAAGGTCAGTATTGCCTCACGTGTTCCAGTATTTCTATGGAATCCAAACTGATCTTCCCCGAGGTAGGCTTCTACTGGTTTTTCCATTCGTCTGTAAAGAATTCGTGTTAGTATTTTGCAGCTGTGGCTTATTAAACTGATTGTTCGGTAATTTTCACATCTGTCCACACCTGCTTTCTTTGGGATTGGAATTATTATATTCTTCTTGAAGTCTGAGGGTATTTCGCCTGTTTCATATATCTTGCTCAGCAGATGGTAGAGTTTTGTCAGGACTGGCTCTCCCAAGGCCGCCAGTAGTTCCAATGGAATGTTGTCTACTCCGGGGGCCTTGTTTCGACTCAGGTCTTTCAGTGCTCTGTCAAACTCTTCACGCAGTATCGTATCTCCCATTTCATCTTCATCTACATCCTGTTCCATTTCCATAAAATTGTCCTCAAGTGCATCGCCCTTGTATAGACCCTCTATATACTCCTTCCACCTTTCTGCTTTCCCTTCTTTGCTTGGAACTGGGTTTCCATCTGAGCTCTTGATGTTCATACTAGTGGTTCTCTTATCTCCAAAGGTCTCTTTAATTTTCCTGTAGGCAGTATCTATCTTACCCCTCGTGAGATATGCCTCTACATCCTTACATTTGTCCTCTAGCCATCCCTGCTTAGCCATTTTGCACTTCCTGTCGATCTCATTTTTGAGACGTTTGTATTCCTTTTTGCTTGCTTCGTTTACTGCATTTTTATATTTTCTCCTTTCATCAATTAAATTCAATATTTCTTCTGTTACCCAAGGATTTCTACTAGCCCTCGTCTTTTTACCTACTTGATCATCTGCTGCCTTCACTACTTCATCCCTCAAAGCTACCCATTCTTCTTCTACTGTATTTCTTTCCCCCATTCCTGTCAATTGTTCCCTTATGCTCTCCCTAAAACTCTGTACAACCTCTGGTTCTTTCAGTTTATCCAGGTCCCATCTCCTTAAATTCCCACCTTTTTGCAGTTTCTTTAGTTTTAATCTACAGGTCATAACCAATAGATTGTGGTCAGAGTCCGCATCTGCCCCTGGAAATGTCTTACAATTTAAAACCTGGTTCCTAAATCTCTGTCTTACCATTATATAATCTATCTGATACCTTTTAGTATCTCCAGGGTTCTTCCATGTATACAACCTTCTATCATGATTCTTAAACCAAGTGTTAGCTATGATTAAGTTGTGCTCTGTGCAAAATTCTACCAGGCGGCTTCCTCTTTCATTTCTTAGCACCAATCCATATTCACCTACTACGTTTCCTTCTCTCTCTTTTCCTACACTCGAATTCCAGTCACCCATGACTATTAAATTTTCGTTTCCCGTCACTATCTGAATAATTTCTTTATTTCATCATACATTTCTTCAATTTCTTCGTCATCTGCAGAGCTAGTTGGCATATAAACTTGTACTACTGTAGTAGGTGTGGGCTTCGTATCTATCTTGGCCACAATAATGCGTTCACTATGCTGTTTGTAGTAGCTTACCCGCATTCCTATTTTCCTATTCATTATTAAACCTACTCCTGCATTACCCCTATTTGACTTTGTGTTTATAACCCTGTAGTCACCTGACCAGAAGTCTTGTTCCTCCTGCCACCGAACTTCACTAATTCCCACTATATCTAACTTTAACCTATCCATTTCCCTTTTTAAATTTTCTAACCTACCTGCCCGATTAAGGGATCTGACATTCCACGCTCCGATCCGTAGAACGCCAGTTTTCTTTCTCCTGATAACGACATCCTCTTGAGTAGTCCACGCTCGGAGATCCGAATGGGGGACTATTTTACCTCCGGAATATTTTACCCATGAGGACGCCATCATCATTTAATCATACAGTAAAGCTGCATGCCCTCGGGAAAAATTACGGCCGTAGTTTCCCCTTGCTTTCAGCCGTTCGCAGTACCAGCACAGCAAGGCCGTTTTGGTTGTTGTTACAAGGCCAGATCAGTCAATCAACCAGACTGTTGCCCTTGCAAGTACTGAAAAGGCTGCTGCCCCTCTTCCGGAACCATACGTTTGTCTGGCCTCTCAACAGATACCCCTCCGTTGCGGTTGTACCTACGGTACGGCTATCTGTATCGATGAGGCACGCAAGCCTCCCCACCAACGGCAAGGTCCATGGTACATGGGGAGGGGGGGGGGGGAACTAGAATATTAAGAGAAAAACTCATCCGATACTGTCTCAAAGTGAAATAAATCGTGCCTTGTAGGCTCGATTGATTGGTCAGCGTGACTGACTGCCATATGGAGGATCCTGGTTCGATTCACAGCACTTTTCCTTGGTGAGAGCACTATCATAGAATGCTCTGAGACTCGTAAGGCTAACTGAGCTGCTAATCCGATTAGTAGCGGTTCGCAGGTGAAGAAGTCAGACGACGACTGAGAGAGCGCTATGGTGACCACATGCCCTAGTGGAGCGCATCTGATGACCTCATTGGGAGAGGACCACGCAGTGCTCAGTCGGGGTGGGACGCGAAACCTTACGTTTACCCCTTTCCTTCTGAGTCATGAGTCTTCTGACTTGTCTCATGCTGCCCACCACGAATTACTCTCCTGTGCCTACCTCTTCGTCTCAGAGTAGCATGTAACGGAACTGAAATGATGGTGGGCTGACAGTAATTTGGAGCCCGCGCGTCGGAAACGGGCGCGCTTGTGTGGGACTGCCAGGGAGTGCACCCTGATGCCATCTATTGGCGAAACTGGGAATTAGCGCTGCCAGACAATGCACTAAGCTCTCAGAGTCAAATGTATTCTTTTTCATGGTAATTATAAGTTATTACTGTATAATTTAATGTTGTAAAGCGCTAGTAGTAAATCATTATGACTGGTATGAACTCCAGCGTAATAAATATAAATATTCTTAAATACTAAATGATTTCAGTAAAAAGGTGGTAGGGGAACGCCCCCACTCTTGGTGATACGAGCGTAGCTAGGGGTAGCTGGAGACACAGGGACTGAACAAGGAAATGGCCTGGGGAGTGTTGACGTGATTGGACGTGCGTAACTGTGCTCACGCAAAAGTGATTGTGCAACAGCGAAGAGGCGAATATCGTCGCCGTTTGTGGAGTAGAACGCGATGAATGGTTGTCGAAGCCGCCTCTATGCCACTGGGGCTGATTGTAAGAGTTCCTGCGCCCAGAATTTATGGTGGACGTGCAGTAGCTTATACGAGTGCTACAGCTCGTAGTTCCAGCCGCCATTAAGGGCATGAGGCGTGAAGAGCTGCGTTAGCCACATGCATCTCACCACCAGCACCGACACGTCTACCCAAGGCAAGACTGCTTGCAATTGTTAAGTCGAACTTTGTATACATGTAAAAGGAGAATACCAGTTTTCTTTTATGCAAGTGCAGAGGACAGAATATAGTAATGAGTAAAATTACGACGCATGTTGTTCATTGTAAAGTGTAGTAACCTCAAACATAGTATAGTGAAATCAGATTGAGGCCACCATCGCCTCTTTCATTTACAATTCTTTTGGTTGTAGAATACTTTAGCCTATAAGAATGTTGAAAAGAGCAATGGTCACACCAGAATGACTCGCCTATTTACAGTTACTTAAATTTTTCTGAGCAACCTTTCAAGTAAAGTCACTTAACTGATTCTGTATCAATGGTCCAAAGAGTAATATCCAAAATCATTAAATAAGTTGAAGGATAGAATTTTGTTAACCGAAGTTGCATAACCTGTCTTGGTAGTAATTACCAAGCCAACTCACAGAAATTGAGAGAGTATTTGCTTTGTAGAATCATCTAGAATGATCAGAAATAGTAATATTCAGAATTAAGTTTAAATTCAACTCAAGCCAATTCACTTTGAAACGAGCCCAAAAATTGATTTATTCTTTTGCTCCTTCAGAGCTGGCGACCGTAGTTATAAGTATTTTCAGGAGGATTCGACGGTAAGTCTGCTGCTCTCGTCGTGCTGATAGGATTATCCACTGCTGCTAGCAGTGGTGATTGGATACATAAGCTCACTACCAAGTTAAGTGGGTCAGGTAGGCAGTGTTACCGTGTGAACTGTAGGGCACTGTAGGCCGTGGATCGAACCCGTTCAATCATCACAGCTCTTAGGGAAATAGTCCGGTTAGGAGTGTACTATTCATTAGGTAAATACTGGCGAGTAACGGTCAAAAATGTATACGCAAGTGAATTTAGCAAGGTCCACGTAGCACCTAGTTAATGTGGTGCAATGGCGAGGGTAGGGGTGGAGTAAAAGTGAGCTGAGCTTGTGGCAGCTGTGCTGGATTTAAATATTAACTACGTGAATTCACTACTGCCTCTTACCAGTGGGACTGAGCTATTTACAGTTAAAATACGTAGCAGTAAGCGCAAAGGCGTGACAGCTACAAGTCCGTATTGGTTTTATACATACGGAATTGGGAAGTGGGTCATTCCGTCAGTGGAGGGGGTTAAAACAACCGAGTCAGTGGAGAACATACCCCATTTACTGATGGAAAGATTCAGCGGTTCGGTCGCAAGCACTTGTAACCTGCGTCCTCAATTATTTGCTGCATGTATTCCAATTTCAGTCGTCCTCTGCGCTTTTTGCCCTCTACAGCTCCCTGTAGCACCCTGGAAGTCATTCCCTGATGTCTTAACAGATGTCCTATCATCCCATCCCTTCTTCTTGTGTTTCCCACATATTCCTTTCCTTTCCGATTCTACGCAGAACCTCTTCATTCCCTACCTTACCAGCCCACCTAATTTTCAACGTTCGTCTGTATCACCACATTTCAAATGCTTCGATTCTTCTGTTCCAGTTTTTGTGGCGGTACGTCATATGGCGTGATGAAAGTGATATTAAATAACTTCGTAAATATACCAAAACTGACGTCGTACCGAAATATGTTATTATGTGAACTTCCAAAGATATAAATATTATCCCTGCTCAGAAAAATAACAAGGACTCTGTAATCAATTAATATGATCTGTGAATGTAATTGCAGTCTTTGTTTTTTTGCAAAAAGCGTGAGAAGCCATTTTGTGATGGGACCATGTAATATTTAGCCTAAATATAATCAAATATCACTTAAAAGTTTTGTCAATTTTTATATGCACAGCCTCCTATAGTCATGAAGTGGTAAAATTAATTTCATTATGCAAATTTTATAGAGGAACATTGGTGCAGAGGTCAGCGCCATTGTTCTAAATGAAAAAGGTCCAGAGTCGTAATAAATATTTTAATATTCTCTAATTTTGACAAATAAAAATAAATACAAATGTAGGAGATTTCTCCTGATTAGCGGTTCTTCTTTTGCAACAATAGATGTAGTCAATATTTCCAATAATGTATCATATTTGAGAAAACTGAATTCAGTAATTTTTTTCGGTCCTTGTTTTAAGGAAATCGCGAGAATCTGTTTAGCCTTGTATCTTCACGATTAAGCTGATGTAGATGAGATCTAATGTCTAGCATGACACAAAACTTTTTTGATTCAGTTATTGTTCAATAATTCTGGACAGTGAACACCATTTTGTAAGAGAAATTGTTTCGTTACTGTTAATAAGGAAGAGAAACGTTTCAAAACGTTTACTCCTGATAACCAATGTACGAGGGCAGTTCAATAAGTAATGCAACACATTTTTTTTCTGAAACAGGGGTTATTTTATTCAGCATTGAAATACACCAGGTTATTCCCCAATCTTTTAGCTACACAACACTATTTTTCAACGTAATCTCCATTCAATGCTACGGCCTTACGCCACCTTGAAATGAGGGCCTGTATGCCTGCACGGTACCATTCCATTGGTCGATGTCGGAGCCAACGTCGTACTGCATCAGTAACTTCTTCATCATCCGCGTAGTGCCTCCCAGGGATTGCGTCCTTCATTGGGCCAAACATATGGAAATTCGACGGTGCGAGATCGGGGCTGTAGGGTGCATGAGGAAGAACAGTCCACTGAAGTTTTGTGAGCTCCTCTCGGGTGCGAAGACTTGTGTGAGGTCTTGCGTTGTCATGAAGAAGGAGAAGTTCGCTCAGATTTTTGTGAACAATTGTGACAGCACTACCAACAGAGATGTCAAGTTGAGCACTGAGTTGTTTGATGGTGATCCGTCGATCATCTCGATCGAGTGTGTTCGCACGCTCCGCCATTGCAGGGGTCACAGCTGTGCACGGCCGGCCCGCACGCGGGAGATCAGACAGTCTTGCTTGACCTTGCGGCGATGATGACACACGCTTTGCCCAACGACTCACCGTGCTTTTGTCCACTGCCAGATCACCGTAGACATTCTGCAAGCGCCTATGAATATCTGAGATGCCCTGGTTTTCCGCCAAAAGAAACTCGATCACTGCCCGTTGTTTGCAACGCACATCCGTTACAGACGCCATTTTAACAGCTCCGTACAGCGCTGCCACCTGTCGGAAGTCAATGAAACTATACGAGACGAAGCGGGAATGTTTGAAAATATTCCACAAGAAATTTCCGGTTTTTTCAACCAAAATTGGCCGAGAAAAAAAAAGTGTTGCATTACTTATTGAACTGCCCTTGTACATTGTTAAGCTGCAGAATATGTGCGTTCTCACTCTCCATTACAACTAAATATTCGTTAAGCTGATCGATTATTAACAGATTTAGCTATAATAGAGTTGATAATCACCACTTCCATAGATCTGCAAATCTACTATGGAAATGTCTGTGTACAAAGCGCTTATTGATGAATGATGTAATAGCAAGTACCACACGGTTAATGACTTCTCTTAAAATAGCGACAAATCCTTTTCTTACGCCAGTCGTGCTTTTTGCCTCGTCTATTGACACATCTTTATCGAGTGGAATACGATGATTTTCATTTACAACTCTTGTTTGACCTCTGAATTGCAATAATTATAAAAGTTCTTTTTAGGACCTGTTGGTCAAACAAATCAAACAAATGTGAAATAAATTGGCGTTTATCTGGTAATAAATATGCAACCAGTCGATTTTATACGATTTATTCAGCCATGAACATGTTTTCAGGCAACTGCAGGCTCATAATCAGATGGAGGTGTGGACCAAGTGTAGCTAGATGCAGGGCTGGTGAGTGCACTGCCTTGAGGTATCCATATCAAATTGCTTCTTATAACTTACATTACACTCGGTTTTACACTGATTCACAGAATGTAAACATTCTGGTTGCATATTAATTAATTGCATAATTAATATATAGCATTCCTCTCTCAGCTACCACTTGAACATAAAAAACTGCATTATTAATGTTGGTGCAGTACTGCATGCACTAATTAAACACGGACTTTTTCTTGACTTTTCTGGAGTCTCACAACTGCTCTCTTCCTTGCATCACCCGGAGGATATTTAATACTAAATCACACTTGTTCAGTAATATAGCGTCTCTCCACATTTGTTATGAGCCAATTTTTTCTGTCCAATAAGACTGGCGGGAAACTCATTTAAATGGTGAATAAAGTCGGAACTCTCGGCCGATTCAACTTAATATTTATGGTTTTTGTCTCCCGATTTTCTTTGCTTCCTATTTGTATCCGTGTCGAACAGGCTACCTAGAAGAAAATGTTCTATTCTACAATAAATCTATTTGCACAAAAATTTACAATTCTTAAACTGATGACAGACAAACACCTGTAGGACCGTTTACAGCTGATTGGAAAAATACGTTTATGCTCTGAGTAGATAGGTTTTTCGTCCGCAGACGCGACTAGCTGTAATCACTCCACGCTGAGATTGTTAACCTCCAGTGACTCACTCAAATCCTGCACGAACCGCGAACATCTCCCACGCTCGTGGAGGCCAACTGAATTTCGTGGTCCCTAATGGGTGGAGACTGGAGGGGAAACTGCCGCTGGAGGGGACCTCCGTCGAAGGGGATGGGGGGGGGGGGAGAGGGATAGCCGCTTCGAACAGAGGCGGGTGAGCTGGCAAACGGTGATGAGGATTTTCTCTACAATTTTAGTTCTTCGCAAAAGAGCCACGGCTTTCAGTCGCACAGTTTGTGTGTGCCCACAGGTGATATTTTGCGAGAAAGTCACAGTCAAGCGGCCAAAGATTCAAAGAGCCAAAGTTCCATGCGGCTTTTCGCGGATGATGCTGTAATATACAGAGAAGTTGCAGCATTAGAAAATTGTAGCGAAATGCAGGAAGATCTGCAGCGGATAGGCACTTGGTGCAGGAAGTGGCAACTGACCCTTAACATAGACAAATGTAATGTATTTCGAATACATAGAAAGAAGGATCCTTTGTTGTATGATTATTTGATAGCAGAACAAACACTGGTAGCAGTTACTTCTGTAAAATATCTGGGAGTATGCGTGCGGAACGATTTGAAGTGGAATGATCATATGAAATTAATTGTTGGTAAGGCGGGTACCAGGTTGAGATTCATTGGGAGACTCCTTAAAAAATGTAGTCCATCAACAAAGGAGGTGGCTTACAAAACACTCGTTCGACCTATACTTGAGTATTGCTCATCAGTGTGGGATCCGTACCAGATCGGGTTGACGGAGGAGATAGAGAAGATCCAAAGAAGAGCGGCGCGTTTCGTCACAGGGTTATTTGGTAACCGTGATAGCGTTACGGAGATGTTTAACAAACTCAAGTGGCAGACTTTGCAAGAGAGGCCCTCTGCATCGCGGTGTAGCTTGCTCGCCAGGTTTCGAGAGGGTGCGTTTCTGGATGAGGTATCGAATATATTGCTTCCCCCTACTTATACCTCCCGAGGAGATCACGAATGTAAAATTAGAGAGATTAGAGCGCGCACAGAGGCTTTGAGACAGTCGTTCTTCCCGCGAAACATACGCGACTGGAACAGGAAAGGGAGGTAATGACAGTGGCACGTAAAGTGCCCTCCGCCACACACCGTTGGGTGGCTTGCGGAGTATAAATGTAGATGTAGATGTAGGTGTCTCGCGAACTGGCGGTTTGCCGAGCACTGGTGTCTGTCATAGGAGAGTCATCGTTGGCAACTGAGTTTGCATATAATTGACCTTTCGTAGGGACAGTTATATCATTTGAACGAGTCCTTTATCGAAATGATTTGAAACTAATTTGTTTCGGGATATGTACACATTAATTTCTTGGTCCTGCACATGCAGCTACGCTTAAAAACAATGTTACTTTTACTTTCATTTTTTTTAATTTAAAAGGTAGGCTACCAGATTTTAAATATAAATTGGTTCGTTGAACGGGAAGGAGTCGTCAAGAAGAAATCGATCTGAATTACATTTAAAATTTGCTCTTCCACCTTTCAGACATTTTACGGTACGGGGTAAACGATCAAAGATTTTTGTTGCTGCATATTGAATTCTTTTCTGAGCTACCGACAGCTTTAATAATGGGTGATACAGGTCGTTTTCCCCATTAGTGTTGTACATGTGGACTTCACTGTTCTTCTCAAATTGTGATGGATTATTTACGACGAATTTCTTCAGCGAATTTATATACTATGACGGTGCAATTAAAATCCAACTCCTTGAAGACATACCTACGGGACGTCCGCTGGTGAACACCACATATTATTCTCACAGTTCACTTTTGTGTAATTATGACTTTCTTTGTAAGTGATGAATTACCCCAGAAAATTATTATGTAAGACGTTATTGAGTGGAAATATGAAAAAAAAAGTGTAAGGAGGTTAACTCGTTTGTTTCCAAGAGTAGCAGTTATATGAAAAATAGAAATAGCTGAACTCAGTTGTTTGAGAAGCTCAGTTGCATGTTTCTTCCAGTCCAAGGTTTCATCAGCATAAACACCCACGAATATGGAGCATTGTGCTCTGTTCTCTGACTCCGGCTCATGTGCCACAGCAATTGTTGATATGACATAACTTGTTGTACAGCACTGAATATAGTGCGTTTTTCAAAATTCGGGGAGAGTCAATTTCCTGAAAAGCATCTTGTAATTCTTTGGAAAACATCATTTACAATCTGTAAGTTTCTTTGAAGGAACTTATTATAACACTAGTGGCGACTGAAAGGAGTACCAGTTTCGCTTGTTGTAACTGATGCGGGGAGTTAGGTGGCCCTATGTCAGTTTTCTACAAAACAGCAGTGATGAAGAACCGAGAGACCTGACCGTTTAAAGTAAAAGACTGCACAAACGTGAAACGTGTACTGCTGGATGTCCCGAGTAGAATAAGCGGCAAACATTTCAATTGTGTTGTTAGAGAAGAAAAGTAACTGTTAAATGGACAGGTAAAACTACAAACAAAGGGGTACTAAGGGAAATAGGAGGAATACTAAGGGCAATAGGACAGAATTCCATCATAAACTCTTACCAGAAGAGTATACCTATGACGTTTGCTAGTAGTTAACATACCGCCGGAACGAGCTGAAGAGGAGAAAGACCGTAAAGACGGACAAAGACTAGAAATTAGAAATATGATTGTCTAGGCGTTGGCTACAATAGACATGGATGTTGGATACAGTATTATACATGGGCTTTGGTTACATAGATGCATAAAGATGAAAAAAATAGCGGAATGTAGGAGCTGTGGTGAGACTGACAGCAAAAAAATAAGCGCTCGTAACATACACCGATGTAGTGGTAGTCAACATAAAACGGCGAAGACAGATTATCAGTATCACTTTTCGAGATTGTTGGCGGTTGGTCTAGCACTGGCTGCCACTGGAAGAATGTTAAGATTTGGAACTTGCTTCCGACGTGACGAGGAGTCGTTGCGTATTACAGCCTGTAGGGACACACGTCACCAAATCGAAAACTTTCCGAGGTGATTACTAATGTTTTTAAGTGAACACACGGCCATTTCACTGTCTTGTTGTTTATTTAATTACGATACAGGTTTCGGCATTTTATGTCATTTTCAAGTGATTGTGTTTATGTCATTAACATATATTGCAGGACACCAAGCTTCAAGTCGGCCACAAATTAAGAAAAAATATTCACTCCCCACGAAATTACACGAAATTCCACTTTCAGTAGTCACCAAAGTTGCCAGAACTTCTCCGTATCTACTAATGAATCGACCAGAATTTGTCATGAAGCTACACTACACCGTGTTAAACTACAAAGTAACTGCCTAGGATCTGCGAACCGTGAATAAAACAGTATCTAGTTCTTTACAGATTATGGGTAATTCCATTGATACTGCAATGCGTGTATCATTCAAATTTGCCGCTACTGCCTGTATTGTGTACAGACGAAGAATTACACAACACTAATGTGTATACATGTATCCTCATGCGTGTTACTGGGAAAAAGAATTGTTTTCCATAAAACAAGTAACATCTACAATGTGTTTATCATAGGTACAGGCGAAATGAGTGGGTAGAGGACAACGAGAGAAGCAAATAGTCGCAATAAACATATACTGATCATCCAAAACATTATGACCACTGCCCACCGCGGAGTTGGATGACACTTGGTAGCGTTGTGGGCACGTGACACAGTACAAAGATATAAGCATAGCAGACGCGGACAGGTGCTCACCCTACCGAAGAAATGGGCTGCCAATGGGGAAATCCATTGAGACAAGCGACTTTGACAAAGGACACATTATTATTACTCAGTCTGCGGACGAGTATCTCGAAAACGGCGAAGCTGGTCGAATGTTCGTGTGATACTGTCGTGAGCATCTACGGAAAGACGTAGAAGGACAGAGAAACTACTACTAGGCGCTGAATGGTTGGATGTGTACGACTCTTCACAAAACGTGGGGTTCGCATTCTCGTCTGCTCTGTAAAGCAGGATAGATGGTTATCTGTGGCATCTCTGCCGAAAGAGCACTATTATCGTGTAGGCATAAGTGTTTGGGTACACACCGTTCGTCGTGTACGTTGTCGAACGTGGAGCTCCGCAGCAGAGCATGTAAGCTCTGGTATGATTTTTTTTTTTTAGTAATTTAATTGAAAGATTTGTTGCTTTGGTAAAAATAAAATTGGTTCTTTTTGTCGTGACAGAATAAATTACTATTAATCACACCAGATTTGTCCGAGAACAGCAGCAACATGTGTAATTGATCCAGCTTTAAGAAATTCTATTACCTTTTAGCGGAAAATTCGTGCGATAGTCTCCGACGCTAGAAAAGTCGTGGTGTTCCGTTCGGAGCAGGAGGCGGCTGTCTTTTCTCATTCGCGAAATCGAAAATTACTAAAAAATGAACAGAAATTTTTTTCGGAGGAAGATCGCGCGGAGAAAACAGACAGAAGTTACATGAATGAAACCTAAGGGACCAACTAATTGGATTTGTACGAACATATAAACGGAACTGAAAGAACTTGGAATAAATACTATAACGATGTCGTCACGACAGCCTCCTGTTCCGACAGAACACACGCTGGATCATAAGCTGCATAAATCTTTTAAACAGGAAAGATTGTCACAAGTATAATTAATGAAAATAAGGTTGAGAGATTTTCTTTGAAATTAAATAAACTTCAAGGCTTCAAGTATTATATTATGAAACGGAAACTTACATTAACATGGCCACCCATTGTGGCGGTGGAGCGAATTTTCATGATACACATTCTCGCTTGTTTGTGGCTACATATATTTTTAATCACTTAAACTCTTAAAGTTACAATAAAATGATTAAATCAGTATGGAGCACAATACTTTTGCGTCCGACTCGCAACACATTCACAGAAGAACCACTAGAGAGCGGCGCGGCTCCCTGCAGAAGTAAAAATTGGCAATTGTTATTTTGAAACATAGGTGCATCGTTTTTTTACTGATCGATAGCAGCGTATAACAGTTTATAGCTATCGTGATATTCTGCGCTTTTCAGGAGCGCGGCAAAGATATCTGGTTACAACATTCATTGGTATATGTTAAAAGTTCGCACATACTGACGCGAATACAGATAAAAAAAACTTTTACATGTTAAAAATCGCAGTGATAAAGGCTGTAATGTCACAAAGCGTATTGTCATATCGCTGGTTTAGTTGTGGAGTATCTTTGTGGGCGGCCGCGTCTGTAGAGTTGTGCACGGGACACGGAACTGTTGTGTAGTGTGTAGCTCTGCATGTGAGAGGCATTGTTAGCATAGAAGTTGAAGTATTGCTACAAGTGCTATTACAGTAAAGTGATAAAATAAGTAAATGATTCAGAGAAAATTGCGTCAAGAAGTAATTTAAAAATGAGCGGTGCCGCCGATAACTTATTTGTGTATCCTCTCATTGCGTGTCGTACCGCACTATATCAATCATCCGCGCCGTGTTCGGTCTTCCAGAATGAACTCATGTGAATCAGTAGAAATTAGTTACCATAAAAGAGCGCAGGCAAGTGCCAGTGTCTTGTAGCGAGCGTGAGGACGTGCGTTGGATCGTCGCGTTTCCGCATTATCAACAATCAGCCGCGCCGCGACGGTTACGCGCACGCTCGTACAAGTGAGAACTGGGAACTGAAAAATTAACTTAACGAACAGTGTTATATCATTAGTAGTGTCAAGGAGGACTATTACCAGATATCTGTATGTGTGACGAGCGTAAGAACTTCCGTTCGATCATTCGGCTTCCGCATCATCAACAATCACGCGCGTCGTGTCGGTTACGCATGGACAGATAATCATCAAGAGTGATAATGGGGATAAACATTTATGAATTAGAATGTAAACAGTGCAACCTACGATTTTCTTTGATCGCTTCAGAATATACACTCCTGGAAATTGAAATAAGAACACCGTGAATTCATTTTCCCAGGAAGGGAAAACTTTATTGACACATTCCTGGGGTCAGATACATCACATGATCACACTGACAGAACCACAGGCACATAGACACAGGCAACAGAGCATGCACAATGTCGGCACTAGTACAGTGTATATCCACCTTTCGCAGCAATGCAGGCTGCTATTCTCCCATGGAGACGATCGTAGAGATGCTGGATGTAGTCCTGTGGAACGGCTTGCCATGCCATTTCCACCTGGCGCCTCAGTTGGACCAGCGTTCGTGCTGGACGTGCAGACCGCGTGAGACGACGCTTCATCCAGTCCCAAACATTCTCAATGGGGGACAGATACGGAGATCTTGCTGGCCAGGGTAGTTGACTTACACCTTCTAGAGCACGTTGGGTGGCACGGGATACATGCGGACGTGCATTGTCCTGTTGGAACAGCAAGTTCCCTTGCCGGTCTAGGAATGGTAGAACGATGGGTTCGATGACGGTTTGGATGTACCGTGCACTATTCAGTGTCCCCTCGACGATCACCAGTGGTGTACGGCCAGTGTAGGAGATCGCTCCCCACACCATGATGCCGGGTGTTGGCCCTGTGTGCCTCGGTCGTATGCAGTCCTGATTGTGGCGCTCACCTGCACGGCGCCAAACACGCATACGACCATCATTGGCACCAAGGCAGAAGCGACTCTCATCGCTGAAGACGACACGTCTCCATTCGTCCCTCCATTCACGCCTGTCGCGACACCACTGGAGGCGGGCTGCACGATGATGGGGCGTGAGCGGAAGACGGCCTAACGGTGTGCGGGACCGTAGCCCAGCTTCATGGAGACGGTTGCGAATGGTCCTCGCCGATACCCCAGGAGCAACAGTGTCCCTAATTTGCTGGGAAGTGGCGGTGCGGTCCCCTACGGCACTGCGTAGGATCCTACGGTCTTGGCGTGCATCCGTGCGTCGCTGCGGTCCGGTCCCAGGTCGACGGGCACGTGCACCTTCCGCCGACCACTGGCGACAACATCGATGTACTGTGGAGACCTCACGCCCCACGTGTTGAGCGATTCGGCGGTACGTCCACCCGGCCTCCCGCATGCCCACTATACGCCCTCGCTCAAAGTCCGTCAACTGCACATACGGTTCACGTCCACGCTGTCGCGGCATGCTACCAGTGTTAAAGACTGCGATGGAGCTCCGTATGCCACGGCAAACTGGCTGACACTGACGGCGGCGGTGCACAAATGCTGCGCAGCTAGCGCCATTCGACGGCCAACACCGCGGTTCCTGGTGTGTCCGCTGTGCCGTGCGTGTGATCATTGCTTGTACAGCCCTCTCACAGTGTCCGGAGCAAGTATGGTGGGTCTGACACACCGGTGTCAATGTGTTCCTTTTTCCATTTCCAGGAGTGTAATTGTTCACTCCAGACGCAGAACAGTGTTGAGTTCTGGCGATGAGTGCTTCCCTGTCTCCCTTGCGTATTACTATAGATAATTTCAGGTAAGCCAGCAGCAGCGTGGAGCAGAACAGTACGACCGCCGCGGAGTTACCAGGTACGTGGTGTGGACAGGGCGCACGGTCAACGAATCCACAACCAGTTTAAAGGGTCCCCCACCCCCATTTGTACCCCCGGGCATGCTACAAGCATCCATATGTGTTGACATGTTGACACATCGACATAATCAATTACGATTACAGTGTACACTGAACCATCGGGACTCGACCGTTGATCAATGGAAAAATGTCGGCTCCTCGGGTGAATCACATTTTTGCTACACTAGGTCTACTGTCGTCTCCACAAACACCTTCAAGGTGATCGGCTACTCGAAACTTGCAGCGCGTGACGGATGTAGCCTGGTGGTAGTAGTATTATGTTATGGCAGAGAATCTCCTGGGCTTGCATGAGACTTGTGGTGTGTAAGTAGGCTGTTTAGGTTTTTTTAATGGTAACGCCACGTAGCGCTCTGTATAAAAACCACTGGCTGTGCTGTGTGCAGTCTGTGGCTGGGTGGCATTGTTGGAATTTGCCATTGTAGTGTTGGGCAGTTGGCTGTTAACAGTGCGTAGCGTTGCGCAGTTGGAGGCAAGCCGCCAGCAGTGGTGGATGTGGGGAAGTGAGATGGTGGATTTTTGAGAATGGGTAATCTGGAGGTGTGTCCATCAGCAACAGTACATTTGTAAGAATGGATGTCATGAACTGCTATATATATTATGACTTTTGAACACTATTAAGGTAAATATATTGTTTGTTCTCTATCAAAATCTTTCATTTGCTGACTATGCCTATCAGTAGTTAATGCCTTCGGTAGTTTGAATCTTTTATTTAGCTGGCAGTAGTGGCGCTCGCTTTATTGCAGTAGTTCGAGTATCGAAGATTTTTGTGCGGTAAGTGATTTGTGAAACGTATAGGTTAATGTTAGTCAGGGCCATTCTTTTGTAGTAATTTTTGAAAGTCAGATTGCGTTGCGCTAAAATTATTGTGTTTCAGTTTAAGCACAGTCTTGTATAATTTTTCTAAGGGGACGTTTCAGGTGGTAATCGAAGACACGCTCACAGCTGCGAACCATCTGTATCCCTTCATGCTTGATGTCTTCCCCGACAGCGAGCCAGAAACGAGCTACAGTGGTTTGAGAAGCATTACAGTTGACTCTCGTTGATTTATCGGTGACCACATTGGCCAGATGTAAATCGTTTGGAATCCATCTGGGTCGTTATCGGGCACCATCACCGTGTACGCGATCAGCTGCCCTTTATTCGCGCTAATCACAGGTCCTATACGTAGACATCTAATGCTATCTACTCCCGCAAAACTACCAGCATATTACTGGGTCCCTGATATACAGATTCAAGTATTTGTTTCAAAGATGGGCAAACAACCTATTAAGCAGGTGGTCATAATATTGTGGCTCATCAGTGTGGGTGCGGAAACCAATAGTTTCCCGAAGACGATGTGATACAACCAAGAACATGAACACCTTATATCAGCTCCCGAGAATCCAAAATTCAGATATACACTTGAACACAAATGTATCATAACAGGAGTTCCACATGTCCCCCGTTCAAGTGAAAGCGGACTTCAGCACATCTCAAAATCCCAGACGTGTTCGGAATGCTGTAGCAACCATCCACAATGCATTCCCGGCAATTTCTAAATAAACGCAGCCTCAGACATTGACAGTTTTGTAACACTGATATGACTGCACTTGTCCTTACGTAATATCTGGGAAACTATTGTTTTCCGGACCTATGTTCATCAGCATTATTTGCCTGTTTAATTGTCCTCTACTCACCCCTTCCTTTTTTTCCTCAATACTCAAGTGGCCTGTACATTATACATAAATATTGCAGTCCGACTAGATGGATGAAAACCAAAGCCCAAACTAACCGAAGAAGTACACAAACAAGTAACTGAACCGTGTTATGGAAAAATAACAAATTAAAATACTGCGGCTCCAGTTAAGGCAACGTTCTCATTCAAATGAGTAAAAAATAGAGAAAGTTTGGATTTTTTTTTGAGACAGTGAAAAGAGATACAAAGGATCTGTTTGTGGGTTATAATTGATCATACTGTACGCTTTATTTTAGATTTTCAATGCAAAAATTGGTGCCGATAATTATGGTTTGATCAAGGACAGGCGAGTTTGAAGTACGAAGACTACGTGCAGTTTACCTCTGAGGAGTTATTCGAAATCAAAAATGGATAACATCAACCGCTACTACATTAAATTCATGGGAGTTCGTACCTAACCACAATGAAATAACCTTAAATTTAACGATATTGTAATAACTCGAACTTTGAGATCGATTTTTAGTTTTTTCACTCTTTATGATTTTGCAATAAATAGTTAATATTAACTATTTTCATATATTACAGGTATTCGCTCCTAAGAAATGCGTTTAATTTTCGGGGGTCAAAAGTAGAAGCTAAGAGGTTGAATCGTTTTTATTTTATGCTGCACGCAGTATTCAAAAATCGTTTCTCGAGAAAAACCTATGTAATGTTTAGGGAAAACTTTTTTATGTATTGTTAGTTCAATGTGCGTAAAAAGTACATCTTATAACATTTTTTTGGTGTAGCTGAACGTAAACCTGATGTTAGATTTTCAAAATTCAAAATGGATAATCCAGTATTGGAGACCAAAAATTATGTTTTGACCAATTTCGAACAAAATATGCCCAAAAAATTTGTTTTCTTTACTTACTTTTAGTCTGCAATTCCAAGGCCGCCTTCAACCCTTTCTCGAAATCGAATTGTTCCTGGGGACCAATTCCCTCCTTCATCTTGGCGCTTGGCGACGAAATCCGATCTGACTGAGCTGGATATGCTGCGTTCGGCAGCCTCCACACGTTGTTCGTCAGCTATTCCGGCTAATAAGTTTACGCGGATACTGCAATATACATCATTTTGTGAACGCGCTCTACGGTTGAGAGCGTCACACGGCGCCCGTGCCACTGCTTCGAACATGGACTGTAGAAACTTTTATAACGCACGGATTAAAAAAAAAAAAAATTTACCAACATTCTATATGCGCATAAATTTCAAAAAGTGCAATAAATATTAATTTTACACAAGTTTTATTGAGAATCTGTCCTTAAACTACAAAATTGATGTTGCTATAGTGGGTGCATTGGATACACACATGGTGCGAAAAGAAATTAAGAGAAACGACACAACATTGTACACACACAAAAGGTAGTAACTACTTCCACACGTAGGTGTACAATAATTATATGATATGCTATGCACCAGTGAGTTACAATGGGTGTTTCTGAAGGTATTCCACGTAGCGAAGTGTTCAACAGCAATAATGTTTTAAGTAATAAGTGGTGAAATTTTCTGCATCAGTCTAGTTTCTGAAGATTTTTGTGCCGCATTTTTCCCTCCTAGCCCAGAGCTAATTATTTAGCTATTGAAAAACAGGAGTGCAATGGCCGACAGATCGTCCACCACATAGCCGTGCTGTATTGATTCTCATGCTGAACGATGTAAGTCAAGAGCGGGTAGTTGCTTACTGCTAGCTCATACCATGGGGGCGTTCGCCTCGTGTCCATGTTGTATTGATCCTCAGCCTGTCCGCTGGAGATTGTTGGTTACTGACGGAAACAGACGTGAACGTAATCATGTGTCGTGGTGTGTTGGAGAGGGGGTTAGGGATGCTCCAATTTTTTGGCCTCCACAATCTCCCAGTTCAAACACACTACACATCGGTCTGAGAGGACGTTTGAAATCTGTAGATACAGGATACGGAGAGTCTTCCTTTCTGCAAAACCATACACGGAATTCCAGTGATTCCAGATAAAATGCGACGGCAGACTGATGCTTACGGGTGGAGTTTTAAACACTTATTGTAAGGAAGAGTTGCATTAATTAATAATTGTTTGTGTTAAACTATGACCGGATAGATTTATATTTATATTATGTTTAACTTAACATAACGCTACGTGTTTTGACAATGTTTATTTTCAGTGATATTATCTAGGAACTCTTCCATTTGGTCCGTGTTTGCATAGAAAAACAGTAATATCAGAAATTGAGTCCGCCTTGCTGCAAAACACATTGTTATTCGTTTATTTCTTTATTCTCCCGAACTAGTTTCGGTGACAAATATCACCATCATCAGTGGGGTTTTTAATCTAAAACGTGCAGAAAACAGCATGGTTATACACACACAGTAGCACATTATTGCATGTTTTACTATTCGTTTCTTTGAAATGTAGTTTACTATGGATACTTTCATACTACCTTATTTATTGTGTGTTACAGCATGTTTTAAGCAATTAATGTCGCTGTTTGCGACATATTTTCTGTGCGCCTTTTTGTTTTGCAGCAAGGCGGACTCAATTTCTGATATTACTGTTTTTTTTCAGGTGTGTATACATTCATTAAATGATAAAATAACTTAAATAATCTATATTAACACAGAAATAGTAAATATACTGTTTCGTGCACTGTTCTTCTCATGGACTAAATTTATTCATAAAATCGTACCTTTAGGATTTTCACGTTAATTTAGATTACTTGAGACATTCCATGATTCACCCAAGTACATATATATGTATGCATATACACTCGCGTGAGGATGAGCAGAACATGCTCGAAACGTGTAGGCTTGTGTCAGGTTGATCATAAAATAAACATGAGTGTGACTGGTAGCAGTTTAACACAAATAATTATTTCACTTTTATGGCCAAAGGTACATTTTGTATGTATGTTTCTGAAGATAGATGTACTTTAAAGAGTTGCAGAATATGAGGTAGTGTCCGGAAGTAAAGAGTTTCCTGACCCACATAAATATAACACAGGGTGGGGCCGCGCGACAGCTACAGTCGCAGGTTCGAATCCTGCCTCGGGCATGGATGTATGTGACGTCCTTAGGTTAGTTAGGTTTAAGTAGTTCTACGTTCTAGGGGACTGATGACCTGAGATGTTAAGTCCCATAGTGCTCAGAGCCATTTGAACCATTTGAACAGGGTGGGGCAAATAAAAGTGTCCCGAAGGAATGGTAGCATTAACGGAGGAGGAAAAAACCTACAGTTACTTCCAACAGGACATTGCAACTCCCCATGGAGCCGGCCAAACCGTGGAGAACAATTACACAATTTTTACGCCTGACAGAGTCGTTTGCAGAGGTCAGTTTGGTGGCGCCCGTAAGTACCCTAGCTGGCCTCCCAGGTCAGCTGATCTGTCCGTGTGATACTGCTTTGTGTGGGGTGCCCTCAAGTATAAAGTGTATCGCAACAGCCCTCATAGTCTTCAAGAACTACAGCAGAACATTTCAGACGAGGTTGCAGCAATTCCAGCAGTCCAGCTCCAATTCGCTTTCAGCGAATTTCTGACCGCCCCGAAAGTGGCAAGAGATGAATGGTGGTCACTTTCACATCTGCTATAGTCTGATTAGTACTGAATCTGCTTTTCTGTGCTGCGTTTCTCGGTACTCTGGAACTTTGTTCTCCGGGCCACCATTATCTGCCCCACCCTGTATATTTTGTTCATCTAGATGTGAGAAATTTGTTCTGAAAGTTTTTTTCGAATGCTTTCGTTAAATCTTGTATATTCGTTACAAAAAATATAGCCTGAATGTTAAATCGATACGACTGCCACGGGGTATGATGTATTTGGCATCGTCTTTCATGATTTTCAAGTAGACTAGTTTCCCTCGGAACGCGTTGTTCATTCGTGTTTAAGATTAAAGTGGTTGATTGTTACCAGTTGTTATTGGAGCAAATATTTAGCACAGAATAATGTCCCGTAAATCAAGTGAAGACGGATCAGTCAATTGTGAGACTGTAGTGTTTAAATAACGACAATATAACAAAATTCTTTAAAGTAACATTTAGTTTGTTATTTCATAAAGGAAACTTTGAGATACGCAACTTGGTTACGATTTTACTTTTCAAAGACACACTGGTGGTATATTCGTGAACCAAAAATTTGAGGAAAACTGTGCCATTTTTTAAAGCTTATCGTGAACGCTGAGTAATTGTTGTATGATTGTCAAGATGTCGTCACAGTCTATAACGGCGCACATGCATGTGAGGCATTCGTGGCGAGCTGAATCGTTCGGTCAGCGCATTCAATTTCAGAAAATATATTACTTTCAGCAGATACTCATAAGCCTCACTTATTTTCAATGGCGGGGTGTTACGGAGATATTGACTACAATCAAAAATATTGTTTGCGGAATAAATTTCCCAAAGTCTGCAGCCGAGTGTACGATGTTTCGAAACCGTCTGAGGTATCAAAACTCGGACGTAAAACCTGGTCTTCCCTGGCAAAGCTCTTGCAGACCAAACTGTCTAGAGACACGATTCACGATCTGTCCTCAATGCACGTTTACGTCACAGTGTATTGTTACATTAAGTGGTTTTAACTCAAGAATCATCTGATCATGAATATACAGGGTGCTACAAAAAGGTACGGCCAAACTTCCAGGAAACATTCCTCACACACAAGTAAAGACAAGATGTTATGTGGAAATGTGTCCGGAAACGCTTAATTTCCATGTCAGAGCTCATTTTAGTTTAGTCATTATGTACTGTATTTCCTCGATTCACCGCCAGTTCGCCCAATTGAAGGAAGGTAATGTTGACTTCGGTGCTTGTGTTAACATGCGACTCATTGCTCCACAGTACTAGCACCAAGCACATCAGTACGAAGCATCAACAGGTTAGTGTTCATCACGAACGTGGTTTTGCAGTCAGTGCAATGTTTACAATCGCGGAGTTGGCAGATGTCCATTTGATGTATGGATTAGCACGGGGCAGTAGCTGTGGCGCGGTGCTTTTGTATCGAGGAAGATTTCCAGAACGAAGGTGTCCCGACAGGAAGACGTTCGAAGCAATTGATCGGCGTCTTAGGGAGCACGGAACATTCCAGCCTATGACTCGCGACTGGGGAAGACCTAGAACGACGAGGACACCTGCAATGGACGAGGCAATTCTTCGTGCAGTTGACGATAACCCTAATGTCAGCGTCAGAGAAGTTGCTGCTGTACAAGGTAAAGTTGACCACGTCACTGTATGGAGAGTGCTACGGGAGAACCAGTTGTTTCCGTACCATGTACAGTGTGTGCAGGCACTATCAGCAGCTGATTGGCCTCCACGAGTACACTTGTGCGAATGGTTCATCCAACAACGTGTCAATCCTCATTTCAGTGCAAATGTTCTCTTTACGGATGAGGCTTAATTCCAACGTGATAAAATTGTAAATTTTCACAATCAACTGTGTGGGCTGACGAGAATCCGTACGCAACTGTGCAATCACGTCATCAACACAGATTTTATGTGAACGTTTGGGCAGGCATAGGTTGGTGATGTCTTGATTGGGCCCCATGTTCTTCCACCTACACTCATTGGAGCACGTTATCATGATTTCATACGGGATACTCTACCTGTGCTGCTAGAACATGTGCCTTTACAAGTACGACACAACATGTGGTTCATGCACGATGGAGCTCCTGCACACTTCAGTCGAAGTGTTCGTACGCTTCTCAACCACAGATTCGGTGACCGATGGATTGATAGAGGCGGACCAATTCCATGGCCTCAACGCGCTCCTGACCTCAACCCTCTTGACTTTCATTTATGGGGGCATTTGAAAGCTCTTGTCTACGGAACTCCGGTACCAAATGTAGAGATTCTTCGTGCTCGTATTGTGGACGGCTGTGATACAATACGCCATTCTCCAGGGCTGCATCAGCGCATCAGGGATCCCATGCGACGGAGGGTGGATGCATGCATCCTCGCTAGCGGAGGACATTTTGAACATTTCCTGTAACAAAGTGTTTCAAGTCACGCTGGTACGTTCTGTTGCTGTGTGTTTCCATTCCATGATTAATGTGATTTGAAGAGAAGTAATAAAATGAGCTCTAACACGGAAAGTAAGCGTTTCCGGACACATGTCCACATAACATATTTTCTTTCTTTGTGTGTGAGGAATGTTTCCTGATAGTTTTGCCGTACCTTTTTGTAACACCCTGTAGAAGCACACCTCCACTATTTCGGAAGAGTAAATATTGCTGTGCCAGATGCTGGCCCAAAAGTTGGTAGGATATTTCACCCGCCGTAAAACATCAAGTAAGAGTAATCGTTGATTGTAATGCATTCTGTGTATTATAAAATAAAATATCAAATGAACTACTAATTATTCTACATCATGTATACTAGAAGAGGTAATTTCATATACTCTAGAATGACTTACGTATATTGGATGTCAAACTCTAGCTAACGAAGTCATCTTTCACGGGCGAACTGAACATCAAAGAAGCGCCCACAGTGGATAGGTACGGCTCTTCGCAGTACTCCGCTACGTGAATAGCTGCTGCTGCCGCCAGTAGGTTCTGTACTGCCAGCCTGGGGACGCTGCGTCATGCAATACATCCGCGGCCGTGGGCAGCGGAAGCCTCTGTAACTCATTCGCTCTGCTATGCTCAAAGCCCATTGTCCACTGCTAACGTATCGGCCAGGGTACCGCAAAATTGGATACCGCCAGCGGGCTTCGCACTAGTGGAACAGAGGATGTCCTTGTTCTGTTGGCTTTAAAGGTGCGGGAAACACTGTCCAGTGTGTTAGATGCTTACACGACTATCGGTAGCGTGTAAGGTGAAACTGTATCCCAAAGATAACGGAAAGAGAAAAGAAAGGGTCCCTTTTTTTACAGTTACGACCAGGAACTGTGGAATTTAAAAAAAAAAAAAAAGACTGCCCGTTTCCTAGCTGCACAGTTACAGCTTCTAGTTGTGTGAATCGTCGGTTCGCATTTCTTTAGGATTTAGTTTACTGTTGAGCCTTGACTGTAGGGGACAGTGTGCAATGACCTTGACTGACTTAAAAGCTGAGCACCGTATAATTATTATTTTTTCGGACACAGCAGTCTTCTGGTCACCTTTTTCTGGCCAATCATGAATTCATCGGGCCATGTAACCTTTCCATCTTGCACCGAACGTGTCCAGTTATTTGTTGGAAGCATTCCAATTTCCCCCTACATCTTTTATACTATGCAGCTGCCTCAGGTACAATGCAAGTTACTATATGACCTATAAACACATATCACATCATCTTGTCCCTTGTAAATGTTTACTGCATATTCCTCTCCTCCCAAATTCTTTGGAAGGACCTCCTCATTTTTTACACAGGGTGGTCACAAACAGTCTGGAAAGCTTGTTAGGGTGTTTGGGGTACCCCGTGCTGAGAAATAATTTTTAACAAAAAAATTCGATACGTAATATTCGTTAGACAATCAGGTTGCTGAGCGCATATTCAAGCTGCCTGCGAGAGACGGTATTGCCAAACGTCTTCTTCGCCTGAAATGCAGAGTAAAACACCTGCAGCCGTCCCTTTTGCGTTTCATTTATCTACGCAACCAATTTCCATGTTCCGTTACAGCCTTGACCAACGTAAATTTGGAGGAACCCAGTCTCGTATTCAGTCATAACATGAGTCAATATTTAACAACCAGTGTCCATAGGTCTCTATTTTACACGAGACCATCCCTTCGTTCATTCTGATTGTCTAACTTCACTTCTAATTAAATCGGAAACAGCCCAGAGTATCGAATTTTTTCATAACGATTATTTCTCAGCACAACCTACCATGCAACAACCTTACAAGCTTTTGAGACTGTTTTTGACCACCCTGTACTTCTGTCCTCCAAAAGTATATTCTCATAAATTTAATCTTCAAATTTGTGATACTTGTTTTTTTTTCTTTTTTTTTTTTTTTTTTTTTTTTTTTGAGCCAGGAATGCCCTCTTTGCCTATGTTCTCCTTCCTTCGTACGTCATGTGTTTTTTCGCTCCTAATGCAGCAGAAATCCTTCACTTCGTCTATGCAGATGTAATGCAGATGTAATTTTATGTAAGAGGTCCGAGCAGATGTAATTTCGATGTATTGCTCATGCGCTGCCTGCGATATGCAGGGTATAAAAGAATCGCTGACCAGAGAGCAGTGTTGACTGAGTAGGTACTGTGTAGCTGTAGCAGTAAGTTGTTGCTAGTCTGCGCTTGTCTGCAGTCCGCTCTGGTCTGGTATAGTGTATCGTGGTGGCTGGGCCGGTCGCGGTGCAGCGATGCCGGAGCCTGAGTATTGTTGTATAAGGTAAAAAGCAGCCTCGCGCATATCTAGTAATCTGAACTCCCATGCAAATGTTTTAAAAATGTCCTAATAATATTCTTTGTCATATAAAGTAATTTTTTTACAAGCATTCATTTCAATTTAAAGAATTTACTAATTTCTCCAATCCATGATAATTCCGAATGTTGCAAAAGAAAAATCAGTTGCTTCCTTTCATAAATGACCAATCTATCGGCCAGCATTGCACAGGGCTGCACCGAAAAAAATTATTGTAAGAGCAGGTATATTCGGCGACTTTATTGAGGTAAGAATTTTTCCCTTTTTTTTATTCAGAATGATCTTACAGGGCCATGACGCAGCACTGCTGCCGTCCAAAATTTACCAGGTTACTGAATTTATTTTTTATTACGAGGTTTAGGAATTTTTCTGTTTCGAGCTTACATTAAATGAGAAAACAATTTTGTGGGTACATTAAATGGGAAACAAATTTTGTGTGGAGGTTAAATGTGAAAGAATGAGTTTTGTGGAGAGGTTACACTAAAATTAGTATCACTATCCATAATATTTATTTTATTATTTTTTGTGGGGAGGTTACACTTGGCGACAACCAGCCAGGATCGTATTTTCTTTGTGAATTTCTGAAAAGTAGTCATATATCTGCTCTTATTTACTTAAATGTAGTTTGCATCTGGCGCAACGCATTTACTAATTTGTCACTCTTTCTTTCACAGATCATCGGCATTTTATTGCTCTTTGTTGTAATTGTTTGTTCCATTTCGCTTTGTCTTTTTTTATTTTATGCTTGATTTTGATATGTGTTTGACCGATAATAATTGCGACACACAGTGTAATAGTGATAATCGTCTAGTTACAGATAATCAGTGTCTGCCGATCACTAGTATTGAGTTAAATCCTAATGATGGGCAAACAAATTGAATTATGTCCATAGTAAATTTAACAATTGATGACGCGGCACGTTCCGATACAATGAACGCTGCTCAGTTTGACACACCCGGTTTGCAAAATTTGCATAGTGAACAGATAAATTTTTCTCACGAAGATGAACAATGTAGTCAAAATACGTCAGATTTATTTGATTCCGAGGTAGTGACCCACAGTGCACATCCGATTGGCAAACCTTTTCAAGAATCACAGAATGACCAAATGGTTATACAAAACGTGACACATGCAAATACACCAACACACAGCATAGAAAATAGAGTCGCTACTTTTGGCTTGGATCAAGTTATGGCATTATTGCTACAAATTGATGAAAATAATGAAAATCTCAAACAACTAATTAATGAAAATAATGAAAATCTCAAACAACTAAATGAAAAACTAGACAACAATTCCAAACAGTCGAATGAAAAACAAGACAACAACTTCAAACAACTTAATGAAAATCTTAAACAGTTGAATGAAAAACACGACAATCTAAATGAACAGAACAAACAACTTAGTGAACAGATTACAGCCGTTGCCGTGCAATGTCATGATACTAATGATCAACTACGTGAGGAAATTAAGGCTTCTGCTAGGAACAGTAGTGAAGAAATTAGATCTGTGGCACAACATTTAAGTAATACACATGCAGCCACAACTAAATTACTTAGAGATGAAATTAGTGCAGTCGCTAAACAATGCTCTGAAAACGCAACACAGTTGCGCGACGAGTTTAAATTAATGTCAGCAGAACTTTCACGTACACTGGATGCGAAAGCAGACGCGAAATTTGACCAACAGAACAGCCAAATTGACGAACGTTTTAATCACCACCTACAAAACAGTGAAACGCGTTACCGTAAATTTATACAGGAACAGAGTAAAGTAAAGCCACAAGTCATGGAAACAATTACTGACTGCACAGAGACAGGAAGATAAGCGTAAATTGTTTACGAAAGCAGAAACATACGTAGACAACAATATTGCTACAGCATCAGGCGAAAATAATACTATCAAACAGTTGAACACCGAATTACATCATGAAATCTCTGATCTTAAAACAAAAACAGACACACACACACAGTAGACTTTCAGACAGTGACCGACAGACTTGATCAATTAGAACTAATACAGGATCCCGATGCCATCAAAGCAGACGTTAAGAAATTAATCAAAACCACACGTAAAATACAAGAACAGATTAATGCTTGCGATACTAAAAACGATAATCAGGTAAAAGTACTGACTGAAAAATATGATGAATTGGCCAGACGTATTGATGTCATCGAAAGTAATAATGACACCAAATCAGACGATACGTCACCAGTTTCGTTTAATCAAACACCCGAATTCCAAAATTTACAACAGACAATCAATGAGATAGGTTCGTCCAATAATACATTACGTAGAAAATTGTCAACTTTACAGGAAGAAGTGACAGAGACGAAAAATGTTTCAGCCTCTAACACGGCACAGCATACGCCACATTCCGAACATTTCTCACACTCACACAGCATGTATAATTTAGGTAATTTACAGAGAGTATGTGTCTTAGATTCCGAACAGTCACAGAAAAACAGATTGTTACACAAACCTGAACCTGCTCAGTCATGTAGAGACGATAACTATGATTATAAGCAATTTTTATACGTAAAAAAATTTAAGGTATTTAAAAATGACAGAACACCAATCACCCTATGGACTGGATACGACAATTTGCTTTTGTATTTTCATCAGCTTGGCCTGTAATGCAGAAACTATAATTGGATTGGATACCACAACTTGCTTTTGAATTTTCACCGCCATTGCCTGTAACGCAGAAACTAAAATTTATCTGCAGCACGTAAGAGACCTCAGGGGATTCATTACACTTCGATAAATATGTGCCGTAGCGTGCACAGAGTCCCAAGCCGTAGTAGTGCTATTTCATCTTTAGTTTTCTGCACTGCTGCCTTCTCTTCTACTATCTTTTATATCTATCAAAACAGCTCTTCAGCTATCGATCTGTCTAGGAATAAGGATGAGCAAAGAAAACCTGATACGACACGTTTTACCTGAAAGTGACAGTTATCGTTATACGCTCCAGAAATGACAACCACGAGAACTTTAATACCAGACAAAAGTGTAATCATCAGTATGTACAAAATTTTCAGCAATCGCAGACACATTTTGGCAACAACAGAGGATTTTCACCACAACAGCGGCAACACTAGCCGGTTAGCATACCTAACCAGCAATGTAGTCTCAAAGGTGAACCAAGCTTTAATGTTTCGCCGCCTACACGTATATCGTCGGCTCCACCAAATAGCAACGCACAGCGATAAGGAAATCAGTACGTACAGAAAACACACCATTTCAACTCATATCGCAATGCACCGTATAGAAATGACTGTCATGACAGACGTAAAAGTAATGAGCATATTTTTCAGCGTACGTTTAATAACAGTCGGTGTTACCAGCAGTAAAATCATCCGCAACAACAGATTATCATGAATGAACCAGACAGTCGGTATCATCCCGAACCTAATGCGTCAGGACGAAATAACAGAACAGTACAAATAATTGAAATGCCACAGCATCCTCCCGCAAATAATAGCACGTCAGATAGAATTTGACTAGATACAGTACAGGTTGCATCTTCCAGCAACGCAAGCAATATTTTTGACACGCAGAATCTTGTTCACGAACATGTTATTAGTTTTGACGACATCCGATACACACTTTTGCATGAAAGACAGAATCACAACGTATGTAGACGACATTCTTATTGCAGAAGCAAACTGGTCTGAACACAATCTGATTCTTCAACAACTGTTACGAACTTTTCGTGCACAAGGGCTCACAGTTAATCTCAGTAAATCGCACTTTGGCAAAACTTCTATAAAATTTCTTGGACATGTAATTTCAGCAGAAGGCATTGCGCCTGACCCGGAAAAACTTCAAGCTTTACGTGACATTACTGTTCCTACGACGAAGAAACAACTACGCAGCTTTTTGGGTTTAATTAACTTTTTTCGTAAATTTATTCATTACTCTGCTTTAAAAACCCCTAGATTAGGTCAATTGACGGGTAAAAACACTCTTTGGTCCTGGGATAGCCAAGCACATTCTGAATTTGTCAATCTGAAACAAGCTTTGTTGAATGCACCACTTTTATCACATCCAGATCTTACTAGAAATTTTTCCATTCCCACCGACAGTTCTAACACCGCTTTAGGCATACACATTTTTCAGAAAATTGAAGATGGTTCTACAGTAATTAAAAACATCGTCTTTGCGAGTCACATTCTGTCACCTGCTGAACGCAATTATTCTGTCACAGAGCTTGAAACATTGTGTGTTGTATGGGCATTTACGAGATTTCGGCATTTTCTTTATGGAAGACATACGACCGTTCACACAGACCATAGAGCTATCCAGTTTTTACTTTCAGCAAAATTTACACATGACAGGTTAAGCAGATGGAAACTTTATTTACAGGAATATAATTTTACAATTGTTCACATTCCCGGTACACAAAATATTGTAGCAGACGCACTATCCCGTTCTATCAGCAACAATCAACAAGCCATCGCAACCTACTTCTGCCAAGTAAATTATAGCGTCATGTATATTCAACAAGTTGCATTTGAAAATTTCATTTCGTCGTCATTACGAGATATAGCACAGGAGCAGAGCAAAGACAACGTATGGAAAGAAATTAAACACCTTTGGCAAGATAGGAATAATGTTACCGTTAGAAACCATTACACTGTACGCAATAATATTCTGTTTCGCCGCTCTCACCCTGACAGCAACAATTGGTTACTATGCATTCCTGACGAGCTTGTTAACAAATTAATTTGGTATACTCATTTAAGTTACGCACATTATGGAGCCAGAAAATGTTTTCGTATACTGAGACAGGACTGTTATTTTGGCAACATGGAGAAACGTATTCGACGAGTTTTAGCGTCATGTAAAATCTGCCAGAAAGCTAAATCAGATACGACTTCACATATTCCTCCATTACATCCCATTGTACCTGTTAAATTGAGACACATGGCCGCTGTAGACATTTTTGGTCGGATTCCCAGAACTAATAGAGGTTTTTGCTACATCTTTGTCGCAGTTGAACTCACTTCGGTATTTGTTATCTTGACTCTGTTACGCAAAGCTACTGCTAAATCGATTTCAAATACGTTTGTAAAACATTTTTTATTTCATGTAGGGCATGTTTTGAAAGTAATTTCCGATAATGGATCACAGTTTCGATCTCCTACAGGGTGTTTCAAAAATGACCGGTATATTTGAAACGGCAATAAAAACTAAACGAGCAGCGATAGAAATACACCGTTTGTTGCAATATGCTTGGGACAACAGTACATTGTCAAAGGTTTCGGGTAATTTCATTCAGAGACTACGCCATATTATTGCTACGCATGGTGGATATGTGGAAAATATCGTACTATAGAGTTTCCCAGACCGCAGCGCCATCTGTTGTTGACAATTGTAACTACTGTAATTTCGAAACTTTGTCTGCCTGAAAATATACTGTTGTCCCAAGCATATTGCAACAAACGGCGTATTTCTATCGCTGCTCGTTTAGTTTGTATTGCCGTTTCAAATATACCGGTCATTTTTGAAACACCCTGTATATGGACACGTATGTTACGAGCTAGAAACATTTCTCCGATCTACATATCTAGGTACCACGCTTCTTCGAACCCTTGTGAACGACTAATGAAAGAAATTGGTAAACTATGTAGAATATACTGCCATAAAAAAACATAGTGATTGGGATACACACATACTATCATTCCAGGATGTAATTAACTCGATACCAAATGAATCTACTATGCTATCTCCGACTGTTATAATGAAAAATGTTGAACCACCTAACAAAATTAAAGAATTAGTATCCTTTCCTACACCTCGTCGACTACGACACAATGAAATAATTGACATTGCGTTGAACAACATCAAACGTGCCGCAGAGCGCCGGAGAAGACAGCAAAAACAGGTTTGTACACGCCGTGACTTTCACATTGGACAGAAGATCTTAGTAAGTATACACTATTTATCCAACAGAGGAAAGAATAGATGCAGTAAATCTGAACTTCTATACGCAGGTCCATATCGAATTCGCAGCATTCCTCATCCCAATGTAGTACACTTCGAAACTCTGAGAACCAGAAAAAGTAAAGGCAATCACCATGTCTCCAGTATTAAACCCTTTATTGAATGAACATACTTTATGATTTATCACACTGTAATGCCAAGTTCTGATTTTTATGTGACCAATGATGCAATTATATTTATGTGACTACTTACTTATGATTATCATATTTTTTCTTGGCAAGTGCCCGGCGAGGTAAGGTTAGCAGGTCGCTTTTCGTGTCGTTGCACATCAGACCGTCACATTTTTTCAGATAAAGTTACATATTTTATGACCAATTATGCAATTCTATCTAGTGACATGTTAATTTTATCAAATTCTTTCTCCATTAAAGTCTTCAACTCTCGCCTCTATCAACTACACAACATACAAGCTAAATACAAAGAAAGTCATTTCTTGTCGTTATACAGTATATCAGACCATGCACATTTTCCATTTTTCGTGTATGTATGATTGTTTCCCTGTTTTGTTTGTGTGCACTACGAAATTTTTAAGATATAACAAACACCAGTTGACTTTGACATTTTGCCTTATGATATCGTGTCTATTTTACATTTTTTTGCTACTAGATTATGATACTGTGTGTACATTTTTGCGCCTGAACACTGTCTATGTTTTTGACGTAATACGTTTTCTGTCATGCTATGCTGTATGCTTCATTATATCACTAGAAACCTGTTTTTATTTATTTGGTATATGATTTAAATGCAAGATATTAATCCTTATTCATCATTTTCAGAAAGCAATAACGTGTAAAAGAAATAAATTAAACAAACCACAGTGGATTACTATGAAATGGGAATTTCACCTTCGGAATGAACGAAAGAAGATGCAATACCTCGTCATGAAGAGTAAATGGATCAGAATTAACAAAGATTAACAAGAATATACTATACACATCGTATGATAGCAGTCTTAACTAACTATTTCTTTCAGAATACGAAGCGATTGATGCAGGCTGTCAGACAGAACAATACATCTTAGTTTTAGTGATGAAATATGCTAGAAATAAGAAACTCTATACTATGAATAGTTGTATGAAGTAAATGGTAATATGAATATGTATAATGAAGTGTCATTTTTGCAGATGATATTGAGTGGTGATGAATAGTTATATGAAGAATATGCTAATATGATTAATGAAGTTTTCCTTTGCAGGTGATGATAGTAATGAAGTAATGGTAATATGAATAATGAAGTTTTTCCTTGCAGATGAGAATAATGATGAAGTTTATATATTTACTATTAGTTAAGAGATGCTATGTAGTTATTTAAGTATTTGTTGCAGTTCGTTTTGACAGTATGTCTTATGTTGCATTGTATAATGACTGAATGTTTTGGAAAGGGCAGCTAGAGTAGATACATATTGAGTACACGTTTCATTACCTGTTAATTCGAAGTTCACTACTTTTCAGCATAATATGCGTTTCTTCTTTCAGTTCAATAATCCATTTTGTATTTTTTTTCTAGGAGAAACTATTCATGAAATTAATGTGCTATAAGCAGTTGGCCATTAAACTTGTTCTAGTACTTGCATTTTATTACCCATTTGTGTGTGTCATTCATGAATGTGATCACATATACTCTACTTGTTTCATAACCTTGCTACAGCTGACTCATGACGAATGATGTTACTAATCCTTTTTTGCAGCAATAAGTCAAACCAAATATTTTCATGCCCCAGCAATTAATTGTTGATCCCAACGCAATGCATTGCTAGCACAAAAAAAATGTATTACCAGTCTCAAATAATGCTACCAGATTAAGAGAGCTCTGAGTAATACTGAATGATGTTTTCTAACCACAGACCGTCAGTAATAGTTACAGTGTGTTACATTTTAAATATGTCCTATGTCACTTGAATTATAAGTTCTGAGTAATACTGAATGATGTTTTGTCACAATGTATAAATGCTATGCCAATAATTTCTGTAAATAATATTTTTGTTATATTCTATAAACGCTATACCAATAATTAACTCTCATTTTGAATGATGACTTCTGAATAATACTGAATAATGTTTTATAAAACTATATGAATACTTTGTAACTGGCCAATGAATGCCACTGTTTCTTATATTTTAAATTTGTCTTATGTCGCTTACATGATATCATATATGAATACCAGTAGCTTGATGCTACACTCATTAGCTCCTGTTTTGAATGATGACTTCTGAATAATGCATAAGAAATGGTTTATAACTGGCCAATGAGTGCCAAAAATTACCGCAATCAGATGAGTTATGAATAGTGTTTTGTAATATTCAATACTTGCTACATGTTTAGTAACTGGCCAATGAATGCCACTGTTTCCTGTATTTTAAATTTGTCTTATGTCACTTACATGATATCATATATGAATACCAGTAGCTTGATGCTACACTCATTAGCTCCTGTTTTGAATGATGACTTCTGACTAATGCATAAGAAATGGTTTATAACTGGCCAATGAGTGCCAATAATTACCGCAATCAGATGAGTTATGAATAGTGTTTTGTAATATTCAATACTTGCTACATGTTTAGTAACTGGCCAATGAATGCCACTGTTTCCTGTATTTTAAATTTGTCTTATGTCACTTACATGATATCATATATGAATACCAGTAGCTTGATGCTACACTCATTAGCTCCTGCTTTGAATGATGACTTCTGAATAATGCATAAGAAATGGTTTATAACTGGCCAATGAGTGCCAATAATTACCGCAATCAGATGAGTTATGAATAGTGTTTTGTAATATTCAATACTTGCTACATGTTTAGTAACTGACCAATGAATGCCAATGATTACTATAACTAGATGAATTATGTAAATAGTATGCCATTAATTAACCCTTGCTTTGAATGATCACTTTTGAATAATGCATAAAAATAGTTTGTAACTGGCCAATGAGTGCCAATGTTTACTGTAATCAGATGACTTATGAATAATATTCTGTAATACTTCATAAATAGTACAGAAATGTTTAGTAACTAGGCAATGAGTGCCACTAATTACTCAATAGTGTAATTCTCAATGATGACTAGCATAAGACTTAATGTCCTTCACCTTCTGACCTATTTACCAGAAATTACTGCAATATCCGTTTGTCCTGTCCATCCTTATGATCATGGAGCACTATACTTGGTTTTTGCACTAATTCTACGTTGGTGAAAGAGTATGGATTCTGCAAGAGTGTGGTGTTGACACATCATGCTGTCCACCACCTTGAACAATGGAGATGTTATTATGGTTCCACTGTTTGGTGTACTTAATGTACTACCAAAATGATAACAGTGAATATTAATATGAAATTTCAGTGTCTTGGGTACACTGATTAATACTTCAGGGAAGAGAACTTCAGATTGTCTCACTTGGTGTAGTGCTTCTGTAGAAAGATATGGACTCATTGCGTATACTAGTTCTTGTAAAATGGTAGAAATATACACAGTGCGTGTGCACTTTATGTCATTTGTTAATATGTTTTGTACTCATTGCGTATACATTTTGTGATTTCTTTATATGTTCTGTACTCAGTGCATGTGCACTCTATTTCATTTTATGTTCTGCACTTATATATATGTATATACTCTGTGACTGTAAACTTAGTTAATTAAGAAAAATTTGTTGCTCATGGCAAGTCCAATTGACTCACCATCGCTGCCAAATTTTTGCCCCCCCAGTGGAGGGTTATGTAAGACGTCCGAGCAGATGTAATTACACTCCTGGAAATGGAAAAAAGAACACATTGATACCGGTGTGTCAGACCCACCAAACTTGCTCCGGACACTGTGAGAGGGCAGTACAAGCAATGATCACACGCACGGCACAGCGGACACACCAGGAACCGCGGTGTTGGCCGTCGAATGGCGCTAGCTGCGCAGCATTTGTGCACCGCCGCCGTCAGTGTCAGCCAGTTTGCCGTGGCATACGGAGCTCCATCGCAGTCTTTAACACTGGTAGCATGCCGCGACAGCATGGACGTGAACCGTATGTGCAGTTGACGGACTTTGAGCGAGGGCGTATAGTGGGCATGCGGGAGGCCGGGTGGACGTACCGGCGAATTGCTCAACACGTGGGGCGTGAGGTCTCCACAGTACATCGATGTTGTCGCCAGTGGTCGGCGGAAGGTGCACGTGCCCGTCGACCTGGGACCGGACCGCAGCGACGCACGGATGCACGCCAAGACCGTAGGATCCTACGCAGTGCCGTAGGGGACCGCACCGCCACTTCCCAGCAAATTAGGGACACTGTTGCTCCTGGGGTATCGGCGAGGACCATTCGCAACCGTCTCCATGAAGCTGGGCTACGGTCCCGCACACCGTTAGGCCGTCTTCCGCTCACGCCCCAACATCGTGTAGCCCGCCTCCAGTGGTGTCGCGACAGGCGTGAATGGAGGGACGAATGGAGACGTGTCGTCTTCAGCGATGAGAGTCGCTTCTGCCTTGGTGCCAATGATGGTCGTATGCGTGTTTGGCGCCGTGCAGGTGAACGCCACAATCAGGACTGCATACGACCGAGGCACACAGGGCCAACACCCGGCATCATGGTGTTGGGAGCGATCTCCTACACTGGCCGTACACCACTGGTAATCGTCGAGGGGACACTGAATAGTGCACGGTACATCCAAACCGTCATCGAACCCATCGTTCTACCATTCCTAGACCGGCAAGGAAACTTGCTGTTCCAACAGGACAATGCACGTCCGCATGTATCCCGTGCCACCCAACGTGCTCTAGAAGGTGTAAGTCAACTACCCTGGCCAGCAAGATCTCCGGATCTGTCCCCCATTGAGCATGTTTGGGACTGGATGAAGCGTCGTCTCACGCGGTCTGCACGTCCAGCACGAACGCTGGTCCAACTGAGGCGCCAGGTGGAAATGGTATGGCAAGCCGTTCCACAGGACTACATCCAGCATCTCTACGATCGTCTCCATGGGAGAATAGCAGCCTGCATTGCTGCGAAAGGTGGATATACACTGTACTAGTGCCGATATTGTGCATGCTCTGTTGCCTGTGTCTATGTGCCTGTGGTTCTGTCAGTGTGATCATGTGATGTATCTGACCCCAGGAATGTGTCAATAAAGTTTCCCCTTCCTGGGACAATGAATTCACGGTGTTCTTATTTCAATTTCCAGGAGTGTATATGTAAGAGGTCCGAGCAGATGTAATGCAGATGTAATTTTATGTAAGAGGTCCGAGCAGATGCAATTTCGAGTATTGCACATACGCTGCCTGCGATATGCAAGGTATAAGAGAATCGCTGATCAGAGAGCAGTGTTGACTGAGTAGGTACTGTGTAGCTGTAGCAGTAAGTTGTTGCTAGTCTGCGCTTGTCTGCAGTCTGCTCTGGTCTGGTATAGTGTATCGTGGTGGCTGGGCCGGTCGCGGTGCAGCAATGCCGGAGCCTGAGTATTATTGTATAAGGTAAAAAGCAGCCTCGCGCATATCTAGTAATCTGAAATCCCACGCAAATGTTTTAAAAATGTCCTAATAATAATCTTTGTCATATAAAGTAATTTTTTTACAAGCATTCATTTCAATTTAAAGAATTTACTAATTTCTCCAATTCATGATCATTCCGATTGTTGCAAAAGAAAAATCAGCTGCTTCCTTTCATAAATGACCAATCTATCAGCCAGCATTGCACAGAGCTGTGCCGGAAAAATTTATTGTAAGAGCAGGTATATTCGGCGACTTTATTGAGGTAAGAATTTTTTCCTTTTTTTACTCAGAATGATCTTACAGGGCCATGAAGCAGCACTGCTGTCGTCCAAAATCTACCAGGTTACTGAATTTATTTTTTATTGAGAGGTTTAGGAATTTTTATGTTTCGAGCTTTCGTTAAATGAGAAAAGAATTTTGTGGGTACATTAAATGGGAAACAAATTTTGTGTGGAGGTTAAATGTGAATGAATTTCTGTAGGGAGGTTATAAATGGGAACCAATTTTGTTCTGAGGTAACACTAAAAGTAGAATCATTATTCATATTATTTATTTTTTTAAATTTTTGTGGGGAGGTTACAACCTTCATTTTATTTCTTCGATGTATCAACTGAACAGTGGGAGCAAAAGATTAGAGCTAGTTTTACAGTCTCTCTCATACAAGCCCATTATTCCTGGTCTTCCATTCTTATTTTTCAATCTTGATTCGTGAAAATATTGTACAAGGTTATTAAAAACACCATTTCCAACTCTTGTAGAACTTTATTTTGCCCAATGCTTTTCCTGGTCGAGGGAACCTATGAATGTGTCTCCTGCTTCCATTATCAAGCACAGGTGTAGTACTGCCTCTATGGCGCCTTTACCTCTTCTGAAGCTATACTGATAGTCATGTAACCAGATCATCAGTTTCCTCTTCCATTCTTCTATATTTGATTTTTGTCTTCATCTTGCTTGTGCCAAGCTTCACTTTCTATCTGTGGGATTCTGTCGATGATATTTATCGAAAGTATATTGGAAGGTTTCCAGACTAAAAACATTTTTCAAACCATCCTGAATTGTCTTTTGGTTCCCACTTCCCTCAACAAACTTCTTATTTTGATGGAGCGGTATCGAAGTCCAGCACGTTGACTGATCGCAAGATTTTCGATTAAACTCTGATACTGAAATGCCTGTGTCCTCCGTATCAAAATACTTTCCTTCTTCTCTCACTTCATCAGGTACTTCAATATACTCTTCACATCTATTTGCTCTTTGAGTTTAACAGTGCGATATCTCTTGCACGCTTGATGTTGACGTCTTGGTTTCACGGAACGTCATTTTGACTTTTCTATATGCTAAATCAGTCATTCCAACTACCATTTATTTCTCGATTTCTTCGCATTTTTCCCCGCAGGTATTTCTCTTGCGTTTCCTGTTTGATTCATACCTAAGTAACTTACATTTCTTTTTTCCGTTATTTCCTTGAACACTTTTGCACTTCCTTGTTCTGTCGTTCCGTTAAAACATTTGCTCTGTTACCCAACCTTTCTTCGCAGTTACCATCCTTGTACCAATATTTATCTGTACAAGTCCTGTGACCACCTTCTTTAGAGATTTACATTCTTCTTCAACTGAACTACCCATTTCGATATTCAGTATCATATTATCTACAGCCTTAAAGAACTTCAAACGCACGTTATCATTCCTTAGAACTTCAGTATCCCACTTCCTTCAACACTGATTCACCCGGACGATTGTCTTAACCTTCAGTACCGTCTTAATGAAGACTGATATGTGACAGTCTATCTCTGCTCCTGGATACGCCTTACAACGGAATATTTGATTTCGGAGACACTGATCTTGATATAATCCAGCAGGTATCTTTCCGTGTCTCCACATCTTTTCCAAGTATACAACCTCCTCTAGTGATTTTTGAATAGTGTATTAGCCGATAATATCTGAAATTTATAACGGAACTCAGTATTTCTCAAATTCGTCATGATATTCGTCATATCGAAAGTGCAATGTTGCTGAATGTGAAGGTGTTCCTCGTTGATAATACTCTGTCACCTACCTTTGTTCATAGGCGTCACATACGGTTTTCTGAGGGTTGGCAACGAACGAAGGTGACGAAAATCCTGGTCAGCCTGTGACTGCAAAATCTGAAGGGAACCATCACAAAACTTATGACATAGTGCAACAAGATCAATACCTGAACCCTCCGATGTTCGCCGACATAATAAACACTGGCTAGGAGACAGCAGCATGTTACCATTATGGATTAAAGACGACAACGTTTTCGTTTTTTTCAAAATGTTCCCCGCGAAGAGGAGGAAAGGATGACGGAATAACGTTGCTCTGAGGTCACGTAATAAGTCATCGAGCTACCATACTTGGTAACAAATGTTCCAGAATCGGTATGCGTGAAAAAGAAGGCTTGAATGAAAAAATTCAATACTGAAGGGAAATCAGACTTTTTTGTTCCAGGGCCATTATTATAAGTGAATGAATGCCGTGATTTCCAACTATTAGTCGGAAGCACCACAGAAACGTCCATATCAAGGTAAGGGAAAGAGGACGAAAACACCGGATTTCTGGAAGAACAACTCATAGATAATTTGCCAGCTCACAGTGCCCTACCTGTGCAAGCTCACTTTGCAGCATCCTCTATACTAGCCAAACCTTCCTCCATGCGACTTCTCCCTGTTTCCAAAAATGAAACGTGTGTTGATGGGAGCACATTTTCTGTCGGTGGAACACGTGAAAGGGAAAACGCTGAAAATGTCGAAAACGGTGGCAGTTGGGTAGCTACAGCTTTTCTTTGAACAGTGGAAGGCTTGTATGTACCGCTATATAGGTACGGAAGGATTGACAGGGACAAAAATTATTTGTAAGTTCGTAAAAAAATTGCATCAGTCTCTTTTATTTTATTCGCCACAGCTCGTACTGACAAAAATTGGGAATGGTCCCCACCAATGATGACGGATGCAGACTGGATTTTGAGAGAGTGAGAAATGGGAGAGAGAATCATTGGGAAAAAAATGACGCCAAGGAGAGGTCTTAATCGTTTTACCAGATGCCCCTGACTCTGGTTGTTGAAGTTTTATTCTTTTACGACGGTGTTGCTTCACTGGCCATTGCAATGTGCTGTCAGAGACGCCTGTCAAGTCACCACCAGCAAAGATAATTTCATAGAAATTATCCACAACTCACACATTTCCTATGCTGCGCAGAAAGCCACGCTGCAGCATGCGTGAGGTGCAGACAGGGGATTGACTGAACCCACACAAAACATGGTCTCACACAGCATGTGGAGGGATCTGAAGGCATAGGGCATGAAGAGCACTAGGAGGCAACGCAACGAGATCTGTTTCCCATCCTCTCAGCCACTTTACTATTATTCTCACTTGCGCCCGCCACAACTGATACGACTGCCTTTAATCCTTCCTCTATAAGACACGAAGTACACATACTCAAGTGCCATCTTTCAAAAATAATCGAGTCATACGACTAAGATATTAAAGGAATAATACGAAGATGTTTCGTTATCATTTCAACATAAATGTTTGTTTCTTTAAACGTAGTTATTCTCTTGGTTCCTGCACGTAAATCTCAACATTATACTCTTCGAATAGAATTTTGGTCTATGTGGTATGTATCAAATCATCTAGTGATTTGTTTCCACATGCCCGTCAATTTCATGGTATGGCCCACCGCGACTTCTGTTAATATTTCCATCCCACAGTACTACTTGCATTCAACAATGGATGTGTTCTAATCTCTTACCGACTTTTTCCCGTTTAGTTACTCCTGAATGCCTTAACACATGTTTCGTCATATTGTTCCCTTCGTCTAGTGAGTGTTTCCTACATATTCCCTTGCTCACAGATTTAAAAACTTCTTCCTCAACTTAAGGACTATATTCGATTCTAGAAAACTTCTCTTGTCCAGAAATGCCTTTTCTTTTGCAGTGCTAGTCTGCTTTTTATATGCTGCTTAATCCGTCCGTCTTGGGTTTGCTACCTAGGTAGCAGAGTTTCTTAACTTCATCTACTTCGCTATTTCGTGATCCCCACTATGATGTTAAGTTTATTGTTGTTTTCGATTCTGCTACTTCTGATTAAGTTTACCTTCACCGATTTATTCACCTTACCCATTAGGCCTATTCATTGCATTTAGCAAGTTCTTTGCAAGAAAGGCAATAGGAGTAATCCACCAAAATACAGGCCCATATCATTAACATCGATATGCAGCAGGATTTTGGGACATGCATTGTATTCGAACCTTGTGAATTACTTCGAAGAATACTGTCTACTGACACATAATCAACACGGAATACAGAACATCGTTCCGGTGAAACACAAGTATCTCTTTCCACACTAGTAATGTTGAGTACTATGAACATGGGATTTCAAACTGATTCCGTATTTTTAGACCTCCAGAAGGCTTTCGACACCGTCCGTCACAAGTGGCTTATAACCAAATTGCGTGCTTATGGAATATCGACTCTGTTAAGAAGCTGTATTCGTTATTTCTTGTCAGAGAGAGTAACTGACGAAAAGTCATGGAATGAAACGGAAGTAATTTCTGGCACCCCCCAAGGTAGTGTTACAGGCCGTCTGCTGTCCCTTACTTGTATAAACGATATAGGAGACAATCTGCACAGCCGTCTTAGGTTATCTACAGATAGTGCTGTCGTTTAGCGTCTAGTAAAGTCATCAGATGATCAAAGCAAATTGCAAAACAATTTAGAAAAGAAATCTATACGGTGCGAAAATTGGCAGTCGACCCTAAATGATGAAATTTGTGAGTTCACCTGCACGAGTGCTAAAAGGGTCCGTTAAATTTTGGTTGCGCGATAAATCAATAAAATCTAAAGGCCTTGAATTAAACTAAATACCTAAAAATTACAATTACAAACAACTTAAAATGGAAGAAACACAGTGAAAATGTTGTGGGGAAGGTGACGCACAGAGATCGTGTTATTGGTAGAACACTAAGAAGGTGCAATGGATCTACTGAAGAGACTGTGTACACCACGCTTGTCCGCCCTCTTTTTGGTATTGCTGCACAGTGTCGGATCCTTACCAGATACGATTCTCGGAGTACACCGAGAAAGTTCAAAGAAGGGCAGCACTCTATGTATTACCGAGAAATAGGGGGGAGAGTGTTACAAACATGATACAGGATTCGGGGTGGACATCATTAGAACAAAAGCGTTTCTCGTTGGTGAGGGATCTTCTCACAAAATTTCAATCACCATCTTCCTCCTCCGAATTCGAAAATATTTTTTTTTGAAATGGTCATGGTTCATGGTGTGGGTTCCTGTAGTTGTGTCCTAGTTCATGAACCACGGGCAACGTATGAGTGGCCAAGTAAGTGGTCCCGACAGTCGGGATACCAGTTACTTTGGAATAAGGCTGGGCATCTCGGACATATTCTGAGTCGTGGTCACCTTTGTGCTCATACGGCAAAGACTACCAAATCCACCGGTTAGTCCCTCAGCCGTTAGGGATAAAACCCAATGGGACTCGGGGCAAGTAACGCTAGCAACCTGCTTCCCTGGTGCTTTAAATATGATGCTGGCAACAATCAGAGCAAAATGCCTCGGACCTTTGGAGGTGACGGAGTCCCACCTCTAACTGGCAAACCAGGGACTCCTAAGATACGACTTGGCTAACAAATGGTAATGAGATGGGGAGCTATTAATATCAATGGGGCTAAAGGACAAGGACAGTGTTTTGCTCATGGGTGATTTTAACGCCAGGATTAGAAATCGAACAGAAGGGTATGAAAAGGTTATGGGTAAATTTGGAGAAGATATGGAGGCCAACAGGAACGGGAAACAACTCTTGGATTTCTGTGCCAGTATGGGCTTAGTAATCACAAACTCCTTTTTTAAACATAAGAACATTCACCGGTATACTTGGGAAGGCAGGGGAACCAGATCTGTCATTGACATAATAACAGATCAGGAATTCAGGAAGGTTGTGAGGGACACACGTGTATTCAGGGGATTCTTTGATGACACTGACCATTAATTAATCTGCAGTGAAATTGGGATTGTGAGGCCGAAAGTGCAGGAGGTCAGGTCCATATGTAGGAGGATAAGAGTGGAGAAACTTCAGGATAAGGAAATCAGGCACAAGTACATAACAGCGATCTCAGAAAGGCACCAGTTAGTTGAATGTAGTCCATTACAGTCATTGGAAAAGGAATGGACAAGGTACAGGGACACAGTACTAGAAGTGGCTAAAGAATGTCTTGGAACAGTAGTGTGTAAAAGTAGGATGAAGCAAACAGCTTGGTGGAACGATACAGTCAAGGCAGCCAGTAAAAGGAAAAAGAAGGCGTATCAAAAATGGCTACATACCAGAACCCAGGTAGACAGAGAAAGTTATGTTGAAGAAAGAAACAAAGCCAAACAGATAATTGCAGCATCCAAGAAGAAATCGTGGGAAGACTTTGGAAACAGGTTGGAGACTATGGGTCAAGCTGCTGGAAAACCATTCTGGAGTGTAATTAGCAGTCTTAGAAAGGGAGGTAAGAAGGAAATGACAAGTATTTTGGAAAACTGCTGCTGAATCCTGTGGATGCCTTGGGCAGATGGAGGGAATATTTTGAAGAGTTGCTCAATGTAGGTGAAAATGCTATCAGTAATGTATCAGATTTCGAGGTAGAATGGGATAGGAATGATGATGGAAATAGGATCACATTTGAGGAAGTGGAAAAAATGGTCAATAGAATGCAGTGCAATAAAGCGGCTGGGGTGGATGAAATTAAGTCGGAACTCATCAAATACAGTGGAATGTCAGGTCTTAAATGGCTGCACAGTATAACTGAAATGGCCTGGGAGTTGGGACAGGTTCCGTCAGACTGGACAAAAGCAGTAATCACACCAATCTTTAAGCATGGAAACAGAAAAGATTGTAACAACTACAGAGGTATCTCTTTAATCAGCGTTGTGGGTAAAATCTTCTCAGGTATTGTTGAAAGGAAAGTGCGAGTATTAGTTGAGGACCAATTGGATGAAAGTCAGTGTGGGTTTAGGCCTCTTAGAGGTTGTCAGGACCAGATCTTTAGCTTACGGCAAATAATGGGGAAGTGTTATGAGTAGAACAGGGAATTGTATCTATGCTTTATAGATCTAGAAAAGGCATATGGCCGGGTTCCTAGGAGGAAGTTATTGTCTGTTCTACAAGATTATGGAATAGGAGGCAAACTTTTGCAAGCAATTAAAGGTTTTTACATGGAATGTCAGGCAGCAGTTAGAGTTGACAGTAAATTGAGTTCATGGTTCAGAGTAGTTTCAGGGGTAAGACAAGGCTGCAACATGTCTCCACTGTTGTTCATATTATTTATGGATCATATGTTGAAAACAATAGACTGGCTGGATGAGATTAAGATATGTGAACACAAAATAAGCAGTCTTGCATATGCGGATGACTTAGTTGTGATGGCAGATTCGACTAAAAGTTAGCAAAGTAATATTTCAGAGCTAGATCAGAAATGTAAGGACTATGGTATGAAGATTAGCATATCCAAAACGAAAGTAATGTCAGTGGGAAAGAAATACAAACGGATTGAGTGCCAAATAGGAGGAACAAAATCAGAACAGGTGGACGGTTTCAAGTACTTAGGATGCATATTCTCACAGGATGGCAACATAGTGAAAGAACTGGAAGCGAGGTGTAGCAAAGCTAATGCAGTGAGCGCTCAGCTACGATCTACTCTCTTCTCCAAGAAGGAAGTCAGTACCAAGACTAAGTTATCTGTGCGCCGTTCAATCTTTCGACCAACTTTGTTGTATGGGAGCGAAAGCTGGGTGGATTCAGGTTACCTTATCAACAAGGTTGAGGTTACAGATACGAAAGTAGCTAGGATGATTGCAGGTACTAGTAGATGGGAACAATGGCAGGAGGGTGTCTACAATGAGGAAATCAAAGAAAAACTGGGAATGAACTCTATAGATGTAGCAGTCAGGGCGAACAGGCTTAGATGGTGGGGTCATGTTACACGCGTGGGAGAAGCAAGGTTACCCAAGAGACTCATGGACTCAGCAGTAGAGGGTAGCAGGAGTCGGGGCAGACCGAGGAGACGGTCCCTGGATTCGGTTAAGAATGATTTTGAAGTAATATGAAGTGTATAAGGGGGGCTATGCTCCAGACTGAACGCTGAAAGGCATAATCAGTCTTAAATGATGATGATGATGATGATCGTCCTAAGTGGAAATATAAGATCGCTATAATACGAGGTGCATTCAAGTTCTAAAGCCTCCGATTTTTTTTCTAATTAACTACTCACCCGAAATCGATGAAACTGGCGTTACTTCTCGACGTAATCGCCCTGCAGACGTACACATTTTTCACAACGCTGACGCTATGATTCCATGGCAGCGGCGAAGGCTTCTTTAGCAGTCTGTTTTGACCACTGGAAAATCGCTGATGCAATAGCAGCACGGCTGGTGAATGTGCGGCCACGGAGAGTGTTTTTCATTGTTGGAAAAAGCCAAAAGTCACTAGAAGCCAGGTCAGGTGAATAGGGAGCATGAAGAATCACTTCAAAGTTGTTATCACGAAGAAACTGTTGCGTAACGGTAGCTCGATGTGTGGGTGCGTTGTCTTGGTGAAACAGCACATGCGCAGCCCTTCCCGGACGTTTTTGTTGCAGTGCAGGAAGGAATTTGTTCTTCAAAACATTTTCGTAGGATGCACCTGTTACCGTAGTGCCCTTTGGAACGCAATGGGTAAGGATTACGCCCTCGCTGTCCCAGAACATGGTCACCATCATTTTTTCAGCACTGGCGGTTACACGAAATTTTTTTGGTGGCGGTGAATCTGTGTGCTTCCATTGAGCTGACTGGCGCTTTGTTTCTGGATTGAAAAATGGCATCCACGTCTCATCCATTGTCACAACTGACGAAAAGAAAGACCCATTCATGCTGTCGTTGCGCGTCAACATTGCTTGGCAACATGCCACACGGGCAGCCATGTGGTCGTCCGTCAGCATTCGTGGCACCCACCTGGATGACACTTTTCGCATTTTCAGGTCGTCATGCAGGATTGTGTGCACAGAATCCACAGAAATGCCAACTCTGGAGGCGATCTGTTCAACAATCATTCGGCGATCCCCCAAAACAATTCTCTCCACTTTCTCGATCATGTCGTCAGACCGGCTTGTGCGAGCCCGAGGTTGTTTTGGTTTGTTGTCACACGATGTTCTGCCTTCATTAAACTGTCGCACCCACGAACACACTTTCGACACATCCATAACTCCATCACCACATGTCTCCTTCAACTGTTGATGAATTTCAATTGGTTTCACACCACGCAAATTCAGAAAACGAATGATTGCATGCTGTTCAAGTAAGGAAAACTTCGCCATTTTAAGTATTTAAAACAGTTCTCATTCTCGCCGCTGGCGGTAAAATTCCATCTGCCGTACGGTGCTGCTATCTTTGGGACGTATTGACAATGAACGCGGCCTCATTTTAAAACAATGCGCATGTTTCTATCTCTTTCATTCCGGAGAAAAAAAATCGGAGGCCTTAGAACTTGAATGCACCTCGTAATGTATGGGACACCAGAACTCACACGGAAAGATAGGCGTGTTCTCTTTTAGGGAGTGGAATAATAGAAAATTATTGTGAAGGTTGTTCGATGAATTCTCCGCCAGATACTTAAGTATGATTTGGAGAGTAGCCATGTAGATGTAGACAGTTCTACCAATGCACTGCGCTTTTATGCCTTGTGTACGCAATATTGCCACCATCTGTATCGGTGTACATCACCATCGCATACCCCAGTGTAGAGCGTGACCAGTAAATTGCAATCAAGAAGGCAGCACTTCAACTGCCTCTGCCCAGACAGGCGTCTAATGTGGGCAGCAGCTTGCGCAGGAAGAGGCCGTTTGCCACGGGCGAGGCATGACACGGCTACGTAGGTACGTGGCCCCAAACGGATTATATAGAGCGAGCGTGCTTTAGATTAACATGTTGGTGGTTGTTGGTGCTAATGTACTGCCACATAGAATTCATTCTGCCTCACATATCATCGTGCGATCTGGTGCGCGATTAAGGGTGATTGACGTTCTGGCTCATGCATCGGCTTACCCTTCCCGTCGGACTATGCCCAGCTCCGGGGCGTAATCACAGTATTTTTTAAAATTGTTTGGTACTTACTTACGTTTTTTGGAAATTATTTATCTGTGTCATTGATTGTAAATGGACTGGTGGTCACACCGGCCGCTAGATGATGATTGGTTTTGTTAATAAGCAAAATTCCTACAGGGACATTATACGTTATGAGACCAAGACGCTACTGTGCTTGATTGTTTTCTTGTTACTCTATGCCTATTTCGGCGAGACTGCCATCTTTAGGTTATACCAGCTGGTCTTGACATCAACGTGATGCCTCAGTTGCTGTCCCATTATTGTAGAAGTTTGCTCCATTGATGTTTTAGTAGCTATAGTAGATTTTAACTTTTACTGGGGAAGCTACACTGATAACTACTACAGCAAAAGTTTTACATCCACTATACAGCTTCAACAATATCAATAGAGCACAATTACACAATAATGGTACAGCAACGGAGACATCGATCTCATATGGATATCAAGACCAGCTCATATAACCTGAAGATGGCAGTCACGCCTAAACAGGCCTATAGCAAAAAACCGAATAATGGGAACGCAGAAGCGTCTTGGTCCCATAACATAATACATAATATTCATATATGACATATACGATGCAGAGGTTCCAGATGAATACAAAAAGTACCTACATTAAGAACTTGTACCTAGGTAGCAATCGTGACATTTTTAATGGTCGGTTGCAGCCATGCATGAATTCTTTAGGGTTTTTATCTCCTATAATTCCTGCTGGGGTATGTTATTCTAAAGCAGAGAGTTTACAGACCTCAAGCTCTCCAAGTAATAGTGCCTGGGGTTTCTATTGTTCTTGTTTCTTGTTACTTCCCCTGTGGTTAATAGTGTTGAATCTAACTGTTTTGGAGTAATTAACCTCTCATATAAATGCTTGCATCTCATTATTCATAATTAAAATTTCGTTTGCTAGAATTGCTTGGATCTTATCGTTTCTAAAGGAATTTATCTTGTGCCTGAGGTTATCGTTAAAAAAAAGTTCAAATGGCTCTGAGCACTATGGGACTTAACATCTGAGGTCATTAGTGCCCTAGAACTTAGAACTACTTAAACCTAACTAACCTAAGGACATCACACACATCCATGCCCGAGGCAGGATTCGAACCTGCGACCATAGCGGTTACACGGTTCCAGACTGATGCGCCTAAAACCGCTCGGCCACGATGGCCGGTTATTGTTAACAGACTAGGCAGAGCTTTATTTGTTTCCTTGGAAAATATAATGTGTTGAGATTTGTTTTTTAAGATAACCTGTGTGTGCTTTAGAAGTATCCGGTGGTGCTGTTATCTTGTTAGCTTGTACTGTGTAGCTTCCAAACATTGGATCACCTCTGGGGATGAGTCCTGTCCCCGGAAGCACTCCCGGTCACCAGCCTCACGGTTGCTAGCTTGAACATTTTGTATCTAGTGTTGTACTATTGAACTTTTAGTTTTGTTGTCACGCCTCAGAACCATAAATTTTTCTGTGCCGTGGATGGTGTCCAGTTTCACTGGTCCGGTCCTTCCCTCCCAGGTAGCCGCCACAGGGTGGCACGTCTTAGTGTTGTTTCTTCCCACATGGTCCAGGCGCCTTAATGAGACCTCCGCCTATGTTCAACGTCAGTGCACAGTAACTACTCCCAGACGTCAGATGACGACACCAGCATTGGAGGGTAGGTTAAAGCTTGTTGGTTGGACGTGGATGGTTCAAATGGCTCTGAGCACTGTGTGACTTAACTTCAGAAGTCATCAGTCGCCTAGAACTTAGAACTAATTAAACCTAACTAACCTAAGGACATCACACACATCCATGCCCGAGGCAGGATTCGAACCTGCGACCGTAGCGGTCGCTCGGCTCCAGACTGTAGCGCCTAGAACTGCACGGCCACTCCGGCCGGCGTTGGACACGGAAAACAGTCCAGTCGTCGTCCTGAAGCGGTAACGGAGCGATTCATCTGACATCCAAAAGAACATGATCATAGTCTTTAGGGTCAGTATGTAAACTTCCCGCGTGATTCGGTGGTTAATGTATTCCGCGCATGACAAAGGAGCACTATTCAAAACCTGCGCGGAGACAACAATGGTGCTTCACGGGCCACAGTTGATGGGGGTAAACGACGGCTGCGGAGATGTGGCACAAACGATAAACACAAGTAATCATCTATCCTTGGGGACCATGTACACCCCTGACTTTCCTCGGGAAGATGGCATCTACCAGCAGTACAATGCAACATGTCGCGTAGCAACTTGGTGAATTTACCATTCTCACCTGATTTAAACCCATCGTAGAAACTGTTAGGTCTCGATCTGGCTCTTCATGCCATGGATCCTCAGCCGAGAAACCTAGCACAGCTAGCTGTGGCTCTGGAGTCGCCACTCACGTCCATGTCGGTACCTTCCAGAACAACACTGACTCTTCCTGCACGTCTGAATGGGGTCCGCGCAGCAAACGGTGGTTATTCAGGCTTTTGACAGGTGATCACATTAATGTGACCGGGCAGTGTATTCTTGAAGATCTCCAGGTTACCCCTCATTTTCCAGATATCTTTAGGTTATATTGCACCCATTACTTTTCTAACAATCCGTCTCACAAGTATCTCTACTCTGTAAATCTTATAATTCATCGTTAAGCATTCACATGCATAAAAATTTTCCTGTTTTACCACTGTGGTATAGTGTCTACAACTTTTTATACAGATTTGTACCAATAGATATTTTTTGTCAGTTCATGTTCTATTTTCAAATTATTTCATCTTGCAACATCCGCTTCCACAGTCGGAATCGCCAACGCACAACTGGGCAGACGCGCTTGCAGCGGAGATGAACCGTTTCGAATCGTGGTGGTGCACAAAACTTTCGCTTTCAGTATTTGGCCGGCAAGGGTAGGAGAGGTTATCTGTCTTTCCACCTAAGGCCCGTACCTCAGTGAGATTTCCTCCATGAGATCCATAGTGCTGTAGACAACGACGCTCAAAGTGATGCCGTGTTCCTTGACTTCAGTGTGCCATTTGACACCGTATCCCACTGCCGTTTCAGGAAAAAAAATAAAATAAAAAAAAGTAGAGTTTAGCGAGTATCGATCCAGATTTTCGACTGAATTCAGGACTTTCACTCATTAATTCTTAAGTGTTCTTAAAATCCTAATGATGTCATTCTATAGTGGAGGGTTTACAGAACTCAGTCTCCAAGAAACATTACCTGGGGCTTAAATTATCCTTTTTTCTTGTTATTTACATCGTGGTTAATTTGTTTAAATCTCATTGTTTTGGAATAACTGACCCGTCTCTTAATTGCTTGGGTCTCATTATTCCTTATTAAAATTTCCCTGTGTGTAAATTGTTTGGATCTGATCGTTTCTAATCTTGTGCATGAGATGATTGTTAACAGACTATGCAGAGCGGTATTTCTTTCTTTTTAAAATATAATTTGTTGAGATTTGTTCTTTTAGGTACCTGTGTGTGTTTTAGAAGCATCCATTGATGCCGTTATCTTGTTACCGTGTAGTGTGTGTCACGTCCAAAAATTGGGAGACGTCTGGGTGTGACTCCTGTCCCGAGAGGTCATCAGCCCCACGGTTGATAGCTTGACCATTTTGTATCTAGAGTTGTACTATTGAACTTTTAGTTTTGTTGTAAATGTCACGCCTGAGAACAACAGATTCTTTTGTAATGGTGTAAGGTGTCCAGTCTCAATACTCCAGTCCTTCCCTTCTCAGATAACGACCACAGGCTGGCAGCATTTCAGTCGCTCAACACATCGCTGTTGAAACAAGACAAAATCGTCAGATGTAAAGGTAATTTACGGAGTACCCCAACGAAGTCTGATAGTATCGTTTACGTTGTACAGAAATGAACGAGTAGAAAGCGTCAGGAGCTCTTTAAGATTGTTCCCAGAAGTTGTGGTTGTCTATCAGAGTGTAGCAACGCCAGAAGACAGCATAGATTTAGAGAGTGATTCCATGGGTGATGTAGGGCTGGCAGTTGACTCTCAACGCAAATAAATATTACATATTGTGCATACATAGGAAAAGAAATCCACTAATGTGCAACTACACCAGAGGTTCCAAAACTATTTTTTCCCGGAGACCACTTTCAAAATTTTACTGTTTTGAGTAGACTCCCTGCTAGTAAATTTCTACTACATTGCTAAAACTCCTAAAAAATATCACGGTCTAGCCCCAACCCTACATTCGGAGTGGTAAAAAGAAAAAGAAAAATAGCACATTTTCTTGTGTCGTGTTTTTAAAATAATACTTATTATTATATACGATTAAAAATAAACATTTATAACGTACTAATCAACAATCGACAAAAAATCATCAATAAACTCTAAAATTCAAATAAACAATTTAAAAGATAGTCATAATTATAATGAGACGGATGTACTTGATGAATTGACAGTAAATTATGAACATTTCGCTTCAGTTTTGTATGGAATAACCTGAAGTCTCCCTTTTCTGTGATATTCAATCTGCTCTATTTTTTGTTAATAGGTTGATAACGACACTAAAACTTTTTTCGACAAGATATGACGAGGGGAACGCTATCAAAAGTTTTCTCGCAATTTCCCACAGCCCAGGATATTTTCCGGGTATTTCCGCCTGCAGTCAAAATGTTTGATAGCCTTTTTTAAATTTCACCTTCAGTTCGTCATTGGTGCTAAGCTCAAGTAGCTCCTCTTGTAATACCACATTCGCCACTTCCGTTTCATCAAACGGGTTTATGATCCATGGTGGTACTTCCATCGTTAGAGTATCTTCTAATCTATGTTTGATGTCATCATGCAGAGTAATTAAATGCTGAGCATATGTCTGAATATCCTCGTCAAGACATTTTGCCTGTGACAAGTTCAGAAACTGGGAGAATTTGCGCTGACTAACATTTTGCTTCATAAATTTCAATTTACCAAGAAAAGCTGAAATTGCGCTCTTTCTTTTTATTAAATTTAGGCTGTCCCCTTGTAACTGCAAGTTAACGTCATTAAATTTGTTGAACAAATCTCGGAAGTACGCAATGTCTGCTTTAAATTTAATCAGATATTCTTTTAAATCTGGATCTTTAGTTTCCAGAAATTCACTAACTGATTCGAAAAGTCAGTAAAACCTTGACAAACATGCACCTTTCGACAATCAGTGTACTTCAGTATGTAAGAGCAATCGTTGGAAATCATCATTTTCATCGCACAATAGTGCAAATAAACGGGTATTCATCACATTGCTTCTTATTTTGTTAACTGCGTCAGTCACAAATTGAAGTGACTGGTGCAATTTATCACCCAAATATTTCGCTAAAAGGTGTTGCCGGTGGATACCACAGTGAATTGCAGTCAGTCCTGGTGAGATTCCCTTAAGATGGCTTATAAACCCACGAAATCACCAGAACATGGCAGGAGCTCCATCTGCTGTCACCGAAATAATTTTTGTAAATGGAATCGATTTTTCCTCAAAAAAATCACTCAAGATATTAAATACTGATTCGCCTTTAGTGTCCTTTTTTAAAGATTTCGCGAATAGCAGCTCTTAGTTGATTTCTTCTTCCATAAAAATCGAACATCATCATCATCATCAGTTATCTGCTATATTAGCAGGTCCTTTGCCTCTCCATTTTCTGCGATCCATTGCTTCCTTCTTAAGGCTGCTGTATGTTGTACCGTCCATCATGTCATCCAGTATCTGGGATCTCTTCCTTCCTCGCTTCCTTTTCCCTTCTACATAATCTTCTAAAACTGTTTTTATCAGTCCGTCATTCTTTCTTAATATATGCCCAATCCAATTTCTTTTTCTTCTCTTTATTACATCTAGTAACTGTCTTTTCTCTCCCACTCTTCTCAGTACCTCTTCATTTTTTACTCTGTCCATCCAACTTATTCTTTCCATCTTCCGCCATGTCCAGATCTCAAAAGCCTCCAGTCTTTCTCTGTCTTTTTTCCTCATAGTCCATGTTTCAGCGCCATATAGAAGAACACTCCACACAAGACATTTTATGAGTCTCTTTCTGAGTTCTCTGTCCAGACCGCTGCAGAAGATTCTCCTTTTCTTATAAAACGCCTCTTTTGCCATTGGTATCCTTGTTTTAATTTCTGTGGTGCACTTCCAGTCGGTGTCTATCCTGCTTCCAAGATACTTAAAATTTTGCACCTGTTCTAGTGTTTCTCCATTCAGCACAATTTTTATTTCCTTATTTCTTCCTATTGTCAATACTTTTGTTTTATTTGTGTTAATTTTCATTCCATATTTTTTTCCGTTAGTTGCAATGGTGTCCACCAAATCCTGTAATTCTTTTTCCCCTGTGGCTAGAAGGACCATGTCATCAGCAAATCGCAAGCACCCTACTCTTCATCCTCCAATTTCTACTCCTTTGTCATCTAATGAGTATTGGTCAATCATATTTTCCAAGTACAGGTTGAAAAGAGTAGGTGATAAACAGCATCCTTGTCTTACTCCTTTCCCTAGTCTGATCCAGTTTGTACTTTCTCCTCTCACTTTTACTGAAACTTTTTGATTAAGGTATAATGAGTTTATAAGTCTTCTGGTTTTCCAGTCCACTCTCTTCTCCCTCATAATAGTCGCCAGCTTGTCCCAAACCACATTGACAAATGCCTTTTCTAAATCAATGAAGCACAAATATAGGTCTCTTCCTTTTTCAATAAACCTTTCTCCCAAGATTCGTAGGAGCCCTATTGCATCTCTGGTGCCCGTATTCCATCTAAAGCCAAACTGCCCCTCACCGAGATTCTCCTCTATTACTTTTTCAAGTCTTTTATTAATTATTCTTAACATCACTTTGGCTGCATGTGAAATGATGCTGATTGTCCTGTGCTCGCTGCATTTCTTGGTTCCTTGTTTTTTCGGTAATGGGATCATTACTGTTGTCAAAAAGTCCTCAGGCCATTCACCACTGTCATATATTTTATTACATAACCTCAATATTTCTCTTATTCCATTGTGGTTCAAGCATTTTAGTATTTCTCCCGGTATTGTATCTGTACCTACTGCTTTACCATTTTTCATTGCAGCAATGGCAGACTTTACTTCTTCCATTATGATGGTCGGTCCTTTCTCTTCATCACTTACACTGTTGTGTGATTCAAGTTCGAGAGTTTCTGGTTTGCTATTTGTGTCATACAGCTCTTTTATACTGTATATTCTTCCCATCTCTGGAGGACATCGTCACGATCTTTGTACACTACCTCTTCGTCTTTACTCAAAATTTCCATAGTAGCACTTCCTGCTCTGTTTTGTTCCCATGTCATAGTCTTTACTCTGTTGTATAGTAAGTCGTATCTTCCCTTCCTGTCCAGTTCTTCAATTTCATCACATACCTCTTTTAGCCATTTTTTCCTAGCCTGCTCTGTTTCTCTACGCAGTTCGTTATTTAACCTTCGGTTCGGTATATCTTTCTTGCATCTTCAGTGTTCTTGTTTTTCAATTTTCTTCTCTCCTCCATCTTGGAAATCATTTCTTGTGTGACCCATGGTTTTTTTAACCTTTTCCCTTTTACATATCCTATATACATACGCCAATAATAATAACTTCATTATAAGGTAAAGCTGACTCGTCCAGTTGAATAGAAAAATGAGCGGTCTGCAGATAATTACAGAAGAAGCTTTCAATATCAGAGATCATTTCTTGAATACGTCTTCGTACAGTGTTGTTACTTAAAGAAATTCTTCTGAGTAGGTCAAATGAAGGTTTGTACAGAACAGTTCTTAAAACCTCTTCAATAGCGGGTAAATTAACTGTTCTGCGATGGTATGCCGTGTTCCAGATTTCGCTATGCAATATATTGTAAGAACCCGCACGTGATCTCGTTACCTTGAGATGTTGAAGCGAACATACTGTCCACGGTGGGCCTCTTTTCATATTATCCCTTCGATGTTTGAAAGTATTTCAAATATCTACCTATTTCATCTGGATGACACCTTGTTAGATGATCTTCGGGCTTTGATGGTTTCATAGAGTCACTGCTCAAAACTTTGTTGCATAAAAGACATATGGGCAATCGTTTGTCTGCCTTTGATGGAAGAAAACCATATTTCTAAAAATGAACACTGTATTGTTCACATTTCTTCTTAGGTTCAGCCATTTTTCGTATCAGTTGTAACTTATAAAGAACGAAAAAAATTCTTTTATTAACCATGAGGAGATTTGAACAGGATATGGCTATTTTAACAGAATAGAATAGAATTAATTATTACAATGAAGAAACCAAAATGCTAGCGGGAAAGCTATTTTTAATTGATAAAAATCAATAAACTGCTAAGACCCATTGTTTAATCGTCGAAGATTTAGCAGCCACGAGATTAAATAGCCGGTTTTTAATTAATGAGTAAAGGAAATATAACCTAAGCATAGATTCTCTTAGAGGACTTTAATATTATTTATTTGTACTGCACTCAATAAGAGCAACGCCTTATTGATTAGTACTGATTCTAATTGTTAGTACACACAATAAGACTGAGAAACTGGAAAATCTATTTGTTACAAATTTAGTATATCGCTAACAAATGGGCAGTTGCTTAATTTTTTTGGCACTGGAAAACACAGACATCGATTCACTCATACTTTTATTCTCAAAATTCCCGAAACAAGTGAGTAATATTTTGTCCTTGGCATTCGTATTTATATTAGTGATGCTTGCAAGCACAGCACAAGTCGTATTTCGTCCCTTTACACGTCTAAGCAAGCATTCCGGTCGAGCGTGCGCGCGGACGGCACTTTTCAAGTCTCTACATGCGTTGTACTGAATATCGAATATGCTTGTTTTTACGAGTAGCAGCCCTGACCTTCTCAAAATACACTAGGTACTCAAAAAAAATTAGGGCGGTTAAAATTTTTCGTAGACCCCCAATTACAACATGTGAACCGCCATTTTTTTCACGCCAACCTGGACCCCCGCCTGGTATCCCGTGAACCCCTGGGGTCCACCTGGACCACTTTGGGAACCACGTAACTACATTATTAGTGACAAACTACTGCAGGTAGTACCTACCATTAAATATCTAGGAATAACTATCCAGAGTGACCTTAAGTCGAATGTCCATCTAAAACAAATAATAAGAAAAGCTGATCTCAAAGTGAGATTCACAGGGGCAATCTTAAGGAATTGTTAAAGTATCCACGAAGGAAGTGGCTTAAAAAGCACTTGTTCGATGGACTCTTGAGTTTCTTAAGGAACCTAGGATCCTTACTAGGTAGGACTGATAGAAGAGATAAACAAGGTCCAACGAATAGCGACATGGACCGTTTACTTGGCGCGAGAGCGAGAGCGTTACACAGATACAGACGTTACAAGAGAGGCGTTGTGCTTCACGAAGAGATTTACTGCTAAAATTTCGAGAGAGCACTTTCCGGGAAGAGTCGGATAACATATTACTTCCTCCCATATACGTCTCGCCAAATGCTCACTACGAGAAAATACGAGTAGTTAGAGGTAATATAGAGGCTTCCCGACAATCATTTTTCCCACATACCATTCGCGTGTGGAACAGGGGAGGGGGGATCAGTTAGTTGTACCAGAAGTGCCCTCCGCCACACACCGTCAGGTGGATTCCGGGGTATGACGTAGATTGTATCCCAAACCTCTCCGCAGTGTCTCATAAGTGAAGGGCACGTGACAACGTTGATGGTGATCCGTTTGTCGGATGGGGATGTTAAGCCGGTGGTTCCCTTGGTGCGGTTAGGAGTACGCTATGTGCTGGCACCGGATTTCACCTTCCCGCTTTTCTCGTCTTCATTACGCTACAAAAAATCAAAACACAATACTACACTATATATCCATCCATTACACTCTCCTACACTTCACTAATACACACACGACACAACTCTCACACATCCGAGAGGAAAGGAGCCATAGAGGAAGAGCTCTCCTGCTGCTAGACGGATGGACCCACACTGTATGGTATTCCGCCTAACAGTGCCATAAGACATTCGCTTTTTTAACTTTTACATCTATTGCATACTTTTCTCGTTCATTCTGCACGGTGGTTTCTTCAAGATATTTGTATTCACCATATCTCCCTATTTTATCTATTGATGTTTTGGTGCATGTTTTGCGTTTGTCAAGATTTTTTATTCAACTGAAATCCTGAGACCAGTTCTACACGCAGTTTTTTCTGAAAGATCAAGTTGAGTAACTACTTCTGTCAGATTTTCTGAAGGTATTACCAAACCTTCAACAAGAGCCAGACAGTTTATCTCATTCCCATTCATTCATCTCTTTTTCCAGAATCATTGGTTCATCTTTGTGGTTTGTTTAGCAGCAAATTCCAGATATTTGATGACTTTTCTTCAAGACGTAGTCAAACGGTAAAGGTGATAAGCCATCATCTACAATGATAAATCGTTATATTTTCAAAGTTTCAAAAAACACGAACTTTGTCTGTTGCGTGTCTTAGGTCAAGCGTTACGATTGGAAATGTGCTATATAGTTATGATGGTACCACCGTGTATAGAAATTGCGAGGGACTGTGCTAGGTTGCCAAAAGTGCCCCCTTCTACGGTTATGTAAGGCAGTTACACTGTTTTGAGTCATGACATCGATATACGTCTGCCATTTTGTGAGAATTAATTACGAATAATAATAAGATTGAAGTTGGGATCATGGAACACACAGTATCGTAGTAAACATATCAGGAAACGGCTGTGGTTCCTTTTTTATTAATATTTGATATGAATCTTTGTTCTATCAATGATATTTATTCCTGAAGAGATAAGTGGAAATTTCACTTTACATGACATTTTGGCAGCGGCTATTACGCCAGCAGATCTACGCTGGTGAATTTACTGTAATTTGACGAGAAATATCATAACGACATACGTTGTAGTTGGCAAAGGGCAGAGGGAATGAGCGAAGCCATTACAACTTGTTTTACGCTCTTTTAATAAATCATGTGTCGTACTAAGGGAAGTTAGAGTTAACTGATAAGCCACAGAGCTTAGAGAGATCGTCATTAACAGAAAAGTTAACGAATTGGGAAGTCGTTCATTTCAGAGTGGCTTCTCCGGTATTAAGCTTGTAAAGTTGAAAGCAGCGGAATTAAAGAAGAGGCATTTTGAATTTATTACGGAGAATTCCGCTGACAGCCGGTGAACAGAGTAGCATCGATTATTCAGGATGATTTCGTTCCCCGGAGACGAAGTTTAAACTCGGAAGAAGCTGTGCGGAAACTCCCCCGCCGCCATAAATTGAAGAATGAAGTCTTTATGGAGTCAGAGAACTTCGTAGACGCCTGCGTCAAGACACAGCCTTCCGTTACTAATTCCACCACAGACAGTCATCATTCGATCATTGGGGGCTCTCTGGGCTTCATGTAATGTTTTGGTGCGGTTCAGATAGGTGCCCTGTGCGAAATTTTGTTGTAAGAGTAGCGCGGTTCAAATGTTCTTGTGAAGCTATTGTTTGCATATGTGCTCTTTCGACCTGGTAAGTCTCGGCATGCACCGGAATTATGACCCTATTATCAGTAATACTTGCAACAACCCTACCCCCCCCCCACCCCGTCTTCCGTTTTTCAACTGCCTCTACCGACCTTCTCTCATCAAGACCCTTCTTTCTCTACACACGCGCACACACACACGCTCACGCGCCGAAGATTTCAATTGAAAAGCGCAGGCCTTCACAGAAAAAGCTTTCTTATATGTAATATTTATAGCCTGACCTACAAAAATAGCGCGCTGTCTACGTGAAGTGATGTTCTAAGTCGCAATGCAGGCTTGTTGCCAAGTACGCGTGGACAGAAACGGTTGTGATGCTGCGTACAACCTACAGGTGCTGCCGTCACTTTCTTCTGTAATGGTCTATCGGACAATTATATCGCTCATATTAACAGTGTATATATTTTTCTGAACACGCTCAAGATGGTCAGTTTCCAAACGTTCTATGTCATATTTGTCCGATAAGATAAATCTGAAATACTGCCTGGACGTCGATGAGCAGATTTGCGTAAGAACATCGAAGATCATCAGTACCAGTTTGGTGGTATGTAACGAAGAAAAAATTGTGTAGTTAGAGAAAATGACTACAGGAATAAAAAAAGGCAGCTGTGAGAAAGCCAAAGATAACTAACGTAACCCACCAATAGATTCCACCTCTCAAATCCTTTCTGAATTATTAGAGGCGACGACCCTACACGGCTGATCTTGTACATAGTTATGCAAGTGTGCAAATAGTTCAGTTAATAGGGGAGCAAGACACAGCTTTACGATTAGAATATCTCATAAAATAAACCATATCTCATTAAGGGACTACACTGTACCTTATACGCTTCTACATGGAACCTAAACGATGAACATCGCTCTTTATGTGTATAGTACACATGTGTCCTCCGTATTTTCAGCTTCCCCATAAATTAGTACAAACGATATCTGCTTCCCGCTGTAGATTTGAACTAGTAGAACACAATAGGTTAAATAATTGGTGCCGTAGTGCATTTGAGTGCGTCGCGAGATAATAGCCTCCAGAATGGCGTGAACAATATGGTAGGGAATGAGAAGATTCTCTGCAGAATCGTCGAGGGAAGACAGGACACCTATTAAGACATTAGGAAATAACCTCGATGTTATTAGAGGGAGCTGTAGAGGGTAAAAACTTTAGAGGAAGATAGAGGTTGGAATACATCCAACATCCAGCGAATAATTGAAAATGCAAGTGCTACTCTGATATGAAGAGGGTGGCACAGGAGAGGCATTACTGGAAGGCCACATCAAACCAGTCAGAAGACTGATGACTGAAGCGTCTCATCGAAACATTTTGTTAGTTATTGCGCCTTCATTCTGAAGTGTTCTGAAGCAGCGCTCCAGAGCAGTCTACCCAGCACAAACCCTTTTCATGTCTGCATGACAACTACAACCAAGTGAATCTGCTTACTGTGATCTCCGTATCGAAATTTTACTATACCCTCTTCCTTCCATCACCGAAATGAAAATTTCTTGGTGCCTCAAAATGTGTCCTACCAACCGATCCTTCATTTTTTAGTGAAGTTATGCTTCAATATCTGTTCTCCTCTCTGTACCAGGAATCCGATCTTATCCATCTTGTTTTGATCATTCTTCTGTAGTACCGCGTTTCAAAAGCTTCTATTTGTCCTCACTGTTTACCCCACACGCTTCAGGTCACGCTCTACACTAGTAGTATCAGAAGTGACTTCTTAATATTGAAATTTATATTAGACGTTGAAATATTTCTCTTTTTGAGAAAAGCATTTATTGCTATTGACAGTTTACATTATATATCCTCCCCACTGCCCACATAGGCAATATCATCTACTACATTTAGTAACTCATTTGCTACGCTGATTCCCTTAGCATGACCTGATGTATAACGACTACACATAAATACCTTCGTTTTACTTTTGTTAATGGTCGTTTTATTATAATTATAGTGATTAGTACTGAAGATGTTGGTGTTGCCTTGGTACCGCTTCACAGACGGAATCTGACTTTTCAGTTGACCAGAAGTCAAATTTTGTACTGTAATGTTGTAATGTGCTCTCACAAACAAGGAGAGCTGCTTAAAAACAGAGCAAAAAGTGGCTGCCAGCAACAACGTTGTTAGGAAGCTGATAGTAACAACATGGGTAGCACAGCCAAATACAGTGCGTATATCCAGATTAGCCTATGCTACTCTGCAGCTGAGTGAGTATGCTTGGCCAGTATGGTGCAGATCCACACATGCCAAGAAAGTTAATGTTGCTCTGAACGAGACATGTCGTATCATCAGGGTTTGTCTGAAAGCCGCATCTGTGGAAAAACCCTGCACTATTTATCAGGCTTAGCCCCTCCGGAGATCCGACGGGATACAGCAGCACGAAATGAAATGAAAAATATGACATGCAAAGCCCACCAACTACATGGCCATCAACCGACACAGCAAAGACTTCTGTATAGAAAGAGCTTTCTTCGCAGTACAGAAGCATTCGACGACTCTCCACACCAACACCTGAGAAGAGACGGCGGGCTAGATGCCAGTATCTGGAGGAGTGGCTGAGTCCACAAGAAGCTCTTCCCGCAGGCCACACAGAGGAATGTTCCACATGGAAATCACTTAATCGCCTACGCTCCTGTGTCACAAGATCGAAGAGCAACCTGCAGGGGTGGGGGTTCCACGTGGACTCTCTCAAGTGCGACTGTGGAGGTGCCGTGCACACAGTTGGAGGTAATGTGAATTGTAGCAGGTCATCACATCTGCTGCAATGAACGTTACCTCCATCTGTGTGCACTATGGAAGATCTTGTAAATACTACTCAGAGTGCACTGGACGTTGCTAAATTTTGGGCATCCATTGTGTAGTTAAATTAACCAATGTTTGCTAATATAACGAAGCCACACACTGCTCGCGGTCATGCCGTTTGTTGCTCGTCGTCTTGTTATTATGGTTCTGTCCCTTCGTTTTTCTTTAAATTCGATTTACTGGCGTCACTAGGTTGCTGGTTTGTACCCCGTGAGTGGCAGCAGCAGCGCTCGTCGATAAGTGCACTGTCGTACTATCTCTGGATCGATCGTTAGTACAGGGCTGTTACAAATGGTTGAAGCGATTTCATAAATTCACTGTAGCTCCATTCATTGACATATGGTCACGACACACTACAGATACGTAGAAAAACTCATAAAGTTTTGTTCGGCTGAAGCCACACTTCAAGTTTCTGCCGCCAGAGCGCTCGAGAGCGCAGTGAGACAAAATGGCGACAGGAGCCGAGAAAGCGTATGTCGTGCTTGAAATGCACTCACATCAGTCAGTCATAACAGTACAACGACACTTCAGGACGCGAAGTTCAACAAAGATCCACCAACTGCTGACTCCATTCGGCGATGGTATGCGCAGTTTAAAGCTTCTGGATGCCTCTGTAAGGGGAAATCAACGGGGTGGCCTGCTGTGAGCGAAGAAACGGTTGAACGCGTGCGGGCAAGTTCCACGCGTAGCCCGCGGAAGTCGACGAATAAAGCAAGCGGGGAGCTAAACGTACCACAGCCGACAGTTTGGAAAATCTTACGGAAAAGTCTAAAGCAGAAGCCTTACCGCTTGCAATTGCTACAAGCCCTGACACCCGATGACAAAGTCAAACGCTTTGAATTTTCGGCGCGGTTGCAACAGCTCATGGAAGACGAAGCGTTCAGTGCGAAACTTGGTTTCAGTGATGAAGCAACATTTTTTCTTAATGGTGAAGTGAACAGACACAACGTGCGAATCTGGGCGGTAGAGAATCCTCACGCATTCGTGCAGCAAATTCGCAATTCACCAAAAGTTAACGTGTTTTGTGCAATCTCACAGTTTACAGTTTACGGCCCCTTTTTCTTCTGCGAAAAAAACGTTACAGGACACGTGTATCTGGATATGCTGGAAAATTGGGTCATGCCAAAACTGGAGACCGACAGCGCCGACTTCATCTTTCAACAGGATGGTGCTCCACCGCACTTCCATCATGATTTTCGGCATTTCTTAAACAGGAGATTGGAAAACCGATAGATCGGTCGTGGTGGAGATCATGATCAGCAACTCATGTCAAGGCCTCCACGCTCTCCCGACTTAACCACATGCAATTTCTTTCTGTGGGGTTATGTGAAAGATTCAGTGTTTAAACCTCCTCTACCAAGAAACGTGCCAGAACTGCGAGCTCGCATCAACGATGCTTTCGAACTCATTGATGGGGACATGCTGCGCCGAGTGTGGGAGGAACTTGATTATCGGCTTGATGTCTGCCGAATCACTAAAGGGGCACATATCGAACATTTGTGAATGCCTAAAAAAAACTTTTTGAGTTTTTGTATGTGTGTGCAAAGCATTGTGAAAATATCTCAAATAATAAAGTTATTGTAGAGCTGTGAAATCGCTTCAGTCACTTGTAATAACCTTGTATTTCCGGGTCGTCGTCTGTCGGGAGTTCAGTCGGGATGGAGCTCCAGTGAGGTCTGCACAGCCAGTACTCGCCCGACCGCTGGGGACACACATGCACTGTGCGACGGAAGGAGACTTGAGCAGGGACGACCGTTGGTTGGTCGTTCGGTCGGTCGTCTCATCGGGCGATGTGTATTTGGTCTTTTGACCGTTTCTGGGCCTCCTCAGTTGGCCATATTGCCGGACGTGGGACGGTTCTTTCCTCGTGCAGAGATGTCATCGCCGATGGGGAAGAGTTACCTCTGACAAGGGAACCTCCTCATCGCACCCCCCTCAGGTTTAGTTATAAGTTGGCACAGTGGATAGGCCTTGAAAAACTGAACACAGATCAATCCAGAAAACAGGAAGAAGTTGTGTGGAACTATGAAAAAAATTAGTAAAATATACAAACTGAGTAGTCCATGCGAAGATAGGCAACATCAAGGATAATGGGCGTCAACGAGGGCTGTGGTCCCGTGGTTAGCGAGAGCAGCTACGGAATGAGAGGTCCTAGGTTCAAATCCTCTCTCGAGTGAAAAGTTTAATTTTTTATTTTCAGTTTATGTGACAAACTCTTATGGTTTCATCACTTTTTTGGCAGTGAGTATCACATCCACAAGGAAACCTAAATCGGGAAAGGTAGAAGAATATTTTTACCCATTCACTAAGTGTACAAGTTAGGTGGGTCGACAACATATTCCTGTCATGTGACGCACATGCCGTCACCAGTGTCGTATAGAATATATCAGACGTGTTTTCCTGTGGAGGAATCGGTTGACCTATGACCTTGCGATCAAATGTTCTACGTTCCCATTGGAGAGGCACGTCCTTTCGTCAACTAATCGCACGGTTTTGCGGTGCGGTCGCAAAACACAGACACCAAACTTATTACAGTGAACAGACACGTCAATGAACGAACGGACAGATCATAACTTTGAGAAAATAAAGAAAGTAAAATTTTGAGTTGAGGCAAGACTCGAACCAAGGACCTCTTGTTCCGCAACTACTCACGCTAACCACGGGACCACGGCGCTCCCGAGATCAGATTCTCCTTGATGTTGCCTATCTCGCACATGGACTACTCAGTTTGTATATTTTATTAATTTTTTTCATAGTTCCACACAACTTCTTCCTGTTTTCTCGATTGATCTGTGTTCAGTTTTTCAAGGCCTATCCACTGTGTCAACTTATAACTAAATCTGAGGGGGGTGCGATGGGTAGGTTCCCTTGTGAGTGATTGGGTCCGAGACAGTGTGCCCGAGTCACCGTGTCTCCGAGTTCCGAACGGACATCGATTTGTGTCGGGTAGGAGCTGCAGTGAGCTCGGGACAGCCAAGACTTGCCCGACCGTTGGCGACACTCATAACTTGAGTGGGGATGACCTTGATTGGTCGTTCAGTCGATAGTCTCATCGGACGACGTGTATTTAGTCGGCCACCGCTTATGGAAACTCTGTGTGTATGAGACTTGCCATTTCTCCTTGTTGTTTCACTGTGATTGCTTTTAGGATTGTCGGAGTCCTTGGTGCAAATGTTTACGTGGGACTGTGTGTAGCTTCTGTGATTCCGCTGAGCAGTTGAATGCTGTCTGTGTACTCGAGTAGCCAGTCGGTCGGTTGCGAGAGAGGGAATTGATTAGGTTGTTGGTTGGTTCGTCAGCCGTCCCTAGGTCGTGCTGCCACCCGAATATTTAGTGTTACGCTTGGCTGTCTGTCTCACCTAAACTGTTGTTAGAGTTTCCTTCCCAGGCCGACCCTTGGAACACTTCTGAGCACCACTGTTTGTTGTTTATGATTGTTATTTTATTTGGTCGCAGGTGTATTAATATTGTCTGTTTTATGTTTAGTATATGGCCGTCAGCCGAACTTCATTACAACTTTAAGATTAGGCCTTCAGCCGTGTTTCATTTAAAATTCTTGTTGCTGCGCATTTAGGCCTTCAGCCGAGTTTGTTTCAGAATCTGTGGCTTTAATATGTAAATCTTTGTCTGTAAGGTTTCTCTTTATTATCTTGAATTCCTGAAACAGCCTTCAGCTGTGTTCTGTAAGCGTTTATCTTAAGGTTGTCTTTAAATATTCTTGAGTTATTGCTTGGGCTTTCAGCCGACAAGATACTTCAACTTTTCTTAAGATGTTTTTCTGTTGTACTGTGTAAAGGTTTATCCTTAAAGTCTCTCCTTTACTACGTAAAGAAAATTTTCTTAATTGGGCTTCTAGCCGAAGAATTAAGTTGAATTTTCCTTAATATGGCCTTTAGCCAGAATTTGTAAATGCTTGGTTTTCAAAGAATTTCCTGAGCTGATCTGAAATATTATTTCGGCCTTTAGCCGAGAAGATATTGTAATTTTACTTAAGTAAGGCCTTCAGCAGTTACTCTAAATCCTGGTGTTTTAAAAGCAATCACTTAAATTTATTCTGGAAAAGTTACTTGGGTCCTCAGCAGTGAATTGATGTTTGTTGTCGTAAAGAGAATGGTTCAAAAGGCTCTGAGCACTATGGAACTTAACTACGGAGGTCATCAGTCCCCTAGAACTTAGAACTACTTAAACCTAACTAACCTAAGAACATCACACACATCCATGCCCGAGGCAGCATTCGAACCTGCTACCGTAGCGGTCGCGCGGTTCCAGACTGTAGCTTCTAGAACCGCTCAGCCACCCTGGCCGCCTCTTAAAGAGAAAACTGTGCATTGGTTTGAGGAATAAAGTTGTGTGCGTGTTGTTGTATAACTAACAGTAATTGACCTTGGCCCCTTTCCAAAACCTGAACCGCTCTGTCCTGCGAAACCAGATTTCAGTAACCTATGTATATATAGACAACAAAAAACGCCAACTACAAACTGAAAAATTCTGGACTAAACTTGAAGATGTCATGGCCAAAATTCCCCGGGATGATATCAAAATCTTAATGGGAGATTTCAATGCACAAATTGGCAGAGAGAAAGAACACCAAAAAACTGTAGGAAAATATCCAGCGCACAGATTCACCAACAGAAACGGACTGAGATTTATTGAACTATGCCAACAAAATAATCTAAAAATAATGTCTACATCTTTGAGAAAAAAACCTAGAAAACAAAGGACCTGGAGGTCCCCCATACAAGAGATCGGCGAATATCAGATTGACCACATTGCCATCTCCTATTTCGTACAGAAAGAGATCCATGATGTCCAAGTCCGCAGAGGGGCGAACATTGACTCAGACCACTACTTAACACGCAGTATAGTGAAATTCACCCCAAAAAAATTCTATCCGAAGAAAACACACATGATGAAATTTGACACACGAACAATCAAAGAAACCAATCTGAAGGAGGAGTGGGAAAAGGAACCAGCTGACTCTTGGGAAAAATTTCGAACAAAAATTACAAAGAAGGCAAAAGAACTGATCCCATTGAAAAAGAACACAAAACACCCCTGGTGGGACTCTGGATGTGAAAAAGCGCTGGAAGAAAGAAAGAAAGCCTTTCTGAAGTATAACAGTAAAAAATCCCCAGAAAATCTAGATCACTTCCACAACACCAGAAGACAAGTGGCAAAAACAATCAGACAAGTCAAGAGGAAGTACCTCAAGGAACAGTGTGAGTCTATTGAAGAAAATTTCCGTAACTATAATGTTCGAGACTTCTATAAGACCTTTGCTGGGAGAATCAATGGATACAGCTCACGAAATCTATGTTTCAGAAAACCAGATGGAAAACTATCGCTCACAAATCGGGAAAATTGTGAGGAGCTGGCGAGATACTTTTCCGTACTCCTCAATTGCCCTGAACCTTCTTCAACATTCCCTCAAGAAACTGCTGTCTACACAAATCCAGAATCCCTACCACCTACACTAGAGGAGATCCAAAGACATATTCATAGACTGAAAAACAACAAGGCATCCGGAGAAGATAATATCACTGCAGAACTACTTAAAAATCTTGGACCAAATTCTCTCAAAGAACTCACTCAAATCATCACAGACATTTGGCAGACAGAAAAACTACCAGAAGATTGGAAATGCGCCCTAATTCATCCACTGCATAAAAAGGGAGACATGGCAGATATAAACAACTATCGAGGAATCTCCCTTCTCCAAGTCACTTATAAAATCCTCTCAGCTTGTCTTCTTCAACGAACACAAGAACAACTCGAACACAGTATTGGTGAATACCAAGCTGGCTTTCGCCCTCACCGATCCTGTGCAGAACAAATTTTCAATTTGAAGACAACACTAAAATACAAAGCAGTCAGAAACAGTCCGATCATTTGTTCCTTTGTTGATTTCGCAAAGGCTTATGATTCAATCGATAGGCAATCTCTCTTTATTATCCTTGAGGAGCTAGGACTCGATCCGAAAACCCTAAACCTTATCAAAGAAACGCTCACAAACACAACTTCTAAGATAAAATTCCTGGGTGAAATATCAGAGCCCTTCCTGATCAAAACCGGCGTCAGACAAGGTGACGGCTTGTCTCCACTCCTCTTCAACCTTGTCTTAGACAAAGTCATCCGAGAATGGGAAAAAGAACTGAAGAATCAAAATTACTGGAAGCCTATACAACTAGGAAGATCGAAAGATGGTATTAAAATTTCATGCTTGGCATTTGGAGATGACGTGGCCATTCTAGCAGAAAACGAGACCACAGCAATTAAACAGATAGACATTCTCAAAGAATGCGCCGAAAAAGTTGGGCTACAAATTTCCTTCCAAAAAACCAAATTCATCTGCTCAAAATTTGAAACTCAAAAACTGACTACAAAATATGGACAAATTGAGAGAGTTCCATTCTTTAAATACCTAGACGAGGTCCTAGAACCCACAGGGGGAAAGAAAACTGCACAAAAAGTTCGACTGCAAAAACTTAAAAGAGCATACTGGAAAACCCACAACATCTACAATAAAAAGTGTCTCTCCATTCACTCAAAAATACGACACTACAATACAGTAATCAAGCCCGAAGCACTATATGCCAGCGAAACACTCACACTCCATAGAAAAGGCGACCTGGAAGGCATCCTGAAAGAGGAACGCAAAATTATCAGAAAGATTCTTGGCCCAAAAAGAACTGAAGATGGATACAGGTTACAGTCTCGGAAAACTACAGAAAAATTATCTAACCTCGCCGCAGACATCCGGAAAAGAAGACTAAAATTTTACGGTCATATCCACAGACTCCCAACACCCAGACTCTCCCACAAAATTTTAATATACATTGAAAAATTGAAAACCATACCCTGGATAAAAGAAACCAAAACAGATCTAGCAAATGCACAAATAAATTCTTCAGAAGTTATAAACAGAAATTTACACAGGCAAAAAATCAATAGTTGGGAAGTACAACCCGAGAATGAAGTTTGCAAGAGACAGGGGACAAAATGGACAGAAGAAAGAAAGAGAATTCATGGGGAAAGAATGAGAGAAGTTTGGAGAATTAAAAAATTGAATCGGAAAAGCTTTGCGTGATCCGTATGGGTCCAATCGCACATAATAATAATAATAATAATATATATATATATATATATATATATATATATATATATATTTCTTTTACTGGTTTAATTTATAAACCTTAATGTATGTAGTAATGTAATGCAGCAACGTATGCAATAATGTTTTAGTTTGCTCCTGACACGAAATAAATAAAAATAATTAAAATAACGATTCATTTCCAATAATAAAAGACAAGTTTATTTACTGGAGCTTTCCACATATTTTGCAATGATTGTGTCGGGAGATTCACGCAGATGATAACATGACTGCTTCGCTGTCTGCATATTTCCTACTCACAGCTCATATGTCTTACTTAGGGAAAAAAAGCTTAAACAGGCGGTTGGCTTGCTTATATACATTATAGCGTTTCACATAATTTATTTCTCTTACGTTAAATGCAATTTCCATAACGTAGTTTGTACCAGATAGCGTATAGTTTTCTGTTTAAATAATACCTAGTAAAAGATTTTAAACGATAAAAATTTACGTAAGATGTTTACTAACATCGACTAACGAGTTTGGCTAATATTGACAAAATAAGAAAAAAGACAATTTAATACCAAACACCGGAAAGGTGCTATAAGTACTTACCAATGCATAAAAAAATATTTTCTCCAGAAACAGTCCCTCGCCCATATTATGGCATTGCTGTATGGTCCCTCAAAAATACTCAATTTAAACGTACAAACAGATTGAAACGTTGTTACCCCTCATGAAACTTAATAGTATATTGATAAAGTATGTTACGTTACTTTTCAACTACATGTTGCAAGAGATGTCGGTGTAATCCGCAGTATCGTTTGTGAGACATTAATACGAAGCTTCTCATACGTACGAAATGTAATTTCCATAATGAAACACATAGCACGTGGATTTTAAACTAATTTTAGCAAGTTCCCACATAAGTAATGTAATTTCCATAATGAAACAGGTAGCACGTGGCTTTCAAACTAATTTTAGCGCATGTAGGATTTCAAACAGCCGAAGATATTGATTATTTACGATGTTGACTGTCGTGTATAATGAAATGATAATTTCTAACCCAAGCATTAGTTGCAAAGAATACATATTCCCTAATACACGGGCATTTCATACATAATTTTTAAATATATATTTAAACTTCAGGTCACATAGACGGTATTTTATTACTGTTAAGTTTCCTAGTAAGTCGTTATAATATGATCTGTTCAAAAAGAAAGAATTAGAAGTTGTTAAAACAAGAAGAAAATAAATTTTGGAAGCAAACTTACCTCTATATTATTTTACTTTGTAATTTAGTTTCCAAGTATTTTACTACTCTCTTCTATTCCGGTTTCTCCACAGTCCGTATTTCACAGCCATAAGATACTCTGCTTCAAACGAACAGCCTCAGAAATTTCTTCCTAAAATTAAAGCCTAAGTTTGATACTTGCAGACTTCTCTTGGCCAGGAATGCCCTTTTTGCCAGTGGTGGCGTGTTTTTATGACCTCCTTGCACCGTCCACCAGTTTGCTTTCTAGGTAGCCAAATCCATTAACTTCGTCTAGTTCGTGATGCCCAGTTGTGATGTTTATTCTCTTTCTTCTGCTTTTCATTCCATTCGTCTTTCTTCGATTTACTATCAATTCGTATTCTGTACTCTGAACCGTTGCACGACCGATAGCTCGTGCCACGTCTGCTGATCCTTATTTGGCCCGGCCGTTCCACACGGAGGCAACCTTACGCCTGTAGTTCGTAGGACACTTATGAGATTGCTCATTCCATTTAGAAGATCCTGTAATTCTAGTTCATTTTCACTGAGGATACAATGTCATCAGCCAATCTTATGACTGATGTCTTTTAACCTCCAATTATAGTTCCACTCTCTAACCTCTCTTTCGTTTCCATCATTGCTTCTTCCATGTATAAAATGTAAAGCTGGGGCGAAAAACTGCATCCCTCTCTTTTCAATCCGAGCACATCGTTCTTGGTTTTTCAGTCTTATTATCTTCTCTTGGTTTTCGTACACATTGTGTATTACCTACCCATCTTTATTTATAGCTTCCCCCCATTTTTCCGAGAATTTCGGACATTTTTCACTGGTTCTTACTGTCGAACGTTTTTACTAGGTCGCTAATTTTATGAACGTGTTTTGAATATTTTTAAATGTTCGCTGCATTATCAGTCTCAACGCCGGAATTACCCCTCTTGTGCCTTTACCTTTCCTAGAGCGAAACTGATCAGCATCTAACAGAGCCTCATTTTTCTTTCCATTCTTCTGTATTTTATTCTTTTCAGAAACTTAGATGCCTAGTATGTGTAAATTTCTACCTACTTCCTGTCCTTAGAGAAAAGAAGGAAACATCAGTGTTTGACTGTAGAAATTAACCAACAAGTCAGACCGAGTTACCTCGAACCTTTATCCCACAGTGCAGTCGAGAAGAACGAAGCAATATAGAGAACTGCACAACTGAAACCCAGTTACTTAGGGTTTGATGGCAATTTCTTTTTCAATATGAATGTCATTAATGTAAGATTGTTTTAATCAACATGTAACAATATAAAGAAATATTTGCTGTATTTTCGTTTCCCAAATGGGGGACAGGTAGTACATACAGGTTATTCATAAGTACTTATGTGGTCTCAGACGTTTCCTGCACAAAAACTGCTAGACATACGGAAAATAGACACAATGATGTGGCTAGATTTTTTTTTATAGAGGTGGAGCCCCTCCACGCCCACACCGGCATGATGGCCAACACAAAAGGTCTGCTGCCATCTCTGCATAAGGGTTAGTATTCACTAAAGTGAGGTGTCGCAGGATGTGGGTACTGCGATGTTTGCGTACGTCTGGTTAGGATTAACCATTAATACGCGCTCATCTGGAGATAGATTGGTCGAAATCTGACGAAGGGTAGCGGTTTGAAGGTCAGAGGAAAAAAAGTGCCAAGGCAAGAGCCAAGGGAAAAAAACCTCTGCGAAAGTTAGGTCGGGCGGCAAGAGCAGTAGCGGTTGTCTTGCTGCCTGCGATAGGTTGTGCAAGGATAGGCTTTGTTAGTAGTGGGTATCATGCATGTCGATACCTTGACGTTGTGCGTTTGTGCTGCTCGGCGGCTGGCGCTGGGTGCTGGTACAGAGTCCTCGTTCAGCGTCCTGCAACCTGCAACAGTTAGGTTTGTTATCGGTCTTGTGTCCGATAGGTCATATATCGGAGGCACAGTGTGAGGGAGTGTTGGCAGATTGTTCGTGCGTCTGTGGGCGAGCTCGTCGGTGTCCCTGCTGTGGCCTGTTGGCCGGCTAGAGCAATTGCACATGTTTTTAACCCGTATTAAAGGTGCTCATTATTGGTGCCGCTCGTGAGACTGCGAAAGTCAATACGTGCATACAATTCATTGACACGAGGCCATTAAAATTGCTAGCCCAAGAAGAAATGAGATGATAAACGGGTATTCATTGGACAAATACATTATACTAGAACTGACATGTGATTGCATTTTCACGCAATCTGTGTGAATAGATCCTGAGAAATCAGTACTCAGAACAACCACCTCTGGCCGTAATAACGGCCTTGATACGCCTGGCCATTGAGTCAAACAGAGCTTGGATGGCGTGTACAGGTACATCTGCCCATGCAGCTTCAACACAATACCACAGTTCATTAAGAGTAGAGACTGGCGTATTGTGACCAGCCAGTTGCTCGGCAACCATTGACCAGACGTTTTCAATTGGTGAGAGATCTGGAGAATGTTCTGGCCAGGGCAGCAGTCGAACATTTTCTGTATCCAGAAAGGCCCGTACAGGACCTGCAACATGCGGTCGTGCATTATCCTGCTGAAATATAGCTGATAGTCCATGCTGGTGCAGACGTCGTCGAACTGTTCGTGCAGTTGGTTGTTGTCTTGCAAATGTCCCCAACTGTTGACTCAGGGATTGAGACGTGGCTGCACGATCCGTTACAGTTATGCGGATAAGATGCCTGCCACCGCGACTGCTAGTGATACGAGACCGTTGGGATGCAGCACGGCGTTCCTTATTACCCTCCTGAACACACCGATTCCATATTCTGCTAACAGTCATTGGATTTCGACCAACGCGAGCAGCAATGTTGCGATATGGTAAACCGCAATCGCGATAGGCTACAATCCGAGCTTTATCAAAGTCGGAAACGTGATGGTACGCATTTCTCCTGCTTAAACGAGGCATCACAACAACGTTTCACCAAGCAACGCCGATCAACTGCTGTTTGTGTATGAGAAATCGGTTGGAAACTTTCCTCATGTCAGCACGTTGTAGGTGTCGCCACAGGCGCCAACCTCGTGTGAATGCTCTGAAAAGCTAATCATTTGCATATCACAGCATCTTCTTCCGGTCGGTTAAATTTCGCGTCTGTAGCACGTCATCTTCGTGGTGTTGCAATTTTAGTGGCCAGTAGTGTATAACACTGCAGTGCAGTTTACGAGACACTGTGTTGACGTTAAACGCTCAGCCGCACCTGGGAGCGTCTTCAGACAGCTTAAGTGATGAGCCGCACGCTCGCGGTAAAGCCGGGTTCTAGTCCTAGTCCGGTACAGATTTTCATATGTTCTGAAGCGTTCTACAGCTGACGTGGAACCATAATCGTAATTGTAATACTTCTGCGGATTATTAGGAGGCTTTGCTTTACCAGTGAGGCACTGCTACATAGCAACACAATGGAACAAATCACCATTGGTTCTCTGATAACATATCGTGGAATACGTACGCCCAATGCTAGTGTAAGAGTTAATGATACGTTGCAGAGTACTGAATAACAGGAGTGAAGGCAATGATGTGTAGTAGTTATGTTGTACTGTTGAGTGGTACTTAAGGAAATAAATTAGTGAAATCAAAGTGAAGTAGAAATTAGAATATAAATGAAAAACTTGGTTTAGTTTAGAGAGTTACATACTGGCATTCAGCGGGCAGAACAGCAAAACAGAAGAGACAATGACCGTGAAGTCAGCAAGTTCCACATAAGCGGGCGCTGTCGATTCAGCCGTCAGGGCATCGCCCGACCGGCTCACGTGTTTCTCAGTTGTCGCATGTGAGCAAAGGCCCTCGCCTACATCCCAAGAGCCAATGACCGACGTTAAGAAGATTCTTCGAGAAGCTTTTCAACGTGACAGAAGAGGCAATGGCCGTGAATTCGTTCACCTCCAGTGAACTGAAGTGAATAAATACGCGAGACGCGGTGGGCCCAAGAGATGAAGACGAGACGGAGACGGAGACGAAGACGGAGACGAGCGACGAAGAAGTGAAGAAGCGTAGCACTTGTTTTAAGTCAGTTTCGGTGCTGAAGACCGTCATGCAAGAAGAGACTACATCATGCACAAACGCACCAAGTCCGCCGCTGTAATGGAATAGCAAGCAGCAGCCTCAGCGCCAGAAGACAGAAGTTAAAAGGTATTTGAAGTCTGATTTTACGCACCCGGGTGACTCGTGAGGACGGGAAGGAGACGGCCTCACATCAGCAGTCACCTGTGAGCTGGGATGAAGACCTGACAGCCGAAGACTGGCAAGCGGGAGTCCGTGGTTCGAGTCCGTGACACTGGCCTTCCCCCGCCGCGCCGCTCCGCTGGTCGACGCACAACACACGCGGCCGCTTAGAGAAGAGAAACACTGGGACGCCACATTCAAGGTATCACCATCCGATGCACGACGTCGCTCGCAATAATTAAACGGGCCACCTCGCGCTGCGTGTCTCCGGTCAGCTGGGCGAGACGGCGACACGAGATACACACCGCTACGCGTAATCAGACGCCGCCGCCGCCGCCGCCGCCGCCGCTGCCGCCGCTGCCGCAGCAGAAGGCTACGCAAACGACACGGCTGCCGCCCTCCGGACCAGAACGTCCCAGTAAGATACAGTTGTACGAAACTTCCAATAAAAGTTATCTGATGTAAAAATGCTGTTTCATTCTACCTCATACCCGAGCCAAGGAAGAACCCACCCTGCCCACATGTTGTTAAGAGTGAAAAGTTAATTTATTTAATATTTTCACCCTGACAGAATGCTTTAGAATGCTCATCCTGACAATTGACAGCATCAAAAGAGAAAACCCAGTTACATTCAGTGACAGAAGTGTTACATTTAGTAGCAGAATTGTTACATTTTGTGTCACAACTGTTACAGTACAATCACAACAGCGTGTTGTAGCGCCTGGAGCTGGAGACAGCAACGTGAGAAGCCGTGGGCCTGCGCTGTCAGCCACCCTACAGGATTAGCCGCGGCGTTTCCATGGAGACTCTGATGCGCCCCACCCTGCGTCCCTGGGGCCCCGGCTAAACAGTAGCGTCCGTGTCCTGCGGTACGGTGCGGCAGTCCCACGACACCTGCGGTGTCCTCATGAGCGGCACTCCGCCCGCGTCTCACACACGCCGCAGACAATGGCGGCGAACTTGAAGCTGTGTCCCCTAATTTCCCTAAGATGTCAAATACCGGGCGTGGCTCGTGGATTCCGTACAAGGGAAGGCTGTGACATTTGATAGTCTTAACTATGAAATGAACATTAAAGCACCTGCATCCGTCTCTTGTCGTATACAAAAACAGTTTCCGTGTTCCATTACACCAGCTTCAGGCCTCTTGACCAATGTAAATTGGGAGGAATGCAGTCTCGTGTTGTAACACATCGTTAAATATATAGTCTTTTTTGAAACTAAAATTTATTCCAACTGACCATGAAAAATTACCACATTTCAAATAAGATCACGAATTCCATTTTTCAAGGTAGAGAAAGTTGAATAAAAGAATAATGAGAGCCAATAGAGTAGAATATCATGTGCTGTGTAGCAATGGGCTTCTAACGAACGTCCCTTTCGTTTCACAGCTACCATATAAACCCAACGAACGTATTGTTAATGTCTTTGGTGTCTAGGAGTCTGTAGCGTTTGGCAGTCCTTAGCGTCTGTCAGTTTCTGTGTTTGAGATTTTACTGTCCGAGCTTTTAGCGTTTGAGTCCTGAGTATTTGCGTCTCTGAAGTTAATGCGCCACTGCGTGAAATAGCTAATTTCATTGGAAGCCGGGTTAATTAAAAGTAAATTTCTGTTTGTTTACGTTATTGTCAAAAGTACGAAAACTGACAGAAGTGAGATAACAACAACATCCAGCGAACATGTCAATTGATAAGAGATCGATGTAGTTAATTCGAATTTAACAACTTCAGTTGTTGCCGAAACTACTATCCAAACATAGCGTCACAACTTGACTTTCGATTATAGACCCTGTCTGGATATTTACTATCGAAATAAAGTGTGACCATTCATCGTAGCGAATCATATCAAAAAACTGTGTTAATAAAAACCGAGTTAAGGAAAAATTATAGCGTCCTACAATTTCTAACAGATTATCACGAGAAGTGAATCGTGTATTGGATTATCTCTGGACGATAATAATAATAATAATAGCTTATTCGTCGATAATATCAAAGAGAATAATTTTCAACGGATAAAACATCGTGCTGTTTTAAATTAACCCTGTGTCTTTCGAAGGAATTAATTCGGTGTACATGTGCTACGCCAATCAAGGATGTCAATTAATTTTGAAACGTAACTAGGCCACCTAGTAACTGTGAATGACTATCTTTGGTGGCAAGCACTAAATAACGCAGCTATGCGATAGTAATAATTTGAATCTAAACTTATTAACGAAGGAGACTTTAAAAGATATGTGTAAACCCGAATGTAGACTCACTTTAATACAAAGAGCAGACATTATCAATAAATATTGACTGCAATAACAGATAGTGTTGCGTCGCCTGGCTTTCACTTAACTCGACGAGGTGAAGAGTACTGGCTGGGCATAGAAAAATGACACTACACTTTCATTGATCGTGGCAGTACCAGTAGGCATCAGTAGGAGGCGTCACTTTGTGCAGTTGTAACAAGGTCCAGTATTAAATGACCGGTGTCTGTAGATCTCTGGTTTACACGAAATTGTCACTTCGTTCATCAACGGACGACACTCTGGACGACAATCAAACAGCAGTGCAAAATAGACAGTTTTAGGTGTTTTAATTTTCATTTCATAACGAACAGCTGAAGTCGTTCTAACCATCTGTTACCAAGGATGGACATACAAAGATCGCAACTATGGCGCCAGGACTATGTTAGAAATGTACAGACTGTATCTCCTTTCATTTTCATAATCAAATGCTAATAACTCCAGAAGTTAACCCATGGGCAGCACACTTAGCCAGGGACGTGTCATTTCCCAAGAATTATCACAACAAGTCTTACTATGACGCGTTTCAGAGATATTACAGTGACTACACTTTGTGTCTCTTACTTCAAAGGGATGAAATGTTGTTAACCGTTATTAACTCAAGCGATGAATCTGTCGCGACTGGGATCATAATTTGATGGAGAACCTCACGCCCTTTCCCTATCAGCCGGAGAGCTACTCACTTTCTTGCTGACACACTCTAAGGGAATAGAAAGACTGTGCATCACGAAGGAGTTACGCAAACTGGTCACAAATTGGTATACATCCCTGTATCGACGGAAAATGCTAAATTGTAAACTTCAGCGGTTGACGGATGAATGTGTTCCACGACTAAATACAGCGTCAAGAAGGAAGTAGTCGACCAAGCGAGACGACACAGCGTGAGCGAGAAGTCGTCAAAGGGCGCGTCATCCCCGACTCCATTCCTGTCATCGATCTGACGTGCAACTGGTGCTTCAGTGACAACAAGGATCATTAGTAGGCAGCTTAAAAAGTGGGCGCTGAGAGCCCGGCGGGCGTTGAACCGACAACAATTGACCTCTCTATACCCACAAGCTCGTTTGCAGTTGTGTCGGGCACATGCGGACTAGAACCACATTGACTGGGGTAGAATTCTCTTCTTTGATGAGTACTGCTTCGAATTTAGCACGGATGATCAGCGACGACGTGTCTGGAGACTCGCCAGATTGCGATGGGATATAAAGCTGATTGTCGCCCACCACGCGGCCCGATCCCAGGAATGATGCTCTCTTATGCCATTTAATTTCACAGCGTAGCGCGTTTCCTTGTCATCCTTGGTACTCTTACTGCACATCGACAATATTCTACGCCACGTTTTGTTGCCCTTCATGGAAAACCGTCCTCGTCTTACATTTCAGGAAGATAATGTATTCCACTATAAGCTGAGGGTTTTTACTATAAGTTTCCTTTAATTTACGTCTAGGGTCACAAACTTTTTGTTGGCAGATTACCGGTTTCCGTCTATAATGACCATCATCAGATCTGCAGCAAAAAATGGGAAAAAACATAAATACACTCGCAGATTGTCTACAGCTATAAAAAAAAAGAAATAGACCATAATGAAAAGTACTACCGACAAATATATACATTTGTGCGCTTTAAGTGTGAAGAGGCATACCTGCTTTATAAAAACAAAGTTACAATGTACTGCAGCCATAGAGGCATCGTCAAATGTTAAACGCAAAATCAGCACAAGCATCATCAAATATATATAAATAATATCATATGCACGAGTCATGTTGTCAGTAACACTGTTCAAAACTAGCTGTCGTACAGTAGCACAAGATGTTTGTGTTGTAAATTCACCACACGTCGCTAATGTCGGCAAACACTATTTTTCAATAATTAATAGAACAGCGTACAATAAAGGGGGGATACAATAGTTGAAGTCTGTAATGAGCATATAACGTATAAAAGGCATTACTGTAATAAAAAGCGATGTAGTAGAACACGACAAAAGTCAGATTGTTAAAAAGAGGAAGAGTTATGAGTTGACATATGCTCAAGTGCCAATATTCTAGATAATGACATAAGTAATAAGTTACGGAACTTTATCACTCTTTTCTTGCAACGGAGTGCCGCAGGATACGAGGGGCCGTCTGGCGGTCACGTACCCCCAACCACTTGTCGCCTATGCGTAACTCTGGCGTTACCGATAACAGAGGGCGCTGATTGTGTGCTGCACTGTGTTTTCTGTCATTGTGGCTTCTTTACGGATTTGTCTTATTGTTTTAATATTATCCTGTGCACTATCAAAGGTGTTTATTACTTATGTATTTATCTAGAATATTACATGAGCATATGTCAACTCTTAACTGTTCCTCTTTTTAACAATCTGACTGTTGTCGTGTTCTATTTCATCGCTTTTTATTACTATAATGCTTTTTATACGTTATAAGCCCATTACAGACTTCAACTATTGTATCCCCCTTTATGTTACGCTGTTCAATTAACTATTGAAACCTAGTGTATGTTGACATTAGCGACGTCTGGTGAACTTACAACACAAAGATCATGTGGATACTGTACGGCAGCTTGTTACTGACAACATGACTCGTGCATATGATATTATTGATATATATTTGACAAAGCTGGTGCTGATTATGCATTTAACATTTGACGATGCCACTATGGCTGCTGTACAATAGGACTTTGTTTTTATAAAACAGGTCTGCCTCTTCATACTTAAAGCGCACAAATGCATATATTTGTCAGTAGTACTTTTCATTACGGTCTATTTATTGTTTTTAAGCTATAGACAATCTGATAGTGTATTTATGTTTTTTTCCCATTTTTTGTTGTAGATCTGATGATGGTCATTATATACCGAGCCGGCAATCTGTTAATAAAAAGTTTGTGACCATTGTAAATAAGAAGAAACTTATTGTGTATACGGGTCACTGTTTTATTCGCAACAGTGTCGTAAAAAAAATGGCCCTGAGCACTATGGGACTTTACTTCTGAGGTCATTAGTCCCCTAGAACTTAGAACTACTTAAACCTAACTAACCTAAGGACATCACACACATCCATGCCCGAGGCAGGATTTGAACCCGCGACCGTAGCGGTCGCGCGGTTCCAGACTGTAGCGCCTAGAACCGCTCGGCCACCCTGGATGGCGACAGTGTCTTACCTTTTGAAGGTTTCTACTGTTTGTCTTCGTGCTTGCCAGACCTTACCTTGACCAGAAAGTTCGCCTGATCTAACCAGATGTGAACTTTTGTAGAATTATGGGCGATTCCCTCCAACCAGCTCGGGATTTTGACAACCTAATGCGCCAATTGGACAGAGTTTGGCACGGTAACTCTCGGGAGAACATCCAGAAACGCTATCAGATGCCAACCGAGTAACTGATTGCACAAGGGACAGATGAGCACCAACGGGTTGGTTATTGACTTGCTCAATTTGTGAATTTCTCTTGAATAAATCATCCAATTTTTGTGAAATTGTAAACATCTGTTTGTATCTATACATCACATTCACCGATATTTGTCCCATTCCTATAATACCTTTGTGATGTGTCTTTCTTTGTGTTTTTGTCAGCCGTTTGACTAGGCAGTCTGCGCCTACTTTCAGGGGATGCAGTAGCTGGAAGCTGATAAATTTTAGTTGAAAGCGGACAGGGGATAGCTTCAGAAAGTGACAGCCCGTTTGAGGAGTTAAAATGTAAACATAACCGTAAAAATATAAATGGAGGCTGCCCTGTTACAATCAATAAAACAGCATCTCCATGAATGTTGGCGTAAATGGGGAACCTTTATCCTGCTATAGGCCAGAAGATATAAACCGCGAGGATATATCAGATTCAAAGAAGCAATATAGGTGAGACTGAGCGATAGAGAGAGAATGAGAATGCTTGAGAGGATTCTACCTCTATCCTGGTAACAGTGGACCACGAGGGGAGGTGCAAAATCAGGAGCAGATGCAGCAAGAAATAGGTGGCTTGCTACGTTACTGCCGTCGTATCTGCGGAATCGAACGCCTGCATATAATATTCACCTTTGGTACTTGTAGAAGATGGTAGCAACTGAACGGCATGCGAGAAAGCTTCCAAGAGTTGAATGACGGTCTTGGCTATGATGATGGCCATTTCATCGTTACTGCGACTTGCGAAACGGCACGTCTTGCATCTCCTTTTTTTTGGTCATCAGTCTACGGACTGGTTTGATGCGGCCGGCCACGAATTCCTATCCTGTGCTAACCTCTTCATCTCAGAGTAGCATTTGCCACCTGCATCCTCAATTATTTGCTTGACGTATTCCAATCTCTGTCTTCCTCTACAGTTTTTGCCCTCTACAGCTCCCTCTAGTACCAAGGAAGTCATTCTCTCATGTCTTAGCAGATGTCCTATCATCCTGTCCCTTCTCCTTCTCAGTGTTTTCCACATATTACTTTCCTCTCCGATTCTGCGTAGAACCTCCTCATTCCTAACCTTATCAGTCCACCTAATTTTCAACATTCGTCTATAGCACCACATCTCAAATGCTTCGATTCTCTTCTGTTCCGGTTTTCCAACAGTACATGTTTCACTACCTGTACTCCAGACGTACATCCTCAGAAATTTCTTCCTCAAATTAAGGCAGGTATTTGATATTAGTAGACTTCTCTTGGCCAGAAGTGCCTTTTTTGCCATAGCGAGTCTGCTTTTGATGTCCTCCTTGCTCCGACCGTCATTGATTATTTTACCGCCTAGGTAGCAGAATTTCTTAACTTCATTGACTTCGTGACCATCAATCCTGATGTTAAGTTTCTCGCTGTTCTCATTTCTACTACTTCTCATTACCTTCGTCTTTCTCCGATTTACTCTCAAACCATACTGTGCACTCATTAGACTGTTCATTCCGTTCAGCAGATCATTTAATTCTTCTTCACTTTCACTCAGGATAGCAATGTCATCAGCAAATCGTATCATTCATATCCTTTCACCTTGTATTTTAATTCCACTCCTGAACCTTTCTTTTATTTCCATCATTGCTTCCTCGATGTACAGATTGAAGAGTAGGGGCGAAAGGCTACAGCCTTGTCTTTTACCCTTCTTAATACGAGCACTTCGTTCTTGATCGTCCACTCTTATTAATCCCTCTTGGTTGTTGTACATATTGTATATGACCAGTCTCTCGCTATAGATTACCCCTACTTTCTTCAGATTCTCGAACAGCTTGCACCATTTTATGTTGTCGAACGCCTTTTCCAGGTCGACAAATCCTATGAAAGTGTCTTGATTTTTCTTTAGCCTTGCTTCCATTATTAGCCGTAACGTCAGTATTGCCTCTCCCGTCTCTTTACTTTTCCTAAAGCCAAACTGATCGTCACCTAGCGCATTCTCAATTTTCTTTTCCATTCTTGTAAGCAGCTTCGATGCATGAGCTGTTAAGATGATTGTGCGATAATTCTCGCACTTGTCAGCTCTTGCCGTCTTTGGAATTGTGTGGATGATGCTTTTCCGAAAGTCAGATGGTATATCGCCAGACTTATATATTCTACACACTAACGTGAATAGTCGTTTTGTTGCCACTCCCCCCAATGATTTTAGATATTCTGATGGAATGTTATCTATCCCTTCTGCCTTATTTGACCGTAAGTCATTCAAAGTCCTTTTAAATTCCTATTCTAATACTGGATCCCCTATCTCTTCTAAATCGACTCCTGTTCCTTCTTCTATCACATCAGACAAATCTTCACCCTCATAGAGGCTTTCAATGTATTCTTTCCACCTATCTGCATTTAACAGTGGAGTTCCCGTTGCACTCTTAATGTTACCACCGTTGCTTTTAATGTCACCAAAGGCTGTTTTGACTTTCCTGTATGCTGAGTCTGTCCTTCCGACAATCATATCTTTTTCGATGTCTTCACATTTTTCCTGCAGCCATTTCGTCTTAGCTTCCCTGCACTTCCTGTTTATTTCATTCCTCAGCGACTTGTATTTCTGTATTCCTGCATTTCCCGGAACATGATTGTACTTCCTCCTTTCATCAATCAACTGAAGCATTTCTTCTGTTACCCATGGTTTGTTCGCAGCTACCTTCTTTGTGCCTATGTTTTCCTTCCCAACTTCTGTGATGGCCCTTTTTAGAGATGTGCATTCCTCTTCAACTGTACTGCCTACTGCGCTATTCCTTATTGCTGTATCTATAGCGTTAGAGAACTTTAAACGTATCTCGTCATTCCTTAGTACTTCCGTATCCCACTTCTTTGCGTATTGATTCTTCTTGACTAATGTCTTGAACTTCAGCCTACTCTTCATCACAACTATATTGTGATCCGAGTCTATATCTGCTCCTGGGTACGCCTTACAATCCAGTATCTGATTTCGGAATCTCTGTCTGACCATGATGTAATCTAACTGAAATCTTCCCGTATCTCCCGGCCTTTTCCAAGTATACCTCCTCTTCTTGTGATTCGTGAACAGGGTATTCGCTATTACTAGCTGAAACTTGTTACAGAACTCCATTAGTCTTTCTCCTCTTTCATTTCTTGTCCCAAGCCCATATTCTCCTGTAACCTTTTCTTCTACTCCTTCCCCTACAACTGCCTTCCAGTCGCCCATGACTATTAGATTTTCGTCCCCCTTTACATACTGCATTACCCTTTCAATATCCTGATACACTTTCTCTATCAGTTCATCTTCAGCTTGCGACGTCGGCATGTATACCTGAACTATCGTTGTCGGTGTTGGTCTGCTGTCGATTCTGATTAGAACAACCCGGTCACTGAACTGTTCAGAGTAACACACCCTCTGTCCTACCTTCCTATTCATAACGAATCCTACACCTGTTATAACATTTTCTGCTGCTGTTGATATTACCCGATACTCATCTGACCAGAAATCCTTGTCTTCCTTCCACTTCTCTTCACTGACCCCTGCTATATCTAGATTGAGCCTTTGCATTTCCCTTTTCAGATTTTCTAGTTTCCCTACCACGTTCAAGCTTCTGACATTCCACGCCCCGACTCGTAGAATGTTATCCTTTCGTAGATTATTCAATCTTTTTCTCATGGTAACCTCCCACTTGGCAGTCCCCTCCCAGATATCCGAATGGTGGACTATTCCGGAATCTTTTACCAATGGAGAGATCATCTCGACACTTCTTCAATTACAGGCCACATGTCCTGTGGATACATGTTACGTGTCTTTAATGCAGTGATTTCCATTGCCTTCTGCATCCTCATGTCGTTGATCATTGCTGATTCTTTCGCCTTTAGGGGCAATTTTCCACCCTTAGGACAAGAGAGTGCCCTGAACCTCTATCCGCTCCTCCGCCCTCTTTGACAAGACCGTTGGCAGAATGAGGCTGACTTCTTATGCCGGAAGTCTTTGGCCGCCAATGCTGATTATTTATCAAAATCTAGGCAGTGGCGGGGATCGAACCCGGGACCGAAGAAGTTTTTTGATTATGAATCAAAGACGCTACCCCTAGACGACGGGGTAGTCAGTTTAATTGTCCATCTTGCACCCAACTCTTATTATTACATTTTTAAAACATCTTAAAGTTTTTCTGCCACAGCCGCCATTAGAAATAATATTTCTACAATACATTTTGCAGATACAAAATGAAGACGAATAGCATTTAAAAAACCTGATGCACCATATCTAGTAAATTCAGCCTGCCTTAAATAACGAAAGTCTGTGCCGTTAAATGCAATAGGACTCGTCAACTTTAAATACCAATACACGCCTAGAAAGTAAGTATTCACGCACTTCACAGAAATAATGAATAAAATTTGAAGTGGACAAGTGTGTTGACGATAAATTTTAACCTATGTGTATAACATTATAAACAGTATAGTTTCACGTAACCTTACATCTGATATAACCCATGTAAAGCTTTATAGCAATCTGTTTTTATCTTCGTAAGTTGATGGAATGAAACGTAATGACTTTATTATTAAAACGCAAAGAAAGGCATACATTTTGGATGAACACTAACAAATTCGACAAACCGCAGGGACGGATTCCTCACTGGAAAAGGAGGAAAAAAGGTCCTATGAACACGTGTCCGGAAATGCATCGTGCCCAATATAGACGGCGCTCACGAATGACAGTTCTTCTGCCAACGTGCCGAGTGTTTTCCATGTGTGTTGTAGGCTCTTTTTAATTCTGTAAGTTCAGGATATAAATCATAATGACATTATTATAAAAATGCATAGCAAGGCATGTGTGCAGGGTGAACATTAATACGAGGCGTGTTTTTTAAGTAAGCACCGTTCTCGAATTTAAAAAAGTGCTAAGATATCTCAATAATTTTATTTTTACATGAAAGCCCGTACCTTAATCTACTTTTCTCTCAATATTGAGGCACTTGTCATGATGTTGTACCAGTTTCTGAATACCCTCCTCATAGAAGTCTGCCGCCTGACTTGTTAACCACTGCTTCACCACTGTTTTGACATCATCTTGAAGACGCTGACCGCCCAGGAGTTTCTTCAAGTGCAGGAAAAGATGGTAGTCACTGGGCGCAAGATCGGGGCTGTACGGAGGATGATCTAGAGTTTCCCATCGAAAAGATGTGATGAGATCTTTGGTCTGATTCGCCACATGCGGACGGGCATTGTCTTGCAGCAAAACGATGCCCTTGCTCGACTTCCATGGACTGTTGCTTTGATTCTGGTGTGGCGTGTAACAGTTTGGCTTAAGAAGACATCACCGTCGTTGTGGTACCGCTCAAGGAAAGTCAATGCACTGTCTAAACGTTTGGTTTTGTGCACATCCGTCAACATTTTCGGTACCCAACGAGCGCACAATTTTCGGTAATTCAAGTGCTCGGTCACAATGCCATACAAAACACTACGAGAAACATTAGGAAAGTCATCCTGCAAGGAGGAAATCGTAAAGCGTCTGTTTTCTCTCACCTTATTGTCCACTTCCTCCAGCAAACTTTCATTAACGACCGAAGGACGCCCACTCCGTTGTTCATCATGCACATTTGTGCGGCTATCTTTAAATGCTCTCACCTACTATTTTACCATTCCATCATTCATAATGTTTTATCCGTAAACTGCACAGATCTTACAATGAATATCGATCGCTTATAGGCCTTTAGCACTAAGAAATCTTATAACGGCCCGTACTTCACAGTCGGCGGGACTCACGATTATCGGAGGCATCTTAAACACTCGGTACACAACGTAAACAAGGAAGAATCAGACTGTAATGGCGTCAGTGCGTAGATTAAGGTACAGGCTTTCATGCAAAAATAAAATTATTGAGGTATCTTAGCATGTTTTATTTTAAATGTCAAAACGGTACTTACTTAAAAAACATACCTCGTAAAACCTACAAACTGCAGGACAGATTCCTGACAGGAGCAGCGCATTGTAAGCAGCAGAATGGGCCGCTATTCATGTCCGGAACAAGCCGAGATGGTGTTTGTGTACGGGCAAGCAGATGGAAATGGTCGAGAGGCAGCATGCTTATACCAGAACGAGTACCCTCACAGACACCAACCACATCACACAACATTTAAAGCCCTTTTTGGGCGTTTGTGCGGAGCTTTAAGACAGACGAAGTGCAGGGAGGCGGCAGACTGTGCGTACATTGTATTTGGAGAACCGAATTATGCAGGATATTGAGACGAACCCTACTACAAGCTCCAGGCAAGTGGCCCGCCAACATGGTGTAAGCCAAAGCAGGAAGTGCTAGAGGCAAGACACAATCAATGTATTCTCTGCGCAGTAGCAATGGTAGATGACAGTGCTGCTAAGGCAGACTTACTACACAAAGCCTTCCGAAACTCCTTCACCAAAGAAGACAAAGTATTATATTCCCTAATTCTGATAAAGAACAGCTGCCTCTATGGCAAACTTAGAAGTAGATATGCTCAAAGCAGTGAAGGAAGTTAACTCAATAAAACAATTAGGTTCCTTTCAGATTAAGCTAATGATTTCGCTCCATACATAACAATCATATGCAACCGCTCGGTTGTCGAAAGATCGGTACAAAAATACTGGAAAGTTGCACAGGTTGCACTAATATTCAAGAAATATAATAGGCGTAATCCAGTAAATTACAGTCTCACATCATAAAGTCGATATGCAGCAGGATTTTGGAACATATATTGTGTTCGAAGATTATAAATTATCTCGAAGGGATAGATCTATTGACATGGTTAGAAACCCTCCTTCCTGTGAAACCCAACTGGCTCTTTCAAATTGATTCTGTATTTCCAGATTTCCGGAAGGCATTTGACACTGTACCACACAAGCAGCTTATACTGAAATTGCATTCTTATGGAATATCGTCCTAGTTACGTGATTGGATTTGTGATTTCATGTCAGAGAGCTCACAGTTCGTAGTTATTGACGGAAAGTCATCGAGTGAAACAGAAGCGGTCTCTGACGTTCCAGAAGGTAGTATTACAATCCCTTTGCTGTTGCTTATGCATATAAAGGATTTAGGAGACAATCTGAGCAGCCGTCTTAGGTTGTTTGCAGTTGATGTTGTCGTTTATCGACTAGTAAAGTCATCAAATGATCAAAACAAATTGCAAAACGATTTAGGAAAGGTATCTCTACGGTAAAAAAATTGGCAATGGACCCTACATAACGAAAAGTGTGAGGTCATCAACATGAGTGCTAAAAGGAATTTGTTAAACTTCGGTTACACAATAAAGCAGTCAAATCTAAAAGTCGTAAACTCAACAAAATACCTAGGAATTACAATTACGAACAACTTAAATAGGATGGAACACATAGAAAATGTTGTGGAGAAGGTTAACCAAAGTATTCGTTTTATTGGTAGGACACTCAGAAAATGTAACAGATCTACTGAACAGACTGCCTACACTACGCTTGTCCGTCCTCTTTTAGAATACTGCTGTACGGTGTGGGATCCTTATCAAATATGATTAACGGAGTGTATCGAAAAAGTTCAAAGAAGAGCGCCTCATTTTGTATTATCGCGAAATAGGGACGAGATTGTCATTTAAATGATACCGGATTTGGGGTGCACATCATTAAAACAAAGCCGTTTCCCGTTGCCACGGAACCTTCCCACGAAACTTATATCACCAAATTTATCCTTCGAACACGAAAATATTTGGTTGGCGCTGACCCACATAGTGAGAAACGATAATCATAATCAAATAAGGGAAAGCAGAGCTCTCATGGAAAGATAAAGTGTTCGTTTTTCCCGCGCGCTGTTCGAGATTGGGATGAGAAGATATTTCGATGACCCTCTGCCAGGCACTTAAGCGTAATTTGCAGCGTATCGATGTACACTCCTGGAAATGGAAAAAAGAACACATTGACACCGGTGTGTCAGACCCACCATACTTGCTCCGGACACTGCGAGAGGGCTGTACAAGCATGATCACACGCACGGCACAGCGGACACACCAGGAACCGCGGTGTTGGCCGTCGAATGGCGCTAGCTGCGCAGCATTTGTGCACCGCCGCCGTCAGTGTCAGCCAGTTTGCCGTGGCATACGGAGCTCCATCGCAGTCTTTAACACTGGTAGCTTGCCGCGACAGCGTGGACGTGAACCGTATGTGCAGTTGACGGACTTTGAGCGAGGGCGTATAGTGGGCATGCGGGAGGCCGGGTGGACGTACCGCCGAATTGCTCAACACGTGGGGCGTGAGGTCTCCACAGTACATCGATGTTGTCGCCAGTGGTCGGCGGAAGGTGCACGTGCCCGTCGACCTGGGACCGGACCGCAGCGTCGCACGGATGCACGCCAAGACCGTAGGATCCTACGCAGTGCCGTAGGGGACCGCACCGCCACTTCCCAGCAAATTAGGGACACTGTTGCTCCTGGGGTATCGGCGAGGACCATTCGCAACCGTCTCCACGAAACTGGGCTACGGTCCCGCACACCGTTAGGCCGTCTTCCGCTCACGCCCCAACATCGTGCAGCCCGCCTCCAGTGGTGTCGCGACAGGCGTGAATGGAGGGACGAATGGAGACGTGTCGTCTTCAGCGATGAGAGTCGCTTCTGCCTTGGTGCCAATGATGGTCGTATGCGTGTTTGGCGCCGTGCAGGTGAGCGCCACAATCAGGACTGCATACGACCGAGGCACACAGGGCCAACACCCGGCATCATGGTGTGGGGAGCGATCTCCTACACTGGCCGTACACCACTGGTGATCGTCGAGGGGACACTGAATAGTGCACGGTACATCCAAACCGTCATCGAACCCATCGTTCTACCATTCCTAGACCGGCTAGGGAACTTGCTGTTCCAACAGGACAATGCACGTCCGCATGTATCCCGTGCCACCCAACGTGCTCTAGAAGGTGTAAGTCAACTACCCTGGCCAGCAAGATCTCCGGATCTGTCCCCCATTGAGCATGTTTGGGACTGGATGAAGCGTCGTCTCACGCGGTCTGCACGTCCAGCACGAACGCTGGTCCAACTGAGGCGCCAGGTGGAAATGGCATGGCAAGCCGTTCCACAGGACTACATCCAGCATCTCTACGATCGTCTCCATGGGAGAATAGCAGCCTGCATTGCTGCGAAAGGTGGATATACACTGTACTAGTGCCGACATTGTGCATGCTCTGTTGCCTGTGTCTATGTGCCTGTGGTTCTGTCAGTGTGATCATGTGATGTATCTGACCCCAGGAATGTGTCAATAAAGTTTCCCCTTCCTGGGACAATGAATTCACGGTGTTCTTATTTCAATTTCCAGGAGTGTACATGTAGAGGTAGAAAGTACGATTATTTTTTTGCTGCGTGACAACAGCTACTGTCTGTATCAGCTGCAGTCTAATGGAGGCCACTCTGCAAATCTGTTGTGATGTGGACGCGATGCAGCTCTGTATTGTGTTTAGGCAAGATTTTTTATTGTTGCCCGCGCACTATCCATTTCCGGACACATTTAGAGCTTTTGTACTCCATTTCCACTCAGGAACTCGTCCGAGCAGTTTGTTGGTTTTATTAATGTTCACCCTGGATAACAATAACATAGAAAGAACTGTAGGCTTTGGTACCAACGCTATCTCGCGATCGTTGTTTTACTTCCGGTGTTGATGCTGCACCATACTAATCCCGTTGCACACGTGATGGACGACATGCAAGCAGATTTCCCGACCCAGACCACCCCAATCGCCACACCCTGCCACACTATGTATTCTTGGAAAACCTCAAAGTAACAATTCAGTCTAAGTACCCTCGGTAATCATCTGATTATCGATAAACATAAAATAGGCCATTTGCAAGATACTATACAAACTACATTCTAGGCATACTAGAAGAAATGGAAATCGTTCACGGCAAAAGAGAACCACATCGCCTGATTTTCGAGCAAAATAATTTCCAACTGAACTTTGAGAAAAGATACAGTTCGTATTCATCGTTACACTCTAGCCCCTTCCGACGTCGGGTAACTGGTTATGTATATGAAAATCACCTAGCCGATGCCGAAATTACTAAAGTCGTTTTAGAACAATTTTATAGCGGAGAAACATGCGAATTCAAAATATTTAGTTTAAATTTTTTAATGCCGAAAGTAAAACGTTTGCCGAAACACTAATTCAGCATGGACCGCAGCTTCGCTTAGTTCACATAAGAAAGTCTGTCACAACTTTCTGCTTTCTGTGAATCAAACATAGATGCGAACGCGGTTCTTTGTGTGGAAGGGTGACGAATTCTGCCATTAAAGGTCCACAACAAACAATTGAGGCAATGAATTTCAACAATTCAGTGCATGCTAAATTTACGACAGGAGTACCGTCATGGACTGTATACAGTATTCACATCGAACAATCACACACACACTCACACCCATGATTCGTATAGAATGTTTACTTTGATTGTAAGGAGATTAATTACATCGTGATGTGCTGCCAACTACCACGACATGTGACTCCAGACTAAAATAAAGTGTGAGGTAGGTAACATTCATGGCTCCTGAGAACTTTCCTGGCATGCTCTGCCTACATCGTTTAACTTACGTCACAGTAATGATAAATCAGTTAATTAACGTTGTTCTCTGAATTTAATGCACAATTCTACATAGTGGCCCGTAAACGAAATTATATATACGCCAGACAAACCTTTAGACCATAGATAATATTTGCTACCCATGCGAATCCTGGGCGTGTCGCTAGTATATTACACTGAAGAAGACCTTACGGCCTAGGAAAAATGGACGGCGCGGGTTTCAGTACCGCAACTCCTTACAGACTGACACGCACACGCACACGGTAATAACACATCTGAAGAGCCTGAGGTCAGGTGCATGAACCCACAGTGATTAGAAGTTGATAACCAGTGGAAATCTAAAGCAATCTTGTTTGTGAGGGAAACGGAAAACTTGCCAAACACACAGAGAGATCTTACAGCACTGTAGCATGCCTTGTAGCAAGTAAGCGAACCGTATATTAATCAAATCGCATTCGTTTGGTTTGACTGACAGTTTCAAAATTGCTGTGAAATCTTGTTACTGAGCCTTCATTCTACAGAAATCCAATTATACAAATTCAGAATTTCTAAAATTCATTTATTTCTAACTCTGACATGGTATTCTACTGACAACTGCTTGTGTGCGAAATATATAAATGCTATAATTCATTTTCATAAATGATCAATATAGTAACATTTCTATACAGACATCTCACTACAACATTCAGTGAAAAGAAATTATGTATAAGAGCTCTTTAACGTACTAAATGTATGAATTCAGAAACTGGTTTCTTTGTATTCCTGACTAGAGAATGGTTAGCTGCACGGTCGTCGGTGATGTTACAATCGTGTACTAAGCCATTATTTTGAAATTCGTTCTTACACGTTAAATCCTTTATATGGTTTCAGAGTTATCGTTTAATTCCTTTTCGTAATTCTGCTTATTAATACAGTTCAATATGTTTGATGTTGACCGAGCTGAATCAAATGAATACATCTTACAAATAACATGTCGATAAAATGGAAGAAGATTGGAGTTTAGCTTACGATGGAGGAGGAGTTCATTACGGACAGCTCACATACTCAACATTTACTACACAGTTATGCAATAATTAGTTATGGTTTGCATAATATAGTGGAGAATAGTGCAGCGCGTTAAAGGTATCGATGCTGTACAGTGTTAAGAGTGTTTCTCGCAATGCACGTCGCTTCCTGCGGAGATGACGTGGAGTGCAGACTTGTAACCACTAATTCAGGAAGTCTTACGAATGTGAATACATAAGTAATGAAAGGAAGCATCTGTGAAAGCACATTTAGGTTTAGAAGCTTGATTGTATATGTAGTTGTTGTTGTTGTTGTTGTTGTTGTTGTGGTCTTCAGTCCTGAGACTGGTTTGATGCAGCTCTCCATGCTACTCTATCCTGTGCAAGCTTCTTCATCTCCCAGTATCTACTGCAACCTACATCCTTCTGAATCTGCTTAGTGTATTCATCTCTTGGTCTCCCTCTACGATTTTTACCCTCCACACTGCCCTCCAATGCTAAATTTGTGATCCCTTGATGCCTCAAAACATGTCCTACCAACCGATCCCTTCTTCTAGTCAAGTTGTGCCACAAACTTCTCTTCTCCACAATCCTATTCAATACCTCCTCATTAGTTACGTGATCTACCCACCTTATCTTCAGCATTCTTCTGTAGCACCACATTTCGAAAGCTTCTATTCTCTTCTTGTCCAAACTAGTTATCGTCCATGTTTCACTTCCATACATGGCTACACTCCATACAAATACTTTCAGAAACGACTTCCTGACACTTAAATCTATACTCGATGTTAACAAATTCCTCTTCTTGAGAAACGCTTTCCTTGCCATTGCCAGTCTACATTTTATATCCTCTCTACTTCGACCATCATCGGTTATTTTACTCCCTAAATAGCAAAACACCTTTACTACTTTAAGTGTCTCATTTCCTAATCTAATTCCCTCAGCATCACCCGACTTAATTTGACTACATTCCATTATCCTCGTTTTGCTTTTGTTGATGTTCATCTTATATCCTCCTTTCAAGACACTGTCCATTCCGTTCAACTGCTCTTCCAAATCCTTTGCTGTCTCTGACAGAATTACAATGTCATCGGCGAACCTCAAGGTTTTTACTTCTTCTCCATGAATTTTAATACCTACTCCGAATTTTTCTTTTGTTTCCTTTACTGCTTGCTCAATATACAGATTGAATAACATCGGGGAGAGGCTACAACCCTGTCTTACTCCTTTCCCAACCACTGCTTCCGTTTCATGTCCCTCGACTCTTATAACTGCCACCTGGTTTCTGTACAAACTGTAAATAGCCTTTCGCTCCCTGTATTTTACCCCTGCCACCTTCAGAATTTGAAAGAGAGTATTCCAGTTAACATTGTCAAAAGCTTTCTCTAAGTCTACAAATGCTAGAAACGTAGGTTTGCCTTTTCTTAATCTTTCTTCTAAGATAAGTCGTAAGGTCAGTATTGCCTCACGTGTTCCAACATTTCTACGGAATCCAAACTGATCTTCCCCGAGGTCGGCTTCTACCAGTTTTTCCATTCGTCTGTAAAGAATTCGCGTTAGTATTTTGCAGCTGTGACTTATTAAACTGATAGTTCGGTAATTTTCACATCTGTCAACACCTGCTTTCTTTGGGATTGGAATTATTATATTCTTCTTGAAGTCTGAGGGTATTTCGCCTGTCTCATACATCGTGCTCACTAGATGGTAGAGTTTTGTCATGACTGGCTCTCCCGAGGCCATCAGTAGTTCAAATGGAATGTTGTCTACTCCCGGGGCCTTGTTTCGACTCAGGTCTTTCAGTGCTCTGTCAAACTCTTCACGCAGTATCTTATCTCCCATTTCGTCTTCATCTACATCCTCTTCCATTTCCATAATATTGTCCTCGAGTACATCGCCCTTGTATAAACCCTCTATATACTCCTTCCACCTTTCTGCCTTCCCTTCTTTGCTTAGAATTGGGTTGCCATCTGAGCTCTTGATATTCATACAAGTGGTTCTCTTCTCTCCAAAGGTCTCTTTAATTTTCCTGTAGGCAGTATCTATCTTACCCCTAGTGAGACAAGCCTCTACATCCTTACATTTGTCCTCTAGCCATCCCTGCTTAGCCATTTTGCACTTCCTGTCGATATCATTTTTAAGACGTCTGTATTCCTTTTTGCCTGCTTCATTTCCTGCATTTTTGTATTTTCTCCTTTCATCAATTAAATTCAATATTTCTTCTGTTACCCAAGGATTTCTATTAGCCCTCGTCTTTTTACCTACTTGATCCTCTGCTGCCTTCACTACTTCATCCCTCAGAGCTACCCATTCTTCTTCTACTGTATTTCTTTCCCCCATTCCTGTCAATTGTTCCCTTATGCTCTCCCTGAAACTCTCTACAACCTCTGGTTCTTTCAGTTTATCCAGGTCCCATCTCCTTAAGTTCCCACCTTTTTGCAGTTTCTTCAGTTTCAATCTGCAGTTCATAACCAATAGATTGTGGTCAGAATCCACATCTGCCCCAGGAAATGTCTTACAATTTAAAACCTGGTTCCTAAATCTCTGTCTTACCATTATATAATCTATCTGATACCTACTAGTATCTCCAGGATTCTTCCAGGTATACAACCTTCTTTTATGATTCTTGAACCAAGTGTTGGCTATTATTAAGTTATGCTCTGTGCAAAATTCTACAAGGCGGCTTCCTCTTTCATTCCTTCCCCCCAATCCATATTCACCTACTATGTTTCCTTCTCTCCCTTTTCCTACTGACGAATTCCAGTCACCCATGACTATTAAATTTTCGTCTCCTTTCACTACCTGAATAATTTCTTTTATCTCGTCATACATTTCATCTATTTCTTCATCATCTGCAGAGGTAGTTGGCATATAAACTTGTACTACTGTAGTAGGCATGGGCTTTGTGTCTATCTTGGCCACAATAATGCGTTCGCTATGCTGTTTGTAGTAGCTGACCCGCACTCCTATTTTTTTATTCATTATTAAACCTACTCCTGCATTACCCCTATTTGATTTTGTATTTATAACCCTGTAATCACCTGACCAAAAGTCTTGTTCCTCCTGCCACCGAACTTCACTAATTCCCACTATATCTAACTTTAACCTATCCATTTCCCTTTTTAAATTTTCTAACCTACCTGCCCAATTAAGGGATCTGACATTCCACGCTCCGATCCGTAGAACGCCAGTTTTCTTTCTCCTGATAACGACGTCCTCCTGAGTAGTCCCCGCCCGGAGATCCGAATGGGGGACTATTTTACCTCCGGAATATTTTACCCAAGAGGACGCCATCATCATTTAATCATACAGTAGAGCTGCATGTCCTCGGGAAAAATTACGGCTGTAGTTTCCCCTTGCTTTCAGCCGTTCGCAGTACCAGCACAGCAAGGCCGTTTTGGTTAATGTTACAAGGCCAGATCAGTCAATCATCCAGACTGTTGCCCCTGCAACTACTGAAAAGGCTGCTGCCCCTCTTCAGGAACCACATGTTTGTCTGGCCTCTCAACAGATACCCCTCCGTTGTGGTTGCACCTACGGTACGGCCATCTGTATCGCTGAGGCACGCAAGCCTCCCCACCAGCGGCAAGGTCCATGGTTCATGGGGGGGTATATGTAGTTAGTATTCAGTAATTATCTACTGAAACAATGGACGTAAGTATTTAAGTGCAGGGAAATTACACTGCAGCTGTTTATTTGTTCGTTTCAGTAGCTTGAATTTTTCATTGTGGAAATGCATAATAGCACTATCCACCCTCCAAAACAAGGTATCTTAATCTTTTTAGGTTGATAGATTGCGTCCAGCAATGTGGAAAGTGAAATTCAGTGAGTATATGAACGGACACTTGGCAGAAACGACCTATAAAATCGTCCTCAAAATCTATCAACTAACGTTTCCATCAGCTACAAATGAGGATGGAAGAAGGAAATTCAGTTCTCTCCGAAAGAATTTCAGCAACGAACTGAAAAAAGATCAGGAGGAGGAATGAAAGACTTTTATGGCACTTTGATGAAACGGCGTTTCTGCTTGATCAGGAAGCTCCAGATACCTCGTTGTTCATAATACACTGTAAAACAAAGGATCAGATAGTACAGTAACATAACCAATTAGCAATTGGGTGGAAATGAATAAAAATGTCTGTAAATCTTGCACGGAAACCGGGACATCACGGATCGATCGTGACGTCAGAGTGGCTATAGTGCGAAATGATGCTGGCCCCACACGACGAGGCAGTTGAACGAACGAGAAAAGGAGGTGTGTGACAATCAGCGAGTAGTTGCGGCGCACTGTGACAGTTTTACTCACTAGTATATGGCCTGGAGACAACATCAGGATGACTTTACACAAGGAGGAATCGGCGAGAAACTGGAAGAAACACGAAGTGTGACGAGTGCAGCCCATGAGTTTGGTACTACTCGCAGCACTGTTCCACGGCATCGGAAGCGTTACGAGTCACAGGCACTGCTGTTCGAAGAATATGAATTGACCGAACGCGGTGCGACTTGGAACGTCAAGCTGCTAGTGTCGGAATTCGACAGCAACGTGACTGATGCGATAATGCTGCTGGCGAACATGGAATCGATACGTTCAAGAGAACCAACTTGGCGCCCTGTGCGCTCAGTGGCGCGAGAGACTTCATCATGAAATGAACGAGATCCAGACAAAATTCTGTGAGAATGGATGTAGCAACAAGAACACACAAAAAGCTGTGCGGTACAGTGAGGAGGAACAGAGGACCATCTTCCCGTTGGTTCGTTAGCACATGGGAGAGGCGTCAGCGAACGTGTAGGCATGTAATTGAACGAATATGCCCGAGCTGCCACAAGATCCAAAATCAGAAGTGAAGTCCCAGGACTCGCGAGGGAGCCCTGTGACGTCATCTTCGAACTCGTCGACTCCGTGTGCCCATAGACTCGACTATGTCTCCGCCGCAGGCCGCTCAGCACATAAGTCTGTTGTCGGCTACGAGAGGACTCGATTCGCTCAGACCGGAGAGTGAGTACACGAGTTCGCAAGTACAGCCGCGAACTCACGGTATCCCAGCAAAGTACACAACCGTTTCGAGAGAAATTTCCTGCATTAAACTGTAATTTACTACTCATTTATTTCACACAACCATGATTTCGGCTTTATGGCCATTCTCAAGTGCAATATGAAATGCCACAAGACCTCCAGTCAAATTGTTCTATTTATACATAAATTTACGTAGAGAAAAAAATTTTCGAAGGCTGCTGTAAATTTATTTTAATATTAAATGTCTATTCAGAAAATGTGTAACAATTAACTTGACATATACACAGTTTGGAGGCGTTACCGATTGCATAACGACAGTATCAGAAAACGTGACATGAAGATGAAGTGCGATATCTAGATGGTTATTAAATGTCAAAATAAATCACGGAAATGATTGATAAGATACACAACGCGCCTTTAGTCCATAAACAGGTGTGATGACTACATGAGTACAGAGAAAGCGCTATTGTTCGTAGCAAGGATATAAAAGTAACGCTGCTCTGTGCCCAGTTTTCGTTTGACGAAGCACATTGTGTTTCATCATGGTGGAGATGGAATAAAAGAGAATACAACAATTTTGTTTGCAATGTACGTAACTTTGGAAGAGTGGATTATGACGTGAAATTGAATTCAGATATCACTCCTCCTCTAACGGAACACATCTGCAGCTGTGTGCCTTGCAACAAATGATTTTTGTCTTACACTCACAGCTTAGTTAAAGACCAACTGATGGCGACAGCCGGTCGTTTCGCGCAGAGGGCGCTGCCGTCGCATTGTCTTGCTAGAGAGGGGTCGGTCCGCGTGCAATTGGCTGACGCCTTCTTCACCTCGCTGCTCTAACGTTGCCGACTGGTGTGCCGGTGCCTGACTTTACGCCGGAACACTCCACATCTCTCACCTTGCACGTCACCACTCACCAGCCACTACTACTGATGAATTCTGGCATAGAAATGAAAAAGTGTGGGAAAATGTACTAGTCTCTGTAATCCAATCTCTTTCTGACCAGCCAGACTAGTCGCCGTTACTGCCAGTGATGGCAGCTCCATAGCTTTGTGTACTACATTTCGCACACTACATAATTAACTACGCATTCTTCCTACTGCACTGCGTATGTACGAAAAGCAAAATTTCAGCATCTACCATCTTTCGTTTGGCTGCGATTTAATGGCTATCAAAGTATAAAAAACGCCCGCCGGCGCTTACATTAAATTAAGCCTATAGATAGTATCTCCAAACACACAATGTCAATTTGTCACAAGCAAACATATGCTTTATTTCCAAATATGTCATAAGAGTGTAGAATATTCTCTAGGAACCCTCAAAATGTTAACTATGTTGGTCTGTCATTGTTCTAATTCCGTTGATCGGTGCTTTTTCTATTTTTTTTTTTTTGTAAAGAAGAATGAACTGTGCACTTTCCCAGTTACTTGGAATCAATCTTTGAGTGAGATTTTACTTTATTTGTTATTTATTTTTTCTGTGGCTACTGCTGTCACCGCTGTTTACCTTATAGTTATTTCTAAATGTTGCATTTGATATTAAATATAACGCTTGCTGTAAAACATGTGTCGCAGAGAACTTATAATCAAATATGTAGAATGCCTGGTTAGATGTAAGTAATTATCTGACGGTCCTATTCTCGCCAGGATAAAAAAGTGAATAAATACAATAACTGAAAGTCGGAAGGGAGACGGGCCCGTCGTATGTGAGTTGTCCGGGCTTATAAACGGTTTAGAAGTTCTCAATTAGAGATAGGGCATCATAGTACGTCGTAAAGCTTTTGGCAGGTCTCAAAGAATCTTTCTTTTACGTCAAAATTTCAGTCAGTGTCCCACTCATTCGCTGTAGAACATCAAGACAATTTGGAACCCCTGTAGATATGTGCACCAGCATTGTAGCATCAACAGCTGGTTGCTTCATTGATTTCTGCAGGAAGAACAGCAGTGTCATTGACTGGTGTTGTGTACACATCATCTCCCACCCAACTCTCAGAAAATGTCGTCATTCTTGACATCTTGCACGTTCAGCCTGCAATATGGGGCTGCATCACTGTGCTAGAAGATTTTGAGTGACTGCAGCCTTTCACTATAAGATAACATGAACCGTTCGAGCATGTCCTGGTAGACACTTTATGGTTTTCTCTGGGAAGAAATGTGGGCCTTTCACCGTTTTGTCCATTAGACCGCAACAAACATTAAGCTTCAGGCTATCACTGATGAATTCACATGTGTATGTGGATAATCACAGCCCCAAATCCTGACGTTGTAGTTTCTCACATGTCCAAAGACGCCGAGTATTGGTTCATCTGTAAACAGGCACTTTTTTCGCCTTTGGTTTTCAGCAGCTGTGGGAGCCAGCGTAGAAGACATGTATGCATAACACAGAGAATGCAAAGTTTGCACCATATGTACTTTGTATCCAAAAGGCTTAACTGCTTATCTATACTTACATAAAGAAGACTGTGTGTATCCATGTATATATGTATGTAGGTATACCCAAAATCGGCTACAAATTCCAGGATCGATTTCAATCAAATGTGCCACTGTGGAGTTTATAATCTTCTTTTCCAGTAGGAGCCAAGTACGGGCACTGCATGACCGGTAGGTTGTGTGGGAATAGTATCAGACTACCTTATCGACCATCTTTTCAGGGCAACCTACACGTCAGGGGCAAGAAGCGGTACTCCAGCCGCCAACATGTAGGCTGCCCTTTATGGCAGGTATATTGTGTTGCGTTGGTATTGGCCTGCCTTATCGACCTGATTTGCAAGGCAGCCTAAATGTCAGAGGCAAAAACCCAACCCCTGACGAGTAGGCTACCTTGTACAACAGGTATGTTGCTGAAATCCTATTGGCCTGCTTTATCAATCTTTTTTCAGGAGCTACATGTGTTGATGGACATGGCTGTGGGAAGCTGAGATGGATAAAGGAGGGATGGATACAGAGAGTGTTGGGAGAGGATGGATAGGGAGTGATGGGAAGAAGGGGGCAGGCAGAGAAAAGGGAAAGAAGGTTGGGAGAGGGGGGAGGAAACGATTGATGCTGAGAAGCAGGCATGCATGATGGATATTGAGAGAGGGGCTGGAAGAGATGGACAGAGGGGAAAGGAGGTGAGAGACAGGGAGTGAGTATGAAGAGGAGATGTACAAAGTGGGAGAGAGCAAGAGATGGAGAACAGAGAGTTAAGGCAACAGTAAGCAGGACAGGTCGTGAGGAGGCGCGTGGAAAGGAAATAAACTCTAAACTACGGTTGATCTTGCTTCCTCCGATTCCCATGATGTATGACGATTTGTTCTGTGGAAATGTAGCTTGCAGTTGTTGTCAGCATTTACGTGAGTCGTAGGGAGACGTCCTCTTCAAGGAATGTCTTTGAATCACCCCATTATTTTTTGCCTTTTCCGGTGGCGCCCTTCCATACCTGCTCCAGTAATCCCACAAAAACACGCTGGTTTCACAGATTTGGATTCTGCATATCAAGTGACACATTGCACCTTATCCTGCACAGTCATCATTCTGAAGGACTCTAAGCGAAAGGAAGAAAGATCCAAAAAAGGCTAAACGATTTACAACAAAACACGATCCTCTGTCTTAATGGATTCCATGTTACGATTTTTTAAATTGATAGCTCGCGAATACAGTGTTCGCTTAAAAAATTCGCCAACGAAATGACTGTTGGTGAAGCTTTCGCGCAAAGTATTTAGAGTATGGCTTTTTTTTATAGCAGAAGAAACACATAGTGCTGCACTGCTGCAGTCCGGCAGTGTTCCGCCCATTCACAAATGACATTCTGTCGTGAATAATGGGTGAGACTCGATGGCGAGCACAAAGCTGTGCAGTCGGCCGAAACCCAGAGCATGTGCATCCGTTCTGGTCGAGCGCTCACGAGCAGCTCGTTCTGATACAGTGGGTATTCCCGTGGAGCAGCTCTGCCGTACTAGCGTCCGGTCCGGTCCGGCACGTGCTCTCAGCTCATTAAACTGCGTCGTCCCTTCATTTCGCAGGGATGCCCGACAGCCAATGTATTTGCATGTAAGTGAGGGGAGGGGATGACGCTGCCGATAGCAGGATGGAGCATCTGGGGTGGGGGGGGGGGAGAGGGAGAGAAGCGTGGGATGTGAACGCGAATTGGGAGGGAGAGGGGGAGGGAGAGAGTACCACGGGAGCTGTAATGTTATTCTTGCCGGTTCGCGCGGGGTCGCCGCACCCATGCAGACGAGCTCATCCGCCGCCGCCTGTTTGTTGACCAGCGCTGTATGCAAATGTGTTTGCGCCTCTTTTCGAGACAATATTGTCGATGGGCCCAGGCGCGGTTGCACGATTAGTTTGCTCTGTAGCCTACTTTAGGGGCAGCGTGCACCGATGTTTGCACACACGCATACGACTGTATGGCACACAAACATGCACACATACACATACACACACACACACATACACAAACACACACACCAATACGGACACTCACACATTCACATCGTAATGCTAATATGGTAACGGGTCGTATGTTCTGATGCTCTCACCCATCAGCTGCCTTTTAATTATCCATCGTTAGCCTCCGATATTATGCTCCTGAAGGGCTATCCATTGGACTCTGTTCCCGCGATCAAGCGGAGTGATATTAATATCTGCGTGAAAAGACACTAAATTTCGGGCTATTTTCTGCTCTATCGCCGCATTGTTTCTGCAAATGTTAGGAGCGTATGTACACTACTGGCAATTAAAATTGCTACACAACGAAACGACGTGCTACAGACGCGAAATTTAACGGACGGGAAGAAGATGCTGTATATGCAAATTATTAGCTTTTCAGAGCATTCTCACAAGGCTGGCGCCGGTGGCGACATGACATGAGGAAAACGTGCTGACATGAGGAAAGTTAAAAAGAAAAATGGTTCAAATGGCTCTGAGCACTATGGGACTCAACTGCTGTGGTCATAAGTCCCCTAGAACTTAGAACTACTTAAACCTAACTAACCTAAGGACATCACACACAACCATGCCCGAGGCAGGATTCGAACCAGCGACCGTAGCGATCGTGCGGTTCCAGACTGTAGCGGCTTTAACCGCTCGGCCTGAGGAAAGTTTCCAACCGATTTCTCATACACAAACAGCAGTTGACCGGCGTTGCCTGGTGAAACGTTGTTATAATGCCTCATGTAAGGAGGAGAAATGCGGACTATCACGACGGATTGTAGCCCACCGCGATTGCGGTTTATCGTATCGCGACATTGCTGCTTGCGTTGGTCGAGATCCAATGACACTTAGCAGAATATGGAATGAGTGGGTTCAGGAGGGTAATACGGAACGCCGTGCTGGATACCAACGGCCTCGTATCACTAGCATTCGAGATTACAGGCATCTTATCCGCATGGCTGTAACGGATTGTGCAGCCACGTCCCGATCTCTGAGTCAACAGATGGGGACGTTTGAAAGACAATAACCATCAGCACGAACAGTTCGACGACGTTTGCAGCAGCATGGACTATATCAGCTCGGAGACCATGCCTGCGTTTACCCATGACGCTGCATCACAGACAGGAGCGCCTGCGATGGTGTACTCAACGACGAACGTGGGTGCACGAAAGGCAAAACGTCATTTTTTCGGATGAATCCAGGTTCTATTTACAGCATCACGATGGTCGCATCCGTGTTTGGCGACATCGCGGTGAACGCACATTGGAAGCGTGTATTCGTCATCGCCATACTGGCGTATCACCTGGCGTGATGGTATGGGGTGCCATTGGTTACACGTCTCGGACACCTGTTGTTCGCACTGACGGCACTTTGAACAGTGGACGTTACATTTTAGATATGTTACGACCCGTGGCTCTACCCTTCATTCAATCCCTGCGAAACCCTACATTTCAGCAGGATAATGCACGACCGCATGTTGCAGGTCCTGTACGGGCCTTTGTGGATACAGAAAATGTTGGACTGCTGCCCTGGCCAGCACATTCTCCAGATCTCTCAACAATTGAAAACGTCTGGTCAATGGTGGGCGAGCAGCTGGCTCGTCACAATACGTCAGTCACTACTCTTGATGAAATGTGGTATCGTGTTGAAGCTGCATGGGCAGCTGTACCTGTACACGCCATCTAAGCTCTGTTTGACTCAATGCCCAGTAATATCAAGGCCGTTATTATGGCCAGAGATGGTTGTTCTGGGTAGTGATTTCTTAGGATCTATGCACCCAAATTGTGTGAAAATGTAACCACATGTCAGTTCTAGTATAACACATTTGTCCAATGAATACCCGTGTATCATCTGCATTTCTTCTTGGTGTAGCAATTTTAATGGCCAGTAGTGTAAAATGTGTTGTTGGGACTGTAAGTCTTGTGTAGTGGGAACGTCGCTGTACCCACGCACAAAATTTGCAGCTTCATATGTATTGGAAACTGATTATAGAACAGTCTATATTGCAAGGCATGTTCATTAAAAGGTGAATGACGTAGATCATCATTAGACCTTTCACCATATTTATGTGCAATTGGCTGTCGACGAAGCGGGAACCTCTAAAGGACTGCAGTTGACTATTGTCATTCAGCTGTGCTGCTCCATGTCTATCAATATGGTCGACGGTCTGAAGATGGTCGTGCAATGATCGTAACTGATCACCTCTTAACAAAGGTGCGTTGCAATCTAGACTGTTTTATCATTAATTTCAAATATTATGATGTCATAGCTGACTGCTTCCATATTTTTTTTTATCTGTATTGGTTGCGAGACTCCACGCATCTTACGGCCAGCGGCTTCCGCCAGTGCGACGTTAGGTTACTGAAGTGCAGTATTGTGTAGCAAAACGATTTATGCTCAACAACAAAGGGCAGCTTTCACAGCCATACAACACCACAGAACAAGGTACACACTGTTACCATATTGCAACATATACAGTCACGACACTCCTGCAGATTTTTTGTTATAGACTGTGACAGCAGCGCTTCAGCGGACAAAAAGCTCACGTCCGAATACAATACTGAATGACTGGGAATAGTATCGTTTATATTGATCTATAACACAGGTTTTTACAACAAGGAGAGTATGTAGTGCAATAAAAATTTCCACCAACTAAAACATGACAGCACATTTCTCTAGCCATAGTTTCCTAAGGACCCTGGGAAGCATGAAACGGTACATTACAGGACAGTTCATTCACAACTCTCTTATAACCTACAGATATGTGTTTCCCTTTAAGAACAAGAAATTGATGGCAAACAGCAGTAGCCGTGATCTCTTGTTGAAAGACATCGTATATTTACGCAAAAAAGTGAACTTTTCTTCGCTTCACTTGCAGCCAAATCAGTGAATGTGGAACGTAGGAAACAAGTACTGCATGCAATACCTACATTACAAAATAAACCAGCTGTAGCTGAAGGGAAAATCACACAGACGTGTAGTGAAACTTCAAAAGTAATAAAACTGTTTTCCGACACATGCTAAACCAGTTCCATAATTGGTGCTACGTCTGAGTCAGAAACGGCAAGAATAAGCTACAGCCGGTCGCGGTGGTCTAGCGGTTCTAGGCGCTCAGTCCGGAACCACGCGACTCCTACGGTCGCAGGTTCGAATCCTGCCTCGGGCATGGATGTGTGTGATGTCCTTAGGTTAGTTAGGTTTAAGTAGTTCTAGGTTCTAGGGGACTGATGTCCACAGATGTTAAGTCCCATAGTGCTCAGAGCCATTTGAGCCAATAATCTACACATTCGTTTTTGAAACATAACAAAAAAAACTACAAAAATATTTGTTTATTAGAAAGTCAAGTGAAATGTTAGAACGGGCTTGTCATTACACTCTATACAAGACAGATACGATCAGAAATATGCTTCTCATGCATGAGATAGACTTTTACATTCTCTTATTTTCGTCTGAGTAAACTGTAACTATAAGCTTATTCGAAAGTGTTTCTTCACCAATAAGTTGCAGCTATATGTCACTGTATCTACTGTATTTGGCTGTTTTAAGATTATTTGACTATCATGTCTGTTTCTTAACAATTTACTAACGATTGGAGCGCAAAAATATAATATTTGTTTCAATAATGAAGTAGAAATATGATTGAAAACAGATATTAACATTACGGCTGGCTTTCTTGACGCTAGGAGTGCTAGTGTTTACGCAGCATTAAGTGTTGCCACTGTATATGTCAGACTGTGCTGTTACCACGTGCAACATTCTATGATTGTTATTGAAGTCAAAAGTTAAAGACAATACCCATCGGATAACTCTGCTAGTCACAGAGAAGAGATTTATCGATCTCAGTAAATATAGTTTGGCGAAAATAAAGGGGCCCGGAGAACAGAGTCCCAGGGTACGAAGAAACACAGCAGAAGAAAGGAAATACGGTACTACAGTAACATGACTACGGCAGATGTTGATAGTGACTGTCATCCATCTCTTGGCACTTTTTGGCCCGGATCAGCAAGTTGCTGGTGGCGATAGAAGCTGGACTGCTGGAATTGCTGTAATCCCACCGAAATGTTCTGTGAGCTGACTCAACCACTCAGGTGAAATCAGGCTTCATCAGATTTAAGGAACAGATCCGTGTCCAAGCCATTCATTATCATCTCAGTCAACAGACATTCACAAAACCAGAGGCGCTGAGGAGCATCCGCTGGTTTTAATGCATGAGCAACAGACACTCGGTAGGGTTGCATGAGCATGTCCAGGTGGAGTATTCGTCCGCATGGTGGACGTAGTATGCCTGCAACAGGCGACATGTTGATTTGGTAGGACTCTGAAGCATTTTCTGGTGAACTGCAGCAGATATTTTGGTGTGTGGACACGTTCCGGAATATCTGTTGACTTGTTGAAAACAGATCGTGTCTGACGCCATTTTCTGGCTAAGCGTTACATGCCACTCTTTGGTGGCACTTTGACACCATTAAACTCCTCAGCAAACAGCTGACCACACCGTTTCCACGACTCTGTTGTCACGTAACTTTCCACAATGAGTCACCGTTGCTCCAGTACGGATACCATCTTGCCCTTTGTACTGCTCCACTCACACTGACACAGCTCGCACTACGTTCTAAACTGGTGTGGATCACGTGACGTGCGTATACGTGAGTGGTTATATACATTCATTTATGTCCAATTGTATCCATCCATCCGGGCCACTTCTATTTGCCACACCCTGTGTATGAAGACATGCTAACATAATAAGCTGTTCTATGTACCTCATAAGATATCGCAGAATGTAAGACTTGAAACTGTTTCGGAAACACATTCATAACACCCGCGAAAGGCAAAGGTCCCAAATTCGAGTCTCGGTCCGCCACACAGTTTTAATCTGCCAGGTAGTTTCATATCAGCGCACACTCCGCTGCAGAGTGAAAATCTCATTCTGGCACCTTCTTATTAATCAGAGATCACAGATGACATAGATACCCTGCGATCCGAGAACTGCATCACAACATTAAATACAGGGTTATTACAAGTGATTGAAGCGATTTCACAGCTGTACAATAACTTTATTATTTGAGATATTTTCACAATGCTTTGCACACACATACAAAAACTCAAAAAGTTTTTTTAGGCATTCACAAATGTTCGATATATGCCCCTTTAGTGATTCGGCAGACATCAAGCCGATAATCAAGTTCCTCCCACACTCGGCGCAGCATGTCCCCATCAATGAGTTCGAAAGCATCGTTGATGCGAGCTCACAGTTCTGGCACGATTCTTGGTAGAGGAGGTTTAAACACTGAATCTTTCACATAACCCCACAAAAAGAAATCGCATGGGGTTAGGTCGGGAGAGTGTGGAGGCCATGACATGAATTGCTGATCATGATCTCCACCACGACCGATCCATCGGTTTTCAAATTTCCTGTTTAAGAAATGCCGAACATCATGATGGAAGTGCGGTGGAGCACCATCCTGTTGAAAGATGAAGTCGGCGCTGTCGGTCTCCAGTTGTGGCATGAGCCAATTTTCCAGCATGTCCAGATACACGTGTCCTGTAACGTTTTTTTCGCAGAAGAAAAAGGGGCCGTAAACTTTAAACCGTGAGATTGCACAAAACACGTTAACTTTTGGTGAATTGCGAATTTGCTGCACGAATGCGTGAGGATTCTCTACCGCCCAGATTCGCACATTGTGTCTGTTCACTTCACCATTAAGAAAAAATGTTGCTTCATCACTGAAAACAAGTTTCGCACTGAACGCATCCTCTTCCATGAGCTGTTGCAACCGCGCCGAAAATTCAAAGCGTTTGACTTTGTCATCAGGTGTCAGGGCTTGTAGCAATTGTAAACGGTAAGGCTTCTGCTTTAGCCTTTTCTGTAAGATTTTCCAAACCGTCGGCTGTGGTACGTTTAGCTCCCTGCTTGCTTTATTCGTCGACTTCCGCGTGCTACGCGTGAAACTTGCCCGCACGCGTTCAACCGTTCCTTCGCTCACTGCAGGCCGACCCGTTGATTTCCCCTTACAGAGGCATCCAGAAGCTTTAAACTGCGCATACCATCGCCGAATGGAGTTAGCAGTTGGTGGATCCTTGTTGAACTTCGTCCTGAAGTGTCGTTGCACTGTTGTGACTGACTGATGTGAGTGCATTTCAAGCACGACATACGCTTTCTCGGCTCCTGTCGCCATTTTGACTCACTGCGCTCTCGAGCGCTCTGGCGGCAGAAACCTGAAGTGCGGCTTCAGCCGAACAAAACTTTATGAGTTTTTCTACGTATCTGTAGTGTGTCGTGACCATATGTCAACGAATGGAGCTACAGTGAATTTATGAAATCGCGTCAATCATTTGTAATAGCCCTGTACATTATCAAGAAAAGTTTTACACTATATGTGTAGGCAAAGAAACGTGTATGGACTGTGGGAGTACGGAATGAGGTAATGAGCTTCACGAAGGTAAAATAATAACTTTGCTCTGAATTAAAAAGGAGCAATAACCGAAATTCAAGCACTATATGCGAAAGGACCACCTTTATACGTCTGTGAAATCAAATTCTACTGCTAGTTTAGACACAATACGGTCAAAGAACGACGTAATTGCCTCCAGGCTTTTAGTGTAAGTGAGTACTTTATTACCTACTACAGCCACAAGCGCTTGCTCGTTCTGAAATGCGTTAAAGGATGCGGACCATCACCTCATTAGACATAAACCGCATTCCATGCGAAAAGCAAGTGTCATATTCGGCACTGAACACTACCTTCAATACTTACTACGAAACCACTCTTGAATAACTGTTGTGTATGCGAATAAAATCTTGACCCAGCAGACTGTCAGCTTCCACCCGTTACATACCTACATTTTTGAACCATATACCAATCAATTTCAGTCACTAACCGCCGCCAGACTCCACTATAGGTCAACACCGATTGAGATTACGGCGATGTTATGTTTTGGACATCAGAGCCCGTCTGACTACTTTTTCTGGCAGACCAGTGTAGGTTCATTCACTGGATTTCAACAGGATTCAAGGCAAATAAATGGGTTAGGTAATGACAGTGGCAAAAATTTGTTGTTGTTGTGGTTTTCAGTCCTGAGACTGGTTTGATGCAGCTCTCCATGCTACTCTATCCTGTGCAAGCTTCTACATCTCCCAGTACCTACTGCACCCTACATCCTTCTGAATCTGCTTAGTGTATTCATCTCTTGGTCTCCCTCTACGATTTTTACCCTCCACGCTGCCCTCCAGTACTAAATTGGTGATCACTTGATGCCTCAGAACATGCCCTACCAACCGATCCCTTCTTCTAGTCAAGTTGTGTCACAAACTTCTCATCTCCCGAATCCTATTCAATACTTCCTCATTAGTTATGTGATCTACCCAACTAATCTTCAGTATTCTTCTGTAGCACCATATTTCGAAAGCTTCTATTCTCTTCTTGTCCAAACTATTTATCGTCCATGTTTCACTCCCATACATGGCTACACTCCATACAAATACTTTCAGAAACGACTTCCTGACACTTAAATCTATACTCAATGTTAACAAATTTCTTTTCTTCAGAAATGATTTCCTTGCCATTTCCAATCTACATTTTATATCCTCTCTACTTCGACCATCATCAGTTATTTTGCTCCCCAAATAGCAAAACTCCTTTACTACTTTAAGTGTCTCATTTCCTAATCTAATTACCTCAGCGTCACCCGATTTTATTCGACTACATTCCATTGTCCTCGTTTTGCTTCTGTTGATGTTCATCTTATATCGTACTTTCAAGACACTGTCCATTCCGTTCAACTGCTCTTCCAAGTGGCAAAGATACAGAAGGGATAACCTTAATTTATCAAAAATAGTCCACAGGAAGAATAAGAAACTTAAATCTATCGAGCGTCAGCTTCGTTTGTTTCTGTTATTGTTCAGCGTTACGAACACTTAAAAATTTCACAAATCTAACCTATATTATTTTTCATCGTTTCGCAACCTGGTTTAGAGTAATGGAACGTCGTATGACGCTCGTAAATCCTGGAGTTCAGCCGGCTCGAGTTATTGGTATACTTTCCGTTAAAATTCAACAAAACCTCACAAAGTCTACTACAATATTCTTATTAATCTCTCCCTGAGATTGTCCCCACACAGGAGATTTTCTGTATTTTGTTATTTTTACTATAAGAACTTGTAATTTGGACAATTATTAGCGGTACGAGATGCAGAAAATGATACAAACGTTATGGAACGTTTTTGAGGTTGCTGAACAAGTAATACAATAATTTTTAAATGAACACGCCACTATTTGACCGTATTATTGTTTATTTAATTACGACCCAGGTTTTGGTCTTTTATGCCATTTTCAAGTGTCTGAGTTTATGTCATTAACGCACGTCATGCAGCGTGTGTTAATATCTGCAATATATGTTAATGGCAAACTCTGTCGCTTGAAAAGGCATAAAAGGACAAAACTTGAGTTTATGTCATCAACACATGTCCTGCAATATGTGTTAATGACATAAAGACAGCGCGGTTTGAGTCGCCTTGTCACCATACGTGCGGCTCTCCTGGTCGGAGGTTCGAGTCCTTCCTCGGGCATGGGTGTGTGTGTTGTCCATAGCATAAGTTAGTTTAAGGTAGATTAAGTAGTGTGTAGGCTTAGGGACCGATGTCCTGAGCAGTTTGGTACCGTAAGAACATACCACATATTTCCAAAATTTTCCAAAATGACATAAATGTAGCCATTTGAAAATGGCATAAAAGGCCAAAACCTGGGTCATAATGAAATAAATAACAATACAGTCAAATGTCGGTGTGTTCATTTAAAAAATATGTTACTTGTTTCAACATACAGTATGTTAGCGTAGCGTATTAAATTAGATCCGGATGATGGCTGTTTTTAAACCGTAAGGGAAAATTCTAATAAGAAGTACTACACAAGAAACCACTCAGGAGACAGGAGAGTGATGAAGAGAAGAAAAAGTAGCCGTCGGCAGGTAAAAACAAGTCCCTCAGAAAAGGGGATTCCAAACTTTTCACGTGACGGAACACTTTGATAATCACGATACTTTATTGGAACAAATTGTTTATTTTGAAAGTTAATAATAATTAAATCAAAAAAAAATTGTTTCTCATTCAGCGATTACTTTAATTGTAAATAACAACTAATACAAAGAAATCATATTTTTTAAAAATAAGGAAAAATGTGGAAGAAACGCCATTTCATTGGTAGTGTCTCATGGAGCACTAGTGTTCCGCGGAACACAGCTTGTGGGTCACTGACTTAGAGGGTCACTTTTTCATTCCTCTGACAAACGGACTGTTAGGCCCCCCTTTCTCTAGGTAATTGGTAGAGGTATCAAGTTGAAATTTATGTCACTTACTCGTCTTTTGGCAGTGCAGAAAATGTAAACTTTTCAGTCAGTGCAGTCAAAAGATGCGGGCATCTGTGTTCTATATTTTCATACTTGCAAACTCAGTCATAAAAACCTATATGGTACCTCCCGTTGGTATAGAATCACAAAATTTCTAAACAAGCAAGGTTTCAGAGAAGAAGTAAACAAAAAAATTCCGAAAAATATTAATTTATAATTACACATCATGAAAACGTCTGTTTCTTTTGCCATTTGTTGTCGATCTTTGTGCCTATACCTATGTTAAGACCTGTTGTTCTCAAGAACGGGTAGAGATATCAAGTTTACATTTACGTACTTAGGCCTATTATCCGTTAGGGGTGTAAAAAGTTTAAGCTTCTAAGTCAATGGAAACAAAGGGTATGGCCATATGCAGGGTGTTCCAGAAATGTTGGAACAACTTCTAGGGGAGTTGGGGCATATCATAAAGACTGAGAATTTCATAGCAAGCCATGGTAGCAAACGACAGGCGTACGTGGTTGCAGAGGTCGAAGATCGGAAGGGAAGAAAGTGAATGATTTATTAGAAGCATGTATTGTACATAATAAGTACACATGGTGCACGCCATGAACACATAACGCGGTGCCTGCTGCTTTTGGACTGCCTGTTCTCAGTCATTTGATTAGGTCATTCACGCACCTACGTATTGGGCGAGGTAGAGCGTTTAATTTGTCCCCATGCTAACGGAATTTATATAGCCTTGATTTCTTTTTGTGGGGAGCCATGAAATCTCTCAAGTTCCGGGATTCTGTGCAGTCCATCATGGAGCTCGTCGCGAGAATTTTCTTCGCAGCAACTACGATTAGAGACTCTTCCAGTGTGTTGGAGCGTGTATGGCAGTCAATGATCCATCGGTGTCAGGCCTGCGTGGCGTCTGATGGTGCAAACCTGGAGCATCTGTTGCAACAATCGAGCTGTATTCTTATCGTACTCCATGTGTACTCTCCGAGACCAATAAATGTTTCAGATGAATCACTCTCTGATTTCCTTTCCAATCTTCGACCTCTGTTACCACATATCCCTGACGTTTGCGGCCATGGGTTGCTATGCAGTTCTCAATGCTTATAATGTACCTCACCACACCTACAAGTTTGTCGCAACATTTATGGGGCAGCCTGTATGCCACATATATTGACTCTCGCAAACTCAGTCAGCAAACTGACGATAAACTGTGTGTACAGATGTAGGTACTAGTGGTCTAGGAATAAAGGGCGTGCCTGGAGATTGAGGGTCACGAGATCGATTCACGGTCTCGGGCTCGGACCACGGATTTTTTATTCATAGTTTTAAATTCGCCTTCACATCTCAACTATGACAGGAGTCTCCAGATACAACACTTGGTTCGGATTCAACGTTAAGTTGTTCCCCATTAGTCTGTATGGATAACTCGGGTAGTTTATGGCCGTTAGAGTCACCAGACTGACGTCCAGCAGGCTACTGAGCCACACGAAATTATTATCATTATATAAATAAGTAGTTAGTTAGTACGGTCGCGCAGACTGCGAGTCCTACACACATTTGTCCCGTTTTTTTTGTTATTCAGAGTTACTGAACCATACCGCTCTTCTCAAACAATCGGCCACAAGCAGACGAATGCTATTTTCAGCCAATAAGCTCTACATCTGTTAAGAACTAAGAACAGCAAACTGATGGGGGCATACGTCTCCAAGACCAGACCGACGCCCTTTCTGGTAAGTGCTTTATCCAAACTTCAGCTCAAAATGTGACGTACGCACCTCAAGAAATTCTACGGTTGTGTTAGCACAGCCTACGGGTAGGTTTATGACCGTCCGCAGCGGTAGCTCGTATCCTCACTATAGACGACCCAGCTAGCTACGTTCAGATTATAGACTATTTCGTGTGTACCGAAAGTCACTTTCAACACATCATTCCATCGTACATCAAAAACGTACCACTCTTCTCAAAACACCTGATAGAAGCTTGAGAGTGGTTGCCTCGAAATTATTAACAGAAGTTGGCTGTGAATGACGGAATCTTACAATTTATTCACCACGTCTTAACACACAAGCGCTGGAATTTGCTTGTGCTTAAGGCTCATCGTGACCAAATCGTTTTAGATATAACTTCCTTTTCCGTTAATCATCCTCTTACAATATCCCATAGACACGAATCAATTTAGATCGTCTGTAGAAACGAGTAGAAGGTTGTCATCAACTGACACAGACACTATTCAACGTTTTTATCGACTGACTTGAAATGGGAGCTGTGTTAGAGAAAGGAGTGAAGTCGAACTGTAGACTATCACCTATTTTATTCAGTCTCTTTACTGATGAAGCATTAAAGGAATCCAAATACACGTCGTATAATCAACATCAACGGAACTACAGCAAAGGAAACGGAGTGTAATGAAATTAAACCAGGAGGTAATGGGGTAATCGAGCGAGTATTAGGAATTGAGCCACTGACATTAATAAACGAATTTTGCTATTTGGGCAGGAAAATGACGATGGTCGAATCTAAGTTGATATATAAGGGGCGATCACAAAGTTTCCGTTCGAGGACGTTGCTACTGTATAATTCCAAAGAAATGGGACTCCAACATGGGTATATAAGCACCGACATGTAAGCAAGGGATTAGTCTGGCATAAGTGTCTTCCAGCATGCGTGTGGTATATGCGAATCGTAAACTATGGTGACGTTATTAACAAATGCTTCCGAACATGACCAACATGCTGTTATTCTTTTCTTGGCTACCGAAGGATAAACATCGGTAGACATTCACCGGAGAATGAAGAATGTGTATGGGACAGCAAGTGTGTCGAAAACCACCCACGCTGTAAGGTGCGCCATTTCTGTTGACAAGGGGTGCTGCTGCTTCACGACAACGAACGACCCACCTTGCAAATGTCGTAAAAACTTAAGTGGGAGACACTCGAGCAAACGATTTTCACGCCTCTGGTACCTTAAAAAAGGACCTTGAAGACTCGACGATTCCTGTCGGACGAAGATGTGCAGCAGGCAGTTACGGACTTCTTCATGCAGCAGGACACAGGGTTTTACAAATCGGGTATCTTCAACCTGCTGCGTCCGTGGGATGACAGCCTGATTTTCATCAGGCATATTGATTCTGAACTCTACGGCCTTCGAAAGAAAAATTTTTGATCGTCCCTGATAAAATGCAGATTCGATACATCAAGAAAAAGATACACTTGTTAACATCGAACATAAATTTTAGTGAAGTCTTTTCTGAAAGTATTCATTTGATGTTTAGTTTTGTATGAAAGTGAAACGTGAACGATAAATAGTGCACACAAGAAGGGAACAGAAGCTTTTGAAATGTGATACTGCAGAAGAATGCTATAGATTAGATGGGTAGATCGGATCTACATCTACATCTACATCTACGTGATTACTCTGCTGTTCACAATAAAGTGCCTGGCAGAGGGTTGAATGAACCACCTTCAAGCTGTCTCTCTACCGTTCCACTCTCGAACGGCACGCGGGAAATACGAGAAGTTAAATTTTTCTGTGCGAGCCCTGATTTCTCTTATTTTATCGTGTTGATCATTTCTCCCTATGTAGGTGGGTGCCAACAGAATGTTTTCGCAATCGGAGGGGAAAACTGGTGATTGTAATTTCATGAGAAGATCCCGTCGCAACGAATAACGCCTTTGTTTTAATGATTGTCACTCCGATTCACGTATCGTGTCTGTGACACTATCTCCCCTATTTCGCGATAATACAAAACGCGCTGCCCTTCTTTGTACTTTTTCGATGTCATCCGTCATTCCCACCTGATTCGGATCCCACACCGTACAGCAACACCCCAGAATAGGGCGGACAAGCGTGGTGTAAGCAGTCTCTTTAGTAGACCTGTTGCATCTTCTAAGTGTTCTGCCAATGAATCGCAGTCTTTGGTTTGCCCTACCCACAATATTATCTATGTGATCGTTCCAATTTAGGGCATTTGTAATTGTAATCCCTAAGTATTTAGTTGAATTTACAGCCTTCAGATTTGTGCGACTTAACGCGTAATCAAAATTTAGCTGAATTCTTTGAGTACTCATGTGAATAATTTCACACTTTTCCTTATTCTGGGTCAATTGCCACTTTTCGCACCATACAGATATCAAAATCATTTTGCAATTCGTTTTGATCATCTGATGACTTTACAAGACGGTAAATGACGGCATCATCTGCAAATAATCTAAGACGGCTACTCAGACTGTCTCCTTTGTCGTTAATATAGATGGGGAACGATAGAGGACCTATAACACTTCCTTGGGGAACGAAGGCTATTACTTCTGTTTTACTCGATGACTTTCCGTCTATTATTACGAATTGTGACCTTTCTGACAGAAAATCACGAATCCAGTCGCACAACTAAGGAGATACTCTCCGTAGGCGCGCAGTTTGGTCAGAAGACGCTTGTGAGCAACGGTGTCGAAAGCTTTCTGGAAATCTAAAAATATGGAATCAATTTGACATCCCCTGTCGATAGTACTTATTACCTCATGAGTATAAAGAGCCACTTGTTTCACAAGAATGATATTTTCTGAAACCGTGCTGACTGTGAGTCAATAAATCGTTTTCTTCGAGGTGCTTCATAATGTTCGAATACAGTATATGTCCAAAAACCCAACTGAAAATCGACGTTATTGATATAGGCCTGTAATTCAGCGGATAACTCCTATTTCCATTTTGGGGTATTGGTTTGACTTGAGCAATTTTCCAGTCTTTAGGTAGGGATCTTTGTGTGAGCCAGTGGTTGTATATAATTGCTAAATATGGAGCTATTTTATCAGCATACTCTGAGAGGGACCTGAGTGGTATACAATCTCGACCGGAGGCCTTGCCTTTATTAAGTGATGAATGGGTACTGAGTCGAGCTGGGAAGGAATGAAACTGATATCTCAACTCTTGCGGAGTGAGGGATTAGATGACGGGACACATATTGGGGCATAGAGGAAAAGTCGGTTTGGTACCGAAGGAAAGCGTGGGGATAAAGATTGTGGAGGATGACTGCAAGCATGTTCAACTGAATGTAAGGTGCAATAGTTATGTAGAAATCAAGATGCTTACGCAGGATACACTACCAAACCTGCAGGAAAACAGATTTCGGACTGAAGACCACATTGCTTGTATAATACGACGTAACAGATCATATTATCACGCATATAATGCTCTGGTTGATCAGAGTATGCGTTTTTAGAGTTCCGTGCCTAAACTGGTAAAAACGAAACCCTTACACGATCACCTTGATGCCCCTCTCTCTCTCTCTCTGTCTATCCGACTGCTAAGACCCTTTCTTATCACGGACTGGTGGAGGTATCAAATTTACATGTCACACACGAAGGTCTACTGTCCCATCGCGATGTAAGGACTTTATATTTCTATGTCATTGCAGTCAAAACATAGGGGCATTCTTGATGCAAAATCACTCAATAAAACTACATCTACATCTACATCTACATTTATACTCCGCAAGCCACCCAACGGTGTGTGGCGGAGGGCACTTTACGTGCCACTGTCATTACCTCCCTTTCCTGTTCCAGTCGGGTATGGTTCGCGGGAAGAACGACTGTCTGAAAGCCTCTGTGCGCGCTCTAATCTCTCTAATTTTACATTCGTGATCTCCTCGGGAGGTATAAGTAGGGGGAAGCAATATATTCGATACCTCATCCAGAAACGCACCCTCTCGAAACCCGGCGAGCAAGCTACACCGCGAAGCAGAGCGCCTCTCTTGCAGAGTCCGCCACTTGAGTTTGTTAAACATCTCCGTAACGCTATCACGGTTACCAAATAACCCTGTGACGAAACGCGCCGCTCTTCTTTGAATCTTCTCTATCTCCTCCGTCAACCCGATCTGGTACGGATCCCACACTGATGAGCAATACTCTAGTATAGGTCGAACGAGTGTTTTGTAAGCCACCTCCTTTGTTGATGGACTACATTTTCTAAGGACTCTCCCAATGAATCTCAACCTGGTACCCGCCTTACCAACAATTAATTTTATATGATCATTCCACTTCAAATCGTTCCGCACGCATACTCCCAGATATTTTACGGAAGTAACTGCTACCAGTGTTTGTTCCGCTATCACATAATCATACAATAAAGGATCCTTCTTTCTATGTATTCGCAATACATTACATTTGTCTATGTTAAGGGTCAGTTGCCACTCCCTGCACCAAGTGCCTATCCGCTGCAGATCTTCCTGCATTTCGCTACAATTTTCTAATGCTGCAACTTCTCTGTATACTACAGCATCATCCGCGAAACGCCGCATGGAACTTCCGACACTATCTACTAGGTCATTTATATATATTGTGAAAAGCAATGGTCCCATAACACTCCCCTGTGGCACACCAGAGGTTACTTTAACGTCTGTAGACGTCTCTCCGTTGATAACAACATGCTGTGTTCTGTTTGCTAAAAACTCTTCAATCCAGCCACACAGTTGGTCTGATATTCCGTAGGCTCTTACTTTGTTTATCAGGCGACAGTGCGGAACTGTATCGAACGCCTTCCGGAAGTCAAGAAAAATAGCATCTACCTGGGAGCCTGTATCTAATATTTTCTGGGTCTCATGAACAAATAAAGCGAGTTGGGTCTCACAAGATCGCTGTTTCCGGAATCCATGTTGATTCCTACATAGTAGATTCTGAGTTTCCAAAAACGACATGATATTCGAGCAAAAAACATGTTCTAAAATTCTACAACAGATCGACGTCAGAGACATAGGTCTATAGTTTTGCGCATCTGCTCGACGACCCTTCTTGAAGACTGGGACTACCTGTGCTCTTTTCCAATCATTTGGAACCTTCCGTTCCTCTAGAGACTTGCGGTACACGGCTGTTAGAAGGGGGGCAAGTTCTTTCGCGTACTCTGTGTAGAATCGAATTGGTATCCCGTCAGGTCCAGTGGACTTTCCTCTGTTGAGCGATTCCAGTTGCTTTTCCATTCCTTGGACACTTATTTCGATGTCAGCCATTTTTTCGTTTGTGCGAGGATTTAGAGAAGGAACTGCAGTGCGGTCTTCCTCTGTGAAACAGCTTTGGAAAAAGGTGTTTAGTATTTCAGCTTTACGCTTGTCATCCTCTGTTTCAATGCCATCATCATCCCGGAGTGTCTGGATATGCTGTTTCGAGCCACTTACTGATTTAACGTAAGACCAGAACTTCCTAGGATTTTCTGTCAAGTCGGTACATAGAATTTTACTTTCGAATTCACTGAACGCTTCACGCATAGCCCTCCTTACGCTAACTTTGACATCGTTTAGCTTCTGTTTGTCTGAGAGGTTTTGGCTGCGTTTAAACTTGCAGTGAAGCTCTCTTTGCTTTCGCAGTAGTTTCCTAACTTTGTTGTTGTACCACGGTGGGTTTTTCCCGTCCCTCACAGTTTTACTCGGCACGTACCTGTCTAAAACGCATTTTACGATTGCCTTGAACTTTTTCCATAAACACTCAACATTGTCAGTGTCGGAACAGAAATTTTCGTTTTGATCTGTTAGTTAGTCTGAAATCTGCCTTCTATTACTCTTGCTAAACAGATAAACCTTCCGCCCTTTTTTTATATTCCTATTAACTTCCAAATTCAGGGATGCTGCAACGGCCTTATGATCACTGATTCCCTGTTATGCACTTACAGAGTCGAAAAGTTCGGGTCTGTTTGTTACCAGTAGGTCCAAGATGTTATCTCCACGAGTCGGTTCTCTGTTTAATTGCTCGAGATAATTTTCGGATAGTGCACTCAGTATAATGTCACTCGATGCTCTGTCCCTACCACCCGTCCTAAACATCTGAGTGTCCCAGTCTATATCTGGTAAATTGAAATCTCCACCTAAGACTATAACATGCTGAGAAAATTTATGTGAAAAGTATTCCAAATTTTCTCTCAGTTGTTCTGCCACTAATGCTGCTGAGTCGGGGGGTCGGTAAAAGGAGCCAATTATTAACCTAGCTCGGTTGTTGAGTATAACCTCAACCCATAATAATTCACAGGAACTATCCACTTCTACTTCACTACAGGATAAACTACTACTAACAGCGACGAACACTCCACCACCGGTTGCATGCAATCTATCCTTTCTAAACACCGTCTGTACCTTTGTAAAAATTTCGGCAGAATTTATCTCTGGCTTCAGCCAGCTTTCTGTACCTATAACGATTTCAGCTTCAGTGCTTTCTATCAGCGCTTGAAGTTCCGGTACTTTACCAACGCAGCTTCGACAGTTTACAATTACAATACCGATTGCTGCTTGGTCCCCGCATGTTCTGACTTTGCCCCGCACCCGTTGAGGCTGTTGCCCTTTCTGTACTTGCCCGAGGCCATCTAACCTAAAAAACCGCCCAGCCCACGCCACACAACCCCTGCTACCCGTGTAGCCGCTTGTTGCGTGTAGTGGACTCCTGACCTATCCAGCGGAACCCGAAACCCCACCACCCTATGGCGCAAGTCGAGGAATCTGCAGCCCACAAGGTCGTAGAACCGTCTCAGCCTCTGATTCAGACCCTCCACTCGGCTCTGTACCAAAGGTCCGCAGTCAGTCCTGTCGACGATGCTGCAGATGGTGAGCTCTGCTTTCATCCCGCTAGCGAGACTGGCAGTCTTCACCAAATCAGATAGCCGCCGGAAGCCAGAGAGGATTTCCTCCGATCCATAGCGACACACATCATTGGTGCCGACATGAGCGACCACCTGCAGATGGGTGCACCCTGTACCCTTCATGGCATCCGGAAGGACCCTTTCCACATCTGGAATGACTCCCCCCGGTATGCACACGGAGTGCACTTTGGTCTTCTTCCCCTCCCTTGCTGCCATATCCCTAAGGGGCCCCATTACGCGCCTGACGTTGGAGCTGCCAACTACCAGTAAGCCCACCCTCTGCGACCGCCCGGATCTTGCAGACTGAGGGGCAACCTCTGGAACAGGACAGGCAGCCATGTCAGGCCGAAGATCAGTATCAGCCTGAGTATCAGCCCGAGACAGAGCCTGAAACCGGTTCGTCAGACAAACTGGAGAGGCCTTCCGTTCAGCCCTCCAGAATGTCTTTCGCCCCCTGCCACACCTTGAGACGACCTCCCACTCTACCACAGGTGAGGGATCAGCCTCAATGCGGGCAGTATCCCGGGCAACCACAGTCGTAGCCCGATCGGGGGATGCGTGGGACGAGCTGGCCGTCCCCGACAAACCCCCATCCGGACCCCCACAGTGATGCCCATTGGCAACAGCCTCAAGCTGTGTGACTGAAGCCAACACTGCCTGAAGCTGGGAGCGAAGGGATGCCAACTCAGCCTGCATCCGAACACAGCAGTTGCAGTCCCTATCCATGCTAAAAACTGTTGTGCAAAGAACGTCTGAACTAATCTACAGAGAGCGCAAACAAATCGACACAAAATTTAAACGGTTATTAAAATACGAGATTGCCTAGTAAATGCAGTAACTTGTGCACTGCTGACACACTGCTCGGTGGCGGAAGGAGACTACGCGAATTTACACTATTCAGGTACTAAAACGCGATGCTACAACTCTCAAATACTATAATACGCCCGAAATTTATGAATTTAACAATGCAAGTACCAAAAACACGCAAAGAAATTAAGAATTAAACTATGTAACAAATGAGTGAGCTAGGAGTATACGACTTGCTGCTGCAGCTGCTTATCCAACGGCGGCAGGGAGCACACTGACTGTGACCAACCGACTTTGGCCGTTCAAAAAAAAAAAAAAAAAAAAACTATAGGGTATTCCCATCGACGTAGTCAAGGAGTTTGGCAAGGTTTCGCAGTACAAGCAGAAGAAAACATCCGAGAACTGCTAATTTTTAACTATATCACACAAACATGTATTTTTTTATTTTTGTCTTTATAAAGTTACGTTCCATTCATAATCCGTAACAAATCTCAGGAACTCCTGCAGGGATTTTGATCTGATTTTCAGTTACAGGTGGAGTAATTCGTAGTAATTGGCTGAGCTACAATGAACTGGAATCCCCTGATATTGTGATAACAATGGCATTGCCTTCCAGGGGAGACAGGTGTAGGGCCGCCAGTTTATCGTCCCATGACAGCGCTGCCTCACAGGTCCTTCATGAACTGCTCATTCAATATAGAAACATTCTCTGACATTTCATGCCCAAGACACATACACCATCTGCGAGGTTTCAAAGGAAAGTAATACAAGTAACTGCTGCAGGATTGTTCTCCCATTGCTCAAGATATCCCATAACATATCCGTTGAAACATTCCACAGGACATTTTGACATTTACGTAACAACAATAACTTTATGACCAGCAGTACCACTTTCTTCTCTGCCGGCCGGAGTGGCCGAGCAGTTAAAGGCGCTACAGTCTGGAACCGCACGACCGCTACGGTCGCAGGTTCAAATCCTGCCTCGGGCATGGATGTGTGTGATGTCCTTAGGTTAGTTACGTTTAAGTAGTTCTAAGTTCTAGGGGACTTATGACCACAGCAGTTGAGTCCCATAGTAAAAAAAAAAAAAAAAAAAAAAAAAAAAAAAAAAAAAAAAAAAAAAAAAAGCTTTCTTCTCGGTACACTTCCTTAAAATCTTATCAGCGCATCTGCAATTGCCAGTTAGTATAGCATGTTAATATAAGGCCTAAAATTCGTCAGTTAAATGAAAAATTACAATAAAGAATGCGAAATAACACAAATAAAGTTAGAACACTCTTGAAAATATTGTAATTCTCGGGACCAGTATTTTGCGAGTATCGATATTGATAACAGGCTACAATTGCCGACATTCTCGAGCCCCGAGATGGATGATCTACCAATGTACATGTTTAAATTTGTACGGAATCCTAAAAGCGAGAGTTCTGCTCCCGCTTTCCATGTTCTGTTTCCGCTCAGTTTTATATTTCCTTGTCAAATCGTTCCAGGGGATCTATCGGACGTTGCTGCATCCACTAACTCAGACATCTTCAGAATGCTGCTATTTGAGTTAACACACTGGTCCAGCCAAATGCTGTTAATCTTTGGAACTTGAGCCACTGCTTCTTCTCCGACTAGTTTTTTCTTTCATCTCATGCGGCTGAGCATATCCCACTAGAGCCATCTCCAACATGGAAAATTTTGCCGGCCGCGGTGGCCGAGCGGTTCTAGGCGCTTCAGTCCGGAACCGCACGACTGCTACGGTCGCAGGTTTGAATCCTGCCTCGGGAATGGATGTGTGTGGTGTCCTTATCCTAGTTAGGTTTAAGTAGTTCTAAGTTCTAGGGAACTGATGACCTCAGATGTTAAGTCGCATGGTGCTCAGAGCCATTTTTGAAAATTGTAGTGTTGTCACCGGGAGTTGAACCATTTGCTCTATTGTACCACTAGACGGTAGTCATACGAACAGTTATTGTGCTGAAAGCTTTAATTACAAATTTATGAAAGCTTACCTATTGGACGGAACAGCTAGTTACAGATGTGATCCATCTGCAGGAGCTTCGCACTAATGAATATGTAATACTAGTCCAACTGCACAATACTCATTTCTATTTTACTGTTTATTCGCATTCAAACATTTATTAACTTTGCGTCACTGAAGGTAATCTGCTCGTGTGTGATTTGTTGCGTGCTATAAATGTTTACTGTCGTTAATAAATTATTGCATGTGCTCTTCACTCATTCCGCATTTGAATTTAGATTCAAAGTGGCATGACGAATTCTGTTTGAAATCTGTTGAAAATGTTTCAGATAAATAAAGCTCTGTGCATGTGTCAACAAGAGCTAATCGACTGCAAATTAATTTTATGACGGCAAAAAACTATAATTAATGCAACCTGCAGTTTCTGTTTCGTCGGAATTAGAGACTAGTTATTAAAATGCCTTATGTTGGCATAAATCAGTTTGCGCCGCGATGTTTTATGAGTGGATAATCTGCTTGTAGGCTGTCAATAATTTTTTACTTTAATAGAATGACTAACGCGCAATTCGTTTTGTTAACTGCAAGAATTCTGAGAGAGTCGAGTACTAATGGAAGTAACAATGGAAAGAGTCATGTTAGTAAAATTCATGACTATTACTCGGTTCTTTGGAATCTGTATCAGGTCTTAGTGAAGAACGATGTCAAAGGGATTGAGAACTGTTACAGATTCAAACATTCCATTTCGATCAGTAAGAGAGTAATATAGATACCAGTGTCTTTATTCAGTAATTTCCATAATGAATGCGAAATTATTTCCTCGAGTGGAAATTACTTGGCCTAGTACGGTTTGCTCTTTCCATGCGCAACTCTAACAATAAAACAGCGAACTTCTGCCACGCACACACACACACACACACACACACACACACACACACACACACATATATATATATATATATATATATATACAGGGTGTTTCAGAAATGACCGGTATATTTGAAACGGCAATAAAAACTAAACGAGCAGCGATAGAAATACACCGTTTGTTGCAATATGCTTGGAACAACAGTACATTTTCAGGCGGACAAACTTTCGAAATTACAGTAGTTACAGTTTTCAACAACAGATGGCGCTGCAAGTGATGTGAAAGACAACGCAGTCTGTGGGTGCGCCATTCTGTACGTCGTCTTTCTGCTGTAAGCGTGTGCTGTTCACAACGTGCAAGTGTGCTGTAGACAACATGGTTTATTCCTTAGAACAGAGGATTTTTCTGGTGTTGGAATTCCACCGCCTAGAACACAGTGTTGTTGCAACAAGACGAAGTTTTCAACAGAGGTTTAATGTAACCAAAGGACCGAAAAGCGATACAATAAAGGATCTGTTTGAAAAATTTCAACGGACTGGGAACGTGACGCATGAACGTGCTGGAAAGGTAGGGCGACCGCGTACGGCAACCACAGAGGGCAACACGCAGCTAGAGCAGCAGGTGATGCGACAGCGGCCTCGGGTTTCCGTTCGCCGTGTTGCAGCTGCGGTCCAAATGACGCCAACGTCCACGTATCGTCTCATGCGCCAGAGTTTACACCTCTATCCATACAAAATTCAAACGTGGCAACCCCGCAGCGCCGCTACCATTGCTGCACGAAAGACATTCGCTAACGATATAGTGCACAGGATTGATGACGGCGATATGCATGTGGGCAGCATTTGGTTTACTGACGAAGCTTATTTTTACCTGGACGGCTTCATCAATAAACAGAACTGGCGCATATGGGGAACCGAAAAGCCCCATGTTGCAGTCCCATCGTCCCTGCATCCTCAAAAAGTACTGGTCTGGGCCGCCATTTCTTCCAAAGGAATCATTGGCCCATTTTTCAGATCCGAAACGATTACTGCATCACGCTATCTGGACATTCTTCGTGAATTTGTGGCGGTACAAACTGCCTTAGACGACACTGCGAACACCTCGTGGTTTATGCAAGATGGTGCCCGGCCACATCGCACGGCCGACGTCTTTAATTTCCTGAATGAATATTTCGATGATCGTGTGATTGCTTTGGGCTATCCGAAACATACAGGAGGCGGCGTGGATTGGCCTCCCTATTCGCCAGACATGAACCCCTGTGACTTCTTTCTGTGGGGACACTTGAAAGACCAGGTGTACCGCCAGAATCCAGAAACAATTGAACAGCTGAAGCAGTACATCTCATCTGCATGTGAAGCCATTCCGCCAGACACGTTGTCAAAGGTTTCGGGTAATTTCATTCAGAGACTACGCCATATTATTGCTACGCATGGTGGATATGTGGAAAATATCGTACTATAGTGTTTCCCAGACCGCAGCGCCATCTGTTGTTGAAAATTGCAACTACTGTAATTTCGAAAGTTTGTCTGCCTGAAAATGTACTGTTGTCCCAAGCATATTGCAACAAACGGTGTATTTCTATCGCTGCACGTTTAGTTTTTATTGCCGTTTCAAATATACCGGTCATTTTTGAAACACCCTGTATATATATATTGGAAATTTGTGGTAAGGGCCTATGGGACCAAACTGCTGAGGTTATCGGCCCCTAAGCTTACACACTACTTAATCTAACTTAAACTAACTTACGCTAAGGACAACAGACGCACCCATACCCGAGGGAGGATTCGAACATCCGACGGGGGGGAGCCGCGCGAACCGTGATAAAGCTGCTGAGACCTCGCGGCTGCCCCGCGCGGCACCAGGCATGGAACACTGGCTTTTGGGTAGTACACGGGGTCCGAAAGTGAGTTACAGAAAATGTGATGGCCTAGTATCTCTAATAATTTAACAGAGGCCCCGTCATACTTCTGTTCGGAAACTGTCTGAAATAGTGTTTGTCTCGTGGTACAAAATTATGTGCCTGAAACAACAAGTTAGTGGTGCCGCTTGTTACGGAAATAATGTAATACTTGCATAGAACATGGGTGGGGTATGCAGAAATTGCCGCATCATCTCTTTACTGTTGAACGAAATGGGGACATGAGCGAGTGGTTGAGGACATCACGGAATTTGTTACTTGGGAATTTCAGCTTATTTTACTCTTTGTATATGGCGACACATTATTCTACGTAAAATCACACATATTACCTGTTATTTCATAATTATTTGTTTCTACGACCAATGTTTCGGATTATTAGGCCATTGTTTCACACTGCCGCGAATTATGTTATGTGCATTTTTTAAATAATTATTTTTTGAGTTCTAGCATACACAGTTTTATACATCATATTGTGTGCATACTGCTACAAAAATGAAAAGCAAAGAATTTAAAGACATCAAATGAATTAACTGCTAATGCGAAACAATTCATGAACCATCGTAATAAAAAGATTGACAAATCCATTCATAATGGGACACAACAATTGGGCAGTCACTCAGGTTTGCCAGTACCAAAGACTGGAGAGTAAATGAAGTATATCCGTTCGTTCAGCAGATGTTTAGAGTACTTCTCGTGGCACCTCATGATGGACGGTTGTGGAAGCAGAGCCGCTTTCTGCATTGAGTGTGTAATTTCTACATCTACAACAAAACAGTGTCCAGCTGCCAAACAATGCTGCGGAAATGTGGAGGCTGTTTTCTGCAGCTTCCAGCCTCTTCTTTAAGTCTGGTGCACACCGGACTACTTGGATTTCCTGTGTACTATGAGCGATGTTCTCAAAATAAACACTTCTTAAGGACTCCACTTTTACTCATAGGGGTCACTTACGTTTGGGCTTAAACAAGTTCTTGCCCACAGTGTGTGTAGTGTAGTAGGTCACTGCTTATTTCTGTTACTTCAGACTATTGCCTAGTTTAGTAAACAATCTGCCAACGAAAGGTAAAGCATGGATAGTGGAAATCTCATTTGAATAACTGGGGTAGCAGTTTTTCTGAGTAGCGAAATCTGAGATCATCTGTTGCGTAGCGCCCACCGTTGTTAAGAGTGACTTCACCTGCGCACGTCATTACATAGAAAACGGTTGTAATCGAACTTACTTTATTTGCTCCTGTTTCTCAGTAGGTTTCCGTCAATACGCCTAAGTTTTTAATCGATTTTTTAATTCCCGAAATACTGTCTCTTTAAAATTACTGTGTCTTGTTTACTGCCATTTGTATGTCGGCGTCAAAAGCTTCTGCACTCAAAGTATTTCGTTCAGTGAGGGATTCTTTCATTATTATAATTATCACAATGATATTTCCGGCCGTCAATTCACGTAGTTTATTGAAATTTTACATTTTTATCTCCTAAAAATGAAAAATAAATTGAACTAGTCTGTACGAAAGAACTGTTTTTTCATTCAACAAAACTTTTCCACGCTGCCTGCGTCCTTGTGTTGACCTGAACTGTAAGCTGGCTATCAAAAATGGTTCAAATGCCTCTGAGCACTATTGAACTTAACATCTGAGGTCATCAGTCCCCTAGAACTTAGAACTACTTACACCTAACTAACCTAAGGATATCACACACATCCATGCCCGAGGCAGGATTCGAACCTGCGATCGTAGCGGTCGCGAAGTTCCAGACTGAAGTGCCTAGAACCGCTCGGTCACAACGGCCGGCCAGTCATTCGGTCGTCACAGATGAAATAATACACGTATTTGGAAATTTCCGTTCCGAATACATCAGAAGCTGTGCGTAGCATCATACTGAAACAAAATGTTGTAATATGTGGAATCTCGTGAAAATTAGTTATTATTCTGTAGATGCATGGCGCTTCTTGATTTTGATATAATATATTGCAATGATATCTGTAATTCAACACTGGAGCCAGTAAACTACATATGTAAGGTTAATTGTCTCACCTTTATTAGCAGGAAATGCGCCCATTTGAAGTCAGGTGTCGGCATAGGAATTTAGATTTATGAGTTTAATCGGTTTTACGAAGAGTGTTGTTCATTACTAAGTACTAAATATTTACTGTTTGTTTCCCATTGGTATTTATCCTGTTCCCACATGAGGGAAGCTCGCTTGTACCGTATGGTTCCGTGAAATTACAAGCCTTCAGGGTTGATGGAGAAGGGAGAAGGGGGAAATTTGAGGCAAGAGAGCCTAGTCCGGAAACGAAGGGGTCTAAAAGTATAAACCAATATCATTCTGATACCTCTGACAGTGGAATACGTATAGCGGTACCGTTATAGCTGGAACGTATCACATTGTTATTCGTCAACAGATGTGGTTACAATACTACACAGCCCCAACTCACTTTTGACAGAGGGTACGTGAACACCTGGTCAGTCACTCGCTCCAAAGAGGGTAGACAGAGGAGATCCTGTTCCGTGTCTAGCACGTTCCCCTTATCTCAAGCCAACTGATTTCTTCTTGCGGGGTCATGTGACAAGTCTTGTGTATGAGACGCCTGTCGAGACTGGAAAGTCTCCTCGGCACGAATTCTCGCTACCTACGACACTGTTCAAACGACGACGGGGATGTTAGAAAGGACGCGAGAAACTTTTGTGAGACTATGCCTCCATTGACGCAGGGTGGCGCTGTTTCGAACTACAGTTGTAATTGTAGCAGCTGGTGAAACTTTTGTTTAGTGGGCAATAGAAATGTGACGATGTACGAGGATATTATGAAAATTAGTGGAAGGTGAAGCATGTATTGAAGAGGGACTAAAGAAGGAAGGAAAGGGTGGGAAAAGGAGAAACTTGCAGCGAGGATAAAATAGTGGCTTATCCAGAAGTAGTTAACTTACCAAGAAGAGGGACAGTAGACGTAAGTAATTTTAGGAAAGATAAAGTTAAGGACGCACATAGCAAATTAATGTGGATTTTGAATGGAAGAAATCATCAAGAAACAGAAAGATCTGCACAAGGCAGGATGAGATGGAGACAGCATTAGACGAGTTAGATGTATTTCTTTAATTTTTTTTTACTATATCTTTCCTTCCCAACTCGCAAGAACAGGGTGGGATGTAGTGGTTCTTCGCCACTTTCAGCCAAACGCCCCAGCAGGCTGTGAGTGGCGTAGAGGGAATGGAAGTTGGGAATGTTTTGGAGGGGACTTCCATTTCTGCCATCTGTCTGGTGACCTAAGGAAACCTCGCAAAAACTTTGATCGGACTGGGATGTAGGAAATGTTTTAATTTATGTATGGGGATAATGCTGAGGACAGAGCTGGGGATCTATCTGGCCACGGAAGTTGCGACGGGGCGGCAAAAATAAAGAATAAGTGCGGTTGCAACGTTTTCACACAAAATGTGCATATACAGATGTTGGTTAAAAATGTTATTGCAAATTTTGGCTCTCCCGTAAGTCTCAGGGGATGATTTCCACGCTTGGTGCATTAGTACACTTCCACATCCGCGCATTTGTTACAGTTTTTTGAATTAATTATTCACTCAGACATGAGTACAGTTTATGTTAGGGAACAAAAATTAGGCGATTATTATAGCAAAATCAGTTTTTCACGACACAGTTCAATCAGTATTTATTGGCGTTCTCCTTTTCTTTCACACAATGAAATTAGCACTGGTGAAACGGTTTACAGTTTTACTTTAATAATAATTTGACTTCGAGCTTCCAATAGCAGTAATGTAGGCTTCTATAAACAAAATTTACTCAATCAATTCGAACAGAACTACAAGTCCCACTGTCCTCTTTGTTCTAACAGTTTTGGCGCGAAATCACAGTTCGCCAAATGTTCACTTACGACGATGTATACCTCGCAAATCGTACTCACACAAATAATCGTAGCACTTCCAGTTCACCAAATATATGCTTGCACATTTGCACTATTAAACAATAGTCTTTGTCGAAATAAATCGGCGCGCAAAAGAATTCTCAAACGTCCACATGGGCCACCGTCAAGTGGATATCGGTCGCCACCCACCCTCCGAAACGACTGACCAACGACTGACCCCTGGCCAATTTTTTTTTTTAATAAAGGATGGGGCCCCTCCACGCCCACACCAACGTGGTGACCAAACCAAAAGTTCTACTGTCACCTCCGTAAACATGTTAGTTTTTTTGAATCAGGCGTCACAGGATGCGGGCTGTGATGTTATCCATGCGTCTGGGTAAGATTACTCATTAACATGGTCCATCAGGAGATAGAAGTGGTCGAAAACGATTGAAGGGTAGCGGTTGTAAGGGCAGAGGAAAAAAAGTGCCAAGGCAAGAGCCAAGGGAAAAAAACCTCTGCGACAGTAGGACGGGTAGTAAGGGCAGTAGCGGCTTGCTAGCTGCGACAGAGCATGCAAGGTGCGGTTATGTTAGTTCGAGGTATCGTGCATCGTTACCTTTGTCGTTGCTGGAGCTTGTTGCGGCGCTTGCAGCGGTTGCTGCGTCCCTGCAACAGTTCAAGGTCGTTGTAGGTTAGTGGGCGATCGGTCATAGATCGGCTCACGGACGGTGTAGGGGGTGTGTGTGGCTGGTTTGCGTGCTGTGTACAGTACGGCTTCCCTGCGGTTGCCTGTTTTCCGGCTGGTCGCACATCTGGGTTTCCAGTAGTAACTGTGTTGCAGGGGCTCGCCAGTACTGTCGTGTTAGCGTTCTATGGACCATAGATGTTTAGTTCCTAACCAGTAATGTTGGCCAAGATGGCCCCTCGCTTATATAGGCTCGGACGCCAATCCTCTGGTTATGCAAGTACCAATCTCACCAGTTAAGGTTACAAATTTTGGTACATACATTCATCGACAGAAATAAGTATACCATCGGAACCGCGGTAAAAAGTAAATCTTATATTCTATTTTACATTAATTACTAGCATTATTCTATCGCCCGTAAATAAAGTTTTGGTTTCTGCAAAATTTCGCCACTTAGCGCAGATTTGTTTGTTGACATCTGTGCTGCAAAGTTTTAACATAGAACTGCATGTAGCACCGCTTTTAGACGTAATCTATAGCGATCTACACATAGCGCTGCTCAAAATCTTGATATCTATAATAATTAATCAAATATGGGCGATAAATGTTAGTAATAATTTGCAAACAATGAAACCTATTGCAAGTTAAGCGTATAGTATAACTTGACTAGTTTAAAATACGTGTGATGCCACCCAAAATCTTATATAGTGCCGTTCTTTACGTCATGAATTTTCTATTGAATTTTATAAATTGGTGTGGGTTCCTGTAGTCATGTCCTAGTTCATGAACCACGGGCAACGTAGGAGTGGCCAAGTAAGTGGTCCCGACAGTCGGGATACCAGTTACTTTGGAATAAGGCTGGGCATCTCGGACATATTCTGAGTCGTGGTCACCTTTGTGCTCATACGGCAAAGACCACCAAATCCACCGGTTAGTCCCTCAGCCGTTAGGGGTAAAACCCAGTGGGACTCGGGGCAAGTAAGGCTAGCAACCTTCTTCCCTGGTACTTTAAATATGATTCTGGCAACAATCAGAGCAAAATGCCTCGGACCTTTGGAGGTGACGGAGTCCCACCTCTAACTGACAAACCAGGGACTCCTAAGATACGACTTGGCAAACAAATGGTAATGAGATGGGGAGCTATTAATATCAATGGGGGCTACTCTGGGAAGAAGGGAGAGCTGGCAGAGGCTGCAAGTAAGATGGGGCTGGACGTTTTAGCTGTTAGTGACATTCGGGTAAGGGGTGAGAAAGAAGAGGAAGTGGGAGAATACAAGGTCTACCTGTCAGGAGTCAAAGCAGGAATAGCACAATGGGGTGTAGGGATTTACATCAGGAAAGAAATGGAACCCAGCGTAGTTGCAGTAAGGTATGTAAACGAACGACTGATGTGGATAGATTAGACAGTGTCTAGCAAGAAAATTAAGATTGTGTCAGTATATTCGCATTGTCAAGGGACAGATGTGATGTAGTTGTTAGAGTAAAAGACAAGGACAGTGTTCTGCTCATGGGTGATTTTAACGCCAGAATTGGAAATCGAACAGAAGGGTATGAAAAGGTTATGGGTAAATTTGGAGAGGATATGGAGGCCAACAGGAACGGGAAACAACTCTTGGATTTCTGTGCCTGTATGGGCTTAGTAATCACAAACTCCTTTTTAGACATAAGAACATTCACCAGTATACTTGGGAAGGCAGGGGAACCAGATCTGTCATTGACTATATAATAACAGATCAGGAATTCAGGAAGGCTGTGAGGGACACACGTGTATTCAGGGGATTCTTTGATGACACTGATCATTATTTAATCTGCTGTGAAATTGGGATTGTGAGGCCGAAAGTGCAGGAGGTCAGGTCCATATGTAGGAGGATAAGAGTGGAGAAACTTCAGGATAAGGAAATCAGGCACAAGTACATAACAGCGATCTCAGAAAGGTACCAGTTAGTTGAATGTAGTCAATTACAGTCATTGGAAAAGGAATGGACAAGGTACAGGGACACAGTACTAGAAGTGGCTAAAGAATGTCTTGGAACAGTAGTGTGTAAAAGTAGGATGAAGCAAACGGCTTGGTGGAATGATACAGTCAAGGCAGCCTGTAAAAGGAAAAAGAAGGCGTATCAAAAATGGCTACATACCAGAACCCAGGTAGACAGAGAAAGTTATGTTGAAGAAAGAAACAAAGCCAAACAGATAATTGCAGCATCCAAGAAGAAATCTTGGGAAGACTTTGGAAACAGGTTGGAGACTATGGGTCAAGCTGCTGGAGAACCATTCTGGAGTGTAATTAGCAGTCTTCGAAAGGGAGGTAAGAAGGAAATGACAAGTATTTTGGACAGGTCAGGAAAACTGCTGGTGAATCCTGTGGATGCCTTGGGCAGATGGACGGAATATTTTGAAGAGTTGCTCAATGTAGGTGAAAATGCGATCAGTAATGTTTCAGATTTCGAGGTAGAATGGGATAGGAATGATGATGGAAATAGGATCACATTTGAGGTAGTAGAAAAAATGGTCAATAGATTGCAGTGCAATAAAGCGGCTGGGGTGGATGAAATTAAGTCGGAACTCATCAAATACAGTGGAATGTCAGGTCTTAAATGGCTACACAGGATAATTGAAATGGCCTGGGAGTTGGGACAGGTTCCATCAGACTGGACAAAAGCAGTAATCACACCAATCTTTAAGCATGGAAACAGAAAAGATTGTAACAACCACAGAGGTATCTCTTTAATCAGCGTTGTGGGTAAAATCTTCTCAGGTATTGTTGAAAGGAAAGTGCGAGTATTAGTTGAGGACCAATTGGATGAAAATCAGTGTGGGTTTAGGCCTCTTAGAGGTTGTCAGGACCAGATCTTTAGCTTACGGCAAATAATGGAGAAGTGTTATGAGTGGAACAGGGAATTGTATCTATGCTTTATAGATCTAGAAAAGGCATATGACCGGGTTCCTAGGAGGTAGTTATTGTCTGTTATACAAGATTATGGAATACGAGGCAAACTTTTGCAAGCAATTAAATGTCTTTACATGGATAGTCAGGCAGCAGTTAGAGTTGACGGTAAATTGAGTTCATGGTTCAGAGTAGTTTCAGGGGTAAGACAACGCTGCAACCTGTCTCCACTGTTGTTCATATTATTCGTGGATCATATGTTGAAAACAATAGACTGGCTGGGTGAGATTAAGATATGTGAATACAAAATAAGCTGTCTTGCATATGCGGATGACTTAGTTGTGATGGCAGATTCGATTGAAAATTTGCAAAGTAATATTTCAGAGCTAGATCAGAAATGTAAGGACTATGGTATGAAGATTAGCATCTCCAAAACGAAAGTAATGTCAGTGGGAAAGAAATATAAACGGATTGAGTGCCAAATAGAAGGAACAAAGTTACAACAGGTGGACGGTTTCAAGTACTTAGGATGCATATTCTCACAGGATGGCAACATAGTGAAAGAACTGGAAGCGAGGTGTAGCAAAGCTAATGCAGTGAGCGCTCAGCTACGATCTACTCTCTTCTGCAAGAAGGAAGTCAGTACCGAGACTATCTGTGCACCGTTCAATCTTTCGACCAACTTTGTTGTATGGGAGCGAAAGCTGGGTGGATTCAAGTTACTTTATCAACAAGGTTGAGGTTACGGATATGAATGTAGCTAGGATGATTGCAGGTACTAGTAGATGGGAACAATGGCAGGAGGGTGACCACAATGAGGAAATCAAAGAAAAACTGGGAATGAACTCTATAGATGTAGCAGTCAGGGCGAACAGGCTTAGATGGTGGGGTCATGTTACACGCATGGGAGAAGCAAGGTTACCCAAGAGACTCATGGATTCAGCAGTAGAGGGTAGGAGGAGTCGGAGCAGACCGAGGAGAAGGTACCTGGATTCGGTTAAGAATGATTTTGAAGTAATAGGTTTAACATCAGAAGAGGCACCAATGTTAGCACTGAATAGGGGATCATGGAGGAACTGTATAAGGGGGGCTATGCTCCAGACTGAACGCTGAAAGGCATAATCAGTCTTAAATGATGATGATGATGATTTTATAAACAATTTTCCCTCAAACTTTGTTTATTGCTCTTTACGGGCTTAATTATTTATGAATCTTAACATATGACTACGGCACTCGATCCGCTATGACGAAACGTTTTTAATGAGTGCCCGCTCATCCCTGTAAGTTGTTATTTACTATTTTCATTAATCTTTCAGTTTCCGTGATATTAACCGATTTTGAGGTTACTATAACTTTTGCGTCTCGTGATTTGAAATAAAGATCGATCCTTCAGAAGGTGAATATTGCTGACCACAATACACTGCCGCATCGCTCTTCACCGTAAGTTACATAGTTTTGGCGTAACGCGCGAGAAACCAAACAATGCCCCAAACTGCAGGCCACGTGGCCGCTGGAGACCACTGCAAATCTCGCGCGGGCGCGCCACGCGCTTTCGCGAGTCATGCACCATGTAGTGCGCTCGCTCTCCACAAAGCAATCCTTGCATACTAGAAATATTCATGTAGTAACGGGGATTTGTACCGTCACAAAGTGCATCAACATAACATAGACAGTTCACAGAAATACGTGCCATTTGTGGACGAGCATTGTTTCGCTGAAAAATCGCACTGCGATACTGGCGCTTCAGAAGTCACAAGGTGGACGCAGGATGAGAATTAACAACGTGGCACAGGTTGTCCACGGTATACTGTCGCTCCTTCAGAGTTGCAGTAGTCAAACTCAGCCGGATCCGAAGTCATACACTATGCTTTCCCTTACCTGACTCTTGGAATAAAACCTTGTGTCTCTTCAAAATACTGGAAGAACGGTGTAACGGAACATATTAAAGGCTTTACTGTACCGAAGTATGCGATACCCTCCAAATTCAACCAGTTTAACAAGTATTTATGATTATAGAAAAGTTATTGTGTTTGTTAACAATGATTGCATAACATGTCTCCATAAACAGTCAACCCATTAAATTATACTGAATAACTGACCCACACAAAAGTTAATATCACTTGATCACTGATACAGCAAATGTCATCATGTAAAAACACTGAGTTCATCTTAAATAATTAATATGAAGTACGAAAAATAGTGGACAACTTAGGTGTTTTGGATCTCCTTAAATAAAAATCACCCAGTGAAACCTATTTGTTCACTAGGAGCGTTTTCACTCAGTATTCACGTAAGCAATCCTATTTTAGACGAAAACCAATGTAATTCTTAATAATTCATGTTATTTACTTATTTATGCAAATTAGAGAAGTCAATTGACAAACTTCTAAAAAACGGCCTTTTTGTAACAAAGAATTATTCTGTCAAGTCAACAAATCTGTCTGTCATTTTAATAACATGTTAAATTATGTCACTCGATGCAAATTAATAACTTTTCTGCACAAATTATGATAACAGATGTACATGTGACTTGTAAACTATATCTCTTTTTAGTAGTTCTTTGACAATGTTATAAATACGAGCAGCAAGAAGGGTCGAAAGGTAGTCGGAATGTCACTTTGGTAAAGTGTGTTTGTGTGTTATTGTTTGAGGTGGATAAACAATGCAAAGAACATGTAACGGAAGTACTACTTTGTGTTGAGTCATGGTCTTTGGTGGACAGTGGAATTAAGATGGCCGCCAGAGTAATAAATATTTGAAGTTTACATATTTGTTGGTTTCGCTCGTTCTTTATCATCAAAAGCACATAAAAAACACGGGACCTCATGTTTTTAACCCTAGACAACCAGATGTAGAGCCAGCATCAGCATCGAGAGACAGCAGCGATCCAGCAAGTAGCAGCGATTACTACAACACAATGCATTTTAAAGGCGCCAACCTAACATCAAGTGCTAACAAGCTCCGTAAATGGGAGTGAAATAGTGCGATTATAGCAATTAGCAATATCTACGACCAGGCGACCATTACAACGGGACCCCTCCAAACTTCACCACCATACTCGCCGAAGGTGCTCTCCGGGGTAGTGAAGGACTGCGATTCATAGACGCCATTCATCAGCAGCCCAGGCTTCCGGTCGTTTATGTTGTGGTGTTAACGGCAGCCCACTAATAGCCAGTGCTAATCTCTGACGGGGAATGTTGCAGGGAGCCCATTACTTGTTCTCGGATGACAAGAGGTGGTGTGAGGACGTTACGATGTGCTTGGTGCACCATTCTGAAAATCTCTCTCGTAGTTATCAGACATGTTCGATGGGAACGTTGTCAACGTGTATGCGTGTCCCCGCGTTCCCGTGCTGTACGACATCGGGCCACTGTCACATACGAATGCTCCACAGGTCTAGGTGTTACATGATTCGCCCAGCCGGCCAAACGGAGACCAGCGATGAGGTTCAGCTCTGTCAGAAGCTAATAACGCTGGTTCACGTGAGTGTGTGGCATTTTCGTGCCCTTCACAGCGATCAGTCAACACCTGTCGCTGTTCGCACTCCTTATGTACACTACCAGGACTGGTAACAACACTGAACGCGAACAACACTAGCGCACTCTGGTGAACGTTGTACCTATCAGAGAACTACAACTCCAATATTTTACATACCCAGCGATTGTTCAAATTGACACCCAGCAGCGTCTTTTAGGAGCTCCACCATTTTAGTCGGCCAGTTTACTGGTATGTGTCCAGAAACTAACGGAGAGGAAAAACAGGTACATCTCTGAATGACGCACTGCATCCCGCTAACCATTGAACTTTCTGCATCTACATCTACATATATACTCCGCAAGCCACGTGGTGGAGTGTGGCGGAGGGTACATTGAGTACCTCTATCGGTACTCTTCTATTCCAGTCTCGTATTGTTAGTCGAAAGAAGGTTGTCGGTATGCCTGTGTGTGGGCTGTAATCTCTCTGATTTTATCCTCATGGTCTCTTCGCGAGATATACGTAGGAGGAAGCAATATACTGCTTCACTCCTCAGTGTTAAAATTACGAACAACTTCAGTTGGATAGACCACATAGATAATAATGTGAGGAAGCCGAGCCAAAGGTTGCGTTTCATTGGCAGGACACTTAGAAGATGCAACAAGTCCACTAAAGAGACAGCTTACACTACACTCGTTCGTCCTCTGTTAGAATATAGCTGCGCGGTGTGGGATCCTTACCAGGTGGGATTGACGGAGGACATCGAAAGGGTGCAAAAAAGGGCAGCTCGTTTCGTATTATCTCGTAGTAGGGGAGAGAGTGTGGCAGATATGATACGCGAGTTGGGATGGAAGTCATTAAAGCAAAGACGTTTTTCGTCGCGGCGAGATCTATTTACGAAATTTCAGTCATCAACTTTCTCTTCGGAATGCAAAAATATTTTGTTGAGCCCGGCCTACATAGGTAGGAATGATCATCAAAATAAAATAAGAGAAATCAGAGCTCGAACAGAAAGGTTTAGGTGTTCGTTTTTCCCGCGCGCTGCTCGGAAGTGAAATGGTAGAGAGATAGTAGGATTGTGCTTCGATGAACCTTCTGCCAAGCACTTAAATGTGAATTGCAGAGTAATCATGTAGATGTAGATGTAGATGTAGAAGGTATGTTCTCGAGACTTCAATAAAAGCCCGTACCGAGCTACTGAGCGTCTCTCTTGCAGAGTCTTCCACTGGAGTTTATCTATCATCTCCGTAACGCTTTCGCGATTACTAAATGATCCTGTAACTAAGCGCGCTACCCTCTGTTGGATCTTCTCTCTCTCTTCTATCAACCCTATCTGGGTTGATTGACTTTGCGGTGGTCAACGATGAAATCACACTGAAGCTACAAAGAAACTGGTATGGGCATGCGTATTCAAAAACATTGATATGGAAACAGGCAGAATACGGCGCTGCGGTCGGCAACGCCTAAATAGGACAAGTGTCTGGCGCAGCTGTTAGATCGGTTATGCTGCTACAATGGGAAGATTTAACGTGGTGTTATAGTCGGCGCACGAGCGATGAGAGACAGCATCTCCGAGGGATGTGGGGATTTTCCCGTGCGACCATTTCACTAGTGTACCGTGAATATCAGGCAAAACATGAAATCTCCGACATCGCTGCGGCCGGAAAAACATGCTGCAAGATCAGGACCAACAACGACTGAAGAGAATCGTTCAACGAGACAGAAATGCAACCCTTCAACAACAAGTGTCAGCGTGCGGATCATTCAAAGAAACATCATCAATATGGGGTTTCGGGGCCGAAGGCCCACTCGTGTACCCTTGACGAAGGCACCATACAAAGCTTTACGCCTCGCCTGGGCCCGTAAACAACTTATTTGGACAGTTGATGACTGGAAAAATGTTGCCTTGTCGGACGAGTCTCGTTTCAAATTGTATAGACCGCATCGATGTGTACGGGTACGGAGACAACTTCGTGAGTCCAAGGACCCTGCATTTAAGCTGGTGGAGGCTCTGTAATGGTGTGGGGCGCGTGCAGTTGGAGTGATATGGGACCCGTGATAAGTCTAGATACGACTCTGACGGGTGATACGTACGTAAACATACGGTCTGAACACGTGCATCCATTCATGTCCACTGTGCAATCCGACGGACTTGGGAAATTCCAGCAGGACAATGCGACACTCCACAGGTCCATAATTGCTACGGAGTAGCTCCAGAACACTCTTCTGCGTTTTAACACTTCCGGTGGTCACCAAACTCTCCAGGCATGATCATTATTGAGCATATCTGGGATGCCTTACAATGTGCTGTTTAGTAGATATCTCCTCCCCGTCGTACTTTTACGGATTTGTAGACATCTCTGCAGGATTCATGGTGACAGTTCCCGTCAGAACTATTTCAGACATTAGTCGAGTCCATGCCACGCCGTGTTGCGACAGTTCTGCCTACTCGAGCGGGCCCTACATGATATTAGGCCGGTGTACCAGTTTCATTGGCTCTTCAGTGCAGTAACAAAGCTACTTATTTTGTTCTCCAGTTCTGTTGTGTCTTTAAAATGACATGCCATTTCATTGTGTCTATTACTTTCGTAATTTTTTAGAACATTCCTCGTGAGAACAGGAGTCACCCTCAGTACTTTATAATGAACATAAACAGTCTTGCCGCAAAAAAAACCTTTACTTTTGTCGTCACCGAATTCGGTCAGTTACTGACCGTTTCCAGACGTACTGAAATATGAACATACAATGGATTAACTGTGCACGACTGTAGTTCTTTTCACGTAACTGATATTTAGGTATCATGTACCCTACTTGTTATGTTGATGGCTACTTTGTCAATGTCATCTAGGGGATCTGACATTTAATACGATAGTCGACTTTCCTGCACGCCAGTATTTTGCAATCACAAGTCGCTTTCGCAATTTCGGAAACGTCACCTGTGAAACGTGCACACCAATAACTCCCCGCCGCTTCGATGGTAAATAACGGCGTCAGTCTAGCAGTATTTCCACTACCAGTCGATCTAGGAGCAATACGTAATATCTGGGCTGCATTTCTACATGTTGACTTACGTGCCAGTTCATATTTGACATCCAACCGCTGTCGCAGCTATGAAACGCTCTTCCGCTAGATGGAGCGTATCGATATGACTACGCCGTCTCCATGGGAACCATCAGCGTCGCTCAGCCACCATATTTGTTGCCGTGGTCTTATATGTTACGATAGATTTTATAAATAATCGACAAGTACGCCAAAGAAGAAGAGATAGATCTACAATGGACGTGTTATCCCATGGACTCTTGCGCTTCTATGCCTGAACTATCTTTCCTTTGTCATTCGCTTATCTTATCTGCTTGGATTTGGACCTAAGAGGACGTTCTTGTGTTAAGCTCATCTTGCTACACCAGCTTATAATGTAAGTTGTACTTAAAATCCGGAACATATAATGGTCGAGACTATTTATGTTCATTTTAAAGTTTATAACTGTAACATACGTCGTGAATTATACAATGCGCCCTGCGTAGCAAAACAATCGAGAACTCGTGAACAAATGGACGAAACATTTAAAGAAGGGGATTTTTCTCACCCTCAAAGTGAATTCCAAGGTGAGAACCGTATGCAGAAATAAATTCGTCCTCCATGTGTTAAGAGTGATATTTTTCTAGACCCTCCAGGGTGGTATTCTTTCGTATTTGTTATGAGTATCTCGAGAGATTTTACTAAGATTCGGGAAACTCGAGACATCTTATTTTGACTACCACATATGGGTGTGTGCTGTTCCCAAGTACATAACTGATCCGTTATTCTTTTCAAAAAATTTAAAAAATTCAAAGTAATTTACAGTGGGTAATAAAATCAGTTCTTCTCATTTTTTGTAAGTATTTAAAACCAAAATCCTTAATATATCCAGAATGAACAAATACGAGTACATCGAGGCGTAATTATCGACAGTTGTCGTGGAAATAATGGTGAAACATTATGGCGAATTTCCTGACCTCCGCAATAAGTTTTTATCGTTTACTGAATTACGATGAAAACTTTGACTTTTTCTAGCGAAACTACAATAATGTGATGAAAACTGGAAAGAAGTAAAATTTTCTGTGCAAGCAAAACTTTCGACGGTGTCTAAAAATATATATTTTAGTTTATTGTGTATTGTATTAATTTACACCATTCTGTACAGTTTCGAATCCATTTGAATGTATTTTAATCGTAACAGGATTCAATAATATCATTAAAAGCAATCAACATCAGTCCTCTTTGAAAGGACCTCTTGTCGTTATGATGAAATAACATCGCTCAACAAAATGCCCCTTTCCTAAATCTCGGAGCTGTTGTTGCTCTGATACACAAAACAGCGTGTCACAATTTTTAGGTATTTTGAGGAGTTCGGAGTAGCTTTGTATAAAAGAAGAACGTTTCGTGAATACAATAAGACAAATAGTCCCTTTTCATGTGAGAGTTATATCTCCAGTTGGCAGCCTGAAAATGCCAGCTGACCAGCAATAGAAACCTACACCTACAAAACAGATTAACTCTGCTATTGCTGTTAGAGATGAAAAAGGTTTAGTTGCTATGAATACATATGACTGTCTACATATCTCGAAGGATATTAATACTAACAACAACTAGAAATAGCTGAATATATCCACTTTGAAATCATTGTTAACTAAAGACATAGTTTATATAACGGAATTGACATTACTGGAATTGAATTTGCGAACCGCATTTTATCCGAAGAAAATGAACGCGTTGTGTTCCCTGGAGCAATGATTCCACCAGAGATGAGAAAATAATGGAATGATTATATTTCTAAAATCATGTCCTGTTGCAAAGAGGAATAAAAAGGCACTCTGTGTCCTGAAACAGAATCAGTACCTCAAGTCAGTGACAATGAGGGTCATGAGGAAGAAGGGACAGAATGGTAGGACATCTATTTTTCGATGTTTCGTGAAATCCAAGTACTAGGTAGGTTAGGACCCATTAATGTCTTCAAAATCAAAATTTGGTCTAAAATTTGGTATAATGCAGAGCAAAATATCAATATTTGGTCAAAAACAACTATGCAATGTGCGCTTATTTTTCCAAGTTTAAGGCCAATTTATTTGGTTTAAAATTTTTTTACACTATAATATGCTATAAGATAAACCATTCATGTTTAATGTTAGCCTTAGAAATTCTGTACCATTTGACTAAAAACATTTTAAGGGTAACATATATACAGAATTAGCTTCTTAAATACGTCAAATTAAACAATGGCAATATAGTGGAGCTCTCAAACACATTGTCTCAAAACACATGTTGTTGTCACCAAAATACAATCTATGAAATTTGGGTATAGACATCTATATTTTTTTTCAAACTGAGGATCATTTAATGTGAAACGTCCCCTTAGAACAATTATACATGACTGTGCTTAAACTGACACACAATATTTTTAGCGCAACGCAATCTGACTTTCAAAAATCCCTACAAAAGAATGGCCCTGACTAACATTAACCTATACCTTTCACAAATCACTTACCTCACCAAAAATCTTCGTTACTCGAACTATTGCAATACAGCGAGCGCCACTACTGCCAGCTAAATAAAAGATTCAAACTATGGAAGGCACTAACTACTGATAGGCATAGTTAGCAAATGAAAGACTTTAATAGAGAACAAACAATGTATTTACCTCAATAGTGTTCCAAAGTCATAATGTATATAGCAGTTCATGATATCCAGTATTACAAATTTCAAAACTCCGCCATCTCTCTGCTTACATCCACCACTGCTGGCAGCCCGCCTCCAACTGCGCAACGCTACGCGCTGTTAACATCCAGCTGCCCAACACTACAATAGCCAACAACAATGCAAACCAGCCACAGACTGCACTCAGCACAGCCAGTGATTTTCATACAGAGCACTATGTGGCGTTACCAATAAAAAAAACCTATACAGTCTACTTACATAGCCCCATGCTACCCACAAAAAATTTTACAAATTGTTTTGGGCAGTGGCCAATACAGATTTGAAAATTTTTTTCATAATTACAGTAACAAAGAAATCAAATGCACACACTTATTAATACAATGCTGGTCAAAAGCTAAAATTTTCTCACAGTCCATAAAGACAGTCCTGATCATTCATTACAGAAAAACTGCCGTTTCTTTTCTCAAAGTCCGAGCAGTAAAAGACAGTGCACACGGAAGTAGTGGATTTCCATGCAGTCTTGAAGAAGTAGTGTTGTCCTTCCAACGGAAAGACGGTGCTGACTCTTGCATGCTGACAGGTAATGGGCCACAACAGAGCAAACCCACAGCAGAGTCATTCGCCTTTTTGAAGAATATTGGTAGGTAGGTCATCACAGAGCAGACCCACTATAGTCCTGGTAGAGATTACGGTATTGGTGGGCCACCAGAGGTGCAGACCCACTGCAGTCCTTGTAGAAATAATGGTACTGGTGGGTCATCAAAGATGCAGACCCACTGTAGTCCTTGAAGAGATGGCCAGCAGCCATCTGTTGTGACTGTGCAGGTGCACAATCACCATTGAAGAGTCTTGTGGATAATATAGCAAGTCCATAACCACCACTTGTGCACTCACAAAGTTTTTGGAATTGTCCTTAGAACCAGCAATGCTGTTATCCAGTCCCTTGCTGAATTATTAACACATGTGCAAACACTAACAGTCCCTACTTCTCACATATTGTCCATATACTATGACCAACAGAAACGTGTGCAGTGAAATGGAACTTACAAGTTAATAATATGATGAACTGGTGTCAATTACAATTTTATAACATTAAGAATACAATAACAAAGGTACAAAATACATCATTAAAGAACATAACAATACAGATAACATTTGTAGTACAAGCTTTACAAAAGAATCGAAGTAACATATACATCAGTGTTAGAGGAATTATGACATAAGTAAATACATAAAAGATCAGAATAACTTTTGAAACATCAACTTTACATATGAGCATTAAAACAAAACAGAAAAAATAATGTCTAAGCATATTTACAAGGTAAATAACAAATTATTAATATCAATTATATTTGAGGATAACAGTATTCCTCATCATAGTGAATGTAGCTTAGTATTAGAAGAAGAAAAAATTCTATGAAACTACACAGAGACAGGAAGAAAACAAATACACAAGGGTACACAAACACATAGTGGGATAACACAAAAGCAAAGGACAGGGTTTGTTTTCAGTGTAACATTTGGTACTGCAGTCCAACCCAAAACTTCATTCCATAGATCGTTCCTCTTATTTCGACATTTGTTCCAGCCAAAAAAAAAAATCCTATCCAAGCATGCTTTCTGTATTTTGTTCACATCCTTTTTCAAAAATAGTTTTCTTCCGCTGTACATTACTTTTTTTTGGCCAAACCATTTTCTTACAGCTTCTCAATGCATTTCTTCCAATCCATTATAGTTAGTTTCTTATATAGTCTACCCCCTCTTATGCTAACTTGAATCTACTGAGCTCAGATATATATATATGAAGGGACGAGGCAATTCAGCAGCACAAAACAATTAACACAAACAGCAATGACAAAAAAAAATGGAAATTGGCAAAGCAATTGCAATATTACAACTAACATAAGGCACTGGGCAGCAAACAAGAAAAATAAATCAGTAGTAAAACTAGCTTAACAGAGTAATACAAAGTGAAATTTAGTAGCACTATGCCTGGTAAACAGCTGCAGCAAATGCAATAACTTATATCTAAACATGAGAAAGCTCAAGCAGAAAAAATATTACAGTAAAAATGGCCATGATTAATACTTATGTCACATCTTAACACTAGAGTGATGCATCACTGTAACTTGCTCTAGCAGACAAATTACCAAGTCATTGAAAAAAATTATGTATGCAATTCCTGTGAAGTGGAAATGTCTTATTGTGCTCCCTCATTTTTTTGGAGTACATCCATCATAAAGTTATTTTTTACTGGATCTCTAGGCATAAAATATTTATATTAGTACATCTATAAAATTTTATTTTAACCAATGCTGTAGTGCAGCTGGAAACTAGATATTAAACAAAATAGGCAAAGCAACGCGTGAAACGTCATTCACTAGCCATATGGCATTTCATAATGCAGTAAACAAACTTTCAACTAGCAAGACAATAGACACGAAATGTTTCTCATCATTTCATTTCAGTAAATATCATAAATTAAGAACTCTACAGTGTAATCATGTTTTCAAGTTTGAAGGTGTCGTATTTACGATGTTTTCTACAAAGGAATGTCAATAGCGAGTATAAAGGCCCTTTTTTTTCTTCTCCACCTGTGCCTCTGAAAGGCACACACTAATGACTTTTTCCAGGCGATTGTCACGCAGTTGGGTGCCCATGACGCATTACGTGAAGGTGGTCACTTAACTTTCCTACCGAAATATTTACGACAGCAGTAATAGTCTCATATAAAAATTTCACAGGTCGAGAATTTGCGTTACAAATGTGTAGAAACAAAATCCTATGAATATAACAGTGTCCAAAAAATTTTCGCTGGCATTGTGATACATTCACACAATTACACACATTTCATAACTCTTAAAGTACGATTCTTGGTTTCCAACGTCCTTTTTCACAAGTCAGAGTCCCTAACCACTATTCATTACTCCTTACCTTATTATACATATACATATTCGTCGACACTTCTTCAATATTTCATCATAACAGATACGTAGCATAATCAAATAGCTCATATAGCATCAGCTTATTAATCATAAACATACCTCAGCAGCATAATACACATCGTCGTCATAATAATAACACCATAACACGTCAGTCAAATCTTAAAAACGTCGTAGCTTTCTGCAATAATTTCAAAACCTAAAGAAACTTCTCTGCTCATTTCAATACTGTCATCTACCTCAAACGTACTTTAAAAATCATGATCTCATACCAAATACATCATTCAAAGCTCTCATAGTATCACAATGGTTCCGAAAAAATATGAACAGTTCACAAAGTACAGACAATATACAGTTTCATAAGTGTGAAGTTATCCAACTGTGTAATTACGTAAACATTTGTCACTGATGTAATAAAAAAATGTTTATCTCTCAGTTAAATGATCAGATAGCAGTGTAATTTGTGTGTTAGAGGAATATGGTACCGATGTGTAAAATTGTCTAAGCAAATACCATATTAGCTAGGGCTCCTTGTGCTTGCCACACACATAGTGCACAAAGTAAGTGTATACCCCCCTGAGGATTAATGTAATTATACCCTCAGGTGTTACAGATTACAACAATGGAATAAAATGTATTATGGAAAACCTTTGTATCATTGTACTTCAAATATCTTTAAAAATAAACTATTTAAGTACAAAATTAATTACTCAAATACGTGTCTTGTGGCGCTAAATGTGCGTCTTGCTGTAAGATAATCTCTGTGGAAGTGTCGTAGCTATTTTCCTCCGAAAGCTAAGTTCTGCAGAAGCCAATGTACTTACCTCATGATAAACAAAAGTGAAATGCTTTGCGTATAGATATCTTAGTTATTACGCTTATTGCCGTGATGAAGAAAGTGCTGTGCTGTAACATATTGTTGTGCTACGGAAAAGGCTGTCTCATTGTAGCTATACCACAAAAGTTACTACTAAAACATGTTTTACTTTCCAGAATAATTCAGAAAAACTGTGCAGATATAAAACAGAAACACCGCAAAAGCAACATTGTAAATTGTCACTCATTAGTAGTGTCGTGATAAAATCGTGTAGCTGTCACATAAACTAACCACTGTGTCATCTGGTATCTCACAGAAAGTACTTTAAATCCAGAATGTATTTTCAAGTAAACCAAAATGTTGCACTAAAATCTCATTAGCAGTACTGGTAAATGTTCTAAGTATGTGAGCCTTATAGTCGTTATGTAATCGTGCAACTAACAAGCAAGAATGAACACACACAATTACACTGTGTCGTCTGTTCACAATAACAATGCATTCGTAATTTCTGTTTAAGTAAGTTCTCTTGGTTCTTGACTGGATATTTAACTTCAAACATTAATGTATGTTAACAGATTCTAAGTCTGACAAAGCCTACTAGCAATGTAAAGTGAAAAGGTATATGGCAAAGACAAAGTAAAAAATCAGATTATCTTTCAATAAACGGTTTTACATGTGAAATTTGGTGCAATCTTATACTCTTCCTAGTACGCAGAGTTTCAGTTTCAACGCAATTATCATGTGGTTATGTCGGTAAGGAACACTGGAATTTTTCTCAAGGTTAGCTATGTTATTTTTCTCAAGCCCAGCTGGCGCACGTGGCTGCCTGCCGGTGCGAGTCATTGTCTGTTTCTTTGTTGGCGTGCATCATTATTAGGATTTGGAGACCTAACTTCTACAAATTCGCCTTGTAGACAGGACCCTGCTCTGTTTGAATCCCGCCAGTTCTGATGCAATTCAGCTCTATCGTTACGATTATATCATCTGTCGTCATGTCGGTAGATTCCATAGTTTCTTTCTTGTCGGTCACTTGGTGGAGAATTTCTCCCTGAATCGTAACTGCACGCTGGACCGTTGCGTCTAAAGTTATTCTGTCTCCCTTGATAATAATTATTTTGGTTCCCATATTGTCTGTTTCTCTGATTGTCTCTGTGATAGTCACTACTGCGGAGAGGTGATCTTTCCCTGTAATTGTTACTACTCTGCCAACGGTTGTCATACGAGTGGTGTCTGTTTTGGTCACGATTTGTGTTGTGTGAATAGTCTTGTCGTGTCCAGTTACTATTTCTTTCATCGCAGAATTGCGACGGAAGTGACCTGTAATTGTTGTGTTCCTGTTTTCGCGTTCTGTGATTGTCAGTGTCAATTTCTAATTCTTGTAAGAGTCCCTGAAAAGCTTCAATGTCGTCTTTGCAACGTCTTGCCAAAATAATAAGTCGTAAATATTCAGGTAATTTGATTAAGCAAATGCGGATGAGTTCTGAGTGGCTGTATGGGTTTGGCAGGTACTGATTCTTGTGCAGCATGTCTTCAAAATATTTCACAAGACTGGAAAATTCAGATTGTTCGAAATGTTTCATCATTATGATGCTATGTTTTACTCGGTCTTGTATAGTTTGAGACCAATATGCTGAGAGGAAGGCATGGTAAAATTCTCCTTCACTGTGACAATCGTGAATGACCGATCGCATTCTTACAGCTGGTTCATTCTCCAAGTAGACACACATAAATTCTAACCTGATCTCCAATGACCAGTTGGGAAAAAAACAATGAGAGAATTGATGGAGCCACGCTTGTGCATGAATGTCGTTGGCAGAATTCTTAAACGTTTTGAATTTACGTGTAGTAACGAACAGCTAATAGTCAAAATCATCGTGTCGGCGAGTAGCATATCGGTCATTGTTACGTCGTGTCGGCGGTTCCATCTCAAAATTCGGTGCACCTGGCCAATTTCTTTCATAATTTACGAAATGCCCTGTGTTATTATTTTGTAGCTTTTCCGTATTTCTAAGTTTCTCTTCCAGTGTTGGAGCGCGAGTGTCCTCTGAAATATGAATTTTTTGTATTACTTGTGCCAACTGATCTTGTACTTCCCGGATTTCTCTTTTGTATTGCGTATTAATTTGATTCTGATTTTGTTTGAATTTCTTAATTTGTTCATACTCTTCTGTGTCAGTGATGGCTACAGGTATTGTTTCATTCAGATCATCATCTACCTTTGCAGATAAGTTAGTGAACTGCCCCGAAAGTTCAGCTACTTTCTCCGATAGTGTACTTATTTCCTCAGTGTGTTTTTCTGAACCAAGTTTCAGACTGTCCATTTGTGTTGAAATCGTATCTACTGTGTCCTTTAAGTTTTCTTGAGTTTTTGCAAGTTGCGTAACCGAATCGGTAGATGCAACTGAGTCAATTTTAGCCCACAAGGTCTCATGATTTTCATGAAAAGTGGTTTGCAGTTCTTTTATGGCTGCTTCGTGATTCTGTAATGCATTTTCATGCCGCGAAAAAATATGGTTGAAAATGCTCACAAATTTGTGTTTTTACGTCATTACAGACTTTTTGACCTTTCGATTCGATTTTATGTAACTCAGTAGTTAAATCTTCACGTGTTTGTTCAAGTGAGGTGTCTAACTTTTGAAGATTTTGTTCCATTGTGTCTAACTTTTTAAGATTTTGTTCTATTGTGTCTAACTTTTGAAGACTTTCTTCCATTGTGTCTAACTTTTGAAGATTTTGTTCCATTGCGTCTACCTTTTGAAGCTTTTGCTGTGTTTCTCTCCGATTTTGTTCCATTTGTTGCATTAATTGCAATAATAATGTATTAGTGTCTCGAATTTGTTTCTCTATGCTTTTTGGCAGTGCATTTTCACCGGCAACATTCACATTTTGACAAGCAGAAAATGTGTCTTGACTCATTTGAGAAACCGGTGAGGACCCAAAACCTAAGTCTACAGTATTTGCAATATTGTGTTCTGTCGTTTCGGATTCCTGAGGCGAGCTGTTGCCGACCGATCGATCGATAATGCTTCCCTGTTCACTACCTGTTTCACTGTCTACACCATTATTTGCTGCCTGCTCCATTTCCCTATGCACAATTACCAAATTACTACTTTGAACATTAGTTAATTCATTACATGGTGGCGCTAACACACTGCTTTCGTCTTCACTGTCATTTCTCAGTTTACTTTGGAGCCTATTATTACGTTTTTCACACGCCATTATTGTCACAATATTTCACACGACAACACAGAAATACACTATTTGAAGAGCAAAAATAAGAGAACACATTAACATAGCACTGAAAATAATATCTAGTTAATTGCAAGCGCAGCTGCGAAATACTTGGTGCAAATCTACATGCATGGCACAACTGTTTTACTGTACAATAATGAAAGACTGCAACTACAAAGGAGATTCTCTCTACAATTACGTACTAGCAATAAACAATAGCTACACTAATTACACAAACTACAAGAAAAAAATCAGAAGATTCCAGTGAGGTAACCTGGCAGGGTCGCCATATGAAACGTCCCCATAGAACAATTATACATGATTGTGCTTAAACTGACACACAATATTTTTAGCGCAACGCAATCTGACTTTCAATAATCCCTACAAAAGAATGGCCCTGACTAACATTAACCTATACCTTTCACAAATCACTTACCTCACCAAAAATCTTCGTTACTCGAACTACTGCAATACAGCGAGCGCCACTACTGCCAGCTAAATAAAAGATTCAAACTACGGAAGGCACTAACTACTGATAGGCATAGTTAGTAAATGAAAGACTTTAATAGAGAACAAACAATGTATTTACCTCAATAGTGTTCCAAAGTCATAATGTATATAGCAGTTCATGATATCCAGTATTACAAATTTCAAAACTCCGCCATCTCTCTCCCCACATCCACCACTGCTGGCAGCCCGCCTCCAACTGCGCAACGCTACGCGCTGTTAACATCCAACTGGCCAACACCACAATAGCCAACAACAATGCAAACCAGCCAGAGACTGCACTCAGCACAGCCAGTGATTTTCATTCAGAGCACTATGTGGCGTTACCAATAAAAAAACCTATACAGTCTACTTACAAATGCTGACTGTAAGAATTACAAAAACTCAAAATATAAAGTTTAGGTATCAGGTCCCTTGCCACTTTCAGTATTATATTACCTTTTTTTCTGTGGCGTTCGAAAGAAGCTTCTAAGAGAATTTCAAAGACATGGCATGTATGGGTCACCATCAAATAGTATCAAGATAACCGTGGGACAAACCCTTGACTCGCCACCATGAGAAGAGTTTCCACGAACGTCTGCCCTATTATTTTAACTTAGGTATGGTTCTTGTGTTTACATTTCCGCTTGAAGCTCATCAGTCTGTATTACGCTGGTGTAGCAATCAGATAACCTGCTGTCGGTTATATACAACAGTCGGAATCGTGAATAATGTTTGTGGCGAACATCGCCTAACTACGAGAGCAGCGGGAGTGGTTCCGCCGAACAGCATTCAGACTGTGACGGGCACTTACAACCTACCTTTGCAGACACTACAAAAGAAGTTCTAGAAACCGAAGTGTAGAGTATAAAATATGCAAGTAAAAAGAAGAGCAACTGATGAAAGAAATTAAACTAACATCTTAGCAGGGCAACAGTAACACACAATGCAAATGTCACTGAGAAGCTTACACATGTTGTTGATGCGATCTCTGTTTTTGTGTGAAAGCCAATATCATATATACATATATATGTTTTTGTGTGAAAGCCAAGAACTTTTGATTTTAAGACCTTTTTCTCCAGTTACTAGTTTCGACAGAATCGTGCTGTCATCTTTACATTGGCTTTACATTTTGAGTAAATGTTCACAATATATGTGTCGTCCACATTTTGAGAACAAAGTGTAAATACAATAAAAAACTTCATATAGTTTGTCATTTATTACATAGAATGCTTCCAGATGAGACGTCAAATGATTAAGAGGTAGAAGTACAACGTTCTTAGCATCTATAGCGTAAAAACTACGCGCCATGTACACGAGCTAACGTGAGCGTGTTCTGGACGGCATTTTTTAATCTTGTTTTGACCTGACGCCTTGAGAGGTGTATCTCCTTCCCCCCATACCCCCCCCCCCGCCCCTCTGTGTGTGTGTGTGTGTGTGTGTGTGTGTGTGTGTGTGTGTGTTTGTGTGTGTGTGTGCTAAATTTCTATTTCAGTTACTGATTATCTATATAGCTATATAACGAAAGTCGTTGTTTAACGCTATTACCAAAAACCTTGAGAAATTCTAGACCGATTTACTTCCAATTTTGCACAATACTCCAACAAACGCCTGCACGAACGTGGATATACACTATGTGATCAAAAGAATTCGGACACATGGCTGAAAATGTCCTACAAGTCCGTGGCGCCCTCCATCGGTAATGCTGGAGTTCAATATGGTGTTGGCCCACCCTCAGCCTTGATGACAGCTTCCATTCTCGCACGCATACCTTCAATCCGGTGATGGAAGGTTTCTTGGGGAATGGCAGCCCATTCTTCACGGAGTGCTGCACTGAGGAGAGGTATCGATGCCGGTCGGTGAGGCCTGGCACGAAGTCGGCGTTCCAAAACATCCGAAAGGTGTTCTATAGGATTCAGGTAAGGACTCTGTGCTAGCCAGTCCATTACAGGGATGTTATTGTCGTGTAAACTTTCCGCCACAGGCTGTGCGTTATGAACAAGTGATCGATCGTGTTGAAGGATGCAGTCGCAATCCCCGAATTGCTCTTCAACAGTGGGAAGCAAGAAGGTGCTTAAAACATCAATGTAGGCCAGTGCTGTGATAGTACCACCCAAAACAACAAGGGGTGCAAGACCCTCCATGAAAAACTCTACCACACCATAACACCACCGCCTCCGAATATTACTGCTGGCACTACACGAGCTGACGGATGACATTCGCCGGGAATTGGCCACATTGTTAACCTGATTCGTCACTCCACACAACATTTTTCCGCTATTCAATCGTCCAATGTTTACGTTTCTTACACCAAGTGAGGGGTGCTTTGGCATTTACCGACGTGATGTGTAACTTATGTGCAGCCGCTCGACCATGAAATCCAAGTTCTCTCACCTTCCGCTTAACTGCCATAGTACTTGCAGTGGATCCTGATGCAGTTTGAATTTGCCGTGTGATGGTCTGGATAGATGTCTGCCTATTACGCATTACGAACCTCTTCAACTGTCGGCGGTCTCTGTCACTCAACATACAAGGTCGGCCTGTACGCTTTTGTGCTGTACGTGATCCCTGACGTTTCCATTTGACCTTCACATCAGAAACAGAAGACCTAGGGATGTTTAGGGTTGTGGAAATCTCGCGTACAGACGTATGACACGAGTGACACCCAATCACTTGACCACGTTCGAAGTCCATTAGTTTCGCGGAGCGCCCCATTCTGCTCTCTCACGATGTCTAATGACTACTGAGGTCGCTGATATGGAGTGCCTGGCAGTAGGTTGCAGCACAATGCACCAAATATGAAAAACATTTGCCTTTGAGGGTGTCAGGATACTTTTGATCACATAGAATATATATATATATATATATATATATATATATATATATATATATATATATGGAGGATGTGTTGTTAGCAAAAATCGTTTTTAGCAAAAAAAGTGTCTCAATGCTCAAGGTCAGAGAGAGTGGGAAAGAGAAAATGGACAGAAAGAGGGGGGAAATTGGCATAGAGAGGGGGAAGGACAGGATGAGGGCAGAAGAGGAGGCAGAGAGTAATTGTTGTGAGGAGGTGGAGGTAGATGGAGATAGGGACAGAAGGACATGGGTCGAGATAGGCAGAGGAAGAGATGCACAGAGGGATGGGAGTGGAGGACATGGGGAGAAAGGAGAGATGGAGGTAGACGGGGAGATGAATATGGACCGAGAGAGGGGGAAGAAGCAGATGTACAGAGAGATGGAGAAGGGGATAGATAGATAGATAGAGAGGGAGAGAGAGAGAGAGAGAGAGAGAGGGCAAGGAGATGGACAGAGATAGATAGGTAAGGAGAAGGGCTTGGACAGAGGAATGGGGGAGGGAGAAGGGGATTAGGGTGTATATACGATTCCAACACTTATTTAGCGATTGTGAAGCACTGCCTGTATGTCTAATTTCACATAAAAACTTAAAATCTCTATGCAGAGACTATATTTTTTTTTTCTTATTCTTTGATGGAAAGTAAACTTAATGTTGTATCTTCAGCGAAACATGTGTCAGTAAAAAGAGAGAGAAATCTGTGTTTGCTCAAGGCGGAATTTATCCAGAAACTAATTTCTTTACTAACCAACCTGAAGATGAATATATCTTTCTGCTTAGAGAATTTGCAGCCCACGAACACTGTTGGACTGTGTAGGGCGAATGTCTACGGTGTGGAAAGCAGAAGCGCCGGTGTTTCTGTTGGCGACAGCTGCCGGCCTGGCCCGTTACAGTGGCCGGTGTCAGCTACGTTAAGCCCGTCGGGACGACAGCACAGCTGCGGCGCGCTCCCAGCCCTGACAGGTGGCCTTCCCAATTGGGGGAGGGGGGGCGTGTCGGGGGGGGGGGGGATGGAGGACCTGTCTTGCCAAAGAGAGGAGCTTAGTTACCTCTCCAGCTCTGCCACTGTGCAGACAGGACAGCTCAGGGCTGTGCAGTGCAATGCTGTGTCCACCTGTGCTTAGCTCTCCTCCTGGCTTCCGTCTACAGTGTTGTTGTGCCCCTACGCTGGTATCTGCTAATCCATTTCCGTGCTTTGCAGCTCTGATTCGCCTGGACGATGATATGCGGCGAGCGCTTGCCACACTGCATAGCTCTGATACCGTTCGTCTCCAAACTGACTGAGTGAGGTAGCACAGTGGTTATCACAGTGGGTTGGTATCGGGAGGACGTCGGTTCAGATTCGTGTCCGGCCATAGAGATTTAGGTTCCCCATGATTTCTCTAAATTGCTTCAGGCGAATAACGGGTGGATCCCCTCAAAGGGCGTGGCCTATATACTCCCCCATCAAAAATGGCTCTGAGCACTATGGGACTTAACATCTTAGGTCATTAGTCCCCTAGACCTTAGAACTACTTAAAACTAACTAACCTAAGGACATCACACACATCCATGTCTGAGGCAGGATTCGAACCTGCGACCATGGCAGTCCTGCGGTTCCGGACTGCAGCGCCTAGACCGCACGGCCACCGTGGCCGGCTCCTCCCCCAACCTTCCACCTTCTTTAATGACCTCAGTGTCGGCGGGTCGTTAAACCCTAATCTTCCTTCCTTTTTATACATTGACAGACCAAGAGGCCGCTTGAAAATTTTAGACATCCTCGTCTTGAGAAATAAGAATAGTAAACGTGCCACTTAGCAATTGAATTTTGATCCATTTCTGCAGGGAGGCCATCTTATGTGACTAATGAGTGGGAAACTGAAGTCCCACACTTGTAATTTGTGATACAATATAATCAAAAAGTGAAAGACGCTTTATTCAGTCGGACAAGGGAAAATACACTACCAATAACAAAAATATAGGTGAAGAGTACATCCCACTTCTCATAGTAGTAGAACTTAATTTAAGGTGCGAACAGAAAAGGTTTGCAATCTGTTTGCACATACGCTAAGTGACGTGTGCGTGAGAAAGTGCTCTAAGTGTTTGCGTAGCATAAGATAGAGGGAGATATGGGTACTATACAATATGTACAACAATCAAGAGGGAATAATAAGAGTGAACGACGAAGTGCTCAGGTTGAAAATGGTGTAAGACAAGGACGTAGTCTTTCGCACCTACTGTTCAATCAGTACATCGAAGAAGCAATGATAGAAATAAAAGACAGGTTCAGGAGTGAAATTAAAATTCTAGGTGAAAGGATATCCATGAAACGATTTGTTGAAGACATTGCTATCATGAGTGGAAGTGAAGAAGAATTACATGATCTCTGAATGGAATGAACAGTATAGTGAGTACAGAATATGGACTGAGAGTAAATCTAAGAAAGACGAAACTAATGAGAGGTAGCAGAAATGAGACAAGCGAGAAACTTAACATCGGGTCTGGTGGTCACTAAGTAGATGAAGTTAGGGTATTGCATTACCTAGGCAGCAAAATAACGAGTGACAGACGGAGCAAGTAGGACGTCAAAAGCAGACTGTCCAAGAGAAGTCTACTTGTGACAAACATAGGCCTTAATTTGAAGAAGAAATTTCCGAGAAAGTACGTTTGGAGCATAGAATTGTATGGTACTGAAATATGGGCTGTGGGAAATTCGGAATAGAATAGAATCGAACTATCTGACAACTGGTGCTAGAGACGAAGTTAAAAATTAGGTGGACTGTTAAGTTAAGGAATGAGGAGGTTCTGTGCAGTATCGGAGAGGAAAGGAATATGTGGAAAACACCGATAAGGACAAGACAAAGGATGATATGACATCTTTTGAGACATGAGGGAATAACTTCCATGGTACAAGAGGGAACTGTAGAGGTTAAAAACTGTTGAGGAAGATAGAGATTGGAATACATATAACAAATTATTGAGGGCGTAAGTTGCAAGTGCTACTCTGAAATGAAGACGTTGGCAGAGGAGAGGAATTCGTGGCGGATCGCACCAAACCAGACAGAAGACTGATGGGTTAAATGCGTATGTGAAGCAGAACACTGGAACCAGATTGGTGTTCACAAAGTATGTGGGAAACCTCCTAAAAGTCTAGTCAGGGTGGTCGACACACCTACTCCTTGTTGTTAATCCGCTGTGCCCGTTCAGTCCATGCCCTGCATAACTCCCCATCCCAGAATCGGGCCCATTAACACGCGCGGATGGCTGGGAGGGTAGTGGATGGAAGGCAGATTGGGTTTAACGTCCCGTCGACATCGAGGTCATTAAAGATGGAGCGCAAGCTCGGACGGTGTCAAGGGCGGGTAAGAAAATTGGTCGTATCCCTGCATTTACCTTGAGAAAATTAGGGAAATCATGGAAAACCTAAATGTGGATGATCGGACGCGAGATTGAACTGTCGTCCTCCCGAATGCAAGCAGTGTTCTAACCATTGTGCCACCTCGCCCGATGGTAGTGTAATTACTTATGGGAACGGTTACTTGTTTGATACTGGACAGTAGCGAAAAGCCGGCCGTTTTGGCCGTGCGGTTATAGGCGCTTCAGTCTGGAACCGCGTGACCGCTACGGTTGCAGGTTCGAATCCTGCCTCGGGCATGGATGTGTGTGATGTCCTTCGGTTGGTTAGGTTTAAGTAGTTCTAAGTTCTAGGGGACTGATGACCACAGATGTTAAGTCCCATAGTGCTCAGAGCCATTTGAACCAGTAGCGAAAATGTAAACAGAGCGTGTGGCGGACACACAAGCATTGTGAAACCTTAACTTGTGTTCTAACATAGCCCATGAGAACTGCAGTGACATGACCCAATACACAAAGAAAGGTGGTACAAGTTCACTTAATTAAATCGTAATCTACCAGAAATCACTAACCGCGATGTTTTAAATAATGAGGGAAAGTGGTTTAGCCGGCCGGAGTGGCCGAGCGGTTCTAGGCACTTCAGTTTGGAACCGCGCGACCGCTTCGGTCGCAGGTTCGAATCCTGCCTCGGGCATGGATGTGTGTGTCGTCCTTAGGTTAGTTAGGTTTAAGTAGTTCTAAGTTCTAGGAGACTGATGATCTCAGATGTTTGTCCCATAGTGCTCAGAGCCAAAGTAGTTTAAAAATATTTACTGATATTGAAAAGTGAACAGTGTAGCCGTCCGATGGCTTTTTGGTAACGCTGTGGAAGCTTTGCATTAAAGTATTACTGAAGCAAGAGGCAGCTGGGGGGCGTAGTGTGTCAACATGCCACTTGCTGGACTAGCGTCGTTTATTCATTCCGAGATGGCTTGTATGTACAGTAGCCGATTTCACTTTCAGTTTCACACAGGTAAATCGTATAAAAATACCTTCGGTTGATGATTGGACAGACTCCTGTACGGACTACATAGTAGTAAGTATCCCTGGCTATGTACCTTAAACAACTGCAATTTGCGTAATTAAATCAGAATATATATGAAATCGATAATCAAAGCACTTCCGCGATACTTCAGATGAATGATCAGCACTCAGAATTCTGCATGGAGGAGACACACCAGCTCCACCCGCTAGACTACATCTTTCCTGTGCCGACTGAGAGGAAACATGTTGAGTACCTAATCTCACGTGCTGTGTTTTTCAGTCTACCAAGATGTTCTAAATTTTTCCATAAACTATGGTAATGACTGTTTGATTAATTTACCTGACACCCAGTGAGTGCATAGTAATTTCAGCTTTATAAAATATGTTTACCATTGATCATTATATACAACTTGCTAACATTGTTGCAGTAATGTAATTAGTTAACTCAGGAACTTTGTTGATTACAAAATATTGTAACTGAAAAGGTTCATACAGTACGACCTTACATATTTAGTGAGCGGTAGGGGGAAACATATTTCGGCATATTAACGCCTGCCATTTTAAAGTACGCATTTCCAACTTTTCCTTAAGATTATCGAACATTGTCTGAGACTAATTACCTTCCGAATTTATTAACATTATATCTTTAGGCAATCGCTAACTTCTTTTCCAAATTATTTCAAAATTACTGTTAGATTCTGGGCTTTGGCACTACAAATTTGTAAATATATTCTTTATGTTCCATTTGCATGTAGCATTTCCTAATTAACTCACTAATTTGAAAGCGCAATATTTTGTGGGCTATAAAGCATTTTATTTGACATGGCTGCCGTCAATAACGAGTAGTGTAAAACATGTTGTTCGTAGACGGAATTATATACAGGCCTAGTACGTCTGAGGTCAGGCAGTTGTAAGATGTCGTGGTCTCCTGACCTTCATTGCTTACATATTCCGCCCTCACAATCATATTCCGCACATCAAGACGCTTCATTCGAACCCAAACTCGATAAGATAAAGTCAATGTTGTATGAATTCATGTAAACGATATGCAAATAACTAATAAATCGCAAGTGCGCACCGTGGTTGAAATACTTGAGACTGGCGTACACACATACATTCCAGTCACGACGGTCACAGGAGCTTTTACTTCGAGAGAGGCAACCGCACGCCAGGAGGCCAATCCCAACCCATCTATGTCAGTCGGTGGCCGCCTGTGGAGCAGACAGCGTTCGCCCGAGGGAAAGGAGGTTCGACGCCATGATCGGCTTAAAAGCAGATTCCGCTACATTGTGTGGGAGCGGCCAGCCTACGCATTCTTTACACATAGCACGCAGTTCCAGAGATTTTCATAGGGAGACAGCAAACGCCAAACGCCAAACGCCGATTTCCGGATTGGTCGCCTTAAACGAAACGTCATTCTCCCGTTTTAGAAGAGCAACGCTGATTGGCAGACGATATTTCTGACGCCTTGAGCTGAAGGAGTAATGGAAGAGACCGAAAGATATACCCCTTCATGTCTGGCGTGGACAGGCGCCGTTCCGTTGTCGCTCTTGGAGCGAGGAACAAGACTCTCCTCAGTACTTCACTGGGAGAGCACCTCTGTTGAGAGTGAATCGAAGTGCGACTCTCTATGTTGAGTCCTTGGGATTAACCGTTGTTCACTGTGTTGGCCGACACACTTATTGTGCAGTGTGAATGGACAGGGTTATAGTTAAACGCCTGCGAGCGAAATTTTGAGTGGCATGGTGGTGGACTGGTTATCTGACCGGTGTACCACACCAATAGTTAGACTAAGGGTGAATAGGAATCCTTGACTTCATCAAGGTGTAGGGAGAGTTTGATTGGCGAAGGTCAACCGAGATAGAACGAGAGTTATCTTATTTGTCAGCAGCGAGTTGCGCAGACAGCAGTCAGTGCAGCTTATGGTATTGTGCGCTACAGCTATTGCGAGCCCAATAATTCCTCCACAACAGTACACTTTACTGCATTTCACAAGCGACAGCCTCGACTGTACCTAGCAACATTGTAAAGGATAATTATTAAAGTTGAGTAGGCACGCCTCTCAGGCATTCTGCCAAGTCAACAACCATCTTAAACTTTGCATAGAAATTTCACTAGCGAATCCTATCCTTGAGAGGTAACTTCACATTCCGAAAAGAACTACGATATAACTTGTTCAGTTCATAACTAAAATTGCCTTTGTGATTTCTCAGAATGTTTGCAAAATAAATGATAACTTTCGTTAGTTTCATGTTTTTCTTACACTAACAAGCACTACTCCAGGACCCAAATATCCCACTAGTTACGTAAGAAATTTTGTGAAATTTTGTGTCATTTCCTTACAGCAGACGACTCCAGAAGATATTTATTGCTGAAAGTTTTTCAGGCATTTCTCTTTAGAACTTTAGGAGCGTCTGTCTGACTTCTGCAGTAGTGTGGGGGTGGAAATTGCATCTTGGAGGAGCCACAGGGTAAAGGGTACATCTCAGATTAATCCGTTGCGCAGAGTAACAGAATCTCAGATCAACCCCACGCTCACATAATTTGCGGCTGAGGGTAAAGGGAGTCACACCTATGTCTCTTGTCTTGAGCAGTGTGCCATAGTCCAATAACTAACATTCTGAAATATTCACATATATTGCGTACACTTCGTTTTATTGTTTAATTCATGGCTTCTGTGACGGTAATTACTTATTAATACCGAGTGAGAACTTATTAGCGGAACACAGTGAGTATTGACTAATACGAATAATGACTGGCTAGCAGGGCAGTGTTTACGGCATTACTGATTATTTTTGTGCACTGCCTTAATTACTTCTAGTTCCTTAGATGTGTATGAGGAAGCGAACTGATACGTTAAATTTTTGCCACATGTGAATCGTTTTTGAACCACTGGACAGTGTTGTGTGATTACCGCACTAGGACAACTTGACAACCTATGAATGATTGTAGTAGGTAACAATCTGCTTTCCTTTAAGTCGGACTTTTATGTGAGACCCAAAAAGCGACCATCTCAATGAATACTTTACGCGAAATGTGTAATGAAAGTGATGTAAATCTACCTGTGGAGTCGATTAAAATATTGCTACACACTATTAGTAGAACTAACATCTTACTAACGTCTTTCAGACAGTTTTGGCTCCAGCGGAGTTGCAGAGAGAAACTGAAGTGTTTTATGCAGAAGCAAGATCAGCCGCACCTGCGTTCTTCATCAGGTGCGCCAGAACAGGGGTGTTCTTTGAGCGTTGGTGACGACTCTCGCTCCCCAAGTAATTCTCGCTTTGCTTGGTTTAAAGTTCCCTTTTTATTGCCAACTTCTGTAGAAGGAGGTATCTACAGGTCCACAAACTTCTCTGGTCAAAAACTCGTGTAAGCAGTCGGAAAATCAAAGGTACCCTGCATGGTTTCGTCTGTAAGTATGTGATATTATAAGAAGTCGCTAAGACAAAAACTGATGTTACGAAGGCAGTGTCGAACCAACCTTGAATACTAATAAATTTCCTTGTTTCTTCGAAAATATTAACCTCCTTCGCTTTTTTAGCGCCTCTGGGACCTTAATGTGTCTCACGTTGAGAGACTTGCCGGTATTTGTGCGGCCGATGCATCTCAAGCATACTCGTGTACTATGTATTATGTACATGAGAGTCTCTCAACCAGTCACCTAGACGCAGTCAAGATTCACATTGCGTTGTCCCATACTGTCTGATCGATACATCTATATCTACACAAACAGCAAGTCACTGCGTTGTGCATGGTGGAGGGACCATGCTACCAATATTATTAATATTTTGATTTTCTGTTGCATTCCACTCGATTATTGACCCAAACAAGAAAGACTGCCCACACGCATCAATACTTATCCTATCCGTGTCACAATGCGAGATAAACGAAGTGATTCAAATGAACAGCTTAAAACTGCTATAATATTTTTAAGTGTAACAATGAACAAATAACTTGTACTTCATTTTTCCACGTAATCTCCATTGCTTTGAACGCACATGTTCTACCGTTTCGGAAATGAACAGACATCACTAAGAAAGAATTCCTTTTGTCGTACACAGCGCATTTCACCTCTTCGTCACTTGTGAAATGCTTGCCTTTCATAGCTTCTTTGAGAGCTCCGAACAGATGGAGTGATGAGGTATGCTGAAGAAGGAGCATGTACCACACATTAAAATTTTTATTCCATGAATAGCGGACCGTGGTACTACCCAATTCTTTAGGAAATGAAGATTACAATCTTACCACTGTTATTTAAAGGAAACAGGAAGCCCAGGATCACTGGTGATGAACAAGCTTGTGATTGTTTTACAATTTTAATTTGTCTCAAAACAAATTTTATCATAAACTTCACTTCGGAAATTTGTCCTCTTACCGATGCAATACACATTTCTTTACTTTAATTGAATTACATAAACAGGAGTAAGAGTCATATTATTTTGCGTCAGCAACCCAAAATCATTGATAGTAGGTACAGTGAATAATCAGTCACAAACAATCGTTCTTGTTTAATCATATCTTAGACAAATAACATTATACACTTCCAACCAAAGTTACACAGCCACAGAGCACGACAACTTCATAAACAAAAAGAGATCTTAAAGCTTAATAAAACTAAATTACCCACACCAAGGTCCACAGTGAAACATGTTTATACTAAAAATACTAGGTGAGGCAACCACGGTCGCAAAACTTGCACACAGAAATAATAACAAGTTGCATATTCGTTAAAGATCCACAAATGATTAAAATACCTGCTAAATAAGAACGGCTACTAATAACTCAACCAGTAAAATAACTTACACAAACGCTAATATTATAACAGAGTGGCCTCACTTAACTAACGGACATAATGACTCAGTATGATTCCCAAATTTCACTTAACTTTAGAGAACAGCGTCAAATCCCATAGCAGTGTCTGGAGGCAATAACGCTACGGCTGGCAGACAATACAAGCGTTCACTGACCACGGCTTGTGCACAGGGTCACATAGCAGGAGGTATACATTTATACACTCCTGGAAATGGAAAAAAGAACACATTGACACCGGTGTGTCAGACCCACCATACTTGCTCCGGACACTGCGAGAGGCTGTACAAGCAATGATCACACGCACGGCACAGCGGACACACCAGGAACCGCGGTGTCGGCCTTCGAATGGCGCTAGCTGCGCAGCATTTGTGCACCGCCGCCGTCATTGTCAGCCAGTTTGCCGTGGCATACGGAGCTCCATCGCAGTCTTTAACACTGGTAGTATGCCGCGACAGCGTGGACGTGAACCATATGTGCAGTTGAAGGACTTTGAGCGAGGGCGTATAGTGGGCATGCGGGAGGCCGGGTGGACGTACCGCCGAATTGCTCAACACGTGGGGCGTGAGGTCTCCACAGTACATCGATGTTGTCGAAAGTGGTCGGCGGAAGGTGCACGTGCCCGTCGACCTGGGACCGGACCGCAGCGACGCACGGATGCACGCCAAGACCGTAGGATACTATGCAGTGCCGTAGGGGACCGCACCGCCACTTCCCAGCAAATTAGGGACACTGTTGCTCCTGGGGTATCGGCGAGGACCATTCGCAACCGTCTCCATGAAGCTGGGCTACTGTCCCGCACACCGTTAGGCAGTCTTCCGCTCACGCCCCGACATCGTGCAGCCCGCCTCCAGTGGTGTCGCGACAGGCGTGAATGGAGGGACGAATGGAGACGTGTCGTCTTCAGCGATGAGAGTCGCTTCTGCCTTGGTGCCAATGATGGTCGTATGCGTGTTTGGCGCCGTGCAGGTGAGCGCCACAATCAGGACTGCATACGACCGAGGCACACAGGGCCAACACCCGGCATCATGGTGTGGGGAGCGATCTCCTACACTGGCCGTACACCACTGGTGGTCGTCGAGGGGACACTGAATAGTGCACGGTACATCCAAACCGTCATCGAACCCATCGTTCTACCATTCCTAGACCGGCAAGGGAACTTGCTGTTCCAACAGGACAATGCACGTCCGCATGTATCCCGTGCCACCCAACGTGCTCTAGAAGGTGTAAGTCAACTACCCTGGCCAGCAAGATCTCCGGATCTGTCCCCCATTGAGCATGTTTGAGACTGGATGAAGCGTCGTCTCACGCGGTCTGCACGTCCAGCACGAACGCTGGTCCAACTGAGGCGCCAGGTGGAAATGGCATGGCAAGCCGTTCCACAGGACTACATCCAGCATCTCTACGATCGTCTCCATGGGAGAATAGCAGCCTGCATTGCTGCGAAAGGTGGATATACACTGTACTAGTGCCGACATTGTGCATGCTCTGTTGCCTGTGTCTATGTGCCTGTGGTTCTGTCAGTGTGATCATGTGATGTATCTGACCCCAGGAATGTGTCAATAAAGTTTCCCCTTCCTGGGACAATGAATTCACGGTGTTCTTATTTCAATTCCCAGGAGTGTATATAATCCGACCGGCACCTCAATGAGCGGTCCTGACAATCCAGAACCGCGCCGACGCCAGGGAACAAGCAGTCTTATCAAACTGCCTGCAGCACAAATAGATTGCAATGAAAACAAGATCAAATCACATCCACACTGGAATAAATAAGCTCATCCTCAAATTCTTACGGAGCTACACTCTAACATTAGCCGTCTTCCAGTAAATTAGGAGGAAACTTTAGAGATCACTTCCAGTTGCCTTAAGCACTTTCAACATTAAATAAACATACCAAATGCTGCCATAACAAATGATTAAACTATCAACTCTACAGCTGCCAGGCATGTACACAACCGCAGCCTGTCCCAAAGCTGGCAATATGCTCTAAAACAAGCTAAAATTTGCATGAAAACTACTTAAAACACACACTCCACGGATAAACAGAAATGGAATGTGGAGCATAAGTCTCCTTAAACATAGCAACTGTGGAACCAAGTTCAGAACCATCTCCGACATCTACTCACGCCACCATAAGTTTCAACAATCTTCTTAGTTGAACACAGAATAAAAGTTATACGTAACTTGGAGCTTGCAAATTACGAGGTGGGAAGCTGTTCAGCGTGAGACGACGAACCCACCACAATTTTGCACGTCAAGGCGCCCAATGATCGGCACCGTACATCCGGCGAGACAAAAGACAAGGGCGGCGAGCACGGCGAGGCCCACGCACCACGGTTAGGGACGCGGGCTTGTTTTCAACACAAGTTGGCTCATTGAACGCCGACCGGAGACTGACTCGTCACACGTTCACACGGAAAAATGCCGGGGGAGCAGTCAAAGATAACAGGACAGCCGAATAGCGATATCAGCGATGCAAGTGGAACACCCTAGCGCCAGCCGACACTGCTCAAATAGTCCCAGCTGTGTTAGGCTGCGTCGAGTCGGGCATTGTCTTGCTAAAGCAATGCGCCTGAAGTCACAAGTCCTCGTCATTTACTCCTGGTTGCAGGCGAGTTAATTTTCAGCGTGTCTGTACAAGAAGTACTGATTATCGTCACTTACCTATTCACGTGGTGCTCCAAAATTGCTCTATTTGCGTCCCAAAAGAGAATGAGCATGACTCTTCCAGCAGACCGTTGAGTGCGGACTGTTTTTGGCTTCGGCAGTGAGCTGCGACGGCATTCCTTGCTTAATCTTCTTGCTTCTGGCTAGTGATAGTAGACCAAAGTCCCATCTCCTGTAACAATTTATAGAAGAAATACATCACCTTCTATGTGTAAATCATGCAAAAGATCTTCACAGGCATCGATGCGACAGTCTTTCAATTCGGCAGTCAACTGGAGTGGCACACATCTTGCAGATACGTTACTAAAGTGCAGTACATTGTGAACATTATTCTGCCCTGAACCAATACTCATCTTTAAATTTGTAGCTATTTCGCTCAGAGTTACGCGCCTGTTCTCTCTTACAAGCTAATCCACTAATGCAACGTTCTCGTCCGCTACAAGGTTGTGAGCCTGCCCTGCTCTTCTTGGATCCTCGCCAGAAGTTACACCACTTTCAAGCTCCCACCACAACTCTTACAATTGCTGCAACGATAAACACGTGTCACTGCACTCTGCTGTCATTCTGCGATGCATTAAGACTGTGTAGATAGCTGCTAAATTGCGGTGCATGTTGACAGCGGGGCGGCCATCGTGTTGTGGATGCTGCTGGCTTCATCTGCATTGTAGCAACACTCTGCCATCTGTCGGTCACTTTCTGAAGGTAAAGGAACGCTACTGACACCTACGAACTCCATCACACAACTTTTTGTAATTTTATGGAACTCTTACATTTTTAATTTGAATCACCATCGTACGATGGTGCTAGCATAATAATCTCACAGTATTTCACGGATAAAGGTTGCCTAAATTTATACAGGGAGAAGGGGGTGGGTAGCAAATGTGGCACGATTTTCTTTCTGGTAAGAATGTTGGAACCTCTCTGGCTCTTTGGGTTGCTAGTCAGAGATGGTGTTCGCTCTCTCTGGCGGAAAAGGTGATATTTCGCGGTTATTTCGCGGTTCGGCGAGTAGACGATGAGAACTGGCTGTGAATGGGATGCTGACTTGTAGACAGTGGAGTGGGTGGTTCAAGCAGAGGCACCCTATGCCTTCGTGGAGCGTTTTGGAACGTGTGCTGTGAACTCTGACATTTGGAGACCCACAAGTAACGGTGATTTTCTTTGCCTAAAAGATGGATTGTCTGTCAGGTGCGGTAAACGAGTGTTGCAGCTCTTGTTTCGACATGCTAACTGAATGGTTTTCAGTCGAACCTTGTAACCTAGCGAGTGACGTACCATCTATTACTAATCAGATAACATGCCACACTGAAGTTTTTGTAGCAAGTGTAGCCTTTTGTTTTAATTCATTTAAAGCCTTTCATGAATATAGTGCCACTGGACATTGGTTATTGTCTGATTTATTACATGTTGTTGTGGTTTGTCTCTGTTATTAAACTATTTTAGGTAACCAGTTGGATAACGGTTAATTTTGAATTAAATTGTATGCACGCATGGTGACTGACTGTTCAGATTGGTTATAAACAAGCCACATGCAACCAAGTGTATGTGTCATAGTAGCCAGGTTTTGAACCACTAGCCAAGTTCTTACATACGAGGGAAGCTTTTAAATGTTTGATTTTTAAAATTTATAAGTTATACAAGGTTTGGTTTTACTACCATGAAGCTGTAAATCTAAAAACGCTTCGGCAGGCATGGTCTTTACGCGGTTGTTAATCTGCTTAAATTTTTAAATGGTGAACTCATTTTTCTTGTGAGCCTTGTTTTCAAATTTGTTCATCTCACTACTCTTGTCTCTTATTATTTGTTATTTGAGCTCAAGTAAAACGTGTCTGTTTTGATACCACATGTGATATGAGATGTATTTTTTTTCTAAGAACGAAATTCGTTATTGGTACCTCAGGTCAATCAATCGACCTCATTCTTTCGTTCTACTGCCGAGTAGCGCCAGAAGGGTTTTGTGGAAACTACTACGTATTTTATACAAAAGATTCCCATCGAAGTACCCTGAGCATTTCTGTACGCCTTCATCTACGCCAACATATATTCCTAGCAGCGTGTGGCTGAATTCGATCGATGGCTGGAATCATACTCAAGAATTCTACGCAGTTTATTTTACAGCTGCATGGAATCTTTCCAAAACGCTTCCAACAATTCAAAGTCTACCACTCGCCTTTCCGCATACGAATCGTATGCCATCATACCAGTTCTTATCGCTTCTTAGATACTTATTCGATGAGGCATGGTCAATATGTCCATCACTAATCGTGTAACCGGATAACAGTGAGTTATTTCTCTTACAAGAAGAAATTTTCACTGTGCAACGTAATGTGCGCATATCTGAAACTATGCAAAGATCCCGGGTCGAGATCCTGGTCCTCCACACAGTTTTAATCTGCAATGAAGTTTCTTTCTCTTTGTTATGCTCATTCCATTCTCATCCACATCCAAATGACGACACTGCTATTCACATTCAAGTGCTGGTAGATGGAACATGGAACCCTGTTCACACTCTTTCTCTACCAGTTCACTACGGAACAGCGAGAGGGGAAAAACAAACACATAAATCTTTCACTGTGAGCTCTGATTTCTCATAATTTACATTACTGGCCACTAAAATTGCTACACCACGAACTTGACGTGCTACAGACGCGAAATTTAACCGACAGGAAGAAGATGCTTTGATATGCAAATAATTAGCTTTTCAGAGAATTCACTCAAGGTTGGCGCCGGTGGCGACACCTACAACGTGCCGACATGAGCAAAGTTTCCAACTGAGTTCTCAAGCACAAACAACAGTTGACCGGCGTTGCCTGGTGAAACATTGATGTGATGCCTCGTGTAAGGAGGAGAAATGCGTACCATCACGTTACCGACTTTGATAAAGGTCGGATTGTAGCCAATCGCAATTGCGGTTTATCGTATCGCGACATTGCTGCTCGCGTTGGTCGAGATACATTGACTGTTAGCAGAATATTGAATCGGGGGTTCAGCAGGGTAATACAAAACGCCGTGCTGGATCCCAACGGCCTCGTGTCACTAGCAGTCGAGATGACAGGCATCTTATTCGCATGGTTGTAACGGATCGTGCAGCCACGTCTCGATCCCTGAGTCAACAGATGGGGACTTTTGCAAGACACCAACCATCTGCACGAACAGTTTGACGACGTTTGCAACAGCATGGACTACCAGCTCGGAGACCATGGCTGCAGTTATCCTTGACGCTGCATCACAGACAGGAGCGCCTGCGATGGTGTACTCAACGACGAACCTGGTTGCATGAATGGCAAAATGTCATTTTTTCGGATGAATCCAGGTTCTGTTTACAGCGTCATGATGGTCGCATCCGTGTTTGGCGACATCGCGGTGAACGCACATTGGAAGCGTGTATTCGTCATAGCCATACTGGCGTATCACCCGGCGTGATAGTATGGGGTTACACGTCTCGGTCACCTCTTGTTCGCATTGACAGCACTTTGAACAGTGGACGTTACATTTCAGATGTTTTACGGCCTATGGTTATACCCTTCATTCGATCCCTGCGAAACCCTACATTTCAGCAGGATAATGCACGACCGAATGTTGCAGGACCTGTACGGGCCTTTCTGGATACAGAAAATGTTCCACTGCTGCCCTGGCCAGCACATTCTCCAGATCTCTCACTAATTGAAAACGTCTGGTCAATGGTGACCGAGCAAGTGTCTCGTCACAATACGTCAGTCACTACTCTTGATGAAATGTGTTATCGTGTTGAAGCTGCATGGGCAGCTGCACCTGTACACACCATCCAAGCTCTGTTTGACTCAATGCCAGGCGTATCAAGGCCATTATTACGGCCAGAGGTGTTTGATCTGGGTACTGATTTGCCAGGATCTATGCACCCAAGTTGCGTGAAAATGTAGTCACATGTTTGTTCTAGTATAATATATTTGTCCAATGAATATCCGTTTATGATCTGCATCTCTTCTTGGTGTAGCAATTTTAATGGCCAGTAGTGTATCACAGCGAGCGTTTGTCACAAGTTAGACACTCGTTAACAGTATATTTTTGCTTTCAGGGGAGAAAGCTACTGATTTAAATTTCGTGAAGGTATCGTGCTACAACAAAATACGCCTTTTTTATTTACTGATTGCCGCCTCAACCCGCGTATCATGTCCCTGGCAGTTTCTCCCCTATTTAATGATAGCTTGAAACGAGCTGCCCATTTTTAAAGTTTTCAGATCTTCTCCGACAATCCTATCTGGTAAGGATCCCACACAGCAGAGCAAAACTTTAAAGCTGAGGACGCACGGTTCTTTATCCGTTAGTTCTAGTTACCATTCGTGTCGGTGCACAGAGATCACCAATAGCTCTAACGAGTCAAAAGTTACCTCGGGCGAAAAAGTTAGCCGGGTCGATCCGTACACAGTGCTGGAAAACTTCTGCAATATTTGTACTCAAATACTAAATAATGCATCGCTCTGGTTCTTCGTTGCAGTATACGCTTAAGCTGACTGCAACGGTCTCTTGGAAAGGCAAAACATGTTACCGTCTGAAATGCCCAAGACAGAGTCCCTGTCCAGAGCACAGCACTACAACCGTTGGAATTGCCAAGATGTAGCAGCTGCAAAAATAAACACGTAAGTCGTGAGTCGCATGAAAGGGGATCTTCTTCTTTGCTTTACGATTCTCACAAAACGTCTCACATCAAAATTCTATTACACCGAAATTTCGTTTACGACTCGTGCGAGGAATTTCAAGCGGCGCTCAAGTGTCCTCTAAATTGCCGGGCGCCAGTTCGCAGCTCGCAGAAGGGTAAACAGAGGCGGGCAGGCGGCGTCAGTGTTGCAGCCGCTGAGACACTGTCGCTGGCACCGCGGCTAGGAGTGGGAGCGACCCTCAAAACTTTCCCCGTTCGCTCCGCCACTTCTGCGAAGCGACTCTAGCGGTCTTTTTATCGTTCTAGTGTCACAGTTAAGCGATATCTCTAACAGTTCAGTTTGGTGATATTTATCATCAAAGATACACAGGCCTCGTAAAGTAATGTCCTGGACTGGCTTTTAACCGCAATGCGCAATGCTAGTTGCTTTTCTGTCTGTTATGATTCGAAACTTTATAAACTGGGAATTTTGGAGATAACATTCATATTATTTTCAAACTGTCTGATGGCGTATGGAGGCGCTGTGCGTTGCAAAGTCCCACTCACCTGATGGTGAATCTCTTCCTACAAGCACGCCTCCCTGAAATTACTGACATGAAGTTCTCAGCAGGAAAAAGCTATACAAAAAACAGTTGTACTCATCGTAACCACAACTAACACTAAAATTGCTTTATCGGTGGAAGAAACAGTTAAATGAAAGTACACTACTGGCCACTAAATTGCAACACGAAGTAGAAATGCAAATGATAAACGGGTATTCATCGGACAAATAATTTATACCAGAACTTACACGTGATTACATTTTCATGCAATTTTGGTGCATAGATCCTGAGAAATCAGTACCCAGAACAACCACCTCTGGCCGTAACAACGGCCTTGATACGCCTGGGCATTGAGTCAAACAGAGCTTGGATGGCATGTACAGGTACAGCTACCCATGCAGCTTCAACACGATACCGCAGTTCATCACGAGTAGTGAGTAGCGTATTCTGACGAGCCAGGCGCTCGGCCACCGTTGACCATAGGATTTCAGTTGGTGAGATATCTGGAGAATACGCTGGCCAGGGCAGCAGTGGAACATTTTCTGTGTCCAGAAAGGCTCGTACAGGACCTGCAACATGCGGTCGTGCATTATCCTGCTGAAATGTAGGGTTTCGCAGGGAACGAATGAAGTGTAGAGGCCGCCCGGAATGGCTGACCTGTTCTAGATGCTACAGTCTGGAACCACGCGACCACTACGGTCGCAGGTTCGAATCCTGCCTCGGGCATGGATGTGTGTGATGTCCTTAGGTTAGTTAGGTTTAAGTAGTTCTACATTTAAGGGGACTGATGACCTCAGATGTTAAGTCCCATAGTGCTCATAGCCATTTGAACTATTTGAAGGGTGGAGCCACGTGTCGTAACACATCTGAAATGTAACGTCCACTGTTCAAAGTGCCGTCAGTGCGAACAAGAGGTGACCGAGACGTGTAACCAATGGCACCCCATACCATCACGCCGGGTTATACGCCAGTATGGCTATGACGAATACACGCTCCCAATGTGCGTTCTCCGCGATGTCGCCAAACACGGATGCGACCATCATGATGCTGTAAACAGAACCTGGATTCATCCGAAAAAATGACGTTTTGCCATTCGTGCACCCAGGTTCGCCGTTGAGTACACCATCGCAGGCGCTCCTTTTTGTGATGCAGCGTCAAGGGTAACCGCAGCCATGGTCTCCGAGCTGATAGTCCATGCTGCTGCAGACGTCGTGCAAATGGTTGTTGTCTTGCAGACGTCCCCATCTGTTGACTCAGGGATCGAGACGTGGCTGCACGATCCGTTACAGCCATGCGGATGTCTGTCATCTCGACTGATAATGATACGAGGCCGTTGGGATCCAGCATGACGTTCCGTATTACCCTCCTGAACCCACCGATTCCATATTCTGCTAACAGTCATTGGATCTCGACCAACGCGAGCAGCAATGTCGCGATATGAGAAACTGCAATCGCGATAGGCTACAATCCGACCTTTATCAAAGTCGAAAACGTGATGTTACGCCTTTCTCCTCCTTACACGAGGCATCACAACAACGTTTCACCAGGTAACGCCGGTCAACTGCTGTTTGTGTATGAGAAATCGGTTGGAAACTTTCCTCATGTCAGCACGTTGTAGGTGTTGCCACCGTTGCCAGACTTGCGTGGATGCTCTGAAAAGCTAATCATTTGCATATCACAGCATGTTCTTCCTGTTGATTAAATTTCGCTTCTGTAGCACGTGATCTTCCTGGTGTAGCAATTTTAATGGCTTTCATCAGGAGTCTATACTCGACACCGTGTTCTCTGGAGTGGCACTGGAGACAACATGATGTTGGGTGTAGACTCCTAATGGAAGGTAGCCTACGTTTATTAGCAACAGGGATAGCACAGTTCTTCTTGTAAAGAGCGGTGTGTGAAAAAGTATGTTATGTAAAACAAAATAAATACATAGTTAAGGAGACAAACTAAAGATTAGACAACAAGTATCAGTGTCTAATGAAGAAAAACACCGAAGATGTGCTAACAGAAGGGATTTCCCTATGTTGGAGAGAAACCAAAATCACCATCACTGATTATGCTTTACCTCAGTAAAGCGAAACGCATCTGGCTAAACAAAGACGCATTTGCAACGAAAAAACGAAAATACATTCAGGAATTGCAAAGCAACTACGGACAATATGGCCACACAAATGAACAAGCAACGCAATGTTTTCGATATGGCGCACGTCTCACTGAATTTCATATCATGATTACCTCCTTGGAACATATTTTCTGCTACGACCGATTATTACGTCCGTCGCAGACGCCAGTTCCTCTTATATTCAACTAAAAGGGCGTTAACACCTCTTTCCGTGGCACCAATATACCGGGTGTAAATTTTAAGCTCACAAACCAGAATAACTCGAAAAATAAGCTTCACACAAAAAAATTGTAGAATCCAGACTTGATTATTTTCGAGGGGACATCTGATAGTGCTAAAATTAGCGCGCCACCCCAGCTCCCTGGAGCTGCGGTGGGAGGCAACTTAAAAATTTCAAATAGGATTCTACATAAAAACTACGTACATTTTGTCTTAAACATTTGTTTTGATTCTTGGGAGTTGGCGCTGTAATTCAAGAAAATCCATGTTCTAATTTTTGCGTGGAAAATGGTTATGGATAAATAAAAAATACTTGGGTCAACACTTGTAAAATTCTAACTCCTCTCTTTCAAATCCCAAACTATGGGGAGAGTTTTAGTTTTAGTGAATTAAAATTTACCAAATAAAAGTGTTTTTCATTTATCCGTAACCATTTCGAAGCAAAAGTGAGAACATGGTTTTTCTTGAATTTCAGCGCCAACAACCAAAAATCAAAATCAATCTTTAAGACAAAATGTACGTAGTTGGTATGTAAATTACAGGCTAATATCCCTAAATTCTGTTTACTGCAGCATCCTTGAACATATCCTCAGTTCGAAATAATAAACTTTCTTGAGATTGAGAAGCTCATGTCCCGAATCAGCATGGTTTTAGAAAGCATCGCTGTTGAGAAACTCAGCTTGCACTTTTCTCACATAATATACTGAGAACAGTGGATGAAGGGCGACAGGCGAATCACATATTTCTAGATTTCCGGAAACCATGCACTGCTCCTCGGTGGTGGTGTGTCTGCTAAATTATCTGCGCTAGCCTACAACACCTGCTAAAGTGACTACAATTTAACAGTGTGTCAAACCTGGGTGGGATGGCACTGATATACAGAGATGACAAGTGTATTAAAACGCGTAGCGACACCATAGAGTTCCGCAACGCCGTGTACTGTATCAGCTATCTGCAAGTAGTTGTGAGGATGGAAAGTTTAACCAAATGCTTACCACTCGCACAATAGCTACCGCCGAAGATGCAACCAGACCACCACTAGTACAAACGGGTTCTGGTTTTATCGGCTAGTGTTAGCTCCCGACTGAAAATTTTAGCTAACGTATCTGACTGTCATAAGATTTTACACGTTCGACCAGCAAGCTAACACCAAAAGTAATCTACTATTCGATGAAATCAAGCAGAAACTACAAGTCTGATTAGGATGCGCTACTTAAGTCAATTAAACCCAACTCACTGCGATGTGTCACACTTCACAGCAACGTGATCGGAGACCTCGCTTACGTAACCCAACACTCCAACGCTGATAACTTGGATTTATCTTATCTTTTTCCCAGCTTGAAAACTATCCAACGTGGAGTTTAAGCGTTCCTTTTAATAGAACCCCACTGAAGCAATCAATCTGGACTGAACTTTCTTAGCTACTAGTTTCAGTTAGTTTAATTTTCGTAAGAGCACGCCAGCGATATAATTTTACGTGTTGACTGAGCGTTGCTAGTCAGAGATTATTAATCCTATACAGTCACTGCACTGCAGCTCTATCCTTGCTAATTTCTTTTTACGAACACACACAATGGATAATGCTATTTGCACTCTATCAATGACAATGATTAATGCTACAACCTTCATAGTTTATTAATTCCCCATAACTTAACTTTTCAACTTTTTACCACTTACACAGTCAGACAAAAACCTCTTTCATATACTTTAAGCCGAACTTTACGTAATTTTCGTAACAAACTCTCAGTGTGACTTATCTTTCACTTTAATATTCATTATCCTGCTTGTACTTTACCGTTTTGATTCACTGCGTAATTTTTAACCTTTTTACTTTTTGAGATTCAGAGATTCTGTTATCGTATTTTCAAGTTATGTTATATGGGGAGAAATGATAACCACGAGACACCAATTTTTCCTTTATCATGTACATGGCCTGAGCATCATTTTATTTAGCCGTTTTCTTAATTTTTAATGTCTCCACAAAGTTTCGTCAGGCGTGAGTGTTGGTGGTAAACTACTTCCCCACTAAGCGGAAGCTATTAAAAAAAAGAAACAATAAACCTAAGCGTCACCGCCACTTTAAAGTATCATTAATATTCATTAAAATCTAATCAAATCTCTCCCTCTTCAGGCGTTGACATACACGGACCCCCTATACCAAATTTAAAACACTCAGCACTCACAATTTCAAAGAGACAATTATCGTGTTCTGCTCAGTTAATAGGTCTTGGTTCTGTCAGTTCGTCGGATGGAAAATTACTATTACATCAATTCGCGCGAGTCACAAAGTATCTGACACAGAGTCGTTCTCCCGTTTACATTAATCAAACTGGGACGTCCGTTCTCACAATAATTACATGACAATCACAGGCTGCACTTCAATTTGAGAGTTCATTCAGCCGTGGATTCTATTACCTTAGGACTTCCCCACAATTACAACCATTGCAGTCGCACACTCACGCCAAAGCTTTAGCAAATCCTTATTACAGAAGCGACAACGGCACATGTACCTTTTTGCTTACCCTCATTAAACCTGTCACTCACAAAGTCTTCGCGTGAAGGCGATACCAAATACACACAATAAAGACTGAAAAGAACCTCCCCTTAGCACGAGATACGGAACGCCAGATTGCTAGCAACTCCAAGGTTAGCTCGACCAAACTTTACACTACCACTAATCTCATGAAAATGCGAGAAAAACCGATCTCTTAGCGTGTCTCACAACGAGTTACTCTTTTAAAGCAAACTCCAAATATCATCGCACATCCCACTACCGACTGCGAACAATACACCTCGCGCAATAATTACATATAACTCCCCATATAGGCCATAACCCCATCACGGGTTCAATTAATAACTTTAGAAGCCCAAATCCGACATTAAATCACTCGAGCGCCAACTCCAAATAGGCTTACACTTTCCGAGTGTCACGAACTGACTGACGTTATCCCGTGCCCTCAATGGTGACTAACTCCCCGATGTCTCAAATGTAACTCTCTACACGAGAGCCGGCCGCTGGTGGCCGAGCGGTTCTAGGCGCTTCAGTCTGGAACCGCGCGACCGCTACGGTCGCAGGTTCGAATCCTGCCTCGGGCATGGATGTCTGTGATGTCCTTAGGTTAGTTAGGTTTAAGTAGTTCTAAGTTCTAGGGGACTGATGACCTGAGATGTTAAGTCCCATAGTGCTCAGAGCCATTTGAAACATTTTTTTCTACACGAGGTCTCAACGGTAACTCCTCTTGAAACAAGGGACAAAACCAAGAACCAGAATTTCTGAACAAAGAAACATGTCAAGTTAATTGTCTCTTTTCCACAACTTTCATTATTAGAGGCTTTCGTTCCTCTTCAATAGCGGCCAGCTGCGCATCGGTCGACGATATCTTTGCCGCGCGCCACGCTGCTGCTGTCGTCGCGGTTGTGTGACATCTGTGGCCGCGACAGGTTCAGCTGCGTATGCTCTTTCTACAACATAATTTTGACAACATTTTCAGAAGCAAATACAAATAAAATTAACAACCCCTTTTTTTATATCGAAATTGGCACTTTGATAGAAAGTTGAGGCGACTGACGTAAGTAATGCCACATACGTATACCACTCACACTACGTTTCAGTTTTGGGGCATTACAACCATTTGACACGATGCCCAATTGTAGACTGTTAACGAAGGTACGAGCATATCAAATAAGTTCAGAGATATGTGAGTTGCTCGAAGATTACTTAAATAATTGAACCCAGTATGTTGTCCTCGACGGCGAATATTTATTAGAGACAAGGGTATATTCAGGAGTGCCCCGGGGAAGTGTGATAGGACCGCTGTTGTTCTCTGTATAGATAAACGATTTAGCGGACAGGGTGGGCAGGAATTTGCGGTTGTTTGCTGATGGAGCCGTGGTGTACGGAAAGGTGTCGAAGTTAAGCGACAGTAGGCAGGTTCAAGACGCCTTAAACAAAATTTCCAGGTGGAAAAACGTAATTTAATGCGGATGAGGAGGAAGAGCAAACCTCTATTGTTCGGATACACCATTAATAGTGTCCTGCATGACATAGTCAAGTCGTTTAAATATCTGTGATAACGTTGCCAAGCAATATGAGGTGGAGCTGTGATAGGGAAGGCGAATATTGACTGCGGTTTATTGGGAGAATTTTAGAAAGAGTAGTTAACTTGTAAAGGAGTCCGCATATAGGACGCTGGAACGACCTGTTCTTGAGTACTGCTCGAGTGTTTGGGATCTGTACCAGGTCAAATAATTCAGAGGCGGGCTGCTAGATTTGTTACCGGTAGGTTCGAACAACACGTAAGTGTTACGGAGATGCATCGGGAACTCAAATGGGAATCCCTGGAGGGAAGGCGACGTTGTTTCCAGAGACACTATTGAGAAAATGTAGAGGAACGACATTTGAAGCCCACTACTGAACGATTGTATTACTGCCAACGTCCATCTCGCGTAAGGACCACGAAGATAAGATAATAAATTAAGGCTCATACGGAGGCGTACAGACAGTCTTTTTTCCTCGCCCTATTTGCGAGTGGGAGGAGAAAAGATAAGTAGTGGTGCAGGGTACGCTTGCGGGGTATTTTTGTAGATGTAGATGTAGAAGCCCTCAAGCGAATTTTTGTCTCCCTTTTTAAACAGATGTATTTTGCGTTAACTTTTGCTGGGTTTGGTTGTTACTGTATTCCACCTAACAAGCTTGTGGGCACTAACCCTGTATCCGTATGCTTCCTGCTTGCCCAGGGTTAATTGTTGCTAAGAGGTGAAGTATGTTTTCGCAACCATTTACACTTCGAAAGTGCTCTTGAAATATGGGTTCAAAATAATTTTCTGCGAATGAATGTAGAACGATTTCCGACAACGTTATATGCCTACCTCCGGTTTTGCGGTGTATTTGACCTGCGGTCGTCGCACGGTAGTGGTGGCAGCAGTCCACATACACAGAGGTGTGTTGGTGCATGTCAGAGTACGGTGCAGCGATTAAGTGTGCAGACGTTCTCAGACGTGTTAATGGTGACTGTGTGTTAAAAATGGCTCAAAGAATACATATTGATGACGTTATGAGGGCGACTGCAGGATGGTAAAATACAGCAGGTCGTAGCACGGGTCCTCCGTGTCCTACAAAGTGTGACCTCACGAGTATGACAACGATTCCAACAGACAGGAAACGTGTCCAGGCGCTACAGTACGTGACGTCCACAGTGTACAACACCACATGAAGACCGATGCCTCACCATCAGTGCCCACAGACGGCCACGGAGTACTGGAGGTGGCCTTGTCTGGGACCTTACCGCAGCCACTGGAACAGTTGTCTCCAGACACATAGTGTACAGACGACTGAACAGACATGGTTTATTCGCCTGGAGACCTGCAAGGGGCATTCCACTGACCCTTGGTCACAGGAGAGCCCATAAAGCCTGGTGTCAAGAACACAGTACATGGTCATTGGAACAATGGTCCCAGGTTATGTTTACAGACGAGTCCAGGTACAGTCTGAACAGTGATTCTCGCCGTGTTTTCATCTAGCGTGAACCAGGAACCAGTGTTACCTGGAGTGCATCCGAGAATGATGAACAATACTCAAGAACTGGTCGAACATACGTCTTATAAGCCGCTTCCTTCACGGAAGAGACACATTACCATAAGTTTTTCCTATGAATCTGAGTGTGTCTCCTGCTTCTCCCACTATCTGTTTTATGTGGTCACTCCACTTAGAGGCATGAAATTCGTTGAAATTTTACATTTTCTGTTTACTACTCCATAATGTATTTAGGACTTTCCTGAACATTTTGGTGTATAACACATTAAAATCGGACACTTATGAGACCTTCAAATGATATTATGAATGTTAACGTGTGGCTCAAATTTCGCAGCTACGCATATACTGCCACAGTTGAGCAGTCGTATCTTGGGAACTACACATTCTAGAAGGCTGTGAATTGCTTTGTTTTGTGCCTACTGCTATGCCTCCGAAGTTTGCATTACGAATAAACAAATCAGTACTTTGTTTCTGATACTAGATTTCGTTGAAAGTTGTGTGATTGTGGGCTATTTTTATAGTAAACTAATTTCTATTGCTTTTTATACGTTAATTTAGTGACTGAGCGTAAAAGTAACTTGAAGAGACGCAAATTTGCGAGTAACAGATACGTGAGGCCTGCATTAACTTCCGGATTACTTGAAAACACGTGTGCAAGCAATGAGGGAAACCATAATAATGTTTCTGAAGTGACCAAGCCCCCAAGTACATCGAAAAGGGAAATCACCTTAGAAAAGGGTGACACTGGTAAAAGAAATGATATTATGGTCAGTAATGGAGGGAATCAAACCTATCTACAGTTATATGGAAATTCCTGAGCTACTAAAGAAGTGTTTACATGGGAAGACCCTGAGTGTTATTGAGTGCTTCAATAATGTTGTGTGGTGCCATGTGCCTAAAAATGTATTTGTTGCCCTTATGATTCTAAAGTTAGCAGTGTCTGATGCTAAATAACTTTCAATGGTGGGAACTATGAAAGACTTAAGGTTCTGGAGAAGTTAGGTGTAAGATCTGGACAGAACACAGCTGAAGGACTACAGGAACTGGATGAGTTTCATTATCTGAAGCAGAATTAGCTGCTCAGCAAATGACAAAAGAAGCAAGAAAGAAAATGAGGAGGCAAGCACTGGCTGTTGTGGCACTGAAGAAGACACAGACTATGGGCCAGGGCAATGTAGGTCTGTATAAGTATGTGTAATAAAAAGGTTTTAAATCTCAATATCCCTGAACTACATTTTGTGCAGTAAACGAACCGTTTTCTAAAAAAGTGCTGATGCTAGAGGCATGAAATTTTCACAGCATGCCAAATGTGAGATTAAACACATATGGAATAGAAAAATTAAAATATCGTGAGTTGTTTTTATGTTCATTTATTTACAAAATTCTGTCAAAAAATTGAGTGTTTGAAAAAAAATATAACATGCCCCACAATACCGTTTTAGTAATAATTCTAGTTCAGTGTATCTATAAAGGAGCATTCAATAATTAGGGATGATTGTAAGTTGGTGTCTTAAAAAGTTTTCAAGGTAATGGGTCACAAAATTCGATAATTTAACATTGGCGGCATAGGACATACATTGTCCCCTTAAGGTCGCTCTGTATAGTTACTCCTAGATATTTCATGGCTGATACTGCTTACAGCGGTTTCTCATCAGTAGTGTAGCTATACAGTAGTGGATTTCGTTTCCTATGTACACACAACGTGTTACATTTATTTACATATAGGGTCAGCTGTCAGTGCCTGCACCATTCATCAATTCTCTGGACGTCTTTCTGCAAATCTTTACTATCTTCTTGCGTTGCTACTTTCATATAGACAATTCATCATCTGCAAACAGTCTTACAGAGCATCCAACGCTTTCCACTGGATCATTTACATATACTGCACATATTAACGGCCCTATCGCACTTCCTCCAGGTACTCCGGAAACTATCTTTACATCTAGAAACTACGTACAAAAGATGCAGTGTTTACTGATTCAGTGTATTGCACGATCGCTGCTGACGCCTCAAAGTTTGGAATAAGAATAACAGCCTCCTGAAGAAACGTTCCTTATTTCATGAGACTATTAAGAGTCTCAACCCTTACTATGCTGTTCCCCTTTGGTTATATGGGTTCCACAAAGAAAGTGGCTCCTCTTCATCTGAAAGCGAGTGATCTTGGTGCTCCGACGTTTTGAGAACTTTTATTATTATGCTTCTTTTTCTGTTATATCAGCTGTGGTATTCTTTGATATACATTAAATGTTACGAAAGTTATTTGCTCTGACTAGATCGTTCGTTCGTTCACGAGCATTGACATGTTTGCTTGTTTTTTACTCAAAACTGAATGTACTGCCCTCTGGTATAAAATAGGTTGAACTGAAATTACTATTGCCAGCAGCGTGTCACAGTGCACATATTTACATGAACACAAAAATAGCTGGGGTTCACTGCGCAGGAAATTTAATAAAAACTGTTACTCAAAAACCACTATTAAAGTCAAACAGTGCACTGCCCAAAAAAACTGAAACACTGAAATTACGTAGTAACACTATGAAAAACACCCACTCTTAACTGGCCCATTAAAAATCTGAATTACAAAGGAAACGCCTAGAATTTTCGCGATGGAAACATGAGATAAGAAACAAAAGAAACGACAAAATTTGAAAAAATCTCACCTGATAAACTACTGCATAATCAGCAACAACAGCACAGCATGAAGAAACCAAGCGAACTAAAATGTGGTAAAGTAAAGCTAAACTACTGGGAGAAAGATTGGAATGATTTTCTCTTACTAAAAAAATGCCTTCTTACTTGAAATGAAAATAGTAACCTGTTCATTGTAATGACAATGTTGCATTTTAAACTCTTTATTTCACAAGAACGTAAAACTTACTCAAAACCAAAAACTTTACCTTTCTTCACAAAAGTCTTACAAGGCAATGCTTTTACAATAATAGAAATTGAAATGAATTAAACTGAAATGACCTAAACTTAGATGGGGAGGTGTGCTGTTCTGTTGCAAGAATTGCTAACATTATTTGTCCACGCCAGAAAAAAAGTTATTACCTTAAAAACAAATCCATAACGCAAATCCATTCTCTCTGTTCCATAAATACTGCGTCTGTTTAAGTCCCTCCATCAGATTAAAAATTGCTAACAATTTTCTTCAGCAAAATACTTCTCCAACATGCACTACACTACAAGTTCTACCATCGTTCTCTATGTCCAACACTCGACTGCTCTCCGCTTTACAATTGAGGCAAAGATACACAAGTTCAGAGATACTACTGTGACTGCCATAAGCTAACTATTCCACAGATATCATACGCGATTGCTTCGCTCGCGTTATATGGAATTCCCTCTCATTCTGAAACTATACGCATATAAATGTACAGTACTATATGCACCTTTCAGTGCACTCGTTTTACGTGCAGGGGCCTGAAGATGGCATTAATGAGATGCAGAAACTAGTTGTTTAAATAAAATAATTCCGAAAACATACGGCTGTTTGGCGAATTTTCTTTAAGGTTTCCCGATGGAAACCGATGTCGGTTTTTTGCTTCGTCAAAAAGACCACAAAATTATAGGCCTATATCTCTTACGTCAGTCTGTTGTAGAACTTTGGAACATTTTTATGCACGTTTCTGGAGTCCGAAAATCTCCTCTATGGGAATCAACACAGGTTACAAAAACAACAGTCGTCTAAATCCAGCAACATTTGTTCGTCCACAAGACCTAGGAAGCAGTAGATACAGGAAGCCAAATAGATGTCCTGTTCCGTGACTTCTGTAAGGCGTTGGATACGGTTTCGCACTGCCGCCTAATGAACAAAGTACTATCGTACGGAATATTAAATGAACTGTGTGATTCTACTGAAGAGTTCCTAGCAAACAGGATATGACATGTTATTCTGAAGCGTAAGAAGCCTCCAGAGTAAAAGTAATTTTGGGTGTGTCTCAGGGGAATGTTACAGAACCATTGCATCTATAAATGACCCAGCAGATAACGACATAAGTTTCGCGGATGTAGCTGTTCTGTTCAGAGAAGTCGCAATGCTAGAAAATAGTAGCGAAGTGGAGGAAGAGTGCAGAATTTCGATACTTGGTACAGGAAGTGGCAATTGATGCTTACCATAAATATATTTTACGCATTGCGAATACATACAGATAAATACCTTTACTGCATGATTAAACGATTTCAGGCCAATGACTGGAAGCAGTTCCCTCCATAAAATATCTATAAGGACACGTACAAAGCGATTCGAAGTGGGAGATCACATACAATTAATCGCAGATAATGCACATGCCAGACAGAGCTATTGGATGGATCCTTAGGAAATGTAGTCTGTCAACAGAGGAAATAGATTTAGACCATTCTTTTGATCTATACTCAGTCAGTTAGGATTCGCAACAGCACGTTTCACTACAGGTTCATTTAGTAAGTGCGAAATCGTCACGCACATTATCTTGGGAACTCCTTAAGACAACAACTTACAATCATCCATAATTATTGAATTCTCCTTTAGATACACTGAACTATAATTATTAGTAAAATTTTATTGTGGGGCATGTTATCATTTTTAACACTCAATTTTTTGACAGAATTTTGTAAATAAATGAACAGAGGAAATAGATTAAAACCATTCTTTTGATCTATACTCAGTCAGTTGGAATTCGCAACAGCACGTTTCACTACAGGTTCATTTAGTAAGTGCGAAATCGTCATGCACATGCTAAGTCAAGTCCAGTAGCAGATGCTGCAAGAGAGGCATTCTGCATCATGGTACAGTCTGCGGTTAACTGTGTTGCATTTATGTGTCTCACATTATGTGCATCATGTGATTATCGGCCTGAGTATGTCCTCTCTGACAGTCTTTTTATTTTAATTTTTGTGCATTATCTGTAAGTTCAGTGCTTTTTGTTAACTTTCTTTTATCAGAGGTTCTTGTATGTTTTCCTTGAATATTGGAAAGGTAATTCGATATCTTTAAACGTTTGAGAGATTTTGGGACAGGCTCACTTTTGATATGGTATCATGCTACTTAATGTTCTTAGGGAAGATGATCTTTATTATATGGTTGCTATATTTGATACGATCTGACTTTATTCATATGATGAAATGGTTGGCAGATCTTGCCTGTATGCTCTAGTGAAGGCATAGCAGTAAGCTTTACCTGCATTCAAAAGAAGGGGGTGCCAAGTTAATTGACTGCAGTAAAAGCGTACTGCGACTGAGAGCAGAGGAGAGTTTTTTTTTTTTTTTTTTTTTTTTTTTGCGGAACCTGTGTGAAAACGTTTAGCTACAGCCAAGTCCGTCGGTGTCATTGTGCAGAAACATTGGGACGCGCCGATCAGTCGGCGACCGCATCTACACTCCTGGAAATTGAAATAAGAACACCGTGAATTCATTGTCCCAGGAAGGGGAAACTTTATTGACACATTCCTGGGGTCAGATACATCACATGATCACACTGACAGAACCACAGGCACATAGACACAGGCAACAGAGCATGCACAATGTCGGCACTAGTACAGTGTATATCCACCTTTCGCAGCAATGCAGGCTGCTATTCTCCCATGGAGACGATCGTAGAGATGCTGGATGTAGTCCTGTGGAACGGCTTGCCATGCCATTTCCACCTGGCGCCTCAGTTGGACCAGCGTTCGTGCTGGACGTGCAGACCGCGTGAGACGACGCTTCATCCAGTCCCAAACATGCTCAATGGGGGACAGATCCGGAGATCTTGCTGGCCAGGGTAGTTGACTTACACCTTCTAGAGCACGTTGGGTGGCACGGGATACATGCGGACGTGCATTGTCCTGTTGGAACAGCAAGTTCCCTTGCCGGTCTAGGAATGGTAGAACGATGGGTACGATGACGGTTTGGATGTACCGTGCACTTTTCAGTGTCCCCTCGACGATCACCAGTGGTGTACGGCCAGTGTAGGAGATCGCTCCCCACACCATGATGCCGGGTGTTGGCCCTGTGTGCCTCGGTCGTATGCAGTCCTGATTGTGGCGCTCACCTGCACGGCGCCAAACACGCATACGACCATCATTGGCACCAAGGCAGAAGCGACTCTCATCGCTGAAGACGACACGTCTCCATTCGTCCCTCCATTCACGCCTGTCGCGACACCACTGGAGGAGGGCTGCACGATGTCGGGGCGTGAGCGGAAGACGGCCTAACGGTGTGCGGGACCGTAGCCCAGCTTCATGGAGACGGTTGCGAATGGTCCTCGCCGATACCCCAGGAGCAACAGTGTCCCTAATTTGCTGGGAAGCGGCGGTGCGGTCCCCTACGGCACTGCGTAGGATCCTACGGTCTTGGCGTGCATCCGTGCGTCACTGCGGTCCGGTCCCAGGTCGACGGGCACGTGCACCTTCCGCCGACCACTGGCGACAACATCGATGTACTGTGGAGACCTCACGCCCCACGTGTTGAGCAATTCGGCGGTACGTCCACCCGGCCTCCCGCATGCCCACTATACGCCCTCGCTCAAAGTCCGTCAACTGCACATACGGTTCACGTCCACGCTGTCGCGGCATGCTACCAGTGTTAAAGACTGCGATGGAGCTCCGTATGCCACGGCAAACTGGCTGACACTGACGGCGGCGGTGCACAAATGCTGCGCAGCTAGCGCCATTCGACGGCCAACACCGCGGTTCCTGGTGTGTCCGCTGTGCCGTGCGTGTGATCATTGCTTGTACAGCCCTCTCGCAGTGTCCGGAGCAAGTATGGTGGGTCTGACACACCGGTGTCAATGTGTTCTTTTTTCCATTTCCAGGAGTGTAGGTAGGCTGACTCGCACCGAGGAGTTTCTGCAGCTATGAGCAGAGCAATGATAACCAGCAATAAAACAGAGGATGGGCCCTTGTTAGGTAGAGAACTCAGATGAGACGGCTGAGAGTTTCTGCGAATTTCTGTGGGGCAGTGGCGCCCAGGCATCCAGACTTTGCTGCAGAACATATTTGTGAAGGCACGAGGCTTTTAGCGAATTAATGGTCATTCTTTGGAAAGTTCAAAATGGATGCAACAGGAGAGATAACGATCTTTTTATGTAGTGCTGTGGTTCCACCCGTCATGTTTTAACAAAGACATGGTGTAAACGCGTGGGAAAGAAGCTGCGAAGCTGAATCTTTCTTGCTTTTCTCCCATTTAGTTTTAAATCCGCTGGTTGGTCAAATCTGTATATGCATACAAGGAGGCAGTCTGCCACCTACGAATGCCGTGTTCCAGCTCGTGATTGGCTTGTGCTAAAGTGGGTGTAGTCTAAGTATGTAAATGTGCTATGCTACCGAGCTGGCGAGGAAAGCTGAGAGAAAGAGAAAAACGCATTCTTGTGTTGACACTTCGCTAGGGAAGAAGAGCCGGTGTTTATCTAAAAGGTGAGACTTGTGTCCTTTGCTAGTGTGCCACTTTGAGTCTGTGCCATTCACCATTTGAAATGTCAGAGGTACTGCTTCTTGCATCACGCACACAACGAGTTATGCGTGGGTGTACTTTTTCATTTTAAGTCGGCCGTATAAGCGTCTGACGTATTCTGTCACACATAGCGATGTCACGGAGTCTAACTGGTTGTCAGACCAGCAAATGGCTCCACCTGCACACTGGAATCCACAGGGGTTTCCGAAGCTCATAGGGAAGTACCTGCATTCTGAATCAGCCGAATGCGAGACCAAATAGTTGAATTTTTCCGGGCGCGCGCCTTTAATGACAGGTTGTCGTTGTTTGTGACTCCAGTCGGCGATTGCATCGTGCTGTGCCGCCCTCACCTACTGCTGCTACGGCGTAGGGCTCCAATATATGCTTCTCAGCACCCTGTTCCTTGAAACCACATTTTTCATTATTGAAATATAGAGCATAGATTCTTGATATTAGCATAGCTTTTGGGTCGTACTACAGATTCGCATTTAAGTAGTCAGATAAAGTGATTAGTTCTGGTTAGTGTAGTGACTTGATCCACAGCTGATCAGTTTGTTCACCATAGACCGTGTATCATTGAAAGCGTTCGTCAGATAAAAATGTTTGATTGGCGTTTCTTTAGTTATTATTTTTTGTCATGTGATGTTAGGAACGAATAAACCTATTGTCATTTAGACCAAAACTCCTCCCAGTGTCCTGATTAACACTACTTTCCCCATTTTTAGTAAAGTCTTGGTTGCAAATGAAAAAGCAGAACATTGCACGGTATGTACATTCTTTTTTGTCGGCGGCATACCTGACAACATAATCATGTAATAATAATCTTCTTCAATACTAATCTGTAAAATTAAATCAGGTCATCGAAAAATAGATATCGTAATTTAGTATTAGTACCAATATTATAAATCCGAAAGTAAATCTGTTACGTATCCACAGCTAACCCGCTGACATAATTTTTATGGTATCTGGTACGGAGATACTTTGTGAACCCTGAGGAAGAACGTAGGCTGTTTTAGGAAAAAAAATGGTTCAAATGGCTCTGAGCACTATGGGACTTAACATCTGAGGTCATCAGTCCCCTAGAACGTAGAACTACTTAGACCTAACTAACCTAAGGACATCACACACATCCATGCCCGAGGCAGGATTCGAACCTGCGACCGTAGCAGTCGCGCGGTTCCGGACTGAAGCGCCTAGAACCGCACGGCCACCGCGTCCGGTCTGTTTTACGAAGTGTGTAGCGCAAGATACTGACTGATTTGAAAAATATTCCGCAAATAAAAGAAAAATACCTACTTTATCATGTTTGTGAAAAAGCTGTTATTGGCTGATACGTGCAATATGATACGATTCAAAGTCATGAATTTTTGGATTTCCGGCGTGCTGTTTTAATGACTGGAGAGCAATGTGTGTTAGACATTTTAATGTAGAAAATAGCCAAGGTTACGAAATTCAGTTCTTTTTCTTTAACTGATGACGGGTTTCGGGTATCAGTACCCATTGTCAAACAATGCTGGAAATAAGCCATTTTCTCTGTTTAGATGATTTGAGACTGGGTTCTGATACACAAAATCGGTCATCAGTTACATAAAAAGAACCGAATTTCGTAATTATGGCAGTTTTAAACGCAAATTTAGAAACATAACGTTTATTTAATTTTCAGTGTGTTTAATTCACACTAGTTGTTGTATGGTGTACACCTTGTATAATGTATAGCTACTTCAGTAGCAAAAATGGGTAGATGCGCACTCCTGCCCATGCACCTCTGTAGGCACTGCTCGGCAGTCACACTGCACTTGCCAATAATACCCATGCATCGTCCTTTCAAACGCATTGGGACGGGAGAGCGCAAGGCTCACATCACAATCTATGTGAAGATGGCTGATGTTATTCCGCATACATTAGCATACTTACCATCAGTCACCAATACTGATATGCATGTACAGTCATGTGCAACAGCCAGTTATATAATAGTAATAATAGAGCCGAAGTCCATAGCGTATCAAATTTTTAAAACTGATTGGGGGCAATGTCCCATAACAGTAAATATTTTTGTATTTGACAATAATATGGCTCACATTTTCGACGCAGTGAAGGTATTAAGGGGCTCCGGAAAGGCTCAAAATCATGAAAAGTCCAATTTTTACTTTTTTGGGTTTTCTGAATCTGCACACTATTACCTTTTAATAGATATATAATTTATTCAATTCCGAAGACTACAACTATTTTTAAATTTTTTTGAAATGTGTTCTACATGGGCGTGACCCACTGTGGCGCTGTTAAACTGCTGTCAAACGGTGTTATTATTAACGTCCGTGTTCATCAGGTACATTTTAGTGATGTGAGATAAAGTACGTGTTGTGGCTAACCTGTGATGGTTCAATATATATCGCTGGTGTGATTGTCGATTGTTTAATGTTTATTTACTCTGTCGTTATCTCGAAAATATTCGTAATTAATTCTGTTTCTTGAGTCTCTGTTTTGTTGAAGAATAATAATGAGTAAAAGTAAAGTTATTAGAAATCCTCTGAAGGCTTTTAAGAAAAGGAGAAATGTTGGAAAGCCAAAGGTATTTAGAAATATGGGAATGAAGATAGGTTCTAACATGGTACGAGCGATGCTTGCTTTAGACAAGGAACGCCTTCGGGCTGGAGACAGGGCTGTAAAGAGTCTAGAAATACAAGCAAGAGTAAACAGGAGGAGGAACAAGAGGAAGCTGGAGGAGGAGTTTGCAGAGGATGAAGATAATCCATCCTATGGACGTGGAATGCACTAAAAAGTTAATCCAATCTTTGTCGCTCGATTCCCAAAACTTTATTTTCTCATAATAATTACATGTTTTCTAAGGATCTTCCAAACATATTTGTTTCAAACTTTCAGTAAATGTTACACAGTACCTTCTGCATAATTTAACACAGCCTTTTTCCAAAAAACTGTATATTTTTGGATATATAAATAAAAAATTGCAAAAAATGTTGTGAATTTTCATTGCAATTGAAAAAAAAATCATCTTTAATAACTGAACTAAAATTTTGTAAAATCCCTGTGTTAAGTTGTAGCCCATATTCCAGTAAATAATCTGTAAAAAGTTCAACTTCCTACCTCAAATACTTTGTGAGGAATGATGTAATTTATAAGCGTTATTTTAACATTGCAAGTATAGGGCGTTCCGGAGCCCCTTAAATTTTGGTTCACCTTCTGATCGACGAGTATCTTTCACTCTACTGGATCAGCAATTGGACGAGGCCTAGCAAAACGACCCGGCAGAGTAGAAGCTCAGACTGTTTTGAGCAGAGTCAGCGAGATGCCTTGTTTCACTGCAGAGTAGGCTTCCAGAGTCGCAGTCTGCTCTAGAGAGAGTGGGAATTAGTCGCAGCCTCGGCTGCATCGACCAGACCTCAGCTGGAAGCTGGGGAATACAAGGGAAAGAGGGGGGGGGGGCGGGAGAAGGTCTCGGGAGTACCGCCTCCCTGATTGCGCCACTTAGTTACCGAAGACCGGATCGACGGAATTACCGAGGATGTTAAGGAGCTGTGAGCACCACGCACCGAGAGCCGAGCGCCGTGATGGACGACGGCGCCGGCGTCCCGACGCCACTCTGTGCCTGTGTGTCACAAAGCTACCTCCTCCTCACATAGGCGGGAAGCAGCTGCGCTCTGCAACATTCTCTCTCTCTCTCCCTCTCTCTCTCTTTCCCTCCAACCATTCTGTCTCCCTTATTCCCCTGCACGTTTAACCACTGTTAAACTGCTGCCAAGTGCAAGTCTTGCCACATGGACGCCAACATTTCTGGGTTCATAACCAGAGCGTTCAGTAAGTAAGGCAACATATTTTCCATCCCCGACCGATTTTAGTTGAAAAAATTCGGAATTTGTGTAAGTAGGCTGTTTATGTTTTCTTATTGGCAACGTTACGTAGCGCTCTGTACGAAAATCACTGGCTGTGCTGTGTGCAGTCTGTGGCTAGTTTGCATTGTTGTCTGCCATTGTAGTGTTGGGCAGCGGCAGCTGGATGTGAACAGTGCGTAGCGTTGCGCAGTTGGAGGTGAGCCGCCAGCAGTGGTGGATGTGGGGAGAGAGATGGCGGAGTTTTGAAATTTGTTAGACTGGATGTCATGAACTGATACATATATTATGACTATTAAGGTAAATACATTGTTTGTTCTCTACAAAAATCTTTCATTTGCTAACTATGCCTATCAGTAGTTAGTGCCTTGCGTAGTTTGAATCTTTTATTTAGCTGCCAGTAGTGGCGCTCGCTGTATTGCAGTAGTTCGAGTAACGAAGATTTTTGGTGAGGTAAGTGATTTGTGAAAGGTATAGGTTAATGTTAGTCAGGGCCATTCCTTTGTAGGGATTTCTGAAAATGGGTTCAAATGGCTCTGAGCACTATGGGACTTAACATCTATGGTCATCAGTCCCCTAGAACTTAGAACTACATAAACCTAAGGACATCACACAACACCCAGTCATCACGAGGCAGAGAAAATCCCTGACCCCGCCGGGAATCGAACCCGGGAACCCGGGCGCGGGAAGCGAGAACGCTACCGCACGACCACGAGCTGCGGACGGATTTCTGAAAGTCAGATTGCGTTGCGCTAAAAAAAATTATTGTGTGTCAGTTTAAGCACACTCGTGCACAATTGTTCTAATGAGACGTTTCATTTGTTGTAGGGAATCGTGGAATATTCCACCTTCTGTCGCTATAGTTCCCTAAAGCTCCAGCAGATGGCGGCGCTGTATGTGGCCTTCAAAATGGCGTCTGTAATGAATACGCGTTCCAAGCAAAGAGCTGTCATTGAGTTCTTTTTGACGGATAACCAGAGCGTCGCAGATATTCGTAAGCGCTTGCAGAATGTCTATGAAGATCTGGTATGGGCCTGGTGTCTGTCATCATCGCAACAATGTCACGCAAACCTGTCAGATATCCCTTGTGCCGGTCGACCGCACACAGCTGTGACTCCTGCAATGTTGGAACGTGTGGACCCTCATACGAGGTAATCGAAGGATTACTACCAACCACCTCGCTGCTCAACTGGACGTCTCTGTTGGTAGTGTCGACACACTCGTTCACCCCATGGGTAACCAAATGTGCGTGATGGCTGGGTTCCTCGCTGCCTAAGACTGTGAAGAGTAACGGAGGACCGTCTGTGCGTAATTTATCGCACGTTACGAGGCTGGTTGTGTCGGTTTCTTGTCGAACATCGCTGTAGATTATGAAACATGGGTTCATCACTTCGAACTGGAAACAAAACTGCTACCTTGGAGTGGCGCCATACCACCTCTCCTCCGCTTAAAAAGCTGAAAGCCGCACCCTCAACCGGTTTAGTCACGCTGACGGTCTTCTGGGAGACTAAGGGGGTTATTCTGTTGGATGTCCTCCCTCATCGTGCAACGGTCAGCTCGGAAGTGTACTGTGCTACCCTCAGGAAACTGAAGAAACGACTTAAGCGTGTTTGCCACTACAACAATACAAACGAACTTCTCCATCTAAATCACAACGCAAGGCCTCACACAAGTCCTCAGATGAGCTCATCACAGAACTTCAAAGGACTGTTTTTCTCTATCGGATCTCGAATGTTCTCGCTACCATTTGTATGGCCCAACGAAGGAAACACTCCGCGGAATGCAGTACGTGGATGATGGGGAGGTTATTGACGCGTCAGGAAATTGTCTTCGACATCGACCACTAGAGTGGTACCAAGCGGTAGCACGTGCTCTCCCAGTGAGGTGGCATAAGTCCACCACATTGAACGGAGACTGGGTTGAAAAATAGACTTTTTGTCGCCAAAGTAGTGGGGAATAATATGGTGTACTGTAACCCTGAATAAAACCAGTCTGCATTCAGAAACAAATGTGTTACAATACCTTTTGAACGCACTTTGTACATGTGAGCATGTATGCTTGCAGGGTGCTAATTTTCACAAAGGTGGCACAAGCTGTTCTTGATTTACATTCATGATATAAAGTACTGTTCTCATTGCTGAAAACATGTTCACTTATTCTTAAAAAATATAATTTCGTTATACTGTATGACAGCAGTTAGTAAATTGACATATCTTGCAGAAATCATATAGCATAATAGACTGGAGAAATTTGCAGTCGATGTAAGAATTAATAAATGGAAGATGTTTACTGTGTGATCGAAATTATCCAAAGACGGATGTGGACATTAATATGAGGTGTATCCACTGTTTTGCCTTTATAATGGCTTGAACTCTGCATCACGTCTTTTCAATGGAAAAATTAAATCACTATAATGTGGTGGTAAGACAATACTTTTTACATAAAAGTGGATGCCCAACACTGAAACATATCATGGACGGAGTAAAGATGAGCGACTGATTATTAGAAAAATAATGGCTGAAACACGAATTTTAGAAGTAAATTTTATTCTTGTACGGTGATGTTCAATTTGAATATACACTACTGGCCATTAAAATTGCTACACCACGAAGATGACGTGCTACAGACGCGAAATTTAACCGACAGGAAGAAGATGCTGTGATATGCAAATGATTAGCTTTCCAGAGCATTCACACAAGGTTGGCGCCGGTGGCGACACCTACAACATGCTGACACGAGTAAACTTTCCAACCGATTTCTCATACACAAACAGCAGTTGACCGGCGTTACCTGGTGGAACGTTGTTGTGATCCCTCGTGTAAGGAGGAGAAATGCGTACCATCACGTTTCCGACTTTGGTAAGGGTCGGATTGTAGCCTATCGCGAAGGCGGTTTATCGTATCGCGACATTGTTCCTCGTGTTGGTCGAGAGCCAATGACTGTTAGCAGAATATGGAATCGGTGGGTCCAGGGGGGTAATACGGAACGCCGTGTTGGGTCCCAACGGCCTCGTATCACTAGCAGTCTAGATGACAGGCATCTTATCCGCGTGGCTGTAACGGATCGTGCATCCACGTCTCGATCCCGGGTCAACAGATGTGGACGTTTGCAAGACAACAACCATCTGCACGAACAGTTCGACGACGTTTGCAGCAGCATGGACTATCAGCTCGGAGACCCTGGCTGCGGTTACCCTTGACGCTGCAACACAGACGAGCGCCTGCGATGGTGCACTCTACGACGAACCTGGGTGCACGAATGGCAATACGTCATTTTTACGGATGAATCCAGGTTGTGTTTAAGGCATCATGATGGTCGCATCCGTGTTTGGCGACATCGCGGTGAACGCACATTGGAAGCGTGTATTCGTCATCGCCATACTGGCGTATCACCCAGCGCGATGGTATAGGGTGCCACTGGTTACACGTCTCGGTTACCTCTTGTTTGCATTGACGGCACTTTGAACAGTGGACGTTACAGTTCAGATGTGTTACGACCCGTGGCTCTAGCCTTCATTCGATCCATGCGAAACCCTACATTTCAGCAGGATAATGCACGACTGCATGTTGCAGGTCTTGTACGGGCCTTTCTGGATACAGAAAATGTTCGACTGCTGCCCTGGCCAGCACATTCTTCAGATCTCTCACCAACTGAAAACGTCTGGTCAATGGTGGCCGAACAACCGACTCATCACAATCGCCAGTCCCTACTCTTGATGAACTGTGGTATCGTGTGGAAGTTACATGGGCAGCTGTACCTGTACACGCCATCCAAGCTCTGTTTGACTCAATTCCCAGGCGTATCAGGGCCGTTATTACAGCCAGAGGTGGTTTTCTGGGTGCTGATTTGTCAGGATCTATGCACCCAAATTGCGTCAAAATGTAATTTCTTGTCAGTTCTAGTATGATATTTTTGTCCAATGAATACCCGTTTATCGTCTGCATTTCCTCTAGGTGTAGCAATTTTAATGGCCAGTAGTGTAATTCTTTTGGGTGTTACGACACTGCATATATAACATTTATACAACCCACATTTTGACGCTATCTTCTCTGCTCCTCTTCAGAGCTTTGGTCGTAAAGCGTTTTCACCGTTTTGTAATGAAATGGTGTAACACCCAGAATGTCTTTATTCAAACTACAGATGGTTGGATAATGAGAAGTAATGCGATCTACCAGACTAAAAGAAAATATTAGAAGTAATCCTTCAACAACTCTACCAAATAAATGAGAACAAGTAAACGAAAAATATATTGCTGTCTTTTTGAAAATTAGTCTTTTAAATGTACGCAAGCTAGTGTTGTGTGTGTGTGTGTGTGTGTGTGTGTGTGTGTGTGTGTGTGTGTGTGTGTGTGTGTGTGGTGTAGTGCTAGGTGCAGGTGAAGGTTCCTTGTAAGAGCAGCTTTGACTCAGCCTGTGATCTGTGTTTACTCTCTGGTTTTCCTGATAGATTATTCAGTTGTTTTGCTCAATTTGGCACTTGAATGTCATTTTGTGTTAAGGGTTATTTTGAAGCTAATAAATTGAGTCTTACCAAACCGCAACAGTATCGATAGGAATATCAGAGATAATATAAAAATCATTTTAAACAACAAAATCGTTAAGGCAGAAGGATTTAGAAGCAGAAAAATGAAAAACCGCGAACAATCTGGACAGAAAATATTTGTTTGATACTATTTCTAAAAAGATGTATTGAGCCCTTAGAAATTCTAGTTTGACCGTTTATAACACGTCGGAGGAACACCATGGGCAAACCATATCCACTAGGAGCTAGCCGAGGAGAACGATGCTGGCTTCCCACATTGATTTTTATACTCAATGCCTCGGTATTGGAACCTGCTGTGAATGGGATTTTCCAACTGTTTTTTCGGCTGTAACGGTATATATCCAAAAGAGTTTATGCTATACCCAGATATGCAATTCTAAGTACAGCATTTGTAGCTGTTTTTTAACAGGTTATTATTTCTGCTCTTGATCTTCCTTCTCAAATGCCTAAATGATTTCAGAGTCTACGTGTGTCTATGAATGGCTGTCTATTGAGATTAGTGGTAAACGTGTTTCCCGACAAACTTCTCAACCTTTGAAAAGAACTAAAACAAAAAATACTGCACCTGAGTTAATACATCTTAAATGAGAAAGAAATAATATTATTCACACCAACAACAAATCGTCAACTTCCATTATTGTATCACTATTAAAATAAAGCGTTGTCTTGTTCTTGTCTATTACATTAGAAAGAGAGCACGGATATGGATTTCTGAGCACTGACTAATGCCTGCCTCTCAAATTTTGTGTACTAACATTCTCAAGCACCAAGTCTTATAAACGTTCATAAACTCAGTACAATATGTAACAATGAACTTAATACATCCCATGATACCAAACACTTATTACGCTACCACCTTAAAACAGTTTGGCTATAATTTCCACTTCACGATTCCTAATTATAGCGACAGAGGAAGGTAAACTCCCTAGAATGAACAAACGTTAGGCTTCAACCATTCCGTTCAATAGTAGCAAAATGTTGTAAAACATAGTTTTTAGGGTCACTGATTCTTAGGGCCTATTAACTGATATAGTCTCTATACTAGCAAACACAATGTTCTAAATAAATAATAGTCTTCCAGAAGAAAATAAAATACTTCTGTGGGTACTGGCTATGCTATGTGCAGTATAAGCACATATATAGCATCTTTTGTAAATAAGTGCATAACATTCTTAAGTAATATAAGTTATAATCCGATTTTGCGACTGTCACAGAAGTTTTATTTAGAACATACCCCTTTCGCTTTATTTCAAAGTATCTTCAATGATCAGTATATCAGTTTGGTTTTCTTAAAAACCTTCCAAGATCGTAAACAGTTCTCGAGTTTTAAATTACTACTGTTAAACAGTATCAAATTACTTATTACTCACGAGTTTTTGTTTAATACTCCATTCCTAACATTCGTCTACACATTTGTGTTCGATTTTGATGCACTAACACGGAAGATACACTGTGGCGATCAACCTTTGCAGAGAAACGGAAGGTTTCTTCATCGCTGAATATCAGCTTGGGGGCGAAATACTGATCCTGAAGTGCTTCCTGGCTTCTGTTGCAATATTGAAGGCGCCGGCCATAATCTTCTGGCTTTAATAATTGCAGGAGCTGCAGACGGTAAGGTTTGAAACGCAGCCGCCGTCTCAAAATTTTTCACTCAGTTTGCTGTTGGATTCCAAGATCGTGGCTTACGCGAACCGTTAATTTTTTGGGAATGCACATGAAAATTTCCCTCATTCTCTCCACGGCCGCATCTGGCTCACTTGGTCGGGTGATAATTCTCTGTTTACAGTGACAAACAGTGTCCCTGAATTGTCGATACCAACGCCCATGTTTACATGGTGACTCTTTTCCAGAATTCCTTCTGAAGGAACACTGTACTGTTGTAACAGAGCCGGCCACTGTGGTCGAGTGGTTCTAGGCGCTTCAGTCCTGAACCATGCTGCTGCTACGATCGCAGGTTCGAATCCTGCCTCGGGCATGGAGGTGTCTGATGTCCTTAGGTTAGTTAAGTTTAAGTAGTTCAAAATCCAGGGAACTGACGACCTCAGATGTTAAGTCCTATAGTGCTTGGAGCCATTTGAATTTGTTGTAACAGATAAACATAACGCATACTCCAACACGCAAAAAATCTTTTCTTGATTTGTTGCCATTTTGTCAAGTCACTGCCCAGTGCAGTCGTAAATCCAACTATTGAGTACAATGCTCACCCGGTTACTTCACGGTTCTGTGCGTGCTTGAATCGTATTTGTGATCGTAATAGTTTGGAAAACAAAGCACTTTGAAAACGAATAAGTCATTTGTAGTAGCCCTGTATTTTCGCTTTCATGTTGAGTAGATCCCTTACTCTTCGTATACGTTGTTTCGATGTTGCAGGATGAGATTGCCTTTTTTGTTGTTGTTGTTGTTGTGGTTGTGAAAGCGTCTGTAGTTCCTTTCTGATTGTGATTACACTTTTCTTAAGGAACTGCATTTTAAATCATTACCTGTAGAAATAAAGCTCTGGCGACATAAAAGTTTTCTGGGTATGGTACCGCGTCATATTGTATAAAATTACAGCTGGAAAAACCAACGTTTCGGACACGGTTCCGACGGCCTTTTTCTGCGTCTACTGGTGCGTTCTGGCTATGCAGTGACCCTTATATTTTGTTATTACTGTTCACTGCGCATCCCATTACGACATAATTTTAAAATGATAGTTCATTTCATTGGTCAGTTAAGGAAGAAGGAGAGGGAACTTTATTTTAATTCGTTACTGCGGTGGAGGGAGAGCGAAACCTCTGTTGTACATTGGCTCTTGTATTATATGCCATGACTAGTGGTCTCCGGCGAATGAGAAATTAGGTGCTGTTTACGAACTGCTGGACGTCGGCCGCGCGGCGGCAGTTACTCGCCGGCAGTGTTTGCTCCTTGTATTGACAGTGCGGTTTGTTGGGCTCTCATTGCTGGCAGCCAAGATAGGGAAAGTCTGACAAGGGAACATCCCCATCCCACCCCCCTCAGATTTAGTTATAAGTTGGCACAGTGGAGAGGCCTTGAAAAACTGAACACAGATCGATCGAGAAAACAGGAAGAAGTTATGTGAAACTATGAAAAAATAAGCAAAATATACAAACTGGGTCGTCCATGCGTAAGATAGGCAATATTAAGGGCAATATACGGCGAGGAGCTCCGTGGTCCCGTGGTTAGCGTGAACAGCTGTGGAACGAGAGGTCCTTCGTTCAAATCTTCCCTCGACCGAAAATTTTAACTTTTTATTTTCAGTTTATGTGAAAAACTCTTATGTTTTCATCACTTTTTTGGAGTGATTATTACATCCACAAGAAAACCTAAATCGGGCAAGGTAGAAGAAACTTTTCACCCATTCGCCAAGTGTACTAGTTAGGTGGGTCGACAACATATTCCTGTCATGTGACGCACATGCTGTCACCAGTGTCGTATACAAAATATCAGACGTGTTTTCCCGTGGAGGAATCGGTTGACCTATGACCTTGCGATCAAACGTTTTCGGTTCCCATTGGAGAGGCACGTCCTTTCGTCAACTAATCACACGGTTTTGCGGTGCGGTCGCGAAACACAGACACTAAACTTATTACAGTGAGCAGAGCCGTCTATGAACGAACGGACAGATCATAACTTTGCGAAAATAAAGAAAGCAAAATTTTCAGTGGAGGGCAGATTTGAACCAAGGACCTCTCGTTCCGGAGCTGTTCACGCTAACCACGGGACCACAGCGCTCCTCACCTAACATGGCCCTTAATATTGCATATATTACGCATGGACGACCCAGTTTGTATATTTTGCTTATTTTTTCATAGTTACACACAACTTCTTCCTGTTTTCTCGATTGATCTGTGTTCAGTTTTTCAAGGCCTATCCATTGTGCCAACTTATAACTAAATCTGAGGGGGGTGCGATGGGGAGGTTCCCTTGTGAGTCCATCCTCTCTACTCATGTTCTCAGGGTACTTAAGTATTTCGATGGCCTATCTGATGTTGCGTTTCGTCATAACCGGCTGCTGGGCCAACGCACAGGATTCGCTGAGATATCTTTCTTTCTTGCAATCTTGCTGATGTTCTGCCACTGGAGATTTGTTGTGTTACCCTAGACGAATATAGCGCTCGTTGTTATTGGCCTGCCTGTCTCGCCGATGTATGCCTCTCCACATTCGCATTCCACCTTGTACTCGCGTGCAGTGTGTAATGCATCGACCTTGTCCTTAGTGGAGCCTAGCACATCCTGGATCATGCGACCACTGTAGAAGACAGGCTTCCCTCCAACCCGGCGAAGGTGTTTACCTATTCCGTCAAAAACATTTTTCACATAAGGTAAGCGCACTACTGGCTGCAGTTTGTCTCTTTCTTGCCTATCTTCGTTACTTGTATTCGTCGACAAGGCTGTCGGGATCGACCTATGGCTGTAGCCATTGGCTAGAAACGTTTTTCGTAGCCTTTTAAGCTCAGGTGTTATGTTTTGAGCATAACTTAGGAGCTGCGCACGGATTGTCAAAAAACGGATGACCGAGTTCTTCTGCGCTGGGTGGTGGTAGGATTGGGCGTGCAGATACCTGTTTGTATGTGTAGGCTTGCGATACATTCAGGGCCCCAGTGTGCCATCCGTTGTTCTGTGTACTTCGACTTCTAGAAACGGAATTGCACCATTCTTCTCCACTTCGAGCGTGAACTGTATCTTCCTGTACATGTTGTTCAAATATTCCTGATATTTGTGTAATTCCGTTTCAACATGAGGCCACATGGCGAACGTGTCGTCCACGTATCTGAACCAGCAACTTTGACGTAAAGGAGCTGAACCAAGGGCCGTTGCTTCAAAGGCTTCCATGAATACGTCGGCTGCCAGCGGAGATAGGGGAGACCCCATTGCTACGCCGTCTGTCTGCTCGCAGTATTTTCCTTGGCATTTGAAGTACGTTGAAGTCAGGTACAACTCAAGCAGGTCGCATATGTCTGGCGGGACATGCTCCTGAATGATGTGGAAATTTTCTTCTAGTGGCACGTTCGTAAATAGTGACTTCACGTCAAAGATGACCATGGTGTCCGTAGGTAGAATTGTTTCTACCTTTAGGCGTTCTATAAAGTGCGTCGAGTTACTTTGCCAAGTTGTAAGTAGGCGAACTGATCCCATTCACTCAAAGTATAACTTTCCTTATGTATCTTCGGAACAGCGTAAATTCTAGGAGCCATTGGTATTCTGGGAATAAGAACACAGAGGTCAGGCTCTCCCTCCACAGCAGTAACCTATTAAAATAAAGTTCCCTCTCCTTCTTCCTTAACTGACCAATGGAATGACCTATCTTTTTAAAATTGTGCCCTAATGGCGTGCGTAGTGAACAGTAATAACAAAATATAAGGGACACTGCATAGCTAGAACGCACTAGTAGACCCAGAAGAAGGCCGCTGCAACCGTGGGCAAAACGTTGGTTTTCTCCAGCAGTAGTTTTATAAAATATGACGCGGTGCCATACCCAGAAAACTCTTATGTCGACTGACTCTGGCCGCGAAAGCCTACTCAGTTACAAAGCTCTGTTGCCGGCCGGAGTGGCCGAGCGGTTCTAGGTGCTACAATCTGGAATCGCGTGACTGCTACGGTGGCAGGTTCGAATCCTGCCTTGGGCATGGATGTGTGTGATGTCCTTAGGTTAGTTAGGTTTAAGTAGTTCTAAGTTCAATGGGACTGATGACCTCAGAAGTTAAGTCCCATAGTGATCAGAGCCATTTGAATCATTTTGAACAAAGCTCTGTTGTTTACCTTTTTCGGTCTCTTAGATCACCATCACAGGAAGAAAAGGCAAAAACCTAAGACGGAAAAGCAGTTCTTCTTTTTATTAGATGGTTCTAAAGTCAACAACACTGATTGTTACCTTGCGGATTTTCGAACCATCGACGAGAAAGATGATTTGCTTTCCACTCTGATGTTTTTGTCGTTTCTTCCCGTGATACTGGTCTGAAAGTCCGAGCCGCTAAAGAATGTTGATTTATTTATACAGCTGATGGTTAAAGAAGCACTCTTTTAAGTATATGACGCCTTCAAAAAGTTACCTAGTTAAAATACTAATTTACGTTTGTCGACTGGTACATACAGGGTGTTCAAAAAAAGTGTCGCATACTTTGAGAGGTGGTAGTATTCATCGAAACAACATAATTAAATCCAGTAAACATGAATCCGGAGACGCATACTTTTCTAGATAAATACGTGTTAATAGAAAGGGTTGCGTGGCGCTTGGTTGCAGGTAAGAGGGCAGTCGTTACTTTAGCGCTCCGTCAAACGTGTCGGCAGGGTATGATGATGTCTTACTGCAGTATACTTCCTACCATTAGCTGGTCTGCACTCAATTGTGTGGTTCGAGTCATGTTGTATGCTACGTTAGTTTTCGTTGTGTTTATGTGCCTTATTGTACAGCAATGCCAATCCTGGGTACGTGTCATGGAGTCTTACATTCTTCCAGACGCGGTTTAATTTACGTGATTACTGCTATTTCCCTGTCCCTTCGTACAAAAAGTGTAGTACATTAACATTTTCTCTTTTCCACCACTTGTTAGCAATGGAAGCCCACTACTAGACAAGTGAAATGGCGGATATAATATCTTGCTACGGTTTAGCAAATAGAAGTACCCTGCGAACCCATACTCTCTACGCCGAGAAATATCCACAGCACAGACTGCTCTCTCATAAGCTGCTCTGCAGATTTTTCCAGCGTCTGAGGGACACAGGTACCCTTGCACCTCGGAAGACTGACAGTGGAAGGCCGCTCACAGTCCACGCGCCTGACATGGGGGGGAGAGGGGGGGGGGCGTGTGCTACGCTCGGTGGAAGAAACTTCTGGGACCAGTGTGGGTCGATTAGCAGCAGAAGAAGGCGTGTCTCTTATCTGGGGGTACTTCATGAAGAATTGCTGTACCCATATGATCTACAGCGTGTTCAGACCCTAAGGGCACAGGATAATGATGGCAGACGGCGGTTGTGTCAGATATGTGCAGCAGAACCACTGTTGACATCCATGACTTTATTTACCTATGAGGCAGGGTTCAAAAGAGACGGTGTTGTGAATTTGCATAATGAGCGTGTATGGGCAGACGTAAACCCCAAGAAATTCAGGAAAGAGGGCGTCAACACAGATTCTCAATCAACGTATGAGCAGGCGTACTTGACGATAGATTAATTGGGCCATATGTGCTACGACAAAGGTTAAATGGGACACATTATCTGCTCTTTCTCATTAATGTATTGCCTACCTTGCCGGAGGTTGTGCCGATGCAGCAACGAATACCAACGTGGTTCATGCATGATGGCCCACAAGCGCAGTTTTGTCAAAATGTGCGCCAACATCTGTCGCAGATATTTAAGGACCACTGGAATGGTCGGTGGGAGTGGGGAGAGCACAGCTTGGAGTCTCAATACCCTAGACCAGGGGCGGGCAAACGTTGCACGCGGCTCATGAGCACACAGCGCTGCACGTGTGCTGCTCGCGTGCAATCGTCGACAGGGGCAGTGGCGACAGCCAGCAGGTTGCGGCAGTGTAGTACCAGGCTAAGATGCGGACGTTGAAGCGAAGCGACCACTACGTAGTGAACGTTGTATTTCAATAAACGGAAAATGCATAGTGAATCAAGGAAACGGAGAATTGGAGATTTGCTATCTTTTAAAAAGGAATGGTAGAATCATTTTTTTCTCTGTGCAAAAACGTGAAAATTGGAAATTTATAATATGTGACAGTATTCTGGCAGGTCAGCGGAAGTTTAATATTGAACGCCATTATAATAAATTTCAGTATGTTGCCGTTCTTGGTGCAATAAAAGAGGAATTTCTCAAGCGATTTGGGGATATATCTTACTTATCCCAAGGTTTTGAATAGTTCTCGAGACAATCTGCTGTTTCTGTAGACGATATTCATCCCAGTTTGCAAATGGAATTAATAGATCAACAGCGTAATTCTCGTCTGAGAGACAAGTTCCTTTTGGCAAGACGTGTAATAGATTTTTATCACGTCTTTCCACAGCAAGTTTCCTAGTCTCCATCGTGAAGCCATGAAGATAATGTCAATGTTTCGCTCGACATACGTTTGTGAGAGATTTTTTTCTGTTATGAAAGTCTCGGTTAAGAGCAAACATCAGTAATGAAAATTTACGTAACTGTTTGCGTTTGTCTGTATGTAGAAATTTTGTTGCAGACATTAAACGTATTGTAAACTCCACCTGTGATAACTAAATAAAACGTATCGTAGGTAATAGGTACTCTTTCAAACCAAGATTACTTTCAAGCACTCCTACTAACCTTATTCTTTCATTCAACAAAGCAGGCCAGGAAACAAGACGCATTACAAAGGAAGAAGCGTTGAGACAGTATGGCGGGGAGGGGAGAGAAGCGGGTGGCCAGCTTGCCCCTGTGTGTGCGCAGAACACCTGTTAACTGCACACGTGCATGTGCACCGCACACGTGCAGAATTGCTGCCCGCCCCTGCCCTAGACGTTTGGTTATGGGGCACTTGAAGGAACTGGTCTACGCTACTCCTATAAACGATATGAGGACACTACAGGGTCGCATCTTCAATGTGTTCCAACAGGTACAACAACAACCAGGTATACTTCTAAGGGTTCGTCATTCGATACGCCAGAGGGCAGAGGAGTTCATTGTCATGAACGTATGCCACGTTAAACACCTCCTCTAAGCACGTGTTTATCGTTGAAATTATGCATTTCCGCATCCATATTGACAGGAATTATCTCAGAAAGTATGCATTTCCGGACACTTGTTTACTGGACTTATTTTTCTTGTGTCGGTGAGTACTACCACCTCTCAAAGTATTCGATGTTTTCCTTTAACACTCTGTATACCTACAAAACATGGAAGCGAAAGTATATTCCCGATCAGTGACGTGTAGTGCACTAAAATCGAACACCTACATGTAGAAGAAGGCTGGGAATGAAGTATTAAACAAAATATCGTGACTAATAATAGTAATTAAATACTTCTGAAAGTAGTAGTGAAGTAATAGAGCTAATCGGAACTGTTTGCGATATTGGCAAACATATTTGTAAGAAAAAACACATTTTACAGTGGCCACTGAAGATGCTTTAACTTAAAGCAAACTAAAAAAAAAAAAAGGTTCGAATGGCTCTGAGCACTATGGGACTTAACATCTGTGGTCATCAGTCCACTAGAACTTAGAACTACTTAAACCTAACTAACCTAAGGACATCACACACATCCATGCCCGAGGCAGGATTCGAACCTGCGACCGTAGCAGCCGCGCGGTTCCGGACTGCGCGCCTAGAACCGCTAGACCACTGCGGCCGGCAAAGCAAACTATCATTTTAGTTGAAAAATATAGCATAATCTATATTACTTGTATAACTATGTCCACAAAAATGGTGCCAAAGACAACATCCATAAAATCTAGATTATTTTGAACGTTAAATAACATGTAAACTCCTTTTGTTCTACTGATTTTTGTCTGCTTCTAACTGTTCAGGAAACAACCGAGCCGGCTGCGGTGGCCGAGCTGTTCTAGGCGCTTCAGTCCAGAAGCGCGCGATGCTACGGTCGCAGGTTCGAATCCTGGCATGGATGTGTGTCGTGGCCTTAGGTTAGTTAGGTTTAAGTAGTTCTAAGTTCTAGGGGACTGATGACCTCTAATGTTAAGTTCCATAGTGCTCCGAGCAATTTTTGAAACAACCGACTACCAATTATAAAACTTCAATTGATGTAAGATGTACTACAGCTCATGTATTACTCAACAGCAAGCACACGACACATTTACTAAGTAACAGTGGTGTTCAGAAAATCAATTGCAATGACTGTAACAAACCGTATATTGGTCATAGAGGCAGCGGTATAACAACTAGGCTGACTGAATACGAATGCATTTGGGGATTACACAATTCAAGCGCCACCTTTGCTGAAGAAGTGCTGAAGGAAGGCCACAGACACCAAGTCCATACAGAAGGGCTGCATACAGCCAACACAGGAAGAAAAGTAAGCCTGTCGGAAGCACCTGAGGGAGCTGTAAATCCTCAACTGGGTCTATGATCAATTGTAGTTGAGAACGTCACCAATTTCAAGCTTCACATGACACAATAAACCAGCCACATATCCCAGACCGTCACAGTGACACATACTTCCGCACAAAATTGAAAACTATAGAACTGCGTATTGATTGGCGACTCCATAGAGAACTGCATATTCCTTACTTTTCTCACCTTACAAACTTCAACATTACAAGAAAAGTCTTGTAATACTGTAGTTTTGTGTATTTCAATGATGTGCTGTGTTTATATTGTACATTGTATAAATTGTAATTTTCAATGTAAAACATGTTTGTTGCACAGCATAGGTGACTAGTGCTAAGTTAGACATTTATTTAGTGTCAAAGACCTCATATACGCACTATAGCATCATACCCATACAACCTGCAATAATGTCATATTGTGTATTTTATTAGTTACTGTCTTTAATACTGTATGCTGCGCAAAGTGTAATTTACAATCTTAAAAACATGTTTCGTGTACAACATAAATGAATAATGCTCAATTTGACAGATTCTCGACCAATGTCACGACCACACGTTCTTTAGCATTATAACCATGCAATCTGTAGTACTGTGTTGTTAATTGCACTTGATATCGTCCACTGCGTGAAATGTAATTTAACGTTAAAAACAATACAATGCAAAAACAACCAAAGTTGCAAGTTGCACTTTTATGTACCTAGTGACAAGTTTCAGATTTGGATCCACTTTCGAATCTTCCAGATAATCAAAATGGTATTTAGAATATAGCGGTGACTGTGTTATTCTGGTTACGATGCAAAGTTCCTCTGGACATGCATGCGTGCAACGGCCGTAGTTGCCGCAGTGCCTGCTCCGATGGACATGCATGCGTGTCCAAAGGATCTTCGCATAGTAATCAGAATAATACAGGCACATGAATATCGCATTTATCTGCCGAAACCGGGCAAACAACTTTCCAGTACAACGTCTGGCCTGTACGGGAATATACGAAATGGATGTGCGAGTAGAGGTCGTAGAAGCATGGTTGACGACATATGGAGTCGTGCACGGATAAATAAATGGCACAGAACTAGTGTCGCCTGCATGGTAGCTCAGAGTGTTTGGTCGGAGGGTTAGCTGCCCTCTGTAAAAAAAAAAAAAAAAAAAAAAAAAAAAAAAAAAAAAAAAAAAAACTGGTTTCGAGTCCCGGTCGTGCACAAATTTTCACTGTCGTCATTCCATTCTACTGCTGACGGTTGTTCTTCTTCGCAATTGTGAATTAATTGTGAATATAATATAGAGGGTTTATACAATATAATATAGAGGGTTTATACAAGGGTGATGTACTTGAGGACAATATTATGAAAATGGAAGAGGATGTAGATGAAGACGAAATGGGAGATAAGATACTGCGTGAAGAGTTTGACAGAGCACTGAATGACCTGAGTCGAAACAAGGCCCCGGGAGTAGACAACATTCCATTTGAACTACTGATGGCCTCGGGAGAGCCAGTCATGACAAAACTCTACCATCTGGTGAGCACGATGTATGAGACAGGAGAAATACCCTCAGACTTCAAGAAGAATATAATAATTCCAATCCCAAAGAAAGCAGGTGCTGACAGATGTGAAAATTACCGAACTATCAGTTTAATAAGTCACAGCTGCAAAATACTTACGCGAATTCTTTACAGACGAATGGAAAAGCTAGTAGAAGCCGACCTCGGGGAAGATCAGTTTGGATTCCGTAGAAATGTTGGAACACGTGAGGCAATACTGACCTTACGACTTATCTTAGAAGAAAGATTAAGGAAAGGCAAACCTACATTTCTAGCATTTATAGACTTAGAGAAAGCTTTTGACAATGTTAATTGGAATACTCTCTTTCAAATTCTGAAGGTGGCAGGGGTAAAATACAGGGAGCGAAAGGCTATTTACAGTTTGTACAGAAACCAGATGGCAGTTATAAGAGTCGAGGGGCATGAAAGGGAAGCAGTGGTTGGGAAAGGAGTAAGACAGGGTTGTAGCCTCTCCCCGGTGTTATTCAATCTGTATATTGAGCAAGCAGTAAAGGAAACAAAAGAAAAATTCGGAGTAGGTATTAAAATTCATGGAGAAGAAATAAAAACTTTGAGGTTCGCCGATGACATTGTAATTCTGTCAGAGACAGCAAAGGACTTGGAAGAGCAGTTGAACGGAATGGACAGTGTCTTGAAAGGAGGATATAAGATGAACATCAACAAAAGCAAAACGAGGATAATGGAATGTAGTCAAATGAAGTCAGGTGATGCTGAGGGAATTAGATTAGGAAATGAGACACTTAAAGTAGTAAAGGAGTTTTGCTATTTGGGGAGTAAAATAACCGATGATGGTCGAAGTAGAGAGGATATAAAATGTAGACTGGCAATGGCAAGGAAAGCGTTTCTCAAGAAGAGGAAATTGTTAACATCGAGTATAGATTTAAGTGTCAGGAAGTCATTTCTGAAAGTATTTGTATGGAGTGTAGCCATGTATGGAAGTGAAACATGGACGATAACTAGTTTGGACAAGAAGAGAATAGAAGCTTTCGAAATGTGGTGCTACAGAAGAATGCTGAAGATAAAGTGGGTAGATCACGTAACTAATGAGGAAGTATTGAATAGGATTGGGGAGAAGAGAAGTTTGTGGCACAACTTGACTAGAAGAAGGGATCGGTTGGTAGGACATGTTTTGAGGCATCAAGGGATCACAAATTTAGCATTGGAGGGCAGTGTGGAGGGTAAAAATCGTAGAGGGAGACCAAGAGATGAATACACTAAGCAGATTCAGAAGGATGTAGGTTGCAGTAGATACGGGGAGATGAAGAAGCTTGCACAGGATAGAGTAGCATGGAGAGCTGCATCAAACCAGTCTCAGGACTGAAGACCACAACAACATATTGGTATTTGACAGTCTCAATGGTTAGAAAATTGGTCCCAGACGGAAATATTCATCAAGTTAATAAAGGTGAAGTTTCCAGCGTCGTCTGTTTTTCCGTTGTGTTGATTAACGAAAGTTACCGCTCTGCATTTACTCCAGGTTGCTGACAGTTAAAAAAAACGATTCGTGCACATTATTCGGTGCAAGTAGATTGAATCTTTACTTTATAATGTTTGTTTACCTAAGAATTAGTGTCGCTTGCGGATATTAGTCTGTTGTTTCCTGAAAATGGCCCAAAAATTAGTTAAAAATAAACAAAAATCGGAAGAACAAAAACAGATCTGCTATTCAACGTTAAATATGGAACTGTTCTACGAAGAAATGATACAAGAATCGATAAATAAAATTTAGATGAGGTTTCGAACTTTTAGCAGTAAGGATACAGATTTATCGCCCGACGTATGTACGGGTGCCGCACAAAGCAAGAATTCCTTCCGGTGCGAGAGTTAATTGCAGAACACATGCTGAATCAGTTATCTAGGGGCCCCGGCAGCCGTACGGCAATATATCTGCGGCTACCGAGCGGCAGCTAAGGGATTCTCGCCTGTATTTCACGGCGGCCGCACCGTGGCATTTCGATTCCGTGTACGCCGCACCGTAACGTCCATTCCTGCTTGGCGAGGCAAACTAAAAATAAGAAAAAAAAAGACGCACCAAAAAAACAAAGGGAAGTGGTGAGAGAGCGCCAGGTCGTCCTTTCGGGCTCTCAAGCGACCAGACTGCAATTTTCGTGGAACCGTTTAAAATATTTATTGCCTGCGATGGGAAGCGGAGCCGGTGGCAGAAACAATCTGGGCGGTGCTCGGTTGCAGGGCAAAGCCAGGCCCTGAGGAACGAATACTGCGCAGCCGCATTAAATACTCACGCCGTAGGAGGTCGGGGTTGGGCGCTGAGTCGAAAGCCCACAACAGTCTGATGTGCATACTGAAAACAGTACAGTAAACTGCATGAATGTCTAAGGACACTTCCCTTCGCCTGCAATACACAGCTGCCGACAGTAGAACGTGTTTTACCCGATTAATATCACTGTCCTATGAGGGGAGAGGCACCACAACCGTTTTTCTGATTTATGGATGTCTAACCTATTAATGGACGAGAGACTTCAGCTGAAGATACACATGAAAAAAAAATCGCAGCTGTATCTTGAGAATGTCTTTATTGTCTCACACGCATAGTTTCAGATGCGCATTACCACCATCCTGAGGCCCCACCACTGCCAAAACAATATTAATCTATTCAATGCATTGGAGAGAACGCGGTATCGAGTAGAAGCTCCTGAGGAAATCTAGCCCACATGCACTAGTAACAAGGACTCCACAATAAATGCTCCAAGGAAATGTAATACTCTTTTGGCAGTGGTGGGGCCTGAGGATGGTGGTAATGCGTAGCCGAAACTAATCGTGTGAGAGAATAAAGACATTTTGAAGATGCAGCTGTGGTGGCATTTTTTCTGACCTTGGACTGGTCAAGGCGATTTTGTAACTTTACCTTCCTTCGCTGCTCGCACATGAACGCTTTGCAAGGCTCACTTATATGCTTCGCAGAATGTCCATATAGCCATTTGGAACTGTTTGCATAGTTATATAGATTACTGTGCTTGGGGACACTCTTTTTCCTAGCGTTTTTTAGCTAATGCTTTCTTGGCGAATTCGAGTGGTGGCGGCAGGGCGGCTCCGCGAGGGACTTAACGGCACCTGGACATTATAACGGCCAAAAAATGGATATTTTTTCATTTAATAAAATTCTGTGATTCTTCCTGATTCTAAAAATATAAACATTATGTGTAATGTCTCATAATTTTTAGTTTCAAATGCTTTTCTAAAGCAGATGCAGTGCGTCAATGTCTGTCACACAACTGTCAAACACAAAATGTTGCCTACAGTATCTCGTTATTTAATATCGGCGCCGCTATTCTCTTTTGTGTAATGTCCATGACGAATATATCGACTTTACTGTGAACAGCGATTTATTGGGAACGATCTTTCTGTCGATACCAGTAGATTACTTGAGTTTACTTATGATTTTCGGGTATGTTTGTGTTGCGAACGTATTGTTGTGACCGCTCATTTGAACCATTTTACATACCAAAACGCCAGAAACTATAGCCAATATATAGAGATGTTTCAGATTCTAAGCTCCTGAAAAATTGTTTACATTGAAAAAAACACAAAATCCGAATGAAAGCTTCAGTGGCTGCATTTGGGTATGCTTGCCAAAAACTGTTGTTGTTGCATGTCAACTTTTCAGATTGATGTGATGGAGAACATATATGTTACAATGATGGAGTAACAGGCAGATTAAAAAACATGAGCAGACTGGGCATGAAGACCGGGGACAACATGAAAAGTGGCCTACTACGAGTGGACAGGCAACGGATCGCTGAAGCCGAAAAAAAAGCAGCTTAAAGCGTGACAAGGGAGGCCAGAACGATAAAGAAAAGAAAGAATGTTGAAGAAGATGAAAAGGACACTCAGAATAAACACGATTATGGAGCTTTAAAGTCCAAATGTGTTATCATTGAGAAGAAAATTTCTTGGAGATCTTAATTTCCAGTTATCGACATTTTTCATACTTAGCTTTCATTATCTCATCCGGTATGAAAGCTTATAAACACAAAATGTTACATGAATAATAATACAGTTCTTGCCTAGACAGTGAACCACATTATTGTTAACTTTGTATCAAATGTTTTAAACCGGATCATGTCATATGTTCTTAAATTAACAGGAGAACTATTGACTTCTAAAAACTGGATCTTGTCGCATGTTCTTAAATTGTTAGGAGAAGAAATTGACTTCTAACAAACATATTTTTTCAATAAGTGAAACAACAATTTGGTAAATATTCGTGGTTTTCTGTTTCAACAAGTTAATTATTAAAAGAATAAATCACCTTCTATTTTGAATAGTTTGCAAGAACAGTACACCTAAAATAAAAGTTACAAGTAATTATGCACTTAAGATACAAAATCGGTATTAACTAGTCTGTGTATATTCCATAGTTTTTAAATGTTTTCACTTGGAGGTCTAAATATATTAATTATTTAGTTTAAGATTCATTCCAATAGCCAATAATGTTTTAGAGCTATTACACTACTGGACATTAAAATTGCTACACCACGAAGATGACGTGCTACAGACGCGAAATTTAACAGAGAGGAAGACGATGCTGTGATGATTAGCTTTTCAGAGCATTCACACAAGGTTGGCGCCGGTGGCGACACCTACAACGTGCTGACATGAGGAAAGTTTCCAACCGATTTCTCATACACAAGCAGCAGTTGACCGGCGTTGCCTGGTGGAACGTTGTTGTGATCCCTCGTGTAAAGAGGAGAAATGCGTACCAACACGTTTCCGACTTTGATAAAGGTCGGATTGTAGCCTATCGCGAAGGCGGTTTATCGTATCGCGACATTGCTCCTCGTGTTGGTCGAGATCCAATGACTGTTAGCAGAACATGGAATCGGTGGGTTCAGGAGGGTAATACGGAACGCCGTGCTGGATCCCAACGGCCTCGTATTACTAGCAGTCGAGATGACAGACATTTTATCCGCATGGCTGTAACGGATCGTGCAGCCACGTCTCGATCCCAGAGTCAAAATTTGGGAACGTTTCCAAGACAACAACCATTTGCACGAACAGTTCGACGACGTTTGCATCAGCATGGACTATCAGCTCGAAGACACTGGCTGCGGTTACCCTTAACGCTGCATCACAGACAGGAGCGCCAGCGATGGTGTGCTCAACGACGAACCTCGGTGCACGAATGGCAAAATGTCATTTTTTTTGGATGAATCCAGGTTCTGTTTAAAGCATCATGATGGTCGCATCCGTGTTTGGCGACATCGCGGAGAACGCACATTGGAAGCGTGTATTCGTATTCGCCATATTGACCTATCGCCCGGCGTGATGGTATGGGGTGCCATTGGTTACACGTCTCGGTCACCTCTTGTTCGTTTTGACCCCATTTCGAACAGTGGACGTTACATTTCAGATGTATTACGACCCTTGGTTATACCCTTCATTCGATCCTTGCGATACCCTACATTTCAGCAGGATAAGGCATGACCGCATGTTGCAGGTCCTGTACGGCTCTTTCTGGATACAGAAAATGTTCGACTGCTGTCCTGGCCAGCACATTCTCTAAATATCTCACCAATTGAAAGCGTCTGGTCAATGGTAGCTGAGCAAATGGTTCGTCACAATACGCCAGTCACTACTCTCGATGAACTGTGGTATCTTGTTGAAGCTGCATTGGCAGCTGTATCTGTACACGCCATCCAAGCTCAGTTTGACTCAATACCCAGGCGTATCAAGACCGTTATTACGGCCAGAGGTAGTTGTTGTGCGTACTGATTTTTCAGGATCTATACACCCAAACTGCGTGAAAATGTAATCACCTGTCAGTACGAGTATAATATATCTGTCCTATGAATACCCGTTTATCATCTGCATTTCTTCTTGCTGTAGCAATTTTAGTGGCCAGTAGTGTAAATCTCAGAATAGTGATAACTACATACGATGACGTCCAGATCCTCTTAAGCACGCGTGCAGCTCAGATGCGAGCAGCCAGGGCCTCACTGTTTGTTGGAACTTCGTGTTATCGGGACTTGTAGCTCGGAACCGTGTAGGGTGCTCACTGTGTTTGCACTGTTGATGTTAATATCGTAGGCAGAGCCTTTGCCTACTAGCGAGTTGTAAGTTTACCCTGCATGAACGGTAGAGGTCCATATTCTGGTGTCGGACATCAAGCGTGCTACTGCTGCCGTGGATGGTGGATGTTCCCGTATGCAGTTCCTGTGTTTGCTTCGGCCTGGTATAGGGAAAATAGTGAGCGGAATTTTGATGGGCGTTAAGTGTTGGTCAGGATTCACGAGACAACATCCTCCCCTGTACAGTCACTTGTGGGTGTCGTTTGTTATTTTGGTCACTGATCCGGATCGTATTACTGGTAGTGTTTTGCCGATGGCTTTGTGTGAATCAGCATCATGCCAACAACTCATTTGAATTCAAGATGGTATATGTGTTTTGTTAAAATCTCATTGCCTGGTTTGCTTTTTAGTTATTATTTTCTTATCTGATACTAGCGGGCCAAATAGACTCAGTCGCAATCACTCATGTTTCTGTTGTGACTGGGGATCCGCATACCGACTGTGATTCACTTCTTATGTAAATTTAGTCTGTACTCTGTGTGTATGTGTTTTACAGTGACATCACCTAGAACTTTAATCTTTGTACAGTTCAGTGCACCTTTAATCCATACGGACACAGACTCTTATTAATTTGCTTTATGACGATTCCTTGTCCTACGAATCAACGGCATTGTAGACATGCAGTAAGATGAGCCACGATCTCTGTTATATACTTCACATATCTAAAATGTACCATAAGGAATAACTTCTCGGCTGTTAAAAGTCTCCAGCCCTGATACACTCTCCACTTTACCACCACGCTCTCATCTTTGATTTTTATATATATATATATATATATATATATATATATTCATTTGCTGCCAATTGCTATAATATATATATATATATATATATATATATATATATATATTGATATGCTAGTGTACTAGTGCGGCGTTCTAGATACTTTGCGTTGCCCACTGGGCGTTCTAGCGCGACGCAACCGGAAGTTGATAAGGGACTCAGCTCGCTATATTGATAATGTATCTCTCACTACGAAGAGCGGAGTAGGTGCGCAAGGTATTCTTCATGGTCCTTCAGTGTTTTTTGGATGCGTACTGAATTCTGATGCTAGTGCACTTGGTAATGGTTGGGTTATTGTGGCTCTAGTTCGTGATGGTAAAGTGGAGATTGCATCAGGGCTGGAGACTTTTAACAGCCGAGAAGCTGTTGCTTATCGTTCATTTCAGATATGTGAAGTGTATAACAGAGATCGTAGTTCATCTTACTATATGTCTACAATGCCGTTGGTTCTTAGGACAAGGAATCGTCGTAAAGTAAATGAATCAGAGTTTGTGTCCGTATGGGTTAAAGATGCACTGAATTGTGCAAAGATTAAAGTTGTTGGCGATGTCACGCACTATTATAGAAACTGGAAACATTGGGTCTGGGAGGTAGGCCGAACTCGAGCCGTTGTTAGTGTTTGCTTAATTCATATGTTTGTGACCTTTCGCTTGCCTGGGATTTCGTTGCCCGTAATTGTGGTTGGTGTAACACCTCAGTCTGCTTCACAGACGTGTACATTATTTAAAGTTCTCCGCTTTCTGCGATTACGCATATTGGTGAAACAGTCTGTTTCAGAGCCATGTATGTAAAGTTAAAAGGCAAGAGTCATATTCACAGGTGGGTGCTGTTTCAGAGCCATGATGTAAAGTTAAAAGGCAAAAGTTTTATTCACAGGTGGGTGCTCTATTTTAAATCATCTGCTCTTTTTGAACATTCATGTTAGTAAACAGGAATTCCTTTCCGCTGCTTCGCAGCCATGTACCCAGAGTTATAAATTCTACTTCGTATGTAATTCATGTTTATTGACACTGAAGTCTGCTTCACAGGCATGCACATTATTCTAAAATTTCCGGTCTCTGTGACTTTGCTTCGTAAGGAAATGGCGATTCCTTTTGGATGCTTCACAGTCATATGTTAAACTTTCAAATTTTAATACCAATTTCCTCGTCTCGTGATTGATTTTATTGCTGCAAAAGTGTGTTTATAGATGTCAACATTGTTTCAAATTTCTGTTTCCCTTGATTGTGCAAACCAGTGATATAACAATTCCTTCTGCTTGCTTTTCAGCTGTACAGATATTTTTTATTTCTTTTTTGTATTTACTGATGCTATTGTCTACTTAGTCGATGTATTCTGCTACCTAGGCAGCAAAATAACCAACGCCGAATGGAGCACGGAGACATCAGAAGCAGACAAGCACTGGCAAAAAGGGCATTCCTGGCCAAGAGAAGTCTACTGGTATCAAACATGGGCCTTATATTGAGGAAGAAATTTCTGAGAATGTACGTCTGGAGTACAGCATTGTATGGCAGTGAAACATGGACTGCGGAAAACCGGAACAGAAGAGAATCGAAGCATTTGAGATGTGGTACTACAGACTAATGTTGAAAGTTAGGCGCACTGATAAGGTATGAAATGAGTTGGTTCTGCGCAGAATGGGGAGGAAAGGAGTATGTGGAAAACAATGATAAGGAGAACTGACAGAACGATAGGACATCTGCTAAGACATCAGGGAAAGACTTCCATGCTACTATAGGGAGCTGTAGAGGGCAAAAAACTGTAGAGGAAGACAGAGATTGGGATATATCCAGCAAATATTTGAGGACGTAGACTCCAAATGCTGCTATTCTCGTGGCGGGCCGGATAAAACCGTCATAAGGCTGATGACTCAAAAAAAAGGTCTCTCTTCGTTCGCAGATATATATTATTTCCTGCGTCAGCTGTTTGACGATGCGTATCACAGAATCTATTGTTTGCGTAAATTTTTAATAAGTGCCTGCTTATTTCTCAGGAACTAATGAAATGTATTAAAATTTTGTCTCTGTAGCAAGCAAATGTCAGTTGCATTTGTAATTTAAAAGTCTCCCTCTGAGATAAATGAATAAATCATTTAACTTCAAACATTACTTTATGTTCCCTGAGCACTTACTTCTCCTTGCTCCACACCACTTCACACATTCATACTATTTCCCGACCACTCCACTTTCGAATAGCATTTGGGGAAAAGTGATTACCTAAATACACACTTACGTGCGAACTCTGATTTCTCTTGTTTTATTACGATTAGTATTTCTCCCTATGTAGGTGGCATTCAAGAGATTATTTTCGTATTCGGAGCAGAGAATTAGTGACAGAATGGTGGAGGCGGTGGACGTAACTTTCGCTATTAAACTGCTAGCGGATGAGATTCATTCAGCTTTGTTCTTGAGACCTCTCCACAGCGAACTGCTCTACGCCACCGTTTTCTGCTCTCACAAGGATCTGTCAGCCGTAGCTTTATATTATTTTATTCTTATGATCATATTCAAGAACTTTGACTTCTCAGAAAGCGTATTACTCTTTTCCGCGGAGTAAAGTGGACTGATGCTGTTCCTGTAATAGAAAACGCTCACCGAACGAAATAGATGACTTACATACATTCACGACTGCTTTTATTGAAATTATTGCAACTCAAAAAGACCGAAAAGTTCATATGAGCCCTTTTCATCTGCATTGATTGTGAGAATGTTGCTGATATAATGTGGCAAATGGGTTTCCACCGAAGCTAGACGTGCGTTCGCAGCAGCTGTACCAGATAGGCAAATGGAAACACTCGGGATCCAGTGTTGCAGTTGCTCTCCTGATAGCTGTTTCTCGCCGCATTTGAAACTGCCGCCTGTCGCGGCAAAGCGCCGTCACGCAGTCGGCGTGATTCGCTGAACATTAATGTAGATGCGGACCCAGATCGTCAGTTTCCATAGCGGAGACCGAGCGACGCAATTTCCGGGCCTGATTCAGAGATCGCCCGGGGAAGTCCCCAACCTCCGCGGCCCGCCGCCCGTGCCGCTGCCGCCGGCGCCGCCGCCGCCGCCGCCACGGAGTCAACTCAAGTCGACTCGACACGACGCGATAAACGCGCCGCCCCACGCCGCCCCACGCCGCCCCCCACACCGCCTGTCGCCGGGGACGGCGGCGGCTCCCCTTGGGGGCGACGCGGCAAGTTTCACTTCTTCGTTTTACCAGCGACTGCGGCAGAACAGATTGAATTCCAGAGGACTTCATTCTGGCGGCGTGGGGGCGACAACGGAATAGCGGCCAACTGTCGACTTCATTCGTATCGAAAGCGACGCTCGTTCCTCGAGAAACACCACGATGTTCTTGGGCGTAACCCGTGAATAACGGTCCACTGAAATCGTCCAATTTCTGTCTCTTTACAGCAACATTTTAATTAGTTACAGATTCCTGATAGCTTTCATTTCTGTTGAATTTAACGTAAATATAAAGTTTCAAACTTTATGTGGTTCATATGGCTTTGAGCACTATGGAACTTAACCTCTGAGGTCATCAGCCCCCTTGAACTTAGAACTACTTAAACCTAACTAACCTAAGGACATCACACACATCCATGCCCGCGGCAGGATTCGAACCTGCGACCGTAGCGGTTGCGCGGTTCCAGACTGTAGCGCCTAGAACGACTTTGCAACTCCGGCCGGTCAAACTTTATATCTTAGTGACAATACGCCTGCGAAAATTCTGTGGGGAAGGTGAACCAAAGACTGCATTTTATTGGCAGAACACTTCGAAGATGCAACGCATCTACTGAAGAGACTGAATACACCTCGCTTGTCCGTTCTCTTCTGGAGCACTGCTGTGTAGTGAAGGCTATTTATCAGACAGTACATCGAAAAGGTTCAAAGAAGGGCAGCACATTTTGTATTATCGTGAAATAAGGGAGAGAGTATCACGGATATGATACAGGGTTTGGGGTGGACATAATTAGAACACATGTTTTTCGTTGTGGCAGGCTCTCCTCACTAAATTTCAATCATTGTCTTGCGAACGCGAAAATATTTTGTTAACGCGGACTTCCACATGAAGGACCGATCATCGTAATAAAATAAGAGAAATCAGAGCTCGCACGGGAAGGTACAGGTGTTCGCTTTACTCGCGCGGTGTTGGAGTTTGGAATAAAAGAGAATTATTGTGAAGGTAGTTCGATGAACCCTCTGCCAGGCGCTTCAGTACGATTTGCAAAGTAATTATGTAGATGTAGGTGTACATGTATGATGGCGCACTGGCACTACGTCTATTAACAAAAATTCAAATTATAATAAATCTATACACTATTGGCCATTAAAATTGCTACACCAAGAAGAAATGCAGATGATAAACGGGTATTCATTGGACAAATATGTTATACTATAACTGACATCTGATTACATTTTCTCGCAGTTTGGGTGCATAGATGCTGAGAAATCAGTACCCAGAACAACCACCTCTGGCCGTAATAACGGTCATTGAGTCAAACCGAGCTTGGATAGCGTGTACAGGTACAGCTGCCCATGCAGCTTCAACACGATACCACAGTTCATCAAGAGTAGTGACTGGCGTATTGAGAGGAGCCAGTTGCTCGGCCACCATTGACCAGACGTTTTCAATTGGTGGGAGATCTGGAGAATGTGCTGGCCAGGGCAGCAGTCGAACATTTTCTGTATCCAGAAAGGGCCTGTACAGGACCTGCAACATGTGGTCGTGCATTATCCTGCTGAAATGTAGGGTTTCGAAGGGATCGAATGAAGGGTAGAGCCACGGGCTGTAACACATCTGCAATGTAACGTCCTCTGTTCAAAGTGCTGTCAATGCGAACAGGAGGTTACTGAGACGTGTAACCAATGGCACCCCATACCATCACGCCGGGTGATACGCCAGTATGGCGAAGAAGAATACACGCTTCCAATGTGCATTCACCGCGATGTCGCCAAACACGGATGCGACCATCATGATGCTGTAAACAGAACCTGGATTCATCCGAAAAAATGACGTTTTGCCATTCGTGCACCCAGGTTCGCCGTTGAGTACACCATCGCAGGCGTTCCTGTTTGTGATGCAGCGTCAAGGGTAACCGCAGCCATGGTCTCCGAGCTGATAGTCCATGCTGCTGCAGACGTCGTAGAACTGTTCGTGAAAATGGTTGTTGTCTTGCAGACGTCCCCATCTGTTGACTCAGGGATCGAGACGTGGCTGCACGATCAGTTACAACCATGCGGATGTCTGTCATCTCGACTGATAGTGATACGAGGTAGTTGGGATCCAGCATGACGTTCCGTATTACCCTCCTGAACACACCGATTCCATATTGTGCTAACAGTCATTGGATCTCGACCAACGCGAGCAGCAATGTCGCGATACGATAAACCGCAATCGCGATAGGTTAGAATCCGACCTTTATCAAAGTCGGAAACGTGATGGTACGCATTTCTCCTCCTTACACGAGGCATCACAACAACGTTTCACCAGGCAACGGCTGTCAAATGCTGTTTGTGTATGAGAAATCGTTTGGAAACTTTCCTCATGTCAGCAGGTTGTAGTTGTCGCCACAGGCGCCAAACTTGTGTGAATGCTCTGAAACGCTAATCATTTGTATATCACAGTATCTTCTTCCTGTCGGTTAAATTTCGCGTCTGTAGCACATCTTCGTGGTGTAAGAATTTTAATGGCCAGTGGTGTATGTACTATGAGGGACCAAGAACTATTGCAAAATGTCAGTGGCTGCGTTGTTCTGTATTAAGATTTAAAGTTCCTTTAGAGATGCATGCATGTGCGAAGGAACTTTACATCGTAATTCGTAATAACACAGACACTGTAATATGTATTTATCCCCCGACACTGGGCAAGCGACTTTCAACTAAAATATTTCACCTGTACGGGAATATACGTAATGAATGTACGAGTACAGCATGTAGACACATGGGTGACGTCCTATGGAAGTTTGGGTCTGGCCATGAGTCGTGCACGGATAGCCAAACGGTAGGCCGACCGTTCGCGATAAGCGAGAAATAAGAGTTGGAGTCCCAGTCCGACACAAATTTTCATTGTCAACATTTTATTATACAACTGATGGTAGTCCATATTCGCAATATTTCGTGTATTATTATATAGTGTCCCAGGAGGAATGGTCAATATCCCGGTAAATGACAGGATCCCTCATTCAAAACGAAAAACTTCTCACATTCTGAATGGTTTCTGAGACAGAGGATGTGATCAAAATTTGATTTTGTGCCAGTGGCACGCACGTAAGGTTCTTATCCATCAAAGTTCTCTGACATTTAATTATAGTACAACTTACCCCGTCGCTTTCACTTTCTTAACTCTGAAGGAGTATCTGCCTTCAACTAGCCTAAGTGCAGTTGTCCGTGGAATTTTGTGAGTGAGGTAGTGCGAGGGACTGAGAGTGTATCAGAAAGAAGGATCAGTTAACTTGTGCTCGCTAAAATGCCATGTATTTATACCAATGAAGAATATACATATATAGTGAATAAAACTTCCTGGCAGATTAAAACTGTGTGTCGGACTGAGACTCGAACTGGGGAACTTTGACTTTCCCTGGCAACTGCACTACCAACTAAGCTCACAGCTTTACTTCCGCCAGTACCTCGTCTTCTACTTTCCAAATCTCACAGAATCTCTCCTGCGAACCTTCTGGTAGAAAGGATATTGCGGAGAGCACTTGCCCGCGAAAAGAAAAGGTTCCGAGTTCGAGTCTCGGTCCGGTACACAGTTTTAATCTGCCAGGAAGTTTGATACTAGCGCACACTCCGCTGCAGAGTGAAAATCTCATTCTGGAAATATCCCCCAGGCTCTGGCTAATCCATGTCTCCGCAATATCCTTTCTTCCAGGAGTGTTAGTTCTGCAAGGTTCGCAGGAGAGCTTCCGTGAAGTTTGGAAAGTAGGAGACAAGGTACTGGCAGAAGTAAAGCTGTGAGGACGGCGCGTGAGTCGTGCTTGGGTAGCTCAGTTGGTAGAGCACTTGCCCGCGAAAAGCAAAGGTCCCGAGTTCGAGTCCCGGTCCGGCACACAGTTTAAATCTGCCAGGAAGTTTCATATCAGCGCACACTCCACTACAGAGTGAAAATCTCATTCGGGATATATAGTGAATGTTTATGGCTTCAGTGATTGCAGTGTTCATGCTGCTGTCGAAGGATAATAGTCGGCGCTTTCCAGCATGTCGAGTTCTTGATTGTTATTACCAGAGCTTTCAGCACATTGAGTGAAACAGATATCCTTCCAAATAGTCATTTTTCTTCAGAACGTATAATTCAACAACCTGCGCAGTAACAGCAACACATTGTTGGAATGGTTCAGCGTAGTCCTACCCCTAGCAAACTTCGACTTTCACCATGTATGAATGTTCCACGACGTGTTGTTGTCTGCGAGTGCATGTGTAAACCTTACAGTGTATTGAATACTAAAGGAAATAAATAATAATGTGAAGCATCCTGAACTTTGAACACTTCTATAAGAAACATACGAGCGTATAGTTCATCCCCTATTTTTAAGAACACAATGAATTCTACACAAATGGTCGTCGTTGACCGTCAGAAGAATGAAGTAACCAACTTTACAACTCTTTCCTAACAGGGAAATGAGTTCACAACTGAACGTAAGTACTTGAAACTAGTTGACTTCGAAATTTTTAAGCCCTCGCTCTCCTTGATCCGAGCACATTGGAACAGATTGAAACTGAAGTTAGGGTCGGTAAGAGTTTCTACAGTCTTGTCAAGTGAGTCCGACGGAATATCAACAGGCCCTCGAATCGGTACTGGGGTCCCTTGGTGGTGACGGCGGCAGTGCTGGATCCGGAGCAGAGTTCCTCTCTTCGCTGGCTGCGTCGTAACTGCCGCGACCGTTGCGGATGCAGTCCTAAATGCCCCCACGGTGGAGGTAAACGTCTTCCTCATTGGCTACCCTCGACACTGGCGGATGCAGCAAAAGGTTCGTGTTATGAGCGACCTCTGCGGCTGATTTACACTCGCCCTGTACTGGGATCCTGTCTACGCGAAGGTCCTTTGTAGATCGCGCTGCAAATGACGGAATCGGGACGAGGTGCAGTCGCAGGGTCTGTGCTGGCAACCAACACGACGCCGGTGCGTTGCCGTGTGGCGTCGGCGCTTGACAGCTTCTGCGACTCGCCACATAGTGCACTAAATGCGTTCTACAGTATCTCGGAAACTACTCGCAATAGGGCACCTGCGCATATGAAGTTTTTTGCTTCAAATGATCATTCCTGTCATCTTCCTGAATATTGACCATTACTCCTGGAACCCCTGTATTGTTTCCAACAGCAAATGTTTTTGTTATTACTTATTGTTATCCTAATTTACTTTTATGTTTAAAAATGGCAAATCTTTTTCCAAATAAAACTTGGGAAAATAAGTAAATCTTGACAAATAAAAAAAGAGTAAGGACAGTTACTAAAAAGTCATCCATTTGCAAATACAGGGTGTTTCAAAAATGACCGGTATATTTGAAACGGCAATAAAAACTAAACGAGCAGCGATAGAAATACACCGTTTGTTGCAATATGCTTGGGACAACAGTACATTTTCAGGCGGACAAACTTTCGAAATTACAGTAGTTACAATTTTCAACAACAGATGGCACTGCAAGTGATGTGAAAGACAACGCAGTCTGTGGGTGCGCCATTCTGTACGTCGTCTTTCTGCTGTAAGCGTGTGCTGTTCACAACGTGCAAGTGTGCTGTAGACAACATGGTTTATTCCTTAGAACAGAGGATTTTTCTGGTGTTGGAATTCCACCGCCTAGAACACAGTGTTTTTGCAACAAGACGAAGTTTTCAACAGAGGTTTAATGTAACCAAAGGACCGAAAAGCGATACAATAAAGGATCTGTTTGAAAAATTTAAACGGACTGGGAACGTGACGGATGAACGTGCTGGAAAGGTAGGGCGACCGCGTACGGCAACCACAGAGGGCAACGCGCAACTAGTGCAGCAGGCGATCCAACAGCGGCCTCGGGTTTCCGTTCGCCGTGTTGCAGCTGCGGTCCAAATGACGCCAACGTCCACGTATCGTCTCATGCGCCAGAGTTTACACCTCTATCCATACAAAATTCAAACGCGGCAACCCCTGAGCGCCGCTACCATTGCTGCACGAGAGACATTCGCTGACGATATAGCGCACAGGATTGATGACGGCGATATGCATGTGGGCAGCATTTGGTTTACTGACGAAGCTTATTTTAACCTGGACGGCTTCGTCAGTAAACAGAACTGGCGCATATGGGGAACCGAAAAGCCCCATGTTGCATTCCCATCGTCCCTGCATCCTCAAAAAGTACTGGTCTGGGCCGCCATTTCTTCCAGAGGAATCATTGGCCCATTTTTCAGATCCGAAACGATTACTGCATCATGCTATCTGGACATTCTTCGTGAATTTGTGGCGGTACAAACTGCCTTAGACGACACTGCGAACGCCTCGTGGTTTATGCAAGATGGTGCCTGGCCACATCGCACGGCCGACGTCTTTAATTTCCTGAATGAATATTTCGATGGTCGTGTGATTGCTTTGGGCTATCCGAAACATACAGGAGGCGGCGTGGATTGGCCTCCCTATTCGCCAGACATGAACCCCTGTGACTTCTTTCTGTGGGGACACGTGAAAGACCAGGTGTACCGCCAGAATCCAGAAACAATTGAACAGCTGAAGCAGTACATCTCATCTGCATGTGAAGCCATTCCGCCAGACACGTTGTCAAAGGTTTCGGGTAATTTCATTCAGAGACTACGCCATATTATTGCTACGCATGATGGATATGTGGAAAATATCGTACTATAGAGTTTCCCAGACCGCAGCGCCATCTGTTGTTGAAAATTGTAACTACTGTAATTTCGAAAGTTTGTCTGCCTGAAAATGTACTGTTGTCCCAAGCATATTGCAACAAACGGTGTATTTCTATCGCTGCTCGTTTAGTTTTTATTGCCGTTTCAAATATACCGATCATTTTTGAAACACCCTGTATGAATATTTGTTTTAGCTAGAATAACATCTATATCTACATACATACTCAGCAAGCCTCAGTACGGTGCGAGGTGGGAAAATACACTGTAGCACTACTAGCCATTTCGTTTCCTTTTACAATCGCAGATAGAACGAGGGAAAAATACTCTATATGCCTTCATATGCGCCTACGTTCCCGTATCTTTTCTTCGTATCCCCTGCGCAAAGTGTATGTAGGCACTACGTCTTCAGACCACAAGTGGCCCATCGGGACCATCCGACCGCCGTGTTATCCTCGGTTCAGGATGCGGATAGGAGGGGCGTGTGGTCAGTACACCGCTCTCCCAGTCGTTATGATGGTTTTTGAAGTGTTGGCAGAAGAGCCAACACTGTGTTGCTAGAGGAGGCCGAAATGCACGCGTTTAATTACACGCTGACTGGCGTGAGGTCTGGAACAGTTAAGGGAATTAATAGTAGCAAATAAAGTACGTAGTTGATATAATACTTAACTTTAATCCATAATTGGTGTACATCGCTCTTGACCGTACATGTTATAATCTCAATATCAAATGCTATGGCGCCTTGCTAGGTCGTAGCAAATGACGTAGCTGAAGGCTATGCTAACTATCGTCTCGGCAATTGAGAGCGTAGTTGTCAGTGATCCATCTCTGGCTAAGTCGGCTGTACAACTGGGACGAGTGCTAGGACGTGTCTCTAGACCTGCCGTTTGGCGGCGCTCGGTCTGCCATCACTGACAGTGGCGACACGCGGGTCCGTCGTATACTAGCGGACCGCGGCCGATTTAAAAGCTACCACCTAGCAAGTGTGGTGTCTGGCGGTGACACCACAGTTTTCTTTGGCCGGAGCCGCTACTATTCGGTCGAGTAGCTCCTGAATTGGCATCACGAGGCTAAGTGCACCCCGAAAAATGGCAGCAGCACGTGGTGGCTGGATGGTCACCTTTCCAAGTACCGGCCACGCCCGACAGCTCTTAACTTCGGTAATCTCACGGGAACCGGTGTATCCACTGCGGCAAGGCCGTTGACAAAGTGTATATAGGCGGCAGAAGAATCGTACTTCAGTCAGCTTCAAATGCCGTTCCTCTGAATTATCTGAATATTGTTTCTCGAAAAGACCCGCGCCTTCCCCACGGGGATTCCCATTTGTGTTACGGAAGCACCTCCGTAACACGTACATACTGTTCAAATCGACTGATGACAAATCTAGCAGCCGGCCTCTGAATAGCTTCAATGTCTCTCTTTAATCCGACCTGGTTCAGATCACAAACAGTCGAGCACTACTCAAGAATAGACTGTAGTAGCGTCCAATATGCGACCTCCTTTACAGCTGACCTATACTTTCCCTAAATTCTCCCAATAAACCGAAGTTGACGATTGGCCTACCCAACCACAATCCTCACATGCTTGGTGTTTTTTTTCTAGTCATCCGCATTAACTTATATTTCTCTACATTTAGAGGTATCTGCCTTTCATTACGCAAACTAGAAATATTATCTATGTCGTATCCTCCAACAGTCAGTCAACTTTGATGCCTTCCCGTGCACCACAGCATCATCAACAAATTACAAATTGCTGCCGATGCTGTTGGATAGATCAATTATGTATATAGAAAATTACAGCGGTCCTACCACAATTCACTGAACACACCCGACGATGTCCATGTCTCTCATGAAGGGTACCAAGAGAGTGAAAGGAAGCACACAAGCCATCAACCCATTTTCGTTTTCAAGAGGAATTATCGAAATGATGCACGCAAGTCTTTACCACTGACGTCAGTCTGTTGTTGAATTGTGTAACGTATTGTATTCGCACTTATTATTACGTCTGCGGAGAACAATAATTTCCTATAGAAAAGCCAACATGGGTACCGTAAACTGAGATCTTGCGAAACACAGCTCGCTCTGCTAGTCTATGAAGTTCAGTGCAGCGTAGAGAACGCGCCAAGTTGATACTGAGATCGTTGACATCCAGAAGGCACTCGTTAAATTTCCACAACGCCGTTTAGTGAACAAAATACGAGACTACCATTTATCAGGAAATTGGATTCTGGGCTTTTAGGAAATGGAACTCAATAGCGATAGGAAATCGACAGATGTAAAGGTTCTATATGAGTACTCCAAGGAAGAGTTATTGGGTCGCTACTGTATGCTGCGTGTATAAATGATCGCTCGTGCGAAACCCGGATTGCTCCTTTCTCACATAATATACTGCGAACTATACATGAAGTGCAACAGGCTGATTCCTTTCTTCTAGATTTCCGGAAAACATTCGACGCGTTACCTGCAGGCTGTGAACGAAAGTATGTGCGCACGAAAAAGCTCCCAGATATGTGACTGGCTCGAAGACTTCTCAAGTAATAGAGCCCAGAATGTTGTCCTCGACGGCCGGCGTTTAATCGGAGACAGGGATAACATGAGGAGTGCCGCAGGGAAGAGCGACAGGACCGTTGCTTTTTTCTATATACATAAATGATCTGGCAGACAGGGTGGGAAGAAATCTGCGATTGTTCGCTGATGATGCTGTGGTGTAGAGGAAGGTGTCAAAGATAAGTGATTGTACGTTGACACAAGATGACCTAGACGAATTTCTACTTGGTGTGATGAATAGAAGCTGGCTCTTAATGTAGAGAAATATAAGTTGATGCGGATGAGTGGGAGAAACAAACCTGTAACGTTCAAATACATCATTATTAGTGTCCTGCTTGACACAGTCACGTCATTTAAATGTCTGGGCGTAATGTTGCGAGCATGTGAGGATTGTGGCAGGAAGAGAATAGTCGACTTCGGATTATTGGGAGAATTTTAGGAAAGTATGGCCCCCGGAGTAGACAACATTCCATTGGAACTACTGACGGCCTTGGGAGAGCCAGTCCTGACAAAACTCTACCATCTGGTGAGCAAGATGTATGAAACAGGCGAAATACCCTCAGACTTCAAGAAGAATATAATAATTCCAATCCCAAAGAAAGCAGGTGTTGACAGATGTGACAATTACCGAACAATCAGTTTAATAAGCCACAGCTGCAAAATACTAACACGAATTCTTTACAGACGAATGGAAAAACTAGTAGAAGCCGACCTCGGGGAAGATCAGTTTGGATTCCGTAGAAATACTGGAACACGTGAGGCATTACTGACCTTACGACTTATCTTAGAAGAAAGATTAAGGAAAGGCAAACCTACGTTTCTAGCATTTGTAGACTTAGAGAAAGCTTTTGACAATGTTGACTGGAATAATCTCTTTCAAATTCTAAAGGTGGCAGGGGTAAAATACAGGGAGCGAAAGGCTATTTACAATTTTTACAGAAACCAGATGGCAGTCATAAGAGTCGAGGAACATGAAAGGGAAGCAGTGGTTGGGAAGGGAGTGAGACAGGGTTGTAGCCTCTCCCCGATGTTATTCAATCTGTATATTGAGCAAGCAGTAAAGGAAACAAAAGAAAAATTTGGAGTAGGTATTAAAATCCATGGAGAAGAAATAAAAACCTTGAGGTTTTCCGATGACATTGTAATTCTGTCAAAGACAGCAAAGGACCTGGAAGAGCAGTTGAACGGAATGGACAGTGTCTTGAAAGGAGGATATAAGATGAACATCAACAAAAGCAAAACGAGGATAATGGAATCTAGTCGAATTAAGTCGGGTGATGCTGAGGGAGTTAGATTAGGAAATTAGACACTTAAAGTAGTAAAGGAGTTTTGTTATTCGGGGAGCAAAATAACTGATGATGGTCGAAGTAGAGAGGATATAAAATGTAGAGTGGCAATGGGAAGGAAAGCGTTTCTGAAGAAGAGAAATTTGTTAACATCGAGTATAGATTTAAGTGTCAGGAAGTCATTTCTGAAAGTATTTGTATGGAGTGTAGCCATGTATGGAAGTGAAACATGGACGGTAAATAGTTTGGACAAGAAGAGAATAGAAGCTTTCGAAATGTGGTGCTACAGAAGAATGCTGAAGATTAGATGGGTAGATCACATAACTAATGAGGAAGTATTGAATAGGATTGGGGAGAAGAGAAGTTTGTGGCACAACTTGACCAGAAGAAGGGATCGGTTGGTAGGACATGTTCTGAGGCATCAAGGGATCACCAATTTAATATTGGAGGGCAGCGTGGAGGGTAAAAATCGTAGGGGGAGACCAAGAGATGAATACACTAAGCAGATTCAGAAGGATGTAGGTTGCAGTAGGTACTGGGAGATGAAGAAGCTTGCACAGGATAGAGTAGCATGGAGAGCTGCATCAAACCAGTCTCAGGACTGAAGACCACAACAACAACAACAACATGGTTCATTTGTAGAGGAGACCACAAGTGAGGACTTCTCAAGTGTTTGGGGTCCTCACCAGGTCAGACTGAAGAAAGACATCGAAGAAATTCAGAAGCGAGATGCTAGATTTCTACTGGTAGGTTCGATCAGCATGAAAGTGTTACGGATATGCTTCGGGAGCTCCAACGGGAAACCCTGAGGGAAGAAGACATCATTTCGAAGAACTATACTGAGAAAGGTTAGAGAACCGGCCTCTGATGGTGACTGCAGAACGATCCCACTGCCGTCAACATGCATCTCATTAGGGTCCACGAAGAAAAGATACGAGAAATTAGGGCTCGTACGTAGGCATTTTTCCCTAGCTCTATCTGCGAGTGCCGCCAGGCACCATACGGTGGCTTGCGGAGTATGTGTGTAGACGTAGATCTGCTGGAAAACGCTGCAAGCTCCATGGATTGTTTTTGCAGGCAATACTACTGCGTACAGGCAGAATCAGTGCCAGACTGAAGCAAAATCCAGGAATACATGCAGAGGGCCGGCTATTGCTGTCAAGGGCTGTGAATTGAGTCAGAACATTAATGAATGTAACCTGTGCCGCAAACAGACCAAGGGATCCATCACTACACGATTACGCTAATAGGGAAAAAGAGCTGGCAATAGTAACATTCATAACATACCGAGGGGGAACCGTCCGGAGCGATCTGCAGTGCAACGATCACTTAAAACTGTGAAAAATGCAGTCGCAAAGCTGATTAGTTCGATGAATGACAAGGAAATATAATTATCTTCGAAACAGTTGTTTGACCGATTCTTGAGTAGGAGAGTTACGTTGGAACGCTTTACAGAGTTTCACCTCCTGCCAGCCCTGTAATAGAGGTTTAATGTAGTTTCATATTACATTTTGAAATGATGACATTCACTTTATTTGTGCTGCAGTCTTTTTCTGAAATTGAAAACGTTGCTCCAGAGAAGTAAGATTTTTGCAAATGTAAAAAACTGTTCCAAGGTGCAGTAATAAATTATGTATATAGTAAGATCAGCGATCTGATCATTTTGAGATATTCATTAACTCATATCGTACTGGACGTATCTGTGATTGATTATCGGTTATCGTTTTTTTTGTTTCAAAACAATGTCAAGGGTCAAGCCTCCTTCGTGTCACTCTCTTGTCACACGCCTATACGCACACCATTTTGTTGCTCTCTATAACTTTGTCTTTAATTATAGAAGTAGTTAACCTGAATTATGTTTTAATTTGTCAGAAAATGCACCACTGTCTTTTTTTATTAATAATGAGTAAAGCCTTTTTTCATGATTCAGTTTTTAATAACGTTGGGAAGCGATTGGTGACGTGGGATTGTACACTATCCGCGCACCACTCCATGCACATTTACATTTTTAGTAAATGGAACCTTCCAGTCTAAATTTCTGGTTACAAAGTCCGATTACTGTCTTTCTTTGTGTAATGCACATTATTATGTTGCATTATACGTCACCTTATCGTGGCCCACCGACATAAAGCTTTCAGCAGTAACGACTCTGCACCTGAATACAAAGGAAAAACTGATACCATCGGGTAACCGAGCCAGTTTGGCCTAGTAGGATGCCTCAGAATTAATGTACTCCTGCTGTGGTCGCTGTGATGTATCCCACGACCGAACAATTAGCCTTCGAAAGAAATAAGTACAAGCATCTCATTTCATCCGTTCTTTGTTAGTTGGTTACGTTAAAGCGTTGTGTGGTCATATACCAAGTAACATAGATTCTATCTAAATTTAAAAGCGTTTCAATCGAGAAAATCTTGTCAGTATTGTACTTAATCGTCTATCTGTTACATTATTACTCTACCGCACCAACAATCAGTAAGTGAAATCAAATTAAGCGGACGTGTTATCAGAAACGAACTGGAACATAGATCCACATTGAAACAGAAGTTGTTGGGAACTAAAACCAATGACCATTTTCAAGAGAGGTAAAATTATTAAGGCATTTAAGAAACTCAGTATTAATTGTTGCTGAAACTCAGTAATAATTGTTGCTTGTGAAAGTCCTTCTTCTGTATCAGGGTACAAGATGGTGCACAACGGACGAATTATAGCTTAACTGACCACGTGCTATTTAAGTAGTTCTAAAAATATACAGTGTTTTACCCACCTTCAGTATTTTACCCACCTTAAGAATTACCGACGTTCTCCAAACAGCTTTGATATATTATACAGCATTTAAATATGTAGAACTGGTAATATTTACGTATGTGACACAAAATGTAGCTTCATATCTCACAAGAAGAAGAACAGCAGAAAATGCCAGAAACTGCTTATGGGCGTTTCTAGTGCCCAATCCTTCACGTGATTCCAAAATCAGTCATTAACTTGAAACAGCAACCAGGAAAAATCACTTGTTTCTAGATATCCTATCCGCTAGCGACAAATTCTTCCCTACTGTTCATCAGCCTGGGAGCCTTGGCAAATAGGACTAATAGAAGAAATAGAACGAAAAGTGGCCTGTTTCGTCGCAGTATTGTTTGGTAAGAGCGAGGATCTCAATGAAATACTGAACAGACTCTAGCGGCATTCGCTACAATGAAGGCGTTGTGTGTCATGCCGAGGATTATTGTTGAAATTCCAAGAGAGTACGACCGAAATAGAGTAGGTTAGTGTATTACTTCCTGCCACGTAAGTATCGCGATATGGTCAAGACGAGAAAATCAGAGAAATTAGTGCTAATACGAAAATTATCCGTCATTTGTTCTTCCCAAGCACCACAAGCACTATTCGAGTTGCGAACTTGGAAGACCGGGGAAGGTGCGAAAGGGATACTGGTACCAGAAGAACCCCGAGCGACACAACGTACGGTGGCTTGCGAGATGTGGATGCAGACGTAGGTGACGGTTAACAATACTAGACCAGAATGAGATTTCCACTCTGCAGCGGAGTGTGCGCTGATATGAAACTTCCTGGCAGATCAAAACTGTGTACTGGACCGAGACTCGAACTCGGGACCTTTGCCTTTCGCGGGCAAGTGCTCTGCCATCTGAGCTACCCAAGCACGACTCACTCACCGTCCTCACAGCTCTACTTCCGCCAGTATCTCGTCTCCTCCTTTTCAGACTTCACAGGAACTCTCCTGCTAAGTTTCAACACTAGACCATTTTGACAACCAGCTGATTAGCAGTTACAGTGCATACTCGTAAACAGCTGTAACCATTAAGTACCACTGACCTTTTGACTGTGCATCGATTTATTTATACTAAGAAAAGGCTTGCACATACGATATTTTTGGGAAACTGTTCTAATGTTCATTCAAGGGCTCCTCTTCCATATCTCGTTTACTTTACACAACTCGTTTTTCGTAAAATGAACAGTTGTTTGATGCTTATTTTAGTAAGTGAAATGGATGTGTGTTATATATGCCTGTGATAGGCTGCCTAAAAATTCTATCAACAGACCGTCTATATTTTATTAAATTAAACTGATATCCTAGTCTGGCATAATCTGAGCTCAAACTGCTGGTTTTTAAAATACACAATGGCAAACATATTCTTTAGCTACATACTGCCTAAGTCAAATTTGAAATATGTTTTTATTACCATTGTTGGTGCACTATAAGAATACACCTATGGCTTGGCGTCTTTCATTGATGCAAACACTTTGCATTTCTTGGAGTGAACTCTCAACGGATTACCTTACAGTGTAGAAACTGCTTCTCAACAGCCTCTCAAATAAGTTGGTTTCACTAATCTCTGAAATATATTAGGAAGTTTTTTATACAATTTTGTTCGATGGTAGTAAATTTTGTGGTAATATTTACGTACGAGGGCGTGCTGAAAAGTAACGCCTCCGAATCTTTGATACGAAAACTGTTGAAGCTTTTTAGATAAAACGAACGTTATTAACATTTTACATCTTTTTGTGCAGCCCTTTGCAGCTAGAGAGCTCTGAATTCCAATCTATCAACATGGCGGTTTGTAACTTAACTAAGTCGATGCGTGACAAACAGTGTGTTGTAGTCGAGTTTGGAATAAGATGAGTTCGTCCACACATGCAGCACTGCCTCCCTCTGCATGACAATGCGAGACTACACACAAGCGCCGCGGCGTCTGCAACAGTCCGATGCCTTGGGTTCAACCTCCACACATCCCGACTTGGCTCCGTTCGATTTTCATTTCTTTCCAAAACTTAAAGAACCCCTTCAAGGGGTGTGGCTGTGCCTTTGTCAACCGAGTCGAACATTCTACAATGACGATATCAACAAAACGGTCTCCCGTTAGAGATGTTTTCGTCGCCGCTATTATTGTTGTTGTTGTTGTGGTCTTCAGTCCAGGAACTCGATGCATCTCGCCATGCTACTCTATCCTGTGCAAGCTCCTTCATCTCTCAGTACCTACTGCAACCTACATCCTTCTGAATCTGCTTAGTGTATTCACCTCTTGGTCTCCCTCTACAATTTTTACCCTCCACGCTACCCTCCAATACTAAATGGGTGATTCCTTGACGCCTCAGATTGAGTCCTACCAACCTGTCCCTTCTCTTAGGTTGTGCACTATTTCCTCTTCTCCCCAATTCTATTCAGTACCGCCTCATTAGTTACATGATCTACCCATCAAATCTTCAGCATTCTTCTGTAGCGCCAGATTTAGAATAAACGCTCCAGGGAAAGGGGTGGTTTCATTTACGCTCTAAACGCTACGCCTGCAGCCTTCTCGTGTCGATTCGAACGACGGCGTGTCTGGAACATTTTCCTCGGCCTCTTATAAGAAAACCACGTGATATCAGGGGGTTTTGCGGGTCTGACCTCCATCCAAAAGGCATCGGAAGAACGGGTAAAATGTGGGTAAGAACGCGTGTGACTACTTTCCGATCATGTGGCATGTCCACGAAGGCACTGGGCACAATAATGGTGAAATTTCGTGCGATTCTGGCTCATCAACCCACCTTATAAGTAATATGAACTTCTCAGCTGTGGCTTTTATCCGAATGTTTGCTGTTTGAAGTGTAGTCGAGTCCGAGGGTGACGTCACAGGGCGCCACCCTTTTGCGCCATTACACAAGAAGGTTGTATGCGCCTTTTGAAACTTAATCGTCGCAAAGGGAAGGAGATAAGGGGTTTAGAAACAGTGATCCATTAATTCTAATGCGCAGTGTACGTTGTTACCACAGGCTGTGGTTTTCTGTAGTTTGCATTACGGTTATGTTTTACAGTTAATCACCTGCAACGGCAGAAAACTCCGTTCTTTGAGGGCAGAGAACAGAGTTCCGTTGCAGACACGAGTGCATTCGTTTATTATTTCTCAAGGAGAAATGTGGATTTCTGTATTGTATTGTATGTTAACCGGGGGCCTAGAAACGACGGAGAGGCTCCGTTCCCGCCGCAGCCGCAGTGGTCCACAACCCCACGACGACTGCCGCAGTCGACTTCACCCCTCCGCCGCCCCACACCGAACCACTCTTTCAGGGTAATTGTGCGGTTCGGCCGCAGGTGGACACCCCGACCACCCCCCCCCCTTCCCCTCGGGGAACGTCTCACACCAGACGAATGTAACACCTATGTTTGTGTGGTAGGGTAATGGTGGTGTATACGTACGTGGTGGACTTGTTTGCGCAGTAATCGCCGACATAGTGTAGCTGAGGCGGAATAAGGGGAACCAGCCGGCATTTGCCGAGGCAGATGGAAAACCGCCTAAAAACCATTCACAGATTGGCCGGCTCACCGGACTTTAACCCAAGTCCGCGGATTCGTGCCGGGGACCAGGCGCTCCTTCCCAATCCGGAAAGCCGTACATTAGACTGCACGGCTAACTGAGCAGGCTGGTTTTCTGTATTAGGCAGCTTTCCACAGTTATTAGATTTTGTGGAGGGTGTTTGCTACACTTTAGAATTTTTAAGTCTGCTCTGGTGTCGTATTTTCGTACCCATGAGGTGTTCTGCAAATGTAGAATGACAACTGTTATTCTTTCGTGCTCTGTGTACCTATTGCTGAAATAGCTGCTTGTTTGTCCAATTTATTTGTAAGAAAACATGAAAGCGAGAACTTCAATCTCATGATATATTATTTTCATTTACTTTCTCGGGGTGTTGGTTAAATCCTTATATCGCGCCACAGTAAAATCGCTGACTATCGATAGTAGTTATGCGAGACAAACTGTTAATTAAAATAACAATTAGATTTTTTTTCAAGAGGGAGAAACAAAATTATCCTCTTTCTTTTCTAATTCCACAGACATGTTTTGCTGAAGATTCAGCAGCATCAGTGGGTCGTTTTTCATCTTTTATAAAAAAAAGCGAAAATGAGATTTAATACTCGTATACATATAAGCTTTTGGACAGTGTTTAGATATTTGAAAAACAGACAAAATTTTGTATGTTGACCTTGTTACCACATGCTGTGGATTTCCTAGATTTTATGTAACTTAATGCAGTTGTTTGTTCCACAGTTTGTCACTGCAACCATGTAGATCCTAATGTAGCATGGTTACTTACTTCGACAATTTACGACTGGGCATTAACTAATACCATGTGGAAGATTGTGAGTGCGTATGAGAATCTATATATATCTGTGTGTGTGTGTGTGTGTGTGTGTAAGTGAATGGGTGTGATTTTTATTTATTTTTTAATTTTTTAGTTTTATTTATTTATCTTTTAGTTATTGTTTGTGTCTCTGTGTGTGTGTGTGTGTGTGTGTGTGTGTGTGTGTGTGTTTCATTGGAACGGGGTTTTGGAGTGTTTGTGTGTTGGTGTTGTTTGATAGTTCTTTGAGGGCAATGAACAGAGCTTCACTGCACAGAACTGTGTATTTATATTTATTACTCCTTCAATGCTGGCTTTTTGTATTTGATAGTTTTCTTCAATAATTATTTTTTGTTGGGAGGTTTTGCTGTGATTGATAATTTTCAAGTCAGTGTGGATGTTTGTTGGACTGTCTTTCATATCCATAAGGTGTTCAGCAAATGAAGAATGACGGCTGTTACTTCTTAATCCTTTTCTATGTTCTGTGTATCTGGTATTAAAGTTTCTGCCTTTCTGTCCTGTATAAATTGACTTGCACTGTTGGCATATCAGCTGGGAAATACCAGATGTGTTGTGTTTGTCTGCGCTTGTGTTGGTTGGTCTTAGTTTTCTCTGTATTGAGTTGTCTGTCCTGTAGGCTATTTTCTGTCCTTGCTTTCTGAATATGTTACCTATTTCTAGGTTGCTTTGTTGCTGTAAATGAGAGTGTATCGTTTGCTTGTGGTTATGGGTGCTTGTGGTTCATACGCGTGCTTGTGTGTGTGTGTGTGTGTGTGTGTGTGTGTGTGTGTGTTCTGTGTTCGTGTTACGTGTGTTATGTTCTTTGTGTCTGTGTCTGAGTTTGTAAAGTAGTGAAAAATTGTATGTTTTAGTGTGCTGGATGTCCTCTTTATTTTTGTTTTAATTTCGTGAATGAGTTTTTTCTATAATATTTGTGTGTCATAGCCATTCTCTATAGCTGTTCGTTTGGTTGCTTGTAATTTTTTTTGTAGCTGTCTTCACTGAATGGAGTTTTGTTCAGTCTGCGCAGCCAGTTTGCCCGCAGTCAGGTGATTTGCAATGAATGTAATGAGGAAACCAGTAAGAGTAAGTGAAACATATTGCAAACACACACACACACACACACACAATCTTACAAACAATATTAGTTAATGTTAGGTATAAGCGTAACAAGCCCAGTCGTAAATATGTTCTACATTAAGTTATATGTGGTGGAAGACGAGTAACTGTGAAGCAAAAAACTGCAGTAAACTGCATAAAATCTAGGAAATCCACAGCATGTGGTAACAAGATTTATATGAAAAATCTTCTCTGTTTTCCAAAGATTTAAATCCTGTCTTAAAAACTTAAAATTATACGTACAGAAGTAGTAGAAAGCATTTTTCATGTTTTCTGGATGATAACAAAAAACCCATTGATGATGCTGAAAGCTCGGCGAAACGTGTCTGGGGAGTAAAAGTAAAAATAAAAATTGTGTTTTGCTCACCAATCACCCTCTTCAAACACGAACCTATTTGTTGACAAACAGGGACAAAAGAGCTTCCACCTCAAAATAAAATTAGTGTTTAATTTTATGCTTTTCTAACTAATTCTGGTATCAGACTCTACAGAAAGCGGAAGCTCGTGGGGACACAATATCCTCGCATCGGCTGTGAGCGGTAAGCGAAATGTCGATGAGTTTCTGACGTCCATGTCCATTCTCCATGAAAAACAACTCGCCGAACAGTAGCATGTAGAGGGGGAAGATCATAAAGTTCAGGTCTCGTTGACGCCATTGTCCTACATGCCAATTTACGACATGCGGTACGTTCATTCGAAACCGTAGCGGTTAACCAGCCGCGCACCCGCTTGGGGCTTGTTACAGCACCTGCATACCGCATTGGGAACGCCGAGTACGCGGTGACCTGAACATTCGATCTACGGTTTGGTTTCCCGCCCCACGAATGACGCGAGCGGGCGCCGCCAGTCAGCGGCGGCGAGCGAGCGACAAACCAGGGCGATAAATTACTGATCGCAGTAAAGAGCGCAGAGTGGTAGCGATAGAGTGGTACCGCTTGGAAACTACACGCAAAGCGCATATTTAGCTCCGTCCATTGACATTCAGTGTCACAACCGTTCCGGGTGTTTAATGTAACATGAGTTTACTTAGACAGCTTAGTAAGTTTGAGCTTCAAAATCAGGCACGCCGCAAGCTTAAATCACACTGCAAGGGGTACATTTAATAAATATGACCCATTAAAAATATCTGGGAGACACTGTGAGCTGTTTTTAAAATAATTGAAAAGCCACGATAGCTTCAATCGTTTATTAGATGACCGGTTTAAGCACTCTGAAGGTGCCGTCATCAGATCTGTGAAGGTGTAACATAACAGGTTTGAGGGAGGGCTTACACGAGTTAACTACACTCCTGGAAATTGAAGTAAGAACACCGTGAATTCATTGTCCCAGGAAGGGGAAACTTTATTGACACATTCCTGGGGTCAGATACATCACATGATCACACTGACAGAACCACAGGAACATAGACACAGGCAACAGAGCATGCACAATGTCGGCACTAGTACAGTGTATATCCACCTTTCGCAGCAATGCAGGCTGCTATTCTCCCATGGAGACGATCGTAGAGATGCTGGATGTAGTCCTGTGGAACGGCTTGCCATGCCATTTCCACCTGGCGCCTCAGTTGGACCAGCGTTCGTGCTGGACGTGCAGACCGCGTGAGACGACGCTTCATCCAGTGCCAAACATGCTCAATGGGGGACAGATCCGGAGATCTTGCTGGCCAGGGTAGTTGACTTACACCTTCTAGAGCACGTTGGGTGGCACGGGATACATGCGGACGTGCATTGTCCTGTTGGAACAGCAAGTTCCCTTGCCGGTCTAGGAATGGTAGAACGATGGGTTCGATGACGGTTTGGATGTACCGTGCACTATTCAGTGCCCCCTCGACGATCACCAGTGGTGTACGGCCAGTGTAGGAGATCGCTCCCCACACCATGATGCCGGGTGTTGGCCCTGTGTGCCTCGGTCGTATGCAGTCCTGATTGTGGCGCTCACCTGCACGGCGCCAAACACGCATACGACCATCATTGGCACCAAGGCAGAAGCGACTCTCATCGCTGAAGACGACACGTCTCCATTCGTCCCTCCATTCACGCCTGTCGCGACACCACTGGAGGCGGGCTGCACGATGTTGGGGCGTGAGCGGAAGACGACCTAACTGTGTGCGGGACCGTAGCCCAGCTTCATGGAGACGGTTGCGAATGGTCCTCGCCGATACCCCAGGAGCAACAGTGTCCCTAATTTGCTGGGAAGTGGCGGTGCGGTCCCCTACGGCACTGCGTAGGATCCTACGGTCTTGGCGTGCACCCGTGCGTCGCTGCGGTCCGGTCCCAGGTCTACGGGCACGTGCACCTTCCGTCGACCACTGGCGACAACATCGATGTACTGTGGAGACCTCACGCCCCACGTGTTGAGCTATTCGGCGGTACGTCCACCCGGCCTCCCGCATGCCCACTATACGCCCTCGCTCAAAGTCCGTCAACTGCACATACGGTTCACGTCCACGCTGTCGCGGCATGCTACCAGTGTTAAAGACTGCGATGGAGCTCCGTATGCCACGGCAAACTGGCTGACACTGACGGCGGCGGTGCACAAATGCTGCGCAGCTAGCGCCATTCGACGGCCAACACCGCGGTTCCTGGTGTGTCCGCTGTGCCGTGCGTGTGATAATTGCTTATACAGCCCTCTCGCAGTGTCCGGAGCAAGTATGGTGGGTCTGACACACCGGTGTCAATGTGTTCTTTTTTCCATTTCCAGGAGTGTATATACCTTACAATTATTACAGGAAAGTCACTATAAAGTGACAGTAGTATGTACAGGTGATGTATGCGCAAATGTGGGCTTGGCATGGGTATGTGACAAGCAGTTATAGTAAAGTTGTGTTTTAGTAGTAATGAGTGGTTATACCGTGGGACTGTGTGTGCGCTGCTTGGACGGCGCTATCTGGTGGCCGGTTGTGAACCGGTAGAATCACAGCAGGCGGAATAGGGCTGTGATGATGCCGACCGGTGTTGGGCGAGCAGTGGTAGTTTCATCTGGTGACTTCAGTTTTATATTTTACGGAAAGAACGACCATGAGAGGAGTTTTTTATATTTTTATTGGTTGTGACAATGATTTTATCAGATGGTCTGCCTCATATGCCCTGATGTCCACACGGTTTTATAAATGTTAATCCACGTTTCAGGTAGGTGGTTCTGTAATAATTGTAAGGTATATAGTTAACTCATGTAAGCCCTCCCTCAAACCTGTTACGTTATACCTTCACAGATCTGATGATGGCACCTTCAGAATGCTGAAACCGGTCATCTAATAAATGATTGAAGCGATCGTGGCTTTTCAATTATTTTAAAAACAGAGTGATCGCCCCATGACACACAATGTGTTCACTGCAAAACTATGAGCTGTACTCTGACGGTGCACGTACCACTAGAAGAACATGAGAATGAAGTTGAGAGCCAGAAATAACGGGTGGTTATAATTAAACTTTCCCTATTTAACACGATATAACACCGAAACTAATTACCGTACGAGGGCTAAACTTGGTAGCATTAATGTCAAGGACGTGGGGAAGAGAAATAATGCAGAATCCATTCACGTCAAACAATTTAATGTGCTGCTGCGGTAAATAATACCATTTCATACCGGTAACATTACTATAAAAAAGTGCGCCCGACAGAGTGCCCATCAGTGTCCAGAAACGTCTGAAAGCGTAGGACTGCATTCTGCACTGCAGAACGAAGCATGTCCGTTGTTATGCTGGCTACCTCTCTTGATATGCTCCGCTTCAGATCAGCATATGTGTGAATATTCCCCTGGTAAACCCTGTCCTCCAGGTAGTCCCACAACCAGAAATCACACGGAATGAAATCAGATGGTCGTGCCGGCCAACCATTTGGAAACGATTGGCGGATATGAAACTTCCTGGCAGATTAAAACTGTATGCCCGACAGAGACTCGAACTCGGGACCTTTGCCTTTCGCGGGCAAGTGCTCTACGATCTGAACTACCGAAGCACGACTCACGCCCGGTCCTCACAGCTTTACTTCTGCCAGTATCTCATCACCTACCTTCCAAACTTTACAGAAGCTCTCCTGCGAACCTTGCAGAACTAGCACTCCTGAAAGAAAGGATATTGCGGAGACATGGCTTAGCCACAGCCTGGGGGATGTTTCCAGAATGAGATTTTCACTCTGCAGCGGAGTGTGCGCTGATATGGAACTTCCTGGCAGATTAAAACTGTGTGCCCGACCGAGACTCGAACTCGGGGCCTTTGCCTTTCGCGGGCAAGTGCTCTACCATCTGAGCTACCGAAGCACGACTCACGCCCGGTCCTCACAGCTTTACTTCTGCCAGTATCTCATCTCCTACCTTCCAAACTTTACAGAAGCTCTCCTCTCATTCTGGATTGGCGGATAATTCGATCGTTTCCCAATGTGCTTCCGAGAAGCAGGTGAACTCCAAGAACGATGTGCGGTGGGTTCCCACCTTGCTTGAAATCAGATGAGTTCAATGCGTCTCTCTCCTGTAGGGCGGATACGACACGCTAGCGAAACATGTCGCAGTAACGCTGGCCAGTCACTAAACGCCCTTGAGCTCCAACCTTTCCAAAAAAGAGTTGGCGAATGATGACCTTAGCCCAGAAGCCACACCATACCGTGACATGTTCACCATACAGAGTAACTTCATGCACAGTGACTGGAGGTGAAGATTCCCACATTCAGCAATTCTGTGTGTTCACCTCACCCGTCAGAGAACAATGAGCTTCGTCTGTCCATAGGATGGTCCAGAGTCAGCCCACGTCAATTTCAATCCTTGCGAGAAAGTGTAGAGCGAAGTCAACGCGTCGTTGTGCGTTCTGTGGTGCAAGCTGTTGTACGATGTGGATCTTGTACAGATACCATCTGAGAATCGTTCGAAGCACCTTCCGGAGAGTGGACCACGGAATGTTCGACTGTCGTGACACAGCACACGTACTGCCAGACGATCGGTAATTGTGCGCAGAGTTCTCTGCCATGGCAGCAGCGATAGCGTCAACCACTTGTGGTGAAACCGGTCGTCGGCCTCTTTCCAGAGCGACGCCCAGTTCTCCAGTTCATTCGAACTTCATCACCATTCCCAGAATGAGATTTTTCACTCTGCAGCGGAGTATGCGCTGATACGAAACTTCCTGGCAGATTAAAACAGTGTGCCAGACGAGGTACTGGCGGAAGTAAAGCTGTAAGGACGAGGCGTGAGTCGTGCTTGGATAGCTCAGTTGGTAGAGTACTTGCCCGCGAAAGGCAAAGGTCCCGAGTTCGAGTCTCGGTCCGGCCAGGAAGTTTCTTCGTCACCATTGTCCGCACTGCAGGAAGAGAAGGAGGACCCTACCGTAATCGCTTCAGCCAGCGATATTCTCAAAGTGCAGCTGCAACATTACTGTTGCTTCGACAATAAAGCTTCACCAATATTGCCATCCTCCTTTTGTCCAAGCTCATATTGGAACGTCAGCAGGTGCACTGAGACCGGTCAGGTGTGTGCATCTATTAATCACGATGACTGATCACAGCACCTGGTGGCCATAGTTGGAACTGGATGGTGGCTCTGTGACGCATGGAAATCATGCTCCACATACTCTGGACATTAGTGCTACCTAGTATAGTTCTCGTACAATAATTAGTTTCCGTGGTATAACGTGTTAAATATGGAAAGTTTAATTGTAACCACCTGGTATACCTTTCGCAAGATCGGCGTCAGCAAATCTGATCCGACTACACACCCCGAAAATACTGGTAGTTGCAACATGGTACATTTCAGCAGAGCATGGGTATCCAGTATGATATAAATCTGTCTACGCAGACATAGTTGACAAGGCGCCAAACGAAGCATGTACGTTTAGTACAGGTTGTTAGAAAAATTGTGAGCATATGGGGTTGCTATTCTGTCATTCTGCACAACGGATTAATCTGAGATGCACCCTTTACCCTATGTCTCCTGAAAGATGCAATTACCACTTCCATACTAGTACAGAAATCAGACAGACGCTAACGTTCTAAAGAGAAATGCTTGAAAAACTTTCAGCAATAAATATCTTCTGGAGTCGTCTGCTGTAAGGAAATGACACAAAAATTCACAAAATGTCTTACGTAACTGGTGGGATACTTGGGTACTGGAGTAGTGTTAGTTAGTGTAAAAAAAACATGAAACTGACGAAAATTATTATTTATTTTGCAAAAATTCTGAGAAAACACAATGGCACTTTTAGTTATGAACTTAACAAGTTATTTCCGGGTTCTTTTTCGAATGTGAAGTTACCTCTTAAGGATAGGATTCCCTAATGAAACTTCTATACAAAGTTTAAGATTGTTATTGACTTGGCAGAATGGCTGAGAGCCACACCTACTCAACTTGAATAATTATCCGTTAGAATGTTGCTAGGTACGGTCGACGCTCTCGCGTGTGAAATGCAGTGATACAGTGAAGGGTCCTGTTGTGGAGGAAATATGGGGCTCGCAATATCTGTAGCGCACAATACCGTAAGCTGCGATGACTGCTGTCTGCGCCACTCGCTGCTGAGAAATAAGATAACTCTCGTTCAATCTGGAGTGATCTTCGCCAATCAAACTCTCCCTACGCCTTGATGAAGTCAGGGAGTCCTATTTACCCCTACTCTAACTATTGGTGTGGTACACCGGTCAGATAACCAGTCCACCGCGATGCCACTCAAACATTCGCTCGTAGGCGTTTAACTATAGCTCTGTCCGTTCACACCGAATAATAAGTGTGGTGGCCAACACAGTAAACAATGCTTAATCGCAAGGACTCAATATAGAGTCGCCCTCCGATTCGCTCTCGACAGAGGTGCTCTCCCAGTGAAGTACTGAGGAGAGACTTGTTCCTCGCTCTTTGAGTACACGTACGAGCGCGCACGCTCTCGTTACGTGTTCTCGCTCCAAGAGCGACAATGGAACAGCCCCTCTCCACGCCAGACGTGAAGGGGTATATCTTTCGGGCTCTTCCATTACTTCTTCAGCTCAAGGTGTCAGAAATAGCGTTGCTCTTCTAAAACGGGTGAACGACGTTTCGTTTAAGGCGACCAATCCGGAAATCTATAGCATTGGCGTTTGGCGTTTGCTGTCTCCCTGTGAAAATCTCTGAGACAGCGTGCTACGTGTAAAGAATGCGTAGGCTGACCGCTCCCATACAATGTAGCGGAATTTGTTTTTAAGCCGAACGTGGGGTCGTTCCCTCTTTCACTCAGGCACACGGTGTCCGCTCCACGGGCGGCCGCCAGCTGACGTAGATAGCTCCCTGTGAAAACCTCTGAAGGGAACGGTGTCCTGGTGTGTGGTGTTTGCCTCTCCCAAACTAAAAGCTTTTGTGACCGTCGTGTCTTGAATGTGTGTGTGTACGCCAGCCTCGAGTATTTCAGCAATGGAGCGCATTTGCGATTTACTAGTTATCTTGCATATTGTTTACATGAATTCATACAACATTGACTTTATCTTATCGAGTTTGGATTCGAATGAAGGGTATAGATGTGCAGAATATGATTGTGAGGACAGAATATGTAAGCAATGAAGGTCAGGAGACCACGTCATCTTACAATGTGTTACAGGTGTAGCTCTCCCAGCTCACCTGCATAGTGCAAACACACAGTCGTCCCGAAACAGCTGCTAATGCGGAGGTAACAAATCAGACTCTTAAGGAAACATGTAAGTTCAAATGGTTCAAATGGTTCTGAGCGCTATGGGACTTAATTTCTGAGGTCATCAGTCCCCTAGAACTTAGAACTACTTAAAACTAACTAACCTAAGGACATCACACACATCCATGCCCGAGGTAGGATTCGAACCTGCGGCCATAGCGGTCTCGCGGTTTCAGACTGTAGCGCCTAGAACCGCTCGGCCACCGTGGCCAGCGAAACATATAAGTACATGGGCATTCTCCAGTAACGGTAAGGCTGAGATCCAGAAGAAGTTTCCTTCATACCACTTCAGTCTTGCAAACAACAGTTGCTACACCAATAGAGCAATTGTGTGAGAACAACCCCATCTGCCCTCTACTTTCGGAAAGGTTCCCGGATTAGAATGAAAATTGGCTTCTATGGAGGTCACACAATCATCTTCAGGAGTAATTTTCATAATTGGCACTTCCCTGTGGACACCACAAACCGTGACCGCTTGGAACCACAGGTCACAGAACACCTACCGGATTGTCCACATGCCCTCTATCTTGCGGAGAAGATCTTTTGCTTATGACACTGAGCTCAGTCACAGTCGGTAGATTTTGGTCAGTAGCAGTGTAGCTTGACTGTTCTCTCTTTCACTTCCCTTTGATGGCAGTAACGATGTACTATATTTGTTTTTGACACTAATAATAGAATAAATTTCTTTATTTCCTTCTATGGTTACATAATTTTAGGTCCTCAGACTACCTGTTTTGGTCAGCAATGTATGTCAGTAATACTTTCTGTTATGCCTATTTTATTGTTTTAGGCTGTAGACACTCCTAGACAATCCACTAGCTGTAGGTGTATTTTTCTCATGTTTTGCTGCACATCTGAAGATGTCGTTGCTGACAACCTAACATTTTGTGAGCGTGGCCGGAAATAAAGAAATTTTTCTTTCTGGATCACTGTTCGACCATGTCGTAGCTTGTGTAAATAATAATACTTAGAAAGAATAACAACTGCAAAGTTTTGGAGGAAGGTATCTGGGAGTCCTGAAATCAGAGGACGAGGAAGTACGACAGACTAACGAACCAGATAAACATAAGTACAGAAATGTATCTGAAGTTTCATTTGAAAGGTGACTGCTTGAGTGATATTAAACTCCTGTTACTTGAACCATCTTCACTCTGCTAGTGCTACCACTGGCTTCAGCAGACAAAGCGTACTACAACGAAAGTACTCATATACTACCGATATACATACATTAAAAAAAGGTTTCCATCACTTCGGTTCCGAGAGTTCCAGAGCCTGTACAGAAAATTGAAACAGAGTTAAACATAAACATAGTTTCCGCTCTTTTTATTGCTTATGAAAACCACATATTGCATATTGTACCATCATACAGCGAGACCTTCGGAGGTGGTGGTCCAGACTGCTGTACACACCGGTACCTCTAATACCCAGTAACAAGTCCTCTTGCATTGATACATGCCTGTATTCGTCGTGGCATACTATCCACAAATTCATCAAGGCACTGTAGTTCCTGATTGTCCTACTCTCTACTGCGATTCGGCGTGGATCCCTCAGAGTGGTTGGTAGGTCACGTCGTCCATAACAGCCCTTTTCAATCTATCCCAGGCATGCCCGATAGGGTTCATGTCTGGAGAACATGCTGGCCATACAAGTCGAGCGATGTCGTTATCCTGAAGGAAATCATTCACAAGATGTGCGCGATGGTGGCGCGAATTGTCTTCCATGAAGACGAATGCCTCGACAATATGCTGCCGACATGGTTGCACTATCGGTCGGAGGATGGCATTCACGTATCGTATAGCCGTTACGGCGCCTTCCATGACCACCAGCGGCATACGTCGGCCCCACATATTGCCATCCCAAAACATGAGGGAACCTCCACCTTGCTGTACTGGCTGGATAGTGTGTCTAAGGCGTTCAACCAGGCCGTGCTGCCTCCAAACACGTCTCCGACGATTGTCTGGTTGAAGGCATATGCGACACTCATCGGTGAAGTGAATGATGCCAATCCTGAGCGGTAAAAATGCGGACACGATCGAACCACGTTATAGACCTTCTAGGCTTGTTTGAACTACATACAACACGAGCCGTGTACCTGCTTCCTGGTGGAATTACTGGAACTGATAGCCTGTCAGACCCCCTCCGTCTAATAGGCGCCGCTCATACACCTTTCCGCGGGGTTAGCGACGACTCTGAACAGTCAAAGGGACTGTGTCTGTGGTACAATATCCACAGTTAACGTTTGTCTTCAAGAGTTGTGGGAACCGGGGTGGTGCAAAACGTTCTTTGATGTGTGTAGGTCACTCTTCTACTGATGAACTCTGTATGAAATATTGAGAAAGTTTTAGGACAGTGCGACCGCAGACGACGGGGAATTTTGTATTATAATATGTTAAGTACGTTCATGGTAAAAGGAAAGCTAATTCGAGTGCAAATGAAAGAGTTAATAACATGAAGTATAAACCAAATATCAGAATGTTAAATATTTATTTCGGGAAAAAGTACAGTTCGAAAGTGTGTTATTTGTTGATTTGTTAGAATAATGTTTTTCTATTGGCCTTTTCTGTTGGAGTTAGAGAATGCTTACAGCAGTCTAAGAAGTCGTACCCCAGCCTTTCAATTGTACGGTGACGTGTAGTACGAACTCTGAAGGAAGTTGTAATTTGCCAGTCTTCGTTGTGCTACAAGTGTTTTAAAGTGAAGGCGTATTTATTCCGGTGTGTTTTTGTAAAAAGTACTGATTTTTAAAGTAATTTTGTGTATGAGAAAAGGTAGTAATTCCGCGTGGCATATTGAGCAGATAGTTCAAAAATGGCTCTGAGCACTATGGGACTTAACATCTGTGGTCTTCAGTCCCCTAGAACTTAGAACTACTTAAACCTAACTAACCTAAAGACAACACACACATCCATGCCCTAGGTAGGATTCGAACCGGCGACCGTAGCAGTCGCGCGGTTCCGGACTGAGCGCCTAGAACCGATAGAGCAGATAGGTGACTAAAATCTTAAGTGCATTAGACACCGATAAACTTAATAGAATGGCGAGCATTTTCATTTAAGAACAATCCGTGGTTAGCAGCTGTTCAGATTTCGTGAAATACGTTACCATGAATTTGCTAACGTGAATGACAGGGTTTGTGCGTGACTGTGATAAGATTAGCACGGGCTCGGCAGTGAACGTGTACATTATCAAGGTTCAGAATACACCGAAGTTTTGCCAGTATTTTCACTTTTCATTCAAACCTAAGACCTCTTGGAATAGTTACGTTGTATGCAGCCTGGTGCTATTTGCAGTATCGTAGGTTTCTGCTCGGCTTTCCCATCGCCGATCTGCTGCAACGAGATCACAGGCAGGTGCAGGTAATGTAGGAAAGTAACTACGTTGCCGTAACTTGGCCACAGGCAATATTCATCATGCAATCCTAAAATTGGTGCCAAGATCGGAATTAAACATAGCTGTTCTCTAAATTTACATTCAATGCTATCTTGTCGGAAGTTCTCCATCTTGAAAGCTCTTTAAGGGAAATAATAGCATATTTTATGAGTGTACTTTATTTAATAATCAGATGCCTCCCTTGACTGAAATGTGCTGTCTTGTGGTGATTGCGATTTATATTTTATGTGCGACTATTAACTTTTAAAGGTGGGTCTACCCCTGTTAAATTCAACCTTAATAAGACGTTATTCACAACTGTTTCATTACATTTTAAAAGTAAATTCACATAATTGTATAAAGGGCTTCACTCCATTTTCCGATCACGGGGACTACAATTCTGCATCTGAACCACCTCGTCTCACACATCCACTCTACACATTAAAATAAGTTTATTTTGTAGCTACAGGTGAATCTGCTCGTGTTTTATGAACAGAAGTCTGTTCTCAAGACTAACTTTTTCCTCACAGTAGGAGCCGTTAGTAGCTTCACATAGTTTAAATCAAGCTTTTGATTTATTGCTGTTGCTTCGTTCACTGCCCTATAATCGACTGACAACACTTGGAGAGTTAAATGTTTGTTAGATACGTTTGTCCATATTGCACTCCAGTTTCTGTCGGTATTTTTCCGTCCATCCTGTTTACTTCGGATGTATGCAAGTCCGCAACTTTCATGGAAGTGTCTTATCCTGTCCAGCGTGTAAAATATATTCTATGTAATACAGCCAAACCAATTTCAAGATGCGACTGATATACACTACTAGCCATTAAATTTGCTACACCACGAAGATGAAGTGCTACAGACGTGGAATTAAACCGACAGGAAGAAGATGCTGTGATATGCAAATGATTAGCTTTTCAAAGCATTCGCACAACCCTGGCGCTGGTGGCGACACCTACAACGAGCTGACATGAGGAAAGTTTCCAACAGATTTCTCATACACAAACAGCAGTTGACGGCGTTGTCTGGTTACACGTTGTTGTGATGCCTCGAGTAAGGAGGAGAAATACACTCCTGGAAATGGAAAAAAGAACACATTGACACCGGTGTGTCAGACCCACCATACTTGCTCCGGACACTGCGAGAGGGCTGTACAAGCAATGATCACACGCACGGCACAGCGGACACACCAGGAACCGCGGTGTTGGCCGTCGAATGGCGCTAGCTGCGCAGCATTTGTGCACCGCCGCCGTCAGTGTCAGCCAGTTTGCCGTGGCATACGGAGCTCCATCGCAGTCTTTAACACTGGTAGCATGCCGCGACAGCGTGGACGTGAACCGTATGTGCAGTTGACGGACTTTGAGCGAGGGCGTATAGTGGGCATGCGGGAGGCCGGGTGGACGTACCGCCGAATTGCTCAACACGTGGGGCGTCAGGTCTCCACAGTACATCGATGTTGTCGCCAGTGGTCGGCGGAAGGTGCACGTGCCCGTCGACCTGGGACCGGACCGCAGCGACGCACGGATGCACGCCAAGACCGTAGGATCCCACGAAGTGCCGTAGGGGACCGCACCGCCACTTCCCAGCAAATTAGGGACACTGTTGCTCCTGGGGTATCGGCGAGGACCATTCGCAACCGTCTCCATGAAGCTGGGCTACGGTCCCGCACACCGTTAGGCCGTCTTCCTCTCACGCCCCAACGTCGTGCAGCCCGCCTCCAGTGGTGTCGCGACAGGCGTGAATGGAGGGACGAATGGAGACGTGTCGTCTTCAGCGATGAGAGTCGCTTCTGCCTTGGTGCCAATGATGGTAGTATGCGTGTTTGGCGCCGTGCAGGTGAGCGCCACAATCAGGACTGCATACGACCGAGGCACACAGGGCCAACACCCGGCATCATGGTGTGGGGAGCGATCTCCTACACTGGCCGTACACCACTGGTGATCGTCGAGGGGACACTGAATAGTGCACGGTACATCCAAACCGTCATCGAACCCATCGTTCTACCATTCCTAGACCGGCAAGGGAACTTGCTGTTCCAACAGGACAATGAACGTCCGCATGTATCCCGTGCCACCCAACGTGCTCTAGAAGGTGTAAGTCAACTTCCCTGGCCACCAAGATCTTCGGATCTGTCCCCCATTGAGCATGTTTGGGACTGGATGAAGCGTCGTCTCACGCGGTCTGCACGTCCAGCACGAACGCTGGTCCAACTGAGGCGCCAGTTGGAAATGGCATGGCAAGCCGTTCCACAGGACTACATCCAGCATCTCTACGATCGTCTCCATGGGAGAATAGCAGCCTGCATTGCTGCGAAAGGTGGATATACACTGTACTAGTGCCGACATTGTGCATGCTCTGTTGCCTGTGTCTATGTCCCTGTGGTTCTGTCAGTGTGATCATGTGATGTATCTGACCCCAGGAATGTGTCAATAAAGTTTCCCCTTCCTGGGACAATGAATTCACGGTGTTCTTATTTCAATTTCCAGGAGTGTACGTGCCATCACGTTTCCGACTTTCATAAAGGTCGGATTGTAGCCTATCGCGATTGCGGTTTATCGTATCGCAACATTGCTGCTCGCGTTGGTCGAGATTCAATGACTGTAAGCAGAATATGGATTCGGTGGATTCAGGAGGTAATAAGGAACGCCGTGCTGGTTCTCAAGGGCCTCGTATCACTAACAGTCGAGATGACAGGCATCTTATCCGCATGGCTGTAACGGATCGTGCATCCACAACTCGATCCCTGAGTCAACAGATGTGGATTATTGCAAGACACCAACCATCTGCACGAATAGTTTAACGACGTTTGCAGCAGCATGGACTACCAGCTCAGAGACCATGGCTGTGGTTGCCCTTGACGCTGCATCACAGACAGGAGCGCCTGCGATGGTGTACTCAACGACGAACCTGGGTGCACGAATAGCAATACGTCATTTTTTCTGATGAATCCAGGTTCTGTTTACAGCATCATGATGGTCGCATCCGTGTTTGGCGACATCGCGGTGAACGCACATTGAAAGCGTGTATTCGTCATCGCCATACTGGCGTATCACCCGTCGTGATGGTATGGGGTGCCATTAGTTACACGTCTCGGTCACCTCTTGTTCGCAATGACGGCACTTTGAACAGTGGACGTTACATTTCAGATGTGTTACGACCCGTGTCTCTACCCTTTATTCGATCCCTGCGAAACCCTACATTTCAGCAGGATAATGCACGACCGCCTGTTGCAGGTGCTGTACGGTTCTTTCTGGATACAGAAAACGTTCGACTGCTGCCCTGGCGAGGACATTCTCCAGATCTCTCACCAATTGAAAACGTGTGGTCAATGGTGGCCGAGCAACTGGCTCGTCACAGTACACCAGTCACTACTCCTGATGAACTGTGGTATCGTGTTGATACTGCATGGGCAGCTGTAGCTGTACACGCCATCCAAGCTCTGACTTAATTCCCAGGCTTATCAAGGCCGTTATTACGGCCAGAGGTGGTTGTTCTCGGTACTGATTTCTCAGGATCTATGCTCCCAAATGGCGTGAAAATGTAATCACATGGCAGTTCTAGTATAATATATTTGTCCAATGAATACCCTTTTATCATCTGCATTTCTACTTTATAGAGCAATTTTAATTGCCAGTGTTGTTGTTGTGGTCTTCAGTCCGGAGACTGGTTTGATGCAGCTCTCCATGCTACTCTATCCTGTGCGAGCTTCTTCATCTCCCAGTATCTACTGCAACCTACATCCTTCTGAATCTGCTTAGTGTATTCATCTCTTGGTCTCCCTCTACGATTTTTACCCTCCACACTGCCCTCCAATGCTAAATTTGTGATCCCTTGATGCCTCAAAACATGTCCTACCAACCGATCCCTTCTTCTAGTCAAGTTGTGCCACAAACTTCTCTTCTCCCCAATCCTATTCAATACTTCCTCATTAGTTATGTGATCTACCCATCTTATCTTCAGCATTCTTCTGTAGCACCACATTTCGAAAGCTTCTATTCTCTTCTTGTCCAAACTAGTTATCGTCCATGTTTCACTTCCATACATGGCCACACTCCATACAAATACTTTCATAAACGACTTCCTGACACTTAAATCTATACTCGATGTTAACAAATTCCTCTTCTTGAGAAACGCTTTCCTTGCCATTGCCAGTCTATATTTTATATCCTCTCTACTTCGACCATCATCGGTTATTTTACTCCCTAAATAGCAAAACTCCTTTACTACTTTAAGTGTCTCATTTCCTAATCTAATTCCCTCAGCATCACCCGACTTAATTTGACTACATTCCATTATCCTCGTTTTGCTTTTGTTGATGTTCATCTTATATCCTCCTTTCAAGACACTGTCCATTCCGTTCAACTGCTCTTCCAAGTCCTTTGCTGTCTCTGACAGAATTACAATGTCATCGGCGAACCTCAAAGTTTTTACTTCTTCTCCATGAATTTTAATACCTACTCCGAATTTTTCTTTTGTTTCCTTTACTGCTTGCTCAATATACAGATTGAATAACATCGGGGAGAGGCTACAACCCTGTCTTACTCCTTTCCCAACCACTGCTTCCCTTTCATGCCCCTCGACTCTTATAACTGCCATCTGGTTTCTGTACAAACTGTAAATAGCCTTTCGCTCCCTGTATTTTACCCCTGCCACCTTCAGAATTTGAAAGAGAGTATTCCAGTTAACATTGTCAAAAGCTTTCTCTAAGTCTACAAATGCTAGAAACGTAGGTTTGCCTTTTCTTAATCTTTCTTCTAAGATAAGCCGTAAGGTCAGTATTGCCTCACGTGTTCCAACATTTCTACGGAATCCAAACTGATCTTCCCCGAGGTCGGCTTCTACCAGTTTTTCCATTCGTCTGTAAAGAATTCGCGTTAGTATTTTGCAGCTGTGACTTATTAAACTGATAGTTCGGTAATTTTCACATCTGTCAACACCTGCTTTCTTTGGGATTGGAATTATTATATTCTTCTTGAAGTCTGAGGGTATTTCGCCTGTCTCATACATCGTGCTCACCAGATGGTAGAGTTTTGTCATGACTGGCTGTCCCGAGGCTATCAGTAGTTCCAATGGAATGTTGTCTACTCCCGGGGCCTTGTTTCGACTCAGGTCTTTCAGTGCTCTGTCAAACTCTTCACGCAGTATCGTATCTCCCATTTCGTCTTCATCTACATCCTCTTCCATTTCCATAATATTGTCCTCAAGTACATCGCCCTTGTACAAACCCTCTATATACTCCTTCCACCTTTCTGCCTTCCCTTCTTTGCTTAGAACTGGGTTGCCATCTGAGCTCTTGATATTCATACAAGTGGTTCTCTTCTCTCCAAAGGTCTCTTTAATTTTCCTGTAGGCTGTATCTATCTTACCCCTAGTGAGACAAGCCTCTACATCCTTACATTTGTCCTCTAGCCATCCCTGCTTAGCCATTTTGCACTTCCTGTCGATATCATTTTTGAGACGTTTGTATTCCTTTTTGCCTGCTTCATTTACTGCATTTTTATATTTTCTCCTTTCATCAATTAAATTCAATATTTCTTCTGTTACCCAAGGATTTCTATTAGCCCTCGTCTTTTTACCTACTTGATCCTCTGCTGCCTTCACTACTTCATCCCTCAGAGCTACCCATTCTTCTTCTATTGTATTTCTTTCCCCCATTCCTGTCAATTGTTCCCTTATGCTCTCCCTGAAACTCTCTACAACCTCTGGTTCTTTCAGTTTATCCAGGTCCCATCTCCTTAAATTCCCACCTTTTTGCAGTTTCTTCAGTTTCAATCTGCAGTTCATGACCAATAGATTGTGGTCAGAATCCACATCTGCCCCAGGAAATGTCTTACAATTTAAAACCTGGTTCCTAAATCTCTGTCTTACCATTATATAATCTATCTGATACCTTTTAGTATCTCCAGGATTCTTCCAGGTATACAGCCTTCTTTTAGTGCCTCTTTTTAGTGTAGTTATATTCACTGATGTGCCCAGGCCTTGTGGTCGCATATGTTTAATAATTTCTGGTGTTAAACCATTCGGTAGCAGTTTTGCTTCCTTCCGCGATATACACAAAAGTAAAGCACCACATTGCCTTTTAACATCCCGCAGCCCCTATATTCCATCACTCTGCAGTAAGGGTGAAGTTGAAATTTCCTTCTTGAAGGCATTATATTGCCAAATAAAGCAACCAGTTCCAGATATCATCCTATTACCTTTTAGTGTCAGTATTGGTACTACCTTTGCCACATACCATTTTGGAGTAGTCAACGCTCTGTGTCGGCAATAGTTTTCTATTTCCTTGTAATAACTTCCGACATCTGTCTATGATTACTTGTCGCCATTGTTTGATGGTTGATATACATACCTATACCTAGGATGTTATGGGTTCCTGTCTCTTGAAAACTGTAATTATTTCCTAATCTTATTCCCTTTCGTAACATGAAAATCATGGCTTTCTGCACGTTAACTTTAGCACATGCACTGCAGCTGTCAAGTGTTTTAATAACTTCCGTCAGATCTTCTCCGTATTTTACTGCTGTTCGGACACAGTATGAGCTTCACATGCAAAATCTACACAGAAGACATTCTGTGATGATAGTTAGTGATCTACTTTAAAGAAAGGGGATATTACCCAGTAGTGAACATCATCATGGATAATGAACATCTTTACCCAACGGGTCAATTTATATTTATGAAACCTGTCAGTAGACCATTTACCGTAATTCTCGAGCTTAACGAACTGTATAGAATTTTAAAGGAGCTCGCAAATTCTTGACAAAATCCTTTTCCTCTCATTACAATGTAAAAGTACTTGTGATTCATTCTGTCAAACGCTTTCAAGTGAAGAACTAATATATGGCTGCATTCGCTTTCGTTTTGGCGTTGCTCGTATCACTTTTTTATAATCAGTTACAGCCTTTACTATAGGTTTGTCTGGAACAGCGCTTGTCTGGTTGCTGATATGAGGTTTCTCATCACCTGTTTCAGTCTAATCTTCAGTGCTTTGTTTAATATCTTATAACGAGAGATCAAAAGCAGGTGCTTCTGAATTTAGATAGATGTTTCGTTTTCGTCTCTTTTGGGACGAGCACGATTAGCTCTTCTCTAAAATCTCACGGAGTGTAGTCGTGTGTCCAAATACAGTTCATGGCCTCAGTAATATGTTGTTTTATCGTCTCCCTAACATTCCTATAAAGTCGGAGGATACTCCATCTGACAATGCGACTTGTCCTTTGTTGCTTCGCTTATTGATTCAAGAATCTCTTCCTCTGTTAAGGGGCTGCATAGTGAACAATTACATTCTGCAGCGAGCTTGTTTGTTAAAAGTCTCAAAAGACGATACCGTTACGACTTGATACGTAAGACTGTAGTATTAATGCTGTTCATGTTTTGTCTGTCATAAACTAGGTCTGTAAATCTGCTGTATAATTCACGGAGACATGAATAGCAGAAGTGTAAGGAGTTCCCTATCTCTTGTTCCTGCCTTTTTCATCTTGAAAAAGTTATTATAATCTTTCTAACCCCAGGTTTTGCAAGTTTTACTCACTAGTTCAGTGATATTTCCGCCCTTGCTTCGTATGGTTTCGCCATACGCTATGAAATTCGTGTTCTGGTTCTAGGTACAAGAGAATGCTGACATTAAGCTTCTTTAACCCTCGTGTACGTTATATTTGCTGTGGCTGCATCTTGATATAAGTTATGTGACAACAATAGTCAGAGAAAGCGAGAGGCGCATTTTCAGCAGCAACTACGTTTGTTTCTAGTGACCCTGTTAAGTATTCTATCCAGCCTAGTCAATAATGTATATCAGTCAGTATTCATACATCTTTTGGGTTCAGCATGTCATAGGAGCCAAGACTTTCAATGAGCGTATTTAGTTCTGTCTCAAACATTCCCAATTGCTTCGTATATTATTAATCACTGAGAAACAGCCTAAAAAATGAGTTACACTAATAGTGTCCTAGTGATAAGGGGCTGAGCGGCTGATAGTACTGTGGGAGTTGTTTCGTATCAGTGTTGCGGCTGCTGAGCAATGCATAAACATAGTCAGGGATGTTCTTTTTTAATATTAATCACTATAGTCTCCTGCTGTAATTAAATGTTATATTCTTGACTTTACTCAGATGTGAGGCAGTTCCCCCCTTCATCTTACATCCCCACCCAAAAAAGACTTCCTTGTAGCCGGAGTTTAAAAAGGTATAGTAGATGTTTATACAGATTCAAAAAGAATATTGACTAAATTACCTTTGTCTCCGATCATGAACTGCCTCTACAGAAAATTCTTTCTTTCTTTCCTTTGCTTGTGCATTCTTTCCCGTGGATACGCAGGGTCGGCATGGTTAATTGGATGTGGCAATGTTAGTGGAAGAGGTGGCTGGATGCCCTTCCTGCCGCCTCCCATACCCCTCCCCCCTCCCCCAGAATGGAATTAGTGTACCCCAACTGTCTGCGACTAGTGTAATAGTGCGAAAGTGTTCAGATGTCTGCGAGTCGTTTAACTGAGGCGGGACGTGGGGACCAGCACGGTATTCACCTTGGGGGATGTGGAAAACCGCCCTAAAAACCACATCCAGGCTGGCCGGCACACTGGCCGTCGTCGTTAATCTGCCGGGTGGATGCGATACGGGGCTGGCGCGCCTACCCGAGTCCAGGAAGCAGTGCTTTAGTGCTCTCGGCTAACCTGGCGGGTAACTGCCTCTACAGAAAATGTTACACAAAAAATTCAATAGTTCTTAGTGGATGAATAAGAAATTGTTCTCACAAATTCTGCACACTATGTTCAATCAGTTTCTCTCTTCAGCAGTTTATGTGTTCCATAAAGAGCTAGATAGCTATCATGTAACACAGCATGAAAACCCTTGTTAGCTTTATTTCAGCTATCCCTTAGGTTTAGCATTCTTTCAGCACTGCTTGCCATCTGAAAACACTATCACTATCACCTCAGTTTAGCACCACAAAAGAAGGACAAGCATTACCTTTAATTACTGCCTATTCTCTATCTCTGACACACAGTAACACGAAAGATATTAAATAACTTACTACCGAAGGAAACGTCATCACAGTTCTAAGCGTGTGTGCACCCCAGTCAGTGTGTTCGGAGGAAAAGAAGGATGAATTTTGGAAAATCCTAGATGGAGTAACAATGAAAATACCAGACAATGAAAGGGTGAAAAATAGGGGAGATTTAAATGGACATGTTGGTGAGAAGAGGAGTGGGGAAGACAGAATTCATGGTCGATCAAGCTATGGAGAAAGAAATCCAGCAGGGCTCCAGATTGCAGAATACGCTGTATCTTTTGATCTAATGATCGCCAACACCTACTTCAATCATAGAAGAGAACAACTTATAACGCACAGGAGCGGAAATCATAAAAATCAGTTAGACTACTTGTTGTCAAGAAGGAAACACATTAAGGAAATGAAGAATACCAAGTTTACATACAATGAAAGTGTGACTGTGCAGCACAAACTCTTAGTGGCCGATTATGAAATGGTAGTGAGGAAAATACGTAAATGTATCAAGCAAGGAGAACAAAGAATAAAGTGGTGGAAACTGAAAGAAGATTTATTGCGAGAAAAATTCAAGGAAACAGTATTACGAGAAGTGAAATTACCAGAGGATGTACAAGAGTGGTGGAGTTACAGTAGCAATGTAATTGCAAAAGCTGGAAAAGACGTGATGGGTGGGTGCAACACCAGGAAAGGAGGCATGGTACTGGAATGAGGAGGTTCAGAAGACGATAAAAGTGAAAAAAGACGCAAAAAAAACAATGGAACTTAACAGGAAGACAGGAGGATAGCGAAGCCTACAAGACTCCAAAAAAGATGGCATAAAGAGCAGTGACAAAAGTAAAGGTTGTAGCAATGGAAGTGGCGTATGAAGAGCTGGAAAGAAGACAGAACGGCAGGCAACTCCTACGGATTGCTAAAGCAAGAGATAAAACGACCAAGGACATAACATCAGTGAGGCAGATAAAGGATGATTCAGGTGTAGTATTACACGACCTTGAGAAATTCCTGAATAGGGGGTGGGAGTACTTTGAAAGGCTATTGAATGAGGAAAATATACGAGAGAAGTATCAGGATGGAGATATAAATGAAGGAATGACCCAAAGTATAAATAGGAAAGAAGTGGAACACGCAATGAAGAAAATGAAAAATGGGAAAGCCCTATGGGGCAGACCAAATCCCAATAGAAGCATGGAAAACTCTGGGAGAACAGGGAATGTATGTTTTCTGGTATCTAATGCAGGAGATCTGGACTGGAGAAAGAATTCCGCATGCGTGGAGGAGCAGTATATTGGTTCTAATATATAAGGGGAAAGGGGATATCGAAAACTGTGGCAATTATAGAGGGATACAACTGATCTGGGAAAGGATAACTGAGAAGAGGTTGCGTCTAGAAACTGAAGTATGTGAAGAACAGCTTGGGCTTATGCCAGGAAGAGGAACAACGGACTCAATATTTGCACCTAGGCAACCGATGGTGAGGCATAGAGAAGTACAAGCCGAATTGGATATTGCCTTTATCGATCTTGAGTAGACATGTGACAGAGTACAAAGTCAAGAGGTATGGAGATGTCGGAGAAGTAAATGCCTGCAAAAAAAATTTATCAGGGTGGTAGAAGACAAGTATGAAGGAGCAATGGCAAGTCTGGAGCAGTGCAGGTGCAACAAAGGCATTTCCAGTGAGAGTGGCACTACGCCAGGGGTCTGCTCTCAGCCCATATCTCTTTGATCCTGTCATGGACATACTAGTCAAAGATAAAAAAGAAGCCTGTTGTAATCTGTGAATCCACCCAGGAGGCACTTCAAGACAAGCTTGCACAGTGAAGAAAAGCTCTAGAGGAAAGGGGAAAGAGAATTAGCAGGGTGAAAACAGAGAATTAACCAGCAAGGAGACCAACTGACGCTGGTCAACAAATTTAAATACCTAGGCTCTCACATGCAATGTGATGGAGGACTGGAGGCCGAAATACAGCACAGGATAAATAGTGGATGAATGAACTGGAGGAAAGTGAGCGGAGTACTGTGTGATAATAAGGTTAGCTGCAGAATGAAAGGAAAGCTTTACAAGTCTGTAGTGAGGCCTGCGATGCTGTCTAGTGCAGAAACTTGGCCAATTACAAAATCCCAAGAGGAAAAGAAGGAAGTATCAGAAAAGAGAATGTTAAGGTGGATGAGTGGGGTGACACGAAAGGATAGACTAAGGAATGAGTACATCAGAGGAACAGTGAAAATGGGGCCCATAGGGAAGAAGATCCAAGAAAGAAGGCTAAGACGATATGGACCTGTGCAGAGAAGAGGGGAGTACTACGTGGGGAGAAGAATTGAAGACCTAGAAACCGAAGAACCAAGGAGAAGAGGAGGACCGAAACTGAGATGGAAGGACAAACTGGCAGATCACCTATGGAAGAGAGGATGGCTCAGAGAAGAAGCACTGGATAGACCCTTATGGAAGAGAAGGATCCAGCAAAGCAACGCCGACCCCGTATGACGTGGGAAAAGTCTGAGACGGTGATTATGATGATGAAATAATGCAAATAATTAGAAATTCCTTATTCCTTCCTTGATTATGCAAAGGTAAGTCTGTCACTAAAAGTGGTTGTCTCAGAACTAGTTTCGAAAGCGACAGCTATATTACTCTCTCCTAGGCTATTTTTACTGAATTTGAGCAGTTGCTATAAACATCTAACATAGGATACTGAAAACATGTTGTCATATAGATTCAAAATTTGAAATATCAAGTCTCATCGTTTTCCACATAGCAGCAGAATTCTACATTATCATTCGGCCTTGTAACATAAATTATCAATCTCAACAGCTAAATCGATAACTAAATAATTATTTCTGTACATTTTGTGAGTTACTCTCCACTTTCCATCAACATACCTCTTTCATCATTACAACTTCTAAATACATAATGATATAAAGGATGACTAGTGTGAACATAGATAACATTCAGACACCAGCTATAAAATGATTCATACTCTATACATCTTATACCTTATATGAACTGCCATGAACTTACACATATCTTCCTGAACTCAACATCTCAACCCAATATCACCCCTACTTCAATTATAAATTCCTTCATCATCTACTAATCACCTTCATTAATCTTTATAAATAAACAAAATCTCCACAATACTTCATTAATTCTCTACATGTTATATAACCCTCACCAACTTCTTGACATCATAACACTACTTCTCTCTGCATCTCAATATTATTTACATAGACCATTATTTGTCATTTGTATGAAACTATAGATTCTTCTAATTACTGTAAACATCACCTATTATTTAGCTACAATTACTTCCAGTCTGCTTACTCTGTCATAACTCATGAGAAAAAATCTACAAAATAACTTAAAAGTCCTTACTGTCACTAATTAGCTCCTTTCTGTGTTTAAACAGATGTTTACTTTCACGTCTAGTACTAATATTTTTGTAATTTAACTTCCTAACAATTACATAAGCCATGACTTCTTTCATATTTTATATTTACCTACTGTTATCATAATGAGACATACCATATGCATCACTAATTGGTTTTGCTTCCAATGTGTGAACAACCACGATGACTGTAACAACACTATAATTTAAACAGTAACTCCTCCTGTCTATTCCGTATGTTGTCTCAATAACCACTGTTTAATTATTCACCTAGTGAATAAGCCCTGCTATTTTCTTACTTGCTCGATAGTACTTGCTAGGATTGACTAATCATCCAACTAATTCATGGCTGAAGACCTCTTAAATCTATTGACAGGAAAGACAGTAGAGGAGTGAGACTTGGAAGAAAGTCTCAACCAACTGGGGGCAATCCAATCACAACTAGGTATGCAGACAAAAGAGCTGCCTGTTTCCTACAATTTAACTGTCTTGGTCATTCCTTTCACGTGGCTTACCTCTATCTTCATGCGGGTATTATATATGTACCTCCTGAATTTGTACTTCATTGCTACTCCACCTACCATCTCCACCCTCATAATTTCTGGAATCGTTGTAAAATTGACGATCGTTTCCTTGGTTCCTATACCCATACCATCTTCTCATTGTTGGTGGGGTTGCTGACTTCCACAGTGATTTCATTAGCAATTACTTTCTCCTCAGTTTTGCTCACTCGCCCAACTATCTTCCTGCACAAATGTTGTTTCTAACCGCTTACGTACTTCCATCAGTTCATCACTATACTTGACCACGCTTGATGATAAGTTCTCTTGTATTTTTCTACTCAATCTTCTCTTAATGACAGATATCATTATATATTTGGCTAATGGTAGCTCTAAAGTTTTACCCAATTTCCATAAATGTTCTGCAAGCTCTCTCAGGTTACCTCTCCAGTTGTTAAGTGACTTGTGAGCACGCTGCATACTGATGACTCCTTGACCTGTACTTCTTTAGATATACCCTTTCATATTAACTGTTAACTTCTTTCTCCCTCACCCCCATGTTTGACCCTCTGTTCTGCCCATCCCAAACTGAATCTTGTCTTTATTCATGAAACGTGCAGGGAAAGTGCCCTTTAACCATTTCATTGGGTGCAAGGTTCCCTTTGTTGTACAAGAGCCTGGGTATAACTGTTATCACCTTTCACCGTCATAATAACCTTATCCTCCTGCACAGCTAATGCTGCACTACCAATTTTCTTATCAATTTCATCAGTTATAGTTTCTGGTTGTTGGATTTTTGCCTGTAAGCGCTGCATATCCCATGTTATCTTGTTACTTTCTTCGCACTGTTGTAGTATTGTTTAAATTTACAGCCAGTTCAGTTTGCTTAGCCTCTAATCCCCAAACAACAGAATCACATTGCCACTGCCTCTGTGTCACCTTTTCGATCTGTTGGCCAAAATGTGTCTCAGCTTCTTGGACCTTCTCCAATTCTACCTTCACTTTCTTAACATCTTCCTCAATTTTACTTGTCACCTTCTCTTTTGTCTTACCCATATCTTCTTGGAATTGTTTCAGGTCTTGCTCCAGTTTGTTATTTCTTTCATCGAACTCTCTTCATATCTTCCTTAGACCCCTTTAACCGTTTCTTTAAGTGGCAGCCTTGTTATTGTAATACCTTCTGAAATTTTCTTCATTCTTCTGGTCAACTTCTCATGAACTTGTTCACTTATGTTGTCTGTTTTCTGGAAACTTTCATCATTCTTCTAGTCAAAATCTCATAACAGTTTTTCATTTCTCTTGTCTGTTTTCTGGTATCTTTTTTCATTCTTCCAATCAACTTCTCAGAACATTTATTAATTCTTCTGATCAGACTCTGCTTTAGTTTGCCAAATCGATGCCATCATTGATTGCATCTTTTCCCACCTCTCTTCACCTGGATCTTGTTTGTTTTCAGTCGGTTTCATTGGTATCTGAGTATAGGTGGCTGCATGACCTAATGGCCTGTCAACGGACATTCCACAAACACTGATTCCTGAATCATCCCTGTCCTACAGCACTATCTCTTCCTCCCAAACCTCTACCTCCTCGACCTCTCGCTTAATCTTGGTAGACATATTTGGTTATGTACTATACACTATGAAGTAGTATAATACAATCCTTGAGTAACCTAGACACTCCAGACTATCAACAAATTAAATAAACACTGACTGAAGTAACTCAGCTAACCCACATTAATACAATACCTATCACCACTGAATAGAGTAAAAATCAAAAGCCTATCAAAAGCAAATATAAATGCCTACACTCACTCGGTTACACAGAACATCGAAACAGGATACACATCGTAAATCACCGCGCCTATAACCCTGTAATCTATAATGAGAGTGATAGCGTCTTCATTAAAGCTGTTAGTAACTGTTCCATACACAGGCACCTTTTTAGTAACTGTTCCATTCATGTAAACCCGCGTACGCAGGCACCCTATACTTCAGGGCAAGAACTCCGAAATATGTAAAGGTTTCTATTACAGTAATTTGTAATAATGTAAAATATGTATGAAGTTTGATCTGTGTTTTGAAGACAGCCTAAGATTGTTCACTATTGCGGCCGCAGATAATTTCCTCTCAACACTCGACACTAGCACAAGTCGCTATGTTTAACTTTGGCGCAGGAGCGCCTCTGTCTGCAGTGCGTAGGCCCTGCTACCAGCCGAAGAGGCGAGGCCACTGTTGTCCACAGTGTGAAATGGGGCCATGTACATTTGCTGTTTCGTCCTCGCAGTTTTGCAGTCTACCGATGAGTGAAGTTGTCATCACAATAATCCGCTGGTTGGCGACCAGGTGGAGCTGAAGTAGACAGTTTAGAGGTTCGCGACGGCCTCACTGTTACAAACGTGCCCACTTAGAGTCACTGCAGTAACTGTAGAGTGTAGTTTGTCTGCACTGCCCACATTCCTTGCGCACCTGCTGCGATGTTGTGTAGAATCGCTTTGCTGCTCGATGATCTTTGGCAGGGCTGCTATGCGAGTTCGCATGACGATATTCAACAATCAAGCCGAGAAGTTCGATTATCGTCTGTATCACAGTTAACGGGTGCACACTGAACTCCTTGATTTTAATCATTTTAAAAGGCACTTCCAAACATAATATCACTGGAAATCGCTTCTCTGATATTCTCATGATGAATATTTGGCTTAATTCGTCGCGTTAATGTTCACACGTGTCTCTCTTGAGTATTCAGTTTTCATCATTTCTGTTGTCTGAAATGCCGAACCGTTGACTACTACAAGACTCTAATGAATTTTACTGTGTAACGTGGTCATGTCATTTGGTTTTTGTATGTGATAGTTGTGCACATGAGAGAGAGAGAGCAACTCACTTTACTGTTAAACAATATTTGGTCTTGCTGTGGCACAATCTTGGCCTCTGTGCAGTCTGATACGCTTGGTTGAAGTGTGGCAGGTGATGGACGTTTTTAGTACTGCTGTGTCGACTAGTGATTTTATCGGTTGTATGAAGAAAGGACAGCAAGGATGAATATGTCGTATGCAATGAAAGGTGAAAGGGATATAAATTTTCGATAATGTGATTTTTTTTGAAGAGAAGAAGTTTGAGGTAAGATTGAAGCACTGCGCACCTAATTTGCCAGAATAATTATTCTCAGCTAGTTAACTTGCTCAGAGCTGAGAGAAAGACCACCCCACTTCCCTGAGTCATGCATTAACACATTAATTACTGAAGCCATTCGATTTTTATAGAAATTCTCTGTTAACATTGTACTCTCTTAAAATCATTGTTCACTTTGTTAAGTGTAGTATTGTTCAGACCAATGTTATGTGTGAAGATCCTGCGAAGTTTTGCTTCTGCTCTTTGAGTACATGTTTCATTCCAAAATCGTTGTCTTGAGATAGCATTTCATAAGAATAGTTACTCTCCCCACCCCTCTGATTTTCATTATGCATTATCGCATGCAACAGTTTGAATATGTACTGAGAAACAGAATTCTAGCTTAGCCGCTGCCTGCTTGTTGTTTGCTGTTGTGTTTTCGACATATCTGCAACAATGTTGTCTAGACGCGAGGTAGGTGGAAATTCTGATTAGGACCAGATAACTGTTTTACTTCTGATGCGCATTTAATACAAAGACAAGCTACATTCAGATCAGTTCCAGTTCAGTTCAAATTTGGTTCTGTTTAGTCAATGTTCAGCATACGAGTTTAAGTTGGATAACAGTTTATGGGGGCATAGTTTTTCTAATACGTAGATTTTATAGAGTGGCAGGTAAAGTTGGGCTGAAATCCATGCAGAAACAAATGTAGTGGGAGGATTACAACTGTTCAAAACATTGCTTCTTCGCACAGTTTTTAGTTTTGCAGACTACGTTGTTGTACACTGTCGAAAGTTTTATGCGTGTTATTATTCAGTTCCATTCGCAGATTATAGCCACGGTAGCGACGACAAAGTATTGTGTACCAAATTATTGTTCCAGACACAGAATTTTGCAGTTGTTTGTATACCTGTTAATCAAGACGAAATCACGACACAAAATTAAAGGTTATATACTGTAGCCCCCTTCATCAGAAAACCAAACATGCCCTTTAGTGGAAAGCTAAGATGAAACACTGCCAATTGGTTTCGATTTTATTAATCATCGAGTAGCAGCCTAATAAATGAATTATAGGGCCATGGCCTATGGATAGGGGCCTCAACAGCTGTTACTAGTGTGGTAGCTGCTTCGTATCATTTTTCTGGCTGCTGAATAATGCGTTAACACAACCATTGAGGTTCTGTTGTAATCTACATCTACATCTACATTTATACTCCGCAAGCGGAGGGCACTTTGCGTGCCACTCTCATTACCTCCCTTTCCTGTTCCAGTCGCGTATGGTTCGCGGGAAGAAAGACTGTCTGAAAGCCTCCGTGCGCGCTCTAATCTCTCTAATTTTACATCACTTCTATATTCCACTGTACTCAAGCGTTATATTCTTCATTTGACACAAATGTGAGACAGTTATTCCTTTTGCTTGTAATTTCATAATGGTTATATTCACCTTATGTCCCTCTTCGGTATTTTCAAATACTATTTCAATAATTAGCACAAATACATCACAATCAACGCTGTAATGCAATTATAGGTGGCCAGCTCGTTTGGCGCGAAGCGCGTAATCCCGGTAGCATGTAGATACTTCACAAAACACTTCAAAATAAACTCATTTGTCACGACTGGTAACTTTCTGAGGGTCAGCCCGCAGGGTCGGGGACACGCTCAGGTACACAATGAGTATTATATGCGGCCTTCCGCCGTTACACCACGTCCAGCTCTCTTATATCACTCTTAGCAATTTCTCCCTGCACACTGCCAGCCCTACACTTTCTAACAATTGCTGTGTACCTCTGGCGCTCGTGGAATTCTACTCGATATCTAGTCTACCTCGACCTATATAAGAAAAAAACTAAATTTATCTTTGCGTAAGGGGCTGTGGACCCTTACAGACCGAAGAACTGAAATTTGAATATCAGTGGCGGCTCGTGAGTATACATTCTGAGTGCTCAAAAATTTTTTTAATTCAGATAAATTTTAGAGTTTGATATTAGTAGCATCTGATTGTATATCAACTGTGCTTACCAACAAATTTATACAACTACAGCCACTGCCAGTAATAATAACAACATTGTTGTTGTTGTGGTCTTAAGTCCTGAGACTGGTTTGATGCAGCTCTCCATGCTATTCTATCCTGTGCAAGCTTCTTCATCTCCCAGTACCTACTGCAACCTACATCCTTCTGAATCTGCTTAGTGTATTCATCTCTTGGTCTCCCCCTACGATTTTTACCCTCCACGCTGCCCTCCAATACTAAATTGGTGATCCCTTGATGCCTCAGAATATGTCCTACCAACCGATCCCTTCTTCTGGTCAAGTTGTGCCACAAACTCCTCTTCTCCTCAATCCTATCCAGTACCTCCTCATTAGTTATGTGATCTACCCATCTAATCTTCAGCATTCTTCTGTAGCAGCACATTTCGAAAGCTTCTATTCTCTTCTTGTCTAAACTATTTACCGTCCATGTTTCACTTCCATACGTAGCTACACTCCATACAAATACTTTCAGAAATGACTTCCTGACACTTAAATCTATACTCGATGTTAACAAATTTCTCTTCTTCAGAAACGCTTTCCTTGCCATTGCCAGTCTACATTTTATATCCTCTCTACTTCGACTATCATCAGTTATTTTGCTCCGCAAATAGCAAAACTCCTTTACTACTTTAAGTGTCTCATTTCCTAATCTAATTCCCTAAGCATCACCCGACTTAATTCGACTACATTCCATTATCCTCGTTTTGCTTTTGTTGATGTTCATCTTATATCCTCCCTTCAAGACACCATCCATTCCGTTCAACTGCTCTTACAGGTCCTTTGCTGTCTCCGACAGAATTACAATGTCATCGGCAAACCTCAAGGTTTTTATTTCTTCTCCATGGATTTTAATACCTACTCCGAATTTATCTTTTGTTTCCTTTACTGCTTGCTCAATATACAGATTGAATAACATCGGGGAGAGGCTACAACCCTGTCTCACTCCCTTCCCAACCACTGCTTCCCTTTCATGTCCCTCGACTCTTATAACTGCCATCTGGTTTCTGTACAAATTGTAAATAGCCTTTCGCTCCCTGTATTTTACCCCTGCCACCTTTAGAATTTGAAAGAGAGTATTCCAGTCAACATTGTCAAAAGCCTTCTCTAAGTCTACAAATGCTAGAAACGTAGGTTTGCCTTTCCTTAATCTTTCTTGTAAGGTAAGTCGTAAGGTCAGTATTGCCTCACGTGTTCCAGTATTTCTACGGAATCCAAACTGATCTTCCCCGAGGTCGGCTTCCACCAGCTTTTCCATTTGTCTGTAAAGAACTCGTGTTAGTATTTTGCAGCTGTGGCAACATTAATAATAAAAATAATAATAACACAAAATCCCGGATGGAATGTAACAGTATTATGCAAAGGATAGTTGCTGCTAACCGTGCAGCGGTGATACCGAGTCGCAGATAGGCACCATAAGAAGGCTGCCACAAAATAAGCTTTCGGCCAACAAGGCCTTTGTCAAAAATAGACAAGAGGCACACACAGACCCGCGCACACCCAACTCACACACACATCACTGCAGTCTCGGACAGCCGGAGCCACACCGTAGTGTGTAATAATAATAATAGTAAGGAGAAGATGAAAAACTTATCTGGAAAAAGAAAGAAATGATTTTGTGAAATTTTGTTGTTTTCTACATAATTAAGTAGAGGTTAGGACAATAACGAAAAAATGTGTAAGCCTTCACAACTCTCCATTTTGCATTTTTATGTGGGTGGGAGTTTTTTCCTTTCCATTTTTTCGGAGAAATGTACAAGATCCCTCAGCGATGTATTAGTTCACGGATTAACTTCCAGGCTGAAAATCAGATCTTCTTACGGTGCACCCACACAATAACTTGTGCTAATAGTACACTTCCCTCTTAAAAGTTCGCTTCTAGTCACGCTTATTTGATTTCATCAAGCTCTTAATCAAAGGATCAGTTCTCGGAGGCCCCTAGTTCCTTTCTGGCTAACTTTTCCTGGTGATTTATTTTTCTGTTCCCAGAATGAGATTTCCACTCTGCAGTGCAGTATGCGCTGATATGAAACTTCCCGGAAGATTAAAGCTATGTGCTGGACCGAGACTCAGATTTGAGACCCTCGCCTTTCGGGGACAAGTGCTCTACCAACTGAGTTACTCAAGCACGGCTCATGAGGTGTCCTCACAGCGTTACTTTTCAGTTAGCATTTAAGACAGGTACAACATAGTTCCTGATTACTCTGTACACAAAAGTTGATTCCCGCAGAGTAAGCAACCAACTTCAACACAAAGTGCCGTTTGTGGACATAATTAGGCTCAAGTAGTAATTAATGCCTACCAACGTGGTCATTTGACAGGAATAAAATGAGACGCAGCGATCCAGAAGGGCCTGAAGCACACCGCCGTCGATCACACATTTTGTATCTCTCCTGGTAGGCTGCGCGTGGGTCTGCCCCTGTAAACTGAAGGGTAGGCCGAATGTAGGAAGTGAGTAGGAGCAGGAAAAGGTGAAATGACTCGGTGTTGTAGTTGTGGTCTTCAGTCCTGAGACTGGTTTGATGCAGTTCTCCATGCTACTCTATCCTGTGCAAGCTTCTTCATCTCCCAGTATCTACTGCAACCTACATCCTTCTGAATCTGCTTAGTGTATTCATCTCTTGGTCTCCCTCTACGATTTTTACCCTCCACACTGCCCTCAAATGCTAAATTTGAGATCCCTTGATGCCTCAAAACATGTCCTACTAACCGATCCCTTCTTCTAGTCAAGTTGTGCCACAAACTTCTCTTCTCCCCAATCCTATTCAATACCTCCTCATTAGTTACGTGATCTACCCACCTAATCTTCAACATTCTTCTGTAGCACCACATTTCGAAAGCTTCTTGTACCAAACTAGTTATCGTCCATGTTTCACTTCCATACATGGCTACACTCCATACAAATACTTTCAGAAACTACTTCCTGACACTTAAATCTATACTCGATATTAACAAATTTCTCTTCTTCAGAAACGCTTTCCTTGCCATTGCCAGTCTACCTTTTATATCCTCTCTACTTCGACCATCATCGGTTATTTTACTCTCTAAATAGCAAAACTCCTTTACTACTTTAACTGTCTCATTTCCTAATATAATTCCGTCAGCATCACCCGACTTAATTTGACTACATTCCATTATCCTCGTTTTGCTTTTGTTGATGTTCATCTTATATCCTCCTTTCAAGACACTGTCCATTCCGTTCAACTGCTCTTCCAAGTCCTTTGCTGTCTCTGACAGAATTACAATGTCAATGGCGAACCTCAAAGTTTTTACTTCTTCTCCATGAATTTTAATACCTACTCCGAATTTTTCTTTTGTTTCCTTTACAGATTGAATAACATCGGGGATAGGCTACAACCCTGTCTTACTACTTTCCCAACCACTGCTTCCCTTTCGTGCCCCTCGCCTCTTATAACTGCCATCTGGTTTCTGTACAAATTGTAAATAGCCTTTCGCTCCCTGTATTTTACCCCTGCCCCTTCAGAATTTGAAAGAGAGTATTCCAGTTAACATTGTCAAAAGCTTTCTCTAAGTCTACAAATGCTAGAAACGTTGGTTTGCCTTTTCTTAATCTTTCTTCTAAGATAAGTCGTAAGGTCAGTATTGCCTCACGTGTCCCAACATTTCTACGGAATCCAAACTGATCTTCCCCGAGGTCGGCTTCTACCAGTTTTTCCATTCTTCTGTAAAGAATTCGCGTTAGTATTTTGCAGCTGTGACTTATTAAACTGATAGTTCGGTAATTTTCACATCTGTCAACACCTACTTTCTTTGGGATTGGAATTATTATATTCTTCTTGAAGTCTGAGGGTATTTCGCCTGTCTCATACATCGTGCTCACCAGATGGTAGAGTTTTGTCAGGACTGGCTCTCCCGAGGCTATCAGTAGTTCAAATGGAATGTTGTCTACTCCCGGGGCCTTGTTTCGACTCAGGTCTTTCAGTGAATGACTCGGTACTGCGTCTAAATTTAACCTTTACTATAGGAAGAATTAGGATTACATTATGTTTACGTAACTTTGACTGAAGTGCAAAGCTGTACGTCAAGTTACACTGGCAAAATCTGTAGTGGCTCGCCCACTATGAAATCGAAACATCGTTGCTTGGTCGTCTACTCGGAATCAAATGGGCTGAACCTGGAGCGGCGCCAGTAGAGCTGCACGGCGCCGGCTAGAGGGCGCTGTCGTCGGTGTGGATCTCCCGCTCTCGTAGTGCCTGCCTAAGAACTTGTTCCTACGCCGTGGCATCGTAGCTATCGATACCACACCACATTTAACTGAATATGGAGAGAAGCCAGTGATACAGCTTGTCGTGAATTTTCATATATGCAATGTGCACCTACAGCACAGATAAACCTGATTCACCATAACATAAACAGATTTCAAAAGCATGAATAAATTTCGAAATCTCAGAATCGACGGTGATGTGCTTTCGGGAGTTTATGATTCTCAGCGCCTTAAATGGATTACTGTATCATAAAATTCATAACTTAATATACACTACTGGCCATTCAGATACCTACACCACAAAGATGACGTGCTACAGACGCGAAATTTAACCGACAGGAAGAAAATGCTGTGATATGCAAATGATTAGCTTTTCAAAGCAGTCACGCAAGTTTGGCGCCGGTAGCGTCACCTACAACGTGCTGACATGAGGAAAGTTTCCAACCGATTTCTCATACACAAACAGCAGTTGACCGGCGTTGCCTGGTTAAACGTTGTTGTGATGCCTCGTGTAAGGAGGAGAAATGCGTACCATCACGTTTCCGACTTTGATAAAGGTCGGATTGTAGCCTATCGTGACTGCGGTTTATCGTATCGCAATATTGCCGCTCGCGATGGTCGAAATCCAATGACTGCTAGCAGAATATGGAATCGGTGGGTTCAGGAGGGTAATACGGAACGTCATGCTGGATCCCAACGGCATCGTATCACTAGCAGTCGAGATGACAGGCATTTTATCGGCATGGCTGTAACGGATCGTGCAGCCACGTCTCGATCCCATAGTCAAAATTTGGGAACGTTTCCAAGACAACAACCATTTGCACGAACAGTTCGACGACGTTTGAATCAGCATGGACTATCAGCTCGGAGACCATGGCTGCGGCTACCCTTGACGCTGCATCACAGACAAGAGCGCCTGCGATGGTGTACTCAACGACGAACCTGGGTGCACGAATGACAAAACGTCATTTTTTCGGATGAATCCAGGTTCTGTTTACAGCATCCTGATGGTCGCATCCGTGTTGGTCACATAGCGGTGAATGCACATTGGAAGCGTGTATTCGTCATCGCCATACTGGCATATCACCTGGCGTGAAGGTATGTTGTGCCATTGGTTACACGTCTCGGTCACCTCTTGTTCGCATTGACGGCACTTTGAACAGTGGACGTTACATTTCAGATGTGTTACGACCCGTGGCTCTGCCCTTAATTCAGTCCTTGCTAAACCATAGATTTCAGCAGGATAATGCACGACCGCATGTTGCAGGTCCTGTACGGGCCTTTCTGGATACACAAAATTTTCGATTGCTGCCCTGGTCAGCACATTCTCCAGATCTCTCACCAATTGAAAACGTCTGGTCAATGCTGGCCGAGCAACTGGTTCGACACAATACGCCAGTCAGTACTCTTGATGAACTGTGGTATTGTGTTGAAGCTGCATGTGCAGCTGTATCTGTACACGGCATCCAAGCTCTGTTTGACTCAATGCCCAGGTGTATTACGGCCGTTATTACGGCCAGAGGTGGTTGTTCTGGGTACTGATTTCTCAGGATCTACGCACCCAAATTACGTGAAAACGCAATCACATCTCAGTTCTAATATAATATATTTGTCCAATGAATACCCGTTTATCGCCTGCATTTCTTCTTTGTGTAGCAATTTTAATGGCCAGTAGTGTACTATAACTCATTCAGAAACCCACTGTCAGTACTAATTTAACAAATACTGGCGTCTGATCTAATGTAACTACTTTAAGTAGAGAGTGAATTAGCATACGTGAGGAGTGTGCTGTCATCTAGTAGAATTTATGCCAAGCGAATGGGGATAAAAGCCTTCCGCAGTGTGCTGCCACCTGGTGGCACTGACATAAACATCTGGTTGAATGGCAGGTGCTAGCTGTGCACATCGTGAACCGTGCACGTTGTTCATCAAATCCGAATACATTTGGCATATAAGGCAATTTCATCACGCGAGTTGCGTTTGCACAAAAGCTCCTTAAAACGTGCGCAACTGAAAATGTGCTCGTGAACCTGTTTCCAAGTTCACAGACTCTAGAGGAGCAGTAGCGCGGTAAATTTAAGTGCCGTATCTTTCAGATTGCAGCATCTATGTTACGTTTAAGCGCATTAAAGGAAAAATAACCAATAACTCCGGAAGAGGTCGAAAGTTAGGGAGTCCAAGTGCTCTTGTTCTCTTACAAAGCAACCACCACTGATATTGATCCATAACACTCCACAAGCAGTGTGAATCACAGCTGAAGATTATTTCCTGTTATGTCTTACACAACACGTGTAATACTTCCATCTTAAAAAAAAAAAAAGATCACAGCTAGGTCAGGATGACAGACCCATCGTCAGATGCATCTGGAAAATTACTGCGCAATGTGACGCATATACTTGTTATCTAGCAGCAAGGTAACGAATATAATGCGTAGAAAATTCTAAGGCAGGTAACAGAATGTAGACAAAAAATTCATATGAGGCAACTAAAAGGGGTTACAGTGTGTGAAAGGCTGGTTACCCCGTTTTATGTTGGCATATATTAGTCACAAGAGCGAAGCCAGGACCACAGCAAGTTTGTAAAGGTTTTATGGGTTCTTCGGTTTTAGTTAGTTTTTGTTTTGATTTCATTCACTCCAGTTACGCTCTTTTATGTATGCGAAAGCCTTGTGTAATTGTAGGTCCACTTCTTCTAATGATTTTGTGCGTGGCCATGGAAAGTGTGAAATGAATTTTTGCTTACATGTCATGTGCCAGAGAATCAGCATATTACTCCATTTTAGTTGACCTGCGTGGATTTTCTGCACGTATTGTGGTATCCTCTTTAGAATGTTACTGCACATTCTGTTGGTTTTCTTACAAATGGTTCAAATGGTTCTGAGCATTATGCGACTTAACATCTGAGGTCATCAGTCGCCTAGAACTTAGAACTAATGAAACCTAATTAACTTAAGGACATCACACACATCCATGCTCGAGGCAGGATTCGAACCTGCGACCGTAGCGGTCGCTCGGCTCGAGACTGCAGCGCCCAGAACCGCATGGCCACTCCGGCCAACGGTTGTCTTACAGTTCGATAGTGTATGTAGTAGTCATGTTTAGTTGTACCATTTCAGATTCACTTGAAAATGGTACTGTTGCCCTGAAATATGTTTGGATTTTCCTCTTATTTGAAAATAAAACTAATACAACTGTATGCTGGTGTTGGCAATCGTGGTGTGTTTAGGTGGTCATTGGGAACATCCAAAAGAGAGGAAATGGGTTGCGAAGAGGTTCGATTGAGTGTAAGAGGGTCATTAACAAGTGGGATCGAACGGAAACAATTAGTACAACGGATCGGCATATCCTGGTTAGCTCAGCAGACTATGCTGTGAATATCAACCAACAACAGAAAACCACTGCCGATGAAAACTTGCAAAGAGGGAATTGTAAAAGCGAAAGTAGAGAATGGTGACAATTGGCCACCACATAGGGCTGGAAAGTGTTTTGATGTCGACATAATTACAAAATGATCAGCTAACAGTATGAAATTTTCAGTCTTCAGCGAAGAGTGCGCTGATATGAAACTTCCCGGCAGATTTGATAAGAGGCCAGGAACTTTGCCTTTTAGAGGCAGGTACGCTACCGACCGAGCTACCCAAGTTTAGCTCGCGATCTGTCCTGAAGTTTTACTTCCGCCAGTACCTCGTCTCCTACCTTCCATACTCAACAGAAGCTCTCCAGCGAAACTTGGAAAATTAGCTGTGACGATGGGTCCTGTGTCGTGTTGGCTAGATCAGTCAGTAGTTCCCGAGTCCGAATTTCTGTCCGGCACACAGATTTAATTTGCCAGGAAGTTTCGTATCAGCGCACAATCCGCTGCATAGCGAAAATTTCATTCTGGAAACATCCCCCCCCCCCCCCCCCCAGGCTGTGGCTAAGCCATGTCTCCGCAACATTCTTTCTTGCAGGAGTGCTAGTCCTGCAAGATTCGTAGGAGAGCTTCTGTGAAGTTTGGAAGGTAGGAGGCAACGTAGTGGCGGAAGCAAAAGCTGTGAGGCGGAGTCGTGAGTCATGCTGGGGCAGCTCAGTCGGTAGAGCACATGCCGCTGAGAGGCAAAAGGCCTAATTTCGAGTCTCGCTCGCTCATACAGTTTTAATCTGTTGGGACGTTTCTGATCAGTTGAACGCCGGAAAGCAATAAATTTAAGCTTTTGAACTTAGAGACAAAAATAAAATTAATATTACATATTTTCCACACTGAAAAAGTTTCAGATCTCTGTCAAGAAGCACGACAACAGATTCTTTTGTTTTCACTTTGTCAGAAATGAAAATTCATTACGAAATGGTTTTCGTTTCAAAGGCGTTTCTTCTACGTAGAAATGCTAGGCAATCTACTTCCCCAACTACTGTTGCTCCTTGAAATGATGTCTTTTACGTCTTTTCTAACGTGGAAGATAATGATATACAATTTTTCAAATTTTCATCTCTTTTTGCGATACAGTGACGATGGTGACAGCTATTAAAAATGTAATTTCCTTGGGGCTTTGTTCGAAGCGGTAACGATGCTACAAGGAATTGCTCCTTGCCAGAAATGGGATCCCGAATGGCGGTAATTTCCTCGGTCCTTCTTAGGTCGGAACAAGCAGTTATTGTTTAACTGCCTGCTCGCAGCAGATGGTTACGAGCGCGTTCCTTCTCTAATTGCTGTATTGTGTCGCGTGCTGCCGGGCGCACAGCAGTCCCTAATTGTTAATGCCTTTGGCCAGACTGTTACGGCCGCCGGCATACTCAATCCTTCCCATTACGGAAACATTTGAAATAACGATCCTAGTGAAGAAGACAAAAGGCGATGTCTGGAAGCTCTCCACGTTCCTAAAGTGCTTTTCGCGGTAACGAACAAGCCTTCTATTGAGGCGAAGGTTTCGCTAAGTTGTGGCGGCAGAAGGTCGGTGCGTCACGTAATGGAAACAGCGATATTTAGACGATGTAATCGACAATAAACAATATCAGTGCACTGTATGCTTTCAGAAATGGGAAAGAAAAGCGCTTGGGAAATAAGATGGCTTGTTTTACAGTTCTGCACTTAAAACAAAAGGGCAAATTTGTTATGTGTTTCATGGTTCGTAAAACTGAAATTCTGTTAGAATAAAACATACGACGTTACCCTCTGATTAATCAAAAACGTTTCTAGAGTTTTTATTCTGTGAGTGGCTATTGTAATTTTAACTGGCACTGAACATTATAATGGAATTCCTGTGCTAAGTTCCAGGAGATTATCACAGTTCGTTCTGAACTATGGTCAGAAATGACATACCTCAGCCTCGGGAGATCCAATAAGAAGGTACTCGATTGATTGATATGTGAGAGTGCAGGATAACTGATTAAAAGATATCGAATAGACAGCTGATAACTACATGTCTTTCATTATTAATTCAGACTCTGTTCACAATTTTTAATTTTACGTTTCGCTGTGTTCAGTCAGAAACGTCCAAGTTATGTAAGTAACCCGGATGGTCATGAGTTTCTTGGTGCCCACACTAAGAGAGTAACCGAGTGAGCGGATTTAAAAAAAAAAAATGGTTCCAATGGCTCTGAGCACTATGGGACTTAACATCTGAGGTCTTCAGTCCCCTAGAACTTAGAACTACTTACACCTAACTAACCTAAGGACATCACACACATCCATACCCGAGGCAGGTTTCGAACCTGCGACCGTAGCGGTTGCGCGGTTCCAGACGGAAGCGCCTAGAACCGCTCGGCCACTCTGGCCGGCCAGCGAATTTCAGATATTTCAGATAACCAGCGAGAAAAATCGTTTTTGTTGCTTTAATTTGAGAGGAAGTCGCTAAAATACTATGTGAAGAACACCTTCCAATAAATATATTTTAATTTTACATTCTTCTGTTTGCTGCCACCTAGATCTGACCTTCTACGGAATGAGTAAGACCGGTCTCGTTTTCACAGTATTACGTTCGACGCGGACGTGCTGAAAGAGATGTCTTCGAAATTTTTATGTGAAAACTCTTAAAGCCGTTTAAATGAAACAAACGTCTTCTCCATTAGGATGACAATGTCACACGGCAGACGAATACGTAATAGATGATGTATGTATATTAGGTTAAGATTTTCTGACTGTACACTCGTTGATGTCCCCTTATTTTCGTTAAATTGGGCCGCAACTCCTGGTTTGTTTTTCCTTACGCCAGCAAAACTCCGTTTGACCAAAGTCCTGCACCATACGAGGTAACTTAGCAGCTCATATTAACCAGTCTAAGGAGGCATTAGGAAGGAAATATGTTGAAAGTTTAATTGATTGAGTTAATGTGTGTGAATGACTGTCATTGATTTACTCTTATTTCAAGAAAGTGAATCTCTAAGTGCAACTGGCAAACACTAATATTTACGCACATTTGATTAGTTTTGAATATAGAAGCCTGTCTGACCAATACCGACTACAAATGCTAAGATCGATAACGGTATCTTGATAATTATTGCTTTGGAACAGTTTAATCGTAACTGAATTTAATTTAATTTTCGTGCTGTACAAGTTTCACTGTTATTCTTTGCAAGGCATCTTCAGTGTTCAGGAATGTTTACATATTTTTCTTTATACCATTCAATTTACATTTGTGATGTTGTATATTTTAAAGTTCTACTTAGAAATTTTGTGGATGTTGATCTACATGCCGCGTGGAATTAGCCGAGCGGTATCAGGCGCTGCAGTAATAGACTGTGCAGTTGGTTCCGGCGAAGGTTCGAGTCCTCCCTCAGGCATGGGTGTGTCAGCTTTTCCTTAGAATAATATAGGTTAAGTAGTGTGTACGCTTAGGGACTGATGACATTATCAGTTAAGCCCCATAGGATTTCACACACATTTGAACATATTTTTGATCTACATATTGTATTCTTGTCCCTTTGTTACGGCTGTTATTCTTCTGACAACTGCGATTAGAAATTTCATTTTCACACTTCACAGCACTAGGAGTTGAGCATACGCTTTTATATCATGTTTTGGATGGTGTTGCCAACTGTCGAATATTACTGCCAACTGCTGAAAGTGATTTGTGTACTGTTTGTGCATGTGTGCGACCGCTCATGTGTGTGTGTGTGTGTGTGTGTGTGTGTGTGTGTGTGTGTGTGTGTGTGTGTGTGTGTGTGTGTGTGGTGGTATTTGTTTTGGTATGATTAGATGGTAGCTGTAATCAGCCCAAACAATTACTGCATGTCACGTCTTTCATGTGACGCCCAATGTCAACAGAAAGCGTCCGACTGTTTCCCATTACGAAAATAAATCATTTCTGAATCAGAATTTTACGTTCCCGCTTGACAGAACGCTCCCAGGTTACTCTAGTGCCATATATCGTTTACCGATGTGTTTTGCCAGGAATAGTAAAACACGGCCGGCCAGTGTGGCCGAGCGGTTCTAGGCGCTTCAGTCTGGAACCGCGCGACCACTACGGTCGCAGGTTCGAATACTGCCTCGGGCATGGATGTGTGTGATGTCCTTAGGTCAGTTAGGTTTAAGTAGTTCTAAGTTCTAGGGGACTGATGACTTCAGATGTTAAGTCCCATAGTGCTCGGAGCTATTTGAAGTAAAACACGAAGAATCCAGCAGCGACTCAGTAGCGCCCCATGCTTGGCGGAGGGCCACAGTAGGACAGTAGTGCTGTCCCTGCTGGAGTGCTGGATATTTTTCCTGTTTTGCTGTCCCTGTTAATACGTAGGGACACGAAGAATATCGCACTGGACTAATCTGGGACCGCTCCATCGGAAGGTCTCGTAAAATTACTGCTGAAAAATCTCTTTGTCTGTAACGGGAAGCAAATGGATGCTTTACGTCGACAATAGGCATTGCTTGAATCATGTGATGAACATTGTTCGTCTGCGCTGGCTCCAGCCATACAATGCGAAAACGAAACTGCAGATGTCTAGTGAAACACAAGAGAAAAACCGCCTGATAACTCTTAGGAAGGACACTATATAGACATACGTGCATTCGCGCACACACACACGCGACTGGACTACAAACATTAAATATGCGAAGACCGATAGACGACAGAACTACAGACGTGGGTGATCGAGCTTCCCCTACCAACGGGTGTTATGTAACCCACAACGCCTTCAAATACCTCATGGAAGACTTTCGTATTCTGTCAGTCGCCATGCACAAACTATTTGCCCTACAGAAGAAATGAACAGGGACATTTTTTATGAAAATTGATTTAGTTTAATTTTGTACTGTGGTACGTTCCCACTGGCGGCCGTAATCAAATTATTCAAGAAAAGCGTAAAAAACTGACCATGAACGCACTTTTCTTCAATAGTTCTATACCCATGGCCTCCAGCGAAAACGTATGGCAGTACAAAGTTTAACTACACGAAATTTCCAGGAAAAGCTCCTGTCCCTTTTCTCTGTAGGACTGACCGTTTGCTCTTAGCGAGCGAGAGAACATGAAAACCTCGCGAGTGGTTTAAAGACATTGCAGTTTGCATAAAACCCATTTGTAGGGCAGCTAAATCACCCTGTATATTGGGTGTGTGTGTGTGTGTGTGTGTGTGTGTGTGTGTGTGTGTGTGTGCACGTACTTCTTTTTGTGTGATTTAGTGGAGGTGGTTATGCATTTTTTTTCCTTTTTTGTAAGTGTATGTGTTTGTGTGCTATTAAATGGTTCGAAAGTAATAATTACCACATGACCCAATATTATACACAGTTGAGTAGGACAGGACTACAAATGTTATAGATGTTATGACTGATTATTTCAGTACATATGACAATGTAGTATGTATAAATGCAACCAACTGCTAAGGAATAAAACAGCGCAATGAATGAATGAGATTTATATATATATGACTATAATGGCTCTTTACACAAAACAGAATTAATTTAATTGAAACAGAAATGCACATATAGATAACGTTTCTGACAACACTGAACACAAACCTACCACCTGCTCTGTATCTAATAAAGCTTTAAACATTACAGTTTAGCTGAAGAAGTATCTATGCCAATTAAGTTTTCAGGATGTACGATAGGTTGTTGTCAATTGTGCTTAACGATTTTATCTTCCCTCCTTCAATAATACTGGTCTTGGCTGAAATATTGCTATGATTTATTTGGTCAGCACTGTGTAGCCAGGTTCATTTTGCGTTAAGTACCTATTTACTATTTCTCTTGTTCATTACTTGCATTAGTTTTTGGGCTTGGTTCGTTACCACTGCCTGGTTTAATTTCTGATACTGAGTCCCAAGCTATGAAGTTGCTATTTTATTTTTCTTGTCTTTTCTTACAGCTTGAGCAGTTATTAGCAGTATAGATGTTTGCTGATTTGTGCCCTCCTCGTTATTGTAGGGGTAAAATCCTTTTGAAGGGCGGAAATTTTACTGATGGCGTATTTTGCTAGTTATAGGCTTAAGACGTATTTGTGGACGGAGCACTGGCCATTTGCGTTGCATTTTACTTTTGCTCATTCGCACTGATTTACTGAATCGAGATGGTGTTGGTAATAACGTGTTCAGAAGTTGTTAGATATTTGCACATACGCAGCCCCCAGCTACTTCCCGCTGCCGCCGTTTTCTGCGCCACAGTACTAATAGCTGCACGTGTTCATAACAATGGTAAGTCAATCTTTGTCTCAGTTAAGCAGCAGTGTAGAACTGGATAGCTATGTGATCTACAATATGTACAAGAGCTATGTGATATACAACATGCATAAGAGCCAAAACGGAAAAATAAGAGGGGGATGACCAAGAACGAAGGGCTCGGATCACAAAATGTATAAGACAGGGATGTAGTCTTCCCCCCTACTGATTAATCTGTACACCGAAGGAGGAATGATGGAAATAAAGGAAAGGTTCAGGAGTGGAATTAAAATTCAAGGTGAAAGGATATCAATGATACGATTCGCTGGTGACAAAGCTATCCTGAGTGAAAGTGCAGAAGAATTACATGATCTGCTGATCGGAATGAACATTCTAAAATGTATAAGACAGGGATGTAGTCTTCCCCCCTACTGATTAATCTGTACACCGAAGGAGGAATGATGGAAATAAAGGAAAGGTTCAGGAGTGGAATTAAAATTCAAGGTGAAAGGATATCAATGATACGATTCGCTGGTGACAATGCTATCCTGAGTGAAAGTGCAGAAGAATTACATGATCTGCTGATCGGAATGAACATTCTAAAATGTATAAGACAGGGATGTAGTCTTCCCCCCTACTGATTAATCTGTACACCGAAGGAGGAATGATGGAAATAAAGGAAAGGTTCAGGAGTGGAATTAAAATTCAAGGTGAAAGGATATCAATGATACGATTCGCTGGTGACATTGCTATCCTGAGTGAAAGTGCAGAAGAATTACATGATCTGTTGATCGGAATGATCAATCTAACAAGTACAGAATATGGATTCAGAGTGAGTCGAAGAAAGACGAAAATAATGATAATTAGCAGAAATGAGAACAGTGAGAAACTTTGCATCGGGATTGATGGTCGCGAAGTAGATAAAGTTAAGGAATTCAGCTACCTATGCAGTAAAATAACCAATGACGGTTGGAGCAAGGAGGACATCGAAAGCAGACTAGCAATGGCGAAAAGGACATTCCAGGCCAAGAGAAATCTACTAGTATCAAACATAGGCCTTAATTTGAAGAAGAAATTTATGAGAACGTACGTCCATAGTAGAGCACTGTATGGTAGTGAAACATGGACTGTGGGAAAAACCGGAACAGATGAGAATCTAAGCGTTTGAGATGTGGTGTTACAGGCGAATGTTGAAAATTGGGTGGACTGATAAGGTAAGGAATGAGGAGATTCTGCACAGAATCGGAGAGGATTGGAATATGTGGAAAACACTGATATGGAGAAGAAATAGGATGATAGGGCATCCGTTAACACATGAGGGAATGACTTCCGTGGTATTAGTGCAAAAACTATAGAGGAAGACAGAGATTGGAATACATCCAGCAAATAACTGAGAACGTAGGTTGCAAGTGCTATTCTGAGGTGAAGAGTTTGGCACAGGAGAGGAATTCGTGGCGGGCCGCATCAAACCAGTCAGAAGACTGATGTGATCTCTTGCCAGGCTTCTATGTGGAGTCCATTGGAGATAATAATGAGATGAGGTGTTTGGCAGTTACGCCTCGCTCTGATGGGGGCATTGTAAGACAACTCGACACACGAGGCTTCTCTCCTAGTACGAAGTTGTATGAATCTGACGGAGGAGCCAGCTATGGATAGTTCACCTTTGCTTGATGCCTGTGATAATGTGCCAACAACGATAACAAACTTGTTATTGCATCTGCACTTTCCTTCGTTACTTTCGACACACTATCCATAGGCTTATGTTGACTTTCAATTTCGTTCCATCTGTCAGTCGGTTCGTAAGCTGTTCATTCATATAGGTAGCTAGCTAGCTGATGGCGAAACAAAATGAACTTGAATTTGAGTTTAAGTGCACTCATCGCATTAGTACAATGAGTTTATTATAGATTCGCTTATGATGGCTTTGCAGCACTGCTGCCCACGACAGACTTGCGTTCACTGCCTAACATATAGACTGGAACTAAAGACATAGTCGAGTGTTAGTGTAACTTATCACTCGTAGACACCGTCTGAAGATATGTAAATTATTAGAGTTGCAATTCTTTGTGACAAGGAGAATGTCCACCTGTGTTCACCAGTGTTATTCGTGCTCAAAGTAGCCTTTTGGCCAGCTGGTCGAATCGCCCAGTATCCAGATTTCTGGGACATTTGAGTGTGACAGGGGCCCAGTATTGGGCTCCATGCGCGCGTCAGGGTAGGCATAATCGTCGTCAAATATCTGGTCGACCACTTCTGACCACTACTAGGGGGCGATCACGCCAAGAAAGTTGTGCGCCTACCGTCCGAGAACAAGTAGTGGATATTCTGCAATAGTATGTGTCGTGCAGCACCATTGTTCAGAAAGCCGGATTAGGCAATTACCGCCTCCTGGGTAGTTCACTATTACCACCACAACATAAACGCTGCACCGGAAACGGTACCGTGAACGCGAAGCATGGTTTACCACTTTGCCCAGCGATGAGCACTACCTCGGAGGCGACGGCGGTCGTGGTTGCGATCTGGGGAGAAGTTCCATTCGTTCAATACTTTGTAGAGCCTTAGCTGTGTTACTCTCGACAACATGATTTGAGGATCCATTGGTGATGACCTCTGGTCACAGTTCATGGCTAGTAGCGGTTGAGGGAATTTCGACGGCACAATGGTACGTTACTTATCATGTGTCACTTTTCAACATTACAATGTTCCTTCCCATATGATCCAAGTCCCACGGCCTGCAAGATCACCAGACCTGTTCCAAATAGATCATGAGTGGGGACAGCTCTGACATCATCCCCATCCCAGGCCCAGTATCCAGGCTGTAATGGACCAGTTACAATAGTTGTGTTCCAGCTTGGCACAATAGCTTGATGACATCCTTCCCAACTACGAAGGTGGTTTGAAGAGTTCTCGGAACGGAAAAAAGTACTTACATTGAAACGTCCCCTTAGAAAAATTATACATGACTGTGCTTAAACTGACACACAATATTTTTAGCGCAACGCAATCTGACTTTCAGAAATCCCTACAAAAGAATGGCCCTGACTAACATTAACCTATGCGTTTCACAAATCACTTACCTCACAAAAATCTTCGTTACTCAAGCTACTGCAATACAGCGAGCGCCACTACCGCCAGCTAAATAAAAGATTCAAACTACAGAAGGCACTAACTACTGATAGGCATAGTTAGCAATTGAAAGATGTTAATAGAGAACAAACAATGTATATACCTTAACATCATAATATATATAGTAGTTCATGACATCCAGTTTTACAAATTTCAAAACTCCGCCATCTCTCTCCCCACATCCACCACTGCTGGCGGCTCACCTCCAACTGCGCAACGCTACGCGCTGTTCATATCCAGCTGCCCAACACTACGATGGCAGACAACAATGCAAACTAGCCACAGACTGCACACAGCACAGCCAGTAATTTTCATACAGAGCGCTACGTGGCGTTACCAATATAAAAACCTGAACAGCCTACTTACAACATCACAGAAACTACTTTTTTATTTTTCAATGCAGTCTCCTTGTAGATTAATGCACTTGGTCCAGCGATGTTCTAGTGCATTGAACCCATCTTGAAAATGAGTTTCCCCCAGGCATGCAAAATAGTTGTCAACTCCGGCTATAAATTATTTGTTGGAAGTGAAGAAAAACTTTCAGTTTGGGAAGAGATGGAAGTCTGACGAAGCCACATCAGGTGAATAAGGCGGATGTGGCAACAATTCATACCTTAGTTCGTGTAGTTTTGACATGGCGACGGCACATGTGTGCGAGGGCACATTGTCTTGCTGGAAGATGGCTTTCTTCCTAGCTAAACCTGACCTTTTTTCGCGTATCTTTTGTTGCAGTTTGTCCAGGAGGCTAGCATAGTACTTTCCAGTAATTGTTTGCACAGTGGGGACATAATCTACAAACAGAATCCCCTTCTTTGCAACCCAGAACACTGATGCCCTGACATTTCCCGCCGAAGGAACTGTGTTTGCTTACTTTGGTGGCGGAGACTTAGCATGTTTCCACTGCTTTGACTGCTGTTTTGTCTCTGGGGTGCAGTAGTGCACCCAAGTTTCATCGGTGGTCAGTAAGCGGCGCAAAAAATCTTGTTCGTTTCTCCTGAAACGGGCCAAACAATATTCCGGTACGTCAATTCTAATGCGTTTTTGATCCAGCATCGAGAGTCGCGGCACCCATCTTGCAGATAATTTTTTCATTTCTAATTCATCAGTCAAAGAGTGATATACCATTTCAGATGACATCTGGCAAGCGTGAGCAATTGCACGCACAATCGGCGGTTCTCCATGACCATTTTGTACGTTTTTGCAATGATTTCTCGAGTAGTGACACATCTTGGCCGACCACTGCGCGGATCATCATCTAATCTCTATCGACCAAATTTAAATTCATTTGTCCATTTGGAAACAGTTGAATATGAAGGAGCAGAGGGCCCCCAGTGTATTCTGGAAATCGGCATGAATGTCCTTTACTTTCATGCATTTCTTTACGAAGTACTGTATCACTGTTCGAATCTCGATTTTTTCCATCGTCGCAAATCACTACGCGGTAACAAGAGCAGAGCCACGTCACCGCCACAGCTCTCTTCCAAGAGTACTGACGTGACACGTGTTTACAGGCAACAGTCCAATGAATATCACGCGAACAACTCGTTGCGCTAGCGCTGACCTCTCGTGGTGATTCGGAGAACTTTTCAAACCACCCTTGTAAATCAACGCATGCATGCAGGTGGGAGAAGAGGTGCAACATAATTGTGATAACCGGGCCCTTCTGCCAAGTACCTTGTAAATATTATTTTATTGTGTAGTCATTGAAAGAACATCTCACAAGCTCCGACATTGTCGCTGTTCGATACAGTTCCCCACAGTCGTTTAATGAACAAAGTAAGAGCATATGGACTATCAGACCAATTGTGTGACTGGATTGCGGAGTTTCTAGATAACAGGACGCAGCATGTCATTCTCAATGAAGTCTTCCGAAGTAAGAGTGATTTCAGGCGTGCCGCAGGGGAGTGTCATAGGACCGTTGCTATTCACAATATACATAAATGACCTGGTGGATGACATTGGAAGTTCACTGAGGCTTTTTGCAGGTGATGCTGTGGTGTATCGAGAGGTTGTAACAATGGAAAATTGTACTGAAATGCAGGAGGATCTGCAGCGAATTGACGCATGGTGCAGGGAATGGCAATTGAATCTCAATGTAGACAAGTGTAATGTGCTGCGAATACACAGAAAGATAGATCCTTTATCATTTAGCTACAAAATAGCAGGTCAGCAACTGGAAGCAGTTAATACCATAAATTATCTGGGAGTACGCATTAGGAGTGATTTAAAATGGAATGATCATATAATGTTGATCGTCGGTAAAGCAGATGCCAGCCTGAGATTCATTGGAAGAATCCTAAGGAAATGCAATCCGAAAACAAAGGAAGTAGGTTACAGTACGCTTGTTCGCCCACTGCTTGAATACTACTCATCGGTTAGGGATCCGTTCCAGATAGGGTTGACAGAAGATATAGAGAAGATCCAACGGAGAGCAGCGCACTTCGTTACAGGATCATTTAGTAATCGCGAAAGAGTTACGGAGATGATAGATAAACTCCAGTGGAAGAGTCTGCAGGAGAGACGCTCAGTAGCTCGGTACGGGCTTTTGTTGAAGTTTCGAGAACATACCTTCACCGAAGGGTCAAGCAGTATATTGCTACCTCCTACGTATATCTCGCGAAGAGATCATGAGGATAAAACCAGAGAGATTAGAGCCCACACAGAGGCATACCGACAATCCTTCTTTCCACGAACAATACGAGACTGGAATAGAAGGGAGAACCGATAGAGGTACTGAAGGTACCCTCCGCCACACACCGTCAGGTGGCTTGCGGAGTATGGATGTAGATGTAGATGTAGATGTAAGACAGTGACCCGTGTATAGAATAAATTTCCTTTACTTTACGTCTATGGTCACAAAATTTTTTTGTCAACAGATTACCGTTTTCGGTCTGTAATGACCATCTTCAGATCTGTTTTGTAAAATCAATGTCCTAATGTGCTGCAGCCATAGCGACATCTCAGTCATTCTCAACCTGTAGCTAATTGCGTGTTGGGCACAATCGTTTTAGCCATCGCCATTTGTTAGGTTGTGATCCCCCGCTACTTCCTGTTCATTGTCGTCAACCTTTGACGGATCGCAGTTTCCTTATCGAATGCTCTTTCTTTAAATATATCTTTGCCGTCTGATTTATCGCCCGTTTTAGCGAACAACTGTCGACCGCGTTTTACTTTTTGTCCGTTGTAGCAATATGGCGAAGGACATTTAATCTTTAGTTCGGGACGTCCGCTGTCTCTACAGCGTACCTTTTTCCAAGAGGAAGACCTTGTTCTTAGCTCTCTTTCCTTCGGCCGCTTGGGCTTAACACACAGTTGCTTTCGACTACTTTTTTCTATTAGTGTTATGATGTTATGACATGGGCGCTTTAAGACCATAGTTCTTTTTTGCGCCTTACAAAAAGAAAAAAAGAAAAACCTCTCAACTTATGAAGTTTCATTTCTTTTCCTCCTCCCCCTTCAAGGTGCTTCAATTTTTTGTCAGGTAGAATTTTACAGTAACAGAATATTACTGTTTTGCGAGGAAAATAATGTGTTAGAAGATGTTAAATGAAAGGCTATTATGGTTATTTGTGCAACCGCTAACAATTTGTAGCACATAGTTCCTTTCAGTGTTTTTAAAACTCAGGGAATTATACTAACGGCTCTCATTAGAAACACTGGGGCAAAAAAATATTCCCGTGTTAGAGAGGTAAGCGTGTTATACGAAGTGCAGCTCCCAACACAATACGGTGACTCTGGCGTTATGACTCTACAGAGGGTAAGGGTGGCAAACTGTGCGTGCAGCGGGCAGTGCGCCAGGCAGTAAGTGTTTTGTTCGCGTTTTAATTAACATTACTTTCCCGGACCGCACGGCCGAGGTACAGCGGCCTTTAATTGTAACTTCTTGTGCTAATTATCCCGGCCCCGGCGCTGCCGCAGGACCACTCCGGGCAATTTGTTATTCCGCCGGCTGGCCGGGGCCGGGGCCGGTTAGGGAGAAGTTCGCTCAGTGCTGCCAACCTCTGCCAATTCCAGCACGCCGCGCTGAAAACAGAGCCGGCCTCACTGGAACTGTGCATTTCCAGCTCGTCTGCTAGTCTCTTCCCTGCCGTCCACATCGGCCATTGTTCTTTTGTAGATGGCAACTGCTACAGTTTTGGTGTTTAATGACACATACTTGGAAACAAGGACCGTTGGTAGAAGCGCTACGGTAGCCGAGAAAAAGTCAGATCCGGCTGAATAAACGACTTGGTTTTCTTTTCTCGTAGCAGTGGACTGAAACACTGATCTGCAGTACAAGAGCAAATCTGAAAGCACCACAAATGCTAAAGTTCGCAGACGCTATAGCACCGTGATATCGAAAGTAAGGAATTCGTTCAAGAACTGTTAAATTGCATGACTTCCTATTAAATTTTTGGTTTCAGCAAAAACAATCCAAAGAAAATTTGATGGAAAGTTGTATAGAAAGAAGATTAGCAACTAACGATGATCGTAAAAGTTACGCTCACTGGGAAGCAGGTTAACACAATGCGACTTACGCAAATATAGCGTGTGAAAAAAAAAAAAAGGTTCAGATGGCTCTAAACGCTATGGGACTTAACATCGGAGGTCATCAGTCCCACAGACTTAGAACTGCTCAAACCTTACTAACCTAAGTATATCACACACATTCATGCCAGAGGCAGAATTCGAACCTGCGATCGTAGCGGCAGCGAGGTTCTGGACTGAAGTGCCTATAACCGCTCGGTCACAGAGGCCGGCAACGTGTGAAGAGGCAAAGAAGTGATAATTCTAGGAATTGGCCCGAGGTACGATATAATGAGGAATAAAATGTGAAGTACTGCCTTGTAAAAAAGGTCTGACACCAATTGTGGAAAGAACTAAGTGGAGCAGCACAGTTTATGTCTCCCCTCATTGCTGACTTACCTCAGCAAGCTCCAACAGTGAGGTACCTGCTTTAGGGAAACACACAATGCAATTTATTCAAAAGACGGAAAAACTTAATGTAGAGGACGTAATGTACGGACTGATCATCTGCTGCACGTTCGTCCTACACTTCAGGTCAAGTTTCACTATTTAAATGAGATAAGCTACTGTGAAATTCATATCGAGCATCCACCCAGTTAGCTGGGGCGGGAAGATGCACCGGTCCCGGATAGAATTCTTTCGGCGGATTGACGACGTGTCTTCCACATCCTACTAGGTGAGTAGCGGGCCGGTAGCCAAGTTCCACCTAAGTTACACTTTCGCTGATTTGCCCTGGAACAGGGGCGGGCAAACGCTGCACGCGGCTCATGAGCACACAGCGCTGCACGTATGCTGCTCGCGTGCAATCGTCGAACGGGACAGTTCCGACAGCCTGCAGGTTGCGGCAGTGTAGTACCAGGCTAAGCTGCGGACGTTGAAGCGAAGCGACCACTACGTAGTGAACGTTGTATTTCAATAACCGGAAAATGCAGAGTGAAACAAGGAAACGGAGAATTGGAGATTTGCTATCTTTTAAAAAGGAATGGGAAAATCATTTGCTCTCTGTGGCAAAACGTGAAAATTGGAAATGTACAATATGTGACAGTATTCTCGCTGGTGAGCGGAAGTTTAATATTGAACGCCATTATAATTTCAGTATGTTGCCGTTCTTAGTGCAATAAAAGAGGAATTTCTCAAGCGATTTGGGGATATATCTTACTTATCCCAAGGTTTTGAACAGTTCTCGAGAGAATCTGGTTTCTGTAGATGATATTCATCTTTGTTTGCAAATGGAATTAATAGATCTACAGTGTAATTCTCGTCTGAGGGACAAGTTCCTTTTGGCAAGACGTGTAATAGATTTTTATCACGACTTTCCACAGCAAGAGTTTCCTTGTCTCCATCGTGAAGCCGTGAAGATAGTCAATGTTGGGCTTGACATACTTTTGTGAGAGATTTTTTTCTGTTATGAAAATTAATAAGTCTCGGTTAACAGCAAACATCAGTAATGAAAATTTACGTAACTGTTTGCGTTTGTCTTTATGTAGAAATTTTGTTCCAGACATTAAACGTATTGCAAACTCCACCTGTGATAATTAAATAAAACGTATCGTAGGTAATAGGTACTCTTTCAAACCATGATATCTGTCAAGCACTCCTACTAACCTTATTCCTTCATTTAACAAAGCAGGCCAGGAAACAAAACGCATTACAGAGGAAGAAGCGGAGAGACGGTATGGTGGGGATGGGTGAGAAGCGGGTGGCCAGCTTGCCCCTGTGTGCACGCGGAACACCTGTTAACTGCACACGTGCATGTGCACCGCACACGTGCAGAATTCCTGCCCGCCCCTGCCCTAGAATAACGCTACGCGCAAGCAACTTGGGTACACATGTTCCTTCCGACGTGTGCGGCGGGGGGGGGGGGGGGGAAGGGAGGGAGGGAGGGAGGGAGGGAGGGAGGGGGGTTCGGCGACACGAAGGGCAGGAGGGCACTCCGTAAATTGCCATGAGAACTCCATACATATCCATGAAGACCTTTCGTCGATGCGGGACAAAGTCACAAGAAAAATGGCGACGTTTCTCCACCAAGCAGTCACAGATATTATCTACAAATCCCTACTAAGTACACGTTTATGACTCACACTTTTAGGTAGAAATGTTAATGTTTATCAGTTTATTTTGCTATTTCGTTTGTATGTATGTATTAAACCGGGGACCTAGAGACAAGGGAGAGGCTTCGTCTCGCCGTAGCCCTCAGTGGTTGACAACCAGACAACAGGCCACAACAGTCCACCCACGCCACCGCCACCCCACACCGAACCCAGGGTTATTGTGCGGTTCGGCTCCTAGTGGACCCACCCCCCGCCCCCCACCCCCCCACCACCGGGAACGACTCATACCAGACGAGTGTAAACCCAAATATCTGCAAAAAAAAAATGGCTCTGAGCACTATGGGACTTAACATCTTAGGTCATCAGTCCCCTAGAACTTAGAACCTTAGAACTAACCTAAGGACATCCCATACATCCATGCCCGAGGCAGGATTCGAACCTGCAGTCACGCGGTTCCGGACTGAAGCGCCTAGAACCGCTCGGCCACCGCGGCCGGCAAATGTTTACATGATAGAATAATTATGGTGTACGCGTACGTGGAAACGGTGTTTGCGCAGCAATCGCTGACACAGTGTAACTGAGGCGGAATAAGGGGAACCAGCCCGCATTCACAGAGGTTGATGGATAAACGGCTTAAAAACCAACCACAAGCTGGCCGGCGCACGGGGCCTCGACACTAACGCGCCGGGCGGATTTGTGCCCCCACGCCCGGGTTCGATTCCCGGCGGGGTCAGGGATTTTCTCTGCCTCGTGATGACTGGGTGTTGTGTGCTGTCCTTAGGTTAGTTACGTTTAAGTAGTTCTAAGTTCTAGGGGACTGATGACCGTAGCAGTTAAGTCCCATAGTGCTCAGAGCCCTTTGAACCATTTTTTGGATTCGTGCCGGGGACCGGCACGCCTTTCCGCCCGGGAAGCAGTGCGTTAGACTTCGCGCCTAGCCGGGTGGGCGGTATTTCTTTTACTCAGACTACGTTCTCTAACGGTCAGCATACAACCGAACGCACAAATTTACGTTTAAAAATGGGAACCAAATTCAGTCACCTGAAGCTCAGAAGCTCACATGGCATTCATAGATTAGATCTGTTCACCAAAATATTACACATTTCCAAACATCTCAACTAGTAAAGAGTGCTTTATAAGCCTTGTGGCTCTACTGATTGGAGTAAGAAAGGCAGTTTCTAACTTAGCAAACGAAATTATTATAATAATCATCGAACTAAAATGATAATCGCCTAGGCATCCGTGGCCAGAGTCAGTTGACAAAATTTTTCCTTCTTCTTCGTCTACTGCTCTATTGACCCAGAAGGAGACCACTGTAATCGTGAAAAAAAGTTGCTTTCTCCAGTGCAGTTTTTATACATTATGAAGCGGGACGATATATAGAATAGTAGTGAGCAAAACCTCATTACATTGTCGTATGTCTCACTGTACCTAGGTCAGTGCACGATACTCTAATAATTATTCAGACGAATGTAGGCTTTATATTTTGTAAGTAACATTATACATGTTCTCTGTTAAATGGACTGTGAGGAAAAAAAAATGTCGTGCTATGCTGTGCTGTGAAAACGTGAGGTTTCATTTTCTTTCCTGCAGTCCGTTTTAACTTGAATAGCAGGGGATTTAAACATTAGACAGATAGATTCTTCCATACATACTCTTTCTTCTTACAAATAATTTCAACATAAAATTGTGTACACATCTACGTTCTGTTTTTATTTCTTTTCCTCTCCCTCGAAGTCGGTTTCAACAGAAAACAGGAAAGTTGTATTTATTGCTTATCGGGTTATGATTAGGATACTACTACGGGATCTGAAGCTTTGTAAACACACTAGTTGTCAGACTAAAACTATGAAGCAAATTTCATTCAAGCTGCTACCATCACAGACGCAGCAGCAGGGGAGGGTAGTCATATCCCATTACCCATTCATCTTAAGCGACCTCCCTTCACTGAAATATTCACGGAAATAGTAAACACATCCTTCGTCTATGAAAACTGGATCTTGAATGGTCGCCGCGCGGAGTGGTCGCGCGGTTTGAAGCGTCATGTCACGGACTGCATGGCCCCTCCCGCCAGAGGTTGTAGTTCCCCCTCGGGCATGGGTGTGTGTTTTGTTATCTATATATGTTTGTTTAAGTAGTATGTAAGGCTAGGGACCGATGACCTAAGCAGTTTGGTTCCTTAGAAATACACACACATTTGAACATTTTTTTTTTTTTTGACTAGTCGATAATTAGTCAGTACGGTTGACTGACTCTCCAGAAAGTGTGACCGCGCTCCTTTCAGGTTGATTGATGTAAATTACTGCCAAGGAGCGCTGTTACTACCTCAGCGCCCTCTGCGTCGCTTGCGTAGATTGTATGAAATTGTTGTTATTTAATCGAATTCCTGTATTATTTACAAACTGCAACACCTTCTAAGTTTTTCACGCTAATTAAAGCTATGTAAACACGGTCTTTTGGGTATGTGCTTCTGACCAAAAAACGATTCTGGTATCTTGAGTGCAAAGCTTTTGTTAATCATGCCTTTGGCGTTCGTGTGGAGATATTTCCATAGCAACTTTCGTCCCCTAATAAATATTTCTTTATATTTAACCAGATTGTGAAACACCAATTTTCATAAATTTAGCTTTAAAAGGTTTTTAACCCTTTGACTGCGAAGTGCAACACTGGCGGTTGTGTCCTCGTGTGGGGGGAATGCTTCTGGCGCGCTCGCCACGCGCAATGCTTCCAACGCACTCTCTGTTTTTCGGCTTGTTCTGGTCTTTGGACTGGCTTTGGAAGAATTGGTGGTATTTATTTACACTACTTACACTTCATTTTCGTGTAAGGTGTATTTTATTATAATGTATACGCAAATAAAGACGTTTACAATAGTGATATACTTCTACATTCTCCTAAACAAAGTTTAACAGATCTTTATTGCTGAAATTGTTTGTGATAAGTTTTGAAGCACGGATAAGCTCAAGAGTTACGTTTCGTTCATTACAGCACAACTTAGTTTGTTTCCTAACACCATTTCGAGCACAGACCATGCATGTCTTGTACTTTTCCCACTGATCTGGTAAAAGTGTCGACACGTTTAGTCTTGTAGGGTACTCTTGACGTTTAGCACCACCAGCTGTTGCGATCGACGTAAACAGTTGCAAAAATTTTTGTAATTAAGTTGACATGAAACTTTTAGTACTTCATTTTCGTCCCATATTTCCGGCATAAGCAAAAGGCATTGAACATTGCCATGTCCAAAATATAGAAAAACCGTTTCCTCTACCACTTAGGCGACTTCCGTATACTTTACAAAGTTTTTATTTGCGTGTCGCTTCGGTCGACTAGTCAGATTGATTTATTTTAATCTATTTCCACATTTCATTTACAGATCATCACTCTTCCGATCTCTTATTGAAATCAGATGCATTTCAGCTTTGTGGTACGTTGATAGTATTAGTAATTACAGATGGAGATGAATGAGAATCAATAACGTCTATAGATTGTAGACTATGCTTAAGAGAATATGCTCAATCCGTATCGCTGCCTGTTGATGAGCACAGCGATTCTTCAGAGTCGCTCTCCATCAGCATCTGTATTATCTCTTCAGAGGTGAGGGGCTTTTTACATGCCATCACAATACGTTAATTCACTAATCACACGCAAGCGAATAATAGGCGACTGATGTCTGAACTAAGAATGGAGTCTCGCAGAAAGGCGCGAAACTACAGTTCGACAGAAATCACAGTAGCGTCTGTTTTGTGTAAAGCAAATTACAAGTTCAAGTGCTGTGAGGGTCCGCCAAAAGCGCTGACATCTATTTCATCTATTGCGGTTAGAGCAAACGATAAGGTGAGGCGAGAGTCCGCTAGTATCGCTGCAAACAAGCACTCCGTCTTCAGGCCACAAGTGGCCCATCGGGAACATCCGACCGCCGTGCCATCCTCCGCTGATGATGCGGATAGGAGGGGCGTGTGGTCAGCACACCGCTCTCCCGGTCGTTATGATGGTTTTCTTTGACCGGACCCGCTACTATTCGGTCGAGTAGCTCCTCAATTGGCATCACGAGGTTGAGTGCACTCCGAAGAATGGTAACAGCGCCTGGCGGTCCGGATGGTCACTATCCAAGTGCGCCAGCCACGCCCGAGAGCGCTTGACTTCGGTGTTCTGACGGGAACCGGTGTATCCACTGCGGCAAGGCCATTGCCCGCTGCAGACAGACATCTTATTCAAGCGCAGCTAAACTATAGGCGAACGAACGTCTCAGATCTTCTACACCTGCGGCATGGCAGCACTGAACTGATGTGGCAGTCTGTCACACCCCGGGCAGGGCGCGCTCGGGCTGCTGTAGCAGTCAGCCACCGTCCAAGGGTTAAAGTAACGAAATAATTTCCAAAAAATTTTCATCCCCTATGGCACTCCCTCCGGTGTTGATTTTCCAGTAAGATTGAAACACGTATTTTTTTTTTTTTTTATTTCTAACCGTGGAGTTAGATACCAAGTGTCATAGATGTAGTGCTAAAAATCCTTCCGTAGTTCTTTAGTAATCATTTATTTAAAAAAGAAAACTCACTCAGTTTTACCCAGTTAGTGATGGAATAACCAAAAATGTTCAAACACGTAGTATTTATTTTCTGACTGAGAAACCAAATAGTTTTCGTAGTTACAGCTTATATTACAAGCGACATAGCTTCAAAAAGCCTTTCGTCCCCTATTTCACCCCCTTAGGTGCGGAAATTCGAACAATTCCTTCTTAAACGATGCCTTTAGCGTAAGATCCACACCCTCTCCGAACTTCAAGTTTTTATCCTTAGCGGTTTAGGCTGGGCCGTAGTGAGTCAGTCGGTCAGTCAGGAGTCAGGGCTCTGCTTTTCGAATATAAATGCTCCCGCTCGACCAGTCACAGTCCTTTACTTACTTCTGGCATTCTACCAGACTGAAAGTTTGAACAAAGCCAGACAGATTATAAAAAACAATATCTTTACACCTCTGAAGGTCTGATATAAACGTTGATATAAATTCTGACTGTTTTAAAAAGTACCTTTCGTAAAATACATAAGGTCCACTGCATGATTGCACAACCTTATGTTCGTGCTCGTGCATAATTATAGACAATTATAAGATTCATTCCTAATGTATATTATTCATTCAATCGACTACACATCCTGTAAAAACAAGAAAAACCGAATGTTTCCAAATATTTGCGAGCATATATTTTACTACTGTTGATAAACCTGTATTATGTTTAAGGCTGATTGTAAAACTGCTGTTGGTTTTTGGTAGTAGACAGAACCAGTTATATAATCAGAAATTAATTAAATATAAAATTAAACATAAAATAATTTTCTACATAATAAAATTCATAAGTATTTTAGGACGTACTTAAAATTTCATTTGTATCTCGCACTTACATTTCCCATGCTCGACCATGTCAGAAAGCTCTTCTGCTTGATACGTGTTCATGGTCGCTCATGATGTCTTGCGATTACTGTTGGTGTCTGTAGAATGAAGTCTACGTTGACTCCATCCAATCGCAGGTAATAGACTCCCACAGTATTCTTCCTACGACGGGAAAGAGCGGCTTCAACTTAAATAGCCTTTGTCCGTAGATACAAACTGTCTCGCATTTTAAATGCGTTTGGAATACCATAATTTTAAAGGCTACCTCATAGTGCATTCGTTTAACTATGCGCTTGGAAATATCTAATTGTAAGAACCATTTGTACATGGCTGGTGACGTGTGGAGGTAATGAATAACGGCGAAGAAGATGAAAACGTAAATTAAATATTTCTATGTTCAGTTTTTTATGCATTCACACAGTGACATTTTAGTCTTTAACATGATGGATCATTTTTTAATAAGTTTGAGCCTTGGCGGCTTTTCTCTCGGCGGCATGGCACTGTGCTGACGCCAGTGACTGCTTGGGTTGCCGATATCGACCTGATCGTATGTCGCGAGTTAGGGTGTTCGGCCGAGGCATGTGTCGTTGGTTGGGTAGCGCCTAGTACAGTGAGTTGGCTGCAGGACACTTGGCTGGCAAGTTGTTGCTTTTGGGGTACCCAGGCTGTCCGGCACGGGCCTCGAGAAGTCGCTGGTAGCTAAATCAGGAGGAGGCAAGCCTTGCCGGCTCGATTAAACATTGATAGCGGCGAACTGCGGGAAGAGCAGCGGACGTCACGTGAAACCTGCTGCGGAAGTTCCCGGTCTACTCTGCGAGCTTAACCCTCTAACGGTAAGGCGAAGTTCCCTGACGTAAACGGTAAGGTGGTGTTGGATCAGACCCCACCTTCCAAATATCGATTTTTCGGGGTAAAATAATAAGCGAATAATGGGAAAAAGTTTTATTATCAATTAAACACATATAATATTGAATTGCATGTAGGGAGGAGAGCGATTTCAGGCAAGCTGTGACTGTTTGTTCTTCCCAGTTTAGGTGTTCATCCAAGATTATTCCAAGGTCTTTTACTGTTTTTTGGTATGGTAGTTGGGTACCATTGAGGAGTATTTGAGGGACTGTTTCGCGAAAGTACCGACTGATTAACTTTGGATGAGATATAAGTATGACCTGGGATTTCTTGGGGTTTAGTTTCAGACTTAGGTTCTGTGCCCATCGAGAAACAGAGCAAAGATCTGCGTTCATACTCGCTACTGCCTCAGCAATGTTCTTGGGGCTTGCACTTATGTACAGTTGGATGTCGTCGGCAAGAAAAATATTTCCAACCCATGTTAAACAAAAATTAGTCCAAACACTAGTCTTGCCTAATCTTTACTACTGTGATGTAGTTCAACACGGCACAAATAGTGAAAATTCGAGATGCCTCGAGCTAGTGATGAATGCTTGCGTCAGATACGTATGCAATATACGGTTGTATGATCATATCAGTCCTTCATACTCCCAGCTAGATTGGATACGCCCACATAAGGCACGCGATATCCACACGATGTGCTTACTTCATCGATTTCTTAGCCACTGGTGCCCCCAATACTTATCTTCTCACATTAAACACCTATCATCATTCCACAACCGCAATACGAGATCGGATACGTCTAGCATCTTGGCTGTACCTTTACATAACACAAAATCTTTCTCCGTGTCATTCTCCATCTCAGCCATACGACTATGGAACGCGCTCCCCTGTGATCTGCGTCTTATCCAGAACCACTTAACATTCAAGAGGGAACTCACGACTTACATATTAGGGACGGTATAGCCACCATTGTTGTGACCCTCTCATCTTTTTCTTTCTCCTCTCCATCATAGCTTCGAATTTTACCATTCTATTTCTCTTCCTCTAACCTATCTACTTCTTCTATATCTCTTTCACCCCATTCTATCGTCTTATGTCTCTGCTTGATGAGAATAACTCACAAGCTGCAAGAATATAACGAGAAAATTCCCAACTAGCAATAGGACTGACATTCATAAAAGAAAAAATATGTTTACTTTCATATACATAGTCATTACTATTATTATTATTCTTGATTGTTATAATCATTTTTGATTGTTACAATTATCATTGTACTACTTTTATAATCTCTATTTTTTCTGTAACATTAATACTGTATAACATGTTATATGTCCTTAATGTTCTGTAGAAGCTGAAATTCGTTGTATCTGAGTATGCCTGGTTAGGTGTAAGAGAGGGCCTGAAGGCCCTAATCTTGCCAGGTAAAATAAATACATAAATAAATAAATAAATAAATAAATATTGGTTATAACAAGGTTTTTTATTTTTATAGTCAATAAGTAAGAATATAAAGTACTTTGGAAAAAAATAGGAATTTGATTACAATAAAATACCTTAATAGAAATATTCTCTATAAAAGTATTGAAAACATAGTAAAAATCAATAGATTCAGTCATCAACTTTAGTGCTTTAGAAATTCTAAAGATAGGAACTAAATGAGAAACATCTCTTACTACTTGTAGAAAATAATTATAGTGTCAGCAGTTTCGAAATATAAAGTTCTCAATAATAAATGTCTTTGTACACATAATGTAATAGGTGGTTTCTGAACAGTTTTCTGCATCGATATTGTCGCCATCCTCGACTCAGCCTCCAGTCGGAGAAACTCGTTGTATATCTCCTCAGGAGTTCTAAGGAGTTGATGCGCCATTTTAGTAAGATAGTAGAAGAGAAAACAAAACTTAGATGTGATACGAACATCAATATGGGGTTGAATCCTCCCCACAAATGAAACTAATAAGTGTACGTAAACAGCAAGGTAGGGTCGGATCCAACCCGAGCACGGGTAATGTAGGTTTCGGATAGAGAGGGTAGCTGCAGACTGACGTGGCCTCCTCGGCGTTCTCGGGACGACTGTCGGCTAGGGTAGCTGGAACCAGAGCACTCTCAGGAAAGGGAGTGGGGAGTTATAAACAAAACAGACTCGCTGGGGTCGGATCCAACCCCAACCTTACCGTTACAGGGTTAAATCTTAGAGCATAGGGCATCCCGGAGACAGTCTGTACGAATTGGACGCAATAACAACCCGGCTTGGAATCCTGGAAGTCACGGCTCCTTCACATCTGAGTGGAGTTAAGTGTTGTTTTCCAATTTTTTGGGCACTTGGTATTGCAAGTCCACGTCTGCGATATGCGGAATTGATCTTGTTATGTTATCGCTCCTCCGTGTGATTTTTGTGTACCATTATCAGCCAGTGTAGCAGGACGCAGTTTGTTGTTCCAGGCCATATTTCTTGCAAGTATACGAGTGTTATCTGTTTAAATTTTTAACATAATCTGTGTCTCAGGCGAAGTACCCTCTCTAGACGAGTACATCTTACTCATTGCACCAGCAGGCGCTGATATTTCGTCTTCGGGTTTACAAGTGTTGAGCTTGTAATTTGAATATGCAGTCGCTTTCGCGATAGATTGAGATTTCCTACGTCTTAGGCATTCTCGTCTGTAGCCTTATTTCTGCATATTACTGTTCGTTTCTGAGGTGTGTTGGCAGTATAGCTTTGGCAGCGGACATCTCGTTCCTGTTCCCTGGGCCCGGAGCACAGACGTGTTTGCTTTCTCCTACGGCGGGACTTCCGTCGTCGGAAGACGTCTGGTTGGGCCAGTAATCTGGTACCTCTACCAGCCGCGTCGCGGTCGCTCGAGCTAGGTAAAGTTGATCGTTTGATTCGTGACACGGTGGAGTGTCACCGATTAGTCAGGAACAAATTAGTCTGTTCTATTCGATAAATACAGTAAACTCATAAGGTTTAAACCGTATTCTGCAGACCCGAAGTTCCTCCTCACTATACCTGCTCTTTAACTACTCGTTTAAGCCTTATACTATTATTTGCTATTTCTGGAACGAGTTGAGTTATAAGGCCTCTTACTAATGACTGTGAACTGTTGAGTCTATCCGTTGATCCACAGTCTTTAGCTGACTCAACTCTAAGGCGCTGCCGTCATGGACTGTGCGGCTGGTCCCGGCGGAGGTTCGAGTCCTCCCTCGGCCATGGACGTGTTTGTTTGTCCTTAGGATAATTTAGGTTCGGTAGTGTGTAAGCTTAGGGACTTGTGACCTTAGCAGTTAAGTCCCATAAGATGTCACACACATTTGAACATTTATTTGACTCAGCTCATTGTGAAACTTGACTGGAATACTCTCTTTCAAATTCTAAAGGTGGCAGGGGTAAAATACAGGGAGCGAAAGGCTATTTACAATTTGTACAGAAACCATATGGCAGTTATAAGAGTCGAGGGGCATGAAAGGGAAGCAGCGGTTGTGAAGGGAGTAAGACTGGGTTGTAGCCTCTCCCCGATGTTATTCAATCTGTATATTGAGCAAGCAGTAAAGGAAACAAAAGAAAAACTCGGAGTATGTATTAAAATCCATGGAGAAGAAATAAAAACTTTGAGGTTCGCCGATGACATTGTAATTCTGTCAGAGACAGCAAAGGACTTGGAAGAGCAGTTGAAAGGAATGTACAGTGTCTTGAAAGGAGGGTATAAGATGAACATCAACAAAAGCAAAACGAGGATAATGGAATGTAGTCGAATTAAGTCGGGTGAGGTTGAGGGTATTAGATTAGGAAATGAGACACTTAAAGTAGTAAAGGAGTTTTGCTATTTGGGGAGTAAAATAACTGATGATGGTCGAAGTAGAGAGGATATAAAATGTAGACTGGCAATGGCAAGGAAAGCGTTTCTGAAGAAGAGAAATTTGTTAACATCGAGTATAGATTTAAGTGTCAGGAAGTCATTTCTGAAGTATTTGTATGGAGTGTAGCCATGTATGGAAGTGAAACATGGACGGTAAATAGTTTGGACAAGAAGAGAATAGAAGATTTCGAAATGTGGTGCTACAGAAAAATGCTGAAGATTATATGGGTAGATCACATAACTAATGAGGAAGTATTGAATAGAATTGGGGAGAAGAGAAGTTTGTGGCACAACTTGACCAGAAGAAGGGATCGGTTGGTAGGACATGTTCTGAGGCATCAAGGGATCACCAATTTAGTATTGGAGATCAGCGTGGAGGGTAAAAATCGTAGGGGGAGACCAAGAGATGAATACACTAAGCAGATTCAGAAGGATGTAGGCTGCAGTAGGTACTGGGAGATGAAGAAGCTTGCACAGGATAGAGTAGCATGGAGAGCTGCATCAAACCAGTCTCAGGACTGAAGACCACAACAACACAACATTGTGAAACGTGCCTGCTTGTTCCCTGCTGGTTGTGTGATAACCTTCTGCTATAGTCCTCAGCTTACCATTTATTTTGTGCGACTGTGTTTGTATTAAGGGTCACTGACAACGTTTGGGCTGGTGTGTACAAGTCCGGAGTCACATTTAAACTACCTGTCCTCCCAACTTATATTCTGGGCTACTGTGTTTTTATTAAAGCTCATTGTCGATGTCTCTTATTTTGTGTACCAGTCGGAAGTCACGTTTAAATTGCATGTCCTCCCAGCTTATCTCGTTTTTCGGAAAACTGTAAAATGGCTCCGAGCACTATGGGACTTCACATCTTAGGTCATCAGTCCCAAAGAACTAAGAACTACTTAAACCTAACTAACCTAGGGACATCACACACATCCATGCCCGAGGCAGGATTCGAACCTGCGACCGGAGCAGTCCCGCGGTTCCGGACTGTAGCGCCTAGAACCGCACGGCCACCGCGGCCGGCTCGGAAAACTGTATATTTATTTAAGGGCCATTGTCTATGTTTCTACTGGTGTGTGCCAGCTAGGAGTCACATGTAAATATATACTTATATATGGATATGGAGAGGCGGCACGGTAGCTCAGCGTGCTCGGTCAGAGACCTGGCATGTCTCTGTGATAAAAAAAGTGAGTGAAAAGATCAACAACGAACTTCAACGGATGTCATGTGACGTCCGCTTCGACCAAATACAATTTAAAAAAAAAAGAAAAAAAGATCGATAGAGCGTCTGCCATGCAAGCGGGAGATCCCGGGTTCGAGTTCCGGTTGGGGCACACATTTTCACCCGTCCCCGTTGATATACAGGGTGATTCAAAAAGAATACCAAAACTTTAAAAATGTGTATTTAATGAAAGAAACATAACATAACGTTCTGTTATACATCATTACAAAGAGTATTTAAAAAGGTTTTTTTTCACTCAAAATAAAGTTCAGAGATGTTCAATATGGCCCCCTCCAGACACTCGAGCAATATCAACCCGATACGCCAACTCGTTCCACACTCTCTGTAGCATATCAGGCGTAACAGTTTGGATAGCTGCTGTTATTTCTCGTTTCAAATCATCAATGGTGGCTGGGAGAGGTGGCCGAAACACCATATCCTTAACATACCTCCATAAGAAAAAATCGCAGGGGGTAAGATCAGGGCTTCTTGGAGGCCAGTGATGAAGTGCTCTGTCACGGGCTGCCTGGCGGCCGATCCATCGCCTCGGGTAGTTGACGTTCAGGTAGTTACGGACAGATAAGTGCCAATGTGGTGGCGCTCCATCCTGCTGAAATATGAATTGTTGTGCTTCTTGTTCGAGCTGAGGGAACAGCCAATTCTCTAACATCTCCAGATACTGTAGTCCAATTACAGTAGCACCTTCGAAGAAAAAGGGACCAAAAACTTTATTGGCTGAAATGGCACAGAAAACGTAAACTGTTTATACCAACGTTTAATACACCACCTATCAGGAGGTTTAACACCATACTTCGTTCGAAATGCACGCTGAACAACTGTCGTCGATTCACTTCTGCCGTACTCAATAACACAAAAAGCTTTCTGTTGAGCGGTCGCCATCTTGGCATCAACTGACGCTGACGCCTAGTCAACAGCGCCTCAAGCGAACAAATGTACAACTAAATGAAACTTTATAGCTCTCTTAATTCGCCGACAGATAATACTTAGCTCTGCCTTTTGTCGTTGCAGAGTTTAAAATTCCTAAAGTTGTGGTATTCTTTTTGAATCACCCTGTATATGAACGCCCGTAAGCAGCCGAAGGTGTTGTTGTTGTTGTCTTCAGGTATTATTATATAATTCTAATTTCACATATAAATTGTACGCCTTCACAGCTTTGCCTGCATTTTGTGCGATTGTGTATTTTATTGCTTAAGGCATTTTTTTATTAAGGCTTGTATATTGTTAAGGGCTTTCCCACAGCCACAATCAGTGGCCTGATTTCTTACCCTTTCTTTATGTTGGAAGTGCGTTTTCCAATTGTGTAACGTGTTACCCACGGTTTGAAATTGATGGTACCTTTAGCGGTTGTCATTGCATCTTATTTTACTGATAAAATTGTTTGTTGAACGCGCTTGCAGCCACGCCTAGTTGGTGTGGTGCCTTTCTTGTATTTGGGAACTGTATACTCCTAGTTTCAAGCCCTACTCTCAACGGTACAAATTGTTATAGTTTGTTATTAATTGCCGGCCGGGGTGGCCGAGCGGTTCTAGGCGCTACAGTCTGGAACCGCGCGACGGCTACAGTCGCAGGTTCGAATCCTGCTTCGGGCTGGATGTGTGTGATGTCCTTAGGTTAGTTACGTTTAAGTAGTTCTACGTTCTAGGGGACTGATGACCTCAGAAGTTAAGTCCCATAGTGCTCAGAACCATTTGAACCATTTGTTATTAATTAATTCAGCCTTTTCAAGTTCTTAAATGATTTGAGCGTTGTTGTTCTTTTAACAAGGTATTTAAAATTGTAATTATAATATTGTTGTTAACCAATAAAATGTATTCCATGAAACAACAACTGACGAAATATGTGAGGTCACCTTCCTCGTGTTTTTCCTTAAAATTATCCAAAACCTAGTTGTGAGGCTCTAATAAATATTTCTCTTCACTCACGTTTATTTATTGTGCAAGATTCATTACGAAACTAGAAGCTTCGTCAGTTCCACACTGTTGAAAGCACATACATTCTTTCTTAAGAAGAAAACTCTGAGAGCTATCATTTTACACCTCTTCCGCTATTTACAAGAAAGTATGGATCACACATAAAAGAATTAATTTTAATCAGAAAGTACAGTGCGGCCAATAACACAAGTGACTTAATTGCAAGGGGTGATGAAAAAGTTGCCGTTATAAGGCCGTACAGGCCAGACTCGTTATACCAGGGTGGCAAAATCGTCGTGAGCATTGAATCACTCACCTCACTGATGCACCAGGTTTAAGATACACTCTTCTTAGAACACGGCGTCTTGCAGCGTGAAGAAGCAGGTAACTGTCCAACAGGAATCGTCGGCCTTTCAACGCGTTTTTAAGTAACCGACGGCGTGATAGTCGAGTGGAGAGGGATTACGACCACTGAATGGGTGCTCCAGGGTATCCTACTTGAGTTGGCGTAACGTCTGCGTTACGACATTTGCGATATGGGAACGTGCTTTACCATGAAGTAGCAGAGCCCCTTGTCGCAGTTTTCCAGGAATTTTGACATTACGGTGCCTCTATGCCCTCAGTGGAGCCCCGCTGGGTTGCATATAGGCTACAACGCCCCCGGTGGAAACTTTTTGAGCACCACTTGTACAGCGTTGTCTGCAGACAAATGCCCAAGTGAGTCCTTTAATGCTTGTGACTGATTAGTCTTTTCAATAGGCCCTAGATTCTTCTCCTCCGACGGCTATGGCATTGAAAGTGGGAAATTAAAATTCGTATGAAGCTCTTACTGAAAGAATCTGGAACAGCTCGTTGTAAACCTCCGGATAACATGATAACTGTGATATTTGATCTTGGAGCAGTGCAGTGCTGACACCCTGAAAATGATGTAGCATGTCCACATGTTAACTGTCACGTTTGCGTATTGTTCAATTCCACTGCATTTTAATTGTTCAAATATGTATGAAATCTTATGGGACTTAACTGCTAAGGTCATCACTCCCTAAGAGTACACACTACTTAGTCTAAATCATCCTAAGGACGAACACACACACCCATGCCCGAGGGAGAACTCGAACCTCCTCCGGGACCAGCCGCACAGTCCATGACTGCAGCGCCTTAGACAGCGCGGCACATTTTAATTATTTCAGTGAAACTGTAAATTAACATTCCGACGGCAAATAAGGGAAGCAAATATGACACTTCTGTTTTGGGGACCTTAAACTCTGTAAGCTTTGTATGTGTTGGCAATATTGTTCTCAGAACATGTTTAATTATATTCTTACCAGATAAAACGGTTATATTGTTTTACTAGTCCTTCGACTTGTCTTCCTTCTAACATCGATTATACACAAATGTAAAGGTTATCATATAAGAAAGCTCGATGAACCGTAGAGCATATAAATCTCGGTATTTTAAAATAATTTATTCCCTTCTAAATAAGGGATTTCTGTTCACACTTTTCCACATGCACTTTTAACATGAGAAACACTCTTTTTAATGTTGGAAAATGTGTTTTCCGTTCATGGGTAAAGTTTCCGACTGTAACACGACATCTTTGTCTCTGAATCTCCTTGCGTTTGACCGTCGGCGGTACTACTTATACAGGACCCAGTCACATTACCTATGTTCGACGTCAGCGTGCAATAATCACACAGAGGCAGATGTCAGCACTAGCGGTGGAGGGTATGTAAAGCGTGTAGAGGGGGGGGGGAGATGGTCATTGGCTTTCGGTTCAATGTTATAAGCATTCACCAAACGGTTAAATTTGAGAACTATTCATGTGCCAGCAAAATGGCGTAAAACGCATGGCAAAATGGCACCATCCAAAACCACTGAGGAGGCAACGTTGGTGCACCATGAACCATAGATGACAGGGGTAAACCGCGGCTGAGGAGACGTCTATGGGCTAATAGACAACTGTTCAGCAACTGACCACCCATATGAACCAACGAGCTACCAACAACGTCTGCTCGACTACGGTTCAGTGAACCTCGCTGTGTACAGGCCTCTGGAGCACGTGCCTGTTTCTTGCACCCAAGCTGACTAATGGTCATCTGCGAGGAAGGCTGGAATGTCTAAGTCAGAACCTCAACTGCACAGTCAACTTAACAGCTCATGTGTCAAAATTGCTGACAAGAATGATATACAGAAGAATGGAAAAGAAAATTGAGGATGTGCTGGATGACGATCACTTTGGCTTAAGGAAAGGTAAAGTACGAGAGAGACAATTCTGATGTTGCGGTCCATAATGGAAGCAAGACTAAGGAAAAATCAAGAGACTTTCGTAGGATTTGTCGACCTGGTTCCGACGATGGTTCAAATGGTCTGAGCACTATGGGACTTAACATCTGAGGTCATTAGTCCCCTAGAACTTAGAACTACTTGAACCTAACTAAGGACATCACACACATCCAAGCCCGAGGCAGGATTCGAGCCTGCGACCGTAGCGGTCACGCGGTTCCAGACTGTAGCGCCTAGAGCCGCACGGCCACCCCGGGCCGGCGTTGAACGATGTAGAATGGTGCTAGATCGAAATTCTGAGGAAAATAGGGGTAAGCTACAGGGAGAGATGGGTAATATACAATATGTATAAGAGTCAAGAAGGAATAATAAGAGTGGACGACCAAGAACGAAGCGCTTGGGTTTAAAAGGGTGCAAGACATGCATGCTGTCTTTCGCCCATACTATTCAATCTGTACATCAAAGAAGCAATGATGGAAATAAAAGAAAGGTTCAGGAGTGGAATTAAAATTCAAGGTGAAAGGATATTAGCGATACGATTCGCTGATGACATTCCTACTGTGAGTGAAAGTGAAGAAGAATTACACGATATGATGAATGGAATGAACAATCAAATGAGTACAGAATATGGACTGAGAGTAAATAGAATAAAGACAAAAGTAATTAGAAATATCAGAAATAAGAACAACGAGAAACTTAACACCAGGATTGATGGTCACGAAGTAGATGAAGTTAAGGAATTCTGCTACCAAGGTGGTAAAATAACCAATGGCGGATGGGCCAAGGAGGACACCAAAAACAGACTAGCTATGGTGAAAAGGGCATTCCTGGCCAAGAGAAGTCTCTAGAATCAAACATAGGCCTTTATTTAAGGAAGAAATTTCTGAGAATGTACGTCTGGAGTGCAAAATTGCATGGTAGTGAAACATGGAAAGCCTGAACAGAAGAGAATCGAAGCATTTGATATGTGGCGATACAGGCGAATGTTGAAAATTAGGTGGACTGATAAAGGCAAGGAATGGGGAGGTTCTGTGTAGAATCGGAGAGGGAAGGAATATATGGAAGGCACTGATAAGGAGAAGGGACAGGATGGGAGGACATCTGTTAAGACATGAGGGAATGACTTCCATGGTACTAGACGGAGCCATGGATGGCAAAAATTCTAGAGGAAGACAGAGGTTGGAATTCATCCAGCAAATAACTGAGGACGTGCTACTCTGAGATGTAGTGGTTGGCGCAGGAGATGAATTCGTGGCGGGCGGCATCGAACCAGTCAGTAGATTGATGAACCCCCCCCCCCCCAAAAAAAAAAAAACATCCGCTAGACGTCCAATGAATGGTGACAGATGATGTTTTCATACCAAGCACGTCTTACACTCCATCGGACACTTGCCCCTAGTCGTGTGCGGTGTGGAACGTCTTAAAGCAAAGACCTCGCAACGGCCGTCCGAAGGGTCGAGGTGTGAGGACTTTCAGGAGTGATCTTGTCATTCTGGGAGTAACAATAAAGCAGCGCAAGTATGCCTCTATCTTTGGGGACCACTTCTACACCTAGATGCAGTTTGTTTTTCCTCTGCACGATTGCATCTCCCAATAGGACACTGCAGAATTTCACAGAAGTCATAGAACACGTGCGTGGTTGGAAGAGCATCTGGACGGCCAGCAAACTCCACAGCGAGAATATGGGGTGCCACCTCGATCTGATTGTTGGCACCATGGATCCTCAATGGAGAAACCTAGCGCAACCGGTCACAGCGCTGCGAAACGTCGTTAGTCAAGCTTTTGACCCGTGGTCACATTTAATGTGACTGGACAATTTCAACTTTAATAAAAGAAAAATTTCCGCAGACTCTATTTTATTATATTATTGTCAATGTCGAAGCTCCTAGCCTGACCCTCAGATATACTTGTTCGCAACAGATACTTAGAATAAACCAGTCGAAATACCTAATACTATTAGATTACATATTCTGCGTGTTCTAATAAGTCTATTCAGTCTTCAAATAGTGAAATTAATTACAGAGCTATATCGCTGTAAGTTAATTATATATTAACAAAACGAGGGTCTGCATTGCTCATTGATGTAGACATCTTCATTTCTGTTGCAAATCGATTTCAATCACTATGTGAAAATTATCAATGCTAGTAGTAGAGTCCTGTGGACTCATAAATACAAGCCACAAAACTTCAACATTGCTCATATCGGTAAACAGTACATTTGAGACCGAAGGTACAAATGGAACGCCATCCTGACAAGTACTGTTCATTGATTTGTGCAGATAATGCTTGTATTTATGAGTCTACAGGGCTTTAATACTAGCATCATGATGGTTATGCAGTGATTGAAATCGATTTACAGCAGAAATAAAGATTCCTACTTCAACGACCAATATTGACTCTCCTCTTGTTATTAACACTGGTTGGTTGTCGTACTCCCAATATCTGATTGAGTATAGAATGCTAGTATATTTGCCTTACATTTGTTAAGATAAATCTACGTACATTTTCCTGCTATCAGACAACAAAACTGCATAAATGTGATACATCAGTTACTATATACACTCCTGGAAATGGAAAAAAGAACACATTGACACCGGTGTGTCAGACCCACCATACTTGCTCCGGACACTGCGATAGGGCTGTACAAGCAATGATCACACGCACGGCACAGCGGACACACCAGGAACCGCGGTGTTGGCCGTCGAATGGCGCTAGCTGCGCAGCATTTGTGCACCGCCGCCGTCAGTGTCAGCCAGTTTGCCGTGGATAACGGAGCTCCATCGCAGTCTTTAACACTGGTAGCATGCCGCGACAGCGTGGACGTGAACCGTATGTGCAGTTGACGGACTTTGAGCGAGGGCGTATAGTGAGCATGCGGGAGGCCAGGTGGACGTACCGCCGAATTGCTCAACACGTGGGGCGTGTGGTCTCCACAGTACATCGATGTTGTCGCCAGTGGTCGGCGGAAGGTGCACGTGCCCGTCGACCTGGGACCGGACCGCAGCGACGCACGGATGCACGCCAAGACCGTAGGATCCTACGCAGTGCCGTAGGGGACCGCACCGCCACTTCCCAGCAAATTAGGGACACTGTTGCTCCTGGGGTATCGGCGAGGACCATTCGCAACCGTCTCCATGAAGCTGGGCTACGGTCCTGCACACCGTTAGGCCGTCTTCCGCTCACGCCCCAACATCGTGCAGCCCGCCTCCAGTGGTGTCGCGACAGGCGTGAATGGAGGGACGAATGGAGACGTGCCGTCTTCAGCGATGAGAGTCGCTTCTGCCTTGGTGCCAATGATGGTCGTATGCGTGTTTGGCGCCGTGCAGGTGAGCGCCACAATCAGGACTGCATATGACCGAGGCACACAGGGCCAACACCCGGCATCATGGCGTGGGGAGCGATCTCCTACACTGGCCGTACACCACTGGTGATCGTCGAGGGGACACTGAATAGTGCACGGTACATCCAAACCGTCATCGAACCCATCGTTCTACCATTCCTAGACCGGCAAGGGAACTTGCTGTTCCAACAGGACAATGCACGTCCGCATGTATCCCGTGCCACCCAACGTGCCCTAGAAGGTGTAAGTCAACTACCCTGGCCAGCAAGATCTCCGGATCTGTCCCCCATTGAGCATGTTTGGGACTGGATGAAGCGTCGTCTCACGCGGTCTGCACGTCCAGCACGAACGCTGGTCCAACTGAGGCGCCAGGTGGAAATGGCATGGCAAGCCGTTCCACAGGACTACATCCAGCATCTCTACGATCGTTCCATGGGAGAATAGCAGCCTGCATTGCTGCGAAAGGTGGATATACACTGTACTAGTGCCGACATTGTGCGTACTCTGTTGCCTGTGTCTATGTGCCTGTGGTTCTGTCAGTGTGATCATGTGATGTATCTGACCCCAGGAATGTGTCAATCAAGTTTCCCCTTCCTGGGACAATGAATTCACGGTGTTCTTATTTCAATTTCCAGGAGTGTACATTTGTAAATGTTGATATGAAGGTAAGCGCAGTTTATTAATCTCATGGCAGGAAGACTTGAACGACTTTGTTAAAACATACACAGTATGTAACGGAAATGTATTGTGTATTGCAACGAATTGTTGTATGCCCTTATGTTAACACGTAATCTGATGATGAGCCTAGAGGCCTCTAAATCGATCATGTTATAATAAAATGAAGAGTATGTAAACGAAGTCTTAGGCAATTCCCTTTTTCTCGCAGAACTATAACAGGTGGAACGTTGAAATTAATTGGCGCTTTAATTATCGTGAGAACAGCACAAATACTTTGCTGCATAAGTTCCATCGGTGTTAATGGCCTTGCAGAGTTGTAGCTATGCCACCGTTATGATTGCTAATTTGCAGTCACGGGACTCTACGACTAAATATTCTCCAGGAAAGAATCCAGTCGCCTTGGTCGGCGTACTTCCAACTTATGCGGTCCCAAATGGGATACGTGTCACCTATTGTTATACAATTACCTGGCGTAATAGCCCCGTGAGTCGCATTCGATAATGTAATTTAGGCCAAACAGTCGAAACACGGTCGCGTTCCTCCCACCCCTTTCTGTATCACCCTTACACGCAGGCCTCGCGCGAACATTGCAATCAATTTCAGTAGCATCAGTAATTTAAATGACGGCATAATCCGCTGTTATGATCGCGAAATGGTACACCAGTCGTCCTATGGTTTGCCGGCGCTCTGCAGGGGGGAATTAACATCATATTCTACCCCTCCCCCATCCCCCCCCCTCTCGTTCCCTATGTCACGTCCTCCTCCCACAGCTTGCTGAAAACTGTGAAACAGCCACACACACACACACACACACACACACACACACACACACAGGGGGAACACGTACGCAGATATAGGTTGTGTTCAGGGAAGAGAAACGAGGGTTACATGTATTAGGGGATTCACTGTACTACTGCGTGGCTTGTGGTAAGTTCGTTTACGTCCACAGCACCTGTAATTTGCCCTCCAGCCGAGAATTAGCCGCGACCGGCCTCTGCGGTTTCTATCCATTCGCAGCACAGTGTTAAACGCGATATTTCTCTGCACCTGCCTTTTGCCAGATAATAGTCGCACAAATGAGCCGCTTTTAATTCCACAGATGACGATATATACAAACTCCTGTTGCCCTAATTTCATTTTTTGCACGGATTAATAAAGATGAGAAGGCACAACAACATCCCCGTTTCTACAAATGAAAGGCAATGAGCCAGCTGAGTAATTCACTCACCGGCTCATCATCGCCCAGCCTGGATCACTAAGTACAGAAACTTGAAGAGGGTTTCGATCACATACGAGGTGAATTCAAGTTCTAAGGCCTCCGATTTTTTTTCTAATTAACTACTCACCCGAAATCGATTAAACTGGCGTTACTTCTCGACGTAATCGCCCTGCAGACGTACACAACGCTGACTCCATGATTCCATGGCAGCGGCGAAGGCTTCTTTAGGAGTCTGTTTTGACCACTGGAAAATCGCTGAGGCAATAGCAGCACGGCTGGTGAATGTGCGGCCACGGAGAGTGTCTTTCATTGCTGGAAAAAGCCAAAAGTCACTAGGAGCCAGGTCAGGTGAGTAGGGAGCATGAGGAATCACTTCAAAGTTGTTATCACGAAGAAACTGTTGCGTAACGTTAGCTCGATGTGCGGGTGCGTTGTCTTGGTGAAACAGCACACGCGCAGCCCTTCCCGGACGTTTTTGTTGGAGTGCAGGAAGGAATTTGTTCTTCTTACGCCCTCGCCGTCCCAGAACATGGACACCATCATTTTTTCAGCGCTGGTGGTTACCCGAAATTTTTTTGGTGGCGGTGAATCTGTGTGCTTCCATTGAGCTGACTGGCACTTTGTTTCTGGATTGAAAAATGGCATCTACGTCTCATCCATTGTCACAACCGACGAAAAGAAAGTGTCATTCATGCTGTCGTTGCGCGTCAACATTGCTTGGCAACATGCCACATGGGCAGCCATGTGGTCGTCCGTCAGCATTCGTGGCACCCACCTGGACGACACTTTTCGCATTTTCAGGTCGTCATGCAGGATTGTGTGCACAGAACCCACAGAAATGCCAACTCTGGAGGCGATTTGTTCAACAGTCATTCGGCGATCCCCGAAAACAATTCTCTCCACTTTCTCGATCATGTCGTCAGACCGGCTTGTGCGAGCCCGAGGTTGTTTCGGTTTGTAGTCACACGATGTTCTGCCTTCATTAAACTGTGGCACCCACGAACGCACTTTCGACACATCCATAACTCCATCACCACATGTCTCCTTCAACTGTCGATGAATTTCAATTGGTTTCACACCACGCAAATTCAGAAAACGAATGATTGCACGCTGTTCACGTAAGGAAAACGTCGCCATTTTAAGTATTTAAAACAGTTCTCATTCTCGCCGCTGGCGGTAAAATTCCATCTGCCATACGGTGCTGCCATCTCTGGGACGTATTGACAATGAATGCGGCCTCATTTTAAAACAATGCGTATATTTCTATCTCTTTCCAGTCCGGAGAAAAAAAATCGGAGGCCTTAGAACTTGAATGAACCTCGTATTGTAGACGACGTTTATGAAGGGGGTGAAATAGGGAATGAAAATATGTCGCTATTAAGGCAATTTTGTAACTAGAACTATGAAAATCGGTATTTGATTCCTCGGCCAAAAGTAAAGGAATACATGTTTCAGCATTTTAGGAAATTTAACCAGTATGGGGGTGAAGAGGTGCGTGAAGGTGTTTTGAAGATAACTTATCCGAATCTGCGGAAAAAATTAATATTTGGGTCAACATTTCTAAAACTCCTCTCTTTCAAACCCCACCATGTGGGGAGAGAGGGAGAGTTTTAGTTTTAGCGAATTAAAATTTCCGAAGTAAATATGTAGTTTTTTATTTATCCATAACCATTTTCCACCCAAAAATGAGAACATGGATTTTCTTGAATTACAGCGCCAATTACCAAGAATTAAGAAAAATGTATAAGAAAAATTGTACGTAGTTTTTTTTTTTTTTGGTAGAATCTGATTCTGCAATAAAATGGGGGTTCCCATTAGAACTTTTAAAGTTGCCTCCCGCCCCACCCCTGGGGGTGGGGCGGGAGGCAACTTTACAGTTACTATATAAATTTGTGAAGTGTTGATATGAAGGCAAGCGCAGTTTATCAATCTCATGGCAAGAAGACTTCAACGACTTTGTTAAAACATACACAGTATGTAACGGAAATGTATTATGTATTGCCCCCAGGGGGCTGGGGTGGCACGCTAATTTTAGCACCAGCAGATGTCCCCCTCGAAAATAATCAATTCTGGATTCTACACATTTTTTCGAGTGAAGCTTATTTTTCGAGTTATTCTGGTTTGTCAACTGAAAGTTTACACCCTGTGTAACCACCAGTTATCAGACCGCAATTTCCAGCCGCCAGCAGCGAGCCGAGTCCCTTATCACCTCCCGGTCTCGGAGCAATAGGGCGCTTGGTCTCTTGTAATTACTTGACAGACCGTGCTGGAACGCCCAGTGGCCAATGCGACGTACCTAGAACGCCGATCTATATCATAGCAACTGGCAACAAAATATATATATATATATTAGCAAAGATGGCTGCACAGCTTCCCCTCCCCCCCTGCCATGGTTCCTCCCTCTGAGATGTCACTGTCTGTTGATGAATCAGGGTCATTTACCATGATCCAATAGGTTTCTTTCTCGCTGACGTATAATATTTATTATTATTATTATATTTTCTGAAGGAAAGAACAGGTACATTATTTCAGTTTCTATAGTAATGTGTCACATCAACAGCAACTTTAGTCTTGGCACGATTCAGTGCACCTTTAACCCATACGGACACAGACTCTGATTCATTTACTTTACTTTTCACGCTAATTAAGGTCATAGTAGCTTAGTTTCTCCAATGGAAAAACTAAGGTCATAGTAGATTAGTTTTTCCAATGGAAAAACCAAACTTCGTGGCCTTAATTAGTGTGAAAGGTGTAGAAGATGTTACAATTAGTGGATAACATCGAAATTCGATTAAAACAACATAAAAAGATCTGTGCAGGCTATACAGTCTACTCGAGCAAAGCAGCAAGCACTAAGTTGGTAAGCCGTATATGATGCACTCATCCGGTCACCAACCTCTGTTAAGTCTGGTGAGGAGTATGCCATGTCTTGGTCCGTACCTCTACACACGGTGGTATGAATGTGTATGTGTGCAGAAGGGTGAAGGGTAGATCGGTGGGGTTAGCGGTGAGGACTCCGTTGCGAACAACCACGTGAGATAGTGTAGGTACAGTTCAACTGTTGAAGCCTATATACACTCCTGGAAATGGAAAAAAGAACACATTGACACCGGTGTGTCAGACCCACCATACTTGCTCCGGACACTGCGAGAGGGCTGTGCAAGCAACGATCACACGCACGGCACAGCGGACACACCAGGAACCGCGGTGTTGGCCGTCGAATGGCGCTAGCTGCGCAGCATTTGTGCACCGCCGCCGTCAGTGTCAGCCAGTTTGCCGTGGCATACGGAGCTCCATCGCAGTCTTTAACACTGGTAGCATGCCGCGACAGCGTGGACGTGAACCGTATGTGCAGTTGACGGACTTTGAGCGAGGGCGTATAGTGGGCATGCGGGAGGCCGGGTGGACGTACCGCCGAATTGCTCAACACGTGGGGCGTGAGGTCTCCACAGTACATCGATGTTGTCGCCAGTGGTCGGCGGAAGGTGCACGTGCCCGTCGACCTGGGACCGGACCGCAGCGACGCACGGATGCACGCCAAGACCGTAGGATCCTACGCAGTGCCGTAGGGGACCGCACCGCCACTTCCCAGCAAATTAGGGACACTGTTGCTGCTGGGGTATCGGCGAGGACCATTCGCAACCGTCTCCATGAAGCTGGGCTACGGTCCCGCACACCGTTAGGCCGTCTTCCGCTCACGCCCCAACATCGTGCAGCCCGCCTCCAGTGGTGTCGCGACAGGCGTGAATGGAGGGACGAATGGAGACGTGTCGTCTTCAGCGATGAGAGTCGCTTCTGCCTTGGTGCCAATGATGGTCGTATACGTGTTTGGCGCCGTGCAGGTGAGCGCCACAATCAGGACTGCATACGACCGAGGCACACAGGGCCAACACCCGGCATCATGGTGTGGGGAGCGATCTCCTACACTGGCCGTACACCACTGGTGATCGTCGAGGGGACACTGAATAGTGCACGGTACATCCAAACCGTCATCGAACCCATCGTTCTACCATTCCTAGACCGGCAAGGGAACTTGCTGTTCCAACAGGACAATGCACGTCCGCATGTATCCCGTGCCACCCAACGTGCTCTAGAAGGTGTAAGTCAACTACCCTGGCTAGCAAGATCTCCGGATCTGTCCCCTATTGAGCATGTTTGGGACTGGATGAAGCATCGTCTCACGCGGTCTGCACGTCCAGCACGAACGCTGGTCCAACTGAGGCGCCAGGTGGAAATGGCATGGCAAGCCGTTCCACAGGACTACATCCAGCATCTCTACGATCGTCTTCATGGGAGAATAGCAGCCTGCATTGCTGCGAATGGTGGATATACACTGTACTAGTGCCGACATTGTGCATGCTCTGTTGCCTGTGTCTATGTGCCTGTGGTTCTGTCAGTGTGATCATGGGATGTATCTGACCCCAGGAATGTGTCAATAAAGTTTCCCCTTCCTGGGACAATGAATTCACGGTGTTCTTATTTCAATTTCCAGGAGTGTAATAACATTTACCTCGCTCGCTTTGTAAGCTGCAGGTAGCGAGTATTAACAGGTTATATCGACATGACCAGCTAGATAAATATAGACGTAGTTTGTCGCTAGTATATCGAAAGAAGTCGTAGCATACACAAAGGACGAACAGAAACAAAACAAACAAACCATGGGCTGTTTGGAGAAAATCTCTTGAAAAAAAGTCAGAAATACTAAAATGTTTCGTAGCAGAAAACGTCGTTTACAACGTTACTGAAAATTTAAAGTAAGAACATGTGTCACAAGAAAATTATGCTTCAGTCCTTCCGATCGATGTGACGCGGTCGTTAGTACACTGGACTGGCATTCGTGAGGACGATGTGAGACCTGAGTTTCTCCTGGCGTATAAAATTTTCAAGCAACTTACGGGAATCCAGCCAGGTAATATTGACAGCGACCGCTGATATTCCGGTGGGAGTACACTCCGCAATTTTCAAGACACAAACTGCAACGGACAGGCGATTTAGAAGCAAATTTAAAACCTCGGTTCTTAGTGTAATTCAAGAAAGATAACACACACACGTTGAATACTAGCGCCACCAAAGATGACCAAAATCAGAGGTATCGATAGTGAAAGACAACGAACTATCAGGTGATGTGACATTGACTATGTCCATCTATTTTTTGATAAGATTGCAAATTTGCTTATGTCTTTGAAACACGCCTGTTTCTTCAGATATTTTGATAATACTTTTGTTGTTTGGCCTCATGGTAGGAAGAATTTGAATGCCTTTTTAGAGCATCTGAACTCGATCCACCCGAACATTCGTTTTACGATGGAGGTGGTTGGTTGCCTTACCTTCCTTGACATTTTGGTTAGGAGGAAGGTTGATGGATCATTGCGACATGCAGTTTACTAACTTGTATTTACAAGCTGACAGTTGTCATCATCCGACTCAGCGTGAAGTTGTACTTCGTACTTTGGTAAACAGGGCACATGTGCCGGCCACGGTGGCCGTGCGGTTCTGGGCGCTACAGTCCGGAATCGCTGGACTTCTACGTTCGCAGGTTCAAGTCCTGCCTCGGGCATGGATGTTTGTGATGTCCTTCGGTTAGTTAGGTTTGAGTAGTTCTAAGTTCTAGGGGACTGGTGACCTAAGATGTTAAGTCCCGTAGTGCTCAGAGCCAGAGGGCACATGTCATTTCCGACAGTGAGACTTTGCCAGCTGAGCTGGCCCATCTTGAAGCTACATTTCGTCAGAATGGTTATAGTGAAAGACAGATTCAACGTGCTTTGCGCTATAGACCAGCTGTGCATCGGGTACTGCGTCGACACCGAAGTCTACTGCCTTTTTGCCTTACGCAGGAAGCACTTCCAACAAGATAGGTCGTATTGTACGGAAATACGATGTGAAATGTGTTTTCGATCTCTTGCTTTTGGGTTCTGTTAAGGATGATCTTGGTTTGCGTAAGGCGAGTGTATATCGCATTCCTTGTAGCTGTGGCATGGCATACACTGATCAGACTATCAGGACCGTGGCGGAACGATGTACTGAGCATAAACGGCACACACGATTACAGAAGACAAGTAGGTCTGCTATTACCGAACACTGTTTGGACACTGGTCACCCTATGATATATAAAAATACCCAGATATTGGCATTCATGTCCAGCTATGGAGACAGTGTTATTAAGGAAGCTGTTGAGATTAAATTACGGGGGCATGGAGGTTTTGTTTAAACGCTGTATGGAATCCTGCTCTCTCGCTTGTCAAGAAACGTAGTCAATGTTCCTGACCTGCTAGTTCGTAGTCTTTCACTATCGACACCTCTGACTTTGGTCATCTTTGGTGGCACTAGTATTCAGTATGTGTGTGTGTGTGTGTGTGTGTCTTTCCTGAATCGGTTTGAAATTTGCTTGTACATCTCCTGTAAGTTGAAGTTTGTCCTTGAAAATGGCGGGGTGTACTCCCGCCGAAATATCGGCGGTCGCTATAAATATTACCTGGCTGAATTCCCGTAAGTTGTTTGAAAAAAGGCAGGACGATGGTTCAAACCAGCGTCCAGTCATCCAGATTTAGGTTTTCCGTGATTTCCCTAAATTATTTATAGAAAATGCCGGGATGGTTCCTTTGAAAAGGCACAATCAAATTTATTTCCCATCCCTGATACCATCCGAGCTTGTGCTCCGTTTCAAATGACCTCGATGTCGACGGGACCTTAAATCCAATCTTCCTACCAGTCTTTCTTTTTGCTTCAGTCACCTATCAACCTGTTCATCAATATTATCTAAATATAGTACTCTCCTTCCCTCCTTCCATGCTTTCATCAAGTAGTGAAACTTTCAGAAACCTGTTCTTCATCTTCTCCCTTAAGTGTTAGTCCAGATGGTCTGCTGCGACTTCTTGACTCATCCATCTTCACTTTGGCTTATTAATTTTCCATCTTCCTTTAGGGACGTACCGTAGCAGCTGTTTTGGAATACGGTAATGACCATTCCTTTTTATACTTTCCATGCTTTTCTGTAGTTCTTAACCTTTTCAGTTAAGTTGTAAATTCTTACAGTCTAGCTGGTCTCGTTTTATGATCTGTCTCTTTTTGTTACTCCCTCGGCTGTTCCAAAACAACTCATCTCGGCTGCTCGTATATTATTTGTTCTAGAGTTGGTAGTTTTCACTTCCTTATATTCAACAACGAACTGTCATAACTTTATAAGATTTTAGCATCGTGTCCTTTTCTACTTTCCCCTTGCGTGTTTAATATGAATTTACATGTTAACCCTCGGGCGGGCGCGCCTGTATATAAAGTGCGCCAAGCAAGAATAAAGTGATTTTGTGCGATTTCATTTTTGTTTCACAACTGCAAACCTATACCTATTCCTTCACTATTACTAAAGATAACACGGCGATAAATTGCGCTGGAGCATCAGTAATACAAAATAATAAGCGAGCATGGCGAAAGAAAATTTACGATCAGTTCAAGACAATGACGCCATTACGAACTAGCAACATAATCCCACGTTGAGGCAGTTGTCTACGAGAAAATTAGTGATCGAATAAGCAGCTGACCGAGATCTGATGCAACTGCACTGCTTAATGCTTCGAATGCGTTATTATTGTCACTTTAACATCTGTCCTTGGTAACAAAGAGTTATAGCGAAAATGTATTTCATTATTGTTTACTAAAACAATAGTTTAGGTCAGATTAAGTAAGTTTGTTTTCTCCTTGTTGAAATAAACTAAGATTAAACCGTGATTTTGGTCATACACGACTTACCTTGGGAACATAAGGAAACTTTTTCATGTGTACAAAGAGCGCTGCGCACCCTCTCGAGGGGTTAAGGGTTTGTGAACTTTGGAATGCCAAGGGCATGGTTTTCTTTGTCTATATGCTTAAATTTTGTTTTGATGTTCAATATGTTTGACATAGCGCTCTCTATAACTTGTCTTCGTTTCCAGAAATTAGTGTGGTTGTCAGTGATCATAAGAGTTTTGATGTAAATTCTCACTTTCAAATCGTCTTTTATACCAAAGTTCATAATCCGTTATTTGAATTCCCGTACAAAACCTTCTCAATACAAATTAAAAATTATCGATATCCTTTTCTGACCCCTTTATGAATATTCCTTAGGCTATATTTCCAGATTCTGTATTTACAATTATTTGTGTTCCTTTATATATTCTCCATAGCTTCGATGAGATGTAGTGGTATTCTTCTTTTTTCCTTAACGGTGCACAGCTTTCCTCCATGCTAATTATCGAAAGCTTTACTGTAACCTACAAGGGTTATGTAAAAATAAAAAATTTTGTTCTTCAAGTAACACGATACCTACTATGTTTCTTATTATATTTACATTTATCTTCGTATACACTCCTGGAAATGGAAAAAAGAACACTTGACACCGGTGTGTCAGACACACCATACTTGCTCCGGACACTGCGAGAGGGCTGCACAAGCAATGATCACACGCACGGCACAGCGGACACACCAGGAACCGCGGTGTTGGCCGTCGAATGGCACTAGCTGCGCAGCATTTGTGCACCGCCGCCGTCAGTGTCAGCCAGTTTGCCGTGGCATACGGAGCTCCATCGCAGTCTTTAACACTGGTAGCATGCCGCGACAGCGTGGACGTGAACCGTATGTGCAGTTGACGGACTTTGAGTGAGGGCGTATAGTGGGCATGCGGGAGGCCGGGTGGACGTACCGCCGAATTGCTCAACACGTGGGGCGTGAGGTCTCCACAGTACATCGATGTTGTCGCCAGTGGTCGGCGGAAGGTGCACGTGCCCGTCGACCTGGGACCGGACCGCAGTGACGCACGGATGCACGCCAAGACCGTAGGATCCTACGCAGTGCCGTAGGGGACCGCACCGCCACTTCCCAGCAAATTAGGGACACTGTTGCTCCTGGGGTATCGGCGAGGACCATTCGCAACCGTCTCCATGAAGCTGGGCTACGGTCCCGCACACCGTTAGGCCGTCTTCCGCTCACGCCCCAACATCGTGCAGCCCGCCTCCAGTGGTGTCGCGACAGGCGTGACTGGAGGGACGAATGGAGACGTGTCGTCTTCAGCGATGAGAGTCGCTTCTGCCTTGGTGCCAATGATGGTCGTATGCGTGTTAGGCGCCGTGCAGGTGAGCGCCACAATCAGGACTGCATACGATCGATGCACACAGGGCCAACACCCGGCATCATGGTGTGGGGAGCGATCTCCTACACTGGTGATCGTCGAGGGGACACTGAATAGTGCATGGTACATCCAAACCGTCATCGAACCCGTCGTTCTACCATTCCTAGACCGGCAAGGGAACTTGCTGTTCCAACAGGACAATCCACGTCCGCATGTATCCCGTGCCACCCAACGTGCTCTAGAAGGTGTAAGTCAACTACCCTGGCCAGCAAGATCTCCGGATCTGTCCCCCATTGAGCATGTTTGGGACTGGATGAAGCGTCGTCTCACGCGGTCTGCACGTCCAGCACGAACGCTGGTCCAACTGAGGCGCCAGGTGGAAATGGCATGGCAAGCCGTTCCACAGGACTACATCCAGCATCTCTACGATCGTCTCCATGGGAGAATAGCAGCCTGTATTGCTGCGAAAGGTGGATATACACTGTACTAGTGCCGACATTGTGCATGCTCTGTTGCCTGTGTCTATGTGCCTGTGGTTCTGTCAGTGTGATCATGTGATGTAGCTGACCCCAGGAATGTGTCAATAAAGTTTCCCCTTCCTGGGACAATGAATTCACGGTGTTCTTATTTCAATTTCCAGGAGTGTATGTATGTTGTATGCCATATTTAACGGATTTATATCCCTCTAATTTGCGAAGTCTCTCATTGCCCTCATTTAAAAGTGGCTATTCCAAACGTTTACGTCCATTCCACTGCTAGCACTGATCTGAAAAAACTGTACACCTGTAATTAGCTTCTTCTGGTAGTCATTTGAAAAGCTATGTATTTAAAATGTCCGTTCCACGAGCTTTTCGATTTTTACAACTTTTCATGGTCTCTTGAAATTATATTTTACGAATTTCTAGGAGAATGTGTTCATTTCATCTGATGTAATTATTCTCCTCTTCTTCCTACCCTTCAGAGCACAGATTTTTACAGAACTTCATCCAATTTTCCGTATATAGTGGATTTAAACTTATCACCTCTTTTTCATTTGTTGAAGTGTTTCATTATTTCCAACGCAGTAGACTGGTCGCCGTGCACACCTCTTTGTACATTAGATACATTAGATATATATTTCCTCCAGCTTCATTCATGTGCATCTCTTTCTAATTTCTTTGCTTCTTTTCTTTGGGTTTTATAACCCTCGAATGTCAGAGGGGTTTACGTCAAGAGCCACTGTGAACGTAGCTCCTTTCTCCCTGAACAGTGTATTTCATTTCTTCATTCCAAGTAGTAAGTCCCTTTCTTGCTTTACATTTTTTCCAGTGTTTTAACAGCTACCCTTTCAAGCACGTTAGTTAATTTCTGCCTTTCTAATTCGATCTTCGTAGTCATAAGTTCCTTTACTACATACACAGTCCAGTCACGTTAATGTGACCTCTTGGCAAATGTTTGAACAGCCACTTTTTGCAGTGTGTACCGCTGTGAGACGTGCAGGAAGAATGTCTGTGGGGTTCTGGAAGGTACCGACCGAGTCGTGGAGTCACGCCCACCCCCGTGCCGTCGCCAGCTGCGCAGGGTTTCCCGGATGAAGAGCCATGGCGCGAACAGCTGACCGAGGTGGTCTGACAGATTCTCGACTGGGTTTAAACCGGAAAATTTGGGTGTCCAGGGGAGTAAGGTAACTCATCCTGATGCTTTTCGAACTTCGCACTTATGAGTATACGTGCGTTATTTCGTTGAACTATTAAGGACGGACGACACAAATTGCCATTATTAGTGGTATGAATTATTCTTATTTAGAGTTTGGAACTTTGTTCTTTGGTTTTAAGCTTCCTGGTAAACAAACCGACAAACAGCAGGTATGGATCCCTGACTGGAAATAGTGGAAAAAATGTCGTGAGAATACGTGTCCGGAAATGGATCGTTGCCACGGTAGATGACAATCGTGAATGAAAGTCCTTCTGAACACGTGCTGTGTGTTCCTTGTGTGTAGCAGGCTGTACGGCCAGTTAGATGGGAACGGTTGAGAGGCAGCACGGCTACACTGAAACAAGAACCATCCTTGCACATTCGTCTGTCTGAAAGGATCCATGATAAGAGAAACGCCCAAAAATATTTGAAATGATGTGTGATGTAGTTGGTGTACGTGAGAGTACTTGTGGTACACTGAAACAAGAACCATCCTTGCACATTCGTCTGTCTGAAAGGATCCATGATAACAGAAACGCCCAAAAAATGTTTGAAATGATGTGTGATGTAGTTGGTGTACGTGAGAGTACTTGTGGTGCAGCCGCGTTGCCTCTCGACCGTTTCCATCTGCTTGGCCGCATACAAACACTATCTCGACTTGTCCCAGACATGAATACCGAACCATTCTGCTGCTTAGAGTATGTTGCGTCAATCACATAGGCTGACTATACGAGGCAAGGAAAACGCGGAACGTGGTAAGAGGAAGTTTCACTCGTCAGCGCCATCTACCGTGGCAATAATGTATTTCCAGACACATGTTCAAAGGACCTCTTTTCTTCCATTTCCAGTCAGGAATCTGTCCCTGCAGTTTATCGGTTTTATTGATGTTCATTCTGTACATTTAGAATTTATTCCTATAATTGTCAGTGCCAACTGATAAGAAACAGTCATAATGTGTTGTTAGAATACTTTAAAGAAGTAGTGTACAGTGGCCATTTCTGCCTGATAAGGTACAGGCGTGGGCAAAACGAGCGAGACCCCTCGCCTTTTCGTTATGCTGATCCTCACAGCTTTAAAGTCTGCTACACAGCATAACAGGCAAGGCGACGAAGAGCTACCAACATAATATGCACAGGCGTGAAATTGAAAAACTTTCCGAAATTTGTCAGACTGTTTTCAATCATATGTAAGACTATATTAATGCTGATTAGTGTGTTAACCACAACACCTTAATATAAGATATAAATGAAATAAAAACGCTAATTAGTATGAACTATACTAATAAAAACGGATTCCTGCTTATCGAGATAACATAACAGTTTCAGTAAGACAAAGTACCGCAGATGGTTACGAATTAGCAAAATGTTATGGGCATTCGGCCGCGAATTGGTCTTTGTCAACGTTCAGACCAGTCATACTGGATTACCGATGCTGACCTACCATCAAAGTGTGCAAATTTAGCAATGCGTGAGGATTCATAATGAAATTCAGTTAAAAGTCATTCACTGCCACACTTAAGTCAGTTCAGTTATTGACGGAAGCGGAAAAAGGAGGCAGTAACAGGTATGAAATTCTACAAGAGTTTCATATCGACATCCACAGGGCGCCGGTGCAGAATAAAGGTAGCAATAAAACGTATTGGGGGCGCGAGAACTTCTTGAAATTCCTTTACTGATAGTCTATCTGCATCCATCAAGATTAGAGCCGAAAACAAACCAGACCTCCCTTGCAGTAGCAAACACCTTTCACTACGCCAGCAGACAACCCAGGCAAACAGCCCTCTATTATTACCCCAGACATGAATAAGCCGGCAGTTTCGCAATGAAAATGGCAAAATGATCTGCAGTTTCTATTGCGTAGAGCTTTCTGGACTCAAAAACATGAATTGTCTACCTTTATATCACCGTTTATGTGACAATCATTCGGGATGTTTACCGAAATAACAAAAACTGTTATTAGCTAGTAAATTTAGTAGGATAACTCTGCACCACCCCAGGAAATAAATGGCGACGTAGCTGCCAAACGTATTCTGCAATGTTTCGAATTCTCCATTAGACATGCCACAGCCAGAAAACGTTCATTAGCCGAAGTGTTCCTTAAGGCAGTTAGCAATGAAAATGCTCGCACATCTAAAACGCTGTGGCATTAATAGTGGGATCTGAATTACCACGTGTATAGGCAATTAATTCTATTTGCATTCCTGTAAACGTGATTTGGATCGAAAACGTAGCTATGATTAATATGTTGATGTATCGACTGCAACTGGAACATTTCGAATAAAGAGTTGGGGAAATTATTATGCGGCCCTCATCTTCAGTAACAGTGGCAGCTATTTTCGTTGTTAGGATTTCGTCACGTAAATCGGTAAAAATGGAACCCTACTAGTCTCACTTTCTTGACCGTCTATCTGACTACCCAACCCTTAAAACCCGTTTACCTCGAGTACGGGTGGACATAATAAGCGGAAATGTATCGCACTTCCCGCGGTATACGGTCCCTTGATGGTGTAAAAAAGTGAGCTACGTCAACGCAATCTAAAGATAGGGCCCTTTATGTAAAGAAAATTTACGCCAAAGGTCAAAAATGGCTCTAAGAACTATGTCACCAAACTGCTTAGATCATCAGTCCACTGGATCTATAACTACTTCATCCTACCTAACCTAACACACATCCATGGTCGGAGAAGGATTCGAACTGACAGCGCAAGGAGCCGCGCGGTCCGCAATATGACGCCGTTGAACGCACGGTTAACCCGCGCCAGCAAGCTGTTAATACAGGGTGTTTCAAAAATGACTGATATATTTGAAACGGCAATAAAAACTAAACGAGCAGCGATAGGAATACACCGTTTGTTGCAATATGCTTGGGACAACAGTACATTTTTAGGCGGACAAACTTTCGAAATTACAGTAGTTACAATTTACAACAACAGATGGCGCTGCAAGTGATGTGAAAGATATAGAAGACAACGCAGTCTGTGGGTGCGCCATTCTGTACGTCGTCTTTCTGCTGTAAGCATGTGCTGTTCACAACGTGCAAGTGTGCAGTAGACAACATGGTTTATTCCTTAGAACAGAGGATTTTTCTGGTGTTGGAATTCCACCGCCTAGAACACAGCACAGTGTTGTTGCAACAAGACGAAGTTTTCAACGGAGGTTTAATGTAACCAAAGGACTGAAAAGCGATACAATAAAGGATCTGTTTGAAAAATTTCAACGGACTGGGAACGTGACGGATGAACGTGCTGGAAAGGTAGGGCGACCGCGTACGGCAACCACAGAGGGCAACGCGCAGCTAGTGCAGCAGGTGATCCAACAGCGGCCTCGGGTTTCCGTTCGCCGTGTTGCAGCTGCGGTCCAAATGACGCCAACGTCCACGTATCGTCTCATGCGCCAGAGTTTACACCTCTATCCATACAAAATTCAAATGCGGCAACCCCTCAGCGCCGCTACCATTGCTGCACGAGAGACATTCGCTAACGATATAGTGCACAGGATTGATGACGGCGATATGCATGTGGGCAGCATTATTTTTACCTGGACGGCTTCGTCAATAAACAGAACTGGCGCATATGGGGAACCGAAAAGCCCCATGTTGCAGTCCCATCGTCCCTGCATCCTCAAAAAGTACTGGTCTGGGCCGCCATTTCTTCCAAAGGAATCATTGGCCCATTTTTCAGATCCGAAACGATTACTGCATCACGCTATCTGGACATTCTTCGTGAATTTGTGGCGGTACAAACTGCCTTAGACGACACTGCGAACACCTCGTGGTTTATGCAAGATGGTGCCCGGCCACATCGCACGGCCGACGTCTTTAATTTCCTGAATGAATATTTCGATGATCGTGTGATTGCTTTGGGCTATCCTAAACATACAGGAGGCGGCGTGGATTGGCCTCCCTATTCGCCAGACATGAACCCCTGTGACTTCTTTCTGTGGGGATACTTGAAAGACCAGGTGTACCGCCAGAATCCAGAGACAATTGAACAGCTGAAGCAGTACATCTCATCTGCATGTGAAGCCATTCCGCCAGACACGTTGTCAAAGGTTTCGGGTAATTTCATTCAGAGACTACGCCATATTATTGCTACGCATGGTGGATATGTGGAAAATATCGTACTATAGAGTTTCCCAGACCGCAGCGCCATCTGTAGTTGAAAATTGTAACTACTGTAATTTCGAAAGTTTGTCCGCCTGAAAATGTACTGTTGTCCCGAGCATATTGCAACAAACGGTGTATTTCTATCGGTGCTCGTTTAGTTTTTATTGCCGTTTCAAATATACCGGTCATTTTTGAAACACCCTGTATCATCTGGTGTTCCAGACTGAAGCGGCTAGAACCGCACGGCCACACTGGCCGGCTATCCATAGCCACACTTCAGATCCAAGTGATAGTCACAGATATGCGAATACAACACATTGGCTTATACTTGAGCTATTTCGTTTCCCACGAAGTGGTGGCAGACGATGCTGTGGCGTCTTCGAAACACGAGTTTCTCCAGTGCTAGCTATCTCAGCACATCAGCTGAGCAAACTTGCATAGTATGTTGGTAACACTTCGTTGCCTTGCCTGTTATGCTGTGCGGATCAGCATAACGAAAAGGCGAAGGGTCTCGCTCGTTTTGTCCACGACTGTACATCTCGTTCCACGTCCATCTCCAAGTCTCTTTCCTGCATGTTGGCATTTGCAAAAGACGATGTGTGAATGAATGTATGAATAAATGTAAACAACCAATCACATTTACCAAACAGGCATCCTTCATAAATACGAGGGTTGTCCAGAAAGTAATTCCCTATCGGTCGCGAAATGGACGCAAAAGTGAAAACCCGATAAAGTTTTGCACAGATGTGTTGGGCAGTGTCTCTAATATGGCCATCGATCGCATCAAGACGCTCTTTTCAGTTGTGAGCGCACTGTGAACGAGTAAAGGTGCTAGAACAACGATGTCTCCCGCCAAGTAGGAGGGCCTTCTGTGAGAGGCTTTACCTTAATGAATGCAGCCCACGTAACACAACTGACACGCACTTCCTTCTTCATGGCAATCCTCAGACACACTCTGCAGGGGCAGTGAAGACGCTCCTGCAGTCTTTTCGATGGGAAGTGTTCGATCACCCACAACACAGCCCTAATTGGCTCGTCCTGAGTATCATCTCTGTTCACATGAAACGCTGGATACGAAGACAACAGTTGGACGCAGGCGACACGCTGTAGACCAGCGTAGAGAATTATTGGAAAGCACAGGCGGCTGCCTTCTATGACGATGGTGTTGGAAATTTGGTATAACGCTCCGACAAATGTCTAATTAGGAGCGGCGACTATGTGGAGAAGTATCTGGAAAGTGTAGCTAACTCTTGCAAAGAAAAAAATGTTTCTGATTTTCACTGTGGTTTCATTTAGCGACCGATCGGAACTTACTTTCTGGACAACCCTCGTATGTTACTAATACAGATAATGACTGTCTGTATCGCTCACACAGCTTCGCGATGTTTCAATGAGGAGGAATTAGTATGACCCTACACCCTGTTATTTGATCATAAAGAAAGTGTTCACTTATCGTCCTTTAATAGGAGTGGCTGGTTGCGTCTATTAAGCTGCATGACCTCGCTACAACTTTGTCTCCCTTCCACAGAGTTTAATTTCGTATTCACAAATAAAAATAATAAAATTGGCTCTTTGAGCACTGTTTTAGAGTACGCTGAACTCTCTGACTAATTTTGACAGGGTATGGACCTGTCCGAATATTAATTTGCTGTCGTACCTCTTGTGGACTGTTTAATGGACCAACCAGTGGATTGTTATATCCGGAAGCAAAGTGTACGCTACACTCTTTATCTGAAATTATTCTCCAGTTAATTAATTTATTCCACAGTGATAGCATTCACACTGGGCCAGCAACTAACTCACCTTCAGAGCTTTCCTCCTGTAAATCAGTAATTCTATTTCCTAATTCTCAAAACAATGTTCCTTCAATTTAGAGTAAGAATAATAACAGAATAACAATTACTACATTATAATTCCAGAAGCGCGATTATTGCTTGCTTGTACTGGACTGAAACTAACACGATCTTAATTGGATTTCTTTTGCATTACTTCACGAACATTGCAAAGGCAAAAGAAAGTAAGCTATTGTCATTAGATTGAAGTTATTTCTATGTTGAGACTTTTGTTAGGAGCAGTCAAATGTAACCACGACGGATGGAAACGAAGTACAGTGTTTATTATTACAAAAGTAATCGCCGTACCTGTTAATACGTTATCCCAGTGTGAGACTAGACGGCTTCATAGTAAAATGTTTGCGGATGCATACGGAACCATGATAGTACCTGGGGTTAGGTGTGTGAAGTAGCAGCAGTTAGAGTATTTCTTTTAGTGATTGAGACATTTAAAGGAATAAAATGAGTTCAAATGGAACTATATTACCACACTTTAAACCAGTTACTATTAACTAAAGAACCGATGCACTAAGTATTGACTTACTGGACACAAGTCTACTTCTTTTATATCTGATGGATAACAGTCACGTCTTGACGATTTCGACAATGCAGGACCCGCAGTGGCAGCGACTATTGCTAACCCTTGTAAGTAGGCTTAACAAATATGTATTGCCCGCATCCCGTGGTCGTGCGGTAGCGTTCTCGCTTCCCACGCCCGGGTTCCCGGGTTCGATTCCCGGCGGGGTCAGGGATTTTCTCTGCCTCGTGATGGCTGGGTGTTGTGTGTTGTCCTTAGGTTAGTTAGGTTTAAGTAGTTCTAAGTTCTAGGGGACTGATGACCATAGATGTTAAGTCCCATAGTGCTCAGAGCCATTTGAACCATATTTTGAAATATGTATTGGCCAGTGCCCAAAACAATTTGTAAAATTTTTTGTGGGGAGCATGGGGGCTATGTAAGTAGGCTGTTTAGGTTTTCTTATTGGTAACGCCACGTAGTGCTCTGTATGAAAATCACTGGTTGTATGAAAATCACTGGCTGTGCTTGTAGTGTTGGGCAGCTGGATGTGAACAGCACGTAGCGTTGCGCAGTTGGAGGTGAGCCACCAGCAGTGGTGGATGTGGGGAGAGAAATGGCGGAGTTTTGAGAGCGGATGACCTGGACGTGTGGCCAGCAGAGACGTTAAATTTGTAAGACTGGATGTCATGAACTGCTATATATATATATATATATATATATATATATATATATATATATATATATATATATATATTATGACTTTTGAACACTATTAAGGTAAATACATTGTTTGTTCTCTATCAAAATCTTTCACTTGCTAACTATGCCTATCAGTAGTTAGTGCCTTCAGTAGTTAGAATCTTTTACTTAGCTGGCAGTATTGGCGCTCGCTGTATTACAGTAGTTCGAGTAACGAAGATTTTTGTGAGGTAAGTGATTTGTGAAAGGTATAGTTTAATGTTAGTCAGGGCCATTCTTTTGTAGGGATTATTGAAAGTCAGACTGCGTTGCACTAAAAAAATATTGTGTGTCAGTTTAGTGTTGATCAGAATAAGTAAAGAGAGTAATGTCTCAGTACGTTCAGTTTTTCTCAGCTGTTTGAAAATCAAATAATGTAAGAGGTTTAAGCACAGTCATTGTTTTCTAAAGGGACGTTTCACTGTTTATTTCCATTTAATCTGCATACTAAAAAGGCATTTTAAGGCGAGTCGGGAGGCTGATAATCACTTCGAACTGTCACGTGGTGATCGGTAGCATAGTTTGTAAACTTTCAAAAATGAAGTCGCTATCCAATCAATAAGTACCTATAAATTAATGCATTTGGACAGTCCACCGTGGACAAATGAAATAACACCTATAGACCGAGGCAATGAGGCCAACGTGGAATAGTTCTCACCGTGTGTCATCGTGCATTTCAAACTTCATACTACTGCCAGGAGTTAGTTCATGAGTTATGCGTAGCACATGCGTAAGTACCATTCTTTCTGCTACCATGCCTTATGATGCATGAGCCAGGAATTTGTTTTGGGACGTGCTTACAATTGCACCGTCACACTTACACTTGAATCACGACACGTACACCTCCCTAACCTACATCATCAACACACTCGTGCTTACCATCCAAAGTCTCCACCACACACTGCACTTACCCCACAACGGGCGTTCCAATTTGCGCCATTATATCTGCTTAGCTATAAGGAAGTCAGCTGTTGACTGTTTCACTTATCTTACCTGAGGGGCTTCCATACTTTTATTTTAATTGGTATATTTCCAGCGAATTGTATCATTGTATACTTTCTTACGTTCAGATGATTTACTGTAACGTGACTGCTAAAGATCGTTTCTCGTTCCTGTATCAGTTCAGTTACACTTATTGCACATACAAAGCAGGTAGAAATAACTGTTGAGTGGTCGCTGAATGGTTCTCACGCAAAGGTGCGATTTCTCGCGTTTTCGTGGATGTGAGACAAATAAAGCTTTGTTCCAAATAAGGGTGGCATCCAGGGGTGGTTCCCAGGGCCTGCACAGCGTGTTCCGAGCTTGCGATTTCCGGGCGTTAACTTCTGATATGCGTCCGCAGTGGAGTCTTAGCCCCAAGTGACCACTTAAGATATAGCAAGTATCTATTCAGCATGGATGTCAACAAGGACGCTGCCTTTCTATTCGTAACAGAAGTTAGAAATTTAGCTTCATCGGAGCAATATTTCTGTTTGGACAGTCCTGTGCATAGCCTGCTGCCACTGTATGCTATGTCTTCCATGCTTGCTACAAACTTATTAATTTGTTGATGCGTATTTGTACGACATTTTTGGCACTGACTGTAGCATCATCGTAAAAACTGCTTTGTAGAGATAATGAACACTGTTGTGAAAGTACTAGAACTAGAGCGATATAAGAGAAACAACAGGAAATCAAAATCTTTATGACTGCTCATGTTTTGAAACGCCGTCCTCTCGCCTTCTAGTCTGCAGCTCTACCTCGCTTGGAAGTCCTCGGAGAATATTCAGGCAATTACAGTTATTCATCATAGAAGATCCACCTAGCTTCAGTTACAAAGGGCGTTCAAAAAGTTTTCCACAGTCGTCTCTAATTTTTTTATTTTTTTTTGCAGGAACAGAATGAATTTTTGTGGACATACTTGGAACATTTAGCTATAAGTTGGTGTATAAAAGTATTTTCTTTTATTTACAGGTGAGCCATAATGGTACGTGAAGTAGATGTCACGTTGCGACAACGGTCGATGATGGAGTTCCTCTTAAAGACCGGCGATGACTCTGCCACATCGATTCACAGGAAGTTGCTCTCTGTTTGTGGGGAGGACACAGTGGATCGCAGCAGTATCCAGTAGTGGTTGTAGAGGTTTAAAGAAGGTAATTTATCTCTACTGGACAATCCACGATGCGGTAGACCATTGACGGCAGTGAGCGATGTGAATAAGGAGACCATTGCTCAAATCATCCAAAATGACAGATGTGTGACAACACGACAGCTTCCTGAAATGACTCGTTTGTGATTAGGTAGTGTGGTATCACTGGTACAGTCACTAGGGTACAGAAAAATCTGTCCACGTTGGGTGCCTAGATTATTGACAAGAGAAATGAAAACGATGAGGAAAATGTGTGCGAGGTTCTCATGAAGACCTTTACTGAAGAGTGGAAACAGAGTTCCGACAGCATTATTACCCAGGATGAAACATGGTTGTTTTTGTCCGAGCGTTAGAGCAAAACCCAATCCAACGAATGCCGTCATCCGAGTTCCCCTCGCAAGAAGAAACGAAGACTTTCACGAACAGCAGGCCGAAAGGTGATGGCCTCCTTCGTCTGGGATCAGAGTGGTATCATTTTCATTGAATTTTTGGAACCTGTCTCTACAATTAACCGGAACCGTAACTGTTTGTCATCGGACAAGCTGCGACGAGCCATCAAGACCCACACACCACAGCTTCAGGGTCAGCTCATCAGACATACCATGACAATGCCAAACCCCATACAGCCCTTATGACGCAGGAGAAAATCAGAAAAATGGGTAGGAAAATTGTTCCTCATCCTCCCTACAGTTCGGACTTGGAGCCGTCTGATTTTTATCTCTTTGGTCGTCTGAAGGCCCACCAGCGCGGTAAAGCCTTATTTCCTGTGGCAAGCGATGGTGTAAAAGTCAATCCCCAGAATTTTACCAAAGTGCATTTACACCACGGAAAGAACGTTGGACCAGATGCGTCACAGCTGATGGAGGCTACAGTGAGTAGGCTCAATGTATAGCTAAATGTTGCAAGTATGTTCACAAGAAATTTCATTCTCCTCCTGCAAAAAATAAAAAAAAATTAGAGACGACTGATCAAAACTTTTTGAACACCCTTTGTACTTGTCTGCATTAATGTATGGTGCACTGGAAATGTATTGGTCTAGTATTGCAATTATGTTTGAAGCTTAAAACGCTAGGTTCCAAGACCTGACTCCGCTGTTCATAACAACGTGTTTGATCAACAATTTTAGTGAAACTTCTTGGCAGATTAAAACTGTGTGCCCGACCGAGACTCGAGCTCGGGACCTTTGCCTTTCGCGGGCAAGTGCTCCACCATTTGAGCCACCGAAGCACGACTCACGCCCTGTACTCACAGCTTTACTTCTGCCAGTACCGGGCGTGAGTCGTGCTTTGGTAGCTCAAATGGTAGAGCACTTGCCCGCGAAAGGCAAAGGTCCCGAGTTCGAGTCTCGGTCGGGCACACAGTTTTAATCTGCCAGGAAGTTTCATATCAGCGCAGACTCCGCTGCAGAGTGAAAACCTCATTCTGGAAACATCCCCCAGGCTGTGGCTAAGCCATGTGTCCGCTATATCCTTTCTTTCAGGAGTGCTGGTTCTGCAAAGTTCGCAGGAGAGCTTCTGTAAAGTTTGGAAGGTAGGGGACGAGATACTGGCAGAAGTAAAGCTGTGAGTACCGGCCGTGAGTCGTGCTTCGGTAGCTCAAATGGTAGAGCACTTGCCCGCGAAAGGCAAAGGTCCCGAGTTCGAATCTCGGTCGGGCACACAGTTTTAATCTGCCAGGAAGTTTCATATCAGCGCAGACTCCGCTGCAGAGTGAAAATCTCATTCTGTCAAAAAATTTAGTGTCTTAAAAGATATCGTCATAGAACGCCCTCACCACTTGCTCTACCTCTCGAGAAAGTAATAGCAGTCTACGAAGTTAGGACGTAGCTCCTGAATTCAGTAAGATAGTAGTTTCCATATGACTCATACTTAAGTAACTCATTTGCTAGAATCTTAATGGCCAAAGAAATTCTGCATCTGGTTTCCGTTTATACTGTTACTAGACCACACCAGCGAACGTTTTCGAGATGTCAGTTATAGTGCAGCTCAATTTATTTCTAGGCTGTCACAAAACATACTATGTGTTCTGACGTTAATGGGTGTCATTGGTAGCAGTAGTTCAGATTTCTAAGGATAATTTCCTACAGACGTAATTTACTTTGATAATGTTAGTTGCAAAACGTGATTAAGTTCTATTCAAACACTCGAATGCCACCAAATCTGCAGAAAACGAAAGGACACCTGTTCTGATGTTCCGTCAGTGTCGAGGCATTCAAGAGGGAGCAGAACCTAGGACGTAACGTGGAAGAGGAAGAAACTGTATCTGATTAGCCTCAAGCAATTTGAGAAAACCATAATTGCAATTATAGTGTAGTACACACTAATTAAGCTTCTTCTTATTTTTATTTTTCTTTCTTTGTTTTTGCTTCGATGTTTTATACTGTAATTGCTTTCCACTCCAGTCTTCATGTGTAGCTCCACCGGCGCCTCGTATGTTGTGCTTGTTGACGTTTATTAGTGTAATTTATTGCGGGGCTCTTGTCCTGCTTACTACAAGCCCAACATCTAACTTAACAAATCTAATATTGAGAATTTATGGTTTCTGCTTGTTCAGACCGTAAAGCTAATATTGATGGTTATTTCATCGTCAGCAACGAGACATAACTGGGGTGTTAGCAAACGGCTCTTCTCAGCTATAGTATTATCGGAATTCGATCTACTTCTTGATTGTATACTTCGAGTATGCTTTATGGAAGATCTGGTTTTGGGCTTGTCAATTAGATTGTGAAGTACTTGGACAATATTTATATAGTAATAGGCCTATGCGGGTACATCAAGTGAGAACATCTGTTTAGTGTGTATTTTCTGGCAAACTGAATTCAGACTGCAGGAAAAAGAAAATAATAAGTTATTTCATATCAAGATCAATATCCTAATGGAGAAATACAAATCGTGTGTAACAATATTTATTTCTGTGTGTACACAGATGAATGTGGAGGTCAAGACACAAATGAACATTAAAGGTAAATCGTTATTTCAAATCCAATCTATCTCGAGAATGCTAATAACTTCAGACTAGTTCAACCGTAAACACATGCTGTGTTACTATACTTTCCGCACTTTGTAGAAATTTATTTATTAATTTCGCGTTGCGTGGATCATGTTCATATTGTTTCGTTAAAATGTGGGACACTTTAACTGGTTACAAAAAAATCCAAATGTGGTCACGTGCTGACTACTGGAATGAACTATTTACATATTCGGGACACTTCAGAACCCTAAAAAGTACAAGCTCCCACAGCACATTTCTTGACTAAACTACACTATAGCGACACTTTATTTGACACATTATAAACTGTACGAAAGACAACAAAAACCGTAAAAATTTATAAACTGAACACTCGCACAAACACACATACACTCTCCAAACACGTTCTCTTTCTCTCTCTCTCCCCATTCTCTCGCTCTCTCTCTCCCCCTCCCTCTCTTTCCCTCTCCCCCCATCTCTCTCTCTCTCTCTCTCTCTCTCTCTCTCTCTCTCTCTCTCTCTGTCTCTCACTCTCTCACTGTTTCGCTAACCGTAAAAGAGACTGTCAGAAATTAAATTTCTAATTCTAAGGTGTAACTGGCAAGCATCGTACACCAGATACATTTAGTAAGTACGTGTGTGTATTTCGACAGTACATAAGCATGAGGATGAGGACAGATAGGGCGGAAAGAACAGAAAATAATCGCAAAACATAGTGACGAAATATTTTCGCACAAGAAAATTATGTTTACTCGCATACATAAAGTAATTTGTTTGCTGTGCAACCAGCCTACGTATAAGTTATTTTACTGTAGACTGCAAGCTATACAATAACCCGAAAAAGTTCTACAGACTCGTAAATTCCGTAATCACAGCATTAACTATATAATAATTTTAGATATAACTTTTGTTTCCTGAAGTTAATAATTTCAATATGTTTAAACTTTCCGGATATTAATAACGGAATCTACTGATGATGGCATAAATGTGCTGATACATCTGTGGGTATAAAGGTAAGTAGTTGGTTGTATATCAGGTGGAATGATTCCATAATTTAGTTAGCGACACAGGTGCTCTAAGAGCTTAAAAACCAACTGTTGACAAAATTATCGACCTGAGCATCTTGGAAGAAATTATCTGCTGTAGGCAATAGTCATACTTCAGTAGTTGCTTTCAGAGTGGGTATAACATCCACAGAAGAAGACGGTATGGCTACCTAAATCAGTTCAAGTTTTAGGATGTCCTCTCAGAAGTTATGTGTCTATAATGTGGCGTTGCACGGATGTGAACCTTAGACGATAGGCTGTGCAGACAGGAAGACAATAGAGGCTATAGAAGTGATGTGCTGCAAGACAGCCGGCTGCTGTGACAGAGCGGTTCTAGGCGCTTCAGCCATGAACCGCGTTGCTGCTCTCCTCACAGATTCGAATCCTGCCTCGGGCTTGGATGTGTGTGATGTCCTTAGGTCAGTTAGGTTTAAATAGTTCTAAGTCTAGGGGACTAAGATGTTAAGTCCCATAGTGCTTTGAGCCATTTCAACCGTTTTTTTTTTTTTTTTCTACAAGAGAACGATGAGTTTTAGAGGTGTTGATCGCGTAGCTAATAAGGAGTTACTGAGTAGAATTCGGAAGAGAAGAATTAATTTTGCATATCTTGCCTAAAAGAAGGGATCGGTTGATAGGACACATTCTGAGACATCAAGTACTCACAAGTTTAGTAATAGATGCATTTCTGGTGGTTAAAATTTTAGAATGAGGCCAAGAAACGAATACAGGAAGCAGGTTCAACTGGATGAAAGTTGCAATAGGTATTCAGAGATGAAGAGGCTAGCAAAAGACAGTGTTCCATGGGGCGGAGACATACATCAAACTAGTCTTTGCAGAGAACACTACGTTACCTGATAGTTCAAGTCCGAACAGTCACGGACGCTACTTTTATAACGTAATATACCGATCCAAACAGTCAGGGTTGTCTATTCCTTAACGCTGCATGAAAACTGCGGACAATATTCACTACTGCCAATGACAGCACTGCCAGTCACTCCTCCCTCTCTTTTCCTTTTGTTGTGGTCAGGGAGATGTATTATACTCTTACAGGGTGTTTCAAAAATGACCGGTATATTTGAAACGGCAATAAAAACTAAACGAGCAGCGATAGAAATACACCGTTTGTTGCAATATGCTTGGGACAACAGTACATTTTCAGGCAGACAAACTTTCGAAATTACAGTAGTTACAATTTTCAACAACAGATGGCGCTGCGGTCTGGGAAACTCTAGAGTACGATAAATTCCACATATCCACCATGCGTAGCAATAATATGGCGTAGTCTCTGAATGAAATTACCCGAAACCTTTGACAACGTGTCTGGCGGAATGGCTTCACATGCAGATGAGATGTACTGCTTCAGCTGTTCAATTGTTTCTGGATTCTGGCGGTACACCTGGTCTTTCAAGTGTCCCCACAGAAAGAAGTCACAGGGGTTCATGTCTGGCGAATAGGGAGGCCAATCCACGCCGCCTCCTGTATGTTTCGGATAGTCCAAAGCAATCACATGATCATTGAAATATTCATTCAGGAAATTAAAGACGTCGGCCGTGCGATGTGGCCGGGCACCATCTTGCATAAACCACGAGGTGTTCGCAGTGTCGTCTAAGGCAGTTTGTACCGCCACAAATTCACGAAGAATGTCCAGATAGCGTGATGCAGTAATCGTTTCGGATCTGAAAAATGGGCCAATGATTCCTTTGGAAGAAATGGCGGCCCAGACCAGTACTTTGTGAGGATGCAGGGACGATGGGACTGCAACATGGGGCTTTTCGGTTCCCCATATGCACCAGTTTGTTTATTGCCGAAGCCGTCCAGGTAAAAATAAGCTTCTTCAGTAAACCAAATGCTGCCCACATGCATATCGTCGTCATCAATCCTGTGCACTATATCGTTAGTGAATGTCTCTCGTGCAGCAATTGTAGTGGCACTGAGGGGTTGCCGCGTTTGAATTTTGTACGGATAGAGGTGTAAACTCTGGCGCATGAGACGATACGTGGACGTTGGCGTCATTTGGACCGCAGCTGCAACACGGCGAACGGAAACCCGAGGCCGCTGTCGGATCACCTGCTGCACTAGCTGCGCGTTGCCCTCTGTGGTTGCCGTATGCGGTCGACCTACCTTTCCAGCACGTTCATCCATCACGTTCCCAGTCCGTTGAAATTTTTCAAACAGATCCTTTATTGTATCGCTTTTCGGTCCTTTGGTTACATTAAACCTCCGTTGAAAACTTCGTCTTGTCGCAACAACACTGTGTTCTAGGCGGTGGAATTCCAACACCAGAAAAATCCTCTGTTCTAAGGAATAAAGCATGTTGTCTACAGCACACTTGCACGTTGTGAACAGCACACGCTTACAGCAGAAAGACGACGTACAGAATGGCGCACCCACAGACTGTGTTGTCTTCTATATCTTTCACATCACTTGCAGCGCCATCTGTTGTTGAAAATTGTAACTACTGTAATTTCGAAAGTCCGTCCGTCTGAAAATGTACTGTTGTCCCAAGCATATTGCAACAAACGGTGTATTTCTATCGCTGCTCGTTTAGTTTTTATTGCCGTTTCAAATATACCGGTAATTTTTGAAACACCCTGTAGTTTAGCTGGCTACAGAGAAATTATGTTACCAGGGCCACAGTGTCATGAACTTGTTTAGCACTGAAAGCCATCTCCACATAGGCGCAGGAAGGATAACAGCTGCCTGCTCCCTATATGCAGCGTGAGTGTAGGAGTGAGCTGACTGCGCTCCGTGAAAACTGCATCGTGCAGGACGCCTAAAGGAGTTATTTTTGACAGACAATATCTGAAGGCCAGGCTAAAAGGCAGGGAGCTTCAGACGGTGAGACCAGACTTTGGACGCTGGCGTCCTATGCTAAAACGTTCGTGTAAATCTAAGTAAGGGTTTGTGGTAGGCTCACAGTCATTATTTCGGCAGCAGCCGCTATTTTCCATGCATGCCTACGGTGAAGGCTTTTGAGTAGTTGGAAACCTGAGATATAATGGGAGAGATTTCCTGCCTTTCTACTCATGTCCTACGGTTATTGGTCAACCGTGAGAAAATCCGCGAGAGTAGGAAATTGTGTAACTTGTTCAAAAAATTATTATGGGTCGGCTTTAAGTGGCCAGCGAGATTCCAGCATTGGGAGACTAATGAAAAAAAAAAAAAAAAACAGAGAGCGAAGTCAGAACACACTTGCTGAAGAGCCGTTGAAGAGCAAAATTATTTCAGAGACGCTGATGAGAAAGATACTTCCAACTGAGAACAAAGCAGAGGGCCGAGCCGGACTCACAATTTCGAGCTCCTACTGCAGCCGACCCCCACACGCGCACTGATTGAGGATGATAAACATGTGCCGGCGATGCAACCGCAGAGATGAGGGGAATGCGAAGTAAGTGAATTCGAGTCAAGGTTCCTTTGCACAGATTCAAAATTCAAAGGCAGCAAGTTGCACCTATCCTGTGCTTTGGCGAAAGTATTTGTGCTCTGTCTTGCTTTTCCGTGGTTCTTTCTTCTTCTTCTTGTTTCGAATAGGCCTACTTTGTACCACGGTTATTCAACTGTTGAGCTTTGATCCTTGCCCAGTACTGTTGCGTCCTCTGTCGGTGTAACTCCTTCCTTCCCTCTGTCCAGGGGATACCTTTTCTTCGGGGCTTTTTCGGAAATCCTCTGACTTCCTTCAGGGTGTGTCTCACAGATTGTCTGTTCTGGAGATCAGTTATTCCCAGTTCTTTAATGTCCTTTTCGGTTTCTGTCAGCCAAATGGTGCGAACCTTCTTGTTTTGCCAGAAGGTGATCAGACGGCTAGTCAATCTGTTTGGAGGCAATCTTGCAACATGTATATAGAAAGCTACCCTTCTTTTTCTTGCACAGTCAGAGCCTCTCGATATGTTCGTAGAGCTCTGAGTTATGCCGCCTTCTGAATTCCGCAGTTTCTCTACCGGGCCTAGGATCTTCCTGAGGGCCGGCCGCGGTGGTCTAGCGGTTCTGGCGCTGCAGTCCGGAACCGCGGGACTGCTACGGTCGCCGGTTCGAATCCTGCCTCGGGCATAGGTGTGTGTGATGTCCTTAGGTTAGTTAGGTTTAAGTAGTTCTAAGTTCTAGGGGACTTATGACCTAAGATGTTGAGTCCCATAGTGCTCAGAGCCATTTGAGCCATCTTCCTGAGGATTCTCCTCTGAGTTCGAATTCCTTCATCAGTCTCCCCCGGTTTATAGAAAGACATTCCATGGAATACAGAGCTTCTGGTCGTATGACTGATGTGTAGTGCTTCAGTTTCAGGTTGCATGACAGGCATTTGTTGTAAGTGTTCATAGTCAGACGTTAGGCTAGTTCCAACTTGTTGACTCTCATGAATAACGACGTTTTCTCTGATAAGTTGGGTTCAGTCCATTCGTCAAGATAGTTAAGTTTCTCAGTTCTTTTGATCTTTCCCAGGTCTAGTAACATCTCTTTGTTAGCTTCTTTGATGTTGGTGAAGAACTCTGTTTTCTCTAGCGACACTTGAAGACCCACTTTGGCTACCTGTTTTCTGAGGCAGTTTACCTGCATTGTTGCTATTTCAAGAGAATCGGCCAACAGTGCCACGTCGTCTGCAAAAGCCAGGCGATCTATATTCAGTCCTTCATTCTTACGGCCCAGGTAGACACCACTCTGGACGCCCAAACTGGTCAGTTCTTTGGGCCAGTCTCTCACAACCTTTTCGAGGACACAGTTGAAGAGAAGAGGGGAGAGTCAATCCCCTTGTCTCACTCCTGTTATTATCTCGAAGCTTTTTGAGATCTCATCTCTAAATTTGACCTTCGAATGGGTATTTGTCAATGTTTCTAGAATTAGTCTGCAGGTTTTGTTGTCTAGTCGTAATTCCTGGAGTATTGTGTTAAGTGTTTCTCTATCAACAGTGTCGTAAGCCTCCTTGATATCAACAAAGGTGATAGCCACTTTGCGGTTTCCCTTTCAGATCATTAACAATTTTCACAGTAATTTTTAATATCCGTGATCTACTTGTACTTTCATATTATGCTTTCATACATCCTTCTACTTGTACCGAGTCTATAGTTCACAGCTACAATCTCTTTCCCAGTTAATAAACTTTCAGTGCTTAACTGAGTGGGTAAATAATTGGTTTGATGCCTTATAACAAAAAATCAAATTTCTGTAGTAATCGCCAGGTTATATTTGTAGTTTGATGAGCCACAACGTACAATCTAAGAAAATAAAAAAAAAACAGATAAACAACGAAGCAGTTATCCGAATGTAACAGGAATCAGTAGATGTAATGCACATGTACAAAGAAACAAATGATTGCCATTGCAGAAAAACTGGATGGTTTATTCAAGAGAGAGGGTTTCAGAGAGAGAGAGCATGTCAATAACGCGGTGGTACACCTTGAGACGGTACAGTAGTTTCCGCTCTATAAGCAGCAGATTCCGCTGCTCGCTCGCACCGGGAAATAGAAACAGAGGCGGCTCCGCAGCCAATTTCATTACACGACCTGGCCGGCCGAGAGTGCAACAGAACCCAAGTGGACGGGTGGAAGGAGATGCGTCAGGCTTCATAATACATATTTATAAGTGTCGTGTATTATGCATTACTTGTACGTGAATGTGGAATTGCACATGAACTTTCCTAATCCTCCTCACACCCTTCCGTAAAGCGTGGCCAAATCTTTGTTGGGAAGTAATTCTGTAGTATAGTAGTGCCAACCTTACTCCTGGGGAGGGGATCAGAGAGACAGCACAGGCAGGTAAAAGTCAAAGACTTTCCAGTGTCACAAGATTTGGGGTGGAGAGGTTGGTCACGGCCAAGTGGTTCGACCACCCCCTCCACCGGGGCCCAGGAAGACGTCCGGGTGCCCGCCATATTCTAGAAGTGTTACAGAGGACGGGTAAGTGAGCAGACGTGCCCTCAGTGCGTCTGTCTCAATGTTCAAGCATGGAAGAGAGGTATTTGAATATTTGCACTAATTCTTTTATTTCCAGCTTCGGATTGGGTAAGGAAATGAATGTTCTCGTTTAATTTCGGAAATTTGACCCCCTCTGTTAATGTATCTGGTCCCCAGTTTGCCTGTTATCCTCCTCACGTAGTGGATGTCCTATCTAAAATATTGGGAGGCTTTGGTGGTATACATTTGGCCAACGCAATTCCGTCTTGCCCGTAGAAAAGTGCGTGCAGATTGGTATATAATATACCCGAGCTATAAGTTGTAAAATTGTAATATCTGTAAACTGAAACAATTGCTGCAATCACTGTAAAGTCGAGTGATAATGTTTAAAATGAATAGGTAATCAACTGTCACCAATCTTTAACATACCTTAAAAATCACAAAGAAGTCAAGTTAAAGGAATTTATTTAAAATAAAAGCTATAGAATGCAGGGACCCACACATCAGCGTGTGAGCCCTCCAGCGCCTTGCCTAGTATCGTACAGAAAGGGCACGCTCTCTAGGTAGCGCTCTCAAGCTCCCCTCTCCAGTTATCCGTTGCGCAATTTTCATTCAGGGCTTGACGACATCAACTTTCATCAGGCGTCCCTAGGCAAGGAGGCAAGACGGTAAACTTTCAACCTCTCGCCCTTATGCAAAGTTATTCGTCTTGACATTAATTGACAGAGTTTCTGGGTGTCCTCGTGGGGGATATCGTTCCAAAGTCTGTCCAAAAAAGTAAAATAATAAAATAAAATAAAAATAAAAATAAATGTTCAAATGTGTGTGAAATCTTATGGGACTTAACTGCTAAGGTCATCAGTCCCTAAGCTTACACACTACTTAAGCAAAATTTGCCTAAGGACAAACACACACAACCATGCCCGAGGGAGGACTCAAACCTCCGCCGGGACCAGCCGCACGGTCTTTGACTGCAGTGCCCTAGACCGCTCGGCTAATCCCGCGTGGCCAAGTTCTGTCCAATTGGCGCGTTAGATCGTCAAAATGCCGAGCTGGTTGGTGGGCCTTGCCGATAGTTCTCCAAATGTTCTTTGTTAGGCAGAGATCTAGAGACCTTGCTGGTCAAGATACGGTTTGGCAAGTTCGAAGACAAGCCGTAGAAACTCTAACCGTGTGCGGTAGAGCATAACTTTACTGAAATGTAGGGCCATGAAGGGTAACAAAACGGAGGGGAGGGGGGGAGTGTAGGGGGATATTATATCGACGACGTACTGCTGTGCTGTAAAGGTGCCGCGGATGGCAACCAAATCTGTCCTGCTATGAAAAGAAACGACACCGCTGACCATCAGTCCGACTGTATGGCGGGCGACAGAGAAGTTGGTATCGCACCGCTGTCCAGTGTGTTTAGACACGTTTTCGACCTGGAACCTCTTTAACTGGGGTGGAATTGTCTTCAGTGGTGGTTCCCACTCCGAACTGTGCCCCGGTGACCGGCGACGACGCTTCTGAAGACTTACCAGACAGTGGTGGGGTACCCTCCTGTCTATTGTTCGTCATACGGCCCAACAACCAGGAATGATGGTCTGGGATGCCATTTTCTTTCATTCCAGGAATCTTTGGGTTGTCATCCACGGCACCCTTACAGCACAGCAGTACATCGCCATATCCTACGCCGCCTTTTGTTGTCCTTCACGGCAAGCCATCCTGAGCTTTTGTTTCAGCTAGATCGTCCGGCCAGCCCAGGGCAGAAGTTTCTACTCCTTCTTCAGCAACTCTTTCAATCAGTGCAAAACCCAAGAACTGCTTGCATAAGGGCCAGAGGTGGAAAAACGCTTTACTGACTTGCCCAATTTCTGAAGCTCTTTCTTTTTGAATAAATCATCCAATTTTCCCAAAGTAATAATCATCTGTTAGCCTGTACATATACAACACATCTACTGATTTCCGTCCCATTCGAAACCTCATCCGCGTCGTGACATTTTTTTTTTTTTTTTTTTTTTTTTTTTTTTTTTTTTTTTTTTTTTTTTTGTGGGACTGTATCGGGGCGAGGTGCGGTAGGCATACTTTCATGCTTTTCATCTTAGATTATATCAGTACGAGGAGTGTTACTCATACCTTCATGCTTAATTGGGCCACCCCTAGTAATTTTCATCAAATAAGACCTCATCCATTGGCGAGGTTTGTTATCTCCTAAATTTGTATCGTCTTATGGGGGGCTTACCTTCTCTTCAGATCGCCGAGAACCGGACTTGTAGCATCTTGGGGACATGCTAATCGAATAAATTGACACCTCACATCCACAACAACAACAAGTCAACACAGAACGTCTACCACGTTTCGTAGGTGGAGCACACCGAGGGGGCAGCACGCTCAAACGTACCTACATCGGCACATATGAAACTGTTCTGTTATTTGGTAGCCCACATTTTGTTCCTCGTGCACCAGTGAAGGGTCCTGATTACTATAGTATAGACGAGCTTCATGGCCTAATGGTTCCAGGCCAACGGTCGTATCTCCTGATCAATACCGACCCGCTGATCCTTAAGACGGGGATGCCCGCTATGATGCTCCTCTACGCTATCGCTTTCGAGCCGCATGTTGGGTATCTCACGTCGCACTTGTCGGGATTCACCCTGTGGAAATACACGTTCCGCAGTCGTTCGTATGCGGATGACGTGATGTTACTGGTACGGTCACGAGAAGTGATCGAGCACCTATTCGATCTGATCTCCACGGACGGGGACGGGCCTGGCAGTGCTTAGAGTGTTGCCAAATATACGGCGATGCCCACTGGCTGCGGACACACACGAGAAGAACTAGCGCCTTTACCTTGCGTCCGTAGCTTCAGATGCTTCGGTATCGTAGCATCTTTGCAGTGGTAATCAAAACGTCCTGGTTCGAATTCCGCCACCACTCAAATTTTGAGCAAAAATCATCAGTAATGTCGGCCGAGGACTTCCGGCTTAAGAAGTCGCCCTCATTCTGCCAAAGGCCTTGTCAAAAGGAGTGGAGGAGCGGTTAAAGCTTCAGGGCACTCTTTTGCCCTTGACGTGTGGAACTGCCCCTAAAGGCGGAAGAATATGCAATGATCAACGGATGGGGATGCAGAAGGCAGTGGAAACCACTGCATTAAAGACACATATTGTGTTTTCACAGGACATACGACCTGTAATAGAAAAGATCTCATGATGATCTCTGCTTGACAAAAGATTCCGGAATAGTACCCCACTCGGATCTCGGGGAGGGAACTGCCAAGGGGGAGGCAACCAAGAGAAAGAGATTGAGTAACGAAGGAAAGGATAACGTCCTGCGAATCGGGGCGTGGAATGACGGAAGTCTGAAAGTGGTAGGGAAGCTAGAAAATCGGAAAACGGGATTGTTACGACTCACTCATAGTGGAGATCAGTGAAGTGAAATGGAAAGGACTGCAGGTCAGAATATGGTATAACGGGAGCAGGATCATTATAAATAGGAATTTAGGGCAGAGACTGTGTTACTGTAAACAGTTCAGTGATAGGGTTGTTCTAATCTGAATCGACAGCAAACCAACACCGACAAGAATAGTTCAAGCATACATGCCGATGTCGCAAGCTAAAGATCAAGAGACGGAGAAAGTATATGAGGATATTGAGTGAATAGTTCAATACGTAAAGGGGCATGAAAATCTAATAGGCATGAGGGACTTTAATGCGGTTATAGGCGAAGAAGTAGAAGAAATGGTTAGAGAAATGAGTGAGGAGCAAGACTACTTGAGTTGTATGAAAAACCTGAGCTTGTAATAGCGAATACTCTGTTCAAGAATGACAAGAGGAGGAGGTATTCTTGGGAAAGACCAGGAGATACGGAAAGGTTTCATTTAGTTTACATCATGGTCAGGCAGAGCTTCCGAAATGAGACACTGGATTGTAATGGGTACCGAGGCTCAGATATAGATTCATTTCACAGTTTAGTGACGATGAAGGGTAGGCTGAAGTTTACGAACCTAGTCAGACCGAACCAATACGTAAATATACGATGAAGAGATAGGCCTGAAGTTTTCTGTGGCTGTAGATACAGTAATAAAGGTTAGCAGAGTAGGCATTTCAGTTGAAGAGTTACGGACAACTCTAAAAAGGTCTGTCACATAAAAACAGATAAAAAGAAAGCAACTGCGAAGATACCATGGGTAACTGAAGAAATACTTAATTTGATCGATGACAGAAGGAAATACAAAGATGTTCGAGGAAATGCAAGAATACAGACGTGCAAGTTGCTGAAAAATGATGTAAATAGGAAGGACAGAGAAGTTAAGACAAAATGCTTGCAAGAAAAATGTGAAGAAATTGAAAAAGAAATGATTGTTGCAAGGACTGGCTCATTATATAGAAAAATCAAAACAACTTTCCGTGACATTAAAAATAAAGGTGGTAGCATTAAAAGTGCAATGGGAATTTCACTGTTAAATACAGAGAGAGTGCTTTGAAGAAGAAATTGGAGTCGATGTAGAAGAAGCTGGGGATCTAGTATTATAATCAGAATTTAAACGAGCTTTGGAAGGTTTAAGATCAAATAAGGCCGGAGATAAACATTCCATCAGATTTTCTAAAATCATTGCGGGATGTGTCCATAAACGGGCTATTCACGCTGCATGTGTAGAATGTATGAGCCTGCCTATATACCATCTGACTTCAGGAAAAATATGACCCATGCAATTCCGAAGACTGCAAGGGCTCACACGTGTGAGAATTATCGCGCAATCAGCTTAACAGCTCATGCGCCGAAGCTGCTTTAGGGAAGGTAAAGGTGATGTGTTGGCAAATGTGCCAACACCTTGTAGTTAGAGGAGGCCGAAATGCACGCTATAATCTAACGCAGACGGGCGTGAGGTCTGGAACAGGATACGTAATGAATGCTATAAAGAAAAGTACGTAGCTGCTGGGATACTTAACTTTTAATCCATCATTTGTATACAGCGTTCTTGATGATACAAATGAGACTCTCTCCAGAAATGGTTAATGGCGCCTTGCTAGGTCGTAGCCATGGACTTAGCTGAAGGCTATTCTAACTGTCTTTCGGCAAATGAGAGAAAGGCCTCGTCAGTGTAGTCGCTAGCAAAGTCGTCGTACAACTGGGGTCGAGTGCTAGTAAGTCTCTCAAGACCTGCCGTGTGGTGGCGCTCGGTCTGCAATTACTGACAGTGGCGACACGCGGGTCCGACATGTACTAATGGACCGCGGCCGATTTAAAGCTACCACCTAGCAAATGTGGTGTCTGGCGGTGACACCACAAAAGGCACCAGAGAGGCAGTTCTGCCTCGACTTAAAATAGGTCATGATTCATTACAAATGATTTTGAATTTAGCAAGACTAAGGAAAGATTAAGACATGTTCATAGGATTTGTCGTCCTGGAGAAAGTGTTCGACAGTGTCATATGATGGAAGATATTAATATTTTGAGCCAAATGGGGATAAGTTGTAGGAGAGACGGGTAATATGCAATATGTACAAGAGTCAAGAGGGAATACTAAGAGTGGAAGATCAAGAATGAAGTGCTCGGATTAAAAAGAGTGTAAGAAATGGATCCAGTTCTTCGCCTCTATTGTTAAATTTAAACATCGAAGAAGGAACGATGTAAATAAAAGAAAGGTTCAGAATGCAATTAAAATTCAAGGTAAGAGGATATCAATGATGAGATTCGCTGATGACATTGCTATCCTAAGTAAAAGCGAAGAAGAATTACAGGCCCTGTAGAATGGAATGAACAGTCTAATGAGTACAGAATATGGATTGAGAGTAAATAAAAAAGACGAAAGTAATGAGAAGTAGAAGAAATGAGAACGGCGAGAATCTTAGCATCCAGATTAATGAAGATGAAGTTAAGGAATTCTGCTGCCTAGGCAGCAAAATAACGAAAGACGGACGGAGCAAGGAGGACATAGAAAGCAGTTTAATACTGCCAACAAGGGCATTCTTGGCTAAGAGACGTCTACCATTATCAAACATAAATCTTCATTTGAGGAAGAAATTTATGAGAATGTGCGTCTGGAGTACAGCATTGTATGGTAGTGAGACATAGACTGTGGGAAAACCGGAACAGAAAAGAATCTAAGCATTTGAGATGTGATGCTACAGAGAAATGCTGAAAATGTAGGTGGACTACTAAGGTAAGGAATGACGAGCTTCTCCGCGGAACCAGAGAGATAAATAATATGTTGAAAACACTGACAGGAAGAATGGACAGGCTGATAGGACGTCTGTTAAGACATTCAGGGAATAACCACAACATTACTAGAGGGAGCTGTAGACAATACATACTGTATAGTAAGACAGAGATTAGAATACATTGAGCAATGCATTGAGGACGTAGGTTACAAGTGCTACTCTGAGATGAAGTTGTTGGCACACTACAGTCACCCACCCCCGGAAGAATAGGAGACTAGGACTCACCAATGTCTGGTGTAGTGCAACGGCCTTATGTATGAGCACCATGAACAAACAGTGATCGGGCACAGGAAACTCATCATATGAAAACTCTTGGACACTTACAAGTCGCCCTGTATCTGCCCGCGGCGTCGATAGGATGTTCGCACATCTGTCTGTCGTTTCGTTGACGATACCTGTGTACGTGCCGGCCTCCCATGGACGCGCTCCAGACGTATGAAGGATTCCAACGTTCAATTATTGCGTGGCATACTTTGCAACAGTGTTGAGACTCAGTATCCATTAACGAAGAAACCTAACGCCGCCTAACGGCGGCTGAGTGGAAGGGCCGTACCCTAAGTTGTAAAGAGAATTTTTCTCAAACCTCGGTCACAGCACTTTATTATAACATCAGTGATAGGTAAACAGTGAATGATTAAATGCATCAGTTACATAAGCCCGTCATTAAATTACAATAGGTGATTTTATTTCTGAAAATATGCCAAGGTAGCAATGAAAGCCAATAGAGGAAAATTTAAAATTAATCATGAGGTAAAGGAAAACTGCCACTCTGTACAGCTATACAAAGTTTTTGATTCCCTAATAAATTTAGCAAGACTGTGTAACAATAATAACCTATAATAATTTTTTTTATGAATTTAGATAAAATTTTCTTCCTGAATTTATGTAAAATAATGTAAGTAATGTTGTGAATTTCTTTTTCTTTTCGTGTCATGTTAAAGAAACTGTAAACAACTTTTGAAATGAATGTTATTATTTATGTTAGATTTCAAGCAATTTGATAACCAAAGGGAAATGTATGTTAAAACTATTGTAAGATGTGAAAATTGTAATTTATACACTTGGTCCATACGTAGGTAATGCATTAGGATATGTGTAGTAGAAAACATGTGGTGAATACCCTACCTGTAGGGGAGCGGGAAAAGGTGGATGCAGGCGAGCGCGGGAAAACGCACACTGGCGCGGTTCGGCACAACGGGCTCAGTATTACAGTCGGAGTTGGGCATCGGTCAGAGGAACATGTACTGTACCGAGGAGGCTATCTAGGAAAAGTGGATTCCATTGAGCCTCGGATGGGCCGATTCCGACGACTACTTGGCATGGCTATATTCTCAGGCACAAAATTGGAAAGTTTACGACGCTAAGAAGAAGGAAAGTGCCGATACTGTGAGAGCCTTAGTCGTGCTTGTATGTGTGCTGTGCTGCCCGCTATCTCGCTGCCCGCCACCCGCCGCAACGACGTGCACAGGTCAAACATTTATTTCATCTTTAGAAGTGTATCTGTGTGGACCAGTGTCGAAACTATTCTAATTGTTCAATAATAACGTGACTTTTACCAGAATTGCCTTAGCCGTTACTCATCCTTATCACTGACCTAGACAGGGTCCTTACCACATATTGTGCAACCCGAGTATCCCGAACTGAAAGTTTACAGTTAGTATTAAATTATCTGCAGACCAATATATGCTATAAAGACGTTTGAAGTTAGATATGTTAATGCAAATGTTAGTAAAGAACAACAGTGTGCTTAAATTGAAAGATAAAGTTTGAATTGAGCTCGCAATGTTATTTAATTGATTTGAGACAGAAAGAATGATAACTAATTAATTCAGAAATAATAGAAAAGAGTAGTTATCCACAGATTGATAATTTTGAGTGTTAATTCACCTTCAGGACTTACTAGTTTCAGTATAACGACCATAACAGTTTCAGGGACCCCCCCCCCCCTTCTCTTGCCCATGCTTGCACATTTTGAAGTGTACTGATCAGATTTGAACAGAAAACTTAAGTTCTATATTAAACCTAAGTGTATTAGTGTTTTTTCCAATTTTAATAGTGACATTGTATGTATGTTTCCAAAATTGCTAATTCTAGGGTAATCTATGCCCGATTTCAGTCTGATCAATATACAAATGTAGTTCGTAGTAATCATTGCTGTGTGGTGTTGTGTAATTTTAGCTCGTCCAAATTAGTACAAAAGAAGAAAACTTTAGTTCAGTAGATTCTTTCTGGTTCCAAACTTTGTCTTATAACGCAACAGTATTACGTGTTGTTATGCTTGTACATGCACACACTTGTACAAGGAAAAACTCACTCAATGCCTAGTTAGGCTGGCGACCGAATTATTAAGTATTGGTAATATCTACTGTGTGTACTTCTTGTCCATGCGAACGCGTAATTATACTTTACATTTGCTTGACGTATCACTGTAGTTACTTACTGAGTATAGGTTCGAATTGCTTCCATTAGGTACACGCGGTCAATTTATGTACTAAAATCCTTGTTTATAAGGTGAAGCCCGTGAACTTATTACAGTACAGGCTTTATAGAGCTAACGCACGTCCGACAGGGCGGTAGTGTTACAAGTGGCTTCCCGGTGACAGGACATCCAGTTATTGTCGGTTATAAACTAACGTAAAGACCGAACAGTGGATGTTCAGTGGCACGAATAGTAATCAAGTTCAGCAAAGTAAATTGCAGTGTGCATCAAGTATAGTAGTGAGGTGTAGTTGGCATTCAATATGGACAGGAACGGGGACAGGATAGATGTGCCAAGCGAAATGGAGAATGCGGCTGGCAGTAGCAGGAGTTTACGCGGCCAGATAACAGATGGCGTTAGCGGAAGACAATTGGCGTACATACAATACCATGAACACGTCAACGAACAGATTGAAATGTCGCGATCGCCTCGAACACAGCAAGGGACAAAACAGGAAGAAGAGGGTGACTTTGTAGATGATAGTGGGTACGTGAACGAATCCACTGACAAATTTGATTCACCACAAATAAAGAAAGAACCGAAAGAAACTTTTGAAGTAGGATCGGAAAACAACAGATTCCATAGAACAAAACAGTGTAAAGATTTTAAGCATGAACGACTTATTTGAACAATTAACCAAACAAATTGCAGGACAGACTGAGCAACTTAAAACACAGAGCCATCAGCTCAAAACACACGTTGCAGAGCAGCTCAAAACACAGAATGAGCAGCTTAAAACACACGTTGCAGAGCAGCTCCAAACACAGAATGAGCAGCTTAAAACACACGTTGATCAAATTAAAGCACAGGTCAAAGATCAAGGAATTAGAATTAGTAAACAAATAGAGCAGGTAGAACAAAAAGTGGGAAATTTAAGTTCTGTGGTAAACAATATGAAATTTGAAATTGATACCATTAACAAAAATATGGATACTATGCAGGAGGAAATTGGTAACATTAATAGTAGATTCGATGTTGAAATTCTCAACATCCAAGAGAAAGTAGAACCTCTGGTTGAAACTAAGGTAGACGAAAAAGTTTTCGGTCTTAAGACTGAGATCGTAAATGAATGTCAACACGGAATATCACAATTGAAAAAGGTAGTTGTAGACACTGAGAGAGAATTAGGTGAAAAAGTAACCGGATGTGTTCAAAATTGTACGAAAATTCGAAAATTCAAGGCAAAATTTTCGATCTGGAGAGCAAAATTAAAGATAGGCCTGGTGTGGTCTGTAATGGCGCACCAATTACGAAGCTGTTAGAAGGCGAGGAACGCTTCGATCCAGCCAAGAAACATAACGGGTGGCATCCGTTAGATTTTATCAAAAATTGCGAGAGAATATTTCCTGAGCACTTGTCTGATCAGGAAAAGATAAATGTAGTAATTAGCGCCTTAGCAGGTGACGCTAAGCGCTGGGGAATCAATTTAGATACCGAACGAATGACGTTCGAAGAATTCAGGCAAAGATTTACAGAAGAATATTGGTCTGAACAAAAGCAGGACCATTTATGGCGCGAGTTTATCATGGCCAAACAGCATGATAACAGGGGTAGGAATTCTTTGAAAGATTTCTGTGAGTATTGGTACCGGAAATTGACGCATTTAAGAGGCCGAAGATCAGATTCAGAAATTATCTGGGAGCTATATAAAAAGCTTCCAGAAGATTCAAAGAGGTATGTAGGAAGCAATCATCGTAGCTTCCAAGCATTTCTCGAAAGAGTCGAAGACGAAGATCATTGGCGCGAAAGTGGTGCCAATTATCAAAATTTTGGTAACCGTAATAACCGACACAATGACGAAAGAAATGACGGCGATGGATTTCGCGTCAATATGATACAGAGAGGAAGAGGTAGAGGAAGAGGCAGAGGAAATTATACAGGTCGCGGTCGAGAGTATACCGCACAAAACAATAACGACGCGGGAAACTAATTTCCGCGAACGTTGCGGGCCAAACGGAAGCGGACAATACATGCCGGCCCCGATTTAAGAAAAGATACCGGACCGACCGTAATGTAATGAGACAGGTTAGAGACAGGCGTGAAACGACGCAACGTGTTGTGGCGAGACAAGCGTCAGGTGCGAGCCAACATGAGTCATCTCGGCCGTACCGAGCGCTCCAGTTTAACGGGCGAGTGGAGCATCAGAGGGCAACGGCCCAGCCTAGCGGAACATCTGTTCAGAGAGAAGCCGCTAGTAATACGGCGGCAGTAGGTACGAACGTAGCCGTAAGAGATAATGAAAATTTTACGAGTGATAATTCCGTGGCAAAGGAAACAATAAATGAGACTGTGAGTACACAGAGAGGTGCGATTACCAGTGTTTACAATAAGGTAAAGGGCGATAATGAATTAGCAGAAGTAACGGATTGGCGTGTGCAGATCGACGATCTGTACAAGGGCCTAAAGCAATGTGAGTGGGAGGATTTTAAGAAGGAGTATGAGGCGAAGAAATTAGTTACTAGAAAAGGAAATGATAGGGGCGTCAATAAAGTGACGTGGCCCAAATTTGAAGAGGGGAGAATAAATAGCGCCGCGCAAAGTACGCGTGCTGCCGATAAGAGGAAGGTTAATGATAGGAAGGATTTGGAGGATGAAATCCTCAGCATTGACGAAGAAATAACTTCTGCTAACAATCCGCCAATAGTGCAAGCTGCTACCGAGAGGCACCGTGGAGAAGGGACAGATGATTACCTGAAAGTAATTAAAGTCCACGAGGATTACACCGAATATGAAGTCACAGTGGATGTGAATAAAGCTGAGGATGCGGCCGTTTTGCCAAAAGAGGAGATTGAATTAAAATCCAAGCCTGACGACAATACCGAGGAAGAACTTAGTGCCTGTCTCAGAAAAGCTTTTATGTTAGAACCTGATAGCGATCCGGAATGGTCGGATTCCGACGATAGTTCAGATAATGAAACATACGCAGATACAGACAAAATTGAATATACTAACTTTCCCTGTTGTGCAAAAGTAGCGTACTTAAATGAATCTGGTATTGAGGAAGAGAGTACTGATGACTCTAGTGAAGATGAATTTTCAGATGTAAAAGAAAGTGAATATACTTTTACAGAAAGAGGGTATGAGAAAATCAGTGAAAATAAAGGGGATGCAGTTAAGTACGGTATTGTACCTAACGATGACGACATATCAAAACAAAATCCAGATGTTGAAACAGAACAAAGAAATAAAGAGCCACTGACTCTGAGTTTATTTCGCAAAGAGTTCAGGTAATTAATGACTTTGAACTCCCGGAACCAAACAAACCGCCTGATATATGTGAAGTGAATGTTAAGAGCATATCTTGGGATGATGTTATCATCGACCCGGATTTGCTCACGGAAGACCACGATAATGAAAAACATTCGACTGTTAAACAAACAATAATACCAGTTGAAATTTATAACATGAAATTGAAAGTACTTCTTGATACTGGGTCTCAGATAAGTGCAATTTCCCAATCGTTTTTCGAACTCATTTGTGATAAGCCTGGGCTAGTAATTATGTCAGTAACAGGTGTAAAAATTGTTGGGGCTACTGGCAAGGCTAGCAAGCCGGTAAAGAACCAGATTTTGGTTGAATTTAGTATAAAAGGACAAAACTTTGAACACGATTTTTTGGTTGTGCCAGACTTGAGTACTGAAATGATTCTGGGAATAGATTGGTTGGATAAAGAAAAGGTTATTATTGATTGTAGCCAGGGAGTGATCAAAATTAATAGTACATTTAGGAATTTGGAATTAAATTTTGAGGAAATTGGGAAAGTGTTTGGTTCAGAAATCGATTCTTTGTTGTTGGAGATTGATCAAGGGAATGATGATGATGATGATGATGAGCGTTTGGCGTCATTGGCCGGGAGGCCCCTCGCGGGGCAGGTCCGGCCGCCTTGGCGCAGGTCTTATTACATTCGGCGCCACATTGGGCGACCTGCACGCCGGATGGGGATGAAATGATGATGAACACAACACAACACCCAGTCCCTGAGCGGAGAAAATCTCCGACCCAGCCGGGAATCGAACCCGGGCCCGGAGGACGGCAATCCGTCACGCTGACCACTCAGCTACTGGGGCGGACATCAAGGGAATGATGGGTTGACAAACAAGTACGTGGTGTACTATGTCCAGAAATTATTAAATGAGAATGACAAGCAGGGGCACGAATTTAAGGGAATGGTGGAAAATTTAGAGGGAATATCTCCCGAACAGAAAGCAGAATTGCTTGAAATTTTAGATAGTAACAGCTCCGTATTTTCGGACAAACCTGGCCTAGTTAAGAATTTTGAATACCAGATTGAGACAATAGAGCATAAACCTTTCTTCGTAAGACCGTTTTCGATACCCATATCAAAGAGGCAGGCTGTTCAAGAGGAAATAGATAAAATGATAGAATGGGGGGTAATCGAACGAAGTAGCAGCGAGTATAATAGTCCCCTTATCATCGTGAACAAAAGGGATGGGGGAGTGAGAGTAGTTATCGACGCTAGGACTTTGAACAAAATTGTAAAAAAGGAAATAGATAGACCTGAAAATCTGGACGAAATGCTCCAAAAATTTTATAACGTAAAATATTTAACCAGTCTGGATATGACCGCCGGATACTGGCAAATCCCATTGAGTAAAGAATCCCGTAAATATACCGCTTTTCTATTCGCCGGGAAATGCTATCAGTATAAAGTAGTGCCATTTGGGCTTAGCACATCTGTGGCAGTATTTATTAGGGCACTGGACTTTGTATTAGGGAGAGAACTGAGTTCCCGGCTAACCATTTATGTAGACGATTTACTGATTGCTACAGAAACATGGCAGGAGCATTGCGAGTTATTACAGAAAGTTTTTGTTGCTCTACAGGCAGGGGGCATGACACTTAAATGGAAGAAATGTGAATTTGTGAAATCGGAAATAAAGTTTCTGGGGCACATTATTACTACAAACGGTATTGGCAAGGATCCGGAAAAGTTAAGTGCAATATCGGGATGTCCAGTTCCTAGAAATAGAAAACAGCTGAAAGCCTTTCTAGGTTTATGTGGGTTCTATAGGAAATTTGTCAAGGGCCAAGTTTTTAATAGTCCTCATTTGAATAATTTACTTAAGAAAAATAGTGCTTTTGTGTGGACTGAAGGATGCGTGAGAGATTTTGAAAACTTAAAAAGGGAACTTTTGAATGAAAATATTTTGCATCACCCCATACTGTCAAAACCTTTCCATATGAGTACTGACAGCAGTGCTTATGGAATTGGCATAGAAGTTTTCCAAGAAATTGTGAGGGCAAAGAAATCGAACACCGGACTATCGCATTTGCCAGTAGAACCCTAACAAAATACGAGAGAAACTACACTATTTCGGAAAAGGAAGCTTTAGCCATTATATGGGGGCTAAAGAAATTTAGAAATTATCTGTGGGGCCATAAGCTCATTATACATACCGACCACAAAGCTTTGACTTTTCTTAAAGATTGCCGTTTACTTAATGGTAGGCTGACTCGTTGGGCTTTGTACCTGCAACAATTTGATTACGATATTTTCTATGTTAAAGGTACTGAGAATTATGTGGCAGATGCCTTATCTCGATTGCCTAATGGTATGAGTGAAGTGCCTAATGAAAATGGGGAAGAGGGTACTTTTCAGATAAGGTATACGAAAGAGATTTCAGGAAATAGGAAAATTGAGCAGATATGTAAAAATATGAGGTACCATCAGAATGAGGATTCAACCTGGAAATCAGTGAAGGTAAATTTTGACAGTGTGCAGTATCCTCAAATTAAGAAATATTACAAAATTTATAAAGGCATTTTATATAGGAGGAAAGATTTAGTTACTGAGGAATGGAGGGTATGTTGGCCAAACCAGTTTCATACTGATGTCATAGATTATTTTCATTTGGCATTGGGGCATAGTGGGCCAAAAAAGTGTTTGGATAAACTGAATAATGTCATAGTGATTACTGGTAGTGTAAGTAAGAAGGTAAAGGAACGGATTAAGTCATGTGATGTCTGTCAAAAGACCAAAGTACCGAACAAAACTAGTAGGGGGCCAATGCAAAGTACATCGCCTGAAGACACCCTAGAATTATTATCGGTAGATTTATATGGTCCCCTCCCAAAGACTTCGGGGAATTGTGCATATGTTTTGGTGATTTTGGAAGTATTTTCTAAATTTGTGAAATTATACCCCTTGAAAAAAGCAACAGCAAAAGCTGTATTTAGTAGGATGGTCGAATACTTCAGGACCATCGGGAAACCCAAGGCAGTACTATCGGACAATGGACCCCAGTTCATATCCAAAATTTGGAAACAGGGAATGAAGAAAAATGGTGTGGAGGTTAAATCTATTGCAGCCTACCATCCTGCAAGCAACCCGGTTGAAAGGTACATGCGCGAAGTCGGGAGATTGTGTAGAACATACTGCAGTCACAATCATAGAGCCTGGGGCAGATTCATATCGGATTTTGAGAATGTCATGAACACATTACATCATGAAACTACAGGATTCCCACCGGAAGAAATTTTGTTAGGTAGAAGTAGTAAAAGTTTAATTGAAGAAAAACTAGAGTTTCCACCTTGTACAAGTTTGGGATTGAATCAAAAGAAAGAATTGGTAATAAAAAGGGCAAAGCAAAAAGCCGAATCTAGATCTAGAAGACACGATAAAAATCTAAAGATTTCAAAATTTAAAATTGGAGATTATGTTCTTTTAAAAACCCACGAAAAATCTGGTGAACTAAACCATGAAATTTCAAAATTTAAATATATCTATAATGGACCGTATATAATACAGAATATTCCACACGATAATGCTTACTACCTAATCTACCCAAAATCCAAAAGACCTTTAGGTGTAAGAAATATTGTGGACCTGAAACTGTATGTTCCCAGGAACGAGTAATTGTGCTGTATCTTATGCTGAACCCAAGTTATTTGAAATGTAACTAATCTTTGTAAATGTCTGTATACCATTGAAAGTTTGCTAATGTAGTTATGTGAGTTTCAGATTACCAATTGTACTGTAACTGTAAAAATGTATGGAGGAAAGGACTGAAAAGAAAGGATAAATGCTTTCAGACAGATAAAAGATGGAGCTGTTAAAAATGAAAATGGGCAGTGTATGAACCAGAATATGAAGGACTGCCAAATACCAATGAGGACAGATAAATAGTCGATGGAAAATGGTAAATGTGGTCCAGAGGATGTGACAATATGAAGTGAAAAGGACTGCCCAAATCCGCATAATAGGCAGCAAATATGTGTAGATAATTTTCTGAAAATTTTGTGTGTGTGTTTTGTTTAGTAAGTAAAGAAATGGACTGCTATTCAAAGCAAGCAGCGACAAATTATCTTATAGTGTATACGAAATATGTATTTGTTTTTGTAGTTAAATGTTTGTATTCCAGAATTTTAAATTATTTCTTTGAGAAATTTAAAAAAAAATGATTAAATTGCTATTTTAGTAATGTTAGGATGGGAAGTTGGACTGTGCAAAAAGGCACTTAAGTAAATAACGAGAAATTGGTCTTGGTATGTTAAAATAGTGTAAACCTATATACAGTGAGTGGAAGGAAATATGTAGTGTAAATCTTCTTGAACATTTGTGTAAAGATTCAGAACCAGTGTATAATTGTTAAATTTAGTGTTCCCATAAAATTTAGACTTAAGAAAATTTTCTGGAAACAGGGGCATGTGTAACAATAATAACCTATAATAATTTTTTTCTTTATGAATTTAGATAAAATTTTCTTCCTGAATTTATGTAAAATAATGTAAGTAATGTTGTGAATTTCTTTTTCTTTTTGTGTCATGTTAAAGAAACTGTAAACAACTTTTGAAATGAATGTTATTATTTATGTTAGATTTCAAGCAATTTGATAACCAAAGGGAAATGTATGTTAAAACTATTGTAAGATGTGAAAATTGTAATTTATACACTTGGTCCATACGTAGGTAATACATTAGGATATGTGTAGTAGAAAACATGTGGTGAATACCCTACCTGTAGGGGAGCGGGAAAAGGTGGATGCAGGCGAGCGCGGGAAAACGCACACTGGCGCGGTTCGGCACAACGGGCTCAGTATTATAGTCGGAGTTGGGCATCGGTCAGAGGAACATGTACTGTACCGAGGAGGCTATCTGGGAAAAGTGGATTCCATTGAGCCTCGGATGGGCCGATTCCGACGACTACTTGGCATGGCTATATTCTCAGGCACAAAATTGGAAAGTTTACGACGCTAAGAAGAAGGAAAGTGCCGATACTGTGAGAGCCTTAGTCGTGCTTGTATGTGTGCTGTGCTGCCCGCTATCTCGCTGCCCGCCACCCGCCGCAACGACGTGCACAGGTCAAACATTTATTTCATCTTTAGAAGTGTATCTGTGTGGACCAGTGTCGAAACTATTCTAACTGTTCAATAATAACGTGACTTTTACCAGAATTACCTTAGCCGTTACTCATCCTTATCACTGACCTAGACAGGGTCCTTACCACATATTGTGCAACCCGAGTATCCCGAACTGAAAGTTTACAGTTAGTATTAAATTATCTGCAGACCAATATATGCTATAAAGACGTTTGAAGTTAGATATGTTAATGCAAATGTTAGTAAAGAACAACAGTGTGCTTAAATTGAAAGATAAAGTTTGAATTGAGCTCGCAATGTTATTTAATTGATTTGAGACAGAAAGAATGATAACTAATTAATTCAGAAATAATAGAAAAGAGTAGTTATCCACAGATTGATAATTTTGAGTGTTAATTCACCTTCAGGACTTACTAGTTTCAGTATAACGACCATAACAGTTTCAGGGACCCCCCCCCCCCTTCTCTTGCCCATGCTTGCACATTTTGAAGTGTACTGATCAGATTTGAACAGCAAACTTAAGTTCTATATTAAACCTAAGTGTATTAGTGTTTTTCCAATTTTAATAGTGACATTGTATGTATGTTTTCAAAATTGCTAATTCTAGGGTAATCTATGCCCGATTTCAGTCTGATCAATATACAAATGTAGTTCGTAGTAATCATTGCTGTGTGGTGTTGTGTAATTTTAGCTCGTCCAAATTAGTACAAAAGAAGAAAACTTTAGTTCAGTAGAATCTTTCTGGTTCCAAACTTTGTCTTATAACGCAACAGTATTACGTGTTGTTATGCTTGTACATGCACACACTTGTACAAGGAAAAACTCACTCAATGCCTAATTAGGCTGGCGACCGAATTATTAAGTATTGGTAATATCTACTGTGTGTACTTCTTGTCCATGCGAACGCGTAATTATACTTTACATTTGCTTGACGTATCACTGTAGTTACTTACTGAGTATAGGTTCGAATTGCTTCCATTAGGTACACGCGGTCAATTTATGTACTAAAATCCTTGTTTATAAGGTGAAGCCCGTGAACTTATTACAGTACAGGCTTTATAGAGCTAACGCACGTCCGACAGGGCGGTAGTGTTACAACTGTATCAGAGCTAATTAAAGAAAAATTTCTATTTACAACATAACGTACTCACACACATCTGATAATGTTTCAGACAGCTGACCAAACTGTAAATTAAGAAATTAAATCCATCCAGACGACCTTGTAGGCTCGTATTAGCTATTCAATGTTTAATTCATAAGAAAAACAATTAATTAGGAAACAAATGCAGCATAACGTGAACTTAGATGAGCTGAATGGCTCAGTTCAGTCAGGAATCCAATGACGATAAACGTAGGGAGAGGTATAGCGATAATGTACTGTCAAACAGTTAACTAAGTGATTAATTTGGCTAAGAACTATTACACAGTTCTGTTTTAATGCGATACGGGTTACTTATCCAATATGGAATAAATATTCACTTACAGTGTCACAACAATTGGTGGTAATTTCAATGGATTAAATGTAACAATTTCATGATTCATCTGGTTACAGCTTATTCCATGTGAAGTCAGACTCCTCACAGGCATCGATCCAATCACAGATAACTGGAACATGTAGGATACCCGGAAGCCCGTTCTACAATAAACTAAGACCTCGGATGAGAACCCGTCCGCTGTGGCCGAGCGGTTCTAGGCGCTTTAGTCCGGAACCGCACGACCGCTACGGTCATAGGTTCGAATCCTGCCTCGGGCATGGATGTCTGTGATGTCCTTAGGTTAGTTAGGTTTGAGTAGTTCTAAGTTCTAGGGGACTGATGACCTCAGCTGTTAAGTCACATAGTGCTCAGAACCATCTGAACCATTTTTTGAGAACCCGTTTGGCACTGGCGTAACGCAAGGACACAGAACATCACAATAAAATTTTACAATCGGTAAATTACAATTACGTAAATGACGAAGTATCACGTGGCGAGGAATGAGAAATACATAACGATTTGAGTGAGTTTTCAGATATAGGCGTGAGCCCGTACTCAAGATGAAGCTACGTAAAGGTGTTGCTTGGAATGATAAGTTCTATTGCACGTAATTGTTTAGAACACCCGCTAAATGCCGCTCTACTGTTTTACAGTTAGCAAGGGCAAGGTAAGTACCTACAGGAAGTAACTAAGCTCAAACAACTGGCTGTTTGAAGACAATTGCTAGCAAACCAAAACAATTTTCAAGTGAACTTAGTGCATTACAACCCATCTTAGAATAGTATTATATCCGACTCCACGGAACTCGAACATATAAAATACTAATTTTACTCCAAATCTCTTGAGAATCTACAACTCAGTTTTAAAGGAAAAGTATTTAGGACCACTAAATGTGGTGCTACAGAAGAATGTTGAAGATTAGATGGGTAGATCACATAACTAATGAGGAGGTATTGAATAGAATTGGGGAGAAGAGGAGCTTGTGCCACAACTTGACTAGAAGAAGGGATCGGTTGGTAGGACATGTTCTGAGACATCGAGGGATCACCACTTTAGTATTGGAGGGCTGCGTGGAGGGTAAAAATCGTAGAGGGAGACCAAGAGATGAATACACTAAACAGATTCAGAAGGATGTAGGCTGCAGTAGGTACTAGGAGATGAAGAAGGTGCACAGGATAGAGTAGCATGGAGAGGTGCATCAAACCAGTCTCAGGACTGAAGACAACAACAACATCAACAAATTTTTACCTTCACATAACAGACAGTATTTCACTTAGACTATACCTCTGGATACTTTAACAAATACTCCAACAGTTATTCCAGCACAACGATGAATAAGACGAGTATTTTAAAAATATAATCGCTTAACCAAGCGCACTAACGCCCAGGTGTTTAATGCCGATACATGCAGCCTGCCAAATCCTTAAGCGATTCGCAAAGATTGAGGTTTCTCAAGATAAACGTAAAGGCTTATACGTAATTTCAGTTATTTTCTTAGTATGTGTGAGTTACTATTAGATTCCAGTGAACGGTAAAGTCGTTGAAATGCACGATGCTCGGGCGGAAAACGTTTAAACCATGCCCCTCATCACCAAACTTGTTTTGCAAGCATCGGCACAGCTATTACAGAGGTCACAAAACAATTCACTGTCCACACATTCGCCATTCTTAGAATTACAATAACTGCCTAAAGAAGGTGACAGATCAAAACGGTTAAATTGAACCGTTATGTAACGTCAGACTCATTTTCGATAAACAGAAGCCACATGCCACCTTAGACTGATCGAATAACTGTTCAGTATTACATAATACCGGAAGTTACACTTTCAGTTTTGCGCACCATACGAACTCGATCACAGCTTTCCTTTTCACAATCTAACAATTTAGACCAATCATAGTGCACTTAATTCCCGTTCCGTTCGGCAACAGTAGTAATTGCACAACCATCCTCTGGCCCCCTGCAAGACATATCGACGTAACGTTTCTGTCCTCTCGCTGGCAGGTCACACTCATGTTCCAAATTTCACTACCCAGAAATACAGCTCCAGAACTCCACTGGTCTCCAAATGTCCACCACCTTTCCGCGCCCCTTATTTCAAACCCAAAAAAGGGGGCCAAGCCCATTGTCAAAGATTTTTGCGGCGGGCCGCGATGATCGATCGCGCTCGGACATTCCTGGGCCGTGGCCCACGTTCTAGCAGCCGGTATTTCAAACCGAAAAATGTGCGTCAAACCCGCTGTCAGAGATCCTCGCAGCGTGCCGCGATGATCGATAGCGGCCGAGCATCGCTGGGCTGCGGCCCGATCGTGGCGCCAGCAGCTCATGCGTGTCGACACGCCTCAAAGAAGGGGAATGCAGTGTGGCACAACCTTCATTACCGCACCTCCCAACGCCAGTCCGAGCGACACGGTACCTCGTCGCCTATGGAAAGTTCGCCACTAATGAGTGTTTCCGTGAGATTGGATTGATGGACACACTTTTACGCTCCACCTGTCTCTCCGCGGTCTTTGACGCCCATTGCCTCACCTAGCCGTTGTCCTTCGTGAAGCCTGGACGCTGGGGCGCAAATGGTCACCTGTTTGCCCCGTGCTCCTTCATCCACAGCCGAACTGTACGCTTCACTTCGTCCGAAGGACATGTTTCCTGACAGCCACAACTCATGCGGAAGTCTGGTCAAAGAATGAAAGTCACCTACCTATATGGAGAATGGGAAGAATCGCGACTCGATCTTTGGATTCTCCTACAGAAAGTTACAATGAGTATGCAATGTTTGTACGACGTCCACCTTACCGCCCCTATTTCGCTAGTTACCACCATGGGGTTGTGCGCGATTCCCCATTCAACTGGAAAGTGCCTGGCGTGGTTGGCTCGATTGCTGTCGAGGTGCACTACTAACACCTCATCACGTTACTTCAAGCCCCAGGTGGATGCAGCGCGCGATACCGTGCTGTCCTTGTTTTCCATTTCCCTCTTCTCTACCAACCAATGCTGTATCACAGCTGAAGGCGCTCCACATGGGGTCATATTCCATCATCCATACCTTCCATCTGTTTGCAAGGAATGGTAAGTTATTTCCATTTGAATTTTATGACGTAGTTTTCTGCTTTTTTTGTAAATAAAGTTGTTATTTTCCTCTCATGCTCCCCTAAAAAAGCGGTCAGAGCATTAAACTACAAAAAATGCACTCTGATTTGCTATTTTTTGTTTCATTTAATGCAGCAGCAAATCATAAAAAGTGGTAAAGTGCAAGCCTGGAGATAGTAAGGTCGCGGGATCGATCCAGGTCAAACACCGGAATCTTTCAGTCTGCTTTTATGTTAGCTTTCACCTGACAGTGAAGAGGAGATATGCCAGGGAGGAAAAGTGTTTCGGTTTCCACGTTGAACTGTTGGTCCCCTGTGCGCTCGGTAGAATTACTGAGGTAGATTAAGAAGCACAGGTCGCCAGAGTGCCTTTCAATTGAAAGAACTTGCAAACGGGTGGCAGTAAATACCTTCTGAGAGGCTCCATGCTACTCATGCCCAACGAATTTACTGTAAATTAGATGGTAACACGTATAAACCATCAGATAATCACGAATGTCTTATACAAATACTTCTCATTGTAGTATTTTAATTGGCACGGTTTCCTCCGGACGGTCATATCGCAATTCCAGCATAATGGCCTTTTCAGAACAACCAACAATTTTCTTGAAAACCTTTCTGCCTGTGTCACAAAACTTCATTTTACCTCCGCCACGGTGTGTTGCGAAGCAGTAATTTCAGATCCGCTCATCATATTCCTACCAGATTTCCAGATTTGTTACTGTTGCCTCAAATACTAAGCAAACAACGACAATTTACTCTCTCTGTTAACCTGCAACTGCCAGGACGGTGGTCGTTAAACACGCCACCAGTGTAATCCTGGATCTATTGACGGCTCAGAATACTTTGAGGTGTTACCACTTCTTCCACCACTCTGTTAACTAGCACTGGAAATCCTTAAACGTGGTCCAACAGCAAGCTTCTACCTTTAATAACATGTTTCCTTACAGTTCTTTTCTTTCATACTGCTTTTACCTCCGACGATACAACAGTTTTATCACAACGTCACTTATGAGCGAGTTTAAGATCACTTCCGGTTCATTCTTCTTTAGGTCCCTCAGTGTCTACACAATTTAACCAGTTCTCCAATCGGAGAAACTACTAGGTCAATTCTAAATCAACTTTTTTTCAATATGTATTGAGATAAAACCTATTTCTCCTACCCACAACATTTTCTGCTGTAATTATAGCTTTGGCTGAATGGTACAATTTTTCATAAATGGCAAAAACACTCAAATTTCTGCATGTAATTCGTTCTGTCCCTACTGGTCGTCATCTTTTTTCATATGACTTTCAAACCGTTCTGCAATCCTATTACAGATATTCTTCACTTCCCTCTCTTACAGGAAAACAGCAGTGCTGGTATTCTGTAACACTGTATCACTTCCTCCGTAACATGAAATTACTGTTATCGATTTTTTACTTTCCTTCCTCTCAAGTGATATTTGTAGATTTTATTCGTTAGATGCCAATTATGTGCTTCTTTATTTCTTCTCATGTCTTTAATATTTTTGCACCTAATATTGTGTAAGAGTTTAAGAGCTTCTCTAAGCCCTCAAATTTGTTCAAATATTACAACTTTTCTATTACTTCCTTTTATTACTAAATGCAAGATTAGATTTGCTTTTGTGCTATATCTACCTTTTTATGATACAGACTATGGTCTCTACAGTTACTTTAAGACCGAAATGAGATTCAGCAATCTTTACTCCCTTTGAAACATCACATTTCCGAGCTACAGCCATGCACGTGATTTGCTGTGTGAACCTAGATGACCCATGAAACGTTGATGCAGAAAAGAGCGGGGCTTATTAGAGTTCGTAGGGTATTTAATGAAATTGTACTGAAGTTAACAAAAAAACTTTGAAATTTTTTCCTTTCTTCTTATCCGCCTTTCATTATTATGTTTATCGTCGTTGAGAAAGCAGACCTATGAGTTTAAAACAAATCTGCCTTGTCTTTTTATGCACAGTAAGCTACGAGATGTAAAACTTGTCACGAAACTATGACAATAACTGATATATGTTGGCAGCTCTTTGTTTCGAAGTCAGTTCAGCGGATCGAGTATTTTACAACGTTAGCGGTGACACATTTCGATCAACCCACTAGTGAACAATACATCAATCAACGAAGTTGTTTTTTCGACAGCAACGTAATTGCCTGTGTCGATTCTGTAATTATTCATGATCATTATCAGACTGAAGAGCGCTAGGTGTACCAGTAATCACAACAGTCAACAGCAAAAACAAATGTTACCCATTAGTGCTCTTCTGTTTTAATTTGCTCTTTATATGTTTGTTTATACCCCTTACTGCTGTTGTCGCTAAACATCGTAATTATTTGCAGCTACAGTCTGCCGAAGTTACATACCAGTGCAACAGTGACGAATCACTGAGCAATTTGCGCAGTCATTTTTGACTGTTTCATTAGTTAATATCTGATTATGAGATATTCCTGCGAAATTCCAGTGCACTGGCAACATGCATATCTCATGTGAGTTTTACTACCGAAATACTGATATAATGTTTTATTCGCGTTTAACGTAATTACCTTAACTCTAAGAAAGATTCTCGGAAGGTAATCGGTTTGACAGCTTATGCACGTAACTTCTTTGTTTTGTATTTTTCGTTAAATGTAATACTTCTTCCTTCTCTACATTAATAGAGTTAGAAGTGCTTCCATTTGATTAATGTTCTGTCTACATACGAGTGGACGTTATTCAGATTTATATCTGATAAAACTTTCCTGTACATGGTCAAATTCTGCGAATTACGCCTAAATGGATTTGTCGAGTCTATGAAGTTGCGCAAATGATATCTACCATTATATTTCGTACTCATAATAATTATTGTCTATAATAGTCGGAAAGCGTCTGTTAGAAAATATCTTTCACAATACACCTACGAAAGAAAAAAAAAAATAATCGCAACATCAAGAAGCAGTTGAGCGAGAAATGAATGTTCACAGACGTGTTTCTACATCTAAAAGATGAAGTCTATTAAAATTTCGTGACAGTCGCATCAGAATGGCGCTAGTAGCGTCCCTATTAGGATGCAAACTATGTTTGCTTTAAATACATGCTGTAACGATCGTGAGCATTAGCTACCTTTGAGACTTGATGTGTTCAGCTGATGTTAGTCAAGAATGCCTTTAAGGCGACATAGATGCCATTATCCACACCTCACTGAGTTTGGACGAGGTCGTGTAATAGCCTGGATGTTCCTTTTGCAATACGGCTGAAAGTCTTGGCAGGAATGTAGCGACTGTACATGACTGCTGGCAGCGGTGCTCACGAGATCGTACGGTCCCGAGATCACCCGGCTCCAACAGTGACGTGGCACTACCGGGAGGGAAGACCATCATCTTTGGCGTACGGTTCTGGCACATTGTACTCCATCTTCAGCAGCAGTTTTAACAGCAGCTGGAGGCACAGTGACACAACGAAATGTTACAAATCGGTTATTGCAAGCGTAACTCTGAGCCAAATGCCCTGTTGCGTGCATCCCACTGGCCACAAACCACCGCCATTTTCGACTTCAGTTGTGTCAAGTGGGAGCTCATTGGAGGGGAGGGTGGAGGTCGTTTGTGGACACTGATGGAAACTTGATTTGGCCTCGGTGCCAGTGACGGCCGCGAGTTGATTAGGAGGGAGCCAGTTGAAGGCCGGCAACCAACCTGTCTGCGTGCTGAACACATTGGCACTACAGCTATTGTTATGATCTGGCGTGTGAATTCGTATGACAGCAGGAGCACTCCCGTAGGTATTCCACACATCGTGACTGCAGATCTGTACGTCATGATTCAATGTGCTGTGCTATCATTCATGAACAGCATTCAAGGGGGTGTTTTCCAACAGGATAACGCTCTACATAGTGTCAATATGTTGCCATGACCCGGTCGATCAACAGATCTGTCTCCAGTCGGGCATGTATTGGACATATTCGAGAGACAGCTCGATAGTCATCCACAAATAGCATTAACCATTCCTGTACTGTCCGACCAAGAGCAACAGGCATTGCAACCCCATCCCACAAACTAACGTCTGGCACCTGTACAACACAATATATGGACATTTGCTGTGCTTGAATTCAACTTTCTGGCGGTTACACCGGTCATTAATATAGCAGCATTTCACATCTGCAATATCTTACTTCAAGCTACATTAACCTCTGATCTTTCAATCTTAATCACTTACACAAGTTACCTAGACAAATCATTATCATCATCATCATCATCATCATTTAAGACTGATTATGCCTTTCAGCGTTCAGTCTGGAGCATAGTCCCCTTTATAAAATTCCTCCCTGATACCCTATTCTGTGCTTACATTGGTGCCTCTTCTGATGTTAAGCCTATTACTTCAAAATCATTCTTAACCGAATCCAGGTACCTTCTCCTCGGTCTGCCCCGACTCCTCCTACGCTCTACTGCTGAACCCATGAGTCTCTTGGGTAACCTTGCTTCTCCCATGCGTGTAACATGACCCCACCACCTAAGCCTGTTCGCCCTGACTGCTACATCTACAGAGTTCACTCCCAGTTTTCCTTTGATTTCCTCATTGTGGACACCCTCCTGCCATTGTTCCCATCTACTAGTACCTGCAATCATCCTAGCTACTTTCATATCCGTTACCTCAACCTTATAGATAAGGTACCCTGAATCCACCCAGCTTTCGCTCCCATACAACAAAGCTGGTCGAAAGATTGAACGGTGCACAGATAACTTAGTCTTGGTACTGACTTCCTTCTTGCAGAAGAGAGTAGATCGTAACTGAGCGCTCAATGCATTAGCTTTGCTACACCTCGCTTCCAGTTCTTTCACTATGTTGCCATCCTGTGAGAATATGCATCCTAAGTACTTGAAACTGTCCACCTGTTCTAACTTTGTTCCTCCTATTTGGCACTCAATCCGTTTATATCTCTTTCCCACTGACATTACTTTCGTTTTGGAGATGCTAATCTTCATACCATAGTCCTTACATTTCTGATCTAGCTCTGAAATATTACCTGGACAAATGTATTCCAGAAATTTCATGACATTAATAACTTTGGTGTAGTGATTTTTTTTATTTATTTTATTTTATTTTATTTTTTTACGGTCAGTGTGTTTATCTTTACGCGAGTTATAAGTCACTCGCGTGGTGCAAAGACTCCCTATGCAGTTTATCTGACAGGCAGCGCTGTGAGAGAATAGCTGCAAGCTGTACATTGTCGACTATACCCCACTGACCAAGCCGGTAACACTGTACTCAATTTTTGAGTTGGATTGGGCATGCGTACGGCGACAAAGTAAGCTGTCCAAGCACAAAACACCAAATTATGGGAAGAACAAGGTCCGTGTTAGGACACGGAAGTGGAGATCGACCCCAGCGCTTCAAATGGTATGGCACTGAACGGTGAATAAGAGAAATATGGAGAGAAATATCTTATTTTTAATTTGTAATATGATTTAAATGACAATTTTTTTATCTTTTTTTCATCATGGGTAGGTCTTGTATAAAGTGTCTATCTGGAAACTTAGTTTTCGTGACCTTGCGAAGTAATAAATTCGATAAATCTTTATCAAAAACTAGGATTAAATTTTAGTAGCTGGGGTAGGCAGTCAAAAATTTTGTAAATAACATTGTGGTCACCGTTTGATTGTAAAATCATATTTGTTTAAACCCGATATTACAGTTTCAACAATGTAGTAATTATCAAGTGGAATATCTTGAGCTTCTCAGAACCTAAAACTCATTTGACATGACATGACTTAGAAGCTAGTCTCACTTCATTTTGTTCCTGATACTAATTATAGTTTGTATTGCACTCTTTGAATTGCATTATATGTTGCTCGTATTCTACTAGATTTTTTTTCTGCATCCGTAATATTTCGTGGAGTAATTAATTCCATGTTTGCTTTTGTTGTACCGTGTTTCATGGACTGGCGTATAGTTCTTACTGTTTACGAATCTGCGTGAACTGCTCCCTTTACGGGGATGTATGTATATTTCTTATATTGCTTTATTTTTATTCGGATCCCTTTTCCTACATTCGCGCATTTAATAGTGAATGCTATGTTGGCGGCTTTTGACGGAGTGGGTATCCAACTTTATTATATCTTGTCACGGACTGAATATGTAATGCTGCTTTGAATGGTGTTACTTCTTGCTAATCATTATGTTTTTCGTTCTGAGAGGCTACAGCATTCGACCTTGCAAATGTTGAAAATATTGCAATAGTTATTTAAATGTGTTAACAAGTTGTTAATAGGTACTACAAGCAATTTATTTTAGCAGAAATCGGTGCTCTAGAATCATCCTCCCACTCCAACAAAATTTCAAAAGAAATAATATGTTCTCTCTTGACTTCATCGTTCAATGAACTAGTGAACTGTGTATAGCTAATATTTACTAAATGAATTAGCAATCACTATGGTGGAAATACTTCCAGATTATACAGTAACATACAATCCCATGAACAGATATGCGATTTGATGTTCTATAGGAAGCCAGTGTGCACTCCGTGTGCATACCGGAGAGAGTCATTCCGGATGTGTAATGTGCTGCGAATACACAGAAAGATGGATCCTTTATCATTTAGCTACAAAATAGCAGGTCAGCAACTGGAAGCAGTTAATACCATAAATTATCTGGGAGTACGCATTAGGAGTGATTTAAAATGGAATGATCATATAATGTTGATCGTCGGTAAAGCAGATGCCAGACTGAGATTCGTTGGAAGAATCCTAAGGAAATGCAATCCGAAAACAAAGGAAGTAGGTTACAGTACGCTTGTTCGACCACTGCTTGAATACTGCTCAGCAGTGTGGGATCCGTACCAGATAGGGTTGATAGAAGATATAGAGAAGATCCAACGGAGAGCAGCGCACTTCGTTACAGGATCATTTAGTAATCGCGAAAGCGTTACGGAGATGATAGATAAACTCCAGTGGAAGACTCTGCAGGAGAGACGCTCAGTAGTTCGGTACGGGCTTTTGTCAAAGTTTCGAGAACATACCTTCACCGAAGAGTCAAGCAGTATATTGCTCCCGCCTACGTATATCTCGCGAAGAGACCATGAGGATAAAATCAGAGAGATTAGAGCCCACACAGAGGCATACCGACAATCCTTCTTTCCACGAACAATACGAGACTGGAATAGAAGGGAGAACCGATAGAGGTACTCAAGGTACCCTCCGCCACACACCGTCAGGTGGCTTGCGGAGTATGGATGTAGATGTAGATATGGAAAGGCTGCTTCCGGATGCCATGAAGAGTACAGGATGCAGCCAAATGCAGGTCGGTACCAGTGACGTAAGTCGCTTTGTATCGGAAGAGATTGTCTCTGGTTTTGGCCGGCTAGCGGAAATGGTAAGGACTGCCAGTCTTGCTTGCAAGATTAAGGCGGAGCTCATCATCTGCAGTATCGTCGATAGAACCGACTGTGGTCCTTTGGTGCAGAGCCGAGTGGAGGGTCTGAATCAGAAGCTCAGGCGGTTCTGTGACCGTGTAGGCTGCAGATTACTTGACTTGCGCCATCGGGTGGTGGGTTTCCGGGTTCCGCTTAATAGGTAAGAGTCCACTACACACAGGAAGCGGCTACCCGGGTAGCGGGGGCTGTGTGTAAGGGACGGAGTGTTTTTTTTTAGGTTATAGGGCATCAGGGCATCAGTCTAAAAGGGGGCAGGTAAAACACAGTAAGTTAGTTATAGAAAATATCGGTATTGTATTTGTAAATTGTCGTAGCTGTGTTGGGAAAGAACAAGAGCTCCAAGCCTTAATAGAAAGCACTGAAGCTCAAATACACTCCTGGAAATGGAAAAAAGAACACATTGACACCGGTGTGTCAGACCCACCATACTTGCTCCGGACACTGCGAGAGGGCTGTACAAGCATAGATCACACGCACGGCACAGCGGACACACCAGGAACCGCGGTGTTGGCCGTCGAATGGCGCTAGCTGCGCAGCATTTGTGCACCGCCGCCGTCAGTGTCAGCCAGTTTGCCGTGGCATACGGAGCTCCATCGCAGTCTTTAACACTGGTAGCATGCCGCGACAGCGTGGACGTGAACCGTATGTGCAGTTGACGAACTTTGAGCGAGGGCGTATAGTGGGCATGCGGGAGGCCGGGTGGACGTACCGCCGAATTGCTCAACACGTGGGGCGTGAGGTCTCCACAGTACATCGATGTTGTCGCCAGTGGTCGGCGGAAGGTGCACGTGCCCGTCGACCTGGGACCGGACCGCAGCGACGCACGGATGCACGCCAAGACCGTAGGATCCTACGCAGTGCCGTAGGGAACCGCACCGCCACTTCCCAGCAAATTAGGGACACTGTTGCTCCTGGGGTATCGGCGAGGACCATTCGCAACCGTCTCCATGAAGCTGGGCTACGGTCCCGCACACCGTTAGACCGTCTTCCACTCACGCCCCAACATCGTGCAGCCCGCCTGCAGTGGTGTCGCGACAGGCGTGAATGGAGGGACGAATGGAGACGTGTCGTCTTCAGCGATGAGAGTCGCTTCTGCCTTGGTGCCAATGATGGTCGTATGCGTGTTTGGCGCCGTGCAGGTGAGCACCACAATCAGGACTGCATACGACCGAGGCACACAGGGCCAACACCCGGCATCATGGTGTGGGGAGCGATCTCCTACACTGGCCGTACACCACTTGTGATCGTCGAGGGGACACTGAATAGTGCACGGTACATCCAAACCGTCATCGAACCCATCGTTCTACCATTCCTAGACCGGCAAGGGAACTTGCTGTTCCAACAGGACAATGCACGTCCGCATGTATCCCGTGCCACCCAACGTGCTCTAGAAGGTGTAAGTCAACTACCCTGGCCAGCAAGATCTCCGGATCTGTCCCCCATTGAGCATGTTTGCGACTGGATGAAGCGTCATCTCACGCGGTCTGCACGTCCAGCACGAACGCTGGTCCAACTGAGGCGCCAGGTGGAAATGGCATGGCAAACCGTTCCACAGGTCTACATCCAGCATCTCTACGATCGTCTCCATGGGAGAATAGCAGCCTGCATTGCTGCGGTAGGTGGTTATACACTGTACTAGTGCCGACATTGTGCATGCTCTGTTGCCTGTGTCTATGTGCCTGTGGTTCTGTCAGTGTGATGTGATGTATCTGACCCCAGGAATGTGTCAATAAAGTTTCCCCTTCCTGGGACAATGAATTCACGGTGTTCTTATTTCAATTTCCAGGAGTGTAGTTATAGGTACAGAAAGATGGCTAAAGCCGGAAATAAGATCAGCAGAAATTTTTTCTAATGATCTAACAGTGTTCGGAAAGGATACATTAAATACAGTTGGTGGTGGAGTATTTATTGCTGTGAGAAGTAGTTTGCTTTGTAGTGAAACTGAAGTAGATAGTTCCTGCGAAACAGTATGGGTAAAAGTTATACTTGACAATCGGTCTTAACTATTAATTGGGTCGTTTTATTGACCCCATATCTCAGAAGATATAGTTGCTGAACAGTTAAAAAAAACCCTTGATTCTTATTTCATATAGGTACCCCACTCATACAATCATAGTCGGTGGCGACTTTAATCTACTCTCGATATGACGGAAAAATTATACGATTAAAGCCGCCGGCAGGCATAAAACGTCATCCACAGTTGAACTAAATGCTTTTTCAGAAAATTATTTTGAACAATTAGATCATTAGCCCGCAAGCGTAAATGGTTGTGAAAGCATACTGAACCTCTTAGCAGCAAATAATCGTGGACAAATAGTAAGTATATTGAAGTATACAGGTATTAGCGACCACAAGGCAGTAGCTGCTAGACTGAAGACCGTAACTCCTACAACCATCAAAAAGAAACGCAAAATATATCTATTTTAAAAAAGCTGATAAAAATGCACTAAACGTCTTTTTAAGAGACAGTCTGCACTCCTTCCATTCTGGTCATGTAAGCGTAGAAAACTTGTCGGAGGATTTCAAAGAGATAGTATCTACAGCAATAGAGAGATATATACCACGTAAATTAATAAACTGAGGTGTAGCGCCTTGGCATCGCTCCTTTCACTTGTTAGGACTATATCGTTATAGGCATGAATCATCGACAGATGTCACCAGCTGACATGGACCTGAGATACAGAGCTGCACGTGGTTGTACTAGTAGGCGGCAGAGGTCAGCAGGTGAGGGACAGTGCTAGCAGTCGTAGTCAAAACAATGTTGTAAAGTTATGTTTGATTAATATTTTATGTATTTTCATAATTATAATTGTTTTATATGTGTAGTAATTAGCAGTGTGAGTGTTGTATGAGTGAAGAAGAACAGAAGTAAATGAAAATTATTTTGTTTATTCACGAAGTACCAGTTAAACTATACAGGGGATTTACTATAATTAAATGTGCAGTCAGTTTATGGTACTAATAAATCGTGAGTAGGACACAAATTAATCGTTAATTTCGGAAGGAGTAATTTTATATTTGATACTTTTCTAAATTAATTTATTTAGCAATTGCCATAGAGAGAAATGTTTTACTATGATTGGTCATTGAAGTAAAGCGCGGGTTAGTGAGGGATAATACTGCAACCTGATTTGCTGTTTGTGATATCAGCTAGTCAGAATAATGCAAGCTCGTGCCAATCTATGCTGGGAACAGAGCATTTGTTGTGATGTAAGTAAGTCGGGGCTGAGAATTCGAACTAGTAACGTCTCATTGAAAGCAGCTCCGACGAAAGTACTATAAAATCGCGGAAAAATGCTAATTAAGAGTTCGCGAAGTAGTACAAGGCGTATGTAAGTAACGGTATCGTGGATGTCGTGTGGAATTTCGGACGGAATATCAAGATTATTGCTTTTGACTGTTAGTTAAAACCGCGTGGCGTGTTTTGCGATCTAAGACTGGAACAGGTATTACGTGTAGAGCAGAGTGCACAACATTTGAGCGAGCATTTCCATAACTAAACGATCCAGTGAACTCTATTAACTTCGGTAACGGGTGTAAATACCATAAACCGGCTACGTGTGTGATTGTGGTGTGTCCGTGTAAACTTTACATTGTGTTTCCACTTAGTACGGACTTGGCAGTATTAACTGTGATCTTTATCGTAAAAATACACCTGAAAATTTACATTGCCAAGTTAAAACTTTTATTTCTGTACTAGCTACATCCCGTTTACCTGAAAATTCTATGTATGTTGCAACCTGCAGTAGACAGTAGTGGTCTAGTATTTTCTACTACAGCTTTTAGCTAGACAAATGAGCACTGCTGGACATTGGCAGTGCGGTAAAAAAAATAACGTGCCTCGCCGCAAAGTGATGGTACTGATCCCCCATGGTGCACAAAACAGGTCAGATCGCTGTTGCAGGAGCAGCGAAAAAAGCATGCCAAATTTAAAAGAACGCAGTATCCCCAAGACTGGCAACGTTTTGCAGAATTGAGACATATAGCGTGTACTTCAATGTGAGATGCTTTCAATAATTCCCACAACGAAACTGTGTCTCGAAATCTGGCAGAAAACCCAATGAGAGTCTGGTCGTACATAAAGCACAGCAGTGGCAAGACGCAATCAATCCCTTCACTGCGCGATAACAACGGTGAAGTCACTGATGACAGTGCCACTAAAGCAAAGTTGTTAAACACAATCTTCCGAAACTCCTTCACCAAAGAAGACGAAGTAAATATTCCTGAATTCCAATCAAGAATAACTGCCAAGATGAGAAACACAGAAATAGATATCCTCGGTGTCGCAAAGCAGCTTAAATCACTTAATAAAGGCAAGGCCTCCGCTCCAGGATGTATACCAGTCAGGATCCTCTCAGGGCATGCTGATACAACAGCTCCATATGTAGCAATTATATACAACCGCTCACTCACACAAAGATCCATACCTAAAAATGGGAAAATTGTTCAAGTCACACCAATACCCAAAAAGGGAAGTAGGAGTAATCCATTGAATTACAAGCCCATATCACTAACGTCGATTTGCAGTAGGGTTTTGGAACTTATAATGTATTCGAACATTGCGAAGTACCTCGAAGAAAACGATTTATTGAGATATAGTCAGCACGGATTCATAAAATATCGTTTTTGCAAAACACAGCTAGCTCTTGATACTCATTAAGTAATGAGTGCTATCGACAGTGGATGTCAAAGAGATTCACTATTTTTAGTTTACCAGAAGGCCTTCGACACCGTTCCTCACAAGCGTCTTCTAACCAGACTGCGTGCCTATGGCATATCGCCTCAGTTGTGCAAATGGATTCATGATTTCCTGTCTGAATGGTAACAGTTCGTAGTAATAGACGGAAAGTCATCGAGTGACACAGAAATAATATCCGGCGTTTCCCAAGGAAGCGTTATAGGCCGTCTATAGTTCCTGATCTAGACTCTTGGAAATGGAAAAAAAAAACACATTGACACCGGTGTGTCAGACCCACCATACTTGCTCCGGACACTGCGAGAGGGCTGTACAAGCATAGATCACACGCACGGCACAGCGGACACACCAGGAACCGCGGTATTGGCCGTCGAATGGCGCTAGCTGCGCAGCATTTGTGCACCGCCGCCGTCAGTGTCAGCCAGTTTGCTGTGGCATACGGAGCTCCATCGCAGTCTTTAACACTGGTAGCATGCCGCGACAGCGTGGACGTGAACCGTATGTGCAGTTGACGGACTTTGAGCGAGGGCGTATAGTGGGCATGCGGGAGGCCGGGTGGACGTACCGCCGAATTGCTCAACACGTTGGGCGTGAGGTCTCCACAGTACATCGATGTTGTCGCCAGTGGTCGGCGGAAGGTGCACGTGCCCGTCGACCTGGGACCGGACCGCAGCGACGCACGGATGCACGCCAAGACCGTAGGATACTACGCAGTGCCGTAGGGGACCGCACCGCCACTTCCCAGCAAATTAGGGACACTGTTGCTCCTGGGGTATCGGCGAGGACCATTCGCAACCGTCTCCATGAAGCTGGGCTACGGTCCCGCACACCGTTAGTCCGTCTTCCGCTCACGCCCCAACATCGTGCAGCCCGCCTCCAGTGGTGTCGCGACAGGCGTGAATAGAGGGACGAATGGAGACGTGTCGTCTTCAGCGACGAGAGTCGCTTCTGCCTTGGTGCCAATGATGGTCATATGCGTGTTTGGCGCCGTGCAGGTGAGCACCACAATCAGGACTGCATACGACCGAGGCACACAGGGCCAACACCCGGCATCATGGTGTGGGGAGCAATCTCCTACACTGGCCGTACACCACTTGTGATCGTCGAGGGGACACTGAATAGTGCACGGTACATCCAAACCGTCATCGAACCCATCGTTCTACCATTCCTAGACCGGCAAGGGAACTTGCTGTTCCAACAGGACAATGCACGTCCGCATGTATCCCGTGCCACCCAACGTGCTCTAGAAGGTGTAAGTCAACTACCCTGGCCAGCAAGATCTCCGGATCTGTCCCCCATTGAGCATGTTTGAGACTGGATGAAGCGTCGTCTCACGCGGTCTGCACGTCCAGCACGAACGCTGGTCCAACTGAGGCGCCAGGTGGAAATGGCATGGCAAGCCGTTCCACAGGACTACATCCAGCATCTCTACGATCGTCTCCATGGGAGAATAGCAGCCTGCATTGCTGCGAAAGGTTGATAAACACTGTACTAGTGCCGACATTGTGCATGCTCTGTTGCCTGTGTCTATGTGCCTGTGGTTCTGTCAGTGTGATCATGTGATGTATCTGACCCCAGGAATGTGTCAATAAAGTTTCCCCTTCCTGGGACAATGAATTCACGGTGTTCTTATTTCAATTTCCAGGAGTGTATATTAAAGACAATGGGGACAGTCTCAGTAGCCGTCGTAGATTGTTTGCAGATGATGCTATCATTTACCGTCTTGTAAAGCCATCAGATGACAAAAACGAATTAGAAAATGATTTAGATAAGATATCTGTATGGTGCGAAAAGTCGCAGTTGACCCTGAATAGACGGCCGAAGGGGCCGAGAGGTTCTAGGCGCTACAGTCTGGAACCGTGCGACCGCTACGGTCGCAGGTTCGAGTCCTGCCTCGGGCATGGATGTCTGTGACGTCCTTAGGTTAGTTAGGTTTAAGTAGTTCTAAGTTCTAGGGGACTGATGACCTCTGAAGTTAAGTCCCACAGGGCTCAGAGCCATTTGAACCATTTTTCTGACTCTGAATAAGGAAAAGTGTGAAGTTATTCACATGAGTACTAAAAGAAATCAGTTAAATTTCGATTACGAGATAAGTCACTCAAATCTGAAAGCTGAAAATTCAAATAAATACTTAGGTATTACAATTACAAATACCCTAAATCTGAACGATCACATAGATGATATTGTGGGTAGAGCAAACCAAAGACTGTGATTCATTGGCAGAAGACTTCGAAGGTACAACAGATCTACTAAAGAGACTGCTTACACTACACTTGCCCGCCCTATTCTGGAGCATTGCTGTGCGGTTTGAGATCCGTGTCAGGTGGGAATGATGGATGATACCTAAAAAGTTCAAAGGAGGGCGGCTCATTTTGTATTATCGCGAAACAGGGGAGACAGTGTCACAGACATGATACGTGAATTGGAGTGGCAATCATTAAAACAAAGGCGTTTTTCGTTGCGACGGGATCTTCTCATGCAATTTCAATCACCAGTTTTCTCTTCCGATTGCGAAAACATTCTGTTGGCACCGAGCTACATAAGGGAGAAATCATCATCACGACAATATAAGAGAAACCAGGGCTCGCACAGAAAAATGGAAGTGCTCGTTTTTCCCGCTCGCCGTTCGAGACTGGAACGGTAAAGAGACAGCTTGAAGGTGGTTCATTGAACCCTCTCCGAGGCACTTTATTGTGAAAAGCAGAGTAATCACGTAGATGTAGATGTAGAAAGTTTTTTCTGTGTAATAGCAACCTACCAGGCAAAACTATGTATTCCGTCACTAAGACTAGAAAGTAGTGTCAGTGATAAGAAGCGTCATTATTTCGGGTAGAAATACGTACTCATTCCGTGACAACACGTCATACGTTTGATACTAATTCTGTCAAAAGCTGCTAACATGAGTCCTCCATTAAATGCGAGAAAGTACGGAAAACAGATGCGATCAAATATAAAGCAGAATACTAACAATATACTAGGAAGCGATTAAACTGAGCAATTTACACTCAGAGTCATAAGCAGTAACAAACGCACGTGATCCACAAAACACGATGCGAGAACTCTAACTTCTGTTTTACGTGAAACAAAGGAAAACATGGAATCGTTTGCTCCACCCAGTATTACGTATACGAGAAGGACTCCAGAAGGATACGAGCAACATATTTACAACGAAATTCAACGAGCACAATACACACTAAGCCCTAATCAGAAACGCAATGATATGAAACCAACATCTGTTATGATCAATACCAAAACGAATATGGAAGACTTGGAACCTCCTAACAAACAACGGACACGATGAACTGATAAACCTGCAGCCATCCAAGTGACCTGACAGCGAACAAGTTTGCGTTACTCAAAATCCGTATACATGTTTCACACTCAAGTGTAAAGTTTCTCTGTTCACCGTTGAGGCTAGTTACACGCTCCTCATCGTGTGTATCCTGCCTGCAACTGTCATGATTCTATTTGTCAAGATAAGAGCCCTTTATCTTTTCTTATCTTGTGATTGCCAACACACAAGAATGTCTATGTAACGATGTTGCATTTGAAGCTGACTGCCAAACGATTCTACAGCCGCCAGCACACACTAAGCGTAAGGACCACGAAGAAAAGCTACGAGAAATTAAGAGTCATATGGAGGCATCAAGACAGTCGTTTTTCCCTTGCTCTATTCGCGAGTAGAGCAAGAAAACAAATAACTACTAGTGGTTCTTGGTACCCTCCACCACGCACCGTGCGGTGGATTGAGGAATATCTACGTAGATGTAGATGTGGATATACACTCCTGGAAATGGAAAAAAGAACACATTGACACCGGTGTGTCAGACCCACCATAGTTGCTCCGGACACTGCGAGAGGGCTGTACAAGCAATGATCACACGCACGGCACAGCGGACACACCAGGAACCGCGGTGTTGGCCGTCGAATGGCGCTAGCTGTGCAGCATTTGTGCACCGCTGCCGTCAGTGTCAGCCAGTTTGCCGTGGCATACGGAGCTCCATCGCAGTCTTTAACACTGGTAGCATGCCGCGACAGCGTGGACGTGAACCGTATGTGCAGTTGACGGACTTTGAGCGAGGGCGTATAGTGGGCATGCGGGAGGCCGGGTGGACGTACCGCCGAATTGCTCAACACGTGGGGCGTGAGGTCTCCACAGTACATCGATGTTGTCGCCAGTGGTCGGCCGAAGGTGCACGTGACCGTCGACCTGGGACCGGACCGCAGCGACGCACGGATGCACGCCAAGACCGTAGGATACTACGCAGTGCCGTAGGGGACCGCACCGCCACTTCCCAGCAAATTAGGGACACTGTTGCTCCTGGGGTATCGGCGAGGACCATTCGCAACCGTCTCCATGAAGCTGGGCTACGGTCCCGCACACCGTTAGGCCGTCTTCCGCTCACGCCCCATCATCGTGCAGCCCGCCTCCAGTGGTGTCGCGACAGGCGTGAATGGAGGGACGAATGGAGACGTGTCGTCTTCAGCGATGAGAGTCGCTTCTGCCTTGGTGCCAATGATGGTCGAATGCGTGTTTGGCGCCGTGCAGGTGAGTGCCACAATCAGGACTGCATACGACCGAGGCACACAGGGCCAACACCCGGCATCATGGTGTGCGGAGCGATCTCCTACACTGGCCGTACACCACTGGTGATCGTCGAGGGGACACTGAATAGTGCACGGTACATCCAAACCGTCATCGAACCCATCGTTCTACCATTCCTAGACCGGCAAGGGAACTTGCTGTTCCAACAGGACAATGCACGTCCGCATGTATCCCGTGCCACCCAACGTGCTCTAGAAGGTGTAAGTCAACTACCCTGGCCAGCAAGATCTCCGGATCTGTCCCCCATTGAGCATGTTTGGGACTGGATGAAGCGTCGTCTCACGCGGTCTGCACGTCCAGCACGAACGCTGGTCCAACTGAGGCGCCAGGTGGAAATGGCATGGCAAGCCGTTCCACAGGACTACATCCAGCATCTCTACGATCGTCTCCATGGGAGAATAGCAGCCTGAATTGTTGTGAAAGGTCGATATACACTGTACTAGTGCCGACATTGTTTATGCTCTGTTGCCTGTGTCTATGTGCCTGTGGTTCTGTCAGTGTGATCATGTGATGTATATGACCCCAGGAATGTGTCAATAAAGTTTCCCCTTCCTGGGACAATGAATTCACGGTGTTCTTATTTCAATTTCCAGGAGTGTAGATGCATGGTAGCGCGTTCTACCGTTATATTCTGATTAGAAGATTTTCAGCACTACGAGTGTTATTTCTTGCTAACCAAGGTTAAAATACCTGTTCCCCCCCCCCCCCAAAAAAAAAGGTTGGAATGGCTCTGAGCACTATGGGTCTTAACTGCTGAGGTCATCTGTCCCCTAGAACTTAGAACTGCTTAAACCTAACTAACCTAAAGACATCACACACATCATTGCCCGAGACAGGATTCGAACCTGCGACCGTAGCAGTCGCGCTGTTCCGGACTGAAGCTCCTAGAACCGCTGTTCCAATCCAGAGCCCTTATTCCAATTTCAGCAATCAGTATCGGCCCTTCATTAACCCGTTCGTGTATGCAGGTCATGGTTCAGGTTACTATCCAACTTATTTAATATTTCTATGTGGATATTAAGCTATATAAGATTGCTTTTTTTCCTTTTCTATACTTATATGTGTTCCACGTGTGCCCTCGGAGGACAGATCTAAGCTCGTTAGTAAATTCTAGTATTTCTTTGGGAACGATAATAAGAGACTACATCAAATCTGTATGATTATTTTTCACTCAGAAGCCACCTCAAATAGGTCACGTTTCCATGATAAGTTCCTGTATGATCATTTATCTAAATTCGTAGTTGATGCAGACATTATTCACTGAATACGCTCTGCCCTCAGTTGAGTAGTTACTTGCTTATCAGTCATCGGTCTAAGTTATATTTATTTCCTTGCATACACGATATAGCAAATGTGAGGTAGGTCTCAGCTGATAAGAGCTGCTGGAGAAATTCTGTTTCTGAATCTGTTGGGATTTTGGTGATTAATGCTACTTGCAAATAGATGTTAGACAATATAATGTTGAGTCTAAATATTCACTGCACGCATTCTTTCTATAAGGGAGGATCCAGTAGTCTTTCAGGCTGTATTAACAGTATTGGACGCATTGGTATCAATTTCGCATTACTTGAATACGAGGGGGACCGTATGAAACCTTCGCACTTCTGTAATTAAAAAGAATGACATTATTTGGAATATGTATTATAGTTGGGATAAGGGTAGTTGTGGAAAAGAAGAGAAAACATCGTTAAAAATGAACTGAACGACGCGAAATAATGGTCATGAAATAATGATACATCCTTTTATACACACTTCCATGCACATAATTCTGGACTAAATTTTACACAGAACACTACAATACCTCGGTGTAAACGATATTTGTCGTAAGTATGAAATCTTCGCATACTTCTGGTTTTTCATTTCCTTCAAAGGATACAAAAATGTTAGTTGATTTAGTTATGCTTGAAAAGGCTACACACAATTTTCGTTGTGTTTAGACGGGATTTGGTAAATACAATCCAATTCTTTGAAGCATTTGTCCCTGTGAAATGTGTAGGTTAGAGAGCCGTTTTCGCTTTTCACTTCATATATCTGTAAGGCCATAGTAACCTCTAACTGTATTTTGAGATTTTTTTGCACTTCGTACTTTATGCTGCAGTAGCAATAATAACTACACTATAAAAGGAACAACTACAGACATGATTATTTGTATTAGAACATGTGTTTTCGTTCGGAATGTCTTCCCCGGCCTGTACGATGGGCAGAGACCGGCGATGTTAATAGGGCCACATAGCCCATAACTTTAACTCGACAAACATTTTCAATTAAAGTAAGTACTTTAAGCCGTGGTAGTAAAGGCTAAATTATAGTTCAAAGTCAACTTGTACGACGGAGGGAGATAATGGATTACTGCAGTGGTCACATTTATTATATATGCCATTGTTGTATACTAATTATCCATTTAATAAGTAATTTAAAACAAATGAAACGATATCTGTAATAAGATAATGTGAAAAAGGAGTATTTTTTCGTGGTTAATGAGATAGCTTTCTAAAATGCAGGGGAAGCTGGGAATCCGCGACATCCTTTTGTATATGATTGTTAAGAGTCTATTACATTAAAATTTTCCCAGAACAGTAAGCCTTAGCACAAAATTGCTATGCAATGTCACAAGCCGATTACAAAACCTTTCTAACAGTTCCTCATTCATCTTTGTACAATTACTGTCTGTTGAGGGAAAGGGGGTGTTTACTTGAGAAATAATAGCTACTGTACGTTCAACATCCATTATTGCTCTATGAAAGCTCTCCCTACCTTCGAATTTCTTTCGAATACCTCGAAACAGAAGCCAGATCGTGTACTGTTTATTCATGGGTTGACAGATTAGATAAGAAGAGGAATATTTTCAGGACTTGCCAGTCTTGTGGTTAGACCAAATTTTAAACTTAATAGCTGGTAGTGCGATAAGCAGCACGCCTAAAAAGATGAAGCTATCCTATAGTTACACCACTTATTGCTCTTCGGTTTTTTCTATAGGTTTACTTTTCTATAAAGCCATCAGACTTCGACGATCTGATGTGTTGCGCTGATCGTGCAATATTTATGTAACCACGAAACTCAATCGTCTCTCTAATACCTATTTTGCTCATACAAGCCTTTATTACACCTACTATTTTCTTCTCTAACGCTGTCTCCAGAACCTTGATGCTACAGGAAGTGACCAACTAGCCTGTCCCTTATTTCTGTATGAGTGTTCTACCGATTTCTTTCCTAACCTACTCTTTTTAGAACTTATTTATTCAGTCCTCTTGCGCTTCGTGTTCTTCTACAGTGCCACATTTTAAATGCTTCCAGTATCCTCTTGTCCATAACACCGTAGGTATACGTTTGACTTTCCTACAGCATATCAATATTTGGTAGGAGAACACCTTTTTTTACTGGAGAAGGCTTTCTTCGCTTGTGGTAATCTAATTACGAAATCTTCCTTACTTCATCTACTTTGTGCAATAATAATTCAACCCCCATGAACCATGGACCTTGCCGTTGGTGGGGAGGCTTTCGTGCCTCAGCGATAAAGATAGCCGTACCGTAGGTGCAACCACAACGGAGGGGTATCTGTTGATAGGCCAGAGAAACGTGTGGTTCCTGAAGAGGGGCAGCAGCCTTTTCAGTAGTTGCAGAGGCAACAGTCTGGATGATTGACCAGGCCTGACATTAACCAAAACGGCCTTGCTGTGCTGGTACTGCGAACGGCTGAGAGCAAGGGAAACTATAGCCGTAATTTTTCCCGAGGACATGCAGCTTTACTGTATGGTTAAATGATGATGGTGTCCTTTTGGGTAAAATATTCCCCCTTTCGGATCTCCGGTCGGGGACTACTTATAAGGATGTCGTTATCAGGAGAAAGAGAGCTGGCCGTCTATGGATCGGAGCGTGGAATGTCAGAAACCTTAATCGGGCAGGTAGGTTGGAAAATTTAAAAAGGGAAATAGATAGGATAGATTTTGCTTTGGTGGGAAATAGTTAAGGCCGGTGGCAGGAGGAACAAGATTTCTGGCCAGGTGACTACAGGGTTGTAAATACAAAATCAAGTAGGGTAATGCGAGAGTAGCTTTAATAATGAATAAAAAAAATAGGAGCACTGATCACCTATTATAAACAGCATAGTGAACGCATTGTTGTAGCCAAGATAGACACGAAGCCCACACCAACCACAGTAGTACAAGTTTATGTGCCAACTAGCTCCGCCGATGATGAAGAGATTGAAGAAATGTATGACGAGATAAAGGAAATTACTCAGATAGTGAAGGGACACGAAAATTTAAAAGTCATGGGGGACTGGAAATCGATAGTAGGAAAAGGAAGAGAAGGAAAAGTAGTAGATGAATATGGAATAGGATAAGGAATGAAAGAGGAAGTCGCCTGGTAGAATTTTGCACGGAGCATAACTTCATCATAACTGACACTTGGTTTAAGAATCATGAAAGAAGGCTGTAAATATGGAAGAGGACGAGAGACATTTTAAGGTTTCAGACAGATTATATAATGGTAAGACAGAGATTTAGGAACCAGGTTTTAAATTTTAAGACATTTCGAGGGCCAGATCTGGACTCTGACCACAATCTATTGGTTATGAACTGCAGTGTAAAACTGAAAAGACTACAAAAAGGTGGGAATTTAAGGAGGTGGGACCTGCATAAACTGAAATACCCAGAGGTTGTGGAGAGTTTCAAAGAGAGCATTAGGGAACGACTGACAATAATGTGGGAAAGAAATACAGTAGATAAAGAATAGATAGCTTTGAGAGATGAAATAGTGAAGGCAGCAGAGGATCAAACAGGTAAAAAGACGAGGGTTAGTAGAAATCCTTGGGTAAATGAAGAAATATTGAATTTAATTGATGAAAGGAGAAAATATAAAAATACAGGAAATGAAGCAGGCAAAAAGGAATACAAACGTCTCAAAAATGAGATCGACAGGAAGTATAAAATGGCTAAACAGCGATGGCTAGAGGACAAATGTAAGGATGTAGAGGCATATATTACTAGGGGTAAGATAGATACTGCCTACAAGAAAAGTAAAGAGACCATTGGAGAAAGGAGAACCACTTGTATGAAAATCAAGAGCACAAATGGAAAACCAGTTATAAGCAAAGAGGAGAAAGCAGGAAAGTGAAAGGAGTGTATAGACGGTCTATACAAGGGCGATGTACTTGAGGGCAATGTTATGGAAATGGAAGAGGACGTAAGTGAAGATGAAAAGGGAAGTATAATACTGCGTGAAAAATTTGACAGAGCACTAAAGGCTTTAAGTACAAACAAGGGCACTGGAGTAGATAACATTCCATTAGAACTACTGATAGCCTTGAAAGAACCACCCCTGACAAAACTCTACCACCTGGTGAGCAAGATGTATGAGACAGACGAAATACCCTCAGACTTCAAGAAGAATATAATAATTCCAATCCCAAAGAAATCAGGGGTTGAAAGATATGAAAATTGCCGAACTGCCAATTTAATAAGTCACGGCTGCAAAATACTTGCACGAATTCTTTCCAGACGAAGGGAAAAACTGGTAGGAGCCGACCTTAGGGAAGTTGATTTCGGGTTCCGTAGAAATATTGGAACACGTGAGGCGATACTGACCCCACGACTTACCTTAGAAGATAGGTTAAGGAAAGGCAAACCTACGTTTCTAGCATTTGTAAACTTAGAGAAAGCTTTTGACAATGGTGACTGGAATACTCTCTTTCAAATTCTGACGGTGGAAGGAGTCAAATACAGGGGGCGAGTGGTTATTTACAATTTGTACAAGAATCAGATGGCAGTTATAAGAATCGGGTGCCATGGAAGGGAAGCAGCGGATGGGAAGGGAGTGACACAGTGTTGTAGCCTACTCCCAATGTTATTCAATATGTATCTTGAGCAAGCAGTAAAGGGAACAATAGAACAATTCGGAATAGCAATTAAAATCCATAGAGAAGAAATAAAAACTTTGAGGTTTGCCGATGACATTGCCATTGTGTCAGAGGCAGCAATGGACCTGGAAGAGCAGCTGAACGGAACGGACAGTGTCTTGAAATACGGATATAAGATAAACATCAACAAATGCAAAACGGGGATAATCGAATGTATTCTAATTAAATCATGTGATGCTAAGGGAATTATAGTAGGAAATGAGACACTTAAAGTAGTAGATGAGTTCTAATATTTGGGGAGCAAAATAAATGATGATTGTAGAAGTAGAGAGGATACAAAATGTAGACTAACAATGGCAAGAAACGCGTTTCTGAATAAGAGAAATTTGTTAACATTGAGTATAGATTTAAGTGTCAGGAAGTCATGGAGTGTAGCCATGTACGTATGTGAAACATTGACGATAAATAGTTTAGACAAGAAGAGAATAGAAGCTTTCGAAATGTGGTGCTACAGAATAATGTAGGAGATTAGATGGGTAGATCACCTAACTATTGATTTGATACTGAACAGAATCGGTAAGAAGAGGAATTTGTGGCACAACTTGACTTGAAGTAGGGATCGGTTAGTAGGACACATTCTGCGGCACCAGGTGATTACCAGTTTAGTGATGGAAGGAAGCATGGAGGGTAAAAATCGTAGAGGGAGACCAAGAGATGATTACATTAAGCAGATTCAGAAGGTTGTAGGTTGCAGCAGCTGCTCGGAGATGAAGAAGACACTAGTGTCGTTTGAAGATTTGTTCCGCTATTATATTGCCTTTCCTTTCTGCTTTATTCCCGATCATTAATGTTCTAATGAATCAGCTCCTGGACGTAAATACAGCCAGAACAATTGTACTAAAGCACTGGTTGCCGTTAAATAAAAGAGGGCTCTTGTGGTTAGATTCATATGTTAACCAGTCCAATTATTTGATTGTAATTACAGTACTTGTAATCTGAACAAGCTGTCGTACTAAGCTGTACGTTGCTGTCTAAGACCGGTTCATTATTGGTGAATTATTAGCTTGATCTTGTGGTCCCGCCGAGTGAGTTCTCTTGTAATAAGTGTTCACAAGTAATATTTTAAGACGTTTCTTCAGAACGGTCTTAATAACTGACAATGAATTTAACTTTGAAAATATTAACAGCCAACTCTCATCAGCCCTTTAGTCAAAATAAGATTGTCAAAAGGGCCGGACTGAGATCCAGTCGCACGTTGGCTGCCGATTGAAATTAAGAGGTTCGTTGCTTTGAAGTAAGCCTTATCATTGCCATATTGTTTCCTAATCTGTTTAACCTTTTAAGCCCCGGAGCGCATCTTAACCCCGAACCTCTAGACTGTTTCACCCGGTGATGATGATGATGAGCGTTGGGCGTCATTGGCCGGGAGGCCCCTCGCGGGGCAGGTCCGGCCACCTTGGCGCAGGTCTTATTACATTCAGCGCCACATTGGGCGACCTGCACGCCGGATGGGGATGAAATGATGATGAACACAACACAACACCCAGTCCCTGAGCGGAGAAAATCTCCGACCCAGCCGGGAATCGAACCCGGGCCCGGAGGACGGCAATCCGTCACGCTGACCATTCAGCTACTGGGGCGGACTTTCACCCGGTAAAGGGCGGGCTTTCAAATTAAAAGTTACGTCATCTGCTTTGAGTAACTGAATCACTCTTGTCATCAGTGGTGTTTATATAGTTTCCATCTGTTGCAGAAGGGCATTTAATAAGAAAAATTGTGTCCAGCGAGGTAGTAAACACCACTGTTTCACCCGATAACGGGTGGGCTGCAGGTCCGGTCGTCTTGTAATTATTGTAATATTGTTTCCTGTTCTGATTTCTCTTGCCAAGTGTTATTCATTTTACAGAATTGTTCATTTTGTAAAAAAGAAACGAAATTTATGGTTATGTATTGTTAAAAAGGTTGTGCGAAAGGAAAGTTATATTGGTGGGTGCTCCCTTCCACGTTTTCCTTTATACCAGTGAACCAAACGTCTCAGTACTAAACATCCAATTATCTTCGCATTACGTTTCCCATTGCAGTTTTAGTGTTAAGTAACGCAGGTGAAGCACTTTCTCCACCTCCGCTGCACCAATAATGTGCGCCGAGGGAAGAATTTCAGGATGACCAGTTTAGTGATTGAAGAAACTCAGTGTCGGGTCAGCGACTTTGAAACGTGCGAGTGTTTGGTACTGTGGTCGAGAGACCGTACTTTATTAGTTCCTCGCATGGATGTACGAGGGCCTTCAATAAGTAAAGCATTATTTCCTGAAAGCATTTGGGTTTTATTCAGGATACCAATACACCATATTATTCCCCATTCCTGTGGCTACAAAATCATTTGTTTAACATAATATTCGTTCAATGCGACTGCTTTAAGCCACCTCACTGCACTGTTCGAGGATTCACTTACTTTTAAGTTACGTCATTGTCATTTTTAGCTCGGGGTAGTCTACGAACCCCCGACTTCTTAAATCTTCTAGTTATGTGTAGAATAACTGAAAAAAAAAACAGGATTTGGCAACTCCGATCTTTTGAGGCTTTTATTGCACATTTAAATACAACACATCTTAGCCGATAAATATCTTGTTACGGGAGACCTTTGGGATGACGAATAACGAGATTTTTGTTTTTTGTTTACATTAACATACATACACTCCTGGAAATGGAAAAAAGAACACATTGACACCGGTGTGTCAGACCCACCATACTTGCTCCGGACACTGCGAGAGGGCTGTACAAGCAATGATCACACGCACGGCACAGCGGACACACCAGGAACCGCGGTGTTGGCCGTCGAATGGCGCTAGCTGCGCAGCATTTGTGCACCGCCGCCGTCAGTGTCAGCCAGTTTGCCGTGGCATACGGAGCTCCATCGCAGTCTTTAACACTGGTAGCATGCCGCGACAGCGTGGACGTGAACCGTATGTGCAGTTGACGGACTTTGAGCGAGGGCGTATAGTGGGCATGCGGGAGGCCGGGTGGACGTACCGCCGAATTGCTCATCACGTGGGGCGTGAGGTCTCCACAGTACATCGATGTTGTCGCCAGTGGTCGGCGGAAGGTGCACGTGCCCGTCGACCTGGGACCGGACCGCAGCGACGCACGGATGCACGCCAAGACCGTAGGATACTACGCAGTGCCGTAGGGGACCGCACCGCCACTTCCCAGCAAATTAGGGACACTGTTGCTCCTGGGGTATCGGCGAGGACCATTCGCAACCGTCTCCATGAAGCTGGGCTACGGTCCCGCACACCGTTAGGCCGTCTTCCGCCTACGCCCCAACATCGTGCAGCCCGCCTCCAGTGGTGTCGCGACAGGCGTGAATGAAGGGACGAATGGAGACGTGTCGTCTTCAGCGATGAGAGTCGCTTCTGCCTTGGTGCCAATGATGGTCGTATGCGTGTTTGGCGCCGTGCAGGTGAGCGCCACAATCAGGACTTCATACGACCGAGGCACACAGGGCCAACACCAGGCATCATGGTGTGGGGAGCGATCTCCTACACTGGCCGTACACCACTGGTGATCGTCGAGGGGACACTGAATAGTGCACGGTACATCTAAACCGTCATCGAACCCATCGTTCTACCATTCCTAGACCGGCAAGGGAACTTGCTGTTCCAACAGGACAAAGCACGTCCGCATGTATCCCGTGCCACCCAACGTGCTCTAGAAGGTGTAAGTCAACTACCCTGGCCAGCAAGATCTCCGGATCTGTCCCCCATTGAGCATGTTTGGGACTGGATGAAGCGTCGTCTCACGCGGTCTGCACGTCCAGCACGAACGCTGGTCCAACTGAGGCGCCAGGTGGAAATGGCATGGCAAGCCGTTCCACAGGACTACATCCAGCATCTCTACGATCATCTCCATGGGAGAATAGCAGCCTGCATTGTTGTGAAAGGTGGATATACACTGTACTAGTGCCCACATTGTGCATGCTCTGTTGCCTGTGTTTATGTGCCTGTGGTTCTGTCAGTGTGATCATGTGATGTATCTGACCCCAGGAATGTGTCAATAAAGTTTCCCCTTCCTGGGACAATGAATTCACGGTGTTCTTATTTCAATTTCCAGGAGTGTAGGTACCAAAACGAACTACTTTGTCCACGGCTGCCACGAAGTGACGGAAGTAAGCGCACAGACCCTGAATATGACGAAGATACTACGACCATGGTGTGGTTCCGACTAAGAACTGCAACGAAATGGAGTTCAGAGAGCATCTCGTCACTTTTGAAGGATTAGACGGCGCACCACAGTCCGTGGTAGCAGGAGACAGCCAACCTAATGTTGGTGGCGGTTATAATCTTTTCCGGCCGTTGACAGCCCGGCCTTCCAGCTGTGCAGTTCCAATTAAGTGACAGAGGGAAGGCCTTTTATCCTTTCCCATAGATTTTTTAATTCAAAGTAACAGCTTCGAACTTCTTACAGCTTCGCCGTCTCACGAATTATGAACAATAGTTCATCAATGGTCCTGAAAATATCTCCGCTCCCACCAGTCGGTATTTCTCTATTCAGGCAAGCCATCGGTGTTCTGAGATGGTTAGGGAAAACTGATTTAACACCACACTTTCATCAGTTAATTTTATCGATCTTCGAATTAACGAACTTAATCAGCCCGTGGCTGATATCATTACATTACTAATTTCAGACGCAAACCGAAACTGTGATCAGATATTTAATTTACTTAATTAATTAAATTTAATTAGCAACTCTCTCTCTCTCTATGTCTGTCTGTCTGTCTCTCTCTCTCTCTCTCTTTCTCTCTCTCTCTCTCTTTGCAGCAGACCGGACCGGGTTGCAGTCGGGGCTTCTCGGTGTCTATTATATAAAACTCTCGGAACTACAAAGTAATTTTCTCCACGACTGCAAACAGACCGAAGATTTGCCAAAGATACAAAACACAGACTGAGAAGGTCTGGATGGCTTTGCGATTGCTGCAAACGGATTTGTTAAAAAGTCGCCAATATGGCGTAATCGTTAAAAGGGAAGAAAGGAGCTTACGTGCGAACTTGATTCACGGTCACGCTCTCGTGGAAGGTTGCCTATTCTTTCCGCGTCTCTGGATTGGCGCCACTGTCGCTTACTTAACACAATAAATACTCCCGTGCTGCTGAGCAATAAAACATACGTAAGTGTGTCCTCCCCTGTAAGGTCGGCAGCACGGACTGCATTTTTCAGGAGATGCGCAGCGTGTAAGAAAATAAAATCAGTGGACTTTAGTCAGACACATACCGAAGATTCACAGTAGTAAACCGGTCGAATCTCAATGAGAGGTACGGAATTTTGCTATCGCTGTAGGACACGCTCTATTATCCTACACACAACACGCCGATGTTTAAGTGTTCAGCACATGCACTCTCGACCTCGCATCCATTACTCTCGTGGCTCATTAGCTTATTATTATTTTCTTTAGATTTGTTGCCTCTCGATATACATAATATTTTTTCTGTGGGTTGGAATGAACTCTCACCGTCAATTACTTTATATGTTTTCATGTATTCTTTTCCTGTGGGTAGCCTTCTCATGCCAGTAGTTGTCCAGATACGTGGATTCATAGGTTTTCCAAGACCGTGACGGCTGCATCGCCTTTCACATGTTTTTACGATAAGCATACGATTTTTTTCTTCACCCGCAGCACAACTATTACTGTACTTTAGCCTTTCCTCTGCCCCTAAAAGTTCCAACACATCGCTGTCGAAACACTGCCTCCAGCTTCCTAGCACCGATGCTGAACGGCACCGGAGACACGTAAATCTTAATCTAATCCGTAATTTACATGAAATATTGAAGGACACTGACAGAGCTGCAGGCATGCTTGTGATCATCTACAGGTCTCAACCATTCTATTTCCACACTAATTTCGAGTTGTCACATTAACGATCGTCCCAGACCTTTTTCACTTATTAATTTCATCGCGAATGGTGACGAAGCAACAACATAAATCTCACATCTCTGTGCAGGATATAACAAGATACTTATCTGCATATATGATTGGGGTAAACGGGGGAGGAGGTAATGAAGCATAGTAGAATAGTGAGTAACGACTTGCTTCACATCACAACTGGAAACGACAAAGTGGTAAACAAAAGAAAAAGTTATCCTATATTTGAACTATTGTTGTTGTTGTTGTGGTCTTCAGCCCAGAGAATGGTTAGGTGCAGCTCTCCATGCTACTCTATTCTTAACTTTAACTGAACTTTGAAATTAAAGCAGTGAAATGGAATGATTTTATTAAAATGCTGGCGTTTGAATTTCAATGACACTCGGGTTCATTCCGGAAAAGGAAGGGACCCTGTTTGGTAATGCAATTAGGACAATGAGCAACAAAGTTTCATGCTAAGTTGCTGTAATTTTGTGAGACAAATTGGACAGTTTTAAAAGCTGAGGTCTGCCATACAGTTCTAAAACTTTACGTGCTTCCAGTCTTCCTTGTTGGTTGACTGGAGGTTTGAAGTCGTCCATCGGGGAGGTGGCGACAGTCACTCATTGTCGGCCATTGCTGTTGCAGAAGCTGGATGATGGCCCGCCTTCTTCTCGACACGGTCACCAGGCGAAACGTGCTCTTGATGTGCGCCAGCTAATACTTCGCGTCCGCGACACCGTGTCAGAAACTATCTTAGTAAGTCGAGCGCAATTACATGCTGCCGAACCCCGAAACCGCGGCAACTCGCGGGAGCATCACACAACACACCTGCTCCACCGCCCTACTCCAGTCAGACTCTCCTGCTCTGCCCGCGCTCCACGTGGCAGAGTTAACACTACCAAAGATCGTAAACACTTTAAACACTTTGGTTCTCCACACGACCTATCGATGTAGTCGTTCAATAGCATAGTTTCGTTTTCCCTAGGCAAGACCCAGGGTAAAAATACAAATAATATTTACAAGACAAACCAATTATACATCGACATAAATGCATATATATATATATATATATATATATATATATATATATATATATATATATATATACACAAATAGCAAAACAATTACAATACATAAAGACACAGTAATGTCATATCTTCAGGTAACAAAATAAGGAAAAACTTTATAGTACAATAGATGCAAATAGGAGGACATGCATTTCCAGCGTTACAACACAACCCACAGACACCATATCTTCCTCATAGATATTGGCAATGGGGCCGCAAGAGGGATAGTCGATGCTACACCTGAGACAGTGGTGACATACAGAACAGCCTGCCACTGCTCAACCTCCCCTCTCAAACCAGAACAAGCCTCCCCCGGGGCTAAGAACCCCTCTCACTGCTAGAATGATTAGTCTGAGATGAACCCGCATGAGTTTCCCCTTTCCTGGGTTCCTAACCAAAACATTGGACTTAAAATCTTGACAATGGAATAAGGACCTAGGAAACGCGGGGCAAGTTTCCCTAAGCGTTTATCCCGGGAAGTCCGCCTATGACCGTTCCTGATGTAGACAGGATCCCCTATCTTCCCTTGCAAGGGGAGCTTCTTTATATTACAGTTGAAAAATGGTTCAAATGGCTCTGAGCACTATGAGACTTAACTGCTGAGGTGATCAGTCCCCTAGAACTTAGAACTACTTAAACCTAACTAACCTAAGGACATCACGTACATCCATGCCCTCAGCAGGATTCGAACCTGCGACCGTAGCGGTCGCGCGGTTCCAGACTGTAGCGCCTAGAACCACTCGGCCACTCTGGCCGGCTATATTATCGTGACAGGCGTGACGACCTTGAGCCTTCCTAGTATTTGCCCCAGCTCGCCCCCTTTTATCCCTAAGAACCTCCGGAGTGATAGATGGAGGTAGAAGATCATTTATCTCCCATAAATTGGAGATAGAGGAATTCATGAGAAATGCGAGCATTCAGCTAGCTGGGGTGGCCTGGGATGCTTCATGCCGCGAGGTGTTAAATTCTAAGTTTAACCAGGGCAAGGTGGTAACCCACTTTTTGGGCGATTTGTGATGGTAAATAATCAACGCTGACTTCAAGCTGTGGTTAATCCTTTTGGCAAAGGAACCCTGAGGATAATACGGTGTGGTGGTAACATGTTGTATCCCATTGCCACGACAGAATTGTCTCAACGACCTTGCCAGATACCCAGGAGCGTTGTATGTAACCAACGCCCGCGGTGGCCCGAACCACCTAAACATATTAGTAGGATGAGAGATGTTGATAACAGCAGTCACACTCAGTCTAGGTATCAACCTAACGAACCTGGGGAATGCGTCCGCCACTACGAGGATTTACCAATTGCCTTTTTTTTGTCCGGGGAAGCGATCCCACATAATCAACAAACAATTTGTCCAACGGATGCTTTTCCCACTCTGACTGCAGCAATCTCCTCGCCAGGGTGTTACTCGGCTTTCCCTTCTCACAATCTCGGCATTCTTTGACTAAACCTCTAATGTCTTTATAAAGTGTCGGCCAGGTCAGCTGCTCCTTGACCTACTCTAAGGTTTTATGAAGACCTAAATGCCCTCCTACAGGAGAGTCATGGAAATACAGGAACACCGGAATAACTAACGTTTCTGGGAGACAGATTCTAGCTTCCCCTGACGTACCCCTTCCGTTACACAGAATGCCGTTCCTTAGAATATAGTCGCTGGATTTCTGTCCATCTGGTATTTGTTTCCTGACGCCCCCTCTCCCCCCCCCCCCAACGAAATGTTTCAAATGGCTCTGAGCACTATGGGACTGAACTTCTGAGGTCATCAGTCCCCTAGAACTTCGAACTACTTAAATCTAACCAACCTAAGGACATCACATACATCCATGTCCGAGGCAGGATTCGAACCTGCGACAGTAGCGGTCGCGCGGTTCCAGACTGTAGCGCCTAGAACCGCTCGGCCACACCGGCCTGCTGACCCCCCCCTCCCCCCCCCACAATTGGTCTCATTAAACAGTTGGGGTACCTCGGTAGGGATCGCACATACTGGGTGACTGTCCAGCGTTTCCTCATCAAGCTGGTGCTGTTGGAACATCCTACAAAGGGCGTCAGCAACCTGATTATCCTGAACCTTAAAATGGGAAGCCGATATGCTGACCGTCCACCTCGCGATACGTCCTGTCTTCCTAGGACGACCTAGGACCCAACTAAGGGCCTGATTATTCGTCTCTAGTTAAAATTCACGATGTTCGAGACACAACCGAAATGTTTCCAGGATAAATAACACAGCTATCGGTTCGCACTCATATAGTGAGTAATTGAGTTCAGGTCCCTCCAGACGTCGGGAAGCAAATGCTAACGGACGCCTGATATCTTCCTGTAAAAGAACTGCCACCACACCTGTATTGCAAGCATCAGTCTGGACCACAAATCTCTTGTTAAAAACAAGTACAGCTAAAACCGGTCGATTGGCAATTGCAGTTTTATTTCCTTCAAAGGCTGGCTGCTGACTTTCAGCCCAAATGAATTTCGTATTATTTCTGCTTAACAAATCTAACGGGGCTGCAAGTTGCTCATTGATGCGGAAGTAATTAACCATTCCTACAAATCGGGCAAACTCCCTCTTAGTTCTTGGCTGCGGAAGATTCCTCAACGCTTCAGTGCGTTTCTGATAAATGCTAATTCCGTACCCAGCTTAGTCAAGGTTATCTTTGAGGGTTTCATAGTCAGCCCCGCATCCCTGAGCATGGACAGTACCTCCCGGATGTGCTCTAAATGCTCTTCAAAGGAGGCGCTAAACATTGCCACATCGTCCATATAACTGAAGACACAATTAAACTTTAAATCACATAAAATTTTATCCAGATAAAACTGCTGCACCAGTTGACAAACTAAACAGAACCCAGTTGAACTCATATAAATTCCGATCCGCGGCGAAGGCATAGAGACGCTTAGATTCCTCCGTTAAAAATACCTGGTAATAAGCCTGATTAAGATTTAACACTGTAAACCAAGATGACAGCCGGTGTGGCCGAGCGGTTCTAGGCGCTTCAGTCCGGAACCGCGTGACCGCTACGGACGCAGATTCGAATCCTGCCACGAGCATGGGTGTGTGTGATGTCCTTAGGTTATTTAGGTTGAAGTAGTTCTAAGTTCTAGGGGAATGATGACCTCAGATGTTAAGTCTCATAGTGCTCAGAGTCATTTGAACCATTTTGTAAACCAAGATGCTCCCAAAAATCAGTTGAAACAGTTGTGGAGATCAGGCAGCGGAACCGTTTCTTACATCACCTTTTTATTGAGAAGCCAATCAACCACAGGTCGGAAATCCTGCCCCCTGATCTTTAGGTACTAAGAAAATGTGGGAAGCATAGGGGAATGTGGGCGGTCTTATGACTCCGTCTTTTCACTAACCCTCAATTTTGCGCCGCAATATCTTCATCTGAGGTGGTGACAAGCGATATGGAGACTAGCGAATCGGCACGTCACCCATGACAGGAATATGGTATCTAATGATGTCTGTGACTCCCAACCTGTGACAAAGTACACTACTGTCCATTAAAATTGCTACACCACGAAGATGACGTGCTACAGACGCGAAATTCAACCCCGACAAGAAAGAGAATGCTGTGATATGTAAATGATTAGCTTTTCAGAGCACCTACAACGTGCTGACATAAGGAAAGTTTCCAACCGATTACTCATACACAAACAGCAGTTGACCGTCGTTGCCTGGTGAAACGTTGTTGTGATGCCACGTATAAGGAGGAGAAATGCATACCATTACGTTTCCAACTTTGATAATGGTCAGATTGTAGCCTATCGCGATTGCGGTATATCGTATCACGACATTGATGCTCACGTTGGTCGAGATCCAATGACTGTTAGCAGAATATGGAATCAGTGGGTTCATAAGCGTAATACGGAACGCCGTGCTGGATCCCAACGGCCTTGTATCACTAGCAGTCGAGATGACAGGCATATTATCCGCACTGCTGTAACGGATCATGCAGCCACGTCTCGATCCCCCAGTTAACAGATGGGAGCGTTTGCAAGACAACAACCATCTGCACGAACAGTTTGACGATGTTTGCAGCAGCATGGACTATCAGCTCGGAGACCATGGCTGCGGTTACCCTTGACGCTGTATCACAGACAGGAGCGCCTGCGATGGTATACTTATGTCCATAATAATTATCCGGGCTGTTATGCCGTGGTCGGTTGATGAATTCTGTGTCGATTCCCAACGTTTCGTCTCCTACTGCGGGAGACATCTTCAAGGGTGTCCGTAGCTCGATGGAAGGTCCGACACACCCACTGGCTCGCTAGTGACTGCCTCTAAATTCCGTGTCCGCGCGCTCCCACGCCGCGGCGTGACGTCACGTGTTTTGAGAACGTCAGTGCAGTTGGCCGCTGTCCGTCGCCGTCGATCGCCGTTGCCATCACCCAGTAGTGGACGGGTGGTACACATCTTCTTTAACACCGGCATCCACATACCGTTTCATTTCACGCCCTCCTTCTTTCGGCTGAAATTATTTGGTTGTTTAGCGATTTCGATTGCCTCCCTGTAGAGCCTTTCGTAATATCCGCTTGTGGCCGCTAGGACTTGCGTCTCGTCGAAACGAATATTTTGGGTCCCAGGCTGGAAAGCATGCTCCGCAACAACTGATCGTTCCGTTTCTCCTCTTCTACAATTTCCCTTGTGCTCTTCCAAACGTTTAGAAACAGTTCTTTTAGTGGTACCCACATAAACATCGCCACAGCTGCATGGGATCCTATACACTCCAGCTTTTTCCAATGGTTTGCGAGCGTCCTTGGCAGGCTTAAGGTATTCCTGTATCTTCCTGGTGGGCTTGTAAATTACGGTAATATTCCGCTTCGTCAAGATCCTCCCTATTCTTTCCGTTACATTTCTAACAAACGGCAGGAAAACATTAAATTTGCAGTAGCCTGTACGTCAGTATGATTTCTGCGTGGCTGCCTCAACGCACGTTTTATTTCGGCGCACGAATATCCGTTCTTCATTAGTGCATTGTGGAGATGTTCCATCTCAGCGTCGAGCAACTCAGGTTCACAAATGTTTCTAGCTCTGTCCGCTAACGTCTTGATAACACCCCGCTTCTGTTGTGGGTGGTGGTTCGAATCCCGGTGCAAATAACGGTCCGTGTGCGTGGGTTTGCGGTATATGGTGTACTTAACGACGAACCTGGGTGCACGAATGGCAAAACGTTATTTTTTTGGATGAATCCAGGTTCCGTTTACAGCGTCATGATGGTCGCATCTATGTTTGGCTACATCGGGGTGAACGCACATTGGAAGCGTGTATTCGTCATCGCCATACTGGCGTATGACCCCGGCGTGGTGGGGTGCCATTGGTTACACGTCTCCGACACCTCTTGTTCGCATTGACGGCACTTTGAACAGTGGACGTTACATTTCAGATGTGTTACGACCCGTGACTCTAACCTTAATTCGATCCCTGCGAAACCCTACATTTCAGCAGGATAATGCACGACCGCATGTTGCAGGTCCTGTACGGGCCATTCTGGATACAGAAAATGTTCGACTGCTCTAGATCTCTCAACAATTGAAAACGTCTGGTCAATAGTGGCCGAGCAACTGGCTCGTCACAATACTCCAGTCACTACTCTTGATGAATTGTGGTACCGTGTCGAAGCTGCATGGGCAGCTGTACCTGTACACGCCATCCAAGCTCTGTTTGACTCAATGCCCAGGCGTATCAAGGACGTTATTACGGCCACAGGCGGTTGTTCTGGGTTCTGATTTCTCAGGATCTAGGCACCCAAACTGCGTGAAAATGTAATCATGTGTCAGTTCTAATATATTTGTCGAATGAACACCCGTTTATCAAAAAATAGCTCTGAGCACTATGGGACTCAACTGCTGTGGTCATAAGTCCCCTAGAACTTAGAACTACTTAAACCTAACTAACCTAAGGACATCACACACATCCATGCCCGAGGCAGGATTCGAACCTGCCACCGTAGCGGTCACGCGGTTCCAGACTGTAGCGCCTTTAACCGCTCGACCACTCCGGCCGGCCCCGTTTATCATCTGCATTTCTTCTCGGTGTAGCAATTTTAATGACCAGTAGTGTAATAATATATAACCATAAAATTCATTTTTTTTTAAAAAATGAACAAATTTGTAAAATGAATAAGCCTTTGCAAGAGAAATCCAAACAGTAAATAATATTACAAGAATTACAAGACAACCGCACTTGCAGCCCGCCCTTTACCGAGTGAAACAGTGTAGAGGTTCGGTGTTAACATACGCTCCTGTGCTTAAAGGTTACACAGATTAGGAAACAATATGGCAATGATAAGGCTTACTTCAGAGCAACGAAACTCTTAATTGCAATCGGCAGCCAACGTGCGACTGGATCTCAGTCCGGCCCTTTTGACAATCTTATTTTGACTAAAGGGCTGATGACAGTTGGCTGTTAATATTTTCAATGTTAAACTCACTGTCAGTTATTAATACCGTTCTGAAGAAACGTCTTAAAACATTACTTGTGAACACTTATTACAAGAAAATTTACTCTGCGGAACCACAAGCTCAAGCTAATAATTCACCAATAATTACCTGGTCATAGACAGCAACGTACAGCCTTGTACGACACGCTGTTCAGATTATAAGTAATGTAATTACAATCAAATAACTGGACCGGTTAACATGTAAATCTAACCACAAGAACCCTGTTTTGTTTGACGGCAACCTGTGACTTAGTACAGTTGTTCTGGCTGTATTTACGACCAGGAGCTGATTCATTAGAACATTAATGACCAGGCATAAGGAGAAAGGAAAGGCACTATAATAGCATAACAAATCTTCAAACGACAACTAATGTCTTAGTAAAATACTATGACCTATATTTATGACCAAAAACCTGACCGAGTAAAGGTCTGAGGGTCGGGTACTAACCGGAAAATTATAAGGAAAGGCAGTATAGTAGTGGGACACATTTTTAAATGACAACCATTGTCTTAGTACAATACTACTGTGATGGCTTCGGTTACACAGCTTGAAGCTGCAGTGGATGTTAATAATAGTAACTTGAAGCTATTACTTAGATGCGTTAGGATGAATTAGAAATGAGGGTTCTTGCCTGATTTATTAATTCCATGTTAATAAAATGGCATTTAGGGAAAAACAGGACTTCATAGAAATACGGATGTTCTAACAGATACTACTGCAACTCACTGATACTAAACGCTGTTTGATGTAGGTCGTTGTTGTTGTTGTGGTCTTCAGTCCTGAGACTGGTTTGATGCAGCTCTCCATTTTACTCTATCCTGTGCAAGCTTGTTCATCTCCCAGTACCTACTGCAGCCTATATCCTTCTGAATCTGTTTAGTGTATTCGTCTCTTGGTCTCCCTCAACGATTTTTACCCTCCATGCTGCCCTCCATTACTAAATTGGTGATCCCTTGATGCCGCAGAACATGTCCTACCAACCGATCCCTTCTTCTAGTCAAGTTGTGCCACAAACTCCTCTTCTCCCCAATTCTATTCAATACCTCCTCATTAGTTATGTGATCTACCCATCTAATCTTCAGCATTCTTCTGTAGCACCACATTTCGAAAGCTTCTATTCTCTTCTTGTCTAAACTGTTTATCGTCCATGTTTCACTTCCATACATGGCCACACTCCAAACAAATACTTTCAGAAACGACTTCCTGACACTTAAATCTATACTCAATGCAAACAAATTTCTCTTCTGCAGAAACCCTTTCCTTGCCATTGCCAGTCTACTTTTTATATCCTCTCTACTTCGACTATCATCAGGTATTTTGCTCCCCAAATAGCAAACCTGCTTTACTACTTTAAGTGTCTCATTTCCTAATCTAATTCCCTCAGCTTCACCCGACTTAATTCGGCTACATTCCATTCTCCTCGTTTTCCTTTTGATGTTGTTCATCTTATACCATTCCTTCAAGACACTGTCCATTCCGTTCAACTGCTCTTCCAAGTCCTTTGCTGTCTCTGACAGAATTACAATGTCATCGGCGAACCTCAAAGTTTTTATTTCTTCTCCATGTATTTTAATACCTACTCTGAATTTTTATTTTGTTTCCTTCACTCCTTGCTCAATATACAGATTGAATAACATTTGGAAGAGGCTACAACCCTGTCTCACTCCCTTCCGAACCACTGCTTCCCTTTCATGTCCCTCGACTTTTATGACTGCCATCTCGTTTCTGTACAAATTGTAAATAGCCTTTCGCTACATCTACATCTACATCTACATCTACATCTATACTCCGCGAGCCACCTTACGGTGTGTGGCGGAGGGTACTTATTGTACCACTATCTGATCCCCCCTTCCCTGTTCCATTCACGAATTGTGCGTGGGAAGAACGACTGCTTGTAAGTCTCCGTATTTGCTCTAATTTCTCGGATCTTTTCGTTGTGATCATTACGCGAGTAATATGTTGCCCATCTCTTCCCGGAATGTGCTCTCTCGTAATTTCGATAATAAACCTCTCCGTATTGCGTAACGCCTTTCTTGAAGTGTCCGCCACTGGAGCTTGTTCAGCATCTCCGTAACGCTCTCGCGCTGACTAAATGTCCCCATGACGAATCGCGCTGCTTTTCGCTGGATCATGTCTATCTCTTCTATTAATCCAACCTGGTAAGGGTCCCATACTGATGAGCAATACTCAAGAATCGGACGAACAAGCGTTTTGTAAGCTACTTCTTTCGTCGATGAGTCACATTTTCTTAGAATTCTTCCTATGAATCTCAACCTGGCGCCTGCTTTTCCCACTATTTGTTTTATGTGATCTTTCCACTTCAGATCGCTCCGGATAGTAACTCCTAAGTATTTTACGGTCGTTACCGCTTCCAATGATTTACCACCTATGGCATAATCGTACTGGAGTGGATTTCTGCCCCTATGTATGCGCATTATATTACATTTATCTACGTTTAGGGAAAGCTGCCAGCTGTCGCACCATGCATTAATCCTCTGCAGGTCTTCCTGGAGTACGTACGAGTCTTCTGATGTTGCTACTTTCTTGTAGACAACCGTGTCATCTGCAAATAGCCTCACGGAGCTACCGATGTTGTCAACTAAGTCATTTATGTATATTGTAAACAATAAAGGTCCTATCACGCTTCCTTGCGGTACTCCCGAAATTACCTCTACATCTGCAGATTTTGAACCGTTCAGAATGACATGTTGTGTTCTTTCTTCTAGGAAATCCTGAATCCAATCACAAACCTGGTCCGATATTCCGTAAGCTCGTATTTTTTTCACTAAACGTAAGTGCGGAACCGTATCAAATGCCTTCCTGAAGTCCAGGAATACGGCATCAATCTGCTCGCCAGTGTCTACGGCACTGTGAATTTCTTGGGCAAATAGGGCGAGCTGAGTTTCACATGATCTCTGTTTGCGGAATCCATGTTGGTTATGATGAAGGAGATTTGTATTATCTAAGAACGTCATAATACGAGAACACAAAACATGTTCCATTATTCTACAACAGATTGACGTAAGCGAAATAGGCCTATAATTATTCGCATCTGATTTATGACCCTTCTTGAAAATAGGAACGACCTGCGCTTTCTTCCAGTCGCTAGGTACTTTACGTTCTTCCAGCGATCTACGATAAATTGCTGATAGAAAGGGGGCAAGTTCTTTAGCATAATCACTGTAGAATCTTAAGGGTATCTCGTCTGGTCCGGATGCTTTTCCGCTACTAAGTGATAGCAGTTGTTTTTCAATTCCGATATCGTTTATTTCAATATTTTCCATTTTGGCGTCCGTGCGACGGCTGAAGTCAGGGACCGTGTTACGATTTTCCGCAGTGAAACAGTTTCGGAACACTGAATTCAGTATTTCTGCCTTTCTTCGGTCGTCCTCTGTTTCGGTGCCATCGTGGTCAACGAGTGACTGAATAGGGGATTTAGATCCGCTTACCGATTTTACATATGACCAAAACTTTTTAGGGTTCTTGTTTAGATTGTTTGCCAATGTTTTATGTTCGAATTCGTTGAATGCTTCTCTCATTGCTCTCTTTACGCTCTTTTTCGCTTCGTTCAGCTTTTCCTTATCAGCTATGATTCGACTACTCTTAAACCTATGATGAAGCTTTCTTTGTTTCCGTAGTACCTTTCGTACATGGTTGTTATACCACGGTGGATCTTTCCCCTCGCTTTGGACCTTAGTCGGTACGAACTTATCTAAGGCGTACTGGACGATGTTTCCGAATTTTTTCCATTTTTGTTCCACATCCTCTTCCTCAGAAATGAACGTTTGATGGTGGTCGCTCAGATATTCTGCGATTTGTGCCCTATCACTCTTGTTAAGCAAATATATTTTCCTTCCTTTCTTGGCATTTCTTATTACACTTGTAGTCATTGATGCAACCACTGACTTATGATCACTGATACCCTCTTCTACATTCACGGAGTCGAAAAGTTCCGGTCTATTTGTTGCTATGAGGTCTAAAACGTTAGCTTCACGAGTTGGTTCTCTGACTATCTGCTCGAAGTAATTCTCGGACAAGGCAGTCAGGATAATGTCACAAGAGTCTCTGTCCCTGGCTCCAGTTCTGATTGTGTGACTATCCCATTCTATACCTGGTAGATTGAAGTCTCCCCCTATTACAATAGTATGATCACGAAACTTCTTCACGACGTTCTGCAGGTTCTCTCTGAGGCGCTCAACTACTACGGTTGCTGATGCAGGTGGTCTATAGAAGCATCCGACTATCATATCTGACCCACCTTTGATACTTAGCTTAACCCAGATTATTTCACATTCCCATTCGCTAATAACTTCACTGGATATTATTGAATTCTTTACTGCTATAAATACTCCTCCACCATTGGCGTTTATCCTATCCTTGCGGTATATATTCCATTCTGTGTCTAGGATTTCGTTACTGTTCACTTCCGGTTTTAACCAACTTTCCGTTCCTAATACTATATGCGCTCCGTGTATTTTACCCCTGCCACCTTCAGAATTTGAAAGAGACTATTCCTGTCAACATTGTCAAAAGCTTTCTCTAAGTCTACAAATGCTAGAAACGTAGGTTTGCCTTTTCTTAACCTTTCTCCTAAGATAAGTCGTAGGGTCAGTATTGCCTCACGTGTACCAACATTTCTACGGAATCCAAACTGATCTTCCCCGAGGTCGGCTTCTACCAGTTTTTGCAGAGAATTCGCGTTAGTATTTTGCAGCTGTGACTTATTAAACTGGTAGTTCGGTAATTTCCAAATCTTTCAACACCTGCTTTCTTTGAGATTGGAATTATTATATTCTTCTTGAAGACTGAGGGAATTTCGCCTGTCTCGTACATCTTGCTCACCAGATGGTAGAGTTTTGTCAGGACTGGCTCTCCCAAGGCTGTCAGTAGTTCTAATGGAATGTTGTCTACTCCCAGGGCCTTGTTTCTACTCAGGTCTTTAAGTGCTCTGTCAAAGTCTTCATGCAGTATCATATCTACCATTTCATCTTCGTCTACATCCTCTTCCATTTACATAATATTGTCCTCAAGAACATCGCACCAGTGTAGGCCCCCTATATACTCCTTCCACCTTTCTGCTTTCCCTTATTTGCTTAGAACTGGGTTTCCATCTGAGCTAGGTCGTAGTAGTACACGTTTGCACATTGAATTTACGCGATTTTGCGTAATTTCAGGAATCATGAAAGACATCTAATTTCCACAACATGTGTCGTACGGGCCAATTTTAAGGTGCAATTGATTCGTCTCGTAAAAATTGAGTCTGTGGTAATAAACGTGAATGAAAATCGTTGAGAATATGTCGATCAGTTTTATAGCAAGAGTTCTGCAGTTTGCAGATAGCAGTTAGCGGAAGGTGCTAGTCCGGCGGCCGGACGCTACCCCACTTTGCTCTCAACGGCTTTTTCGAATCTGTTTGTGAATTTAACCTGCAGAAGTTCGCCACCTCTTTGCAAATTCCCACTACCTTCAGCTCGCTACCTGGCCCTGCCTACAGCTTAAGGGGCTTTCTCCTGTCAAAACGCACATCAAACGGCGACTTACAAGAGGCTGAATGGGCTTAAACTCGCAAGCACTTTAGAACTGAGAATTCTCGACCGACGCGGAATGATTTATCTTTTTTTTAATTTTGCTACCCACCTGCGTCCACTAAGGAAATATTCCATAATATTCTCAGAAACGTCCCTCGTAATGCGTTCTCCGAACACAGTTTCTGCCGTAGTTCCCAGAGAACAAATAACAACGGCGTTGGCGTGGGACGAAATGAATCTCTTTTCAGTCAGTTGCGAGAGCGTACAGCCTTTCATCCGCGTCTAAGTATCTCATAAATCACGTTTAGCGAGCATTTCATCCGATTACGTTTCGCTCACTGGTAACGAGCTAAAGCCGAAGCGTCTAACAAAGAAGTAAGTCGGGCTTCATAAAGCTAGAGGACGCCTTTGTGAAGGAAGATTTCCTTTGATTGTCTTCTTGCATTCCTTCAGCGCTTTCTCAAGAACTCTTGTATAAATTCATTGTAGTACAGAACATCCTGTTATGGATGCTACAGAAATGGGGAATACATTGTGCTACTTAGTAATATAAATGGAATAGTTACACGACTTCTTCAATGTATGGGAAGAATTATTTCCCTCGTAAATTCATTTTCAAAATTAGTCGTTCTCTGATGTCTTAAGAATGGGTTCCCGTATTACATCCTCAATGGTTCAGTGGGACTACTGGTCGTTGACTTGTTTTCCCAGATATCGACTAAAAATGATAGCACGATATACAAACCAGTAAGGAAAAAATGTACGGGTGTTCCATCGAGGCAAATTTTTAAAGCTGTGTAGAATAATTATGTGATACATGCATCGAACCAAAATTTAGCGGAATAACAATATCGGTTTGTCGGATCTCAGTGCGTTCCTGAAACACACAGTATTCAATATAGAGCAAACTGGATGCTTTTCTGAAGCTTCATTAATCGTATCCGCATGTGCAACAGTATTGCGAGTTTTCTAAAGACAGTATAACGTTCATACAAATTTGTCAAAGGACGTAATTTCTCTTTGTATTGTGACTTTTACCGCTATTGTAAGTGTAAGAAATGTAGCGTCAAGATAAACTGCAGTGGACTTGCTTAATATGAAGTATTTTTGGCTCTTTCCGCATTTTGCTATCGATTTTATTTATTATACATGTGACCTGCTTAGGTAGAATCTTAATAGCGTCAATACTTCGTTTACATTGTATCCGCCTGCCGGAGTATTCGAGTGGTTCTAGGCGCTATAGTCTGGAACCGCGCGACCGCTACTGCCGCAGGTTCGAATCCTGCCTCGGGCATGGATGTGTGTGATGTCCTTAGGCTACTTAGGTTTTAGTAGTTCTAAGTTGTAGGGGACTGATGACCTCAGAAGTTAAGTCCCATAGTGCTCAGAGCCATTTGAGCCATCCAAAGACTCGTTTGATGCAGCTCTCCATGCTGCTCTATCCTGTGGAAGTCTCTTCATCCTCGAGTAACTACTGCAACCTACATCCCTCTGAATCTGCTTTCTGTATTCATCTCTTGGTCTCCCTCTACGAGTTTTACCCCTCACACTTCCCTCCAATACTAAATTGATGATCCCTTGATGCTTCAGAATGTATCCAGCCAACCGATAGTTAGTATATACATCTAAACACATTAAGTTTGTTTCAGTACAAATATTTCATTGTGCATCACAATGTTTTTTGCTTTGAAACTTTGTCAAAGGGCAGCACAATATTTTCGCTTCTCCATTGGCGAGCAACTAACCATAAGGCGCGGGAATTTCAGTGTGTACCAGAACCGAAGCCGTAAATAACGAAAACTAATCACGGAACTTTATTTCACCGTAGTAACACTTAATATTTTAGAGCTAGCCACCGTAGGTGGAACTGCTGATGGACGACGTAAACTGGGGTACACATTCATTGCCGGAAAAAAACACAACATCCTCACCGTCTGTGTTCAGTGGCAAAGAGTGTACTTTGCCCATAGTAGTGCAATGTAATATTAGTGGTTAATTTATCTTGGTTGTCTGCGATCAGTTGTGTCTCAGTGGGCTTGTCTCTGTACCCTATGTTTTGACTCTGCAAAGAGTAATTGTGCAGAGTTTAGAGGTGAGCAGTGTTTGCTACACTCATTTTTGGGTACAAACACGCAGTCCTGTACATCAGCTTCAGCAATTTGAACGGGATCGCGCTGTGGACCTGCAGAAAGTTGGGTGGACTGCCGCACATGTTGAGCACAATATATTGGTTGCACCGACCACTGTGGCCGAGCGGTTCTAGGCACTTCCGTCTGGAACCGCGCTGCTGCAACGGTCGCAGGTTCGAATTCTGCCTTGGGCATGGATATGTGTGATGTCCTTAGTTAGAATTAAGTAGTTCTAAGTCTAGGGGACTGATGACCTCAGATGTTAAGTCCCATAGTGCTCGGAACCGTATGTTGGTGGTGTGTCGTTCCTTTCAGCAGTGATTTGTGGAATATTCCCACACCCGTACACAAGGTTCTGGACGTCCGCGTAGTACGGGCGCACGTCGACATAGACAAATTCTATGAACAGTTGTCGTCCGCACATCATGTAGGGAAGAAATCTGAGCCCATGTTACACCTTTGCCATTGTCAGAAAGGATAATTGGGAACCATCTGCTAGCAGTAGGAGAAAAATCAAGCGTGCGTCTGGCCAGGATATCAATGGCATCACGACACCATCAGGCACGGCTACTCTAGTGGAATGCCGCTCCGTTGCCTTTAGTGGTGAGAGTATGTTCTGTATGCATGCGAGTGATGGACCGTCACGTGTGTGGCACATACCTTGTGAGCGACCTATTCAGGAGCGCATTCGCCCACGAGACACAGGTTGCCACCCTAGGCTTCATGGTGTGGGGGAGGGGAGCTTCACTTAAACCCCACGGTGACATTTGGTGTTTCTGCAGGATAAAGTAAACACAGCCCGCTACAGTGTACAGGTTGTGACACCCGTGCTAATGCCGTTATTTCGACAGGACGGTCACGTGCTATTTCAACAGGGCGATGCACATCCATATACGGCTGCTGTTACTCAACTTGCTCTTCGTGTTTTGTAACAAAGTCACGTGATCTTTCACTAACCGAAATCGAGTGGAACATAGTGAAGACGGAGCTTATTCTTTCTCCAGAAGCTGTAAAAACCATTGCCATTCGGCACATTTTTGATTGTTTGCATGTAAGAATACATGCCTGCGTGTCCGGCTAAGGGGTACACTTTGTGTTACCGCGACTGTTCGTGCAGCCGGCCAGAGTGGCCGAGCGGTTCTAGGCGCTACAGTCTGGAGCCACGCGAACGCTACGGTCGCAGGTTCGAATCCTGCATCGGGCATGGATGTTTGTGTTGTCCTTAGGTTAGTTAGGTTTAAGTAGTTCTAAGTTCTAGGGGACTGATGACCTCAGCATTTAAGTCCCATAGTGCTCAGAGCCATTTGAATCATTTTGAACTGTTCGTGCACCCCTTGCCGTGACATGTGTGTACCATTTGGTCTCATTATCCTACAACGATGAAGGTCCTATCACATCACCTATTAATATACTGACTACGCTGTAATAAATACTTGTTGCCTTCAACGTGCCGGGAAGAGATTGGGAAAGTCATGCGATCAAAACTGACGCCAGAGAATGGGATTCGTGTGTTGTTGTTCCCCATGTCTTATCCAAAAATTAGTTCGAGCCGAAAATTAGAGAACCTATTCGTGAAGGTAATGTTTTAGACCTTCTAGCAATAAGCAGACATAAACTTGTCGACTCAGTTAACGTTGAGGAAGACATCAGTCATCTTAAGGATATGATAGCAGCTATGATGACAGGCATAACAAGGAATGTTAAAAACAGTAGAAAAATATTTTTGCTTAGCTAGAGTAACAGGATAGAAATTGCAGAACATCTGAGTAATCAACATCAATTACTGAATGCTGACGATGAAGGTGTGAGGTACAGATGAAAATATGCAAAAACAACGCTCAATATATCTTGGAAAAGTATGTTCCGAGCAAGGTCTTAAGGAATGGGTAAGACTGACCGTCGTTTAACAACATTGTTGGAAAACTGCTACGTAAATTAAGAGACCTTCATCACAGATTCAGGGTAAGTCAAAATCTAGCTGGAAAAATAGCTGAACGAAGCCAAAATGAGAGTAAGGTGAGCAATGAGAGAAGCGTTCAGTTACTTTGAGAGAAAAATTTTGTCAACCAATTTGACAAACGTATCTATTCAGTCACTAAGTGATCCAACTGGTACCAAATTCGAAGATAGCAGAGAGAAGGCCGAGATAATGAATTCGATGTACCGAAAATGTTTTGCCGTAGAAGATCGTAAAACAGTGCCTCCTTTCAGTTACTGTAGAAAAACCAAAATGACTGATATCGAGAAAGCAGATCGCGGTGTCAAAAAGCAACTACAATCGATTAGCAGTACCAGCTGAGATACCTGTTACGACATCAGCTAACGGTCGCAGCTTAGTGCAGCAGCTCCTCCAAATAGCATCCCAAATGAGCAAACCAGCTGCGACATTACTTCAGGTACTTGGATTGTGCATGGTTCTAATTAAAAACAATAGCTCAGTGCAGTCATAGGGTCAAGTTGCACACATCTGCTTTCATTACATGTAGCTAATCTGCAGCCAAGCTATGATCCTGCAGTCAGTCTATCCATTGACCAGAATTGTGAGTTAATAACATATACAAAAATATAGAATAAAAGTTAAATGGATAATTTAATAACAAGAGCTCTATTCTAATTCTGTAACTGATGAAGATAATGGAGAATTATGTTGAATAATAATTAGTGAGGAAAGGACACGCAGGTAAATAGGAAGTTGTCCTACAATATTCACTTAAAATAGTGGTCAAAAACTCCCTTATCAAATGCAGTAAAGTTACGTTGAGAGAGTTATAAGAGCTGTATCAAATTCCCTGAACTATATTGTAATCAAAGGTACCCGTAAACGAAGTCCATTTCGTAACTAGAATACACGAAATACTCACCGTCCCAAAACAGTTCAAACTTCAAAATGTTGATTTATAAATTAACACACAGAATACGAAAAATAGAAACTCCTACACTGTCTACCTTCAGTTCCATAATACACGTGGGAAAAGATAATCCTAATCTGGATCACATTCAGACCTCTCGACACACAAAGTCCCTTCACAAATTATAGTAAGGCGGCAGCCATCCACTGTCCAGAACCAAACAACGGCATGACCGAATCATGTACATTGCAGGTCATTCAAACATCAGAAATTGCAACTCCCTTGATCTCTTCACTCGAAAAGTCAAAGTATGCAATTGACTCCAGTAGTATTCTGCTACTGTCTGCTTTTCCACTGGCTGAAGGCTGTCCCCACCAAAAATACTTCGTTTCAAGGCCCTACATACGTGCCACGACATGACCACTTCCTCAGCTAAACTAATGCATTCAAACAATGTTTAAGAATAAGCCAGCATTCTTACCTGAGTGGGAACATGATAAATGACAACAGACGGTCATTAAATAGTAGTTGAATAGTTAATTATGTCTTCTTAACAAAAGTGCCTTTCGATCCCTTTTTGAATTGTGGTGTCCACTAACACATCAGACTGACCACAACGTTCTTAACAACACTTAAATAAAGTTACTGTTAGAACAGTGAACTATTCATTAAAAAAAGCGCAAGCATGAAAAAACATGAAATATTGATGCTGTGGTGATTTGTTGTGTAAGTGTGGAAATGTGATTTTCTAACAAACACTTCTGTAATAAAAGAGATATAAAAGGCGTCATAAGTCCTTAAGTAAAATAGATACCGGTCAGTGGCTTCCTGGGATGATATCTACCGTACAGTGCACCATCTGAGATATCGTTTGTTGAATCCGCATGAAGTAATTAAAACTTGTTGTATTAGAGGTTCGTTGTGAAAATGTTTATTTGCTGTGACATATCAACTTTCTTAGCTTGAATGTTGTTGAAATATTGTTGTATCATTGGATGCACCTGGTTTTTATAAGATCGCAAATATATTCAGATTCGATGCTTGTGGATTTTTCAGATTTTCTTACTGTGAATAGTTGTAGATTCTTGAAGAGCTGCAACAAGCCGTCGTTCAGCTTGTCTGACACTGCGTCGTTTCTTGGAACATTGTCTCGTACACAAAAACAGTGCGATCATCAGCCGTTCAAATTCCCATCATTGGGATTTACCAATTTAGGGTGACTCTTCTCGTCCTTACATCTGTCTCGCCTGCAGCGGCCGCTGTGATGTGCCCGGCAGGACGCGCTCTCGGGCGCGGATCTCACAGCAGATTCATCTTATCTCATACCAATATTCGGTAGCCGATTACATAGCCTAAATACGCATAACGTTACACTGTAAGTTTCTGCAAAGGTCATACGAAAGAAATCGTCCCCTTCTACGAGCAGTTTAGCGTAGTTGGCTGAAGCCACGAAGGGTACCTAGCGACTGAAAAAAAGGAAAAAGAACCGCAGGCCACTCTCATTTTCAAGAAGAGTTGTAACACAGATGAACATAATTATAGCCCTTCATGGCACAACTTGACTAGAAGAAGAGATCGGTTGGTAGGACATGTTCTGAGGCATCAAGGGATCACCAATTTAGTATTGGAGGGCAGCGTGGAGGGTAAAAATCGTAGGGGGAGACCAAGAGATGAATACACTAAGCAGATTCAGAAGGATGTAGGTTCCAGTAGGTACTGGGAGATGAAGAAACTTGCACAGGATAGAGTAGCATGGAGAGCTGCATCAAACCAGTCTCAGGACTGAATACCACAACAACAACAATGGTTAAGGTCAGTCTCTTGCAGAATTGTGGAATATGCCTCATGCTCGTGAATTATGAGTATGTGGAGAACGAAGATCTACTCTATAAAAATCAACACGGATTTCGCAAACAGATACCTAGCGAAACACGGTTCGTTCTGTTCCTCCATGAAGTCCATAGCGCTGTGGACAACGGCACTCAAGGTGATGCCGTACTTCTTGATTTCAGGAAGGCGTTTGACACCATCCCTCACTGTTGCTTAGTGAAAGAATACTACCTTAGCCATTTATTTTTGGTCATCAGTCATCTCACTGGTTTCCTCTCCGGCGCCAACCTCTTCGTATCGGAATACCACTTGCAACGTTCGTCCTCAATTATTTGCTGTATGTATTCCAATCTCTGTCTTCCCCTACAGGTTTTACCCCCTACAGCTCCATCTAGTACCATGGAGGTCATTACTGATGTCTTAAAATATGTCCTATCGTCAAGTCCCTTCTCCTTGTCAGTGTTTCCCACATTTTGCTTTTGTCTCCGATTCTGCGCAGAACTTCCTCATTCCTGAGCTTATCAGTCCACCTGTTTTTCAACATTCGTCTGCAGCACCACATGCTTCGATTCTCTTCTGTTCCGCTTTTCCCACAGTCCAAGTTTCATTACCATACAATTCTGTGCTCCAATCAAATACTCTACGAAATTTTGCACCTCAAATTAAGAAATAAGTTTTACACTAGTAGACATCTCTTGGCCAGGAATGCCATTTTCCCAGTACCAGTCGGATTTTGATGTCCTCCTTGCTCATTCCGTCATTCGTTATTTTGCTGCCTAGGTAGTAGAGTTTCTTAACTTCATCTACTTCGAGACCATCAATCCTGATGTTAAGTTTCTCGCTGTACTCATTTCTGCTACGTCTCATTACTTTCACCTTTGCTCATTTACTCCGAGTCCACGTTCTGTACTTATTACACTGTTCATTTCATTCGGCAGATCATGTAACTCTTCTTCACTTTCCCTTAGGATAGCAATGTCATCAGCGAATGGTATCATTGGTATCCTTTCACCTTGAATTTTAATTCCACTGCTGAATCTTTCTTTTATTTCCATCATTATTTCTTCGATGTACACATTGACCAATAGGGGCGAAAGACAACATCCCCACCATACACCCTTTTAATCCGAGCACTTCGTCTTTGTAGTCCACTCTTATTATTCCCTTTTGGCTCTAGTAAATATTGTATATTATCCGTCTCTCCCTATAGCTTACCCCTATTTTTCTCAGAAATTCGAACATATTGCACCATTTTACATTTTCGAACGCTTTTCCCAGGTCGACAAATCGTATGAACGAGTCTTGATTTTTCTTTAGTCTTGCTTCCATTATCAAACGCAACGTCAGAATTGCTTCTCTCGTGCCTTTACCTTTTCTAAAACCAAACTGATCGTCATGTAGCGCACTTTCAATTTTCTTTTCCGTTCTTCTGCATATTTTTCATGTCACCAACTTGGACGCATGAGCCGTTTAGCTGATTGTACTGTAATTCTCGTCAGCTCTTTCAGTCTTCGGAACTGTGTGGATGAAATTTTTCCGGAAGTTAGATGATATGTCGCCAGACTAATACATTCTACACACCAACCTGAATAGTCGTTTTGTTGCCACTTCCACCCGTCAGAAAATCACATTTACACACTTACAAAACAAATCAGCTCAGCATCAAAGCATAAATATTTCATATTTCGTCGTGCTTCAGCTTTTTTAATGAATACTTCACTGTTCTAAAATTAACTTTATTTAAGTGCTGTTAGAAACGGTGCTAATTTAAATTTGGTCAGTCAGACGTGTTAGTGGACACCACAATTCAAAAAGGAATCAAAAGACACTTTTTTTAAAGAAGACATAATTAACTATTTAACCATTATTTATTGACTGTCTGTTGTCATTTATCATGTGCACATTCAGGCAAGAATCCTAGCTTATTCATTAATGAACTAACTACAATTTATATTTATTGTAAATGATCTGAATGTAGCCAAATATTTTCGACACTATCTTTATTTAAACATTGTTTGAATATGTTAGTTTAGCTGAGGAAGTGGTCATGTCGAGTCATGTCTGTAGAGTCTTGAAACGAAGTATTTTTGGTGGGGACAGCCTTCAACCAGTGGAAAAGCAGACAGTAGCGGAACAGTACCTGTGAATTTAAAACAAAACTGCCCCATACACGTGAAGAATATCGATTTAATTCATTTAACATAATTTTTTTATATCAATGTGGTGTTAGTAGTACAATAGTTAAGGGGAGGGTGTGCTTGAGTGGATGACATGGAGCAGAACAGTAGATTAAGTGCAGAACAATAGGTTAATTTGCATAATTTTTATGTAAAAAGTAGTACATTAGTTTAAGGGGGTTTGTGACAAAGAATAATGCACCAGACATGGCGTTCAAAAGCATGTAAAATTAGAAAAGCGTACCAGAAAATAGTGGGAGGCTATAAGTAATTGCTTAATTTGGTGTCAAAGGCAGTACAATAGTTTAAGGAAATGTGGGTGACATGGAAAAGGGACTGCGGGAGGGGAGGGGGTTTACCAGAGGGGGAGAGGTTAATTAATTGATCAATTTAATTAAGTCGTCAATCAAACTGATAACAGTGGGATGGGCTATTTCAATAACTTTGATATGAAAGTGTAGCTGTAACAGCGAGAGGGTATCTTCAAGGGGGAGGGGAGTGAGAGGGGGTGGAGGAACAGACGGATAAGTGCCTGTCTATCAAAAGGAAGTGTCCTTTTAGCAGAACAGTAGGTTAAGTACCTGTCAATCAAAGGAGAACATTAGGTTTTCCCCTGACTCCACCCCTACTGCTGATGTAAGTAACCCACACTAACAAAATGCGCTGACGCAGGCCTAACCCCCCTATTACCATGATGTAATATAACGGAAATCTTCCCGTATCACCCAGCATTTTCCAAGTATAACTTATCCTCTTGACATTCTTGAACAGAGTATTCGGTATTACTCCTTGAAATTTATTATGGAACTCAATCACTGTGTCTCCTCTCTCACTCCCTGTCCTAAACCCATATTCTACTGTAACCTTTTCTTCTACTACTTCCCCTGCAACTGTATTCCAGTCCCCCCTTACATTTTCATCTTCCTTTACCTACGGATTACCCTTTCAATATTCTCATATATTTTCTCTATCTCTTCATCTTTAGCTAGCAATGTCGGCATGTACACATAAATTATCGTTGTCAGTGTTGGTTTGCTGTCGATTCTGATAAGAACAACGCTATCACGAAACCGTTCACAATAACTAACTCACTGCCCTACGTTCCTATTCATCACAAATCCGTCTCCCATTATACCATTTTCTGCTGCTGTTGATATCACCCTATATTCTGATGACGCGAAATCGTTGTCATCTTTCCTTGTCACTTCATTGAATCCTGCTGTATCTATATTTAGCTTCTGCATTTTGCTTTTCGGATTTTCTAGGTTTCCTATTACGTTTAAGCTTCTATCTTTCCACGCAACAACTCGTCGATAGTTATCCTTTCATTTGTTATTGGGTTTTTTTCTCACAGTCACCTTCCTTTTGGCAGTCCCACCAAGTAGATCCGAATGCGGGCCTGTTTCGGAATCTTTGCCAATGGAGAGGTCATCATGACACTTTTTCAATTACTGGTCACATTTCCTGTGGATACACGTGATGTGTCTTTAATGCAGTGGTTTCCGTTGCCTTCTGCATCCTCATGCCGATGATCATTGCTGATTGTTCCGCCTTTAGAGGCAATTTCCCATGCCAAGGACAAGACAATGCCCAGAACGTTTGTCCACTCCTCCTTCCGCTTTGAAAATGTCGTTGGCAGAATGAGGGTGACTTTGTTTCGCCGGAAGTATTCGGCAGCCATTGTTGATTAGTAATCAAAATGTAAGTGGTGGCAGGTTTCTTACCCCAGATGGAGGACGTTAAGATTACTAATCAAAGACGCTACCCCTAGATCACAGGTGCAGTGTAGCTTGGCGATTATTGGACAGATCTGGGACTGGATTCAAGACATCCTTACTGACAGAACTTAGTGAATGCCGTACGCTCTAGCAGGTGATCTTGAACATAAATAAATGTAGCATACTGTGCATGCGTATAAAAGGAAATCAACCACTGTAGAATTGCACTTATGATGTCACACTGCTGGAAATAGTAGCCATTGTAAAATATCTACGAAACTATCCGGACCGACCTAAGGTGGAATGACTAGATGGAAGAAGCCTATGTCAGACTGAGGCACAGGGAGAAGCTGAAGGGAATGTAACTTATCCACGAAAGAAGTGGTTTAGGAGGTGCTTGTTCGACTAGTTCTTGAGTACTGATTGTCAGTCTCGCTTCGTAACCAGGTAGGACTGATAAGAGATAGAGAAGGTCTAACAAAAAGTGAGGCTTCTCGTCATGGGATTGTTTCGTTGGCGTGATAGCGTTACACAGACGCACAACAATCTCTAGTCGTAGATGCTACAAGAGAGTCACTGCTCATCCAGACAAGTTTACTACTGATATTCCGAGAGGATACTTTCTGGAAGGGTAGGACAATTTATATTTCCTCCCACATACATCTGGCAAAATGAGCATGACAAGAAAATTAGATAAATTAGAGCTAATACAGAATCTTACAGACAATCAATCTTCCCATACACCATTAACGAGTGGAACAGGAAAGAGGGTGGGAGGGTGGGAGGGGGCAGTTAGTGGTACCAGAGGTACCCTCCGCCTTACACCTTTAGGTGCGTTCCGAAGTGTAGATGTAGTTAATAGATGTAGATGTTATTTGCGAGGGTGTTGCATTTTTTTCCGACACGGTAGGAAGAAAAAATAATAAGCAACACATAGAGAAAACTAGAATTTATCACTAAATGGTCGCCAGACTGATGGCACTGACCAGTAAGAACAATATTACCTTCTCAGCTTCTCTCATGAACCCACTCATAAGACGACACCTATATTGTGGGCATATATCTACATCTACATGATTACTCTGCTATTCGCAATTAAGTGCCTGGTAGAGGGTTCGATGAACGACCTTCAAGCAGTCTTTCTAGCGTTCCACTCTAGAACGGCGCGCGGGAAAACAAGCACTTAAATTTTTCTGTGGGAGCCCCGATTTCTCTTATTTTATCGTGATAATCATTTCTCCCTGTGTAGGTGTATACCAACAGAATGTTTTCGCAATCGGAGGAGAAAACTGGTGATTGAAATTTCATGAGGACATCCGTCGCAACGAAAAACGCCTTTGTTTTAATGACTGCCACTCCAATTGATGTGCCATGTCTGTGGTACTATCTCACCTCTTTCGCGACAATGCAAAACGAGCTGCCCTTCTTTGAACTTTTTCGCTGTCATCCGTGAGTCACACCTAATGGTTCAAATGGTTCAAATGGCTCTACGCACTGAGGGACTTAACATCTGAGGTCATCAGTCCCCTAGACTTAGAACTATTTAAACCTAACTAACCTAAGAACATCACACACATCCCTGACCGAGGCAGGATTCGAACCTTCGACCGTAGCAGCAGCGCGGTTCCGGACTGAAGCACCTAGAAACGCTCGGACACAGCGGACGGCTCCCACCTGATGCCGATCCCACACCGTACAGCAATACTCCAAAGTTGGACGAGCAATCATGATGTAAGCAGTCTCTCTAGTAGTCTTTGATTTTACCCACCCACAACATTATCTATGTGATCATTCCATTTTAGAATATTTGTAATTGTAATCCCTAAGTATTTAGTTGAATTTATCGCCTTCAGATTTCTGTGACTTATCGCCTAATAGAAATTTACCGTGTTTCTTTTAGTACTGATGTGAATAACTTCACACTTTTCAGGGTCAACTGCCACTTTTCGCACTATGCAGATATCTTGTCCAAATAGTTTTGCAATTCGTTTTGGTCATCTGATGACTTTACAAAACGCTAAATGACAGCATCATCTGCAAACAATCTGGGAGGGCTATTCAGATTGTCTCCTATGTCGTTATATAGATCGGGAACACAGAAGGCGTATAACACTTTCTTTGGGAACGCCGGACATTAATTCTGTTTCACTCGGTGACTTTCGGTCTGTTACTAAGATCTGTTACCTTTCTGACAGAATATCACGAATCCAGTCGCACAACTGAGGCGATATTCCACTGGCACGCAGTTTGGTTAGAAGACGCTGCTTGTGTATCTATGCACAGTAGTCTCCTTGTATTCACTGAGGTCTTTACTACTTGGCCTCCGCTGCAACGAGGAGAGAAACAAGCAGGTGGCCATTGAGAAACTTGGGGAGCTGGCGGTCCGTGGGACCTAGAGTAACTACCGTGGTGGGGCCGCCACTGGGAAGACCGACGCACGTGCGCCGGGTTGCGGCTTATCAGGCGTACGGCATCTCGTGGCTCTGCGCGTGCTGAGAGAGCGCGGTCGAAGTCAACCCCTCTGCCGACCCGTCGTCTCTGGAATAGACGGGCTTATCGGCGCCCGGCATCTGACGAGGGCAGAGGACTGTCTCCCAGCCACAAAGACTCAACTTCCTGCTTCCACCTTATGTCAGACTGGAGAAGTTCTTGTTCCGTTGTTGACAATGTTTGGATCCCAGCGAAGGATGATGCCCAAAAGTAATCTCGCGCAACTCCAGTTTCACTGTGTGCTTAGTGCCAGAGATAACATTGTCCTTATTCAAATCTTGAAAGCAGGTACAACAGAAAACAGCAAGTCTGAAGAAGAAAAAAAAAAGCCAAGGGTGTACTGAAAAGTAATGCCTCCAAATTTTTTCTTCTGTTTTCATTGAATGGTTGAGGCATTACAAGCCATGCACATTACTTAGTCGACTTTGCCGCTTCACTATGAAAGCTGCAACCCTCTGCCTCTAGCGCTGTAGCGTGAAACATAACGTATGCTATAATCTGGTTGCTACCAGCAGAGAACGTGCCTCCAGTTTAAATAAGTAGAATAATGAAAGCACTGTACCGCAATGATTTTAACGGCATCACAAATGTGAGGCGTTAAGTTACTCGTGCTTCTAATGAAGGAATCTGTGCTGTCAACGTCAAACAAATATTGAGGATCTGATAGATGACGATCAGTTTTGCTTTAGGAAAGGTAAAGAGGCGGGTCTGACGTCGTTGTTGACAAGGGAAGCAAGACTAACGAAAAGACACGTTCATAGGATTTGTCGACCTGGAAAAGCGTTTTGGCATGTGAAATTCGAATTCCTGGTAAAAACAGAGGTAACCTATAGGGAAACAAGGGTTATATGCAGTATGTACCAAACCGCGAGGGAACAACAAAAAGTGTGTAAGACATGGATGTAATCTCTCATCCCTACTGTTCAAGGATCGAACAAGCAACGACGGAAATGAAGGAAAGGTTCAAGAGTGGTATTAAAATTCAGAGTGAAAGGATATCAATGTTACGGTTCGCTGGTGACTTTGCTGTCCTCAGTGAAGGTGAAGGAGAATTACAGGATGTATTAAATAGAATAAACGATCAAATAAGTATAGAAGATGGATTGAGATTAAATCGAAGAAATGTGAAAGTAATGAAAAGTAGCAGAAATAGGAACAAGGTGAAGCTTAAAATCAGATTTGGGGACCACGAAGTAGATGAAGTTAAGAAACTCTGCTACCTGGGCAGAAAAATAGACAATGATGGACGGAGAAAGAAGAACATAAGAAGCAAACTAGCACTGGCAAAAAGGGTATTCTTGGTCAAGAGATGACTACTAGTATCAAACATAGATCTTAATTTTAGGAAGAAATGTCAGAAAATGTACGTCTGGAGCACAGCATTATATGACAGTGAAACAATGACTGAGGAAAAACCGCAACAGAAGAGAATCGAAGCATTTGAGATATGGCACTACAGAATAATGTTGAAAATTAAGATAGACAGATAAGAAATGAAGAGGTTCTCTCCAGAATCGGCGGGGAACGGAATATATGGAAAACATTTACACGAAAAGAGACAGGGTGATAGGCATAACCGTTACAGTACTAGAGGGCTGTAGGGTTTAAAAATTACGGAGGAAGACAGAGATAGGAATACATCCAGCTAGGTTTCGTGGCAGACAATCAAACCAGTCAGAGGACTGATTACTCAAAAAAAATAAACATGTGTGATGGAGGTCACCGACTCCAAAAGTGCTCAAGACCGTGCCGTCAGCAGCCTAAGTCATACTCACAGTGTTCGGGGATTTACAAGCTGTTTTTCGTTTGGAACTAATGCGTAAAGGCACCAATACGAACTCTGCAAGATATTGCGGGGCCTTTAGAAAGCTGAAAACACTAATTCGAAGAGTTCGTCCACACATGGAGCACCCTCTACTTCAACGCCGGAATCCCGGACCACACTCCAGCCAGATCACAAACGAGCGCTGCAACATTTGCAACAACCCGACGCCTTGGGTTCACTGTTATCTATCACCCTCCATATAGTCCCGACTTCGCCCCATCCGATTTTCATCTATTTCCAAAATCTTATTTTATTTTTTTTTTTATTCTTGGGTCATCAGTCTTATGACTAGTCTGATGCGGCCGGCCACGAATTCCTCTCTTGTGCCAACCTATTCACCTCAGAGTAACACTTGTAACCCACACCCTGAATAGTTTGCTGAATGCACTGCAATCTCTGCCTACCTCTACTGTTTTTACCCTCTACAGCCAATTAAAGAACACCTTCGAGGACATCGCTTTGATAATGATGAAGCGGTGCAGTCAGATGTTAGATTGTGGCCCAGTCAACAATGTCAAACATTCCACAGTGACAGTATCAACAGACTGGTCTCTCGTTGTGACAAACGTGTTTGTCGTCAGGGTGGCTAAGTTAAGAAATACACATGTAGACACGAAGAATTCAGATGTAAATTGTTTGTAACATTTGTTCTATTTAAAAACCCTTAAGAGTATTCGTATAAAAAATTCAGAGGTTTTACTTCCCAGCACGTCCTCTTAATTCCACAAAATGTGTGATCTGCAATTAGAAGCTGTGCTAGTTTTCCAAGCCTAGTGTAAAATATTAACTTGGAAATATAATTCCTAGAATTTAATGGTTAATTTACATTGTTTTGAACTGCGGTCAAGGCGTAAGCCTGCGGATTTAATGCTACAGAGATCAAAAAATAAACAAAGAAGGAAACAGCGTCACAAAACAACCAATATTTCCGGTAATGTGTATTTATTTGTGGACAAACAATTTTTGTGAAGAAATCTGTTGCAGCTTCACTCAAACGTCTATACATCAGCTTCTATTTTCGTTTAACCTGGTGTAACGTATCCCGACTTGAAGACGGTCGCTTGAACCAAAACTGGCTGTCTGTAAATTACAGCACCTTTTCGTCACGCCTTTGTTTAAAAACGTTGAGGCCGTTGCAGCACTGTTTACAGAAAATACGTCAAAATAACCTACCGAATATTTGCCTTCCTAAAATACTAAAAGTAGGAGCTGTAACGCCTTATCTCGTTAAAATTTAAAAATGTAGTTGCAGATGTACTTAGTCATAACTATGTGGAGACGTCAAAATGTAAGTTACTGATGTTGCTCGCTAAGGTCATAGCGCGACAAAAGTGGCGCCTTGTAATACTGCATACAAAGTTCTATTTCAGTGCCCATAACAAGAGCCTTACAGTGTGGATGTGAAATTGCTAGACAGCTGCAAACGTACTCCAAAGCTGAAGTACAGGAGAGGGGACGATTCAGATGGGAAAAGCATCTACATTGCGCAAAGATTAAACGTGAAATTCTGACAGCGTATGGACCAAATGCAGTGTCACGACCATCAGTAATGAAATAGTGCCATCATTTTGACGAAGGCCGCATAGATGTGGTTGATGCTTAGGAGGACGGGAGGCCATCGACATCGATTACTTACGACCACGTTCAGGCAATCGAAGAACTGATTCGCAGAAATCGCAGATTTCAGACGAAGAAGACGTTCACACAGCGGCTCTCGATCGATTCCATGACCAAGGAGTGGACCTCTGTCGTAGAGAAGTGAAGCAATTGGTAGGTAGCTTCCACCGTTGTTCACAGACTGGGTGACTGCTATGAATTGGTGTCATGCATCTGTGTCACTCTGAATTGTAATGGAGCATTCAATAAAAGTTACTTGACGTGCCATAATAATGCGTAACTGCTTTTCTGAAGTCGGCTGATACTTTGACGAAATAGATGCGACATATCTTACGAAACGTATTCCTAAAAAGATTTGTTAGAATTATTAGCTCAAAATGGATGAACCACGCTCGTATGTGCTGAACGGTCAGTCTGTTACTGGTATGTAGACCTCCAATTTGTTTTTTGAACTTCTCTCCCTGCCTTTATAACTAAACACTGTTCAGAACTAGATGTACTATCGTCTGGGATAGTTAGGCTCTCTTGTCTTCTTCAAAACTATGAATTGATATTACCTAGATGTCTTCTTGACAAAATGTTTCCGGTACTTCAGTTCGGCTTTATTCGATTTTATTTATATTTCCTGTGAGTTAGTACTGTTGTTGTCGTTGTGGTCTGCAGTCTGATGACATATCTAATGCAGCTCTGCAAGTTACTTTTTAGTAAAGTTGAAACAAATGAGCCCTCGGTCACAATTTTTAGTCTTATTAACCAGGTTTCAACACTTCTAAGATTGCCTTCATCAGAATGTAAGTGTTTAAAGTGGCCTATAACATAACTGAAAATTATGGGAGTAGAAAATTTTTAATATAGAAGTGTAAGTACTGACTAGCAATAAAAGACAGAAACAATACTTACATGTCACGTATAAAGTAAATAACAGGCCGGAAGGGCTTTAGTCATAAACTTTTTTTTAAAAGGAATGCATATAGGCGAGCCATATGGGCTGCTCATATCTGTAAAGCCACAGGTAGCTACGGACTTAGGCACCCACGTTAACGAGTGCGGGCAGGTGAAAATGACAACAAGACTGCCATCTGGTAGCCGTAAATATAAGTAGGCTACTTAACAATTAAAATATAGACTGCTGAATGTTAAAATGAATAGTGTTTAGTACTTGAACTCACAGGCAAAGTTTTATATGACAACAGCAGACATAAGCAAAATGTTACCATGTCCGCTGTTGTCATATAAAACTTTGCTGGTGAGTTTAACATTCAGCTGTCTATATTTTAAATGTTAAGCAGGCTACTTATATTTACGGCTACCAGATGGCAGTCTTGTTGTCTTGTTCACCTGCCCGCGCTCATTAACGTGGGCGCCTCAGTCCGTTGCTACCTGTGGCTTTACAGATATGAGCAGCCCATAGTGGGTCGCCTTCATGCTTTCCTTTTTTAAAAAAAATTGTCACTTAAGCTCTTCTGGCTTGTTATTTATTTTACAGTGACATGTAAATACTGTCTCTGCCTTGTATTGTTAGTCAGTACTTAGACTTTTATATAAAAATTTTCTTTTCCAATAAATTTGTAATTATGTTATAGGCCACTTTAAACATTTAAATTCTGATGAAGAAATTCTTAGAAATGTTGAAACATGGTTAATAAGACTAAAAATTGTGACAGAGGGTTCATTTGTTTCAACATTAATTTATAAACAGTCACTGAATCAAGCAGGCAGGTTTAAAACTTTATAGTTTTCAAGCCTCTTATTCACTGTATAACTATTGCGATCTACAACCATTAGAAACAATGGTCATACCTTGGCCTTTTCTTCAGTTTTCATCCAATTCCCTCCATTACTAAATTAAGTGTTCCATAATGATTTTGATAACATTATTGGTAACACAGCGACATACATGGAAAGTTAACAGAAATAATCAGCAAAGCATTATAACGAGCGACATACAGGATTCATTGTTCTCTATATCAACAAGCGCTTTGTGCTAAATTTATAGGCGTGGAGCACGCGAAGAATTGGATGGTTGGAAGAGTAAAATTTCTGATTTTCACGCGTTATTCCACTGTCAGTTGCAACACTTTTCGATGGAAATGAACGAAGAGTATGGAGACTTTATATATTACTGCGAAGTACTTTCGATAAGTCAAGAGGCGTATCTGGTACGATTTTCGATTTAAAACTCGCTGTTGTTGAATCTATGAAGAAAGAAACAGTCCAGGAACAAAAATTAGTACGTCCAGAATGCATTGCAGACATCGCGTTTTAAGTCGACCTCACTGTTACTGCCCACAGTAAGACGTCGCAAGAAGAGGAACAACTTATTTCTGATTTGATGGGCATGCATTTAAAAAGCAGAAAGGGTTGTAGAAGGGACACATTCTGACACGCTGTCCAGTAATCTAAGCTCACTGGGGTTAAGAAAACACGACTTTTCAAGACTTCGTTGCGGCCTTGAAGGAATTACAAGGATATTTTCCTAAACGTTTTCAGGACCCTACCAAAGTTACATTTGTTATCCAGCTGTTTCCTAGATCGTTTCCCGTTCCAGTTGAAATAGCCCTTGTATGTGCAGATGTAACTGATCGACATGCAAGGTAATTCGCTTTTTAAAGACAAATCCCTTTAACGTCAACACTGTCGAGGACTTCAACAATATTTTCCTCAGGCAGAGTTTCCACATCTCCATAATGATTTTGCAAAAGTTGTACAATATTTTGACAAACATATGTCTGTTAAAACATTTTCTCGATGCTGAAACTAAATAGGTAACTATTGTGTAGTAACGTGAGTGTGAAAATCTGTGGAATTCTCGGCGTGTATCCATATGCCGACAGTTATGACTCGGATAAATACAATTTGCCTTCAGTGCTCCAAAAATATTTAAATACCAGTGAAAAATGTGTTTTGTTTTTATCTACGTTATTCAGAAATGTGAAATATAAAACTAGGACGTACATAATGCGACTACACTGTCATTTAAAAAAGCCGCGTTCAGAATTTTGCCCCCCCCCCCCCTGGCCTCATGCTGAGGCGGCGTGGCTTGGCAGTTGGGGAAATGTTTCAGCCAGGAAGAGGACTATGCCACTCATGCCGGGGCAAGGCCTGCGAGCCGAATTCTTGGCCGTCCGTACCGTAAGGAAAACGTTATTTTCATTTCGGAGACGTGTCGTGTTTTGATGACGATCTTCAAGATTGAAAAGGGTTAATATTAAAATAAATTATATAAAATTATTTTTGCGATCAAGATTATTTCTTTCAGTTACTCCTTGACGCTTCGGGATGCTTCCTATTAACAAAGTCTTTCTTTTAGTCAGATTTTACCATACACTTATTTTCTCCGCAATTTGATTTAGTACATCTCCATTCACTACGTGATCGACTATCAGATTCTCAGAATTATTCTATGGCACCTCATTTCAAAAGCTTCTATACTCACTTTGTCTGATCAGTTCAATAACACAAATACTTTCAGAGAAGGGTTGCTAACACTTCTCGTAAATCAGATGTTGACATACTTACGTTTTCCACTAAAAGACTTTCTTGCCATTGCAAGTTAGCGTTTTATATACCCTCTGCTTTTGACTTGTCATTGATTTCGCTCTCCTAATAGATAAAGATAAACTCATCTACTACTTTCAGCGTCTCATTCCCTTTTCTAATTCCCGCAGCACCGTCTGGCGGATGCCATGAAGAGCACAGGGTGCAGCCAGCTGCAGGCGGTGGCACATGTAGGCACTAATGACGTGTGTCGCTTTGGATCTGAGGAAATTCTCTTTGGATTCCAGCTGCTATCTGATTTGGTGAAGGCTGCCGGTCTTGCTTACGAGATGAAGGCAGAGCTCACCATCGGCAGCATCGTTGACAGAACCGACAGCGGACCTTTGGTGCAGAGCCGGGTGGAGGGTCTGAATCAGAGGCTCAGACTGTTTTGCGACCGTGTTGGCTGCAGATTCCTTGACTTGCGCCATAGGGTGGTGGGGTTTCGGGTTCCGCTGAATACGTCAGGAGTTCACTACACTCAGCTGGCGGCTACACGGGTAGCGGAGGGTGTGTGGCGTGGACTGAGCGTTTTTTTTTTTTTTTTTTTTTTTAGCCTCGGGAAAGTACGGGGTGGGCTGCAATCTCAAAGGGTGCTTGGCAAATACAGGACGTGCTTGGATCAAAGAACAGTTGGAATTGTAGTTGTAAATTGTTGTAGTTGTGCTGGGAAAGTCCCTGAGCTACAAGAGCTAGTAGAAAGCACAGAAGCTGAAATCGATATAGGTACTGAAAGCTGGCTAAAGCCTGAAATAGGTTCTGCAGAAATTTTTACGAAGTCTCAGACGGTGATCAGGAAAGATAGATTAGGCAGAATTGGAGGTGGAGTGTTTGTGTCTGTCAGTAGTGGTTTATCTTGTAGTGAAGTCGAAGTAGATACTCAGTGCGAATTGGTATGGGTGAAGGTTATACTTAACAGCCGAACTAAGTTAATAATTGGCTCCTTCTACCGACCCCAGACTCCGATGATATAGTTGCTGAACAGTTCAGAGAAAATTTGAGTCTCGTAACAGATAAATACCCCACTCATACGGTTATAGTTGGTGGGGACTTCAGCCTTCCCTCGATATGTTGACAAAAATACTTATTCAAAACCGGTGGTAGGCAGAAAACATCTTCCGACATTGTCTTAAATGCTTTCTCCGAAAATTATTTCGAGCGGTTAGTCCACGAATCCACGCGAATTGTAAATGGTTGCGAAAACACACTTGACCTCTTAGCCTCAAACAATCCAGAGCTAATAGAGAGCATCATGACTGATACAGGGATTAGTGATCACAAGGTCGTTGTAGCTAGGCTCAATACCGTTTCTTCCAAATCCACCAGAAACAAACGCAAAATAATTTTATTTAAAAAAGCGGATAAAGTGTCACTAGAAGCCTTCCTAAGAGACAATCTCCATTCGTTCCGAACTAACTATGCAAATGTAGACGAGATGTGGCTCAAATTCAAAGATATAGTAGCAACAGCAATTGAGAGATTCATACCTCATAAATTGGTAAGAGATGGAACTGATCCCCCATGGTACACAAAACAGGTCCGAACGCTGTTGCAGAGGCAACGGAAAAAGCATGCGAAGTTCAGAAGAACGCGAAATCCCGAAGATTGGCTAAAATTTACAGACGCTCGAAATTTGGCACGGACTTCAATGCGAGATGCCTTTAATAGGTTCCACAACGAAACATTGTCTCGAAATTTGCTAGAAAATCCGAAGAAATTCTGGTTGTATGTAAAGTACACAATCGGCAAGACGCAGTCAATACCTTCGCTGCGCAGTGCCGATGGTACTGTTACCGACGACTGTGCCGCTAAAGCGGAGTTACTAAACGCAGTTTACCGAAATTCCTTCACCAGGGAAGACGAATGGAATATTCCAGAATTTGAAACACGAGCAGCTGCTAGCATGAGTTTCTTAAAAGTAGATACCTTAGGGGTTGCGAAGCAACTCAAATCGCTTGATATGGGCAAGTCTTCAGGTCCAGATTGTATATCGATTAGGTTCCTTTCAGATTACGCTGATACAATAGCTCCCTACTTAACAATCATATACAACCGCTCGCTCAGCGATAGATCTGTACTTACAGACTGGAAAATTGCACAGGTCGCACCAGTGTTTAAGAAGGGTAGTAGGAGTAATCCATCGAACTACAGACCTATATCATTGACGTCGGTTTGCAGTAGGGTTTTGGAGCATATACTGTATTCAAACATTATGAATCACCTCGAAGGGAACGATCTATTGATGCGTAATCAGCATGGTTTCAGAAAACATCGTTCTTGTGCAACGCAACTAGCTCTTTATTCGCACGAAGTAATGGCCGCTATCGACAGGGTATCTCAGGTTGATTCCGTATTTCTGGATTTCCGGAAAGTTTTTGACACCGTTCCTCACAAGCGACTTCTAATCAAGGTGCGGGCCTATGGGTATCGTCTCAGTTGTGCGACTGGACTCGTGATTTCCTGTCAGGAAGGTCGCAGTTCGTAGTAATAGACGGCAAATCATCGAGTAAATCTGAATTGATATCAGGTGTTCCCCAGGGAAGCGTCCTGGGACCTCTGCTGTTCCTGATCTGTATAAATGACCCAGGTGACAATCAGAGCAGTTCTCTTAGGTTGTTCGCAGATGATGCTGTAATTTATGGTCTAGTAAGGTCATCCGAAGACCAGTATCAGTTGCAAAGCGATTTAGAAAAGATTGCTGTATGGTGTGGCAGGTGGCAGTTGACGTTAAATAACTAAAAGTGTGAAAAGGGTGATCCACATGAGTTCCAAAAGAAATCCGTTAGAATTCGATTACTCGATAAATAGAACAATTCTCAAGGCTGTCAATTCAACTTAGTCCCTGGGTGTTAAAATTACGAACAACTTCAGTTGGAAAGACCACATAGATAATATTGTGGGGAAGGCGAGCCAAAGGTTGCGTTTCATTGGCAGGACACTTAGAAGATGCGACAAGTCCACTAAAGAGACAGCTTACACTACACTCGTTCGTCCTCTGTTAGAATATTGCTGCGCGGTGTGGGATCCTTACCAGATGGGATTGACGGAGGACATCGAAAGGGTGCAAAAAAGGGCAGCTCGTTTTGTATTATCACGTAATAGGGGAGAGAGTGTGGTAGATGTGATACGCGAGTTGGGATGGAAGTCATTAAAGCAAAGACGTTTTTCGTCGCGGCGAGATCTATTTACGAAATTTCAGTCACCAACTTTCTCTTCCGAACGCGAAACTATTTTGTTGAGCCCAACCTACATAGGTAGGAATAATCACCAAAATAAAATAAGAGAAATCAGAGCCCGAACAGAAAGGTTTAGGTGTTCGTTTTTCCCGCGCGCTGTTCGGGAATGGAATGGTAGAGAGATAGTATGATTGTGGTTCGATGAACCCTCTGCCAAGCACTTAAATGTGAATTGCAGAGTAGTCATGTAGATGTAGATGCTTTAGTGCGACTTCTCTCTACTTCTCTTGCAGTACTTTCGCTAACGTTCCTCTTATAATCTCTTTTCGAGACCGTTCCCTTGAACTGTTCCCCAAGTCCTTTGCTGTCTCTGATGGAACTGTAGTATTTCTGGCGAACCATGAAAATTTTATTTATTCTCCCTGGACCTTAATTCAGATTCCAGTTTCTAAGTGTCTTCGTTTATTGCTTGCTCATTGTACATAATGACTAAGATTGGGGATACGCTACAACCCAAAATGGATAAGATTGGGAATAGGCTATAATTCAATTTCAGTTTCTACTCGTCTACTAGGACAGGGAAAAACTGCTTGGGAAGACATACGAGGGCTGTTCAGAAAGTAAGCTCCGATTGATCGCGAAATGGAAACGACTATGATAATCCGATAAAGCTTTGCACAGATGTGTTGGGCAGTGTCTCTAGTACGACCCTAGATAGCATCACGTCACTCCTCTCATTTCTGAGCTCACAGTGATCGCGTAAAGTTGTCTAGAGAATAGTGTCTCCCACCAAGTACGAGGACCTGGTGAGAAATTTCGCCTGAAGCTATACAGCCAACATTACATAACTGTCGTGCAGTTTCTTCTACAAGGCAATATTCTCAGCCGCATTCTGAAGGGGCAATGAAGATGTTCCTGCATCGTTTTCAATTGTAAATGTTTGACTACCCACAATACAGCCCGTAATTGACTCCCCCTGCGTTTCATTTCTGCTCACATGAACCGCTGGCTATGAATACAACATTTTGGCACAGATAACGAGCTGTAGGCCAGCGTAGAGAATTGGCGGAAAGCACTGGCGGCTGTCTTTTATGATGAGGGTATTGGAAAGTTGGTACAACGCTACGACTAATGTCTTAGTCAGAACGGCAACTACGTAGAGAAGTAGCTGGATGGTGTAGCTAACTGTTAAAAATAAAACATTTCTAATTTTCACTGTGGTTCCCATTTCGCGATCAATCGGAGCTTACTTTCTGAACAGCCCTCGTATTTTTAAATTTCCATCCTAACGGGTGCGATAGCGAAGAGGGCCTTTATTAAGTTGGTAACCCTGAGTTTGTTCACCAGCAAGGAGCGATGAGGACAGGTTATTAGGCGTGCTTCGGTAGCTCAGGCAGGGCACTTGAGAGGCAGGGCTCGACGGCACACAGTTTTAAACTGTCAGGAAGTTTCATGTCAGTGCACAATCTACTGCAGAGTGAACATTCACTCTGGGAGAAGCCTCTGCTTATCAACCCGAATAAATGAATCTTGATCTTGTTTCCTGTTACATTATCGAATATGGAAGGTATTTTGGCCAATACCACCGAAACCTACTCCAAACATTCGGTATCCCGCAATGCCTCCAGATTATTGTGGTCGAACTCAAACAAACAACACAAAGTGTCTGCGATCTGCTTATCTGATCTCCATATGCCTAACCGAAAACCAGAAGAGCTGCCAGTTGCATGTACAATCTCACAAGTTTACGATGTCTCGCAAGCACCTTGCTTAAGGCCTGGTTGTCAGTTTCCAAATACAATTCCTTATGTTCGATATGAAACTTTAATTTCTCCTAGGCGAAAAAGACATTAGCGGTTCTAATTCGTAGGTGGAATGCTCCAGTAGAGGCACAGACAAAGCTCTAGAGGTGTACGCAACAGGGCTTGTGATTTCATCATACTGCTGCAGGAGTACAGCTGCAATCCCAGAATTGGTGAAAGCGGTTTTTACTATGAAGGAACATTCAAAATCTGGAATAGCCAAATCGGAGCACTAGCTACTGCAAGATTAAGTGCACCGAAAATCACCTGCTGACTTTTGGGCCAATTCTATCTTCACCTTTTCATTGCAACTAATTCAAGGACGTGGCTAAATGGGCAGAATTTTGTTTGATTTTTCCAATAAAAAGAAAAATTTACCATACCGATAAATCGGTTACATTTCTCTTATTTATTGATGGAAATGAATAGCTTTGGTGCGCTATTCACGAGTTCTCACACCAGTGGGAGAAACTAAATTCCCTAAAAGGCGGTTCATAAAGTTAAGCCCATCTCTCGCATACAAACTAAACTTGGATTAAGTGGTCTAAATGTTTCAGGAAGGTCTTATTGTACAGGGGGCAATGGGTATAAGTGCAGATATTTTTACATGTGCTACCTGTAATGTAATAAAAAAATTATTTGTTTTGTGACTATTAGTGTAATGTAATAAAATAAAATATGAGCCGTGGCTTATACAAAAAAAAAAAAAAAATTACACACACACATTAATGCAATGGCCCAGCATCAAAGAGAAATAAATAATGTAGGAATACTGTTAACAGTGTAATATGTTGTTTAATTTATCCCGACGTCTATAAGCACTCAGTAAACTAGACCAGTTCTCAGGGTAGCTGCGTAATCGTCGATAATTAATTGTCCTTTTCTTATTTCCCAACCCCAGAGATATTATTCCAGGTTCGTGAGAAGTCGTGTGCTTATTGCACCAGAGAATATTTGCCAAGTCTGTTCGATGAACACTACTGTAATACGTAACTTATCGTGGTTTCGTCTCGATTCCCCAATATAAGATAACAAGAGTAGCGTCTACAAAACCTATAATGGAACTGGAATCCTGTGACCAGACCTTTTCTGCCTGGGATGTCCTCTCGTTATATAAAGAAAATCTGTAAATAAAATTGTTAAGTTATTACTAGCTGCCTCCTGTCTCGTGGGATCCGAAATAAAGTTAATTGTCCTAACTGACGGCACGTCTCGTAGTTGACCTAAAAAGAAAAATATTAAAGATTTTTCTAAGATGGCACCTAACAATGGAAATTCGTTGATAAGGCCCATATCTACTTAAGGCAGTCTAGTTATCAGACTAACAATAGATTGACCACATACACAAAACTCTTTTGACAAAGGCCGGCCGAAGTGGCCGAGCGGTTAAAGGCGCTACAGTCTGGAACCGCACGACCGCTACGGTCGCAAGTTCGAATCCTGCCTCGGGCATGGATGTGTGTGATGTCCTTAGGTTAGTTAGGTTTAAGTATTTCTAAGTTCTAGGGGACTTATGACCACAGCAGTTGAGTCCCATAGTGCTCAGAGCCATTTGAACCAATCTTTTGACAAAATAACCATTATATTTTTCGGGTTTTAAGTACAACTTACATTATCAGCTGATACAGCAAGATGAGCTTTACACAAGAACATCCTCTTAGGTCCGAATCCAAGCAGATAAGATAAGCGAATGACAAAGGAAAGGTAGTTCATGCCTAGTAGCGCAAGAGCCCATGGAATAACATGTCCATTGTAGTTCTGTCTCTTCTTCTTTAACGTACTTGTCGATTATTTATAAAATTTATCGTAATATTTCGTTTACATTTTCTTTAAACCCAAGTCCACCCAGGAGAAACAGTACATTCCTTAACATATATACACATCATTGGGGTAGCTGCTTTTTCTTTGTGTCAAAAAGTCTTCCAAAAAACTTTATAACTTGATTTTTTGTGCACAGTTGCACTGCACCACTAATTGGACTACACCTGTCAGTATAGACTAAACGTTCAGCGTCCATGCGTCCACACATCAATACCTGACCTGTTGCCCAGGGAAAATAAACATTTATGGCTGACTCTTGCCAAAGATACTTGTAGGTATTAAACAACTTAAAAACATGCGACTTGTGGTGGTTGTAATTATTAGTTTGCAAATGCAGTAATACTGACGTAATGCTGTTCAGTACCCCGACGTCAGTCACTAACTGAAATGTCTGCACTTATGGCTGTTACACTCTGTACGTCACTAAATCGTGAAGGTGGTTATAAACACACTAAAACTTAAGCTAACTTAAAATTGAAACCATTAAATGTGAAAGAACCGCTCCATTTGTTGATAAACCAAACTGAACATGAATGAATTCAAAAATTCTAGTCCGTCAGAATGCTTTCAGAAGTTTGGAGTCTTCCGTTAACGACACCTGGTGCTCGTTTTAGTTAAGATATATAAATAAAATAATGACCCCTGGCCGACCACATGAAACTGATGTGCGTCTGGTAAGGGAACCGACTGCAAGGTAACCTTTCGACTGAGAGCACGATAATCTGCTATTGGTCTACATATAGTCCATGCCATTCTCCTTTGATAGTACCAGAAAGAGAAGCTAATGGCACCATAAGCAAGTAACTTCTTAATATTCCGGGGGATAGGAGCGCCTGGTCCCCGGTGAGAATACGCCCGGCGGATTTGTGTAGAGTTCCGGTGAACAGGCCAGTCTGTGGATGGTTTTTAGGCGGTTTTCCATCTGCTCGGCGAATCCGGGCTGGTTCCCCTTATTCCGCCTCAGTTCCACTATGTCGACGATTGCTGCGCAAACAAGTTCTCCACGTACGCGTACACCACCGTTCCTCTACCACGCAAACTCGTCTCGTGTGAGACATTCCCTGGGGCGTCCACTGGGGGCCGAACTGCACTATAACCCTGGGTTCGGTGTGGGGTGGCGGAGGGGTGAAGAGGACTGCGGTAGTCGTCGTGGGGTTGTGGACCACTGCGGCTGCGGCGAGGACGGAGCCTCTCCATCGTTTCTAGGTCCCCAGTTAACGTACATTACAATACAACTACTCAATAACCTGGTATAACTTTTTCTTTCTTGGATGGGACAAACGGTATGGCATTGGCCTAGCAGCAGTGGATACACCGGTTCCCGTCAGATCACCGAAGTTAAGCAGTGTCAGGCGTGGCCAGCACTTGGGTAGGTGACCATCTGAGCCGTAATGCGCTGTTGCCATTTTTCGGGGTGCACTCAGCCTCGTGATGCCATCTGAGGAGCTACTCGACCGAACAGTAGCGGCTCCGGTCAAACAAAACCATCATAACGACTGGGAGAGAGGTGTGCTGACCACAGACCCCTCCCATCCGCATCCGCACCTGAGGATGAAACGGCGGTCGGACGGACCCTATGGTCCACTTGTGGCCTGAAGACAGAGTGCTATGATAAACGGTATGGTGCTTGGCGAAGGGGGTATATTATTTGTCGGCTGAATCTGTTCTAGGCGCATCAGTCCGGAACAGCGCGACTGCTACGGTCGCAGGTTCGAATCCTGCCTCGGCATGGATGCGTGTGGTGTCTTTAGGTTAGTTAGGTTAAAATAGTTCTAAGTTCTAGGGGACTGATGACCTCAGATGTTAAGTCCCATAGTGCTCAGAGCCATTTGCACCATTTTTTTGGAATCTCACGAGTTGCGTTGGGAGAACACGAAGAAAATATATGGGTTTATTACAATGATTTACACTCCGCCGAGTTTCGGTTCCCTCTTGTTTATGAATAAAATATATTTTAAAATGAGAATTGTGAACTTAATCACTGGCATCAATTTTCTGTGACTCAAGTAAATGCTCACTGTACTTGCAGCAATCCTGCCAGCAAAGGTAACTAGTTTATCAGTAAATAACATAACTGATAGATTATAAGGTCAAATTCTTCCAAAATACTGCTGACAACTCTCTTACGGTGATGTGTTCAATTTTTTATGTACTAGAGAAGTGCGTCATCATGAATCTGTACACAGGAGAAGTGATGGTTAGTATGATCGCTCCTAATCCTTCTGTCTAATTTCTGCTGAATAACGATTCCACAAAAATCTTTCAATGTACCACCACTGTGCTAGATCTCAGCAACGACATTACTCAAGCTACCTTGAATGAAAGGGTATATTACTTGAAGTATACCGACATAATGTTCTAATCGAATGGCGAACTACTAGAGCTTAAAAGTTTCTTGGCTCGTTTCAACAGATAAATTATCAACGCACTGAATCATGTTCAAAAACGGTTAGGTTGATCGTTAAATTGTTTTGGCATCTCTATATTTCCATCAATCATCCACCCACCAGCCAATCCTTTCCTTACAACACCACGTGGGAAAGATTCGCTCTTAAGATTAAGCGTTATGACTTACCATTCTAATGCACTAAGTCTAGTCTGCAACTGTGAAACCTTATTTTGTAAGCCATCAATTTCTGGAGTTTGTTTTGGATCTGTATTAACAGACTTTAAGTACTGGACTCGACTACGCAAACGGTTAATCTAAATATGAATCCAGTAAATTTGCACTCAAGAAAGTTATTGGACTCTAAAAAGTCAATGTTTTCCTTCACATCTGTGAGGAAGGTGGAACAAACACACGTGGCGGCACCTTCATCATCCATATTGGCCGCAGTGATTTGTAGCGGACAGCCCAATGCGCCACAGACCCATGCACACAGCTTGGCAGCTCTACTTTCCACCGATGGACTACATATCTTCAACTCATACTGGATTTATTGCTTTATAAGACACGAGACCCCTGGAATGCCTCATGGCCCCGTAATTGTACAAAGATACCTATCACACGAACTAGAAGTAGACACCACACATTACAAACGACAGAAAAACCGATTTAGTTTCAAAATACACAGTTCTTTGTTGCTGCACACACGCAACCACAATCCGCGAACAGTGGAAGGAGAATAGAAAATACCAGGAAAAAGGAAACAATTATTTTTATTTGATCTAGCTTCATTGGTGCTCTTTAAAGAAATCAATATAGTTTACACAAGTTTATTGTCGTTATGCTTCAGACAAGTACATACGAATTGGAATCACGTGCTTCATGCTCTAAAAGAATTGATAAAACTTACATTAATGCAGTCAGTTTAGAATATGTAGATAGCTTCTGACACTAAGAAACTTTCCATACACAGTGCCTAGTAAGATGACTCGATTTCAAAATTTGTCCAAAGTATTAAAACGTCCATACAAATACAACTAACACATTTGAAAAACTCCAACATTACATGTAAATCGATAACAAACGACAAAAAACAGGAAAACATGTAATTCCAAACTAACACGCAGAGCACGCTTAATGGACCGTAGGTGTAAATACGAGAAAATGTTTCAAAATTGTCATTAAAAGTTTATGAAGCTGATAATATTAAATAAAAATACTAATAACACTACAGACATTCAACTTGAAAGATTGTAATCACTAAAAGGGCTAACTTTAGATTATGTACAACAGAGCAAGCACTTGTGGTAATTAACACCGACACCAAAAACAAAACGTGGATAGTGCACAACCTTGTGTGCACACATGAGGCTACATATGATCTTATATATAGGAACACTTCTTAAGCCCAATGGCAGTAAACAATGACAGAACACCAGATGATAACAACTTGTGCACGTAATTCCCCCCAAACCCGCCATAATTTTACCGATGAAATTATTTCATATACTAACAAGAAATCTAGAACCATTATAAATGGAACATAGCCAGAGCCAGACAGCACTAGAACGACAACGAAACAGCGAATGATGTTTCGCAAGTTAAAATTTAAAAAAATGTAGAGAAAAAGAAATATTAGCTAAGTTCAGTACTGCAACGATCATAATGGAAATACGTAAGTCACTCCACTGTGGTGGATATGAAAGCTGGAAGCGTTTGGTTTAAAATGTTTCTCATCGGATTAAATTTTCTTCGGTGATCCGCTCGCTGTGCACTGAATGAACCAGATGACTACTAGGCGTTTTACGCACAGCTGCCATCGGTCGGCTACTACGCTGACTGTCCAGACAATAGCATGTTGAGGGTGAGATCTCCTTTACGCTGTAGATCGAGTGCGTCATCTCCAAAGGGCCGGAAGGTGGAACCACCGATACCGTGTGTCTCTTGCTGACAGAATGCAGTCAGGGATGTCAGGCTGCAGTTATAGTGGAAAGAAAAACATTGCTGCATGTCCAACGACGCACCTGCACCACGCTTTCTCGCAACTGTGTGGCTAATTAAGGCCACTAAGCGATTAACACACACTGTCTGTGTACGCAGTGCTCTTATTTCAAACATGTGCCTACGAACATATTCTCATGGAAGAAGGAATTTTATGATTACTTTCTTTCCTTACAGATTTCTTGATTTTTCCTTCTAGTCCACATAAATGTGACTCTCCTTGCCCTTCCTGTTTACAGTGGATGAAGAAAAATATAGAAACACAAATTCTTCATTATATACAGGGTGGTCCACTGATTGTGACCCGGCCAAATATCTCAGGAAATAAGCGTCAACCGAAAAAACTACAAAGAACGAAACTTGTCTAGCTTGAAGCGGGAAACCAGATGGCGCTGTGGTTGCCCTGCTAGATGGCGCTGCCATAGGTCAAACGGACATCAACTGCGTTTTTTTAAAATAGGAACCCTAATTTTTTATCACATATTCGTGTAGTACGTAAGGAAATATGAATGTTTTAGTTGGACCACTTTTTTCGCTGGCTCTGTAATAGTCACAAACATATGGCTCACAATTTTAGACGAACTGTTGGTAACAGGTAGTTTTTTTTAATTTAAATACAGAACGTAGGTACGTTTGAATATCTTATTTCGGCTGTTCCAATGTGACACATGTACCTTTGCGAACTTATCATTTGTGAGAACGCATGCCACATTAATGCAATAAATGCTCAAAATGATGTCCGTCAACTTCAATGCAATTGGCAATACGTGTAACGACAGTCCTCTCAACAGCGAGTATTTCACCTTCTGTAATGTTGGCACATACACTGACAATGCGCTGACGCATGTTGTCAGGCGTTGTCGGTGGATCGCGATAGCTTACATCCTTCAACTTTCCCCACAGAAAGAAATCCGGGGACGTCAGATCCAGTGAACGTGCGGGCCATGGTATGGTGTTTCGACGACCAATCCACCTGTCATGAAATATGCTATTCAATACCGCTTTAACCGCACGCGAGCTATGTGCCGGCATCCATCATGTTGGAATTACGTCGCCATTCTGTCATATACTGAAACATCTTGTAGTAACATCGGTAGAACATTACGTAGGAAATCAGCATACATTGCACCATTTAGATTGCCATCGATAAAATGGGGGCCAATACCCTTCCTCCCATAATGCCCTACCATACATTAACACGGCAAGGTCGCTGATGTTCCACTTGTCGCAGCCATCGTGGATTTTCCGTTGCCAAATAGTGCATATTATGCCGGTTTACGTTGCTGCTGTTGGTGAATGACGCTTCGTCACTAAATACAACGCGTGCAAAAAATCTGTCATCGTCCCATAATTTCTCTTGTGCCCAGTGGCAGAAGTGTACACGACGTTCAAAGTCGCCGCCATACAATTCCTGGTGCATAGAAATATGGTACGGGTGCAGTCGATGTTGATGTAGCATTCTCAACACCGACGTTTTTCAGATTACCGATTTGTCTGCTACTGACGTGCGGATTAGCCGCGACAGCAGCTAAAACACCTACTTGGGCATCATCATTTGTTGCAGGTCGTGGCTGACGTTTCACACGTGGCTGAACACTTCCTGTTTCCATAAATAACGTAACTACGCGGCGAACTGTCCAGACCCTTGGATGATGTCGTCCAGGATACCGAGCAGCATATATAGCACATGCCCGTTGGGCATTTTGATCGCAATAGCCATACATCAACACGATATCGACCTTTTCCGCATTTGGTAAACGGTCCATTTTAACAAGGGTAATGTATCACGAAGCAAATACCGTCCGCAGTGGCGGAACGTTACGTGATACCGCGTAGTTACACGTTTGTGACTATTTCAGCGCCATCTATCACAAAGCGAAAAAAATGGTCCAACTAAAACATTCATATTTCTTTACGTACTACACGTATATGTAAAAAAAATGGGGATTCCTACTTTAAAAAATGCAGTTGATATCCGTTTGACCTATTCCAGCGCCATCTAGCGGGCCAACCCTAGCGCCATCTGGTTTCCCCCTTCACGCTAGACGAGTTTCGTTCTTTGTAGTTTTTTCGTTTGATGTTTTCTTCTTGAGATATCTGGCCCGGTCACTATCAATGGACCACCCTGTATATAGACGCTAGCCAAGCCAGCAGGTATGCTGCTGTATTTTACCACTAACGTCACCTCTGCAGTCTACTCCATACATTAGACAGTGTCAGAACAGTGTTCTGTATAGTTGTGAGTACATTCTGTCGGAGCTAAGTGAATTCGAGTGTGGACAAACTGTTTGCGCTCGTATGGAGAGTGCTTCAATAACCGAGACTTCGGAAGTGTTTGGTGTTTCCTAAAGGAATCACATCGAAAGTCTATGCCTCGTACGGGGAAAGCGGAGAAAGATCGTCAACTCAGTCACAACGTGGTGGAAATTGCGTGTTGAGTGATCGGGATGGATGCAAAATAAGAGGACTTCAGATGCAAAGTGAGAAGAGAACTGTATGTCACACCAAAAAGGAGTTTCAAGGTGAACTAGAATTCCAAAACGACTCATCAGTGATGCAAATGCTCTTAAGAGCAAAACGTGGTACCAGAGCAAAAGAACCTTGCCTGTGCAGCAATGAAAAAAGTAATTTGCCAGCATGAATCTTGTTTCACACTTTTTATAACTTCTGTCTGAATTTTCCAGATTGAAACATGGCGGAGGTTCGGTGATGATTTGGGCTGCCACATCGTGGTAGTCCATGGGTACCAAGGTTACAGTGCAAGGTCTCATTACTACCAAGAATTATATGACCATTTTCCTGATCGGGTCGATCCCATGATACAAAGTTTGGCTCCCAATGGTGATCTACATCTACATGGATACTCTGCAAATGACATTTAAATGCCCGGCAGAGGGTTCATCGAACCATCTTCACAATTTTCTGTTATTCCAATATCGTATAGCGCGCGGAAAGAATGAACACATATATCATTCCGTATCAGCTCTGAACACCGTTATTTTATCGTGGTGATCGTTTCTCCCTATGTAGGTCGGTGTCAACGAAATATTTTCGCATTCGGAGGAGAAAGTTGGTGATACAAACTTCGTGAGAAGATTTCGTCGCATAGAAAAACGCCTTTGTTATGAAGATGCCCAGGCCAATTCCTGTATCATTTCAGTGACACTCTCTCCCATATATCGCTATAATACAAAGCATGCTCCCCTTCTTTGAACTTTTTTGATATACTCCGTTAGTCCTATCTGGTAAGGGTCCCACACTGCGCAACAGTATTCTAAAAGGGGACGGATAAGCGCAGTGTAGGCAGTCTCCTTAGTAGACCTGTTACATTTTCCAAGTGTTCTGCCAGTAAAACGCAGTCTGTGCTGAGCCTTCCCCACCAAATTTTCTGTATGTTCCTTCCAATTTAAGTTGCTTGTAATTGTAATTCCCAGGTATTTATTTAGATTTACGGCCTTTAGGTTTGACTGATTTATCGTGTAACGGAAGTTTAACGGATTCCTTTTGGAACTCATGTGGATGAACTCACACTTCTCGTTCTTTAGGGTCAACTTCCAATTTTCGCATCGTGCAGATATCTTTTCTAAATCGTTTTGCAATTTGTTTTGATTTTCTGATGACTTTATTAGTCGATAAAAGACAGCGTCACCAGAAAAAACCTAATACGGCTGCTCAGATTGTCTCCCAAATTATTAGTATCGAAAGGAACAGCAAAGGACCTATATCACTGACTTGGGGAACGCCAGAGATTACTTATGTTTTACTCGATGACTTCCCGTCAGTTACTATGAACTTCTCTGACAGGAAATCACGAATCCAGTCACATAACTAAAACGATATTACATAAGCACGCCATTTCACTACAAGCCGCTTGTGTGGTACGGAAATCCAAAAATACGTAGTCAGTCTGAAATCCCTTGTCAATAGCACTGAACACTTCATGCGAATAATGAGCTAGTTGTGTTTCACAAGAACGATGTTTTTTAATTCCATGTGAACTGTGTGTCAATAGACCGTTCTCTTCGGTATAATTCATAATGTTCGAGCACAATATATGTTCCAATGCTGCATATCGACGATAATGATATGGGCCTGTAATTTAGTGGATTACTACTACTACCTTTGTTGTATATTGGTGTGACCTGTGCAACTTCCGTTTGGGTACCGATATTTCGTAGAGCGAACTATTGTATATGATTGTTAAGTATCAAGCTAATGCATCAGCGTACTCTGAAAGGAACCTAGTTGGTATACAGTCTGGACAAGAAGACTTGCTTTTATTAAGTGATTTAAGTTGCTTCACTACTCCGAGGATATTTACTTCTACGTTACTCATGTTGTGTTCCTAAGCGGCAGGGACCCTGTGAACACAGATTCCATCGTCCAGTACTGGTTTTCTGAACTCTAAGATGTAACGTTCCATCTCCTCTGGCCACCAGAAATATCAATATTATGGAGCCTTTGTACTCTACGGACAAGGATGCGTGTTCGATATCCACTTTTAACATCCTCCCCTCTCCGAGACAAACAGAAGCTGTTTTGAATGCCAACGGTTTTTCTATATCATATTAGGTATGCTAGTGCGTTATCTTTTTGGTGTTTATATAGGATGCTCCTGTAGAACTTGTAGAGGGCACTGAGTAGACAATATTTTCAATTGGAACCCATGTCCGGAAACGTACCATTTACGTCGTACAGCTGTTTGAATTAGGTAGGTAGGTATGAAACAGGGTAGCGATGGTAGGGGTTGCTTACGTCGGATTGGCTGATGTCATTTGGCGCCTATCCTATGTGTCTGATCTGATTCGAGTCTCACGTGTCTATGAGTGTTGAAGCGAGATGGTTGAGTGTACGTTTGCTCAATACACCTACACGACCCTCCTATATGGCGAAACTCACGGTAACGGAAGAACTACTAGACGGTCTTGGCAAGATCATTAGCCACAATGTACGACACCATCGCATACTCTAAATTACGCAACGGCGTGAAAGGGATACCTTCACTGTCAGCAGACGTGACTGGTGCTCCAAGGAGACGCCGAACACCTGAACTGGAAGAGGCCGTATCGCATCACGTTGAAGAGAATCCGTCAAAGAGTTCAGGAGTGATTTCTTAGGATGTCAGTTAGTGGAACTGTAAAACAGGTGATGTACTGGATCACATTACTTGCAAATTACTTGTAAAAGAGGTCGCGTTGACACCATGTTTTCAAATGGTTGTAGAAGGTAAACTGTACGTTTCCGGACATGGGTTCCTGTTCATAATATTATGCACTCACTATCTTCCACAAGTCCTAGAAGTCTGTAACGGAATTTCCAAACATCCTGTATATTTCTGCCCATCGCTGTAGTATTTGAAAATTCACAGAAAAATCAAGTGATATCTTTTATTATCAATCATGGTACTGTCTATAAGTAAGTTATTTCACATGATCCTATAGAGACGGAAGTTCTGTGTATCATAGTTTGAGAGGATTCAGGAAGGTTGTTCGATATAGGAACATGAAACATGGGAGAATGATGGCTAGCATCCACTTCACGACGATGCACTTGCACACACCTCGCCCACTGAGAGGGAATTCCTGAAAAGAAAATAGATATGCTTTTTTATTCCAGTCTTTGATCACAAATGAATTCTTTAGACGATTACCGGTTTCAGTCTGTAATGACCATCTTCAGATCTAAAATGTATAAATATATACATCTTGTGAGCAGTGTGTCTTTTAACATAAAACAGCAATATGTATCACAATATACTGTCATAGACCATGGAAATGTACAGATAAAATTCCTATAAATCCTGTAAATTACTTATGAAAGGTAAAGTGTCTATATGACAGCTGAAAAAGAGCCAGATCAATGAACATAAGTAATTTATACGTTACCACAGGCAATGTATTACGCTATATTAACTGTTGACCATAAATTCACCATGAAAAGGGTCGGACTTATACTCTTCATATATTTTCTTTCAATAATTTTACGTGCATAACTGCATTCATCTTTTAATGTATCACAATTGGTTTCTATGATAGTCATCAATTTTAATGAATCTGCTACATGCATTTTATCTAATGTGCTTTTATCAGATTATGTTTTTGCGTAAATGATGACTACATATAAGCAAGCCCGCAGTAGAGACATCTAGGCGTAGGCAAACAAGTTTCTGGATGCTACTGTACCTCAGTAGCTAGTTGGCAATAATCACTATGTGGACGATGTGGCCTATTCTACACCATATTTCAAATCTGTGTGACGATGCTATGCTGAATATATTCATATGTTTTGACGATGCCATTATGGCCGTATCACTTTAGGACAGGGTGTAAAAAAGGTACGCTATACCATATTTTATCTGTACATTTCCGTGGTGTGTGACAGTATATTGTAATACATATTGCTGTTTTATGTTAAAAGACACACATCTCACTAGATGTATATATTTATGTATTTTAGATCTGAAGATGGTCATTACAGACTGAAACCGGTAATCGTCTAAAGAATTCATTTGTGATCAGAGAATGGAATAAAAAAGCATTTTACGGTACTGGATCACTGTTTGTATACGCGATTATGTCGCAGTTGGTGAAAAGAAATAGATAAATAAAAAAAACTTACAAATGTCTGTCACCAATTTTACTCGTCTGATCTAGGTCCATGCGAGTGCTTTCAGTACACGAAATTGACATTGTTCCCTGCAACTGTTGAGCCGTGGCGGGACTGGTGCCAGGGCTATCTTTGGCTTAGGCACTGTCGATTCCCTCTGGCAGAAGTTTGTCTTTGGAGCCTGGGCCGGCTGAGGATAGCGGGCAGTACGGAGTGGAAAAGGAACAACGTTTGGCACGGCACGCATAAGTGGACATACGTATTAGCGAGACGTTGGAGAGGCGACAGCGAGCGCGGTGTGCCCGAGTACGGGCGGCAGTTGGCGTTAGATCGTACTGGGGTCAGTAACAGCGGGCCGGCGCTGTGGCCTCTTGGCAACCTCGTGAAGCTAGGCATGTGCTCGCTTCCGTGAAGGAACACGCTGTTACTATCGGACTAAGCAACGTCTAGTGTCTTCGCCACATCGATCCAGCAGTTGGCATCAAGTTAAGTGATTCAAGTCCTACCAACGATTAGTGAAATACACTCCTGGAAATGGAAAAAAGAACACATTGACACCGGTGTGTCAGACCCACCATACTTGCTCCGGACACTGCGAGAGGGCTGTACAAGCAATGATCACACGCACGGCACAGCGGACACACCAGGAACCGTGGTGTTGGCCGTCGAATGGCGCTAGCTGCGCAGCATTTATGCACCGCCGCCGTCAGTGTCAGCCAGTTTGCCGTGGCATACGGAGCTCCATCGCAGTCTTTAACACTGGTAGCATGCCGCGACAGCTTGGACGTGAACCGTATGTGCAGTTGACGGACTTTGAGCGAGGGCGTATAGTGGGCATGCGGGAGGCCGGGTGGACGTACCGCCGAATTGCTCAACACGTGGGGCGTGAGGTCTCCACACTACATCGATGTTGTCGCCAGTGGTCGGCGGAAGGTGCACGTGCCCGTCGACCTGGGACCGGACCGCAACGACGCACGGATGCACGCCAAGACCGTAGGATCCTACGCAGTGCCGTAGGGGACCGCACCGCCACTTCCCAGCAAATTAGGGACACTGTTGCTCCTGGGGTATCGGCGAGGACCATTCGCAACCGTCTCCATGAAGCTGGGCTACGGTCCCGCACACCGTTAGGCCGTCTTCCGCTCACGCCCCAACATCGTGCAGCCCACCTCCAGTGGTGTCGCGACAGGCGTGAATGGAGGGACGAATGGAGACGTGTCGTCTTCAGCGATGAGAGTCGCTTCTGCCTTGGTGCCAATGATGGTTGTATGCGTGTTTGGCGCCGTGCAGGTGAGCGCCACAATCAGGACTGCATACGACCGAGGCACACAGGGCCAACACCCGGCATCATGGTGTGGGGAGCGATCTCCTACACTGGCCGTACACCACTGGTGATCGTCGAGGGGACACTGAATAGTGCACGGTACATCCAAACCGTCATCGAACCCATCGTTCTACCATTCCTAGACCGGCAAGGGAACTTGCTGTTCCAACAGGACAATGCACGTCCGCATGTATCCCGTGCCACCCAACGTGCTCTAGAAGGTGTAAGTCAACTACCCTGGCCAGCAAGATCTCCGGATCTGTCCCCCATTGAGCATGTTTGGGACTGGATGAAGCGTCGTCTCACGCGGTCTGCACGTCCAGCACGAACGCTGGTCCAACTGAGGCGCCAGGTGGAAATGGCATGGCAAGCCATTCCACAGGACTACATCCAGCATCTCTACGATCGTCTCCATGGGAGAATAGCAGCCTGAATTGCTGCGAAAGGTGGATATACACTGTACTAGTGCCGACATTGTGCATGCTCTGTTGCCTGTGTCTATGTGCCTGTGGTTCTGTCAGTGTGATCATGTGATGTATCTGACCCCAGGAATGTGTCAATAAAGTTTCCCCTTCCTGGGACAATGAATTCACGGTGTTCTTATTTCAATTTCCAGGAGTGTACAATGACGATTGGTCTTGAGGCAGCAAAGCGTTGCAAGGACTGTCATGTGATATTTCTGGCCTCTTATTAAGTGTGTGCTTCGCTCCTTAATAGTATTGTTCTTACTTCAGCTGCCAGGTGTGTAAAACATTGATACGTGTGCGCAGCCTTGCCGAACGATCTATATTCCGTGTCTAAAGATTGCCGTGTAGTACCTTACAGGCCCACATAAGGTGGTCCATGTGATGGTTGGGATTTAATGTGCCAGTTCTGTTTTCATAATTCGTGTACGTGGTTCTGCTTAAAGCAGGGGCGGGGAAACGTTGCACGCGGCTCATGAGCACACAGCGCTGCAAGTGTGCTGCTCGCGTGGAATCGTCGACAGGGGCAGTGGCGACAGCCAGCAGGTTGCGGCAGTGTAGTACCAGGCTAAGATGCGGACGCTGAAGCGAAGCGACCACTACGTAGTGAACGTTGTATTTCAATAACCGGAAAATGCAGAGTGAATCAAGGAAATGGAGAATTGGAGATTTGCTATCTTTTAAAAAGGAATGGGAGAATCATTTCTTTCTCTGTGCAAAAATGTGAAAATTGGAAATTTATAATATGTGACAGTATTCTGGCAGGTCAGCGGAAGTTTAATATTGAACGCCATTATAATAAATTTCAGTATGTTGCCGTTCTTGGTGCAATAAAAGAGGAATTTCGGAATTTCTCAAGCGATTTGGGGATATATCTTACTTATCCCAAGGTTTTGAATAATTCTCGAGACAATCTGCTGTTTCTGTAGATGATATTCATCCCAGTTTGCAAATGGAATTAATAGATCTACAGCGTAACTCTCGTCTGAGAGACAAGTTCCTTTCGGCAAGACGTGTAATAGATTTTTATCACGACTTTCCACAGCAAGAGTTTCCTCGTCTCCATCGTGAAGCCATGAAGATAATGTCAATGTTTCGCTCGACATACGTTTGTGAGAGAGCAAACATCAGTAATGAAAATTTACGAGCCGGCCGCGGTGGTCTAGCGGTTCTGGCGCTGCAGTCCGGAACCGCGGGACTGCTACGGTCGCAGGTTCGAATCCTGCCTCGGGCATGGGTGTGTGTTATGTCCTTAGGTGAGTTAGGTTTAAGTAGTTCTACGTTCTAGGGGACTTATGACCTAAGATGTTGAGTCCCATAGTGCTCAGAGCCATTTGAACCATTTTGAAAATTTACGTAACTGTTTGCTTTTGTCTGTATGTAGAAATTTTGTTGCAGACATTAAACGTATTGTAAACTCCACCTGTGATAATTAAATAAAACGTGTCGTAGGTAATAGGTACTCTTTGAAACCACGATTACTTTCAAGCACTCCTACTAACCTTATTCCTTCATTCAATAAAGCAGGCCAGGAAACAAGACGCATTACAAAGGAAGAAGCGGTGAGACGGTATGGCGGCGAGGGGAGAGAAGCGGGTGGCCAGCTTGCCCCTGTGTGCGCGCGAAACACCTGTTAACTGCACACGTGCATGCGCACCGCACACGTGCAGAATTCCTGCCCGCCCCTGGCTTAAAGGAATGAAATCAGTTTTATTATTGTCAATTTTATCGAAGTAGTTTTCTGTATAAGCTTGAGTGTTAAGGTGAAGGAAGGGTTGTTAGGTTCCCTGTTGTCGCTTCCGATTTATGTTTCAGAGATCGGAAGCAGTGGGCCACCGAAGTGCAGAGCCTCCCCTTTTAAATTACTAGCGGGTGTACGGGCGGTGGACTTCGCCTGAGCTCGCGTGTGCTGTTTGGTTCCTATTTCGGTGTTCTAAACATGGTGAAAGTAGAAACGGAGTCCACATCTTAATTCGAAGACAAGTAATCAGTCTCCTCCACCGTTCGTGGCCAAGTCGCGGCCTCACAATCTCGGGCCTCAGTTATAGTACAAGTTGCCGTTTTCTAAAACTTGTGGTGGCTCTGCAAGGTCGCCTGGGTTAAATGTTTTAAGTATTTGCCTTAAGAATTTTGAGGGATTTCTAGAAGAATGTGTCTTAATTGAAACCGTTTTCTGCCTGCCGGAGTGGCCGTGCGGTTCTAGGCGCTACAGTCTGGAACCGAGCGACCGCTACGGTCGCAGATTCGAATCCTGCCTCCGGCATGGATGTGTGTGATGTCCTTAGGTTAATTAGTTCTGAGTTCTAGGCGACTGATGACCTCAGAAGTTAAGTCGCATAGTGCTCAGAGCCATTTGAACCATTATGAAACCGTTAACTAAAATTGTGGTGCAATTCAGCCTTAGTGGCGTATGTCAATTTTGATGGGGAAATAACTGGGTTATTATTGATCAAACTGTCTATAACCTTGTAAAGTTGTTTGGTAATATCTCGCCCGGGAGGGGCGGTTTTCAACCTATGTGGAAATAATAATTGATTTCCTGCCGAGTGGCGCTTTTTTAAGTGTTTGCAAAGACATTAATTCGCTTGTGGTTTCATATAACAAGCAGTTTGTAAAATTGGCATGAGTGGCGGGTTTTTAAATGTTTTTAAAGAGATTAATTCATTTGTGGTTTTATATAACAAGCAGTTTGTAAAGTTTGCCTGAATGGCGTTTCTGAAACAAATTATTATCTGATTTATGATTTAAATTCTCTTAATGATTTATCTATGATGCAAATAAATATGTTGAAGTGAAATGGTCACTGTATGGGTCAAGTCCTTCCACTCCCTTTATATTAAATGTTGAGGAAATTGCAGTTCAAAATAGAAGAAAAACGTTCCAACTGTGCTTCGAATTTATCACTGTTGTGATAATTTTGCTTGTAGTTGTCCGGCAGAATCGAAAGTGCACCAGAAAATCTGTTCGCGGACGCCATTTCGCTGGTAAATTTTTGACACAAGGAGTGCCGCCTACTCCGCCGCCAGCGCGCAGTGTCTCTCAGTGTGGCGAACTGCAGTTAGACGGAGTGGGTCGAGGGCCGAACACTCCGGGCTTGGAAGTGTCGGGTGGAGCGCGGAATAGCGGCACGGTCAGCTCTGCCACACGCCCTCCCTCCGCCCCCCTCCTCCTCACCCACCCACGCCGCAACGGCCACCCCGCCAACAATTGTCCGTCGACCAGTGTGGGCAGAGTTCATAAATCACCCAATCCGGGCACTCTGGCTGCGCGCTAATGGAGCCGGCGGCCGCCTCCCTTATGCGTTGCTAGCGGGGCGGTCGAATATTTTGTGAGCAACGGGAAAGACTGAGTGAGTGGACGACATCTACGAGTCCCCGACTCTCTCCAATTCTCAGCCCTGACAGCCGTCTGTTACGCCTCCGCACCAAGGGGGATACAACTCCCCACTCACGAGCCAATATCGACCTAGCGATGGCACCATCGTCCCACAGTAACCTAGCCATCCCAAACCTTGATTGCCGTTCTTTAATTAAGCCGAGAAGGAATCGAATAATGAACGTAGACGAAGGTTTTGAAAACAAAGAGACTGGGAAAACTGGCATACAAACACACACTCCCCCTTTATTGCTGTACAATTCATCTCTTCCCGTCTCTCTCTATATCTCTTTCTATTTCTCCCATTTTTCCTGTAACGTAACGAAAGCTGACGCCGCACACAAAAAGCGCTCATTTAAAACGCATGTGTGATCCATGTTTTTGCCACCCCACGTAAGCACGCATAGAGCGAAAGGGGTTGTGAGGTATGCATATTATTTTGGTTACTTTGTAAATTCTGTTTATTATGTAAGTGTGCGTAGCTCACATAGAACAAAACCATATGGCTGAATAATCTTTGACTGTTGCTGCATTATCTTTGTGTCGCTACACGGCCTCTGCCTGAGCGCACAAGCAAAATTACACGCAATGTAAGTTGAGCAGTGTTGAGTAGCAGATATATTTTGAAGAATGCTCAGGAATTGCCTTTATGTGATATGAGATTGAACTGGAGTATGAATATTTTTAGTGCAATTATGGAGAGATAAAGTGAGTAGATTACTCTACACCTACATCTAAATACATACTCCGCAATCCACCATACGGTGCATGGCGGAGTGTACCTCGTACCACAACTAGCATCATCTCTCCCTGTTCTATTCCCAAACAGAACGAGGGCAAAATGACTACCTATATGCCTCTGTACGAGCCCTAATCTCTCTTATCTTATCTTTGTGGTCTTTCCGCGAAATGTAAGTTGGCGGAAATAAAATTGTACTGCAGTCAGCCTCAAATGCTGGTTCTCTAAATTTCCTCAGTAGCGATTCACGAAACGAACGCCTTCTTTCCTCTAGAGACTCCCACCCGGGTTCCTGAAGCATTTCCGTAACACTCTAGCAGCCCGCCTTTGAATTGCTTCTATACCCTCCCTCAATCCGACCTATAGGGATCCCAAACCCTCGAGCAGTACTCAAGAAAAGGTCGTATTAGTGTTTTATAAGCGGTCTCCTTTACGGATGAACCACATCTTCACAAAATTCTACCAATGAACCGAAGACGACTATCCGCCTTCCCCACAACTGCCATTACATGCTTGTCCCACTTCATATCGCTCTGCAGTGTTGCGCTTAAATATTCAGTCGACGTGACTGTGTCAAGCGCTACACTACTAATGGAGTATTCAAACATTACGGGATTCTTTTTCCTGTTCATCTGCATTAATTTACATTTATCTATATTTAGAGTTATCTGCCATTCTTTACACCAATCAGAAATCCTGTCCAAGTCATCTTGTATCCTCTTACAGTCACTCAACGACGCTGGCCGGTGTGGGCGTGCGGTTCTAGGCGCTTCAGTCTGGAACATCGTGACCGCTACGGTCACAGGTTCGAATCCTGCCTCGGGCATGGATGTGTGTGATGTCCTTAGGTTAGTTAGGTTTAAGTAGTTCTAGGGGACTGATGACCACAGATGTTCAGTCCCATAGTGCTCAGAGCCATTTGAACCATTTGAATCACTCAACGACGACATCTTCCCGTACACCACAGCGTCATCAGCAAACAGCTGTACATTGCTATCCACCCTATCCAAAAGATAATTTATGTAGACAGAAAACAGCAGCGGACCTACCACACTTCCCTGGGGCATTCCAGATGATACCCTCACCTCCGGTGAACACTGACCATCGAGGACAACGTACTGTGTTCTATTACTTAAGAAGAGTTCGAGGCACTCACAACCAACCAATCCCATATGCTCGTACCTTAGTTAGGAGTCAGCAGTGGGGCACTGAGTCAAACGCTTTCCGGAAGTCAAGGAATATGGCATCCGTCTGATACCCTTCATCCATGGTTCGCAAGATATCATGTGAAAAAAGGGCGAGTTGCGTTTCGCACGAGCGATGCTTTCTAAAGCCGCGCTGATGCATGGACAGCAACTTCTTTGTCTCAAGGAAATTCATTATATTCGAACTGAGAATATGTTCGAGAATCCTGCAACAAACCGATGTTAAGGATATTGGTCTGTAATTTTGAGGATCCGTCCTTCTACCCTTCTTATATACAGGCGTCACGTGCGCTTTTTTCCAGTCGCTCGGGACTTTACGTTGGGCAAGAGATTCGCGATAAATGCAAGCTAAGTAAGGAGCCAATGCAGTAGAGTATTCTCTGTAAAACCGAATACCATCAAGACGTGGCGATATATTTATATTCAGCCCATTCAGCTGCTTCAAAACCCCAGGGATGTCTATCACTATGACCTCCATACGGGAATCTGTACGAGACTCAAACGGCGTTATGTTTATACGATCCTCCTGCGTGAAAAATTTCTCAAATGCTAAATTTATAATTTCAGCTTTCGTTTTGCTGTCTTCCGTTGCCAGGCCAGACTGATCAGTGAGTGACTGGATAGAAGCCTTCGACCCGCTAACCGATTTTACGTAAGACCAGAATTTCCTTGGGTTTTCAGCAAGATCTTTTGTAAGGTATGACGGTTGTAGTGGTTGTATGCTTCGCGCATCGCTCTTTTTACAGCAGCACGAATCTCTAATAACTTTTGCCTGTCCTCATTCTCCCGATCTTTCTTGTATAGCGAGTGCAACTGTTTTTGCTTCCTGAGCATTCTCCGAATTGCGCTGTTAAACCACGGTGGGTCTTTTCCGTCCGTAACCCACTTTTTCGGCACATACTTGTCCAATGCGTGATATACAATGTGTTTAAAATTGGCCCATAATACTTCCACGTCCATCGTACCGGAAGTAAATGAAGTCGATTCATTTACTAAGTGGGATGCTAAGAACTGATTATCTGCTCTTTCAAGTAAGAATACTCTCCTAGCCTTCCTGACCGACTTTTTAACTTTCGTAACCATAGTCGTAATGACAACATCATGATCACTAACCCCTGTCTCAACACTGACACCGTCGATGGGGTCTGGTCTGTTCGTGGCTACCAGATCTAAAATATTTCCATTACGCGTTGGCTGTCGATTTAGCTGCTCAAGATAGTTTTCGGATAATGTGTTCAAAAGTAATTCACACGGCGGCTTGTCTGTACCACCTGTAATGAATCCATAGATATCCCAGTGTACACTAGGTAGGTTGAAGTCGCCTCCAACTAATACAGTATGACTCGGGTACTTATTTGTGAGTTTTCCTGCAACGTTCACAGGCTGGGGTAAGCACGCAATTGAGTCGCTTTGTTCTGTGTTGTTGAGATTATTATGATGAGGTAGGATTCATATACAGTATATATTGCTGTGATAGGAAGATGAGTATCCCCTTGCTTAAAGTTATTTGTTAACGTCATGTTACGTAAATAGTATTGTGAACATTCAGTTGATTTTTAAACCATTGCTCTTGCATATAGAGTTTCATTTGAATTTTGTCAGATGTCATTTCTTACTAGTTCAAATTCCCACCATTCATTTAGTTTCTCATGTAAGCATGCACACTGCACTTTGTGGTACAGAATATTCAATCATAGTTTGATATTGCTACTTTGCTGCTGTATCCTGTGCGCTGTTTGCGAAAAATCTGCAGAAACCTTTGTCAGTCAATGAAGTAAGTGAAAATGCAGTTCAGGTCTAGGAATTTATTTGCAAGTTCAGTTTGTAACGCTGGAAATACATATCCTCCTATATCCATCTATCGTACTATAAATTTTTTCCTTATTTTGTTACTTGAAGACACACACACACACACACTATATATATATATATATATATATATATATATATATATATATATATATATATATAGATGTCGATGTATAATTGGTTTGTTTTGAAAATACTATTTGTATTTTTAAGCTGGATCTTGCCTAGGGAAAACTATGCTATCGAACGATTACATCGATAGGTCATGTGGAGAACCAAAGTGTTTAGGATCTTTGGTAGTGTTAACTCTGCCACGTGGAGCGCGGGCAGAGGGGCGTCTGGTTGGAGTAGGGCAGTGGAGCAGGTGTGTTGTGTGACGCTCCTGCGAGTTGCCGCGCCTTTGCGGTTTGGCAGCATGTAACTGCGCTCGACTTGCTATGATAGTTTCTGACATGATATCGTGGACTGCAAGCATTAGCTGGCGCACATCAAGAGCCCGTTTCGCCTGGTGACAGTGTCGAGAAGAAGGTGCACCAACATCCAGCTCCTGCAACAGCGACAGCTGACAATGAGTGACTGTCGCCACCTCCTCGACCGACGGCTTCAAAGCTTCAATCAATCAACAAGGAAGTCTGGAAGCACGTAAAGTTTTAGAACTGTATGGCAGACCTCAGCTTTTAAAACTGTCACATCACAAAATTACAGCAACTTAGCGTGAAACTTTGTTGCTCATTGTCCCAATTGCATTACCAAGCAGGGTATCTTCCTTTTCTGGAATGAACCCGAGTCTCGTTGAAATTCAAACGCCAGCATTAAAGTAATATCATTCCATTTCACTGCTTTAATTTCAAAGTTCAGTTAAGGTATTCATAGCTGGCTACAATATTTAGATTACACAAGCACAAATTAAGAGTGCGAGTTTTGTTACCAAATTTTAGCTTACCTGTGACTAGAGCTCAGCTTGGTACGTACTAAATTTTAATACTGTTAATTGTTCAGAATCATTTAATTCAAGTTCATAGTTAAATCTCTTATTTCTAAATTGCGTAGATTTAAGTAGCTTTTGAAATGATTGTTGAGGTAGCCCAAGACTAACCTTATTTTACTGAATTTCGATGTGCTTCCGAAACAAAGCTCACTATTAATTTCAGTCACTAAATTAACATTTAATTTTGCTGTTTTATTAATTCTTTTGCTAAATTGAGTCAGAGTGTAGCGAAATTTGTTACTTCTGACGAACATTCAGTTTTCACACGACACGTGTCAACCTTCAGTTGCCACGCTTTTAGTACTAATTATATGTGCAATCACCTTTCTTTTTCAGTTATTATAGTAGTTGTCCATAGGACTGGCGACCATAATTTTCCACACATCTCAAATATCTAATTAACACCAGTTAGTTGTTAACGTAACGACCGCACATTTACTTTCTTTATTAACTTTACCCCTTTTCAGAATTAATTTCCACCAGTTTCATTTGCATTTTTCCTTTCATTTAGATGTAAACCTTTCCTCCCTCTTTACCGACAGATTAACTTCGGTGACGATTGCTTTTCCCAAATTTCCATTAGGTACAAGTGGTTTAAATTTTACTGTCATTAAAGTCGATAAGTGAGGGGGAGGTTACAAGCTGTGCATTTATTTCAGAAGACAGGATATATTCACAGTAGCAGCGCGTTTTTATAGAATTTATTATCTTCAATTTGTAGACTGTGCTGAGCAAATCATATTGCTGTTTTTGTAGTCTTCAGCCCTAAGACTGATTTGGTGGAGTTCTCCATACTGCCCTATCCTGTACAAGCCTTTGCATCTCTGAATAACTACTACAACCTACGTCCTTCGGGATCTGCTAACTGAATCCATCTCTTTGTCTCCTTCTGCCGCCTTCACCTGTCACATTTCCCTCCAGTATTAAATTGGTCACCCTTCTCCTAATCGGGTTGTTCTACAAATTTATTTTCTTCTCATTAGTTACTTGATCTACCCATCTAATCTTCTGCATTCTTCTGTATCTTCTATTCTCTTCATGTGTAAACCGTTTACCGTCCCATCTCTCACACCCATACAAGGTTACACTCCTTACAAATACTTTGGCGAAAGACTTTCTGACACTTAAATCAATTTTCGATGTTAACAACATTCTCTTCTTCAGAGATGATTTTCCTACCATTGTAGTCTACATTTATATCCACACTACTTCGGCCATTATTAGCTATTTTGCTGCCCAAAGAGCAAAACTCATCTACTACTTTAAGCGACTCGTTTCCTAACCTAATTCCCTCAGCATCACCTGGTTTAATTCTATTACATTCCATTATTCTTGGCTTGCTTTAGGTGATGGATTCCGTTCAGCTGTTCTTCCAAGTTCTTTGCTTTCTCTGACAGAATTACAATTTAATGGTCAAACTTCAAAGTTTTTATTTCTTCTTCCTGGAATTTAATTCCTATTCCAATTTTCTCTTTAGTTTCCGTTACTGCTTGCTCAATGAACATATTAAATACCATCAGGGAATTCTACAAACTTGCCTTACACAAACTACTTCCTTTTCATGCCCTTCGACGTTATAGCTGCCGTCTGGTTTCTGTACAAGTTGTAAATAGAACTTCACTTCCTGTATTTTACCCTTGCTACCTTCAGAATTTCAGAGATTATTGAAACCAACATCGTCAAAAGCTTTCTTGAAGTCTACAAAAGCTACAAACACAGGTCTGACCTTCCTTAACACATCTTCTAAGAGAAGCCACTGGGTAGATATTGCCTTGTGTGTTCCTACATTTTTCCAGAATAAAAACTTATCTCCGCAGAGGTCGGCCTCTACCAGATTTTCCACTGTTCTCTAAATAATTCATGTTAGTATTTTGCAACCGTGACATATTAAAATGTTAGCTCGGTAATATTCACACTTGCAGTACCTGCTGTCTTTAGAATTAGAATTATGATATTCTTGTTGTAATCTGATGGTTTGTCGCCTGTATCATACATCTTGCACACCAGATGGTGTAGATTTACATGGCTGGCTCTCCCAAGGCTATCAGTAGTTCTAACAAAATGTCGTTTACTTCCAGGGCCACGTTTCCACTTACGTGTTCCAGTGCTCTGTCAAATTCTTCTCGCAGTATCATCTCTTTCATCTCATCTGCATCTACGTCCTGTTCTGTCTCTATAATACTGCCTGCAAGTTTATCTCCTTTGTATAGACCCTCTAGATAATACTTCCACCTATCAGCTTTCCAATCTTTGCTTGGCACTGGTTTTCCATCTGAGCTCTTTACGCTCAAACAGTTGCTTCTCTTTTCTCCAAATTTCCCCTTTAACTTCCCTATAGGCGGTACCTACTTTTCTCCTAGCTATATATGCTTCTAAATCATTACATTTGTCCTCTAGTCATTACTGCTTAGCCATTTTGCACTTCCTATCGAGCTCTTTTTTTAGACGTTTGTATTTCTTTTCATCTGCTTTATTTACTGCACTTTTATATTTTTTTCCTTGCATTAATTAAATTCAGTATCTCCTGTGTAGTCCTCGGATTTCGACTTGGCCTTGTCTTTTTACCTATTTCATCCTGTGCTGCCTTCACTATCTCTGAAATCTACCCGTTTATCGTCTACCGTATTCCTTTTCCCTGTTCTTGTCAAATATTTCCTAATGCTCTCGCTGAAATTCTCAACATCATCTGGTTCTTTCAACTTACTAGGTCCCATATCGTAACCTCCTACCTTTTTTTCCATTTTTCAGTTTTAATCTGCAGTTCGCAATGAATAAATTTTGGTCAGAATCTACATCGAGCCTGGAAATTTCCTACAAATATGTGTATTTCACGCGAAGTGATAGTGAGGAGAACTTAATTTAAAAAGATTTAGTTCACTGCAGCACGTTGTCACGTACTGCTAAACATAAAGCTTGAGCTAGTTTCATCTGAAGTTGAAGTCTTCACAGGCTGCAAACAGTAGATAGATTAACACAGGTTTCACCACGCAGCGTAAAACTGAATGTCTTTCGGATCGACGAAAATGAGGACCTGGCAAATGTTTTTTTTTGTGTGTGTGTAAACTAGTGCTGCCACAAGGTTTCAGTGTGCAGTTTGTCAGTAAAAAGATAACTCATAAACTTACAATGTAGTTTGTAGGTTGTGAATGACCACAAGAAAGGGGGCTGTCTTTAAACATGGATAGTTGTATATTCTACTTGCAAAACTGAATAAAAGCAATTGTCTTTGTAACGAGCAAGCCAGTGTGAAGTCGGAAATGCTTTATAATGGAGACGCACCAGTGCCAAAGGGTCATTAGTATCTCAGTCACAGGCAGTTCGTGATTGGGAGCTATCAACTGTAATCGCAAGACCACCGCTGTTGACACAGATTTCCACAAGGAAAACGTATTTCTTAACAGAAAAATTAAGTAGATAATTATTCTGCATCACCCTACAATGAATTTTCACATAATGCTTTTAGAATTTACAATGCATGTTGTATGTCCACATGCCAAGAGTTTTTATTAAGGGCCGATTTAAGTAAATTTAATATTGTTTTTGAGATACTGTGTATTGTAATGTGTTACTGTGGAGAACTGCGTATTTTTGCGTAATTTGACTAAATGAAAAATTATAACTGCGTAGACTTCGGTGTCCAGAGTCATCTGACATGAAAGTTTTCTCTGTATAGTACCGTGTCATAGTATAAACGACTGTTACCGGAAAACCAACGTTTCGGCCACAGTCACAGTGGCCTTCTTCCGGATATACTTTCCAGAAGAAAGCAACTGTAACCGTGGTCGATACGTTGGTTTTCAAGTAACACTGTTTCCATTATAACGTGATATCATACTCAGAAAATTTTATGCCAACTGCGTAGTTGTTTGTTGCATGTAGTGTTAAAGCTGTTTAGTGTACTAGGCACGACGCTCACACATTATCTGAGTTCGTAGCCAGCGCCAAAGTGTCATTAATGCCATGTCACGGATTGCGCGACCCCTCTCGCTGGAGGTTCGAGTCCTCCCTCGTGTATGAGTGTGTGTGTTGTTCTTAGCACAAGTTAGTTTAAGTAGTGTGTATAAGTCTAGGGACCGATGACCTCAGAATTTTAGTGCCTTAGGAATTCACACACATTTGAATATTTTATAATCGGTGTCCCAGTCGCAGGCACAGTTTTGGCGTTCAATTTGACAATAATGCTGGAGAGAGGTTGTTATGCGGCGTACGGGCCCTGCCGAGGATCAACGACACTGAGTTTTACGCAGTGTGTTGAGCCCTGTCCTACCCTATCCTTTATGGATGATGGTAGCTGTTGGCTGACTGAGAGAACTTCAACTTTAGATGAAACGAGCTAACATTTTACGTTTTGCTATGTGTGACAACGTGCTGCGGAGAACCAAAGCTTTCTTTAAATTTAAACTCTCGCGCACTAGTAGCGCTGATGAGCAACTAAAACCACTATATTTTACAGCTTTAGTAACACTTTTCAATGACATAACATTCATTTAATGGACTTCAGTCTTCGATTTTCGTGAAGTTAGGGCGCTTTTGGTCTTTGGGCTTCCACTTGCTTGGTAAGTTCGTTGCGTTCAGATTTGCGCTATTGCTAGCTATACATGCTAGCTAAGTTTCACAAGCAAATTAAACTTCATTTAATAAGATAATCTTTGTTTAATTTCAATCATAATTGCATATAGCCTTTACGTACTTCACGATCCTATTTTATATTCAGTTGGCAAATGATTCACTATTTTGCACTTCTCATTAACTCAAGCAAAATCTAGGGATTATTCATCCAAGCCAGCCAAAGGATGATAAATAGATACATGTGTTCGATGCTAAATTTTTACTAGTTTGCATGTTCATCCGATCCTCTGCTACTTTCAGCACTGATTTTATTTAAATTTATCCATGTTATATGGATGTTGTTTGAGGTCTGCGACTGTATGATAGGATTATTTGGAATAATATATACTGCTGCAGTCGCTTTTAACTAATATTTTATTAGCATAATTCATTTTGGCAGATGCTGCCATCATCAGGTGCATTATACAGTTACTTATACAGCAGCTGATAGGTTATGTACATTAGCTGTGTGCGCCAGTGGGGTTAAGAGTCGAAAAACAAACCTGTGTCGAAGGATAAATCTGTTACAGTGTGTACGTTAAGTGGATAGCATGATTAGGTAATATATTAATACATTTACTTACATTTCTGTTGGCGATTTCATTTTCTAGACGAAATTAAAAACATTAACGTTCCCCATTCTGCCCAACTTGTATCACTTGATATTACAAACCTATACACTAACATTCCCATCCCCAAAACACTCAAAATCAGGTCAAACCTCATAAAACATCTAAAACTGTTATTGCCCGAAATTATTGTAATCATGGACCTCCTTGAACCAGTACTAAACTACAACTATTCTACATTTAATAATAAAATCTACATGCAACATATTGGTCTTGCAATGGGCTCAACCATAGCTGGTATAATTGCCAAGATATATATTAAATACCTTGAGCAAAAAACTCTTGCTACAAAATCAAGCTCTATGGATAAAATCATTTACTATAAACGCTATGTTGATGATACATTACTCCTGGTAGATGGGGACTCAAACGATATTAACGACATACTCGACACTCTCAATAAAAAGAATAGAAATATAAAATTCACAGTGGAATATGAGATCATCAATTTCCTTGATCTAAACATCAGTAAAGAAAACAACTCACACATCTTCAAGGTTTACAGAAAGCCAACAGCAACAAATACCACCATAGACAGCTCATCCTGTCACCCACCAATACACAAACTTGCTGCATACAGAGCACTAGTTAACAGAGACAATAATATAACAATGGATAAATATGCACATCTAGATGAGCGCAGCACAATAAAACAAATAGCTTTAGAAAATGGCTATGATGAAGTATTAATTGATAACCTTAAGCAAAAAAGTAAAAATCAATAATAAACCACCCTCCATACATGAAATGAAAAGGAAACAAACGGCTTGCATCCCTTTCACAGGCTAACTCTCCTACAAAATTGCAAACATTCTCAGACTTCCAACACACAACAAACAGCAACACACACTGAGACACAATATATATACACGGATATACGCTCACAATCACGAATCTACAAAATAGTATGTAACACCCGCAGATCCATTTTTATAGGCCAAACTGGGAGAGACTTCCAAACAAGATATAATGAACACATAAATGCTTACCACTCTAACAATTACAATAGATCGGCAACTGCCAGCCACAAAAAGGACACAGGCCACCCATTCCCTGATACTGCGAATGAACTTCGTATATTACATAAAAAGAATAAGGGACACCAAATGGACTTATATGAAAAACTGAAATCTTCATTCATGGCGCAGCACATGGAGATGTATTATTAAATGATAAGCTTGAAAGTAGTAATGTTAACTTCTTCAAAAACTTCTCCATCATTAAATGTTTATTTCATTGACAGAATAGTTTTTATTAAGTATCCATGTAACATTCTCCATATTGTCAATACATCTAGATAACAGTCTTCAGGTATATATATTACTGTGTTTGAAATTGCAGGTAGTTTAACTTAGATTTTATAACTCTCTGGAAAGATGTCAATAGTCTTTGAAATTGTAAGTAGTTTATGTTAGATTTTAAAACTCTTTAGAAAGATGTGAACGGATGTTAGTGAAAATGCTAAGTTGTGATTTACCTGTTACTGTGCTCTGAGTGTCAGAAAACGAAATCTCCAACACAACTGTAAGTAAACGTATTAATATAATGCATAATCATGCTACTCACATAATGTACACACTGTAACAGATGTATCCTTCCACACAGGTTTATTTTTCGATTCTGAACGCCACTGGCACACACCGCTAATGTACATAACGTATCAGCTGATGGATATGTAACTGTATAAAGCACCTGGTGATGGCAGCATGCTGCCAAAATGCAGTGTGCTAATAAAATATTAGTAAAAAGTTAATGCACCAGTATATATTATTCCACATAAACTGATTTTATTAGTCGAGACGGAGCTCAAATCCCAGTGTTTCTGTCCCCCCTCCCCCTCTTTCTCTGTGCCCCCTTTCATCTTCCTCCACCTCTTTCTGTGTGTGTGTGTGTGTGTGTTGTGCTTCCAATACTAGCCCTCTCCCCATATGATCTATTTACGTCAGGAATGTCAGCATCGCAGTGATTGATGGATCTCTAATGGAACTTCCCTCTCTCCAGAGCTTGGTTGTTCCGGTGTTGCATAGAAAGTAACCGATATTTTTCCTAAAATATTCGCCACAAATAATACTACTTCTGTTGCCTTTTTGGAATGATGAAACGTTGATAAAGCTGTGTCTACATCCCTCACCACCTGGAAATGTATAAACGTTTATGCTGTGTGGCTGTCACGTGACCATAGCCCAGATATTACGACTGAAAATTAAGCAGCATGTTGAACCCATACGTGATACACAAGCCCTGGTAGTCTTGATGCGAAGCTTGTTTCGGAGCCATTGTTGGTGTGAGAAGTGGCAGCTTTGTGTACAAAATTTCCCACTCTGTTCATCCACATATCACTCAAACATTTTATCATTTGTCCATCCTAGAATAAGGTGTACGCACGGTAAGTATAGTATCTTTATTAGCTATCTTTCTATGTTACAGTTTTAAAAGTGAGCAGTGTCAAAAACAGAGCAATATTGTCGCTGATGGAGGGGATTCACGAAACTGAATTAAGAATACTGAATAATTAATTTGATTGTTCATTTTTCTTGTTCTCGTAATAACGAGCGATATTATATCTCACCTGTAATTATTCCGTTGTCCCGACCGTGGCTGGTATCAGGCTCCTTCACGTCTAGCTAGATTTCAGTGTTTAATTGACAAAAGTAGAAAAAACAGGGGGAACCTACAGGCCAAGAAAACAGACAGATCTGGTATGACGTTGCATATACTGAGTGAAGGCAACAGGTTAAGTGAGGGATGGTTATGATTTCTGTTTGTGGGACGTTGAGCGGCGTGGTTATCAGCATCCGTACAAATTCCCAGACTGTCCAGTCTCGTCAGTTCTTGAATGAAGATGAAATTATGTCGATAACAGATTCATCCACTCCCCGGGTGGAGAAAATCCCGGACCCGGAAGGGATTCGAGCCCGAGACCTCGTGATCCAGAGGCAGCACAGCTAACCACTAGACCACAAGAAAATATCTAGCTACTGTGTTAAGAAAGAGTGAACCGAGAGATAGTTTAAACACTAGAAGTAATAAAAACTGAAGAAACCAGTCCAGACAGGGGCAGTTGATACTTTTTGTACGGAAACATTGTACGATTCCCGCACAAACCGTTTGGTGTACACGTTATCCCGTCGCTTCGGAATTACTGCCGATTCGCACGCGGAAACTGTTTACTGATCATGCTGTATGCTGTCGCGCGATCAATGGCCTCTACCGATGTAGGAAGTGTGCATATCTGTGCATAATGGCGGCGACTCACTCGCGGACAATGGTCACAAACTCCGACCTACTAGCACTGGCTTCGACTGAGCGTTTCCCGTCTTCCATATCTATTGCGTGCCAGGACCCAACGACAGTGTCTACCTCAGCCGACAGGGGGAGGAGCGGGTCTTTAACCAACCTAACAGGGGGCCTATTGATCATTCGATTCAGCCCGTGATGGCAATGATGATGCCTTACAGTCGGGACACAAAGAATAGAGGGTCTCGTGCCAAAACAGCGAGTGGGGATTGTGTCCCTCCGCCGCCGGCGAAGGAGGACTGAAATTCGAACTGAAGGCTAGCAATACGCCATATTGCAGCAATTCTATACTAATTATACCAGGCATCAGAAAATTATCTATCCACGAGCCGGAACTGAAGTGGTTAGTGCCGGCCGAGGTGGCCGAGCGGTTCTAGGCGCTAGTCTGGGATCGCGCGACCGCAACGGTCGCTGGTTCGAATCATGCCTCGGGCATGGATGTGTGTGATGTCCTTATGTTAGTTAGGCTTAAGTAGATCTAAGTTCTAGGGGACTGATGACCTCAGAAGTTAAGTCCCTTAGTGCTCAGAGCCCTTTGAACCACTTGAAGTGGTTAGGCAAGCCTACGGAGGTCTCTAACTGCGATTGAAAATTAATGTGACATGATTTAATCGGCATTTAATGAACTCGACCTGTAAACTACTGGGAAGATCAGGCCGTGACTTATATCAGTCGACTCATAATCTGAAAACGAAACTAACTCTGCTATCAAAGGTACTGATTAAATTTTATTAGGACAGTCTCCGTTTGTCAGAGAGCTGGACTAGCTGCTAATTTGCCTCCACGTGTTCCTTGGCTGGGTAGCGCAATATATCAGGGCTACAGTGTGTTTGCACAGTGGAAATCAGAAACTACTGGTACGAAAGCAGAAATCAAAACTTCGGAGGATAGGGGCCGCCTCTCCAAGTGGCGTTTGAATTGGGGCAAACCTGATGGCAACAGGGTTACGCTAAATTGGACAAGCATTTTTCAACTTTAGGAAACATTCGCATGAAATATTATCCATTTCGGATTTGAGTTAACGGTTAATAAATTTTCACAGTAATAACTGCTAGCATTCAAACGTATTACCGTCCAAAGCACAGCTCAACAGCGCGTTTCGAGTGACACTACTCTCATCATCGTGTTGCAAAACTTCTCTGATGAAGATAAAAGCTAATAAAGACTACCGGCAATAATAAATGCGGCTTTCACAGGCTAAAATGAAAACACAGTGGACAGTGGGTTGCCGGCCGGTGTGGCCGAGTGGCTCTAGGCGCTTCGGTCTCAGGTTCGAATCCTGCCTCGGGCAAGGATGTGTGTGCTGTCCCTAGGTTAGTTAGGTTTTCTAAGTTCTAGGGGACTGATGACTTCAGATGTTAAGTCCCATAGTGCTCAGAGCCATTTGAACCCATTGGACCCTGGGTCCTCATCTTCCATTAAAATCGTCTACATGTCTACACCGCACACTGCAGCACGAAGTTTCCTATTGCTCTGTTATGGGTTCCCAGTACAATATGTCCAATTGACGCATCTGCAGAGATCCAAGAGCTATTGTTAACTGACGTTACCATGATGTTAGTGTGTAACTGTAGCTGTTGGCTCAAGCACAACGATGTTGTATTGGTCACTTACGTTTCCTCATTTCCTCAGCCAACGATCGTCAGCCTCTAGCTATTCCGTCAAATGTTTATTACAAATATGTAATTATAAGCCGGCCGCGGTGGCCGTGCGGTTCTAGGCGCTCCAGTCCGGAGCCGCGCTGCTGCTACGGTCGCAGGTTCGAATCCTGCCTCGGGCATGGGTGTGTGTGATGTCCTTAGGTTAGTTAGGTTTAAGTAGTTCTAAGTTCTTGGGGACTGATGACCACAGCAGTTGAGTCCCATAGTGCTCAGAGACATTTGAACCATTTTTTTGTAATTATATACGTGCCTTGAAACAATTCTACAAAGTCACTAAGGAATCTCATTTCGTTGTCTTTCACTTGTGCATTCAGAATATTAACATGTATCTTTTCCTGAAAGGCGGTCTCCTACTCCTCTAACAACTCGAGATTCCAGAATGAGATTTTCACTCTGCAGCTGATTGTGCACTGATATGAAACTTCCTGGCAGATTAAAACTGTGCTCTGGACCGAGGCTCGAACTCGCGACCTTTGCCTTTCGCAGGCATGTGCTCTACCAACTGAGCTACCCAAGCACGACTCACGCTCCGTCCTCACAGCACGACTTCTGCCAGTACCTCGTCTCCTACGTTCCAAACTTTACAGAGACTCTCCTGCGAACCTTGCAGGGCTAGCACTCCTGAAAGAAAGGGTATTGCGGAGACATGGCTCAGCCACAGCCTGAGCGATGTAGAGTTCGATTCTTGGTCCGGCACACAGATTTAATCTGCCAGGAAGTTTCAATTCGAGTTTCCTCCCTTTCTTTTCCTGTGCAAAATTTCTAATTCTTCTTCTGTAACATAAAGAAGATGGCTGTTTCGAATATATCATTCGCAACAGCGAATTAGTTAATCTGAATACATCTTTATGTTCTTTCTACGTGATCGAAAGTGTTCTTCCATATAGCCCAGTATAGTTCTCATCACAGGATGTGCACTGAATTTTATAAACTCCACATCTTTTGAACTTTTTACCGACATCGTGTTTCAGGTTATACCTCACTTTATTATTAATCTCGAACGCTAGTTTGACACCGTGAGGTTTAAAAACATTCGCTACATTTGGCGAGACTGTTCCATAGTACGACATCGTGACAGGTTCCTTTTATCTCCGCTAAGTTAATTCTTTTTGTGTTTATTACTTTTATACAGCAATTTATCGACAGCTCGCTGACAAACCCACCAATGCCCGCATATTAATTTTACCAGTTTTATATTAGAAACGGAAACCAAAACTGAACTGTGTTTGTAGTGAAGTATCGCAAAAACTTCATTTCCCTAAACTCGTGTAAACAGTTTTGAAAATGTGAAACAGTCGTATAAAGAAATACGCATAATGTAAAAATGTATAAGTATAGTATCCATATTAAGAAACACGATCCCGGGCAGTTTTTGTATGCTGGTCGCAGCTGCTTCACTTGTATACAACGCTGTTTTGTTAACGTTTCTATGATAAAGCCTCTTGACAACTCTGTAGACGGACATCATCTTTGCCAATAGCCCTTTGCGTTTCGCAGTTGAAAGCTGTCAATAGCACTGCCACGTGCCAGGGATTTCCTTAAGGAAACTAGACCTCGGAGGGTCTCAGTAGTAAAAGGAGAAACTTATAAAACGTCTCGCATTACGTGGCATTTTTCACGCATCTGCATGTTTATGACCTTATATTTCTTGATCTATCCGTCATAGGATGTAATTTTATAGACACATTCAACGGTATATGTGGATACTGTCTGAAATACACTCCTGGAAATTGAAATAAGAACACCGTGAATTCATTGTCCCAGGAAGGGGAAACATTATTGATACATTCCTGGGGTCAGATACATCACATGATCACACTGACAGAACCACAGGCACATAGACACAGGCAACAGAGCATGCACAATGTCGGCACTAGTACAGTGTATATCCACCTTTCGCAGCAATGCAGGCTGCTATTCTCCCATGGAGACGATCGTAGAGATGCTGGATGTAGTCCTGTGGAACGGCTTGCCATGCCATTTCCACCTGGCGCCTCAGTTGGACCAGCGTTCAATGCTGGACGTGCAGACCGCGTGAGACGACGCTTCATCCAGTCCCAAACATGCTCAATGGGGGACAGATCCGGAGATCTTGCTGGCCAGGGTAGTTGACTTACACCTTCTAGAGCACGTTGGGTGGCACGGGATACATGCGGACGTGCATTGTCCTGTTGGAACAGCAAGTTCCCTTGCCGGTCTAGGAATGGTAGAACGATGGGTTCGATGACGGTTTGGATGTACCGTGCACTATTCAGTGTCCCCTCGACGATCACCAGTGGTGTACGGCCAGTGTAGGAGATCGCTCCCCACACCATGATGCCGGGTGTTGGCCCTGTGTGCCTCGGTCGTATGCAGTCCTGATTGTGGCGCTCACCTGCACGGCGCCAAACACGCATACGACCATCATTGGCACCAAGGCAGAAGCGACTCTCATCGCTGAAGACGACACGTCTCCATTCGTCCCTCCATTCACGCCTGTCGCGACACCACTGGAGTCGGGCTGCACCATGTTGGGGCGTGAGCGGAAGACGGCCTAACGGTGTGCGGGACCGTAGCCCAGCTTCATGGAGACGGTTGCGAATGGTCCTCGCCGATACCCCAGGAGCAACAGTGTCCCTAATTTTCTGGGAAGTGGCGGTGCGGTCCCCTACGGCACTGCGTAGGATCCTACGGTCTTGGCGTGCATCCGTGCGTCGCTGCGGTCCGGTCCCAGGTCGACGGGCACGTGCACCTTCCGCCGACCACTGGCGACAACATCGATGTACTGTGGAGACCTCACGACCCACGTGTTGAGCAATTCGGCGGTACGTCCACCCGGCCTCCCGCATGCCCACTATACGCCCTCGCTCGAAGTCCGTCAACTGCACATACGGTTCACGTCCACGCTGTCGCGGCATGCTACCAGTGTTAAAGACTGCGATGGAGCTCCGTATGCCACGGCAAACTGGCTGACACTGACGGCGGCGGTGCACAAATGCTGCGCAGCTAGCGCCATTCGACGGCCAACACCGCGGTTCCTGGTGTGTCCGCTGTGCCGTGCGTGTGATCATTGCTTGTACAGCCCTCTCGCAGTGTACGGAGCAAGTATGATGGGTCTGACACACCGGTGTCAATGTTTTCTTTTTTCCATTTCCAGGAGTGTATGTGCAGCGAATAGTGTTAGTAAAAAAAGAGTAATACGTTTACGCGTCAAGCAAAATGCGGCAGTTTCTGGCACAGCTCAGTGTATATGACGTATGTCATATTTATGTATGTGTATGTATGTATGTGTATGTGGTATCATGTGTAGTCGGTCGGGGTTTAGTGACACTAGATACTGAGCGTCAGTGATAATGAGGACCAAAGGTCATTATTTTGTCAGGGATGGCGAGAGGCAAGCGACACTTTGTGGGATGTGGATTGGGTTCTTTACTCGGCTCAGTGGGTGAGGTGTGAGAGAAACATTGGTGGTTCCACTAACAGTCGTTTATTGAGACATAAGACGCTCTAAACAAACAGAATAAGACAGCGTATTTCAGCGCGCTCGATTCCTCGAGGCAGCAGAACGGTGGAGGTGCAGCGTGCAGGTGCCAGTGACCGTTGGTACGGCGCCGTGGTGGCCAAAATGAAATCACGGTCAACACGTCAGGGCAGGCGTCGACAACAGAAACTGCGAAGGCGTCTGCTGCTGCTCCACATGAGCAGCAAAGTAAAACACAAAAGCAACCAAATGCGAATGTAGCTCGTAACCAAGGGAAAGGAAAATCCGGAAAGGCCGACCCAAGCCCAAAGAATGTTCGGTACGAAACGGTCCCACGCGAATCACTGGAGGAAAAAAATCAGAAACTTTAGAAGGGAATCAGTACAAGAGAAAACATCAGAAGTAGGAGAAAACGGGACAGTAACTAATAAACTGATTGAAGTGTTATTCCATGTTCAGCTTCCGAGAAATGTTGGCGAAAATGCATGCTTAATTCCGGAGGTGCGCACAAAATATCATCCGAAATTTTACTAAACTCATTCTCTGAAAATTATTTCGAGCAGTTAGTTCATGAGCATAAGCGAATAGTAAACGGTTGTGAAAACACACTTGTCCTCTTAACAACAAATAATCCTGAGTTAATAACCAGCATCAAAACCGATCTAGGGATTAGTGAACACAGTTCTGTCGTAGCGAGACTGAATATGGTAATCCCCAAATCCTCGAAAAATGTACCTATTCAAAAAAGCAGATACGAATTCACTTGACCCCTTCCTGAGAGACAATCCCCACTCATTCCAAATCAATAATGTAAGTGTAGACCAGATGTGGCTTACATTCAAAGAAATAGAATCGGCAGCAATTGAGAGTTTTATACCAAATAAACTAACAAACAACGGAGGTGATCATCCTTGGTACACAAAACGGATTAGAACACTGTTGCAGAAACAACGAAACAAACATGCCAAAATTAAACAGACGCAGAATCCACAAGATTGGCGATCCTTTACAGAAGCTAGAAACTTAGCGCGGAGTACAATGCGAGACGCCTGTAACAGTTTCCACAACGAAACTTTGTCTCAAAACCTGGCAGAAAATCCAAAGAGATTCTGGTCGTATGTGAAGTATGTTAGCGGCAAAGAACAATCGATGCCTTCTCTGCGCGATAACAATGGAGACACTATCGAAGACAGTGCTCCAAAGCAGATTTACTAAACATAACCTTCCGAAATGCCTTTACAAAAGAAGACGAAGTAAATATTCCAGAATTCGAATAGAGAACAGCTGCCAACATGAGTAACGAAGAAGTAAATATCCTCGCAGTAGTGAAGGAACTCAAATCACTTAATAAAAGCAAGTCTTCTGGTTCAGACTCTACACCAATTAGGTTCCTTTCGGAGTATGCTGATGTATTAGCTCCATACTTAACAACCATATAAAACCGTTAACTCGACGAAAGATCGGTACCCAAGGACTGGAAAGTTGCACAGGTCACACCAATATTCAAGGAGGGTAGTAGGCGTAATCCACTGAATTACAGGCCCATATCGTTAACGTCGATATGCAGCAGGATTTTAGAACATATATAGTGCACGAACATTATCAATTACCTCGAACGAAACGGTCTATAGACATACAGTCAACATGGGTCTAGAAATGATCGTTCCTGTGAAACACAAGTAGCACTTTATTCACATGAAGTGCTGAGTGCTATTGACAAGGGATTTCAAATCGATTCCGTATTTCTGGATTTCCGCAATGCTTTTGACACTGTACCACACAAGCGGCTCGTAGTAAATGGTTCAAATGGCTCTGAGCACTATGGGACTTAACATCTGTGGTCAACAGTCCCCTAGAACATAGAACTACTTAAACCTAACTAACCTAAGGACATCACACACATCCATGCCCGAGGCAGGATTCGAACCTGCGACCGTAGCGGTCACGCGTTTCCAGACTGAAGCGCCTAGAACCGCACGGCCTCGCCGGCCATCCGGCTCGTAGTAAAATTGCGTGCTTATGGAATATCGTCTCAGTTATGTGACTGGATTTGCGATTTCCTGTCAGAGAGGTCGCAGTTCGTAGTAATTGACGGAAAGTCATCGAGTAAAACAGAAGTGATTTCAGGCGTTCTCCAAGGTACTGTTACAGGCCCTTTGCTGTTCCTTATCTATATATCCGATTTGGGAGATAATCTGAGCAGCCGTCTTCGGTTGTTTGCAGGTGACGCTGTCGTTTATCGACTAATAAGGTCATCAGAAGATAAAAACAAACGGCAAAACGATTTAGAAAAAATATCTGAATGGTGCGAGAAGCAGCAGTTGACCCTAAATAACGAAAAGTTTGAGATCATCCACATGAGTGCTAAAAGGTACTCGTTAAACTTCGGTTACACGATAAACAAGTCCAATCTAAAAGCCGTAAATTCAACTAAACTCCTTGGTATTACAATTACGAAGACAAATTGGAAATATCACACAGAAAATGTTGTGGGGAAGCCTAAGCGAAGACTGCGTTTTATTGGGAGGACACTTAGAAAATGTAACAGACCTACTAAGGAGACTACCAACACTACGCTTGTCCGTCCTCTTTTAGAATACTGGTGCGCTCTGTGGGATCCTTACCAGGTAGAACTGACGGAGTACACCGAAAAAGTTCAAAGAAAGGCAACACGTTTTGTATTGTCGCTAAATATGGGAGAATGGGTCACTGAAATGATACAGGATTTGGGCTGGAAATCCTTAAAAGAAAGGCGTTTTTCGTGGCGACAGAATATTCTCACGAAATTCCAATCACCAACTTTCTGCCGGCCGCGGTGGTCTAGCGGTTCAGGCGCTCAGTCCGGAACCGCGCGACTGCTACGGTAGCAGGTTCGAATCCTGCCGCGGGCATGGATGTGTGTGATGTTCTTAGGTTAGTTAGGTTTAAGTAGTTCTAAGCTCTAGGGGACTGATGACCTCAGATGTTAAGTCCCATAGTGCTCAGAACCATTTGAACCATTTTTTAACCAACTTTCTGCTCCGAATGCGAAAATATTTTGTTGATACCGACCTACATAGGGCGGAACCATCAGTATGGTAAAATAAGGGAAATCAGAGCTCTTTCGGAAAGATATAGGTGTTCATTCTTTCCGCGCGCTGTACGAGATTGAAATAACAGAGAATTTTGATGGTGGTTCGATGAGCCCTACGCCAGGCACTTAAATGTGATTTGCAGAGTATCCATGTAGATGTAAATCTAGATGTAGGAAACTGTTATAGCTTAACTGAACCCTGAACCACAGGAAACTAATTTAGTTCATCGAAACAACTACATAGTGACAGCGCAGTGACGCTATTTTATTCTATCACTACTATAAACATAAATAAAATTACGAGCGGTTTGATATTATCGGTGCTTAAGAAATTTTTGTACGAATCCACGACTGATATTGCCCTGTTACAAGAAGTTATAATGTTGGATTTAGTAATTCACGGTTATGTCAGTTTCATAAATGTGTCTCCCGAAATAAGTGTAGGAACAGCTGTATTGCTGAGGGAAGGGATTACTGTAAGTGAGGTGGAACGACTGGAATCTTGAAGGGGAATAGGACTAAATATCTATGATGTGATTATCATCAACTCGTATGCCCCATCAAGAAGTTTTCACTGAGCTGACGGGGAAGGTTTCTTTAAAGATGACCTGATATACTTGTTAAGGAAAACTCAAAGACAGTTATTACTTGGAGGTGATTTTAATTGCGTTTTAAATCGAAAAGATCAGTTACCTAATTTTAAATTCTCAACTGAACTAAAACAACTAGTTGCTAGTTTAGAATTAAAGGATAGGTGGGAAATCAAATACCCCTCCCTTGTTGGGTTCACTTATGTCACGGCAACATCTCATAGCAGCATTGATAGATTATATATTTCTAAAAATCTTGAAACTTCCGTGACAAAATTAGAAACCATTCCTACGTATTTTTCCAACCATTCAAGTGTCTTAGCTTGCATGAAGCTAACAACACAGCCAGTTAGCCGATTGAAGAAATAGTGGGATTTGAACACTTCTCGTTAGTAAATCATGTTTAGAAGACATGATTAAAGAAGCGTGGGCAATATGCCTGCGTGCTCGTAGTAGATATGCCACTGCTATCGACTTTGGCTTAAAATGGCGAAGCTAAAGCTGAGGAAGATTCTTCTTCAATACAGTGCCCAGACTGCAAGAGAAATGTAATGCACTATAGAATATTACTATTCCGTTTTGAGAGATCTGTATGACCTGGTCTCAGCAAGTTCCTCACTTCGGATAGAAGACATCAAAAAAGTCAAAGCCAAGTTACTTAATGTCAAGAGAAGGCAAATGGAAGGGTTAAAAATAAAATCGAAAGCAAATTCGGTCTCAGAAGATGAAACTAGTTCCCTGTATGATTTAGTGAAGCATACGAAAAACGGGAGAAGGGCTTTTATTGATGAAATTCGAAGCAAAACACGGTACGATTCTCAGAACCCAGCAGGATATCATTGACGAGATTTATCGCTGTTATTGCGAGCTATATTCTGTAAATCAAAGTAGTGATGATTCCTTGGACGAATTCCTTGACATCCTAGCCCCACAGACGATGACAACGGAAATTCTCTCGAGGTTGTCAGTGAAGAGGACGTATATGAGACTCTGTGCGCCGCACTACCAAAAATATCCCTAGGACCGGATGGTCTGCCAGCAGAGTGTTACGTCCGTTACAGACCAGTAGTAGGTAGGAAAATCACGGACATTGTAAATAAATTAATGGAAACAAAGATTTAAATGATTTTCGTCCAATTTCATTGCTGAATTCTGATTACAAATTAATACCTAGAATAGTAAACAACTAATTTCATGCCTTACAGATAAAATTATTAGGCAACATCAGAACTGCCCGCAAGGCAGAACCATTTTTCAGAATCTAGCAGAAATCAGGGATATGAGTGCAATAACTTCTGTAACAGACATATAGTGTCCTTATTTTTTTATATTTTTATAAAGCGTTCGATGTAGTAACCCATCAATATCTTCTACGGACGTTGAAGGAAATAGGTTCCAACGATAGGGTCATACAGTTGACAAACAACATAGCAACTGGAATAAATTCTAAAATAGCGGTGAATTTTCAACAGTCCAGGCCGATGCAAATACAACGAGATGTTCCTCAAGGAAGTCATCTGTCCATGTCGCTCTTCGCCATTTCACTGGAAACTTTCCTCCGACGTGTCCATACTACATTAAAAGGCTTAACACTATCAGGAAATAAAACAGTTGTCAGAGCCTATGCTGACGATATAGGGGTCTTCATCAGGAATAATGACGAGGTAACTAGCAACAGTGATTGATTCGCACTGTAGAGCATATGGAGCCAATGCAAACGAATACAAATGTAAGATGTTAAATCTCTGCGGTTGTAATAATGTCAACGTCGAGTGGGCAAAATTAGTCCGAAAACATAAAAAACTTCGGATCACCCTGACAACATGCCCCATGAGAATGACGGCTTTAAATTAGAAAGTTGCGGCAGATAAAGTGCAAGGAGCCATTATAGAGAATTTATGAAACGTCCCCTTTGAACATTTATACACGACTGTGCTTCAACTGACACACAATATTTTTAGCGCAATGCAATCTGACTATCAAAGATCCCTGCAAAAGAATGGCCCTGAGTAACATTAAACTATACCTTTCAGAAATCACTTACCTCACAAAAATCTTCATTACTCGAACTACTGCAATACAGCGAGCGCCACTACTGCCAGCTAAATAAAAGATTCAAACTACGGAAGGCACTAACTACTGATAGAGATAGTTAGCAAATGAAAGATATTAATAGAGAACAAACAATGTATTTACCTCAATAGTCATAATATATATAGCAGTTCATGAGAAATTACAAAACTCCGCCATCTCTCTCCCCACATCCACCACTGCTGGCGGCTCACCTCCAACTGTGCAACGCTACGCGCTGTTCACATCCAGCTGCCGCTGCCTAACACTACAATGGCAGACAACAATGCAAACTAGCCAGAGGCTGCACACAGCACAGCCAGTGATTTTCATACAGAGCGCTACGTAACGTTGCCAATAAGAAAACATAAACAGCCTACTTACATAGCCCCCATGCTCCCCACAAAAAATTTTACAAATTATTTTTTGGGCAGTGGCCAATAATGATTTGATAAAATTTTTCATAATTACAATAACAAAGATATCAAATGCACACACTTATTTATACAATGTTGGTCAAAAGCTAAAATTTCCTCACAGTCCATAAAGACAGTCCTGATCATTCATCATAATAGTAATTACAGTTTTTTTTTTACAAAATCTCATTAGTAAAAAAAATTGCACACAGAAGTAGTGGATTTCCATGCAGTCTTGAAGAAGTAGTGGTGTCCTTCAAACGGAAAGACAGTGCTGACTCTTGACATGCTGACAGGTAATGGGCCACAATGGAGCAAACCCACAGCAGAGTCAGTCGAAGTTGATGAATATTGGTAGGTAGGTCATCACAGAGTAGACCCACTGTAGTCCTGGTAGAGATTGTGGTATTGGTGGGCCACCAGAGGTGCAGACCCACTGCTGTCCTTGTAGAAATAATGGTATTGGTGAGTCAGCAAAGGTGTAGACCCACTGTAGTCCTTGTAGAAATAATGGTATTGGTGAGCCATCAAAGATGCAGACCCACTGCAGTCCTTGTAGAGATGGCCAGCAGCCATCTGTTGTGACTGTGCGGGTGCACAATCACCATTGAAGAGTCTTGCAGTTAATATAGCAAGTCCATAACCACCACTTGTGCACTCACAAAGTTTTTGGAATTGTCCTTAAAACCAGCAATGCTGTTATCCAGTCCCTTGCTGAATTATTAACACACGTGCAAACACTAACAGTCCCTACTTCTCACATATTGTCCACATACTATGAACAGAAACGTGTGCAGTGAAATGGATGCTTACAAGTTACTTAATTTGATTAACTGGCGTCAATTACAATATTATAACATGAGAATACAATTACAAAGGTACAAAATACATCATTAAAAACATAACGATACAGATAACATATGTAGTACAGGCTTTACAACAGAATAGAAAGAAACATATACATCAGTGTTACAGGAATTATGACATGAGTACATACATAAAAGATCAGAATAATTATTGAAACATCAACTTCACACATGAGCATTAAAACAAAACGGAATAAATAATGTCTAAGCAATAACATATTATTAATGCCAATTATATTTGAGGATAACAGTATTCCTCATCATAGTGAATGAAGCTTAATATTAAAAGAAGAAAAAATTCTATGAAACTACACAGAGACAGGAAGAAAACAAATATACAAGGGTACACAAACACATAGTGGGATAACACAAAAGGAAAGGACAGGGTTTGTTTTCAGTGTAACATTTGGTACTGCAGTCCACCCCACAACTTCATTCGATAGATCTTTCGTCTTATTTCAACATTTGTTTCCACCAAAAAAATCCTATCCATGCATGCTTTCTGTATTCTGTTCACATCCTCTTTCAAAAATAGTTTTTCTCCACTGTGCACTACTTTTTTTGGCCAAACTATTTTCTTATAGCTTCTTAATGTATTTCTTCCAATTCATCATAGTTAGTTTCTTATATAGTCTACCCCTTCTTAAGCTAACTTAAATCTACTGAGCTCAGATGCTAAACTAAGGGACGAGGCAATGCAGCAGCGCAAAACGATTAACACAAACATCAATGACAAAAAAATTCAAATTGGCAAAGCAATTGCAATATTACAGCTAATATAAGGCACTGTGCAGCAAACAAGAAAACTAAAGCATTAGTAAAACTGGCTTAACAGAATAATACAAAGTCAAATTCAATAACACTATGCCTGGCAAACAGCAGCAACTTATACCTAAACATGACATAGCTCAAGCAGAAAAAATATTACAGTAAAAACAACAATGCAGACAAGGGAAATGTCTATTCACACCTTAATGTCTATGTAATTAAAGTGGTGCACCACAACAACTTATTGTAAAATAATATTACCATGTACTTGAAAAGAAAATTATGTGTTACTGTTACTAGTTCCTTCTTATTGTTCTTTCCTTTCCAAGTGCTCCTTTTTTAAAGAATGTGGATCATAAAATAATTATTTAATAGATCTGTTGACAGAAAGTGTTCACATTAGCAAATGCATTTTATTTTATCAAAGCAATGCTGCAACACAGCTGGAAACCAGATATCAAATGAAATAAGCAATTACGCAAACCAAAGCATAAAAATATCATTCAATAGTCATGTGACATTTCATAAGTTAGTAGAAATTCTCTCAACTCTCGTAGAAAGACGCTTGTCGTAATCAGGTGTGCAGATTTAAAACTATTTCTTGTCATTACATTAGGCATTTCAGTAAATATCATATCACGAGCTCCACAGTATGGTTTCAACAAGGAAATGTCAATAGCGAGGACAATGGCCTCCCCTTTCTTTTTTTCTACCTGTGCTTCTGATGAGGCACTCACTAATGACTTGTTCTCCCGGCGTCTGACACAGCTGCGTGCCCACGACGCATTACATGCAGGTGGTCACTTAACTTTCTTACGGAAATATTTACGACAGCAGTTTCCGCTACAGTGACAGTCTCATATAAAAATATCACAGGTCGAGAATTTACGTTGCAAATGTGTAGAAACAAAATCCTATGAATATAACAGTGTCCAAAAAAATTTTCGCTGGCATTGTGATACATTCACGCATTTACACACATTTCATAACTCTTAAAGTACGATTCTTGGTTTCCAACATCCTTTTTCACAAGCCAAGAGTCCCTAACTTCTATTCATTATTCATATACATATAAACACGTAATCACATTCCTCATATATGGTAGCATCATCTTATTGCCATAAACATACCTCAACAGCATCATACACATCGTCGTCGTAAAAATAACATCATAGCACCTCAGTCAAATCTCAAAAAAGTCGTAGCTTTCTGTAATAATATCAAACCATAAAAAATATTCTCTGCTCATTTCAATAGTGTCATCTGCCTCAAACGTACTTTAAAAATCATGATCCCATACCAAATACATCATTCAAAGCTCTCATAGTATCACAATGGTTCCGAAAAAATATGAAGAGTTCACACAGTACAGACAAAATACAATTTTGTAAGTGTGAAGTTACCCAACGGTGTAATTACGTAAACATCTGTCACTGACGTAATAAAAAAGTTTGTCTCTCTCAGTTAAATGATCAGATAGCTGTGTAATTTGTGTGTTAGAGAAATATGGTACCGATGTGTAAAGTTATATAAGCAAATACCATATTAGCTAGGGCTCCTTGTGCTTGCCAAACACATGGTACACAAAGTAGGCATGTACCCCCCCTGAGGATTAATGTAATTATACCCTCAGGTGTTACAGATTACAGCAATGGAATGAAATGTATCACGGAAAACTTTCTTTGTAATTCAAAAATCTTTAAAAATAAATGTTTTAAGTACAAAATTAATCACTGAAATGCGTGTCCTGTAGCGCTAAAGGTGCATCTTGTTGTAAGATAATCTCTGTGGAAGTATCGTAGTTATTTTCCTCCGAAAGCTAAGTTCTGCAGAAGCCAATGTACTTACCTCATGATAAACAAAAGTGAAAGGCTTGGCGTAGAGATATCTTAGTTATCACGCTTATTGTTGTGATGATGAAAGTACTATGCTGTAACGTATTGTTGTGCTATGGAAAAGGCTGTCTCCTTGTAGCTATACCACAAAAGTTACTGATAAAACATGTTTTGCTTTCCAGAAGAATTCAGAAAAACTGTGCAGATATAAAACAGATACACCGCAAAAGCGACAATGTAAATTGTGTCACACATTAATAGTGTCGTAATATAACCGTGTAGCTGTTAAAGAAACCAAATACTAAGTCATCTTTAATCTCACAGAAAGAACTTTAAATCCCAAATGTATTTTCCAGTAAACCAAAATATTGCATTAAAATCTCATTAGCAGTACTGGTAAATGTTCTAATCGTGCAACTAACAAGCAAGAATGTACACACACAATAACACTGTGTCATCTTTTCGCAATAACAATGCATTCGTAATTTCTGTTTGAATAAGTTCTCTTGGTTCTTGACTGGATATTTAACTTCAAACATTGTTGCATGGTAACAGTTTCTAAAGCATACTAGTAACGTGAAGTGAAACGTTTTATGGCAAAGACAAAGTTAAAAAGCAGATTATCTTTCAATAAACGGTTTTACATGTGAAATGTGGTGTAAACCTTTACTCTTCTCAGTACGCAGAGTTTCAACTTCAACGCAATTATCATGTGGTATACGTCGGATTCTGTAAGGTCCATTGTAAACTAGAAAGAATTTGTGACTCAAGTGCTCCTTCTTATGTGACAATGAATGAGCTTTAATGAGAACTTTCTGACCAATATTTAATTTCTTTGCATTTGCTTTACCGTGTAGTTTTCTCCTTTTGTCTGCTGCAGATTTTATATTTTTAAGAGCCAAATTAATTATGTCTTTGTGTCTAAGTTTACGTGTATTCGGGAAAGGTACAAGCTCTCTGTTCGGTGGTTCTTCATTCATCAGTACAAGAGTAGGTGGTAAAGCAGTGGAATCATGAGGCATTTCATTCAGCACATTTTGAAATAAGTGTAAATATCTGTCCCAATGCTGATGCTTTCTGTGACAATAAAGTCTGCAAAACTTATTGATTTCTTTCATAATCCGTTCAGACGGGTTACAATGTGGTGAGTACAATGAAATAAAAACAGGTTTTATTTTATGGTTCCGAAGCATACGTGACCAAACAGCAGATCTGAATTGCGGTCCGTTATATGAAATGACTTTACTAACGTGTCCAACTTCACGTAAGAAATTTTTAACAAAGGCGTTGGATACAGACCATCCAGTGGCTTTACGTAACGGAGTGAAAGAAACAAATTTTGAAGTAAGTTCAACAGCGACTGGAACGTACGAAAATCCATTCGATGTTCTGACAAGGGGTCCCAAGAGATCAACAGCAGCTAATTCTTTTAATTTAGAAGGAATAATAGGAAACAACGGAGCACGATGTGAGATAGTAGATGGTTTCGCCTTTTGACAAAGTTTACAAATAGACAAGACTCTTCGAATTCTCTTTTCCATATTGTAAAAATAACAAGTCGTTCGAAGAATATGATAACATTTTCGTGGACCAAAATGTGCGTAGCTGAAATGAATGTACCAAATGAGCTTATTAACAAAATCGTCTGGAATGCAAAGTACCCGTAGCCTGTCATCAACAGTGCAGCGTTTGAAGAGTATGTTGTTTCTAACCAGGTAATAATGCCGAATCTGAGTGTGTGTCTTTTCATGCCATTTACTTTTGATGTCTTTCCAAATCGCATCTTTATCTTGTTCATGACCAATGTCCTTTAAGGATGTGGTGATGAAGTTTTCAAAGGCGACTTTCTGAATGTAAAGAATACTGAAATTTTTCTCAAGGTTGCCTTCTGTGTTACTTTTCTCAAGCCCAGACGGTGCGCGTGACAGCGCGTCCGCAACAATGTTCTCCTTGCCGGGAATGTAGACTATTGTGAAGCGGAATTCTTGCAGAAACAATGCCCAACGTTTTAACCTGTCATGATTTAATTTTGAAGACATAAGAAATTGTATTGCACGATGATCACTGTATACTTTTACGTGCTTGCCAGAAAGAAAGAAACGGAATTTGTTAAATGCCCAAACGATAGCTAAAGCATCTAATTTAGTAACGGGATAATTTTTTTCAGATTTTGTTAGCACTCGGCTAGCAAAAGCAATGGTTTTCTGAACAGTAATGTCATCTTCTATGGCTTCTTGAAATAAATGGGCACCAAGACCGACTTTGGAAGAATCCGTGGTAAGGCAGAAATCTTGTGACAGATCTGGATGAGCTAGTATTGGCGCGTGAAGTAATGCTTCTTTCAAAGAATTGAATTACAACTGTGCTTGTTCGTCCCAGTTCCAAACAGTATTTTTTCCACTGAGAGAACAAAGTTTTGGTGTAACAAGAATTTGCATATTCAGAAAACGACGGTAAAAATTTACGAGACCTAGAAAACTGTGGACTTGTTTTTTTTTTGTGGATGGAACTGGAATGGCTCTGATTGCTTCTAACTTTTCAGGATCCGACTGAATGCCTTCAGAAGAAATAATATGTCCCAAAAACTTCACCTTTGTTCTACCGAATTCAGACTTTTCCAAGTTAACTGTAATTCCAGATTCTGCAAAAATACGTAACAAACTGTTGAGGATGCAATTATGTTGTTCCCATGAAGCTTCTGCTATTAGAATATCGTCCACATATAAGGTGATGTGACGTTTTAAGAACTCAGGTAATATGGAATTTAACCCACGAATGAATGCTGCCGAAGAAATGTTCAAACCGAAAGGAAGTTTCCGAAACTGATAACAAACGCCGAAACAAAGGAAAGCTGTGTATTTTCTACATTCTGGATGAAGTTCGATCTGATAAAAGCTGGATCTGAGATCAATAGGAGATAACACTTTTACACCATTAAAATTTTGAGGAAGTTCTTCCATCGTCTGCGGCCTGTCTGTTTCATGAATAATGATAGTATTGATTTGTCTCGAATCTAAGACAAGCTTGATCGATCCATTTTTCTTCTCAACAACATGTAATGGGTTGTTGTATGAGCTTACTGCAGGCTCAATAATGCCCTCATTAAGCATAGATTGTATTTCTGTTCTAACACGGTCCCTATAGTGCGCCGGAATTACGTATGGTCTAACACAAAATTTAGTATGCTCACGAACACGAAATTAGTATTGAAATCCCTTGATTGTTCCTGTTTTGTTAGTAAAAACTGTGGAATGTGCTTGTAAAATCTCAAAAAGGTCCTGCCTATCAGTGTCATTACAATTCTCAATTGTTTGAATTTTATTCTGAATTAACTCATTAATTTCAAATATGCCGTCGATATCATCCCTGTCAGTACTTGCAGAGTGATTGTTAGTGTCTAGTTCTGTAGAAAATTCCGAACTGTTGTCTAACAGAACGCAAAGCCGATTAATTTCCTCATCATAGTTTGAGAGCCAGTCTTCAAATTTCAAAGCTATTGACTTACCTTCTTTCTCTAAACTTATTTCAGCATCGTGAAAGCTTAAGACTGCTTTGTATTCGTTCAAAAAGTCTACTCCCAGTATAATTTCCGTCGACAATAATGGAACAATAAGAAAGTTCATAGAGAAGCTGTGGCTTTGGCAAAAGAATTCTAAATTGGTTTGTTGGCGTACATCTACACTTTTTCCAAATATTGCACCTTGTGATTTAGTCTTACGTAAAGGAAATGTGAGGCAATCGTTCGATTTGTTGCATTTGCTAAAAGCTGCTTCACTAATTACTGAAATGGGACTGCCAGAGTCAAGTATTGCCGTAAATTTTACGTCATTTACTGTAATGTGAATCACAGGATGTGCAATGTTGTTATGTTTTACGTCGTGTTCCTGGAGTAAGATGTCTCTAATGTCTTCCATTCTTACGTAATTACTAGCTACGGCAGCTGTGTCGCCAGTTTCATAAGTACGTCTTGTGGCTGCCAGCGGTGTGAGTCATTGCCTATTGTCTCTTTGTTGGCGCGCGTCGTTATTGGGATTTGGAGACCTAACTTCTACAAATTCACCGTGACGAGAATCCCGCCAGTTCTGATGCAGTTCAGGTCTGTCGTTACGATCATATCGTCTGTCGTCATGTCGGTAGATTCCATAGTTTCTTTCTTGTCGGTCACGTGGTGGAGAATTTCTCCCTGAGTCGTAACTGCGCGCTGGATCATTGCGTCTCCCTTGAGAATAATTGTTTTGGTTCCCATATCGTCTGTTTCTCTGATTGTCTCTGTGGTAGCCATTACCGCAGAAAGGTGATCTTTCCCTGTAACTATTACTCTGCCAGTGGTTGTCATATGGGTGGTGTCTGTTTTGGTCACGATTTACGTTGTAAGAATAGGTTTGTCGTGGCCATTTATTGTTTCTGTCGTCACGGAATTGTGACGGATGTGACCTGTAGTGATTGTTTTCCTGTTTTCGCATCCCGCGACTGTCTGTGTCAATTTCTAATTCTTGTAAGAGTCCCTGAAAAGCTTCAGTGTCGTCTTTGCAACGTCCTGCCAAAATAATATGCCGTAAATCTTCAGGTAATTTGATTAAACAAATGCGGATGAGTTCTGAGGGGCTGTATGGGTTTGACAGGTACTGATTCTTGTGCAACATGTCTTCAAAATATTTGACAAGACTGGAAAATTCAGATTGTTCAAAGTGTTTCATCATCATGATGCTATGTTTTACTCGGTCTTGTGTAGCTTGTGACCAATATGCTGAGAGGAACGCATGGTAAAATTCTCCTTCACTATGACAATCGTGAATGACCGATCGCATTCTTACAGCTGGTTCATTCTCCAAGTAGCCACACATAAATTCTAACCTGTGTTCTAATGACCAGTTGGGAGGAAAACAATGAGAGAATTGATGGAGCCACGCTTGTGGATGAATGTCGTTGGCAGAATTCTTAAATGTTTTGAATTTACGTGTAGTAATGAACAGCTTATAGTCAAAGTCATCGTGTCGGCGAGTAGCATATCGGTCATTATTACGTCGTGTCGGCGGTTCCATCTCAAAATTCGGTCCACCTTGCCAATTCCTTTCATAATTACCGAAATGCCCTGTGTTATTATTTTGTGGCTTTTCCGTATTTCTAAGTTCCTCTTCCCGTGTTGGGGCGCCAGTATCCTCTGAAATATGTAATTCTTGTATCACCTGCGTCAACTGATCTTGTACTTCCCGGATTTCTCTTTTGTACTGTGTATTGATTTGATTTTGATTTTGTTTGAATTTTCTTATTTGATCATACTCTTCTGTGTCAGTAAAGGCTACAGGGCTTGTGTCATTCAGATCATCATCTACCTTTGTAGATAAGTTAGTGACCTGATCCGAAAGTTCGGCTACTTTCTCCGATAGTGAACACATTTCCTCAGTGTGTCTTTCTGAACCAAGTTTCAGAGTGTCCATTTGTGTTGAAATCGAATCTACTGTGTCCTTTAAGTTTTCCTGAGTTTTTGCAAGTTGCGTAACTGAATCGGTAGATGCAACTGAGTCAATTTTAGCCCACAAGGTCTCATGATTTTCATGAACAATGGTTTGCAGTTCTTTTATGGCTGCTTCGTGATTCTGTAATGCATTTTCATGCCGCGAAAAAATAGGTTGAAAATGCTCACAAATCTGTGTTTTTACGTCATTACAGACTTTTTGACATTTCGATTCAATGTTATGTAACTCAGTAGTTAAATCTTCACGTGTTTGTTCAAGTGTGGTGTCTAACTTCCGAAGATTTTGTTCCATTGTGTCTAACTGTTGCTGTGTTTGTCTCTGGTGTTGTTCCATTGCGTCTAACATTTGTTTCTGATTTTGTTCAAGCGTTGTGTCTAACTTTTGTAGCCTTTGTCCCATTTGTTGCATTAACTGTAATAACAGTGCACTGGTGTCTGAAATATGTTCCTCAGTGCTATTCGGCAATGCATTTGAACCGGCAATATTTGCAGTTTGAAAAGCAGAAAATGTGTCTTGACTTATTTGAGAAAAGGGTGAGGACGCAAAACCTGAATCTACAGTATTTGCAAGATTGTCTCCTGTCATTTCGGAATCCTGAGGCGAGCTGTTGCCGACCGATCGATCGATAATGCTTCCCTGTTCACTAATTGTTACACTGCCTACACCATTATTTGCCGCCCGATCCATTTCCCTATGCACAGTTACCAAATTACTACTTTTAATATTTGTTAATTCATTACATGGTGGCGTTAACACACTGCTTTCGTCTTCACTGTCATTTCTCAGTTTACTTTTGAGCCTAGTATTACGTTTTTCACACGCCATTATTGTCACAATATTTCACACGACAACACAGAAAAGTACAATTTTAAGAGCAAAAATAAGAGAACACATTAACATAGAACTGAAATATACGAGTAATATCTAGTTAATTGTAGCTGCGAAATACTTGGTGCAAATCTACATGCATGCCACAACTGTTTTACTGTGCAACAATGAAAAACCACAACTACCAAGGAAATTCTCTCTATAATTACGCGCTAGCAGTAAACAAAAGCTACACTAAATACACAAACTATAAGAAAAAATCAGAAGATTCCAGTGAGGTATCCTAGGCTAAGGGTTGACATATGAAACGTCCCCTTAGAACATTTATACACGACTGTGCTTAAACTGACACACAATATTTTTAGCGCAACGCAATCTGACTATCAAAGATCCCTGCAAAAGAATGGCCCTGAGTAACATTAAACTATACCTTTCAGAAATCACTTACCTCACAAAAATCTTCATTACTCCAACTACTGCAATACAGCGAGCGCCACTACTGCCAGCTAAATAAAAGAATCAAACTACGGAAGGCACTAACTACTGATAGGGATAGTTAGCAAATGAAAGATATTAATAGAGAACAAACAATGTATTTACCTTAATAGTCATAATATATATATAGCAGTTCATGACAAATTACAAAACTCCGCCATCTCTCTCCCCACATCCACCACTGCTGGCGGCTCACCTCCAACTGTGCAACGCTACGCGCTGTTCACATCCAGCTGCCGCTGCCTAACACTACAATGGCAGACAACAATGCAAACTAGCCACAGGCTGCACACAGCACAGCCAGTGATTTTCATACAGAGCGCTACGTAACGTTGCCAATAAGAAAACATAAACAGCCTACTTACAAATTTAACTCGATGTATGGACCAAGTTCAAAGAATAAAGTATATCAACTCATGCCTCCTTGCTAAAGCTTATTATACTGCCCAGGTGTTTCCAATACCGAGAATGATAGCGGGGAGAATAATGTCCAAAATCACAAACTTTTTGTGGAGAGTTGAATTGTTCAGAGGACCTGCTAAAATAGCCAATTTAGATCCTAAAAATGGAGGACTAGGATTAATGATATAACGGACAAAGCCTCTGCTCTTTTTATCAAAAGGCAAGTTAATTTAGTAAGAGACTTGCGAGAAAGCATTACCAGCCAACTTTTGGTGATAATTAAACCTCGGCGCCTGCTTCCCCCGATTGACGTGCAGAATATCGACAATCGTTAGAGCATGTAAGTGTCGAACTCAGGCGGTCACGACACCTTACATCAAAAGCCATAATGCGGGAACGAAAGAAAAACGAAGGAAGGAACAACATATCACGACAGTTTCCAAACATTGAGTGGACTGAGATTTAGAAAAACATTAGTTCTAATGTGCTCACGTCTAATATAATAACTTCAGGGTACACGACAGTTGACAACTCAGTTAACACCAATGAAAGACTGTACGCAATCGGTCTCTGTGACACAAATTTATGTCAACAATGTCATTTCGTTGACAAAATAATTCATAGATATATTTGCAGCGGTCACATGAATAGCTGGAAGTGGATCCGAGAACAAATAGCTATGATTACGAGGAAATCCCCTGAAATCGTTATACGAGGTGCATTCAAGTTCTAAGGCCTCCGATTTTTTTTTCAAATTAACTACTCACCCGAAATCGATGAAACTGGCGTTACTTCTCGACGTAATCGCCCTGCAGACGTACACATTTTTCACAACGCTGACGCCATGATTCCATGGCAGCGGCGAAGTCTTCTTTAGGAGTCTGTTTTGACCACTGGAAAATCGCTGAGGCAATAGCAGCATGGCTGGTGAATGTGCGGCCACGGAGGGTGTCATTCATTGTTGGAAAAAGCCAAAAGTCACTAGGACCCAGGTCAGGTGAGTAGGGAGCATGAGGAATCACTTCAAAGTTGTTATCACGTAGAAACTGTTGCGTAGCGTTAGCTCGTTGTGCGGGTGTGTTGTCTTGATGAAACAGCACACGCGCAGCCCTTCCCGGACGTTTTTGTTGCAGTGCAGGAAGGAATTCGTTCTTGAAAACAATTTCGTAGGATGCACCTGTTACCGTAGTGCCCTTTGGAACGCAATGGGTAATGATTACGCCCTCGCTGTCCCAGAACATGGACACCATCATTTTTTCAGCATTGGCGGTTACCCGAAATTTTTTTGTTGGCGGTGAATCTGTGTGCTTCCATTGAGCTGACTGGCGCTTGGTTTCTGGATTGAAAAATGGCATCCACGTCTCATCCATTGTCACATCCGACGAATAGAAAGTCCCATTCATGCTGTCGTTGTGCGTCAAAATTGCTTGGCAACATGCCACACGGGCAGCCATGTGGTCGTCCGTCAGCATTCGTGGCACCCACCTCGATGACACTTTTCTCATTTTCAGGTCGTCATGCAGGATTGTGGCACAGAACCCACAGAAATGCCAGCTCTGGAGGCGATCTGTTCAACAGTCATTCGGCGATCCCCCAAAACAATTCTCTCCACTTTCTCGATCATGTCGTCAGACCGGCTTGTGCGATCCCGAGGTTGTCTCGGTTAGTTGTCACATGATGTTCTGCCTTCATTAAACTGTCACACTTACGAACGCACTTTCGACACATCCATAACTCCATCACCACATGTCTCCTTCAACTATCGATGAATTTGAATTGGTTTCACACCACGCAAATTCAGAAAACGAATGATTGCATGCTGTTCAAGTAAGGAAAACGTCGCCATTTTAATTATTTAAAACAGTGCTCATTCTCGCCGCTGGCGGTAAAATTCCATCTGCCGTACGGTGATGCCATCTGTGGTACGTATTGACAATGAACGCGGCCTCATTTTAAAACAATGCGCATGTTTCTATCTCTTTTCAATCCGGAGATAAAAAATCGGAGGCCTTAGAACTTGAAAGCACCTCATAGATACTGAAAGCTGGCTGAAGCCAGAGATAAATTCAGCCGAAATTTTTACAAAGGCACAGACGGTGTTTAGAAAGGATAGATTGCATGAAACCGGTGGTGGCGTGATTGTCGCTGTTAGTAGTAGTTTATCCTGTAGTGAAGTAGAAGTGGATAGTTCCCGTGAAATATTATGAGTGGAGGTTACACTCAACAACCGAGCTAGGTTAATAATTGGCTCCTTTTACCGACCTTCCGCCTCAGTAGCATTAGTGGCAGAACAACTGAGAGAAAATTTGGAATACATTGCACATACATTTTCTCAGCATATTATAGTCTTAGGTGGAGATTTCAATTTACCAGATATAGACTGGGACACTCAGATGTTTAGGACGGGTGGTAGGGACAGAGCATCGAGTGACATTATACTGAGTGCACTATCCGAAAATTACCTCGAGCAATTAAAGAAAGAACCGACTCGTGGAGATAACATCTTGGACCTACTGATAACAAACAGACCCGAACTTTTCGACTCTGTAAGTGCAGAACAGGGAATCAGTGATCATAAGGCCATTGCAGCATCCCTGAATATGGAAGTTAATAGGAATATAAAAAAAGGGAGGAAGGTTTATCTGTTTAGCAAGAGTAAAAGAAGGCAGATTTCAGAATACCTAACAGATCAAAACGAAAATTTCTGTTCTGACACTGACAATGTTAAGTGTTTATGGAAAAAGTTTAAGGCAATTGTAAAATGCGTTTTAGACAGGTACGTGCCGAGTAAAACAGTGAGGGACGGGGAAAACCCACCGTGGTTCAACAACAAAGTTAGGAAACTACTGCGAAAGCAAAGAGAGCTTCACTCCAAGTTTAAACGCAGCCAAAACCTCTCAGACAAACAGAACCTAAACGATGTCAAAGTTAGCGTAAGGAGGGCTATGCGTGAACCGTTCAGTGAATTCGAAAGTAAAATTCTGTGTACCGACTTGACAGAAAATCCTAGGAAGTTCTGGTCATACGTTAAATCAGTAAGTGGCTCGAAACAGCATATCCGGGATGATGATGGCATTGAAACAGACGATGACACGCGTAAAGCTAAAATACTAAACACCTTTTTCCAAAGCTGTTTCACAGAGGAAGACCGCACTACAGTTCCTTCTCTAAATCCTCGCACAAACGGAAAAATGGCTGACATCGAAACAAGTGTCCAAGGAATAGAAAAGGAACTGGAATCCGTCAACAGAGGAAAGTCCACTGGACCTGACGGGATACCAATTCGTTTCTACACAAAGTACGCGAAAGAACTTGCCCCCATTCTAACAGCCGTGTACCGCAAGTCTCTAGATGAACGGAAGGTTCTAAATGACTGGAAAAGAGCACAGCTAGTCCTAGTCTTCAAGAAGGGTCGTCGAGCAGATGCGCAAAACTATAGACCTATATCTCTGACGTAGATCTGTTGTAGAAATTTAGAACATTTTTGCTCGAATATCATGTCGTTTTGGGAAACCCAGAATCTACTCTGTAGGAATCAACATGGATTCCGGAAACAGCGATCGTGTGAGACACAACTCGCTTTATTTGTTCATGATACCCAGAAAATATTAGATACAGGTAGATGCTATTTTCCTTGACTTCCGGAAGGCGTTCGATACAGTTCCGCACTGTCGCGTGATAAATAAAGTAAGAGCCTACGGAATATCAGACCAGCTGTGGGGCTGGATTGAAGAGTTTTTAGCAAACAGAACACAGCGTGTTGTTATCAATGGGGAGACGTCTACAGACGTTAAAGTAACCTCTGGCGTGCCACTGGGGAGTGTTATGGGACCATTGCTTTTCACAATATATATAAATGACCCAGTAGATAGTGTCGGAAGGTCTATGCGGCTTTTCGCGGATGATGCTGTAGTATACAGAGAAGTTGCAGCATTAGAAAATTATAGCAAAATGCAGGAAGATCTGCAGTGGATAGGCACTTGGTGCAGGGAGTGGCAACTGACCCTTAACATAGACAAACGTAATGTGTTGCGAATACATAGAAAGAAGGATCCTTTATTGTATGGTTATATGATAGCGGAACAAACACTGGTAGCCGTTACTTCTGTATAATACACGTGCGGAACGATTTGAAGTGGAATGATCATATAAAATTAATTGTTGGTAAGGCGGGTGCCAGGTTGAGATTCATTGGGAGAGTCCTTAGAAAATGTAGTCCATCAACAAAGGAGGTGGCTTACAAAACACTCCTTCGACCTATACTTGAGTATTGCTCATCAGTGTGGGATCCGTACCAGATCGGGTTCACGGCGGAGATAGAGACGATCCAAAGAAGAACGGCGCGTTTCATCACAGGGTTATTTGGTAACCGTGATAGCGTTACGGAGATGTTTAGCAAACTCATGTGGCAGACTCTGCAACAGAGGCGTTCTGCATCGCGGTGTAGCTTGCTCGCCAGGTTTCGAGAGGGTGCGTTTCTGGATGAGGTATCGAATATATTGCCTCCTCCTACTTATACCTCCCGAGGAGATCGCGCACGGAGGCTTTCAGACAGTCGCTCTTCCCGCGAACCATACGCGACTGGAACAGAAAAGGAGGTAATGACAGTGGCACGTAAAGTGCCATCCGCCACACACCGTTGAGTGGCTTGCGGAGTATAAATGTAGATGTAGATGTAGTATACTTCGTTGTCATTGATTCACAGGCCTGACGCAGGCTATTTCCCAGAGGCAAAAAATAAAGCTGTGTACTGGTTGCTGGGGATTTTTTTAAAATTACGTCCGTAACAAATTAGGAACCGACAGCACCATAGAGTTCAAGGTACACATGCTGTGTGAATTCCACAAAATTAGAAGGTATTCGAATCACAAGAAAAAGTTCGATAATATGTTAAACATAATACACTCCTGTAAATGGAAAAAAGAACACATTGACAGCGGTGTGTCAGACCCACCATACTTGCTCCGGACACTGCGAGAGGACTGAACAAGCAATGATCACACGCACGGCACAGCGGACACACCAGGAACCGCGGTGTTGGCCGTCGAAAGGCGCTAGCTGCGCAGCATTTGTGCACCGCCGCCGTCAGTGTCAGCCAGTTTGCCGTGGCATACGGAGCTCCATCGCAGTCTTTAACACTGGTAGCATGCCGCGACAGCGTGGACGTGAACCGTATGTGCAGTTGACGGACTTTGAGCGAGGGCGTATAGTGGGCATGCGGGAGGCCGGGTGGACGTACCGCCGAATTGCTCAATACGTTGGGCGTGAGGTCTCCACAGTACATCGATGTTGTCGCCAGTGGTCGGCGGAAGGTGCACGTGCCCGTCGACCTGGGACCGGACCGCAGCGACGCACGGATGCACGCCAAGACCGTAGGATCCTACGCATTGCCATAGGGGACCGCACCTCCACTTCCCAGCAAATTAGGGACACTGTTGCTCCTGGGGTATCGGCGAGGACCATTCGCAACCGTCTCCATGAAGCTGGGCTACGGCCCCGCACACCGTTAGGCCGTCTTCCGCTCACGCCCCAACATCGTGCAGCCCGCCTCCAGTGGTGTCGCGACAGGCGTGAATGGAGGGACGAATGGAGACGTGTCGTCTTCAGCGATGAGAGTCGCTTCTGCCTTGGTGCCAATGATGGTCGTATGCGTGTTTGGCGCCGTGCAGAAGAGCGCCACAATCAGGACTGCATACGACCGAGGCACACAGGGCCAACACCCGGCATCATGGTGTGGGGAGCGATCTCCTACACTGGCCGTACACCACTGGTGATCGTCGAGGGGACACTGAATAGTGCGCGGTACATCCAAACCGTCATCGAACCCATCGTTCTACCATTCCTAGACCGGCAAGGGAACTTGCTGTTCCTACAGGACAATGCACGTCCGCATGTACCCGTGCCACCCAACGTGCTCTAGAAGGTGTAAGTCAACTACCCTGGCCAGCAAGATCTCCGGATCTGTCCCCCATTGAGCATGTTTGGGACTGGATGAAGCGTCGTCTCACGCGGTCTGCACGTCCAGACGAACGCTGGTCCAACTGAGGCGCCAGGTGGAAATGGCATGGCAAGCCGTTCCACAGGACTACATCCAGCATCTCTACGATCGTCTCCATGGGAGAATAGCAGCCTGCATTGCTGCGAAAGGTGTATATACACTGTACTAGTGCCGACATTGTGCATGCTCTGTTGCCTGTGTCTATGTGCCTGTGGTTCTGTCAGTGTGATCATGTGATGTATCTGACCCCAGGAATGTGTCAATAAAGTTTCCCCTTCCTGGGACAATGAATTCACGGTGTTCTTATATCAATTTCCAGGAGTGTATTTGAATGAATGGGGATTGGTTAATATAAATAAAGAAGATTGAGTTGACAGTGATGTATTGTAATTACCATAGGGATATTACTTAAAATTTTACTGTAAATTTTTGGAGTGTGCTCTTTCTACTTCATAGAATGGATTTTGTAATTTTATAACCTAATGTACAGAACTTATGTGACAGTCAGATTGTGTGTCTAATAGTGTCGAAACACAAAACATTAAAGCTGCATTATTGGTTTATTTTATAAATATGGAAACTGGCAGTTTTTATGTCAGTTTTGCCGTGAAAGCCTTATTATATAGGTGTGATCATTTCAGATGCTTAACATTCCATTACTGCCCAGAAAGTGTATTTGGAAGGCTCGCCAACTTTATCACATCTCTTTGCCGCCATTCTCAAGTGATTCAGATATTGTCTAATAAGAATTAAATTGTTTTTCTGTGCGATGGTCATAAATCTTCCATATTCTGTATTAGGTGACTTCCATACATTTGTGTGAAATGCTCATAGCTAGTCTGACTGTGCTGAGAAGGTTAAACATCAGTTTCTACCTTTAACCCGTCACTCACGGAGACGATTTCCTTGTGTACATTAATATATTAAAAATTATTTCCTTCATAAAGAGCTATTTATGCTTCTGTAAAGATTGGAGCCCAAGTGCACGTTTTATTTATTCACGTTTGTAGTTTAAATGTTTTTAAAAGAAATTTTCTTGATGTTTAAATTAGTTCTTTCTGGTAATTTAGTCAATCTTCTGTTGTATTTCTTTAACATCAGCATAATGGCAATGATCAAACTGTTTTTGTTTAAATCATTTCATGTATAACATGTGTACATGGTTAGTATATGTATTTGGAATGTCTAACATTGTTTCTTCAATAAATGTTTTTCTTTTTTTCTTTTTTTTAAAGTTGTTAGCGTTCAAGCTCCAGAATTGGTGGATCGTGTGATTGATTTCCGCTCTTTTTTTAATGTATATTTTTGTCAACACTGGTCATATTATTTCATATACTGTATATGAAGTATATGAAGTATAATGAAAAAAAGTCGGATAGAGCGTTTGCCATGTAAGCAGGAGGTACTGGGTTCGAGTCCCGGTTGGGCACACATTTTTCAACTGTCCCCGTTGATATTTATCAACGCCTGTAAGCAGCTAAAGGTGTACATTACAAAATAATTTCATTATTCTAGATCTACAAGATCACCAATTATATCTGTACAGATATCAAGTTCATATAGCGTATCAACGTTGTTGTACTACAAATCACAAGGAAGAAACCTACTGCCCTCTGAATCATTCTCCAGAATGTTGTGAAGAAGAGAAAAGTGTGCGGCAAAGTCTGTACCGCAAACTTTGACTCTCGAATGCAAACGACGGCTCGTGGACTGCATGCCGCTACTTGACTGAAATGAAAGGCGCGGACAGATCTTTCCAGGAAAGAAAAAAATTAACAAGAGTGAAGAGTGTCGCTGTTATTAGTACGAACCTACAAAAAACAAAAACAAAAAACCCCAAAGTGTGGAACGGATCTCCGATGGTTCGCTAGAACCGAAGAAGTTGCGAATCTGACGCGCCAGTTCAACAGAATCACAAGGGAGAGATTTCTGATAATATCAGCTGGTTGAATGAATGTTCTCAGCGGTGTTCTCAAGTGGGAAGAGACTATGTAGAACACCTGAACCGCTAAAAATACCATCTTAGCTTTCCTGCATTTTTCATTAATCCAGTTCCAAAACCTTTTGGAATGAGTGGGTATGTTTCCGGTTTGTTGGTACTACATTAACTGTTGTACCAAGTTGGAAAATGCAGTACAGTCAGAGGAGTGACCTGTGATTTGGACAAATACGACCTGAACAACAAATGAGAATTTTTTTACAAAATACACACCAGTATACGGAAATTTTGGACTGCGGGATGTTGCTTTCAGGTCACGATTCTATCAAACGCTCAAGACCATGAGAATACTGTAAGTAGGCTGTTTAGGTTCTTATATTGGTAACGCCGCCGCCACGTAGCGCTCTCTGTATGAAAATCACTGGCTGTGCTGTGTACAGTCTGTGGCTAGTTTGCATTGTTGTCTGCCATTGTAGTGTTGGGCAGCTGGATGTGAACAGCGCATAGCGATGCGCAGTTGGAGGTGAGCCGCCAGCAGTGGTGGATGTGAGGAGAGAGATGGCGGAGTTTTGAAATTTGCAATACTGGATATCATGAACTGCTATATACATTATGACTTTTGAACACTATTAAGGTAAATACATTGTTTGTTCTCTATTAAAATCTTTCATTTGCTAACTATGCCTATCAGTAGTTAGTGCCTTCCGTAGTTTGAATCTTTTGGCAGTAGTGGCGCTCGCTGTATTGCAGTAGTTCGATTAACGAAGATTTTTGTGAGGTAAGTGATTTGTGAAAGGTACAGGTTAATGTTAGTCAGGGCCATTCCTTTGTAGGGATTTCTGAAAGTCAGATTGCGTTGCGCTAAAAAATATTGTGTGTCAGTTTAAGCACAGTCATGTATAATTGTTGAAAGGGGACGTTTCATAATACTTCCAGATTATTGTTAAATGTGATTTAAGAGAACCCGACAGAATGATACTGGTGGTTGCTGTCAGCGAAGCTAGCTGCAAGAGATCTTTCACCTCATACTTTTGCAAATCAGAGCCCGTGTGGAACATAGCAGGCCACGTGACTTTGTCCCGCTTAGTACTGAAAGAGAGGAAACAGAATAACGTTATTCTGACTGAGTGGTTCAACAGTTTGGAGTGGAGAAAGCAGGAAGGGAGTAGGGCTGTTTGAGGCGGCAGGGGAGGTGATGGGCGCACCACGAAGTCATAGCACCAACTACCCTACCTGTGTGACACGTGATCTATGCCCTAATATCGCCGTCACGTTTTCCTAAGTCTTCCATTCTTATTATACCGTCTGAGGCCGTCATCTCACTGGGTATGAAGATGCACGCGGACGACGAGATGGTGACGTCACAGCTTGGAACTCCACGTTCCACTACATTACAGGGAGTGAAATGAACTGCCTGCCATATTAGATTTTTGCGTCGCGGAGAGGAACATGGCCAGTGAGATGCGATATCGTCTTTACATTACAAGCAGAACTAAGGAGCTGCCATATTTTATGAGCTAAACTACGTTTTCTTTATCATAGAGTAGGAGTTATGAATATAAGCTGTTTCAAAGCATCAGAAAATTGAAGATCTCTCGAAAATATGTCATTTTAAATACGATAGGTTATCATAAAGCGGTATATAACTACATGTCGGTAGATAAAGGTCTCCTCCTACATTTGATGTTCTTAGTGTTTTAACTTGTGTGCCATGATAATATTCTGCACAATGATGATCTGTGGAAAGAGCGTAGTTTTAACACTATTTGTCTTAGTTAAATATCAAATAACAACAGTTGTAATACAGTCCAGCGTGTACCACACACATGTTGAAGCTATAGCTCAATTTTTGACGTCACGAACTGTGAAGCGATAGGTAGCGAGCTCGCATTCTCCTTCCAAATAATGTTTTTCAGCTACTGTTTTCTAAAAGATGCTTGATCTTTCTTATTAATATATGTATTATCTGCAGTAGTCGTTATTTATTATAAATAATGTATTTGCTGCAATTCTTGTTGGAAAGCCAACGACAGGAATGTTTCCGCAAGTGGCCAGAAATCTTAACTGTCGGTCTACGTCAGAAAGTAAACACAAGTCACACAATGCAAATTTCTGATGTTATGAAACTGTGTAAAACCTGTACACCTCTCTCTTGGTTTTATGGATTGTATAATGTTTGTGCCTCACCGGTAAATAACTTTTCCAGTGATGGTGAGCCGTTTATCAAAAATTCTCCTCCTCCATTTAAATAAAATAACGAAAAAAATCACGGTTTTCAAATCTGTGTGATGAAGTACGACAGTGCAGAGTGATTTTAGTCAATGCATCACGGAGAATACGGTTTACACAGTATAAAGGAAGGAAGAGTGGGTTTAACGCCCCGTCGACATATAGGTCATTAGACACGAAACACAAGTTAGAATGGCGCCAAGGATGAGGAAACAAATTGGCCGCGCCCTTTCGCGGCCATCTGCATTTGTGCGATTTATAGAAATCACGGAAAACCTAAATGTGGATGGCCAGACGAGGGTTTGAAACGTCGTCCTCCCGACTGCGAGTCCACTGCGCTGGGTTTAGATTCTATAACGATATTTATTTTACAAACGACAATGGGGTGATGATTAAACTGAGTTAACGAATAACTCCTAGAAGTTCGTATGTCAGATCGCTCTACGGCATTATTTAATATTCTAGAAATCGGAGAGTCCAGACTCTTCTTCGCGATTTCCTCCGGTTTGCTACGACAATCGCTAATGGAGCTAACGCAGCTATTCTATGCGCGTCCATTTTCGTAAATAAACTTGTGTGATCTACGCGCCAATTGCCGCAGACTGCCTCTGAAAAGTGTTGAGGTCACAAATCGCGATGAAGAACACGTTCCGTGAGAGGTACCAGGTCGTTTCACAGCGTACAGCAGCCACGGTGACCGCCACGTGTGGCGTGCTACGTGAATGAAAACACCTGACGTGTGAGTACGGCTTGGACGACATGTTTGTATATTCTCAGCTGCCACAGAAGTGGTTCTATAAGCATCGACAAAATTCAGTACTAAGCGGTGTGTATGATCTGCAGTGTTATTTTACATTTAGCCAGTTATGCCCTTGCACCCAAACACTGCCATCTTTACGATACCGAATTGAGCTTAATTTGAGAATGAGAGATTAAAATTAACAAAGTGGTAACGTTCCTGCTCACAGTATACTAAGGCGACGCTGCCTAGCGATCGCCTTTAAACAAACGCATCTAGCCGTTCTTTCGCCCTCAGCTCTACGCCTCGGTTCCACAGAACGGGCGCAAAAACCAGCCGCGCTTTAAATTCTGCCTCTGACGTCGCAGGCGAGTCGACTTTGTTAGCGACTTGTTTACCGCGCCTCAAGAGCTAGACTTTCGAAAGTGCAGCGTCTCTTTGTGGGAACAGAGACGCTGCGCAAATAAATCTAATGAAATCCGAATACTAAAAGAACTTTTTTGCATTTGTCTCTCCGTTCAGCAACAGCGCTGCCCGCAGTCTTTTACATTTCCATCAGAAACATCTGCTCCCTTGTTCTCCGGATTAATGCTCACCGTACAAGATTGCGCGCGGTTCCCGTGAATTCAAAGACATTTCGGCAACATTTTCTACTTTGAGAAAATGACAGTCACCCTTCCTCCACTGTTGTCAAGACAAATACGTACTCCAAACAAAGCGCCTTTGAGACTCTTGGTGCGTTAAATGCTTGAATATGAGTGCGCATAAAGACACATGTCGTGTACCGCCGCACTCGCTAGAAACACATATTAAGCGAAAAGGAATTTCTCCGCTGTTACAGTATTTGCAATACCTACATCAATATTTTCCACAAAATAGTGACAAATGCGAAGGACGTGCACAAAACTTTCGTCTAATTATGTATTTCAGTAGCTACATGTTATCTTTTTTGTTTATGGCCCTGTTCCCCGCAGGCATGGTTATACCACTAATAGGGGGTGTATACTATGTTTTACGACTGTAATACAACAGAGAATGTGTTTGGTGACGATCAGTTTGGCTTTAGGAAAGATAAAGTTACGAGATAAGCAGTACCGACACTGCGGTTAAGTGGAAGCAAGATTAAAGAAAAATCAAGACACGTTCATAGGATTTGTCTACCTGGAAAAAGTGTACGAAAATGTAAAATGGTGCAAGATGTTCGAAATTCTGAGAAAAATAGTGGTAAGCTATAGGGAGAGACGGTTAAAATACGTACAACAGAGAATGTGTTTGATGACGATCAGTTTGGCTTTAGGAAAGATAAAGTTACGAGATAAGCAGTACCGAGACTGCGGTTAAGTGGAAGCAAGATTAAAGAAAAATTGCCGGCCGCGGTGGTATAGCGGTTCTGGCGCTGCAGTCCGGAACCGCGAGACTGCTACGGTCGCAGGTTCGAATCCTGCCTCGGGCATGGGTGTGTGTGATGTCCTTAGGTTAGTTAGGTTTAAGTAGTTTTAAATTCTAGGGGACTTATGACCTAAGATGTTGAGTCCCATAGTGCTCAGAGCCATTTGAACCAAGCCATTAAAGAAAAATCAAGACACGTTCATAGGATTTGTCTACCTGGAAAAAGTGTACGAAAATGTAAAATGGTGCTAGATGTTCGAGAAAAATAGTGGTAAGCTATAGGGAGAGACGGTTAAAATACAATATGTGCAAGAGACAAGAGGGAATAATAAGAGTGGACGGCCAAGAACGAAGAGCTCGGATTCAAAAGGGTGTAAGACAGTGATGTAGCCTTTCTCCCCTACTGTTCAATCCGTACATCGAAGAAGCAATGATGGAAATAAAACAAAGGTTCAGGAGTGGTATTAAAATTTAAGGTGAAAGGATATCAATGATATTATTCTCTCATGACATTGCTATCCTGCGTGAGAGTGAAGAATTACAGGATTTACTGAATGGAATGAACAGTCTAATGAGTATACAAAATATGGATTGAGAGTAAATCGAAGTAATGAGAAGTACCAGTAATGAGAACAGCGACTAACTTAACATTGGGTTTTTGGGTCACGAAGTAGATGAAGATAAGGAATTTTGCAACCTAGGCAGAAAAATAAACAGTAAGGAGGACATCAAGAGCAGACTAGCACTGCCAAAAGAGAAGTCTACTAGTATCACACACAGACCTTGATTTGAGGAAGAAATTTCCGAGAATGCACGTTGGAGTACAGTATTGTTTGGATGTGAAACATGGACTGTTGGAAAACCAGAACAGAAGAGAATCTAAGTATCTAAGATGTGGTGCTACAGACGAATGTTGAATATTAGGTGGCTCGATAAGTTAGGGAATGAGGAGGTTCTGGGCAGAGTCGAAGAGGAAAGGAATTGTGGAAAACACTGACAACGAGAAGGGACCGAATGAAACGACATTTTTAAGACATCAGTGAATAACTTCCTTGGTAGTAGAGAAAGCTGTAGAGGTCAAAAACTCTAGAGGAAGACAGACACTGCAATATATCTAGCAAGTAATTGAGGACGTAGGTTGCAAGTGGTACTCTGAGATGAAGAGTTGGCACAGGAGAGAATTTCGTGGTGGGCTGCTACAAACCAAACAGAAGACTGATGGTTTAAAAAGATACGAGCCAGATTCACACTACAATCACCCACCCACACACATGCACACAGTAAAATATAAAGTAACCTCACCTCGTTCTTGTGAAACACAACTAGCTCTTTATTCGCATGAAGTGTTGAGTGCTATTGACAAGGGATTCCAGTTCGATTCCGTATTTCTGGATTTCCGGAAAGGTTTTAACACTATACCACACAAGCGGCTGGTACTGAAATTATGTACATATGGAATATCGTCTCAGTTACGTTACTGGATTTGTGATTGCCTGTCAGAGAGGTCATAGGTCGGAGTAACTGACGGGAAATCATCGAGTAAAACACAAGTAATTTCTGGCATTCCCCAAGGTAGAGTTATAGGCCCTTTGCTGTTCCTTATCTACATAAACGATTTGGGAAACAATCTGAGCAACCGTCTTAGGTTGTTTGCAGATGACGCTGTCCTTTATCGACTAATAAAGCCAGCAGAAGATCAAAATAAATTGCAATATGATTTAGAGAAGAACTGAATGGGGAAAATTGGAAGTGGCGCTAAATAATGAATGTCCTTTTAGCACATGAGTGCGAAAAGGAATTCGTTAAACTTCGGTTACACGATAAATCAGTTGAATCTAAAGGCCAAACATTCAACTAAATACCTAGGAGTTACAATTACGAACAACTTAAATTGGAAGGAACACATAGATAGTGCTGTGGGGAAGGCTAACCAAAGACTGCGTTTTATTGGAAGGCCACTTAGAAAATGTAACAGATCTACTAAGAAGACTGCCTACACTACGCTTGTTCGCCCTCTTTTAGAATACTGCTGCGCGGTGTGGCACCCATACCAGATATGATTGACGGAGTATATCGAAAAAGTTCAAAGAAGGGCAGCACGTTTTGTATTATGTCGAAATATGGGAGAGAGTGTCACTGAAATAATACAGGAGTTGGGCTGGACATCATTAAAAGAAAGGCTTTTACCGTTGCGACGGAATCCTCTCACGAAGTTCCAATCACCAACTTTCTCCTCCGAATGCAATAATAAAGGGAGAAACGATAACCATGATAAAAAAAAGGGAAATCAGAACTAGTACGGAAAGATATTGGTGTTCGTTCTTTCCACGTGCTATACGAGATTGGAATAATAGAGAATTGTGAAGGTGGTTCGATGAACCCTCTGCCAGGCACTGTAGTGTGGGTAAGTGCAGTTATTTTTATTGCTGAGTGACACTACATCAGTATTTACATCATTTGCAGATTAATAATAATATCTATCACAAGTAATATATATTTAGGTTGAGTGGTACTAGCAAGCCATAAATGCATATTTTCCCCTGCGCAGCAGGTACGGTGTTGTGTGCATGCGTCGGCGCAAAAGACCGGTCTGTACTGACATGTGTAGTTCACTTAACAGTGCAGCTATCACCACGCGGAAAGCATCAGGTCGTAAGCTTTGTGACAAGTTCGAGGGAAGACTGTTCACTGCAGAGAAGAAACAACCAACAAAGTGATGTGTACTCGTATTAAACGTACTACACATCAAATATACGCAGTTTCACTCCTTAAACCCTGTACATAGATAATTACCTGCTATCGAGTGTAGTGTCAGCTGTGAACTGTGAATAAGGTGTTGTTATAGTGTGGGGGTGTTTCAGGTTATTACGATGTGGTTCCCTATTGCACTTAAGAAAACGCTAATTGCGATGGATATAAACAAATCTTACAGCATCGCGTATGGCAGGCAGCAGCTATTCGAAGACAGTGATCGTTTGTATTAGCTTGAAAATGCACCCTGTCATAATCCAGCATTTGAGAAGTAACATTCCTGAAATTAACTGGATTCGCCTTAGTATCGACCTGGATCCAATGGAAAAAGTTTGGGATGACTAAGAAGTTGACTTCACTCCAGACCCCAGCTAACTTCTTTGATTTCGGCTTTTGAAGATGAATGGTCTGTCACCGATCCCTAGACATTCAGACACCTCATTGAAACTTTTCTAAGCAAAGTTCAACCTGCCATAAAAGTGAAGAGTGAACACATACTCCATTAATGATCATTATTTTGTGTCTATATTCTTTTGATGGAGTAGCGTATATTGTATTGATGATACCCACTAAATGCTTAAACAAACCATCGTAAAGCATTTAAGTCATTCACTTAATGAATATAGGATCCGTTACAGTAAAAAAAAGGTTCAAATGGCTCTGAGCACTAAGAGACTTAACTTCTGAGGTCATCAGTCCCCTAGAACTTAGAAATACTTAAACCTAACAAACCGAAGGACATCACACACATCCATGCCCGAGGCAGGATTCGAACCTGCGACCGTAGAGAACGCTCGGTTCCAGACTGTAGCGCCTAGAACCGCTCGGCCACTCCGGCCGGCACAGTAAACATTAGCGATAGTTTTAAGTAATATTTGATTATGTTTAGGCTAAATATTGAATGAAACTTACACGTTTTCGTGCCTCGTCACAAAATGGCTTCTTACACTACCAAGAACAAAAGGGAAGCGAATCGATCATTTTTCAAAAGGAACAGAGATTGCAATTACATTCGAAGATCGTATTAATTGATTATAGAGATTCTGTGATTTTTCTCTGATAATATTTATTCGTTATGACGTCAGTTTTGTTATATTAGCAAAGTTCTTAAATATTATGTTTTCACGTTATGTGGCCTACTGCCATAACGTCAAGGGTCGCGTGTTCATAACACCAGTCAATGACGTTGTTACCGAAAGTACACGAATCCATGACACATAAATGTTGACGCTGCAACAACTCGAAATTGCCCTGGTGTTCTGTGAACGACGAGTGGGGCATGCACTTAAATCCTCTCATAACAGAAAAAAATCACTTTGATAACTGCCACACGTTTTACAGGGAACAACGATGCTCTATTTCTAATACTCTAGCAGAAAAAATTTAATCCACCTGGAAAGGCGACGTCGATTTAGATTTGATGACGCCGTATGAAACCTGACGGAACGTAGATGTTCTGATATAGATTTCAACGTCGTCCGCCAACAGATAGCGTAGTGGCATAGCTGTCAGAGTTGCATCTATGACGGCCGCGGTGGCCGTGCGGTTCTAGGCGCTGCAGTCCGGAACCGCGGGACTGCTACGGTCTTAGTTTCGAATCCTGCCTCGGGCATGGATGTGTGTGGTTACCTTAGGTTAGTTAGGTTAGTTAGGTTTAAGTAGTTCTAAGTTCTAGGGGACTGATGACCTAAGATGTTAAGTCCCATAGTGCTCAGAGCCATTTGAACCATTTTTTGCATCTATGTCTGTTCTTTAAAAGGGAATGCTCACAGCCAGAAGGCTCAGTTTCGTGCATACGTATGACGCAAGTAGACAACCATGCCACAGACATGCACTCGTTCTTCCTACAGCCAACTGAGCGAGATTGAAAGGTTTCAAATTGTGGTCCTCCGAGTGGCGGGATGGTCCTTTCGGAGAACTGCCACACAAGTTGACCGTGAAGCATCAGTGGCTTAACGATGCTGGTATCAGTGGTCACGTGAACATTCTCACACCTCTGGACGAGGTCCTGGAAGTACACACAGCACAGACGTCCGCCAGCATGGTCCTATTGTAAGGGCAGCAGTCGCAGATTGTGCAGCTGTGCTAAACCACGGATAAGGAGTGAGCCCAGGCGTTTCAACACGAACCACTGCGAACCGTATATTAGCAGAGGTACTACGGGCAGGCACACCTCTAGCCAGTCTTGCACCTACGCCACAGGTTCGACGTGCACGGCTCGATTGATCAGAGGATCACTTGGAAGGTCGAATGGCGCGGCGTGGTCTTCAGCGATGAAACCAGATTCTGCCTGCACGCAAATGATGGTTGTCTGCACACATGATGTAGACTTGGAGAGCGCTGTCTCGCAGAATGCATTCGTCAAGGACACACTGGTCCCAACCTAGGCATTATCCTCTGGGGTACGATAAGCAGCCACTCTCGTTCACCTTTGCCCTTTCTGGAGAGGACGCTAACCAGCTCTCGGTGCATGCTGAAATTACACTGGTGCTCATAAATTAAGGATAATTGCAGAATGTGGTTAAAATGGCTCTGAGCACTATGCGACTTAACTTCTGAGGTCATCAGTCGCCTAGACTTAGAACTAATTAAACCTAACTATCCTAAGGACATCACACACATCCATGCCCGAGGCAGGATTCGAACCTGCGACCGTAGCGGTCGCCCGGCTCTACATTGTAGCGCCTAGAACCGCGCGGCCACACCGGCCGGCTTGTAGAATGTGGTACCACACAAAGTGTCACTACACAAAACTAGCGCTAATAGCATAGGTACATAGGTAACACACACGACACAGATCTATAAGTCCATGGTATTGGTGATAAGTTGAGAAACCGTTCCGAAACACTTGTGGTACAAAACGCCACTGTTACCTGCGTATGTACCCCGACATCAATATGGGATATGATTACCATGCACACGTACACAGGCCGCACAAAGGGTTGGCATACTCTGGATCAGGTGGTAGGGCAGCTGCTGGGGTATAGACTCCCTTCTTGCACCAGTGCCTGTCGGAGCTCCTGAAGTGTCGTGGGGGTATGAAGACGTGCTGCGAAACGCCGACCGAAAGCATCCCAGACGTGCTCGATGGGGTTTAGGTCTGGAGAACAGGAAGGCCACTACATTCACCTGGTATCTTCTATTTCAAGGTACTCCTCCTCGAGAGCAGCTCGGTGGAGCCGTGCGTTATCAACCATCAGGAGGAAGTGTAACGCCGGAAATGCGTATTCTCCTACTTCCATCTATTGTACTATACATTTTTTCTTTATTTTGTTACCTGAATATATGACATTTCTATGCCTTTCTATATTGTAATTGTTTTACTAGTTGTATACATATATATTTATGTATCTATGTCGATGTATAATTGGTTTGTTTTGTAAATACTGTTTGTAGTTTACGCTGGGTCTTGCCTAGGGAAAACTATGCTGTCGAACAAATACCTCGATATGTCGTGTGGACAACCAAAGTGTTTAGGATCTTTGGTAGTGTTAACTCTGCCGCGTGGAGCGCGGGCAGAGCAGAGGGAGTCTGGCTGGGGTAGGGCGGTGGAGCAGGTGTGTCGCGTGACGCTCCAGCGAGTTGCCGCGCTTTCGGGGTTTGGCAGCATGTAATTGCTCTCGACTTGCTGTGATAGTTTCTGATACGGTGTCGCGGACGGGAAGCGTTAGCTGGCACACATCAAGAGCCCGTTTCGCGTGGTGACCGTGTCGAGAAGAAGGCGCGCCAATATCCAGCTTTTGCAATAGCGACGGCCGACAATGAGTGACTGTCGCCACCTCCTCGATGGACGACTTCAAACCTTCAATCAACCAACAAGGAAGACTGGAAGCAAGTTAAGTTTTAGAAGTGTATGGCAGACCTCAGCTTTTCATACATTAAAAATTGTTGCATCACAAAATTACAGCAACTTAGCATGAACGTTTGTTGCTCATTGTCCCAATTGCATTACCAAGCAGGGTCCCTTCCTTTTCTGGAATGAACCCGAGTGTAGTTGAAATTCAAACGCCAGCATTTAAGTAATATCATTCCATTTCACTGCTTTAATTTCAAAGTTCAGTTAAAGTATTCATAGCTGGCTACAATATTTAGATTCCACAAGCACAAATTAAGAGTGCGAGTTTTGTTACCGCATTTTAGCTTATCTGTGACTGCAGTTCAGCTTGGTATGTACTAAATTTTACTATTGTTAATTGTTCAGAATCATTTAATTCAAGTTTAAAGTTAAATTTCTTATTTCTAAATTGCGTAGATTCAAGTAGCTTTTGAAATGATTGTTGAGGTAGCCCAAGACTAACCGTATTTTACTGAATTTCGATGTGCTTCAGAAACAAAGCTTACTTTTAATATAACATCATTCCATTTCACTGCTTTAATTTCAAAGTTCAGTTAAAGTATTCATAGCTGGCTACAATGTTTAGATTACACAAGCACAAATTAAGAGTGCGAGTTTTGTTACCGCATTTTAGCTTATCTGTGACTGCAGCTCAGCTTGGTACGTACTAAATTTTACTATTGTTAATTGTTAAGAATCATTTAATTCAAGTTCAAAGTTAAATCGCTTATTTCTAAATTGCGTAGATTCAAGTAGCTTTTGAAATGATTGTTGAGGTAGCCCAAGACTAACCGTATTTTACTGAATTTCGGTGTGCTTCAGAAACAAAGCTTACTATTAATTTCAGTCACTAAATTAACTTTCAATTTTCCAGTTTTATTAAATCTTTTGCTAAATTAAGTCAGAGTGTAGCGAAATTTAGTACTTCTGACAAACTCAGTTTTCACACTACACGTGTCAACCTTCAGTTGCCACACTTCTAGTGCTAATTATATGTGTAATAACCTTTCTTTTTCAGTTACTATAGTAATTGTCCATAGGACTGGCGAACGTAATTTCCCCCAAATCTCAAATATCTAATTACCGCTAGTTAATTGTTAACGTAGCGGTTGCACATTTACTTTCTTTATTAACTTTAACCCCTTTTCAAAATTAATTTCCACCGACTTCATTTGCATTTTTCCTTTCATTTAGATGTAACCCTTTCCTCCGTCTTTACCGACGGATTAACTTCGGTGACGATTGCTTTTCCCAAATTTCCATTAGGTACACGCGGTTTAATTTTTCACTGTCAGTAAGGTCGACAAGAGAGGGGGAGGTTACAGAAGGTGGGACCCACTGCACCCCTAAAAATGGTGGACATACTGGTGCAAAATGACGTCCCAATACACCTGACCTGTTACAGTTCCTCTGTCAAAGTCATTCAGGGGTGTACGTGCACCAATCATAATCCTACCCCACACAATCAAAACCACGACGTCCATACATGTCCCTTTCAAGGACATTAAGGGGTTGGGATCTGGTTCCTGGTTCGCGCCAGATGAAAACCTGGCGAGAATCACTGTCAGACTATACCTGGACTCGTCCGTGAACATAACCTGGGACCACTGTTCCAATAACCATGTACAGTGTTCTTGACACCAGGCTTTACGGGCTCTCCTGTGACCAGGGGTGAGTGGAATGCATCTTGCAGGTCTCCAGGCGTATAAACCATGTCTGTTCAGTCCTATGTAGGCCGTGTGTCTGGAGAAAACTGTTCCAGTGGCTACGGTAAGGTCCCGAGCAAGGCTACCTGCAGTACTCCGTGGCCATCTGCGGGCACTGATGGTGAGATATCGGTCTTCTTGTGGTGCTGCACACTGTGGACGTCCCGTGTTGTTGTTGTTGTTGTGGTGTTCAGTCCTGAGATTGGTTTGATGCAACTCTCCATGCTACTTTATCTTGTGCAAGCCTCTTAATCTCCCAGTACCTACTGCAACCTACATCCTTCTGAATCTGTTTAGTGTATTCATCTCTTGGTCTCCCTCTACGATTTTTACCCTCCACGCTGCCCTCCAATACTAAATTGGTGATCCCTTGATGCCTCAGAGCATGTCCTACCAACCGATCCCTTCTTCTAGTTAAGTTTTGTCACAAACTTTTCTTGTCCCCAATCCTATTCAATACCTCCTCATTAGTTATATGATCTACCCATTTAATCTTCAGCTTTCTTCTGTAGCACCTCATTTCGAAAGCTTCTATTCTCTTCTTGTCCAGACTAGTTATCGTCCATGTTTCACTCCCATACATGGCTACAATCCATACAAATACTTTCAGAAACGACTTCCTGACACTTAAATCTATACTCGATGTTAACAAATTTCTCTTCTTCAGAAACGCTTTCCTTGCCATTGCCAGTCTATATTTGATATCCTCTCTACTTCGACCATCATCAGTTATTTTGCTCCCCAAATAGCAAAACTCCTTTACTACTTTAAGTGTCTCATTTCCTAATCTAATTCCCTCAGCATCACCCGACGTAATTCGACTACATTCCATTATCCTCGTTTTGCTTTTGTTGATGTTCATCTTCTACCCTCATTGCATGACACTGTCCATTCCGTTCAACTGTTCTTCCAAGTCCTTTGCTGTCTCTGACAGAATTACAATGTCATCGGCGAACCTCAAAGTTTTTATTTCTTCTCCATGGATTTTAACACCTACTTCAAATTTTTCCTTTGTTTCCTTCACTGCTTGCTCAATATACAGATTGAATAACATCAGGGATAGGCTACAACCCTGTCCCATTCCCTTCCCAAAGATTGCTTCCATTTCGTGCCCCTCAACTCTTATAACTACCATCTGGTTTCTGTACAAATTGTAAATAGCCTTTCGCTCCCTGTATTTTACCTCTGCAACCTTCAGAATTTAAAAGAGAGTATTCCAGTCAACATTTTCAAAAGCTTTCTCTAGGTCTACAAATGCTAGAAACGTAGGTTTGCATTTCCTTAATCTAGCTTCTAAGATAAGTCGTAGGGTCAGTATTGGCTCATGTGATCCAATATTTCTACGGAATCCAAACTGATCTTCCCCAAGGTCAGCTTCTACCACTTTTTCCATTCGTCTGTAGAGAATACGCGTTAGTATTTTCCATCCGTGACTTATTAAACTTATTGTTCGATAATTTTCACACCTGTCAGCACCTGCGTTCTTTGGGATTGGAATTATTATATTCTTTTTGAAGTCTGAGGGTATTTCGCCTGTGTCATACATCTAACTCACCAGATGGCAGAGTTTTGTCAGGACTGGCTCTCTCAAGGCTGTCAGTAGTTCTAATGGAATGTTGTCTACTCCTGGGGCCTTGTTTCGACTCAGGTCTTCCAGTGCTCTGTCAAACTCTTCATGCAGTATCGTATCTCGCATTTCATCTTCATCTTCATCCTCTTCCATTTCCATAATATTGTCCTCAAGTACATTTCCCTTGTATAGTCCCTCTATAAACTCCTTCCACCTTTCTGCTTTCCCTTCTTTGCTTAGAACTGGGTTTCCGTCTGAGCTCTTGATATTCGTACAAGTGGTTCTCTTTTCTCCAAAGGTTTCTCTAAATGCACTTCCTGTCGATCTCGTTTTTGAGAAGATTGTATTCCTTTTTGCCTGCTTCATTTACATCATTTTTATATTTTCTCCTTTCATCAATTAAATTCAGTATTTCTTCTGTTACCCATGGACTTCTACCATCCCTCGTTTTTTACCTACTAGGTCCTCTGCTGCCTTCACCACTTCATCTCTCAAAGCTACCCATTCTTCTTCTACTGTATTTCTTTCCCCCATTCCTGTCAATTGTTCCCTTATGCTCTCCCTGAAACTCTGTACAACCTCTGGTTCTTTTAGTTTATCCAGGTCCCATCTCCTTAAATTCCCACCTTTTTGCAGTTTATTCAGTTTTAATCTACAGTTCATAACCAATAGATTGTGATCAGAGTCCACATCTGCCCCTGGAAATGTCTTACAATTTAAAACCTAGTTCCTAAATCTCTGTCTTACCATTATGTAGTCTATCTGAAACCTGTCAGTATCTCCAGGCTTCTTCCACGTATACAACCTTCCTTTATGATTCTTGAACCAAGTGTTAGCTATGATTAAGTTGTGCTCTGTGCACAATTATATCAGGCGGCTTCCTATTTCAATTCTTAGCCCCAATCAATATTCACCTACTACGTTTCCTTCTCTCCCTTCTCCTACTACCGAATTCCAGTCACCCATGACTATTTAATTTTCGTCTCCCTTCACTATCTGAATAATTTATTTTATTTCATCATACATTTCTTCAATTTCTTCGTCATCTACAGAGCTAGTTGGCATATAAACTTGTACTACTGTAGTAGGCGTGGGCTTCGTGTCTATCTTGGCCACAATAATGCGTTCACTGTGCTGTTTGTAGTAGCTTACTCGCACTCCAATTTTTTTATTCATTATTAAACCCACTCTTGCGTTACCCGTATTTGATTTTGTATTTATAACCCTGTATTCACCTGAACAGAAGTCTTGTTCCTCCTGCCACCGAACTATACTAATTCCCACTATATCTAACTCCAACCTATCCATTTCCGTTTTTAAATTTTCTAACCTACCTGTCCGATTAAGGGATCTGACATTCCACGCTCCGATCCGTTGAACGCCAGTTTTCTTTCCCCTGATAACGACGTCCTCCTGAGTATTCCCCGCCCGGAGATCCGAATGGGGGACTATTTTACCTCCGGAATATTTTACCCTAGAGGACGCCATCATCATTTAATCATACAGTAAAGCTGCATGCCCTCGGTAAAAATTACGTCTGTAGTTTCCCCTTGTTTTCAGCCGTTCGCAGTACCAGCACAGCAAGGCTGTTTTGGTTAGTGTTGCAAGGCCAAATCAGTCAATCTACCATACTGTGGCCTCTGCGAGTACTGAAAAGGCTGCTGCCCCTCTTCAGGAACCACACGTTTCTCTGGCCTCTCAACAGATACCCCTCCGTTGTGGTTGCACCTACGGTACGGCTATCTGTATCGCTGAGGCACGCAAGCCTCCCCACCAACGGCGAGGTCCATGGTTCTTGGGACGTCCCGTATTGGACACGTTTCCTGCCTGCTGGAATCGTTTCCATAATCTTGGGATCACACTTTGTGGCACACGGAGAGCCCGTGGTACGACCTGCTGTGTTTGACCAGCCTCCAGTTGCCCAAGTATTCTACCCCTCATAACGCCATTTTCAACACACAGTCACTATTAGCACGTCTGAAAACGTCTGCACAGTTACCCACTGTACCATACTCTGACATGCACCAACACACATCTGCGTATGTGGACCGCTGCCACCGCTACCGTGCGATGACCGCAGATCAGATGCACCGCGTGGTCATACCCCGAGGTGATTTAAACTCGCAAACCGCCCACCAGAGAGTTGTTTCACCATGTATCAGCATTATCCTTTAATTTATGAGCATCAGTGTAATTAAACCTGTTCTCCTGCCGTTTTGCAGCAGCAAGGTGATTCGTCTTTCCAACAAGATAATGGTCGCCCACCCACTGCCTGTGAAACTCAACATGCTCTACAAAATCTACGCCGACTTCCCTAGCCAGCACGACCTCCGAACTTGTCTCCAGTCGAGCACCTATGGGGTGTGATGGGACTCTTTTGACTCGTCAACCAACAACCTTTATAGGTCAACGTGGACAGTACGAGCAGGCTTGGAACAACGTGTCCCAGGACAGTATTCGCCATCTGTGTCATCGCCTAGAGGACAGAGACAGTACCTGCAAATCCCTCTGCGGAGGCTCCACCTCGAGGAATACGGGTGTTGCAGCATGGATCGATATATGGTACGTTAGAACCACTTGCATTGATCTGTCAATGCAATCATTCCATGTACTCCACATGCACTGTTACAACAATAAATCTTGGGTGAATTGAAGTCCTTTAAATGGGTATACTGCTTTCCTTTTGATAGTATAGTGTGGGGCGGTGGGTGGAAAATTATGATTATATTTTCTATTGTTTGTTGTCGTTCTCAACAAAGGCTCTCTAACTACAATGTTGGCAACTAGAAAGTGATTAGGAAAACGTTATGTCTGTAATTAGAGTTCACTGTGCCCACTCTGATGGAGAAAAAGTTATTGATTATTGAAGTTCATTACTCTCAGGATATAGAATGTTGCCTGGGATTCATATAAAATGCAACTTATATAACAATTTTCACTATATTCTGAAAACGATAAAGCATAAAATTCCAGACAAATGATTACCCATATCAGCTACTGTACTATCAGAGCAGTTCAGAGTCTATTGCGTGGATCCTATTATCCCTAGATAACGAAATTGTTCAATAATCGTTATCGATGTAAATGTTCAAACTGAATGCTCGCCAAAATTTGATATTAATAGCCATCAAACGCAACGCTAGTAATGGTAGAAAGTCTGTCCTGCGGCGACACGTGAAAATACGACATACACAAACTGAGACTAAATCACTGGATTCGTTCTGTTATTAATTCTTTACCCCAATGCGAACTCATTGTTACGTGTATACCGAGTTACATAATATGGCACCTAAGGCTGTTCCTTCCAACTGCACAAACGCGATGTGGCTTCCGACATGGAGTGCACGCTCATACGAATCTAGAAGAGAGCTGGGGCCTTACTCTAGCTCGCACGCTCTTATTTATATAGCAGTGGTGCGGACCCCCAAAGGGGCAGCCGGTAACATTAGTCTCACTGACTTGCCGCTGGGTCTAGCAGAACACTACTTCAAGTTATTAAATAATTAATTGCTTCATTTGCTGAAGGGTAATTTAATTGTGCAATCAGCACATAGGTAAATATCTATAATAAAATTCTAATGTGGCTAGGTTAAACACTTTTGGCGAGAGAATTATTTTAGTTGTACTGCACACAGTAGATGAGCTCTGAACTTGCCCTTTGGAGAGACAATACAGCTACCTTTTTGAAACTTCTCACATCTTTGTTATTATAGCGTACCTCCTTTCTGCCTAAATCTAAACATCCAACTTTATCTAATCAATTACTTAATCTACCTTGCTTCTGAACTTTTAGGACACAAAACCAGAAAATCATGAATATCAACCAAAATATTACTTTGTGAGATCCAGGATGCTGTTTCCATTAAATTACAACAAAAAAGGAATCCGAATATAAATTTTGAAGTTTCTAGCTCCTTCCTGTTGCGCCGATGGTTTTTACATAAAAGTCCAAATTTCGAAAACTGTTGAAGTTATTAAACTGAAATTTAACACATTATTATTTTAGCAAAACTCCTGACATGCTACTAACATTTCAGATTGTGAGACCTGAGTTTCTCCTAGCTTGCGTAAGGCGGGTGTATACCGTATTCCTTGTAGCTGCGGCATGGCATATTGGTCAAACTATCAGGACAGTGGAGGACGGATGTACTGAGCATAAACGGCACACACGATTACAGCAGCCAAATAGATCTGCTATTGCCGAACATTGCTTGGATACTGGTCACCCCATGTTATATAATAACACTGAGATATTGGCATGCACGTCCAGCTATTGGGCCAGTGTTATTATGGAGGCAGTTGAGATTAAATTAGCGAGCAACCTCGTTAACAGGGATGGAGGTTTCTATCTAAACTCTGTTTGGAATCCGGCTCTCTCCCTTATCAAAAAACAGAGGGACAGAGTCAATGCTACCTCACCCGCGAATTCATAGTCTCACTATCAACAGTTCTGACTTTGGTCATCTTTGGTGGCACTAGTGTTCAGTGTGTGTGTTATCTTTCTTCCTTCAGTCCTAGAACCGAGGTATTAAATTTGCTTGTACGCAACCTGTCCGTTGCAGTTTGCCTTGAAAATGGCAGGGTGTTCTCCCGCCGAAATATCGGCGGTCGCTGAAAGTGTTACCTGGCTGAATTCCCGGAAGTTATTTGAAAGTTGTATACACCAGGAGAAACTCAGGTCTCACATTGTATACCTCTACAGGGAGGAAATGTATCGGTGTTTACGTAAGTTGGATAAACTTCGTAGCTGTCGAGTTTGACTGCAATGTGCTTTGTCGTTTTTATTGAGGTGTCGGGTGAAAATCATGTCCCAACATTTGCCAAGGTTGTGCACCGTATTAATTCTCCTGCCGCCAATCCTATCAAGCAACGTGCTGGCTTGGCTCTTGTTCGCGAAAGGATTCGTTTTACTCGTCGACGTTTGGACTCTGTTTCCAAAGAATTGTATCCTTTTCATTTAATGGTTGCATCTGAAGTGTCTGATTTCAGTTGGGATTGGTTGGACGGTGCATCATGGACTCAAGCTGACTGGGAAAACAACTCCGTCACTGCCCGGCATTTTGCAAAGTTTGAACGTTTTCATCGCGTGTAGTCGGGTGTTATATCTCGACGTTCTGTGATAAATCTCAAAGAGAAATCTTTTGACGGCGCAATCTAATCCGTGCTAGGGAAGGGTTTAAATTTTGCACCCACTCCGAAGAGTTTCCCGGTAGATGATTTTATTAGTTCAATTGAACAGGCAGTTTGCATACTACCTCCCGACGCTGCAGAGGAGGTTAGGAGGGAGGCATGCCGTGTGTTGACCGGGGATCGTCCACCCAAGACTAATGTAACAGCAACAGAGAGGACTGCTTTACTCTCTCTCAAAGTTGATCCTAGTATTGTTATTTTACCTGCGGACAAGGGAAATGCCACCGTTGTTTTAAATAAACATGATTATGTACAAAAGATGCAACGGTTACTATCTGATTCAGCGTATCGCAGAATCGATGCTGACCCCACAAAATGTGTTGAGAGAAAGACCAACAGCCTCCTGAAGAAAAGTGGTTTGTCGCGGGACACTATCAAGAGTCTTAAGACCTATAGTGCTGTTCCCCCTAGGTAATATGGCCTTCCGAAGGTTCACAAGGAAGGGGTTCCTTTCCGTCCTACAGTGACTAACATCTGCGCTCCGACATATCGTGTAGCCAAGCATCTTGCTTCTCTGTTGAGTCCACAAGTACGTCGGTGTGAACATCATATCAGGAACTCAGCTGATTTTTTACGTCGTTTGGAGGGACTGAGGTTGAATGACTCTGATATTTTAGTGAGTTTCGATGCGGTCTCTCTCTTCACTCGTGTTCCTCTGTCTGATCCGTTGCGGTTAATTGAGGCCATGTTTGGTGCTGAATTAACTAATCTGTTTCGTGCATGTGTTGACATCCACTCACTTTTTATATAATGACCGGTGTTACGAGCAGACAGATGGAGTTTCGATGGGTAGTCCGTTGTCTCATGTGATCGCAAATTTGTTCATGGATGACTTCGAGGAACGTGCATTGGAGTCGGAGCCTTTGAAACCCGCCTGTTTCTTTAGATACGTTGACGACACCTTCGTTGTTTGGCCTCATGGTAGGGAGAATTTGAATGTCTTTCTAGAACATCTGAACTCGATCCTCCCGAACATTCGTTTTACGATGGAGGTGGAAGAGGATGGTTGCCTTCCCTTTCTTGACGTGTTGGTTAGGAGGGAGGATGATGGATTAATGGGACATGCAGTCTACAGGAAACGTACTCACACCGACTCGTACTTACAGGCTAATAGTTGTCACCATCCGGCTCAGCGTGAACGGGTACTTCGTACCTTGGGACACAGGGCACATGTCGTTTCTGACGCTGAGACTTTGCCAGCTGAGCTGTCCCATCTTGAAGTTACATTTCGTCAAAATGGTTATAGTGATAGACAGATTGAACGTGCGTTGCGCTATCGACCTACTGCACATCGGGTGATTGATGATAATTCTGAGTCAACACCTAAGTCTACTGCCTTTTTGCCTTACGTAGGAAACACGTCCAACAAGATCGGTCGTATTTTACGGAAATACGACGTGAAATGTGTTTTCCGACCTCCATCTAAAATTAGAGCACTTTTGAGTTTCGTTAAGGAGATCTTGGACTGCGTAAGGCGGGTGTATATCGTATTCCTTGTAGCTGCGGCATGGCATATATTGGTCAAACTATGAGGACCGTGGAGGACAGATGTACAGAGCATAAACGGCACACACGATTACAGCAGCCAAATAGAGCTGCTATTGCCAAATATTACTTGGATACTGGTCACCCCATGTTATATAATAACACCGAGATATTGGCATGCACGTCCAGCTATTGGGGCAGTGTTATTAGGGAGCCCGTTGAGATTAAATTAGCGAGCAACCTCGTTAACAGGGATGGAGGTTTCTGTTTAAACTCTGTTTGGAATCCGGCTCTCTCCCGTGTCTAAAAACAGAGGGACAGAGTCAATGCTACCTCACCTGCAAATTCATAGTTTCACTATCCATAGCTCTGACTTTGGTCATCTTTGGTGGCAATAGTGTACAGTGTGTGTGTTATCTTTCCCGCTTCAGTCCGAGAACCGAGGTTTTAAATTCGCATGTACGCCGCATGTCCGTTGCAGTTTGCCTTGAAAACGGCGGGGTGTTCCCCCTCCGAAATATCGGCGGTCGCTGAAAGTGTTACCTGGCTGAATTCCCGGAAGTTATTTGAAAAAAAAAAACATTTCAGATTATTTACTTTAGTTCTAAGGTATTGTGCAACATTCGTGACATCATAGCTAGTTAAGTGGACTAGGCTGGCACACAATAGAAAGCATATTAATTTTATATGGCGTGAGTGGGCTGCTTCCCTACAATAGTTTCCAAGTTATTATTTATTAAATGACAGGCTCCTTTATGGACATAACGAATATTAAGTCTTGGAAGGCCCATTTGAAAGAATAAGAAATAGAAACGTTTGATAGAAGAGCACATTTCTAAATTATCTGAAAGAGTGACTCCATTTTCTTTCCATCAGTAAATACACAAGAACTCAAATGTCGAAGAAGAAACAACCGATCTTGACGCCCCGCTGTTATAACATAACGGTAATGCCCACAGTGTACTTGGAGCTGGGCAACTCCTTCCCTGCTTACGCTCGAGAGAGGAAAGCAAACTGTTTAGTGTAACCCGTAAACGAGTTTCTCCTCTCTTAATCACATCAGGAGGAAAGTGCCCGCTAGCGGCCGACGCACACTAATTGAATAAGTGTCGCACTTAGCTAAGCTGAAGTATTAGCCAAGGTTATGCAATGTGCCCACTGCGCCAAATACTTTACCGGAAGCGTAGCAGCGGGACATAGTCCCCCACCAGCTTTATTTTAAGAGCTGAAACACTGTGTAAATGGTTTCACTTGTAATCTACCTTCCTGTTTAAAACAGACTGGAAGATCAAGTCGGTAATAAGGGTTGTAAAAGACACACAAACACATTACTACTGAATTGTTGTAACTTATTTCAGATACCAATACCATAGAAATTTTTGTTCTTCCACTACGAATAGTTTTCATTCACTCTGACATACTTGCAGTGAAAAGAAAAAAAACCCTCAGAACAGTGTTTACAGAAGAAACTTCGTGTGGTCAATAACCTAATCACGACTAAAGAAGTGAAACTTAATAAAGTTTATTTTATTTAAAACGCATTAAGAGTTTTCATATAAAAAATTTGGAGGTATTACTTGTCAGCTCATACCAAAATTTTAAATTACAGGAAGTTGAGGAAATTTGATTGTAAAAATACCAGTTACAAAGGAAGAGTTCCAAAAGATATATGGGAAATTAAAACTTATTTAGATTTTCGAGAGTACAATACGTGCAAACTCAAGTGAAATTTTAAAAGCAACTAGTAACCGGACTCATCTACTTTTGATACTAATGACCTAGTAGTAACTGGGTAATGAAATCATTCATTGTATAATTCTGTATGATGTTTTAGTTTGGGATCTGACAATGACCATTTCAAGTTAATGAAACTGTTTTAATTGAAACACAACTAATGAAAAATAAACTCTAACTCTTACTGTGTGCCACAATTACACTGCGAAACTCTTAAAGTAGAAAGGGGCTACACATATGACGTAATCAGCCAGTGGCTCAAAAATATGTGTCAAGCTAGACTCCCTCGTTTGCTGTGTTTTATGAAAGGCACTGTTGATGTCGTCTTTAAACTTTTTTTATAAGATGTGTTATTTTGTGCACAAGAAAATGTACAACCAAAACCGACATACTCCCTCACAATTTCTCCCAGCCGAAGTACATCACACCACACGTACACAGGATGAACACAAACCAGAATCATCATTACATGGAAAACCCTAAGACACACGTAAATGTGTTCATCAAACCAGTCAAATATGTCTCGGGAGGCACTCTTCACCCCGGGAAAAAGGAACAAGGAACAGACAGACACGCAGTCCCTGAACACTCAGGCAACAGACCAATACAAAACTCAAAACTACGGAACCCATACTTATAAAAGTAGACCAATTAGATGAGGACAAATCTGAGGGAGAGACATGTGACATTTGCAACGATGTCAACGTGCATCTAGCAACAACCTCCACTCCAAACACAAACAAAGACAACATAACAGATACAGTCAGTCCCATACAAATCACCACCATCGCCGACACCCCGCCAGCAAGCACCAATAACATCAGTGAAAAACGTGTGAAGGCAAACAGCATTGAAGAGGCGTGTGAAAAAACGAAAAGTAGCCGTGTGACATCCCAAAGAGGTCTTCAAATGTCCCCCAATCAGCGGCCAACACCAAGCCACAATCCGTCTTGTACCACCTCGGAGACCGCAACAGAAACCAGCACCAACAGCAAGCCAGCTGCACCTAATTATGATAATTTAGAACTTAACTTACTTTTAAGTAGGCTAGAGAAAAAAGAGATACTGCAGACAGCGCAGCGGATGCTACTTAGATTGTGCCATCCAAAGGGAGATTCTCTCTGTTTTCCACTAAATGAGCAAACGGACAGAATCATCCTAAAGACAGAAAATATTCCTACATCAGCAGAGCCGCTGCTCGATCTCATGTTCCAGGTCTGCCTGCGCAGGTCAGAGTCTTTCGACTTGGACAAAATATATATACATCATGTAAGAGCACACGGACGAACATATTTTGATTGCCCGCAGACTGGCAATAAATTTTATTTACACGTAAAACACCCAAAACACATAGACAAAAAATGAATATCTTACAACATAATACAAAAAAACAGTACGACAGTCAGCGCGGAAATCCCTAAAATAGCACAAGACCTGCAGGCAGACATCATGTGCTTACAAGAACCTTATAATAGAAACGGGCAACTGATACGTCTACCAAAACATGCTACCACAATAGCAGGCAGCAATGACTGTAAAGCTGTACTAGTAATTCTAAATAGAACTTATAACATAATTATGCAATCAACACTTGGTTACCATAGAGATAACTAACGGGAACGTCACATGGGTTATTGCATCCATGTACGCCCAATACAGCCATCAAATACAGCCGTATGCAGACCACATCAGAGACCTAGTAATGTATGCCAGAGGCAAAAAATTAGTGATAAGTGCTGACATTAATTCCAGATCGACCCTCTGGAAATCAGACAGAACAGATGACAGAAGACGCATAATCACCGATCTAATAAAAGAAACACAAATACATGTAATGAATACGGAAGGACCTATACTAACATATGCAGGGTTCGATGGTACGAGCAGTAATATCGACTTCACGCTAGCAAATAGTGCAGCAATGGCATACGTAACGAACTGGACTGTACACGACAACATAACCAGTAGTGCTCATAGTGTCATAACATACACACTAACTCACACACAAAACACAATGACCAAATCACACACCAGATACTTGATGTTGCACAAAGCAGACTGGAACAAATTAACGGAAATTATCCAACGACACGATCTAGAAAACATCAATGGAAGTATCGATTATAGAGCACACAAGCTAACACAGGTGATACAACATGCACAAAACACTTCAATACCGACAGCAAAGAACACAAATTGTTCACCAATACCATGGACCAACGAACTTACGAGACTCAAACAAGACGCAAGACGCAAACGAAAATTATATCAAAGGGCGACAGCAGATAGGGACAGACGAATAAGACTTGAAGCATATAGGCATGCACAAGACTTATATAGACAGACCCTATACAACACGCGTAGACAACAATGGGAGCTATTTGTAACAACACAAACAGAGCAAAATATATGGGGGGAACCATACAAAATACTGACAGAGAAGATAAAAACCCCACTAGTTCTGGGAACGCTAAGGCAGGATGACGGCACGATGACGAGGGGATGGAGGAATACAGCGGAGTTTCTGCTGTATAAACTGCTCCCTGACGACGTTATCGATACAGACACACAATATCATGCAACACTAAGAGAAAACCTAGACACACCATACAACACTGCAACTATCACCTGTCCTTTTGCGCAAGAAGACGTTGCGCTAGCAACCTCTGAGCCCAAAACAAAAAAGCACCTGGACCAGATGGTATCCACTCGGAAACACTGAAAAAACTAGCACCGCAGATCACCCCGTTCCTAACAACGTTACTGAACGATGCCTTACGGCTGGGCAGGGTACCTACAGTATGGAAAACCTCCAAAGCAGTCATTATTAAGAAATCAGCGGACAGGCATCCTTCAGATCCAAAGACTTACAGGCCAATATGCCTAATAAACACCCTAGCAAAGATTCAGGAGAAGCTACTGTGTAAGCGCCTGCAAACACACAGAGCTCTCAGGGTTATGAGCCAACACCAGTTCGGCTTCAGATCTGGCAGATCAATAGATGATGCCATCAACCAGGCCCTGCACATAGTTAACACCACAAAACAGAAATACGCCATGGCAATAATGATTGACATTGTCGGAGCATCTGATAAATTTTGGTGGCCAGCACTGTTTCAGAGGCTAAGACATCTGGAGGTACCGCAATCATTGTACAACAATTTTCTAGACTACTGCAAAGACCGAGTAGTCGAATGGCAGATGGACAGCCGGAAAGTAATTAAAAGAATTTTCAAAGGCTGTCCTCAAGGGTCGATCTGCGGCCCCGTCTTCTGGGACATAACAATCGAACCTCTCCTACAGCTTATGGATGGGGATGACAGGTCAGACGGAATTGTCGCCTACGCAGATGACCTATTAGTTGTGGTCACTGCAAACAACAGAGCCCAGTTAGAAGAGGAAGCCAGTGGATTACTACAAACAATTACTCAGTGGTGTCACAACAACAAACTCAGGATAGCCGAAAACAAAACAACATACACTTTACTGAAAGGATCACTCCAAAGGAATCCTTCGGTTAAAATTGGGGACACAAACATCAAACGAGCACGCATTACGCGCTATCTTGGTGTACACATAGATGAAAAATTGAATTTCCACGAACACATAAGGCTAACAACAGACAAAGCAGAAAAAATACTCCACAAACTGGTGAGGCTAAATTCAAAATAGCACATACTACCTCTACCAGTCATACGTACGTGCCACTGTGCGCTCTTCGAATCAGTACTCAGCTTTGCAGCTAGCACGGGCACATAGACTGAACGTGGTCACCAACAAAGCATCGGTCAGACGAGGGCAGAGAAGTGTCCTACTTAGGCTATCTGGAACCTTCAGTACCACCTCAGCGGATGCACTGTGTGTGGTGCTCGGAATATGCCCCATAGATATCACGATCAAATACAGAGCTGCAAGGTACTGGTTAAAGGTGGGGAGACTAGATAAGGTATACATAATAACCGTTGTGCCCATAGAGACGATACGTCAGCTTAAAAGTTGGTGTTTGGATACATGGCAAGGTGAGTGGGATGTAAGTGATAAGGGACGTAGACTGCACGACTTCCTCCCTGATATAAGGGAGCGATTGAGAATGAGACATATCGACCCCAGCCGCGGTATGGTACATTTCTTAACCGGGCACGGACCTTATCCCACGCACTTAAACCGCGTGGGTCTGAGGCAGACACCTACATGCACATGCGGGGAAGAATGTTCACCAGAACACACTGTCTTTTTCTGCGGGCAATATGCGAACAATAGACATACACTACACTTAGATTACACAGATACAGACATAGATATATACACAGCAATAAGAGACGAAGAACAATGGGCACAATTAAACGCACTGACAAACAGTATTTCATAAACAACACATGAAGAGTATATGCGGACACGACATCACAGACATGCCTATGTGCAGCGTAACAGAAATCTCCAGAGGATGGACAGCGATACCCACAGTGACAGCGAAAATAGTGACAATGAGGAGGAACAGGAGGAGGAAGCTGAGATGTGACAGTAAATATGAATAAGGTGCTGGCGATCTAGCCCAGAAAACACCACATGCTGTACATGGATGCGCACCTAAAGTAGTTAATACATAGGATTAGTAACAAATAGGATAAGCAACATTATTTCTCTACTAATAACCATTTGTATGTGTGTGTGTGTGTGTGTGTGTGTGTGTGTGACTGGCGGTCAACGGCTCGATGAAACCATTCCGAGGTATTCACCGTCAGTCACACTCGGTGATGGTACTAACAAATCTCTCATCTATCCTATCCTCTTTTTATATTCTTCTCAAAAAACAACAACATTTTATTTATATTTAAAACTTAAATTATTGTTTTTTTTGAAAAGTATCATTCTTTGTAAATGTTGTAGATAAAACAAAAGGAAAGAAAACTGTAAAAAGATGAAAAACGAAAATTGTAAGATGTACGACCTGTTTTAAACATCAGGTAACAGGTCTATAATTTGGCAATAAATAAATAAAAATAAAAAAGATGTGTTTAATCCATATCCCGTACATTATTCGTTACATCTAAGCACACTTAAGGGCACTGTGCACTTACAGTGTTCTTCTCTAAAATGAATAAGACATTGCCCAGTTTTGTTACAAGTTGCGTTATTATTCTCTTCAGTACTTTAATAATTATGGTAAAGTCTTGATTGCATAATCATTTATTTGCCATCATCTAACGCATTTCAGTGCGTTCACCATTATCTTTATCTGCTTTGCACTGAAATAACAACAATCAATACTAAACACAAAATGGTTAATGAAAATCATAAGTCGGAGATGAAAGTTAATGTGCAGAATAGTAGCAACACTATTTGTGTCTAAATCATATTTTTTATCATCGGGATGTTGTGTGTTCTCTGTTTCATTTAATAATACTATCATTTCTTATTAGTTTTCAAATTATGTTTACTTCTATGAATGAAAGACAAACACAGCACTGGTGTAATATTCTACAAAATTTATCTATCTTACACGTTTGAAATCGTTCGTTATAAATATTTTAAAATTCATAATGTATAAAATATTCTATCTGTAATAATGGAAATTATCGTTTCGTCCATTGGATCTAAAAAAAGTCTTTCTCTGCTTTATTTTATAACAACGTTCATTTTACGTTCCTGAATAGTATGTCGTATGTTTACGTCATCTGGTGGACATTGAACATTCATTCTGATCTCAAGCACAGCAGGACAGTTACCATTTCTGTTTCATGCGGGGTGGAATCAAAATACGTCGCATTAACACTAGAATCGCCTCATTCAGCTAGTCATCTTAATCCTGAATGATATTTTCACTCTGCAGCGGAGTGCGCGCTGATATGAAACTTCCTGGCAGATTAAAACTGTGTGCCCGACCGAGACTCCCACTTGGGCTGTTTGCAGATGATGCTGTGATTTACCGTCAAGTAAAGTCATCAGAAGGTCATAATTAAGAGTATACTGATTTAGGCAGCCTATGCGTTTTTTGCGAGTTAACAAGATAAATCAGACAAAACTGAAGGCTGTGTATTCGACTAAACACCTAGGGATTACAAATATTAACAACATAAATAGGAATGTTCACGCATATAACGTTGTGGGGAACGCAAACAAGGAGAGCGTCTATATAACGAGGTTGAAAAAGTGCTCCAATATTTCTATCCACATACATGTGTCTGAAAGACCTTTTTCCGATTATGCTGATAAATATGTCCTGATTATGTGGCAATCTGAGCGCAGAAATCAATGAAATTGTCTTTGTCTGTTTCTGTGCTGCTCTGAGGGCTCATTACCACTTAAAGACGCTTCCCCGTCCGCACACTCAGAAGCCTGGGGTTGTTGGAGGCGCAATTTGCAACCAGGCAGAGAACAACGGCAATCGTGTAAGACACAGGTTTCCAGTCGAACTCTTGGCGGCCCCTGGCCAAGAAAGCCTTGGATTAACCATCAGGATGCCGAATGGACCAGTTCGACCTCGTCAGAACTTGTTCCTGCTGACGTGCGTACCATAAGTAGTGCCGTCCGTACACTCCGGTGTTTTTTTCGTTAATGTATTTCTTTTTAAAGTCCTTGTTAATACAATACAATAATAATGATAAAAAATAACCCACCACCTTAACTAATTAGTGGGTCTTTATATAATACAGAAACAAAAACAGTTTGTACTTAATTAACTGGCACAAAGCTGTGGCAAAGTTAATCTAATCTATTAATCTACTCTAGTGCTAATCTGCTCTGCAGCGTTACAGTTGTGCCAGATGATTTACAAACCTACTTTTGTGGCCTGCTGACCGAACTAACCCCAATGAGCTTGCCCCTAGCACTGGGCTGGCCGAATTACTTAAAACCGCTGCAGTCCCTACTCTTATTCGTGTTGTTAGTTTCTAAGTTCTACCTACTACTACTAAATACCTACTACCTAAATTGGAAGTGCAGATATATGTTATTAAAAATTTTATACACCTGCCTGCCTAATCCTGTAGCGCGGCGGATCCTGGTTGTAAGAGCGACTGGCCAATTCCGCGCCCGGCAATGTTGGGCAGGTGCACCTCAGGCTTTGCCGATTCTAGTGTTATTAACCATTTTGGTTGCTAATAAAATCTCTCTTGATCTTTTGTGATATCTCGTTTGCCAAACTGTTTAAGACATTGTAGATATGATCACTTCGTATTAATGCATGTGTGTCAGTGTTCGGTAGTTGTATTCTCAATTCATGCACCACATCATTGTATAACTAGCAGTCATTGATGATGTGTTCAGGTGTACCGTCTTGAGCGCCACAGTCACACTTTGGTGTTGCCCGTTTACCAGATCAACATACAAGGTGCATTCAAGTTCTAAGGTCTCCGATTTTTTTTCTCCGGACTGGAAAGAGACAGAAACATGCGCATTGTTTTAAATGAGGCCGCGTTCATTGTCAATACGTCCCACAGATGGCAGCACCGTACGGCAGATGGAATTTTACCGCCAGCGGCGTGAATGAGAACTTTTTTAAATACTTAAAATGGCGACGTTTTCCTTACTTGAACAGCATGCAATCATTCGTTTTCTGAATTTGCGTGGTGTGAAACCAATTGAAATTCATCGACAGTTGAAGGAGACATGTGGTGATGGAGTTATGGTTGTGTCGAAAGTGCGTTCGTGGGTGCGACAGTTTAATGAAGGCAGAACATCGTGTGACAACAAACCGAAACAACCTCGGGCTCGCACAAGCCGGTCTGACGACATGATCGAGAAAGTGGAGAGAATTGTTTTGGGGGATCGCCGAATGACTGTTGAACAGATCGCCTCCAGAGTTGGCATTTCTGTGGGTTCTGTGCACACAATCCTGCACGACGACATGAAAATGCGAAAAGTGTCATCCAGGTGGGTGCCACGAATGCTGACGGACGATCACATGGCTACCCGTGTGGTATGTTGCCAAGCAATGTTGACGCGAAACGACAGGAGGAATGGCACTTTCTTTTCGTCGGTTGTGACAGTGGATGAGACGTAGATGCCATTTTTCAATCCAGAAACAAAGCGCCAGTCAGCTCAATGGAAGCACACAGATTCACCGCCACGAAAAAAATTTCGGGTAACCGCCAGTGCTGAAAAAATGATGGTGTCCATGTTCTGGGACAGCGAGGGCGTAATGCTTACCCATTGCGTTCCAAAGGGCACTACGGTAACAGGTGCATCCTACGAAAAATGTTTTGAAGAACAAATTCCTTGCTACACTGCACAAAACGTCCGGGAATGGCTGCGCGTGTGCTGTTTCACCAAGACAACGTACCCGCACATCAAGCTAACGTTACGCAACAGTTTCTTCGTGATAACAACTTTGAAGTGATTCCTCATGCTCCGTACTCACCTGACCTGGCTCCTAGTGACTTTTGGCTTTTTCCAACAATGAAGGCCACTCTCCGTGGCCGCACACTCACCAGCCGTGCTGCTATTGCCTCAGCGATTTTCCAGTGGTCAAAACAGACTCCTAAAGAAGCCTTCGCCGCTGCCATGGAATCATGGCGTCAGCGTTGTGAAAAATGTGTACGTCTGCAGGGCGATTACGTCGAGAAGTGACGCCAGTTTCATCGATTTCGGGTGAGTAGTTAATTAGAAAAAAAAAATCGGAGGCCTTAGAACTTGAATGCACCTCGAAGATATGTTGGATATGGTCCATGTCCTTTGAGAAAGTGCAACAGACACCTACTTGGCTCTATATAACTTGTCTCTAATCTCTCCTTGATACTGGGCAGCAGTTGGTATGCGCGTCTCGCCGTTTTCTTATTTTCCCATAATTCTTGCCATAACTCCTCCCCCCTTCTCCTAACAGCGAACTTATCCCCTACTTGTACCCCCGTGATTTTTCTAGTCCTTTCTATTTTCCCTTGGGTGACTCAGTACCACGCTGCCTGCTCCCGTATCTTTACATCTAATGGACGTAACCCCACTAGCACCAGTAAGTTCCCCCCCCCCCCCCCCGGGAATCTTTCGATATGCCCCAACAGAACGTAATAACATACTCCGTTGCACCCTTCGCACAGTCAGGGCAGGCATCGCCCTCAATGTAAATGATACATAACAACCCACTACTTTAAACAATTAGTGGGTCCTAATTGATACAATTCAAGTGTTAGTACTACAGTTTATTCTAGGTTAGTTATTCTGCTCACACTATGGGCACTACTGTGATCTCTTGATTATGTTGTTCTATTTCTACTTACGCTAATCTACTTCTACCTGCAGCGTCACAAATGTGCCAGCGTTGTATAAACCTGCGTTGTTGGCCGTGTTCACCGAGCTAATCCCGGTGAACGCCCGTGACACCGGGATAGCCTGAGTTGTTAATCGCTGCAGTACTATTCTAGTGTTGCTATCCTAGCTTATACTACATCTAACCTAACTTAATCTATTGTCAAAATCTGTGAGTGTCTGGATCGGTAATAAGGCGCACCCTCCCCCTAATCCCAGACGTGGCGGTTTCCAGCCGTGAGGCGGCTGGCTAAGTCCACGCCTCGGCGGAACGGGACAAGTGCACGGAGTCAGATCGATGGCAATGAAGTCTTAATCGTTGTTCCTTAGAAATTCCTTTATGACTTAAAGTGAGATCTCGTTTGCTAGTTTGTTCAAGATTGAAAAATGGTCCTCATGTTTGAGCAGGTGGTACGTGTCGTGGTTGGGTAATCGGTGGCGTAGTTGCGCCGCTACGTCGTCGAAGCAGTGGCACTCATACACCACGTGTTTTGGGGTGCCTGGTGTGGCCCCACAGTCACACGCTGGTGTAGCCCGTTTCCCGAACTGGCATAGGTATGCCGGGTAGGGTCCATGACCTGTGAGAAAGCGCAGTAGTCCTCGTGAAGGTGTGAAGTATTTTAGTTGCAGTCTCTCCCTGATATTGGGCAGTAGTTCGTATGTTCTGCGACCAGTTTCTTCATTATCCCACTGTTCCTGCCAGAGTTCTTCCCCCCTGCGTTTTATTTCCATTTTGTTTCCCACGTGAATCCCCATTAGATCAATTATCTTATCCCTGTTTCCCTTTATAACCCAGTACCACGTCGCTTGTTCTCTTATCTTTATATCGAGCGGAAAGAGCCCCATTTGCACTGTAGCGCTCCCCCTGGGGTTGTTCTATATGCCCCTACTGATCTGAGAAGCATGTTTCGCTGCACTCGTCTCACAGCCATGGCAGGCATGACACTCGTGAGCCCATACTCCTGACCCATATCCTAGGATTGATGTCAGAATGCTGTTATGATATAATTTGATTAGTTCTGGTGTCAGGTGGAATCGTTTATGTCCAATCGCTATTAGATTGTTGAGTGTTTCCAATGATATTTGTGTAACAGTGTCAATGTGTGATGCATAAGTCCACCTCTCATCGACAACTACTCCCATGTATCGCGCCTCATGGCGTCGAAGAACTGGTGAGCCATCTATTCTTACGGTCGGATTCCTGACTAATTGTCCTTTCAGAAGTAAGTACGTAGACGTGGTTGGTGAGATCTTCATTTTGGCCGTGTGGCACCATGTACTCAGGATTGATAAGGCCCTCTCTATTTTTGGCTCTAAGCCAACCAGCAGGAGGAGGTCGTCTGCGTAGGCTATGCCCTCTAGCACATCATCGCTGTTCTGTAGGTTGCCCAAGAGGGTGTTTAAAAAGAAATCTTTATTAACCATCTATAATAATTATACATCATAACCCACCTCCTTATGTGATTAGTGGGTCTTACTTTCTAAATGTTAGATACAATTAGCAGCTGATTACAATAAATTGGGTCGTGAGCTACAGCTATACACTAATTACAAAGGGCAACTATTCTTACACTTACTAGTTTTTAACTTCTAAGATTTTGATTAACTCTACTTCTACTTCCTGCAGCGTCACAGGTGTGTCAGAAATATATAAACCTACTTTATTGCCTTGCCCATCGAGCTAATCCCGATGGGCGTGCCCCTGGCACTGGGCAGGCCAGGATGTTATTCGCTGCAGGTTCCCAATTCTAGTTTCCTAATCTAATTTCTACTAACTAGTTCTAACCTAAGTCAATTCCGGTGCATTGTCCAGTCCTTGATGTTTTTATTCCCCACTCCCCCTAAACCCGTACGTGGCGGATTCCAGACTGTAAGGTCGGCCTGTCCACGCGCAGGCGGTATGGGGGCAGAGCGCGTGTTTATTGTAATCTGTGCTATTTAGTTTAGTTCCCTCATGTATTCTTTTAGCACTTTTCGTGATACCTCGTCAGCAAGTTTATTTAGTGTTTGGAAGGTGTCTTGTTGTCGTATCAGGTGGTATGTGTCATGGTCAGGTAGTTGGTCACGTAGTGTGGAAGCAACATAATTGAAGAGGGGGCACTCGTAAATCACATGATCGGGAGTGCCCTCCGGTTCACCACATCCACACGCGGGTGTGGCCCTTTTCCCGAACCGACGTAAGTATGTCGGGTAAGGCCCATGTCCAGTGAGAAAATGGATTAGTCCTCTGATGGGTTCAAAGTATTTCATTTTTAGTCGTTCCCTAATGCTTGGAATCAGTTCATATGTCCTACGCCCTGTTTCATCCGTGTCCCAAAGATCTTGCCATAGTTGTTCTCCCCTTTGCCGAATCTCACCCTTGTCCCTTGCCCCAATGCTTAAGATCTCCTCTATTTTTGTAGCATTTCCCTTCTTAATCCAAAACCACGCGGCCTGCTCTCTGATTTTGATGTCCAGGGGGCAAAGCCCCATTATGACCAATAGTGCTCCCCCTGGAGATGTTCTATAAGCCCCCACCGATTTAAGTATCATATTCCTTTGAACCCTTCTCACTGTCATGGCGGGCACAACCCTCGTGAGCCTGTGTGCCCAGACTCCCGAGCCGTAACCCACTATTGGTGTTAATATGTTATTATGATAGAGTCTTATGAGGTGAGGTGGAAGATGGAATCTTTTATGTCCTATGGATATGAGATTGTTCAGTGTTTGAAGGGTTTTCTGAGTTACGGTTTCGATGTGTTTCCCGAAATTCCACTTTCTTCAATGATGATGCCTAGGTATCGTGTGTCACGTCGCCAAAGAACCGGCGAGTGCTCGATTCGTACAATCGGGTTACGGATTAACTGTCCCTTCAATAGCAAGTAGGTAGACTTGCTCGGTGATATCATCATTTTGGTGTATTGGCACCATAGTTGTAACTTGTTTAGGGCACTTTCTATTTTGGGCTCTATGTCTTCGCGGCTACGGCCGCCGACCAACAGGAGGAAGTCATGTGCATAGGCTATCACCTCTAGCACTTCTTTGTTGTAGGCTGTCTAGTAAAGGCTCCATGTGGATGTCCCAAAACAGGGGCCCTAACACGGAACCCTGGAGATAGCCCTTTGTTAAAGATTTTCCAATTCTCTCGCTAGAATATGATAGCCAGACCTCCCGTTCCTCGCAATAGCTCCTCAGACAACCATATAGAGGCCCTGGACACTCCTTCTCCCGCAAGCAGGAGAAGAGCGAAGGCCACCACAGGTTGTCGAAGGCGCCACTGATGTCAACCATGATGCCCACCACGTACTTGTGTGGGGTCGAGCCACAGACCTCAGCCGCCAGGGCGATTGCGTCAGATGTCGACCGCCCAGGCCCGAAGCCGAACTGCCTGTCGCTCATCTCACACAGCACTCGATGTGCAGCCAGTCTGTCAGCTAGTAACTTTTCTAGTATTTTCCCTAGTATGTTAAGCAAGCAGATTGGTCTGTAGGATTTTGTATTTGTTGGATCTTTATCTGGCCCTTTTCGAATAATAATTACATTCGCGGTCTTCCACAGCCTTGGAAATTTTTGTTGTCCATACACTCATTATATAAGTGAGTGAGTGGTGCAGTTAGCTGGGGAGCTAGAAACTGCACCACCTCGGCTACAATGCCGTCCGGCCCGGAAGCTTTACCCCTTTTAAGTGATTTTATGAGGGCAACCACCTCTTCCTCCGAGAAATGGTAGACTGACGTATTGTTTGTGTATTCGTTGAGGCTGTCATGTCTTAGTTGTTGTTGTTGATCAGATTCCCCATCCGCGCTATCATCAGGCAGCAGGGACCGGAGGAGGACCTCGGCAGTTTCCTGCCAGGATTCCGTCATCCTGTCCCCGTGCCTGACTGTTGGTAATTCCAGTGGAGAGCGGATCTTCTCTCGTACTAATTTATATGGTGTACCATAGGGATCCAATGCCAATTGGCTCTGGACGAAGTTTTCCAGCTTTGTATTCTAACAGCCTGGAGTTCCTTCTGGAATCGGAGTTTAGCCTCCCGATATTGCAGCAGCCATCTTTGCCGTTCTGGCCAGACGGCACTGCGCTGGTAATATCTTCTCAACCTTCTAACAGACCGGCGCATATCCTCGAGTTCGGGCGACCATGGTGATGGAGAGGCTGCCCTGGCCTTCTACCTGGTCGGTACGGCAGCTTTCACCGCGCTAGTTATTGCAATGGTCAGTTCCTCTGCTCGGTCGTTTATGTCTATGTCCAGGTCTGCGCCACCTTCTGGCAAGGCAGGAGTGACGCACCCCCTCGCTAGTCGTTCCCAGTCAGCCCCTTTGCAGTTAAACTGCGTTTCCCACCCCATGGCCCAGCGGGACACTCTTTCACCTATAATAAATGTAACTAAGTTATATTCGCTTGTGATGGCGTTTTCTTCGACTTTCCACTCTTGTATTATGTTGATTGCATTGGGGGTGGCTAGAGTTACATCAATGTTCGTGCCTGGTCCTCCTCCCCCAGCATAGGTTGCAGGGTTGCCAGGCTTGTTAGCTACCACTAGTTGTGATGCCATGACAAAGTCTTCTACATTCTCTCCGTTGGAGTCCCTTGTGCCGCTGTACCACAGGGGGGATTTTGCGATGATATCGGCAGTGATTATCATCCTTCGTCCTTGCAATGCCGTGGTTACTGTAGCTAGATGGTCAAGACGTGTTTCAATGTTATCACCATACTGGAAGTACATACAGGGTGTTTCAAAAATGACCGGTATATTTGAAACGGCAATAAAAACTAAACGAGCAGCGATAGAAATACACCGTTTGTTGCAATATGCTTGGGACAACAGTACATTTTCAGGCGGACAAACTTTCGAAATTACAGTAGTTACAATTTTCAACAACAGATGGCGCGGCAAGTGATGTGAAAGATATAGAAGACAACGCAGTCTGTGGGTGCGCCATTCTGTACGTAATCTTTCTGCTGTAAGCGTGTGCTGTTCACAACGTGCAAGTGCGCTGTAGACAACATGGTTTATTCCTTAGAACAGAGGATTTTTCTGGTGTTGGAATTCCACCGCCTAGAACACAGTGTTGTTGCAACAAGACGAAGTTTTCAACGGATGTTTAATGTAACCAAAGGACCGAAAAGCGATACAATAAAGGATCTGTTTGAAAAATTTCTACGGATTGATGACGGCGATATGCATGTGGGCAGCATTTGGTTTACTGACGAAGCTTATTTTTACCTGGACGGCCTCGTCAATAAACAGAACTGGCGCATATGGGGAACCGAAAAGCCCCATGTTGCAGTCCCATCGTCCCTGCATCCTCAAAAAGTACTGGTCTGGGCCGCCATTTCTTCCAAAGGAATCATTGGCCCTTTTTTCAGATCCGAAACGATTACTGCGTCACACTATCTGGACATTCTTCGTGAATTTGTGGCGGTACAAACTGCCTTAGACGACACTGCGAACACCTCGTGGTTTATGCAAGATGGTGCCCGGCCACATCGCACGGCCGACGTCTTTAATTTCCTGAATGAATATTTCGATGATCGTGTGATTGCTTTGGGCTATCCGTAACATACAGGAGGCGGCGTGGATTGGCCTCCCTATTCGCCAGACATGAACCCCTGTGACTTCTTTTTGTGGGGACACTTGAAAGACCAGGTGTACCGCCAGAATCCAGAAACAATAGAACAGCTGAAGCAGTACATCTCATCTGCATGTGAAGCCATTCCGCCAGACACGTTGTCAAAGGTTTCGGGTAATTTCATTCAGAGACTACGCCATATTATTGCTACGCATGGTGAATATGTGGAAAATATCGTACTATAGAGTTTCCCAGACCGCAGCGCCATCTGTTGTTGAAAATTGTAACTACTGTAATTTCGAAAGTTTGTCTGCCTGAAAATGTACTGTTGTCCCAAGCATATTGCAACAAACGGTGTATTTCTATCGCTGCTCGTTTAGTTTTTATTGCCGTTTCAAATATACCGGTCATTTTTGAAACACCCTGTATTAACTAGTATTATTGCTCCGCCGGGAGATAGCAGCTCCACGACATTGCAGTGACTATTGGTATATTGCGATAGTGTAGTTACTTTCAGGGCTTTATTTGTGACTATTAGCGCCGCTTTCGGATTATCTCCTTGGCTGATGACCTGCTAGGTCGCGGCTACAAATGCAATTTTTCCAGCTAGGGAGTACGGCTCTTGTAGACAGAGCACATCCAGCCTCCTCTCCTCCACTTCCTTACGTAGCTCCTGCATTACAAGTCGACTGTTATGTGTGTTAAGTTGGCCAATGGTAATTTTTGTCATCTACGGAAAGTATGTATGTATGCGGTCTTCTGGCCATGTCTTGCTCCAGTCAAACGTAATACGTCCATTAGTCAGAACCGACTGTTCGTAAATGTCGTCTAGGTCAAATCCTTCTCCTTGTCTCTCGAATACTTTCTTTAGTAAGTATCGCAGGGCTCCGAAGTCGGTGGGGAGATTCACTGACTTTAACTGTATCCTGTCTACAGTCTCCATTACCGAGAAGGTGACTCTTCTTCCGTTTTCATGTCCTACGCGGACCACATGTCCTAAGGCAGTGGTCAGGGTAGCCGGCTGCTCCAACCTTGCCAGTTGCATGGTGAATTCTAGATCCGAACGGGATGTACTGGCGGTAATCTCACCACTGGAGTGTCTTGAGAGCTTGGTATTGTGCTCTCTTGCACAGGCTTTTGTTCTTCCCGGTTGCTTCCATCTATTGGGACCCCAGGCACAGGATGCCCTTGCCGTTGCTGGTGTTTGATCGGCTTCACTCCCTGGCTGAGGGAGGAGGGAGTTGTGGCCATAGGAGTAGATTCCGTCGGGATACATTTATCGATTTTCGGTGGATCTGTTTGGATACTTTTGTCAACTGTCTCAGTTATCGGGTCTCTCGAAAGAGATTTTATGAATTCTTTGAACCAAGTTGCCCTGATGGCACCCCTCCTCCTTTTGCTTGGGGATTTTCGCTTTGGCATCCTGTTTTGTTTGACGTACTCAGCCGTAGTCCGTTCTGGATATCAGTCTCTGCTCCAGCATGCGGTACGTAGGGCAATTTCGTCCTGAAGCTCCGCAGCTTTTCTTCCTGCGTCTCTTGCAGGGAATGCAGACACTTGCAGCTTTACATTCTTTCCGGGTGTGACCATCTTCGCTGCACCTGGAGCACGCCGACCCCCTGGTGCAGTGCCTCAGAATGTGGTCCAGGTCTCCACAGTTATGGCAACGAGGTACCACGAGATAGTCTCTAATATTTATGGCATGGAAGCCAACATATAGTCTGCCCATTGTTATTATCTGCTGCCACATTTGTGCTGTGACCTCGGCGACGTGATGTACGACATCACGATCCCGAGGCCCCGTTTCAAATCTCTGCTTAAAAGAATCCTTGAAATCATTGTCATTCATTTGGTCAAAGTTCTGGTCCTTTGTGGTCTGGTACAGTTCTTCGTTTGTCATTGTTTTTGGTACATCGTATAAAATGACCAAAGGGTTCCTTTTTCTCGGCAGTTCACACTTGACCACCGAGTTCAGCTTGGGGTTCTTTAACAATTTTTCTTTGTCTTCCTCTGTGGCCACCTCCACAATCACCGAGTTCCTACCAGGTTTAACTTTGTTTATTTTGATTTTGTCTTTTGCTGAATCGATAGTTTTGGTCAGCAACTCTTGTATTTTTTTCACACTCGTGTCTTGGCCAGGTAGAGTTCTGAGGAAGACCGCCGTGTCTGACCGCTTGGCCACCTTGCCAATCGTTTCTTTCGTAGTTTGTGGCTTTGCACGACCACTCCAGCCCAGGTTTTCGTAGGTTGCCTTCTTAATCTTTCATTCTCCTTTTCTAGCTCCTCTAGCGCCGCCTTCGAACTTGGCGTGGGCGATGCCCCATGCAGCCAGACCGTTCTTAATAATAGACAGTGCCGCGTGATTTATCTTTCCATTGTTGATGTTCTGCTCCAAGAGCAGCGTAACACGTGCGTGTCTTTGAGTAACGGTTTCGTCTTCTGCCAGTCCCATCTCGTCCTGAGGAGAGGGATCAAGCATCGTAGATGCTCGCTTGAGCGCACTCGATTCACTCGTAGCCATGTTTAGTTAACGAGTGAAAAAGGGGTGGGAGCCCGTCTCTTACCCCGGACCGGCTCCTCTGGCAAGGGGGGGGGGACAAGAAGGCAGCTCACCCACCGGCCTCGCCCTAAGGCCAAGGACATTCTGGAACTGCAGGGTTCAGCGCGCCGTTGCCAGCGCACTGGTCCCCTTCGGTGGCTCCGTCATCGTCGACTTCACCCGGCGCTCTTCGGCAAGTGCACCCCGCACTCTGGAGAGGCAGATGCACCTGTCGTCCTTCGCCGCTTACTAGCCCAAGCTCCCACCTCTCGGCCAAGGACCCACTCCTACTCAGGTGGTGGGCCGATCACCCAGTCGTTCAGCGGTCCGGACCCATCTAACCTGGCCCAGGCGATGTCACCACCTCCTGGGTTTGGCAGAACATGCCCGGGTTACCCAGGGGCGTGGCGAAGCACCTTTGGCGAATCGCGCCGCGATCCCACGCCGGCATGCAGAGCACCAGCTGGTCTGTGCCCTGCGAACAGAAAGGGACTGATGTTCGGTCCCTCGACACAGCTTCCCCTGTGCCACACACCCTTCGCTTTCGCATCGGGTTGGGTCGCAGCTCTTCCTTTTGTCGCAAGGCAAAATTCCGAGATTAACGTCTGGCACCACGGGAAGGCGGAATGAGGGTGTGTGCTTGAGGAGCACTTATAGGGTGGTAGTTAGTTGGTGGAGACCGAGCGACCAAGGACACGACCAGGTAAAGCATTCAAAGTGGTCGCACAGCACCTGTGGAGTTTCAAGTTGCGAGGCCAAAAGTGGACAGCTTGCTGTGGAGGCCGAGCCAAAGCTAGTGGCTATCGCTGAGTTGCTATGAACACGTCGACATCGGTTTCTGAGGAGTCGAGAGGACGGACGGTGCCTGTCGTCGTCGTTCCTGTAGAGACTGGGATGTTTGTACGCAAGGGGAGTTCCAGGCGTGGTGTGGGTACTGTAAGTAGCACATCGAGAGAAACATCCTGGAGATATTCAATGGGAAAATCGATTGTACGAGTGAACTGTGGCCCCATTTACTACTGTCCTAGCAGTTGAAGCATTAAGCTGTGTTTCTTTTGTGATTAACTGATTGCTAGTGCCACTAAAAGTAGACGTCTTGCTGTCTTAAAATAAACTTCTGGCCTGGACTGTCCTACGTCATCCTTGTGGCCTAGGGAGTGTTATTATATCATTGCAAAGCTCGTGTTATGAAGTTTGATTTCTTATATTTAGTCTGCGATCCATTGTTTGCTACTGAACACGTTTGTTGCCCACATATACCAGCAACATGGGGATCTTCTCTGCACTTCTTGATATTACGAGTGTCGTTCAATAAGTAAAACCCCACATTTTTGTAAAAAGTTATTAATATACATAGACAAACGTCCTTGTTTTTGCTTGGTGAAGTTTCGATCCGTTCTGGCTGATGGCAGAGCCGTAGTACAACATCAAACAGGCGTCTACATACGACTCACGTTACAAGCAGCTTGCTGTTATTGAATTCTTGTGCAAAGAAAAAGAAACCGCGGTGAATATCGATAAACGTTTGTGTGCAGTTTATGTCGATGCTGCAGTTCATAGGAGTACAGTTGGGCGATGGGTAAGGAAAGTTACAGCCTCAGGAAATGCAGAAACAGAACTCCATGATCAGCCACGCTATGCAACGTCCTGTCACAGCCTCTGCTCCACACATTTCGAATCGTGCGGTTGCCATTATCCGTACCGACCGGCGCATCACAACTGGGCAGTTGGCTCTAGAGTGGTCGGTCAATATTGGAAATGCGTCTGCAATATCAAGACTATTGGATACTCAAAGACGTGCTCACGATGAGTTCAACGAATGCTCAAAGAGGACCACAATATTGAAAGAAATTCCATTTTATCTAAGTTGTTGGAGCGTTTTGAGACCGACGGAGAGCCCATTCTGTCACGGATCCTTACGAGGGACGAAAGCTTTTTGCCGGAAACAGGAAGGAAGTCCATGGAGTTGCATCATTCTATTCACCACAAAAGGAGAAATTCAAGACAACCCACTCAGCTGGAAAAGTTGTGGTGACAATCTTCTGGGATTGTGATGGCGTCATTCTCGTGCTTGTGATGCCAAGATGGTCAACCATCAATTCAGAGGCTTTCGTGAAGACTCCGAATACACTAAAGAACCGTTTACAACGTGTTCGGTCCGACAAGAATCCAGCAGAAATCTTGCTCCAACACGATAATGCACGCCGAAACACATGTCTGACAACCACGGAACAGATCACCAAATTGGGTTGGACATCATGCCTCATCCATTCTATATTCCAGATCTGGCACCCTCGGATTTCCATCTTTCTGGGGCCCCTTGAAGATTCTCTACAGGGAACACACTTTGAAAATGATGAGCATGTCACTATGCAGTGAAAGCTTGGCTAGTCCTACAGGACAAGAGCTTTTACCAGCAGGGAATACATGCTCTTCCACAACGTTGGCGTACGGCTATAGAACGTCATGGAGGATACGTAGAAAAATAGGACGTGGAGAAGATATGTTCATGTATATTGTCACCAAATTCTGACTCTTAACAATAAATAGGTTCTGAGAAAAAATGTGGGGCAATACTTATTGAACGATCTTCGTGTTATTGTTGCGACGTCAAATTTGGATTGAAGGATTAATTTATGCGTTTGGAGGATTTTTTGTGAACTTGTAGCTCTAGCTTAGATATAATATTCGGTAGCACGGATACCGTAGGCCGGCCGCTGGTGGCCGAGTGGTTCTAGGCGCTTCAGTTTGGAACTGCGCGACCACTACGGTCGCAGGTTCGAATCCTGCCTCGGGCATGGATGTGTGTCATGTCCTTAGGTTAGTTAGGTGTAAGTTGTTCTAAGTTCTAGGGTACTGATGACCTCAGATGTTAAGTCCCATAGTGCTCAGATCCATTTTGAACGGACATAGTAGCCCTTTCATTTTTATTATTATTATCATTATAATTCCTCAGAGTTGTACGTCAGTTAGTTATAGCTTTGCGGCTGAATTCTGTATGCTCCTTGTATTGTTCATTGGTTTTATCAAGTGTCTGGCAAGAAGGAATTTGGTGTAATATATCCGTTCTCTATTTTTAAAAGAATACTTTAGTTATATTTTTGTCTAGTGATTTTTTCAGAATATGAGCCTAAGTACATTCAAGTTCAGAAACAAACAGAACACCTCAAACGGCTGGAGATACGACGTTCATAGTCACGGAAGATGTACATGAGTCTTCTGCAGAAATGAATACCATTTCAGTAACCTCCGTTCAACAATTGTCTGGTGTCTACTAGGGACAGGGTCCGTCATAGGCCCTGATAACGTGTTCCATACATGATGGCACCGACGTGTATAAGGCGTGCTGTGGTATAACCATCCATGTTGCATACACCAGGTTCGAAAGTTCATCTGTGGTGGTTGGGATTGGCTCACAGTGTTGCACTCCTCGTTTCACAAACTTTGGATTGGGGCCAACTCTGCTGATCTGGCGGGACGGGGCAAAATGCTGACAACCTGTGTCACCAAGAAGACACGTTTTCAAGCAGCAACATGTGGTCGTGCATTGTCTTGCTGAAAAATACCGTCTGGGGTGTTGTGCAAAAAGGCTATGGTTACAGGTCGCAGGATGTCATTCACGTAGCTGGCATTGGTCATAGTACCATGGAAATACAACAACTGTGATTTGTGGCTGCACGCAATAGCCCCTATACCTTAAAGTCTTGGGATCGCGCTGTATATCTTGTGCGAAAAGGTAGGAATTTAAGGAGATGGCACCTGGATAAACTGAAAGAACCAGAGGTTGTACAGAGTTTCAGGGAGAGCATAAGGGAACAATTGACAGGAATGGGGGAAAGAAATACATTAGAAGAAGAATGGGTAGCTTTGAGGGATGAAGTAGTGAAGGCAGCAGAGGATCAAGTAGGTAAAAAGAAGAGAGCTAGTAGAAATCCTTGGGTAACAGAAGAAATATTGAATTTAATTGATGAAAGGAGAAAATATAAAAATGCAGTAAGTGAAGCAGGCAAAAAGGAATACAAACGTCTCAAAAATGAGATCGACAGGAACTGCAAAATGGCTAAGCAGGCATGGCTAGAGGACAAATGTAAGGATGTGGAGGCTTATCTAACTAGGGGTAAGATAGATGCTGCCTAGGGGAAATTTAAGAGACCATTGGAGAAAAGAGAACCACTTGTATGAACATCAAGAGCTCAGATGGAAACCCAGTTCTAAGCAAAGAAGGGAAAGCAGAAAGGTGGAAGGAGTATATAGAGGGTCTATACAAGGGCGATGCACTTGAGGACAATATTATGGAAATGGAAGAGGATGTAGATGAAGATGAAATGGGAGATACGATACTGCGTGAAGAGTTTGACAGAGCACTGAAAGACCTGAGTCGAAGCAAGGCCCCCGGAGTAGACAACATTCCATTGGAACTACTAACGGCCTTGGGAGAGCCAGTCCTGACAAAACTCTACCATCTGGTGAGCAAGATGTATGAAACAGGCGAAATACCCTCAGACTTCAAGAAGAATATAATAATTCCAATCCCAAAGAAAGCAGGTGTGGACAGATGTGAAAATTACCGAACAATCAGTTTAATAAGCCACAGCTGCAAAATACTAACACGAATTCTTTACAGACGAATGGAAAAACCAGTAGAAGCCGACCTCGGGGAAGATCAGTTTGGATTCCGTAGAAATACTGGAACACGTGAGGCAATACTGACCTTACGACTTATCTTAGAAGAATGATTAAGGAAAGGGAAACCTACGTTCCTAGCATCTGTAGACTTAGAGAAAGCTTTTGACAATGTTGACTGGAATACTCTCTTTCAAATTCTAAAGGTGGCAGGGGTAAAATACAGGGAGCGAAAAGCTATTTACAATTTGTATAGAAACCAGATGGCGGTTATAAGAGTCGAGGGACATGAAAGGAAAGCAGTGGTTGGGAAGGGAGTAAGACAGGGTTGTAGCCCCTCCCCGATGTTATTCAATCTGTATATTGAGCAAGCAGTAAAGGAAACAAAAGATAAATTCGGAGTAGGTATTAAAATCCATGGAGAAGAAATTAAAACGTTGAGGTTCGCCGATGACATTGTAATTCTGTCAGAGACAGCAAAGGACATGGAAGAGCAGTTGAATGGAATGGATAGTGTCTTGAAGGGAGGATATAAGATGAACATCAACAAAAGCAAAACGAGGATAATGGAATGTAGTCGAATTAAGTTGGGTGATGTTGAGGGTATTAGATTAGGAAATGAGACACTTAAAGTAGTAAAGGAGTTTTGCTATTTGGGGAGCAAAATAACTGATGATGGTCGAAGTAGAGAGGATATAAAATGTAGACTGGCAATGGCAAGGAAAGCGTTTCTGAAGAAGAGAAATTTGTTAACATCGAGTATAGATTTAAGTGTCAGGAAGTCATTTCTGAAAGTATTTGTATGGAGTGTAGCCATGTTTGGAAGTGAAACATGGACAAGAAATAGTTTGGACAAGAAGAGAATAGAAGCTTTCGAAATGTGGTGCTACAGAAGAATGCTGAAAATTAGATGGGTAGATCACATAACTAATGAGGAAGTATTGAATAGGATTGGGGAGAAGAGAAGTTTGTGGCACAACTTGACTAGAAGAAGGGATCGGTTGGTAGGACATGTTCTGAGGCATCAAGGGATCACCAATTTAGTATTGGAGGGCAGCGTGGAGGGTAAAAGTCGTAGGGGGAGACCAAGAGATGAATACACTAAGCAGATTCAGAAAGATGTAGGTTGCAGTAGGTACTGGGAGATGAAGAAGCTTGCACAGCATAGAGTAGCATGGAGAGCTGCATCAAACCAGTCTCAGGACTGAAGACCACAACAACAACATCTTGTGCGAATGCAGCCACTGTGACGCCCTCCCCCCCCCCTCCCCTGTCTGTGGCGAACCAAAATGCAGCAATCATTTTCAAACAGGTAGAACTTGAATTCGTCCGAAAACACTATCTTATGACATTCCTACCCCCGGTGACGTCGTTCCACACACCACTGCCGTATAGAATGTATCTGCACATTCGTCTGAGGTACGCGGAGCAGTGGTAGACGCGCACGTAACCCATGCGGTAATAAGCGGGGACAGACTGTCACCACTGCTAGTGTACGATGTGTTACACCGTTCCACTGTTGCGTCAGAGCGGAGGAGGACGCAGATCTGTCTTACAACGCCATTGGGATGAGGTGTGGATCTTCTCGGGATAAGGGCTGGGGTGCTGTCTGTGTGGAGCGACCTGATCAGTATCGTCGTTTTCTACGACCTTACGCCTCCCGAGAACCATCCTGCACACACAAGTTGCACAGCCGAAACTCTTCGCCCCACATGAGCAGAAATTTCCCGTATGGATACATCACGTTCTCTACTGCCAATAAAGCGTGTAAGTAGGCTGTTTATGTTTTCTTTATGTAAGTTTGCTGGTTATGTTTTCTTATTGGCAACGTTACGTAGCGCTCTCTGTATGAAAATCACTGGCTGTGCTGTGTGCAGTATGTGGCTAGTTTGCATTGTTGCCTGCCATTGTTGTCATGAACTGCTATAGCTGGATGTGAACAGCAGATAGCGTTGGGCAGTTGGAGGTGAGCCGCCAGCAGTGGTGGACGTGGGGAGAGAGATGGCCGAGTTTTGATAATCTGTAAGACTATAGCTGGATGTGAACAGCAGATAGCGTTGGGCAGTTGGAGGTGAGCCGCCAGCAGTGGTGGACGTGGGGAGAGAGATGGCCGAGTTTTGATAATCTGTAAGACTGGATGTCAATTATGAATATTAAGGTAAATACATTGTTTGTTCTCTAATAATATCTTTCATTTGCTAACTATCCCTATCAGTAGTTAGTACCTTCAGTAGTTTGAATCTTTTATTTAGCTGGCAGTAGTGGCGCTCGCTGTTTTGCAGTAGCTTGAGTGGCGAAGATTTTTGTGAGGTAAGTGATTTGTAAAAGGTATAGGTTAAAGTTAGTCAGGGCCATTGTTTTGTAGGGGTTATTGAAAGTCAGATTGCGTTGCGCTAAATAATATTGTGTGTCAGGTTAAGCACAGGCTTGTAAAATTGTTCTAAGGGGACGTTTCATATGTCGACCCTTAGCCTAGGATACCTCACTGGAATCTTCTGATTTTTTCTTGTAGTTTGTGTATTTAGTGTAGCTTTTGTTTATTGCTAGCGCGTAATTGTAGAGAGAATCTCCTTTGTAGTTGCAGTCTTTCATTGTTGTAATGTAAAACAGTTGTGGCATGCATGTAGATTTGCAACAAGTATTTCGCAGCTGCGCTTGTAATTAACTACATATTATTTTCAGTGCTATGTTAATGTGTTCTCTTATTTTTGCTCTTCAAATTGTGTTTTCGTGTGTTATCGTGTGAAATATTGTCTCAATAATGGCGTGTGAAAAAACGTAACACTCGGCTCCAAAGTAAACTAAGAAACGACAGTGAAGACGAAAGCAATGTGTTAGCGCCACTGTGTAATGAGTTAACTAATGTTCAAAGTAGTAATTTGGTAACTGTGCATAGGGAAATGGAGCGGGCGTCAAACAATGGCGTAGACAGTCAAACAGGTAGTGAACAGGGAAGCATTATCGATCGATCGGTCGGCAACAGCTCGCCTCAGGAATCCGAAATGATAGGACACAATTTTGCAAATACTGTAGATTCAGGTTTTGCGTCCTCACCGTTTTCTCAAATGAGTCAAGACACATTTTTTGCTTGTCAAAATGTGAATGCGGCCGGTGAAAACGCACTGTCAAAAAGCATAGAGAAACAGATTCCAGACACTAATACATTATTATTGCAATTAATGCAACAAATGGAACAAAATCAGAGACAGATGGGACAAAATCTTCAAAAGTTAGACACAATGGAACAAAATCTTAAAAAGTTAGACACAGTGGAACAAAATCTTCAAAAGTTAGACACAATGGAACAAAATCTTAAAAAGTTAGACACAGTGGAACAAAATCTTCAAAAGTTAGACACAATGGAACAACACCAGAGACAAACACAGCAAAAGTTAGACACAATGGAACAAAATCTTCGGAAGTTAGACACCACACTTGAACAAACACGTGAAGATTTAACTACTGAATTACATAACATTGAATCGAAATGTCAAAAAGTCTGTAATGACGTAAAAACACAAATTTGTGAGCATTTTCAGCCTATTTTTTCGCGGCATGAAAATGCATTACAGAATCACGAAGCAGCCATAAAAGAGCTGCAAACCATTCTTCATGAAAATCATGAGACCTTGTGGGCTAAAATTGACTCAGTTGCATCTACCGATTCGGTTACGCAACTGGCAAAAACTCAGGACAACTTAAAGAACACAGTAGATTCGATTGCAACACAAATGGACACTCTGAAACTTGGTTCAGAAAAACACACTGAGGAAATGTGTTCACTATCGGAGAAAGTAGCTGAACTTTCGGATCAGGTCACTAACTTATCTACAAAGGTAGATGATGATCTGAATGACACAAGACCCGTAGCCTTCACGGACACAGAAGAGTATGAACAAATAAGAAAATTCAAACAAAATCAGAATCAAATTAATACGCAATACAAAAGAGAAATGCGGGAAGTACAAGATCAGCTGACACAGGTAATACAAGAATTACGTATTTCAGAGGACACTCGCGCCCCAATAAGGGAAGAGGGACATATAAATACGGAAAAGCCACAAAATAATAACACAGAGCATTTCGGTAATTATGAAAGGAACTGGCAAGGTGCACCGAATTTTGAGATGGAACCGCCGACACGACGTAACAATGACCGATATGCTACTCGCCGACACGATGATTTTGATTATAAGCTGTTCATTACTACACGTAAATTCAAAACATTTAAGAATTCTGGCAACGACATTCATCCACAAGCATGGCTCCATCAATTCTCTCATTGTTTTCCTCCCAACTGGTCATTAGAACACAGATTAGAATTTATGTGTGGCTATTTGGAGAATGAACCAGCTGTAAGAATGCGATCGGTCATTCACGATTGTCACAGTGAAGGAGATTTTTATCATGCCTTCCTCTCAGCATATTGGTCTCAAGCCACACAAGACCGCGTAAAACATAGCATCATGATGATGAAACACTTTGAACAATCTGAATTTTCCAGTCTTGTGAAATATTTTGAAGACATGTTGCACAAGAATCAATACCTGTCAAACCCATACAGCCCCTCAGAACTCATCCGCATTTGCTTAATCAAACTGCCTGAACATTTGAGACATATTATTTTAGCAGGACGTTGCAAAGATGACATTGAAGCTTTTCAGGGACTGTTACAAGAACTGGAAATTGACACAGACAGTCACGGAATGCGAAAACAGGAAAACAATCACTACAGGTCACATCCATCTCAATTCCGTGACGACAGAAACAATAAATGGCCACGACAAACCTATTCTTACAACGTAAATCGTGACCAAAACAGACACCACCCATATGATAACCACTGGCAGAGTAATAGTTACAGGGAAAGATCACCTTTCCGCGGTAATGACTATCACAGAGACAATCAGAGAAACAGACAATATGGGAACCAAAATAACTATTATCAAGGGAGACAGAATAACTTTAGACGCAACGGTCCAGCGCGTAGTTACGATTCAAGGAGAAATTCTCCACCATGTGACCGACAAGAAAGAAACTATGGAAACTACCGACATGACGACAGACGATATGATCGTAACGACAGACCTGAATTGCATCAGAACTGGCGAGATTTAAACAGAGCAGAGCACTCTCGTCACGATGAATTTGTAGAAGTTAGGTCTCCAAATCCCAATAACGACGCGCGCCAACAAAGAGACAATAGGCGATGACTCACACCACTTGGCAGCCACAAGACGTACTTATGAAACTGATGACGCAGCTGCCGTAGCTAGTAATTACGTAAAAATGGAAGACATTAGGGACATCTTACTCCAGGAACACGACGTAACATATAACACCATTGCATATCCTGTGATTCACATTACTGTACATGACTTAAAATTTACGGCAGTACTTGACTCTGGCAGTCCCATTTCAGTAATTAGCGAAACAGCTTTTAGCAAATGCAACAAAGCGAACGATTGCCCCACACTTCCGTTACGTAAGATTAAATTACAAGGTGCAATCTTTGGAAAAAGTGTAGATGTACGCCAACAAACCAATTTAGAATTCTTTTGTCAAAGCCACAGCTTCTCTATGAACTTTCTTATTGTTCCATTATTGTCGACGGAAATTATACTGGGAGTAGACTTTTTGAATGAATACAAAGCAATCTTAAGCTTTCACGATGCTGAAATAAGTTTAGAGAAAGAAGGTAAGTCAATAGCTTTGAAATTTGAAGACTGGCTCTCAAACCATGATGAGGAAATTAATCGGCTTTACGTTCTGTTAGACAACAGTTCGGAATTTTCTACGGAACTAGACACCAACAATCACTCTGCAAGTACTGACAGGGATGACATCGACGGCATATTTGAAATTAATGAGTTAATTCAGAATAAAATTCAGACAATTGAGAATTGTAATGACACTGATAGGCAGGACCTTTTTGAGATTTTACAAGCACATTCCACAGTTTTTACTCACAAAACAGGAACAATCAAGGGATTTCAATACCAATTTCGTGTTCGTGAGCATACTAAATTTTGTGTTAGACCATACGTAATTCCGGCGCATTATAGGGATCGTGTTAGAACAGAAATACAATCCATGCTTGTCGAGGGCATTATTGAGCCTGCAGTAAGCTCATACAACAACCCATTACATGTTGTTGAGAAGAAGAATGGATCGATCAGGCTTGTTTTAGATTCGAGACAAATCAATACTATCATCATTCCTGAAACAGACAGGCCGCAGACGATGGAAGAACTTCTTCAAAATTTTAATGGTGTAAAAGTGTTGTCTTCCATTGATCTCAGATCCAGCTTTTATCAGATCGAACTTCATCCAGAATGCAGAAAATACACAGCTTTCCTTTGTTTCGGCGTTTGTTATCAGTTTCGGAAACTTCCTTTTGGTTTGAACATTTCTTCGGCAGCATTCATTCGTGGGTTAAATTCCATATTACCTGAGTTCTTAAAACGTCACATCACTTTATATGTGGACGATATTCTAATAGCAGAAGCTTCATGGGAACAACATAACCGCATCCTCAACAGTTTGTTACGTATTTTTGCAGAATCTGAAATTACAGTTAACTTGGAAAAGTCAGAATTCGGTAGGTCAAAGGTGAAGTTTTTGGGACATATTATTTCTTCTGAAGGCATTCAGCCGGATCCAGAAAAGTTAGAAGCAATCAGAGCCATTCCAGTTCCATCCACAAAAAGACAAGTCCGCAGTTTTCTAGGTCTTGTAAATTTTTACCGTCGTTTTCTGAATATGCAAATTCTAGTTACACCAAAACTTTGTTCTCTCACTGGAAAAAATAGTATTTGGAACTGGGACGAGCAAGCACAGTTGGAATTCAATTCTTTGAAAGAAGCGTTACTTCACGCGCCAATACTAGCTCATCCAGATCTGTCACAAGATTTCTGCCTTAGCACGGATTCTTCTAAAGTCGGTCTTGGTGCCCACTTATTTCAAGAAGCCATAGAAAATGACACTACTGTTCAGAAAACCATTGCTTTTGCTAGCCGAGTGCTAACAAAGTCTGAAAAAAATTATTCCGTTACTGAATTAGAAGCTTTAGCTATCGTTTGGGCATTTAACAAATTCCGTTTCTTTCTTTCTGGTAAGCACGTAAAAGTATACAGTGATCATCGTGCATTACAATTTCTTATGTCTTCAAAATTAAATCATGATAGGATAAAACGTTGGGCATTGTTTCTGCAAGAATTCCGCTTCACAATAGTCTACATTCCCGGCAAGGAGAACATTGTTGCGGACGCGCTGTCACGCGCACCGGCTGGGCTTGAGAAAAGTAACACAGAAGGCAACCTCGAGAAAAATTTCAGTATTCTTTACATTCAGAAAGTCGCCTTTGAAAACTTCATCACCACATCTTTAAAGGACATTGCTCATGAACAAGATAAAGATCCGATTTGGAAAGATATCAAAAGTAAATGGCATGAAAAGACACACACTCAGATTCGGCATTATTACCTGGTTAGAAACAACATACTCTTCAAACGCTGCACTGTTGATGACAAGCTATGGGTACTTTGCATTCCAGACGATTTTGTTAATAAGCTCATTTGGTACATTCATTTCAGCTACGCACATTTTGGCCCACGAAAATGTTATCATATTCTTCGAACGACTTGTTATTTTAACAATATGGAAAAGAGAATTCGAAGAGTCTTGTCTATTTGTAAACTTTGTCAAAAGGCGAAACCATCTACTATCTCACATCGTGCTCCGTTATTTCCTATTATTCCTTCTAAATTAAAAGAATTTGCTGCTGTTGATCTCTTGGGACCCCTTGTCAGAACATCGAATGGATTTTCGTACGTTCTAGTCGCTGTTGAACTTACTTCAAAATTTGTTTCTTTCACTCCGTTACGTAAAGCCACTGGACGGTCTGTATCCAACGCCTTTGTTAAAAATTTCTTACGTGAAGTTGGACACGTTAGTAAAGTCATTTCAGATAACGGACCGCAATTCAGATCTGCTGTTTGGTCACGCATGCTTCGGAATCATAAAATCAAACCTGTTTTTATTTCATTGTATTCACCACATTGTAACCCGTCTGAACGGATTATGAAAGAAATCAATAAGCTTTGCAGACTTTATTGTCACAGAAAGCATCAGCATTGGGACAGATATTTACACTTATTTCAAAATGTGCTGAATGAAATGCCTCATGATTCCACTGCTTTACCACCTACTCTTGTACTGAAGAATGTAGAACCTCCGAACAGAATCAGAGAGCTTGTACCTTTCCCGAATACACGTAAACTGCGACACAAAGACATAATTGATTTGGCTCTTAAAAATATAAAATCTGAAGCAGAGAAAAGGAGAAAACTACACGGTAAAGCAAATGCAAAGAAATTATATATTGGTCAGAAAGTTCTCATTAAAGCTCATTCATTGTCACATAAGAAGAAACACTTGAGTCACAAATTCTTTCTAGTTTACAATGGACCTTACAGAATCCGACGTATGCCACATGATAATTGCGTTGAAGTTGAAACTCTGCGTACTAGGAAGAGTAAAGGTTTACACCACATTTCTCATGTAAAACCATTTATTGACAGATAATCTGCTTTTTAACTTAGTCTTTGCAATTTTCACTTCACGCTACTTGTACAATTTGTCACACTGAGAAACTGTTAACACGCAACATTTTGGTTTGCTTACGAGTGGATTCTGGATTTGAGGTGCTTTATGTGAAATGCCAGATGACACAGTGGTTAGTTTATGTGACAGCTACACGATTATATCACGATGTTACTAATGAGTGACAATTTACAATGTCGCTTTTGCGGTGTATCTGTTTTATATCTGCACAGTTTTTTCTGAATTCTTCTATAAAGTGAGACATGTTTTAGTGGTGACTTTTGTGCTATTGCTACAAGGAGACAGCCTTTTCCGTAGGACAACAATACGTTACAGCACAGTACTTTCCTCATCACGGCAATAAGCGTAATAACTAAGAAATCTATACGCAAAGCATTTCACTTTTGTGTATCATGAGGTAAGTACATTGACTTCTGCAGAACTTAGCTTTCGGAGGACAATAACTACGACACTTCCCAGAGATTATCTTACAGCAAGACGCATATTTAGCGCTACAGGACACGAATTTGAGTGATTTATTTTGTACTTAAAACATATATTTTTAAAGAGTTTTGAATTACAAAGAAAGTTTTTCGTGATACATTTCATTCCATTGCTGTAATCTGTAACACCTGAGGGTATAATTACAATAAACCTCAGGGGGGTACATGCCTACTTTGTGTACCATGTGTTTGGCAAGCACAAGGAGCCCTAGCTAATATGGTATTTGCTTATACAATTTAACACATCGGTACCATATTTCTCTAACACATAAATTACACAGCTATCTGATCATTTAACAGAGAAACAAACATCTTTTTACTACGTCAGTGACACATGTTTACGCAATTACAGAGTTGGATTACTTCACACTTAAGAAATTGTACTTTGTCTGTACTTTGTGCACTGTTCATATTTTTTTGGAACCATTGTGATACTATGAGAGCTTTGAATGATGTATTTGGTAAGGGAGTATGATTTTAAAGTACGTTTGAGGCAGATGACACCTTTGACATGAACAGAGAATTTTATTAGGTTTTGAAATTATTGGAGGAAGCTACGACGATTTTGAGATTTGACTGAGGTTTTATGATGTTATTTTTACGACGACGATGTGTATTATGCTGCTGATGTATGTTTATGATCAATAAGCTAATGCTATATGAGTTATTTGATTATGCTATGTATCTGTTATGATGAAATATGAAAAAAGTGTCGACGAATAAGGTAAGGAGTAATGAATAGTGGTTAGGGACTCTTGACTTGTGAAAAAGGATGTTGGAAACCAAGAATCGTACTTTGAGGGTTATGAAATGTGTGTGTAAATGCGTGAATGTATCACAATGCAAGCGAAAATTTTTTGGACACTGTCATATCAATAGCATTTTGTTTCTACAGATTTGTACCGCAAATTCTTGACCTGTGAAATATTTTTATATGAGACTGTCACTGTAGCGGAAACTGCTGTCGTAAATATTTCCGTAAGAAAGTTAAGTGACCACCTGTACATAATGCGACGTGGGGACCCAGGTGTGTCAGACACCTGGAGAACAAGCCTTTTCAGACGCTCAGGTAGAAAAGAAAGCCATTAGGGTGTGCCAGAGGCACAGGTGGAAGAGAAGGACAAAGAGAGGCCTATACCACTGTTAATGACATTCCTTTGTAGAGGGCATCGCTAATGCGACACGCTCGTTACTTGAAAACATATGATTTTTGTAATGCGTTGTGGGCACACAGCTGTGTCAAACACCTGGAGAACAAGCCATTAGGGCGTGCCTTTCATCGCTAATGCGACACCCTCGTTACTTAAAAACATATGATTACTCGCACTTTGTGCTAATTATTGAAATGCTTATGAATTGATGGGAAATATTCGTACATCTGCTCACCTGATTATGACAAGTGTCTTTCTACGAGAGTTGAGAGCAATTAACTTATGAAATGAAATGTCATATGACTACTGAATGATATTTTTATGCTTTGGTTTGCGTAACTGCTTATTTCATTTGATATCTGGTTTCCAGCTGTGTTGCAGCATTGCTTTTATAAAATGAGATGCATTTGCTAATGTGAACTCTTTCTGTCAACAGATCTATTAAATAATTATTTTATGATCCACATTCTTTAAAAAGGAGCACTTGGAAAGGAAAGAACAATGCGAAGGAACTCGTAACAGTAAAACATAATTTTCTTTTCAAGTACATGGTAATATTTTTTTACAATCAGTTGTTGTGGTGCACCACTTTAATTACATAGACATTAAGATGTGAATATGCTTTTCCCTTGTCTGCATTGTTGTTTTTACTGTAATCTTTTTTCTGCTTGAGCTATGTCATGTTTAGGTATAAGTTGCTGCTGTTTACCAGGCATAGTGTTATTGAATTTGACTTTTGCTAATTTATGCTGCTAGCTTTGCCAATTTGCATTTTTTGTCATTTCTGTTTGTGTTGATTTGTTGTGATGCTGCATTGCCTCGTCCCTTGGTATATATATCTGAGCTCAGTAGATTTAAGTTAGCTTAAGAGGGGGTAGACCATATAAGAAACTGACTATGGAGAATAGGTAAAGAATGCATTGCGAAGAAAGATTTGGGCCCCAATGAGTATTGTACAATCAGAAATAATTATTTTGAAAGAAATATGAATAGAATACAGGAACGAGGTATAGGTAGGATTTTCTTGGAAATAAATGATGAGGTAAGCAATGTGTGAACATATAAATACAGAAAGCATGCTTAGATAGGATTTTTTGGTGGAAGCAAAGGTTGAAATAAGACGAACGATCTATGGAATGAAGGGAGATCTCCAAGCAAAATACTGCAGTAAAACAAACCCTGTCCTTTCCTCTTTGCTGCTTTTTCCCAATATGTAATTGTGTGTTGTCCTTTCTTTTTGGTGTTATTCCGCTATGTGTTTGTGTACCCTTGTGTATTTGTGTTTTTCCTGTCTTTATGTGTTTAGCTGATGAGAGCTATGTTGTAGAATTTTTCTAATACTCTGTTATTTTCTTTGTAAAGATGCTTAGACATTATTTATTCTGTGTTGTTTTCATGCTCATGTGTGAAGTTGACGTTTCAAAAGTGATTCTGATCTTTTATGTATGTACTCATGTTATAATTCCTGTAACACTGATGTATATGTTAGTTCAATTCTTTTGTAAAGCCAATATTACTACAAATATTATTTGTATTGTTATGTTTTTAATGATGTATTTTGTACCTTTGTAATTGTATTCTTATGTTATATAATTGTAATTGACGCCAGGTAATCAAATTAAGTAATTTGTAAGCATTCATTTCACTGCACACATTTCTGTTGGTCATAGTATATGGACAATATGTGAGAAGTTGGGACTGTTAGTGTTTGCACGTGTGTTACTAATTCAGCAAAGGACTGGATAACAGCATTGCTGGTTCTAAGGACAGTTCCACAAACTTTGTGAGTGCACAAGTGGGGGTATATGGACCTGCTATCTTCTCTGCAAGACTCTTCGATGGTGATTGTGCACCTGCACAGTCGCAACAGATGGCTGCTGGCCATCTCTACAAGGACTACAGTGGGTCTGCACCTCTGGTGGCCCACCAATACAATGCTCTCTACCAGGACTACAGTGGGTCTGCACCTCTGGTGGCCCACCAATACAATACTCTCTACCAGGACTGCAGTGGGTCTGCTCTGTGATGACCTACCTACCAATATTCGTCAGAACTTCGAATGACTCTGCTGTGGGTTTGCTCTGTTGTGGCCCATTACCTGTCAGCATGTCAAGAGTCAGCACTGTCTTTCCGTTGGAAGGACAACACTACTTCTTCAAGACTGCATGGAAATCCACTACTTCTGTGTGCAATTTCTTTTACTAATGAGACTTTGTGAAAAAAAAAACTGTAATTACTATTATGATGAACAATCTGGACTGTCTTTATTGACTGTGAAAAAAATTTTAGCTGTTGACCAACATTGTATCAATAAGTGTGTGCATTTGATATCTTTGTTATTGTAATTATGAAAAATTTTATCAAATCATTATTGGCCACTGGCCAAAAACATTTGTAAAATTTTTTGTGGGGAGCATGGGGGCTATGTAAGTAGGCTGTTTATGTTTTCTTTATGTAAGTTTGCTGTTTATGTTTTCTTATTGGCAACGTTACGTAGCGCTCTCTGTATGAAAATCACTGGCTGTGCTGTGTGCAGTATGTGGCTAGTTTGCATTGTTGCCTGCCATTGTTGTCATGAACTGCTATAGCTGGATGTGAACAGCAGATAGCGTTGGGCAGTTGGAGGTGAGCCGCCAGCAGTGGTGGACGTGGGGAGAGAGATGGCCGAGTTTTGATAATCTGTAAGACTGGATGTCAATTATGAATATTAAGGTAAATACATTGTTTGTTCTCTAATAATATCTTTCATTTGCTAACTATCCCTATCAGTAGTTAGTACCTTCAGTAGTTTGAATCTTTTATTTAGCTGGCAGTAGTGGCGCTCGCTGTTTTGCAGTAGCTTGAGTAGCGAAGATTTTTGTGAGGTAAGTGATTTGTAAAAGGTATAGGTTAAAGTTAGACAGGGCCATTGTTTTGTAGGGGTTATTGAAAGTCAGATTGCGTTGCGCTAAATAATATTGTGTGTCAGGTTAAGCACAGGCTTGTACAATTGTTCTAAGGGGACGTTTCAAGCGCTCTCTTTCAAACCCACTGGTCTAATGGTACGGTTCGCGCATACGTCTGCGAGGCATCCTGCACGTCTGCTCAAATCACACTGATGCATTAACTTCGTATTATGGCGACAACGAGAGTCACAGCCATGTTTTACCTGTAGGTGGTGTGCGCCGCGAAGACGATGTTGACTTTGTACGTCCTATATCTAGTCGTTCGAGGTGCTGCGTTTTTTATGAATATGAGTGCAGTTTTTCGTGTTACTGAATCCGAGGCGCTCTGATTAATAGCTCTGCCATTAATAAATTATAAGTATTTATGTCCTCACAACCCCCAGAACCTATTACTTCGCCCAACCTTTCCTGCGCCATAAAATAGCTAAAAAGAAAAATTTAAAAACGGCTCATTTGCGTCATCATCAGCATCATCGTCATTTAAGATTGATTATGCCTTTCAGCGTTCAGTCTGGAGCATAGCCCCCCTTACACAGTTCCTCCATGATCCCCTATTCAGTGCTAACATTGGTGCCCCTTCTGATGTTAAACCCATTACTTCAAAATCATTCTTAACCGAATCCAGGTACCTTCTCCTCGGTCTGCCCCGACTCCTCCTACCCTCTACTGCTGAATCCATGAGTCTCTTGGGTAACCTTGCTTCTCCCATGCTTGTAACATGACCCCACTATCTAAGCCTGTTCGCCCTGACTGCTACATCTATAGAGTTCATTCCCTGTTTTTCTTTGATATCCTCATTGTGGACACCCTCCTGCCATTGTTCCCATCTACTAGTACCTGCAATCATCCTAGCTACTTTCATATCCGTAACCTCAACCTTGTTGATAAGGTAACCTGAATCCACCCAGCTTTCGCTCCCATACAACAAAGTTAGTCGAAAGATTGAACGGTGCACAGATAACTTAGTCTCGGTACTGACTTCCTTCTTGCAGAAGAGAGTAGATCGTAGCTGAGCGTTCACTGCATTAGCTTTGCTACACCTCGCTTCCAGTTCTTTCACTATGTTGCCATCCTGTGAGAATATGCATCCTAAGTACTTGAAACCGTCCACCTGTTCTAACTTTGTTCCTCCTATTTGGCACTCAATCCGTTTATATTTCTTTCCCACTGACATTACTTTCGTTTTGGAGATGCTAATCTTCACACCATAGTCTTTACATTTCAGATCTAGCTCTGAAATATTACTTTGCAAACTTTCAATCGAATCTGCCATCACAACTAAGTCATCCGCATATGCAAGACTGCTTATTTTGAGTTCACATATCTTAAACTCTCCAAGCCAGTCTATTGTTTTCAACATATGATCCATAAATAATATGAACAACAGTGGAGACAGGTTGCAGCCTTGTCTTACCCCTGAAACTACTCTGAACCATGAACTCAATTTACGGTCAACTCTAACTGCTGCCTGACTATCCATGTAAAGACCTTTAATTGCTTGCAAAAGTTAGCCTCCTATTCCATAATCTTGTAGAACAGACAATAACTTCCTCCTAGGAACCCGGTCATATGCCTTTTCTAGATCTATAAAGCATAGATACAATTCCCTGTTCCACTCATAACACTTCTCCATTATTTGCCGTAAGCTAAAGATCTGGTCCTGACAATCTTTAGCTCATTTCCGTATTCACACATTTTGGGAAAGCTATGTGGAATCTCAGATACTGTTTAAGGATGCCTTAGAAAACAAAAAAATCTGACAATCCCGTTCAAGAATAGTTGTACATCAGGGAATTCAACAGCTCCTACGTCATCAATGAACATCTCTTTTAGACAGCTACACTGCATGGAATTGTAATCACAAACGAATTGCAAAATTTCAGTGTACACAGGAATTTAATATCCAGCTCGTACTGCTCTCCATTTGCTTAATGAGTTATTTCCTAAGTTTTAATCTAGAATGTAATTCCAATACGACCCCTGTTTTGACGTCATTATTTCTCTCATCCCGCAATTCGTTCCGGTGACTAATGGAGCGATTTACCTTGATAACAGTATTCGACGAACAAGTGAATGAAGCACTGCGTACAGGAAATTACTCACCCAGTACCAAGGTTAAAGAGAACAAGCTGGAGAGCGCGTCTAAACCACACCCATGCACAGGTGTATCATCTGCAGTGACAGTTTTTTAGCAGCAATTGGGATTTTTACCCTGAAACAGTAGATTTGACTCTTTAGATATTAAGAAACGCTGAAAAAGGAAGATCTGTATCATTACTAGTGGCCGATGGAACCATCCAGGCATTTGCCTTAAGTGACTCAGGAGAACCACTGAAAAACTTTAATCTCGATGGAGATATCGGAATTTGTACGACCCATTTTCCGACTGAGAGCCTATTGCCTTGAGTACTGTGCTACGTCTCTGTTGCTTTCAATTGTATGTAGTGCTGTCTAACACACCAGGTCTCAAATATAGAGAACTCCATGAAGCGAGTCATGTTAGCTGCAATTTGCACCTCGCAGAATGCTTAGGAGACTGGACCATCGGGTTAGGATTGCAACAGTGAGATTCATTCAGTCTAGGAAAAAGTGTACCCTACGTTGAATAAGTGCAGCAAGCTGGGCTTGAGTTTCACACATGCTGTTGACGCAGATAGTGACCCATTTGAAGTTTCAGAGAAACGAAGGAAGGAAGATGAGTGTTCAACCACATCCTGACGTCGAGATCATTAGAGACGGAGGACAAGCCTGGAATGTTTCAAGGACGAAGAAGAAAATCAGCCGTGCCTTTCCAAAGGTACCATTTGGGCCTTCGCCTGGACGGCCGGATGCGGATTTGAAACGTCGTCGTCCCGAATGCGTAATGAATGTGCTAAACACTGGGCCACCTATCTCGTACGACTGACAGAGAGGTGCACTGATTTGTCACATACACCAATGACAGAAAATTGCAACTCCAGAAGATAACTAATGTAACGAAATTTCGGAACTAAATTTGTCTAGATAACATATTTAAGTGCTTAACATTGCAAGATCACAGGTTAATTTAAGCGCGAGATAAGTCACTGTAGATGTGACATTCTGGTACGCTATTAACCATTGTGTCCGCCAGAATGTTGAATGCAAGCATGCAAACAAGCATGCATTGTGTCTTACATGTGCCGGATGTCAGTTTGTAGGATGGAGTTCCATGCCTGTTCCATTTGCTCAGTCAGCACAGGGACGGATAATGCTGTTTGAGTGTGACCTTGGAGTTTTCGTCCGATGATGTGAGATCATTTTGGGTTATGACAGCGATATGCAGGTATACGTTTGGAGCCGAGTGGAGGGTCTCAACCAAAGGCTTTTTCGACTCTATGACGGCCTTCGCTGCAGATTTCTAGATCTGCGTCATCGTGCGGGGATCTGTATCTCTCCCCTTGATAAGTCAGGGATGCACTACACAGAGGAAGCCGCTACTCTGGTAGCGGAGTACTTGTGGAGTTAGGTTAGGCTGTAGTTTGAGGTACTGCAATGAACACTCGCCAGTCGATTCACAGCAAGGGAAGTTAAGCGGCATTCACAATAAAGACACTTCGACTGTCACAATTTTGTCAGTAAACTGTCGAAGTATTCGCAACAAAGTTCTCGAATTTACTGCCCTCCACGAAACTTCTTGCGCTAAAATTATTCTTGGGACCGAGAGCTCGCTGAAACCCGAAGTGGAAAGTTCTGAGATACACTCCTGGAAATGGAATAAAGAACACATTGACACCGGTGTGTCAGACCCACCATACTTGCTCCGGACACTGCGAGAGGGCTGTACAAGCAATGATCACACGCACGGCACAGCGGACACACCAGGAACCGCGGTGTTGGCCCTCGAATGGCGCTAGCTGCGCAGCATTTGTGCACCGCCGCCGTCAGTGTCAGCCAGTTTGCCGTGGCATACGGAGCTCCATCGCAGTCTTTAACACTGGTAGCATGCCGCGACAGCGTGGACGTGAACCGTATGTGCAGTTGACGGACTTTGAGCGAGGGCGTATAGTGGGCATGCGGGAGGCCGGGTGGACGTACCGCCGAATTGCTCAACACGTGGGGCGTGAGGTCTCCACAGTACATCGATATTGTCGCCAGTGGTCGGCGGAAGGTGCACGTGCCCGTCGACCTGGGACCGGACCGCAGCGACGCACGGATGCACGCCAAGACCGTAGGATCCTACGCAGTGCCGTAGGGGACCGCACCGCCACTTCCCAGCAAATTAGGGACACTGTTGCCCCTGGGGTATCGGCGAGGACCATTCGCAACCGTCTCCATGAAGCTGGGCTACGGTCCCGCACACCGTTAGGCCGTCTTCCGCTCACGCCCCAACATCGTGCAGCCCGCCTCCAGTGGTGTCGCGACAGGCGTGAATGGAGGGACGAATGGAGACGTGTCGTCTTCAGCGATGAGAGTCGCTTCTGCCTTGGTGCCAATGATGGTCGTATGCGTGTTTGGCGCCGTGCAGGTGAGCGCCACAATCAGGACTCCATACGACCGAGGCACACTGGGCCAACACCCGGCATCATGGTGTGGGGAGCGATCTCCTACACTGGCCGTACACCACTGGTGATCGTCGAGGGGACACTGAATAGTGCACGATACATCCAAACCGTCATCGAACCCATCGTTCTACCATTCCAAGACTGGCAAGGGAACTTGCTGTTCCAACAGGACAATGCACGTCCGCATGTATCCCGTGCCACCCAACGTGCTCTAGAAGGTGTAAGTCAACTACCCTGGCCAGCAAGATCTCCGGATCTGTCCCCCATTGAGCATGTTTGGGACTGGATGAAGCGTCGTCTCACGCGGTCTGCACGTCCAGCACGAACGCTGGTCCAACTGAGGCGCCAGGTGGAAATGGCATGGCAAGCCGTTCCACAGGACTACATCCAGCATCTCTACGATCGTCTCCATGGGAGAATAGCAGCCTGCATTGCTGCGAAAGGTGGATATACACTGTACTAGTGCCGACATTGAGCATGCTCTGTTGCCTGTGTCTATGTGCCTGTGGTTCTGTCAGTGTGATCATGTGATGTATCTGACCCCAGGAATGTGTCAATAAAGTTTCCCCTTCCTGGGACAATGAATTCACGGTGTTCTTATTTCAACTTCCAGGATTGTATTTAGCGAGTCGTGGAACGAATATCGGGAAGACGGATTAGAGGTCATAGGAGGGGAGTGTTCATTGCAGTTGACAAAAATATTGTCGCTACTGAGGTTGAAGTTGAGTGTGACAGTGAAGTCATCTGGCCACTTATAACAGGTGTAGATGAAACTAAGTTAATTGCTGGATGTTTCTACCGGCCCCCAGGTTCTGCTGTGCAGCTCTAGAGTCATTCGAAGAAAGCCTACGGTCAATAGCATGTAAATACTCAGATCATGCAATACTAGTCGGAGGCAACATTAACCTGCCGAGTGTAGACTGGGATGTCTACGGATTCATTGCGGGGGGTACAGACAGAGTATACAGAGAGACAGTCATGCGAAATACTTTTGAACAGGATTTCTGAACATTGTCTTGAGCAGCTAGCTTGGCAGCCCGACGCAATGGAAATATCTTAGACCTTGCAGCTACAAGTAGGCCGGACCTTATCGACAGTGTCAGTACAGAAACGGAGATGATTTTTTGTTCTGTTTTTGGTTTGTTTTATGGCGTAAAAACATGGGTCATACGGTCCTAAGTCAAGACTATTGAACACGAAGACAGAGGGGAGTTAAAAAAAACGACTACAAGTAAATCCCAACCGACCTAACAGGAAACAGCTAAAAAAAGGGACGTGGGAAAAGGGCTGTAAAATACACCAAAGAGATACGAAGGTCCAGAACTAAAAGTTCTCCGCCATATTGCTACGATGGATAAAAAGTAAACCGCGGTGGACAGTCCGCGCGTGTCATTATAGCAATTATGATTACGAAAGATACTAAATCAGTCAAGAAGGCTAGGAGAGTGTTTCAGGCAGAGAGATCAGATAAGCAGTTATTAACATCTCACTTGAACAGTGAATTGTCGTCACTTAGTTCCAGTAACATGGAGGTAGAGGAATTATGGGAAAAGTTTAAGCAGATTGTAAATCATGGCCGGGCGTTGTGGCCGAGTGGTTCTAGGCGCTTCAGTATGGAACCGCGCGACCGCTACGGTCGTAGGTTAGAATCCTGCCTCGGGCATGGATGTGTGTGATGTCCTTAGATTAGTTAGGTTTAAGTACTTATAAGTTCTAGCAGACTGATGACCTCAAATGTTAAGTCCCATAGTTCTCAGAGCCATATGAAATATTTTTGTTAATCATGGTTTGGAGAGCTACATGCCTAGTAAGTGGATAGAGGATGGAAAAGGCCCACAATGGTTCAGTACCAAAATTCGGCAGATGCTGAGGAAGCAAAGAGTGTTGCTCTCTAGGTTCCAAAGGCAACATGGGAAGGTTAGTAGAGATTCGTGCGTTTGCGAAAAGATGTGTGCGCGAAGCGTACGACAACTACTACTGTCACATCTTAACAAAAGATCTGGTAGAGAACCCGAAAAAGTTCTGGTCGTATGTAAAATCGCTAAGTGGTTGTAAGGTTTCCATTCAGTCCCTTCTTGACCATTCTGGTGTGACTGTTGAAGACAGCAAAACGAAATCCGAAGTTGAAATTTCACCTTCAAGAAATCTTTCACCCAGGAGAATCGTACAAACATACCGTCATTTGACCCTCGGACCGACCTCTGGATGGACGACATAGAAATAAGCATACCTGGCGTAGAGAAACACCTGAAAGATTTGAAAACAGTTAAATCACCAGGTCCGGGTGGAATCCCAGTTCCATTTCACAAACAGTACGCTACGGCATTAGCACCCTACCTAAGTTGGTTCAAATGCCTCTGCGCATTACGGGACTTAACTTCTAAGATCATCAGTCCCCTAGAACACTGAACTAATTAAACCTAACTAACCTAAGGACATCACACACATCCATGCCCGAGGCAGGATTGGAACCTGCGACCGTAGCGGTCGCGCGGTTCCAGACTGTAGTGCCTAGAAGCGCTCGGCCACCTCGGCTGGCTACCTAACTTGCATTTACCGTGAATCTCTCACCCACCGAAAAGTCCCAAGCGACTGGGACATCCGTAATGCACTTAAACCTGCACCCTCTAAAGGCCAAGAGCAGCTAGAAGAAATAGAGAAATCCACGAGCATGGTTTCTCTACAGTTTGTTGGTTGTGTGTCCTTTAAAACAGGCAGACTCCACCCTCCAGCGCGAGCGCAAACTATAATGGGTTCTGTTAAATACGACCTATGTCTAAGGAGACCAGGAATATATAAAATCCGTTGCCAGTGAGGGAAATCATACACTGGCCAGACGAGTCGCACTGTCAAGTATAGATGTGCTGAACATATACGTCACACCAGACTGTGTCAGCCAGAAAAGTCTGCTGTGGCTGAATACTGTCTTGACACGGGACACAGCGTGAACTCTGGAGAGAAAAGACCCTTTGGTCCGCATCCACGTTCGGGGATTCCATCATTAAAGAAGCAGTCGAAATTCATGTAAGTAAATACCTGATCAGTAGAGACACAATATTTCGACTCAGGAAGGCATGCGAACCAGCATTGGCGGTGCTAAGGCATCGGCGGCCGCAGACGAGCGAATCGCAGTCAACACAGACCGGCAATCAATGTACGTTATTTGCAGCCACGCTTTTCCCACGTCGCGAGTGAGAAACCGGTGGCCCGTTTGTACGGCAGGGGTCACTAGATGTCGCCGAGCTCTATGATTTGTCTACGATGACGTTATAGCCTCAACCCTTGGCGCCTGTGCTTTTCTTGCGAGTCAGTGCATATATTGGCGAGCCACTGCAGCAACACGTCAGTGAGCATCTAAGGATGACGAGCAGCTGTCTCGTCGAAATATTGTGCAGCGTCCACTGCATTACCCGACGCGACGCCCATGGACCAATGAAGCAGATTCCATAATTCAAATGGCTCCAAGCACTATGGGACTTAACATCTGAGGTCATCAGCCCCCTAGATTTAGAACTACTTAAACCTAACTAACCTAAGGACATCACACACATCTATGCCCGAGGCAGGATTCGAACCTGCGACCGTAGCGGTCTCGCGGTTCCAGACTGAAGCGCCTAGAGCCGCTCGACCACAGCGGCCGGCTCAGATTCCGTATTTCTAGATTTCCAGAAAGAATTTGACACGGTGCCTCATTGCATGCTGTTAACGAAGGTACGAGCACATGGAATAAGTTCACTGATATGTGACTCGAAGACATCTTAAATAACAGAACCCGGTATATTGTCCTCGATGGTGAGTGCTCATCAGAGACAAGGTTATCGTCAGGAGTTGCCTAGGGAAGTGTGATAGGACCGCTGCTGTTCTCCAAATACATAAACGATTTGGCGGATAGGATGGGCGGCAATCTGCGGTTGTTTGCTGATGATGCCGTAGTGTATGGAGAGGTTATAACACTGCAACTGTATTTACGTAGCTTGTACAATCAAATACCGAGTTTGGTTTATTACGTACTACGCCCCAACAGAACAAATAGTCCTGTCACGGTCGCCACATATAACACTTCCGTCCGCGAGTACTATACTATAACCTCAAAGCTGGAGGCAGTTTGTATATTGAAATTATTTTCATCCAAGCAATTATAGTTTAAAGAAGCACAGCAGTGTTACCCTCTGAGAGGAATTTAGTTATGTTGACTGTGTTGTACCTAACGGAGGTGGCTTATCGGAAGTGAAAGTCAAAATTACGTAAATATTTAAACAGTGGCAAACAATATTTTACCTATCTACATTGCTCAAAGAACAAAGAAAACGGTCGCCAGCCTAATTAGGCAAGAGAATGATTGACATTCATGTTCAAGAAAATAAGTATGAGTAACTTTAACGGACAAACACAACCTATACTTTCTCACTCGAGAGTGCAATGAACTCTTACACCTGCATATGTTCACCGTAAGGTTGGAGCTGACAAAGCAGAACAAACTATTTGCATAAATATAACAAATAACCATACACACTATTACTTTCAGGGCTTATGCAAACTGAATTGTCTTTATAACATTATTATTAAAATTCACTGTAGAGTCATAAATTGGACATAGGTTCAGTAATACTTTTCAAACATTTTCCCATCATCATCATCATCGTCATAATTTAAGACTGATTATGCCTTTCAGCGTTCAGTATAGAGCATAGCCCCCCTTACACAGTTCCTCCATGATCCCCTATTCAGTGCTAACATTGGTGCCTCTTCTGATGTTAAACCTATTACTTCAAAATCATTCTTAACCGAATCCAGGTACCTTCTCCTCGGTCTGCCCCGACTCCTCCTACCCTCTACTGCTGAACCCATGAGTCTTTTGGGTAACCTTGCCTCTCCCATGCTTGTAACATGAGCCCACCATCTAAGCCTGTTCGCCCTGACTGCTACATCTATAGAGTTCATTCCCAGTTTTTCTTTGATTTCCTCATTGTGGACACCCTCCTGCCATTGTTCCCATCCTAGCTACTTTCATATCCATAACCTCGACCTTGTTGATAAGGTAACCTGAATCCACCCAGCTTTCGCTCCCATACAACAAAGTTGGTCGAAAGATTGAGCGGTGCACAGATAACTTAGTCTTGGTACTGACTTCCTTCTTGCAGAAGAGAGTTGATCGTAGCTGAGCGCTCACTGCATTAGCTTTGCTACACCTCGCTTCCAGTTCTTTCACTATGTTGCCATCCTGTGAGAATATGCATCCTAAGTACTTGAAACCGTCCACCTGTTCCAACTTTGTTCCTCCTATTTGGCACTAAATCTGTTTATATTTCTTTCCCACTGACATTACTTTCGTTTTGGAGATGCTAATCTTCATACCATAGTCCTTACATTTCTGATCTAGCTCTGAAATATTACTTTGAAAACTTTCAACCGAATCTGCCATCACAACTAAGTCATCCGCATATTCAAGACTGCTTATTTTGTGTTCACGTATCTTGATCTCACTCAGCCAGTCTATTGTTTTCAACATACGATCCATAAATAATATGAACAACAGTGGAGACAGGTTGCAGCCTTGTCTTATCCCTGAAACTACTCTGAACCATGAACTCAATTTACCGTCAACTCTAACTGCTGCCTGACTATCCATGTAAAGACCTTTAATTGCTTGCAAAAGTTAGCCTAATAATCCATAATCTCGTAGAACAGACAATAACTTCTTCCTAGGAACCCGGTCATATGCCATTTCTAGATCTATAAACCATAGATACAATTCCCTGTTCCACTCATGACACTTCTCCATTATTTGCCGTAAGCTAAAGATCTAGTCCTGACAACCTCTAAGAGGCTTAAGCCCACACTGATTTCATCCAATTGGTCCTCAACTAATACTCGCACTTTCCTTTCAACAATACCTGAGAAGATTTTACCCACAATGCTGATTAAAGAGATACCTCTGTAGTTGTTACAATCTTTTCTGTTTCCATGTTTAAAGATTGGTGTGATTACTGCTTTTGTCGAGTCTGATGGAACCTGTCCAGACTCCCAGGCCATTTCAATTATCCTGTGTAGCCATTTTAAGACCTGACATTCCACTGTATTTAATGAGTTCCGACTTAATTTCATCCACCCCAGCTGCTTTATTGCACTGCAATCTATTGACCATTTTCTCCACTTCCTCAAATGTGATCCTATTTCCATCATCATTCCTATCCCATTCTACCTCGAAATCTGAAACATTGCTGATCGTATTTTCACCTACATTGAGCAACTCTTCAAAATATTCCCTCCATCTGCCCAAGGCATCCACAGGTTTCACCAGCAGTTTTCCTGACCTGTCCAAAATACTTGTCATTTCCTTCTTACCTCCCTTTCGAAGACTGCTAATTACGCTCCAGAATGGTTTTCCAGCAGCTTGACCCATAGTCTCCAACCTGTTTCCAAAGTCTTCCCACGATTTCTTCTTGGATGCTGGAATTATCTGTTTGGCTTTGTTTCTTTCTTCAACATAACTATCTCTACCTGGGTTCTGGTATGTAGCCATTTTTGATACGCCTTCTTTTTCCTTTTACAGGCTGCCTTGACTGTATCATTCCACCAAGCTGTTTGCTTCATCCTACTTTTACACACTACTGTTCCAAGACATTCTTTAGCCACTTCTAGTACTGTGTCCCTGTACTCTGCCCATTCCTTTTCCAATGACTGTAATTGACTACATTCAACTAACTGGTACCTTTCTGAGATCGCTGTTATGTCCTTGTGCCTGATTTCCTTATCCTGAAGTTTCTCCACTCTTATCCTCCTACATATGGACCTGACCTCCTGCACTTTCGGCCTCACAATCCCAATTTCACTGCAGATTAAATAATGATCAGTGTCATCAAAGAATCCCCTGAATACACGTGTGTCCCTCACAGCCTTCCTGAAATCCTGATCTGTTATTATATAGTCAATGACAGATCTGGTTCCCCTGCCTTTCCAAGTATACCGGTGAATGTTCTTATGTTTAAAAACGGAGTTTGTGATTACTAAGCCCATACTGGCACAGAAATCCAAGAGTTGTTTCCCGTTACTGTTGGCCTCCATATCCTCTCCAAATTTACCCATAACCTTTTCATACCCTTCTGTTCGATTTCCAATCCTGGCGTTAAAATCACTCATGAGCAGAACACTGTCCTTGTCCTTTACTCTAACAACTACATCACTGAGTGCCTCATAAAAACTATCCATCTTATCTTGATCTGTCCCTTCACAATGCGAATATACTGACACAATCCTAATTTTCTTGCTAGACACTGTCAAATCTATCCACATCAGTCGTTCGTTTACATACCTTATTGCAACTACGCTCGGTTCCATTTCTTTCCTGATGTAAAGCCCTACACCCCATTGTGCTATTCCTGCTTTGATTCCTGACAGGTAGACCTTGTATTCTCCCACTTCCTCTTCTTTCTCACCCCTTACCCGAATGTCACTAACAGCTAAAACGTCCAGCCCCATCTTACTTGCAGCCTCTGCCAGCTCTACCTTCTTCCCAGAGTAGCCCCCATTGATATTAATAGCTCCCCATCGCATTACCATTTGTTTGCCAAGTCGTATCTTAGGAGTCCCTGGTTTGTCAGTTAGAGGTGGGACTCCATCACCTCCAAAGGTCCGAGGCAGTTTGCTCTGATTGTTGCCAGCATCATATTTAAAGTACCAGGGAAGCAGGTTGCTAGCCTTACTTGCCCCGAGTCCCATTGGGTTTTACCCCTAACGGCTGAGGGACTAACCGGTGGATTTGGTAGTCTTTGCCGTATGAGCACAAAGGTGACCACGACTCAGAATATGTCCGAGATGCCCATCCTTATTCCAAAGTAACTGGTATCCCGACTGTCGGGACCACTTACTTGGCCACTCATACGTTGCCCGTGGTTCATGAACTAGGACATGACTACAGGAACCCACACCATGAACCACATTTTCCCATCTGACAAAAAATTCTAAATTTTGTACACGGCATTATTATGAACTGGTCATAGGTTAAGTCTCTCTCAGCGTAATACTTTTCTATGTAGAATGAACGTTAAATGTATTTCACTAACAAACAATTTCTTAATGAATTTTGAATAAAAAAAGTTACTTTTTTCTTAGATAGTGGTCTTTCTATTAATTGCTATTTATCATGAGCCTAAAGGATAAACTGTGGATCCTATTACACTATTACTATGCACATTCAATACTGAAGAGGAACCCAATATTGTACAGAGTTTGACTTGAATAGCAAGAATAATTAAAGCTATCTATCATTATGTAACTTAGTCCATTTGAACTTCTTTCAATGAAGGAGTCCCGTTAATCTTGACCACTGTAGCAGAGCAAACTAAACACACTTTCAATACACTAGAGAAACAAATACTTAGGAAGCATGAACATATAACTCTCAACAGTTACAGTTCTGAACTTTTACAGCAGTGAAACACAATTTTAATATATTTATAAGATCCTTTCAACATACAATATTAATTTTAGCACACTCTAATGCCATATTAATTTTAATATGCCTTCAATAACGGACATTCGGTAAACACTTTAGCGTGGGGGGGGGGGGGGGGACGACGACCCTAAGTGGATATGTGACTGAGGATAAATCACGGTAGGTACAAGAGTACAGTCAAATTTTACCTTATATTTGGGTACAGTATAACATCCTATTAGCTGATCCTTCACTGTACATTACTATAGTGTTCCGTTACTACAGTGGTCCATTACAATGGTTGCGGAATGTGGAGGCAATTGCGTGTTGGTAGGTGGATTTGCAGGTAGAATTGCTGGACTCTGTCATTTCTTGATGGCGATGATAGGTACCAATTCCAGAATAGTTCCAGCTGATTATGCATCCATCCGAGGCGTTCGAAAGCGGCACAGAAAGCCTCTCTCGGCCCCAGCACAATATACAACTTTTGCATGAGCAGTTGACAGTTTGGAAGCTCGTCCCCGACTGACTCTTTGTTCCACCATTTCTACCTAGACCAACCACAAATTGCACGCGCTACACAGTTCCGTTCCCGAGGGGAGCCACAACGCCTTTTACATACAAAATAACTAAGAACCCTAAGTGAAGGTCAGCAGTTTACATAACAGCAACCAAACATATTAAAAATAACAGAACATTTGCACATATTGGCGGTTCTACACAAAATTATTTAAATACAATTATTTAATTTTAATGATAACACTGTTCGACATGGGTTCTATTTCTGATATTAAAGTATGTGCTTCTAGACCATTTTACCCTGGGAAATTCAAATATGTAAACAAAATATCGTTGTCAGGGATATTTTTTATGTAATATATATATATATATATATATATATATATATATATATATATATATATATATTCACACAATTCATGGCAAACACAGAGACGTTATAGAGAAATACGGGTATGTTGCCGCATCCAGTAGTGATAGGACGTGATAATTTCTTGTGCAACAGCAGGTGGGAAGAATCAGACATCATTAGGTTATCCCCTGCCACACCTATGTCATTAAGACCACCTGAAACATCTCATTAACTCGAACGGCGACAGCCGGTCGCTGCCTCGGCAGTAAAGCTTCACGCATCCTAGGGCAGCTGCATCGAGTTTACAACAGTGGTGTTAGCCACAATTTGTGTCAGTCCTAACGAGTGGGTGTTTTGGCTGACAAGTAACAGTCTGCCATAATTCCGAGCACGGTTGAATTTTTTAGTTCCTGTGTGTAAACTGATTGAGCCTGGTGCTGAAGGTAAAACGACTGCTTGTTTTTACACATCAGCGTTCCTCTACTTCCCTACTATTAATTTAATACAGGTGTATTACCAAAGTGGTATTTTTAAATTTGCAGAAATGCCACGTCGTCGTGGATGTCGATATAAGCCAGACAACTTCTGCTACATCTGTGGGAAGTTCACTTTTGCCAGAAATAGGAAGAAAATTTCTTCAGTCATAAAGAAAGCATACAAACATTACTTTGGAGTAGATGTAGGAGACCAAGATAAAGAATGGGCACAACATTTCTGGTGTGCTACATGTTACTGCAAACTAATTCAGTGGTGGAAAGGTAAAGAGAATGTGGCATTGTTTGCTGTTCCCATGGTGTGGAGGGAGCCTAAGGACCGTGTTACTGATTGTTATTTCTGTCTAACAAAATTTCAAGGTTTTACAAACAAAAAGTCGAAGAGGCACATTGTTTACCCAGATCTGCCTTCAGCGAGAATGCCAGTGCAGCATTCAGACAACCTTCCAGTACCTTCAAGAGCTCGAGGTCGAATTCCGAGTGACAGTGAAATAAGTAGTACTGAAGAAATCACAGGTGATGGTTCTCTATATCACTGCACAAGTGAGTCATCGCCACATTTGTTAACACAGGCAGATTGAAATGATATAGTACATGATCTAGGACTAAGTAAACAAAAGACGCAGCTGCTTGGTTCAAGATTACAAGAGTATAATCTACTGCATCAAAGTACTAAAATCAGTGTGTTCAGGCACAGAGAACATGCTTTTATTTCTTATTTTTCAACTGACGAAGCACTGACATTTTGCAATGACGTTGCTGGCCTGATGAGTGCTGAACTTCACTTATATTTCACAGGAGTGGAGACTTTTCGTAGATGCATCGAAAACAAGTCTGAAGGGTGTTTTGCTCCATAACGGAAATAAAATACCCTCTGTTCCAGTAGCTTACACTAGTTTGACAAAAGAGAATTACGAATTTGTACAAAGGATGCTAAATTTATTAAAATTCAATGAACATAAATGAAAAATATGTGCAGATTTCAAGGTAATTGCTATGGTACTGGGAATGCCACAAGGCTACACAAAGTATGCCTGTTTTAGTTGCGAGTGGGATAGTCGAGACCGAAATTCTCACTACGTGAAAAAGAAATGGCCTAGGCGAAGATGGAAAGTTGGTAAAAAGAATGTACAACGTGGAAGTCTGGTAGCTCCTGAATATATACTACTTCCACCGCTTCACATCAAACTTGGCCTGATGAAACAATTCGTGAAGGCCATGGATCCAACAGGCTGTGGGTTTGCATACCTAGCTACCAAATTCCCCCGACTTTCAGCTGCAAAAATAAAGGAAGGCGTATTTGTGGGCCCACAAATCAGGGAGCTGCAGAAAGATGCAAATTTCGAAGCATGTTTAACTGATAAAGAAAAAACCGCATGTTCAAGATGGTGTCGGAAAACTTCCTCGGAAGAAGAAGAGCTACTAACTACAAAGCAATGGTGAAGGATATGATCAAAGCATATCAGGATTTGGGGTGCAATATGTCTTTGAAAGTACATATGATGGACTCTCATCTGGACTACTTCACAGAGAGTTGTAGTGACATATCGGATGAACATGAGGACAGATTCCATAAAGACATTTCTACCATAGAAAGGCGCTATGAAGGGAAGTGGGTACCTTCTACGTTAGCAGATTATTTCTGGAATATCATTCGAGAGAAGAAAGATTCACAATACAAGAGAAAAAAAGTGATGTGCATTACAAGGCAGTGGCTCATTGTTTGTCAATTTTCTGTAATTTCTGATGTCAAATAAATGCTTCAAAGTGTATACACGAAGGTTACTGTGTTATATGTTAGATCCCACCCACCATTAATGTGATGAACTTATAACATCATAAAGATGTGCATTTGTTTGTCGAATTTCACCTCACGTTTGCTGCACTATATCAGAAACTGAAAAGAGAAATAAAATTGTGATTACTCATAAACTATCCCTGACAGAAAAAAAAACCAAAAACAGTTTTCAATTCAGCACTCAAAATACAACTAGGATCACAATATTTTTAATCAGAAATAGAACAAAAGTTTTTTTTTTTTTTTTTTTTGTAGAACAGTGTAACCAAAGAGATTATATGACAAAGACGAAACATATAATTTGCACATATTGTACATATTACAGATTTTACACTCCCTACACTCTAAAAGAAATCAAAGATTTTACAAAGAAAGGAGTATACAATTTCTTGTTAAACACATTTACAGAAGCTCAACGATGTAACATTAAATAAAAAAAAAGGCATCATAAATCAGTAGAGCATTAGAGCTATGGTGTTACAAGGTGTCGAAGTTCGGTGACTCTAGGAAGATACAAGACGACCTAGACGAAATTTCTAGTGCTTGTAATGAATGGCAGCTAGCCCTGAATACGGAATAATGTAAGCTAATGCAGATTATTAGGAACAATAAAACTGTAACCTTCGGATAGAGTATAACTAGTGTCCTGCTTGACACAGTCAAATCGTTTAAATAACTGGGCGTAAAGTTGGAAAGCGAGGTGGAACGAGCATGTGAAAACTGTGGTAGGGAAGGCAAATTGTCGACATTGGTTTATTGGGAGAATATAAGGAAAGAGTGGTTCACCGGTAAAGGAGACAGCTTATAGGACGTGGGGGCGACCTATTCTTGAGTACTACTCGTGCTTTTGGAATCCGTCCCATTCTCGAAATGAAGGAAGACATCGAAGCAATTGAGAGGCGAGCTGCTAGATTTGAAACCGGTAGGTTCAAACAACACGTAAGTGTTACGGAGATGCTTCGGGAACTCAAATGGGGATCCCTGGAGGGAAGGCGACGTTCTTATCGAGAAACACTCTTGAGAAAATTGAGAGAAACGGCATTTGAAGCTGACTGCCGAACAATTCTACTGCCGTCAACATACAAGGACCACCAAGATACGTGAAATTAGGTGTCGTACGATGGCTTACAGACAGTCGTTTTCCTTCGGTCAATTTGAGAGCGGAAGAGGAGAAGTGACAAGTAGGGGGGTACAAGGTAAACTCCGCCACACACCCTACGGTGGCATGCGGAGTATCTGTGTGGATGTAGATGTAGAATGTTAAACTGTTGGCAAACAACCCCAAGCAATGCTATTCATGAATGGCAGCTCAACAGGTCGACTCACCAGACTGACGTACAGATTTGCAGAGAACGTTCTTGGGATAACCACGAGAGCATTCCTACTGCCATACGAAATAGTACCCAGACCGTAACTACAGGGTTATTACAAATGATTGAAGCGATTTCACAGCTCTACAGTAACTTTATTATGTGAGATATTTTCACAATGCTTTGCACACACATACAAAAACTCAAAAAGTTTTTTTAGGCATTCACAAATGTTCGATATGTGCCCCTTTAGTGATTCGGCAGACATCAAGCCGATAATCAAGTTCCTCCCACACTCGGCGCAGCATGTCCCCATCAATGAGTTCGAAAGCATCGTTCATGCGAGCTCGTAGTTCTGGCACGTTTCTTAATATAGGAGGTTTAAACACTGAATCTTTCACATAACCCCACAGAAATAAATCGCATGGGGTTAAGTCGGGAGAGCGTGGAGGCCATGACATGAATTGCTGATCATGATCTCCACCACGACCGATCCATCGGTTTTCCAATCTCCTGTTTATGAAATGCGGAACATCATGATGGAAGTGCGGTGGAGCACCATCCTGTTGAAAGACGAAGTCGGCGCTGTCGGTCTCCAGTTGTGGCATGAGCCAATTTTCCAGCATGTCCAGATACAAGTGTTCAACCGTTTCATCGCTCATTGGAGGCCGACCCGTTGATTTCCCCTTACAGAGGCATTCAGAAGCTTTAAACCGCGCATACCGTCGCCGAATGGAGTTAGCAGTTGGTGGATCTTTGTTGAACTTCGTCCTGAAGTTTCGTTGCACTGTTATGACTGACTGATGTGAGTGCATTTCAAGCACGACATACGCTTTCTCGGCTTCTGACGCCATTTTGTCTCACTGCGCTCTCGAGCTCTCTGGTGGCAGAAACCTGAAGTGCGGCTTCAGCCGAACAAAACTTTATGAGTTTTTCTACGTATCTGTAGTGTGTCGTGACCATATGTCAATGAATGGAGCTACAGTGAATTTATGAAATCGCTTCAATCATTTGTAATAGCCCTGTATATGTGTGTTCAGTGTGTCTAGCATGCAGACAGGTTAGCTGAAGGCCGACACACATACATCACTGCCACCGAGGCTGAACCAGCTTTCTTCAGAAAACACGGGAGACCTAAACCGTGCCTTCCATTGAGATCTCTGTTGACACAGCTGAAGTCGCAAATGGCGGCGGTTTGGGGTCATTGAAATGCACGCGACAATTCGTCTGGTTTGGAGCTGTCCTTGAAGTAACCGACATGTAACACTTTGCTGTACCATTGTGGTGCCAGATGCATCTCAGATTTCCGCTGCAGATGATGTACGATGCACCAGAACCATACATCGAACTCGAGTGTGTTCCCTCTCGGCAGTACCTCGTGGCCGTCCGCAGCCCGGTCTTCTTCCGACCGTACATTCCCGTGATCACCACTGCCAGCAGTGATGTTCAGTGGCTACATTCCTGCCAAGTTTTTCAGCAGTATCGCAGACGGAACATCCAGCTTCTCGTCGCCGTATTAAACGACCTCGTTAAAACTCAGTGGGATTGTGATAATGGTGTCTTTGTCGCCTTAAAAATGGGTGCTGGACTAACATGAGCTCACCACTTCGAGCCTCAAATACAACTAACGCTCACGACCGTAGCAGCATGTATTTATAGCAAACCTGATCTTCATCTTCATAATAATAGCGACATTCGCATGGGACTGTCGGAAAATTTGAGTAGACGTCATCTTTCCGATGTAGAAACACTCTTACCAGTTTTTCTTATGTCGCACAACGCTTTCCTTGTGTTGAGACATTTTTTTCTGTCGGTGTTTAATCACCATTGCGTTCGCTGAAGAACACATTTTCATACTTGTCATGCATTGAAGAAGCAATCCCAAAGTCTGATATCACAGCTGAACATGCTCTAAGTTAACCAGATAGCTAAAATTACATTCCTGGAAATTGAAATAAGAACACCGTGAATTCATTGTCCCAGGAAGGGGAAACTTTATTGACACATTCCTGGGGTCAGATACATCACATGATCACACTGACAGAACCACAGGCACATAGACACAGGCAACAGAGCATGCACATTGTCGGCACTAGTACAGTGTATATCCACCTTACGCAGCAATGCAGGCTGCTATTCTCCCATGGAGACGATCGTAGAGATGCTGGATGTAGTCCTGTGGAACGGCTTGCCATGCCATTTCCACCTGGCGCCTCAGTTGGACCAGCGTTCGTGCTGGACGTGCAGACCGCGTGAGACGACGCTTCATCCAGTCCCAAACATGCTCAATGGGGGACAGATCCGGAGATCTTGCTGGCCAGGGTAGTTGACTTACACCTTCTAGAGCACGTTGGGTGGCACGGGATACATGCGGACGTGCATTGTCCTGTTGGAACAGCAAGTTCCCTTGCCGGTCTAGGAATGGTAGAACGATGGGTTCGATGACGGTTTGGATGTACCGTGCACTATTCAGTGTCCCCTCGACGATCACCAGTGGTGTACGGCCAGTGTAGGAGATCGCTCCCCACACCATGATGCCGGGTGTTGGCCCTGTGTGCCTCGGTCGTATGCAGTCCTGATTGTGGCGCTCACCTGCACGGCGCCAAACACGCATACGACCATCATTGGCACCAAGGCAGAAGCGACTCTCATCGCTGAAGACGACACGTCTCCATTCGTCCCTCCATTCACGCCTGTCGCGACACCACTGGAGGCGGGCTGCACGATGTTGGGGCGTGAGCGGAAGACGGCCTAACGGTGTGCGGGACCGTAGCCCAGCTTCATGGAGACGGTTCCGAATGGTCCTCGCCGATACCCCAGGAGCAACAGTGTCCCTAATTTGCTGGGAAGTGGCGGTGCGGTCCCCTACGGCACTGCGTAGGATCCTACGGTCTTGGCGTGCATCCGTGCGTCGCTGCGGTCCGGTCCCAGGTCGACGGGCACGTGCACCTTCCGCCGACCACTGGCGACAACATCGATGTACTGTGGAGACCTCACGCCCCACGTGTTGAGCAATTCGGCGGTACGTCCACCCGGCCTCCCGCATGCCCACTATACGCCCTCGCTCAAAGTCCGTCAACTGCACATACGGTTCACATCCACGCTGTCGCGGCATGCTACCAGTGTTAAACACTGCGATGGAGCTCCGTATGCCACGGCAAACTGGCTGACACTGACGGCGGCGGTGCACAAATGCTGCGCAGCTAGCGCCATTCGACGGCCAACACCGCGGTTCCTGGTGTGTCCGCTGTGCCGTGCGTGTGATCATTGCTTGTACAGCCCTCTCGCAGTGTCCAGAGCAAGTATGGTGGGTCTGACACACCGGTGTCAATGTGTTCTTTTTTCCATTTCCAGGAGTGTATTTCTGTTCAGGTAGTTTAATATGGCTGTGTACCGACGTTTAAAGTAAAATCAGACGTTTTCTGTCACTTCATACGAGGAGCAGCGTGGATAAGTCGAATCCATGAGAAAACGTAGTTTACAACTCTGTGAAGTAGATTTAGTTTCCTTCATGGTTTCCCTAAACTACCAAATGCCAGGATATTTTCTTAGTCAGGCCACCACTTAGTTGCAGTCTTAATCAGTTCGTGCTTCTGTTTCATATATATCATGTCCGCCTGCCTAGCTGGGTGGTAATGTGCTTGCCTCACATGCACTGGGCACGGGTTCGATTCCCGGCCGGGTTGGAGGTTTTCTTTCCGCTCGGAGACTGGGTATTGTGTTGTCCTCATCATATTTCATCCTCATCACCGGCCACAAGTTGCCCATTGTGGCGCCGAATGAAATAAGACTTGCACAACAATGCTATAGATCATCTCATTTCATGTCATCATTGAGATGTTAAACACCATACTTCCTTACTACCTTTCTTTCTTCCGTCTTTTGCCCACATTAGGCGAGGTTTGGCGTACTAAGTACTACCTAGTTAAACTACTGTGCACCATTTTCAAAGGAATGCAACACTTACATCTCATTGTGCGACTGATAAGACACGAATTTTCTTAACAGCTATGATGAATGTGATTGTGAAACATTAGGCTAGCATTTAAATGTCACGCTAGAGCTAAACTTCCGATCTGCAGCATACATATCAATAATCAATTAAAAAATCTGACGTTTGGAAAAGAGCATAGACGAAGTTGACTTTGTCATAGAAGACTCCGGCTGCTGTTAGAGATAGTTCCCTACTGCTGTTTTCGTGTAGGTCTATCTCACTCGCACAGCGATGCTTTTTGGGAGTCCGTGTATCGTTCACGCCAACTGCATAGTAATATATCAATTCAGTGCTAAAACAAAAAACATGGAAGAAAGATTAAAGTCTAAGGCCTCGAGGCGAAGTGGGAAGCCAGAAGGGGAAAAATGGTGCCTTCTACATCTACATCTACATTTATACTCCGCAAGCCACCCACCGGTGTGTGGCGGAGGGCACTTTACGTGCTACTGTCATTACCTCCATTTCCTGTTCCACTCGCGTATGGTTCGCGGGAAGAACGACTGCCGAAAAGCCTCCGTGCGCGCTCGAATCTCTCTAATTTTACATTCGTGACTCCTTGGAAGCTATAAGTAGGGGGAAGCAATATATTCGATACCTCATCCAGAAACGCACCCTCTCGAAACCTGGACAGCAATCTACACCGCGATACAGAGCACCTCTCTTGCAGAGTCTGCCACTCGAGTTTGCTAAACATCTCCGTAAAGCTATCACGCTTACCAAATAACCCTGTGACGAAACGCCCCGCTCTGCTTTGGATCTTCTCTATCTCCTCTGTCAACCCGACCTGGTACGGATCCCACACTGATGAGCAATACTCAAGGATAGGCCGAACGAGCGTTTTGTAAGCCACCTCCTTCGTTGATGGACCACATTTCCTAAGAACTCTCCCAATGAATCTCAACCTGGCACCCGCCGTACCACCAATTAATTTTATATGATCATTCCACTTCAAATCGTTCCGTACACATACTCCCAGATATTTTACAGAAGTAACTGCTACCAGTGTTTGTTCCGCTATCATGCAATCATACAATAAAGGATCCTTCTTTCTATGTATTTGCAATACATTACATTTGTCTATGTTAAGGGTCAATTGCCACTCCCTGCACCAAGTGCCTATCCGCTGCAGATCTTCCTGCATTTCGCTGCAATTTTCTAATGCTGCAACTTTTCTGTATACTACAGCATCATCCGCGAAAACCCGCATGGAACTTCCGACACCATCTACTAGATCATTTATATGTATTGTGAAAAGCAATGGTCCCATAACACTCCCCTGTGGCACGCCAGAGGTTACTTTAACGTCTGTAGACGTCTCTCCATTGAGAACAACATGCTGTGTTCTGTTTGCTAAAAACTCCTCAATCCAGCCACGCAACTGGTCTGATATTCCGTAGGCTCTTACTTTGTTTATCAGGCGACAGTGCGGAACTGTATCGAACGCCTTCCTTGTTGGAGCTGTTCCGGTATGTGGATGTACCTACCTCGGAAAATTACGAGCAACTAAATCAAAGTAATTGAGCGCCCATTTGAGCATACCACTTGTTGAATGTTAGCCTAGACTCTTACCCACTGCGCTAACGTATCGCCTATATCACTCCATTACCTTTTTAAAAAAATTTCTGCCAAGTTCGAAAGTATGCTGAAAAGTAATGTCTCCGAATTTATTACGTGAGAACTCTTAGAACTTCTTAAATAAACCAAACATTGTTAACATCCTACTACTTTATTCTTCTAATCTACATATTTACAGGCGCTAGAGGGCTTCGAACTGTACGTGTAACAAGGCGGCGTGTAACGTAACAATTTGGGTACGTGAGAAGCAGTGTACTGTAAGTTTAGAATTCTAAGAGTTCTATAATACGCTGAGCACCATCTCCTTCGGCATGATACTGCCAGACCACATACAAGCGCTATGAAATCTCAACATTCCGACACCTTGGATCCACTGCCCAAGATCATCAAACGTATAACCCAGACTTGGCTCCATCCGATTTTTTTCTGTTTTCAAAACTTGAAGAACACGTTTGAGGACTTCACTTCGATGGTTATTAAGTGGTCCCAGCAGAGGTTAAGGCTCGTTCAACAAAGGCACAAACTCTACCGTGACGGTATCAACAAACTGGTCTCTTTTAGCGAGAAATGTGTTAGTAGCTGGGGTGACTGTTGGGAAATAAATATGTAGACATGAAGAATAAAGATATGGAATGTCAATATCTTTTGTTTTATTTAAAAACCTTTAAGAGTTATGACATAAAAATTTCGGAGTCATTAATTTTCAACATGCCCTCGTATAAGAGCTTATAAATCATACTGTGCCCGTAATAAGAACAATAAAATTTTGTGCCCTACATATATGGTATTGTTGAGCTATCTGATCGTTAGAGAATATTCTCCTCTTATTACTGACCATCCGACATGTTCTACTGAGCTGCGATCGCTCAGATATTTGATCCTCCGCGAGCCCTTGAAAGTTTGGTGACACTGTGACGACGAAAGTTGGGATGTTTTTTACTTCGCTTCTTGTTTTGCCATCTGCCCCCTTCAAATCGTTTTTTTCAATTTTAACTAATTACCATTAAGATACGTGGGTATAATTTGTGTTTTCATAAAAGTGGAAGATTGGTTCTCAGTTTTAGAGAATATAACACCAGGAGAAAAGAGACCCACTTGCAATGTGGGGAATATACCGTATACCATGCACATGCGGAAAAGTTTATGTCGGAATCACTGGACGATCCATCAACACCAGGATCAAAGAGCATAAGCGACATTGCAGGTTGGGGCAGGTGGAGAAATCGGCCGTGGCAGAGCACGCACTGAATGAGACCGACCACGTAATAAAATTCGCCGACACGGAAGTTATGGCTGTAGAGAAGCACTATCACACGCGCTTGTTCAGAGAAGCTGTAGAAATACAAAAACACGCGAACAGTCTGAACAAGAAAGAGGAAAGCCTTAAGGTAAACGGATCCTGGCTTCCCGTACTGCAGCGAACGACCGTCACAGGTAGCAAGAGGAGAACCGCACCGGAAATGACCGCAGAGAAGCCCTCGGACGTTGGCGCGCCAGGTACATATAGCCTGCGGCCGCGAGCTCGGCTCCAGTTCACCACCGGCAATGGAGGGTGAAGCTTTGACAATGCCAGCCACTCGTGCTGGCGAAACGTCAGAAAAATCATTATATTAACGTTGGCCGAAGAACCCGAGACAGAAGCCAATAGGCAGTTTGTCAACAAGTGGCCACGAAAGCCTTAATAATTTTGTATTTTGAACTTGCTGTAATAAGCATGCATAGAAACAAATACGCCATGTGTTGAAGAAAGATTGTGGGAATAACGATTCCTCTGAAGCCAAAAGGTATTCAGTGAACAATGATCGCATCAACTATGAATTTGGACATAGAATAAATGAGCACAAGGGAACTGACGATGAAAACGTGGCAGATTATAAGTGGCGTCGGTACGAAAAATAACTGAACAGAATTTGAAATCACTTTTGACTGTTTCTTGAAAAGTAAGCACGAACATTTGCGTAATTAAATTACATAAACTTATCAGCAAAAATATGACAACCATCGACCTACTATCGATATAAGCCCGTCCGGGCGATAGCAGAGTCACCCGGCGAGGATTACTGCTAGTCAGACACTTGCACGGCACCTGTAATATCAGTGAGTGTTGTCCATGTCTAGAATGGGGAAGGCGCGTGATGTATCTCAGTTTGTCTGAGGGCAGATTGTGATGGCCCAGAGGGCATGACCTGTCGGGTATTGGAAGACTGCTGTGGTGAATGTCTTCAACGAGCAGTGAAAAGGTGGAACCACGTCCAGATGTCGTGCGTTTGGGGGCTACCCCTCATTACAGATGTCAGACGTCGTAGACTAGACATACTGGTAAAACAGGGCAGGCGGCGAACTGTGGTGGAACTAACATCAAACTTTAATGCTGGGCAAAGTACAAGTGTGTCTGAACACACACTGTATCGAAAACTCCTAAAGATGGGCCTCCGCGACCGACGAGTCATGCGTGTGCCGATGTTAACACCACGACATCGGCAATTACGACTGAAATGGGCACGTGACCATCAGCACGGGTTAGATGGCCTCGGGCAAGTACAGAAAGGGCAACAGCCTCAACGGGTGCGGGGGAAAGTCAGAACATGCGGGGACCAAGCAGCAATCGGTATTGTAATTGTAAACTGTCGAAGCTGCGTTGGTAAAGTACCGGAACTTCAAGCGCTGATAGAGAGCACTGAAGCTGAAATCGTTATAGGTACAGAAAGCTGGCTGAAGCCAGAGATACATTCTGCCGAAATTTTTACAAAGGTACAGACGGTGTTTAGAAAGGATAGATTGCATGCAACCGGTGGTGGAGTGTTCGTCGCTGTTAGTAGTAGTTTATCCTGTAGTGAAGTAGAAGTGGATAGTTCCTGTGAATTATTATGGGTGGAGGTTACACTCAGCAACCGAGCTAGGTTAATAATTGGCTCCTTTTACCGACCCCCCGACTCAGCAGCATTAGTGGCAGAACAACTGAGAGAAAATTTGGAATACATTTCACATAAATTTTCTAGCATGTCATAGTCGTAGGTGGAGATTTAAATTTACCAGATATAGACTGGGACACTCAGATGTTTAGGATGGGTGGTAGGGACAGAGCATCGAGTGACATTATACTGAGTGCACTATCCGAAAATTACCTCGAGCAATTAAACAGAGAAACCGACTCGTGGAGATAACATCTTGGACCTACTGGTAACAAACAGACCCGAACTTTTCGACTCTGTAAGTGCAGAACAGGGAATCAGTGATCATAAGGCCGTTGCAGCATCCCTGAATATGGAAGTTAATAGGAATATAAAAAAAGGGCGGAAGGTTTATCTGTTTAGCAAGAGTAATAGAAGGCAGATATCAGACTACCTAACAGATCAAAACGAAAATTTCTGTTCTGACACTGACAATGTTGAATGTTTATGGAAAAAGTTCAAGGCAATCGTAAAATGCGTTTTAGACAGGTAGGTGCCGAGTAAAACTGTGAGGGACGGGAAAATCCCACCGTGGTACAACAACAAAGTTAGGAAACTACTGCGAAAGCAAAGAGAGCTTCACTGCAAGTTTAAACTCAGCCAAAACCTCTCAGACAAACAGAAGCTAAACGATGTCAAAGTTAGCGTAAGGAGGGCTATGCGTGAAGCGTTCAGTGAATTCGAAAGTAAAATTCTATGTACCGACTTGACAGAAAATCCTAGGAAGTTCTGGTCTTGCGTTAAATCAGTAAGTGGCTCGAAACAGCATATCCAGACACTCCGGGATGATGATGTCATTGAAACAGAGGATGACAAGCGTAAAGCTGAAATACTAAACACCTTTTTCCAAAGCTGTTTCACAGAGGAAGACCGCACTGCAGTTCCTTCTCTAAATCCTCGCACAAACGAAAAAATGGCTGACATCGAAATAAGTGTCCAAGGAATAGAAAAGCAACTGGAATCACTGAACAGAGGAAAGTCCACTGGACCTGACGGGATACCAATTCGATTCTACACAGAGTACGCGAAAGAACTTGCCCCCCTTCTAACATCCGTGTACCGCAAGTCTCTAGAGGAACGGAAGGTTCCAAATGATTGGAAAAGAGCACAGGTAGTCCCAGTCTTCAAGAAGGGTCGTCGAGCAGATGCGCAAAGCTATAGACCTATATCTCTGACGTCGATCTGTTGTAGAATTTTAGAACACGTTTTTTGCTCGAGTATCATGTCGTTTTTGGAAACTCAGAATCTACTATGTGGGAATCAACATGGATTCCGGAAACAGCGATCGTGTGACACCCAACTCGGTTTATTTGTTCATGAGACCCAGAAAATATTAGATACAGGCTCCCAGGTAGATGCCATTTTCCTTGACTTCCGGAAGGCGTTCGATACAGTTCCGCACTGTCGCCTGATAAACAAAGTAAGAGCCTACGGAATATCAGACCAGCTGTGTGGCTGGATTGAAGAGTTTTTAGCAAACAGAACACAGCATGTTGTTATCAACGGAGAGACGTCTACAGACGTTAAAGTAACCTCTGGTGTGCCACAGGAGAGTGTTATGGGACCATTGCTTTTCACAATATATATAAATGACCTAGTTGATAGTGTCGGAAGTTCCATGCGGGTTTTCGCGGATGATGCTGTAGTATACAGAGAAGTTGCAGCATTAGAAAATTGTAGCGAAATGCAGGAAGATCTGCAGCGGATAGGCACTTGGTGCAGGGAGTGGCAATTGACCCTTAACATAGACAAATGTAATGTATTGCGAATACATAGAAAGAAGGATCCTTTATTGTATGATTATATGATAGCGGAACAAACACTGGTAGCAGTTACTTCTGTAAAATATCTGGGAGTATGCGTGCGGAACGATTTGAAGTGGAATGATCATACAAAATTAATTGTTGGTAAGGCGGGTACCAGGTTGAGATTCATTGGGAGAGTCCTTAGAAAATGTAGTCCATCAACAAAGGAGGTGGCTTACAAAACACTCGTTCGACCTATACTTGAGTATTGCTCATCAGTGTTGGATCCGTACCAGATCGGGTTGACGGAGGAGATAGAGAAGATTCAAAGAAGAGCGGCGCGTTTCGTCACAGGGTTATTTGGTAACCGTGATAGCGTTACGGAGACGATTAACAAACTCAAGTGGCAGACTCTGCAAGAGGGGCGCTCTGCATCGCGGTGTAGCTTGCTCGCCAGGTTTCGAGAGGGTGCGTTTCTGGATGAGGTATCGAATATATTGCTTCCCCCTACTTATACCTCCCGAGGAGATCACGAATGTAAAATTAGAGAGATTAGAGCGCGCACAGAGGCCTTCAGACAGTCGTTCTTCCCGCGAACCATACGCGACTGGAACAGGAAAGGGAGGTAATGACAATGGCACGTAAAGTGCCCTCCGCCACACACCGTTGGGTGGCTTGCGGAGTATAAATGTAGATGTAGATGTAGATGTAGAAGTTGTCGTAGTGGCAGAGCGCTGCAAGGTGTAATGAATCCCGACACTACCTTATCGTGCCGATGGAAGGGCGTGAGTCCGTCATCTTCCGGGGAACAGTTCCTTCACTCCTGCACTGCGAGATGGAGACAAGCTGGCAGCAGCTCCATTATGTTCTGGGGAATATTCACGTGCGCATCCATGGATCCAGTGGAGCTCGTGAAAAGCAACATTACTGCCAAGGAGTGTCGTACACTGCAGACCAGGTACACCCGTTCATGAGGATCATGTTTCCCGAGAGAAGTGGAATTTTTCAGCAAGTAAATGCACTATTACAGAAGACCAGGAGTGTGATGGAGTGGTTCGAGAAACATAGTGGCGTGGCGAGATCCATTTGATGTGTAGGTCCACAACTCGCCTAATCTGAACCTGATCCAAAACAAATTTTGGATGTGATTGAAATTGGTGTCATGGCTCACAGCCCTCCCCCGAGGAATTTACTGAAATTAGGTGGCCAGTGAGTCCAGATGTGGTGCCAACTCCCTCCAGCGACCTACGAAGACCCCATTGCTTCCACGCCACTACGCGTTGCCGCTGTTATCCGCGCCGAAGTTGGACATACTAGCTACCAGGTATATGGTCATAATGTTCTGGTTGATCAATGTAAGTCCTTCTTGACACCCCATGGAAAATTGTACAACCCAATATATGTTCTAATGCCAGTAGCAATATTAAGAAAGTGAGTAGTAATGTAAACCATGACCTATATTCACCGATTTTTGAAGACGGAGCAAATACTCTCGTTAACGCAGAACAGGGAATCAGTGATCATAAAGCGGTTACTGCATCGATAATTTCCTCCGTAGATAGAAGTATTAAAAAAGGTAGGGAGATTTTTCTGTTTAGCAAAAGTGACAAAAGGCAGATTTCAGAGTACCTGACGGCTCAACACAAAAATTTTGTCTCGAGTACAGATAGTGTTGAGAATCAGTGGACAAAGTTCAAAACCATCGTACAATATGCGTTAGATGAGTATGTGCCAAGCAAGATCGTAAGTGATGGAAAACAGTCACCGTGGTACAACAAGCGAGATAGAAAACTGCTACCGAAGCGAAGGGAACTTCACAGCAAACATAAACATAACCAAAGCCTTGCAGACAAACAAAAATTACACGAAGCGAAATGTAGTGTGAGGAGGACTATGCGAGAGGCGTTCAATGAATTCGAAAGTAATGTTCTATGTACTGAATTGGCAGAAAATTCTAAGAAATTTTTGTCTTATGTCAAAGCGGTAGGTGGATCAAAAGAAAATGTCGAGACACTCTGTGACCAAAATGGTACTGAAACAGAGGATGACAGACTAAAGGCCGAAATACTAAGTGTCTTTTTCCAAAGCTGTTTCACAGAGGAAGACTGCACTGTAGTTCCTTCTCTAGCTTGTCGCACAGATGACAAAATGGTAGATATGGTAGATATCGAAGTAGACGACAGACGGATAGAGAAACAATTAAAGTCGCTCAAAATAGGAAAGGCCGCTGGACTTGATGGGATATCAGTTCGATTTTACACAGAGTACGTGAAGAAACTTGCCCCCCTTCTTGTAGCGGTGTACCGTAGGTCTCTAGAAGAGCGTAGCGCTCCAAAGGATTGGAAAAGGGCACATGTCTTCCCCGTTTTCTAGAAGGGACGTCGAACAGTTGTGCAGAACTATAGATCTACGTATATCTCTAACGTCGATCAGTTGTAGAATTTTGGAACACGTATTATAATCGAGTATAATGACTTTTCTGGAGACTAGAAATCTACTCTGTAGAAATCAGCATGGGTTTCGAAAAAGACGATCGTGTGAAACCCAGCTCGCGCTATTCGTCCACGAGACTCACAAGGCCATAGACACGGGTTCCCAAGTAGATGCCGTGTTTCTTGACTTCCGCAAGGCGTTCGATACAGTTCCCCACAGTCGTTTAATGAACAAAGTAAGAGCATATGGACTATCAGACCAATTGTGTGATTGAATTGAAGAGTTCCTAGGTAACAGAACGCAGCATGTCATTGTCAATGGAGAGAAGTCTTCCGAAGTAAAACTGATTGCAGGTGTGCCGCAGGGGAGTGTCGTAGGACCGTGGCTATTCACAATATACATAAATGACCTTGTGGATGACATCGGAGGTTCACTGAGGCTTTTTGCGGATGATGCTGTGGTATGTCGAGAGGTTGTAACAATGGAAAATTGTACTGAAATGCAGGAGGATCTGCAGCGAATTGACGCATGGTGCAGGGAATGGCAATTGAATCTCAATGTAGACAAGTGTAATGTGCTGCGAATAGATATAAAGATAGATCCTTTATCATTTAGCTACAAAATAGCAGGTCAGCAACTGGAAGCAATTAATTCCATAAATTATCTGGGAGTACGCATTAGGAGTAATTTAAAATGGAATGATCATATAAAGTTGATCGTCGGTAAAGGAGATGCCAAACTGAGATTCATTGGAAGAATCCTAAGGAAACGCAATCCGAAAACAAAGGAAGTAGGTTACTGTACACTTGTTCGCCCACTGCTTGAATACTGCTCAGCAGTGTGGGATCTGTACCAGATGGTGTTGATAGAAGAGATAGAGAAGATCCAACGGAGAGCAGCGCGCTTCGTTACAGGATCTTTTTTTTCTTGGTCATCAGTTTACTAACTGGTTTGATGCGGCCCGCCACGAATTCCTTTCCTGTGCTAACCTCTTCATCTCAGAGTATCACTTGCAACCTACATCCTCAATTATTTGCTTGACATATTCCAATCTCTGTCTTCCTCTACAGTTTTTGCCCTCTACAGCTCCCTCTAGTACCATGGAAGTCATTCCCTCAGATCTTAGCAGATGTCCTATCATCCTGTCCCTTCTCCTTAACAGTGTTTTCCACATATTACTTTCCTCTCCGTTTCTGCGTAGAACCTCCTCAATCCTTACCTTATCAGTCCACCTAATTTTCAACATTTGTCTATAGCACCACATCTAAAATGCTTCGATTCTCTTCTGTTCCGGTTTTCCCACAGTCCATGTTTCACTACCATACATTGCCGTACTCCAGACGTGCATCCTCAGAAATTTCTTCCTCAAATTAAGGCCGGTAGTTGATATTAGTAGACTTCTCTTGGCCAGAAATGCCTTTTTTGCCATAGCGAGTCTGCCTTTGATGTCCTCCTTGCTCCGTCCGTCATTGGTTATTTTACTGCCTAGGTAGCAGAATTCCTTAACTTCATTGACTTCATGACCATCAATCCTGATGTTAAGTTTCTCGCTGTTCTCATTTCTACTACTTCTCATTACCTTCGTCTTTCTCCGATTTACTCTCAAACCATACAGTGTACTCTTTGACTGTTCATTCCGTTCAGCAGATCATTTAATTCTTCTTCACTTTCACTCAGGATAGCAATGTCATCAGCGAATCGTATCATTGATATCCTTTCACCTTGTATTTTAATTCCACTCCTGAACCTTTCTTTTATTTCCATCATTGCTTCCTCGATCTACAGATTGAAGAGTAGGGGCGAAAGGCTACTGCCTTGTCTTACACCCATCTTAATACGAGCACTTCGTTCTTGATCGTCCACACTTATTATTCGCTCTTGGTTGTTGTACATATTGTATATGACCCGTCTCTCCCTATATCTTACCCCTACTTTTTTCAGAATCTCGAACAGCTTGCACCATTTTATATTGTCGAACGCTTTTTCCAGGTCGACAAATCCTATGAAAGTGTCTTGATTTTTCTTTAGCCTTGCTTGCATTATTAGCCGTAACGTCAGAATTGCCTCTCTCGTCCCTTTACTTTTCCTAAAGCCAAACTGATCTTCACCTAGCGCATTCTCAATTTTCTTTTCCATTCTTCTGTATATTATTCTTGTAAGCAGCTTCGATGCATGAGCTGTTAAGCTGATTGTGCGATAATTCTCGCACTTGTCAGTTCTTGCCGTCTTCGGAATTGTGTGGATGATGCTTTTCCGAATGTCAGATGGTATATCGCCAGACTCATATACTCTACACACCAACGTGAATAGTAGTTTTGTTGCCACTTCCCCCAATGATTTTAGAAATTCTGATGGAATGTTATCTATCCCTTCTGCCTTGTTTGACCGTAAGTCCTCAACAGCTCTTTTAAATTCCGATTCGAATACTGGATCCCCTATCTCTTCTAAATCGAATCCGGTTTCTTCTTCTATCATATCAGACAAATCTTCACCTTCATAGAGGTTTTCAATGTATTCTTTCCACCTATCAGCTCTCTCCTCTGCATTTAACAGTGGAATTCCCGTTGCACTCTTAATGTTACCACCGTTGCTTTTAATGTCACCAAAGGTTGTTTTGACTTTCCTGTATGCTGAGTCTGTCCTTCCGACAATCAAATCTTTTCCGATGTCTTCACATTTTTCCTGCAGCCATTTCTTCTTAGCTTACCTGCACTTCCTATTTATTTCATTCCTCAGCCACTTGTATTTCTGTATTCCTGATTTTCCCGGAACATGTTTGTACTTCCTCCTTTCATCAATCAACTGAAGTATTTCTTCTGTTACCCATGGTTTCTTCACAGCTACCTTCTTTGTACCTATATTTTCTTTCCCAACTTCTGTGATGGCCCTTTTTAGAGATGTCCATTCCTCTTCAACTGTACTGCCTACTGTGCTATTCCTTATGACTGTATCTATAGCGTTAGAGAACTTCAAACGTATCTCGTCATTCCGAAGTACTTCCGTATCCCACTTCTTTGCGTATTGATTCTTCCTGATTAATGTCTTGAACTTCAGCCTACTCTTCATCACTACTATATTGTGATCTGAGTCTGTATCTGTTCCTGGGTACGCCTTACAATCCAGTATCTGATTTCGGAATCTCTCTCTGACCATGATGTAATCTAATTGAAATCTTCCCGTATCTCCCGGCCTTTTCCCAGTATACCTCCTGCTCTTGTGATTCTTGAACAGGGTATTCGCTATTACTAGCTGAAACTTGTCACAGAACTCAATTAGTCTCTCTCCTCTTTCATTCCTTGTCCCAAGCCCATATTCTCCTGTAACCTTTTTTTCTACTCCTTCCCCTATAACTCCATTCCAGTCGCCCATGACTATTAGATTTTCGTCCCCTTTACATACTGCATTACCCTTTCAATATCCTCATACACTTTCTCTATCTGTTCATCTTCAGCTTGCGACGTCGGCATGTATACCTGAACTATCGTTGTCGGTGTTGGTCTGCTGTCGATTCTGATTAGAACAACCCGGTCACTGAACTGTTCACAGTAACACACCCTCTGCCCTACCTTCCTACTCATAACGAATCCTATACCTGTTATACCATTTTCTGCTGCTGTTGATATTACCCGATACTCATCTGACCAGAAATCCTTGTCATCCTTCCACTTCGCTTCACTGACCCCTGCTATATCTAGATTGAGCCTTTGCATTTCCCTCTTCAAATTTTCTAGTTTCCCTACCACGTTCAAGCTTCTGACATTCCACGCCCCTACTCGTAGAACGTTATCCTTTCGTAGAATATTTAATATTTTTGTCTTGGTAACCTCCCCCTTGGCAGTCCCCTCCCGGAGATCCGAATGGGGGACTATTCCGGAATCTTTTGTCAATGGAGAGATCATCATGACACTTCTTCAAATACAGGCCACATGTCCTGTTGATACACGTTAGTGTCTTTAATGCAGTGGTTCCCATTCCTTCTGCATCCTCATGTCGTTGATCATTGCTGATTCTTCCGCCTTTAGGGGCAATTTCCCACCCCTAGGACAAGAGAGTGCGCTGAACCTCTATCCGCTCCTCCGCCCTCTTTGACAAGGCCGTTGGCAGAATGAGGCTGACTTCTTACGCCAAGTCTTCGGCCGCCAATGCTGATTATTTATCAAATTTTAGGCAGTGGCGGGGATCGAACCCGGGACCGAAGACGTTTTGATTATGAATCAAAGACGCTACCCCTAGACCACGGATCATTTAGTAATCGCGAAAGCGTTACGGAGATGATAAGTAAACTCCAGTGGAAGACTGCAGCAGAGACACTCAGTAGCTCGGTACGGGCTTTTGTTGAAGTTTCGAGAACATACCTTCACCGAGGAGTCAAGCGGTATATTGCTCCCTCCTACGTATATCTCGCAAAGAGACCATGACGATAAAATCAGAGAGATTAGATCCCACGCAGAGATATACCGACAATCCTTCTTTCCACGAACAATACGAGACTGGAATAGAAGGGAGAACCGATAGAGGTACTCAAGGTACCCTCCGCCACACACCGTCAGGTGGCTCGCGGAGTATGGATGTAGATGTAGATGTAGATGTTCGGAACGAAAGAGCTAACCTTGCTCGCAAAGAATACGAAATTTTTTAATCATCATTCTATCGGTTCTCTGTTTTTATCAATAGTTTTTACGCTCTACAGCTATTCCCTGATTTCTTAACAGATGTCCTATCATCCTGTCCCTTCTTCTTGTCAGAGATTTCCATACATTCCTTCCCTCCGAATAACATCTTCTTGCCTTGCATTATCAGTCCACATAATTTTCAACATTCTTCTGTGGCTCTCTTCTGGTTTTTCCACAGTTCATGTTTCACCACCATACAATGTTGAGCTCCAAACGTAGATTCTTGGAAGTTCCTTCCTCAAATTAAAGCCTTTGCTTGATAAAAGTAGACCTCCATTGGCCAGGAATGCTTATTGTCACTGATAGCGTTGGTTTTATGTCGCGCGTGATTAGCCGAGCGGTCTCAGGCGCTGCAGTCATGGGCTGTGCGGCTGGTCCCGGTGGAGGTTCGAGTCCTCCCTCGGGCATGGATGTGTGTGTTTGTCCTTAGGATAATTTAGGGAATTATGACCTTAGCAGTTAAGTCCCGTAAGATTTCACACACATTTGAACAAGTTTTTATGACCTCCTTGCTCCGTTCGTATCTATAAGGCTGAAATTCTTTTACAATGAACGGTTGCAACAAAGCGCTTAGCGAGAAACTTCTTCGCCATAAATTCCTATATGTTGCAACGTAGAAACGGTCATGCAAGTAAAGCATTAGAAAAAGTCGTCCACTTTGAACAAACGGAAGAACGAAATTGTAGGCAGCGTCGACGAGATGTTACTAGTCCCGGAGATCGAGGAATTGCAGGTGTTCTTTGTCTCTCGTGCATATGGGGATTGCCCTGTTCGTGGATAGGCGAGTAAGGTCCCATTCTAAAATACCACGTGCAGAGACGTTTTCGCGATGCTGTAACAAATTGTAAGTTCCCTAGCAGACAAAAACAATGCTAGAGATTCTTGCGTGCCACCAGCGTCCTACAACCCTCGTAAAGATAGGTGATATGAAAGACTTTTTATATCAGATAGCTTTCAAGCTGGGAGTCGAAGTGTCAGCAAAGAGATACAACTGGGTCATCGGCTGCTGAAGTGTGGGCTGAGCCTTGCCGTACGGTGCCGTTACAAATGGGTTCCTGACATCTCACGTTCATATCGCGGGCGATTCATCAAACAGCAGAGCGTAAATCACCTCGTACAGCTTCCCTGAGGATAAGTGACGTACGTTTGTCAAATACGGGCTATCTACGTGCCTGGCGGTTTACGTGGAGACATTTTCTCCGCGATATTGAAGATCAACTCTAGACACGACTTACCTCGGAAGCCCAAATTTTCGTGTAATCATCTTTACGGCATCACCGATGGGTGACGGACGCAGTATTGTACCTCTTCAAAGTTCGTTACCTCGCGACTAACTACCATGTCCAGTAGACGCCTACCTTTGGCTAACTTCTCACATATCGTGTCTACAACCGCATCGTGCGCTGTAGGTAGCCTCAGTATTCGGCCCTCATACAGAGTGTAACCTCCCCCTTCCTAATCGCCCTGCTGGATTGCGATATAACTGACCGTGATCGCATATGCCTAATGAAATTGTACAGTGAGTAAGGCTGTCGTTAACGATGGAAACGAGCACCGGTTAGTTGGAGGAAAGTGTACAAGAGTCACTTCTGAAGGAAGAATCTAAATACTGATGATAATTTTGAAATGGGTGGAATACAGTGCAATCGCTCACAAACCTCAGGAGGGCGAAAAGGATGCCACGTAATATTTATTACAAAAATAACTAATAATTAAAAAAAATACTGAATACCTAAAAAGGGAATAATTAAACGGTCGCCAGTCCACTAGGGTAATGAATCTCGAGGATCTTAAGCAAGGTAATGGTACAGAAATTTAAGCAAATGGTCACTGACGTGGCAACAGAAGGTTGTCACGCTTCTCCACAACACAACGATTGCGAGAAAATAAACGAATCAGAGACCACTGAGTTTGCAGTTACTTGTTCTGAAATACTTAATTTTGAAAGTAAAGTAAAATGAAGTTTCGGGTTAAATAAATGACTGGATTATGTAAAAAAATGACTTTCAGTAACCTCAGTGTAACGTAATGCAAAATGTAGAAAGGAGCAAGCGAATTACTTTAGATTAATGGAAAACTGAGGTGAATTTACTTTAAGCAAGAAAGCAACTGAATTTACCTTTATATTAACAATGACAATCAAATACATACAAAGGCAGCAGAAATCACTCGCTAAGCTAAATACAGAATAAATGAGATTGCGCTCTCTTAATTTGTGCTGTATATTTATTGTTAGCTTTGACAGTGAAATTATACGTTACTTTAAGTGAATGAAGTTAATAGTCAGAACTTCAAATTAGTTAAGCATCTGTTATGCAGTACAACAATGACCAGTTGCTGAGGCAGAAAATTTAGACAAACTGGTCATTAGCAACAAACAAAATTGGCAGTTAATAGTTAATCAATTTTCAAATATTTACGACACTCGGTGATTGCATGGAAAGGAAAAGGACCCTGCTTAGCTATAATGTCTGAGGACAATGAGACCACAATAGCACAAGTTTTAACTATTGCACGTTATTATTCAAATTGGTTGTACTTTGTGACAGAAGTTCAACTGGCGAAAGCCTCTGCAGTACGATATGTGTCAATTAACAGTCTTCCGATGCCGTAAAATATCTAGGCGTAAACATCCAGTGTGACCTTAAGTGGAATGAACACATAAAACACATAGTGGGGAAAGCAGATACCAGACTCAGATTCATCGGAAGAATCTTAAGGAAAAGTAACTCATCCTTGAAAGAAGTGGCTTCTAAGCCACTTGTTCGCCCGATTCTTGAGTATTGTTCATCTATTTGGGATCCCTATGAGGTAGGAAGATAGAGAAGGTCCACCTAAGAACGGGGAATTTCGTCACGGGATCGATTACCTGGCGAGAGAGTGTTTCGGAGATACTAAACTACCTCCACTGGCAGACATTACAAGAGAGGTGTTGTGCATCACCGAATAATTTACTACTGAAATTTCGGGACAGCACTTTTCAGGGGGAGTCGGACAACATATTACTTCCCCTCACAGACATCTCGCTTATTGATCACGAGGAGAAACTCGAGAGCCAATACAGAGCCTTACAGACAATCATTCTTCCCACGCACTATTCCCAAGTGGAACAGGTTTGGAGAGATCAGACACTGGTGCCGAAAGTACCCTCCGCCACACATCGTTAGGTTGATTGCGGAGTATGATGTAGATGTCGATGTAGCTGTGCTGACGACAAAGAATGTAGCCGACGAAGTTGTCTCCAGATCCACGGATAATTACGGGACAGGCAGTAATTAGAACTGCAGCTTCCTCCTGCTGTACACTCGTGCCGTACTCTTAATTCTCGTGGGTTAACGAATCAAGCGCGTCTAAATCGGCGCGAGCACGGCTGCACACGGCGTCTGCGGGATCCCCTAACAAACACTTCCTCACTGTTTCATCACTGAACCTGCTATGCTTCCTCTATGCTCGCAACGCGATAGAGATTCTCCATACGCAAAGATAAACAATGGCACAGCTATTGCCCTTTCGTCATCGCTATCGATACAATTAAAAGGAGTTACCTTGGCTGTTACCCATCAATTTACAACATTTTCGTTATAATTACAACCAATTATAAGCACTCAGAAATAAATATACTATTACATCGATTACGTATTAAATGAAGGAAACAAAAGAAAAAATTCTGTGTAGGTATTGGAATCCATGGAGAAGAAATAAAAACTTTGAGGTTCGCTGATGACATTGTAATTCTGTCAGAGGCAGCAAAGGACTTGGAAGAGCAGTTGAACGGAAATGATAGTGTCTTTAAAGGAGGATATAAGATGAACATCAACAAAAGAAAAATGAGCATAATGGAATGTAGTCGAATTAAGTCGGGTGATGCTGAGGGAATTAGATTAGGAAATGGGACACTTAAAGTACTAAATGAGTTTTGCTATTTGGGGAGCAAAATAACTGATAATGGTCGAAGTAGAGAGGATATAAAATGTAGACTAGCAATGGCAAGGAAAGCGTTTCTGAAGAAGAGAAATTTGTTAACATCAAGTATAGATTTAAGTGTCAGGAAGTCGTTTCTGAAAGTATTTGCATGGAATGTAGCCATGTATGGAAGTGAAACATGGTCGATAAATAGTTTGGACAAGAAGAGAATAGAAACTTTTGAAATGTGGTGCTACAGAAGAATGCTGAAGATTAGGTGGGTAGATGACATAACTAATGAGGAGGTATTGAACAGGATTGGGGAGAAGAGAAGTTTGTGGCACAACTTGACTAGAAGAAGGGATCGGTTGGTAGGACATGTTCTGAGGCATCAAGGGATCACCAATTTAGTACTGGAGGGCAGCGTGGAGGGTAAAAATCGTAGAGGGAGACCAAGAGATGAATACTCTAAGCAGATTCAGAGGGATGTATGTTGCAGTAGGTACTAGGAGATGAAGAAGCTTGCACAGGATAGAGTAGCATGGAGAGCTGCATCAAACCAGTCTCTGGACTGAAAACCACAACATCAACAACAACAACACGTATAAAATATAGTTTCTATAATAAAGCTTAAAGATTTAGAAGCAGACGTACGGTACAAGTTATCAACAGATACTAAAGAGCGAAAATTTTGGATGGTGCGGAAAGTGTTTTACCTGCATTCTCCGTGTTACAACAGGATATCAAGTTCGACAACCCCTCCCGTAATTTGTGGCTGATCAGTGAATAGACATACTCTACAAAAGGTTCGAAACCTTCATTTTGTGGTATAATGTAGTTTTGTTAAAAACGGTGTAGATACCTTATGGATATGACACTTCCTCATCATAATGTCTTCCTGAATATGGTGTATCTAACACACAAGTAATTACCAGTACAGATGCTATTCTTGTCAAGTCCGCAGCCGGATCACGCAAGCATCTAGACGTGGCCGCCATCTTCTGGTGTGGACGTTGTTTGTTAATCTCGCCTGAACTCTTTGATACCGTGAACAGTAGTTGTTTTATACGCCACCGAAGACCAGTTGCGCGTGTTCTAGGAATCGTATCTGCTGCCCCCTAAGGAAAGTGAAGCTAGAACAGGTTTCCACAACTGACATTAAAAATGTCTTCGCTTTTGTTAGGGAAGAACAGCGACGATTTCCGATGCACGCACTGTTGGTCTTCCGTGACATATAGAAGTGCCGCCGTTCACGGTATTAATAAATTTTCCTGCCTTTTCTACGACTGCTCGTCTTTCTCGGAAAGATGCATCCGACACCTGGGACAAAAGGTTTATCTTGGGGTGACATCGCGATTGCCGGGTCCGCTGAGGGAGTGAACGGTGCCTTCAGTCTCTAGGATTAGCCTCTGGACGCCATTCCACTGATGATTATCCATCCCATCAGGACCAAATCAACGTCAGAAGATGCCAGACCTGTAGGATCAGCACCAACTTGCCTAGCCTGCGCTGTGTCAGGCCGAAGACGGCCTGCTCAGAAGAGTGTGAGTGAACGGTGTGAATTTCTTCCGTCGAGACTAGTAAACAGCATTCTAACCTGAAGATGTTGGCCAGATGGGCCGTCTAAATACTCTGCCGAGATGGGCAACATACGGCTGCAGATTGTTGTTGTTATGGTCTTCAGTACTGAGACTGGTTTGATGCAGCTCTCTATGCTACTCTATCTTATGCAAGCCTCTTAATCTCCCCGTACCTACTGCAACCTACATCCTTCTGAATCTGTTTAGTGTATTCATCTCTTGGTCTCCCTCTACGATTTTTACCCTCCACGCTGCCCTCCAATACTAAATTGGTGATCCCTTCATGCCTCAGAACATGTCCTACCAACCGATCCCTTCTTCTAGTTAAGTTGTGCCACAAACTTCTCCCCAATCCTATAAAATACCTCCTCATTAACTATATGATCTACCCATCTAATCATCAGCATTCTTCTGTATCACCACATTTCGAAAGCCTCTATTCTCTAGTTGTCCAAACTATTTATCGTCCACGTTTCACTTCCATACATGGCTACACTCCATACAAATACTTTCAGAAACGACTTCCTGACACTTAAATCTATACTTGATGTCAACAAATTTTTCTTCTTCAGAAACGCTTTCCTTGCCATTGCCAGTCTACATTTTATATCCTCTCTACTTCGACCATCATCAGTTATTTTGCTCCCCAAATAGCAAAACTCATTTAGTACTTTAAGTGTCTCATTTCCTAATCTAATTCCCTCAGTATAATTGCTTTTGTTGATGTTCATCTTAGATCCTCCTTTCAAGACACTGTACATTCCGTTCAACTGCTCTTCCAAGTCCTTTGCTGTCTCTGACAGACTTACAATGTCATCGGCGAACCTTAAAGTTATGTTTGCTCTCCATGGATTTTAATACCTACTCCGAATTTTTCTTTTGTTTCCTTTATTGTTGCTCAATATACAGATTGAATAACATCGGGGATAGGCTACAGCCCTGTCTCACTCCCTTTCCAACCACTGCTTCCCGTTCATACCCCTCGACTCTTATAACTGCCATCTGCTTTCTGTACAAATTGTAAATAACTTTTCGCTCCCTGTATTTTACCCCTGCCACCCTCAGAAATTGAAAGAGAGTATTCCAATCAACATTGTCAAAAGCTTTCTCTAAGCCTACAAATGCTAGAAATGTAGGTTTACCTTTCCTTAATCTTTCTTCTAAGATATGTACTAGAGGCAGTATTGCCTCACGTATTCCAACATTTCTACGGAATCCAAACTGATCTTCCCCGAGGTCAGCTTCTACCAGTTTTTCCATACGTCTATAAAGAATTCGCGTTAGTATTTTGCAGCTGTGATTTATTAAACTGATATTCGGTAACTTCCACATCTGTCAACACCACATCTGTCAATTATTATATTCTTCTTGATGTCGGAGGGTATTGCGCCTGTCTCATACATCTTGCTCACCAGATGGTAGAATTTTGTCAGGACTGGCTCTCCCCAGGCTGTCAGTAGTTCTAATGGAATGTTGTCTACTCCGGGGGCCTTGTTTCGACTCAGGTCTTTCAGTGCTCTGTCAAACTCTTCACGCAGTATCGTATCTGCGATTTAATCTTCATCTATATCCTCTTCCATTTCCATAATATTGTCCTCAAGTACACCGCCCTTGTATAGAACCTCTATATACTCCTTCCACCTTTCTGCTTTCCCTTCTTTGCTTGGAACTGGGTTTCCATCTGATCTCTTGATATTCATACAAGTGATTCTCTTCTCACCGAAGGTCTCATTAATTTCGTAGTCACATTAAGTTAGCAACATAAGTTAGCAAAAACATTAGCAGAAACCCGGAACTGACTGTAATCTGTTAGTGATTTTTCTTGGGATCACGTGAAGTGTGGCAGATAACTTGTGTAGACAGAAATCTGGTCACCGGTTTTAGAAGTCTGTGGCATCGTAGGTTGCCACTGTGTCGGTATTTTAAGTGTAGTGATAAGTAACAGATATCAGGTTTTCAAATCTCTACCTCCACCTTACCCGCAGCGGCACGTGCGTGCGTGGCAGCTGTTCGAGAAGCAGCGAGAGACGACGGCTGCGGGGAGCTGCCCAGAGAGTAATCTGCTGCTTGCGCCCTCTCTGAGCCGCCCGGGCCTCCCTCTGCTGCCGCCACAGAGGGGCGGAAAATCTGCCGCCAGCCGACGAAGAGTCCACAGGGACGCCCCGGGATCTCATTTAAAAAGCAAATCTCCAGATATCGCCGACGCTGTACGCTTCCCGACGTCCTCTTTTGGCTACGCCGTGTCTTCCGCGAGGCCTCAGCAAACTGCCCGAGGGTGGCACAACTGCCTCGCATCGATCATTTGTTTCTTTTCCACAGGATATCTCTGGTTGTCTAGCGTCCAGCACAAAGAACTTCAACCGCAGATTAAAATCGGGGGCAAACTGTGTAACGTACATCTTTAATTCTACAGTTAGCTACGCTGGTGGAAAATTATTATGTTCAGTAGCCTGTTACATTAGTATGTGAATTTAGATCGGGAATTTACTACAGAGGAATCCTCACATCACTACCTGAATTGTCTCACTACGTAATTACACTGAATACTTGCTTAAAAAATAGGCCTCATTTCAGGAAATACTAATTCAATCTTGATATACCTTGATAGATCTTGATCAGTTCTTTAGAAGAATAATCTTAGGAAAATTCTTACATTTACTACTAAGCATACGCTTGAGAGCTGGTCTGACAAAGCTTCGATAGGAAATTGGACGTATAGTGGGTGAACTATTGAATATCAGAAATGGCTTCTACTGTACAGTCGTGCTCATAAGTATCCGAACGACCTGAATTGAATTTCGCCTGATTCTCATGCAGCCCGCGTAACGTAGCTGTCTAGCAGGACCTCTAATCACTCCTCGGTACAGTCGTTTGACTATTGAAAATGGTTCCAACAAGTCACCACTAGAAAACACTGCACTGTATCGCAATAACTCAAGATGTAAAGTAATACCACGATACTATAAATTTCAGGGAACACCTTATCACAGATAAGACTGCCCTTAAGGCTTGTAACCTCACATTTATTGCAATAAATGACATACCTGAAATGTTACACACACAATGCACATGCAGTTTATTGATTACATGGATGTAGAAAACTTGTTCTGAGTTAATGCTGTCAAACAAAGTTTGAAGAAGGATAAAATGCCACTACCACACGACAGCTAATGCAGAAAATACTGTTCTGACGCATTTTGGCACGATGCGCTCTCCCGGTACATAATGCAAAAGTTTCGAGACGCATCTGCTGCCTGGCTGTCTATTAAACCTGAAAAGAACAAAATGTCGCAGAAGTTAGCCCTTTTTCTACATGCGACTATTTTGGGATGAGAAGTGAATGGAATTATGTTCAAAGTTCCACTAGATTGATAACTTCCGCAGACAGCAGAATTGCGTTTTAAAAAATTTAGCAGTGAATGTACTCGAACTCGCTACATCTTATCTACAGTGCACGATACTTACCATTACACTACTAGCTGACATGTAGCTTCTGCACCTCCAGAACTCAGCAACAATTCCTCCAGAACCTCTGCATTCCACAGTGCTGTGAGATAATGCATATGGCCAAGTCTAGACTTCTGAGAGACAAACAGTTACAGCTTTTCTTTTGCACTGCACGACGTTTTCAACAAACACATAGCGCAATAGCCTAGCTCAAGTGGAAAGGAACACTTCCTTTTAATTCCTGCATCCTACACCGTTGGCAATTCTGTGTAGGTGGCAGTTACGTGAATTTATTTCCGTAATTACAAAACAGAGTCAAACGTATGCACTGAGTAGCTGAGGCAGCTAGTTCATAACGATTCGGTCAACCACGTAAATGAATTTACTGAACATGCTACAAATTACTACAGGGAGCCCGTGTGTCAAGATTCTCATCCAGTGTCGCGCAACGGCGTTATGATAAAAAAAAAAAGAACAACGGAGAAGAGAATTTGGTGATCTGTTGGATTGATGACAGGTTCATATGCATGTGGTCTTGGTTCTATTCCGACTTCTGTCAATGATTTTAGATAGGTATAGACGGATTTCATTCTGTTCTTGCTACACCAAATGTAGAAGACATAATGTTATTGTGGTCAGAAATTCACATTAAAGATGATATTCCTTCATTACCAAGTAGACGTCAGATTGAACCACAATAAAGTCTGGAGTGGTGACATGTAGAAACTCTGTCACAAGTAACCTTTCTTATACTAGTTATTTATTTCTAGTGACGAAACAAATGCTGTGTAGGGTCCCAGGAAACTTATTCCATCTTTTATTAGAGCTTCTGTATGTCGATAAAATTGGTTCTGAACTGCGAATGGAACTCAGACCACCCTTAACGCAGAATCCGATCCCTTCGTGACAATACAGCTCGGCTACAATTTGTTGTTTGTTCGAAACTGCAGATTCCTCAACATCTCCACATATTGCGAGTGAATGGGTTCAAATCCTGGCCCGCCACTAATGGTGGAGAAAAATTCGGTAGCTGACATCTCATTGTGTGTAGTCAACAACGATATGTGTGGAGCTCTATTCCCAGTCAGCACTGAACTCTTCGTCATATTATTTCTAGTTCAAGCTCTCTCATATGTCGCTGATGGTGCTACAAACCCATATTTGGTCGCAAGTTCCAATCCTGCCTCTGGCATGGGTGTGTGTGATGTCCTTAGGTTAGTTAGGTTTAAGTAGTTCTAAGTTCTAGGGGACTGATGACCTCAGTAGTTAAGTCCCATAGTGCTCAGAGCCATTTTTGAAATCTGGAGTCCTGCATGAAAGATAGGTTACACATGCACACATTCAGACTAACGATTCATCACAGAGAAAGAAGCTGTTCAATAATTTAATAAAGAAAACAAAATTTAAACTGGTGTGTAGAGAGACTAACCACGACGTTCGTATGGTTGAAATGGCAGACGATAAACGCGCTTCGAAGCAGTCGGAGTTATGGAACAAGGAAAACGTACGACACAATGAAAACTGTTTTTCTGTATCAAATGAAACTCTTAATATGTATCTAGCAAATGTGGAAACTGTTCTATACATGAAATACAATTCCGATATGGTAAATTACTAGCGAAATATCACTTTGGCTGCATGTCTGCCACATATAGCACACAGCTGATCGCCTTTCTCTTAGTTTGAATTTATAGAAGCACCGATACTTAAGTGTTGCCTTTCGTAAATGTAGAAGTGGGTGTCAACCCAGAAAGTCAATGAAGCTGCTGATATAGATACGATTGTAACCAACATAGTGGGAGTGTGGTAGTTGTTTCTGAAGAAATAGTGGCTAACGCAAAATGTCGTTAATGTGAAATGACCGGTTTCGGCACATACAGTAGGCTATCCTTAGATTGATGGCACTGTTAAGATTATAAAAGCACGCGGTAATTAGGGAAGTCGGGCTTGCGTAAAATATACGAAGATTAAACTGAAGCGGCGTGATGTTTTACCCATTTGTTGAGCTGGTGACGTGCTGAGCAGCCGCGTGTTGTCAAGACGATAACTGCTGCCATTGGCTGTACTGCCACGTGTTACAAAGTGCTTGATAGGCCGCCAGCATGCTGTATTACGTCACCAGCAGCCAATAGGGTCTTACTTTACCTAAAAATAAATACGACGTCTACATGAAGTATGAAACCAACAGTACAATTATAAGTATATCATTATACAAGTCCTGCTGTTCAAATAAACAGTGCAGATCATTTATAAAATTGCTTAACTGTAAATAAACCGTAAATACGAATGTACCAACAAAAAAGGTTGCGCGAACGTTGAACGCCAGCTGGTGGTGCTTGTTAGTACTTGAAGGAGACACCTCTTCTAAGGAAATGGTCATGTGTTGTCCGTTGCTTATCACAGACCACGCTACATAACGCTGTTGCCTAGGCGACGTCATACAGTGCCTATTGACCTCCAAACATCTATGTAGACTATGCTCTTTCCGTGAAGGCGTTGTCAAAAACCATCTTGTAGGACGCTGTGAGCTAGGCGATGTTGTATAGTGGCTATTGTCTTCCAAAGATGTACAGAGATTACTCTGTTCCCATAGAGACGGTGTCCAGGTGGCCATTACTTTGGTTGAATTGGCATTTTGTTCGAGATTTTCAACGTCGTAATTAGAGAACACATTGATTTATAGAAGACTATGTGAATCAGACGGCATCTATTATAATTATAATGTGTGGGTGAATCAGTGTACCAGGAGCGAAAAAAAATTAGATAATTAATTAAAATTTATGATAAGAGCCTTGTGGCTATGTCAGTCCTAAAATAAATACAATGGAGTTGTTAAAAGTTTTCTGTTCCCGTAAAGCACAGCACCAGTATTCGTAAAAGATTGAGGAAATAAAATATAAAGGTGACGGAGGCAGTTGGTGAAAACGGAATACGTAAAATCTAATAAGTTCAGTGAAATATTTTTTAAAAAGTGTCATATGTCCTTACTAAACTAGAAAATGGAGAAGCAGCAATCTTTAAATAGATCGAAGTAGGTCGTTTCGTTAAAATCTAATTCTTCATTTAAAAGAATTGAAAAATTATTTTTTCGGCGAATAAAAATTTCAAGTAGTAATGCTGCAAACTGTTCCGCTAGCGAGCGCTATTTTACGCTTGGCAGTACACCCACCAGCAGCAATTATGTTCTTGATAACACGCACTTGCTCAGCACATTGCCGGCTCTGGCAAGTGATTAAAGCATCGCAACTCTTTAATTTAATCTTTGTACATTCAATGCAAGACTGTCTTCCCTAATTACCATGCAATTTTATATTCTTTACAGTGCAATAAAGCTGAACATGACCTACTGTAAGCGAAGAAACCGGTCACTTTATATAAACGATATTTTACGATCGTGACTGTTTCTTCATAAGTAATTATACAGAGACGCTTCAACTGATTCAGTCGTTACTCCTGTAATTGTTAATCAAAAAGCAAAAGAGATCCACTCCATGATATTTAGGGAAATGTTTGGGCGCAGTCAGTCCATCATAAATGATAGAAAAATGGTGTGAAGTAGAATGATAAGAAAAGGAGTGGACAAAGAAAAAACTTTTACTGCTATTCGAATGTGACTACAGATAAAATTATGTTGTTCTACACAAATGTGTTTTTGTAATATTTATATCATCTGGATAAGTGAGAAAGACTACATAATATTATTTGTGATGTAATTCTTTCAGCAGTTGGTGACTCAAAGCTCGCAGACATTTGTGGAAAATCGTGTTCTGCCGTCAGCTGTTAGCCGGCCGGGATGGCCGAGCGGTTCTAAGCGCTACAGTCTGGAACCGCGTGACCGCTACGGTCGCAGGTTCGAATCCTGCCTCGGGCATGGATGTGTGTGATGTCCTTAGGTTAGTTAGGTATAACTAGTTCTAAGTTCTAGGGGACTGATGACCTCAGAAGTTAAGTCCCATAGTGGTCGGAGCCATTTGTCAGTTGTTAAGATAATTTTGTTTACTGCTGACATTTCCAATTGAAATCATCGTCATCTTGCACAAGACGTTTTCCATTTTCAGTTTCCACATGGTATGAAGAAAACGGTCCCTGGAGATTTACTATGACCGTGAATTTGTAATCATAAAATATTTAAAGAAAAACTGCATAAAGTAAATTAATATTGTGTAAACCGCAAGAACCCGTTTTACCTCCGGAAACCTAAAAATTAGATCGCTATAAGAAAAGTTTCCCAACCCTGTTAAAATTGTGACAATAAAATTCTCTGACAACGAAAACAGTAACACGCACTGAACCTAATTTGATAACATAAGGACACAATATATTGTAATTTTGCTTACCAGTAACAGTTAAACCCAGATAAATTTGCTTCTAAAAATGAATGAATGGAAATTTGATGCTGAGTGGCATGTAAACAAAGATCGCGTATCCAGAATGAGATTTTCAATCTGCAGCGGAGTGTACCTTCATATGAAACTTCCTGGAGATTAAAACTGTGTGCCGGACCGAGACTCGAACTCAGGAATACTTCCCCGCGAAAGGCAAAGGTCCCGAGTTCGAGTCTCGGTCCGGCACACAGTTTTAATCTGCCAGGAAGTTTCATATCAGCGTACACTCCGCTGCAAAGTGAAAATATCATTCTGGAAAGATCCCCCAGGCTGTGGCTAAGCCATGTCTCCGCAACATCCTTTCCTTCAGGAGTGCTAGTTCTGCAAGGTTCTCAGGAGAAAAATCTAGAGTCTTTTTGAAAAAAAAGAAAGAATTCTAAATTCGACGGGTTCTCATTTAATAAAAATGTAAAACTTTCTCCAAATTCTACCATTACTTCAAAAGCTAACTTTTCGGGAACTGGGTGTCGTGTTGTCCTTTCGTCGTAATTGACGAGAAAATCGTCTCGATTATCCTGTCGTATCGTCTTTCCATTGTTCAGATGGGTGAATGAGTACGAGCTGAAAGCCAATAAACTGAAATTAAAAAATTGTTAACTTTAATCGTGTAACAACAAAAACCCAATTGAAATGATCAGTATGAACACTTGCCTTTCCTTTAACAGGTTTCAATCTTAAAATACTCAAAGTAAATCAGTTGAGATTGCATTCAATTCATCCTCGTCGGCGTGAACTACCCCACCATGACAAATTATACCACATTTAACAAACAACAACAATTTTATACCACGTTTAACAACTAATGAACCTCTCCTCACGGATCACCACAGGACAGCACAACATACGAGTACCCAACGCGCCACGTTCACAGAAAGTGTTTTTACATGCGTTATTATATGCAAAAACACCAGCCCAATTTAAATACCTTAGCACGCCTTAGGATAGATATGTTCTGAAATAGACCAATTTTGCATCGTACCACTTATGCTAGAAAAGTTATCAATTAGCTAGACTAAGGAATCGTGATGCACCACACCTAACCTAGGGGACAACCCTATTGGGTGCAAGAAAATTTCTTATACTGGAACTTTTTGGTGAAGTACACACTGGCTAATCACTACCAAAAGGTCACACACATTCTGGCTTATCAAAAATTACCAAATCATCCGTTCTCTGCTCACAGTGAATGTGGCAAACTACCGATACATTTCCTATTACATTTCACCAGGACACATAAGGAGTGTAATGGTTTCACAGCCGCTGCCGCTAACGATGCTAGCCTCCACTTTCATCTACCCTGTGGCGTCGCAAAAGCAATCCTGAACAGGAAACGTAACTTCAAGGTCCGCAAATACAGTCGTGGACGACCAACACACATGCATAAATCTGTTATCGCGTACGGTCACAGAAGTGTAAAACGCCACTGTAGGGCACTTAAGGCAATTAGCGCAGAAAGGGAGAGCATTAACGACCCACGGCTTGCTATTAGCCTCCAGTGAGACAAATCAGAATCAACTGACGTCGATTCAGACACATTCACCTTGTCCCGCCCCTGTTAATGGTGCACATGAACTCCTATACAAATTCTGCTATTTATTTTTAGCGTCTGCTGTCCGGTAAGATCGAGTCCCGGTTGCTGCACAGGCAATAGCACGTATTTTCAACAGAAGGTATTTTTTCTAACCAGAGGTGAACACTCCCCAAAACAGCGAAGTCAAAGAGATCACAGCAACAGCAACGCTGGTCAAAATATATGTGAAATATATGTGACAAAAGTATATGTGGGTAAAACCATTGGTAAAAAACTCGTCCTAAAGCGCTGGAACGCTTTCCATAAAATTTGGTACACATATTAGTTACGATCTGGAAAGAAATACAGCAGGGGTAAGAAACACCAGTCTGTTATTCGGGTAGGAGTGACAAAGTGGAGAGAGAAAAGGGGAAGGTGGAGATGGACAGCATAACATCCCTTCCCCAAGTTAACTGAAATAATCTACTAATTCTCTCTTGAATGAATGTGTACTGTACATGGCGACTGTACAGATAAAAAAAATGAAAAAAAACGAGAATATTATGCAAGTGTGTGAAGTTAATTGTAGGACTTCTCGTAACAAAAATCTTGAAGATTTTCTGAAAATAATAATAATTATTGTTATTATTATTATATCTTCAGCAACAGAGATTCGTCTTCTGAACCTTGGCGATGTCGATCCCGGGACTCCACAGCTGCGACGGTTTAGTATTGATTGTTCTGTACAGTTTCAACGAAAAACGTGAGGGGAATGAAAATGGCATCGTTGTAGCGAGAGTAAATTCACAACCGGGGTATTGAATGTTACTTTTGAGAAAAAAAGGCAATGTCACTCGTCGCTGGTTGTCATCCGTGTTATTATAAATTCGATGGAGGCACTTGAAATTATTTTCGCCACAAGATATAAATAATTATATTCGTCGTCTATTCATCAAGATGAGCACTTTCGAATTAAAATGGTTTTTAATCCTTCCATCTTTTCTATATAGACAGCCAACAGTCACTATATCTCTGAGTGTCAATATTACCATCGTAGTTTTTAACATATTAAACAATGTATAGCTTTTTTAATCTGTCCAGATCGTACGTAAAAATACAGTTATGCATTACATTTCAAAACATATGCGAAGTAAACATTTGGCCACTACCAGCTTTTAACAAAAAAAAAAGAAAACCTTTCCAACTCTTTCACACTTTCACCACTTTCGCACGTGCATCGTAAGACAGACAATACAATGAAATATCTAATTTTCTCGACTTGATAATACAACAGACTGAGGGGGAAAGAGGAGATGAACACAGGTAGTGAGAGAAGAAGGACATAGTGGAGGAGAGAGAAATGTACATAAGGGTGAGGAGATGGACAGAAAAGGGGAAAGGAAGAGTTGATGGCGGGTGGTGTGAGTGAGGAAATGATAGACAGGGAGAGGGAGAGAAGGAGGTTGATAAGGAATGAGGGAGGAAGAGATGGACAAAAAGAGAGAGGGGGGAGGAGATAGTATTACAGGGGGGCAGAAGAGATGGACAGAAGAGGAAGAAACAGATGGACAGAGGGGGAGGAGGAAAAGATGGACAGAGGCAGGAGGGTGGATCAGGTGGATGGAGAAAGGTGAAGGAGGTGATGGACAGAGAGAGGGGCGTTGGGGGAAGGACAGAGAGTGGGGGTGGAGGAGGAGGACAGAGAGGGGGAGTAGAGAACGTGGAAGGAGAGGAGTGAGGATGGGCAGAGGAGAAGGACAGAGAGGGGTGGAGGAAATGGACTAACAGAAGACTGGAATAAATGCATTACGAGACAAAACTGGTTACTGAGCTAGTATAAGTAAAGTTCTGCTACTTCTGAGTGGCTTCTGTCTCACTCCAAATGACCGCCCTCTATCAGTGCGTAGTCACACATTATGCAAAACATCCTCTGAACTAATTTTCACTTTGTAGCGGAGTATGAGCCAAGATCTCAAAAAATGCAAACAAGGTGGTCACGACAATTTAACTAGGAGGCCCTATAAAACAGAAAATTACGTGACTGTGGCGCTACTAAGGTTGGAATGAACGCAAAATACAACTTGGAGAATAAAAAGAAACACTAAAATCTGCAGTGTAGAATCCTCGCTATAGCCTGAGACCGCAAGACACGCAAGCTTTTAAAACAGGTATAAATTTCTCTACTGAAAATAAATTTACCAACAGTTACTTTTTACTACATACTCTACTTTAGGAAAAGCCACTGCAGGAAATAAATATTTAAACTCCATTGCACTCTAGTGCACTGCAAACTATGTGTTGTGTGGTAGCACGAGACTTAGAGACGTGAGGTGGAGCTTCGGCCGGTGAAAAATTACGTGAGGAATCTGCCTCATACAAGTATATGCACTAATACTTACGTAAAAACAAAAGATTGGATGAATTTGCTAAAAAATGATTCTAATGGCTCTAGTCACTATGGGACTTAACATCTGAGAACATCAGTCCCCTAGAACTTAGAACTACTTAGACCTAACTAACCTAAGGACATCACACACATCCATGCCCGAGGCAGGATTCGAACCTGCGACCGTAGCGGTCCCACGGTTCCAGACTGAAGCGCCTAGAACCGCTCGGCCACAACAACCGGCATTAATTTGCTAAACACTATCGTACACAATAAAACACACAGTTATAGTGCATTTATTCGTAGAAGTACATGATAAGAAGAACAGAAAATAAACGTAATTACTCTCTATCAGGCACTTACTGCAGCTACAGGCGTGTACACTCGACGCGGCTTCTGCCTCTGGACTGCAAGGCCGTAGAGGTGCCTACGCTCTCAAGTGCCCACTTGATCTGTGACAAATGCCTTCACTTCCTGGAAGTCAACAGAAACAACACGAGAAAATTATAATCACCTCCCAAAAACTTTGAATGTCCAACACGATGTATCGCGCTTCCTACTAAAGTGTGCGCTATGCCCACCAATACAGGAAGATTGACTGGGCTTGTTACCAATCTCATAAATATCTATATAAGTACTTGTACCCCACGACAGAGCAATTTTAGCAGCGCTCTACTCTATTTTAAGTAACAAGAGGCTTTCCCATTTCGTCTTACTGGCATCAAGCATTCGGTCGCTCATCCATAGGAGTGTGGGATATTAGTCCTGCTCAGAATGGAGTGCAGAGAATTTTCTGCTGCATTCTCTTTCTTTTCTCTGGGCATCTTGGAGATGGGTCGCCTTTCTAGGAGAGAAGATAGCATGAGGTGTTAATCATATTTCGGAGCCCATTTCGTATTTCACTTATTCATTTGCACATCCAGAATACAGACTTCACTGTACCAATACTTCTATTGTTACTTTCAAAATACAATATGGCCAAGAGGGTAACTTTTATTTTATTTTATTTTAGTTTTCAGAATGACTTCAGTCACAGACTTACCGTGTTTAGTTTTCATGCTGGTTTTTGAGAGTTTTCGAGAGTAACATTGCAGAAAAGTTTTTATGCTTGTGATTTTGGTTTTAAAAACTGAATAAAATTTGTGGTTATTGTAAACCTCATTTACATTTATGAATCCAATTTCCAACTGCTTCTTCCACGGTTAGGCGCTGCTTATTTAACGAATGTAATCAGTAGCACTCTTGAGCTCCAGTGTTATGGTGTTTTCACTGTGTGCAGTGGTCAAATAATAAGTGCAGTGGTACATAAAATGCAAACGTGTCAAAAACATGATAACGAATGGCTAGCGCTAGCAAACTTGCTACAGAGTTAAATATCAGCTCATTTAGCAGTTCTGAAGCAGTTTAATACTGAATACACTGTAGGGCGAAAGCAAGAGATACGAAAAGTGGTCACAAATTGATATTTGTACACATATCCACGAAAAATGTAAAATTGTATATTTTGGCTGCTGAAGGATGAATGTGTGTCGCAGTTGGGCAATTACACTGCGTAGCTCATAAAGTCTTCGCGAATTTCATTCCGTGTACTCGGTTGCACGGTAACTATGGTTCAGAAACAGGCAGGTGAACAATATATGAAGATGTCAGCAATTGATAGACAATCTGTAGATGGGTCCAAAGAAGCCACTTGGAGTAATCGGAGAATCGCTCTACGTTTGAATAGGAGCAATGCCCCAGTTTGACGATGTTGGCAGGAACGGGTGAGCCACGGCCGAACATAGCGTCAAGAAGGAAGCGGTCCACTTGGAGAGACGAAGTGTGAGGACCGAGCAGTCGTCAGAGAGGCACTCAGAGCCCAGCACTCATCGTTGTCATCAATTCTGTGGGCATCTGGTGATTCAGTGACCACAAGAACCCTTAAGGGGCTCCGGAACGCCCTATACTTGCAATGTTAAAATAACGCTTATAAATTACATCTTTCCTCACAAAGTATTTGAGGTAGGAAGTTGAACTTTTTACAGATTATTTATTGGAATATGGGCTACAACTTAACTCAGGGATTTTACAAAATTTTAGTTCAGTTATTAAAGATGATTTTTTTTCAATTGTAATGAAAATTCACAAAAAAAGGCTGTGTTAAATTATGCAGAAGGTACTGTGTAACATTTACTGAAAGTTTGAAACAAATATGTTTGGAAGATCCTTAGAAAACATGTAATTAGTATGAGAAATTAAAAGTTTTGGGAATCGAGCGACAAAGATTGGATTAACTTTTTAGTGCATTCCAGGTCCATAGGATGGATTATCTTCATCCTCTGCAAACTCCTCCTCCAGCTTCCTCTTGTTTCTCCTCCTGTTTACTCTTGCTTGTATTTCTAGACTCTTTACAGCCCTGTCTGCAGCCCGAAGGCGTTCCTTGTCTAAAGCAAGCATCGCTCGTACCATGTTAGAACCTATCTTCATTCCTATATTTCTAAATACCTTGCACCTTACAATGTTGCCATCATTGAAAGTCGCAACAGCATCATACACACCAAAGTGAAGTATTTCTATTCCAACAAATACAGTTTTGGGGATTCTCAACCATATAACACTATTTACACTTTCATTGGGGTTTTGAGTTTTTCCGTGAATACACTTTTTCAACAGTTCAGGTGCTGCAAAGTCTCTGAAAATAGGTTAGCCACAACACATACTTTAACTCACATCACTAAAATGTACCTGATGAACACGGACGTTAATAATAACACCATTTGACAGCTGTTTAACAGAGCCACAGTGGGTCACGCCCATGTAGAACACATTTCAAAAAAAATTTAAAAATAGTTGTAGTCTTCGGAATTGAATAAATTATCTGCAGAATCTGCAGATTCAGAAAACACAAAAAAGTAAAAATTGAACTTTTCATGATTTTGAGCCTTTCCGGAGCCCCTTAATAGACAGAGAAAAGGAGCTTAGCTCTCTTTGAACCGACTACCACTGACCTCAGTACACCGACGTCCGCTTGCAGTTGTGTCGGGCACATTCGGCCAGCAATCTCATTGACTGGAGTAGTATTGTCTACGGTTATGAGTTCTGCTTCGACCTGAGCCCCGATAACCAGCGGTGTGATACCAACCTGACATATGGCCCGACAACCAGGAGTAATGGTCCGGGGTGCCATTTATTTTCATTGCAGGTCCCCTCTGGTTGTGTTACTGAGCGAAGCGGTGCAGTGGTTAGCGCACTGGACTCGCATTCGGGAGGACGACATCCTGATTTAGGTTTTCCGTGGTTTCCCTGAATCGCTTAAGGCAAATACTGGGATGGGTCCTTCGAAACGGTACGGCCGCCTTCCTTCTCCATCCTGCAGGTGATCCGTCTCTAATGACCTCGTTGTCGACGAGACGTTGAGCACTGCTCTCCTCCCTCTGGTTGTCATCCGTGACGCTCGTAAGAGGAAACAGTAAAAGGTAATAGGAAAAGGAAAATTGAGCATGTATTCAATGAAGATCAATTTGGCTTTAGGAAAGGTAAAGGTACCACACAAGCAGCTCTGCCGTTGTTGTTGATAATGGAAGCATGACAGAAGAGAAATCATACACGTTCATAGTATTTGTCGAGCTGAAAAAAGCGTTCGACAGTGTCCAGCTGTACAAGATGTTGCAAATCGGGAGAAAAGTGTGGTAAAGCTGTAAGGAAAGACGCGTAATTTCTGTACATAAATGGAATTGTCCTGAAAGTGTGGCTGACCGACTGGCTGACTCATCATCGCGCAGCCCAAACCGCTAAGAATAGGAACTTGAAATTTGGGGAAGGTGTGGATGTTACACTGTAGGAGTCGTTTAAGAATTGTTTTTTTTTTAAATGTCACTATTAAGGCAGTTCTGAAACTAAACCTATGAAAATTGGTATTTGGCTTCTCGGTCAGAAATAAAGAAATGCGTCTTTCAGTTTTCTGGAAATTTAACCCTATGGGAGAGAAATAGTGGGTGAAAGCCTTTTTTGAAAATAAATATTTTCTAAAGGACTATTAAACAATTTTAAGACCACATCTACGGCAATTGGCTTTTGACTTCTCTGTTAGAAAAGAAAGAAAAAAAAAACGTATGTGTTTCAGTGTTTCTGGAAATTCTACAATTGACTGGCTGAAATACGGGATGAGGTATTTTATGAAAATATTTTATTTTGAAAGCATTTTTAAAGCCAATCTACGAACATTTCAATTTGGCTCCTCAGTTAAAACCAAAAAAATACATGTTTTAATGTTCTTGAAAATTCAACCGCTTTGGGGGTGAAAGTTTTTATGGAAATGTTTAATTTTGCAAGAACTTTTGGAGCTACATACACTCCTGGAAATTGAAATAAGAACACCGTGAATTCATTGTCCCAGGAAGGGGAAACTTTATTGACACATTCCTGGGGTCAGATACATCACATGATCACACTGACAGAGCCACAGGCACATAGACACAGGCAACAGAGCATGCACAATGTCGGCACTAGTACAGTGTATATCCACCTTTCGCAGCAATGCAGGCTGCTATTCTCCCATGGAGACGATCGTAGAGATGCTGGATGTAGTCCTGTGGAACGGCTTGCCATGCCATTTCCACCTGGCGCCTCAGTTGGACCAGCGTTCGTGCTGCACGTGCAGACCGCGTGACACGACGCTTCATCCAGTCCCAAACATGCTCAATGGGGGACAGATCCGGAGATCTTGCTGGCCAGGGTAGTTGACTTACACCTTCTAGAGCACGTTGGGTGGCACGGGATACATGCGAACGTGCATTGTCCTGTTGGAACAGCAAGTTCCCTTGCCGGTCTAGGAATGGTAGAACGATGGGTTCGATGACGGTTTGGATGTACCGTGCACTATTCAGTGTCCCCTCGACGATCACCAGTGGTGTACGGCCTGTGTAGGAGATCGCTCCCCACACCATGATGCCGGTTGTTGGCCCTGTGTGCCTCGGTCGTATGCAGTCCTGATTGTGGCGCTCACCTGCACGGCGCCAAACACGCATACGACCATCATTGGCACCAAGGCAGAAGCGACTCTCATCGCTGAAGACGACACGTCTCCATTCGTCCCTCCATTCACGCCTGTCGCGACACCACTGGAGGCGGGCTGCACGATGTTGGGGCGTGAGCGGAAGACGGCCTAACGGTGTGCGGGACCGTAGCCCAGCTTGATGGAGACGGTTGCGAATGGTCCTCGCCGATACCCGAGGAGCAACAGTGTCCCTAATTTGCTGGGAAGTGGCGGTGCGGTCCCCTACGGCACTGCGTAGGATCCTACGGTCTTGGCGTGCATCCGTGCGTCGCTGCGGTCCGGTCCCAGGTCGACGGGCACGTGCACCTTCCGTCGACCACTGGCGACAACATCGATGTACTGTGGAGACCTCACGCCCCATGTGTTGAGCAATTCGGCGGTACGTCCACCCGGCCTTCTGCATGCCCACTATACGCCCTCGCTCAAAGTCCGTCAACTGCACATACGGTTCACGTCCACGCTGTCGCGGCATGCTACCAGTGTTAAAGACTGCGATGGAGCTCCGTATGCCACGGCAAACTGGCTGACACTGATGGCGGCGGTGCACAAATGCTGCGCAGCTAGCGCCATTCGACGGCCAACACCGCGGTTCCTGGTGTGTCCGCTGTGCCGTGCGTGTGATCATTGCTTGTACAGCCCTCTCGCAGTGTCCGGAGCAAGTATGGTGGGTCTGACACACCGGTGTCAGTGTGTTCTTTTTTTCATTTCCAGGAGTGTATATACAAAAACATGTTTTTGGCTTCTCTGCTAGAAATAAATCGTATGAAAGTCACAGCTTTTGGGGGTGAAACAGGGTCGGACTAATTCATTGACTCATCAGCAGCCAACCCAAACAGCTAAGGATAAAAACTTCGGAGAGGGTGCGCATCATATACTGCAGGCATCGATTAAGAAGGGACTGTCCGAAATTCCGCTCCTAAGGACGTGAAGTAGTGGATGAAAGGCTTTTTGAAAGTATGTCGCTATTATCGAAATTTGGAAGCTAGAACTAAGAAAACAAAAGATACCTGTTTAAGCATTTTAGGAAATTCAACCACTAAGGGGGAAAATAGCATTTCGACTATTTTTGAAAATAAATAATTGCTACTACTAAAGAATTCTTACGGCTACTTCTTTGAGTATTTTTATTTGAGTTCTCGGTTAGAAATGAAATAAATGTGTTTTAGGGTTACTGTAAATTCAACCCATAAGGGAGTGAAAAAAAAGGATGAAGATTTTTTAGAAAATATTACATTGAGAAAATTTTAAAGTTGGATTTATGAAAATTGTTATCTACGTCTTAGTGACATATAAAGAAATATTTGTTATGGGATGAAATTTGCTATGGAAATATCTCAAAAGAAACGCAAGAGATATGATTAACAAAACCTTTGGACTCCAGCTCCCAGAATCGCGTTTTCGTCTGAAGTACTATATGGCCTTAAATAGCGTGAAAACGTAGAAAGTGTTTCAGTTGTCAACAACTTAAATCTCGATTAAATGAAAGCAAAAGAAAAAAATCTCGGCAGGCCATACAGTCTACACGAGCGAAGCAACTGGCAGTAAGCTAGTATACAATATACATGACAACCGAGAGGGAACAATAACAGCTGAATACTAAGAACGAAGTGCACTGATTACATAGGCCGTAAGACAGGGATGTAGTCTTTCGGCCTTGCTGTTAAATCTATTGGTCCAAAAGCAGTGGCGGAGTTAAAGAAAAGTTCAAGACTGGGATTAAATTTCTACGTGAAAGGATATCAGAGATAATATTCACTGACGCCATTGCTATCCTCAGTGAAAGTGAAGACCTGTCGAACAGAATTAACAGCCATACAAGTTTAGAATATTGACTGAAGAAAACGAAAGTAATAAGAAGTATCAGAAATGAGAACAGCGGGAAACTGGTCGTCACAACTGGTGATCCCGAAGTGCATTACGTTAAGGAAGTCTGCTACCTAGACAGCCAAATAACCCTTGGCGGACGGAGCTACGATGATATAAGAAGCAGACTAGCACTCGCATAAAGGGCATTCTTGGCAAACGGAAGTCCACTAGTATCAAACATAGGACTTAGTTTGAAGATGAAATTTCTGAGAGTGGACCTTTGGAGCGCAGCACTCTTGGCATTGAGACATGGACTGTGGGAAAACCGCAATAGAAGAGAATGGAAGCACCTGAAATGTGGTGCTGCAGACGAATGCAGAAAATCAGATAAGGAAAGAGGAGGTCTCCACAGAATCTGGAATCCGAGGGATGTAAGGAAAACACTGACAAAAAGAAGGGACAGAGGACAGGATGACAAGACATCTGTCAAGACATCAGAGAATAACATCCATGATACTCGAGGAAGCTGTAGAGGGTAAAAACTGTAGAGGAAGACAGACATTGGAATGCATCCAGCAAATAGTTGAGGACATTTGTTGCAGCTGCTACTCTGAGATGAAGAGGTGGGCAAAGGAGAGGAATTCGTTGCGAGCCGCATCAAACCAGACAGAAAAAATGTCTGCGGTTCTTGAGGCATACTATGTGATAAAAAGTATCCGAACACCTGGCTGAAAATGACTTACAAGTTCGTGGCGCCCTCCATTGGTAATGCTGGAATTCAATATCGTGTTGGCCCACCCTTAGCCTTGATGACAGCTTCCACTCTAGCAATCATATGTCCAATCAAGTACTGGAAGGTTACTTGGGGAATGGCAGCCCATTCTTTGTGGAGTGCTGCACTGAGGAGAGGTATCGATGTCTGTCAGTGAGACCTGGCACGAAGTCGATGTTCCAAAACATCTCAAAGCTTTTCTGTAGGATTGAGATCAGGACTCTGTGCAGGCCAGTCCGTTACAGAGATGTTACTGCCGTGTAACCACTCCGTCACAGGCCGTGCATTATGAACAGGTGATCGATCGTATTCGATGATTCAGTCGCCATCCCAGAATTGCTCTTCAGTAATGGGAAGCAAGAAAGTGCTTAAAACATCAGTGTAGACCTATGCTGTGATAGTGTCACGCAAAACAACAAGGGGTGCCAGCCCCTGCCCATGAAAAACATGACCATACCACAACACCTCCGCGTGCGAATTTTACTGTTAACACTACACATGCTGGCTGATGACGTCCACCGGGCATTCGCCATGCCCACACCGTGCCATCGGATCGTCACACTGTGTACCGTGATTCGTAACTCCACACAACGTTTTTCCAATGTTCAATCGCCCAATGTTTTCTCTCCTTGCACCAAGTGAGGCGTCGTTTGGCATTTACCGGCGTGATGTGTGGCGTATGAGCAGCCACTCGACCCTGAAATCCCAGTTTCCTCATCTCCCGCCAAACTGTCATAGTATTTGCAGTGAATCCTGATGCAGTTTGGAATTCCTGTGTGATGGTCTGGATAGATGTCTACCTATTACACATTACGACCCTCTTCAACTGTTGGCGGTCTCTGTCAGTCAACACACGAGAACCGCCTGTACGCTTTTGTGCTGTACCTGTCCATTTCCACTTTAGTATCACATCGGAAACAGTGGACCTAGGGATGTTCAGGAGTGTTTAAATCTCGTGTACACACGTAAGACACAAGTGACTCCCAATCACCTGACCACGTTCGAAGTCCGTGAGTTCCGCGGAGTGCTCCATTCTGCTCCCTCACGATGTTTAATGACTACTGATGTCGCTGATATGGAGTACCTGGCAGTAGGTGACTGCACAATGCACCTAATATGAAAAATGCATTTTTTTTTGGGGGGGGGGGTGTCCTGATACTTTTAATCACAGTGTACGTGCCCAGCCGGCCGTTGTGGCCGAGCGTTTCTAGGCGCTACAGTTTGGAACCGTGCGACCGCTACGGTCACAGGTTCGAATCCTGCTTTGGGCATGGATGTGTGTGATGTCCTTAGCTTAGATAGGTTTTAGTCGTTCTAAGTTCTAGGGGACTGATGACCTCAGATGTTAAGTCCCATAGTGCTCAGAGCCATCTGAACCATCTTTTTGTACGTGCCCTGTACCTTATAAGGAAAACAAACATTTCGAATTTCCTCACATCCCTATCTAAATTACAACAACAGTTAAATATTTTTTTTATAGTCTGCCGATATTTTACTTATCGCTCCGTACCTTCTCTTACAGTATACTATTTGATGAATAGTATTCGGTCGCTGCTTTGTAATCAGAAACTTACCACTACGTGGCACAATACGAGGATACTCCATTGTAAAAGGTGATTGAATGTGCTGTGTTGTCATTAGAGAAGCGAAGCATATATGGCACAGTGAGTCGGTCAGGTGAGCTGAATGACTTTAAACGTGTAATAGTCACTGCGTTTCATCTGCGTAACAATTCCTCAGGGACAATTCAAACTTTCTAAAGCTGTCCAAGTGGACTGCTGGTAATGTGACTGTGAGGTGGAAACCACAGCTAAACAAAAACCGTCATACAACAATGGACAGAGACGGCGAGCGTTGGGGGAGGGCGGTTCTAAGAACTCCCATGAAACCATCAGAATTAATCACTCGTGAGTTCTAAACTGTTACCAGCAGCCTAGCTAGCACAGAGGCTGTGCGTAGTGGGTTAAAAAGATTGGGGAACAATAGTCGAGTAGGTCCTCTTAAATCACTCTTTTCTTTGGTCGATGCTAAACGATGGTCTACGAAAAGAACGACACAACTCGACAGGGGATGACTGGAAACACGTGACCTGGAGTGATGAATCACGCTATCCTCTGTGGCAGTCCTATAGAGAGTTTTCGGTTTAGCGAAAGCCTTTAGAATTTGGTCTGCCATCATCTGTAGCACCAACAGCGAAGTACGGAGGACGTGGTGTTACCGTATGCGTTTTTCGTGGTTAGGGTGTGGTGTCTTCATTGTGATTAAGAAAGTGCTAGATATGGAAGTTATGTAACGTATTTCACAACGTTGTGTACTGCGTACAGCAGAGGTGCAGTTCGGAGACTATGACTGTATCAGGACAACAGTGCACCCCCTCATACAGAAACATCTCTGAGACAATGCTTGTAAGTAATAAAATTCCTGAAATAGACTTCCCTGCCTAGAATCCTGACCTGAAAGTAATCGAACAACTTCGGCATTAGAACGTCGACTTCACTCTAGACCGCTGGGTGCAACATCACTGCTCTCTCTGATGTCAGCTTTTCCGGACAAATAGGCTGCCATTCTTCCCCAGACATTCAGACGCTTCACCGAAAGTGTCCGTAGCACAGTTCAAGTCTTCATAAAAGCGGAAGGTGGACACATCCCCTATCAATCTCCACTAATAAGTGTGACGGTAGTTTTGGTCAAATAGTGTAGCCTCCCCCTGTCATCCATTATTAAATCGAGTTAGAATACGCAGTGGGAAGACGCTAGACGCGTATTCTAGAGGACTAGGGACCGATTTCCCTAAACCGATTAACCTGGACGCCGACATGGTTCCATTTGAAGGGATACGGTCGATTTTTCTCCCGTTTCTTGCCCACTCTGAGCCAATGACGACGTGATCGTCTGGACGCTTAATCCTATTTTCCCTTCTTTCTTTGTTATTAAGACGTAATTACACTGAAGTGCCAAAGAAACTGGTATAGGCATGCGAATTCAAATACAGAGATATGTAAACAGGCAACAAGTGTCTGGCGCAGCTGTTAGATCGGTTACTTCTGCTACATGGCAGGTTATCGAGACTTAAGTGAATTTGAACTCGGTGTTACGGTCAGCGTACGAGCGATGGAACACAGCATCTCCGAGGTACCGATGAAGCTGGGATTTTCCCGTACGACCATTCCACGAGTGTACAGTGAATATCAGGAATCAGGTAAAACACCAAATCTCCGGCTTCGCTGCGGCCGGGAAAAGATCCTGCAAGAACGGGGCCAACGACGATTGAAGAGAATCGTTCAAAGTTACAGAAGTGCAACCCTTCCGCAAATTGCTGCATATTTCAATACTGGGCAATCAAAAAGTGTCACTCAACGAAACATCATCGATATGGGCTTTCGGAGCCGAAGGATGACTCATGTACCCTTGGTGACTGCACGACCAAAGGTTTACAACTCGCCTGGGCTCGTCAACACCGACATTACACTGTTGACGACTGGAAACATGATGCCTGATCGGACGAGTCCAGTTTCAAATTGTATCAAGCGGATAGACGTGTATAGGTATAGAGGTTACGTCATGACTCCGTGGGCCCTCCATGTCAGCAGGGACTCTTCAGCCTGGTGAACGCTCTGCAATGGTCTGGGGCGTGTGCAGTTCGAGTAACATGGGACCTCTGATACGTCTACATACGACTCTGACAGGTGACACTTACGTAAGCATCCTGTCCGATCACATGCATCCATTCATGTCCATTGTGCATTTCGACGGTCTTGAGCAATTCTAGCAGGACAATGCGACATTCCACACGTCAATAATTGCTAGAGAGTGGCTCTAGGAACACTCTTCTGTGTTTAGACACTTCCGGTGACCACCAGACTCCCCAGACGTGAACATTACTGTGCATATCTGGGATGCCTTGCAACGTGCTGTTCAGAAGAGATCTCCATCCCCTCGTACTCTTAGGTATTTATGCACAGCTCTGTAAGGTTCATGGTGTCAGTTCGCTCCGGCACTACTTCAAATGTTAGTCGACTTCATGCCACGTCGTGTTGCAGCACTTCTACATGCTGGCGGGATCCTTACACGATATTAGGCTGGTATATCAGTTTCTTTTGACCTTCAGTGTATTATAGTTTGCGAAAGGTCCCTACGAGGTGCATTCAAGTTCTAAGGCCTCCGATTTTTTTTCTCCGGACTGGAAAGAGATAGAAACATGCGCATTGTTTTAAAATGAGGCCATGTTCATTGTCAATACGTCCCAGAGATGACAGCACTGTACGGCAGATGGAATTTTACCGCCAGCGGTGAGAATGAGAACTGTTTTAAATACTTAAAATGGCGACGTTTTCCTTACTTGAACAGTGTGCAATCATTCGTTTTCTGAATTTGCGTGGTGTGAAACCAATTGAAATTCATCGACAGTTGAAGGAGACATGTAGTGATGGAGTTACGGATGTGTCGAAAGTGCGTTCGTGGGTGCGACAGTTTAATGAAGGCAGAACATCGTGTGACAACAAACCGAAACAACCTCAGGCTCGCACAAGCCGGTCTGACGACATGATCGAGAAAGTGGAGAGAATTGTTTTGGGGGATCGGCGAATAACTGTTGAACAGATCGCCTCCAGAGTTGGCATTTCTGTGGGTTCTGTGCACACAATCCTGCATGATGACCTGAAAATGCGAAAAGTGTCATCGAGGTGGGTGCCACGCATGCTGACGGACGACCACAGGGCTGCCCGTGTGGCATGTTGCCGAGCAATGTTGACGCGCAACGACAGCATGAAAGGGACTTTCTTTTCGTCGTTTGTGACAATGGATGAGACGTGGAAGCCATTCTTCAATCCAGAAACAAAGCGCCAGTCAGCTCAATGGAAGCACTCAGATTCACCGCCACCAAAAAAATTTCGGGTAACCGCCAGTGCTGAAAAAATGATGGTGTCCACGTTCTGGGACAGCGAGGGCGTAATCTGTACCCATTGCATTCGAAAGGGCACTACGGTAACAGGTGCATCCTACAAAAATGTTTTGAAGAACAAATTCCTTCATGCACTGAACAAAAACGTCTGGGAAGGGCTGCGAATGTGCTGTTTCACCAAGACAACGCACCCGCACATCGAGTTAACGTTACGCAACAGTTTCTTCGTGATAACAACTTTGAAGTGATTCCTCATGCTCCCTACTCACCTGACCTGGCTCCTAGTGACTTTTGGCTTTTTCCAACAATGAAAGACACTCTCCGTGGCCGCACATTCACCAGCCGTGCTGCTATTGCCTCAGAGATTTTCCAGTGGTCAAAACAGACTCCTAAAGAAGCCTTCGTCGCTGCCATGGAATCATGGCGTCAGCGTTGTGAAAAATGTGTACGTCTGCAGGGCGATTACGTCGAGAAGTAACGCCAGTTTCATCGATTTCGGGTGAGTAGTTAATTAGAAAAAAAATCGGAGGCCTTAGAACTTGAATGCACCTCGTACAACTGGAAGGCAAGCTGACGCAATGGTTAGCGGACTGGATTCGTTTTAGCAAGCAGAAAGGTTTGTTAACCTGTTCGGTCATCCCGCTACTGGTCTTCTGTGGTTTCCGTGGGTCACTTTACGTTAATGCAAAGGCAGATACTTCAAAAAGAAGCCAGGTTCTACTTATCGTTCGATCCTCTTAAAGTTGACCTACTGCATCATTACTCATTACGTCGAACATAAATTACTCTGCGTCTTTCCTTCCTTTTCGCTTCGTTATTTGAGACCGTATCGTTGTCAGCGCTACCTCGGGGTCCTGTCTTCATGAATACTTTATTTCATTGATAAGACAAAGCGCTTTGTTTCGTTTGGCAACGTTATTTTTTCGTATTTACCCTTGAATGTTTCTGTCTCACTAGTGGTATCTTCCTTAGGAAGCTATGTTATTCAGAATTCATATTTTATTAGAATTATATTCCGTTTAGGCCTAAGTTGACAACGCTGTTATTCATTCTGGCGAGCTTTCCTCTTAGCTCTGTACTCTCTCACGGTAACGCTATGGGTTTGTATCCGTTCCTGTATCCATCTCAGTCTAGTTCCCGGAAGCATTTTTATAGCTGTTAGTAACTGGGGAGAGTCTTGTAAGCAATTGCTTGCGATGTTTTTTACGAATGTTGTTGTAGCCAGTTTATAATTGGTAAGGGTCTTCCATAAACAGTCTCTTTCTCTTTCTTGTAATTTCCTCAGACTGTTGGTAAAGTTCTTTGCAGTGTGAACCTATGTGCAGTATTTTATTTGATGAGGCGTACGATTTATCTCAGATTCTTCCTTTCCTTTAGTCCAATTATCCCCTTTTCCCATTTCTGACAATGTACAGGCACTCTAAGGCATATAGTATTGGATGTCTCACTACGGTGTTGTAGTGCTGGAATTTTATATAGAGAGAAAGGAACGCGGAGCCTTAAGTTATTTTACGGAGAAGGTTTAAGTTTGATCAAGGCTACGTCCTTACGAATTTCAGGCGTTATTCATCTCCAAGGTATCTTAAGGATTTGTATGTTATCCAAATGGGATCGTGTCAGATGCATCTCTGACGCTTGTGGCTCTACCGATCTTGTTGATGTAGATCTTTAACCCACTTTTTGGTGCTAAGTAGTTGAGGGAAGAGAGTTAGTAAGTAGCCCTTTGTAAGCTGGATACTACATCGGTGAAAATATCTGTGAAGTCTGGGTAACTGACTGCTAACAACTTGTCGGTTTTGGAATAGATTAACATTCCAAAATGATCTCTAAGGATCGGTATTCATTCACGAACCGCATATTTCGCAGACAAATGAGAAACACTGGGGACAGCCCTCTCCTAGTCTAGCGCTAGTTCTTATCTTGAAGTTCTGAATTTTACTGAAGACCTCGCTTTGGTAAGTCTCTTTCACGGTCTTGTTCCTAGGTATTACTGACTATGTTTTATAACACTCCCAAAATGACTCCTACTAAATGCTGGTATGATTTCTTTGACGACAGTGATTCCTTTAATCATCTCGTCATAACCCAGGAGTTTTTCTCAGTTTAATTCTCGTACCACTGAAAAGATGAGTAAAATGAAGATGAGTGTCAGTGGCGTTGAAAATCCGCAGAAATCGTTGAAACTGAACAATTTACCATGGCCCGATGGAATTCCTATCAGATTTTATATGCAATTGACGCTGAGTTACCCCCTCTATTAACTACAGGGTGTTACAAAAAGGTACGGCCAAACTTTCAGGAAACATTCCTCACACACAAAGAACGAATATATGTTATGTGGTCATGTGTCCGGAAGCGCTTAATTTCCATGTCAGAGCTCATTTTAGTTTCGTCAGTATGTACTGTACTTCCTCGATTCATCGCCATGATTTCATACGGGATACTCTACTTGTGCTGCTAGAACATGTGCCTTTACAAGTACGACACAACATGTGGTTCATGCACGATTGAGCTCCTGCACATTTCAGTCGAAGTGTTCGTACGCTTCTCAACAACAGATTCGGTGACCAATGGATTGGTAGAGGCGGACCAATTCCATGGCCTCCACGCTCTCCTGACCTGAACCCTCTTGACTTTCATTTATGGAGGCATTTGAAAGCTCTTGTATATGCAGCCCCGGTATCAAATGTAGAGACTCTTGGTGCTGGTATTGTGGACGGCTTTGATACAATACGCCGTTCTCCAGGGCTGCATCAGCGCATCAGGTATTCCATGCGACGGAGGGTGGACGCATGTATCCTCGCTAACGGAGGACATTTTGAACATTTCCTGTAACAAAGTGTTTGAAGTCGTGCTGGTACGTTCTGTTGCTGTATGTTTCCATTCCATGATTAATGTGATTTGAAGAGAAGTAATAAAATGAGCTCTAACACGGAAAGTAAGCGTTTCCGGACACATGTCCACATAACATATTTTCTTTCTTTGTGTGTGAGGAATGTTTCCTGAAAGTTTGGCCGTACCTTTTTGTAACACCCTGTATATAATGAGGTGACAAAAATCATGGGATACTTCCCATCGTCGTGTCAGAACTTCTTTTGCCCGGCGTATTGCAGCAACTAGACGTAGCACTGACTCCACAAGCCGTTGGAAGTCCCCTGCAGGAACGCTGGGCCCTGCTGCCTCTACAGCCGTCCTTAATTGCGCAGGTGTTCCCGGCGCTGGTTTTTGTGCACCATCCGACCTCTCTGATATGTCCCATATACACTCCTGGAAATGGGAGAAAAAACACATTGACACCGGTGTGCCAGACCCACCATACTTGCTCCGGACACTGCGAGAGGGCTGTACAAGCAATGATCACACGCACGGCACAGCGGACACACCAGGAACGGCGGTGTTGGCCGTCGAATGGCGCTAGCTGCGCAGCATTTGTGCACCGCCGCCGTCAGTGTCAGCCAGTTTGCCGTGGCATACGGAGCTCCATCGCAGTCTTTAACACTGGTAGCATGCCGCGACAGCGTGGACGTGAACCGTATGTGCAGTTGACGGACTTTGAGCGAGGGCGTATAGTGGGCATGCGGGAGGCCGGGTGGACGTACCGCCGAATTGCTCAACACGTGGGGCGTGAGGTCTCCACAGTACATCGATGTTGTCGCCAGTGGTCGGCGGAAGGTGCACGTGCCCGTCCACCTGGGACCGGACCGCAGCGACGCACGAATGCACGCCAAGACCGTAGGATCCTACGCAGTGCCGTAGGGGACCGCACCGCCACTTCCCAGCAAATTAGGGACACTGTTGCTCCTGGGGTATCGGCGAGGACCATTCGCAACCGTCTCCATGAAGCTGGGCTACGGTCCCGCACACCGTTAGGCCGTCTTCCGCTCACGCCCCAACATCGTGCAGCCCGCCTCCAGTGGTGTCGCGACAGGCGTGAATGGAGGGACGAATGGAGACGTGTCGTCTTCAGCGATGAGAGTCGCTTCTACCTTGGTGCCAATGATGGTCGTATGCGTGTTTGGCGCCGTGCAGGTGAGCGCCACAATCAGGACTGCATACGACCGAGGCACACAGGGCCAACACCCGGCATCATGGTGTGGGGAGCGATCTCCTACACTGGCCGTACACCACTGGTGATCGTCGAGGGGACACTGAATAGTGCACGGTACATCCAAACCGTCATCGAACCCATCGTTCTACCATTCCTAGACCGGCAAGGGAACTTGCTGTTCCAACAGGACAATGCACGTCCGCATGTATCCCGTGCCACCCAACGTGCTCTTGAAGGTGTAAGTCAATTACCCTGGCCAGCAAGATCTCCGGATCTGTCCCCCATTGAGCATGTTTGGGACTGGATGAAGCGTCGTGTCACGCGGTCTGCACGTCCAGCACGAACGCTGGTCCAACTGAGGCGCCAGGTGGAAATGGCATGGCAAGCCGTTCCACAGGACTACATCCAGCATCTCTACGATCGTCTCCATGGGAGAGTAGCAGCCTGCATTGGTGCGAATGGTGGATATACACTGTACTAGTGCCGACATTGTGCATGCTCTGTTGCCTGTGTCTATGTGCCTGTGGTTCTGTCAGTGTGATCATGTGATGTATCTGACCCCAGGAATGTGTCAATAAAGTTTCCCCTTCCTGGGACAATGAATTCACGGTGTTCTTATTTCAATTTCCAGGAGTGTATTTATATATGATGGTAGTATCTGTTCCCGAAAGAACAGTTACCGTCGATAACCATGCAGCTTTGCTAGAAATGAAATGATAATTAAATTGACACCCTAGCTGCAAGCAGGCGTTGATACACTTCATTGGGGGCATGTTGAAAATGTGTGCCCCGACCGGGACTCGAACCCGGGGTCTCCTGCTTACATGGCAGACGCTCTATCCATCTGAGCCACCGTGGGCACAGAGGATAGTGCGTCTGCAGGGACTTATCCCTTGCACGCCCCCCGTGAGATCCACATTCCCAACATGTCCACAATACTACATTCGTAGTGCGCCTAATAGATGTTTGCCCATCATACTCATTACTCGTGGCACACGCTATGCCCGAACTCGTACGGGACTTGGTAGATTAATCTGCCACGAGTAATGAGTATGATGGACAAACATCTATTAGGCGCACTACGAATGTAGTATTGTGGACATGTTGGGAATGTGGATCTCACGGGGGGCGTGCAAGGGATAAGTCCCTGCAGACGCACTATCCTCTGTGCCCACGGTGGCTCAGATGGATAGAGCGTTTGCCATGTAAGCAGGAGATCCCGGGTTCGAGTCCCGGTCGGGGCACACATTTTCAACATGTCCTCAATGAAGTGTATCAACGCCTGCTTGCAGCTAGGGTGTCAATTTAATTATCATTTCATGTCCCATATATGTTCTATACGATTAATGTCCGGCTGTTTGGGTGGCCAAATAATTCGCCTGAATTGCCCAGAATGATCTTCAGACCAATCGCAAACAATTGTGTCCCGGTGACGTGGCACATTCTCATCCATAAGAATTCTACAGTCGTTAGGGAAAATAAAATACACGAACGGCTGAAAATGGTCTCATGATCTCCAAGCAGCCGAACATAATTTCCAGTCAGTGATCGGTTGAGCTGAGCCAGAGGACCCAGTGCATTCCACGTAAAAAAAACAGCCCGCACCATTACGGAGCCACCAAAAGCACGTACAGTGCCTTGTTGGCAACTTGGATGCGTGGTTTCCTTGGGTGTGCGCCACAGCCGATCTCTACCGTTAGCTCTTACCACCTGAAATTCGAACTTATCTGATCAGACCAAGGTTTTTAATTCGTCTAGGGTCCAAGTGATACGATCACAGGCCCAGGGAAGTCACTGCAGGCTACGTCGTGCTGTTAGCCAAGGCAGTCGCTGCCATAGCCCATTAATGCCAAATTTCGCCGCACTGTCCTAACGAAAACTTTAATCGTACGTTCCACGTTGATATCTGCTGCTATGACACGGAGTTCTGCTCGTCTTTTAACGCTGAAAACTCAATGCAAACAGCGCTGTTCTCGATCATTAAGAGAACTGCGTTATACGTGGTGAGAGGTTATACCTGAAATTCGATACTCTCGGCAAACTCTTGACACTGTGGATCTTGGAATATTGAATTCCCAAAGGTTTCCGCAATGCGGTGTCCCATGCGTCTATTTCAAACTATCATTCCGTGTTCAAAGCCTGTTAATTCCCGTCGGGCGGCCTTAATTACGTAGGGAACCATTTCCCATGAAACACCTGAATACAGATGACAGCAAAGCATTACCTTTTAAACCTTCTGCACGTGACGCTACTGCCATCTGTGTGTGTGCATAACGCTTTCTCAAGACTTTGTCACCTCAGTGCAACCTGTCTTAGATGCCTCGAACAAAAAGGTGGGCCCTATAGCTGGAAGAAAGCGCGGATCGCGCCAGTACCCAAGAAGGGTAGTAGAAGTGATCCACATAACTACCATCCAATATCGTTTACATCAAGTTGTTACGGAATCTTAAACCATATTCTGAGCTCAAACATAATTAGGTGTTCGAACAGAATGACATCCTGCATGCTAACGAGGATTTATTTCGAGAACATCATGTGAAAGCCAACTCGCATTTTTCTCACAGGATGTACTGAAAGCCATGGATCAAGGCTGTCAGGTAGATGCAGTATTTCTCGATTTCCGAACAGCATTTGACTCAGTACCACAACTACGCTTATTATGATCGTATTGCATATCGCGAAATTTGTGACAGGGCTGATGATTCATTGATGGAGAGGACACATCAAGTAGTCTTGAATGGAGAGTCATAGGCACATGTAGAGGTAGCTTCGGGTGTACTCCATTGAAGTGTGGGAGGCCCCTTGCAATTCAAGTCGTGTATTAATGACTTTGCGAACACTATTAATAGTGACATCAGATTTTTAGCAAATGAGGTAGTTATGTATAATGAAGTACAGTCTGGAAGAAATTGGACAAAATTTCACTGAGATCTTCAAAGTATTGCAAAGATTGTCAACTTGCTTCAAATGTTCAGAAATGTAAAATTATGGATTTTACAAATCGAAAAAAGAGAAAAACGTTGTGTCATATGACTACAGTGTCAGTGAGGCAAAAGTGGAATCGGTAAACTCATACAAATACTTCGGCGTAACACTTTGCAGGGACATGAAATGGAACTATCGCATAGAGTCAGTCGTCGATAAAAGAGGGAGCAGGCTTTAGATCATTCGATCTACAATGGAGATTGCATGAGTCGCTTTGTGAAATACTGTTCAGGTATGTGGGACCCGTAGCAGATGGAAATGACAAGGAATATTGAACGTATACAAAGAAGGGCAGTACGAATGTTCACAGGTTTGTTTGACCTGCAGGAGAGTATTACAGAGACCTGAAAGACCTGATCTGTCAGATTCTTGAAGACAGACGTGAACTATCCAGAGAAAATGTACTTACAAGGTTTCAGGAACCGCCTTTGAATGCCGACTCTGGGAATATGCTAAAAAATTCCCTAGGTATCGCTATCATAGACATTGTGAGGACAAGATTACATTAATTACTGCACGCTCAGAGGCATTTAAATTATGCTCCACACATGAACGGAACAGGAAAAAGCTCTAATAACGTACCTTCTGCCGTGACCCTCACAGTAATTTGCAGAGTACGGATGTGGATGTAGAAGACTGTTCAAATCCGCGGCCGGTCATCCAGATTTTGGTTTTCCGCCATTTCCTTAAACCGCTCCAGGTAAATGTCAGTATTGTGCCTTCGGAAAGACGCGCCCGGTGTCCTTCGCCATCCTTGAAACAATCCGCGCACGTGCTGTGCCTCTAATGACGTCGTTGGTGACATTACGTTAAATCCTAATCTTCCTCCCTTCTTGTTTGTCTTCAAAATCTACAACTCATGCTGTCTACTCAGCCGCTCCCACTTCTCATTGGCTGAACCAGTACGCTCTCGAAAATCATAGTGAAGACAAACGAGTGTAGCTGGGTCAAGAGTGACTACACAGACGACGAGTAGTGGTTACAAAAATCACAGCAAAGTCTGCTCGTGAGTAACAGGCGCAAAACATTTCATAACCTGGAAGTTGACAATTATAGCAGCTCCTTTCGTATGGTCATCGACAGAGCGGTTTGTGAAATAAGTATCAGTGCTTTTTTGATGTGCATATCTGATGGGTAAATGTACTCACATTGTGTAGCTAAGATCGCCAGTATTTTGTATTTATCTCTACAATGAGCTCGACTACTATTTTTGGTTATTATTCTGATTATGTAAGTAATGAAAACACAAAAAAACTACTAAAATTTTGTATTTCGTATGTGGAAAAATAAATTTTCGATCTAAAGTAAGTATACACAAAAAATATGCAGTAAGAATCATCATATTAATACACAAGTAACGAAGGTCGTATTGCTGAAAATGTTTTATTTGAAATCCAATGTGTTTCATAGTATAACGTTTGCTATAAATTTTAATCAGGACTGTGTTGCAGGAGTCGGTGTTTATGCACACTAAATTAGCTGAAATATTCACCACCGTCGTGCTGTCTGCTGACAGAGCCCTGCTTATCTGCCTACATAGAATTTTAAAGAGGTCTCGTACGGCTTTAACACCGCCCTCAGCAGCTACGCAGCACACTCTACCGTCCATATATCTCCGTCACGCACTCGTGCTGACATAGTCCACTTGGTAAACGCAACTTCTGAGCCAAGTAATTCCTATGTCCTCGTGACAAGTACCGCCACGTGCCATCTGTCGAGTCACGTGACAGTGAGCACCTCTCACTGCTGTCTGCATCATCACTGGCTCTCTGCATCTTACCGAGCGAGGTGGCGCAGTGGCTAGCACAGTGGACTCGCATTCGGGAGGACGACGGTTCAGTCCCGCGTCCGGCCATCATGATTTAGATTTTCCGTGATTTCCCTAAATCGCTCCAGGCAAATGCCGGGATGGTTCCTGTGAAAGGGCACGGCCGACTTCCTTCCCCGTCCTTCCTTAATACTATGAGACCGATGACCTCGCTGTCTGGTCTCCTTCCCCAAACAACCAACCAACCATCTCTGAATCTAGTTCAGACAAGTTTTATTTGCTATGCCAAGCTTGACGACGTACGTTACTATTTTACTACTTCTGTGGGAACATCCAAATACAATTAAGAAAAGGAAAAGTATTATACCATCAAAATTACTTCAGGAAACGAATTTCATCCCCTAAATTCTTGCGCTTCATGAGAGCCTGCTTCCACTTAACAAATATCATAAATACGTCGGACATTAGGTGCTTTTGTCAGATATATGCTTCGCATTTGCGAAAGTGTACTGAAGCAATTAAGTATCAAACGTCTACTTCTCAGTATACCTTGTAAAATGCATAAAATCCACGTTGCCACTTTCTTCGGTTCCGGAATGATGTATTTTTATCGATCCCCAGTTCTTGAGCTCCACCCTCAGATCTCTCTATACCACCAGAGGTTAGCCCATTACTCCACCTCAATCCCCGCTTACATTTTCTCTTTCATAGCTACTGCCTGTGCAACACCGAATTACAGAAAACCGAAACTTCCATGTTTTTCTCCCATCCCTTCTTCCAGAACATCGTTTTGTCATCGACTGAGTGTTTACAGTTCCTACTAAGAGGTTCTAGGGAGTTATATAGCGGAAATAGTAGACGACGTTCTGACAAGAAACGAATGTCTAGAAATGTACCGTTTAGTCGTAAAATGAGTTTGATGATCTCCCACTTCGCTGTACGCACCTGTTTCGAGTATTCGGAGTCGGGTTCTCTTCTACATAGTCTTCTTCAGAGACGTCGTCCATGCCGTCAATCTGTCGAAACGTGCACCACGCCACGTATGCCGGTCCAGTTGGGGGTATTGGGTGGGAGCGGGGATGGAGATCGAAATCAAGCTTTAGGGACCTACACCTAAACTTCTACGCGACCTTTGGTAGTAACAAGGCGCCATGACAAACAAGTGCTACAAGTCCACGTGAACATTATTGCGGACTAGCTACACATCTACATGATTGATCTGAAGCTTTTGGATCGCATCTTCGACGCTGTTTGGCGCCATATCTGCGCTCACGAGCCATTTATGGGAATTATAAGTACACATCTGGTGCCACGTACTTGGAAAAACATACCAAGGATTTGTCGAATTCGTGTCAGTCTACTGACTGGTTTGATGCGGCCCACCACGAATTCCTTTCCTGTGCTAACCTCTTCATCTCAGAGTAGCACTTGCAACCTACGTCCTCAATTATTTGCTTGACGTATTCCAATCTCTGTCATCCTCTACAGTTTTTTGCCCTCTAGTACCATGGAAGTCATTCCCTATGTCTTAGCAGATGTCCTATCATCCTGTCCCTTCTCCTTATCAGTGTTTTCCACTTATTCCTTTCCTCTCCGATTCTGCGTAGAACCTCCTCATTCCTTACCTTATCAGTCCACCTAATTTTCAACATTCGTCTATAGCACCACATCTCAAATGCTTCGATTCTCTTCTGTTCCGGTTCTCCCACAGTCCATGTTTCACTACCATACAATGCTGTACTCCAGACGTACATCCTCAGAAATTTCTTCCTCAAATTAAGGCCGGTGTTTGATATTAGTACACTTCTCTTGGCCAGAAGTGCCTTTTTTTGCCATAGCGAGTCTGCTTTTGATGTCTTCCTTGCTCCGTCCGTCATTGGTTATTTTACTGCCTAGGTAGCAGAATTCCTTAACTTCACTGACTTCGTGACCATCAATGCTGATGTTAAGTTTCTCGCTGGTCTCATTTCTACTACTTCTCATTACCGTTACAAAGGCATAAAAATATGGTCATAATGTTTTGGCTCATCATTATGCATTCCATTCTATGTCTTCTCATACAGATTTGTCCTCTTCATTCCCTTGCACCCGTGGAGGTATTACCTCAGCTCTTAACACATATTCCGCCGTCCAGAGAACTTCCTCCAGCTAGTGGTTTCCACATATTGTGTTCCTCGATGATTCCGTGGACAACCTATGCATCTTTCTAATCCTAAGAGGAAGCTGCAAGGGTACGGAGACTTGTTTGCCACCTCTTTACAAATCACTTCCTGTTGCGAAATGTCTTCCAGCAACATCGACTCCATTGCCGGGGATAAGGAGCCGTAAATCATCTGAGAAACAACTTCCAATGTCATTTGGTGAGAAGTTTACGACGAATAAAGCTAGGAATAATGGTTGTGGAAATCGCTGCCTCTGTTGCGTTGTGAGGAGAGGCGACAACGTCCTCCGTGTCGGCTGAGTGTACCAGCGCTCTTCGTCGTCGTTTACATTCACGAAGTACGTGGAGCATAGATAAGAGTTCACTTGCTATCCTACCCTGCATCCTCCATCGGGCCTACCAGCTCCTATATGTGCCACCGCGTGTGAGCAATACAGGGCTATTACAAATGATTGAAGCGATTTCATAAATTCACTGTAGCTCCATTCATAGACATATGGTCACGACACACTACAGATACATAGAAAAACTCATTAAGTTTCGTTCGGCTGCAGCCGCATTTCAGGTTTCTGCCGCCAGAGCGCTCGAGAGCGCAGTGAGACAAAACAGCGACAGGGGCCGAGAAAGCGTATGTCGTGCTTGAAATGCACTCACATCAGTCAGTCATAACAGTGCAACGACACTTCAGGACGAAGTTCAACAAAGATCCACCAACTGCTAACTCCATTCGGCGATGGTATGCGCAGTTTAAAGCTTCTGGATGCCTCTGTAACGGGAAATCAACGGGTCGGCCTGCAGTGAGCGGAGAAACGGTTGAACGCGTGCGGGCAATTTTCACGCGTAGCCCGCGGAAAATTGGCTCATGCCACAACTGGAGACCGACAGCGCCGACTTCATCTTTCAACAGGATGGTGCTCCACCGCACTTCCATCATGATGTTCGACATTTCTTAAACAGGAGATTGGAAAACCGATGGATCGGTCGTGGTGGAGATCATGATCAGCAATTCATGTCATGGCCTCCACGCTCTCCCGACTTAACCCCATGCGATTTATTTCTGTGGGGTTATGTGAAAGATTCAGTGTTTAAACCTCCTCTACCAAGAAACGTGTCAGAACTGCGAGCTCGCATCAACGATGCTTTCGAACTCATTGATGGGGACACGCTGCGCCGAGTGTGGGAGGAACTTGATTATCGGCTTGAAGTCTGCTGAATCACTAAAGGGGCACATATCGAACATTTGTGAATGCCTAAAAAAACTTTTTGAGTTTTTGTATGTGTGTGCAAAGCATTGTGAAAACATCTCAAATAATAAAGTTATTGTAGAGCTGTGAAATCGCTTCAATCATTTGTAATAACCCTGTAGTGTGAGTCTTAGCACGGTAAATCGCCGTCTGTCATTCTGGTGATGGCGCCGTAACATCACAGTCCTGCACTACCTCGAAGTAGAAATCAAGCGTATGTCGGAGCCAGTCTGAGTGGTCTTGACCGTAGTGTTTCAGTGTTCGTCTCATGGCCGATTTGGAAGGTTGGCACAGTACAACAACTAGCGGATCGTCGTAGGATATGCACGGAGAGCACATTTCACACGAATGTCAAATGTCTCAATGACTTGGCAGCAATTCCGGGAAGCCAGTTGAGCAACATTTAACTTCACGGATTGCAGCTTCTCCAAAGTCAATGTCAACGACGGCTGATGGCACACATGTAAGCACAGTGGTCCACGAAGATGACAGGGCACAGTTCTGCATCCTGTATGCCAACGGCGAGAGCTCGTGGAACATAAATCCGATCACTGCGACTGGAAGAGTCACTCATGGAGTGTGTGAATCAAATGGCTCTGAGCACGATGCGACTTAACTTCTGAGGTCATCAGTCGCCTAGAACTTAGAACTAATTAAACCTAACTAGCCTAAGGACATCACACACATCCATGCCCGAGGCAGGATTCGAACCTGCGACCGTAGCGGTCGCTCGGTTCCAGACTGCAGCGCCTAGAACCGCACGGCCACTCCGGCCGGCTGTGTCAATCAAGGTCGATGGCAGTAAATATGCTTCCAAGTGTCCACCATTGGAAGGTCCTAGATTAGCGTCCCGATTATCGGACGCGAATTATGTCGTGGGAGGTGGTCTGTCGGTGCCAGGAAGTAACTGAAGTCATCCCTTAGCATTAAATGGTCGTGGCGGCCTTGCAAGAGCGGCGTGATCTCTTCAGCAAAGCAACATGAAAGTTTATGACTCGTGCTCATCCAGAAGGTGCGTAGATATTGATGAGCCTTATGCCCAGCACTTTGAGTGCCATTCTTCGATCCCTGAGGAGATATGAACGTTGTCCGCCACTGTTCCTTCCCGTAGAACTCTAGCGACGTCGCTGCCTGTGAGAGAGAGATGAGGGTGACGCTTGCGTTATAGCCGCATGTGCCTACGAAGCCGTTGACATATACTTCCTGGAGAAAGGCTATATCGTTCGCAGCAGCGTTCAGCATGTCCTTAAGCAGGGACGTTGATGAAATTGACCAAAAATGTAAATTTTCGATTTATATTTTATTTGTTAGTACAACTCATGGACAATAAGTTGCCAAAGTTTCAATGTCGAAATCGCATCCGAAGTGCCTGAAAATTAATTAAAAGTTTGACGTGGCCTCCCTGCCACGCGCACGTTTTGTAGCAGCACTTCAACACCAGCTCAGGGAACAACGATTCTGTGTATTACTTGCAACCAAACGTGTGCGGGATACATCTGGAAGGCCGTGATAGATACTCTTTGGTTTTATAGATCATCTTTGGCCTATCCTGCACTTCTCAAAAAGTGTGTTCATGGCAAAACCCCAAAATCCGAATGAGTCTCTAAAGTCACTCATATGGAAACGATGCCCTAAAAACACTTGTCAGAATTGCAACTTATGATGCAGTTACTGTATTTAATGATGGGAACGTCGGGAGGATGAAGGTTTTATGAAGTATGGGCTTCAAGACAGGAAATTTTACTCAAGACATCCCGAGAAAAATAGATTTACAGCGCGTCTCTGCAGCTGAAAAGTCAGTTGAAGACCTGGTAAAGGAAGGAAGGCCGACAACAAAAAACCAGAAGAGAAACCTTGAAGGTAAAGGCGGCCCAGAGTACAAATGAGGTGCCTTCTGAAGAAGTGACATAAGGAAAAAAATTTGATTGATCTTTAAATTGTGTTTCCTGAAAAGTTTATTTTTTAAAGTTTATGTACCTTTTCCTCAGATTCTGTGAATGCTAGAATTATGAAAGTTTGTACACATATTTCTGTAAACCTAATAAACGTTGTCTCAAGAGCAAATTTTGAAATTCTGATTGCACGCTGAGATATGGAGCAAAGTGCTTGGAATTTTGTATGAATTTAAAATTGTACTTCTGGAATTATAATTAAAAATTATGAAAATTCTCCTATTTTACCTATTCCAAAAATCTCATGAGAGAAACTTACAACATATAAAGAGATGAATTAGAGAAATTTTTGTAGAAATCTCTTGAATACTTTCTGAGAGAAAGGAATATACATTATTTTTTAAAATAAAACTTCAAATTTTATTAAAAAAAGTTGAATATGTATAATCAAAGGATTTTATATGTAAATGTCTCACTTTCATGTAAAGCGTGGTACAAAATTTCATTGCCATATCTCCAAAACTGTGGAATTGGTGCATTTTTTAAATAGTGTGTGTTTTTCATCAACGTTAAACAAGAATAACTTATTGCACGTCCATATGGTGCTGATGTTGATAGCCGCAGTCACCGACAGTGGCATGGATTCAACATAGGTGGAGTGAAATCCCTAGCGTGGATTCCGACATCATGGACGGTGAGTTTCTTCAAAATCGTCTACCCAGTTGCTATGAGGTACCGTCGACTGTCGATGAGATACCTCAGCTTTGGCTCATTGTGCAGACTCTGCTGCCACTACAGGCTACTGACCGGACGCGGGTGGTCTATCTCCATCAGATTCTGTCTTAGAGACACGTCGGAAGGACGGAAGCTATAGCCAATGCGATCTACGGACTGTGTCACCCTCCACCACCGTGGACTGTACAAAATCCTTTTCAAATTTCCGCAGCAGGCAGTCGTGCGACGGAGCACGCCGTTGTTTGAGGACGTGTGTTTCAGTATCCGAACGGGAGGGATCTCTTCGACCGCTCTGCTATGGGAAGACAGGCTAAGGTCACCATCACCCTTGCGTCATTGTCCATCTTCTCATCCATACGCTCCTGCAAGATCGACCGTTCATTGTCTTCTCAAAGGGGTGCACTCGTAGTGGATAGCTCCAGTACTTCTGACTCAACCATATTCGCCCTTTCAACATCATCTATTTGACGAGCGCGACGATGTTGAAGGGGGCAGCCATCCGTGGAAAGAGTGAGTAATTGAAGAGGGGTGACATGATCGCAGGAGGAGTCACAGCTTCATCTGCCGAAACTTGAGCAGTTCGCCGTTGTAGGCACGCTATCATGATGGGTCCTTCTTGGTCACAATCGGAGCAAGCATATGGCTGTTGTCGTACTAAATGAGCGTAATACAGCCAATTTTGATCTAGTTGAGGACTGGCTATGTTGTAAGAGTGGTCCATTTTTCGGCCACGTGGCTGACCTCTTGGCGATAAGTAGGTACTTTGAATGGAAGTTCAAAGACTCGTAGTGTACTGAAGCCGAGCCCTGTGTGATCGATGCTCCACTATGTTCCTTGGAGTGTTTGAATTTACGATTGCTCGCATTGCTCGTTTCCTCACTGGCTAAGCTGATGTAGACGACACTGCTGTTCATAGAGAGGTGGATACCGTTTATTAAAACGTTCAACTTCAAAAGCCTGGTATCTTGCATAGTCTGGTTGAAAGCTGATCTTATCTGTTGGAGGGTGTCATTTTATATCGGCTGTGATGGATTCTAAGCTAGCAGCGACGAAATGATGAACAACTCCACGCGTATGGTACCCTGTGGACGAAACGTAAACACAAAGTCCGCTTCGTTCCACTGCTAAAGGCAGACTATCCACTTTCGCTATGGGAGCGCCTCCACGACCGGCCCAAACTTCCTTATGTCACAGAGTTCATCATATCTGAAGGACAGGGTAGTTAGAAGATACAGACGCTGTGTAAGCACAGATATTGTAACCAATCATTAATGGTCCTTCGTGATACGGTACATCCTGAATAGTAGGGGAGAACGACTGCATCCTGCCTTATTCTTCCTGGAACTCGATAGTCTAGGGAAGGCAGGATTCGGTTACGATTGTGGACGGGGACGTAATCAGTTTCTATTGGTTGCGTTTTACAGTTACACACATTTATTTTTAAAACAGTAATTCCAGGCTCAAAAATAGATAAAAAATACCACACGTTATTAATAAGGGAATAAACAATTGTGTTAATAATAGTGTTTTCAGTGCATTACAACTTAGAAAATCACTGTAAAACACAGATACAGATAATGTTAAAAAAAGAACAAGTCAATGTGATCACGGCAGAAGGTCTTACACGCCAAGAACGGTAATAAATTAAGAATGTTTAAGAACTCGCTGTAATTACAACTTACAGGTATTAAACTATTAAAAAGTAAGTGGCCGCAAACACAGCAGAAGCTATCGGACGCCAGGAATGGCAGGAAATAAGGTTTTAAGGCTTAATGCTACAATACAAATATCGAATTACTTTTTCAAAGCAAAGAATCACAATCACGGCTGAAAGTAATACATGCCAGGAACGGCAATTATATAAAAAATTAGAAAGCTACTGAAAACAGCAAATACAAGCAAACGTTAAATAAAAAGACAAACAACTGAGCACCAATGGGGGGGGGAATAAGATGTGGGTAACCTTGTAACACAACCCTTACACTACTAGATTTATTCCAAAAGGCGAGCGGAACTACTAACTAGACATACATAACCGTTACTGTAGGCATTACGAGGTATGGCAATAAATAATACAATAATAAAACACAAGGACCAGCCACAGACGGTGCTCCAGGAATCGACCTCTGAGGAGGTCCGGTAACAAACAGTTTTGCGAGCGATGAGATAGACAGCCAAGAGTTGCATTCACATCACAAGATGGTAACTCAAACTAGTGGCAGTCTAACGAATGACTAATGATATTATTGCTGAAGCTACCTGACGTCCAATAAACCAAATGCAAGAATGGAACAATACGGCAAAGCCAGAACCGGCGGATTGCACTACACCCCGAGAATACTGTGCTCAGATCACCCGGAACGAGGAAGGAATCACTGCCACCAGAGCAGAAGAATCACAAATGGCCTACAATCAAGAAAGCGGTCCAAACTACACGTCTTACCAGACAGCAGCGGCAAGGCGACGAAATGTACACTCCTGTTGCATACACGAACCCCTAGGGTAGGTAACTGGGGCGTTAGCGGCCACCAGGTAGGAAAATTACAGCTGGTTAAACTTAACAAATTGTAACAAGCTGAGCACAGTAAACAGTAATACGAAGTCGAGGGAAGCTAATCAGCTCCGCTTTCCCCAAGCACTCCACTCGCTGCTCTTCGATTTAGCGACGCTACCAGCAGCAACATGAACCCAAGTCACTGGAGAATCGCGAGATGTCACAATGGTGGAGGTTTCTCTGCTTGAATTGAAATGTACTCACCTTGAAGCCTGCAGGATCTGGTTTATGACGAGGTTGTGCACCCTCGTGACCACAGCCCTTCCATCGGGCAGCCCATGCGCACCGCCAGCGGTCCCAGCATGTTCGCGCACTGCTCGGACCTGGCTCCTCCTGTGTCCCCAACCGAACTGCCACACTCACACGACACGGAAAAACAACGACGTCGCCCCAAAGATGGGGCAACAGTTACTAAATATCGATAACCGCCGCTGCTGCCACTAGCGGAGAGACAACGCTTGCGAAACGCATGGCGCCAGTTAAGATAAGAAAAAGACAAACAACCGCAACCATGCCAACTAAACGATCCCGTGTGACCTCCAACAGGGGGCGGAAACCCAGAAGCAGCACGAACTTAAGCAGCGTCACGGCTCGCTCCTTTTAATCCGAGCTCTTTCCTCTTAGTCGTGTATTCTTATCGCTCCCTCTTCACTTTTGTATATAATGCGTATTACCTGTCTTGCCCTACAGCTTATACTTATTTTCCTGAAACTTGCAAACACCTTACGCCATATTACGTTGCCGAAAGCTGTTTTGGGTCAGCAGAGCCAGTAATGGAATATAGAAAATGTAACAGTATAACCGTCAAGTGTATTTTATATTTAGTAGTCGCTTCTCAGCAACCACACCTTAATGCATCATTGTTCTACATTCGTTGAGGACGATTCGGAATCGTACTAAAGTGTTTCGCATGGACGGAAACTTAGCCGATTACATCTATGTACTAAACTTTCGTATGACCTCTTTCTGTATGCCTAAATACGGAGGAAGAATACCAGAAGACACGATGAAATCATTCGGTATCATCACTGTGAAGACTCAGCTTCGGAGCTCTTTGTTGGCACACTTTCTTCTGCTGGGAAATTTCTGCGTGCTATGCAAAACTGCGTAGCAAATGCTGACAATGTGTTTCAAAGCTCTACTTCAAAGCGTACCACAGAAACAGCTTTAAGAACGTAGACATTTTGAGTATGAAAGGAATTTGCACTAACGGTGTAATGCTACAAAGCGTGCTTTTGACAACGAACACGCGAGTCGTATCGTCGGTATTCGCTGTTTGTGTGGTTGCGTTCTGTTAATAATGGCTTTAATACCGTGTAGTAACCGCAATCGAGCGTGCCCACCTGTGTTTCAATAAACTGATGGATTTCTGCGGCCTTTGTATACAGTGGCGGAAATACTGCATTGTGTTCACACGTGACGCAAGCTATGTGTTGACTTATTACAGGAAGTGTCAGGCAGATGGTGTTTTATAAATTCCGTAGCTTTTATTTTTGTCGAGACGTTTAGTATCCTACAGCCCAACTACCGTAATTCCAGGAGCCACAAGAATTTGAGTTTCAATGTTACATACAATAATTTCAACGGCTCTGGTAATCTGCTCATTAAGAGGTATAATCTTATCCACAGGACATGTGGCCTGTAACTGAAAAAGTGTCACGATGATCTGTCCATCGGCAAATGATTTCGTCGTAGTCCCCCATTCGGATCTCCGGCAGGGGATTGCCAAGAGTGAGGAGACCATGAGAAAAATATTGAATAATCAACGCAAGGATAATCTTCTACTAGGCTGGGCGTGGAATGTCCCAAGTTTAAATGTGACAGAGAAGCTAGAAATCCGGAAAAGTGAAACGCTAAGCTCAGACTAGATAGTGGGAGTCAGTCAAGTGAAATGGAAAGAAAACAAGGGCTCATGGACATGTGAGTATAGAGTAATACCAACAGCAGCAGAGAATGGTATGACAGGAGTAGGGTACGTTTTGAATAGGAAAGTAGGGCAGAGAGTGAGTAACTGCAGACACTAGGGCTCATCTCATCAGAAGCAAGCCAACATCGATAATGATAGTTCACTTATACATGCAAGCTGAAGATGACGAGATAGAGAAAATATATACGGATACCGAACGGGGAATCCAGGGAAAAGAACACACAATAGTCAATGGGAACTGGAATGCGCTTGTAGGGGAAAGAGTGGAAGAAAGAGTTACAGGAGAACGTGGATTTGGTACCAGGAATGAGGGAGGAGAAAGACTAATTGCGTTCTGCAATAAATTTCAGCTAGTAATAGCGAACAATCAGTTCAAGAATCACAAGAGGAGGAGGTTTAGTTGGGAAAGGCTGGGAGATACGACAAGACTTCATTTACATTACATCATGGTCAGGTAGAGATTCCGAAATCAGATACTGTATTGTAAGGTGCACGTCGGAGCAGATATAGACTCCGTTAACACTGTAGTATTTCTGAACAGCGGGATGAAGTTTAAGAGATTAGTAAGGAAGAATCAATATACAAAGAAATGGGATACGGAAGTATTAAGCAGTGATGAGATACATTTCAAGTTCTCTAATGCTATAGATACTGCAATAAGGAATAGCTCAGTATGCAATACAGTTGAAGAGGAATGGAGATATCTAAAAAGCAAATCACAGAAACTGGAAAGGAAAGCACAGGTACAGAGAAGGTATCTGCGAAGAAACTATGGGTAAAAGAAGAAATACTTTAGTTGTTCGATGAAAGAAGGAAGCACAAAAACATTCAGAGAAATCCAAGAATAAATAAATACAAGTCGAAAAGGAAATTATTGATGGAAGGACTGACACAGCATATAGATGAGTCGAAACTACCTTCGGTAAAATTAAAGGCAAGGGTGGTAACATACAGAGTGCAAGTGTTAAAAGCAGAGGACGGAGCGGATAGGTGTAAAACAGTACATTGAAGGCCTCTGTGAGGGGCAATATTTGTCTGTTGTGATAGAAGAAGAAACAAGAGTCAATTTAGAAGAGATATGGGATCCAGTATTATAATTACAGTTCCAGAAAACTTTAGAGGACTTAACATAACACAGGGATGAAGGGGTAGGTAACATTCCATCAGAGTTTCTAAAATAATTCTGGGAAATGGCAACTTAACAGCTCATGCATCCAATTTGCTGACAAGAATGATATGCAGACGAACGGTAAAGGAAAGTGAGGATATGTTAGATGACGATCAGTTTGGCTTTAGAAAAGGTAAAAGCACCAGAGGGGCAATTCTGACATTGCGGTTGATAAAGGATGCAAGAGTAAAGAGAAGTCGAGACACATTCATATAGTTTGTCGACATGGGAAAAGCGTTAAACCAAGTCAAATGTTGTTAGATATTCAAAATCCCGAGGAAAATATCGATAAGCTATAGGAACAGACGGATGATGTATGACATGTACAGGGGCAAAGACGGAATAATAAGAGTGGAAGACCAAGAACGAAGTGCCCGGTTTAAAAAGCGTATAAGACAGGGCATGTAAGACAGCGATGTAATCTTTGGCCCATATTCTTCTATCCATACATCAAAGAAGCCATACTGCAAATAAAAGAAATATTGGGGAGTGGAATTAAAAGTCAATGATACGATTCGCTGATAACATTGCTATCCTCAGTGAAACTGAAGGCGGTGGTCATAAAGTAAATGAAGTTAAGGAATTATTCTACCTAGGCAACAAAGTAACCGACGACGGACGGAGCGAGACGGACATCAAAAGCAAATTATGACTAGCAAAGAGGGCATTTCAGACAAAGATAAGTCTACTCGAGTCAATCATAGATCTTAATTTGAGGAAAAAGTTTCTCAGAATGTACGTTTGAAGCACATCATTGTGTGGTAGTGAAACATGGACTATGGGGAAGCCGGAACAGAAAAGCATCTGAGCTATTGAGACGTGATGCTACAGACGAATGTTGAAATTTAAGTTGATTGATAAGGTAAGGAATGAGGAGGTTCTGCGGAGAATCGGAGAGGAAAGGAAACTGTGGAAAACACTGACAAGAAAAAGGGACAAGATGATCTGTTAAGATGTGAGGGAATAACTTCCATGGTACTAGAGGGAGCTGCAGAGGATAAAAACTGTAGAGGAAGACAGAGATTGGAATAAATCTGGAAAGTAATTGGAAGATGAAACGGTTGACACAGGAGAGGTTCAAATGCCTCTGAGCACTATGGGACTTAACATATGAGGTCATCAGTCCCCTAGAACTCAGAACTACTTAAACCTAACCAACCTAAAGACATCACACACATCCATGCCCATGGCAGGATTCGAACCTTTGACCGTAGCAGTCACGCGGTTCCGGACTGAATTGCCTAGAACCGCTCGTCCACAGCGGCCGGCTGGCACAGGAGAGGGATTCGTGGCAGATGGCATAGAGATTAGTGACTCAAAAACTATGATATCTTTGCGGAGGTTGTAACAGTAAGACAAGGATTAAAATGAATAGGTCTGTATTCTTCTCGAGCTATAGCAAGTCACGGAGCACAAATTTCGCAGATTATATTCGTACAGTATTTGAGAACAAGAGAATTACAGAAAATTTTTAATGTAATTTGAAGCTTTTTTGAATTTTTTCTCGATTATATGTTTAATGTCAAATAGTTGACACCTTAGCTCATTTGTAAAGCAGTAAAAATTTTGAAACTTTTTTATAAACGACAATTCAGATATGTAGGAAATCCGGTATTTACTGACTTTTAATACTTGTTTTTTATAAGAAAGTATAATAATATAAGACAAATTATTGAAATACCAGTGAAGTTTATTGTCACTAAGAACATAAGCTTAGGTCAGGTGAGTAGAGGGTTATAAATACAAAATGAGGTGGTAGTAAATCTAACAATGAACACGAAAATGGTAACAATAAGGGAGCTACTACTGACAGCATACTGAACGCATTATTGATGCTAAGATAGACGTGAAGTCAACACACACCATAGTAGTAGCAGAGATGAAGAAACTCAAAAAAATGTATGATACATAAAATGTTATTCAGCAAGTTCAGAGACAGAGAATTTTATTTGTGATTGGGGAGTGTAATTGGATAGTAGGAAAAGGAAGAGTGGGAAAACAATATCACCTGGTAAAATGTTGCACGGAGCTTAACTTGAACATCTCCAACATTTTGTTTCCGAATCATGAAATAGGCCTGATGACATTGAAATTTTTCAGAGTTGTTACATAATGGTATGATTTAGGAACCATATTTTAAACTGCAAGACATCTCCAGCGACAAATGTGGACTCTGAGCACAATTTGTTGGTTACATACTCTAAACGAAAGGCGAAGAAATTACAAAAAGGTAGGAAATCAAGGGGAAAGGCCTTTATAAGTTCAAAGAACGGAAGGTTGTTGAAAGGTTCAAAGGGAGAATTACGCAACGATTGACTCAAACACGGGAAAGAAATACGGTGGTAGAGTTACTCTGAGAGATCTGAGAGTGTAGTCAGCAGAGTATCACATAGGTAAACAGGGGAAAGGATTACATTATAAGATTAATGAGTAACTTTGAGAGATCTGATAGTGTAGTCAGCAGCAGCAATTAGGTAAACCGAGGAAATGATTACAGTTTAAGAGGAATGAGTTACTTAGTGAGATCTGATAACGTATTCAGCAGTGGATCACATAGATAAAAAGATAAGGACAGATAGAAATTTTTGGGTATTCCAGGAGACATTAAATTTCACTGATGAAACAAGAAAGTGTAGCAGGTGAAAGGAAACACGAACATCAACAAATGTGAGTGACGGGAAGTGTAAAATCAGGTTACGCGGGAGGTGTGCCAGAGATAAATCCCTGCAGTCGCGCTTTCCTCTGTGTCCTCGGTGGCTCATTAGCCGGCACGGTAGCTCAGCGTGTTCGGTCAGAGAGCCGGTTGGCCTCTGTAATAAAAAAACTGAGTGGAAGGATCAACCACCGAACTTCAACAGGATGTCCTGCGACGTCCGCAACGACCAAACACAACGATCAATAATGAACAATAAGAAAAAAAAATGGATAGAACGTCTGCCATGTAAGCAGGAGATCCCGGGTTCGAGTCCCGGTCGAGGCACACATTTTCATCTGTCCCCGTTGACGTATGTCAACGCCTGTAAGAAGCTAAGGGTGTTCATTTCATTGTAATTTCATTCTAACGAGCTGCATGGTCACCGATGGTATCTGTTCTTTCGAATATGTCCGGAAGAACAGATACCATCTTACAAGGGAATGGTCAGACTTGTCATGTCGAAACCTGTGTTGCTTTTTTTACCACTGTGAGTTAACATTGCAAGAAGTCTGTATGCAGAATTTTAGCTGCTGACATGACCTGGAAGTCTGTAAACAATTTTATGAAGTAAGACATTATTGTCGCATGGTTTCCGCGCTTATAACTGCCTCTTGTACAGCCCTGACCTCTCTCGCTACGTTATACCAACGCCATCTAGGGACAAGGTGGCGTTAGCTACGCGCCGCTCTCTCGCCACAGCAGTGAGAGAGCTGATTCCCCCAGTGAAAGCGATCGTATGATAATTAAACGTTCGTTGACAAATATGGCTGATATGTTATCTACAACATTCTTTCCAAATAGCTATGAAATAGACACAAATAAATATACGGTTTAGAACACGCCCAAATTTTATTTCTTGTGATTACCGCAAAAATGCGAAATATTGATACAATGTTCAAAACATAGGTTTTTTGTGCACCAAGAACATACAAGCGAAGACTACATATGGCAGCAATGCGAATCACAGACGTTGTTAAATGTCCGTAGACAAAACTTGGCTGGTGTTAGGAATGAATCAGGCCTAGTATCAGTATATTTCGACGAGTGCCACACATATTTAATCAAATTCTGACACCGTGGGGAGGAAAATTGATAATGTACTACTGACTGCAGCTTGAGAATATTGTCACGGTGATAGACAGGAAATTGCAATGATCTGCACACAATTATCAGGCCTAGTATCAGTATATTTCGACGAGTGCCACACATATTTAATCAAATTCTGAAACCGTGGGGAGGAAAATTGATAATGTACTACTGACTGCTGCTTGAGAATATTGTCACGGTGATAGACAGGAAATTGCAATGATCTGCACACAATAATTTTCTGTTAGTTTTCTGCAAAATGCCTTCCACTGACGGAAAAATTCTCTGTCTAAAGGTTGAATTACGTTCGTCGTGCCGGGTGGAATCTGAAGCATTTCTACTTCTTTGCCAGGGTGGGCTCGAAGTACAGCTTTTAATGAATCAGACCTTTTATGACCTGACCACGAATCTAGAAGGAGAAGAGATTTGCTCCCGCAGAACGGAAGAAAAGCATGACGCATGAAAAGTGTAACATTTTCATTTCCCATTTTTCCAGACTTCGATGCGTCTACCACAAGATTGTTTGCGTAGAACATTGTTCTTTTGACACGTGGTCCAAAACGTCCAGTTGGTTCTTGAAGACACGCATATAGTTTAGGCAGCAATGAACCATCCAGACTAATTATGGGCATTGTAGTATATGAATGGGTGAGTGCAGTCGTGGACTGCGCAATCGCCTCAATATGTTTTTCCCCTTTGAATGACAGTGTTCTTTCCGCACGCATTTCTTTTTGAAAACCTGACTGACCTGCATTGTACACGTACGACTCACTAAAACTAGCGATCTCGTTTTTTGCATTCGTAAGAAAAGCTCGATACAAATTTTGTTATTTTTCTTGCCACAATTTTATGTGATCTTTTGAAGCGACTAATCAACTTCGAGAAGCTGTAAATTCTTTAGCGCCTATCGCGTTGGCAATCTCTAACGCCCAATCACGCAAAGTTGTATCGCTGACAATAAATTACTGTTGTCTGGCATCGGTAAATAGCTCAAAAAGTCGTGCATTTATCTCCGTCGCAATTTCCAGTCGACTCTTACGTCGTCCAGCGACTTCCTTTCTCCATCTATACAATTCACGTTCAGAACGGACAAAGCGATACTTATTTTGAGCAGTACAGACACGTAGGCGTTTCTTACCACTTTCGTTCAACCAATACGTCACCGCTTTTTCTTTGTCTGATAAGGTAATTGTAGTTACTGGATTTACTTTCGGAGATAATTGACGATAGTACGTGGCACTATCACTCGAAGAGTCTTCAAGAGTGCAACTTTCGTCGGTGTCTTCGCCGTCTGTAGATTCACAGTCTGCAATATCGAGTGTTTCAGTTGTTTATAGCCACATGTCTGCGCCATTTACATGCTCGTCTAGAAGTTTAACAACCATGTCGCACAACACATAGTCTTCACGCGTGCTAAAAAAAGCAATACATGTTTCGGCATGACAAGTCTGACCATTCCCTTATTAGTATATACACTCCTGGGAATTGAAATAAGAACACCGTGAATTCATTGTCCCAGGAAGGGGAAACTTTATTGACACATTCCTGGGGTCAGATACATCACATGATCACACTGACAGAACCACAGGCACATAGACACAGGCAACACAGCATGCACAATGTCGGCACTAGTACAGTGTATATCCACCTTTCGCAGCAATGCAGGCTGCTATTCTCCCATGGAGACGATCGTAGAGATGCTGGATGTAGTCCTGTGGAACGGCTTGCCATGCCATTTCCACCTGGCGCCTCAGTTGGACCAGCGTTCGTGCTGGACGTGCAGACCGCGTGAGACGACGCTTCATCCAGTCCCAAACATGCTCAATGGGGGCAGATCCGGAGATCTTGCTGGCCAGGGTAGTTGACTTACACCTTCTAGAGCACGTTGGGTGGCACGGGATACATGCGGACGTGCATTGTCCTGTTGGAACAGCAAGTTCCCTTGCCGGTCTAGGAATGGTAGAACGATGGGTTCGATGACGGTTTGGATCTACCGTGCACTATTCAGTGTCCCCTCGACGATCACCAGTGGTGTACGGCCAGTGCAGGAGATCGCTCCCCACACCATGATGCCGGGTGTTGGCCCTGTGTGCTTCGGTCGTATGCAGTCCAGATTGTGGCGCTCAACTGCACGGCGCCAAACACGCATACGACCATCATTGGCACCAAGGCAGAAGCGACTCTCATCGCTGAAGACGACACGCCTCCATTCGTCCCTCCATTCACGCCTGTCGCGACACCACTGGAGGCGGGCTGCACGATGTTGGGGCGTGAGCGGAAGACGGCCTAACGGTGTGCGGGACCGTAGCCCAGCTTCATGGAGACGGTTGCGAATGGTCCTCGCCGATACCCCAGGAGCAACAGTGTCCCTAATTTGCTGGGAAGTGGCGGTGCGGTCCCCTACGGCACTGCGTAGGATCCTACGGTCTTGGCGTGCATCCGTGAGTCGCTGCGGTCCGGTCCCAGGTCGACGGGCACGTGCATCTTCCGCCGACCACTGGCGACAACATCGATGTACTGTGGAGACCTCACGCCCCACGTGTTGAGCAATTCGGCGGTACGTCCATCCGGCCTCCCGCATGCCCACTATACGCCCTCGCTCAAAGTCCGTCAACTGCACATACGGTTCACGTCCACGCTGTCGCGGCGTGCTACCAGTGTTAAAGACTGCGATGGAGCTCCGTATGCCACGGCAAACTGGCTGACACTGACGGCGGCGGTGCACAAATGCTGCGCAGCTAGCGCCATTCGACGGCCAACACCGCGGTTCCTGGTGTGTCCGCTGTGCCGTGCGTGTGATCATTGCTTGTACAGCCCTCTCGCAGTGTCCGGAGCAAGTATGGTGGGTCTGACACACCGGTGTCAATGTGTTCTTTTTTCCATTTCCAGGAGTGTATATAGTTAAGGCTCACCGGCCACGTGACCATTTTCTTCTTCTGTGCGGATGCACAAACAGTGCGCGAACTCTAACGGGAATCGGCAACGCGCCGCGAGTAATGAGTATAACAGGCGGGGGCACTACGAATGTAGTGTGGGACAATACGTTGAGAATGTGGGTTTCGCGGGAGGCGTGCCAGAGATAAATCCCTGCAGCCGCACTATTCTCTGTTTCCTCGGGGGCTCAGATGGAGAGAGCGTCTGTCATGTAAGGAGGAGATCCCGGGTTCGAGTCCCGATCGGGGCACACATTTTCATCTGTCCCCGTTGACGTATGTCAACGCCTGTGAACAGGTAAGCGTGTTCCTTTCATTGTAGTTTCATTCTAACAGCTGCATGTCAACGCCTGTAAGAAGCTAAGGCTGTTGATTTCATTGTAATTTCATTCTAACGAGCTGCATGGTCACCGATGGAATCTGTTCTTTCGGACATGTCCGAAAGAACAGATACCATCTTCGTATATATAAAGTTTCACAGTAACAGGTAAATTGTGGCTGATGAATTGGGCTTCATATTGGGCCAACTACTCGACTCATTGCGTCTCTCGTTCACCAAACTGTCGAAAAGGTGGTATAACAGCTGTAGTAGGAGGTGCTTGTTCTGTCGGGCACGCAGCCTTGGCCAGTAGCTGCTGCACCGTGTTGAGTAATGTGAAGATTTGTTGAGTCTGGATCTGAAGTATCTGCATTAGCTGTATTTCATCTAACGCTTGCGGTTGCGGCGCCTGAGCAGGCGTGGGGAGATGTGACATGGGGGGGGGGGGGGGGGGCGGCGGGAGGACATCTTTGAAGACACACATTCAACAAAAAGGCAAATATTACGTATAAGGAAAATCGCAGAGGGAAACCAAGAGATGAATACACTAAGCAGATTCAGAAGGATGTAGGTTGCATTAGGTTCTTTGAGATGAAGAAGCTTGCACAGGATAGTGTAGCATGGAGAGCTGCATCAAACCAGTCTCTGGACTGAAGACCACAACAACAAAAATGTACAAAGAAATTTTCTGCAACGCCTACCTGAAAACACTGATTAGCAAAAACGACAAGAAACTTTGGAAGCAATATGCGCCCCCGGAAGGTAAAGACAAGAAAAAATTAAGGCGCCTGCAAAATATGTCCGTGGCCGTCGGCACGGGGTTTGCTTGTAACACATGTCGACACTGAACGGGTGTCTATTTATCAACATTGACAAAGAAGTTGGTTACTTTACAAGCAACAGTTTCACTACGACTCCAGTAATTCAAGTTATAGTAACATCAGTTCAGCAACAACCACCTTCTACTTCCGCTATGACGAAACCACTGATTATTCTATAGCGTACTGAAGAGTGTTATTAACTTAAGAATAAATAGATCGTACTGGCCGTAAGATAAAGTTCCTACATTGACTAGTGGACCCGTTTATTCTAAGGTGGCGCTACCCGGTAACATAATTTTGACTTTCGTTTATTGAGGAGATTAGCCGCTCTCTTCCCTTACAAATATCAGTGAGGGTCAAATAATTCTTTAAGATACGGGTACAACCTCAGTTGGAACTATTCACTTATCAACTTACTAACGATATTCAGCGTTGATAAACCGTTTTCGCCGGAGTGCATATACCTTAGAATCTAGTGTGAATTAAAGACAGCAAGCGTACAGCCCTGACTAAAAACACCGTGCGTAACAACTGAAACGTCCCCTTAGAACAATTTATACATGACTGTGATTAAACTGACACACAATATTTTTTGCGCAACGCAATCTGACTTTCAGAAATCCGTACAAAGGAATGGCCCTGATTAACATTGACCTGTACCTTTCACAAATCACTTACCTCACAAAAATCTTCGTTACTCGAACTACTGCAATGCAGCGAGCGCCACTACTGCCAGCTAAATAAAAGATTCAAACAACGGAAGGCACTAACTACTAGTAGGCATAGTTAGCAAATGAAAGATTTTAATAGAGAACAAACAATGTATTTACCTAAATAATCATAATATATATAGCAGTTCATTCCATCCAGTATTACAAATTTCAAAACTACGCCATCTCTCTCCCCCACATCCACCACTGCTGGCGGCTCACCTCCAACTGCGCAACGCTACGCGCTGTTCACATCCAGCTGCCGCTGCCAAACACTTATGTAAGTAGGCTGTTTATGTTTTCTTATTGGCAACGTTACGTAGCGCTCTGTATGAAAATCACTGGCTGTGCTCTGTGCAGTCTGTGGCTAGTTTGCATTGTTGTCTGCCATTGTAGTGTTTGGCAGCGGCAGCTGGATGTGAACAGCGCGTAGCGTTGCGCAGTTGGAGGTGACCCGCCAGTAGTGGTGGATGTGGGGAGAGAGATGGCGGAGTTTTGAAATTTGTAATACTGGATGGCATGAACTGCTATATATATTATGATTATTAAGGTAAATACATTGTTTGTTCTCTCTTAAAATCTTTCATTCGCTTACTATGCCTATCAGTAGTTAGTGCCTTCCGTAGTTTGAATCTTTTATTTAGCTGGCAGTAGTGGCGCTCGCTGCATTGCAGTAGTTCGAGTAACGAAGATTTTTGTGAGGTAAGTGATTTGTGAAAGGTACAGGTTAATGTTAATCAGGGCCATTCCTTTGTGCGGATTTCTGAAAGTCAGATTGCGTTGCGCTAAAAATATTGTGTGTCACTTTAAGCACAGTCATGTATAAATTGTTCTAAGGGGACGTTTCATATGTCGACCCTTAGCCGAGGATATCTCACTGAAATCTTCTGATTTTTTTCTTGTAGTTTGTGTAATTAGTGTAGCTATTGTTTATTGCTAGCGCGTAATTATAGAGAGAATTTCCTTTGTAGTTGCAGTCTTTCATTGTTGTACAGTAAAACGGGTGTGGCACGCATATAGATTTGCACCAAGTATTTCGCAGCTGCAATTAACTAGATATTATTTTCAATGCTATGTTAATGTGTTCTCTTATTTTTGCTCTTCAAATTGTGCTTTTCTGTGTTCTCATGTGAAATTTGTGACGATAATAATGTGTGAAAAACGTAATACTAGGCTCCAAAGTAAACTGAGAAATGACAGTGAAGACGAAAGCAGTGTGTTAGCGCCACCATGTAATGAATTAACTAATACTCAAAGTAGTAATTTGGTAACTGTGCATAGGGAAATGGAGCGGGCGTCAAATAATGGAGTAGACAGTGAAACAGGTAGTGAACAGGGAAGCATTATCGATCGATCGGTCGGCAACAGCTCGCCTCCGGAATCGGGAATAAGAGAACAAAATATTGCAAATACTGTAGACTCAGGTTTTGGGTTCTCACCGTTTTCTCAAATGAGTCAAGACACATTTTCCGCTTGTCAAAATGTGAATGTTGCCGGTGCAAATTCACTGCCGAAAAGCACTGAGGAACATGTTTCAGACACCAGTGCATTGTTATTACAATTAATGCAACAAATGGGACAAAAGCTTCAAAAGTTAGACACAATGGAACAACACCAGAGACAAACACAGCAACAGTTAGACACAATGGAACAAAATCTTCAAAAGTTAGACACGATGGAAGAAAATCTTCAAAAGTTAGACACAATGGAACAAAATCTTCGGAAGTTAGACACCACACTTGAACAAACACGTGAAGATTTTACTACTGAATTACATAACATTGAATCGAAATGTCAATGACGCAAAAACACAACTTTGTGAGCATTTTCAACCTATTTTTTTGCGGCATGAAAATGCATTACAGAATCACGAAGCAGCCATAAAAGAACTGCAAACCATTGTTCATGAAAATCATGAGACTTTGTTGGCTGAAATTGACTCAGTTGCATCTACCGATTCGGTTACACATCTTGCAAAAACTCAGTAAATCTTAAAGGACACAATAGATTCGATTTCAACACAAATGGACACTCTGAAACTTGGTTCAGAAAAACAAACTGAGGAAATGTGTTCACTATCGGAGAGAGTAGCTGAACTTTCGGTTCAGGTCACTAACTTATCTACAAAGGTAGATGATGATCTGAATGACACAAGACCCGTAGCCTTCACTGACACAGAAGAGTATGAACAAATTAGAAAATTCAAACAAAATCAAAATCAAATCAATACACAGTACAAAAGAGAAATTCGGGAAGCACAAGATCAGCTGACACAGGTAATACAAGAATTACGTATTTCAGAGGACACTCGCGCCCCAATACGGGAAGAGGGACATAGAAATACGGAACAGCCACAAAATAATAACACAGGGCATTTCGGAAGTTATGAAAGAAATTGGCAATGTGCACCGAATTTTGAGATGGAACCGCCGACACGACGTAACAATGACCGACGTGCGACTCGCCGACACGATGATGTTGACTATAAGCTGTTCATTACTACACGTAAATTCAAAACATTTAAGAATTCTGGCAACGACATTCATCCACAGCATGGCTTCATCAATTTTATCATTTTTTTCTTCCCAACTGGTCATTAGAACACAGATTAGAATTTATGTGTGGCTATCTAGAGAATGAACCAGCTGTAAGAATGCGATCGGTCATTCACGATTGTCACAGTCAAGGAGAATTTTATCATGCCTTCCTCTCAGCATATTGGTCTCATGCTACACAAGACCGAGTAAAACATAACATCATAATGATAAAACATTTCGAACAATCTGAATTTTCCAGTCTTGTGAAATATTTTGAAGACATGTTGCAAAGAATCAGTACCTGTCCAACCCATACAGCCCCTCAGAACTCATCCGCATTTGCTTAATCAAAATACCTGAACATTTACGGCATATTATTTTGGCAGGACGTTGCAAAGACGACATTGAAGCTTTTCAAGGACTCTTACAAGAATTAGAAATCGACACTGACAATCGCGGAACACGAAAACAGGAACACAACTATTACAGGTCACATCCGACGCAATTCTGCATTGAAAGAAATAATAAATGGACGCGACAAGGCTATTCTCAAAACACAAATCGTGACCAAAACAGACACCACCTGTATGACAACCGTTGGCAGAGTAGTAATAATTACAGGGAAAGATCACCTCTCCGCGGTAATGACTATCACAGAGACAATCAGAGAAACAGACAATATGGGAACCAAAATAATTATTATCAAGGGAGACAGAATAACTTTAGACGCAACGGTCCAGCGCGCAGTTATGACTCAGGGAGATATTCTCCACCACGTGACAGACAAGAAAGAAACTATGGAATCTACCAACATGACGACAGACGATATGATCGTAACGACAGACCTTAACTGCATCAGAACTGGCGGGATTTAAACAGGGCAGGGCCCTCTCGTCACGGTGAATTTGTAGAAGTTAGGTCTCCAAATCTCAATAACGATGCGCGCCAACAAAGAGACAATAGGCAATGACTCGCACCGCAGGCAGCCACTTGCGCCCGCTGGCTCAGGGAAAAATAACATTGACGCTAACCTTGAGCAAAATTCCAGTATTCGTTACTGACATATACCACATGATAATTGCGTTAAAGTTGAAACTCTGCGTACTAGGAGGAGTAAAGGTTTACACCACATTTCACATGTAAAACCGTTTTTTTGTGAGATAATCTGCTTTTTAACTTTGTCTTTGCCATAAACCATTTCACTTCACGTTACTAGTATGCTTTAGAAACTGTTATCATGCAACAATGTTTGAAGTTAAATATCCAGTCAAGAACCAAGAGAACTTATTTAAAAAGGAATTACGAATGCATTGTTATTGCGAACAGACGACACAGTGTTATTGTGTGTGTACATTCTTGCTTGTTAGTTGCACGATTACGTAATGACTATAAGGCTCACACACTTAGAACATTTACCAGTACTGCTAATGAGATTTTAATGCAACATTTTGGTGTACTTGAAAATACATTCTGAATTAAAGTACTTTCTGAGAGATACCAGATGACACAGTGCTTAGTTTATGTGACAGCTACACGATTATATCACGACGTTACTAATGAGTGACAATTTACAATGTTGCTTTTGCGGTGTTTCTGTTTCATATCTGCACAGTTTTTCTGTATTATTCTGGAAAGTAAAACATGTTTTAGTAGTAACTTTTGTGGTATAGCTACAAGGAGACAGCCTTTTCCGTAGCCTACAAGGAGACAGGCTGTTCCGTAGCACAACATTACGTTACAGCACAGTACTTTCTTCATCACGGCAATAAGCGTAATAACTAAGATATCTATACGCAAAGCATTTCACTTTTGTTTATCATGAGGTAAGTACATTGACTTCTGCAGAACTTAGCTTTCAGAGGACAATAACTACGACACTTCCAAAGAGATTATCTTACAGCAAGACGCACATTTAGCGCTACTGTACACGTATTTGAGTGATTCATTTTGTACTTAAATCATTTATTTTTAAAGATATTTGAAGTACAATGATACAAAGGTTTTCCGTAATACATTTCATTCCATTGTTGTAATCTGTAGCACCTGAGGGTATAATTACATTAATCCTCAGGGGGGTACACGCCTACTTTGTGTACCATGTGTTTGGCAAGCACAAGGAGCCCTAGCTAATATGGTATTTGCTTATACAACTTTACACATCGGTACAATATTTCTCTAACACATAATTACACAGCTATCTGATCATTTAACTGAGAGAGACAAACATTTATTTTACTACATCAGTGCCAGATGTTTATGTAATTACACCATTGGGTAGCTTCACACTTAAGAAATTGTATTTTGTCTGTACTTTGTGAACTCTTCATATTTTTTCGGACCCATTGTGATATTATGAGAGCTTTGAATGATATATTAGGTATGGGATCACGATTTTTAAAGTACGTTTGAGGTAGATGACACTATTGAAATGAGCAGAGAATTTTCTTTAGGTTTCGAAATTATTGCAGAAAGCTACGACGTTTTTGAGATTTGACTGATGTGTTATGATGCTATTTTTACGACAACGATGTGTTTTATGCTGTTGAGGTATGTTTATGATTAATGAGATGATGCTATATGAGGTATTTGATTATGCCACATATTTATTATGATGAAATATTGAAGAAGTGTTGACGAATAAGGTAAGGAATAATGAGTAGTGGTTAGGAACTCTGACTTGTTATAAAGGATGTTGGAAACCAAGAATCGTACTTTAAGGGTTATGAAATGTGTGTGTAAATGCGTGAATGTATCACAATGCCGACGAAAATTTTTTGAACACAGTTATATCAATAGGATTTTGTTTCTACCGATTTGTAACGCAGATTCTTGACCTGTGAAATATTTTTATATGAGACTGTCACTCTAGTGCTAACTGCTGTCGTAAATATTTCCGTAAGAAAGTTAAGTGACCACCTGCACGTAATGCGTCGTGAGCACCCAGTTGTGTCAGATGCCTGGAGAAAAAGCCATTAGGGTGTGCCTTTCCAGAGGCACAGGTAGAAAAAAAAGGGAGGCCATTATTCTCGCTGTTGACATTCCTTTGTAGAAAGCATCGTAAATACGACATCCTCAAACTTGAAAACATGATAACACTGTGGAGCTCTTAATTTATGGTATTTACTGCAATGCCGAATGAAATGACGAGAAATATTTTTATGTCTGTACACCTGATTATGACTACTGTCTTTCTAGTTGAAAGAAATGCCATATGGCTTGCTTTATGTATTTATTAGCTCATTTTCTTTAATATCTAGTTTCTAGCTGCACTGCAGCATTGGTTAAAATAAAATTTTATGAATGTACTAATATAGATGTTTTATGCCTACATATCCAGTAAACAATAACTTAAAAAAAACGAAGGAGTACAAAAAGACATTTCCCTTCACAGGACTTGCATACATAATTTTCTTTTCAATTACTTGGTAATATTTTTCGTAGAATAAGTTGTGGTGCACCACTTTAATTACATAGACATTAAGATGTGAATATACATTTCCCTTGTCTGCATTGGTGTCTTTAGTGTAATATTTTTTTGCTTGAGCTATGTCATGTTTAGATATAAATTGCTGCTGCTGTTTGCCAGGCATAGTGTTACTGAATTTGACTTTGTATTGCGCTGTTAAGCCAGTTTTACTACGGATTTATTTTTCTTGTTTGCTGCACATTGCCTTATATTAGTTGTAATATTGCAATTGCTTTGCCAATTTGAATTTTTTAGTCATTGCTGTTCATGTTAATTGTTTTGTGCTGCTGCATTACCTCGTCCCTTAGTTTAGCATCTGAGCTCAGTATATATAAGTTAGCTTAAGAGGGGGTAGACTATATAAGAAACTAACTATGATCACTTGGAAGAAATGCATTAAGAAGCTATAAGAAAATAGTTTGGCCAAAAAAGTAGTGCACAGTGCAGAAAAACTATTTTTGAAAGAGAATGTGAACAGAATACAGAAAGCATGCTTGGATAGGATTTTTTTTGGCTGGAGCAAATGTTGAAATAAGAGGGACGATATATGGAATGAAGTTTTGGGTTGGACTGCAGTACCAAATGTTACATTGAAAACGAGCCCTGTCCTTTCCTTTTGTGTTATCCCACTATGTGTTGGTGTACTCTTATGTATTTGTGCTTTTCCTGTCTTTATGTGTTTAGCTAATACGATTTATGTTGTAGAAATTTCTAGTACTAAGCTACATTCACTATGATGAGGAATACTGTTATCCTCAAATATAATTGGCATTAATAATATGTTATTTACTTTATAAATATGTTTAGACATTATTTATTCTGTTTTGTTTTAATGCTCATGTGTGAAGTTGATGTTTCGAAAGTTATTCTGATCTTTTATGTATGTACTCATGTCATAATTCCTGTAACACTGATGTATATGTTAGTTCGATTCTTTTGTAAAGCCTGTACTACAAATGTTATCTGTATTGTTATGTTCTTTAATGATGTATTTTGTACCTTTGTTATTGTATTCTTATGTTATAAAATTGTAATTGACAGCAGTTCATCAAATTATGTAACTTGTAAGTTACATTTCACCGCACACGTTTCTGTTGGTCATAGTATATGGACAATATGTGAGAAGTAGGGACTGTTAGTGTTTGCACATGTGTTAATAATTCAGCAAGGGACTGGATAACAGCATTGCTGGTTCTAAGGACATTTCAAACAAATATTTTGTGATTGGACAAGTGGTGGTTTATGTACTTGCTATCTTCTCTGCAAGACTCTTCGATGGTGATTGTGCACCTGCACAGTCGCAGCAGATGGCTCCTGGCCATCTCTACAAGGACTACAGTGGGTCTACACCTTTGCTGACTCACCAATACCATTATTTCTACAAGGACTACAGTGGGTCTGCATCTTTGATGACCCACCAATACCATTATTTCTACAAGGACTGCAGTGGGTCTGCACCTCTGGTGGCCCACCAATACCGTAATCTCTACCAGGACTACAGTGGGTCTGCTCTGTGATGACCTACCTACCAATACTCTTCAAAATTTCGACTGACTCTGCTGTGGGTTTGCTCTGTTGTGTCCCATTACCTGTCTACATGTCAAGAGTCAGCACTGTCTTTCCGTTGGAAGGACAACATTACTTCTTCAAGGCTGCATGGAAAACTACTTCCGTGTGCATTGTCTTTTACTGCTCAGACTTTGAGAAAAACACTGCAATTTTACTGTAATGAACAATCTGGACTGTCTTTATGGACTGTGATAAAATTTTAGCTTTTGACCAACATTGTGTCAATAAGTGTGTGCATTTGATATCTTTGTTACTGTAATTATGAAAAATTTTATCAAATCATTATTGGCCACTGCCCAAAACAATTTGTAAAATTTTTTGTGGGGAGCATGTGGGCTATGTAAGTAGGCTGTTTATGTTTTCTTTTCGGCAACGTTACGTAGCGCTCGGTATGAAAATCACTGGCTGTGCTGTGTGCAGTCTGTGGCTGGTTTGCATTGTTGTCAGCCATTGTAGTTTTGGGCAGCTGGATGTGAACAGCGCATAGCGTTGCGCAGTTGGAGGTGAGCCGCCAGCAGTGGTGGATGTGGGAAATGAGATGGCGGATTTTTGAGTACAGAATGGATGTCATGAGCTGATATATATATATATATATATATATATATATATATATATATATATATATATATATAATGATTATTAAGGTAAATACATTGTTTTTTCTCTATTAAAATTTTTCATTTGCTAACTATGCCTATCAGTAGTTAGTGCCTTCCGTAGTTTGAATCTTTTATATAGCTGGCAGCAGTGGCGCTCGCTGTATTGCAGTAGTTCGAGTAACGAAGATATTTGGTGAGGTAAGTGATTTGTGAAACGTATAGGTTAATGATGTTAGTCAGGGCAAATCTCTTGTAGGGATTTTTGAAAGTCAGATTGCGTTGCGCTAAAAATATTGTGTGTCAGTTTAAGCACAGTCGTGTATAATTTTTCTAAGGGGACGTTCCACAACCAACCAACAAACACTGACAAAACTTCCACAATGACTGCATCAAACCAAGCAGTTTTCCATGCACAGGTAAGGAATCATTCTCGTATAATTTCTAGTCATAAGTGACATTAGATAAAACAAATCGCGGCAACAAAACATGTAAGCCTTCACTGTTTTCAACTATAGAGGAAGAGTGGGCCACCATTCTTTCAGATACATTCCTACATCTCACTGACTGTGTTCCAAGGGAAGTTCAAGCTGTTCAAATGGTTCAAATGGCTCTGAGCACTATGGGACTTAATTTCTGAGGTCATCAGTCCCCTAGAACTTAGAACCACTTAAACATAACGAACCTGAGGACATCACACACATCCATACCGCAGGCAGAATTAGAACCTGCGACCGTAGCGGTCGCGCGGTTCCAGACTGTAGCGCCTAGAATCTCTCGGCCACCCCGGCCGGCCAAAGTTCAAGCTGTCTTAAGGGCGATGTGTGGATACATCCCAGACTAATGTCTGATAATAGCTGTTTAGGTACTTTTCGCCATATATTGTATATACACTCCACACACACACAGGCACACACACACACACACACACACACACACACACACACAGACACACACACACACACACACTACTCAAATCGAGGAAGGAAGAAAAAAAGAAAACGACACATCACGAAGGGATTATCAGAATGGGATGAAAATCGGTTGCACATGTTTTCATTCTTTCTTCTTTTAGTGTTCAACCCTGTGGTTGGTTTGCAGAAGAGCGCCATTCCTCTCTTCTGTCTGCCTTCGTCTTCATTTCCACGTATGTATTACATCCAACGTCATTCACGATCTGTTGCATGTATGATATCCTTAGTCGACATCGCCGATCCCTTCCCTCAATAGCTCCTTCTGCTATTGTTCCTGTGGTGTTGTTCTGTCGTAGGATGTTCCCTAAAAGTTTGTCTCGTATTGTTTGGATGTGCCTCCACAGAGATCTGGCTTCCTATACTCTTTTAAACACCTCTTTATTTGTTACTTTGTCTCTCCTTGTCATCCTTCTACAGCACCACATCTCCATGGCCTCTAGCCGTCTTCTCTCTTCTCTTCCAGTTGTCCTAGTTTCACATCCGTATAAGGCAACACTTCCAAACGAAACCTTTCATGAAACGTTTCCTTATTTTCAGACTGATGTTGTTGTTGGTGAGTAAGTTCCTTCTCCGATTAAATGCAATTCTGGCCTTTTGTATTCTGCTCGCAATTTCTTTCCCGCTTCTACCATTCCTTGTGGTTTGGCTTCCGAGGTAAGTAAATTCCTCTATCACTTCCAGCTCCTCACATGTTACAATCAAACAACTGATAACAGTTTCAGAAAAACTGGATGATTTATTCAAGAGGAGGAGCATCACAAACTGAGCAAGTCAATAATACAGGGCGAGTCAAAAGTCCTTGGACATCTTCATAAGTTGGAAGATTAAACGGAAAATTGAAATGTGATGATGGGAACGTAGGTTTGATGTGGCGACGCAACTTTTGTAATGTAATTCATGGCCGCCACCGAGCGGGGTGGCGCAGTGGTTAGACACTGGACTCGCATTCGGGAGGACGACGGTTCAATCCCGCGTCCGGCCATCCTGATTTAGGTTTTCCGTGATTTCCCTAATTCACTCCAGGCAAATGCTGGGATGGTTCCTCTGAAAGGGCACGGCCGCCTTCCTTCCCCATCCTTCCCTAATCCGATGAGACCGATGACCACGCTGTCTGGTCTCCTTACCCAAACCAACCAACCAACCAACCATGGCCGCCATCTTGAAATCCGCCATTTTGGATTCAAGTCTTTTTTTTTTAAGGGGATGAAGGGTGTATGACACATCAAATAACACTCGCTTGAGCTGTGGAATTGAGTGGTGTAATTTGTTTTTGTCTATATTCTAGAGTTTAGACGTTATTAATGTTCAACGTTACTTTGAGACCGACTCATGTCTCAGGATGGACATCACGCAGAACATGTGTTGTAGCAGTCGGTATGAAGATAATTTCCCGAATTTGAACATGAGTAACCTCTAAACTGTAGAAGATATACAAAAAACAAATTACACCACTGAATTCCAGAGCTCAACCGTGTGTTATTTGATGTGTCATACACCCCCGTTCCCATTTTTAAAAAATGACTTGAATCCAAAATGGCGGATTTCAAGATGGCGGCCATGAATGACATTCCCTCCAAAAGTTGCGGTCCCACATCAGACCTATGTTCCCATCATCACATTTCAATTTTCCCTTTAATGTTCCAACATATGAAGGTGTCCAAGGACTTTTGACTCGCCCTGTACGTTGCTCCACTCCTGGCCTTATGTAAGCAGTCATCCTGCTTGAAATTGATTGACAATGTTGTTGGGTTTCCTTCTGACGGATATCGTGCCAAATTCTGTTGAACTGGCGCCTTAAATCGTCATAATCCCGAGTTGGTTGGAAAACCAGCTAGCGATACTCCAAACGTTCTCAATTGGGGAGAGATCCGGCCACCTTTCCGACCAACGTAGGTCTGGCAAGCACCAAGAAAAGCAGTAGAAACTCTTGCTGTATAAGGCTGGCATTACGTTGCTGAAATGTAAGCCTGGAGAGGCTTGCCATGAATGACAACAAAACGAGGCGTAGAATATCGACGACGTACCGCTGTGCTGTGAGGGTGCGCCGGATGGCGGCCAATGCCGTCCTGCCACGAACTTAAACGGCGTGGCACCCCAAACCATCTCTCCTGGTTGTCAGGGCATATGGTGGACGGCAGTCAGGCTGGAGTCCTACGGCTGTCCGGGGCTTCTCCGGCCACGTCTTTGCTGGTCATCAGGGCCTGGAATCTCTTTGTCTAGAGTAGAATCGTCTTCAGGGATGAGTACCGCCACGAACTGAGCCCGGATAGCTACTAAAGACGTGTCTGGGGACGCTCCGCACAGATGCGGAATATCAACATACACTACTGGCCATTGAAATTCCTACTCCAAGGAGAAATGAAGATGATAAACGGGTATTCATTGGACAAATATATTATACTAGAACTAACATGTGATTACATTTTCACGCAATTTAGGTGCATAGATCCTGAGAAATCAGTACCCAGAACAACCACCTCTGGCCGCAACAACAACCTTGATACGCCTGGGCATTGAGTCAAACAGAGCTTGGAAGGCGTGTACTGGTACAGCTGCCCATGCAGCTTCAACACGATACCACAGTTCATCAAGAGTAGTGACTGGCGTATTGTGATGAAGCAGTTGCTCGGCCGCCATTGACGTTTTCAATTGGTGAGAGATCTGGAGAATGTGCTGGCGAGGGCAGCAGTCGAACATTTTCTGTATCCAGAAAGGCCCGTACAGGAACTGCAACATGCGATCGTGCATTGTCCTGCTGAAATGTAGGGTTTCACAAGGATCGAATGAAGGGTTGAGCCACGGGTCGCAACACATCGGAAATGTAATGCCCACTGTTCAAAGTGCCGTCAGTGCGAACAAGAGGTGACCGAGACGTGTAACCAATGGCACCCCATACTATCACGTCGGGTGATACGCCAGTATAGCGATGACGAATACACGCTTCTAATGTCCTTTCACCGCGGTGTCGCCAAACACGGATGCGACCATCATGATGCTGTAAACAGAACCTGGATTAATCCGAAAAAATGACGTTTTGCCATTCGTGCACCCAGGTGCGTCGTTGAGTACACAATCGCAGGCGCTCCTGTGTGTGATGCAGCGTCACGGGTAACGGCAGCCATGGTCTTCGAGGTGATAGTCCATGCTGCTGCAAACGTCGTCGAACTGTTCGTGCAAATGGTTGTTGTCTTGCAAATGTCCCCATCTGTTGACTCAGGGATCGAGACGTGGCTGCACGATCCGTTACAGCCATGCGGATGAGACGCCTGTCATTCTCGACTGCTAGTGGTACGAGGCCGTTGGGATCCAGCACGGTGTTCCGTATTACCCTCCTGAGCCCACCGATTCCATATTCTGCTAACAGTCATTGGATCTAGATCAACGCGAGCAGCAATGTCGCGATACGATAAACCGCAATCACGATAGGCTACAATCCGACCTTTATCAAAGTCGGCTACGTGATGGTACGCATTTCTCCTCCTTACACGACGCATCACAACAACGTTTCACCAGGCAACGCCGGTCAATTGCTGTTTGTGTATGAGAAATCGGTTGGAAACCTTCCTCATGTCAGCACTTTGTCGGTGTCGCCACCGGCGCCAATCTTGTGTGAATGCTCTGAAACGCTAATCATTTGCATATTACAGAATCTTCTTCCTGTCGGTTAAATTTCGCGTCTGTAGAAGTCATCTTCGTGGTGTAGCAGCTATAATGGCCAGTAGTGTAATTGTCGCCCACAATACTGCCAGACAGCAAGAAGTGGTGGTGTGGGATGCCAATTCATTTCGTAGCAGGACCCCTTTGGTGGTCATCTGCAGCAACCTTACAGCACAGCTATACGTTGATGGTATTGTACACCAGGTTTTTTTGCCTTTCATGGCATGCCATCCTGGGCTTACATTTCAGCAAGATAATGCCCTCCTGCACACGGTGATTCTACAGTTTGTCTTCGTGCTTGCCGAACCATACCTTGGCCAGCAAGGTCGCCGGGCCTCTCCCCACTTGGAAACGTTTGGACTATTATGGTCAGGATCCCCCAATCAACTCAGAATTTTGACACTAAAACGTGTCAGTTGGACATAACCTCTCACGATATCCCACGGAAGGTCAAAAATGGTTCAAATGGCTCTGAGCACTGTGAGACTTAACATCTGAGTTCATCAGTCCCCTAGACTTAGAACTACTTAAACGCAACTAACCTAAAGACATCACACACAGCCATGCCCAAGGCACGATTCGAACCTGTGACCGTAGCAGCAACGCGGTTCCGGACTGAAACCCCTAGAACCACTCGGCCACAGCGGCGGGCTGCTACATGAGGTCTTCCAACAACTCTGTCAATCAATGTCAAGACGAATAACTACTTTCAATGGGGCCAGATGTGGACCGAAGTGTTATTGACTTGCTCAAATCTCAGACTGTGAAGCACTGCCTCTGGAATAAATCATCCAATTTTTCTGAAACTGTAATCATTTGTTCGTCTGTGAATGTACATCACATTTACGTATTTCCGTACCATTCCGTCAAGGCGCATCTTTCTTTAGTGTATGAAGTCTGTGGCAGATTGCGGCTTTCACTTAGTTCCAGCGGACAGTGTAGAAAATTTTTTGACGTTCAGTGGTAATATTTAAATTTTATAGCTGCTGAAATATTACACCGATTTTGTTTCCTTTCTTGAAAAGTAGTATTCGCGATTTTTCTGTAAAACTGGAACGAAACTTCGAAGAAGATTGCAATTGAATATCATGAATGGAGTTTGATTACATAGTTAACAAAATATCAGTGTCACAATTCGCTGTTCTGCCGTCAGGTCCTGCAAACGCCTGCTCTGATAAACCGAATGTAAGCAAACTCAAGTAAAGTTCTGTGTTTGCCTGTGTGCTTTAAGCCCTCCAGCCATCGTTCTGTTGTTGTAGCTATCAGACAACTTGCTCTCGAAGCAAATAAAACTTTAACAGCTCCGTATCAATGACTTTCAAAAGGGGTTTCATTCATCCGAAGGGTTGTCTATGAAAACTGTAACTCGCCGCATCATTTCTGTGTCACATTTCGCTTAAGGATGGAGGATGGTTTACAAACTACGGGCAAATCACTCTTCGCAACGCACAATACTAGTCAGTATAAAGTATACACTGCCTGAGAGAAGCGAATAAAATATGAACATGTTCTGTCAAGGTGTGGTGCGAGTTTCCGAAGAATAACATCATTACTCCTTCTTGTACTGATGGGCACTAAATAGCCGCAAGTACATACACATAATGTAACTGAAAGCCATGCCAGTAGATGAATGGCAATCCAAATAGTACCCACGTGACAGATGTCCCACCCATTCCTCGCAGATAATTATAGATAATTAAATTATATTTTTACGCAGAAAGGTAGTCTGGGAAACACAAAATATTCTGTACATTCGCCGGACTTCAAAATTTCAGGAACTGTGTCTATGGAAAAAATTAAAGGAAGAGGTCTACAAGCAAACACCGGCGTTGCGTGAAGGCATGATTTGCTGTAGAAAATCGTCTCGTGGTGCCATAGGTCCAGATGAAATTCATTGCGCAATTTTGTTTATTCGGAATCGTTTTATTTTGTGTATTAATACTCATGGTCAACATTTAAAACACATAGATGCCAATCAGAGTAATAAACACATTAAGGAATTAATAAATATAAATCGCTTAGGAGTGAGATAAATAGGAAGCGCGCAGAAGCAAAGGCGAAATGACTGAATGAAAAATGTTAAGAAATCGAAAAAGAAATTATTGTCGGAAGGACTGACTCAATATATAGGAAAGTCAAAACAACCTCCGGTGAATTTAAAAGTAACTGTGGTAACATTGACAGTGCAATGCCAAATCTACTGTTAAATGCAGAGGAAATAGCGGATGGGTGGAGCGAGTAGCCTGAAGCCTCTAACAATAGTTGTCTGATGTGATAGCAGAAACGAGAGTCGATATGGAAGTGACAGGGAATCCAGTATTAGAATCGGAATTTAAAGGAGCTTGGGAAGACTTGAGGTCAAATAAGGCAGTAGGGATTGATAACGTTCTATAAGAATTTCTAAAATCTTTGGGGGAAGTGGCAACAAAACGACTATTCACGATGGCGTGTAATATGTATGAGTCTGACTGTATACCATCCGACTTTCAGAAAAATATCATGCACACAGTAACGAACACTGCAAGAGCTGACAAGTGTTCAAATTTGCTGACAAGAATAATATACACAAGAGCGGAAAAGAAATTTAAAGATATGTTAAATGACAATTAGTTTGGCTTTAGGAAAGGTAAAGGCACGAGCGAGGCAGTTCTGAAGTTGGAGTTGGTAATGGAAGCATGACTAATGAAAAGTCGAAACTCTTTCAGTGGGATTTTTCGGCCTGAAACAAGTGTTCGAGAATGTCAAAAGGTGCATGATGTTCGAAATTCTGAGGAAAATAGGTGTAAGCTGTAGGGAGAGACGGATAATATACAATATGTACGAGAGCCAACAGGGAAAAATAAGAGCCGGCGACCAAGAACGAAGTACTCTGATATAAAAGGGTATAACAGAGGGATGTAATCTTTCACCCCTACTGTTTAATCTGTACGTCGAAGAAGCAATAATTGATATAAAAGTTACAGAGAGGAATTAAAATTCATGGTGAAAGGTTATTAATAAAAGACTCTCGAACGACTTTGGTATCCTGTGTGAAACTGAAGAAGAATTACAGGCTCTGTTGAATGGAATGAACAGTCTACTGAGTATAAAATATCGATTGAGAGTATATTGAAGAGAGACGAAAGTAATTAAGAGTAGCAAAAGTCAGAACAGCGAGAAACTTAACATCAGGTTTGATAGATAAAAGTAAGGAACTCTGCTACCTAGACAAAAAAAAAGCCCGTGATGGATGGAGCAAGGTGGACATCAAAATCAGACTAGCACTGGCAAATAGGTCATTACTGGCCAATAGATATCTACTAGTATCAAACATAGGCCTTAATTTGAGAAAGAAATTTCTGAGAATGTACGTCTGCAGTACGTAATCGTATGGTACTGAAACACGGTACTGTGGGAAATCTGGAACAGAAGAGAATCGAAGTATTTGGCATGTGGTGCTACAGAGGAATGTTGAATATTTCGAGGACTGATAGGGTAATGAATGAGGAAGTTCTGGACAGGAATCGGAGAGGAAAGAAATGTACGGAGAACATTCACAAGAAGATTCAGGATGTAATGACTTCTCTTAACGCATCAGGAAATAACTTCCTTCGTAGTAGAGGGAGCTGCTGAGGACAGAAACTGTAGAGGAAGACAGAGATTGGAATACATCTAGCAAACAATGTATAACATGGGTTGCAAGTGTTACTGTGAGATGAAGAAGTTGGCACTGGAGGGGAACTCATGGTGGGCCAGATCAAACCAGTCAGATTACTGATGAATCAAAACGAAAAAAAAAACGCTCTATCTGAGAATGTTTAATATAGGAGGGAGGATGTTTGTGGGACTACTTCTCATGATGGGAAGACAGGGTTTTGCAGGCATGTAATCTTTTTAATATCTTATCCAGTTTCAAACGTGTAGTTTCACACTAGTGTTTACTTCGTCTGCTGACTGAGAATTATAACAAATAGAAGTAGTACGTTTTTAGGTTGGTTAGTACGTCCAAGTATATGTGGTAAGAGAAAAACACTAATTTTTATTTTCCTCTGGGGAGCAGGTCAGATGTTGCAGTTTTTAATTGTGAATGCAAAACACTAACAGTCGTAGGCAACTTAATCATGCAGTTACGACTGCGCAGAAGGTAGTCAGTTCGTAAATTATGCGACGTATTTGCAGGAAGACTGTTAGTCACAGAGAGAAAAACAATTAATACATTGAAGTTGGTGCATATTAATGTACCAGTGGCCATAATGACTGCACTTATCTCATATATATAGTTATTTGTAACCACATTTTTGTTCTTATGTATTAAGGTAATATACTTCATCAGGGAATGATACTGCATCTTCCTTCCCAACTATTTTGCGCAGAGGAAACTTATCCTGGACGATTACGATGACAAAATGTTCAAGGGACATGGTTCATCTAACATTCCTTGCATGTAATGTAACGAAATGGAAAACTTCCTAATATTATTTCTACCAGAAATGACCGTTTCATATAAAAATTTAGTAAAAATGTTTACAATTAAATTATAGCAGAATGTAATCCAAAAAGCATTATAAAGTGAAGGAAACCAAACGAATTTCTGATGAAATGTTTACCAGATCTCGAGTATGTAATTTGTGGATTAACTAAAAGCATAAAATTCTAATTGGTCTCAGAACTGAGTTGGTTGGTTGGTTGGTTTGGGGGAAGAGACCAAACAGCGAGGTCATCGGTCTCATCGGGTTAGGGAAGGACGGAGAAGGATGTCGGCCGTGCCCTTTCAAAGGAACCATCCCGGCATTTGCCTGGAGTGATTTAGGGAAATCACGGAAAAACCTAAATCAGGATGGCCGGACGCGGGATTGAACCGTCATCCTCCCGAATGCGAGTCCAGTGTGCTAGCCACTGCGCCACCTCGCTCGGTCAGAACTGAGTAAACATTGCTCTAACTCCGACTCATCGGTTTACTAGTACTCACCAAAGAAGTAAGCAGTACTTCACAATGGCGCAGTAATTCCGAGGAATGAAAAATACAGATATGCAAATAAATGCCACGCAACAGGCTTATGTTGAATTTGAAGTTTTGAGGCATTCTAAATGTTTCGCCAATGAAACTTCAGTTTATCTGCTGAGAAGCAGCCACTAACTTATTCTCATTAGCAGCGCTGAGTTGAATATTTTCCACTGGTCATTCTATATTATTAGACACATTGCAATATACATGTAGTACCGGTGTTTAGACTTTCTCAGAGTTGACTTATAACAATCAAAGATTTTACAATAGAGAATAGCATCGTTGGAGCTTGTGATACACACATCAACTGAAGTACTGTATTTGGTTCGGGAAGGCAGCTGTCTTTAGGTTACAACTGGACGTGATTCAAGTATGGTGAGCCAGCATGAGACATTCAAGGAATAGTGTTATGTTTCACAGTGTGTGTTTTCTGCAGGCTTTTTGCTTTTGACGGTGCCTAATGACATTGAGGTGCTGGGGCATGCAACACTACAAGACGATATAAATAAGTACATGTTTGTCAGTATGTACCGTACTGCTATGGTTTGATTTGTTTCCTTGATTATAGTACTAGAAAACGTGGCAACGTAGTTCCAAAACATGTTGTTGTACATATATCACACCTTTGACAGCAGGTGCATAACATTCTCAATACTGACTCAGTAATGCCATTTGACTTACTCTTTCCTGATTGGTCATAACTAGCTAGCTTAATGGTGGACACCATACCACACGCGTATCTTGTCAGCACATTGTATTCAACAGCATAATACCCAAGATACTATCTGGGTAAACAGTGTTCACAAGAGCTGTAATTATATTTTTATACGTAGCAAAACATGAGGAAAACAGACTGTAAATTTTTGTGTCACTGCTCGTAAATATGTAGTACATTTAACTGCTAAGAGAATGAAAGGAGTTCCAAAAGATAATTTTTAGCAAAAATATGATATTTGATATGGAAATTCACCTTTCAAAAGAATTTAATTTGCTTTAAGGTGTTCAACTCACTGAAAGTGTTATCTGAAATGTTTGGGATTTAAGTGGTGGGAAGGGGCAGCAACAACGAGAAGATGTAAAAACAGCCTCAACACGAAATGATGTGTTTATTACGGAATTATTTCTGACATTTAACGACGAGATAAAAGCTTTCTGTCGTTTATAATGTCCGATGAATAATCATTTAGCTGTTGGAACTGGCGTGTAGTCGTCTCACGGCGGAGATCTAAAAACCAATCTTCGTTAATATTTGATGCTGTACTTGTGCTCTTGAAAATGGACACTCGTTTACAGAAGCAGAAGGAGAATGGAACATTTAAAGTGTCGACTGAAACATCTGCAGTGAGCGACGTAGATCACACATGTTTCACCCATCGAATACTTTATGTTTGACGAGGCCACCTTGGGTATTAGTTATTTCTCATCAAGTTTGGAACGTTCTAGTCTCCATATTGGTTTAAAACGAGATGTAATTTATGCGTTACAGACCATCAGAAAACGTTCGTTTCGCAGACACGTGACTCCACAATGCAAACACCAGTTCGTCGCTAGCAGTTCACTACAGCCTCAGGACAACAGGTCCATGATTTACGTGCTTCTTTCTGCGTAGGGGACATCTATAGAAGAATGCAGGTTGGTGAACTTTATCAGAAACACGGTGCATTTCATTCAGAACAGTGAAAGTAACTACGTACCTAGTGTATAGTCCATTACGATTACGAATGGGAACACTGAAATGTAATCCGTTTTAACATAGATGAGGTAGATATTTGGGAAGACAAGTCCCTCTCAAAGTAAAACTGTTTTACGCCGTAGTTGGTACATCCATTACGTTCACAGTGCGCTCGGCACACCCGAAACAGTCCACAACGAAAACACGTGACTCCACTCTCAGCACGTCAAATTTTCAGATTTTCCTTGCGAGATGTCAGTTCACAATATGAAAAAGTTCAACATGTTGATATTTTAATTTCATCGTCGGTGGTCTGTGCCGAAACACTCCACGCCATGCACTGCAAAAAATCAGGCGCACAGTTACTGCTATGAACATACACTTCCTGTAAAATAAGGGTCCGTAATGGCTGTAATACGATGTTTATTTAATTGTGCCATTAGCTTATTTCGACTAAGCGTCATTATCAAGCACATGTGTACTCTATATCATTTTAAATTACTCTTAATTACAAGTAAAAAGTAGCCACACTCCGTCACGTTTTACATGTAATTAAGAGTGATTTTGAAATGACATGAAATAGAGCTTACAAGTGCGCCTGACAATGACGCTTAGTCGAAATTAGGTAATCGCATGATTAAATAAACATCGTATTACAGCTTACTACGGACCATGTTTACGTTTGATCACAATAAACACGAAATTTTAATTCCTGTGAAGCTACTACCGTGAACACTCACTTACTCTCTCGTGTAAGACACGACAATCCACTCCCTTCACTTATATCCAGACACTATTCTGTCGTTTTCACCTGGTGATCTCTCCTGCAGTTCAACCTCTATCACACAACATTACACAGATGACAGTGTTCAAGTGATTAAGTAAAATTACAATTCTATACCACTATGCATGAAGAAATGTTTTAACCCACATGGTAACACTCGTAAATTTGTGAGTACACAACACCATAAAAAATGGAAATCAACGATTTCATAAATGCAGCTGCAGAAAGTATATAGGTTCAAAATTACAAGACCCCTAATGTTGTAACTCTTTCCTAAACGAAAAGAAAAGGCAAAGACAAGAAAAATATACACTATACTATAGTAGTATCTTTACAGAATAACATAAGAGCCAATTAAGATTATGATAATTTTTTCATGTCTTAATTGTACATGTAAAGTCTTTTCTTTCTTTTTACTTTTTTTCAAGTAAATAAGGAACTAAATTTTTCTCAATATATTGCTGAAATGCAAGGACATGACATAGCACGTGATTCAAAATTTTGTATACCTGCAAAAATGCTGCAGCACACGAAGGAAGAATTTGGTACTGTCTGAATGAAGGTCTAATCATTCAGTCTGTTTTCTTTCTCTGTAAGAATCGGGAACGCAACAGTGTCCACATCATATTGCTACTCGGTTAAAGGAATTCCGAATTGGGACCCCACAATTGGTTCTTTCATCACAAAAGTACAACGAAAATCTCCAGAACGTTTGATTATTTACGGTTGCCGTCAGTATACCCCTGACATTTAATCTTGTTTCCAGAGCAAACGACTCTGTAGAGTGTACTCGAATTTTCTGCGGGTATAGATGTGCTTCTCTAGAGGGGATACGAATCTCTCCAGCTGCCAACATACACTTAGAATACACTTAGAAAATTGAAAACTGTTGTGGAAGCTATTTGTATAAAAACAACTGATTCAGAGTGTGTGGCAAAACATTCCTAATGCCACTTTTATAATCCCCTTTTTTCTGTGTCAGTATCAAGCGCAACTGTCTGTGCAAAAATTATTTACTTATCTTTTTTCTACAACTAGTCATGATACAACTAAAGTAATTCTTAGACTATGTAATGTACAAAAATTGTTTCAAATTGAACCAAAGTAATTATCTCAATAGAAGAGATATCATAACACGAGTTAAAAGATGAACACGAAAAATTTGAACACCGATGATCTAAAGGTTATGTTATACCAAAGCAATTTAGCAGACTAAATTTGGAATATAACCTACGAAGCACATTTTGAGTACACATCAAGATACAGATTGGATTAGATACAAGGATTAGATAAGAGAACATGTTGAACACATTTAAGGACTGGGACTCGTTGTGTTGAAATCTGCATGAAAAACTATTGGTGGAGAAATCCTTACGACCTTGTAACACTATTAATAACTTAACGACCTGTGGAAAGTTTTATAGCCCTAACACAAGTTCGAACATCTTACCACTCTGACTACAAGTATGCGAAAGTCGTTAGAGGAAACTGGTTTACTAATGAACCGTTATTTGTCACACCACTGTGCCTCAAGTATCGGTGTACACTATTCTCAGAGTGATTCCCACAATGTACTAGATATTGAAGTACAATGACGTTAATTACTATCAGATTATTGATTGGATAAGGCAAGTTTTGCTGCGAGAATGATCTGGAAGGATCATTCTGATTGGTTGTTTATGTCAACAGCCAATCAGAATGAAGCTGTTCCCGCGTGAATATAGTTGTGTGGGCAGTGAGTAGAATAGTTAGAGATAGTCACTTGTTAGCCGACCTACGGATAACACCATATTAGCTAGTGATAAAAATAGTCTAAAAAATAAAGAAGTAATAACTTAATTGCGGTTCGACTGAAGCAACCTCGTGACCGAAGCGACTGAAGTTAAAAACATTTTAATGAAAGTTTGATGTTTCTAAATTAAATAGTTTGAGAGTTATGACAGTGTGAACTTTCTGGTCGTAGTAACAATTACCCGTGGCACGTTTCGTGCTATGTATGGAATACTTTGGCGAGCACTTGTTTCGAAGAAGACCACCGAAACGACCGAATATTTAACTCGCGAATAGTTGTGGGTCGGTAGCTGGTAGAACGTGAAAATAAGTCAGGTCGGACATGCCAATATTCTGGCTGCTTTTCGATTGAAACTATGTTGTACAGACAGTGAACGTAGAATGACAGAGCATTACCATATTAAATACGGATTTGATAGCCATTTCTTGAGTTTCCATATGAATAAAAAGCAGATTCAATCTAATTTTATATGCTTCCTGCAAGTAGACTGCATCCTCCGAACGCCCGATATTTTAAAAAAACGAACTTCCAGGAACTGACTTTCAGCTCGGGTTATACGGCCTCTGTGTGGTAGCTGGTTTCATCAACGCCACTTTACACTGCCTAGCACGTATCTGCACAAAAGTACTTGCACATTATAATTCTCCAAATGGTGGCATGATTAATTTGAGGTTATGTCAAGACTATTTTGTTAATTATGTAACTAACCGGTTACTACGGGTTATTACGTTATTATTGGGAATGTAAATGCTTATTGCTTGTGAAGTTAACTTGACAAGATTAGGGTCGCCACCGACTCTAACCATACAACTAATCGAAGGTTTGGTCGAGTCGGAAAATAAATAAATTTGATCACAGACCAAAAACTCACAAAAATGCGTACGTTGTGAGGTCGCTCATAGCGGATACAATGTAATTAACAGTATTTCCCGTGCACTGTTCACGACAATCAAACATTTAAAATAAAATAGAAAATGCATGAACACTGCATAAGATCAGATCCCAGCAACACACCTGAAAATAAGACTTTACCTAAAGAATTTGTTATGAAATACAAGGGGAGACTAATCACTGGACCTGTGCATAAGGAAACGCATTGGATGTGCTAACGGGAAAGCTACGAGGTGAGTGGCTTAGGTGCAAAAACGTAATCTCGAAACACAAGAGAAAATCGTAGATAAAATCATTTATTCCTAAGATAAGGGTGTGAGGCATGTACACGATTCCTGATAACACGTGGTTTGTGGAGACACGATTTCTAGGTATAGTGCCAAATTCCAGCAGTATCACATCACACAATCATGTTAACATTATCTAAAACAAACATGCGATCGGACAGTTAGTGATGCCGGTAGCCCAACAACTATAATGTTCTACCACGTGGTTGGCTCCCCACGGACGAAAGACACATAAAGCAAGGAAAATTTACAAGAAGGCAAGGCTCTAAATATTTAGAAAGGTGAAAGCTTATGCAGGCACAGCTGAAGGCAAACAGACATTCATACAGAAGCGAGTGCTCACTTCTTATCGACACCTTTGTGTGGCGCTCTTCCGGCGGATCAAGTCTGCTACAGAAATTGGCTAAAAGAAAAATCTGCCAAAGTTTTGCATTTCTTGCTGCGACAAGGCAAAGCAATCTTCCAGACTTGAAAAGCGAGACCAAAAGCTAACAGCTCTCCCCTCGCCAAGTAACAACTCGCCACGCGGTCAGTCTAACTCACCCTTCTTCGACTGGAGCACAGCTGTGGACGCTTCCCGTACCGGCGGCAGACTGCCCCCTTTTTCCTCTCCAGCCTCCTCCACGCTCCGCGTGGACCGGAAAGCCCAAAGATGCCATTTCCGCCACCAACCTAACGCAGGTGGATTTCTCACAAGTAGCGCAAACCTCTTTGCCTACTTGACCACTACGAGAGTTGGCTATTCTGTACCAGTGCTGCTGAATCTCCACGACTATCGCAGACCTTCTGCAGCAGACTACGCCACCGTCTAGCAACGTGACACACAACCACATTCATTCAATCACGCCACTATGAGAGTAAAGAGAAAAGAGAAACAAGGAAAAGAAAGAGAAATACTTGTGAAATTGGGCTACTGGACTAATGAAAGGTGGCTACAGGACCCTTTCAATTATTACTTTTTTTCTTTTTTATGAGATTAGTGCTCAGTACCACAATAAGGATTACCATTTTGGCTGTTCACACTCGTTACCGTAGTACGTCCTTCTTTCCAACCAGATCTTCCTCGTGTTCCATTATTCATCGGTTACACAGCTTGAGGCTGCAGTGGATGGGCACCACTGTTATGGGCCGGCCGTGGGGATCCAACGGACGTCCAGCGCGTCAGAGTTTTCCGATCGGTCCTCACCGGTTGTCAACACAGTTACTGCTCGCACTGAGGCTGACGCCTCACCTGTGGTCGAGTGGGAGGTCGCCCCGGGACGAAGCAGGCGGCGAAAGACTTCCCAGGCGGCCGCACGTAAGGTCTCCCCGGTTTTTCTGACAAAGAGTTTCCAGGTGCGGTCTGTGGCTGACACTGTCGCTGAGCCGGATGCTGTCGCCTGTCCTGTTTCAGAGGAAACCACTCAGCCTGCAAGATCCGGGCAATAACAGGGGGTGGGATTATTGGTGGTTGGCAGCTCCAACGTTAGGCAAGTTGTGGGCCCCTTAGGGACTTGGCTGACAAGAGTGTAAGAAACCCAATGTGTACTCCGTGTGCATACCGGGTGGAATCATTCCAAATGTGGAAAGGGTCCTCCCAGATGCCATGAAGAGCACAGGGTGCAGCCAACTGTAGGTGGTTGCTCACGTCCGTACCAAAGATGTGCGTCGCTTTGGATCAGAAGAGATTCTTTCTGGTTTCGAGCGGCTAACAGAAGTGGTAAAGGCTGCCACTCTTGCTTGCAAGATGAAAGCAGAGCTGACCATTTGCAGCATAATCGACAGGGCCGATTGCGGACCTCTGGAACAGAACCGAGTGGAGCCTATGAATCAGAAGCTCAGACGATTCTGCGACCGTGTAGGAGCAGATTCCTCGACTTGCGCCAAAGGGTGGTTGGGTTTCGGGTTCCGCTGAATAGGTCAGGTGTCCACTATACGCAGGAGGCGGCTACACGGGTAGCAGGGGCTGTGTGACGTGGACTGGGCGGTTTTTTAGGTTAAAGGGTCTCGGGAAAACACAAGATGGGCTTCAGTCACAAAGGATGCAGGCTGAACACAGGAAGAACATAGATACAGGAACCATTGGAATAACAGTTGTAAATTTTCGCAGCTGTGTTGGGAAAGTAACAGAGCTCCAAGCGCTAGTAGAAAGCACTGATTCCCAAATCGTTATAGGCACTGATAGCTGGCTAAAGCCGGATGTAAGCTCAGCCGAAGATTTTGCGAAGAACCGAACGGTGTTCCGAAGAGATAGGCTAAATACAATTGGCAGTGCCATGTTTGTTGCTGTTAGAAGGAGTTTAACTTGTCGAGAAATTGAAGTAGATACTTCCTGTGAGTTAGTATGGGCAGAGGTCATTGTTGGCAACTGGAATAAAATAATAATTGGATCCTTTTACCTACATCCCAGTTCAGATGTTGCAGTTGCTGAAAGGTTCAAAGAAAACTTCAGTTTGATTTCAAACACGTACCCGACTCATACGATAATAGTTGGTGGTGACTTTAATTTACCCTCGATTTTTTTTTTTTTTTTGTTTGTCTTCAGTCTACTGACTGCTGGTTTGATGCGTCCCGCCACGAATTCCTTTCCTGTGCTAACCTCTTCATCTCAGAGAAGCACTTGCAACCTACGTCCTCAATTATTTGCTTGACGTATTCCAACCTCTGTCTTCCTCTACAGTTTTTGCCCTATACAGCTCCCTCTAGTACCATGGAAGTCATTCCCTCATGTCTTAGCAGATGTCCTATCAGCCTGTCCCTTCTCCTTATCAGTGTTTTCCACATATTCCATTCCTCTCCGATTCTACGTAGAAACTCCTCATTCCTTACCTTATCAGTCCACCTAATTTTCAACATTCGTCTATAGCACCACATCTCAAATGCTTCGATTCTCTTCTGTTCCGGTTTTCCCACAGTCCATGTTTCACTACCATACAATGCTGTACTCCAGACGTACATCCTCAGAAATTTCTTCCTCAATTTAAGGCCGGTAGTTGATATTAGTAGACTTCTCTTGGTCAGAAGTGCCTTTTTTGCCATAGCGAGTCTGCTTTTGATGTCCTCCTCGCTCCGTCCGTCATTGGTTATTTTACTGCCTAGGTAGCAGAATTCCTTAACTTCATTGACTTCGTGACCATCAATCCTGATGTTAAGTTTCTCGCTGTTCTCATTTCTACTACTTCTCATTACCTTCGTCTTTCTCCGATTTACTATCAAACCATACTGTGTACTCATTAGACTGTTCATTCCGTTCAGCAGATCATTTTATTCTTCTTCACTTTCACTCAGGATAGCAATGTCATCAGCGAATCGTATCATTGATATCCTTTCACCTTGTATTTTAATTCCACTTCTGAACCTTTCTTTTATTTCCATCATTGCTTCCTCGGTGTACAGACTGAAGAGTAGGGGCGAAAGGCTACAGCCTTGTCTTACACCCTTCTTAATACGAGCACTTCGTTCTTGATCGTCCACTCTTATTATTCCCTCTTGGTTGTTGTACATATTGTATATGATCCGGCTCTCCCTATAGCTTACCCCTACTTTTTCAGAATCTCGAACAGCTTGCACCATTTTATATTGTCGAACGCTTTTTCCAGGTCGACAAATCCTATGAAAGTGTCTTGATTTTTCTTTAGCCTTCCTTCCAATATTAGCCGTAACGTCAGAATTGCCTCTCTCGTCCCTTTACTTTTCCTAAAGCCAAACTGATCGTCACCTAGCGCATTCTCAATTTTCTTTTCCATTCTTCTGTATATTATCCTTGTAAGCAGCTTCGATGCATGAGCTGTTAAGCTGATAGTGCGATAACTCTCGCACTTGTCAGCTCTTGCCGTCTTCGGATTTGTGTGGAAGATGCTTTTCCGAAAGTCAGATGGTATATCGCCAGACTCATATATTCTACACACCAACTTTAATAGTCGTTTTGTTGCCACTTCCCCCAATGATTTTAGAAATTCTGATGAATTGTTATCTATCCCTTCTGTCTTATTTGGCCGTAAGTCCTCCAAAGCTCTTTTAAATTCCAATTCAAATACTGGACCCCCTATCTCTCCTGTTTCTTCTTCTATCACATCAGACAAATGTTCACCCTCATAGAGGCTTTCAATGTATTCTTTCCACCTATCTGCTCTCTCCTCTGTATTCAGCAGTAGAATTACCGTTGCACTCTTAATGTTACCACCATTGCTTTTAATGTCAGAAAAGGTTGTTTTGACTTTCCTGTATGCTCAATCTGTCTTTCCGACAATCATATCTTTTTCGATGTCTTCACATTTTTCCTGCAGCCATTTCGTCTTAGCTTCCCTGCACATCCTATTTATTTCATTTCTCAGCGACTTTTATTTCTGTATTCCTGATTTTCCCGGAACATGGTTGTACTTCCTCCTTTCATCAATCAACTGAAGTATTTCTTCTGTTACCCATGGTTTCTTCGCAGCTACCTTCTTTGCATCTATGTTTTCCTTCCCAACTTCTGTGATGGCGCTTTTTAGAGATAGCCATTCCTCTTCAACTGTACTGCCTACTGCGCTATTCCTTATTGCTGTATCTGTGGTGTCACCGCCAGACACCACACTTGCTAGGTGGTAGCTTTAAATCGGCCGCGGTCCATTAGTACATGTCGGACCCGCGTGTCGCCACTGTCAGTAATTGCAGACCGAGCGCCACCACACGGCAGGTCTAGAGAGACGTACTAGCACTCGCCCCAGTTGTACGGACGACTTTGCTAGTGACTACACTGACGAAGCCTTTCTCTCATTTGCCGAGAGATAGAATAGCCTTCAGCTAAGTCCATGGCTACGACCTAGCAAGGCGCCACTAACCATTTCTAGAGAGAGTCTCACTTGTATCATCAAGAATGCTGTATACAAATGATGGATTAAAGTTAAGTATTCCAGCAGCTACGTACTTTTTTTATAGCATTCATTACGTATCCTGTTTCAGACCTAACGCCAGCCGGCGTGTGTAAACGCGTGCCTTTTCGGTTACCCGTCACTGTGGACTGGCTGTCTTGTCAGTCCACAACAGTATCTATAGCGTTAGAGAACTTCAAACGTATCTCGTCACTCCATAGTACTTCCGTATCCCACTTCTGTGCGTATTGATTCTTCCTGACTAATATCTTGAACTTCAGCATACTCTTCATCACCACTATATTGTGATCCGAGACTAAATCTGCTCCTGGGTACGCCTTACAATGCAGTATCTGATTTCGGACTGTCTGTCTGACCATGATGTAATCTAATTGAAATCTTCGCATATCTCCCGGCCTTTTCCAAGTATATCTTCTCCTCTTGTGATTCTTAAACAGGGTATTCGCTATTACTAGCTGAAACTTGTTACAGAACTCAATTAGTCTTTCTCCTCTTTCATTCCTTGTCCCAAGTGCATATTCTCCTGTAACCTTTTCTTCTGCTCCTTCCCCTACAACTGCATTCCAGTCGCCCATGACTATTAGATTTTCATCCCCTTTTACATACTACATTACCCTTTCAATATCCTCACACACTTTCTCTATCTGTTTATCTTCAGCTTGCGACGTCGGCATGTATACCTGAACTATCGTTGTCGGTGTTGGTCTGCTGTCGATTCTGATTAGAATAACCCGGTCACTGAACTGTTCACAGTAACACACCCTCTGCCCTACCTTCCTATTCATAACGAATCCTACACCAGTTACACAATTTTCTGCTGCTGTTGATATTACCCGATACTCATCTGACCAGAAATCCTTGTCTTCCTTCCACTTCACTGACCCCCTACTATATCTAGATTGAGCCTTTGCATTTCCCTTTTCAGTTTTTCTAGTTTCCCTACCACGTTCAAGTTTCTGACATTCCACGCCCCGAATCGTAGAACGTTATCCTTTCGTTGATTATTCAATCTTTTTCTCATGGTAACCTCCCCCTTGGCAGTTCCCTCCCGGAGATCCGAATGGGGGACTATTCCGGAATCTTTTGCCAATGGAGAGATCATCATGACACTTATTCAATTACAGGCCACATGTCGTGTGCATACACGTTACGTGTCCTTAATGCAGTGGTTTCCAGTGCCTTCTGCATCCTCATGTCGTTGATCATTGCTGATTCTTCCGGCTTTAGGGGCAATTGCCCACCCCTAGGACAAGAGAGTGCCCTGAACCTCTATCCGCTCCTCCGCCCTCTTTGACAAGGCCATTTGCGGAATGAGGCTAACTTGTTGTGCCGGAAGTCTTCGGCCGCCAATGCTGATTATTTATCAAAATTGAGGCAGTGGCGGGGATCGAACCAGGGACCGAAGACCTTTTGATTATGAATCAAAGACGCTACCCCTAGACCAGGGGTACCCTCGATATGTTGGCAAAAACACATTTTTAAATCCGGAGGTACGCATAAAATATCATCCTAAATTGTGCTAAACGCATTCTCTGAAAATTATTTCGAGCAGTCAGTTCATGAGCCCACGCCAATTGTAAACGGTTTTGAAAACACACTTGCCCACTTAGCAACAAATAATCCTGAATTAATAACCAGCGTCAAAACCGATGAAGGGATTAGTGAACACATGGTTGTCGTAGCGAGATTGAATATTGTAATCCCAAAATCCTCGAAAAATAAGCGAAAATTATATCTATTCAAAAAAGCAGATAAAAATTCACTTGACGCCTTCCTGAGAAAAAATCTCCATTTATTCCAAAATAATAATATAAGTGTAGATCAGATGTGGCTTAAATTCAAAGAAATAGCATCGGAAGCAATTGAGAGGTTTAAACCAAGTGTTCTAACAAACGACGGAGCTGATACTCCTTGGTACAAAAAACGGGTTAGAATACTGTTGCAGACTCAACGAAACAAACGTGCCAAATTTGAACAGACGCAAAATCCCCAAGACTGGCAATCCCTTATAGAAGCTCGAAACTTAGCGCGCAGTTCAAAGCGAGACGCCTATTACAGTTTTCACAACGAAACTTTGTCTCGAAACCTGGCAGAAAATCCAAAGAGATTCTGGTCGTATGTGAAATATGTTAGTGGTAAGAAACAATCAATGCCTTCTCTGCGCGATAACAATAGAGATACTATAGAAGACAGTGCTGCAAAAGCAGATTTACTAAACACAGCCTTCCGAAATGCCTTCACAAAAGAAGACGAAGTAAATATTCTAGAATTAAAATCGAGAACAGCTGCCAACATGAGTAACGTAGAAGTAAATATCCTCGGAGTAGTGAAGCAACTCAAATCACGTAATAAAAGCAAGTGTTCTGGGCCAGACTGTATACCAATTGGGTTCCTTTTGGAGTATGCTGATACATTAGCTCCATACTTAACAATCATGTAGAACCGTTCGCTCGAAGAAAGATCCGTACCCAAAGACTAGAAAGTTGCACAGGTCACACCAATATTCAAGAAAGGTAGTAGGAGTAATCCACTGTATTACAGGGCCATATCGTTAACGTCGATATGCAGCAGGGCTTTAGAACATATATGGTGTTCGAACATTATGAATTACCTCGAATGAAACGGTTCAAAAATGGTTCAAATGGCTCTGAGCACTATGGGACTTAACTGCTGAGGTCATCAGTCCCCTAGAACTTAGAACCACTTAAACCTAACTAACCTAAGGACATCACACACATCCATGCCCGAGGCAGGATTCGAACCTGCGACCGCAGCGGTCGCGCGGTTCCAGACTGTAGCGCCTAGAACCGCTCGGGCACTCCGTCCGTCGGAGGAAACGGTCTATTGACACACAGTCAACATGGGTTTAGAAAACATAGTTCCTGTGCAACACAATTCAAATGAGATGCTGAGAGCTATTGACAAGGGATTTCAGATCGATTCCGTATTCCCGGATTTCCGGAAGGCTTTTGACACTGTACCACACAAGCGGCTCGTAGTAAAACTGCGCGCTTATGGAATATCGTCTCAGTTATGTGATGGATTTGCGATATCCTGTCAGAGAGGTCACAGTTCGTAGTAATTGACGGAAAGTCATCGAGTAAAACAGAAATGATTTCAGGCGTTCCCCAAGGTAGTGATGTAGGCCTTTTGCTGTTCCTTATCTATATAAAGGATTTGGGAGACAATCTGAGCAGCCGTCTTCGGCTGTTTGCAGATGACACTGTCGTTTATCGACTAATAAAGTCATCAGAAGAAGAAAAAAACTGCAAAACGATTTAGAAAAGATATCTGAAGGGTGCGAAAAGTGGTAGTTGTCCCTGAATAATGGAACGTGTGAGGTCATCCACATGAGTACTAAAAGGAACTCGATAAACTTCGTTTACACGATAAATCAGTCTAATCTAAAAGCCGTAAATTCAACTAAATACCTAGGTATTACAATTACGAACAACTTAAATTGGAAAGAACACATAGAAAATGTTGAGGGGAAGGCTAACCAAAGGCTGCGTTTTATTGGCAGGACACTTAGAAAATGTAACAGACCTACTAAGGAGGCTACCTACACTACGCTTGTCCGTCCTGTTTTAGAATACTGCTGCGCGGTGTAGGATCCTTACCAGTTAGGACTGACGGAGTACATCGAAAAAAGTTCAATGAAAGGCAGCACGTTTTCTACTATCACGAAATATGGGAGAGGGTGTCACAGAAGTGATACAGGATTTGGGCTGGAAATCATTAAAAGAAAGGCGTTTTTCGTTGCGACGGAATCTTCTCACTAAAATCCAGTCACCACTTTTCTCCTCCGAATGCGAAAATATTTTGTTGACACTCACCTACATAGGACGGAACGATCACCACGATAAAATAAGGGAAATCAGATGTGGTACGGAAAGATATAGGTGTTCATTCTTTCCGCGCGCTATACGAGATTGTAATAATAGAGAATTGTGAAGGTGGTTCAATGAACACTCTGCCAGGCAATTAAATGTTATTTGCAGAGTATTCATGTAGATGTAGATGTAGATTCTTAGCTAATGCAGTCTTCTTAAGTTACATTTTCGCAGAACTCGTCATATCAAAAAACATTTATTTTGTACACCTATAAATTCTGTATGTATCTTCCATTACTGTTATTGTTATTATTGGCGTTATTTTTCATATTATTATTATTACTATTACTGTTACCCCTATTACTGACAGCAGCTACTGTAGAGCAACTACTACCAATATTAACTCTATTAGATTACACCCACTATTATTTACTCGTGCTGTTACATCCGACACTCAAATCATTTTAATAGTATTTTTAGATGTTAAAATTGTTATGTACTAGGTATTTGTGATGCAACAAAGATACTGAATGTGTGAAATCCTGGTCAGATGTAAAAGACGGCCGATAGCCCAATTCAGATCAGGTTAAATAAATAAATACTATAAGAGTATTCAAAATTTAAAATACTTAAAATTGTTTCTAATTAACCATGTGGCATCAAAAGCAAATATCTTCAAAAAGATGCAATCATATGCCGTAAAATAGAAGTAACAGCAATACAATTGACTTGTGCCAATATTTAGTGGTATCTACCACGTTTTTCCATTCATCTAAGAGTTTCATCAAGATGATTCACTTAGATTTATTATTTAAATTAATAAATTACATGCTTTAGAAAATATATTTGTTACATTTTAATAGAATTCATAATTAGTTGTCTATTCTCATGCCCTCCTACCTCCGTCCTCCCCCATCCTCTACATGCTAAATAGCAACCATGATACCCAACCACGACACATGAGTCTTTATGATGCCGAGTGTGCCTAGTAAAATGTTGTATACTACTGAATATAGTCACAAGGATATTGTATTTCTGTTCATTTTCTTTTGCAGCTTAAGAGTGTATTCTATTTCATGAAACTGAAATTAATCACTCGTAAGTACTTTAAATTTTAAATATTTTCAATTTATGTTATGTGGTTGTTCAAGATCAGTTTTAGGAACTTAAAATTTTACATACATTGAGTCTATGTTATGTACATCAAAGTTGTTTGTTAATACTTTTCATTCTTTTTAAGATCTGAAGATGGTCATTAAGTGTTAGAAACTGATAAAATAAATAATTTACAATATCGTTTTTCAGAAGGTTCCAAATTCTCAGAACGCCTGCGTTATCGCTGTTATTACAGTACACCAAATGGAAGTACTTACGACGTCGTTATGCTTTTCTTACCATCAAAGGGGAGCCTGACTGTCCAGAAAAGTCATTCTGATAGTACCTTCGATGACAGGAAGCTCAGTTCTGCATAATTACAACAGATCGGCGAGCACCCAACTACCACGTATCTATTGACTATGCAGTTCCTTATGGTGCCCTACCTTTCGATCCAGATCGAGGTATGTGCTGATGGGGCAGCCGGTGGTGCCTGAATTGACTTGGCGGGCACCTTGTGTCGCTGGAATTCTATTGAATTCCCCTGTGATGTCGGCGCCACACGCCAGGGGTGGCAGGTGCCCATCCAATCACAGCGGGTGCGACGCCGGCTGACACAGGCCGGAAACGTCTGTAGCGAAAAGGCTCGCCTTATATGAAAAGAAACTGCGTCACGAGAAATCTCGGTAGAACATGGGTCGCAGTTAGAAGAAGAATGATTTTTTTGTTTATGGCCCGTTGAACGTTATTCTCCTCCTAGACGTTTCTTGGATTGTGAGATGGCTAACAATAAGGTAAAATGTTTTGGTGGCACTTACAAAGATTCTGTTTCCAAATAAAAAACAAATGCTACATAGTGATTTCACAACATCAAAAATTGCTAACTTTTTAAAAACAAAGCTCAACTTACAGTTGTAACTGTATTTTTATTTCCTAAGTAGCTGATGAAACTTAATTTAACTCGAGGAAAAATTAAAGTGTTTTTAATTTAAGCCTAATCCAGGGTATTCGCCTAAGTAATTCTCAATTTTAAATATTTCCAGTAGCGTCAACTTCATACCTCTGTTAGCGTTGTGGGTTCCCCAAATAGTACGTCATAAGGATGTGAAGACATCGAAAAAGATATGATTGTCGGAAAGACAGACTCAGCATACAGGAAAGTCAAAACAACCTTTTCTGACATTAAAAGCAACGGTGGTAACATTAAAAGTGAAACGGGAATTCCACTGTTAAATGCAGAGGAGAGAGCAGATAGAGGGAAAGAATACATTGAAAGCTTCTATGAGGGTGAAGATTTGTCTGATGTGATAGAAAAAGAAACAGGAGTCGATTTAGAAGAGATAGGGGGCCCAGTATTAGAATCGGAATTTAAAAGAGCTTTGGAGGACTTACGGCCAAATAAGGCAGAAGGGATAGATAACATTTCATCAGAAATTCTAAAGTCATTGGGGGAAGTGGCAACAAAACGACTATTCACGTTGGTGTGTAGAATATAAGAGTCTGGCGATATACCCTCTGACTTTCGGAAAAGCATCATCCACACAATTCCGAAGACGGCAAGAGCTGACAAGTGCGAGAATTATCGCACAATCATCTTAACAGCTCATGCATCGAAGCTGCTTACAAGGATAATATACAGAAGAATGGAAAAGAAAATTGAGAATGCGCTAGGTGACGATCAGTTTGGCTTTAGGAAAAGTAAAGGGACGAGAGAGGCAATTCTGACGTTACGGCTAATAATGGAAGCAAGGCTAAAGAAACATCAAGACACTTTCATAGGATTTGTCGACCTGGAAAAAGCGCTCGACAATATAAAATGGTGCAAGCAGTTCGAGATTCAGAAAAAAGTAGGGGTAAGATATAGGGAGAGACGGGTCATATACAATATGTACAACAACCAAGAGGGAATAATAAGAGTGGACGATCAAGAACGAAGTGCTCGTATTACGAAGGGTGTAAGACAAGGCTGTAGCCTTTCGCTCCTACTCTTCACTCTGTACATCGAGGAAGCAATGATGGAAATAAAAGAAAGCTTCAGGAGTGGAATTAAAATACTAGGTGAAAGGATATCAATGATACGATTCGCTGATGACATTGCTATCCTGAGTGAAAGTGAAGAAGAATAAAATGATCTGCTGAACGGAATGAACAGTCTAATGAGTACACAGTATGGTTTAAGAGTAAATCGGAGAAAGACGAAGGTTACGAGAAGTAGTAGAAATGAGAACAGCGAGAAACTTAACATCAGGATTGATGGTCACGAAATCAATGAAGATAAGGAATTCTGCTACCTAGGCAGTAAAATAACCAATGACGGACGGAGCAAGGAGGACATCAAAAGCAGACTCGCTATGGCAAAAAAGGCACTTCTGGCCAAGAAAAGTCTACTAATATCAACTACCGGCCTTAAATTGAGGAAGAAATTTCTGAGGATGTACGTCTGGAGTACAGCATTGTATGGTAGTGAAACATGGACTGTGGGAAAACCGGAACAGAAGAGAATCGAAGCATTTGAGATGTGGTGCTATAGACGAATGTTGAAAATTAGGTGGACTGATAAGGTAAGGAATGAGGAGTTTCTACGTAGAATCGGAGAGGAATGGAATATGTGGAAAACACTGATAAGGAGAAGGGACAGGCTGATAGGACATCTGCTAAGACATGAGGGAATGACTTCCATGGTACTAGAGGGAGCTGTAGAGGGCAAAAACTGTAGAGGAAGACAGAGATTGGAATACGTCAAGCAAATAATTGAGGACGTAGGATGCAAGTGCTACTCTGAGATGAAGAGGTTAGCACAGGAAGGAATTCGTGGCGGGCCGCATCAAACCAGTCAGCAGACTGATGACCAAAAAAAAAGCTACTTCTTAAACTATAATAATTTTGGTAACGTCATATATTACCTCGTCAAGCTTTATGCGAAATACGACACAGCACATCACAAACATGGTTAAACGTCAGAAGATAATCTTCATAAGGAATACACCTTTGGAGGGTTGTGGGCAGAGATTTTATAAAAATGAAACATGTTATGAAACCACTATCTACCTAAAAATATGACCTCATTGTAGATAATAAGAAGAATGGTTAATAATAATAGGTCAATTTTCGTTTTAGATAAAAAATTAAATGAATCATACTGATGTAGGTTAAAACTCTTTGTTAGATTTAGCCCACATTAAATTCTTTCTTATTTACATTTTCGTAAGGAAACACGTACAGTTTCATTATTTTGCATAGTTTCAACAGTGATTTACTCAAGTGTAGAACGTAAATGTCTGTATTAGAAAATTATTTACTTGAAATTAGTGCAGAAGCCTAGCTTCAATTAGCACAGTGAAAGACGTTTTCAGAAGCATATTTTTATCTCTCTCAAGCTGCTACACTTTATCATGAATACTAGTTTGATTAACTACCTCGTAATTTACTCGCTTAAAAACTTCAGCACTCTTATTCCCTTTCAGACATAAATGCATCTAGATTTTTATCTTTGTCGAACTCTCCTTCAGATTTTCAGGCTTTTTGTGGTTTTATGAAGGAATTATTGTACTCAGTGGGTGGAAAGTATTGTTGAAAGTCTACTATATCTTTCAGTGTAGCTTGAGCAATTTCTCTCATGCCTCTGTATTTCTTTGAGAATTGAGACCGTGTTTAGTATGCTGTTTATCCTCTATGACAAATATATACTATAACACTCCTTGTACTGACACCTTATCTTACCCATTATGACATGAGTCTTTGCGATGATAAGAGGTGTTGTGTTCTTAAATTTTACAGTATTACTCTTCTTGATTCTTTGTTCGAAATTTAGGTTTTCGCTTTTGGTTTGGGGAATACAAAATATGTTTCATTCATTTGTGGCTACATTCCTTAATACTGAGGCGAAGTGAGTAGCACGTTCTGCAACTGTCACTTGCTCCTTTCGTTTTTCTGCGTATATCTGCGTTTTACAGGCGACATCGACAATCGACTGTGGATGTTAGCGTTATGGAGTGCACAGCTGCGAGGATCCCTGAATTCTGAAAATAATTTATCTCTGATTTTCTCATTCAACAATTCTAAACACTTAATTTCACAACCACAGTCTTCTCACAACTTGTCTCATTTTATGAGAATGCCGTCCAGGTTATTGATACTTCTTCCTTGTACTAAAAAAAGGTCAGATATATTTTAAAACATAACTGTACTGTACACAAAATTTGAAAAAGTATTTCTCGTTACAAATTTTTAGGTTTACATTCAATGTGTATAGAAAGCATCATCATATTTCATCTTTGTTGTGCAAGCTCTTGTTTATTTTCCCCTGGTTCAATCTCATTATCTTGGTAGCAATACCATTGGAGCTATTTTCTGCTGCTAAGTTACTGTTGTTGACTTGGATTTAGATCGCCTGTTTGTTTACCTGTATGATATTAAGTACTGGTTGATTTCAGTTTCACACCGCAAAAAGATGGAGGCAACGTGCAGAAATACACGGGTCAGTAATTTGCCAAATTCGTAATAAGCAACCCTTGATAATCCACTGATTTTCCATGCACACGAATGTAAAATTTGTTAACCCATACAATCGTTGTGTCAACACTTTATTACCTGTAGTAAAACATTATAATTTATATTAAATCCAGAACTAAAGTTCATTCCTTAGCACTAATTTGTATACCTTTTCTTCTAAAAAGCGTACTTCTCAGGAAACGATATACATTTTCTGAAAAAAAACGGGCATCCCCCATTATTTACAACAATGAACAAAAGTCGTTTTTACTTCTCTTCTGTCACTGTTGTCTGAGTAAGCATCTTCACAAGGATCGTATTCACTTCCTCGGTATTCAGACAATGCGCAGTTCGTATTTAAATCTTCCTGATCAAACTGGAACCTCTGTCTATTCCTTCCTTCCTTCCTTCCTTCCTTCCAGAAGTAGCACATATTTCGATCGTAACATCCAACATAATTTTTAGGTTACAAACTCATCCTCTCTAAATGAAACAGTTGTGGGGTAACAAAACTGGCGTCTAGTGAGATGTATCGACGATAGCCAGCAACAGAATCAGAGAGGGGATGAGAGAAGAGTTACGAAGTGTATGGGAGGCGTTTTAATTCAAAAACTACTAATATGTGTGTTCCATAAACACAATTTATTGGATTTCATTGTACTTTATCTACTATTTCAACATTATTCCACGTTGATCGCAGTATAAAAGAGCGTTCTACTTGCGTAGGACCTTAGCTTATTGTAAGAATGTGTGACGTTCGGCTCTCATTTAAATTCTGAGCAACTTTTTCCGATTACTTTAATTTTTATAATTATTGACCACATTATCTTTGCTTATAACCCGATAGTTTTTATTTACGTGTAGAGCGTTGTAGATTGTGTCAGATGTATAGCAATTGCTAGACTCGGTGAATTCGATTCCATATCATTAAGCTCGAAAATCTGGTTCATGTAATGAGGGGAATCAGAGGCGATCTAGTGGGAAGCTCCTTGTTAGATAGATGTAGGAATAAAACTTTCAGAAGTTCTTTTGCTGGTACCTCTAGATAGTGTGTTTCCTAATATACAGGGTGTTACAAAAAGGTACGGCCTAACTTTCAGGAAACATTCCTCACACACAAAGAAAGAAAATATGTTATGTGGACATGTGTCCGGAAACGCTTACTTACCATGTTAGAGCTTATTTTATTACTTTTCTTCAAATCGCATTAATCATGGAATGGAAACACACAGCAACAGAACGTACCAGCGTGATTTCAAACATTTTGTTACAGGAAAATTTCAAAATGTCCTCCGTTAGCGAGGATACATGCATCCACCCTCCGTCGCATGGAATCCCTGATGCGCTGATGCTGCCCTGGAGAATGGCGCATTGTATCACAGCAGTCCACAATACGAGCAAGAAGAGTCTCTACATTTGGTACCGGGGTTGCGTAGACAAGAGTTTTCAAATGCCCCCATAAATGAAAGTCAAGAGGGTTGAGGTCAGGAGAGCGTGGAGGCCACGGAATTGGTCCGCCTCTACCAATCCATTTGTCACCGAATCTGTTGTTGAGAAGCGTACGAACACTTCGACTGAAATGTGTAGGAGCTCCATCGTGCATTAACCACATGTTGTGTCGTACTTGTAAAGGTACATATTCTAGCAGCACAGGTAGAGTATCCCGTATGAAATCATGATAACGTGCTCCATTGAGCGTAGGTGTTCGAAACTAAAATGAGCTCTAAAATGGAAATTAAGCGTTTCCGGACACATGTCCACATAACATCTTTTCTTTATTTGTGTGTGAGGAATGTTTCCTGAAAGTTTGGCCGTTCCTTTTGTAACACCCTGTATATATACTAATGGTAATGGGAAATGTTATGCAATGAACACCTTGGCTGCATAGTACCAAACAGATATTCCATTATTTCCTTGCCTGTTGGTTATGTTGGATGAAATTTCAATCTTACGTGAAAATATTATTAGTATTTTAAGCATAGAAAAATGCCATTCAATGAAGGACAGTAGGAATATATTATGGCTATCACAATATCAGTAATTACAATAATTAAAGCTATGAACTTGGAAAAAGGTAATTCGAAATTTAAATGTGAGCCATATTTCTCACATCCTTACCTACATGTTGCTTATCGCCGTCTTTCGGATCATTGGCGTGATGCACATGGAAGTTTCATAACGACAGTTGGCTGTACTGTAACAACTGTGGAACAAATGGTTATGACATGGACTCAGTACAAAAGTGTGGCATGAAGATTATGCACGAGTCCTCCCAGAAGATCGAAGCACGAAAAGGTCGTATGAATGTTCTATTTGCACTGACGAATAGACGAATGATAACACATGAAATGTACGCGGAGCTACAGGCGTAGCTTCATTACGAACACAGTTCCCCGAATCCCTATCAGCCTTGACCTCAACTCATATTCGATAGCTCCCTACACTATGACGCAAGGAATCACACTGCTATGAAGTCTACAAAGCAACTGAGGTGTAGGACCACTCTCAAGGTCACCTACACACTCGTCGACGATGGAGTTCCTGGAGAGAACAGAACCGTGATTTGCTGCTCAACATAGTTCTATGCCATTCATAAGCTGTTCATACTTGCAGGTCATGTCTTGCTGGGTGCTTCAAATTTTTTATCAGTGTATAGTGCTGTAGATGGTTGTCTGATGGAGATGTTAAACTTAATAACCTATTTGTATTCGTCTCCTTCCATCTTTGTCTTTATGAATCAAAAACGTAATCTTACACTGCTGTCTCAGCGGAAATAGTTTACCCATCAGATGTTTTCATTTCACTAATAGTTCATTTTTCTTTCGTATGTAGTACAGGGGAGGATTCCAAGAGTTGAAAGCTTGCAGGCTGACTGCACGTGATAGAAATCCTATGAAGAAGAATTTGTTGTCATAAAAATGTTGACCCTTAGGCAGAAGTGCAGCGCAGCATTTGGGGCTATTCGCGTCTTCCAACTCACCCTCCACGAGGGACACAGGGTGCTTGTTTCTTTTGCCGAAAAAAACAGGGAATTATTCGCAGAAGGCTTCGAGCGAGATAAGAGATCTCAAACCAGAAGTTGCATCCCTCAGGCTGATTGAATTTTGAATGCGACGCCTTGGAATAACGTTCGGTTTATACTTTCAGAATCCAAATTTCTGATTGGGTCATACCGCTATTTTCTGGAGAGTCCCTACTTTTTCTCTGTGTCTACGCGCAGAGCATCTTCTGATAGGCCCCTTTCAGAATTGTGTCATGGAGCATGAGACATTTTATGCCTCCACACCTAAGAGCCCTATTGGTTCAACACGAAGAAAATCTACGAGAGAAGATCTACGAACTCCACTGGCAGTCATTAGAAGAGAGTCGTCGCGCATCAGAGAGAGTTTTACTTTTGAAATTACTAGACAGCAGTTTCCAGAAAGAGTCGGACAACGTAGTACTTCCTCCCACATAAACCTCACCAATGAACACGAACAAAAAAAGCGAGAAATTAGAGCAAGAGGCTTACCGACAGTCATTCGTTCCAAGCGCCATTCGTCAATGAAACAGGATAGGGAGGATCAGTTAGTGCTACCAGAAATACCCTCCGCCACACACCGTTAGATGGCTTGCAGAGTATGATGGGGATGAGTAGAAGTTTGTTTAATATGTTCACGTGCGTTTTACTGGATAGTTCTCTCAGTCTTTGCACCACCGGCCAACGAGTTCCTGCTCTGACTAAAAGCAGCAAAGTTCCAGAGCGACCAAAACGAGAACACTTCATTTACTAAGAATTTACTTCACTGTAGGTTTTTGCAGAGTACTGAGTTGACTTTAGGCTCTTCCAGAGTAAAGACTTCGTGTTATGACAGGAGAGATGACTGATGGAGTGAACCTTGCTACCACTGGAAGGGTTTCTGTATTTAAGCGTCAAGGACAAAGAGACGGCAGAAGTTGAGACTACAGTCGCTGCCGCCGCCGTCCGATTTACTCGCACTCTTCACCACTGGCAAGATGAGTCTCCATTGTATCCCTGGTCGTGATTCAGACATCAAATAAACTCGCTCCCTTCAGGAGCCGAGTACCCGATTTCAGAGTCACACACCAGCTTGTCGCTCTCGATGCGAATTTGACAATCATATGGTGTTCGCTCCTAGCTTTTCATTCACACGCTATATTTAACTAACAACTTATGTAATCACTGGTCGTATTTGCGAATTATTAACTTACTGTATTTCGTCCTCCCCACCAACAGGTCTGAAGGCTATACCTTAATGCTATAATTACTTGTCCATTTTAGTGTATTAGTGGGTAACTTTTAATGTTTGAAGTCCATAAACCTAATTGTGGTAGTGACCGTTCGTTTCCTTTGAAAGCTGGAAGAGACATCCTCTCATAAATACCTCTATGTGGATGGTGTGATACCCATTTGTTTCATACTTAAAATGAGCTGTCCCTATTAAGTTAAATAAGCCGTTTCCGTTGTACACCGGAACCATTGTTTCAAAGTAATTTGGATGAACTTTTAGGATGGTTCCTTACTCTGTTGATCACCAGAGTTCGATCCTGTGCATCATAAGGGTGTGCACCCAACCACAACCGACACAACACTGTGTGTGTGTGTGTGTGTGTGTGTGTGTGTGTGTGTTTGTGTGTAGAAGGAAGCAGACGACAAAAAAAATTCTGACTCTCGAACTTTATAAGTCAGTCTTTCATTAATAATTAAAAACTTAAACTCCATCTGACGTATGTTTATATGAACTGTATCGTGTTTATTGTACAACAATTCCACCCAGAGGTCAGTGAATGTGTCGTGGCAACATTTGCAAATCGTTGTTCACTTTGTACTTAATGTGTTCTTGCATTTTTTCTTTCCACTTCTCCAACCATCGTTGTTTATTTTATAGACTGATCATCAATATGTAACGTATCAGATGCTTTTGTTCTAAATTTTATGTCCACCATTGACACTTACTTGGATTGCTACAGAAATACTTCAGTTAATAACTGAACTGACAGAGAATGGCTACATATTGGATAAGTGGAAATACTTACAACTCACCCATCATGAGAACTCTCCATGTGGCTTTCGTTACCCACTCCCTTATCTAGTTTGAGTGCCCCTTGTGCTGTTTGTATGAGCTAATCTTTTCTTCTTTTGTATGATGTGTGTAAACTGAAAGACCATACTTTAACTGTATAGTAATAAACCTGTCCAGCTTTATTACAAATTTCTTCCTCTACCTGCATTACAGCAAACGACGTCTGGGTGCCACTTGTCACTGGAAGAAGAAACAATCCATCTGATTTTACTGCTGAGTCAATCAAGGTGATCCTTTTCCCACATCAAACATCACGCTGTCTAATTATTAACGTGTCGGAGCGAAAAGAGGGTGCAGTAGATCGCAGAGAACAGTGCATGCTACGGCTAAGCTGGGGAGCCGGGAAAAAGACATTCTTCTCACTCCGTTCCCCTCGTTGCCCGCCCCCCTCACCCCCTCTCCCCAAGACTGCCGGTGGTGTGTGTTACTGACTGTCCGAAAAATATTGCCTTACAAAGAGATCTGGCTGTCAACCATGCTGTGTGTCACTCTTCACTGACTATGATCTCAGAGTTTCTTTCATTTTTCTATTTATAGCTCCACTGCGTAAGTCAAAAGCTCTAGTAAAATGCAAATGTAGACAATCACGTCGATATTAAAGGCAGTAAATGGACGAGAAAGCCGGCCGTGGTCGCCGAGTGGTTCTAGGCGCTACAGTCTGGAACCGCACGACCGCTATGTTCGCAGGTTCGAATCCTGCCTCGGGCATGGGTGTGTGTGATGTCCTTAGGTTAGGTAGGTTTAAGTTGTTCTAAGTTCTAGGGGACTGATGACCTCAGACGTTACGTCCCATAGTGCTCAGAGCAATTTGAACCATTTTTGGACGAGAAAATCCTATCCCTGGTGCTTTTTAGCTGAAGAAAACAAAAGGGTGTCGTCATGAAAAAGCACATCTCGGTAGATGTGTGCAAAGCACCAGTATCAATAAATTATTGATTGAGCAGTTATTCGTACCACGTACACGAACGGAGAATTTGACCGAAATTATTTTGGAAGTTTCAGTACGCCGAAGAGATGAGACGGCTTAACATATGGACGTCACTCAGACCGTTTCAGATTCGGCACAGCTACAATTTTCACGCAGCTGCATTCATGAAAATATTTTCAGAACAGTGCGTGCTATCCAATCTAGGACACGTCATACCACTCGCACCCACGTTCCTGCTGCGCATTCTACTCATCTGCCCACGCTACGTTACAATAAGACACTTGAAATCCAAATGTAAGGTGCCAGGACATGGCCAACATTAGTAATAATAATAATAATGATAAATATGAGGCAATCTCGAGCAGTATTGCCTGCATGTCAGCAGATGGCCGTAGCTCGCCGGGCCGCTGTGGGTGGCAGGTAGCGGTCACCAGAAACACGGGACAATACGGCGCTCTTGGGGATAGCCCGGCATCTTGAGACACCTGTGCTGGGCAGCACGTGGCGAAGACGGGAATTTCGTTTGCCTAGGGGCGATACGACCTACTCGATCATTGGGTAGATCTCAGAAATGCCGTTGGAGGGATTTCGGCGTTAGACATTCGCCGAAACTGAGTATTCTTCCGCCGCGTTTTCGTACGCGTGGGAGATGGGAGAATTGTGGAGAGGTGGGACCTCGCCTTCAGCCATCGAGCGGTACGGTCCTGGCGTCTTGGCCATCGACCTCGAATTGAGATATACGGCCTGTATCGCAGCACTGCACCAACGCGTGTTCCGTGCAGAGGTCTGCGGTTAGAGCTCTTTGTGTGCTGAGAAGCGAGATTTTCACCAACTCTTAACCACTTACTTAACAACTTACCTAATATTCTTGATCTGTTAGTTATCCTTGCGAGGTTCCGAGTATATATCAACGTAGCTGCCGGTAATAAGGGCGTGTTCAAAAATGGTTCAAATGGCTCTGAGCACTATGCGACTTAACTTCTGACGTCATCACTCGCCTAGAACTTAGAAGTAATTAAACCTAACGAACCTAAGGACATCACACATATCCATGCCCGAGGCAGGATTCGAACCTGCGACCGTAGCGGTCGCTCGGCTCCAGTCTGTAGCACCTAGAACCGCACGGCCACTCTGGCCTGCAAAGGGCGTGTAATTGCTAATTGTTAAAGTGCCATTCTCAGGAGTGTGTGGGTGGACAAAGAAATTCACAATTTTTTTTCTTTTTTTGTAAATTTTGTCAGTTGTCCCAGTATTATAACCGAATTTTCGACTTCATTGTAGCTAGCATTTACCCTGTCCCAGTAAGCTTTACAGGTACTCTGGTTACTGCACAGCTTGCCGAGACGGGAAGGAAAGCAGGTTTGCGGTCTTCTATGTCAGCGACGAACAAATAAGATTACACAGAGTATCGTTATTGTTGTTGTTCGTGGTCATTGTTGTCCACATTGCTTTATCAGAAAACATCAAGAGCGCAAAGTGTGGATGAGCGTTGCTTCTGAGAACGAAACCGTCGGCGGCCGTGTGGCGCACGAGACGATGGAGACGTTTCAGCCTTCAAAGGAAATGCCGGTGGACGCGCTGTGAGGAGTAAGGGGCAGGGGGGAGGGCGCTAGTGGCACGAGTGGAGGTTCTTCTCGGAACTCGCACAATGGTGAGGGCCGCAGCACTCACCACGCCCAGACGTCGATGCCCAACCGGCGAGATCAAAGGCGTCTCGACGACAGGATGCAGCCGGAAGTGAATACAACAGCTTCTCTCGCAAGCGACCGTGTGGCAATTCTCACAGGGGAGTATTTCACTCTTCTCTGGAAAGAGTGGCAGCAGACCTCTCTAAAACAGAGAGACGTCTGGATATCACAGGTGTAATAACACCTTCGTATCTATCTAGAGGCGAGACGTATTCAGCAGTCACGTCAAATAAAAAGTCTCAGGAGGCTCTGTACAGTAAAACGGGACGGCTTGGAACCTTTTTAAAACTGTTAGTACTCCAATGCGACAGCAGTTAATCTAGCACACTAGACCTCAACAGAGACTTTCATTATAAGATCTACAGACGTGAAAGGTATAGAGAAAAAGAAGTTTTACTGCGAATAATGGATTATGCGACACCTACCCACATCTTCTAACAGAGCTGTCAAGATGTATGTATTCATCTCTCAGCGAAGAAGCAGAGTCCATGTATGTCTACGGTAAATCTAAAGAATCCTTGGTGGATCATCATAAAGTGTTTGGCGAGGGTACTTGTTTTCTGCTACGCACAGTGTGATTAAGCCGCTCCTACTGCTGTCGTTTTATGCAACCCTCAACGTTGTACCTGGCCTTCATAAGCCACACGTGAGATTTTCACATTCTTTCGTTCGCTATGGGCAAACTCTGAGCCCCATAGAAAAACCGAGCAGATGGAGTTGAAACATCCCCTTAGAAAAATTAATGAATTACTGTGCTGATAAACCTCTTACATTATTTGATATTCAAACAGCTGAGCGAAACTGAACGTACTCAGACATTACTCTCTTTACTTATTCTGATCAACACTAAACTGACACACTATAGTTTTACCGCAACGCAATCTGACTTTCAAAAATCCCTACAAAAGAATGGCCCTGACTAACAATAACCTATACCTTTCATGAATCACTTACCTCACAAAAATCTTCATTACTCGAACTACTGCAATACAGCGAGCGCCAATACTGCCAGCTAAATAAAAGATTCTAACTACTGAAGTCACTAACTACTGATAGGCATAGTTAGCAAATGAAAGATTTTGATAAAGAACAAACAATGTATTTACCTTAATAGTGTTCAATATATATATATATATATATATATATATATATATATATATATATATATATATATATATATATATCAGTTCTTGACATCCAGTCTTACAAATTTTACCGTCTCTGATGGACACACATCCAGATCATCCGCTCTCAAAACTCCGCCATCTCTCTCCCCACATCCACCACTACTGCCGGCTCACCTCCAACTGCGCAACGCTACGCGCTGTTAACAGCCAACTGCCCAACACTACAATAGCATATACTTCAACAATGCCACCCAGCCACAGACTGCACACAGCACAGCCAGTGATTTTCATACAGAGCGCTACGTGGCGGTGGCGTTATTAGTGTAAGAACCTAAACAGCCTACTTACACAGCCTGTAGGAAATTTAATGGGATAAAATTTTGCACTGTGTTACGTTTTCGCTGGTGGCTACAGTTTTCTGTTTAAGAAACACATACAAAAGTGACATTCAGACGCACCTCCATCCTACACTCATCTCTTACCAGTCAGGATTTTGAGTATTGTGTTCGTAAATATCCTCCTTCCACCGTACAAAAATACGCGAATACACAAAGTATTACTGATATTCGAACTCTTTTGGTCCTATTGCAGCAGCATAGTCGGCTACTTCGTTAACTTTATTGATTTCAACTAGCCCGTGATGGTATTTGAAACGCCTGGTTAACAGCCCATGATTGAAAAGTATAACTACAGAAAATTTTCAAAAAGCAGAATGTCCAAAGCTTTATCCAAAAATATTTTAAATGAGGCTGAAGGCCCCAACAATCTAAGAATTAACAAGTAAGGAGTTTTAATTTTAAGACGGCAGTAAGCCCATGATTGGAAACACCACGAGAATGAATTTTCAAAAGGCAGAAGGCCCAAAGCTTTATCCAAAAAAATATTTGAAATGAGGCTCAAGGCCCATACAATGCAACACTTGACAAGTAAGGAACTTTCAATTTTAAAAGGGCTGCAGACTCATTGGTTAAAACCCAATTAAAAGCATACAAATTCAAATTATCGGCTATGAGCCATTAAAATACACAATCAAACACCAAGAAGAAAAGGCAGTACAGCCAGCGGCGCTCAGAATTTTCCGGGGGTTGTCTGCAGTTGAAATATTAAGGTTCGCTTAGGGGAGACCGGTAGTCGGCCCAACTATATCCGATCCGCCGGCAACCCATTCAAGAGACAATCAACGGACCCACCTACAAGACGACTTGCTTTCCACCCGGAACTCCAATGCCAAAACGTAAAATTCGTAGCCGCCCACAAAGAAGTATGCATAAGCTTTGTTGGACAGCGACAACATTTTAAATCAGTGGCGAGGGCAGGTAACCGGATCGCTAACGGCCAGAAGGCAGAAAATTCGCATGCTGCAATTGAACTTCAAATAACCAAAATTCAGATAAATTCTACCGGATGGAGGCCAAACTTTCGCCAACTCGAACACTCGCTGTTGCTCGCGGAAGTACCCCCAACAGCCAACCATTAAAACCAGCGGCACAATGTGAACAGACTGGCATCGGTAATTAAATCACCACTCAACTTTAATGTCCTGGTCTATGAGCCACGAACCTCGTAGCAATCCGAACAGCTCCCACACGCTCCGACACTGCGCAGGGCCCGTCCGATAGCGCCCTGCCTAGAGTACCTGGCTGATCCACACCATCCGACCGACTGCCGCACACCAGCTACCAGAAAACTATAAGCACCAGACCAAAGCTAGTACAATGTGCGAATATCGATACACACCGCTACTGCCACACGTAGGAAGAGGAAGAACCACGGCATAACCAGCGGCATAACCGCTGGAAACCAAACGCAGAGTAATAGTCACGGTTGAAACCTACGCATAAGCTGGGGTCAGCGCGGCTCAGTATTGTGTAAACATTACGTTAAAACTAATTGCCTTGACAAGTCGATCCAAACTCAACCCTTACAAGCACAGTACTTTCGTAGTCAGAAGGTCCGACGAATACAACCGTTAATTGTTTATTTTATTCTTTTAAAATTCAAAAATTGGTCGCTACTCCTGGTGACCAGCAGTCTAGTAACACAGGGTCAGTTGTCCGCAGTTCGTGGTCTAGTGGCTAGCGTTGCTGCCTCTGGATCACGGCGCCCGAGGTTCGATTCCCGGCCAGGTTGGGGATCTTATCTGCCTTACGGCTGCGTGTTTGTGTTGTCTTCATCATTTCATCATCATCATCATGGTCATCATCATTCGTGACAACACATAGAGTGGACTGTGTAAAACATTGAACTGTGTAGGAAATTGGAACATTTTACAGGCGCTGATGATCCCGCAGTTGAGCGCCCCACAAACCAAACATCATCATCAACACAATGGCAGTGACTACAACGCGACCTACCCAGCACCTTGACAACGTGTCATTCAAGTAAGCACCTGTGCAATTTTGGAAGGGTGCAGTCTTGTTAAAGTGTAATTCCTGCTGTCGTGAGCGACAGCTGCAGTGTTCCAAGACAGGTGATACCACTGACAGTTCTCTCTTGGAGGAAGAAGTGTCCGTAGACTGTCTTGTGGGACACGGCACAGAACGCTGTAACCTTCTTGGAATCCCGAAACTGTTTGAGAGTTGCATGAGGATTCTCTGTCCTCCACATGGCTGTGTTGTATCTGTTGACCATTCCCGAAAAATGAAAAGTGCTTCATCACTGAGGAATAACTGGCTTCTGGAGTCGTCATTTTCAAGATGGTCTTGCACATCGGCACATTACTGCAGGGGGCGAAGTTTATGGCTTGCAGGAGTGCCAACTGTTACTGTGTCAGTCTTAATCGCTTAGGAAGTGTTTCACACAGTGTTGGCTGAGGGACGTTTAGTCTCGCACTAGAAAGATACGTAACTTTTGTGGGACTTCGCAATATAATGTACCTCACACGGTCCGCTGTCTTTCTGAACCAGCCGGTCGGCCCGAACGTTTTGCATCGTACAAACAATCACGCTACTCGAATTTCATGTACCACTGTACCACTTCACTATTCTCTTACAGACTGGTGGTGCCCTGTAAAGCTTGCCGTGGGAAGCTCTTTACACGCTCTCTACGCGGTGCATTCAAGTTTAAGGCCTCCGATTTTTTTTCTAATTAACTACTCCCCCGAAATCGATGAAACTGGCGTTACTTCTCGACGTAATCGCCCTGCAGACGTACACATTTTTCACAACGCTGACGCCTTGATTCCATGGCAGCGGCGAAGGCTTCTTTAGGAGTCTGTTTTGAAAACTGGAAAATCGCTGAGGCAATAGCAGCACGGCTGGTTGAATGTGCGGCCACAGAGAGTGTCTTTCATTGTTGGAAAAAGCCAAAAGTCACTAGGAGCCAGGTCAGGTGAGTAGGGAGCATGAGGAATCACTTCAAAGTTGTTATCACGAAGAAACTGTTGCGTAACGTTAGCTCGATGTGCGGGTGCGTTGTCTTGGTGAAACAGCACGCGCGCAGCCCTTCCCGTACGTTTTTGTTGCAGTGCAGGAAGGAATTTGTTCTTCAAAATATTTTCGTAGGATGCACCTGTTACCGTAGTGCCCTTTGGAACGCAATGGGTAAGGATTACGCCCTCGCTGTCCCAGAACATGGACACCATCATTTTTTCAGCACTGGCGGTTACCCGAAATTTTTTTGGTGGCGGTGAATCTGTGTGCTTCCATTAAGCTGACTGGCACTTTGTTTCTGGATTAAAAATGGGATCTATGTCTCATCCATTGTCACAACTGACGAAAAGAAAGTCCCATTCATGCTGTCGTTTCGCGTCAACATTGCTTGGCAACATGCCACACGGGCAGCCGTGTGGTCGTCCGTCAGCATTCGTGGCACCCACCTGGATGACACTTTTCGCATTTTCAGGTCGTCATGCAGGATTGTGTGCACAGAACCCACAGAAATGCCAACTCTGGAGGCGATCTGTTCAACAGTCATTCGGCGATCCCCCAAAACAATTCTCTCCACTTTCTCGATCATGTCGTCAGACCGGTTTGTGCGATCCCGAGGTTGTCTCGGTTTGTTGTCACACGATGTTCTGCCTTCATTAAACTGTCGCACCTGCGAACGCACTTTCGACACAGCCATAACTCCGTCACCACATGTCTCTTTCAACTGTCGATGAATTTCAATTGGTTTCACACCACGCAAATTCAGAAAACGAATGATCGCACGCTGTTCAAATAAGGAAAACGCCGCCATTTTAAGTATTTAAAACAGTTCTCATTCTCGCCGCTGGCGGTAAAATTCCATCTGCAGTACAGTGCTGCCATCTCTGGGACGTATTGACAATGAACGCGGCCTCATTCTAAAACAATGCGCGTGTTTCTATCTCTTTCCAGTACGGAGAAAAGAAAATCGGAGGCCTTAGAACTTGAATGCACCTCGTGCTAAATGGAAACTGGCATATTCTATCACACAAAATGTTTTCTCTACTTGGTTCGCCGCCATTTGCAGAAACTACAGTCGATGATTTTCCAAATTAACTTGCCAGAACCAGGTAAAAAAAAAAGACTTGTCCTTCACGAACTGTGTCATTTGTTACTTTATGTTTTGCGATTTAGCTAACTGATTTCACTGTTTTTTTGGGTGTTTCCCTGTACAGTGGTATGTCTTGCCAATAAATTCACGGGTAGAACTGGCAAGAACGAACGCTTAATTGCCACTTTTAGAAGCTATCACTAGCCTCTTCAGAGACCACATATTCTTATAACACCCGGAATAGTGACAGTTAAGACTGCCTGCATATCTTTTACATTTTCCCGCCAGTTAAACAAGCTTTGCATTAAAATTCCTGAGAGATTTAAATTGTGTGCCGGACCGAGAATCGAACTCGTGACCTTCGCTTTTCGCGGGCAAGTGCTCTACCAACGTTAATTTTTTGTAATTGATGAAATGAAAAAGACAAGTTTCGTCTGCCTTATGGCAGAAGCGATTATTGCATTTCTTCTACCTCATGTATACGGTAACGGAACAATAAATGAAAGTCAAATGCATCACCCGGGCCGATGTGGCCGAGCGGTTCTAGGCGCTATATATATATATATATATATATATATATATATATATATATATATATATATATATATATATATGGAATTGGCACCAAGAGCTCACAACAAGTGAATTATATAAGGAGTATGCACTGGTATTTGCGTTTTAACATGACCATTGTATGCCTTCATTCTAATTTAACATATAAATAAATTACACGTGGTGGGTTGACCTGGTGTAAGAAATGAGGAAGAAATAATTAAAAGAAACAGCTGAACATATGACTCTCTTAATGGGCAAACGGTGAATACTGTTCCTTGCATCTTTATGAGCATCTAAGACATTGCAAAGAAATTGAAGAAAGCGAAAGAAGAACGGGCAGCTAGGAAAGCGGGCGTTTTCTGTATTACCGTGTTCATAGCGCGGTCGGCGTGGCGGTGGAGTCGGCTGATTGCGTGCGGCTACATCAAGACTCTGCCGGCGACGTAGTTGATAGCGTCTAACATGCCCTACGCTGAAAATAGTGACCGAAACCTGCTACTGGAACTTATCATTACTGGACGACGGTATGCGTCCATCTGCAAGTGCAAACCTACCTGAAACTGCATTAAACAAAGCTCAAAACTGTTCTAACAGTACTACCGTCATCGTAGATGTAGTAGATCAAAATGTGATCCTGAGTTAAGCTCTCGATAATGCGCACAGCGAGTGAAGCTCGCCTGCTTGGATCTAACAAACTTTGCTCTCTACGCTGTTTGCGACGAATGGAAAGTGTATTGTCTCATGACAAGCGATAAGAGAATCCTTGCGATTTATTGGATGCAGTCAAGAGTGAACTCGTGCCTCCTCAGAAGCAATATTCGGAAAGCTCAATACCAGTGCGCTCCTCGCACCTGGAGAGAGAGAGAGCCGCTCCCCTCCAGCGTCTTGTCTCAGCCCTTCCGCAAATTACGTAGCTCGTACTATTTTTCAAAGTGAACATTAGTTTCTTGCCAATGAAGAAGTCCCTTTCAAAATTTCGTCCCTACTTGCCATCGTATTCCGCGAGGAAAAGAGAGCGATACTCTGTGGGAGACTTAGTAGACAGATAAACCATGACGTCTCCCTTTGAGTATTGCCGCCACGTTCCCAGGTATTCTGCTCGCGGAAAACGGCCAAATTTCTCTGGGCCACTTGAGATTCTTGGACACTCATGTCGTGCTGTTGCTATACAAATCGCCGCTCTGTCCACGTTACCAAGAATCGTGACAAAGCTGTTTTTCGTTCTAAATTTGTTGTTTCCGCTGCCTCGGGCACACGTGCGAATGTCCACGGCTTCCCTTGGCAGCGTGTTGATTTATGCAGCGTCTTCGCCTGTCCCTAATCCTCTGGGGGCCTGTCCTCTGTGAAGCGTGCCGACATAGGCACGCGACCGCCGCTCGCCCGTGGGCGCACTACCTGTGTCCACCTGGCCGCCGGGCTTCCCAGCTAGGAACGCATCAGAAAAATTCCTTTCATGTGCAAAGTGTACCAAGTTTGCAAAGAGAAGAATCATAGCCCTTTACCGATGCTTAATGACACAATAATTCACCTCGATCACACTTCCTACATTGCAATAAACTAATGACTGATTTTAAAAGCAGGTATCGCCTTTAATTATAAACATAAAAAGCCTTGACGCTTTTGAAACAGTATAATAAATCTTAGTTGTCGAATTCCGTATCTCCGGTATAGCCCCCAACATATAGCTGTGCTCCACGGAAAACGTTCTAGTATGTGATAGCAAGTGCGATAAAAGTCCATTGTATTTGTCGATGGAGCGATATCCCTAAACATTTGGCCATTGGGACCGTTGTGATGGCTACATCCAGTTCTGCAAGCACGCTTTGTCCCACCTCCATGTAGCGTCATTCCCGGAGGTTGATCACACTGCCTTCCTCCGCCCCAGGCTGTTGGAGCCAGGAAAGCGCCGTTTGTATTTCGTCACCAGTCCGTGCTAAGAACATCACATCATCGGCGTATGCACCACATCGAAAGGTCACGGAGCGAAGGCTAAGACCTTCCAAGCTTCTCCGCAGTCCGTGAAGAGCTGGTTCGAGGGCAATGGCGAATAATATGGCAGAAAGAGGACAACCCTGTCTGACGGAGCTGTTGTCACTGACGGGGGTGGACCGATAGCCGTTTACCATAATTCTCGTGACCGCCCCATGGATCAAACGTAGCACAGCATATGTTATGCGCGGGATACCGATGTCTTCCGTAACTGCATGCAGGAAACCATGTTCGAAGCCATCGAAAGCACGGTAAAAATCAAACGCAACAAGAGCGCCATCGTGGCGGTATGTTTGCATGAGCGCCATCGCACCTCTATAAGTGCTTAAAGTCGTAACCACATTAGTTTCACATCCGAGGGGTTTCATCAGTGTCTATGGCCGCCATTACCGTAGGTTTGAGCCTCTCATAAAAACACAATGTACTCCCCTATGGTGGAAGCGCAGGTGTGTATTCTCTCATGTAAGTACGCATTAAGGTGCCGAATGTCATCTTGCGGTAGAAGATCCTAAGACTCTAGCGCTTTTTGTTACAATTCGGTAATGGTTCATACAGGTCCTGGAGAACGAGTACGTTCCGGCACCTTCATATCCCATACATGATCAGTTGGTAAGAGAACTGATGTTCATTTGGCATTTGTTGCACACCACGAGGAGCACGTAGTATCGCAGCAGCCGTATGTTGACGTGCATTGTCCTGCTGAAAGGGCATGACCTCTCTGTCGAAGAAATAGCAACAGTGTGGGGATAAGGGCCTGTTCAATGTAGTGGGCACTGGTTATTTACCCTGAAGAAACACCAAACGTGACCATATATTGTCCCCAAAATGTGCGGCAATCTGTTGATACGTGCATTCAGCTTCCCACAGGCCCATAACACGACCCTACTCAAATGGCTAAGAAGGTTTAACAGGAGTACGTTCTCGTTGGAGGCATGGTTGCGCTCTAAAGAGAATAATGCGAACACTGTTCACCTTTCTCAAAAAGTTTACTGCCTGTAGAAACGCCATCTGATAACCGATGAGCATGGGAAATGAGGTACTAATGCCAGGTGTAGATGTATGAAGCCAGAATTTCCCTCTAGATGGCGCTATCCGTTAGTATGGGGCCCATGAGACCGTGTCTGCAGCGTCATCTGCGCCACACATAGTAAACCAAATTCCATGCATCGGTATCTGTTTCGAACCAGTTTAAAAAGTCGTGTTTTGTGCTTACGAAGTACGATTTACGGACAGCATTGGTTTTCTGATATCATTTGGAGGAAACTGCTGCAGAATCGCATCGAATGTTTGTCGAAGCTTTCGGCGAACATGCTCTTGGGAAAACACAGTGTTCCAAAGGTTTATAATTTATATAAAAAACAGCTACCAGCCACATGTATGGTTTAAAAAGGTTTATTATCTTCAGACCATGACCGGTTTCGGATTTTTCTTTATAAATCCATCTTCAGATGGCAGATTACAAGCATTCTTAGTTGAACCTAGTTTTGTTTATGTTATTCATTTGCTGCACTGGGAAAGAAAAAAAAGCAGGTGAATAACATAAACAAAACTAGGTCCAACTAAGAATGCTTGTAATCCGCCATCTGAAGATGGATTTGTAAAGAAAAATCCGAAACCGGTCATGGTCTGAAAATAATAAACCTTTTTAAACCATACATGTGGCTGGTAGCTGTTTTTTATATAAATTATAAACCTTAAGTACAACAGCCACGTTTCTTAACATGTCGACTTCCGACAAAATAGCGTAACAGTGTTCCAAGTTATTCAAAAAATTCTAAACCGGCGATTTTGACGTGACAAACGACCGGAGCGGGAAAACCACCGAAAAAGTTGGAATAGAACGAAATGCAGGCTTTATTGGATGGAAATGACACTCAAGCCTTATCCGGTTGAAAGCTATGGGAAAGGTGCAGAAAGTGGAAAAATAGGCTCCGCATGTACTGAATGAAAGACAGTAAGCAAATCGAAAGACCAATTGTGAAATGCTGCTCGCCAGATAGAAAAGAAAGTAATTTTTTCCATCGAATAGTGACAGGTGATGAAAAATAGATATATTTTGAGAATCCGAAGTGTCGTAAATGATGGATTAATCAAAGAAGACAATGCTCTGTGTTTGGTGGATTAGAAGACTGTCATCTATTATGAGCTGCTCAAACCAGGTGAAACAGTTAACACTGATCGCTACCAACAGCAAATGATCGATTTAAATGGAACATTTCGTGGGAAACGACCTGAATATGGAAAAAGGCAGGACAAAGTCATATTGCTCCATGATAACGCCCAATCACACCAGGGAAACGATCGAGGCTATCAGTTGGGAAATACTAGGGCATGCAGTTTATTCTCGAGGCTTGGCTCCGTCCGGTAATCATGTATTTGCATCCCAGGGACACGCTCTCGTCGAACAACGCTTCAATTCTTTTTTTTTTTTTTTTCACAGTACTTGAGGGCGGTACATTTCTTTCTGTAGTAAGTATGTGTATCCAATCGATATGAGGTATATTTTTCTGCAGGATCGTAGCTTGTGGCCTTCACCATCTAGCGGCAGCGTGCACTGTAAGAGCTGTGTTGTAAACCATTCCACAGCAGCAGTGGCTAAGGCTACGTATAAGAAACAGATAGGTAACGTAGCTACAGCCAGAACACTTACGTTTGTCAGTGAAACTGGACTGGATAAGCAACCTGAGCTATCAGTAAACGGAATCTCACCTGCATAACACTGTGTGGGTATTGTAAGAGTGTCAGTTTCACTGTCATTTAATCCCTCAACAGATAGTTACACGAAAAACTTAAAACTAACCTTTGGATAAACTATCTGACTGTGCATTTGAATATGAATTTACAAGTGATACAGTATCTCATTTGTGCAACGGAATTTACCGGACTAGAATATATGATATGTTGTGTTGTGTCAGTGTCTCTGTTTTGGCACAAAGTTTTACACTCACCTCTTTAGATGACTGCCTTTTTCCATGTGGTTTACAGCAATTCGCAGAAACATGCAGCAGCAGCGGCTAAAGATTATGGTTACTAAGAATGAATTATTAAAAAATGTTTGCTTGGCTCCTATTAACTACTAAATAACTTTCTGTCAGGTGGCCGGCATCAAGAAAAAGATGTCTGAATCTAGGGACCTGTGAGGTCGCTTCGGCTGCCGTCTGATGGCCTTGTGGAATTTGGCAGCCTTCGTGGGTCATCTGCTGGGAACCCAGCTGCCCACGTATCTTGGATGTACTGTCTGTTGCTTTCAGAGTAGGCTTAGAGCCACGATACAGCATAATCAACCTGGCTTCTACCTTTCGTATAAGCATTGTTATTTCGTCGTTCCAGTTAATGTCACTCCGGCCACATACCCTCTAGATATTTTGCTGTTTCCGTTAACAGATCATGACACGTGATGTCAAAACGAATGGGTCAATTGCCTGTGTATTAGCAATACGCTGCATTAACGTACGTTGAGGGTAAACTCCCAGATCCTGAAGCAAGTGTCTAACCTCAGCCAGTTTTCTTGCAATTTTCTGGCGTTGTAACTTTACAGCTGTAACGACACCATTCAATAGATTACGATATAATTATTGACGTAAACAGTCTCTTAAAAGTGCATGTGATTTAACTGCAACAAAACTGCCAACGTATATCAACAGTATCATGCAACGCAACTAACTTTGAAACTATTGAACTTCGAATGTTGAATAATTAGGTCCAGGGTTTGTATTTGATGATTAATAACTCGAACAATACCTGTCCTTTACCCTTCATTTATTACATGTAAAAGCACTAACAAGGGAAAGAACCAATCCGACATTTCAAAAACTACCTGAAAATTTTCATAGAGGAAATGTACGCCGAAAGAAGTGCACTGTCAAATTACTAGCTTCTAAGGCACACTGTAGGTATGTCAAAAATAAAAGTTAGTCATTTTTACCGCACAAAAATGATCGTATTGTAGGCAAGCAGCCACCTCACGCCGTATAAAATTCACATCAGTCTTTCCATTGTTTGCCAGCCAGTCCGCTGTAACTAGCTCTGACGTCATAAATGTTGCGCAATACTTTAAAAATCAAGTAAATAACCTGAAACGTTTCTAGCATGTCAGGAGTAATACTAAATCAATAAGTGTTAAATATCAGTTCAATAACTTTAACCATTTTAGAAATTTGGATGTTCTTCTGTAAAAATCATTGGCGCAACAGAAAAGAGCTAGAAACTTAAAAATTTATATTTAGATTCCTTTTTCATAATAAGTTAGTAGAAACAGTACTCTGGATCTCACAAATTAAAATTTTAGTGGAAATTCATGATTTTCTGGTTTTTGTCTTAAGAAATAAGGAAGCAAGATAGATTAAGTAGGCGAATAAATAAGGCTAGGATGTTTAAATTTAAGTAGAATGGAGATCCGCTATAATCATAAAGATGTGAGAAGTTTCAATTGAATAACTATAAAACTATAGCGATAGCGTATCTCCAAAGGGCAAGTTCAGAGCTCGTCTAATGCGTGTAGTGTAATTAAATTAATTCTCCCTCCCAAAATATTTGACTTAGCCACGTCAGACTTTTATTATGATTACTTATGTTGTGGGTTGGCAGGACAGCCAACACTGTGTTAGTAGAGGAAGCCGAAAGGCACGCGTTTTAGATCACGCTGGCTGGCGTGAGGTGTGGAACAGGACAAGGAAACTAGACTTTAGAAAAACGGACGTAGCTGGTGGAATACTTAACTTTAATCCATTAATGATGAGCGTTGCTCTTGGGTGTACATGATTCAGTATCAATAGTAACTGGTAATGGCGCCTTGCTAGGTCGTAGCAAATGACGTAGCTGAGGGCTATGCTAACTGTCGTCTCGACAAATGAGAGTGTACTTTGTCAGTGAACCATCGCTAGCAAAGTTGGTTGTACAACTGGGCGAGTGCTAGGAAGTCTCTCTAGACCAGCCGTGTGGCGGCGCTCGGTCTGCAATCACTGATAGTGGCGAAACGCGGGTCCGACGTATACTAACGGACCGCAGTCGATTTAAAGGCTACCACCTAGCAAGTGTGGGGTCTGGCGGTGACACCACAACTTACCTGTGTCCTGAATGCACATTTAAATTGAGAGCTTCATCGGCCATCAGCAAAGGAAGCAATGATTTATTCTATAACTTAAAGTGGTGCATTACTAGCCCAGCGGCTAGTCGGTGGAGCAATTTTGATCAGGCGTTCGCGTAACCGTCCGCACCGCGGCTTTGTATTTAAGAACGCTGCGCGAGAAAGAAAAGGCCCCAGTTCTCTCCAGATGCTGAATAGCACACCACCTGTGCCGGGAGTCGCATCGCATCGGTATCATAGCTATAAACAGCCTCGGATGCCGTAATAAGTTACTTAGGATACACGTAACCATGAAATCGTTTTCGAGTGAAATGTTAATTCTGGGATGACTTTAATGATCTATCTTCAAATTGCGTATGGCGTACTTTTACGTGCCGCTGCGGGAGAGACATTCTACCATTATTTAGCGTGGCGTTTGATGGACATTATCTCAAATTATGGCGAGCATTCACTTAAACATTTAATTTGAACAGTTATAGTTGCATCAGCGCATTAGACTCTGAACTGCTCTGGTAGTTGGATTGTGTGGATTCTTTTTTTGGTCTGTGACTTTCAGAGTATAGTGAACATTTTAGACACAATCGTTTTTGATTATGAATCCCAGACAATCTCCTAATTCCTCAGAGCTATAAGCTGTAGCTATAAGTGTATATCTCAGATGAAGTGGGCACTAGGAATTCTAATTACAGGCTTCACGTTTTGCTAATCACTTTCTGGTTGCCAATATTGTAGTTAAAGAGCCAGTGTTGAGAACGGCAAACAACAGCATTAAATAAGTAATAGGAACATTTTATATGACAACTACTCCACCCGCCGCCCCACATATGGTGCATCGGGCGGGAAAGAAACTGAGTAAAAGTGAAAGTGATTTTTAAATATTCGGATTCTGGCGTGAAATGCGACACGCAACTGAGTAATAGAACAGTGACAGTGTTATGTGTGCATGCGGACGACGCAATTGGATTAACAACGCATCTGGATTGACGGAGCTGGCACTGAGTCTAGCGGCGCTGCCGGCATCGCGAGAAGCCAGTTTCGTCTCACCGCAGTTGTCCGCCGGAGCAACCGGAGCCGCGCCTGCACTTGCGGGCCTCACAGCAGCCGTCGAAGTGCCGTCTGCAGTTAAACGCGCTTCGTCGCATCAGTAATCCTGGTACGCCGCGCCGGCAACGCCATACGTCGTGCAGAAGGAACTAAGTTAAGTGAAAGGTTGTTTAACATTTTACTAACCTGCACTAAAAGACTGTCAGCGATGGAACCGCCAGAAGAAACTGAGGTTAAACTTAAATCAGAGGGAACTGTAAATCCAGACAACGGTTTAAGTGTAAATATGCATGAAAATAGTAATGTTAAAGTGAAATATGAAGTATTGTCTCCTGACAGTAGTGTGAGAAGGGGCAATGATTCAATAATAGAGACCCCTGTAGTAAAGCAGAAATCAGAAATTGTTAATTTATTGGATGATAATTTATCTGATGAGTTAAAAACGAAACAGTCATCAGAGGTGGTAGAGTTTAAAAAGGATAAGTTAGATATGACTGATCCATCAGACGTTTCATTTAGTTTTGATGATTCTGGTATTGGAGCTGAGTGTGGTAAAATGTCAGCTAGTGAGCAACCCAAAGATACTGGGGCTATTGATTTAAATGTTATATTACAACCAATAGCTACCAGTAATGCTGAATTAAAGTCTGAAATAACTGAGGTCAAAAGCAGTAATGCAAAAATGCCAGCCAGTAATGCTAGAATGACAGCTGAGTTAAAATCTGATATTGGATTGTGGCCAGACAAACCAATTTTAATAAACGGTTTGAGGCAATGGACAATAAATTAGAATCCAATAAAGCTGAATTAGAAACTTCCTTCAAGACTGGCTGTAATAAGTTGAAAGAGGATCTGGACAGTTTAAATTATAAAATTGATTATAACCATGAGGATATTAAGAAAAAGGTTGCTCAACCATTTTCTGAAATGTATAAAACAGTAAAATCCGAAGTTGATGAGGTTCGCAGTGACTTCAAATGGAAGATGCGAAGCTGGAGCACAATTTAACAGAAATGATCGAGGCGGAATCTGAACTGTGCTCAGATAGGTTTAAAGATGTTAATATAAAAGTAAACATATGTCAAGCTGAAGTAGATGCAATCAAAACTGATACTACTCATATTGTGGAAAGAGTAGATAATGTTGAAATGAGAGTAGAAAATATTAGTACTAACATTGCTAACATTGAGAGTAAAGTAGCTTCAGTAACTTCTGGTAATGGTAGTATGCAACAAATTGTAGCTGCAAACGCCACTTTTATTGGGTGTCGGCAGTTCTTGCGGTTCGATCCAGATAAAAATATCCCACCGCTAGATTTCTGGAACGATTTTGAAGATGTGATTCCACCAACTTGGTCTGAATGAGAGAAACTCTCATTTATTAGAAGCCATTTAGGAGGTGACGTCATGCGTTGGTCAGCTGATGTTATGTTGAAGTGTAAAACATTAGCGGAATTTAAAACAGGTTTCATTAATGAGTATTGGTGTAGTAATAAGCAAACTGAAGTGTTGAGAGAATTTTGGAGTGGAAAACGCTTCAATGTAGGCAAGGAATCTATTAAAGAGTTTGCAGGTCATGGATCTCACGTTTGTCACATTTGGCCGAAAAGCTAAAACCTGAAATGATAATACTAGGTCTTGAAGCCAAACTGCCATGGTATTGGGAAACTAGAATTATATCTGCCCCTAGAGACAATCTGGATCGTTTCATTGAATATTTGAAACGTGTAGAGCGTGTGGCTGCCAATGAGGAGTAAGCACGTAATAACAGAAATGCTAATAACACTAGTAGTAATTTTAAAAACGAGCAGAATGGCAATGTAAACGTCAGAAAAGTAGGTGTTCGCCATCCGAAGGGAGGTAGGAATTGGAGAAATAATTATCAGAACCAAAAATGGCATCCAAATGATAGTAATTTTGTTCCGAACAAAATTATGCAGGTAAACAACAGTGCGGAAAGCAATGCTGTGCCTGTTAACTATAATGGAAATAAAGGAAACAGTAGTAGGCCGAGGCAGGAAAACTAGTTCCCGTCTATGAGGACACTGGCGCTCACCAGGCGGTTAGTTTTCCTAAGTCAGTAATTACAGTAATTGGTAAGACAGATCAGAATACTCAGACTGAACATGTGGATGAGGAATCGGTAGCATCTAAGGATACAGCAGAAATATTCGATCACTTACAGTATTTGATAGATACCGTGTTAGAGACGCTTTCTAAGTGGAAAGAGAAAGAGAAGGCGCAGCAGTATAACGGTAGGGAAGAGCTACAAATTACTGAATTGTCAGGTGAAGAAGCAGAAGAAATTCATGCTTATATTTACGATAAGGATGATGTGCTCTTATGTAAAGTGCCTATGCAGGATGTTGATACTGTACTAATAGATTTAGGACAGGAGGTAAGTGAGAATGTACAGGATAGCCTGTTGGGGGTCGATGAACCCAGTAGCTGTGACCAGTTGTCACTTGAGAAGGAACCCGACGATAATAGTGAAAGTGGTTTAGCTGTAACTAGTGTTATGCCTGGTCTGGAGGCGCAGAATCGCTCAGACTACAGTAATTTGGGTCATGTTCAGCAAACTAAATGTAATGAAGTCGTGCGGTGTTTCGATTTGAAATTAATAGACCGACTGGAAAAGGCAGCTGAAAATGTAATTCAGGAAACCCCTACACATTTTGACCTAAATGTAATGAAGACAGATGTCGATCACTTTAATTTGAGACAAATGCAAAGGGAACTGTTGGATGAGTTTGAGGAACCATCTGTACAACCTAGAATAAGCCACCCTATAATAATACTGAATATGTTGGGTATCAATGTACGTTGTCTCTTAGACAGTGGATGTCAGGTGAGTGCGATATTTCAGTCCTTCTTTGATGCATTACCTGGTAAAGACAAGCTTACCGTAATGAGGGTATCAGGACTAAGAATAATTGGTGGTACTGGCAAGGTGTCAAAAACGGTAAAGCAAGAAGCTTTGCTGCCCTTTAACATTAATGGTAATTGAATTGATCATCCATGCTTAATTATAAATAATCTCAGTATTGAGGTTTTAATTGGCATAGATTTCTTGTCAAAATATCAGAGTGTTGTTGACTTTGAAAGAAGCCAGTTAAAAATGGTCTTGCCGATAACCGGAGTAATTACGGTACCTTTTATTGATAAACATGTAGTAACTAATGATGAAACTTGGGAGCTGCCTATACGAGTTCTGAAAAATTTGAGATATTTGGACGAAGGTGTTAATCTAAGTAAAAGTAAGCTAAACACAAAAGAAAGAGAGAGGGGCGTCATGACGCAAAAGCCGTACCCACCAGTTTTGAAATAGGTCAGTTACTCCTTGTCAAAACCAAGGAAAAATCAAAGAAAATAAATGCAGAAACAAAGAAATTCATGTTCGTATACCAAGGACCTTTCAGGATCATAGGAAAACCACATGCCAATGCATATTGGCTACAGTACCCTAAGAGTAAAAAGCTGTTAGGTCTCAGGAACGTGATCGACCTAAAGAAGGTCATAGGTAGTGAATGAATTCTGTAGGGAGGAGGTTGTTCTGTAACCTCTACACAGTGTGGCAGCTGTGCAATCCCAACTGTGAGAGATCTTCTTTCCCATTTCAGATCTCACTCATTCTTCATCTTTTCTATTCACCAAAATTTCGGCTCTTACTCTCAAATACTAAGATCTTCCGTTATGGTTATCAAGCCAATAATAAACTAATGAATTCTGTAGGGAGGAGGTTGTTCTGTAACCTCGACACAGTGTGTCAGCTGTGCAGTCCCAGCTGTGTGAGATCTTCTTTCCTTTTCAGGTCTCACTCATTCTTCATCTTTCCTATCCAACAAAATTTCGGCTCTTACTCTAAAATACTAAAATCTTCCGGTATGACTATCAAGCCAGCATTCAACTAATGAATTCTGTAGGGAGGAGGTTGTTCCGTAACCTCTAAACAGTGTGGCAGCTGTGCAGTCCCAGCTGTGTGAGATCATCTTTCCTTTTCAGGTCTCACTCATACTTCATCTTTTCTATCCACCTAAAATTTCGACCTCTTCTTTCCAACACATTAAATTTTCCTTTATGGCTATCAAGCCAATAATAAACTAATGAATTCTGTAGGGAGGAGGTTGTTCTGTAACCTCGATACAGTGAGGCAGCTGTGCAGTCCCAGCTGTGTGAGATCTTCTTTCCCATTTCAGGTCACACTCATTCTTCATCTTTCCTATCCACTCAAAGTTTCGACTCCTTCTTTACAATACAAAAATTTTCCGTCATGGCTATCAAGCCATGAGTTCTGTAACCATTCTATCCACCGATTAGTGAAGAAAATACCTAATGTGACAAACCTAACAGTGACATAAAGAACAGAGAAGTATGATGTAATTAAGATACAAATGTATTTGAGTAACAAGTATGTCTAGAACCCTGGTAATATTGTAAGTACAAAGTTGTTGTTTTATTGGAAATAGTCCACCAACAATATTTAAAAATGGTATACAAGTTCGTGTACAAGCAGGATCTGAAGTGGCAGTGAAACTTATTGTGTGCTGTAGACCTAACTAATTAATAGTAAAAGAGATTGCTTTGTGTTATGAAAAATATGCAGATAAGTTGTGAGAATAAACTCACCTTGTGTACCACGGAATGGCAGTGTAATAGAATTGAACAGTGCTTGTGGTTGAGACGTGAAGGACACGTCTTTGAAATATTTATAAGGTTGGAGCTGGCCGTTCTTTGGTGTACTGTGTGACAGGACACACCTACATGTATTGAGGTTATGAGTTGGAGGCATGAATGCGACCATAAGTACCCTTATGTTAGATGAGACAGAGCAGCTCATGGTGTCCTATAGGTTTAAGGAATTTAGCATTACGCTTGGCCGTAATTACTTAATGCACTTTAGTGGTAGGTCGAGAGAGACTACCTGTGCTTTCAGCGTCCGATCGAGTGGAAATGGATTGCCACGTGAGCAAACTGATCAGCTGGAATACACTATAGATATGAAATAAATGTGCTATCCTATGCGTTAAATGTTAATAGAATGAGTGTTAAATAATGACATACACTAGCAACATAATTGAGTATCATAATGGCAGACGTGAAACATTATTGACAGCTCAGCATAAATACACTTCGATAAAGTAAGTACATAATTGCAGATGTGGAACTGACACAGTAGCAGAGGACCAATAAGTGGATTTACTAGTCAACTAAACGTAATGTGTTTTGAACACTCAGAACTGTACTATTACCACAAGCTACTCACATGCACAAAGAAGCTGAGAAGACTACTACTAATCAAATATACACATACTATCTCTAAGAATAAGGTAATCGAAGATGAGTCAGTGAAGTGAATAAAATACAAATGTATCAGGAATGTACCGAGCATTGGTTCAGTGTTCCGGCCCAGAACTACTAAATTGAAATTAAATAGGATTTATGATTGTATGCCTTGAGCATTAATTTTCTCTAGTACGTGACTAACGGCGTTTTGAGCCATTTGTTTACCGATTTTATGACAGTTAAGTAACCGCGAGAGTAAAATTGAAAAAGTTCTGTTAACTTTGTTCCAGTAACATATTGAAAGGTAAAATGTATATATCCCCATTTCATTGTGAGCCACCCTTAGATATTAAGTGAACAGAGTCTGAGGAACGCTTTTTGTTTCTTCTACAGGACAAACCAGAAAATGGCAGCCTGGTAGTTGCGTGAAAGCGTGGAGTGACTTGGACACAACTCACAGTGACCCCTCCCCTTTCCCCATGTAGTTTAGAGTGAACGTGAAGGACGCACTCCATAGCAACTTCCCCTCCTCTGGAAGTGTAGAACGCCAGCCAAAGTGGCTACAACCACGTGTGTAAAAATAAAATTGTCATGATTTGTGAAATTTTCTTTCAGGTTTAGAAAAGACTGCTAAGATATAATTATCTGTTTATGTATCATGAATAACTGTGTTATTTTCTTTGAATTTGTATATGTAAAAATGTATTTATTTAAGATTTTCATAATTTTACATATTTATTGTGTTTGTTTGTCTAAGGCAATATGTATGCCAAAGTGTTTCATTGATTTTGCTTAAATTTTGAGTGATAATGTTGCTTAAGAGGCAGTGAACATGCCAGCAATTTAAATAATTGGAGTAGGTAATCAGTTTTCTTTTTAATATTTCTATATGTTTACATGTAAATTTTAATTTTTCATAGGGAGTTAAGCTGTACTCTTGCTTCCGTTTTTGTAATTTATTTTTTTTCTTTTATTTCTCATTTATATTAAAAAAAATTAAGTAGAGTGTGATGTAGGGAAGCAGCCTACTCACGCCATATAAATCACATCAGTCTTTCCATTGTGTGGCAACCAGTCTGCTGTAACTAGTTCTGACGTCATAAATATTGCGCAATACTTTAAAAATCAACTAAATAACCTGAAACGTTTCTAGCATGTCAGGAGTAATACTAAATCAATATGTGTTAAATATCAGTTCAATAACTTTAACCATCTTAGGAATTTGGATGTTTTTCTGTAAAAATCATTGGCGCAACAGAAAAGAGCTAGAAACTTAACAATTTATATTTAGATTCCTTTTTCATAATAATTTAGTAGAAACAGTACTCTGAATCTCACAAATTGAAATTTTAGTAGAAATTCATGATTTTCTGGTTTTCGTCTTAAAAATTAAGGAAGCAAGGTAGATTAAGTAGGCGAATAAATAAGGCTAGGATGATTAGATTTAAGTAGAAGGGAGATCCACTATAATCATAAAGATGTGAGAAGTTTCAGTTGAATAACTATAAAACTATAGCGATAGCGTATCTCGAAAGGGCAAGTTCAGAGCTTGTCTACTGCGTGTAGTGTAATTAAATTAATTCTCTCGCCCAAAATATTCGACTTAGCCACGTCAGACTTTTATTATGATTACTTACCTGTGTCCTGAATGCACATTTAAATTGAGAGCTTCATCGGCCATCAGCAAAGGAAGCCATGATTTATTCAATAACTTAAAGTGGTGCATTACTAGCCCAGCGGCTAGTCGGGAGAGCAATTTTGATCAGGCGTTCCCTTAGCCGTCCGCACCGCAGCTTTATATACACTCCTGGAAATGGAAAAAAGAACACATTGACACCGGTGTGTCAGACCCACCATACTTGCTCCGGACACTGCGAGAGGGCTGTACAAGCAATGATCACACGCACGGCACAGCGGACACACCAGGAACCGCGGTGTTGGCCGTCGAATGGCGCTAGCTGCGCAGCATTTGTGCACCGCCGCCGTCAGTGTCAGCCAGTTTGCCGTGGCATACGGAGCTCCATCGCAGTCTTTAACACTGGTAGCACGCCGCGACAGCGTGGACGTGAACCGTATGTGCAGTTGACGGACTTTGAGCGAGGGCGTATAGTGGGCATGCGGGAGGCCGGGTGGACGTACCGCCGAATTGCTCAACACGTGGGGCGTGAGGTCTCCACAGTACATCGATGTTGTCGCCAGTGGTCGGCGGAAGGTGCACGTGCCCGTCGACCTGGGACCGGACCGCAGCGACGCACGGATGCACGCCAAGACCGTAGGATCCTATGCAGTGCTGTAGGGGACCGCACCGTCACTTCCCAGCAAATTAGGGACACTGTTGCTCCTCGGGTATCGGCGAGGACCATTCGCAACCGTCTCCATGAAGCTGGGCTACGGTCCCGCACACCGTTAGGCCGTCTTCCGCTCACGCCCCAACATCGTGCAGCCCGCCTCCAGTGGTGTCGCGACAGGCGTGAATGGAGGGACGAATGGAGACGTGTCGTCTTCAGCGATGAGAGTCGCTTCTGCCTTGGTGCCAATGATGGTCGTATGCGTGTTTGGCGCCGTGCAGGTGAGCGCCACAATCAGGACTGCACATGACCGAGGCACACAGGGCCAACACCCGGCATCATGGTGTGGGGAGCGATCTCCTACACTGGCCGTACACCACTGGTGATCGTCGAGGGGACACTGAATAGTGCACGGTACATCCAAACCGTCATCGAACCCATCGTTCTACCATTCCTAGACCGGCAAGGGAACTTGCTGTTCCAACAGGACAATGCACGTCCGCATGTATCCCGTGCCACCCAACGTGCTCTAGAAGGTGTAAGTCAACTACCCTGGCCAGCAAGATCTCCAGATCTGTCCCCCATTGAGCATGTTTGGGACTGGATGAAGCGTCGTCTCACGCGGTCTGCACGTCCAGCACGAACACTGGTCCAACTGAGGCGCCAGGTGGAAATGGCATGGCAAGCCATTCCACAGGACTACATCCAGCATCTCTACGATCGTCTCCATGGGAGAATAGCAGCCTGCATTGCTGCGAAAGGTGGATATACACTGTACTAGTGCCGACATTGTGCATGCTCTGTTGCCTGTGTCTATGTGCCTGTGGTTCTGTCAGTGTGATCATGTGATGTATCTGACCCCAGGAATGTGTCAATAAAGTTTCCCCTTCCTGGGACAATGAATTCACGGTGTTCTTATTTCAATTTGCAGGAGTGTATAAGAACGCTGCGCGAGAAAGAAAAGGCCCCAGTTCTCTCCAGACGCTGAATAGCACACCACCTATGCCGGGTGTCGCATCGCATCGCTATCATTGCTATAAACAGCCTCCGATGCCGTAATAAGTTACTCGGGATACGCGTGACCATGAAATCGTTTTCGAGTGACGTGTTAAATCTGGGAAGGCTTTAATGATCTATCTTCAATTTGTGTATGGCGTACTTTTACGTGCCGCCGCGGGACAGACATTCTACCATTATTTAGCGTGGCGTTTGATGAACATTATCATCAAATAATGGCGAGCATTCACTTAAACATTTAATTTGAGCAGTTGTAGTTGCATCAGCACATTAGACTCTGAACTGCTCCGGTAGTTGGATTGTGTGGATTCTTTTTTTGGTCTGTGACTTTCAGAATATAGTGAACATTTTAGACTGAATCGTTTTTCATTATGAATGCCAGACAATCTCCTAATTCCTCAGAGCTATAAGCTGTAGCTATAAGTGTATTTCTCAGGAATTCACCGATTGCTAATCACTTTCTGGTTGCCAATATTGTAGTTAGAGAGCCAGTGTTGAGAACGGCAAACAACAGCACTAAATAAATAATAGGAACATTTTATATGACAACTACTCCAGTATGGCATTGTTGGCCGGGAGGCCCCATGTGGGGAAGTTCGGCCGCCGTATTGCAAGTCCTCTTTAGTTGACGCCACTTCGGTGACGCGAGTCAATGATGATGAAATGATGATTAAAGACACACACAACACCCAGTCATCACGAGACAGAGAAAATCTCTGACCCCGCCGGGATTCGAACCCGGGACCCCGTGCGCGGGAAGCGAGAATGCTACCGCAAGACTACGAGCTGCGCACTTTACCGCACAAAGAGCTGCTCACAATAACGGTTTGTCCAGCGCTTCGTGTCTAGCGCACGTATCGGCGAATAAGGAGACATAACAATGATAAGAGAAGATAGCGCCACATAGCGCGAAGTCGAAAGTACACACACGTAAATTTTAAGCACTTAAACCATACCAGAAATGACGCAGAATCATAGATTTTACGGATAACTGGCGGTTCAAATGGACAGCTAAACTGTTGCATATATAATTGCTACACAAGTGACTAGCAGAGGAAAGACAGCGAAGACGGTGCGTGGTTTAAACTAGAGACGACTTCCATCAGTTGTTATTTTAATACGCTGACAAGAAATATTTTACAACTTCTGTGGCACAGTTCTATGATAATTTTTCGAAATTGTATATTTTGCTGATAATGAAACAATTCCTGTTGTCGCCACAAAAATATGAAATGTCTGTCGGATGACAAAACAAACATTTGAAACAAACCATTTCCTTACACCAGGCACACCCGACAAAAGAAAAATCAATACACTCATTCACTAGTCTTGTTTAGACCGAATAGGGGTGGAGGAAGAAATTGCATTGGCGTGTTCTGCATATTGTGCTTCGAATCAGGCATACTTGATCAAATTCGTAAAAGGTGGTGATACAGCTGACAATGCACAATTGTCTTGAGTCTAACAGTACTATTCCGCTGATAAGCCAGAAATGCGAAAGATGTGTCGGAAATTATAGTGTCTGAATTTTCTGAAAAATACATTACACAATCGAAAAATTTCTTTGTCGCGAAATTTAATCACACTGTATATTAAGAGTGGGATCCGATTTATACCAGCAGTCTTTTCATCATTCTCCTAAAGAAAAGGGTGTTCATACGTCAAGGGCAAGAGTCCAACAAAGGCAATGAATTATTTTCGGCAACTGGGAAGAACACGTTTCAGATGTGATACTGAAACCTATTCACCCGTATTTTCCCAGATTTTGATGGGTCGATGACAAGATTTTTCCAGCAAACTGTCGTTTCTTAAATGAGTCGTAACTTTCCTTTAAGCTTCTGAAGAAAGAAGCAGAACGGTAGAAAAAGTAAAAAGTAATTCACTGACACTTATGACTGGCAATGTTGTATACGAATGTGTCATAGCATTCATGAGGTGCTACGCGACTCGGTTTTTTTTTTTTTTTTTTGCTTGAAATGACAAAATGCGGTTTGCACGCAGTTCTATCATAAAACCATACTGACTGGTTCTTTACACAGCATTTTAAGGACTAACAAGGAGCTTCACTTTATGTCGGTTACGAATTTCTCTCTAGTGTTACCTATTCATGGAATGTCATCTACACTATTTCTTGAAGTAAACTTCTTAATTTTGTGACTTCTTGCTCCATATAACTGCCTGAAATTTTATAGCTATGGCAAATTAATGTTCACCTCACTTACAATTCAGAGGGCCTAGTGTCGTAGATCTCTCATTGTTTTAGGTTTGATAGTCTCGGGAAAGATCAAAAAGGGTTCCAGTCTCAAAAGGGACAGGGCAAAGAAACGACGAGAATCGACCAATCAACAGTCGGTATTGTAGTTGTAAATTGTCGAAGCTGTGTTGGAAAAGTACCAGAGGTTCAAGCGCTGATAGAAAGCACTGAAGCTGAAATCGTTATAGGAACAGAAAGCTGGCTAATGCCGGAGATAAATTTTTACAGAGGCGCAAACCATGTTCGGAAAGGATAGATTAAATAAAGGTGGTGGTGGTGTGTTTGTGTCTGTTGGTAGTAGTTTATCTTGTAGTGAAGTTGAAATAGATATTTCCTGCGAATTACAATGAGTAGAGGTTATACTCAACAGCCGTGCCAGAATAATAATGGGCTCCTTCTACCGAACCCCGACTCAGATGATATAATAGCTGAACGGTTCAAAGAAAACTTGAATCTCATTACAAATAAGTACTCCACTCATACAGTTATAATTGGTGGAGACTTCAATCTACCTTCGATTTGTTGGCGAAAATATATGTTCAAAGTCGGTGGTAGACAGAAAACATCTTCCGAAATTGTACTAAATGCTTTCTATGAGAATTACTTTGAACAGTTAGTTCAAGAGCCCACACGAATTGCAATTGGTTGCGAAAACATACTTCACCGCTTAGCAACAGATCATCGTGATCTAATAGAGAGCTTCATGACGGATACAGGGATTTGTGAATACAAGGTCATTGTAGCGAGGCTCAAAACTATTTCAACTAAAAATAAACGCAAAATATATCTATTTAAAACAGCAGATAAACATTCGCTTGATGCCTTCCTAAGAGAGAGTCTCCATTCTTTCCAAGCTAATTATGTAAGTGTAGACCAGATATGACTCAAATTCAAAGATACAGTATCGACAGCAGCAGATAGATTCATACCGCATAAGTTAATAAGAGACGGGACTGATCTACCATGGTACAAAAAACACGTCAGATCACTGTTGCAGAAGCAACGAAAAAAGCATGCCAAATTCAGAAGAACGCCAAATCTCCAAGACTGGCTAAGTTTCACGGAAGCTCGAAATTTAGTGCGGACGTCAATGCGAGATGCTTTTAATAGTTTCCACAATGAAACATTGTCTCAAAATATGGTAGAAAACGCACAGAGATTCTGGTCGTATGTAAAGTGTACCAGTGACAAAAAGCAGCCAATACCGTCACTGTGCGATAGCGATGGAAATGTTACCGCTGATGGTGCCACTAAAGCGGAGTTACTAAATACAGTTTTCCGTAATTCCTTCACGAAAGAAGACGAAGTAAATATTCCAGAATTCCAAACCGCAACAGCTGTTAGCATGAGTGACATAAAAGGAGATATCTTAGGTGTTGCGAAAAAGCTCAAATCACTTAAGAAAGGCAAGTCTTCCGGTCCACATGGTATACCAGTCAGGTTCCTTTCAGAGTATGCAGACGCAATAGCGTCTTTCTTAGAAATCATATACAACCGCTCACTTGACGAAAGGTCTGTTCCTAAAGACTGGAAAGTAGCACAGGTCACGCCAATATCCAAGTAAGGAAATACGAGTAAGCCATTGAATTACAGGCCCATATCACTGACCTCAATTTGCAGTAGGATTTTGGAGCATATACTGTACTCGAACATTATGAGTCACCTTTAAGAAAGTAGCTTACTGTTACATAACCAACACGGATTCAGAAAATATCGTTCTTGTGCAACACAGCTAGCTCTTTATTCCCATGAAGTAATGAGTGCTGTCGACAATCGATCTCAGATCGATTCCATATTCCTAGATTTCCAGAAGGCTTTTGATAGCGTTCCTCACAAGCGACTGTTAATCGAATTGCGTGCATATGGAGTATCGTCTCAGTTGTGTGACTGGATTCGTGATTTCCTCTCAGAGACGTCACAGTTCGTTGTGATAGACGGTAAATCATCGAGTAGAACAGAAGTGATATCTGGCGTTCCGCAAGGTAGTGTCATAGGACCTCTGCTATTCCTGATTTACATAAATGATCTAGGTGATAATCAGACCAGCCCCCTTAGATTGTTTGCAGATGACACTGTAATTTACTGTCTAGTAAAATCATCAGACGATCAATTCCAATTACAAAACGATCTAGAGAGAATTACTGTATGGTGCGAAATGTGGCAATTGGCACTATACAAAGAAAAGTGCGAGGTCATCCACATGGGTACTAAAAGAAATCCGATAAACTTTGGATATACGATAAATCGTACAAATATAAGGGCTGTCAATTGGATTAAATACATATGAATTACAATTACGAGCAACTTAAATTGGGAAGACCACATAGACAATATTGTGGGGAAGGCGAAACAAAGACGGCACTTTGTTGGCAGGACACATAGAACATTCGACAAACCCACTAAAGAGACAACCCACATTACACTTGTCAGTTCTCTGCTGGAATATTGCTCCGCGGTGTGGGATCCTTACCAAGTAGTACTGACGGAGGACATCGAAAAAGTGCAAAGAAGGGCAGCTCGTTTCGTGTTACCGCACAACAGGGGGAAGAGTGTCACTGATACGATACGCGAGTTTGGGTAGCAATCACTAAAACAAAGACGGTTTTCTTCGCGGCGAGATCTATTTACGAATTTTCAGTCACCAACTTTCCCTTCCGAATGCGAAAATATTTTGTTGACAACAACCTGCATAGGGAGGAACGATCATCATAATAAAATAAGAGAAATAAGAACTCGAACGGAAAGATTTAGGTGTTTGTTTTTCCCCACACGCCATTGGAGAGTGGAATGGTAGAGAAGTAGTATGAAAATAGTTCGATGAACCCTCACACCGAACGAGGTGGCACAGTGGTTAGCACACTGGACTCGCATTCGGGAGGACGACGTCCGGCCATCGTGATTTAGGTTTCCGTGATTTCCCTAAATCGCTTCAGGCAAATACCGGGATGGTTCCTTTGAAAGGGCAAGGCCGACTTCCTTCCCCATCCTTCCCTTATCTGATGAGACCGATGACCTCGCAGGTTGGTCTCTTCCCCAGAAATCAACCCAACCCATGAACCCTCTCCCAGGCACTTAAGTGTGAATTGCAGAGTAACCATGTAGATGTAATAGGGCACTGACTCTGATGAGCGGTCCTATGATCTTAGAATAGTTTTTCTCGCACTTTTCGAGTTTCTTCTGCATATATTATTCCCCCCCCCCCCTAAGAACCATGGTCCTTGCCGTTGGTGGGGAGGCTTGCGTGCCTCAGCGATAAGATACCCGTACCGTAGGTGCAACCACAACTGAGGGGTATCTGTTGAGAGGCCAGACAAACGCGTGGTTCCTGAAGAGGGGCAGCAGCCTTTTCAATAGTTACAGGGGCAACAGTCTGGATGTTTGACTGATCTGGCCTTGTAACACTAACCAAACCGGCCTTGCTGTGCTTGTACTGTGAACGGCTGAAAGCAAGGGGAAACTACAGCCGTAATTTTTACCGAGGGCATGAAGCTTTACTGTATGGTTAAAAGATGATTGGTTAAAATATTCCGGAGGTAAAATAGTCCCCCATTCGGATCTCCGAGCGGGGACTACTCAAGAGGATGTCGTTATCAGGAGAAAGAAAACTGGCGTTCTACGGATCGGAGCGTGGAATGTCAGATCCCTTAATCGAGCAGATTGGTTAGAAAATTTAAAAAAAGAAATGGATAGTTAGATATAGTGGGAATTAGTGAAGATCGGTGGCAGGAGGAACAAGACTTTTGGTCAGGCGAATACAGGGTTATAAATACAAAATAAAATAGGGGTAATGCAGGAGTCGGTTTAATAATGAATAAAAAAATAAGAGTGCGGGTAAGCTACTACAAACAGCATAGTGAACGCATTATTTTGGCCAAGATAGACACGAAGCCCGTGCCTACCACAGTAGGACAAGTTTATATGCCAACTAGCTCTGCAGATGACGAAGAAATTGAATAAATGTATGATGAAATAAAAGAAATTGTTTAGATAGTGAAGGGAGATGAAAATTTAATAGTCACGGGTGACAAGAATTCGGTAGTAGGAAAAGGGAGAGAAGGAAACGTAGTAGGTGTGTATGGATTGGGGATAACAAATGAAAGTGGAAGCCGCCTGGTAGAATTTTGCATAGAGCACAACTTAATCATAGCCAACACTTGTTTCAAGAATCATAAAAGAAGGTTGTATACATGGAAGAAGCCTGGAGATACTGACAAGTTTCAGATAGTTTATATAATGGTAAGACAGAGAGTTATGGACCAGGTTTTAAATTGTAAGACAATTTCCAGGGGCAGATGTGGACTCTGACCACAATCTATTGGTTATGAACTGTGGATTAAAACTGAAGAAAATGCCAAAAGGTGGGAATTTAAGGAGATGGGACCTGGATAAACTGACGAAACCAGAGGTTGTACAGAGTTTTAGGAAGAGCATAAGGGAACAATTGACAGGATTGGGGGAAAGAAATACAGTAGAAGAAGAATGGGTAGCTTTGAGAGATGAAGTAGTGAAGGCAGCAGAGGATCAAGTAGGTAAAAAGACAAGGGCTGGTAGAAATCCTTGGATAACGGAAGAAATATTGAATTTAACTGATGAAAGGAGAAAATATAAAAATGCAGTAAATGAAGCAGGCAAAAAGGAATACAGACGTCTCAAAAATGAGAACGACAGGAAGTGCCAAATGGCTAAGCAGGGATGGCTAGAGGACAAATGTAGGGATGTAGAGGCTTGTCTCACTAGGGGTAAGATAGATACTGCCTACAGGAAAATTAAAGAGACCTTCGGAGAAAAGAGAACCACTTGTATGAATATCAAGAGCTCAGATGGGAACCCAGTCTTAGGCAAAGAAGGGAAAGTAGAAAAGTGGAAGGAGTATATAGAGGGACTATACAAGGGCAATGTACTTGAGGACAATATTATGGAAATGGAAGAGGATGTAGATGAAGATGAAATGGGAGATGCGATACTGCGTGAAGAGTTTGATAGAGCACTGAAAGACCTGAGTCGAAACATGGCCCCGGGAGTAGACCTCATTCCATTAGAACTACTGACGGCCTTAGGAGAGCCAGTCCTGACGAAACTCTACCATCTGGTGAGCAAGATGTATGAGACATACGAAATATCCCCTGGCTTCAAGAAGAATATAATAATTCCAAAGAAAGCAGGTGCTGAGAGATGTAAAAATTACCGATCAATTAGTTTAGTAAGTCACGGATGAAAATACTAAAGCAAATTCTTTACAGAAGAATGGAGAAACTGGTAGAAGCCGACCTCGGGGAAGATCAGTTTGGATTCCGTAGAAATATTGGAACACGTGAGGCAATAATGACCCTAAGACTTATCTTAGAAGCTAGACTAAGGAAAGGCAAAGCTGCGTTTCCAGCATTTGTAGACTAAAAGAAAGCTTTTGACAATGTTGACTGGAATACTCTCTTTCAAATTCTGAAGGTGGCAGGATTAAATACAGGGAGTGAAAGGCTATTTATAATTTGTATAGAAACCAGATGCAGTTATAAGCGTCGAACGACATGAAAGGGAAACAGTGGTTGGGAAGGATTGAGACTGGCTTGTAGCCTCTCCCCGAAGTTATTCAATCTGTATATTGAGCAAGCAGTAAAGGAAACAAAAGAAAAATTCGGAGTAGGTATCAAAATCCATGGAGAAGAAATAAAAACTTTGAGGTTCGTCGATGACATTGTAATTTTGTCAGAGACAGCAAAGGACTTAGAAGAGCAGTTGAACGGAATTGATAGTGTCTTGAAATGATGATATAAGATGAACATCAACAAAAGCAAAACGTGGATAACGGAATGTGGTCGAATTAAGTCGTGTGATGCTGATGGAATTAGATTAGGAAATGAGACACTTAAAGTAGTAAAGGAGTTTTGCTATTTGGGGAGCAAAGTAACTAATGATGGTCGATGTAGTGAGGATATAAAATTTAGACTGGCAATGGCAAGGAGAGCGTTTATGAAGAAGAGAAATTTGTTAACATCGAGTATAGATTTTAATGTCAGGAAGTCGCTTCTGAATGTATTTGTATGGAGTGTAGCCACGTATTGAAGTGAAAATGGACGTTAACTAGTTTGGACAAGAAGAGAATAGAAGCTTTCGAAATGAGGTGCTACAGAAGAATGCTGAAGATGAGACGGGTAGATCATATAACTCATGAGGAGGTATTGAATAGGATTGGGGAGAAGAGACGTTTGTGGCACAACTTGAATAGAAAAAGGGATCGGTTGGTAGGACCTCTTCTGAGGCGTCAAGGGTTCACCAGTTTAGGATTTGAGGGCAGCGTGGAGGGTTAAAAATCGTAGAGGGAGACCAAGAAATGAATACACTAAACAGATACAGAAGGATGTAGGTTGCAGTAGGTACTGGGAGATGAAGAAGCTTCCACAGGATAGAGTAGCATGGAGAATTGCATCACACCAGTCTCAGTACTGAAGACCACAATAACAACAACGATATTATTTACTTCATATAAATATTTCTACCACTTACATGATTCACGAACAGCCTTACGAAACAAAACATTATTTGCACACTGCATGCATATAAGCATTTACTCTCTTTTTCGTTTAACGAAAAATTTTATAGCCTATTTTCTCACTGATGGATGGCAAGTTTTCTTTGGTTAGCAAGGTACTGTGTTTTTGTTCTGTACTTTAATTTGCACAACAGTTTATGGAACCGTCATACTTATTTCTTGTTTCTTCTATTGTTTCCACAATTTCAGTGAAACGTAAACATAATACGAATTAATGTACAAGAAATTAACTACTAAATATTTTTCTCTCCTGTGATGTGCCTGGGCCTTAACTGCGCTCCCTACTTGTTCACCTCATATCTTGGGTATATAGTAGGTACACTGCGTATTTTACGTTTTTCTTTACATGTTTGGGAAGCAATTGTGTTGTCGTTTCCTGTGAGTTGAACGTGTTCTCATTGTATTGCTTAATCAGAATTTTCGGAAGATCAGGTGATGACAGCAAGATTCTGTTGAAATTAGTCATTGTGAAATAATATAAAAATACCAAGCGATCATAGCTGCAGAAGATTTTCCTATTTATTGAACAGCACATATAGAAGTCTTCGTAAGTAAGCAAATTCGATTGTAAACGGTGTTCGTCGTATCTCATCCTAGCAAGTTTGAAAACATTAATTGGATTCCGCATTAGATTCCGCATTACAGTGAAACTCTGCAACCTGCACAAATACAGATGCATTTAACAAGCACATACGAAGAACACGTAGAGAAACTTAATTTAGTTTTGTCTCGTGAACATTTAGTGATATCGCAAAGGGAATTGCAAATTGTTATGGATATTGAATGAGTTGCAAATTCGATTGAATGGTAAATGTGAACAATTGTATCAGAGCAATTATCAATGGTAACTGAAATTTGCTTTACAAATTACGATCACGCTGTGCCCTGTTACGTGTTTACCGACGGGCCATCTATCAAGTCTATGCACCTGCCGTGTAACATGTGTACTTTGCTACATCCACGTTTTTTCTCGGTCATCAGTCTTCTGACTGGTTTGATGCGGCCGGCCACGAATTCCTATCCTGTGCCTACCTCTTTATCTCAGAGCAACACTTGCAACCTACGTCCTCGATTATTTGCTTGATATATTCCAATCTGTCTTCCTCTACAGTTTTCCCTCTACAGCTTTCTCTAGTACCATGGAAGTCATTCCCCGATATCTTAACAGATCTTCTGTCATCCTGTCCCTTTTTTTATCAGTGTTTTCCACATATTCCTTTCCTCTCCGATTATGCGCAGAACCTCCTCATTCTTTACCTTATCATTCCACCTAATTTTCAACATTCCTCTGTAGTACCAGATCTCAAAGGCTCAATTTCTCTTCTGTTCCGTTTTCCCCATAGTCCATGTTTCACTACCATACAATGCTGTACTCCAGACGTACATTCTCAGAAATTTCTACCTCAAATTAAGGCCGATATTTGGTATTAGTAGACTTCTCTTGGCCAGGAATGCCCTTTTACCATTGCTAGTCGGCTTTTGATGCCCTCCTTGCTACGTCCGTCATTGGTTATTTTACTGCCTGGGTAGCAGAATTAGTTAACTTCATCTACTTCGTGACCACCAGTCCTGATGTTAAGTATCTCTCTGTTCTCATTTCTACTACTTCTCATTACCTTCGTCTTTCTTCGATTTTCTCATAATCGCTGCTCCGTACTCATTAGACGGTTAATTCCGTTCAGCAGATCACGTAATTCTTTTTCACCTACACTCAGGACAGCAATGCCATCGGCGAATCGTATTACTGATATCCTTTCACCTTGAATTTTATTTCCACTCCTCAACTTTTCTTTTATTTCCATCATTACTTCCTTGATGTAAAGATTGAACAGATTTTTAATACGAGCACTTCGTTCTTCGTTGTCCACTCTTTTTATTCCCTCTTGGCTGTTGTACATATTGTATATGGCCCGTCTCTCCCTATAGCTTACACCTACCTTTTTCATAATTTCGAACGTCTTGCACTATCTTGCACTATCGAATTTTTTTTCCAGGTCGACAAATCCTATGAACGTGTCTTGATTTTTCTTTAGTCTTGCATCCATTATTAACCGCAACGTCAGAATTGCCTGTCTCGTGCCTTTCCTTTCCAAAACCCAAACTGATCGTCATCTAGCACATCCTCAATTTTCTCTTCCATTTTCTGTATATTATTCTTGTAAGCAACTTGGAAGCATGAGCCGTTACGCTGATTGTGCGATAATTCTCGCACTTGTCAGCTCTTGCCGTCTTCGGAATTTTGTGGATGATGCTTTTCCGAAAGTCAGATGGTAAGTCGCCAGCCTCATACATTCTACACACCAACGTGAATAGTCATCTTGTTGCCATTTCCCCCAATGATTTTAGAAATTTTGATGTAATATTATCTATCCCTTCTGCGTTATTTGATTTTAAGTCCTCTGAGGCTCTTTTAAATTCTAATACTGGATCCTTTATCTCTTCTAAATCGACACCTGTTTCTTCTTCTATCACATCAGACACACTTTCTCTCTCATAGAGGCTTCCTTTCTATCTGTCCACTCTTTCCTCTGAATTTAGCAGTTGATTTCCCATTGCACTTTTAGGGCCATCACCCTTGCTTTTAATGTCACCGAACGTTGTTTTCACTTTTCTGTATGCGGAGTCTATCCTTCCGAAAATCATTTCTTTTTCGTTGTCTTCACATGTTTCCTGCTACCATTGCCTCTTATGTTCCCTGTACATCCTGTTTATTTCATTCCTCAGCGACTTGTATGTCTCTATTCATGAGTTGGCCGGAACAGTTTTGTACTTCCTCCTTTCATCGATCAATTGAAGTATTTCTTCTGTTACCCATGGTTTCTTCGCAGTTTCCTTCTTTGTATCTATGTCTTCCTTTCCAACACCTGTGATGGCTCTTTTTAGAGACGTCCACTCCTCTTCAGCTGTACTGCCTACTGAGCTATTCCTTACTGCAGCATCTGTAGCCTAAGAGAACTTCAAGGATATCTCGTCATTCCTTAATACTTATGTATCCCGCTTCTTTGCGTATTGATTCTTCCTGACTATTGTCTTTAACCTCAGCCTACTCTTCATCACTACTGTATTATGATCTGAGTCTAGATCAGCTCCTGGGTACGCTTCAAAATCCAGTATCTGATTTCGGAATCTCTGTCTGACCATGATGTAATCTAACTGAAATCTTTCCGTATCATCCTACCCTTCCAAGTATACCTCCTCCTCTTGTGATTCTTGAACAGAGTATTCGCTATTACTAGCTGAAACTGTTACAGAACTCAATTAGTCTTTCTCCTCTCTCATTTCTTGTCCCAAGCCCATATTCTCCCGTAACCTTTTCTTCTACTCCTTCCCGTATAACTGCATTCCATTCCCCCATGACTATTAGATTTTCATCCCCCTTTACATACTGTATTGCCCTTTCAATATCCTCATACACTTTCTCTATCTCTTCATCTTCAGCTTGCGACGTCGGCATGTGTACCTGAAGTGTTGTTGTTGATGTTGGTTTGCTGTCGATTCTGATAAGAAGAACCCTGTCACTGAACTGTTCACAGTAACACACTCTCTGCCCTAACTTCCTAATCATAACGAATCCTACTCCAGTTATACCACATTCTTCTGCTATTAATCTTACCCTGCACTCATCTGACTAGAAATCCTTGTCTTCTTTCCACTTCACTTCACAGACCCCTACTATATCTAGACTGAGCCTTTGCATTTCCCTCTCAGATTTTCTATTTTACCCACCACGTTCAAGCTTCTGATTTTCCATGCCCCTACTCGTAGAACGTTATCCTTTCGTTGATTATTTAATCTTTTTCTCACGGTAACCTCCCCCTTAGCATTCCCCTCCGGAGGTCCAAGTGGGGGACCATTCCGCAATCTTTTGCCAATGGAGAGATGATCATGACACTTCTTCAGTTACAGGCCACATTTCCTGTGGATACATGTTACGTGTCTTTAATGCAGTGGTTTCCATTGCCTTCTGCATCCTCATGCCGTTGATCGTTGCTGATTCTTCGGCCTTTTAGGGGCAGTTTCCCACCCCTAGGACAAGAGAGTGTCCTGAACCTCTGACCACTCCTCCGCCCTCTTTGACAAGGCCGTTGGCAGAATGAGGATGACTTCTTATGCCGGAAGTTTTCTGCCGCCAATGCTTATTATCAATCAAAAGTTAAGCTGCGGTGGGATTCGATCCCGAGACCGAGGCCGTTTGATTACGAATCAAAGACGCTACCCCTAGACAATTTTTTTTTTGATAAATTTTGAAGTGGGTGGTGATTCTACACCGAAGGTCGGTTAGCTACAGCGGATACAAGAAACCCTTTCTCGATGTTTATTTACATTCATGAGACTTTCATGCTGCCAGTGTTGTTGATGAGCACGCCAAATACACCACCACAGCGTCTATTAGTGTCCCAACATCCAACCTGGCATTGCCGGCTCTAGCATTAACTGTGCACTAGTGATGTGGTTGCTGAGCTTCAGTGGAGTCTCGTTTATTCGACTCGCGTCGATTATTTTAAATTCCACCACGATTTCAGATAATGGAAAGGATTTAATAAGTTGTTTTATCGCACGGAAACATCAACGGAATGAGATTTGGCAACACACTTATGCAGTCTCTGCTTCCCTGGTTACAGGTTTATTCACATGCGCAGAAATTAGGAACAAACGACCTTCGTAAAAGTTATTGTCAGGAGTGGGATACGAACCCACGCCCACAGATGTGGACTACGGACTACGACCTGAGCGCAAAAGCGCCTTGGACCGTTTCTTTTTCCTAAACGATCATATAAAGAACATAAACACAAACAATAAATAATGAAGTACTGGAACTGTTCCAACACAAATTATGTACTACAACAGACCGAAGAATACATTTCAATATACTTAGTGTCATTTCTAAGCTTATGAAACATAACAAAAATTTTAAACTGGCAATAGCATCTTCAGTCCAGCCAGGGAAATAGAACTAAAACACAAACATATTAAAGAGAATTGCAAAAAATATATAATTGACTGTCTTAACTAGAAGTGCAGTTCCATCAATTTGTTCACAACCGTCCAAACTCTTTGGAGCATACAAACTAATAACAAAGACATGAACAGGCAACGTAAGTTAAGGGAAACGTCATAATGAAGTTAATAAACACCGTTGAGAAGTGGGGAGCAGTCCTGGGAACAGGTGTATCCCCTTATTTGTTGTGTATTTTGTCCGCTACATAGTCTTGCATGTGATTTGTGCCCTTCAGGCGTCGAGGATTACCCTGCGCCTTGTTTTTCAAATATTATGTCTAACATGTTACCAAACATCGTCCTGACATTTGGGTAACGTTTCATCTTCCAATGTGCCGTTCTCATATAAGCCTCGAAACTAAAGAGATTATCTTCACTATTGTGAGTGATGGTATTTGTCACACACTGCCCTAACAGCCACGTCACGGGGTTCTTCTTGGTAGCGGGAAAATGTTTCGTGTCCGGCCAGAGCAGGGTGTCGGTGCAGTGGCTGGCTGGGCTGCTGCGGGTAATCAGGCCCAGCCTCTGCTGCACCCTTTTACAGTTAATGAGATGACCGCCACAAGTGAAGCGATGTCGCAAGGTGTCGACCAGACCACAGCGGACGCATTTATCACTGTCAGAGAAGCCGATTCTATGCAAACTTTTATAAGTCGGGATAACATCGTTGACCACTTTATATCCTGTGGATGCCACCTCAGCAGTGTGTACTGTTGAACTTATGTTGTCCCAAACTGCTTTCCAATGAACACTCTGGGATTTCAGTTCAATGAGATTCCGGACTATTGAAGATGTCTACCTTTATAGTAACAGGTGCGTCGTCGGTAAACCCTGCCTGAGAAAGTTTCCATCTGTATAGATGAATTCAAGAAAAAACTGCTTGACATGTCGTAGTTTGTAATACATTTTACCTACAGCATTGGGTGGGTGCAAATCGATGATGTGTAAGGTTCGGAAGAGCCAACTGGTTACGCTGAGAGGCTCCCTGTCCAACAAGTTCAAATGGTTCAAATGGCTGTGAGCAATATGAGACTTAACATCTGAGGTCAACAGTCCCCTAGAACTTAGAACTACTTAAACCTAACTAACCTAAGGATATCACACACATCCATGCCCGAGGCAGGATTCGAACATGCGACCGTAGCGTTCGTGCGATTCCAGACTGAAGCGCCTAGAACCGCTCGGTCACCCCGACCGGCTACAGTAATTCACTAGTCGCCAATCAGCAGTGCGCGATGACACTGAATGAGTCCATTACTTACTCCGAGATGGCAGGTGCAGATGTCAAGAGATTAGCATGTGCTTCGTGCAAAATACGCCGATATGTTTGTGGTGGTCAGAAGTAGTCCGTATGAACCCTGATGACAGCTAAGTCTGCCTTCACGTTCTCATGCAATCCAGTATCGCACCACTGTCACATTCGAATGCCCAAAAATGTGGATGATCCACAATAGGACCAGTCAGCCAAATGGAGTTCTCCATCAAACTGTGTCGGGTGGTGACAACACCGTCTCACGCGAGCACCTAAAATCTCAAAGTCCTTCACTGTAATCATTCAATAAATAACACTCATCACTCTCTTTCTGTAACATGCCAGGGCTGGTAATAACACTAAACACGAACAACACTGACGCACTCTGGTGACTTCCTTTCCTGTCACCGAGAAGTCTATCATGTACATGACCACCAGTGTAATGTACGCGTATGAAGCTCCATTCACGTGCTTTAGTGTCTTCTTTTTTTATCAAGCAGTTAATTTTTTCATCAGCTCATTGTAGCTTTGTAAAATAAGAATATTGACACTAAATTTTATCCTTTACGAGGGTGATAATGGGAAATAAAAGACTCGTTGCCACACAAAATCCTTAGGATGATTACCCTTTCCTCTGGTCAGTGAAGTACGTCCTCTCGCACTTGCGCCTTATGTTAGGCCATGAAGAGACCGCGTGTAGCGCTTCCGAGGTTCGGCTGGCTTTTGGGAACGTTCCTTGGGCCCCAGCACAGCCTTCCAGCACTCCGCATTAGCGGCCTCCTCTAACAGGGTCCGACAGGCGAGGCCCTGCATCATTTGTCAAAGTCCGCAGCCATCTCCCCTTCCCCCACTCCACCAGGGCCACACTCTCTCACGCAACGGTGGGCTCGTAAATGGAGGGCGGTATCACAGGGCAATTAATGATCGCCCATTAGCGGCCTCGCTGGAGCGGCTGGCCTCTTGCCGGTGAGTCGAGTGCGGGGCGGTTCGCTGTGTCCGGTCGAGCGTAGCATGCTGGTGCCACGATGACATCGCTTTGGGCCAACCGGCACGAAGCTGTGAACATTGTGCCTCGTGTCAATAGGATCACTGTCTTGAACTAAAAGAGGGCATGTAAGGTTTTAGACGAAGCCTAACAGAATGCTTCCAGATTAAGCACAGGTACATAATACTATTTAATTTCTAATGAGTCATACAGAGTTTTTGCTGGTTTCTGGTGAATTATATAAAGGTCGAAAACTGGTTTCATACAGCTCTCCACGCCAGTCTACCCTCATCCAGTTTCTTCACCTCTTTATAACTACTGCAGCCCACATCAACTGGATTATGATTACTGTAGTCAAGCCTCGGTTTCCCACTTCGATTTTTAACCCTACACTTTTCTTCACTAACAACTGGGCTATTCGTTGACGCCTACAGTTTTGTCGTGCTCCTGTTAGTGCTGCCATACACTTCTTTTCTCCACAAATCGATTCATCTTCTGTTCATTGGTTAACCATTCTATCTATTCAATTTTTAACTTTCTTCTATTATGTCACATTCACTGAGAAGAGACAGTGGCAGTGGTCACATGGCGCCCTACCAACTGCAAACCTGCCTGCCTTGCAGCTTGACCAAGCAGAAAAAAATCCAATTAGCCATCACTGTTACACTCTGTTCCTTGTACCTTGAGTTGCTGTAGATAGACTGCTTTTGTAATTTATTATTTTGTGCTCTTCACTGTTTTCTACTTCAGATGCACCAATTTTTAATGTATAAGAACACTTAATACATATATACGTTCTCTACATAATTCCATTTATACAACTATATTATCTTTATATCTTTTATTATTTATACAGCCAGTCCTGTTGTTATTGTGGTCTTCAGTCCAGAGAGTGGTTTGATGCAGCTCTCCATGCTACTATATCCTGTGCAAGCTTCTTCATCTCCAGGTACCTGCTGAGACCTGCATCTTTCCGAATCTGTTTAGTGTATACACTCTTGGTCTCCCTCTACCATTTTTACCCTCCACACTGCCCCCCAATACCAAATTTGTGATCCCTTGATGCCTCAAAATATACCCTACCAACTGATCCCTTCTTCCAGTCAAGTTGTGCCGCAAATTTCTCTTCTCTCCAATGCACGTCAGTACCTTCTCATTAGTTATGTGATCTACCCATCTAATCTTCAGCATTCTTCTTTAGCACCACATTTCGAAAGCTTCTATTCTCTTCTTGTCTAAACTATTTATCGTCCACGTCTGACTTCCATACATGGCTACACTCCATACAAAAACTCTCAGAGACGACTTCCTGACACTTAAATCTATACTCGATGTTAAAAAATTTCTCTTCTTCAGAAACGCTTTCCTTGCCATTCCCAGTCTACATTTTATATCCTCTCTACCTCGACCATCATTAGTTACTTTGCTCCCCAAATAGCAAATCTCCTTTACTACTTTAAGTGTCTCATTTCCTAATCTAATTCCTGCAGCATTACCCGATTTAATTCGACTACTACATTCCATTATCCACGTTTTGCTTTTGTTGATGTTCATCTTATATCGTCCTTTGAAGACACTGTCCATTCCGTTCAGCTGTTCTTCCAGGTCCTTTCCTGTCTCTGACAGAATTCTAATGCCATCGGCGAGCCTCAAAGTTTTTATTTCTTCTCCATGGATTTTAATTCCTTTTGTTTCCCTTACTGCTTGCTCAATGTAGAGAAACTTTTAATATCATCATAGGGAGTTTTATATAATTTTATTTTTTATGCTTGTAAAGCAAGTCTTTATTGTTTTGCACTTTCAAAGTTTCACACTTTTAATTTTTATACGACACTAAGTTTCTCCTGTTTTACTTCCCCTTTTATAATTTACAGCCTTTTTTCTCTCTTACAGTTTTACACACCCATTGGTCTACAACTTTAGTGTTTTAAATGAAGAATTCATAATTGCCTTTTTGGAAGTTTTGTGTAAGACACTCCCTCTTTAAACCCTTACCCCTACCCATGCATTGCTCCTGCCCTTGCCTCTTTTGCCAACCTCAACACCTCTCTCCATTTCATAATTTTACTCTTTTATGCCTTCTACATTTTACACAACCGTATTTCTACACTATTAATATTTGAGCGAAAATTATCAAATAATCACTCTTTCTATAATGTTCCAAGACCCGTCCTGTATCCATTCCCCTTCCCCAATCACCACCACTCCATTTTTCCACCTCCCTCTGCCCCTTTCTTCCCAGTCCCCCTCCCCTATCACCTACCTCCACCAGCTTCCTATTTCAAATATTGACTGCAGTAGCAAAACATGATACTCTGAAATTAAGTTCTGAACTGACAAGACGAGTTGCCGATATAATTACTTAGCAGAATTATGCATTTATGCACAATTCCTTTTTCTACTTACTGCAAAATACTGGGCGGTACATGTTTAGTTTTATTTTGTTTTAGATCTGCACTCGATCCAGAGTAACTGAAGCATGCCATATAATAAAAAATGTGCAACTAAGCAATAAACGACATTATTTTTAATATTTCAAAAACTTCTAATTTTCCCTAATCAGAATTGTTCAACGTCCACACTGTATCGCTTCATCTCATCTTCATCGACGCGCAAGTTACCGAAGTGGCGACAAATAGAAAGAGTGGTACAAGGTGTCCGAGCAAACCCAGGTGGGGTCTGCCAGCCAACAGGGCGATACTTGCATACAATACTATACTTCAGGAAAATACCACCATCAAAACTTTACAGTCAATTAATCCTATACTTGATGTTACTTTTTCAGAAACTCTTCACTTGCTACAACCAGTCTGCACCTTATATCCTCTTCATTCCGATCGTCCTCTGTTATTTTGTTATCCAAACAGCAACACACATCTACCACACTTGGTGTCAAACTTCCTAGCCCTATGCCCTCAGCATCGCCTAATTTGATTCAACTTTTTCTTGTGTTCATTTAATAAACTTTTTTCAAGCTACTATCCATTCCATTGAAGAGATTTTTGACATATTCTTCCGTCTCTGACAAAATAAGAATGTCATCGACATACATCAACTTTCTTAATTCTGCTCCACAAACTTTAGTTCCCGTCCAAAATTTCTGCCTGGTTTCCTTCACTGCTTGCTCAGTCAGCAACATAAGCTACAACTACATCACTCCATACTCAGTTGCAACTTAGCTTTCCTGGAATTCATTTTTGTACACCCAGTACACTTCGGGCTCTAATTAAATCTTTAATGAAGGTATAGGCTAATGGTCAATAAATTAATTGAAAAGCATTAGTAAATGTGGAATATTAAACAAGATGACAGGAATAATCGGTTTGGACAAGGATGTACGCTGCCAACTGTTCAAAAATGGCTCTGAGCACTATGCGACTTAACTTCTGAGGTCATCACGGTACACACGGTACATGATGGCCACCACTGTTCCAGTCTCTTCTGTACCTAAGGTCCATCACCGTTCCCTTTGGATCCCTACGTAATTCGGCGCTCTCCGATACACACGATCGAACAGCGAAGGAGTGGTACTCAAGCGTCAACTTTAGGTTACAATATCTCCGGATGTAATAAAAATTTTACAATGCAACAAACGGCACTGATTACGTATTTGTTTATATGTTCAGATGTGCTAACAAAACTAACGTGGTTCCATTTAAAAAAAACGTAGATTTGTGTTAAAAAACATACTTCCGTGCATTTTTGTATGGTTTGTATTAAACAATTGCACTAGCTCCTCTCCTCACGTTCGGTCTGTGGAATCGGTTCGTCAGTATTTGATGTGGTTTACGAAATATGTCCAGCGGTAACGTTAGGTGACTCATCCTGTACATAGTGTTTGTTTGAGCTTGGGACAACTAAATACCTCGCAAGTGACGCTTCGTACGAAAAAGAAAGTTCTAGGTGAAAAGTTGATATCACTAAAGGGAACATTGTCTTTGCTACAGCTGAACCTCCTAAATGTCTTTGCTGCGTGGCCGGGGTCAGCTTTGTATTTTCAAATGTAAACTCCCCATGTTATTGTATATTCGGATTCTACGCCAGTAAAATACGTACAATTTACTCAAAACATTGTTTTCCACTCGTGGTAGTTGGCGCTGTTATCGACAGGTATCAAGGGACCTTGTTTTTGCAATAAGAAGCGACGCATTGTAGAGCAGACAGACGTCTCCTTTACTAATATTACCTTTTCGCGTAGAAGATTTTCTTCGTAAGATGTGTCTGTTTCGAGATCTTTGGTTGTCTCCAGTTAAAACGAGGACCCTGTACATACAATGAGGAGATAAAGTCATGGTACACTGAGATGCACTAATACAGATAGCTGCTACATCGCGTACACAAGGTAAAAATGGTAGAACACTGCCGAAGCTGTCATTTGTACTTAGGTAATTAATGTGAAAAGGTTCCAGACGTGATTATGGTCACACAGCTGGAATCAACATGTTTTTAACGCTTAACGGCATTTCGAGCTGGACACATGGGACATTCCATTTCGGAAATCGTGAGAGAATTCAATGTTCCAAGATCCACAGAGTCAAGAATGGACCGTAAATAGCAGATTTCAGGCATTTTGTAAGCTCCCACTCTCTTATCGACCTTAATGACAGTGAAAAGTTAAACCGCTTGCACCTAATGGAAATTTAGGAAAAGCAATCGTCACCGAAATTAATTTGTCGGTAAAGAGGGAGGAAAGCGTTACATCTAAATGAAAGGAAAAATGCAAATGAAACTGGTGGAAATTAATTTTGAAAAGGGGTAAAGTTAATAACGAAAATAAATGTGCAGCAGTTACTTTAACAGTTAACTAGCGGTAATTAGATATTTGAGATTTGAGGGAAATTACGGTCGCCAGTCCTAAGGACAATTACTATAGTAACTGAAAAAGAAAGGTTATTACACATATAATTAGCACTAGAAGCGTGGCAACTGAAGGTTGACACGTGTAGTATGAAAACTGAAAGTTTGTCAGAAGTAATAAATTTCGCTACAGTCTGACTTAATTAAGCAAAAGAATTAATAAAACCGGAAAATTGAATGTTAATTTAGTGACTGAAATTAATAATGAGCTTTGTTTCTGAAGCACATCGAAATTCAGTAAAATACGGTTAGTCTTGGGCTACCTCAACAATCTTTTCAAAAGCTACTTGAATCTACGCAATTTAGAAATAAGAGATTTAACTTTGAACTTGAATTAAATGATTCTGGACAATTAACAATAGTAACATTTAGTGCGTACCTAGCTGAGATGCAGTCACAGGTAAGCTAAAATATGCTAACAAAATTCACACTCTTAATTTGTGCTTGTGTAATCTAAATATTGTAGCCAGCTATGAATACCTTAACTGAACTTTGAAATTAAAGCAGTGAAATGGATTGATATTACTTTAATGCTGGCGTCTGAATTTCAACGACTCTCGTGTTCATTTCCAAAAAGGAAGGACCCTGCTTGGTAATGCAATTGGGACAATGAGCAACAAAGGTTCATGCTAAGTTGCTGTAATTTTGGGATACAACAATTTTAACAGTTTGAAAAGCTGAGGTCTGCCATACAGTTCTAAAACTTTACGTGCTACAAGTCTTCCTTGTTGGTTGATTGAAGGTTTGAAGTCGTCGATCGAGGAGGTGGCGACAGTCACTCATTGTCGGCCGTCGCTGTTGCAGAAGCTGGATGTTGGCGCGCCTTCTTCTCGACACGGTCTCCAGCCGAAACGGGCTCTTGACGTGTGCCAGCTAACGCTTCCCGTCCGCGACACCATGTCAGAAACTAACAAAGCAAGTCGAGCGCAATTACATTACGCCCTACCCCAGCCAGACTCTGCTCTGACCGCGCTCCACGCGGCAGAGTTAACACTACCAAAGATCCTAAACACTTTGGTTCTCCACACGACCTATCGATGTATTCGTTCGTTAGCATAGTTTTCCCTAGGCAAGACCCAGCGTAAAATACAAATAATATTTACAAAACAAACCAATTATACATCGACATAGATATATATATGCAAAAAGTAAAACAGTTACAATATATAAAGGCACATAAATGTCATATATTCATGTAACAAAAATAAGGAAAAATCTATAGTACAATAGATGGTAATAGAAGGATATGCATCTCCGGCGTTACAACCTCTCACCACGGACAACGCAAAGGCAATGTTTTTCACTTAATGACCGGAAACAGCGGTTGTTGTATAGAGTCGTCAGTGCTAACAGACAATCAACAATGGGGGAAGCAACCACAGAAATCAATGTGGGACATATCACAAACGTATCCATTAGGACAATGCATCGAAATGTGTTGTTAATGGGCTATGGAAGCAGACGACCGCTCGAGTGCATTATCGCCTGCAGCGCCTCTCCTGGCTTTGTGACCATGTGGGTTGGATCCTAAAGGACCTGACTCCCGATTTCAGTTCGTAAGAGCTGATAGTAGGATTCGATTGTGGCGCAGCCTCAACAAAGTGAAGTTGTCAACAAGACACTGTGCAACAGATGGCGGCTCCGTAATGGTGTGGTCTCTGTTCACAAGGAATGAACTGGGTCTTCAGGTCAAACTGAACAGATCATGGAATGGAAATGCACAATGTCACTATGCCACGTCGAGTTGCTGAAATATACCAGGAAACAGGAGGTCAGACACGATGTTAAGAGTTGTCCCATTACTTTTATCAGCTGAGTGTTTGACGTACTGCTTGAAACCTCAGAAACTGTCCTTGCAACAAGGTCAGAATCGTGCTGCAGTGGTTTCCGAACCAAGACAGTGAAATCACATTTATGTCTTGGCAGCAAATTCGTCTTCAATCTGAACGCGATGGAACACAACTGCAACGCTGTGTGGCGACAACACCGAGTATACTGCCCAGTGGTCCCTAATTTATAGCAACTGTGTGATCTGTGTGAAGACACCCGTTTCGAGCTATCTCCAGGAAGTTAGCAAGGGCTCGTCGAATCCGTGTCATGCAGAATCACTGCTCTATTGCGTTCAAAAAGTGGAACAAAACGCTATAATGTGGCCATAATGTTTTGGCTCATCAGTGAAATTTATACTCGACTTACAAAAAACTATAACTGTTCTGTTCTGTTGCATAATTCTAGGATGGAAAGCTGAGACCGACAGACAGCGTTGAGCTACAAATTGCAAAAATTTGTACGTCTATTTAAATAGCAGCGTTGGAGGTCATAACAAATTACAATTGTTTGAAGAAGTCATTCCTTTGAGTATATGAGCAAAACACTTTTGAGTCTCGAAATTAAACTTGAGCTCAATTAACTTACGGCTTAAACTCTTACAGTTATGAATTTGATCCATAGTGGATGCTGTTGAACTCCGTGACTGTTCCTTTATAGGGTGTAGAAAAATTTCCGCTACTAGTCACAATAAAAGGTTATTTATTTGTCACATGACCGCTTTCGTAAATGTTTATATCCTGGAGATAACTGTGTAAATACACAAAAATTATTTGCTGGTGACTAAAGAGATACAAGTGAGACAATTGTAAGTGGAAAGACAGCATTTGTAGACAATATATCTGTACTTACATAAAGCTGAAACATCATTATTATAGTTACGATATGGCGACCGTTTTTCCACTTACCTGTGAAACGTCCCCTTAGAAAAATTATACATGACTGTGCTTAAACTGACACACAATATTTTTTTATCACAACGCAATCTGACTTTCAATAATCCCTACAAAAGAATGGCCCTGACTAACATTAACCTATACCTTTCATAAATCACTTACCTCACAAAAATCTTCGTTACTCGAACTACTGCAATACAGCGAGCGCCACTACTGCCAGCTAAATAAAGGATTCAAACTACAGAAGGCACTAACTACTGATAGGCGTGGTTAGCAAATGAAAGATTTTAATAGAGAACAAACAATGTATTTACCTTAATAGTAATAATATACGTAGCAGTTCATGACATCCATTCTTACAAATGTACTGTTTCTGATGGACACACGTCCAGATTATACGCTCTCAAAAATCCGCCATCCCACTTCCCCACATCCACCACTGCTGACAGCTCACCTCCAACTGCGCAACGCTACGCGCTGTTCACATCCAGCTGCCCAACACTACAATGGCAGACAACAATGCAAACTAGCCACAGACTGCACACAGCACAGCCAGTGATTTTCATACAGAGCGCTACGTGGCGGTGGCGTTACCAATATGAAAACCTAAACAGCCTACTTACAACTGTAATAACTATAATAACGGTGCTTCAGCTTTATGTAAGTTCAGATATATTATCGACAAATGCTGCATTGCCACTTACAATTGTCCCACTTGTATCTGTTTAGTCACTAGCAAATAATTTTTATTGATTTATACGATGATCTCCAGCATATAAACATATACATGAATGTATTAACACCTGAAGATGGGCGCAACCCCGAAACCGGTAGGGTGACAAATAAATAACCTTTTATTGTGACTGGTAGCGGAAATTTTTCTACATTTTACAGTTATGCCACAATGAGCCTCGCAACTGAAATAAGATTAAACACATCAACAACTATAAAATAAAGGTTCACAAAACAATTGTTTTAACATCTTAAGAACTGAAAAACACTTTAACAGCTGTAAAAGCATGATGCCTAAAATGCACAGATTAATGTCAGTCGAACCGATACTTAAAATAGAATTTCAGAATGGTTCTGGTATCTGCCCCACCCCCCCCTCCCTCCATGAACCATGGACCTTGCCGTTGGTGGGGAGGCTTGCGTGCCTAAGCGATACAGATAGCCGTACCGTAGGTGCAACCACAACGGAGGGGTATCTGTTGAGGGCAAAGACAAACACGTGGTCCTGAAAAGGGGCAGCAGCCTTTTCAATAGTTGCAGGGCAACAGTCTGGATGATTGATCTGGCCTTGTAAAACTAACCAAAACGGCCTTGCTGTGCTGGTACTGCGAACGGCTGAAAGGAAGGGAAAACTACAGCCGTAATTTTTCCAGAGGGCATGTAGCTATAGTGTATGGTTATAAATTGGGTAAAATATTCCGGAGGTAAAATAGTCCCCCATTCGGATCTCCGGGCGGGGACTATTAAGGACGACATCATTATCAGGACAAAGAAAACTGGCGTTTTACAGATCGGAGCGTGGAACGTCAGATCCCTTAATCGGGCATATAAGTTAGAAAATTTAAAAAGGGAAATGGATAGGTTACAGTTAGATATAGTGGGAATTAGTGAAGTTCGGTGTTAAGAGGAACAAGACTTTTGTTCAGGCGAATACAGGGTTATAAATACAAAATAAAATAGGGGTAATGCAGGAGTAGGTTTAATAATGAATAAAAAGAATAGGAGTGCAAGTAAGCTACTACAAACAGCATAGTGAACGCATTGTTGTGGCCAAGATAGACACGAAGCCCATGCCTACTACAGTAGGACAAGTTTATATGCCAACTAGCTCTGCAGATGACGAAGAAATTGAATAAATGTGTGATGAAATAAAAGAAATTATTTAGATAGTGAAGGCAGATGAAAATTTAATAGTCATTGGTGACTGGAATTCGTTAGTAGAAAAAAGGGAGAGAAGGAAGCGTAGTAGGTGAATATGGATAGGTAGGCAAAAATGAAAGAGGAAGCCGCCTGGTAGAATTTTTGCACATAGCAGAATTTAATCATAGCTAACACTTGGTTCAAGAATCATAAAAGAAGGTTGTACACATGGAAGAAGCCTGGAGATACTGACAGGTTTCAGATAGATTATATATTGGTAAGACAGAGATTTAGGAACCAGGTTTTAAATTGCAAGACATTTCCAGGGGCAGATGTGGACTCGGACCACTGTCTATTGGTTATGAAATGTAGATTAAAACTGAAGAAACTGCAAAAAGGTGGGAATTTAAGGAAATGGGACCTGGATAAACTGCCTAAACATGAGGTTGTACAGAATCTCAGGGAGAGCATAAGGGAACAATTGACACGAACGGGAGAAAGAAATACAGTACAAGAAGAATTGGTAACTTTGAGGGATGATGTAGTGAAGGCAGCAGAGGATAAAGTAGGTAAAAAGACGAGGGCTACTAGAAATCCTTGGGTAACGGAAGAAAAATTGAACTTAACTGATGAAAGGAGAAAATATAGAAATGCAGTAAATGAAGCAGGCAAAAAGGAATACAAACATCTCAAAATTGAGATCAACAGGAGGTGCAAAATGGCTAAGTAGGGATGGCTAGAGGACAAATGTAAGGATGTAGAGGCTTATCTCACCAGGGTTAAGATAGATACTGCCTACAGGTAAATTAAAGAGACGTTTGGAGAAAAGAGAACCACTTGTATGAATACCAAGAGCTCAGATGGAAACCCAGTTCTAAGCAAAGAAGGGAAAGCAGAAAGGTGTAAGGAGTATATAGAGAGCCTATGCAAGGTCGATGTACTTGAGGACAATATTATGGAAATGGAAGAGGATGTAGATGAAAATGAAATGGGAGATATGATATTGCGTGAAGAGTTTGACAGAGCACTGAAAGACTTGAGTCGAAACAAGACCCCAGGAGTAGACAACATTCCATTACAATTACTGACAGTCTTGGAAGAGGCAGTCGTGACACAACATTACCATCTGGTGAGCAAGATGTATGAGACAGGCGAAATACCCTCACACTTCAAGATGAATATAATAATTCCAATCCCAAAGAAAGCAGGTGTTGACAAATGTGAAAATTACCGAACTAGCAGTTTAATAAGTCACGGCTGAATAATACTAACGTTTACAGACGAATGGAAAAACTAGTGGAAACCAACCTCGGGGAAAATCAGATTACGTAGAAATATTGGAACACGACAGGCAATACTGACCCTACGACTTATGTTAGAAGCTAGATTAAGGAAAGGCAAACCTACGTTTCTATGCACTTGTAGACTTAGAAAATCTTTTGACAATGTTGACTTGAATACTCTCTTTCAAATTCAGAAGGTGCCAGGGGTAAAATACAGGTAGTGAAAGACTATTTACGATTTGTACAGAAACCAGATGGCAGTTATAAGAGTCGAGGGACATGGAAGGGAGTGTTGAGAAGGGAGTGAGGCAAGGTTGTAGCCTCTCCCCGATGTTATTCAGTCTGTATATTGAGCAAGCAGTGAACGAAACAAAGGAAAAATTTGGAGTAGATATTGAAATTCATGGAGAAGAAATAAAAACTGTTAGGTTTGCCGTTGACATTGTAATTCTGTCAGAGACAGCAAAGGACTTCGAAGAGCAGTTAAATGGAATGGATAGTGTCTTGAAAGGAGGATATAGGATGAACATCAGCAAAAGCAAAACGAGGATAATGGAATGTATACGAAATAAGTCGGGTGATGCTGCGAGAATTAGATTAGGAAATGAGACACTTAAAGTAGTAAAGGAGTTTTGCTATTTGGGGAGCAAAATAACTGATGATGGTCGAAGTAGAGAGGATATAAAATGTAGACTGGCAATGGCAAGGAAAGCGTTTCTGAGGAAGAGAAATTTGTTAACATCGAGTATAGATTTAAGTGTCAGGAAGTCGTTTCTGAAAGTATTTGTATGGAGTGTAGCCATGTATGGAAGTGAAACATGGACGATAAATGGTTTGGACAAGAAGAGAATAGAAGCTTTCGAAATGAGGTGCTACAGAAGAATGCTGAAGATTAGACAGGTAGATCAAATAACTAGTGAGGAGGTATTGAATGGGATTGTGGAGAAGAGAATTTTGTGCCACAACTTCACAAGAAGAAGGGATCGGTTGGTAGGACATGATCTGAGACATCAAGGGATCACCAGTTTAGTATTGGAGGCAGCGTGGCAGGTAAAAATAGTAGAGAGAGACCAAGAGATGAATGCACTAAGCAGTTTCAGAAGGATGTAGGTTGCAGTAGTTACTGGGAGATGAAGAAGCTTGCACAGGATAGAGTAGCATGGAGAGCTGCATCAAACCAGTCTCAGAACTGAAGACAACAACAACAATAACAACATGGAATCTGACAACTAGATAACACACTCTTAAAACCGAAACAGTTAACAAAATCAAATAATGGGTAACCAATGGTCGGTGGCGAAGGAGGGAGGGGGGATATATCAAAAACATAACGAAAAGATAAATTTCTACTCACTCTAAAGACGATTCGTTGAGTTGCAGACAGGCACAACAAAATATTGACAGTTAGATATTTAGCTCTCAGCCAAACCTTCCTCAGAAAAGAAAACACATGCGCATACATTCATTCACAGAAGCCAGCACATCTCACGCAAACATGACCACCGCCTCCGGCAGCTCGGAACAGAATGAAACACTTACAGGTACTACAGTTGCATTCTCTTGCTCAGAGATGGTTGCTATTTAACATCCATCTTGTTCCATTACACTGGTTACATGATAGAGCGCTTTTGAACAATCGGCCATCATCCGCGCATGTAGTTTATACCAAAATTAAACATTACTCGAAGGTTTACCTGAGACAGTTCAGTACCAGATACATGTTAACAACATGTAACATATGCCACTCTTTCAACGCTAGGAGATTAAATATTTCAGATATCTCTTCGAACGCACATTAAGCTTATAACGGGACGTAATAAGTTCAGATCACTACTCAATGGCCACTGCAAACAAATTCATAAATCGCTTTAAATAAACATTCACTGAATCTCAGAAATTGCACACATTAACATCCATCGAAAATTTCATTCGTTGCGGCATGTAATCCCATTAGTTATGACCAGTTCATCTAACAAGCGAATTACAAACGTTTCCAGCAAACTGAACCAGATTAGTGACTCCGAGTTCGTGGGGGCATGGTTACCAAACATATCAGTATGCAGTACTAGAATGAAGCGCTATCTTTCTAGGCAGATGCTAATGACACTTACTAGCAGGTCATAGACAGCGTACCATGCCTAAAACATCAGAACTCTCAGCCATAAGTTCATACTCTATAGCGGCAAGCCACACGCTCTAAAACTCTAAGTGTTTACTCTGCCCGACAGAACACGGGGCTACTTCCACTACAGATGCACAGACCTAGATTACTAGACTGGAAATTCCATATAAGAGGCGTGACCAAAAAGTAAATGAAATTTTATGTTTTTCTCCAGGAACCTTTTTTATTCTTCAAGATGAACTTTGTCTCCCTCAAAGAAAGCCTCATAAAATATAAGGCACTTTAGGCAGCGCTTTTTCCAGCCTTGGAAGCATTTATGGTACTAACTTTTCGTTATAGTTCCAGCTCCTTCGCTAATTCTCGTTTCATTTCTTCAATGGTGGCAAAGCGAGGTCCTTTCACTTCTAGAACAGAAGGTAGTCTCAGGGGGCATGTCCGGCGAATCCGATGCCTGAGGCAACAGAACGGTTGGAGTTGTTGCCGAAAAATCACGAGCAAGCACAATTTGCACGATTAGTTTTGCCACAATTCTGGTCTTCGGATTGCTTCACGCAGACGGCGCATAAATTCAAAGTAATATTCCTTAATGACTGTTCGGCGGTAAGACGGGAACTCATGATACATTATCCAATCGTTATCGAGGAAAACACTGAGAAGAACCTTCAAATGTGATAGAAATTGTCTAATTTATTGTTGTCCTGGTTCTTAAGGTAGTTTTCATTGGGACGATTGGGCCTCGGTTTCGACGTCATATCCGAATACCTACACTCCTGGAAATGGAAAAAAGAACACATTGACACCGGTGTGTCAGACCCACCATACTTGCTCCGGACACTGCGAGAGGGCTGTACAAGCAATGATCACACGCACGGCACAGCGGACACACCAGGAACCGCGGTGTTGGCCGTCGAATGGCGCTAGCTGCGCAGCATTTGTGCACCGCCGCCGTCAGTGTCAGCCAGTTTGCCGTGGCATACGGAGCTCCATCGCAGTCTTTAACACTCCGGTAGCATGCCGCGACAGCGTGGACGTGAACCGTATGTGCAGTTGACGGACTTTGAGCGAGAGCGTATAGTGGGCATGCGGGAGGCCGGGTGGACGTACCGCCGAATTGCTCAACACGTGGGGCGTGAGGTCTCCACAGTACATCGATGTTGTCACCAGTGGTCGGCGGAAGGTGCACGTGCCCGTCGACCTGGGACCGGACCGCAGCGACGCACGGATGCACGCCAAGACCGTAGGATCCTACGCAGTGCCGTAGGGGACCGCACCGCCACTTCCCAGCAAATTAGGGACACTGTTGCTCCTGGGGTATCGGCGAGGACCATTCGCAACCGTCTCCATGAAGCTGGGCTACGGTCCCGCACACCGTTAGGCCGTCTTCCGCTCACGCCCCAACATCGTGCAGCCCGCCTCCAGTGGTGTCGCGACAGGCGTGAATGGAGGGACGAATGGAGACGTGTCGTCTTCAGCGATGAGAGTCGCTTCTGCCTTGGTGCCAGTGATGGTCGTATGCGTGTTTGGCGCCGTGCAGGTGAGCGCCACAATCAGAACTGCATACGACCGAGGCACACAGGGCCAACACCCGGCATCATGGTGCGGGAACGATCTCCTACACTGGCCGTACACCACTGGTGATCGTCGAGGGGACACTGAATAGTGCACGGTACATCCAAACCGTCATCGAACCCATCGTTCTACCATTCCTAGACCGGCAAGGGAACTTGCTGTTCCAACAGGACAATGCACGTCCGCATGTATCCCGTGCCACCCAACGTGCTCTAGAAGGTGTAAGTCAACTACCCTGGCCAGCAAGATCTCCGGATCTGTCCCCCATTGAGCATGTTTGGGACTGGATGAAGCGTCGTCTCACGCGGTCTGCACGTCCAGCACGAACGCTGGTCCAACTGAGGTGCCAGGTGGAAATGGCATGGCAAGCCGTTCCACAGGACTACATCCAGCATCTCTACGATCGTCTCCATGGGAGAATAGCAGCCTGCATTGCTGCGAAAGGTGGATATACACTGTACTAGTGCCGACATTGTGCATGCTCTGTTGCCTATGTCTACGTGCCTGTGGTTCTGTCAGTGTGATCATGTGATGTATCTGACCCCAGGAATGTGTCAATAAAGTTTCCCCTTCCTGAGACAATGAATTCACGGTGTTCTTATTTCAATTTCCAGGAGTTTCCATATTTCGTCAACTATTAGAACGTCCTCGAGAAGTTGTGAATCGTTGTCAACTGCATTCAGGAATCCCTGAACGATGTCCATTCGATATCAGTTTTTGTCGAACTTCAAAAATTTCGTAACAAACTTTGCTGTCCTAGGGATCCGAAAAAATTTCTTTGCTTGAGCCAAAGGATATGCCAACATCATCAGCCGCCTCTCTGGTTGTGATTCGGCGATTTTCCAGAACCATTCTCTTTACTTCCTCCATAATGTCAGTAACTGACGTGCAGGGGCATCCGTGGCGGTCATCGCTTTCAGCGTCTTCCCGACCTTCTTTGAAATGTTTATATCAATCGTAAATTCTTATCTTAAAATTAGTAGAGTCTCCGTAGCGACAGTGAATATTACGAATGTGGTGTTGCACTATTTTGTCCATTTTCAAGCAAAATTTAATGCCAATTCTTTGATATGTCTTTTCCGAAAGTAAAAATTCACCGAAAACTCGAAAACATGTACAGCCATTTCGACTTCCAGCAATAAATGAAGTATTCAAAACAGCTGAAAATGCTCACACACGTCACAAATATGTGTACCAAAAAGATAAAAAAAATTGAAAATCGGATGTAAGAATTCCGCGAAATTAAAATGTTCCATTCGTTTTATATCCCTCCTCGTACAGTATCACTGGTGTCACTGAAGTCAGAACTTTAGAATCGAAATTTGGCGATGGGCGCAAAGGACGTGTAAACAGGTATATGTTTACAGATAAGACAGCCATAAGAAATGAAGATAAACGGATATAACAGCAGTGGAATAAAGTTCGTTCCGTCACGCTTTTTATATCAAATTAATTTGCTAATTAATTATAGCGATCAATTACAGTATCACTTCTTATCCCCCACACCTCTGGGAAATCCCCAGTTCTGCCCCTTCTCGTAGAAAATCCCCAACCCTCCCCGTCTTCCTACATTAACCCCTCCCCTTCCATCCCCTCCGCCTCCCTAGCCCTCTCCATCTGGAAATTGGCGGGAAACGCTCAGTATGTGCTGAGCTGTTGGTGTGGAAAGATCTCATGACACGAAATTCAAATCAATGTCAATTACATCGCAGAGGACACGTTAGTATATTGTTTATTTATAATCTTTGAAAACAACTGTAACAGTCTATATTGCAAGGCACATTTATTGAAAGATGACCGATTCCAATCATCACAGGCCTATCGCTATTTTGATGAACAATGAGGAGCCACTGAAAGACGATAGCCATTCAGCGGTTTCTGCTACATATACAACCGTTGTCCAGCAAAATGGTTATAGATCTGAAGACGATCATGTAAGGGTCACATTTCCATAAAAGTGCCTAACGATTTAGACTGTTATTATTTTCAAAAATTGTATCTGGGTCGCTGAAATCTCCCATATTAAATCTAACAATAATTAGTTTATTTATAAAACTCAGTTTGCATATTTTTTATGTAATCAATTTGCTGGAGACAGGGCACTCCCTTCACCTCACCCACTTTTGAATTAGCAGGAAAAAGACTCACACTGTGCTGTGCTGCTGGAGAGGAAGTATGTTAGGTAATGTCGTTATTTATTTGTATATGGGTTGTCCTACCACTGCCTCCCCTCCCCCCTTCTGAATTGGTGAAAAAGAAGTCTAGAGAGGAAGGTAATATCTTTGCTTTTGGCGGGAAATGTGTTCATGAGACGAGATGTTGGTGTTCGACAGTGAGGGGTTTGATAAGTGCCTTACCTGTAAGCATAAAGCTGGAAACTGCATCCATAGCCTCCTAAACGAGGAATGCAAGGAAATGATAATGGATGAGCATAGGGGGGGGCATACTGTTCAGCAAATACTACTGATGCAGTGGGAAGGGCTAGAGAAGCATTTCGCAACTAATTAAGACTATTGCCTGTGTTGGAGCTATTCAAGTTTTTTTTTAAAATGGCTGGTCAATCCACAGTGCAAAAACAAATTCTTCCTGTTCCACTTCCCCAGACTGAATGAACCAGACAGGCATGCCTTATTGTATGGGTCTCGCCTGACGACATTTGTAGTTTTTATTCTCCAGGAATCAACAGGAACGTGGCATTCGTCTCTCCCCATTTGAAAATTCGCATGAGCCAATGCGAACATGGGACGCTAGATCTGTTCACATAATCGTGACGTTGGGGTATATAAGATGGATGTGGTCTCAGATACAGTCAGTTGAAAAACAATGAAAAACTAGATCATCATCTGCCTCTGTCTCGCAGAAGAAGCTTCAAAGTAATCACATGTGAATAAGTCCTTGTCTTTGTTTAACTCCATATCTTTGTCTGTGTATGCTTATTGACACGTCTTGTTATTCTCGTTCTTGTTCTTTCTTCAGTGACCTCCAGCATGTCTAAGCCACTAGCAACCTCTGGCTTGTTGGGACCTGTGGTGACCTCCAGCATGTACAGGCCTACAGCAGCCACCACCACCTCATCAGGACCTGCAGTGCCCTGCAGGTCGTCTGGACTGGCAGTGGCCGAAGCACCATGAGATGGTGAAGCACACCTGACCAGCATGTACAGGAAGACAAGAAGTTGCTATTATCCATACCACTCGTCAGTTTGTTTAATGAAGACACTCATCCAGTCCCAAATTCCAAGAAGAAATCTGTGCTGGGGATACTACACCATATGTTGCAGGTCAGTACTGGTCTCTGACATATGCACCAATCCAGTACGTTCTGGTGTTACTTCAACTACAGAGTGTTGGCGAAGTGAATGAGACGCTGCCGATTCATGCCAGTGCTCTACTGCTTTTCACTTACATTTACAATTACACAGCTAGACCTTCAAAGCATTTAAATATTGGTGTACAAGCGTCAGTGGACAGTGACTGGCGTGTTGTGTTATAGACTGAAAATGCACCGACAAGTGTCGTAAGGCTAATTGAGTTTGAATGGAATGAATTGTTACATGCAGAACCCAACGACAGTCAACAGATGACCACGGAGTATTGCCATCTCGTTCACCCTTGGTCATTTACTGTGCTGACGCGATGCAATCTATTATATCATTATATGACTGTGTGGCAGTCATTGTGAGGTCTGGAGGTTGATCCATTTACCTGCAACATTCACCATTACGAACTATTTCACGCTATCGATGGTGCTATCCCTTGTGTTTAAGAATAAAAGATGCCTGCACTGTGTTAAACTCTTTATAAGGACATATATATTTGTAAATATAGTGAGAATGCAGATAATTTAGAATTCTGCATCAATACAGGATAAAAAGACGAAGCTAAAGCAACACCCACCTGTTTGAGAGAAATACACCCTAAATTCTGTGTAGACAAAAAAGGTTTATTTGACAAACTCTGTACCGGTGTGAAGGTAAAGGAACAACCAATTGATTTTCTGATGTAGTGCGACCAATGTATAGCTCCTGAATAAAAATATGTGTATTCCCGCAAAACGTGTTCTATTTTGTTTATACCTCTGGTTATAACATTACTGAAACTTCCTGGCAGATTAAAACTGTGTGCCGGACCGAGACTCGAACTCGGGACCTTTGCCTTTCGCGGGCAAGTGCTCTACCAACTGAGCTATCCAAGCACGACTCCCGCCCCGTCCTCACAGCTTTACTACTGCCAGCACCTCGTCTCCTACCTTCCAAACTTTACAGAAGCTCTCCTGCGAACCTTGCAGAACTAGCACTCCTGAAAGAAAGGATATTGCGGAGACATGGCTTAGCCACAGCCTGGGGGATGTTTCTAGAATGAAATTTTCACTCTACAGCGGAGTGTGCGCTGATATGAAACTTCCTGGCAGATTAAACCTGTGTGCCGGACCGAGACTCGAACTCGGGACCTTTGCCCGCGAAAGGCAAAGGTCCCGAGTTCGAGTCTCGGTCCGGCACACAGTTTTAATCTGCCAGGAAGTTTCATATCAGCGCACACTCCGCTGTAGAGTGAAAATTTCATTTAATCTGCCAGGAAGTTTCATATCAGCGCACACTCCGCTGTAGAGTGAAAATTTCATTCTATAACATTACTGTTATCAGCGCTTTCACTACATTGTGTAGAATAATGCAATAGCACCAGGCTGTCTGAATCACCTCGTCACCACAGTCAACATATTCTGTCCTTGTTAAACTGAACAATACACTTTCATATATATATATATATATATATATATATATATATATATATATATATATATATATATATATACAGTGAGACCCAGTGAGCATTGATCTCAGAATCGCAGATGACAGGATGGGTGAAGCATCAATAACACAAATAACACAAAGACTTTGTTGTAAGTGACTGGTCCTGATGGTGCAGAAGAAGAGCAGGTGTTGAAGAAGAAGAATGGGATACTTCTACTTCATAATTTTTTTGAGTCATCTGTCTTGTGACTGGTTTGATGCAGCCTACCACTAATTCCTCTCCTGTGCCAACCCTTTCATCTCTGAGTAGCAAATGCAACCTACATCCTCAATTATTTTCTGGAAGTGGTCCAATCTCTGTCTTTGTCTACAGTTGGTGCCCTGATGAAGTCATTCCCTGATGTCTTAGCAATGTCCTATCATCCTGCCCCTCTCGCTGTCAATGTTTTCTATATGTTCCCTAAATGAAGTAAGTGGCGCCAGGCCTTGTGGCCGAGCGGTTCCAGGCGCTTCAGCACTGCTGCTACGGCCGCAGGTTCGAATTCCGCCTCGGGCATGGAAGTGTGTGATGTCCATAGGCTAGTTAGGTTTAAGTAGTTCTAAGTATAGGGGATTGATGACATCAGATGTTGAGTCCCATAGTCCTTAGAGCCATTTGAACCATTTGAAGTAACTTGCAAAGCCCTTGTTTGACCGGTTCTTCGGTACCCTTGGTCTGGGAGCCTTACCAGACAGAATTAATTGACAAGATAGGAGACATCCAAATAAAAGCGGCGCTTTTAGTCACCCCTTCGTTAAGTAAATGCAAAAGTGTTATGGAGATGGACAGGCAACTACAGCGGCAGGTGCTGTAACTGAAGTGTTGTGCATCACGATGAGACATACTTTTCAAATTCTGAGAGCGAACGCTCGAAGAAGAGTCATGGGAAATGACCACCAGTACATTTCACGCATAGTGATCACGAAAAGAGCATTAGATAATTTCGAGCTCATGTTTCCCAACAATTAGTCTTCCCATACTTTCGCGAAAGGAAGGAAATATTTTGAAGTGGGAAGTATTATTTTTTTATTTATTTTTTAATCTCAGCAGTTGATGATGCGACACTGTGTTTGACTATTCAGAACATACATTAGGGTGAAGCCGTACCCTGGTACGAAGATACACAGGCTAAGACATGCCATGTGATGCCAATCAGGCGATTTTAGTCGCTGTCGTGACGGTACAAACTTAAGGACAACACAGTATTCAGTTCGCGGGAGGAGCATATCACCGATCCGGCCAGAAGTTGAAACCGTGCCCTTTCGGTTCTCAATCTGCCGCGTTGATCCAGCAGCTAACAAGGCGGACAGGTGTGGGAAGTGTGCCACATATCACAAGGTAACTTGTGTGTAAGAGATACAGATAATTTTTCCCTTTGGTACGTCGTTTATTAAATTACATTTAAACCTCAATATTTAATGGAGAGTAGTAAGTCTCAGTAACAAACATACAAAGATATACACTAATTAAGTGAACCTAATTGCTCTAACTAATGCTGCTGCTTGTCACATCAACAGATAAGAGCTAGCAACTCTGAATATCTTCTGTCTTCTTCACCGTATCTGTATCGGAGGTCGCACCTACAGGACATGTTTCAGCCAAATAATGTCGTAGAATAAGAGACAGGGAGAATGTCACAAACACGTAAAAAAGTAGGCAGAAAGTCGTTTACATACACAGAATCATTAAAACAAGAATATGCAAGAGAGCCTTTAACGAATGCTACGACACCAGGTTTCAATACTCTGGAATGCCCATCTCATTATCAGAGCACCCCGGCAATAAAAGTCTACAAGAGAAAATGATCGAACATGAAATATGGTCGTCCGGTCCCTAGAGAGTCGTAACTGTTAAGAACTTCGGAAACCACCTTGAACGGAAGATGTGAGACTTTGCTGAGAGGAAATTCGAAAGCAAAGTGTGTCATGTGTGGCATATCTTACCCAAGCAGCATCGTAGTCAGATGAACACGCAGTTCACAGGTAAGACTGAGGGCGTATTTGATGTTGACGATTGCGGCTGTCTTTGGATCCAGTTGTGTTGTCACAGTCTTATCGATATGACTCTAAACACAGCTGACTCCAAAGTAATGGAGACCAGCGCATGCTAAGCAAAGACATCGATTACTTCCACGCTAATTCTTAAGTGTAATCTCAAAATCTAACTGCTTCAGATCGGTGATGAAGAGAGTCGAGAGCGTGTCTCTGCCAACTTTTTTGCCTCAATGGAGACACGATGGAGTGTCTGAACCGGTAAAAAGCAGCTCCGAAGCCAGCTCTACCACGGAAATTGCACTGACGCCTCGTGAAGCTGGGGAGACCTCCTGTTTCATCTGCAATTGCGCCATTCGGAAACCCTCGCGCAAAATGTCCTTCCTTCGGTACAGCGTGGCTGAGAAGCCACTTTCAATGAAATGGATCACTTCTTCAAAGATTTACACCACCTTGGGAAATTCTTAAACGATATGCTAGGTGGGTATTAAATTACCTTGACCTTACAATCCAATGATCCTGCAGCTCAGTAATACATTGGTGGGTCCAGAACACCGAGAAAAACTGATACTCTAGTCAAAATTTGAGTAACAAGGTATATGACTTGTTAAATATTCACGTAGTCGACTCGTGGTTGTTGTTATGGCACTTGTAACTTCCTATTCTGGGTGAATCTCTGACTATATCCATTTTTAACCGAACAATTAGGTACAGTGTCTTTGTGAGAGATGGAAAAATGCCGCAGAGTCCTCTTCACGTGTATGGGACACGCTGAGGAAGAACCTCGACTTTGCAGGTCGTTGAAGTGGAATTTATGAGTTTCCTGGAAGATACGCTGTTACCAGAGGAAGAACAGAGTACTTCAAAATGAATGTACAGGTTCTAATTCTTTGTAGCATTTATTATATTCAACTTACAATTATAAATAATACATTAAAGGATAGTGAAATTCAGTTTTTCTCACAAGTGTTCAAAGTGAGCACCATTCGTCACACATCGAGTGGAAAGGCGAGTTTTTTCCAAACTCTGATCGTAGTGTCTGGAGCTATTGCTACAACAATGCTGCTTCTAAAGTCGGATAGATCAGCTAGTAGTGGACACACATGCACACGATCGTTTATTAATCCAAAGTTAAAAATCGCATGGCGTCAGATCGTGTGTGAACGTGGAGACTGTGCAAAACAGGCTCCGTTATACGGCCGCTGGCGGTCAATCCAGCGATCGGCTACAACAACAATTAAGGAGGGTAGGACATCAAACGGGCCGACTTGGAGCAGGGTAGGTACCACACGACGTTTTAATTTCCACTGTCTATACTTTTACAAATAAATTCATAAAACTTTGTCAACATGACGAGCAGGGATTCAGAATTCACACTCTTAGCAATGTAAGTTCAAAAGTTACAGGTGTCTGAAACTCTAGAATTTATTTAATTAATGAAAAAATGAGTGAGCTGTTACATTTTGAACTTCATGTTTAGAAAAAACTCAAATTTTATTGTTAATTATCTCCATTTGTACCACAGTTTTTAATAGAGTTGGAAAATTCTAGAGTATCATACACGTGTAAGTACGGTTTGTATGCTGTGCAAAATTCATCGAAGTATCTCTCTGACTTATAAAGAAAAGTGAACCTATAGCAACAAATGCAGCCAATAGTAAGTGAAAAAATGATGAAATTTCACAGAAAAAAATTGTTATATTTTTGAACTTACATTGCTAAGAGTGTGAATTCTGAATCCCTCCTGGTCATGTTGACAAAGTTTTATGAATTTATTTGTAAAAGTATAGACAGTGGAAATTAAAATGTCGTGTGGTGCCTCTCCTGCTCCAAGTCGGCCCGTTTGATGTCCTAACCCCCTTAAACAGTCGCATGCTGAGTTGTGCCAGTGAGTCGTCGCCCGCTGTTGCTATTGAATAGAGTTCTGTGATTCAGCTTCTTGCAGTAAAGGGAAGACCAATAGTTATATGGCATATTGTTATATGGCGCAAAAAAAACATTCAGTTTAGTAGAGTGTCGTTGAAACTGTACCACCTCGTGGGGATTTGATCACCCCGAGCTGTGCACGTTATATGTGTTCACATTTCCAATTAGGTGACATGTCAATTTCTCATTTAAAACGACACGATTGAGAAAATCTTCTTCGTTACGCAGCAACATTTCGTCTGAAAAGCTGGCACGTAAGCAGTAGTCTGTAGGTTACACAGATTGTAGCAGCTGTAAACGGTAAGAACGTAGTTAAAAGCGCCTCCATGGGACCAAACTGCTGAGGTCATCGGTCCCTAGACTTACACACAACTTAAACTAAGTTATGCTAAGAAAAACACACACCTACATGCCCGATGGAGGACTGAAACCTCTGGTGGGAAGGGCCACGCAATCCATGCATGTAGCCTCAAACCGCGCGGTTACTCCTGCAGCCCTCCTCCATAAAAGTCTCAATACAGACGTCACTGCAGCTGACAATTCACGACTAGGCTTTCGAACTGGCTTCTTGGGACTAGGCGCGAAACACTCTCACACGTTCAACACGTTCTTCAATAACACTTGGACTTTCCATACGTTTACCTTTGGGATCAGGTATATAAACAGATCGGCCTGGTATGGGAATACAGGCTTTGTCAGCGAATTTCTATGATGAAGTCTCCTCGGGTTATCAGCCGAGAAAAGCTGTCGTCCTGCTGCAAAGTTTCGACAAGTTTACCTCTCGTCATCTTCAGGCATAAAGATAATTAGTACGGAACTTGTTGAGACGTTGTCACAGAACGACGCCTTGGTTAGATGATCAGAGGAGACTTCATCATAGAAGACTTTGTTCATCAGAACGTTCTGAGTTGCTGTTTCATTTGTTGTGTTATTTATAGTTGTAAGTTGAACGTAATAAATGCTAGAAAGCTTTTAAACGCTCGTATATTAATTTTGAAACATCCTGTATACAGGGTTGTCCATTAATAGTGACCGGCGCAAATATCTCACGAAATAAGCATCAAACGAAAAAACTACAAAAAACGAAACTCGTCTAGCTTGAAGGAGGAAACCAGATGGCGCTATGGTTGGCCCGCTAGATGGCGCTGCCATAGCTCAAACGGATATCATCTGCTTTTTTTAAAATAGGAAACCCCATTTTTATTACATATTCGTGTTGTACGTAAAGAAATGTGAATATTTTAGTTGGTCCACTTTTTTGGCTTTGTGATACATGGCGCTGTAATAGTCACAAACGTATAAGTGCGTGGTATCACGTAACAATCCGCCAGTGCGGACGGTATTTGCTTCGTGATACATTACCCGTGTTAAAATGGACCGTTTACCAATTGCGGAAAAGGTCGATATCGTGTTGATGTATGGCTATTTTGATCAAAATGCCCAAAGGGCGTGTGCTATGTATGCTGCTCGGTATCCCGGACGATATCATCCAAGCGTCCGGACCGTTCGCCAGATAGTTACGTTATTTAAGGAAGCAGGAAGTGTTCAGTAGGTGTTTAAGCTGCTGTCGCGGCTAATCCGCACATCAGCGGCAGACCAATTGCACAAGGATCGGGAATCTCAAAAACGTCGGTGTTGAGAATGCTACATCAACATCGATTGCACCCGTACCATATTTATATGCACCAGTAATTGCATCGCGGCGACTTTGAACGTCGTGTACAGTTCTGCCACTGGGCGAAAGAGAAATTACGGGACGATGACAGATTTTTTTGCACGCCTTCTATTTAGCGACGAAGCGTCATTCACCAACAGCGGTAACGTAAACCGTGATAATATGCACTACTGGGCAACGGAAAATCCACGATGGCTGCGACAAATGGAACATCAGCGACCTTGGTGGATTAATGTATGGTGCGGCATTATGGGAGGAAGGATAATTGGCCCCCCATTTTATCGATGGCAATCTAAATGGTGCAATGTACGCTGATTTCCTACGTAATGTTCTACCGATGTTACTACAAGATGTTTCACTGCATGGCAGATTGGCGACGTACTTCCAACATGATGGATGTCCGGCACATAGCTCGCGTGCGGTTGAAGCTATGTTGAATGGCATATTTCATGACAGGTGGATTGGTCGTCGAAGCACCAAACCATGGCCTGCACGTTCACCGGATCTGAGGTCCCCGGATTTCTTTCTATGGCGAAAGTTGAAGGATATTTGCTATCGTGATCCATCGAAAACGCCTGACAACATGCGTCAACGCATTGTCAATGCATGTGCGAACATTACGGAAGGCGAACTACTCGCTGTTGAGAGGAATGTCGTTACACGTATTGCCAAAGGCATTGAGGTTGACGGACATCATTTTGACCATTTATTGTATTAATGTGGTATTTACAGGTAATCACGCTGTAACAGCATGCGTTCTCAGAAATGATTAGTTCACAAAGGTACATGTATCTCATTGGAACAACCGAAATAAAACGTTCAAACGTAGCTACGTTCTGTATTTTAATTAAAAAAACCTACCTGTTACCAAATGTTCGTCTAAAACTGTGTCATATGTTTGTGACTATTACAGCGCCATCTATCACAAAGCGAAAAATGTAGTCCAACTAAGACATCCATATTTCTTTACGTACTACACGAATATGTAATAATAAATAGGGGTTCCTATTTAGAAAAACGCAGTTGATATCCGTTAGGCTTATGGCAGCGCCATATAGCGGGCCTACCATAGCGCCATCTGGTTTGCCCCTTCAAGCTAGACAAGTTTCGTTCTTTGTAGTTTCTTCGTTTGAAACTTATTTCGTGAGATATTGGGCCCGGTCACGATCAGTGGACCACACTGTATAGAATTCTGTTTCGAATCTTCGTCTAGAAATGTGCATTCAATTAGCGAGTAGTCCTGCTTATGAAGAAGGGCTGGTTCTCCTGCGGACGCATCCCATTTGCAAAACAGGAAGAATTATACCGCCTGAGGGAGCGGTGGGGGTCGTTAGCGGGCGGTACGTGAGGCAGATTTATTTCCATAAAAAGAGGGGAGCGGCGCACAACTTGTCAAAGCAGGCTGCGGCGGCGGTATCGGCGTGGGCCGACGTGACGGATGGCCCGGCCTGCAAATAACGGGGGAGCCGGCGACGCCGCCGCCGACGCTGCGCCGGCCCCAGGTGGCGGCGCCGCGACGCCCCCATCCATCAGGCAGCGCGTCCTCTTGGCATTTGTGACGCCTCGCGAGCCCCCTGTAAACACACCGGCCGGCGCAGGGTGTGGGCGAACCGCCGCTGTCTGTCTCGCTGCGCACAGGCCACAGAAAAATGACCCATGGGGGGCTGTTTTCTGCTCGAGATTCGTTATTACTGTGATCTCTGACGTCCTCTCGGGGTGATAAGTTACAGAGGGTTACAAAATTTTATTCTTTACATTTACATTTATACTCCGCAGCCCATCCAACGGTGTGTGGCGGAGGGCACTTTACGTGCCACTGTCATTAACTCCCTTTCCTGTTCCAGTCGCGTATGTTTCGCGGGAAGAACGACTGCAGGAAAGATTCCGTGCGCGCTCGAATCTCTCTAATTTTACATTAGTGATCTCCTCGGGAGGTATAAGTAGGGGGAAGCAATATATTCGATACCTCATCCAGAAACGCACCCTCTCGAAACCTGTGAAACGTCCCCTTTGAACAAATTATACATGACTGTGCTTAAACTGACACACAATATTTTTTTTAGCGCAACGCAATCTGACTTTCAAAAATCCCTTCAAAAGAATGGCCCTGACTAACATTAACCTATACCTTTTACAAATCACTTACCTCACAAAAATCTTCGTTACTCGAACTACTGCAATACGGCGAGCGCCACTACTGCCAGCTAAATAACAGATTCAAACTACGGAAGGCACTAACTACTGATAAGCATAGTAAGCAAATGAAAGATTTAAATAGAGAACAAACAATGTATTTACCTTAATAGTGTTGGAAAACCATAATATACATAGCAGTTCATAATATCCAGTATAACAAATTTCAAAACTCCGCCATCTCTCTCCCACATCCACCACTGCTGGCGGCTCACCTCTAACTGCGCAACGCAACGCGCTGTTCCCATCCAGCTGCCGCTGCCCAACACTACTATGGCAGACAACAATGCAAACTAGAAACAGACTGCACACAGCACAGCCAGTGATTTTCGTACAGAGCGCTACGTAACGTTGCCAATAAGAAAACATAAACAGCCTACTTACATAGCCCCCATGCTCCCCACAAAAAATTTTACAAATTGTTTTGGGCAGTGGCCAATAATGATTTGATAAAATTTTTCATAATTACAATAACAAAGATATCAAATGCACACACTTATTGATACAATGTTGGTCAAAAGCTAAAATTTTCTCACAGTCCATAAAGACAGTTCTGATCTTTCATCACAGTAACACTGCCATTTCTTTTCTCAAAGTCTGAGCAGTAAAAGAAAATGCACACGGAAGTAGTGGATTTCCATGCAGTCTTGAAGAAGTAGTGTTGTCCTTCCAACGGAAAGACAGTGCTGACTCTTGACATGCAGACAGGTAATGGGCCACAACAGAGCAAACCCACAACAGAGTCATTCGACGTTTTGAAGAATATTGGTACGTAGGTCATCACAGAGCAGACCCACTGTAGTCCTTGTAGAGATTGTGGTATTGGTGGGCCACCAGAGGCGCAGACCCACTGCAGTCCTTGTAGAAATAATGGTATTGGTGAGTGAGCAAAGGTGTAGACCCACTGTAGTCCTTGTAGAAATAATGGTATTGGTGGGTCATCAAAGATATAGACCCACTGTAGTCCTTGTAGAGATAATGGTATTGGTGGGTCATCAGAGATGCAGACCCACTGTAGTCCTTGTAGAGATGGCTAGCAGCCATCCGTTGTGACTGTGCAGGTGCACAATCACCATCAAAGAGTCTTGCGGAGAAAATAGCAAGTCCATAAACCACCACTTGTGCACTCACAAAGTTTCTGGAATTGTCCTTAGAACCAGCAATGCTGTTAACCAGTCCCTTGCTAAATTATTAACACACGTGCAAACAATAACAGTCCCTACTTCTCACATATTGTCCATTACTATGACCAACAGAAATGTGTGCAGTGAAATGTAACTTACAAGTTACTAATATGATGATCTGGTGTCAATTACAATATTATAACACGAGAATACAATTACAGGAATACAGAAAACATCATTAAAGAACATAACAATACAGATAACATTTGTAGTACAAGCTTTACAAAAGAACCGAAATAACATATATATCAGTGTTACAAGAAATATGACATAAGTAAATACATAAAAGATCAGAATAACTTTTGAAACATCAACTTTACACATGAGCATTAAAACAGAACAGTATAAATAATGTCTAAATATCTTTACAATGTAAATAACATATTATTAATGCAAATTATATTTCAGGATAACAGTATTCCTCATCATAGTGAATGTAGCTTAGTATTAGAAGAAGAAAAAATTCTATGAAACTACACAGAGACAGGAAGAAAACAAATACACAAGGGTACACAAACACATAGTGGGATAACACAAAAGGAAAGGACAGGGTTCGTTTTCAGTGTAACATTTGGTACTGCAGTCCAACCCAAAACGTCATTCCATAGATATTTCGTCTTATTTCAACCTTTGCTTCCACCAAAAAAAAAAATCCTATCCAAGCATGCTTTCTGTATTTTTCTCGTATAACCTCTCAGTGCATTGCTTCAAATTCAGCGCATCTCATTCTCTTATATAGTCTACCCCTTCTTAAGCTAACTTAAATCTACTGAGCTCAGATGCTAAACTAAGGGACGAGGAAATGCAGCAGCACAAAACAATTAACACAAACATCAATGACAAAAAAATTCAAATTGGCAAAGCAGTAAATCTAAATTAACAGAGAAAATGCAACATTAAAACTAATATGAGCCAATGTGCAGCAACAAGAAAAATAAATCAGTAGTAAAACTAGCAATACAAAATTGAAATTTAGTAGCACTATGCCTGGCAAACAGCAGGAGAAATAACTTATATCTAAACATGACATAGCTCAATCAGAAAAAAACATTACACTAAAGACAACAATGCAGACAAGGGAAATGTATATTCACATCTTAATGTCTATGTAATTAAAGTGGTGCACCACAAATTATTCTACAAAAGAAATTACCAAGTAGTTGAAAAGAAATTATGTATGCAAGTCCTGTGAAGGGAAATGTCTTTTTGCGCTCCTTCATTTTTTTTTTTTTAAGTACATCGAAGTTGTTCTTTACTGGGTCTGTAGGCATAAAATATTTATATTAGTACATCTATAAAATTTTATTTTATCCAATGCTGCAGGGCAGCTAGAAACTAGATATTAAATGAAATAAGCAACTATGTACAAAGGAATGCATGAAACATCATTCATTAGCCATATGGCATTTCATAAGGTAGTAAAAAAATCTCTCAACTCTCGTAGAAAGATACTTGTCATAATCAGGTGTGCAGATGTGAGAATGTTTCCAAGTAATGAGCGTGTCGTATTTGCGGTGCTTTCTATAAAGGAATGTCAATAGCGAGGATAAGGGCCCTCCCTTTTTTTTTCTACCTGTGCCCTTGCAAAGGCTTTAACTAATGGCTTTTTTTTTCAGGCGTCTGACACAGCTGGGTGCCCAAGACGCATTACATGCAGGTGGTCACTTAACTTTCTTACGGAAATATTTACGACATTTTTCCGCATAATACACATCGTCGTCGTAATAATATCATAACATCTCAGTCAATTCTCAAAATCATCATAACTTCCTCCAATACTTAAAAAAAATTCTCTCCCCATGTCAAAAGTGTCATCTGCCTGAAACGTACTTTAAAAATCGTGATCACATACCAAATATATCATTCAAAGCTCTCATAATATCACAATGGGTCCCAAAAAATATGAACAGTTCACAAAGTACAGACAAAATACAATTTCGTACTTTAAAAATCGTGATCCTATACCAAATATATCATTCAAAGCTCTCATAATATCACAATGGGTCCGAAAAAATATGAACAGTTCACAAAGTACAAACAAAATACAATTTCGTAAGTGTGAAGTTATCCAACGGTGTAATTATGTAAACATCTGTCACTGCCATAGTCAAAAAGTTTGTGTCTCTCAGTTAAATGATCAGATAGCTGTGTAATTTGTGTGTTATAGAAATATGGTACCGATGTGTAAAGTTGTATAAGCAAATACCATATTAGCTAGGGCTGCTTGTGCTTGCCAAACACATGATACACAAAGTAAGCGCGTACCCCCCTGAGGATTAATGTAATTATACCCTCAGGTGTTACAGATTACAGCAATGGAATGAAATGTATCACGGAAAACCTTTGTACCATTGTACTTCAAATATCTTTAAAAATAAATGTTTTAAGTACAAAATTAATCACTCAAATACGTGTACTGTAGCGCTAAACTGTGCGTCTTGTTGTAAGATAATCTCCGTGGAAGTGTCGTAGTTATCGTCCTCCGAAAGCTAAGTTCTGCAGAAGTCAATGTACTTACCTCATGATAAACAAAAGTGAAATGCTTTGCGTGTAGATATCTTAGTCATTACGCTTATTGTTGTGATGAAGAAATTACTGTGCTGTAACATATTGTTGTGCTACAGAAAAGGCTGTCTCACTGTAGCTATACCACAAAAGTTACTACTAAAACGTGTTTTAATTTCCAGAATAATACAGAAAAACTGTGCAGATATAAAACAGATACACCACAAGAGCAACATTGTAAATTGTCACTCATTAGTAGTGTCATGATAAAATCGTGTAGCTGTCACATAAACTAACCACTGTGTCATCGTTAATCTCACCGAATGTACTACAAATAAAGAGTATCTTTTCAAGTAAACCAAAACGTTGCATTAAAATCTCATTAGCAGTATATGTTCTAAGTATGTAAGCCTTATAATCGTTATGTAATCGTGCAACTAACAAGGAAGAATGTACACACACAATAACAATGTGTCGTCTGTTCGCAATAACAATGCATTCGTAATTTCTGTTTAAAAAAGTTCTCTTGGTTCTTGACTGGATATTTAACTTCAAACACATGGTAACAGTTTCTAAAGCATACTAGTAACGTGAAGTGAAACGTTTTATGGCAAAGACAAAGTTAAAAAGCAGATTATCTTTCAATAAATGGTTTTACATGTGAAATGTGGTGTAACACTTTGCTCTTCTCAGTACGCAGAGTTTCAACTTAAATGCAATTATCATGTGGTATACGTCGGTAAAGGATACTGGAATCTTTCTCAAGGTTAGTGTCTATGTTATTTTTCCTTGAGCCAGCGGGCGCAGGTGGCTGCCTGCGGTGCGAGTCATTGTCTGTTTCTTTGTTGGCGCGCTGTAGTGGGACGCGAAATTGAAGCGTCACCCATCCACCAGTGTCAGCCCAGTTTACAGATGACTATAAGTTTAATTTAGTTTGTTTATATATTTTTCTTATTATTGGTAATAGATGTGAATTATCTAAAAGTTTTGTATTTTTTTATGTGTTTCATGTACGGAGAGGGCGGCGCAACGAACGGAGACAGCATCTTCGTTGCCGCGACCAGAGAGGAAATTGCTGGCCGCTATACGTCGCGGGTCGACAGCCGAGGAGCAACAGAAGATCCTGAAACCGAGTTGTTGCGTCGTGCTTCTAAAAATTAAAAATGAATTTGTATACTCTTTTTGTACAACAATGACGTCATAGAGAGCTTAATCTTGTTGAAAAGTCAGTCCTATTCTGTTAAGCCTCAGGTTCAGAACGTCTGTATGTAGGAAGTTAATAAAATAGTGGATACTACTAAAGTTGAAACACGTGTTGTGAGGATTTATTTATGGAGGATTATGTGAACTGATTAATAATATATTTGACAAGATTATTGGATTTTGACCGCATTCGTCGCAACTTCGAATCTGGAAAGTTTAGTCAATGTGTGATTCTGATATCGATTAAGTCAAGATAACGTGCGTCAATATAAGTTCTGAGGAGAAACAAACAAAATTTAAATTGAAAGAGTTTACGCAAACCAATTGGCCCAAGTGACGAAATTCTTTGCTTACGACTCAACCGATGTTTTACAGTTTCATTCAAGAACCATTCTGTGACAATTTAAAAAGAATATAAATCATTTTGAAGTGGGTTGTAACTGATGTAGGTGACGAAGTCTGCACATGGTCGTATGATAAACGAAAGTCATTCCTAAACAAAACCTATACGTCGTTACACTACACCGTGGCGACCTTAGAAACAGGACTTGTGTGCAACTAAGGCACACAGGTACGAAACAAAACATCAGGAGTCCTTTGGAAGTCAACGCGAGTTCTCGTGGAGCCTTCACCAGCCAGCGGCGACTTCGCGGGTGTGGGCATCTGACGGAGCGCCATCAAGCAGTATGGTCACGCAGTTATTCCACGAGAAGGCGCATCTGTTGGGCAGCAGCTGAACGCTGCAAACCCCGACAACCCTTTTTCTCCCTAAACTAACAGGCCCAGTACGTCAGCTGCGGGGCGTTCCTCCGGCTGGTATTAAAGGTGTTGCTGAGGGCTTCGCCTGTCTACGGCAGTGCCGGGCCTGGTTGCAGCCAGTGACGTCTCCGGTGTTCGACTCAGCGTCCTGCCGGTTGTGGAAGGGGGGTCGCAGCATCTCAGTGGCTGCATCGACGGCTGTTATATCTGCAGCCCATAGCAGCACACTGATCACCGAGAACTACAAACTACAATATTAGTGTCCGGTGAGTTTGTTTCAAGTTGGAAGTGCAGTGTTGTACATAGGGAGTGTGCTTTTACGGGATTGTTGATTACAAGTCTGCGTGTGTAACTAGTTAATATCTTACAATAATGTCGGGAAGTGAAATGTCAGACGAAGAGCAGTCTATGTCCGATAGGAGCATGAGATCCCTTTTTAGGGCGATCGCTAAATTAAACAGTCTAACGAAGAATCTACTGCTAGATTAAAAGAGGAACTAAAACAGGAATTAAAACAGTTTAACGAAGAATCTATGGCTAGATTAAAACAGTCTAACGAAGAATCTACTGCTAGATTGAAAGAGGAACTAAAACAGGAATTAAAACAGTCTAACGAGGAATCTACTGCTAGATTGAAAGAGGAACTAAAACAGGAGTTAAAACAGTCTAACGAGGAATCTGCTGCTAGACTTAAAGGGGAGCTAACAAAATCTACGGACAGGTTACAGGAATATCTTAATGAAACCAGTCGAGAATTAAGTGATAAAATAGAGTCTTCTATAGTTGAAGTGCAGGAAAAACTAGTAGGACTTAGTAATAAGATTGCTGATAATTGTAAAAGGTTAGAAGAACATATCCAGGAATCACGAGAGGAAAAAGCTCGTATGCGAAACGATATTACTGACTTAACCGAGAGACTAGATAGTGTCAATATCTTAGTTGTAAATGAAATACAGAAAAATAACGATATGTTACGAGATGAAATTTCTATGCAAACGGAAACTGTTCGTAGAGAATTATTGGGATCTATTAAAGAGGTCTCTACCAAACCTATAGAGATTTCTTCAATAGATAATGTAGAATTAGAGACATTAACTCATCAAGTAGAAAAGGACCATACCGAAATCGAAAACATGAAATTTTTAATTACTGAAATATGCAGTAACCTTCAGACTGCCAAAGATAATAACATTGACGAAGGTACAGAGCGTTCACATCGTGAACACAGTGAAGAATCGATATTAGCTAATCGCGTTTCCAATACAGAAATGCGAATACAGGAAATTACTAAACGGTTATCGGAATTAGATAATAACGAAAACATTTCAGATAGCAGAGGTAATATCATAATCAGAGACAACAGTCGCATCGAATTTGCTAGCTTGGACGACAACAATATGAATAAAGAAATCACGGCAAGCCAATCCGATGCAACTCCGTCTCCGCAATCTAAACAAAATCCGACTATTTCTCTCGCAGAATGTCTGGATGATATAACGACAAATTCAAATGTAGCAAGTCGATTTCCTGTATTCAAACCAGGAGGCGAACTTCACCCTATAATCTTTATAAAAGCTTTTGAAACATCATTATCTCCCAAATGGAGTAATGAAAAACGCATTCAATTTGTAATAGGACATTTAGAAGCAGAAGCTGCGGAATGGGCAGTACTGCATAGAACTGAATTCAGGGACTGCAATGATTTTGTTAAGCAGTTTAAACAACATTATTGGTCAAGAGGAAAACAACAACACTTAACTTTAGAGTTGCTAGACCCTCCTCCATATTCTAAACGGTGGAGAGGTTATAGGAATTATTTCGAATGGCATTTAAACCGTGCTAAATTAATTGAAGAACCAATTATTGAAAGTAATCCAATACGAGTCCTAATTAGTGGATTACCGTATTATGTAAAGGAAAGAATGATAGAAAGAGAATGGTCACAACCCTGTGAATTATTAGGATATTTGGAACAGTTAGAAATTCTTAACAGAGAAAGGGAAGACGAGAAGTTTAGATTTGGTAGAAATGACAATCCTCGAAATAATAATAATAATTCAGAACCACGAAAAGCTAATAACAACAATCATAGCCGGTTTTGTTTTATAAAGCGTCAATCTAAAGATAAAGAGAGCCAACAAAATCATGGCAATAACTCGAAAATGCGGAAATTACACAATAACGATCATGAAATAAATCATCCTCAAGTAATTAATGAAGGTCAAGTGGTAGGTGACGTTATCATAGAAAGTTCGGAAAACTAGTAAAGTCCTTTAGTACGGGTCAACTAAAGGGAACTGTTAGTCAAGATTATACAAGACCCAATTGCAATTTATCATTAAGCTGCCAAAAGGACGGTGAATGGCAACAAGATTTGCTTCAGGAAGACAATCTGATAAGGGAGAATATAACTTATAAACCCGTTATTAAAGGTTATATTAAAGATACCGAAATAAATATTATAATTGATTCGGGTAGCGAAGTAAGTATTTTATCGAAAGAATTATTCCAGCTTAAAAGAAAATATTGGAATTTCCCAACCTTACCTGTAACTGGGGTGAAAATTACAGGAGTTACCGGTAAAAGAAGTCAAAATATTACTGAGGAAGTTTATTTAACATTTGAGATTGCTAAACAATTAATTGGTCACTCTGTACTTGTCGTAGCCAACTTAAATGTGGCCCTAATTTTAGGTATAGATTGGCTGTGTAAATATAAAGCTATATTAGATTTTAAAGACTCTTCCTTAACCATCCATAAGGAGGCATGTGCTTTTAAAGTGAGGTTTTCTGATAATCAAGTACCGGAAAATTGCTACGAATACTTACAGATTAAGTACGCACAGACCATGAGCCTATTAACAGATTTTAGTGATCTTGAATATGAAGTATACCAAGGTCAGGCTAGTAGCAGTATCGAAACCGAAGTGAAAGAAAAATGTTATTCTACGAATTGTCTATCCGAACAAGAAAAGGAAGAGTTGGAATCTTTGTTGTTAGAATTTAGAGCCGTCTTCTCAGATGAACCAGGGAGAATTAAAGATTACGTTTGTAAACTTAAGATTAAAGATCAAAAACCATTCTTTAAGAAACCTTATCCTATTCCAGTACAATTCAAAGAACCGGCTAGTAGAGAAATAAGTAAGATGCTAGAACAAAACATTATCGAACGATCATGTAGCGCTTTTAAATACGAGTCCTAATTAGTGGATTACCGTATTATGTAAAGGAAAGAAAAATGTTATTATACGAATTATGGGTGAGCCTTTACTAGCTGCTCTACCTTGGCCACCAGCAAATGAGATCCAACAATGCATCCCAGACGAAAAAGTTTGCGAACAGATTATTAAAAATGCCGAACGGAGAATTAAAAATTATAATCAACATGCTATAGAACCCTCATTTCAGGTAGGAGATCTTGTGCTAGTACGATCGCATCCTAAAATTTCGAAGATCAGTAAGGAATATAGAAAATTCTTCTTTATCTTTGAAGGTCCATATGTTGTACATAAGATTGTACATCCCAAAGCGTTACTTCTTATGGAACCTTCATCAGGTGTAATTAAATGATTATATAGTGTTGACCAAATGAAACCCTTCATTCCTAAATAAGTTAATATTTAGTATATGTTACATACGGAAGAGCATTCATAGTTTATTCATGTGAAGTTTACGTGATAGTTACGTGTTATTTTAAAGAAATAACAGAAAGCTTAAACAAGTGTTCTACAATAATCTACTGGTACTTCAAAAAGAGAAATATAACCAAAAAGGGGATTTATATGGAAGAAATTTTGCTATTAGGTCAAAAGGAATTTTGTATATTTTTAGGTTTACTCGGATAGTAGGAACCAAAGGGGATGGTCAATAATTTTAGGGACCATGGGCGTCCAGAGCTATATGGCTCACGAGAACATAGCAGAGTGCCTTTAATAGAGGTTTGTAATAGTGTTAATATAGAACACACCAAACGGGGCTCTCTCGCATGTTTCTCCTAAATAAATTGCCATTACCCAACAAGGTGTCCGAAGGCAAAGAAAGCCGTGCCGAGATTCTAAAGAAAGTTTTGCTTGATTTCTTCTTGACCTCAGGCATAAATAAGGTATTAGGGAAAAGAATGAAGTAAAGTAAGTAGTACTATTAGTTATTGTGAGAAACTTATTAGTAATGTACAGTTTAGGAAAGAGTAACTCTAGTAAATGAATAAAACTGAGACTAATTTACCACAATTTGAACGCTCTGTCCTAATGTAACAACGTTAAAGAACGTACTAAATTAGTATTTACTAGCAACTATTAAATGAAGAGGAGTAATCTCCATATTTTCGGTTATGAATTACCACAATGGCACAATTAAGAGTAAATGACAAATAGTCACAACAATATCGTATTAAAAGGATTAAATCTATCTGAGAACAAGGACTCTAGATTACGTAAAATGTGAGGAAAATGTATTAACAGTTAAATATGGTATATAGAAAAGGTCTTATTTTCGGTTAAAAACCTGACAAACTGAGCTTGTGGGTGGGGTATGTAGTGGGACGCGAAATTGAAGCATCACCCATCCACCAGTGTCAGCCCAGTTTGCAGGTGACTATAAGTTTAATTTAGTTTGTTTATATATTTTTCTTATTATTGGTAATAGATGTGAATTATCTAAAAGTTTTGTATTTTTTTATGTGTTTCATGTACGGAGAGGGCGGCGCAACGAACGGAGACAGCATCTTCGTTGCCGCGACCAGAGAGGAAATTGCTGGCCGCTATACGTCGCGGGTCGACAGCCGAGGAGCAACAGAAGATCCTGAAACCGAGTTGTTGCGTCGTGCTTCTAAAAATTAAAAATGAATTTGTATACTCTTTTTGTACAACAATGACGTCATAGAGAGCTTAATCTTGTTGAAAAGTCAGTCCTATTCTGTTAAGCCTCAGGTTCAGAACGCCTGTATGTAGGAAGTTAATAAAATAGTGGATACTACTAAAGTTGAAACACGTGTTCTGAGGATTTATTTATGGAGGATTATGTGAACTGATTAATAATATATTTGACAAGATTATTGGATTTTGACAGCGTTCATCGCGACTTCGAATCTGAAAAGTTTAGTCAATGTGTGAGTCTGATAGCGATTAAGTCAAGATAAAGTGTGTCAATGTAAGTTCTGAGGAGAAACAAACGAAATTTAAATTGAAAGAGTTTACGCAAACCAATTGGCCCAAGTGATGAAATTCTTTGCTTACGACTCAACTGATGTTTTACAGTTTCGTTCAAGAACCATTCTGTGACAATTTAAAAAGAATATAAATCATTTTTATGTGGGTTGTAACTGACGTAGGTGACGAAGTCTGCACATGGTCATACGATAAACTAAAGTCATTTATAAACAAACCTATATGTCGTTACACTACAGCGCGTCGTTACTGGGATTAGGAGACCTAGCTTCTACAAATTCATGTTGTCGAAAGTGCCCTTCTCTATTTGAATCCCGCCAGTTCTGATAAAATTCAGGTCTGTCGTTATGATTATATCGTCTGTCGTCATGTCGGTAGATCCCACAGTTTCTTTCTTGTCGGTCACGCCGTGGAGAATTTCTCCCTGAATCGTAACTGCCCGCCGAACTGTTGCGTCGGAAATTATTCTGTCTCCGTTGATAATAATAGTTCTGGTTACCATATTGTGTGTTTCTATGATTGTCTCTATCATATTCATTACTACGGAAATGCGATCTTTCTCTGTAACTATTACTCTGCCAGTGGTTGTCATACGGGTGGTGTCTGTTTTGGTCACGATTTGTGTTGTGAGTATAGCCTTGCCGTGTCCAGTTATTATTTCTGTCGTCACGGAATTGTGACGGATGTGACCTGTAGTGATTGTTTCCCTGTTTTTGCATCCCGCGACTGTCTGTGTCTATTTCTAATTGTTGTAAGAGTTCCTGAAAAGCTTCAATGTCGTCTTTGCAACGTCCTGCTAAAATAATATGTCGTAAATGTTCAGGCAATTTCATTAAGCAAATGCGGATGAGTTCTGAGGGGCTGTATGGGTTTGAAAGACACTGATTCTTATGCAACATGTCTTCAAAATATTTCATAAGACTAGAAAATTCAGATTGTTCGAAACGTTTCATCATTATGATTTCATATTTTACTCGGTCTTGTGTAGCTTGAGACCAATACGCTGAGAGGAAGGCATGATACAATTCTCCTTCATTGTGACAATCGTGAATGACCGATCGCATTCTTACAGCTGGTTCATTCTCTAAATAGCCACACATAAATTCTAACCTGTGCTCCAATTACCAGTTGGGAGGAAAACAATGAGAGAATTGATGGAGCCACGCTTGTGGGTGAATGACGTTGGCAGAATTCTTAAACGTTTTGAATTTACGTGTAGTAATGAACAGCTTATAGTCGAAATCATCGTGTCGGCGAGTAGCATATCGGTCATTGTTACGTCGTGTCGGCGGTTCCATCTCAAAATTCGGTGTACCTTGCCAATTTCTTTCATAATTTCCGAAGTGCCCTGAGTTATTATTTTGTGGCTGTTCCGTATTTCTATGTCCCTCTTCCCGTATTGGAGCGCGAGTGGCCTCTGAAATACGTAATTCTTTTATTACCTGCGTCAGCTGATCTTGTACTTCCCAGATTTCTCTTTGGTGTTGCGTATTAATTTGATTCCGATTTTGTTTGAATTTCCTAATTTGTTCGCACTCTTCTGTGTCAGTGATGGCTACAGGTCTTGCGTCATTCAGATCATCATCTACCTTTGCAGCTAAGTTAGTGAACTGATCCGAAAGTTCGGCTACTTTCTCCGATAGTGTACTTACTTCCTCAGTGTGTTTGTCTGAACCAAGTTTCAGAGTGTCTATTTGTGTTGAAATCGTATCTACTGTGTCCTTTAAGTTTTCTTGAGTTTTTGCAAGTTACGTAACCGAATCGGTAGATGCAACTGAGTCAATTTTAGCTTGTAAGGTGTCGTGATTTTGATGAACAATAGTTTGCAGTTCTTTTATGGCTGCTTCATGATTCTGTAATGCATTTTCATGACGCGAAAAAATAGGTTGGAAATGCTCACAATTTGTGTTTTTACGTCATTACAGACTTTCTGACATTTCGATTCAATGTTATGTAACTCAGAAGTTAAATCTTCACGTGTTTGTTCGAGAGTTTGTTCCAATGAGTCTAACTTTTGAAGCTTTTGCTGTGTTTGTCTCTGATTTTGTTCTATTGTGTGTAACTGTTGCTGTGTTTGTCTCTGGTGTTGTTTCATTGTGTCTAACTGTTGCTGTGTTTGTCTCTGATTTTGTTCCATTGTGTCTAACTTTTGAAGATTTTGTTCCATTGTGTCTAACTTTTGAAGATTTTGTTCCCTTGTGTCTAACTTTTGAATGTTTTGTCCCATTTGTTGCATTAATTGTAATAACACTGCATTAGTGTCTGGAATCTGTTCCTCTACGCTTTTCGGCAGTGCATTTGCACCAGCAACATTCACATTTTGACAAGCAGAAAATGTGTATTGACTTATTTGAGAAAAGGGTGAGGACGCATAACCTGAATCTACAGTATTTGTAAAATTGTGTCCTGTCATTTCGGATTCCTGAGGCGAGCTGTTGCCGAGCGATCGATCGATAATGCTTCCCTGTTCACTAATTGTTTCACTGCCTTCGCCATTGTTTGCCGCGCGCTCCATTTCCCTATGCACGGTTACCAAATTACTACTTCCAATATTAGTTAATTCATTACATGGTGGCGTTAACACACTGCTTTCGTCTTCACTGTCATTTCTCAGTTTACTTTGGAGCCTAGTGTTACGTTTTTCACACGCCATTATTGTCAGAATATTTCACATGACAACACAGAAAAACACAATTTGAAGAGCAAAAATAGGAGAACACATTAACATAGCACTGAAAATAATATCTAGTTAATTGCAAGCGTAGCTGCGAAATACTTGGTGCAAATCTACATGCATGCCACAACTGTTTTACTGTACAACAATGAAAGGCTGCAACTACAAAGGAGATTCTCTCTACAATTACGCGCTAGCAATAAACAAAATCTACACTAATTACACAAACTACAAGAAAAAATCAGAAGATTCCAGTGAGGTATCCTCGGCTAAGGGTCGACATATGAAACGTCCCCTTAGAACAATTTATACACGACTGTGCTTAAACTGACACACAATATTTTTTTTTAGCGCAACGCAATCTGACTTTCAAAAATCCCTTCAAAAGAATGGCCCTGACTAACATTAACCTATACCTTTTACAAATCACTTACCTCACAAAAATCTTCGTTACTCGAACTACTGCAATACGGCGAGCGCCACTACTGCCAGCTAAATAAAAGATTCAAACTACGGAAGGCACTAACTACTGATAAGCATAGTTAGCAAATGAAAGATTTTAATAGAGAACAAACAATGTATTTACCTTAATAGTGTTGAAAAACCATAATATACATAGCAGTTCATAATATCCAGTATAACAAAGTTCAAAACTCCGCCATCTCTCTCCCACATCCACCACTGCTGGCGGCTCACCTGCAACTGCGCAATGCTACACGCTGTTCCCATCCAGATGCCGCTGCCCAACACTACAATGGCAGACAACAATGCAAACTAGCCACAGACTGCACACAGAACAGCCAGTGATTTTCGTACAGAGCGATACGCGACGTTGCCAATAAGAAAACATAAACAGCCTACCTACACCTAGACAGCAAGCTACACCTCGATGCAGAGCTCCTCTCTTGCAGAGTCTGCCACTTGAGTTTGCTAAACATCTCCGTAACGCTATCACGCTTACCAAATAACCCTGTGACGAAACGCTTCGCTCTTCTTTGGATCTTCATTATCTCCTCTGTCAACCTGACATGGTACGGATCCCATACTGATGAGCAATACTCAAGTATAGATCGAACGAGTGTTTTGTAAGCCCCCTCTTTTGTTGATGCACTACATTTTCTAAGGACTCTCCCAATGAATCTCAAGCTGGCACTCACCTTACCATCAATTACTTTAATATGATCATTCCACTTCTAATCGTTCCGTACACATACTCCCAGATATTTTACAGAAGTAACTGCTACCAGTGTTTGCTCTGCTATCATATAATCATGCAATAAAGGATCCTTCCTTCTATGTACTCGCAATACATTACATTTGCCTATGTTAACAGTCAGTTGCCACTCCCTGCACCAAATGGCTATCCGCTGCAGATCTTCCATCATTCCGCTGCAATTTTCTAATGCTGCAACTTTTCTTTGTTAAGGCTCTTATTTTTGATGGATGATTTCTACGTATGTTTATGAGCCTGATCTCAGATTTTATGTATCACGTAAGGATTTCGAATTTCAGTTTCAATATTTATTCACCCTGAAACTTCGTGGCAGATTAAAACTGTGAGCCGCACCGAGACTCGAACTCGGGACATTTTCCTTTCTCGGACAACTGCTCTACCACTGAGTTACCCAAGCACGACTCACGCCACTTCCTCACAGCTTTACTTCCGCCAGTACTTTGTCTCCTACCTGCAAGGTTCGGAGGAGAGCTTCTGTAAATTTTGGAAGGTACGAGACGAGGTACTGGCGGAAGTAAAGCTGTGAGGAAGGGGCGTGAGTCGTGCTTGGGTAGCTCAGTTGTAGAGCACTTGCCCGCGAAAGGAAAAGATCCAGAGTTCGAGTGTCTGTGTGGCACACAGTTTTAATCTTCCACGAAGTTTCATATCAGCGCACACTCCTCTGCAGAGTGAAAATCTCATTCTGGATTTATTCAACCTGTAACTTCCGCGCAGTAAGGTAAGTGGCCATCGCTAATGCGCCTACCGATGATTATTATGCTCACATATCTTGGCTGAGTGAGCTGCGCAGCTTCTCTGGCCTACCGAGAGGGGGCACTGGCACTGAAGGTGATTTAAGCGGCTCCGCCGGTTGACAAAACGAAGTCTGGGATTGCATAGTTAACATTTTCCACCTGGGATTCACAGTAATGTAAAACTTTATAAGAGACATCGTATTTACACCAGTGACTGTAACACCTTCTTTTTTTCACGACTGAAATTACCGCCTTAGACTGCAAAATCAGTAGAAAGTCTTAAATTTTGGTGCACACGCAGCACCTCAACGCAGCACCTCAACAGCCAAACAGTTCGACGGACACTACCGCTTGTCTTCCGTCAGCTAAATAACGTAGTCAGCAAAGCGATGGTGCCGTGTGCAAACTACAAGTGTTACGTCTCATGGTCTCATACTCGGTTCAGTTCATTTTAATGATGTCAGACGCCTGCCATGGAACCGAGAATGTTTTTATCGATAATGAACTAACGATGGTTGCAAGAGTCCGAATTGTTACAAGATACTAAATATATATAAAATGACGAAATACAGAGTGTTTAGAAAATGAAAGTATTAACCTTTTTTATGTTACAATGAACGTGTTACGTTTAATAAAAAGTAAATCGCTACATTTAATAACAGATGAAATTTGCAATTATAGCTTAAAATTTACATAGTGATTTTCCAAAAGACCAAAAGCCAGTCCGTGATCAGTTAAATACCATTTGGCAGAACATCACCAAGGCGGTTCCAATTTAAATTTGCTGTTATCTTCTTCTTTCAAACACCTACCGAAAATACTGTTCATGTCACAATATATAATTACCTTACTCAAGAATGCTCCTCTGAAAAGCTGCAGAGTTGTCAGACATTTAGTGCAATGAGGTAGAAAGTCGTTTCCCGGCTTGATTGGAAAAGTAATGCACGATACGAATTGCTTGGAATAAACCCATAAAACTCTGTGTGGGCAGGTAGAAGACAGCGGCTATCAGCTCTTGACGGATTGTGAAAACTAGTTACCTCTCTAAAAGTATCTATTCGACACTCAAATCATTCCTAATTGTTTGGTTTTACATTTCACACACTGCAACCTACGATCCATTCCTATGGGAACTAGAGATGCCTTAGTTCACAAGTATATTTTTCCAGATAGCAAGCCATATATGTAACGGGTCCACTACACGCAACAAGCGGCTACACGGGTAGCAGGGCTTGTGTGACGTGGGCTGGGCGGTTTTTTGGGTTAGATGGCCTGGGCAAGTACAGAAAGGACAACAGCCTCAACGGGTGCGGGTCAAAGTCAGGACATGCGGGGACCAAGCAGCAATCGGTATTGTAATTGTAAACTGTCGAAGCTGCGTTGGTAAAGTACCGGAACTTCAAGCGCTGATAGTAAGCACCGATGCTGAAATCGTTATAGGTACAGAAAGCTGGCTGAAGCCAGAGATAAATTCTGCTGAAATTTTTACAAAGGCACAGACGGTGTTTAGAAAGGATAGATTGCATGCAACCGGTGGTGGAGTGTTCGTCGCTGTTAGTAGTAGTTTATCCTGTAGTGAAGTAGAAGTGGATAGTTCCTGTGAATTATTATGGGTGGAGGTTACACTCAACAACCGAGCTAGGTTAATAATTGGCTCCTTTTTCCGACCACCCGACTCAGCAGCATTAGTGGCAGAACAACTGAGAGAAAATTTGGAATACATTTCACATAAATTTTCTCAGCATGTTATAGTCTTAGGTGGAGATTTCAATTTACCAGATAGAGAATGGGACACTCAGATGTTTAGGGCGGGTGGTAGGGACAGAGTATCGAGTGACATTATACTGAGTGCACTATCCGAAAATTACCTCGAGCAATTAAACAGAGAACCGACTCGTGGAGATAACATCTTGGACCTACTGATAACAAACAGACCCGAACTTTTCGACTCTGTATGTTCTGAACAGGGAATCAGTGATCATAAGGCCGTTGCAGCATCCCTGAATATGGAAGCTAATAGGAATATAAGAAAAGGGAGCAAGGTTTATCTGTTTAGCCAGAGTAATAGAAGGCAGATTTCAGACTACCTAACAGATCAAAACGAAAATTTCTGTTCCGACACTGACAATGTAGAGTGTTTATGGAAAAAGTTCAAGGCAATCGTAAAATGCGTTTTAGACAGGTACGGGCCGAGTAAAACTGTGAGGGACGGCAAAAACCCACCGTGGTACAACAACAAAGTTAGGAAACTACTGCGAAAGCAAAGAGAGCTTCACTCCAAGTTTAAACGCAGCCAAAACCTCTCAGACAAACAGAAGCTAAACGATGTCAAAGTTAGCGTAAGGAGGGCTATGCGTGAAGCGTTCAGTGAATTCGAAAATCCTAGGAAGTTCTGGTCTTACGTTAAATCAGTTAGTGGCTCGAAACAGCATATCCAGACACTCCGGGATGATGAAGGCATTGAAACAGAGGATGACACGCGTAAAGCTGAAATACTAAACACCTTTTTCCAAAGCTGTTTCACAGAGGAGGACCACACTGCAGTTCCTTCTCTAAATCCTCGCACAAACTAAAAAATGGCTGACATCGAAATAAGTGTCCAAGGAATAGAAAAGCAACTGGAATCACTCAACAGAGGAAAGTCCACTAGACCTGACGGGATACCAATTCGATTCTACACAGAGTACGCGAAAGAACTTGCCCCCCTTCTAACAGCCGTGTACCGCAAGTCTCTAGAGGAACGGAAGGTTCCAAATGATTGGAAAAGAGCACAGGTAGTCCCAGTCTTCAAGAAGGGTCGTCGAGCAGATGCGCAAAACTATAGACCTATATCTCTGACGTCGATCTGTTGTAGAATTTTAGAACATGTTTTTTGCTCGAGTATCATGTCGTTTTTGGAAACCCAGAATCTACTATGTAGGAATCAATATGGATTCCGGGAACAGCTATCGTGTGAGACCCAACTCGCTTTATTTGTTCATGAGGCCCAGAAAATATTAGATACAGGCTCCCAGGTAGATGCTATTTTTCTTGACTTCCGGAAGGCGTTCGATAAAGTCCGCACTGTCGCCTGATAAACAAAGTAAGAGCCTACGGAATATCATACCAGCTGTGTGACTGGATTGAAGAGTTTTTAGCAAACAGAACACAGCATGTTGTTATCAATGGAGAGACGTCTACAGACGTTAAAGTAACCTCTGGCGTGCCACAGGGGAGTGTTATGGGACCATTGCTTTTCACAATATATGTAAATAACATAGTAGATAGTGTCGGAAGTTCCATGCGGCTTTTCGCGGATGATGCTGTAATATACAGAGAAGTTGCAGCATTAGAAAATTTCAGTGAAATGCAGGAAGATCTGCAGCGGATAGGCACTTGGTGCAGGGAGTGGCAACTGACCCTTAACATAGACAAATGTAATGTATTGCGAATACATAGAAAGAAGGGTCCTTTATTGTATGATAATATGATAGCGGAACAAACACTGGTAGCAGTTACTTCTATAAAATATCTGGGAGTATGCGTGCGGAACGAATTGAAGTGGAATGATCATATAAAATTAATTGTTGGTAAGGCGGGTACCAGGTTGAGATTCATTGGGAGAGTCCTTAGAAAATGTAGTCCATCAACAAAGGAGGTGGCTTACAAAACACTCGTTCGACCTATACTTGAGTATTGCTCATCAGTGTGGGATCCGTACCAGATCGGGTTGACGGAGGAGATAGAGAAGATCCAAAGAAGAGCAGCGCGTTTCGCCACAGGGTTATTTGTTAACCGTGATAGCGTTACGGAGATGTTTAACAAACTCAAGTGGCAGTCTGTGCAAGAGAGGCGCTCTGCATCGCGGTGTAGCTTGCTCGCCAGGTTTCGAGAGGGTGCGTTTCTGGATGAGGTATCGAATATATTGCTTCCCCCTACTTATACCTCCCGAGGAGATCACGAATGTAAAATTAGAGAGATTAGAGCGCGCACGGAGGCTTTCAGACAGTCGTTTTTCCCGCGAACCATACGCGACTGGAACAGGAAAGGGAGGTAATGACAGTGGCACGTAAAGTGCCCTCTGCCACACACCGCTGGGTGGCTTGCGGAGTATAAATGTAGATGTGGATGTAGATGTTACGTTTAATATTTCCAGACTTTCCAGAGTTATGCTTGAATGTCATCACTTTGCCATTCCCCACACTCATACCTGAAATAGTTGTGCGAGTTGTCTTGACAACTCACCGACTAGGTTTTGTAATATGGGAGCGCTACTGGGCCATGCTAATGCTACTTCATATTGCCTTAGGTGATCTAGAAGCTAATGTTTAGATGCGTAGGAATTGTTAGTCTGTTTGTCCTGTGAGTAGATTTACATTTAAACACGAAATATAATGGTAGGATCAAATTATGTTTCATAAGAGGCGCTCAGGTATATCACTGCCCAATTCATTTGCCTCACTGGTACTTTTTATTGGTATTAAGTCATACGTGAGCCAAGTCGGGTGGATATTGTTCCAGGGATTCTAGAGTTAAGTGGGATACATCGGTTTTTTGTATACAGATTTCTACCTCTACGTCCACATGGCTACTACTCAAATCACATTTATGTGCCTGGCAGAGGATTCACCGAACCACCTTCACAGTTCTCTGTTATTCTGATCTCGTATAGCGGGCGGAAAGAACGAACACCTTTCCGTATGAGCTCTAATTTCCCTTATTTTATCGTGATGATCGTTTACCCCAATGTAGGTCGGTGTCTACAAAATATTTTGTCATTCGGAGGAGAAAGTTCGTGATTGGAATTTCGTGAGAAGATTCCGTCGCAACTAAAAACGCCTTTCTTTTAATGATTTCTAGTCCAAATCCTATATCATTTCTGTGACACTCTCTCCCATATTTCGCGATAATACAAAGCGTGCTGCCTTTCTTTGAACTTTTTCAGTGTACTCCGTCAGTACTATCTGGTAAGGATCCCTCACCGCGCAGCATTTTTCTAAAAGGGGACGGACAAGGGTATTGTAGGCAGTCTCCTTGGTAGGTCTGTAACATTTTCTGAGTGTCCTGCCAATGAAACGCAGTCTTTAGTTAGTCTCTTATGAGTGTGTGAGTACCAATTCATTATGTAAATAAGTATGAGATGGGCAAGCTACAGTGTTGGAATACAGGTAAATGACAACTATCTTTCACCCCTTACACTATTGACTTTGTATTTCACTGAAATTGATTGCTTTTATTCGTTTCAGAAGGTAAAACTACTGGGAGCATACCAACATTAAAATTTCAAGTTCATTGTTGTATTACGCTTCACGTTCCGTAGGTTGTGAAACTGTTACAGCTTTGACAATGTCCGGAGCCTTGGTGACCACCCTTACAGTCACATACAGTAGTTTGTTTCATTACCAGGTGACAGGCGACGTTTTCTTAGACATAGGTAAGGTGGGTTCATTAATATATGTACAGTTTGATGACATGTTGGATGGATGGAGCGTCGTATGTGCTGGTAGGTCGTACAGCATCCATAGTCGTCTCCTATAGAGCCGACTAGTACCGTACAACTACGATCAGAAGCGTGATGTGTAAAGTCTAAAGTTGCAGAGTCTTCAGCCAACAGTCTAAAACTTCTGCCTCTCTCTGCTCTCACCATTCACCACCGCGCGTGGAGTACGACACATTCTTTTAACTAACTCTTTTTTCAGTCGCAGCTATTACGAGGGTGAGTCAAATGAAAACCTAAAATATTTTTTTGAATATTATTTATTGTGCAGAGCTGATACAAAGTTGTATAACTTTTCAACATAATCTCCACCATACTCAATGCAAATCCTCCAGCGCTTACAAAGTGCATGAATTCCTTTAGCAAAAAAAAAAAAAATTTCTTTTGGCAACCCGCGCGAACACTCATGCGCCGCGTGGCGTACCTTTTGATCAGAACGGAACTTCTTTCCTCCCATTGCGTCTCTCAGCGGTCCAAACATATGGAAATCACATGGGACAAGGTCTGGTGAGTATGGTGGATGAGGAAGACACTCAAAATGCAGGCCTGTGATTGTTGCAAGTGTTGTACGTGCAGTGTGAGGCGCCTTGCATTGTCATGTTGCAAAAGGACACCTGCAGAAAGCAATCCACATCGCTTTGATTTGATTGCAGACCGCAGATGATTTTTAGGACATCTGTGTATGATGCACCCGTGACAGTGGTCCCTCTAGGCAAGTAATGCTCCAAAATGGCGCCTTTTTCGTCACGAAAGAGAGTCATCATAACCTTCCCTGCTGATGGTTCTGTTCGAAACTTCGTTGGTTTTGGTGATGAGGAATGGCGCCATTCCTTGCTCGCTCTCTTCGTTTCCGGTTAGTGGAAGTGAACAAAGGTTTTGTCCCCAGTAATGATTCTTGCAAGGAAGTCATCACCTTCTCATTCAAAGCGCCGAAGAAGTTCTTCACAAGCGTCAACACGTCGTTCTCTCATTTCAGAAGTCAGCTGCCATGGCACACATCTTGCAGACACTTTGTGAAACTGGAGCACATCATGTACAATGTGGCGTGCTGACCCATAACTAATCTGTAAACATACTGCACTGTCATTCAGTGTCACTCGGCGGTTTTCCTTCACTATGGCTTCAACTGCTGCAGTGTTCTGTGGAGTCACAACTCGTTGTGCCTGACCTGGACGAGGAGTATCTTCCACTGAAGTCACACCATTTGCGAACTTCTTAGTCCATTCGTAGACTGGCTGCAGTGACAAACATGCATAACCGTACTGAACCTTGAATCGTCGATGAATTTCAATAGGTTTCATACCTTCACTACGCAAAAACCGAAAAACATAACGCTGTTCTTCCCTGGTGCAAGTCGCAAGTGGGGCGGCCATTTTTATACTGATACTGCGACGGTATGTGTGCATCTGCACTATGCTGCCACCTACAGACCATTCTGCACGCTGTTTGTAGCACGCTTACCAACTTGCAAAGATAACGCTGCGAAATGTCGATTTGTTATTACAAATCTGTTTTCGTTTGACTAACCCTCGCAGATTACTGTAAAAATAGCAACTTCATTTCCAACGCCATCTCTTCGCACATTACTCTGTAAATGTGTACTACTTTCAGCTACTTCACTATTGTCAGCTAAAAGCGACGTCGGCTACTGAGGATAAGTTTTTAAATTTTATGCATTCGGACTGGTATCGGGCTACATATGTTGGCGTGGTTGAAGTATATATGAGTTCTGCTATACATCCACATACGACTGTTCATAGTACATTGTAAGAGGTATGTGCTGCCTGTGATATGTAAGCTATAAGATAATCTGAGACCAAAGAGCTGTGTTGACTGCAGTACGAACTGTGTAGCAGTAGCAGTAAGTTGTTGCTAGCGAGCAGTCGCCTGTCTGCGCTTGTCAGTCCTGTCTGGTGTATCATGTTGGCTGGGGCGGTCGCGGTGCAGCGATGCCGGAGCCTGAGTATTATTGTATAAGGTAAAGAAGCAGCTTCGCACGTATCTAGTAATATTATGTAAACTCACATGTAAATCTTTTAAAAATGTCCTAATAATAATCTTTGTCTAATTTCTAACAAGCATTCATTTCAATTTAAGGAATTTGATTTTTTTTAATGCATGATCATTCCGATTGGTGCAAAAGAAAAATCATTTGTTTCCTTTCATAAATAACGAATGTATAGGCCAGCATTGCACAGAGCTGTGCCGGAAAAAAACTATTGTAAGAGCACATAGTTGCCGAATTTACCGAGGTGAGAATTTTTGATTTTTATTCAAAATGATCTTACAGGGCCATGACGCAGCACTGCTGTCGTCCAAATTTTACCAGGTTACTGAATTTATTTTTTATTACGAGGTTTAGGAATTTTTCTGTTTGGAGCTTATTTTAAATGAGGAAAGAATTTTGTGGGTACATTAAATGGGAACCAGCTTTGTTGTGAGGTTACACTAAAATTGGAATCATCATATTCATATTATTTATTATATTATTAAATTTTGTGGGGAGGTTACACTTGGCGACATCCGGCCAGGATCGTATTTCTTTGTGAATCTCTGAGAAGTAGTCATATATCTGCTCTTATTTACTTAAATGTAGTTTGCATCTGGCACAACGCATTTACTAATTTGTCACTCATTCTTTTACAGATCATCGGCAATTTGTTGCTCTTTGTTGTAATTGTGTTTGTTCCATTTTTTTGCGTTGTCTTTGTTTCATTTTTGTGCTTAATTTTGATTTGTGAAAAATGCCGCGAAAAACTGTTAACAGTACATCGCGATGTGCAATGAGTGAAAAAGCTGACTCGAATAATTTGACCGATAATACTGGTGACGCTCAGTGTAATGATGATAATCCCTTAATTACACATAATCAGTGCGTACCGACCACTAGTAATGATTTTAATGCTAATGAGGAGCAAACAAATTTAATATTGTCCTCTGTTAATTTAACAACAATTGATGACGCAGAACGTTCTGTTACAGTGAACGCTGTCCAGTTTGACACACCAAGTTTGCAAAATTTGAATTGTAAACAAATAATTGTTTCTAACGAAGGTGAACAATGTACTCAAAGTACGTCAGATTTGTTTGATTCCGGTGTAGTAACTAACAGTGCACATCCGATTGGCAAACCTTTTCGAGAATCACATAATGACCAAATGGTTACACAAAACGTGACAATTGCAGGTACGCCATCAAACAGCACACAGATTAGAGTAGGTAATATTGGATTGGATCAAGTTAAGGCATTATTGCTACACATTTAGGAAAATAACGAAAATCTCAAACAATAACTTAATGAAAATAATGAAAATGTCAAACAACTTAATGAAAATTCCAAACAGTCGAAGAAAGAACAAGACAACAACTTCACACAACTTAAATCTTAAACAATTGAATGAAAAATACGACAATCTTAATGAAAAACAGGACAACTTTAATGAAAATTTCAGACAGTTGAATGAAAAACACGACAACCTAAATGAACAGAACAAACAACTTAGTGAACAGATTACAGCCGTTGCCTCGCAATGTCATGATACTAAAGAACAATTACGCGAAGTAATTAAGGCTTGTGCTAGGAACAATAGTGAAGAAATTAGATCTGTGGCTCATGAATTAAGTAATACACATGCAGCCATAACTAAAGTACTTAGAGACGAAATTAGTGCAGTCGCTAAAGAATGTTCAGAAAACGCAACACAGTTACGCGACGAATTTAAATTAATGTCAATAGAACTTTCACGCACACTGGATGCGAAAGTAGAAGCGAAACTTGATCAACAGAACAGTCAAATTGACGAACGTTTTAATCACCACCTACAAAACAGTGAAACGCGTTACCGTAAATTTATACAGGAACAGAATAAAGTAAAGCGACAAGTCATGGAAACAATTACTGCACAGAGACAGGAAGATAAGCGTAAATGGTTTACGAAAGCAAAAACATACGTAGACAACAATATTGCTACAGTATCAGACGAAATTAATACTATCAAACAGTTGAACACCGAATTACATGATGAAATCTCTGATCTTAAAACAAAAACATACACACACATAGTAGACTTTCAGACAGTGACCGACAGACTTGAACAATTAGAACTAATACAGGATCCTGATGCCATCAAAGCAGACGTTAAGAAGTTAAACAAAACCACACGTAAAATACAAGAAAAAATTAATGCTTGTGATACTAAAAACGATGATCAGGTAAAAATACTGACTGAAAAATATGATGAATTGACCAGTCGTATTGATGTTATCGAAAGTAATAATGACACCAAATAAGACGATACGTCACCAGTTTCGTTTAATCAAACACTCGAATTCCAAAATTTACAGCAGACAATCAGTGAGATAGGTTCGTCCAATAATACATTACGTAGAAAATTGTCATCTTTACAGCACGAAGTGACGGAGATGAAAAATATTTCAGCCTTTAATACATCACAGCATATGCCACATTCCGAACATTTGTCACACTCACACAGGCAGTGTAACTTAGGAAATTTACAGAGACCACGCGACTTAGAATCCGAAGAGACACAGACAAACAGATTCTCATGCAATCCTGAACCTGTTCACACATTCAGAGACGATAACGTTGATTATAAGCAATTTTTATCCGTAAGAAAATTTAAGGTACTTAAAAATGACAGAGCACAGATACACACTTTGGACTGGATACGCAATTTACTTTTGTATTTTCATCAGCAGGGCCTGTGATGCAGAAACTAGCATTGGACTGGATACAACAATTTGTTTTTGAATTTTCACCGGCATTGCCTGTAACGCAGAAACTAAAATTTATTTGTAGCGCGTAATTGACCTCAGGGGATTCATTACACTTCGATGAATTTGTGACGTAGCGTGCACAGGGCCCCGAGCCGTAGTAGTGCTATTTCATCTTTAGTTTGATGCACTGTTGCCTTCTCTTCTACTATCCTTTGTATCTTCAAAACAGCTCTTCAACTATCGATCTATCTAGGATTAAGAATGAGTAAAGAAAACCTGATATGACACGTTTTACCGAAAGTGACAGTGTTCACTAGACACTCGCGAAATAAAAAACAAATACCAGCATAATTTTAATAAGACAAAATTTAATCATCAGTATGTGTAAAATTATCAGCAACAGCAAACGCATTTTGCCAACAATAGAGGCTTTTCCCCACAACAGCAACAAAACTAGCCGGTTAGCATACCTAACCAACAATGTAATGTGCAAGGTCAACCCAAGCTTCAATGTTTCACCGCCTACACGTATAGCATCGGCCACACCAAATAGCAACGCACAGCAATAAGGAAATCACTACGTACAGAAGACACATCATTTCAACTCATATCGCAATGCACCATATAGCAATGACTATCATGACAGACGTAAAAATAATGGTCACAATTTTCAGCGTACGTTTAATAACAGTCGGTCTTATCAGCAGCAAAATCATCCGCAACAACATATTATCATGAATGAACCAGACAGTAGATATCATCCCGAACGTAATACGTCAGGAAGAAATAACAGAACAGTACAAATAGTGGAAATGCCACAGCATCCTTCCGCAAATAATAGCACGTCAGAAATAATTTGACTAGATACAGTACATGTTGCATCTTCCAGCAACGCAAGCAACACTTTTGACACGCAGAATCTTGTTCACGAAAATGTTATTACATTTGACGACATCCGAGACACTCTCTTGCAGGAAAGGCCAGTTATTCAAAAAACCATTTCCCACCCTGTCATTGAGGTAAAGATTGGATCATTCAAATTTTCAGCAGTAATCGATTCTGGATCACCTATGTCAGTTATAAATGAGGAAACTTTCAACGAATGTAACAAAGAGAATACCTATCCCACGTTATCATTAGGCAAAACCAAAGTAAAAGGAGCAGTATCTGGTAAAGGAATAGATGTAAAATGACAGACACATTTATCATTTTGTATTGCAGGTCATACATTTCACTCAAATTTTTGGATTGTTCGCTTATTGACAACAGACGTTATTTTAGGTACGAATTTTCTGCTACAACACGACGCAATTATTGACTTTCAAAATTCATATTTAATGTTAAAGGATGAAAATGTACAACTGGCATTAGAATTTCAGCACTCTTTATCTGCAGAAGAACAAACATTTAATCGTACAGAGGTCATTTCCGCATCACGTAACATAGACTGTCATTCCACATTGTTCACAGATACGTACGTACACAACTATAATACTCCAGACGAAGCCGATTATGACGTTTTACAAATGGTTTCTGATAAAGTTAAACAGAGCAGTGCAAATACAGACGACGAACGCACGCAAGTACGCAAAATTCTTTTACAGCAAGCTCCAGTTTTTGACAGCGTCCCTGGTACTATGTCCGGTTTTATGTATGAATTTCAAGTTAAACAGCACGACAAATTTAAAGCCAAACATTATCCCATTCCGTATATTCACAGAGAACAAGTTAAGAAAGAATTGGAAGCTATGCTTGACCAAGTAATTATTGAACCGGCAGTTAGTCCGTACATAAACCCACTCCATATTGTTAAGAAAAAGGATGGTTCACTTCGTCTCGTACTTGATTCGCGTCACATCAACGACATTATTATTAATGAAACAGATAGCCCACAGATACTAGAAGAACTTCTACAGAAATTTCATGGTACAGCTATTGATTCCACGTTAGATTTGAAATCGGGATTTTGGCAAATTCAGCACCATCCGAACTGCAGAAAGTACACAGCTTTTCTCTGTTTTGGTGACTGTTATCAGTTTTGTAAATTACCGTTCGGTTTAAATATTTCTTCAGCAGCATTTATTCTCGGTTTCAATAGTATACTTCCGACAGAACTTAAAGACAGAATGACAACGTATGTAGACGACATTCTTATTGCAGAAGCTAACTGGTCTGAACACAATCTGATTCTTGAACAACTGTTACGAACTTTACGTGCACAAGGACTCACAGTTAATCTTAGCAAATCGCACTTTGGCAAAACTTCTATAAAACTTCTTGGACATGTAATTTGAGCAGAAGGCATTGCGCCAGACCCGGAAAAACTTCAAGCTTTACGTGAAATTACTGTTCCTACGACGATGAAACAACTACGCAGCTTTTTAGGTTTAATTAACTTTTTTCGTAAATTTATTCATTACTCTGCTTTAGACACCCCTAGATTATGTCAGTTGACGGGTAAAAACACTATTTGGTCCTGGGATAGCCAAGCACATTCTGAATTTGTGAATCTGAAAGAAGCTTTGTTGAATGCACCACTTTTATCACATCCAGAACTTACTAGAAATTTTCCCATTGCTACCGACAGTTCTAACACCGCTTTAGGCGTACACATTTTTCAGGAAATTGAAGAAGATGGTATTAAAACATCGCCTTTGCGAGTCGCATTCTGTAACCTGCTGAACGCAATTATTCTGTTACAGAACTTGAAACATTATGTGTTGTATGGACATTTACGAGATTTAGGCATTTTCTTTATGGAAGACACACTATCGTTTACACAGATCATAGAGCTATACAGTTTTTACTTTCCGCTAAATTTACTCACGACAGATTAAGCAGATGGAAAATGTATTTACAAGAATTTAATTTTACAATTGTTCACATTCCCGGAGCACAAAATATTGTAGCAGACGCACTATCCCATTCTCTCAGCAACAATCAGCAAACTTCGCAACCAACTTCTGCAAAGCAAATTTCAGCGTCATGTACATTCAACAAGTTGCATTTGAAAATTTCATTTCGTCGTCATTACGAGACATAGCATAAGAGCAGAGTAAAGACAACGTGTGGAAAGAAATAAAACACCTTTGGCAAGATAGGAATAATGTTACCATTCGAAGCCATTACACTGTACGCAATAATATTCTGTTTCGCCGCTCTCACCCTGACAGCAACAACTGGTTACTATGCATTCCTGACGAGCTTGTTAACAAATTAATCTGGTATACTCATTTAAGTTACGCACATTATGGAACCAGAAAATGTATTCTAATACTGAGACAGAGCTGTCATTTTACCAACATGGAGAAACGTATTCGACGAGTTTTAGCGTCATGTAAAATCTGCCAAAAAGCTAAGTCAGACACGACTTCACATATTCCACCGTTACATCCCATTGTACCTGTTAAATTGAGACAAATGGCAGCTGTAGACATTTTTGGTCCGATTCCCAAAACTAATATAGGTTTTTGCTACATCTTTGTCGCTGTTGAACTCACTTCAAAATTTATTACCTTCACTCCGTTACGCAAAGCTACTGCTAAATCTGTTTCGAAAGCATTTGTAAAACATTTTTTATTTCATGTAGGGCATGTATTGAAAGTAATTTCCGACAATGGACCACAATTTCGATCTGCTATATGGACACGTATGTTACGAACAAGAAACATTTCTCCGATCTATATATCCAAGTATCATGCTTCTTCGAACCCTTGTGAACGATTAATGAAAGAAATTGGTAAACTGTGTAGAATATACTACCATAAAAGACATATTGATTGGGACACACAAATACTCTCATTCCAGGATGTAATTAATTCCATACCAAATGAATCTACTATGCTATCTCCGACTGTTATGCTGAAAAATGTTGAACCATCTAACAAAATTAAAGAATTAGTATCCTTTCATACATCTCGTCGACTACGACAGCATGAAATACTTGACATTGCGCTGAACAACATCAAACGTGCCGCAGAGCGCCGGAGAAGACAATAAAAACAGGTTTGTACACGCTGTGACTTTCACATTGGACAGAAGATATTAGTGCGTACACACTATTTATCTAACAGAGGAAAGAGTAGATTTAGTAAATTTGAGCTTCTATACACAGGTCCATATAGAATTCGCAGCATTCCTCACCCCAATGTAGTACACGTCGAAACTCTGAGAACCAGAAAAAGTAAAGGCAATCACCATGTCTCCAATATTAAACCATTTATTGAATGAACATACTTTAAGATATATCACACTGTAATGCCATTTCCTGATTTTTATATGACCACTTATACAATTATATTAATGTGACTACTTACTGTTGATTATTATATTTTTTCTTGGCAAGTGCCCGGCAAGGTAAGGTTAGCAGGTCACTTTTCTTGTCGTTACACATCAGACCGTGCACATTTTTCCTGATAAACTTACACATTTTATGACCACTTATGCAATTATATTAATGTGACTACTTACTGTTGTTTATTATATTTTTTTCTTGGCAAGTGCCCGACAAGGTAAGGTTAGCAGATCACTTTTCTTGTCGTTATATATCAGACCGTGCACATTTTCCATTTTCTATGTATGTATGATTGTTTTCCTGTTTCTTTGTATGCACTATGAAATCTTTAAGATATAACAAACACCAGTTGACTTTGACATTTTTGCCTTATGATATTTCAACATCGTGACTATTTTACATTTTTTTTTGCTACTACATTATGTTACTCCGTGTACATTTTTGCACCTGCACACTGGCTGTGTTTTTGACATATTACGTTTTCCGTCGTGCTATGCTGTATGCTTAATTATATCACTAGAAACCAGCTTTTATTTAATGGGTATATGATTTAAATGCAAGACATTAATCATTGTTCATAATTTTCAGAAAGCAATAACGTGTAAAAGAAATAAATGAAACAAACCACAGTGGATTACTATGAAATGGGAATTTCACCTTCGGAATGAACGAAAGAAGATGCAATACCTCGTCACGAAGAGTAAATGGATCAGAATTAACAAACATTAACATGAATATACTATACACATCGTATGATAGCAGTCTTAACTAATTTTTTCTTTCAGAATACGAGACGATTGATGCAGGCAGTCAGACAGAACTACACATCTTAGTTTTAGTGACGAACTATGATAGAAATAAGGAACTCTATACTATGAATAGTTATATGAAGTAAATGGTAATATGAATAATGAATAATGAAGTGTCTTTTTGCAGATGATAATGAATGATGGTGAATAGTGATGACGAATATGGTAATATGAATAATGAAGTTTTTCTTTGCAGGTGATGATAGTAATGAAGTTATGATAATATGAATAATGATGTTTTTCTTTGCAGATGAGAATAATGATGAAGTTTATATATTTACTGTCAGTTAAGAAATGCTATGTAGTTATTTAAGTATTTGTTGCAATTCGTTTTGACAGTATGTCTTATGTCGCATGGTATAATGACTGAAGGTTTTGGAAAGGACAGCTAGAGTACATGTACACATTTCATTACCTGTTAATTCGAAGTTCACTACTTTTCGGCATAATATGCGTTTCTTTTTTCAGCTTAATAATCCATTTTGTATTTTTTCTAGGAGAAGCTATTCACGAAATTAATATGCTATAAGCAGTTATTCATTAAACCCGTTCTAGTACTTGCATTTTTTTTTTACCCGTTTGTGTGTGTCATTCATGAATGTGATCACATATACTCTACTTGTTTCATAACCTTGCTACAGCTGACTCATGACTCATGACGTTACCTATCCTCATTTGCAGCAGTGAGTCAAAAGCAAATATTTTCATGCCCCAGCAATTAATTATCGATCCCAACGCAATGCATTGCTAGCAAAAAAAAAAAAAAAAAAATATTACCAGTCCCAAATAATGCTACCAGTTTAAGAGAGTTCTGAGTAATACTGAATGATGTTTTCTAATCACAGACCTTGAGTAATAGTTACAGTGTGTTACATTTTCAATATGTCCTATGTCACTTGAACGATGAATTCTGAGAAATACTGAATGATGTTTTCTAATTACAGACCTTGAGTAATAGACAGTGTGTTACATTTTCAATATGTCCTATGTCACTTGAATGATGAGTTCTAAGTAATACTGAATGATGCTGTGTAATAATGCATAAATACTATGCCAATAATTTCTGTAAATAATATTTTGTTATACTCTATAAATGCTATGCCAATAATTAACTCTCATTTTGAGTGATAACTTCTGAATAATACTGAATAAGGTTTTATAAAAATATGAGAATACTTTGTAACTGGACAATGAGCGCCAATAATTATTTTAAATATGTCGTATGTCACGTGAATGATGAAAAATGTTTTGTACTCTTCAATACTTGCTATATGTTCTGTAACTGGCCAATGAATACCCTGTTTCTTATTTTAATTGTATTATGTCACCTACATGCTATTATATATGAATACCAATAGCTTGATGCTACATTCATTAACTCCTGTTTTGAATGATGACTTCTGATGGTTTGTAACTAGCCAATGAGTGCCAATGATTACTATAACTAGATGAATTATGTAAATGGTATACCATTAATTAACACTTGCTTTGAATGATTACTTTTAAATAATGTATAAAAATGGTTTGTAACTGGCCAATGAGTGCAAATGTTCACTGTAATCAGATGATTTATGAACATTACTCTGTAATACTTCATACATAGTACAGAAGTGTTCAGTAACTAGGCGATGAGTGCCAACAATTAGTCAAATCGGTTGATAGACTACTGTAATTCTCAATGATGACTAGCATGAGACTTAATGTCCTTCACCTTCTGACCTAATTACCAGAAATTACTGCAATATACGTTTGTCCTGTCTATCCTTATGCTCATGGAGCACTATATTTGGTTTCTGCATTAATTCTACGTTGATGAATGAGTGTGGTGTTGACACATCATGGTGTCCACCACCTTGAACAATGGAGATGTTACTATGGTTCCACTGTTTGGTGTACCTAATGTACTACCAAAATGATAACATGGAATAATAATACGACATTTCAGTGTCTTGGCTACACTGATTAATACTTCAGGGAGGAGAACTTCAGATTGGCTCACTTGGTGTTGTGCTTCTGTAGAAAGATATCGACTTTCAGTGCAGCTACGTGCAACCTAATGTGCTACAACCATGATGCAATCCTTCCCTTTCCTATCCTAGTTCTAGTAAAATGGTAACAAAAAAATACTACAGTGCGTATGCACTTTATGTCATTTGTTAATATGTTTTGTACTCATTGCGTGTACATTTTGTCATAGCTTGATATGTTCTGTACTCAGTGCATGTGCACTATATTTCATTTCACGTCATGCACTTATATATATATGTATATACTCTCTGACTGTAAACTTAGTTAATTAAGAAAAATTGCGTATATATTTTGTGATTTCTTGATAGGTTCTGTACTCAGTGCATGTGCACTCAAATTCATTTTATGTTCAGTCCTTATACATATGTATATACTCTGTGACTGTCAACTTAGTTAATTAAGTAGATTTTAGAAAATTTTCTTGCTCATGGTAAGTCCAATTGACTCACCATCGCTGCCAAATTTTTGCTCCACCCCCGTCCCCCAGTGGAGGGTTATGTAAGAGATATGTGCTGCCTGCGATATGTAAGCTATAGGAGAATCTGAGACCAAAGAGCAGTGTTGACAGCAGTACGAACTGTGTAGCAGTAGCAGTAAGTTGTGGCTAGCGAGCAGTCGCCTGTCTGCGCTTGTCAGTCCTGTCTGGTGTATCATGTTGGCTGGGCCGGTCGCGGTGCAGCGACGCCGGAGCCTGAGTATTATTGTACAAGGCAAAAAAAACAGCCTCGTGCATATCTAGTAATATTATGTAAACTCATATGTAAATCATTTAAAAATGTCCTAATAATAATCTTTGTCTAATTTCTAACAAGCATTCATTTCAATTTAAGGAATTTAATATTTTTTTAATGCATGATCATTCCGATCGTTGCAAAAGAAAAATCATTTGTTTCTTTTCATAAATAACAAACGTATAGGCCAGCATTGCACAGAGCTGTGCTGGAAAAGAGCTATTGTAAGAATTTTTGATTTTTATTCAGAATGATCTAACAGGTCCATGACGCAGCACTGCTGTCGTCCAAATTTTACCAGGTTACTGAATTTATTTTTTATTACGAGGTTTAGGAATTTTTCTGTTTCGAGCTTATATTAAATGAGGAAAGGATTTTGTGGGTACATTAAATGGGAACCAGTTTTGTTGTGAGGTTACACTAAAATTAGAATCATCATATTCATATTATTTATTATATTATTAAATTTTGTGGGGAGGTTACATCATGTTTGAAAGGCTGTTCACGTGACGTGATAATACTCACGCGGCTGATGAAGACGCTTCTGGCCGGTGTCGGACTTCCATCAAAAAATTGAAAAAGACGTATTTTGTTCTGTCAATGTCAGCTTTCAATCAACAAAAATTATGCTCTTGAGTGGTGCAAGTTGCGGGGTACCACCTGCATGAAAAAAAAGTAAGGCGTTTTACGTTTACGTACCGTGTCTCCGGTAACTTTGTCGAGAATCAGCACCCTTCGAGCTGTATGCAAGCGTTGGTGTCAGAAAAAATTTGTATTTCTAAGTCCGGCGCTGGAGTCCATTAAACACACACAGCTAAATGTGTGGCTCGATCCGCCAGCAGAGACTCCCCGTGTCTACAGATATCGTAATTCGTTGAACAAATGTGACATTAGAAACTGAGTGGCAAACATCATGTCAGTAACATACGTTTGGAATAGAAAAACTGCTAGGCGGTGTGTTGCATAATACATGTTTTGAATGCAAGACGAAACACACTCATATCAATGACAAAACTATACTGATAGTGATAACCGAAGATTAGCTAAGTAGCGTGAAAGCGAAGGTGTGACGGGAAATGGCGCGCAAGGCAAACTTGGACTTTCTGTCCTGCTTCGGCGTCTCCCCTGCCTCCCCCCTCCACCTCACCGCCAATTGCTAGTACTCCCCATTTCACTTGAACCCCACCCCACCGCTCGTCCCACATTCCCTTGTTACCTTGATGTATTAAAATGCGTCGGTATAGCGGAATCATAAACGACTGACTGTTGTAATCGAAAGTAATTTTAGGTCTTGAATCCTTTCATTACTATATCCAGAAGATATCTTTTAAATTGCAGTTACAAACTCCAAACCAATCTACTCGTATCATGAATAGGGATCAGAATTTCAAGCAGTAGTTACTCTTTAAGTACGCATGTGTTTAAGAACAAAAGTAACTAAAATACGCACTCAAAACACACAAAAACCTCTTGTTAAGAGAATCCGAAACGTGATGTTCCTTGCAATTTTTCACTTACTGTTAATTTGGAAATTTGGAAATTTGTGGTAAGGACTAAACTGCTGAGGTAACGGTCCCTAGGCTTAAGCCCTACTTAATGTAACTTAAACTACCTTAACGCTAAGGACAACACACACACCCATTATTATTTATTTCAAGTTTCTGCTACCCGGCACTTTTTATTTTAACATAATGCAACGCGTTTCGAACATGTTTTGTTCATCTTCAGGCGTTAATACATACACGCATACATAGAGAAATGTTACTTAAAATAAACAGTCAAGACTAATCTAGTTTAAGTCTGTTTATTTTAAGTAACATTTTTATTTTAAGTAACTTTTTATTTTATGCTTAAGCTAAAATAATGCAACTCGTTTCGAACATGTTTTGTTATCTTCAGGCGTTTATACATATACACATAGAGAAATGTTACTTAAAATAAACAGTCAAGACTAATCTAGTTTAAGTCTGTTTATTTTAAGTAACATTTCTCTATGTATGTATGTATGTGTGTATGTATAAACGCCTGAAGATAACAAAACATGTTCGAAACGAGTTGCATTATTTTAGATTAAGCATAAAATAAAAAGTGACTGGTAGCAGAAACTTGAAATAAATAATTATCCCACACAGTCACAGTTCACAAACGTAGCCATTATGGCTGAAAATAACACACACCCATGCCCGAGGGAGGACCCGAACCTCCCACGGGAGGGAGCCGCGCGAACCGTAACAAGACGCCAGAGACCGCACGGCTACCCCGCGCGGCTTTACTGTTAATACATATACAGGGTGATTCAAAAAGAATACCACAACTTTAAAAATGTGTATTTAATGAAAGAAACATAATATAACCTTCTGTTATACATCATTACAAAGAGTATTTAAAAAGTTTTTTTTCACTCAAAAACAAGTTCAGAGATGTTCAATATGGCCCCTTCAGACACTCGAGCAATATCAACCCGATACTCCAAGTCGTTCCACACTCTCTGTAGCATATCAGGCGTAACAGTTTGGATAGCTGCTGTTATTTCTCGTTTCAAATAATCAATGGTGGCTGGGAGAGGTGGCCGAAACACCATATCCTCAACATACCCCCATAAGAAAAAATCGCAGGGGGTATGATCAAGGCTTCTTGGAGGCCAGTGATGAAGTGCTCTGTCACGGGCTGCCTGGCGGCCGATCCATCGCATCGGGTAGTTCAGGTTTCATAACTAACCTTTTTCGTAGGACTCTCCATACAGTTGACTGTGGAATTTGCAGCTCTCTGCTAGCTCTGCGAGTCGATTTTCCTGGGCTGCGAACAAATGTTTGCTGGATGCGTGCTACATTTTCATCACTCGTTCTCGGCCGTCCAGAACTTTCCCCTTTGCACAAACACCCATTCTCTGTAAACTGTTTATACCAACGTTTAATACACCATCTATCAGGAGGTTTAACACCATACTTCGTTCGAAATGCACGCTGAACAACTGTCGTCGATTCACTTCTGCCGTACTCAATAACACAAAAAGCTTTCTGTTGAGCGGTCGCCATCTTAGCATCAACTGACGCTGACGCCTAGTCAACAGCGCCTCAAGCGAACAAATGTACAACTAAATGAAACTTTATAGCTCCCTTAATTCGCTGACAGATAGTGCTTAGCTCTGCCTTTTGTCGTTGCAGAGTTTTAAATTCCTAAAGTTGTGGTATTCTTTTTGAATCACCCTGTGTTATTGCTGAGGTCAAAGATAAGGATATTGTCAAAACATAAATCATTGTACCAACAAGGCGTCGAACCCATTAGCTTTCAAATGCTTTATGACACTTGTACACTTTGCTGCCGAGCAGCACAACATACACGCGCTTCTATGCAGCGTAAAATTAAAAAAAAAAAAACTATGACGCCTAGAGAGTTGTAGAGAGATTAAAAACTACAGAAGACGATAGAGGTGGAATACACCCAGAAAATAATTGTGAACGTAGGTTGCAAGTGCGACTCTGAGATGAAAAGTTTGGTGCAGGTAAGGACTTCGCTTCAATCTAAACAGTGGACTTTTTTCTTTCTTTTTTTTTTTTTTAAAAAAAGAGTGCGGATGTTACCGATTACTTCACGGCCGTTTTAACGGAATATATGTGGGTCTAGAGGAGTGTAAACCAGTTGTACGGCAATCGAGGCCCATTTTTCTATTCCACATGGAATCTACGTTCGCCGAGTGTCGAGGCCGGAGTATTTGGTATCAGACATTTTGCCACCTTATGCGTTGGCGGAGAGCGCTGTGGATAAAGTGGTTTCAGTGGCCGAAGGGGCGGCGCCAGCGACCTGTGCTGGCAGGGTGCCGTCAATGTCGTGTGATGAATGGCCCCCGAGCGCGCCGTAAGGAGCCACACACCCAGCGCCGCCAGCACGGAATACAACACGCAGGCGCCACCCCACCCCTAGCGGCAGCAGGCTTATGCAGGAGGCTGCGTGGGAGTGCTCGGCTCAGCTGGGTCGCAGAGAACCCAAGCCCCCATGTCGGACGCCGTAATGACCAGGCAATGAATCCAGTTATTATTAGAATTTTCTTATTTTAACATCTCTGGGGTATCCGACCAGTACAATAAAATGGCTCTGAGCACTATGGGACTTAAAATCTGAGGTCATCAGTGCCCTACTACTTAGAACTACTTAAACCTAACTAACCTAAGGACACCACACACACCCGTGCACGTGGCAGGATTAGAACCTGCGGCCGTAGCAGCAGCGTGGTTTCCGACGGAAGCGCCTAGAACCGCTCGGCCACACCGGCCGGCTATCCGACCGGGTAGCGTCGTAATTTCTCCACAATATTTCGGCAGATGTACACACTCCCATCTTCAGGTGGTTCCTGACGAATGCTGTGCTGTTTCTCTGGGCGCCCTATATTTACTAGCCGTTACCCCTTCCACCGTTTCTCTCCTGGTGTCTCTGATGCAGCCGGCGCGGCGGTTACTGGAGGTGGTGGGGGAAGCGGCGCCTGGGTCTGAACTGGGGTCTGCAGTCTCCCTGCTGCTGCCGTCGATCTTGGGACCGCATCTTTCTGTCCAGGCTGAGTGCAGGGTTCCAAGCCTGACTAAGTTGAAGGCCGCTGTCTTTATTAATTACATCGTCCCGTAGTCGGACTTCGATTGAAGTAGGAGGATTGACAGAGTATTTTTGTTTTTTCATAGTCCATAGCATGGCCAGTTTTTATACAATGGTCAGCCACGGCTGATTTAGTGGTCTGGCATAATTCGGTATGGCGCTTGTGTTCGCGGCACCTTATAACACTCCTTTTCTGCTACTGTTACACCATAACCACAAAACTGAAGTCAATTTGTAAAACAGAATTATTTTATTGGATTATTAATGGTATAAAGCAACAGAACAATGTTACCCTCTGAGAGGAATTTTGTTAAGTTGACCGTGTTGTTCCTAACGGAGGTGGCGTATCGGAAATGAAAGCCAGAATTACGTAAATATTTGAATAGTAACAAACAAAATTTTGCCTAGCTATACTGTTTATAGAATAAGGGAAACGGTCGCCAGCCTAATTAGGCAAGAGAAAGATTAACGTTCTCGTTTATGAAAGTAGGTATAAGTAACTATAATGGACAAACACAACCTAGACTTAGCCACACGCGAGTGCAATGAACTCTGACACACATATGTTTTAAGATTGAAGCTAACAACTGGAGCAGCACAAACTATTTGCAAAATTATAAGAGATACCGAAACACCTTATTACTTTCAGGCTTACATAAAGTGAATGGTCTTTATAACATTACTATTAACATGCACTTCTAATACACGAGATACACAAACACTTAGCACACACGAATATGTAATGTTTCACAACTGCAGCTTTCTTACTTTTACTACAGCGAAACACAATACTGATCAAATTGCAAGAAACTGACTCACCTTTTAGAATTTATTACAGACAAAAATGTGATCATTTGCCTTATAAGCCTCAGTCTTAAGAACTTTTAATATTGAAGTTAGCAATAGCACTTTAAATAGCAGTTTTAATAGGAAAATTATTTTGAGCAAATAACATTTACTTTAACTCACTCTATTGCCACATTAACTTTAACTTTCTTTTTACTAAGTTCAAGAGGCTTTAATTAGCAAAACTCTAGGCTTTGATTTCTTTTAGTAAGGACACTCGGATAACATTTTAGCTCAAACGGAGAGGAACCTAAGAGGTGTAATGATGAGGAGAAAAATCAAGGTAGGTACATAAATTCAGATACAAATTACCTTATATTTCATCACATTAGCACGTCGATTAAGTTGATCCTTCACTGTACATCATTATAGTATTACGTTGCAATGATTGCGCAATGTGGTGGCAACTGCATGTTGGTAGGTGGAATTGTCGGCAGAATTGCTGGACTCTGTCATTTCTTGGTGGCGATGATAGACACAAACTCCAGAATAGTTCCAGCTATTTAATAACCATTCATCCGAGGCCTTGGAAAGAAGCAGGAAAAGCCTCTCTCTGAATCAGCACAATATGCACCTTTATAATGGCAGTGCACGGATTCGTAGCTCGTCTCCGACTCGTAGCTCGTCTCCGACTGACTATCAGTTCCACCTTTTCCATCTAGGCCAACCAAAATTTGCGCGCGCTACACAGTTCCGTTCCCGAGGGGAACCACTACACCTTTTACATACAGAATAACTAAGAGCCCTAAGTGAGGATCAGCAATTTACATAACAGCAGACAAATACATTAAATAAAACAGAACATTTGCACATATTGAAATTTCTACAAAGAATTATTCACACAAAATTACAATCATGTACAGTAAGTTTTGTTCCCTCCAAATGGGCAAAGAATATAAATTGCAGATACACTACTTTGCATAGAATCAAATCACGACATCAAAGGTTTGACAAAGAAAAGAGTATACAATTTTGTGTTATCTGTTCAATCAAACACATTTACAGATACTCAATGTTATAACATTAAATAAAACAAAAAAAACAAAATAAATCAGTACAGCAGAAGAGGTATGGTGTTACAACCTCTCTTCTACAGTGCGGACTGTCTCCCCAATGTATGATTTTCCGCACTGACAGGGAATTTGATAAACGCCTGGTTATCGAATGCGTAGGTCATCTTTCACTGAAGCCAGTAGAGTCAAGGTTTTTGCAGGGGGTCGGAATACACATTTCACACTGTGTTTCCCCAGCTTAAATGAATTTCTCGAACACGTCAACTCGCTGCACCCCAACATACAGTTCACGATGGAGGTGGAGTAGGATGGTTCGTTACCGTTTCTTGACGTCCTGGTGAAACGGAAACCTGACTGCCAGCTGGGACACAGTGTAAGAAAACCTACACACATCGTTTTTTACCTAAACGCCTTCAGTTGCCACCTCAACTCCCAGCGTGAAGGCGTTTTGCGCACACTTGTTCACAGGGCACGATCGATCTGCGATCAGGAGAGCCTTCCAGCAGAAGTGCAGCACCTAGGGACAACATTTCGGAAAAATGGGTACAACCAGAAGCAAATAAGACACGCACTCAGACAGACTGCACCAAGAGAACAAGAAGAAGAAACAGAAGAACACAAGTCATTGGCGTGCATTCCGTTTGTCGTAAACACCTCAAGAAAAATAGTTAGAATCCTGCGGAAAATCATACATTGGGGAGACAGTCCGCACTGTAGAAGAGAGGTGCCGCGAACACAAGCTCCATACCGACTTACGCCAGGCCACTAAATCAGCAGTGGCTGACCACTGTATAAAGACTGGCCATACCATGAACTATGAAAAAACAAAAATACTCTGTCAGTCCACCTTCTGGGACTGCGTCACTAAAGAGACCATCGAAATCCGACTATAGGACGATCTAATTAATAAAGACAGCGGCCTTCAACTTAGTCAGGCCTGGAACCCTGCATTCAGCCTGGAGAGAAAGATGTGGTCCCAGAGATCGAGGACCGCCCCCGACGGCGGCAGCAGGGAGACTGCAGACCCCAGTTCACACCCAGTTGCCGCTCCTTCCACCACCTGCGGTAGCCGCCGCGCCGGCCGCACCAAAGACACCAGGAGAGGAACGGTCGAGGGGTAACGGCTAGTTATATAGGGTGCCGAGAGGAACAGCACAGCATTCGTCAGGAACCACCTGAGGATAGCAGCGTGTACATCTGCCAAAATATTGTGGAGAAATTACGACGCTACCCGATCGGATACCCGAGAATTGTTCAAATTGGAAATACGCCTGGAAAACTTCAGATCGCATAGAATTTTCTTGCTGTGACGCGGAATATTTTTGCTCATTGCCTATTTACCTCAGTAGGCTCCCCAAACCCTCCACCCGATGTAGGCCGACGAATAGTATAGAGCTGACAAAAACTGAACTTACTAGGCGTGTCCCTAGACTGCATTTTGTAACGTTTCCCTAAACTTCACGTTTAAGTTCAATAGGTTGATGAGGTAAGCAATTAGAAATTAACAGTCTTAAATTTGTGTACCCTAAAGTTACATATACTGCAAAAACACTGTACTAGATTACACGCTGACGGAAGAAAATTACAACACCAGAAAATAATTAATGAAGAGTAGTGAAATTTGTGCAACGGCCTTGCCGCAGTGCACACACCGGTTCCCGTCAGATAACCGAAGTTAAGCGCTGTCGGGCGTGGCCGGCACTTGGATGGGTGACCATCCGGGCCGCCAGGTGCTGTTGCCATGTTTTGGGGTGTACTCAGCGTCGTGATGCCAATTGAGGAGCTACTCGACCGAATAGAAGCGGCTCCGGTCAAAGAAAACCATCGTAACGACCGGGAGAGCGGTGTGCTGACCACACGCCCCTCCTATCTGCATCCTCATCTGAGGATGACACGGCGGTCAGATGGTCCCGATGGGCCACTTGTGGCCTGATGACGGAATGTGTATAATGAAATTTATGGAATACATTTGTCTAGGTAAGATATTTAAGTGATTAACATTGAAAGATCAAACGTTAATGTAAGCGCGAGATACGATATTTCAAATGTTAAATGCTGGTACACTAAGTGTGGTGTCACCGCCAGACACCACACTTGCTAGGTGGTAGCCTTTAAATCGGCCGCGGTCCGCTAGTATACGTCGGACCCGCGTGTCGCCACTATCAGTGATTGCAGACCGAGCGCCGCCACACGGCAGGTCTAGAGAGACGTCCTAGCACTCGCCCCAGTTGTACAGCCGACTTTGCTATAGATGGTTCACTGACAAATTACGCTCTCATTTGCCGAGACGATAGTTAGCATAGCCTTCAGCTATGTCATTTGCTACGACCTAGCAAGGCCCCACTATCATTTGCTATTTATCTTGTGTTGCATGTACCGTCAGACTGATGTTCACCAATTATGGATTAAAGTTAAGTGTTCCAGAAGGTACGTACCTTTTTTTACTAGACTTGTAACGTCTACGCTCGGGCGTACGTTAACTCTTTAAAGCCTGTACTATGGTAAGTTGACGGGCTTCACCTTTTAAGAAAGGATTTTAGTAAATATGTTGACCGTGTGTACCTAAATGGAGGCAAAATCAGACTTACACCCATTCAGTAACAACAATGATACGTCAAGCAAGTTTAAAGTGCAACCACACGTTAGAATGGACAAGAAACATACACAGCAGATGCTACCAATTGTTAATAATACGGTCGCCAGCCTAATTGGGCATTAACTGAGTTTCTTCCCTGTACAAGAGGAAGTACGTTCAAGCATAACAACACGTAGTAACATTGCATTATATGGTAAATTTTAGAACCAGAAAAATCTACTGAACTAATATTTTCACTTTCTGTACTAATATGGATAAGCTACAAATACACAACATCACACTACAATGTTTACTACAAACTGCGTTTTCTCTATTGATCCGACTGAAATCGGGCATAGGTTACCCTAGAAATAGTACTTTTGAAACACACATGCAATGTCAATTTTAAGAGGGGTAAAACACTGATAAATTTAGGTTTTATATTGACTTTAACTTTGCTGGTCAAAGCAGTTCAGTATACTTCGGGATTCAAATGAATAGAAAAGAAAGAAAGTAGAAGGGGGGTGGGTGGACCCTGAAACTGTTATGATCACTCTAGTGAAAGCTTGATCATTGAGAGCCTTAAGCATTCTAGACTTCCAATATATGATTTACCACTCTTTTTGTCTTATTTCCTGCTCATTTAACTACCGTTATTTTTGTCTCAATTTAAATAAACTTCGTTACTAAACCAATTTCGACATTATCTTCCAACTTTGTCATACCTATATTATTCGTCCAGTATTCATTAACAACAAAGTTCTTTAAACATCATTCTAACATAGATAGGTCTGCAGGTAATTATTATTAACATAAACTTTAAATCTTCATCTTAGGATACTCGGATTGCACAACATGTGGGAAGGACCCTGTGTAGGTTAGTTGTGAGGATAATTAATTGATAGGACAGTTCTGGTAAAATTTAAGTTATTATTGAACAGTATGTAGCAAAAGTGACACTGGTCCACACGAATACAGTACTGAAAGTTTCAACCTGTTCGTATCGATGAGGCGGTCGGCAGGCGGCGAGATAGCGAGGCACAAAGCACACGTGCAATTACAGCAATGGCTCATGAAATATCGGCACTTTACTTCTTCATGGCGTCGCAATGCTTTTCCATTTAGTGCCTATGGATTATCGTCATGCTGTACAGACGTCGGAAGCAGCGCATCAGAGGCTCAACGAAACCACTTTTTCGAGGAGAGCCTCCTCGATCTAGCACGTGTTTCTCAGATTGATGCCCTACTCCGACTAACTCTGCTGAGCCCGTTATGCCATACCGCGCCCGTGTGCATTTTCCCGCGCTCGCCTGCCTCCACCTTTTATCGCTCCCCTACAGACAGGGCATTCACCAAAGGTTTTACATTCCACATATCCTAATACATTGCCTACGTATGGACCAGGCATACAATTACAACTTTCACATCTTACAATAGTTTCAACATTAGTTCCACTTCCCTTTGATTACAACATTACTTGAAATTTGACATAAATATTAAAATTTACATCGAAAAATTGTTTATAGCTTCTTCAACATAATGGCATGAAATAAAAAAGAAATGAAACCAGAATATCGATTATACTAATTTATCGAAATTCAGAAGACAAAAATTTATTATGTATACAGTAGGATAACGTTAGTGTTGTTACAGACTCAACTCCTATAACTGTTCCAGACCTCACGCCCACCTGCGTGAGCTTAAACGCGTGCCTTTCGGCTTCCTCAGAGTGGCTTGGTTGTCTTGCCAAGTCACAACACTAATAACCACTATAAGCGCCAGAGTGTTGAATTCAAGTACGTAAACGTGCATGAATTGTATTGTACAGGTTCCGGATGTGAGTTTGTGGAATGGAGTTCCATGCCTCTTCCACTTGGTCGGTCAATACAATCTCAACTTGAGACAGGTTTGATGATCGAGGAAACCAAAACACCTGGTCGACACTCTGTGGAGCGTCTGGGTTACAACAGCAGTATGTGGGTGAGCGTTATTCTGCTGTAAAAAACCCCGTGGTTTGCTGCTCATGAATGGTACCACAACAAATCCAATCACCAGAGTGACCTACGGTTTTGCAGTCACGGTGTGTGGGATAACCACGAGAGCGACAGTGTTGTCATACAAAATGGCACTCCAGACCTTAAACCGACGTGTAAGTGCATTGTGTCTAATATGCAGACAGGCTGATTACAGGCCCTCAAATGGCCTCCTGCTAACCAGCACATGACTATCAGCTTCCATCAAAAAACACAACAGGACTACACCCTGCCCTCCAATGAGGTATCTAGTGACACCAAACGGCTGTTGTTTGGGATCAGTGGAATGTGCTCTACAGGGCGCCTGGCTCGGAGCTATCCCTGAAGTAACCAATTTATAACAGTTCGTTGTGTCACTGTGGTGACGACTGCCCCCTCAGTAGTGCTACATGGTTGCCAAGTCTTTCTGCATTATCATAGCTTCTCGTAGCCCTATTACACGACTCCATTCAAATTCAGTGAGGTGGCGTCGTTGTCAAGACATTCTTGACTAACATGAATTGACAAAGTTCAATCTCAAAGATAACCAACGCTCACGACTGTTTCAGCTTGTATTTAAAGCATCTTCATGTGCATCCTCATAGTTGCCCTATTAGCGCCACTATTATGCAAATAGCGCGGAATGTGTCTAGACATAATCATCATCATCATCTAACTTTAGTTTTTGTCACAAAAATACTGCAGTTTTTTGTGGAGGGGCGATGGGGGAGGGGGGCGAGCAGTGTAATTCCACCTTTCTACCTCACAACTCTACGTATAAATGTTAGTACAGAAGCAATACTTAACTCTCTAACGGAGTGAGTCTTCTTTTTTAATTGCTGGCAGATTAAAAACTTTGGCCGTGAAGTGTAAAAAATGGCTATGGCCTCCAAAGGAAACCATTTTTAGTTTTGCTAAGAAGACTCGCCGGAGACATTATCCGAATTAGATCTTATTATGTATGCTTTATACTGTCTTTGGATACACTGCTCCTGAACTCAATATATAATTTACATTTCCACTAAGATAACGAGACATGTTTTCAACAAACGAAAATTTGATCACTAATCGATAATCTTCTGTGGAATAAACCTGGTGTCTCCAGAAAGTAGGACCACGCTGATTTGCTGAGGTAAACTGCAGTCAACAAGCGTTGTTTCTGCCTTCACGCAGACCAATCATAAACCTTTACTTACTAGTATTCTCCCAAAATACGAGCTCGTAATGAAAACAACATATATCATCCTCAGTCTCACTGCTCAACATAGTGTATACCCCCATAAATGCATAACTGCTTGAAATTTTACTAGTTCTTCTCGGTGTATAATCTTCATTCACTTTACCACACATTTTGACAGAATAACAACTGTATATTGTTAAGTAGACACTACTTAAAATGAAATGTAACGTTCCGAAATATTTCTGATGGCATACAGTTTCTGTCGTTAAAACCTGTTTTATATCTGTTTGATAAAAAGGTACTTCGCTAGATTAATTATGTGGTGATAAATTTTAATAACTGTCCAGTGTTATATTATCGTATCACGAAGCTATACTTCATGCACAACTGAAAATTTACTTTTAAATAAACTTCCCAACTTCATCAACCATAAATCTCGGGCTGTAGGACTTGAATGGTCCTCTCCCAGTACTATATGAAAGTGTAGGATAAAGCTAGAAGTGGAACTAAGAGACTTACGTGGGAATAGTTCTCCCTATATACATACGCTCTCAGTGGATAGAAAGATGGTCAGTACTCCATCTATATTAGTAATGGAACATCGGTACGTTACTTCTTGTCATATTACATCACATAATGTGAGTCGATACTTGGGATTTGGGGAGAAGAAATTAATATTGTGTAGACCGACGACCAGATCATCAAGGGCGAGATAAAAGTTTGCATTGCGAGATAACTGGGGAAGGGACACCACTTTTGTGACTTGGCAAGACAGCCAAGTCACTATGCGAGGATGCCGAATGCACGCGTTTTTAGCTCACGCAGACTGGCGTGAGGTCTGGAGCAGATTAAAGGAGTTGAGTCTAATAAATAAAGTACGGAGTTGATGTAATACTTAACTTTAATCCATAATTGGAGAACATCGCTCTTGTTGATACATTATATAATCTCAATATAAACTGGTCATGGCGCCTTGCTAGGTCGTAGCAAATGACGTAGCTGAAGGCTATGCTAACTATCGTCTCGGCAAATGAGAGCGTATTTGTCAGTGTAGCTTCGCTAGCAACGTCGGCTGTACAACTGGGGCGAGTGCTAGGACGTCTCTCTAGACTTGCCGTGTGGCGGCGCTCGGTCTGCAATCACTGACAGTGGCGACACGCGGGTCCGACGTATACTAGTGGACCGCGGCCGATTTAAAGGCTACCACCTAGCAAGTGTGGTGTCTGGCGGTGACACCACAACCACCTTGTCCTTTTCGAGATAACTGCAGCTCACAAATGAGAGTTGCGAGTTCATTATCCCATCAAAGCATCACCTCGCTGGGCTTCAGCGTCTAGTGGGCATGATTGAAATTTTGCAAACTCACGATTAAACAATTGTTTCACAACATATAATCAACTCTTATTGTATGTCAGCCCAAAGTGGTTGTGAAGTCAGTTACAATAATATCAGCATCATTACTTTCTAAGCATCTGACAGACCCATACATGTCACTGCAAACTGGACTGACAATTTTTAAAACTTTAGTCTTTCCCTAATCATGTGCTCCGTCCTTAGTCTCAGGTAAGCAATACTTTACCTCGAGCGACATTCTGCGGTATGCTCCCCTCACCATGGCCGTGGCGGCATCGTATATACCGTCGTGCTGCAAGTGTTTCTATCTAAACTTGCCGTAAGCCTGCGCTGGGATATGTGAGGCCGTTAGAGAGAAGAAACGGTTAGGATAATTTGTAACGTAATTTATCTATATTTTTCAACACAAAGCAGCCTTCTATGGGAGTCACTAACCCACGATATCGGATAATACAGGTTGAACATTAATAAACCCGAGAAAAGAAACTGCAGTCACGAATTCAATACAAGAAACAGAGGGAAAAAGGTTTATAAACATGTGCATGGTATGTACGTGACGACAAAAAATCACCCCGGAACAAGGTACAGAACTCAATCTCATCCACGTCAAAACAAATGTCCAAAGTGGCCTCCATAGGATGTAATGCACCCGTTCACATGTTGCATCATGGATTGCCGTACACTTTCGCATGTTCCGGCCTCTCTCTGAATAGCGCCACAGGCGTCATGAACAAGTTGTTGAAGTGTCTGCCGTTCAGAAACTTGTTCAGCATACACAACACATACACAACGCTAGATAAAAATCCAGAGGGTGTAAGTTTGGTGAGCTAGCAGGCCATGCTACAGACCATCTGCGCCTATCCAACATTAGGTAAGATGTTTTTGAGGTGTCAGCGAACTGTAATGCGGAAGTGGTGTGGTGCTCCGTGATACGGAAACCAAATAACCTGTCGTGCTGTCAAAGGAACATTTTCGAACTGCTCAGGTAGAGTATTCAGCAAGAAGTCCAAATACGTTGGTCAGTCGAGACGTTGTGGAAAAATAACCGGTCCAAGTACATGGTCGCCAAGAACCCCTGCCCACAAGTTGACGCTGAACTGATGCTGAAGAGGCGCCTCAATCATTTCTCGAGGATTGTCTGTCGCCCACAGATGACGATTACACAGATTGAAAACGTCAGTTCTGATTAAGGTTGCTCCCTCGATGACGAATATCGATGAAAGAAACCGCATAGTTGTGATGGTCTCGTGCAAAAAGCATCGACAGAATCCTTCCCATAGAGGTGACAGGAATATGGGTGGTTGGCATTCAGAATACACGTAATCGTACTTTGGGTTACGCCGTCTTGCTGGGCCACTTGCCTGGAGCTTGTTTATCTCATCGCTTTGTAGAACCCGGTCCTCCAGATGTGGTTTAGGCACAGTCCGCCGCCTCCCTGCACGTTCGTCTATTTGAAAGGGCCCACGATCACACCTAAAAAGGGACTGTAATATGTGATGTGCTTGGTCCGTCAGGGACTTGTTTTGGTATAGCCATCATGCTTCTGGATCGTTTCCATCTGTCTGGCCGCACACAAACAACATCTCGGCTTGATTCCTACACGAATAAGAACCATTCTGCTGCTTACGGTACGCTGCGTCAGTCACACAGTCTGCAGCACACAAGGAACACACGGCACACTGGGGAACTTCTATGTGTCAGCACCATCTACCGTGGCAACGATATATTTCCCGACACTTGTTCATAGGACCTTTTATCCTGCATCTGCAGCCAGGAATTAGTCCCTGCACCTTATCAGTTTTTTTAATGTTTACCTGTATACAGGGTGTTACAAAAAGGTACGGCCAAACTTTCAGGAAACTTTTCTCACACAAAAATAAAGAAAAGATGTTATGTGGACATGTTAGAGCTCATTTAAGTTTCGTCAGTATGTACTGTACTTCCTCGATTCACCGCCAGTTGGCCCAATTAAAGGAAGGTAATGTTGACTTCGGTGCTTGTGTTGACATGCGACTCATTGCTCTACAGTACTAGCGTCAAGCACATCAGTACGTAGCATCAACAGAGTCAGTGTTCATCACGAACGTGGTTTTGCAGTCAGTGCAATGTTTACAAATGCGGAGTTGGCAGATGCCCATTTGATGAATTGATTAGCACGGGGCAATAGCCGTGGCGCGGTACGTTTGTATCGAGACAGATTTCCAGAACGAAGCTGTCCCGACAGGAAGACGTTCGAAGCAATTGATCGGCGTCTTAGGGAGCACGGAACATTCCAGCCTATGACTCGCGACTGGGGAAGACCTAGAACGACGAGGACACTTGCAATGGACGAGGCAGTTCTTCGTGCAATTGACGATAACCCTAACGTCAGCGTCAGAGAAGTAGCTGCTGCACCAGGTAATGTTGACCACGTCACTGTATGGAGAGTGCTACGTGAGAAGCAGTTGTTCCACGTACAGTGTGTGCAGGCACTATCAGCAGCTGATTGGCCACCAAGGGTACACTCCTGGGAATGTTTCATCCAACAATGTGTCAATGCTCATTTCAGTGCAAATGTTCTCTTTACGGATGAGGCTTCATACCAACGTGATCAAATTGTAAATTTTTCCAATCAGCATGTGTGGGCTGACGAGAATCCGCACGCAATTGTGCAATCACATCATTAACACAGATTTTTTGTGAACGTTTGGGCAGGCATTGTTGGTGATGTCTTGATTGGGCCCCATGTTCTTCCACCTACGCTCAATGGAGCACGTTATCGTGATTTCATACGGGATACTCTACCTGTGCTGCTAGAACATGTGCCTTTATAAGTACGACACAACATGTGGTTCATGCACTATGGAGCTCCTGCACATTTCAGTCGAAGTGTTCGTACGCTTCTCAACAACAGATTCTCTGACCAATGGATTGGTAGAGGCGGACCAATTACATGGCCTCCACGCTCTCCTGACCTCAACCCTCTTGACTTTCATTTATGGTGGCATTTGAAAGCTCTTGTCTACGCAACGCCGGTACCAAATGTAGAGACTCTTCGTGCTCGTATTATGGACGGCTGTGAAACAATACGTCATTCTCCAGGGCTGCATCAGCGCATCAGTGATTCCATGCGACGGAGGGTGGATGCATGTATCCTCGCTAACGGAGGACATTTTGAACATTTCCTGTAACAAAGTGTTTGAAGTCACGCTGGTACGTTCTGTTGCTGTGTGTTTCCATTCCATGATTAATGTTATTTGAAGAGAAGTATTAACATGAGCTCTAACGTGGAAAGTAAGCGTTTCCGGACACATGTCCACATAACATATTTTCTTTCTTTGTGTGTGAGGAATGTTTCCCGAAAGTTTGGCCGTACCTTTTTGTAACACCCTGTATATAAACAGCCGCGTCAGGGAAAGAAAAAAAATATCTAAATCGAAAAATCATTAAATAGGAAGGGAGGCTGCTTACACCATCCCATATCATATAAAAGTGGAATGACAAGATAGCGGCAAATAGAGTAATTACCACGCTTGTAAAGGATACAAAGAAGAGGTTAGCACACTGGACTCGCATTCGGGAGGGCGACGCTTCAATCCCGCGTCCAGCCATCCTGATTTAGGTTTTCCGTGATTTCCCTGCAAATGCCGCGATGGTTCCATCGAGCTAGAGCTCCGTCTGTAATGACATTGTCGTCGCAACGTTAAACACTTATCTGCTGCCCTGCTCCAGAAAACAAGAATAATATTTCTAATTTGAAACGCAGCCACGGTAAAACAGCACACACCAAGTCAGTATTGCAGGTATTACGTTCTTAGTTCTGGAGATTACTTGGAAGGAGTGGGACCGACAGTCGCGCGTCTCAGTTTAGCTGCAGCACGTAGGCAATCAGCAGCTAGCAGCATCGACCCCCGGCTTTGACGTCAGTAGATGCCATATTCCCGTGAGGCGACTGAATTAATAGCAAGTCTGACTCCAAGATAATGGAGGTCAGAGCGTGGTATTATCTAGCATGGTGGCAGACTGCTGCACCAATGTTCACACTGACAAAGAACGAGTATACCATAGTAAACGAATGAGAAACTACCGATACACGATTGAGTCATGAATGAGGGGGAGAGCGGTTTTGTTTTATAACCTGGGTAGTGTGCGTCCATGGCTAAAACCATAGTTCCCTTCACCAACCCTGTGTGTGGTTGCTGCTAAACTCAGCATTGAGTGCCCATCAACCGCAACACACAGACACACACACACGCCTTCCTTGCAGGGAAGCTGTACTGACCTACTCCTGTAACATCAATATAATGGAGTGAGGATTTTTTATCTTCATGTTTGTCCTCTCCAAATAGAATCAGACCGAAGGTACACGATAAAGGTCTCTCTCTGCGACAGCGTGAGCCGCGAAACAACTTTAAACATAATGAACTGTTTCTTATTGGAAATTTTAAGATTTACATTATTATTAAATGCAATTTAGGGTAATCACATATATTTTGACGTTATTCTCTGACAGTCATGTAGTGGTCACCCCTCGGGTCAGGATTTTTAGTGGACCTACGGGCTCAGCAGATGATGTTGCAGTGCTACGGGTGAAGGACGCTGACCTCTGGTGCTGATATGGGCGGCTGTCATGTCCCCGAAGGCGTCCTCGAAACAGCATTATCCGGAGGAATATTAATTACACGTGTTTTTGTAGCGCGGATTGTCTTCTCCGGCTTGGAAGAATGTGTGCTAATATACAGGGTGTTTCAAAAATGACCGGTATATTTGATACGGCAATAAAAACTAAACGAGCAGCGATAGAAATACACCGTTTGTTGCAATATGCTTGGGACAACAGTACATTTTCAGGCGGACAAACTTTCGAAATTACAGTAGTTACAATTTTCAACAACAGATGGCGCTGCAAGTGATGTGAAAGATATAGAAGACAACGCAGTCTGTGGGTGCGCCATTCTGTACGTCGTATTTCTGCTGTAAGCGTGTGCTGTTCACAACGTGCAAGTGTGCTGTAGACAACATGGTTTATTCCTTCCAACAAAGGATTTTTCTGGTGTTGGAATTCCACCGCCTAGAACACAGTGTTGTTGCAACAAGACGAAGTTTTCAACGGAGGTTTAATGAAACCAAAGGACCGAAAAGCGATACAATAAAGGATCTGTTTGAAAAATTTCAACGGACTGGGAACGTGACGGATGAACGTGCTGGAAAGGTAGGGCGACCGCGTACAGCAACCACAGAGGGCAACGCGCAGCTAGTGCAGCAGGTGATCCAACAGCGGCCTTGGGTTTCCGTTCGCCGTGTTGCAGCTGCGGTCCAAATGACGCCAACGTCGACGTATCGTCTCATGCGCCAGAGTTTACACCTCTATCCATACAAAATTCAAACGCGGCAACCCCTCAGCGCCGCTACCGTTGCTGCACGAGAGACATTCGTTAACGATATAGTGCACAGGATTGATGACGGCGATATGCATGTGGACAGCATTTGGTTTACTTACGAAGCTTATTTTTACCTGGACGGCTTCGTCAATAAACAGAACTGGCGCATATGGGGAACCAAAAAGCCCCATGTTGCAGTCCCATCGTCCCTGCATCCTCAAAAAGTACTGGTCTGGGCCGCCATTTCTTCCAAAGGAATCATTGGCCCATTTTTTCAGATCCGAAACGATTACTGCATCACGCTATCTGGACATTCTTCGTGAATTTGTGGCGGTACAAACTGCCTTAGACGACACTGCGAACACCTCGTGGTTTATGCAAGATGGTGCCCGGCCACATCGCACGGCCGACGTCCTTAATTTCCTGAATGAATATTTCGATGATCGTGTGATTGCTTTGGGCTATCCGAAACATACAGGAGGCGGCGTGGATTGGCCTCCCTATTCGCCAGACATGAACCCCTGTGACTTCTTTCTGTGGGGACACTTGAAAGACCAGGTGTACCGCCAGAATCCAGAAACGATTGAACAGCTGAAGCAGTACATCTCATCTGCATGTGAAGCCATTCCGCCAGACACGTTGTCAAAGGTTTCGGGTAATTTCACTCAGAGACTACGCCATATTATTGCTACGCATGGTGTATTTGTGGAAAATATCGCACTATAGTGTTTCCCAGACCGCAGCGCCATCTGTTGTTGAAAATTGTAACTACTGTAATTTCGAAAGTTTGTCTGCCTGAAAATGTACTGTTGTCCCAAGCATATTGCAACAAACGGTGTATTTCTATCGCTGCTCGTTTAGTTTTTATTGCCGTTTCAAATATACCGGTCATTTTTGAAACACCCTGTACACACTTGTGTCCGACAAGGAATGTAGACTCTGAGCTTCGTCAGCTTTGGCAGTAGTGTCGATTAGGACCCAGCGACTATTTCGTGCATGTGGTTGGAACACGAGTCTCATGCAGCTACCCTACCGCGGCTCGCCAATAACTCGTGTGGCAAAACCTAATGCTCTTGAAAATGGATGTGCGCTTAAGCGGTCGCCAACGACTTATCACTACGGCCGGTGTCGTGGAGCCAAATCTGCGCTACAACGCTCAGCCAGAGAAACAGTACTCTGGTGTCTATTCCTGCAGTTTTTAGGCGGTGGTTTTCAGTCACTTGGTATGGACCTTCAATACTTGGAGGGCCCAGGTTCGTCCATATCTTCTCCAGCCGTGGAAGTGACTTAACAGCGGTGGCAGCTTGCATTGCCCAAGTTCCACCACATTTCGTTGGCTGCCGACTCGGAGGCGAAGTCTTCTCTTGCTAGTGGGCAGAACATTACGTCTCACCAATCAGGTACTCATGCAACTAGCGATGCCCTCCTTTCGTCAGAATCAGATATGCGGACAGGATGAACGGACACTGGAGACTGGGGCCCTGAAACGGTCGTACTTAAGGTAAACACAGTGTCATCATGGCTGGCGACACTGTCTTTGCCCTGATTATTCGGAGGTGTTAGCCCACTTGCCCACACCCTGATGTCTCAGTTACTGCCATTTCCCCTTGCCTTCGCACTTTACGTCTCTTTTAGGAACGTCATCGAGCGGCCTGTGGTCGGAGGTTACGTGTTGCGGCTCCCTACTGCAAGGCTGGTACAATGTCACGTCGGTTGCAGTCACACTGCGCTGTTTGCATTCCTTGATTACCGCACGGCTCGATGTATTACGTGTGGCGCCCTGCCTTCTGCAACACTGGCATTCTTTGGTTGCCCCAGATGTCCATTGTGACACCGTTACGAGCCGGATCGAAATCTGTGACGTCTGCGCGAAGTATTAACTTCTTCTTCTTGTTTTTCTTCTGTAGTGATAACTTTATGTATTTATATTGGCATCCGGATTTGGATCTGTTGTGCAACTGTCCCATCCTTCCAGACCACATTGCTAGTTTCAGAATTTCACTCATATTTAATTTATTGGGAGAGATTTTCATTTTAAGTGTATACATAATTTTAAAAAAAATTCAGTTAACTAACCCGAGATTACGGTTATTTCATCTGCAGTTACATCAACTGTTAATAACTGCGGTCTGAATTTTTTTGTATTGACTTATAAAATGCCTGTTATTTGTATGGGTTGGATGTAATGGATGACATGACCTCACATACGTGGGCGTCATTAGCTGTTGAAACATCTATATATTCAACATTTTTTTTATTTTTTAATAGATAACCAACTTGACATTTCCAATGAGCAAGCGGTGTGGATCTTGAACCTAGCTCCGACCAGCTTCAAACACCGTCATTATGGAGAAAAGGTGTACAACATCACACTGGGTACGTTCAGTTGCTTTTTAACACACCTGCTAACAACTGTCTTTCCAGATCTTTAACCACAATTACATATTTGGGATCCTGCGGCGCTTGTAGCATCCTAGCTTTATGAAAATGCTTTCCGTTTGCGGAAGTTCGGATCCCGAGACGTGCAGGAATAATTCTGTTTTCAAAAACGCTGTGTTATTCCTTAGACTCAGGTTGCTGTGGTCTAGAGTCCGTCTGACAGTGTTGTCGGTTCTCCTTTCCTAAATTCGTGCTGACACAGGCGAAAGCGACATTCATTTAAACAAGCAAGCTTCTTTAAGTAATATTTTTTCAAACTAATTTTAACGAAATTGTCGGAAGGAAAAAAAAATTAATAGATGGACTTGCAGGGAGTTCTAGTAGGCAACATTTCAAGTTAGACCACCTTTCCCCGTTTCACCGAATTTACTCTTGATAGATTTGTAAGATTTTTATCGCACAGTTAACTCTTAAACAGTGTTCAGCTTCCATTCATCCATTAATGACTCAGGTGTGGACTAAACTTAGTCTAGTTTGGGCGAATTAAGTATTGGAACCTCCGAAAAATCATTATCACCCTTTTAGCACCTGTAATTTTGGACAAACTGAGAAGTCAGCTCTAGTGGAATACGCTATGGAATGTGGAGAGCGCTAAATAAAATTTTTCGAAACTAGCGTTTCGGCCAACACAACGCGTATCATATGCGCTTTTACAGGAGTGCAGAAGAAATTGAAAACAGCGGTTCCAACAGACGGAACGGGAAGGTTAATTTACGTTCAATATTGATACTGATCTTGCACAAAGAGGAGAATTCAGTCGATCAATTACTTAGAATCAAAAATGATATTTTTGAGAGACAGTCGTATGCTTTCGGTATCACATAACGAATTGTGGTGCTTTTACATACAGCGTATAATTCAGGGGCTCATTATCTTGTCATGTACAGGGGTTGGACATAAGAATGTAGAAACAGTGACAAATGCTTGCTTGAATATAAATGCAGAGGCCAGCAAAGACTGCAGTTTGTTCTGTTGTATCTGACCACGAGTGGCAACTATGCAGTGTCCTCAAAACTGTGCAAGTAGATTGTTATTCGTGGTCAGAACAGTGTTGAGTGTTGTTATGAGCGCATTATGTCGGAGCCAAGTGAATACGAATGTGGTCAAATTGTTGGTGCCCGTATGGTGGGTGCTTCTTTATCAAAAAATCAAATGTTCAAATGTGTGTGAAACCTTATGGGACTTAATTGCTAAGGTCATCAGTCCCTAAGCTTACACACTACTTAACCTAAATTATCCTAAGGACAGACACACACACACAGGCCCAAAGGAGGCCTCGAACATCTGCCGGGAGCAGCCGCACAGTGCATGACTGCAGCGCCTGAGACCGCTCGGCTGATCCCGCGTGGCTTCTTCTGAATCAAATGTAGCCGAAATTCTTTGGTGTTTCAAGAGGCACTGTAAAGAACATATATACCACACGCAGGGAAAGCGGAAAAACATCGTTCACTAAGTCACAATGCGGACGAAAAGGTGTGTTAAGTGGTCGTGACGGACGGTCGTTGAAGAGTTTTGTGAGGATAAATCCTTGTTGTTGTTGTGGTCTTCAGTCCTGACACGGGTTTGATGCAGCTCTCCATGCTACTCTATGCTGTGCAAGCTTCTTCATCTCCCAGTACTTACTGCAACCTACATCCTTCTGAATTTGCTTAGTGTATTCATCTCTTGATCTTCCTCTACAATTTGTAACCTCCACGCTCCACTCTAATGCTAAATTTGTGATCCCTTGATGCCTCAGAACATGTCCTACCAGCCGGTCCCTTCTTCTTGTCAAGTTGTGCCACTAACTCCTCTTCTCCGCAATTCTATTCAATACCTCCTCATTAGTTATGTCATCTACCCATCTAATCTTCAGCATTCTTCTGTAGCACTACATTTCGAAAGATTCTATTCTCAACTTGTCCAAACTATTTATCGTCCACGTTTCACTTCCATACATGGCCACACTCCACACAAATACTTTCAGAAACAACTTCCTGACACTTAAACCTATACTCGATGTTAACAAATTTCTCTTATTCAGAAACGCATTCCTTGCCATTGCCAGTCTACATTTTATATCCTCTCTAAGTCGACCATCATCAGTTATTTTGCTCCCTAAATAGCAAAACTCCTATACCACTTTGAGTGTCTCATTTCCCAAACTAACACCCTCAGCATCACCCGACTTAATTCGACTACATTCCCTTGTCCTCGTTTTGCTTTCGCTGATGTTCATCTTATATCCTCCTTTCAAGACACTGTCCATTCCGTTCAACTGCTCATGCAAGTCCTTTGCTGTCTCTGACAGAACTACTATGTCATCGGCGAACCTCAAAATTTTTATTTCTTCACCATGGATTTTAATACGTACTCGGAATTTTTCTTTTGTTTCCTTTTCTGCTTGCTCAATATACAGATTGAATGACATCGGCGTGAGGTACAACAATGTCTCACTCCCTTCCCAGTCAGTCCTTCCCTTTAATGCTCCTCTACTCTTATAACTGCCATCTGGTTTCTGTATAAATTGTAAACAGCCTTTCGCTCCCTGTATTTTAATTCTGCCACCTTTAGAATTTGAAAGAGATTATTCCAGTCAACATTGTCAAAACATTTCTCCAAGTCTACAAACGCTAGAAACGTAGGTTTGCCTATCCTTAATCTTTCTTCTAAGATAAGTCGTAAGGTCAGTATAGCCTCACGTGTTCCAACCTTTCTACGGAATCCAAACTGATTTTCCCCGAGGTCGGCTTCTACCAGTTTTTCCGTTCGACTGTAAAGAATTCATGTTAGTATATTGCAGCTGTGACTTATTAAACTGGTAGTTCGGTAATTTTCACATTTGTCAGAAACTTCTTTCTTTGGGATTGGAATTATTATATTCTTCTTGAACTCTGAAGGTATTTTGCCTTTCTCATACATCTTGCTCACCAGATGGCACAGTTTTGTCAGGACTGGCTCTCCCAAGGCCGTCAGTAGTTCTAATGGAATGTTGTCTACTCCCGGGGCCTTGTTTCAACTCAGGTCTTTCAGTGCTCTGTCAAACTGTTCACGCAGTATCGTATCTCCCATTTCATCTTCATCTACATTCTCTTCCATTTCCACAATATTGTCCTCAAGTACATCGCACTTGTATAGACCCTCTGTATACTCCTTCCACCTTTCTGATTTCCCTTCTTTGCTTAGAACTGGGTTTCCGTCTGAGCTCTTGATATTCATACAAGTGGCTCTCTTTTCTCCAAAGGTCTCTTTAATTTTCCTGTAGACAGTATCTATCTTACCCCTAGTGAGATAAGCCTCTACATCCTTACATTTGTCCTCTAGCCACCCTGCTTAGTCATTTTGCACTTCCTGTCGATCTCATTTTTCAGACGTTTGTATTTCTTTTACCTTCTTCATTTACTGCATTTTTATATTTTCTCCTTTCATCAATTAAATTAAATATTTCTTCTGTTACCCAAGGATTTCTGCTAGCACTTGTTTTTTACCTACTTGATCCTTTGCTGCTGTCACTACTTCATCCCTCAATTCTACTCATTCTTCTTCTACTGTATTTATTTCCCCCGTTTCTGTCAATAGTAACCTTATGGTCTCCCTCAAATTCTGTACAACCTCTGATTTCTTCCATGTATACAACCTTCTTTTATGATTCTTCAACCAAGTGTTAGCTATGATTAAGTTATGCTCTGTGCAAAATTCTACGAGACGGCTTCCTCTTCATTTCTTACCCCCAGTCCATATTCACCTACCATTTTTACTTCCCTCCCTTTTCCTACTCTCGAATTCCAGTCACCCGTGACTATTAAATTTTCGTCTTCCTTCACTACCTGAATAATTTCTTTTATCTCATCATACATTTCATCAATTTCTTCATCATCTGCAGAGCTAGTTGGCATATGAACTTGTACTACTGTAGTAGGCGTGGGCATCATGTCTATCTTGGCCACAATAAAGCGTTCACTATGCTGTTTGTAGTAGCTTGCCCGCACTCCTATGTTTTTAATCATTATGAAACCTACTCCTGCATTACCCCTATTTGATTTTGTATTTATAACCCTGTATTCACCTGACGAAATGTCTTGTCCCTCCTGCCACCGAACTTCACTAACTCCACTATATCTAACTTTAACCCATCCATTTCCCTTTTTAAATTTTCTAACCTACCTGCCCGGTTAAGGGATCTGACATTCCACGCTCCGATCCGTAGAATGCCAGTTTTCTTTCTCCTGATAACGACGTTCTCCTGAGTAGTCCCCGTCCAGAGATCCGATTGGGGGACTATTTACCTCCGGAATATTTTACCCAGGAGGACGCCATCATCTTTTTTTTACCATACAGTAAAGCTGCATGCCCTCGTGAAAAATTACGGCTGTAGTTTCCCCATGCTTTCAGCCGTTCGTAGTACGAGCACAGCAAGGCCGTTTTGGTTAGTGCTACAAGGCCAGATCAGTCAATCATCCAGAATGTTGCCCCTGCAATTACTGTAAAGGCTGCTGCCCCTCTTCAGTAACCACACGTTTGTCTGGCTTTTCAACAGATACCCCTCCATTGTGGTTGCACCTACGGTACGGGCATATGTTTCGCTGAGGCACGCAAGCTTCCCCACCAACGGCAAGGTCCATGGTTCATGAGGGGGGGGGGGGGGGGGGTAGAATAAATAGGAGGACGAATAGAAGCTGTTTTAGATGCTTCCATATTTTGGTGCATCTCCTATAGTTGCCCACGTTGGCTCCATGAAAATTTCTCCCACATACTGGAACGAAACTTCGATGGACAACTATATGCACCAACCACAGACTCTTAAAACGGAGATTTTAACGAAAGTTTCGTCAGTATTTTAAAATCAAGACTCTGAAATACGGAAAGTGGCTACCACATTCCATTTGTTTAATTATAAGACTTCTGACTCGTTTGAGACCTTCCCTCCCCCCCAACCCCTAAATCAACTACACTCATGGTCATAATAAAGTAAGGAGAATTACAGAATGTGCTGCCACACAACGTGGCACTACACAAAACTAGCGCTAGTAGCATAGGCACATAGGGAACACACACAACACAATCTGTAAGTCCACGCTATTGGTCGTAACTTGAGGAAACCCTCCCGAGACACATGTGCTACAAAACGCCACTGTTTCCTGCGCCTGTATCGCGACATCAATATGAGATATGATCACCATGCACACGTACACAGGCCGCACAACAGGTTGGCATACTCTGGATCAGGTGGTCGAGCAGCTGCTGAGGTATAGCCTCCCATTCTTGCACCAGTGCCTGTCGGACCTCCTGAAGTTTCCTAGGGGTTTCAAGACGTGCAGTGATACGTCGACCTAGAGCATCCCAGACGTGCTCGATGGGGCTTACGTCTGGAAAACAGGCAGGCCACTCAATTCGCCTGATATCTTCTGTTTCAAGGTACTTCTCCACGATGGCAGCTCGGTGGGGCCGTGCGTTATCATCTATCAGGAGGAAGGTGGGACCCACTGCACACCGGGAAAGGTGGATATACTGGTGCAAAATGACCTGACCTGTTACAATTCCTGCACCAATCATAATCCTGCACCAATTATAATCCCACCCCACACCATCAAACAACGGCCTACATACAGGTCCCTTTCAAGGACATTAAGGGATTGGTATCCGGTTCCTGGTTCACGTCAGATGAAAACCCGTCGAGAATCACTGTTCAGATTATACCTAGACTCGACCGTGAACATAACCTTGGACCACTGTTCCAATGACCATGAATTCTTGACACCAGACTTTACGGGCTCTCCTGTGACCAGCGGTCAATGGAATGCACCTTGCAGGTCTCCGGGCGAATAAACCATGTCTGTTCAGTCGTCTGTAGACTGTGTGTCTGGAGACAACTGTTCCAGTGGCTGCGTTTAGGTCCCGAGCAAGGCTACCTGCAGTACTCCGTGGCAGTCTGCGGGCACTGATGGTGAGATATCGGTCTTCTTGTGATGTTGTACACTGTGGACGTCCCGTTCTGTAGCGCCTGGATACGTTTCCTGTCTACTGGATCCGTAGCCATAATCTTGAGACAATACTTAATTGGCCCAAACTAGACTGAGTTTAGTCCACACCTGATATCATTAATGGATGAATGGAAGCTGAACACTGTTTAAGAGTTAACTGTGCGATAAAAATCTTACAAATCTATCAAGAGTAATTTCGGTGAAAGGGGGAAAGGTGGTCTAACTTAAAATGTTGCCTACTAGAACTCCCTGCAAGTCCATCTATTATTTTTTTTTTCCTTCCGACAATTTCGTTAAAATTACTTAGAAAAAACATTACTTAAAGAAGCTTGCTTGTTTAAATGAATGTCGCTTTCGCCTGTGTCAGCACGAATTTAGGAAAGGGGAATCGACAACACTGTTAGACGGACTCTAGACCACAGCAGCCTGAGTCTAAGGAATAACACAGCGTTCTTGAAAACAGAATTATTCTTGGATGCCTCGGAATCCGAACTTCCGCAAACAGAAAGCATTTTCTTAAAGCTAGGAAGCTACAAGCACCGCAGGGTCCCAAAAATGTAATTGTGGTTAAAGATCTGGAAAGACAGTTGTTAGCATGTGTGTTCAAAAGCAACTGAACGTACCCAGTGTCATGTTGTACACCTTCTCTCCATGATTACGGTGTTTGAAGCTGGTCGGAGCTAGGTCCAAGATCCATACCGCTTGCTCATTGGAAATGTCAAGTTGGTTATCTATAAAAAAATTAAAAAAATGTGGAATATATAGATGTTTCAACAGCTAATGACGCCCACGTATGTGAGGTCATGTCATCCATTACATCCAACCCATACAAATAACAGGCATTTTATAAGTCAATACAAAAAAATTCAGATCGCAGTTATTAACAGTTGATGTAACTGCAGATGAAATAACCGTAATCTCGGGTCAGTTAACTGTATTTTTTTTTAAAAAATGTATACACTTAAAATGAAAATCTCTCCCAATAAATCAACTATGAGTGAAATTCTGAAACTAGCAATGTGGTCTGGAAGGATGGGACAGTTGCACAACAGATCCAAATCCGGATGCGCATATAAATACATAAAGTTATCACTACAGAAGAAAAACAAGAAGAAGAAGTAAATACTTCGCGCAGACGGAGAGCCCGTACTACGACCTGCTGTGTTTGATCAGCCTCCAGTCGTCCTAGTATTCTACCCCTCATAATGTTATCAATATGTGTTCTTTGAGCCATTTTCAACACACAGTCACCAATAGCACGTCTGAAAACGTATGCACCTTGCACTGTACTCTGGCATGCACCAACGCACCTCTGTGTATGTGGACTGCTGCCAGTGCCAGCGTTCGACGACCGCAGGTCAAATACACCGCATGTTCATACCCAGAGGTGATTTAAACCCGTAAACCGCCCAACAGAGCGTAGTTTCACCATATATCAGCATTATCCTTAATTTATGTGCATGAGTATTTCCCTTCCTCTGGCAACATTTTCATCTCGGAGTAGCACTTGTAACCTATGTCCTCAGTTATGTGCTAGATCTATTCCAATCTCCGTCTTCCTCTACAGCTCTTGCTCTCTATAGTCATTCCTTAATGCCTCAACTATTGTTCTATCATTCCCTCCCTTTTCCTTGTCAGTGTTTTCCACATACTTCTGTCCTCTCCGATTCCACGCAGAGCCTCCTCATTCCTTGCCTTATCAGTCCATCTAATTTGCAACATTCTCCTGTAGCACCACATCTCAAATGCTTAGATTTTCTTCAATTCCAATTTTCCCGCAGTGTACCATACTAAGCTGTGCTCCACACGTACATTCTTAGAAATATCTTCCTCAAGTTAAGACCTATGTTTGATAACAGTGCACTTCTCTTGGACAGGAATGCACTTTTTTCCCGTACTTGTCTGATTTTTATGTCTCCATGCTCCGACCGTCATTGGTTACTTTCCTTTCTAGGTAGCAGAATGCTTTAACTTTGTCTACTTCGTGATCCCTAATTTTGATGTTAAGCTTCTCTTTGTTCTCATTTCTGCTACTTCATTACTTTCGTCTTTCTTCGAGTTACTCTCAATCCATATTCTCTCCTCATTAGTCTTTCCAATCGTTTCAGCTTAGAAAGTAATTCTTCTTCACTTTCACTGACAATAGCAGTGTTATCAGCGGATCTTATCGTTGATATCTTGCTTGTTTAAGCTCACCCTCGAACCTTTTTTTTAATTTCCGTATTGCTTCTTCGACGTATATACTGAAGAATAGGGTGGAAGATTACATCCCTGTCTTACACCTTTCTCCATCCGAGCCCTTGGTTCTTGGTCTATTCCCTCGTGGCTATTGTACATCTTGTGTACTACCCGTCTTTCCCCACATCTTACAAATATTTTCCCCAGAGTTTCGCACATCTTGCACCATTTGACACTGTCGAACACTTTCTCCAGGCCGACAAATACAATGAACGTGTCTTGATTTTTCTTTAGTCTTTCTTTCATTATTAGCCGCAGCGTCAGAACGGCCTCTCCTATGCCTCTACCTTTCCTAATGCCAGACTGATCGTCATCTAACACATCCTCAACTATCTTTCCTATTCTTCTGTATAGTATTCGTGTCGGCAACCTGGATGCATGAGCTGTTAAGCTGATTGTGCGATAATTATCGCACTTGTCAGCGCTTACAGTCTTCGGAATTGTGTGGATGGTATTTTTCTTAAAGTCAGATGGTATGTCGCCAGACTCTCATACATGCTACACTGCAACGTTAATTGCCGTTTTGTTGTTACTTCCCCCAGTGATTTTAGAAATTCCGATGGAATATTATCTATCCCTTCTGCCTTATTTGATCATAAATGGTACTACGCTCTTTTAAATTCTGACTGTAGTTCTGGAGCCCCTATTTCTTCCGTGTCGAATCTTTTTTCTTCTTCCGTCAAGTCATTTGACATGTCTTCGTGCTCGTAGAGGCCTTCAATGCACTCTTCTCGCCCATCCACACTCTTCTCTGCATTTAACAGTGGAATTCCCATTGACTCTTAATGTTACCGCCCCTGCTTTTAATTTCAGCGAAGGTTGTTTTGACGCTGAGTCTGTCCTTCCCACAAACATTTCTTTTTCGATTTGTTCACTTTTTCATGGAGCCATTTAAACTTAGCTTCCCTGCACTTCCCATTTATTTCGTTGCTTCGTGACCTGTATTTTTGTATTCCTGAATTTCCCTGTACAGTTGCGTACGTCGTTCTTTCATCGACCATCTGAAGGTTCTCGTTTGTTATCCATGATTTCTTTGTAGTTATCTTCCTTGTTTCTACTGTTTTCATTTCAGCTTGTGTGACTGCCCTTTTTAGAGAGGTCAATTTCTCTTCAGCTGAACTGCCTACTGAGCTATCCTTTATTTCAGTATCTATAGCTTCACAGGACCACAAATGTATCTCTTCATTCCTTAGTACTTACGTATCGCATTTCCGTGCCCTTGATTCTTGCTGACTAGTGTGTTAAACTTTATCCTACTTTTCGTCATCATTAAACTGTGACCTGAGTCTAAATCTACTCATGTGTACACCTTGCAATCCAATATCTGATACCGCAATCTCTGCCAGACAACGATGTAATCTAAATGGTATCGTCACGACTTTTCCATCTGTACCTTCCCTCCTGTGATTCTTGAGCAGAGTATTCGCTATTACCAGCTGAAATTTATTGTAGATTTCTCGTTCCTACTACCAAGCCCATATTTCCCCTAATCCTTTCGTCTACGCCCTCCCCTAAAACCGCAATGAAATATCCTTAACCAATATGTTCCCATGTCCCTTTACATACTGAATTATCCGTTCAATATCTCATAAGCTTTCTCAGTCTCTTCATCCTCTGCTTGCGTTGTCAGCTGTTACACCTAAGCTGTTGCTGTCGGGGTTGGTTTCTGTCGAGTCTGATGAGAACAGTCCTATCGCTGAACTGTTCACAGTCACTCACTTTCTGCACTACCCTGCTGTACATGAAGATTCCTATTCTTGTATAACATTTTATGCTGCTGTTGATGTTCCCCTGTACTGATCTGACCAGAAATCCTTGTCTCATTTCCACTTTACTAATCCCCCACTATGTAGTTTGAGCTTAGCATTTCTCGTTTCAGATTTTATAGCTTTTACGACCACTTCGGATATTTCATGTCCCGACAAACAGAACGTTCTCCGTTCGTCGTTATTGAATCTTTTTCTCATGATCATCTTCCACTCGGCAATTCCCGCCCTGATATCCGAAAGGGTGATTAGTCCGGTGTCTTTTGCCAATGGAGAGATCATGATGACACTTTTTAAATTACAGGTCACATTGTGTGTCTTTAACTCAGTCGATCCTATTGCCTTCTGCATCTTCATACCGGTGATCATTTCCGATTGGTATTCCTTTAGGCTCAGTTTCCTACCTATAGGGCAAGAAAGTGTCCTGAACCTCTTCTCGCTCTTTCGACCTCTTTGACAAGGCCATTGGCAGGAGATGGGTGACTTCTTGTTCCGGATGCCATTGATGGTGATTTTTATTCAAAATGTATGCAGTGATGAGTTACGAACTCTGGACTGATCACGTTTTGATTACTAGTCAAAGAGCTAACCGTAGACCATGGGTGCCTATCCCATATTCGATTTTGAATCTTTCATTGGAGTCCAAAATTCGAGATCCGGTAACTAAAGTGATCTAGTGACTACAACGGCAGAGGTCCTCTTCATAAAAGTCGAAGTTTATTAATACGCAGCGTTTTTGCTGGTTTTTCTTGACGATTTTTACTAATTCGCATCGTTATTCTACGCACCAACCTAGTTGATACTCACGAATTTCACTACCTATGACGAACTCTTCCGACACTGTAATTAACTTAAGGGGCTCCGGAAAGGCTCAAAATCATGAAAAGTTCAGTTTTTAATTTTTTGCGTTTTCAGAATCTGCAGACTATTACCTTTTAATAGATATATAATTTATTCAATTCCGAAGACTACAACTATTTTAAAATTATTTTGAAATGTGTTCTACATGGGCGTGACCCACTGTGGAGCTGTTAAACTGCTGTCAAATGGTATTATTGTTAACGTCCGTGTTCATCAGGTATATTTTAGTGATGTGAGGTAAAGTATGTGTTGTGGCTAACCTGTGATGGTTCAATATATATCGCTGGTGTGATTGTCGATTGTTTCATGTTTATTTACTCTGTCGTTATCTCGAAAATATTCGTAATTAATTCTGTTTCTTGAGTCTCTGTTTTGTTGAAGTATAATAATGAGTAAAAGTAAAGTTGCTGTTGCGACTTTCAATGATGGCAACATTGTAAGGTGCAAGGTATTTAGAAATATGGGAATGAAGATAGGTTCTAACATGGTACGAGCGATGCTTGCTTTAGACAAGGAACGCCTTCGGGCTGCAGACGGGGCTGTAAAGAGTCTAGAAATACAAGCAAGAGTATACAGGAGGGGGAACAAGAGGAAGCTGGCGGAGGAGTTTGCAGAGGATGAAGATAATCCATCCTATGGACCTGGAATGCACTAAAAATTTAATCCAATCTTTGTCGCTCGATTCCCAAAACTTTTATTTTCTCATACTAATTACATGTTTTCTAAGGATCTTCCAAACATATTTGTTTCACACTTTCAGTAAATGCTACACAGTAACTTCTGCATAATTTAACACAGCCTTTTTCCAAAAAAACTGTATATTTTTGAATATAAAAAAATGCAAAAAAATGTTGTGAATTTTCATTACAATTGAAAAAAAATCATCTTTAATAGCTGAACTAAAATTTTGTAAAATCCCTGTGTTAAGTTGTAGCCTATATTCCAATAAATAATCTGTAAAAAGTTCAACTTCCTACCGCAAATACTTTGTGAGGAAAGATGTAATTTATAAGCGTTATTTTAACATTGCAAGTATAGGGTGTTCCGGAGCCCCTTAAACACGTAGCGCGGGGTCTGTAGACCAATGCAGGAATGAGCGAACTAGTAAGAGGCAGCTTTCCGGTGGAAGATGGCGACCCGGCGCCATCGGCTGACACTCGGTGGCCGCCACGTAAAATGCGTCGGTCAGGCGGCAGCCAGCTTGTCCAGCAGGTCTTGCCAGCCGATAACGAACAAATCAGGGCCCGTCTGATATCGACAGCACGGCGCCGGCGTCGACCATACTGCGTGGCTCCAGACGGTAGAGGGTTACGGAGGAGCGCCGTTGGACGCTACGGCCGGCGTTGCAAACGCTCTGTATCTCTGACCGCAAGCACACCTCACAAACAATCCGCGTAGTGTTATTTACCGACAATGCTCTCCAAGATACTCGACATAAGCGTTCTCTTAAGGAATGCTGCATAGTGAAGATTACCCGGCACTTTATGAGGTTATTGTTTAATGACATTGCACGAATCTTGATTGGTGTATATATCAGATCTCTGTTCTAAGTGACTGAGTCATTTGCACTGTGAGAATTACATGTTTCATAGATGCTATCCATCATAAATGTTTTGTTGTGGAGGGAGTCAGTTGTGGAGGACACATTTGCACCCTCCACATTCAGGTCACATGCTTTTTAACGACTACTCGGATCCACATTTTTTTAACGCAGCATTCAGATGTGCGAGCACTTCCTGAGGAAACGGCGAGTGGTCAAAAGGAGAGAGTGGACGATCTCAAATGCTGTACACAAATTGGACGAACAAACCAAGAACGATTCGAAATATGAAAGGAAGTTCTGATACAATTAAATTTTCCTTTAGACATTTGAGTCTCATCTTCATTGCGATAATGATGTAAGCTGAAGAGATGAATTAGAATTTGTGCCAAGGCCAGGACTTGAAGCCGCTGCTCTTTGTTTCCTACGAAGATGTGCTAATCATAGCTGCATGGACTCCTCTAAAACTATTCCCTCCCTAAAACAAATTTCAATTATAACTTCAATTCAAAGAAGGAAAAAATTAGCTGAGGTCGTGAACAATAGTTTGTGTTAGGGAGGTAATCCATGCAGGTCTGTTTACTATATTACTATGGTGGCGTAATGATTAGAGCACCTCCATTATAAGCAAGGAGACACGGGTTCAAGTCTCGGCTGTCGCACGAATTTTAATTCATTTCAAAAAATGGTTCAAATGGCTCTGAGTACTATGGGACTTAACATCGTAGGTCATCAGTCCCCTAGAACTTAGAACTACTTAAACCTAGGACAAAACCTAAGGACAGCACACAACACCCAGTCATCACGAGGCAGAGAAAATCCCTGACCCGCCGGGAGTCGAACCCGGGAAGCGAGAACGCTACCGCACAACCACGAGCTGCGGACTTTAATTCATTTCCTCAGCTTCCATCAATATCGCAGTGAAGGCAAGAATGAAACCTCAGTAGCAAATCGAGAGAAATAGCCAAAGTCAAGTGAAATCAAGCGAGTAACTGTGTTCGAAAAGTAAGGGCTGCCATTGGAAAGCTTCCGATGCATGTACAACAGAACCGCACGAGGAAAGTGCGCCGCAGCGTGTCTCGTCAGCTGGCACCAAGACCACGTCAGCCATGATGCGGCCACGAAACTTCTGGTTCATTCATCTCAACATGGATGTGCTACTCTGGCGACAATACTGAACAGAGTAACATCTATTTTTGGTCCACTTGGTCGTAAATGCCTACGGCTGTATCGCACTATTAGGAACCTGTAGAGTTGTAAAACTACCACAGGCTGCCGTAGAACATCGCAAGTAAGTAGAGACTACGGTAATTCACCTAGTAACTTTGATCATTTAAGGTCGTATCAGCACTAGCTCGTATTTTTGGTGTGTTGCATACTAATCGGGCGTTACGTCATAACAATCGCTTTTTTTTGGCGTATGCAATAAGTGTCCTACTACATTCCACTAAAACCGAAGATGGTGAGCTGTCTAGAAACTGTATGAGCATATACAGGGTGAGTCGCATTAGACGTATCACCCCCATTATTCCGGGGGTGATTGCACGTATCGACAAGCGGTGTTCGGCGAATCATAGCCGACTACGGGGCACATACTTTGGTACATGCACAAAAATCGAAACGTTTATATTGACCGAGATAATGAGGCAAGTACATGTTTTTGAAACGGGAAACTATACTTTTCTTACCATCATTCGGACGCTCTGGAAAAGACGCGTATAGTGAGGTGGTCGCTCATGTCGGCACCAATGATGTGTGTCGCTATAGATCGGAGGAAATCCTCTCTGGCTTCCGGCGGCTATCGGATTTGGTGAAGACTGCCAGTCTCGCTAGCGGAATGAAAGCAGAGCTCACCATCTGCAGCATCGTCGACAGGACTGACTGCGGACCTTTGGTACAGAGCCGAGTGGAGGGTCTGAATCAGAGGCTGAGACGGTTCTGCGACCTTGTGGGCTGCAGATTCATCGACTTGCGCTATAGGGTGGTGGGGTTTCGGGTTCCGCTGGATAGGTCAGGAGTCCACTACACGCAACAAGCGGCTACACGGGTAGCAGGGGTTGTGTGGCGTGGGCTGGGCGGTTTTTTAGGTTAGATGGCCTCGGGCAAGTACAGAAAGGGCAACAGCCTCAACGGGTGCGGGGCAAAGTCAGGACAAGCGGGGACCAAGCAGCAATCGGTATTGTAGTTGTAAACTGTCGAAGCTGCGTTGGTAAAGTACCGGAACTTCAAGCGCTGATAGAAAGCACTGAAGCTGAAATCGTTATAGGTACGTTTATATTGACCGAGCCGAAGCCAGAGATACATACTGCCGAAATTTTTACAAAGGTACAGACGGTGTTTAGAAAGGATAGATTGCATGCAACCGGTGGTGGAGTGTTCGTCGCTGTTAGTAGTAGTTTATCCTGTAGTGAAGTAGAAGTGGATAGTTCCTGTGAATTATTATGGGTGGAGGTTACACTCAGCAACCGAGCTAGGTTAATAATTGGCTCCTTTTACCGACCCCCCGACTCAGCAGCATTAGTGGCAGAACAACTGAGAGAAAATTTGGAATACATTTCACATAAATTTTCTCAGCATGTTATAGTCTTAGGTGGAGATTTCAATTTACCAGATATAGACTGGGACACTCAGATGTTTAGGACGGGTGGTAGGGACAGAGCATCGAGTGACATTATACTGAGTGCACTATCCGAAAATTACCTCGAGCAATTAAACAGAGAACCGACTCGTGGAGATAACATCTTGGACCTACTGGTAAGAAACAGACCCGAACTTTTCGACTCTGTAAGTGCAGAACAGGGAATCAGTGATCATAAGGCCGTTGCAGCATCCCTGAATTTGGAAGTTAATAGGAATATAAAAAAAGGGCGGAAGGTTTATCTGTTTAGCAAGAGTAATAGAAGGCAGATTTCAGACTACCTAACAGATCAAAACGAAAATTTCTGTTCCGACACTGACAATGTTGAGTGTTTATGGAAAAAGTTCAAGGCAATCGTAAAATGCGTTTTAGACAGGTACGTGCCGAGTAAAACTGTGAGGGACGGGAAAAACCCACCGTGGTACAACAACAAAGTTAGGAAACTACTGCGAAAGCAAAGAGAGCTTCACTGCAAGTTTAAACGCAGCCAAAACCTCTCAGACAAACAGAAGCTAAACGATGTCAAAGTTAGCGTAAGGAGGGCTATGCGTGAAGCGTTCGGTGAATTCGAAAGTAAAATTCTATGTACCGACTTGACAGAAAATCCTAGGAAGTTCTGGTCTTACGTTAAATCAGTAAGTGGATCGAAACAGCATATCCAGACACTCCGGGATGATGATGGCACTGAAACAGAGGATGACACGCGTAAAGCTGAAATACTAAACACCTTTTTCCAAAGCTGTTTCACAGAGGAAGACCGCACTGCAGTTCCTTCTCTAAATCCTCGCACAAACGAAAAAATGGCTGACATCGAAATAAGTGTCCAAGGAATACAAAAGCAACTGGAATCACTCAACAGAGGAAAGTCCACTGGACCTGACGGGATACCAATTCGATTCTACACAGAGTACGCGAAAGAACTTGCCCCCCTTCTAACAGCCGTGTACCGCAAGTCTCTAGAGGAACGGAAGGTTCCAAATGATTGGAAAAGAGCACAGGTAGTCCCAGTCTTCAAGAAGGGTCGTCGAGCAGATGCGCAAAACTATAGACCTATATCTCTGACGTCGATCTGTTGTAGAATTTTAGAACATGTTTTTTGCTCGAATATCTTGTCGTTTTTGGAAACTCAGAATCTACTATGTAGGAATCAACATGGATTCCGGAAACAGCGATCGTGTGAGACCCAACTCGCTTTATTTGTTCATGAGACCCAGAAAATATTAGATACAGGCTCCCAGGTAGATGCTATTTTTCTTGACTTCCGGAAGGCGTTCGATACAGTTCCGCACTGTCGCCTGATAAACAAAGTAAGAGCTGTGTGGCTGGATTGAAGAGATTTTAGCAAACAGAACGCAGCATGTTGTTATCAACGGAGAGACGTCTACAGACGTTAAAGTAACCTCTGGTGTGCCACAGGGGAGTGTTATGGGACCATTGCTTTTCACAATATATATAAATGACCTAGTAGATAGTGTCGGAAGTTCCATGCGGCTTTTCGCGGATGATGTTGTAATATACAGAGAAGTTGCAGCATTAGAAAATTGTAGCGAAATGCAGGAAGATCTGCAGCGGATAGGCACTTGGTGCAGGGAGTGGCAACTGACCCTTAACATAGACAAATGTAATGTATTGCGAATACATAGAAAGAAGGATCCTTTATTGTATGATTATATGATAGCGGAACAAACACTGGTAGCAGTTACTTCTGTAAAATATCTGGGAGTATGCGTGCGGAACGATTTGAAGTGGAATGATCATATAAAATTAATTGTTGGTAAGGCGGGTACCAGGTTGAGATTCATTGGGAGAGTCCTTAGAAAATGCAGTCCATCAACAAAGGAGGTGGCTTACAAAACACTCGTTCGACCTATACTTGAGTATTGCTCATCAGTGTGGGATCCGTACCAGATCGGGTTGACAGAGGAGATAGCGAAGATTCAAAGAAGAGCGGCGCGTTTCGTCACAGGGTTATTTGGTAACCGTGATAGCGTTACGGAGATGTTTAACAAACTCAAGTGGCGGACTCTGCAAGAGAGGCGCTCTGCTTCGCGGTGTAGCTTGCTCGCCAGGTTTCGAGAGGGTGCGTTTCTGGATGAGGTATCGAATATATTGCTTCCCCCTACTTATACCTCCCGAGGAGATCACGAATGTAAAATTAGAGAGATTAGAGCGCGCACAGAGGCTTTCAGACAGTCGTTCTTCCCGCGAACCATACGCGACTGGAACAGGAAAGGGAGGTAATGACAGTGGCACGTAAAGTGCCCTCCGCCACACACCGTTGGGTGGCTTGCGGAGTATAAATGTAGATGTAGATGTAGATGTAGATGTAGATGTAACGCATGTTGCTTTTGTGATTAAAACTACGCTTAAAAGACGCTGGGAAATATTGTAGGATTGGAGGTCGAGGCTGTCTGAAGCGGCTGCAGACTGTAAACACGCCTCGCGCGACCCGCAGGCCGAGTTGCCGTGCTCCATGCAGCTTGCACGGCCTACGCTACGAAGGCAGATCCTCATCCGCCCTCTTTTAAGCAAATTTGAATCACAACAGCAACATGGACTATACGCGTCTTTTCCAGAGCGTCCGAATGATGGTAAAAAAAATTATAGCGTCCCATTTAAAAAAACATGTGCTTGCATCATTATCTCGGTCCATATAAACGTTGTGATTATTGTGGATGTACCACGTATGTGCCCCATGGTCCGATATGATTCGCCGAAAACCGCATGCCGATACGTGCAATCGCCCCCGGAAAAAAGGTGGTGTTACGTCTTATGCGACTCACCCTGTATAGACTATAGAGGGCCAGGTAACATATGGAACATTTCTGCTCTACGTAGTTATCCTATGGTCTCTTACTTACAAGTAAATAGTCAATAGTAAATCGTCAATGTTTAAGTCAGGTTTCAGAATTTATTAATTTTAATATGAAACAGCAAAAAGCAATAGTTTAGCACATAAGCTCAAGAAAACGCAATTTCCTCAAAAAAAAAAAAAAAAAAGGATAGAGAGGCAAAGGAAACAAAGAAAAATGTATCAGACACAGCTTCAATGGTTGGTCGATCTTATGTGAAACATGTTTCTGTTGATCATAAGAAACTTTCGCTTTTATCAGTAATAACAGGAAACTCCTGCCTTTGATCATGATGAAGAACGTTCTATTGAGTACGAAATAACAATAAAACCGCACAATTTGCGTTGCTAAACTGATTGTTATTGCTTGTATAATGCAATTTATATTCTGTAAGGATATAAAATATAGAATGGTGCTACACTGATTGAAGTGTGCCACTCAATGATGTGCACGTACAAACAACCAAACAAACAAAAAGCAAAAAGAAGTCGCCAGCTCCCTGTTTCTCTCTTACATATTCATTTATGTTTCTTTCCCTACCAATGCTATCAATAGTGCCGGTTCAAAATGAAAAATTAAAGTTCTCGTTTTTCCCGCGCGCCGTTCGAGGGTGGAACTGTAGAGAAACATATTGGAGGTGGTTCATTGAACATTCTGCTAGGTACTTTATTGTGAGTAGCAGAGTAATCACGTGGATGTAGATGTAAATGAAGTCTAGTTACGTTATTCAGCAAAAAGCCTGAAACGTAGTGAATTGAAGATTAATTGAAAGCAAAAACCAATTATTAACTTTATTGTAGTTATTTTTGGGGTTGGATTGTTTGGGGAAGGAGACCAAACTGCGAGGTCATCGGTCTCATCGGATTAGGGAAGGATGGGGAAGGAAGTCAGCCGTGTACCGTCAAAGAAACCATCCCGGCATTTGCCTGGAGCGATTTAGGGAAATCACGGAAAACCTAGATCAGGATGGCGGGACGGGGGATTGAACCGTTGTCCTCCCGAATGCGAGTCCAGTGTCTAACCACTGCGCCAGCTCGCTCGGTCTCTAGTTATTTTTCTTTAAGCTACTGTGTGCAGTGGATATATTTGTTGTGAATTTACCGGGATCTGAGACAAGACGCATGAAGAATTTCGTCAGTATAAAAACCTCCCAAACTATTCACTTGCTTAGTTAGTGAAATATTCACAATAATAAGTGTGTTGTTCCAAAAGAATTATGTGGGGCATCAATACTTCGTTTATCAAAATCTACGAAATGAATCAGGTTGCAATAATTTTACCCTACTTTACTATGGTTATATACACCGTACTCAAATGCAGGCTTCTTTGTACGTTTATGTATATTACTACTGGCTGAAAACTGTTGTTAGTTTGTGTTTCTAAGGTTATTTGTTTAATCCAGTGTGGTTGTCGGAACTGGAGCATTACTAAATTCTAACAAATAACTGAGAAGAGGTTTTCTAGTTACATCTCAAGTAATGAATTATATTCAGCGTACTGAATATAATTCTGTTTTGTTCTCATGAGTGCACTGACGGAACTGGAAAATTTTACGTCATGAAGCAGTAATCCGATGTTTATCAAAATTTGCAGAGGTTTTCATCACATTACAGGAATGAACTTTTATCCTATTTGGAACACAGGTTCATCATCAACATCATATGAGATGTGACTTCCATGGGCACGATTACACCCTTATATTCTTTAGGGTATGGAATCACACAGGATCCGAATGTCATTTCCAGTAATTTAATGTTCTGCCTGAAACACATGCTGGCTCGGTCTCTGAAGACTGCTACGTGGAGCCTAGTGTGAAACTATACACTTTCCCGTCGCTTACCAGACATGCCATATGGCTGACAAACCGGATGACTGAGCGTTTATGAATTGCCTTGTGCTGACTCAACATTATCCTCCTGCAATATACCATTTGGTACAATGGTCATTAAGTGGCAAGTATTTATTCTCCCTTGGTACAATGGTCATTAAGTGGCAAGTATTTATTCTCCCTTCACCAAGTATTAGATCAGTCCTTCTGCAATATCCAGTAGCTTCTTAAACCCTTTTTTCAGGATTTGAAGAAGTATGAGTCTCGAAGATCGCTGCTTTCTGTGTTCGTTGTCCGGGTTGTCTATGAGCAACCTGGCAACCACTCGACGTCGCAAAAAGAAACAGGACTGATCGTTTGTCACCACAGAACGCCACCCTGTGGCCCAGTTGACTCTGGATCTATACAATGTAGAATTCTCTGGTATGTGTTAAAGAGTCAGCGATCAGTAACGCTGTGGAACTCAAAATCTCAACCCAGTTTCAGGTAGTCTGCACCCTACGGTTCGCGGTGACACTGCTTGCCACCTCTTGCCGGATTTCAACTATTGTCATCTGTTTATTCATGAGAGGTAGTCGAACAAAGCTACAACGTACATGGTGCCTCCCTCCTGGAAGGTACCATGCTCCCTCTTCGTGCCATGCTGTTGTTCTGAGTCTCTTACCCATCCACTTTTGCAGGCTTTGCACTGCATTGCAGCCACTGGAATGTGCTGTCTTTTGGTACGATACTCCCGTTTTTCTCACGCCAATGGTTTAGCCTTTCTTAACCCTAGGATGCATGGTGCCGAAAACACACATCAATGCATATGCAGGGCCTCCAAGGTGTAAGGAAGCAGCCTACTCACGCCTTATAAAATTCTCATCAGTCTTTCCATTGTGTACCAGCCTAGTCCGCTGTAACTAGCTCTGACGTCATAAATGTTGCGCAATACTTTAAAAATCAAGTAAATAACCTGAAACGTTTCTAGCATGTCAGGAGTAATACTAAATCAATATGTGTTGAATGTCAGTTCAATAACTTTAACCATTTTTGAAATTTGGACGTTTTTCTGTAAAAATCATGGGCGCCACAGAAATGAGCTAGAGACTTAAAAATTTATATTTAGATTTCTTTTTCACAATAATTTAGTAGAAACAGTCTTCTGGATCTCACAAACTAAGACTTTAGTTGAAATTCAATATTTTTTGGTTTCTGTCTTAAAAATTAAGGAAGCAAGATAGATTAAGTAGGCTAATAAATAAGGCTAGGATGTTTAAATTTAAGTAGAATGGAGATCCGCTATAATCATAAAGATGTGAGAAGTTTCAACTCAATAACTATATAACTATAGCGATAGCGTATCTCCAAAGGGCAAGTTCAGAGCTCGTCTACTTTATGTAGTGTAATTAAATTAATTCTCTCGCCCGAAATATTTTACTTAGCCACGTCAGACTGTTATTATGATTACTTACCTGTGTGCTGAATGCACATTTAAATTGAGAGCTTCATCGGCCATCAGCAAAGGAAGCGATGATTTATTCAATAACTTAAAGTGATGCATTACTAGCCCAGCGGCTAGTCGGGAGAGCGGACTTGATCAGGCATTCCCTTAGCCGTCCGCACCGCGGCTTTATATATAAGAACGCTGCGTGAGAGAGTAAGGCACCAGTTCTCTCCAGACGCTGATTAGCACACCACCTGTGTCGGGAGTCGCGTCGCGTTGGTATCATTGCTGTAAACAGCCTCGGACGCCGTATTGAGTTACTCGGGATACGCGTAACCCTGAAATCATTTTCGAGTGACGTGTTAATTCTGGGATGACTTTAATGATCTATCTCCAGTTTGCGTATGTCGTATTTTCACGTGCCGTCGCGGGACAGACATTCTACCATTATTTAGCATGGCGTTTGATGAGCATATTCATCACATTATGGCGAGCATTCACTTCAACTTTTAATTTGGACAGTTATAGTTGCATCAGCGCATTAGACTCTGCACTGCTCTGTTAGTCAGATTGTGTGGATTCCTTTTTTTCATCTGTGACTTTCAGAATATAGCGAACGTTTTTACAGGATCGTTTTTAATTATGAATCCCAGACAATCTCCTAATTCCTTAGAGCTTTAAGCTGTAGCTATAAGTGTATTTCTCAGATGAAGTGGGCACTAGGAATTCTAATTACAGGCTTCACGTTTTGCTAATCACTTTCTGGTTGCCAATATTGTAGTTAGAGAGCCAGTGTTGAGAACGGCAAAAGACAGCATACATAATACAAATCAGTTTAAATGACAATTAATTCCACCCGCCACCCCACATATGGTTAAACGGCAGGGAAATGTATCTTTTCTGCAGTTACATTACAATTCTACATTTCAATTAACAACAATTATTCAACCCGCCGCCCCACAAAGACCCTGCCCTAATTTAAAATTTTCCTCTTTTCATACAATCATTCTTTGGAGTGAAATTTATTTCTGTCAAATTTACTGTCAGAGTGAAAGATTCCTAAGATACAGTAACAGGATCTGGTGGGCCTGATTAACATTTTATTAATTTTTTAAGAAAAGTGAATTTTTATTAATTACATCCATTTACACACAACATATACAAATAATACATAAGGCCAGAAATCTGTCGACGCATCAAGCTTGGCTGGCAAGCATTTGGGAAGAATTCAAAAGTATTCAGATCAAAAATGCCAGTAAATCTGAAGAAAGCAGTATTTCATCAATACATTCTTCCTGTGATGACGTACGGCTGCGAGACATGGACACTGAACTCATTCACAAAAGGGAAACATAGGACAGACAGAGAGCCATGGAGAGATCAATGCTGAGCTATACAAGAAAGGACAGGAAAAGGGCAGATGACATCCGGTCTGTGACAAAGGTTAATGACATCTTAGAGAGAGTAGGTTCCTTGAAATGGCAGTGGGCTGGCCACGTCGCAAGAAGAAAAGACAACAGGTGGACGAAGCTAGTACTGTAGTGGAGTCCGAGAGAGCACCGGAGGCCTAGAGGAAGACCACCAGACAGATGGGACAAAGACATCAAGAAGATCGCTGGTAACACCTGGCAGAGAACAGCCCAAGACCGTCCTACTTGGAGAAGACTTCTGAAAGCCTACCTGAGTCCATGACTCGAAGAGGCCACATCATCTAATGATTGAATCGGATGATGATGATGATGATGATACAAATAATTTTATTAATTCACTTATAAGCTGCAGTTTACATTTTATAACATTTATTACAACCAATTTCTTCAGTTAAAACATACTCATTATTCACAATATTATGTATATAGGCAATATTTTGACAAAAAGTTATTATTCATTGTTCACATAAAATTGCATTTTTCTTAGTTTTCAACATGTGACAAACAAGAAGCACAAAGAACGCCACTATATTCCTTACAAATGTTGGTTTTACACTTAATGCATGTCATAGCACTTTTCCTGTTTTTATTATATGGACAATAATTGCATCTTCTTCTTTTTCCTGAAACAGGTGGTTGGTTCGGCAATATGACATCTTTTTGAACACCACATCTTTGCATGGCATCAACGATTTTCTTTGGAAGATTAGGGATTTGAATACGAAGTTCCATTAGTGGTCTTACCATTTCCTCTGATAAATCGCTTAGGAACAAATGCCTTTTATCACTTCTTCCTCTATGGTATGTCAGATGTTGGGCGGAAAATAAAATTTCACTGTTCACTGCTGCGATGTCCATCATAGTCATCCATAATGCAAATGGCCTTCTTCATGTTTGTCTCTTGCAAGTGTAATAACGAATTTTCTGGTCCATCTACTCGATCCTTCGAAGAGTTATAGACCTTTATTATATCTGGTTTCTTTTTTGCATGAGTTTCATCAACGTTTCTGTCGTGATGCATTGTGCTAATGAGAACTACAGCCTTTTTCTTTTTGGGAACATAACTCACCGTTGTAATCTCACCTATAAATGCAAACAAAGAGGAAGGAATCGCTCTTGAAGCAGATGGTTTCATCTCATTAGGAATTTCTGGTTTATTTTGTTTGATTGTTCCCACCACTGTAATTTGCGTCTGAAGCATCTCTTCTGCCAGCTGCACACTAGTAAAGAATTTGTCAACAGTAATATTTCTTGATCATCCTTCAATGCTTTTGGCAAGATCTTTCACCACATTCAATCCAAGATTTTTCTGAACAGGTTCATGGGGCTTCCTTCGCGTGGAAACAATTCCGTCTAAAGCATATGCAGATGTAGCACCACATAACCAAAATATTTTTATGCCATACTTGGCTGGTTTAGAGGGAATATACTGGATGAAGCTGCATCTTCCACGGAATGGGACTAGCTGTTCGTCAACTGTGAGCGTATCATTGGGAATCATTCTATTTCTACGCTTGTCCAGAAACAGTACCCGTACATAGCGAACAGCTGCAAGTTTGTCAACTGCAGATCGAGCTTCACGGGTACGCCTGTCATTAAATATAATCATTATCCTTATATCCTTGAATCTATTTACTGACATGGTGGCCTTATATGCAGAATTTCCCTTTTCATCCAAGAATAATTCTCTAATAGGGACATCCGAACTCTTGTCAACACCAGAAAGCAGGAAAAGATCAAGAAAACCTTCCATTTCAGCAAGCGAAACGTTTTTCCACGTTTTACCACGTAAAGCAGCCACTCTTCTGCCTTCAATACTTGTGCAGCTGATGATTTCCTCTAGTATTTTCTTGGAGATGGAATAGTCCCAGGCATCCTTATGTTTACATGTTTCCAAACAACGGGCTGGACCAGGTGCCTTCTTTACGATATCACGGACAGGCGTACGAAAAGTTGCAGGAGGATCTAATTTCCAAATCGTTCCATCCCGACTAATGTATGTGTGGTCTTCTATACCTTTTTGTGGTGGTTCTTCATTTTCAGACTCTGATGAAGTAATATTACCAGAAGGACTGTCATCTGCCTCAATATTCACATCTGCTGGTTCATTGCCTGATTCTTCACTTCTTGCATCTTCAAAAATATTTCCTTTCTCGCAAGAATCATCTTCTTCAAACCACTGAGCCACAATACTTTGAAAATTAGTTGCATTTGCACATACTGACACTCTTGCTTTGCGTGTCGAAGCCGTAGCAAAAGGCGTGTCTCTCGAACAGCAGCTTGTGCAGCACTAAAAGAGTCATACTCGTAACAATATGGGCCTTGCAGCAACAAACAAACTCTAGTAACAATGAGGCTGACAAGAGCAGAATATGATAACAATACTAGGCAATAACAAAACATTTGATAGCAAAAAGGTCTTCGGGTTTGCTGCAGGATCCTAAAATCAAATTGAGTCAAGTTGATTTGAGGATCCGGCAGCAAACCCGAAGGGATTTTCGTGACTTATTACGCCGGGAAAGCCTACGTAATCACAAAAAGATCAATAATCCACCGACATCGCCAATATGTGAAAGTAGTGTGTATTATTTTTTAGTTATACTATTACTACTACAGCTACTGCTGCTGTTGGCACTCCTGTTGCTGTAAATACCACTACAGTTATTGTTGGATTAATAACTGCTCCCAAACAAATGTTGAAGACAATATAGGCTAAAGAACATTTATAAATGTGTGAGGGCTTCCGAAGCCCTGCTTATGCATTCATGGTGTATGGGTAAACGTATTGAATTAAGAAAAAAACTTAAAAAGGTATCTCGTTCAGACTTGATAGAAGGAATGTCACAGTGTTAGTGAAAGAGTACTGGAAAGTAGTTTGAAATCAAACAAAAAATTACAGAATTTTTTAAGAAAATGAAGACATGCAAGGGCCTCGGAGGCCGTATATATGCATCCTAGGTTTAATGCCAGTAAGATGGCGATAAGCTGCACGTGTACGTACTGTTGGCATGATGTGTTACGATTTCCATCTAAAACGGTTCAGTAACGTTAGGTCACAGCATTAGCCACTACGTAGACGAGAGCTGGGCAATGCTGCCTTGGCTAGCGAAGTGGCTGTTGGACTCCTGGTGACTGTGAAGTACTGGCACAACGTGGGAAATTCCTTAACGTAATCTCCCTGGAGGTCCGTCAATCCATGGCGCTCCTGAGAATTACATCTTTCTTTGTGGATATTAGTTACACTGAAGTAAAGCAATGGTCAGTTTGTATATTTATTGTGGAGAGGAAATGTGACTTATACGTGTTTTTAATGAAATTATGACGAAAGTGTCGTATCTTCATTCCACAATCCTACTTTAATTACAGAAATCTTGGTCATGCTACAAGAGGCTATACACCTTTTGTGTAATGTTGTAAATGCTGGCTAAGTGGCCACCTTTTGGTGGTTGTCTTGCTACTTTGTGTAGGTGTAAAACGTATAAGTAGCGACCGAAAGAAGTGCTCCGTGGCGATACTTGCAGCAAGTCCTTACAGCAGTGACCTACTAGCAACAAATAAAGAAAGAGCAGAAACAAAAAGAAATTAAAAAGCAGGGAAAACGGAAAGGAGCGAGAGAGAGAAAAGGCAAAAAAATTCTGCGAAGAGCAGAAAGCGAAACCCTAGAAAAGGCCTTTTGACACCAATGATGAAGACAGACTGTTCAAGTACTTCGAACAGAAATTTTCAAATTCAGCGCGAGAAGAGAAGGGAGTTTAGTGCCAGTTGTGTTCGCTCTGGGTCTAGGAACTCCGTACATCAGGAACACGCTTCCACTTTCATTTGTGGGACGTGAAAATAATTTAACTGGAATCAAGTACCAAATAAAATGCATTCATTTCTTTGTTGAAACAGTTCTTTGTCCCTTACTTTTGAGCTTAAGTGGAAGTGGACAGTTTGTCCGCTTATGGCAGGCAAAGCGGACATTTTACCATTCTGTGAAAACTGTGTTGTGTAAGATATTAAATTTGATCCTAAAGTAAACTATTGATATCATACCTCAGTATTCTCAAATTATAATCACTGAGCTCTGTACATTCCCATCAATTGCTACTCTGCTTAAAAAATAGGAATACCTTAGCCTGAAGACTTTCCATGACTCTCTCCTTCTCAAACCTGAATCCTTTTTTCCTGAACTGAAAACAAGCTCTCATAAAGATGACATTTTAACCAGCATATTCCCTGACATAGTAGCACCAGAGTACAAGTATGGTATCATTCGGACAATGTGTTCGTATTATGACCTTTTAGATCTTCGTTAGTGTATCATCAGTCGAAGTGCACACCATCTGAGCTACTTTTGTAAACAACTAGTACATCTACATCTACATCCATACTCCGCAAGTCACCTGACGGTGTGTGGCGGAGGGTACTTTGAGTACCTCTATCGGTTCTCCCTTCTATTCCAGTCTCGTATTGTTCGTGGAAAGGATTGTCGGTATGCCTCTGTGTGGGCTCTAATCTCTCTGATTTTATCCTCATGGTCTCTTCGCGAGATATACGTAGGAGGGAGCAATATACTGCTTGACCCTTCGGTGAAGGTATGTCCTCGAAATTTTGACAAAAGCCCGTACCGAGCTACTGAGCGTCTCTCCTGCAGAGTCTTTCACTGGAGTTTATCTATCATCTCCGTAACGCTTTCGCGATTACTAAATGATCCTGTAACGAAGCGCGCTGCTCTTCGTTGGATCTTCTCTATATCTTCTATCAACCCTATCTGGTACGGATCCCACACTGCTGAGCAGTATTCAAGCAGTGGGCGAACAAGCGTACTGTAACCTACTTCCTTTGTTTTCGGATTGCATTTCCTTGGGATTCTTCCAATGAATCTCAGTCTGGCATCTGCTTTACCGACGATCAACATTATATGATCATTCCATTTTAAATCACTCCTAATGCGTACTCCCAGATAATTTATGGTATTAACTGCTTCCAGTTGCTGACCTGCTATTTTGTAGCTAAATGATAAAGGATCTATCTTTCTGTGTATTCGCAGCACATTACACTTGTCTACATTGAGATTCAATTGCCATTCCCTGCACAATGCGTCAATTCGCTACGTGGCCCCTACGCAGATACAGTGATAAGTGAGTAAAGCTTCTGCAGTGTGCGGTATAATCCATATTCTTTGCATATCACGCATCTGTTCGAATATGTTTGTGTGTTGTCGGTTCTCAGCAGCGTTCTTGTGTTAATTTCAACCTTGATCACCCCAATACTATTCTCAGTTAGGTTAACAGTCTGAGAGCAACAAGATGTAATTTGGATCTTTTGAACTGATTAAGAATCACGGTAAAGCCGTGAATCAGAACACAATTTAGAGAAACGATTTCAATTCTGTTCATACAAAATCTGTATTGTTCATCGGTCGAAGGCATCACATTAAGAATAACAAGTGGACTTCGTCGTTCGAATGACAATGCTGCTTGAAGAAAACAGACAAGCAGTAACTACCATGAGTGCGGAGAGTTATTTTCATTTTGATTGGGAGATCAACAAAATGAATGTCCTATACGAGGTAAAGAGAATTCTTTTAAGATTTGTAAGAATGTTCTCCATTCAAAGGATATAACATTCAGTGTGAGAATTGCATTCTCATCATCGCTGTCCCGTGTTTTATAAACCCTTATGTTCACATTCTCAGCACTTTCTTGCGTCCACAACTAAGAAGACAACAACATTCTGGATGCTTGCTTTGACCATGATGGTGCAACCCTACACTGCACGATTACCAGCGCAGAAAGCTCGACAAATTATTCGAAGAAGGATCATTACACGTTTTAGCAACATACTCTGCGCTACAAGAACCCCTGATCTGACCACCTGCGACATCATTTTGTACTTAATCACGCACCAGGGCGGGACCTTGACATAACTGGAGTCGATCAAGGAGTAAGGGGGAAAGAAGTTTGTAAGGCACTCAGTCGGATAGCAAAGGCTTCAAACTTGTGTTCAAGAATATCGTCTATCAGATTATCATTAACTCTTCATTAGAATTAAAACTGAGCCCTTGGAGTGAAAAAATTGGTCTTTTTTCTCGTTACAACTCAAGTGAGACGGACAGTCTTACAACTGTTGCAGTTATTTTGCATTGTTTGTAATTTCTGCCGGCCGATGTGGCCGAGCGGTTCTAGGCGCTTCAGTCTGGAACCGTGTGACCGCTACGATCGCTGGTTCGAATCCTACCTCCGCCATAGATGTGTGTGATGTCCTTACGATAGTTAGGTTTAAGTAGTTCTAATTTCTAGGGGACTGTTGACCTCAGATGTTAAGTCCCATAGTATTCAGAGCCACTGTCCTAAATAACACACTGTGGCTCGTGGTGTGATGGTGTGCTGACATGGCATATGCTTGCAGGTGTCACTGACGTGACGAGAGAACCGTAACGTGACGCTGGAGCAGCGGGCCTTCTGCCGTAACAGGTGTTCTCTGATAGGCTAAATCTTGCCAGGACACGACACTGCTCACATCATGAGTGGAGCAGGTGGCGCCTTCGTAGGTATATCAGCACGAGGTCACGAATTTGCGTTACAAATGCGAATTCTCTACGAGAAAGTAATCTACATTTCTGTACCAAACACTAGCCTCGTGTGTCACGAAATACATCGTTTCCCAGACACTTTGTAACTAATTTTCCGTGAAATAGTCTCATAATTTCACGACCAGGCGATATTACGTCAAAACTTAATCACACATGTACCCCATAAAATTATTCATTACTGATTAGCGGAACTATATTTTGTATTACATTTTGAACTAAGTTGGTTTTCCTTTGACAGCTGGGATTTTAATCAATTGACGCGACCAACGTCTAGATCACAGTTCTAATAAATAATTGTTTCTAAAATTATGAGTAATACAGCAACAATTTACGTCCATCTTTGTGCAGTCATTTTCATTATAAGCATATCGAACGGTAATGTGATCCCGGAAACCTTGCACATATTTGTTTAATTTCTACCCTGTAATTGTAAATGTGTGCTGTTAAATTCATTGGAGTCATTACGTTTTCATTTTGGAGATGTTTGAAAGTGGATACAGACTGCGTCATAAGAATTAACGAGCTATTGCGACTGACACTCGGATTAATGTAGAAAGACGCTAAATACGGCACAGAAAAATGGTTTTGCTTTATAGATATTGAGGGTGTTGGAAAATTAGATGTGGAGAGGCTACCAGCTTATTGTCTACTCAGCTACGTTTCGTGATCGCCGCTGGTCATCTTTTACTAACAAAAAAGGGACTTGTTTACCCATCACCTTCTGGAGGAGAAAGGGAAAGGGAAGACACTGGAATCCAGACACTCCAGAACTTGGGTGAAAGATACAGGAGCATGTGCCATTCACTGTGTCATATGTAGCACTGTGATGCATGTAGTTAATCAATATTGTTAACTAAGACCCGACGGGACTACACTTTGATGAGCAGACAGTACACCCAAACTCAGTCAAAGGCCATTCGGAAGCAAACAGGAACAAAGTGACGCATTTTTATTTGATTGATGGGAGATGTGAAAGAGTTGTCTTCGCTATGGCCTAGTAAGGGCGAAAACCACACTGGATTTTACGAATAAGTACTTGTGTTGCTAGAAAGCGAGTGGAGCATTCAGGTTGTACTGAAAGGAGGGTGGGGGCGTGAGATTTGTGGGTTCAACACCCTCCCCCCTTCGCCTCCCAAGGGCAAAGTAAGAGGAGGATACCCTTTCAACACAGGTACCTGTCCTGCCCTGCGATCGGCAAGTTGAATCCGTGGATACTTTATGTTTCACACTTGCCTGTCTCTTCGTATTTGACACGGATCTGAGCGTACCGGTATTCGTAATATAGGGGACGGTCGCCATGTCCTTCTGGCGACTAGTGGCCGATCAACGACAACGAGTGCTTCCTCTTGGCTTGCACATTTCGTGCCCCGGCCCGCATTATTGTTGATAGTAGATGAGTATCCCAGTTCATTATCATGACACAGAGAACAAATAGTTGACTTTCACTAAACGCGTACGTCGGATTTCCGCAGGTGTTTGGACGAGAGTAACGAATTTAATGCAGTCAATTCAGTGTTGTGATCGAGAACACACTGAGCCAATTGAAAACTCTGCTTCTGTTAATACTACTTCATCCCACGTTAAATCAGGCGTTATAGTTTGTACAGCAACTTGCAATAGGAAATTGGATGTCTGACGATGTGTGAGACGTGTAGACCATTTGTACGTTCATTTTATTACTAGTTTCTAAGTATAGTTATTTACCTTCTTCCCAGTGCTTCTCTAGTTTAATCTTAAATTTCTTGTGTTGGTGTAGTATAGATTTATGTCTTCAGTAATGATAGCAAACGCAAGTGGTGTGCATGGATGTCGGGTGAGTCCCTCCGCTTACTGTTGAAGCTGATGTAGGCTTTGGCGACGCAGTTTCAGGCTACTGTCATTGGGTATCTCTATACGGCACCACATACGTACATCTAACTCACGTTTAACACGTCCCGCGTGTCCACTCCTTTGGCTGGCCCAAATACTGCCTCTCAGACGGGCTCGATCTGCAGGTCGTTTCAAAACATGGCTGATAAGGAGCCTGAGCCATCTATAGTTGTTTACCCAGTTTTAGAAGTAGGTTATTGGTCAGCGAGGTTCGTACAATCAAGAGGATGGGATTGTAGGTGGTTGGGAGCTCCACTGTCAGACGCGTGATGGGACCACTTGAGGTTATGACTGTTGAATCCGTGGTGAAGAAATCCAGTGTGCACTCTGTACGCATACTGGGGACAGTCCGTCCCAGGCGTGGAACGGGTCCTTCCGGCTGCCGTGAAGAGCAGGGGGCGCAGATAACTGCAAGTGTTGGCTCATGTTGATGCCAACTATGTGCGTCGCATCAAACCAGAAACCGTTCTTGCTTAAATAATGAAGGCGGATCTCACCGTCTGTACCACAATAGACCTATTGTAAAACTTCGGTAAAAGGCCGAGAGGAGTGAATGAAAGTCTCAGATGGTTCTGCGATCATGTTGACCGCAGCGTCCTTAATTTGCATGACAGAGTAGAGTGGTTTCAGCACCTTTCTAACATTTCAGAAGTCCACTACACGCAGAAGATGGTAACGTGGGTATTCGGGGCCGTGTGGTGTGGACTGGGTAGATTTTAGGTCAGGCGGTCTCAGAAACGTACAAACACGGGCACAGTCTCAAAGGATGTAGCTGAAACAGAGCATGAGGATACACCTAGGAAACATCCGTATTATGTGAATTCTGGAAACATCCCCCAGGCTGTGGCTAAGCCGTGTCTCCGCAATATCCTTTCTTCAGGAGTGCTAGTTCTGCTCCGTCCGCAGGAGAGCTTCTGTAAAGTTTGGAAGGTAGGAGACGGGGTACTGGCAGAAGTAGAGCTGTGAGGACGGGGCGTGAGTCGTGCTTGGGTAGCTCAGATGGTAGAGCACTTGTCCGCGAAAGGCAAAGGTCCCGAGTTGGAATCTCGGTCCGCCACACAGGTTTAATCTGCCTGGAATACTACGATTTAAATTGTTGTAGCTGTTCTGGGAAGGAACCAGAGCTCCAACCGCCAATACGGAACAACGAATCAGAAATAGTTTTATTTACTGAAATCTAAAACTGGAGATAGGGTCAACTGAAATTCCTACCAAGGACATAAAGGTTCTCAGAAAGAACTGATAAAATTCATTTGGTGGTAAAGTGTGTCTTGCTGTTAGAAGTAGTTAAACGAGTGGTTGAGATCGAGCTGTCTATGAATAAGTATGAGAGCTGATTTTTCCTTTGCTTCTTGGTAGAACAACATAATTATAAAAGAAAAGCACAGTATTGTGTATGTACTGCAGAATTCATTTCTATAGTTACTCGTTCTTGGGCTTACAACTCATCATCAGAATTTAACTGACTACCGGTGTCTAACGAATTACGTTACTTTGGAAACAACATTTACCTTCTTAATTGTACTATCACTGCACTGCAAAAGACGCCATTTACATTATGCTCGTCAGTCTAGATTTCCCTAAATTGTTTGCAGACATTCTCACTCGTTTGAAGACGATAGTCAGTTAACGTCTGATGACGGCCTGGTAAGCCGAGAACTGGTTAGCTAAATGTGGCTTAAATTCAGAGAAATAGTGTTGTCAGCAAATAAGAGTTTTATAACAAGTAAGTAAATAAGGAACGTAACAGATCTCTCAACGTACAAAAAATGTAGCAGGACACTGTGGCAGAAGCAACGAAGGAAGCATCCCAGATTTAAAAGAGTGCAAACTGTCGAAGGCTGGCGACAGTTTACAGATGCTCGAAACTTAGCGTGGACCTCGATGAGAAACTTCGTTAATAGTTTCCAATACAATACAAAATTCTATGTCGAAACTAGGAAGGATGTGACTGGTTGTAAATAAAGTATACCTGCGGCAAGTCACAATCAGTACCTTCGCGGAGGGGTAGCAATGGTGATGCTGCCAATGACAGCACCACTAAAGAGGAGTTAATAAACACGGCTATCGAAACTCTTTCATCAAAGAAGGATCAGTAAATATTGCTGAATTCAAATCAAGAACAACTGCCAACACGCGTAGTTTTTGAAGTAGATACCCTTGCGTGGCCATTCTCTGCAGTAAGCACAGAAAAACTTGTTTTGTAAATAAAACCATCTTTTCTTGCTGCAACTTAATTTATTTTTCGCAGACGCGTTTCGCCTTTTTCTTGCTCTTAGGCATCTTCAATGGGATCCATAAGGATACTGTTTTGATATTTTTAGATTATCAAACAGTTCACGTCGCGTTTTTTATGTAAGTAAGCAATTACTTACAATTTTGCTGTGATATGCGTTTCCTCTCATCTGATCTAGAGGTAGCATTACCAGTTGATTTCCAAAACATAAGCACAACTTTGTATTCCGATGTTTTTCACAATGTTCGCCATGTTTCTCCTGTTTATGGTGTACTATTATTCTTTTGCTATTAGGTACAGGTATTTGTTCGAACAATGTGCTTTTAACAACGTAAATATTGTAATTTAATTTTGTGTTTCCTCCTCTTTAGTTTGTTTACTTACATGTTGTCTACCTAACGAAGTACATGTTCAAAACCAACTTCTGTTCATGATGTTTATGTCCATGTGTATCTGTGAGTGTGTGTGTGTGTGTGTGTGTGTGTGTGTGTGTGTGTGTGTGTGTGTGTGTGTGAGAGAGAGAGAGAGAGAGAGAGAGAAAGGGAGAGCTGAAGAGTGTGTATATGGATTTTTTTAATAGTGTGTGTGTGGGGGAGGGCGCGGGGGGGGGGAGGTGGTTTGATTTGAACAGTATTGAATATGAACGTAATATCTATTAGAGAGTGGTTGAAAACTTTGGTGGCAGTTGATTTGGCTTTTGGTTTCAATATTCTGGGGATGGATTCATGGATAAGTGAGTGGAAAGATGTTGAGTGGTATTACTATTGTTATATTAATCTTTGGGAGCGTTATTCCATTATTCTAAGGAAAAATACACCCAAAACTGACAAAAACAGAGCCATATACCAGAAAGCAGGTATATATCAGCTACAGTGTAATACTTGTAAAAACAGATACATAATACAAACAGGTAGAACATTTTGTTATCAAATGCAAGGAACACATGAGAGCCTGGAAGTATGGGACAAACCACTCCACATTTGCATAACACGTAAGAGAACATAACTACAAACCATCCACTAGATAGGAGGGCATGAAAATAGAGTCAGCAATAAATAACACCTCCTAACCTACAAGAGAATTACTACATATATAAAACCAAAGCAGAAAGGAAAACTATGTTGAATGATGAAATACATATGCCAAACAGTTGATTGTGTGTGTACTAATAGATAAAGTAATGAAACAATGCTCCCAAAGATTAATGTAATAATAATAATAGTAATAATAATAATAATAGTAATAATGATAATAAAAGCAGCCAATATAATAATAATACCACCCAAAGCGTTATTATTCACTTATCCATGAGCCCCTCCACGGAACACTGAAATTTGGTGCCACCAAAGCTTTCAACCACATTCTAACAGCTATTACTTTCACATTCTACATTCGACAACTTAAACCACCAACTCCCCACCACCTTCACATACACACCCTACTTTTAAAAAAAACTCATCCTCCCCCCTCACACACACACACATCGTGAATAGATGTTGGTTTTGAACATATACCTCGTTAAGTTGGCAACATGTTTCAAAATTTACTTCGCTAAAAGCACGGTGTTCGAACAAATAGCTATATCTAGTGAGGGAAGAATAATAGTACACCACCAAAAAGAAGGAGAGACGTGATGAACAGTGTGAAAAAGTTCGAAATATCGTTGTAGATCCCACTAAAGTTGCCTTAGAGCAAGAGAAAGACGAAACACGGCAGGGAAAAATAAATTAAGTTGCAGCAAGAAAAGGCGGTTTTACTTACAAAACAACCCTTGGTGTAGAGAGCAACATAAACCTCTTAATAGATGCAAGTTTTCTGGTCCTCATCGAATACTAGGTAGGATCCTATTTGAGTATCCTCATGAACTAGCTCCCTTTTCAACACTCAACCGGTTGCTCTACCTATGGTCAATAGAAAACACTGGAAAGTTGCATAGGTCACACCAATACACAGAAAAGAAGTGTAAATAATCCACTGATTTACAGAATATATACCGCTGACATGGATTTATAGTAGGATGATAGAACATATACCATGTTCTAACATTATGAAATATCTCGAAGAAAACTGTTTATTGTCTCACAGGTTCAGAAAATACCTTTCTTGTGAAGTACAACTAGCTCTTTTTTCATACGAACTTATAAGTGCTATCAACACTCTTCTCATTTTGATTCCATAGACGCAGAAATCTAAAAGGCTTTTAACACCGATGCTCAAGTGCTGATTATAATCAAACTGTATGGCTGTGGAATGTCACGCGACTAGATTTGTGATTTCCTGTCAGAAAGGCCACAGCTCCTTGTAACTTTCAAGAAGTTGTACCGCCAGAAATGCATTTCCTTCTATTTCCATCTATTGTACTATAGATTTGTCCTTATTTTGTTACCTGAAGGTATGACATTTTTGTGTCTTTATATATGGTAATTGTTTTACTATTTGTATATATATGCATTTATGTCGATGTATAATTGGTTTGTTTTGTGAATATTATTTGTATTTATACGCTGGGTTTGGCCTAGGGAAAACTATGCTATCCAACGACTACATCGATAGGTCGTGTGGAGAACCAAAGTGTTTAGGATCTTTGGCAGTGTTAACTCTGCCGCCTGGAGCGCGGGCGGAGAGAGTCTGGGTGGAGTAGTGCAGTGGAGCAGGTGTGTGGTGTCACGGTCCCGCGAGTTGCCGCGCTTTCGGGATTTGGCAGCATGTAATTGCGCTCGACTTGCTATGTTAGTTTCTGATATGGTGTGTCGGACGGGAAGCGTTAGCTGGCACACATCAAGAGCCCGTTTCGGCTGGAGACCGTGTCGAGAAGAAGACGCGCCAACATCCAGCTTCTGCAACAGCGACGGCCGGCAATGAGTGACTGTCGCCACCTCCCCAATCGACGACTGCAAACCTTCAATCAACCAACAAGGAAGACTGGAAGCACGTAAAGTTTTAGAACTGTATGGCAGACCTCATCTTTTCAAACTGTTAAATTTTTCTCACCAAATTACAGCAACGTAGCAAGAAACTTTGTTGCTCATTGTCCCAATTCCATTACCAAGCAGGGTCCCCTCCTTTTCCGGAATGATCCCGAGTGTCGTTGAAATTGAAACGCCAGCATTAGGCTCGTTTCACACTGGGACACTTGTGACGGTCACCGGTGACGGTCACTGATAGAGATACATTCGTTTGAATTGGAGCGTTCACACCGGGACACTGCACTAGTGGTGGTCAGGAAATCGCGTATCTGTTAGAAATCACAGTGACTGAGAAGTCACAGATATCACAGTAGCAACTTCACAGAATCTAACTGCGATTTCAGTCACAGTTAGCAGTCGCAAGTAGTATTTCATATTCAAAGACGTGAGCCATCTATTGGTCGAATTTAGCACTGCTTTCTGCGATTTCAGTGACAAGTCGCAACGAAGAGTCGCAAGTAGCAACTAAAAAGCGCGGTTAACAGTGGCATCTGTTGGTCAAAGTTCGTACTACGTCCATCTCTGCGGTACGCTATGGAGTCCAACTGCGATTTCCGTGACAAGTCGCAACTAAGAGTCGCAAGTAGCAACTAAAAAGCGCAGTTAACAATGCCATCTGTTGGCCAAAGTTCGTACTACCTCCATCTCTGCGATACGGTATCGAGTCTAACTGCGATTTCCGTGACAAGTCGCAACTAAGAGTCGCAGGTAGCAACTAGAAAGCGCGGTTAACAGTGCCATCTGTTGGCCAAAGTTCGTACTACGTCCATCTCTGCGATACACTATTGAGTCCAACTGCGATTTCCGTGACAAGTCGCAACTAAGAGTCGCAAGTAGCAACTAAAAAGCGCAGTTAGCACTGCCATCTGTTGAGCAAAGTTCATACTACGCTATTCGCTACCGAGTCAAACTGCGATTTCTGTGACAAATCGCAACTAAGAGTCGCAAGTAGCAACTAAAAAGCGCAGTTAACATACTTTTCCTAGTGTCATCTGTTGACCGACGTACGTACTTCGTTATGAGTGCCTTGTGCCTCATGTCGTCATATAATATGAAAGGCTTACTTCAATAGTGGTACAAGTCCATTTTTGTTCATTTTGAGATACAGAGTCGTAAAGTTAAATGAGCGCTGACAAATCTGCATTTGAGATACCAGAAATATTCAAGCATATGGCTTCTTGCTAGAGATGAACCTTTATTTATGTTTGTTTGGATCACTAATTTCAGAAGCATTATAGACAGAAAAGTGGAGGTAATGGACTTGTACCACTATTGAAATAAGCCCTTCATATTATATGACGACATGCTTATTCAGCATCAGTTATGGTTGGTCAAATACTGCTGTGACTCTGAATGTATTATATTAATAAGAAGCAACATTGCCTTTTTCTCCTGAAAATATCAAGTAACGTAACAAATGTGTTTGATTCTGCTTCCAATATGACAGTTTTGGTTAATACTCCACATGCCTACAGGACTTTGCAATGTTAACACAGCAGAACTCAGACATCTGTATAAGTGTAGAGAAATGAAAACAGTCATATGAATGCCTCACTTTTGTTCCGACATAGTTCAAGACTCGGGAGAAAAGTTTTACACCTGGTGTTCTACATGGCAACTTCACACACAAGAACTTTTTGCCGACACTACTACCACCTACATAAGTAAGCTTTTCCTGTGTTACTTTCAAGTAATGCACTTAAGCTATTCCTGATTTAACTGGAAGATCTGTACTTCCCACTTTCATATCAACAGCCTCAAAATGCATATTGTAGACTTCGGGATAAGTTACAGGTCAGTGTCACACCAAGATTGTGGAGAAAGGGGGGGGGGGGGGCGGCATGTCACTCTCCAACAAGTGTTTACCAATAAGTAAGTGGCGGAAAATTATGGGTATAGGACGGCTTAAACATGCGGAAAATGAGATTTTTATTATTCACTCCCTGTATTTGACATTTATTATTCCTTTAAAATCGCACAAAAACTTCAATAAAACACAGTTTAATCATTCACACACTTATTTCACAATTATTTCACTTTTAAACTGCAAATCCTCCAAGAGCTGTCTTGAATCTTCACGAGTCTCTCTCAAAAAACAGCCTTGATGTGGATAGATACGTACAGCAACCAGTAATCAGAGTCAGAACTGTGTCTGCAAAAACACAAGGATTATTAAACAATTTTTGCTGTCATTAATTACTAGCAATATAATTGACAGAGTAGATTGCTAATATTTGCTATAATGAATATCACATTTGCAAGAACGATCTCACTGAAGTAATTAAGTCCATCGAAACGCCTAGAAACTAACCTCTCGTCTGACGACAACGGTCTAAAGACGCAGTGGCAATTTCTTCAGATCTGTTGACAATGATACACTCCTGGAAATGGAAAAAAGAACACATTGACACCGGTGTGTCAGACCCACCATACTTGCTCCGGACACTGCGAGAGGGCTGTACAAGCAATGATCACACGCACGGCACAGCGGACACACCAGGAACCGCGGTGTTGGCCGTCGAATGGCGCTAGCTGCGCAGCATTTGTGCACCGCCGCCGTCAGTGTCAGCCAGTTTGCCGTGGCATACGGAGCTCCATCGCAGTCTTTAACACTGGTAGCATGCCGCGACAGCGTGGACGTGAACCGTATGTGCAGTTGACGGACTTTGAGCGAGGGCGTATAGTGGGCATGTGGGAGGCCGGGTGGACGTACCGCCGAATTGCTCAACACGTGGGGCGTGAGGTCTCCACAGTACATCGATGTTGTCGCCAGTGGTCGGCGGAAGGCGCACGTGCCCGTCGACCTGGGACCGGACCGCAGCGACGCACGGATGCACGCCAAGACCGTAGGATCCTACGCAGTGCCGTAGGGGACCGCACCGCCACTTCTCAGCAAATTAGGGACACTGTTGCTCCTGGGGTATCGGCGAGGACCATTCGCAACCGTCTCCATGAAGCTGGGCTACGGTCCCGCACACCGTTAGGCCGTCTTCCGCTCACGTCCCAACATCGTGCAGCCCGGCTCCAGTGGTGTCGCGACAGGCGTGAATGGAGGGACGAATGGAGACGTGTCGTCTTCAGCGATGAGAGTCGCTTCTGCCTTGGTGCCAATGATGGTCGTATGCGTGTTTGGCGCCGTGCAGGTGAGCGCCACAATCAGGACTGCATACGACCGAGGCACACAGGGCCAACACCCGGCATCATGGTGTGGGGAGCGATCTCCTACACTGGCCGTACACCACTGGTGATCGTCGAGGGGACACTGAATAGTGCACGGTACATCCAAACCGTCATCGAACCCATCGTTCTACCATTCCTAGACCGGCAAGGGAACTTGCTGTTCCAACAGGACAATGCACGTCCGCATGTATCCCGTGCCACCCAACGTGCTCTAGAAGGTGTAAGTCAACTACCCTGATCAGCAAGATCTCCGGATCTGTCCCCCATTGAGGATGTTTGGGACTGGATGAAGCGTCGTCTCACGCGGTCTGCACGTCCAGCACGAACGCTGGTCCAACTGAGGCGCCAGGTGGAAATGGCATGGCAAGCCGTTCCACAGGACTACATCCAGAATCTCTACGATCGTCTCCATGGGAGAATAGCAGCCTGCATTGCTGCGAAAGGTGGATATACACTGTACCAGTGCCGACATTGTGCATGCTCTGTTGCCTGTGTCTATGTGCCTGTGGTTCTGTCAGTGTGATCATGTGGTGTATCTGACCCCAGGAATGTGTCAATAAAGTTTCCCCTTCCTGGGACAATGAATTCACGGTGTTCTTATTTCAATTTCCAGGAGTGTATTTTGAGTTATCACTTTACTGAGTGACTGAAATGTGGTTCAGGTACCTGTGAACATAACAATATGTTAGAATTCATTTTCTAAATACGAACTATTACGGTACTGTACGGCTACTTACATATTAATTACACTATTAATATTTTCACAGTTGTTTCTTTAATACAAAATTAAAGCCAACGGAAGAAAAAACGTAAAACATACTTGCCAATGACAGGTTTGTTGAGATGCAATTTTCTGTGTTGACAGATGTAACTTTTTCATACGGTGGTAAGTCGCAGAAATCGCAGGAATCACAGAAATGGCAGAAGTAGCAGAAGTCAGAGAAATCGCAGAAGTAGCAGAAATCGTAGAAGTGGCAGAAGTCACAGAAATCGCAGAAGTAGCAGAAATCGCGGAAGTAGCAGAAATCGCAGAAATAGCAGTGGTGGAGGGATACACGACCTATGTTCCTTAACTGCGACTCTTAACTGCGACAAATCACAGTTAAGAATAACAGATACTGAAAAGTAGCATTCACAGAAATCACTGATATCGGAAAATCGCAGTTTAGCCCATCACTACTCACACTGGGACACTTGTGACGGTCACCGGTGACGGTCACTGATAGAGATACATTCGTTTGAATTGCAGCGTTCACACCGGGACACTGCACTGAGTCACCGAGTCACGGTGGCCCAGCAGTGACTCACCCTCGCCACATGTGACGGACAGCGACACTGTGTTCGCTGCGGTCACCGCCGGACATGCATTAGCTTGTATTGGAGTGTTCACACTGGGACATCGATCACAGACACAGCAGTGCAGAGTTGCCAACAGACAGGCAGCCGTTGCTGAGCCCAGTGGTTCTCCACATAGTGCAGCCATGAGTTTAGAGTTCATCAACACAGAAGATTTTATAAGTGAAGTGGAAAGTCGTCCCGTTATTTGGGATATGAAAAGCGATGACTACAGTAACAAAGTCATGAAAATGAAAGCGTGGCAAGAAATTATTACGAAGTTTGTGCCTGATTTCGATGAAAAGAGCATAGATGAAAGAAACAAAATTGGTAAGTTCCATATTCTTTTTTCACTTTAATACCTTATTTTTCGGACCACAAGAATAGCGAAATATATTTTCTACCCCTGTACGAGGCTAGGAGGTTAATAAACTACAAGGAGAATGCTATCCCTCACCCCTTTTCTTTTGCATTACCAATAGCAAGTGTACTATTATGCAGTCTCAATGCGAGAAGAATGGATGAGCGCAGAAATCATGTACTCACCCCTACAGGGCGAATGAAAGTAAAATAAAATAAATAGTTTTATTTCAACATTTTCATAACAAAATTGAGGGTACGTCTTTTCGTAGTCTAATAAAGCGCTCCGCCTTATGGTCCGAAAAATACAGTTAAAATATTATTCAAAACAACAATAATTTACGCATATGTTGTTACTATAATAATGAATTTTATTTATTTACCATAATACTATTGACTTACAAGTTTTTGACACCCGAATGAGAACAGTGCTCGTGCTTGGGTTCTGTTCAATTAGGTACACACAACTGTAATACAAAAAAGTGCATTGTAATTATAATTTTAATTGCAAGTTTTAATCAGTTCAATGAACGCAACAGTATGGTTTGTTACAATAATATGGTAATAATTGAACATTGCACATTTCAAATACAATTCCAATGAACATTTAGGCCTAACGACATTAATGTTCACATAACATTTCTAGCACTTAGATTTTTTGCAGCTGCCATGGCACTTCGCCTTCAGGGCTGATGAAGTAGTTTGCGAAATCTTCTCTGATACCGTTCGCAATATCTCCTCCACGGACCAAGCAAGGTGACATGTCCTGCAATCCCTGAATAGTTAACGTATCCTCAAACTGTATTCCATCACGATCAAGCACAAAGTTATGGAGGAGGCAACATGTCTTCACAATAGACTCTGCCAAATCTAATTTAACATCCAGTGGTCGATAAAAAATGCGTCACATGTTTGCAAGAATTCCAGAAGTACACTCGATGTACCTTCTAGCTCTGCACAGTCTATAGTTGAACACACGTTTTTTAATGTCTAAATACTTTCCACAATAATGGCGCAAAATGAATGTTGACAATCCGAAACCTTCATCTCCTACTAACATGAATGGCATAGGTCTTTCAAATGATAATGACAGTTGTTTTGGTGCAGGTAAATCTAGCGTACCGTCTTGTAGTTAATTATGTAACACTGTATTACGAAACACAGTTGAGTCGGGCGATTTCCCATATGCTCCAACATCTATAAATAAGAATTTGTACGTCGAACCACAAACAGCTAACACCAGAATGGAAAAATAGTTCTTATAATTATAGTAGAGTGAACCACTGGAAGTGGGTTTTACAGTTCTGATGTGCTTTCCGTCCACTGCACCCACACAATGAGGAAAGTTGGCCCTTATATGGAATCCTTCAGCTGAGGCAAGCCATAGATCTTTCGAGAGGTCGGGAAAACATTTTTACTTCATTTTACGCCATATGGCAGAGCAAACGTCTCGTATAATATACGAGATAGTTGATACTCCAATTCTGTACTGAAAATGTAAGTCCATCATGGATGATCCGGCCCCAAAGTACCTGTAAAAAAAAAGATAAAGCATATGGAGCAAAACTACAAAATTATGCAGGTTACACACAAGCATACACACGCACGCACACGTAGACGTTATAGACAACCAGCTGAAACACCCGGCAACTATAATTTTAATAAATGTTAATAATTGGACTATGCCTATAACTTTCGCGCAAGTGACAAAGTTTCATCGCAATCGGATGAACGATACGGCTGCGCATAAAATACGAACAACACCAACCAAATATTCATTTTTTTATGTTAGATATTACAATACTATGATGGTTTTTGTTTATTGCAGGGACAATCCTTCAAAGGAAATGGAAAAGCTTAAGGGCCAGTTATGCCAGAAAGTTATTAAGGCAAAAAACAGAGAAGAGTGGTTCTGCATCAACTGGTAGGAAGAAGTATATCTACTTCGATCAGCTGCGATTCCTAACAACTGACTGTAAGAACACTACTTCTGGTATTGACAACGATGATGATGAAGACAGAAATGAGTTTGATGAAGGAGAAAATTTAGAGTAGGAGGCACATGGAAAAACTGCTGAGCGACGGCAAAAAAGGCCACGTGAAAAGAAGAGTCTTGAAGAAGAAGATATCCTATATAACATTTTGAAGGAAAAGTACGCCAGAAAAGACAATTAATCACAGCAAGCCGACGAAGCTAGCTTGTTTATGCAGTATTTAGTACCTGAATTTAAAAAATTACCCAGTCATGCAAGATTGAAAGTGAAATCAGATTTGATGAATGTCATTATTAATGCCCATCAATATTACAGCGCTTCTGCTTCCTCTTCGTCCCAAATAGGATTTGCGCCGGTACCAAATTACGCTACGGGGGATACGCATCACGACCGTGCATATCATGGAACAGTTCAAGGCTACACTGGAGGACAGTCGAGGTTGTCCGGTCAGTTACCAGCTGTGTGGTCGCCAGCGGCCTCCGAGTACAGTGACGAGTCCTTAATGTACTTTTCAACAGCACAGGCAGAGAAACAATGAACTTAAAACTATCAGTGAAAGTTTTACAATATTTTGTAATGTATATAAATACCAGCTAAAATCTGTAAAATGTGCTTTCAATAAAATAAAATAATACTACAGTACCTACCTTAATGTAAGAGCAAGTTTTTCCTATGGTAGGATAGCCTTCCTTAGTATAGTGTCTTTTCCTGTGATTGCTTCTTTCACATTTTCTAGTAGTTCATCAAATGAAGTTTTTGACATTCGAAAATACTGAAAAAGATTCTTCTCAGATTGTCTCAGATCGTCATAACGGGTGTAATACAATCCTTTCTCCAGCCGATCACGTAGCAGTGGATGTATGTGTAATGAACGTTTTGTCTTCATTCTCCTCCTCCTCCTCCTCCTCATTACAAGTACTAACAACAGTTCCTCCTCGCTCGCATCCATTTCACCAACTAATCAGTTGGCAACAGCTGCAGTGTGGGACACCAGTCACCCAGGAGTGTTCGCCACAGTCACCAGTGACTGTCACCGGTGACCGTCACAAGTGTCCCAGTGTGAAACGAGCCTATTAAAGTAATATCATTCGATTTCACTGCTTTAATTTCAAAGTTAGGTTAAGGTATTCATAGCTGGCTACAATATTTAGATTACACAAGCACAAATTAAGAGTGCGAGTTTTGTTACCGTATTTTAGCTTACCTGTGACTGCGGCTCAGCTTGGTATGTACTAAATTTTACTATTGTTAATTGTTCAGAATCATTTAATTCATGTTCAAAGTTAAATCACTTATTTCTAAATTGCGTAGATACAAGTAGGTTTTGAAATGATTGTTGAGGTAGCCCAAGACTAACCCTATTTTACTGAACTTCGATGTGCTTCAGAAACAAAGCTCACTATTAATTTCAGTCACTAAATTAACTTTCAATTTTCCAGTTTCATTAATTCTTTTGCTAAATTAAGTCAGAGTGTAGCGAAATTTATTACTTCTGACAAACTTTCAGTTTTCAGACTACACATGTCAACCTTCAGTTGCCACGCTTCTAGTGCTAATTAAATGTGTAATAACCTTTCTTTTTCAATTACTATAGTAATTGTCCATAGGACTGGCGACCGTAATTTCCCCCAAATCTAAAATATCTAATTACCACTAGTTAATTGTTAACGTAACAGCCGCACATTTACTTTCTTTATTAACTTTACCCCTTTTCAAAATTAATTTCCACCAGTTTCATTTGCATTTTTCCTTTCATTTAGATGTAACCCTTTCCTTCCTCTTTACCGACAGATTAACTTCGTTGACAATTGCTTTTCCGAAATTTCCATTAGGTACACACGGTTTAATTTTTCACTGTCATTAAGGTCGATAAGTGAGGGGGAGGTTACAAAGTCAACTAGTGAAACAGAAGTGATTTCTAGAATTCGCAAAGGAGGTGTTGTAGGCGCCTTACAGATTTTAATCTATGTAAATGATTTAATTTGAGAAACACTCTTACATTGTTTGCGGATGGTGTTGTCGTTTGACTTCTACTAAATTCGTATGGTGTTGTCGTTTGACTTTTAGTAAACTCGTCAGACGATCAAAACGAATAGCAAAATTATTCAAATGAGATGTATGCGTGGTATGAAAAGCAGCAATTTATGCTAAACAATAAAAATTTTGCGACCTTCGGTTACACGACAAATAAGACAAATGTAAAAATTGTCCATTCAACTAAATGATTAGAGGTTAGACTTACGAACAATTTAATTAGAGTCGTCACATGTGTATGGAGAACGTGAACCGAAAACTGTTTTAATGCAGATCATTTCGAATTGCAGCAGATCCACTAGACTGCCTAGGCCACACTTGTTCGCCTTTTCCTGGAGTTTTAATGCATAGTATCGGCCTTTTACCAGATAGAATTGGCGGAGGACATCGAAAAAGTTCACAAAATGCAGCACGTTTCGTATTACCCTGAAGTATGGGAAAGAGTGTAACGGTTACGGTACATGAGTTGGGATGGAAATCATTGAAGCAACGGAGCTTTACACGGGGTGATGTTTATTCTCGAAATTACAATCGCCAGCTTTCTCCTCTGAATGCGAAAATATTTTGGTGACTCTCACCTACCTGGGGAGCAGGACCATTATAATAAAATAAAAGAGACCGGATTTCTCATCGAAAGATTTTCCATGTGCAATTTGAGATTGGAATTGTCGAAAAATAATTCGAAATTGGTTCTTTGAACTGTGCGGTAAGCACTTTTTTGGGGATTGTAGAGTAATCATGTAGATTTAAAGGTATAGCATCAGTAGCATTACTTCGTGCTTCGTGTAGTGTTCCCGGTACTACTTTGTTTACAAGAGTTGAAGATAAGAATATTTTCTCATTCTTCCATTTTATTTGTGGACTCCACTTCTTCAGATCAACAAACTCAATCGGAGAAACGATTTTATGGTTCTTCCTTCTTATTTGCTTAATCCACGTATTTTTATGGACGAAAAATGGTAACTATGTTGTACAACCGTTCTATAAAAATATTCAGTTGCGTGAGCCTGGAAACTGCCTGCGCGATTCGTTTGTGTAGGTGGAGGGGTGGTCTTTAGAGTATTATAAATAAATGTGATCTCTTAATTGTTGACCACTGCACCAAAGACAAAAACACATTTTAAGGTCAGTAACACTAAAAACTAGACCAAGTTGCAAAGTTTTACTTTTTATTCATTCGATTACTAGTTTCGGGTCCAGATACATATTGAAATCATCATAAAATAGTGGAAAATGGCATTTCCAAAGATGGCAAAAACGTCCAATGAACATTCACAATGCGTACAGGTATGCACTCTAAATGTTCATTGCACTTTTTTGATAACTGCAGAAATGCGATTTTCAACTATTTTATGTTGATTTGAAAGTGGGTCTCGGCCAGAAACCAGTGATCAAATAAATAAAAAGTACAAATTTTCAATCTAGGCAGGTTTCTCGTTCTACTGATTAACAAAAATTGCTGACCCAAGCTATTCCAGCACGCTGAAAGTTCGTATGTATACATCTGAAGTTATCGTTGTGGCCTTTCGACATTACTCTGAGATACAAAACTTTGTAAGAGCAGTTTGAAGACGCTGGCAGTCTAACAAGAAATGAATTTTGTAAAATATTCAACTTCGACGATCTCGGAGAGACATTTCAAGTTGTTGAGTCGCTGAGACCATGAGGAAGCTAGCTGAAAGCACTAAAAGAAGGAAACTTAAAGTAAAAGGAAATACACAGTCCATTAACCGTCGGAAAGCCTTGCTTACAATATTTCTTTGATGTCGAACCGTTTACTGCAACATTAAATCAAGCCGCTGACGCACTGCCTTTCGATTGCGGGATTTCCTTCCGTGAAGTACTTGAGGTAATGCAATCTAAAAATCTTCCGATGACAAAAATTAAAACTAAAATATGGCGAGATAATTAGACATATATTTTGACAGAAAATTATCCTGCCATCGCCATAATCTCATCACACAAGCGTTTAAGAAATATGGCAACCACATAGTCCTTCTGATTCGCGCGAAAATCCTTGAAACAAAACTAAATGGACCAAAGGTAAACATATCCCGCAAGTTCTAGCACAGTATTCGACTCTGCTGCATTGGAGACCCGTACGTTGCGAGAAACCCAAAATGATAATAACAAGTGTTCAACCTGCATAAGATGAGTTAACGAAACGAAGTCGTGTGTAGAATTGCTTGTTGCCCATGACGGCACCGAATCGCAGGATGATAGAATGGAGGCCGAAATATTAAATTCGTTGTTATTGTGAATGTACGTGGGGTGAAACAAACTGGTATTGAACTCAAGAAGAATGTCTGATTTTTTCCTCATTTGATTGACATATTTAGGTAACGCTACTCTGTCAATTCCAAAGAGACACACACATATTTACATCGATACTGCATCCTGTAACTAGCATATTTGTATGAAAATGATCTGGGAGTGTCAGGAGTATCTTGTGCTGCTCTTTAGACCAGCAAGAAGCTGGAATAACCCAAAGTCTCAAGCGATGCTCTTTGGATACAATCACGCGTTTTGCCACAACAGATCGTTTCATAGCAGTTAAGCTACAGTGTAACATACGAAGTCGCTACACTCACTACTGTGGAAGTTGTTACCGCCTGACAGACGAAGATGCACTAGCGGCCCTAGCAATGAGAAAGTCAGCCGTAAGGTTAATGTATGTTTTTAATTATTTTTCCTCCTAACTAACGAAACAGTTGTTATATGTTGGCATTCCATGCATTAGCAAATAAATCAAGAGACACGAATGATTCGGAAATAAATGCATAAACAGCAAATTCTCGCTGATTTACCAATATAAGATAGAATTTACTCAAGGTGAAACACTTTCAAATAAGTGTAAAACTTCAGCTTTCTCTGCATCAAAGCAAGAGAACAACTTCATGCGTGAAAAGCATATATCTCTGCTGTCGTCCTCCCCTAATTTTCACAGGCAGTTTCTTGACAGGTAACGTTTTGCTGATTCTTAAACTAAATTCGACTTTGTAACACACTATCTTTTTTGTGAATTTATGAAGTTCCAAAATTGTTGCGGAGAATAGGACCAGCAACTTGGGTATTAAACTTTTTTGCTTTTTGTAATATTCGTCACAGTTGCGACAATATGGGTAGTCCGAAGTCACTACAAAGAAAAGACTATTATCGCAACTCTGACGGACATTGGACTGCAATGACTGGAAACATGTTGCCTGGTCGGAGGAGTCTCGTTGCAAATCCTCTCGAGCAGAATGGACGTGTACGGGTATAGAGACAACCTCATAAATCCATGGACCCTGCGTGACAGAAGGTTGGAGGAGGCTCTATAATGGCGTGGGGCGAGTGCAGTTGGTGTGATACGGGACCCCTGATACGACTAGATACGATTCTGACAGGTGACCAGAACGTAAGCATGCCGTCTGATCACCTGCATCGATTCGTGTCCATGGTGCATTCCGAAGGACTTGGGAAACCCCATAAGAACAACGCGACACTCCACACGTCCAGATTTCCTACAGAGCGGTTTCAGGAACACGCTTCTGAGTTTAAACACTTCCGCTGGCCGACAAACTCCCCAGACATGAACATTATTTAGAATATCTGGGATGCCTTGCGAGGTGTAGTTCAGAAGAGATCACCACCCCCTCATAGTCTTACGGATTTACGGACAGCCCTGCAGCATTAATTGTGTCAATTCCAACATGTTTTGCAGTCATGATACTTACTTCTGTTTGTAGTTTGAATAGTCCACCCTTCTGGAAAAGTTGTATGCCGTACATGCTCCAAATAGAGTCACTGGTTTCCAGCTGTCAGTGCATATATACTCTGAAGGGCCAAAGCAACTGGTACACCTGCCTAATATCGTGTACAGCCCCCCGAGCACATAGAAGTGCTCTACACGAAGATGTGGCATGTCGTCGACTTATGTCGGAATCAGTGTTGGGGGTTAATTGACACAATGAATCCTGCAGGGCTGTCAATAAACCCGTAAGAGTATGAGGCGGTTGAGATAGCTTCTGAACAGCGTGTCACAAGGTATCCCAGATAAGCTCAATAATTTTCATGTCTGGGTAGCTTGGTTGCCAGCGGAAATGTTTAAACTCACAAGAGTGTTCCTGGAGCTACTCTTTATCAATCCTGGACGTGTGGGATGTCGCACTGCCCTGCTAGAATTTCCCAAGTCCATCGGAATGTACAATGGACATGAATGCAAGTGGTCAGACTGAATGCTTAGGTACGCGTCACCTGTCTGAGTGTTATCTGGAGGTATCAGGGGTCCCATATCAATCCAACTGCGCATGCCACAGACCATTACAGAGCCTCCACCAGCATGAACTGTCCCTGCTGACATGCAGGGTACATGGACTCATGAGGTTGTCTGTATACCTTTGCACGTCCATCCACTCCATACAGTTTACAGTGAGACTCGACCGACCAGGCAATATGATTCCAAGCATCCTCGGTACAATGTAAGTGTTGACGGGACTAGGCGAGGCGTAAAGCTCTTTGTCGTGCTGTCATCAGGGGTACACGAATGGGCCTTAGCCTCCGAGGGCCCATATCGATGATGTTTCGTCGAATGTTTCGCACGCTGACACTTGTTGATGGTCCAGCACTGAAATCTGCAGCAATTTGCGGAAGGGTTGCACTTCTGTCACGTTGAACAATTCTCTTCGGTCGTCGTTGGTCCTGTACCTGCAGGATCTTTTTCCGGCCGCAGCAGTTTCGGAGATCTGATGTTTTACGGGATTCCTGGTATTCACGCTACAGTCGTGAAATGGTCGTTCGGGAAAACCCCACTTCATCGCTATCTCGGAGATGTTGTGTCCCATCGCTCGTGCGCCGACTATAATACCATGATAAAACTCAGTTAAATCCTGATAACCTGCCAGTGTAGCGGCAGTAACCGTTATCGCAACTGCACCAGACACTTTTTGTCTTATATAGGTGTAGACGACAGGAGCGCCGTATTCAGCCTGTTTACGTACCTCTGTAATTGCCTATACCAGTTCCTTTGGCGCTTCAGTATATTTTGCTTCCGGATATTGTCTTACAATTGCTCCACAGTGTTATATTTAATGTGAGCGTCATCTCGAAGAGAATGGCAATTGTTACCGTGATGTTAGGCTACCACTATCTGGAATGGGATTCTAAAACTCTGTAGTCGGAGGTCGAGATGTGTTGTCATTGTTGGCTCTCGCCAGTGTCTCATTAATGCTGAAGGAATGTCGTCTACCGTTTCCACGTAGTTGTTTAATGGTGTGTTAAATTCTCATCTTCGTCCTATTCCTGTTCCCTATTCTATAATACTTCCTTCAATTTGTTTCCCTTCTATAGCCTTTCTATATATTCATTCGACCTTTCAGATTTCCTTTCTTTGTTTAGTACTGGTTTCCATCTCAGCTCTTGATATTCGTACAGCGATTCCTCTTTACTCCATAGGTCTCTTTAATTATATGGTAGGCGCTGTTTATCTTTGGTCTGGTCATACCATTTTCTATTGCTTACAATTGTCCTCTATCCATTCATACGTAGCCATTTTCAGTTTTTGTGAATCTTCTTTTTAGACACCTATATTTGCTTTTGCTGCTTTTTTATACTCCCTCGTTTCATTAATTAAATTTAGTATTTCCTGTGATATCTAAGTATTTCTACCAGGTCTTGCGTTTCTATCTATTTCATTCTGTGCTGTCTTCACTATTTCATTTCTCAAAGGTACACGTTCCTCTTCTGCTACATTCTTTCCCCTGTTTCAGTCTATCGTTTCCTAATGATTCTTTTGAATTTCTCAACAACCTTTGGTTCTTTCAACTTTTCCAGGTCAAATATCCCTTATTTCTAACGTTTCTTTTACAATTTCTTCAATTTTAATCAGGTGATCATGACCAATAAATTAGGGTCAGAGCCCACATCATCGTCAAAAATGTGCTACGCTTTAGAAGTTCTACCGTTATGTAATCGCTCCGAAATCTTTCAGTGTCTCCAGGGCTCTCCCACATACAAATCTTCTTTATTGATTGTTAAACATAGTATCAATAATCATTCACTATAGTCTATGCAAACGTTCGCCAGGTGGCTTCCTCTTTGATTCTTCCTCTTTGATTTCTTTGCCCCAGCCCATATTCTCACAGTATTTTTCCATCTGTTCCTGTTCCTACCAGCGAATTCCAATCACACCTCTCAATTAAATTTTCACCCCTTTTAACTCTCTGAATAGTTTGTCTCATCACACCTTCTTTCAATCTCGTCATCATTTGCAAAGCTAGTTGACACACAAATTTGTACTACTGTCGTGGGTGTTGACTCCTCGTTTGTGTTTGCTACGATATTGCTTTCCTAGTTTTATATTCTTTGTTAGGCCTACTCCCGCATTACCTCTGTTTGATCTTTAATTTATAACGCTGTGCTACCCTAACCCGAAGTCCCATTCTGTACGCAGTTCTATTCCAGTGAATGGGATTGCTGGCTGAATGTAAAAAAAAATGGTTCAAATGGCTCTGAGCACTATCTGACTTAACATCTGAGGTCATCAGTCGCCTAGAACTTAGAGCTACTTAAACCTAACTAACCTAAGGACATCACACACATCCATGCCTGAGGCAGGATTCGAACCTGCGACCGTAGCGGTCGCGCGGTTCCAGACTGAAGCGCGTAGAACCGCTCGGCCACACTGACCGGCGGCTGAATGTACTCGACACCGCTGCAGACGGGCCTGTTGGTGTACAGAGGTCAATGGTAATCGGCACACGTGAGTTCAGACCCCTTTCTGTTGGCCGCCTATTAATGGTTCTTCTGGTCACTGAGGTACCAGTTGCACATCGGATCGATATAATGGTGAATCAGGGTCTCAGAGTGCCACTGTGATGATTGCTCGATCCTCTCAATCTGTTTTTTCTCTAGATAAGCCGCTTCTCTCTTGACCATGTGTTCGGTCATTGTTCACCTATTCTTGCCAACATCGTTGAATAGTATTCAAATGTCGGGCGATACACCGATTACTCCAACCGGCTCCTTGCAGCCGAGCTACATGTCCTCTCCCAAATGTCTCATCTGCATCTGTCCTTGAGGCATAGTTACTGTCCAGCTGAGTACACGGAATGAGATTCGCAAAGGTTTTGCCCCCTGGTATCGACAGGTCCCGTGTTTACTGTCCTTTCCAGATCCGAGTCAAAACTGCGCTCCTCCGTTACACATCATCTATCGGCCGCAGAAATTTACAATTTTGAACTTCCCGTCGGTACCTGTATGAATATCAATTTATGACCAATTTGCACAACTCCTTGCTGGTGCGTGTTTTTGGTCCGTAAGGTGAATTTTAGTCGCTGAGGAAACGTTCCACGTTAAAAGTTACCTCGTCTTCATTCTGGAAATGCCTGCCATGCAATGGAAGCAATGTCAGGGGAATACGGGGGAAGAGGTAAGATTTGATAGCGGAAAGAAGCAGCATTTGTGAGTGCGTCCTGTGCAGAATTAGCTGTGGTAAGGTAGAAGTGTTATTACACCAGCTGGAATACCTTCCCACATCTTCTTCTCTGCAGCATTCCGTAACTTGGCCAGAGCATTTCGGTAGTATATTCCTGTGGCGGATTTCCCCCTACAAACAGAAATACCGTGGCGTTTCAAAAATAAAAATTCAGCATGACCCTGCCTGTAATATCTGAAACATTATTTATTTCGGAGGTGGTGAAATTGCATTTCCACTACATGCTTCGCTCCATGGTACACCCAGAGGCGAGTACTCTGCTAAAGAACTCATCTGGATTCACCTGAGACAGCTGAAGCATATCTGCTGCCTCCTTCTTTCCGTATGCTTTCTGAATTAATGTGAGCGGTAGTGGTATCCTCCACACGTAGAACTTTGCAACGTTCAATATATTGTGCAAAATCCATGACTGATGATCACGTTGTGATACACCAATATTCGGGATCAGAACCGCAACTTGCGATTACCCGGTTCTTCACAAACAGACAGTCTGCCACTTTGTTATTCCTCAATCAAACATAGTTTACCACACTGGAAGCCTCTGCCCCAGCTAACCACTGTGTGATATAATGGTGCTTTGTTGCCGTACAGTTGCACCAACCCAGTAGGAATCCAATCCAGCAGGAATCGTTGCTGTTCTTTTCTTTCAAATGCAGAAATCAAATTACTTCACTACACTCCATGTTATCAATATGCTGTGCCATTTAGTTTTGGTTCCACTAGCAGGAGCTACTCCTTTCTGTGTGTCTTTTTGCGTTATCTTAACTCCAGGTCACAAAATAAGAAAAATGTAATTCTGAGTCCCCTTTAAACTGGCGCCAAAATTTTGAGATGTCATCGATGGCATGATGAGTTAAACTTGATGCAATGCATTTCAGAAGTCTGATTAAAGTGTTCACTTGTGCTAAGCAAATGTTAATAAGTCAGGAAAATGTATTCGTAATACTATGTTTATTGTATAAACACAGTTCAGAAACAGAGTTCACAATAACAACAGCCAATGGCCACACTTCTATAATATAGCAAACCTACTTGTGGATGGTATTCATAAAAATAAAAAAAGCATTGTCGGTCACAGCGACCTACCTCAATATCAACTCACACAGCAGTGAGTTGTACCATCTCTACAAAATCTATATCTAGATATGCCTATTCACAACAGTTAAAGGGGGTGTGGGGTCAAAAAACCAAGTGTAAATAACCATCGTAGAAGCATTAAGCTGCCTGGTTGATTGGACTGTTTTAATATACATTAGTTTCAGCTCAAAGGAATTTTCCCCTTGCATATTAAATCATATATATATATATATATATATATATATATATATAATATTTGAGTCAACTATTTCTTCCTCATCTCTTTCTGCCATATTAGCAAAATAAAATAATATTAATTTTTACGAAATTTGAAGTAGTGGTGAAATTATGTGTTTAATGTCTCATTCTAAAAGAATTCCTGTGCTAATTCAAAAACTCGGTTTCGATAATACCACCAACATTTCACATCGTATGGTGACTTCTCCATTACGATCTCTATTTTATTAATAATAAATCGCCTGAAGCATTTGCGTTACAGTTGAATGTGGAAAACATTGCCTTTTATTCTCTAGCATTGGTTTAACGAATGTTGCTTTTGAAAACAGGCTTTTTAATTAATTTCAAATCTGCGTCACATCCAGTTCCATTACGACTTGACAATTTTGGAATAATCAAACGAAGTCCCGCAGGAGATCTGTTATCCTACCATGATCTTTGATTGCTATAGACCCTCATGTCATGGTAGCAAAATATGGGACGATGAATTTAACTGGTTTCAACAGTCGAAACACGGATATCTTATCGGAATCCTAAAAACCAATTTCACGAGGAATGTAGCATACCTATGGAATCAGCAATGTTGCGATGTTCTTATAAACATATCTTACGTATATAAAATTGAATTAACGTATTATCAGTTTCGTCTATGATTAAAATGTCCGTTGGTGTATTTTCCTATCGATTTTTTTCATAGCACTGTGGAATAAATTTGTTTTGTCTGTCCCTTAGATGAAATGAAGTGATTATGTATAAACAAAATGTGTCTGATTCACATCCTAAACCTAAATCATTCCTTTCCATATCGTAATTGTGGCAGAGCCACTGCTCATATTTATGCAAACTACTGACAAAGAACTGAAGAAAAGGTCTGATTATAGAAAACACGAACAATAAATGATTTTTATTCTCTTATGCGACAAGTGTAACACCTATGTTTGTGTGGTAGAGTAATGGTGGTGTACGCGTACGTGGACAATTTGTTTGCGATGCAATCGCTGACATATTGTAACTGAGGCGGAATAAGGGGAACCAGCCCGCATTCGCCGAGGCAGATGGAAAACCGCCTAAAAACCATCCACAGACTGGCCAGTTCAGCGGACCTCGACACAAATGGGCGGATTCGTTCCGGGGACCAAGCGCTCCTTCCCGCCCGGAATTGATTTACTCTATTAACCAACAAAAATCCCTTATTTTACCTACATCTCACATATATTTTTGAATTTGTTTCTGAATGCAACAAAGACATCTTTCTCTGTTCAGAGTTTCCAGAGATATTTCCTTTAGACAGATTTTAAGGTGCAATGGTGGAAGAAAATCACAGAGCGGTTTCACAGGTGGTTCGCATTGTATGCTTCTCGCTCTAGGAATCAAGTTTGGTCTTGGAGACTACTGTTTACGGATGTTGTGGTTTTTCTGTCACGATTTTCTCATTCGCAGAGAAAGCAGCAGAATTTACTGTATCCTTGTTGCGTACCTGTTAATATCAAAATGACTTTCTAATCACCACAATTGTGCCATTTGAATATAATGTACACAGTTAACTTCGGAATAATGCTTGTAACCTCCAATGTTTCCTTTGCGTTTGTGGAACATAGTACAGGGACGGACAGACAAATATTGCCTGCATGGAGGAGCCTTGGTTTGAGACTTTGTTTGGACGGTTCAATATACTGGCGCCACTCTGCTAAATTATGTTCATGCCGAGATACCTGTACTAGGCCATTCATACCACAACAACGCACGACGTCTTCATTCTCCGCAAAATAGTCTACAAAATGTCTTTGTCGTCTTCTAAATGAACATATCTTAACATCTATGTCCAATGAATTGCAAGTTTGAAGCCTAGAACCCAGTAATTCTGAGTCTGTCTGAGAGAGTTTTAAATCCCTTACAAGATCTTTAAGCTTTGCCTGTGTGAATTCATGAACTGAACATCTTATAGATGTAGTCAGGATCTTAATGGTTTGGGGAGTCATAGATGTCTTCTTCTGAATCAACAATATACTCATCTGGAGCTGAAGGTATTCACAATAAGGGACTGATAGCATAGAAGGTGTAACTTTGTATACTGAATATAATGTTTGTGATCTTGAAGGGAACCCGTTGAAATCTTCAAACGAGAGTAGGAATCTATTGCGTGACTGATCGGTTCACGCCGTGCAATAGGTACAGGAAATTTCATTATACTACGTTTTCCTTGAAAATAGTCTCTCAGATTAGTGGAACATGAATTGCAGCAGATCTGTCTCATGGGGGCCAACGGCCTTGCAGTAGTGATAACACCGGTTCCCTTCAGATCGCTGAAGTTAAGCACTGTCGGGCAGGGCTAGCACTTCGATGGGTGACCACCCGTTCTGCCGAGCGCTGTTGGCAAGTGAGGTGCACTGAGCCCTTATGAGACAAACTGAGGAGCTACTTGATTGAGAAGTAGCGGCTTCGGTCTCGTAAACTGACATACTGAATGGAGAGCTGTGTGCTGTCGACATGCCCCTCCATATGTGCATTCAGTGACGCCTGTGTTCTGAGGATGACACGGCGGTCAGTCGGTACCCTTGGGCCTTCCAAGGCCTGTTCGGATGGAGTTTAGTTTAACTTTTGTTTGTCTCATGCGGAAATGGAATGCAGCAGCAGGGAGTGGGAGAAAGAGTTATATGAGAATGTGGGCTTGGCAGTGGGAATGAGATACAAGAAAAGCTAAATGAGCTCTGTAATAAATTTCAGTAAGTAATAGCAAATACTCTATTCAACAATCACATGCGGAGAAGGTATAATTCAAAGAGGTTGGGAGATATGGGAAGATTTCTGACAGATTACATAATGTTGAGGCAGAGATTTCGAAATCAGATACTGGACTGTAAGGCGTATACATAAGCGGATAAAGACTCAGACCGCGATTTAGTAATGAAGAATAGTAATCTGAATCTAAAGAGACTAGTCGGCAAGAACCAATGCGAAAAGAAGTGGAACACGGAAATATTAAGGGAGGAAAATGTAAGCCTGAAGTTTTCTGAGGCTGTAAATACTGCGATAATGAACAGCTCAGCAGTCAGTTTAGTTCAAGAGGAGAGGAAATGCCTAAAACGGGAAACCACAGAATTTGGAAAGTAAAGCATAGATACAATGAGCATAGCTGCAAGGTACGTTGGGTAACCGAAGAAATACTTCAGCTTATCGAGGAACAAAGGAACTATACAAACTTATATGAAAGAAGAGGAATACAGAAGTACCATTCGCTCAAGAATGAAATAAATAAGACGTCAAGGGAAGCTAAGGCGAGATGAATCCAAGAAAAATGAGAAAAATCAGAAGAGATATGATAGATGGAAGCACTGACTCAGCATAGGGAAAAATCAAAACTATCTCTCACGAAATTAAAAGCAGTGGTGGTAACGTTGAGAGTAAAATGGGGAGGACATGTTTGATGATGTGACAGAAGAAGAAACAGGAGTTGATAGGAAAGAGGTAGGGGATCCCAAATTAGAATCAGAATTTAAAAGAGCTTCTGAAGACTGGGATGTATAAGATTCCGCCAGAATTTATGAAAAGATTTGGGAAAATGGCAAGAAAGGGACTATTCATGTTCTTGAGCAGAATGTATGAGCGTGACGATATATCGTCAGAATTCCCGAAAAAATTTTGTACTCAATTCCGAAGATAACAAAATCGGAAAAGAGCTAGAATTATCACACAATCAGCTTAACAGTTCTTGCATCCACCTGACAAGAGTGATATACAGAACAATGAAAAAGAAAATTGACGAACTGATAGACGACGATTAGTTCGGCTTTAGGAAAGATAAAGGCAGCTGAGAGACAGTTTTGACGCTGGGATTGAAAATGAAAACAAGAGTGCAGAAAGATTGAGGCACATTCATACAATTTGTCAAGCTGGAAAAAGTTTTGACAACGTAAAATGGTGCAAGATATTCGAAATTCTGAGAAAATGGGGGTAAGCTCTAGGTAGATGCAGGTAATGGACAGTATGTACATGAATCAAGAGGCGACTATAGGAATGGAAGACGATGAACTGAGTGTTGGGATTAAAAAGCGTGTAACACAGGAATGTAGTCTTTCGTCTCTGCTCCTCAATATGTACATCGAAGAAGCAATGACTGAAATGAAAGAAGGGTTCAAGATTGAAATCAAAGTGCAGGTAAGAGAGATATCGGTGATAAGATTTACTGATGACATTTTTATCCTCAGGGAAAATAAAGAAGAATGACAGGATGTGTTGTTTGAAATGAACAATGTAATGAGAAAAGAGTATGGACTGAGAGTACATCGAAGGAAGGCGATAGTGATGAGAAGTAGCTGATATGAGAACAACGAGACACTGAACGTGAGAACTAGGGTCACGAAGCAGATAAAGTTCACTAATTCTGCTACCTAAGAATCAAAATACGAGTAATCTATGACAGATGGAGCAAGGAGCACGCAAAAAGTAGACTGGCAGCGGCAAAATGGGTATTCCTGACCAAGAGGAATATAATAGTATCAAACATGGGCTTTGATTTGAGGAAGGACTTTCTGTGTATGTACGTCTTGTATGTTAGTGAAACATGGGCTATGGATAAACCGGAACGGAAAAGAATCGAGTCGCTTGAAATGTGATGCTAAAGAAGAATTTTGAAAATAAGTGGACGGGTTAAGTAACGAACGAGGAGGTTGGCCGCAGAATCGCCGAGGAAAGGAATATACAAAAACACTGACAAGAAGGGGGAGGATGATAGAGCGTCAAATAAGAAATCCGGAAATTTCTTCCATGGTACTAAAGGGAGCGGTTGAGCGTCAGAACTCTAGGGAAGTAAATAGCTGAAATGAAAAAGTTGACTCAGGAGAGGAATTCGTGGTGGGCTGCACTAACCAGTTAGAAAACCAGTTAGAAAACTTACGACTAAAAAAAAAAAAAAAAATCTGTAGCCCAGGGTTTATTCTGGTCCTCAAATCTACACCCAAAGCGGAATTCATAAGCCTTTAAAACCAATGGTGAAAAGCTACGCTGTTAAGACTTGAAACTAATATCCGGAAACACATAACACAATAAGTCTGGCAAAATTTTACACGGACGAGTCATTGTAGTACACTGAACGTAATACGGCCTTGTGCTGAAAATGCGCACATTTCACACTTGACGTCATTAGAATTTTCCAATCAGCAACAGAGGAAACTTCTGAAAATAAACAAAATTTTGGAGCTAAATTCTGGCATAGTCGAACGGCATGCTGGCACTGAAGATTTGTTACATATTTCCGTTGCTAAATGTATGTTCGCTTATACTTGCAGTGGAATCGTTGAATAGAACAATTAGGTTGTTAACGATTTAAATCGAATTAGGAAATCCTGCATATATATCGAGAAAATATATAAAATAGTTGATGAATGCTGGAACCAGCCACAAATAATTTTTAAATGTTTTATTTTAATGCCATTACAGGTTTCGGGCTACAATGCCCATCTTCATATGCCTAATATTCCTCGTTACTTAACTGTTCTAATCAACAGCGTGCCCTCTGCTCCACAATGGACAAGCGATCGAGTATATAGTGCCACTTTATCAGTTGCTTCTTAGTAAAACTGCGCTAAAGTGTGTGTGTGTGTGTGTGTGTGTGCATGTGTGTGTGATACAAAATAGTTGTGTTCACTTCCATAGTTATTGTAAGCAATACACATAGAAGGAAGACATATTTTCATGCAGACGACATAATCGATTACTGTATTATATCACAAACTATAAGCAAACGTAAAAATGTAAAGGCGTATTTGTTCTATGAGATACTGAAAAAGTCACGATTTCCTCTTATAAAGAGTAGTTACACATCGCTACGCTGCGAGTTTCTCTGGGAAACTAATACGCTCTCATCCAATTATACTATTGCTGGTGACTGCGTGGTTAGAAGATGCCAAGCGTACAAATGGTCTCGTGGGGAGTAGGTGAGAGGCAAATGTCTGCCAATAGCCTGTGGGTGGCCACAGACAGCTCTGCGCCCCTCTGCCACCTGGCGGGTCTGGGGTCGGGCATTCCGTGCCGCCACCCCCACGCCTGGTATTAACTGGCCACGCCGGAGGCCGGCATTCCCCGCAGTGCATTATCTCGCGAGGCTCAGAGCCGCAGCCATCTGCCCAACCCGGCCCCTAATTACTGGTGGACTCCTTTGTGGGGGCTCTCTGCTACGTGGTGTCTACGCCACTAGACCTGCCTCTGTGCCCTCCAACTCCTCCCAAGTGAGGCCATATGTTTGCGGTCCTTGTAGCGTTATAATGCTACATCCGAGTTAGATTACTGGGACATCTCCAATATTGGACGATAGTGCCATATACGATCACCGACTGAAATGTTTCATCTGTTGTGGTAGTCGTATGGCTACTCATTGATCACGACTTGTAGCAAGACTTTCCGAACAGTGGTATTTCACCTGCAGGACGAAAAGGAAATAGACGAAACAAAATTAAGTGCGATGCTGAAGGGGGAAACAGTAATATCAAGAAAAGAACCAGTTTTAGACGATCTACCAAATGAAAAATGGCAGAATTGTACAGAGTGACCAAGAGAAGGAAGTTTCGGTATCATAAACTGATGGTTCAACAAAGGTTTTGATTACGTGATATTGACTATACTCTTTGATATTCTGAAGGAAGTAGAGATAAAATACAGAGGTAGAAGGATTATTCACCATTCATATAGCAACCAGATTAGAGTTTCAGGGGAACGTGAAAGGAAGAAGTAGTTCAGAACCCAGTGAGACAGACTTATAGCCTACACCTGCACACTGAGCAGGCTGTAAAGGAAACCAAGAGGAAATTTCGAAATGGAAGTGAAGATGAGGAAGAAGAAATAAGAATTTTGTTGTTTGTTGCTGGCAGTGCTGTTCCGTCGGAGACGACGAAGAACTTCGAAGGGCAGTTAAACGGAATGGATAGCGTCTGAAAAGGTTACAAGGTGAAAATGAACAAAAATTAAATAATGGTAATGTAATGCATTCGATTTATATCAGGTGATGTAGTGGGAAGTAGATTGCCAATAATTATTCAAATTAAAGTAGATATTTAACATAAAATGTTTTCATATTGGAGTAGAAAGTATAAAATAATTTGTCCTAGATCCATACAGGTTTCTAATCTCGGACAGATTACAGCTATGAGAATCGTTCAGATAAATTACGGGAATGTAGTGGGGTGACGTCGTCACACAACCGCCAATATTTCGACAGGTGACCACCGTGTCAGTTTCAAGGCAATACTGCAACAAGTAAGCACCGTGCAAGTGAGTTCCAACCATTGGTTAGCCCAACAATTGCGGAAGAACAGCACACACACGCACACACACACACACACACACACACACACACACACGCACACACACACAGAAACACACGCTGTGAGCACCAGCGCAACCATACAACCTGAGATGACCGACGTCAGAAGTTAACGATAGTGAAAATTGAAACGTCCCCTTTGAAAAATTATACAAGACTATGCTTAAACTGACACACAATATTTTTAGAGCAACGCAATCTGACTTTCAAAAATCCCTACAAAAGAATGGCCCTGACTAACATTAACCTATACCTTTCACAAATCACTTACCTCACAAAAATCTTCATTACTCGAACTACTGCAATACAGCGAGCGCCACTACTGCCAGCTACATAAAAGATTCAAACTACGGAAGGCACTAACTACTGATAGGCATAGTTAGCAAATGAAAAATTTTAATAGAGAACAAACAATATATTTACCTTAATAGTCATAATATATATAGCAGTTCATCACATCCAGTCTAACAAATTTCAAAACTCCGCCATCTCTCTCCTCACATCCACCATTGCTGGCGGCTCACCTCCAACTGCGCAACGCTACGCGCTGTTCACGTCCAGCTGCCCAACACTACAATGGCAGACAACAATGCAAACTAGCCACAGACTGCACACAGCATAGCCAGTGATTTTCATACAGAGCGCTACGTGGCGTTACCATTAAAAAAACCTAAACAGCCTACTTACAAAATTACTAAACAACGCGTGAGGCAACATTAAATCTGTCCCACAGTTTTGACAAGAAAGAGGGCATGATTCCAAGCAGAGTTTAACTAAAAACCTCCATGTCTATTTAGAAGGTTCATTGCTAATTTAATCTCAACTGTTTCCTTAGTAACACAATCCAAATAGCAGGAAGTGCTTTCCAGAATCTCCGCGTTGTTATATTAGTTAGGGTGACTGGTGCCAAGACACTGGTCTGCAACTCCCAATTTGCTCAGCTGCTGTAAGCATGTGTGGCGCTTATATTCAGTATTGGGGTCGTTCCACGGTTCTGATCGGCTGATTAATATACGAGGTGCGACAATAAAGTAATGAGACAGATTTTCTTTGCAAGATGCTGTAACCCTGTAGGCTTGCGTAGGCCCAATATCTTTGACCTTGGTCTATAAGCTGCTTCTAGTGCAAGCGGCACATCGATGCATCTGCTCAATTGTCAGTTGTGCTGTAATAAGTTAACACATGTTTTTGTCTCTCGTCGCGCAAATGGAACTGCATAATACTGCTCAGCGTTACGCCATTTCTTTTTGCGTTAAATTGGGTGAAAAGGTGACGACAACTTCTGGTAGGCATCAGAGGGGTTTTGGAGAGGGGGTTATGTCAAGAACTCAAGTTATTCATGGGCATAAAATGCTTAGTGAAGGCAGAACGAATGTTGAAGATCAAAAGACTGCACTGGACGACCATAAATCTCACGGACAGATGTCAGCTTGGCTAGGGTGCGTGAACTTGTACGATCTGATAGAAGATGATCTGTGAAAATGATTGCAAAAGAACTGACCATCAGTCGAGATACAGTTATTATTAGACATAATAATAACAGAAGATCTTGGTATGAGAAAAATTTGTGCAAAAGTGGCTCGTAATGCTCCATCCCATACTGCTCTGTCAGTACAGCAATTTTTAACCTCAAAACAAATTTCAGTCCTGCCACAGCCACCTTATTCACCAGATATCGCTCCGTGCGACTTTTTTCTATTTCCAGGGGTCAAAACGGCGTGTGGGGCGGTGGGCGGAATAATTGTTATTAATGTTCCTATTATTTATTTAATGCTGTTGTTTGCTGTTCTCAACACTGGCTCTCTAACTACAATATTGGCCACCAGAAAGTGATTAGTAAAACGTGAAGCCTGTAATTAGAATTCCTATTGGCCACTTCATCTGAGAAATACATTTATAGCTACAGGTTATAGCTCTGAGGAATTAGGAGATTGTCTGGGATTCATAATCAAAAACCATTCTCTCTAAAATGTTCACTATATTCTGAAAGTCACAGACCAAAAAGAATCCACACAATCCAAGTACCAGAGCAGTTCAGAGTCTAATGTGCTGATGGAACTATAACTGTTCAAATTAAATGTTTAAGTGAATGCTCGCCATAATTTGATGATAATGTTCATCAAACGCCACGCTAATAATGGTAGAATGTCTGTCTTGCGGCGGCACATGAAAATACGACATACGCAAACTAAAGATAGATCATTAACGTCATCCCAAAATTAACACTTCACTCGAAAACGATTTCATGGTTACGCGTGTTCCGAGTAACTTATTACTGCATCCGAGGCTGTTTATATCAACGTTACCGACGCGACTCCCGGCACAGGTGGTGCGCTAATCAGCGTCTGGAGAGAACTGGGGCCTTCTTCTCTCGCGCAGCGTTCTTACACATAAAGCTGCGGTGCGGACGGCTAAGGGAACGCCTGATCAAACTAGCTCTCCCGAGTAGCCGCTGGGCTAGTAATGTACCACTTTAAGTTATCGAATAAATCATTGCTTCCTTTGCTGATGGCCGATGAAGCTCTCAATTTAATTGTGCAATCAGCACACAAGTAAGTAATTATAATAAAAGTCTGATGTGGTTACGTAAAATATTTTGGGCGAGAGAATTAATTTAATTACTCTACACGCAGTAGATGAGCTCTGAACTTGCTCTTTGGAAATATGCTATAACTATAGTTTTATAATTATTATGTTGAAACTTCTCACATTTTTATGATTGTAGCGGATCTCCCTTCTACTTAAATTTAAATATCCTAGCTTTATTTATTCGCCTAATTAATCTATCTTGCTTCCTTCATTTCTAAGACAAAAACCATAAAATCATGAATTTCAACTAAAATTTTAATTTGTGAGATCCAGATTACTGTTTCTACTAAATTATTATGCAAAAGGAATCTAAATATAAATTTTTAAGTTTCTAGCTCTTTTCTGTTGCGTCAATGCCTTTTACAGAAAAACATCCAAATTTCGAAATTGGTTGGAGTTATTGAACTGATATTCAACACATAGTTATTTAGTATTACTCCTGACATGCTAGAAACATTTCAGGTTATTTACTTGATTTTTAAAGTATTGCGCAACATTTATGATGTCACAGCTAGTTACAGCAGAGTGACTGGCACACAATGGAAAGACTAATGTGAATTTTATAAGGCGTGAGTAGGCTGCTTCCCTACAGGCGGCCAAGGGACACCATTCTCAAACAACACAAAATGTCCAAAAAGCTGTGACGAGGGTCTTGGGAGATATTACAGAAGATGAATTCCAGAAATGTTACCATCAGTGGCAGAAGCGCTGTAAAAAGAATGTGCAATCAGAAGCGAACTACTTTGAAGGAGACAACACTGAACTTGACTAAAACGGTAATCAACTTCTTTCCCATCAATCTCATTATTGTTGCACCTCGTATGACGTCCCACAACTGCCAGGAGTACGACAGACACCCACCTTATGCAAACTGGTGCCATCTATAACTGATTTTTATTTTCTCTTTGAGTCATCTGCCTTTTGACTGGTTTCATGCGGCCCGCCACGATTTACTTTGCTGTACCAGACTCTTCATCTCAGAGTAACACTTTCAATGAACGTCTTCAATTATTTTCTGGATGTATTCCAATCTCTGTCTTCTTTTATGGCTCCATATTGTACCATGGAAATCATTCCCTGACGTCTAAACAGATGTCCCATCACCTTGTCTCTTCTCCTTGTCAGTGTTTTCAATATATTGCTGTCCTCACCGAATCCGTAAAGAACCTCATCATTCCTTAACTTACCAGTCCACCTAATTTTTAACATTTTTCTGTAGCACCACATCTCACATGCTTCGATTATCTTCTGTTTCAGGTTTCCCACAGTCCATGTTTTACTACCACAAAGTTCTGTGCTCCAAACTCACATTCTCAGAAATTTCTTCCTCAAATTAAGACCTATGTTTGATACTAGTAGACTTCTCTTGGCCAGGAATGCCCTTTTTGGCACTGTTACTCTGCTATTGATGCTCTCCTTGGTCCGTCGCTCTTCGGTTATTTTGACGCCTAGGTAGCAGAATTCCTAAACTTCATCTACTTCGTGACATTTGTTCTGGTGTAACCACAAGCGCCGGAACGAAGAGGAAGAATTCAAGACCAGAGAAGGCGGTGAGGAAGCGTCAGCCAATTGCACGCTGACAAGGACCGTCCCCCACCAGGAGTGACTTCTGCAAGAATATAAGTGTCAGCCTCGGCCGCATATTAGTGCTCATATCTGCTCAGCATGGGACAGTAGCGGACGGTTGTAGATCGGCACTCGCAGAACAGTAGGTAGTAAGTGATCCGTATGAAGTGCTTACGTGGACTTTGTCTATAGCGAAGACTACACTACTGGCCATGCAAATTGCTACACCTACAGACACGAAATTTAACCGACAGGAAGAAGATGCTGTGATATGCAAACGATTAGCTTTTCAGAGCATTCACACAAGATTGGCTCCGGTGGCGAGATCTACAACGTGCTGACATGAGGAAAGTTTCCAACCGATTTCTCATATGCAAACAGCAGTTGACCGGCGTTGCCTGGTGTAACGTTGTTGTGATGCCTCGTGTAAGGACGAGAAATACCTACCATTGCGTTTCCGGATTTGATAAAGGTCGGATTGTACCCTATCGCGATTGCGGTTTATCGTATCGCGACATTGCTGCTCGTGGTGGTCGAGATCCAATGACTGTTAGCATAATATGGAATCGATGGGTTCAGGAAGGTAGTACGGAACGCCGTGCTGGATCCCAACGGCCTCGTATCACTAGCAGTCGAGATGACAGGCATCTTATCCGCATGGCTGTAGCGGATCATGCAGCCACGTCTCGATCCCTGATCAACAGATGGGGACGTTTGCAATACAACAACCATCTGCACGAACAGTTCGACGACGTTTGCAGCAGCATGGACTATCAGCGCGGACATTAAGGCTGCGGTTACCTTTGACGCTGCATCACAGACCGGAGTGCCTGCGATGGTGTACTCAACGAAATACCTGGGTGCACGTCATTTTTTCGGATGAATCCAGGTTCTGTTTACAGCATAGTGATGGTTGCATCCGTGCTTGGCGACATGGCGGTGAACGCACATTGGAAGCGTGTATTCGTCATCGCCATACACGCGTATCACCCGGCGTGATGGTATGCGGTGCCATTGGATACACGTCTTGGTCACCTCTTATTCGCACTGACGGCACTTTGAACAGTGGACGTTACATTTCAGATGCGTTACGACCCGTGGCTCTACTCTTCATTTGATCCATGCGAAACCCTACATGTTAGTAGCATAATGCACGACGGAATGTTGCAGGTCCTGTACGGGCCTTTCTGAATACACAAAATGTTCAATTGCTGTCCTGGCCAGCACATTCTCCAGATCTCTCACCAACTGAAAACGTCTGGTCAATGGTGGCCGAGCAACTGGCTCGTCACAATACGGCAGTCATTACTCTTGATGAACTGTGGTATCGTGTTGAATCTGCATGCGCAGCTGTACCTGTACACGCCATGCAAGCTCTGTTTGATTCAATGCCCAGGAGTTTGAAGGCCGTTATTAACGGCCAGAGGTGGTTGTTCTGGGTACTAATTTTCAGGATCTATGCACCCAAATTTCTTGAAAATGTAATCACACGACAGTTCTAGTAATATTTGTCCAATGAATACCCGTTTATCATCTGCATTTCTTCTTGGTGTAGCAATTTTAATGACAGTGGTGTATTACTGTTTGCATGTCACTTGCGACACCGACGTAACTCCAAAGTTAAGTACTGTCAATCTGTTTTATAGAAATAAAAGTAATAAAGTTATTTGTTTGAATTCTTGAATAGAATTCTTGAATAGCATTCCGAGAACTCAGCATCCTTTAGGCACCCTATAAGCGACGAGTGGCAAGATCCGACTGGCGACGAGTCTTCAAACTAACTACGTTCCGACGGCTGCGGGAATTTCTGTTTTATTGCGCGGGCGCCTTCATTCTCTCCCATCTTTTCTTTTCAGGGGCGCATATTGCTTTAACAGTTCCTTGTCATTTAGGCTAATCAGTGTTTTCAAGTGGGCGTTGCATAAACTTTCTTTGTACATTTTTTTGTCTGTTAGTTACATTTGTATTTTCCAACATGCCCACCTGTCCCATCCCCTTGCTCCGGCGCCGCAGCCACAAGCCTTAGATACCACACAGCTAATGCGAATGTTTGAGTTTCAGGTCCATATGGCTCTGAGCACTATGGGACTTAACTTCTGAGGTCATCAGTCCCGTAGAACTTAGAACTACACAAAACCTAACTAACCTAAGGACATAACACACGTCCATGCCCGAGTCAGGATTCGAACCTGCGACCGTAGCGGTCGCGCGGTTTTAGGCTGTAGAGCCTAGAACCGCTCGGCTACACCGGCCGGCATCAGTTTCAGACGCAGCAAATTTCTACCCTAGTCAACACAGTGCAGCCGCTAATAGCCAACGCTGCGCCCCCTACAGAACAATCACTGTCTACTAGAGATGCTGTAACCGAGCGAGGTGGCGCAGTGGTTAGCACACTGGACTCGCATTCAGGAGGACGACGGTTCAATCCCGTCTCCGGCCATCCTGATTTAGGTTTTCCGTGATTTCCCTAAATCGTTTCAGGCAAATGCCGAGATGGTTCCTTTGAAAGGGCACGGCCGATTTCCTTCCACATCCTTCCGTAACCCGAGCTTGCGCTCCGTCTCTAATGACCTCGTTGTCGACGGGACGTTAAACACTAATCACCACGACCACCACCAGCTGCTGTACCACCTTTTCGACAGTTTCGTGAACAAGGAGAAGAATAATGGCTTGAGTGGCTAGCCCAGCTCGAATCACATATCATCGGCCACGATGTTGCAGGTTCTGTAACTACCCTATCTGTTATGTGCGACCAAGTAGTACAATCCGTATTATGACCAACAAGTGAATGTGGTAGCAGGGTACGACAAGGAAATGACAAATTTAAATATGCATCCGGTGGTTTATATTCAGACATTATGTTGCGTGATGCGATCGTGTACAATGTACCTAATGTCAGAGAACAGATTTTGAAACTGTCCGATCCAACATTTCAGCAGGTTGTGCAAATACTAGATCTGTACGATTCTGGTGACTTGTCGACTCATACATTTGTACAGCCAGCTATTTGTCAGGTAGAGTCCCTCAGTTGTGATCCCCCCGACGGCCGCGGTGGCCGAGCGGCACTAGGCGCTTCAGTCCGGAACCGCGCGACTGCTACGGTCGCAGGTTCGAATCTTGCCTCGGGCATGGATGTGTGTGATGTCCTTAGGTTAGTTAGGTTTAAGTAGTTCTAAGTTCTAGGGGTCTGATGACCTCAGATGTTAGTCCCATAGTACTCAGAGCAATATGATTTTTGTGATCGCCCTATTCTGTACCGGTGGCGTGCGCTAGCCACGCTGAGTAAACACCTGTCCACGTCGTGTCAGCAGTTTGATAAACAGGCGGCTACACAGACGAACAGAATTAAGTCTTTCCCTCGGTGTTACACACTGCACGAATGCCAAGACTACTCCTCCCAACAAGTTCCGTGTTACGCTTGCGGTAGGAAAAGACACGCGCAATCCGTATGTTTGCAACGGATAAAACGTAAGAATTCGGCCCACTCACAAAAATCTAGTCACAAGGCCGATGTCATCAATGTAGTATATTCAAAGTCTGCAACTAGCAAGCGTGCAGGTTCTTCAGTGATCCGCCAGTCAAACGATTTGTTCATTTAGTTATTTGTGGGAAACGTGTGAAATTTCAATTGGACATGGGTGCCTCGGTCGCATACTAGATCGTTACACCTATGAACTGTTAGGCTCCCCACACCTGTCTAAAACTAGCACGCACCTGATGGCTCATAATGGATGAGATATTCCCGTTCTCGGAACATCTACTTTGCCTGCCATGTATCGCCCGGATATGCGAACAGTCACTTTCACAGTGCAATCACGCGAGTGTGAGAACGTATTTGGTCTTGATTTGATTGGTTTGGCTTTCAAATTCACGACAATGTGCTGTCAGTGTCGGCATTCAATGCAAAAAACAGTGTACGACACACAGGACGACACACACATCCATGCCCGAGGCAGGATTTGAACCTGCGACCGTAGCGGTCGCGCGGTTCCAGACTGTAGCGCCTAGAACCGCACGGACACTCCGGCCGGCAGCTTACTAAAAGAATTCCTCGAACTCTTTTATGAAGTTGCAGGCAAAGCTAACAATTTTGTTGCACATATTACTCTGAAAGACAATGGTCAGCCGAAATTTAGCCGGGCCAGAACTGTTCCTATTGCATTACTGGACAAAGTCGATTCTGAACTTAAGAACTGCGAGATAACTGAATTGTTGTGCCCATGTCAGCTAGTCAATGGGCTAGTCCACTGGTATTGCTCCCCAAACCTTCAGGCCGCATTCGCCTCTGTGCTGACTTTCAGTCTATAGTAAACCCACTAACTGCCATTGATAATTATCCATTGCCACTCCCAGATGATCTCATGGACAAATTAGGCGTTCGATGTTACTTTTCAAAACTTGATTGCGCAACGCGTATCTTCAAAAAAATGGTTCAAATGGTTCTGAGCACTATGGGACTTAACTTCTAAGGTCATCAGTCCCCTAGAACTTAGAACTACTTAAATCTAACTAACCTAAGGACATCACACACATCCATGCCCGAGGCAGGATTCGAACCTGCGACCGTAGCGGCCGCACGGTTCCAGACTGTAGCGCCTTTAACCGCTTGGCCACCACGGCCGGCGTATCTTCAAATACCGCTCCATGGAGAATCTCAAAAAGTGTGTGTACCGAATACTCACTTGAGCTTGTTCAAATATTTGCGTTTGCTTTTTGACAGTGCTTCCGCACCCGCCATTTTACAACGGTATTTGGAACAGCTGATTGCAGAAGTGATGAACTGTTCACACTATTTGGACGATACTGTAGTAGCAGGTAGTGCACCTGAAGAACGTACTACAGATTTAAGTGCTTTGTTTCGTATGTTATCTGACGCTGGACTAAACTATAGACATTACAATTGAAATTTTTTAAAAGTTGTAGTATCTTGCTCATGTCATAAATAGTGAAATTACAATTAAATCAATACCATTAGCTGGTGGCGGGCGTTGATATACATAAACGGAGATAGTTGAAAATGTGTGCTCCGACCGGGACTCGAACCTGGGATCTCCTGCTTACGTGGCAGACGCTCTATCCAACTTTTTTTTCTTTTTTTTTAAATTATTTGTTGATCTCATTTTGTTCTATTTTGTTCGTTGTATATGATCGGGGCGGACGTCTCATGACACCTGTTGAAGTTGTTCGTTGAACCGTTCACTCAGTTTTTTTTTTATTACAGAGGGTAGCTAAACCCTCTGACCGAACACGCTGAGCTACCGTGCCGGCTATCCATCTGAGCCACCGAGGACACAGATGATACGGCGACTGCAGGGATCTATCGCTGGCACGCTCCCCGTGAGACCCACATTCTCAACTTACAGTCCACACACTACATTCGTAGCGCCCCTGCCATTATACCCATTACTCACGGCAGACAATCCACCAAGTCTGGTAAGAGTTCAGGCAAATCGTGTGCATCCGCACTGAAGAAGGTCATCAGCCGGTTAGCCTTAAACGATATGAAGACGGCATCTGTTCTTTCGACTATGTTCAAAAGGACAGATGCCATCTTCATATAAATAGTGAAGGTTTACATCCTCTTTAGTGGCATTTGTTAGCCATACGAGACCTGCCAGTTCCTCGCAGTATCAGAGAATTGAAGTCAGTCTCGGGGAAAATGAACTATTATATTCCGTTCATACCGAATGCTGCAAAAAATTTCATCTCAATTACATTGCTTGCGTCTCAAGAATGTTCCCTATGTGTAGACAGTGAGTGCCAAGTAGCTTCTCAAAAACTTAAAGATGCATTGCTCAGTGCCGGCCGTTGTGGGCGAGCGGTTCTAGGCGCTTCAGTCCGGAACCGCGCTGCTACTACGGTCGCAGGTTGGAATTCTGCCTCGGTCATGGATGTGTGTGATGTCCTTAGGGTAGTTAGGTTTAAGTAGTTCTAAGTTACAACAACAAGTCTAGGAGACTGATGATCTCAGATGTTAAGTCCCATAGTGCTCACAGCCATTTGAACCATTTGAGCATTGCTCAATGATCGATGCTTAGTTCACTTTGATCCTGAAAAACCAGTTATATTGCAAGTTGACACTTCCTCTTGCGGAATCGGTGCAGTGCTATCTGATAGAATTTGTGCTAAAGACAGACCTATTGCTTTCACATCAAGCGTGTTGTCCAAATTATATTTTAACTATTCATAAATTGAGACAGAGGCTGTGGCTGTTGTGTAAGGTGTCACCAAATTCGAGCATTAATTGTATGGCAGAAAATTCTACTTGGTAACGAATCACAGGCCTTTGCAGTCCTTGTTTCATCCAACGAAACCGGTTCCTGTACGAACTGCTCGAAAATTGCAAAGATGGGCTTTGTTGTTGTCTTAATACCAGTACGAGATTGTGTATCGTCCGACAGCTCAACACGGTTTTGCGGACTCACTTTCAAGTCTTCCAATTGGCCCTGACAGACTTTGGCGCTTCTGCTGCATCTTGTCACATCTATACTCAGGATTCTGAAATGCTTCGGTCTTTTCCGCTGAATTATAAGAAAACCTCACATATCACGAAAGCTGATTCAGATTTGAAAATTTTGTTAAAATACATTCTCTTACCCTGGCCTCAGTCACTGTATAGTATAAAGAACTCTGTAGGCATAGCGTCGCTGTATAGAAAGGTGTGACTCTAGTTCAAAATGTCAGCGGACATTCATGTGTGTTGATCCCAATCACCTTGCAAAAAGAAGTGTTGCAGTTACTTCACGAAGGACAATGAGCATTGTTCGTACGAAACAGTTAGCGCGTCGACACTGTACTTGGCAGGGTATGGACGCCCAAATTGGACAGATGACATCACAATGTGACGCACGTGCGGAAAATCCGTCCACTCCGTCACAAAAGTTCTCTGCTTGGGCTAAGTCGCAATCGCCACGGAAACGTGTGCACGTAGACTTTGCGAGACCCTTTTTGGAACACTGGCTAGTTAACTGTGGTTGCCTGAGATAGGAAGTTTCGGTTTGCTGTGCCAATGAACTTGGCAACGTCACATGGCACAATTCAGATGTTGTTATCGATATTTTTCCTAGAAGGTTTACCTGAAGTAATAGTGTCGGACAATGGACCTCAGTTCACGTCAAATGAATTTGAAACTTCTGTGAACGCAATGGCATATAGCATCTAACTAGTGCACCGTTCCATCTACAGTCAAGCGGCGGAGCGGAACGTTTTGTCAGAACCTTCAAGCAGCACGTGGCCAAACATCGCTCCGCACACACCAGCGATCAAGCATTGCAACTATTTGTCGCCTCCTATCGTACGCACCCACGAGATGAACAATCACCGGTGGAATTACTTCACGACCGCCGCCATCGCACTCTACTCCACCTTCCTCCGTATCAGGCGCCGAAGGCAGGCCGAAAGTTTCGCTTCGTGCTGCATGATATTGTCTTTTACAGAGTTTTTAGCTGCAAAAACAGACATAATGTCTTATGGGATAACAACAATCAGATTTTATAATGTTACTTAAAATCCGTCTTGATTGCATTTTTTTTTATTTTTTATTATTCATATGACCGGTTTCGGTTCATTCAGAACCATCTTCAGATCTGTAAAAATAATTATACTAATTTACTATTTCACGGAAGCAAATCTTTTTCATCCTATGTAATCAACATCAAATGTACCAGAACGTACCTGATATTTCAGTTACAGGAGTAACACGTCCAAATCCAGCAACTTTCACATGCTACGTCACATAAAATTGGTTGGCAGAGTGCACGTCATTTATATTAATTATAACACTATTACCGACAGGTGGCGTCTGGTACCTTTGTTACATTCCATTCGCACATACTGTATTCAGTAGATATTTTTTATATTAAAAATATTTAATTAAAATATGTAGATGTCAAAGTTAATATCTGTACTTGTCAGGATTAAAAAACAATTAAATTATCATTTTTATACGATCTAAAAAGCATAGGGCGATTTATATATCTATGGTGCTGGTGTGAACTTGTTTTCCTCTACGGGCTGCTTCCGTGGTTCCCGCCATTTCGGTGTTGTGCCGCGGTCCGCTCAGTCGTCTGATGTCCATCGCCGCGGGCAAGAGGGCCGCACAGGAGGGCCCCGTCAACGACGCCAGGCGCTGCACGTGTCTTCCGGCTTCTCCACCGCGCACCATCTCTCATCCCTCTCATCTGTATTTGTCAGGATTAAAAAACTGTAAAATTATCATTTTTATACGATCTAAAAGCGTAGGGCGATTTATATATCTATGGTGCTGGTGTGAACTTGTTTTCCTCTACGGTTAACAAGATGTACGGACGATCGTGTTCTGCACGGAAGATGGCATTCCGGTCAGCGGAAAACAATGCCGACGATGACGTCAGGGCGTCTTTGAAACGAGGAAGCCATTCACTCAAAGTGCTGGCCTGTGGTGTTCGCCGAGTAGCCCCACATACACAAGCGTTTGTAAACAAGCACAGAGTAGATACCTAAAAGACTCTCTGTCGTGGAGGACCAGAGAAAGAAAGGAAGTAGGTCAGTCGCGAACCTATGGCTTATTGCGAATTGTTATGTTGTTTCTCGGATGTGTCGACGGTTTATAGAGACCGAAACTGTACCCAGAGGACCAGGGCGGGGAAGACCACGTGTGACATCAGAAGAGAAGACCGTTATTTGGCTGTAAGGGAACAACAGTACCACCTTAGCGCTGCACGGCAACTGGCATGTGAGCTTTCAGCATCCACTGAACATGTTGTATCGAGGGAAACGGTGAGCATAAAGGTTCGACAGTGTGGCCTTTATTGTCGGACACCTGCTGTATGTCTTTGACGCGTCTTCACAGAAGGGAACGTCTGCAGTGGAGTCATCAGCATGCAACGTAGGTGGTCGAACTGTGGGCTAATGCTCATTTAATAGAAGAGTCCCAATTTGGTCTGGCAAGTGATTCTCGATGGATTCGAATCTGGAGCGAACGTGGAACACTATTTCGGTATCCAAACATTGTGGAAAGAGATCGATATCGAGGAGGATTCCCAATGGTGTGGGCCGGGATTATGTTGACCACTTGAACCTCTCTTCAAGAAATTGTAACGTTTAACTGCTGTCAGGTATCATGACGAGATCTTGGGACCTCACCTGCGGTTGTTGGGAAGTTCTGTAGGCCCAGACTTCGAATTGATGAACGATAATGCTCGACCGCATAGAGAACGGTAGGTTGATGTTTTCTTAGTAACGGAAGATACTGCACGCGTGGAGTGGCCTGTTCGCTCTCCCAATTTGAATTCTATAATGGAAAAGTGTTATGAGTGGAACAGGGAATTGTATCTATGCTTTATAGATCTAGAAAAGGCATATGACCGGGTTCCTAGGAGGAAGTTATTGTCTGTTCTACAAGATTATGGAATAGGAGGCAAACTTTTGCAAGCAATTAAAGGTCTTTACATGGATAGTCAGGCAGCAGTTAGAGTTGACGGTAAATTGAGTTCATGGTTGAGAGTAGTTTCAGGGGTAAGACAAGGCTGCAACATCTGGATCATATGTTGAAAACAATAGACTGGCTGGGTGAGATTAAGATATGTGAACACAAAATAAGCAGTCTTGCATATGCGGATGACTTAGTTGTGATGGCAGATTCGATTGATAGTTTGCAAAGTAATATTTCAGAGCTAGATCAGAAATGTAAGGACTATGGTATGAAGATTAGCATCTCCAAAACGAAAGTAATGTCAGTGGGAAAGAAATATAAACGGATTGAGTGCCAAATAGGAGGAACAAAGTTAGAACAGGTGGACGGTTTCAAGTACTTAGGATGCGTATTCGCACAGGATGGCAACATAGTGAAAGAACTGGAAGCGAGGTGTAGCAAAGCTAATGCAGTGAGCACTCAGCTACGATCTACTCTCTTCGGCAAGAAGGAAGTCAGTACCAAGACTAAGTTATCTGTGCACCGTTCAATCTTTCGACCAACTTTGTTGTATGGGAGCGAAAGCTGGGCGGATCCAGGTTACCTTATCAACAAGGTTGAGGTTACGGATATGAAAGTAGCTAGGATGATTGCAGGTACTAGTAGATGGGAACAATGGCAGGAGGGTGTCCACAATGAGGAAATCAAAGAAAAACTGGGAATGAACTCTATAGATGTAGCAGTCAGGGCGAACAGGCTTAGATGGTGGGGTCATGTTACACGCATGGGAGAAGCAAGGTTACCCAAGAGACTCATGGATTCAGCAGTAGAGGGTAGGAGGAGTCGGGGCAGACCGAGGAGAAGGTACCTGGATTCGGTTAAGAATGATTTTGAAGTAATAGGTTTAACATCAGAAGTGGCACCAATGTTAGCACTGAATAGGGGATCATGGAGGAACTGTATAATGGGGGCTATGCTCCAGACTGAACGCTGAAAGGCATAATCAGTCTTATATGATGATGATGATGATGATGATGATGAGAATATGTGTGGGATGTACGAGGGAGAAGGCTTGCATCGCATCAGCATCCACCAACCGCTCTTCAAGACTAGCGATCAACTATGCAGGACGACGGGCGTTATTGCTTCAACATGAGATCGATGACATCATTCAAACCATGCCCAGTCGTTTCCAGGCATGTCTTGCTGCCAGACGTGGTCACACTCCGTACTGAGCACATTAACCAGTTGTCGGATCGTGCGGGCAAATCCGCTAAGTTGAAGAAGAAAGAGCATCTTCGTCTACTGTTATGCATGTTCCAGTTGTTTATGTTCTGTATCCTTTACATTGTTTCTATTTTATTATCGCCTGTTTATACTATTTTGTGGCAAAATAAACGCAACCCAGCAAAATGTCCGTTTCTTGCTTTAATTTTGAATGCTAGTGTAAATCTATATCAAATATTCACTACCAGCTTTCATCTATGCTGGTAGAGGATATCTGTTATAGACTGTCATTGTTGAATGTGTGTACACCAGTATCTGCAGTGGAAAATTGGAATAGGATGAGCAGGTTATCGGCAAAATTAAGAGAACATCACGTGACTTGCAAGGACTTGCTGAGTCTGAGCCACGTCGAGATATATCACTACGCAGGGCAAAAAGAGGTCCAGCACGATCCAGCATTAGGAGGTATTCCATTACATTTTTCACCTCAGTGTACATTAATAATACGATATTATGATAAGTATTATTATGAAATCCTAAATAAATAGTACTGACAATGCCATTTGCGTAACACTTTTCAGGTGTTTGAGTGATGAAATCTGCTATTTTACCATCTGAATGAAAATTCTAGCATTCTGTGGGATGAGGAGTTGGGATTTGGTGGTGTAAACTGAAAATAAACCAAATTCAACAGCCACTATACGCCGTTTGGTTCGTATTATGTCTCCATGGTAGTCGTCAAAAATGGGGTGACTGGGAAAACTGCTTACTCGGATCGCCAGCCAACATGAAAACAAATCATATTATTGAGTTTTATTACAAAAGGAAAAGATTACAAAACTCAACTTTGTCTATTACAGAATGTGTCGCAAGCAAAGGGTGACATACGAAAAACTCAAGTTTCTTCAGCATAGACAGTACTATGTCGCTGCTATACAAAGCCATATTAGCAACTACTGAACTGGGCCGCGACCAGTCAAGCGTGGCGCCTGTGTCCTCTACGCACAGGGGCCGCCGCTGTTGCGTTGTCATCCTGGAGAGGGGTCGGCCAGCGTGCAATGGGCTGACTTCTCACAGCTGTCTGTTCTCTATCATTCCCGACAGGGGTGCAGGCGCATGTCATCAGGCCTTAACAGTTCGCCCATGGAGAAATGCCACTGAGGCCTATTTCGTGGGAAACTGCATCTTCTTTGTTCTCGTAAACAGGCAACGGTGCCGAAAATTTCGTTGTTTCTTGATTATAGGCGAAAAAACCAATAAAGTTTCATATTTTCGTGGTTTCTCCATTTGTGACCCATTTCCTGGCCGAATTTTGATGGGACTTAAAAAAATTCAGATGCAGCACCCTCGAAAACATCTACAAAACCTTCCACTAAGAATCCATTTGACCGGACTATAAGGCAATTTAGTGTTTGCAATATTCTTAATTTGTACTTCTACAACCACTGTGCTAAATTTTCCACTACCACTACTTTTTGCCTACCTTCATTACAAGTAGTGATATTAATTGTTTTGTTGTTCATACTGCTGCAGTTTTATAATAGCAACGGCTAATTTTAGTAAGTTCTTCGGATGAAATCTATAACACGTAGCGCATTAAGCACGAAAGAATATTGACGTCCATGTTTAAGGTCCGAGACGTCGTGGAGCTTGAAGTGTTGAAATTGTCTATTCCGTAAGCTACTAAAGCTCTTTGTGATAACATACTGCAGACACATAAGAATTAATAACTGATTCATTTAAGCACTTCCGAAACAGTTATCACCCAAATATATTTACAAAATTAAAAGTGCTTTGCTCAGTATGTAATCATCAAAGGAAAGCGCTATGATAGCGAGTGTTCCTTTTAAATTATTCGAGTCCTATCTACTACGGACCAGTGCTGGAATAATATCATTTACACTTTTAACTTTTCTCTTGTATCAAAGTACGAAGTAATTTTGTACTGAACTTTAGATGTATCTAGCTGCGAGGGCTACTTCGCGCATTTCTTTACCTTTGCCTGCGTTCGAGCAGAGATCCAAAGCGCTACATGGAAAGTAACTTAGAGTTCCATGCCGTTATTCTTTCCGACTCGCTACAACAATGGATGAATAAAAACTGGTATTTGTATATTAAAAAAAATCCTCTCTCCCTATTTTGCCTCTGTCGGTCAAGGTATCAACTATACATGAAACAGATACTGTAATTTTATCAGTTACGTATTAATAAATAGCCTCTCCCTGATGTTATTCAATCTGTATATTGCGCAAGCAGTGAAGGAAACAAAAGAAAAATTCGGAGTAGGCATCAAAATCCATGGAGAAGAAATAAAAACTTTGAGGTTCGCCGATGACATTGTAATTCTGTCAGAGGCAGCAAAGACTTGGAAGAGCAGTTGAACGGAATGGAAAGTGTCTTGAAAGGAGGATATAAGATGAACATCAACAAAAGCAAAACGAGGATCATGGAATGTAGTTGAATTAAGTCGGGTGATGCTGCGAGAATTAGATTAGGAAATGAGACGCTTAAAGTAATAAACGAGTTTTGCTATTTGGGGAGCAAAATTACTGATGATGGTCGGAGTAGAGAGGATATAAAATGTAGACTGGCAATAGCAAGGAAAGTGTTTCTGAAGAAGAGAAATTTATTGACATCGAGTATAGATGTAAGTGTCAGGAAGTCGTTACTGAAAGTATTTGTATGGAATGTAGCCATGTATGGAAGTGATACATGGACGATAAATAGTTTGGACAAGAAGAGAATAGAAGCTTTAGAAATGTGGTGCTACAGAAGAATGCTGAAGATTAGATTGGTAGATCACATAACTAATGAAGAGGTATTGAATAGGATTGGGGGGGAAGAGAAATTTGTGGCACAACTTGACTAGAAGAAGGGATCGGTTGGTAGGACATGTTCTGAGGCATCAAGGGATCACCAATTTAGTATTGGAGGGCAGCGTGGAGGGTAAAAATCGTAGAGGGAGACCAAGAGATGAATACACTAAGCAGATTCAGAAGGATGTAGGTTTCAGTAGTTACTGGAAGATGAAGAAGCTTGAACAGGATAGAGTAGCATGGAGAGCTGCATCAAACCAGTTTTAGGACTGAAGACCACAACAACACAACAAACGATTTGTCGGCGAAATTAACTGCACCTACATACATTATTGCAAATAACACTGTCATTAACACTAAAGGTAAGTAATTACTTGATGATTTTCAGTAATTGAAAAAAAGGCCCAAAAAGGACCTTAGCTGATCTTATAGCTTTTGTGATGGATTATAATTCCGTATGGTGGGTTGATTTATTAAATCGGTATACAGCTATTAGGTTTATGCTACATTTAACTTGCAACGTCGGAATGGATTTTTTTTCCAAAGCTTAACTTCATTTAGATTATGATGGAGTCAGATTCATTTACGAACGTTTCCACTAGATAGAACATATAACATATAAAGTGATACTCTGCCTGCCTAAATGCCTTGAACACTATAAGCTGTTTGTCAAAAACCTACCTATCGAATTTAATTAATTTTAAATGAAAGGGAATGAAAAGAAACGAGGTGAAAATAAATGATCAGATTTATCTACCTTATTTATCTGAAACGTGATACAAAATACATCACAAATAAAGTATTTTCAATAAAGCTTTGCTGTTTTGCTATTGCAGACTGTTCGTAAATTCTACTACGAAATATAAATGTCCTGAACTTGCAGGAATATGGCTAATAAAGTGTAGATGTCCCAGTCTTACTCTCTCTCTCTCTGGCAAATGAAAAATAATTTTTTTCGCCGATAATGAGCCCTATTGCCTTCGATAAAAGGGAAAGTAGCTTGAGTTTGGCTGGAGAATTTTTTCTTTTTTTCATTCTTTGTACTCTTTTGTTGGGCTTTAACGTCCCGTCAATAGCGAGGTCATTAGGAACGAATCTGAATGAGAGAGATCTGGAAGCACAATTGCAGGTGGTTAAAGCAGCGCCGAATAGCACAATGGCGCCGGAGCTAAAAGCAGAAACTCCAGCTGGCGGTGGGGTCGCTTTCTCTCCTACGTCCGGAGACGCTGCCTAACCGGTGCCCAGGAAAAATATGGCCGCCGGGACCTTACGGTAGTTTTTATGTGACGGTTCGACCCTGCCACGATAAGGCCAATTCCTGTCATTGGCTTACACAGTGGACATTAAAAAATCATATGAGTTTTGTCGTTTTCTATTTGAACTGTGACAGAAATGGCCATCAGCACCGTAGTTCTTCTAGGTTACCAGGCTCATATCTTCTGTCGTAGAAACATCTATACAAAATTAAACTTTCGTAAAATTGTCTTCAAGATATGAAAGTTTTCAAGTAGCTTCCAGATTCTTATACAGGGAGACATTGGGTTAGTAGGTGTGACAATAGATATAATCGCATTATCAATCCTAATAGGACAAACATTGGCAAAAGAGGTGACAATAAAAGATCAACAACAGTATTAATAATATCAGTACCTTTGAAGCCATACTCTACCATCTGCATGGAGATATCATGACAGAGGAGACAAACATGAAGTGAGATGGTACTGATTCCGAAACAAGATAATACTGTTTGAGTAGGGGTCCTAAGGAATAAGAAAGACGAGAGTGAGAGTAGTCACTGGGAGCTGCATAAAAATGTACAACTTCTATATTCTTTTTCACTTACGGTATTATCTTCCTCTGAAGTAAACCGCTGCAAGTCGTTGAGCACAATCAGGAAAAATGGTAAGAGGAAAGTTAAGCAACTAGTGTTGATAACTCTCGAAGTTTGCGTGCGTTCCTACATTAGTTTATCACTGTAAATATTTTAAGAAGGCACATGATTAAAAAATAAGGAAAAGCAGTGTATTCGACTCACTATGTTTGAGTCGTGTTTGGAATTTGAGATTATAATGCAATGCCAAAAAGATATTTCAGTGCTTGCTTTACAAATTAAATTTCCGTAGGGAAGAATACTTGAGACGTTCTATGTATAATAACTAAGAAACGAAATTTATAGAGATTAATAGTTACTCAAATAATTTTGTAGTTTGATTGAATGGGGTCTTCAGTGAAGTTGATCAGCAGTAGTTTCGTGCAGCATACCAACGTATTCATTGGTAAAATTTGACTAGTGGTCACTTACGAAGTTCCAGAGATTGCTAACTACAGTAATCTTAATGGACACCACTGAGAATATCCTAAAGTAATTTACGTAAAGGACTTCTAATATTCTTCCAAAAGGAGAAAACGTGTTTCCAGAATACAATAAATTAGCTCTTCACTGTTGTGTATAATGTTTTGAGATTTCCTTATTAGACATGTCTGTGATAAACAGTATGGCAAATAAGTATTGTGTATTTATTTACATATTCGTTCGAAAATTAAAATTTAATAACATAATTCTTACAAGAAATAAACAAAAATACCTTGAATATTTGGTAACAGCCACCACTTAGTTTTAAGGCATTTTTATTGCGTCTTGATATAGGAATTATCTCACCCATTTTCGTGTATTTTTGAGGTTCTGATTGCACACAGTGTTACGAGAGAAGGGAGCAAAAGTGTGGGATAGGGATTTACTTTTGTATTAATGACGAAAAGGGCATATGAAGATAGAGATACAAATAGTTTAAATATCACTCAAAGTCATGCACAGATTTTGTTTTATGCTGCTATACACTATGGATCTTATTTGCTGTATTCTACGGAAGTGAGAAACTTTGCACTTTATTGTGCTTGTCTTTATCCTGAAAACATCGTACAACGTGAGATGGAGAAATTTAAGACGTGACATTTGAGTGAACCGTGACCACCTGTAACTGTAGAGAACAAAAACACTGTCTTGGTCACTTCCTAAGTTTTTTACGACACCCAGGTTCGACCGTAGTTGCAGGTCAACCACGGATTTAACATCTGACAGAATAAGAGGAAGGGATGATGCCAGTATGGGACATAATAATGCAAACAATGGCAGTATACATGAAAACGTAAAACCTCATGAGGCAATTCGTACAATATTACTGCCTATTGGTGATTGTCAGTAGTGTGAAGATTCAATGAAAACTGTATAAGCTGTACAAATTAAACTATTAGGAAAATTATGCACATATTGCCACTTGCCTTTTGCCAAGAGAGTTATACGATTCCTTGTAGAAACTAAATTTTTATTTGATTCACCGTACCATCATTGTGTGGTTTTAATGCTGTGTTACATAAGAAACGAATATCGACTGATACACAGGACGTTAAAAGAAAAGTGTCGAATATTTTGATAGTTGACACTATGGACAGAAAAAAAAGGAATGCCCAGTACACATGGATTCTAAAATACGTATCTTAAAAGCTATTATCGCTTCTTTATCTCCGATACTGTAAATCGAATCTCTTCCGCTAGTTCTTTGTTTCCCATATTTTGAGAAGTAGTAGTGTATACCACAGCGCGAAAAAAAGTGTGCAGTAAACATAAGCCTTAAAGTGGATACCTCATGAGCTATCAACACTTGTTCATCTTCACTACTGTGAAACACATCTCTGTTATTGAACAAGTGCTCACAGCTCTTAAGATGTGCCCTTTAGAGCTCCTGTGCGGTGGACCCTTTTTTCCTTTCTTGATCCATTCGACCACTGCTCAAAACATGTCACGCTTTGTTTCTAACATCCTTTATGCTGAGAACAGCGCAACGGAGGACTGAAACAAGTGTCTGATAGTAATGAATGAGCGATGGCCAACGCTTATGCCCATAGTGAGTAATCATCCACGAAATCTTAAAGAGTTTAACAACGGGCAGTGCTGTAAATTTTCCCGCAGCAGCAGTAACACGAAATCATTTGTTTCCTCTGGCGTTTTCGAAAATGTATTGGAGTCGCCTGTGTCGTCCTTGTCTTAATTTCCTGTTCCTTTGCATCCCCTGGTACAGACACATCATAACATTCGCAATACAGTCTCTCGTGTGTTGATGTGTGAGAAGTGTTGAGCAGAAGAAATCGTCCATACGTGACAGCAATGTGATAGTTTTCAAGGAGTATTCTATCACGTACGTTAATGAGACTAGAATGAATACCGATCGTTTCACAACTCGTAAAGTATGTAAACTCCAAAATATCCGTGTGAAACGTATATCGGTGGATGTGATGTACATGTAAAGACAAACAAATGATTACAGTTTCAGGAAACTTGAATGATTCATTCAAGATAAACATCTTCATAAATTAAGTAAGTCAATAACGCGTTGGTCCACCTCTAGAACTTCATGCAAGAAGTCATTTGGCTAGATATTGATTGACAGAGTTGTTGAATGTGATTCCGAGCAATATTGTGCCAAACTGTGTCCGACTGGTGCTTTAGATCACCAAGCCACCAAAATGGAGGGAGCTACGCATGATGGTCCAAATGTTCCCAATTGGGGCGAGATCTGGCCACGTTACTGGACAAGGAAGGCTCTGGTAAGCACTAAGACATGTGTGGAGTCACCACAGACAGCGGTCGGATCCCAACTTCACTGTCGTCCGAGAACCAGGAATGATGGTCTGGGTCGACATTTCCTTTCATAACAGGACATTTTTGGTTGTCATTCGCAGCACCCTCACAGCACAGAGATAGATCGACGATATTCTACGCCCCATTCGTAGCCCTTCCTGGCAAGCCATCCTGGACTTATGTTTCAACATCATAATTCCCGCCCGCACACGGTGAGAGTTTTTTCTGCTTGTCTTCGTGCTTGCCTAACCCTTCTTTGTCCATTAAATTATCCACAAAATGGTTCAAACGGCTCTAAGCACTTAACTTATGAGGTCATCAGTCCTGTGGACTTAGAACTACTTAAACCTAACTAACCTGATGACATCACACACATCCATGCCCGAAGCATGATTCGAACCTGCGGCCGCAGCAGCAGCGCGGTTCCGGACTGAAGCGCCTAGAACCGCTCGGCCACAGCGGCCGGCTAAGGTGGCCACATTAGTTCCAAGCCAAATAACTGCTTGCACAAAAGGCACAGGTAGGCCAAAACGTTATTGACTTGCCCAGTTTGTGGAGCTCTTTCTCTTTATTAAATCATCAAATTTTATCTAAAATTGTTATCATTGTCAGTTGTTTATCTGTACATCGTACCAACTGATTTCTCTCTCTCTGCCTTTCTTTCTTTTTTTAAGTTTGCTTTAACTCTTTCAATGATTTACCTGTAGTGGTTTATCTAGCAACAAGGAAAATGCTCATGAATAAACTACTAATTTCAGACCAATTCATGAAAATTATTCTGGAATGACGCTTTTGGCAGATATCTTAGCCGATACTTGTGTCGGTCTGTTACCAACTGTACTCAAATAAAGCCCACCTGTGAAGCCAAAGTTGCTTGTCGCAAAGTAGGAGTTGCGCAGCCCCGCAATAAATAAGGATGCGGCGGCCGGAATCTGTTTGCCCAGCACTCTTCCGCCTGCCGGCTCCCGGCAGCCCGCTGGAGGCTGCTGGCTCGCCCCCTAAACTTACTGCTGGACGACCGACTCCGGTACCAGACTCTCCGGGGATCTGCCTCCTCCACTTCTCGTGTGGCAGTACTACCTCTGCAGCGTGTACTATCACTGTGTCACTTTAAGTTTCTCTCCTTCTACATCTACATCTACATCTACATCCGTACTCCGCAAGCCACTTGACGGTGAGTGGCGGAGGGTACCTTGAGTACCTCTATCGGTGCTCCCTTCTATTCCAGTCTCGTACTGTTCGTGGAAAGAAAGATTGTCGGTATGCCTCTGAGAGGGCCACAATCTCTCTGATTTTATCCTCAGTTATACGTAGTAGGGAGCAATATACTGCTTGACTCCTCGGTGAAGGTGTGTTCTCGAAACTTCAACAAAAGCCCGTACCGAGCTACTGAGCGTCTCTCTTGCAGAGTCTTCCACTGGGATTTGTCTATCATCTCCGTAAAGCTTTCGCGATTCCTAAATGATCCTGTAACGCAGCGCGCTGCTCTCCATTGGATCTTCTCTATCTCTTCTGTCAACCCTATCTGGAACGGATCCCACACCGGTGAGCAGTATTCAAGCAGTGGGCGAACAAGTGTACTGTAACCTACTTGCTTTTTTTTCAGACTGCATTTCCTTAGGGTTCTTCCAATGAATCTCAGTCTGGCACCTGCTTTACCGACGATTAATTTTATACGGTCATTCCATTTTAAATCACTCCTTATGCCAACTCCCAGATAATTCATGGAATTAACTGCTTCCAGTTGCCGACCTGCTATATTGTAGCTAAATGATACAGGATCTTTCTTTCTATGTATGCGCAGCACATTACACTTGTCTACATTGAGATTCAATTGCCATTCCCTGCACCATGCGTCAATTCGTTGCATGTCCTCCTGTATTTCAGTACACTTTCCCAGTGTTACAACCTCTCGATATATTACATCACCCGCAAACAGCCTCAGTGAACTTCCGATGTTATCCACAAGGTCATTTATATGTACTGTGAATAGCAAGGGTCCTACGACACTCCCCTAAGGCACACCTGAAATCTGTCTTACTTTGGAAGACGTCTCTCCATTGAGAATGACATGCTACGTATTTAATGGATTCCTGTCAGATTTGTTGCAACGAGAGTATATTCATTAGACAAAATAGACTCCCAGACAAAGAGGCAAAGCAGCCACATGTTTATGAGGATCGGAACTCAAGCTTCACTGGTTGAGAGGTTATGTTATTCAGTGTTTGTAATATAAGTTTAGTATATAGGAAAGTGAAAGAGACATATTAAGAAAAGCGTCCGTATGAATATGAAGGGTTCACTTGGAAAACCAATGCTAAGCAAAGAAGTGAAAGCTTAGGCTTCGTGTTGCATATCGAGGGGCTATGTAGGAAAAATGAACTTGAAGACACAATTTTAAAAAGAGTGGAAGAAATAGATGGAGATGGTAGATATAGTACTGCGAGAAGAAATTGAGAGAGCACTGAAACAAGTCCAAACTTGACCCCTGTAGTGGATGGCATACCCTCAATACCACTGATATTCTTTGGAGAGCCAGCTATTCTACATGGTGTACAAGATGTACACTTTGAAGACTGAAGTCAAGGGATGCATCGTAATATCGTATCGTACCTCCTCTTGTCCGGAATACTGCAGCAACTTGACGTGCAATGGACTCAACAAGTCGTTGGATGTCCCCTGCACAAATACTAAGCCATTCTGCCTCTACAGGCGTCCACAATTCCAAAAGTGTTGCAGGTGCATGCTTTTGTGTACGAAATGAACTCTCAATAACGTCTTTGATGGAATACATATTGGAGAATTTGAATGGCCAGATCATTCGCTCGAATCATCGAGAACGTTTTCCAAACCAGTCGCGAACAGTTGTAGCGCGGTGACATGGCACATTGTCATCCATAAAAATTCTATCCTTGTTTGGGAGCATAAAAGCCAAATATGGCAGAAAATTGTTTCCAACTAGACGAGCATAACTATTTCCATTCAATTACTGTCTCAGTTGGACTTTTGGGTTGGACTACAGTACCAAATGTTACACCGAAAATAAACCCTGCACTTTCGTCTTGTGTTATTCTGCTACGTGTTTGTGTACCCTTGTTTATTTGTGTTTTTCCTGTCTTTATGTATTTAGCTGATGAGAGTTATGTTGTAGAATTTTTCTAATACTATGTTATTTTCTTTGTAAAGATGTTTAGACATTATTTATTCTGTTCTGTTTTAATGCTCATGTGTGAAGTTGATGTTTCAAAATTTATTCTGATCTTTTATGTATCTACTTATCTCATAATTCCGGTAACATTGATGTATATGTTTATTTCTATTCTGTTGTAAAGCCTGTACTACAAATGTTATCTGTATTGTTATGTTCTTTAATGATGTATTTTGTACCTTCGTAATTGTATTATTATGTTATAAAATTGTAATTGACACCAGTTCATCAATTATTAACTTGTAAGTTACATTTCACTGCACACGTTTCTGTTGGTCATAGTATATGGACAATATGTGAGAAGTAGAGACTGTTAGTGTTTGCACGTGTGTTAATAATTCAGCAAGGGACTGGATAAGAGCATTGCTGGTTCTAAGGACAATTTCAAAAACTTCGTGAGTGCACAAGTGGTGGTTTATGGACTTGCTATATTGTCCACAAGACTCTTCGATGGTGATTGTGGCACCTGCACAGTCGCAACAGATGGCTGCTGGCCGTCTCTACAAGGACTACAGTGGGTCTTCATCTTTGATGGCCCACCAATATCATTATTTCTACAAGGACTGCAGTGGGTCTGCACTTCTGATGGCCCAGCAATACCATAATCTCTACTAGGACTATAGTGGGTCTGCTCTGTGACGACCTACCTACCAATATTCTTCAAAACTTCGACTGACTCTGCGGTGGGTTTGCTCTGTTGTCGCCCATTACCTGTCTGCATGTCGAGAGTCAGCACTGTCATTCTGTTGGAAGGACAAAACTACTTCTTTAAGACTGCACGGAAATCCACTCTTCCGTGTGCATTTTCTTTTATTGTTCAGACTCTGAGAAAAACACTGCAACTTTACTGTGATGAATGATCAGGATTGTCTCTATGGACGGTGAATTTTAGCTTTTGACCAACATTATATCAGTAAGTGTGTGCATTTGATATCTTTGTTATTGTAATTATGAAAAATTTTATCAAATCAGTATTGGCCACTGCCCAAAACAATTTGTAAATTTTTTTGTGGGGAGCGTGGGGGCTATGTAAGTAGGCTGTTTAGGTTTTCTTATTGGTAACGCCACATAGCGCTGTGTATGAAAATCACTGGCTGTGCTGTGTGCAGTCTGTGGCTAGTTTGCATTGTTGTCTGCCATTGTAGTGTTGGGCAGCTGGATGTGAACAGCGCATAGCGTTGTACAGTTGGAGGTGAGCCGCCAGCAGTGGTGGATGTGGGGAGAGAAATGGCGGAGTTTTGAAATTTGTAAAAATGGATGTCATGAACTGCTGTATATATTATGACTTTCGATGACTATTAAGGTAAATACATTGTTTGTTCTCTATTAAAATCTTTCATTTGCTAACTATACCCACTAGTAGTTAGTGCCTTCCGTAGTTTGAATCTGTTATTTAGCTGGCAGTAGTGGCGCTCGCTGTATTGCAGTAGCTTGAGTAACCAAGATTTTTGTGAGGTAAGTGATTTGTGAAAGGTATAGGTTAATGTTAGTCAGGGCCATTCTTTTGTAGGGATTTTTGAAAGTCAGATTGCGTTGCGCTAAAAATATTGTGTGTCAGTTTAAGCACAGTTGTGTATAATTGTTCTAAGGGGACGTATCACTCGTCTGACCACGCCGCGGTTTTCCAGTCGTCTAGGGTCCAATCGATATGGTCGAGAGCCCAGGACAGGCGATGGAGGCGATGCCGTGCTGTTAGCAAATGCACCCGCGGTAGTCGTCTGCTGCCATAGCGCACTGACACCAATTGTCGCCGCACTATCCTAACGGATATGACCGTCGTATGTCCCCCATTCACTTTGCGGTTGTTTCACACAAAAAAAAAATGGTTCAAATGGCTCTGAGCACTATGGGACTCAACATCTTAGGTCATAAGTCCCCTAGAACTTAGAACTACTTAAACCTAACTAACCTAAGGACATCACACACACCCATGCCCGAGGCAGGATTCAAACCTGCGACCGTAGTTTCACACAAAGTTGCTTGTCTGTTAGCACTGACAACGCTACGCAAAGGCTACTGCTCGTTAAGTGACGGCCGTCGACAACTGCGTTGTCTGTGCTGAGAGGTAATGCCTGAAATGTGGTTTTCTCGGTACACTCTTCACACTCTGAATGTCTGAATATTGAATTCAATATTTCCGAAATGTAATGTCCCATGATTCTAGCTCCAGCTACCATTCCCGTTGAAAGTCTGTTAACTGACGTCATGCCACCATAATCACGTCATAAACATTTTCACACGAATCACATGAATACGAAAGACAGCTCCTCAAACGCACTGTTCTTTTACACCGTGTGTACGCAATGCTACCGCCATCTGTATCTGTGCTTATCGCTACCCCATTACTTTAGCCGCTTCAGTGTATTTTAAGAGCTATTTTTCGCGCTATGCAAGAAAAAACGCACAATAGTGACATTTAAACGCACCTCCACACTCACATTCATCCCTCACCAGTCAGGATTTCTAGTACGTGGTTCGTGGCCTTTTCTCCTTCTACTGTACAAAAATTGCCGGCTACACGTATTCTTCCAGATATTCGAACATTTTTGGAGCTTATTGAGTGGGATATTACGCCACCAGCACGCTCTACTATTTCGTTAACATTATTGATTCAAAGTGCCCGAGAGAGCAATGAAAAAAAAACAGATTTTTACATACGTTGCGCTAAAACTAATTACGATGTCAGTTCGATCAGTTCGATCTAATATTAACCTTTACAAGCACTGATGTTTCGTACTTAGAAGGCCCAACGAATACAACAATGTAATTTTTTATCCTGTTAAAATTCTCAAAACTGTTGGGTACAATTTACACAAACATCTACTTTACAATACGTAAGCGCTTTTCCACGCCAGTGGCGTAATTAGGCCCGTCAATGAAGACCGAAATGGGTCAAATGTAGGAAATAAATCGGGCAGTCGCAAATTTTTGTGCAGCGGTAAGAGGCGGTGCCATGAGCAAAATACTACAAGATCCTGCCTTTTTTGGGACTGAATGTGGAAGTGGGCACCCGTTTGGAGCCCATTTTCGTACTTTTTTCGTGTATGATTCGAAAATTATGGCCTCCAGCGAAAATGTATCCCAGTACAAAATTTAACTATATCACATTTCCTACAGAAGTACAGTTCACATTTACTCTAGGAATAACAGTTGGCGCGTAGTGAGCGAGAGAATATAGAAATTACGCGCGTGGCTTATGAAGGCCGTATATAACATTTCTGGCTGCATAAAATGAAAGAGGTAAGGCTGCTAAATCATCCTGTGTAGACGTACTATGTAAGAGAAATGAACTTGGAAGGACCATTATAGATAGAGAGAAAGAAGTAGATGAAGATTAAATGGGAGATGTGCTACTGCGTGAAGAATTAGGTAGAGCATTGAAAAACCTAAGTCAAAACTAGGCCCCTGGAATAGACGACATTCACTTAGTACTACTGATACCCTTGGTAGAGACAACCACAAATAAACTATTCCAACTGATGTGTAAGATGTAAGAGACAGGGCAAATACCTTCAAAATGTAATAATTCCAGTTCCGAAAATCAAAGCACGTCCTGACAGATTTGAATATTACAGAAATAACGATTTAATAAATCACGATTGCAGAATTCTACAGCAGAACGAAAAAAAAATGTAGAAGCCGTCATCGGTGAGGATCGGTTTGGTTTCCGGAGAAATGTAGGAACGAACGAGGCAATAATGATCCTACGATTTACAAATGGGTTACAGGAAGACATCCCTACGTTTATAGCAATTGTAGACGCAGTGAAAACTTTTGATTATGTTCGCTGGATACACGTTTGGACATTCTGAAGGTAGCAGGGCTAAAATACAGGGAGCGAAATGTTATTTACGTTTTGTACATAAGCCAGACGGCAGTTACAAGAATCTAATGGTATGAAGGGGAAGCAGTGGTTGAGAAGTGACTGAGACTGGGTTGTAGCCCGTCCTGATGTTATACAATCTGTGCACTGTGCAAACAGTAACGGAAACCAAGATGAAACATGTAGAACGAGAAGGAATAAAAAGCTTGAGGTTTGCTGATGACATTGTAATTTTGTTGGAGATAGCAAAGGTCGTGGAGGAGAAATTTAAGGCAGTGGACTGTATGTTAAGAAGAACATTAACAAATGTAAAACAAAGATAAAGGAACGTAATCTATTTAAATCAGCCCAAGCTGAGTGAATTAAATTAGAAAACGTGACACTAAAAGTGGTAGATGAATTTTCCTGTTTGGTAAGTAAAATAGATGATGGTCGCCGAAGGAACGAGGATATAAAATGTAGACTGGAAATGACAAGAAAAGCATTTCTGAAGCACAGATATTTGTTAAGACAGATTAGTTACTTAAGTTTTAGGCAGTCATTTCTGAAGGTATTTGCCTGGAGCGTAGCTTTGTACGGAAGCGAAACGAGGACGATAAGCAATTCTGACAAGAAGAGCATAGAGGCCTTTCAAATGTGGTGCTACAGAAGAATGCTGAAAATTAGATGGGTAAATGGCGTAACTAACTATGAAGTCCTTAACAGAATTGGGGAGAAAAGAAATGTGTGGCATAATTTGACTGAAAGACGTGATCTGTTGGTAGGACACGTTCTGAGACACCAAGGCATCACCAATTTCGTATTATAGAGAAGTGTGGGATAGGAAAGTTATAGAGGGAGGCCAAGATTTGATTACAGTGAACAGCTTTAAATGAATGTAGGTAGCAGTAGTTTTTCTGAGATGAAGTAGCTTGCACAGGATAAAGTAGCGTGAAGAGCTTCCTCAAACCTTTCTTAAATGTTGTGACTGGTCCCTGATATACCAATATTAGCACTGGGCCAGAGCTGATGCCGAAGCTGGTCCGATACATTATCTACTGAGGACGGATCTGGGGATCTTGCTGGTCATTGGAGTACCCTGAATCACGCAAGCATTTCGTAGAGACATGTGCCATGTGTAGGGCGGCGTGTTCCTTGACCTTGACTTCCATAAGGCTTTCGATACAGCTCCGCTTGCTGGCTAATGCACGAGCAATTGTGTGATTGGACTGAAGAAGTCAGAGCAAATAGAGTACAGCAATTCATTCTCAATAGAGAGAAGTCTTCAGATATAAAAATAAACTGAGGCTTAACCCAAGGGTGAAGTCCATTAAATTTCATATTATACATATGTGTCATAGTAGACGACATCTGAAGTTATACGAGGCTTTCCGCGGATGATGCAGTTATGTGCAGAGAAGTCGGAAGGCTAGAAAGTTGTAGCGAAATTTAGGAAGACCTGGAGAAGATTGATATTTGGTGCAGGAGGTGGCACTTGACTCTCAAATATAAACAAATGTTACGTCTTGCGTATAAGAAGACGGAAAAATTCATAATTGTGCGATTACACGGTTGCAGAAAAATCGCTGGGACCAGTTACTTACAAAAAAAACATTCGGGAGTATGCGTACGAACGGATTTAAATTGGAACGCCTATATAAAAGTAACTGTAGGAAAGGCAGACTAAGATTTATTGGAAGAGTCTTCAGGAAATGAGTCCGACGAACCAGAAGCTAGCTTGCAAAACCCTCATTCGACCAATACTTCTTCATCAGTAGGGGATTCGTACGAAACAGACTTGATAGAAGAAATAGAGAACGTCCAAAGAAGAACTGGGCATTTCGTTACAGGTGCACTCAGTAAGCACGAAAGCGTAACGGAAACGATCAGCCCACTCCAATGGCAGACCTCCCAAGAGAGGCGTTCTGCATCATGTTGTGGTTTACTGTTAAAGTCCCGAGAGCGTAGGGTCCTAGAAGAGTCAACTAATACGTTTGTTCCTACGTATATCTCACGAAGAGGCTATAAAGTTAAAGGGATTGCTCCACACGGGGCTTAGAGGCAATCGTTCAGCTGGAAAACCATTCGCTACTGAAACAGCAAAAGGGGGGGGACAGTTGCACAAAAATCAAACCCTCCACATACCGTGAGGTGGACTGCGGAATGAAGGTGAAGATATAGCTGTGATTGAGCTTTGTCCTGTTGAAAAATGACACCACGATACTTTCGCTTGAGATGTAAGACATGAGGACGCATGATGTCCGAAACGTATCATTGTGCCACCTTCCCTTCAGCACTACAAAACAATGGAAGAATGGGATGGGATCCACGACCACATCTCCGCCACATTCACCGTCAATGCTTATCCAGGGCATTTCAGAATCACGATTCATCGCTGCAAACGATGCGACGCTATTCGTCAGCAGCCCATTCTTTCTGGTCACCCCACCTCTCCGAAAGCAGCCGTTTCTGTTGCGGTCTTAAAAGCCGTCTATGAATGTGACATAAATTCTCTAATCCTGCTGCTGCTAGTCCCCAACCATTGGTGTCGGATGACAGAGCATGTTTCATGGAGCGCTGTCGGATGGCAAGCGTTGATGTGGTTACGATGTGCCTGGTGCACAATGCACCGACACTCGCTTGTGATGGCAGACGCGGTCGATTGCTACGACACGAATCATGGTTCTCAGGTTTCCAAGCAATCTGATATCGGGCTCCTGTTACATCAGAATGTTACACAAATCCGGATTTTGCGCGAGTGGACCAGCGGGCCAGATGGAGACCCACAATGAGCCTCTTTCACTGTTTCACGCTCTGACAACTGTGTGTCACATGGGCAAGAGGCATCTTCCAATCCATCCCTGTGGTCAGCCATTATCTTACGCAGATCGCGCCGCTTTTATATCCTACTAGGCCTGTTACTAACACTACACACGACAAAACCTGATGCACTCTGAAGGACGCTCCGTGTGTCACAAAGAACTGGAATTCTAATCATTTTCATACCCACCGAAGGTGTGCACATGTACAGAGCCGAGTTACGTTGACATGTCTTTTGAGCGATCGACTTTTCTCTGAGGCGACGAGTGACCCTCATCAGAGCACACCGATCGCTTAACGGCGCTTTTCATGGGGGTCATGCGAAACTTCACACCAGTGTGCAAGGGCTAGTCGGTTGATGGAATGAACACAGTACACAGGAGAACGGACAAAGGAACTATCACGTCTGACCTTTACCACACTGTGAGTGAAGATTCGATTTTTTGTAGTATCAACACAGACTCTCCAACTCGTCTACAAGAAACGCTGTTCCAATAGCAGTCATGAAACACCTTACAAGGAGTAAAGATGAGTATCTTGCACGTCAAAAGCAATGGATCCCAAAACTGACACAAATTAATTGTAGGTCCACCTGAGTCTGTTCCTGAGTGAGTTGGAATTGCAGCATGCAATAGGCAGTTAGATTCAGGCATGTCGCAACATGCCATTTCCAGAGCTACACGCAAAGCTGCACTCCTTAATTGGGCCAAACCACACAGAAACAGGACGGTGTAAAAAGAGTCACAATTTTACCTGTTTTCAGTTGCGAGGCTTCAGGTGCACCGACGGTCAGCTGAGATGTTTAACCTCTACTGTATGAACGATCCAGGTCAGCCCAAAATTGATTCTGGTTTTGGATTCAACGAACTGGCCCTCACATTCTGGTTACTTTGAAAATTATCCGTGATGCTTATTTCAATATTGTCGTTACCCTTATCCTTTCCATCTTGCTAATGAGTATGCTGTCGGCACTCTCAAAGCGACAACAGCTTTCTTCATTACGCTGCACGCCTACCTTCCTGGTTTGATGAACAATCGATCATCATGTCTCACCTCGATTGGCGCCCTAAATCACACGTGCAGTCGCACAGGAGATGTCGGGCACTACACGGAACACCTGGTAGAACGTAAGGATTGATGTCCCCGCAGTTTGCTAGCTATTTGGGATCCAGTTGTCATAGAGTCGCTGCAGCTGGTTGCAGTTTATCCTACGAATCGTCGTGAACTCGTTTACTCGTTGAAGGGAGAGTGTTATTAAGGCCAGAACCGTTTGTGATGGTTTTAACGTGGTGTCTTCTGGCAGTCATAATTTTTTTCCCAGTATACTTAGTGTGGTTATCACGTCATCAAGGTACACTATTGTCCATTAAAATTGCTACACTAAGATGAAATGCAGATGATAACCGGGTATTCATTGGACAAAAATATTATACTAGAACTGACATGTGATTACATTTTCACGCAATTTGGATGCATAGATCCTTAGAAATCAGTACCCAGAACAACCACCTCTAGTCGTAATAACGGCCTTGATACGCCTGGGCATCGAGTCAAACAGAGCCCCGATGGCGTGTACAGGTAGCTTCAACACGATACGACATTTCATCAAGAGTAGTGACTGGCGTATTGTGACGAGCTAGTTGCTCGGCCACCATTCACCAGACGTTTTCAATTGCTGAGACATCTGGAGAATGTGCTGGCCAGGGCAGCAATCGAACATTTTCTGTATCCAGAAAAGCCCGTACAGGACCTGCAACATGCGGTCGTGCATTATTCTGCTGTAATGTAGGGTTTCGCATGGAGATCGAATGAAGCGTAGAGCCACGGGTCGTAACACATCTGAAATGTAACGTCCACTGTTCAAAGGGCCGCCAATGTGAACAAGAGGTGACCGAGACGTGTAACCAATGGCACCCCATATCATCACGCCGGGTGATACACCAGTATGGCGATGACGAATACACGCTTCCAATGTGCTTTCGCCGCGATGTCGCCAAATACGGATGCGACCACCATGATACTGTAAACAGAACCTGGATTCATCCGAAACGTTTTGCCATTCGTGCACCCAGGTTCGTCGTTGAGTACACCATCGCAGGCGCTCCTGTCTGTGATGTAGCGTCAACGGTAACCGCAACCATTGTCTCCGACCTGATAGTCCATGTTGCTGCAAACGTCCTCGAACTGTTCGTGCGGATGGTTATTGTGTTGCAAACGTCCCCATCTGTTGACTCAGGGATCGAGACGTGGCTGCACGATCCGTTAGAGCCATACAGATCAGATGCCTGTCATCTCGACTGCGTGTGATACGAGGCCGTTGGGATCCAGCACTGCGTTCCATATTACCCTCCTGAACCCACCGATTCCATATTCTGCTAACAGTCATTGGATCTGGACCAACGCGAGCAGCAATGTCGCGATACGATAATCGGCAATCGCGATAGGCTACAATCCGACCTCTATCAAAATCGGAAACGTGATGGTACTCATTTCTCCTCCTTACACGATGCATCACAACAACGTTTCACCAGGAAACGCCGGTCAACTGCGGTTTGTGTATGAGAAATCGGTTGTTAACTTTACTCTTGTCAGCACGTTGTAGATGTCGCCACTTGCGCCAACCTTGTGTGAATGCTCTCAAAAGCTAGTCATTTGCATATCACAACATCTTCTTCCTGTCGGTTAAATTTCGCGTCTGTAGCACGCCATATTCGTGGTGTAGCAATTTTGATGGCCAGTAGCTTAGATTTGGACAGTAGATCGTCAGATGTGCTGAAATCATTTGAACTTTTTCGCAGAGAAGGTGAGGGTAATTGCACCAAGAGAAATGACTCAGGCTTTAGTTTTTTTATTTGTAACGGTAAGTGGCGAGAGAGAAACTTGATGACACTGACATCGACATACGCAAACCTGTCGCTGAAGACGAGGCTACGACCGATAGTTAGTAAACAGTTGAATAAAAGTTAACAGAACACGTTCACACTGCTGTCGCCACGTTTGTAACTAGGACTTTACTACAAGTGCCTTACTGGTTTGCAGTTTTAAGTTTGGTTTCGGAATTTCTGTCTTATCATTATAAAACATATCTGAAACCTTCCGCGAGTAGAAGCTGCTTTCTTAATTCTTAAACTAAATGTTCATCACAGTTAACATCAGTCAATGTGCTCTCTTTTGACTCGGCGTTCCAACATAGGAGCCGAGCAGGTTCTTCCATTCTGCTGTTCTTGTGATTCCTGTTGGCAGTTCAAGCTAAGTGTTTTCCTTTAAGTGTCTGTACCATCCGTCTGGTTAACTTCCTCCTTTTTTTCCTTGGTAAGTTGGTCTCCAAGTTTTAGCAACGGTTAAATCGTTCTGCAAAATTGTAGCTGCTGGCTTCCCCTTTCATTCCTGTCCTCAATTCCATGTCACTGTGTTATATTTCCTTACATTCTGTTTCCTACTGGCGAATTCGAGTTACCCACCATAATTAACTTTTCTGAAACCTGGTAGTCAAAGGAAGGAAGGATTCGGTTACGATTGTGGACGGGGCCGTAATCAGCTACTGTTGGTTGCGTTTTACAGTTACACACAATTTATTGTAAACCAGTAATTTGGACTCAACATTAAATAAAAATACCACACATTATTAATGAAGGAATAAACAACTGTGCGAATTATAGTGTTTTCAGTGAGTTACAATTTAGCAGATCACCATTAAATACAGATACAGCAGATAATGTTTTAAAAGCAAGCCACTGTGAACTGGGCAGAAGGCCTTACACGCCAGGAACGGCAACAATATAAAAAAATTAGGAACCTGCTGTAAAACAGCAAATACAATAGCAAAGGTTAATTAAAAAAAAAAAACAAGCAACTGATCACCAAACGGGTGAAATAATATGATGATAAAACTTGTAACACAACCCTTAACATTCACTGAAAGCTACACTGCAAGATTTACTCCAGAAAGCGATCAGAACTATTAACTAGACATATATAACCTTTAATGTAGGCATTACAAGGTATTGTAATAAATAATACAATAATAAAACACAAGGACCAGTTCACGAATGACTAATGATAACCTTTCTGAAGCTACAGGACGTCCGATAAACCAAATGAAACGATGGAACAATACGCGAAAGCCGGAACCGGCGGTCAGCAATAAGTCCACAGAATACTGTGTTTAGAGCACCCGGAACGAGCAAGGAACAACCACTACCACCAGAGTAGAAGAATCACCCACCGGCCTACAATCAAGAAAGCTGTCAAAACTACACGTCTTATTGGACAGCAGCGACAAGGAGAGGAAACATACACTCCCTTTACATACACTTACCCAAAAGGCAGGTAACTGGGGCGTTAGCGGTCACCAGGCAAGAAAAATTACCGATGGCTGAACTTGACAAATTGTAACATGTTGAACGCGGTAAAGAGAAATAAGAATTCGAGGAAATCTAATCAGATCCGCCTTGCCCAAGCACTCCACTCGCTGCTCTTCGCCTCGGCGACACTACGAACATCAACACGAACCCAAGTCACTGGAGAATCGCGAGAAATCACAAAAGTGGAGGTTTCTCTACTTGGATTGAAATGCAGTCTTCTTAAAGCTTGCTGGATCCGGTTTACTACGAGGCTGAGCACCCTCGTGACCATAGCCCTTCCATCCGGAAGTCCATGCGTGCCGCCAACGGTGCCGGCGTATTCTAGCATTGCGCGGACCTGGCTGCTCCTGAGTCCCCAACCGAACTGGCCCACTCACACGACCCGGAAAAACCACTACATCGCCCCAAAGATAGGGCTACAGTTACTACATATCGATAGGCGCCGCTGCTGCCACTAGCGGACAGGCAACGCTAGCGAAACTGAGTGGCGCCACTCAGTTTCGCCAGTCAACACGAGAAGAAGAGAAACAACCGCAACCACGCCAACTAAACGATATCGTCTAGTCTCCAAGAGAGGGCGGAAACCTACAAACAGCACCAACGCCAGCCGCAGCACGGCTCATTTTCGTCCCACTGCACGATCTGAGTAATTTCATTTAACTCATGAATCACGAAATGTTTCTGATTTTTCATCATCTGCAGTTCTAGTGTATGTGTAATGTACAATACTGTGATGGCTTTCGGTTTTGGCTATGACGATACATTCTTTATCCTGTTCGTACTAGTTCTGCTACATACCAGTTATCTTTTTTGTTAATATATGTATTCCACCATAACCCCCGTTTCAGTGAATTTTGTCCTTAAGATATTCCAACTTCTAGGGTTATCGCAATAAAATGGACACTCGATACCAGTGATTACTGTGCGAAACCAATTCCTCTTTTAGACGACCTAGCTTCCCTGGTGTGATAGCGGAAACATGAAGTTTATTTATTGTTACTGTCCACAAGCTGCCAGCTCCATTTTTCGGTGTTTATGAGCACATACTTCCAATCTTCCCTGGCCTTGAGATCACCGGTGTAGTTGACGCTGCTTGTGTACGGAACAGTCTCCTAGTTATTACTTCTTTGTTATTATACAGTTCAGGGAAACTGATTTCTTGTTGATGGTAAATATTGATACGTCTTTACAATGACCCTTAGTGAGCCGCAAGGCATTACGAGGAGTCGGTTTTCGTCACAAAAGTGATAATCATGTAGGGTTTCAGCTATTAAGAGACGTAGCATTTCCCCTTTTCAGCTGTAGAATTGTAGATTCTCCGTCCAACTGAGCTGATTTTTCGGCAATATGGCACTGCATAATGTTGCATATTGTTTATGTGACTGTAGACAGTGCGAGCGTATCATAGCAATATTTATTCGGAACTTAGGAAGTGTACAAAGAAGTCCGCAGTTGCTCTCATTGTAGAGTTTGTGCAGGTATGGGTGCGTTCCTAAATAAAAAGGGCAAATAAAGCACTATGTGTTAGCATTTTCTTAAATAAATTTAATAAGGATTGTAATATGAGTTATGAGTTCAAGTTTCTACTGACTTCGGCTGAGCCACCTTTGTAACTGGCAGCTGGTAACAGGTTCGCGCCGGTTGAGGTGAAGGGCCAATGTCGAAACTGCCACCTAGCCTCGCCTATTCACCCTGTGAATGGACATGTAACCGCTCTTTCAGCAGGGTCCGAGCAGGCACACGGGGGGGAAGGGGTTTACTGGTTATCGGGAACTCCAGTGTTACGTGCGTTGTGCATCCTCTTAGGCAGTCAGCGTTCAAGGCGGGAAAGAACCACCATATGCCCTCGGTGGGACGCCTCATCGGTGATGTTCAGGCGGCCTTGCCTGCTGCTATTGAGCGTGCAGGCTGTAGTCGTCTGCAAGCTGTGGCTCTTGTCGGCAAGAACGACGCGTGTCGCACCGGCTCTGAGGTAATCATCAGCTCATACTGGCGGATGGCGTAGATGGTGAAGACTACTCGTTTCACAAGTTGCAGCATTGTTCCTTGAGTAGATTGGGGTCTTATGGTTCAGAGACGGATGGAAGGTCTCAACCAAAGGCTTTATGGACTCTGTGACAGTCTTCCCTGTAACCTACGTTATCGTTTAGCGATTTGTATGACTCCGTTTGATTGGTTAGGGGTGCACTGCAAAAAGGAAGCAGCTACTCGGGTGGCAGAGTACTTGTGGAGTGCACATGAGGGTTTTTTATGCTAGACGATAGTTGGGGTGACTCTGATGAACACTCGCCAGTCGATATCCAGCAAGGGAGATCAAACGACGTTCACAGTAACGACACTTCCAGTGTCAAAATTTTATGAGTAAACTGTGGAAGTATCTGTAATAAAGTTACAGAGTTTACTGGCCTCCAGGAATGTCCTCGTGATCAAGTTATACTTGGGACCGAAAACTGGCTGAAACCTGAAGTTGAAACCTCTGAAACAATTCGCGTGTAATGGAATGAATATCGCAAAGGCAGATTAGAGCCCATGGGAGAGGGAGTGTTCATTGCATATTGTCTCTATTGAGGTCGAAGTTGAGTGTGACAGTGAAGTTACCTGGTCACACATAACAGGTGCAGGTAAAACCAAATTAATTTTTGGATGTTTTTACTGGTTACCTGATTCCACTCTGAGAGTTCCAGAGTCATTCAAAGAAAGTCTACGGTCAGTAGCGCGTAAATACCCAGATCATCCTTACTAGTTGGAGGTGACCTTAACGTACCGAACATAGACTGGGATGTCTATGGATCCATTGTGTGTGTACAGACAGACATTCACGCGAAATGCTTTTGAACACGTTTTCTGAAAATTGTCTTGAGCAGCTAGCTTGACAGGCCACACGGAACGGAAATATCTTAGACCTTGTGGCTACAAACAGGCCGGGCCTTATCGACAATGTCAGTAAAGAAACGAGGATTAGCGATCATGATGTCATTATAGCAACTATGGTTACGCTACATACAGCAGATAAGCTGTTGTTAGCATCCCACTGTGGCAGTGAATTGACATCAATCAGTTCCAGTACGATGGATATAAAGAAATTCTGGGCAATCAGATTGAAAATCATGGTCAGGAAAGTTATGTGCGTAGTTAGTGTATAAAGGATGGAAAAAAAAAACGAGCCATGGTTTAATAACGAAATCTGGAAGACGCTGACGAAGCAGAGGTTGTAGCACTCTCGGTTCAAAAGAGAACGTAAAAGTGACGTCGATCAAAGGTTGGCAGAGATTCGTGCGTCTGTGAAAAGATCTATATGTGAAAAATACAACAACTGACACAGTCACAACATAGCAAAAGATCTGGCAGAGAACACGAGCAAATTATGGTTCTATGCAAAATCCCTCTGCTGGTCTAAGGCTTCCATTCAGTCCCTTGTTGACCAGTCTGGTGCGGAAGTCGAAGATACCAAAACGAAAGCCGATGTTTTAAATTGGCGGTTCAAGAAATCGTTCACACGGGAGAATCGTACTAATACGCCATCGAACAGACTCCCGTTTGGATGACAAAGTAAGAAGCATCCCTGGCGTCGAGAAAGAATTGAGAGACTTCGAGGTAAACAGATCACATGGTCCGGATGGAATCCACATTTGATTTCACAAAGAGTACTTCACGGAGTTGGCCCCTTGCCTAGCCTGCATTTACCATCAATTTCCCGCCCAGCACATAGTACCAAGCGATTGGAAAACAGCGCATGTAATTACAGTACAGAAGAAGGGTAAAAGAACGGACCCGATAAATTGCAAACTAATACCCCCAACTTCAGTTTGCCGCAGCATCCTTAACAAATTCTCAGTTCGATTACAATAAACTTTCTTGAGAGTGAGATGCTTATGTTCACGAGTCAGCACGGTTATAGAATACATCTCTCGTGGGAAGCTCAGCTTGCTCTTTTCTCACATGATATACTGCGAACTATGGATGCAGGGCAACAGGCAGGCGTTTGACACGGTGCCGCATTGCAGAGTGTTAACGAACGTTCGAAATTATGGAATACGTTCTCAGATATGTGAGTGGTTCGAAGACTTCTTAAGTAATAGAACTCAGTATGTTGTCCTCGACGGCGAGTGTTCATCAGAGACAAGGGTATCGTAAGGAGTGCCCCAGGGAAGTGTGATAGTACCGCTGTTGTTCTCTGTACACATAAACGATTTGACGGACAGGTGAGCTGCAATCGGCGGTTGCTTGCTGATGATGCTGTGGTGTACGATAAGGTGTCAAAGTTGGGTGACTGTAGGAAAATACAAGAAGATTTAGACAAAATTTCTAGTTGATGTGATGAATGGCAGCTTGCTCTGAATGTGGAGAAATGTAAGTTAATTCGGGTGAGTAGGAAGACTAAAACCTGTAACGTGAGGATACAGTATAACTACTGTCCTGCTCGACACAGTCAAGTCGTTTAAATATCTGGGCATAAAACTGCAAAGCGATATGAAATGGAACGAGCATGAGAGAGCCGTGGTAGGGAAGCCGAATGGTCGACTACGGTTTATTGGGAAGATTTTAGGAAAGTGTGGTTCACATGTAAAGGAGACGCTTACAGTATGCTGGTGTGACCTTTTCTCTAGTGCTGCTGGAGTGTTTGGGATCCGTACCACGTCGGATTGAAGGTATGTAGTGAAGCAATTCAGTAGCAGGCTACTAGATTTGTTACCGGTTGGCTCGAAAACACTTGTTACGGAGATGCTTCGGGAACTAAAATGTGAATCCCTGGAGGGAAGACGAAGTTCTTCTCGAGAAACACTACTGAGAAAATTCATGGAATCGGCATTTGAAGCTGACAGCAGTACTGCCACCAATGTACATAGCGTTTAAGTACCACGAAGATAAGATACGAGAAATTTGGGCTCATACGGAGTCGTCCAGACAGTCCTTTTTCTCTCGCTCTATTTGCGAGTGGAACAGGACGGGAAATGACAAGCAGTGGTACAGGGTACCCTCCGCCATGCACCGTACGATAGCTTGTGGAGTACCTATGTAGACGTGGATGTAGATACCAGAAATTAGGCCTCATACGGAGGCATATAGATAGTCGATTTTCCCTCCCTCTATCTGCGAGTGGGTCAGGAACGAAAATGACTAGTAACGGTACGGGGTACCGTCCGCCACACACAGCACGATTGCTGGCGGAGTACTGCGTAAATGTAGATGTAGGTGTCAAATCCTAATCCCTGTAAATATTAATTTTCCAGCATTAAAATCACGAAAGGGTCTTAGAACACGAATTTTAATAATGTTTCGCTATTCTAAAGGATACTAAATGGGAAAATAAATAATCGCCTCAGGTACATACAACTTTTAATAATCAAAGGTAACTGCACATTTAGCAGTTTATTTCAACTGAAAAACCACACTCTCACACATATTCATTCAGTAAAATAAACGATTGATCGCTCAACTAGAAGTCTGATTATCTTCTGAAAACAATAATACAGGCAATCTGTTCGTAGTAGAAGGCATGTACCGTCTTTAAGTTACGAATGTTAACTACAACAGCGCAAATTCTCTCATCATCATCATCATCATCATCATCATTTAAGACTGATTATGCCTTTCAGCGTTCAGTCTGGAGCATAGCCCCCCCTTATACAGTTCCTACATGATCCCCTATTAGTGCTGACATTGGTGCCTCTTTTGATGTTAAACCTATTACTTCAAAATCATTCTTAACCGAATCCAGGTACCTTCTCCTCGGTCTGCCCCGACTCCTCCTACCCTCTACTGCTGAATCCACGAGTCTCTTGGGCAACCTTGCTTCTCCCATGCGTGTAACATGACCCCACCATCAAAGCCTGTTCGCCCTGACTGCTACATCTACAGAGTTCATTCCCAGTTTTTCTTTGATTTCCTCATTGTGGACACCCTCCTGCCATTGTTCCCATCTACTAGTACCTGCAATCATCCTAGCTACTTTCATATCTGTAACCTCTACCTTATTGATAAAGTAACCTGAATCCACCCAACTTTCGCTCCCATACAACAAATTCTCTTACGAGAAAAAATGCAGCATCATCAAGGGCAAGATCATTTTATTGACAAGTGATGCGACGAGTAGTACATCATTCTAGGAGTATATGATAACCAACTCAGACCAGAACGGAGCACACACGTCAGACTATAGGGTGTCCAACCAGTCGTGCAGTACACAGTGAAGCCTCCCTCGAACGCCCTCCTCCCCCTTTTGCGGCAACGCTGGCATGTATTCTCACTTACAAGTGATCATAAAGGTGCCGTATGTCCTCCTGTGGCTGACTGTACCAAGAAGCTTGCGGTTTCTGTTGCAATGCGACTCCGTTCAAATGGCTGAAGCTGTTCGACGGGAGTACCTACAGATCGGTGGAGGTATTTTTGTGCCTTTGGATGAATGTTGCAAATCCAGCTCACTTACTGCCTACACAGTCACAACAGATGACACAGGTCGGCTAAAAAGATTTTCCCATCACTCAGCAACAATTAGCAATTTACTCTCACTTAAAATCACTGCTACTACTGCTAGCAGTAGTGGACACCGGAAGATCCTGAGGAAGATCTCTGCAGAGGTGACTAAACGTCGATCAGTTTATAAGAAATATAAAGCAGCCTAATAACACAGAAGATCTTAAATTCAGTGACAACGGCCGCGAAAGCCTGCAGACTTACATTGACTAATTTTCCCTGATACTTCCACAAAATTATGAAAGGAAAAGTGTTTATTGCTTCCTACATTTCCAGTGACCTTGCCCAGTTGGCGGTGCGGGTCTTCTGCATCGTCCCCTACGCTCCTCGGAGTATGGGACCTCATCATCGTCATCATCACATTTCCAATGTTTTTGCACTGTAACTGTTGCATCAGGCTTGATCTTTTAGTTCATTACTTCCTTGCTGCTAACTCTGTTTGCAACACGGTTTGCAAACAGTATTTGCACCTATAACAGAATGTACTTGCAAAATATAATAACTGTGTGATACATAGTTCAGGAGATATGACGTCGTAAACACTGCGATTCGTGATAATCTGCCGCATCATACATGAAGCTTTACATTATTACTTCATTTCGCGGACAGAATTCATATATCGCACTGGTCGTATATAAAAGCTAAATCGGACCGGCCACGTTAGTCGAGAGCGCTAATGCGCTGCTTCATGGACTCTGGTAGGTGCGGCAGCCCCGGATCGAATCAGCCCAGCGGATTAACGGCGACAGTCGGTGTGCTGGACAGCCTGGATGTGGTTTTTAGGCGGTTTTCCACATGCTCCTAGGTGAATAACGGGTTGGTCCCCACGTCCTGCCTCAGTTACATGGCTCGCAGACATCTGAACACTTTCGCATTCTTCCATGGATTACACTAGACTGTTGGGGTACACTAATTCCTTCCTGGGGGCATGGGGTGGCTGCAGGAAGGGCATCCGGCCACCCCTACGTCTAAAATAGCCAAATCCGATTAACCACGATGCCCTGCGTACCTGCGGGACAAAGGCACAAGCGAAAGAAAGAAAGAAGGAAGAAGTATATAAAGAGGTACATCATTCTAAGAAGCACAGTTCAGAGCATATAATGTTATAAACATTGAGCTTCATGAGATCGTAGTTGTAGACCAAAATACGCTATAACTGCAAGTGAAATACACATAAAAACATAAGTATGTTAAATGTAGGATGGAAGTACATACTTGGGCAAAGCCACGGGTAAAGCGCTCTTATGAAGCCTTTCGCTCGGTTTCAGTGAAAACTTGTACACGCTGTGCTTATTACCTGGAAAGAAATAATGTGGGGGCCAAAACCACCAGGCTCCAATTGGGGTTAGTGTGATAATGTGGAGAATGGAGGATGGAGATATGGACAAACAGCAACAGGGAAGGAGGAAATTTTCATATATAGAAGGAGGAGGAGTTGAACAGGTACGTAATTGTAAAGGAACAGATAGAAGGAAGAGGCGAAGAGGAACAGAGAAAGGAATGAAGAGGAGATGCATCCAGGTGGAGGAAGAGATAGGCAGAAAGATGGGAGGGGATAAGATTAACTGGTAAAGGTGGAGGTAGAAATTGACAGAGAGAGGGGAGGAGATGGTCAGACAAAGGGGGGGGGGAGGAGGAGACGAACACAAATAAGTGGAAGGAGGAGATGACAGAGGGGGTGGAGGAGATAGACAGGAAGAGGGGGAGCAGGAATTGAACACAGAAAGGTGGGAGATGGGCACAGAGAGCTTGGGGAAGGGACAGAGAAAGCAAAGAGGAGAGGGACAGAAAGTGATTGACAGAGACATGGGGGAGGAGTAGAGGTGAGTTGGAGACAGAGGGGGGGGGGGGGGGCAGAAATACTGGGGAAAGGATATGGATGCTGTGAGGGGAGAAGTAATAGAAGATTGGAATAAATTCATATTTGGGAAACACCACGTACTCACTCGACAAAAACTTGATTGTACCTACATTATTTGATCAAAAGTATCCAGACACCCGCAAAGCCATGCGTTTTTCATATTAGGTGCATTGTGCTGCCACCTACTGCCAGGTACTCAGCAACAGCGACCTCACTAGTCATTAGAGATCGTGCGAGAGCAGAATGGGGCGCTCAGTGGAACTCACGGACTTCGAACGTGGTCAGATGATTGTGTGACACTTGTGTCATACGTCTGTACGCGAGATTTCCGCACTCCTAAACTTCCATAGGTTCACTGTTTCCGATGTGATGGTAAAGTGGAAACGTGAAGGGATACGACACGCCGACCTCGTCTGTTGACTGACAGAGACCGCCGACAGTTGAAGAGAGTCGTAATGTGTAATAGGCAGACATCTATCCAAACTATCACACAGGAAATTGCAAACTGCACCACAATATACTGAAAGAACTATGACAGGCGGGATGTAAAATACTTGGATATCATGGTCGAGCTGCAGTTCATAAGCCACACATCGCGCCGATAAATGCCAAACAATGCCTCACTTGGTGAAAGGAGCGTAAACATTTGACGACTGAACAGTAAAAATACATTGTGTTGAGTGACAAATCACCTGATAGTCAAGGGAAGGCAGGATTCGGTTACGATTGTGAACGGTGCCGTAATCAGTTACTGTTGGTTGTCCTTTACAGTTACACACATTTATTTTTAAAACAGTAATTCCAGACTCAAAAGTAAATAAAAAAATACCACACGTTATTAATGAAGGAATAAACAACTATGTAAATAACGGTGTTTTCAGTGAGTTACAAATTAGCAAATCACCACAAAATGCAGATACATAAAACGTTTAAAGAAAACAAGCCACTCTGATCACGGCTGAAGGCCTTACATGCCAAGAATGGCAATAAATTAAGAATGTTTAAAAACTCGCTGCCATTTACAACTTACAGATATTGAAATATGAAAAGTTAAGTGGCCACAAACGCAGCAGAAGATATCATACACATGCAATGGCAGTAAATAAGGTTTTAAGGCTTACTGCTAAAATACAAATACCAAATTATTTTTTAAAGCAAATGACCACAATTACACGCCAGAAACGGAAATGATAGAAAAATTTCAGAAACCTGCTATAAAACAGCAAATACAAGTAAAGGTTAATTATAAGAAATGGCTCTGAGCACTATGGGACTTAAAATGTATGGTCATCAGTCCCCTAGAACTTAGAACTACTTAAACCTAACTAACCGAAGGACAGCACACAACACCCAGTCACCACGAGGCAGAGAAAATCCCTGACCCGCCCGGGAATCGAACCCGGGAACCCGGGCGTAGGAAGCGAGAACGCTACTGCACAACCACGTGCTGCGGACGATCTTAAGGGGCTCCGGAAAGGCTCAAAATCATGAAAAGTTCAATTTTTACTTTTTTGCGTTTTCTGAATCCTCAGACTATCACCTTTTAATAGATGTATAATTTATTCAATTCCGAAGACTACAACTATTTTTAAATTTTTTTTTAAAATGTGTTCTACATGGGCGTGACCCACTGTGGCGCTGTTAAACTGCTGTCAAATGGTGTTATTATTAACGATTGGTAACTGGTGAAGTGTACACTCATAAGCATAGTCTGTCTCATCCAATAATGGAGGTGATAAAACCTATTTTCAGAGACTTAGCAGCACCTGAACTGTTGAAAAAGTGTATTCACGGAAAAACTCAAAACCCCAATGAAAGTGTAAATAGTGTTATATGGTCGAGAATCCCCAAGACTGTATTTGTTGGAACAGAAACACTTCACTTTGGTGTGTATGATGCTGTTGCGACTTTCAATGATGGCAACATTGTAAGGGCAAGGTATTTAGAAATATGGGAATGAAGATAGTTTCTAACATGGTACGAGCGATGCTTGCTTTAGACAAGGAACGCCTTCGGGCTGCAGACAGGGCTGTAAAGAGTCTAGAAATACAAGCAAGAGTAAACAGAAGGAGGAACAAGAGGAAGCTGGAGGAGGAGTTTGCAGAGGATGAAGATAATCCATCCTATGGACCTGGAATGCACTAAAAAGTTAATCCAATCTTTGTCGCTCGATTCCCAAAACTTTTATTTTCTCATACTAATTACATGTTTTCTAAGGATCTTCCAAACATATTTGTTTCAAACTTTCAGTAAATGTTGCACAGTACCTTCTGCATTATTTAACACAGCCTTTTTCCAAAAAACTGTATATTTTTGAATATATAAATAAAAAATTGCAAAAAATGTTGTGAATTTTCATTACAATTGAAAAAAAATCATCTTTAATAACTGAACTACAATTTTGTAAAATCCCTGTGTTAAGTTGTAGCCCGTATTCCAATAAATAATCTGTAAAAAGTTCAACTTCCTACCTCAAATACTTTGTGAGGAAAGATGTAATTTATAGGCGTTATTTTAACATTGCAAGTATAGGGCGTTCCGGAGCCCCTTAATTATAAGAACATGCAACTGATCACTAAACGGGTGAAGTAAGATGATGGTAAACTTTGTAACACAAGGTGCCACAGACGGTGCTCCAGGAATCGCCCTATGAGAAGGTCCCGCAACAAACACTTTCGCGAGCGATGAGATAGACAGCCAAGAGTTGCATTCACTTCACTAAATGGTAACTCAGACTACTGGCGATCAAATGGTTCAAATGGCTCTGAGCACTATGGGACTTAACTCCTATGGTCATCAGTGCCCTAGAACTTAGAACTACTTAAACCTAACTAACCTAAGGACAACACACACATCCGAGACATGGTTCGAACCTGCGATCGTAGCAGCCGCGTGGTTCCGAACTGAAGCGCCTAGAACCGCTCGGCTACGCAGCCGGCGCGCCTATTCATAATGCACGGCCTATGGCGATATGTTTACACGACAATAACATCCCTTTAATCGACTGGCCTACACAGAGTCCTGACCTAAATCCCATAGAACACCTTCTGGATGTTTTGCAATGCCGACTTCATGCCAGGCCTCACCGACCGACATCGATACCTCTCCTCAGTGCAGCACTCCATGAAGAATGGGCTGCCATTCCCCAAGAAAACTGCCAACTCCTGTTTGCACGTATGCCCGCGAGAAAGGAAGCTGCCATCGAGGCTAAGGGTGGGCCAACACCATATTGAATACCAGCATAACCTACGGGGGGCGCCACGAACTTGCAAGTCATTTTCAGCCAGGTATCCGGACACGTTTGATCACATAGTGTACGTTAGGAAAATAGCATTTCTAAGAATGATTTTATTGCTGGTAAGCAATAAGCTAATGCTTTATGCGGGTCACGATGAGCAGACATTAGTAGTCTTCCGCATGGAGTGAGAGTGAGCGCGGGTGGCAGACACGTGCACCGTGGTCCACGTGCAGAGGCAGCAAGTGGCCGACTGCGCCGGATGAAGACAAAGGCGGCGGCGCCCCCAATTTCGCGCGCACAACAGGTTGCGTATTACCACGCAAATGAGTTCTGCTCGGGCTGCAATTGGAGGGCCGACGCCCACCCACCCAGTTTCCGCAAATTTGCCTTCCATATTCGGGAAGTGTCCCCGCTCGCTGTGAACGTGTTTTTGTTCCGGGAAGGTAGGGAGAGAGCTCTGTCTCCGGAACAGAAGGCGGCTGGATTCTGAACCAATTAGAACGTTATTGTGGCAGCTGTACAACCAATTACCGATCGGGTATTTTGTATTGTCACAAACGTATACACTTATTAACGGGTACAGTAGCAACACAAAAGATTTAATTTCCTGAAGTTTACGTAACATACTCGCTAATTTACGTGTGTAGAGCTTCACCGAGTAATTATAAGTTTCACGGAAGTCACAGCTGTTTGCTGCTAAAAGATAAATTCACTGACAAAGGGACCATTAGACCTGTTAATCAGGGATTTTGAGCAGTTTTAGGTATGTACTCAGTACACGGATAGGTGTTTTTAATGCGAAAGTTCCTACTTATCGAGGACATGTAGTGTTAAATTTATTCCGTCCACGTTAATTACCCAATGGCCTAAGGTTCACAGTGGTATAACACTGACAGTTCAAGCTCATATTGTATCTGTGTAATTTTTTTCAATATAATCGTAGAGAATACCATTAAATAGCATAAGTCATACAAAACTGGTCAAAAATAGTCATTTTCGATGTAGCAAAGTCATTAATATATCAATAATTACAAGCTTTCTTCAAAAGTGTATTCCGTCTGCGGTTCGTATTTAATATTCCTATATAATGTTCGGCTGTTTCGTGGGGATGGCAGATTGATCAGACACTTGACGATCAGATCGTTCTAGATACAATAAAAACAACTGAAATGTACTCCACTTTTCCGCCCCCGTGGTGTTTATTTTTACTGGCAGCTTAAAATTTACACGAAAAAAATTAAAATGGTCTAAACTTTCTAAAGGCTAATAGAGAAATAACTTCGAGAGAAGAATCCATGAAATACGTTTTTTAATTCTGCATTAGTTTAATGCATCTGCTTTTACAGGAATGATCAAATGCACGTGGTTCACATCTAACTGAATATAGAAAGAACAATGTTTTTGAACTGAAACGAACTTGTCTTTTTTGATACAGTTTCTGAAAATCCATGTGCGAGTAAGGCAGTAGTTTCATCAGATGTGTGCGGTGCTCTATAAATTTGTATTTCGATTGGATCTACGACAAACAGGACTCCGATACGGAATTCTGTTGCAGTGCACCAAGCTTTGCAAGATATTCCGTGTAAGACGGTTCTATATTCTATTCTATAACAAACGGAATACACATCTGAAGAAAGTTTGCAGGAATGACTGATATGTTATGATATGTTAATGACAATACTAAGGTTAAAATGACTAGTTTAGAATAATTTTGCATGAAGTACTCTATTTAATAATGTTCTAATTGTTGGTTGTAACACCGTTTTTTCAAGTTCCCAAACATGTTTCAACAGCTCTGTGTCATCATCAGTGACTTTATGTTTTATTAAAATTGTAATGTTAACATTTTTATTAATTGATTACAAAATTACCGAAATATTTAGTTCAAACAACAATTTGTTTTTTTAGCCAATACTATCACACTCGGTCTGCATGGTTTTTCAGGACCACTTGTGTATTATTTATTACAGGTAGCATTTCATCTGTAATCAAGCGATCGCTTTTCGCTTGGTTGTAACAGGTCTAATACTACATGTTTAGCAGATATGCATGAAACTTCAACAACAATTTCCTCTGAACTAGGATCCGTCGTATGAAAATCTAGTCTAGTCTATTACTCAGACACCTCTTGAGCATACCCAAGATTAATCAAAATCCATCATTAAAAGATGATCCCTTCGTGACTACCTTCTTTGAAAACAAATTCCTGTAACAAGTCAGGTATGGCACCGGAAGGGCGGAGAACATAATTAAGGGTGCTGGCTTATCAACACTGTGACTGTCAGAAAAAGAGTTCATACACAACTTTGAATCACATGTCAGAGCGTAAGATGTGCATTAGAATAGTCTCCCTGCAACTTTCCCAAATCCGATTCCATTCGTTGGTGACGAGCTAGCACAATGATGGTTGGAAGTTATTTGAATTTGCTTGAATTTTTCTTAATTTATTCTCATTGTCACAAAGCGAAATAAACTAACTTACCAGTCGTTACGGGAAGGATTACGCCGTTTCAGTATGTGGCGTGGATGATGCCTGAATGTTGCAGCGAGATGCGTCGTAAGCGCAAGTGTACACACGATATGTGAACCGTCTATTACGGAGAGATGTGTAGCAGCACATGGTGAGCTAACGACATTGGACGTTCTATGATAATCAGTACAAGATGCCTGGGTCATAGCATGTGGGAGACTGCACAAAAATCCAGGTTTCCGTGATGAACAGTGATTAGGCTGGATCTTCAATCTCACAAAGAAAATATGAGTATTTCCGCTGGCGCAAACCTTGCCAGAGGAAGACTACAGAGGATACGCAAAATAATGTGAACAGTGGCAGTAATGGGATGGTTGTGTCTGGTTGTCACCAATGCAAGTAAGGCACGTGTCGCGCTGGACTGTGCGTGTTCAGTACGGACTAAGCATCAGTGCAGGTTGTTTACGAGTATTTTCATTCAGAGCCCGAGGTTGACGTGCAATGAAAGATCAAACAGAGTTCCAAAGACGGCAGTTTGTAGGTATCCGATTAGCTGTAGCATCAGTAAACAAGACAGCCAACTTATTGAACGTTTCAAGAGCAACTGTTTCAACTGTCATGACAGCCTACACAAGACATGGAAAGATACCATCATGTAAACGTAAAAGCGGGCGTAAATCAAAATTAAATGACAGAGGTCGTTGTAAGCTAACACGAATTGTGTAAAAACGGCACAAAACTACGGCAGCTGAAGTGACTGCAGAACACAATAGCCATCTTTGAGACCCCGTATTTTTCGACACTGTCCGCCGAGAACTACATAAAGCGAATTTTCGTAGACGAGCTGCTATACCGAAACCGTTAGTCACGACAACCAACGCAAAGAAGCCTAATACATGGTGTCAGGAGCAAAAATTCCTGGACGGCTGATCAGTGGAAACACGTCATATGGTCCCACGAGTCAACGTTTTCGTTATTTCCAACATCGGGCCGGGTGTACGTCTGGAGTACGCCAAAAGAATTCTAAAAACATGGTTGCTTGATTCCAACGTTTAAACATGGAGGTGGAGGTGTGTTGGTGTGGGCAGCCATATCATGGTATGCTGCTGGTCCAATCATTACTCTCAAAGGCCCTGTTACAGCCAACGATTATGGGAACATTTTAGGTTATCTGGTTCACTCCATGATTCAGATGTTCCCCAATATCGATGCCATATTTCACTAAGATAATGCACCCATTCACACAGCCAGGACTCGTGGTATGAGGAGCATGGAACTGAACTGGAGCGATTTCCCTCGCCAGCACAGTCCTTGGATTTGAACATTATCCAGCCCTTGTAGGCGGTATTGGTGTGCAGACTCCGGAGCAAATTTTCGCCTCCCACGTCACTAGAAGAGTTAGATGAGGTTGTGATCGAACAGTGCCATAACGTTGCACTGGAGGCTACACAATTATTATACGCAAGTATTCCAAGAAGAATCGCAGCTGTATTACGGGCAAATGGGGATCCAACGCTTATTAATAAACCATTCCCAAGGAAGTACAGGTGTTCACATTATTGTGCGTATCTCCTGTACAACTGTTTGACCAAGCGACGTCGTGTCACCACTGTCGAGTCATGAGGGACGATCGACGGTCTACTGTCAGAGGGGCCTCCGAAATCCGATTCTCCCACGAAAGTACGGAATCAAATGCACCACGTTCGCCCCAACAGAAGAGAAACTGCTTCCAAGACTGTGTCATTACTATTCACCACTTATCGTATAATTCCGAGGAAGAAAACTTTCCTTGATTTGTACTGGAAGCAATATGGGATGAGGTTGTCTATAGTGACCCCTGCTGGTAGCCAATAAAAATGTTCCGATGTTAACCGTTAGACATTAATGCTAGAGGCAGAAGCCAGTGCTGTGATTTTGACCGATACGTAATTGAGACCTGATGGTGATGATGATGATAAAGTCCCAAACTCCTTGACGGAGCGTAGGGGAACGATGCGGGAGACGCGCACCGCCGTACTAGGCAAGGTCCTAATGGAGGTGGTTTGCCGTTGCCTTCCTCCGACCTTAATGGGCATGAATGATGATGATGAAGACGACACAACAACGCCCAGTCATCTCGAGGCGGGTGAAAATCCCTGACCCCGCCGGGAATTGAATCCGGGACCCTGTGCGCGTAAAGCGAAAACGCTACCGCGAGACCACGAGATGCGGACCAATTGACCTATGGTCTTTCAACTCGTAGTTACTAACCCTCTTCCACTGCGTAATATAGCCTGAGATACTCGCCGTAAAAACTTAATTCACACTGGGTTAGGATTCATTTTTTCAAGAGCATTGTTTGTTGAATATATTAATGTAAATGTCCGCAGCTCGTGGTCGAGCGGTAGCGTTCTCGCTTCCCGCGCCCGTGTTCCCGGGTTCGATTCCCGGCGGGGTCAGGGATTTTCTCTGCCTCGTGATGACTGGGTGTTGTGTGATGTCCTTAGGTTAGTTAGGTTTAAGTAGTTCTAAGTTCTAGGGGACTGATGACCATAGATGTTAAGTCCCATAGTGCTCAGAGCCATTTGAACCATTAATGTAAATGTTACAATATTCTCATTTTCAAATATTCGACTGTGGGGTCTTGATGAAACACTGCACACTGTATTAGTGAAACAGAATGCTTTCCTCCGTCGAGGAAACGTCGGTCTGCAGTCTGTTAAGATATGATTCACTCAGGAACGAGTAGTGGTATCAAGCCGGAATTTACGTCAAATAGTAAAGTCAATAGTCACATTGAGATGTAATAGATTTGAGCCTCTAAGCCAATGCAAATAAAACATATGACCGTTCATGCAACATGTTTTGCTAATCGCAAAATTACATACCAAAACCTGTTGATAAACTGTTCATGTATATATAACTAAGTTTGTATGGAAATGTCTCAACACTCCTGCATGGTTAGTTTTTGCCTTGATTCACAAACTTTAGTGTAAATATGTGGCCTAGGTTTCGTGTTACGGATCCATTTTCTAGTAAACAACCAATCCAAAAGATGACAGCCAAGCGAAATTGGGTTTTACTGTGAAATCCATCCTACCACGGCATAATACCCCGAAACATTTGGTTAAGTAAAGCGAAGATATACAGAACAACTTCTTCATCTATCGATTCTTGACATGAACCGTTAAAATTAAGGTGTTGACCATTTTGACACAGTTACATTTGTATTTACAGAATTCATTAGGACAGCATTTACGATAACTAGGAATCAATATAGAGATACGCGCACCGGAATGGGGATTTTTGTCATTATCTGTTACGAATAACGGCGCCAAAGTTGTTCTCTTATTTAGAGACTGTTACATTGACTAAAATGGGCCAACGAGTTTTCTTATTTGTTTGTAAATGTGGGGTGCTTACATCTATTGTTTAATTTCTAGCATTCCTAACTGGTGAGTTTTGCGTACTTTCCTGTATGTGTAGGATTTCTAAATTGATTACCTATTTGTCGTTTTGGTTCAAGCAATGTTCGGCAAAGAATAAATCCCGCTTCTTTAATCTATAGCATCTAAGGTGCTCTCTATACAGATTGACCTCCCAGTCTTTTCAATATGATACACCTGACTCTTTTGAAAGATGATCTTGTAAACCATTGTTTTCATAATGACCAGATGTTCACCTTCCGAACTGAAGAAAAAGTACCGAATGTTTGTGGGATACAGAAAAACAGTGAGAAACCACTGCATTTAAAATGTTTTTTTTTTCCTTTTATCCTATTAGAAATTGAACCAATAAAAGGTAAACAGCATTTCCTTTTTGGTCTCTCTAAGTTGTTCACTGGGTGCAGTAAAGATCGACTTGCCTCTTCAGGTTTATTCAGAATGTTGTCAGTAATGTTGGAATCCAATTCATTATTTGTAGCTATTGCTTTTATTACCTAAAATCCGTGATAGACAAACTGCGATTTTATTTAAATACGATATTTGCACTCTAAGCAAAATAAAATATAAATAAAAGCAGCATTTGTGTGTAATGCATCTTATAAATTATTTTTAAGCTGATAATTGCCTTAACAAGAAGTATTGGTTTTTATTGTATTGAATTCTTTGGAGGTCGGTGATGGAAAGGAGATGGAGGGCTATGTGGTGGAATTCTGTTTGTATGTGTACTGTTTGATGTCGAAACTGGGATAAATGTGTCATTAAAGGAATCTTCCCAGTAAATTTTAATTCTATGTTTACTATTTTCTATCTTTAAATTGACAGTGGAACCACCTAACTCCAAACTGACTTTGATGCTAGTATACCACTGTTTCATATTTACCAAGAACTTGCGAAATTGTTTAGTAGTCCTTTCAACATACAGGAAATACACACGAAGTGTTTTGGAATGAGATCACTCTCACGAAAATCGGTCTCCTACTTGTCCATGAACATTCCTGCTAGGAAGGGGGATAAATGAGAGCACATTTCTTGACCATATGCTTCTTGCAATAGGTCATTCGAAAGTAGAAATAAGTTTGACTTAAACAAAATTCTACTGAACTAACTTTAACCAGCTGTTATTCTGGATTAATGACGTGTAAACACCAAGATTTTCACTCAACATCTGTACAGTCTTTCACCGTGACGATTGAGAACAAGCTTTGTATATAAAAGGAAAATATTTTGCATTTGTTGAAATTTTGACAACTCTTAACTTAATGAATAATTTTACTTGTTCTTAATGCTACATTTCCCTTCGAAGTTCTGTTTTTTCTTCAAGTTGATGTTAATCATGTTGGCAGTCTTCTGCACTGGTGCCTGCATAGAGATACCACTTGTCAGATTAGCACTGCTAGGTTCTGAATTTTTAATAAAATGCTGTGGAGCCCTAGGACTTATCTGAAAAATTCTGTTACAATCATGTTGAGAAGAAGAAGAACTTGTTTATTAACTGCTTGATAATTACTGTATTTCGCTGTTGGATAACTCTCTAGTTTTAGTAATGGAATTTACTAGGAAAATCCTTCACTTTATTCGTACAATTTGTTTTATTTAACAGTAATATAGTCTTTTTTCCCTGCTTCACTCACAATAACGTTTCTGCTTTCAGCACTAGATTTAACTTTGTTCATGACTAATAAATCGTCTCTCTTCCTTTACTGTAGTTTTGTTGTTATTGTTGTTGTTGCTGTGCTTTGTTAAATTCCCCACATACTGTCCTTATGTAGTTATATGTTTCTGCAAGGCTAATGAATCTACTCTTAGATTGCGTACGACTTCCAGTTTTGATATCGTGTCTGTGGCTTGGTTCCACTCGAAAGCTTTAGAAGCGTTGGGAAAATATTACTTAGTGACATACCAACGTAATGGTCAGTACGAGGTCAGGAGGTTCCACCATTAATTTCCTACACAACAATTTAGGGACAGAAAACGACAATCGCGGATTTAAAATACACTGGAAACACTCGTTTAGTCACATATTTGTCTCAGCTTCATGTAGACAACCGACAATACAAAAACAAGCAGATTTCTGCCACCTAATCCAGCCTCATGTCCGAAGAACCCAATACAATGAAAACAGTAGCTACAAATAATGTATTTGAATCCACTGTTATTGACAATTTTCTCAGTAAACCTGAAGAAAACATTCTAGACCACTACTGTACCCAGTGAACAAGGTAGAGAGACCAAAAAGTTAATAACATGCGGCAATCCTTCTTTCGTACATGTCAGAAAGAACAGACACCTGATCCTCCTATTTGTGCTGGACTGGGATTGGTGTGTGAATAAGTTAAGAATTTGACCTGATGGGCGGTGTGGTGGCTAGTCCATGCAGTTGCGATGACTGCTGTGGTCAGATGGGTTTGTGGTCAGCGCATCTGTCTAATATGCAGGAGATTTGGGTTAGAATCCCAGTCTGGCAGAAATTTTCAACTTTCCCCACTAATTTAAATCAGTGCCCACTGGCAGATAAAGCCATTACTTCCTATTCATCTCCAAAATAAAATGGTGCACCTTACTTTTATAGGCAATGTACAGGCAAATGCAGGCTCGTGCAGGAATAAATATTTCAGGTGGTATATAAATCAAATTTTGAGAAGTTAAAATAACTCAAAATTCATACTCGTTTATACAATACGGTAAAATGCTACAAATTTTAAGTACAATAATTATGTTGGTTACAGTGGTAAAATTGTACACAAATAACAGTTTTGGTTGGGATTCACAGTTAGGCTGGAGGCAGAGGGAGAGGAAGAGAAAGAGAACGTGAGAGAGAGAGGGTGGAGTAAGTGATTGTATGAGAGCAAACTTTACAAAGCAGGGGGTCGTTAGATTATATCTGTTACATGTAATAACTGCCTAAAGGTTGGGGTAATACATTGGTTAATCCTTTAAAATATGCAGATAGATGTACAGTTTGTGCCATTAGTAACAGGAATGTAAAATGAAAATCAAAAGAAGTGTTAAACAGTCTTAACTACACAAGCTACTGAATATTCCTTTACACACAACTATTAAAAAGGCTCAGTTACGTGAAACAACACGGTACATGATTCCAAAATAAATAAATTGTTGAAGAGATTAAAATTCTTAATTCAACTCTACAAAAATATATAGCAGTGCTGCTCTGAATGCGATGTTACAGAAAATAAATAGCAGTGATCCCTTTTGGTAAACCAGTCTATCAAAGAGTAAAGTCATCTAGTGAAACTAATACAAATATTATGAGGCTGCGTGTGAGGGAAAGAACGCTTCTGAAGAGGAAGCGCTTTTGACAATATGATATCCAAGTATTTAACCAGTTGCTTGTACCAGATTAAAATCGTCGAAGTATCATGTATTTCTCAATTGTAACGGTTCATTTAGGAGAAGGCCGTCATTTTTATCGCTTGCCTAAAATTCCAACTCCTCTGAAATATCTAGTGGCCATCCTTTCTTTTGTATGCAAGATCTGAATTTCCTCGGTTCTTTTTGGATTGTAACACGACATTAGCATGTGTTATGTGAATGTAGAATAGTACAGAGTATTTTGGCTTAAGAGATACTCTGTATATTAGATACTAAAAGCCCTTTGTGCGTGGGAGATGCAAAATACTGTATATTCATTGAATGTTATTTTACATGACCGTAATTAAAAAATATAAATTTTAACTTGTTACAAAAGATATACCAGTGAGACCCTACTACTGTTCATAGGCACCACAAATGAAGTAGATCAGGTACTACTTGAATTGAAGTCAATAGAAACATACACTTTATGACAGTATATGAAGAGATCTTTTCTGTAAATTTACTGGAATTAACTATTAGGAATGATGAACAGAAGTATTTTTTTTCCATATACAGAAAAATAACTGGCATACAAATCATAACAGATAACTCATCATATGAACCAAGTTCAACAAACAGGTAGTATTCTGATTCAATTATTAAGAGTTCATAGCTTACTACTGAAACAACACACAATGTAATATGAAATAAATACAAAAGTAACAAACAATGGATACTCAACGGAATTAACAGATAAGTTCCCACTAAATATTCAGAACACAATCACAGGTCAAACATATACTAAAACCAGAATTCTTCTAAATCTTATTTATGTAACCTTTCAGTACTTAATCACAATTTCAGAAATTAATTCGCGCCTTTAACGAAAACTAAGCCATTACCTCCCATAAACTGTACGCCACACAAAACTGATTAACGAATCCAGCTGAATATACAAACGAAACTGCATTAAAAGCAGTTTGTTTAACGTTAGAAAAACCGGTTGAAATTTGTAGATACGAGCCCGCAAGCACAGAGGTAGCTTCAGACACAACCTCCATGACAGGTGCTCTGCAGTAAGCCACATGTACATAAACAAACATACAATGTGAGACTTAACAGATATTCTCACTATTCAACATACTGTAAATAGTGGCAGAAATTCAGATTGTGTTAGAACATCTGGGAATACACAACCTGGAATTCAGAGACATATACTCAGCGCAGCAACAGCCTTTTATCAGCATCAACCATATGGGAAAATTCTGCAAAATATTGCTGCTAAACATGCAAACAGTCAGTTCAAGCAATCAGGTCCATTGAATTTACAAGAAACATAAAGTTGTCTTCATATATAACAACAGAATTCATAATGGGATAAGTGAATAATTTATTGTAATGACGAAACAAAGTCTGCAACCTGTTGTTACACATTGACATGGATTACAAATATACCAGTGATAAAATATTTGTTAAGTGATTAGTGAGTTATGCTAGAGATAAAGATAGTTTACGAAATTTAAGAAAATGCGACACGGAAGTAAGTATTATACACGTGTCTCATATTTACTTAACGGTATGAAAGTTCTTTGTGAGTCGCACTGTTGCATGTAAGAAACCTTATCTACGTTACTAAACGACTAAACCGGTTCATGGTGCCCAGTTGCAGTTACAAGTTGCTTACCTGAAGGCGTCCAGAGGCAACAAAGAACTGATTTGCAGTATTTCATATAATCATTCACCGATTTTAAAATCTGAAGATGCTGTCATAGTCTACTCATAAGAGGGATAATATTATATTAAAATTTTGTGTATGTGTATGTATATAACATAGTGCGCAAATTAACTACGATGTATCCAACCGGTATATGAGTATCAAAGAACTTAGTGACTTTCAACAGATTTTAAAACAACTTTAAAACCGTTTCCGAACTTCTGGTTGCTTACATTCGTAACGTCAAATATTTCACATATTAACTCACTAGTAAGGTAACACGCCTTTGAAGGTTTTGTTGTTAGCCAAACGAAATGTATCTTCTACTTAAATATGCGTAATGAATAAGGCACAGGCTTCGAAATACATCTTTGTCTATACACTAATATTGAAACTGTAATACTATCCTGTCTGTTTGTCTGTTTGGGCACGCAAATCTCAAAACCTTCCAGATAAATTCTCTTCGGGTTCACACAGGTACCCAGAATGTAACTTGAGGCAACGTATCAACTTCCTTTCATGAAATATGATTAAAAAAAAGAAAGCTATCGTGACGTAATGTTTTATCTAAAACATCGTCTTTGTTTGAAAATGCTTATTTACAAAACTGCTATATCAACTTCCACGGAGTTTTCAGAGGTAACTTCAGGTAGTTTGGAACAATAGGCTCTATATCATCAAAACGATATCAGGAAAGGAAAGTATAGTAATTTAAAGTTTTATCTAAAATAGTCGTGTCTTTCTGCCTGTCTGAACACGCTAATCACCAAAACTACTAGACGAATTTTCATGAGGTTTTCACAGAAAACTTGAGCTTAGCTTGGCGAAGGTAAAGGTCTTATTTCCTCAATATCGGATCTTGAAGGAAAGTAAAATAGATATGTAATTTAAAATTTCAGGAGCCTGCTCCACTTAATGGTTCGGAGTGTTAACTTATTGACGGCGTAGTATACCAATAAACCGATTGATGATGCTGTTAGTTTCGTAGTACACCAAAGAACCAGTAGCTGCCACTGTATTTCCTTTTTCTTACCTCAGTATTTTAGGATTTTACGTCAGTGGCAAACTGAAGTGTTGCAATCTTTTTTTTACCAAATACAAACACTGAATTTACTTGACTAGGATGTATGAACTTACTGATTTCGCTTCTTGTGTTAAAAACCTAAAGAAATCGGTTTGCTTCTTTCAACAGGTTTTATTTGACTTCGTGGCTACAAACAGACATTTATTGATAAGTGATCCTGCAAGGAATCTGTTTCTACCGACTTAGGTACCGTAGCCTAAAAGGTATGCAAAGACCCCATTATGGCTTCTTTGCGAAGCAGGGGCCTATGGTAGGCAATATCATATTAAAGTGAGTGAATGAGGGTTTTTTAGCCCAGATGTTTATAATTCCACTAGCAGACATGTTGGTTCGCATCGTCTCATGTACTTCAACAATCAGTATCTCAGGAATGACAATATGTTGGTTCATATTTATTTTATTTATACACTCCTGGAAATGGAAAACAGAACACATTGACACCGGTGTGTCAGACCCACCATACTTGCTCCGGACACTGCGAGAGAGCTGTACAAGCAATGATCACACGCACGGCACAGCGGACACACCAGGAACCGCGGTGTTGGCCGTCGAATGGCGCTAGCTGCGCAGCATTTGTGCACCGCCGCCGTCAGTGTCAGCCAGTTTGCCGTGGCATACGGAGCTCCATCGCAGTCTTTAACACTGGTAGCATGCCGCGACAGCGTGGACGTGAACCGTATGTGCAGTTGACGGACTTTGAGCGAGGGCGTATAGTGGGCATGCGGGAGGCCGGGTGGACGTACCGCCGAATTTCTCAACACGTGGGGCGTGAGGTCTCCACAGTACATCGATGTTGTCGCCAGTGGTCGGCGGAAGGTGCACGTGCCCGTCGACCTGGGACCGGACCGCAGCGACGCACGGATGCACGCCAAGACCGTACGATCCTACACAGTGCCGTAGGGGACCGCACCGCCACTTCCCAGCAAATTAGGGACACTGTTGCTCCTGGGGTATCGGCGAGGACCATTCGCAACCGTCTCCATGAAGCTCGGCTACGGTCCCGCACACCGTTAGGCCGTCTTCCGCTCACGCCCCAACATCGTGCAGCCCGCCTCCAGTGGTGTCGCGACAGGCGTGAATGGAGGGACGAATGGAGACGTGTCGTCTTCAGCGATGAGAGTCGTTTCTGCCTTGGTGCCAATGATGGTCGTATGCGTGTTTGGCGCCGTGCAGGTGAGCGCCACAATCAGGACTGCATACGACCGAGGCACACAGGGCCAACACCCGGCATCATGGTGTGGGGAGCGATCTCCTACACTGGCCGTACACCACTGGTGATCGTCGAGGGGACACTGAATAGTGCACGGTACATCCAAACCGTCATCGAACCCATCGTTCTACCATTCCTAGACCGGCAAGGGAACTTGCTGTTCCAACAGGACAATGCACGTCCGCATGTATCCCGTGCCACCCAACGTGCTCTAGAAGGTGTAAGTCAACTACCCTGGCCAGCCAGATCTCCGGATCTGTCCCCCATTGAGCATGTTTGGGACTGGATGAAGCGTCGTCTCACGCGGTCTGCACGTCCAGCACGAACGCTGGTCCAACTGAGGCGCCAGGTGGAAATGGCATGGCAAGCCGTTCCACAGGACCACATCCAGCATCTCTACGATCGTCTCCATGGGAGAATAGCAGCCTGCATTGCTGCGAAAGGTGGATATACACTGTACTAGTGCCGACATTGTGCATGCTCTGTTGCCTGTGTCTATGTGCCTGTGGTTCTGTCAGTGTGATCATGTGATGTATCTGACCCCAGGAATGTGTCAATAAAGTTTCCCCTTCCTGGGACAATGGATTCACGGTGTTCTTATTTCAATTTCCAGGAGTGTATCTTTAATTTTTTTCACTGCCTACAGCTTCCCAGACAGTTGTGCCAGGCCTGTAGTGTAATTACTCTTCCACAAGTTCTATTCAAATGGATAAGCTAGATTACCAAGCCAGATTAGCAACTGCATCTGTGCGTGGAGCGGGACCAGCCACTAAGTAAAGGGTTTCTGGGGAACTAAGCCGCATCACTTGCTCCGCAGGTCCCTACTCGCAATCCCCACCACTCCTCACCACACTTTACCATCGCCCCCTCGACGGTTCCCCTTCGTCTTCCCCCACCACACTAATGGCTTAAGTCCAGGAGGTGCTGAGAGCATCTCGAGAGCTTGCCATCGGCGCTCCAGAGCAAGGCAGGAAACGCAGAAGGAGACGCCACTTCCTCTATATAGGCTGGAAGACGGTAGCCGAAAAGCTCGGCACAACGAAGGATAGCTTGCAAGGAATTTGAACATATTACAACCATGAAGTGAAAGATCCGTGCACTAAATGTGGAAATGTGGCGTCAGTGCTGATGAACTGAAATGTGAATGAACATAAACTAAACCTATGAGCGAAGAGCTTGAGTCTAAGGTGGGGTGTGCACAGCGTGTGTCAAAAAGGACTTTACAGCGTTTGAATGATATAGAACTTTATTTACAGAATCGGTAGATGTGTCATTCTGTAGCAAACAACATCAAGTTTGATTCACGTAGTGCAATAGTACTCCATTCCGTCACCAGGAGGGCCAGCTAGTGCAGAGTTAAAATGGCTTCCTTCACTGGTGCGGAGCGTGCCCGCTGTGTATCTGGATACGCTAGAAAACTTTTTAATGCTACAGACCGGGGAAGATGACTGAGATGGGATGGTTTACAACCAGCAAGACGGTGCACCACATTATGTCGCTACGGAAATTCGAGGGTTCCTTGATAATCTCTTCCCAGGTTGGTGAATTAACCGTTATGGGCCAATCAGATGGCCACCTTGCTTCCCAGACTTCACATGACTGGATTTATGTCTCTGGGGTTTCTTTAAAGACTGTGTGTATGCTATTCCCCTACCAAACAATATCGAATCTACGCTGTCGCTGCAGAAGGTAAGCCCAATATGCTGCCATGAGTGTGGGAATAAATTAATTACCAATGGGATGTTTGCTGCATCACAAATGGGAGCCGCATTGAACCAAAATGACACTTGACAGTTTTATGTGAAACCTGAGGTTGTTTGCTACAAAATGTAGATCTAGTGACTCCTTCAGTTATCCAAATAAATTTGTAAGTCACTGCGAAGTGTTAAAGTCCTTTTGGATATAAATTTCGGGCCACTCCAGTGCCCACGGCATATTCACTCTAGTTTTTACGATGGTTGCCTCCGGTTTCGTTACAAAATGCTTGCTTTTGCACTGCGGACTCTGAGCGGCTGAAACTGTGATAAGCTGTGTGTTTTTGTGCTAGACTTTACTTTGACAGTGATATAGAAAAATGAAGTATTTTTCACCAGGACGACCCAGAGTCACTTGGTCGTTCTAGAGTGTTTGTTGTTATTCCATGACCTTTCGGGCGTGTATAAAAGACAACAATATTTTTTCCTCCAATATTCCCTTTAAAAATCGCACGGGCAACTTATAGGTTAGCCGGTGACTGAACTAAAATCATTACTTGATGCGATGCTATACTGCGAAGTAATTGTGTGTACATTAGTGCTAAGGGACTAGGCACAAAACGTCAGTCACAGATAACATTTTATGCGTCTTAGAATTAAACATAACAATGTCAATCATTTAAATGGATGGAATGTGCTGGTATGACAAAAAAATGTTCCAATGTGTGTTAATTCCTAAGGGGCCAAACTGCTGAGGTCATCGGTCCCTTGATTTACACACTACTTAAACTAACTTATGCCAAGAACAACATACACATACATGCCCGACTGAGGACTCGAACCTCCGCCGGGAGCGTCCGCGCAATCCGTGACGTGGCTGGGATGCAGGGTAGCAAACACTTGGAACAATAATTTTTCTGTGACTGCAAGCATAAAATGAATGGTTTCTTTGAAACGTCGAGGTGGAAATCATTGTCTCGGCAGAACAGTTTGTCTGCGTACTGTAATTCCACAGCTCCTTTGACTGTGGAATCGCAGCAGGATGAGGCTGTGGCCAGAATCTTGATTTTTTCAGCATCCATGGAACAGTCAGTAGAAATACAACGTTTGGCATTGCAGATTCGTAGGACAGCAGAAGATGGATGTGTCGTTGGTGTTCGATGCACCGTTCTTGTAAAGTGCCACTTGTTGGTCCTAAATACACTAGAGCGTCGATTACCCGACCGTCGGTCAGCCGAACGATCTGTTTACCAAATTGTTTACTCGTTCGCGCCTGATGCCCCACCTCTCACCACGCGTAAACATTAAGGTACTGTGTGTTGTCCTATCTATGAGAGATACGGACGAGATTAACAAAAGGTGGGAGCAACGTGAATCTGCTACCAAGTTGTCTAATGAGTGCAGGATGCGTAAATCGAAAACTACGAATATTAAAAAAATAAGAATCACAAATTTTATCTGGACATGGTTCTACTGATGAAGCGAGTGGCTGTAAAACTATGAAGCTCGTCACAAGTACGGGTCTAGATGATCTATAGAAAAACTATGACATAAAATCATGAATTGTCAGTACCTGGTCCTAAAATAAGCAAGGATTCTATTTTTCCTTTAGTCTGTGCCAAAGAGCATCTGGATGGATAGTATGATTTTCTTGGAATGGTTTATGGGACGTTTCCTATCCTCTGTAAAAGTTCAAAAATGGTTCAAATGGCTGAGCACTATACGACTTAACTTCTGAGGTCTTCAGTCATCTAGAACTTAGAACTAATTAAACCTGACTAACCTAAGGACATCACACACATCCATGCCCGAGGCAGGATTCGAACCCGCGACCGTAGCGGTCGCTCGGCTCCAGACTGTAGCGCCTAGAACCGCACGGCCAAATCCGGCCGGCTGCAAAAGTTCATCAGTTAAAGAATGACAAAAAGAGAAAACATCACCACTTCTTGAGAAAGTACCGACTCATCAATCATGCGATATCTTACATGAAAAGGGCGGGTTCGGAGAAGTCATTTTACTTCTACCTAATGTCATCTATTACAGCTCCTAGATAATGACGTTATTGAGACTTTCAAGCAATATTACGGAAAAGAAAGTTATCGTAAGCTACTGTTAGAATTCGCAGAGGAGCCAAAAAAGAAGCATCCGTTAACAACTCATAAAAACATTTATTAGAAAGAAGCGTTCTATACGATGGGTTAGTGTAAACGAACAGAAATTTAAAGAAGATCTGGTTTAAAATTTTGGGTGTGGCAGAAAGTCTCAATGTCTAGTTCAAAATGACGAACAGAATTATATGTATGAAATGCTCACTATGCTAAAACGAAATCAATTACCATGAATGTAACGGAGAATACATTGAAGACGCGATGAGTGCCGACCATACAATCCAGCACATCAAATCTTGTAGGATTGCGAAATTGCAAAACTTGTCACGGATGAAGCCCATCAACTAGTACTCCTGAAAATGCAGATGACTATATACCTTTGCTTCTGAAGCATTTATATGTATAGATACCGCCTTGTGATGGTTTGAAGATCCAGATGAAAGCGACCACTGTCAGAGATCTGTCCTGAAAAAAATGTGTCACTCAGCTACTCATAATTGAGTAGGCTTGGTTAGACAAAAATTTAAGGATTTTTAAGCGTTAGTTCTGTGCATGTGTACTGTTTAGGCAGAATGCATACGTATTACGTATTTTCTCTTTACTAGTCTCAACTATATACTTTCCAGCTGAGTTTGCCTTCATAATAAGAAAAGAGATTCATGTTATTAAAATAGATGAAGATTTTGTTGAAAAAAAATCTTCGATTATCTAAAGAAACTGGTTTTCGAACATCTATGTCCTCCAATTAGTTCGGATAATCGACTCCCTACTGTGTTATATCTTTTACAACACTGACAAGGAATTTCATATAGCCACCTTCCGTAATATCAAACCATTTTTCAGATATCGCAGAAGATCCTCAGTTCATACAGGCGGTTGGTGGAGCTAGTGAAGGTGGAAAGCCTCGCTCGCGGGGTGGAATCTGAGATAACTATTTGTAGTATCGTCCCCAGAACAGATCGCGGTCCTCTAGTTTGGAGCCGAATGGAAGGCTTAAACCAGAGGCTCAGACGATTCTGCGGAGATCTGGAGTGCAAATTTCTCGACCTCCGCTATCGGGTGGAGAAAAGTAGGGTCCCCCTGAATAGGTCAGGCGTGCACTACACGCAGGAAGCGGCTACAAGGGTAGCGGAGTACGTGTGGAGTGCACATGTTGGTTTTTTAGGTAAGAGAATTCCCTCCCTAGGCCCAATAAGACGCCTCCTGACATGCGGCAAGGTAGTAGTAAGCAAAATGCAACAGGGAATAACAATATTAATGTGCTAATAGTAAACTAACTGCAGGAGCGTCTATAGAAAGGTCCCAGAACTGTTCTCATTAATAAATGATCACAATGCCCACATAGTACTAGGGACAGAAAGTTGGCTGAAACCAGATGTAAACAGTAATGAAATTCTAAAAGATTGGAATATATACCGCAGAGACAGGCTGGACTGTGAAGGGGGAGGCGTGTTTATAGCGATAAGAAGTGCAATAGTATCGAAGGAAATTGACGGAGATCCGAAATGTGAAATAATTTGGGTGAAGGTCACGGTTAAAGCAGGTTCAAACATGGTAATTGGATGTCTCTATAGGCCCCCTGGCTCAGCAGCTGTTGTTGCTGAGCACCTGAAGGAAAATCTGGAAAATATTTCGAGTAGATTTCCCCACCATGTTATAGTTCTGGGTGGAGATTTTAATTTGCCGGATATAGACTGGGAGACTCAAACGTTCATAACGGGTGGCAGGGAAAAAGAATACAGTGAAATTTTTGTAAGTGCTTTATCTGAAAACTACCTTGAGCAGTTAAACAGAGAACCGATTCGTGGCGATAATATATTAGACCTTCTGGTGACAAACAGACCCGAACTATTTGAAACAATTAACGCAGAACAGTGAGTCAGCGATCATAAAGCGGTTACTCCAGCGATGATTTCATTCGTAAATAGAAATATTAAAAAAGGTAGGAAGATTTTTCTGTTTAGCAAAAGTGACAAATAGCAGATTTCAGAGTACCTGACGGCTCAAAACAAAAGTTTTGTCTCAAGTACAGACATTGTTGGGGATCAGTGGACAATGTTCAAAACTATTGTACAATATACGTTAGAAGAGTGTGTGCCAAGCAAGATCGTAAGAGATGGAATAGAGCCACCGTGGTACAACAACACAGTTATAAAACTGCTGCGGAAGCAAAGGGAGGGTTGGGTTGGGTTGTTTGGGGGAGGAGACCAGACAGCGAGGTCATCGGTCTCATCAGATTAGGGAAGGCTGGGGAAGGATGTCGGCCGTGCCCTTTCAAAGGATCCATCCCGGCATTTGCCTGGAACGATTTAGGGAAATCACGGAAAACCTAAATCAGGATGGCCGGACGCGGGATTGAACCTTCGCCCTCCCGAATACGAGTCCAGTGTGATATCCACTGCCCCACCTCGCTCGGTGAAGCAAAGGGAACTTCATAGCAAACATAAACACAGCCAAAGCCTTGCAGACAAACAAAAATTACGCGAAGCGAAATGTAGTGTAAGGAGGGCTATGCGAGAGGCGTTCAATGAATTCGAAAGTAAAGTTCTATGTGCTGACTTGGCAGCAATTCCTAAAAAATTTTGGTCTTATGTCAAAGCGGTAGGTGGATCAAAACAAAATGTCCAGACACTCTGTGACTAAAATGGTACTGAAACAGAGGATGACAGGCTAAAGGCCGAAATAATAAATGGTTTTTTCCAAAGCTGTTCGACAGAGGAAGGTCTACTGCAATCGCATTGCAGCTAAATTTAATTTTGCTGTATTTCTCTCACTCTAAGACAATAGGTCCATCTCTCTCAAATAACACTTCGCTAGATTGCCGCACAGATGACGAAATGGTAGATATTGCAAAAGACGACAGAGGGATAGAGAAACAATTAAAATCGCCCAAATGTGGAAAGGCCGATGGACCTGATGGGATACCAGTTCGATTTTGCACAGAGTACGCGAAGGAACTTGCCCCCCTTCTTGCAGCTGTGTACCGTAGGTCTCTAGAAAAGCGTAGCGTTCCAAAGGATTGGAAAAGGGCACAGGTCATCCCCGTTTTCAAGAAGGGACGTCGAACAGATGTGCAAAACTATAGACCTATATCTCTAACGTCGATCAGTTGTAGAATTTTGGAACACGTATTATGTTCGAGTATAATGACTTTTCTGGGGATTAGAAATCTACTCTGTAGGAATCAGCATGGGTTTCGAAAAAGACGATCGTGTGAAACCCAGCTTGTGCTATTCGTCCACGAAACTCAGAGGGCCATAGACACCGGTTCCCAGGTAGATGCCGTGTTTCTTGACTTCCGCAAGGCGTTCGATACAGTCCCCCACAGTCGTTTAATGAGCAAAGTAAGAGCATATGGACTATCAGACCAATTGTGTGATTGGATTGAAGAGTTCCTAGTTAACAGAACGCAGCATGTCATTCTCAATGGAGAGAAGTCTTCCGAAGTAAGAGTGATTTCAGGTGTGCCACAGGGGAGTGTCGTAGGACCGTTGCTATTGACAATATACATAAATGACCTTGTGGATAACATCGGGAGTTCACTGAAGCTTTTTGCGGATGATGCTGTGGTATATCGAGAGGTTTTACAATGGAAAATTGTGCTGAAATGCAGGAGAATCTGCAGCGAATTGACGCATGGTGCAGGGAATGGCAATTGAATCTCAATGTAGACAAGTGTAATGTGCTGCGAATACATAGAAAGAAAGATCCCTTATCATTTAGCGACTATATAGCAGGTCAGCAACTGGAAGCAGTTAATTCCATAAATTATCTGGGAGTACGCACTAGGAGTGATTTAAAATGGAATGATCATATATAGTTGATCGTCAGTAGAGCAGATGCCAGACTGAGATTCATTGGAAGAATCCTAAGGAAATGCAATCCCAAAACAAAGGGAGTAGGTTACAGTACGCTTGTTCGCCCACTGGTTGAGTACTGTTCAGCAGTGTGGGATCCGTACCAGATAGGGTTGATAGAAGAGATGGAGAAGATCCAACAGTGAGCAGCGCGCTTCGTTACAGGATCATTTAGTAATCGCGAAAGCGTTACGGAGATGATAGATAAACTCCAGTGGAAGACTCTGCAGGAGAGACGCTCAGTAGCTCGGTACGGGCTTTTGTCGAAGTTTCGAGAACATACCTTCACCGAAGAGTCAAGCAGTATATTGCTCCCTCCTACTTATATCTCGCGAAGAGACCATGAGGATAAAATCAGAGAGATTAGAGCCCACACAGAGGCATACCTACAATCTTTCTTTCCACGAACAATACGATACTGGAATAGAAGGGAGAACCAATAGAGGTACTCAAGGTATCCTCCGCCACACACCGTCAGGTGGCTTGCGGAGTATGGATGTAGATGTAGATGTAGAAGAGCTGCCATCATTCGGACAATCATTAAAGTAAAGTTTCCCACATGGGGCAGAAGGCCCGTGGACTTAAAATCTCTTTTGCTCCTCCTCTTCATTTTGTTTCATCCAAGATGCCTCAATCCAAATTGGGTCTCACGTTGCTGACATTACCCCAAAGGTTCCATTTTGTACTAATCGACTTTAAATAGTATAAGTACAGGAGAGTTAGAGCACTTTTCTTCTTCTGCATAAAATGTGTGTTTCTTAACTTCTTTTGTTTTCTGACAGTATGATCCTATACAGTGTCATGTGAACTTAAGTACAATATATTACTGAGGCTCTGCCACTTAATAGGCAAGACATATGATAAAATTATTAGATACGTGAGTACGTCCAACTCGGCCATAAGTGTATGATGACATGTACAAGTGGTCTGCGAGAGACGGAACACACAAAAATAGCTATACATGAAGAAAGGAGTCAATTACAGTTTCATAAGCTGTTTTGAATGTGTTGTAATGAATATCAAATTGTAGACTGGTGTTAAATATTTTACCCCAAAAAGTGTTATTAGTTTATTATAAATCTTGATTGACCATTGGCTTTCCTAATAAGTTGATTTTGTTCAAGCAGTAGACTGTCTATCTCTCACCACAGCAATTGCACTTTTTACCATCGCAATTTTTATTAGTTTTAATAATTTTCATTACAGCCAACACAATCCTCCTAATCTCATTCATCGAAGTTATTTTCGTAATCTCATACAACGTATGCACCTGATGAACACGGCGAGCTATTTGCAGCATTTTTCTTACTGAGCTTCAGTCTATTTTTATCTTCAGCAGTATTTCTCTTTGGTGCTCCTTTTGTGCCCTTTTTCTGTTTCCTGTCTCTTTTTATCTTTTTCTTTAGAGTTTCAATATTTTCAGTAGTGTTTAGCCCTTCAGATACAGTTGCTGTCTTCCCCTTAAAATTCACGGTTTTATCAATAAAATGAACCGGTGATGTTGCTTCCTAATTTTTTTTACTGTTTTCGAGCAGGAGTAATCAGTTTTCAGTGGTAATCTTGTAAGGTTTAGGTCTAGTACGAGTGGAGTCAGAAGATGTGTCAGCAAAGAAATTTGACATATACAGGTAGCTCTTATCTTTCAATGTGCTTGGAGTCACTGGGAATTTTGATGATCCTTGAAGTGGTTGGTTGGCCTATTGGCTCTTACATTTGTTGGCATAGACATATTTTCCGACAAAGAGAATAGTCTTGGAACGAAACCATATTTAGTAGGTCTACTGCAATCGCCTTGCAGCTAAATTTAATTTTGCTGCATTTCTCTCACTCTAAAACAATAGGTCCATCTCTCTCAAATAACACTGGTCCCTAACACGCTTTTGTCTAAGAGCATCGGTGTGGTCCATCTCTCTTAGACATCTGGGATAGATGGACCGCCCAGACTTCTGTCAGTAGGCAGCGTACTCGATAGCCATTTTAGGTTGGTTTCATGCCTACACAATTTTCAAGCTCATCAATGTTGTGCAAACTAAGCCCTAATACTAAGATTATGTAATCACACAATAAAATTTTTCGGTTTATTAGAACAGAGAATATGATTCTCCCCCTCCCCCCCCCCCCTCCCAGAAATAACACGCAAATGACAGCAATACTTCTGCATCGCGTTTATTCACAAAAAGCTTCATTGCAAGTGGTGAGAGCTGCTCCCCAGCCACCATTTGTTAAGTATGACACTGGTGCGTCTTACCCAAATGCCAAGCTCTCGCAAACCTCCGCTAGTTAAACCTACCCTAATTACAATGAACCGTCGTAGAAACTGCTACATCCACTCGTATTCAAATACAGAGATATGTAAAGGTGAGAATACGGCACTTAGGTCGGCAACACCTATTTAAGGCAACAAGAGTTTGACGCAGTTAGATCGGTTACTGCAGCTACACTGACAGATTTAAGCGAGTTTGAACGTGGTGTTGCAGTCAGCGCACGAGCGATGGGACACAGCACCTCCGAGGTAGCAATGAACTGGAGGTTTTCCAGTACGGCCAGTTCACGAGTGTACCGTGAGTATCAGGACTCCAGTGAAACATCTAATCTTTGACATAACTGGGGCCGGAAAAAGATCCTGCAAGAAGGGGACCAACGACGACTAAAGAGAATCGTTCAACGAGACAGAAGTGGAACTCGTCCGCAAATTGCTGCAGATTTCCCTGCTGGGCCGTCAACAAGTGTCAGCGTGTGAAACATTCAACAAAACCTCAACGGTATGGGCTTTCGCAGCCGAAAGTCCATTCGTGTACCCTTGATGACTGCACAAAGCTTTACGCCTCACCTGGGCCTTTCAACACCGTCATTGGACCGTTGACGACTGGAAACATGTTGCCTGATCGGACGCGTCTCGTTTCAAATTGTTTCGAACGGATGGACGTGCACGGGTATAGTGACAACCACATGAATCCATGGAACCTGCATGACAGCAGGCAACTGTTCAAAGTGGTGGAGGCTCTGTAATGGTGTGGGGCGTGTGCAGTTGGAGTGATATGGGACTCCTGATACGTCTAGATACGACTATGACAGGTGACAAGTATGTAAACGTCTTGCCCGATCACCTGCATCCATTCATGCCCGTCGTGCATTCTTACGGACTTGGACAACTCCAGCAGGACAATGCGACACGTCCAGAATTACTACAGAGTGGCTCCAGGAACACTCTACTGAGTTTAATCACTTCTACTAACCACCAAACTCGCCAGACATGAACGTCATTGAGCCTATCTGGGATTCTTTGCAACGTGCTGTTCAGAAGAGATCTCCACCCCCTCGCTCTCTTACGGATTTATGGACAGCCCTGTAGCATTCACGGTGTCAGTTCCCTCCACCACTACTTGAGGCATTAATCGAGTCCATGGCGTTGCCGTACTTCTGCGTGCTCACGGGGGCCCTACACGATATTAGGCAGTTGTACCAGTTTCTTTGGCTCTTCAGTGTATTTCGAAGTTGAATAATTTCACATAGTTATTAACGTGCGCGTTTTGGAACCCATGTTTACTACACCATTTTTCCTGTAGTGTTGTGCACTTTCAATGGTGTGCTTTTAAGACACTAGTGCCCTGAAACCCATGGCTTATTTAGAGGCGACGAAATGTTCTTACCTTACATGTGGTCTCTGAAAGCCAAGCCATGTTACTTGTGTAAGTAGACTGTATAGGTTTTTTTAATGGTAACGCCACGTAGCGCTCTGTATGAAAATCACTGGCTGTGCTTTGTGCAGTCTGTGGCTAGTTTGCATTGTTGTCTGCCATTGTAGTGATGGGCAGCGGCAGCTGGATGTGAACAGCTCGTAGCGTTGCGCAGTTGGAGGTGAGCCGCCAGCTGTGGTGGATGTGGGGAGAGAGATGGCGGAGTTTTGAAATTTGTCATGAACTGCTATATATATTATGATTATTAAGGTAAATACATTGTTTGTTCTCTATTAAAATCTTTCATTTGCTAACGATGCCTATCAGTAGTTAGTGCCTTTGGCAGTAGTGGCGCTCGCTGTATTGCAGTAGTTCGAGTAACCAAGATTTTTGTGAGGTAAGTGATTTGTGAAAGGTACAGGTTAATGTTAATCAGGGCCATTCCTTTGTACGGATTTCTGAAAGTCAGATTGCGTTGCGCTAAAAATATTGTGACGCCACGTAGCGCTCTGTATGAAAATCACTGGCTGTGCTGTGTGCAGTCTGTGGCTAGTTTGCATTGTTGCCTGCCATTGTAGTGTTGGGCAGCGGCAGCTGGATGTGAACAGCTCGTAGCGTTGCGCAGTTGGAGGTGAGCCGCCAGCAGTGGTGGATGTGGGGGAGAGATAGCGGAGTTTTGAAATTTGTCATGAACTGCTATATATATTATGATTATTAAGGTAAATACATTGTTTGTTCTCTATTAAAATCTTTCATTTGCTAACGATGCCTATCAGTAGTTAGTGCATTTAGAATCTTTTATTTAGCTAGCAGTAGTGGCGCTCGCTGTATTGCAGTAGTTCGAGTGACCAAGATTTTTGTGAGGTAAGTGATTTGTGAAAGGTACAGGTTAATGTTAATCAGGGCCATTCCTTTGTACGGATTTCTGAAAGTCAGATTGCGTTGCGCTAAAAATATTGTGTGTCACTTTAGTGAATGTTTGAGTACGTTCAGTTTTGCTCAGCTGTTTGAAAAGCAAATAGTGTAAGAGGTTTATCAGCACAGTAATTCAGAAATTGTTCTAAGGGGATGTTTCACTTGTTGCTCAATTCTGGGCCCATGTAATACGAAGCCAGAAGTTATCCCTCACGTTCATTTTTGTATGTAGATGTTCACATCTGCTGTATATTTGTATCCTTCCTAATTACTAATGAGGTCGCTACGAAGCGAGATGTGTTTCACTCAACCTCGTACGAGACCGAATACCCTCTACTGGCTCCGTATCTTCCAGTGAATTCCTCTCTGGAAGCAGTGCAAAGCTTCTCCGGATTTGAGAATCGGTTTTCGGGTCGCCCTCAAAGAAAACACAAGTGTACGGGGTATTAATTTTTTTCCGCCTCAGATGCTGATGAGAAGCTGGCCGCAGCCTCGGGCCTACGCCGCCGTCCATTATTAATGTCGGCCTCCATCTGGCCGCTTTTGATCATCCCGGCAAGGCGTAGCCGCGGCCTGGCTTAGAGGCGGCTGTGGTGCCCCCAGGCGGCGCCACAGCACTCCTAATGCTGTAATCTCGGAATGAGCGGAGGCGGAGGAGGCGGCGTCCCTGCAGACAGCGCACCGCCCCCGCCGCCGGGAGCTGATGCCGAACGCTGCGAACCATCAGAGAGATTACGTATCTCCTCCCGGTCGCGCCGATATTGCAGATCGTTCCGTAACCAGGCTTACACAGGATGTTAGTGCTATAAGTACAAAAAATTGTGATCATTGGTACATTAATACCTACACGCTTCAATGGTTGAATTGCTTTTCCATTTGGTCTAACACTCTTCCAGAAAACACGAGGCTCGTAACTGCTCCGCTACCCAACTGACCATTAAAATTACTACACCAAGAGTAAATGCAGATGATAAACGGGTATTCAATGGACAAATATATTATACTAGAACTGACATGTGATTACATATTCACGCAATTTGGGTGCATAAATCCTGAGAAATAAGTACCCAGAACAACCATCTCTGGCCGTAATAACGGCCTTGATACGCCTGGGCATTGAGTCAAAGAGAGCTGGGATGGCGTGTACAGGTATAGCTGCCCATGCAGCTTCAACACGATACCACAGTTCATCAAGAGTAGTGACTGGCGTATTGTGACGAGCTAGTTGCTCGGCCACCATTGACGAGACGTTTTCAATTGGTGAGAGATCTGGAAAATGTGCTGACCAGGGCAGCAGTCGAACATCTTCTGTATCCAGAAAGGCCCGTACAGGACCTGCAACATACGGTCGTGCATTATCCTGCTGAAATGTAGCGTTTCGCAGGGATCGAATGAGGGGTACATCCACGGGTCGTAACACATCTGAAATGTAACTTCCACCGTTCAGAGTGCCGTCAATGCGAACAAGATGTGACCAAGACGTGTAACCAATGGCACACCATACTATCACGCCGGGTGATACGCCAGTATGGCGATGACGAATACAAGCTTCCAATGTGCGTTCACCGGGATGTCGCCAAACACGGATGCGACCACCATGATGCTGTAAACAGAACTTGGATTCTTCCGAAAAAATTACTTTTTTCCATTCGTGCACCGAGGTTCGTCGTTAAATACACCATCGCAGGCGCTCCTGTCTGTGGTGCAGCGTCAAGGGTAACCGCAGCCATTGTCTCCGAGCTGATAGTCCATGCTGCTGCAAACGTCGTCGAACTGTTCGTGCAGATGGTTGTTGTCTTGCAAACGTCCCCATCTGTTGACTCAGGGATCGAGACGTGGCCGCACGATCCCTTACAGCCATGCAAATAAGATGCCTGTCATCTCGACCGCTAGTGATACGAGGCCGTTTGGATCTAGCACGGCGTTTTGTATTATCCTCCTCAACCCATCGAATCCATATTCTGCTAACATTCATTGGATCACGACCAACTTGAGCAGCAGTGTCGCGATACGATAAACTGCAGACGCGTTAGGCTACAGTCCGACCTTTATCAAAGTCGGAAACGTGATGGTACGTGTTTCTCTTCCTTACACGAGGCATCACAACAACGTTTCACCAGGAAACGCCGGTCAATTGCTGTTTGTGTATGAGAAATCGGTTGGAAACTTTCCTCATGTCAGCACGTTGAAGGTGTCGCCACCGGCACCAACATTGTGTGAATGCTCTGAAAAGCTAATCATTTCCATATCACAGCATCTTGTTCATGTCGGTTAAATTTCGCGTCTGTACCACGTCATCTTCGTGGTGTAGCAATTTTAAAGGCCAGGAGTGTAAGTGTATTACGCCTGTCAGTATAGACTTACCATTTTGATTACATGTGTCCACACTTTAACAGCTGACTTACCATCCAGGGCAAATACGCTTTAAAAGCTAGTTCTTGCTACGTGTAAGTCGGGATGTTAACCAACCTAAAAACATACTATAGATAACTAAAATTATTAGTCTGCAAGTCAAGTACACACAAATGTAGTGTCGTACACTTTCCTTAGTCACCGACCAAAATATTTGCACCTATATCCCTAACATACTGTAAAGCTGGATTCTGGATATTGTTCAAGGAAATACTCCTTATAAATTTATTCAGGCCTTATAAAAATTATGGTTTTTTTGCTTCTAGAAAAGATATAACCATATACTGTCAGTTTGTGACAAAAATGTCGCAAATGCTCTGATATCCTGCTAGGGATCATTGAAGAGTTTGGTGCTTGTAATTTTATACCGTCTCTATTAGCCGTTTGTAACCCAACGTAATAAAGTGAATTATTTATTTTTTTTTTACAAAATCGGTTGCCATCATCATAGCAAGCAACGGACACAAGAAGAAATTGGCGAAGTAAACAGCCAATTGTTTTGAAGTTGTGGTTTGACTTTCGAACCACTGAGATGTACAGTTTTCAGCGACCCATCGCTTCATGAGATATGTTTCAAAGAAACTTCGCATTTTTCCTAGACACAGTCTAGTAGCCCCAAACTTACATGAAATCACAATGCCACATTTGCATCAAACGAAGATAACACTCCAGTAATTTCATTTCGAAAGCACGCATAATAGCAGAGCTACAAACTAAAGTTTACGTTACAGTGACGTTAGATGCTTTTTTGTTGTTATCTGACATTACCAAATACAAAGTCAAGCGATATGTTATGTTAAAATTTAAAGATAGAGAAAAAATATGTTTATTCGTAATTAGTTTCTCGTCACTGAAGATTCGCCTTCAGATCTAAAATACAGAAAATTACTTGTAATAATTGAACAATAACAAGACAAGAATTGAACAATAACAAGACACTTTTTTTTTCAAGTGAACTTCCACTGAGTGATACAGGCCAGTATAACATTAATATTTTATTCGGTGTGTATCAGCCACCAAGCATTACTACACGCCGTAATCTGTTGAGTGGAGTCGCTGTCATTAAACCGAAAGATCGTATGGGCAAGTGCATAATGGAAAGTTTATGGTCGTTGTTGTGGTCATTAATCCCAAAACAGGACTGATGCCGCTGTCCATGCTACTCTATCCTATGGAAGCATCTTCATCTGCGATTAACTACTGCTAACTCCATCGTTTTGAATCTTCCTACTGTATTCATGTCTTGGTCTGCCTCTATGATATTTACCAACCACATTTCTCACCAACACTATATTGGTTATTTTGTAATGTCTCAGAATGTGTCCTGTCAACCGATCTCTTGTTCTAGTCACGTTATCCAACGAATTTTTCTTCTCCCCACTTCTATTGTGTTAGTTATGTTTTCTGTTCATGTTATCTTCAGCGGTCTTCTGTAGCACCACACTTCAAAAGCGTAAATTCTCTTCCGGTCTAAACTGTTTATAGTTCAGGTTTCACTTCTATACATGGCTACACTTCATGCTAGTATGTTGAGCAAAGACTACATAAAAATTACATCTATATTCGATGTTAACAAATTGCTCTTGTTCACACCCTCTTCCCTTGTCGTTGCCATCCTACACCTTATATCTTCACTTATAAATAATAGATTTCAGCTACCAGTCGTCCTTTGGAAATTTAATTGGCAGATCTAGATTTCAGCTAGAAACTAGCCATTCTCAATGCACTATCCATGTTTGGTCAATACATGTAATGCCTGTTAGTCTGGTTTTGTACACAGTTCATTGAATACTAATTAGTATTGGCCGGTGACTAGAAGCAACCTTACTAGACAATTACCGTCCCGCCACGACACAAACGACAGCGTTTTTTTGGAGTGGTGCCCTGACTGGGAAGCGAGAATTGCTGATTAATGCCAATATGAATAACTTAGAAGTAGACGTCCTCAGCGTAGTAAAGCAGCTTAAATCATTTAAGAGGCTCCGGAAAGGCTAAAAATCATGAAAAGTTCAATTTTTACTTTTTTGCGTTTTCTGAATCTGCAGACTATTACCTTTTAATAGATATATAATTTATTCAATTCCGAAGACTACAACTATTTTTAAATTTTTTTGAAATGTGTTCTACATGGGCGTGACCCACTGTGGCGCTGTTAAACTGCTGTCAAATGGTGTTATTATTAACGTCCGTGTTCATCAGGTACATTTTAGTGATGTGAGATAAAGTATGTGTTGTGGCTAACCTATTTTCAGAGACTTAGCAGCACCTGAACTGCTGAAAAAGTGTATTCACGGAAAAACTCAAAACGCCAATGAAAGTGTAAATAGTGTTATATGGTCGAGAATCCCCAAGACTGTATTTGTTGGAATAGAAACACTTCACTTTGGTGTGTATGATGCTGTTGCGACTTTCAATGATGGCAACATTGTAAGGTGCAAGGTATTTAGAAATATGGGAATGAAGATAGGTTCTAACATGGTACGAGCGATGCTTGCTTTAGACAAGGAACGCCTTCGGGCTGCAGACAGGGCTGTAAAGAGTCTAGAAATACAAGCAAGAGTAAACAGGAGGAGGAACAAGAGGAAGCTGGAGGAGGAGTTTGCAGAGGATGAAGATAATCCATCCTATGGACCTGGAATGTACTAAAAAGTTAATCCAATCTTTGTCGCTCGATTCCCAAAACTTTTATTTTCTCATACTAATTACGTGTTTTCTAAGGATCTTCCAAACATATTTGTTTCAAACTTTCAGTAAATGTTACACAGTACCTTCTGCATAATTTAAAACAGCCTTTTTCCAAAAAACTGTATATTTTTGAATATATAAATAAAAAATCTCAAAAAAATTTTGTGAATTTTCATTACAATTGAAAAAATAAATCATCTTTAATAACTGAACTAAAATTCTGTAAAATCCCTGTGTTAAGTTGTAGCCCATATTCCAATAAATAATCTGTAAAAAGTTCAACTTCCTACCTCAAATACTTTGTGAGGAAAGATGTAATTTATAAGCGTTATTTTAACATTGCAAGTATAGGGCGTTCCGGAGCCCCTTAATAAATGCAAGTCTTCCGGTCCAGACTGTATACCTGTTACGTTCCCTTCAGAATATCATCATGCAATCGCTCTATGTGTGTATGTATGTATTGAACTGGGGACATAGAAACGACGGAGAGTCTTCGTCCCGCCGTAGCCTTCAGTGGTTCACAACTCCACAACAGGCCACAGCAGTCCACGCACCCACCGCCGCCCCACACCGAACCCAGGGTAATTGTGCGGTTCGGTGTCCCAGTGGACCCTCCCCCCGTGAACGTCTTACACCAGACGAGTGTAATAGCAGATTTTCGCGTCGTAGAACAATTATGGTGTACATGAATTTGGAAATGGTGTTTGTGCCGCAATCGCCAACACAGTGTAGCTTAGGCGGAATAAGGGGAACAAGCCCGCATTCGCCGACGTAGATTTAGAACCGCTTGATAAACCATCCACAGGCTGGTCAGCATACAGGACCTCGTCACCAATCCGCCACTGGGTGTTGTGTGATGTCCTTAGGTTAGTTAGGTTTAAGTAGTTCTAAGTTCTAGGGGACTGATGACCATAGATGTTAAGTCCCATAGTGCTCAGAGCCATTTGAACCAAGTAATACGCCGGGCGGTTTCGTGCCGGGGACCGGCACCCCTTCCAGCTCCGGAAGCAGTGCGTTAGACGACACGGCAAGCCGGGGGGGGGGGGGGGAGTAACAGCTCTATACTTAACACTCATACACAACCGCTCACTCGACGAAAGGTCTGTACCCAAAGACTGGAAAGTTTAACATGTCAATAGACAAGAAAGGTAGTAGGAGTAATCCACTAAATTACAGGCCCATATCATTAACGTCGATATGCAGCAAGATTTTGGGACACACACGACTATTTCGTTCGAACATTATGAATTACCTCGAAGAAAAACGTCTATTGACGCATAATCAACATGGATTTAGAAAACTTCATTCTTGTGAAGAACAACAAGCTCTTTACTCACACGATGTGTTGAGTGCTAGCGACAAGGGATTTCAAGTTGATTCCGTGTTTGTAGGTTTATAGAAGCCTTTTGGCACTGTATCAGACAAGCGGCTTGTAGTGGAATTGTGTCCCTATGAAATATTGTTTGAGTTATGTGACTGGATCCATGATTTCCTGTCAGAGAGGTCACAGTTCGTATTAACTGACCATACGTCATTGAGTAAAACAGATTTCTGGCGTTCCTCGTGGTAGTATTATAGGCCCTTTGCTGTTGCTTATCTATATAAACGATTTAGAAGACAATCAGAGGAGCCGTCTTAGAGTGTTTGCGGATGATGCTATCGTTTATTGCGTAGTAAACTCTTCAGAAGATCAAAACAAATTGAAAACGATTGAGAAAAATAATCCGTGTGGTGCGAAAGTTGCCAACTGACCATAATAATGGAAGTTGCGAAGTCACATAAGTGCTAAAAAGAGTCCGCTCGATTTCGGTTGCACTATAAATCAGCCAAATCTAAAGGCTGTAAATTCAACTAAATACTTAGGAATTACAATTACGAACAACTTGAATTGGAAGCAACTTTCTCCTAATGCGAATATATTTTATTGACGCCAAAGTACATAGGGACAAGCGATCATCATAATAAAATAAGGAAACTCAGAACTCGCACTTGAAGATATAGGTGTTCGTTTTTCCGTGGGGTGTTCGAGATTGGAATAATAGAGAATAATGACGAAGGTGGTTCGATGAACCCTGTGCCAGATTCTTAAGTTATTTGCAGTGTATCCACGTAGTTGTAGATGAATGGCGTCGAAAAGTGTTAAGCGATGAATCGCGGTTCTGCATCGTCGACTGGTATGGCTGCGACCTTCGTAGATGTCCAAGTCTTACGGCGTTCTTGGAGAGACACAACAGGGCTACCACCCTGCGCCATCTGGTGATCTGGTGCGACTTCAAGTGACTGCTTTTCAACAGGACAACGCACGTCCACATGTGGCCACACGGTGCATATGTCTATCATACGTTTGGACGGCGAGATCCACAGATCTGTCCCCGACGGAACATGTGTGGAACCAGCACTGACGCCAGCTTCCTCCCAGTGCTAGTATCCAGAATATCAAAGATGAGTTACACGAGTTGCAGGCCACCTTGACTCAGGGGACGATAAAACGCAATCAATGCATCCATCTAGGCCACTGGTGGTGGCAAGTCACACCTGTAAGTGGTATTATAGCGGCAACCTATTAGTAAATCTGAATCGATGTTGTAACCGGTGAAATAACATTGCGTACTCTTCCAGCACGTGGTGCTCCGTTTCATTTCCTACTCTCCTCCTCTGAGCCTCACTTCTTTTTTTTCAGGTAGCGTAGCTCCAAAAACAAAATCGCAAACATTATCACTTTAATCGAATGTAAGAAAAATGTCATATTGTCCTCTGTATTGTAGTGAAAACTGCATGTAGATACATTTACTCGCTTTGGAAGTCTTTGGGGTCCTCTCTCTCAGCTGTCATGTCTTACTTAATGAAGTGGATGCATTTCCTTCTTGAGTCTAAGCAGCCTAAATTTGGAGCAGTGAGCTGACCTACCGATCAATATCTCTCCTATAGTATCATCACATTTGATAATTCCAAAGAAAGAAGTTCTCGCTTATGATCTGAGGATGACATGGCAGCCAGTCTGTACCATTGGGCCTTCATGGCCTTTCCGGGAGTAGTTTGGGTTTTTAAAGTAAGAGGTTGTTCCCTCTCCTACCCGTAATGTTTGAATCTTTATCCTGTATATTGTTATTTAAGTCTCGTTTTGCGCAATTGAGTGTTCCTACACCAATAGAGAAAAAGGACAACTTAAATCCTCTTACAGAACGTGGGAAAGGAAAAGGACACATGGAAGTGCGGACCCATCATAATCACATCATTTTTCCTTTGACACTTCACACTTATTTACAGAACACGTAACGCTATTAAACGGAATACAAAATTAACCAAGTCAACCCCAAGCCACAAGCAAGACATCATTAATAAATACAAAACTGTAACATATTAAGGTAAGACATACCTTAATTAGAGCACTTCGGCCTCATAATAATTAAAAGATTTACTCTCCCAAAACCTTAAGAACCAATCGTGTTTACAGCACTTAGATATCAGAAAGCTGTGAAACACAATTACAACAGCATACATTAGTTCGACAAATTTCCTTAAATAATTAAAAGATTGAACAAGATATGCAATAAAATATCCTAAGGTGCTGAAACATCCACTTAATGAACTAGATTTACCACGGAGCTTGTGAATAGTTTAACAACATAATATACCCAGTTTCATTAAACACAAGGATAACGACAAATGTCCTGTAGGCTCACGGGAAAATAAACTGATTTGAAAGTCACAAGATTTAAGGTATCAGACAGTTTGTGGTGTGAAGAAGTAAAAGTAAGGCATTTTATAATGGAAAGCAGCCACCGTTACACGTGCGGAACAAGCACTAACCATTAAATGGCTCAAACTCAAACAACCACAGAGATGAGCATATCTCAGCGCAAGCAACACCAACCGTTACTACACCAAGAAGTAGTTACTCCATAATTTCAGCCGAATACAAAACACCAGCACCCAAAAGCGCACTGCATGGACATAAGTGAAGACAATACAGCAGAGGCACACTGAAGGGATGCAGCCACTAACGATACATACACTCGCAACCTACCGTTCTCCACACAAAAGAGCCAACAGCACAAACAGCCGGCGGTTCTACCACTCCGCGTTGCGCTCTCGCCACGTACGCAGACACACTCCTCTCCATGGACTCCGGCGTCTTTTCAAGGCTCCGCGCCAGTGATAAAACACAGGAAGCTAAGGGTAATTCCTGCCGCTTAGCGGTGTGCCAGAAATGAATGGGGACGAAAAGATAAAATGAAGCCACCACCGCTCAACAATCACCTGAATCTTCATAACCAAAGATTTTTTGTATCAATTTTCACGTTTCCCAGTTCTTAATCAAGCTTATGAACCAAGTAGTGGCATAGTGGAGGGCAGATCTCTTATGCCCTGAAGTCTGCTTCGCATTGCGGTATTAAGTGGAGAGCTTGCAAGAAGCTCTGCCTACCATGAAGTACAGACAAAGAAACTAATCAACACAAGCGTTTACATTGCAATGCCGCAGCTGTCTATGTGACGTGCCGTCACACAGCTCAAGGTGTCGGTGGATAGAGGATTACCTTGAGACGGAAATACACTCACTTGACATTAAATGGAAAGAAAATATAATTAAAAAACTGTTGTGTCACTTTCCAAACTAACGTAATGCAAATTAGACTCTAGAAATGCATCGGAGGAATTACTATGCGAGAAAATTAGCATATCTTATCACTTTTCATTTATAATGACAGACAGTTTCTTCCCATTGATATTGCTCATCAGCAACGTGAATACAGTGTTGGAGGCCGCTGCATTCTACGATGGAAATATTCAAAGTAATGACCTGAGGATAAAACTCTCAGATATCTTAGAGGAGCGTTAAAAACCTTTTGCCGCAGCTCGACGAACTGACTAAACGTAGCTGTAAAATTTTACTGCTAATGACGCTCCCGGGAAGATTGTAAAATTTTAAAAATCCCTCAATTAACGTCACGATTCGTGTGAACTGAAAAGAATTAAAGGTGCCGTACTCCTTTACGACTCTGGTGTTTCTGAGTGAATCGTAAACTGTAAAAGTGCAGTAGTCGGTTTCCAGTCAATTACCGTATTTTCTAAAGGTCGTAGCTTTTGCGTTTCTTTAACAAAGTGGATATGTAGATGAACTGCATAGCATTAATATCGAAACTGTACGAAATAAATCATGATTTTGGTCTTTGCGATATCCTTATTCTTCATTTCAGTTTTAGACACTATGTGCAATTTCCTCTAAAGTAATAAGCGACATAGTATGACTGAGATAGGCTCGTATCTGTGAAAGCGCTGTGTTTTAGATCCAACACTATTTACTTCAGCGGAATTCAAACTATCTACATTTCCTGTCCTTATTCTGTGATTTGTGCGGAGCTAGGTGACGCCTATTAAAGTCAATAGTCTCCCGATCCAGAGGACGGAGATTGAGATGTTTTCCGTGGTTCCCTAGAATTTCAATCCCAGATTCTGAATCGTTTCTAACGATCTCGTTGCGTATGGGACTTTAAATCATAACCTCCCTTATTTCTGAAATATATCTGTATACACAGTCCTTATTTACACGCTGGTATTTTGTTAGTGAGCTAGCATTTTCGGTTTAATGCTCTCTTTTCGTAGTACTTTAGGAAACTATTTATTTTAAAGGAACTGGTAAGACTTGATAATAAGCGCAGCAGCTGTTAAATGATCGGCCGGCCAGGGTGGCCGAGCGGTTCTAGGAGCTACAGTCTGGAACCGCGCGACCGCTACTGTTGCAGGTTAGAATCCTGCCTCGGGCATGGATGTGTGTGAAGTCCTTAGGTTAGTTAGGTATAAGTAGTTCTAAATTCTAGGGGACTGATGACCTCAGAAGTTAAGTCCCATAGTGCTCAGAGCCATTTGAACAATTTTTTTGTTAAATGATCCTTCATTAAAACGAACGGTTTCGCAGCTTGTAGCGGCATCTCCAGAGATATATCTGAATAGAAAAAATGGGGAAAAATTATAAAAAAATGTTATATATACCCTAAGCAAAGGACGATGTAGTAAATAACGAATAAAAGTACTGACAATCAATTCTTATCGTAAAATCCATACCAGCTTTTAATGGACGGCCCAATATTCTCAGTCAAATGAAAATTAAACGTCCGCCGAAAGAACGGTAGTCAGGTAATAAAACTGGCAGAACTATGGAGTTGACGACTTCGGATAGCAAGCGATCCTACAACAAAAACCAAAAGAACTGATGGACCTAAGATTCAGAGTTTTAAAATGTGGAATTAAAATGAAGATACTCAATGAGACTGAAATATTATTAGATAAACTTGCTGTTTGGTAAGCGATATTGTTTCATTCGTCTATTTTTAGCTTGGCTTATAAACAAAGCTGTTTTTAATACTTCCTCCTCATTTTTCTACTCACATATATAAATAAGGATGAAGGTATCAGCTGCGAAAACGACCGTTGTAGTAAAGGATCACTTAACAGTTGTTGCTTTTCTTCGTTTATCAAGATATATATCCACAGCTGTGGCAGCCCCGAATATAAAGTGTTTCGTAACTAGTAAATAATAACTGCAAAGAATGAAGCACGTAGCTCAGTGTTGTATATAATTGCTCGTAGTCATGGGCACAGTCAAAAGAGCACCTTCCAAAACATTTGGAATTTACATAATTATACAGGCAGCTAAAGGTAAAGAGAATATGTATCGCAGATGGTGTATGCAGTTCGAAGAAATGCGACTTTTCACAATACAACTTGTGGTCGATTACGTATGCGACCAGATAGTTTTTATTTTCAAAAGGACCATGTCAAATAATAAGATTTAAAAAAATCCGGATTTAAAAGAGTAATTCTTTTACATACACGCAATAGAACCATGTTATTTACAATTACATTTATGACTTAAGTTTAAATGCAATTTACATAAAGAGTATAACGACAAATGCCATTTGTTGCTCTTTAACGACAAGACACACGAGGTAGCTGCCTCAAAGAGATTACTACGAGCAGCCGAATGATATTGCTACTTAGTTTCGATTTTTAATTTAAACTTTTCCGTCATTATTAAAAATATAATGAAATCTAATAAATCTTTCACCTTTTTCCTCCTTATATAGTGCACAGATTCTGCTGACCTGACGAGATAACGAACTCATGTCTTTTTTTTCCTGATACTAAAGCTTTACTAACACTGTAGTATACAAAGATTAAAATGTGTAAGAAGGAAAAAGATATACCTTGAACGTAACACCATTTTTCGATTCATTTGATCGTCATTCTCTAGACGTGGGTATGTAGGGTGATTCAGGTAAGCTATGAAATAATCTTGTGCTATTGATGTCCAGGAGCTCACGTGGGGAAGTTCGGCTGCTAAGTTGCAAGTCTTTTCAGTTGACGCAACATTGCTTGTCGGTGATGATGAAATGATGAGGACGACACAGCACCCAGTCCTTGAGTTGAGAAAATCTGGAACTGGGTCGGGAATCGAACCTGGGACAGCTGCATGGCAGTGAGACGCGCTGACCAGTTAGCCAAGGAGATAGACCACGCTAATTACAGAAATAAAGTTGTGAACTTCGATTTTTGAAACTGAATGACAGTAATTTATGCTGCTGATACCGTAGTTCTGAAGGAGAAGAATTCAACGGCTTTTCACTGTTCGTGTTCCGATTAATAGTTTCAACGGAATTACAGTGTTCACAACTTAGGCTTGATGGGTTTAGAACATGAAATGTATTTCTGCCTTTTGCAGAAGTTCGTGTTGTTATTCGGAACACTCTCGTCAATCTGATGGGCTGTCCAACTTGACGAAACGAAGCGCAATGGACAAAATATAAATTTAAAACTGACACTAATCATACTTGGCTATATGGGGTTAGAAGGACACACCTAATGGAAGTCAAAGGACGTGGTACCTAGTGATGATTAACCAATTCATTGATCCCGGTTTTTCTCTAAAGAAATGTGCTGATCAAAAACTGAAAATCTGTGATTCAAGGAAGTGACGTTTAAAAACTATTAAATGATAAGTTCGCGTCACGGGCCTTGTGATGAGAATGACATTGGCAACAGCTACAATATGGACATTACAGATACGATTTATGTCTTCAAGTGTTCAAAATGCTTACAATGTACTGAGTTTCCACATGCCATGGCTAACATTGTACTTCCACAGTCACTTACGAGACCAGGGTTGGGCTCCTGACCAAATATAGTCGACGAGAGCGACTATAAACACTCCCCACTCCACCATTAGTAGTACATGTTCTTGGAATTCCAACTCTTGCCAACACCGTGAGGATCTCCACTCCAGCCGATGGTCCAGTGGGTGGTTAAACATCATTAAACTTGACAGGGACCCCCATCAACAAGACGAAGCCACCACCTAGACCTGATTGTCCTGGGTCTCGAGCTAGTATCGTCGAGTGGAGGTCACTTCCAAGGTTTTATCATCTGACATTCTGATTTCAAGGGTCCTGGGTTCAGGCTGGGTCTCTACTTGGCTAGACCCATGCTTAGAACGTCTGCAGTCTGGCATAAGTTCGCGGGCAGACTGCTGCCGCCATTCTTGCATCAGAAAGGCTGCTTCATCGGCCAAATCTATTCCGCTGTGTCAGCACACCACTGGTCCAGAGAACAAAGGGACCGCCACGGTGCTGCACGCGTTGCCAGCGGATATGCTGAGGTAAACTCGTCACAGCCTCCTTGATTACACCCGCTGGTTAGACGTCGACTCTAGTATGGTTGTCATAATGAGTAAAGAACGTTGTCACTGCGCCATGGCGGCTTTGATTTTGGCGACCTTGGAACTCCACTGGCGCCCTAACTACTTGGGCTGTTGATATCGATCCTGATAATATTTCTGGAACTAGGTTCTTTGGTCAAGGAGTGTGTTGTTGGTTTTTGGCGAGCCGTGGTACTGAAAGTTAGATCTAAGCATCGTGGCTGGCAAGTTGCTGGTTTTTGGGAGACTCCCGCTGTCTGGTACGGGTCTCGAGAAGCCACGAGTGATTAAATCGTTGGGAAGCAAGTTTTGCCAGCTGGATTAAGTTTCGATAGCGGCGAATTACGGGAAGAGCAGCAGCAACTTCTGCGCCTACTATGCAAGCTTAAATTTTACGCCGCCCGCAGATCACCTGTAAGGATTGGAGGCAACAACATCGCTATTTGAGTCCTGGAAGTCACAGTCCCTTCGCACCTGAGTGGAGTGGAGTGTTGTTCCTTATTGGTATTTGTTACAATAAGGCCACGTCTGTGTCAATGTAGAATTACACCTATCATATTAACGTGCCTCCGAGTGACTTTCTGGGTGGTCATCAATCAAAGTAACTGATATTGTCTGTTGTTCCAGGCCATGTTATGTGCAAGTGGATGAGCGTTCTCTCTTTTAAACTGAATTAATGAAACTGAAATTGCAACATACCCTGTGTCGAAGGCAAGGTAACTTTTATAGATGGGTATGTCCCAGTAATTGGGTTTGTAGGCACTGATATTTCACCTTCTTGATTTTGAAGTAATTTTAAGGAGTGTTAGGCTTATTTCCTGTATGAGTATTCATTTTGGAAATAAGTAAATTTTGTATGCATGCTATGCATTCTCGTTTGTAGCCTTGTTTGGACTGATTACTCTTTCCTTTCTCATGACTCTTAACAAGGGACAGTTCTGGCAGCGGACGATGCATTCCGGTGTCCTGGGTTCACAGCAAAGACATGTTTTCTTCTTGCTGTGGCATCACTTCCACCATCTCCAGACGTCTAGGTTGGCCCATAACCAGGCGCCCCTACCAGCTGCCTCGTGTTGATTGAAGTTAAATAAAACTGATCGTTTGATACGTCCCAAGGCAGAATGTCACCAGTTAATTCCGGAACACTTGATCTATTCAGCATTGTGACTCTGCAAGCACATAAGCTTTAAAGAATGTTAAGCAATCCGAAGTACCTTGTCACTATATTTGCTCTTTAACTGCTTGTTTAAACATTGCATCCTTACTGCTAGTTCTCGAACGTGTTAAGTTTTAAAGTCGTTTATCTTTCAGTACAAACTGTTGAGTTTTCTTTTTTATCCACAGTCATTATCAAATTCCATTCATTGTAAAATTGCGTGCTTGTTGCCTGTTGGGTGTGATAGCCGTTTTCTCTGATTTTCCACATTTCCTTGTATTTCATGGGATTTTATATTTATCTTGTCCATGTTATTGCTGGTGTGTATCATCTGGGAGTCACATTTAAATGGAATGCCTTACCGGCTTTTCTCATATTTTGGGGGATTGTGTATTTTATCGCTTCAGGGATTTTATTAAGGCTAAAAGTTGTTAAGGGCTTTTCAGCAACCACAATCAGTGGGGTGACTACTGTAGTTTCGGTGGGCGTTGTCTATGTTTAATGTTTTACCCATGCTTGGGAATTGTTAGTACCTTTGGCGACAGTCATTTGTTACTTAGCTTACTGGTAAACTGTTTGCTTGAACCAGAGCGCAGTCATGGGTAGTTGGTGTGACTTCTTACTTTCATTTCCTCACTGTTGTATATTCATGGTTTTAAGCCCTGTTCTTAATGGTACACATTGTTAAGGTTCCTTTCAATTAATTAATTGACCCTCTTCAAGTTTTTGTTATTGTTAGCCTTCTCATTTTTTGACTAGGTCTAAATTTGAAATTCCAATAATTGCTGTTAAGCAATGAAGTGTATTCTATGAAGCAGAAAATGATGAAGTATGTGGGTTCACCATCCATTTGCCTTTCCTTAAAACTGTCCCTATCCTTGTGAGGTATCAGATACAGAATGAGTTTCCTTAAGTCCCAGGTCGCCATTGTTTTGGAAGATTACAGATCCTATTGCTGACACGCTACAGATGTAAAAAAGGCAGTAATGTGTTCCTTAATATAAATGGAGAACAAAGATCCTATGAACTTGTTTCCCTAAGTGCATCGTTACCATGGTAGATGGCCCTGACGATAACAGTTCCTCTAACCATGTGCCGTGTGTTACTTGTGTGTTGCAGGCTGTGTGATTGATGCAGCATACTGTAAGCAGAATAATGTTTCGGTATTCATCAAGGAAACAAACCGAGATGGTGCCTGTGTACGGCAGAGCAGAAGAAAACGGTCGAGAGGTAGCACAGCTATACCACCTCACGGACAACAACCACATCACACAACATTTCAAGTCGTTTTTGGGCGTTTGTGTGGTCATGGGTCCTTTCACACAGAAGAATGTGCAGTGGAGGTGGCAGACTGTGCGTACCCCGGGTTTGAGTTCCAGCAAAGCAAAAGTACGATGATGTGTACCCTGCATGACAACCGATTATATTCCTATAACCTGCAACGTGAGCACGAATTGTCAGCAGCTGATTTCTGTCAATGGGAAGATTTCTGTGGATGGTTTTTGCACCAGATGATCACAATTATGCATTTTCTGTCATCCGTCCTCTTTATCAGCAATACAACCTTTGCGAGAACTGAGATCATCAATCTGTACATTCGTTGTCTGTGGGCTACAGACAGTCCTCGGAGAGTGCTTCAGGAATCTCATTAGCATCGGATCAGCATCGATGTGTGGGAAGGGATTCTTGGCATCCACATACTCGGACTGGTTATTATTTCACAACGACTCGACGGCGGAAGGTACCGGGGCTTCTGTTTAATACTCCGGCTCGGCTTCTTGAGAATGTGACTTTGGCAATGCGACAGGCTATGTGATTTCTGCGTGATCGAGCACCATCCCACTTCCGCATTAGGGTTCGCCTTCCTCGGACGCTGGTTGGGACTCTGAGGCCTTGTAGCATGGCCTGCTAGATCACCTAGAGTTTTATCTCCTTGGACATCTGAAAAGTGTTGTGTATGCTGAACCAGCTCCTGATGTACAGAATCTTTAACAACGTATCCACAACGCCTGTGACGCTACAGAGGCCGGAACATGAGTGAAAGAGTGCGGCTATCCACGATGCGACATGTGAACGCGTGCGTGGCATCCGATGGAGGCCGCTTTCATCATTTGATGTGTCGTGGATGGGATGCAGCTCTGTACTGCGTTCCGGGAGGATTTGTTGTCGTTGCACGCAAACCGATTGTTTCCGGACACATTCTCATAGGACTCTTTTCCTCCATTTCAGTTTAGGAATCCGTCCCTGCAGTCAGTCGTACTTTGCCAAATACAGCATTGGCAGTTACATAGGGAAAAATAAATTCAGTGAACTTGTAACCTCCCCATCACTTATCGACCATAATGACAGTGAAAAATTAAACAGTGTGTACCTAATGGAAATTTGGGAAAAGCAATCGTCAGCGAAGTTAGTCTGATGGTAAAGAGGGAGGAAAGGTTACATCTAATGAAAGGAAAAATGCAAATCAAAATGATGGAAATTAATTTTGAAAAAGGGTAATGTTAATAATGAAAGTAAATGTGCGGTTGTTACATCAACAATTAACTTGCGTTAATTAGATATTTGAGATTTGGGGAAAATTACTGTCGCTAGTCCTTGGACAACTACTATAATAACTGAAAAAGGAAGGTTAATGCACATATAATTAGCACTAATAGCGTGGCAACTGAAGGTTGCCACGTGTAGTGTGAAAACTGAATGTTTGTCAGAAGTAATAAATTTCGCTACACTCTGACTTAATTTAGCAATAGAATTAAAAAACTGGAAAATTGAAAATTAATTTAGCGACTTAATAGTGAACCTTGTTTCTGAAACACTATGAAATTAAATAAAATAAGGTTAGTCTTGGGCCACCTCCACACTCATCTCAAAAGCAGCTTGAATCTACGCAATTTGGAAGTAAGAGATTTTAATTTGAACTTGAATTAAATGATTTTGAACAATTAACTATAGTAAAATTTAATGCGTACCAAGCTGAGCTGTGGTCACAGGTAAGTTACAATATGGTAACAAAACTCGCAGTTTTAATTTGTGCTTATGTAATCTAAATTTAGTACTGTTTGGTTATTGTAGCCAGCTATTAATACTTTAACTGAACTTTGAATGTAAAGCAGTGTAATGGAATGATATTACTTTAATGATGGGGTTTGAATTTCAACGACACTCGGGTTCATTTCGGAAAAGAAATGGTAATGCAATTGGGACAATGAGCAACAAAGTTTCATGCTAAGTTGCTGTATTTTAGTGATAGAAATCGACCAGTTTGAAAAGCTGAGGTCTGCCATACAGTTCTAAAACTTTACGTGCTTTGAGTTTTCCTTGTTGGTTGATTGAAGGTTTGAAGTCGTCGATCGAGGACGTGGGGACCATCACTTATTGTCGGCCTTCGCTGTTGCAGAAGCTGGAAGTTGGCGCACCTTCTTCTCGACACAGTCACCAGGCGAAACGGGCTCTTGATGTGTGCCAACTAATGTTTCCGGTCCGTGACACCGTGCCTGAAAGTATCATAACAAGTCGAGCGAAATTACATGCTGACAAACCCCGAAAGTGCACCAACTCGCGGGAGCGTTTCTCAACACACCTGCTCCACCGCCCTACTACAGCCAGACTCTGCTCTGCCCGCGCTCCACAACACTACACAAGATCCTAAACACTTTGGTTCCACATGACCTATCGATGTAATCGTTCGATAACATAGTTTTCCGTAGGTAAGACCCAGTGTAAAAATACAAATAATATTTACAAAACAAGCTAATTATACATCGACACACACACACACACACACACACACACACACACACACACACACACATATATATATATATATATATATATATATATATATATATATATATATATATATATATATATAAAAGAATGGTAAAACAATTACAATATATAAAGACAGGGAAATGTCATATCTTCAGGTAACAAAATAAGGAAAAAATTTATAATACAAAAGATGTAAATAGGAGGATATGCATTGTATTTTAAAATTTGTACGATATTTCCTGTAAAAACCTGTCTTTCCTAGTAATGAAATAGTAATTAGAAGCTTGCAACGAGCTTTACTTACTACAGAGTCTCTGTGTTCGTTACCCTTCATACCTACATTCACTGCCATTCGGAGGTATGGCATGACTCATTTCTTCTTTTGTTCACTGAGCATGTAGTCACCTGTTACGCATTTTTACTTACGCAAAGTGAATAATTCTCTACATTTGAGAATATCACTAGATCTGTTAACTAGGTCTGAATGCACTTCACTGAATATGTTATTACCTGAGGCCAAGCTGAAGAGTAATGCAGCTCAATGTTTTACATGCATACTCTTAAAGCCTTTTTAATAAAACGAACTTTATTAATATCTACATCTTTACTGTAAATGCCTACATATTTATTTCTGAACATAGTCACCATGAAGATGAAAACATTCTTCCAAATGAGACAACTGTTTATTGAGGCCGTCACTGCAGATTGTTTGACTTAACCTCATCTCTGCTTGCACCGTTTCATCGCCATCAAAGCGAAGTAGCAGAAGCGCTTTACGTTTTGGAAACAGCTGAAAATCAGATGGGGCCAGTTTGGGACTGTACGGCTGTCGATCGATGACAGTGGAATCTAGGCATCGGACTGTTGCAGGCGTGGCAGCGCTCGTGTGTGGTCTAGCATCGTCACGCTGAGGGAGAGGATGGACAAACTCTTCGAATTCGTAGATCTCGATTACAACACTCTATTTGTCACTCACCAACGTAGATACATTTCGCATAGACATCATTACAATTTGGAGCTTTCTAGTGGCAGAGTGTTACAACGTGCGCCGGCGAAGCCAGAAAGTCGGCCGAGTAACGTGCATGAGACGTAATATCTCAACCCAAATTTAGAACAGAATAAAAATATAGAAGGCTTTACTTTTCAGTACGCCCTCGTACGCTACTACGTCATCTGCGAAAAAACTGAGCTTTGCTGTTAATACGACATGTAAGTCATGAATATATAACGTGGCAAGAAGCACCATTTTCCTTCATCCCTGGGGTCTCCAGAAAGTGCTTCTGCCCCTGTTCTTAATTCTCCCCACAAGAGTGGGTCTCACGAAACTGATAAGCAGCCTGCTTCAGTAAGACACCGCTGCATCTCCCCGCCGCTCCATACTTTCGCTACGCAGTGTAGAAATGACATGTATACCAAACACGAGGAGGAAAATTACTCCCCAAATTCTCTTGTCCCGGAAATCCTAGTATTACTGTTATTACAAAGCTGAAGAGGATTTGTCTTGTTTACCGAATGCAAATTTATGTTAAGCGGGAGAAGGTCCTTGGTGGTGGTATCTGGCGTCGTTGCCTTCGGAACGCTCGCCGACCGTGAAATGTATTCTGATAAGCTGCTAACTCGAGGATAATGAACTGCGCCAGGCTGCTGTGGAAATTTCCGACAGTCGCGCAAGGAAGAGGGAACGTGTGTTTCCACAGCGACAAATATGTATATCTGGCCTAGCCAGTTGCTTCGATGCATATCAGAGTAGGACGGGCCTAGAATCGGACTCGTCGCAAATGGAACACCAACCTCTTGCGCCACGCCACTAAGTCTGTAACTCACATCGTGACGGATGACTGTTGAAGTACATCTGTACGCAGAAACAGTTTCACTGTGGGGCCGTATTAGAAAGGGGCGAACAGTATTCAGTAGAGGGCATTACCTTACCGAAACAAACTAGGTTCAGGATACGCTAAGTGGGAAAAAATTGTAATGGATTATGGATGGTGAGAGAGTGGCGTCTGCCTGTTTGTCGGTGCCTCTGGTTAAGCTCTGTTTTGGAGTAGACGATAGCTAACACCTAGAAATCGGTAACAGGTAATCAGTGCAGCAGAACTTCGAAAGTGCGAGAGGAATCCACGTGGATGAACATCCGAAAACATAATTATGTAACGTGACTCATTGATGAAATAAGCGAAGTGGCTTTTTCTTTTTATTTATAGATTTGCTGTGCTCCAACAACTTTCTGTTATGTGACCAAGAAATATTTCGTTACTAATATATTGTATTAAATGTCCTCGGTGCTCGTCGCTCCGAGGTTTAGACCACGTCCAACACTTTCTCTCCTTAGAACAGAAAATACTATAGCACAAGTGATGGAGTCATACAAATGTAATAGATGCACTGGTACCCACTACAGCCAGTGGTTACATTACTTATGTATTTATTTAAGCTGAAGAGATCAGAGACTTCAAGCTCTCTCTTACCTCACCTCAGGATTTCAAACGTATAGAATTACCTTTTAAATCATAGTTATATAAGAAATAACAATATATTTTAGGATGAGAGATAGAACTGAAGCAGAATTATTGGTACTAAAAATTATTTGAACGTATGTAGACACAATGTTAATAAATAGTGCTGACTAGAAAGTAAAGGGATACGTGGAAAAGTACACCGAAGGCTTCTATGAAGGGGAGGATTTTCCTGACAGCGTGACGGAAGTAATTAGAAACGACAGGGAAGATATACGAGATGGAGCATTACAACCACTATTTGAAAGGGCTCATGAAGACTTAAAATCAATTAGAGCAGAAGGTATAGACAACATTCCTCCAGAGTCTGTAAAATTATCGGGGGAAGTGGCAAGTAAACGATTATTCTAGTTTGTGTGTGTAAAGTATGGGACTGGTGACATAGCCTCTGTCTTTCGGAAAAATATCATACACACAATTTCGAAGATAGCAAAGGCAAATAAGCACAATCATGTTAACAGTCTCACACATCGCAGCTGCTGACAGGGATAATATATAGAAGAGTGGGAAACAAAATTCAGGATCTGCTAGATGATGATTAGTTTGGTGCTAGGAATAGTAAAGGCCGTAGAGAGCGCGTTTTGACATTGTGCTTGTTAGTAGTAGCAAGACTGCAGGAAAATCAAGAAATATTCATTGGCTACTTGTACATCGAAGCAGCGGTCGACAATGTAAAAATTCCGAAGAGATCAAAGTAAGCTATAGGCAAAGACAGGTAATAAGACTGGACCAAAAACAAAGAGCTCGGATTAAAGGAGTAAGACAGGGATGCAGCCTTTCATCCCATTTGTTCTGTCTACACATCGTAGCAGCAATGATGGCAATAAAAGAAACGATTTTGAGTGGATTTAAAAGTTGGGATTAATTTATGTCAGCGATAAGATAAGCCGAAAATTTTTCTATCCTTTGTGAATATGAAGAATAGAATCAAAAGTCTAATGAGTATAGAATATTGCTTAAGAACAAAACGGAAAAAAGGGAAAAATAATGTGTAGCAGGAAGGAGAACAGCGAGAAGCTTAACACAAAACTGGGCTGTCACGAAGGAGACGAAGTTAAGGAATTCTGTTCCCTTGGAAGCTAAATAACTGATGATGGACGAAACAAGGATTTAAAAAGCAGACTCAGGTAACGAGGATATCCCTGGCTAAGAGAAGCTTATTTGAATCAAACATAGGCCTTAATTTTAGGAAGAAATTTCTGAGAAAGTATACTTTGTACACAGCGTTGTATGGCGGTGAATCATGGACAGTACAAATACCAGAGAAGAGGAGAATCAGAGCGTTTGAGATGTGGTACTAAAGAAGATTTTTGAAAATTAGGTGCACTTATAAGCAGTGAGGAGTTTCTCTGCAGAATCGGAGAAGAAAATATCTTGCAGGAAACACCGACAAAAAGAAGGGACAGGGTGATAGGACATATGTTATATCATTAGTGAATAGTCTCCATGGTACTGGAGGGAGCAGTAGGGGATTAAAACCATAGAGGAAGAAAGAGATTGGATACATCTACCAAGTGATTAAGGAATTCAAGTACAAGGGGTACTCTGAGATGTAGAGGTTAGCGCATGAGAACTAGGAAAGTTATTACTAGCAATATCACCAGAACTGTTGCTGCTGCCACTAATAATAATAATAATAATAATAAAAATAATAATAATAACACTGATAGTTGGCAAGTACGAAATGTATTTACAAGTGTGAAGTGGTATTTTCTGACTAAGCAAGTTCTGAGAATGAGAAATTTAGGTCTTACACGATTTAATTTTCCATGTGACATCCGAGTCTCATCTTTATTTACGATGTTGATAGAATATGAGGAAATTAGTGAAATTTGATCCACAATCTGGACTTGAACACAGGTCTCCTTGCTTGCTAGGTAGGTGTGCTAGCTGTTGCACCACTGCAGCAGTATAGCTAACAAACTTGCCCCGAGCATCCCAGTCCAGTACCTTTCCTAACATGAACTTCCACTGACAGCTTAATCTTACTTTATCCTAGAAATTAAGGGAGAATAAGCTGAAGATGTGAAGTTCGTGTTAGGGAGGGTGTTGGACTCACTAGTCGGTGCAAGTGTGTTACCTATACTGCTGCAATGGTGTAATAGCTAGAACATCTGCTTAGTAAGCAAGGACACCTGGGTTCAAGTCCCAGCTGAGGCACAAATTTCAATTCATTTCCTCAGCGTCTCTCATTATCGCAGAAATTTAGGTATACAGCAGCGGCTGACAGCTTTGGGAAATCATGAAGATCTTGCGCAAAAGCAAACTGTAATATGGTAGCCAATGCTTACAGGGACAAAGACGTTATTGTTGCTTCCGTAGTTATGTCCTTAACTGCCTTTTGTAGCTAGACGTATCATTCAGTTCTCTGATACAAAGAGAGAGGTTATTCTAAAATTGAAATGAAACTTTGAGAAAGTGACTGAGTGATGAAGCGGGACAGAAAGAATTTTGCTCTGATGAGGAAATGTGACTGTGCTACGTTGTTCAGACAAGAATTTTATTTATTTATTTCATTAACAGTACAGGGTAGCCCACCGCCTTGAAATGTAACGTGTGTTGGATGCTTCTGAATCTAACAGCAAAGATTTCTTATTGTTACAATCTTATTAGTATACAGTTGTTAATGCTTGAAAATGTCGTACAATCAGAGTGGTGAAAATAATGTAGAGGTAAGTGATATGCTGTTTTTGGATGTGTAATATAGTCTAACTAGCATGTTGGTTGATACTGGCCTGTTGTTGTTGTTGTGGTCTTCAGTCCTGATACTGGTTTGATGCAGCTCTCCATGCTACTCTATCCTGTGCAAGCTTCTTCATCTCCCAGTACCTACTGCAGCCTACATCCTTCTGAATCTGCTTAGTGTATTCATCTCTTGGTCTCCCTCTACGATTTTTACCCTCCACGCTGCCCTCCAGTACTAAATTGGTGATCCCTTGATGCCTCAGAACATGTCCTACCAATCGATTCCTTCTTCTAGTCACGTTGTGCCACAAACTTTTCTTCTCCCCAATCCTATTCAATACTTCCTCATTAGTTATGTGATCTACCCATCTAATCTTCAGCATTCTTCTGTAGCACCACATTTTGAAAGCTTCTATTCTCTTCTTGACCAAACCATTTATCGTCCATGTTTCACTTTCATACATGGCTACACTCCATACAAATACTTTCAAAAATGGCTTCGTGACACTTAAATCTATACTCGATGTTAACAAATTTCTCTTCTTCAGAAACGCTTTCCTTGCCATTGCCAATCTACATTTTATATCCTCTCTACTTCGACCATCATCAGTTATTTTGCTCCCCAAATAGCAAAACTCCTTTACTACTTTAAGTGTCTCATTTCCTAATCTAATACCCTCAGCATCTCCCGACTTAATTCGACTACATTCCATTATCCTCGTTTTGCTTTTGTTGATGTTCATCTTATATCCTCCTTTCAAGACGCTATCCATTCCGTTCAACTGCTCTTCCAAGTCATTTGCTGTCTCTGACAGAATTACAATTTCATCGGCGAACCTCAAAGTTTTTATTTCTTCTCCATGGATTTTAATACCCACTCCGAATTTTTCTTTTGTTTCCTTCACTGCTTGCTCAATATACATATTGAATAACATCGGAGAGATGCTACAACCCTGTCTCACTCCCTTTCCAACCACTGCTTCCCTTTCATGCTGGTCAACTCTTATAACTGCCATTTGGTTCCTGTACAAATTGTTAATAGCCTTTCGTTCCCTGTATTTTACCCCTGCCACCTTCAGAATCTGAAAGAGGGAATTCCAGTCAACATTGTCAAAAGCTTTCTCTAAGTCTACAAATGCTAGAAATGTATGTTTCCCTTTCCTTAATCTAGCTTCTAAGATAAGTCGTAGGGTCAGTATTGCCTCACGTGTTCCAATATTTCTACGTAATCCAAACTGATCTTCCCCGAGGTCGGCTTCTACTAGTTTTTTCATTCGTCTGTAAAGAATTCGCGTTATTACTTTGCAGCCGTGACTTACTAAACTGATAGTTTGGGAATTTCCACATCTGTCAACACCTGCTTTCTTTGGGATTGGAATTATTACATTCTTCTTGAAGTCTGAGGGTATTTCGCCTGTCTCATACATCTTGCTCACCTGATGGTAGAGTTTTGTCAGGACTCGCTCTCCGAAGGCCGTCAGTAGTTCTAATGGAATGTTATCTACTCCCGGGGCCTTGTTTCGACTCAGGTCTTTCAGTGCTCTGTCAAACTCTTCACGCAGTACCATATCTCCGATTTCATCTTCATCTACATCCTCTTCCATTTCCATAATATTGTCCTCAAATACATCGCGCTTGTATAGACCCTCTATATACTACTTCCACTTTTCTGCTTTCCCTTCTTTGCTTAGAACTGGGTTTCCATCTAAGCTCTTGATATTCATACAAGTGGTTCTCTTTTCTACAAAGGTCTCTTTAATTTTCCTGTAGGCAGTATCTATCTTACCCCTAGTGAGATACGCCACTACATCCTTACATTTGTCCTTTATCCATCCCTGCTTATCCATTTTGCACTTCCCATCGATCTCATTTTTGAGATGTTTGTATTCCTTTTTGCCTGCTTCATTTACTGCATTTTTATATTTTCGCCTTTTATCAATTAAATTCAATATTTCTGCTGTTACCCAAGGATTTCTACTAGCCCTCGTCTTTTTACCTACTTGATCCTCTGCTGCCTTCACTACTTCATCCCTCAAAGCTACCCTTTCTTCTTCTACTGTATTTCTTTCCCCCATTCCTGTCAATTGCTCCCTTATGCTCTCCCTGAAACTCTGTACAACCTCTGGTTTAGTCAGTTTATCAAGATCCCATCTCCTTAAATTCCCACCTTTTTGCAGTTCCTTCAGTTTTAATCTACAGTTCATAACCAATAGATTGTGGTCAGAGTCCAGATCTGCCCCTGGAAACGTCTTACAATTTGAAGCCTGCTTCCTAAATCTCTGTCTTACCATTATATAATCTATCTGAAACCTGTCAGTACCTCCAGGTTTCTTCCATGTATACAACTGGCCTATTTCTACCTTTTTCAGATGAGAAGGTCTCGGTACAACGTCGAGCAATTCTCATCTGAAATGGTTTGCGCTAATGCATGTTTGCACAGATTATACAGCTTAAATACTGATTGACCACTTCATACATGGAATACATGAATTTTAGCTTTACATGAGAAATACACTTACGTTTGTAATTTGTTGCCGGCCGCTGTGGCCGAGCGGTTCAAGGTGCTTCAGTCTGGAACCGCGAGACTACTACGGTCGCAGGTTCGGATCCTGCCTCGGGCATGGATGTGTGTGATGTCCTTAGATTAGTTAGGTTTAAGTAGTTGTAAGTTCTAGGGGACTGATGACCTCAGATGTTAAGTCCCATAGTGCTCAGAGCCATTTGAACATTTTTGTAATTTGTTAGTAGAAATAGAATATGGTTCATTGGTAATTGAATGCAGTATTCCTTAAATAACTTAATACATTACTGATACATAAAATTCATTAATTGTAGCTTTGATAGAGACGAGCAATACATTACTGCTTGTGCGCAGTACACTTTAAACACTACGCAGTATGTCTCTGGGGAGGAGGAGCCTCGGAATATTAATGTCAAGGAGGGGAGTGTACATTGGTAAGACACCACAGGAGACAGAGTATACGGAAATTTCAGCATGTGTCTGCACGTAGCCATTATATTACAGCCACGGTGAAATACAATCAGCAAATTCAACGTCACATATACCTCTTACACAGGCGTTCATTAACAGTTACAGGCTCCGCGAGTTTCCTGGGTCCTTAACACCCTAACCTGTGGTTCACTTATGGAAAGGCGGTGTGGCTCTATGGTTCAAAATGGTTCAAATGGTTCTGAGCACTATGGGACTTAACTGCTGTGGTCATCAGTCCCCTAGAACTTAGAACTACGTAAACCTAACTAACCTAAGGACATTACACACATCCATGCCCGAGGCAGGATTCGAACCTGCGACCGTAGCAGTCGCGCGGTTCCGGACTGAGCGCCTGAACCGCTAGACCACCGCGGCCGGTACGTGGCTCTATGATTCACAAAAATCCGCAAAGCAAAACTTTGCAGCTTTGCCGGCCTATTACTCTTCTCCATACCGACTTTAAAATCGGAATGCGTATAATAGGCAATAGAACGAAAGTCTTCCTTTCGAACGCAATTGGAGCTTGTCAGGCCTGTTGCAGTCAAAGTAAGATAAGTGATTAATATATTGTGAAACTACAGAGGTACTGTGTAGTTTAGTTGGAGCTGCGAAAGCCGAAGTTTCTGGGGTTCAAAAAGTTTTTGACAGAATTAATCACAACTTTTACTGCGTACCATACATAAATTAAGTCTCAATGTGAAACGTCCCCTTTCAACAATTATACATGACTGTCCTTAAACTGACACACAATATTTTTAGCGCAACGCAATCTGACTTTCAAAAATCCCTACAAAAGAATGGCCCTGACCAACATTTACCTATACCTTTCACAAATCACTTACCTCACAAAAGTCTTCATTACTCTAACTACTGCAATACAGCAAGCGCCACTAGTGCCAGCTAAATAAAAGATTCAAACTACGGAAGGCACTAACTACTGATAGGCATAGTTAGCAAATGAAAGATTTTAATAGAGAACAAACAATGTATTTACCTTAATAATCATAATGTATATGCCATCCAGTCTTACAAATTTCAAAACTCCGCCATTTCTCTCCCCACATCCACCACTGCTGGCGGCTCACCTCCAACTGTGCAACGTTACGCGCTGTTCACATCCAGCTGCCGCTGCCCAACACTACAATGGCTGACAACAATGCAAACTGGCCACAGCCAGTGATTTTCATACAGAGCGCTACGTAACGTTGCCAATAAGAAAACATAAACAGCCTACTTACAAATGATTATTTCATGTATCTGTCACAAAACTGCATAGGTAAGTCTCAGTCTCAGATTAAAATTAGACAACTGACAACTCATGTATATATTAAGCAATTGGTACGGCAAGGAAGTCCACTGTCTATGAATTTATACTCTATTGGATTCGGATCGCTGCTTAGAAAGATGCACATGACATTACAAGGGTTGAGCATTTTCAAACCAGTAACGGTGTGTCGTGCTTACAGTGTTATTGGCAACAGTAAGACGTAGATAGACGAGCTACGATGAATCACCATACATTAGGCTGACTCCCGTGGAGCTAGCCGTAGTCTATACAAGTCCAAAATTAGAAGTCCAAAATAATGCCTTCACGACCGTATGCTGAGTACATGGAAACACTCTTGTTACAGAAAACTGAAATCATTCACCACCTGTGTATGCTGGTTACGTCAAACTCACGACTAATGAGTCAATTAGACTGGAATCAGAAAGTCAATTCCATAAGAACTATGCTTATGGATCACAACATGAGGTCATCAGACAGCCTGTAGATGGCACTATTTGTCAACGGTTTTGTATTCAGCAGTATCTACCCCATAGATAAGAGTCACCACTGGCGTCGCCCAAATAAAGTTGGCTTTTGGATACTGGTATGTTCTGACGGGTCGTGTTTTCGGAACGTCGTTTCCAACTGCCGATTTACTTCTAGTGAATAGACGTTAGCTTTTAAAGACATCTAAACCCAATGTACGGCGATCATTCTCAACGGCGCTTGCAAATTATTGCACAGTAATTGGGTTAGCACATCAGGAAACTTCTTTACCGCCCCTCATCCTCATGACACATGTGCTCCAATAAACGCAACACGAATCAACCAGAACTGGACTATGTCCGAAAATACTACTTTGAACTTAGTTATGCACTTGAACATATTAAAAAACTGAATACTTGCGTATTTTACTGTGCGCTTATGAAACGTCATCTGAGGAAAACAATTGAGATGAAATGTAAAGATAAAAACTGAACAACGATATGGATAAATATTACACTGTATTAGCATGGAATTTAGGTTCTCTTCAGTGTGATGGGTTTAATGAGAAAGTCACCACAGGAGACGAACTCCATAAAATACACCCACAGCTCACTCCATATTGTGACTCCTGTCCACTGTAGGAACGCAAAGAAAAAATTTGATTCTGTAACTGAGCGAGGAAAATACCGGTCATGATAAGCAGACTCTGTGACAACCACGTTGTTAAAAAACATGATCTCCAACCAGATTATTACATCTGTCCTAAAAACAAAATGGCTATAATTGGCTCAGTGGGTAATATGCTTTTCATGCGGGTTGCGACGATAAAACCAAATATACTGCACAATATGGCAACTAACATATTTTTACACTACAGGCCATTAAAGTTGTTACACCAAGAAGAAACGCAGATGATAAACGGATATTCATTTGGACAAAAACTATTATACTAGAACTGATATGTGATTATATTTTCACGCAATTTGGGTGCGTAGATCCCGAGAAATCAGTACCCAGAACAACCACCTCTGGCCGTAATAACGGCCTTGATACGCCTGGGCATTGAGTCAAACAGAGCTTGGATGGCGTGTACAGGTACAGCTGCCCATGCAACTTCAACACGATACAACAGCTCATCAAGAATAGTGACTGGCGTATTGTGGCGAGCCAGTTGCTCGACCACCATTGACCAGACGTTTTCAGTTGGTGAGAGATCTGGAGAACGTCCTGGCCAGGGCAGCAGTCGAACATTTTCAGTATCCAGAAAAGCCCGTACAGGACCTGCAACATGCGGTCGTGCATTATCCTGCTGAATTGTAGGGTTTCGCAGGGATCGAATGAAGGGTAGAGCCACGGGTCGTAACACATCTGAAATGTAACGTCCACAGTTCAAAGTGCCGTCAATGCCAACAAGAGGTGACCGAGACGTGTGACCAATGGCACCCCTTACAATCACGCCTGGTGAGCCGGCCGCGGTGGTCTCGTGGTTCTAGGCGCTCAGTCCGGAACCGCGCGACTGCTGCGGTCGCAGGTTCAAATCCTGCCTCGGGCATGGATGTGTGTGCTGTCCTTAGGTTAGTTATGTTTAAGTAGTACTAAGTTCTAGGGGACTGATGACCACAGATGTTAAGTCCCATAGTGCTCAGAGCCGTTTGAACCATTTGAATGCCTGGTGATACGCCAATATGGAGATGACGATTACACGCTTCCAATGTGCGTTCACCGCGATGTCGCCAAACACGGATGCGACCATGATGATGCTGTAAACAACCTACATTCATCCGAAAAAATTACGTTTTGCCATTTGTGCACCCAGTTTCGTCGTTGGGTACACCATCGCTGGCGCTCCTGTCTGTGATGCAGCGTCAGGGGTAACCGCAGCCATGGTCTCCGAGGTGATAGTCCATGCTGCTGCAAACGTCGTCGAACTGTTCGTGCAGATGGTTGTTGTCTTGCAAACGTCCCCATCTGTTGAATCAGGGATCGAGACGTGGCTGCACGATCCGTTACAGCCATGCGGATAAGATGCCTGTCATATCGAGCGCTAGGGATACGAGGCAGTTGGGATCCAGCAAGGCGTTCCGTATTACCCTCTTGAACCCACCGATTCCTTATTCTGCTAACAGTCATTGGATTTCGACCAACGCGAGCAGCAATGTCGCGGTACGATAAACCGCAATCGCGATAAGCTACACCCGACCTTTATCGACGTCGGAAACGTAATGCTACGCATTTCTCCTCCTTACACGATGCATCACAACAACGTTTCACCAGGCTACGCCGGTCAACTGCTGTTTACGTATGAGAAATATGTTGGAAAGTTTCCTCATGTCAGCACGTTGTAGATGTCGCCACTGGCGCCAACCTTGTGTGAATGCTCTGAAAAGCTAATCATTGGCATATCAGAGCATCCTCTTCCGGTCGGTAAATAATAATAATAATAATAATAATGGCGTGTGACGAGGGCCTCCCGTCTGGTAGACCATTCGCCTGGTGCATGTCTTTTGATGTGAGGCCACTTCGGCGACTAGCGCGTCGATGGGGATGAAATGATGACGATTAGGACGACACATCACCCAGTCCCTGAGCGGAAAAAATATCCAACCCAGCCGGTAATCGAACCCAGACCCTTAGGATTGACAATCTTTCGCACTGTGTACTCAGCATCCGGGGGCGGACTCCCTGTCGGTTAAATATCGCGTCTGTAGCACGTCATCTTCGTGGTGTAGCAATTTTAATGGCCAGTAGTGTAGTTAAAGAAGTAGATATTCTTTTAAGTACAGAATGATAGTTCAGGTATGAATTTTCTCAATTAAAGCAACCTAAGGATGTGCTGCCACCTAAATACGTATAAAAACCGTCTTCCGTTTCGCATCATTAGTAAACTAAATTTTTTGTTTAAATTACAAACTTTTTGTTTCATGAACTAACACAGCTGCTGTTTTGTACAGACAACCAAAAAAGGACGACAGAAGTTAGCTGGCTAAAGGACCAACGCCGGAAACGTACACATCACTGAAGGTGAATTCGTTGGCACTCAGGCTACATTGACAAACGTGAAATGGAGAGCCATGCCCTTAAAACGAAGAGCTGTCTCCATTGTTAATGGCTTCAGGAAATACTAGAATAATCTTTATTAATTAACGACAGAATCTTTCAAATCATCCAATGGTGAAGCAATTAACTTTTCATCTACCTGATACTAACAGATGTTGACGATTATTTATGACTTCAATGACACGTATTTCACTATGAGGTTACCATCTGTAATGTGGAAGTTACACAGTTGTAAAGCAACAACCTTGATCATGAATAATAAGAATAAGAATGGTAGAATGCTCTCCTGGTTCGTGGATTGTCAGGTTATTTGATTCCCGAGCGACGAAAATTTTCGAACCATGGTGCGTGATCTAAGAACATCTCCTCGAAGCGTAAAAGATATAAAGATGTGAAAAGAATTATTTAGCGCTAGAGTCCGGTAATTATTCCTTTCCGTTCTGTTCGTGTAACTACATCAATTAAATTTCATACATCTATTGATTAACACATATCTAATTGTCATTTTTATGAAAACTTATCGTCTTCTTACTTCCACACATACTAACGGTGTTTGTGGTACGGAAGGACGATGTCTCTTGAAATTTCGCGCCAGTCGCCCAAGACTGGCGCTAGCAGCGTCACTACAGGATAACAATGGCGCTATTAGCGTTACAATGAGAATGAAAATCTAGTTTGCTTTAAATACATGCTGTAACGGTAATGAGCGTTAGTTACCTTTGAGATTGGACGTGGTGAGTTTACGCTGATGAAGAATGCCTTTAACCGTTTCCATCCGAACCCTTACGATTGTGCGGGTTCGGTTTTTATTTTTTTACGACAAACTGAATCTCTTGCCTTGCTTCCAACCGACCTGCAACGATCGTGCAGGTTGTGCGCTACGCGTTTCTCATGTTTATGTTGCCATTCGGCGCCAACAGATTGCAGCACATGTTGTTTAAATTGATCGAGAAGTGAGCATTATGCCGGCGCTTGGTTAGTTGCTCATAATTAAGTTAAATTGAATTGTTTCGGCGGTTTACTGGATCTGGTTATTTGTAATAGTGTGTACAACGTTGTGATATTGATAATTATTGGTAACTTGAGCAGTAATTGTGCGTTAGATTTGTACTAGCACGATTCTGCGGGTTAGGTGCTGACTGTGTAACTTCATCCTCGAGTGGGTGTTGTTGATTGTGTCATTGGTCTCCCTATGTTACTGCTTTTCATACAGTTTTGAATGGGAAAGTTTTTATACCCATTCCCGTTATTGTATGCAGGTTTATCAGACAATCAAATCCGTTCGCTATTAGAGGATTCGGATTTGAGTGGCATTTCGTCAGATGAAGACGACGAGTTTGATCCTTCCCCTTCAAATATTCAGCAGGCAGACGACTCGTCCATGATTTGAGTGCCGAAGAAGTTCCTGAAGTTCCTGAAGAGCGCAGGAGTTCACACAGTGTCACAGAAGATGTCAGACCACAGCTTTTTCGGAGATAAAATTTTGTTCAGAAGTTTCCTCCACCAAACATTGATTACAGCGCTGTTGAGGTCAGTGACAAAGAGGTGTGATCTGAGTTAACCTATTTCGTGTATCATTCCCATTTTCTTACTAAAATATGTATGAGCACTGCAGTTCCAGAACAAAGACAAAGTGCATAAAATGCAATCAGTACTTATGTCTTCCCAAAGGAAAGGATTGTTTCAAATTATTTCACGAAAAGTGAAGCAGTCTGAACTATGCCTTTGTGTTACAAAATAAATAAAAAAATTGTTATTAATTTTTTTCTGCAGAATATGATTTGCAATCTATGTAACATTTTTATGACAACTAATGAATAAAAGAAATGAAAGAAATTTTTTTTTCATAACTGTTCCTCAGGTAATTTATAATATCAAACAAATAGCAGGAAGTCAGAGAATAATTTTGGTGAAATAAAACCTGATCCTCACGATTGTGCTAGTTGTTTTCCTGCTACATTTTATATGGAAGAGTTTTTTTTTATTTTTCCCAGTGTCTACTATGCCCAAGTATACAGGGAATTCAGCTTTATTCACCATTTTTTAAAAAAAGGTGTTCAGGGTGGAAAGGGTTAAGGCGACGTAGACTCAGTTTCAACAAGGTTCTGTTAGGGAGCTACGAGAAGCTGGTAGTTTCTTCTTCAGTACTGTAGGAAGACTTTAAGGTACGCAGCCACTGTGCATCATTGCTAGTAGCGGTGATCACGAGACTGTACGGTAGCAAGGTGACCTGGCTGCGGACAGCTACGTGGCACTACCGAGAGGGCAGGTAGATGATCGTGTCCGGTGTATTGCTCCGGCGCATCGTACTGCAGGTGCAACACAAACACGACCAGCTGTTGGCACGTCAGTGACGCCGTGAACTTTTGCAAATCGGGTTCTTGAACGACAGTTCATAGCCAGATGCCCTGCAGCGTGCACTTCCCCGCCACAAACCACCACCATTTGAAATTTTAGTGCTGTCAAGCGAGAGCTCATCGGAAGGCAGGGTAATGACCGAAAAAATGGAACGGACATCGAACTCCTTTCCACAAACTGACATCCGGCACCCGTATAACAAAATGCATGCCCATTTGCATGCTTGCATTCAATATTCCGGCCGTTACACCGGTTGCTAAAGTACCAGCATTTCGCGCTTGCAGTGACTTATTTCGGGCTTACGTTTGTCTCTGTTCTTGCAATGTTAATCCCATAAATATGTTACCTAGACAAATTAGTCCCGAAACTCGTTAATCAACATTAATTATTTTTGGTGTTGCTATTTCTTCCGTCAGTGTACATACTACAGACACAAGACTCCAGTTGCCATTGGCAAAATAAGTTTTCAATCACCGATTATTTAAAAAAGATTGTTAATAATTTTTTTAACTGAAGAAATATCTTACATTGTATGTATTTTACGCTTCATAAGGATGCTTGCAGAACTAGGAACTCTGTTTAAATATTTACCACCCCATCTAAATGAACGAAGATCGCTTTAATGATGGTTTTTATTATCATTATTATTCCTTTTTTTATTATTTGGTTTTGGGTAATCGAATCTTCAAATAAATCAAGAAAAATTACGTACTTGAAAAATCACGTAAAATATTTTTTAAATATTGAAATTGAAATTTAATTACCACCATTATGGTCCATATTTTTTCAGATAGGCTCCTCTACCCGGATTGTCTGCTGGCGAATATAATTTTGTGACGTGATTTGCGCCTAAAAACTAGCGGACTTCGTTTTGTGGAAAGTGAAACTTAGGATGCACGTTCTATTCTGAAAACAAGCCAAACGGATTGCACTGATTGTTGCCGTTAGTACGCTATCATTCTCTAACAGACATCCCCACACAAAGTAAGCCACATTTAGTTATCAAATTCATGAAAAAAAGCTGAGGAAAGAAAGCTATGATTAGTCATAATAACAAACACAATGAAATTAAATAGTTATTATGATGCAAAATGAGCACAAATAACTAAATTTCTACATAACATTGAGCAACCAATACTTTTTTTGACCATACCCGACAGTGGCTGGCCAGGAAGAGAGACAGAAAAAGGTTGCCTTTCCTTGTTCGCTTCAAATTGCATAAATAATACAATTACAGAGATATTAATTCCATTGCAATCACAAGGTCGATTAAGCAGAGGTAAAATCGTCTCAGCGCTACTGCGCGAAATCCGCTAACACTTGGGGAACGTTACACCTCCTACTTCGCAGACGAGCATTCTGCCCGAGAACCACGCTCCGCCTTCCAAAAGAGGATGTTATATTAGCGTATTAGGGAAGTCGGAACTCACAAAGTAGTTTGTCTTTAGAGTTTTTGAGAGTTACATCTAAGTGCTTTGAGAATTTGAGTTCTGACCTTCAGGTATCATAAAAAATGTGTAAAACATACAGAAGTCACATTGTTGTTTAGTCTCGTTGTTAGATACAACTGTAGGTCATCAGTATATATGTGATATTTACATTGGGGCATTTACTTTGGCATATCATTGACATACAATGAAAAAATGTAATATCTAAAGCTGAACCCTAGAGAATGCCTGATACTGACTCCACTGTGCCTTTACAGCGCCAGGATATGGCGAATTGCTCGGGATACTTCAGGTAGGAGAGAAATCACTGCGTTGTGCTTGTAGAGTCCTTAGGCCTCTAAGTTTCGCAGATGAAATGTCGGATTAATTTTGGAAATTTTTGGTAAGGTTATGACATCTCCCTCACTTTATGAATGCATACGATTGATTTACCGGTGCGTTAATATAATTACTTATATACACTCCTGGAAATTGAAATAAGAACACCGTGAATTCATTGTCCCAGGAAGGGGAAACTTTATTGATACATTCCTGGGGTCAGATACATCACATGATCACACTGACAGAACCACAGGCACATAGACACAGGCAACAGAGCATGCACAATGTCGGCACTAGTACAGTGTATATCCACCTTTCGCAGCAATGCAGGCTGCTATTCTCCCATGGAGACGATCGTAGAGATGCTGGATGTAGTCCTGTGGAACGGCTTGCCATGCCATTTCCACCTGGCGCCTCAGTTGGACCAGCGTTCGTGCTGGACGTGCAGACCGCGTGAGACGACGCTTCATCCAGTCCCAAACATGCTCAATGGGGGACAGATCCGGAGATCTTGCTGGCCAGGGTAGTTGACTTACACCTTCTAGAGCACGTTGGGTGGCACGGGATACATGCGGACGTGCATTGTCCTGTTGGAACAGCAAGTTCCCTTGCCGGTCTAGGAATGGTAGAACGATGGGTCCGATGACGGTTTGGATGTACCGTGCACTATTCAGTGTCCCCTCGACGATCACCAGTGGTGTACGGCCAGTGTAGGAGATCGCTCCCCACACCATGGCCCTGTGTGCCTCGGTCGTATGCAGTCCTGATTGTGGCGCTCACCTGCACGGCGCCAAACACGCATACGACCATCATTGGCACCAAGGCAGAAGCGACTCTCATCGCTGAAGACGACACGTCTCCATTCATCCCTCCATTCACGCCTGCCGCGACACCACTGGAGGCGGGCTGCACGATGTTGGGGCGTGAGCGGAAGACGGCCTAACGGTGTGCGGGACCGTAGCCCAGCTTCATGGAGACGGTTGTGAATGGTCCTCGCCGATACCCCAGGAGCAACAGTGTCCCTAATTTGCTGGGGAGTGGCGGTCCGGTCCCCTACGGCACTGCGTAGGATCCTACGGTCTTGGCGTGCATCCGTGCGTCGCTGCGGTCCAGTCCCAGGTCGACGGGCACGTGCACCTTCCGCCGACCACTGGCGACAACATCGATGTACTGTGGAGACCTCACGCCCCACGTGTTGAGCAATTCGGCGGTACGTCCACCCGGCCTCCCGCATGGCCACTATACGCCCTCGCTCAAAGTCCGTCAACTGCACATACGGTTCACGTCCACGCTGTCGCGGCATGCTACCAGTGTTAAAGACTGCGATGGAGCTCCGTATGCCACGGCAAACTGGCTGACACTGACGGCGGCGGTGCACAAATGCTGCGCAGTTAGCGCCATTCGACGGCCAACACCGCGGTTCCTGGTGTGTCCGCTGTGCCGTGCGTGTGATCATTGCTTGTACAGCCCTCTCGCAGTGTCCGGAGCAAGTATGGTGGGTCTGACACACCGGTGTCAATGTGTTCTTTTTTCCATTTCCAGGAGTGTATTTGCACCTGGAGCGGACGTATGTAAGGGCGATGCATAACAAAGTATTTTTGTTGTACTTATCTTATAATTTGCCTGAGTCGCGTAGCTGGTTAATCATTCTAATTAAAACTCCAGGTCATACAATGTGCGGAGGTTTACTTGTTGATGATAACATTTTTACAAAGACACTGCAGAATATATCAAACTTCACATATAGTCTCTTTGACAATCCAACAGCTGGCAGACTCACTTACTGGCCGAAAAGACTTGACTACAAAGTGAACCTCTAGGTGAACTGACGCTGCATTGCCACGTTCGGTTATATATATACCAAACAATGAGTGTTCATTGCTTCAATTATTACACTATCGTGATATTAATAGTTACAATTAAAAGTTACAAATATAGAAAACGTTGACAATCAGATTACTTACAGCATAAAATATTAGTTCATTGCAGATGAGTTTTAGGTTAGAAATTGTACAATAATGCGTTTCATTAATTTAAAAAATACAAATCAGTTATCGATAGGAAAATATTGCTAACATTTACATAATATACACACAAGCTGTTTAACCTCTTTAATGGCTCATAATTTTGAAATATGAATCCAAACGTAAGTAATGGAGTTAATTACATGTTCTAACAAGGATCAATTAATTATTTTAGTAATGCTATTAATTCTGGTTTACAAATTTGGGTTTGAAATTACATATCACTTGTAATTACGTGAATTTACATTTGGTTCTTGCTTTTTGATCGATTTACAACAACGTTTTCCAAACTGAACTTTCGAGATCTAATTGCAGTTAATTAACGGAAGTAATAACGATGCTAACATTTATAACTACTTGTAATCAAATGAATTACATACTGATTATTACAGTTCTGAGTAAATGTTGATGGTTCATATCCATTATAATTATCCGGGCTGTTATGCCGTGGTCGGTTGGTGAATTTTGTCTCAGTTCCCAACGTTTCGTCTCCGACTATGGGAGACATCTTCAAGGGGGTCCGTAGGTCGATGGAAGGTCCAACACACCCACTGGCTCGCTACTGACTGCCGCTAAATTCCGTGTCCGCGCTCTCCCGCGCCGCGGTGTGACGTCACGTGTTTTGAAAACGTCACTGCAATTGGTCGCTGTCCGTCGCCGTCAATCGCCGTTGCCATCACCCAGTAGTCGACGGGTGGTATACATCTTCTTTAACACCGGCATCCATATACCGTTTAATTTCACGCCCTCCTCCCTTCGGTTGAAATTATTTGGGTATTTAACGATTTCGATTGCCTCCCTGTAGAGCCTTTCGTAGTATCCGCTTGTGGCCACTAGTACTTGCATCTCCTCGAAACGAATATTGTGATTCCCTGGGTGGAAAGCGTGCTCCGAAACAGCTGATCGTTCCGTTTCTCCTCTTCTACAATTTCCCTTGTGCTCCTCCAAACGTTTAGAAACAGTTCTATTAGTGGTACCCACATAAACATCACCACAGCTGCATGGGATCCTATACACTCCAGCTTTTCCAAAGGTTTGCGAGCGTCCTTGGCAGGCTTAAGGTATTCCTGTATCTTCCTGGTGGGCTTGTAAATTACGGTAATATTCCGCTTCGTCAAGATCCTCCCTATTCTTTCCGTTACATTTTTAACAAACGTTAGGAAAACCTTAGATTTTGCAGTAGCCTGTACGTCAGTATGATTTCTGCGTGGCTGCCTCAACGCTCGTTTTATTTCGGCGGACGAATATCCGTTCTTCATTAGTGCATTGTGGAGATGTTCCATCTCAGCGTCGAGCAACTCAGGTTCACAAATATTTCTAGCTCTGTCCGCTAACGTCTTGATAACACCCCGCTTCTGTTGTCGGTGGTGGTACGAATCCCGGTGCAAATGACGGTCCGTGTGCGTGGGTTTGCGGTATACTGAGTGGCCCAAACTACCATTTTCGTTTCTAAAATCAAGCACATCGAGGAAATGTAATTTTCCGTCTACCTCCTCCTCCATTGTAAACCGAATTCTCGAGTTTATACTGTTCAGATGTTCGTGGAACCGGCTTAGTTCCTTCCTACCATCTCTCCACAGCACAAACGTGTCATCCCCGTATCGGAACCATACATTTGGATTTTTGCTGGCAGTAGCTAAGGCCTGTTCTTCGAATTTCTCCATAAAGAAGTTTTCAATTACGGGACTTAGGGGGCTTCCCATAGACACGCCATCCGTTTGCTCATAGAACTGTTCATTCCGCTTGAAGTATGTGGTCGTCAAACAACACTTAAACAGTTCTGAAATATCGGCAGGAAAAATTCGATCCAGCTGTTCCAATACATCATTAAGTGGCACCATGGTAAACAGCGATACCACATCGAAGGTGACCAACATGTCCTCCGGCTGGACCACTATGCCATTCAATCTGCTGATGAAATGTGTCGAATTCTTTATATAAGAGTCCGAACCGCCGACATGTGGCTTCAACAGCGTAGTCAAAAACTAGGCTAACAAGTAGGTGGGCGAACCAATGGCACTTAGTATCGGTCTTAACGGCACATTTTCTTTATGAATTTTGGGAAATCCATAAAGCCTTGGTGGTAGCGCAACCGAATTGCAGAGACCTTTCTGTACACTTTCTTCAATGGAGGACTTTTTTATTAACCGCGGCACAGCTCTGTGAACGTTGTTAGTGGGGTCCTTATTCAGCTTCCTATATGCTTGCGGATCCAGTAGATCAGTAATTTTACTCTGATAGTCGGCCACATCCATAACCACCGTTGCGCTTCCTTTGTCAGCTGGGAGAACCAAAATACTATCGTCGTCATTCAGGAGTTTTAAAGCTCTTCTCTCACCCACAGTTATATGACTTTCCGGCGGTTTTGCATTGGCTAATATTCTCACTGTTTCTATACGGATTTCTTCAGCTGTTACAGAATCCACCCTCTGAATTCCTGCTTCTACACTGGCTATAATTTCTTCCGTGGGTTCTTAGTGATTATTATGTTGCATATTTACATAGTATTTAATTATTCGTAAATTTTGTTTAAAAATCATTCATAGTATTATATAGTACAATTACATAACAGGAAAAGGTGTCAGAGTGGAATGTTTTTTACTCTTTGTGTAACAGAAAGTACCGATACCAGGCTAAAAATTCTGGGTATCGAATATTATAGTAATGCGGGGGGGGGGGGGGCATGTTACAAATTCTTATGGGGCCAAACTGCTGAGGTCATAGGTCCCTAAGCCTACACACTACTTAATCTAACTTAAACTAACTTACGTTCTAAGGACAAAACACACACCCTTGCCCGAGGGAGGACTCGAACCGCTGACGGGGAAAGCCGCACGGACCGTGACAAGGCGCCCCAGACCGTGCGGCTACACCGTGCGTCTAATGTCGAAGTGAACAGTTTCAAAATCTTTGCTAAAGTCTAAGAAGCACATGATTGTCGCCTTTTGTCGTCTGTTTCGTAAGCATATGTTGTGTTTCAGTGTTTGCGGAATCCTAAGGGTTATACATCTGGTAGTTTATTTGTGTTTAAGCAGTTGATTAGCTGGTCTTGGACTACTTAAAAAGTGGTCAGCCTTTTAGTTGCCTCTGTGTAGTATGAATCTGTCCACAGCGTTAACGCTGGTTACAAATTAAACATGAATTTGTACGCCCCGAAGCACAGTTTTTCAGACTGACGACATGACTTATATTACGAAATGATAACAGTGTATTATTCGTGGTCTTATCAGCCGATGATAACGATTTTACATTTCACCTAACATAATGCTGTGAGCACTTTTATGGACCCGATGATGGTCAGATAACTGAAACTGGTTCTATAAATGAAGTATTTTACCAGCAGCTGAAGGAGCTAGTATGACATATTTGAAATATATATTCTAAGGTCTTGGAGAGCGCCAGAAGAATACAAATACGTCAGTAATCAGGGGATGCTATGACAACGTGCTGCTTAGGTACTAGCTTAACAAGTCCTTGATTCTAAGCCCAAGGGGAAAAAAATGTGACTAAGGAGTGGTGGAATATCTCTGGTACAGTGGGCAGTAGTCGCTCAACAATAAGAGATTGTATAATTAGGGATGTGCGATAATCATCGATATTTAAAAGCTATCAGTACTGTGAGTTAAACACTGAAATTTATGTATCGATACAGAGGAATCGAAACGTCGAAGACAAAACCCTCGATGTTCGCAGGAACACTAGGCTGCTTGTTGCTACTGTCAACAACTTTCTCGTCATTGAAACGAACCTTTTTATGAACATATCCAAAACACATATGCGCCTTGATGAACGTGAGTGTAGAGTGTGGGGGGAGCAATATTTTTGAACAAACGCAGACAGAAACGGCCGTTTTTGTAGCTATAGGTGGACTAATGTTATTCATTGTTCATCAATTCATACTTTCGTGGTGTGATGTAGTTAGACAGCTGTTTTATACCTTATGGTAAACCAGAGAAACCAAACTCGATATATGGCGTAGGCAATATAAAACAGCAAAAGAAGAGAACAATTTTCTAACTGAAACAAGAACGGTACTACCACCACAATTCAATTATAATTGTAACGAAAGCCTTATAGTTGTTTAGTAATTAATTGCGTCATCCAAAGCTACAAAAAAATTCTCACAAATATTTGAGATGTATAGCCACATTGTTAGCTTCTGGATGACTGCTCTCCCAAGTAGGGTATATTCCCCGTCACCAGCGCAGCAGACTGATAGAGAAATTATTTTCGGAATTGTTATTCCTGTCTTCTGGAGGCAAAATTCGAGGATGTACGAGGGGCTTTCAATAAGTTATGTAACGTATCTTTCTTTCTGAAAGCTGTTTGGTTTTAATCAGGGTTCCAAATCACCGTATTATTCCCTACTCCTTTGGCTACCAAACCCTGTTTTCTACATCTCCGTTGAATACGACCGTCTTCCGCCACCTTACTTGGAGGGCCTGTGGTCCCGCTTGGTACCACTCTACTGGTCGACGTCGGTGCCAACGTCTTTCGGTATCGGTAAGGTCCCCATCATTACAGTAATGCTTCCCGCAGAGTGCATCATTCGTACTTCGTCCTTCATTGAAGGTATTCGCACGTTCCAGAATTTCAGGAATCACAGCTATCTGAGGCCCGCCGGCACGCGGGAGCTCGGACAGGTTTCCCCGACCTTGTTGCGATGATGATGAACGCCTCGCTCAACGACTTACCATGCTTTTGTTCGCTGCCACGTATCTGCACACATTCTGCAAGCATCTATGAGTATCCGCGACGCTCTAGTTTTCCACCAAAACAAACGCAATGACAACTTTCTGCTTGGAAAGGGCCTCCGTATTGGACGCGACTTTGAAGGTCGCCGCCACCTATCGGTGACTTCATCAAACTACAGTGGCTGAAGCGAGAATATTCCATTACGTGCGACAACTAATTCCGAATTTTTTATCCGAAAACTGCCGAGAAAGAAATATGTTACATAAATTATTCAAAGCCCTCCTATAATGTTAGTCTTTCTGTGAATTTGAACAGAATTACCGGTGTCGGCTATAAAATAGCCGTCTTCAGAATCTCGCCGTCTGCTGTACTGCAACAAGTCATGACCAGGCAAAATAGTACATAAAAATGAATTGACTCATATTAGCTGAACAAGATTGCAGTCCAACTTTGTGAGACGTTCTGCTGATGGCTACTCCATAGCCGAAATCGGTAACACAGGCCAACGATGGAAAACTTTTTTGCTGAAAATACCTTATTCTTATGTTTTTAGGGTGGGAAATCCAAACATGACTCTTAAAAAACTCTAAAAACCACCAAATCTTCACATTTTACAGTTAAATTTGTTAAATTAAGGGATTTTTTATAAGAATTTAACAGCTTTTATAGAGTTAAAATAATTTAAAAAGGAGGTGTAATGAATGTAGATGACGTTGGTAGCACTGTTGAAAAGCATTTTCTGGCAAAGAAAGGTCGATTATCTTTTTGTGTTAACACATGGTGTTTTTATAATGTTACTTAAAATCCGTCTTGATTGCAAAAAAATTTTTTTATTATTCATATGACCGGTTTCGGTTCATTCAGAACCATCTTCAGATCTGTAAAAATAATTATACTAATTTACTATTTCACGGAAGCAAATGTTTTTCATCCTATCTAATCAACATCAAATGTACCAGAACGTACCTGATATTTCAGTTACAGGAGTAACCCGTCCAAATCCAGCAGCTTTCACATGCTACGTCATATAAAATTGGTTGGCAGAGTGCACGTCATTTATATTAATTATAACACTATTACCGACAGGTGGCGTCTGGTACATTTGTTACACTCCATTTGTACATACTGTATTCAGTAGATCTTTTTTATATTAAAACTATTTGGTTAAAATATGTAGATGTCAAAGTTAAAATCTGTACTTGTCAGGGTTAAAAAACAGTAAAATTATCATTTTTATACGATCTAAAAGCATAGGGCGATTTATATATCTATGGTGCTGGTGTGAACTCGTTTTCCTCTACGGTCTGCTTCCGTGGTTCCCGCCATTTTGGTGTTGTGCCGCGGTGCGCACAGAGAGTATGGAGCACACAGAGAGTAGGGAGCACACCTACTCTCAAAACAAAACAGCTTTTCGGGCGCATATGGCTGCGACAAAGCACTGAGTCAAGAATATTGAAAACAATTTAGAAATCCTGCATAGAGCTTATAAGGGGCGTTTTCTTAACATTTTGGAAGAGATCGAAATATACACCCACAAAAATAAAGATCCAGATTTAATCCTCAATGAGCAAAACGAATTCAATCATAACGCTTATTTTAGCATTTATGACGACCTACTAAGATGACAACTGTTGCGTGTGGAGATCCAGGCCGAGGGATGAGAGATGGTGCGCGATGGAGAAGCCGGAAGACGCGTGCAGCGCCTGGCGCCGTTGACGGGGCCCTCCTGTGCGGCCCTCTTGCCTGCGGCGATGGCCGTCAGACGACTGAGCGCACCGCGGCACAACACCAAAATGGCGGGATCCACGGAAGCAGACCGCAGACGAAAACGAGTTCACACCAGCACCATAAATATATAAATCGCCCTATGCCTTTAGATCGTATAAAAATGATAATTTTACTGTTTTTTAATCCTGACAAGTACAGATTTTAACTTTGACATCTACATATTTTAACCAAATAGTTTTAATATAAAAAAGATCTACTGAATACAGTATGTACAAATGGAATGTAACAAATGTAACAGACGCCACCTGTCGGTAATAGTGTTATAATTAATATAAATGACGTGCACTCTGCCAACCAATTTCATATGACGTAGCATGTAAAAGCTGCCGGATTTGGACGAGTTACTCCTGTAACTGAAATATCAGGTATGTTCTGGTACATTTGATGTTGATTAGATAGGATGAAAAACATTTGCTTCCGTGAAATAGTAAATTAGTATAATTATTTTTACAGATCTGAAGATGGTTCTGAATGAACCGAAACCGGTCATATGAATAATAAAAAAAAATTGTTTGCAATCAAGACGGATTTTAAGTAACATTATAAAATCACTGATTGCTGTTATCCCATAATACATTATGTCTGTTTTTGCAAAACATGGTGTTTTGTTTACTGTCAACCTGACCTCACTTTCCCGTTTCCTGTATATGTGTTCAGTACAATGTCTAATCGTGGCTGTAAAAACTCTGCTGACAGTTTTTGTTATATTTGTGGTGAATTTATGATTAAAAAACACCAAAGAAACATTACAGACTTTGTGAAAAAGGTATATGTATCATACTTTTGATCTGAACTTAGTGATCAAGATAAATCTTGGGCGCCACATAAGGTATGTTATGTTTGTGTTGAAGATCTGAGAAAATGGTCCAAAATGGAGAAACAAGCCTTTAGATTTTCTGTTCCTATGATATGGAGGGAGCCAAGAAATCATTCCGATGGTTGATATTACTGGTCATAATTCGAAAAACAAGAAGGTAATAAGCTACCCTAACCTTCCGTCCGCCATCCGACCAGTAGAGCATAGTGTAGATTTGCCGGTTCCTCAACCTCCAGATGATTTAAATTCTATTCGAACAGAAGTATTTTCTGATGTACAATGTGATTTAGATGAACCAGGTGATGATGAATTCCATTGTAATACAGAAAGTCCTGAGCCCAAATTGTTTACTCAGACCGAGCTCAACGATTTGGTTAGGGATCTGGGCTTAACCAAAGAAAAAGCTGAATTTCTTGGCTCTAGATGAAAATAAAATAATTTATTGACGAGTTGGAACCAGCAAATACATGTATAAAAAGAGAGAGCAGCAATTTTCCACGTTTTTTCTGCAAGAAGGTTATTTAGTGTGTTGCTCAGATATTCCTGGTCTGATGAATGAGTTTGGTATTGAATACAAAAAGGAAGACTGGAAACTGTTTATTGATTCATCCAAAACTAGTTTAAAGGCTGCTCTTGTACACAATGGTAACAAGTATGCATCTATAGCTATTGGACATTCTGTACATATGAAAGAAAACTATGGGAACCTAGAAATAGTGGTAAATAAAATAGGCTATTCTGCTCATGCTTGGATGATATTTGGCTATCTAAAAGTAACATGCATGCTCTTTAGCGAGCAAGGTGGTTTTACCAAATTTCTATGTTTCTTGTGTGAATGGGACAGTAGGGCTAGGGATCAACACTGGTGCAGAGACAACTGGTCTGTGAAGGAGCCTTTAAAACCTGGTGAGAAGAACATTCTACGTAGATACCTTGTAGATCCAAAAAAGTACTCCTACCACCTCAGTATATGAAGTTAGGCCTAATGAAACAGTTTGTAAAGGCTTTGCCTAACGATGGATATTGTTTTGAGTTCTCTGCCAAAAATTTCCACACCTTTCAGAAGTTAAACAAAAAGAAGGCGTGTTCCTCTGACATTAGAAAATTGATGTTTGATGTTAACTTTGAATCCAAAATGACCTTAAATGAGAAAGAAGCATGGATATCATTCAAGCAAGTCGTTACAATGCTCTTAGGACATAAAAAAGACCCAGAATATGTTTTTATTATAGCTACAATGTTAAAGAAGTTTAAAACTTTACGATCTTTAATGAGCCTGAAAGTTCACTTTTTGAACAGTCACCTTGATTACTTCCCGGACAATATGGGAGATGTTAGTGAGAAGCAAGGAGAGTGTTTTCACCACGACATTAAAGTGATGGAAAAACGCTACCAAGGCTGCTGGAACACCAACGTGATGGTGGACTACTGTTGATCACTTCACCGAGAAGTTCAGCAAGCGACTCATCGTAGAAAGTAAATACAAACCAATTCCAGCTGACAAGGAAACCTCTATTGACACATATCACTATTTTATGTAGCTTACTGTAAATACAATCCATGCTTATGTTGTAACAATGCGTTTCATTAATTTCCCCGCTTACCTTGTAGCATAGGATTTTTATACATAATAAAAACCATATTGCTTGAAAACTATGGGCGATACAAAAAAAACTAAGGCTAAATTTGGATTCATCTCCTAGAAATCTACAAAGATCAACTATCAAAGTAACAAACGTTTTCAAAAAAAAAAAAAAGAATTTCGTTTGCCTGTGTAATTACGTTCAAAAATCTGTGATCAAGAAACTGAATAAAAATGTCATTGCTGTAGTTATTGGTCAATAAATGTTAGATTACGTAAGTGTTACTTTCAGCAGTATGTGTATTCCTCATTTAACAGTGATGTTAAGAAGTCGATGTTTTAGGGTCGATTATTAACCGCCGATGATCAAATTTAAACCAGCATAGACGATTTTCCAACATCACACACCCTTTAGGTTACATAGGCACCACCGATGAGCTGTTACTCAGAGCATCTCCAATTCCTTTATGACATACTCCTCTGCTGTGTCTCGGTGTCAAGTGTCTGTTCCCAGGTATTGCTGCTGCCGAAACCAGTGCCCCTGTTGTAGTAAATAACATAATTCTAATTCAACTCCCTCTTTGACGATTTACTCCCACTGGTATGAGGCAAGGGTTACAATCTGTCCTTGCTCAGACAACATTTACCGTATGTTTGTAAGGCCGTGTTTTCCAAGAGCAGAATTTGCTACATTTCTATATTTCGTGTGCTGCTTATTTTCGATAGAGCGCTGGGAACTATTCGACTAGACTGTCCCGCGTAGTTACTGTCCCAGTAATAGAGAAATGGCATACACTCAACTTATCACTTTATGGAACAGTTCAAGAAAACCGAATTCAAGGTCGGCATCTTAGAAAAGCAAAAGTTGGGGACAGGTGAGGATTTGAGATCTAGCTATGGACGCACTACACACTTCGGAGACACTTTCGTACAAATTATGAGTCTACTTTGGAAGTCTTCTAGCATCATCATTTGTGTACTTCATCCAGTTAAGGAGAGGTAGAAGGTACATAGGTCAATCATTTCTGTTGTTATGGATGACTGTATGTTCAGAATGCAGTTTTCATAGACTATGTGGTTGCAGATATGATGGTGAGGATTGTGGTGTCACCGCCAGACACCACACTTGCTAGCTGGTAGCTTTTAAACCGGCCGCGGTCCGCTAGTATACGACGGACCCGCGTGTCGCCACTGTCAGTAATTGCAGACCGAGCGCCACCACACGGCAGGTCTAGAGAGACGTACTAGCACTCTCACCAGTTGTAGAGCCGACGTTGCTAGCCATGGTTCACTGAGAATTACGCTCTCATTTGCCGAGACGAAAGTTAGCATAGCCTTCAGCTACATTTGCTACGACCTAGCAAGGCGCCGCATTCAATTGATATTGAGATTCTATTAATGTATCATCAAGAGCGATGTTCTACAAATGTGGATTAAAGTTAAGTATTCCAGAAGCTACGTACTTTTCTTTATAGGATTCATTACGTATCGTGTTTCAGACCTCACGCCAGCCTGCGTGAGTTTAAGCGCGTGCCTTTCGGCTTCCTCGCATTGTGTCTAGGCTGCCTTGTCTAGACACAACAAGGATATATCTACACACCGGTCAAAGAAGTATACAGTGATCGACTGCTAAGCTGTAACTTGAAACTGAAGGTCTAAGTGGTATCAGGATGAAAAGGATAAAGGTTATTGAATTAAAGTGGAAGACGATTTAGAAAACTCGCATTCCTGAGGACGACGGGTCAGTCCCGCATCCGGCAATCCTGATTTAGGTTTTTCGTGATTTCCCTAAATCGCTTCAAGCAAGAAGCCGGGGCGGTTCCTTTGACAGGGCACGGCCGATTTCCTTTCTGATCCTTCCCTAACGCAATGATACCGATGACCTCGCTGTTTGGTGTCTTCTCCCAAATCAAATCCAGTTTAGAAATAGGCCTACTGACTAGCGTGCCGTGATGACCTCAGTTAAAAAAGCGAAGAAAAAAATGGACCATGTTGTCGTGTATAAGGCAGTACTAAGACCATCGAGGGATTCCTATAGACCCATCGCAAATAACTTCGTCATACAGCTTGGGAAAAGGAAATAAAAATATTAAACGAAAAGAAAGCAATAGAAAATATGATGTGAGAAATATGGGTGAACTTAGGTTTACTTGCCTCCACCCTCCCACTCTCCCCTCCCCCGGCACCGCTCCCTTCTCTCAACCTCCCACTCGCAAACCACACACACACAACTGTATACCCACATGCTATGTGACTAGACGGACCGGAAACAGGCTGTCTTTTGTAACTCAGATAATGGCATCTTTATGTCGACATCACAGAAACACAATACGAAAGTTCACATGACATGATGCACACAAAAAAGAAGCAAACATAAAAGCGGAGCAAACTTGCTACTTAAGAATGCCATATAAAATTAGGAGAACGTGGGGAAACAAACATTGTGAAGATAGAGGCTACATTTCTCGTCGTGTAATGACGATTTATGACAGTGGTATCAGCACCCAGTTGGTTTGGAGCGGCGACATCATGTTGAAAGTATTGCGGCGGAAACACTGCACGACGGGTCGCAGGTGAAACAACGCGTCAAACGAGTGTGTACTGGCAGCTCTCCGGCCCTTTGGTAGGTGACAAAAGAGTCGAAGCGGACGTTAATTGCATAGCTCAGGACCTCGAGCGCTCATCGAAAAAAATGGAGCGCCATAAAACATGGCCCGTGCAAACGGCCAGTGGAACAAATAGCTGCCCGCTCGAACGAATTTATTGGGGCAGAAAAACGCCCCGCTTGCGGTATGGAGTTCAGCGAAAATTTCGACGCGAAATATGAAGCTGCGATTTAATATTCGTTTCACCGACAGCGACGACTTGCGGTCCGCTGCACTGAAAATTGGCAACAAAAGACCCCAGAAAAGGGGAAACGGGAAAAAGAAAAAGTATCACACCAGGAAAGAATTTTTGTACTGCAAAGGTGTTTGTGGTGCCTGCCAACGAGCCAACCATTCAGGCAGTTGACGCATTCCAGGTTCCTTGCTTTAGATTTCCTCACTCGGTATTGTGATGCACGTGTTCTTGCTAGAAGCGCTCTTCACCTCACACGTATCCTTTCCATGCACGCACGCACACACACATACACACACACACACACACACACACACACACACACACACACACGCACAAACATATGTATATTACAGATAAAAGTTCTCAACTACTGCGAATCACTAGTGTACGTAAAGTAGTGGTGTGCCGCAAAGAAAACTTTCAACTTAAATTTGAAACCTTGGGGTGTACTGCTGAATTTATTTCAATTCTTTAGGAAGTCTACTGAAAATGAAACCCGCTGAATAGTATACGACTTTGCGTACAGTGCTTAGGGACGAACACTATTACAGGATTGCAATCCGTTTTCCCGACTGATGGTCACAGAATGTATGTCAGTCCGTACCGATAAAAAAAACGCTCGATGTAATATATGTAGAAGAGTGACAGAGTCTGTACAAGTTTGTTCGTGTACGGTGGGTCTGGAATTGATTAGAGTTGAAATTCTTTGTGTCACATAGAACGACCGCCAGTGCACATAATTATTGTTCTTGTTTTTGTTACTATCAGGCCTTCCAGGATATGAAAGGACATGAACAGTGTCATTTGTTGAGGATCGTCCGGGTGAAGTACAAAGTATATACTCTTGTGAGACAGTGTTATCACCACCTGACAGAATTCGAAAAGGGCTTCAGTGTTGGTCTCCATTTGGCCAGCTGGTCGAAACGCGCAATGTCAAGATTTGTGGGAATCCGGATGTGACAGTGGCCCGACGTTATACTGTATTGAAACGTGTAGGCATTCATACTTGTCGTCAAAGTTCTGGTAGATCAAATTTGACCACCACAATGAAGGATCGCCGTATTGTGCAACAAGAAAACAGTAATCCCGTCACGGAAATCCTTTATCCTTGCATGTTAAGGCAACCACAAACGTAACTGCTTACTTGAAAAGCGTGATTGCGCTAATGTGCTAGAGCACGCATGCAGAAATTCCTGGGGCCACCACACTATTCAAGCTTGCCTGACAAGCATTAGTTTGTTTACCAGAAAACTTCGAGCTCAGACGACGATGTGCTGGCCTTGGGAAACTTCCTAAACTTCTTGCTTCCGTTACGAAAATGTAAGTTAAAACGTGATATGTGGAGTAAAGGATGGTTTAAGAAACGAAAACGTTATTCTCATACTGACTATTCGTGGTAGCCACACTATGAATATTATATCGCAGTACTGTTGGCTTCTCTTCTCTTTCTCCATGTGATATTGTATTTTTAATGCAATTTAACAGGAATGCAATTTAACAGGACCAAATAAAAATTGCATCAAACAAGATCGCTGACAAATGCTCACCCAACCTTCCCTATTCATGGTACACACCCTTGAACGCTTGTCAACGCATGCATAATCAAAATTCTATGAAACATAAAGGAGCATGTACAGTTCTGATGCTACCACAAAAAGTATTGAAACAGCTCAACAGAGGAAAGACCACTGGACCTGACTGGACACCAAATACATTACACACAGAGTATGCGAAAACATTTGCCCCTCTTCTATCAGCGATACACCGGAGATCTCTTGAGGAATGAAGTGTTGCATTTTTTTATTTATTTCTTTAGTCATCGGACTTTCGACTGGTTTGTGCGGAACGTCACGAATTCTTCTCCTGGATTGAAGAGTTTTGTCATGGCTGGCTCTACCAAGACTATCAGAGTTCTAATGGTTTGTTGTCTACTTCCGGGACCTTGTTTCGACTTAGGTCTTTCATGATCTGCCGAATTTTTCACGCAGTGTCCATCCCCCACTTCATCTTCATCTACGTCCTGTTCCATTTCCATAATACTGCCATCGAGTACGTTTCCCTTGTACAGACCCTCTATATACACCTTCCACCTTATGGTTTTCCTTTCTTTTCGTGGGACTGGTTTTCTATCTGAGTTCTTGATATTCGTACAGGTGGTTCTCTTTTCTCCAAACGTCTCTTTAATTTTCCTGTAGGCGGCATCTGTCTTAACCCTGGTTATATATGCTTCTATATCCTTTCATTTGTCCTCCAGCCACTCCAGCTTATTCATTCTGCACTTCCTGTCGATGTCATTTTTTCAACGTTTGTATTCACTTCACCTGCTTTACTTTCTGCATTTTTATATTTCCTTCTTTCATTGAGTGAATTCAATACCTCTTGTGTTACCCAAGGATTCCTACTAGCGTTAGTCTTTTCAACTATTTTATACACTGCTGTCTTTATTATTTCATCTCTCAAGCCTACCCATTCCTGTACAGTATTCCTTTCCCCTGTTACGGTCAATCACTCCCTAATGCTCCTTCTGAAACACTCAATAATCTCTGGTTCTCCCAGTTTATCCAGGTCACATCCCCTTAAATTCCTATCTTTTTGCAGTTTCTTCCGTTTTAATCTTGGGATCACAACCAAAAAATTGTGGTCAGAGTCCACATCTGCCACTGGAAATGTCTCGTAATTCAAAACCTGGTTTCTAAATATCTATCTTACCATTGAATAATCAATCTGGAACGTTGCAGTATCTCCAGGTCTCTTCCACGTATACAATCTTCTTTCATGATTCTTAAACCAAGTGTTAACTATGATTAAGTTATGCTCTGTGCAGAGTTCTACAAGGCAGCTTCCTCTTTCATTCACTACCCCCAGTCCGTATTCACCTACTACCTTTCCTTAACTTCCTTTTCCTACTACTGAATTTCAGTCTCCCCATGACTATCAAATTTCCGTCTCCCTTAACTATCTTAATAGTTTCATTTATTTCATCATACACTTCTTCAATCTCTTCAACATCTGCAGAGCTAGCTGGCATATAAACTTGTATCACTGTCGTAAGTGTGGGCTTACAGTGGCTTACAGTGGCTACAGTAATGCGTTCACTATGCTGTTCGTAGCTTATCCGCGTTCCTATTTTTTTATTCATTGGTAAACCTTCTCCTGCGTTACCCCTATTTGATTTTGTATTTATAACCCTGTATTCACCTGACCAGAAGTCCTGTTCCTCCTGCCACCAAACTTCACTAATTTCCACTATACATAATTTTAAACTATCCATTTTCCTTTTTAAATTTTCTGATCTATCTGTCCGATTAAGTGATCTGACATTCCACGCTCCGATCCATAGAACACCAGTTTTCTTTCTCCTTATAACGACGTCCTCCCGTTTAGTCACCACCCGGAGATCTCAATGTGCGACTGCTTTACATCCAGAATATTTTACCCAAGGGGACGCCATCATCATTTAACCATACAGTAAAGCTGCATGCCCTCGGGAAAAATTACTGTTGTAGCTTCCCCTTGCTTTCAGACGATCGCAGTAGCAGCTCAGCGATGCTATTTTGATTAATGTTACAAGGCTAGTTCAGCAAATCATCTAGACTGTTGTCCCTCTAACTACTGAAAAGGCTTTTCAGGAACCACACGTTTGTCTGGCTCTCAACAGGTGCCCATCCGTTGTGGTTGCACCTACGATGCAGCTATCTGTATCGCTGAGGCCCACAAGCCTCCCCACCAACGGTAAAATCCATGGTTCACAGAGGGAGCAAAATGTATGATATAGACGAAATAACCTCAGACTTCAAGAGGAATATGATAATTCCAGTTCCAAAAAAAGTAGGTGCTAACAGGTGTGAATATTACCGAAATATCAGTTTGGTAAGTCACGGTTGCAAAATAATAACATGATTTCTTCATAGAGGAATGGAAAAACTGGTAGAAACCGACGTTGGAGAAGATGAGTTTGGATTCCGTGGAAATAAAGAAACACGCGAGAGAATAATGACCCCACGACTTATCTTAGAAGATAGGTTAAGGAGAGGCAAACCTACGTTTATAGCATTTGTAGACTTAGAGAATCACGGATAAAATACAGAGAGCGAAAGGCGATGTTCAATTTGTGCAGAAACCAGATGGCAGTTAAAACAGTCGAGAGGCAATAAAGGGAAGAATTGGTTGAGAAGGGGGTGAGACAGGGCTGTAGCCTATTCCCGATGTTATCCAATATGTACATTGTGGAGGCAGTGAAGCAAACAAAAGAAAAATTGAGAGTACGAATTAAAATGCAGGGAGAAGAAATAAAAACCTTGAGGTCTGTAAGAGACAGCAAAGGACCTGGAAGAGCAGCTGAACGGAATGGATAGTGTCTTGAAAGGAGGATATAAGATGAACATCAACAAAAGCCAAACGAGGATAGTGGAATGTAGCTGAATAATTTGAGGTTTGATTAGGAAATGACACACTTAAAGTAGTAGATGAGTTTTCTATTTGGGTAGCAAAGTACCTGATGATAGTCTAAGTAGAGAGGATATAAAATGTTGACTGGCGACGGCAAGGGAAGCGTTTCTGAAGAAGAGAAAGTTGTTAACATCGCGTATAGATTTACGTGTCAGGAAGTATTTTCCGAAATTATTTGTATGGAGTGTATCCATGTATGTAAGTGAAGCATGGACGATAAACACTGTAGACAAGAATAGAATCGAAGGTTTTGAAATTTGGTGCTGCAGAAGAATGCTGAAGATTAGATGGATAGATCACATAGTTAGTGAGGAAGTACTGAACAGAGTTGGGGAGCAAAGGTTTTGTGGTACGACTTGACTAGAAGAAGGGATCAGTTGCTTGGACACGTTCTGAGGCACGAAGGGATCATCAATTTTATATTGGAGAGAAGCGTGGAAGGTAAAAATCGTAGACGAAGGCCAAGAGATGAATACACAATTTACTGGGAGATGAAAACGCTTGCACAGGACAGAGTTGCATGGAGAAGTGCATCAAACGAGTCTTTGAACTGAAAACAACAACAACAATAGCAAAACATCTCTCTCAGTCTTTTCCGTATGTTCCTTCTCTCGTCGATGCTGCGGAGAACTTCCTCATTCCTTACCTTACCAGTCTACCTAATTTCAACATTCTTCGGTAGCACCACTTCTCAAAGATTTCTATTCTCTACTGTTTTCTAACAGTCATGTCTCACATTCAATGCTGTGCTCCAAATGTAAATATTCCTAAAGAGTGGAGAAAAAGCACAGGTCATCTCCGTTTTCAAGAATGGGCTTTGAAAAGACGCACAAAACTGTAAGACAATGTCTCTGACGTCGATCTGATGCAGAATTTCACAACAATTTTTATGTCAGTGTGCTATGAAATTTCTGGAGACCGAGAAAGTGAAAGGTGGCTACACTGAGCCACAGCGCCAGAGATTGCGCCAGAGAGTATTGTTCCGCCGCCTCCACTGGCAGTGATTATTGCGACGTAGCGGCAAGCAGTTCTTGCCGAGAAGTTGTGGTGGACACTGCTTGTCGTGAAGTTGGAGTGAGATGTGGTAGTGGAGAGTCTTGTTCCATGTTTATGCAGTTATTTGATGGGAGAGATAGCAGATGTTATTCCAATGGAGATATTGTAATGATCTGAGTGCTTTTCGTCAATATATATGAAGGTAATACAACACTATGTTCTTTTATTCTTTCAGTGTCCTGAATAATGTGTCATTACAGGTTCAGTCAACAAAGCATCTGGCTTGTGTTCTTGTATTAGAGTGTAATTTTGGTTTTCTTGCACAATTATAGTATTTCTAATTTTCTTTTATCATGTCAGTATAATTGGTATTGAAAAATTCTTGTCTTGTTGAAGAAGAACCGTGCCAGATGTGCGTTGAGTCATACTACCACATACAGAACAGCTACACTTGTGCTTTGTTGGTTTCGTAGGTTTTATAGTTGCTGGGGACTTAATTAATTAATTGTATTAACTGAAATTTTCATTTCATTCTTTGTTGTTGTTTCATGCAGTCAGATTGCGTAATAATACTAGTCAGGGCCAGCCGTTTACGAGACTTGCGTAATCGGACACACAGCTACTAAAAAAATATCTGCAGTAATATTTTAATTAAGCCCCCATGCACGTGGCGACCGCTGCTTCGGACCGTCCCTTGGAATCTTCTGATTGTAAAAATAGTAGACCGTAGTATTGTTGTAGTAATTTTAGTTAGTAATTGTAGTCTATATTGCATGTGTAGATTTGGTAATTGGTATTCTTCTAATGGTATTTTTCAAAATTTATTTATTTTTTGTTGTCTTGTCTACGGGTTTGATAATTTAGTGCAATTATTTCAATTGTTCGTTAATCGTGTTTGAGGGAAGCATATCGTGTGAATGGTATTGTTGGTGATAACATTTTAAATTCTCCGTAATTTTCGTATTGTGACGAATTTTGTATGTTTTGCAAATTATTACGCGATCGATGAAAAAGGCGAAAATGATGGATAGTCAGAATGACGAAATTGTTGACATGGCGAACTCGCCAACACAGGACAACAGTATCATGAATAATGGAGTTGAAAACAATTTAATAAGTCGGGAAGACAGTCCGGAACCAGTTCAAGGTTTTTCTCAATCAGAAAATTCACAGAATACGAGAGTAACGATAGAAGATTCTGGAATAGTATCGAACACAGACAGCTTTACAGCCATGACGAAGGAAGCTGGTTTTGTGGGAAATGTTAGGGGCGAAAGGAATCTCGAACAAGTTAATATGGAGCAGTTGATGAGTGCAATATTAAATTTTCGATCTGAATTAAAAACACAGATGGGAACAAAGGAAACACGGTTAGACTTACTTGGATCACAGATGGGAACAATGGAAACACGGTTTGGATCAGAATTAAAAACAGAGATGGGAACTTTGGAAACACGGTTAGATTCACGAATAGGGACATGTTTCAAAAATATGAAAGATGAATTAAAGAAAGAAATCAGAGAAGAAGTACAACCGATTTTGAATTCTCACAATAATAGATTAATTGCAGTAGAGATTAGACAAAGGGAACAGGATAGAGAACAGGAGGAAAGAGATCGCGTGATAGTACAGATATTTTCAGAATTAAATTTACAATGTGCACACGATAAGGAAGAAATACTTGAAAGAATCGAGGAATCCGTACCAGATGACAGATTAAATAACCTAACACAACAGTGTGAACAGTTAACTACTAAATGTGACCATACCGAAACCCGAGTCGCGACACTTACGGAAGACGTAAATAAACAGAAAGAACAAATAGGTGACTTATCGGAAAGAGTGGAGGAGATTTCAGATAAATTGACAAATCTTAGTTTAAATGGGGACAGAGATTCAGATGATACAGCACCATTGCCATTTGCAGAAACCGAAGAGTACCAGAACATAAATAAGCATGTTGAAAATCAGGGAAAAATTAGTGAACGCGTTAAAAGGGAAGTTGAGGCATTACGAAAGCAAGTCAAGCAAATTGAAGGCGAAATCGTAGGAAAAGATAGCAGAAGAAATTTAGAATCACAGGTAGCAGAGGGGTTTGAAGAAAGTAATTTGTTTCGTGTACGGGATGCAACAAGAGAGCGCCAGGCGCGTGAATTTAACAATAATCGTCATTGTGACTGGAACAGACGCGGTAGGTCTTTGTCGCCACGAGGCGAAAACTTTGACTATAAACACTTTTTGACTGTTCGGAAATTTAAGATCTTCCGCAATTCTAAGAATGACATACATCCATGTGCATGGTTAGATCAATTTATGTACGCACTTCCACCAAATTGGCCACTAAGTCACAAACTGGAATTTATGTGTGGATATTTAGAAAACGAACCGGCGACGCGGATGCGGGCACTCATTAGAGATTGTAATAATCTGAATGATTTTTATCATGCATTTCTATCGGCATATTGGTCCGAAAACACGCAAGACAGAGTCAAACACAGTCTTATTATGCAGCGTAATTTCAAACAGTCTGAGTTCCGCACGCCAGCGGAATATCTTGAAGACATGATTCGAAAGAATCAGTTCCTTTCCAACCCTTATAGCCCGACGGAATTAATTCGCATTTGTTTAACTAAGCTGCCACAATCCAAAAGACAAATTGCTTTAGCCGGAAGATGTAAAGACGACATTGAGACTTTTAAGACTTTGTAGCAAGAACTTGAGTATGACAACGACGACGGAACTTCTTGTAACTTTTTCAATAACAGTAATTACAGTAGATTTTCACAGAAAAGGGATAGTGATCGGAACGGGCGTTATATGGGTAATGTTGAGAATGACAGACGTAACAGACAGGACAATAGATACCAGCCCTATGACAATAACAGACGTTCTAACAGAAATTACACAGACAATTATAATAACGGTAATTCGTACCGGAATGTTCAATCATACGGAAACAGTAATCGGTATTATCAAGACAGAAATTATTCAAACAGTAATAGAAATTCTTACTGCAGAAGTAATCAGGCTAGTAGATACAACAATAATTTCAGAAGTGACAGTCGAAATTATACAACAAGTAGTTATGCAGACAGACAGGAAAACAGAAATTTTATTAACAGACACAACCAAGAATTTGTATCTAACAGACAGGAGGGACCTAATTGGCATCCTCCACGTGACAGAACTTCAGAGAGACAAGTGCAAATCGTAGAAATGGATCCGCGAAATGACGCGAATAATCAAAGACGTGACGCAAACAATCGACAATGACTAGCAGCTTCGGCTTCTGGCAGCAATATAGACGGTTCAGAAAGTAATGACACTACGGCTTTACACTACGTACGCCTGGAAGACATGAGAGACATTTTGTTAAACGAAAAGGAAAATAATGTAGACGCATTTTTACATCCTGTTATTGAAGTATGTGTGGGTAAGAATAAGTTCACTGCAGTTTTAGATTCTGGGAGCCCGTTGAATGTCATTAGTGAATCAGTTTTTCGTATATGTGAAAGAACTATTGCCTGTCCTGTGTTACCTATTTCTAAAACTACAATTCGAGGAGCGATTTCTGGAAAAGGTGTAGAAGTTAAACAACAGACCAACCTAAATTTCAATTGTCAAGGATACGAATTTTCTGCTAATTTTATTATTGTTCCATTACTCAGTACACAAATTATATTAGGTATGGAGTTTCTTAACGCACATAAGGCAATTTTGAACTTTAAAGAAGGAAGCGTGAATTTGACTGTTGCCGGAATGCCGAAATGTTTGAAATTTTTCGAGTGTTTAACAAGATCTGAGTCAAATACAAAATGTTTAAGGTTTCTTACTTCTGATGTTTTCGTTGAGCATTATGACGACAGTATGTTTATTCATGACAATGACAATAGATACAGTGACGCGATGGATGATATAATTAATAGCGAAGAATTAATTAATGAAAAGGTTAAGAAAGCTGAAGTGCCAGATGACGTTGCAAGAGAAGAGCTGCACCACATTTTGACTTCACATGCTACAGTATTTAGTCATCACACAGGAACTATACAAGGCTTACAATATTTATTTAAAGTAAAAGAACACACACCATTTCGCGGGAAAACGTACGCTATTCCTTTGGCTTACAGAGACAAGGTTAAGAATGAACTTCAGTACATGTTAGATCAGGGCATTATTGAGCCTGCAGTCAGTCCTTATACTAGCCCATTACACGTTGTTCTTAAAAAGGATGGGTCAATTCGTTTGGTTCTGGATTCCAGACAGATAAATAATATCATCATTCCTGAAACTGACTGTCCACAAAATTTAGATGAACTTCTTCAACATTTTCATGGAATTAATGTTTTATCCACGATTGATATGCGCGCAAGTTTTTGGCAAATAGAACTCCACCCTGATTGTAGAAAATATACTGCCTTTTTAGCCTTTGGTAACTGTTACCAGTTTCGGAAATTACCGTTTGGACTTACTGTATCTTCAGCAGCATTCATTCGTAGCTTAAATGAAATTTTACCTGTTTATCTTCGTGACAATATTACTTCATATGTTGACGACATTCTTATTTCTAAACATTCTTGGAGTGAACACAACAAAATTTTGGATTCATTGTTACGTATCTTTGCAAGAGTTGGCGTTACTGTGAACTTGGAGAAATCTGAATTTGGTCGTTCACAGGTGAAATTTCTCGGTCACATTATTTCTACAGAAGGTATTCTTCCTGATCCAGAAAAACTTGACGCTATTCGTAATTATGCTGTTCCTACCACAAAACGTGATGTTCGTAGTTTCCTTGGTGTCTGTAATTTTCTTAGACGCTTTGTTAGATTGGACAATTTGGCCACACCTCGTTTATGTGATCTGGAAAGAAATCTAATTGGTGTTGGGATGAGGAAGCTCAGTCAGAATTTGAACAACTTCGTGATGCTTTAGTTGCTGCTCCACTTCTTTCACATCCAGATTTATCCAAAGATTTTTGTTTGGCGACGGACTCATCATACAAAGGCCTAGGTGCACATTTATTTCAAGAGATAGAGGAAAACGGCGTTGTAGTACAAAAGACTATTGCATTTGGAAGTCGTGTTCTCTCTAAATCAGAAAAGAATTATTCGATTACGGAACTTGAAGCTTTGGCGGTTGTTTGGGCTTTTACAAAATTTCGCACATTTTTGTTTGGCAGACATACTAAGGTTTACACCGATCATCGAGCTCTGGAATTTCTTATGTCGACAAAATTAACTCTTGGCAGATTGTCACGAGGGGCGTTGTACCTACAGGAATTTGATTTTAGTATTGTTTACATACAGGGTTCTTCAAATATTGTTGCTGATGCTTTATCACGTGCACCTGTGGGTTTGAAACAAAGTGCTGAAGAGGACTGCAAGGAAAACAATTATTGTTTGATGTATATTCAAGGTGTTGCGTTTGAGAACTTTATTTCGTCTTCGCTCCAGGACATCGCTAAGGAGCAAAATAAGGATCCAATCTGGAAGGGCATTAAGGAGAAGTGGAGGAGAAAGGAAAGCGTAGCGATTAGGCAGCATTATTTAATTCGCAATGACAATCTTTTTAAACGAAAATCGGTCGACAACTCTGTTTGGTTAGTTTGTATTCCTGATGAGTGGGTTACTAAGCTGATTTGGTATACACATTTCAGTTATGCACACTTTGGTCCCAGAAAATGCTTTCATAAATTACGAGAAAATTGCTACTTCAATAATATGGAAAAACGTATTCGATCTGTACTGGCCAAATGCAAATTATGTCAAAAGGCTAAGCCACCAACAGTTTCTCACAGAGCACCGTTGTTTCCTATCATTCCAGCGAAATTAAAGGAGATGGCTGCAGTTGATTTGTTCGGTCCAGTGGTTCGTTCTACTAATGGTTTTGCGTACATTTTCGTAGCAGTGGAGTTGACATCAAAATATGTGTGTTTTACACCTTTACGCAAAGCAACAGCTCGTTCAGTATCCAATGCTTTCATTAACCATTTTCTTAAGGAAGTGGGTCATGTTGATAAGGTTATATCAGATAATGGATCACAGTTTCGTTCTAAAATTTGGCTTCGTACTCTACAGCGTCGTAAAATTAAACCAATTTTCATTTCACTTTTTCACCCCCAATCTAACGCTTCAGAGAGATGGATGAAGGAAATCAATAAATTATGTCGTCTTTATTGTCATCAGAATCACAGAACGTGGGATCAGTATCTTCATATTTTTCAAAACATTCTGAATGAACTCCCTAATGATTCAACTTCTTTACCGCCTTTACTGATATTAAAAAACAAAGCACCGACAAATCGCATTTCTGAAATCGTTCCTTTTCCGCCTACACGGAAACTGCGGCATTCTGAAATTGTCAACCTGGCTCTACGAAATATTACATCTGCGGCTGCTAGAAGAGAGAAATCAGCTAAGCGTCCTGGTCGTTTAAAAATCTTGTCAGTTGGTCAGAAAGTGTTAATTAAGTCTCATCGTTTGTCTCACATAGGAAAAGGCTTGTGTCGCAAATTTTTTCTGCTTTATAACGGCCCATATAGAATTCGCAAAATTATTCATGATAACACTGTTGAAGTAGAAACTCTTAAATGACGACGCTCTAAGGGAATACATCATATATCTAACGTTAAAATTTTTGTGGAATGACATACTTTTGCGAAACCAACAGTTTACGTAAACATGCAGAGAATACAAGGATACCGCGCTGTGTTTTGGCGGCGCGGCGGCACATACTCAAAGCAACAGTGAAGTCTGCGCGCCGCACAAGGCAGTCGTTGACCGCAAACAATTGCTTTCTACGTCACGCGCCTACAGCTGATCGAGCGCTCAGTGCGAATGCACTGACAGCCGTAAACAAATACACAGTCTAACTTCTCCGATTAAATTCGGTATAAAGCTATAGTGACTTGATGAATTATGTTATTAACATTCAGTATTTTTCAGGATACGGTTCTATAAAATATTTAAGAACTTCAGGTAAATTCTGTGCGTGTCCGACGTTAAGACGACTTTCTATCGAGAAAATTTCTGGAAAAATGTCATTTCGAAGAAGAAAGTAATAAACTAAAAAGGTAATTATTAATTAAGTTTATTTTTCAGGTAACATATTTCCACTTAGGTACGTACTTTAGACGTAATTTGCTGCTCGCGATTACGTGATTCATACTTTGTGCTAAATTTCATGTTCTATGAATTTACTTGTGAAGCGACGTGCTTGCGCACGTTAACTGATTTTGACAATGATTATTAATGAACTGAGTTCTAACTTGTGTATACTATGCATCGCTTGGCTGCTATGCTTTTTCACTGATGTCATATTTTTTAATTATGTGCCTGCTGTGCTTATTTATTTAAATTATAATCGTCACCTGATTAATTGTGCTGACTGTGATTATGTATGTTATACTTTGTGATTTATCTGCTTGCGCCTTCATGTTTACTTATTAAGATGACATATGAACATTTATTTGCTTATGCTGATATGATGCTAATGACCTGTTTAGTATGTAAGATATATGTTTACTGCTATGCGTATGGATTGCATATTTATACATGTCTGCTTGTTGTCATAACTATTCTTTAATTTGGTATATAGAAATGCTGATATACTGTGTATGAACATAGAGTTTAGGTTACACTATAGCATAGGTTACAGATTGTTCGCTTGGCAGAGCCTCGTTGTAAGAATTGTGCTGCATCCACTTGTTGACATTCTGTTCTCTACTGGTATATTTACTCGCTATTGCTTGTTTTGCTTACGCTAAGTGCCTTATATTTTTAAGATAAGAAGATGAACTGCTATAATTCGACGAACAACATTAGTACAAGAAACTTCATAGAAGTCACATGAGCTGGAGGTTTTATGGAAGCTGTATAAATGTATGCTAATAGGAAGGAAGCTAACGACATGACATACCAAAACTAGGTTTAGACCATTGACAGTTATTACACTGCATTTTTTGTGAGCAACTGAAATAGGAAGTGACACTTGACACAAGAAATACTCCACATGTTTGCTTCTGTTTGCCATAATTCTTGAAGTGGTGTACACACTGTGAAATATTATGATCATTCACACTCCGTAATCGTACTTAATTACTGAGAGCTATTCGAACTAAGTCTGTTAGAGGTCATGTATGCATTTCTTTGTTTATAATTCATAATGAGTAGAAGATTTTGGCTCAGATGGATTACACAGAGGTTGTGTGTTGACAATGTGCCTTCGGATTGTATGGGATGTGGCGGTTTGCATTAGGATTTTATCTGTACTTGTTCGAGGAGACTGACTAGAGGAAAGAGTTGTTATGGAAGTGAAATGATATTGGTAATAAGGTTTATATGTATTAAGGTTTATATGTATCGACTTATTGAAGAGGTACTATTGAGGTATTATTGAGATTATGATATTGATGATAAGATTTATATGTATCGACATAAGAGGCATTATTGATGTGATGCTAATGATTATTGGAGTTTTGGTGGATAAGAGGTAAAGTAAGTGAGGAGCATATTTTTTTTTGTTGGTCTATATGGAACAAGGAGGATGAAGATGGCAGATTAGAACACTCAAGTAGAAAGAAGATTGTCTACACACACATTTTGTTAAATCACTAAGCAGTATGTACTTTTTTTTTTGGAGAGAGGAAGTATTGCATATCTTGGCACACTGACAGTTGTTCAGCAACCGTACATTTTGATCTGGCTTGGCAAACATTGGTCTTGACATGATGACTATGACGTTGACTTAACTATTATTGACTGTTATACATTGCTGCCACTACCACTTGATACACATGATGAACATCAAATTTTGACAGAATTGCAATTACACAGTTAACACTATTCAATTACACAGTAGTACTTAATGTGGATGAAAGATGAGTGAGTGTGTTTTGTGTGTTTTCCTTTCCTAATCCTACCCACCTATCTCCTAAATATTATTTTATTTGTTTGTAGTGGCTTGCACTGACACCCATAAATATTATAGGTTTACTGATGTTTGTGTATTTGTAATAGTTAATATGACAATTATCTGACATCCTTTGTGTATTTGTTATGATTTGTATGTTTAGTGTAAAAGCATTTCTATGTGTATTCAAACTATTGTACATGCTTGAACTGTCTGAGTAGTGATGGTGAATATTATGAACTGTTACCTGCACTTTTCAACATGATGTGTGACACTTAGAAATGTTTAATTTCTGCTGATGAACTGTGTGATCAGTGATAGTAAATATTATGGACTGTTACTTGTACTTTTTCTACATGATTGGTGCCACTAGGACATGTTTAATTTCTGCTGATGAACAGTGTGATCAGTGATGGTGAATATTATGAACTGTCACCTGCACTTTTCAACATGATGTGTGACACTTAGAAATGTTTAATTTCTGCTGATGAACTGTGTGATCAGTGATAGTAAATATTATGGACTGTTATTTGTACTTTTTCTACATGATTGGTGCCACTAGGGCATGTTTAATTTCTGCTGATGAACAGTGTGATCAGTGATAGTGAATATTATGGACTGCTGTCTGCACCTACTCAACATTGCTGGATGCCATTGATGGACTGCTTCTACTGAAATGATGTCACCTGATGCTGTCTACACCTACTCAACAATGCTGGGTGCCACTGATGGACTGCTTTTACTGAAATGATGTCACCTGATGCTGTCTGCACCTGTTCCACAATGCTGGGTGTCATTGATGGACTGCTTCTACTGAAATGATGTCACCTGTTGGAGTCTGCACCTACTCCACAATGCTGTGTGCCATTGATGGACTGCTTCTACTGAAATGATGTCACCTGATGGTGTCTGCACCTACTCCACACTGCTGGGTGCCACTGATGGACTGCTTCTACTGAAATGATATCACCTGATGGTGTCTGCACCTACTCGACATTGCTGGGTGCCACTGATGGACTGCTTCTACTGAGATGATGTCACTTGTTGCTGTAGCACCTATTCAACATTGCTGGGTGCTACTGCTGGAACTGTCAACTACTTGTTTCTTGAACTATGGAAAGGATTTATGTGAAAATTTGTATAAACTGATTTTTTGTGAATTACTGTTTGTGAAAAGTTATGAGACTCTTACCTGTACATATTCGTCATTGCTGACGCTATTGATTGAACTGTTTAACCACATGATATTTGTGTAAACTATTATGTAAAGTCATATGTATGAAAAAATTTGTATTCCATACTGTATTTTATGTATTAGGCTATTGTAAGGTCAGTGCAAAGCCAAAATTTTATCTAGTTATACGATATTTACGTATTAATATTATCTTTTATTTTTGTCTGTATTTTTTTTTTGACGAATTTGCTGGTATTTTCACCACCAATGCTGGCAAAAATACCATCAAATTCTAGCCCGTGGTAGAGGTGCATATGAAAGGTGGCTACACTGAGCCACAGCGCCAGAGATCGCGCCAGAGAGTATTGTTCCGCCGCCTCCACTGGCAGTGATTATTGAGACGTAGCGGCAAGCAGTTCTTGCCGAGAAGTTGTGGTGGACACTGCTTGTCGTGAAGTTGGAGTGAGATGTGGTAGTGGAGAGTCTTGTTCCATGTTTATGCAGTTATTTGATGGGAGAGATAGCAGATGTTATTCCAATGGAGATATTGTAATGATCTGAGTGCTTTTCGTCAATATATATGAAGGTAATACAACACTATGCTCTTTTATTCTTTCAGTGTCCTGAATAATGTGTCATTACAGGTTCAGTCAACAAAGCATCTGGCTTGTGTTCTTGTATTAGAGTGTAATTTTGGTTTTCTTGCACAATTATAGTATTTCTAATTTTCTTTTATCACGTCAGTATAATTGGTATTGAAAAATTCATGTCTTGTTGAAGAAGAACCGTGCCAGATGTGCGTTGAGTCATACTACCACATACAGAACAGCTACACTTGTGCTTTGTTGGTTTCGTAGGTTTTATAGTTGCTGGGGACTTAATTAATTAATTGTATTAACTGAAATTTTCATTTCATTCTTTGTTGTTGTTTCATGCAGTCAGATTGCGTAATAATACTAGTCAGGGCCAGCCGTTTACGAGACTTGCGTAATCGGACACACAGCTACTAAAAAAATATCTGCAGTAATATTTTAATTAAGCCCCCATGCAAAAGTCCTCATTAGGAATCAACATTGGTTCTGAAAATAGTGATTGTGTGAAAGCCAGCTTGCTCTGTTCGTCCACGACACACATAAAGCAGTAAATGCAGGCACCCAGGCAGATACTAAGCTCCTTGACTTCTGAAAACATAGTTCCGTGCTGCCGCTTGATGAAGAAAGCGCGAACGTATGGAATGTCGTACCAACTTTGTGACTTCCGTGAAATGTATTCGCAGTCACGAATACGAATAACTGTCAGTTGTATAACGGAATGGCGAGAATGTAACTTTGTGTCGGAATGGATCTCGAACTCGGTCTTCCCGTTTTACCCGAGCGGTCTCCTTAACCACTTTGGCTATCCGTGCACGACTCACGACCAGACCCAAACATCCAAATGTGATCGTTTTAGCGCCACAAACTCTATCCGTACACACATCATATAATTCTCATACATGGGAGGATATTTTCACTGTAGGTCGAGCCTGGTATCGGAAAATGAATACCATATATTGCAGTGCCATTGTTATTAAGGAGAACGACGTAACGCTCCTTTGGACATGAATGCATCTAACAGATCCTCAGTTTTCTTTTCCATTCTTCCGTACATCATTCTTGTCAGCAACTAGAAGGCATGAGCTGTTAAGCTGATTGTGCAATGATTTTCCCACTTGTCGGCTCTTTCTACCTTCAGTAATGAGCGGATGGCGTTTTACCGGTACATCGCCAGTCTCATAATTCCACACACCAACGTGAATAGTTGCTCTGTTACCAATTCCCCCAATTATTTTAGAAATAGCGATGGAATATTATCGATCACTTCTGTCTTTTTCATCTTAAGTCGTCCAAAGCCCTTTTAAATTCTGACTCTAACATTGAATTCCCTTTCTCTTCCCTGTCGACTATTGTTTCTTCTTCTGTTACCTCATAAGACAAGTTCTCCCCCTCATTGAGACCCACGATGTACTCTTTCCATCATCCCGCTGTCTCTCGAATTCCTATTCTACTATTAGTGTTACCACACGTGCCATTAATTTTACCGAAGGTTGTTTTGACTTTTCTATTTGCTAGGTCAGTCCTACCGATAGTCAAGTCCTTTTCGATTGCTTTACATTCTTCACGAAGCCACTTCGCCTTATCTTCCGTGCACAACCTATTTATTTTATTCGTGATCCGTTTTCTGTATCCCTCAGTTTCTCTGAACAAGAATAATACACAGAAGAACGGAAAAGAAAATTGAGGATGTGCTAGATGTCGATCAGTTTGGCTTTAGAAAAGGTAAAGGCACGATAGTGGAAATACTGGCATCGCGGTTGATAATGGAAGCAAGACTAAAGAAAAATCAAGACACATTCGTCGGATCTGTCTCCCTGGAAGAAGCGCTCGACAGTGTAAAATGTGCAAGATGTTCGAAATTCTGAGAAAGAAACAGGGAAGCTATAGGAAGAGACATGTAATATGTATATACATGTGCTGTAGGAAGAGACATGTAAAAGAGTCAAGAGAGAATAATAAGAGTGGACGACAAAGAACCAAGTGCCCGCATAACAAGGCGTCAGAGAGGGATGTAAGCTTTCGCCCCTACTGTTCATTCTGTACATGGAAGAAGCAATGATGGAAACAAATGAAAGGTTCAGTAGTGGAATTAAAATTCAGGGTGAATAAGATATGACTGATAAGATTCGCTAACGACATTTCTATCCTGAGTGAAAGTGAAGAAAATTACAATAGATGTTGAATGGAATAAACAGACTAATGAGTACAGAATGAGGATTGAGGGTAAATCGAAGAAAGACGAAAGAAATGACAAGTACCAGAAATGAGACCAGCGAGAAACTTAACGTCAGGATTGATGGTCACGAAGTAGACGAAGTTAAGGAATTCTGCTACCTTGGCAGTAAAACAACCAATGACGAACAGAGTAAGGAGGGCATCAAAAGCTGACTAACAATGGCAAAAAGGGTATTCCTGGCCAAGAGAAGTAACAAACATAGGCCCTAATTTGCGGAAGAAATTTCTGGAAATGTACGTCTGGAGTACAGCAGTGAAACACGGACTGTGGGAAAACCAGAACAGAAGAGAATCGAAGCATTTGAGATGTGATGCTACAGACGAATGTTGAAAATTAGGTGGACTGATAAGGTAAGGAATGAGGAGGTTCTGCACTGAATCAGAAATTAATATGAGGAAAACACTGACAAGAAGAAGCGTTAGGTTGATAGGACATCTGTTACGACATGAGGGAATGACTTCCATGGTACTAGACGGAGCTGTAGAGGGCAAAAGCTATAGAGGGGGACAGAGATTGTAATACATCCAGCAGATAATTGAGGGCATAGGTTACGAGCGCTACTCTGAGATGAAGAGGTTGGCACAGGCCAGGAAATCGTAGTGGGCCACAGCAAAACATTCAAGGCACATACACACAAACTAAAAGCGGATTCAGTGAAACTAGATGAAGAAGCAGTAGTGTCTTAGCTCAGTACGGTACTCGAAGCATTTAGTTCAGGAAGGAGAATGTAGAAGAACTGTCTTAGGTTTAGAAGTATAATTGACAATAGACTGCACAGATAGGTACATTCATAGAACCATTGATTGTGGTTGGGACACTCGATGGTAAACAGTAACTCTAAAGAGACTTTAAACAGAGACTACAACATAATAGGTCTAAACGAAGCATAGGGATATAGATAGGAAAATACTGAATGAATAAACGTTTGGTCGTCTAAAGGTAGTGGGAGCAGTCTTAAACGACTGCCATATCAGGGTATCTCTCAGAAAACCCAAAGACGTTGTGACTATATGATCCTTGATCACCATTTCTTGTAGCATCTTAGGTAATAGACTGAGCTCATTGGTAATGAGGTATCTCGAACGGATTGATCTCCTCAACGCCAGCCTGCATGAATCACGGACAGTTTGTAATTTCCTCGCTTGACATCCTGGAAGCCATCGATCAATATAGCCATAAAAACGCAGTATTAACTGATTTCCAAAACAAATATTTAATTCAGTATCACACCTACGCTTATAATCGAAATCATGATAGCGTGAGGAATCAAACAAATTCTGTGACTGATGAAAGGATTCCTTATTAGTAGAATTACAGTATGTAACCTGGGACGGAGAGTCATCAACAAAATCCGTGGGAGTAACTTCAGGTGTGCCCCAGGGGAAGCGTGTAGTACCACTGCTGTTCATATTGAATATTAAGGCCTTTTTCAGACAATACTGACGCTGACCTTCGACTCTTCGCAGATGATAAAGTGATCTGCAATGAAGTACTACCAAAACAATGTTGCACAAATATTCAGTCAGATTTCGATATGATTTCAAAGTCGCGTAAAATTTGGAAACTTAATTTAAATGTTCAGAGATGTAAACTTTACATTTCTTAACACTAAGACATGTAGCATCTTACAACAACAATATTAACGAGTCATAACTGGAATCGGTAAATTCGTACAAAACCTGGACGTAACAAGCTGTATGGATGTGAAATGGAACGATAACAAAGTTTCAGTCTTAGATAAAGCGAAGTGTTCGAGAATATTTCTCTACAGTGTGGCACTCATACCAAATAGTACTAAGAAGTGTGTATTGAGCATATACAGGGAAGGGCAGCATGAATGGTCAGAGGTCTGTGTAGTGCAAGACTTTGTCACGGAGATGTTGTAGAAACTGAACCGGCAGCCATTTTAAGATATTGTAAACTCTACCGAGAAAGCCTACTTACAAAGTTTCTAGAACTAGCTTCAGTAATGAATACAAGGATGTACTGAAAACCGGTACATATCACTCTCGTAGGTAACGCAAGGACAGGCATAGATTAATCTCAGTGCTCACAGAACCGTTTGAACAGTCATCTCCCAGCGCTTCGTATTGAACAGAACGAAAAAGAAAGCTCTAATAATTGGTTCAACAGGAAGTACCCTCTGCGATGCACTTCACAAAGGCTTTCTGAGGATGCATTTAGATGTATAAGAGGAATTTATGAATCTTACAAGCATCGTCGCAAAATGGGTCACAAGTGCACAAAAAAGAAGAGCAGAAATATAAAGCAAGCTTTCTTTGACATAAAAAAAGCCTATTTTTCTCCGCAGGCGAAGGAAGATTATATGAAACAGGAGGAATACAGCCTGTGCAGTAGAACAAAGGAATACGAAATAAGCTGCTTCTCGTGCTCCCTTTCAGCGCACTAACAAGCTTCTGTCTCATTTGTGTTACTAAAGAATCCGTCGTGGTTCCTACAAAATAGTTTCGGTCGCTGCGGCCAACATAGTTTCTTCTCGAAGACAAATGCCGGCCTGCCTTTCACGGGGCCGTTTTCGCTCTCGTTGTTGCTTTTCCCAGCCTGGCTGCAGGCGAGCAATTTCTCTGCATCACGCCTAAACCAATTTTCAACGTCGTTTCCCTTCATTATCCGTCCGACAGTACTTCTGCCAATGGACGAGTGTCTTGCGGTGTACCTAGTTCTCTTGCCGAATCCAGCCTTCCTAACCGTATTAACCGTCTTTCAATGTCTTAACCATAGAACATAGTGTAGTGCCACAAAATGTGGACTACAGTACATTCATATTGTTCCCGTTTCAGAAACATTTATTAATTAGGACAAATGATATGTCTTTTGTGCTTCTATTAATTTCTGTAAACCGTAAGAATAGATTTCCTCTTTCTTGTCCTTGTGTTTTATGTCCGTCAGCTGAACTGAGGCAAAGCGAAATCAATCCTGCGTGAATCGAAGACTGTCCGTGCAGCTGGCGGTTACAAGAATGACCCATGCGAATCTTCTATTACAAAGGTATCAATATTTGACTGATAGTCTGCTTCCGGAACATCACACACATCCATGCCCGAGGCAGGATTCGAGCCTGCCACCGTAGCGGTCGAGCGGTTCTAGACTATAGCGCCTAAACCCGCTCGGCCACACCGGCCGGCCTGTTCCTGTAAATATAGGTTCACATACAGCTGGAAACAGTTTATTTGTCACGTATCATTTACTTTAGCTACGACTTCCCATTACATAAAATTATTTCTGCTAGTGGATCGACACTTACTGACCACAGTAATGGTCAACCTTACAAATTTTTTATGCAAATGTGAAATTAGATTACTCTTCCTGTATTGAAAATGAATTGGTGTTGAGTTGGTTTAGATCTGGGGTGATAACCTGATTCTGTTCATCTATCGGCTACTTGGGCGAATAGACACAAAAAGGTACCAGAAACTTTGAGATAATTGTATGGTGGATCTACATTCCATATTGCATGAGGAAATGCCTCATTTCTTCCATTTTTTCAAATATACTGTGTGCTGATTTATGTGATCATACAGTGATGAATCAATCACCTCGTTATTTTTGTGATTAGTCTGAAAAACCACAAAAACAGAATATTGCAAGTCAAATTCTACAGAGATGTAGCTATTTATGATACTCAAAATAATTCTTCCCACATAATCCCGCCACTTCCATAGTTTGTAACTCATAGGAATATATTGAAAATTCTGGATCTTTCTGTATAATTACTTATCATTCAAGTTTAACATTATACTCATACTTAACAATGGGCTCTCTAATTTCCATAGAATCTACTATAACTTTAACCTCTTTTTGAAAAGAATTTTTTATTTCAACATCACCATCGTAATCAGGACATCTTAGAATAAAATCTCCAGCACTTGAAGACCATGTAAAAATTACATTAAGATCACCTTCCTACATGATTTCATTACAATCCTTAAGACATCCGCAACAATAAATATCAGGAAAATTAATGTTTAAAAATTTCAAACTATCCACTATATTTCTATGCAGACAATCTGTATGGCTACGCTAGGACTAAATATTTACCACATGGTAAATGTGAATGGGATTATCCAGATTGTATCGAGTCTAAGAAAAAAGTGAGGTGCCAGACACTTCTCAAGTTGGATACACATATGAAGTAGATCTAGAATATCTGAAGAATTGCATACTTTGCTAAAGATTTACCATTAGCTCCAAAGATTACGGCTGTGCCAGGAACTAAAGAAAGAAATCTGTTGACAACACAATATGACAAACACAATTACGTTTTTCACTACAAAAATCTTAAACAGCATCTCTATCTTAGAAAGATGGTAATAAAAATACATAGTCTTAAAAATTAATCTTATTGGTGGAAGGAATACACAGACTTGAAAATTGAAATGAGAATTAAAGTGAAGAATGATTTTGAGAAAGATTTCTACAAACTGATGGATATGTGTGTGGTAAGACAATGGAGAGTGGATACACCATAAGTTTCCAATGTAGATAAATGTGATGAACCTGTAGCAAAACCAAACTTCAATGTGAGAACACTCTTCAATGGAAATCTTGATCCTGCCCATATGCCAAAGACAAAAATCACATTCAGAAAACCTAAGTGTATTGGCATAGGTATTTTTGAATTATCTAAAGAATTGATGCATTGCTGTAGAGCGATGAAACTAAAATATGGAGAAAATATTGACTTGTGCTATCAAGATACTGATTGCTATACACATAATATACACACAAAATTGTTTGTGAAGACATGAAGATGATGATTGACACTTTGATGCAAGTGACTACCCAACTGAGAATATCTACAATGTACCACAAGTAAAGAAGAAAGTTTTAGACAAGATAAAAGATGAATGTAATGGGAAACTAGTGGAAGAGTTTTGTGGTTTAAGAGCAAAAATTTAAGCTTACAGGTTTCATGGAAAGGAAGAGAAAAAACCAAATGAAGACATGAAGTGTGTTGTTAAAAATGAAATACGCCTAGAATACTATAAAAATTGATTTCTCAACAATACAGAACATTGTAGAAATGCAAATTTGATATGATGCATTAAGCATAAAATTTATACAGTTGAGGTAAATAAAAAACACTGAGTCCACATGATGATAAAAGGTGCATTTTGGATAATAAAATAGATACATTACCATAAGGGCATTTCCTAGTCAAATGTTTTTCATCTTCACTGTATTCTTCATCATCACTGTATCCTGAAATCTTTTCTTCTTTAAAAAAATGAAGAATATAATTCACAATTATCAAATATATTCTTTATGGTGTCTTCAACTATATAAAGTTATGTAGGTTTTCGGTCGTTGTCCATTTATACAGAAAAATATTTACATTGTGTGGCATGCCACACTGGACGATTTTATATTTCATTCTTAAATGTTTTTTTCTAAATAAATGAACGTACTAGTGAAGAATCTCAGGTAGCACCAGAACCTCTAATGTGTTTAAAAACATTAGCTATAGATAAATATTTTATATGACATTATCGGTTGTAAATACTTGAACACTAGGTATACAGAGATATTTTGCATGAAGATTAATAACGAGTTTACAGATATTTTTTGAGGCAGATACCTAAACCTAATACATAACAGGAATTATCAGTTTTTTGAATACGTATTAAACTGAGATACAAACGAATGAAGAAGTTCAGAAATAATGATAGTGATACTGAATTTCTAGTTTAAGAATTTTGTAATATTTGAATGAACTTAAGGCAGTGTACATAGTTTATGGCAAAAAATTATTGAAGAACGTCATAGAGGTATACACGAATAAGATGGACATCGTAATATATGTAAAGGATGTTGTATGGGATACCAGGAAATAAGAGTAACGTGTGGGTACCGTAGAAATTTAGCCAAGTGTATACAAACAACATGAAAAGACATCAGTTCACAATAGTTTCATGATTATTACCGTCGTTTACGTCTCTTTACATCCTGTCTGTGAATTTCTTTGAGTATATGTATATACGAGGTTGGTATCTGTTCTTTCTGACATGTCCGAAGGAACAGATAACGTCGGTGACCATGCAGCTCGTTAGAATGAAATTACAATGAAATGAATACTCCTAGCTGCATAAATGCGTTGATATACGTCAATGGGGACAGTTGAAAATGTGTGCCCCGACCAGGACTCGAACCTGGGATCTCCTGCTTACATGGCAGACGCTCTATCTATCTATCTATCCGAACCATCGAGGACACAGAGGATACTGCGACTGCAGGGACTTATCTGTGGCACGCCTCCCATGAGGCCCACATTCCCAACTTATTATCCTGCACTATATTGATAGTGCCCCTGCCCATTATACTCATTACTCGCGGCTTTTTGCCGATTCCCGTAAGAGTTCGGGCACTGTTTGTGCATCCGCACATAAGAGGATGGTCAAACGGCCGGTGAGGCTCCGAAAAAACAGTTACCATCGGTGACCACGCAGGAGCATTATTAATATAGTGCGGGACAGTAAGTTGAGAAAGTTGGTCTCACAGGAGGCGTGCCAGAGATAAGTCCCTGCAGTCGCACTATCCTCTGTGTCCCCGGTGGCTCAAATGGATAGAGCGTCTGCCATGTAAGAAGGAGATTCCGAGTTCGAGTCCAAGTCAGGGCACACAGTTTCAACTGTCTCCGTCGACGTATATCAACGCCTGTATGCAGCTAGGGGTATTCATTTCATTGTAATTTCTTTGAGGATGTGAAGAATGGTGATTCTATATATTTTCCTTCTAAAAGTAGGTACAAAAATGTGAAATAATGAGGAAATCCAAGGAAATTCATGGTTTTACCCCTCGTTTACATGCGTGATACTAAGAAACAATATAGTAGAATAATTATTTGTGTACTGGTAAATTTTTCCAAAAGTGCTGAAAAAGTCGTCAAATTCCGAGATATATTTGAGAAGCTTACGATTTTTGGTGATTAGGGAAACTGGGCCAGTACATATGTAATTGTTCTATTCTGTGTGCAAAAATGTTCAAGAAATGTTAGGAGCAGAGCTTTAGCAACTAAGCAACATCATAGTAGTAGGGCATTTCTATGGTGCTCACTGTGAATGCCTCTAATGTACTTATACAACATAAGCAAACTCATAACCGTTTGTAGATTTATTGTTTGAAAAGTTCCATAGCTCAGTTTCAGTCTCTTGTCCTTCACAGGCGCTGGCCTCTGTGGCTGAGTGGTTCTAGGCGCTTCAGTCCGGAACCGCACTGCTGCGGTCGGAGGTTGGAGTCCTGCCTCGGGCATGTATGTGTGTCATATCCTTAGGTTAGTTAGGTTTAAGTAGTTCTAAGACTAGGGGACTGATCACCTCAGATGTTAAGTTCCTTAGTGCTTAGAGGCATTTCTACCACTTGAACGTTGACAGACAGACAAGAAGAAAGATCGACGAGAGCATTGTTTGAGTTAGTAAGATCATTCTGAATTTCGGTCAGTCCATGAAAGTACTTCCCACTTTACCGCAGAGTATCTTCCATTCACGTAATGGCCACTGGAAGAATAACTGCTGGGCTGAATCTGCTCGTGTTGTAAGTGTAATGTTGTGTGCAGTATACTTGTGGAAACAATACCTAGCGGTGTCAGAGGTGCTCGAATCTTTGTAAACAGGAGTTATCTTTTTTGTTGCCATTTATCTTCAAGGGCCTGCAAGCTTGTGTTTTTGAGAATTTTCGTGACGCCCTTTCATTGGTTAAATTAAACTTCGATCAATAGTGCTGCGCTTCTTTGTTTCATATGCAGTGTCATTGCTATTTGGCATGTGTCACACGAGAGTTCTCTAGGGACTCTCATATGTAGACTGACTGAATTTCCCCAATGTCCTAACAGTGAAGCGATGTCTATCACCAGCTTTACCTAGACTGTACCCCTATGGTCTCTGATTTTATACCCCTACAAACTGCTACATTGAGGAATGTCGACTATGACTCGCTGATTTTGCAGTCGTGCGAGACTAGGAGTTGGGGTTATATTAGACACACCATTTCACGTTTCAGAAGGGTTAAAGCAATTTTCCCGTTCCTATACCACACTGAATACCTATCATGATAACTGCATATTTGTCCACCATTTTCAGGTGGTACATTGTACGTCTAGGTAACTGCATCATCTGCCAAGAGTCAGATTATTATCAGTACTGCCTGGAAGGTAATTAATATGCTACATGAGCATCAAGGGTCGTAAAACACTTATTTCCTACTTAATTGCAACAGATTTCAATTCCACAATCTTCCAACACGCACACAAAATGCTGGAAACGATATTCAGTTACCTGTTCGTAGCAGGATTGACAGATGCTTCTTGTTCAGGTGACATACCATCTGTTTAATCGTTCATTGAGTTCTGCGTTTTGTTTCTTAACATTGAGGATTGTGGCTTTGGAATGGGTTGCAGTTAAGCTGGAAAGCAACAAATAAAGCTTATTGGAATACAAGAGGAATAAGTAAAATTCAACACCCGCCTCGAAAATTTTTGTACAAAAGGTCCCCTTTTATCCACTACAACGATAGTGTCTGAGCTTTAAAGCGTTTTCTTTTTTTAATCTGTACTGAAACATATCTCGATATACAGTATGTGATATATTCAGTGGGGTTCGTTTTATTTATGTAATATACTCGGAGAGAAACCCGGTGTTGCCGAGGTACTTGTTTGGCTATGAGCACTATGGGACTTTACATCTGAGGTCATCAGTCATCTACAACTTAGGACTACTTAAACCTAACTAGCCTAAGGACACCATCACGTCCATGCCCGAGGCAGGGTTCGAACCTACGACTGTAACAGCAGCGCAGTTCCAGACTGAAGGGCCTAGAACCGCTCGGCCACCCCGGCCGGCTATTTATTTGTAACTTTATGTCCAGGTCCATGCCACACAGCGTCTTATCTTGTGCTCAATGTTTATGACGTCATGTTTCCTGAACTATGTATCGTATAGTGCTACAATGTTTTATGTACATTCAGCAGCATATGTGGATACTGTTTGTAAAATGTCTTGCGAAAGGAATTAGTAGCAACGAAGCAACAAATTTAAGCATCAGGCACGAGGCATCTCACTATTTAAGACATCATATCTCCTAACGTTTGTGTCGTCCAATGATATAATAGGGTAATTAAGCTCAGCGATATATTGGGCTACTGTCTGCGAAATTTATTGCGAATAGATTCAACAGCAAAGAAGTAATAAATTTAAACGTCATGCATGATACGGCAGATTTCACGCATTTGTTTGTTTATGACGTCATATCTCCTGAACTATGTTACGTACAATGATATAATTTTGGTGTTACACTCAGTTCTATATGAGCATACTGCCTGCAAAGTGTGTCGCGAACACTGTCAGTAGTGAAAAGCTAATAAATTACAACATGTGGTAAGTGATAAGCGATAAACGTTTTTTTTTTTCATCATCTCGTGGGGGTTGGCAGCAAGAAAATGTTTCTTAATGGCTTGAAATTACGTGTAAAGTTTGTTGCAAGTCGTTAAGAGCTCTCGTTATCAAACGCTGGATGAATAAAATCTGTGAGTTCACACGTCACATGTTAAGCTTCCTTTTCAACCGCACCCTCACCCCTCTGTTAGGGTACTGATTTACGAAGAGATGTGGAACATGAACCAACACGCACACACACACACACACACACACACACAGAGAGAGAGATCTGTAATATGTGTGGATTATAATAAAAAATTATTTGTTATCCGATTTAGATTTAAATAACTTAACAGGCGCACTGTTTGTAATTTTATGGTTGTTCACGTGAAATCGCATTAATTTTAATGCTCGGAGTGTACAGGTTACCATGCTTTTATTTGTTTGAAGTACAGAATGTTATCTACAAACTTGACGTAAAAAGATTCTTTTTTTCAACATTAATTATTGTTGTTTTCTTCTACAGAGATCAAATGTTATGGATGTTTTGTATTTACGTCCTCCTTTGTTCTGTGCCTCCTAACTTCATGTATTTGTAAATATGAACTATATACACTGTTTTTCATAACTTTTTACTTCAGTCTCACCTGGCACTGCAAGCTTGCGCACACAACATGAAGTTTAGCAGTAACACAACATTCGTCTACGAGTATGAGGACGTTGGCTGTCCTCTATCTCATTTTTGTGCATGAAAAAAAAAATGTTGCCATGTGAGAATGAAGAGAAAAATCTTTGAGAAACAATACTTATAACAAATAAAGGAACAAAGCTTGGATGTACAATACAACTCTAAATCAAGTTGCAGAAAATACACTACTGTTGCTGTCTAGATATTGATTCGTTAAATTAGAAAAGACGTTGTGTCAATCCAAAAACGCATATAAGCTGGCCAATCTGAACATATTCATCAGAATCAGGCCAGAAATTAGAGCAATTAGCACTATTGTTAGGCTAAAGTTGAAAACCACACAACCTTCTTGTATTATATTTTACAGAAACAAAACACGAGCCATTGAATATAACACATAGGTGTCGAAATACGTTTGAGTCATCTGTGTTTTGCCAAAAAGCAGGTTTCCACATGGTAGTTCTCCACGCTGTCCAGTCGTCTGCCATCCTCTTCAGGTCTGCATAATTTCCTCTTCCCTTTATGTCGTCTATCTTCTTGCGTCTCCTTCTTCCTCTCAGTCTTCTCCCACAAACCAATCCTTCCAAAGCATCTACTAGCAGGCACTCCCGTCTCAATAAATGTCCAAGCTAGTTCTTTTTTCCTTTCTCATACTACCTACAGCAGACATCTTCTCTCACCAACCCTTTCAAATACTCTTCCATTACTCACTCTTTCCATCCAGCTTATCCTCTCCATTCTCCTCCACATCCATATAATGATTGTAATCTTTGTTCATCCTCTCGTCTCAGCGTCCTTGTTCCTGCCCCATACAGTACCACACACCAGAAAAAGCATTTGCCAGGACTTTTCCTTAGACGCTTTTCTAATTTGCCACGTAAGAGTCTCCTCTTTCTGTTGAATGCCTCCTCCTCTATGACAATTCTTCAGTTATTGTGCTTCCAAGATATTTAGATGCACTTACTTGCCTAATGGTAGATTGTCCTATTTTAATATTGGACAGCCTGTGTCTTGTACTGATGACCATACTCTTTGCTTTTGCTGTGTTTATTTACATCCCATATTCCAAACAAGCTTCATTCAGATCTTTCAGCATCTTATTCATCGTCCGTTTACTTTCTGCCAATCATAACATGTCATCCGCAAACCATATATATTTTGTTCGTATTCCGCTGATACATATTCCCCTTTTCCCATCTAAGATTTTCGCAATAATGACTTTTAAGGAATGCGTTAAACAACATTGGGGAAAGGAAACAACCTTGTCTAACATGTCGTCCAATGCTTCTTCCTTCTGACAGCTCATTTCCAATTGTTATCCTTAGTTTCTGGTGTAAAAATAGGTTCTGTATCAGTCGTGTCTCTTTCCAATCTACTCCTTTCCTCTTCAAAATATCCATCAGCTTGTTCCACTGAGCCGGTTGGTGTGGCCGAGCGGTTCTAGTCACTTCAGTCTGGAACCACGCTACCGCTATGGTCTCAGGTTCGAATCCTGCCTTGGGCTTGGATGTGTGTAATGTCCTTATGTTAGTTAGGTTTAAGTAATTCTAATTCTAGGAGACTGATGACCTCAGGTGTTAAGTCCCATACTGCTTAGAGCCATTTTGAACCTCTTTCTCTTACGTTCAAAACCTATATCACTAGCCAGTCTATACACCATTTTATACTTTCCCTCTTTCTCCGTTTTCTGTATTTCGTCGAATTTCTGATTCATCCTTTTTTCCTTCCTTTTTCAGTTTCTCTCCTTAAATTACTATTCAGATTCCTGTATCAATTTTTGCCTTCTTCAGTTTCTACATTTTCCCACTTTCTCTGCTCTTCCATCTTTTTCAACATGTTTTTGTTATACATTCTATACTGGTACTTTAGGATACTCTAACTCCTAGTACTTCTTTGGCGGAGTCCATGAGTCCTTCCCTCATTTTTATCCATCTGTCATTAACACTTATATCACCACTACCTCTTTCTCATCTTTCCATAAATCTGTTGTCCAAATCTGATGCCTTTCCTACCTCTTTGAGTCTTTCTATGTTTAGTCTTTCCCTTGCTTTTCCTCTCCAGACTTTTTTTTCAATTTCACTTGTATTTCTCCCAATACTAGTTTGTGGTCTGAATTTATATGCGCTCCTGGTTAAGCTTTGGCATTCTTCAAACAGTTCCTAAACCTTTTTTTTTGTATCAGGATATAGTCCAACTGATATCTTTCCCTATTCAAATTTGATATCCATGTATAACGTCTCCTTTTGTGGTGTTCAATTAACGTGTTACGTACTGTTAATGAATTTTCTTTACAGAAACTAATAAGTCGGTCACGTCTCTCATTTCTTGTTCCTAATCCAAATTTTCCCACCGTATCTTCATCTCTTCCTTTACCCACCACTGCCTTTCAGTCCCCCATAATGATAATGCAGGAATTTCTATTTTCTTTCTAGATGAGTTCTTGTATTTTATCATGACATTATTCCACTTCCTCACCTCTATGCTAGTTTATTGGCATATATACCTGTATTAACACCAAATCTTTTGAACTACTCTTCAGTCGTATCATCATCAGTCTTCCATCAATATATTGTACCTTCATTAGCTTATTTTTCAGCTTTTTCCCCATTAATATTGCTACTCCGTTTTCACCACTCTTTATTTCCCCTGAGTAAAAGAGCTTATAATCTCCACTTTCTATCTCACCATTCTCTCCCAGTCTCATTTCAGAGAAACCGAGGGCATCTAATCTGTTCCTTTTCATCTCCTGTTTTGCGTTCTCTAGCTTTCCTGCTTGCGGTAGTGTCCTCACATTCCATGTTCCAGTCCTTATCTTTCCTTCCTTCAATATCCCTTTCTTCCTTTCAAATATTTCTGCTCTCAATGTGTTCCCCTCCCGTAGATCCGAATGAGGGAAAGTTTTACCTCTGGAATCTTTCCCATGCAGAGACATACCATGTAGTGCTTGGGAATGTAATGCGGTAGTTTCCCGTTACTTTCCACATAGGCAGTAAGATGCCCAGCCTAAAATCAGCCGCTCACTATGAGTCAGCCCCTGTCTGTAGTCGTGCCTCTTGGGTACAGTCGCTACTTGTACTCTTTTGTACCCAAAGAGAAAACGGGCTTCGGACCGGATATGGCGGGGTATACGTTTGGGTAAGGGATAAAAAAGAAAGAACGTGGTTTTAAGAAGACGGAATAGTAAACACAAAAACATAATTCCCAAACATCGAATAGTGCCAGCAACAACGTCCAACATCACCAGGAAATTAAAAAATTGTACATATGTCGACATTCAGCTAAAACAACATGACCATTATTTCAGGGAAGAAAGACATGTGAAATACAGCACTTATGCACTCCACTTTTTCGCTACAGCCCTTCTCGTCTACCTTGTGCTGTCATTCTTGTGTTTCCATGTATTCCCCACACTTTTACTTCCCTTAAATCTTCAATTACTTTCTTTCTTGGCTCCCTTTCGTCTTTCTTCGCAACGTTTCTCCGTATAACGTTTTTGTTAAACCACTTTGTATCTCAAAATGTCGAAAAAGTTTCGTATTCCCCTTGCAAACCTTTACTTTGACATTTCTTTGCTCCTTGATATTTTTCAGAACTTTGTCATTAATTGGATCTCGTTAGCATCATACGGCGCCACATTTCCATCGCTTCCGAGCACTTTTGTCTATTTTAAACAGTGTTTAGGGCGCCAGGATATTGAGAAACACTCCATTTGAACGTCTTCACAAATCACTTATCATTTTCGTGATTACTAGTAGTTCTATTCTTCCATTTAAAGGTAATTTAGGTGCTGAAATTCTTTTTCTGCTTTCCACGCTGTATATGTTGACAACTGTAATTATTGCCCCTAAATAATTTTATAAACAGTTAATAAATAAAAAAAACATTACTAACATTTTCTTTTCTCTATCTTTCATTGCGTACATCAGGTGTTTTCCCCATTTTTGATATTCCAGTTGCAATAATTTTGATTTACGAGGATTATTTACCAGTTGAAACTCTTTCGTAGCTGCTAAATATTAAACAGTATATGTAGGATATGTTTTTACTATTAGTTGTAAAGGCAGCATCGTCTGTAAAACTTAAGCAACGAATATAACTTCCATTCACTGTAACTCCATATAATTTTGCTTTGAAGAGCTTAAGATTGTCCTCACTGAAAATGTAAAGCAAATACGATTGCAACTCTTTCAAGGGAAATGAATATGTTGCAGGATTTTGAATAGTTCGATAAAGCTGTTATTGTCAAGTAACTTCTGCACTTCAATAAAGGCTATGAGGAAAACAAAAATTGAGGATCCGTTGAATGACGATGAGCGTTGCTGTGGGAAAGGTAGAGGCTTCAGAGAAGCTGTTCTTCATACAGAAAGAAAAATTTAAGAAATGTCAAGGCATAGGATCTGTCGACAACGTAAATTATGCATGATATGTAAAAAGACTTTAAAAAATGTGTAAGAAAGGGATGCAGCCTTTCGTTCATACTGTCCAGTCTACACAACTAAGAAGCAATGGAAATAAAAGAAAGATTCTCGAGTGGCGTGAAATGTAAGGGTGAGAGAGTATCGGTGATAAGATCTGCTGACGATTTTTCCATATTTTTATTATTCATTTATTTATTATATATCTCTCAATTACCGTCGATACTATTTCTTTACATTCTGACAACATCTGGTCTATGCTTACATAGGTTGGAATGGAGACTGTCTCTCAGAAATGTGCAAGTGAATTTGTAACTGATTTTTTTAATAAAAGTACTTAGCGTCGATTTTTTGATGAGTATGTAAGTTACGCTATTAAGTCTCACAAGGATATCCTGTATACGTCATGGTGCTCCATATTTTCTCAGTATTATTTGTCACTAAGAACTCATGTATCTCTTCGCAATTATTTACACATCGAGTGGGCTCTTGAAATAATTGTTCAAAACGATTTTCTGAGAAAGTATTTAGTACAATTTCTGACGACGTTTCATGCCTATCGCTGGCTATAGACATGTAGTTTCGCCAACATATCGAGGATAGATTCCAGTGAATACCAACTGTAATTATATGAGTGCAGTACCTATTTCAAACAACACTCACATTTCATTTCAACAATACCATCTGGTATATGTTAAGAAGAAATGTAGGTCAGAAAGCGTAGTAATAGCCCATGATACGGTTTCTCCGTGGAAGATACAGGATTCTGAAAGATTCCTTCTACAAACTTCTTGGACTTGTAGAGTGGACTGAGTATATAATATTTGAATAGAGACCCATGTCCGGAAACGTATTGTTTCCTTGCTACAATCATTGGAAAACTTGTTCATAATGTGACCTCCTTTAAAAGTAACTTGTTAAGTGTGACCTAGTACGACACTTGCTTTACAATTCCACACATGAAAAACCAAAGAAAGAAAAAGGAAAGTTAATCAGTTGTCAAAAATACTGTTGTTTACAGTTAAATCATTGTTTTTTCCTTTTTAGAGGAGGATTGGCATTCTGATCCCCTAAAGGTGATATTCGATGTGGCGGCCACAAAGTTCGGTGCACATATTGTACCAGCGAATGATGTGGCACACACGTTCTGTCACACCTGGATACTCTGGAATCTTTCTTGCAGTGACCCCAACTTGTGCCACTAGATCTTGTTCTGTCTCTACCGGAGTCTCATAAACCAAACCCTTCATTCCACCCCAAAGGAAAGAGTCCATTGAGTCAAATCCGGCGACCATAGAGGTCATGCGACTGGACCACGTTGTTCTATCCATTTGTGTTCGGATCGTTGGTCCAGATGTTCTCCAACATGACGTAAAATGTGAGCAGATGCGCCTTCATGCTAAAATTACATGTTCTTACGGAAGTTCATTGGAACAGCATCCAAAATCATGCCCGATACTTGTTGTAGGAAGGTCACGTAGATGGGGCCCGCGAGCTTGGATGGAAGCATGTAAGGTCCAATCACATGAAATCCACAATACCTGCCCATACATGTCTGCCCAGAAATGGCTGTTTCTAGAACTGAGAACACAATCCCCACTAAACTTACACTCACGTGTGAAGGAAATTTGCAGTGGAAATGCTAGGGGCTGGTTGATGCAATTGCGCAGAAACTGCATACAGAACTCAACGCGTAGTGCAAAATCGGCTGGTACTCGTGACTCTATCCCTTTAAGTTGGTATGGATGTAGTTTTTGGTCACGCATAACAAACCAGACGATGTTGGGAGCGACATCCATGGCACACGCAATTGCTCGTGTACTTGTCAACGGTTCTCTTCAACATGAAGCAGTACGGCCTCTTCCAGTTCGGGTGTGCGCCGTCTCCTTGGAGCTCCACAGTCACCCCTGCTTGACGGTGAAGGTACACATTCTCGAAACCGTTGCATAATTGTGGCGAAAACGGTTTTCAATGGACTCAGACGCTGTGGATAACGATCTTGATAAAGGCGATGAGCTGCTAATCCATTACCGTGAGCTTCGCCAAACAGAAGGATCATCTCTCCGTACTCCGCAAGTTTGTACTCAACCATGTTGCTTTAACACTCAGAGACAACTAAAAGAGACCCGAACCAAGTCAGGGAGGTAGGGCAGACGTCGGATGACGTCAGCCAATCCGACGTAAGCAGCCCTCCACTTGACTATCTTGTTGCATACGTACCTAGCAACCATTTTTCAAACCTCTGTGGTGTGATATCGGTACGTTTCCGGACCTGAGTCCGAATTTAATATATTTTCTACACAGTCATCCCTAAAATTTCTACAAAGATTGTAAGGGGAATTCTAGAGCTCCCTGTACGTGACGGAATAGCATCATCGTTGTTAGGCAGTAGCTTCCGTTGGCTAAATATATATCTATTTGAACAGTATAAAAGACTACAGTGAACAGTTATAACCCTAAAGATTACTTCAGGAAATGCAGAACTGCAGTGGTAAACTTCAGTGATGAGGCGGAATACATGAAACGGTTAATAAGAGCATGGTTGGTTCTAAGCATTGCTAGGAAATTTGTTACATGCCAGAGTCAATAATTGAAGGAAAATGGTGTTATCCTTCCACAGAAACACTTTTGGCTTTGTTATTCATAGAGCGACACGTCTTGCGTAGTAGACAACAGGTCACATTCTTTTATCAACGAAGTGTATTCTCTGTGTGGACTCTCCGATAACCTCGTCCGATCTCCCAGTAAAGTTGACAAAATGATACCTAAAGAGAATATGAAGTGGGAGTTAACCGAAGAAATTCGAAAGTAATTAGATGCAGTAGAAATGGTATTAGTGATGAACATCAAATCAGCATTGGGAGCCACGAAGTTGATAATTTTAAATTTAAATTAATACACGACAGACGAAGCAAGGACGAAATAAAGAGCTCACAAGGAAAGTCAAAGAGTGCATTGCTGTGCAAACAAGTCTACTAACGTCAAGTATCGGGCTTAGCACATAATTAAGCCGGCCGGAGTGGCCGAGCGGTTAAAGGCGCTACAGTCTGGAACCGCACCACCGCTATGGCCGCAGGTTCGAATCCTGCCTCGGGCATGGATGTGTGTGATGTCCTTAGGTTAGTTAGGTTTAAGTAGTTCTAAGTTCTAGGGGACTTATCACCACAGCAGTTGAGTCCCATAGTGCTCAGAGCCAAGCACATAATTAGGCGAGCTCAGAAAAACAACCTAGAAGAGAAGAAAATTGAAGAGTCTGTGGTGTGATGCTACAAGAAGTGTGTTACAAATTAAGCGACCTGATAAGATATCAAATTATGTGATACTCCGCAGAACAGGTGAGGAAAAGTATGTTTGGCTAACACAGGCAAGTGGAGGGAAATTGATTGTATTATAGTAGTTACAACATGAGTGAGTAAGTATTTTGGTGCTCGGGGGAGCCTTAGAGAACAAAAGTTTATATGTACACAAGCAAAGAGCATGTGCTGTGTAAGTGCTACTCTGAGATTAACAGGTTGGTGAAGGAGAGAATGCAGCAGAGAGTATGGCAATGGACAGCTTCAATGCAAAAAAGGAGGAAGATGATACAAAAGTAAACAAATTACCTATTTAAATCTGACCCCTTATTAGCAAACTACTGAGTGTTATGATGGCTTGCCCTGTCTACACTTTTGATCAAAATCCAAATTGACAAGTTTTAGTTTTATTTTAAATTTTATTCGCCCTGATTTTACTTAAATTCCTTCTCGGCGTCAAGCTCCAATTTCAGTTCTTAATCCTTAGTTGGTCTTTCCATTTCTTTCAGTATTCCTTCATTGTTTAACTGTGTTTCTTCATCCTGTTTTGCGACCACTTTGCGCCAGGTTCCTTCTCCATCCTGCCATGGGATATTTCCAAATTTAAAACTACTTTCCTAAAAATCTTTCTTTCCAATATTTTTTTCTGTCTCATGTTATTAAATCCCTAGTATTTGGTAACCTCATGAATTCAGGTGCTTGTTAGCTTCTTTTCCATAAGAAATTTGAAGACCTGCTTCTTGAGTTTGTTTGATCTGTTCTGGAAAAGAGTCAAAAAATACTAATAGTCGATTACTGATATGTTTTCTATTTTATGATAAATTTCATTATTACTTCGTAATTTTGAAAACGAAGCTTCCTGAGGATGGAATATTTTCTGTAAAATTTCTTCTTTCTGGCATTTCTAATATATCAAGATTATAATGTACACTAGACATTTGTCAGCATAGAGGCATTATGATTTCAGTAATGTCTTGCAGTGCTTTGTTTAAACGTTTTCGATAAGCATGTTTTGCCGTTAATGTTGGCAGTTATACCACACGTTTGCTCCATCTTGTGTATCCTCTCTTATAAAGCACAATTTTCTAAACAGTTTCCTCGATCTCTCTCAAGAATAAGAATTTCTATCTTTTTATTTGCCAAATACCTGATATGAAATATTTTGGAGCTCTTTTTGTATTTGTCATCAGGTTTGTTTTCTCTGCAGTCATTCTTAAGCCTGCCATACTGACCATCTCTATCAGAATATGGGCTTACACTGCTACAACTGTCAGGCTTTCATAAAGTGCTAGACATACTATTGGAATACCTTTGTTCTTTCTCCTCAACACGAATGTCGAAATTCTGGATTCTTTCAGCTTTTCAGTCCAAACTTTCATACTTTTCGTAATGACGAGGTTAACAAGTAGTGTAGATCTTTGCCTGACACCAGTATTTATTTTAAGTGACCGAGATATATCAACATTAAATTTTGCTTTTTATACTGGATGTCTCAGAATCTCTCGGATTAGGACCGCTCCTACTCATGATTGCCGATGTCGCCCAGATTTGTGGCATATGCAGGACTTGGCCAGAAATGAAAGTGGCATAAGTGGGATCTCCAGATGGACACGAGTTTAGGGAAAGCAACACTTTCGGCGAGCGTCGGGCGAAACATGAGCCATTTCTGCTAACTTAGTTTTCTTACAGCAGCTGGAGCAGCGGAAAGATTGCATAACGGCAACCCGAGGGTCGTGGGATCAAATCCATAAAAATAAACTCCCTTTCTTTTCAATTTTTGCTTTGCTTACATCGCAAATAAACCGAAATAAGTCTCTTTATATTACAGTTACTAATATTCTTATAAAATACATGAAAAGGAAAATCTTCGATTGCAAATAAGTGTCCAAGAAAGGACTATAATTACAGCATCCACGGGTACTCTCAAAAATACGTTTCTGTGAAGAGATTCTAATTAAAAGAACTCCGTGCTCCCTTGATTTATTTCGAAGTTCGAGCAGTGCTCGGCAATTATCGTAAACCCTGATACGTCTGATCTCATAATCAGGTGACGAATTTTATCAAAAATGTTCACAACTCTTTTTATGACATCAAGAGAGAATAAGAATGCGTATCCTGAGAAGACTGGATCAAAATACTTTCTAATGTTCATTCCTTTCTATAATCACCAATATTTGGTGAAATATGGCGTTACACGTGGGTTACTGCCAAACTGGGTGATGAGGGAGAACCTTTTATGAGTGAAAATCAAAAGAGTTTTAGTACAGAAGCTTTAAAACAACCACATGGTTGTAAAAAGGGACGTCTACTGTCTCCTCAGATTTTGCAATGAACTGTTATTCATCGACTGTGATATAATAAAAGTATCTAATTTTACATAGGAAGTTCTAGGTACGCCGTAGAATATATTCGTGGAGATTTACTTGCAATATCAAATTTTCCTATGTCTTTCCATTCCATGCCTTTTATATTTAATATCAATAATCAGAATTTACTGAGCATTATTGCGGATCACTTGCAGTGTTAGTAACGAAAAATGAAAAATTATAGTGTTTACCCGTACGGACTCGATCCAACGACACTCTGTTTACCAAGGTGTATTCTTCCCGCAGCGCCAGCCGTTTCGTGGAAGTTATGCTAACATAAACGGATCACGACTCGCCCGATCCACTCCAAAACTGCCGTCTTTCTCAATTCTCAGAAAGAAACCATTCGAACATCTCTTGGTGATCTAACCCATATTGACAGTGTGTTTAGGACTTTAACATATGTAAACAGGAAGATGCAACTCTCAACCGTTTACGAGAAAATGGAGTTTGAAAATTTTATTCGTCCTTATAGCCCTTTATTTTGCACGTCACTATTATTCAAGGAGTTTACAGGCTACAGAGTAAATGCTTTGTGTGATAAACGCGAGGTCTCTGGATCAGACCCCGCTCCTAGTAGTTTTTCAACCTTTTTTTTATCATTTACACGTGTTTCTATTAACACATATATTGTGCCAGAATGAGATTTTTACTCTGCAGCGGAGTGTGCGCTGATATGAAACTTCCAGGCAGATTAAAACTGTGTGCCGGACCGAGACTCAAACTCGGGACCTTTGCCTTTCGCGGGCAAGTGCTCTACCAACTGAGCTACCCAAGCACGACCCACGCCCCGTCCCCATAGCTTTAATTCCGCCAGTACCTCGTCTCCCAAACTTTACAGATGCTCTCCTGCGAACCATGCAGAACTAGCACTCCTGAAAGAAAGGATATTGCGGAGCCATGGCTTAGCCAAAGCCTGGGGGATGTTTCCAGAATGAGATTTTCACTCTGCAACGGAGTGTGCGCTGATATGAAAGTTCCTGGCAGATTAAAACTCTGTGCAGGACCGAGACTCGAACTCGGGACCTTTGCCTTTTTGAGCTTCATTAAAGTTTGGAAGGTAGGAGACGAGGTACTGGCAGAATTAAAGCTTTGGGGACGGGTAGTGGGTCGTGCTTGGGTAGCTCAGTTGGTAGAGCACTTGCCCGCGAAAGGCAAAGGTCCCGAGTTCGAGTCTCGGTCCGGCACGCGGTTTTAATCTGGCAGGAAGTTTCACATTTATTTTGGCCTTGCAGGTATAATGACTGATTTATTACTAAGTGTGGCCATACTGCATGGCCGGCCGCAGTGGCAGCGGTTCTAGGCGCTACATTCTGGAACCGCGCAACCGCTGCGGTCGGTGGTTCGAATCCTGCCTCGGGCATGGATGTGTGTGATGTACTTATGTCAGTTAGGTTTAAGTAGTTCTAATTTCTAGTCGACTGATGACCTCAGAAGTTAAGTCCCATAGTGCTCAGTGCCATTTGAACCATACTGCATCCGCGAGCTTCCTCACCAAACTGACGGCGCTAATCCTGTAATCCAGCGGATCATAATCACTGTCCTTTTTCTTCTGCTACTCCTCGGCGTCGTAATCATTTGACAAAAATGAAGCGACATTTCGGATTTTTCAAGCAAACCATCTTCGTCGATTTCTTGGGAAGTAATTAGTGCGTCTTGTATAACGAGATGATCATTCGTTAGCATTTCAGGAGAGTTAAGAAATGTTTCTTCTCCAATTGCAGTGTGTTCTTATGTTATTACTGCAGAAGGATTCGAAGTGATGATATTGTTTTGGTAAAAGAGTTGTTTAGTATACATCAGTGCCGTTTCTGGTCGCATTTCTGAAACCTTACGGTAAATTGCATCGGCTTCACAATCAGGGTCACTTTCAGAATGAGATTTTCACTCTGCAGTGGAGTGTGCGCTGATATGGAGCTTCCTGTCAGATTAAAACTGTGTGCCGGGCCGAGACCCGAACTCGACACCTTTGCCTTTCGCAGGCGAGTGCTCTGCCAACTTCTTCTTCTTCTTCTTTTTCTTTCATTCTTACTTTTTTTTAAATGCTGAAGGACCTGAAAGAAGTGTCGGGGGCAAAGAGGGCAAGGGTCGTCTTCCGAAACCTGGGCTCAATATCCCGTTCCGCCCCCTCACAGCCAAGGAAGGAAAGTGGTTCAACAGGATCAAGAGAAATTTAATGGATCAGATTCATTTATTCATTTTTTAATTTTTTTATTCTTGTTTTTGTTATTTTTAACTGGTTCCTGCAACCCCACCAGAAGCTTCCGAGTCGTCGTCGCGTAATGAATGTAACTGGGACTCCCTCTAAACTGTTTTCTCTGAGGATCAATAGTGTGCCGTAAATCATTTTCAAGTGCGCCTTCTAGTATTCGGAACGCCTCAATGGGCAGGGGGATCCTCGAATAATGCGTCTAAATAATTCGATAGACGTGTACGGTAAAATGCGCGGTGGCGGAACGCCTCATGTGTCGTCGTCAGGTGGATCCACAATTTCAGAGCGTTTTCTCGCGCGGCTTGCAACATGCAGTAAAGCATCATATCCTTTAGCCAGTTGGCGGCGTTCGTTCTGTTAGTGTGAAAGTAAGCGGTATCTGGATGTAGGAGTTCGTCCGACGTGGTAGACTCTGGCTGTCGTCGCAACAGAGGCGCCAGCATACGTTGGACCAGATCCCAGCATCTGCCTGACACATCACATGTCAAACCGTGCGCGTCGGAATCGACGATTGCGCGGTGCGGACACAAAGGGTCGCCAGTGAGATAGATGGAATGGAGGTGCTGGCGTGTGGGTAGTTTGCGGTTCACCACCACATACCACAAGGAACGAGCGTACGTGGGCAGGTATGGAATGTGGACGGCTCGCCACACCCTGGTCCAATGGCTGTTCGACATTGTTGCGGGGTTGTCGTGCCTGATAGATGCGGTAGTTATCACTCACGCTAAGCGCTATCGTCCCCGGTAGATCCTCTGTCATGTAGCTCAGTTAGACAAGGAAATCGGGGATGTGGGCGAGAGACGGAGCGATGTGGTCCGCGGCGACCGGTGGACGAAGATCTCGCGATGTGACGATATGTAGCAGCGTCCCTGTCAAGCTGGCACGGTACATGGAAGCCGCATCGTCCGCAGGTACAATGCCCGTGTGCGACTGTGGGCGTGATTCAACTCCAGGGCCCATGCCGGTGGAGGCAGGGGGCCTGGTCTACACTCCTGGAAATTGAAATAAGAACACCGTGAATTCATTGTCCCAGGAAGGGGAAACTTTATTGACACATTCCTGGGGTCAGATACATCACATGATCGCACTGACAGAACCACAGGCACATCGACACAGGCAACAGAGCATGCACAATGTCGGCACTAGTACAGTGTATATCCACCTTTCGCAGCAATGCAGGCTGCTATTCTCCCATGGAGACGATCGTAGAGATGCTGGATGTAGTCCTGTGGAACGGCTTGCCATGCCATTTCCACCTGGCGCCTCAGTTGGACCAGCGTTCGTGCTGGACGTGCAGACCGCGTGAGACGACGCTTCATCCAGTCCGAAACATGCTCAATGGGGGACAGATCCGGAGATCTTGCTGGCCAGGGTAGTTGACTTACACCTTCTAGAGCACGTTGGGTGGCACGGGATACATGCGGACGAGCATTGTCCTGTTGGAACAGCAAGTTCCCTTGCCGGTCTAGGAATGGTAGAACGATGGGTTCGATGACGGTTTGGATGTACCGTGCACTATTCAGTGTCCCCTCGACGATCACCAGTGGTGTACGGCCAGTGTAGGAGATCGCTCCCCACACCATGATGCCGGGTGTTGACCCTGTGTGCCTCGGTCGTATGGAAGTCCTGATTGTGGCGCTCACCTGCACGGCGTCAAACACGCATACGACCATCATTGGCACCAAGGCAGAAGCGACTCTCATCGCTGAAGACGACACGTCTCCATTCGTCCCTCCATTCACGCCTGTCGCGACACCACTGGAGGCGGGCTGCACGATGTTGGGGCGTGAGCGGAAGACGGCCTAACGGTGTGCGGGACCGTAGCCCAGCTTCATGGAGACGGTTGCGAATGGTCCTCGCCGATACCCCAGGAGCAAGGGAAGTGGCGGTGCGGTCCCCTACGGCACTGCGTAGGATCTTACGGTCTTGGCGTGCATCCGTGTGTCGCTGCGGTCCGGTCCCAGGTCGACGGGCACGTGCACCTTCCGCCGACCACTGGCGACAACATCGATGTACTGTGGAGACCTCACGCCCCACGTGTTGAGCAATTCGGCGGTACGTCCACCCGGCCTCCCACATGCCCACTATACGCCCTCGCTCAAAGTCCGTCAGCTGCACATACGGTTCACGTCCACGCTGTCGCGGCATGCTACCAGTGTTAAAGACTGCGATGGAGCTCCGTATGCCACGGCAAACTGGCTGACACTGACGGCGGCGGTGCACAAATGCTGCGCAGCTAGCGCCATTCGACAGCCAACACCGCGGTTCCTGGTGTGTCCGCTGTGCCGTGCGTGTGATCATTGCTTGTACAGCCCTCTCGCAGTGTCCGGAGCAAGTATGGTGGGTCTGACACACCCGTGTCAATGTGTTCTTTTTTCCATTTCCAGGAGTGTATATGACTATATGACCTGTACTCACAAATTGTCCGCACGCCGCCTGGAATCCGTACGCCATGGTGACTGTTAGCGGAAGAATGTGCGCAAAGTAATTAAGTTTGTACGCTAGGTAAATGTTGACGTAACGCGTTCTGAGAAGCATATCCATACTGCGGAATGTGCTATCTTAGAATAGTGCCCTTGTCGTTTGTAGTAGCCGGCGATATGTGGCTTTCGCAGTTCGGCAAACTGTACTGGAGAACTGCACCCCCAGTGCGTTCAGTGAGGGAACCTTTTGGAATAGGATCGCTGTAGAAGGCCTCTACCGACATCCATGTATGTCGTCTTGCGCATGTTGACGACGCTGCCCGATAGCGCGCCGTAACGGCACAACCACTGAAGTGTAGCTTGGATTTCGTCTCCAGACCCCACCAAGGACATCACGTCGTCTGCGAAGGCAGCACATCGGAAGGTCACGTCTCGACTGCAGATGCCTTGTAGTCGTTGGCGAATTCCGTGCAGTGCGGGTTCGAGGGCCGCCGCAAATAATGCTCCTGATAAAGGACATCCCTGTCGCACCGACCCTCCGAGAGTAATGTGTTAAGTCTCGTGGCCGTTGATCATAATCCGTGAACACGCCCCGTGGATTAAGCGTAAGATCACCCTTGCTGACGCTTGTGAGAGGCCCATGCGTTCGAGCACAGCGTGAAAAAAACTGTGGTCGGTACGATCAAAGGAGTGATCAAAGTAGAAGACGACAACTAACTGAGCTACCTAAGCTGGACTCACGACCCGTCCTCAAAGCTTCAATTCTGGGAGAACCTCCCCTCCTACCTTCCAAACATTCCAGGAGCTCTTCTGCGAACCTTGCAGAATTAGCATTCGTGAAAGAAAGGATATTTCGGAGATACGTCTTAGCCACAGTGTAGGTGATGTTTCCAGAATGAGGTTTTCACTCTGCTGCGGAATGTGCGCTGATATGAAGTTTCGCGGCAGATTAAAACTGTGTGCGGGTCCGAGACTCGAACTCGGAAGGGTCGTGAGGGCGGGTCGTGAGTCGTGCTTAGGTTGCTCAGGTGGTAGAGCACCTGCCCGCGAAAGGCAAAGGTCCTGAGTTCGAGTCACAGTTCTGCACACAGTTTTAATCTGCCAGTAAATTTCATATCAGCGTATACCCCGCTGCAGGGAGCCAATCTCATTCTGGAAACATCCCCCAGGCTGTGGCTAAGCCACGTCTCCGCATTATTCTTTCTTCCAGGAGTGATAGTTCTGCAAGGTTCGCAGAAGAGTTTCTGTGAAGTCTGGAAGGTAGGAGGTGAGCTACTGGCAGAAGTGAAGATGTGAGGACTGGTCGTAAATCGTGCTTGGGTAGCTCAGTTGGTAGAGCACTTGCCCACTACAGGCAAAGTTCCCGAGCTTGAGTCTCAGTCTGGTACACAGTTTTAATCTGCCAACAAGTTTCTGGTTCACTTTCCCTTGCTGTCGAAGTAGCAGGGAAATCACTATATTTTCCCCTAAAATCAGACATCTTGAAGCGTTGGGAAGTAACTGTCTCATGGACTAACTTATGGATGAAGTATGCTCGGGGTTTATGAACGCGGTTCTCTTTCTCCAGCCACGAACCGAAAGCCGTTTATGCACAGGAAACTGTTGCTGGTGGATCAGAACCGCGTAAATGCTTTCAGGTGATGAGTCGTGCTGCACTATGGGCTCACAGTGTGTTGAAATATATCTGCAGGAATTCGGCTGTAACAGGAAAATACTTTCGGAGAAAATCCAGTCTTAAAATTCAAGATCATGAAAATAATAAACTATTTATTACATACTGGTAATTTGAACAATTATAATAAAAGTTTTGTAAAATTTGAAGTTGGACCGTGTGGAAAGAAAAGAAAAGGGAAGAAACTATTGATGTCAACTGCGACAGGACTTTATCACAGACACGGATTCTGCAAGGGTTCTGTTCTTTCAAACAAGTCAGAAATAAACTAAGCGCTTTGTCACTCGGTTGTGAATTCTTTGAATAATAGCGACCACACAATAAAATTTTCGAATTCGATTTTATCGAAAACGGTTCAGAGTTCAGTCTTCCTGCCCTACACACCCTGCCAGTATGAACAATATCGGTAAGGGGAAATTTGTAGGGACCCCTTGTTGGTCATTTGGAGTTCTCACTTCAGTCAATTTAATTTCAGGCTAATCGTTGATGAAGAGTAGGCGCCGATTCCTCGTTAGTTTTCATGCAAATTCAAGATTTATTTTATGTAGCGTTTCCATATCGAACAATACCACCTCTTGCAAAGTAGGTTAGAAATCAGTTTAATAATGTTGCTCACACAGCATATGTCCGTTTTATCAGACAACAAAAAAGTTATTGACTGTGGATGGTATCGTCACAACGTAAATAATAAAGTCACGGTCAAAAAAGACATTCATGTTGGCACTTATCTTGAATGGATTCCCACGTACATTTTGTCGAAGTTCTTGTGGCTCATCTTGTTGATTCTAGGGTGATTCCACTTTGACTGCTAGAAGGTCCAGATCTGTATTTCAAGACCTAACAAATGCGTTTTTCACGAAATTCTTAATGATCAAGCAATCCCAGATCAGAACAATGGTATGGTAGAAATAATTTGTAACTTGGTGTTCACGATCCACATTTTTATTAAACTTCTTGTAAATTCACATATAGTTCTTCTTAATTGTCACATCATCAAGAGAACACTTTGGATCAGTTTTCATATATTTAATTTCCTCTTTAATCAAACAGAAGTTCTGACTGTTCTTTTACAAAGCGAAATAACAACTCAACTTCTGCAAAGTGAAACAAAGGCTGCTCTGTGCGCATTCGCGCCAAAACGGTTACAAGTCAGTCAAAGATTATGACGGTCTCACAGAAATGAATACACACAAGAAACATATCACAGTAATATACCGATACATCGGAGTACCTATACATTAATAAAACCAGATGTGAATATTGTCACAAAAATATGTCTGTTACTTCGCAGAAAAGTAGTACAACATTACTGGTATCTAGAACTGGGGTTGGAGTGTCGTAATGGTCACGTAAATAAAGAACCATTACTCATATAACCAAGCCAAATTTGTTTTTCTTTCTTGACAAATCAATAAATCTTACGGCTGCGTTTTCGGAGTTTATTATTTTGTACGAATTACAGATTTTACAAAGCCACTTTGAATTCCCGTTTTTACTTTGTCACGTGGACAGTGCTTTTCGCTTTCTGCTTCATCGTGTGCCTATTGGAGCGGGAAGGAGAGCACGGAGCCTCCGCAGGTGAGTGGGTGGGCGTTGCGGCGTGTGTGGGTTAGTCGGCTGGCGTGCCTCCTGGTGCTCAGCGGCGCGGAGAAATCTGCCGCGCGCCGTTCCGGCCGACGTGTCGCGGTATCTGCCGGGCCCGTGGGCGCGTGCAGGTGGCTGTGGGCTCCGGGCAGCGCCTTATCCCGGCCGCACGCACGGCTGCCTTTATTGATCAGCTGGGCCGCCAGCGATCCGGCACGCGCCGGCACGCGATGTACTGCGACCCGTCTGCCACGGCCAGGTGCTCGCCGGGGTGCGCGCCCTGCGCCTTGCTGCCGTTAAGGGGCTCCGTAACGCCCTATACTTGCAATGTTAAAATAACGCTTATAAATTACATCTTTCCTCACAAAGTATTTGAGGTAGGAAGTTGAACTTTTTACAGATTATTTATTGGAATATGGGCTACAACTTAACACAGGGATTTTACAAAATTTTAGTTCAGTTATTAAAGATGATTTTTTTTCTATTGTAATGAAAATTCACAACATTTTTTTGCAATTTTTTATTTATATATTCAAAAATATACAGTTTTTTGGAAAAAGGCTGTGTTAAATTATGCAGAAGGTACTGTGTAACATTTACTGAAAGTTTGAAACAAATATATTTGGAAGATAATTAGAAAACATGTAATTAGTTTGAGAAAATAAAAGTTTTGGGAATCGAGCGACAAAGATTGGATTAACTTTTTAGTGCATTCCAGGTCCATAGGATGGATTATCTTCATCCTCTGCAAACTCCTCCTCCAGCTTCCTCTTGTTCCTCCTCCTGTTTACTCTTGCTTGTATTTCTAGACTCTTTACAGCCCTGCTTGCAGCCCGAAGACGTTCCTTGTCTAAAGCAAGCATCGCACGTACCATGTTAGAATGTTATTATTTACAGTAATAACACATACCTTTGGCTTTCCAACATTTCTCCTTTTCTTAAAAGCCTCCAGAGGATTTCTAATAACTTTACTTTTACTCATTATTATACTTCAACAAAACAGAGACTCAAGAAACAGAATTAATTACGAAATTTTCAAGATAGCGACAGAGTAAATAAACATGAAACAATCGACAATCACACCTGCGATATATATTGAACCATCACAAGTTAGCCACAACACATACTTTATCTCACATCACTAAAATGTACCTGATGAAAACGGACGTTAATAATAACACCATTTGACAGCAGTTTAACAGCGCCACAGTGGGTCACGCCCATGTTGAACACATTTGAAAAAAAATTAAAAAATAGTTGTAGTCTTCGGAATTGAATAAATTATATATCTATTAAAAGGTAATAGTCTGCAGATTCAGAAAACGCAAAAAAATAAAAATTGAACTTTTCATGATTTTGAGCCTTTCCGGAGCCGCTTAAGGCGCAGATAACGCAACCCGCACTCCGTGGAACGCGCGGCGACACAGTCTCAGCACTGCTCCCCTATTCACCTTGCTTGACATTGATTTCAGAGTTGTTGGAAGTCCCTCTGAGGCATATCATGCCAAAGTCTGTCCAACAGGCGCGTTACATCGCCAGTTCCGAGCTGGTTTGAAGGGCCTACCGATAATACTCGAAACGCTCTCAGTTTGGAAGAGATGAGGCGACTGCTGGCCAAAGGAGGCTTTGGCAAGAATGCGGATAAGCAGTAGAAACTCTCGCCATCTGATGGCTGGCATTATCTTGTTGAAATGTATGCCCAGGATAGCCTGCCATGATTGGCAACAACTCGGGATGTAGAATATCGTCAACATACAGCTGTGTAGTGAAAGAGTGCTACGGATGACAACCATCGGAGCAGTGCTGTGAGTTCAGATGGCAGCCCAGACCATCTATCCTGGCTGTTGGTATAGCGGGTGACAGGCAGGTTAGTAAATATAGCTCCATCTTGGATTCTGGAACGTTGGACAGCGGCTGGTCGTTGAAATGTAATAATGCTGCACGAACAGCCGTTACTTTGATATTGTTTTTTAGGTATCCATGTCGACGTCCCATTCCCGTCGACTCCAGGCCAGTCGCATGAATGACACAAATACGAATAGTGTATGTATTCGACAAGACACCAATAATCGCATGTGGTTCCACAGTTTTCCGCAGTGACAGCATGTGTGTGTGTAGGGTAGAAATGCTCATGAAGTTCGAATACCTGCGGAACCAGGTACCGTTATTGGTGCTTTGCCTTATACGTGCAAGTGTGATACTAAGCGTCATTCATGCGACAGAGCGGGAGATGAAGTGATTGGAGCGTCGAAACTGGCTGCCTAATCAAACAATAGCAAAATAACGGGGGTTGGTATGGTATTACCACATTTCACAGACAGTGTCGTGTGTGGGGCGAGTCCAGACACATTCTCGCCGGCAATTACGACTCATTTCAAAGGTTGGGCTCATCACTGAAGACAGTTCTACTCCTAATGAGACTCCAGACCCAAGTGACCAGCGGAGACGTGTCTGTAGACCCCCTGTACAGCGATGGAATACCGACATGACCCTCGCTCATCATACGGCCTGACCACTAGGAGTGGTGGTCTAGGCTGCCTTTCTGTTTCACCGTAGCACCACTTTGGTTACAATGTGAGGCAGCCTGAAGCACAGGGGTACGTTAGAGATATTCTATGCCTCATTTTGTTGCCTTTCGTGGGAAATCCATCCTGGTCTTACATTTCAGCAAGATAATATTCACCCGCACTGCGAGAGCTCCTGCTGCTAGTGTTCGTGCAAGTCAAACCCTGCCATGGACGGCACGGACGCCTGATCTCTCCTGAACTTACTTTTGGAGTATTATGGTCAGGGAAATTCTACTAACTTGGGATTTGGACGATCTAAAGTGAAAATGGGACAGAATGTGGTAAGATAGGTCTCAGGAGGATATCTCAACAATGACGTGAGCATGTGATGGCTTTTAACGCGTCTAACGTTAACCGAGTCGTACATACAGGACACAATTTATCACCCTCTTCAGGTCTTTGAGAAATGTGCGAGGGACAAGGGAATGTCATACATATGTCGCAGACATATGACTGTCGTGGAATGACTGCAGTACGGATGCTCACATGATAGGCTAAGAAAACTAGTGTGTCAACACGAGCAGGCATGTGTCCTAGCAGAAGGACTGTACCATGAACAGTTCGTAGGATTTTTCAGCTGGATTTGGCAAATAAACGAGTCCTTACAGTTTAAATCCAGTCAGAAGTCACCACAATCCGTCAATAATAGTTTACTGGATACTAGTTTGATATCTCGAGTTGTCATGCATCATTTGCCGCCACCTTTATACCATAGACCACAGCGACTGATACAGTGTAGATACACAGTTAGTTATTCGTGGTGTTCATCGATGAGTCCAGCCACAGTTTATGGCGGTCACTTCGAAGCCAATGAGCCCATACGCGGCCTTTCCCTTTTGATTCGTGGTGTTGTATAATACTATCACTTTTGCTCCAGTATCCTTTCTTATCGATTAGGCGCCCATTATAACAGTTTTATCCCTGCCGCCGCCTCATTTTCAGTTGTCTTGAAATAAATGTGTATGGCGAGAAATGATGTAATTTCTCTTCTCTTGTCTAATGGTACGCTGAGTAGACACAAAGAGCAGCGTGCTTAAGTATTTGTAACAAGTTTACTGACGTAAAGGGGAGTGTTCGAAATAACTTTTGAGTGGACTATATTAATTATCGACTTGATCAATTATTTTATGTTAGTCGCTCTCCATAAGTGAGTGGTCCGCACGACAGAATACCGCGTGAGGGCCTCTCTTACCTGGGTGCTTTGTTACTTCATTTCATCCTCATCCTCATTGACACGCAAGTCGCCACAGTGCCATTAACTAAAAAGACTTGCACCAGGAGACTGGTCTATCCGACGGGAAGCCCTAGTCAAATGCACTTTTCATTTCATTTTATACTTTTTGCTGTTAGACTAGTGGCAGAATGAGTAATCCGAGAAGGGAATAAAAAGGTTTCATCTGCAACCTAAAAAAATGGGAGTACACAAGTTGAACTTTACGGAAGGCCAGAATAGACGTCCCCTGATTGCTTACATTACTTGTCATCTAGTTGCATAACTAACGAGGAGTCACGTGAATTCTTTCTCACTAAATTCTTACCAAATTGCAAAAGATATAGTAGTGTCAAAATTCGGAAATCTCATTGACTATCCGTAGCTGATGCAGTGCTACCTTTGCTCACAAGTGTGCCATTTACTGTGTATTCGACAACAGTGCTGTCCATGCCACCTGTTAACGTAATTCTTGTCCCCTCCACCAACCGTTATTCTGCTTCGAAGACAGTAGAATACTTTCACTTTGGCTAATGCATGGTCCCTAATTTTGATGTTGACTACGTCGTTTATTGTAATCCTGCTGCTATTCAGTCTAGTAGTTTTTATTCTCATCGCTATCAAACATTATTCTGTGCTAACTGGTTTCATCCCTTCCAACGTGTCTTGAAATTTTCCCTCCCTCTGAATGAGTATAGCAGTGTCATCACCAAATCTGATTAGTGATATCTCCTCTCGCGTGCATATCTTTCATTTATTTATTAGCTACTTCGGCACGCATGTTTAACAAGCCAAAACGCTTCTGTAACGTGTCTGCGGTAGTATTTACCACTGTTCCCCATTAATTAAATTACACACCACTTCGAATAGTCGGGTTGTTGCCTCTTCCTACAACGATTCTAGGAATTCCGAAGGGATGTTTTCTATATCTTCTGTCTCGTTTGTTCGTTAATCTTCCAACTTTCAGTCAAACTCTGACTTTCACAATGCATCACCTGTCTCCTAAATCGAGTTCCATTTCTTCTTCGGTCATGCCAGAAGACAGTTCCATGGCTCGAAGAGGCCGTCGTTGTATTCTTTCCACTTATCCTCCCCCTCCTCTACGCTGGACAGTAAAATGCCTTTTATACTGTTATCATTGATGTCTTTGCTTTAATTACATCGAAGGATGTTTTGACTTTTGTACATACAGAATAAGTGCTGACGATGACCATTTCTTATTCGATTCTGTCACATAAATCCTGGAGTCATTTCGGCTTGGCTTCCATGCACTTCCTGTTTATTTCATTCCTAAGAAATTCATATTGCTGTTGATCGTTTGAAGTATTTCTCGTCTCATGCTATGTTTCCTCTCAGTTTCCATTCTTATAGTTACCCAACTTCTGTTTTTGCCTTTTTGACAGAAAGCCGTTTCTCTTCTGCTGAACTGCTGTGGTATTTGCTACACTATGTGATCAAAAGGATCCGGACACCCCGAGACACATACGTTTTTCATATTAAGTGCATTGTGCCTCCACCCACTACCAGGTACTCCATATCAGCGACCTCAGTAGTCATTAGGCATCATGAGCTTCGCGGAATTCACGGTCTTCGAACGTGGTCAGCTGACTGGGTGTCACTTATGTCATACGTCTGTACGCGAGATTTCCACACTCCTAAACATTCCTTTGTCCATTGTTTCCGATGTCTTAGTGAAGTGGAAACGTGAAGGGACACGTACAGCACTAAAGCGTACAAGCCGACCTCGTCTGTTGCTGCCAGAGAACGCCAGCAGTTGAAGATGATCGTAATGTGTAATAGGCAGACATCTATCCAGACCGTCACACAGGAATTCCAAATTGCATCAGGATCTATTGCAAGTGCTATGACATTTAGCCGGGAGGTAAGAAAACTTGGATTTCATGGTCGAGCAGCTGCTCATACACCACACATCACGATGGTAAACGCAAAACGACGCCTCGCTTGATGTAAGGAGCGTAAACGTTAGACAATTGAATAGTGGAAAAAGTTCATGTGGAGTGACGAATCACGGTAGTACAATGTGGCCATCTGATGGCAGGGTGTGCCTATGGCAAATGCTCGGTGAACGTCATCTCTGAATGTGTAGTACCAACATTAAAATTCGGAGGCGGTGGTGTTATGATGTGGTTGTGTTTTCCATTGAGCAGGCTTGCGTCCCTTGTTAGGCACAGATATACATTGATGTTTTAAACACCTTCTTGCTTCCCACTGTTGAAGAGTAATTCGGGAATGGCGATTGCATATTTCAACATGATCGAGCACCTGTTCATAGTCCACGGCCTGTAGCGGCGTGGTTACAGGACAGTAACATCCCTGTAATGGATTGGGCTGCACAGAGTCCTGACCTGAATCCTATAGAATTTATTTGGGATGTCTTGGAACGCTGACTTGGAGCCAGGCCTCAACGACCGACATCGATACCTCTCCTCAGTGCAAAACTCCGTGAAGAATGGGCTGCTATTCCCCAAGAAACCTTTCAGCACCTGATTGAACGTATGCCTGCCAGAGTAGCAGCTGTCATGAAGGCAAAGGGTGGGCCAACAGCATATTTAATTCCAGCATTACTGATAGAGGGCGCCACGAAATTGAAAGTCATTTTCAGCAAGACGTCCAGATACTTTTGATCACATAGTGTATCTCAATATCTGCAACCAAGTCATCTTTTGTCAGTAATTCTGTGTCCTACATGTTTGCACGTGGCTTTATCCTGATGATTCACCTAAACGTCAGCCTAAACTTTAGCATTAGTAGATAGTGTTGTTAGTGTACAATGTAGTATGTAAATTTTAATCTATGTCTGACGATGTTCTGTCTTCCTATTCTTCCAAGCCTTTTCGAAGTATATCTGCTGCTTTCGTGACTTTTCTTAACAAGGTAGTCGCTATTACCAGGTATTGTTTACTGTAGATATCTGTTAGTCTCTCTCCTCACTCATTTGTTCTACGAAACCCATGTTGTTCCATAACATCGCCTTCAATTCATTCCTGTACCACTCATCGCCCTTTACACGCTGAGTTACGTACCCAGTGCTCTCCCACACACTCACTCTCTCTATCCCTCCTCCTTCCCTTCTTCATCTCTCTCTCTCTCCCTCCCTCCCTCCCACCCTATTCCTCCCTCTCTCTCTCTCTCTCTCTCTCTTCTCTCTCTCTCTCTCTCTCTCTCTCCCTCCTGCTCTCCTTATTCTGTTCTACTGGCATGTAAACGTAAATTATCGTTATTAGCGTTAATTTTCTGCCGATTTTAATTAAAATAACCCTAGCGCTAAGCTGCTGAAGTTACATCATTCTTTGATCTGCGTTCCAGTTCAGAGTGAATCTTACTCCAACTTTGCTTGGCTTGGTATTAGCTTGTTTTTGCCTGACACGAATTCCTAATTTTCTTGGAAGTTTCCTCAGGTTTGCTGCCGGATCGTAAAATCAACTTGGTTCAATATGTCGACGATTCAACTGTCCGCCATCCTTACGAGATCGCTGGTGTTGCTAAGTTCCGCTGAAAACTGATGCCAAGTCTGACAATCTAGTCACCCCACAGAAAGGATTAAATGCAAGACACTTTCACTTTCGAAAAAGAACTCGTTGTCCAGAGATTTATGTAAGATACTTCATCCTGAAGCTGCCGTTCTATCTAGGTTTTGTGGTCTGACAATGTTACATAAGGAAGCGGTTCCTCTACTCCCTATTGCTAGTAATTTGTGTGCAGCCAGTTATAACATGGTGAAGTATTTAATATCAGTTCTCAGCCTATATGTTGACAAGTGTGAACACCATATCTCGAATTTAGTGATCTTCATTTGGCGATTGAAATCTTTGAGGCTGAGTCCCTCGGATTTAGTAGTGACTTTGGATGTGGTATCTCTGATTAAACGATCCCTAGTCCTTTATCACCCATAGTGGGCAAATTATTAATGGAGGACTTCGGGGATACGGCACTGAGGACTTCAGGTTTGCAACTAACGTGCTCCTGGAGGTATGTAGACAACTTTTTCGTCTGGCCACATGGACGTGATGCTCTCAACAGATTTGTAGACCGCTGCACTGTCTCCTGCCAGCATTACGTTTACGATGGAAGTATAAATTGATGGGATGCTTGCAGTTTTGGATGACATGGTTTACAAAAGGCAAGTTGGTAATCTGGGACATGGTCTTCACCTGAAACTGTGTATGGGTGTGTACCCATCGGTGTCTGCTTGCCATCTACCAAACCAAAGTAGTGGTGTCTTTAGGACCCTGGTACGCAAAGCATATGGCGTTTTCGAAGTGGATGGTTTGACTCAAGAACTTGTACATTTAATGGCTATTTTTAAGAAGAATGAGTATTCTAAGAGTGATATTCGTCGGGCTATGTAGTTTGATCCATCCCTGGAGGTGTATGAAGGGGGAATAGATCTGTGAGATCTGCGGCCTTCATTCGTTATACTGGAGGAATATCGCTAAGATTGGAAGAATTTTAAGGAGTGTTAATATCAAGAGTGTGTTCCGTCCATCTTCCCAGATTAGGGCACTACCCCACTCTCTGAAGGATGATTTGGGTCTTAAGAAGCCTTGCACATATAAAATTCCGTGTCACTGGGGAAGACTTACGTCGGCCATTCAATTCGCACAGTTCAGGACAGTTACGTGGACCATCGCTGTAATAAGAGGCTCCCACAGCCTGAAAATTAGGCGATAGTAGAACATAAGCGTGGGACAAAGTTTGAAATTTGACTAGACTGTAATACTTGCTAATACTTGAGGTCTTTGGAACAGTGTCTATAAACAGACAATTGAAATTAGATTAGAGGGCGATTTGGTTAATAGGGAGAACGGGTTTCCTCTTAGCAACACGCGAAAACTTGTATCGTCAAGCATAAAAACAGAACTCTCTCGGGTGCGGCCACTCCACTTGTTTGGAAATAACCTTTGAGTGCAATATACCGTGGCCGCCGATGTTTAGCTAAGTGTGGTGCCATCTGCCCAGTCTTGCAGGGCAGCAAATGTAATGGGCGGGGCATGCGTCGTGTACGGTACGGACAAAGATTTGCAGCCTTTGCATAAGTTTTTAATGAGACCCAGTAGGATCAGCATCCTCCTGAAGATGGCGGCAAGCCGAAATATTCAATGAAATTGATTCCAGGATCCAGCAGCAACCCTGAAGAGACAATCGAGACATACACTCCTGGAAATGGAAAAAAGGACACATTGACACCGGTGTGTCAGACCCACCATACTTGCTCCGGACACTGCGAGAGGGCTGTACAAGCAATGATCACACGCACGGCACAGCGGACACACCAGGAACCGCGGTGTTGGCCGTCGAATGGCGCTAGCTGCGCAGCATTTGTGCACCGCCGCCGTCAGTGTCAGCCAGTTTGCCGTGGCATACGGAGCTCCATCGCAGTCTTTAACACTGGTAGCATGCCGCGACAGCGTGGACGTGAACCGTATGTGCAGTTGACGGACTTTGAGAGAGGGCGTATAGTGGGCATGCGGGAGGCCGGGTGGTCGTACCGCCGAATTGCTCAACACGTGGGGCGTGAGGTCTCCACAGTACATCGATGTTGTCGCCAGTGGTCGGCGGAAGGTGCACGTGCCCGTCGACCTGGGACCGGACCGCAGCGACGCACGGATGCACGCCAAGACCGTAGGATCCTACGCAGTGCCGTAGGGGACCGCACCGCCACTTCCCAGCTAATTAGGGACACTGTTGCTCCTGGGGTATCGGCGAGGACCATTCGCAACCGTCTCCATGAAGCTGGGCTACGGTCCCGCACACCGTTAGGCCGTCTTCCGCTCACGCCCCAACATCGTGCAGCCCGCCTCCAGTGGTGTCGCGACAGGCGTGAATGGAGGGACGAATGGAGACGTGTCGTCTTCAGCGATGAGAGTCGCTTCTGCCTTGGTGCCAATGATGGTCGTATGCGTGTTTGGCGCCGTGCAGGTGAGCGCCACAATCAGGACTGCATACGACCGAGGCACACAGGGCCAACACCCGGCATCATGGTGTGGGGAGCGGTCTCCTACACTGGCCGTACACCACTGGTGATCGTCGAGGGGACACTGAATAGTGCACGGTACATCCAAACCGTCATCGAACCCATCGTTCTACCATTCCTAGACCGGCAAGGGAACTTGCTGTTCCAACAGGACAATGCGCGTCCGCATGTATCCCGTGCCACCCAACGTGCTCTAGAAGGTGTAAGTCAACTACCCTGGCCAGCAAGATCTCTGGGTCTGTCCCCCATTGAGCATGTTTGGGACTGGATGAAGCGTCGTCTCACGCGGTCTGCACGTCCAGCACGAACGCTGGTCCAGCTGAGGCGCCAGGTGGAAATGGCATGGCAAGCCGTTCCACAGGACTACATCCAGCATCTCTACGATCGTCTCCATGGGAGAATAGCAGCCTGCATTGCTGCGAAAGGTGGATATACACTGTACTAGTGCCGACATTGTGCATGCTCTGTTGCCTGTGTCTATGTGCCTGTGGTTCTGTCAGTGTGATCATGTGATGTATCTGACCCCAGGAATGTGTCAATAAAGTTTCCCCTTCCTGGGACAATGAATTCACGGTGTTCTTATTTCAATTTCCAGGAGTGTATTAGTCCTTGAAAGCTCACGAAGTCGCATCATAAATCCTAATCTCCTTTCGACTTCGCATTTCACTTCACAGACCTCCACTATATCTTGATCATACCTTTACGTTTCCCTTTTAAGATTATCTGTAGTTCCCTGTCATATTCATACTTCCGATATCCATAACTCCGATTTGCAGAATGTTACCCTCTCGTTTGTTAATTACCCTTCTTCCCATAGTTACCACCCACTCTGCATAAAGCATTCGACAGTAGAATTTGCACATATCAGCACGTTCGCTGGAGTTCTGGAGATACTGCATCCCTGTTGGCTTTGGAATGAAAAACAAAAATTTCTTTATGCACAGACTAAAATGAGAAGTTATACATCACTCGTTATCCACAACTGTGAGAATATTTTTCTCCAAGACAATTACCTATTTAAAAGGGTCTATTTCATTACTATCACCATTTACACCTAAGATAACATGGTTCTTCTTCCTCTTTGAACCAAATCAAGTTGTTGTTTTTGTGGTTTTCAGTCCTGAGACTGGTTTGATGCAGCTCTCCATGCTACTCTATCCTGTGCAAGCTTCTTCATCTCCCAGTACCTACTACACCCTACATCCTTCCGAATCTGCTTAGTGTATGATTCTCTCGGTCTCCACGCTGCCCTCCAGTACTAAATTGGTGATCCCCTGATGCCTCAGAACATGTCCTACCAACCAATTCCTTCTCCTAGTCAAGTTGTGTCACAAACTCCTCTTCTCCTCTATTCAATACCTCCTCATTAGTTATGTGATCTACCCATCTAATCTTCAGCACTCTTCTGTAGCACCACATTTCGAAAGCTTCTATTCTCTTCTTGTTTCACTTCCATACATGGCTTCACTCCATACAAATACTTTCAAAAATGACTTCCTGACACTTAAATCTATACTCGATGTTAAGAAATTTCTCTTCTTCAGAAACGCTTTCCTTGCCATTGCCAGTCTACATGTTATATCCTCTCTACTCCGAACATAATCAGTTATTTTTCTCCCCAAATAGCAAAACTCCTTTACTACTTCCAGTGTCTCATTTCCTAATCTAATTCCCTCAGCATTACCCGACTTAATTCGACTACATTCCATTATCCTCATTTTGCTTTTGTTGATCTTCATCTTATACCCTCCTTTCAAGACACTGTCCATTCCGTTCAACTGCTCATCCGGGTCCTTTGCTCTCTCTGACAGAATTACAATGTCATCGGCGAACCTCAAAGTTTTTATTTCTTCTCCATGGATTTTAATACCTACTCCGAACTTTTCCTTTGTTTCCTTTGTTGATTGCTCAATATACAGATTGAATAACATCGGTTCGGTCGTACGAGCCGAGCGGTTCTAGGCGCTACAGTCTGGAACCGCGCAACCGCTACTGTCGCAGGTTCGAATCCTGCCTCGGGCATGGGTGTGTGTGATGTTCTTAGGTTAGTTAGGTTTAAGTAGTTCTAAGTTCTGGGGGACTGATGACCTCAGATGTTAAGTCCCGTAGTGCTCAGAGCCATTTGAGCCATTTTTTAAATAACATTGGGGATAGGCTACAACCCTGTCTCACTCCATTCCCAACCACTGCTTCCCTGCCGGCCGGTGTGGCCGTGCGGTTAAAGGCGCTTCAGTCTGAAACCGCGTGACCGCTACGGTCGCAGGTTCGAATCCTGCCTCGGGCATGGATGTGTGTGATGTCCTTAGGTTAGTTAGGTTTAATTAGTTCTAAGTTCTAGGCGACTGATGACCTCAGAAATTAAGTCGCATAGTGCTCAGAGCCATTTGAACCACTGCTTCCCTCTCTTACCCCTGGACTCTTATAACTACCATCTGTTTTCTGTACAAATTGTAAATAGCGTTTCGCTCCCTGTATTTTACCCCTGACCCCTTTAGAATTTGAAAGAGAGTATTCCAGTCAACATTGTCAAAAGGTTTCTCTAAGTCTACAAATGCTAGAAATCTAGGTTCGGCTTTCCTTAATCTTTCTTCTAAGTTAAGTCATAGGGTCCCTGTTCCCTCACGTGTTCCACATTTCTACGGAATCCAAACTGATATTACCAAGGTCGGCTTCTACCAGTTTTTCCACTCGTCTGTAAAGAATTCGAGTGAGTATTTTGCAGCTGTGAATTATTAAACTGATAGTTCGGTAATTTTCACATCTGTCAACACCTGCTTTCTTTGGGATTGGAATTATTATATTCTTCTTGAAGTCTGAGGGAATTTCGCCTGTCTCATACTTATTGCTCACCAGATGGTAGAGTTTTGTCAGGACTGGCTCTCTCAAGGCTGCCAGTAGTTCTAATGGAATGTTATCTACTCCCGGGGCCTTGTTTCGACACAGGTCTTTCAGTGCGCTGTCAAACTCTTCACGCACTATCATATCTCCCATTTCATCTTCATCTAAATCCTCTTGCATTTCCATAATATTGTCCTCATGTACATCGCCCTTGTATAGACCCTCTATATACTCCTTCCACCTTTCTGATTTCCCTTCTTTGCTTAGAACTGGGTTTCCATTAAAGCTCTTGATATTAATGCAAGTGGTTCTCCTTTCTCCAAAGGTCTCTTTAATTTTTCTGTAGGCAGTATCTATCTTACCCCTAGTGAGATAAGCCTCTACATCCTTACATTTGATCTCTAGCCATCCCTGCTTAGCCATTTTGGGCTGCCTGCCGACATCATATCTGAGACGTTTGTATACCTTTTTGCCTGCTTCATTTACTGCAGTTTTATATTTTCGCCTTTTATAAATTAAATTCAACATTTCTTCTGTTCCACAAGGGTTTATACTAGCCCTCGTCTTTTTACCTATTTGATCCTCTGCTGCCTTCACTATTTCATCCCTCATATGGATATCACCATATCACCGTATCAAGTAGCAATATCAATGATTGTGATCGTTCAAATCTCAGACCGACTTGCGTATTCTACAGTCTCTCATCTTGAGCTGTTTGGTGAGTGCAGTTTATCAGTGACAGTGTCCACACTGGTAAGTTACCAGTGGTGTATTTATGTAATATGGTCAGTTACTAATGTTAATGGGTCTGTTGGTTCATATTTCTAGAAATTTTTTCAGATTTTAGAAAACATATTACTTGCGTTAAATCTTCCTGGCAGATTAAAACTGAGTGCTGGACCGAGAATCGAACGCAGGACCTTTTTCTTTTGCGGCCAACTGCTCTACCGACTGACCTAAACAAGCACGACTGAAGACTCAGCGCCAACTCTCGCAGCTACTCTACTTTCCGAACTTCACAGAAGCTCTCCTGCGAAGCTTACAAGACTAGCACTCATGGTAGAAAGGATATTGCAGAGATATGGCTTAGCTCTTCAGCGGAGTGTGCCCTTATATGATGGCAGATTAAAACTGTGTTCGGGATCGACACCAGAAATGGGAACCTTCGTCTTTCGCAGGCTGAAGCTAACTCGTGTCTCCACAATATCATTTATTCTCGTTAGTTTCTCAGAAGGGCTTCTCTGAAATTAGGGACATAGGGGACGAGGTACTGGCTGTGAGAAAGTCGTACTTGGGTAACTCAGTTGGTAGAGCACATGTCCGGGAAAAGCAAGCGCCACGAGTTCGTATCTCAGCCCAAGACATAGTTAAAATATTCCAGGACGTGTCATATCAGAGCGCACTAAGCACCAATTTGTACCAATCTGGTTGTATCTGAAAGGTAATCCTTTCCGACAAAGTTAAGAATGACATGAGGTATGTTGGCTGATATTTCGTCTATACATTTTTTTTATTTTTATTGCTATTTATGTGGCTCATATTCGCCTTACTCCTCTAGGATGAGGAATGTGTCAGAAGGTCTGAAACTAAGAAATATTTTCGCTGTTGAATCATATCTTTATGCTGTCCGTTGGCATTTCAATGTCTTTTAAATCGTAGGCAACAAAACTTAAATAAGTGAACCGATCCACACAGAAATTCGTCTAAGGAACCTAAGGGGTTGTCAAGTAGAAATTATTCCAACATTTTTCAAAACTGTATCATTATCTCCTAGGGGATTTAATTCATAAATAAGAAGTGAAATATTTTAATGTGCGTTCATTGCTCCGTTCTGTGCAAGAATAAACTCTGTTTGAGTTCAGTGTGAGTTAGTTTTGTTTCCTGTTTAACATTTATGGATGTAACTATTTTTTTTAAATGATACTGATATTCGCAATAAACTTCACAAAAGAACAAATGTATTATAAGCATGTTGTTAGTATGCCTAATTTCTGTGAATAGTATCGTGAATGATGTGTTGGAAGAACATCCAATGTTACCCTTTAGTCCGTTTCTTATCTCTACATCAGGTTTGAGACCTATAAAATTTGATTTCCAATTCGAGTTCTTCCCATCAATGATCAAACAAATTAGAGTTGGGCAGTTAGTTATTATTTATTTCTGCCCAGTTGTGCAGCATTGAAACTGATGATATACCTTGTCCTATAATTAATGGAATGCACTGCAAATTTTTCTGTGTTAGTTAACAGACATTTTAGCGAGTGAAAAACAGAAACATTTTTCAGAATACCTCGCATCGCTTCTTCTCTTCTTGAAGCTGTGTGAGTCTTGATTCAGAACCTTTATCACTTTCAGAGCAGTTATTTATATCGTGTTTTATGGTTCTCTTAGTATATTGAACTTTACCACGTCAGGACTTTTTTCACGACATGTTTCATTAGCAGTGAGAGAGAGAGAGAGAGAGAGAGAGAGAGAGAGAGAGGGAGCAATTTTTCAACTATCGTCAGGCTAATGGTTCGTATAGTTTTGATTATACTCAAAGATTGTGTATAAAATAGAAACATATAAGTTACTTTCGTAGGAAAACAAAGTCGAAAGTGATGCCAACATACCACGCAGTCATTGGTAGGGATGGAGTTGCAACGGAACTAATCAAGCTTGGACGAAACCAATCAACTGTCACATACCGGGGGGTTAAAGTAACGCGTAATGATTATGAGACTGTTCGTAACCAGCTATCACTTTGCTGCAATCTAATATCTGATGGAAAATGTACAGCCTTAAATCAGTGTAAGTTTTCGTTATAAAACGTGTTACATTCTGAGTTAGTCCCTCATGCCAACGTTTTCATTATGGTGGATAAAATACAGCACATTATACACAGGTTTGTCGTCAGTATAACCGTTTACAGTTAAAAAGTACGTTTTCAATATGGGCATGCTGGCAAACGTAACACTCACAGAGGCTTACTAATTCTTAAAACGCGCATTATACAGTAAAATGCACGTTTGTACGTCTGTTAATGTTAGAATAACGTGTGAGACATCGTGGTCCCACCTTAGACTAAGTATAGGATTGCACCGATTCACTGTACATCGTGCTTTTTGAGAATTAACAAACCTTTGTGAGTGCTACGTCTGCGAACATGCCCCTGTGAACAAGGTTATTTTTAACTGTATACCAAAAGAAGGCATTTACAATGTCGATACTGGTTGCCAACCGTAAAGACTAATTACCACGAGCTTGGCTATTGAAAGTTTTATCCACAGTTTTCGACTATTTATTCAGATTTAAACACACTGTATGCTAACCTTACATAGGCTAATATTACACACAGTAAAAATAAAAAAAAATTAAATAATTGACCTAGCAGAGGAACCAGTGCGTTCAAAGGAGATACAAACGAAAGTCAAAGGCATTGTGTAGTGCACTAAAATCAGATAAAAAATATGTTAACAATACTCAAGAAGTTCGTCGATGTCTACATGGAGTCACTGACAGCCATACTAGCACACACAATTCGAATAATTTCTAATTCTCAAACTGTAACACTGAAAAAATGAATAAGTTTCGAATTGGTACAATTCGAAACAACCCAAACACTAATAGACCTGAAGAAATGCAGCTCTCTGGCTGCTCAGTTCTATCGAGAACATAACTAACCAGTGTTGAACGTCAAAAGTCGTTGAGTCTCGCTCTGCTCACCCGTTTAAGAACTTGGTCACAGCTTGCTTACTGGTTACATTAACTTTTAAGTTCTAGACCACAAGTTCAGTAGATTCGTTTTTAACATATAATGATTTTAATACATAGTATATGCTTTTGCATTCCATTTTCATCCGAATTTTACATTATTTAGTTTCAGATGTAGCTAAAATCATGGTTTTAATTAAATATTGTACTCTACAAATCGGTTCCGCAGGATATTCGTCAAGATCATATCTTTATTCATCATGGCCCTGTGGAACCGCTCTATTCAGATGACATTCTTGCAACACTATATTACGAAATTTCTTATTAAATGCTTATAAACACTACACTACACTGTGTAGCTCTTTCTTTAATTGGCACTATCCTTTCAAGATTTACAGTTTTTAGTAACTAGATCCCTGCTGATTCTTTGAGCTTTTCTTGACTGTGTGACTCATGTTCTGAACATCATGCTACATGAATGATATTTTCACTCTGCAGCGGAGTGTGCGCTGATATGAAACTTCCTGGCAGCTTAAAACTGTGTGCCGGACCGAGACTCGAACTCGGGACCTTTGCCGTTCCCCCAGGCTGTGGCTAAGCCATGTCTCTGCAATATCCTTTCTCTCAGGAGTGCTAGTTCTGCAAGGTCGCAGGGGAGCTTCTGTAAAGTTTGGAAGGTAGGAAACGAGCTACTGGCAGAAGTGAAGCTGTGAGGACGGGGCGTGGGTCGTCCTTGGGTAGCTCAGGTGGTAGAGCACTTACGCGCGAAACGCAAGGATCCCGAGTTCGAATCTCGATCCGGCACACAGTTTTAATCTGGCAGGAAGTTTCATCGTGCTTCATCAGATACACTGCCTGATTAGAAAACCATGTATATATCTATGAATCAGCCATAAACGAAATGAAACTTCACGTGCTGAGAGGATATGCAATGTTATTTCAGTGATTACAAAGACGAACTAGGTAAACGAGCCCACTTATCTTTATGGTGTTCCAACTCCCCTGGCCTGAATGCATACACTGATTCGGTGGGGGAACTGTGTCATAAAGCTGTGGTATTCGTTCCTGAGGCAAGTTGTGTCACACAGGTGTCGTTACTCTTCCTTGACGTCCCGGGTACAAATACTGGGACAGAGTTGACGTCTATGCTGGTGGCACATGTGTTCTATACGGAAAAAATTGGGGATCTTGATGGCCGCAGGAGACCCTCAACGTCACGCAAGCAATTCATAGAGACATGTGTCATGTGTGGTGGAGCATTTTCCTGTAACAACACAGGCAACAGCGTCCTCCCAGGAGGTTATCAGGTGGTACTCTTCATTTCCTTGGGAGAATAATGGTAAAATGTAGCAAGTATATGAAATAATATTTCTTAAATGTGTGGCACTCTTACCAAAGGATAATGAGCGAATACGGAGAAGAGCAGCACGAATTGTCACAGATGTCACCAAGCCATGGGAGACAATGACTGATTTGATTAGATTAGATGTACTTTTCGTTTCAGTAGATGCATATTGAGGAGATACTCCAGGATGTAGAACAACTCAGAGAAACAAGGATAAGCAATAAATATTCACAGAGAAAAACAAATTTGCTAATGTATATTCAATAGAACCCAAACAGCCCTCATGAATGTGGTTTATGGAAAATGGGGTCATAGCATATTTTCTTTTAAACGGTTGTAAATAACTTGCCCTTAAACATGTAACTGTTGTCCACATTGATTTGTATATGATAACTCTTGGGTTATACATAGCCATACCTCGTCACTTAGTAAGACCATTTTACAACGTTTATTCACAATGATCGCATTACTGTACTTAATTTTTCACAATTAAAACTGGTAATACCCGCGTTATTTGATATTATTAGTAACACATACACATTAGGAGGTTCTACTTAGAAATTCGTCAGTGGGGTACAAGGAGTTAGCCAGCAATAGACCCTTTATGCTCTTCTTCATCTGAACTTCATTAATGGTTAAATTTTTCATGGCTGCCGGAGACCTGTTGAAAACGTGTGTTCCTAAATAATAAACATCCTTCTAGACCAAAGTTAGTGAAGGATATTCTTATTTCTAACATTGATTGTATGAGCTGAGGAGTTAGTTGTGATGACTGGGTGTTGTGTGATATCCTTAGGTTAGTTAGGTTTAAGTAGTTCTAAGTTCTAGGGGACTGATGACCATAGCTGTTAAGTCCCATAGCGCTCAGAGCCATTTGAACCATTTTGAGGAGTTAGTTTAAAAAAGAGACCTATTTTTAATGAAAAATTTCATCAAGCATTAAATGTATTGAGATGCAATAGTTAGCATCCCTAAGTATCTAAATTGGCTTCTGCAGGATGTTCTTCAGCTTATACCTCAAATAATAACTATAACTCATTTGTGCACGTGGAAAATTTTAGCTTGGCTTGATGACTTACCTCAACAAATTGGTCCGTATGATATTACGGAATAAACGTATCATCTACCACCGACAACATTTAGAATGCAACTAGACATTTGGTTAGGCGCTTGACCAGTTTTGTGGAATACTCCTCGCAGCTGGATTTCTTATCAAGCGTCAGTCCCAAGAATTTGTCTCCATCAACTTCTTCTGTCTGTTTGTCGTCATATTTTCTGAGTATACTGGAGGGAAAACTCTTACAAGTTCTGAACTGAGATACTACAATGCCTAAATTAGCAGACGATTGAAGATAGGTGCTAAATGTCCCAAGCAAGAGTAATTTGCAAGAAGATTTTAATTGAGGACCTACTTCACTTCTAAAGGTATGGGTGTCATAGGGGCAGCAACGACAATATTGCACTAATTGCAGCCAGCACAGAGGCATTTAATCAATTGTTCTTCCCGCGCTGAACACGCGAATGGAATGGGAAGAAATCTTACCATGTGATACAATGAGAAGTACCCTCTACCATGCACTTCACAGTGGTTTGCAAATATGTATGTAGATATAAATCCCGAACTGCTCTAACCTACTACTGTAGGTGATCGAAAGTCAGCTTCGATCGTTGACATGTCATCCATTGTTTCGTACTGGTCTTGTGTTTCATTAGTTCTGTCACTATAGGGCTGAACAGACGGCACTTCCTCGCTTCCTTTCTTCATCATAGTCTTGCGCAGAAACTGACGTCTCAGAATACTTCTTTTTTTTTCGCCGACTTTTCCACGCGAGTGAGCCACCGGTCGGGATGAAAGGCAGAGAAATGATGATACGCTCATCGGGATCGCAGGAAATTGGCTACCCTGCTGACGTATCGGCCAGCTGTCCGTGGAGGCAGCGGTCCGCCTCCAACTCCCGCCTCTCAGGTTACGGCCTCCGAGGGGCGGTTGGGGACCCGGAGAAGTAAAAAGAATCCAGCGTCCCCTCATCGCTCAGCGACGATCCGGCGGCGGCAACTTTTAACTTTCTTCCGAGTTCCTGCCGTCGCCCGCGCTGTAGGCTTGCTTCTGTGCCGTCCAACTGCTTTGTGTTGCTACGCGGACAAAGCGTGGCAGTAAAAAACGTGCCACGCGGCCGAAAACTGACGCTGACCGAGAGACCGCAACACTGGACACAGCGCAAAGCTCTGCCTGGTCTGCGCCCAACTTCTTTACGACATCAACTGGTCTACTCATCTATCACGTTTGTATACTAACACGCAAATCCCTTATCAAAGAAGGCTTACAGGTTACTTCGGCTCTGTACAGTGCTGTCTTACTAGTCACCTAGTGTGAAAGTACCGCAGTAGAAGGAAAAATAATTAGAGGGACGTCTCAAATACATAGAGCAAAGATTAAATTGCAAATGATCGGGCTGCACACCTAACTGGAAATAAAGAAGGAGGCACGAAAGAGAGAGAAGCTGCTGCTGTTGATGCTCGGACTGAGCATTAAAGCAGGATGTTCCAGTTGAACATGATGAATGAAAAAGAGACATCCAAGTTCATAAGACAATATCTACTACAAGAATAAAGCCAGAAATTCTCGGAGTGCCATCCGTGTATCCGACTAAACCGGAGAACGCTTGATTTTTGACATTCGCGTTTCGGTAATCTTTATTTAAGAAGCATCTGCAGTGGTGTATAATACAGGTTTACTTTTATACATAACGTCTTCATTATATGTTGCTGTATTATAGTTTTGTTGTCTACATCTACATCCATACTCCGAAAACCACATGACGGTGTGTGGCGGAGAGTACATTGACTACCTGTATCGGTTCTCCCTTCTACTCCAGCCTCGTATTGTTCGTGGAAAGAAAGATTGTCGGTATGCCACTGTGTTCTCTCTAATCTCTCTGATTTTATCGTCATGGTCTCTTCGTGAGATATACGTAGGAGAGAGCAATATACTGCTTGACTCCTCGGTGAAGGTATGTTCTCTAAACTTCAACAAAATCCTGTACCGAGCTACTGAGCGTTTCTCTTGCACAGTCTTCCACTGGAGTTTATCCATCATCTCCGTAACGCTTTCGCTAATACTAAATGATCCTGTAACGAAGCGCGCTGTTCTCCGTTGGATCTTCTCTATCTCTTCTATCAAGCCTATCTGATACGGATCCCACACCTGTGAGCAGTATTCAAGCAGTGGGCGAACAAGTGTACTGTAACCTACTTCCTTTGTTTTCGGACTGCGTTTCCTTACGATTCTTCCAATGAATCTCAGTCTGGCATCTGCTTTACCGACGATCAATTTTATATGGTCATTGCATTTTAAATCCCTCTTAATGCCTACTCCCAGATAATTTATGGACTGCTTCCAGTTGCTGACCTGCTATATTGTAGCTAAATTATAAAGGATCATTCTTTCTATGAATTCGCAGCACATTACACTTGTCTACATTGAGATTAAATTGCCATTCCCTGCACGATGCGTCAATACGTTGCAGATCCTACTGCATTTCAGAACAATTTTCCATTGCTACAACCTCTCGATATACTACAGCGTCATCCGCAAAAAACCTCAGTGAACTTCCGATGTTATCCATACGATCATTTACATATATTGTGCATAGCAGCGGTCGTACGACACTTTCCTGCGGCACATCTCAAATCACTCTTACTTCGGAAGACTTCTCTCCATCGAGAATGAAATATTGCTTTCTGTTATCTAGGAATTCTTCAATCCAATCACACAATTCGTTTGATAGTACATTTGCTCTTACTTTGTACATTAAACGACTGTGGAGAACTGTATCAAACGCCTTGCGGAAGTCAAGAAACACGGCGTCTACCTGGGAACCCGTGTCTATGGCCCACTGAGTCTCGTGGACGAATAGCGCGAGCTGGGTTTCACACGATCGTGTTTTTCGAAACCCATGCTGATTCCTACAGAGTAGATTTCTAGTCTCCAGAAAAGTTATTATACTCGAACATAATACGTGTTCCAAAATTCTACAACCGATCGACGTTAGAGATATAGGTTGTTGTTCTCTTGTCATAAAGTAACACACACATTTCGGAGCAGATACTTCGCAGGATGAAATTAACATTTGTCGTGGGATCCATATCAGAGAGGGTTGACGAAGGACAACGACGAAGTTCAGAGAAGGGTAGCTAACTCTCTATTATCACGAAATAAGTGAGAGAATGTCAGGGATAGAACATACGAATTGGGGTGGCAGTCATTAAAAAAATGCGTTTTTCACTGCATCAGGACCCACTCATCAGATATCAATCACCAACTTTCTGCCCAGAGGCTAAAAACAATTTGTTTTCGGTGAACTACGTAGGTAGAAATGATCATCACTATAAAGTAAGAGAAATCATAGCTCGAGTGGAATGGTTTAAGCGTTTGTTTATCTCTCATTTTTTCGGGAGTGGAATGGTAGAGAAGTAGTTGAAAGGAGATACAATGAAATCTCTGCCCCCTGATGAAACCTCTGCCTTAATTTTGAATTTCAGAGTAAGCATGTAGATGTCGATGTAGGTGATTCTTCTTACAATTTCGTCATCTTATTATTCCTGGAGCTGTACTTAATTAGCCTGTGTGTACTGGTACGTCCGATATTCGGCTTTTAGAAAACATTAAGTTGAATGTTTTAGTTTTGTTAAGTGTTTACCTTATGCAGTATTGTCACCACTAGCTGTGTGTTTCTCTTTCGTGCTTTGTTTGTGTTGTGATTTCTGTATAATGTTGTTATCATTATATACAGTAACACAACTGACATCCAACTAAACTCTGAAACAAAGAAAATAGATATATTTTTGTATACAGGTCAACCGAGTACAACTCCACGAGAACACTTGTGGAATAACAAGGTAATAAAATTGTAATCAGAAACAATTACTAATCTAACCTTATGAAACTTGCACTCCAAAAAGTTTTTTCTTATCTGACAATAAGAGAGTAACTGCAAAAAACTGTATAATGTAACGTATTTAAAATTTTTATATAACCAAGTATTCATAACACAAACGTGTAGTATAGGTCACTGATTTCGTAATTAAAAGAAGTAAAGCACGTATGGCACAAAGCAAGCTGACTTTTATTTAGTTACATAATCGTATCACAGCTCCAATAATGTATAAGCGACGAAGGAGCGCCAGGAAACACAAAAAAGCGACTATAAAGACACAAACTTGGTATGAATTTTACAGTACGCATTAAAATGAATAATTTACTCTTATAATTACTTGTAAGTTAATGGTTCCTGTGGTTTTGGGTAGGGGCCTGCCTCATTCCCTTTTCTATCTCTCTTGCTCTGTCATTCTTTTGCATTGTCTGTTTCAACAGGCGCAATTCGGCTACAACTCTGAAGGGTCATTATGCGACGACGACGCAATCAGTTTCTTTTGTAAGGGGTAATCCGAGCATAGCACCGTGGCCAGAAGGTGCACAGATGCCAGGGCATGCATTGGGAGAGCGGTAGTGGTGGGGACTGCGGGCAGGTATTGTAGGGGAAATGCTGAGCGCTGGAGGGGAGGTGCCATTCTAAACTGAAGCCTACACTCGCGTCATGTAAATATCAAGTGGGGACCCTCCACACACACACACACACTTACATGGCGATCATTCAAAAAGATCTCTCAGTTCCGCTTTTGTTAGTATCTAAGAAGAATTCCGCCGAAAATGCAGCGACATAGTTTCGTCTGGCTTGTTACCCATCTGTAACTCTCAGAGAAGCGTCACGTGTTGCGAATTTTGAGTAAAGCCTACACATTTCACTTGATGTCATGATACAATCTGCGTCTTTTGCCAGAACACAGCGGAATTTACACAGTCTCACTTCACAAATATGTGCAGAGAGAGTTGCGAGAGAATTCTGAAACAGGGTTTATTAATTATTAATTGAGGAACAGAGAAAAGTAATGTCAGTATCTTATGAAAAAAACCACTTCCTTGGTTGAAAATAAAAGTGAAATGTCTTCACTTGTATTGTTCCAAAACCAATAGCAATTGTTATGGTCCTTAAAAATTGCATTATTTCATCGAAAAAGTCTGTAGTTAGTGGAGTAACATGGTAAATAATGAAGTTTTGCTTAATAAGCATATGGCTAAATACTCAAAACTCTGCATGCTATCAATTGCCAAAATCTCAAACCGTTTATGAAATAGGAGTATTGTTGTGGATACTTCATTTTGGCTTTATGGCTGGCACGGCGCGATCGCAAATAAGTGTGCTGCATCAAATAAAATTTCTCGAGATTTGTGACAGATAGAGACCTCCACCCAAGTCCACAGAAAAATTCAACAAGTTAGTTAGATTTCATATGCAGAAACGTATTATGTAATGCGCATCAAGCCCAAGATCATGGCGAACCCATCTGTTCAGTTCATACTTTTTTGGATGTCACGAAGTTCTTACTTCCACACATATATCAAAATGACTGTGGCCATTAACGAAATGAAGGACACTTCATAATGAACCTTACATGTTAATCTACAAATAAAGCAGAAATAATTTTTCGACCTAATTGTTTTCTATAGAATCGTTTGAGAAACATCGCCGATCTGCCGAAACGAATCAACTTGCCCAGTGCTTTGGACAATAGCTGGCCACAACACATCGACCACTGTATCCTGTGCGGACTCTACTCACTTTCTCATTAAAACTATTGAGTGCCATCAATAGAGTTTTGCTTGAAGTCTCCAGCCATCATTGCTAATGATTCCCATTGAAAATTTAAATAGTGGTTTGGATCTAATTCAGGGCCCAGTAGACTGTAATTGATAATCTTACACGCCACTCCTAGACAACAAGTCATTTACGTACCAGGTTCAAACTTCAAGCATTCCCTGCTCCGACTCATAGAATGTTACTCTTTTGTTGGTCATTTCATATCGTTTCAAAGTTATTTCCACTGCAGCAGTCCTCTCCTGGAGATCGGCATGGAATTCTAATTCGAAATTCTTTAGCAATGGAGAGATCATCATGACACTAGAATCCTCCTAGCAGATTAAAAATTGTGTGCTAGACTGAGACTCGAACCTCACGCCTTTGCCTTCTATGTACAGATACTCTGCCAAATGAGATATCCAAGCATAAATCGTGAGCCACCCTCACAACTTTACTTCTGCCATCACCTTATTTCCTACCTTCCGAAATACATGGAAGTCTTCTGCTTACCATACGGGACTAGCAATCCTGTAAGAAAGGATAATGTGGAGACTCTGCTTAGCCACAGCCTGCGGGTTTCCGTTTTCACTCTGGAGTGGAGTGTACGCTTATTTGAAACTTCCTGGTAGATTCAAACTTTGTGCTGGACGGGAATTCGAACCTTGGCACTTTACCTTTAGGAGGCAAAGCGCTTTTACACTAAATAAAAAATGGTTTATGGTATTGAATTGTTTAGTTTACCTTTAATTCACTCTAGGTGTACACCACATTTTCCTTTCAGCGGAAGGACTGTACACTCTTTGACATAAAACTTGACCGGCGGCCGGCCGCTTCAGAGGCTAAATCCGCGCCGATCGCGACATGGGACAAAGAAACTGGCCAACTCGCTAATTCTCTAAGTCTGGTTATCTGCACAATCTGGCAACACTGTAGACTGCGGCACTTCCTGGAGGAAAACTTGTCCCAAGATAGAGAGACTCTAGGCTGATTACGCCTGTGGTCTAGCGGTAGCGTGCGTTGTTTTTGTTCATAATGTCAGTGGATCGAGAGCAGCTGGCATAAAATATTTTTATAGCCTCTTCTGTCTGAATGCTGAAGACGTGAATGTAATGGTAGCGCAGATTCAATCTATTTCGCTTTGTGACACACCGATATCAAAATTTTATCTAGTAACGATTTTGCGGCAGATTTCCTGCAGACTGTCCTCCTCTGGACGCCGTATGCGGCAAAGCTCCGGGATCCATTTGCTGGCTACTGGCAGCGGCCGTGGCGACAGCAGCGGCGCTGCACTCCCCCGTTCTTTATCGAAAGCGCCTGCTACCGCTCATCGCTTTTGATGATTTGAAACGCTTTATTATTAAATGTTGCTCCACAGAAAATTTCTACAATTTCCATTCACGCTCAAAAGCAACGGAGACAGACGCCCTGATTAGTAGGCGGGTAATCGGCAAGAGCTGAGTATGGCCCGAAATTAATTTTATAGACTGGGACGAAATTAAACCACCTCACTACATTCGATGAATTTATAAATGCTTCATACCTCGTTTCTTTTCCTTTCAAACTTAATTATTTGTGCAACTTTTGGTCAATGATTGGATGTTTTCGTCAAGCCAGAGTGAGCGTCTGTGGTGTAAAATGTATTACAGTTCTTGTTTCATTCCTTATGGTAAGTCTATGCGATAAACTGTGTGAATACCTTGCAATGCATGCTCTGTAGCAGTGCAGGCACACTGCACATTTGGAGTTCCATGTATGGGTTCATGAAGTATTTATTGTTGATCGGAAGTGATAGTTAAGGTCATCGGATTTAATCCAGATAAATTTGTCGTTTTGAAGGTTTCAGAGAACGGAAAGGAATTGCTAACGCCGGTGTTAGAAAACGTCTACAGTTAAATGCTATTGCAAAAATTTAGAAGATGTGAACTATATTAATGAACATGTGCACTTCATAAACAACCTTCTGACATGTTAGACCTATATGACGAACAAAGCTCAAATTTATATCGTTGACAGTCGGTTTGAATCTTTTCAGGACCAATTTTACAGTGAAGCACCTTGGAATTTGCAAAGCAGAAATCCATGATATTAACTTAATTTACTAAGTCGAAATCGGTCGAAGATTGATGTTTAAAGGCATTCTTCAGATTTCGCATAAGAAATGTTTACTAGCAGTTTGCAACTCCATTAATTAAAATGGAAAATAAAATGTTTTAGTCAGCGGCTTCTACCGTGATTCGAACTTATAGTACAAGCACTGCAACGCACAAGGGAACCTCTGAGCTAACGACACACTGGCGGCCAGAGGCGGACTATAGTCACTGCGATGTTGCCTGAGCCTCAAAACGCAACCTTAAACACAGAAACAGAGGAGGTGGAGATTACTGTTTTAACGTCCCGTCGACAACGATGTCATTAGAGACGGATCACAAGCTCGGATTAGGGAAGGATGGGGAAGGAAATCGGCCGTGCCCTTCCTAAGGAACCATCCCGGCATTTGCCTGAAGCGATTTAGGGAAATCATTGAAAACCTAAATCAGGATGGCCGGGCGCGGGATTGCACCATCGTCCTCCCGAATGCACACACATACAGGTGTTACTTATGTGAAGAACGCCGTTCTTGGAGTCCAGAAATTAAATATACTTTCTAATTGTGTCATCTTGCAGCGGATTATATCGTACGAGTCTTCGATGTGGAAAACGAATGTTAAGTGAATTTAGCGAGGTAACGCCGACCTACACCCGGAAGTAAATGCACTATCAGAGTGTTGACAAATACTTGCTACGACGCTGCCATTTCTCGGCTCTCTGACGAGGCAGCTCTTCAGCGAAATGCTTGCCGTGATTCTCCGATACGGTTCTTCAGAGTGGAGACGCGCGCGCACGTTTGGTTTTTATGCGGCGTTCTCCCCTGGTGGTTTCTGACGTCGCCTTGTGGGCTATGTATACATATGAGACATTCAATTATCATTAATCCAGAATGATACAAGTTTCAGCTTCCGGCGTGGAAGAAGGCTGTTGACGCCGACATTATATCATTTCAACGTAGGGAAAGCAAAACGGATCATTCAATGTTTCTCATTCAACATAAAGCATGTGAGATAAATTTCCGTAACGTTCATAATCATCTAAAAATACAAACGAAGTAAAAATACACCGGAATCTTATTCGAATTGAATATAATGTAAGATACCAAACGCTTTGCACCTCGATGTCGAATTTGTCCACTTGCAATCGTTTGCAGCATGCACATAGATTGTCATGATTACCACGAGAATGAAGAAATATGTTGGTAAGGATGGAAGCAAGAAGAGACGCAGTCAACAAATATTCTATTCCTCATGGCATTCATTTCATTTGACACGTAAGAAGAGGTAAAGCGGGAATTTACTTTCGTTAACACGAAAGATATGCCGCACATATTGATAACGAGGAAGTCTGCGTCTTCATACGTTTCCTCCTTGAAATCTGTATGCTCTATTATATACTAAGTAGCCCGATCATTGTTTCAGTAATGTGACCCTCTTGTTTGACCCCGTAACGATGAACAGATTCCAAATGCATGTCTCTGCGTGAAAGTAGCTGTTCGAACCCTTCCTGGGTTGTTTTTTGTGTTTTATTGCTTGGAATTCCTGAAGCAGACCACTGTGCCTTCCCCCCTCGTGGGTTAGGTCTCAAAACTAAATCGCTTTGTGTCCAATGGCATAATTTATTCATACAGCATCAGCATAAGACTCTTGCGAGTGAGAGAATGACAATAACAATCGTAACAACAACAAGCAAATAATGAATGATGTTTATTCCAACGCAGAACGAGAATGGCTTTAAATATAAAAATCTATATCTATATCCATATCTATTGATCTTTGAGTTGGCACAATGAAAATATATTTTTAGCATTTAGTTACTGAATTTAGTTCTGGATGTTTGCAGAGAAAAGGAAAAGTCGGTACTTCTCGCTAGTGTAATATAATGTGAACCAGCAACTACCCTTTCCTTAGAACACGACTCAAGCAGGTCCTCAAGTAGGCACTGCTGCACTCTGTTCCCTGACATTGCTCTGATGACGGTTAATGCAGATAGTTCCGATTATGAAATACAAAACGTATTGCAGGTTAGTTCCTAGGATAGTAACATTAAATTTGCGTTGTAGACGGCACATGAACGTGACGACTATCCATATTACTCATCAATATAAAAAGACAATATTTTGGGAATTTAACAGGATTACTCAAAATGAATTCTGAAATTGGGTGACTGACCGCACAGGTGCTAAACGTCGTCAAGAGTATACGATGTCCTAATCGCATTAGGAATATGAAGATCGTCTTCGACAGCTCGCAACTTTCACATTGCTATCCCCACCCTACTCCAGACAGCTCTCGGTGGAGTTGCACTACGTTGCCGATGTTATGGAAGGCCTTCAAACCGACAACAGACCACATATTGAAAAAAACAAGCGAATTCTCTTGCAGCGTAAGCTTATTGTAACTAATCTAAAAATTATTGGAGAGGAACATTGTCCTATTCAAAAAAGTAAAATGTTACACACTGTTGACGTCAAACGGACATTATCTATGTCCTGTCTTGTGTCCTACTCATCTATAATATCAAGTGTACTATGAAAATGATTATATATAATGGATTATAAGGTAATGCATTGATACCAGATGGTGGGGGCCGGCCGATGTGGCCGTGCGGTTCTAGGCGCTTCAGTCTGGAACCGCGTGACCGCTACGGTCGCAGGTTCGAATCCTGTCTCGGGCATGGATGTGTGTGATGTCCTTAGGTTAGTTAGGTTTAAGTAGTTCTAAGTTCTAGGGGACTGATGACCTTAGAAGTTAAGTCCCATGGTGCTCAGAGCCATTTGAACTATTTAACACAAAATGACATTAAAAATTTAAGTTATTCACGAGCAGCTAGTTGAGAATATGTATGAACATTAAATGACACGACGAACCGTCATGTTCTGCATATGGATTCAAACCCAGCTCATGCAGACTAAGCAAAGATTTCGTGACTGACGGAAACTAACAGTCATTCCTGATTAGGCATACAGAGAGTGATATACCTCGATTTTAGACAGTATCAGTTAGCAAATATCAACTTTAAATTGCATAACGCAAACATTTTTAACAGACGCGAATTCCTACCCAGCATCTATTGTCCCTTTTAACGAACTACGAGAGATGTTAAATATTGCTTCTTCACAAGTAACTTACTTGAAATGCCGTGAGGTAAAGCTGTGTGTTGGACACGGATTCGAACCCGGAACCTAATCGGATTGCTATCGAAGCACAGTCAGATGTGACATATCGGAATTTCGCGGCAGTAACTAGATGTTATAACTGAAATGACGAGACGAAAAATTAATTTTTTCCTTCCCAGGACTCCAACCCGGCACCTATCGCTGTTATATTCTAGAGAAAACTAACGTTAAATATGGGTTTGTTGCACCAGCAGTGACATGTGAGCATGTTTGAACTGAAATAATATGACGAAGAGTTCAGCGCTCACTGGGAATAGAGCCCCACACATATCGTTGTTGACTACACACAAAGAGACGTCAGCTACCGAATTTTTCTCCACCAGCTGCTCAGAATAGCATCTTGAACTTACAGTCATCTCGCAAATAGTTCTGTGTCTCACTGGGAGTTAAAAACGTCAGATATCGTTAGTGTGACAGCGAATGAAAATACATTAAAAATCAAAATTATTATCCACCAGCAGACAGGTGTTCTCATGCTAGAGCTTGATAATACATAATTAAATTTTTAGTGCCGGGCCAGGATTCGATCCCATTCACGCATAATATGTGAAGGTGTTGAGGAATCTGCAGTTTTGAACAAACAACAAATTGTAGCCGAGCTGTATTGCCACGAAGGGATCAAATTCCGCGTTAAGGGCGGTCTGAGTTGCATTCCCAGTTCAGAACCAATTTTATCGACATACAGAAGCTCAAATAAAAGATGGAATAAGTGTCCTGTGACCATACATAGCGTTTGTGTCGTCACTTGAAATAAATAACTAGTATAAGAAAGGTTACTGGTGGTAGAGTTTCTACATGTCGCCACTCCAGACTTTATTGTGGTTCAACCTACCGTCTACTTGGTAAAGAAGGAATATCATCTTTAATGTGAATTTTCTGACCACGCAGCCATTATATCTCCTTCACTTGCTGTAGCCAGGAGAGAATGGAATCTGTCTCTCCCTATCTAAAATCATTGACAGAAGTGGGAATCGAACCCAGACCATAGGTATAACAACTTACCATCCGTCCAACAGACCACGAAATCCTCTTCTCTGCGAGTCATTTTTCTATCGTAACGCAGTTGCGCCACACTGGATGAGAATTCTGACACACAGGCTCCCTGTAGTAATTTGCAGCATGTTCAGTAAATTCATTTACTTGGTTGACCGAATCACCATGAACTAGCTGCCTCGGCTACCCAGTGCATACATTCGACTATTTTGTAATCACAGAAATAAAATCACGTTACTGCCACCTACACACAACTGCCAACATTGTAGGAAGCAGAAGTTTAAATAAGAAGTGTTCATTTTCACTTGAGCTATTCTATTGCGCTATCTGTTACTAGAAAACGTCGTTCAGTCCAAAAGAAAAGCTGTAACTGTTTGTCTCTCAGAAGTCAAGACATGGCCATATGCATAATCTCACAGTGCTGTGGAATCCAAAAGGTCTGAAGGAATAGTTGCCGAGCTCTGGAGCTGTTGTAGTTCCGTGTCAGCTTGTAGCATAGATAAGATGTCGCGAGTTCGAATACATTCAGTGCTACATTTTTTAAAACGCAATTCTGCTCTCTGCTGAAGTTATCAATCTAATGGAACTTTGAACAAATTCCCTTCACTTCTCAACCCAAAGTAGTCGCATGTGGAAAAAGGACTAACTACTGTGACATTTTGTCCTATTCAGGTTTAATAGACAGCAGGCAGCAGATGCATCTCGAAGATGTGCAGGGAGAGCGCATCGTGCCATAATATGTCAGAAAAGTATTTTCTACATTAGCCGTCGTGTGGTAGTGATATTTTATTCTTCTTCAAACTTTGATTGACAGCTTTAACTCAGAACAAATTTTCTACATGCATGTAATCAATAAACTGCATGTGCATTGTCAGACTGTCATAGGTAACATCAGAGAATTCGCATATATCGTTGATGATTAATTTCTCTCTCATGTTTACTATTGTTTTAACAACACTAAAGGAAACCTTACGAAAATTGTGCACTGTATTATAAGAAATGAAATAAAACTAACGATGATAACCTTACGACGAAAGTATCTGTACACAAGCATGCCTCTATCGACACGAATTAGTAAAATACTACTCACTTAGATTTTGATAGGGTCTGTGTTTAATTGGTATGCTGTGTCATACTCAAGAGGTATGCAAATGTGGCATTTCATAAATATAGTTACGTATTCCTAGAAACCCAAAATTCGCTTGTCAGCAGCGGAAAGAGGCGTTACCTGTTGTGCAGCATTGTAAGTTTTTCAACATTGCACTATGAGCTGAAAGCATTTTCTTGCGATTTCCGTATTGATGTTTGATCTGACTGCTTGTAGCTCTTTCACAGAAGGGATAAAAACGTTTCAGTCAGTGAGACTGGAACTGCGAACCGTAACAGACGCTGTTTCACAGGTCAGCACGTTACCACAGAGCTGGCGAGGGGGTATGGGTCTCAGCTTCCTATTACGACGGCAATAGTAACTAGAACTCGTAAACCGCTATTTAAAGGTCGAGATTAGTTGCGATTTCCACCTGCAACGACTTTCTTGGGCTGAAAACCGTAAATTTTCAATCTTTTGTTACCCTTCAAGCTATAATAACTCAGATTATTCAATGGAAATGACAGGTAAAATCAAGTGAACTTTGAGGCTTAATTCCGTGCACACCAGGAAGTAACTCGTCGATCACAGAGTTGCCAAACATACGTTGCCTTGTTGCCAAATCTCAGTTACAGTACCAGCAGGAAGAAGACGAACCGATGTGATCCTACAGCGGTCTGGGAAGTGACCATAGCTGGTGTCTCCAAGTCGCGGCTGCTACGGCCTGGAATACGTAATGCGTCTGATTCGCTTTCTGTAACTAGGTTTAGGGACTGGAGCGTAGTTACTAATAATACTCAGAACTGACTGCAAACTGAGCATCATAAATCAGTAACTCTCATTGTTGTTTTTATATTTCTTTCGTAAGTGCACTCAAAACTAAGAAAGTCATTCACAGGCGTTTTCCTGCCTCGCCGATAGTCGAGCAGAACATACAAATAAAAATAAAAAAGAATGTGTGTGTGTGTGTGTGTGTGTGTGTGTGTGAGAGAGAGAGAGAGAGAGAGAGAGAGAGAGAGAGAGAGAGAGAGAGAGAGAGAGAGAAATAAAAAGCAATGAGAGAGTGTGTAAAAAATTGTTGTAAAGAAATTGAATCATGGTATTTAAAGAAATCTATCATTAAAATGACACGTTCCACATCATTACGAAATGTCGTATTCATGATCTATGGAACAAGAGTTAATCTAATGTAATGTAATCTAATCTAATCACATCATATTGATTATTAGCCATGAAGAGTCATGAACTACCGAAAGTTTTGCCAATACCAGTAACCAAATCTAAACTTGAAAATAAAAGACGACAATTTTTGTAATAAACCGTGACTCCTATCAAGACCCTTTCATCCCTGTTATCTAACCACGAAAGATGTCTGATATACCTCCATTCTGAAGTAACAAAGTGTGCATGCATTTAAAGATGAAGTGCATGATGTGAAGTTCCGTGACGGAGATACGAACCCAACACGTAATCCGATTGTTAACTAAGAAAAATCAAATGTTACGTATCGGTTTTTCTTACGAGCCGCTAGGTGTCTGAATCTAAAATAAGGATACAAACTTTTGTGCCTAAGCGACAATCGAACTGCACACCTACCGCGCATCCACGAATATAGCTTAAGTATCAGTTGCTTACTCATGAACAGTAAGATGTGTGCGTGTTTGACCAGAAATAACGACACCTGTTGCGATTGTTGGCAACACATGAACAGACATTGAAATTGCGCGTTAATTTTCACTAGCAGGTGGGTGTGCACTTGATAAAGCTAGAAATGAAATTATGAATATTTTTGTACTGGATCAGGTTTCAGACCCACATACTTACCTTTGGAAGAGAGCTAGAGAAGATTGCAGTCTTGGGAACAGGAACGAAATGACTGAACTATACTGTTCCGAGAGATTCAGATCCTCGAAAGAGGAGATACGAATTCGAATCACAGTCCAGCACCAAATTTTTAAACGTCTCTAGTTCAATCAAGTACAAGTAAAATAAGAGCCCTGTCCCTTTAAATGGCTATCGGTTCATCAAATAAAATAAAATTTTCTAATGTAAGTAAGTTTACTGGCGACTGTATTTCTGTTTACCATGACTTCCGCTTTGTCATTTCCCAACGAAAACTGGCTCTGCTCAGTTGGTTATGAAGGAACGTGATGTTTAATGCGGATTCTGGATTATAACGTCTTTCTCTTGAGGTTACCAGAGGTAAAATAAATCTGTTTGTGCCTCTTAAAAGTAAATGCCTGAACCCACGCATTGCACCTGTGATAGCTCGTTCCACCAGACCATTGTGGCCACATTACCCAGCCCCAGGAGTGTGCTGTAACGGATGATGTGCTTAGCTTACAAAATTAGTCACGGTGGAAAAAATGCGAGTCTATTAAATGGTCAAGTAGAAGCAAGCTTCTGACGCAGAGATTATGCTATTCTCATGTCAGCAGGATGTAAAGACTCTTCTAGGCATCATAGGCTGGATGTGAAGCCATTTTGATTTTTCACAAATCCAGCAAATTTCTTAGTTCGAGAAAATCCACTGTGAAGTGTGAAGTTGCCGGATAATTCGATTATTACTGTTATTATTAATATCATTTTATTCGTACCGCTGATGGAACACGACCGTAGTCTTGAGGTAAAACGCGAGACCATTTAATATGACGTCTGGCGACCGAAAGCACATATCGACAGAATTTTTATCGCCCCTTTCCTCTCGGTGCTGAAGCTATGAGTATAATTCAAGCGAATCTACAATATCATATTAGCTGGTCTCGCGTTTAACCTCAAGACTACGGTCGTAGTCTAGAGTAATGTACTAAGACTGGTGTCAAGACTTCCTCTGGGAAGTGCCGCAGTCTACATGTTGCTAGATCGAGCATATTGCCAGACATAGAATTCTGAGAGGAGCATGACTGTATTGTCCACCTGACGTAAACGACTCGGCGGTCAATTTTTTGGTCTGAGACTGTATCTACAACACATATTGCTCGCTTAAGACCCAGAAGAATTAAAAAAAAAGTAGTTTATGAGAGCAACGTTAACCATAGCGTTCGAAGTATTCATAGTATTGTATACGTGTGTGTAAACGCCTTCCAGTGACCACTCAAGAAAGACAAGGATACACAGTCTAGCTTCAATATTATAAATACGCCTCAGTTTGTGGATGAACTCAGACTTAAGTTGATAATAATTTTGAAAATATAGCAGCACTGTACCCATTGGTGTTAAACTCGTTTTCAACCAATGATTCCCACAGCTACAGGGATACTACTTGTGATACCTCTTAGACAAAATACTTAAGCAGTGTTATCAGACGAAAAGATCAACCTGACACAAACTGTGGGAAGTTTGTTTTACAACCTTCGTACCTGGATATTCAGCTTTTTCCTATTTGAGATATCTGTGAACGTTGCTGCTTAAGACGATTTAAGCAGAAAATAAATTCCCTCAGCTTCGACAATGTTTAAAGAAATCGTCTTATCGGCACTAAATCGTGATTTGTGATTTGTTTACCGGCTGTACTCTTCCGTATTTTGCCGGTTGGAAGGCGAAAGCTTATTGACAAATTTCACACAGAAATTACTGTTACAGTGTACTTATGGAGCCAAATGAGTCAATTGCGTATTTTCCGGTGAGAAAGAGCACTGGCAAACAGTCTTCGCTACATTAGGTTATTTAAACTGGTGTCACTCTGAGCTAGAATTTATGGTCAGCGACTAAGTGTAAGGTCAACGTTTCGGATGCGAGTTTTGCGACTGTGAAATACTTTTATACATTATAGAAGCGAATATTAAATGTGCACTAATATTGCGAAAATTTTGTACTTGGACAGCTTAGAATGAAAATACTTCTGTTTATTGCAAAGGGAAACAATAGATTTTCTAAAACACTGTCTCTCATACACTACTTGAAACAGGTCATGTCGACCAAATCATGTGGAAGAAATAACAGCAACGTATATCGGAAGGCAGTAAGATCTCTTGCCTTTTGGTTTGACAGTACTCGATAGCCACTTCTAGGCGAAAGTAAATGAAGAAAGGCAGTGCGTTTTTGTTACCAAGTAACGTCTTCGTCAATTACTTTAGTTTTAATGTAATCTACGAGTAATTGCTGGTGTTTGATATTAACGTGAAAAGGATTCCGTAGACAGGGAAAGAACCTGTTCTTGGGAAACTACTTCTATAGTGACCAAAAGATACTAAATGATGTTCAAGCACTTGTGTTACAGCAGTAGTATGAATAAAATGATATTAATAATAACAGTAATAATCGAATTATCCGGCAACTTCACACTTCACAGTGGATTTTCTCGAACTAAGAAATTTGCTGGATTTGTGAAAAATCAAAATGGCTTCACATCCAGCCTATGATGCCTAGAAGAGTCTTTACATCCTGCTGACATGAGAATAGCATAATCTCTGCGTCAGAAGCTTGCTTCTACTTGACCATTTAATAGACTCGCATTTTTTCCACCGTGACTAATTTTGTAAGCTAAGCACATCATCCGTTACAGCACACTCCTGGGGCTGGGTAATGTGGCCACAATGGTCTGGTGGAACGAGCTATCACAGATGCAATGCGTGGGTTCAGGCATTTACTTTTAAGAGGCACAAACAGATTTATTTTACCTCTGGTAACCTCAAGAGAAAGACGTTATAATCCAGAATCCGCATTAAACATCACGTTCCTTCATAACCAACTGAGCAGAGCCAGTTTTCGTTGGGAAATGACAAAGCGGAAGTCATGGTAAACAGAAATACAGTCGCCAGTAAACTTACTTACATTAGAAAATTTTATTTTATTTGATGAACCGATAGCCATTTAAAGGGACAGGGCTCTTATTTTACTTGTACTTGATTGAACTAGAGACGTTTAAAAATTTGGTGCTGGACTGTGATTCGAATTCGTATCTCCTCTTTCGAGGATCTGAATCTCTCGGAACAGTATAGTTCAGTCATTTCGTTCCTGTTCCCAAGACTGCAATCTTCTCTAGCTCTCTTCCAAAGGTAAGTATGTGGGTCTGAAACCTGATCCAGTACAAAAATATTCATAATTTCATTTCTAGCTTTATCAAGTGCACACCCACCTGCTAGTGAAAATTAACGCGCAATTTCAATGTCTGTTCATGTGTTGCCAACAATCGCAACAGGTGTCGTTATTTCTGGTCAAACACGCACACATCTTACTGTTCATGAGTAAGCAACTGATACTTAAGCTATATTCGTGGATGCGCGGTAGGTGTGCAGTTCGATTGTCGCTTAGGCACAAAAGTTTGTATCCTTATTTTAGATTCAGACACCTAGCGGCTCGTAAGAAAAACCGATACGTAACATTTGATTTTTCTTAGTTAACAATCGGATTACGTGTTGGGTTCGTATCTCCGTCACGGAACTTCACATCATGCACTTCATCTTTAAATGCATGCACACTTTGTTACTTCAGAATGGAGGTATATCAGACATCTTTCGTGGTTAGATAACAGGGATGAAAGGGTCTTGATAGGAGTCACGGTTTATTACAAAAATTGTCGTCTTTTATTTTCAAGTTTAGATTTGGTTACTGGTATTGGCAAAACTTTCGGTAGTTCATGACTCTTCATGGCTAATAATCAATATGATGTGATTAGATTAGATTACATTACATTAGATTAACTCTTGTTCCATAGATCATGAATACGACATTTCGTAATGATGTGGAACGTGTCATTTTAATGATAGATTTCTTTAAATACCATGATTCAATTTCTTTACAACAATTTTTTACACACTCTCTCATTGCTTTTTATTTCTCTCTCTCTCTCTCTCTCTCTCTCTCTCTCTCTCTCTCTCTCACACACACACACACACACACACACACACATTCTTTTTTATTTTTATTTGTATGTTCTGCTCGACTATCGGCGAGGCAGGAAAACGCCTGTGAATGACTTTCTTAGTTTTGAGTGCACTTACGAAAGAAATATAAAAACAACAATGAGAGTTAATGATTTATGATGCTCAGTTTGCAGTCAGTTCTGAGTATTATTAGTAACTACGCTCCAGTCCCTAAACCTAGTTACAGAAAGCGAATCAGACGCATTACGTATTCCAGGCCGTAGCAGCCGCGACTTGGAGACACCAGCTATGGTCACTTCCCAGACCGCTGTAGGATCACATCGGTTCGTCTTCTTCCTGCTGGTACTGTAACTGAGATTTGGCAACAAGGCAACGTATGTTTGGCAACTCTGTGATCGACGAGTTACTTCCTGGTGTGCACGGAATTAAGCCTCAAAGTTCACTTGATTTTACCTGTCATTTCCATTGAATAATCTGAGTTATTATAGCTTGAAGGGTAACAAAAGATTGAAAATTTACGGTTTTCAGCCCAAGAAAGTCGTTGCAGGTGGAAATCGCAACTAATCTCGACCTTTAAATAGCGGTTTACGAGTTCTAGTTACTATTGCCGTCGTAATAGGAAGCTGAGACCCATACCCCCTCGCCAGCTCTGTGGTAACGTGCTGACATGTGAAACAGCGTCTGTTACGGTTCGCAGTTCCAGTCTCACTGACTGAAACGTTTTTATCCCTTCTGTGAAAGAGCTACAAGCAGTCAGATCAAACATCAATACGGAAATCGCAAGAAAATGCTTTCAGCTCATAGTGCATTGTTGAAAAACTTACAATGCTGCACAACAGGTATCGCCTCTTTCCGCTGCTGACAAGCGAATTTTGGGTTTCTAGGAATACGTAACTATATTTATGAAATGCCACATTTGCATACCTCTTGAGTATGACACAGCATACCAATTAAACACAGACCCTATCAAAATCTAAGTGAGTAGTATTTTACTAATTCGTGTCGATAGAGGCATGCTTGTGTACAGATACTTTCGTCGTAAGGTTATCATCGTTAGTTTTATTTCATTTCTTATAATACAGTGCACAATTTTCGTAAGGTTTCCTTTAGTGTTGTTAAAACAATAGTAAACATGAGAGAGAAATTAATCATCAACGATATATGCGAATTCTCTGATGTTACCTATGACAGTCTGACAATGCACATGCAGTTTATTGATTACATGCATGTAGAAAATTTGTTCTGAGTTAAAGCTGTCAATCAAAGTTTGAAGAAGAATAAAATATCACTACCACACGACGGCTAATGTAGAAAATACTTTTCTGACATATTATGGCACGATGCGCTCTCCCTGCACATCTTCGAGATGCATCTGCTGCCTGCTGTCTATTAAACCTGAATAGGGCAAAAGTCACAGTAGTTAGTCCTTTTTCCACATGCGACTACTTTGGGTTGAGAAGTGAAGGGAATTTGTTCAAAGTTCCATTAGATTGATAACTTCAGCAGAGAGCAGAATTGCGTTTTAAAAAATGTAGCACTGAATGTATTCGAACTCGCGACATCTTATCTATGCTACAAGCTGACGCGGAACTACAACAGCTCCAGAGCTCGGCAACTATTCCTTCAGACCTTTTGGATTCCACAGCACTGTGAGATTATGCATATGGCCATGCCTTGATTTCTGAGAGACAAACAGTTACAGCTTTTCTTTTGGACTGAACGACGTTTTCTAGTAACAGATAGCGCAATAGAATAGCTCAAGTGAAAATGAACACTTCTTATTTAAACTTCTGCTTCCTACAATGTTGGCAGTTGTGTGTAGGTGGCAGTAACGTGATTTTATTTCTGTGATTACAAAATAGTCGAATGTATGCACTGGGTAGCCGAGGCAGCTAGTTCATGGTGATTCGGTCAACCAAGTAAATGAATTTACTGAACATGCTGCAAATTACTACAGGGAGCCTGTGTGTCAGAATTCTCATCCAGTGTGGCGCAACTGCGTTACGATAGAAAAATGACTCGCAGAGAAGAGGATTTCGTGGTCTGTTGGACGGATGGTAGGTTGTTATACCTATGGTCTGGGTTCGATTCCCACTTCTGTCAATGATTTTAGATAGGGAGAGACAGATTCCATTCTCTCCTGGCTACACCAAGTGAAGGAGATATAATGGCTGCGTGGTCAGAAAATTCACATTAAAGATGATATTCCTTCTTTACCAAGTAGACGGTAGGTTGAACCACAATAAAGTCTGGAGTGGCGACATGTAGAAACTCTACCACCAGTAACCTTTCTTATACTAGTTATTTATTTCAAGTGACGACACAAACGCTATGTATGGTCACAGGACACTTATTCCATCTTTTATTTGAGCTTCTGTATGTCGATAAAATTGGTTCTGAACTGGGAATGCAACTCAGACCGTCCTTAACGCGGAATTTGATCCCTTCGTGGCAATACAGCTCGGCTACAATTTGTTGTTTGTTCAAAACTGCAGATTCCTCAACACCTTCACATATTATGCGTGAATGGGATCGAATCCTGGCCCGGCACTAAAGATTTAATTATGTATTATCAAGCTCTAGCATGAGAACACCTGTCTGCTGGTGGATAATAATTTTGATTTTTAATGTATTTTCATTCGCTGTCACACTAACGATATCTGACGTTTTTAACTCCCAGTGAGACACAGAACTATTTGCGAGATGACTGTAAGTTCAAGATGCTATTCTGAGCAGCTGGTGGAGAAAAATTCGGTAGCTGACGTCTCTTTGTGTGTAGTCAACAACGATATGTGTGGGGCTCTATTCCCAGTGAGCGCTGAACTCTTCGTCATATTATTTCAGTTCAAACATGCTCACATGTCACTGCTGGTGCAACAAACCCATATTTAACGTTAGTTTTCTCTAGAATATAACAGCGATAGGTGCCGGGTTGGAGTCCTGGGAAGGAAAAAATTAATTTTTCGTCTCGTCATTTCAGTTATAACATCTAGTTACTGCCGCGAAATTCCGATATGTCACATTTGACTGTGCTTCGATAGCAATCCGATTAGGTTCCGGGTTCGAATCCGTGTCCAACACACAGCTTTACCTCACGGCATTTCAAGTAAGTTACTTGTGAAGAAGCAATATTTAACATCTCTCGTAGTTCGTTAACAGGGACAATAGATGCTGGGTAGGAATTCGCGTCTGTTAAAAATGTTTGCGTTATGCAATTTAAAGTTGATATTTGCTAACTGATACTGTCTAAAATCGAGGTATATCACTCTCTGTATGCCTAATCAGGAATGACTGTTAGTTTCCGTCAGTCACGAAATCTTTGCTTAGTCTGCATGAGCTGGGTTTGAATCCATATGCAGAACATGACGGTTCGTCGTGTCATTTAATGTTCATACATATTCTCAACTAGCTGCTCGTGAATAACTTAAATTTTTAATGTCATTTTGTGGTAAATAGATCAAATGGCTCTGAGCACCATGGGACTTAACTTCTAAGGTCATCAGTCCCCTAGAACTTAGAACTACTTAAACCTAACTAACCTAAGGACATCACACACATCCATGCCCGAGGCAGGATTCGAACCTGCGACCGTAGCGGTCACGTGGTTCCAGACTGAAGCGCCTAGAACCGCACGGCCACATCGGCCGGCCCCCACCATCTGGTATCAATGCATTACCATATAATCCATTATATATAATCATTTTCATAGTACACTTGATATTATAGATGAGTAGGACACAAGACAGGACATAGATAATGTCCGTTTGACGTCAACAGTGTGTAACATTTTACTTTTTTGAATAGGACAATGTTCCTCTCCAATAAATTTTAGATTAGTTACAATAAGCTTACGCTGCAAGAGAATTCGCTTGTTTTTTTCAATATGTGGTCTGTTGTCGGTTTGAAGGCCTTCCATAACATCGGCAACGTAGTGCAACTCCACCGAGAGCTGTCTGGAGTAGGGTGGGGATAGCAATGTGAAAGTTGCGAGCTGTCGAAGACGATCTTCATATTCCTAATGCGATTAGGACATCGTATACTCTTGACGACGTTTAGCACCTGTGCGGTCAGTCACCCAATTTCAGAATTCATTTTGAGTAATCCTGTTAAATTCCCAAAATATTGTCTTTTTATATTGATGAGTAATATGGATAGTCGTCACGTTCATGTGCCGTCTACAACGCAAATTTAATGTTACTATCCTAGGAACTAACCTGCAATACGTTTTGTATTTCATAATCGGAACTATCTGCATTAACCGTCATCAGAGCAATGTCAGGGAACAGAGTGCAGCAGTGCCTACTTGAGGACCTGCTTGAGTCGTGTTCTAAGGAAAGGGTAGTTGCTGGTTCACATTATATTACACTAGCGAGAAGTACCGACTTTTCCTTTTCTCTGCAAACATCCAGAACTAAATTCAGTAACTAAATGCTAAAAATATATTTTCATTGTGCCAACTCAAAGATCAATAGATATGGATATAGATATAGATTTTTATATTTAAAGCCATTCTCGTTCTGCGTTGGAATAAACATCATTCATTATTTGCTTGTTGTTGTTACGATTGTTATTGTCATTCTCTCACTCGCAAGAGTCTTATGCTGATGCTGTATGAATAAATTATGCCATTGGACACAAAGCGGTTTAGTTTTGAGACCTAACCCACGAGGGGGGAAGGCACAGTGGTCTGCTTCAGGAATTCCAAGCAATAAAACACAAAAAACAACCCAGGAAGGGTTCGAACAGCTACTTTCACGCAGAGACATGCATTTGGAATCTGTTCATCGTTACGGGGTCAAACAAGAGGGTCACATTACTGAAACAATGATCGGGCTACTTAGTATATAATAGAGCATACAGATTTCAAGGAGGAAACGTATGAAGACGCAGACTTCCTCGTTATCAATATGTGCGGCATATCTTTCGTGTTAACGAAAGTAAATTCCCGCTTTACCTCTTCTTACGTGTCAAATGAAATGAATGCCATGAGGAATAGAATATTTGTTGACTGCGTCTCTTCTTGCTTCCATCCTTACCAACATATTTCTTCATTCTCGTGGTAATCATGACAATCTATGTGCATGCTGCAAACGATTGCAAGTGGACAAATTCGACATCGAGGTGCAAAGCGTTTGGTATCTTACATTATATTCAATTCGAATAAGATTCCGGTGTATTTTTACTTCGTTTGTATTTTTAGATGATTATGAACGTTACGGAAATTTATCTCACATGCTTTATGTTGAATGAGAAACATTGAATGATCCGTTTTGCTTTCCCTACGTTGAAATGATATAATGTCGGCGTCAACAGCCTTCTTCCACGCCGGAAGCTGAAACTTGTATCATTCTGGATTAATGATAATTGAATGTTTGCGCTCTCTGTAGATTAGTTCAGACGTTCTTTGCACAGTTTTTAGCATGGATAGGGACTGCAACTGCTGTGTTCGGATGCAGGCTGAGTTGGCATCCCTTCGCTCCCAGCTTCAGGCAGTGTTGGCTTCGGTCACACAGCTTGAGGCTGTTGCCAATGGGCATCACTGTGGGGGTCCGGATGGGGGTTTGTCGGGGACGGCCAGCTCGTCCCACGCATCCCCCGATCGGACTACGACTGTGGTTGCCCGGGATACTGCCCGCATTGAGGCTGATCCCTCACCTGTGGTAGAGTGGGAGGTCGTCTCAAGGTGTGGCAGGGGGCGAAAGACATTCCGGAGGGCTGAACGGAAGGCCTCTCCAGTTTGTCTGACGAACCGGTTTCAGGCTCTGTCTCAGGCTGATACTGATCTTCAGCCTGACATGGCTGCTTGTCCTGTTCCAGAGGTTGCCCCTCAGTCTGCAAGATCCGGGCAGTCGCAGAGGGTGGGCTTACTGGTAGTTGGGAGCTCCAACGTGAGGCGCGTAATGGGGCCCCTTAGGGATATGGCAGCAAGGGAGGGGAAGAAAACCAAAGTGCACTCCGTGTGCATACCGGGGGGAGTCATTCCAGATGTGGAAAGGGTCCTTCCGGATGCCATGAAGGGTACAGGGTGCACCCATCTGCAGGTGGTCGCTCATGTCGGCACCAATGATGTGTGTCGCTATGGATCGGAGGAAATCCTCTCTGGCTTCCGGCGGCTATCTGATTTGGTGAAGACTGCCAGTCTCGCTAGCGGGATGAAAGCAGAGCTCACCATCTGCAGCATCGTCGACAGGACTGACTGCGGACCTTTGGTACAGAGCCGAGTGGAGGGTCTGAATCAGAGGTTGAGACGGTTCTGCGACCATGTGGGCTGCAGATTCCTCGACTTGCGCCATAGGGTGGTGGGGTTTCGGGTTCCGCTGGATAGGTCAGGAGTCCACTACACGCAACAAGCGGCTACACGGGTAGCAGGGGTTGTGTGGCGTGGGCTGGGCGGTTTTTTAGGTTAGATGGCCTCGGGCAAGTGCAGAAAGGGCAACAGCCTCAACGGGTGCGGGGCAAAGTCAGGACATGCGGGGACCAAGCAGCAATCGGTATTGTAATTGTAAACTGTCGAAGCTGCGTTGGTAAAGTACCGGAACTTCAAGCGCTGATAGAAAGCACCGAAGCGGAAATCGTTATAGGTACAGAAAGCTGGCTGAAGCCAGAGATAAATTCTGCCGAAATTTTTACAAAGGCACAGACGGTGTTTAGAAAGGATAGATTGCATGCAACCGGTGGCGGAGTGTTCGTCGCTGTTAGTAGTAGTTTATCCTGTAGTGAAGTAGAAGTGGATAGTTCCTGTGAATTATTATGGGTGGAGGTTACACTCAACAACCGAGCAAGGTTAATAATTGGCTCCTTTTACCGACCCCCCGACTCAGCAGCATTAGTGGCAGAACAACTGAGAGAAAATTTGGAATACATTTCACATAAATTTTCTCAGCATGTTATGGTCTTAGGTGGAGATTTCAATTTACCAGATATAGACTGGGACACTCAGATGTTTAGGACGGGTGGTAGGGACAGAGCATCGAGTGACATTATACTGAGTGCACTATCCGAAAATTACCTCGAGCAATTAAACAGAGAACCGACTCGTGGAGATAACATCTTGGACCTACTGATAACAAACAGACCCGAACTTTTCGACTCTGTAAGAGCAGAACAGGGAATCAGTGATCATAAGGCCGTTGCAGCATCCCTGAATATGGAAGTTAATAGGAATATAAAAAAAGGGAGGAAGGTTTATCTGTTTAGCAAGAGTAATAGAAGGCAGATTTCAGACTACCTAACAGATCAAAACGAAAATTTCTGTTCCGACACTGACAATGTTGAGTGTTTATGGAAAAAGTTCAAGGCAACCGTTAAATGCGTTTTAGACAGGTACGTGCCGAGCAAAACTGTGAGGGACGGGAAAAACCCACCGTGGTACAACAACAAAGTTAGGAAACTACTGCGAAAGCAAAGAGAGCTTCACTCCAAGTTTAAACGCAGCCAAAACCTCTCAGACAAACAGAAGCTAAACGATGTCAAAGTTAGCGTAAGGAGGGCTATGCGTGAAGCGTTCAGTGAATTCGAAAGTAAAATACTAGGTACCGACTTGACAGAAAATCCTAGGAAGTTCTGGTCTTACGTTAAATCAGTAAGTGGCTCGAAACATCATGTCCAGACACTCTGGGATGATGATGGCATTGAAACAGAGGATGACAAGCGTAAAGCTGAAATACTAAACACCTTTTTCCAAAGCTGTTTCACAGAGGAAGACCGCACTGCAGTTCCTTCTCTAAATCCTCGCACCAACGAAAAAATGGCTGACATTGAAATAAGTGTCCAAGGAATAGAAAAGCAACTGGAATCACTCAACAGAGGAAAGTCCACTGGACCTGACGGGATACCAATTCGATTCTACACAGAGTACGCGAAAGAACTTGCCCCCCTTCTAACAGCCGTGTACCGCAAGTCTCTAGAGGAACAGAAGGTTCCAAATGATTGGAAAAGAGCACAGGTAGTCCCAGTCTTCAAGAAGGGTCGTCGAGCAGATGCGCAAAACTATAGACCTATCTCTCTGACGTCGATCTGTTGTAGAATTTTAGAACATGTCTTTTGCTCGAGTATCATGTCGTTTTTGGAAACCCAGAATCTACTATGTAGGAATCAACATGGATTCCGGAAACAGCGATCGTGTGAAACCCAACTCGCATTATTTGTTCATGAAACACAGAAAATATTAGATACAGGCTCCCAGGTAGATGCCATTTTCCTTGACTTCCGGAAGGCGTTCGATACAGTTCCGCACTGTCGTCTGATAAACAAAGTAAGAGCCTACGGAATATCAGACCAGCTGTGTGGCTGGATTGAAGAGTTTTTAGCAAACAGAACACAGCATGTTGTTCTCAATGGAGAGACATCTACAGACGTTAAAGTAACCTCTGGCGTGCCACAGGGGAGTGTTATGGGACCATTGCTTTTCACAATATATATAAATGACCTAGTAGATAGTGTCGGAAGTTCCATGCGGCTTTTCGCGGATGATGCTGTAGTATACAGAGAAGTTGCAGCATTAGAAAATTGTAGCGAAATGCAGGAAGATCTGCAGCGGATAGGCACTTGGTGCAGGGAGTGGCAACTGACCCTTAACATAGACAAATGTAATGTATTGCGAATACATAGAAAGAAGGATCCTTTATTGTATGATTATATGATAGCGGAACAAACACTGGTAACAGTTACTTCTGTAAAATATCTGGGAGTATGCGTGCGGAACGATTTGAAGTGGAATGATCATATAAAATTAATTGTTGGTAAGGCGGGTACCAGGTTGAGATTCATTGGGAGAGTCCTTAGAAAATGTAGTCCATCAACAAAGGAGGTGGCTTACAGAACACTCGTTCGACCTGTACTTGAGTATTGCTCATCAGTGTGGGATCCGTACCAGATCGGGTTGACGGAGGAGATAGAGAAGATCCAAAGAAGAGCGGCGCGTTTCGTCACAGGGTTATTTGGTAACCGTGATAGCGTTACGGAGATGTTTAACAAACTCAAGTGGCAGACTCTGCAAGAGAGGCGCTCTGCATCGCGGTGTAGCTTGCTCGCCAGGTTTCGAGAGGGTGCGTTTCTGGATGAGGTATCGAATATATTGCTTCCCCCTACTTATACCTCCCGAGGAGATCACGAATGTAAAATTAGAGAGATTAGAGCGCGCACAGAGGCTTTCAGACAGTCGTTCTTCCCGCGAACCATACGCGACTGGAACAGGAAAGGGAGATAATGACAGTGGCACGTAAAGTGCCCTCCGCCACACACCGTTGGGTGGCTTGCGGAGTATAAATGTAGATGTAGATGTAGATGTAGATATGTATACATAGCCCACAAGGCGACGTCAGAAACCACCAGGGGAGAACGCCGCATAAAAACCAAACGTGCGCGCGCGTCTCCACTCTGAAGAACCGTATCGGAGAATCACGGCAAGCATTTCGCTGAAGAGCTGCCTCGTCAGAGAGCCGAGAAATGGCAGCGTCGTAGCAAGTATTTGTCAACACTCTGATAGTGCATTTACTTCCGGGTGTAGGTCGGCGTTACCTCGCTAAATTCACTTAACATTCGTTTTCCACATCGAAGACTCGTACGATATAATCCGCTGCAAGATGACACAATTAGAAAGTATATTTAATTTCTGGACTCCAAGAACGGCGTTCTTCACATAAGTAACACCTGTTTGTGTGTGCATTCGGGAGGACGATGGTGCAATCCCGCGCCCGGCCATCCTGATTTAGGTTTTCAATGATTTCCCTAAATCGCTTCAGGCAAATGCCGGGATGGTTCCTTAGGAAGGGCACGGCCGATTTCCTTCCCCATCCTTCCCTAATCCGAGCTTGTGATCCGTCTCTAATGACATCGTTGTCGACGGGACGTTAAAACAGTAATCTCCACCTCCTCTGTTTCTGTGTTTAAGGTTGCGTTTTGAGGCTCAGGCAACATCGCAGTGACTATAGTCCGCCTCTGGCCGCCAGTGTGTCGTTAGCTCAGAGGTTCCCTTGTGCGTTGCAGTGCTTGTACTATAAGTTCGAATCACGGTAGAAGCCGCTGACTAAAACATTTTATTTTCCATTTTAATTAATGGAGTTGCAAACTGCTAGTAAACATTTCTTATGCGAAATCTGAAGAATGCCTTTAAACATCAATCTTCGTCCGATTTCGACTTAGTAAATTAAGTTAATATCATGGATTTCTGCTTTGCAAATTCCAAGGTGCTTCACTGTAAAATAGGTCCTGAAAAGACTCAAACCGACTGTCAACGATATAAATTTGAGCTTTGTTCGTCATATAGGTCTAACATGTCAGAAGGTTGTTTATGAAGTGCACATGTTCATTAATATAGTTCACATCTTCTAAATTTTTGCAATAGCGTTTAACTGTAGACGTTTTCTAACACCGGCGTTAGCAATTCCTTTCCGTTCTCTGAAACCTTCAAAACGACAAATTTTTCTGGTTTAAATCTGATGACATTAACTATCACTTCCGATCAACAATAAATACTTCATGAACCCATACATGGAACTCCAAATGTGCAGTGTGCCTGCACTGCTACAGAGCATGCATTGCAAGGTATTCACACAGTTTATCGCATAGACTTACCATAAGGAATGAAACAAGAACTGTAATACATTTTACACCACAGACGCTCACTCTGGCTTGACGAAAACATCCAATCATTGACCAAAAGTTGCACAAATAATTAAGTTTGAAAGGAAAAGAAACGAGGTAGGAAGCATTTATAAATTCATCGAATGTAGTGAGGTGGTTTAATTTCGTCCCAGTCTATAAAATTAATTTCGGGCCATACTCAGCTCTTGCCGATTACCCGCCTACTAATCAGGGCGTCTGTCTCCGTTGCTTTTGAGCGTGAATGGAAATTGTAGAAATTTTCTGTGGAGCAACATTTAATAATAAAGCGTTTCAAATCATCAAAAGCGATGAGCGGTAGCAGGCGCTTTCGATAAAGAACGGGGGAGTGCAGCGCCGCTGCTGTCGCCACGGCCGCTGCCAGTAGCTAGCAAATGGATCCCGGAGCTTTGCCGCATACGGCGTCCAGAGGAGGACAGTCTGCAGGAAATCTGCCGCAAAATCGTTACTAGATAAAATTTTGATATCGGTGTGTCACAAAGCGAAATAGATTGAATCTGCGCTACCATTACATTCACGTCTTCAGCATTCAGACAGAAGAGGCTATAAAATATTTTATGCCAGCTGCTCTCGATCCACTGACATTATGAACAGAAACAACGCACGCTACCGCTAGACCACAGTCGTAATCAGCCTAGAGTCTCTCTATCTTGGGACAAGTTTTCCTCCAGGAAGTGCCGCAGTCTACAGTGTTGCCAGATTGTGCAGATAACCGGACTTAGAGAATTAGCGAGTTGGCCAGTTTCTTTGTCCCATGTCGCGATCGGCGCGGACTTAGCCTCTGAAGCGGCCGGCCGCTGGTCAAGTTTTATGTCAATGAGTGTACAATATGGATTATGAATAAACTGAAGAACGACAGAAGTAATGAAAAATAGCAGAAATGAGAACATGGAGGAGCGTAACGTCCGGACTGGTGACCACGAAGTATACGAAGTTAAGGAATTCTGCTGCCTTGGTAGCAAAATAAACATTGATGGACGGAGCAAGGTGGACATGAAAAATAACTAGCACTGGCAAAAAGGTCATTCTTGGCCAAGAGAGGTCTACTAGTATCAAACGTAAGTCTTACTTTGAGATGGAAATTTCTGAGAATGGACGTTTGGAGCAGTACATTGTATGGTGCTGAAATATAAACTGTGGGAAAACCGTAAAAGAAGAGAATCGAAGCATTTGAATATGGTGCCTCAGGAGAATATTGAAAACTAGGTGGAGTAATAAGGTAACGAATGAGAAGTTTCTGTGCAGAATCTGAGAGGAGAAAAATATACGGAAAACACTTGCAAGAGAAGGGTCCAGAAGACAGTACATGTGTTAACACGGCAGGGAATGACTTCTATGGTACTAGAGGGAACTACAAGGAATAAAAACTGTAGAGTAAATCAGAGATCGGAATATATCCAGCAAATAAGTGAGGACGCAGGTTGCAATTGCTACTGTGAGATGAAAAGGTTGGGACAGACTAGGATTTCATGGCGTGATATGGCTAACGTTGCAAATTATGTAACAATGTCTGTGTATTGTAGTATGTACATGACAACAAGAGCGATACAGCTCAACAAATTATGAGGATATGTAATACCTGGTGGTTGATACATACTGAATTAAGAAATAATTTTTATTGATCTGAAAATAGTCGTTGATAAGCTACAATTAGTAATCAATAAATAAATTATATCGATCTTGACCTAGGATTTTTGACCATACATTTTAAATGTAAGTATGGTGGCATCGCTTTATTTTTTGTAGAAAATACCTTTTCGTAATAAAAAAAATTATTTTACAGGAATCCATTGTAGACCAAAAACAGAGATTTAACACAAATATTATTGGAATAATCAACTATTATACTACATTAATCGATTCATTTAAAATATCTAAAAAGAGTTGATCGATTCGTTGTCAGATCGCCCACTCCCAACTAGAACTCGCTTTGTCCATATTAACTGCATGCTCCCAGCGGAACGTTGCTCGCCTCTGAATGGCTGTCGTTGCTCACCGGATTGTTTGCACCTTAGATATACTGTTTGAGTTTGTTAATCGACTGTGATATTTCCGTCGATCGATAGCTCGGTCTGAAGAGATCCTTTTAGAGTGTCTGAAATTTAGCACATGACCGAGAAAATATTGCGACTGTGACACGCCAAGTTCTGACTGAACATGTGGAAACATGTCGTACGTCCTCCAAAGACTGCTAATAGGCTTTGGATATATATTTTGAACAGCAATCTGAAACCAGCTGACTTTAAATTAGTGGAATATACAGATACCTACAACTGATAGCAGCCACTACATTATTGCTAAAATGCGTGTCGTTGCATGAAACGTATCTAATAATGATAGGGACCTCTGTTACTTCCTGCAACGACCGTGTTGCTACAAATTCAGTTAAAGTGTCTGACAGTGATGTAATTTCGAAGCAAATCATGGATTATGAATAAAATTCTGCATTATTTAGTATTATTCCCATCGCTTTACGACTTTTCAAAGATAAGGTGGTCGCAAAGCGTTGTAAATAACTCTGATTTGTTCGATTCACTATAAACTATAGTTTATTTTCAATGCTTAACACATGAAATAATGCCCACGGAATTAAGGGTTTGAGGATTTCCTGTGTAATACTTTAGTACAGAAGTGTTTTCCGTTGTAGAAAGAGCTGTCGGTTGTCAGAGGGGAATTCTTTCACGTTAAACGAAAATTGTGGCGAAGAACAGGAAGTAAATCCATTGTTTAGCATTCGACGGGTCATTATTACAGATTCCTAACTCAAGTTGCTGACGTTTTTATTTGTTCGCCAAGGATCACGTGTGTCTCTTCATTACTACAACAATTCATATACGAGTAAATTACATACTTATATTTTTTAGCTGAGACCACGTTTTACATCATATATATTTCCTGTCGTCTGATCGCTACCACATACAGAAACAAGACTTACAACGAAGTACATAGAAACATCTGGCAAATACTACTATCTCTGCTGTATGCACGGTCGTTGGAAGGCGATAAATATGAGACCTTTGATGTTCCGTGAGCTCAGATAAATGAGGCCACGAGGGGTTAATTAATAGCACCGCTGAGGAAACACGAAATTATCTCCACTGACGCTGTCACTCGTCCCAAGAGTGTCTAAATCAAAGCAACTTCCAGCGGTTGGCAGCAGTGGAATGGAAGGCAAGTATTCTGAAGACGGCGCACGCGTCAGTGTGTCCGCAATTATCCTGTGATTGACGTCACCGCATTTACACACCAGCAATGTTTGACTGGAGGAAAACACAGCGGCCCGTTTAATGATTGTTTGCCGTCTCAGAAGCTGACCTTTAGCTGCCGTAGCTGACAGGAACGGACGTACGGAGCAAGAGATTCTTGATACACAATCTTTCTATTAACGACCATCGATCTATTCTCCATTACACCGGTAGCGCTAGATCAAAGAGTTTACTGCACAATACAATGGAGCCTCAAGAAATAACTAAAATCCCGGCTAGTGTTGTCAAATGGAACAGGCGAAGAAAGAAAGAAGGTAAGGAAGGAAGATTAGTCTTCCCGTTCGGAAACATACCCATTAGTGACGGAGAGAAGGAAACTGGCCTTGCTCTTTTATAGAAACTATCAAACAAAGACTAGTACTTACAAATAAACACAGTTTTTTCCGATCTCCCCTTCTAGCCCATCCTTTCCCCCTTCGAAAATTCGTTCTACGATTAGCTTCTTACTCTATACAATACGTTTTCTTAAGGCATAAAGAGTATTATTTCTTTTCAACGAAATAAACAAGCGCGGTGCCTCGTCGAAGCAAAAATAAAAGCTCGTATTCAAAGTCATTCCGAAGCAAACAGCACTCCACTTCCAAACCCAATAAAGCTTCTTTTCTGATTCAAGGAAGACTTGTCTTTCGTAACAAAGAGAAATCCTCTGCGAAAGGCATGTAAGCTTCCTCTTCTAAAAGAAACGTCGGTCCTGTTCTAAAACAGTGATTGCTCATCTCCCTAAATAGCTCTTCTTTATATAAGACAGTCGAGTCGTCTCCTCCAGATCGGTGCTTATGAGAAAAGACACCACTTTTAACATAACAAGGCTCCTCGCCTGGAACAGCCAAAATTTCTTCTTTAAGACCACGTTACACTTTTCGCAAAATAACAAATGTCCACTTTAAGAATAAATAATAGAGGAGACTACGACACTCCTCCGCTAAAATAACAAATACCCACTTTGAGGTCCGGTAACAAAATTCTGTTCTAAAGTGAACCCTTCTCCTTCATTTAGAACAAGCAAGAGCACTTGTTCTGAAGCTAACCCGGTTCCTCTTTTCATACAACTGACGCTATTCTTCTGAATCAGACAAGCGTTTCTTCTAGAACACAGAAGGCTCACCTTCTGCAACAACCAAATCTCTGTTCAATAGACTGGATCAGTAAGGCGTGTAGTTGTCAAAAAAAAAAAAAAACAGAAAAATTATCTTTGTATTTCGTGCACTGTAGCACTTTCTGATGCTCAACTGTCAGATTCTACCAGTAACCTTAGGAGTGATTTCTGTTTTCTTGCTAACCGAGTAACAGGCATAACTAGGAGCCAGGTAAATGCGTTTTTTATGTTCTTGAATAATTTGACTTAACCGAGATTAGAATATCCAATGAACGGTATGTGGACAGCGAAATACGCGTTGACTGTAAGTTCTTATCTCGTCTACTGCCAAATTTCTGGCTTCTCCGTAAGTATTATGCAACGACGTGTCGGATCCTTTACGCTACAGCAAGTACACGTTGACGAGGGGATAAGTCCTACTTTATACGGCTTGTTGTTTGTGTAAATCTTTTCGAGTATAACCCTGTGGCACGGAGATACATGTAAATTGATGAGTAAGTTCTGGATATTTGCCCATATATGTTTCCTCTGAGCTCTCTAAGCACGACTCTCGACCTAGTTTCAGTTACCTGCTTCCGCCAGTCCCTCTTCTCCTACCTTCCAATCTCATTAGTTTTTCTGCATGCCTATTAGGACTAACGCTTTCAGGAAGAAAAATTTGGCGGAACATGATTTAGTCAAAGCCTACGGGATTGGTTCCAAAATGTTCAAAAATGTTCAAATGTGTGTGAATTCCTAAGGGACCAAACTGCTGAGGTCATCGGTCCAAAGACTTACACACTACATAAACTAACTTATGCTAAGGACAACACACACATACACACATGCCCGTGGGAGGGCTCGAACTTCCGGCGGGAGGGGCAGGGCAATCCGTGACATGTCGCCTCAAATCGCCGGCCAGTCCGTGCGGCGGTTCCAGAATGAATTTTAACTCTGCAGCGGAGCGTGCAATGAGTTGAAATTTCCTGACAAATTAAGTGTGCTGAAACAGTGCTTCGTCACTCGCGGACAAGTGCAGGTCGGAAAATGTAACTGAAATCAGTGTGGCATGCATCCACATGCGCAGTCCGATGATGTGTGGAGCATCGCACGCTATCTATATGACTTACATTCTTGCGGCTTACTTGACCTGACACCAAGCAGAAGCGTGCCAGCAATGGTGCAGATAACGGCAACACGGGATACATTAGTAGCATGGAGTCTTACATTCAGACGACTTCCGATTTTGCGTACGGAAATAGGAAGACCATATCGGTGTTTGGAGGCTACGTCCTGAGGAGGGATATCACCGTCATGCTCGCCCACCAACTGTCATAACTGTGTGGGGGTGCCGCCCGCATCTCGTGGTCGTGCGGTAGCGTTCTCGCTTCCCACGCCCGGGTTCCCGGGTTCGATTCCCGGCGGGGTCAGGGATTTTCTCTGCCTCGTGATGGCTGGGTGTTGTGTGCTGTCCTTAGGTTAGTTAGGTTTAAGTAGTTCTAAGTTCTAGGGGACTGATGACCATAGATGTTAAGTCCCATAGTGCTCAGAGCCATTTGAACCATTTTTTTGTGTGGGGTGCCACTGGGTACACCACCCACTACTACAGTCTAGAACCACGTGATCGTTACGGTCGCAGGTTCGAATCCTGCCTCGGGCATGGATGTGTGTGATGTCCTTAGGTTAATTAGGTTTAAGTAGTTCTAAGTTATAGGGGACTGATGACCTTAGAAGTGAAGTCCCATAGTGCTCAGAGCCATTTGAACCACACCTCTGCAAAACATCAGGTTCGCATTGCCGCTGATTTCACAGAAATTCGTTCTGTTCCTTTTTAACCACTTCTAAGGTCGTTCTGTGACTTCACGGCAACGAGAATCACCCATAGTTTTGCAGTTAGATTAATAGATGAGAAGAGTGTGTTGCGTTTTCAGCAGCGCAAATTAAAACATAATCCAAAAGTTTTACTCAGTCCACTTAGCAAAATCCAGTTCTGAAATAAATGATTGTTCGACATAAATAGTTGACCCTCTTCAATTTGCCTTTCTCATACAACAGTACAACTGTTCACTCCGTACTCTACACAGTTCACCACATATTACGTGACACAATACCTTTAGCAAAGCTCACTACACGTTTCACTCTCTCTCTCTCTCTCTCTCTCTCTCTCTCTCTTTCTCTGTCTCTCTCTCTTCGTTACAGTTGTCATTCCCATTCTGTGATAAACGCTCGACAACGACACTTCAATGTATATATAGGTAGGCATAATTTTTCCCAGTAAACAGGAGACATCAAGGTTTTCTTTTTTTTCATTTTTTCTTTTTTCTTTTTTTTCTTTTTTTTCCAACAAATTGCTTGGTGGATTTTTCTTTTAGAATGTCTGTACATTTACTCCAAACCAAAATATACGATTCCAAGTAGTTACTTTTTCGACCTCCTATATTTACACTGTAGGGAAGCAGCATACTCACGCCTTATAACATTCACATCAGTCTTTCCATTGTGTGCCAGCCTAGTCCGCTGTAACTAGCTCTGACGTCATAAATATTGCGCAATACTTTAAAAATCAAGTAAATAACCTGAAACTTTTGTAGCATGTCAGGAGTAATACTTAATCAATATGTGTTGAATATCAGTTCAATAACTTTTAACCACTTTCGAAATTTGGTTGTTTTTCTGTAAAAATCATTGGCGCAACAGAAATGAGCTATAAACTTAAAAATTTATATTTAGATTCCTTTTGCATAATAATTTAGTAGAAACAGTCTTCTGGATCTCACAAACTAAGATTTTAGTTGAAATTCAATATTTTTTGGTTTTTGTCTTAAAAATGAAGGAAGCAAGATGGATTAAGTAGGCGAATAAATAAAGCTAGGATGTTTAAATTTAAGTAGAAAGGAGGTCCGCTATAATCATAAAGATGTGAGACGTTTCAACTAAATAACTATAAAACTATAGCGATAGCGTATCTCCAAAGGGCAAGTTCAGAGCTCGTCTACTGCGTGTAGTGTATTTAAATTAATTCTCTCGCCCAAAATATTTCACTTAGCCATGTCAGACTTTTATTATGATTACTTACCTGTGTGCTGATTGCACATTTAAATTGAGAGGTTCATTGGCCATCAGCAAAGGAAGCAATTATTTATTTGATAACTTGAAGTGGTGCATTACTAGCCCAGCGGCTAGTCGGGCGTCCTCTTATCCGTCCGCACCGCGGCTTTATATATAAGAACGCTGCGTGACAGAAAAAGGCCCCAGTTCTCTCCAGACACTGATTAGCGCACCACCTGTGCCGGGAGACACGTCGCGTCGCTATCATTGCTATAAACAGCCTCGGATGCCGTAATAAGTTACTCGGGATACGCGTAACCATGAAGTCGTTTTCGAGTGAAGTGTTATTTCTGGGATGACTTTAATGATCTATCTTCAGTTTGCGTATGTCGTATTCTCACGTGCCGCCGCGGGACAGACATTCTACCATTATTTAGTGTGGCGTTTGATGAACATTATCATCAAATTATGGCGAGCATTCACTTAATCATTTAATTTGAACAGTTATAGTTGCATCAGCGCATTAGACTCTGAACTGCTCAGGAAGTTGGATTGTGTGGATTCATTTTTTGATCTGTGACTTTCAGAATATAGTGAACATTTTACAGAAAATGGTTTTTGATTATGAATCCCAGACAATCTCCTAATTCCTCAGAGCTATAAACTGTAGCAATAAATGTATTTCTCAGATGAAGTGGGCACTAGGAATTCTAATTACAGGCTTCACGTTTTGCTAATCACCTTCTGGTTATGAATATTGTAGTTAGAGAGCCAGTGTTGAGAACGGAAAACAACAGCATTAAATAAATAATAGGAACATTTATATATTCTATCATTCCACTTGCCGCCCCACAACACACACAAGTATTGTATTATTCCTCATTACTCATTTAGACCCGTGGCTGGACACTAAATGAAATGCAGTCAATGCACTTATTGTTTGTCCCATAGCACTGTAGCAACGAAAATAATTATCATTCAGCAATGTGTTGGTAACGGAGCCCATCTGGTGGTGTGACATAACTGTGCATAGCACGTGAATGTTTCGAGACAATTGCGCTTAGTAGAACAAGTACATGTAACCGCAAATATTTGCGATGGATATATCCAAGCAAGTACTTCGTGGTGCTGTTCAACTTTTGGGAAAAGCAGCTTTGGTGGCTCATGAAATTAATCTTAGAAGGCATACCTGATGTAGGGAAGCGTTCCCATGGAGTGAGCACAGCGTACTGCGCATGTTCTCAACATCAAACCGTGCTAGTCACGTGGTACTGGGACGTTGCTGATTGTATGCAATTTGTGGTAGCAGAGAAACCTTAATATTATACGTATTCAACTGTTTTACATACGTTTCCACACGTTTCAGAATTAATAACAGCCATGGTGCTGTACTGTTGATGCTACAGATGTAAACAGGAGTACCTGAAAGGATGATCAGTAACTTTTTATAGGTACTTACATGAATCTCTAATAGTGAACATCATATTCATGAGAGGCGCTTTATATATTTAAAAATATCGAGACGCGGTATTATAATGTCTTAGAGAAATTTTCTGCGATTTCTTTTTCTTTTTTTTTGGCCTTGTGTTTACGAGAGAAATGATCTATAAATTTTCAAGTGCATTTAAGCCGCCAGTCAGTGTTTACGTATTCGTGCTTTGTTCATCCGCAGATTTAATTGCTACAAATGTTTTTTTTTCCCTTTCTCTGATGCGTCGGCGCCTAATACAGTGCCATTGTGACGTAATTTATTACGGCTCTGAGCACTATGGGACTTATCATCTGAGGTCATCAGTCCCCTAGAACTTAGAACTACTTAAACCTAACTAACCTAAGGACATTACACTCATCCATGTCCGAGGCGGGATTCGAACCTGCTACCGTAGCAGTCTCGCGGTTCCGGACTGAAGCGTCTAGAACCGCACGGCCACCGCGGCCGGCCGTAATTTATTAGAACGGAGATCTGACAACATGAATAAGTATAATAGAAAACCTAAAATGGTATTGTTGGTTGTCACTTCTTTTCCCGCACCCGGGAAAACGTAAGTAAAGTAGCTCTGATATTGTGGTGGAAAAGCACAATACCCTTACTCTTCACAGCTTCAAAACTACACTCCTGGAAATGGAAAAAAGAACACATTGACACCGGTGTGTCAGACCCACCATACTTGCTCCGGACTCTGCGAGAAGGCTGTACAAGCAATGATCACACGCACGGCACAGCGGACACACCAGGAACCGCGGTGTTGGCCGTCGAATGGCGCTAGCTGCGCAGCATTTGTGCACCGCCGCCGTCAGTGTCAGCCAGTTTGCCGTGGCATACGGAGCTCCATCGCAGTCTTTAACACTGGTAGCATGCCGCGACAGCGTGGACGTGAACCGTATGTGCAGTTGACGGACTTTGAGCGAGGGCGTATAGTGGGCATGCGGGAGGCCGGGTGGACGTACCACCGAATTGCTCAACACGTGGGGCGTGAGGTCTCCACAGTACATCGATGTTGTCGCCAGTGGTCGGCGGAAGGTGCACGTGCCCGTCGACCTGGGACCGGACCGCAGCGACGCACGGATGCACGCCAAGACCGTAGGATCCTACGCAGTGCCGTAGGGGACCGCACCGCCACTTCCCAGCAAATTAGGGACACTGTTGCTCCTGGGGTATCGGCGAGGACCATTCGCAACCGTCTCCATGAAGCTGGGCTACGGTCCCGCACACCGTTAGGCCGTCTTCCGCTCACGCCCCAACATCGTGCAGCCCGCCTCCAGTGGTGTCGCGACAGGCGTGAATGGAGGGACGAATGAAGACGTGTCGTCTTCAGCGATGAGAGTCGCTTCTGCCTTGGTGCCAATGATGGTCGTATGCGTGTTTGGCGCCGTGCAGGTGAGCGCCACAATCAGGACTGCATACGACCGAGGCACACAGGGCCAACACCCAGCATCATGGTGTGGGGAGCGATCTCCTACACTGGCCGTACACCACTGGTGATCGTCGAGGGGACACTGAATAGTGCACGGTACATCCAAACCGTCATCGAACCCATCGTTCTACCATTCCTAGACCGGCAAGGGAACTTGCTGTTCCAACAGGACAATGCACGTCCGCATGTATCCCGTGCCACCCAACGTGCTCTAGAAGGTGTAAGTCAACTACCCTGGCCAGCAAGATCTCCGGATCTGTCCCCCATTGAGCATGTTTGGGACTGGATGAAGCGTCGTCTCACGCGGTCTGCATGTCCAGCACGAACGCTGGTCCAACTGAGGCGCCAGGTGGAAATGGCATGGCAAGCCGTTCCACAGGACTACATCCAGCATCTTTACGATCGTCTCCATGGGAGAATAGCAGCCTGCATTGCTGCGAAAGGTGGACATACACTGCACTAGTGCCGACATTGTGCATGCTCTGTTGCCTGTGTCTATGTGCCTGTGGTTCTGACAGTGTGATCATGTGATGTATCTGACCCCAGGAATGTGTCAATAAAGTTTCCCCTTCCTGGGACAATGTATTCACGGTGTTCTTATTTCGATTTCCAGGAGTGTATTTCAGCTCCAGGTACAAAATTCCTAAGATGCCTGTAAAACGCACATACAAAGTTTCATGATACTTCTGTTCTAGCAAAGTAATAACATTCAAAATATGCTAAGCGCTATACGGACTAACATGCGCCGTCCTAATACCACGAGACCTGAGCAGCAGGAGATGTTGCGGACAGATTTCTCGTTCTGCGCATCCGAATGCTCACTCCACAGATATTTATACTCCATGAGCGTGCCCCAAGTGTGGCACTGCCTTCAAGGAGAGTGCGTACAGTTAGCCATTGGGTAACTGTAAACAGTGGACTTCCCCCACCCTCTGCAGGAGACCGTAGTTGATGTCAAAGCAATATCTTGTTGTGCATACGTTAGTGAGACAGACTTACTGCTTAAGAGTATGTGCGATGTCAAAGGCTGAGTACGGCAGTGTACGATCTGCACACATGCTGCTCAGCAGAGTACAGGAATATTGAAGATTTTGTGCCACGTGGGTCCTTCGACGCCTTCACAGCAAACAGAAAGACTTGGTAGTAGGACAATGCGTTGGGGTCTATTCCTATTCCATAAGTACAAGAAAGCTTTCGCAGAAGCTCTTTTCCTGTCACCATTTAAATCTCGTAACGAAAGTGTAGGTTAGTAGCCAGAAGGATATTGTTGTAATCGAATAAACTTTTATTTAGAGTTAGCACTGAAATCTGCCTATTCACAAAAATTTCAAAAAGCTAGATTTAATCCAGTAGTTTGTAAAACGGGAAAGCGTTTGAAGAACGCCTTGACGCTGACGGTAAGGTAACTAGAAAAACAGCTAAACTAGAAAAATGAAGTCAAAAACTCTAAAAATTTGCGTAAAGCACCTCTACTGCTAGTGAAATGGCTAGTCATGCTAGCTAAGAAGTCGCACCAATTCACTCATGAACTCGAGTATATGAAAATTGCGAAATGTCAATAAACACTAATGGTGTAAATGGGAAAGAGTTCAAATATTCCACTTTGCATGAAAGGCTGCAGGCTGAACATTTAGCGGTCGCTAAACCGTTCACATATTTCATATGAATGTAACACTCTCATTTTGGATTAAATACCTTGAGACACACGCACAGGCACACGTACACGAACACTTTTCACACGTATACGTATATTTAAAGGAGAAAACATTATGTTACCACTTGCCTTATAACTATAATTCTCTTCGCAAAGAATACATGAAAGTGGGTGAAAACTACAACAAAATCAACGATGTCTTCAGACGGTGTGTTCCCCAATACACGAAACTCATAGCTCATTATGTGACTACAGGAGATATGTAGCTCATGCTGACCTCACTAAATGTCGAACTGTACAAGAGGTAAAAATTTTATAGTAGCGGTACAAATTAAGAGCGGTTGCAATATAGCAACATACCCCTGTAAGTTATATCTCCAAATCATCCGTATGAAGTTTCTTTATTTCTGTTCCTACTGAATGAAGTAAGTCAGGAAACATAGCTATAAAATGAAATATTTCTTCCTGTATTTACGTCTTTATCTTTGTAGCAGCGTGTATACAGAGTGGTCCATTGATAGAGGCCAGGCCAAATATCTCACGAAATAATCAGCAAACGAAAAAACTAAACAGAACGAAATTCGTCTAGCTTAAAGGGGGAAAACAGATGGCGCTATGGTTGGCCCGCTAGATGGCGCTGCCATAGGTCAAACGGATATCTACTGCGTTTTTAAGTAGGAACCCCCATTTTTTATTACATATTCGTGTAGTACGTAAAGAAATATGAATGTTTTAGTTGGATCACTTTTTTCGCTTTGTGATAGATGGCGCTGTAATAGTCACAAACGTATAAGTACGTGGTAACACATAACATTCCACCACTGCGGACGGTATTTGCTTCGTGATACATTACCCGTGTTAAAATGGAGACGTTTACCAATTGCGGAAAAGGTCGATATCGTGTTGATGTATGACTATCGTGATCCGAATGCCTAACGGGCGTGTGCTATGTATGCTGCTCTGTGTCCTGGAGGACATCATCCAAGTGGCCGGACCGTTCGCTGGATAGTTACGTTATTTAAGGAAACAGGAAGTGTTCAGGAACATGTGAAACGTCAACAACGACCTGCAACAAATAAGGTGGACCAAGTAGGTGTTTGAGCTACTGTCGCGGCTAATCCGCACATCAGTAGCGGATAAATTGCGCGAGAATCGGCATCTCAAAAACGATTGGTGTTGAGAATGGTGCATCAACATCGATTGCACCCGTACCATATTCCTATGCACCAGTAATTGCACACCGATGACTCTGAACGTCGTGTACAGTTCTGCCACTGGGCACAAGGGAAATTACGGGACGATGACAGATTTTTGGCACGTGTTCTATTTAGCGACGAAGCGTCGTTCACCAACAGCGGTAACGTAAACCGGCATAATATGCACTATTGGGTAACGGAAAATCCTCGATGGCTGCGACAGGTGGAACATCAGCGACCTTGGCGGGCATAATGGGAGGAAGGATAATTGGCCCCCATTTTATCGATGGCAAACTAAATGGTGCAATGCATGCTGATTTCCTACGTAATGTTCTACCGATATTACTACAAGACGTTTCACTGCATGACAGAATGGCGATGTATTTCCAACATGACGGATATCCGGCACATAGCACGCTTGCCTTTGAAGGGGTGTTGAATAGCATATTTCATGACAGGTGGATTGGTCGTCGCAGTACCATACCATGGCCCGCACGTTCACCTTATCTGACGTCCCCGGTTTTCTTTCTGTGGGGAAAGTTGAAGGACATTTGCTATCGTGATCTACCGACAACGCCTGACAACATGCGTCAGCGCATTGTGAATGCATGTGCGAACATTACGGAAGGCGAACCACTCGCTATTGAGAGGAATATCATTACACGTATTTCCAAATGCATTGAGGTTGGCGGACATAATTTTGACCATTTATTGCATTAATGTGGTATTTACAGGTAATCATGCTGTAACAGGATGCGTTCTCAGATATGATAAGTTCACAAAGGTACATGTATCACATTGGAACTACCGAAATAAAACGTTGACACGTACCTACGTTCTGTATTTTAATTAAACAACCTACCTGTTACGAACTGTTCGTCTAAAATTGTGAGACATATGTTTGTGACTATTACAGCGCAATCTATCAAAAAGCGATAAAAGTGGTCCAACTAAAACATTGATATTTCTTTACATAATACATGAATATGTAATAAAAAATGGGGTGTCCTCTTTAAAAAACGCAGCTGATTTCCGCTTGACCTATGGCAGCGCCATCTAGCGAGCTAACCAAAGCGCCATCTGGTTTCCCCCTTCAAGCTAGACAAGTTTCGTTCTTTGTAGTTTTTTCCCCTTGACCCTCATTTCGTGAGATATTTGGCCCGGACACGATCAATCGACCTCCCTATATAACTGCCGTGGGTAGATTTCCTGTCCAAGAAACGTAACCATTCCACCTAACAGGGCTGCAGCACTGCATACTGCGAGCCGGACGTACACACGTCGATGTCAGCGCGACATTTGCATCCGCAAGGAGCTGTCGCCTCTCACGACGTTAAGTTTCGCAGACGCAGATGGCGGCGCGCGGCGGCGCAGATGTTGGCAACGCGTGGCGCGTGAGTTTCGTCTACGGCCGCCCGCCAACTTGTGGCTCGCTTGTTGCGGCTGTCGGAGGTGGCAGAGGCGTCTGCTGCAGGCACACTCCGGCTCAGTCTGTCAAGAAGTTGGCTGCAACTTTCGTATTAAATAAGCTGACGCATACATTAAGTATGTTTCCTTGTTAGTATGAATTTGTGTTTCAAGGGCTGTCTACGTTTGTTACGATTCATCCGATATTTGGAGCGTTGCCTCAAATATCGCGATTTCTTAGAATCTTTGTGGAGTTTATAGTATACGGAAGAAAACGTCCAACATGTTCTACAATGTGTTCCCACGAGATTTTCGATGACCTTTGTGCTAATGGTGCCCCACAGGTTACAACTAATCGAAGATCGTGTTTCAGATTCTTCAACGATCCAATAAATTAGACTGAGTTTTCTCATCTTGATAAATCAGAAGGAGCGACCTGTTTTCCTTTGTAAAGCATTCTACACTCCTGGAAATTGAAATAAGAACACCGTGAATTCATTGTCCCAGGAAGGGGAAACTTTATTGACACATTCCTGGGGTCAGATACATCACATGATCACACTGACAGAACCACAGGCACATAGACACAGGCAACAGAGCATGCACAATGTCGGCACTAGTACAGTGTATATCCACCTTTCGCAGCAATGCAGGCTGCTATTCTCCCATGGAGACGATCGTAGAGATGCTGGATGTAGTCCTGTGGAACGCCTTGCCATGCCATTTCCACCTGGCGCCTCAGTTGGACCAGCGTTCGTGCTGGACGTGCAGACCGCGTGAGACGACGCTTCATCCAGTCCCAAACATGCTCAATGGGGGACAGATCCGGAGATCTTGCTGGCAAGGGTAGTTGACTTACACCTTCTAGAGCACGTTGGGTGGCACGGGATACATGCGGACGTGTATGTCCTGTTGGAACAGCAAGTTCCCTTGCCGGTCTAGGAATGGTAGAACGATGGGTTCGATGACGGTTTGGATGTACCGTGCACTATTCAGTGTCCCCTCGACGATCACCAGTGGTGTACGGCCAGTGTAGGAGATCGCTCACACACCATGATGCTGGGTGTTGGCCCTGTGTGCCTCGGTCGTATGCAGTCCTGATTGTGGCGCTCACCTGCACGGCGCCAAACACGCATACGACCATCATTGGCACCAAGGCAGAAGCGACTCTCATCGCTGAAGACGACACGTCTTCATTCGTCCCTCCATTCACGCCTGTCGCGACACCACTGGAGGCGGGCTGCACGATGTTGGGGCGTGAGCGGAAGACGGCCTAAGGGTGTGTGGGACCGTAGCCCAGCTTCGTGGAGACGGTTGCGAATGGTCCTCGCCGATACCCCAGGAGCAACAGTGTCCCTAATTTGCTGGGAAGTGGCGGTGCGGTCCCCTACGGCACTGCGTAGGATCCTACGGTCTTGGCGTGCATCCGTGCGTCGCTGCGGTCCGGTTCCAGGTCGACGGGCACGTGCACCTTCCGCCGACCACTGGCGACAACATCGATGTACTGTGGAGACCTCACGCCCCACGTGTTGAGCAATTCGGCGGTACGTCCACCCGGCCGCCCGCATGCCCACTATACGCCCTCGCTCAAAGTCCGTCAACTGCACATACGGTTCACGTCCACGCTGTCGCGTCATGCTACCAGTGTTAAAGACTGCGATGGAGCTCCGTATGCCACGGCAAACTGGCTGACACTGACGGCGGCGGTGCACAAATGCTGCGCAGCTAGCGCCATTCGACGGCCAACACCGCGGTTCCTGGTGTGTCCGCTGTGCCGTGCGTGTGATCATTGCTTGTACAGCCCTCTCGCAGCGTCCGGAGCAAGTATGGTGGGTCTGACACACCGGTGTCAATGTGTTCTTTTTTCCATTTCCAGGAGTGTATAACCAACATAGCATTCAAATTTATTTGTTTACAAACAACGGGTTTCGACAGACAAAGCTGTTGTCTTCAGATCCCCAAAAATTTTTCTTATAAAATGTTCATTTCGAGTTGTAAACTTGGAGTGAGATCCGACTCAAAATGAATACATTTTATAAAAAAAAAATTTTTGAGGACATGAACATGACGGCAAATTCTGTCGAAAACGATTGTTTCTAAATAAAGAAACTTTTTATGCGATCTTCGCTTTAGAATGTTTTTATCAACCAATAAATAAATTGATGACAAATACGTATCCATTAACCATCGGTTTCGATTATCTTCAGACACCATGAAGTCATTTACAATCGCATGTGTGGCTATCTATTGTCAGTAGCGTCAAACAAAATAAAAACCTCCTGTGCCATTGCAACCAACTGTAAAATGCCCTTTACTGTGTGTAACATGTAAAGGTGCAGTTATTTGTTTTGCTAACTGGTGTTAGTGTATTGAACAGCGCTACATCAGTATATATGTAATTTTCAGATTAATAATTATTGCCATTAGGAGTGATATGTTTTCAGGTTGGTTAGTATCTCCAAGTACATGTGGCACGAGAAAGCCACTAATGCTTATTTTCCCCTGAGCAGTACGTCAGGTGTTGAAGTGTGGACACGAGGATGGACAACGGTTAGTCTGTACTGCAAGTGTAGACCACTAAGTGGTGTAAGACTGTGCAGATAACATCAAGTAGTAAATTATGTGATGTGTATGCTGGAAAACTGTTTGACACAGAGAAAGAAAAAACAAGTAACACATTCATATGTGTACATATTAAGGAAGCACATGTAAAAATATATGTATGTTACTCACTGTATAGCGCCAACGTCACCATCCTGGCACTTGTAAATACTTTTACGATACCTAAAGATGATACACGGAGAAAGAGTGCCAGCTGAGTGGAAAGAAAGAGTCATAGAAACACTCAATAGGAAGGAAGATAAACGAGAACGGCCTTTTATTAATTAATGCAACCTACAAAGATTTCTCAAAGAATCTCCAGAAAAGATTGTAACCATATTTAAAGGAGGTAATAGATGAAAGCAAGAGAGATACGAAACAATCCAGATATATGAAAATCGGTGCACCACTGATCAGATGTGTTTATTCATAGAATCCGTATCATCTTATTGGGAATATAACAAAACAATGGCAGTATGGAACTGATTCTAAGAACGCCTACGGTAGAACAAACAGAGAAAAGATGGGGGGAATTTGAATGAGTTTGGGATGCCCAAGAAGGTTGCAAATCTTGTAAAATTTGCATTGGGAGACTCGAAAGGAACAATAAAAATGGATGGATGGTAAGCCGTTATTTTTGAGATACAAATAGGTGTCATTCACGGTGATAGAATAACATCATTCTTGTTCAACGCAATAATACAGGAAGTACTCGACGCAGCAAGTGAAGTAGAAGAATGAACTACATTGGGAATAAAAATGAATGTACTGGCCTCTGCAAAAAATAAAGCACTAATCACCAAAAACCTAGATGACCTAAAAATATTGGCAAGAAAGCTATTTAAAAGGAAAGAGTTAGAAGTAAATGCCGAGGAAATAAAATTCATGCCGATAGAAAGCAATTAAAGACCAAAAGGCGTGAAACCATGCACACTGGTAACCCCATGTTTAAAGAAGCAGATGAGTTTAAATGCTTTATCTGGGGATAGTAGTAACGACAGAAGTGATGAGAAATAAGAAACAGAAGCGAGCACCAAACCGGAATCGAGAGCGTTTTATACACTCAACAAACGGCTTTTAACGAAACATTTTTCAAGAGAAACGAAGATAAGAATAATAAGAATACACGAAACTGTAAACAGCCAATATTATTAAATGGGGCGCAAACTCGGAGAATAGCTACGTATACAGAGAGAATCACAAATAAGCTTGAAAATAAAATCCTCTGGAGGATACTTGGACCAGTTTTTGAGGGATGAGAATGACGAAGAAGAAAGAACAGGGAGTTCAGTGAGATACATAATGAACCAGATATTTCGGAAACCAAGACGTGGAGACAGAAACGGGCCGGCCATGTCTATGGAAGAGAGGAGGCATCAAGTCTGTTAAAGGTGTCAGAGAAATAACCCTAGCCACAAAGACCTTAAGGAGACATAAGATAAGGTGGAGAGTTTAGTTTAGTTATGTCATGTTCCGTAGATCATTTTCACGATTATTTTATCGATATGATGTGGAACAAGTCAGATTACAAGATATATATACACATGAACAGTGCTAATATTAATATTACTGAAATGTTTAGTTCTACACATGCAACTACATTTAGAGGTACAATTTTTTTACCAGTTCGGAAACAGGAACTTGTCCATGGAATAGAAGGAGTTGTCCAAAATAAATGATTTTAAGCTAGATTTAAAACTTGATCTGCTACCTGCCAGACACTTTATGTTGTTGGGAAAATGATAAAAGATTTTTGTTGCTGAATAATGAACTCCTTTTTGAGCAACTGACAGCTGCGATAACGGAAAGGAAAAGTCATTTTGCCGGCCGGTGTGGCCAGGCGGTTAAAGGCGCTATAGTCAGGAACCGCGTGGCCGCTACGGTCGCAGGTTCGAATCCTGCCTCGGGCATGGATGTGTGTGATGTCCTTAGGTTAGTTTGGTTTAAGTAGTTCTAAGTTCTAGGGGACTGATGACCTTAGAAGTTAAGTCCCATAGTGCTCAGAGCCATTTTTTGAAAGGTCATTTTTCCCTCTAGTGTTGTACGTATGAACATCACTGTTCTTCGCGAACTGAGTTGGATCAGGTCAGCGAGGATTTTCGGATACATGGAGCAAGGGAAAAAGATGCCAAGTAGAGAACTCTGCAGCGGATAGTACTTCATGAGGTCCACAATCGACTGCGGTTTGTGGGGCCAGGGTAGCAAGACTAAGAGAAGATGATAAGTTAACTGAATTCAGTAGTTAATAAAGACTAAATTGTCAATAGGTTTTCTGAACGGTGATCTTACAAGGTTCTGCAGCGGTTTAACGTCCCTCCAGGCTAAGTCGTTAGCCTGGTTATTGATTTATTCATCGTTCCTCGAAAGAGGAAGAAAGTAAGACAGAGTCTCAGCATGACTTGAAAGCAAAGTCGTCCCATCATTCAGCGAAATCTGAAAGAAACTTGAATTTGGACAGTTGGACGAGACTCGTGTAATCATCGAGAGAGAAAATAAAATTTATAAAAGAGCGACAGTTCTAGGTAGAAAGAGGTCTGCTCCGAAAACTAGTCACACTGTAAGACAAAAGAAAAGTCGCACCACGAGGTAATTATCAGAATCTGATGAAAGTCTCCAAATGTGATGTGCATGTACAGAAAAGCAAATGATTACAATTTCGACAAATTGTATAATTTTTTTAAGAGGAAGAGTTTCACAAATTGAGCCTTGTGCAAGAAGTTATTCGGTTTAACAATGAACGGTGTTTGTTGGTTGTCATCCTCAGAGATACGTCACAAATTCTGTTCAATTGGCGCGTTCGGTTGTCAAAATCTCGAGCTGGTGGGAAGACCCTGCCCACAATGCTTTAAGCGTTCCGACTTGGGGATAGATCCAATAACCTTGCTAGCAAAGGAAGTCTTTGGCAAGCACGAAGACAAGCAATAAAAACGCTTACCGTGTGCGTTTGGGCATTATCTTACTGAAATGTAATCCCAGGATGACTTGCCGTGAGGGCTACATCTACATCTACATTCATCTACATCTACATTTATACTCCGCAAGCCACCCAACGGTGTGTGGCGGAGGGCACTTTACGTGCCACTGTCATTATCTCCCTTTCCTGTTCCAGTCGCGTATGGTTCGCGGGAAGAACGACTGTCTGAAAGCCTCTGTGCGCGCTCTAATCTCTCTAATTTTACATTCGTGATCTCCTCGGGAGGTATAAGTAGGGGGAAGCAATATATTCGATACCTCATCCAGAAACGCACCCTCTCGAAACCTGGCGAGCAAGCTACACCGCGATGCAGAGCGCCTCTCTTGCAGAGTCTGCCACTTGAGTTTGTTAAACATCTCCGTAACGCTATCACAGTTACCAAATAACCCTGTGACGAAACGCGCCGCTCTTCTTTGGATCTTCTCTATCTCCTCCGTCAACCCGATCTGGTACGGATCCCACACTGATGAGCAATACTCAAGTATAGGTCGAACGAGTGTTTTGTAAGCCACCTCCTTTGTTGATGGACTACATTTCCTAAGGACTCTCCCAATGAATCTCAACCTGGTACCCGCCTTACCAACAATTAATTTTATATGATCATTCCACTTCAAATCGTTCCGCACGCATACTCCCAGATATTTTACAGAAGTAACTGCTACCAGTGTTTGTTCCGCTATCATATAATCATACAATAAAGGATCCTTCTTTCTATGTATTCGCAATACATTACATTTGTCTATGTTAAGGGTCAGTTGCCACTCCCTGCACCAAGTGCCTATCCGCTGCAGATCTTCCTGCATTTCGCTACAATTTTCTAATGCTGCAACTTCTCTGTATACTACAGCATCATCCGCGAAAAGCCGCATGGAACTTCCGACACTATCTACTAGGTCATTTATATATATTGTGAAAAGCAATGGTCCCATAACACTCCCCTGTGGCACGCCAGAGGTTACTTTAACGTCTGTAGATGTCTCTCCATTGATAACAACATGCTGTGTTCTGTTTGCTAAAAACTCTTCAATCCAGCCACACAGCTGGTCTGATATTCCGTAGGCTCTTACTTTGTTTATCAGACGACAGTGCGGAACTGTATCGAACGCCTTCCGGAAGTCAAGGAAAATGGCATCTACCTGGGAGCCTGTATCTAATATTTTCTGGGTCTCCTGAACAAATAAAGCGAGTTGGGTTTCACACGATCGCTGTTTCCGGAATCCATGTTGATTCCTACATAGTAGATTCTGAGTTTCCAAAAACGACATGATACTCGAGCAAAAGACATGTTCTAAAATTCTACAACAGATCGACGTCAGAGAGATAGGTCTATAGTTTTGCGCATCTGCTCGACGACCCTTCTTGAAGACTGGGACTACCTGTGCTCTTTTCCAATCATTTGGAACCTTCCGTTCCTCTAGAGACTTGCGGTACACGGCTGTTAGAAGGGGGGCAAGTTCTTTCGCGTACTCTGTGTAGAATCGAATTGGTATCCCGTCAGGTCCAGTGGACTTTCCTCTGTTGAGTGATTCCAGTTGCTTTTCTATTCCTTGGACACTTATTTCAATGTCAGCCATTTTTTCGTTGGTGCGAGGATTTAGAGAAGGAACTGCAGTGCGGTCTTCCTCTGTGAAACAGCTTTGGAAAAAGGTGTTTAGTATTTCAGCTTTACGCTTGTCATCCTCTGTTTCAATGCCATCATCATCCCGGAGTGTCTGGACATGATGTTTCGAGCCACTTACTGATTTAACGTAAGACCAGAACTTCCTAGGATTTTCTGTCAAGTCGGTACCTAGTATTTTACTTTCGAATTCACTGAACGCTTCACGCATAGCCCTCCTTACGCTAACTTTGACATCGTTTAGCTTCTGTTTGTCTGAGAGGTTTTGGCTGCGTTTAAACTTGGAGTGAAGCTCTCTTTGCTTTCGCAGTAGTTTCCTAACTTTGTTGTTGTACCACGGTGGGTTTTTCCCGTCCCTCACAGTTTTGCTCGGCACGTACCTGTCTAAAACGCATTTTACGATTGCCTTGAACTTTTTCCATAAACACTCAACATTGTCAGTGTCTGAACAGAAATTTTCGTTTTGATCTGTTAGGTAGTCTGAAATCTGCCTTCTATTACTCTTGCTAAACAGATAAACCTTCCTCCCTTTTTTTATATTCCTATTAACTTCCATATTCAGGGATGCTGCAACGGCCTTATGATCACTGATTCCCTGTTCTGCTCTTACAGAGTCGAAAAGTTCGGGTCTGTTTGTTATCAGTAGGTCCAAGATGTTATCTCCACGAGTCGGTTCTCTGTTTAATTGCTCGAGGTAATTTTCGGATAGTGCACTCAGTATAATGTCACTCGATGCTCTGTCCCTACCACCCGTCCTAAACATCTGAGTGTCCCAGTCTATATCTGGTAAATTGAAATCTCCACCTAAGACCATAACATGCTGAGAAAATTTATGTGAAATGTATTCCAAATTTTCTCTCAGTTGTTCTGCCACTAATGCCGCTGAGTCGGGGGGTCGGTAAAAGGAGCCAATTATTAACCTAGCTCGGTTGTTGAGTGTAACCTCCACCCATAATAATTCACAGGAACTATCCACTTCTACTTCACTACAGGATAAACTACTACTAACAGCGACGAACACTCCACCACCGGTTGCATGCAATCTATCCTTTCTAAACACCGTCTGTGCCTTTGTAAAAATTTCGGCAGAATTTATCTCTGGCTTCAGCCAGCTTTCTGTACCTATAACGATTTCAGCTTCGGTGCTTTCTATCAGCGCTTGAAGTTCCGGTACTTTACCAACGCAGCTTCGACAGTTTACAATTACAATACCGATTGCTGCTTGGTCCCCGCATGTCCTGACTTTACCCCGCACCCGTTGAGGCTGTTGCCCTTTCTGCACTTGCCCGAGGCCATCTAACCTAAAAAACCGCCCAGCCCACGCCACACAACCCCTGCTACCCGTGTAGCCGCTTGTTGCGTGTAGTGGACTCCTGACCTATCCAGCGGAACCCGAAACCCCACCACCCTATGGCGCAAGTCGAGGAATCTGCAGCCCACATTGTCGCAGAACCGTCTCAGCCTCTGATTCAGACCCTCCACTCGGCTCTGTACCAAAGGTCCGCAGTCAGTCCTGTCGACGATGCTGCAGATGGTGAGCTCTGCTTTCATCCCGCTAGCGAGACTGGCAGTCTTCACCAAATCAGATAGCCGCCGGAAGCCAGAGAGGATTTCCTCCGATCCATAGCGACACACATCATTGGTGCCGACATGAGCGACCACCTGCAGATGGGTGCACCCTGTACCCTTCATGGCATCCGGAAGGACCCTTTCCACATCTGGAATGACTCCCCCCGGTATGCACACGGAGTGCACTTTGGTTTTCTTCCCCTCCCTTGCTGCCATATCCCTAAGGGGCCCCATTACGCGCCTCACGTTGGAGCTCCCAACTACCAGTAAGCCCACCCTCTGCGACTGCCCGGATCTTGCAGACTGAGGGGCAACCTCTGGAACAGGACAAGCAGCCATGTCAGGCTGAAGATCAGTATCAGCCTGAGACAGAGCCTGAAACCGGTTCGTCAGAAAAACTGGAGAGGCCTTCCGTTCAGCCCTCCGGAATGTCTTTCGCCCCCTGCCACACCTTGAGACGACCTCCCACTCTACCACAGGTGAGGGATCAGCCTCAATGCGGGCAGTATCCCGGGCAACCACAGTCGTAGTCCGATCGGGGGATGCGTGGGACGAGCTGGCCGTCCCCGACAAACCCCCATCCGGACCCCCACAGTGATGCCCATTGGCAACAGCCTCAAGCTGTGTGACCGAAGCCAACACTGCCTGAAGCTGGGAGCGAAGGGATGCCAACTCAGCCTGCATCCGAACACAGCAGTTGCAGTCCCTATCCATGCTAAAAACTTGTGCAAAGAACGTCTGAACTAATCTACAGAGAGCTCAAACAAAACGACAAAATTGAAGCGGTTATTAAAATACAAGATTGCCTAGTAAATGCAGTAATGCTGCCACTTGTGCACTGCTGACACACTGCTCGGCGGCGGAAGGAGACTACGCGATTTAACACTATTCGAGTACTAAAACGTGATGCTACAACTCTCAAATACTATAATACGCCCGAAATTTATGTGGTAGAGCTAGGAGTATACGACTTGCTGCTGCAGCTGCTTATCCACGGCGGCAGGGAGCACACTGACTGACCAACCGACACTGGCCGTTCAAAACGAAAACAGATGACAGACGACTACGCGAATTTACACTATTCAGGTACTAAAACGCGATGCTACAACTCTCAGATACTATAATACGCCTGAAATTTATGAATTAAACAATGCAAGTACCAAAAACACGCAAAGAAATTAAGAATTAAACTATGTAACAAATGAGTGAGCTATGAGTATACGACTTGCTGCTGCAGCTGCTTATCCAACGGCGGCAGGGAGCACACTGAGGGGGTACAAAAAGGGCGGCAGAATGACGTCGACACAGCGCTGTGCTGTAAGGGTGCCGGGCATGACTACCGAAGGGGTCCTCCAATGAAAAGAAACCACTTGGGTCGTATGATGGCAACGTTCAGGCTGTAATGCCACTGTTGTCCCAGGTTTCTCCAAACACGTCTTTGCTGGTCATCGTTGGTCATTTGGAAGCGGGACTCGTCCCTAAAGACAGTTCTACTCCAGCCAATGAGATTCCAGGCCGAACAGGCGTCTGGAGCCGCCGCAGACAGTGGTGCGATAGCTACCTATTTGTCGAGATGATGATGATGATGATGTTTGGTTTGTGGGGCGCTCAACTGCGTGGTTATCAGCGCCCGTACAATTATCCAATCTTTGCTCAGTCCAATTTCGCCACTTTTCCTGGATGATGATGAAATGATGAGGACAACACAAACACCCAGTCATCTCGAGGCAGGTGAAAATCCCTGACCCCGCCGGGAATCGAATCCGGGACCCCGTGCTCGGGAACCTATTTGTCGGCCACCATACGGCCAACTACCGGTGCCATTCCATTTCATAGCAGATCCGCTTTGGTTGTCATCCGCGGTAGCCTTACAACACAGCGATACGTCGCAGATATTCTACCGGCCGTTTCGTAGCCCTTCATGGAAAGCTTTCCCGGGTTTACATTTCAGCAAGAAAATGCTGCCCGTACACGGCAAGAGTTTCTGCTGCTTGTGTTCGTACTCGTAAAGCCCTACTTACACCAGCAAGGTCACCGTGTGTCTCCCCAGTCGATAATGTTTGGAGCATTATGGGTTGGACAGAACTGGCATGATACCACTCTGCAAATCTGTCAGCCAATACCAAGACGAATAAATACTTGCATAAGGGCCAAAGGTGTATCAACGCGCTACTAACTTACTCAATTTGTGTGCTACATACGCTATACCACTAAGCCGTCTCTGAAAACAGTCGTTGCTTTTCTTTAGTTTATTCCGAATTAAAGTGTCCGTTTTCCAGAACGGAAAGCTGAAGTCACCAGCTTCAGAAGGAGGAACTAAGGACGGCGAGGCGGCCGCTGTGTTCCGCTGAGTGCGGACGCGGATACGGCGCGAGATGTCCGCCCGCCCACGGCCTTCCTTTCTTCAGACGCCGCCATGCGCGCATTCTTGTCAGCCACTGTGCGCCAATACCGCCGGAAATCAGATTCCCGTTCCACGTGCCGCCTCGGAAGCTCGACTTGTTAGGGCTGTACACACACACACACACACACACACACACACACAAACACACACACACACACACACACGCACACACACACACGGGCTGCCGCCTCTATAATAAGCTTCCTTCCCAGCCGGTGACTCATGAGGTCCAAAGAGAGTGTTCTCGACCTGCGATTCCCTCGGGCCAGCTGTAGAGCTTCCGCATCTCATAGCCTGTACAAACTAGGCTACATATTATATTAAAAAGAGTTGTTCAAGTACAAGCAGGACTCACGCACAAGCTCAATTATGCACATAGTTGGTTCGTCCATTCTGGGATTCGAGGAACTCGACCATTTTTGCCTGTTACCGACATCGGTACAGGCAAGATATCTATCCCAGTGATTCCAAAACTTTCTAGAATATTTTAAACTCAGCACTATAAATGATGCATAAAGTCCTGCAGGAGGCAGGCGATCATTATTACAATAACAATCAGTGGTGCTCCACTCAGGTTGACTGTGTCGCTGTGAAGCAAGGAATGACTTTATTGCTATTATGACGCGTTCCGGAATTCATCCATAATCGGATATCCAGGATATCGTTGCTGTGAAACCCTACTTCCTCGCAAATTTCACCATCATCAATGGGAATTACCCTATAGGTTTTGATGAGTAAGTTCGCGAGTATCAGAATATTTGTCTGCATTGACTTAAACGCCTAACGTTTATTATATTGCCAAGGCACCATAGAAGTTAGCACATGACATAAATTTCAACTTGGTATGTTTACCCGTTCGGGAGAAAAACGGTCTTAACAGGCCGATGAATTGAGAGTCAGTTAGGATACGCCAAAAAGTTTTTCGTGTGATCTTCCTTTTTGCCAAGATTCATGATCGTAGAGCAACGGAATGTACCCCATAGGTTTTAGCGTGTTTACGAGTATTAAAATGTGCGATATATATGGCCGTATCTTTTGACTGAATTGGCTTATAAACTTCATTTGTTTTTCGCCACCAAGGGACCATAACCCCTTCTTGAACAAATGAATTTATCGCTGTCGGGCAGACAAACATGCGGTCAGGAAAGCGAAGCCATAACGGTTGTAATCTCATCTACTGAGGCATGCAGTCCTAAAAACAATGTACAGTCTTTTAAACTGACTAAGGGGAAGAAAATGCTGTACAATGCAGTGCTTGAAAACGTGCGTTTCCGTTATCTTTTTCGCAGTCCGTTTTAACTAAAATAGCAGGGCGTTTACACCACTGAACAAATTGTTTCTCCTTAATATATTCTTTCTCCTTGCATATAACAATTTTAACGAAAAATTTTAGACCTTCACAAAACTTTTTGCCGTTTCAATCAACTTGAAGTTTAAGCTCTTGTGGCCGTGTTTTCTTACAAATAGATTTGTTTTTGGAGGGAGTCCGCCTTGAGCACAATAAATATTTATTAATTTTCTCTTTATCCCCCAAAGACGTTTCACTCATGTTTCAGCGTCATCAGTAGGTTTCATATTATCTGCTATAGAACAGGAAAAATGTTTCTTATTACTAGTACACATATAAGTGTGAATTTTAAAGACAATATTTACGTATCTGAAAAATGGAGAAATTATCTATTTCCTGGCTTAAATGTTATTTAATGCAATTATTTCGTTTTGCCAACCATATCGAACTTACTGTAGAGCAGTTATTGAATTCCAAAATTTTCGACTATGCATGTTATGAGCCTGCCTGTCACTAACTAATAATATATGTGTGTCACTTACTTTTGCTGGTTTCACCATTATTTCCACTGTGAACTCTTGCATTGAGTAAATATTCGTGTAGCTGTTTACACAGAATGGAAACACGATGACAGAACAGTTGAATGCTATCTGGGTAGCAGTTTTGAATATTTGTGTATTGTTATATGTCACTGTGTGTGTGTGTGTGTGTGTGTGTGTGTGTGTGTGTGTGTGTGTGTGTGTGTTTGGAAGAGGGTTTAGGGTTGTCTAAATAACGGCCTTTTGTACCTGATAGTTTCCTTCACACAAACACCAGAAGACTACACAACACCTAAGAGGTGATACAAAAAAAAAAAAAAAAAATAAAAAAAAATCAAAGACATCAACCTACACACAACAGCTGTACTCACATCATTCGACAACACATCCATGTACATGAATATCCCCACCATTGAAACCATCAACATCATCAGACAACATTTAGGACAATAGAACATGGCCAAACCTCACTCTCTAAAACTGATCACAGAACTAAATTATTTCTCAATTGACAACAAGCACTTGCCATGGCGTCACAAGTCAGTGGATTCCTAGCCAACATCTTCCTCAGCCACACTGAAATCAAAATATTTGTAACAATAGTACAGACAGAAGATAGTTTACTGGCATCGCTGTGTCGATGACACCATATATCGTCTAGACGAAATACTTAGTCACATCCAACAAACTCCACAATAACATAAAACCAGTTCACCTGTCTCAAAAAAAAGATAAAACACAAAACGACAAAATGTTAAATTTCCTTGACTTCTCAATACGCAGAGACAACAATCAACACCAAATCTCCATATTCAGGAAAGTCGTCCCCACCAATACATGCATACATAAATACTCCAATCATCTGACTACGCAAAACCTAGGTGGTTTCCCGTATATGCTGCATAGATTGAACAAAACTCCACTGAGTCAAAAGAACTACAAAAATGAATTACAGTCAATCAAACAAGTAGCTACAGAGAATGAATATGATCCCATCATCATGGAGAAACTGAATCACTAAATTAAAATAAAGATAATCGGGACACTCAGCTCACAAAAACAAACAATCTGTCACCAACTTACACAGATGACCAGAACATAAACACACATGATACCAACAAACAGAAGACACATTCAAGCACACATGAACAAGAAGCACCCATAAGAACAAACAAATGGCACACTCTCGCTAACAACAACAAAACAACACGTCCAACAGGGTGCATATTTAAAAAGGGAATTAAAATAGCCTGCAGGACAGACAGTATAGACCAGACTAAGAGCCACCAACACAAACAAAAGACATCTCGAATTTACCAACTCACATCCGAAGACTTCAAATCAGTTGATACAGGACAGACAAGCAGAAACTCTAATACCAGATGCACAGGACACAGGAGAGCATTAACAAGTAACAGCTGTCATTGTAATTTGCTGAACACCTTATGCACATGAAACACAGCTCAACAAACATCAACACAGACTTGAAAATTCTCAAATGCAGCAACAGTCTCCCACAAAACTTAATAATTGAAGAAAACTATCTGTTATAAAAATCCATAACTTAAAGGAAACAAGTAAAATGTGAAGACACAGTTCAATGCAATGGAACTCTGTTCTATGCCCTCAAAGAATTATCAGACAACGCCAACCCATAAACATCCAGTTCTAAACACTCATACACACACACTCATACACACACACACACACACACACACACACACACACACACACACACACACACAAAGGGAGAGAGAGAGAGAGAGAGAGAGAGAGAGAGAGAGAGAAAGAGAGAGGGAGAGAGAGACAGAGATAGAACACAATGAATAAATAAAACAGTTAATAAATAAATAAATGAAAGGGAAGAATAAAAAATGAAATAATAACAATATTAAATGACAGACACACTCCACAAAGATTCAGACCTTCCACCTAGAAAGCATTCAACTGTTGAGCTATCTGTCATCTTGTTTCTCTTGATTGCAAACAGTTAGATGAACACACACACAGAAATACAATCTTCCACATAGTGTTTATTAATGGCAGGCAGAACCATAACATGCCCATTTGTAAATTTTCGAATTAAATAACTGTTATACATTAAGTTCCATATGGTTTCAGATGAACTGTGAAACAAATCAACTGCATTAAATAACGTAAAATACAAGAAATCCACAGCATGTGGTAAGAAACATATATCCAAAATATTGTCCGTTTTTCAGGCACGTTACTATTGTCTTCAGAAAGTCAAACATATATGGGTACCAGTAATAAAAAGCAAAAACATGGTTCAAATGGCTCTGAACACTATGTGACCTAACTTCTGAGGTCATCAGTCCCCTAGAACTTTGAACTACTCAAACCTAACCAACCTAAGGATATCACACACATCCATGCCCGAGGCAGGATTCGAACCTGCGACCGCAGCGGTCGCGCGCTTCCAGACTGCAGCGCCCAGAACCGCTCGCCCGCACCGGCCGGCAATAAAAAGCATTTTACCTGTTTTATAGAAGATAACACAAAACCCACTGATGATGCTGAAATGCGAAACATGTTAGGGGAATAAAAAGAAAAATGAGAAACCGTGTTTCGCTCAAGCTGTACCCTCTCCAAAAGCAAATATATACAAGTTTTTCTTTATTTCTCGCAGTGGGTTGTCAATGAAAATACGAAAGTTCTGTCTATGACTTACCGACTTATGATGAGAATACTATTATGGAAACTGAATCTGCTGGAACTTGGTAATTGTTGCTTTTCACAGATTGAAACTTTGCAGGTTACTGTTACTGAAGGTACTATCCTGACAGATCCAGCAACAGTAGCGGTACCTCTCACCCCGTACAACAATGATCCCAATAATCCCAACTTATTCATCATTCCAGTTTGAGTGACTTTAGCTCACAATCAAGGTTTCGTTGGCAATAACGAAGCTCAAATAGGTTCAGATAGAGGGGGAACATGAGACGGACGAAGGTGGGGGAGGGGTGCAGTAATTGGACATAGAGAGTGAGAAGAAGGAGATGGACAGGAAAGAGTGGGAGGACGAAGAATATAGACTGAGAAACGGGGGGGGGGGGGGGGGAGGGGTGAACTGATGGAGGGAAAGAAAGGGTAAGAGGAAAGGGACAGGGAGAGGGGACAGAAACAGGTTAGAACGTATATCGAAGTACTGTGCATATTTTTCAGTTGCAAGGTTCTCTTGGTATATAAATAAAAAACATAAATTACAGGATGAAAAGTCGCTTCACAAATAAAAAGAAGCGAAACGCGCATGGTGCATAACAAAAAGCCTTTCATTTAGTCGCATAGACATATCATATCTCCAAGAATATAGAAACGACGCAGGAATCAAAGAAAATATAAAAAACCGATTAGATTATTGAAACTGATTCGAATTTAGAATACAAGTGGGACTTCATATCTTGAAGGCTTAACTGTCGGTCTCTAGAGGCTGCTATTGGGTCAACGTAAATAAAGAAAAAGAAACCTACTCTTTCAACTACGCTCAAATTATATTGTCTTCCTCACGTCGTAACTCGATAGGACAAATAACACTAATACCTTTCGTCTTGCATCTTTTACCTTTGTATTATTTTACTGAAATTCATGTACAAGTACAGGGTTATTACAAATGATTGAAGCGATTTCACAGCTCTACAATAACTTTATTATTTGAGATATTTTCACAATGCTTTGCACACACATACAAAAACTCAAAAAGTTTTTTTAGGCATTCACAAAGGTTTGATATGTGCCCCTTTAGTGATTCGGCAGACATCAAGCCGATAATCAAGTTCCTCTCGCACTCGGCGCAGCATGTCCCCATCAATGAGTTCGAAAGCATTGTTGATGCGAGCTCGCAGTTCTGGCACGTTTCTTGGTAGAGGAGGTTTAAACACTGAATCTTTCACATCACTATGCGTGAAACTTGCCCGCACGCGTTCAACCGTTTCTTCGCTCACTGCAGGCCGACCCGCTGATTTCCTCTTACAGAGGCATCCAGAAGCTTTAAACTGCGCATACCATCGCCGAATGGAGTTAGCAGTTGGTGGATCTTTGTTGAACTTCGTCCTGAAGTATCGTTGCACTGTTATGACTGACTGATATGAGTGCATTTCAAGCACAACATACGCTTTCTCGGCTCCTGTCGCCATTTTGTCTCACTGCGCTCTCGAGCGCTCTGGCGGCAGAAACCTGAAGTGCGGCTTCAGTCGAACAAAACTTTATGAGTTTTTCTACGTATCTGTAGTGTGTCGTGACCATATGTCAATGAATGGAGCTACAGTGAATTTATGAAATCGCTTCAATCATTTGTAATAGCCCTGTATATGTTCCACATATTCATACCACGCTAATTTTCCACGATAATGTGGCTATTCTTCGTGGCTTAGGATTAAATGAATTGAAGGAATGCATCAACCGGCCGCTTGTTTGTGGATTTATTTTAACGGGACGTATTTCAGGTTTCCACGCATCTACGGTTGGTATCAGAAATTTATATCTTCGCCATTACGGCATTCCTAAAGACTTCATTTTGTACTTTGTGCCTTCCCTGTGCCAAATAACAATTCGTTTAGCTACGAGGGGTCGAGATTTGACTTTTAACAGTTAAATACCCTTACCATAATTCTCTAGATTATATTACCTTTTATCATATACGAGAAGCATTCAAAAGTTTCTTGTGCCCTTTCATGGCATGCTTTGTAACTTTTACTGAACGCAGCACTGCTCACCAAGGTGCTAGTCTTTATCAACAATGGTCGGAACATTCTACCATTCGTTCAGTTCCTTGACGGCATAAATCCCAGCCTTATTCTCGGGGCTATTAAAGAATCTTGACATGGTACCAAGAGTAGAAAAGATAGAATATAAGCGAAACTCAACATGGATTTTTGAGTACAGACGTAGATTAAACTCATATAAATACTAAAAGTAAATCAAATTTCATTAACAGTAGTCTCTATGTTGTATAAAATTAAAACATGAGTTTTGTATTTATCTACAGTGAAAGAGGAGCACGTGGAAGGTGTACCATCAGTTTCATACTTTATTTAGATAAGCTGATTTGCTGTGCATCGAGGAAGCTTAATGGAAATGGCAAGTGGCTTATAGTTCCTTCTCCTTCCTACTGACAGTCGCTGAAAAAGTTATCTTTGACGCCTATTCTAAGAAAGTGAAAGTAGCTGAAATATAGTTCTTTGTTACAAATATCATGCTTTCAAGGTAAGAAGAACTGAATTAGAATGTAAAATATGTGGACGTGGAATTTACGTCTCAGTGGTCAATAAAGACAATGATGATGATGGTGGTGATCTTTGGTTTGTGGGGTACTCAACTGCGCGGTCATCAGCACCTGTACAAAGTCCCAATCTTTACACAGTGCAGTCCAGCCACTATCAAGAATGCTGATGAAATGATGGGGACAACACAGACACCCAGTCTCCGGGCAGAGAAAATCACCAGCCTGGCTGGGAATCGAATCTGGAACTCCGCGATCCAGAAGCAGCAATGCTAGCCACTAGGCCACGAGCTGCAGACAAGAAGTAGTTAATATATGTTATGTCTATTAATTAATTAATATATTAAACTTAAACATCAGTTTCCGTGTTCCTCCTTTTTGAAACTCTTCATCCTGTTTTGTATGCGTCTGCATCTGGTCACTCTACTCCAGCTCGCATAAAATTTACAAAAGGCGGGGGACATCCTACTTGTTAGCTGAGTCGCAGATTGAAAGGCGATTCTTTTCTACAGTCATTTTCTGTGTCCATATACGCAGTTTCCCGTATTTTGCATGTTAATGCACCTGGAGGCGACTGTATACGTCCGCAAGACAGAGACCTCTTCCAACAAGAAGACCGAGCCCTGTTAAAACGAGAGCAACTACACCTCTCCTCTTCCAGACTCCACTGTTTCCGATCACAGTTGTAGAGCTCTGGGCCATAACGGATCCGGATGCGACAGTTTCCTGTGGGAGGGCCGTAAAGCTAAGAAGCGCAGCGCACGCTCGGCGTCTGGTGATGACGTGGTGGCGCCGCCCCCAGGGACAGCCACTCTGCCACTCCGCCAGTGGCTGCGGAAACACTTTGTCGGCGGGGGTGGGGTTAGTTTAAGCGCGGCCAGTCCGGGTTAGCGCCGGCGTTAAGTGCGCCGGATTCCAGGAACGAGAAGCTACGCCACGGCTCCGTCTCAAAGTTCTCTGACTGCCGCAGGGGGAATTACTGCCCCTGAAAAGTCCTTCACCAACAGTACTTAAACTGTTTGTCGTAAAGGAAGAAGTACAGAGTATCTGACATAATTCAGTCCTTCCGCACTGCAAACCTAAAAGATATTTTATCAGTTATTCGTAAACGGTATAGTAGGAAGAGCGTGTTATTAAATTTATTGGCTATTAGCTGTACCCAGCCACGATTTGTTGTGGCTCAGTATGCTTAAATAGAAAGTAAAGAAAAGACAAAACACACCTCTCTGATATATAGGGGAATAGGATATACTTCCTAATCTCCTCTTACCTGTGTCTGGCCATGTCTTCCTCCCACTTTCTTTGTTCATCTCTTCCTCCTCCTATCTGTCCATCTCCCCCCCCTCTATCTGCATGTCTTCCCCTCTCTCAGTCCACCACCCACCACTTCCTCCACCCATTCTCTGACAATCGGAACGCGTGGCGCCAAGTTTCCATAGTTTAAAAATTGTGCGTTGTCGACCAACACAACGTCAGTATTTTTGGCTCTTACTGGCATCAGCTATCCAGGGTTCAAATTTCGTGACACAATTTTTCTCCGTCCTGTATTTATATACTGGGTACCTAAAAATTTACCTGTTTAATGTTTCCAGTTTTATTACATACATATGAGACAGCAATCTAATAGGTATATAAAACAAGTAGTATTCGAACGCAGTGTTGTGTCAAAATTTAAAAGCAGTCGGTGAAAAACCTTTCGAGATTTGAGATTTAGAAGAAAGGAACATCTGCGTTTGTACTTATGTAGAACACCGCAAACATTGACTGAAACCTTTGAAATTTTGACATATCGTTGCATTTGGATTACGCATATGTCTTTCTATGCCTTTTTAAAATACTTTGTAATGTATAATTTTTATAAATTTAATAATTTGGAAACATATGTACATGGTGAGTCACTAACTGTTGAAACCTAGAATAACTCCGAATGTATGATAGTAACTGAAAAGTTTGTGGAACAAATGTTGCACGGGGGTCACAATATGACGTTGGTTTTTTGTCGCTACGTGGGGTCGCGTCAGAGATATGACGGTAAATGTTTTTTTTTTTTTCAATAGGATGCTACAGTTTCGTACTTGTTTTCTGCTAGCGGCTGTCGAGACGAATCCAATGATGTGTAATAGTAAGGACTTTGAAGGTCAAGGAAGGTCACAAAGGTGACACGAACGTCCATTTACGGAAGGTGATGGAAGTGATGACCATTGGTATCAACGAAGTGCTGCAATCTTCTTACCATCGATTGAGTGGTATTCCTTATCACATCGGCACTTATCGAAGCACATGCTCTTACAATTCTCGCTCCTATATCATCAAGTGTGTTTGGAACGTCTTTATGAACAATGTCTTCCACTAATCTCCACAAGAAAAAAAGCAGAGGCGCTAAGTCTGGTGAACGAGCCGGCCACGACACATCTCCGCGCGCAATCCAACGATTTTTGAACTGTCTCTGCGACTCATTTCTAGCCATCAGCAAAAAATGTGCCGAACACCCATCGTGTTGGTGCCACATTCTGTTCCTTGTTCCTAAAGGTATTTCTTCCAATAAAAGACCTAATGTTTCTTGCAGGAATGTGGTGTACTTCATACCAGTAAGATTTCCTTCGAAGATATAGGGGCCTATAATTCAGTCCTCCAGAATCCCAAACCATACATTCACCGACCACGTTTAGGTGTGCAACTTGTCGAAGCCAACATGGATTTGCAGTTGCCCAATAATGCATGTTGTGCAAATTAACATTTCCATGGTTCGTGAATGTAGCCTCGTCAGTAAATAAAATCAAATTAATAAATGTATCATCCCTCTGAATCTGAGGTTGAGCCCATCGGCAGAATTCACTGCGACGCACATAATCCGTACCAGTTAATTCTTTGTGGAGACTAACATGGTAAGGATAATACTTATGGCATTACAGAACACGAACCACACTACTCTGGCTCAAGCCAGATTCCCTTGCGATTTGACGCTAACTAACACAAGGATCTCGGACTACAATGGCAAGAGTACCAATTTCCGTTTCTGCGTTAGTAACTTTCCTTTGCCGGATATGTTTCCGATGCATTTAAGATCCAGTTGTTCTCAGCTTATCATACACATATTTAAATGTACGACGAGTAGGGTGAGTACGAAGACGATATCTTTGAGCGTATAAATCTCTAGCTCTCACTGAGTATTCGCCGTAAAGGAGAATAATATCGACTTTTTCTTCAACGAATACATCATCTACATTCTCTTGATTCGACGATACGAATCTTACCGTTCCTATTTGTGTTGTACTGCGAAACCGTCGAATGGTACTTATATGTCAATGGCGCGTTAGATGGATACGCCGTATTCAGCGAATATTTACTATTTCCACGATATACGAGAGAGAATTGTCGGTGCATGTTCTTCGATAAGTGCGGAAGTGATAAGAAATACCACTCAATCCATGATAAGAAGACTGCAGCAGTGCAATGGTCATCACTTCCAACACCTCCTGAAATGGACGTTCATGCCACCTTTTTGACCTTCGTTGACCTTCAAAGACCTTACTGTTACACGTTATTGGATTCGTCTCGATAGCCGCTATCATAAAATACGTACCAAACTACAACATCCCATGTAAGAAAACAAGGCTGATCTTCATATTTCTGACGCGCCCCACGTAGTAACGAAAAACCAACGTCATACTATGGCCCCCGTTGTCCCACGCAACATTTGTTCCACAGACATTTCATCCACTATCATACTTTCGGAGTTGTTCTAGGTGGCAATATATATATATATATATATATATATATATATATATATATATATATATATATATATATCAAGGACTAGATTTCTTCAAGAGAGGACTCGATGGGTTCTGTAATTGGTAAGAGTTTTAGATAATGTAAAATGGTGCAATGTGACCGAAATTCTCACAAAAAATGTAGGAGTAAGATATATGGTAAGATAGATTATACATAGCAAACACGCCCGTATGAGAATGGAATTTTGTGTCGAAATGTCAAAGCAATCGGTTAAGTTCCTTCGGAGATACAAGATTTTAAGAAACCGACTGTTTACATTTTTATTTAAATAGATTTGGAGGTTTCCCCTGTGTGAGATGTAGTACACAGAGCTCAGTATCTTGAAGCAATAATGACTCTGACCGAAGTGGGAATCAAATCGAACTTAGTGTTGATGACACATCCGACTCCATAATTACACGACATTTCAACTCTAAGACAGACGTCATAAATCACAGTGGTTGTCTAGTGGTTGGGTGACAGCCTGCATCTGTTTCTACTACATTTGTTTCAACAATTGCTAAGAGTTGTAGATGGCATAAAATTGTGCAATGTGCCTGAAATTCTCAGAAAAGAAAGGAGTAAGCTATACGGTAATACAGATAAAATACAATACATACAAAAACTACAGGCAACAAGAAGAATGGAGGCAAGAACAAATTACTCGGACTATTCAATGTGGCATCGAAGAAGCAACGACGGAGATGAAAGTTCGGTTCAGAGTGGTACTAAAAACCTGAACGGAAGTATATTAGTAATAAAATTCGCTGGTGACATTCATATCAACAGCAGAAGTGAACAATAATTAGAGGATATGTTGAATGTTACGAGTAGCTTAATGAGTACATGATATGAATTCAGGGTAAGTGGAAGTAAGACGAAACTAATGAGGAATAGAAAAAATGAGATTACCTACAACGGTAACATTAAACTGGTGACCACGAAGGAATGGAGGTTAATGAATTCTATTACCTTAAAAAAAATAAAAAAAGCCAAAGCTAAAGGAAAACAAATAATAATAAATCAACAATAAGATTGAAAAAATTGGCTCTGAGCACTATGGGACTTAACTTCTGAGGTCGTCAGTCCCCTAGAACTTAGAACTACTTAAACCTAACTAACCTAAGGTGCCCGAGGCAGGATTCGAACCTGCGAACGTAGTGGTCGCGCGGTTCCAGACTGTAGCGCCTAGAACCGCTCGGCTACTCCGGCCGGCAAGGTTGATAACTTATAAAGTCAATTATAATAAAACTGCCAATTAAAATAAGTTACACGCAACATAATTATGCTAATCTAGCGGAGGAAGAAAGACGTAAAAAGCGGATAAGCACAGCCAAACAGCGTATTCCTGACCAACAGAGGTGTGCTAGAATTAAATATCGGCCTTAATCCGAGGGAGAAATTTCTGTGACTACGTTTGGAGCAGAACATTGTATGGTAGTGAGTCACTCACTGTGGGAATGTGGAACAGAAGAGTAGTAAAGGTTGTGAGGTAAGGAAATAGGCGGTAAAAAGGAACTTACGAAAAACATTGACAAGAAGTAGGGACAGGATTGCAGAATATGTCTTTAAACATCAGGGAATAACTTCTGTGGTACTAAAGTGAGCTGCAGAGGGTGAAAACTGCAGCGGAAGGTAGAGATTAGAACATATCCTACAAATAACTGAGGACGTAAGATGCTTGCGCTACTCCGAAGTGGAGAGGTTGTCACTGCCGAACATATTTTGACGGGGTATATCGAAACAGTCCAGAGAACAAGCAATTTTAGTAATTTAGCAAAACAGGTTGATATAAACAAAGTCAAGACGTAAGTGGCTGGAGTGGCAATACTGTCGTAACTATTATTTCTCTTCTCCTACAACTTAGCGCCTGTCCTCCATGCTTTAGAAACGTGCCTGTCCGGAAATAATGACCATAATTCTGCCCAATAAAATAATTATGTCTATGTTACGCAGTTCTTGATAATCCATTACGTCATTGGAGCAATGTTTCCAAAACTGTTTTATCCATGTGGTGTAGTTTTTAGCAATATAACTGAGGAAGATGTTCCATGTGAGGGTGAAAATGCATGTCTTCCAATGCTAGAGACCATTTTATTCATAGATTGACAGACCCATTGCTCACATGGACTGGTACCGTTACTCAGTTGTATCAGTGTATAACTGTATGATGGGAGCGGCAGCTCGATGGTTTCCCATGAGGAGCGAGTTCCACATTGACGAATCTGAAGGATTAATCCGATGGCTGCACTCGCAACAGGTCCATCCAGAGCGATCGATCGGTCTGGGGTTGCTTTGTTGGGATGTCGGGTGGAGTGCATGTCAGTGATGAAAGCTGTGCGACATATTTGGCGCTCAGTAATGATTCAATCCGCCATGCTTATGTCTCCACCTGTTGTTAGGATACTGGCGGACACTTCCCCCTCAGAGGGCGCTTGAGTTGCAGTACTCGCTGTGGAGTGTGCTCAGCAGGCAATAAAGAAGAGACTTTCTGGCATTGGTGGATGCCGTTAGCGGTCTGGGTTTACCTACGACATGTGAATGCTATGTCAGTCCAAACATATTCGGAAGGCGACAGCCTGGCCTGTGAAATATTATTGGCCCCATGTCTTCGTTTTGAGTTTAAATGTCAGCTACTCGACATTTGGAAGGAGCGACCCTGCTCATGGAACCGTTACGTGCCCATATTGTGGATTATATGGTGAGGCCTTTTGTAGCAAGCACTAATTCTGTTCTTGTGTAAGCCAATGCATCCTGGCTCCTTTCAGGTCTAACTGGTATTTCTGGTCTTTCCCCCGACTTTCTGTTGTGAGCTGAGGCACTCGTTTGCGTTTTTCTACCAGGCTCTGTGTAGCCAATTTTCTGGATATGTATTGGCAATTTGTAATGAACGTGGACTATAATTTAATTAATGCTGCCTACTCCCCATGTAACTGGGTAGCGTGGCTTGCTTGATTGTTTGTGTACGCAAGCCAGCACATTTTGTCAAATTGTTCTGTAAAGTTAACTGTAAACTACCTGTCCAGCAAATTACCTATTCAGTGCTTACTAGCCTTATTTTATTCATTGATGTCTTGTATTTTAACACTTTTTTAGAAAATCGCTTTCTTGACTTTTCGGCACAAATTTAGCAGTTCATTTTAAACTAATTTCTTGATGAGCAAGAGACCGATGAGCTACAGAAATGGAACTTTCAGCACAACTCATAACTGTCTGGTGTGTGGCTGACGGTACTTTGTTTACAATTTCAGTACGTGTCGTGGAGATTATTTTCGTACAAGAGCTCTTTTCCCCTGTTCTTGTTCTACTCGCGAATGTTTTGTGGTAAGAACGGTTGCTAGTAAGTCACTGTATGACTCACTCTTTTTGTCTCCTATATCTTGAAGCTGTGTGTTGGTTGACTCATTATTTTAACAAACATGATTGCGAGTGTGAGTGATCTTACTTGTGATAACTACATGTGAACAAACAGAAACGATCAAAAAATATCATTTCTTTGGAATGACAGGTTTCGGCCCTAAGCACCATGTTGAAAATTTCAAGCAAAACGCCAGTTCAAGCGAAGTAACGAGCACCCGGTCAACGTCTCTATGTGAAAAGCGTAAGCCATATACATCTTTGGACGCTAATATTAACTGTACAACGCCACTTAGGCAACAGCGTCCTACAGCATGGTCTTTGATAACGTCTCCACGTGAACAGCGTATTCTACATACATCTTTGGACGCCAATAGGAACTATACAACGTCGCCTAGGCAACAGCGTACTACTGCAAGGTCTTTGACAAGCAACGGCACACAAATCGCCATTTCCATGGAAACAGAGTCGCCTTGAAGTAGCAACAAGCACCACCAGTCGACGTTCAACGTTTGCACAAACTTTTGTGTTGCTGCATTGTACTTAACGTTTACTTAAACTTAAACAATTTCATTAATGACCTGCACTATTTATTTCAACAACACTAGTTGCCTAATGATATACAAATAAGTGTACTGTTAGTTTTATATTTCATTTGCACGACATACATATTTTTAAGTAAAGTAAGATCCCATTTACTGCAGGTGACGTAATGCGGCTCGCTGACGCCGTATCGATCATTATTTAACACGTGGCAGTACAGCCACCACCAGCAGCAGTTATCATCTTGACAACAAGCAGCTGCTCACCACATCGTCATTTCAGCAAACGGGTAACACATCAAGCATTTTTAGTTTAAGCTTTGTGCATTTTACGCAAGAATGACTTTTGTAATTACCATAAACTTTTGTGGTCTTTGCTGTGCAATAAATTTGAAGATGGCCTACTGTGTGCGCAGAAACCGATAATTTTTAACAAATGATATTTTGCGACCGTGACTGTTTCTTCATGACTGTTTGCTCATGAGTTCAGGTAAAAGAAATGAAATAATCCTGTAATTTACCATATGTATCTGTCAAAATCTCATTAAAATTTTTGAAATAGGTTGAAAAGTTTTACACACACAACACTGGAAACTAGAAAATTATTTGAATAAAAACCTCTTCAGAATTACAATGTACAAAACAATTTCTCATATTCCCATACAGATTCCTAACGTCATACAGATAAGTTGTGCTTGGGAATTTTTAATAGCTATGAAAATACTTGTAGAATTTAAAGCGTAAAACGGATGACGCATGCAGTACCTAATTGTAACATGAATATCTAACCTCCTTACTATTCTCTATTTATATTTGAGTAATTATGTTGGACTAGTGCGCAACACTTCCAGTGCTTGCCAAACTTGTTTTATTACAGTGGTGTTCAGTTCTACTTATCTGTGTGTTACCGAACAGATTAGCCTTTAATTAATGTCTTATTTATAAAATTCAGGAGCAAACCCGGAAAACGACCTCTCTGTATACTCTGGTTTGTCTTCGGCATCCACCAAATCATTTCGTAATTTAAATTACTGTTACATCTGTAGAAAAGATCATACGGTCGGCTGATTATACCAAATCTGCACAACTGGCTTACAGCAGGTTCCCAATCTAGCCACCTGTGGAATAATTAACTTGTGATGTGACTGCTAGGCTTAGTTGATTCATTCCGTATATATGGTAGGCTGTTACCGTTGTTTCCTTACCTTTAACCACTTAGATTACGCTTTCGCTTTCCTTTGGTGTCCGTATTTCAGTTGCATATTGTACTAATAAAGGAAACTTTATAATTAAATTCGCTTATGACTTAATGCAACTGAGTGCTTCTGAATCCTGCTTAAGACAATGTAGGCAACACCATATAGACAACGTCCCTCAGTGTAAGTGCGACCTAATGTTTTGGTTGGACATTGCATCATAAAGCTGACTGTGTTTATAGTCCCGACAGCCTACCAGCCTATGGAGTCATGGTTAGAAATACGTTTACGATACCTCAACATAGTTACTAATGGATTTCTTGTATTCTAACCAAAATTCTTGTAAACACTGAAGCACCTTCACAAATTGTAAAACTGGTTACAAGGCCACAGGTCATTAATTCAGTTATTCTGTATTTGACTTAAATGCTCTTAAAGTTTCTTCCAGTGAAACTCTGTCCACTTACGACTGGTCAGTGTTACCGTAAATTAGTCTCTATGGCCGAGGCATCGTGTCCGTTAATGAAATTTGTCTATAGAATTTAAGTAGATTATTTCGGATTTGTAACGATGGAAATGGGCCTTAAGCGTTAGTGCAATTACTAAGTGCAATTATTTGCTTGATCTGTTGATGTTCTTCATCTCCAATTGTCTGTTAATGAGCAAAGCCATATGGCATTTAATACTAATACAGCAACTGCTTAGTACTTTGACTATTTTGATAATTTCATTTTGGCCCACCAACATGGGCGACAAATGTTGTCTAACTCTAAATTATCATTTGGCACATACGCTTCTCAAGGACTGCTCTTATTGATGCTGTGAGCCTTGGTAATAACTGCTTATTCTTTTTTCATCACTACGCCCACTGTTAACTTGTATATTTTCACACTGTGAAGAGTTCGTTTTGATAATAAAGTAATGTTCAGGTGTCATTATTTTGTGGTCGCAGTGCCTTATCATTCCCAAACCAGCTCCCTGTCACTTCGAAACCAAAGGCTATTTTTTCAGTAGGACAGGTAGTTTAACGTACAAGCACCTCGATACATACGCAGAGGTGGCCAGTGTCTTGTATTAGTCAGTAATAATCACAGCTCACACATAGAGACACAACTGGCGCTGAAGGTTTGTGGTCACGACGCCATTGCTGTCTCCCTACTTCATCGAAGTAGTGTCTAGGACCAACTTAGTCTGGTTATATGCTGTACACAGCGCATTTTACACATCTTCGCGGAATAAGAGAATGCCACATCAGAATCATTTTTCTGTGACCAAATTCGTTGTGCCTGGATACGTAAAAAATCATCAGAACATAGGTGCTAGGACAATGGAATTACTCATTTTAAATACTGAGTGCATTGAGTATTTAAACCAGGGACCTCGCAATGACAGAGAGGCTTCGGCGCGCCGTAGCCCTCAGTGGTTCACGACCCCCCAACAGGCCACAGCAGTCCACCCAACCGCCCAGGGTTATTTTGGTGTTCGGACCCCCAGTGGACACCTCCGCAACCATCCCGGGAACGTCTCATACCAGATGAGTGTAACCCCAAATGCTTGCGTGATAGAGTGAAGCGTACGCGGAGACAGTGTTTCCGCAGCAATCGCCGACATAGTGTAACTGAGGCGGGGTGTACACTCCTGGAAATTCAAAAAAGAACACCGTGAATTCATTGTCCCAGGAAGGGGAAACTTTATTGACACATTCCTGGGGTCAGATACATCACATGATCACACTGACAGAACCACAGGCACATAGACATAGGCAACAGAGCATGCACAATGTCGGCACTAGTACAGTGTATATCCACCTTTCGCAGCAATGCAGGCTGCTATTCTCCCATGGAGACGATCGTAGAGATGCTGGATGTAGTCCTGTGGAACGGCTTGCCATGCCATTTCCACCTGGCGCCTCAGTTGGACCAGGGTTCGTGCTGGACGTGCAGACCGCGTGAGACGACGCTTCATCCAGTCCCAAACATGCTCAATGGGGGACAGATCCGGAGATCTTGCTGGCCAGGGTAGTTGACTTACACCTTCTAGAGCACGTTGGGTGGCACAGGATACATGCGGACGTGCATTGTCCTGTTGGAACAGCAAGTTCCCTTGCCGGTCTAGGAATGGTAGAACGATGGGTTCGATGACGGTTTGGATGTACCGTGCACTATTCAGTGTCCCCTCGACGATCACGAGTGGTGTACGGCCAGTGTAGGAGATCGCTCCCCACACCATGATGCCGGGTGTTGGCCCTGTGTGCCTCGGTCGTATGCAGTCCTGATTGTGGCGCTCACCTGCACGGCGCCAAACACGCATACGACCATCATTGGCACCAAGGCAGAAGCGACTCTCATCGCTGAAGACGACACGTCTCCATTCGTCCCTCCATTCACGCCTGTCGCGACACCACTGGAGGCGGGCTGCACGTTATTGGGGCGTGAGCGGAAGACGGCCGAACGGTGTGCGGGACCGTAGCCCAGCTTCATGGAGACGGTTGCGAATGGTCCTCGCCGATACCCCAGGAGCAACAGTTTCCCTAATTTGCTGGGAAGTGGCGGTGCGGTCCCCTACGGCACTTCGTAGGATCCTACGGTCTTGGCGTGCATCCGTACGTCGCTGCGGTCCGGTCCCAGGTCGAGGGGCACGTGCACCTTCCGCCGACCACTGGCGACAACATCGATGTACTGTGGAGACCTCACGCCCCACGTAATGAGCAATTTGGCGGTACGTCCACCCGGCCTCCCACATGCCCACTATACGCCTTCGCTCAAAGTCCGTCAACTGCACATACGGTTCACGTCCACGCTGTCGCGGCATGCTACCAGTGTTAAAGACTGCGATGGAGCTCCGTATTCCACGGCAAACTGGCTGACACTGACGGCGGCGGTGCACAAATGCTGCGCAGCTAGCGCCATTCGACGGCCAACACCGCGGTTCCTGGTGTGTCCGCTGTGCCGTGCGTGTCATCATTGCTTGTACAGCCCTCTCGCAGTGTCCGGAGCAAGTATGGTGGGTCTGACACACCGGTGTCAATGTGTTCTTTCTTCCATTTCCAGGAGTGTATATGGAAAACCGCCTTAAAAACCATCCACAGGCTGGCCGGCAGACCGTACCCCAACACCAATCCACTGGGCGGGTTCGTGCTGGAGACCGGCACGCCTTCACACTCGGGAAGCAGCGCGTTACACGGTGCGGCTAGCTGGGAGGGCTAATTGTCGGGTAGTTTCTCTTGCCTTAAGTGTGGGTGTACTGGCGGCTCAAGATTGTGACTGATGGAAGAGGGAGATATCCATTGAAAAGCGGATAGATTGTCTTCGAGAAACGGAATGATACGATTATTCCTTCGTGAGAGACCACAATCATTAAGAACATTTTGAAATAATTTTACGAAGTGCCACTGACCTTTTTTCACACAGTCATGACTTCGACTTTATGTCTTCGTGAATAAAAATATTTCGAGTATTTATCGTATAACGTATGTGCCTCTTTGCGTGCTACCATGTGGATTAATTTTCATTTAGATACCTTGAATTGCTTATGAATTATGACGATTGTTAGTACCACAAAATTACCAATGTGCAGGAACAGAAATCTGTGCCTTGTGGGCGACCGTCCGTCGTATATAAAAAACCATAAATCTAGTACCAATTGAGACATCTCTCTGTTCAAATTTATTATAAAATTACGATATATTACCTACATGTCATATACTGCAGCGTATGAGCTAAACTCAACTTGGTGCAAAGTTTACACGGAGCATTTTTACCTCTGCAAACTCTTTGAATTTCGTGCAGTGTTTTATTTACTTTTATGCAGCGCAGTAACTTGGACGAGTAACGAAAATAGAGTCTTTTGTCGAACAAAGACATCAGACTGTACGATGTGCTAAAATCAATTTTTTCAGCATATAGTTTTCTGAAAGTCGCGCTCGTGGGATTAGCTGAGCGGTCTCAGGCGCTGCAGTCATGGACTGTGCGGCTGGTCCCGGCGGAGGTTCGCGTCCTCCAGTGGGCATGGGTGTATGTGTGTTTGTCCTTAGGATAATTTAAGTTAAGTAGTGTTTAAGCTTAGGGACTGATGACCTTAGCTGTTACGTCCCATAAGATTTCACAAACATTTGAACGTTTTTGAAAGTCGCGTGATAAGCACTTCACAGCGCCCGGAACACCGTCTCTCAGTACAGGTGGACAGCACTACAGGCACAACAAAGTCGCACTCAGCCCGTAATGCAGAGAGCGCATGTGTAGCAGCGAAAGGGTTAATTAATAAGAGCCGGCCGCGGTGGCCGAGCGGTTCTAGGCGCTCAGTCCGGAACCTCGCGACTGCTACGGTCGCAGGTTCGAATCCTGCCTCGGGCATGGATGTGTGTGATGTCCTTAGGTTAGTTAGGTTTAAGTAGTTCTAAGTTCTAGGGGACTGGTGACCACAGATGTTTAGTCCCACAGTGCTCAGAGCCATTTCAACCATTTGAACCAATTATAAGAAAAGTACGTCATAATTAACTGAAATGGTCCATGTAATCGGAACCTTTTAAGAGGAACCTGGTGCGTTACCAGTGATTTTACAAATTACACGACAGCAGTAACCAACAGCTGACATCCGAGATTACTACTCACAGGAAGTCGAGTCAATTTACGAAACTGATGATGAAGTCCCATAGTCCATGACAGAGCGTAGGAAAACGATGCGGGAGACCCGCACCGCTGTACTAGGCAAGGTCCTAGTGGAGATGGTTTGCCATTGCCTTCCTCCGACCGTAATGGGGATTAATGATGATGATGAAGACGACAAACAACACCCAGTCATTGCGAGGCAGGGAAAGTCCCTGACCGCGCCGGGAATCGCACCCGGGACCCCGTGCTCGGGAAGCGAGAATGCTACCGCGAGACCACGAGCAGCGGACTTTAAGAAACTAAACAACAGTAACAACTAGCAAATTTAAATATTGGTGTAAATAGCAAAAAAGTTACTCGACGCACTGCTGTCTTTAAAATTAAATTAATGGTCTGTCCGTCGTATTATTATGTGAGCACAAAAAAAAAATTGCTTAACTGGAACAAACTATGCCTGGTGATTAGAAAATGGAGATTCTCACACAGCTTTACTACAACTTGTGTATGCAGAAGTGCGTAACTGCTTACCAGTAATGGAACTCCCACGCATTCTTCACTGTTAGTGCACTAATTTTGTTCCCACAACTTCGGCACACATTGAGGCCCCTTCCAAAGCTGGAAGTGTTTCATGGACTATGCGCAATAGCTTGTTGCACCTAAAACGGTGCCTTAAATTGGGAACAATGAGTAATTACATTTGCCGAGATTCGTGATCCTCTCATCGAACCAAGCCAAGGTAATGCAGGCTCTGAGACACTGTCCCCGTCGTTCCACTTGGCAGAGCCCAATACGACCACGTAAAACCTCGACTCCACTTGGGACACAACACACAGCCCCGTGGCGCACTGCTACTCACTCACTGGCTCCAACCCTACCCCCAGCAGGGAAGTAGTCGCTCTCCGGTCGTGCAACTCCAACTCCAAACTCAGTGTATCCCTGCAAGGGGCTGCCCTCATCTTTCACAGCGCCTTCGTTTTCTTTATTTTTATTTCAATTCGTCACAACTGAGGCCGGCTGGCAGTGGATAAAACCGCTCTTCCGCCAAAGGCTACATAAACTATGTTTAGAATCGGTTAAAACGTAGAAAAGATAACAATAACAAATGATTTTGTGGAAGATATAAAGGTGAACGGTATTGACGGTTCTTACATAGAACAAGTGACAGTAAACGAAGATTTCGTAAAATTCACGTAGAAGGAAAATGTTGATTGTTTTTAATACTCCTTTGACGATTTTGTGTTACAATTAAAATACAACTACTGACAAATGTGTATAATACCGTGGTGTAATGGTGACACTAGATAACAGTTGGAAAAATTGTCATGATAAAGGTGTAATGATGAGTACAAGTATGGGACCCTGCAGAACCGCAGGTAGTGACAAGAAATCAGCAAGGTGGATTTAAAGGCGAATGAGGAAGTGTGAGGATGGTGTGAGGTGGAGCGTTGAGATTAGAACTGGAAAGAGGGGTATATCTCGGAATGGATGTCGTCGTTGGGGAGTCGGAGTTGGTTAAAGTCAGGCGAGAGAGAATGGATGGGACGTGGAGGTAACTGGGTTGGGTGTTAACGGGTGGGTAACTGGATGCCGAGACTGGATTTTGTGCTTAATTTAGTTTGGTTGATTTGGGTGATGGAAGCCAACAGCGAGCTAATGGTTCCCTTCGAATTAAGGAAGGATGGGGAAGGAAGTCGGCCATGCACTTTCATAGGAACCATCCCGCAGTTCACCTGAGGAGATTTAGAGAAATAACAGAAAGTCTAAATCAGGATCGAGGGATGTGTTTTAGAACCGATGTCCTCCAGATTGCGAGTCCATTGTTCTAACCAGTGAGTCTCCTCGCTCGGTGTGGATTTAATTCATCGGATCCTTAATTGGTCTAGAAAAAGATAAAGGTGGGGGAAGTGGGTAAGTTGGCCCATGATGCGAGTTGGGAAATGTAGGCGGATGCAGAAGGGGAGGAGGATCCTAACGCCACCGTGCACGGCCTTATAATTAGCCTTGACAGAGCTCCTCTAGTAATCAGAGCACCGAAACTAGCGTTAGCAATCCAAGAATGATAGCTACAGACACTGAAACAAAGTCAACCACGCCACTGCACCACTGTGAAATCTATGTTATGTTATATTTGACACTGCTATGACTTGCATTGTTCACGTCTGTATATCATAGCCTACATGCATGAACGTTATGAATGCAGGTCACATCAATGTATCGGCTGTCCAGTAAGCAACACAGTGTCTCAATGTTTATTCGCCGTGTACAGTGCCACCAATGTTACGCACTTCTATCCCTATAAAGCCGAAATAATGATTGCGTGAAATATATGAGAAGTAATTTACAGTAAAATGGGAGTGTTTTCTTTTAAAAAGGAGTGAAAATAATTGGCGAGCAGTGGAAATACGTCCTACAATTTCGAAGTTTTGATTACGCCATGTTTGAGTTATTGTGAATGAACAACAATTATGTACTGTCGTCAATAATCCATGCAGCGAACAGCAACTCTTACGTTACCGACAACCATCAGAACTGTTTATCCTCTTTTTAAGTTTTCTTAGTCTATGATCTCTTACCAAATGAGTAAATTTCATTTTAATTTAGCATTTGCGTATTCGCAGAATAATGTTTCAGAAACAAAAGTCATTGGTTTCAGTGACGCGTTCCACGCTTTTGGGCATCATCAGATTGTGTAAAAGGACGTGGATACAGGATCCATACACCGAAGTCTGCTGGTATGATTGAGGTCTACCTCTCATTTTGTATGACTATGACGGATGGTTTTTAATTGCAGTTACTTTTACACAATCTGATGGTGCTCCATAGAGACGAAACGCGTTACTAAAGTAAATAACTTTGCAGCCCTGACTGTTTTTCAACATGAAATAATTCCAAACAGTTGCTGTTCCATCCGGCCAGAATGGAAACGAATACATTTATCTGAAATGACATTTCCAGTAACAATGCCAATTGCTAAATACTCTTTTAAAGGTGGACGTATTTGAAACTCTGTCACTTTGAAAGCGATAAAATAAAATAATATTACTCGGAGGCATTTATTTTGGTATTCAAATATGTAATTTAAAGCGATGTACCGACTATACAGTGTGTAACATAACACTGACTGGTTCAAGTGATTTTTCACCATCTAAATTACGCTGTTAAAGATAGATTATGAACGTAATAGTGATTTTGATGTACATGACGTAATTATCAAAGTGCGTGATTAACTGTATTTATGTTAAGTGCTCAATAGCTCTTTCTTGAATTGGGAAGTGATTTTGTCCCTTTTATAAATGAGATTAATGAAAAATAAGTTGTCAACTAGTACTTGTAAAACTACTAAATATTTACATGGTTAACATGAACTGGTGTTATAAAATATTCCTGCAAAGCACAAATGTTTTTTCCGTTAACCTTTCCTTAATGCGTACTTTCAGGAAACGATGTTATGTGTCGTGCAGTAAACGCTTCCAAAATATATTACTGTTACTACATACTTCAATAATTTACAACTTTTACGACGTCGTTCCATGTCTACATTAATATATGTGGGATCAGATGCGTTGGTGCCTCAGAAAACTGCTGTTAAGAAATCGCCAGTGTACTGTCATTGTCAGTTGCTTATATAATCCAAGAACATCGACTTCAACTGCCGTATTTTGGTTTCAGTGTGCCTCTGCTGACACTGCAGCATAATGTAGCGTGTCTGGAGTTAATGTGTGTCTCTGTTCACTGACTGGTGCCGGTATTTATCGCAGCACGGAATTTCATACGCGTCAAGGTAATATCCTCACTCAAAAGGCCTACAAAGTCCAATTGCAGTTTCATGTGCATAAAGATGAAATATTGTGTCTGTCTTCACCTCCGCAATCACCAGATTTACTTATTACTGAGAGACAGTGGTGTTGTTGCAGAAGAAATGTTAAATCCAGTATTCTTCTCCGAAATTTTTGACATATAAAGTACCACTACAGAGATTAGGTTAATTATTTTATGATTTGAAAATATTGTGAATCAGTGTCATCGAGCCAGAGATATTAATATTCTATTAAATCAGTATGAGACTAGAAGAATTATCTCCATGGCAAGTAATTCTTATATTTCTTTTTTACTTTAGCATCACATTCTATTACGCCGTTCTACACATGCAACGATCCCAGCGTGGTTTTGAAATTCTGTAAGGTAAACAAACGCCGTGACAGAGGAACGGAGGCAAGGGAACGACTTACTGTCGTCCTGATCAAAAGAATTTCTCTGAAAGAAGCGACAAAATAAAGCACAATCCCTTGCGTTGTTCGCTGATATATGCAGAGCAGAGAAGGCTCAGATGCAGCACACGTGTTCAAAGAATGCCCTTCACTCCTTGTAACTCTAAACGCCTGTTGTGTGTCATCCCTGTGGTCGACCACTTGACAAGCGAATTTGCATTTCGGTCACAATGGCGCACACGAATAACTTTAAAGAGAAGAGTCAAAGCGTATATTGGCGAGTGTATAAAATTCTCGCTTTGAGCTCTTGTAAAGATCTGATTTCAAGACTGCGAAAGAACATTGTAGGTACTGAATATACTCACAAAAGACATTGGATTAATGTTGGCTATCAACTTTGAAACCTAAAGCTATCGGTATTGCATGTTCAGTGGATAAACTAGGAGTGTTTATGGTTTGCATGTACATGACAGTTCTCTGACATTTGTGGAATATTCTTTGTATGTGGATCGTATTTCTTCTTCTGGTAAAAGTTTCATTTTGGCAACAGTTCTTTTCCAATAGATTCTCTTGCAACTGCCAGCTACTTAGTTCTGTAATTAATATCATTGCAAAAAGGATCGTTATACAAACTAAACTTCCTGAGCAAAATATTCTGATCTTAATTTCTCGTAATACCTGTAGATGTAATTAATCATGGTATGCTAGATCTCCATGTGACTCCTAGAACAGTCAATCTGCAACGTCCATCATCACGCAGTATATTAATAATCTTCTTAGGAGGATTTCAGCGGATACATTGCTGATTAGGTGATGAAACATCGCTCCTCTCTATATCTATCTCACTTTTCTTTAATTCAAAAGCGTTCAAAACTTTATTGTAATGGAATAAGCTAACACAAGGCAACATCACCATCTAGACACATTTTGAATGGTACTCCGTAATTCAAAAGTAATCAAAACAACAATATCTTCGAGAAATTTTATTTTCAACAACGCTAGACTTAAAAGAGTATTCACTACCTCTCCAGTATGTGAACAATAAATGAAATTATTCGTATTTTATTCATTTAGGTACGTGAATTCACAAGTTTTATTTGCTCCAGAAAATGCTGAGAACGATACAGTTCCTACTCATCAACTAACTGTAACATTATTTATTTACAATTGTAACTACAATAGTAGTAGGACGAGGAATAGCATTGGTGTTACGCATTGCAGAGATTTAGTGTAGTACCTCCCAGGAGAAAGGGCATTGCGAAGTGACAAAGGCCTTGTTCTATCATTTACCCTTGTTTCAATTTTTGCTAAACCCCAATTCCATGTTACCTAGACAAACCTTCACTGTGTGTAACGTATTGCTGAAACTGAATTTTAAATAATCTTTCTGGAATAATTGCTTTCATTTCTTTGTACAGTCTATTCCGTGACAAACACGTTGTTTTAGGTTGTATGGTTGTTATAATTTGGAAAAATTTATAATTCTACTCACATGGTGTAATTGAACTTTCTCGTGTTTTAAGTAATTTTTTAAAATGCACTCATCAGCAATGGACTTTGTTGAGGCAGAAGATTATTGAAGTGATCGCTGTCTCAAAAATCTACGGATTTCAGTCATTGAATGCTGGGTCCTATTTTGACTTGATCAGAGGTGGGAATCTTCCTAAACGTCGCGTCATGGGGCCTAAAGATGACATAATACATCGCTAAAGTTGTTGCTAAACAAATGTACAATTTGGAAATTTAGACGGCTGAAATGTGTTTCGATTTGACATCCTATACTGAATTTATGAGATCCCGCATCTATCTGCTGGGAACACACACACTTCTTTTCAGGTGAACACTGGGCTATAAGTACAAAATAAATTAGAGATAATCCAGGGGTAGGACTTGAGGACAGTATTACAGAAGGAGAAGAGGAAGTAAGTGAAAATGAGATGAGGGGTATGATAATGGGAGACAAATTTGAAAGAACACTTACAATTGCTGATAATGATGTTTGGTTTGAGGGGCACTGAACTGCGAGGGGGTGGAGATGTCTTCTGAACAGCACGCTGGAAGAAGTCCCAGATATGCTTAATAATGTTCATGTCTGGGGAGTTTGGTGTTCACCTAAAGTGTTTAAACTCAGAAGAGTATTGCTGGAGCCACTCTGTAGCAATTGTAGACGTGTTAGCTGTCCCATTGTACTGCTGGAACTGCCCAAGTGCGTCGGGATGCACAATGGACGTGAATGATTGCAGGTGATCAGACAGGATGGTTACGTATGTGTCACCTGCCAGAATCGTATATAGACCTATCAGGGGTCCCATATCACTTCAGCTGCACACACCCCACACCACTGCAGAGCCTCCACCAGCTTTAACACTCCACTGCTGACATGCAGGGTCCCTGGATTCATGAGGTTGTCCCCATACCCGTACACGTCCACCTGCTTGATACAATTTGAAATGAGACTCGTACGACAAGACAACATGTTTCGAGTCATCAACAGTCCAATTTTGATGCTGACGGGCCCCGGCGAGGCGTAAAGCTTTGTGCTGTGCAGTCATTAAGGGTACACGAGTGGTCCTTCAGCTCCTAAAGCCCACATCGGTAATGTTTCGTTGCATGTCTCACACGCTGACAGTTGTTGATGGCCCAGCATTGAAATATGCAGCAGTTTGCGGAACGGTTGCACTTCTGTCACGTCGAACGATTGTCTTCAGTCGCTGTTCGTCCCGTTCTCGCAGAATCTTTATCCGGACACAGCGATGTCGGAGATTTGTTGTTTTACCGGATTCCTCGCATTCACAATACACTCGTGAAACAGTCGTACGGAAAAATGCCTACTTCATCGCTACCATGGAGATGTTGTGTCCCGTCGCTCGTGCACCGACTATAACACCGCGCTGAAACTCACTTAAATCCTGATAACCCGCCATTGTAGCAGCGGTAACCGATCTATCAACAGCGCCAGACACTTCTTGTCTCACATAGGCGTTTACGACCGCTGAGCCGCATTCTATGTGTTTACACACACACACACACACGCACGCACACACACAAACACTCACACACACACACACATACACACACACACATTATATATATATATATATATATATATATATATATATATATATATATATATATATATAAGTTTCACTGGCGCTTCAGTGTATATAATCTACAAAGACTATTAAGTTTTTCAAAGCATTAAAATTTACGAAAATTATTCATTCAGTTTTGTGAACATACACTCCTGGAAATGGAAACAAGAACACATTGACACCGGTGTGTCAGACCCACCATACTTGCTCCGGACACTGCGAGAGGGCTCTACAAGCAATGAGCACACGCACGGCACAGCGGACACACCAGGAACCGCGGTGTTGGCCGTCGAATGGCGCTAGCTGCGCAGCATTTGTGCACCGCCGCCGTCAGTGTCAGCCAGTTTGCCGTGGCATACGGAGCTCCATCGCAGTCTTTATCACTGGTAGCATGCCGCGACAGCGTGGACGTGAACCGTATGTGCAGTTGACGGACTTTGAGCGAGGGCGTATAGTGGGCATGCGGGAGGCCGGGTGGACGTACCGCCGAATTGCTCAACACGTGGGGCGTGAGGTCTCCACAGTACATCGATGTTGTCGCCAGTGGTCGGCGGAAGGTGCACGTGCCCGTCGACCTGGGAACGGACCGCAGCGACGCACGGATGCACGCCAAGACCGTAGGATCCTACGCAGTGCCGTAGGGGACCGCACCGCCACTTCCCAGCAAATTAGGGACACTGTTGTTCCTGGGGTATCGGCGAGGACCATTCGCAACCGTCTCCATGAAGCTGGGCTACGGTCCCGCACATCGTTAGGCCGTCTTCCGCTCACGCCCTAACATCGTGCAGCCCGCCTCCAGTGGTGTCGCGACAGGCGTGAATGGAGGGACGAATGGAGACGTGTCGTCTTCAGCGATGAGAGTCGCTTCTGCCTTGGTGCCAATGATGGTCGTATGCGTGTTTGGCGCCGTGCAGGTGAGCGCCACAATCAGGACTGCATACGACCGAGGCACACAGGGCCAACACCCGGCATCATGGTGTGGGGAGCGATCTCCTACACTGGCCGTACACCACTGGTGATCGTCGAGGGGACAGGGAATAGTGCACGGTACATCCAAACCGTCATCGAACCCATCGTTCTACCATTCCTAGACCGGCAAGGGAACTTGCTGTTCCAACAGGACAATGCACGTCCGCATGTATCCCGTGCCACCCAACGTGCTCTAGAAGGTGTAAGTTAACTACCCTGGCCAGCAAGATCTCCGGATCTGTCCCCCATTGAGCATGTTTGGGACTGGATGAAGCGTCGTCTCACGCGGTCTGCACGTCCAGCACGAACGCTGGTCCAACTGAGGCGCCAGGTGGAAATGGCATGGCAAGCCGTTCCACAGGACTACATCCAGCATCTCTACGATCGTCTCCATGGGAGAATAGCAGCCTGCATTGCTGCGAAAGGTGGATATACACTGTACTAGTGCCGACATTGTGCATGCTCTGTTGCCTGTGTCTATGTGCCTGTGGTTCTGTCAGTGTGATCATGTGATGTATCTGACCCCAGGAATGTGTCAATAAAGTTTCCCCTTCCTGGGACAATGAATTCACGGTGTTCTTATTTTAATTTCCAGGAGTGTAGATAACTCAACCTTCTGAAAGCATGATATACGTAATATTACGGGTTTCAGACAAATGTTAACCCTCTCACATTCGAGCCCACCATACGGAAACCATCGGAAAACGTGCAACATCTACAAAAATCGATGGGCACATATGTCCTTCTTTAGGGATCCATCAAAATGGAAATCTTATGGGGAGAGATTGGGAGTGTATAGAGGATGTGTAGTGGCGTCCCCAGAAAACTTCTGCAGCGTATTCGAAACAACCTGCCAACAACATGTACCCTCACCCAGTTACCACTGTCATTTGGAATACGCTGCGCTTACAAAATCTCCATTTCTCCGATCTCTCCTCGTGCGATTTACACATTTTTGGAGCTCTGAAGAAAACCAATTTCTGCCTCGAAGGAAATCGGCGACCTAAAATATCTTTCGTCAAGTTTCCAAATATACACACTGAAGCGCCAAATAAACTCGTACAGGCATGTATATTGAAATATAGAGATATGTGAACAGGAAGAATACGGCACTGCGGTCGGCAATACCCATATAAGGAAACATGGTCTGGTGCAGTTGTTTGATAGCTTACTGCTGCTACAATTACAGGTTATCAAGACTGAAGAGAGTTTGAACGTGGGTTATAGATGGCGCACGGGCAGTGGGACACAGCATCTCCGAGGTACGGATGAAGTGTGGGTTTTCCCGAACGACCATTTCACAAGTGTATTGTAAGTATCAGGAATCTCGTAAAACATCAAATCTCCGACGTCGCTGCAGCCAGAAAATGACCCTGCAAGTACGGGACCAACGACGACTGAAGAGTATCGTTCAACGTGACACAAGTGCAGCCCTTCCGCAAATTGCTGCAGATTTCAGTGCTCAGCCATCAACAAGTGTCAGCGTGCTAACCATTCAAGGAAACATGATGGATATTGGCTTTCGGAGGCGAAGGCCCACTCGTGTATCCTTAATGACTACACAATACAAAACTTTACACCTCGCCTGGCCAGGCAACACCGACATTTGACTGTTTGTTTCCGGAAAAATGTTGCCTAGTCGGACGAGTGTCGTTTCAAATTGTATCGAATGGATGGAGTGTACGGGTATGGAGACAACACCATGTATGTCAGCAGGGGAGTGTTAAAGCTGGTGGAGGCTCTGTAATGACGTGAGGCGTGTCCAGTTGAGGACCCCTGATACGTCTAGATACGATTCTGACAGGTGACACCTACGTGAGCATCCTGTCTGATCACCTGCATACATTCACGTCCATTGTGCATTCCGCTGGATTGGACAATCCCAGCAGGAGAATGCAACTCCCCACAAGTCCAGAATTGCTACAGAGTGGCTCCAGGAATACGCTTCTGAGTTTAAACACTTTAGGTGCCCACCAAACTCCCCAAACATGAACATTATTAAGCATATCTGGGACTTCTTCCTGCGTGCTGTTCAGAAGAGATCTCCACCTCCTCGTACTGTTAGGCATTTATGGACAGCCTTGTAGGATTCATTGTGTCAGTTTCCCCCAGCACCACTTCAAACATCAGTCGACACCATGCCACGTCGTGTTGCGGCACTTCTGCGTGCTCGCGTGAGCTGTGCACGGTATTAGGCATGTGTACCAGCTTCTTTGGCTCTCCAGAGTATAAATCTCACTGGAATATATATATATAATAAAAAGTATTATTGATATTGGCTGTCTTAATTCAATATAATTATTATTTATTACGTTGGATAGTGATTTAATTATTATTGTGATTTACTTGAGACGAATAAATATACGGCTGAGTACAAGCATGGTTCCGTACGCAAACGTAAAACCTTTTCCATGAAGGCATTTACCATCTTGTCCCACGTTGGGATAAATATATTTACAATTTAGCTATTACTTTTGAAATAGTAAAAGATTTAGTTCCTTTTTCCATTTGCCTAAATTTGTTTGTCTGTTACAGCTCGCTGCTAAATCCGAAATGGGAAGGCAACGATCGGTTTCAGACATGAGTGTGGATGTGGTTTCCGCACGCAGCTGAGGCTACTAGCTCTACAGAGCAGGATGTCCTATGTGTCGGGGGCGTCCGTGGTACATAACTACCCCTATGATCTCTAAACGAAGGAATAAGGTCTGTTAGTAGATTCAGTCTTCATATCTCCCCGTGACCTGCGTCTGTTAAACTTTCCTTGTTAGCATTACAGGCCTTCGATTTCACAACGATATTGTAAAAGTTGAGTGAAGTATTCTGAACTCCCGTTAACTAATTTCTGCCAGACTGGCCGTGTAAAATATCGTCGGAAAATGATTTATATTGTTGTGTCCGTATGAAAAAATTCACTTTAAGCTTATCAGTGATAATTTAACTACGTCGCTGGTAACATCTTCACAAACTTTTCCGAGTTTGATAAGCTGCGATACTAGAGAGCTCTGGAGGAAAGACGTTGGGAAGGAACATCTGTACTTTTTCAATTTTTTAAACCATCCTGAATATGACTGAATCGTTTTCAGAGTATAGCTCATCTTGCTAAAGCAGTGGTCAGAACAGAGGCTATGCAGTAGTTTTTACGTCTTATGATCAGCATAACTTGCGGAACTACTGCTGCCAACAACCAGCTGTTTGAGTAGCGACACCTCGAAGCACCCTACAGTGGGAACTCGTACGTGGACACTTGTTTTCTCCGTATTTTTAGTGTGTCATTACCAACCGTAGGTGCTGCCACTGTGACTGGGAAGCGTTTGTTGTTTCATAGTTCGATAAGTAGTGACATGACTGGTTACAGACAGAATGTCAGCCGTGAACGTCACAAATCACTTTCCCCCATACCAATTTCTTCCATATCCGCCACTCCACATTTTCATGCACCACACAACAAAGACCCAATACTTTGATTGTGTCGTGTTCTGTTTCGTCCACAGTCCACGATTCACTACCATGCTTGCTGTGCTCCAAACGTACATTATCAGATGTCTCTCCCTCAAACTGAGAACTGCACTTTCATTGCTGAATACTCTCAGTCCAGTGCTAACGCAGTCCCTGTGCTAGTGTGCTTTTTTCTTCACATCATATGTAAACTACACGTTTACATCTACGTGTATACTCCGCAAGCCATCTTATCTGTTGCGGAGGGCACTATGTGTACCTGTCCCTGTTGCAGTTCCAGATGACACAGGGGCAAATCTCCACGTCAATACAACTCTCTCTAACCTTAGCTTCATGGTTTACTCGCGAGGTGTACGTAGCAGGAAATAATGTGCGATGTCGGACGGCTTCATCGTCCAACGCACACGGTGGCCGTACGGGAGACGGCACTTTTATGGGAAACCTCGCGCCAGATATCTGACCTGAGCGAGCGAGGGTACTCGCCCATCGCTCGCTATCTCCGATGCGGGTGAGGGCAGGGGATTGGGGGATTGAAGGGGCGCGGTGTGGCGGGGGGGGGGGGCTTGCAGCTGGAGGGGTGCGTGCGCGACATTCCACCAGGAGACCCGGAGTTCAACAACCTCACTGGCTCTGACTTCGATTGGCCAACGCGTCTTTTTAAGCAGCCACAGTTTAGAATTGGACGTTTAAACATTACTAATATTCAGATACACATACAGGGTGGTCCATTGATGGTGACCGGGCCAAATATCTCACGAAATAAGCATAAAACGAAAAAACTACAAAGAGCGAAACTCGTCTAGCTTGAAGGGGGAAACTAGAAGGCGCTATGGCTGGCCCGCGAGATGACGCTGCCATAGCTCAAACGGATATCAACAGCGTTTTTTTAAATAGGAACACCCATATTTTATTACATATTCATAATGCTGAATGTTTCAGTTGGACCACTTCTTTCGCTTTGTGACAAATGGCGCTGTAATAGTCGCAAACTTATAAGTAAGTGGTACCACGCAACATTCGGCCAATGCGGACGGTGTCTGCTTCGTCATACATTACCCGTGTTAAAATGGACCGTTTACCTATTGCGAAAAAGGTCGATTTCGTGTTGATGTATGGCTATTGTGATCAAAATGCCCACGGGCGTGTGCTATGTATGCCGCTCGGTATCCTGGACGACATCATCCAAGTGTCCGGATCGTTCGCCAGACAGTTACATTATTTAAGGAAACAGGAAGTGTTCAGCCACATGTGAAACGTTAACCACGACTTGCAACAATTGATGATGCCCAAGTGGGTGTTTTAGTTGCTGTCGCGGCTAATCCGCACATCAGGAGCAGACAAATTGCACGATAATCGGGATTTTCAAAAACGTCGGTGTTGAGAATGCTACATCAACACCTATTGCACCGGTACCATATTTCTATGCACCAGGAATTGCATGTCGACGACTTTGAATGTCGTGTACAGTTCTACCACTGGGCACAAGAGAAATTACGGGATGATGACAGATTCTTTGCACGCGTTCTATTTAGCGACGAAGCGTCATTCACCAACAGCGATAACGTAAACCGGCATAATATGCACTACTGAGCAACGGAAAATACACGATGGCTGCGGCAAGTGGAACATCAGCGACCTTGGAACGTTAACGTATGGTGCGGCATTATGGGAGGAAGGGTAAGTGGCCCCCATTTCATCGATAGCAATCTAAATGGTGCAATGTATGCTAATTTCCAACGTAATGTTCTACCGATATTACTACAAGATGTTTCACTGCATGACAGAATGGCGATGTCCTTCCAACATGATGGATGTCTGGCACATAGCTCGTGTACGGTTTAAGCGGTACTGAATAGTATATTTCATGACGGGTGAAGTGGTCGTCGAAGCACCATACCATGGCCCGCACGTTCACTGGATCTGACGTCCCCGGATTTCTTTCTGGGGGGAAAGTTGAAGGATATTTGCTATCGTGATCCACCTACGTTCTGTATTTTAATCTAAAAAACCTACCTGTTACCATATGTTCGTCTAAAATTGTTGGTCATATGTTTGTGACTATTACAGTGACATCTATCACAAAGCGAAAAAAGTGGTTCAACTAAAACATTCATATTTCTTTACGTACTACACGAATATGTAATAAAAAATGGGGATTCGTATTAAAAAAAAACCAGTTGATATCCGTTTGAGCTAAGGCAGCGCCTTCTAGCGGGCCAACCATAACGTCATCTGGTTTCCCCCTTTCGAGCTAGACGAGTTACGTTCTTTGTAGCTTTTTCGTTTGACCCTTATTTCGTGAGATATTTGGCCCGGTAACGATCAATATACCACCCTGTTTAGTGCTGTAAACGATTTACTAAACTGTAAGGAATGTGTGGCAGCTCTCCCTGTGGGCGTGAGCAGCAATAGTGTGTTTAGTTTGCTGTTGTAGCTGTTCCTGTGAGTGACCCTTCAGTTTCCGCAAAGGTGAAAATGGCAGAGGGAGATATATGGAGATCAAGCTCCAAACCTTCACCCTTCCTATCAACTACATCCCTCTGATCGGCTCCTTTCTCTCCCACCGTCCTTCCTACGTCACCATCCCCAACACGGATTCCTACACCTTTTTCCCCTCCGCCGGTGTGCCCCAGTGTTCCGTCCTCTCCCCTCTTTTGTACCTCTTGTTAACGGCGGACATGCCGCCGCCTTCACCCCCCATCCACCTTCTCCTGTACGCCGATGACACCGCCTTCCTTGCCCTTTCCCCCACCCTGCAGCGCTCCCAACACCTTCTCCAATCCCATATTCACCGGTTCACAGCTTGGTGCAACCAGTGGTTGCTTAAGGTTAATCCTTCCAAATCCCAGGCGATCATTGTAGGCAAAACCACCACTTCCTTCCATCTCCTCCATTCGTACATCACCATCAATGGCCGTCCTATCGCCCTCACCCCCACCCTGTTCCTTGGCGTCACCCTCAAGCGTCGCCTCTCCTGGACGCCCCATCTCCGGACAATCCAAGCCAAGGCACGCTCCCGACTCCGTCTCCTCATGTTCCTTTCCGGCCATACGTGGAGTCTGGACCCCGCCGCCATACTCCACACCTATAAATCCCTCATTCACCCTATCCTCTGTTACGCCCATCCTGTCTGGATCTCCGCCCCCCCTACCTTTTACAAATCCCTTCAGATCCTTGAACGCCATGCTCTCCGCCTCGCCTATCATATCCGTCTCCCCTCCCCCACGCGGATCTTGTACGACCTCATTCCGTTCCCCCACCTCCTCCTTTTCCTCTAACGGATACGGATCCTCTACACTTCCTGTAAACTCGATCCTCCTCACGCACTTGTATCACCCATCCTCTCCCACCCCCACCTACTGCCGCGCCTGTATTCTGACGTCCCACCTGCTCTCCATCTCTCCACCCTCCTTACCATCTCCCAAGGTCATATCCCCCTCCCTGATGATGCCCTCCTTCCCTCCATCTAACCCTCCTACCAACTCTGATTCTCCCTTCCTCTTCCTGAGTTTGTTCCTTCGGGCACCCTCCCTCCCTTCTCTCCCCCTTCCCTCCCTCCTCCCTTTCTCCCCACTCCTTCCCCGGGCTTCCCCTACCCCAGTCCCTCTACTCCTCCTCCCATCTCCTCTGCCATTGGAATCTTTGTTCTCTCCTCTCACTCCCCCTCACCCCTCTTCCACTCTTGGCAGGTCCCCAGACTCGCACACGTTATGTGGGCATTCGCGCGCCGGAGATCATCGCCATCCGTTTCTCGTGTGTGCCGTCGTGTTTTGTGTTCAGTGTTAACTGTCACGCTCCATCGTTCAAGTGTACCATCGAAATCATCAGTGCTTGTGCGTCGTGTCAACAGTTTGTAGTGTGGGTTGTCATCGAGTGTGAACGGCTTTAAGGTTTATTTGTTCCTGTGTCTACTATTTTTTACCCGCCGATTGTTCAAACTCATGTGTCTTCTATGTTTGATCAGTGTAAACTCTTGGGCTGAAGAGCGGCGTAATGTGTTGCTGCCAGCCTACCTGTTGTTGTACGGGTATTAAAATCACAATAAAGAAAAAAAAATGAGATCGATACCAGGCGATTGAATTGCTTCTGCTGATCACCTTCTTGCCAAACTTCTAAGGCACTCGTGATAAGGTTGACTAGGAGGTGTGTGCTGTCGCTGCGTCTTGCTCACCTTTTATGAGTTTGTGAGGGTACAGTGTCTTCACATGGCAGTGTATTTGCCTTACATTACGTCTGGCAATGATGACCTCCAATATACGTTAATGGCATGAACTCAGTCTCTTGAAAATGGCATAAAAGGCTGAAATCTGGGTCGTGATTAAATAATCAATGATACAGTCAAATGGCGGTTTATTCATTTAAAAATTAATGATAAATAGTTAATGATGAAGTTCTCCACTGTGCGTGTTGTAGCCGTGGCCCTCATTGTGAGTTAATGTTTCCTTGTTGACAATACGCTGGAGACCAGTTAGTGTTGTGGTGCGAGTGAGTTGCAGTTGAGCCCTCGGTCAGGACGAAGTGAACTGAGCTTGCATAGCTTATTTGTTGGCGTTATTCGGTAGCCGTCTTAATACTTGTATAGCGTGTCCGTGAAGCAATCGTTCGTTTCTCAAGCTTCAGAGTGGAAATGATCGGTAGTAAATTGTGGCATGTAGACTGTAATGCTTAGTGTTATTAAAAGTGTTAATGTTTACTGCGTGATTAAATAAATTATAATTCGTGACCCCTTAACAATCGATGTTCTGACTTCAGTCATCGTAGTGTCCCTGGAGAAATTGTTTAATGAGATTATCTATATGGAAAGCTTCTTGGAAATGTACAGACAGGTCACGACCTAACATACCGGGCCTGGAGGAATAACGACAGGGTCGTTATAAGTTGTTCCACATGTGGATTAAACAACTCTGAACGTCCCAGTAGTTTACATTAACAGTCTAGTGGCGGAATCATGTTGCGATACGAACACCAGAAACTAGGCACCAAAAATCGAACTTTAGAACTTGCGACGGATCTTCCAAGTACTGATTACAATTGCGCAGTTTCTGTGGGTTCAATCAAAAGGGCGTTGGCAGAATGAGTGTTCCTTCTTATGTCTGAAGTCTTCGGCCGGCAATGTTGATTATTAATCAAAATGTAAGCGGTGGAAGCATTCGAACCCGTGTCCGAGGAAGTTTCGATTACAAATCAAAGACGCCACTCCATGCGAAGCCACAAAATCCGAAAAGGGAAATGCCAAGGCTCCATCTAGATATAATGTCGACGAGTCAGTAACGTGAAACGGAAATAGGACTAAGATTTATGGTAGGATGAATATAGGCTAATATCAACAATGAACCATAGACCTTACCGTTGGTGTGGAGGCTTCCGTGCCTCAGCGATACAGATAGTCATACCGCAGGTGCAACCACAACGGAGGGTATCTGTTGAGAGGCCAGACAAATGTGTGGTTCCTGAAGAGGGGCAGCAGCCTTTTCAGTCTGGATGATTGATTGATCTGGCCTTGTAACACTAACCAAAATGGCCTTGCTGCGTTGGTACTGCGAACGGCTGAAAGCAAGGGGATACTACAGCCGTAATTTTTCCCCAGGGCATGCAGCACTACTGTATGGTTAAATGATGATGGCGTACTCCTGGGTAAAATATTCCGGAGGTAAAATAATCCCCCATTCGGATCTCCGGGCGGGGACTACTCAAGAGGACGTCGTTATCAGGAGAAAGAAAACTGGTGTTCTACGTATCGGAGCGTGGAATGTCAGATCCCTTAATCGGGAAGGTAGGTTAGATAATTTAAAAATGAAAATGGATGGATTAAAGTTAGTTATAGTGGGAATTAGTGGAGTTCGGTGGGAGGAGGAATAAGACTTTTTGTCAGGTGAATACAGGGTTAGAAATACAAAATCAAAAAAGGTAATGCAGGAATAGGCATAATATTAAACAACAAAATAGGAGTGCGGGTAAGCTACTAAAAACAGAATAGTGAACGCCTTATTGTAGTCAAGATAGACACGAAGCCCACGCCCTCTACAGTAGTAGAAAATTATAAGCCAACTAGCTCTGCAGATGACGAAGAAATTGAAGAAATGTGTGATGAGATATAAGAAATTATTCAGGTAGAGAAGGGAAACGAAAATTTAATAGTCATGGGTGACTGGAATTCGATGCTAGGAAAAGAAAGAGAAGGAACGTAGTAAGTGAATATTGATTGGGAGTAAGAAATGAAAGAGGAAGCTGCCTGCTAGAATTTTGCACAGAGCATAACTTAATGATAGCTAACACTTGGTTCTACAATCATAAAAGAAGGTTGTATACATGGAAGGGCCTGGAGATACTCGAAGGTTTCAGATTGATTATATAATAGTAAGATGGAGAATTAAGAACCAGATTTTAAATTTTAAGATATTTCCAGGGGAAGATGTAGACTCTAACGACACTCTATTGGTTATGAAGTGTAGATTAAAACTGAAGAAATTACAAAAAGGTGGGAATTGGAGGAGATTGGACCTGGATAAACTGACTAAACCACTGGTTGTAGAGAGTTTCTGGGAGAGCATAAGAAAACAATTGACAAGAATGAGGAAAGAAATACAGAAGAAGAAGAATGGGTAGCTTTGAGGGATGAAATAGTGAAGGCAGCAGAGGATCAAGTAGTTAAAAGACGAGGGCTCCTAGAAATCCTTGGGTAACAGAAGAAATACTGAATTTAATTGATGGAAGCAGAAAATATAAAAATGTACTGAATGAAGCATTCAAAAAGGAATACAAAAGTCTCAAAAATGAGATCGACAGGAAGTACAAAATGGCTAAGGAGGGATGTCAAGAGGACAAACGTAAGGATGTAGAGCCTTATCTCACCAGGTATAAGGTAGATACTGCCTACAGGAAAATTAAAGAGACCTTTGGAGGAAAGAGAACCACTTGAATGAATATCAAGAGCTCAGATGGAAACCCAGTTCTAAGCAAAGAAGGGAAAGCAGAAGGCTGGAAGATATATATATAGGGTCTATACAAGGGCGATGCACTTGAGGACAATATTATGGAAATGGAAGAGGATGTAGATGAAGATGAAATGGGAGATATGATACTACGTGAAGAGTTTGACAGAGCACTGGAAGACCTAAGTCGAAACGAGGCCCTGGGAGTAGTCAACATTCCATTAGAACTACTGACAGCCTTGGGAGAGCCAGTTCTGACAAAGCTCTACTATCTGGTGAGCAAAATGTATGAGACAGGAGAAATTCCCTCAGACTTCAAGAAGAATATAAAAATTCTAGTCCCAAAGAAAGCAGGTGTTGACAGATGTGAAAATTACCGAACTATCAGTTTATTAAGTCACAGCTGTAAAATACTAACGCGAATTCTTTACAGACGAATGGAAAACTGGTACAAGCCGATCTCGAGGAAGATGACTTTGGATTCCGTAGAAATACTGGAACACTGAGGCAATACTGACCCTACGACTTATCTTAGAAGAAAGATAAGGAAGTCAAACCTACGTTTCTAGCATTTGTAGACTTAGAGAAAGCTTTTGACAACGTTGACTGGAATACTCTCTTTCAAATTCTGTTGGTGGCAGAAGTTAAATACTGGGAGCAAAAGGCTATTTACAATTTTTACAGAAACCAGATGGCAGTTGGAAGAGTCGAGGGACATAAAAGGCAAGGTTGTGAGACAGGGTTGTAGCCTATCCCTGATATTTTCAATCTGTATGTTGAGCAAGCAGTAAAGAAAACAAAAGAAAAATTCGGAGTAGGTATTAAAATCCGTGGATTAGAAATAAAAACTTTGAGGTTCGCCGATGACATTGTAATTCAGTCGGAGACATCAAAGGACCTGGAAGAGCAGTTGAACGGAATGGACATTGTCTTGAAAGAAGGATAGAAGATGAACATCAACAAAAGCGAAACGAGGATAAAGGAACGTAATCGAATTAAGTTGGGTGACGCTGAGGGAATTACATTAGAAAATGAGACACTTAAAGTAGTAAAGGAGTTTCCTATTTGCCGGCCGAAGTGGCCGTGCGGTTCTGGCGCTGCAGTCTGGAACCGCGAGACCGCTACGGTCGCAGGTTCGAATCCTGCCTCGGGCATGGATGTGTGTGATGTCATTAGGTTAGTTAGGTTTAACTAATTCTAAGTTCTAGGGGACTAATGACCTCGGAAGTTGAGTCCCATAGTGCTTAGAGCCATTTGAACCATTTGAGTTTCCTATTTGGGGAGCAAAATAACTGATGATGGTCGAAGTAGAGACGATATAAAATGTAGACTGGCAATGGCAAGTAAAGCGTTTCTGAAGAAAAGAAATTTGTTAACATCGAGTATAGATTTAAGTGTCAGGAAGTCATTTCTGAAAGTATTTGTATGGAGTGTAGCCATGTATGGAAGTGAAACATGGACGATAAATAGTTTGGACATGAAGAGAATAGAAGCTTTCGAAATGTGGTGCTACAGAAGAATGCTAAAAATTATGTGGGTAGATCACTTAACTCATGAGGAGCTTCTGAATAGAATTGGGGAGAAGAGAAATTTGTGGCGCAACTTGACTAGATGAAGGGATCGGTTTGTAGGACATATTCTGAGGTATGATGGGATCGCCAGTTTACTATTGGAGGGCAGCGTGGAGGGCAAAAATCGTAGGGGTAGACCAAGAGATGAATACACTAAGCAGATTCAGAAGGATGTAGGCTTCAGTACGTATTGGGAACTGAAGCTTGCACAGGATAGAGTAACATGGAGAGCTGCATCAAACCAGTCTCAGGACTGAAGACCACAACAATAACAACAACATCAACAGTATTAAAAAATGTTATAAATGGAGTAGGACTCGTTATACATTGGAAGATGTGGCAGACAGGGAGTTATCGTGAACAGTTCAGTTGCCGGACTGTTCTTACCAGAACTGACAGCTAACCGACACCGACAACGATACTTTAGGTACACATGTCGACGCCGCAAGCCGAAGATGAAGAGTCATAGAAGTGATATGAGGATCTTGAAATGATTATTCAGTACGTGAGATGATAATCAGTCATGGTGGATTGGAATACTGTTGTAGGGAAAGAGTTGAAGAAATGGTTACGGGAACGTATGGGCTTGTTAGTAGCAGTTAAAGAGCAAAGAGACTATTTGAGTTCTGTAATAAATTTCAGTTAGTAAGATGGTATACCTTGTTCAAGAGTAACTGGCCTAGGAACTATACTTGGGAAAGGCCGGGAAATACTGGATGATTTCAATTACATTACATCATCGTCAGGCAGAAATTCCAAGATGAAACAGTGGTTTGCAAGGCGTACCCAAGAGCAGATATAGACTCAGATCACAATTTACTAGTGATGAAGAGAGGGCTGAAGTCTTTGAGACTAGCCTGAAACAAACAATGCGCAGGGGAATGTGGTACTCAGGAATGAAGAGATACACTTGAAGTTCTCTGAGGCTATAGGTACTCCATTATGAAACAGCTCAGTAGGCAGTTCATTTTGAGAGGACTGTTATACATCTAAACAGAGCAGTCAGGGAACTGTGAAAGAAAAAGCGAGATACAAAGTATGTAAACGCGAAGAAGCGATGGGTATCACTAGAAATACTTCAGTTAATCAATGAAAGAGGGAGGTACAAAAATGTTGAGAGAGATTTAGGAATAGAGAAATACATGTCACTTAGAAATGAAATAAAAAGAAAATCCAGAGAACGTAAGGTGATGTGGCTGCATGCAAAGTATGAAGAAACTGAAAAAGAAATGACTGTCGGTAGGACTGATTCAGTATACAGAAAAGTGAAAACAACCATCGGCGAAAATTGAGGGTTCAATGGGAATTACGATGCTAAATGCAGAGGAAAAGGCGGATAGGTGGAGAGATTACACTGAAAGCCGGTATGAGAGGAACGACTTGTCTGATGATGTGACAGAAGAAGAATAAGAGATCGATATAGAAGTGATGGAGGATCCAGTATTAGAATCAGAATATAAAAGAGTTTAGGAGGACTTAAGATCAAATTGATTCAAATGGCTCTAAGCACTATGTGACTTAACATCTGAGGTCATCATTCCCCTACACTTAGAACTACTTAAACTAACCTAAGGACATCACAAACATCCATGCCCGAGGCAGGATTCGAACCTGCGACCGTAGCAGCAGCGCGGTTCCGGACTGAAGCGCCTAGAACCTCTCGGCCAAAGGGGCCGGCTGACTTGAGATCGAGTAAGGCAATAGGGATAGATAAAATTCTACCCGAATTTCTAAAATCGTTTGGGAAAATGGCAACAGAATGACTATTCAAGTTAGTGTGTAGAATGTACGATGTGACTTTCCGAGAAATGTGATTCACGCAATTACGAAGACTGAAAGAGCTGATAAGTGCGAGAATTATAGCACAATCAGCGTAACAGCTCATTCGTCCAAGTTGCTGACAAAAATAATATGTAGAATAATGGGAAAGAAAATCGGACATGTGTTTGATGACGATCAGTTTCGCTTCAGGAAAGTTAAGGCACCTGAGTGGCTGTTCCGACGTTACGGTTGGTGCTGACAGTGAAAGCAAGGCAAAAGAAAATTGAAGACACTTTCATAAGATTTATCGACTTGAAAAAAGCGTTCGACGAATTCAAATAGTGCAAGATGTTCGGAATTGTGAGAAAAATATGTGTAAGCTTATGAAGGAATTGCTAATTACTAAAATAAGTTTTTTGCCATGATTTTCTCTCGTTTTCTATGTTTTTCTTTTGTTCCTACCGGCATATGTAATTATGATTATGTAACGCACTATTGTGGTTTTTAAATGTAAAGACGTAATTGTGATTATTTCGTTTGCCAATGGATAAATATGTTTCTTGTTTGTAGCTGTGGAATAGATCGTAAATTTCTCTTTTGCTATATTATTAATTGGGAAAAATGCTGTCAATAACATTTATATAGATTTAAGTAATTTACGACAATGATATAACATCTTTAGGCAGGGGATAGCAACAGCGATATCGATAGCCGAACAGAGATGTGTAGTAGAAGGTATGGTGACGATGCATCTGTGAAGTGTGCCGAGAAAAGTGATACAATGTTTTTATGAAAGGCACCCGGAATTTTATGGATAGTGATACCGAATTATGAGAATGTCTATTCGCTTTAACACTGCGGTGCGTAATGCATTCGCCAGTGAACTTTAGGAGCAAATAAACCGGACTGTGGAAATGCCGCTAACAGGACTTTGTAAGTGACCGACCCGAACATTGCTTTCATGCGTATGAACTTTGCTGGAATTGATGATAGGGTGGTGGAACTGTTGTCTCTCACGGTCTATCAAGCTGTGAAAGTGGAGACTTTTATTAACTGTGCAGCATATCATGACGTTACAGAAGTTCGAACGGCGAGAACAGAGGCGACGTTGTTTACAGTGTGCATCACGTAAAAGAACAATTCTGTGAACTGTGTATTTGTGGCTACGGCTACATCAATGTGACGAACTGTGTCGTTATGAACCAAAGCGTCACGGACAGCGCACGAAGTGTATAAACGAAAGCTGTCTATTTAATGTGCTTTGCAAGAGCGGACATGTTAACAACGGTCGCATACCGGCTTCTGGGTGGTTTGTTAATCGCCACTGCGTCTCTCATACAGCTGTGCAGAAACTTTGTTAGCATTTCACTGGTGAAGATCAACAATCGGAACTGCCTGTATCCCGCTCACAACATTGTAACCCCCGACCTCACGCTGCCCAGCACAGTGCTTCATATGCAAGATACAGTATTTTGCCAAACGCTATTCCCTGACCTAAAAATTTACATTCTCTATTAAAAGTAGCAGAATGATGGACCCTATTCAAATCAATTCTTTACTTGTTTATGTTTGGTTTCTGCTATCGAAAATAAAAGTACCATTAAAAACTAATAGTTGCACGGTAGTTACTATTGAAGGACCAGTAAATATAAACTTCTTCCCCTCATTCGAACTATTTCTCCTTGCATGTTAAAATTACTGCAGCCGCATTATATTAGGTGGTTATATGTATTTTGATGAGTACAGCAATGTAAGAGTGACTGTTGTTGTTGTTGTGGTCTTCAGTCCAGACTGGTTTGGTGCAGCTCTCCATGCTACTCTATCCTGTGCAAGCTTCATCATCTCCTAGTACCTACTGCAACCTACATCCTCGTGAATCTGTTTCGTGTATTAAATCTCTTGCTCTCCCTCTACAAATTTTACACTCCACGCTGCCCTCCAATACTAAACTGGCGGTCCCTTGATGTCTCAGAATATGTCTTACCAGCCGATCCCTTCTTCTAGTCAAGTTGTGCCACAAACTCCTCTTCTCCCCAATTCTGATCAATACCTCCTCAATAGTTATGTGATCTATCCATCTAATCTTCAGCATTCTTCTGCAGCACCCCATTTCGAAAGCTTCTATTCTCTTCTTGTCTAAACTATTTTTCGTCCACGATTCACTTCAATACATGGTTAGACTCCATACAAATACTTTTAGAAACGACTTCCTGACACTTAAATCTATACTCGATGTTAGCAAATTTTGTCTTCTTCAGAAACGCTTTCCTTGTCATTGCCAGTCTACATTTTATATCCTCTCTACTTTGGCCATAATCAGTTATTTTGCTCGCTATTATATCTCTTAAAAGAAAAAAATAATGTTATGTTGTTTATTTAGTTAGCGGAAACACTCTCCTAGTAAATTCCTTTGATTTATCGTGATCTGTTACTGATTTTTAGTGGAGTTAGTTTTTACTTTCAAAAAAAATACAAAAGAGATATAATAAGCAAAATTATGAATTTCGTAGGTTGCCAATTACGTATTATATCTGGTTTTATCGAGCGCCAGGCTCCCTACAAATTACTGTAAATGCAATAGCGTAGTAGTACTCAGCTCCGAAATTATTACTATCACAGAAAATAGACAAGTTTTAATAAAATTATTTCACTGGATTACTTCAATTAATCTCACAGAATATTTTTACATAATTTCTTCCGCTCCGGCTATCAGACATTGTGCTGTGAAAAAATATTTTTAAATGGCGGCTAATTGTTAACAGTCAGAGATTACTCTTACTCGCTCCGCAGCAGCTGGAAACCTGCTAAATAATTTTCATTAAATATTCTTTTCATAAGATAAATGTTGAGTAGGTTCTTGAAATAACACACGGAGATCACTTTACAGTAATATATTCTTACTAGGACACAGTTTACACCATTAAACATTTGCAATTACGTTACGACAGAAACAAATGCTAGTGCAGCACAATAGCTAGCGTACCTTATTCCAGCTCACACCAGAATGAACAGAACAAAACAGACTAGACAGAAGAATGAGCATTGCATTGTATTTTATACTCTAACAAAGATAATCACATTATAATCTCATACAATAAAAATAATGTCTTTTCTGCATTTATCGATATATATATTGTATATTTTTACAGTTAAATCAATGTTTGCAATTAATTTTGCGTCACATACTGCCTGTTTTATTTATGTTTCACCTTGATAAGGGTGAATATCGCAAAAGGGACACTACATCGCCAAATAGAAAAACTCATTCACTACTTTAAGCGTCTCACTTCCAAATCTAATTCCCTCAGCATCACTCGATTTAATTCGGCTACATTCCATTATCTTCGTTTTACTTTTGTTGGTGTTCATCTTATACCCTCCTTTCAAGACACTGTCCATTCCGTTCAACTGCTCTTCCGAGTCCTTTGCTGTCTCTGACAGGATTACAATGTCATCGGCGAACCTCAAAGTTTTTATTTCTTCTACATGGTTTTTAATTCCTACTCCGAATTTGTCTTTTGTTTCCTTTACTGCTTGCTCAATATATAGATTGAATGACATCAGGGATTGGCTACAACCCTGTCACACTCCATTCCCAACCACTTTCGTGCCAATAAGAGTATTTTGTAGCGAAATACGCCTGCACGCGTAAATTACGGCGACCGCCATAATTGCCTGAGACCCAAGGAGGAGATTAGTGCTTAACGTCCCGTCGACAATGAGGTCATTAAAGTCGGAGCTCAAGCTCGGATTAGGGAAAGAGGGGAAGGAAATCGGCCGTGCCCTTTCACAGGAACCATCCCAGCATGTGCCTGATTTAGGGAAATCACGGAAAACCTAAATCAGGATGGCCGGACGCGGGTTTGAACCCTCTTCCTCCCGAATGAGAGTCAATTGCGCTAACCCCTGCGACACGTTGCTCGGAGGAATCCGACCAACGACATAAAAGCTGCTATTTCAACATTGCCGTTAGCGCGAATCAAACGAGAGGCGTTTGAAAAGTCCGTGCAAAAATAAGAACTACTTACGTGTTTGGGGTAAACCTTTTTTATTTTTCGACATAATCTTCTTTTAGACTTATACACTTCGTCCAACGCTGTTGTAATTTGTTGATCCTTTCCGAATAATAGGATCTGTACAAGTCTGCAAAATAGCCATTAGTTGCTGCAATCACCTCCTCGTTTGAATAAAATCTGTGTCCCGCCAGCCATTTCTTCAAATTGGGGAAGGAATAGTAGTCCCATGGAGCCAACTCTGGAAAACAGGGTGGATGTGAAACGAGTTGGAATCCTATTCCCATTAATTTTGCGACCACAACTGCTGAGGTGTGTGCTGGTGCTTTTTCATGATGGGAAAGGACTGTTTTCCGGTCCAGTCGTCGGCGTTTTTCTTGCAGCTCGGTTTCCAAACGGTACAATAACGATGAATAATATGCACCTATAGTAGTTTTACCCTTTTCCAGATAGTCGATGAGGATGATCCCTTGCGACCCCAAAAGACCGTCGCCATAAGCTTTCCGGCCAAGGGAATGATCTTCGCCAATTTTGGTGCAGATTCTCCCTTGGTAACCCGTTGTTTAGATTGCTGTTTGGTCTCAGAAGTATAGTGATGTATCCATGTTTCATCCAACAGTGACGAAACAACGCTTGAAGTCCTGCGGATTCTTCCTAAACAGCTGCAAACCATTCTTGCAACACTTCACACGCTTCCGTTTTTGGCCAAGCGTAAGGAATTACGGAACTCATCTTGCGGATAGTTTCATCACGATTATGCAAAATATTATGTACCCATTAATTGATGATGCTAACAGCATTAGCAATCTCACGCACCTTGACTCTTCTGTCATCCGTCACCATATCATAATTTTATTAATGATTTCTGGAGTCGTAACCTTCGCAGGGCGTCCAGAACGTTCAGCATCACTCGTGCTCATACGCCCACTCCGATAATTTGGAAACCACTCATAAACTGTTCTAATCGAAGGTGCAGAGTCACAGTAATGTTTATCAAGCTTCTCTTTAGTCTCCTGGGGCGTTTTGCCTTTCATAAAATAATGTTTAATCACCACACGAAATTCTTTTTCATCCATTTTTTGACAATCACTCGTTCTCCATGATACACATGAATGCCAGACACAAAGAAATAGACCAATATGGGCGAAACTTGATGTGCGTTCTTTCCAAAGACGTTACTAACTAGACATGACCTCGATACGTGCCAGTAGTGCCATCTCTCGGATTTTGCACAAAACACGTGGGGAATGCTTATACGGTATTAAAAGCTTTGATATCGTATTGCTTCGACTCGTGGTATTGAGAGATGCTCGTAAGACTCGAAAGTGGGTAGATGTATGGTGAATTCCCCCAGTATTAACGTAATTATTAACAGAATTGTATATGATTTACGTAATTTTGTTACGTTTTCTAAATTCTATCAGATATTGTCTTTGATGTTTTTGAAGTTCCGTTGGGTATATACACAATTTTGTTGACTCAGGTTATTTTCAGAGCAATTTATTTTAAACGTTGTGCTTTTCAGTTCATAAGTAAACTGATGGCGGCAGGGATAAAATACAGGGAGCGATAGGCTATTTACGATTTGTACAGAAACCAGGTGACAGTTATAAGAGGCAAGGGGCATGAAAGGGAAGCAGTGGCTCGGAAGGGAGTGAGACAGGGTTGTAGCCTATCCCCGATGTTATTCAATCAGTATATTGAGCAAGCAGTAAAGGAAACCAAAGAAAAATTCGGAGTAGGAATTAAAATCCATGGAGAAGAAATAAAAACTTTGAGGTTCGTCAATGGCATTGTAATACGGTCAGAGACAGCAAAGGACCTGTAAGAGCAACTGAACGGAATGGACAGTCTCTTGAAAGGAAGATATAAAATGAACATCAACAAAAGCAAAAGGAGGATAATGGAATGTAGTCGAATTAAATCGGGTGATGCTGCGGGAATTAGATTACAAAATGAGACGCTTAAAGTAGTGAATGAGTTTTTGTATTTGGGGAGCAAAATAACTGATGATGGTCGAAGTGGAGAGGATATAAAATGTCGACTGGCATTGGCAAGTTAGGCGTTTCTGAAGAAGAGAAATTTGTTAACATCGAGTATAGATTTAACTGTCAGGAAGTCGTTTCTGAAAGTATTCGTATGGAGTGTAGCCATGTATGGAAGTGAAACGTGGACGATGAATAGTTTAGCCGAGAAGAGAATAGAAGCTTTCGAAATGTGGTGCTACAGGATAATGCTGAAGATTATATGGGTACATCACATAAGTAATAAGGAAGTATTGAATAGAACTGGAGAGAAGAGAAATTTGTGGCGCAACTTGACTAGAAGAAGGGATCCGTTGGTAGGGCATATTCTGAGGCATCAAGGGATCACCAATTTAGTGTTGGAGGGCAGCGTGGAGGGTAAAAGTGGTAGAGGGAGACCAAGAGATGAATACAGTAAACAGATTCAGAAGGATGTAGGTTGCAGTAGGTACTGGGAGACGAAGAAGCTTGCACAGGATAGAGTAGCATAGAGAGCTGCATGAAACCAGTCTTTGGACTGAAGACCATAACAACAACAAATAAAATGTGATTGTGACTAATTAACAAGTATAGCAAATATTTTCGTTTTCCAACTAGAAATTTGGCTGACTTCACAGTTCAGATTTTTATAATTATTTTCCCTATGGTATGAGGTCATCACAAGCTGTAGGAAAACACAGGAAACATGCAATATGTACGTGAGTCAAGAGGGAGCAATAAGAGTGGAAGGCCAAGATGTAAGTGCACAGATGAAAAAGGGTGTAATACTTGTATGTAGTTGTGGTGTCACCGCCAGACACCACACTTGCTAGGTGGTAGCTTTAAATCGGCCGCGGTCCATTAGTACATGTCGGACCCGCGTGTCGCCACAGTCAGTAATTGCAGACCGAGCGCCACCACACGGTAGGTCTAGAGAGACGTACTAGGACTCGTCCCAGTTGTACGACGACTTTGCTAGCGACTACACTGACGAAGCCTTTCTCTCATTTGCCGAGAGATAGTTAGAACAGCCTTCAGCTAAGTCCATGGCTACGACCTAGCAAGGCGCCATTAACCATATCTAGAGTGAGTCTCACTTGTATCATCAAGAATGCTGTATACAAATGATGGATTAAAGTTAAGTATTCCAGCAATTACCTACTTTTTATTATAGCATTCGTTACGTATCCTGTTTCAGACCTACCGCCCACCTGCGTGAGTTGACGCGTGCATTTCGGCCTCCTTCTCTAATAACAGTGTCGGCACGTCTGCCGACACTTCAGTAGTCTTTCACCGCTACCTTTCAAACTATGACGGAAATAAAGAAAGGGTCAAGAGCGGAATTAAAATTCAAGGTAGAAGGATATAAATGAAAAGATTTGCTGGTGGCATTGCTACCCGCAGTGAAAGTGAAGAATTACAGGATCTTTTGAACAGTGTGTAAAACCATCAGTTCCAAAAATCTTAAGTAATGCTTTTCCTTTCATGTTCAACGACATGACTGCCGTTGAATGGAGAGCGGAGTAGCGGTGTTTAAGAGGCGCCGAGGGAGACCTTACCAAGAAGGACAGACGGAGAGAGCGCGCTGGCCTTCTGGCTGGAGCTACAGTGGCGCGCCTCGCGGCGGGCTCTCCTCCTCCAGCCGCCACTAGTAAATTCAATTACAGACGAGACGCTGTGTGGAAGACCCAGACGAAGACTCCACGCTGACGCGGCAGAGCACTGCGGGAATTTTTAACGCCGCGCAACATGGCGCTGTCTCCAGATTAACAGATGTTGCTGCGCGGGCCGGGCAGAGCTGTTTCCCCGGCGTAACTTCCGTGGTGTTCTACCACAACTGTGGGTAACCGCCAAAGTGCGTAACGTAAGTGAAAGCGAAAGTTAAATTTCAGAACATAGTTTCAAATAGACTACTGAACTGGATTCATAATTTAAATCAGGGATACATCATAAGGACAGTCGCAAGGAAATATTTTCTATAACCATTTTGTAAGGACAAGCATTATACACTCATGCTTATAAATTAAGCATAATTCTGATACATGGCGAAACAAAGCTCTGGTGGGCGGTTTGTGGGTGTAAATCACCTCGGGGTATGAAATTCTGGCCGGCCGGAGTGGCAGAGCGGGATCTAGGCGCTACAGTTTGGAACCGCCCTACCGCTACGGTCGCAGGTTCGAATCCTGCCACAGGCGTGGATATGTGTGATGTCCTAAGTTTAGTTAGGTTTAAGGGGCTCCGGAAAGGCTCAAAATCATTAAAAGTTCAATTTTAACTTTTTTGCGTTTTCTGAATCTGCAGACTATTTCCTTTTAATAGATATATAATTTATTCAATTCCGAAGACTACAACTATGTTTAAATTTTTTTTGAAATGTGTTCTACATGGGCGTGACCCACTGTGGCGCTGTTAAACTGCTGTCAAATGGTGTTATTATTAACGTCCGTGTTCATCAGGTACATTTTAGTGATGTGAGATAAAGTATGTGTTGTGGCTAAACCTATTTTCAGTGACTTAGCAGCACCTGAACTGTTGAAAAAGTGTATTCACGGTAAAACTCAAAACCCCAATGAAAGTGTAAATAGTGTTATATGGTCGAGAATCCTCAAGACTGTATTTGTTGGAATAGAAACACTTCACTTTGGTGTGTATGATGCTGTTGCGACTTTCAGTGATGGCAACATTGTAAGGTGCAAGGTATTTAGAAATATGGGAATGAAGATAGGTTCTAACATGGTACGAGCGATGCTTGCTTTAGACAAGGAACGCCTTCAGGCTGCAGACAGGGCTGTAAAGAGTCTAGAAATACAAGCTAGAGTAAACAGGAGGAGGAACAAGCGGAAGCTGGAGGAAGAGTTTACAGAGGATGAAGATAATCCATCCTATGGACCTGGAATGCACTAAAAAGTTAATCCAATCTTTGTCGCTCGATACCTAAAACTTTTATTTTCTCATACTAATTACATGTTTTCTAAGGATCTTCCAAACATATTTGTTTCAAACTTTCAGTAAATGTTACACAGTACCTTCTGCATAATTTAACACACCCTTTTTCCAAAAAACTGTATACGTTTGAATATATAAATAAAAAATTGCAAAAAAATGTTGTGAATTTTCATTACAATTGAAAAAAAATCATCTTTAATAACTGAACTAAAATTTTGTAAAATCCCTGTGTTAAGTTGTAGCCCATATTCCAATAAATAATCTGTAAAAAGTTCAACTTCCTACCTCAAATACTTTGTGAGGAAAGATCTAATTTATAAGCGTTATTTTAACATTGCAAGTATAGGGCGTTCGGCAGCCCATGAAGTAGTTCTAAGATCTAGAGGACTGATGACCTCAGTAGTTAAGTCCCATAGTGCTCAGAGCCATTTCAACCATTTTTTATGAAATGCGGTGCATTTCATCTGCGGTCGTCGCACGGTAGCAGTCCACATACGCAGAGGTGTGTTGGTCCATGTCAGAGTACGGTGCAGTAAGTAAGTGTGCAGACGTTTTCAGACGTGCTTATGGTGACTGTGTGTTGAAAATGGTTCAAAGAACACATATTGATGACGTTATAACGGGTAGAATGCTAGGGGAACTGGAGGCTGGCAAAAACAGCAGGTCGTACCACGTTCCCTCCGTGTGCCACAAAGTGTGATAGCAAGGTTATGTCGACGATTGAAGCAGACAGGAAACCTGTCCAGGCGCTACAGTACGGGACGACCACAGTGTACAGCACTACAAGAAGACCGATATCTCACCATCAGTGTCCGTAGACGGCCACGGAGTACTACAGCTAGCCTTGCTCGGGACCTTACCGCAGCCACTGGAACAGTTGTCTCCAGACACACAGTCTACAGACGACTGAAGAGACATGGTTTATTCGCCCAGAGACCTGGAAGGTGCATTCCACTAACACCTGGTCACAGGAGAGCCCGTAAAGCCTGATGTCAAGAACACAGTACATGGGCATTGGAACAGCGGTCCCAGGTTATGTTCACGGACGAGTCCAGTTATACACTCCTGGAAATTGAAATAAGAACACCGTGAATTCATTGTCCCAGGAAGGGGAAACTTTATTGACACATTCCTGGGATCAGATACATCACATGATCACACTGACAGAACCACAGGCACATAGACACAGGCAACAGAGCATGCACAATGTCGGCACTAGTACAGTGTATATCCACCTTTCGCAGCAATGCAGGCTGCTATTCTCCCATGGAGACGATCGTAGAGATGCTGGATGTAGTCCTGTGGAACGGCTTGCCATGCCATTTCCACCTGGCGCCTCAGCTGGACCAGCGTTCGTGTTGGACGTGCAGACCGCGTGAGACGACGCTTCATCCAGTCCCAAACATGCTCAATGGGGGACAGATCCGGAGATCTTGCTGGCCAGGGTAGTTGACTTACACCTTCTAGAGCACGTTGGGTGGCACGGGATACATGCGGACGTGCATTGTCCTGTTGGAACAGCAAGTTCTCTTGCCGGTCTAGGAATGGTAGAACGATGGGTTCGACGACGGTTTGGATGTACCGTGCACTATTCAGTGTCCCCTCGACGATCACCAGTGGTGTACGGCCAGTGTAGGAGATCGCTCCCCACACCGTGATGCCGGGTGTTGGCCCTGTGTGCCTCGGTCGTATGCAGTCCTGATTGTGGCGCTCACCTGCACGGCGACAAACACGCATACGACCATCATTGGCACCAAGGCAGAAGCGACTCTCATCGCTGAAGACGACACGTCTCCATTCGTCCCTCCATTCACGCCTGTCGCGACACCACTGGAGGCGGGTTGCACGATGTTGGGGCGTGAGCGGAAGACGGGCTAACGGTGTGCGGGACCGTAGCCCAGCTTCATGGAGACGGTTGCGAATGGTCCTCGCCGATACCCCAGGAGCAACAGTGTCCCTAATTTGCTGGGAAGTGGCGGTGCGGTCCCCTACGGCACTGCGTAGGATCCTACAGTCTTGGCGTGCATCCGTGCGTCGCTGCGGTCCGGTCCCAGGTCGACGGGCACGTGCCCCTTCCTCCGACCACTGGCGACAACATCGATGTTTTGTGGAGACCTCACGCCCCACGTGTTGAGCAATTCGGCGGTACGTCCACCCGGCTCCCGCATGCCCACTATACGCCCTCGCTCAAAGTCCGTCAACTGCACATACGGTTCACGTCCACGCTGTCGCGGCATGCTACCAGTGTTAAAGACTGCGATGGAGCTCCGTATGCCACGGCAAACTGGCTGACACTGACGGCGGCGGTGCACAAATGCTGCGCAGCTAGCGCCATTCGACAGGCAACACCGCGGTTCCTGGTGTGTCCGCTGTGCCGTGCGTGTGATCATTGCTTGTACAGCCCTCTCGCAGTGTCCGGAGCAAGTATGGTGGGTCTGACACACCGGTGTCAATGTGATCTTTTTTCCATTTCCAGGAGTGTAGTCTGGACAGTGATTCTCTCCGGGTTTTTATCTGGCGTGAACCAGGAACCAGACACCAACCTCTTAATGTCCTTGAAAGAGACCTCCATGGAGGTCGTGGTTTGATGGTGTGGGGTGGGATTATGATTGGTTCACGTACACCCATGCATATCTTTGACAGAGAAACTGTAACTGGTCAGGTGCATCGGGACGTCATCTTGCACCAGTATATCCGCCTTTTCAGGGTTGCTCTTGATGGATGATAACGTACGGCCCTACCGAGCTGCCATCGTGGAGGAGTACCTTGAAACAGAAGATATTAGGCGAATAGAGTGGCCTACTTGTTCTCCAGACCTAAACCCCATCCAGAACATCTGGGATGCTCTCGGTCGATGTATCGCTGCACGTCTTCAAACCGCTAGGACAGTTCAGGAGCTCCGACAGGCACTGGTGGAAGAATGGAAGGCTATACTCCAGCAGCAACTGGACCACCTGATCCAGAGTATGCCAACCCGTTGTGCGGCCTGTGTACGTGTGCATGGTGATCATATCCCATATTGATGTCAGGGTACATGCGCAAGAAACAGTGGCGTTTTGTAGCGCGTGTGTTTCGGGACGGTTTTCTCAACTTATCACCAATATCGTGGACTTACAGATTTGTGTCGTGTGTGTTCGCTATGTGCCTATGCTATTAGCGCCAGTTTTGTGTAGTGCCACGTTTTGCGGCAACACATCCTGCAATCATTCTTAATTTATGACCATGAGTGTAGTTGTGTTATATGGCTTACCGACAGAAAACGACATTTTCATAAACAATCACGTAGGGTATTCACACTATGTAAACTTTAGACCTGTTCCCGAAAATAGCTTCATACATTATATTAAGCTGCCAGTTATATTATGGCTGACAATATCTCAAGTGTACAGACAAGATCACACGTAGTAAGAGAATATCCGTCCAACCCGAATTATATGTACCATCCCGTTACAAAAACGTCACTTCATTTTAGCAGTTGATGATGATAAAAAAAATGGTCGATTCCACTAGATTGTAAGTACCCGAAGGGTTTAATGCTTATGCAACAGGATTACGAAACTGGTGTAATCCTTATTGCTTCATGGATAAAAGTAGTTAAGTATTACTTACGTTTTTACTAAATACCTCGGATTTAGACAATCTTGCTTAGTAACCCAGCACATCCAAATGTTCCTAAATGGGACTGTTGAGATATGGTTTATTTTTTAGCTCAGTTGTGTTATGTAAAGTAATTCTTGTGTAGACAAATGTAATACTGCCTTTTTCAGACTGTCCATTACAATGTCATTTCAGCGAAGGTGCATTGTTTTAGACAGTACATAATTTACTTAATATTAGACTCTACAGTGCGGTGAAATATAAATTGGGCGTTGCTATGTAAGATGAATGTTGTACAGGTGAAATTAATCTTTACGAATGTCTGTTTTAAAAGGGCGTATTAAAAGAAATGAATGCTATAATGTGATTTCAGTAAAGTTAATTGTTTTTGACATCGGATAACCTTTAATGAAACAGCACAATATCGAAATATTTTTAACTAGGTTACCAAAAGGTCACTAGTTTTTAGTGTGGCCTGTGTTACTAGAACGATTGCCAAATAAAGGTAGGTAGTCCAGGTTCTTTTGTTCATTTTTATGGTTCATGGCTTAATCGGTATAAACGGAACCCTCACAGGATGTCTTTGTTCTCCCTCTGTCTGCCTGGCTTTGCGAATGTTACAAACGATTTTTCACAGGAGCAGATGGCCGTATCCCGCTCAGACCTACGACCCATATTAAGGTCTACGACCTTGTGGTGGTGTAAAATATTAAAGCATCAACGACAACGCAGTCAAAAGATAGAGCCATTTACGTTACATTTTTTTTCTCGCAAACTCTCTCATCAAAAATTGCCGTTAACCGAGAGTCACGAAATGTGGAAAGAAGGCCGGCCGTGGTGGCCGAGCGGTTCTAGGTGCTACAGTCTGGAACCGCGCGACCGCTACGGTCGCAGGTTCGAATCCTACCTCGGGCATGGATGTGTTTGATGTCCTTAGGTTCGTTAGGTTGAAGTAGTTCTAAGTTCTATGGGACTGATGACCTCAGAATTTGAGACCCATGGTGCTCAGAGCCATTTGAACCATTTTTTGTGGAAAGAAGCAGGTTTCACAGTACGAAACAAACAAATACCGTCCGACCAGGTTTAAAATGGTTTAAATGGCTCTGAGCACTATGGGACTTAACTGCTGAAGTCATCAGTCCCCTAGAGCTTAGAACTACTTAAACCTAACTAACCTAAGGACAACTCACACATCGATGCCCGAGGCAGGACTCGAGCCTGCGGCCGTAGCGGTCGCGCGGTTACAGACTGTAATACCTAGGACCTCTCGGCCACTCCGGCCGGCCATCCGAAATGCCTTGAAGGCGCTAGGGTACCAACCAGTCACCGTGTCAACCTCAGCCCTTGGGCGTCACCGGATGCAGATACAGAGGGACATGTGGTCAGCACACCGCTCTCCCTGCTGTTGTCAGTCTTCGTGAATGGCGCCGCCCCTGATCTGAGGGGAACCGGAGTTACCACAGTGGTAAGACCGTTGGCGTTTCACATTAGGAGTGAAGGAAAGCATCCGAAAATGTTTACTTTGTAATTCTAACCAATAAAAATGTTTTTTGGACATTTATTATCTGATGTCTGTCTGTCTGTTAACACCACTTTTTCTAAGGAACGGTTAGGCGTGTCTGTTGGAAACTTATGGCATATAGCGCAGCACATCGTTCTCAATGGAGACAAGTCTTCCGAAGTAAGAGTGATTTTAGGTGTGCCGTAGGGGAGTGTCATAGGACCGTTGCTATTCACAATATACATAAATGACCTTGTGGATGACATCGGAAGTTCACTGTGGCATTTTGCGTATGATGCTGTAGTATATCGAGAGGTTGTAACAATGAGAATTTGTACCGAAATGCAGGAGGGTCTGCAACGAATTGACGCATGGTGCAGGGAATGGCAATTGAGTCTCAATGTAGACAAGTGTAATGTGCTGCGAATACACAGAAAGAAAGATCCTTTATCATTTAGCTGCATTATAGGATGTCAGTAACTTGAAGCAATTAATTCCATAAATTATCTGGGAGTAGGCATTAGGAGTGATTTAAAATGGAATGAACATATGAAGTTAATCGTCGGTAAAGCAGATAACAGACTGAGTTTCATTTGAAGTATCGTAACGAAATGCACTCCAAAAGCAAAGGAAGTATTTTACAGTACGCTTGTTCGCCCACTGCTTGAATATTGCTCACTGGTGTGGGATCCGTACCAGATAGGGTTGATAGAAGAGATAGAGAAGATCCAACGGAGAGCAGCGCGCTTCGTTAGAGGATCATTTAGTAATCGCGAAAGCGTTACGGAAATGACAGATAAACTCCAGTGGAAGACTTGCAGGAGAGACGCTCAGTAGCTCGGTACGGGCTTTTGTTAAAGCTTCGAGAACATACCTTCACCGGGGAGTCAAGGAATATATTGCTCCTTCCTACGTATATCTCGCGAAGAGACCATGAAGATAAAATCAGAGAGATTAGAGCCCACATAGAGGCATACCGACAATCTTCCTTTTTGCGAAGAATACGAGACTGGAATAGAAGGGAGAACCGATAGAGGTACTCTAAGTACCCTGCGCCACACACCGTCAGGTGGCTTGCGGAGTATGGATGTAGATGTAGATGTAGTAAGTTCTATAGTCACTCGGCGCTGTAAATGCAGTCAAAAAGTAGGTTCAGTTATGCCACATATTTTCATACAGACTCACATGTCAAAGTCTGTAGTGTTCTTCTTGTTGACGTAGAATCATGATATTCGGCTGGATATGTAGTTTCAAGATATAGGTGAAGGAAAAACAGCGAAAACTGTTAATCAATAATCATATGACACTACTTTTTATGTCATTTGTTATATGTCTGTCTGTAACACTTTCAAGCTCTTTTTTCTCAAGAAGGGGCAGACGTACTCATGCCTGTATCGATACCGATAAGAGGCTAAAATTGTCGATATTCGTGATTCTCAGGATAGATAAACTAGATACATAAGTAAGGTTGTACGGGACCCTTGGTGTGCTAGTCGTACTCCCACTTAACAGACTTTTCGTAATCTATATTACACGCTTTACTTACTAATAGATGAGTACCTGTGGTAACCTAGGTACATATTTTTTCCAGTCCTCTATTAGTCCATCTTCTCCTCCCCCTCCCCCGCCCCTACCTCCTTTTTACGCCCTATAAGTCCATCTGCCCCCCCCTCTATCCTTCTGTGTCTTTGCCCTCTGTCGATCCCCTATTTCTCTTTCTAAATCCATCTATTCGCCCCCATCTCCTCTTCACACCTCTATGTCCATCTCCTCCTTCCCTTCTCTCTCTCCATATCCGTTATCCACTCTCTCTGTCCACATCTCCCTCCTGCCTCTGTCAGTCTGCATTCTCCTCTTAACTTTATCTATCTCCTCCTCTCCCGGTTCTCTGCCCATCTCCTCCTTTCCATTTTTCCAACCACCTCTCTCATTCCATCTCCTCTCACCCTATAAGTGTTCCACTCCTGCACCCACTTCTGTCTCCACGTTATCACCCCTACCCAAATAGGAGGTTGCTGGTTCATCCCTCCACAGTATTTATTTTAAGATAATAAACAGCATGTAAAGAAATATTAAGGAACCACTAGCATTAAAGGAATTTAGTCTCTATCGGTTTCGGACAGTTAGTGCCATTCTTTGAAGGTTATGCCTCTCACATTAGTTTCGACTGCCAACAAAAATAGAAACTGGTACAGAAACTAACTTCCTTTTATGCCACTAGTTGCTTATTGTTACATTGGATACAACTTTAATTGCTCGGGGTGAATAAAATACTAAACACTATGTGTCCCCAATTTGGTTGAAATCGATCCAGAAGTTTAGAAGTAGCGTTATACTCATGGCTTTACCCACGTATGCAGATGTCACATATATTTCACATACGTTTGACGTATTTCACACGTATTTGTTCAAATAGCTCATCTGCATATGTAGCGAGTTTCTCCATGCAGTTTCGTTCTGACACAGCACATAATTTATGAATTCATATCTTCTGAAAGTGCATGGCGTACGGTAATATAATGTTTGTAGGTACAGTCATCAGTATTTGTGGATACCATCTGCAAATTGTGTCGGGAATACAGTTAGTAGTAAAGACGCAAATTAAAACGAATTGCCTGATGCGACCGTTTTAGTGCGTCAACAGCGAAAACGTAGTATGCAATAAACATTTTTTCCTTTCATGATTTTAGGGTCATCAGCGAGAGATAGTTTGTTGCAACTCACTAGGTACTTTCATTCTCAAACAGCGGATGAATGCAGTGTGGGTATTCACATGTCATGGGCTACATTACCTTTCATAGGTCGGTTGTTCTTACGCCCACAGCGATTTCTTCCAGACAGTAAGTGACATGTGTACCACGTTTGGTTTAGGGGGAGACGAAGAACATAGTACATACACACATACATTTTTACAATATGTTTGGATTTGGCACCAGACTATTACATTCGTTTAGTCTACGCTTCGCCACATAGATTTTAATGCTTAACGGTACATGTGTCTCCCTCTGTTTTATTAGTTTTGTTCTTCATCCATGCCATGAACACTAATATTATAAATTTATGCATCTCTGATCAAGCTACGATCGGTTAACCTAATTTGTAAGCATTATCGCTGCACTTGTATGAGAACGAATTTCAGCTGATATAGTCGTCGGTTTATGATATCAATTTGCTGTCACAATGCACAGTCAGTGCGATGGACCGTGAATTTGTGCATCTGGTGATTAATAGTAAAATGTATAAGAAAATGTACGCATGTATAACTGACAGGTATTCATGTTAGGATTGTGTATATCTTTAAAGTGTTATATATGTACACTATAATTCTTTAATGTATTTACATAACAGTGTACCTCATCGGTCCAAAAGGCATCTACGATGGACAAACAAAAAATATAGTTGAGTTGGTGGTGATAACGTTTCAGGTGTTCTAAGGATCTTCCCCCTTCCCCATCACCACTTTTGAGTGCAGCACACAGAACGTTTTATTTGTATAATGCACTACTGAATTCAAAGAAGTTCTGGTTTAGCACTAGTTTTAGCAGGTCAGTGATCTCTTGTATATCAGTAAGGGGTAATTCTCTATATTGTAGCAAGGTGGTTCCTATAAAATCAACTCTATATTGTATTGGAATATTGGTGTAGAAATTCGTGATGTCAAATGATTCGAATTTTCCATTCTTTGGAGTTACTACGTCTTTTATGTTGTTTCTTAAACTTCTTAGTTTTTTGTTGTAAATGATGTGTATAATATTATTTCGGCAGTATGTCCAGTTTTGTACTAATATGGTAGGGTCGAAGAGGAAAATTAGTTTCCTTTCACATCACCAATATCTACGTTAATATTCCAATAGAAGAAACATTAAAGGGTGATCTCTTTTGTGTATCTTTCTGAACAGAAACTTTTATTGAGAAACGGTATGGATACTTGCAAGAGATGAAAGTAAAATTAGCTTCTGCAGCCAACCACAGGACGGCACACTAGAATACCACTCTCTTATTTAATTAAGGCTGCTTACATTAACACTCAAATAAATATACAGCGCGTTCAGACACAGTCTGAAAAGCAGGGTAGGTTGTGCCGAGAAAGAATTATTAATAAAAAAAAATACGATACGTTGCACCGTTTCCGAGTTAATTATCATTGGAGCTACCAAATCACGCCATTGAGCTCACAGATTCAAGCGGCCTGCCAGATTCAATTAATGTCAGTTGTAATTGTTGAATGTGAGGTACGCCAGTTATGTAAAACACCGTTTTTTTTCAGTACCCAAACATGTTTCGGCACCACTGTGCCATCATCAGTCGGTTTTCGTTTTTATTTATTCTTTACATTTGGTGTGCATGAATTTTCTGGATCACTTGTGTGTTAATTACAATAGGTAGCTTGTTTTGCATAACTGGCGCACCTCACATCCAACAATTTTAACTGCAAACACGGCCAATACAAGGAGCTGCAAATCAAAATTATCAAATGTCAGTTGTTTCCATAGCATAGATTATAACGCACGAGAATGCTCAGCCTTTGGTATGGGTTCGATCCTTACTACCGTCCAAGTCCAATTTTTGTATCTCTTTCTTGTTCGGTTATAGGAATCCAAACTAAGTACACGTTTGATGATACTGCCTCCGACTGACCGATTGAATTTGCACGGATAACGGCCTGATTGTCTAAATTCAATGATAATTAACTCGGAAACGACGCAAAATATCTATGTTTTAACAATTATTACTCAGCACAGCCTACACTGCAATTTATTTACAAGCTTTTCAGACTGTTGTTACTAAGCTATATATTTATTTGAGTGCTGATGTAATTTCACCCATGGTCTAGGGATACGTTTTCTGTTAGTAATCAATATGTCCTCGGTCCCGGGTAGGAACCACTCCACCGCTTAAATTTTGAGTAAAAGTCGTTAGCACTGGCGGCCGAAGACTTCCAGCATAAGAAGTCACCCTCATGCTGCCAACTGTCAAAGAGTGTGAAGGAGCGAACAGGGGTGCAGGGCACTCCCTTGTCGTTGGGTTGGGAAACTGCCCCTGTAGGTGGAAGAATCAGAAATGATCAACGGCATGAGGATGCAAAAGACAAAATTATCAAATGTCAGTTGTTTCCATAGCATAGATTATAACGCACGAGAATGCTCAGCCTTTGGTATGGGTTCGATCCTTACTACCGTCCAAGTCCAATTTTTGTATCTCTTTCTTGTTCGGTTATAGGAATCCAAACTAAGTACACGTTTGATGATACTGCCTCCGACTGACCGATTGAATTTGCACGGATAACGGCCTGATTGTCTAAATTCAATGATAATTAACTCGGAAACGACGCAAAATATCTATGTTTTAACAATTATTACTCAGCACAGCCTACACTGCAATTTATTTACAAGCTTTTCAGACTGTTGTTACTAAGCTATATATTTATTTGAGTGCTGATGTAATTTCACCCATGGTCTAGGGATACGTTTTCTGTTAGTAATCAATATGTCCTCGGTCCCGGGTAGGAACCACTCCACCGCTTAAATTTTGAGTAAAAGTCGTTAGCACTGGCGGCCGAAGACTTCCAGCATAAGAAGTCACCCTCATGCTGCCAACTGTCAAAGAGTGTGAAGGAGCGAACAGGGGTGCAGGGCACTCCCTTGTCGTTGGGTTGGGAAACTGCCCCTGTAGGTGGAAGAATCAGAAATGATCAACGGCATGAGGATGCAAAAGACAATGGAAATCACTTTATTAAAGGTACATAATGTGTATCCACAGCACATGTGTTCCTGAGCAGTCCTCCGTTCGGATCTCCGGAAGGAGACTGCCAAGGTGAAGATGACCGTGAGAAAAATATTGAATAACCAACGAAAGGATAACGTTCTGCGAATCGCGGCGTGGAATGTCAGAAGGGGGAATGTGTTAGGAAAGCCAGAAAATCTGGAAAGGGAAATGCAAAGGTTCAACCTAGATGTAGTTGGGGTCAGTGAAGAGAAATGGAAGAAGACAAGGATTTATGATCAGATAAGTACAGGGTAATATCAACAGAAGCGGAAAGTGGTGTAACGGGAGTACGATTAGTAATGAATAGAAAGGTAGGTCTGGAAATAAATTACTGCGAAGAGTTTAATGATAGGGTTGTTCTCATCGTAATCGACATCAGACCATCACCGACGATAATAGTTCAGTTATATATGCCGGCGTTCTAAACTCAAGATGAAGAGGTAGAGAAAGGATATGAAGATAATCAATGGGTAATTTAGTACGTAAAGGAAGGTATGTAATAATGACAGGGACTGGAATGCGGTTGTACGAGGTGGAGTAGAAGAAGGAGTCACGTGAGACTATGGGCTTTGTTCTAGGAATTACAGAGAATAAGGAACAATTGAGTCCTTCAGTAAAATTCATCTAGTAATAGCGAATACTCTGTTCAAGAGTCACAAGAAGAGGAGGTATACTCTTAAACGGCCAGGAGAGACCGAAAGATTTCAGTTAGATTACATCATGGACAAACAGACATCTCAAAATCATATACTGGGTTGTAAGGAGTACGCAGGAGCAGATATAGACTCAGATCAACTTATTAGTGATGAATAATAAGCAGAAGATTAAGACATTAGTCAGGAAGAATCAGTAAGCACGGAAGTGGTACAAAAAAATACTAAGGAACGAACAGATACACTTGCAGTTCTCTAAGGCTATAGGCACTGCAGTAAGGAACAGCTCAGTAATCAGTTGAAGAAGACTGGACATCTCTAAATAGGGCAGTCACAGAAGCACGAGAGAAAAAAAATAGGTGCAAAGAAGGTGTAAGGGACCTGTGATCCCACGAACATAGATGCTAGTATCTGACGCCCAGGTCGATAGTAGACAGGAGTCGATTGCCAAGCGCTGCAGAAGGCAGTGAGACGAGTGTTGAGTGCGGAGTAGTACTACGGAGTGTCGAGTGACAAGTAGTGCGGGAGAGACAGGCAGGAATGGTGGTCGAGTGAGTTGTAAACGGTAAAATTCACCGGAGTATGACGAGTGAGCACGTCCCTCTGATCGTCGTGGGGTTGACTCTCACTAATACCGATTCGCGAGTGATATGAAACGGAGAGTGGCTAGTGCCGAATTACGTGTTTAGCGTCAACCGCGTCGGCCACCAACAATCATGGATTGCAGTGAGGGTTGTTGTGAAAGGTAACCATCAGCATTGCGTGTGACGAAGTACTGAAAAATGAACAATCAATAAAAAGATATAACTGTGATTAGACGTGTAAGGCGAAGGTAGCAACTGCCTCAGCATTTGTGTGTTAGTAGGAAAGATATATATCAGTTTGTACATGGCAACCTTTGTGGTCCTTAATAATAGACAAACTTTCTATAATATCCACTATTTAGTCTCAGAACAGCCGCATACGGTTGTTATACCCCCGAAACCACGGCAGAAAAACCGATATCCTTTCATCCAGTAAGCACACGGTATTGTAATCATAATAATTAACTATTTGGCGGCTTCGATAAATTATATAAAATCCAGTAAAGGAATTAAACGGGGATGTTTCAAAGGTAACTGCAAAGAAACCATTGCTAACAGAAGAGATACATCAGTTGATCGATGAAAGAAGAAAGTGCAAAAATGCTCAGGGAAATTCAGGAATAAAGAAATAAAAGTCACTGAGGAATGAAATAAATGGGAAGTGCAAGAAAACTAAGACGAAATGAGCGCAAGAAAAATGTGAAAAAATTGAAAGCTAAATAGTTGTTGGGAGGACTGACTCACCATTTAGAAAAGTCAAAACTGGTCTCGGTGACAATAAAAGCAAGAGTGGTAACGTTAAGAGGGCAACGGGAATTCCACTGATCAGTAGAGAGCACAGAGCGGATAGGTGGAAAGCGTACTCTATAGGCCTCTATGAGGGATGGACTTGGCTCATGAAGACACAAGGTCAAATCAGGCAGTGGGAGTGGATCACACTCCATCAGAATTCTGATATCATTGGGTGAAATTAGAAGAAAACGTTTATTCACACTGGTGTGTGGCATGTTCGAGTCTGCCGATGTACCTTCTGGCTTTCGGAAAAATATCATCCATACAACTCCGAACACTGCAAGGGCTGAAGAGTGGGAGAATTATTCCACAACCAGCTGAACGGTTCATCCATCAAAGTTACTTACAAGAATAATGTACAGAAGAATGAAAAAGAATATTTAGTACGTATTGGATGGCGATCAGCTTGGCTGTAGGAGAGGTAACGGCAACAGAGGGGCAGTTCTGACGTTGCCGTTGATAACGAAAGCAAGACAAAAGAAAAATCAAGCCACGTTTGTAGGATTTGCCGACCTGGAGAATTATTTCCATGGTGTCAAATGGTGCAAGATGTTCGTAATTGTGAGGAATATACGCATAAGCTATAAAGCAACACATACAAGGGCCAAGAGGGAATAAATGGCTTGGAAGACGAAGAACGAATCGCTTGAATTAAGAAGTTTGTAAGAGAGGGATGTTGTCTTTTGTCTCTACTGCTCAATCTACACATTTAAGAGGCAATGATGGAAGTAAAAGAAACAGTCAAAGGAGTGATTAAAATTCAGGGTGAAAGGATATCAATGATACGATTCGCTGATGAAATTGCTATCCTCAATGAGAGTGAAGAATAATTACAGGACCTGCTGAATGGAATGTATCATCTAATGGTTGCAGAATACGGATTGAGAGTAAATCTAAAAGAGATCAAAGAAATGAGGTGTAGCAGAAATGGAAATAGCGAGGTAGTTCAAGATTGGTGAAGTTAAAGGATTCTGCTACTCAGGCAGCAAAATAACCCGTGACAGAAGGAACAAGGAGGACATTAGAAGCAGACTAGCACTGGAAAAAAGGGCCTGCCTTGCCAAGAGAAGTTTAGTTGCATCAAACATATTCCTTAATTTGAGGAAGAAACTTTTGATAAGGTACCTTTGGAGCACAGCATGGTATGGCAGTGAGACATGGATTGTGGTAAAACCGAAACAGAAGAGAATCGAAAAATTTGAGGTGTGGTGCTACAGACGACTGTTGAAAATTAAGTGGGTTGATTAGGTAAGGAATGAGGTTCTGCGCTGAGTCGTTGAGAAAAGGAAAGTATGGAAAACTCTTATAAGAAGAACGGATAGGATAATACATCTGTTAAGGCGTAAGGGAATGCTCCCATGGTACTAGAGGGAGCTGCTAAGGGAAGAAACAGTAGATTAAGACATATATTGGAGTACATTCAGCAAATAAAAGTAAACGAAGGTTGCAAGTGCTACTCTGAGATGAAGAGGTTGGCACAGGAATTCGTGACGAGTCGCATCAAACCATTCGAATCACTGATGTTTCAAAAAAAAAAAATACTGTCAGCTCCCTACTTCTGTGCCTATGGCCACGGACACATATTTAAAATTACTATTGTGACATTCTCTTGGGCCAATTTTATATGTGGGGCAACGTCGATTTCAGTTTTGTTTTCGTTGTGTCAGAGATGTTTTTATGTTGTATTTCTTTTGCTATGATCTGCCTTCAAGGACTGTATTGGGCTCCAAAATAAGTTGTTTTGTTATATTTTCTTTGTAAAATCATTTGACAGCCTCTATCGCATAATATATTCCTTTATATAAGTCAAACGATCTCTACAGACTTCGCTGTCGTCTTCAGGTCTTAAAAACTTCCTGTTATGAAATACATTCATTTTACACTGAACCTTACTTGGCATATTGTGGATGAGGTTCAGGTTAAAGTGAACATGTTTTACAACAAAAATATTTTAAGGTCTGATGATGAAAGCGAAATATGTTGAATCCGGTTGTCTGAAGTAAAGAAATACACTGAAAAGAAAAAGAAACCTATGAACATGCCTAATATAGTGTAGTGTACCAGTAAGCACTCAGAACTGCGCAACACGACGTAGCATAGACTTATCTAATGTCTGAATTAGTGCTGGAGGGAACTGACACCATGAACCCTGTAGAGCCATCCATAAATCCGTAAGAGTACGAGGGGTGGAGATCTCTTCTGAACTGCACGTTGCAAGGCACCCCAGCTATGCTAAATAATGTCCATAAGTGGGGAGTCTGGTAGCCAGAGGAAGTGTTTAAACTGAGAAGAGTGTTCCTGGAGCAACTCTGTAGCAATTCTGGGCTTTTGGGTTGTTGCGTTGTCCTGGAATTGCCCAAGTCCGTCGGAATGCACAATAGACATGAATGACTGCACATGATCAGGACAGGATGTTTGCGTATGTGTCACCGGTCAGAGCAGTATCTAGATGTATTAGAGGTTCCTTGTCGCTCTAACTGCACACGTGCCACACCGTTACAGAGCGTAGTCATTTGCGTTGGTAGACATTTACTAATGGTTCATTCATCCTTACTTGTTTTTGAAATCGTATTTAGTGAGGTTTGATTAGATTGTGATTATTATAAATGGCATTCTCTCGTAGTTGAATGAAACTGCATCCTAGTCTGTTTCGAACATCAGTGATCATTTTAAATTGTCTAGTTGAAAACTCAGTGCCTGGATGCAGATGACTTTGTATTCAGAGCAGCCATAGCCTGGACATATCATTTTGAAAAGAGAGTCTCAGCTATAAGTATTTATAAGCACGATCTGTTTGGCGGCATTTTAGCTGCTTCATCTGGTGCAATAAAATCGTCATATTCTGATCAGGAAAGAGGATGAGATGACCCAGCGTTCATAGTCCGACATGTAGCAAAAAACTACTGACTGTGAATGGTGGGTCATCTCATTTTCTTTTTTGATCAGAAAATGATTTTATTGCTCCTGTTGATGTAGCTAAGATACTTCCAAACCCGTCTTGCGTTAAAGTAAAGTACTTACAGCTTAAGTGGATTTTTCTTCAGAACTCAGTTGAAAAAAAAATTATTGGATACGAAGAATATTCACTAGCGATATTCCCTAGTAAATTAACTACACACCATCCCAATCAAAGTCTTATCCACCACCAGAGCAAATTTCGGAGGTACGATCTAAGTGGAAAACCACATACATTGGTGAACTGGGACCAATTATCTCAGACATGCCAGAAATATAAACAAATGGCGAAGTCACTAACACTACCGGTTAGGTTACATTCGATAAAAAACGGAGTGGTCAAAGGTCACGGGCTGTCCCATTTGTAGAGGGGCTATTCAAGACGGACGAATGCTGCGGCTAGAGTCGTTCTCTGGCGAGAGAGTAGACACAGTAACTGAATAGTCGCTTATGACAGATTTGTAGCGAACATGGCATTACGTCGAGAGTTAACCCAATTTGGAGAAGTATATTCGGCGAGGGACCCATGGATCATAGCATATCGGAAATTACACAAGTAGACAGAAGTGGCGTGGGTAATGAATTCACACTCGTAAATCGCCGCAAAATAAAACCTAGGTGTTTGAGAAATGCAAGAATGTTCCGCACTGCACGATTATTTTTCTATGTCCATAGAAAAATGTGATCAAACTGTGTCCTTTGTGTTTATGAAATGCTTGATTTTATGTACGTTTCAGATAGGAAAAAGACAGAGTGAGTGTATAAATGCACAAGAATATTCCTCAGGTACTAAATCACGTTAATGTGACTCCAGATATATTTTCACGAAAGACAGAGTCTCATTTCCCTCCGCGTTTTGGACAGGCCACAGATAATCCACGGGCAGCTGATAATAAAAGTAGGGAAGAAAGAATAAATTAAATTACCTCTTAGCAACGGTCGTTGCGGAAGTGTTTTATCTCAGGAGGGAATAACGCGTCGGAATAATGAAATTGCTACCACGAGGAAGCCTCCAGATGCAATCCAGCCCGAAGCTTTAATCACCGAATAAATTGAGTCTGGGGATAAACAGAATCACTCTAAAGGTAAAGCAAAAGTCCGAGTGATTCTCTCTGTTTAATGACGCCGACGCTTCGCCACATTATCACTGTTTAACAAAGTGCGGGCCGAATAACGTTGAGTAATGAACTCAGTCGTTCTGTTTTGTACGAGATGGAAAAAAAAAAAATCAAAAACTGGGTACAAAGAGAGGATCCAGTTCGGAGATTCTGATAGTGTACTGACATGTTACAGGAGTCAAAATACGTATTCAAAGACGACTGTTAGAAACAAAGTAGTTCATAATATTACTTTTACTTTTTCTAATGATTATTGGTTTCCGTACCAAGTATCACCATAAGGCCACCCCAAGATCATAAATACAGCAGTGCATTGCTAAAATATTCGTCAGGACACTTTCACATACTTTTTCTTTCTGAGAGTTAACGTGTGGTGAAAAGCGCAACCTTAAATTATAGGCAGAGCCTAGCCCCTGTGGGCAGCCATCGAGCTTGTTTACTCAAGTAAGTGCTTCGTATATTGCAATAAAATTTAAAATATTTTAAAGTGACGACATTGGCGGTAAGAAGTGATATTACTCTAAATATAAAAATACAAATTGTATTGAGGTATGCGTCGTTCTTTCGAAAACTTCCGATTAGTAGTATGTATACTTGTAGTGACTCATCTTTACACTGTGACTGACGCCACTCTAGTGAGAGAACCTGAGGTTTAAGCCCAGAGTTGTCACTATCTTGCGGACACTGGAGCAGATGAGATCTGCTTAGAGTGCTAAATTCCTTGTCTGTTGCCGGCCGTGGTGGCCGAGCGGTTCTAGGCGCTACAGTCTGGATCCGCGCGACCGCTTCGGTCGCAGGTTCGAATCCTGCCTCGGGCATGGGTGTGTGTGATGTCCCTAGGTTAGTTAGGTTTAAGTACTTCTAAGTTCTAGGGGACTGATGACCTCAGAAGTTAAGTCCCATAGTGCTCAGAGCCATTTGAACCATTTTTCCTTGACTGTTCTGATTCTCTGATTGCCGTTCACTCTGTCCCACGCTTGTGCCCAGCAGATAACGTACTCCTGAGTATCCGTGACTCCCTTCTCCAACTACAACGGTTAGGGAAGGAGGTGTGGTTCTGCTGAGTAGCAGGTTACATGGTACTGCAGGGATGGAGTGTGTGGATGTGGCGAAGAAGGAGGCGTGTAACAAGTTTATTTGTAAAAGGTCAGACTGTCACATATTCCTGTGCCACTGCCTTAGCTCTACTGTCATTTTACTTCTGTTTTCAATGCACGTGTCGCCCTTTTCTCTAGGTCGCCTTTGTTTTACAGCGTATGGAGCGATTGCGTGGATCCACGCGAGTGAGTGAGTGAGAGAATGGGTGAGTGTGACATCCTTTTGGCATTTCCACCCACATTTCTTTCTTTTAATATTAGTAAGGGTGTTGATAACCTCACCGCTGAACACTTCTACACCCTGTTCCACGTAAAAAAAAAGTAGTTGCAACCTTACAGGCAATGAAATATTAAGTCCACTATCATGATTATAACTTAAATGAAGTCTACGCCAAACACCATGTAGAACAATATATGGCAGTTTGTTATACCAATAGCTGGAAAATAGCCTTGTGCGTGCAGTATTTTCAGAGATGTACGAAAACATAATAGAAAACACTTAATTCAAAACCTACATAAATCCGCAACGTCCTGATCAATTTATAAGTAGCAGCTGACAGCGAAGGTTCTCAATGAAATATTCACACCTCGAGTAATAGAGAAAAACTATTTTCTGTAAAATACTTTGTTTTTATGCAAAAACTCTTATTTTATTGCTGTAGTTTTGTATGTAGTACTATAAAAGTAGTCTGCCACCCCTTTGAATGCGAATGCAATGTTTCGACTTCTGAAATATACTAAACAGTTACAGCAATGGATAGTTTTATGCAGTAATTGATTGTCAACATTCTTCGGTCAGCATTTCAGTTTATTGCATCACTGAAGTTAAACGTTTCTCCTTACGGTCTGCCAAATGACTTTCTCGAAGACTTCTGAAAGCATGTCTGAAAGCAGGTTCGGTTAAGGAAACTCACGAAGTTTTTGGGGACAATTAACTGGACAGAGGTCTACAGCAAAGAGAGCAATACAGTGTCCGTATATAAATTTGCGCACCTACGGATCTGTTCAAAACGTAAAACGACAAATAATTCCTTCAGACCGTACATCAGCAGTTATTGCAGACATTTGCCAAAGAAGCCTATAGATGACTACACGTAAATTGGCCCAACAGGTGCATATCAGTTGGAGGAGTTGCGCGCGCATATTGAAAACGCCTTAATTTGAAGCTATATCGTGTGACGGTTGTGCAGCAATTACAGAAGAATGATAGTCAGAAACGTGTAAATTAACGCACGGGACTCTTGAATACACATCAACGGTGATTTGTTAGACACTTCCATTACATAATGGGTGATGAAGCATGGTTTCATTTTTCCAGTCATGTGAATTCACAGAACGCGAGATACGGCGCAGCGTGTCAGCAACCACTCCATGATGTAAAACAGTCGGCGTTTGGTGTGGTGTAACAGGAACGCGCGTCATTGGACCGATATTTTTTGACGTAACCTTCAAGATGGTTGCATCTATGGGAATTTTTGATACATTTTGTGCTCAACCCACTAAATATGAAAGACAATACTGTTTCTTCCAGCAAGACGGGGCAGCATGCCACACGTTTAAGGTATCCCTGGAAAGAGTCCAAGATGTGTTCACTGAGGAACGAACTGTAAGAAAACATTTATGGTCGCCACTTTCGGCCGGGTCTAACAACACGTGATTTTTTTTCCTGTAGGAACACTTGAAGAGCAAGGTCTATGAAACAAATCCACGCACAATACAGGAACTCTACACTACTGGCCATTAAAATTGCTACACCAAGAAGAAATGCAGATGATAAACGGGTATTCATTGGACATATATATTATACTAGAATTTGCATGTGATTACATTTTCACGCAATTTTTTGCATAGATCCTGAGAAAGCAGTACCCAGAACAAACACCTCTGGCCGTAATAACGACCTTGATACTCCTTGGCATTGAATCAAACAGAGCTTGGATGGCGTGTACAGGTACAGCTCCGCAAGCAGCTTGAACACGATACCACAGTTTATCAAGAATAGTGACTGGCGTATTGTGACGAGCCAGTTGCTGAGCCACCATTGATTACACGTTTTCAATTGGTGGGAGATCTGGAGAAAGTGCTGGCCATGGCAGCAGTCGAACATTTTCTGTATCCTGGAAGACCCGTACAGGACCTGCAACACGCGGTCGTGCAATATCCTGCTGAAATGGAGGGTTTCACAGGGATCGAATGAAGGGTAGAGCCACGGGTCGTAACACATCTGAAATGTAACGTCCAGTGTTGAAAGCGCCGTCAATGCGAACAAGAGGTGACCGAGACGTGTAACCAATTACACCCAATTCAATCACGCCGGATGATACGCCAGTATGGCGATGACGAATACACGCTTCTAATGTGCGTTCATCGAGACGTCGCCAAACATGGATGCGACCATCATGATGCTGTAAACAGAACCTGGATTCATCCGAAAAAATGACGTTTTGCCATTCGTGCACAGAGGTTCGTCGTTGAGTACACCATCGAAGGCGCTCCTGTCTGTGATGCTGCGTCAAGGGTAACCGCAGCCATGGTCTCCGAGCTGTTAGTCCATGCTGCTGCAAACGTCGTCGAACTGTTGGTGCAGATGGTTGTTGTCTTGCAAACGTCTCCGCCTGTTGTCTCAAGGATCGAGACGTGGCTGCACGATCCGTTACAGCCATGCGGATAAGATGTCTGTCATCTCCACTGCTAGTGATACGAGGCCGTTGGGATCCAGCACGTTTCACCAGGCAACGCCGGTCAACTGCTGTTTGTGTATGAGACATCGGTTGGAAACTTTCCTCATGTCAGCACGTTGCAGGTGTCGCCACCGGCGCCAACCTTGTGTGAATGCTCTGAAAAGCTTATCATTTGCGTATCACAGCATCTTCTTCCTGTTGGTTAAATTGAGCGTCTGTAGCACGTCATCTTCGTGGTGTAGCAATTTTAATGGTCAGTAGTGTAACATCAGCCGTGAAGTTGCCGCGTCAATACCCGAAATTTATGCCAGGTGTATCTGAATATGATTAGACATGCACAGTTGTATGCTAATGTTACACTGTATTCTTCATTGTAAATAAAAGGTAAGTCCACTTCAACTCTTGTTTTCTGTAATTTCTCTGCATTTCCGTTATACTTACATAGGCTCCTTTTATCTGAGCCACCTTCTATAATAGCTGTCTCATGAGGTCCATTTCAGCTCTTGGTTTTCTGTAGTATCTGCATTTCTGTTATACTTCCATAGGCTACTTTTATCTGAGACACCTTCTATAATAGCTGTTTCATGAGGTTCCCTACTTGAGTAAATGAAATAATATTTGTGGTATGTACATAACACGTTAATATTTTCCACTGGAAGTACGTGTATGCACGAATTTTGTGCCGTCGTAAGACATCAGTGAGCCGCCGCTGTTCAGAACCCGCGCTGGCAGCGCTGCTGCCACTCCCGAAGAGACTTCTTGGGGGCGCTGCTGGAAAGAGCGCCAGGCGACACCAGCTAACGAAGCTGCACAGAGAGTACGGCGTTGGCGCCTGAACACGAAACGTCAACTAGGCACCTGGGGACAGCGCCCGAGGTGCGGGCCGTATGGGTTGAAACACGGACAGTAGAATACACGTTAGGGAACATGTGGCGCATGTGCAGTAGCAAGCGGTGCCGCTGACGTCAGAGTGGACCCCACCAGCGCTCAGCAGCCCACAATTGCCATAACGTATTATATTGTAATTGTGAAACTAAGGTTGCTTACGGCACTGTGAATTTTTATTAACAACTAGCGTAATCATCAGTGTACTGTCGGAGTTTTATAGAGTAACTTTTTAAGTGAAAAGTAATGGTTTGCTGGTCTATCATCTGTGGTACCAACCCTAGCAGACAAGTAAGTAAGTTAGGAATTAGATTCACATATCGCCTCAAAACAATGAGACAAAACAAAAATGGATAAATGGTAGTCAACGTGCAGATTCGTTTTCAGTTGAAAATGGTTGTGTCTGCTCAATATATTTTACTGATTTTGGTTATGTAAGGGATTTGGAAAGTGTACTGTTCTATATTCCTCCGAAATTCAAGTTAAGGAGTAATGCTGTTACAACTATTATACTACCATCCTCCGCTGCTGATTTAGGGCGCTGTAATGGTCCTAATAATGAGAGAAATTTTCTGGCACAAAAACGAAGCTACCGTGAAGAAATTACTACTAGACAAAAAGCTAACTGTGAAAGGAAACAGTACTGTGAATGCTACAGTACGTTATTAAACCTACAATTATGAATTATGTATACAGAAATAAAAGACATTAGGAAAAATGATACAGATTAACACGATCACCTCTCTCGATGTAGCACTGGGTTAATCAAATTAAAACATGTTCGAAAGGCGATTCAGGGCTATTTTTATGACTGTCAACAAATCGTTACCAAAGGAAGTTGTACTAATTGGTCATCTGAAGATGTTACGAAGAATGCGATTTTACGTTTCCTCTCTTATAAAGCGTTGTGTTTTGTCACGGACGTAGGCTCAGGCAATTTAGCGTTTCACATGTTTCATTGAATTAAGCCTTAGTGTTCGGAAAACTCGAAGTTATTAATAAAATGAAAAGAAATTGAGACATAGGTTTCCAGAATAGGAAAATAATATCTGTTAATACAGTTAAACTGTTTAAAATGACATTATGGGGTGTTTCTCCTTATTGCGCGTCTATGTGGTCCAAGACTGATGAGTGTCTTCCTTCAGAAAAAAAAGTTGTGCACTCGAATACGACGAAAGAGCTTGAAACCATCTGGAGGCTTTACACCAGCATGTCACCGCCCATAGAAGAAAAGGCTAACTAACATATAACTTAATAATAATAACTGTAATAATAATTATTGTAATAGATACTGGGCATAAGATAATAGATAGCGGGCATAAGTGCAGGTATTTCTATTGGTGACTAAGTGAAAAAATCGAAAAAGAAACAATTGTCGGAAGGACGGACTCAGCATACTGCTAAGTAAAACAACTTTCCGTGCAAGTGAAAGCAAGGTTGGTAACATCAAAAGTGAAGTGAGAATTGCACCGTTAAATGCTGAGGAGAGAGCGGATACGTAGAAAGAGTACATTGAAATCCTGTATGAGTTGGAAGACTTGTCCGATGACGTGAGAGAACAAGAAACAGGAGTCGATATAGAAGGTACAGGGGTACAGTATTGGAATGAAAATTTAAAACAGCTTTTGAAGACTTGAGAACAAATAAGGCAGAAGGGATAGATAACATTCCATCAAAATTTCTAAACCCATTGGTGGAAGTGGCAAAAACGACTGTTCGCATTGATGCGTTGAATGTGTGACTCTGGCGGTGTACCATCTGGCTTTCAAAAAAAATACCGTCCACACAGTTCCTAAGATTTCAAGAGCTGACAAGTGTGAGAATTATCGCACAGTCAGCTTAACAGCTCGTGCACCGAAACTGCTGAGAAGAGTAGTATACAAGAATGTAAAAGAAAATTGTGGACGTGTTAGCCGACAATCAGTTTGGTTTTAGGAAAGGTAAAAGAACCAGAAATGAAATTTTCAAGTTGCGGCTGATAACGAAAGCAAGACTAAAGAAAAATCAAGAGACGTTCTTAGGAGAATGCGTTCTCGAAAATGTTCGAAATTGTGAGAAAAAAGGACTATGCCTTACGGTAAGACGGATCATGTACTATATGTACAAGAAACAATGGGAATAATAAGACTGTAAGATCATGAACGAAGTGCTGGGATTAAAATGTGTGTAAGACAGGGACGTAGTGTTTCGCCTTTACTGTTCAGTTTATGCATCGAAGAAGTAACGACGAAAATAAAAGAAAGGTTGAAGAACGGAATTAACATTAACGGTGTAAAGATGTCAACGATAAGATTCGTTCATAACATTATTATTATTGTTGAAAGTGAACAAGAATTATAGGCTGGGCTGAATCGACTGAACAATCTAATGAGTATAGAATGTAGATTGACAGTAAATCGAACACCGACGAAAATAATGAGAAGTATCAGAAATGAGAACAGCGAGAAACGTATCACAAGTTATGGTCATGAAGTACGAGTACATGAAGTTAAGGAATCCTGCTACTTACAAGGGAATGGTCAGACTTGTCATGTCGAAACCTGTGTTGCTTTTTTTACCACTGTGAGTTAACATTGCAAGAAATCTGTATGCAGAATTTTAGCTGCTGACATGAACTGGAAGTCTGTAAACAATTTGATGAAGTAAGACATTATTGTCACATGGTTTCCGCGCTTATAACTGCCTCTTGTACAACCCTGACCTCTCTCGCTACGTTATACCAACGCCATCTAGGGACAAGGTGGCGTTCGCTACGCGCCGCTCTCTTGCCACAGCAGTGAGAGAGCTGATTCCCCCAGTGAAAGGGATCGTATGATAATTAAACATTCGTTGAAAAATATGGCTGATATGTTATCTACAACATTCTTTACAAATAGCTATGAAATAGACACAAATAAATATACGGTTTAGAACACGTCCAAATTTTATTTCTTGAAATTACCTCAAAAATGCGAAATATTGATACAATGTTCAAAACATAGGTGTTTTGTGCACCAAGAACATACAAGCAAAGACGACATATGACAGCCCTTCGAATCACAGACGTTGTTAGATGTGCGTAGACAAAACTGGGCTGGCGTTAGGAATGAATCAGGCCTAGTATCAGTATATTTCGAGGAGTGCCACGCATATTTAATCAAATTCTGAAACCGTGGGGAGGAAAATTGAAAATGTACTACTGATTGCAGCTTGAGAATATTGTTACAGTGATATACAGGAAATTGCAGTGATCTGCACACAATAAATTTCTCTGTTAGTTTTCTGTAAAATGCCTTTCACTGACGGAAAAATTCTCTGTCCAAAGGTTGAATTACGTTCGTCGTGCCGGGTGGAATCTGAAGTATCTCTACTTCGTTGTCAGGGTGGGCTCGAAATACAGCTTTTAATGAATCAGACCTTTTATGACCTGACCACGAATCTAGAAGGAGAAGAGATGTGTTCCCGCAGAACGGAAGAAAAGCATGACGCATGAAAAGTGTAACGTTTTCATTTCCCATTTTTCCTCACTTCGATGCGTCTACCACAAGATTGTTTGCGTAGAACATTGTTCTTTTGACACGTGGTCCAAAACGTCCAGATGGTTCTTGAAGACACACATATAGGCTAGTTTAGGCAGCAATGAACCATCCAGATTAATTATGGGCATTATAGTGTATGAATGGGTGAGTGCAGTCGTGGACTGCGCAATCTCCTCAATATGTTTTTCCCCTTTGAATGACAGTGTTCTTTTCGCACGCAATTCTTTTTGAAAACCTGACTGATCTGCATTGTACACGTACAAGTCACTAAAACTAGCGATCTTATTTTTTGCATTCGATTTGTGGGACTACATTTTCCGACCTGTTTCTCGATACAAATTTTATTATTTTTATTGCCACAATTTTATGTGATCCTTTGAAGCGACTAATCCAACTTTGAGAAGCTGTAAATTCTTTAGCGCCTATCGCGTTGGCAATCTCTAACGCCCAATCACGCAAAGTTGTATCGCTGACATTAAATGACTGTTGTCTGGCATCGGTAAATAGCTCTAAAAGTCGCGCATTTATCTCCGTCGCAATTTCCGGTCGACTCTTACGTCGTCCACCGACTTCCTTTTTCCATCTATACAATTCACGTTCAGAACGGACAAACCGATACTTATTTTGAACAGTACTTACAATAGGCGTTTCTTATCACTTTCGTTCAACCAATACGTCACCGCTTTTTCTTTGTTTGATAAGGTAATTGTAGTTGCTGGTGTTACTTTCGGAGATAATTGATGATGGTACTATCACTCGAAGAGTCTTCATGAGTGCAACTTTCGTCGGTGTCTTCGCCGTCTGTAGATTCACAGTCTGCAATATCGAGTGTTTCAGTTGTTTCTAGCCGCATGTCTGCGCCATTTACATGCTCGTCTAGAAGTTTAACAACCATGTCGCACAACACATAGTCTTCACGCGTGTTTTCTGTTGATTGATCATTTGGCGTCTGTGGCATATCTCCATGGCAAGCAGCAAAATATTTACAGGGTTCACCATCACCTGTGAGGGGAGATTGAATGTTCACCGTAAAGTGGCTTGCGGAGTATAGATGAACGTGTACAGAACATCTTTCACATCTCTAACCAGTTTCAGGACGGTATGTTTCGAAATACGTACCAGAAATTAAAAGGACGTGGATGCCACAGAAACGAATATTCCTTTCCCCTTCCCACCAAAACCGTGCAGCGATATTCCTCTTTAGTGAACTCCGCGATAAGACGGCCGCACTTCCCGGCCATGCGCACTACGCTCGCGACTCGCCATTTCCAGGGGTGGCCAGCCGTCACTGCAAGCGCCAAGCAGGAAACACAACCATGTTCGTGAATTTTTTTAGGTGACTTCCAGTTCATGTCAGCAGCTACAATTCTGCATACTGACCTTTTGCACAGTTAAATGTCAGTTCTAAAAAAAGCAATACATGTTTCGGCATGACAAGTCTGACCGTTCCCTTGTTAGGTAGCAAAATAGAATCTGGCGGGTGGAGCACCGAGAACATCAAAAGCGGTCCAATTCTATCAAAATGGCCATTCCTGGCGAACAGAAGTCTACTAGTATCAAACATAGACATTAATTAGAGGATGACATTTCTCATAATGTACATTTGCAGCACAGCATTGTATGGTAGTGAAACATGCTCTGCGGGAAAACCGGACCAGAAGAGAATCGAATCACTTGAGATATGGGTGCTACGGACGAATGTTGAAAATTAGGTGGACTGATAAAGAAAGTAATGAGGAGGTACTGCGCAGCATAGGAGAGGAAAGGAATAAATTGAAAAGGATGAGATAAACAATGACAGGATGATAGGACATCAGGAAATATCTTCCATGGTACTAGAGGGTAAAATTTGTAGACGCAGACAGAGTTTGGAACACAGTCAGCAAATAAATGAGGATATAGTGTGGGGCGGCGGGTGGAAAATTTATTTTCTTTTGAATTTTTGTCGTTCTCAACACAGGCTCCCTAACACTAACGTTGCCAACCAGAAAGTAATTAGCAATAACCAGATTATGTCAATCAGAGTTCCCTCTGCCCACTCTGATGGAGAAATAAATTTATAGATCATTGAAGTTCATTACGCTGAGGATTTAGGATAATGTCTGGGATTCATAGAAAATGCGGTTTACTATAACAATTTTCATTATATTCTGAAAACGATAAAGCTTGAAGTTCCAGGCACTTGTTTACCCTATCAGTCCTACTATCAGCTATTGCACCGTCCGAGCTGTTCACAGTCTATTGCTGATCCTATTATCCCTAGATAACGAAACTGTTCAATAATAGTTATCGATGTAAATGTCCAAAGCGTATGCTCAAAAAAATCTGATGTTAAGTAATGATGGAAGGTCTATTATGCAGCGACACGTGAAAATATGACGTACATAAACGGGAATAAATCACTGAAGTCGTTCCGCAATTAACACTTTACCACAATGCGAACTCATTGTTATGTGCATACAGAGTTATGTAATACGACATCCAAGGCTGTTCCTTGCAACTGCACAAACGCTACGTGGCTTCCGACACGGAGTGCGCACTGATACGAATCTAGAAGAGAACTGGGAACTGACTCTAGCTCGCAGCGATCCCATTTATATAGCCGCGGTGCGGACCGCCGAAAGCGCAGCTGACAACATTTGCCTTCCTAACAGACCACTCGGCCTTACTTGTAAAGCGCCACTTCAAGTTACTAAATAATTAATTGCTTCATTCGCCGAAAGCCAATGAAACTCTCAATTAAATTGTGCAATCAGCACACAGGTAAGTATCTGTAATAAAATTCTGATGTGGCTAAGCTAAATACTTTTGGCGAGAGAATTATTTTAGTTGCACTGCACGCAACAGATGTGCTCTGAACTTGCCCTTTGGAGAGACGCTACAGCTATAGTTTTATAGCTACCTTTTGGAAACTTCTCACATCTTTGTTATTATAACGTATCTCAATTCTACCTAAATCTAAACATCCCAGCTTTATCTAATCACTTGCTTAATCTATCTTGCTTCCGTACTCTTAGGACACAAAAACAGAAAATTATGAAATTCAACCAAAAGATTACTTTATGAGATCCAGCATGCTGTTTCCATTAAATTACAATCGAAAAGGAATCCGAATATAAATTTTGAAGTTTCTAGCTCCTTCCTGTTGCGCCGATGATTCTTACGTAAACTGTCCAAATTTCGAAAACTATTAAAGTTTCTATACTGAAACTTAACAATATCATTTTAGCATCATTCATGACATGCTATTAACTTTTCAGATTATTTACTTTACTTTTAAAGTGTTGCGCAACATTATGAAGTCATAGCTAGTTACAGTGGACTAGACAGGAACTCAATGGAAAGCATATGATTTCTATATGGTGTAAGTAGGCTGTTTCCCTACATCACTCTCTACTTAATATTTTTGGATGTAAATGAAAAAAAAAATTACAAAAGAGGAAGCAAGAGCACAGCTTAACTTCCTACGAAAAAGGAAAAATTGAAACTTTAACATTTAGAAAGATTGAAGGAAAACTTCTTACGTACTCCAGTTATTTAGATTGCTGGGCATGTTCACTGCCTCTTAAGCAAAATTACAAAACTGATAAGAACATCTCTCAAATATGTAAATTGCAAGTCTGCAAAATTCACGTTGCTAATGCCTTGTATATTAAATTATTCATGAAACAGGTATAAAATGGATGGCATGGTACTGCTTAGAAAAACACTAAAATTTTTTAGTAGTTTCGAAAATCAATGAAACAATTTGCATACACATTGCCTCAAATACATAAACACATAAACATGTAAAATTGTAAAAATATCTAGCTTAAGTTTCGCATAATTAGGTGAAAATCTTAAACCTATTAAATTGTCTGTAGATATTTTTACGTACATAGGTACAACGAAAATTACATGGTTATTCTTGTTACATAAATAAATAATGAAATCTTAGCACCCTTTTCTACACCTGAAAGAGAATTTCACGAATCACAACACTTCCTGGCTGGAGTTCTGCATTTCAATTCACAAGGGTATTGGGGGGGGGGGGGGGGGAAGTTGCTATGGTGTGCGTCTTTCACGTCCACTCTATACTACAACAGAGAAATTGGAGATGTCAATGTGAGTTGTATCCAAGTCACTCCACGCTTTCATGCAGCTACCGGGCTGCCATTGTCTGATTTGTCCTGTAGAACAGACAAAAAGAGTGCCTCAGACTCCGTTCACTTAATAACTAAGGGAGGGTCACAATGAAATGGCGATATATACATTTTACCTCTCACTCGTTACTGAAACAAAGTTAACAGAACGGTTTTCTACTTCAATCTTATTTTTACTTTACCGTAATTAAAGGTAAACATATGGCTCAATACGCCGCTAATCATGTACTGAAGAAAATTCTATGCCCAAGACATACAACCATGAAACCTTTAAATGTCAAATTATCCTTTCTGGGCCGGATCACTGAACCATTGCTCGGTACACTCCTGAGACATTTGTATTTATTTACAGGCTGACTCATCGTCAACTATCTCATTCTTAGCGACAGTATGAGTATACTTAAATATTATTTGTCATTCTTAGCTTTTCTGTACATTTGAGTAACTTGTGGTGATAAGAGTACAATTGCTGAGTGTTCAAAACACACTATGATTAGGCGATTACTAAATTAACTTATTGGTCCTTCGCTGCTGTGTCAGTTCAACATTCCATTGAAGTTTAATTATGCTGAGCTATTAATAATGTTTCACGTCTGCAGTTATGTTATTCAATTACGATGCTAGTGTATGTACTTATGTAATAGTCACTCCATTAACAATTTAAAGCACAGGATAGTACATTGGTTTCATTTCTATGGTGTATTGCAGCTGATCAGTTTGCTCACGTGGCAATCCATTTCCATTCTATCGGATGCTGAAACCACAGGTAGTCTCTCTCGACTACCACTAAAGTGCATTAAGTAATCATGGATATGCGTATTGCGAAATTCCTTAAACCTATAGGACACAATGATCTGTTTTGTCTCATTTAATATAAGGGTGCCTACAGTCGCATTCACGCCTGCAACTCATAACCTTAATACGTGTAGGCGTGTCCTAGCACACACTACACCAAATTAATGTCCAGCCCCAACTTCATAAATACTTCAAGGACGTTTCCTTCACGTCTGAACCACAAACACTGTTCAATTCCATTATTATTGCCATTCCTTGCTATACGAGATGAGTTCATCATTACAACTTATCTGCATATGTTCTGTAGCACTAAGCAATCTCTTCTCTTGGTATACGAACATGAATTTATTTGTTTCCGCATTAATTTTCTTAGACTTTTTCTTGGATTTGATAAGGACTAACTGACCTATCTCAAAACTGGTAGGTACAGCTTTCGCGTCATGGCGCTTTTTCCTTTTCAATGCTCGTTTACTTATAGTTGCCCTAGGCCTTAACTTTTCCTCATCGGTGGATATTTGCGTTAGAAGAGGGAATCGGCCATACCTTTACTAAGATCAACATCTGTCTCCCAATACCTTCTATTTTTCAGAACTCGTATAGGCAGCTCCCAAGTCTTATCATTAGTTGCTATGTGTACTGTAAGCTTATCTTTACTAGGTAAGGTATCAAAGAAGGACTGAGATAACGCACTCACCTCACTGCCACTGTCTAAGAGACAACATACATTGATACCTTATATATTCACTAGTATTATAGGGTGGCTTATTCTAGGTTGTACAGGTGGTTCCTCAAATTCATCCAACAGTTCCTTTTGGATTTGTCTCCAGGTAAAGTGCTCGACATCTGTCCTCATTACGTTTAATCAAGGCGTGTAGGGGTTTCCTGAACCACATTTTCAGCTGCCTTTTCCAGTCGGCCTACTACTTTCAAATCAAAACACCGCACGACTTCATTACATTTAGTTTGCTGAACGTGACCCAAATTTTTTTGGTCGGTGTGACACTGCGCCTCCAAACCGGGCATAACACTAGTTACAGCTAAACCACTTTCATTATTATCGTCGGGTACCTTATGAAGTGACAAGTGGGTACAGCCACTAGGTTCATCGACCTACAACAGGAAACCCTCTACATTTTCATTTACCTCCTGCCCTAAATCTGTCAGCACAGTATCGACATCCTGCACAGGCACTATAGCTAAGAGCACAGTATCCTCATCGTAGATATAAGCATAAATTTCTTCTGCTTCTTCACCTGACAATTCAGTACTTTGTAGCTCTTCCCTAACATTACATTGCTGCACACTTCCCACTTGGAAAGCGTCTCTAACACGGTGTCAACTACATACTGTGAGTGGTTTAATATTTCTGCTGTATCATTGGAGGCTACCGACTCATCTTCCGAACGCTCGGTTTGAGTATTTTGATCTGTCTTACCAATCGCTGTAATTACTGGCTTAGGAAAAGTAACCGGCCAGTGTTCTCATAGACGCGAACTAGTTTTTTGTCTCTGCCAACTACTGTTTCCCTTACTGCTATTATTTTTAACTGGAACAGCATTGCTTTCAATACTGTTGTTTACCTGCACATTTTCGTTACGAACAAAATTACTATCTTCAGGTTCGCTATGGTTATTATTTCTCTATTTCCTACCTTTCTTAGGATGGCGAACACCCAATGTTTGGATATTTACATTGCCATTCTGCTCATTCTTAAAATTGCTATTAATGCTATTACTATTTCTATTATTACGTGCCTGCTCCTCGTTGGAAGCAACACGCTCTACACGTTCCAAATATTCAATGAAACGGTCAAGATTGTCTCTATAGGCGGATATGATCCTACTTTGCCAATACCACGGCAATTTATCTTCAAGACCTAGTATTATGATTCCAGGTTTCAGCTTTTCCGTTAAATGTGACAGACGTGAACTCCAAGATCTGGCAAGCTCTTTGATAGATTCCCTACCTGCATTAGAGCGTCTCCCACTCCAAAATTCTCTCGACACCTCATTCTACATCTACATCTACATCTATACTCCGCGAGCCACCTTACGGTGTGTGGCGGAGGGTACTTATTGTACCACTATCTGATCCCCCCTTCCCTGTTCCATTCACGAATTGTGCGTGGGAAGAACGACTGCTTGTAAGTCTCCGTATTTGCTCTAATTTCTCGGATCTTTTCGTTGTGATCATTACGCGAGATATATGTGGGCGGTAATAATATGTTGCCCATCTCTTCCCGGAATGTGCTCTCTCGTAATTTCGATAATAAACCTCTCCGTATTGCGTAACGCCTTTCTTGAAGTGTCCGCCACTGGAGCTTGTTCAGCATCTCCGTAACGCTCTCGCGCTGACTAAATGTCCCCATGACGAATCGCGCTGCTTTTCGCTGGATCATGTCTATCTCTTCTATTAATCCAACCTGGTAAGGGTCCCATACTGATGAGCAATACTCAAGAATCGGACGAACAAGCGTTTTGTAAGCTACTTCTTTCGTCGATGAGTCACATTTTCTTAGAATTCTTCCTATGAATCTCAACCTGGCGCCTGCTTTTCCCACTATTTGTTTTATGTGATCATTCCACTTCAGATCGCTCCGGATAGTAACTCCTAAGTATTTTACGGTCGTTACCGCTTCCAATGATTTACCACCTATGGCATAATCGTACTGGAATGGATTTCTGCCCCTATGTATGCGCATTATATTACATTTATCTACGTTTAGGGAAAGCTGCCAGCTGTCGCACCATGCATTAATCCTCTGCAGGTCTTCCTGGAGTACGTACGAGTCTTCTGATGTTGCTACTTTCTTGTAGACAACCGTGTCATCTGCAAATAGCCTCACGGAGCTACCGATGTTGTCAACTAAGTCATTTATGTATATTGTAAACAATAAAGGTCCTATCACGCTTCCTTGCGGTACTCCCGAAATTACCTCTACATCTGCAGATTTTGAACCGTTAAGAATGACATGTTGAGTTCTTTCTTCTAGGAAATCCTGAATCCAATCACAAACCTGGTCCGATATTCCGTAAGCTCGTATTTTTTTCATTAAACGTAAGTGCGGAACCGTATCAAATGCCTTCCTGAAGTCCAGTCATTCTGCTTATGACTAGACCAGTATTCATTAATGAAAGCTGTCTTAAATCCCACCAATGTGCTACACTTCCACATGACATCATCTGACCAACGCATTGCACAACTGCCACATGACTTCTAATAAATGATTTTTTTCTCGCACGCGACCAAACTGATGGAAACACATCTTCAAAATCGTTCCAGAAATATAGCGGATGGGTATTTTTGTCTGGTTCGAACCGTAAGAACTGGCGACACCCGATAAAAGCGGCGTTTGGAGCTACAACTTGTTGTACACTACCCTTACCAAAAGCTACTGAAGCTACTTTACTCTCAACTTTAGCAATGTTAGTTTCTACTTCCATTTCCACATTACCTGCTCTTCGCACAACATGAGTAGTATCAGTCTTAATTGCTTCTACATCTCTTTGACATATTTCCACTTTTACATTAACATCTTTAAATCTATCTGAGCACAGTTCAGATTCCGCCTCTATCTTTTCTGTTAACTTTTGCTTCAGTTTCGCATCTTCCTTTTGGAAGTCTTTGCGAATTTCGGCCACTTCGTAATTTACCGTTTTATGCAACTCAGATAATTTCTGAGCAACCTTTTCCTTAATGTCAACATGGTTGGAATCAATCTTATAATTTAAACTGTCCACATCTGCTTTGAGCTCAGCTTTTAAATCCTCTTTCAACTTACTGCAGCCAGCCTTGAAGTAAGTTTCTAATTCAGCTGTCATTTTAGCATTACTGGCTGTCATTTTAGCATTACGGGGTAATATTGCCTGTAATATTACATTTAAATCAATTGCCCCAGAATCTATGGGTTGCTCATTAGCTGGTTTCTTATCACACTCAGGTGACGAAAAACTAGACCCAATACCAGAATCATCAAAACCAAATGAAACATCTAATTGATCTGATATACCCAATCTCTCCTTTCTAAACATTACCACCACTGATGACTGTTTCATTTTTAAATCATCAGAGAAAGTACCATCCAGTAAATTAACAATCTCTGTTTTCTGCTTTACTACAGAGGTTTCTGTTATTGAATTATTGCCTCTTTTCACATTATTGTCAGGGGACAATGGTTGGGATTTCACTTTACATCACTATTTTTCAAGCAGATTTACATTTGAACCGTTGTCTGGATTTGCACTTTCTTCATCAGACATTGGATCTGATTTAATTTTAACCTCAGATCCTCAGATTCTTCTAACGGTTCCATCGCCGACAGTCTTTTAGCGAAGGTTAGTGAAAAGCTGAACAGCTTGCCTTTAACTTAGTTCCTTCTGCACGACGTATGGCGTTGCCGGCGCGGCGTACCAGCATTACTGGTGAGGCGCAGCGCGTTGAACTGCAGACGGCACCTCTACAGCTGCTTTGTATGTATGTGTGTGTGTGTGTGTGTGTGTGTGTGTGTGTGTGTGAGTGGTCCGGAACAGCAGGAGTGGCTCCGGCCGCAACGGACGACTGCAGTGGGGCGAGACTGGCTTCTTGTGATGCGAGGGGCACAGCCAGATTGAACGCCAGCTTCGTTAATCGAGATGCGTTGTAATGCAGAGGCGTCGTTAATCCAATTGCGTCGTCAATGTCCACAGGTAAAACTGTTTATCACTGTTCTATGGTCCAGTTGCGTTTCGCTTTTCACTCCCGAATACGAATAATTAAAATCACTTTCACTCAGTTTAACAGTACTTTTCCCGGCGATTGGAACCATATGTGGGGCAGCGGGTGGAAAATTTAATTTCTTTTGAGTTGTTGCCGCCCTCAACACAGGCTCTCCGACTACAATGTTGGCGACCAGAAAGTGATATGCAACAACGTGATGCCTGCAAACAAATTTCACTGTGCCCACTCTAATGGAGAAGTAAAGTTATTGATCGTTGAATTTCATTACGCTGAGGATTTAGGATGATGTCTGGGATTCATAGAAAACGAAGTTTACTGTAAAATTTTTTCTCTATATTCTGAAAACGATAAAGCATAAAGTTCCAGACACATGTTTACCATATCAGTTCTACTATCAGCTATTGCGTTATCAGAGCTATTCACAGTCTATTGCTGATCCAATTATCCCTAGTTAACGAAACTGTTCACTGATCGTTATCGACGTAAGTGTTCAAAGTGAATGCTCACCAAAATCTGATGTTAATACTCATCAAACGCCACACTAGTAGTGATAGGAGGTCTGTCCTGCGGCGACACGTGAAAACACGACATACACAAACTGCGAATAAATCACTGAAGTCGTTCCGCAATTAACTCTTTACCACAATGCTAACTCATTGTTACGTGCATACACAGTTACGTAATACAGCATCCAAGGCTGTTCCTTGCAACTGCACAAACGCTACGTGGCTTCCGACACGGAGTGCGCACTGATACGAATCTAGAAGAGAACTGGGGCCTGGCTATAGATCGCAGCGATCTCATTTATATAGCCGCGGTGCGGACCGCCGAAGACGCAGCCGACAATATCTGCTACCTAACTAGCCACTTGGGCTAGTAAAATACCACTTCTAGTTACTATATAATTAATTGCTTCATTCGCCGAAGGCCAATGAAAGTCCCAATTAAATTGTGCAATCAGCACACAGGTAAGTATCTGTAATAAAATTCTGATGTGGCTAAGCAAAATACTTTTGAAGAGAGAATTATTTTAGTTGCACTGCACGCAATAGATGAGATCTGAACTTCCCCTTTGGAGATACGCTACAGCTATAGTTTTATAGCTACCGTTTGGAAACTTCTCACATCATTGTTATTATAGCGTATCTTAATACCACCTAAATCCAAACATCCCAGCTTTATCTAATCACTTACTTAATCTATCTTCCTTCCACACTCTTAGGACACAGCAACAGAAAATTATTAACTTCAACCAAAATATTACTTTATTAGATCTAGCATGCTGTTTCCATTAAATTACAATGAAAAAGGAGTCCGAATATAAATTTTGAATTTTCTAGCTCCTTCCTGTTGCGGTGATGAGTTTTACGTAAAATGTCTCCATGCTACTCTATCCTGTGCAAGCTCCTTCATCTCCCAGTACTTACTGCAAACTACACCCTTCTGAATCTGCTTAGTGTATTCATCTCTTGGTCTCCCTCTACGATTTTTACCCTCCACGCTGTCCGCCAATGCTAAATTTGTGATCCCCTCATGCCTCAGAACATGTCCTACCAACCGGTCCCTTCTTCTTGTCAAGTAGTGCCACAAACTCCTCTTCTCCCCAAGTCTATTCAGTACCTCCTCATTAGCTATGTGATCTACCCATCTAATCTTCAACATTCTTCTGTAGCACCACATTTCGAAAGCTTGTATTTTCTTCTTGTCCAAACTATTTATCGTCCATGTTTCACTTCCACACATGGCTACACTCCATACAAATACTGTCAGAAACGACTTCCTGACACTTAAATCTATACTCGATGTTAACAAACTTCTCTTCTTCAGAAACACCTTCCTTGCGATTGCCAGTCTACATTTTATATCCTCTCTACTTCGACCATCATCAGTTATTTTGCTCCCCAAATAGCAAAACTCCTTTGCTACTTTAAGTGTCTCATCTCCTAATCTAATTCCTTAATTCGACTATCATTATCTTCGTTTTGCTTTTGTTGATGTTCATCTTTTTTTTCGTGCCCCTCGACTCTTATAACTGCCATCTGGCCTCTGTATCAATTATAAACAGCCTTTCGCTCCCTGTATTTTACCTCTGCCACCTTCAGAATTAGAGTTACTAAACTGGAAGTTACAAAACTGAAACTTAACGCTTTATCATTTTAGCATCATTCCTGACATGCTATTACCTTTTCAGATTATTTATTTTATATGTAAGGTATTGCGCAACATTTGTGACGTTATAGCTAGTTACAGCGGACTAGGCTGACACACAATCGAAAGTATGTGAATTCTATGTGGCGTGAGTAGGCTGCTTCTCTACAGTACATTGCAAGTGCTAGTTTGAGATGTAAAGTTTGGCACTCAAGAGGAATTCGTGGCAGGCCGCATTAAACCATTCGGAAGACTGACGAAAACAAAAAAAAAAAAAAAAAGAAAAGAGCTTAAATCCAGTGTGGCGGATTATGCTATGGTAACTGGCAGCTGATTGTTCAAAGTGAACATTCGCAGAGTATTTAGGGAGTATTCGATCCACAGATAATTAGTTGGTCTTTTCAGTAATAGGACAGTGTTGAAGGCTTAATCTGGAATTTAATAAACAGTGATTGTACATTACGAGTGACTATAATATTTAGAAATACTGTATATATGAATAGCCTTTGGTGACTAAGTGTGTATTTAAGAGAGTGAATTTATACCATAATTTTAATTCAACGGTATCCTTAGTTGGTTGTTGATCCGGCGTAACTACAAGCGCCACCACGAAGATGAAGAACACAAGAGCAGAGAAGGCTGTGAGACGACGTCAGCCAATAGTACGCTGAGTAGGAGTGCACCACGACAAGAGGGGCCTCTATCCGAAGAGAATATTAGCGCCGCTCCCACCAGCCTCGGCTGTACAGTAGAAGACGGACACTAGTAGACTCGGACTAGAAGACAGCAGTAGCAGAGCTGTTATTTGTGATCTACACTCCTGGAAATTGAAATAAGAACACCGTGAATTCATTGTCCCAGGAAGGGGAAACTTTATTGACACATTCCTGGGGTCAGATACATCACATGATCACACTGACAGAACCACAGGCACATAGACACAGGCAACAGAGCATGCACAATGTCAGCACTAGTACAGTGTATATCCACCTTTCGCAGCAATGCAGGCTGCTATTCTCCCATGGAGACGATCGTAGAGATGCTGGATGTAGTCCTGTGGAACGGCTTGCCATGCCATTTCCACCTGGCGCCTCAGTTGGACCAGCGTTCGTGCTGGACGTGCAGACCGCGTGAGACGACGCTTCATCCAGTCCCAAACATGCTCAATGGGGGGCAGATCCGGAGATCTTGCTGGCCAGGGTAGTTGACTTACACCTTCTAGAGCACGTTGGGTGGCACGGGATACATGCGGACGTGCATTGTCCTGTTGGAACAGCAAGTTCCCTTGCCGGTCTAGGAATGGTAGAACGATGGGTTCGATGACGGTTTGGATGTACCGTGCACTATTCAGTGTTCCCTCGACGATCACCAGTGGTGTACGGCCAGTGTAGGAGATCGCTCCCCACACCATGATGCCGGGTGTTGGCCCTGTGTGCCTCGGTCGTATGCAGTCCTGATTGTGGCGCTCACCTGCACGGCGCCAAACACGCATACGACCATCATTGGCACCAAGGCAGAAGCGACTCTCATCGCTGAAGACGACACGTCTCCATTCGTCCCTCCATTCACGCCTGTCGCGACACCACTGGAGGCGGGCTGCACGGTGTTGGGGCGTGAGCGGAAGACGGCCTAACGGTGTGCGGGACCGTAGCCCAGCTTCATGGAAACGGTTGCGAATGGTCCTCGCCGATACCCCAGGAGCAACAGTGTCCCTAATTTGCTGGGAAGTGGCGGTGCGGTCCCCTACGGCACTGCGTAGGATCCTACGGTCTTGGCGTGCATCCGTGCGTCGCTGCGGTCCGGTCCCAGGTCGACGGGCACGTGCACCTTCCGCCGACCTCTGGCGACAACATCGATGTACTGTGGAGACCTCACGCCCCACGTGTTGAGCAATTCGGCGGTACGTCCACCCCGCCTCCCGCATGCCCACTATACGCCCTCGCTCAAAGTCCGTCAACTGCACATACGGTTCACGTCCACGCTGTCGCGGCATGCTACCAGTGTTAAAGACTGCGATGGAGCTCCGTATGCCACGGCAAACTGGCTGACACTGACGGCGGCGGTGCACAAATGCTGCGCAGCTAGCGCTATTCGACGGCCAACACCGCGGTTCCTGGTGTGTCCGCTGTGCCGTGCGCGTGATCATTGCTTGTACAGCCCTCTCGCAGTGTCCGGAGCAAGTATGGTAGGTCTGACACACCGGTGTCAATGTGTTCTTTTTTCCATTTCCAGGAGTGTATTATTTGCAAGGACATTCTATGTAGCGAAAAACATTTATTACACAGGCCAACGAAATTTTTTCTTTGAAAAACTTTTTTTTTTATTTTGATGGCTGATCATTATAGATTTTTATGAGCTGAATCAAAACCTAGCGTTATTTGTTTGGAATCACTCATAGTTTCGCTAAGCCCAGAGGCCTAACGAAATCGTTATGCTCGGTCTGAGTAAACAATTTGGTCTCCACACTTTCTGTATTAGAATGGAATTCATCATCGTCTGATTCATCTAAATCACATTGTACGTCAGAAAATACTTCTGTTGGAATAGAATCTAAATCATCCGGTGGTTCAGGAACTGGGAAATCTACTGGTGTGATGGCGGACGGAAGGTTAGGGTAGCTTATTACCTTCTTGTTTTTCGAATTATGGCCAGTAATACCAACACTGCAAGAGTAGAAATTATCGGAATGATTTCTTGGCTCCGTCCATATCATAGGAACTGCAAATCTAAAGGCTTTTCTCTCCATTTTGGACCATTTTCACAGATCTTCAACACGCACATAACATATCTTATGCGGGGACCAAAATTTATCTTGATCGCCACGGTTAGATCCAAAGAATGATAGAGAAACCTTTACCACAAAGTCTGTAATGTTTCTTTGGTGTTTTTTTAATACAAATTCACCACATATATAACAAAACAGTCAGCAGAGTTTTTACAACCATCATTATACATTTTACGGAGCACATGTACAGGAACCGGGAAATTGAGGTCAGGTTAACAGTAAACAAATCGCCATCTGTCAACACAAAAATAGAATCGAACTTTTTTTCCAGCAAATAATTTTCAGCAATGTTACCAACGTCACCTACATTCATCACATCTCGTTTACAAGTTATTTTAGGTGTATAAAAGCTGTTAAATTCTATAAAAATTCGCTTATTTTAAGAAATTTAACTGCAAAATGGGAAGAAGTAGTGGGTGATACAGTTTTTTAAGTATCATATCTCGATTTCCAACCCCAAAAAACATAAGAGTAAGGTATTTTCGGCAAAAATGTTTTTCCATCGTTGGGCTGTGTTGTTTGCATGTCGCCAATCGCTTGTGACACGTTCTTGTAAACCAAAGTTAAGTATTGCCAGCCTACTTTATTGTAATAAAAACCATTAATGCGATTAGCTTGAATTGTTGTATAGCTATCCGAGAAAGCAACATCCTTGAGGTACCCTATGAGATACGAGTGGACAGGACCCCACAGTAGTCAGCCTGAAACTTAATTGTTATTGCATCGTGCCGACACGACTAGTACGGCTAATTTTTCCGTCACCTTTTATAGCAGGACTGTGCTGCAGAAGAAGTCACCAAAAAGGTGAGAGGGCATTTCCTTCTGTAAGTTATACATCGTGCAATTCCACTTGGAATGTAAAATGATAAATGATAAAACGTAACGATTATAACAATACACACAACGCTAAAGCATTATGGCGCAATAATACATCTAAGTTGTTACATTTGCAGCTACGTTTAGTATATGATGTTTTCCACTACAAAACATCGGTCTGACGACGACTCATTCTAATCAAGTATGTATTGGACTTAATAGCAACATTATTCATTGATGACCTTAATTCCTTTTACTGAAAAGGTATCAAGCAAGGCTTCAGTCCGGAACCGCACTGCTGCTGCGGTGGCAGGTTCGAGCCCTGCCTCGGGCCTGGATGTGTGTGATGTCCTTAGGTTAGCTAGGTTTAAGTAGTTCTACGTTCTAGGGGACTGCTGACCTCAGATGTTAAGTCCCACAACCATTTCAACCATCTGAACCATATCAAGCAACCACTGGGAATACTGGAGCAGTGTGGGTATGTAGTATTCCGCAACAGTCAGTCGACGATCCGTGGCCTCTTTTTCGGTTGCCTGTCTACTGCAGCAGTGTCCACGTGTGCCATGGAGCTATCAGCGGCACAGTATCCTGATTCCTCCATACCGCGTCGCAATTCAGCAACCCATCAAAGCTCTCATGACCGTCCCAGTATGGAATATGTCGTGAGAGACTCCACCTATCGGCCTTAATATTAGAAGAAGACCACAAGTGGCCGCAGCACTAATCCATACAACTGTGCTGTGATGTGAATCCTCTCCTCTTGTGGCAATAAATTCAATACTTACGTTCTAATGCTGATGGCCACGAACTGCTATAAATGATGAGAATACACTACGTCCATCGTTCTCATGCGCAACTACGCTCTTGCATTTTGCACGAATTTCATTGCACATCTGCAGCTTAAAATAGTACCTCGATTGTATTTAAAACATCATGATAGTTCAGAACTCTGCCCCTATCATTTTAAAATTAATCTATGTGTATGTCATATAAAACAAAATAAACAGTTGAGTTTGTTAGTCAAATTACCACACATATGCGTTTGTAACGTTATATACGCTATGTTTAGGAGGGAGGAGAGGGAAGAAGAGTGGGCCAGAGTGTGAAGGTGACGTGCAGAGCTCAGTGTTATCACAGAAGATACGTCATAAACTCCTTTTTATTGGAAAGTCAGGAAGATACGAAGAAGAGTACGGCTGCCTCTAGCTTCTGTGCATGTTTGACGCCATCGTGGCAAGCTCCCATGAGTTGATCAACTCGAGGGACCACCACTCGCCTTTCTGAACCCCACAGAAGAGCTCGAGATGGACGGACATTACCGTCCACGACAAGGAAGCTGCGATACCTCTGAAAAACGACACACGTCGTTGCAGAAAATTTCTGTACCCCAGAGCACCACCCGAAAATGAGATCTGTAGATCCTCACGCTCATTCAACGTAATCTCCCCCAACCCTGCCGCATCACGACCAACAAACTGGCATCATCTTAAGGTGTAGCTCCAATTAAATTTCGTATCATACCCGTTTCAGACGAAATAACGTGAATCGGCCTTCAGTCTAAGGGAAGTATCATCAACGGAGAGAAACTCGTCCATTCATTCAGAGTGTAGCTTACACGTATCTGACTCCGTAATAAACGGACGTGTCTCTAACCTGCAGGGCACACACCGCTGCGTGATTGGTATACAGACTGACTGCCCTGGGATTTCAGTAAACGGTTTAACGAGAAAAGTCCACTTTGGCGCGAGCTGTATGTCTTGCAGACAACTATCTCCAAGACACGATTAGACAAAGTAAGACCATTTATTGATCAAGTAGAGTGGTTGGTCTTGGTGGTTCTTGAATCAATATACCTAGTACAATACCCACCTTTGGACCACTGCTAAAGCCTTTAAATGATATGCTATGTATTACAGATGGGCCGAGCCGATGACGCAACTGCACGATGTCAGGAATCGTCTGGAAGCGCTGGTGGCGCTACGAGAACACGATTGTTCAGTGAATCGTTTATAGTGACAACTTTACAAAGGGTGGTGCACTGCTGGCCGTAGTTGCCTCCTGCCCTGGTCACGCACAGATTCTCGGTTTCGGACGCTGCACCAATCCTTGCGTCTTCGTCCTAATGAGACGTCCTTCCTCTGGCGTCGATACGGATGCTTGGCCCATCCTGGTACAGCATGGACCACCCAATCCGCGGGTTGGTGTAAAATGGTTCAAATGGCTCTGAGCACTATGGGACTTAAAATCAAAAGTCATCAGTCCCCTAGAACTTAGAACTACTTAAACCTAACTGACCTAAAGACATCGCACACAGCCATGCCCGAGGCAGGATTCGAACCGGCGATCGTAGCAGTCGCGCGGTTCCGGACTGAAACACCGAGAACCGCTCGGCCCCCCCGCGGGTTTGTGTAGACGGCAGGTGTTGAACCCAGTACTATCGGCCTTGTCGTAATCTTCCTTCCCACTCTCAGTGAATGCATCACCTGGTACTGCGCTGCTGCTAGTACTTCATCAGCTCTCCCATCAGTAGCGGTTGGTTTCACACAGAATGAAGTTCATCAGTGGAGTTCAGGTCTGCGACACTCCACAGCTATCTGGTACTGCGCTGGTTGATCTGAGACAAGACTTACTAAAACAACATGGTCATGGAACGTAATATCGTCGACACGGACTCCATCGTTCCCATTGACCTGAACCGTTCTCCTCTACTTCGAGCTAGGGCTCCGGTAATTAAAGATATCCCTCCATATTTCTGTGACGTGAAAATGGTTCAAATGGCTTTCAGCACGATGGGACTTAATATCTGAGGTCATCAGTCCCCTAGACTAACTAATCTAAGGACATCACACACATCCATTTCCGAGGCAGGATTCGAACCTGTGACGTGCAGAATGAGATTTTCACTCTGCAGCGGAGTGTGCGCTGATATGAAACTTCCTGTCAGATTAAAACAGTGTGCCGGACCGAGACTCGAACTCGGGACCTTCGCCTTTGGCGGGCAAGTGCTCAACCATTTGAGCTATCCAAGCACGACTCACGCCCCGTCCTCACAGCCTTACTTTTGCCAGTACCTCGTCTCCTACCTTCCAAACTTTACGGAAGCTCTCCTGCGAGAGTACAGTAATCCAACTGAAGCGCTGAGAACCATAACATTCATCATCGTCGACTGGGAGACTGTAGCACTTATTAATGCTTCCGACATTTGTTGATCTTGGGGTGGGTCAAGTTTATCTGTACCGAAGGCCCACAATGAACATTCACTAAAAAGCCGACCGGTGTGGCCGTGCGGTTCTAGGCGCTTCAGTCTGGAACCGCGTGACCGCTACGGTCGCAGGTTCGAATCCTGCCTCGGGCATGGATGTGTGTAATATCCTTAGGTTAGTTAGGTTTAAGTAGTTCTAAGTTCTAGGGGACTCATGACCACAGATGTTAAGTACCATAGTGCTCAGAGGCATTTGAACCATTCACGAAATGCTGCCTCAGTGGTTTCTTTGATAGAGTATGGGGGTCGAAGGCGGGCGCTTTTGGCCCTTGTTGCTCTCAGCGCCTCATTTATATTCTAGTCGTGACCTTGTTGGTAGACAGTACTGCATGAATTTAATTATTTCAGCAAACGGCTGTTTGTGTTTGGAGTTGGTTGTCTACTGTAAAGATATCGGCTTTACTGTGCAGTGTCAATACGAACGCTGCCGAACCTGTATTAAGAGTTAACGGAAAAGAAAGTTACCAAGAAAAGTATGCTGTAAAGGGAGCAGGGCCTCCCAGACAAGATGCGCTGTCTGAGGAAGTGACGAAATCAAATAAGCAAGACTACAAGCGAACATTTAACAAAGAAGTTTATAATAAGCGTGCAACGGCCTTGCCTCAGTGAATACACCGGTTCCCGTCATATCACCGACGTTAAGCGATGTCGAGCGTGGCCGGCACTTGGATGGGTGACCATCCGGGCCGCCATGCTGTGTTGAAAGACTGGGTATCCTTATTTCACCAAGTGAGTACACCTGCAGGTGTGTTGTAAGTCTTAGGGAGAACTTTACTTAGTACTTCATTAATAGTTCTACACATAATCATGGAGCAAGAGTCTGTTTGGACATACATTTACCGATGAAAACCAAACAGAAAACTCAAAATAACATTTTCTATCTTGAAATAATATGGTATAATAAACTGCCAAGGAGACGAGAAAGGTTTCTGAAATACATCTGTTTAAAGTGTGTAACGTTCCCTGGCAGCACACACACTATTAATAAAATGAAATGACATTTAATTGTACTATGTACGCCACTATGAAGCAATTCGTATGTACTGTAATTGTTTAACAAAAAATATTATTTAATTTTGTATAAAGGACATTCGTTATTATTGTAATATTTTCTGTAATAAGATTCTCTATGTATTTATGATTGTAATATTTCTATACTCATAATGTAATTACGAAATATGTTAATATCTGCGATAAAAAAAATACAGCCACAGAGGAAAATAATGTTGTAAGATTACAAAGAGACATTCACAATCAGCAATAGTATAAGTAGGAATACATAATGTACATTCTTCGTCGTCTTCCTCGAGAGCTGAGAGAGAGAGGAACCTGTGTCGTAGCATTTTATGAATGAGTAGACTTCTTTTGTCTGTATCTACCTTTAGCCGCCATTAGAGGAGAAATTACAAAGTAATGTAAGTTTAATTATTGTTGTGGTCTAAATACATTATAATTTATCAAAATTGTGTATTACTAATGTAAATTAGCTAGCCCAAGTCATCTATAATATTTCTTTAAAGAATTTTCAGCATTTTTAGCGATTATCGTTGGTGTTCCTGGGCTGTGGTGAAACTGAATGATCTGCAGCGGCGGCACATTTAAAAAATTGTTCCGCTAAAAAACTTAACCAAACCCGTAAATCTGGAGCAGATAAAATTAGCAGTGAATTACGAAATATTTTTCTTTTACAGCGATCCTGAGGCTGACGGAATTTATTACTGGTTTTACATTTGTGCATTCATAAGCGGATAATTAACGTTGAAGTTGTTAATCTGTTGTTTCTTTCAATTTCTAAAGCAAATAACTTAAACTATAGTGAATTGTGTTTTGTCAATGATAATTAAACGTTCAGGTCGGCTTGGCAATATTTAACCATTTTATGCTAACAGAGACAGTCTTGTGTTCCATAGCTAACGCCGGGAAAGAATTCAGTAAATATTTAAAAAAAAAAAACACTGCATTTAGAAAATGTGTGCCAAGGCGAAATACGTAGAAAAATTTAATTTATACAACTTTCAAATAAATGTTATTAATCAGTTAGTATGAATTTATCAGCATGAGAGGGTTGCTAAGGTTCACGTAATTTTAAATGTGCTTAATTCTGTCTAAATGAATTTTTATTACCACACGTAAATAAGGGGTTCTACAACAAAGTTCGTACTGAAAGAGAAAATAACAAAAAATTTCAAATCAATTCACATCATTCATTTCATTTTTTTTTACATAATATAAATATATATTTCCAGAATGAGATTTTTCACTCTGCAGCGGAGTGTGCGCTGATATGAAACTTCCTGGCAGATTAAAACTGTGTGCCCGACCGAGACTCGAACTCGGGACCTTTGCCTTTCGCAGGCAAGTGCTCTACCAACTGAGCTACCGAAGCACGACTCACGCCCGGTTTCACAGCTTTACTTCTGCCAGTATCTCGTCTCCTACCTTCCAAACTTTACAGAAGCTCTCCTGCGAACCTTGCAGAACTAGCACTAGCACACAGTTTTAATCTGCCAGGAAGTTTCATATCAGCGCACACTCCGCTGCAGAGTGAAAATCTCATTCTGGAAACATCCCCCAGGCTGTGGCTAAGCCATGTCTCCGCAATATCCTTTCTTTCAGGAGTGCTAGTTCTGCAAGGTTCGCAGGAGAGCTTCTGTAAAGTTTGGAAGGTAGGAGACGAGATACTGGCAGAAGTAAAGCTGTGAGACCGGCCGTGAGTCGTGCTTCGGTAGCTCAGTTGGTAGAGCACTTGCCCGCGAAAGGCAAAGGTCCCGAGTTCGAGTCTCGGTCGGGCACACAGTTTTAATCTGCCAGGAAGTTTCATAAATATATATTATATGTTTTATTTCATCAAAAGTGGCAGGTAAGTCATTCTTCATAAGTGATGCATATTACATAGCTAAAGATTACTTATAGAAAAGGGGACAACTACGACACCCTCTCACATGTTACTACATGGTGAAACTGTAATGTTTTACTAGAAGGTCACGGGTCAAGATCCGTATTCCATTATGGTATTGTACTGTAAAGTATTTTATTGAACTAGGGACCTAGAAATGATGGAAAGGCTTCGTCCCCGCTGTAGCCTTCAGTGGTTCACAATACCACAACAGTCTACCACAGACCACTCACCCCACCGCCGCCCCGCACCGAACCCAGGGTTATTGTGCGGTTTTGTCTGGTAGTATGGTGTACGCGTAAGTGGAGACAGTATTTGCGCAGCAATGGCCGACATAGTGCAACTAGGCCGAATAAGGGGAACCAGCCCGCATTCACCGAGGCAGATGGAGAACCGCCTTAAAAGCCAACCACAGACTGGCCGGCGCACCAGACCTCGACACTGATCCGGCAGGCGGATTCGTGCCGGGAACCGGGACGCCTACCCACCTGGAAATCCATTATGGTAATGTCTTCTCACTCTCCTCATTTCGTCATCTCATTCATCATGGAGACGCTGCCTTAGTTCTTCACGTGGAAGCAGGGGAGCGGATGAAGATGTGCCTGGAGTGTAGTTACATATTAACGGTGCTGCAGATAGGTTTCTGGGCGCACTGGAATTATTGCAAGCGGTATAGAAGCATGTTAGTGCTCCAGGAGTCACTGGGGGGTGTTTCTAGTGATTACAAGGGTTAACTGTGTTTCATATTGCAATTTATCTGGAGTAAACTGTGTGTAAATCAAAGAATCTTGTACAGTAAAGTCGAATGAAGTAGTGCAGTAATTAAGAAAATTACTTCACACTCGGGGGGCGGCGGCTGGGAGTAAGAGTCTGTTCTGTTCGGCCCTCTTGATTTAGGTCTTCCGGGGTTTTCCTAAAGCATTCCAGAATGCTTCCTTCGTGAAGGTAATGGCCGAACCCTGTCCTATCGACACAAAGTAATACTTATGTATTCCGTATGTATGAGCACTTTTGAGCTATTTATTTTATTGTATCACAGTGACAAATGCTATGTCATTGTGAGATCAAGTGAAGTGAATGAATCAACATGTAAGGCATATCAATCTTCTGTGTGTGAAACAGTTGCAATATTTGTATTACTTCAACATGCAGTTCTCTTCCCGTCAATAATAACTTCTGGTGCTGAAAAAGCAATAAAAAACAGCTACTTCCTTTAGACTTATGAAAGAAGCATTTGTCTCATTTTTCCCCTTCTTTTACATCTTTCTGAAAGCGTTACTATTGTTTCTTCACCTATGACAATTACGTCAAGGATCAGTTAAAGTAAATAAAGCGGTCCCATTCTCTTAATGAGTTCACTCTGCAAATTAAAGTACCACTAGAACGTATCTTGCTGCTTATTCCTGTTTTGTTAATATTTCTTGGAGCTGTGACACAGATCCCTGAGATTTAAGCAACACCCAGCATTTCATGTTTGTATTAGTAACGTTTACGCCTTATTTCCGCAAAAATAGCTTGTTTTTGTTCACATGTTAAGGTTCCACTGTACCCCAAAATCTCTCAATATCTCCAATTAGGAAAGCGCAAGATCTTTATTGAAAAATAAGGATTATTTTGTATATTATTATTAAAATCTGATAGAAAAGAAATGTTAGCTAGTGACAGATACATTTACATTACTTCTTTCATTTATTTTTTTTCTTTATTTTTTTCAGAGAATCTCCCTAGAATCTTAAATTAACTATCGTGTCATACAGCTTATTTGTACTTCCGCACGTTTTTTGAAAGCATATAATCTAGATATCAATAGACTTTTCGACAAAGAGGTTTATAATATTCTCCTTGTACAGGGCTATTACAAATGATTGAAGCGATTTCATAAATTCACTGTAGCTCCATTCATTGACATATGGTCACGACACACTACAGATACGTAGAAAAACTCACAAAGTTTTGTTCGGCTGAAGCCGCACTTCGGGTTTCTGCCGCCAGAGCGCTAGAGAGCGCAGTGAGACAAAATGGCGACAGGAGCCGAGAAAGCGTATGTCGTGCTTGAAATGCACTCACATTAGTCAGTCGTAACAGTGCAACGACACTTCAGGACGAAGTTCAACAAAGATCCACCAACTGCTAACTCCATTCGGCGATTGTATGCGCAGTTTAAAGCTTGTGGATGCCTCTGTAAGGGGAAATCAATGGGTCGGTCTGCAGTGAGCAAAGAAACGGTTGAACACGTGTATCTGGAGATGCTGGAAAATTGGCTCATGCCACAACTGGAGACCGACAGCACCGACTTCATCTTTCAACAGGATGGTGCTCCACCGCACTTCCATCATGATGTTCCGCAGTTCTTAAACAGGAGATTGGAAAACCGATGGATCGGTCGTGGTGGAGATCATGATCAGCAATTCGTGTCATGGCCTCCACGCTCTCCCGACTTAACCCCATGCGATTTCTTTCTGTGGGGTTATGTGAAAGATTCAGTGTTTAAACCTCCTCTACCAAGAAACGTGCCAGAACTGCAAACTCGCATCAACGATGCTTTCGAACTCATTGATGGGGACATGCTGCGCCGAGTGTGGGAGGAACTTGATTATCGGCTTGATGTCTGCCGAATCACTAAAGGGGCACATATCGAACATTTGTGAATGCCTAAAAAAACTTTTTGAGTTTTTGTATGTGTGTGCAAAGCATTGTGAAAATATCTCAAATAATAAAGTTATTGTAGAGCTATGAAATCGCTTCAATCATTTGTAATAACCCTGTATTTCAGTTTCGTATTCTGCTTTAGAAAAGCACTTCAGTGGATGGCTAGTCAGCTCTTTTGTAGGTGGTTCATGTTGTGTACTGAAATGCTGGTATATTTTAATAAACTTACGCCCTAAAGAAGAATGTATTAAATAGAGCTAGGAATTTGTACCTGAGAAGAGTTGTTCGGCCCTTGCTAGTGAATGAAATTCGCCTATGGTACATGTTCAGTTTCCTAATGAGTGTGCCTGGCACTCACCTATTATTCCGCTGCCCTGTGGCGGAATGACTTTTTGCCCCCTAAAGGGGAAGTGCAGGGACGAACGGCGGCTGTGTGGAGCCTTTGGTGCCCTCGTTCGCGAATGCAGGGCCAGCGGGTTTCAGCTGACATGAAAAGCTCCTCAAAATTAATGACCGTCCTCGGCAAGACTAATAAGGCAAACTTACTCACTTTAATTGCAGTTTGAAGAGTCACTTGAGCGGAGTTGCAGCGCCGCCCCTAACGATACTTAAAATGTTGAGCGGATGAGGCGGTTTGGCCCCCGGCTCTGCCTCCGCAGGCTTCATGTGTAGCTTCCGCCTGGGCGCTGATCCAGCACATCGTTGCGCATCCCGCAGACAATGCTACCCCAGGATTTCCATAATAAGGATACCCTACTTTGTTACACACGCCTGTTCATGTATCTAACATGCCAGCGTGGAACTGAGTATTATTTAGATTTTTCCTCACGGTTATATACAGGTTGGGCAGAAATACACTCCTGGAAATTGAAATAAGAACACCGTGAATTCATTGTCCCAGGAAGGGGAAACTTTATTGACACATTCCTGGGGTCAGATACATCACATGATCACACTGACAGAACCACAGGCACATAGACACAGGCAACAGAGCATGCACAATGTCGGCACTAGTACAGTGTATATCCACCTTTCGCAGCAATGCAGGCTGCTATTCTCCCATGGAGACGATCGTAGAGATGCTGGATGTAGTCCTGTGGAACGGCTTGCCATGCCATTTCCACCTGGCGCCTCAGTTGGACCAGCGTTCGTGCTGGACGTGCAGACCGCGTGAGACGACGCTTCATCCAGTCCCAAACATGCTCAATGGGGGACAGATCCGGAGATCTTGCTGGCCAGGGTAGTTGACTTACACCTTCTAGAGCACGTTGGGTGGCACGGGATACATGCGGACGTGCATTGTCCTGTTGGAACAGCAAGTTCCCTTGCCGGTCTAGGAATGGTAGAACGATGGGTTCGATGACGGTTTGGATGTACCGTGCACTATTCAGTGTCCCCTCGACGATCACCAGTGGTGTACGGCCAGTGTAGGAGATCGCTCCCCACACCATGATGCCGCGTGTTGGCTGTGTGTGCCTCGGTCGTATGCAGTCCTGATAGTGGCGCTCACCTGCACGGCGCCAAACACGCATACGACCATCATTGGCACCAAGGTAGAAGCGACTCTCATCGCTGAAGACGACACGTCTCCATTCGTCCCTCCATTCACGCCTGTCGCGACACCACTGGAGGCGGGCTGCACGATGTTGGGGCGTGAGCGGAAGACGGCCTAACGGTGTGCGGGACCGTAGCCCAGCTTCATGGAGACTGTTGCGAATGGTCCTCGCCGATACCCCAGGAGCAACAGTGTCCCTAATTTGCTGGGAAGTGGCGGTGCGGTCCCCTACGGCACTGCGTGGGATCCTACGGTCTTGGCGTGCATCCGTGCGTCGCTGCGGTCCGGTCCCAGGTCGACGGGCACGTGCACCTTCCGCCGACTACTGGCGACAACATCGATGTACTGTGGAGACCTCACGCCCCACGTGTTGAGCAATTCGGCGGTACGTCCACCCGGCCTCCCGCATGCCCACTATACGCCCTCGCTCAAAGTCCGTCAACTGCACATACGGTTCACGTCCACGCTGTCGCGGCATGCTACCAGTGTTAAAGACTGCGATGGAGCTCCGTATGCCACGGCAAACTGGCTGACACTGACGGCGGCGGTGCACAAATGCTGCGCAGCTAGCGCCATTCGACGGCCAACACCGCGGTCCCTGGTGTGTCCGCTGTGCCGTGCGTGTGATCATTGCTTGTACAGCCCTCTCGCAGTGTCCGGAGCAAGTATGGTGGGTCTGACACACCGATGTCAATGTGTTCTTTTTTCCATTTCCAGGAGTGTAGTCTGAACAGCTTGTATACGTCGCACCGTTTCCGAGTTAAGGGGCTCCGGAAAGGCTCAAAATCATGAAAAGTTCAAATTTAATTTTTTGCGTTTTCTGAATCTGCAGACTATTACCTTTTAATAGATATATAATTTATTCAATTCCGAAGACCAACTATTTTTAAATTTTTTTTGAAATGTGTTCTACATGGGCGTGACCCACTGTGGCGCTGTTAAACTGCTGTCAAAAGGTGTTATTATTAACGTCCGTGTTCATCAGGTACATTTTAGTGATGTGAGATAAAGTATGTGTTGTGGCTAACCTGTGATGGTTCAATATATATCGCTGGTGTGATTGTCGATCGTTTCATGTTTATTTACTCTGTCGTTATCTCGAAAGTATTCGTAATTAATTCTGTTTCTTGAGTCTCTGTTTTGTTGAAGTATAATAATGAGTAAAAGTAAAGTTGCTGTTGCGACTTTCAATGATGGCAACATTGTAAGGTGCAAGGTATTTAGAAATATGGGAATGAAGATAGGTTCTAACATGGTACGAGCGATGCTTGCTTTAGACAAGGAACGCCTTCGGGCTGCAGACAGGGCTGTAAAGAGTCTAGAAATACAAGCAAGAGTAAACAGGAGGAGGAACAAGAGGAAGCTGGAGGAGGAGTTTGTAGAGGATGAAGATAATCCATCCTATGGACCTGAAATGCACTAAAAAGTTAATCCAATCTTTCTCGCTCGATTCCCAAAACTTTTATTTTCTCATACTAATTACATGTTTTCTAAGGATCTTCCAAACATATTTGTTTCAAACTTTCAGTAAATGTTACACAGTACCTTCTGCATAATTTAACACAGCTTTTTTTCCAAAAAACTGTATATTTTTGAATATATAAATAAAAAATTGCAAAAAAATGTTGTGAATTTTCATTACAATTGAAAAAAAATTATCTTTAATAACTGAACTAAAATTTTGTAAAATCCCTGTGTTAAGTTGTAGCTCATATTCCAATAAATAATCTTTAAAAAGTTCAACTTCCTACCTCAAATACTTTGTGAGGAAAGATGTAATTTATAAGCGTTATTTTAACATTGCAAGTATAGGGCGTTCCGGAGCCCCTTAATTAGCATTGGAGTTAGCAAATAAAGCTATTTCTCGCTCGAATTCAAGTGACCGGCCACATAAAGTTTGTGAAATTTGTTCTCACAGCGTTGATGACAGCGCACGAGACTGCTCCGCGTTTAGCACGGGTTCGATCCTTACTATCGTCCCATGTACACTGTTTGCATCACTCTTAGGAAACCAGACAAAGAACCCGTCTGGCGACACCGTCTCAGGTGGGACCCTTGAATTTGTGAGGGTAGCAGTCTAACTGGCTAAGTTTAGTGCTACAGGATTGAGTTGTTAACGGAAACGGCGCAACGTGTCGATTATTTCTTACCAATTGTTTCTCAGCACAACATAACCTGCAACGTCCTTACGAGCTTTCCAGCTGTTTCTACGGGAAAATGATATGAACTGAGCCTGCCGCCGTAGCCGAGAGGTTCTATGCGCTTCAGTCCGGAACCGCGCTGCTGCTACGGTCGCAGGTTCGAATCCTGCCTCGGGCATGGATGTGTGTGCTGTCCTCAGTTTAGTTAGGTTTAAGTAGTTCTAAGTCCAGGGGACTGATGACCACAGATGTTAAGTCCCATAGTGCTTGGAGCCATTTTTTTGATATGAACTGAAGGCCTAGCTGACTCTGGATCACGGGTATCTGGGTTCGATTCCCAGGCTAATTGGGGATTTTCTCTGCCCAGGAACTGGGTGTCTGTGTCGTCCTCATCATTTCATAATCATTCATGAGAGTGGCTAGATTGGACTGTGTAAAGATTGGGACTCTGTGCGGGCGTTGATGAGCGAGTAGTTGAGCGCCTCACAAGGTACACATCATCATCGTCATCATGAGCTGAAGGAGACTAAGAGTATTACACCACGAGTCACCAGCCTGAAATTTATGAAAATTTTGGAACATTTTCATCACATAGTGGGGATTAATTCGATATTTGTAGCCGGCGGTGGTGGCCGAGTGGTTCTAGGCGCTACAATCTAGAACCACGCTGCTGCTACGGTCGCAGGTTCGAATCCTGCCTCGGGTATGGATGTGTGTGATGTCCTCAGGTTAGTTAGGTTCAAGCAGTTCTAAGTTCTAGGGGACTGATGACCTCAGCAGTTAAGTCCCATAGTGCTCAGAGCCATTTGAACCATTTTTTGATACTTGTAGCCGGCCGCGGTGGTCTAGCGGTTCTGGCGCTGCAGTCCGGAACTGCGCGACTGCTACTGTCGCAGGTTCTAAGCCTGCCTCGGGCATGGGTGTGTGTGATGTCCGTAGGTTAGTTAGGTTTAAGTAGTTCTAAGTTCTAGGGGACTTATGACCTAAGATGTTGAGTCCCATAGTGCTCAGAGCCAATTGAACCACTTGAACCATTTGATACTTGCAACTAATGTCTGTGAACAACAACAGTGTGATATGTGAGTTCCCGTCAGCATGAATGCATTCTTTTATCTATTGCGGCGCGGAAACAATCAACATCCAAATGCCATATTGAGGAATCTCTAACCATCTCTGAAAAATCAATCTACTTTAATTCATTATTGGTGGATTGAGGCTGATACGAAATTCTGTCTTCCCAAGGCATTCGAGACATGCTCAGTGAGTGACATAACAGAGGAATCAAAGTGCAGGCCAGAGAGGAATCAATAGCTCTTCAAGGCGTTTATGATGTGAAACGCATCATCAGTTCGATATCCCGGTCAAGATGGGTATGAAAACAGGGTTTAATATTCTTCCTGCATACTGCCAATCATTTAGCCTCCTAACAACAGTTACTAATTGAATACTGTTGTCATACCGAATAGCTCCTCACTCTATGATCCCAGGAGTTGGAGAGGTACGCGTATCGCGAATCGCAGCTTTCTTTTGTTTTTCAACAGGTCCGCTATGGACACATTCGACCTATATCAAACCGTTACAAAAAGAAGCGAAACGTGTCGCTGAATACAATTTTTATCCTTTGCTGCTCCCTCTAGTACCATGGAAGTTAATCCCTGGTACCTTAACAGATATAATATCCCGTCCCTTCTTCTTGTCAGTTTTTTCCATACATTCCTTTCCTCGGCGAGTTCAGCAAAGAGCCTCTTCGTTCCCAACCTTATCAATCCACCTAATTTTCAACACTCTTCTGTAGCACCACTTCTCAAATTCTTCGATTCTCTTCCGTTCCGGTTTTCTCACAGTCCATGTTTCATTACCATAGCATACGGCGATGCAAACTTATATTCTAAGAAATTTTTTCCTTGAATTAAGGCCTGAGTTTGATGTCAGCAGACTTCTCTTTACCATGAATGCCATTTTTGCTTGTGCTAGTCGGCTTTTAATATCCTCCATACTCCATCCACTATGGGCTAATTTGCTGCCTAGAATTCCTTAATCTCATCTACTTCGTGATCGCCAATCATGATGTTTTCTCACTGTCCTCATTTCTGTTACTTCTCATTACTTTCGTCTTTCTTCGATTTACTCTCTCTCCATGTTCTGGACTCATTAGATTTTTCATTCTGTTCAGCTGATAGTGTAATTCCTCTTCACTTTCACTATGGATATTAATGTATTCACGAATCTTGTCATTTATATCCTTTCACCTTTCCCGATTGTTAGTGGTGACATTCTGCATGTAACAACAGCCTGAGTTCATATGCTGTCATTCATCCGTTCACCACAGCAGTCGAATAATTCTACGATATCCTCATGGTGTAGAATTTCTGGAAGGAACTTTCTTTACATTTCTTGTCACACTGTTGACCCGAGCCCATCTCGACTCCACGTCGTTGGACAGCTGCCAACAGCCTGTATAATCTCTCGATTTGATGCTCTCATGTCCCTCATGCCAAAGATTTATCCTTATTCATGGGCTCAAGGATGACGATAAGGCCAACATGTGTTTCGTCGGGCTGCTATTCCCCATAGACATTCAGACATTTCATTAAGTGTGTCCCGAGCATAGTTCAAGTTGTGACGTCTCCTGGCGAGACATTTGCCAAATCGGTGTAATGTTTGTGAAAAAAGAAACATTTATCTGTATTATCATTATTATTTAATTTCTGTATGAACGGTTGTCTATTATGTAGAGTCTGTAGAAAAAAGGAAATAATGATTTTTCATTTTTGTGTTTGTGCAATTTTTATGTATCTATATTTTGCAAAATAATGTCTGTGGCTGGCGAGTGTGGAATTCGATGCAGACAATGGTAATTGAAAAAATTAATAAAGATATTTACTAGCGTTCTGAATTTATTATAAACAGTGGAGATTTAAATGTTACTCCCTCTGTCTTATTGCAGCCGTTAACGTTGTAAGAGCCTGTGACGCTCGCTTGAATACTTGGTTAGCTTTCTTTTGTTCTTTGTTCGAAAAAGGCGCCATTGGAGGCTGATGCATAGAAAGTGTGTACTTTGAATTTATGTTCATTTTAGAATATATAAATTGTTAACAATACTTGTAATAATTTATTGCTTGCTTTCCCAGTATTTCATTCCACACTTTTAGCCGTTTTCAGCATGCTTAGAATTTTCCACGAAGCAGAGATGCCCCGCGATTCATAATGCACTTCCTGTGGCGGAATGGTTACACGGCAGTGACATACCTGTAATGGACTGTCCGACACAGAATCCTGACCTGAATCCTGCAGAACACCTTTGGGATGTTCTGGAGCGCCGACTTTGTGCCATGCCTCACCTACCGACATCGATACCTCTCCTCAGTGCAGCACTCCGTGAAGAATGGGCTTCCATTTCCCTAAAAACTTTCCAGCACCTGACTGAACGTATGACTGTGAGAGTGGAAGCTGTCATCAAGGCTAAGGGTGGACCAACACCGTATTGAATTCAGGCATTACCAATGAAGGGCGCCACGAAGTTGTAAGTTCCAGAATGAGATTTTCACTCTGCAGCGGAGTGTGCGCTGATATGAAACTTCCTGGCAGATTAAAACTGTGTGCCCGACCGAGACTCGAACTCGGGACCTTTGCAAAGGTCCCGAGTTCGAGTCTCGGTCGGGCACACAGTTTTAATCTGCCAGGAAGTTTCAAGTTGTAAGTTATTTACAGCCACGTGTCCGGATACTTCTGATTATATAGCGTATCAGCTGATGACAATTTGACATAGTCGTTCTAATAACGGACCATACAAATTAAATTTAGCCGGCCGCGGTGGTCTAGCGGTTCTAGGCGCTCAGTCCGGAGCCGCGCGACTGCTACGGTCGCAGGTTCGAATCCTGCCTCGGGCATGGATGTGTGTGATGTCCTTAGATTAGTTAGGTTTAAGTAGTTCTAAGTTCTAGGGGACTGATGACCATAGATGTTAAGTCCCATAATGCTCAGAGCCATTTGAACCAAATTAAATTTACCTGTAGTATTTGACTTTCATGAAAGGTAATGAACCAATGTGGTAGTTTGAACTGAAATGCTATAAGACAAAATGAGAATATTTAATCGTTTTTTATGGCTACAGATGATAATTTAATGCAAAAAGACTGATATAATCCAAGAATGTTCGAGGATAATAGGTATTGCACATGGAGGGAGGTGCAGAAGAAAGTAAAATGTATCATCGACAACTGTGATATGATGTACACAGGTAAAACACTATATCATTAGATATTTAGAATTAAACTTACTTGCGTTTAAAGGTAATTGTATTATATTTTAGATTCTCCATATAGCTACTTAGATGTTTAAGGATGTGACGGAAAAACGAAAACATATGGAAGTTCTAAACTGGCTCTGAGTCCTGCATGACAGTCCATTGTCCCTTTGAAATATTGAAGCCGACATATTTGAAGTAAATATTAAAAGGTCTGTGAATAATATTACATGGATATAAACGACAAATAAATTATGAAAATGTATTAAATTAGCTTCAAAGAAAGACTATATCGATTGAAATGTAGGTAAAAGACCTTATTTATATTAGATGAGATCGTAGTGCATAACGTTCTCGAAACGATATTATCTTTGTCATTATATATAAGGGAAAATAGATATTTAAAATCACTTCGAGACAGATCATTTCTTCTGCTGTAGGTAAGGTACGCTTGCTATTGTAAGGCGGTAGCTTTTGTTCTATTTGCTCGCAGCGGTGGTCTTTGACTGGCAACAATTGGCCGCCATTACGCGGCGTATTTAATTTCTTTTTGTGTAACATATCACCACAGCCTGAGCAGAAAGAATCATTTCAAGTTATTCAATTAAATAAAGTGCAAAGCTTCACTAATTTTATTTCGTAGAAAAATGCATACTTTCAAAGATACGATTTATTCTAGGTCAGTGAACTTAGCCTGCATTACATTTCACCGAAAGCATTTGAAATAATTTGTAGGGAGCCTGACGCTAACTTGAAACATATTTTAATATTTATCTTTGGCCACCTACAAATCAATATAATTATATTTCTTATATTATCCTTTTCTTGTGCTTCACTTAATAATAATAATAATAATAATAATAATAATAATAATAATAATTAAGAACCACAGAAAGGAAGTGATAATATAACAGCCAAAGTGATTCCGGCTACCACTCGGGAAAAGTGGGTAATCCAGTTTCGAGTGCCGGTCTTGCACGCATTTTCATTTGCGTCATTCCCTTGCAAGCTGATGGTTTCTCGTATTCGCAGCTACGAATACATTTCATATATCATCGTCTAAGTGGCAACGCGGACGGAAGTGTGTATTGAGAGACTGTGACAGACGGCCTTTGGAAACGATTGTGAAAAAAAGAAAAAAGAAATAAGACGACCACAGCTCTAAAAGCCGCTGCAGAACTGAATGTCGAACTCGCAAACGCTGTCAGCACCATAATCTGGTAACTACAAGAGCGATCTTGTAGCTCCAGAACGACTTATCAGTGATTCAAATTCCATGACAGAAAAGCGAGATGTCGATGTCATAAAACCTGGACCATGGAGCAACGGAAGTAAGTTAATTGGTTTGATAAGTGTTGTTTCGCAGTGCTTGTGGCAGAGTCTACGTCCCAACAATAAGACATGACGGGTGTTCGGTGATGACTCGGGTATTCATATCGCGGTGTTCCATGGGACTTTACTCGGCAAGGTCGCATTACTGCTGAGGACTACTTGACCATTTTGGCTGGTCAGATCCATCCCAAGGTACAAGGTTTGATCCGCAGTGGTAGTGCTGTTTTTCTGAAGGACAAGGCCTCTGTCCAAACAGCTCGCATCGTCCATAGCTGGTTTTATGAGGATGAAGAATTTTCGAATTTCCGGTGATCACCACAGTCATCACCTCTCATTATTATTGAGACTTTGGGGGAGAGAAGGGTGCGTAATCGCTACCCAACTACATGTGTTGTTTACCCGTGGAGGCTTGTAATATTTGTTTTATTTTTACTCTGTCTCTTCCTTTCGGTACGGATATCTGTTTAATGTTAGTAATAACTTGCAAATGCGGACTGAAGCCTCATTCCGGCACAAATGTTCATCTGTCAATATCTACACCTAATACAGGTGATGTCGAAGAATTCGCAACCTGCATATAACATTTAATACAACTGGGGATCGTAAATAATTTTCCTTAAATCATTAGTGTCTGAAGGAACGGACATTGTGGAAACATAATAAATCTTACATTTATTTACGTTCAGGTTGATCTGGCAATTAATGCACCAGCAATCGATCCGCTGCTGATCCTTCTGCATTTCGTTACAGTCTTCTGGCGTTGTTTCGGTACTATAGACAACAACATCATCAGTAAAAAGCTTTTTTAGAGCTGCCGACATTATCCAGTATCTCATTTATATATACAGTAAACAGTAATGGGTCTCTAACTCTGCATTAGGATATGCCAGAAATTGCCTTTCCTTCTGTCGATTTCATCCCTTTACTACTTTATTTATATGGCTCATAATCCACACATCACGCCGGTAAATGTCAAATGACTCCACGCTTGGTGGAGCGTAAACATAATACGACTGAACAGTGGAGAAACGTTGTGTGGAGTGACGAATATATCTTAGTGTGTCCTGAAGCTAGTCAGGCTGTGGACTGGGGAATTCAGATATGAAACAGAGAACAAAGCCTTTCGCTGATGTAAGAGGCTAAACCTTGGTGCTTCTCTAGAAGTACGGTCTACCTGCAGAGACAGAGATTTGCCCTCTTCCTTCCCTTTCTCATCGCCGTCACGAACAAATAAACGACTCTATACTACACATGTATTCTTCATAGCAATACGTTTCAACAGTTACGAACATAGGCTACCAAATCGATATTTAGCTGAGGGAGTGGTGCAGAAAAAAACCTTGTCAGTTTGTCCGGCTTATTTACTAATGACGTACACGGCCGTGATGTTCGTATTTCCTTCCCTTTGGGAATGTTTCTTGTATAGTTTATTGATTCTGCTTCATACATTGTCAGTGATACACGCTTATCGTAGAGTCATCGCTTTTAGGTCACTATGAGGGTACATTACCGAAAGTGTGACGGTGATGTAACTGCAACAAATTGGGAATGGTAAAAGAATAATACTTGAATATACTTTAGGAATATGCTATGAGTGCACATTCTGTAGAGCGATAGGTAAAAACTATGGAGGTTAAGTATAGAGAGAAATTTTGCTTCATGTGAATTAATGTGCGATGAGAGAAGCGAAAGGGAAAGTTAGAAACGTTTCCTGTGTGCCTGTTGGTGTGTGAGGAGAGAGAGAGAGAGAGATAGATATTTTAGAAATATACAGAAAGGGAGGGAGAAAGAGAGAGAGCGTGAGAAGGGGGGAGGGGGTGGGGTGTTACAGACAGTAATACAACACACGAGTTTATACAAATAATAGCTACAGACATCTGCTTCAAGAACATATTTTTGTCCCATAACAATGACTAAGTGCACTACATCCTGTACAAATTGCCTTGGTTTTGCTTTTAGATCAGAACTCATATGTCTCTTAATTGCTGCAAGGCATTTAAATTTCACTTGCCTCTGACACGCGAAATTTGTTTCCTGCGTAAAACGTTTCGGCCATAAATACCCATAAAGCGACGATAAATCTAGCGTCCCTAGTCGGCTGCTCATGCATTCTACGAGAACTACATGTAGCGCGTATTTCCAATACCGCCCGTGTCATTCATAACGGTTAACTGCATCGGCCATATTTCCCAGCGTATCTGGCAGATCACCTGGCCTGCCGTTAGTGCTTGCAGTACCTGCATCGGTTTCGTTCAGGTAGGGGAAGCAAAACCGAAGAATTAATTTTATCGTCCTGTCAATATCGAGGTCATTAGATACGCATCATTAGCAGGTGTCGGTGCAGAGGGAGGATGGGTATTATCTTTGGTTTTCGTTAATATTATATCCAGCACATATTTGCATGAGATATTTCAAAGAAATCAGGATGTTTTGGGGGATATTTGACATCCCGCTTCTTCCTGAATATCCACTGTGTTAACTACTCCGTTTCTCAATCCATGTGCATGTTCTGTCACAACTGTGTCTGGCAAAAATATGGATAGTGTTTCACTACATACAAGACTTAAATGTCTCTAGCAAGAAGTGAGAAGGTTGTTGCGAAATGAGTCCGGCAGTTAGTCCATTGCTGCGATCTTTTATGAGAGATGCATTCTGCACAGAATCGAAGGAAAATCCGGTACCGAAACTGTGGAGCAGGTTGAAACACCATTGAGACACCAGGATATGTAAGTGAAGATGTAGATGTGTGTAGTTGCAGACGTGGTAGACACTGAGACAGGAAATTTATAACTGGTAGGCATTTTAACGTTAGAAAGGACAAATACGAGGACGAGTCAAATGAAAACCTTGAATTTGTAATGACAAATCGATATTTCGCGCCGTCATCCTGTAAGTTGCTAAGCGTTCCACGAACAGCGTGCAGAATGGCCTATAGGTGGCAGCATAGTGTAGATGCACACATACCGTCGCAGTATCAGTATAAAGATGGCCGCCCTATTTGCGACTTGCACCAGAGAAGAACAGCGTTCTGTTATTCCGTTTTTGCGTACTGAAGCTGTGAAACCTATTGAAATTCATCCAAGAATGAAGGTTCAGTACGGTGATGCGTGTTTGTCACAGCAGCAAGTCTACGAATGGAGTAGGAAGTTCGCAAATGGTGTCACTTCAGTGGAAGATGCTCGTCGTGCAGGTCAGGCACAACGAGATGTGACTCCACAGAACATTGCAGCAGTTGAAGCCACAGTGAAGGAAACCTGCCGAGTGACACTGAATGACCAGCATATTTACAGATCAGTAATGGGTCAGCACACCTCATGGTGCATGATGTGCTCCAGTTTCACAAACTGTCTGCAAGATGGGTGTCACGGCAGCTGACTCCTGAAATGAGAGAACGACGTGTTGATGGTTGTGAAGAACTTCTTCGGTGCTTTGAACGAGAAGGTGATGGCTTTCTTGCAAGAATCGTTACTAGGGACGATACCTGGGTTTACTTCCACCAACCGGAAACGAAGAGAGCAAGCAAGGAATGGCTCCATTCCTCATCACCAAAACCAAAGAAGTTTCCAACAAAACCATCAACAGGGAAAGTTATGCTGACTCTCTTTTGGGGCGAAAAAGGCGTCATTTTGGAGCATTACATGCCTAGAGGGACCACTGTCACCAGTGAATCATACACAGATCTCCTAAAAAATCATCTGCGGCCTGCAAACAAATCAAAGCGACTTGGATTGATGTCAGCAGGTGTCTTTTTGCAACATGACAATGCATGGCACGGGAGGACCTGTACTGAGCGTAGGGGAGATTATGTTGAAAACGATACAGCTTTGTACCACTTCTCCACAATAAATAATATTGAAAAACTATTTAAGGTTTTCATTTGACTCATCCTCGTATGTAAAGTACATAGCAGACAAAGCCGCAACCCTAAAGGAGAAAATGCTTTTGAACTATTTCAGACTAAGAGCGAGGAAAGAAAGATGTGAGGTGTGCCTCCTACACATTCACGATAAATACCTGTCGTTTATTGGATACACACCAATGTGGAAAACTTAGCGCCTAAAGTGACATTCGCATGATAAGTCGCAGTAAGTAACATAGCTCATTCAAACTTGGATCATACATAAAGAGAACTGCTATATTGTGGTACAGGAGCTAACCGAAGGAAATACGAAATGAGACGGACAAAACGACATTATTATTCAAACGCAACAATGAAGCTGAAGTTATCAAGATCTTTCATGATAGCCTCGACACTACGAAGGGCGAGTCATGAGGTTTAAGAAGATGTGTGACGGCAGTGCTTCGTGTGTAACACGCTCCATTGATCATGATTGGGCCAAATATCTCACGAAGTAAGCGTCAAACGAAAAAAACTGCAAAGAACGAAACTTGTCTAGCTTGAAACGGGAAACCAGATGGCGCTATGGTTGGCCCACTAGATGGCACTGCCATGGGTCAAACGCATATCAACTGCGTTTTTTCTTTAAATAGGAACCCCCATTTTTTAATCCGTATTCGTGTAGTACGTAAACAAATATAAAAGTTTTAATTGGACCACTTTTTTCGATTTGTGATAGATGGCGCAGTAATAGTCACAAACGTGTAAGTACGTGGTATCAAGTAACATTTCGCCAGTGAGGACAGTATTCGCTTCGTGATACATTACCCGTGTTACAATGGACCGTTTACCAATTGCGGAATAGGTTGATATCGTGTTGATGTATGGCTGTTGTGATCAAAACGCCCAACGGGCGTTTGCTATGTATGCTGTTCGGTATCCTGGACGATGTCATACAAGTGTCTGGACCGTTCGCCGGATAGTTATGTTATGTAAGGAAACAGGAAGCGTTCAGCCACATGTGAAACGTCAACCACGACCTGCAACAAATGATGATGCCCAAGTAGGTGTTTTAGCTGCTGTCGCGCCTAGTCCGTACATCAGTAGCAGACAAATTGCGCGAGAATAGAGAAACTCAGAAAACATCGGTATTGAGAATGCTACATCAACATCTAAAACACCCGTACCATATTTCTATGCACCAGGAATTGCATGGTGACGACTCTGAACGTCGTGTACAGTTCTGCCACTGGGCAGAAGAGAAATTACGGGACGATGACATTTTTTTTCACGCGTTCTATTTAGTGACGAAGCTCCATCTACCAACAGCCATAACGTAAACAGGCATAATACGCACTATCGGACAACGGAAAATCCACGACGGCTGCGACAAGTGGAACATCAGCGACATTGGAGGGTTAATGTATGGTGCGGAATTATGGGAGGAAGGATAATTGGGCCCCATTTTATCGATGGCAATCTAAATGGCCCAATGCATGATGATTTCCTACGTAATGTTCTACCGATGTTACTACAAGATGTTTCACTGCATGACAGAATGGCGATGTACTTCCAACATGATGGATGTACGGCACATACCTCGCGTGCGGTTGAAGAGGTATTGAATAGCATATTTCATGACAGGTGGGTTGGTCATCGAAGCACCATACCATGGCTCGCACGTTCACGGGATCTGACGTCCCCAGATTTCTTTCTGTGGGGAACGTTGAAGGATATTTGCTATCGTGAACCAGCGACAACGCCTGACAACGTGCGTCAGCGCATTGCCAATGCATGTGCGAACATTACGGAAGGCTACTCGCCACGTATTGCCAAATAAATTGAGGTTGACTGACATAATTTTGTGTATTTATTTCATTAATGTGGTATTTACAGGTAATCACGCTGTAACAGCATGCGTTCTAAGAAACGATAAGTTCCCAAAGGTACATGTATCACATTTGTAGTGTTTTGGTTTGACGCTTATTTCGTGAGATATTTGGCCCAGTCACGACCAATGGACCACCCTCTATATAGAATATGAACTATACGAATAGTTCTCATTCCCTCTCTACGCGAATCTAGTACGACAAGCATTTTTAAGTATTGGTATTATGCACCCTCCGTCATGCATTCTGTGGATGGCTTTGGGTTACACACGTAAGTATAGATGAAGATTATTTCCCTTTGTTACCTACTGTACAATGTCACGGAATTTAATGGCAAATCAAAACATCGTTTCCAACCTAGATTGTAGCCTGGATACCTGCCTATCAACGTACATTGTGCTATGGTGGGGTTCGGGGAACAGACATGAATTAAATCAAACATCTTCTGGAAAAGTTTGTAGAATTATCTCGTTTTATGGACATCAAAAACTTATGCATAAGAGACGAAATAAGTAAACTTCCATTTTCTTAAAAATTACATTTGTAAGACAACAGAAGTACGGAAAATAGAAGCGCCATTTTCTTCAAAACGATGTTTGAAAGACAAGTACGTAAAATTATACAATACGTAATACGTATTTGAATCCAAGAGAACAGCGTACTGCACGACCGACAGTGGTGACACTGAAATTATTGAAGGGCTTAATTGGCATTAATTTACCAATACTCGACTTATAATTAGCAAGTAATACCAATTATGTAAAATATTTGAAATTTATCCAGCTTATTAGCTTACCGTAAACTTTAATGAGACCAACACTGTAAAAATATTGCTGTAATGAATTCAGTATGCACGACATGTATTGTAATTAGTATCTCTTATGAAGTGAATATTCCATTGAACGTCTGACGGTAGCATATTAACTTATTCGATGTACAAAGGTTTCAGAGACTCTAGCGACTATAATTGGAATCAACAAGTTACAGGCAAATACCACTGAAACGGTACACCTCGAGCTATCCACGATGCATTCTTTAATCGATCTCTGTGCTCAAAGGTGGTTGTGCAGCACGTGGATTGTATCACTGTTAAATTAGGTTTCAAGCATAAATAATTGCGAAACTGAGGTGAGGAAATTCTTCAGTGACCGTATCTATTTCAAAAAGGCACAGTAATGTAAAATGAATAATGTTACTGAAGTAATTATTGATTTAGTATACTTTTGGGGTGGAAACTTCTACAAACACTCGGGTATGTCGTATGTAGTAAGCATAACATCATCGGCTATTTTACTGGTTTTATACGTAATCAACCGGTTTTGTTCTTATTGTACACCATCTCGAAGCCCCTCTACGAATCTAAGTCATCAGGATTTTCATATCGTACATCCAACGCCCTTCCTTCGTTGATTTAAACGGCTGCCGTCAGATTACCGAAGTCATTCAACGTCGGGCGTGGTCGGTACTTGGATTTGTGACTGTCTGCGCACCTCAGCCGCTGGTGGAAGTTATCCTTTCCGGAGAAGGGAAGGAGAGCTGATAGCGCCGAGTTCCTGATCACCATACCTTGCGCCAATGTCCCAATCAAATAACAAACTTCTCCACAGTGTCCCATGGAGTGAGACCATGATACACTGTTAATCCGTCCGTCGTTTGGGATGTGAAGTTCTGCGGTTCCCTCGGTGCTAACGGAGAAGAGAAGGCTGTGTGCCTACAACGGGTTTCACCTTCCCGTTTTTCTCATCACACAACGCATGGGTGACAGCACACCACACACACATTACAGTCATCTACACCTACCAGGTACACTTAACATTAAAATCTCAGAGTGGCAGTGCGTGCGCAGGAGAGTAACATCATTTCTAATTAGGCTGAACCTTGGGGTATTCATTTCTTACTGTCCATATAAACGTAAAAATGAGGTAGGAAAATACAGTGGTAAATTTTACCTAAAATGCTAGAAGGCAGATTGATGACATTATGGACCGTGCAGGATTAATTTAAAACATATGGCTGAATACGGTTGTTGTGACTTGGCAAGACAGCCAAGCCACTATGATTGGTAGCCGAAAGGCACGCGCTAAGCTCACGCAGGGTGGCGTGAGGTCTGGAACATTAAAGGAGTTGAGTCTAGTAAAAAAGTACGGATCTTCTGGAATACTTTAATCCATAATTGGTGAACATCGGTCTGACGGTACATGCATCACAAGATAAATAGCAAATGATAATGGCGCCTTGCTAGGTCGTAGTAAATGACGTAGCTGAAGGCTATGCTAACTATCGTCTCGGCAAATGAGAGCGTAATTCGTCAGTGAACCATCTCTAGCGAAGTCGGCTGTACAACTGGGGCGAGTGCTAGGAAGTGTCTCTAGACCTGCCGTGTGGCGGCGCTCGGTCTGCAATCACTGACAGTGGCGACAGGCGGCTCCGTCGTATACTAGCGGACCGCGGCCGATTTAAAGGCTACCACCTAGCAAGTGTGGTGTCTGGCGGTGACACGACAACGGTGACCTATGGAAAAGTGTAGAACAAGCATGATGGTCATGATGATGATGATGATGATGATGATGATGATGATGTAACAGAGCTGACGATATTGCCTCAACACAACCAACCCTTCCTTTTTGTATTTTTTACACGCAGTATCCTTGCTCAGTTTCGATTAACCGTGTAAGGTTTTCATAGGTTTTCAGCCATCGTAACCAATTCACCTTTACGGTACAGGAAAAAAGATGCATGAGTGCTTTGCACGAGTAGTGGATAAGATCCTTGACTCTGTGTTTAATGTAATCTGTGGTGTTGCCGATCAGCTGTGAGCGGTGAGGCGTTCTTATTAGAGGTACAGCGGCGAGCGGTTGAGTTTCGGAGGAGGAGATCTGATATTTGTGAATATTGGAGAAATTGTCTGGAATACTTCATTCTGGAGAAGGGAACTTGTTTATAAAGCTGTTTTATTGATTGTATTGATGGGGAAGATTTTTGGAGAGATCTCAACATCACCCATAGTAGCTCAAAAATGAAATGTTTTTTTGTCAGAATTGTTAGTCGAAAGAAATTTTTGTCCGTTCGATAACTAATAATTTAGCCTCTGGTTCTTCGTTATGTCGCAAATTGCACACTTGTTCGAAATGTCTGCTACTTTTATAATGAGAGAATTTCGTAATCGTTGGAGACTACTTATGTTGTACAGTCTTATTTGACCATAATCTGAGTTTAATTTTTCATAAACACATTTCTTAAAGAAAATTCTCCACTATAATTCTTAGTGAAATTTAAAATATTTTCTCGTGCGTGCATTGCACGTTAAGGTACATGCAATTAGTGACTGTTTCTCATCAGCAAAGAAAAATTTAGAGCAGGTTATTATCCTTTAAATTTGCTTTGGGGAACGTCAGTACACAAGACGCGAAACAGCTTGCAATAGGTAATTTCCTTTTCTTTCAAGGAAGATCTCATCTCGCATTATCTCGAGAAAACAGTACGTCCCCAGAATTTTCATGTGTTGTAGTATTACACAGTTACATTCTTCTGTGTTGAGCAGTATTTAATTTAGTGGATATTTCGAGTCAGATATTCTACTTCATGTTGCGTAACTTTCATAGTGTACGTCAGTATCGAGTGTCAGTGAAACAGTATTCATTATGGACACAATTAGCTACTTTTGGCAATTAACTAGGTTCATTTTCATTGTTTCAAATTCAGCATTTCACTAAGAATTAAGATTTGTTTCGTGACACTATTCACATGCGCAACACTTCTGTGGGACCATATTGCTGAGGTCATCGGTCCTTAGGCTTACACACTACTTAAGCTAACTTAAACAGACTTACGCTAAGGACAACACACACACCCATGCCCAAGGGAGGACACGAACCTCCGACGGGGGCAGCCACGCGAACCGTGGCAAGGCACCGCAGACCGCACGGTTAACCGCGCGGGCGACAATCAGCTTTTCTCAGCAGTTGAATACGATATCTAAAGCACACGTTAAGCCATGAGACTCTGTTTGAAAAATGAATACTCAGTATTTCACATAAATCACGTAAGAAGCTAACAAAATGGTTCAAATGGCTCTGAGCACTATGGGACTGTGGTCATCAGTCCCCTAGACTAAGAACTACTTAAACCTAAGGACATCACACACATCCATATCCGAGGCAAGATTCGAACCTGTGACAGTAGTGATCGCGCGGTTCCGGACTGAAGCGCCTAGATCCGCTCGGCCACCGCCGCCGGCAAGACGCTAACAACCGACCGTCGTTTACGAATGCGCTTGACCATTTATTCAAACACAGTGCACTAACATTAATGTGACTACCGCCTACGTTCGTCGTCGACGCGCAGTAACCATTCATAGACGACCGGTGGCTGCACTAACAATGGAGGGTGTATAAAGCGTGTCGGGGAGAGAGACGGGGGTAAGGGCGCGGGAAACTGTGCAGTCGTTGTTGTAATGCGGGTACGGGGCGATTTATATGACATCCAAAAGGGCATGTTCATTGGTTTTCGAGCCAAGGGTAGAAACAGTTCTGAAACGGCTAAGTCTGTAAACTGTTTGCGTCCCGCCTTGGCAAAGTGGGTCTGTTTTAGGGCAGCGTTGAGGCAACTGCGGTGCACCAAAGTATACATGTGATTGGAGGAGGGAACGTTGTGGTCTGAGGAATGCTTTCTTCGCATTCCCTGGGTGATCTAGCCATTCTGGAAGGCGCAATGGTTCAACGCCAGCATGCTTCTGCCCTTGGGGATCTTGTTCACATCCATACGCATTTTGGTTTTCCTCGGCACTGTGCAACCTACCAGCACGACAATGCAACGTTCCACACTGCTAGCATTGTACTTTAGTGGTTCGAATAGCACCAGGGTAAGAGCACCACGGTGAGTTTACCGTATTCCCCCAGCCACCAAACTCACTGGATTTAAATCTTCCAGAAGTTAATTTATACTTCACACTTCAGGAGACGGTCATTCCAGGTGATCAGTGTGTATATTGTTTGGTTATATTCAATACGGAAGGCAGAAAACTGCACATTGCATTTCGTAGAGCACACTTGTGTTTATAAAACTAGTGATATGAGACATTAGGATTTCCCTTTCAAGTGCAAAGACGAGGAGGTGAAAATTTACAGATTTCTGTCGGCACAGTTATATTACGTGCTGCCAGACAGCCTTATATTGAGATAAACCCATGTTAAGTTAACAATTTAAATGAGATTTCTTAACTCTATATGGCGAATTCCACAGCTGTTAATCATTAGAAAGAAAGTGACTATGTATACTGCGGAGAACACATTGAATATGACAAAGATCGGTAAATAAAATATACATAACGCTTCCATAAAGATTGTGAAGGGTCGTTAGGTACAACAGGAAATACACTACTGGCCTTTAAAATTGCTACACCAAGAAGAAATGCAGATGATAAACGGGTATTCATTGGTCAAATATATTATACTAGAACTGACGTGTGATTACATTTTCACGCAATTTGGGTGTATAGATCCTGATAAATCAGTACCCAGAACAACAACCGCTGGCCGTAATAACGGCCTTGATACGCCTTGGCATTGAGCCAGACAGAGCTTGGATAGCGTGTACAGGTACAGATGCCCATGTAGATACCACACGATACCACAGTTCATCAAGAGTAGTGACTGGCGTATTGTGACGAGCCAGTTGCACGGCCACCATTGACCAGACGTTTTCATTTGGTGAGAGATCTGGCGAATGTGCTGGCCAGGGCAGCAGTAGAACATTTTCTGTATCCAGAAAGGCCCGTACAGGACCTGCAACATGCGGCCGTGCATTATCCTCCTCAAATGTAGGGTTTCGCAGGGATCGAATCAAGGGTAAGGCCACGGGTCGTAACACATATGAATTGTAACATCCACTGTTCAAAGTGGTGTCAATGCGAACAAGAGGTGACCGAGACGTGTAACCAATGGCACCCCATACCATCACGCCGGGTGATACGCCAGTATGGTGATGACAAATACACGCTTCCAATGTGCGTGCACCGCGATGTCGCCAAACACGGATGCGACCATCATGATGCATGCTGTAAACAGAGCATGGATTCATCCTAAAAAATGACGTTTTGCCATTCGTGCACCCAGGTTCGTCGTTGGGTACACAATCGTAGGCGTTCCTGTCTGTGATGCAGTGTCAAGGGTAACCGCAGCCATGGTCTCCAAGCTGATAGTCCATGCTGCTGCAAACGTCGTCGAACTGTTCGTGCAGATGGTTGTTGTCTTGCAAACGTCCACGTCTGTGACTCAGGGATCGAGACGTGGATGCACGATCCGTTACAGCCATGCGGATAAGATGCCTGTCATCTCGACTGCTAGTGATACGAGGCCGTTGGAATCCAGCACGGAGTTCCGCATTACCCTCCTGAAACCACCGATGCCATATTTTGCTAACAGTCATTGGATCTCGACCAACGCGAGCAGTAATGTCGCGATACGAAAAACCTCAATCGCGAGAGGCTACAATTTGACCTTTATCGAAGTCGGAAACGTGATGGTACGCATTTCTCCTCCTTACACGAGGCATCAAAACAACGTTTGACCCGCCAGCGCCGGTCAACTGCTGTTTGTGTATAAGAAAGCGGTTGGAAACTTTCCTCATGTCAGCACGTTGTAGGTGTCGCCACCGGCGCCAACCTTGTGTGAATGCTCCGAAAAGCTAATCATTTGCATATCACAGCATCTTCTTCCTGTCGGTTAAATTTAGCGTGCGTAGCATGTCATCTTCGTGGTGTTGCAATATTAATGGCCACTAGTGTACTTCTAACCTTGGACTTCAAGGGCTAAAATTTCGGTGACTTGTTTATTTTGTACAAACCTTATCAACAACAACATAAAGTTACGGTACACAATCCCAAAGGAAATTCGTAGCTTTCACTCATCACGTTACTAACCCAAGTATTAGGAACAGTTATTTTCAGATAGGAGTTAAGACATTTGTGAGAAAACGACGGACTATGTCCAAAAGCCTACAGATATGTAACGTTACATCATTTCTAAGAAATAATCAGTTTTAATCAAGAAATCTCCAGTTTTACAGTATTAGAGCTTTTTGTGATTTCTAAGTACTTAGGAATTAACCATTGTTGTCCACATCAATAAAAATAAACTGTTTCTTAGAAGGAAAAATAATTACTAAACCGAGAAATATGATAAAATATTCTTAATCGTTCTCACATACATACTGCTTCAGATATGTTTTCCCTTGTGACTGGGGTGCGGCCGTCTCCGTAATGACTACAGTATTTGACGTACGGTCGATCAGCTACTGATTGCAGCTCCGCTAGGTTCTGATTAATCGCGATAATTGTCATGTACAGCATCTGATAAATAACGGGGTATTGCAGCGCTAATCACCCTATTAATACTTCAAAAAAATTCCCTTGAAAATCTCGTTCTCGTGTCAACCATTCCCGCAGGCGAAGTAATTAGCGAGGTGCCAATATCATTGTGGTTGATGGCATCACCCAGATCGGCTAAAAGCGTGCTACAAGCGGCAAAGTTTAATGCCGGTAGATTACACTGGGCGGTTAAGTCTTCTGATTTACGGCCTGTTACGACTCTCGTAAACTCGTGCTTATTAATGCTCGCCATTTATTTACAGCAGAAACTGGTTATTCCTTCCTTTAAAATTCTGCCACTTTATCTCCATCTACGTCCACCGTGTCATTAGCATGTTATCGCAAGAAGAGTGAATGGGTTGTCAGAGATTTAGTTACATATTGTAGGTCATGACTTAGAGTCTCAAGCAGATTGTCACCTTTGAACTATACGACAGACACATGATGATTGTCGGATTAGCATTTATATCAACAATGTTTTGTTTTTATCATCACGATAGAAGAAGTTCCATTGGAACTACTGACGGCCTTGGGAGAGCCAGTCCTTACAAAACTCTACCATCTGGTGAGCAAGATGTATGAAACAGGCGAAATACCCTCAGACTTCAAGAAGAATATAATAATTCCAATCCCAAAGAAAGCAGGTGTTGACAGATGTGAAAATTACCGAACAATCAGTTTAATAAGCCACAGCTGCAAAATACTAACACGAATTCTTTGCAGACGAATGGAAAAACTAGTAAAAGCCGACCTCGGGGAAGATCAGTTTGGATTCCGTAGTACTGGAACACGTGAGGCAATACTGACCTTACGACTTATCTTAGAAGAAAGATTAAGGAAAGGCAAACCTACGTTTCTAGCATTTGTAGACTTAGAGAAAGCTTTAGACAATGTTGACTGGAATACTCTCTTTCAAATTCTAAAGCTGGCAGGGGTAAAATACAGGGAGCGAAAGGCTATTTACAATTTGTACAGAAACCAGATAGCAGTTATAAGAGTCGAGGGACATGAAAGGGAAGCAGTGGTTGGGAAGGGAGTAAGACAGGGTTGTAGCCTCTCCCCGATGTTATCAATCTGTATATTGAGCAAGCAGTAATGGAAACAAAAGAAAAATTCGGAGTAGGTATTAAAATCCATGGAGAATAAATAAAAACTTTGAGGTTCGCTGATGACATTGTAATTCTGTCAGAGACTGCAATGGACTTGGAAGAGCAGTTGAACGGAATGGATGGTGTCTTGAAGGGAGGATGTAAGATGAACATCAACAAAAGCAAAACGAGGATAATGGAATGTAGTCGAATTAAGTCGGGTGATGTTGAGGGTATTAGATTAGGAAATGAGACACTTAAAGTAGTAAAGGAGTTTTCCTATTTGGGGAGCAAAATAACTAATGATGGTCGAAGTAGAGAGGATATAAAATGTAGACTGGCAATGGCAAGGAAAGCGTTTCTGAAGAAGAGAAATTTGTTAACATCGAGTATAGATTTAAGTGTGAGGAAGTCATTTCTGAAAGTATTTGTATGGAGTGTAGCCATGTATGGAAGTGAAACCTGGACGGTAAATAGTTTGGACAAGAAGAGAATAGAAGCTTTCGAAATGTGGTGCTACAGAAGAATGCTGAAGATTAGATGGGTAGATCACATAACTAATGAGGAAGTATTGAATAGGATTGGGGAGAAGAAAAGTTTGTGGCACAACTTGACCAGAAGAAGGGATCGGTTGGTAGGACATGTTCTGAGGCATCAAGGGATCACCAATTTAGTATTGGAGGGCAGCGTGGAGGGTAAAAATCGTAGGCGGAGACCAAGAGATGAATACACTAAGCAGATTCAGAAGGATGTAGGTTGCAGTAGGTACTGGGAGATGAAGAAGCTTGCACAGGATAGAGTAGCATGGAGAGCTGCATCAAACCAGTCTCAGGACTGAAGACCACAACAACAACAGATGAAGTTCAGTAATGCATGATAGTCCATCTGTGGAACAGCGCTGACAATACGTTTCTACAAACGTTGTCGTTCTGTGTGTAGATAAAACAGCATTCTGTGCCATGATAAAAGGCTTCATTTAATGAAGGATTTGATCCAGTTCTAGACGTCTTGATCTCTGCTTAAGCTCTACAATCTACAACAGCTTGTACCTGCTTACTGCCGTCAAGCCTTCGTGTCCGGCTACAAATTTTAGTCTCCACGTTCCTCCTCCCAGCCCCGTCCAATTTCCAGTACCAAAGTGAATTTTCCTACATACCTTAGGATTCTTTCTGTAAACGGACTCTTTCTTTGAACATAGTTGTAGCATAAGCTTCTTTCTTGCCTAGTTCAATTTATGACGTCTTCATTAATTATCCGACCAATGCATCTAATCTTCAGCATTTGTCTGCAGAACTCTCTTCCAAATTTTACACTGTCTTCTTGCGTTCCTATTTATAGTCCATATTTCAGCTAGAATCTGTCAGAAGAGTCTTTTCTTTATACATAATTTTGTATCAGATAATACTCTTACACAGTTGTTCAGTAGCTAGATATGCAGTACATTACAGTACTGGATATGCAATTCATGTGTTTTTATGACGGTTGGATTCCATATCCAGCTACTGTTGCTACCATTTCCCATTTATATGGTATTACGGCGGGTGGGTTACATATCCAGCTACTTTTACACAATCTCATGATGACCAAAGGGATGAATGTTGTCACTGACATAAAATAACATTGCAACAAAGACTGGTTTCATTCTGAAATAGCTGTGTATAGTCTTACGTTTACTGTAAATAACATGTCATTATTTTTCTCCTTCTGTTAATGTGTCGTGTTGCACAACCACGTGGTCCATTAGAGGACGTTTGCTTGTATTGTTAATGAATTATCGTACTGAATCTGTAATCCACTTGTCATATAATCATATAAACTGCATATCCAGTACCGTAACATGCTATTCTGCATATGTGGCTTTGTAACTTTTGGATCATACAGGGTGAGTCACCTAACATTACCGCTGGATATATTTCGTAAACCACATCAAATACTGACGAATCGATTCCACAGACCGAACGTGCGGAGAGGGGATAGTGTAATTGGTTAATAAAAACCATAAAAAAATGCACTGAAGCATGTTTTTTAACACAAACCTAGATTTTTTAAATGGAACCCCGTTAGTTTTGTTAGCACATCTCAACATATAAACAAATACGTAATCAGTGCCATTTGCTGCATTGTAAAATGTTAATTACATCCGGAGATATTGTAACCTGAATTTGACGCTTGAGTACCACTCCTCCGCTGTTCGATCGTGTGTATCGGAGAGCACCGAATTACGTAGGGATCCAAAGGGAACGATGATGGACCTTAGGTACAGAAGAGACTGGAACGGCACAGTAAGTCCACATGCTAACACCTTTTTATTGGACTCTTTCACTGACGCACATGTACATTACCATGAGGGGTGAGGTACACGTACACACGTGGTTTCCACACTACTGAACTTCCATTGGTCCACTGTTTCAGATGTGATAGTGAGGTGGAAACGTGAAGCGTACAGGCTGACCTCCTCTGTTGACTGACGGAGACCGCCGACAGTTGAAGAGGGTCTTAGTGTGTAATAGGCAGACATCTATCCAGACCATCACACAGGAACTCCAAACTGTATCAGGAACCACTGTAAGTACTATGACAGTTATGCGAGAGGTGAGAACTCTTGAATTTCATGGTCAAGCGGCTGCTAATAAATCTGGTGAAAGTCATCTGCCAGCGTGTGTAGTGCCAACAGCAAAATTCGGAGGCAGTGTTGTTGTGGTGTGGTCGTGTTTTTCATTTAGGGGACTTACACCCCTTGTTGTTTTGCGTGGAACTATCACAGTACAAACCTAGCTCCTTCTTGCTTTCCACTGTTTAAGAACAGTTTGGGGATGTCAACTCTTAACACGATCGAGCACCTGTTCATAATTCACGGCCTGTGGCAGAGTGGTTACATGACAATAACGTCCCTGTGGACTGGCCCGAATACTATAGAACACCTCTTGGGTGTTTTGGAACGCCGACTTCGTGCCAGGTCTCAACTACCGACATCCATAACTCTCCTCAGTGCAGCACTCCGTGAAGAATCAGCTGCCGTTCCCCAAGAAACTTTGCAGCACCTGATTGAACATATTGCTGCGAGGGTGGAAGCTGTCATCAAGACTAAGGGTGGGCCAACATCATATTCATTACCAACATTACCGATGGGATAAAGGATGAAGGGAGTTGGGCAGACAGATGACACTGCAGCAAGGTTCTTGGGAAGAAGGGCGACACAGGAGAAAGGGATTTGGGCAGCCACATGGTACATCAGCAGGAATATTGGGCAGGCAGGCGACACAGCAGAAAAGGAATTGAGCAGGCAAATGACACAACAGCTAGGGAGTTGGGAAGACAGACGATACAGGAGCAAGGGAGTTGCCCAAACAGATGACACAGCAGAAAAAGAGGTTGGGCAAACAGACAACAATAGAGCATGTTAGTGATGACTTCAGATGAAAGAGCAGCAACGGTGTTCGGCTGCCACACAAAACAGGAGAATAACATTTTGGCACTCAGACTACACAGGAGCATGGGAGTTGGGCATAAAGGTGATCCAGGCGCTTGAGAATTTGGGAGACAGACAATGCAGAGAGACTATCAAGAGAGTTGGCCAGACAGATGACACAGGAGCAAGGTGGTTTCTAAGACAGACGGCAAAGCAGCCTAGTAGATGGGCAGAAAGACGATCCTGCAACATTTGAGATGGGCTGATAGTCGACACAGGTGCACGGGAGGTGGGCAGGGAGACGACACAGCAGCTATGGAGGTGCGCAGGCAGATGACACAGGATAAAGTGAGTTGGGAAGTCAGACAACAAAGGAGCAAGGGATTTGGGCATACAGGTGACACAAGAGCACTGTTGTTGGGCAGACAGACGACACAGAAGCAAGGCAATTTGGGCAGACAGACGGCAAAGGGGCCTGTGATTTGGGCAGACTACAGAGCAGCAAGAGAGTTTGGCAGAACCATGACACATGAGCAAGGAAGATGTGCACATGGAGGGCACTGGAGCAAAGTGAGTTGGGCAGACAGGCGACATAGAAGGAAGGAAATTTCCATGACTGCCACAGCAGCAAGCAATTTGGGCAGACACGAAAAAGCAGCATAGGGGTTGAACAGACAGACGACACAGGATCAATGTAGTTGGGCAGGCAAATGACATGGCAGCAAAGAAGTTAGGCAGACAGATGATACTGCGGCAAGAGAGCTGGGCGGAGTGACGACACAGGAGCAAGAGAGGATGCCAGGCAGGCGAAAAGGTGAATGGGAGTGGATAGACAGATGACACAGCAGCAAGGGAGATGGGCAGACACATGACACAGGAGCAAATTAGGTGGGGAACAGAGATGACATATGAGGATGTGAGTTGGGCAGAGAGACGATAGAGCAGGAAGGGGGTTTGGCAGAGACACCGCACTCCAACAAAGAAGTTGTGTAGACCAACGACAGAAGAACAGGGGAGTTGCGCACTCAGACGATACATTATTTAAGAAGTTGGGTACCAAGCCCACACTGCATCAAGGTAGTTGGGGAGATAGATGTCAAAGGAGCAAGGGAGTTGGGCAGGCAGATGACACAGGAGCCAGGGAGTTGGACTGACAGGCGACACAGGAGCAGGGGAGTTTTCCAGGCAGATGACACAGGAGCAATGGAGTTGTGCTCACAGACGACAAAGGCGAAGGGAGTTGTGTAGGCAGACAACACAGAATGCTAGGAAGTTTGCCAAATAGACTAGTGAGCAATAAGGAAGTATTTCAGACAAACAACACAACAGCAAAGAGGTGGGTAGACAGATACCACACCAGATGGAGAGTTGGGCAGTCAGACAACAAACCAGCAAGGAAGTTGGGCAGACAGATAACACAGCTGAAAGGAAATTGTTGTAACTGACAACATATAAGCAAGGTAATTGGGCTGAAAGACAATATAGCAGCAAGGAAATTATGCTGACAGACAACACAGCAGCAGGGAAGTTGGACTGACAGACAACACAGGAGCAAAAGAGTTGGGCTGGCTGATGACACAGAAGAAATGAGGTTGAGCTGACACACGACACACCAGGAAAGGCTGGCAGACCTCATAGCAGCTAAGTAGTTGGAGTAACAAAAGACAAAGCGGGAAGTCATTTGGGAAGACAGACGAGACAAGAAAAAGGAGTCAAGCTGACACATGGCATAATAGCAAAGGAGTAGGGCAAAAGACAACATAGCAGCAATTAATTTTGGATGCACAAACAACGCAGCACCACGGAAGTTCTACAGAAAGGCGACACAGCAGCAAGTAATTTGTGCAGACAGACAACACAGAGGATAGGAAGATGCGATGACATACACTGCAGCAGCAGAGAAGTTGGTTTGACAGATAACGCAACAAGAAGAACGTTTTTTTGACAGAAAGCATAGCAGCTCCGACGTTGGGATGACAGACAACACAGCAGAAAGGGATTTAGGCTGAGAGACAACACAGCAGTGAATTAGTTGGACCAACTGACAACACAGTTGCAAATGACTTAAGCAGAAAGAAAACAAAGGAGCAAGGGAGTGGGACTACAGACCACACAGCAGGAAGGGTGTTGCGCACATGGGGATCACTGCAGCAAGTTAGTTGGGCAGACAGACAACTCAGCAGCATGGTGGTTGCACAAACTGTCTCCACTGCAGAAAGTGAGACTGGCAGCCAGACAATGCAGCAGCAAATAAGTCTGTCTCGCAGATCTCACAGCATGATGAAGTTTGGGTGGCAGACGAGACAGCAGGGAGGATGTTGGGCTGATAGATAACGGAGCAGCAGGAAAGTTGAATATACAGTAAACAAAGCAAGAATGTAGTTGGGGTAATAGACAGCACATCATCAAGAGAGTTGGGCTGACAGGGAGCACAGCAGCAGGGAAGGTGGGCTAACTGGGAGCACAGCAGCAAGGAAGGTGGGCTGACAGACAACACAGCAGCAAGAAATTTGGACAGACAGGTGACACAGCTGCATGGGAGATGTATTGACAGAAAATACAGAAAAGAGGTAGTTGGAATGACAGACAAAACAGCGGCAGCAGTGAGTAATGTAGTCTGAGAGACAACCAAAGCAGCGTGGGAGTAGTGCAGATAGGTGACACAGTACCAAGGGAGTTGGGCAGACAGAACACACAGCTGAAAGTCATCTCCGCAGATAACTGAGACAACATGTAGGGAGTTTGACAGACAGACAGGCGAGACAGCAGTAAGTGAGTTGGCGTAAGAGACAAGAGAGCAGCAAAGTAACTGGGCACACAGAAGAGTCAGTGCAAAGATATTTGTCTGACAGACAACGGAAGAAATGGAAGTTGGCCATGCAAACAACACAGTTGCAAGGGTTTTGGGCAGAGAGAAGATGCTGTTGAAAGGGACTAGGACAGAAAGAGGACACAGGAGCGAGGGAGTTGGACAAACATACGAAATTGCAACAAAAGAGTTGCATAGACAGACGACACAGCATCACGGAAGTTGTGCTGACACCAACAGAAGAAAGGAATTTTGCACATATCTGCAAGGGAGCTGGGCAGACAGATGAAACAGCAGCAAGTGGATTGAGCCGACAGACGACACAGCAGTAAGAGAGTTTGCGAGTTAACAAGCATTGCACTCTCATTTAAATATATGACCAAAAGGGTCAGCCAACAGGAATTGTGAAACGATCCCTCTCGTCCAGGATTATGTGCCACAGAGGACGTAGATTCACCATGAAATGGGGAAACTCAAAGGCATCTATTGTCTGTTGAGGCCTAAGCGCTGTAGTGTGCGACTGAGACAGACGAGAACTACGTATTAGGGATACTCAGTAGAATGCGTTTGTGGACAGAGAGACGTAGCAGTGTTAAATGTGGCGGACCCAACTTCAGCCATAAAGGGAAACATTTATCAAAACTATGTAATTCTGCAGTAGTGCAGGGAATGAAGCCACAGTAATTTTAATATACCATTCTTCATAAATTTTATGATGATCCCAGTAAAACTTGAATATTGATCATATCCGTAATAGTTTAGGATTTACTGTTGGAGTGAAATTAATAAGTTTTGTAACAAAGATCTAAATGCTAAAATCTGAACGCTTTGGTACATCTTAACGATTGACATTTCATATAGCTCATCATTAAAATGACAAACGTTGTGACTATCAACTCTGTTTTCAGTTAAGCATCAGATCATCATTTCCTCCACACAAAACACATTGAACGATGAGAGCATGACACCTTATTGAATCATTAGGTAATAGAATATTTGATGTAAAGTTTAGTGCGTAATAATTACTTTTGTTCTTCATTTATTTTCCAGAAAGCACATTGCAGCAAGGCTACTGGCCGTGGGACTCAAAGCTAAGAAGGAAATTGTGTTGGTTTTATGTAAATTATTATGTAATGGATATTTTGTTTCTTTATTTAGAACGTGAAAGTAGTCAAGCTTTGATTATCTAAATATGTTAATACGTAAAATAACGTAGAATAAGCTTTAGCTATACAGCTGGACGGTTTCAGGAGAGGGAACTGCCCTAGTCAGCTGAGCGAAAACATTCGTCGCGTGGGAAATGCGGCTGGAGACGGGCAGAGGGACAGTTCTGGTGCAGACGCGAAAGTGGACAGTTCAGCTGAAGACACCAAGGGGTACAGTTCCGACTGAGACGCGAAAGCGACAGTCGGTCTTTAGGCAGCTAGGAAGTAAAACTACCTAGAAAATTTTGGGCTGTGTGTTATCGCGAGAGTTGGCGATCGCCTCCACGCAGCAGAGTGGCGCAGTGGAAGCGTGCTGGGCCCATAACCCAGAGGTCCGTCGATCGAAACCACGCTCTGCTAAAATTATTCTTTTTCTTGGGTGCTTCGAGCTCGATCATTAAGCCTGGGGTGCGCTGATTCAGCGTCAACAGCAAACCCTGTAAGTTCTGAAACGACGACGACGTGGTGTGAAGAATACGAGAAACACTTGCAGTCTTTGAGCGGTGAGCAGCAGCGCGCCTGGTGTTGACTCTAACTTTTTGTGTAAATGACGAGGTGGAGTATCGGATTTGTGTTCCGTGATGAGATTGTGAATGATCGAACTGTGGAAATTGGATATGCGCTCGAGTGTAACTCTAAACACGATCAATTTCTCTATTAATTTTCTTTGTGAATAAACATTATTCTAACCAAATCGCAAATGTGTGGCCTACATCATTTGTGGGTCGTTAATTTAGTTCACAATATTATTATTACTTTATTATATGTTATATTAACTTTGTATTTCACAAACCTCCCATCAGCCATACAATTTAACCAGAGGGTCACAAGTGTATAATTTAGGGCGTGTAATGCGACACGTGCGGTTCACACCCTAGACGAGTTTAAGTCAAGACATTTCGATGAAAGGGAAACGCCAGTGAGCTCGATCGTTTTTGGGATATTAGCTCCAACGTTTGCCAGACAGATGACACCAAAATAAAAAGTACCATGGCAGCAAGGAAGTGGGGCACGCAGACAATGCAGCAACAAAGACGGTTGGCTGACCGACAACACTACAGTAAGGAGTTTGGACAGACGGACGACATAGCAGCGCGGAAATTGGGGAGACAGATAATCCAGCAATTTAGTCACTACGCAACACAGCAGCGCCGCACGGTGTGGCCGTGCGGTTAAAGGCGCTTCAGTCTGGAACCGCGTGATCGCTACGGTCGCAGGTTCGAATCCTGCCTCGGGCATGGATGTGTGTGATGTCCTTAGGTTAGTTAGGTTTAATTAGTTGTAAGTTCTAGGCGACTGATGACCTCAGAAGTTGAGTCGCATAGTGCTCAGAGCCATTTGAACCATTTTTGAACACAGCAGCAAGTAAGTTGTGCTGTCAGACAACATGTAGGGAAGCAGCCTACTCACGCTGTAGTAAATTCACATCAGTTTCCATCGTGTGCTAGCCAGTCTGCTGTAACTAGCTCTGACATCATAAATGTTGTGCAATACCTTAAAAATCAAGCAAATGACCTAAAACTTTTCTAGCATGTCAGGAATAATACTAAATTAATCTGTGTTAAATATCAGTTCGATAACTTCAGCCATTTTCGAAATTTGCACGTTTTTCTGAAAAAATCATTGGCGCAACAGAAAAGAGCTAGAGACTTCAAAATTTATATTTAGATTCATCTTTCATAATGATTTAATAAAAACAGTACTTTGGATTTCACAAATTGAGACTTTAGTGGAAATTCATGATTTTCTGGTTTTCGTCTCAAAACTGAAGGAAGCAAGATAGATTAAGTAGGCTAATAAATAAGGCTAAGATGTTTAGATTTAAATAGGTTGGAGGTCCGCTATGACTGTGAAGATGTGAAAAGTTTCTTTTGAATACCTATAAAATTATAGCGATAGCGGATCTCAAAAGGGCCAGTTCAGAGCTCATCTACTGCGTGCAGTGTAATTTAATTAATTCTCTCGCCCAAAATATTTAACTTAGCCACGTCAAAATTTTATTATCAATACTTACCTGCGTGCCGAATGCACGTTTAAATTAAGAGCTTCATCGGCCATCAGCAAAAGAAGCTATAAATTATTATTTAACTTGAAGTGGTGCGTTACTAGCCCAGCGGCTAGTCGGGAGAGCCGATTTGATCAGGCGTTCCCTTAGCCGTCCGCACCGCGGCTATATATATAAGAGCGCTGCGCGAGGAAGGAAGGCCCCAGTTCTCTCCAGACGCTGAATAGCACGACATCTGTGTCGGGAGTCGCGTCGCTTCGGTATCACTGCTACAAACAGCCTCGGGTGCCGTATTAAGTTATTAGAGATACGCGGAACCATGAAATCATATCAAGTGAAGGGTTAATTCTGGGATGATTTTCATTATCTAGCTTCAGTTTGCGTATTGTCGTATTTTCACGTGCCGTCGCGGGACAGACATTCTACCAATTATTTAGCGTGGCGTTTGATGAAATACTCTCATCAAATTTTGGCGAGCATTCTTTTTAACATTTAATTCGGACATTTATAGTTGCATCAGCGCATTAGACTCTGAACTGCTCTGTTAGTTAGGTTGTAGGGATACTTGTGTTTTTTTTATCAGTGAATTTCAGAATATACAAAAACTATTTTGGAAAATCGTTTTTGATTAGAAATCCCGGACAATCTCCTAATTCCTGAGAGCTATAAGCTGCAGCTAAAATGGTATTCTCAGATGAAGTGGTCACTAGGAACTCTAATTACAGGCTTCACGTTTTGTTAAATCACTTCCTGGGTGCTAAAAAGTAAATAGAGAGCCAGTGTTGAGAACGGCGAAAGACAGCATTAACAACATTCTAAAAGCCTGAAACTGATTCAACATTCAAACATTTATACAGCAATAAATTTTAATTTTCACGAGTTACTCGCCGCCCCACATATGGTGCATCGGCCGGGAAATCAACTAAGTGAAAGTGATTTTTTTTTTTTAACTATTCGGATTCGCGAGTGAAATGCGACACGCAACTGAGTATAGAACAGTGAATGTGTTACGTGTGCATGTGGACGACGCAATTGGATTAACAACGCATCTGGATTGACGGAGCTGGCACTGAGTCTAGCTGTGCTGTCGGCATCGCGAGAAGCCAGTCTCGCCGCCCCGCAGTCGTCCGCTGGAGCAGCCGGCGCACCGCTTGCAATTGCGGGCCACGCAAACACACAACAGCCGTCGGAGAGCCGTCTGCAGTTCAACGTGCCACGTCGCATCAGGAATCCTGGTACGCCGCGCCGGCAACGCCATACGTCGTGCAGAAAGAACTAAGTTAAGTGAAAAGCTGTTAAAAATATTACTAGCCTGCACTAAAAGACTGTCGGCGATGGAACCGCCAAAAGAAACTTTGTTTAAACTTAAATTAGAACCTATGTCTGTTGAGGGAACTGTAAATTCAGACAACGTTTCAAGTATAAACATGCATGAAAGTAGTAAGGTTAAAGTGAAATATGAAGTATTGTCTCCTGACAGTAGTGTGGGAAGGGGCAATGATTCAATAATAGAGACCCCTGTAGTAAAGCAGAAAGTAGAAATTGTAAATTTAGTGGATGATAGTTTCTCTGATGAATTAAAAATGAAACAGTCATCAGAGATGGTAGAGTTGAAGAAGGAGAAGTTAGATATGACTAATCAATCAGAAGTTTCATTTAGTTTTGATGATTCTGGTGTTGGAGCTAGTTTTTCGTCACCTGAGTGTGATAAAAAGCCAGCTCGTGAGCAACCCAAAGATGCTGGGGCTGTTGATTTAAATGTTATATTACAAGCAATAGCTACCAGTAATGCTGAATTAAAGTCTGAGATTGTGGCCAGCCAAACAAATTTTAATAAACGATTGGAGGTAATGGACGATACCTTCAAGTCTGGTTGCAATAAGTTGAAAGAGGATCTAAACAGTTTGAATTATAAAATTGACTACAACCATGAGGATATTAAGAAAAAGGTTGCTCAACAATTTTCTGAAATGTATAAAACAGTAAAATCCGAAGTTGCTGAGGTTCGCAAGGACTTCCAAATGGAAGATGCGAAGCTGGAGCACAAGTTAACAGAAAAGATCGAGGCGGAATCTGAACTGTGCTCAGATAGATTTAAAGATGTTAATATAAAAGTAAACATATGTCAAGCAGCTGTAGATGCAATCAAAACTGATACTACTCATATTGTACAAAGAGTAGAAAATGTTGAAATGAAGGTGGAAAATATTAGTACTAACATTGCTAACATTGAGAGTAAAGTAGCTTCAGTAACTTCTGGTAATGGTAGTATACAACAAGTTGTAGCTGCAAACGCCGCTTTTATCGGGTGTCGGCAGTTCTTGCGGTTCGATCCAGATAAAAATATCCACCCGCTAGATTTCTGGAACGATTTTGAAGATGTGATTCCACCAACTTGGTCTGAACGAGAGAAAATCTCATTTATTAGAAGCCATTTAGCAGGTGACGCCATGCGTTGGTCAGCTGATGTTATGTTGAAGTGTAAAACATTAGCGGAGTTTAAAACAGATTTCATTAATGAGTATTGGTCTAGCAATAAGCAAAACGAAGTGTTGAGAGAATTTTGGAGTGGAAAACGCTTCAATGCAGGCAAGGAATCAATTAAAGGGTTTGCTAGGTCATGGATTTCACGTTTGTCACATTTGGCGGAAAAGCTAAAACCAGAAATGATTATACTAGGTCTTGAAGCCAAACTGCCATGGCATTGGCAAACTAGAATTATATCTGCCCCTAGAGACAATCTGGATCGTTTCATTGAGTATCTGGAACGTGTAGAACGTGTTGCTGCCAATGAGGAGCAAGCACGTAATAACAGAAATGCCAATAACTATAATTGTAATTTTAGGAACGAGCAAAATGGCAATGTAAACATCAGAACAGTAGGTATTCGCCATCCTAAGAGAGGTAGGAATTGGGGAAATAATTATCAGAACCAACAATGGCGTCCAAGGGATAATAATTTTGTTCCAAACAGAATTATGCAGGTAAACAACAGCGCGGAAAGCAATGCTATGCCAGCTAACTATAATGAAACTAAAGGAAACAGTAGTAGGCCGAGGCAGGAAAACTAGTTCCCGTCTATGAGGACACTGGCGCTCACCAGGCGGTTTCTTTTCCTAAGCCAGTAGTTAAGGGAATTGGTAAGACAGATCAGAATACTCAGACTGAACATGTGGATGAAGAGTCGGTAGCATCTAAGGATACAACAGAAATATTAGATCACTCACAGTATTTGATAGATACCGGGTTAGAAACGCTTTCTAAGTGGGAAGAGAAAGAGAAGGCGCAGCAATGTAACGATAGGGAGGAGCTACAAAATACTGAACTGACAGGTGAAGAAGCAGCAGTGTAACGATAGGGAGGAGCTACAGAATACTTAATTGACAGGTGAAGAAGCAGAAGAAATTCATGCTTATATTTACGATGAGGATGATGTGCTCTTATCTAAAGTGCCTGTGCAGGATGTTGATAATGTACTAATAAATTTAGGACAGGAGAAAAGTGAGGATGTAGAGGGTCGGCTGTTGAGGGTCGATGAACCCAGTAGCTGTGACCAGTTGTCACTTGAGAAGGAAACCGACGATAATGGTAAAAGTGGTTTAGCTGTAACTAGTGTTATGCCCGGTCTGGAGGCGCAGAATCGCTCAGACTACAGTAATTTGGGTTATGTTCAGCAAACTAAATGTAATGAAGTCGTGCGGTGTTTCGATTTAAAATTAATAGACCGACTGGAAAAGGCAGCTGAAAATGTATTTCAGGAAACCCCTACACACTGTGACCTAAATGTAATGAATACAGATGTCGATCACTTTAGTTGGAGACAAATCCAAAAGGAACTACTATATGAATTTGAGGAACCACCTGTACAACCTAGAATAAGCCACCCTATAATAATAGTGAATATGTTGGGTATCAATGTACGTTGTCTCTTAGACAGTGGAAGTGAGGTGAGTGCAATATCTCAGTCCTTCTTTGATGCATTACCTGGTAAAGACAAGCTTACAGTAATGAGGGTATCAGGTCTAAGAATAATTGGTGCTACTGGCAAGGTGTCAAAAACGGTAAAGCAAGAAGCTTTGCTGCCCTTTAACATTAATGGTAATTTAATTGATCATCCATGTTTAGTTGTAAACAATCTCAGTATTGAGGTTTTTAATTGGCATAGATTTCTTGTCAAAATATCAGAGTGTTGTTGACTTTGAAAGAAGCCAGTTAAAAATGGTCTTGCCAATAACCGGAGTAATTATAGTACCTTTTAGTGATAAACATGTAGTAACTGATCATGAAACTTGGGAGCTGCCTATACGAGTTCTGAAAAATAGGAGGTATTGGGACGAAGGTGTTAATCTTAGTAACAGTAAGCTGAACACAGAAGAAGAAGAAGAAGCAATTATTTTAGACAAAATGGAAGCTAAATTGCAGGAAATCGATAAGATTTCAGACAATCAAAAGGAAGAACTGAGACAGGTTCTAAAAAGGCATCATAAGGTATTTTCAGATCGACGTGGCGTGGTCAAAGGTTATGAATGAATGCTGTAGGGAGGAGGTTGTTCTGTAACCTCTACACAGTGTGGCAGCTGTGCAGTCCCAGCTGTGTGAGATCTTCTTTCCATTTCAGGTCTCACTCATTCTTCACCTTTCCTATCCACAAAAATTTCGACCTTTTCTTTCCAAATACTAAAATTTTCCGTCATGACTATCAAGGCAGCATTAAGCCAATGAATGCTGTAGGGAGGAGGTTGTTCTGTAACCTCTACACAGTGTGGCAGCTGTGCAGTCCCAGCTGTGTGAGATCTTCTTTCCATTTCAGGTCTCACTCATTCTTCATCTTTCCTATCCACAAAAATTTCGACCTCTTCTTTCCAGACATGAAATTTTTCTGTCATGGCTATCAAGCCATGAGTTCTGTAACCATTCTATCCACCGATTAGTGAAGAAAAATACCTAATGTGACAAACCTAATAGTGACAAACAATAGAGAAGTATGATGTAATTAAGATACAATGTATTTGAGTAACAAGTATGTATAGAACCCTGGTACTATGGTAAGTACAAAGTGTTGTTTCATTGGAAATGGTCCACCAACAGTAATTTAAAAAGATATATGAATTCATATACAAGCAGGATCTGAAGTGGTAGTGAAACCTAATGTATGCATTAGAGCTAACTAAGAAATAGTAAAAGAGATTGCTTAGTGTTAGGAAAAATATGCAGATAAGTTGTAAGATTAAACTCACCTGGTGTAGCAAGGAAGGGCATTGTAATAGAATTGAGCAGTGTTTGTGCTTGAGACGTGAAGGACACGTTCCTGAAGTATTTATAAGGTTGGAGCTGGCCATTATTTTAGTGTAGCGTGTGACAGGATACACCTACACGTATTGAGGTTATGAGTTGGAGGCGTGAATGCGACCATAGGTACCCTTATGTTAGATGAGACAGAGCAGCTCATGGTGTCCTATAGGTTTAAGGAATTTAGCATTACGCTCGTCCATAATTACTTGATGCACTTTAGTGGTAGGTCGAGAGAGACTACCTGAGGTTTCAGCGTCCAATCAAGTGGAAATGGATTGCCACGTGAGCAAACTGATCAGCTACAATACACTATGAATATGAAATAAATGTGCTATTCTATGCTTTGAATATTAATAGAGTGAGTGTTAAATAAGTACATACACTAACAAAATAAATAAGTAACATACTGACAGACGTGAAACATTAATTTTAGCTCAGCATAAATACACTTCAAAGTAAGTAAGTACCTAATTGCAGATGTGGAACTAACACAACAGCAGAGGACCAATAAGTGGATTTTGTAGTCAACTAAACGTAGTGTGTTTTGAACACTCAGAACTGTACTATTACCAAAAGTTACTCACATGTACAAAGAAGCTGAGAAAACAACCACTAATCAAATATACTCATACTATCTCTAAGAATAAGGTAATCAAAGATGAGTTAGTTAAGTAAATAAAATGCAGATTTGTCAGGAATGTACCGAGCATTGGTTCAGTGTTCCGGCCCAGAAATAACAAATTGATGTTAAATAGGATTCATGATTGTATGCCTTGAGCATAGTTTTTCTCTAGTACGTGACTAACGGCGTTTTGAGCCATTTGTTTATCGATTTTGACAATTCAGTAACTGCAGAGTAAAACTGAAAAAGTTCTGTTAACTTTGTTCCAGCAAAATATTGAAGGATAAAATGTATATATACCCATTTCATTGTGACCCACCCTTAGATATTAAGTGAACAGAGTCTGAGGCACTCTTTTTGTTTGTTCTACAGGAAAAACCAGATAATGGCAGCCTGGTAGCTGCGTGAAAGTGTGGAGTGACTTGGACACAACTCACAGTGACCCCTCCCCTTTCCCCCATGTAATTTAGAGAGAACGTGAAGGACACACACCATAGCAACTTCCCCTCCTCTACCCTTGTGAATGGAAGTGTAGGACGCCAGCCAAAGCGGCTACAACCACGTGTGTAAAAATTATTTGTGAACTTTTCTTTCAGGTTTAGAAAAGACTGCTAAGAGATAATCATCTGTTTATGTATCATGTTATTTTCTTTGAATTTGTGTATGTAAAAATGTATTTAATGTATTTAATGGATCAAAGATTTTCATAATTTTTCAATTTGTATGTGTTTGTTTGTCTAAGGCAATATGTATGCCAAAATATTTCATTGACTTTGCTTAAAATTTTGAGTAATGACATTGTTTAAAAGGCTGTGAACATGCCCACAATTTAAATAATTAATGTAGGTAATCAGTTTTCTTTAATGTTTCTACACGTTTATATTTCAATTTTGATTTTTTATAAGGAGTTAAACTGTACTCTTGCTTCCCTTTTTGTAATTAATTTTTTTTTCATTCATTAACATTCATAAACAAAAAATTTAAGTAGAGGATGATGTACGGAAGCAGCCTACTCACGCTGTAGTAAATTCACATCAGTTTCCATCGTGTGCTAGCCAGTCTGCTGTAACTAGCTCTGACGTCATAAATGTTGTGCAATACCTTAAAAATCAAGCAAATGACCTAAAACTTTTCTAGCATGTCAGGAATAATACTAAATTAATGTGTGTTAAATATCAGTTCGATAACTTCAGCCATTTTCGAAATTTAGGCGTTTTTCTGAAAAAATCATTGGCGCAACAGAAAAGAGCTAGAGACTTCAAAATTTATATTTAGATTCATCTTTCATAATGATTTAATAAAAACAGTACTTTGGATTTCACAAATTGAGACTTTAGTGGAAATTCATGATTTTCTGGTTTTCGTCTCAAAACTGAAGGAAGCAAGATAGATTAAGTAGGCTAATAAATAAGGCTAAGATGTTTAGATTTAAATAGGTTGGAGGTCCGCTATGACTGTGAAGATGTGAAAAGTTTCTTTTGAATACCTATAAAATTATAGCGATAGCGGATCTCAAAAGGGCCAGTTCAGAGCTCATCTACTGCATGCAGTGTAATTTAATTAATTCTCTCGCCCAAAATATTTAACTTAGCCACGTCAAAATTTTATTATCAATACTTACCTGCGTGCCAAATGCACGTTTAAATTAAGAGCTTCATCAGCCATCAGCAAAAGAAGCTATAAATTATTATTTAACTTGAAGTGGTGCGTTACTAGCCCAGCGGCTAGTCGGGAGAGCCGATTTGATCAGGCGTTCCCTTAGCCGTCCGCACCGCGGCTACATATATAAGAGCGCTGCGTGAGGAAGGAAGGCCCCAGTTCTCTCCAGACGCTGAATAGCACGACATCTGTGTCGGGAGTCGCGTCGCTTCGGTATCACTGCTACAAACAGCCTCGGGTGCCGTATTAAGTTACTAGAGATACGCGGAACCATGAAATCATATCAAGTGAAGGGTTAATTCTGGGATGATTTTCATTATCTAGCTTCAGTTTGCGTATTGTCGTATTTTCACGTGCCGTCGCGGGACAGACATTCTACCAATTATTTAGCGTGGCGTTTGATGAAATACTCTCATCAAATTTTGGCGAGCATTCTTTTTAACATTTAATTCGGACATTTATAGTTGCATCAGCGCATTAGACTCTGAACTGCTCTGTTAGTTAGGTTGTAGAGATACTTGTGTTTTTTTTTATCAGTGAATTTCAGAATATACAAAAACTATTTTGGAAAATCGTTTTTGATTAGAAATCCCGGACAATCTCCTAATTCCTGAGAGCTATAAGCTGCAGCTAAAATGGTATTCTCAGATGAAGTGGTCACTAGGAACTCTAATTACAGGCTTCACGTTTTGTTAAATCACTTCCTGGGTGCTAAAAAGTAAATAGAGAGCCAATGTTGAGAACGGCGAAAGACAGCATTAACAACATTCTAAAAGCCTGAAACTGATTCAACATTCAAACATTTATACAGCAATAAATTTTAATTTTCACGAGTTACTCGCCGCCCCACAAACACAGCTGCATAGAAGTTGGAGTGACAAACAAAACAGCTGCATTGAATTTGGTCTGCCAGACAACACAGCAGCAAGGAATTTGAGCCAATACACAGCACAAAATAAGATTGACTGACAGGCAATACAGATGCAATGACATTGGGTTTCCGCACAAGACAGAAGCAAGGAATTAAGGCTGAGAGACAACACAGCTACAAGGAAGTGGGGCTGACAGGCAAAAGAGCAGCAAGTGAGTTGGGCTGAAAGACAACATTGCAGCAAGTAAGCTCGGGTGACAGACCACACAGCAGCGTGTGAGCTGGGATGACAGATGACACAGCAGCCAGTGTGCTGAGCTGATAGATAATATTTCAACCCAGCGGACACAGCAGCAGTGATCTGGTCTGTGAAGCAACACATCAGCTAGTGAGGTGGTTCGAGATACAACACACCAGCAAGTGAGCTGGGCTGGCAGACGACACAGCAGCCAGTGTGCTGGGCTGGCAGACGAGACTTCAAGTAGTTATCTGGGCTGACAGACAACGCAGCAGAAAGTGAATTGGTCTGGCAGACTACAGGTCAGCAAGTGAGCTGGGCTAACAGATGATATGGCAGCAAGTGAGCTGGGCTGACAGATGACATGGGGGGAAGGTGAGCTGGGTTCACAGACCATATGACAGAAAGTGAACTTTTGTGACAGGCGACACTATAGCAATTCAGCTGGGCTGACAGACGACACAGCAGCAAGTAAGTTGGGCTGATAGACGACACAAGAGAAAGTGAGTTGGACTGACAGACGATACAGCAGCAAGTGAAATGATCTGTTGGATTACACTGCATCATGTGAGCTGGGCTGACAGAGGACACAGCAGCAAGAGTGTTGGGCTAACAGACGACACAGCAGCAAGCGAGTTGGGCTGATAGACGACACAAGAGAAAGTGAGTTGGACTGACAGACGATACAGCAGCAAGTGAAATGACCTGCTGGATTACACTGCATCATGTGAGCTGGGCTGACAGAGGACACAGCAGCAAGAGTGTTGGGCTGACAGATGACACAGCTGCAAGATTGTTGTGCTGACAGTTGACACAACAGCAAAAGTGCTGGGCTGAAAGTTGACACAGCAGAGAAAGTGCTGGTCTGAAAGTTGACACAGCAGCATGAGGTTTGGTCTGACAGATGACACAGCAGTGTGGGTGTTAAGGTAACAGCTGAAAAAGCAGCTAGCATTTTAAGCTGGCAATGACACAGTAGCATGGAATTTGGGCTTACAGATGACACAAGATCAAGGGAGTCGTTCTGACTGACGATGCTGCAGCAACGCACTTAGTTTCACAGCCAACGTACCATAATGGTAGTTTTCCTGACAGACGATGTGGTAGCTGTTCTTTTTGTGAGTTTCTGTGAGTACAAATCAGTTTTTCTCTCGGAGCAGCAGATTGTTTTGGCATTCGTAAGTCCAGTGGACACTGTACAGCAGTGAGAAAGTAATGTCGAGTGAACTGTGTTTTGCTTTGCTGTAAGATGAAGGCAATGATTATTTCTGACTGGTGCTGTCCTGTCATGTAAGCTGTTGTGAGTTTGCTGTCATACTTAAATAAACAAAAGTCTATCTACAGCAACTCTGAGAAGTCCACTGTTAGGCCTTAAGTGTGTAGAGCAGTGCTTTATCTCACCGAATTGTGTTTTTGTGGACACTGTGAGGCTGTTCTTAGACGTTGAATTTGTGTAGCAGGACTGTACCTCATTTAATTCTATTTTAGGTTTAAGTTTGCTTGTTACTAACGTTGCTTTCCTTTGTGTCCTTACCATTGAATATAACTTTTAGTTCATTTGTAAATGCAGAATGTGTCTTTGTGTTGTCTGTTTGGTGCCTGTGTAAATTGTCAATCTCGCTTGAGTTCATTTTTTTTATTGATATCTGGAACAAGGTTCTTGTCTGTGTGACATTGCATTCTGTTGTTGATACATATTTTGCTTTATTGTATTGTTTTTATCTCGGTCGGATGAAGTATTGATATTAGTCACCTCTTTACAATTGTTGATGTTTATTTGTGCCCTTTTCATAAGATTGTATAACGCTGGAAGAAAGAGTTATATAGAGTATTACTTTATTGTACGAGTTATCGGGGCACAGACAACGTAGGTATCCTAAACCAGCTTAATACACTGTTGAGCGGTAGGGCTGGGATAGAAGCTAAGAAGCCAGCGTTCACACTTGAAAACATGCATAACTCTTTATTTAAATAAAAACCAACGTTATGAGTCAGTAAAATAGCTTCTTAATGCAAGTAAGAAATTAAACAACTTGTCTAATATTAATGAAGAAATCAGATTAGCAAATGATATCAACAGATCTTTTAAATGATCAAGAAACTAAACAGTCTGCCAATCATTTATAGGTGTCTGAAATCAACCAAGCTTCAAATTAACAATCAAAATTTTAATATTTACAAAATATTTCAGTTGGCTTTTAAATATATCTTAAATGTTTGCAGCCACTGCACAAGGTAGCCACGCGGTGTAAGGCGCCTTGTCACGATCCGCACGGCTCCGTCTATCGGAGGTTCGAGTCCTCCCTCGCGCATGGGTGTGTGTGTTGTCCTTAGCGTAAGCCAGTTTACGTCAGATTAAGTAGTGAGTAAGCTTAGGGACCGATGACCTCAGCAGTTTGGTGCCATAAGATCTAACCACCACCCACGGGTGTGTCAGTGGATGGAGCAGGTCCCATACAGCGTGAACCTCAGTGGAACTGTACATTCTTATTTTAGCAGAATTCACCGCAGACATTCTCAGTGAGGGTCAACCAACAGCCTCACCAAAATGTTGTTGATATACTTCATTAACATGATTTCAGTGAAGAGGGCTTCTGATTAAATTAGGTTGACCTCAATAGAATGTCTCAGAATTTGACTAAAATGTTTATAGTGAAAGGCGCTGACTAGATTTCACTGTATTTAAAAGGAAGAACAGCACACAGTTCAGCCCTCAGCTTGGTAAACCACTCGAAATATGACCAGTGTAAACAGGCAGTTCTGATTAATGTACCTCCACTAGCTGTGTAACAAAGTCCACGTTACTTCCACATCTTTCAAAAATGGTTGCGTCTAACATCTGTAATGAATCAGAATTGGTACCATTAAGGTCTTTCGGATCGAACACCCATAAATAGCAAACGCTGCAGACGTTCCCGGAAGAGAAACTAGCCGCAGCACTACAACTATAAGAAAGTAAGGAACAGAAGCCACATAAAGAATCTCACCAAAACATTTGAAGTAACGGTAGTGAAATGGTACTCAAAATCTCCACATGCTCAATACTTGGAAATTTCCAGAGTCCATATCTCATCAGTAAAGCATTTTCTCTCGATTATAAATACTAATTCATCTACCTCGTAAAGGTGGCCGGTCTCCGCAAAAACAAAGGTCATGGCCTGTTTCCACAATATTTTCAACGACTTGCTCCCCAGTTATTGACAATTCCAATCCCGTGACTGTGGTGCGAATCTCCTCAATATATTGTTGGAGTGTCTTGGCCTGGGACAGGACGCAAAGTAAACAATTATTCATCAATTGGCCCCAAATTCACCACGATTACCTCCGACAACCTTTCTCCCTAAATCACCTAACGTTCCCAAATCTTACAGAATCTCAGCCACCCTCTGACGCAACACCTCTAGTGAGTGGTTACATCAACTGAAGGATCACTTGATTTGAGACGTCAAGTAAATCCACATATTTCTCAGAATGTACTAGTAACCATAAAACCATCACTTCTTGTAATTCGTCTATGACCAACACTGGAAAATTATGAAACAGGTACAAAATCAGATTCCACAACCTCGCAAAGGATTCTAAAACTGCAAGGACGTGCTTCACTCACAGTGCTACGACATGACCCAGTGTTTCTTCATGAAAGACTATCCTGTTCTTCAGTAGCCTCTATGTCACTCCAACCCAGCCTACTAACACTACTTTGCATCTGCCTGAGTTAGGAACTGATCAGTGTTAACTCTCTGTTCAGGCATGCAACCAAATTGGTCAAATCGTGCAATTTATTAGCACAAAGACTAAGTTGTGCCGAAATGCGTAATACCTATTTACAAGGACTGCTGTCCTCCAAAAACCCTGTTCTCACGCACTCCAGAGAGGAAAGGCAAACAGAGAGATAAAACGGGACCTATAGTGCGCACAGAATGCCGTGGCCCACTAGATGTGCAGTTGGCTCTGGAAGAATAGGGAGAGTGGCAGTGGTGGGACGTAGCACAGAGCGCTGTAGAGGAAATTCCGAGCGCTGGAGAGGAAGTGCAATTCTAAACTGAAGCCTATGCTCACAATTTTGGTAAATATTAAGTGGTGTCCCTCCACACCCACACTTGCGTGGTGATCATTCGGAAAGATGTGGCACATCTGCTTTCGTTAGTATCTAAAAATTAATCCGCCGAAAATTTTCGCCCGATTTGCTAACCATTTGTAACTTTCAGAGAAGGGTCACAAGTGGGGAATTTTGTGTAAAACCTACCCATTTCTCTCATCGCCATGATAAAATTTGCTTCCTTCGTCAAAAGTCAGCAGTTTACACAGTATTACCTCACTAGCATGTTGGACCGAAGCAGCTGCGAGAGAATTCTGAACCAATGGTTTAGCAAGTTTATTAAATGAGGAATGAGGAACAGTGAGACCAGCATCTTACGGAAAAGCATGTCCTTGGTATAAAATAGAGGTTTAACGAGTTCAATTATGTTGTTCCAAAACCCATAGCATTTTTCTTTTCTCCAGCTGTAGGTGGCCCTTAAAATTTACATTCTTTCATCGGAAAAGTCTGTGGAATAACACGGTAGGTAACGAAGTTTTGCATAATAATCAAGTGGAAAAATATGCACCTCTTTTTGTGCTAAAATTTCATTTCAGTATCCCAAACCGTTTAAGAAATATCGGGAATGTTGTGGATGTTTCACTCTGGTTTTGCCGCTGGCGCGGTGCGATCGCAAATGGGTGTGCTACGTCAGATCAATTTTCTCTAGATGTGTGACAGATAGAGACCTGCAACCAAATCTAAAGAAAAATTGAATATGTTAGCTAAATTTAATATACAGCTACATATTATGTAATTTGCACCAGACGCTAAATCATAGGAACCCCTATTGTTGATTGCCAACTTTCTCGTATCTCGCGAAGTGTCTTACTTCCACTTAAATATCCCAGTAACGATGACCATTAACGAAATGATGGGTGCATCATAATTAACCTGACACATAAAGCTGCAGGTGAAGCAGAAGTGTAATTTTGTACCGAAGATTTTCTGCAAAATCGTTTGAGAAAGTTTTCAGTGGATGCGAGTTGCTTCTATCATCGTCGACCGGCCAAAAGGTCGCAAACGCTTTTCTGTCCCCTCTTCTGAGCAAACGAATGAATTCGTCCAGCTCTTTTGGACGAAACCTGGTCACTGCGCACCGGCCATACTATCCTGCCCGACCTACAGGGTTATTACAAACGATTGAAGCGATTTCACAGCTCTACAATAAATTTATTATTTGACATATTTTCACAATTCTTTGCACACACATACAAAAACTCACAAAGTTCTTTTAGGCATTCAAAAATGTTCGATATGTGCCCCTTTAGTGATTCGGCAGACATCAAGCCGATAATCAAGTTCCTCCCACACTCGGCGCAGCATGTCCCCATCAATGAGTTCGAAAGCATCGTTGATGCGAGCTCGCAGTTCTGGCACGTTTCTTGGTAGAGGAGGTTTAAACACTGAATCTTTCACATAACCCCACAGAAAGAAATCGCATGGGGTTAAGTCGGGAGAGCGTGGAGGCCTTGACATGAATTGCTGATCATGATGTCCACCACGACCGATCCATCGGTTTTCCAATCTCCTGTTTAAGAAACGCCGAACATCATGATGGAAGTGCGGTGGAGCACCATCCTGTTGAAAGATGAAGTCGGCGCTGTCGGTCCCCAGTTGTGGCATGAGCCGATTTTCCGCGGGCTACGCGTGGAACTTGCCCGCACGCGTTCAACCGTTTCTTCGCTCACTGCAGGCCGACCCGTTGATTTCCCCTTACAGAAGCATCCAGAAGCTTTAAACTGCGCATACCATCGCCGAATGGAGTAACCAGTTGGTGGATCTTTTTTGAACTTCGTCCTGAAGTGTCGTTGCACTGTTATGACTGACTGATGTGAGTGCATTTCAAGCACGCCATACGCTCTCTCGGCTCCTGTCGCCATTTTGTCTCACTGCGCTCTCGAGCGCTCTGACGGCAGAAACCTGAAGTGCGGCCTCAGCCGAACAAAACTTTATGAGTTTTTCTACGTATCTGTAGTGTGCCGTGACCATATGTCAATGAATGGAGCTACGGTGAATTTATGAAGTCGCTTCAATCATTTGTAATAGCCCTGTATATCTCGCCGATATGTTCCGCGGTAGAGTGTAGAGACGGTGTAAGACAGTGCGCAGGCTCACGGCCAGATCAGCAACGCTGACATCTCCGGATTCTCCACGAATAGGGATTTCGTAGATACATTGTTTCTTTTTAAGACACGCCAAATCCAGGCAACATCTCGGCTCCATCGCACCAGTGCTGCCTACCCTAAAACAACTTAGCATCAGTTTCTCCTCTCTGACAAAACAATGTACACAAGCACACAACTAATTACAGTTCCGACTGTGAATGGTGCTACAATATTTACGTAATTGGCCATCCCCTTCACATAAAACCACGTTCTAAGGCCACCACTGAAACGGGCATAGGTAACCCAAAGCACCTCAATATGCTGTTGAGCGGTAGGGCAGCGGCAAGATGGAAGAAGGCGCTTTCACACTTGAGAATATACGTTACTTTTTATTTAAATAAAAGTCAACAAGTTATGTGTCAGTAAAAAACAAGTAAGAAACCTAACAACTTTTCCAATATTAATGAGGAAATGAGATTGTCTAGTGACATTAGCGAAAGGTCTTTTAAACAATTAAGGAACCAAGCTATATGTAAAAAATTAATTGGTATATGACATCAACCAACTGCATGTTAATAATCAAAACCTTAAGATTAACAAATTTATAATTGGCTTTTAAATATATCATAAATGGTTGCAGCCAATTTGGTAACAACAGTAACAGCAGCAATGCGTCATGTCCGTTGGTGACAAAGGCTCAGGACCCGGAGAAGTCATACAGACACAGTTCAGCGCTCGGACAGGTGGAACGACTCGACGGTGAGGGTGGGCAGTGTGAACTCGCCTCCCATAGGTGTAGTAGTGTTGTGGAAGGTCCTGTACAAAGTGAACTACAACGGACTAAATACTAAGCTTAGAAAACTAGTAACACTGCACTGCTTTACAAAGAGTGGCACGTATTTCATTATATTACCACTTAAGAGCCAAACATAACTAACTAAACTTCTACCTAACGAGAGAATACGTTGGTAAGCAGCAAAGCACATAACAACTGTGCAGCACTCTTATTACCGGAATGAGAAAACCAATTAGGCTTAAGTGCCCTCAAATTTAATTGGTTAACAGTTACATGTACTAATTAAGGAGCAGGACAGTCATTACACACTATTTTTAAATGAAGGAAAATTCAGACTCGCTGACTTTAACCTGTTTTGCAGAAGACACCAGCCATAAGTAACGACTTGGGCAGCTCTTACTAATGTAAACTCCACCATTTCAAACAACTAAGCAACCGACTCTAATATATCAAACTTTGTTTACCAGGCTGCTCATAGCAACTACAGTAGAATAGTACATTCTTATTTTAGTGAAATTAACCACAGAAAATCTCAGGGCAGGTCAACTAACAAACACACCAAATTGTTTTACAAATATTTAATGAAAATAATTTCAGAAATGGCACTCTGAGGAAATTATACTTCACTCTATTTAAAAAGAAGTACAACTCACAGCTCAGCCCTCAACATGGTCCAAGGTAATCCACTCGAAATATGACCAATTCAAACAGGCAGTTCTGATTAATGCACCTACACTAGCTCTGTAACACAGACCTCGCTGCTTCCACATGTATCGTCTCTGCTAGTTACACGGCTGCAGAGTTTTGCAGTATGTTTTATTTCGTTACGTCAAGCTGCACTGTAGGCTGGTAATGAAGCCTCCAGCCCCAGTCGTTGTGTAGTCGGCTGCTGACGTCATAATGCCATCTGTCGCGGGGTGCGGACCGTGAGAACTGCTCTGTGAGGTGCGTACTAAGATCACTTATTCATCTCACCTAAGAAACTAAATAACTATGATAAATATGATCAGTTTGTTTTCAAATTTGGTGTAGAAACTTTTATAATTTAGAAGAACAGTGTGTAAAATTTTCATGCGGATAACTGTAATAGTTTTGAAAATATAAAAAGCCTATTAAAAGTATGACACTTAGTAAAGTAAATTAAGAAAGAATCACGACAGCCTAAGTTTCTTTGTCATCTGAAAATACTAACGGCACTTTCAGTGCACACAAGTAATTTTTAAAGAATTTTGATTCTAAACTTTTAATAATTTTGCTTTCGTAATTGAAATAATGGTTTAAAAGCTGATATTTATATTTTGCGTTAGGTTGGGTGTAGATGAGAGTGAATGTGAGTGAGTATTTGGGGACATACGTCAAATTTCAATTTACAATTAACTACACCATCCGTAACTAGCAAGTGTTAGGTAACCAAGATTTTCTCAAAACGGTGAATCCCCCTAACTGGTGGATGGCGCATGTCTAGGAGCGTTTGCTTTTGTAATAACGCAGCCAGAAAGATAGTAAGAGGATACTTAGTTTTAAAGTATATTTCAAGCATCGTTTAGTTTGGTTTTGTGGAACGTTTTGTGAAATTTTGCAATATGAAATGACGTAGATGCATCTGGGAATGCTGATTGGAGTAAAGCGGTTTGCGCGCGAAGTTGATCATAAAGTTTAATCAATGAGAGAAAAGTCTTTCCCGCCTAATTGAATATGCTCTGTGAGCGACGGCATTCAGTCAGTCGTGGAGCCGCTGTCGGACGAGAAGGTCATGTTAAATGTGTTCGAAAAAATTATCTGTAACATCAAGAAATGACGGTTAGACCGCGCTCGGTTTATATCACCGTGGTAGCAGATGCAATTATGGACATGTCGGTGAAGTTTTGAGAGGCTTTGGAATGTTGGTTGCAGAATACACCGCGTGTGAAACTATCGGCCTTTGTGAATATTCTGCGTGGCGTGTTCCGTATGCATGTAGAGAACATTTTGGCGAGCATATTCTTTCGAAGAATCCACTGAAAAGGACCGAATGTGAATTCGTTTAGTAACAGAGTATTGCCTGAGTGAATCTCGTAATATTTCGGGTTGGACTTAGCAAATTTCTGACTGTGTTACGTGTGATATAAGCTGCCCGAACTAGTAGTAGATGTACTGCCAACGTAAATGTGGGTTTGGTTACACCATAAATAAATAGGACCGTAATAAAACATCAGTATCTACAAACAACATTTTCAATGAATGGAGGAAGCACCTACTTTGCCCGTTTTTTTTTTGGGACTTAACTGCTAAGGTCATCAGTCCCTAAGCTTACACACAACTAACGTAATTAATCCTAAGGACAAACACACACACACGCATGCCCGAGGGAGGACTCGAACCTCCGCCGGGACCAGCCACACAGTCCAGGACTGCAGCGCCTTAGACCGCGCGGCTAATCCCGCGCTGCCCGTTATTAATAGAGATTTACAGGTGTATCTTGTTACTTGAGTTACTCTGTAACCGTAAGTATGGACGGTGGGTTTCTTCAACGCTGATTTCCTCATCGTCTAAATAGTGCCTAAATGCAGAGCAACGGGTGGTGAATGGACGCTATACTGAGGTAGGTGGACATCAATAATTAAATCACAACAAAGCGCACCAACCCCGCCTCGCCGCACACACATTGCACAAACGCATGCGTCTAACGTCTGTAATGAAACAGAGTTGCTTCCATTAAGGTAAACTTCAGGTCTTTCAGATCGAACACCTGTAAACAGCAAACAAAGCTGACCTTCTGGGAAGGAGAAACTAGTCACAGCACTACGACTTCATCGAAACAAGGATCAGAAACCACATAAAGAATCTCACGAAATATTTGATGAATAGTTAGCGAATCGGCACTCTAAACTTCCACACCCTCGGCACAGGCAAATTTCCAGAATCCCATTGCGACCACAGCCAACCAAAAACACCGCCTTCGCGGGTCGAGGTGTGTGTTCTGGAAAAGACATCTACTATCAACTCCAGACAGCAGTAGTAAACCGGTCTCTGTAAGTGCTCCTTCCAATTCGGCCTGCCAATTCCAACCGTTAACCTTCGTACCGATCAAATCTCCTTGCGCGAAGAACCACCAAAGATCGGGGCCCGCTATCGCGATCTTGCTATCAATCGAGCCGGCACGTATCGAGGGCCATCTGACACACTAAGCACTGTTTCCTGTTTCCGCACGCAGCGACTCTGATTTATTATACGGATCATATGGTCTAAGAAACTGACTTGAGTTTAGTTATGAGTACATGCCTACAATATTCGCAGGTACTTTCCACTGCGCCATACTAAAGAAGTTTTCTGTTAGAGGGAAAGCTAATGTAAATGTGATACACAGTTTTTTAATATCTAACTCAGGTCGGAGGTTTTTTACCGTAAAACTCTATAATAATTCCGCATCTTGATCCATTTGTTGCAAGGAAACATGTTGAATATAATTAATGTGTTACGGAAGTTGTTGGAGATAGGTATATACTTATATATCTAACAGGCACCTATTTGGCGGTGATATATGCTCACTGAAAATACTCTATGAAATGTGTATTACAATAAATTCACACTTACAGCGACTTGGGTACGAGGTGTTCTTTCGTGTAAGGCGTTTCAGTATGGAACTGGTCGGTAGTTTCGTCCGAACCACACTTTTGCGATCATGTTTTCTTCATTGTGGCGTGGAGGCATTAGTGCTTTATTTAGCTTCTAATGTGACAGGAATGATATCTGGACGTTATAAGCAATGTGGTGGACTTCGTAACCGTTTATTATTCTTCTTCCCAACGATCGTCGGTTAAGTGTTTGTTCAGTCCTCCAGTTGTGCTTGCGGCGTCCGAAGTGTTTGGTTGGACTTTTATTGACTGTTTATGCCATCTGTCCTAAGACTTCGCTTAGAAAAGAAAGTTACGCATTGGTGGTTGCGATGCGGAACTCAGTTCTATCTTTATATGGCTCAGTTTCCACGTATAAATGACCGTAGTTCGCGATCGGACTCGTAATTATAGTGAGCGGACACTCATGTGCAGTAAGACCTCTGTGTTGATTTCACTAACCGCTCTAAACACTGCAGAGTTAAGCTCTTATGACACAATCTTGAATTTTGGATAATTGAAACCCATATACTAGCGTGACAAGCAAACATGAGGCAGGGAGAATAAAACGTAAGTCATAATCACTTTGAAATAGACACATACACTGCATATGAACAAAATGGATCCTCCACAAATATTATTTTCGTTACCGCAGCAAAAGGCACTTACATCAGTACAGAATAAACCTATTTTAAAATTGAGACACTTTTACTTACAATAACACTGAAATTTTAAGTAAAATAACACTGAAATCCCCCCATGAACCATGGACCTTGCCGTTGGTGGGGAGGCTTGCGTGCATCAACGATACAGATAGCCGTACCGTAGTTGCAACCACAACGGAGGGGTATCTGTTGAGAGGCCAGACAAACGTGTGGTTCCTCAAGAGGGGCAGCAGCCTTTTCAGTGGTTGCAGGGGCAACAGTCTGGATGATTGACTGATCTGGCCCTGTAATACTAACCAAAACAGTCTTGCTGTTGTGGTACTGCGAACGGCTGAAAGCAAGGGGAAACTACAGCCGTAATTTTTCCCGAGGGCATGCAGGTTTACTGTATGATTAAATGATGATGGCGTCCTCTTGGGTAAAATATTCCGGAGGTTAAATAGGCCCCCATTCAGATCTCCAGGCGGCGACTACTCAAGAGGATGTTGTTATCAGGAGAAAGAAAACCGGCGTTCTACGGGTCGGAGCGTAGAATGTCAGATCCCTCAATCGGGCAGGTAGGTTAGAAAATCTAAAAAGGGAAATGAATAGGTTAAAGTTAGATGTAGTGGGAATTAGTGAAGTTCGGTGGCAGGAGGAACCAGACTTTTGGTTATGCAGGAGTAGGTTTAATAATGAATAAAAAAAATAGGAGTGCGGGAAAGCTACTACAAATAACATAGTGAATGCATTATTGTGTCCAAGATAGACACGAAGCCCAAACCTACTACAGTAGTACAAGTTTATATGCCAACTAGCTCTGCAGATGATCAAGAAATTGATGAAATGCATGATTCGATAAAAGAAATTATTTAGGTAGTGAAGGATACGAAAATTTAATAGTCATGGGTGACTGGAATTCGACAGTAGGAAAAGGAAGAGAAGGAAACGTAGTAGGTGTATATGGATTGGGGCTAAGAAATGAAAGAGGAAGCCGCCTGGTAGAATTTTGCACAGAGCATAACTTAACCATAGCTAACACTTGGTTCAAGAATCATGAAAGAAGGTTGTATACATGGAAGAACCCTGGAGATACCAAAAGGTTTCAGATATATTATATAATGGTAAGAGAGAGATTTAGGAACCAGATTTTAAATTGTAAGACATTTCCAAGGGCAGATGTGGACTCTGACAACAATCTATTGGTTATGAGCTGTAGATTAAAACTGAAGAAACTACAAAAAGGTGGGAATTTAAGGAGATGGGACCTGGATAAACTAACTAAATCAGATGTTGTACAAAGTTTCAGGGAGAGCACAAGGAAACAATTGAGAAGAATGCGGGAAAGAAATACAGTAGAAGAAGAATGGGTAGCTTTGAGGAATGAAATAGTGAAGGCAGGATCAAATTGGTAAAAAGACGCCGGCTAGTAGAAATCCTTAGGTAACAGAAGAGATGCTGAATTTAATTGATGAAAGGAGGAAATACAAAAATGCAGTAAAAGAAGCAGGCAAAAAGGAATACAAACTTCTCAAAAATATGAGATCGACAGGAAGTGCAAAATGGCTAAGCAGGGATGGCTAGAGGACAAATGTAAGGATGTAGAGACTTATCTCAATAGGGATAAGATAGATACTGTCTACAGGAAAATTAAAGAGACCTTTGAAGAAAAGAGAACCACTTGCATGAATATCATGAGCTCAGATGGAAACCCAGTTATAAGCAAAGAAGGGAAAGCAGGAGGTGGAATGAGTATATAGAGGGTCTATACAGGGGCGATGTTCTTGAGGAAATGGAAGTGGAGGTAGATGAAGATGAAATGGGAGATATAATACTGCGTGAAGAGTTTGACAGAGCACTGAAAGACCTAAGTCGAAACAAGACGCCGGGAGTAGACAACATTCCATTAGAACTGCTGACAGCCTTGGGAGAGCCAGTCCTGACAAACCTCTACCATCTGGTGACCAAGATGTATGAGTAAGGCGAAATTCCCTCAGACTTCAAGAAGAATATAATAATTCGAATCCCAAATAAAGCAGGTGTTGACAGATGTGACAATTACCGAACTATCAGTTTAATAAGTCACAGCTGCAAAATACTAACGCGAATTCTTTACAGACGAATGGAAAAACTGGTAGAAGCCAACCTCGGGGAAGATCAGTTTGGATTCCGTAGAAATGTTGGAACAGGCGAGTCAATACTGACCCTACTACTTATCGTAGGAGAAAGATAAAGAAAGGCAAACCTACGTTTCTACCATTTGTAAATTTAGACAAAGCTTTTGACAATGTTGACTGGAATACTCTCTTTCAAATTCTGAAGGAGGCAGGGGTAAAATACAGGGAGCGAAAGGTTATTTACAATTTGTACGGAAATCAGATGGCAGTTATAAGACTAGAGGGGCATGAAAGTGTAACAGTGGTTCGGAAGGGAGAGAGACAGAGTTGTAGCCTCTCCCCAATGCTATTCAATCTGTATATTAAGCAAGCAGTAAAGGAAGCAAAAGAAAAGTACGGAGTAGGTATTAAAATCCATGGAGAAGAAATATAAATTTTGAGGTTCGCCGACGACATTGTAATTCTGTCAGAGACAGCAAAGGACTTGGAAGAGCAATTGAACGGAATGGACAATGTCTTGAAAGGAGGGTATAAGATGAACGTCAACAAAAGCAAAACGAGGATAATGGAATGTAGTCGACTTAAGTCGGGTGATGCTGAGGGAATTAGATTAGGAAATGAGACACTTAAAGTAGTAAAGGAGTTTTGCTATTTGGGGAGCAAAATAACTGATGATGGTCGAAGAAGAGAGGATATAAAATGTAGACTGGCAATGGCAAGGAAGGCGTTTCTGAAAAAGAGAAATTTGTTAACATCGAGTATTAACTTAAGTGTCAGGAAGTCGTTTCTGGAAGTATTTGTATGGAGTGTAGCCATGTATGGAAGTGAAACCTGGACGGTAAATAGTTTGGACAAGAAGAGAATAGAAGCTTTCGAAATGTGGTGCTACAGAAGAATGCTGAATATTAGATGGGTAGATCACATAACTAATGAGGAGGTATTGAATACAATTGGGGAGAAGAGGAGTTTGTGGCACAACTTGACTAGAAGAAGGGATCGGTTGGTAGGACATGTTCTGAGGCATCAAGGGATCACCAATTTAGTACTGGAGGGCAGCGTGGAGGGTAAAAATCGTAGAGGGAGACCAAGAGATAAATACAGTAAGCAGATTCAGAAGGATGTAGGTTGCAGTAGGTACTGGGAGATGAAGAAACTTGCACAGGATAGAGTAGCATGGAGAGCTGCATCAAACCAGTCTCAGGACTGAAGATCACAATAACAACAACAACACTGAAATATTGATTGAAATGATCCTGCTGAGCATTGAAGTTGCATAGGTACTGTGGTGGCGCTATTTTTGGCTTTTGTAACTAATAAACAACTTTCTTTAACATTATCTTTACACAGAATTGATCACTGACTGAAAATGGGTTTTTACACTGATGTTCCTTCATAATTTTTAACGTGAAGACTATTTGAACTGGTAGCACTTCAATGCAACGTAACAAAAACACTTTCCTCTACTTTTGTTGAAACTTAAATTTAGTTTGTCACACGCCATGAATCAGTAAAATCGCATGTTCTGAACATCACAGCAATAAATTTTTCTTATAGGAACGGAAATGTGCAAAATATCTTTTGTTGTCATCTTCTGCAACTGTTTTTATCATGTGCGTCAATTTAATAAAATAGCTGGCACGTTGTACACAATCAGATGCTTTGCTTAATGTGGCAATAATAATTTTAAGGAATTTAAATGGGCCTACATAAACCAGCTTATCATGCGAAAATGTTGCTGATTAAGTATCACAGTATGTGGAAAGAACACACTAAATATCTACTGAAATAACACTTTCATGAGGCGTGTTGCTTTTAGACTCTTAACTTGTATTACGTAAGTTGTGCCAGAGGACGACGATCCATGACTTTTATAATATCTCCGTCACTACAAAAAACATAACATACTGAACTTCACCATAGAAAGAAATACTTAAGTCCGTTTGTGATGTTGAGCAATGTACTGCATCCTCTCACGAGATTTTGCTTCCGATGAATGGTTTAGCAACTTTTACGCAGTGGATTCCACGTCGTGATTCCCATCGTAATATTTGGCCAGTACAGTCTGTAATGCTGCAGTGTAATGTCTGCCTCCTTCACAGCAAACAAAGACATATAAATGGCCCTCGTAATAACATTACCACTTCTTCTTGGTTGACAAATAGCTGCTTAATACTGTAGAAGCACGTGTAGCCTTAATTTCCCGTCCATCCGAGGCCGTTTAACAGTGATGGAGCTCATTTTAATCACTACACAATACAGTACCTCGCCGTCCACCACACACTACATCACAACCCTTCCGACTGACAAAGAGGACTATTCTGGAACTTTCTGTCGCAATGTTTCTTCCGCCTTACTCTTCCGCACGGAAGTCCCTTTGGAGTTAAGCGTAACGCCATGACCCGTTACAGCTTTAATTACAAAGCTTCATAATACTTTCAAAACTAAGCTGTACTGAGCTATGTAAAGAGATTAATACAAATTGCATTATTTACAGCTATACATTTGAAACGCATTTTGGTCTAGCGGTTCTCGGCGCTCAGTCCGGAACCGCGTGACTGCTACGGTCGCAGGTTAGAATCCTGCCTCGGGCATGGATGTGTGTGATGTTCTTAGGTTGGTTAGGTTTAAGTAGTTATAAGTTCTAGGGGACTGATGACCACAGAAGTTAAGTCCCATAGTGCTCAGAGCCATTTTTTAAAACGCATTTACAGATTATTGGTTGCATACTTCGCAGGCTGGTGGCAGCGCCGTATAGCGGCGTGTTGCCTTATTTTACCTGTTGCCATTAGATGGCATATGCGCCATCAGCGCTCTATCATCTCACTACTTGCTTAATGCAGGTTTTTACAACTGCCGTGCTACTGATCGCATCTTTTTATTATGACAGATAATAAGAAAAAATCTTCTACGAAATGAAATGGAACAATCCCTACACTGTGTGGCATATATTTGTATCGCTACATGGCACAGTACGCTGCTGAAAGTGGAAGTAATTTTGAATTATTCAGTCTCCTGTCATGTTATTTGTCTTATTTTGAAACATATAGGTACTGTGTAGACTTGTTTAGCATCTACCAGCAGCAACTCCAGATTGCAATTATTTCCAGTGGCTGACAAGTTACAATCAATTGTCGGTGTGCTTTTGTAGAAAGTCTGATGTGTTCCTGGTCTGTTTTGTGTCGTGCGTTCATGGGAAGTGGTTCCGCTGTGACGTGGGAGCGAACCTTAGTTGCACATGTCGGACGTGCGTTGATAGTCCAATGATTAGAATCCTTCCTGTAGTTGGCAGTCACAAGCTGTTGTCAGAGCCGATTTCTCGTGTCAGTGGCGTGTGTGTCCTCTTTTGTTGGAATCGCACGTTCTGGTGTAGGTTAAAGCTCCACTGTGAGTGACTTCACTGTGCTGTGTGACCGGTAATGAAGCACACACGTGTCACGTGTGTTTGCTGCCTCAACCACGTGAAAGAGTGCCTTATAATTTGGCTTTTAATTGTGTTGTATTAACTAGTGTGGAGGTCGTGTGGTTGATGTTCGAAATCTTGTCGATTCAGAGTCTTACCGATCGATACGAGTAGTGTTTACTGAGGAGGAAACCATTTACAGGTTCCCGAGAGGGTGGCCGGCCGGAGTGGCCGAGCGGTTCTAGGCGCTGCAGAATCCTTCCTCGGGCTTGGTTGTGTGTGATGTCCTTAGGTTAGTTAGGTTTAAGTATTTCTAAGTTCTAGGGGACTGATGACCTCAGTAGTTAAGTCCATAGTGCTCAGAGCCATTTGAACCATTTGAACCTGAGAGGGTGACCGGAAATTATAACATGTGTATACTAAGCGTAATGTCAGTCATTAAACTGAGCCTTGAGGTACTGTGGTTCGTTAGATGTCCACTTAGTGACGTGACCTATGGACGTGTTGCTTGGAAGAGCTGTGCCCGACAGGACTGTATGTGTGTTGTTACATTTTAGTTCGCTATGATCTTTTTTTGTGTGTGTGCTTGTACGTATGTAGGCGCGTTTAATAGTGTCACCGTCATGCTTCCGTGCATTGGTTTCGTGTGTATCCATTGTAATATGTGGGTAACTTGTCTAAGACTGTCGTTTGGACTCAGAATTGTTGTGAATTTTGACTGCTTTTAAAAATTCGAGGGCCTCGTGTCTCATTGTTTGAACATGTTGTGCATGTTGTCTGTTATGGGTATCTCCATAGTTAGTTGACCAAGTGTAGTACTAAGGAGCAACAGATGTGTTTGCTGTAACCATCGTCTCCGTCTCTCAGTGGTGGTCCTTACATCCTACGACAAGACTTGTACTCACTTGGTGGTACCTGAGTAGTCTAAGACGCACTTTAGCAGTGCAGTGCATCTGATTTTATGTTATGGCTAGAATCTGTCTAATTTTGCTTGGTCCTCGTCATAAACTGAAGCCTGGTTTAAGTTAACATTACTGTCTGTAAGAGCAAACGTAGTTTGATAAAGGACCTAATGTCATAGTGGTAAGTAGTGCCATCCTGATTAAGGTACTAGTTCCACGTTCACTAGTTTGACTTAACTTGGGAGCGGGATAGAGCAGCCACTGTTAGCTTGTTATGCGTACTACTTTGGAAGTTCTGCGAATCTAGAGATATGTTAGTTATGTTACTGTTACGCAGTGAATGCTCGTTTGTGTTCATTCTGGCTTTTTCTTAATGTTCAAATTTTAATGTGATTTGATTTTCATTAATGGATTTCCGATTTACGAGGGCTGTTCAGAAAGTAAGCTCCGATTGATCTCGAAATGGAAACGACTATGATAATCCGATAAAGCTTTGCACAGATGTGTTGGGCAGTGTCTCTAGTATGACCCTAGATAGCATCACGTCACTCCTCTCATTTCTGAGCTCACAGTGATCGCGTAAAGTTGTCTAGAGAATAGTGTCTCCCGCCAAGTACGAGGACCTGGTGAGAAATTTCGCCTGAAGCTATACAGCCAACATTACATAACTGTCGTGCAGTTTCTTCTACAAGGCAATATTCTCAGCCGCATTCTGAAGGGGCAATGAAGATGCTCCTGCATCGTTTTCAATTGGAAATGTTTGACTACCCACAATACAGCCCGTAATTGACTCCCCCTGCGTTTCATTTCTGCTCACATGAACCGCTGGCTATGAAGACAACATTTTGACACAGAAAACGAGCTGTAGGCCAGCGTAGAGAATTGGCGGAAAGCACTGGCGGCTGTCTTTTATGATGAGGGTATTGGAAAGTTGGTACAACGCTACGACAAAAGTCTTAGTCAGAACGGCAACTACGTAGAGAAGTAGCTGGATGGTGTAGATAACTTTTAAAAATAAAACATTTCTAATTTTCACTGTGGTTCCCATTTCGCGATCAATCGGAGCTTACTTTCTGAACAGCCCTCGTACTTTAATGGCGACGCACAATGAAATCCCCAATAATAGGTATGAAGTCTGAACTTATTAAGGTTTTCCGATTAAGTTTTATTCCAGTGCTTCAGCAATCTTTTGTTGCTTGGCATTTTTTAAAATGTTATCAGACAGTAGTGATTTGCCCTGCAGTGTGACCAAGTAACTTACTCAGTTCTGTTACAAAGGAAGATTGATCCGCTTTTTCTATTTCTTGCTCCTTCGGCAGCTGATAGGGTCCGTGCTCTCTTTTCCACCAACGCAGCTTCACTACTGGCTGTACTGGTCCTTGCTTCGACCACCTGGGTAAATGAAGGGACATCAGGAATCTGGACGCAAGCTGCAACCAGCCAACTGTTGATGGGCATTAGAAAAAAATAAAATAAAAAGTAAGGACAAAGAAGCTTTACAATACACTTTGTCAGCCCTGAACATTCTCAGTCGTCAACGCCCAACTGTCCAATGCACCTTTCCCAGCCCCACTGCGTGTTTCACTAAAAATACAGTTTTACTCATTAGAGTTCAAGGGCATGTCCAGACGTATTCGGTTTTCTCAAGTAATTATTTACGCCCTTGCGCAAAGCCTGAAACCAATCAAACACATACCTAGGAAAAATGTATTTTTTGTATTAGAACTATCGTAAATTATCACTGTTTGGATCTAAAATGTAGGAAGCATTTCAGTTTTAATAAGTAGAACACCGGACTAGAGTTTTACACCAAAATAAACACGCAGACGATTCGCCGGTTTACAGTCGCCGAATTTTAACGCAGATGCAGTCACTGGGAGCATGCCGGCATTCACAGGCACTTAATAACTTTTCGGGCACAGCCATGTTACAAGCGCGACTCCGAAACGTAATATCTGGACTGCATGCAACACTCATTATGCAGCAGTGAGGGGTTTGTCACATTCCAAATTTTACAGACGAGTAATTCGTATGAAAATATCCTCATCATTGTGATACAGAGCATAATTCAAGTCCTAGTGTATAGAGGACAGCTGGCGGAATGTAATGAAACACGATGTGCAGTACTTCGCTAGTTTTCGATCTAACAGAATTCTGCAAACTATTTCGAAATGTCTGAGAGGTCTGTTTCACACAATCTGACGGAAATGTGGCGCTTTCGTAGTGTGAGTGAATTTACAAACAGTGACTTTCAAACAAGTCTAATTGCCAAGTGACTCAGTTTAGCTGACATTACTGAACAAGTTCTCCACAGGCACGAGAGATCTGATAAATGAAACTGGAAGGATAAATGAAACTGGAAGGAACTAACAAGTGGATAAATTTTCCTCTCCAATCACAACTGCTGCAAGGTAGTACCTGCCGGTGCCGTTTCGCAGTCGGTATGTCTAAGTGACATATCTTCGTATCCTCTGTGCCCATAGATAGCATGGGTGTGCAATCCTCTGACCGTGTATCAGACTTTCTTGAACATGTTTTATAGTATTTTCTCAGTTTAAAAGATTTATCACGGTTTATAGCAATTTTGTATTCTCTTGGTAATACCTACCGAGAAAACTACTTTTTCGCTATTGTAGTCTGAGTTTTCCAAAATTGTGTCCATTCGGTAACAGTATGGATTGGGCCACATTAGTTCTCCAGCAGCTGATACAGTCCGAATCACTTCTGTACGTTTCTTGCTGTGTTTATTTACGTAAAATACAAACACTCTCAAAAATGGATCATGCGAAACATGTTTTCATAGGTAGGTCGAGCGGACTGCTCGCGCTGTACATAGGTTTCGAAGCAGCCTCTAACAGCGAGTATGGTATCTAGATTGTGGAAAGTGATTACAGTGATGTTGTTCTTGGTAAACCTAGAAACACACTTTCCACTAAGCTGGATGAAATCTGTGGTACAGATACAGGTAGTGATGCCGAAAAGAACTTGGAACAGAGCCATCACAAAAACTTTAGATTGCTGTAATGTTCTCTGCAATAGACTGTAGGTCCAAGCATACTTCGACGGTCGTTCAGTCACAAGGCCCAATATTTTTCAGTCGTTACTATACAATGGTGGAGGAAACGCAACTTCCTCAAAAATAACGTCAATTTACTGACAAGTGATATGACAGGTTTATCATTATACAAATATATGATCACACCTTAAGATCACGTGAAACACCCACCTCACAGTAATGGGTCCAAATATCAATGCAGAGTGTCTCTCGCTATGGCGGCAACGCAGACGTATACTCACGCATGCAAACAATCATAAAGGTGCCGAAGCCCTCCTGCGACAGACTTTCCCAATGATCTTGTTCCTATTGATGTCTACATCTACATCTACATGATTACTCGGCTATTCACAATAAAGTGCCTGGCAGAGGGTTGAATGGACCAACTTCAAGCTCTCTTTCTACCGTTCCAATCTCGAAGGGCGCGCGAAAAAACGAGCACTTAAATGTTTCTGTGCGAAACCTGATTTCTCTTATTGTATCGTGATGATCATTTCTCCCTATGTAGTTGGGTGCCAACAGAACGTTTTCGCAATCGGAGGAGAAAACTGGTTATTGAAATTTCATGAGAAGGTCTCGTCGCAACGAAAAACGCCTTTGTTTTAATGATTGACATGTATCATGTCTGTGGCACTATCTCCCCTACTTCACGATAATACAAAACGAGCTGTCCTTCTCTGTACTTTTTCGATGTCATCCGTCAGTCCTATCTGATGCGGATCCCACACCGCACGGTAATACTACGGAATAGGGCGGACAAGCGTGGTGTATGCAGTCTCTTCAGTAGACCTGTAATTCGGCAATGGCTTTTGAAAGCTCTACAGAATCAGTAAGTTCCCATTTCATCATATCTCACACTTGTTCAGTTGGTGAGTGCTATTGTAATTTTGCTGGCCAGGATAGTTGTACAACACGAACAGTAAGTTGTGTCACAGCAGCCTTATGTTGACGTGTGCTGTCCTGTCGGAAAAGCACATCACCTTCCTGTCGAATAAATAGCAATAGCACTGGGATAAAAACGTGTACAACGCAGCGTGCACTGGTTACTTTAACCTCCAAAAGCACCAAATGTGAGAGCAAGCTGTAACCGATGATTATCCACAGCATGAAGCCTAGGTGTTCTGGGAGAATATGTCTGTCACGAAGTCCACGCCTTACAGTGTATGTCCTCCGTGGCACACCGACAGACCTTATTCTCATGACTATAGACAACAGAGGGCCGTCCCGATCCCCAGTCGGCTCTTTCTTGACAGCGTAGCCATGTTTTACGTGTCGTGGTATCAATGGTAGCCTGTTCAGAGGCACACGTGATGGTGGTCCTGCTGCAAGGACACTATCCTGACGGTCAATGGTGGCTGATATCCACCTAGCCACCACTGCTCACGCAGTGTGCCAGTTTTGACGTGCGTTTGGAGTAAGCAGACGTGTGGAACATTGTGTACGAGTGTGGGAATGTTCCACAGACCCGTACTAAAAGTAGTGACACATCACTGATATAGTGTGTTCAGCATGTGCAGCAATCTGTTGATATGCCCATACGGTTTCTCACAGGCCCACTGTGAGACCCCGTTCAAATGACTGGAATTCTTCAACAGGAGTACATACATATCGGCGGGACATGGTTGTACGCTAGAACGAAACTCAGCGAAGCTACCGTCTGCAGGATGCACAGACAGGCTTCCTGACAGCCATGTGATCACTGATGACTGTGACAAATGAATCACTAACAATACAACCCATCAGTATACGTAGCTGTACCCTCGTGCAGGATGCTGCATTGTTTTCCGGCAGTGAATGTAGGAACGTGCTTTTAGGTGCTTCAAATCTCATATTTCTTCTGGATATATGCAAAGCTTCCAACAATCTACATCTACATCTACATATATACTCCGCAAGCCACCCAACGGTGGGTGGCGGAGGGCACTTTAAGTGCCACTGCATTACCCCCTTTCCTGTTCCAGTCGCGTATGGTTCGCGGGAAGAACGACTGCTGGAAAGCCTCCGTGCGCGCTCGAATCTCTCTAATTTTACATTCGTGATCTCCTCGGGAGTTATAAGTAAGGGGAAGCCATATATTCGATACCTCATCCAGAAACGCAACCTTTCGAAACCTGGAAAGCGAGCTACACCGCGATGAAGAGCGCCTCTCTTACAGAGTCTGCCACTTGAGTATGATAAACATCCCAGTAACGCTATCACGCTTACCAAATAACCCTGTGACGAAACGCGCCGCTCTTCTTTGGATCTTCTCTATCTTCTCTATCAACCCAACCTGGTTCGGATCCCACACTAATGAGCAATATTCAAGTATAAGTCGAACGAGTGTTTTGTAACCCACCTCCTTTGTTGATGGACAACATTTTCTAAGGACTCTACCAGTGAATCTCAATCTGGCACCCGCCTCACCAACAATTAATTTTATATGATCATACCAATTCAAATCGTTCCGTACGCATAATTCCAGATATTTTACAGAAGTAACTGCTACCAGTGTTTGTTCCGCTATCATATAATCATGCAATAAAGGCTCCTTCTTTCTATGTATTCGCAGTACATTACATTTGACTTAGTTAAGGGTCAGTTGCTAATCCCTGCATCAAGTGCCTATCCGCTGCAGATCTTCCTGCATGTCGCTGCAATTTTCTCGTGCTGCAACTTCTCTGTATACTACAACATCATCCGCGAAAAGTCTCATGGAACTTCCGACTCTATCTACCAGATCAATAATACATATTGTGAAAAGCAATGGTCCCATAACACTCCCCTGTGGACGCCAGAGGTTACTTTAACGTCAGTAGATGTCTCTCCATTGAGAACAATATACTGTCTTCTGTCTGCTAAAAACTCTTCAATCCAGCCACACAGCTGGTCTGATATTCCGTAAACTCTATTTATCACGCGACAGTGCCGAACTGTATCGAACGCCTTCCGGAAGTCAAGGAAAATGGCATCTACCTGGGAGCCTGTATCTAATACTTTCTGGGTCTCAAGAACAAATAAATTCAGTTGGGTCTCACACAATCGCTGTTTCCGTAATCCATGTTTATTCCTACAGAGTAGGTTCTGGGCTTCCAGAAATGACATGGTACGCGAGCCAAAAACATGTTCTAAAATTCTCAGAGATACCGGCCTATAGTTTTGCGCATCTGCTCGACGACGAAGAGATGAAAGAGTGAAACATGAAAATGGCGTCTATACAGATCACTTTTCGTAAGCAACGTTTTGAGATTGGTATCTTTGTTGCGGTCAGCCATAAATATCTGCGTGCAGTGTATGGTAATGATGCAGCACGTATCACTTTTGGGCGATGGGTGATCTCTTTAGTTGGTCTTGGAGGGCCTGTCACCTTACAGAAACTTTGTAAACATTTAAACTCCAGTGGAGGCTAACGTGCTTGCAGCACTTCCACTACTTACGACCTGCTGTCCAATTGATGCTAATCGCAGCAACTCCTACGCTATCTGGCAAAGCTCCCGTTTGAACTCCGGCACCGTACCTGTGGAGGCCTGTCCTAAAACGGCAAATTCCTTGGCTAGTTCGTACTTCCTCAGCAAATTCGTACCAGGACCGTCTGTAACTGCCATTGCTGCAACACGTCATCAAAACAGTGTAAAGTCGCCGAAATATCACTACCTACTTAAGTAATAATAATAGGCCAATGTAGCTGTCAACCATGCTGTGCTACCATTTGAGGCACGGGAAGCACTGATAGTGGGAAATAGCTAGGGACTGTGTGTGCATAAATCCTTTACATTCTTTAATAAATTTATGAACAAAGCAAATCCCATGAATAAAGTCAAACATACGTAAAACAGTCAGTTCTCAAACCAGAACGCAAAACTCAGTATCTAGTAACATAACAAACACTAAGATCCTTTTCTCCTCAGAGTAGCTTTAGTTTTACACCGATAAGGACAACACGACACAATATATAAGCATACATTAAGTAGTTAAGCATGTTACATTAGACTGACAACAAGAAATACTACTTCAGGACACAATAAAAAAGAGGGATAATACCCCAACAGAAGCCGACACACCAAAGCCTAAAACTAATATTAATACAATCAGTTAGCAAAGGTGACAGTAAATAAATAATAAAAACACGCGGACCCAGGCTATCCTCAACTGACCACAGGTGGCCTAAATCAGAGCTATAGTTCAACCAACACCAACAGTAAAATACAGAACAGCAAATTCGTCGAGCACAGTTAACAATAAAATACATATCCTTAAGGATTTAACGCACCACTGGAGTGATCTTCCCATTATGGCAATACATAAACGTACAAAAATCTGAAATACAGTCAGATACAGGCTTAAAACGTACCAAATAAGAAAGACATGAACACATTTCACAGCATTGTGTACTAAGTATAATAGAATTGGAGGCTATTGTTGTTTCAGCGTTACAGTGCACACTGTCAGAAGGTACGATTGTGAGGGAATGGTTCACGGACATAAGCATTCCTGATATGGACTGATTCTGTCCAGACTCGCGTCCAGAACACAAATGAACGGCTGTGGAATTAGTTAAAAAGTCGACTTCGTTACCTTCACTGGATTGCGTATCAGAGGAAGAATGGAGTGCCATTCTCCCACATAAATTTAGCCGCCTCATTCAGTGTGTCCCCAGCAGACTTCAAGCAGCCTTAAAGGCGAAGGTTGGACACACGCCCGACTACTGGCTACAACTGGCTACTAATTACTGTCGGATACTTTTGATCAAATAGCGTAGTTCCACCTAGACAAGAGTCGCAATGTGCTCGTAAGATAGTGATATATGTTAGTAAGCATCGAAATGTAGTATGAAACTTTTCTTTTCTTCATGTTGCATCGGAATGTGAGTTGTCTATGAGACAAGCTTATTGACGCAATTAGTTATTTTCTCTGACAAGATTAGATTTATACTTCCTTCGTTGAGACAAGAGGCGATCATAAATGTGGTCAACTGCAATACGACGGCTATGATTTGAGTTGCAGATTACGTCAGCCTTACTATTAATGTGTGACTGTATTATGGCATTGTGGCATTATTAGTTAGGTAAGCCCATTCGTCATGGCAAGGTCGTACCACATCAGTTGGGAGAAATCCGTTCTTGGGGCAAAATGCGACTACGCACAAAAAGCAAAATGAAATCGGTTTCTATCTGACGGGAGATTGCCGCAAGACATATTCAGTATCCCGTCCGCCACAAGTTGAAATGGCTGGCATGTTCCACAACAGATAGAAGTGCCTGGGGGATCACGTTCAGAATGCGTTGCGCAGTGCTTGCCTTCAGTTCAGCTAAGATCGTAATAGGAAAACTGGACGCTACGTCTTTCATATAATCCCACAGCCAGAAGACACACGGATTAAGATTAGGTGCACTGGACGGCCAGACTGTAGGGAAATGACAGCTGATGACTCTAGCATTTCCGCAATGTGTCTGCAGCAGCCGCTTCACTTGTGTAATGGGCGGAGGAGCCCCATCTTGCAAAAAAGTTATCTTCCCCACATATTCACGCTATAGAATGGATGAAATGATGTTGGTGCGCACCAGCGACGATACAGGTGACAGGACCCACCGGACTGATATACTAAAAAAAAAAAAAAAAAAAAAAAATGCGGGCCTAAGACAAACGACGCCGTAAGCCTACCACACTTTCACCTTTGCTGAACGATGTGGTATTGGTTGATGTACACCCGCATTTTCCGTTACCCATACTCTGCAATTCTGCTCATCGACGTGTGCCTAGAGGTGGAAATGGGCTTCGTCTGTCCACAGAATGCTGCATGGCCATACATTGGGCACATCCATACTAGCAAGAAACTCCAGAGCGAACGTTTGTCTTGCTGACAGGTCAACAGGAGGGAACTCCTGAAACTGGGGATTTTGTATGGATAGCAACGCAGGGTGTTTCATAGGATTTTATTCCCTGTGCCCATAGAGGATTCAACGCTAGGACCATTCACCATGCACTGCATGTTTGCCCACTACAGCCCGAATCCTACTGCCATGGTGTGGTCTATCTTCGACAGGCATCAGATCATCTGCGCCGGCCGGAGTGGCCGAGCGGTTCTAGGCGCTACAGTCTGGAACCGCGCGACTGCTACAGTCACAGGTTCAAATCCTGCCTCGGGCATGGATGTGTGTGATGTCCTTAGGTTAGTTAGGTTTAAGTAGTTCTAAGTTCTAGGGGACTGATGACCTCAGATGTTAAGTCCCATAGTGCTCAGAGCCATTTGAACCATTTTGAACCATTCACTAAAAGCTGCCTCAGTGGTTTCTTTGATAGAGTATGGCGGTCGTCCCATGGTGCTCAGAGCCATTTGAACCATTTGAGATCATCTGCTTTCACCCCTCAGTCACATTGCACTTCAAAAGAGCCCTTCTTTTAGAACTTTTTAATCACTTTCTCAAGATATTTACCAGACATCGGACCAATTCCTTTATTCATATCCTTGACTGCACCATAATTTAAAGTCCCTGACCACGTTTTCCCGTCTCTATGTGATTGCCAGTCTCAGAAACTACTGTAGTGATTTTGATATGGTTTTCACTAATAGGTGGATGATTGATTCGGATGGTTTGATGGTTTGTACACATAATTTACTATCGGCACGCCAAACAAATCGTCTGCCCGTGGCTTCTTAATGCTACCCGTGAGAAGACTGCCGGTTTACTAGTTAACTAATTTATAGTGTCCGGATTGCACAGAACGTATTTTTTACCCTTTGACAGAGATCAACAGACCTCGGTTTTCTGTATTACACAAGCAGGTGTGAATCTCGAGCAGTGATTCATTTACTACAGATACCACTTTAATTCTCAGCTCCTAGTACTAGGATTAGAAATAGGCATACTACAAAACACAGACCTAATTCTTGGATTAGTGAGCCGATCGGAAGTTTGATCTCAACAGTGTACGGTATGTCGGTTGCCTTTTTGCTTCGCGATTTCAAGGCAGAGGAATTGATGTAGCTCAAAATTTACAGGGTGTCTCACCTAACTCTGCCATCTCAGATATCTCTGGAACAACAATATACACTCCTGGAAATGGAAAAAAGAACACATTGACACCGGTGTGTCAGACCCACCATACTTGCTCCGGACACTGCGAGAGGGCTGTACAAGCAATGATCACACGCACGGCACAGCGGACACACCAGGAACCGCGGTGTTGGCCGTCGAATGGCGCTAGCTGCGCAGCATTTGTGCACCGCCGCCGTCAGTGTCAGCCAGTTTGCCGTGGCATACGGAGCTCCATCGCAGTCTTTAACACTGGTAGCATGTCGCGACAGCGTGGACGTGAACCGTATGTGCAGTTGACGGACTTTGAGCGAGGGCGTATAGTGGGCATGCGGGAGGCCGGGTGGACGTACCGCCGAATTGCTCAACACGTGGGGCCTGAGGTCTCCACAGTACATCGATGTTGTCGCCAGTGGTCGGCGGAAGGTGCACGTGCCCGTCGACCTGGGACCGGACCGCAGCGACGCACGGATGCACGCCAAGACCGTAGGATCCTACGCAGTGCAGTAGGGGACCGCACCGCCACTTCCCAGCAAATTAGGGACACTGTTGCTCCTGGGGTATCGGCGAGGACCATTCGCAACCGTCTCCATGAAGCTGGGCTACGCTCCCGCACACCGTTAGGCCGTCTTCCGCTCACGCCCCAACATCGTGCAGCCCGCCTCCAGTGGTGTCGCGACAGGCGTGAATGGAGGGACGAATGGAGACGTGTCGTCTTCAGCGATGAGAGTCGCTTCTGCCTTGATGCCAATGATGGTCGTATGCGTGTTTGGCGCCGTGCAGGTGAGCGCCACAATCAGGACTGCATACGACCGAGGCACACAGGGCCAACACCCGGCATCATGGTTGGGGAGCGATCTCCTATACTGGCCGTACACCACTGGTGATCGTCGAGGGGACACTGAATAGCGCACGGTACATCCAAACCGTCATCGAACCCATCGTTCTACCATTCCTAGACCGGCAAGGGAACTTGCTGTTCCAACAGGACAATGCACGTCCGCATGTATCCCGTGCCACCCAACGTGCTCTAGAAGGTGTAAGTCAACTACCCTGGCCAGCAAGATCTCCGGATCTGTCCCCCATTGAGCATGGTTGGGACTGGATGAAGCGTCGTCTCACGCGGTCTGCACGTCCAGCACGAACGCTGGTCCAACTGAGGCGCCAGGTGGAAATGGCATGGCAAGCCGTTCCACAGGACTACATCCAGCATCTCTACGATCGTCTCCATGGGAGAATAGCAGCCTGCATTGCTGCGAAAGGTGGATATACACTGTACTAGTGCCGACATTGTGCATGCTCTGTTGCCTGTGTCTATGTGCCTGTGGTTCTGTCAGTGTGATCATGTGATGTATCTGACCCCAGGAATGTGTCAATAAAGTTTCCCCTTCCTGGGACAATGAATTCACGGTGTTCTTATTTCAATTTCCAGGAGTGTATATTCAAAAACCGTTTTCACCAGCAAGAAAACACGGTAGGTGCTTAGGAAATCAAATACTATGAGAAATTTTAAAACTTAAACCAGTAACACGGTAGGTGCTTAGGAAATCAAATACTATGACAAATTTTAAAACTTAAACCAGTACTATTTTGAACACAAATTTTGTATTTTTAAATGGACACCCCCTATTGTTTCGTATGCAATCAACAGCATGAAAAATCACAAAAATAATGGCATTGGCTGCATCGCCATGCGTCAGTTACATCCCGAGAAGCTGCGTAGCGGAGTTGACGCTTGAAATAAATGAAGCGTACAGCTAGCGCACGTCCTGAGACTCAAGCGCGCACCTCACGCTGCCTGTGTCAGGGGCTCACACAATGGGAAGCTATGCACAATCCCCAAAAATAAACAAGTAGCACATCCAAGGCTAAGTAACGTTTTTCAAATTGTAAATGTATGTTTATTCTAGCGAAATGACAGCTAGAGCTACAATTAGAGATAGCACACTTGAAATCACTTTGCTAAACACACTTACTAGTGCCTTGTCGCCCACAGAAACTGTATTATTCTGCATTACATCCCGCATAGAAAATACACCCACATCTTGACCAATGAAACTGTCACGTCAACATATTTTCTAAGTGCCCTCCGTTTGCATCAATACAGGTTTGCACTGATTGTAGAGTTTCTACAGATATTGTCGCACACCCCACAGTAATACGATGCTGCATATCCTCTACTGTCGTTGCGGGTTCTTAATACACTCTGCATCTCACTGCACCCCAGAGAAAGAAGTCTAATGGCGTTAAGTCGGGGGCCCTGCTGGCCATCTCACAGTACCTCCCCGCCCCATCCACCTATTTGGAAATGTCGCTCCTAGAACGTCTCTGGAAACTTTTGCATTGTGTGCGGGACATCCATCATGATGTAACCACATTGATAGACGAGCTTCCAATCCTCGGTCCTCCATGCGGATCGCTAGTGTGTGTTGAAGAAATGTTACATATCGCTGTCCATTCAATGTTTCACGGTAACAATAGGGACCTACAATACAGTTAGCAATGATACCGCACCTAAAATTGACACTCCACTATTGTTGATGAGCAACTTGGCGAATCCAGTGGGGATTTTGCACGGACCAGTAGTGCATGATCCGCAGATTCACATTATCATGATTTGTATGTGAAGCCTCGTCAATAAACAACGTATTGCTTAGGAATGCTGGATTACCTTGCAACTGCTTAAGTGAAAAACAACAGAAAGCAATGCGGGATTCAAAGTCATTCCCGTGCAGTTCTTTGTGTAGTGAGATATGAAACGGATGAAACCGAGGCCGATGCAAGATTCTGCACACGCTACAGTGGCTTACTCCTACACCTCGCGCAATTTCTCGGACTATCACCTGAGGAGTGTGCGCTACAGTAGCCAAAACAACAATTTCTTTTCCCATTTCCAGTCGCTGGCGTTGTACGTCGACGTTTTGTGGGAGCCCAGCTTCCTGTTTCTGTGAGTGTCTTGCAGATGTTGCCAATGGTTCGACATGACGGACACCGCCGATCTGGGTAGTGTTCAGCAAACAGTGTTACAGCTGCGGTTGCCCTTCTGTGACATTCGCAACAAATTAAAATAATATCAATTTCTTTCTTCGTTACTTAAGGCCAGCATATCGACAAGATAACGGCAAATGCAACAAGCCACAAGAAAACAGGTTTTAATGAGGCAACGTATGTGAATTGCGTTACAGTATGAGAGCAGTTCAGCAGATCAGATTACGAGACACTTGTACACTGAAGGTAGAGCATTCCGTGGCGATATTGGTATGTTTACGGTAGGATACAGGCGCCAGCGAAGACAACCCCTACTCTGAGGACACTACTATAATCGATGCATTATGACAGAAACTGTGACGCCGTTTCTATCCCTTACAAGTCACATATTTCAGAACTTATGAGGTTTAGAAACGTGAAACGAAGTGTGTTACCACTAATTTCGCAACAATAAACATTACGCACAGGACATCAATCAGTGATTTTCATACAGAGCGCTACGTAGCGTTGCCAATAAGAAAATATAAACAGCCTTCTTACATAGAGGAAACATAAACAGCCTACTTACACACTGACGTTGTACGTCAGTCACAACACAATTACCGGCAGCGTGAGGTGCACGCTTGAATCTCAGGACGTGCGCTAGCTGTGCGAGTCATTTATTTCAAGCGTCAACTTCAGTTCGCTATTCTCGGGATTTAATTGATGTATTGTGATGCAACCAAGTCCATTGTTTTGTGATTTTTCGTGCTATTGATTGCATGCGACTTAATTGGGAGTGTGCATTTAAAAGTATAGAAGTTTGTGTAGAAAGTAGTATTTGTTTACGTTTTAAAATTTCTCATAGCATTTGATTTCCTTAACCCCTACGGTACGTTCATGCCGGTGAAAACTATTTTTGGATATCTATTGTTCCAGAGGTATCTGAGGTGGCAGAGTTAAGTGAGATACCCTGTATATGAATCGAAACTTCGTATAGATTGTTGATTAACCTATTTTCCGTACAGAATGCCCATAATGCCTCAAACCTTTAGTTTTTTCTTCCAACTCTAACAGCAGCATAATGCGGTGCCACATATAGTGTTTAGGAGGACACGGCAATTATTTGACCAATGGCTCAGGCATTGTGCTTTGTGTGAAATTTTCTCCCTGTACTGGAGTAGTTGACCCAACAGTACAGAAGAGCTACAAGGAGAATAGTACTGTAGCACCCACACATTCCATCTTTTTGGCGATGGTATTTCTGGTACTCATCAAGCTTACAGTATTTAGATGCATGACCGCCGACCCCAGCCTCGTTTTGGAGTCCATCAAGAGAGATGATGAAGTGTAGAGCCAAAGCAATTGCATTCGGGAGAACAGAAGCTCCAATCCTGTCGCTACCCTAAATCATTTCACGCAAATGTTGAGATGTTTCCTTGGTTGTGAGCATGGTTAATTTTCTTCCCTTCACCATATGTTAATTTAGAAACATTAAATTTTTACTTTACATAAGGTACATTATGCAACTATACCGCTGAGACCTGTCAAATCTGAATACACTAAACTCAATTATTCAATTCAGTTTCCTACCCGACTGTTTGAAACAAATCCATGCTTAACATCACTGCAATGCCATCCTCTCGTAGTGTAACTATTTGCCTGGTGATCATTTGTTTGCTGATCAGGATATTTCCTTGCGTACTGATGACGAAATAGATTTTACAGTTTGGCGATGACAGTAGACTATTATTTATCTTCCCGTGATTGTGATTGCTAAGCACTTTTCATCACTAATGACCTTGTCGTAGACGGGATGACAAATACTTTTGTTACCTCTTTCGAACGACGCATTAGAAAGTAAAACATCATCCTTTTGTAAAGATCCGTAGAATGGTGTAAGGATGAAAAGCGTCACATATTACGAGGGGCGAGCAAAAGGCTTCTGTTTCTTAGCGTTGCTGCAGCGTACATGCAATCCAGCGTAACTCCGATGCAGGCATGTAAGCACCAACATGTAGGGAAGGTGGAAACATTTTGACCGCCCCTTATGTAATGGTTCCTGTTGTTCGCCGCTTCACCATGTCTCCCGTGGCTCGAGCTCGAAGTATTTGCATGTCATTCCGGATTCATAGCGGGACCGCTCGCGCTGTGGCCACGTGGGGACGCAAAATGCCCTGAGCCGGCATCCGCCGCACAACACACGTGCCGGCTTATTTGGCGGTCTGCTCCGCGGACACCGTCGCCCGGAGTGCAAATGGCAGTAATGGTGGAGCCCTCAGCACGCCAGATGGAGATACTCAACTCGGAACGTGCTGGTCCGCTCCTAATGCGTAGGCACCACTGCGTAGCAGTCTGCCGGCCACGCTCTGCAATTCGCCGCTGAACAGGAGCTACCGTCGGGCCTACATGTGCCGTCTTCCTATTATGGAATAGAGCCACGCCTGCACTCCACGTAACTTCGCATTTACGGATTACGGAAATTCAGCTCTCTTTAATGTTCTGCTGAACAAAGAGCTTAAAATTTCGACCAGAACATCGTGAAATACAGAGTGAGTCACGTAAGACGTAACACCCCTTTTATTCCGTGAACCGTTACACATACGGAAACGTGGCTTTCGGCAAATGTTAGAGCGTCGTTGGGTGCTTAATGTTTTTAGTGCTGGTAGCAACGGAGATGAAGCAAGTACGGTTGTTTTAAATGGAACCGTACACTTTTCGTAACTGAATTCGATATCTCTTGAGAAGACAATTACAATGATATAGCGTCTGTAATGTTGACGTTGAAACTTGTCGTAAGAGAATCCGAGAGACGTCCTAGAATTTGAGAGTACTGTGCACAGAAGCGGCATTAGTTGTGCAAATACTGCCAAGCAGGCTGCGTAGTGTATACTGTAAGGTAGGCCTGTGCTCTGAGAATAATGCTTTATTTCTCTTTGAAACAACTTACGAAGTAGATATAGGTTCACCCACAAACGTTGATATGGAAATATGATCTACGCTAAACTCTAGCGTATTACAAAGGACTTACGAAAACTATTTCACGTGTATCCTCCCAGATTTAAATGAGCTACAACAGAGAAATCTACTGTTCATTCTTCAAAAATAAAGACGTCTCATACGTTCCAGAGAGTAACTACTGTAACAAATATCTAAATACTATAAGGAAGATTTGACCTGTCTTTTCCTGTACGTAACTGCGTGCTTCTTAAAGGTAAAATAACTGCTGTCGGTCAACTGTCTCTACCTAGTGTAACGTTCCCTGGCATTCTCACAATTTATTTGTAACATATACGCCGATCTGGGCAAGTCGTATGTACATCGTAATTATTCAACCAAAGATATTACTGAATGTGGTATAAAATATGTTTGTTATTTTCATTATATTTTTATTGTAATATTTCTCTGTATTTAGGATAGGAATTTTTCTGTATTATTTATGTGAATGTAAAACGTGTCAGTATTTGCGGTATCAGCGATATAAAAATTTGCCAGAAATCAATTTACAAAGAAATGTTAATAGTCGCGCCGCTGTTTATCTTTGCGTGTGGAGACTCTCTGTCGCGTGGAGAACAGAGTAGCTTGAGTGAGGAAAGAGGGAGGAAGTGTCAGTTGGCCGCTCTAGCAGACGCGATGTGCAGCTATGCTCGCGCCCATTAGACGCGCCTGATTCGTTAACCCGTATTGTGGGCACTGTAACGTTCTCTGGCATTTTCACAGTTTATTTGTGACATGTGCGCCGATCTGGGCGAGTTGTGTATCCATCGTGGTTGTTCAGCAGAGTTAAGACGTTATCGAGGTAGGACGCTGTGGAGGAGCTTTTAACGAATTTATAGACTTCTCTTGTCTCTGTCTGGACTTAGCCGCCATTAGATGAAGAGTTACGAATTAATGTGAGTTGACTTGTTGTTTGTGCGAAATATATCAGTATTTATCAAAAGTGTGAATTATTATGTAAATTGGCTTGCCCACGTCATCTATAAATCAAATGAGTGGTGAAATAGGTTTGATCAGTGATAAATGTCGGCTTGGCTGTAATTAAAACATTTTCTGCTGATAGAGATAATCTTGTGTTCTATGGCTAGTGCCGGGATAAACTTCAGTAAAAAATATTTAACAAAAAAAAACCCACTGCATCTGGAAAGTGTATGCCAAGGCCGAATGATTTAAAGGACTCAGTTCTCAACAAAATATTACTATCCGGTTAATATGAGTGCACGTAATATTTTTCTTTAAATGTACGTAATCCTTAAGACATTTTGTTTTACCACAATAAATTAAGAGAGTGGTTCTACAACAAAGTTCGCACGACAGTAAATTAAGTTAAAAGCAAAAGATAAAATTTAATATTTCTTTAACGACATTTCATAATCAATAGCATTCCATTATTTGCGGAGAGTCGAATTTGCTACATATGGCGCCCAACGTGGGGCCCGAATATGCAGTGGCCACTAAATACCCGTGAGATAACTAGGGAATTAATATAGTCGAACTTTGTTGGAGAACATTTAATAATTTTTTCATGTATTGTATGTATTGCGTGTAGTAATACCTGTGTATGATTTTTTGCATGAGAACACTATGTATCCGGAGCAAGCTGAAGAAGAGAGCTCATTATTTTGAAAAATTAATAACCTTCCACAATATCAGGGGGCAGCTGCACCCAAGATAGATCACCAAAAGGTAAAGCTACAGTGTAGTTGTCCTGTGGGTAGTAAAGTAGCCTCAGTGCAGTGTTCTCGGATCATTAGTGGTGTGCTTGTTGTTAGTATTTTGTTTTAAAATAACAGGACACTTAAGTAGTTAGTCATTGTAGTATATAGTAAGTGTGTATTAGTTAATGTCCATTTCTTGTGTGATTATGTCAGTGAAACCTGAGTGTTAGGATATTTAGTTCAGATTTTATTTCCTTTGCTTACTATGGTTAAATTGCGTAGTCAGAAAGATATCAACATGGATAAAGAGCAACAGTCAGTCAGTAGTGATACCGAGTTGGAAAGTGGGACACAAAGTAATATTAGTGACGTAGTTCAGGAAGTACAATGTGAGAATCTGGGGGCAGAAGGGCAAGAAATGTTGCCACTGCCACCCAGTAATTCAGTTGATAGTGAAAATACTGTGCCCACCGCAAGCACTGGACACGGACCAGAGAGTGGTGTGATGTCAGAAGTGCAATCATTAAGAGTTATGTTCGAGCGCATGCTCAATTTCCAAGCTGAATTTGTACAAATGCAAGCAGAACGGGACCAGAGATTGGTAGCTGAATTCGCCTGTATGCAAGCAGAACGCGATAAAGAACGTGATGCTAAACAAGCAGAGCGTGACCGACGCCTGCGAGAGAGGGACTTGCAGTTGATGCAAACTTTAGAAGTTATGCAAGGTGACATTGTTAGCTTGAAACAAAAATATGAAACCATGCCCCAAACGATGCAAGAATTAAGCGAAAGACTAGATAGTATTCAGGTGGCTAATGCCAATATCGCAGAGGAAGTCAGTGTCCTGACTAATAGGGTCGAACAACTAGAACTTAACACAACTCACGTAATTGAGAACAAAGTGATCGAACATGTGCACAAAGTAGAACGTAACTTCACAAAGGAATTAGATGAGAAAGTGCACGCCGCAATTGAGGCCAGAGAGGTGGACTCAACTACGGATGTGCAAAATCTTAAAAAGATAGTGCAAAAGGACATTCCGCTGTGGCAGCGGAGTGTGGACCGCCGTCTTGCCGAAATGGAGCTAAGCCTGCGGCAAGACGATGCGCAGGCGTATGTCACGCCAGCCAAGTCCAACAATGATAGGCATATAAATACTGCAGTAAAAAATTGCGACTGCGAGACAGAACAGGCAACCAATGTAAGCGGAACAAATAAATGTCATTCTAAAGTAGTAATTGAAGAAAGTCTGATTAGGAATCGACAGTTTCAGATCTTTACAACGGAGAAGAAATCTGTTCACCCTGTAGTGTTTATCAAGGGATTTAGAAACATTTTGCCTAGCGTTTGGAGTCATACCCAGAAAATACAGTTTGTTATGTCTTACATACAAGGAGATGCTGCATTATGGGCAACCGAAGCAGCTGACAGTTGTGATACATATGAACAATTCGAAAAGGCATTCTTGGCCAAATATTGGTCAACATGTATTCAGGAGAGATTACGGAAGGAAGTATATAATCCAGAGCCGTATTCTCCACGACTAGGCAATTTGCGAAAATATTTTGAGAAGTACATTAATAAGACCCGTTACTGGGACGAACAGATTTCATCTCGGGATTTGATCAGACTTTTGAAATCACACTTGCCGATACATGTAAAGGAAAAGCTTATACACGTGCCCGAAAATGATATGGAACATTTCTTGTCTGTTATGGACTCAATTGACCTGATTCAGGAGGACGTTAAGGCAGCCTCTGAACAGGCTAGAAGTAACGGAAACGGTTATAGAAATGGTAGAAATAACACGCCTCCAACCAGTAATGGAAACGGCGGAGGTAATAATAGGAGACAAGAGTATGCACAAAACGGAAATAGAGGTAGAGACCGGAACGGCAATAGTCAGCCGGTGAATAATGACCGGAAGAGGAGGTTCGATGACCGGTATGAAACCGGCCCACCAAGCAATCATAGATGGAAAAATGCCAGGGGGCCGTACAACACTAATACTTATAATGATGCAAACCGAACTTGGCCACAGAACCAGAGGCCCAGTCCGGACCGGCAAAACAGTGATAACCGACCGCCACCACAAAATGCGCCAATTGCGCAGCCGTGGCGGCCGACGCAACACAACGTGCACATAGTGGAGGTCAGTGACACAGAGCAGCCACACCCATCCACTAGCAATAATTCAACAAACTAGATGCAGCCGAGATACGCTCTTCATCGTCGGCTGAGGTTTGGAGTGAGAGCAGCCCGACACAAAACAAAACACCGAACAAAATCTATATCCTTAGGTATAATGACGGGGTACAGATGGGAGATGAATTAATAACTGAACCATCCACGTGCATAAAGGAACACAAAGACAAAGTACAGGTGATAATAGAAATTAAAATTAACAATATTAATGTGCAAGCGGTCGTAGATACAGGTGCTACTGTTAGTGTCATGAGTATGGACTTATTCAAGGTACTGGGGAAGGAAAGGCGTATGCTGACTTTTCCCGTGAATAATTGTAGAGTCACTGGAGCCATAAGTGCACAGCGACAAATAATTAAACTCCAAGTGCGGGTAGAGATGTATATAGGGGAAGAAGCCATAGCGAGCTCATTCCTGGTAGTAAAGGGTTTAAAGGTAGCCTGCATTTTGGGGGTAGATTTTTTGAGAGAAAGGGACGCAATAATCGACCTTTCTCGGGGAAAATTAAGTTTGATGAATGCTGGTAGGAGAATAGAATTGTCGATGCTCAGATCAGAAGAGGTACCTGTACCTAATTGTAACGCTATTAATATCAAATGTAGGAATCAGTCGATACTACAATTAGACAATCATTGTCCAGGACAGAATCTCTATTATCCTGACGTACAAGGTGATCAATTAAAAGCGAATATGGACGTATTAGTGAACAAAGTGTCACAGTCCGAAAATTTAAATTCAATGCAACAGCAGGAATTAGTACAGTTATTATCTAATTATGCAGATGTATTTTCTGAACGACCAGGAGTTGTTAAGGGATATCAATACAAGATCGAGGTAAAGCCTCACAAAACTTACTGTCGAGCCTCATACTCCATTCCTTGGTCCAAGAAGGAAATAGTAGTTAAAGAAATAAGAAAACTAATCGAGTGGGGAATAATAGAACCGTCTTTGTCCCCTTATAGTAGTCCATTGGTGGCGGTAACAAAAGCTGACGGACAGGTACGGTTAGTACTAGATGCAAGAGACATAAATGAAATTATTGTACCTGTCAGGACTCATCCGGAAAACCTTGATGAGCAAATTCAAAAATTTCATGGAGTGCAATATTTGACATCTATTGATATGAGAAGTTCTTTCTGGCAAATCCTGCTTACACCCGAGTCGAGGAAGTATACTGCATTTATATTTGGGGGAAGAAGCTACCAATTTAGGGTACTACCTTTCGGCCTAAATGTAAGTGCAGGAGTTTTCATAACAGCCCTCGACGCGGTTTTGGGTCCGGATTTGCTGCAAAGGGTAACAGTGTATGTAGACGATCTGGTGATTGCCACTGCCACCTGGGAGGAGCACGTAGAACTACTGAGTAAAGTCTTAGAAAGGTTTAAGCAAGCGGGGGTAACAGCGAATCTTGATAAATCCAAATTTGGACGTAATCAGATTAAATTTCTAGGTCACATAATAACCCCACAAGGCATCAAACCTGACAGTAAAAAACTTGATGCAATTCGTGGGTTTCCTAGTCCGAGAACTAAGAAACAGCTCAAAGCATTTATAGGTCTAGCATCTTTTTTTAGACGGTTTGTCCCAAACCAATTAATGAATAACGAATCGTTATTGAGCCTGTTGCGTAAAAATGCGCACTGGGTGTGGACAGAAGAATATCAACGCGCATTTGACGCGATCAAAAACGCCTTGGTGAATGCAAACATATTGCGACACCCAGACATGACAAAAGGTTTTTGTATAGCGACAGATTCGTGTTCATACGGTCTGGGTGCTTGTTTATTTCAGTGGGACAGGAGCAACGACCCCACAACAATCAATGTAATCGGGTTTGCCAGCCGCACACTAAACAGCTGCGAGAGAGCATATTCTGCTACCGAATTAGAGGCTCTTGCAGTGGTTTGGGCGGTAAAGAAATTTAACTATTACATCTATGGTAAAGAAGTCAAAGTATTCAGTGACCACCAGGCTCTGAGCTATTTAATGACTTGCAAATTATACCATACCCGCTTGCTAAGATGGAGGTTAGCATTACAGGAATATAAAATTAAAATCATGTACCTAAAAGGACAAGATAATGTTGTGGCAGACGCTTTGTCGAGGCTTCCACTAGGGCAATCCTCAATGACAAATATTTTAGAACAATCGGAGGAATATCGAATTCTCTTAGTACAAGATAAGGTACATAGGAGGGATTTTTTACACATGTGTAAGAATATGTCTATATTGCAGGAAACTGATCCGATCTGGGGAGATATCATAGGTAAAATTAAAGAAGGAACAAATCTTAAAAGTGTTCAGAATTTCAAAATAGTAGATAATATTCTGTATCACAAAACAGGTGTGTCAAATGACTATGGAGTCGTGTGTATACCACAACAGGCTATCCCAGCTGTAGTGTGGCACACGCATTTAGCATGGGGTCACGCTGGGATAGGCAAAACAATAAGGATTTTATCCAAATTCTGTTATTTTAAGGGGATAAGCCAGCAGACTCGCACCATTATCAGGACTTGTCCTCTGTGCCAAAAAGCTAAGTTTCAAAATAAGTCCACAAGGTTTGAACTGCATCCTATTGTGCCTCATCGACCACTTCAGTTAGTGTCTATAGACATAGCAGGACCCTACCCCAGAGCCAGGGGTGGATTGAAGTACATTTTAGCGGTATATGACCTTTTCTCAAAATATTTAAAAATATACTGCCTTAAATCAGCCACTGCTCGTGGAATAGTGAAATGGGTAGCCAACGAATATTTTACACAAGTAGGTAAGCCTGAAGCCATAATATCGGATAATGCTTCCTATTTTACAGGCCATACCTGGAAAAACTATTTACATGAACAAGATATAAAGCATATACTAATTTCCCGCTTTCACCCACAAGCAAGTTTAGTAGAGAGAATATTTGGAGAGTTAAATAAATTTTTTAGGTTATACATTGCATATAAACACACAAGGTGGCCAGATCTGATACATAAGTTTGTAGAAATTCACAACGCAACCCCGCATGCTTCTACGGGGTATCCACCAAATGAGATATTAATGAATAATAATAGAGTTCTGAACGAGTGGCTGGCACCTTTACCTAAGGTCCCAGTCATTCCTGAGCCTAAGGAAGAGAAGATAAGAAAAGCAGGGTACAACCTTACCAGGTGCGCCCAGAAAAGGAAAGAAAAATATAATCGACATGTGACGAATAACCTAAAATTTAGTGTTGGGGACTTGGTACTCTTACGCAATCATCCTAAGTCCTCGGCATCCTTGAAACAGAATAGCAAGTGGCAATTGGTGTATAATGGACCTTTTAGAGTAGTAAGTGTGCCACATGAGTGTAGCTATCTCTTAGCAGATCCCCACTCAGGGAGAGTACGGGGACTGTATCCGCGTAAGGATGTAAAAGCATTCCTACAGTAAAAGACTAATAGTCCTATGCGGACACCGTTCTTTTGTAAATGATGAACATTAATAAAGTGTACTAATGTAGAAGTGTTTAGTTATAAGGATATGATTGACTTTCTCATGTGTATGGATATTTATGTTATGTACTCTTTTAATTTGTGTTATCTAAATCATGCTCTAAATCTAAATCTGATAATCTGATTAGTGCAATTATTTGTAGTGTTAAGCTGTGACAAAAATCAGTCAAGAAGAACATTTAAATAAGGATTAGTTAGTGTACTACATAATTTCCAATATGTGTGTCAAATTTGAAATATTTCATGGCACATTCCTTTCTATTATGTGTATGTATGTATGTATGTGTAGCTGTCAGATTGACAGATCCGAACCCAGAACAATATCAGTAATATAAGGCCCTGAGAACTTTATTATCTCACCAGTATTATAAAAAATATTGCACCCAGTAGTGACCGAGGGCACCACGGGAGGCAACCTTGTTGTAAAGTTATGTAATGTGAAGTTACTCAAAAAAAAAAAGCTTCAATTGAAGCATGTGCAGATTCAGTCAGTAAGAAAGAGCTAGCTAGATACAGTCCAAGTAAATTTTTGCCTACAGAGACTACACTGTAGTTACGTAGGACGTTGATAGTAAAGTGTGACATGTGAACAAAGGAGTTATTGAACAATATGCCTGAATCCGGCTGGAATGCACAAATATAATCTAATCGAACACGAATATAGATGACTTTGGGCAAACTAATACGAATTTTGAATATTTGTTACCATGTACGCAAATCTCACACCCTGGTAAAGAGTTACGAATGTGCTGTTACAAACAAAATTGAGCAGCGGACATTGTAAATAGAAATAAAGGAACTTTAACAAAAGTGCAGTATTGTGCGGCAGAGACAGACAGTGACTGTTAAACCTGCAGCAATACGTCACGGAGTAGTGGTGTATAAGTAATAACTGTATATCATTGCCGTGTGTGCAAGTGGATAAGGAACTAGCACAACACGAACAGTGAACCGATAACGGACGGTGGATGAACTTAGTGTCAAATTTTAACTCTTGTGTGTCAAGGGACGCTAGGAAAGCGCATTGACTACAAAAATACATTTTGATTTTGTCCTAAGGTGAAAACTTGTGTGTGACTAATGACAAGTCATGACATGGTGAAGAATATTGTGTGCCCATAAAAGTGTTACTGTGACAACGAAACATTGTGCAAACCAGACTAGTGAAGGCCTACTGAGTAATAACTACCACTAACTGTGTGCGTTCTTTCCCACAGCAGGAAATAAGGATAGTATACTGTTTGTGAACTTGTTGCATGTTTCCTGGAGCACCGTGAGAGGACGTCGCACGGGCGAGCTGATATCCAACGCGCATCCGGCTACATCAGCTATGCAGCGGCCACAGCAGCCCGTAGCAGACCAGACAGCCACGCCCCTCCGCGCCGTAGCTGTCAACGATGGGGGCAGTGGCCTACACGGAGTCAGCGCGCCGCGCCGAGCGCCGCCCAACAATCACTCCGCACCGCTCACCAAATACATTATTGACTTTGTGAAATGTTCACATAAACTGAATAACATGTTAATGACTTCATTTTGATAAACATTGAACATGTGTATGTGACTGTGATATTGTGTAATTGTGTAACCCCGTTTGTGACAAACTGCAAATTTAATTCAAATGAATAACTGGTAAAAGGACAATACTGACTATAAACCAACTGGGATGGCTGGGCTCCGGCACAGTTTTGCCCAGGTTTCCTGATTGCCTACGCCCAAATGGGGGAGCCATGAACTTATATAACCCTGGGACTAAATGAAAGAGCCATTCCATAACACATACAGAAGTGTAAAAAACGTTACTGGCACCATTGTGTCAAAGTGTAAAACTTCTTTGCCAAATGCTGCCAGGGGGCAATGTAACGTTCCCTGGCATTCTCACAATTTATTTGTAACATATACGCCGATCTGGGCAAGTCGTATGTACATCGTAATTATTCAACCAAAGATATTACTGAATGTGGTATAAAATATGTTTGTTATTTTCATTATATTTTTATTGTAATATTTCTCTGTATTTAGGATAGGAATTTTTCTGTATTATTTATGTGAATGTAAAACGTGTCAGTATTTGCGGTATCAGCGATATAAAAATTTGCCAGAAATCAATTTACAAAGAAATGTTAATAGTCGCGCCGCTGTTTATCTTTGCGTGTGGAGACTCTCTGTCGCGTGGAGAACAGAGTAGCTTGAGTGAGGAAAGAGGGAGGAAGTGTCAGTTGGCCGCTCTAGCAGACGCGATGTGCAGCTATGCTCGCGCCCATTAGACGCGCCTGATTCGTTAACCCGTATTGTGGGCACTGTAACGTTCTCTGGCATTTTCACAGTTTATTTGTGACATGTGCGCCGATCTGGGCGAGTTGTGTATCCATCGTGGTTGTTCAGCAGAGTTAAGACGTTATCGAGGTAGGACGCTGTGGAGGAGCTTTTAACGAATTTATAGACTTCTCTTGTCTCTGTCTGGACTTAGCCGCCATTAGATGAAGAGTTACGAATTAATGTGAGTTGACTTGTTGTTTGTGCGAAATATATCAGTATTTATCAAAAGTGTGAATTATTATGTAAATTGGCTTGCCCACGTCATCTATAAATCAAATGAGTGGTGAAATAGGTTTGATCAGTGATAAATGTCGGCTTGGCTGTAATTAAAACATTTTCTGCTGATAGAGATAATCTTGTGTTCTATGGCTAGTGCCGGGATAAACTTCAGTAAAAAATATTTAACAAAAAAAAACCCACTGCATCTGGAAAGTGTATGCCAAGGCCGAATGATTTAAAGGACTCAGTTCTCAACAAAATATTACTATCCGGTTAATATGAGTGCACGTAATATTTTTCTTTAAATGTACGTAATCCTTAAGACATTTTGTTTTACCACAATAAATTAAGAGAGTGGTTCTACAACAAAGTTCGCACGACAGTAAATTAAGTTAAAAGCAAAAGATAAAATTTAATATTTCTTTAACGACATTTCATAATCAATAGCATTCCATTATTTGCGGAGAGTCGAATTTGCTACACTAGACTTCTCTAAATTGCTCGTATATCATATGGGATACATTCTTTGAACGAAATATTTTATTAAAAATACATTTGTGACTATACGTGCACCAAAAAATACACTGGTGTATAAAATTAAAGCACCAAAAGGAAATTTTGCAAGATTGTGTTTATTTTGTCACAAAACAGTATAAATAGGTGATAGTAAAGTAGAAAGAATGTAAAGAGTACAGAAAGGAAACAACTGCAACATGCAGAACGTCAGACAAAAATGTCCTTGGTTTTTTCCAACTTAATGGATTTGCACACACATGTCTACAACTGGTTAATGTGCTCAGTATTGAATGTGACCACCTCTGGCAGAAATAAGGGCCTGATAGCGACGGGGCATATTGTGCGTGATATCGTCAATCTCATGTTGATGCAATAACGTCCATTGTTTCTGGAGAGCTGCTGGCAAGTCTTCAAGAGTTGTTGGTGGATGCTGACACGATGCAACTTGTCTTCATAGTGAATCCGAGACATGCTCTATGGGGTTCAAATCGGGAGAGCGAATGGGCCACGCCATTCATGCAACATCTTCTGTTTTTGTCACGGCCCACGCTGCTCCTCCAGTCGGAGGTTCGAGTCTTCCCTCGCACATGGGCTTGTGTGTTGTCCTTAGCGTAAGTTAGTTTAAGTTAGATTAAGTAGTGCGTATGCTTAGGGATCGTAGAACTCAGCAGTTTGGTCCCAAATGATCTTACCACTAATTCCTAATTATCTTATGTTTCCAGCAAAACATCAATCGCCGGCCGCGGTGGTCTCGCGGTTCTAGGGGCTCCGTCCGGAACCGCGCGACTGCTACGGTCGCAGGTTCGAATCCTGCCTCGGGCATGGATGTGTGTGATGTACTTAGGTTAGTTAGGTTTAAGTAGTTCTAAGTTCTAGGGAACTGATGACCACAGATGTTAAGTCCCATAGTGCTCAGAGCCATTTGAACCATTTTTGAAACAAAAGATCAACCACTCTTGCTCTATGAGATTGATCATTATTGTCCCTCAATGTGAAGCGCGGGCCCAGAGCACATCGCAACAACCGCACATGAGGTTCCAAAATCTCGTCACGATACCTGATAGAAGTTAAACCTGGCCGATTTACCTATACAATTTCATGAGGAGATGTTCAAGTGGTCAACATCCTCCTCCATATCGGTCTCTTTCTATAATGTTTGGGTTCGTAAATCGTGTTCCAAGTTGCACTGATGAGAAAGCGTAGAGAATCACTCACCAGACTTAATCCGGACTCATCTGTGAAAGGAATATTGGCCCACTGTTAGACCGCCCGTGTAGCATGTTGACGACTCCGCTCCAGATATTCGCTTTTGGAAGACGCACCAGGGGTACACGAACAGCAGGCCTCCAACAATAAAGGCCACCCTGTGGAAACCTTCTGTACACCGTTTGTCTCGATACAACACTTCCAGGCGGATGCTGTTCAGTAGTTAGACGGTACTGGGGCACCCTTACATCCAAATAATGGTCCTCTCTTTCCGATATCACATGTGTCCGGCGCTGTCTGGGTCTTTGTGGTTCTGTTTCGGTCTGTATAAATTGTTGTCATATCCGAGAAACAACAGAACGATTCAGATTAAGCCAACGGGCCTCATCAGTTTGGGACTGTCCTGCTTCCATTCTTCTTTTGGCTCTCCACCGCAGAGAGTTTGGTAGGCGTTTTCTTTGTGCCATACTGCACCGTTCGTGACTGTTTACACAGCGATTGTGGATGTGGACTACCCGGCAAACACTACCACGTTTGATAGGTACCTTGACGTCATCGTTCATGTTGTTTCCGTTGACTGGAATGCTATTTTCCGTGTAGAACACGATTGTACAGACTCCTGTTGACAGTTTGTATGATTTTACGGTGAATTAGACGAACGAGACACAAGAGGGGCAAATAGAGGTTCGTTGCTTTAATTTTGGACACCAGTGTAAGTATTCTTCTTATCGAACCGTTGTTTCATGCTGAACGCAAGCGCGTAATACACGCTGTCGATTTAGTTGCCGTGTCAATGTAATATCTCACACACGTAAATGAAATAAACAATTTACTGACAATTTTTTGGTAACCATCTCGGTCACATAACGTAAATTTTGTCTTAAAGAAAACTTTATCTTTTATTTAAGCATGCCTTGAAACAATTGACCGTGGACTGAAAGGCACATCTGCAATCGCCATTCGAAAGAACGCAGAACAGATGTAATTACATCGGTACAGCATGCAGTAGCGAGTCGACAACACGTATCGTCTGGTGTAGTTGGGGCCTCGTCATAGACTTCTTCTTTGAATGCTCCCAAAAAAGAAAGAAATCAAGAGGAGTCAACACGGGGAACCTCGCAGGCCACTTGGCAACAGAATTTTTTCCATTCGTAGTCCAGGAAATTTCTCATTTGTTGTTTACGTTGGAACACGGGACGAGACAGGAGGACAACCGTCGTATTGCAACCGCAAAGCCGGCCGCAGTGGCTGAGCGGTTTTAGACGCTTCAGTCTGGAACCACGCGACCGCTACGGTCGCAGGTTCGAATCCTGCCTCGGGCATCGGTGTCTGTGGTGTCCTTAGGTTAGTCAGGTTTAAGTAGTTCTAAGTTCTAGGGGACTGATGACCTCAAATGTTAAGTCCCACAGTGCTCAGAGCCATTTGACCCATTTGAGCAGCCGCATATACTGTCCAATATCCAGTGGTACCTCTTCAAGAAGAACCGGAAGAATGTTCTTCAGAAAGGGAGCGCAGGAATGTCCGTTTAGACCATCTGAGGTGAAGTAAAGTCACACAATGTAATTTCCTATCATGCCGCACTATACGTTTACCCTACACGGCCGTTGATGTTGCTGGCGATGAAGCCAGTGTGGATTCTCGGGTGACGAGTGACACATGTAATGCAAATTTACATTATCGGGGTTAGTAAACATTGCTTCATCGTTAAAAAGCAGACAATACAGAAACGTAGGATGGTCCTCGCTGTTGATGAAGGGCAAACCGACAAAATTCTCTACGAATATCGAAATAGCGGTCGTCGAGTACCTGATGCAGTGACAGATGGTAGGGATGGAAATCCTGTCGATGCGGAATGGGAATGACACTCATCTGGCTGATTCTACATTCCTTAGTTGTATATCTCGTACCGGTGAAATGATTAATTACCTTTGTGGCAAGAAGAGTTTCTTGGCAGCTGCAGTCTTCTGTCTTGTCCTCTCTCTGATGTTCAACCAGTCTGTCCCGACTAACGTCTCAATAATTCGTGCAACTATCTGACGCGCGGGACATTGGCGGTCCGGGTAGATATCCTATTACTGCTGTACTGTTTTTATGGCCTTGCCTTTATATTCATCATATGGAACTCGTATATCCAACTTCTCCGCATAGATGTGCATGCCTGCACGAAACGAATGTTGAAGCAGAAACGACCAGCCTGCATTGCAGACAGAATGACAGGCAAATATATCGATATTGTGCCGCAGTGCAGCATAAGAGCTCTGGGTGCCCGTAACGGTCTTCTCAAGAGTTATCGAATGCTGTCATAAAAAGTACACGGTTGCATTTGATAAACGTACTTACTTCAATACCTCCCTTGAGCCCAGCGCTAAAAACTTTAAACACACAAAAAAAGTGGCCGTCGATGCTCTACGAAAACCAAATTTCGATATGCTTAACCGTTCACGAAATAAAAAGGATATTACGTATTACGTGAATCACCATGCATATATGAAGGACAAGTTTGTATCAGATTTACGTAGCAGCCGCATGGAAGCGCACTTCTTGCGAAATTGCTGCGGCATATATACATGGAAACAACAACATACATATTCATTGGCCTGCCAACTGCGAGCTTAGTGGAAATATTGTGGAATATGCAAATCTAGATCTTCTCATCCCAACCCAAACGGTACCTCTCTTTTTCTGTACACTGCAGAATTTCGGAAACTGTTACTGTCTCAACTGATGTCTGCAGCAATCAAATCAACGTTGCGAAGTGCTGGTAGACGAGATGTTTGTCATCAGTGATGTATCTGCATTCATTTCAGCATCTTGATTTTATGACTCAATATTATTTTTAGTTGTACATCAACAAGCATTTATCGAAACATTTGTTGTCTTTCCGGAATTAGTAGTTTAGTTCCTAATGAAGTGTCAGTGCCCTGCGAAAAAAGTACAGCGCTCTACATTATTCCAATTGTATTGCTGTAACCTCCTTTGGTCAGAAGTTTTTAAAATATATTTTTGAGTTGTTGATCTGTAATGACTATTTTCAAAGCATTTCATATTGGCCAACACAACAGTTTCAATAAAATGACACAGAAACACCATCTTAATTGCACCAATATTCCTACAAAAAAAAGGAAAAAAGAAAAAAAAGACATGTGAGACAAAGGGAAAAACGTTTGCTAATTACGTGGACAGCTACGGCACAGGCAAACGGAGTTTGTAGCAAACGACACGTAGCAGCCTCGACAGCCTAGGCACCTAATGTCTTTTAGGCAGAGGAGCCACCATTAACAATTTCACGTGCCGTCACTTCACGATACTCCGCCAGGAGATTAGGAATTAGTAGCAAAGAAGTAATAAATGCCTGATACAGCAGTTTTATTGCGCGAACGGCGAAAATGTAGTAAGCGATAAACTTCTTTCCTTTCATTTTGTGGGGTTTGTCAACGAGAAACACTTTCATAAAGCTTTGAACTTTGTTGCAAGAGTGTAACTGCTGTTATTCTGAAATGCTTGATGAATAAATTCTTGGTATTTGCCCGTTGTGCGCTGCACTACTTTTTCCCATCACACCTTTGAAAGGTCGGTTGTTCTCAGCCCCACAGCGATTCTTTCCAGGCAGTAAGTTTGGCCGAAATCGGTCCCGCGGCTTAGGAGGAGATGTGAAACATACACTACTACCCATTAAAATTGCTACACCACGAAGATGACGTGCTACAGACGCGAAATTTAACCGACAGGAAGAGGATTCTGTGATATGCAAACGATTAACTTTTCAGAGCATTCACACAAGATTGGCGCCGGTGGCGACACCTACAACGTACTGACATGAGGAACGTTTTCAACCGATTTCTCATACACAAACAGCAGTTGACCGGCGTTGCCTGGTGAAACGTTGTTGTGATGCCTTGTGTAAGGAGGGGAAATGCGTACCATCACGTTTTCGACTTCGATAAAGGTCGGATTGTAGCCTATCGCGAACACGGTTTCTCGTATCGCGACATTGCTGCTCGCGTTGGTCGAGATCCAATGAATGTTAGCAGAATTTGGAATCGGTCGGTTCAGGAGGGTACCCCGTGCTGGATCCTAACGGCCTCGTATCACTAACAGTCGAGGTGACAGGCATCTTATCCGCATGGCTGTAACGGATCGTGCAGCAACGTCTCGACCCCTGAGTCAACAGATGGGGACGTTTGCAAGACAACAACCATCAGCACCAACAGTTCGACGACGTTTGCAGCAGCATGGACTATCAGTTCGGAGACCATGGCTGCGGTTACACTTGACGCTGCATCACAGACAAGAGCGCCGGCATTGGTGTACTCAACAACGAACCTGAATGCACGAATGGCAAAACGTCATTTTTTCGGATGAATCCAGGTTCTGTTTGCAGCATCAAGACGGTCGCATACGTGCTTGGCGACATCGCGGTGAAGGCACATTGGAACCGTGTATTCGTCATCGCCATACTGGCGTATCACCCGGCGTGATGGTATGGGATGCCATTGGTTACACGTCTCGGTCACCTCTTGTTCGCATTGACGGTACTTTGAACAGTGGACGTTACATTTCAGATGTGTTACGACCCATGGCTCTACCCTTTATTCGATCCCTGCGAAACCCTACATTTCAGCAGGATAATGCACGACCGTATGTTGCAGGTCCTGTGCGGGCCTTTCTGGATACAGAAAATGTTCGACTGCTGCCCTGGCCATCACATTCTCCAGATCTCTCACCAATTGAAAACGTCTAGTCAATGGTGGCTGAGCAACTGGTTCGTCACAATACGCCAGTCACTACTCTTGATGAACTGTGGTATCGTGTTGAAGCTGCATGGGCAGCTGTACCTGTACACGCCATATAAGCTCTGTTTGACTCAATGCCCAGGCGTATCAAGGCCCGTATTACGGCCAGAGGTGGTTGTTCTGTGTACTGATTTCTCTGGATCTATGCACCCAAACTGCGTGAAAATGTAATCACATGTCAGTTCTGGTATAATATATTTGTCCAATGAATATCCGTTTATCACCTGCATTTCTTCTTGGTGTAGAAATTTTAATGGCCAGTAGTGTACATACATAAATACGTTATGGTTTTATAATAGATACGGGATTCCCTCCCAAGGATATCAAATGAACCAGTTTTCGCGGTACAGTTGATGAGGTTTACCAGCCTTTCTAAAGGTACTAAAAGCCCCTGTTACAGGAACAATTATTCACCGTGGCGAGGCGGCTTCGAAACTGGAACAGTATTACGAGGAGTTCCTTCCGCATCTGAAATTCTCGTTAATTGTGTTAATAAGAGGGCGGTGCGCTCAGGCAACACCAAGTATTTCCTCCTCTCTCAGCCTGTTTCTCGCTCCCTTTCCTGTTACGTATTCTCCACCTGCCATCTCCCCATCTTCCCCCTTTTATGATCGTTATTGCACGCTACAAATTTCCCGCTCCCTATTTGCTTTGGCTAGCTATTAATAAAACTTGATGGCCGAAATTATTCATGTTACAGTTTGAGATACTTCCGTTGAGCTCGTAGGCTGTAAACACCTTTGTCTGGCCTGGGTAAGGGAGGCGGAAATTTCTCGTTTCACTACACCCGACACCACGCGTTAAATACGACGACTACCGAAACTTGCTGTTACATTAAATTTCAAATATTCTGCCCCGATATCAACTCCTGCGAACAGGAAGGTTAAATTGGACGTGTTGTCATCTACAAGGTAATTAAAACTCTTAATTCTGAGACAGTATTAACATTCTCAGACAAGTAACACGCAATTACCTATTTCAAGCGCTGATTGATTTCGCTTGTACCTTTTTCTCGTTGCAGGTTATTCGTATTTCTGGGGTAATAAAGTATTTTCCAAATTAACTGCATTAGCTACGATGTATTTGATTACAATCTTACTTGACGTTTTTGCAGCAATTTCTTAAATCTTAGCAGAGTGTGATTTTTATCTCCCATGAGATTTGAAACTTTTATCTTTCCCAGATTTATAGCAATTAATTTGAATTTTTTGTGGTGAAGGAAGTCAAAACAATGTTATACCAGTAAAATGGCGTTCTATGTTTTCATTGGTTACGTCACAGAACATTCGTCTTAGGTATAATGAAAGCACGGAAATGCTTTCGAGTAGTAATTATTGATTATCCTGTACGTGGTAGATGTGTTTTTGATCCGTCATGCAGTTCTTGGGGGTGGGAAAGTTATTCACGATACTACATCACAGCAAATGTAAGATCTATAAGAATGCAGACCGGAATGAAGATCCACTTCCAATATATTTCCAAGATGTGTAAGGGCTTACCAGAGTGTAAATCGAGATAACATACGTAAACGACCTTCTGAAGACGGTTATATAAACTGAAACTCTTCATACATTTCAAATTTCAGCGATTACATTGTATCAGTTAAAGATTTATTATTCGAAAGCGCTATTGGTATGTAATGCATAATATCTAGTATAGTATTTCGATAAACAACTAATTTTAAAGACGCATTATAGAAAATAGGAGAAGTATTGGTATACGTTAATGTCTTTGTAATTATTACGTCTTATTCAGAGAGAAATCTTGCAGAGCTTCGTGTAACGCGGGCCGCCACTTAACGAAAAACTTCACTCAGCGGAATCTCTGGTAACTGTAAGGATTCTTTGTATCAGCATTACGTGGTAAAAGTGAAGTATGATTACCAGCTTCAGTAAAAGATACTTCTCCTCAGCTCTGTGTGTACCATATAGAATATACAAGAAATTACTACTTCTGTCAGCAGTATGTACCCATCTAAGAAGGCACAATATGACGCCGGTTTATTAGCGGAAAAAATTCAAACAATTTATGTGAAACTTATGAGACGAGAGTATAACAAACTGACATACGTGTCTGGGCACAATAAGAGACACTGTTCAAATAGAAGTCAAAGAAGGAAACGTAAGAGTAGTGAAATGTGATTTATAACATACGAACCGTTTCATCGGGATGACATATGCAAACAACGATGCAGTTCTGGTGTGAGGGACAACTGTTTCCACCACCTCTTGTCGCAAGCCGTACACATGTTTCAGAAACTACGCTCATAACAAGCACGTGTAGTAACTATAATTGAACGGAATAACACACCACAGTCTTATAATAGGTAGTGTGTGCGACCACTATGTTCCTAAATATTTGTATAGTTATCATGGAGGACGTTGCAGTGTGACAGCGAAACAAGTAGAGACTTTAATGTAATCCTATACCAAGATACAGTGACTCTTAGCTGAAATGAACTGAGATATTTTATGTAGGGAATTAGGTACATATTGTTAAACGGTAAAATTAGACTTTTGTTTTTCCAAACATATTCCCAAGACGAGAGTGTGATGGGAAGCAGGTAATGTAATTCGTTAGATAGGGACAGGTTCACAATTCTTTTAATTTTATTATAACTCTTTTCACATTCTAGATACTAATTTTCACGAAGCTGCCGGTATATTATAGATGTGTTCCTTTGCATGAAGAAGGATCATATGATCGCAGGTAAATCTTTGATGGAATGTAGTTCACGATTAGGGCCAACCAGGAAATGGGTATCAGATCTGTACAGTCTCCTAACAGCTCTCTTGTAAAAATGATCGAGCTTTTCCCGAAACGTCCTTTTGCGGTGTTAACTGGAAACTTTGACAGAATGTAGTTTGTTTCTGGGACTGAGTCTTTAAATAGGATCCAACAAGTCCAATGTTCCTCTTGTTTTTCAGTGTTATGGAGAAACCAACAAGTAAAGTCTCCTCTGGGTTAGCAGCGTTACTTACTATGGATAAAATGCTAGATGCCCTACTGACTAGATTCTTCCTCAGGAAATTAAAGCACCTTCGTAATTTACGGAAGAGTAGCGTTAATCACTCAGCCACAGTGCGTAACTGCAAGCTAGTATCATGCTGTCACGTTCCATTCTTTCTTCGGCTCCCATCAGTTCGCGCTATCATTACATATCCACTATGTAGCTTTACGTTTCTTTTAAAAAAATAATGTCTTCGTTAACCAATGAAACTCTGCGTTACACAGCTTGAGTAACTATGGATCAATGGTCCAAAATAAATATCAATTTTCGATTAAAATTACTTTTATTTTACGTGTGTACCGTTTTTAAAAATTCTTATGTAGGTTTACAATGAATTCATTGTCGTGTTACCGATGTATCAGTTAAGTGACGGTATGTAACATTTAATGTGGCAATAAATATTGTATTTTTCTAATCTTTTCAAAATTATTACTCTTTCCCAAGTAATGATTGTGATATGGCTCACTGTGTCCCCTTCCATGGTCACAGATTAACCTTGATTACACACTGTAACAGTTGGCTGTTACATTCGCAGGTGTTCCTTGATTCCACATAACAGAAAAACGAACTTCGTTGAGCGACTGTCAGGTAGCTCACTCACCCATACTGCAGTAATTATTAATGTATTATCTATCTTTCCAGATGCAGACATCTGGCATGCCGTATTTGCAGTTTTAGTGATAGTGGTGATCCTATGAGTTACTACTCACTGGTTTTGAGAAAACTGTTCCTTGCCTTCTATCATGGACGTTCTTCCTTGTACGTCAGCAGATGACGAGTTTCGGATTTTATTGCTTTGGTGTTCTCTGTTCTGGATACTATTTCTCGTCAAATCTAGCAAGAGAGTACATTCTATTTTTCAATTGATGCGCTTTAGACAGTATGTAATGAAGTGGCATGTGTCATTGACAACCATGTACGCAGGTTTGGTACCATAAGATATATACTATACGGAGCACGAGTACTGAGGTCTAAGAGTAAGAAGGGCACAAAGTAAGCGCAAAATTCCTCCCAGTTTTGTTTTGTGCTCTACTTGTTCTCAACATTACTCTGTGCGCTCTGGTTCCATTGTGGGGCGGCACGTGTAATTTATTGTTATTTTATGTTGTTTTGTTTTTCCCGGCCGATGCACCGTATGTGAGGCGGCGGGTGGAATTTAATTGTTGTTAATATATGTAGAATGTTATGTAGAAAAAATGCATTTCCCGGCCGATTAACCATATGTGGGGCGGCGGGTGGAATTAATTATTGTTAAATGTTCGTATTATTTATGCAGTCTTTGGCCTTTCTCAACACTGGCTCTCTAACTACAATTTTGGCCACCAGAAAGTGATTAGCAAAACGTGAAGCCTGTAATTAGAATTCCTAGTGCCCACTTCATCTGAGAAATACACTTATAGCTACAGCTTATAGCTCTGAGGGATTAGGAGATTGTCTGGGATTCATAATCAAACCGGATTCTCTAAAAATGTTCACTATATTCTGAAAGTCAACAGACCAAAAGAATCCACACAATCCAACTACCAGAGCAGTTCAGAGTCTAATGCACTGATGTAACTATAACTGTTCAAACCAAATGTTTAAGTGAATGATCGCCATAATTTGATGATAATGTTCATCAAACGCCACGCTGAATAATGGTAGAATGTCTGCCCCGCGGCAGCACTTGAAAATACGACATACGAAAACCGAAGATAGATCATTAAAGTCATCCCAGAATTAACACTTCACTCGAAAACGATTTCATGGTTACGCGTATCCCGAGTAACTTATTACGGCATCCGAGGCTGTTTATAGCAATGATACCGACGCGACGCGACTTCTGGCACAGGTGGTGTGCTACTCAGCATCTGGAGAGATTTGGGACCTTCTTATCTGGCTCAGCGTTCTTGTATATAGAGCCGCGGTGCGGACGGCTAAGGGAACGCCAGATCAAAATTGCTCTCCCGACTAGCCGCTGGGCAAGTAATGCACCACTTTAAGTTATCGAATAAATCATTGCTTCCTTTGCTGATGGCCGATGAAGCTCACAATTTAAATGTGCAATCAGCACACAGGCAAGTAATCATAATAAAAGTTTGACGTGCCTAAGTCAAATATTTTGGGCGAGAGAATTAATTTAATTACACTACACGCAGTAGACGAGCTCTGAACTTGCCCTTTGGATATACGCTATCGCTATAGTTTTATAGTTATTCAGTTGAAACTTCTCACATCTTTATGATTGTAGCGGGTCTCCCTTCTACTTAAATTTAAACATCCTAGCCTTATTTATTAGCCTACTTAATCTATCTTGCTTCCTTAATTTCTAAGACAAAAACCAGAAAATCATGAGTTTCAACTGAAATTTTAATTGGTTAGATCCAGAATACTGTTTCTACTTAATTATTATGCAAAAGGAATCTAAATATAAATTTTTAAGTTTCTAGCCCTTTTCTGTAGCGCCAATTATTTTTACAGAAGAACATCCAAATTTCGAAAGTGGTTAAAGTTATTCAACTGATATTCAACACATATTGATTTAGTATTACTCCTGACATGCTAGAAACGTTTCAGGTTATTTACTTGATTTTTAAAGTATTGCGCAACATTTATGACGTCAGAGCTAGTTACAGCGGACTGGCTGGCACACAATGGAGAGACTGATGTGAATTTTATACGGCGTGAGTAGGCTGCTTCCCTACACCATGGTCACGAGGACACTTTAGAGTTTGATATTAGAATAATGTATCGATGTTTCTTTCAATGTAATATTTCGCGTTGAGACATCGAAATTATGACAAGGTTTCTAACACATCGATTATTTTTTACAAGTCAAAACAAAGTAGGTTTAAATATGCCTGAACTAAAAATAAAACAGCTGTTTTTACAACATCAAAAATATTTTGATTGGAAAATTCCAAACCAAAGTTACATGTTTAAGAATTCAGTAATGCCTGCCACATTGAAAAATGTGCAGGTGCACCGAACTTACCAACGAAACCCTGTCAGAAATCCTATGTTTCAGATACAGAAGATATTACCAGATAACTGCCTGTAATACATAATTTTACTGGATGTATTATTTGGTCTTTTTCAAATTCTAAAGGTTGCAGGGGTAAAATACAGGGAGCGAAAGGCTATTTCCAAATTGTACATATACCAGATGGCTGTTATAAGAGTCGAAGGGCATGAAAGGGAAGCAGGGGTTGGGAAGGGACTGAGACAGGGTTGTAGCCTATCCCCGATGTCATTCAATCTGTATATTGAGCAAGCAATAAAGGAAACAAACGAAAAGTTTGGAGTAGGTAATAAAATCCATGGAGAAGAAATAAAAATTTGAGGTTCGCTGACGACATTGTAATTCTGTCAGAGACAGCAAAGGACTTGGAAGAGCAGTTGAACGGAATGGACAGTGTCTAGAAAGGGGCTATAAGATGAACATCAACAAAAGGAAAACGAGGATAATGGAATGTAGTCGAATTAAGTCGGGTGATGCAGAGGGAATTAGATTAGGAAATGAGACACTTAAAGTAGTAAAGGAGTTTTGCTATTTGGGGAGCATAATAACTGATGATGGTCGAAGTAGAGAGGATATAAAATGTAGACTGGCAATGGCAAGGAAAGCGTTTCTGAAGAAGAGAAATTTGTTAACATCGAGTATAGATTTAAATGTCAGGAAGTCTTTGTATGGGGGTAGTCATGTATGGAAGTGAAACATGGACGATAAATAGTTTGGACAAGAAGAGAATAGAAGCTTTCGAAGTGTGGTGCTACAGAAGAATGTTGAAGATTAGATGGGTAGATCAGATAACTAATGATGAAGTATTGAATAGAATTGGGGAGAAGAGGAATTTGTGGCACAACTTGACGAAAAGAAGGGACTCGTTGGTAGGAAATGTTCTGAGGCATCATGGGATCACAAATTTAGTATTGGAGGGTAGCGTGGAGGGTAAAAATCAAAGAGGGAGACCAAGAGATTAATACACTAAGCAGATTCAGAAGGAAGTAGGTTGCAGTAAGTACTGGGTGATGAAGAAGCTTGCACAGGATAGGATAGCATTGAGAGCTGCATCAAAGCAGTCTGAGGACTGTAGACCAGAACAACAACAACAACATTATTTGGTTATTTGTATGCTTCTCCCTGCACACATTCTGCACTCATATGAGCCAGACTGTGTTTCTGGGTTTTCGCAGTCTAGTGTATTTTTAAGTATGAAAACTTGAGGATCGGAATTATATTGTGCGCTATTTCGTTTACAGATTATACTGCGGGCTTATGCTGAATTACTATTTGTACTTCGTTCACCATTTTAACGAATTAAGCATTAATTTTATTTCTGGTTCTGCTGTTATAATCAGATGTGAAAAGAGGAGGAATTGTTATTTAAACCTCGGAGAATGCGCGAGAAGTTGGTCGCCAGTATGTAGCAGCTTCCACGGAGGATATACAGAGTAGTATTTAGATCTATTTCAATATTACGGTGAACATACCGTGTATAACCTTCTTTCTTTACCGCTTAGAACCAATCAATAAAAAAAAAAAGAAAAATGCCAGCCGATGTGGCCGAGCGGTTCTAGGCGCTAAAGTCTGGAACCGCGTGACCGCTACGGTCGCAGGTTCCAATCCAGCCTTGGGCATGAATGTGTGTGATGTCCTTAGATTAGTTAGGTTTAAGTAGTTCTAAGTTCTAGGGGACTGATGACCTCAGAAGTTAAGTCCCATAGAGCTCAGAGCCATTTTTGAACAACAAAAGTGGTCACTCGGTCATTTAAACACAGTTTGTATTCGCAAGCAAATTAGCCCTATAAGATGCAGCTGAATGTGGTGCCAGCAATCAACAGACATGTATGTGTGCAGCGAACTTCGCGGCACTCTTCGCCCCTCGCCTGTCCTGTTGGTCGCGCCTGCGAGGCACGATTCCGGCCAGAGGACGCTTGCAGCAACGTCATGGGTAGACGCAGCGGTATTTCGTATGCCTGATTTGGTACTCATCGGTGGAAATAATTCTGCGCTACGAAGAGGTATCTACATCATCTGTAGGCCAACACCGTGGTCGCTGTGGAAGAAGCTGACGCGGCATTTCGTCGAAGGCCAAGAATTGGTGTACGGCGAAGGTTGTTTCTCCGGCCAGGATGTGTCGGAAGTAGAAGTGTTTGCAGTAAAAGGCCAAACAGGCGATACCAACTTCGTCCATAGCCGGTGATCGCTTTGCAAGTGGCTGATACACTACCCAGTCACATAAACGTTACGAACGTCATAGGCTTTAATAACAACCTTATGCAGCACATACCGCTGCGAGACGTAAAGGAAGAGTGTCTGTGAGGCTCTGGAAGGGGCCGACGGGGCCGCGGAGCAATACCGACGGCGGTGCTAAGTTTCTCGGTTGAGGGGGATCTATTGCGTGAATAGCCGGATCAAGGTAGTCCAACAAATTCTCGATTAGGTTTATTCTAGGTGAAAAGTTTGACACGTAATATTGTCGTGCTGGTAGATGCCACCGTGCTGAGGAAAATACCAACTGAATGCAGGAGTCGTCATGATACCCAAGGATAGATGCATACTTGCGTTGTGCCTACACGAATGAAAAGAAAACAAAATACTAGAAAAATATTCTCCAGGTCTGGAGACATTCCCTCCTCCAGCCTAGAGCCTTTGTTTTCAAACATATCCTTCCGTACATACCAACAGTCATCTGTCCGATGGGGCACAAAACTCGATTCATCTGAGTAGACCACGTGTCGCCACTTACATAACGTCCATTTGTGGTACTGGCATGCAAATTCCAGCCTTAGTTGCAGTCAGTATGAGCGCATGAGTCCAGGCACCTGCTGCAGAGGATCATACGCAGCAACAATCGCTGAACAATCGTTGTGGAACACTGGACGCCATTGTGGGGATGGCAAGCAGTTCATAGGGCGGCATCGTGGCTTGTTGGCCCACTGCCAAGAATTGTCCTTTATTGGCGCGTCTGAGAAAGGTGTTGGGTGCAGTGATACGTGAAGGTGGTGTAGCCAGAATGCATGGGAGAGGGAATCGAACTGAGTACGCCATGAATCTCTGTTGTGTGGTGGGCAGAAGACGCGTCGGCCGTTGTATGCAGACATCGTCTACTTGAAGAGCAGACAGCGTCTTCTGCCAGTGACCAGAAGAAGACGACAAGCCACAGCCAAAAACAAAGAACGGTGGAGATCTTAGTTACAGGAAAATCGTGGAGACCATAAAGTGTCGTGCTATTTTTGGCCCACACCTGTTAGGGTGAACCTTATTTGAGAGAGTAAATTGTTGTTGGATTGCGTGCACTAAGAGATGTGAAATGTACTTGTTCTTGTTGTGGTATTTTCGAAGCATGGCGGAGCCGTTATGAATGTTGTCTAGCGAATTTATAGCATGGCGGGATCGTCGTGCACTGTGGCAGTTTACTGTATTGTAGTCGTATTGCTCACGTAGAGGTTGTGGTATCATCGCTGTATAATAATTAAAATTTATTCTATGTTCTGCTCTGTTTATTTGTCTTTGTATTAGTGAGGTTAGGTAGTTATGTTGTCTATTAGCAATGGACTGGTTTGGTAAACGGTGGAGGTCAGTGGTGGTATGGGATAGAACTTTCAGAGACAATTTCTTGTCTCAATTATTTAGTCTGATGTTGTGTGTCGTTTGTAAATTTATTGTGGGCTGATCCAGGCTCTCGTTTGTGGAGCTCACTTACACAGTAACATGAGCTGAGCTGAATTACTGTCAATGAAGTACTTCCAGAATGAGATTTTCACTCTGCAGCGGAGTGTGCGCTGATATGAAACTTCCTGGCAGATTAAAACGTTGTGCCGGACCGAGACTCGAACTCGGGACCTTTGCTTGGGTAGCTCAGTTGGTAGAGCACTTGCCCGCAGAAGGCAAAGGTCCCGAGTTCGAGTCTCGGTCCGGCACACAGTTTTAATCTGCCAGGAAGTTTCAATGAAGTACTTGTTTAGAGCTAGTTACTTAAATTATTATATCACTGCGTCCAATTTAAGTAAAAAAATTGCTGCATTTGTATTTGAACAGAATATTGTCTATTTCTTGTTTGAAGTTTTTTGTATCAAATACAAGGGCTGTACCGTATATGTCCTTCCACCTTATGATATATATTTTCATTAATAAAAAGACATTTAAGATGATCTCACGCTCGCACATCACCCAGCCTAAATCCCATACCACCCAAATTCCGCGCTACGTATACGTCTCAGTAATATTTCTTACTGTAATTTTGGCTTGACGCGTGGAGACTTAGCCATTAGTTTGGTTCTGTTAGAAATGACGATTACGTTCCGAAACACGAAACAAATGAATGGGCCATGTAGCGCCTGTCACGTCGTCTGAGGTGTTTAGACAACGAACTAAATTAGAAGGTAGGTTTGCCCAGTTCGATTCATCGAAGAAAAATATGTCGATGATTCGAATATGTCTTGGTGTTAATAACATATAGGTTTAATTCGATGCATCAATAGCATGCAACGAATGCTTTTAATACATCGATATTTATCGTCAAACCCTATGCTATTGGGAACCCACTCTCTTCCCTTGTGTTTTATTGGTTAGAGGAACAGGCGAGCAGGTCAGGCGTACCAACAGAAATAATTGGGTAGACGCCATGTAAAATCAACATTACGGATCTTCAGTCTGCCTCCGGTTGTTGTGATTTATTATAGATAATACGTTAGACATACATGTGATTTTCTCTCTGTTGCAGTTCTCAAAAATATATCCGGCGAAAATCAGAAACTGGCAAACTTCACTCCACATTACATTACAACTGAACAACATACCACGAAGACTAACGTTCGTTCTTGTTGGGAAGATGTGTTTTTGTGTAATCCTTCCTTCTGGCACCAAAGCTCTGCAAACAAAATTAGATGTCTCTAACACGTACGACGTGTTATTTACTGGACTAAAAACAGAGAGAACATTGCTGCCAACAATTAAAAAATATATAACCCAAGTAATACTCGAAAGGTACGTACACAATTTAAGACGTTGATATAATTTATTTACGAATTCCGTGCTCAGATATAGCGCCACATCTTGACGTGGGGATTCGGGCTCCTCTGATGTGGGCACGCACGGCGGAAACACCCAACCTGTGCTTTGTGTCGGGACATACAAAGCTAAGTCGGTGGCCCGAGCAGAGTAGACGCACGAGTCTCCTCCCCATTGTGTGGTCCGGTCTGAGCACAACGTCGTCCGGAACCGGCGCTGTGTGGAGAGCGCGCAGCGGCAGCAGCTGACCGCACACTGTGTGCCGTAGCCTCGGTTGCTGAGCCGCGGACGTGCTTCTCCGCCCCTAATGGTGGGCAACACTGCGCAGCATCTAGTGAGCGTCCAGCGTGCTGTACTCCAATTACGTAGGAGATCAAAGCTGCTCTAGGACGGAATGTCTGTTCGTTTCAATACAAAATCTCAGATACAATACGGTTGTCTCACTCTGCTGAATTACGTTTAGTTCCCTGTTTTTCTCTCTGTTTTTTTTTTCTAAAATCTCGGGACTTTATCACTGAAAATGTGTAATGCTAAACAGTAATACTGTCTTAGTCCCCAACATACAGGATGAGGCAGCTAAGACTGGTCATCCTACATATATCTAGAATTATTAAATATATCGGGGTGTGGTTTTCTCCAAGTTATAGCAGACAATGCGGTGAATTTCCTGACTTTCGCAAATAATTTTTATCGTTTACAATGGCCGAATTACAACACCTACATTGATTTTTCCCCTAATATAGCAAGGTATACCCGTGGTCTAGAGGGCCGGCTCGGTAGCTCAGCATGTTCGGTCAGAGGGCTAGTCGCCCTCTGCAACAAAAAAACTGAGTTAATCGATCAAAAACGAACTTAAACGGATGTCTTACGACGTCCGCTCAGAGCAGATACAACGAACAATAGCAAACAAAATGAGATTAAAAAAAAAAGCCGGCTCGGTAGCTCAGCGTGTTCGATCAGAGGGTTAGTCACCCTCTGTAACAAAAAACTGAGTAAACCGATCAACGATGAACCTAAGTGGGTGAAATGGGACGTCCGCCCCGAACAAATGGAACGAACAATAAAGAACAAAATAAGACAACAATAAAAAAATAAAAAAAAATTCTGTAGAGCATTTGGCTTTAAAAAAATGGGGTAGCGTCTTTGATTCACAATCAAAACGTCTTCGGTCCCAGGTTCGATCCCCGCCACTGCCTAAATTTTGACAAATAATCAGCATTGGCGGCCGAAGACTTCCGGCATAAGAAGTCAGCCTCATTCTGCCAACGGCCTTGTCAATGAGGGCGGAGGAGCGGATAGAAGTTCAGGGCACACTCTTGTCCTAGGGATGGGAAATTGCCCCTAAAGGCGGAAGAATCAGCAATGATCAACGACATGAGGATGCAGAAGGCAATGGAAACCACTGCATTAAAGACACGTAACGTGTATCCACAGGACATGTGGCCTGTAATTGAATAAGTGTCATGATGATCTCTCCATTGGCAAAAGATTCCGGAATAGTCCCATATTCAAATCTCCGGGAGGGGACTGCCAAGGAGGAGGTTACCATGAGAAAAAGATTGAATTATCTACGAAAGGATAACGTTCTACAAGTCGGGGCGTGGAATGTCAAAAGCTTGAACGTGATAGGGAAACTAGAAAATCTGAAAAGGGAAATGCAAAGACTCAATCTAGATATAGTAGGGGTCAGTGAAGTGAAGGGGAAGGAAGACAAGGATTTCTGGTCAGATGAATATCGGGTAATATCAACAGCAGCAGAAAATGGTATAACAGGTGTAGGACTCGTTATGAATAGGAAGGTAGGGCAGAGGGTGTGTTATTGTGAACAGTTCAGCGACCGGGTTGTTCTAATCAGAATCGACAGCAGACCAACACCGACAACGATAGTTCAGGTATACATGCTGACGTCGCATGCTGAAGATGAACAGATAGAGAAAGTGTATGAGGATATTGAAAGGGTAATGCAGTATGTAAAGGGGGACGAAAATCTAATAGTCATGGGCGACTGGAATGCACTTGTAGGGGAAGGAGTAGAAGAAAAGGTTACAGAAGAATACGGGCTTGGGACAAGGAATGAAAGAGGAGAAAGACTAATTGAGTTCTGTAACAAGTTTGAGCTAGTAATAGCGAATACCCTGTTCAAGAATCACAAGAGGAGGAGGTATACTTGGAAAAGGCCGGGAGATACGGGAAGCTTTCAATTAGATTACATCATGGTCAGACAGAGATTCCGGAATCAGACACTGGATTGTAAGGCGTACCCAGGAGCAGATATAGACTCAGATCACAACATAGTAGTGATGAAGAGTAGGCTGAAGTTCAAGACATTAGTCAGGAAGAATCAATACGCAAAGAAGTGGGATACGGAAGTACTAAGGAATGACGAGATACGGTTGAAGTTCTCTAACGCTATAGATACAGCAATAAGGAATAGCACAGTAGGCAATACAGTTGAAGAGGAATGGACATCACTAAAAAGGGCCATCACAGAAGTTGGGAAGGAAAAAATAGGTACAAAGAAGGTAGCGGCGGAGAAACCATGGGTAACAGAAGAAATACTTCAGTTGATTGATGAAAGGAGGAAGTACAAACATGTTCCGGGAAAATCAGGAATACAGAAATACAAGTCGCTGAGGAATTAAATAAATAGGAAGTGCAGGGAAGCTAAGACGAAATGGCTGCAGGAAAAATGTGAAGACATCGAAAAAGATATGATTGTCGGAAGGACAGACTCAGCATACAGGAAAGTCAAAACAACCTATGGTGACATTAAAAGCAACGGTGGTAACATTAAGAGTGCAACGGGAATTCCACTGTTAAATGCAGAGGAGAGAGCGGATAGATGGAAAGAATACACTTAAAGCCTCTATGAGGGTGAAGATTTGTCTGATGTGATAGAAGAAGAAACAGGAGTCGATTTAGAAGAGATAGGGGATCCAGTATTAGAATCGGAATTTGAAAGAGCTTTGGAGGACTTACGGTCAAATAAGGCAGAAGGGATAGATAACATTCCATCAGAATTTCTAAAATAATTGGGGGAAGTGGCAACAAAACGACAATACACGTTGGTGTGTAGAATATATGAGACTGGCGATATACCATCTGACTTTCGGAAAAGCATCATCCACACAAATCCGAAGACGGCAAGAGCTGACAAGTGCGAGAATTATCGCACAATCAGCTTAACAGCTCATGCATCGAAGCTGCTTACAAGAATAATATACAGAAGAATGGAGAAGAAAATTGAGAATGCGCTAGGTGACGATCAGTTTGGCTTTAGGAAAGGTAAAAGGACGAGAGAGGCAATTCTGACGTTACGGCTAATAATGGAAGCAAGGCTAAAGAAAAATCAAGACACTTTCATAGGATTTGTCGACCTGGAAAAAGCGTTCGACAATATAAAATGGTGCAAGCTGTTCCAGATTCTGAAAAAAGTAGGGGTAAGCTATAGGGAGAGACGGGTCATATACAATATGTCCAACAACCAAGAGGGAATAATAAGAGTGGACGATCAAGAGCGAAGTGCTCGTATTAAGAAGAGTGTAAGACAAGACTGTGGCCTTTCGCCCCTACTCTTCAATCTGTAATCGTGGAAGCAATGATTGAAATAAAAGAAAGGTTCAGGAGTGGAATTAAAATACAAGGTGAAAGGATATCAATGATACGATTCGCTGATGACATTGCTATCCTGAGTGAAAGTGAAGAAGAATTAAATAATCTGCTGAACGGAATGAACAGTCTAATGAGTACACAGTATGGTTTGAGAGTAAATCGGAGAAAGACGAAAGTAATGAGAAGTACTAGAAAAGAGAACAGCGAGAATCTTAACATCGAGATTGATTGTCACGATGTCAATGAAGTTAAGGAATTCTGCTACCTAGGCAGTAAAATAACCAATGACGGACGGAGCAAGGAGGACATCAAAAGCAGACTCGCTATGGCAAAAAAGGCATTTCTGGCCAAGAGAAGTCTACTAATATCAAATACCGGCCTTAATTTGAGGAAGAAATTTCTGAGGATGTACGTCTGGAGTACAGCATTGTATGGTAGTGAAACATGGACTGTGGGAAAACCGGAACAGAAGAGAATCGAAGCATTTGAGATGTGTTGCTATAGACGAATGTTGAAAATTAGGTGGACTGATAAGGTAAGGCATGGGGAGGTTCTACGCAGAATCGGAGAGGAAAGGAATATGTGGAAAACACTGATAAGGAGAAGGGACAGGATGATAGGACATCTGATAAGACATGAGGGAATGACTTCCATCGTACCAGAGGGAGCTGTAGAGGGCAAGAACTGTAGAGGAAGACAGAGATTGGAATACGTCAAGCAAAAAATTGAGGACTCTGAGATGAAGAGGTTAGCACAGGAAGGAATTCGTGGCGGGCCGCATCAAACCAGTCAGTTTGACCAAAAAAAAAAAAAAAGAAAAATAAAAGCTGTATACTTTTCTCTACGGCACTTCAAAGAAGCTTCTACGAGAACTTCACTGACGTTACATGTATGGGAATTGATCAAACATATTGGCGGAAATAAAAATTGCATCACCAAGGAGTTGTGCTACGTAAACGAAAGTTGGTAGACATGTCTTTACATTTGAAAGATGATGTATACAATAATTTTGCTCCAGTCGGTTAAGAGGGGCGCTAGTAGCGCCAGTATGAGGATAAATATCAGGAGGGCTTTGAATGCAACCTGTGAAGGCTGTGAGTGTCAATTAAGTTTTAGATTGGACATGATGAGTTGATGGTAATCAAGAATGCCTTTAAGGCGACAAACATGTCATTATCAACACCTCACTGACTTTCAACGAGGTCGTTGAACGGGGCTACGAGAATCTGGATGTTCTTTCTGCGATATGGCAGAAAGAATTTATGATAAATATAGCCACAGTACATGATTTCTAGCAGCGGCGGCCACTATAATGTTCAGTCGCAAGAAGATCGGGCTCCGGGCGGTCACGTGATAGTACTGAGGGGTAGACCATCGTTCTCAGGGTATGGCCCTGGCGTATCGTGCTGCATCTGCAGCGGTTATTTGAGCAGCAGCTGGTACCACAGTGACACAACGAACTGCTACAAATCGGTTACTTCAAAGACAGATCCGAGCCAGCTGCCCTGTAGACATTTACAAACAATGGTGTCGAGCGAGAGCTCACTGGAGGGCCGGGTGGAGGCTTGTCGTGTTTTCTGATGGAAGGTCATTCTCTTTAAGTGGCAATGATGGCGGTGTGACGGTTAGAGGTACGCCAGTTGAGGGCTGGACACACTGGATCTACCCTTGGAGTTATGGTCTGGGATGCGATTTCGTACTTTATCGTATGCAACTAAACTGAAAGTCAGTACGTCAATTTGGGGACACGACCTGTTGTGCTGTCAATCACGAACCGCTTTCCAGGGGTGTTTTCCAACAGAATAACGCTCGCCTATGTACCCTATTGTAACCCAACATGCTCTACAGAGTGGCGACATGTTGCCTTGGCCTGCTCGATCACCAGGTCGGTCCGCTACGGTCGCAGGTTCGATCCTGCCTCGGGCATGGGTGTGTATGATGTCCTTAGGTTAGTTAGGTTTAAGTAGTTCTAAGTTCTAGGGGACTGATGACCTCAGAAGTGCTCAGATATGGTAACCAGATGCAATTGTTTAAAAAGGAGGATAAACAGCTTCAAAAAGGAGGACAAAGGAAGAAAAAGGAGGACACGTCAAACGGGTCAACTGCAAATGAGGATACCACCCGTCAGCTTTGGACAAGTCACGTGACTGCTGGGAATTACCGGTAAAACTAGTAGTTAATTGTTACTGAAGGTCATGTGGTGGTTAAATGAGCAATATAAAGAAAATTAAAAACATAGATTGTGTTGACAGTATGGTGTCAATTGTTTTGTTATGTCGGAATTGTTTACAAAGCGAGAAACGTAAGACCATTCACCTCCCATCATTCGAAGCACCACTACCAACATCTACAATTCAAGCAGCAGCTGAGGACATATAAACTGCACTTTAACCTTCGGAATATAAATAAATTGAATGACTATGAAACAATGAAATAAAACCATGACATTTAATCTGTCGAGTTATTTATTACCTTTATTTACCACTGAGAAGTACGTTCCAGCTCCACATATCTTACATTCCGCTTCCAATTCATTTCTCCCTTTCTTAAAGCCGGATATTTGGAGGAAAGGAAATCAGAAAATGTACACTTTCGTTTAGGCATAGCCAAATATTTTACATCACTCACTCGGTTAAAAATTACACTCACGAATCACACGTGCACTACAGGAAGCCAAACCAATACAAAGCCAAGATACTAAACGAAAATTTAAATAATCGATATTTGCATTCGCTTATAGGTAGATCATCGATAACATCGACGATCCTGGTGCCACCTACTAATACCGCCATCGTGCGGCTGTGCCAAGAGTTAAAGTATTTAAGAAAAGAGTAATAGAACAGGACGAATTGTAAATGTAATTGTATTACACTCAACTTTGCGGAAAAGCTGGACACTGTAAAAATCCGCCCGGAGACCGGACAAAGAGCTAAAAAGGAGGACATGTCCGGATTAATCCGGACGTCTGGTCACCCTACGCTCAGAGCCATTTGAGCCATTTCACCAGGTCGGTTTCCAATCGAACACCTTCGGGAAATCATAGGACGACAGCTCCAACGACATCCACAATAATAAGTTACAGTCCCTCTACTGACCAACCAAGTTAAACAGGCATTCAACTCCATCCAACAAATTGACATTCATTACCTGTACAACACTGGGCAAGCACGTTATCATGCCTACTTTAAACATTATACCGGCTACACCGGTTATTCATTTACTACCATTTCACATTTGCAGTGACTTATTTCTCTCTTAAATAAACCTTTGATCTTGCAATGTTATCTTTTAAATGTGTTAAACAGACAAATCGTCTATTCCCGAAATTTCATTACAACACATAAATTGTTTTTCTGTGTTGCGAATTTTTTCCGTGAGTGTAGTATTAATATAACAGCGCTTACTATCAGAAGAAAAGGTTCCACAAAAGTCTGCTCTATTATATGAAATGTAGGTAGACACGTATCTCAGGAATTTTTCTTTAGTTCAGCTGTGCCCTTGAAGCCCATCTGTTTGTGTTATGCTGCTGCATCAATCACGTATCTTGCTCATAAGGCTTCTGAGACATTCTCACTGCATACGGAAGTCGAAAAAGTGAGTATCGTTCATGGTGATTTCTGTCAAACTATCAGAGCAGAGGTTCAGTTGTATGCTGAAGAGTATCCAGATCGTGCCAGGACCTCATGGTGCGTATTTGTAAATGTTATAAAGAATTTCTGGGAACTGGAACTGTGGAGAATAAAAAAGTTTTCCGAAAGTTATTAACAAAAAACTGTAAGTAGGCTGTTTAGATTTTTATATTGGTAATGCCACGTAGCTCTCTGTATGAAAATCACTGGTTGTGCTGTGTGCAGTCTGTGGCTAGTTTGCATTGTTGTCTGCCATTGTAGTGTTCGGCAGCGGCAGCTGGATGTGAACAGCGCGTAGCGTTGCGCAGTTGGAGGTGAGCCGCCAGCAGTGGTGGATGTGGGGAGAGAGATGGCGGAGTTTTGATAATTTGTAATACTGGATATTATGAACTACTATATATATTATGACTGTTAAGGTAAATACATTGTTTGTTCTCTATTATCATCTTTCAATTGCTAACTATGCCTATCAGTAGTTAGTGCCTTCTGTAGTTTGAATCTTTTATTTAGCTGGCAATAGTGGCGCTCGCTGTATTGCAGTAGTTCGAGTAACGAAGATTTTTGTGAGGTAAGTGATTTGTGAAAGGTATAGTTTAATGTTTGTCTGGGCCATTCCTTTGTAGGGTGAGATGGCGGTGTTTTGATAATTTGTAATACTGGATATTATGAACTACTATATATATTATGACTGTTAAGGTAAATACATTGTTTGTTCTCTATTATCATCTTTCAATTGCTAACTATGCCTATCAGTAGTTAGTGCCTTCTGTAGTTTGAATCTTTTATTTAGCTGGCAATAGTGGCGCTCGCTGTATTGCAGTAGTTCGATTAACGAGGATTTTTGTGAGGTAAGTGATTTGTGAAAGGTATAGTTTAATGTTTTTTCTGGGCCATTCTTTTGTAGGGATTTTTGATAGTCAGATTGCGTTGCGCTAAAATTATTGTGTGTCAGTTTAAGCACAGTCGTGTATAAATTTTTCCAAGGGGACGTTTCAAAACGAAAAGTGCATGCTCCATATCTAAGCAACATTTTGTTTAAGAAAGATGCATCATTTACAAACCAAAGGGAAGTCAGTCTCAGCAATATGCATAAATCGTCAGACGAAAGTCTACGCAGACTCAAAGAAGCGGATAAAAATAACGCTGCTGGTCTATCAACTTTTTCTTATGACCCACATTGTTGGGCTCTGTTTTATTGATGGGAATATAAATGTACTCAGGCATCTCTCGTTCCTAGAATATGCAGCTGTCGCTGTTACTGAAATGCATCCCGCTGGACGAAAGGCAGTCAGTGTTGCACCAACATCACAGGTGAACCTCCCATTCCGGACATGTAATGAGAGGCTCTTTTAAAAGAACGTTCGGAGAGCATTAGAACGGTTGCTCAGGAAATGCAGAATCGTCTGCAAAGTCACCAAACTTAACACTTCTATACATGTATCAGCGGCGAAGATTGAAAGAAGATTTCTAGTTGGAAACAGCGCCGACTACAACTGTCGTAGGTACGAAATACATTGTGACACAGTGCCGTGCTACCATTAACTCCCGATGAAATTTAACGTGCAGTACTGTTTCTCCAGTATCACTTTATATCAGTAGCAGTGCTCAAGCTCAACATTTGCAGCACTTCGTATGGCAGCCATGATAACAAGCACACGAATCGTTACCTTTACACTATTTAATAATGTGCCGTGCATGTTACTTCGTTGAAGTTCTTTTCGAAGCTACTTTCAGATGCCGCAGAAGAAAGTATATATTTCCATTACACAAAACAAAGTCGGCGTAGTAATTCTGCGGCTATTAACGATAAAAATTACTTGCCGACGTCAAGACATTCGCCATGTTATCCACAATACGTGGTTAAAATCACACTTCGATATATTTGTTCATTCAGCATATATTTGGGGTGGCCCTTGGTACCTGCCTCACCACACACGAGATGTCCCGCCTAATTTTGCCATTTCTTATATTTCCAAAATGTAACAAAATCTGAAAAATACTATTCTCCAGGGAAGCACCAATATCAGGGGTCCCCACAGTTGGCAGGAATGCACAAGGCCTAGAAGTAAATGCCGAAATGAAAACTAGAAGTACAGTTAGTTCCAGCAGACTGCGCAAAACCTTATGCTGTCGGGAATACTTCGACTTTAAATAATGGAAACAGTGCCACAGTTTCTCCCTTAATGCTGCAGTGCCGTAATGCGGATTGCCTTGAGTGTCCTGACGCCTGCTGTTTGCAAATCTTCCTCTGCACATTATGACAGAAACTGTGGCGCCGGTACAGGCTTTTTAAGTCCATGTACGAGGGCAGTTCAATAAGTAATGCAACACATTTTTTTTCTGAAACAGGGGTTGTCTTATTCAGCATTGAAATACACAAGGTTATTCCCCAATCTTTTAGCTACACAACACTATTTTTAACGTAATCTCCATTGAATGCTACGGCCTTACGCCATCTTGAAATGAGGGCCTGTATGCCTGCACGGTACCATTCCACTGGTCGATGTCGGAGCCAACGTCGTACTGCATCAATAACTTCTTCATCATCCGCGTAGTGCCTCCCACGGATTGCGTCCTTCATTGGGCCAAACATATGGAAATCCGACGGTGCGAGATCGGGGCTGTAGGGTGCATGAGGAAGAACAGTCCACTGAAGTTTTGTGAGCTCCTCTCGGGTGCGAAGACTTGTGTGAGGTCTTGCGTTGTCATGAAGAAGGAGAAGTTCGTTCAGATTTTTGTGCCTACGAACACGCTGAAGTCGTTTCTTCAATTTCTGAAGAGTAGCACAATACACTTCAGAGTCGATCGTTTGACCATGGGGAAGGACATCGAACAGAATAACCCCTTCAGCGTCCCAGAAGACTGTAACCATGACTTTACCGGCTGAGGGTATGGCTTTAAACTTTTTCTTGGTAGGGGAGTGGGTGTGGCGCCACTCCATTGATTGCCGTTTTGTTTCAGGTTCGAAGTGATGAACCCATGTTTCATCGCCTGTAACAATCTTTAACAAGAAATTGTCACCCTCAGCCACATGACGAGCAAGCAATTCCGCACAGATGGTTCTCCTTTGCTCTTAATGGTGTTCGGTTAGACAACGAGGGACCCAGCGGGAACAAACCTTTGAATATCCCAACTGGTGAACAATTGTGACAGCACTACCAACAGAGATGTCAAGTTGAGCACTGAGTTGTTTGATGGTGATCCGTCGATCATCTCGAACGAGTGTGTTCGCACGCTCCGCCATTGCAGGAGTCACAGCTGTGCACGGCCGGCCCGCACGCGGGAGATCAGACAGTCTTGCTTGACCTTGCGGCGATGATGACACACGCTTTGCCCAACGACTCACCGAGCTTTTGTCCACTGTCAGATCACCGTAGACATTCTGCAAGCGCCTATGAATATCTGAGATGCCCTGGTTTTCCGCCAAAAGAAACTCGATAACTGCCCATTGTTTGCAACGCACATCCGTTACAGACGCCATTTTAACAGCTCCGTACAGCGCTGCCACCTGTCGGAAGTCAATGAAACTATACGAGACGAAGTGGGAATGTTCGAAAATATTCCACAAGAAATTTCCGGTTTTTTCAACCAAAATTGGCCGAGAAAAAAAAGTGTTGCATTACTTATTGAACTGCCCTCGTAATTTTGAAGATGTGAGGTTTAGAACAGCGCAAACAAGTGTACCATCACTAACCGTACCTTCAGTTTGCATTACTGCGGAAAAAAAACATACATGCATCATTTTAAAGAAATTAACTTTATATTAAAAGTGATGTGTGTTTACATTTGAGGATTGTGCGTTACTATTCATTTTTTGATCACCTGCCGTAGATCCATTCCAGGCCAATTGCGTTTTTCATTTTACATATTTTGTTTCGTTTCGAAAATATTTGAGATGGCAGAGTATTTATAACAGTTAAAATCAATCTGCCTATCTGTCGCATCTTACTTCTTAATATCAGTTGCCAAAACTAATGGTGTAACAGAACAGAACAGAAAGTGAAGCGAACGAGACAATCGCATTACAGTTAATTATCGAAGATGCTCACAGAGCTCTTAACAAATTCATTTTCCGGGACACAAAGAAGATCAGCGCTCCTTGTAATATCATCCGTATTTTATTGGAGATCTGGATTTCAGATAACAGCGCAACTATCGTTACTGCGTTATAAGTAGTCAGCGTAGGTATAGCGACACATAATATAACTTTGACATGCACAAGCATCAACTCATGATGAGAATTAGAGCCCCCAGAGGTCCGATTTAAAGGCCTGTGTGTTTAAAACAGTGCAGCCTCGTCCACTTTACCTCTAATGTTCAATACTGCTTCGTTTATACATTCGTTCATAATGTTCATTAATTAATCAACACATGTCACGGTACTCACACACACACTATCAACTGGATTACATTTCGTGTACCACAGTTTTGCATTCGTGCCATGGAGAAAACAATGAAATGTTATTGAAGAAAAGTAAATAAGACATTGTAAAGACTGCCTCAAGAGTATGGCTTTCGTTGAGAGTGATACCTTTCCATAATAACTAAACTGTTTCCATCATGTCTTCCTAGAAGAAAGAAAAAAGTACAATAAATCTAAGCAGCCAATTGTAAATTTGCAGTTCATATTTACTTCAAGATAGATACTGAACTAGTTGCAAAAAATACTGAGTAAGGGAGATAGTTGAACCTGGAGGATACTGTGCCTAGAAAAAAATATAACGTTTTGTGGTCGATGTTTCAGTCTAGTGATTGATTTTTGTATCACGTGAAGGAACTTGCAAGAGAGACCGCCATACCAGAGTCGCCAATATTTGGGTTTTGTTGTTGTGAGGCTGCGGGTTGTGTTTTGTGCTGCGTCTGTAAATATTAAGAGTTTTACATAGTGCTGTACCACAATTTGCACTACTTGGAGACTTTTGTCAATTCCTGAAATACATAGTTTTATGCGGAGTAAAATTTTGTTTGTACTTAAAACTAGTTACATAATTTGTTGAATGTTAACCCATTCTTCGCGTTTTATGCACCATGTTGTACCTTTCCTAAGGAACATGTGATACTTGAATATAGACTAAGTTTCTTTATTGTCTTCTAAAATTTTTGCTGTCTTGGAAATGGAAATTTGTGTTAGTTGCCGATAGCTTCAACTTTAAAATGTTTTAACTTTTAACTGGTTTTCATAAGCGTCATCAGATTTCTGCTATATTAGTATGTCCTTTGCATCTCCATTTCCTGCGACCAAATACCTCCTTCTTAATGCTGCTGTATATGCTGCCATGCATCACATCATCCAGGATCTAAATTCTCTTCCTGCATCACCACTTCTTTCCTTCCGAATACCTCTTTAGTAAAGTTTTTACGAGTTGGTACCACTATATTAATATGAGTCCAAACCACTTTCATTTCCTTCCTTTTATTCCATCCACTAGCTCTCTCCGCTCTCCCAATCCTCTCAGTCCCTCTCCATTTTTCACTCTATCCAATCAACTTATTCTTTCCACCCTTCTCCATGTCCACACTGCCAGAGTCCCCAGCCTCGCTCGATTTTTCTTCCTCAGTGTCCATGTTTCAGTGCCATATTGGAGGACAATATATACAAAACACTTTTCCGCAAATATTTGTCCATATTGCTCCATAAAATACTTCTTTTTTTATAAAATGACGGTGTCGCAAAAAGTTTCTATCCTGCTTCCAAAGTATTTAAAGCTTTATACGTGTTCAAATTCAGCAATGTCTCTGACTATCTATTCCAGCACAGTGTCATCACTTTTGTTTTCTTCGTATTGATTTTCATTCCTTAAACCACTTCTTTAGCTGCAGTGGTACCCACTATATTCTGCAATTCATTTTCATCTTTTGCTAGGATGACCACGTAATCTGTAGTCCTCAAATTCCGCATTCTTCTTCCTCCAATTTTTGCCCTGTTGTCATCTGGTGCCAATGGTTAAGCATATAGATTGAAAAGTGTTAGACTGTAGCGTTGACTTTCCCCCTTTCCTAGTTATATTCAGATGATACCTTCTACTCTCACTTTCACTGACGCTTTTCGGTGTAAATATAATAAGTATACAAGTCGTCTGACTTTAAAAACTCACTTTCTTTTCCGTCATTGAAGTTGCAAGCTTATCCCAACCCACATTATCAAAGATCTTTTCCACGTGTGTAAAACAGGTTGCTTGTAATAATGCAGGTAGAGCAGGTTTGGAATCTTTTGAAACTGACTTTCCAACTCACTTTCTTTTCCGTCATTGAAGTTGCAAGCTTATCCCAACCCACATTATCAAAGATCTTTTCCACGTGTATAAAACACGTTGCTTGTAATAATGCAGGTAGAGCAGGTTTGGAATCTTTTGAAACTAGAGAAATCTTATCTTACCGTACTATACCTGTTTCTGAGATTATCATTGCTAGTGAGGGTTCCTACCTTTTTCCTCACGGGAGTTTGTCTTTGTCTTGTCGTAGACGTTGTAAGATAAATTCTGATTGTAGTATTCACTTATGGGTGAAGGCGAGTGGTCCTTCTTATTTGGAAGATTGTCGCATTGTGGGTGATTGTACTTTATATAATCATTGAAAGTAGTAGTTCTCAACAAACCCTCAACAAACCCTCTCCTCGAAAATTGGCAAGAGTTCCATTGCATCTCTTTTGCCTGTGAACCGTCTAAAGCCAAATTCCTCCTCCGCGAGATTCTCCGCCGTTACCGTTTCGAGTCTTTCGATTATATTACTTCCTAATTTGATTTTGCTTATTGTGTTAGAGTAAAAGTTTAACACATGGGCATGGGCTATGAACTAAAGTACTGACAAGATTTTTTCGACTGCCACACTTTTCAATCTGAATGAAATATTTGTATCTAGGTACATGAGCATTTTATACATCGGAACAGTGTTACAGATTTTTGGAAGCGTTAGTTTTCGAGAGTAAGTTTTTTAATTTCAGTTGATTGCAATACACATACACTGAGTCATGGGGTAACGATATGCACGTATGCAGATGGCTATAGTGCCGCGCACACTAGGTATAAAAGGGCAGTGCGCTGGAAGAGCTGTCATTTCTACTCAGATGATCCATGTGAAAATGTCTTCACCGTGTTTATGGCTTCAGGACGGGAATTAACAGACTTTGAACGCGAAAAGGTAGCTGCAACTAGACGCATGTGACATTCCATTCCGGAAATCGTTACGTAATTCAGTATACCGAGATTCATATTGTAGAGAGTGTGCCGAGAACACCAAATTCAGGCATTACCTCACACTACGAACGACGCAGTAGCCGACGCCCTCACTTAACGACAGAGAGTGCAGAGTTTGCGTGGAGCTTCAGTGCTAACAGACAAGCAACCCTGCGTGAAATAACCACAGAAGTTATTGGGGGTCGTACGACGAACATACTGTGAAATTTGGTGTGACGGCGAGCGCCTTCACTAACAGCACGATATCGCCTGTAGCGCATCTCCTTAGCTCTTGATGGTGGTAAACTGTGGTATGTTCAGATGAGTCCCCATTTCAGTTGGTAAGAGCGAACGGCATGTTTGGAGTGTGGCGCGGACCCCACCAGACCACGCACCCAAGTTGTCAATAAGCCACGTTGAAACTTGATGGCAGCTCCATAATGGTGTGGGCTGTGTTTATAGAAATATAAACTTGGCCCTCTGGTCCAACTGAACGAATCACTGACTGGACATGGTTATGTTCAGCGACTTGGTGACCGTTTGCAGCTATTCAACTATGGAATTTCTATGGATAACGAAGTACCATGTCACTGGTCACAATTGTTCGCGATTGGTCTGAAGAAGATTCTGGACAATCAGAGCGAATGGTTTGGCCACCCAGATTGCCCGACATAAATCCCATCGAACATAGAGGAGATAGAGAAGATCCAAAGAAGAGCGGCGCGTTTCGTGACAGGGTTATTTGGTAACCGTGATAGCGTTACGGAGATGTTTAACAAACTCAAGTGGCAGACTCTGCAAGAGAGGCGCTCTGCATCGCGATGTAGCTTGCTCGCCAGGTTTCGAGAGGGTGCGTTTCTGGATGAGGTATCGAATATATTGCTTCCCCCTACTTATACCTCCCGAGGTGATCACGAATGTAAAATTAGAGAGATTAGAGCGCGCACAGAGGATTTCAGACAGTCGTTCTTCCCGCAAACCATACCCGACTGGAACAATAAAGGGAGGTAATGACAGTGGCACGTAACGTGCCCTCCGCCACACACCGTTGGGTGGCTTGCGGAGTATAAATGTAGATGTAGATGTAGATGTTATGGGGTTCGCTCGTGCACAAAATCCTGCACCATAATCGCAACTGTGAGCGGCTTTATAGGCTGCATGGCCCAATATTTCCGCAGGGAACCTCCTCCAACTACTTGTTGAGTCCATACCACGTCGAGTTGCTGCACTACACAGGGCTAAAGTAGGTCCGACTTGATATTAGGAGTTATCCCACGACTTTTGCACCTCACTGTAAAACATATACACTCCTGGAAATGGAAAAAAAAACACATTGACACCGGTGTGTCATACCCACCATACTTGCTCCGGATACTGCGAGAGGGCTGTACAAGCAATGATCACACGCACGGCACAGCGGACACACCAGGAACCGCGGTGTTGGCCGTCGAATGGCGCTAGCTGCGCAGCATTTGTGCACCGCCGCCGTCAGTGTCAGCCAGTTTGCCGTGGCATATGGAGCTCCATCGCAGTCTTTAACACTGGTAGCATGCCGCGGCAGCGTGGACGTGAACCGTATGTGCAGTTGACGGACTTTGAGCGAGGGCGTATAGTGGGCATGCGGGAGGCCGGGTGGACGTACCACCGAATTGCTCAACACGTGGGGCGTGGGGTCTCCACAGTACATCGATGTTGTCGCCAGTGGTCGGCGGAAGGTGCACGTGCCCGTCGACCTGGGACCGGACCGCAGCGACGCACGGATGCACGCCAAGATCGTAGGATCCTACGCAGTGCCGTAGGGGACCACACCGCCACTTCCCAGCAAATTAGGGACACTGTTGCTCCTGGGGTATCGGCGAGGACCATTCGCAACCGTCTCCATGAAGCTGGGCTACGTTCCCGCACACCGTTAGGCCGTCTTCCGCTCACGCCCCAACATCGTGCAGCCCGCCTCCAGTGGTGTCGCGACAGGCGTGAATGGAGGGACGAATGGAGACGTGTCGTCTTCAGCGATGAGAGTCGCTTCTGCCTTGGTGCCAATGATGGTCGTATGCGTGTTTGGCGCCGTGCAGGTGAGCGCCACAATCAGTACTGCATACGACCGAGGCACACAGGGCCAACACCCGGCATCATGGTGTGGGGAGCGATCTCCTACACTGGCCGTACACCACTGGTGATCGTCGAGGGGAAACTGAATAGTGCACGGTACATCCAAACCGTCATCGAACCCATCGTTCTACCATTCCTAGACCGGCAAGGGAACTTGCTGTTCCAACAGGACAATGCACGTCCGCATGTATCCCGTGCCACCCAACGTGCTCTAGAAGGTGTAAGTCAACTACCCTGGCCAGCAAGATCTCCGGATCTGTCCCCCATTGAGCATGTTTGGGACTGGATGAAGCGTCGTCTCACGCGGTCTGCACGTCCAGCACGAACGCTGGTCCAACTGAGGCGCCAGGTGGAAATGGCATGGCAAGCCGTTCCACAGGACTACATCCAGCATCTCTACGATCGTCTCCATGGGAGAATAGCAGCCTGCATTGCTGCGAAAGGTGGATATACACTGTACTAGTGCCGACATTGTGCATGCTCTGTTGCCTGTGTCTATGTGCCTGTGGTTCTGTCAGTGTGATCATGTGATGTATCTGACCCCAGAAATGTGTCAATAAAGTTTCCCCTTCCTGGGACAATGAATTCACGGTGTTCTTATTTCAATTTGCAGGAGTGTATTAACCTTACACTAGAGAAATGCCAAAACCGAAAGCATGAAATTCCTTTTGTTAGAGGGTTCATAATTAGGAACGTAATGCATTTACAGATTCCTGTTTCGCAAGTACCTGTGCAATACTTATATGTATCTGAGTGAACGATTCGACTATAGAGCAACCAATATGATTTATAATTAAATGTTTCCCTGAGTCATTTAAGTCTCTTTTTATTATCTATGATAATGATCGAAGCAGGCGAAATGAATTAAAATGTGTGCTGCAACCGGGACTCGAACCCATGTCTTTTTTTATTTTTAAATATTTTTTAATTTTTTTTTATGTTTTAAAAAATTACAAGCACGGGGTCTTTTTGATTGTTAGGCAGAGATGCTAACCATTATAGCACCACAGGACGATGGTTAACGTTGCTACAGGAACTACCCAAGCTGAGTGCCCTCCCCAACGCACTCTTCAATTCATTTTTCCCTTATATATTGTCACTGCTGCCAGGGCTATCCGATATTGGCAAGCACCCCAACATTTCGTTTGCTTCGATCATTATCATAGATAATAAAAAGATCTATAAGATCACTAATGGTACAAGGACGACCCATTACGTCCAATGCTGGGGAGCTTGCCAATATCGGAGAGCCCTGGCAGTGGTGACAATATATAAGGGAAAAATTAATTGAAGTTTGTGTTTGGGAGGGCACTCATCTTAGGTATTTCGTGCACAAATGTTGACTATCGTGGTGTAGTAGTATAATGGTTAGCATGTCTGCCTAACAAGTAAGAAGACCACGATCGAGTTCCGGCTGCCGCAAAAATTTTGATTCACTTCGTCTGTTTCCATTATTACACTCCTGGAAATTGAAATAAGAACACCGTGAATTGATTGTCCCAGGAAGGGGAAACTTTATTGACACGTTCCTGGGGTCAGATACATCACATGATCACACTGACAGAACCACAAGCACATAGACACAGGCAACAGAGCATGCACAATGTCGGCACTAGTACAGTGTATATCCACCTTTCGCAGCAATGCAGGCTGCTATTCTCCCATGGAGACGATCGTAGAGATGCTGGATGTAGTCCTGTGGAACGGCTTGCCATGCCATTTCCACCTGGCGCCTCAGTTGGACCAGCGTTCGTGCTGGACGTGCAGACCGCGTGAGACGACGCTTCATCCAGTCCCAAACATGCTCAATGGGGGACAGATCCGGAGATCTTGCTGGCCAGGGTAGTTGACTTACACCTTCTAGAGCACGTTGGGTGGCACGGGATACATGCGGACGTGCATTGTCCTGTTGGAACAGCAAGTTCCCTTGCCGGTCTAGGAATGGTAGAACGATGGGTTCGATGACGGTTTGGATGTACCGTGCACTATTCAGTGTCCCCTCGACGATCACCAGTGGTGTACGGCCAGTGTAGGAGATCGCTCCCCACACCATGATGCCGGGTGTTGGCCCTGTGTGCCTCGGTCGTATGCAGTCCTGATTGTGGCGCTCACCTGCACAGCCCCAAACACGCATACGACCATCATTGGCACCAAGGCAGAAGCGACTCTCATCGCTGAAGACGACACGTCTCCATTCACGCCTGTCGCGACACCACTGGAGGCGGGCTGCACGATGTTGGGGCGTGAGCGGAAGACGGCCTAACGGTGTGCGGGACCGTAGCCCAGCTTCATGGAGACGGTTGCGAATGATCCTCGCCGATACCCCAGGAGCAACAGTGTCCCTAATTTGCTGGGAAGTGGCGGTGCGGTCCCCTACGGCACTGCGTAGGATCCTACGGTCTTGGCGTGCATCCGTGCGTCGCTGCGGTCCGGTCCCAGGTCGACGGGCACGTGCACCTTCCGCCGACCACTGGCGACAACATCGATGTACTGTGGAGACCCCACGCCCCACGTGTTGAGCAATTCGGCGGTACGTCCACCCGGCCTCCCGCATGCCCACTATACGCCCTCGCTCAAAGTCCGTCAACTGCACATACGGTTCACGTCCACGCTGTCGCGGCATGCTACCAGTGTTAAAGACTGCGATGGAGCTCCGTATGCCACGGCAAACTGGCTGACACCGACGGCGGCGGTGCACAAATGCTGCGCAGCTAGCGCCATTCGACGGCCAACACCGCGGTTCCTGGTGTGTCCGCTGTGCCGTGCGTGTGATCATTGCTTGTACAACCCTCTCGCAGTGTCCGGAGCAAGTATGGTGGGTCTGACACACCGGTGTCAATGTGTTCTTTTTTCCATTTCCAGGAGTGTATCATAGACAAATGATTTAGTTTGGGATATTTCTTCTGAAGGGTCAGAAATTTATTCTGCATAAAAGTAACAAACCAGCAATTAAACGATAGTTGAGCTTGCGAAGGCAAATTTTTATAGATAGGTTATTGGAATTTTGTTTATCGCGTCTCCGTTTCAGTTAGGAACGGGAGTCTTAATTGTTCATGCTAAAGAGAACTCAGCTTCCGCGAACAAGAAATTAAGGAAGCCTGCTTTCCGTCATGGACGCTCGTAATACTGAGGAACCTTGAAGACGGCGCAGCAATACGACGGCGAGTGGTTTACTCGTTCTTCTGTTTTGCGGCCTCATTCGCCCGTTATTGCTGGCGCCCCAATTAATCGTTTCCGCTTTAATTGCTTTGTCTTCACAGACAGCGCTCGTGATGTATACAGCTTCCCGGCAGAGTAAACTCCTTTGTCTACACAGGAATTTTATACGGCTTCTCTGGCGGTTAGAAGGCGTCATCTGTTATTGGAGCTCCCCCTTGTCAGAAAACTAAGTTCTCAATTTCATTCGAGGTGGTTAAATGTGTGTTAATTAAGGAGAGGGGTGAGGGTGGGGGGAATGGAGGCAAAATTGCTGGAATTATGTTATGCGCGCAGCAAGGCTTCGACCCAGTTATTGCAGACTTCGTTATTTGGTTGTTAACTTACCGTGAACAACGTAGTATGGAAGTACTTGGAACTATTCTGGAAAGCCCTCTTAAGTAAACGACTGAATACAAGCTAAGAAAGCAAAAAATGGTATACTGTTAGTTATTTATTTTAAACTGTTGGAAATACACTCCGTGAGACTCGACACGTCTTCGTACCGAGGTCATCTTCGGAAAATAAACATACAGGCAACTCCCATTGTATTTGTGTTTCACTTTCTGTTGAGGGGGAGCCAGGGAAGAAATATTCTGTAATATCACACTTCACAAACTAGCAATAGGAATTAGATAATATAGAAAAGCACTGCTTCAAGTACTAGTTGATGAACTTCGAATTTTTCAGCGTTTCCTGGCAGCGGTTTTCACTGCATCGAGCTATTTGTGTAATTACTGAGTGTCTCATACTTACAGATACTTTTATGAACGGAAGTGATTACTGAAATCTCACCGTCGGTCCAAGTACATAGGTTTACGTCTAGGTAGTGGCCCTCATATACAGCCTTAAGTTTTGAGGCTCGTCTAAAAGGTAACAAAAACACAAGATAGGCCTAAAGCTGTTACACAGTAAAATAAAAACAAATGTTTTCGTCAGAATTTTTCAGTTTTACCCTACGCAGAAGCTGCTTGTTAGAGTTCTATAGCAAGTGTGCTCATATAGGATCGCTGGCTATTTACTTCCTTTACTTGACACTCTCCTGCATCACGCAGTGGCTGTTAGTAATGTACAAAGCTACTTGTACTTCGACATTTAAGCAGTTCGTGTTAGAAATAAGCCGCTTAATCTCATTACGACTGCGTGTGGCTTGTATACCAGTTGGCGTAATATCTTCAGTGACTGACCGCAACGGCGACTGACCATAAGTCTTTACTTAGATCTTGCAGTCATAACACACATGTCGAAAAATATTAATTTTCCCAAGCAAGATCAGTTAACATGTGGCTTATAAGGCGTTTGTTCGCCCGATTTTTGAGTACTGTTCATCTGTCTGGGATCCCTATCAGCTAGGACTGGTAGAAGAGGTAGAGAAGATCCAACGAAGTGCGACGCGTTTCGTCACAGGATCGTTTAGCTGGCGGGAGAGCGTTACGGAGATACTAAGCTAATTCCACTGGCAGACGTTACAAGAGAAGTGTTGTGCATCACGGAGAGATTTACTACTGAAATTTCGGGACACCACTTTTCAGGAGGAGTCGAACAACGTATTACTTCCCCCAACATACATTCCACATACTGACCACGAGGAAAAATTCGAGAAATTAGAGCCGGTGCAGAATCTTACCTACGATCATTCTTCCTACGCACTACTCGCAAGTGGAACAGGGATGGAGGGTGTAACCTCCCCCTCACTTATCGACCTTAATGACAGTGAAAAATTAAACCACGTTTACCCAATGGAAATTTGGGAAAAGCAATCGTCACCGAAGTTAATCTGTCGGTAAACAGGGAGGAAAGGGTTACATCTAAATGAAAGGAAAAATGGAAATGAAACTGGTGGAAATTAATTTTGAAAAGGGGTAAAGTTAATAAAGGAAGTAAATGTGCGGCCGTTACGTTAACAATTAACTAGCGGTAATTAGATATTTGAGATTTGGGGGAAATTGCGGTCGCCAGTCCTATGGAAAATTACTGTAGTAACTGAAAAAGAAAGGTTATTACACATGTAATTAGCACTAGAAGCGTGGCAACTGAAGGTTGACACGTGTAGTGTGAAAACTGAAAGTTTGTCAGAAGTAATAAATTTCGCTACACTCTGACTTAATTTAGCAAAAGAATTAATAAAACAGGAAAATCGAAAGTTAATTTAGTGACTGAAATTAATAGTGAGCTTAGTTTCTGAAGCACATCGAAATTCAGTAAAATAGGGTTAGTCTTGGGCTACCCCAACAATCATTTCAAAAGCTACTTGAATCTACGCAATTTAGAAATAAGAGATTTAACTTTGAACTTGAATTAAATGATTCTGAACGATTAACAGTAGTAAAATTTAGTACGTACCAAGCTGAGCTGCAGTCACAGGTAAGCTAAAATATGGTAACAAAACTCGCACTCTTAATTTGTGCTTGAGTAATCTAAATATTGTAGCCAGCCATGAATACTTTAACTGAACTTTGAAATTAAAGCAGTGAAATGGAATGATATTACTTTAATGCTGGCTTTTGAATTTCAATGACACTCGGGATCATTTCGGAAAAGGAAGGGACCCTGCTTGGTAATGCAATTGGGACAAGGAGCAACAAAGGTTCATGCTAAGTTTCTGTAATTTTGATGCAACAGTTTGAAAAGCTGAGGTCTGCCATACAGTTCTAAAACTTTACGTGCTTTTAGTCTTCCTTGTTGGTTGATTGAAGGTTTGAAGTCGTCGATCGAGAAGGTGGCGACAGTCACTCATTGTCGGCCGTCGCTGTTGCAGAAGCTGGATGTTGGCGCGCCTTTTTCTCGACACGGTCACCAGGCGAAACGGGCTCTTGATGTGCGCCGGCTAATGCTTCCCGTCCAAGACACCGTGTCAGAAACTAACATAGCAAGTCGAGCGCAATTACATGCTGCCAAACCCCGAAAGCATGGCAACTCGCGGGAGCGTCACACGACACACCTGCTCCTCTCGCTACTCCAGCCAGACTCCCTCTGCTCTGCCCGCGCTCCACGCGGCCGAGTTCACACTACCAAAGATCCTAAACACTTTGGTTCTCAAACGACCTATCGATGTATTGGTTCGATAGCATAGTTTTCCCTAGGCAAGACCCAGCGTAAAAATACAAATAATATTTACAAAACAAACCGATTATACATACAAATAGTAAAACAATTACAATATATAATGACACAGAAATGTCATATCTTCAGGTAACAAAATAAGGAAAAGGAATTGCAGTGCAATAGATGGAAATAGGATGATATGCATATACGGCGTTACAAGGGATCAAAATGTCCGAAGTCCCGGATTCGAAACGCGCCACCATTCAAATTTCGATTAATAATCAGCACTGGCGGCGTAAACTTCCAGCATAAGAACTCACCCTCATTTTGCCAACAGCCTTCTCAAAGAGGGTGGAGGAGCGGACGGAGGTTCATGGCACTCTCCTGTCCATGGGGTAAGAAACAGCCCCTAAACGTGGAAAAATCAGTGGTGATCAACGGCATGAGGATGTACAAGGCAATGGAAACCACTGCATTAAAGACACGTGACATGTATCCACAATTAATGTGGCCTGTAATTGAAAGCTGGCATGATGATCTCTCCACTGGCAAAAGATTCCGGAATAGTCCCCCATACGGATCTCCAGGAGCGGACTGCCAAAGGGGAGGTGGCCATGAGAGAATGACTGAATAATCAACGAAAGGATAACATTCTGCGAGTCTGGGTCTGGAATGTCAGAGGTTTGAATGAGGAAATTAAGTTGCAAAATCTGCAAAGGGAAATGCAGAGGCTCAATCTAGATACTGTAGGATCCAATGGAGTGAAATGAAAAAATGACAAGGATGAGTATAGGTTAACATAAAAACAGCATAAAATGTTATAACGAGAGTAGGGTTCGTTATGAATAGGAACATAAGGCAGAGAGTATGTTACTGTGAACGGTTCAGTGATAGGGTTATTCTTACCAAAATTGACAGCAAAAAAACACCGACAATGATAGTTCACATGTATATGCCGACGTCGCAAGCTGAAGATGAAGAGATAGAGAAAGTATATGAGGATATTGAAAGGGTAATACAGTGCGTAAAGGATGATGAAAGTCTAATAGTTATGGGATGCTGGTATGAAGTTGTAGAGTAAGGGGCAGAAGAAGCGGTTACAGGAGATTATGTGCTTGTGACAAAGAATGAGAGAGGAGATAGGCTAATTGAGTTAGTAATAAATTTCAACTAATAGTAGCGAATACTTTGTTCAAGAATCACAAGAGGAGGAGGTGTACTTGGCAATGGCCAGGTGATACGGAAAATTTCAGTTACATTAAATCATTGCCAGACAGAGATTCCGAAATCAGATGCTGGATTGTAAGGCGCACCCAAGAGCAGAAATAGACTCAGGTCGCAATATAGAAGTGATGAAGAGTAAACTGAGGTTTGAGACATTAGTCAGGAATAATAAATACGCAAAGAAGGGGAGTATGGAAGTACTAAGGAATGACGGCATATACATGAAAGACGCTAAGGCTACATATACAGCAATAAGGACTAGCCAGTTGACAGTACAGCAGAAGAAGAATGGCCATCATTAAAGAGAACAATCACAGGTGCTGGAAAGAAAAACGTAGGTACAAAGAAGGGAACTGGTAAGAAACCATGGTCAACAGAAAAAGTACTTCTGTTGATTGATGAAAGAAGGAAGTACAAAAATGCTTAGGAAGACTACAAGAGCTGAAAAGTGCGAGAATTACCACACAATCAGCTTAACTGCTACTGCATCCAAGTGCATGAAAAATTATGTACAGAAGAATGGAAAAGAAAATTGGGGATGTGTTAGATGACGATCAGTTTGGCCATAGGAAAGTCGAAGTCACCAGTGCGGGAATTCTGACGTTGCCGTTGATAATGGAGGCAAGACTAAAGAGAAATCAAGAGACGTTCATAGGATTTTTTGACCTCGAAAAAGCATTCGGCAATATAAAATGGTGCAACATGTTCGAAATTCAGCGAAAAATAGTGATAAGATAGTGAGGGAAACTGGTAATATGCGATATTTACTAGAGCCAAGAGAGAATAATAAGAGTGGACGAACAAGAACAAAGTGCTCGGATTCAAAAGGTGTCAAATGGGGATGTACGATTTCGCTCATACTGTTCAATCTGTACATCGAAGAAGCAATGATGGAAATTAAAGAAAGGTTCCAGAGTGGAATTAAATGGTTCAAATGGTTCTGAGCACTATGCGACTTAACTTATGAGGTCATTAATCGCCTAGTACTTAGAACTAATTAAACCTAACTAACCTAAGGACATCACACACATCTATGGCCGAGGTAGGATTCGAACCTGCGAGTGGAATTAAAGTTCAAGGTAAAATGATATCAGTGATTTGATACGCTGATGACATTTCTATCCTCAGTGAAAGTGATGAAGAAATACTTGATCTGCTAAATTGGATGAAGAGTGTAATGAGTAAAGAATATGGACTGTGAGTAAATAGGTAATAAGAAGTAATAAGTAATAAGAAGTAATAAGTAGTAACAAGTAATAAGAAGTAACACAAATGAGAATGTGAGAAACTTAACATCAGGTCTGATGTCACAAAGTAGATGAAGTTAAGGAATTCTGCTACCAAGACAGCAAAATAATGACGGACGGAGCAAGGAGTACAACAAATGCAGACGAGCGTTGGCAAAAAAGGGCATTCGTGGTCAAGAGAAGTCTACTAGTATCAAACTTACTTAACTTTGTGTTTTGCCTTACAGCAGGTCTTGTCATGGGGGAGGCCTCGTCAGAGAGGTCCACCACATGTGCGTCTAGGGAAGTGATTCCAGTGGTCGTTTCCCGTTGCCTTCCACTGCTGATGATGGAATGATAATGAGGACAACACAACACCCAGTCGGAGAAAATCTCAGACCCAGCCAGGAATCGAACCCAGGCCTCTTGGCGTGGCAGACAGCTGAGCTGACCACTCAGTTAACGGGCCGGACAGTATCAAACGAAAGCCTTCATTTGAAGTTAAAATTTCTGAGAATGTAAGTCTGGTGCGCAGCATTGTATGGGAGTGAAACATGGACTGTGGGAAAACCGGAACAGAAGAAAATCGAAGCATTCGATATGTGGTGCTACAGACGAATGTTACAAATTAGGTGGACTGAGATGGTTGGAAATGAAGAGGGTCTGAGTAGAATCGGAGGGGAAAGGAATATATGGAAAACATTGACAAGGAGATTGGACAGGACGACAGGACATCTGTTAAGTCATCAGTGAGTGACTGCCATGGTACTAAAGGGTGCTGCAGAAGGTAGGAACTGCATTCAATATCCAGTTACTGTTGCATCCATTTTCTATTTTATATTAATTTATGACGGAGCGCTTACATGTACAGCTACTATTACTCAGTAAGGTGATGTCACAGAAGGTTGAAACGGAACATTGAATTGAATGACTTGACAACCAAGACAGTTTTTATTCTGAAATTATTTGAAATCGATTGCTGTAGCACCCTGGCACATTGCCACATTGTAAGGGATTTTTTTTTTAATAGAGCAGTTGGTGTTTGGTGAAGTGTTACAGGAAAAATGGTTCAAATGGCTCTGAGCACTATGGGACTTAACTTCAGAGGTCATCAGTCCCCTAGAACTTACAACTACTTAAACCTAACTAACCTAAGGTCATCAGACACATCCACGCCCGAGACAGGATTCGAACCTGCGACCGTAGCGGTCGCGCGGTTCCAGACTGTAGCGCCAAAACCGCTCGGCCACCCCTGCCGGCGGTGTTAGAGGAAATTTACAAGTTGTCTGTTTCTTTCCATATCATTCCTCTGGGTTCTTATGAGTCAAATGCATTCAGTTCTAGAACTAGTTCCTGCAGTCCGATTTCAAGGGCTTTTTGTCAGAAAAGCAGACGACGAAGACGAGAGACAATGCAATGTGTAATGCAACAGATATTTTCCTGAAAGTAAGTTGGTTTGATTCAGGATTCCAATACACATACACATAATCATCGTTCAATACGATGGCCTTACGCAACCTTAGTGTGTGGGCATGTATGCCCACATGGTACCACTCCAATGGTAGACGTCGAAAGCAACGTCTTGCAACATCAATCATCTCCCCATCATCCATGACTACTTCCCACGGAGTACATCCTTCATTGGGCTAAACCGTGGAAGTACGAAGGTTTGGAAGAGTTGTAGGATGGATGAGCAAAAACGGTCCAATGAAGTTTGGTGGGTTCCTCTCAGATGAGTAGACTTGTGTCAAGCCTTGTAGTATCATGAGGAAGGAGAAGTTCGTTTGTATTTCTGTCGTGACGAATACGCTGAAATCGTTTGTTCAATTTCCTGATGGTAGCGCAGCTGTGTACGGCCGGCTGGCACGTGGGAGGCTGGACAGTTTCGCGCGACCTTTATGTGATGATAACAAACGTCTCACCGACTCACCGTGCTTTTGTTCACTGATAGTTCTCCGGAGACATTCTACAAGTGCCTCTGAATTTCTGCGATAGTCTGGTGTTCGTCAAAAAGAAACTCAATTACAGCTCTGTGCCTGAAACGTACCTACGTTACACATGTGGTTTAGAAGGATAGGTATAGAATCGCCAACTACTGGAGCTTCATGAAACTACACGGGTTGAAATGGGAGTAGTCCGCGATGTCCCGCAACAAATTCCACATTTTTTTCACCGTTAATTGGCCGAGAAAAAATTTTTTTTTTTTCGTTTAATTACTGAACGCTACTCGTATGTGACACCACGTAGCAAAAATCTTACAAGACTCACCTGTAGAAAACTAAATGATTTCACAATTTTGGTAAACATTTTTGGAAAACAGTGTTCAATTAATTGTTATATTTTGACTAAAGTTCAGTCTTGATCACTCATGTATGTTTTAATGATATAGGTAACCGGTTTCGGTTCTTTCTACAGAACCATCATCAGACCTGTGGATAAATTTTAAGAAATACTAGATACCAATCTTTAAATAAAATGAAAGTGTCTAATGATGTCAAAATTTACCAAGATAAGATAAAATTAATTATACCCATGGCTCCCTTAGGATGGTAGGCGGAGCTCTCCTCGCTGCTACGCAGTCAACTGATGGTTATGAGTGCTGAGCACGAGCTTAAATATGCAGAGGCTCCGCCTACTTCCTGTCACACTACTTCACAACTGCCAATCAGCGTTCATAATATGACGCCATCGTCAAAGTATAAAAGTAGTAAATACACTAATAACATAAAATTGATTCATTTAAATGTTTGATTTAAAGATAGTTAATATGTCTACAGCTTATTTATATTTTGGATAAAAACAGTGAACTACGATGTGTAATAGTTGTGCCCTCTATGGGAAACCTTATACTATTACAGTGCCGGTTACATCAAAGATGCGAAAGTCCTTGGCGTTGTGGTATATATCGATTATACCGAGTCGCCTGCATCACAATTGCATCTTTGTTGGATATAAAATATATAAATAAGCTGTAGACATACTAACTATCTTTTAATCAGACATTTAAATGAATCAATTTAATGTTATTAGTGTATTTCCTACTTTTATACTTTGACGATGGCGTCATATTATGAACGCTGATTGGCAGTTGTGAAGTAGTGTGACAGGAAGTAGGCGGAGCCTCTGCATATTTAAGCTCGTGCTCAGCACTCATAACCATCAGTTGACTGCGTAGCCGCGAGGAGAGCTCCGCCTACCATCCTAAGGGAGCCATGGGTATAGTTAATTTTATCTTATCTTGGTAAATTTTGACATCATTAGACACTTTCATTTTATTTAAAGATTGGTATCTAGTATTTCTTAAAATTTATCCACAGGTCTGATGATGGTTCTGTAGAAAGAACCGAAACCGGTTACCTATATCATTAAAACATAAATGAGTGATCAAGACTGAACTTTAGTCAAAATACTAAATGATTTCGCCGCAAGTACTCATACAAATTTAGATACATGTTTGATTATCACACATTTATAAAATCACACTGTAAAGCTATTGAAACTGAAATGAATATTACAGTACACAATATCCTGTACCACAGCTAAGGAAAATTTATTCGAACGTAAATCATTTATACCGCGGCAAATCCTACGAAGTGTGGACTGAGCAACCAGTCACGTTTGGCTGTAACAAGAAGTGTTCTATGATTCTGAGTGGTCTACTATTTTCTAGAGCCACTTACTGTCAGTACGAGATCTAAAAGGAGTCCTACCATTGAAGATGAGTTCGGCGTCACAGATTGCGTCACTAGCGAATTTTAGAAAGTCTTGAACATTACCCGTCTAATTATGGTGTAGTTCTTAATGGTTCCCCGTGGTTCACGTAGACACAGTACCTTCAAACATATTTCTAGAGCGTTTCAATTACGTACGGTCTGTACAAAGGAAGCCGTGTCCCAGCGACCCGAATTTTTTTCGTATATATGTGTTGCTAAATTGTAGAAACTTTGTGTACCAAGAAAATACTGCAGAAATGGACCAAGACTGCACCTCTCCGTCTCTCCCCCATCCACCCCCTCCAAACACACGGACACAGTCAGCGTGCACCCACACTTTATAGTGAACGAAACACTGTTGTGTTGTCGTGATATTCGGTTGGTTCATAAGTTCGTGACGATTTTCCATAAGTTTAATGAACACAAGAAATACACACAACAGAGACTTTAGTCATCAATAATATGTTCTCCTTCACAGTTTACAACAGTCTGCGAACGCTGGGTTAGATTTTCGATTCAGCGACTGTAGAAATCACGTGTTCATTGAAGGTTGTTCGATAGAGAGTGGGAAAGGATAAAATCTGACGGCAGTGAATCATGTGAATAATATGGATGCGGAATGACTCCCAACCCAACACTGCGTCCGCAGGTCGTCTCAGTGGTTAACAATAACTGTCAGCAGTGACGGTTACATGTCGGGGAAGCAGTTCGTAGTAAACCACACCGACGCTGTTGCACCACTTGCATAACATTACCTTCTATGGATGCGTGCAGGTCTTTGTAGGGAGAGTTTATGCTTTGTTTGGGTTCAACCCTTCCTTTCGTATCTTTGCCTTTGAGGAAGGCACTGGCAAACCACTTCCACTAGGACCTTGCGTAATACGGCAGTGCGGGTCTTCCTCATCGTCCTCTACAGTCCTCGGAGTATGGGACCTCATCTTCATCATTTCCTTATGTTAGTATAAAGACATCATTTCTCGTCACCAGTAACGGTACAGGACAGGAGTCGTCGGTGTCTTCCACGAGCCAAATGACCACGAGCAAGCAGATATTGGCATTGGGCTGCCTCATGATTTGCGTGAATTTCGCTTAGAGCGTGCGATACACATTTAACTGGATTTTGGAACCTTCCCCATTTCATGCAAATATCGCACGTTGGTGGAATGATCACAGTTCAATACGTTTGCCAGTTCTCGCATACACTGAGGTGGAACATTGTGTGTTAGTATGTTTAAACAATCGATAAGGTCTTCCTGAACATGGAGAGTCACTAATCCGAAAACGATCAGTCTTACGCCAGAAACCATTTTCTTGCTGTGCTGTGCCCAATGGCATTATCCCCACATATGATGCAAATGTCTTTAGCTGGCTTTGCTGCTGTCACTCCTCTGTTTATCTCAAATAGAAGAATATGTAGGAAATGTACCAATTTCTTCATTTGGCACTCCATTTTCTGGCGTCCACAGCATGGCTCACCATCACCAAATATAAAAATGATAGTCTGCAAACTCAAATATCAACAGTGAACTACAAATGAAAAATGACAATCTGTAAATAAACCAATAGTAACTGGAGTGTCAACACGCAAAACCAAAACGCTACGAACTAATGCACCAACCCAATACTTACAGGTAACTTTTGGCTTCCTGCTCTCTAGACATCAAATGCAGCGTTTATGAGCTTAACGTCCTTCTATTGGCACGTATTTTACTTTACTTGACACCATCGTAATCCTAAATTGTTGTTGTTGTGGTCTTCAGTCCTGAGACTGGTTTGATGCAGCTCTCCATGCTACTCTATCCAGTGCAAGCTTCTTCATCTCCCAGTACCTACTGCAACCTACATCCTTCTGAATCTGCTTAGTGTATTCATCTCTTGGTCTCCCCATACGACTCTTACCCTCCACGCTGCCCTCCAATACTAAACTGGTGATCCCTTGATGCCTCAGAACATGTCCTACCAACCGATCCCTTCTTCTGGTCAAGTTGTGCCACAAACTTCTCTTCTCCCCAATCCTATTCAATACTTCCTCATTAGTTATGTGATCTACCCATCTAATCTTCAGCATTCTTCTGTAGCACCACATTTCGAAAGCTTCTATTCTCTTCTTGTCCAAACTATTTACCGTCCATGTTTCACTTCCATACATGGCTACACTCCATACAAATACTTTCAGAAATAACTTCCTGACACTTAAATCTATACTCGATGTTAACAAATTTCTCTTCTTCAGAAACGCTTTCCTTGCCATTGCCAGTCTACATTTTATATCCTCTCTACTTCGACCTCCATCAGTTATTTTGCTACCTAAATAGCAAAACTCCTTTACTACTTTAAGTGTCTCATTTCCTAATGTAATTCCCTCAGCATCACCCGAATTAATTCGACTACATTCCATTATCCTTGTTTTGCTTTTGTTGATGTTCATGTTATATCCTCCTTTCAAGACACTGTCTATTCCATTCAACTGTTCTTCCAAATCCTTTGCTGTCTCTGACAGAATTACAATGTCATCGGCGAACCTCAAAGTTTTTATTTCTTCTCCATGGATTTTAATACCCACTCCGATTTTTTCTTTTGTTTCCTTTACTGCTTGCTCAATATACAGGTTGAATAACATTGGGGAGAGGCTACAACCCTGTCTTACTCCCTTCCCAACCACTGCTTCCCTTTCATGTCCCTCATCTCTTATAACTGCCATCTGGTTTCTGTACAAATTGTAAATAGCCTTTCGCTCCCTGTATTTTACCCCTGCCACCTTTAGAATTTGAAAGAGAGTATTCCAGTAAACATTGTCAAAAGCTTTCTCTAAGTCTACAAATGCTAGAAACGTAGGTTTGTCTTTCCTTAATCTTTCTTCTAAGATAAATCGTAAGGTCAGTATTGCCTCACGCGTTCCAGTATGTCTACGGAATCCAAACTGATCTTCCCCGAGGTCGACTTCTACTAGTTTTTCCATTCGTCTGTAAAGAATTCGTGTTAGTATTTTGCAACTGTGGCTTATTAAACTGATTGTTCGGTAATTCTCACATTTGTCAACACCTGCTTTCTTTGGGATTGGAATTATTATATTCTTCTTGAAGTCTGAGGGTATTTCGCTTGTTTCATACATCTTGCTCACCAGATGGTAGAGTTTTGTCAGGCTGGTTTATGACCAGTAAAAAAGTATTACAGACCTAATCTTAAATTAGGTCTGTAATACTTTTTTACTGGTCATAAACCAGCTCTTTGGATTCTTACTCAGTGGTGAGTTTTTCACGCCGCGCCTGTTGAAGGGAGAGGGTGAACACACCGCAAGGGCAAGTGCACGTTGTTTACCGCAAGTCCCGAAGCTGGTGGACTCCCCAGGGAGGGGATCGAAGCAGGCCCGCTGCGATTGGCTGTTACTGCTCGCTAGGTAGTTCCAGCCGTTAGCCAAGTTCGGCGCAGCGATGCGGGAACAAATTTCCCAACTCCTGCGACCGGGATAAGAAGAGCACCGGCACCCCTTTGAGCCCTCTCATCCCACCCACCCCCACCCCCTCTCTCTCGCAGGTATCTGCGCACAGCTCGGGCTGCTACGGCAGCGGTGACCGAACTACCGTTACGTCTTAAGACTCTCATTGGTGAGACCGTGAAACCAAATAAATGGCCTCGATCCTCCATCACATGAACATTGTTTAACAGCCTTCGTAGGAACTGGGCGCAACAACGAAGTAGCGTGAAGTCCTCTTTCTCACCGAATGTCCTTTCCCTATATCTTATTGTTCCGCTTCTTCTCTTCCATGCTTTCACAACAGCTCGGCCTCTTCTTCTCCGACATGTAAGATGTATCTCAGAGAGAAATGACCGACTGCAAAGTGTAGCCGCGTAATTGACCTGACTTCGGGGAGAAAGACGTTCTACAAGCATCATCATGTGCCCCATACCAAGCAGAAGGTACTCTGTGATGATTAGTACCAAAGAGCAACCAAACTGACCGTTGTTACTTGCTACGTTTCGCTACATGTCCCAGAAACACTGATGGAGAAAGGAAACCACCTAGTATAAACTTTACTAGCTCGTTACTTGTTCGAGTTTTACATTTTGCATTCTGTAATTTACTGTCAGGGGGAAGTCTCTAGTTACAGGTGATTTTTATATCCTAACTGAATGTTATGTATTGAAGATTATTTGCAATAACAGTGCCTTGGGACTGTACAGCCGTTTACCTTTATAAGACTTTAATATTATTGGGTATTTCAGTTTTGTAAAATGTCAGTCTGTTATATAAATGAACTACATATTTCTGTAGTACCCTGTCTGACCCACTTATATTTTACTGCAGGAACGTTCTAATCCTTGTGGTACCACCTCACAAACAATGTTTTGCTTGAATTATGGGATTATTGTTTTTATTACTTACGTATTCTTGCACATGAGTATGGTTTGTGTATTCGTTATTTTTGACGTATTTGGTTCCACTGTTACGTGGACTTCACTTTTGTTTTATGTTTGTGTACACTGTACCATTCACTGCCGTTGTTCTCCTTGTTTTAAGTCCATCAAATATATTCTTTTAAGATATTCAATCCTTCGGTTTGTTAATGATATAAAAGTTCATGATTATTTTGGCTATGTATTACAAATGCATTATCTTCGATGGCACTCTGCAAAAGTGGAACTTTGCCGATGTTACGTCCGCTTCTGTGGTGCATTCTTTATTTGACTTGAAGCATTGTGAGATATGTTGGTTAGTATTTCAAGGATTGGCTGAGATTGTTGTTTGGGTGGTTTTACTGTGACAAAGTTGATGTTGTATCAGTTTAACTCTTACTTGGAGACTATGCACATTGCTGAAATTACATCTCCATTGTTCCATGCTGTAATTAAGTTGCAAAGTTGTAAAAAAGTTATAAGTGGAAATTTTCGTACCAATTCCCTACAGATGGTCAACTAAGTCATGTACCACTTGCTTCATTTCGCTTCATTCAGCCAATTTTCTTGTATACAGTTGTGCATTTATTAGATAATTGATCTCAAAATCAACGGTAGCGCCTACTTCTCTCCTGTACTGTTCAGATCTTAAAGAAGTTTACGCCTTTACAGGAAACAGTCCACTGAAAGTACACAGTTGCTAATCAACAGTACTATAAGGCCCGGGGATATAAGTCGAAGTCGGGGATATAAGTCAGTGAACGTTTGAGACACAGCCCATATGGTCAGCATTCGATGCAGAAGCTGCTTTTCTTCTTCTGTTGTAAGTTTATTATCCAAAAGGAGGAGCATCAGAATATCATGAAAGCTAAAAAGTTTCATTGTGACTCGAAAAATGCCTAAGCAGTACACTTCTGGTTGAAAATTTTTCAAAGGTTTCGTAGGTGCCTTGTGTAAACTAGCTGTTATTAGTAAACTAAACAATACATGCAGTTCTATAGAGTCAACTTCAGTCCAGCGTTCAATATATGGGTGTAGAACTACACTGTCTTCCGTATGATTATTGGCGTGCATTAGTGTTACATTCGGTATGTGATTGTCGTCAAAAGTATGAGACAAAGTGCCCTTATCTTCATTTGTAGTCTGAGGTGACGTTGAATACGTGCATTTACACTAAGTTTACTCGTGGAAGCCTGCTTGCACACATCAGGTTCGACTATGTCATATGTTATCTCTCCACTTCTATGTCCTACAGTATGTGCACGACTTTCCTGAAAACCATTATCATCTTCTCCTCATCCATTAACATCCACCTCATCTCCGACCTGTATATCTTCCTGTCAAATCTGCACCACCATCAACCTCATCCCCATTTCCAAATATTGATTCATTATCGCTATCACTCATGTATATCTGCGAAAATCTGCGCGAGCCTGTTGTCCCTTTTACAGCGTGTATTACGAGCAGCATTGAGTACAACATAATACCACGCCTTACTCCAACAAAGTAACTCAAACAAACAAACTCCTAACTGTGAATTTGTTTCAGTCACGCATATGTATGTATTTTCTAGTAACTGGTTACAGCAATGGAAATATATTTGTTGGTTGAGAAGGCGCAGAGTTGCCAAGGTTTTATTTTACTAATGAAGTTGAAAGATAACGTTGAAAATCACGTTTCATACACCTTGGACTTTTACCGACTCCATTGGAGAAACTGGGTCAGAAAAGAACACCACACTCACTCTAAAGCTGATTCTTTGTAGTGAAAAGAGCCTTGGCGTATGAACAGACGCCAAGCAAGAAATAAAACAGCTAAAAAGAATGTAAGTACCTATTCTTGTAATCATGGCTGCTGTAATCATGCAAAGTTGGAGTACCCACAGCTTGTAGATGAAGTAGAAAGGGTGCCATTTGTTACCGACAAGAGCAGAATTAATATCCTGTCTCATATTGATGTTAACAGGCATGAGTGCTGTTTTGGCCCATTGGAAATGAAAATGCCGTGCGGCTAGGGTCTTTCGTCCGGTAGACCGCTCGTCTGGTGTAAGTCTTTCGAGATGAGGCCACGTCGGCGACTTGCTTGTCGATGGGGATGAAATGATGATGATAAGGACAGCACAACACATTGAACAGAGAAAACCTCCGACCCAGCTGGAATCGAACACTGGCCGTTAGGTATGATATTCCGTCGCGCTGACCACTCAGCTACCAGGGGCGGCCAATTGAACACGTGATGTGTAATGTATAGATGTGTACAGTGAGATATTCGATTACAAATGCCCTTTGCATGTAGCAACCCTTGCAGCGTTTTTCGAAAATCGGTTGAGATGGAGGCTCATTAACTGACAGTTGGTTTTGAATCAAGTTATCATTACTATTTATTTATCATATGACCACAGGAGATATAGCAGATGAGTATTTACAGGAAATACATACATTTCTGTGCAGACACACACAATTTCAACCTCGTAATGGATTCATAGCTCAGCATGTGCGCCTAAAATATAGACAGAAGCTTCTGTAGATAAACTGTGAACACCTATGGTGCCTCTCAATGCTCATGATCTCCTGATTGCTGCTCTCAGCCGCAGTTACATTCGGGTGGAGACTTCCATTCCCCCAATCCTTCCCCCTCCAGTAGGAAGTTCGTGTCCTCCCTCATGGCATGGGCGTGTGTTGTCATTAGCGTAAGTTAGTTTAAGTTAGACTAAGTAGTGTGTAAGCTTGGACCGCTGACCTCAGCAGTTTGGTCCCATAAGACCTTACCATAAATTTCCAATTTCCAATTTACTGGCATCCGCACTGGTGCATCAGTGCTCCACATCTGCCGCGATCAGTTCTGATCCGATTCAGTATGCACCAGTCTTCGCGATAGATGAAGGCCTACTGGTCGCTCTCAGGGAGTTTCGATTAATAGGTCATGCTTCAGGGAACATTGCTCCTGCCAGTGATCCTTCCAAGCTCCTTGCATGTAGAAGTTACTGACCTGCAGGATGATTGTTGTGTGCCATGGCGGTTTTCTAGGCTTCAGTTGGTGGGCTTTCAATGACGAAACCTTTGAATCAGTTGGTAATTCTGGGTTGGTGTTTGTTCTCGTTCGCAAGTTCACGTCTTAAACGACCTCACGATCAATGTCTCTTGAGGAAAGGGACCTGAAGAGCTCCTTCTTTCTTCTTCTTCTGGCGGTTTATCTATGGCTGGCTCTGCGTCTCCGCTTCTTCTGTCTTTACTATGTCCAATCTTCACGTTCCTCGCTCCCTTTGACTCATCCACATCATTTTGCAAGTTGTGTCGTGGGCGACAACATTCTTCCACTGCAATGGTATCCGTCGTAGTATCTTATTTGGTATCCTGTCTTGGTTCATCCTATTCACATAGACTACCCAGATCAATTGTTTTTGTTAGATTTCGTCACACAACCCTACAAATTTTTTATCTTATCCTGTCCACCCTAGTCCAGCTTGAGCTTCGTCTTTAATTCATATCAGTGGCAACCAGTTATTATTATTAGACTTAGTTGTTACAGTTTCTAACACACAATTCAGCAAAACCCGACGTTTTAATTTCACGGCATGGGCTTATGGTTAATGAAACTGAACACTTCAATTTTCTAGGTGTTCAGACTAATAGTAAACCGTCAAGGAAAGCTCACATTCACGATCTTGTTCAAAGACGTAATGCTGCCATTTTTACTATACGAACGGTATCTCAAGTAAGTGATCGTTCGACACGAAAATTAGTCTACTTTGTTTCTTTTATTCGCTTATGTCGTATGGTATAATATTTTCGGGTAAGTCTTCCCATTTTAAAAGAAAATTTTTGGCTCAGAAACGGGTGGTTTGGGCAATAAGTGGTGTAAGTTCGCGAAACTCTCGTCGACTTCTGTTCACTAGTCTGGGTATTTTGACATTGGCCTCCCAATACATGTATTCTTTACTGTCATTTCTTGTTAACAATATCAGCTTATTCCCACGAATAAGACGCTTTCACTCAGTTAATACTCGGCAGAAGTCAAACCTGCATTTGGATCGGACTTTCTTAGCTCTGGTGCAGAAAGGTGTACAGTATACTGCTGCATCCATTTTTAATAAACTACCACAAGAATACAAAAATCTTACCAATAATCCACGCACTTTCAAATAGAAATTGAAGAGTTTCCTGATGGGTGACTCCTTCTGTTCTGTCGAGGAGCTCCTTGACAAATGATGCTGATGGCTGTTGTATTGTTGATGGCGTGTATTTAAACTTACGGCTTAACTACTTTGGAGTTCATAAACATTTTATTTGTTATTACTTTTACGTTGTAATTTCATGTACTGACACGTTTCATGACCTTGGAGAATTGCTCCACGATTTTGGTCATACGAAACTTGACGTGTAAATAAATAAATTATCTCTAACTTTTCTCTAGCGTCCAAGGCTTCTGCTCCATAGCCAGCTTATAACACTCCCGTCTGCTACTGCTATACCATAACCTCAAAACTGGAGGCAATTTGTAAAACAGAATAATTTTGTTGGATTAATAATGGTATAAAGCAACAGAGCAGTGTTACCCTCTGAGAGGAATTTTGTTATGTTGACTGTGTTGTTCCTAACGGAGGTGGCTTATCGGAAATGAAAGTCAGAATTACGTAAATATTTGAATAGTAACAAACAAAATTTTGCCTAGCTATACTGTTTATAGAATAAGGGAAACGGTCGCCAGCCTAATTAAGCAAGAGAAAGATTAACGTTCACGTTTATGAAAGTAGGTATAAGTAACTATAATGGACAAACACAACCTAGACTTAGCCACACGCGAGTGCAATGAACTATGACACACATATGTTTTAAGATTGAAGCTAACAACTGGTGCAGCACAAACTATTTGCTAAATTATAAGAGATACCGAAACACCATATTACTTTCAGGCTTACATAAAGTGAATGGTCTGTATAACATTACTATTAACATGCACTTCTAATACACAAGATACACAAACACTTAGCAAACATGAACATATAGTTTTCTACTATTGCAGTTTCCCACTTTTAATACAGCGAAACGCAATGTTGACAAAATTGCAAGAAACTGACTCACCTTTTAGAATTTACTACAGACAATAATGTGATCATTTGCCTTATAAGCCTCAGTCTTAAGAACTTTTAATATTGAAGTTAGCAACAGCACTTTAAATAGCAGTTTTAATAGGAAAATTATTTTGAGCAAATAACATTTACTTTAACTCACTCTATTGCCACATTAACTTTAACTTTCTTTTTACTAAGTTCAAGAGGCATTAATTAGCAAAACTCTAGGCTTTAATGTTCTTTTAGTAAGGACACTCGGATATCACTTTAGCTCAAAAGGAGAGGAACCTGAGAGGTGCTATGATGAGGAGAAAAATCAAGGTAGGTACATAAATTCAGATACAAATTACCTTATATTTGAGCACAATAACACATCCATTAAGCTGATCCTTCACTGTACATCATTATAGTATTACGTTACAGTGATTGCGCAACGCGGTGGCAACTGAATGTTGGTAGGTGGATTCGCAGACAGAATTGCTGGACTCTGTCATTTCTTGGTGTCGACGACAGATACAAATTCCAGAATAGTTCCAGCTATTTATCCATCCATCCGAGGCATTGGAAAGCGGCAGGAAAAGCCTCTCTCGGAACCAGCACGATATGCAACATTTACATGCACAGTTTGGTAGCTCGTCTCCGACTCGTAGCTCGTCCCCGACTCGTAGCTCGTCTCCGACTGACTATCAGTTCCACCTTTTCTACCTATGCCAACCACAATTTGCGCGCGCTACACAGTTCCGTTCCCGACGGGAACCACTACACCATTTACATACACTATAACTAATAACCCTAAGTGAGGATCAGCAGTTTACATAACAGCAACCAAATACATTAAATAAAACAGAACATTTGCACATATTGACATTTCTAAAAAAAAAAATTATTCAAAAAAATGGTTCAAATGGCTCTGAGCACTATGGGACTCAACTGCTGAGGTCATCAGTCCCCTAGAACGTAGAACTACTTAAACCTAACTAACCTAAGGACATCACACACATCCATGCCCGAGGCAGGATTCGAACCTGCGACCGTAGCGGTCTCGCGGTTCCAGACTGCAGCGCCAGAACCGCGCGGCCACTTCGGCCGGCCTAAAAATTATTCACACAGAATTACAATTATATACAGTAAGTTTGGTTCCTTCCAAATGGGACACAGAATTTTAAATTACAGATACACTACTTTGCATAGAATCAAATCACGACATCAAAGTTTTAACAAAGAAAAGAGTATACAATTTTGTGTTATCTATTCAATCAAAGACATTTACAGGAGCTTAACGATGTAATATTAAATGAAAAAAAAGCAAAATAAATCAGTAGAGTATTAGAGCTATAGTGTTACAAGCTACACCATTGACTATTGTCTTATACATTCTCTTCGTCGTTGTTCTTATCTTTGTGTCCACAGAACAGATTTCATTGCCTTCTCTTACAGCTCGTCCGTTGTTACTCCTGTTGGTAATTTCATAATTGCTTGTCCCCTATTTGTTAAATAATACCCCAAAATATTATTCCCGTTCGTAATCTACAATTGCTTCTTGACCTACCTCTAAATTATTTACATTTTCCGTTCCAACAGCCAAGTTCTTCACGTTCATCTTCATGCCAGCTTTATTGTATACCTCTTCAATCTTTCTTATCACATAGTTCAGATTATCTTTATCTTTTGCTAGTACAATCTAGTCATTTGAAAAAATACAGGTTAAATATGCCGCTGCCCTCTACTTTACCTCCGAGTGTGCAACATTGCTCTTAGACACAGCAGCACCCTAAAGTTTGTAGTACTGGACCTCCGACATCAATTTAATCAGTGGTCATTGACAAGTCCGTGTCGGTAAGCATCTTTTTACGACCAACGTTCCTTTTCCGTATTATAAGGTGGTTAATGGTTCATCATTACTGATAGACACAACTGCGGAGGTTAATGTAATAATAAACAGGACAGCTTCATTCGCTTTGTGTTGTCATGGGCAACGTCGAAACACGACAGCTATTCGGTCATCTCCCATGTTTCTGCGCTGATTTCGTACAACGCCAGTGGTACAAGTCACGTGACCTTCTCGCACCAGTTCGTTCACTCTACAAATCTACAATCAAAACGGGCAATTCGCTTTATTGCAGCGGCAACTAATGTTTTTTTCTGGTTAACTTAGTACCCGACGACGATATTACTGCACTTCCCCTCCCGTGTCCGTTATCCGAAACACGCGCGTGGCGTTGCAGTAACCAAAACAGTATCCAAGTTTTTGACTATCGTATACACTGTGGAAGTCCGGACAGCTTCACGAACAAGCTGTCTGGTTGTTAGAAAAATAGAACACATGATGGGCTTTAGCAGCGCAAATAAACACATGAGCCCACCGTAGCCCCCTCACTTCCAACTGCAATAATATCGAGGTCGACAAATAACAAAATTAAAAGTTTTGTGATTATCAGGACCGGTGAAGCTTGACAGAATTTCATGTTCTTTAATGGACTATAGTAGTCTTTGTCAGTCTACCGTCGCACATTAACTTATTGTTAGTGCGCAAAGATCTCCACGACAGCAGGTGACTGGCAGCCACACGTACATGGTGAGGGATATATCGGCACTGCCGTCGGGTGGCAGCAGAGCCCTTGATGTCCGCGGTTCGATTTCCGATGCCCTGGCTGGCTGCTGACCGGAACACGTTCCGTGCCGCCGTGTATCGCCAGTGGGGCGTCCGGCGGGGCTGCGCGTCTTCCATCACGACGTCACAGAGCTTCCTGAGATCGATGCCTGCCCGATATACACTCATCACGGTCTGAGCATGCTGTTATTCTCACCTCACACGTGCGCAGACGAGATAGCTGCCCTTCGTAAAGTTCACCCACGACCACAGACGAAACAGTATAAACAGCACCTCATATGTTTATTTTATCGCCAACACCACTGAATGAAATTCAAATAATAATGAAGACACATACCCAATTCTCGGTCATTGCGTGATACGCAATGAAGTATATATCAAAAAAGAAATAATTTGTCGTTATATTATGCAAACTGACAGTTTTAGAATATTTTCTTCCGCCCTTGTACCGTGAATTTCAAAGAAAATTAAAGCGATTATTGCTAAAATTTGTATTCAAAATTTAGTAGACAGCCTGTAGGCTTCTGGTTCAAATTTAACTTTATCTAGAGTTTTTCTAACGTACTTAGCTTGTTCCTTGGAAGTATTTTAAATCTAAAGTGAACTTTATAACAAAACAAAACCTTTTTCGCAAGACCTGTGAATGTCCACAACACACAATGTGCGGTCTGTCTGTCCACCATCTTATGAACAGAAATAGTAACCTAGAAATACATTGCAAGTTCAGTCTCTTCCGAAAAGGTGAGACTGTAAATTCGAGAGTGATAGTTGCTACACTCGACTGTGCTGTCATCTACATGCCAGTACCACCCTTCAATCTTCCAGGGTGACAGAGTTCAGTGCTTGCTTTTCGAACTGTGCCATTAAGAGCTTAGCGATTCCTCACAGTTATTCATAGTTCTGTGGAAGCGAATAGCCCTACTGATTTTTCCCACAAGCCATCGATATCTAGAACAACGATAGAAACTTTTTCAAGAAAGGCGAGACACTAATCGCAATCGAATTTTAAATTCGCGTACATTTGATTAGTAATCACAACGTTCTCCGTCCTAGCTGCGTATCAAGCCACCGCTTAAATTTTGAATAAAACTAATCAGCTTTGGGAGCCGAAGAATTTCGGCAATAAAAGTCACCCTTATTCTGCCAACGGCCTTGTCAAAGACAGCAGAATTTCAGGGCACTCTCTTGTACTTGCTGTGGGAAACTGCCCCGAAAGGGGGGAAGAACCAGCAATCATCAACGGAATGACGATGGAGAGGGCAAAGTAAACCACTGCATTTAAAACACATAACGTGTATCCACACGACTTGTGGCCTGTAATTGAATAAGTATCATGATGATCTATCCATTGGCAAAAGATTGTAAAACCAAAGAATGTCAAAAGTTTTAACATGGTACAGAAGCTAAAAATTTAAAAACGGGAAATGCAAAGTCTCAGTCTAGATATAGCACGGCTTAGTGAAGTGAAGTGGGAAGAAGACAAGGATTTCTGGTCAGATGACTACAGGGTAAATTCAAAAGGAACAGGAAAGTGTATAGCGGGAGTAGGATTCGTTATGAAAAGGAGGGTATGGTAGAGAGTGAGTTACTTTGAACAGTTCAGTGATAGAGTTTTCTCTCATCAGAATCGACAGTGAACCAACACCAACAACAATAGCTCAGCTAGAAATGCTGACGTTGCAAGCTGAAGATGAAGAGGTAGAGAAAGTATATGAGGGTATTGTGTGGATCGGTCAGTATGTAGAGGGAGACGAAAATCTAATAGTCATGGGGACTGGATTGTGGATGTAGGGGAAGGAGTAGAAGAAATGGTTACGGAGAACATGAGCTTGGTAGTAGGAATGAGATAGAAGAAAGAATTATTGGGTTCTGTAATCAAATTCAGCTCGTAACAGCGAAGACTCTGTTCGAGAATGACAAGAGTTTGAGAGATACAGGAAAATTTCGGTGTAATTAAAACATGGTCAGGGAGAGATTCCGAAATCAGACACTGGTTTGTAAATCAAAATTTAGTAGTGATGAAGAATAGGCTAAAGTTTAAGAGACTAATCAGGAAGAATCTATACGCAAAGAAGTCGGGTACGGAAGTATTAAGGAATGGCGAGATACGTTGGAGGTTCTCTAAGGCTATAGATACTGTGGTAAAAGATATATCAGTAGGAAGTTCAGTAGAAGAGAAATGGACGTCTCTAAAAGGACCAACCACAGTAACTGCAAAAGGAAACTACAGGTATAAAGAAGGTAGCTGCTAAGAAACAGAACAAACACTTGAGTTGATCGATGACAGAAAGAAATACAAGGATCCCCATGGAAATTCAGGAGTACAGAATAAAAGTCGCTGAAGAATGAAATAAGTTAAGGCGAAATTCCTGCTGGAAAAATGTGATGATATCAAAAAGAAATGATTGTTGGAAGCAGTGATGCTGTGTATAGAAAAGTCAAAATAACCTTCTGTGAAATTAAAAGCAAAGGTGATAACATTAAGAATGCAATGGGAATTCCACTGTTAAATGCAGAGGATAGAGCGGATAGACGGGAAGAGTACTTTGAAGGACTCTATGAGGGGAAGACTTATCTGATGGTGTGGCAGAAGAGTTAACAGAAGTCGACAGGGAAGAGATAGGGGATCCGGTATTAGAATCAGAATTAAAAAGATCTTTGGAAGATTTAAGAGGAAATAAGTCAGAAGTGATTTCATAAGAATTTCTGAAATCATTGGAGGAATTGAAAACAAAACGACTATTTACGTTGGTGTGTAGAATGTGTGAGTTAAGCGATATACCATGTGACTTTCAAACAAATATCATCCTCACAATTTCGAAGAGTGCTAGAGCTTACATGTACGAGAATTACGGCGCAATAAACTTAACAACTCATGTATCCAATTTGATGACAAGGATACTATATAGAGAAGAATGGAAAGGAAAACTGGGGGTGAGTTAGATGACGGTCAGTTTGGCTCCTGGAAACTTTAAGGCACCAAAGCGGCAGTTCTCACGTTGCTGTCGATAATGGAAGCAAGACTAAAGAAAAATCAAGGCTCACTCAAAGGATTTGTCGACCTGGTAACAGGGTGCGACATAGTCAAAAGGTGCAAGATGTTGGAAATTCTGAGGAAAATAGGGATTATCAACAGAGAGAGACGGGTAATATAAAACATGTAGAAGAGCCAAGATTGAATAATGAGAGTGGAAGATCAAGAACCAAGTTCTCGGATTAATAAGGTGTAAGACAGGGATGTAGTCTTTCGCCCATGCTGTTCAATCTGTATGTCGTAGAAGGAATAATGGAAATAAAATAAACGGTCATGAGCGGAATTAATTTCATTGAGAAAGGATATCAGTTTTAAGATTCGCTGTGGCGTTGCTGTGCTCAGTGAAAGTGAAGAAGAATTGCACGATTTTCTGAAAGAAATGAACGGTGTACTGAGTACAGAATATGGACTGAGAGTAAATCAGAGGAAGACGAAAGTGATTCGAAGTAGCAGAAGTGAGAACAGTGAGGAGCTTAACATCAGGAGTGGTGGTCATGAAGTAGATGAAGACAAGGAATTCTGCTATCTAGACATGAAAATAAGCAATGACGTTCGGAGCAAAGAGGACATCAGAAGCAGACTTGTATTGGCAAAAATGTCATTCCTGGCCAAGAGAAGTCTACTACTATCAGATATAGGCTGAAGACATTTCTGAGACTGTACGTTTGGAGCATAGCATTGCATTGTAGAGAAACATGGACGGTTAAAACCTGGAACGGAAGAGATCGAATCATTTTCGATGTGGCGCTACAGACGAATGCTGAAACTTAAGTGGTCTGATAAGGTAAGTTATCAGAAGATTCAGCACAGTATCGGAGAGAGGAGGTATATAGGGGAAACAGTGAGAAGAAGAAGGCGCAGGACGTCAGAACTTCTGTTAAGACATCAGTGAATAACTTCCATGTTCCTAGAGGGAGCTGTGGAGGGTAGGAACTGTAGACTGAGATTGGAACACATCTAGCAACTAATTGAGGACATAGGCTGCAAGTGATACACTGAGATGAAGTAGTTGGAACAGGAGGGCTATTTGTGGGGGGGGGGGGCATCAAATCAGTCAGAAGACTAATAGTTTCGGCAATTCAGTATGTAATCTCCATGCCCCTTATGCAGCTCTCACAAGTTGTCGATATTGGCAGACTGGAGCCATCAGTTTCTGGATGTCTTGAACTCTCATGTGGTTCCTTCGAACACTTGACTGCACATTTCTGTAGTAATACAAAGCTGCACTTGAAGTGGTGTAATGTGCGATAACATTGGGCAGTTAATAATTACACATGAGTGTTTTGGAGTGATGCAGCACGCTATATCCTTTGGGATTACTGCTAGACGGTTTGCGTTCGGCGAATGGCTGAGGAACGACATCTGCCGTCATGTGTAGAGCCACGATCGAAATACGGAGGAGTTTTAGAAAAATGGGTTACACTTGCCGAGTTGCTCCTGACAAGCCATACACGTTTGTAGTCGATGCTAAGTGACGCCCGAGGTGGTATAAAGAGTGACGCCACTGGACAGTGGATGACTTGAATGATTAATCACGCTAAACCACGCGGCAATTCGATGGAAGTGATTGGTTTCCTCGAAAGCCTGGAGAACTTTACCTGCCATTATGTGTAGTACCTACGGTGAAGAGGTTGCGTCAGCGAATGCAGGTGTTTTCCATTGGTAGGGTGTGACCCCTGATTGCGATTATGGAGGCTCTAAAAGTGGAAGTATATGAACTCATTTCAGAGCATCGTGTACTGTGTAACGCAGCGGAACTGTCCAAAGATGATGACTGTTGTATACGCACAACAATGGACACTGTCATAAAGCAGCATGTGTGTGGCAGTGGTTAGCGGACAATGACCTTCCTGAAACAAACTGGCCTGTGCAGTCTCGACGTCCACCCAGCGGAATGAATTAGCATTTTAACGTTGACTTCGCCCCAGGCCTCAGCGTCCATAATTTCTACGTTCTCTGGTTAGGCTCTTGAGTAAGAATAGCCCTCATTCCTCCATAGACGTACAGTCACTTCACCGAAAATTTCCCAAGCAGAGTCTAAACTGTCGTAAAGGCGAACGATAGACACACACTGTATTAATGCCCACTAAAGGTCCCCAGATAGTTGGATCAGATAATGTACAAAAAGGCTTCATGGACACTTTCACCTCTCACGATCCTTATTTAAGGCATCTTTTAGTCGCAGAACATGCATTACTTCAGTGCCTATAGCATTTAAGATTAAGGTATGACTTTGTGGGGGATGCACTTTCAGTTACATGTATTTGTGCCCTTATGGTTTTATTGTCCATGTTTTCTGTGCTCAACATTTGTGATTTCAACCCCAATATCTACGCACCTTTTCTCAAAGTAGGTTTATTACAAACTCGCTAACTTCTCACACACTGTGCAAAATCGTCCAACGAGATACCAGTTTGTTGATAGCGTTACTGTAGATTGTTTGTTGACGGAGGCACAACCTCACCTCTGATTCCACTGCTTCATCACTATCAAAACGAAGTCCTCAAAGGTGCTCTATAAGTTATGGAAACAGAAGAAAATATAATGGGACCAAGACGGGACTGTATGGAAGATGATCTGTGACAGTGAACACAGGGCGTCGGATGCCACAACACTCATCTGTGGTCTGGCATTGTCATACTGAAGAAGAAGGTGCTCTGTGTGTGGACGAAGCCTTCGAATTCTAAACTGGATTACAGAGCGCTCACGCATCGACATGGTTAATTTACACAGCGCCACGTTACACGCTACAGTTCCGAAAGCTGTAGCAGCAGAGGTCTGCAAATGTGTAGACATGAATAATAAAGTTGTAGAAAAACAAGTTCGGAGGCATTTCTTCTCAGCACGCCCTCGTACCTGAATGAGGAATGATACGTTCAGAATAGCGAAACTGCAACCTGGTGCCGACGGAGAAGTCGACTGTGGCTGAGCACACGCTGCGTAGTGTAATAGATACTATCGAAGACTGTGCTGCCAACACAGATTTACTAAACACTGCCTTCCGAAATACTTTCACAAAAGAAGACGAAGTAAATATTCCAGAATTCGAATCGAGAACAGCTGCCAACATGAGTAACGTAGAAGTAAATATTCTTGGAGTAGTGAAGCAACCCACATCACTTAATAAAAGGAAGTCTTCTGGTCCAGACTGTATGCCAATTAGGTTCCTTTCGGAGAATGCTGATGCATTAGCTCCATACTTAACAATCATATACAACCGTTTGCTCGACGAAAGATCCGTGCCAAAAGACTGGAAAGTTGCATAGGTCACAACAATATTCAAGAAAGGCCGTAGGACTAATCTATTGAATTAAAGGCCCATATCGTTAACGTCGATATGCAGCAGGATTCTAGAACATGTATTGTGTTCGAACATTATGAATTACCTATAACGAAACGATTGACACATAGTCAACATGGGTTTAGAAAACATCGTTCCTGTGAAACACAACTAGCTCTTTCTTCACATGAAGTGCTGAGTGCTATTGACAAGGGATTTCATATCGACTCCGTATTCCTGGATATCCGGAAGGCTTTTGACACTGTACCACACAAGCGGCTCGTAGTAAAATTGCGTGCTTATGGAATATCGTCTCAGTTATGTGACTGGATTTGCGATTTCCTGTCAGTGAGGTCACAGATCGTAGTAACTGACGGAAAGTCATCGAGTAAAACAGAAATGATTTCAGGTGTTCCCCAAGGCAGTGTTATAGGCCCTTTGCTGTTCCTTATCTATATAAACGATTTGGGAGACAATCTGAGGAGCCGTCTTCGGTTGTTTACAGATGACGCTGTCGTTTATCGACTAATAAAGTCATCATAAGATCAAAACAAACTGCAAAACGATTTATAAAAAATATCTGAAAGGTGCGAAAAGTGACAGTTGACCCTAAATAACGAAAACTGTGAGGTCATCTACATGAGTGCTAAAAGGAACTCGTTAAACTTCGGTTACACGATAAATCAGTCTAATCTAAAAGCAGTAAATTCAACAAAATACCTAAGTATTACACTTACGAATAGCTTAAATTGGAAAGAACACATAAAGAATGTTGTGGGGAACGCTAACCTAAGACTGCGTTTTATTGGCAGGACACTTATAAAATGTAACAGACCTACTAAGGAGACTGCCGACACTACGCTTGTACGTTCTCTTTTAGAATACTGCTGCGTGGTGTGGGATCTTTACCAGGTAGGACTGACGGAGTACATCGAAAAAGTTCAAAGAAAGGCAGCACGTTTTGTATTATCGCGAAATATGGGAGAGATTGTCACACAAATGATACAGGATTTGGGCTGGAAATCATTAAAAGAAAGGCGTATTTCGTTACGACGGAATCTTCTCACGAAATTCCAATCACCAACATTCTCCTCCGAATGCGAAAATATTTTGTTGACACATCCCTACATAGGGCGGAACAGTCACCATGATGAAATAAGGGAAATCAGAGCTCGTACGGAAAGATATAAGTGTTCATTATTTCCGCGCGCTATACGAGATTGGAATAATAGAAAATCGTGAAGGTTGTTCGATGAACACTCTGCCAGGCACTTAAATGTGATTTGCAGAGTATCAATGTAGATGTAGATGTAAAAAGATTGTATAAAATTCACCGAAAATAAAATTCTGTCTATGGAAGCAGTTACCATACCCCTTATGCTGAAACAGGCAGAATATTGCATATTTCGCCTTAACATCAGAGAAAGTCGGATTCATTTCTTAACCGAACTTGTAGTGGCACATATACTACGTTTCTATGCAAAATCAGGAAAAAAGGTAGTTGCGCCTGTGGCTGTGTGGGGGACTCATTAGCGATATCTACCGACGGTTTACGTTAAAGAAAATCAAAGCGAGCTCCAACTAATAACGTAGTTTTCAAAAATCAACGACACCCGTGTATATAATTATCTTGTAGAAATTTGTTGTACAAGGTTATAAGTCCATGCTTCATATGGTGATTGAGGTGTTTTTAACATGACCAATAACGAACAAAGACTTCGAATAGCGATTGTGTATTAAACAATAACTTCATGTCGAAGCACTGAACTATCTCGCTGCCTGAGTGATTCAGTGTTGCCATCTTCACACTAAGCAAAAATGATACAGTGTCATGTTAGAAACATAAGCACATCTTTTGTCTGCTAGCTACACTTGTCGATCTGGTGTCAAGTCTGTCAGCACAACTGCCCGAACGCCAAGTGCAAGCACCTCAGCCCTCAGCAGAACCCCCCCCCCCCTCAGCCCCCCTACCCGTCAACACACACCGCCAACCTTCCCAGCAATGTTGACTGTCAATTACACAGATAGGTCCATACATCCACATCCACATGACGTTCGAAGACCCCCATAGACCATCAATTCTAATCACACACCAGTCGTATTAATGAAATATTAACTGAACTCGGGTGAAATGTGGTGAAAAGAGATGAAAACATACAAAAACAAAAACTTGAAAATAGTGAAAATTCGAAGGCTACTCCGTTGTGAAAACCCGATGAAGCTTTGCACTGACATGTTGGGCAGTGTAGCGAGGACGCCTCTCCAGCGCGCGTCACGTCGGTCTTTTCAGTTCTCCATCTACATCTACATCTACATGATTACTATGCAATTCACATTTAAGTGCTTGGCAGAGGGTTCATCGAACCACAATCATACTATCTCTCTACCATTCCACTCCCGAACAGCGCGCGGGAAAAACGAACACCTAAACCTTTCTGTTCGAGCCCTGATTTCTCTTATTTTATTTTGATGATCATTCCTACCCATGTAGGTTGGGCTCAACAAAATATTTTCGCATTCGGAAGAGATATTTGGTGACTGAAATTTCGTAAATAGATCTCTCCGCGACGAAAAACGTCTTTGCTTTAGTGACTTCCATCCCAACTCGCGTATCATATCTGCCACACTCTCTCCCCTATTACGTGATAATACAAAACGAGCTGCCCTTTTTTGCACCCTTTCGATGTCCTCCGTCAATACCACCTGGTTAGGACCCCACACCGCGCAGCAGTATTGTAACAGAGGACGAACGAGTGTAGTGTAAGCTGTCTCTTTAGTGGACTTGTTGCATCTTCTAAGTGTCCTGTCAATGAGACGCAACCTTTGGCTCGCCTTCCCCACAATATTATCTATGTGGTCTTTCCAACTGAAGTTATTCGTAATTTTAACACCCAGGTACTCAGTTGAATTGACAGTCTTGAGAATTGTACTATTTGTCGAGTAGTCGATTTCCAACGGATTTCTTTTGGAACTCAATTGGATCACCTCACACTTTTCGTTATTTTGCGTCAATAGCCACCTCCCACACCATAGAGCAATCTTTTCTAAATCGCTTTGCAACCGATACTGGTCTTCGGATGACCTTACTAGACGGTAAATTACAGCATCATCTGCGAACAACCTAAGAGAACTGCTCAAATTGTCACCCAGGTCATTTATACACATCAGGAACAGCAGAGGTCCCAGGACGCTTCCCTGGGGAACTCCTGATATCACTTCAATTTTACTCAATGATTTGCCATCTATTACTACGAACTGCGACCTTCCTGACAGGAAATCACGAATCCACCCCCATAGGCCCGCAGCTTGATTAGAGGTCGCTTGTGAGAAATAGTGTCAAAAGCTTTCGGGAAATCTAGAAATACGGAATCAACTTGAGATCCCCTGTCGTTAGTGGCCATTACTTCGTGCGTACAGTGAGTACATAAAGATTCCTAGAAATCAGCGTTTAAAACCAAGAATCAGGGCCTGGTGAGAAATTTCACCTGATGCCATGTAGCCTATTTTACATAAATGTCATGCGTTTCCTCCTCGACGCCATTTCACATGTTCACATGTGTGTGAAATCTTATGGAACTTAACTGCTAAGGTCATCAGTCCCTAAGCTTACACACTACTTAACCTAAATTATCCTAAGGACAAACACACACCCTTGCCCGAGGGAGGACTCGAACCTCCGCCGGGAACAGCCATGACTGCAGTGCCTTAGACCGCTCGGCTAATACCGCACGGCGACGCCAATTCTCTGCCCGACTCTGCAGGGGCATTGAAGATGCTTCTGCAGCGTTTCCGATAGGAAGTGTTTGCTCACACACGATACAGCTAATAATTGGCTCCCCCTGAGTTTCATCTCTCCTATGATGAACCACTGGCTACGAACGCAATGTTTTGTCACTGACAACGAGCTGTAGACCAGCGTATAGAAATGGCGGAAAGCACAGGTGGCTATCTTGTATGAAAAAGGTATTGAAAAGTTGATAGAACTCTACGACAGATGTCAGAGATGGAGCAGTGACTGTAGCAAATAAAACATTTTTGAATTTCACAGTGGTTTCCATGTCGTGACTTATCGCATCTTACTTTCCGAACCACCCCGTGAATATAAGACAGAATGATAACTGTTACATTCTTCGGCATTCGCCAGACGACATCCCTTTGTATTGTTCTGTATCACCGGTTGTGTAATCATCAGGCGTGCGCATTCAACAAGGCTGATAGTGATCACTGCCTCAAGAGGGCACTGCAGCCGATGGAACTACATTACCACGCGTTCCATTATACGGTAATCAATTCCCAGAGGACATCACTTGAAACGGAGGGCCAATGAGCAAGCAGAATCTCCTCGTGGCTTGCGGCAGACAATTAAGCTGGTCGAGTGTAGTGATCCGCTTATTAACATAAACAGCGCCGATGGTCATCTACGGTCAATTTATGATGAGACCACAGCGAGTTCACGGAAGTCCATGGCTGGAGCCCGCGCTACTTTGCCAGCGAGCTACATTGTGCGTCAGTCATCAATGAGTATTCCCACTACTCTTAAAGTGGACCACCAGGAAGCAGTCTCGAAATAGAACTTGGTCGACGCAGACTGGTAACAGGAACTGTCAGACTTATATCGCATTGTCAAGTTTCGCACTTAGTTCTTGGAAGTTACCTCTTCTAGAATGTTATTTTGTTCCGTTATACCGGAGTCCTGATTCCCTTTTAAGTTTTATAATAAGTACAGTTAAGGTGCTTGTATTATTTATTTGCGGAGTTGTCTTTGTCATCCACAATGGCACAGTCATATTGAGGTGACATATTACTGGAAAGATAATTACAACATTGTCGAGGTCTATATGAAATGATTTCCTTTGATCAGACAATTGCAAAATTGAAACTGGGTTTCGTTTAGGCAAAGAGCTACGAAAGTTATTAAAAGCTCTTTCTTAAAGTTTTAATTAATTGATACTAATTAAAATTGTGTCTTTTAAGTAAAATTAGTCATCGAAATCAAAGTGTTTTTAACTTCTGCTTCGACTGAAATAAATCGTTCGTTTTAAATGGCTCTTCTAGTAATATTTCAAAATTAAAATGGGCAGTGCTCTCACAATAGGCCTTGCAAATTTGGTTAATGAAAGCTGTCTCCCACAAAATCTGTTATGTCATTGTAAATGAGAGGTGGTGCTGATTTCCAGCAGTTGTTACTGAAGCTTGGGATTATTTATGAAAGACAAGTGAATACGAAAACGTGAACCAAAATTATAAAGCCCATAAAATAATGGACAAATATAATATTAAATGATTCTGTGTAGTTGCCAAAAGTGTATTTTACGCTGTGTGCAAACCAACTCTTATTACGTACAGTTTAGGTTATTACGAGCATAGCAGTTCCCTGGTTACCTGACATGGTCAAACAGTACAGGAGACGTTATATAATTTTTGTTGTAGAGTTCTTTCGGAAACACAGTTGTTGGCCAAGATCGCTATGTAAACTCAGTTATTGGATTAATAGCTTCGGGAATGTGTGTTGCCCTCTTAAGAGCCATAAAACTAGTTTGCATCTGAAACAGTCGAACTGGAGTAAATCGATTACTGGTAATCGATCTCGGATTTCTGAGAAGAGTGGTCAGTTGGAGAGAACAGTATCACACAAGCATGCATGGTGAGACTGTGTGGCTACACATATGCAGCCGGTGTGGCCAACAGGCCTTAGCGACGTTGGAGTACGAGGCAGTACTGAGGAATGACTCGACCTGGTGCACCCCAAAGTTTCTACGGCTGTAGTATTCAGAAAGCCTTTTTATCGCTGCGATGCTGACAGTAACAACTTACCTAACAGATTTTGGGACCTGTCATAAAGTCATGTCTTGTTTCCAGTTACATACACACGATGGAATCACCTGAATTAGTACAAATATGCCCCTGTTGAGTAGTATCCTCGGTCTTCTTCTTATTAAGTTACCAAGTCATTTGCACGCAGCTTCAGTAACTAATTTTGTAACAAATGAAAAAATCTTCATGATACTATTCACTGCAACAATGAAATTTATTTTCCACTGATTGTTATAGTAAATCTTGAAGTTTTAGATAATACTAACGTATCAACCAAATAAAAGGTGCACTATTAATCATTAAAAACTTGCCTTAACGGGCACTGTAGGAGAGCTGCTCTCAGTATCAATGGCAAAACGCTAGGCAATAATAAGTTAAAATTCAGTGTGGTATAATTAGAAGAGGTATTCTGGGATAAAGAAGTAAGACACTTCAGGCGAGAATATTTATTTCCATCTGCTGAAGCGTCAGCCAGAGTTAAAATATGGAAATTCGAACGAAGGAATTTTATATGAACGAGCGGATGATTAGAGCCAAATGCTGTAATACGTATGAGGCCAGAATTAGCTTCGATCTTGAAGAACTATTTGTTATAACGCATGAAGAAGATGCTGAAAATTGCTTCCAAAGACGATTAGTATGAAATATGTACGATATATGGCGCTGTAATTTGCTGTATATTGTGAATTGTGATTTGCAATGTGTCAGCTATGGGGGAAGCATAATTCCGAACCTTTCCGAAATGTCTCAAGGAGTGATGGCGATCCGTCCGTTGGGTGAGGACGTTAGTGACCCTGTTGACGGTAATCAAGAGAAGTAGCATGTATTGATTAGGAAAACAAACGGTGTTCCTGATAATTTGCGTGAGACAATGTGGTAAGGTTTCGAATCGTGCTTCTCCGTAGTTGACACATTACAAGTCACAATATATAGTAAATTACAGCGTCTATAAATCATACATTTCTAGTACTAAAAGTATTAGGAGGCAAATTTCAACATCTTCTTCATATGATTCAACAGGCAGTTATTTAAGATTCAATCTAATGGTGGCTGCTAAGATACTTATTACAGCCTTTGGCTATAAAGCAGCGGACAGGCAACAGCTGCTTGTTCGTATAAAATTGCCTTTGTTGCCAATTTCATATTTTAACTCTGGTGGCTGACACTTCAGCAGATGGAAATAGATATGCTCGCCTAAAGCTTCTACTTCTGTGTAATTGATACGGCGCAATACTTTACATCCGCACAAAGACAACGAACGGGAAAAAGAGGGGCAGGAAATCGCACATGCAAGCGTCAGAAAAATATTTTCTAAACAAATGCATTTGAAAATGAGAATAAATTATCAAAACGCGTTGTGCTAAGCATGAAAACGCAACTAACTGGTGCAGTTCTTCATTATTACAATCACGAGATGAGTAGGCTCAAGGTTTCGCCCTCTCCCTTCTATCACCGTCGACACACACACATAACAGCACACTAAACATATACACATCTCACTCAACTACACTCCATAACTACGCGCGCGACGCAACTCTCACGTATCAGCAAGGAGAGGTACTAATGAGTGTGGAGGGAGAACACAGTTTCCGGCAGGCGGCTAAAGTCGCCTCTAGGGATTTCCCAGCCAGCAATGCAATACGAAACATAATTTCATAGTGATAATACTAGTGACATATTCATTAGCCACGACAATAACCTCTACACAATAACAACAATAAGAATAACAACAGTAATTACAGTAACAACCAGTAATAATAATGAGGAGGAGAAGAATAGCGTTAACCATAATGATAAAAGGTATAGTTCTAAATACGTGATATTTCAGAAATGTCGGTCTAGCTGATATCTAGTTGAGTAATTTCCTAGTTATGGTAACGTATAGGTAACGACGCCTAACACCTAACCGAACTGCACTTCAGCAGCATAAACGGAAACCAATATGGAGAAGCGATTGTTTGTTCTGGAGTAGAGCAGGAAAGAAGGAGATGGGGGTAGTAAATGATATTGAAGAAGGGGAATAAAAATATCCAGGGATAAAGAATCGTATGAATTCACAGAGGTAAATTATGTATAGTAAAATAAGGCAAGAGAATGTAATGGAAAGGTATTTGCAACTGAGCTCCTTTATTTGTAACTTATTTGACGACTAAAATGAATGCGTCAGCGGTTTCTTCCAATCCCCGGAGGCTATTCCACCTGTGTGAGTGTAGCTGTTTTTGTAAAATGTCCTTCTCAGAGCGCAGAGGACGGCAATAAGAGTAAACGATCATTCGCGTGATTTCTTGCAACCATGTTGTTTGCATCATGTTACATGTTTACACTTTGGAGGAGGAGCCTTCGGAAACATGAACACATATGCTTACTAGTTCACGGCATTTACTTTTACAAACAGCAGACAATGGAGACAAATAAATTATAGTCGCACAAATTCAAAGATATTCAAATAATTATGTACGGATCATTATGTAACTAATCAATCCTCCCCTACTACACGGACGTACCTTCCTCCCGTTCAGCTCCATTACTTATATCCGTTAGAGAATGTTCTACTTCCCGAGTCCCGCTGCTGCAGAGAGCATCGCAATGGACGTACTACTTTATGGAGGCTGCGAAGGGAGCAAATGTTGCCAGATTGCATTTGTAATCACCATACTGTCTAGAACGTCGTGTGATGGCAGAGGCTGCCATTCGCTAAACTCAAGAAGTACCTAGCCGGTGATTTGGATAGCAACCGCTACATTTTTGATGAGCTAATGCTCGTGCCTGCGTCTTATCTTCTAGGTTTCTATGGGACAGCATTCCAACAAAATACCGTAGATCCATACGATTCCCATTTTGTCCTTGTAGTATTCCATTTTGGGTACCGCATGCACAGACAGCTGAAGTTGCCCAAGTAGCCAAGTACTATAGAGAAAGTACAAAATGACGTTATAAACTCAAGCAGCTTCCGAGTGAAAATACAGTGAAGACTGTCCTGATATAAGGAAGGTTTGTCACAAACACGATAGCAGCTCTTGCATGTTGAAGTGCAGTATGCTGTCGGTCACCATCGAGAAACACTGCCGTAGGCAGAACCTTATGCGCTGCACTGGCAATGTCTCTTGTTTGAATGGCGCACGCTGCACTGTGACGAGTAGGCTGGCGGCACTTCCGATATAGAGACGAGACGCTGACATCAGGGCAAGAAATCTCACTTTCTGGTGAGGTGCTGGTCGGTGGACAGTAAAGGCCGCCCGGCGGAGGTATACCGCAATGTTGTCTACTGTCACGTGGCTTGCGGACGCCAGCTAGTGCCGTCTGTATCCAGTGGATCTGGCGCCGCCAACGCTGGAACGACTGTCGCTGGCAGAATGTGATGTCGCTGCGTTGCAGGCGCCTAGACAGAGCGGCAACCCGCAGACGATTGTAGTGTGGCGTGTAGCTGGATGGCTGAATAGTCAGGCACCAGCTTTACGCTACAGTTCTGATCTACATCTACACTCCTGGAAATGGAAAAAAGATCACATTGACACCGGTGTGTCAGACCCACCATACTTGCGCCGGACACTGCGAGAGGGCTGTACAAGCAATGATCACACGCACGGCACAGCGGACACACCAGGAACCGCGGTGTTGGCCGTCGAATGGCGCTAGCTGCGCAGCATTTGTGCACCGCCGCCGTCAGTGTCAGCCAGTTCGCCGTGGCATACGGAGCTCCATCGCAGTCTTTAACACTGGTAGCATGCCGCGACAGCGTGGACGTGAACCGTATGTGCAGTTGACGGACTTTGAGCGAGGGCGTATAGTGGGTATGCGGGAGGCCGGGTGGACGTACCGCCGAATTGCTCAACACGTGGGGCGTGAGGTCTCCACAGTACATCGATGTTGTCGCCAGTGGTCGGCGGAAGGTGCACGTGCCCGTCGACCTGGGACCGGACCGCAGCGATGCACGGATGCACGCCAAGACCGTAGGATCCTACGCAGTGCCGTAGGGGACCGCACCGCCACTTCCCAGCAAATTAGGGACACTGTTGCTCCTGGGGTATCGGCGAGGACCATTCGCAACCGTCTCCATGAAGCTGGGCTACGGTCCCGCACACCGTTAGGCCGTCTTCCGCTCACGCCCCAACATCGTGCAGCCCGCCTCCAGTGGTGTCGCGACAGGCGTGAATGGAGGGACGAATGGAGACGTGTCGTCTTCAGCGATGAGAGTCGCTTCTGCCTTGGTGCCAATGATGGTCGTATGCGTGTTTGGCGCCGTGCAGGTGAGCGCCACAATCAGGACTGCATACGACTGAGGCACACAGGGCCAACACCCGGCATCATGGTGTGGGGAGCAATCTCCTACACTGGCCGTACACCACTGGTGATCGTCGAGGGGACACTGAATAGTGCACGGTTCATCCAAACCGTCATCGAACCCATCGTTCTACCATTCCTAGACCGGCAAGGGAACTTGATGTTCCAACAGGACAATGCACGTCCGCATGTATCCCATGCCACCCAACGTGCTCTAGAAGGTGTAAGTCAACTACCCTGGCCAGCAATATCTCCGGATCTGTCCCCCATTGAGCATGTTTGGGACTGGATGAAGCGTCGTCTCACGCGGTCTGCACGTCCAGCACGAACGCTGGTCCAACTGAGGCGCCAGGTGGAAATGGCATGGCAAGCCGTTCCACAGGACTACATCCAGCATCTCTACGATCGTCTCCATGGGAGAATAGCAGCCTGCATTGCTGCGAAAGGTGGATATACACTGTACTAGTGCCGACATTGTGCATGCTCTGTTGCCTGTGTCTATGTGCCTGTGGTTCTGTTAGTGTGATCATGTGATGTATCTGACCCCAGGAATGTGTCAATAAAGTTTCCCTTTCCTGGGACAATGAATTCACGGTGTTCTTATTTCAATTTCCAGGAGTGTATATCTGTTTTCTTGCTCCGTACGTTCTCTCTCCCATTCAAAACATACGATCTAGGTTTGCTGAGAGAGTGCTACGCTCTCACGAGAGAGACTAATGTATGAACTCTGGCACAGACCTGAGGCAGGAAGGAATGATGTACAGCCAGCCAAGCTAAGTTTGACTTGCCCAGTCATTACTGTTGCAAGATGCTTGATGTACTAAATTTCGCAATTTGCATTCCTCCAAACCACCTAAAAATGCAATGACACGTTAATCCTAGTAAACTGTAAGTACTCAATAAGAAAAATTCTGTTTCCTGATATTACAAATTTTAATTGCCAGTATTGTAGGTGGAAGGTACAAATATCTAATATTACCAGTAGAGCATTTGCTCTCATTTTTATTGCTGTCTTTCAACAGCATCACTGATTTCGGTGAAGTACAAAACTAGCATTACAGGTTTTCATACCCAGACACATTAACATTTTCTCTTTTTCTGCTGAACTATTGTTTCGAATAGAAATATTTGCTTTAGTCTATAGTCGTATTTTTACTTTTCCTACCAAGTATCGATTTAGCTAAAAGGTAGCATCATCAGATCATCGAGCGATCAAAAAATTTCAACAAACAGTCAAATAATTCACAATTTGTTTTCTGTGTCATAGTAAATGCATGTTACAGAGTCTTAAACGGCCGGAATAAACTATTCGTGTGGTCCGCTGTTCTACGCCGTATTTTATAATAATACTTGGCTACCAATTAACTGCCGAATCCAAAAGCGTGAGCTTAATTTAAGAACTCCTTAAGAGAGGAGTTTTCCCCTCTGTAACACACTAATATATTTAAAGAGACGGTAATATTTTAAGAAGCTATTAATTGTAGACGGTGAGTTCTGCGGTAAGCTAAATAAGCTTTGGCCGTTTACCTCAGGGCTGGTGGGTAATTAGCACTGTGATAAGGGAAACATTTTATAGTTTGACTTCCGAAACTGACAATTTACTGGCATGTGCGACTCGTGCAGATGAACTGCTGTTGTATGAATTTCAGACAGAAGTAAAATCGATTCTCGAGCGCGGATTATTGGGACGGTCATCGTCAAATACGGTACATATTTTGAGAAAGGTAATACAATGCAACGCAATGAAAACAAGAAAAATGACATTCAATACATTTAGGAAAAAATTGGGAATATGTCTCATACTGCATACTGGATTTCAGTATAAGTACAGTTACTGTTATGTATCAATTAAGCGTCTTTTCACACAGAACACAACTGTATTTCATCAGGTAACTACTGTGTCACGACTTTGGGACTGCTTGTGGTCACAACAATTAGAAACAAAAAACAGTCGACATGAAATGTTCCGAATGATCCTGACTTTTAAAGATGTTGACTTAAGGTCTGGGGGCCAACTTATCGGGCCCTCACTATCTATATCTAGTCTGTGGGGGCTCATAACATACTACTTTTTGTAGGTTGCCAGTTAATAATAAAATCGGTAAATATGTGACACGAGATACCGCCCTGCAATATCAGTATTGTCTCCCGAGAAGAAATATAGGGTGTAACCTTAATATCTAGTCATCCACTTATCCCTGACGCGCAGTGTTCAAGCTCGCTTTCCAAGTTGATGTATCTTATACTAAAGTTAAAGTTCAGTATTAGGCATAAAATAAATGTAAATTTCAGTCAGAAGTAAATGAAAGTTGCAATGCAAAATATATCTAAAAAATAAGAGCGAAGTAAAATACGAAATCTTCTCTTCTTTCGGTAATCTGTTGTCAGGTACGTTTCAACCGGACGCCCTCCACATCGCTCTGTCCTGAACATTGTCCTTCATTCGCTTGTAAACTTCATCCTCTCTTCACATGTTTTACGCTCCCAAATCTTCTTCTTTCTCTCCATCTTTTTCCTGCTACATTTCCTTTTATGATTCTCTGTAGTAGACAATTCCCACGTCATAAATATCCCAGCCAAGATGTTTTACTCTTATGTGTCATACTCGTGAAGTTCCCTTCCTCTCTTACACCGCTCGGTTTATCCACATTTCTCATTCTGTCGATCCATTTCACTATCGCCATTCTTCTCCATAACCATATTTCAAAACTTCCTCAGTATTTTGGCTCCTTGTAACTGTCCCTATTTATGAACCATAAGACACCACAAATCACTCAAAACATTTGACGAATCTCTTCCCAAGTGTAATGGTGATGTTTCTGGTTGTCAACAAACTTTTAACCCCGACGAAAGTGCTCTTTCCCGTGGAGATTTCGCATCTCACTTCCACTGAAAAGTATCAAACTTCCCAAATACTGCAGTGACTTAAGTTGTTCCAATATCATTCCATTTGGTGATATATTAATCGTGTCGTCTACTTTCCCGATACTAATGACCTTGCTCTTGCCAATTTTGAGTTTCATTTTTCAAATTCTTTGCACACACTTATAATACTCTACATCATTATCTGGAGCCCTTCCTTCGTTTCTGCTAGCACAGTCATACCATCAGCGTAGTTGATAGTTCTTATTCTTCGCCCACCCAATACAAGTCCCTTTGATTTTTCCGATGCCTTATTCGTTACCTCCTCTGCATATTTATTGAAAAATGCTGGTGACGTACAGCAACTCTGTCTCACACTTCTTCCAATACCCATGTCTTCAGTTTCATTTTCTTCACCTGAACTACCATTTTTACTTCTACGTCTACATGGTTAGCCTGCAATTCTCACTTAAGTGCCTGACAGAGTGTTCATTGAACCATTTTCACACTACTTCTGTACCATTCCACTCTCGAATAGTGCGTGGCAAGAAGGAACACTTAAATCTTTCCATTCGATCTCTGATTTATCTTATTTTATTATGATGATCGCCGGCCGTTGTGACCCAGTGGTTCTAGGCGCTTCAGTATGGAACCGCACGACTGCTACGGTCGCAGGTTCGAATCGTGCCTCGGGCATGGATGTGTGTGATGTCCTTATGTTAGTTAGGTTTAAGTAGTTCTAAGTTCTAGGGGACTGATGACCTCAGATGCTACGTCCCGTGGTGCTCAGAGCCATTTGATCCATATTATGATGATCATTTCTCCCTATGTAGGTAGGCGTCAACTAAATATTTTCGCATTCGGAAGAGAAAGTAGGTGATTGTAATTTCGTAAATAGATCTCTCCGCAAAGGAAACCGCCTTTGTTTCAGTGACTACCACCTCAACTCGCGTATCATATCAGTAACACTCTAACCCCTATTCCGCAATATCACGAGACGGGCTGCCCTTCTTTGCACTTTTTAGATGTCTTTCTTCAATCCTACCTGGTAAGGATCCCATACCGTGCAGCAATATTCCAGCAGAGGACGAACAAGTGTAATTTAGGCTCTCTCTTTAGTGGGTTTCTCGCATCTTCTAAGTGTTCTGCCAACAAATCGCAGTCTTTGTTTCGCCTTCCCCACAATATTATCCATGTGTCTTTCTAATTTAAGTTGCTCGTAATTGTAATTCCTAAGTATTTAGTCGAATGTTACCATCATCGGTAATATTTCCATCGCTATCGCGCAGTGACGGTATTAACTGTTTTTTGTCACTGGTGTACATTACATACGACCAGAATGTCTTTGGGTTTTCTACCATATTTTGAGACAATGTTTCATTGTGGAAACTATTAAAAGCATTTCGTATTGACGTCCGCACTAAATTTCGAGCCTCCGTGAAACGTATCCAGCCTTGGGGATTTTGCGTTCTTCTGAATTTGGCATGGTTTTTCCGTTGCTTCTGCAACAGTGTTCTGACGTGTTTTGTGTACCATAGTGGATCCGTCCCGTCACTTATTAACTTATGCGGTATGAATCTATCTATTGCTGTCGATAATGTATCTTTGAATTTGAGCCATATCTGGTCTACACTTACATAATTAGCTAGGAAGGAGTGGAGACTCTCTCTTAGGAAGGCATCAAGCGTATATTTATCTGTTATTTTAAATAGATATATTTTACGTTTATTTTTAGTGGTTTTGGTTGATACGGTTTTGAGTCTCGCTACAGTGACCTTGTGTTCACTAATCCCTGCATCCGTCATGACGCTCTCTATTAGATCTGGATTATTTGTGGCTAAGAAGTCAAGTGAGTTTTCACATCCATTTACAATTCGTATGTGCTCGTGAACTAATTCTTCAAAGTAATTCCCAGAGAAAGCATTTAGTACAATTTCGGAAGGTGTTTTCTGTCTATCACCGGCTTTGAACATGTATTTTCGCCAACAAATCTAGGGTAGATTGAGGTCTCCACCAATTCTAACTGTATGAGTGTGGTACTTATCTGTAATGAGATTCAAGATTTCTTTGAACCGTTCAGCTATTGTATCACATTAGTCGGGGGGTCGGTAGAAGGAGCCAAGTATTATTTTGGTACGGCTGTTGAGTATAACCTCTACCCATACTAATTCGCAGGAACTATCTATTTCAGCTTCACTACAAGATAAACTACTACCAACAGACACAAACACACCACTACCTACTTTGTTTCATCTATCTTTTCTGAACATGGTTTGCACCTCTGTAAAAATTTCGCCTGAATTTATCTCCGGCTTTACCCAGCTTTCTGTTCCTATAACGAGTTCTGTTTCTGTCGTAAATACTCACTATATAAAACTTCTATCCTTCCAATCTATACAAGTATCTTTGAGAATCTCCAATAGCACACACAAAAAAATTCTATCCAATGCATTTTCCGTGTCGACGAAACCAACACACAATTCTCTATTAACTTACAAAAATTTTTCTGTCAGCATCCTCAGGCACCCAACTGCTTCTCTGGTCCCTCTTTCTCTTCTAAACCTGAACTGACCTTTTCCTATATTCTCTATTTTCGTTTCTATTCTTCTCAGCACTAATCTGGTCACACCCTTGGTAACATGGCACATAAAACTAACTGTCCTACAATGGTCTTAGGGAGATATTCAGGTCATATACCTGTTTTATATATTCTATGGATCAAATACGGAATTCTAGTTGTAGCATCATCCCCTAAGCCCTATACCGCCTCAGATGGTATTTAATGACATCCCACCTCTTTCCTTTCCTTAAGATCCTGGAATTATTTCTCCACCTCGTATTTCCCTACTGTCGATCCCCAAGTTCTCCTTCTTCTCTTCCTCTTCCTCTTCCTCCCTACTTGTTCTTGTTCTTCTTCTTCTTCTTCGACTAATCTTTCACGCTCAGCTGTAGAATCACATAGATCTATGTATACACTCTGCACATCTCTGCTTTCTTCGGGATTCATTGTTACCTTTCCCTGCTAGTCCAGCATGCTTGATTGCTAAATTTTCGAGGTTTTTTCATTATTGTAAACTTTGCAGCTTTGAACGTTTCATCTCCGTTCTAATTGTTCTATTTCCTCACATTTGATATGCAAGCAGATAATAATAGAAAAAATTAAAAGCTCCCAATACAGTAAAACATTAAAAGCAAAGTAACAAATCTAGGTTACTGTGTTCCCATTCGCTGTTCGTTTACGGTTTACACCAAAGTAAAACATGGATCTGACTCTAAATTTTTAAGTGCAGTATGTGTTGTTCGTAATGATAATAATATGTACTAGAAACTATAATTCTTTATACCGAAAAGGTATCCAGCATCTAGAAGGAATAGTGCCCCGGAGTGGATGTGTATTACTCGGCAACTGCCGAGTGAGGATTTTTGACCAAATTTCCAGTTCCACGTCCATCTCGACAGCGTCCATGTGTACATTGCAGCTCTCGGCGGTGCCACATCGCTCTTCCCCCATGCCTGTGTCACATTTTACCAACCTGTAATCGCCGTGATAACCACTCCTCGTATGGAAGGTGCAGTCGTGAGAGGCTGCATGAATGGGCTACGAATCGCAACACTATCTCTTGTAACCGTATCGTGGTGTGAATGGTATCCTCTTTTGGCATCTAAATCCAATACTTAAGTTTTAATTCTGATGGTGCTGGATGGTTATAAGAGAGGAGAATACTTTACGTCCACAGTTCAATTATGCGTCTGGAAACGTAACACGTTAAGATTAGCAGATTTAAAGCATAATGATACGTAGGTGACTATCATCTCAAAGTAAATTTTTCGTCAATTATTTTAAAAATTGGAGACATTGGGGTGTATACACCACTTGTTTCCGTCTCATTTGTTTCGATCGTGACATGGAAGGGGTGGGCAGTGCAAAGTGAAGGGTGGAGGGCGAAAGGGAAATTCATAGTAGTAAGGGTAAGGGAACGAAAAGAAGATGATACTTGGCAAGTAGAGTCAAACATGAAAAGACTGAGGAGCGGAGGGGATATTCCCAAAATCCACAACTTGCACATAAAATTTTATGGCTATACTCTGAGCTCTGCGTTTTCTATGATGGAGAAAAAATTGTGTTCACTAAATAATCACTTTTGCTACATGCTGTGATTTATTTCATCATAGTTCGGCCTGATGATGATACTTTGTGCCGAAACCGGTAACTAGTAGGCAAAGTAAAAGTGGGATGATAGACCATAGCTGTGCGACCGATTCCTGTGGCTGCGACATATCACTCCGATGTGACAGGGACTAACAGGTCACACGTGCGCTGTTTGAGTTTGATCTGTTTGACTCAAAGCACTCTAAGGACAAGGACATTTTATTCCAGCACTGACACAGTTTGAAAGCTGTCATCTGGTCGAAAGATTCTTTGCTTATTCCAAAAATTTCTGTGTTGTGGGAACTAATGTATCCTGTGGAGATTCCGAAGGAAAATGCTGGAGATCTTTCATGGCGTTTGGGGTGAAATACGCAAGGACAGATGCTTAAATTTTCTGAAAACATTCTGGTGAAATAAAAGGGAAAAATAGCTATGGACAGGTTCAAATGCCGCAGCAAAGCCTGAGGTAGGTGCGAGCTCCATCAAATGGATCAGATGAACAGACAACTTTCGTGCAAGTAAACAAAGGTCCTGATACCAGAGGCACACATTTAGGTAAAGCGAAGGATATGACTGCTGAGGACGAGCAATATCTACGGCTAGCAGAAAAAAAGACAGACTGAACAGGAGGAAGCATCTACAGAATGCAAAGTAAAGCACCTATAACAGACTGAATACGAAGATAAGATAAATTTATTCCCAGCAGGAAAGGGTAAGGGCACGAGAAGATTGCATCCAACTATTTATTTTAGTAAAAGAAAAACATAGAGAAAAAAAACGGTATAGTATTGTGCACGCGTAGACCGTCCACTGCATTCAGCCTTGCTGGAAACAAAGATGTGGAGGTCTGAAAAGAAGAGCGAAGGCATGTAGTGCGAGTCCTGACAACGGAAGGAGTACGGGGAATGAATTCTACTAAAGAATGCCAGAATGGTGCGAAGAACACTGCATCTCCGTTGCAGGAGTCAAGGCGTTGCACAAGCGATTCAAGGATGGGCAGGTGTCTTTGCCAGATGATGGAATACAACACTACATTACCGGCGTCATTGTCCAGCAGATGACTACCATATTTATTGACGAGCGTCGAGTTACAGTGGCAATAATTGCTCCACAGGTAGGATAGAGTGTCAAATTGCAGCAGGTGTTTAGTGCTCACAGTATATTTTTGCTATTCTTTGAGAAATTTCCTTTCCCTACAATTCATTCGCTGTAACGAAACGCACTACACTCCTATGCTCTTCTTTTGAGAGAAGACCTGCAACAAGATACGGTGTTATGCTCGTCTTCTTGTTGTAAACTATCTAAGTTGGTGAAGGTAGAAACCAGTACCGCCATACTTCTCTCTTTCCGGTCTGGCTGCTAAGCCTGCTGCTGGGGTCCCAAGTTGGGAGACAGTGGTAACTGCGCCCTCTTGTTTGTAGCATCGCCGTTACCATACACTGAGTTGAGAGAAGTGCTTGGGTAGCAGTATGCACTTAATCGAGTACAGAAGGCGATATATCGCATACGCGGGGTATGAAAGGGCAGTGCATTAGCCGAGCTGCCATTTGGGCTCAGGTAATTTATGTGAGAAGGTTTCCGACGTCATTACGTCCGCAAGAGGGGAATTAGAAGACGGTTAGGATACGAGGTGTGGCTAGAAAAAAACCGGACTAGTACTGGTGAAACAATAAAACGAATGCAATATGGCTGAAAGTCGCGTGGCCTGTCACGTGACTCCCGCTCCGCCTACTGCTCGAGTTTCATCTGCCTCCTGCACTCAGTCTGCCCGTGGCGTCTGTTTTAAGTAGTTGACGTTTTGTCTGTGCGTCGGAAAATGTTGAGTGTACAGAAAGAACAGCGTGTTAACATCTAATTTTGTTTCAAACTAGGAAAATCTGCAAGTGAAACGTTTGTAATGTTACAACAAGTGTACGGCGATGATTGTTTATCGCGAATACAAGTGTTTGAGTGGTTTAAACGATTTAAAGATGACCGCGAAGACACCAGTGATGACACTCGCACTGGCAGACCATTGTCAGCAAAAACTGATGCAAACATTGAAAAATTCGGTGAACTTATTCGACAAGATCGCTGCTCTGCTCTGATTGTTAAACGGCGATCTTGTCGAACAAGTTCACCGATTTTTTCAATGTTTGCATCAGTTTTTGCTGACAATGGTCTGCCAGTGCGAGTGTCATCACTGGTGTCTTCGCGGCCATCTTTAAATCGTTTAAACCACTCAAACACTTGTGTTCGCGATAAACAATCATCGCCGTACACTTGTTGTAACATTACAAACGTTTCACTTGCAGATTTTCCTAGTTTGAAACAAAATTAGATGTTAACACGCTGTTCTTTCTGTACACTCAACATTTTCCGACGCACAGACAAAACGTCAACTACTTAAAACAGACGCCACGGGCAGACTGAGTGCAGGAGGCAGATGAAACTCGAGCAGTAGGCGGAGCGAGAGTCACGTGACAGGCCACGCGACTTTCAGCCTTACTGCATTCGTTTTATTGTTTCACCAGTACTAGTCCGTTTTTTTTCCAGCCACACCTCGTAGTAGTCGGAGCTAGACGCACAGGGCATTCTATTTCGGAAACCGTCACGGAATTGGATATTCCGAGAACCATAGTGTCAAGAGTGTGCTGAGAATTCCAAATTTCAAGCATTACCTCTCCTCATGGAAAACGCTGTAGCCTTCGGCCGTCGCTTCCGAACCGATAGCAGCGGCGCTTGCACAGAGTTTTCAGTGCTAACAGACAAGCAGCATTGCCCGAAACAACTGCAGGTATCAATATGGGACGTTCGGTGAACGTATCAGACAGGACAGTGTGGCAATATTTGGCGTTAACGGGCTGTGACAGCAGACTACCGATGCGAGTGCCTTTGCTAATAGTACAGGGCTATTACAAATGATTGAAGCGATTTCATAAATTCACTGTAGCTCCATTCATTGACATATGGTCACGACACTCTACAGATACGTACAAAAACTCATAAAGTTTTGTTCGGCTGAAGCCGCACTTCAGGTTTCTGCCGTCAGAGCGCTCGAGAGCGCAGTGAGACAAAATGGCGACAGGAGCCGAGAAAGCGTATGTCGTGCTTTAAATGCACTCACATCAATCAGTCATAACAGTGCAACGACACTTCAGGACGAAGTTCAAAAAAGATCCACCAACTGCTAACTCCATTCGGCGATGGTATGCGCAGTTTAAAGCTTCTGGATGCCTCTGTAAGGGGAAATCAACGGGTCGGCCTGCAGTGAGCGAAGAAACGGCTGAACGCGTGCGGGCAAGTTTCACGCGTAGCCCGCGGAAAATTGGCTCATGTCACAACTGGAGACCGACAGCGCCGACTTCATCTTTCAACAGGATGGTGCTCCACCGCACTTCCATCATGATTTTCGGCATTTCTTAAACAGGAGATTGGAAAACCGATGGATCGGTCGTGGTGGAGATCATGATCAGCAATTCATGTCATGGCCTCCACGCTCTCCCGACTTAACCCCATGCGATTTCTTTCTGTGGGGTTATGTGAAAGATTCAGTGTTTAAACCTCCTCTACCAAGAAACGTGCCAAAACAGCGAGCTCGCATCAACGATGCTTTCGAACTCATTGATGGGGACATGCTGCGCCGTGGGAGGAACTTGATTATCGGCTTGATGTCTGCCGAATCACTAAAGGGGCACATATCGAACATTTGTGAATGCCTAAAAAAACTTTTTGAGTTTTTGTATGTGTGTGCAAAGCATTTTGAAAATATCTCAAATAATAAAGTTATTGTAGAGCTGTGAAATCGCTTCAGTCATTTGTAATAACCCTGTACATCTCCTGCAGCGGTTCTCCTGGACTCGTAACCACATCGGTTACACCTTAGCGACTGCAAATCAGTTGTCTGAATTGGTGGGTCCTGACTGCAGTTATTATGAGCTGATGGTACGCTCCGATTGTGGCGCAGACCCTACGAAGCCGTGGAACCAAGTTATCAGCAAGGCACTGTGCAACCTGGTGGTGGCACCATAATGGTGTGGACCGTGTTTACATGGATGATAGCTACGCTCGGCTACTTGGAGTCCATCAGCAGTGTTTGAAGGACTTCGTGGTACCAAACAGTGATGGAATTTATATGGGTGACAGTGTGCCACGTCACTAGGCCACAATTGTTCGAGAGTTGGTTGAAGAACAATCTGGTCAGTTGGAGCGAATGATTTGGTCATCCAGATAGCCCGAAACGAATCCCATCGAACATTCATGGGACATAATGGACTTCGTTCAAAAAATGATTCAAATGGTTCTGAGCACTATGGGACTTAACTTCAGTGGTCATCAGTCCCCTAGAACTTAGAACTACTTAAACCTAATTAACCTAAGGACATCACACACATCCATTCCCGAGGCAGGATTCGAATCTGCGATCGGAGCGGTCACGCGGTTTCTAGTATGATAAAAAAAAATATTATTTTTCTTACGTTAAATATATTTCAATTCTGTCAATTTAAATCAGTATTTCATACTAGAATGTCGTGTTTCCAGTCTGGCACAGCTTTGCCACAGGAGACACGAAAGCGGTCGAAGACGTCCGTCTTCTGGTCGGCTCCTGATCGTTGTCAGAAGGAGGCTAGGTTTTGATTACGCAAAGACTTCTATTCTTTGGAAAAGAACAACTCGGATTTCTTTACGTAATTAGTATGAATTTTATAATTACCTAAGGGACCTTTCACAATGAACAGTAAAAAAAATGCATTTGCAAATGAAATCATTAATAAATGGGGCATCTATGAATTGTATAGAAGACAAGGAGCGGCCTTCTGTCTACGACCAGGATGCCGCAGTATTCTCTGCTGCAGTAAAGGCTGTTTGACATTTATAAAAATAATATGGCATGGAGGATAAAAAAGTATAAAGGAAAAGAACAGAATAAGAAGTCTGGTAAACACTAAATATATTCAAACAATTCTCACTAGCAAAATTAGGGCTTATTTATAAACAATACAACTTACATAATTCTTTTTCTAACAGTATGGTGCGATCAGATTTCAGCCTGTCCTGTGCTGTCTCCTTGGTTCACGTTTTTTTTTCTTTTTCACAAATTATAGTCACTACTTTTCTCCTTTCGTTGAAGACAATTCTTGCACTGTTCAACACCTCCGATAACAATAACTTGCTGATTTACAGTTTCGAACATGAATTACCTTAATTTTATTAATTAATAATGTTGTCTGCACGCTAGCAAGACCGCTCACTTTTTTAACTTAAAGTCGACCTCCTTTACGTTTTCACATAACAAGCAGAAGCACATTAAAATCTGAAGATCTACAAAAGGTTTATATTTTTTACTGTCATCTTTTATTTAGATCGAAGCGGAACGACAGTTCAGCTTCTGTTAAAATGTTTCTTTGACTGCGCAATCGATGTATTAGCGTCCGCGCTAGATGCGCATCTTTACAGTTATGTAAATTATACAAAACAAATGTCTTTCAAAGGGTACTCAAAGCTTTCGTAGGACGGAAATACCAATAATATTACATCGCTTCCCGCGTGAGGAGTAATGAGTCCGAAAGATCGTTACGACTCACGCGCAGTCGTAATATTATTGGATTCACGTACTTAGTGAATGAAGTATTTAAGGATCTCTCCTTGTAGGGAGCAAAACAAACATAACATAAGGCACATAGAATTATATACGTTTCATACTAAGTCGTCAAAGCTACTCACAGTAGCTTGATCATTAACAAACTTGGTTGTGGCATGATGCCATCATAAATGTTCAAGGATTTAACATAGGTTCTCAAGAATTACTCTCATTCAGTCAATTGAAACATTGAAATACTAACATAGATACAAGTACAAATTAAATACACATACAGATACAAATATACATAGATATTGACAGTAAAAAAAATTATATTACAGTATTGGTGCATTTCCGCCAATTGTGAACAGAACATAAAACTTTTATCAGTCTTTCTCGTAGCGACATCACTTTTCACTTTGTAGTTGGTAGTATTTCCCACGAACTCGGATGATTTTCACAGGGGAATTCTTTCATTACCTGTCACTTTTCACTGCACTAAAACTGGGGATCACCTTTTCACATTCTGGTGGAAAAACACTGGGAATTTCACTATGTGAAAGGGGGAAGTGATATTTCTTGACTCGACGATCCATCGGGTCATGTCGGAAATCAGGAAAGTTGATGACTGGTTCAATGGCGAATGAGTCAGTTTGGTGGCTGTCTTAATCTCATTCCAATTCATGTTTCAGCACATGAAAATACAGAAAAAAAATCTGTATTAGGACTTGCTCATTAACCAGCATCTTAATCTAAGGGAATATAGAGTAAGAATTTAAGACAATAAAAATTACTACATAGACTATGTACATATACATTGTATATTATTCATATTTTGTGTCTAGGTTTTATATTCTTTCATTAGCAAATATTAGCAAAACACGTTTCGTCTTGTACAGGTCTTTCTTAAGCAATATATTTAGCAATATTGCCGTAGCAATTTTCATAGTTAAGGAAAAGTCATCATTAGTGTCCTTTTAATGTAAGTATAGTAAAATCGTGCGTGGTTTATCAACGTTTTATTATTTTTATGTCCATTTTCATCTCAAATCTGGAGCACGCTCGCGCCCGTTACGGAGAGGAGTGCTTATTGTTGAGTGCGGGCCGGCGAGCAGTCATTGAATGTTGCCACAGCGCTTCACAGTCACGTGGTAACGAACTGGCGGTTCGACAGCGTTGGCAGTCCGCGTCCTGCACGAGGCAGATAGTTATGTGGCTGCCAACCCCTTTTTTTTCTTTTTCTTTTTTTTAACTTGTGCATTTTGTTGAATCGTGGGTACTGGAGCAGCTCGTCAAGGCGACATGGTCAACCTGGACGATAAATTGACTGCACCAGCGACGAAGAACAGTCATCGATGAAAATGACTACTGTCACCTATTGCAGTGAGTACAATAGCTTGTCTATCCTTTGACTGATAGTCACTGTATCGTCGTTACAACGTGAGAATACTTGTAATACTACTTCACACGCGGAACATCACACGTGTCCATAAGTTTATTACAGTTTTGATTCACACTAGAGATAACTAGTTTTTCGTGTCCATACATGTGTCAAATTACGATTTTACACACGTGTCCATCATTTTGTCACTGAGTCACACGCAGCAATCCATACGTGTCCATACAGGTGTCTCTATACCACAGAGTAGCACAGGTAATGCTAAAATTACTTATCATACAAGGATCATTTACAAAACAAACATAGTTTTTTTTTTTTATTACTGTCCAAGACCTAACGAAAAACGTGTTTGCTATTCTGAATGGTGCTTCTGATGCACGTTAGATTTTACATGTATTTTAAATCTGATTCTTTTCCTGTTCTTATTGTTCTATAACAGCCTTTTTTTCCGGTTACATCAATAATCAGTAAAATATACCCACTTTGGCGTGCCGAACAGTTCACGTTCAAAACTTCATCTAACAGAAATCGGGAAAATTATTCCTATTTCCTAGGATGCTTTTGCTCACAGCAAATCAGATTTACATCACGTTTCGATAAGTAACTGCAGATACGCATTAACCAACGAGCCACGATCGTCAATACACACAACATACACACGTCAAGTCTTTTGAACCAATTTCCAAATTTCTTCCCCTACCGTGTAGGGTAGAAAGGTAAGAATGCTAAAGAAGAAAACTACAATAGGATAGTGCAAGGAAATGAAAGATACGAAGATAGATAATAGGTGAAATAATCAGTTGAGCAAATTCATTCTTCGGCTCCACCGTTTTTAGTGTCATCCACGTGGCGTAACTTGACTTCAGTATTAAAATGTAGCACAAATCCGCTTGCAAAGCATCTTCAAATATATATCTCAAAATCACGGCATGCGGACATAGCAGAAGAATATAAGCGGATTATCTCAGTCCTCAACTAGGTGTCTTAATATCGAAGGTTTCTGTATAATACTCGTGACATAGGAATAGTCTCTCTAAGTTTCTCCAATACAGGACCTAATTCTTATAATAAATGCAAATTTCTTAACTGGTTGACTCATAGTAATAAATAAATTAAAGTTGCTCTCCAGTTGTGAGTACCACTATTCATTCCTTTGTATATTAACTATATGTTGCTGCTTATACTCGGTGTAATCTACAGTTTTGCATCGTACATGGTTCTAGCGATTTAAAATATCAATCCTTTGAAAGCTTAACTTAGGTTAATACTTCACATATACGGACATTCTGGTCTGAATGAGGGATTTAAAGAAAACCTTTACTACTTGGTAAAAAGGAGATTTGCCATAACTTAAAACTAAAACAACAGGTGGCACTTTGGCACATCCCTTACTCAATTCAACGACTGCAGTCTTCTATCGCTTAAAAAACTTAAAACTACCTTAAAACTAAAGCAAATCTTATTTTCCAAATCCGTAGAGTACCTTCTTCAATCACTTCATATCTTTCAAGCTCCATCATTACTTTGTGTCCACCTCACTCAAATGATTACGTCACCTGCAGAATACATGTACATGCTGTTGATTCACATACTTTCTAAACAGATCACACTCTTGTTTCAAGTTGCAGCTTAACATAATAAATGATATTTTTTTAATGTTTTTCATGGTACTTCTTTAGGTCTACATGGTGGTAAAGTCCTTTTATTCGTCCACTAGCTGGATCTGCCAACACGTAACAACCAATATGTGGCTTCCTGACTATAACAAACGGTCCTTCGTATAGGTGTTGCCACTTACGATTTTTACGTAAGATGAGAGATGGTTTGAAGTGTGTTCTCAGAAGAACACGCTCGTTCAGGCGGTACGACAGAACTTTATTGACATGCTTGTCAAATGCCTTTTTTCTTAAATTGGCATGAGTTGTGAGAGAGATCAGGGCTTGTCTTAACTTATTATCTAGGTTGACTTCTGGACCTTCTATCTTGGGGATGGGATCAGTCCATTCATTGCTTTCCCTTTGCCTGGAGATTAGTTCTGAAGGTGTGAAACCGGTCAAAGTGTGCGGAAGATTATTTACAATCTCTTCAAATGGAGTAACGAAATCGACCCACCGTGTTTGCTGGTTCGGTACATAGGTGCGAATAAAACGATTAAATTCTTTGAAGACTCGTTCTGTCGGGTTACTTTGCGGGTTAAATCTTGAGATTAGAATCTGTCTAATACAATTATTGGCAAGAAACTGTCTCCACTCTTTTCCAACAAAGTTGCGGGCTATTTGCCGGAATTTCAGCCGAGATGGTGTGTGTTGGCTGGTTTGCTCGGGCATAATAGGTGCGAGAATTTTGAAGTTCATGATTTTGACTTTGATAGTTAGTATAAGATGGAGGACTATTCCTAAAGTTTGGAGCATACCGTTGTTTGTATTGCTTGGAAGGATCTGGAGGATTTCTCCCTTGAGAACAGTGCTGGAATCTAGGCTGGTTACCGTACTGCTGTTGACTGTTGGTGTTAATCCAACGTCATTTTCCATTGAAATTATTATTATTTTTGCGATCGTTATTGTAGTGACAGCGATCATTGTAATTAACTGGTGAATTACCGTATTGCTGTGGTGTTGTCTGGTATATGGGGTGGTACCTGTTTTGATCCTGGAATTTATGTTTCTGCTTCCCGTTACGGCGATAGTAGTTCTTATTATCACACGGAACGTCGTGTGCTTTACTGTAGTTGGGTTGGTATGACATACCTGAGTCTGCGCCTACACCGTGCGGCTGTGTAGTGTGCGGGCCAAGATTACAATTACTCCGCGCACTAGCACGCACGTCTTCTTGAATCATGTCAAGATTGTCAAGTACTGACAGAAAAGCCTCCGTGTCGTCGTCACTGACATTTACTAACTTCTCCCTGATTGATACCGGTAGCTTTGACTTAAGGATCATAATTACGTCCTTCGTGGAAATGGGCGTGTCCCAATATTGTATTTTTCGCAGGTATTTCTCGAAGTACCTACGGAGACCAGCACTTCTCGTATTAAACAGTTCAGCATTATATACCTCCTTTCTAAGGCGTTGTTGTGTGCCTGAACTCCAGAATTTGTTCAGAAATTGCTTTTCGAAGTCAGCGTAATTATTACATCTGTCAATTACTTCTGTTCCCCAGACAGAACCCTCTCCTTGAATGTAACCTACTATAAAGCGCATACGTTGCTTGTCTTCCCAGCTCTCAGGAAAAACACCATTAAATGACTTCAGAAAAACCATTGGGTGGATGTTGCGTTTCTCTGGCAGAAAAGGCTGGAATACGCGGTGCTTGAGAAAGCTTTCTTCTTTCATGAGCTCGACAAGAGTTACTTGATCATTCTGGTTGCGTACTAACGGATTCTTACTGCTGTGTCCATGTACAAGTGGAGAGAATTCTACACGAGACACGGGATTATTATTGTATTCATGTTCTGGAGAAAGCAAGTGTGAATGCTCACTTCTATTGTTATTAGGAAAATCATTGAATTGTCGTTTCAACTGCTCGATTTCCTCAGTGAGGTGTCGTTTCCACTCGGGAAGATCTCGGTGAAAAACTCTACGAATCTCTCCTAATTCAGTGAGAATCGTATCTCCTGATGTACCTGGGACAGCTGAAACTTCAACTGTGGCTGACTTAACGGCTTCTTTTAAGTCGTGTTGAACCTTGTTTTCTATGTACTGTTCCTTAGTCTCGACCCATTCTACAAATTCTTTTTCTATCGTGGAACGTACGTTGGCTGCAGCATCATTCACCCTCTTTTCAATGTTTATTTCGGATAGCGCCGGTGTCAGGTCATTGACCTGGCATTGCAGAGTGACGACATTGTCTGCAAGCTTGTTTACTGTAGCTCCGACCTCAGCGGACTTTTTTGAAACTTCTGTTGTAACTGCCTGGCAACTTTCGATTTGTACTTTGATGTCTTTGTGCAGGTTACCTACTGTGCTCTCACATGCATCTACCTTCTGCAGAATACCTTCTATCCTTTCATTAACTTTAGTACTTAATTCCGAGATATATTCCACCGTGACTGTCCTTATTCTTGCCTCTAAGTTGGCATCAATATTATCTAACCTATTTTTCATTGTACCAATCATGGTATTCAGGTCAAACCATTTTCGCTCTGTCTCCCGTTCCTTTTCCCTTTCTTTTTGTTCCCTTTCTTGTCTATCTTCGTTGTTTTTGTAATTTATAAGCTTCCCTTTCCAGTTTCTCCTGTTCTCTATCACGTTGTTCTTGTAATTTATAAGCTTCCCTTTCCAGTTTCTCCTGTTCTCTTTCTTGAAAAAAATTTCTCATCATTTCAACCATCAAATTTTCTCCCGCTTGCTGTGACGATGATTGCTGTGACGATACGTCACGCACACCATCATCGTCTACCATTCTCTCCATTCGCGAATCGGGTCTGCCTGTTCCCGTTCGCGAACGTAGTGGGTATGACTTGACAACAGTGTCATCACCGTCATCCACACTGTTCGTCGGCTTTCCTTTGTCATCTGCCATGTTTATTTTCAAGTTTGTGACGTAACTGCTCAAAGAAATATTTCGCGGCACGCCGATCGTCAGCTCTCAGATGCGCGCGCTGATAGTCAAACGTCACACCGCGGTAGGTGACAATTGCAGAGCTATACCAGGTAGAAGACAAGATGGCACCTAACTTTGAAAATAAGTGACAAACACCTACTAGACACTGAATCCTGCTATTATGGCATCCATCTTGTGTTCTTAACCGTAGCAACAATGACGATGCTAATAATGCTAACAAATAAACTTTGCATGAAGAGATGATCAGAAACGAATTCTAACTACGTAAATAAGCAACTCTGCAAGGAAATAACAGCGATAGGATAAAATGAAGCAGTAAGGAAAGAAATTCCGGAAATCAGTTTTTTTAATACAAGACGCGAGATTTTATGCGTAATGAAAACCGTACTTACATCAGTCTTTTTGCGCACTGCTGTTATTTTTTTTTTCCACAAATTATAGTCACTACTTTTCTCCTTTCGTTGAAGACAATTCTTGCACTGTTCAACACCTCCGATGACAATAACTTGCTGATTTACAGTTTCGAACATGAATTACCTTAATTTTATTAATTAATAATGTTGTCTGCACGCTAGCAAGACCGCTCACTTTTTTAACTTAAAGTCGACCTCCTTTACGTTTTCACATAACAAGCAGAAGCACATTAAAATCTGAAGATCTACAAAAGGTTTTTTTTTTACTGTCATCTTTTATTTAGATCGAAGCGGAACGACAGTTCAGCTTCTGTTAAAATGTTTCTTTGACTGCGCAATCGATGTATTAGCGTCCGCGCTAGATGCGCATCTTTACAGTTATGTAAATTATACAAAACAAATGTCTTTCAAAGGGTGCTGAAAGCTTTCGTAGGACGGAAATACCAATAATATTACAGGTTCCAGACTGAAGCGCCCAGACCGCACGGCTACACCGGCCGGCAATGGAGTTCGTGCACAGAATCGTGCGTCGCCAACACTTTCGCACTTAGATGCTGAAAGCTTACCGTCTCCTTTATATCTCTTTTGTTACGCAACCTTCCCTTCTCCAATAACCTATGAAACCTTCCCTTAGGATTTCTATCTCTTGCTTGATGACAACAAATGAAATCTTCCCTTTGAAATTAATCCTCTTTCTCAATAATAATAAGTGCAATCTTCGCATACAAATTTAAATGCTGCTTATTAAAAGTGATCTGCTGATTATTTCGACGAAACATAGAATGTGTCGTCGTTGTGGCCCTCAGTCGTTATCTGCAATAATCCAAAACTGTTCCTTACCGTTTTTATTCTTACTGGATCGTCATCTGACTGCTACATCGAACTGAGACATGAATATACTTACCGTGTTTTGCTGTACTCTATTACCTGCTGGTGGGCTGTCATAACAAGTGGCTGTATTTACTACCAAAGCGGACGTTATTCTTTAATAGCAAAGTTGACGTTTTTATTATATAGTTTGACTGAAGTTACGTAATTCATAGTTTAACTTTTTCTTGACAACAATAAAATTTTGCAAAGTTTTACGTTGATGGTTTTTGGGATGGGTTATAATCAGTAATGCAATATTGCTGGCAAAAATTAATTACATTTTGTAAACGATTCTTCAAATATTTACTGTTGCTAATGAAATGATTTTACAAACGTTCAAGTGGAACTTACTTTTTGCAATAATCTTACAACTAGCTTACAACTAGCATTGCGCAAACATACCTTCAATAGTCTTGAGGTTCTAAAAAAAAAAAAAAAAAGTAATAATTCAATAATATTAGTTGCTCTTATTGTAATACTTACCTGGCGTCACTGTACATACGTTTATAATCTATTGTAAACCATAGATGGTGGCTGGCGGGCACACCGCTCCTCTCAACCTCTCGCTTCAGACCTGCTAGCGACTCGCTTCACATCTCGCTTACTACTGACTTTCTACGAACGCTAAAGTGCGGTCTCTCCCGCCAACAATGCTTTCTGGTGCAGACAATCCCTGCTACCATTGCAAAATGTATCAATGCCGGGTCTTTTCCGCTCTTTTCTTAACATGTATACATATGCGGTCCCTCCCGCCCTTTTTAAAATTCTATCATTGTGCGGTCTCTACCGCCAACAATACTTTGGTGCAGACATTCCCTGCTACCACAATTATTTCAAAAATGATAAATATTAATTATTCCTACTTAATCCTATTAATAATATAAACATCTTCCATAAACTGTGGTGTGACAATATACAATAAAATATACACGTCTTACAAGGCTGCATGACTCAATATTTCTGCAGGGGACCTCCAATGACTTCTTGAGTCCACACCACGATGAGTTGCTACACTAAGCCGCTTAAAGGAGGTCCGATACAATATTAGGAGATACCGTAATGACTTTTAGCACCTCGTGTAAGCGACATCCGACCGGCAGGCCACATCTTGGAGAATGCACCTTAAGGGGCTCCGAAACGCTCTATACTTGCAATGTTAAAATAACGCTTACACATTACATCTTTCCTCACAAAGTATTTGAGGTAGGAAGTTGCACTTTTTACAGATTATTTATTGGAATATGGGCTACAACTTAACACAGGGATTTTACAAAATTTTTGTTCAGTTATTAAAGATGATTTTTTTAATTGTAATGGAAATTCACAACATTTTTTTGCAATTTTTTATTTATATATTCAAAAATATACAGTTTTTTGGAAAAAGGCTGTGTTAAATTATGCAGAAGGTACTGTGTAACATTTACTGAAAGTCTGAAACAAATATGTTTGGAAGATTATTAGAAAACATGTAATTAGTATTAAAAAATAAAAGTTTTGGGAATCGAGCGACAAAGATTGGATTAACTTTTTAGTGCATTCCAGGTCCATAGAATGGATTATCTTCATCCTCTGCAAACTCCTCCTCCAGCTTCCTCTTGTTCCTCGTCCTGTTTACTCTTGCTTGTATTTCTAGACTCTTTACAGCCCTGTCTGCAGCCCGAAGGCGTTCCTTGTCTAAAGCAAGCATCGCTCGTACCATGTTAGAATGTTATTATTTACAGTAATAACACATACCTTTGGCTTTCCAACATTTCTCCTTTTCTTAAAAGAATTCAGAGGATTTCTAATAACTTTACTTTTACTCATTATTATACTTCAACAAAACAGAGACTCAAGAAACAGAATTAATTACGAATATTTTCGAGATGGAAATGTCGTGTGGCTAGGGCCTCCCGCGGGTAGACCGTTCGCCTGGTGCAGGTCTTTCGATCTGACGCCACTTCGGCGACCTGCGCGTCGATGGGGATGAAATGATGATGATTAGGACAACACAACACCCAGTCCCTGAGCGGAGAAAATCTCCGACCCAGCCGGGAATCGAACCCGGGCCCTTGGGATTGACAGTCTGTCACGCTGACCACTCAGCTACCGGGGCGGACATTTTCGAGATAACGACAGAGTAAATAAACATGAAACAATCGACAATCACACCAGCGATATATATTGAACCATCACAGGCTAGCCACAACACATACTTTACTTCACATCACTAAAATGTACCTGATGAACACGGACGTTGATAATAACACCATTTGACAGCAGTTTAACAGCGCCACAGTGGGTCATGCCCATGTAGAACACATTTAAAAAATATTTAAAAATAGTTGTAGTCTTCGGAATTGAATAAATTATATATCTATTAAAAGGTAATTGTCTGCAGATTCAGAAAACGCAAAAAAGTAAAAATTGAACTGTTCATGATTTTGAGCCTTTCCGGAGCCCCTTAAGGGAATTTCTTTTTTTTCGTGATTTCTTTAGTCGTTGTTCCAATCAACAGCATGTCAGCAATGTGAAACTGCTGCTTGCTAAAACTGAGTGAAGGCACAAAGTCAATCGTAGCCTACTTGGCCTCCCACCGGAGTGACGCATCGCTGGAGTGTTCGAGACAGGCGCCGTTCGGCGAGACGTCTCCGGCTCCGGTCCACTGGAAGTACGCTGCGGTGTCGGCGACCACGGGCCACGGTTTCGATTTCCGATGTCGACGGTTGCCAGGTGCGCCCGCTCCCACGCGGCGGTCGCCAAGAGCAAATACAACGCCGCGGTGGTGTTTTGCCGCGGCGGGGCAGTGAGGTGGTGTGGGGGGAGCGAGGTCAGGAATGAACGACCGCTGTGCCAAATACCGCCGGCCGGCCACCAAAATGTTTGCTGCTGCCGCGTGCCAGTTCACAGAGAGCAGGGACCTACACCGTGCCACCCATTAGCGCCAATAGGTCGCACAACTAGGTTACCGTATTTGCTAAATGTGACAAAAAGGCTGTTTTAATTCACTTCGCAATGAAATGCTGGCTACGAGAGCGTGAAACGCCGTGCAGTGTGGCCGTAGGTCCGCGTTTGCTCCGCAGAAAAAGAACGTGTGGGAATATTGCCGTATTGCCGGCTGGCCGCTGCGGTTAGACGAAAACCGATCGCCAATTCGTCTCTTACGATAAAACCCTGATGTGAGCGTCTCTCTGTTTTTACTGACATCTGACGTCGTTACCTATACCCGTAGAGGCAGAATTAACGAAATAGTATACCGAGCGAGGTGTCGCAGTGGTTAGACACTGGACTTGCATTCGGGAGGTGACGGTTCAATCCCGCGTCAGGCCATCCTTATTTAGGTTTTCCGTGATTTCCCTAAATCGCTCCAAGCAAATGTCGGGATGGTTCCTTTCAAAGGGCACGGCCGTCGTCCTTCCCCCATCCTTCCCTAATCTGCTGAGACGGATGACCTCGCTGTCTGGTCTCCTTCCCCAAACAACCCCAACCCAACGAAATAATACGTAAGAGGTGCATTAGAATAATCACTTTCAGTCGATGCATAGCCCACAACCGATCACTGCTCATTTTGCAGCAGATCGTACTTTAAAGAGTTAGCTACTTAGGTTGCAAGGCGAATTCCGAATAAGGTTCCATAAATTTTAAGATACAGCCTCACGCTCTCTAAAAATTTTTCAGGGAAAATAATAAGTTGCATTTTTCATTAGATACATGTTAATCGGACGTTTGTGACCAGAAATAATTATTGCGTTTTCCTTGTTCTATGACCATGTTAAGAGTATTTTTGCGACAAAGTTTATCTGTTGAGAAGTCGTACCGTTCATACGCAGCAAGTACAGTCACTTTACTATTTGCACTGTTACTGACGTTACTCAATGACACAATCATTGTTATCTTGATTATAGTTCCATACTTGAGTGTAAACAAACACTACGAACAACAACATTTGCCATACACTCACTTCCATACAAATACATTCGTCTGATTATTCCTGTGCAAACCACACTGGAATATAGTATTGCTAGAAATATTATCACTGTTTGCATTACTCGATTTCCATCATATCGTAACACGGCATTGTCTAGTCCAGGGGTTCCCAATCTGGAGATAATTACCCTCTGAGGCTTGTAACGTCCCCCTCACTTATCGACCTTAATGACAATGAAAAATTAAACCGCGTGTACCTAATGGAAATTTGGGAACAGTAATTGTCACCGAAGTTAATTTGTCGGTGAAGAGGGAGGGAAGGGTTACATCTAACTGAAAGGAAAAATGCTAATGAAACAGGTGGAAATTAATTTTGAAAAGGGATAAAGTTAATAAAGAAAGTAAATGTGCGGCCGTTACGTTAACAATTAACTAGCGGTAATTATATATTTGAGATTTGGGGAAAATTACGGTCGCCAGTCCTATGGACAATTATTATAGTAACTGAAAAAGAAAGGTTATTGCACATGCACTCCTGGAAATGGAAAAAAGAACACATTGACACCGGTGTGTCATACCCACCATAATTGCTCCGGACACTGCGAGAGGGCTGTACAAGCAATGATCACACGCACGGCACAGCGGACACACCAGGAACCGCGGTGTTGGCCGTCGAATGGCGCTAGCTGCGCAGCATTTGTGCACCGCCGCCGTCAGTGTCAGCCAGTTTCCGTGGCATACGGAGCTCCATCGCAGTCTTTAACACTGGTAGCATGTCGCGACAGCGTGGACATGAACCGTATGTGCAGTTGTCGGACTTTGAGCGAGGGCGTATAGTGGGCACGCGGGAGGCCGGGTGGACGTACCGCCGAATTGCTCAACACGTGGGGCGTGAGGTCTCCACAGTACATCGATGTTGTCGCCAGTGGTCGGCGGAAGGTGCACGTGCCCGTCGACCTGGGCCCGGACCGCAGCGATGCACGGATGCACGCCAAGACCGTAGGATCCTACGCAGTGCCGTAGGGGACCGCACCGCCACTTCCCAGCAAATTAGGGACACTGTTGCTCCTGGGGTATCGGCGAGGACCATTCGCAACCGTCTCCATGAAGCTGGGCTACGGTCCCGCACACCGTTAGGCCGTCTTCCGCTCACGCCCCAACATCGTGCAGCCCGCCTCCAGTGGTGTCGCGACAGGCGTGAATGGAGGGACGAATGGAGAGGTGTCGTCTTCAGCGATGAGAGTCGCTTCTGCCTTGGAGCCAATGATGGTCGTATGCGTGTTTGGCGCCGTGCAGGTGAGCGCCACAATCAGGACTGCATACGACCGAGGCACACAGGGCCAACACCCGGCATCATGGTGTGGGGAGCGATCTCCTACACTGGCCGTACACCACTGGTGATCGTCGAGGGGACACTGAATAGTGCACGGTACATCCAAACCGTCATCGAACCCATCGTTCTACCATTCCTAGACCGGCAAGGGAACTTGCTGTTCCAACAGGACAATGCACGTCCGCATGCATCCCGTGCCACCCAACGTGCTCTAGAAGGTGTAAGTCAACTACCCTGGCCAGCAAGATCTCCGGATCTGTCCACCATTGAGCATGTTTGGGACTGGATGAAGCGTCGTCTCACGCGGTCTGCACGTCCAGCACGAACGCTGGTCCAACTGAGGCGCCAGGTGGAAATGGCATGGCAAGCCGTTCCACAGGACTACATCCAGCATCTCTACGATCGTCTCCATGGGAGAATAGCAGCCTGCATTGCTGCGAAAGGTGGATATACACTGTACTAGTGCCGACATTGTGCATGCTCTGTTGCCTGTGTCTATGTGCCTGTGGTTCTGTTAGTGTGATCATGTGATGTATCTGTCCCCAGGAATGTGTCAATAAAGTTTCCCCTTCCTGGGACAATGAATTCACGGTGTTCTTATTTCAATTTCCAGGAGTGTATAATTAGTACTAGAAGCGTGGCAACTGAAGGTTGACACGTGTAGTGTGAAAACTGAAAGTTTGTCAGAAGTAATAAATTTCGCTACACTCTGACTTAATTTAGCAAAAGAATTAATAAAGTCGGAAAATTGAAAGTTAATTTAGTGACTGAAGGTAATAGTGAGCTTTCTTTCTGAAGCACATCGAAATTCAGTAAAATACGGATAGTCTTGGACTACCTCAACAATCATTTCAAAAGCTACTTGAATCTACGCAATTTAGAAATAAGGGATTTAACTTTGAACTTGAATTAAATTATTCTGAACAATTAACAATAGTAAAATTTAGTATGTACCAAGCTCAGCTGCAGTCACGGGTAAGCTAAAATACGGTAACAAAACTTGCACTCTTTATTTGTGCTTGTGTAATTTAATACTGTAGCCGGCTATGATGACCTTAACTGAACTTTGAAATTAAAGCAGTGAAATCGAATTTGAATTTCAACGACACTCGGGTTCATTCCGGAAAAGGAAGGGACCCTGCTTGGTAATGCAATTGGGACGATGAGCAACAAAGGTTAATGCTAAGTTGCTGTAATTTTGATGCAACAATTTTAAAAGTTTGAAAAGCTGAGGTCCGCCATACAGTTCTAAAACTTTACGTACTTCCAGTCTTCCTTGTTGATTGATTGAAGGTTTGAAGCCGTCGATCGAGGAGGTGGCGACAGTCACTCATTGTCGGCCGTCGCTGTTGCAGAAGCTGGATGTTGGCGCGCCTTCTTCTCGACACGGTCACCAGACGAAAAGGGCTCTTGATGTGCGCCAGCTAATGCTTCCCGTCCGCGACACCATGTCAGAATCTATCATCGCAAGTCGAGCGCAATTACATGCTGCCAAACCCGAAAGCGCGGCAACTCACGGGAGCTTCACACAACACACCTGCTCCACTCGCTACTCCAGCCAGACTCTCCCTGCCCGCGCTCCACGCGGCATAGTTCACACTACCAAAGATCCTACAAACTTTGATTCTTCACACGAACTATGGATGTAATCGTTCGATAGCAGTTTTCCCTAGGCAAGACCCAGCGTAAAAATACAAATAATATTTACGAAACAAACCAATTATACATCGACATAAATGCATAAATATATATATACAAATAGTAAAACAATTACAATATACGAAGACACAGAAATGTTATATATTCAGGTAACAAAAATAAGGAAAACAAATTTATAGTACAGTAGATGGAAATAGGAGGATATGCATTTCCAGCGTTACAGGCTTACAATGAAATTTTATGGGAGGTATGAAAAACCAAAAGATACTAACATGCTATAAAATATCATTACCCCTCCTGCCCTTTTTTCAGTTTATCTCCTTCTGGCCCTCCCTCTGCCTACCTCCCCCTCAACTTCTCTCTCCATATTCTTCCTGCACCCTTTCACTGTACTCCTTTTCCCCCCAACCCCCCACCCCCAAAAAAATAAAAATCTCTGTCCATCTCATACTCTCTACGTCCTCCCCTCTCTCTGTCTCTGACCACCTCCTCGACCCTCCATTTTCTGCCATCGCCTTCTCCCCTTCACCTCCACCTCTTCCAACTATTCCTCCATCCTCTCTCTTCTCCTCTCCCTCCTCAACTTATACTGCCCATCTCCTCCTCCCTGTATCTCTGTTCATTTCCTCCTTCCTATCTCTCTGTCAATGTCTTCCTCCTCCTTACCTGTTTCCATCTCCTCCTTTCCCTTCTCTTTCTCTCCATCACCTCCTTGCTCACCCTTTCCCTTCTCTGTCCATCACCCCACCCTATAAGAATGTTACTGTTTGTCGTCATAACAGTATTTCTTTCCAGATAGTAAGTAATATGTGAACCGAGATTGTTAGAAATAGATTCAGCGATATAGAAGAGCCTTTTAACCCTGTGGTGCATGAATTTCACAGCAGTGGACAACTTTTAATGGTCAATTCTCTGGCGTTTTCAATCAGTCATGAGGCTGAAAATGCATGAAGGGCACAACACCAGTAGGGAGTGCCCACTGCAGTGAACTGTGCGCATTTGCAGCCTCAGGACTGCTTGAAATTGTCAAAGAAGCAACCGTTAACAGCTGTCCATTGTAGTGGAACCTATGCATCACAGGGTAAAACTCACTGCTTGTTCCATCTACGGGCCACATACATTTCTCATATATTTAACTAATCCCTACATACTTGTACACATCTTTCACCTATATTTCTTGCGAACATCGCTCTGAAGTTTCGTTTTCCGGTGATCAATGTTTATGAACTATCTCCTGTGTGGTACAAGAATTTCGGTGACACATTCAGAGGTGTATGTAAATACTGCCTGCAAAATTTGTCACAAATACATTTAGTAGGTGAGCCGTGTATCGACTCATGCTATACCTTGTGTTTAGATTGTATGGTTTTCCTTTTCTTCCCCTGACATGTTTATTTGATATGTTGTCTGTAATTAAGTGGCTGCTTGGTTGTCTTTTCCCTCTGCTATCGATATCTGTGTTTTTGCTTCCGGGAAACTGCTATCGAGGAAGTGAGATCTTTGGCCGGTTGTAACCTTGTGTGGTGGCGCGGAAGTAGGGGCGTTGGGCACAGAGAGAGAGAGGTGGACACGGGAGGGCAGTGTGGCTCTCCAGCGCGAAGCAGGCGTGGTCGGTTGTACCGAGTCGCCACGTGATGTATGTCGGTTGTGTGTAACGAGCGGGTCGAGTTGACGGAAGAACTCCCCGCGTGTTGGTAGTATACAGAATCGCCCCACGAGTAGTTGCTTTTCATCGCCTTGGTGGGACTTTAACAGGCTTCTCTAAATTCTTCGTTTCAGTAGGAAAGACATAAATCAAGTCGTTATGCATGATACGGCAGTTTTTCACGAACCTCAGGGTTTATGGTATATCTTCCGAACTAAGTGTCTTTTAATAATTTAATTTAGCTAGTACGTTCAGTGGTGTACTTGGAAACTGTCTGCAAAGTAAGATGGCGAATAAAATTGGTACTAAAGAAGTAATAAATTGAAACGTCACACTTAACGTGGCAGTGACACTGCACGAACGCCGAAACTGCAGTAAGCGATAATTTCCAGGAGGTGTCACCAATGAACAGTTTCCTAAAGATTTGGAATTATGTGTGAAGTCTGTTGCAAGTCGCTAAGCGCTCTCTTTCTCAATTGCTGAATGAATGAATACGAGGTATTTGTTCGACGTGAGCTACACTTCCTTCTCACGCAACCCCCACCCGTTAAAGACGTAAGTGGTTCTTATCTGCAATATGGTCCTTTCCAAACTGTAAGTAATACGTGAACCAAGTATGGATAATATCGAGCGAGTGATTTAGGAAGTGGTGTGTAGCATATATTGATATTTACATCTATTTATGCTACACATATGGATTGAGAGTAAATCGGAGAAAGACGAAAGTTATGAGAAGTAGCAGAAATGAGAACAGCCAGAAACAACATCAGGATTGGTGATTACGAAGTAGATGAATTCTGCTACCTAGGCAGCAAAATAACCCGTGATGGACGGAGCAAGGTGAAACGTCCCCTTAGAAAAATTATGCAAGACTATGCTTAAACTGACACACAATATTTTTAGCGCAACGCAATCTGACTTTCAGAAATCCCTACAAAAGAATGACCCTGACTAACACAAGACTGGAAAATTCAGATTGTTCGAAATGTTTCATCTTTATGATGCTATGTTTTACTCGGTCTTGTGTAGTTTGAGACCAATATGCTGAGAGGAAGGCATGATAAAATTCTCCTTCACTGTGGCAATCGTGAATGACCGATCGCATTCTTACAGCTGGTTCATTCTCCAATTAGCCACACATAAATTCTAACCTGTGCGCCAACGACCAGTTGGGAGGAAAACAATGAGAGAATTGATGGTGCCACGCTTGTGGATGAATGTCGTTGGCAGAATTCTTAAACGTTTTGAATTTACGTGTAGTAATGAACAGTTTATAGTCAAAATCATCGTGTCGGCGAGTAGCATATCGGTCATTGTTACGTCGTGTCGGCGGTTCCATCTCAAAATTCGGTGCACCTTGCCAATTTATTTCATAATTTCCGTAATGCCCTGTGTTATTATTTTGTGGCTTTTCCGTATTTCTAAGTTCCTCTTCCCGTGTTGGAGCGCGAGTGTCCTCTGAAATATGAAATTTTTGTATTACTTGTGCCAACTGATCTTGTACTTCCCTGATTTCTCTTTTGTATTGCGTATTAATTTGATTCTGATTTTGTTTGAATTTCTTAATTTGTTCATACTCTTCTGCGTCAGTGATGGCTACAGGTCTTGTGTCATTCAGATGATCATCTACCTTTGCAGATAAGTTAGTGAACTGATCCGAAAGTTCGGCTACTTTCTCCGATAGTGTACTTATTTCCTCAGTGTGTTTTTCTGAATCAAGTTTCAGAGTGTCCATTTGTGTTGAAATCGTATCTACTGTGTCTTGAGTTTTTGCAAGTTGCGTAACCGAATCGGTAGATGCAACTGAGTCAATTTTAGCTTGCAAGGTGTCGTGATATTCATGAACAATAGTTTGCAGTTCTTTTATGGCTGCTTCATGATTCTGTAATGCATTTTAATGATGCGAAAAAATAGGTTGGAAATGCTCACAAATTTGTGTTTTTACGTCATTACAGACTTTTTGACATTTCGATTCGATGTTATGTAACTCAGTAGATAAATCTTCACGTGTTTGTTCAAGCGTGGTGTCTAACTTTTGAAGATTTTGTTCCATTGTGTCTAACTTTTTAAGATTTTGTTCCATTGTGTCTAACGTTTTAAGATTTTGTTCCACTGTGTCTAACTTTTTAAGATTTTGTTTCACTGTGTCTAACTTTTGAAGATTTTTGTTCCATTGTGTCTAACTGTTGCTGTGTTTGTCTCTGGTGTTGTTCCATTGTGTCTAACTTTTGAAGCTTTTGTCCCATTTGTTGCATTAACTGTAACAACAGTGCACTGGTGTCTGAAACATGTTCCTCAGTGCTTATCGGCAGTGAATTTGCACCGGCAACATTCATATTTTGACAAGCAGAAAATGTGTCTTGACTTATTTGAGAAAACGGTGATGACCCAAAACCTGAATCTACAGTATTTGCGAAATTGTGTCCTGTCATTTCGGATTCCTGAGGCGAGCTGTTGCCGACCGATCGATCGATAATGCTTCCCTGTTCACTACCTGTTTCACTGTCTACACCATTATTTCCCGCCCACTCCATTTCCCTATGCACAATTACCAAATTACTACTTTGAATGTCTGTTAATTCATTACACAGTGGTGCTGATAAGCTACGCTCATCGTCACTATTATTTCTCAGTTTACTTTGAAGCCTAGTGTTACGTTTTTGACACGCCATTATTGTCACAATATTTCACACGATAACACAGAGAAGCACAATTTGAAGAGCAAAAATAAGAGAACACATTAACATAGCACTGAAAATAATATGTAGTTAATTGCAAGCACAGCTGCGAAATACTTGGTGCAAATCTACATGCATGCCACAACTGTTTTACTGTACAACAATGAAAGACTGCAACTACAAAGGAGATTCTCTCTACAATTACGCGCTAGCAATAAACAATTGCTACACTAATTACACAAACTACAAGAAAAAAATCAGAAGATTCCAGTGAGGTATCCTCGGCTAAGGGTCGACATATGAAACGTCCCCTTTGAAAAATTATACAAGACTATGCTTAAACTGACACACAATATTTTTAGCGCAACGCAAGGTGACTTTCAGAAATCCCTACAAAACAATGGCCCTGACTAACATTAACCTATACCTTTCACAAATCACTTACCTCACCAAAAATCTTCGTTACTCGAACTACTGCAATACAGCGAGCGCCACTGCTGCCAGCTAAATAAGAGATTCAACCTACTGAAGGCACTAACTACTGATAGGCATAGTTACCAAATGAAAGATTTTAATAGAGAACAATCAATGTATTTACCTTAATAATCATAATATATATAGCAGTTCATGCCATCCAGTCTTACAAATTTCAAATCTACGCCATTTCTCTCCCCACATCCACCAATGCTGGCGGCTCACCTCCAACTGCGCAACGCTACGCGCTGTTCACATCCAGCTGCCGCTGCCCAACTCTACAATGGCAGACAACAATGCAAACTAGCCACAGACTGCACACAGCACAGCCAGTGATTTTCATACTGAGCGCTACTTAACGTTGCCGATAAGAAAACATAAACAGCCTACTTACAAAGGAAGACACCGAAAGCAGACGAGCACTGCCAAAAGGGGCATTCCTGGCCAAGAGAAGTCTCCTAATATTAAACCTAGGCCTTAATTTGAAGAAGAAATTCCTGAGAGTATACTAAGTATGGAGCACAGCATTGTGTGGTAGTGAAACACGGACTGGGGGGGGGGGGGGGCGGGGTGTCCACCGCTCGTGGTCTCGCGGTAGCGTTCTCGCTTCCCGAGCACGGGGTCCCGGGTTCGATTCCCGGCGGGGTCAGGGATTTTCACCTGCCTCGAGATGACTGGGTGTTTGTGTTGTCCTCATCATTTCATCATCATCCAGGATAGTGGCGAAATTGGACTGAGCAAAGGTTGGGAAATTGTACGGGCGCTGATAACCACGCAGTTGAGCGCCCCACAAACCAAACATCATCATCATCACGGACTGTGGGAAAACTGAAACAGAAGAGAATCAAAGCATTTGAGAGGTGGTGCTACAGGCGAAATTTGAAAGTTAAGTGCACTGATTAGGTAAGGAATGAGGAGGTTCTGCACAGAATCGGAGAGGAAAGAAATATGTGGAAAACACTGAAAAGGAGAAGTGACAGGGTGACAGGACATCTGTTAAGAGATCAGCGAATGATTTCCACGATGCTAGAGGCAGCTGTAGAGGGCAAAACCTGTGGAGAAAGACAGAGATTGGAATACATCCAGCAAATAATTGAGGACGTAGGTTGCAAGTGCTACTCTGAGATGGAGAGGCCGATACGGGATAGAAATTCGTGGCGGGCCGCGTTACACCAGTCAGAAGACTGATATAGAAAAAAAAGTTCCCAGTTATAATACGTTTGGTGGTGGACCCATTCATCTACTATCCATATTCTCAACCATTGGTAACGTCGTCGAATAAATGCATTTACATCAATAACAAATCGTCTGCTACAGCCCATCTTAATAATCTTAATTCTGCATAATTATTTTCTGTCCTGCGTCCATAATTAAGTACAGTTATGTCAGGGAACGAAAAGTAATGCAAGTAAAACGGGTTGTGTGCTCACATGTCGAATTATTTGTTGCTCTCGAGGAAATTGCTCGATTACGTTCCCACAACTTAGTTCAAAAACTGTACTTAACAATATCACATGTTTTGTTATTAAGGTGTGCAGATAATATTTTCATAGTAGATTTTCTTTTTCAAATTCCTTCCTCATTTCATTGGGTAATTTATTTCCTAAAGAATGTTTTCTCTCCCTTTTTTCACCCGCTGCCCGTCTCTGTGTCGTAAAAATGTGCGTCTCTTGCTGCACAACAGTGTACAGAATCGTTTTTATTGTAACATCGCGAATGATGTATCTTTGTTATTGGTTTCTGGGATGTAATATCATTGTACAATTAGAATCTTAAAAAAATTTAAACACGAAGACCAAAATTGTAATCCACATAAAGCATCGGGGTATCACATCGACATTTATTACGTTGCTTCATGCTCGACGAACGTTAAATTCGCTCAGAATTTTTTAACGGTTGCAGCGTCCTCCTCGCTTTAACGGCGAGCACGAAGCTCCGGTTATGGCTCTTCGCATGTTTTCGCGTTACCATAAAACATGTAGAATTTAATTTAAGGGAGAGCGCAGGCAGCCGAGGTATTTACTGTCTAGCGTCGGACGCGCTGCTACGGGAATGTTCGTCTACCCGGGATATGCGAAGACAAAGGTTCGTTACTTTCGGCGAGGTGAGAAAATAACACCAGCTGCAACATGAGTAATTTCAGGAGCCAAGTTTTAGTAAAAGGGTAAACTGGAATTTGCAAGCGGCAGCAATTAACATAAGCAGAATACGGATGAAGACAAGCGGCGAACGGATATAATGGGCTTCACTGTCTTCTGCATCATACCGTGCCGCATTCTTGTCATAATTGACGATAATTTTACGTGCCGGGGCAACTTCACACAACGATGTTTCTGTTCTCGGGCGCTCTTCTGCTGTGCGTAATTCTCTGCTTGTTTGAGCCCAAAGAAACAGCAGGCAAAATACAGAATTCATTGTAGGTAGAAATACTGGTTTAAGAAAATTTTATACCGGCGTTATTAACACCCTTCTAGCTCCGGCTGAACTTAAAATAAAAGCGACGGTAAGTCCTTCGGACTCCTTTCCATCTTTCAAGTACAAAATACAGTTATCGACCTACCGAACACGGCTTAAACAGTTTGAGAAAACAATTCTTTTACAGTTACACTTTAATTCTGTATCCAGTGAAAGAGCTTCGTCTTCGCTAGAAGACAGATTTTGAAAACACAATCGCATCAAAACAACAGAAAAAAAGTAGAGGGTCACTCAAGGTTTCCCCTTTCTTGTAGGGGAGAAATGCCCAAAATTTTGAGATAATGTTTACTGCAGCATAAACAATAAGCATCAAAGTTATTTACACTACGCCCTCCTCAACAGTTTATTTTTCAATTTTGATAACTGATTTGAGGAACGAAAATTCAGAGATAAGTGAACATATGACACACAATGTTCTAAATATCTGCAATTGCTACATGTTAGGGTCCTGGGTTCCTAATTTGTACCAGTGGGTGTATTAATTGTACCATCATTATAAACTAAGTCCCTGAGCTTGAGCATATGCTGTAGTCTAAGAAAATGTTCCGTATCTTAATTCTCACAGCATTGTATTCAGGTATTACAATATAACATTTTCACTCCTTTCCCCGTTCCTGCCCACATTCTATGAATCCTCGTTTTGCATTTGATGCATCTGACGTCTTCTTCCATTCGGTCTTTCTTGCACTACTCGCAATACCACTCCTTGTTTCGCGAGTCGGTCTATGTGGCAGCTTCCCTGCACAGTTGAGAAAACACTGCCTTTTCGCAAAGTGAAACTGTAGTTCTAGATTTCTTTTGTTTTGCTTCGTTTAGCTCTATTTTACATGTGCTATTCGTCAGTTCTGAGGCTCCTTCTCTAGGCCTTAATTTTTTGCTTGGCTCATTTCATTTGGATTCAATTATATATCTGAAAAACGATCGCCGGAGGAACAGCACATGTTACCCGAAAATAAATCTATTTTCGTACAGATTCACTTCCTTCTACGCTTGGAAAGTCTCAGTCTGTAGTGTTCCATTAGCTAATAGTTTACATATGGTAATTAATAACTTACGTAGAATGAAATTTTCACTCTTCAGCGGAATGTGCGCTGATATGAAACTTCCTGGCAGATTAAAACTGTGTGCCAGACCGAGACTCGAACTCGGGACCTTTCTCTTTCGCGACGGGGTTAGCTGAGTCCTTAGGTCCATGCAAAAGGTCCAGACAAAGCTTCGGCCTAGGTTTACACCATGGAGGAGTATGTGAATGGACCTTGAGGAAAGGTGGTAAAAGGAAGGACTCCAGTTCAGAAGGAAGGGACTGGACGTGAACCACAATCGTATGTCCTGACCTGGGGCATCGATGTGGGAGATGAACTGCCATGGTTGGGATAAGCAGACGGTAATTATGGTGTTCAGGAGAGCTATGAATGTGTGCAACGTAACAGGCGAGCAGTTGTGCACGTCTGATCTTCAGTGGAGGGACTCCAGCCTCCACCAATACTCTGGTCACCAGACTCATCATAAGAGCTCCAGTCGCTAGTTGAACTCCCACTAGTTCACTGTGTCGAGTAAATGCAACGCTGAGGGAGCCACCAAATCGTAAACCACACTACCACAGCCAAGGTGCGATTGAACAAGTGCCCTGTAGGGCTGGAGCAGCGTGGAGCGATCTGCACCCTAGTTCGTGCTGCTCAGGCTGCCAGCACTTCCGCTTAAGCTGACGGGGGTGAGGAAGCCAAGTCAATCGGGCGACGAAAAACACTCCTAAGAATCGATATGTCTCCACTAAACTAAGGTAGAGTTCTGGTTTCAGATGAATGGTGCGACGCCGACAGAAGTGCATGACACACGACTTTGCCGCTGAAAACTGGAAGCCATTGGCTACAGTGCTAGACTGCGCCTTGTGGATGGCCCCTTTTAGGTGCTGCTGTGCAACACCAGTGCTTGAGCAGCAGTACAAAATGTAGGAGTCGTCTGCATACAGAGAAGGTGAGACCGATAGCCCTACAGTAGCTGTTAGACCATTAATGGCCACTAAAAATAGAGATACACTCAATACAGAGCCCTGCGGGACTACATTCTCCTGGATATGAGGGGAACTATGGGAGGCACCAACTTTGACACAGAAAATACGGAGCTGCAGGAAGTTTTGGATAACACTCGGCAGCGCACCCCGTAGATTCCACTCATATAATGTGGCAGGGATATGATATACGAGATCGGGTTGACGGAGGAGATAGCGAAGATCCAAAGAAGAGCGGCGCGTTTCGTCACAGGGTTATTTGGTAACCGTGATAGCGTTACGGAGATGTTTAACAAACTCAAGTGGCAGACTCTGCAAGAGAGGTGCTCTGCATCGCGGTGTAGCTTGCTCGCCAGGTTTCGAGAGGATGCGTTTCTGGATGAGGTATCGAATATATTGCTTCCCCCTACTTATACCTCCCGAGGAGATCACGAATGTAACATTAGAGAGATAAGACCGCGCACGGAGGCTTTCAGACTGTCGTTCTTCCCGCGAACCATACGCGACTCGAAGAGGAAAGGGAGGTAATGACAGTGGCACGTAAAGTGCCCTCCGCCACACACCGTTGAGTGGCTTGCGGAGTATAAATGTAGATGTAGATGTAGATGTCGCCAGGTCGTGTCATAAGCTTTTCGTAAATCAAAACAGACGGCTCAAGATTATCATTGGTAGAGCGATCCTGGCGGAAACCACCCTGGTATGGAGCTAGTAGTCCACATGACTCCAGGACACAACCCAACCGCCGACATACCATGCATTCTAGCAGCTTACAAAGAATGTTGGTGAGGGTGACAGATCGATAGCTATCCACATCAAGCGGGTTTTTAGAGGGTTTGAGCTCTGGAATGACTCTTCCGCCAATGCGATGGAGAGACGCCATTTCACCAGGGCTGATGGAAGAGATGTCGCTTCTAGTCGGACGAGAGACGTTTAATAATCTGACAGTGGATCCGATCTGGCCCAGGAGCTGTGTTGGGGCATTGTGCAAGGGCGTTGGGGAGCTCCCACTCTGTAAATGGGGCGTTATGGGGTTCACTGTAGTGTAGTGAACCAGAAAACTTCCTCTTTCATGTGCCATTTGAGAGTGCAAAAAGCTGGGTGGGGGGTGTAATTCTCTGACGCAGAGGCTCGAGCATAATTCTCAGCAAAGTGCTCATCAATCACGTTTGCGTCGATAGATAACACGCCATTTATGTTAACGCCAGGGACACCTCTTGGGATGTGGTATCCAAAAACACATGTGGTCTTTGTCCAGACTTGGGAATGTTACATTCGGCACCCAATGATAGAGACGTATCTCTGCCAACACTCTTGTTTACATCTTTTTATAAGCTGTCGAACGCGCGCATGGAGTCATTTAAAAGCTATTAGGTGCTCCAGAGATGGGTGCCGCTTATGCCGCTGTAGAGCCCTCCTACGGTCTTTAAAGGACTCAGCAATTTTCGGCGACCACCGAGATACTGTCTTTCGCCAGGAGCACCCTAAGAAGCAAGAAATCGCGTTTTCCGCCGCAGAAACGGTCGTTCTAGTGACCTGCTCAACCAACACATCAATGGTACCATGTGGAGGAGATTCAACGGTGACAGCAGAGGTGAAAGCTTCCCAGTTTGCCTTGTTTGGAACCCATCTGGGTAGGCGTCCATGAGCGTGACGCCTGGGGAGTCGCAGAAAGAAAGGGAAGTGGTTACTAGTGGACAAGCCATTGTGGGCTTTCTAGTGGACAGATGGGAGAAGTCCTGGGCTGCAAAGTGATAAATCAATTGCCGAATAAGTTCCATTAGCATCACGGAAATGTTTGGGAGTTCATGTATTTAGACGGCAGAGGTCGAGCTGGGACAGTAAATTTTCGACATCTCTACCTTGGTCAGTAAGCATGGTGCCTCCCCACAAGAGGTTACAGGCGTTATAATCTCCCTAAAGTAGGAAAGGTTTAGAGAGTTGATGAATCAGTGCAGCCAAGATGTACAAGGGTACCACAGCATCTGGAGGAAGATATAAGTTGCAGGAAGTTATTTCCTGTGTCGTCCTTATCCTGACAGCCACAGATTCAAGAGGAGTGTGACGGGGCACAGGTTCACTACATACCGAGTTCATAAAATAAAAGCAAACTCCACCTGATACTTCATTACATTCACTACAGTTCTTGTAACAACCCCTACGGCCACGGAGGGCAGGGGACTGCATTGCTGGGAACCACGTTTCCTGGAGGGCAGTGCAGAAAGCAGTTGTGAAGCTTAACAGTTGCTGTAGCGCAGCAAGGTGGTGAAAGAAACCACCACAATTCTACTGGAGGATGACGTGATCGTGAGGCTGAGAGGCATGAACACTCAAGGAGGCCGTTCACGCCTCAGGGTCACCTGCTGCCACCGACTTAGTTCCTGAACAGTCTATATCCATTGTGTCTAAGGGTCCAGCGAGATCTAGGTCCATAGCAGACACCAGAATCTCCACATAATCCTTAGACGCGGAACTTATAGGCAGCAGTGGTGTGGGTGGCACAGCAATTTACTTGTTTTTTCAATCTTCCTTTTGGGTTTCTCTGGCTTTGAGTGTTTCACTGATTCAGTCTCTGGGACTGAGGAGGATCTTGAAGCCCTACGACCAGCTCCATTTGGGCACTTGGCAGGAGTCATCTTACCCAGTAGTAGAAACCTGGGAAGGGAGAGACCCAAATAACACCTTCCTAGTGAGAGGAGCTGAAGAAGACTTTACGCTTCACTGGCTGAGAAGTGGGGTCTCACGTCCCCAACCGTTGGGGGTGGGCGGGGGGGGGGCAGTGCTCCTAAGGTAGGTGGTGTGGGAGTAACCAGGAGGGAAGCGCCTACCGCCTCCCACTATCAAGGAGACAGGTGTAGTCTTAAGGCTCTGAGAGGTGACTGTAGTTTGCAGAACGTTTGGAGCAAGAACTGTCGTAGCGGCGGCATAAGAGGATGTCATACGGATGTAGGCGTTCAAATTTCCTCTTAGCCTCAGTGTATTTCAGTCGGTCCAGTGTGTTGTATACCATGACTTTCCTTTCTTTCTGTAAAATCCTGCAGTCTGGTGAGCAAGGGGAATGGTGCTCTCCACAGTTGACACGGATGGGAGGTGGGGTAGATAGAGTATTGGGATGTGATGGACGTCCATACTCTCGGCAGGTGACGCTGGAAGTAAAGCAGGAAGACATATGCCTAAACTTCCAGCACAAAGCACCGCATTCGGGGAGGGATATATGGTTTGACATCACAGTGGTGGACCATCACCTTGACCTTCTCAGGTAGCTTGTCAACCTCGAAGGGCAAGATGAAGGCTCTGGTGGCTAGCTGACTATCCCTTGGACCCCAATGGACGCGCTGGACGAAATGAACTCCTCGCCGCTCTAAATTGGCGCACAGCTCGTCGTCAGACTACAGAAAAAGGCCCCTGTGGAATATAGTACCTTGGACCATATTTAAGCTCTTAATGAGCATGATGGTAACAGAATCACCCTCCAGCTTGTCACAGGCGAGTAACGCCCGTGACTGAGAAGCGGATGCTGTTTTTATCAAGACAGACCCAGATCAAATTTCCGACAATAGCTCCACATCCCAAAATTTGTCCTGTAAATGCTCTTAAAAAAACTGAGTCTTCCTCAGCATGAAGGATTCCTCATCAGCTCTTGTACATACTAGCTATGTACAAGGATGAGTAAGATTCGCTGCCATGCTTAGCCTGCATTTGTCTCATGGTGTGGCCATGGAGAGGAACGATTTGGGATCGTACTGTCTTGTATTGAACTGAGACCTGGAGCGCTTAGAGACTGCTGATGTTTGACCACCACCAAGTGATGATGTTGTTTGCTTCATGGCGTGTCATCCACTCTGCAGCCACCCACTCCGACCAGAGGGCCGTCCACAGGCGCCAACCACCTGCAGCAAAGGCCACCTGGTAGGGCGGCCTAGGGTGACGGGCGTCTTCTCCTTGGCATATGTGGGGAGTTGACAGTGCAGGCATCAGCAGGGCAATCCCTGTGTGCTCAGGGGGCTACAACCAACAGGGTACATGGTGGCCCCACCACAACAGACTGGTTACCAGGCAGGATATGAGGTGTAAAGAAGCCAATGAACATCGTCGGTGCAGAAAAAGGCACCACACAGTAGATGAAGCTAAAGGCACCCAGGAAGATGTCCTCACGCAATGAAGCCTATCCAGGTAGGTGGACAGATTCTTTAAAGGGTAGTGAGGGATCAATCAGTCATATCGCCATTGGGCTGTTGAAAACAATCACTTGTTAACTTATTCTCGTTTGTCATTTACATCCTCTACGAATAGTAACTCACAGGAGCTATCTGCTTCAATTTCCGTATAAGGTAAACTGTTTCTTACAGCACTAAACTTAGAGATGATAAGGGATGACCCGGTGCAAAATATTGAGGTTCTATCATCTGTAAGGAAAAACTAAGTGTTTCTTATGTCGGAAGAAACTCCGTGGCCTTCATACTTGCATCTGCTGGTAATTCGAACAGCCCAGAGTTTGGGAAACATGGTACGCTGTACGCTGTACGCACAGGGTGCAGACGTCTTGCTAGTAGCGTTCGAAGGTGAAATGAGATCAGAATCATTGTACTTTATAACGGGCTGCTAGTTTCGATTCCTACTGCTAGGGCAGCGTAATGGCAGCATTAATTCACACTACAGTCAGGCAAATTATATTTGGTTTATACTAGTGTACGTGGTAAGCTTGTATTGGCGGAAGTGAACCCCACTGGATGACGAAATATATCCGCAGTTAACAAAATGCTTTTGCTGTGTTTTTCTTTGATGCTCCCTGTCACCTTAGATTATGTAACGTGGTGAACCGAACCATTAGAATAGCGAAGTTTGGCTTTCAGAAACTTACTTTTGGCTCAACCCGATGAGTTACAGAAGCCAAAACAAAATTATGGTTTCTACGAGAAAGAAGGTATGCGTAGCACTTGTAGGTGCGGCTAGCAACTGACGTTCACAGGTTCGTAACTGCGCAAGACTGTTTCTTCTGGGAACGCTCGGGGAGTGTAATTTCGTTGATAGAGCGGGATGAAAGAAAATTCTTCCTCCGAGTTCTCTGCTGAAAATAGAACGGCCCGTGAAAATTCTTATGTCCTACTTATCACGGGTTTAATAGTCGTAAGAGGTTTACGGAATGCTCTAGTGTGCCGTTAACTACCAAATAAAGGAAATACACCTGGCAGACAATCTCATCCAGCAGCAGCATGAAGAGGTTGTGGGGAGGGGTGAGGAGGAGACGTGTGGCTGGAGGTGTGAGGGTTGCAGGGCTGGTTACGCAGTACCCTCGGCCGTTGGAAGTGAGTGCATACATAGGTGCGCAGTCCAGGAATGTATTTCTCCAGGGAAATTCTCATTTCATTCGGTCGTAACTCTGGCGGAGCTCTTCATTAAGTTATATTAGAACAACAAAAGGGACGCGCCGAGCGTTGTATATCGCTGGCGCTGCCATTCCGAGATGCCGGCGGATATTAAATTCCCCTGAAGCGAGTCAGTGACTGGCGCTGGAGAAGACAGCACAGGCCTCCCTACCTGCCTCAGATAAACAGCCCGCGACAGGCGGGCCGACATACTACCCCACCACCACCTGCTGCACGGATCTACAAAGGGCGCCTTACTATCCAGGTCAGTAAACAATTTCCGTTACACTGAGGATCCCGAAACCAGGTCTTATTGGACATTCCAGTACCGTACCATTCCAGCTGAAAACTCTAAAGCTAACACCAAATAAACAGTCACTGAAAGACAGCATCTCAACGACAGAATATCTGGAGCATTGTCACAAAGCCGTTGGAGACTCTGGCGTCTCAATCTGAGCACGAATGCCTTGAGTGTATCCCTCAATTGTTAGAGACATTGTTTCACATGCCACTTCCGAGTGATTTATTGTAATTAAGAAATTGCTAGGTGTCTATCAAGTCCTGCTGTCATTTCGAAACTCATGACGTGACAACCATTCACTATCCATAGAGAATATCGGCCTGTTTTAAAACGTTTAGCAGCTGTCAGTTTCTTCCTTCATCCTTTGTTGCAGATGTGAGTGATGTTACCTGAGGACCTGTCACATTTTTTCTATTACCCACGGTTTCTTCGCTGTTACCTTCCTTGTGTCTATGTTTTTCTTTCCAGCTTGTGTGACTTCCCTTTTTAGAGATTCCCATACCTCTTCAACTGAAATGCCCACTGACCTACTCACTATCGCAGTATCTCTATTCCGAGAGTTCCTCATCGTTCCTTAGTACCTCGGTATCCCAGTTCTTAGCGCATTGATTTTTCCCGATGAGTCTCTTAGACTTATCAGTCTATATCTGCTCCGGGGCACGACGTACAATCGAATATACGATTTCGGAATCTGTGCTAGGTCATGACTTAGTCTAACTGGAATCTTGCAGCATCTCATGGCCATTTCCTAGACTCAATCTTCCTCTTGCGATTCTTGGACAGAGTATTTGGTATTACTAGCTGAAATTTACTGCACAACTCAATTAGTCTTTCTCGTCTGTGTTGTTGTTGTTGTAGGTGTTGTTGCTGTGGTCTTCAGTCCAGAGACTGGTTTGATGCAGCTCTCCAAGCTACTCTATCCTGTGCAAGCTTTTTCATGTCCCAGTACTTACTGCAACCTACATTCTTCTGAATCTGCTTAGTTTATTCATCTCTTGGTCTCCCTCTACGATTTTTGCCCTCCACGCTGACCTCCAGTGCTACATTTGTGATCCCTTGATGCTTTAGAACATGTCGTACCAACTGGTCCCTTCTTCTGGTCAAGTTGTGCCACAAGCTCCTCTTCTCCCCATTTATATTCAATACCTCCTCATTAGTTATGTGATCTACCCATCTAATCTTCAGCATTCTTCTGTGGTACCACATTTCGAAAGCTTCCATTCTCTTCTTGACCAAACCATTTATCGTCCATGTTTCACTTTCATACATGGCTACACTCCATACAAATACTTTCAGAAAAGACTTCATGACACTCCATCAGTTATTTTGCTCCCCAAATAGCAAAACACCTTTACCACTTTAAGGTCCCATTTCCTAATTTAATTACCTCAGCATCACCCGATTTAATCTGACTACATTCCATTATCCTCGTTTTGCTTTCGTTGATGTTCATCTTATATCCTCTTTTCAAGACACTGTCGATTCCGTTCACTGCTCTTCCAAGTTCTTTGCTGTCTCTGACAGAATTACAATGTCATCGGCGAACCTCAAGGTTTTTATTTCTTCTCCATGGATTTTAATACTCACTTCGAACTTTTCTTTTGTTTCCTTTACTGCTTGCTCAATATACAGATTGAATAACATCGGGGAGAGGCTACAAACCTGTCTCACTCCCTTCCAAACCACTGCATCCATTTCACGCCCCTCGACTCCTATAACTGCCATCTGGTTTCTATACAAATTGTAAATAGCCTTTCACTCCCTGTATTTTACCCCTGCCATCTTTCGAATTTGAAAGAGAGTATTCCACTCTACATTGTCAAATGCTTTCTCTAAGTCTACAGATGCTAGAAACGTACGTTTGTCTTTCCTTAAACTTTTTTCTAAGATGAGTCGTAAGGTCTGTATTGCCTCAAGTGTTCCAACATCTCTACGGAATTCAAACTGATCCTCCCCGAGGTCGGCTTCTACCAGTTTTTCCATTCGTCTGTAAAGAATTCGATGTTAGTATTTTGCAGCTGTGGCTTATTAAACTGATAGTCCGGTAATTTTCACATCTGCCAACACCTGCTTTCTTTGGGATTGGAATTATTATATTCTTCTTGAAGTCTGAGGGCATTTCGCCTGTCTCATACGTCTTGCTCACCAGATGGTAGAGTTTTGTAAGGACTGGCTCTCCCAAGGCCGTCAGTAGTTCTAGTGGTATGTTGTCTACTCCCAGGTCCTAAATCGGCTCAGGCCTTTCAGTGCTCTGTCAAACTCTTCACGCAGTATCGTATCTCCCATTTCATCTTCATCTACATCCTCTTCCATATCCATAATATTGTCCTCAATTACACCGCCCTTGTGTAGACCCTCTACATACTCCTTCCACCTTTCTGCTTTCCCCTCTTTGCTTAGAACTGGGTTTCCATCTGAGCTCTTGATAATCATACAAGTGGCTCCCTGTTCTCCAAAGGTGTCTTTAATTTGTTGTAGGTAGTATCTATCTTATCCCTAGTGAGATAAGCGTCTACATCCTTACATTTGTCCTCTAGCCATCCCTGCTTAGCCATTTAGTACTTCCTGTCGATCTTATTTTTGAGACGTTAGTATTCCTTTTTGCCTGCTTCATTTAGTGCAATTTTTATATTTTCTCCTTTTATCAATTAAATTCAATATTTCTCCTGTTACCCAAGTATTTCTACTAGCCCTCGTATTTTTATCTATTTGTTCTCTGCTGCCTTCATAATTCATTCCTCAAAGCTACCCATTCTTCTTCTACTGTATTTCTTTCCCCCATTGCTGTCAATTGTTCCCTTATGTTCTCCCTGAAACTCTATACAACGTCTGGTTCTTTCAGTTTATCCAGGTCCCATCTCCTTAAATTCCCACCCTTTTGCAGTTTCTTCAGTTTTAATCTACAGTTCATAGCCAATAGATTGTGGTCAGAGTCCACATCTGCCCCTGGAAATGCCTTACAATTTAAAACCTGGTTCCTAAATCTCTGTCTTGCCATTATATAATCTATCTGAAACCTTTTAGTATCTCCAGGCTTCTTCCATGTATACAACCTTCTTTCATGATTCTAGAACCAAGTGTCAGCTATGATTAAGTTATGCTCTGTGCAAAATTTTACCAGGCGACTTCCTCTTTCGTTCCTTACCCCAATCCATATTCACCTACCACGTTTCCTTCTCTTCCTCTTCCTACTGTCTAATTCCAGTCACCCATGACTATTAAATTTTCATCTCCCTTCACTACCTGAATAATTTCTTTTGTCTCATCATACATTTCATCAATTTCTTCATCATCTGCAGAGCTAGTAGGCATATAAACGTGTACTACTGTGAGTTTTACGCATTCTGTGTATCTAGGTACTGTGTAGTCTTATGAAAGTATTTTGAAAATATTGTTTATTCTCCATTTACAGAGATATATGGTTTGTAAAATACTGTTTACTTGCACTTAAGTGCCAAAGAAACTGGTATAATAATAATAATGTCGTGTGACGAGGGCTTCCCGTCGGGTAGACTGCTCGCCTGGTGCAAGTCTTTCGATTTGGCGCCACTTCGGCGACTTGCGGGTAGATAGGGATGAAATGATGATGATTAGGACAACACAACACCCAGTCCCTGAGAGGAGAAAATCTCCGACCCAGCCGGGAATCGAACCCGGGCCCTTAGGATTGACTGTCTGTCGCGCCAGCTACCGTGGGCGGACAAAGAAAGTGGTATAGACATGGGTTTTCAAATACAGAGATATGTAAACCGGCACAATACGGCGCTGCGGTCGGCAACGCCTATATAAAACAACAAGCGTCTGGCGCAGTTGTTAGATACGTTAGTGCTGCTACAATGTCAGGTTATCGAGATTTAAGTATGTTTGGACATGGTGTTATAGTCGGTGCACGAGCATCTCTAAGGTAGCAACGAAGTGTGGATTTTTCCGTACGACCATTTCGCAAGTATGCCGTGAATATCAGGAATCCAGTTAAACATAAAATCTCCTACATCAGTGCGGCTGGAAAAAGAGCCTGCAAGAAGGGGAACAACGACGACTGCTAATTGCTGCATCAAAAAGCGTCAGCGTGTGAACCATTCAACGAAACAGCATCGATTTGGGTTTTCGGGATCGACGACCCCCTCGTGTACCCTTGATGAGTGCACGACACAGAACTTTACGCCTCTCCCCCTGCGGATTCGAGGCTTGGAATAGGCCCGAGGTATTCCTACTTTCGTAAGCGGTGGCCAAAAGAAGTCTCACACATGTCGGCCTTTATGTGATTGTCACCTGTAGTGTTCGATCTCAATCTTTCAAAATTTTCCCGAAGAGCGAGCCAATTGGGGAAGGGCGCCTTACATGGTGCATCGCCTCCGTCGTACACTGAGCCACTTTATCGTCGTGGATTTGCAGTTCCGCTCATTATCCAGTGCAAACGGGGAGAGAGAGCCGGGTTTTTGGTTGCGGCAGAATCTTCTCATGAAATTTCCGTCATCAACTTTTTCCTCGAATCCGAAAACATTTTATTGGTGCCCGCCTACATAGGGAGAAATGATAATTGTTGTAAAACAAGAGAAATTGTAGCTTGCACGGAAAGATGTAAGTGTTCGTTTTGCCCGAGCGGCCTTTTAGAGTGGAACGGTGCAGAAATAGGTAGAAGGTGGTTCGATGAACCTCTGCCAGGCACTTAGTTGTGAATTTTAGACTAGTCGTATAGATGTCATGTTGATGTAAAGCGGGAAACACCTGTTTGACGGAAACGCTTACTATATACTCGGCTATCCAAGCAAAACGAGGATAATGGAATGTAGTCAAATTAAGTCAGGTGATGCTGAGGGAATTAGATTAGGAAATGAGACACTTAAAGTAGTAAAGGAGTTTTGCTATTTAGGGAGTAAAATAACCGATGATGGTCGAAGTAGAGAGGATATAAAATGTAGACTGGCAATGGCAAGGAAAGCGTTTCTGAAGAAGAGAAATTTGTTAATATCGAATATAGATTTAGGTGTCAGGAAGTCGTTTCTGAAAGTATTTGTATGGAGTGTAGCCATGTATGGAAGTGAGACATGGACGATAACTAGTTGGACAAGAAGAGAATAGAAGCTTTCGAAATGTGGTGCTACAGAAGAATGCTGAAGATAAGGTGGGTAGATCACGTAACTAATGAGGAGGTATTGAATAGGATTGGGGAGAAGAGAAGTTTGTGGCACAACTTGACTAGAAGAAGGGATCGGTTGGTAGGACATGTTCTGAGGCATCGAGGGATCACAATTTTAGCATTGGAGGGCAGCGTGGAGGGTAAAAATCGTAGAGGGAGACCAAGAGATCAATACACTAAGCAGATTCAGAAGGATGTAGGTTGCAGTAGGTACTGGGAGATGAAGAAGCTTGCACAGGATAGAGTAGCATGGAGAGCTGCATCAAACCAGTCTCAGGACTGAAGACCACAACAACAACATCCAAGTATATTTACGTGTTTGTAGCAAATATGAAATCAAATTAAGGCTGATTTAATATAATGCAACGAGTAAAAGAAAAATGACTGTCAAAATCCTTAGGAAACAATTGTGAAGGTGCCTTATATTGCAATTTCTGTTATTATTTAACGTGTTGTACTAATTTATGTAGATTGCCAGTTAATAATAAGATCGGTAAGGAATTGTTTAACGTGGTCATTGCGCAGCCGTATTGCAGTGCTGTACCCTAACGAGAAGTCGTCAGACTAGCACTAATAAAAATCGCCTTTGTTTCCAGTGAGACCGAGAGAGAAAGATTGTTCCTTTATTTTTCAGTAAAAGCTTTTTGATTTTGAAATGTATGATGTATGAGATATATGTTAGAGTTCTTGCCTTACTTGTTTCACGAGTGTAAATACTAACATGTATTATGTACAGAAAAATGGGAAATCTGGTACAAACTGACTTTAGGGAAGTTCGTTTCGTTTACAAACAAATGCATGAACACGCTAGGCAATAACGACATTACGACTTCTCTTGTGGAGAGATTATGGAAAGGCAAACATACGTTCTTAGAGAAGACGTAGAGAAACATTTGACAATGTCGACTGGAATATTCCCTTTCAAATTCTGAACGTCGCAGGGGTAAAAAACCGAGAGTTGAAGGATATTTACAACTTGTATAAGAACAAGGCGATAGTCATATGAGTCGAGGAGTGATATGGGACACCCTGATACGTCTAGATATCTCTTGCAGGTAACATGTGCTTAAGGATCCTGTCTGATCACCTGCATCTTTGCCGGCCGGTGTGACCGAGCGGTTCTAGGCGCTTCAGTGATGAACAGCTACGGTCGCAGATTCGAATCCTACCTCGGGCATGGATGTGTGTGATGTCCTTAGGTTGGTTAGGTTTAAGTAGTCCTAAGTTCTAGGGGACTGATGACCTCAGATGTTAAGTACCATAGTGCTCAGAGCCATTTGAACCTGCATCCATTCATGTCCGTTGTGTGTTCCGACGGACTTGGGCGATTCCAGCAGGACCATGGGATACCTCACACGTCCAGAATTGGTACAGAGCAGCTCCAGGAACCGTCTCCTGAGACATTAACATTATTCAGTATATCTGGGATGTCTTACTATGTGCTGTTCAGAAGAGATCTCCACCCCCTCGTACTCTTACGGATTTATGGATAGCCCTGCAGGATTCATGGTGTCAGTTCCCTCCAGCACTATTTCAGACATTAGTCGAGTCCATGCCACGTCATCTTGCGGTACTTCTGCGTGCTCTCTGTCCCCTACACGATATTAGGCAGGTGTACCAGTTTCTCTGGCTCTTCAGAGTAAAATACAGTAATGTTACGTCGAGGTCATTATGAAACTGGTAGCAAAACATCAAACAAAAGTCACCAAGTATATGTGAAATTTAAGTCCATTTCATGATCGCAATATACAAAATATTCACCCACTCAAAATAGTTCAGAGTTCAACGTGATGGTTCACATATTAACATACACGGTACAAGGAATAGCAACTCATAATTGGTCTACACTAAGTTCATAAACGGAAGCACAAAAAGTTAAACGTCCTACTCTGGGGCACATTCAGGTCTCTCGTGATTTAAAGCCTCTTAAAAGGAGTATTGGAGGGACTGATGACCACTCAAAATCAGTCACTTATGTGACTGAAACATGTACGTTAGTTTGAGCGGATATGCCTCCTTTCAGAACTCGACATTAACAGTCCAGTATCGCTCCCTTGAGCTCTTCTGTCGAAAAGCCACAGTCGCCACTTGACTCCCATAACGTTCCGTTACCGACTGCTTTTCCATTGGCTGAAGGCCTTTCTCACCAAAAATACTTCTTTTAAGTTCTACAGGTATAATTGTTTCGTCCTGACCATTTTTCAGACTAAATTAATATTAAAACAATATTTACATAAAGAAATGTTATAAATGCTCGATCACACTCAGATCATTCACAATAATTGCAAATAAATGATTATTCATAAATTAATAAGGTAATGTTCTTGTGAAAGTGTGCTCATGTTAAATGATGGTACAATGTCATTAAATGTTATTTAAACAATTATTTGTGCCTCCTTGACAGAAGCATATTTTGGTACACTTCTCTAAAGCATGTGATGGAGCACATTTCAATTAGCACTGTTTTTTGGTAAGACTTGCAAACAACATTTAAATAATTTTACTAGCAAAAAAGTAAACTATTCATTATACAGGGTGTTACAAAAAGGTACGGCCAAACTTTCAGGAAACATTCCTCACACACAAAGAAAGAAAATATGTTTTGTGGGCATGTCTGCGGAAACGCGTACTTTCCATGTTAGAGCTCATTTTATTACTTCTCTTCAAATCACATTAATCATGGAATGGAAACACACAGCAACAGCTGTACCAACGTGACTTCAAACATTTCGATACAGGAAATGTTCAAAATGTCCTCTGTTAGCGAGGATACATGCATCCACAGCCGGCCGCGGTGGTCTAGCGGTTCTGGCGCTGCAGTCCGGAACCGCGGGACTGCTACCGTCGCAGGTTCGAATCCTGCCTCGGGCATGGGTGTGTGTGGTGTCCTTAGGTTAGTTAGGTTTAAGTAGTTCTAAGTTCTAGGGGACTTATGACCTAAGATGTTGAGTCCCATAGTGCTCAGAGCCATTGCATCCACCATCCGTCGCATGGAATCCCTGATGCAGCCCTGGAGAATGGCGTATTGTATCACAGCCGTCCACAATACGAGCACGAAGAGTCTCTACATTTGGTACCGTGGTTGCGTGGACAAGAGCTTTCAAATGCCCCCATAAATGAAAGTCAAGAGGGTTGAGGTCAGGAGAGCGTGGAGGCCATGGAATTTGTCCGCCTCTACCTATCCATCGGTCACCGAATCTGTTGTTGAGAAGCGTACGAACACTTCCACTGAAATGTGCAGGAGCCCCATCGTGCATGAACCAATATGTTGTGTCGTACTTGTAAAGGTAATGTTCTAGCAGCACAGGTAGAGTATCCCGTATGAAATCATGATAACGTGCTCCATTGAGCGTAGGTGGAAGAACATACTGACGAAAGTAAAATGAGCTCAAACATGGACATTATGCGTTTCCGGACACATGTCCACATAACATCTTTTCTTTATTTGTGTGTGAGGAATGTTTCCTGAAAGTTTGGCCGTACCTTTTTGTAACACACCGTATAACTACACAGGTATGACAATATGTGAAACATCCATGTTATATTCATTTGTTGCGTAACTGTGGAGAATACAATGCCCTGAAAAAAGAAATCTGTACATACGACAGGTACAGATGATTAGCCTTCCGGGCAGTAGTTATCGTGCAATGCTACAAACTGAGATAGATATATTGAAATCGTATGAAAGATTTAAAAGTTGCTAATTCAGAGGTTCATTGTGAATATTGGCTGTGAAGTTTTAAATTTTGTAGTTTAAAATATATTGAAATATTGTTGTGTCACAGGATGGGCCTCATTTTTCTGAGATCACAGATGTATTCAGATTTTTTTCAGTATGTAACTGTGATTTATTGTTGAACTTCAGAGAGCTGTAACTTAGCCATATTTAAGATTGTTTGAGACTCTTCCGTTTCTCGAAGCATTGTCTGTTCTCCTAAGCGACTGTTCATCCTCAGAATTCCGCATACTGGAATTTGCCCACATCCAGCTCTTTGGTGAAGCACGTGGCTCACTAGGAGTGGCCGTGACGGCCCATATGGCTGCGACACGCTCTCGGTCATGGAGCCGCACATCTCCACAACGAAGTTCACCGTATCTCATACCAATTCTAGGCAGACGGCAGTCTCTCCTACATAGGTGTAACGTTACGATAATACACGTTCTGAGACGTCAAGGGACCATCAGTTTAGTGGAGGAGGGAACGGGGTGTTTGAGGGATCGAACTCTGAGACCAAGAGATGAATACAGTAAGGAGATTCAGAAAGATGTAGGTTGCAGTAGTTATTTGGAGACGTAGAGGCTTTTAGTGGACAGAGCAGCATGGAGAACTACATCAAACCAGTCTTCGGACTGAAGATCACAACAGATCCACCTAACTTGTATGGAGAGGAGTACTTTTTACAGTATCGAAGTTTAAACAGTCTTTTGGCCTACAAATATAATTCCCTATTTTTTCTCTCAGTTTGTTAGATTCTTCTGCTGATCACTAATTCCGACATGGCATCTGATTGAGAAAAGTGGTGACTTTACGCGTCGAGAAAAGTGGCTAAGGCGTTTACCTCATTAAAAGTTAGTTTATTTCTATTTAAAAGAAAAATGCGTGTAATACAACAGTTGAAACTGACTTTTAAGTCCTTTATACGTAATGTGTCATCGGCAATTCTATCCGTTTTGTGGTAATTTTGAAATAAAAACCTTACTTTGGTTAAAACCACCTGTTGTTATGTTATATTTGGTCTAAAACAAAATTCCCATTGAAAAAGCTCTGCTGCAGGTGCATAGTTTCGTTTCATATTCTAAGGCGTGAGGATGTCTGGAAAATTTGCCCGGAAAACCAACTGAGATGGCACCGGCCACATAACCCGCTTAAGTCTGGAAAACTGGTCGTCATGTAAGTCTTTAGAAACATGCGTACGATGGTTGGAACTTTAATAGTGGCAGCTATTTATTTACACCTTGTACAAAATAGATACGTGTTTCAAAGTTTTACTGACCTTCAAAGTAGTCACCAGCATAGTGTATAACCCGTTGCCAGGGATGTGGAAGTCGTAAGATACTCTTAGAAGTGCCCGTTGCGTTGACAGTCCGAGCGGCGTGGTCTATTGCCGGACAAATTTGTGGCAGCTCTGAACCGAATGCCGTGAAGTGCCTTCAGTTTAGATATCGAGCTAATATCACGAGGGCCTAAGTCAGGGGAGTGCAGTAGGTGGTATAGCACTTAGTAACTCCATCAGTCAAACAAATCAGTAACAGCTTGCTCTGTACGTGCTTGAGCATTATCCTGCAAAATGGTGGCCAGGTCCTGCAGCAAGTGTCATCACTTCTGTCTCTATGCTGTTCGTTTTTCGAACTTAGGCGTGAGTTCAACTCAATTTCTAAACTGAAGGAAACACTTCACGGCATTCGCTTCAAAACTGCTACAAATTCGTTGGGGAATAGACCGCGCCGCTCAAACTGTCAACACAACTGGCACTGCTAAGAGTATCCTACGACTTCCACATCCCTGGAAATGGGATATAGACTATGCTGGTGACTACTTTGAAGGTCAGTAAACCTGGGAAACACGTATCTATTATGTACAAGCTGTAAATAAATAGTTTCCACAATTGAAGTTCCAACCTTGGTATATTTTGTATATGTTGTTTTCTTTTTGATTTATAGATATTTGCTGTGATACTTTATGACATGGAGACTCAAAATGTGTAGGTAGTAAGATTGTTTCTGGTTTGGCGAAAATACGATTTTCCTTTGAGTGACCATTTTACCACACCCTGACCCTGCCCCTCCTCATCCTCCCTTTCCCCCCTATGTGGACCAGACGTCCCCCTACAGTCTCAGTATTAGCTCTGAGGAAATGTTTGACTACCACCAATTTAGACACTGATAACCATCGTTCGTCTACTTAGTTGCTAGTATGTTTCTCGCTAATCACGCTAAAAACACTATCCACTATTTTAAATACTTCTCGGATGTTTAGCTAAATGTCGTCATTCAGAAGGCGCAATATTTTGGCAAGTCAAGTTCATGACATATTCAGGCGTTCTTGAGACTAATTGTCTTCCGCTCGGTGCCATTTTACATTTCCTTCCTGGCTATAGCCTATAGCTGACCTTCCCTGGGTCTGATTTGGTGCAGTACTGGCGGAAGTGCATTGCTGCACACGAACTGGCGTCCTCTGTATCGCTCCCGCAAACATAAAGATGGAAGATGGCGGCCGGCTGCAGTTTTGGTAGCAGGAACTGTCCGGAAAAGTCCAGGTAAATATTTTACCTCGGTTTCTTCTGTGAAGGAAAATGGATCTGCCAACGTATTCTGCTTTAGGCTACGCCAGACATTAACCTTCCGGCTACCATGAAGCGTTCGTATATGTTGTGTGGGATTCTGGACCACAGTAACCTAATATTTCAATGATTCACATCAGAGATGTGAAAAGTTGCTTCATCGGGAAAGCATGAACTTTTTTATGTAATCATTGTCAGTACTAGTCGATACCACAAAGGAACAAGCAAATACATAAGACAGAGGACCATTATTTGGCCGCAGAGGTTGGACAATTTGTTCATTGGTCACAAATAGGCGTAAACATCTACGTATCACTTCCTATACGGTTGATTGCTTCCAGCAATTCATGTCATGTAAGAAAAATTTGGCTTATGGGGCTGGGTTGAAATGGGACTTGCACTGTGTCAAATCTGTGCATGAGACACAGGGGACGTCCACTTCGAGAAAGGTATTGGAGACTGGCTCTCTCTACAAGGTTTCTGAGCCGCTCCGCACGGGGTACCTGCGCAGTCTCTTGCGCCTTGCCACGGTTCGCGCGGCTCTCCCTGTCAGAGGTTCGAATCCTCCCTCAGGTACTTGTGTGTATGTGTGTGTGCCCGTGTGTGTGTGTGTGTGTGTGTGTGTGTGTCTGTGTGTGTTGCCCTTAGAGTAAGTTACTTTAAATTAGATGAAGTAGCATGTAAGCCTAGTAATCGATGACCTCGTCAGTTTGGTCCCACAGGAACTTAACACAAATTTCCAGTTTCTGAGCCGACATATTTTGCTTGTTCCTTTCTAGTGGTTCTCTCCCATAATAGTGTCGATAATACCAGCGTAGAGGAGAGTATGGTATGACAGGATAGTCTAAATTGGAAGATATGTTTCGATCAGTGTTTCTGTCTAGTGACTGATTTTAGCATCATGTGAAGGAATTGGCTCTAGAGATTGCCATAAGAAGTTTCTGTAATTTTCTGAAGCTTTTGTTGTCGTTTGATGTGAGGTTATGTTTTGTGCAGCACTTGTAAGTACACTCCTGGAAATTGAAATAAGAATACCGTGAATTCATTGTCCCAGGAAGGGGAAACTTTATTGACACATTCCTGGGGTCAGATACATCACATGATCACACTGACAGAACCACAGGCACATAGACACAGACAACAGAGCATGCACAATGTCGGCACTAGTACAGTGTATATCCACCTTTCGCAGCAATGCAGGCTGCTATTCTCCCATGGAGACGATCGTAGAGATGCTGGATGTAGTCCTGTGGAACGGCTTGCCATGCCATTTCCACCTGGCGCCTCAGTTGGACCAGCGTTCGTGCTGGACGTGCAGACCGCGTGAGACGACGCTTCATCCAGTCCCAAACATGCTCAATGGGGGACAGATCCGGAGATCTTGCTGGCCAGGGTAGTTGACTTACACCTTCTAGAGCACGTTGGGTGGCACGGGATACATGCGGACGTGCATTGTCCTGTTGGAACAGCAAGTTCCCTTGCCGGTCTAGAAATGGTAGAACGATGGGTTCGATGACGGTTTGGATGTACCGTGCACTATTCAGCGTCCCCTCGACGATCACCAGTGGTGTACGGCCAGTGTAGGAGATCGCTCCCCACACCATGATGCCGGGTGTTGGCCCTGTGTGCCTCGGTCGTATGCAGTCCTGATTGTGGCGCTCACCTGCACGGCGCCAAACACGCATACGACCATCATTGGCACCAAGGCAGAAGCGACTCTCATCGCTGAAGACGACACGTCTCCATTCGTCCCTCCATTCACGCCTGTCGCGACACCACTGGAGGCGGGCTGCACGATGTTGGGGCGTGAGCGGAAGACGGCCTAACGGTGTGCGGGACCGTAACCCAGCTTCATGGAGACGGTTGCGAATGGTCCTCGCCGATACGCCAGGAGCAACAGTGTCCCTAATTTGCTGGGAAGTGGTGGTGCGGTCCCCTACCGCACTGCGTAGGATCCTACGGTCTTGGCGTGCATCCGTGCGTCGCTGCGGTCCGGTCCCAGGTCGACGGGCACGTGCACCTTCCGCCGACCAGTGGCGACAACATCGATGTACTGTGGAGACCTCACGCCCCACGTGTTGAGCAATTCGGCGGTACGTCCACCCGGCCTCCCGCATGCCCACTATACGCCCTCGCTCAAAGTCCGTCAACTGCACATACGGTTCACGTCCACGCTGTCGCGGCATGCTACCAGTGTTAAAGACTGCGATGGAGCTCCGTATGCCACGGCAAACTGGCTGACACTGACGGCGGCGGTGCACAAATGCTGCGCAGCTAGCGCCATTCGACGGCCAACACCGCGGTTCCTGGTGTGTCCGCTGTGCCGTGCGTGTGATCATTGCTTGTACAGCCCTCTCGCAGTGTCCGGAGCAAGTATGGTGGGTCTGACACACCGGTGTCAATGTGTTCTTTTTTCCATTTCCAGGAGTGTTTTTCACGTTCTACAAACGTAAGAGCTGTATATTCTATTAAAGCTTTGGAATATACTGTTAATACTTCAGTTGCTGAATTGTATGCTGAGTAAAATGTCCTGCCGGTTCAGTGACAAGACGTCCGTACCCTCATCAGTTGCTGTGAAGGGAGCGGATTTCCATGCAGACTGTCGTTGCGCCTTTAAGACGATGTTCAACGCTGGGTCTCAATCCATGTTTATTTGAAAACCTCTGACTATTGGATCGTCGTGTAGCCATATCTCTACGACCTATAATTTACATCTGTATCTACATTTACATACTTGCTCAGCATGCCATCATACGGTGTGTGGCGGAGGGTACACTGTACCAGTACTAGTCATTCTCTTTGCTGTGCCACTCGTAAACAGAGCGAAGGAAAAACGACTATCTGTATGCCTCAGTATGAGCCCGATTTTTTCGTATCCCATCTTCGTGGTCCTTACAAGCTACGTATGTTCGCGGCAGGTGAATCTTTTGGCAGTTATCTTAAAATACCGGTTATCTAAATTTTTTCAGTAGTGTTTCTAAAAGAACGTGGCCTTACACCCACGGACTCCCATTTGAGTTATCAAAGCATTTCCGTAACACACTTGTTGTTTGAACATACCGGTAACAAAATCAGCAGCCCGCCCCTTGGTTGCTTCGGTGTCGTTCAATCCCACCCTGTACGGATCTCAATCACTTGAGCAAAGCTCAAGAATAGGTCGCGCCAGCGACATGTATGTGATCTCCTTTAGTGTTGCCCAAAATTCTCCCAATAAACCGAAATCGCACTTTCCCTCTCCATACCACAGTTCTGACAAGCTAATTCCATTTCGTACGGCTTTGCTGTGTCAAGGAGGATACTAGTAGTACTGTATCCGTACTTTGCAGGTTTTTTCTTCCTGTTCATCCGCATCAATTTACATTTCTTCACGTTTAAATCTATATGTCATTCATCACACCAACTACATTCAAAATGGTTCAAGTGCCACTGAGCACTATGGGACTTAACATCTGAGGTCATCAGTCCCCTAGGATTTAGAACTACTTAAACCTAACTAACCTAAGGACATCACATACATCGATGCCCTAAGCAGGATTCAAACCTGTGACCGTAGCGGTCGCGCGGTTCCAGACTGAAGCGCCAAGAACCGTTCGGCCACAACGGCCGGCATAACCACTAGAAATTTTCTATAAGTTGTCTTGTATCTTTAGCAAACGACCGCATATAACTGCCCACCCTGTCCACCGTATCATAACAGCGTGTCCTGCCACGCTTCCCTGGGGCACCCCTGTCGATATACTTGCCTCTGCTGAACACTCGCCATCGAGTACATCATACTGAGTGCTATTACGTAATAAGTCTTCACTTATCTGTGAACTTAGTCCATATGCCCGTACCTTAGTTAAGTCTGCAAAGGGGCTTTCTGGAAATCTACAAGAAGGAGCCGGCCTGTCACCCTTTAACCATAGTTCACAGTATATCATGTGAGTAAACGACAAGCTGCGATTCGCATGAGCGTTGCTTTCTAAAACGATGCTGATTCTTACACATAAGCTTCTCAGTCTCAAGGGAGTTTAATTTTCCGGCGTAACGACAAGAACCGACACGACGATGGAGAACGGAAGAGCAGAGAGGGCCATGAGACGACGTCAACCAATAGTACGCTGACCAGGACCGCACCAAGAGAGGTGCGGCATCTATATGAAGAGAATGTAACCGGTCCTTGTGACCGAGCGGTTCTAGGCGCTTCAGTCCGGAACCGCGCTGCTGCTACGGTCGCAGGTTCGAATCCTGCCTCGGGCATGGATGTGTATGATGTCCCATAGTGCTCAGAGCCATTTAAACCATTCAAAGAGAATGTAAGCGCGGACTTGCTAGTGGGGGTGGCAGTAGCAGAAGAGCCGTCATACAAACGCTACGGCAGTGACTTATGAACTGTTTTGTTTATCTAGCACTGAAATTGTGTATACGAGAGACATTTCTTATTTGCCTATCTCCATTTGCTTGCGACACATCTTTGTGAATACTCAAAGTTACGAGTTGTCCATTTAACTAACTGTAGTAAACTCTATTAATATGATTTGTTTGAATTGTTGTTTACCGATCCTAGGCACCCTATATTTGACGAGTGAGCAGGATACTACATGTAAGATATTCGAACCGAAAATGTGTTGAAGGGGTGTGCAGCAAGCCGAAGTTACGGATATTGGTGTGTAGTTTTGCGGGCGTGTTCTTTTATCGTTCTTATACACTGGAGCTACCAGCTATTTTCCCCAGTCACTTGGGAATTTGTGCTTGGCGAGAGATTCACGATAAATGCAGGCTAGGTAAGGGGCTAATGCCGTAGAACACTCTTTGTAAAATCGAATTGGGATTCTATCCGAACCTGGTGATTTATTTACTTTCAAGCCTTTCAGTTGTTACTCTACGCTAGGAACGTTTATTACTATGTCATCTATACGGGAGTGTGTCTCATGGTCAGATGGTCAAATGACTGTATGTTTGCACGATTCCTTGGTGTTAATGATTTCTTGAACGTGAAGTGGAAAACATCGGCTTTCATTTTGCTACCTTCAACTGTCACACCAGATTTGTGAACCGAGGACTGAATGAAAGCCTTAGACCGGCTTAGCGAATTATCTGCCGGTTGACGGTTGTAGCTGCATGCTTTGCGAGCATAGATATTTTCACAGACGCGCGAATCTCTACTAACCTTCGATAGTTGTGCGTTCTCTTTTGAACCAAAACTGAAGCACTCTCTGCTTCCCCAGCATCTTCCAAATTTCTTTATTGAATCATGGTAGGTCTTTTTCGTCCTTTAGTCTCTTACTTCGCACGTAACTCTCCATACCATGATTTACAATCTGTTTAAACTTTGCCCATAATTCCGTTACGTACCTTTTCCTGGAATCAAGTGATGTCGATTCACTGTCTAAGTGAGATACTAACAAATGCTTATCTACTCTATCTAGCAGAAGCACTGTCCTAGCCTTCCTGGCTGATCAGTAAACTTTCGTAATCGTAGTTGCTATAACGATATCATGACCGCTAATCCACGCTTCTATATTGACCTTGTAGAAAAGATGCGGCCTATTTGTAGCTACAAGGTCTAAGATATTTCCGTTACACGTGCGCTGCCAAGCTAACTGCTCAAGACAGTTTTCAGAAAACATGTTACTTCGCATGACTGTCTGTACATCTCGCAATGAATGTATAGACAACGCAGTCAATACTCGGTTCGTTAAGATCACCTTCAATTAGTATTGCATGACCTGGGTATTTAAGCACTACTGACCGTAGAATTTCTTTGAATGAATCTACGGCTGTCACAGCGGAATCGGGTGGCAGGTAAAAAAATCAACTAACTTGGTTTCACTTACACCTGTTCTACGCGACCAGATGACTTCAGTGTCACACTCAACTTCGACCTCACTAGAGACAACGTTTCAGTCAACTTGAATGAACACCCTCCCTCCTGCGGCCTCTAATCTGTCTTTCCGCTATACGTTCCACGATTCGCTAAATATGTTATAACGGGTTTCAGCTAGCTCTTGGTCAGAAGAATGATTTGAACGTGTGAACTGTCTTGGAGGGCCGTAACTGCGAGACCTTTGTTAAAAGTACTTCGACTGTTTACGGTTAAAAGTTTGGCACTCGGAGTGTCTTTATTCTGAACGCCGTCCCATCGCTGTCTATCGACTACTGACTGTTTTAGAATTTAGTTTCAGAAAGTACTAGACTGATGTAACAAACCCTAGTGCCATCATAATTCATGAGTGTCCGTGGGACATGCAGTGCTCCACTACAGCGGACTCCGTCGGCTATTCGTTGTCTTTGTGATGTATAAGCTCTGCGCATCTCTCCTGTGTCCTCTGGACAGTTAGGCCAACATACATTTTCCCTCACTGGTAAACTCCATCATTCAGGAGACATAGGTCATCCCTGACCGGCCTCACCGAGGCTTTAGTCTTGGCTAGTCGGCGGAACACGCCACTGACGTTATGTTTCTGGAGTATTCTTCCGATTTGTGCCATTTTGTTCACATGTATGGTGTTGTGGCGTTGCAAGACAGCCACGCCACTCGGAAGTAGCCGAAATGCACGCGTTAACTCACGCCGGCTTGCGTGAGGTCTGAAACAGGATACTTAATGAATGCTATAAAGAAAAGTACGTAGCTTCTTTAAGACTCAACTTTACTCCATCATTTGTATACAGCGTTCTTGATGATACAAGTGAGACTCTCAGATATGGTTAATGGCGCCTTGCTAGGTCGTAGCCATGGACTTAGCTGAAGGCTATTCTAACTGTCTCTCGCCAAATGAGAGAAAGGCTTCGTCAGTGTAGTCGCTAGCAAAGTCGTCGTACAACTGGGGCGAGTGCTAGTACGTCTCTCTAGACCTGCCGTGTGGTGGCGCTCGGTCTGCAATTACTGACAGTGGCGACACGCGGGTCCGACATGTACGAAAGGACCGCGGCCGATTTAAAGCTACCACCTAGCAAGTGTGGTGTCTGGTGGTGACACCACATATGGGATGACCCCGGGGCGACAATTTCTCTTCATCCTCAGCTATCTATTGTCTTGGGTTCTTTGCCGGCCTGGGTGGCCGAGCGGTTCTAGGCGCTACAGGTTCGGTCGCAGTTTCGAATCCTGCCTCGGGCATGGATGAGTGTGATGTTCTTAGGTTAGTTAGGTTTAAGTAGTTCTAATTTCTAGGGGACTGATGACCTCAGAAGTTAAGTCCCATAGTACTCAGAGCCATTTGAACCATTTTGGTTTCTTTGGTGTTATGGCGTGTTGCCTCTGGGATTGCTGTAACCATTTGTACGCAACACGCTGTGTGTGTCCTACAGTTCGGCTGGTAGACTGTACTGGTCCGAGATTTCGCGTGCTTTGCGGAATAGTGAGCTTAAGACACCGCCTCATTGTGAAGAAGCATGGCAGCTAGAGGCGTGCAAGTACAAATCTGTATGCGTTGGTTTATGGAAGATGCTTTGTCCTAAACTGCCACATGGTATTAGCCTTACAACCGCACACAAAAATGGAATTAGACTATTCACTTCCTTCTCCATCGTTTATTTTATGTTTTGGAGCAAAGGATTCAGTTCTTCAAGAAGTCCTCGGGACGGCCTCAACCAGTGAAATACCTGAGAAACATACAAAATCTTCCTAAGGTGGGAAAATATAAAGCCACACATCAATATCAACAGATGTGTAACATTATAATAATGCTTTTGAGTAAATGAATAACCTCAAACCGCAAATGCAAACAGTGCTTACACAAGAAGCGGTGACAGGACGGTGGTGGAACGGTCTGGACTGCAGCCTAGTATGTACTGACTACTATACTAGAGGCCTTCAATAAATAATGAAACACATTTTTTCCGACTGATTTCGGTTGAAAAAATCGTGGAATATTCCCGCTTCAGTCGCCATAGTTTCATGAAGTTCCGATAGATGGCTTCGTTATATTCAGCCTTCACATTGGCGTCTATAACGGAGGTGGGCTCCAAGCAGAGAGCTGTCATAGAATTTCTTTTTGGCAGAAAATTAGAGCATCACAGATACTCACAGGCGATTGCAGAATGTTTGCGGAGACTTGGCAGTGAGAAAAAGTACTGTGGGCCCCTGGGCGAGGCGTCGGTCATAATTGCAAAAAGGCGACGCAAACCTGTCTGATTTCTCACGTGCCGGTGGGCCGCGCGCAGCTGTGACTCCTGCGGTGTTGGAACGTGTGGACACTCTCGCTCGGAGTAATCGACGGGCAACCACAAAGCACCTCGCTGCACAATTGGGTGCCTATGCTGTTAGCGCTGACTCATTCGTCCACCAGTTGGCGTACTGAAAGTTGTGTACCCGCCGCCTGTTCGAAGACAATAAAGAGCAACGAAGGATCGTCTGTTTGGCCCAATGAAGGACGCACTCCACGGGAAGCAGCGTGAATGGCACGGAGGTTCTTGCTCGAGTAGAGTCGTACCTTGCTGGCATTCAGGCTCTCCCAGTAAGGTGGCAGAAGGCCGTCGCACGGAATGGAAATTACGTTGAAAAATAAAGTTTGCAACTAAAAGATTTGAGAATGAAATTTTGTACTAGAATCCTGAATAAAACCAACATGCTTTCAGAATTAATTATGGAACCCCAGATGTAGATAAGCCTGGCTAAGCCAAGTCCTAACAGCGTTAGTAATAAGACTTGGTACAATTCCCGTTTAATCTAAATCAAAATTATAATTGAAATATGTGCCAACAAGATTGTAGGGGGCACCTGCACAGTAGGATGTAGATGGAGAAAAGTTGTTAGTAAAAATCACTTAGAAAGTGCAAGTCTTTTTTCTTTTTGGTGGTTCTTAGAATCGTTTTCATTGTAACTTGGGTATCATTATTCATCATTGGATTTATTTTATAATTTGACTGGGTTCTTAGTATCCCTGTTTATTTTAGGTTTCGTCTCATAAGTAGTGCACTTTAAAGTTCTTTATGGTAACGTTCTCATGCTGTTATTAGCTTGTTTATCTTTTACTGACGAAAGGCTTGTACGTCTAAAGGGGCCAGTGATGTTTCTTATGATGTAATTAAATGTTCTCGCATACAGTTTACCCTGTGGAGGTAACCAAAAGGTTATTTTGGATCTTCTTTAAATTCGGCATCTGAGGATACGATATCATTGTCACGAAACTAGTTGCTAAGCAATAGGAGATTACTAAATCTTTTCATGGCAGCTGTTACAGTTATTTAGTTTGTAACCTCCCCCTCACGTAACGACGTTAATGACCGTGAAAAATTAAACCGCGTGTACCTAATGGAAATTTGGGAAAAGCAATCGTCATCGAAGTTAATCTGTCGGTAAAGAGGGAGGAAAGGGTTACATCTAAATGAAGGGAAAACTGCAAATGAAACTGGTGGAAATTAATTTTGAAAAGGGGTAAAGTTAATAAAGAAAGAAAATGTGCGGCCGTTACGTTAACAATCAACTTGCGGTAATTAGATATTTGAGATTTGGGGAAATTACGGTTGCCAGTCCTAAGGACAATTACTATAGTAACTGAAAAAGAAAGATTATTACACATATAATTAGCACTAGAATCGTGGCAACTGAAGGTTGACAAGTGTAGTGTGAAAACTGAAAGTTTGTCAGAAGTAATAAATTTCGCTACACTCTGACTTAATTTAGCAAAAGAATTGATAAATCCGGAAAATCGAAAGTTAATTTAGTCACTGAAGTTAATAGTGAGCTTTCTTTCTGAAGCACATCGAAATTCAGTAAAATACGGTTAGTCTTGGACTACCTCAACAATCATTTCAAAATCTACTTGAATCCACGCAATTTAGAAACAAGAGATTTAACTTTGAACTTGAATTAAATGATTCTCAACAATTAACAATAGTAAAACTTAGTACGTACGAAGCTGAGCTGCAGTCACAGGTAAGCTAAATACGGTAACAAAACTCGCACTCTTAATTTGTGCTTGTGTAATCTGAATATTGTAGCCAGCTATGAGTACTTTAACTGAACTTTGAAATTAAAGCAGTGAAATAGAATATTACTTTAATGCTGGCGTTTGAATTTCAATGACACTCGGGTTCATTCCGGAAAAGGAAGGGACCCTGCTTGGTAATGCTATTGGGACAATTAGCAACAAAGGTTCATGCTAAGTTGCTGTAATTATAGTTACGAAAATGGTACAGTTTGAAAAGCTGAGGTCTGCCATACAGTTCTAAAACTTTACTTGCTTCCAGTCTTCCTTGTTGGTTGATTGAAGGTTTGAAGCCGTCGATCGAGGATGTGGCGACAGTCACTCATTGTCGGCCGTCGCTGTTGCAGAAGCTGGATGTTGGCGCGCCTTCTTCTCGACACGGTTACCTGACGAAACGGGCTCTTGATGTGCGCCAGATAATGCTTCCCGTCCGCGACACCATGTCAGAAACTATCATCCCAAGTCGAGCGCAATTACATGCTGCCAAACCCTGAAAGCGCGGCAACTCGCGGGAGCGTCACACAACACACCTGCTCCACTCGCTACTCCAGCCAGACTCTCTCTCTGCCCGCGCTCCACGCGACAGAGTTAACACTACCAAAGATCCTAAACACTCTGGTTTTCCACACGACCTATCGACGTATTCGTTCGATAGCATAGTTTTCCCTAGGCCAGACCCAGCGCATAAATACAAATAATATTCAGAAAACAAACCAATTATAAATCGACATAAATACATATATATACAAATAGTAAAAAAATTACAATATACAAAGACACAGAAATGTCACATCTTGAGGTAACAAAACAAGGAAAAAGAATTATAGTACAATAGATGGAAACAGGAGGATATGCATTTCCGGCGTTAGAAGTTATTAAAATGAATTTCTACAATTGTGACTGCCCCACTCACCATATAATCTTTTTAAAATAATCTTTGTAGATGATGAGACGAAAGCACAATTAAATGTCTGTAAGCAAGTAGACGCTATATACTCGTAACATCTCTCATGAATTTAACGTGTTAGTGAATGTGTAAAGTACGAATACAGTGCTCTCCAGAAATGTGCACAACAAAGACGCACAGGACTGCAGAGGGAGAAGAGATACTGGTAAACGTTAGGAGCTGCTCACGGGTCCAGTCGTACTGCCGCCTTTGGTGTTTGGCCACCAGATACACGTGGGCAGGCTTTCCATGTTAGCTGGGCTCTGCTAATGGCAGCGTTATTTTATTAGCCCTCTCAGCCTGGGTGCGATTAATCACGAATCACGTTATCGGCGCGGTGGATTACGTCCGTCGGCGGGGCGCTCGTAAAACACGCTGAATCTGGGGGTGGGGGTGGGCAGTTGAATAGTGGTCAGCGAGAGACGGAGAGGAAAGGGTAGCGGGAGAGTCCTGGGTGGGGGTGAGGCAGACGAGGCGGCGGGAGAGTTGTGGATAACCGAGGAGTCGCACGCCATTACCTGCGGTTTCTGTTGGAGACAACTTACTGGGCAGGAGGGAGACTACCGACTACGTTTACAGGCAAAGCACGTTACAGGTTGACGCTTCTGAACCGCGTGAACTCTTCAGAGGCTAAAACAGTGGCGTCAGCGAAACAAGACAGGAACGTACCGTCATATTATACAGCTGTGACAGGGCTTGCAGCCAGTGTAGACCTTGAAACGTCATACTGATAAAAACTGACAAGGGGACCCTCCATACTGTAAATCACAGATTTTGGTGCGCTTGAAATATGTTGTAGAGACACTTTCCCTGAGTACCTGGCTATCCGGTTTTTTTAGCGACGGGCCTTGGTTTTTGAGAAAATTGATTTTGAAGTTCATTGCACGCTCTGTATACCCATAACATTACTTATATTTCAAGTAAGTCAGCGAAGCGCAGCGGCAAAGGTTCATGGCTACAGTGCACGAGGTACTGTCATCGAATCCTGCTCATGTACTTTTTTTTTCAAAATCGCCGAATTTTTAAATTTTATTTCAAAGAATATCAAGAAACAGTGCAAGGTGTGCGAAATTATGAAGATATATTCAGTTATCAATTTTTTCAAATATTCATTCCGTTTGTGGTTCGCAGTGGGAGTTCCAAATGTTTGTACAGCGGTCGCTTCTTCTATTACCTTGTATATCTCCGCCCATTATCATCCCTTCTCCTGTGAATACCGTTAACCGTAACGGGAACACCAGCTTCTAGTTGCGGCTAATGAGGATTCGAGTTGCATTCCTTTACATTCGCATCTAACTGCAGCGTCAGTTGCTCGCAAAGCGTCTCTAGTGCCGTGTGTTGGGAAAATTCTGTGAAATGGAAGAACCAAGTGTTGCTTCCGTAGTGCAGCCAGAAGAAGATCCACAAGTAGAGGAGTTGAACGAAGAACAAAAAGGCGAAATAACAAATGCCATTCAATACGCCGAAAGTCTGCTTCACGAGTTGCATCTCGTAACGAATACACCGCCCAGCGTGATCTCTGCCAATTCCGTTGCAATCGGTGATGAGCTTTGTATCGCAATACAGGAGCTCTTGGCCGAAACACAGATCATTTTTGAAGATGAATTGATAGATTTCAACGAAGAAGATGAATTGAGAGAATATGATGCGAACCACAAACAGAATGAATATTTGAAAATGTAATAACTGAGTATACATTTATAATTTCGCTCACCTTACAGTGTTTGTATTCTTTGATATAAAATTCAAAAATTTGGTCGATTTTGAAAAAGAAAAAGTACACAAGCAGGATTCGAACACTGTACCTCCAGCGCAGTAAACGTGGACCTTTGCCGCTGCGCTGTGCCAAGTTGCTCGAAATGTACGTAATGTTACAGGCTTACAAAGCGCTCAATGAACTTCAAAATCTATTTTCTCAAAAACCAAGACCCGTCGTTAAAAAACCGGATAGCCAGGTACCCGGGGTAAGTGCCTCTACAACATATTTGAAAAGCATCAAAATCCATGATTTAAAGTGTGGAGGGTCCCCTTGTGAGTGCAGACCAGGCAATCAAACCCAGAACCATGGCTTTCATGACCATTGGTCTTATGGGTCACAGCCTGTCGGAGATTCAGAGACTCTGGACGCTGGAAACAGTTGCCTAGGCCGTGGTTAAGCCATTTCTCCGCATAATGCTTTGCTCTAGGAGCTTTACCCAAGCAGCCTGAGCAGAAAACCTTGTGTTAATGCTAGAAAGCAATGTTCCAGATTCGAGTCCCATTCTGACTCGCAGTATTATCTATTTATTTACTTTTTATTCTTTTAACCTGATCTGTTTACTGTCGCCAGGGCGTTTCTTACATCGAACCAGAATTTCACACATACATTACCTTTTTACACCATAGAAACCTAATAAATAACAATATTAATATGGAAAATAGATTTACAGTGATCTGAGTATCTATTGAGCCAATGTGTCTGCCCATTTAAACTGTACGCCCTATGTTGTTGTTGTTGTGGTCTTCAGTCCTGAGACTGGTTTGATGCAGCTCTCCATGCTACTCTATCCTGTGCAAGCTTCTTCATCTCCCAGTACCTACTGCAACCAACATCCTTCTGAATCTGCTTAGTGTATTCATCTCTTGGTCTCCCCCTACGATTTTTACCCTCCACGCTGCCCTCCAATACTAAATTGGTGATCCCTTGATGCCTCAGAACATGTCCTACCAACCGATCCCTTCTTCTGGTCAAGTTGTGCCACAAACCTCTCTTCTCCCCAATCCTATTCAATACTTCCTCATTAGTTATGTGATCTACCCATCTAATCTTCAGCATTCTTCTGTAGCACCACATTTCGAAAGCTTCTATTCTCTTCTTGTCTAAATTATTTATCGTCCATGTTTCACTTCCATACATGGCTACACTCCATACAAATACTTTCAGAAATGACTTCCTGACACTTAAATCTATACTCGATGTTAACAAATTTCTCTTCTTCAGAAACGCTTTCCTTGCCATTGCCAGTCTACATTTTATATCCTCTCTACTTCGACCATCATCAGTTATTTTGCTCCCCAAATAGCAAAACTCCTTTACTACTTTAAGTGTCTCATTTCCTAATCTAATACCCTCAACATCGCCCGACTTAATTCGACTACATTCCATTATTCTCGTTTTGTTTTTATTGATGTTCATCTTATATCCTCCCTTCAAGACACCATCCATTCCGTTCAACTGCTCTTCCAAGTCCTTTGCTGTCTCTGAAAGAATTACAATGTCATCGGCGAACCTCAAAGTTTTTATTTCTTCTCCATGGATTTTAATACCTACCCCGAATTTTTCTTTTGTTTCCTTTACTGCTTGCTCAATATACAGATTGAATAACATCGGGGAGAGGCTACAACCCTGTCTCACTCCCTTCCCAACCACTGCTTCCCTTTCATGTCCCTCGACTCTTATAACTGCCATCTGGTTTCTGTACAAATTGTAAATAGCCTTTCGCTCCCTGTATTTTACCCCTGCCACCTTTAGAATTTGAAAGAGAGTATTCCAGTCAACATTGTCAAAAGCTTTCTCTAAGTCTACAACTGCTAGAAACGTAGGTTTGCCTTTCCTTAATCTTTCTTCTAAGATAAGTCGTAAGGTCAGTATTGCCTCACGTGTTCCAGTATTTCTACGGAATCCAAACTGATCTTCCCCGAGGTCGGCTTCTACTAGTTTTTCTATTCGTCTGTACAGAATTCGTGTTAGTATTTGGCAGCTGTGGCTTATTAAACTAATTGTTCGGTAATTTTCACATCTGTCAACACCTGCTTTCTTTGGGATTGGTATTATTATATTCTTCTTGAAGTCTGAAGGTATTTCGCCTGTTTCATACATCTTGCTCACCAGATGGTAGAGTTTTGTCATGACTGGCTCTCCCGAGGCCATCAGTAGTTCAAATGGAATGTTGTCTACTCCGGAGGCCTTGTTTCGACTCAGGCCTTTCAGTGCTCTGTCAAACTCTTCACGCAGTATCGTATCTCCCATTTCATCTTCATCTACATCCTCTTCCATTTCCGTAATATTGTCCTCAAGTGCATCGCCCTTGTATAGACCCTCTATATACTCCTTCCACCTTTCTGCTTTCCCTTCTTTGCTTAGAACTGGGTTTCCATCTGATGTCTTGATGTTCATACAAGTGGTTCTCTTATCTCCAAAAGTCTCTTTAATTTGCTGTAGGCAGTATGTATCTGACCTCTAGTGAGATACGCCTCTACATCCTTACATTTGTCCTCTAGCCATCCCTGCTTAGCCATTTTGCACTTCCTGTCGATCTCATTTTTGAGACGTTTGTATTCCTTTTTGCCTGCTTCATTTACTGCATTTTTATATTTTCTCCTTTCATCAATTAAATTTAATATTTCTTCTGTTATCCAAGGATTTCTACTAGCCCTCGTCTTTTTACCTACTTGATCCTCTGCTGCCTTCACTACTTCATCCCTCAAAGCTACCCATTCTTCTTCTACTGTATTTCTTTCCCCCATTCCTGTCAGTTGTTCCCTTATGCTCTCCCTGAAACTCTCTACAACCTCTGGTTCTTTCAGTTTATCCAGGTCCCATCTCCTTAAGTTCCCACCTTTTTGCAGTTTCTTCAGTTTTAATCTACAGGTCATAACCAATAGATTGTGGTCAGAGTCCACATCTGCCCCTGGAAATGTCTTACAATTTAAAACCTGGTTCCTAAATCTCTGTCTTACCATTATATAATCTATCTGATACCTTTTAGTGTCTCCAGGGTTCTTCCATGTATACAACCTTCTATCATGATTCTTAAACCAAGTGTTAGCTATGATTAAGTTGTGCTCTGTGCAAAATTCTACCAGGCGGCTTCCTCTTTCATTTCTTAGCCCCAATCCATATTCACCTACTACGTTTCCTTCTCTCCCTTTTCCTACACTCGAATTCCAGTCACCAATGACTATTAAATTTTCGTCTCCCTTCACTGTCTGAATAATTTCTTTTATTTCATAATACATTTCTTCAATTTCTTCGTCATCTGCAGAGCTAGTTGGCATATAAACTTGTACTACTGTAGTAGGTGTGTGCTTCGTATCTATCTTGGCCACAATAATGCGTTCACTATGCTGTTTGTAGTAGCTTACCCGCAATCCTATTTTCCTATTCATTATTAAACCTACTCCTGCATTACCCCTATTTGACTTTGTGTTTATAACCCTGTAGTCACCTGACCAGAAGTCTTGTTCCTCCTGCCACCGAACTTCACTAATTCCCGCTATATCTAACTTTACCCTATCCATTTCCCTTTTTAAATTTTCTAACCTACCTGCCCGATTAAGGAATCTTACATTCCACGCTCCGATCCGTAGAACGCCAGTTTTCTTTCTGCTGATAACGACATCCTCTTGAGTAGTCCCCGCCCGGAGATCCGAATGGGGGACTATTTTACCTCCGGAATATTTTACCCAAGAGGACGCCATCATCATTTAATCACACAGTAAAGCTGTATGCCCTCGGGAAAAATTACGGCCGTAGTTTCCCCTTGCTTTCAGCCGTTCGCAGTACCAGCACAGCAAGGCCGTTTTGGTTATTGTTACAAGGCCAGATCAGTCAATCATCCAGACTGTTGCCCTTGCAACTACTGAAAAGGCTGCTGCCCCTCTTCAGGAACCACACGTTTGTCTGGCCTCTCAACAGATACCGCTCCGTTGTGGTTGCATCTACGGTACGGCTATCTGTATCGCTGAGGCACGCAAGCCTCCCCACCAACGGCAAGGTCCATGGTTCATGGGGGGGACGCCCTATGTAATACGATATGAAACTTCTTAAGAACTCTGTCAATGTGATACAATTATAGCATTTTATGTGTGAATACATTCCAGTACAAAGGTTCAACAGAACATCTGAAGAAGGCAGATATCATAATATATAAAAATGGTGAGGCTATTCCACTCAGTCAAGGGGATATTCCGCCCAGTGTATTTCAGTGTCAAAATCACAAGCATTTACAACAAGAAAGTATTTTTCCTCCTTTTTCACCCATACACACTTCGTGAAACAATGTAGCACATTACTGGCACTTTATCCAGAGGATCTCCCTATATAACAGATGCTACTGCTCGTTTCATACCTTCCTCGGACCAGGGAGCACTTGGATTTCTCCATTTGTACATATGTACCATCTGAAATGAAACCAAGGAAACGTGTGCTCTATAATTTAGTAGTAAAACACCAATTAAACTAATAATTTGACTGAGCGTCTATTACTCGACGCGTACGGGGCGAAAAATGCCCATGTGCAGACCTCTCCAAAGACGCGGCAAGTGAGACATTTGTGGAAGAAGCCAGCAATATTTGCTGACACACACACTGAAAACGCGTAACCTTATACAAGTAACAGTAAGAGTTACACCCCCACGTTACCGTGCATTGTCAACCTTAATTTGTTAGGTCGTATACCTATGGCAATAATACATCACAATTCGCTTCCCTCTAAAGTTTGTTCTTCTGCCATGTCAATAACGTAACAGGAAACATCCTTACTACAACCGCATGCGGCGAGGCAGGGATAATGGCACACATTGAAGGCAAAACAATCCCGACTCTGTGTGCAACTAGCGCACTGTTGCAACATTTATCGTATTTCAGGCGGATTAGCCCTGTGAGCGAAACAGCCCAGCTGAACCCTAATGATAATAATAATAATAATAATAATGACAATGGCAATAATAGTGAAAGTGGCAGATATAAAAAGAGTTTATAGGTGTACAAAATAAAAGTTTTCTGATCTGACGAGTTCTGTGGAGAGGAAATTTAAGGTGACTGTACCAGCTAAAATTAGTGCGAAATGGGGAAGATCTGGATGGAAAGAAAAATGTTGAGTGGTAGTGAGTGCGTTGAGGAACGATGGTAGTCATTATTGTTCCTTTAATAGATGTGTCATTAATTACCCTCCGAAGCTGGAGATGTTCTTCAGTTCTCTAATATAATTCTCGAGGTTGTTCGAGAGTCAAGTTGGTGAGACAGAGAAGGACTTCGAGAAAGTGGCTGAGTACGGAGTGGCCGCACTGTTTTGAGGCGTCATGACACGAACTGCCCGGCCCCTCCCGCAAGAGGTTCGAGTCCTCCCTCGGGCATGGGTGGCTGTATTGTTCTCAGCATATATTAGTTTAAGTTAGTGTAAGTAGTGTGTAAGTCTAGGGACCGATGACCTAAGCAGTTTGGTCCCTTAGGAATTCACACACATTTGAACATTTGAAAGTGGCTGAACGATAGAGTAGGACAGAGGAGGGAACGGGTGTTTCTGCAATCTTATTCAGACAAGAGCATTAAGGTCGAGAAGAGATCGAGGGACGGTGTAAATGGCTAGACAGTAGAGAAGACAGAGTGTATGTATATCCCTACGCTTGTCTGCACGCAACCAGGATAGCCGTTCCGTGATGGTGAAATGCGATCAACACATATATAACGAACACAGGCGCTGAAAACCAGTTCCAGGCCCCGTGGGCTTTCCTGGGAAACATGTTACAGGAAAACATCGCTTTAATCAGTATTGCGTTGATACGTGCTTGGACAGGTACCTTTTTCAGGTCAACAGGAGAGAACTCTTTATAATTTTGCAAGTTGTGGAGTGATGCTGATGTCTTCTTGCACACTGCACTTACAAGCTGAGTCCAACTTAGATTTTAATCTATTATTATTCCTAGACTCGTAACTGAGTCAGAGAAGTTGACATTTGTCTCATTTAGGATTAAAGATGGTAGCGATTCCCGATATTTCTGGATAATGAGCCTACAATGATTAGTCAGTACCGCTTGAGTTTTGAATGGGTTAGGCTCTAACTCTGTATCTTGCACCTATTTGTTATAGTGGACGCAAGACGGTGTTGAGATTGCCGCTAGCGGTTTTCCGGTTCACTGGTCTTGCTCTCTGATGCAACTGGAGGTCGCTAGCGTACGTGTGGTATTTGCAGTAGGACAAGACTCATGACACATCACTGACATACGACTAAAGGAATCCTGATGCATGCCTGATATACTAACTGCCTCGACTGTGTCTTCAGTTGCTGGATGTGACGTATTGCTGCCAGGAAGTTTCAGAACAACACACTCTCTACTGCATAGTAAACGTAAAAGATGGAAGATCAGGGTTAATGCCTCGTCGACGTCTCGGTCATTAGACACGGAGCACATGTTCGTTAAGTTTCTGGAATGGAGAATAAAATCGGCCTTGTCCTTTCAAAAGATCCATTCCGGCATCTACTTGGAGCTATACAGGGAAACCACCGAAATCCAAGTCAGAATGGCCGCACAATGATTAGAAATGTCGTCCAGAGTGCTAACCACCGCACCAGCTCGCTGGGTTGCGCAGTAGAAGATGCCCTCTGGAAGTGAAGGACTTATATGGAAATGCACAGTTATCTCGAGTGATAAACGCATCACGGAAAGTAGGTTGATTCTAGCATTTCTTTGGAGTCGACCTCACTTTGCATAAGAAGATAGGACATGGATGGAGCAAGAATGCAATCACTTCCATATTGAAGAACCTAGTCCGGAATTCACTGAAATAAATATTTATGGAACTCGAGGAAATCCAAAACCAGGATGTCTTCAACGTTATTTGAGTAACATTCGTTCCGGTCATCCGTCCAATGATGATTACTACTCTCTTCTTTTCTTCCTGTAAGTTTTTCAGCTCCGTTCATCTATCACTGTTCTGGCGTATTCCTACAGTCATATGGTGTTCCACTGGGAATCCACAGCGATATAGACTGGAGCTTTTCTTCTGTTTACTTCGGTGCATGCTACGTAAAATGACACATAGCAGCACCAATACGTGCATTGCAATTTTTTTTACGTTCTAAACTTGCGCGTTTTCCTAAATAACGTTGTCCTAAGGAAGCCCATGGAAACACACAGCAACAGAACGTACCAGCGTGACTTCAAACACTTCGTTACAGGAAATGTTCAAAATGTCCTTCGATAGCGAGGATACATGCATCCACCCTCCGTCGCATGGAAGCCCTGATGCGCTGATGTAGCCCTGGAGAATGGCGTATTGTATCACAGCCGTTCACAATACGAGCACGAAGAGTCTGTATATTTGGTACCGGAGTTGCGTAGACAAGAGCTTTCAAATGCCCCCATAAATGAAAGTCAAGAGGGTTGAGGTCAGGAGAGCGTGGAGGCCATGGAATTGGTCCGCCTCTACCAATCCATCGGTCACCGAATCTGTTGTTGAGAAGCGTACGAACACTTCGACTGAAATGTGCAGGAGCTCCATCGTACATGAACCACATGTTGTGTCGTACTTGTAAAGGCACATGTTCTAGCAGCACATGTAGAGTATCCCGTATGAAATCATGATAACGTGCTCCATTGAGCGTAAGTGGAAGAACATGGGGCCCAATCAAGACATCACCAACAATGCCTGCCCAAACGTTCACAGAAAATCTGTGTTGATGACGTGATTGCACAATTGCGTGCGGATTCTCGTCAGCCCACACATGTTTATTGTGAAAATTTACAATTTGATCACGTTGGAATGAAGCCTCATCCGTAAAGAGAACATTTGCACTGAAATGAGGATTGACACATTGTTGGATGAACCATTCAGAGAAGTGTACCGGTGGAGGCCAATTAGCTGCTGATAGTGCCAAAACACGCTGTACATGGTACGGAAACAATTGGTTCTCCCGTAGCACTCTCCATACAGTGACGTGGTCAACGTTAACTTGTACAGCAGCAACTTCTCTGACGCTGATATTAGAGTTATCGTCAACTGCACGAAGAATTGCCTCGTCCATTTCAGGTGTCCTCATCGTTCTAGGTCTTCCCCAGTCACGAGTCATAGGCTGGAATGTTCCGTGCTCCCTAAGACGCCGATCAATTGCTTCGAACGTCTTACTGTCGAGACACCTTCGTTCTGGAAATCTGTCTCGTTACAAACGTACCGCGCCACGGGTATTGGCTCGTGCTAATCCATACATCAAACGAGCATCTGCCAACTCCGCATTTGTAAATATTGCACTGACTGCAAAACCACGTTCGTGATGAACACTGACTCTGTTGATGCTAAGTACTGATGTGCTTGATGCTAGTACTGTAGAGCAATGAGTCGCATTTCAACACAAGCACCGAAATCAACATTACCTTCCTTCAATTGGGCCAACTGGCGGTGAATCGAGGAAGTACAGTACATACTGACGAAACTAAAATGAGCTCTAACATGGAAATTAAGCGTTTCCGGACACATGTCCACATAGCATCTTTTCTTGTTTCCTGAAAGTTTGGCCGTACCTTTTTGTAACACTATATATATATATATATATATATATGTGTGTGTGTGTTGGTACAAAAAGATTTCGAAGGCGAGGCGACCAATGATCGAACGCCAGGTTCAAAATCTTACTGCAATCGGCGAAATACCGTGCGACAAATGAGGATAATGGGCAAAGGGCATTAGGTACGATATCAGTATGGTGTGGAAAAGTTGAGAATTTGGGTCTAACGGGAAGTGATCTAGGGTACTCCGAGCAGTTGCAATGTCCTCTGTCTCCCGAAGGACTAGTGGTCAGAGCATCTGTCTTGTAAGCAGGAGATCCAAATTCGAATCCCGGTCTGGCAGTCCGCAGCTCGTGGTCGTGCGGTAGCGTTCTCACTTCCCACGCCCGGGTTCCCGGGTTCGATTCCCGGCGGGGTCAGGGATTTTCTCTGCCTCGTGATGACTGTTGCGTGATGTCCTTAGGTTAGTTAGGTTTAAGTAGTTCTAAGTTCTAGGGGACTGATGAACATAGATGTTAAGTCCCATAGTGCTCAGAGCCATTTTTTGAACCGGTCTGGCACAGAGTTTCACCTTTCTCCTTTGCTTTCAGTCAATGTCCTCTCGCAGCCAATGTCTGTAATTTCCTTGTGTCTTCGGGGTAGTCCGAAAGAACAGACACCGTATGATTACGTCGATAATCCTGGCATTCATGCAGACTTGAAGAATGCCTTCACAAATAAAACTGCATCAATACCGGACGATGCGTGCACCCATGGTGGGTGTTGTTTGAGTGATGTCCATCGTCATGGACCACCTTGGCGAATTCGATGGCAGCGTACGGCGTCATTTGCCTGAAACTATTTTCCACACTTGATTTGTTTCCCTTCTGTTAATGAAGTTTACCTAGTTGCTTTATGCATTGTGCTTATTCTCAACCATGTGCAATCAAAGTGAAAAATTTTAAAAGCTTTTAAAATTCGTCCACCTCTTGTCTCTCACTCTGTATGTAGCAAAAACACCTCCTTTATGTTTGAATCTGCAGAAGTAACTGGATAAGAAAATTAGTAGTCCTTTACACGCAGGTTCCCTATCTCACTTCCACTTGGGTGATGTTTACTGAAAAAAAAAATGTTTCACTGCATATTTATAATAAATAATGTATGTAATTTCCGTTGTAAAACTGTTATGTAATAATTTCCCTGTGTTAGCCATTTTTTTACAGCAACTGTATGTAAATTTCTGTAGTTCACAAGAGAAACGCCTTTTGTATGCTGAATATAAATTTTTCTGTTTAACTTATGCATCGAGAACCGTTTCACCTGATTTAAAAATCATCATCAGTGCGTGTCCTGAAATAATAGATAATGTATCGTTTTCAGATATAGGACACAGATTTAAAACAGTTCGTTAAAGTTTTTATAATAAAACGGAAAAACGTCTGGTTCATTATGTGTAAGCCAAGCAGCTTTTTCTCATTTGAAAAATTGTCTGAAGGCTTGCAGTTTTTCTTGTCATCACTGTCTTTTCAAAACATATTTCTGTAACTACCATTTTCTTTGGCTACAGTGTCATTTATTTTTGTAATTATTGGCAACGTAATCGGTTTCTCCTTTAATTTTTTTTTGTTTGACTTTAGATCTGTTGATATAAATTTTTTGACCGTGTGTGTGTGTGTGTGTGTGTGTGTGTGTGTGTACAGTTCAGTGCTCAGGAGACGTATAGTATTTTTGATCGTCTATTGAGATTCTTATCTGTTATATGATCACTCAATTCGAATAGTGACTGGTTGGTTTATTCACTCAGTCATTTGATACTAGTTACTTTTCTTCCTTTGTTTTGTGTACGTAATAATTATCTCGTAAAGTCAGGAGGCGTCTTTCATTATATTCACTGAAAGGGAGAAACAAATGAAAGAAGTTTAAATAAATATGGGGGTCCCGTAATAGACAGAAATCCCAATAGATGATCACAGATCTCATATCTCTCCGAAGTATATAGTCGGGAAATTTTTATAGACTCACACAAACACACACATATGTTCACACACAAAACATATGTCAATAGACATAAAGCGAAACAAAAAGCAATTGAAAGTAATAATTTAGAATGTAGGCAACACTCACAACACAAATGACATTCTACGCACAGAAAATGGCAGTTGAAGTGCAGAATTTTGAAAACTGAGTAACAACAAGAAAAACAGCAAGCCTTCAACAAGTTTTCCACATGATAAAGGTGTTATGTGAAAAAATCATGGCAATTTATCACTGTTTTACTCTAGATATTCCTCCTCTGTGTACTTCTCCAGCGATAGTACTTTGAAAACTAAAATTATATTTGACTACAAGTAAAGCTCTCAAGGCGTAGTTCCGCATTGTGAACCACGTGAGGCAATTGGGAGCAACCGATCGCCTCTGGCAATGGCGTGGTTTGGATGCGATTAAGAAGTGGAAACGTGTCAGCACACAGCTCTCTCGGCCGTGGTAGGCTTTCTTGACTTTAGAGGGGCTACTTCTCATTTATGTAGCTCCTCAATTGGTCTCACGAGGATCTTTTCCAGTACTCGCATCAAGGAAAATGCTCTGGCAGTACCAGGAATCGAACCCGCGTTCTCCGTGTTCCTAGTGCGGCGTTTCATGAAATCATTTCAAACTGAATAAGATTACCTTAGTTACTGATGGCATACCCAAGAATGAAATTTCACTTTGCAGCAGAGTGTGCGCTAGTAAGAAACTTCCTGGCAGATTGATACTGTGTGTGGCAGACCGAGACTCGAACTCGGGACGTCTGCCTTTCATGGGCAAGTGGTCTACCGCCTGGGCTGTTCACCCAAGCACGACTCGCGATCTTTACTTCTGCCAGTACCTCGTCTCCTACCTTCCAAAGCTCACAGAAGCTCTCCCGCGAACCTGAAAGGCTCGGACGGTGCAGTACTTGCTCGCAAAAGGCAAATATCCCGAGTTCGAGTCTCGGTCCGGCACACAGTTTTAATCTGCCAGGAAGTTTCAGAAAGCACACTGTTGATAAATGGCATTAATAACACTGCTCGACAACTCGTAAGGAAAAAGAGACATTGTTGGATAACAGTACTCACAGGCAATGATAGACGACATGAAGCACAGTACATACGAAATAGAGTAGTATATATACAACGAATAATGGTATAGATTTCACCAAATGGGAATTCAGGATAATAAACATAAATAACGTACATGTTCGACAAACGTGAGACAGGTCGATAGCGGACTCCCAGCAAGGCATATGGCCTCCTCGGGCACTAATGGACATTTTGCAAAAAATGGTTCAAATGGCTCTGAGCACTAGGCGACTTAACTTCTAAGGTCATCAGTCACCTAGAACTTATCGACACGCAAGTCGCCGAAGTGGCGTCAACTCGAAAGACTTGCACCAGGCGAACCGTCTACCCGACGAGAGGCCCTAGCCACACGGCATTTCCATTTTTACCTAGAACTTAGAACTACTTAAACCTAACTAACCTAAGGACATCACACACATCCATGTTCAAGGCAGGATTCGAACCTGCGACCGTAGCGGTCACGCGGTCCTAGACTGTAGCGCCTAGAACCGATCGGTCACGCAGGCCGGCGACATTTTGCACCTGCTTTTCATGCTTGTTAACAAACTGTTGAGGAGTGCTTGGAGGATACTGTCCCACTCCTGAATGCCGTTTTCAGTTTTTGTATGGCGGCTCGGGGAGGTAGTTTTCCATCAGAAACAAGTCTAAGAGCATCCCAGGCATGCTTAACAGGGTTTTGTCCGGGAAATACGCAGGCCGTTCCATTTGTTCAGTACATCCACTGTCCAGTGTACCCGACACCTCAGTGGTCTCATAAACAGAAATTCGGAACCTACCGGGCCACCAAAGTGACGGACAGGACACAATAACCTCGCTGCGAAACCATTGTGTTGTAATGGTACCTCATGCAAAGATATGCAGCGTTATTTGGCCTTCGTGCATAATGCGTGCCCACGCCGAAACTCCTAGGCAATACCAATGACATTCATGAAATTTCTGTGGTGTGTACCTTTTTGCCCTGTCTCTCTACACTATCTGATGGTCAGATCACTCTTCACAGGTTACTAGAAAATGTCAATGCAGCCAAAACAGCTGTCGTGAAGAATTAATATTGCAGCTAGTCTGGTCCTTCCCTTTTCAAAACAGAGCTTAGACATAAATACTTCACAAGTCTTAGCTGTACATACAAGAAATATTTACAGACTTCTGAATAATAACTTGCAAATCCGAAAATGCGTATAATATTAAATAAAATAACTATTAACATCATAAATTTCTAGCTTGTAAACCTATGCTTACAAAAGGAACTAACTGTGGATTAATTTCCATAGAACAAGCGCGTGTAATGATTAATACTGACACGAAAAAGAGAATTAGAACGTCGCATAACATGGGTTCATATACATATATACTGTAAGTAGGCTGTTTATGTTTTCTCTATGTAAGTGGGCTGTTTACGTTTTCTTTATGTAAGTAGGCTGTTTATGTTTTCTTATTGGCAACGTTACGTAGCGCTCTATATGAAAATCACTGGCTGTGCTGTGTGCAGTCTGTGGCTAGTTTGCATTGTTGTCTGGCATTGTAGTGTTGGACAGCGGCAGCTGGATGTGAACAGCGCGTAGCGTTGCGCAGTTGGAGGTGAGCCGCCAGCAGTGGTGGATGTGGGAAATGAGATGGCGGATTTTTGAGTACAGAATGGATATTATGAACTGCTATGTATATTATGATTTTTCAACACTATTAAGGTAAATACATTGTTTGTTCTCTATCAAAATCTTTCATTTGCTAACTATGCCTACTAGTAGTTAGTGCCTTCCGTAGTTTGAATTTTTTATTTAGCTGGCAGTAGTGGCGCTCGCTGTATTGCAGTAGTTCGAGTAATGAAGATTTTTGTGAGGTAAGTGATTTGTGAAAGGTATAGTTTAATGTTAGTCAGGGCCATTATTTTGTAGGGATTTTTGAAAGTCAGATTGCGTTGCGCTAAAAATATTGTGTGTCAGTTTAAGCACAGTCATGTATAAATTGGTCAAAGGGGACGTTTCAATACAGAAACATTTCTTAAACCCATTGGCAGTAAACAAGGGCAGACTTCTTGTGCAGATAATCCTCGCTAATATAGCCGAAATTCACCATATAACATATTTTGGCATTCTCGTTGGGGAGCGATAAGCATTATGTACCAAATAAATATAATTCTTTCATTAGAGGGACTGAAAAGAACGTCGTAGGGTCATAGAACGTTACAGCAGATATCCTGTAAACCTGAAGACCGTGAGGACAAACAAAAAAGGATGGAAGACCGCGGACATCGCTGAAAAGACTCATCGACGGCAAATTAAATTGTCGGAGACGGCGTATCACTTTCCACCTGTTCGCATTTTCCGGCGCGCTGTGAAGGTGTCAGCAGGTAATCGCATTGTCCGCGGCCGACGCGTCCCCGCAGAAGAAGCGGATTCGGCCCAGCTATTGTTTCCTGGAATCGCGGGGCCGATCTCCGATATTGTCTTAATCACGGCGGGCCGACATCCCCGGAAATTAAAGTAACAGTCCCCATTTCTTGCGCCGCTCAACGGATTTCTGGCCGACGCCGGCCAGACCGGGCCCTATCTGTTATTAGATTTGGCGCGCTTGTCTGCACCGGCGCCGGGCCAGCGCGCACTGCCGTCCTGTCGGGAAGCGGCGCCTGGTTGGGGGTGTGGGAGGGGGAGGGCGTGACTCGAACGAGGTGTGGGCGGAGGGGAGAGGGGAGGCTGGCAGCAGCGGAGCATCGGCTCTGCCTGCATACGGGCGCTGCGGAACACGTATCCGGAGGTGCTTCGCCGTCTTTTTTGATTCGAATAGTGTCCGTTTCATTCAGTGGAAACAACTGAAGCTCTGTCAGGGCCAGTCTCCGACGTCTCCCATATGACTTATGTAGTATGTAGAAAGCTGAGCAGGTCGCAAAGCAATTTAATACAAAATTACTATATTCATCCAAAATGACAAGTTTCGACGTATACTTTCATCATACAATCATTAAAAAATAGGACATTACATATAGGTACAAATGAAATAAAAACAGTTACGAAAACAGTATGCACAATTCCTCTAAATGCGTAGACATAAGTCATATACCGTCTCTAGAGGTAAGCTGTGGATCTGATAGCTGCATGATATTAAGGTAACCAACATGAAAAGACTGAGCAAGAATCCTCTACAAGGGAAACATATTGGAATACCAAATGGTGTTACTTGATTGGCTACGGCATATCAAGCTTGTCGAACAGTTTGTTATGAAAATAATAAATCAATAAACTATTTCGAATTTATGAAAGAAAGGGACAAAAATACTGAGAGGAGAAGATATTTTTTTAACTGGAGGTTGCTTACAAGTTGCCATATTATCTCCAGTAGAATGTGTTTTATACACGCAGTAGCATTGCTCTAAGGCATAATTTGTATACATAGAGCACACCAAATGTAAAATACACTGGTAGTAACAGCAACTAACAACAAACACAAAGTTTATTAATATCGTGGAACTAATGCATGTGACCTAAAGCACAATACGACTGATCCAGTGTGTGGGATGAGGGAATCCAACTTCACAATACATTAAGCGTGTTTGCTCAAGAAACATAATCATGTGACGTCAAACAGTTCAGTGTATGATAGCAGAACGCGCTGTTGGTAAAAAAGTTTAAGGCATTTACTTCCGAGCGCAAATCCACTGTACAACGACACAGTTTGAGTAGACGAAGTGAAGCATATTCTTAAATGCAACACGCTGCAACCATATGACATTGTACAAGGAGTAAGAAACAAGTACTGTAGACCATAAGAGTGTAATACGCTCATAAGAAAGGGAGAGGAGTGAGGGAGGGTATGTTGCTGGGAGGGGCGGAAAAGACAAAAAGCTAAACAAACATTTTTATACCAACAGTTAGTGAATGCTAATAACTGAAATACTCAAAAATCCCTCAATTTGAATATCGATAAGTGATTACTGCTTGTAACTAAAACATCGTGAGACGCAGCATAATAACGAGAAACTTAATAACTTATAATAAATAACAAATTTAGTGCTGTCGAGCTGATGCCTTGAGACAGAGAGGTATCAGGATACACTTACAGCAAAACATTGATACCTTTGAAGCGATTAAAGGATAAAAGGAAAAGCAAAACAGGAGTACGAGCGTAGCTGAGGGCAATGGGGTGGGAGTAGGGGTGTGTGGAGGAGATGAGTTGTAGCTAAAAGTAACCACTGCCGATATAGTCTAATGTAAGCAATATCAGACTAAGTCAGAATTGGTCTGGTCTCGTGGCACCGGCAATTGCGTAACAGTGACTGGTCGTCAGCTTACATAAGTTTTGAGCTGTATAGGGTGTATATCGTAATTGACAGGACGAAACTGCACAGAATGAGATACACAGTTATAGAACCAAACACTTCCAGGGTTCCGCAGACGAACCGTCTGCGAGATATAAAAAGAATATTAGTTGACGTTAATATAGGTGTGTCCACCCTTCATCGCTATAACCGCTTGAGCTCTGCCGGTGATAGATTTAATGAGACTTCTGAATGTTCCTGGAGGGATGGCGACCCATTTTTCCTCAAGAGTCGAAACCAGGTAAGGCAGTGAAGCTCGTCAATGAGGTCTGGACCGAGGTCGACGATCTAACTCATCTCAAAAGTGTGCCATGGGTTCAGCTCAGAACTTTGGGCAGGCTAGTCTATTTCAATAATACTATTGTCCTTATGGTCTTTTTACACTGGGCCGCCAGGCGGCTCAACCAGCCACGCCACCGTCATTGGGAATACCTTGTTGTGGAGTTTATTATACTAGGGCAGCAAGTAGCGCCGCCAGAAGCTGGATGCCTACTGGCTGCCTTGCCCCGCCACCACGTCGGCCGTCACTGGTGGCGGAGAGTCTTGGAGGGGCATTCTGTCGAACGGGGAGTTTTACACTGGGTCGCCAGTCCTGCCACTCGGTTCGGCCACCACGTCGTCAGTTCGCTTTGCGGTAGTGACCACGGAACATGTCGAACAACAACTACACATACATGCTCCTGCTAGCACTTTTAATGAAAACGAGAAGGCGAAGGGAGATGCATGTACACCCTAAGCTATCGCTAAGAGAATCTAAAAGGTTTTATTATACTTCTTTTGGTGAATTGTGTTTAGACGACAAGTGTTTTAGTTACATACGAATGTCTAAGTCGTCTTTCTTTCGTCGTTAATAAAGGCTGATATTACCGGGAATGGAATGAAAATGAGGAAGTGTATTTCATGAGAAGAAAAACTCGTCGTCACTTTAAGGTAAGTAAACCGATAAATTGTATTGAAAATTATTAAATTTTTTGCTTCAGGAAATAATAATTAATTTTTAAAACGGTTAACATTTTAAAAACAGGAATATTTTAGTTCAATATTTTTATCCTATTACGTCAAAAGGAAATTGATTCATAGTATGACTAAAAGTAGAAAATTAATAAGAACATTTATTTTCAAAAAGATCAGTGATAAGAACATTTATGTCCAAGAGTTTTGTACATTGTATGTGTTGAATGTTTGTATATATACACTATATATTTAAGAGCAAAGGTTCACTCATTTGACTATCAAAATCTTCATTTGATGTGACTGAAGTATCTGCATAGGGCAGATTGTAAGGGCACGTTTACATTTGCATATTGTAGAAACTGAGTCTGGAAAAACTGAACTTGTTGTCGTTAATCCACTAGTCCCGGTTCAGACATTGTGTTCTGTTCCATAGTATGTTGTTCCATCGGCCGTTGTGGCATGCACTATATTTGCATAGGCTGTGGATGTGTAGGATACTGTAGCGTTGACGGTGGTCGTAGAGGAGTGAAGGTTCCAGTATAACCCATTTGCTGCCATCATTGCTGTACAGGTTCTTGGGCAGCAGCGATGAGAGAAATCATGTCTGCTTTGAGTTTCAATTTGTTTTCAGCAGGTATTTTATGAACCTTAGTTATCATGGAAGGGAGAAGCAGCTTATCCTCATCTTTTTCATCGAAACTGCGAGATTTCTCTTCCGATGCAAACTTTTTCTTTAAAACTTCCATTAGCTCATCGTGGTTGCTGGTTCTTTTTTTAGATTTGTGCTGAGGGATCCTATATGTGGGTCCATTATCAAACGAAATTGAAGTTTCATTTTATTCTTCATTCACAATGACTTCTTCGTCCTGGTTTGTTACATATTTTTTCACCTCAGTTTCTAGAAAACGTAGGTGTTCAAAATAGGTGTATTATTTTTCCCTGGTTGCAGCTGAACCACTTGCGACACACTTTACCCAAAGAAGTTCTCTCGTGTAACATGAGCGGATGGATTTACACTTCTTCCGAATGAGCGTCACTGAAAAAAGGCGAGAGAGGGAATAGTCGCTAACTGCTTACATTCTGAAATATTGTATGCATAAATATGGGTATTTTCGCGCAGTGGTATCTCATTATTTATGACGTCATATCTCCTCAACAATGTGTCGTATTTCTCTTTTTTGCGTAGGAATTTTCGCGGGCGTACGGAGAACAACTCACCAAAATTTCATCGCAATCGAATGACTGGTTTAGGAACACATAGACGACAAACATATATACATTTATTTTTATATATGTAGATGTTAAAGTGATTGAACAGTTTTTCAAATTTTGTTTCAGGTATCTAGCGACGTGAACTTCGACGCAAGGTCTACATTACCAGTACAGAATAAGTCAACCTACAATCTCAGTGTAATATGTTTTTAGATGCCATCTGAAAAAACTTTAGGCGAGAATGCTTTCCAGACCTCACCACAGATTTCTGGATGAAGACAGCTGCTGGTTTTAACGGAGAACCTAACTTCGAACACCGCATTGGAGCCATTGACGGAAAAAATGTACGAGTGATCAAGCCAATGGAAGTGGTTCATTGTATTATATTTACAAAAACTTTCATTCAGTCGTGCTACTCGCTTTGTGTGATGCCAGCTACAAATTCATTTTCGTGGATGTGGGCGCATGTGGTAGGTCTGCTGATCCCACGACATTTAACGACGGTGTTTTTAAGAAAAATCTTGATTAGGGCTCCTTATAAATTTGTGAAGCGCGATCTTCTTTCCAGCAGAGTTTCTATGAGTCCACTGCCTTCATCATTGTTTGGGTGAAGGTTTCGGTTTGACAACAAAGCTACTTAGACCTTATGGAGGTAAATGTTTGAGCGTAAAAAAACGTGTATATAACTACCGACTTAGCAGAGTACGAAGGAATACTGTACGTTTGGAATCTTCGCCAATAAATGGAGGATTTTCCATCGACCACTGAATGTTGACTTCGTTTGGGTGAATCCATAATACGAAGTTGGTGTGTTTTGCATAACTCCGTTAGAGAACGTGATGGTTTCAAAGTTGAAGTGAATTGAGTGAAGACTATCAACCGCCAACAACAAAAGCAACACCGTCAGAGACAAGACTTGTGATTTTTTGTCAGTGACGCAGGAGCTGTACCTTGGCAAATGGACGGAATATAAGTAAATGAGCTCAACGACACCACCACTAAAACGGGAAAATGTACCTACTACACTCCTGGAAATGGAAAAAAGAACACATTGACACCGGTGTGTCAGACCCACCATACTTGCTCCGGACACTGCGAGAGGGCTGTACAAGCAATGATCACACGCACGGCACAGCGGACACACCAGGAACCGCGGTGTTGGCCGTCGAATGGCGCTAGCTGCGCAGCATTTGTGCACCGCCGCCGTCAGTGTCAGCCAGTTTGCCGTGGCATACGGAGCTCCATCGCAGTCTTTAACACTGGTAGCATGCCCCGACAGCGTGGACGTGAACCGTATATGCAGTTGACGGACTTTGAGCGAGGGCGTATAGTGGGCATGCGGGAGGCCGGGTGGACGTACCGCCGAATTGCTCAACACGTGGGGCGTGAGGTCTCCACAGTGCCATCGATGTTGTCTCCAGTGGTCGGCGGAAGGTGCACGTGCCCGTCGACCTGGGACCGGACCGCAGCGACGCACGGATGCACGCCAAGACCGTAGTATCCTACGCAGTGCCGTAGGGGACCGCACCGCCACTTCCCAGCAAATTAGGGACACTGTTGCTCCTGGGGTATCGGCGAGGACCATTCGCAACCGTCTCCATGAAGCTGGGCTACGGTCCCGCACACCGTTAGGCCGTCTTCCGCTCACGCCCCAACATCGTGCAGCCCGCCTCCAGTGGTGTCGCGACAGGCGTGAATGGAGGGACGAATGGAGACGTGTCGTCTTCAGCGATGAGAGTCGCTTCTGCCTTGGTTCCAATGATGGTCGTATGCGTGTTTGGCGCTGTGCAGGTGAGCGCCACAATCAGGACTGCATACGACCGAGGCACACAGGGTCAACACCCGGCATCATGGTGTGGGGAGCAATCTCCTACACTGGCCGTACACCACTGGTGATCGTCGAGGGGACACTGAATAGTGCACGGTACATCCAAACCGTCATCGAACCCATCGTTCTACCATTCCTAGACCGGCAAGGGAACTTGCTGTTCCAACAGGACAATGCACGTCCGCATGTATCCCGTGCCACCCAACGTGCTCTAGAAGGTGTAAGTCAACTACCCTGGCCAGCAAGATCTCCGGATCTGTCCCCCATTGAGCATGTTTGGGACTGGATGAAGCGTCGTCTCACGCGGTCTGCACGTCGAGCACGAACGCTGGTCCAACTGAGGCGCCAGGTGGAAATGGCATGGCAAGCCGTTCCACAGGACTACATCCAGCATCTCTACGATCGTCTCCATGGGAGAATAGCAGCCTGCATTGCTGCGAAAGGTGGATATACACTGTACTAGTGCCGACATTGTGCATGCTCTGTTGCCTGTGTCTATGTGCCTGTGGTTCTGTCAGTGTGATCATGTGATGTATCTGACCCAAGAAATGTGTCAATAAAGTTTCCCCTTCCTGGGACAATGAATTCACGGTGGTCTTATTTCAATTTCCAGGAGTGTATTTATCATAATTATAGTTTAGTGGATAGTCTGCTTCGTGTTTCAACACCCACGTGAGTATTAGCAAGAAAAAAAAAAAAAAAGAAACCGTAAATGGCAACAACTTTTTTTAATTTATAACCTTTTGAATTTTTTTCCTATTTTAGGGAAAAAAGAACGATATCCTCCCAAGCATATTGTACTAGGATAAGGTCATGATTTGAAAAAGTAGAAGTACGAGTATTCAGTTTTCTCTGTAGTCTAATGATAACCTTATATTTCCGATAACGAACAAATATAATGCTTAAATACGTACAAAAATTATTTCTCTCAACCAAGGACCGCTGCTCAAAATCCGGTAAGAGTGAACAAATAATTTCGTTCCGAGCATTTAGTTGCAACTGCTTATTAGTGTAAGCTTCAGAACTGATGTCCCAAACTGCGGGATGTTGTCCACCTGCACAAATAAAATCTTCGGTATTCACTTGGGTATCGAATAACTTCTTTCAGTTCTTCTTCCAGCATCATGTTTTTCCGTTTTGTCCTGTCCAGACTTTCACTCCTTTTCACAGTGACACTTTGCAGTTCACTAGACATACTGAAGAAAATGAAATACCGCACAGAAATGTGTGCCAGGAAAACAGACTGTTCGACTAGCGAGAACCGCCGACCTACCGTAGCCTGAACAACAAGTGGGTGTTGCGCCGCCGGTGGCGCAGTTGGCCGCCCCGACGGCGGCCTGGTGTAATGGGAGCAACGCCTCCGGTGGAGGGCTGGCTACGCCGCCCTTTAATGATGCTGTTTTGTAACAGGGAGAACTCTCATGCCAGTAGGAACAATCGTCGTCTTGACAGTGTACAGTGGTCTAAAACGTGTACATATTATTCCGCATTCAATGTTTCCTTAAGCATAATAAGGGGGTCGCAACGTAAACTCGAAGAACTCCCTCATTCTCTAACCTAACCATTACTGTACTTGACAGTCGGCACAGCGCATGATGCCAAGTAACGTTTTCCAGGCATTCCACCAGTTTGCGACAGAATACAGCGTGATTCTCACTCCAAACTACTAGTTCCCAGTGACCCACTGTCCAGAAGCGTCTCTCTTTACACTACGTCAAACATTGATTGGCACTGATTACAGAGATGTGTAGCTTATGAGGAGCTCCTCGACCACGATACCCCATTCTTTTTGACCCAGCAAAGTCACTGTGATAGCTGAACTGCTGGTGGGAACTCAGGAATGAGACGCCCCGTTGATTTATTGAGATTTTTTACGACCACCGTCTGCTGCCACTCAGGTGGCTCCAGTTCTCTGGTTGTGAGAGGGGTCAGTGCCCCTGTGCGCCGGCCTTTCCTTGGCCTGAATCTGAGACTACGGCTTCTGGAACTTACGCAGATTGATGGCTTCTTCTGTGTACTATGAATTTATTTACTGATGGTCTTAAAGATCCAGAACAGCCCTTAGTCTGGGAGAATTAGATCGAGAGGTCCTGGCTTCACGTTATCGGCTTGGGATTTTTGTACAACCTCACCAGTGACCTTGTAGCATGCTGAAGACACGTGAGAACAATAGCTGTGAGCATATAAATTATTAAAATGGTGGATAATTTAAAAAAAATACAGATGTAGTTGGGGAGTGAAACTGTGCTTCAACCAGTGTAAATATATCAACCAAGAAAATGTAAATGTCGTGTGACTAGGGCCTCCCGACGCGTAGACCGTTCGCCTGGTGCAAGTCTTCCGCTTTGACGCAGCTTTGGCGACTTGCGCGTCGATGGGGATGAAATGATGATTAGAACGACCCAACACCAAGTTCCTGAGCGGAGAAAATCTCCAACCCACCCGGGAATCGAGCCCGGGCCCTTAGGCTTTATAAAGGCACATTTGCATGCCGAGCGTGAGTTTCCTCGGAAACGCGAAATATTAATTAAATAAATAATCAGTGACAAATAAATAAAGCCTATGGCACACAACTGCAGCGCTGTGTCGCTGATAAAACAAAAGCACAATTACGTTACTCGTATGTTTGATTAAGAAAGGAGAGCTCTGGTTGAAGTGGTGCGAGAAGCACGTATTTTATTTTATTGTCTGGCACACCGCCATATTTCATGTTATAGAAAATTACTGCGAGTTGCAACCACACTAGGCACTCGATTCTGTAAAGAATTTATATTTATAAAAGTAAGTAGGATTATGAACTGTAGGCTTATTCATTGAATATATCTGATTTAACTAACAGTGTAACTTTTTATGTTTAGTAGACAATCACCTCTGTACGACGTTTTGGCATGGCTGGCAATTTATTGTATTATTGAGATTTAGATTATGAGTCCGCACCTACCGCAGCAGTCTTTGGAAACGATTTAACTACGAAGTCCGATTATTTCAATTTTATTTCACGGTCAACTACGAGTAACATTGCCTTTACGAAAAAGCCATTGTCAAGCGTCTGATACCGAATAATTATCCAGATAAGCAAATATCAATTACAATTACAATCACCATCATACAGAATAATTAACATTAAAATAATTAATATTTTATTTGATTTTATTTTATTTATTTTATATTGGCGACTGCGTGTCGGACTTGTTATTTTGTCATTTGTTACATTGTTCTCTTTGTTTCATGTAAAAAATCAACTTTCTGGACCTGGACGTCAATGTATGAGAGATAACAAAATTTGAAGACATTGCAATTCTGAAATTTTGCCGGAAGACGCAAAGAAGCTTCCAGCAAAATAAGGTAAGACGCAGCATCCTTGCATTGGCAGGCTTGACCAGACGTATAATTCAGTGTATTAGCTTTTCAGTAAATTCTGTAGTGTTTCTTTTCCGCATAACAGTTTCAGTGATAAATTTCATTCTCAGTACTTTTCCCTAAACAATAACGTATGCAACAATACCAATACACGAGTGTACAATATGGCCGACTTCTGTACGATACGTAGTAACATGGACAGCAGCCATTACCAATAATCTCAAATTCAGTTTATATTTTTAAATTAATAGACAGCCATTGTTGCTACGAGCGATTCATGCTCAACTGCATTTTATTTTAAAATCAGTGTCAAATATTTTCTTGAAACATATATCACGTGTGGCATGGTAATAACTAGAAAACAATACGCAAAAATGGAACAGCAAGGACGTACTATTCAGACGCAATCCGACTCGGACGTGAGACAAGTGTTAGAAAATGACTTTACGACAGCAACCGGTAGTGACGATTCATCAAACATTGACGCAAGTGTTGACGAAAATTTTGACAATAGGCCGTCCACCACAAAAATTTCAAAGTCTCAATCAGAGCCCATGTTAATGCATGACGTCACGTCTAATGACGCGGCGGGGACAGAGACCTTGCAAACGGTAAACATCGCCGACATGTTACAAATGTTAATCAAACAGAACGCCGAAAACATGGCAACCTTAAAGACACAAAATGACGCAATTAAATCTGACCTCATAGCACTCAAGACAGGTAATGACACTTTATGTAAACGTGTGGAACTTATAGACGCCACACTGACCAAACAGATGACTGAACTCAGTACTAAATTTTCCCAGCTTAATACGAGACAAGAAAAGACTACAACTGACGTAGCACTTTTACAGACACAAATAAAAAACCTTAATGTCACGTGTGAAGTTCTTACTGAACAAATTCAAACATATCCTTCAGTATATGACAACCTTGAAAAACGAATTACTGACGTACAGAATAAATTTGACAATGTTGAACAACACCTGACTGACATCTTACAATCTGATGCCACAGCTCATTTTGAAAATATTAATAAAGAATTTAATGATTGGGTAGTGAACAAAGACAAACATTTTGATACATGCTTACGTGAAAATTTACCAACAATTGTGCACGACTCCGTAGCGCAATACATTACTAATAACAAACAGCTGATCAGTGACGCAGTACAATCCGTCACTGCACCCATGGGACAATTCACCGATCGACCACAGTCTGAATGTAACGAAAATATCAGTCAAAATGTACAGTTCAGAAACCAATATACATTCGAGTATGATACACACATTCCGCACACGACAAATACACAAGAACAAAACGCACCGCGACTACAACACATACCACGATGTGCAAACACAAACACAAGCTATTATCATGGTAAACCACAGCAACATTATCGTAATTACTCGCCAGCTGGACATAGCAGTAATTACAGTGGGACAAATCCATATCATAATGCAAAGGAAGACGAAAGCTTAATGAAACACAGGCAATTTCAGATTTTTATCCCAGAAAAACGAACCATTCATCCGGTGATTTTTCTTAAATCTTTTAGTAACGCATTTCCACGCACTTGGAGTGACCGGAAAAAGATTTCATATATTGTCGGTTACATCCAAGGCGATGCAGCTGTCTGGGCATACAGTCAAGCTGACGTATGTACCACGTACAGTGAGTTTGAGCGTGCTTTTCTGAACAAATTCTGGTCGCAATCCGTCCAGGAGCGACTCAGAAGACAAATTTTAGAACCTGAAACTTTTAACAGTAAAAATGGCAACTTACGCAGATATTTTGAAAAATACTTGAACATGGGACACTTTTTAGACGAACCAGTCGCAACGCGTGATATACTCCGTGCGTTGAAGGCCAAATTGCCTTTCAACATTAAAGAAAAACTTCTACATATCCCGGATGACGATTCAGAATATTTTTTAACAGCTTTAGATTCGGTTGACATGTTACTTGAAGACCAGCGCTTCGCGCGGCAAAACAGCAGCCACAATGTTTACACTAGTGGTATGCAAAACATGCAGGCTTGCCAACACAATTCTGGCGCGCCCACAGTTGGATACGCAGTACAACAAAAACAGCAAACTCACATGCCGTCTCAGTACGGAAATCAAAATCAACACGCATATTCCAATACAAACAATAGTTACAACAGTAATAACACTTCATGCGGCAATCCATACAAAAGGCACCGCGGTAATAACTACAACGGTAACAACGGATACAAAGGTAATAACAAAAACACAAACAGAAATAGAAATAATAGTAACTACGAGCCAAGACAGCATCAAGGTTGGACTCGTAACGATCAGTACTTTCATTCAAACTCTGCTTTACTACAGCAGCCACCAGGACAAAATTGGAGCATACCTTACGACCGACAGGTAAGTTACAATGCGCAACAGCAACAACAACCGCAAAAGTTTGGAGATCATAATAGGCAATATCCGAATGTGAATATAATAGAAATGACACCTGATGCACAACCTCAATCTGTGTCAGTACCTAGTACAAATGCTAATCCAACAAACTAGAAACAGTCACTACTTTGCCCCAGGTCGTGGCTGAAGAATTCTTGGGGGGCGGCTTCAATGTTAATCAGTTATTTGACACCACACTTGAACAACAGAATAATGATATGCCGAGTAATTCTAAACAAAAACTACCTGTTTTATTTATAAGATACAACCACAATAACAATATATCAGATGAACTTTTACAAGACAGTACACAATGTCGTTTAAACACAAATGAAATTGTTTTAGCATCCACTACTGGTGTAGTAGGTGGGATTCCAACTACTATTGTCCTAGATACAGGTGCAGCTGTGAGCGTTTTATCTTTTAATTTTTATAAAAAGATGTGTGAATTGGAACCTGTGCCTGAGTTTCCTGCCCAAAACTGTAAAATAACTACTGCACTAGGTAATAAGTCATGTAGGGTTACGAAGCAAGTTTTTGTAAACGTTAAAATAGGTAATGGAACCGTACAATGGCCATTCCTGGTTGTACAAAACCTTGTGACTAATTGCATATTAGGAATAGATATTATGAGCGAGAAGGACTGCATTATAGACTTCTCCAAAGGTAAATGTATTTTAAATGATAAAAGCAGGGTAATTATTATTGATTTGGACAGGAGAACTCTAAAGCATGACAAACACTGTACAGGGTACAAGGTTCAGTTAGTACTTGACAAAGACATTCAAGACATGCAAACACACTCATCTGACGCAGAGCTAATGGACTTGAAAACATTGCTTGATCATAAGATAAGTGAAGCTACAGCTCTCAGTGTACATGAACGTATAAAACTACAGGAAGTGTTATCCAAATATTTACAAGTTTTTACCAAACGATTAGGTGTTATCAACACGTATGTGTACAAGATTGAAGTTAAGCCTCACAAGATCTTCTACCACAAGACATATAACGTACCGTTATCTCAACGACCTGCTGTGTGGCAAGAATTAAAACAAATGTTAGACTGGAAGGTCATTGAACCATCCACCTCACCTTACTGTAGTCCTCTACTTGTTGTCAAAAAATCAAATGGAAGCATTAGGTTAGTGTTAGATGCACGAGCTATTAATGAAATAATTTTACCGGTTCACACAAAACCTGAAAATTTAGAAGAGCAATTACAGAAATTTCTAGATGCAAAATATTTTTCCACAATAGATCTCGCTAATTCGTTTTGGCAGGTGGGTATCACTCCTGATTCTCGGAAATATACTGCATTTATGTTCGGGGGGCGAACCTATCAGTTTTGTGTTCTACCCTTCGGACTGAATGTCAGCTCTGGGGTATTCATTACAGCCCTGGATACCGTGCTAGGCGACGATTTAGTTGAGACAGTCACACACTATGTAGATGATATACTGATAGCTACACAATCCTGGAATGAACACGTTGACACACTTCAAAGAATTTTAGAAAAATTTGCACAAGCTGGAGTCACAGCCAACCTAAGAAAATCAAAATTTGGTTGCAGTGAGATAAAATATTTAGGACATATCATTAATTCACAGGGCATACGTCCTGATCCCAGTAAATTAGATGCTATCAGAAACTTTCCTAGCCCTCGAACTAAAAAGCAGTTAAAATCATTCCTTGGGCTATGTTCATTTTTCAGACGTTTTTTGCCAAAACCACTTTTGAACAGTAAACATCTGCTAAATCTACTCAGAAAGAATCAAGTTTGGATCTGGTCGGAACAGTGCCAGAATGACTTTAATACAATTAAACATGCTTTAGTGAATGCTAACATATTGAGCCATCCAGATTTCAATTTAGATTTTTGTATGACTTGTGACGCTTCACGTACTGGCTTGGGCTGTTGCTTATTTCAAGTTGTAAAGAATAAAGAAAAGGAACAGATAAGAATTATTGGGTTTGCAAGTCGTACTTTAACTGAATGTGAGCGTACATACTCGACTACTGAGTTAGAAACACTTTCCATAGTATGGGCATTCAAGAAATTCAATTATTATTTATTTGGAAAACATACAGTGATTTACACCGATCACCAGGCCCTGACATTTTTGTTAACTTGTTAACTTGTACATCCTAGACTATCACGATGGGCAGTTACACTTCAGAACTACTCTTTTGAAATTAAGTACATAAGAGGTAAGGACAACACCATTGCGGACACTTTGTCTAGACTTCCACAAGGTATGAATGATACCAACAGTGACTTAGAAAATATAAATGACTACAGGATTCTCTTAATGCAAGACAAGCAGTATCACCAATATTATATTGATATGTGCAGAAACATGGCTGAATTACAAAAATCTGATCCTCACTGGTATAAGATAATAACATTACTGGTAGAAAAAGAAAATCATCCTTCGACTAAGTATTACAAGTTACACAATGATGTGTTATTTTATCGACGACATCCAAATGCTACTAACTGGTGTGTATGCATTCCCAAAGAGTCTGAACGTAATTTAATTTGGCACACACACTTAGTTTGGGGTCATTATGGGACGAAAAAGTGTTTGGCAAAGCTCAGCACATACTGTTATTTTAGCAATATGAGAAGAAAAATTTACAGGGAACTGAAAACATGTGTCATATGTCAAAAATCAAAACCTCAGAATTTATCCACAAAAACAGATTTACATTCTATTTTACCTAGTAAACCCCTGGAAATTCTGTGTACTGACATCAGTGGACCGCATCCAGCAAGCTCTGGAGGCGTCAAATATATCTTAGCTTTTTACGATGTATTTTCTAAACATGTAAAACTTTATGCTTTAAAATCCGCCACTGCAAGTGCTATAATACGAAGATTCTCAAGTGATTACCTGACGCACGTGGGAAAACCTAAAGCAATTCTGTCAGATAATGCAGCATACTACTCTGGGTACAAATGGAGAAATTTCTTGAAGGACAATAACATTAAAAGTATATTTATTTCGAGGTTTAGTCCACAATGTAACGCGACTGAGAGACTTTTCCGAGAATTAAATCGATTCATGAGGACCTATATTTCATCAAAACATACTAATTGGGTGTCCTACCTAAGTCTTTTCGAAGACGTACACAATAACTTAAATAATTACGATACAAATTACACACCTAACGAGATCATGTTCAATTGCAAACAGAACGATCAGTGGATAGAACCATTACCTAAGTTGTCAGACAAGGAAATCACACCTGAACAGAAAATAAAAGAAGTATTGACTACATTGACACATCACGCACAAATACGAAACAAACATCACAGAAACATAATAAAAAGAAAACAAAAATTCGAGGTAGGAATGCTTGTACTACTTCGTACTCATCATAAATCTGTTGCACTCAAACGACGCAACGCTAAGTGGCGTCTGCTATATGAAGGACCTTATATAATTGTTAACATACCGCACCCTGGTGCGTATCTGTTACAACATCGTAGAACTAACAAAATTATTGGGCTATACGCACACCGAGATCTTAGAGCATTTCATGCTGAATAATGTCAAAGTCATACCCATCAAAACATTGCTAAGCAACTCGTTACAACACAGATAATAAGTAGTATAGAAATTTTCATTTCAGCGTTCCAGAGTCGCAGTTGAAGACAGAAGAACTTTTCTTTCAACGCCGCGGCTCCACCGAGAAGATTGAATATTAAAGTAAAATTTATGATTACGTAGCAGTGAATGATATATTAATTTTTCACGGAACATTTGTGACTGTAGGTACCACTGACTTGGTATGACACCTGACGAACTGACAGACGTCATCTGTGAAGCGATCTTTTACTTTGAGAAATAGATTAGACGCACATCTCTCAACACGAAAAGCATCTACCAGTAGTCAAGGCCACACAGACACTCTACACACACGCACAAAACGCGAGGAATCGAACATTTTCTCTCTCTTACTAATTTGAATATTTATTGAGTAGTGAAAACGCCTGGTCTTGCCTGCTGATGTAATGAATGTTGTGTCTAATCTATCTTAATTTCAGGTGACATCACAAAACCGATAAAGAGGACGTAAATATCTGCAATTCATGTAATCAAATGTGACACAATGTAATAACCTATAGCGATGTAATGATGATGTAAACATGTTTATGTGCAACTGTATTATGTTTATACTAAGAAAATATGTGACGTGTGTATGTATAATTATTTTTTTTTTAACTGATGTATCATGTAAAAATTTGAACAAAACGAATGCCAAAAAGACATTGCATAGTGAACCTCTGTTCACGGACATTAACGAACATTACTAACTCTGCAACTACGCAGAAACCTATGTGAAGGAAACGGTTAATGCCATTCATTATGCATCGTACCTATGTAAACGCGATGAACGATTTCCTTGATTAATAACTACGAACATTTAGGTGAGCTGTATTCAGCAAAAAACTGAAAATGTGAAGTGCATAATTCGTGCATCGTCTAGTGACATTACTATAGTACCTAACTTCAAGATGTTAACTGGATTAAATGGACACAAAGTGCCTGTCCAGAAAACAACACGACGGGTGGAAGAATTTTGGTTGGAACTTCAGGGAATGAAATGTTCTCGAAATGTGACGGACACTCTTACCTGGACTGTCCTAGGATCGACGCCAGCTATGTGCCGTCCGAGGTTCTACAACCAAGCTTCCACGGAATGTAAAAAACGAACTGCACGTGGACCAATTACTCGGCGGGTCACGTCTGATCTGTAATAAGCAATGCTTTTACTCACAACGAACTGCATCACAACGACTATAATGAAAATAGGAAATGGACACGCTTATGTATTAATCACGTTGTTATACAACGATGTTACTGTGATCAAAAAACTTTACCACGACGATACTAACCTGTAAAAAATTATTGTGCAGCAGATGAATATGAACTGTGATAACGACACGATGTGTATAGGTCAACGCACCTGAAACATACGGACATTTTTCTTTGAAGTATTTCAAAACAATACTATGTAACTAAGAACATTCAACAATCTAAGTTGTATTGTGTTATAACGAATATTGTAAATTTAAAACTAAGTTACCTGTCATAGAATGTAGTCTTCATATGTAATCTTGGTTGAATATTTTCTTGGTGCAACGACTGAGAGACGCGCGCACACGAACAATATGAACTGCAATACTGTGCCGCGTGATCTAACTGTACGATATAACGGCAGTGCCGGAGTCACACAGACGCTTCTGCGCATGCGCGCACTCTATCTGCCAACATAAGAACTTTTACGGCGCACCCGCGTCATTCAAAGTTTGTATATAATGTGTATAATGTAGGTGATGTAAATAGTTGTAGATAACTTAGATTTTCTTGTGCCTTTAGGTGAATTGCTCGCCTGCAGGTGTGTCCTTTCGCCTCGCAATTCAGGGGGCAATATAAAGGCACATTTGCATGCCGAGCGTGAGTTTCGTCGGAAACGCGAAATATTAATTAAATAAATAATCAGTGACAAATAAATAAAGCCTATGGCACACAACTGCAGCGCTGTGTCGCTGATAAAACAAAAGCACAATTACGTTACTCGTATGTTTGATTAAGAAAGGAGAGCTCTGGTTGAAGTGGTGCGAGAAGCACGTATTTTATTTTATTGTCTGGCACACCGCCATATTTCATGTTATAGAAAATTACTGCGAGTTGCAACCACACTAGGCACTCGATTCTGTAAAGAATTTATATTTATAAAAGTAAGTAGGATTATGAACTGTAGGCTTATTCATTGAATATATCTGATTTAACTAACAGTGTAACTTTTTATGTTTAGTAGACAATCACCTCTGTACGACGTTTTGGCATGGCTGGCAATTTATTGTATTATTGAGATTTAGATTATGAGTCCGCACCTACCGCAGCAGTCTTTGGAAACGATTTAACTACGAAGTCCGATTATTTCAATTTTATTTCACGGTCAACTACGAGTAACATTGCCTTTACGAAAAAGCCATTGTCAAGCGTCTGATACCGAATAATTATCCAGATAAGCAAATATCAATTACAATTACAATCACCATCATACAGAATAATTAACATTAAAATAATTAATATTTTATTTGATTTTATTTTATTTATTTTATAGCTTGACATTCTGTCGCGCTGACCACTGACCTACTGCGGGCGGACAATGCATCAACTTAACCCAAAAATGAGAGAAATACAAGTTTTGCAACTTGTATTACACGCTTTTGATGACAGACCACATTTTGAAGCAATAATTAGCTTTCCCCAAAAAATGGTTCAAATGGCTTTGAGCACAATGGGACTCCACTTCTGAGGTCATTAGTCCCCTAGAAGTTAGAACTAGTTAAACCTAACTAACCTAAGGACATCACAAACATCCATGCCCGAGGCAGGATTCGAACCTGCGACCGTAGCGGTCTTGCGGTTCCAGACTGCAGCGCCTTTAAACGCACGGCCACTTCGGCCGGCTAGTTTTCCCTATCTACTTGTTGGAGCTTGATAGAGGTGACTGTGTCGCGCTCGAGCAGCTGAGGCATACGCATCGTTGATGCTGCGCGCTACCTGAAGTTGGTGAGAAGAGGAGCTGCAAAGCTACGCTCCAGCTGCGGCGCGACGCAAAGCGTTGTGCGACGTTATTACGACGCAGCAAAACTGTCGTGTTCTCACGCCGCAGCAAGAGACGCAGAAACGAACACAAGAAGGCAGACACTGAGAAGAAACTTTCGACATGCCAAACCACTAGGAATGCGGAAGGGGAGCGTGACTATTCTCAAGCGCCTGTGCCCCCTCTGCAGATCCAGAGCACTAGACGGTCGCGGGCAGAGGTGTATCAAGCTATAGCCGACTGCTGCAGGAAAAAATTTGGCGTGGAGTCCCTCGACTCAGACGCCGTCTTTCAGCTGTAGGCAGCGAGCATGGCCAACTTTCGCGCACTGACGAGCGCTGTGGCCGCCCACGTCGTTGATCAACCTACAATGGAGACGACCACGCCTTAACACCACGAGAAGCCATCCGATGCCCTGCTCATGGGTGCGCCTCGGATCTGCAACGATAAGACGGGCCAACAGGGCCTGTTACGTGTCGGATTCCGGGGTGCAAGTGCAAAATTAAACAATCGCGTGAATAAGAAGCGACCGCCGCTGTACGTCGTCGTAGTAGAAACTACGACGGAGTGCGTCGACATCTCCGAACTAAGGAAGCTCTTAGGCTTTCCTGTGACCACCGAAGATCGCTCCCTCAGCATGGTCCCTGAGCCCCAGTGTTTTATGTGCCAAGCTGAGGGTTGCTATATACTGCCACAACTCACCGCGGTGCGTCAATTGCGCCTTCGCGCACGACACCCGCGCCTGTGGCAGACGACAAGGCGAGGGGTAAGCTCGTGCTCGCTGCAGCAGGCCACATGTGGCGAACTGGCTTGGCTGCCCGGCCTTTGCCAGCGATGGCTGCCCTGGAGACAAGGCCGCAAACCGAGAAGAAACGGCGACGGCGCCGCAAGCGCCGCCGAACAAAGGCTTAACCGGGAGACGAGAAGACGGCTCGTACTGGCCACAGGAAGTCCGGAATACTGCGCCACTCACAGTGGCGAGGGGAACCGGCCGCCGTCGGTAGTACGAGGTGCATTCAAGTTCTAAGGCCTCCAAATTGCTTTCTAGTTAACTACTCACCCGAAACCGATGAAACTGGCGTTACTTCTCGACGTAATCGCCGTGCAGACGTACTCATTTTTCACAACGCTGACGCCATGATCCCATGGCAGCGGCGAAGGCTTCTTTAGGAGTCTGTTTTGACCACTGGAAAATCGCTGAGGCAATAGCAGCACAGCTGGTGAATGTGCGGCCACGAAGAGTCTCTATCATTCTTGGAAAAAGCCAAAAGTCACTAGGAGCCAGGTCAGGTGAGTAGGGAGCATGAGGAATCACTTCAAAGTTGTTATCACGAAGAAACTGTTGCGTAACGTTAGCTCCATGTGCGGGTGCGTTGTCTTGGTGAAACAGCACACGCGCTGCCCTTCCCGGAAGTTTTTGTTGCAGCGCTGGAAGGAATTTGTTCTTGAAAATATTTTCGTAGGATGCACCTGTTACTGTAGTGCCCTTTGGAACGCAATGGGTAAGGATTACTCCCTCGCTGTCCCAGAATATGGACACCATAATTTTTTCAACAATGGCGGTTACCCGAAATTTTTTTGGTGGCGGTGAATCTGTGTGCTTCCATTGAGCTGACGGGCGCTTTGTTTCTGGATTGAAAAATGACATCCACGTCTCATCCATTGTCACAACCGACGAAAAGAAACTCCCATTCGTGCTGTCGTTGCGCGTCAACATTGCTTGGCAACATGCCACACGGGCAGCCGTGTGGTCGTCCGTCAGCATTCGTGGCACCCACCTGGATGACACTTTTCGCATTTTCAGGTCGTCATGCAGGATTGTGTGCACAGAACCCACAGAAATGCCAACTCTGGAGGCGATCTGTTCAACAGTCATTCGGCGATCCCCCAAAACAATTCTCTCCACTTTCTCGATCATGTCGTCAGACCGGCTTGTGCGAGCCCGAGGTTGTTTCGGTTTGTTGTCACACGATGTTTTGCCTTCATTAAACCGTCGCACCCACGAACGCACTTTCGACACATCCATAACTCCATCACCACATGTCTCCTTCAACTGTCGATGAATTTCAATTGGTTTCACACCACGAAAATTCAGAAAACGAATGATTGCACGCTTTTCTAGTAAGGAAAACGTCGCAATTTTAAGTATTTAAAACAGTTCTCATTCTCGCCGCTGGCGGTAAAATTCCATCTGCCATCTATGGGACGTATTGACAATGAACGCGGCCTCATTTTAAAACAATGAGCATGTCTCTATCTCTTTCCAGTCCCGAGAAAAAAAATCGGATGCCTTAGAACTTGAATGCACCTCGTATAGCCGGCACTGCAAGTGCAGGAGACACGTGCCGTGGTGGCGGCCGCTCCAGGGGAGGCGATTGCGGCCTTCAAAGCCGTCATGGATGCGGAAAGGGCAGGTCTTGAGGCCACCCAGTCAGCAGAGACAGAGAAGGTATGCGGCCAGCTGTGGCAGTTGCACTGGCAGCTGGTGCACGACGTCCGTGCGGACGCCACAGGAGAAGGGAGGACACATGCTGCCGCTTCCCCCACGGAGCAGCCAGCGGAAAAACACAGAGCGACGGACACATAGAAGAAGAACACGGATGCCGCCGCAAGAACACAGAAATCCATCGGCTCAGAGCAGCTCTGCCCAATGAGTGGGCTGTTACAGCGATCAGGATGCTCGAGGGTATGTGCTGCACAGGGAAGACTCAACCGCGGCCCTCACTCAGCCAGTGAGCGCAACCAAGGGAGGGGGAGTGGTGCCACTAGGCGACCGTTTAGCTACGACGCGCGCCTACCAGACACCGATGGGCGACCTGGGCCTTCCCCCATGCCCAGTGATCACTGACGCAGCGCAGCTGGGTGCTCTTACAGCTTATTAAACGGCAGCACGGACAGATCTCTTATGTCAAACATAACATGGTATCCGCTTGCATGTTACCTGCTATTAACTTATCCTTGCATGACCTGTCGCAGTCAGCAGGATTCCGCTACTGCTCTTACTACCCGACCCAACTATCGTTAGGCTTTTCTCTTGGCACATTGCTTAGCTTTTTTCCCCTCTGCCCTTCAAACTGCTACTCTTCGTTCAATTTACGATCCAATGTACTCCTGACGAGCGCCTATTAATGACTAACCGTCACCAGACGTACGCAAAATTCGCAGTGCCTACAGCCTACGAGACCTAACTTTAATATTAAAACCAACCCTTACGCCGAAATGGCAGTAAGGCTTTTGTGTTGGTCATCATTTCTGTATGAGCGTGGAGGTGCTTGACCTCTTATCTTAAAAAAAATGTTTTGTTCTGTGGTAGTATATTACATTGACACTGGTGTGTTTACGGAGTAACGAGAGGGAGGGGTTAGGTCATTGGGAGGGGGTGGGGGTGGGGATCCGGTGTAGGGTTCGTTGGGTGGTTACTTGTTTTGAACTAGTAGATCTTCAAAGTTCTGAAGGAAAAATTTGTTTCTCAGTTCCGTTTGATCATTGAGTAGGTAGTCAGGTGCTGTATTTGTGTAGATAAATATCTCAATTTCTGACTAAAATACTTGTCCTTATATCGACTTTAACACATGTGAAGAACAACAAATTACATCTCTGTACAAACTAGGCTTATGCCATATCTTTCTGTCAAGATCTTTGTTACAATCAACAGTTATAAAGCGCATGCTGGATGATGCTAAAGTGTCACACTCACGGTGTAAACTAATATAGTTTGTGTGAAAGTGTTCTTGACATCAAAATGGAGGCAGACAGATACGAAAAGAGCCACCTATACTGTCACAGTAAGTAAAAACTAAATTTACATTCAGATCGACAGATAAGCTATAGTCATGGCGATACATTAAAGTGTGACCCATCTTTCTGCCATAGAACCAGCACCCAGCATTATGCTACTACCAGTAATTACGTAACTTCCCGGATCCACCCGAAACCATCTGAAGATGAACCTGAAAAGGTCCGAAAACCGGTTCATGTAATAAAGCATTATTATTGAAAAAAAGTGACTGGTTGCAGTTGTGTATAACTTATTTACATTCAATATACAGTCACGGTTCTAAAACATTCGTAATGGATAAGCATAATCTGTTGATACCACGCCAGATAGTTAGGACAATGCGCGAATTTCGACAATGTAAACTTAAACTAACGAAAACCAGCCTCGCAATAAGATTTAACAAAATAATGTCTCTCAGAAAACCTGACTCCAAATTGTATCAGAATAAAAATAACAAGTCAAAGTATGTCAGCCAAGGTAGCAAAAGCGCGATGTGAAATTATTTGGTTAAAAACTGAAATCAGGTCTCTTTACAAAAAGAAAGATCTGCTCAATTCAAAGCTGTATAATATGCACTTAGAACTTGGCCATAAAATTGTTGTTCATGTCTTCATGGTCTTCCTAGACTATGTCAATATATATGCAAACAAAGAACGTATTACCATCTCACATAGAAACGAGAAAAAGATAAATGCTCTAATTTCAAAGAATGCAGTGAGGTCACCCAGTATCTCTTCTGAAACAAAACATAAATTTTGTTGATAAAGTGATAAATACTACAGAAATATGCTTCAGCAGTAATGAATTAAAGCTGTTAAACAAAGACCTTAAGCACAACATTACCCCCTCACTAAATAAAAGCAACATTAAAGACCTCATAGTTAACACGAAAATTGCATGTACAGCAGCTAAACTAAAACACAATGAACAAAATGCTGTAGCTCATAAAACAAACAACGTAATTATGAGAAACATTCACCAGAACAATATGTACAACAAGATGAATACCGAACATAAGACATTTTGTGACATAAATAAGAAACTTTCAGTTGGAAATGCCCTCATTTGCAGAGCAGACAAAGGTAACACAGCTGTTGTCATGTATGAATCAGACTATATTAGCAAAACTTGTGAATTGTTCAGAAAGAATAATATAAAGGAGATAGCATATGACCCTACTCCCAAATTCCATGATGAAATTAAAAAGTTACTTAAAAACTGCAACTTCTTGTTGACACTATTAGAAGCAAAGCACTGTATAGTGAAGAACCCATCAGCACCAAAACTGAGATCACAGCCTACGATCCACAAACCAGAATGTCCAAACGTCCCATTGTGAACTCTATCAATAGCCCAAGCTATAAAATCAACAAAAAAACTTATTGATATTATCCGCAAGGCATATGTATTTGAAAATAACTATTCCATTAAAAACAGTTATGAGCTCATCAATAGTATAAAACACATCCCCATTCCAGTCACAGCTAAATTTGCCTCTCTTGACATAGTAAACCTATATACAAACGTACCTGTCAAGAAAACAATTAGTTTAATAAGGAATAACTTACTGAAACATGGGACAATGGGTAGACCTAAAATCTATGAACTCATGGGAATCCTGGATCTTATATTGTCACACAACTACTTCCTGTTCAAGAACAAGTTTTACAATCAGGAAATGGACTGGCAATGGGTAGTAGTCTTGCAGGCTTGCTAGCAGACATATATATCAATAACCTTGAAAATAACTTTTTCAGGTCCCAAACCCAACTAAAAGATAAGCTGCTTTATTAGAAACGCCATGTTGATGACGCACTCATTCTGTTCAATGGAGCAACAGAAGAAATAGATAATCTAGCCAAAGAACTCAATAAAATACACAATAAAATCCAATTCACAGTAGAACCTGAAACACCAGAAGGCACTAACTATCATGAACTAACGATCTCAAATAAAAATAAGAAGCATAAATTTCAAACTTTCAGAAAGTCACCAACCACCAATGTTCCCATACACAAATCCTCTTGCCATCCAGACCAACAAAAAAAAGCATTCTTCAGAACAATGGTTAATCGCATGCTTAAAATCCGGACACAAGTGAAATACAAAAAGAAACAGAAATTATTAAATCAATTTCCTCCACCAATGGGAACAAACCTGCAATAATAGAGAAACTAATCCATACAGTAAAACGAAATCAGTTAACTGCTGGACAACCACCCACAAACAAGAAAACCACATTTGTTAGCCTGCCTTTCCTAGGGAAGATTTCTCACCAAATTGCCAACTTCTTCCAGACATACAACATAAAAGTAAGTTTCTTCACCAACAACAAAATACAAAATAAAATCATACACAGCAGCAAAACTACTATACAACAATATCAAAAGTCAGGTGCGTACAAGCTCACTTGCACCTCATGTCCAAGGTTCTACATTGGACAAAGTGGTAGAAGCTTCACAAAAAGATTTAAAGAACACATAGATGCACTCCGTCCTAACAACCTGAACATGTCCAGCTTTGCCTCACATGTTGCGCAACACAATCATTCTGCAAACAACATAGAACAGAATCTCCGAATACTACATTTTGCCAACAAAGGCACAATACTTGACCTTCTTGACGAAATTGAAATATTTATCTACACAAATACAGCACCTGACTACCTACTCAAAGATCAAACTGAACTAAGAAACAAATTTTTCCTTCAGAACTTTGAAGATCTACTACTTCAATACAAGTAACCACCCAACGAACCCTACACCTGTGGTGTCACCGCCAGACACCACACTTGCTATGTGGTAGCCTTTAAATCGGCCGCGTTCCGTTAGTATACGTCGGACCCGCGTGTTGCCACTATTAGTGATTGCAGACTGAGCGCCGCCACACGGCAGGTCTAGAGAGACTTCCTAGCACCCGCACCAGTTGTACAGCCGACTTTGCTAGCGATGGTTCACTGACTACTTACGTTCTCCTTTGCCGAGACGATAGTTTTGCATAGCCTTCAGCTACGTTATTTGCTACGACCTAGCAAGGAGCCATTATCAGTTACTATTGATATTGTGAATCATGTACCTTCAAGATCGACGTTCATCATTTATGGATTAAAGTTAACTATTCTACCAGCTATGTCCGTTTTTCTAAATTTTAATTTCCTTGTCATGTTTCAGACCTCACGCCAGCCTGCATGAGCTAAAACGCGTGCATTTCGGCCTTCTTTAGTAAAACGGTGTTGGCTCTATTGCCAACCACAACAACACCGGCTCCCCAATCCCGCCCTCTCAATGACCCACCCCCTCCCTCTCCTTATATCCTAAGAACACCGGTGTCAATGTAATATACTACCACAGAATAAGACATGTACCATATCTCTAAAATTGCTAACATAAATCAGTACTTTATACATATTAATTCTAGCTGGAACAAACAGAAGATCACTCTAATGTTAGAATAAAAATAAGTCAACAGTAAAGAATTTTTGTTCATGAATTTTTTAAATATTAAATGTATAGCCATACAAACAGCTTTAATCCTTTACAATCACTATAAATCTAATACATAAACTTTTAGCTAAAATAAACTGAATCAGCTCCTGATAATACCCCAGATCATGTTAACGTAACAACAGAAATAAGCCAACAGTTCATCTGATGGTTTGTTATTAATTTAAATATACATGTCCTAGTCATACAGACAGCTGCACCTCACTGCAGATACTATTCCTTGGGATTCATCTTAATGCCAAACATGATAATTGCTATTTAAAAAAAACTGCCTGTAATATACAAGTAGAAATAAGATATCAGATCACCAGAAATTTGTTCTTGTAGTAATTTATTATTTTATTTTATCTTGTGCTCTCATGTTATCGCCATTCTGATTAAAATACTTGCTCTTATATCGACTTTAACACATGTAAAGTAGGCTTATGCCATATATTTCTGTCAAGATCTTTGTTACAAGCAACAGTTGTAAAGCGCATGCTGGATGCTGGTAAAGTGTCACAGTCAAAGTGTAAACTATTATAGTTTGTGTGAAAGTGTCCTGGACAGAAAAATGGAGGCAGACAGATACGAAAAAAGCCGCCTATACTGTCACAGTGAGTAAAAACTAAATTTACATCCAGATCGACAGATAAGCTATAGTCAAGGCGATACATTAAAGGATGACCCATCTTTCTGCCAAAGAACCAGCACCCAGCATTATGCTACTACCAGTAATGATGTAACTTCCAGAATCATCCTGAAACCATCTGAAGATGAACCTGAAAAGGTTCGAAAACCGGTTCATGTAATAAAGCATTATTATTGAAAAAAAGTGACTGGTTGCTGTTCTGTATAACTTATTTACATAAATAAAATAAAAAAATCCGTAGCACATCTATTTCCTAAAAAAATTGCTTTCAGATATGTAAAGTCTGCAAGAGACATTATTCAGTCAAGTGTCTCTATTTAGTGCTCCTGCATCAGATGCTAATGCATACAGAGAAATGAAAATTTCATTCATTGAAAATTTCGCTGTTCTTTTCCACAGTAGATTCAACGTCATAATACGCCTAGATGGACTAATAAGGTATGAAATGAAGAGGTTCTCCGAAGAATGTGTGAGAAAAGGAATGTATGGTAAACACTGACAAAAAAAGCGACAGCATGGTAGGACATCTGTTATAATATTAGGGAATAACTTCCGCAGTATCAGAGGAAGCTGTAGAGGATAAAAACTGCAGAGGCAGAGGAAAATTTTAATAAACTCAGCAAATAATTGAGGAAGTAGATTGGAAGTGCTACTCCAAAACGAAGAGATTGGCACAGGAGAGAATTATTCGTCGCGAGTCGCACCAAACCAGTCAGAAGACTGATGAACCAAAAATGAAAACAAAACAAAAAACATAAAAAAAGAAATGCCTAAAACTGTTCCATCAGGAGATGCGTGTATTTCAATAAGTATTACACACAATTTACTTGTAGAAATATCTAATTTGAAAGTTTATTCTCCTTGCAGTGTGCGAAATCTTGCATACAATACAACTTTAGTTTGCTTGAATATTCGCAGAGATCTTGCATGCAAGCTTCGTTCAGTTTAATAAGTTACTCTTAGAAGCGGCAAAATATTTAGCTTAAATGTCCATAGAGCTCATATGTGTGATGCATATATATTGTAAACGACTGCTCTTAACCTAAAAATCCTTATCTGTAGTACTAGTATGCAATCTGTGTACATTACAATGAGTAACAGAGTCAACCTAGAGGCAGAAATACTAAATCTGCTCACAAAGTGTGTGAAATATTACAATAAATCACAAATAATTTTATTTATTCTCGACATATACTCTTAGATTGTCTTTCGATATGTCACATCTGTTTCTGTTGCTGTCTTTGGTCACCCCATGAGTGCGTGTGTAAGCAATGCTTGGTGTACTGAAGAGTAAGTGATGATTCGTAACAAGACTCCTTATTCCTTCCTTAAATCGAAAGAATTATTCGTGTCTTCCTTCCCTAAAAATCGTGTTCTGTACCTAATGTTAGTTCTATTTGATGTTGGTGTACTTGATTATACGCTTTTAGTGAACTATAGATCCTAATACAACAATTTATACAATACTTGCCATCGACTGTAGTTTTCCAAGTGAATTACTACGTTCGTTCCTCTCCCAAACTGATGAGAAAGAAGTTAGATCATGAGAGTACATGTTATCAGGTCAATACACCTTGCGTATTTAAATACTGTTGGAATGTAACCGTTGCATTTTATTTCACTGCTGAAGCATTTTGAAATATTGTGTCACTTGAGAAGCCTCATAGATGATGTGAAGTAATTAATTTGAGCCTTGAAACGTTTGTACATAACCTCAATTATATCTCAATCAGTTGCCATAATTACTATCGATTATATTGTTACCCTCCCTGGAAAATACCTTGATGTTAAACACTGCGATAACAGACACAAACATTGAACTTTTTGTGTAGGCAATGTATTTTGTAGACATTTTAGATACTGTGACAATTTACAAGTATCATAGATGTGGAAAATAGCTACTTTAAGGCTCTGTCGTATCTTAAAGCACATGTGGTACGTAGATCGATCCTTGAGCGTTTATACCAGTGGAGACATCTGTTGGTGACAATGAAAGCAACTTGTGCAGCAGAGATCGAAAATGTTATGCTTTTTAACAGTCCAGCTGTTAGGTGGTTACTGCAAGCAGCTGGGATGTAAAAATGCCGTTGCATTTATTTCGCATATTTAGGGTTTCAGCAACTACTAATGCGTAACTGATTATTCATATTTTGAAAGCGAACATAGGGTTTTGATTATTTATAGAGAATATGTTATATATACACATATATACACTACTTCTGAGTTACAACACTTTCCTAATTAATCATTGATTTTCTTGGAGTGATCATCTTCTAAACAAGGTTCCTTTATCAACTCATTGATTTCCCACATAGCTGTGTGTCAGTCACCTAAAGTAGGGGAGAGTGAACCTGGTACAGAGTTTCCCAAACTGTGTACCGCAGAACAATGGCATTAAGTACTCTATGAAAAACTGTTCATTATATGACATTTCATGTTTTCCATATTTTCCTCATTTTCTGAAAATTTTACTATGATATCTGTGTTAATAGTTACGATTTAAAACCGAAGGAAACAAATTTTCATCACGTTTTAAAATCTTATTATTTGTATTAAATAAACAAGTTGTTCCATTAATGTACAAGGATTCTCAAAATATTCTGTCCGAGGAAAAGTTTTGTAACACCTGACCTAGTAACACATGATGTTTCCCAGCCAGTGTTTCAATTTCGATTTAAAACCACATGAAGGAATGTGCAAGAGACATCACCATATGCAGTTTCTGGCATTTTCTACTTCCTTGTTGTGAGACATGAGGTTGTGTTTGTGCAGTGTTTACAAATATTACGATTTCTGTATATGTAAGTGCTATATAATATATTATACGAGTTTGGATGCTATTGGTAGTTCTTTAATGAAACAGTTTTATAATGAATAAAACTCTGTACATTTTTAAAGTTAGTTATATAACATGCAGACTGTTAAGCCATGCTTCGACAGTTGTGCACCATCTTGTGTCTTGAAACTGAAGAAGGTCTTCTACCATGTAACACATGACATTTGCAAATGAACTGACTGTCTCTATTTCCTTAACAATTTTCCATCTCCTGAAAATGGAAATTTGTTTTAGTTGTTAACAGTTTCTGTTTTACACCATTTTAACCCATAACTGGTTTTTCATAATACACTTTCTTAATTCAATTTCTCTTATTCATCATTAGTGCATAGTAGGCTATTAATTACAGTATCGACAAGATTTTGTCTTGTTGAAGTATTTTTAAATTTGTTCAGGTAGACAGCCATATTGTACCTTGGAATAGTTTTTCACATTTGGAAATATCCAACAATTTAAAAGTAATTCTTATAGTTTTAGAATAGACAAGACAACATACAATGTGAACGCTATAATTTCAAATTATTGCAATTGGAAAATAAATTCAACTTCTATTACAGGGTTGGCTGCAGGCGAAAGTCAGAAGTGTCCAAAGTACAAGACTATGCCCTACGTGTAGGGAATCAATATTTTGCACTCACATTCCCTGTTCGTTATTTCAAGAAATCTCACATTTTCTACGGCTCCTTTCGTATTATTTTCCTCTTTTACATACTGATTTCTCTGTCGATGACTGTTAGAGAAAGACAATCGTAAAAATGTGTATACCATCTGCCTTGTCCGACTCAAGCATAAATATCTTTAACCAAAATGACCCGAATGCCCCACTGTGATAGTTCAACATTCCCAATGTCAATACATTCTCACAATCTATAAGATAGAGAATAAATTCAGTTATATCCAAAGATATAATAAAAATGTAGTATTAACTGCTTTCAGACGAGCAAAACACTTGTGATTAAGGTCATGAACCAAAAACTCACCAGCGACAGATAACATTCTGCCACAACAAAGCGGATGGTGGTTTTGATTCAATCAAGTGAGTGCTCTTATTATTCCATAATTCACACTGCAATGGCGTGACATCCGCTCACACTAGCGATGGAGTTTATATATAGCTTTTGTTCGATACAGTCCATTGTCAGATACTATCCGACCATCCCCTCAACTGCTTCACTGAACAGCAAGAGTCTTGCGTTCGTTATATTTGTTATTACTCCTTCACACAGCTATCACGTACCAGAGATATTTCATAAGGCTATCATCTGATGCCATCGAAATCTTTCCCTTCTTTAATTACATTTATATACAATTGAAGAGATAACATATAGTACGTGAACTGTGAATACTACAAACTCATTTTAAATTACCATAAAATCATTCAAAGAATACTTATTTACCCTGACAACAACGTCCTCAGCCATAGGTTGTTGAGTTTTGTTGTCACTACGTCACTGATGTCATACAAATTTAGCCGCCTTTGCAGACATGTGTGAGGATGTTGTGTTACAGACGCCATCTGTATTTACATTCGTCTTTAATGTGCAAACTAGAATTTAAAACTCATACAAACAATTAAGGTTTTGTATACGCTATTGCTTGTAGAGATCTGACTTCTTATCTATTTCATACACAGTTATTCAATAGAGAAAGACCACCGAACAGTGCCACTACAAACATAATGACCACGATGGGCTCACTTGAGGTGCTATGAAAATTACGCTAATGACTGTGCTGCGGCGTATTGTTGTCGGAAGTACATTACAGTCGTTGTCGCGGAAAACATCTTCTGAAGTCTACGTGAACAATTTTTGCAGAATTGGATGATACCATACCATACGAGATTTCAGCAGCAGTACCCGAGCAGATGTTTTAACTATTAAGTGGTCAACACTATCACATGTTAACATTTCTATCACGAAAGACTGTGTAGCAGATGAATAGTTTAATAAGTATATTCATCTCGCCTTGTGTTTTAGCTCCCTCACTACTTTGGTTTACTATGAGACGTTGCTCATTTCCTCACAGCGCATATGAGAAAATTTGATGACATGCTCAAAAACAGTAGTGATTCAAACACAAAAACCTTTATCCGAACATGTGAATCCAAATCGGAGTCGCCAGTAATCCTAAATCTCGTAAATTTAGTATCATATCCAAGTGACAAATATCCACTGAAAAACGATCAGCCTTGGTCCAGTCTTCAACACACGGTACGAGTAATTCAGATACGACTTAGTAGCATAGAAGTCTATAGAAAACGTAGCCACTGATTTAAATCAAAGTTAATTCACTATACGCCTAAACTAGTAGACGTGCAGAAACAAACGATTTTATATAGAATACAAGATAATGCTGCGTCTAGCAAATAGTAAAAAGACTGACACTTCCTGTACGTTATTTAAGAAATTATGGGTACAAGATATAAAATTTGGAACTGAGAGAAAATCACCAATCATATTAACGTGTTATACGTTCTGTAAAATTTTCATTCATACTACCGTATTTTAGTGGCTATGAGACGTTGCGAACTATAAAATGCAAATTAACTTTCAACTACTTCTTATATTATATTTTTATCATTTTTATTATTAGATTTCAAAGTCGATCAAACAAAAGTACTTAGTTTATAAAACCGAACTGACCTTTAAAATCCCTGCAAAATCAACTGAATTTTCCTCTTCTTTTTCTTCTTCGTCTTCGTCCACCTTTCTCTCTTCGTCGTCATTGTTGACCTCTCCATATGCTCTTCATTGCAATCGAGAGAGTTACTTATGCCACACTCTTTGAAAGAATGAACAACAATTTCTTCTCTCTAGATCACGACTATTTTATCCACTGACACATCTGTTCGGTTGTGGCTCGTTTCAAACCTCCCTTCGGTGTGAATTCACGTTGAATTTCATCCGTCACCCTTTCGTCCCATCCCTCTCTCATATACATTATAAATGGTCTATTTATCGAGACACCAAGAGCTTGCAATTGTGAAGTAAGTTCTCCCGAGATAACAGGAAGCTCTGTATTTCCCTGTCTCTGTTTCTCTTTCACAAAATTTTTCAAATGAGTACTAAACTGATCTAGCACAAGAAGAGAACTATTCTTCAATAAAGCACCTTTCTTTCTCCCCCACACTTCGTTAATCCATAATTTCAAACCAGCCTCTTCCATCCAACACTTGTCATGTACGTCAGTAACAATACCTGGTGGTATTCCAGAGGGTTCTGGAATTGTTTTGTGATCGAAAATGATCTTGGATTAAGTTTAGTACCGGCAGCTCAGTATGAAAGGACAACAGTGTAGCCACTTTTTCATGTCTACTAGCTTCTATAGGTATAGTTTTAACACCTTCTGTGGCTACAGTTCTGTTACTTGGCACATCAAATGTCAGAGGGGTTTTACCCATGTTGCTATCTGGCTTAGTTCCATAGTGGTTTTCTTTCCATTCTGAGCAATACAGCGATGGAAAGATAATATTTTCTCTTCATAATCATGTCAGGTTTCCTGAGATATTTTGGTTTTGGTTCGCATCCTAAGTACATGACGCTTCATAAACCTGTAGCACCAATCAACTCCACGCTTAAAGTCCGTTAAGTTCCACCGTAGCGCTAGCTTAACGAGCGTGTATTTGAATCAGTTTTGTATTTATTCCAGTTCCATTTTGACGGTGTCCATGAATCCATTTCAATACGTCATGTTCTAGTTTTGGCCATTGTGCATTCAGTCTTCTTCATTTTTTTATTTTAATTTCTTATTTACTAACGCACCAATTGCTAATGGTTCTTTCTCTTAGAGGGGGGGGGGGGGGGCAAAATGCCGCTCAGTTGCTCTGTTTCCATGTTCTTGAGCATATGCTATTACTTTCAATTTATGGCCCGCATTATACACATACTTTTTTTCGTTATGGAACTAGCTACTAACAAATATATTATACTGTTACCGATAACGTAAATCAGTTTCAGTCGAAGCTCACTAGCACCCTAGACTATGCTGACGCATCGTAAGCTAGATATTGTTTTGGGTTTGTGATGGCGGAGTGGAAGGGAAACAGTGTTAGCAAGCTTTTTAATACCCCGCAACGCAACTTCTTTGCATCGGTGCACTGCTGCCGCCAGTTCAATCCAGTGTTGGCACATAGAGATAGGTTTGCTGTGGCGTCGAATATGTAGTGGACTAACCCGACAGCCAATCCACTAGGACGGGTAGGCGAAAGGCACGCGTTTAAGCTCAAGCAGGCTGGCGTGAGGTCTGGAAAATGATAAGGAATTATAGTAGCCAAAAATAGTACATAGCTTCTGGAATACTTAACTTTAATTCATAATTGGTGAACATCGGTCTGACGGTACAGGCATCCATAGATAAATAACAAATGTGAAGTGGGCCTTGCTAGGTCGTATCAAATGACGTAGCTGAAGGCTATGCTAACTATCGTCTCGGCAAATGAGAGCTTATTTGTCAGTGTAGCTTCGCTAGCAAAGTCGGCTGTACAACTGGGGCGAATGCTAGGACGTCTCTCTAGACCTGCCGTGTGGCGGCGCTCGGTCTGCAATCACTGACAGTGCGGACACGCGGGTCCGACGTATACTAACGGACCGCGGCCGATTTAAAGGCTACCACCTAGCAAGTGTGGTGTCTGGTGGTGACACCACAGAATAAACGGCCATTTCTAAGTCCTCTCCTACGCAAGCGTCAGAAGCGACGCACAGCGAGCGACTTCTCGATACGCGACACCCCAGCGACAAGCAGCAGCATCGGGCGAAATGCTCCGGTGTTCTGCGTGTGAGCGACCGTGTCGCGCTACAAGATGGCTGCTTAGAGCCGACCAGCTGTTTCTATAAAACTGCGTTCCTAAACTGTAGAATATTGTAGCTGGAGAGTAATGCTAAAAAATTATCTTTGCTTAGGAAAGTAAAGCGAAACGGAATGGAGTGCGTGAAATCTACAAAGGGAGGACTCGGTATGGGGAATTTCCTAATTTATATAGTCAATTACGAAGATCACCAGTTTCTTCGAATACACCTGAATGAGCAGAGGAGTAGTCGACTATCTCGGTAAAAAATCAATGACGAGTGTTTTTTACATGATCAAGAACTTGGAACAGCTGACAAATGCGGAAGAATGACTAAAAACTCTAAATGTAAGGAATGAACCCATGCAAGTAAGGGTGAGATGTAGTGTAACGGTTTGCCAGCACGCTTGCTCAGCATGTTCGGTTAGAGGGTTAGCTGACTGTAAAAAAAAGAAAAAAAGAAAAAAAAAAGAACTCAGTGAACGGATCAATGATGAACTTAGTGGATATCATGTGACGTCCACCCTGAACAAATGAGGCATAACGAACAAAATGAGACTAAAAAAAACGGTAGCGTTCCAGATTTGGGATTGCGGCTACGAAAGGGCCCTGGGTTCGATCCCAACTACTTCTTGTATTGTGAGTGACTGAGCTACAATTCTGTATAGCCTACTAAGTTTTATTTATACTGTTTACACTTTGTAACGTCACCTGAGAAAAATTATACATGACTGTGCTTAAACTAACACACAATATTTATTTTGCGCAACGCAATCTGACTTCCAGTAATCCCTACAAAAGAATGGCCCTGACTAACATTAACCTATACATTTCACAAATCACTTACCTCGCCAAAATCTTGGTTACTCGAACTACTGCAATACAGCAACCGCCACTACTGTCAGCTAAATAAAAGATTCAAACTACTGAAGGCACTAACTACTGATAGGCATAGTTTGCAAATGAAAGATTTTGATAGAGAACAAAGAATGTATTTACCTTAATAGTGTTGAAAAGTCATAATATACATAGCAGTTCATGACATCCACTCTTACAAATTTCAAAACTCCGCCATCTCTCTCCCCACATCCACCACTGCTGGCAGCTCACCTCCAACTGCGCAACGCTACGCGCTGTTAACATCCAGCTGCCCAACACTACAATGGCAGACAACAATGCAAACTAGCCACAGACTGCACACAGCACAGCCAGTAATTTTCATACAGAGCGCTATGGGGCGTTACCAATATAAAAACCTGAACAGCCTAATTACAACTTGATCGCTAAGTATATTTTTAAGGTCTTGCCAAAGTAGTTGATCATTAAGTGTATACACATCTATCCCAATGTATCACACACATTACATTCCTAGTACATTACAATGAACCAGCGTGAAATTTTACAGATAGTTCATGTTGTGAACTAAATTCATCAGCAGGCACAGTTAAGACCAAGCGTTTCAGTTAATCTAAATAGTCTGTATAAAGTAAAGGATACAAATTGTTTGAAAACAGAGTGAAACTTCTGTTAAATGATGTGTGTAAAAGCATGAAATAAAAAATATTAGGTAAATGTTTGTTGCACCTCATTTTCTGCTCATGACTTTGAGAATCCCCAAGAGGCGTATAGAACGTTTCTTTGGTCTATTTATTTCTTTTACACAAATCATTTCACAAAATATTTGATCGATTTCTTTCGTTTTTTATTCTCATATTTTATTTAGAAATCATGATCTTGCTAACTCATCGTTTGCCTTCCTAAAGTTTTTTGTTCTCAAAAATCCTTAATTTAGTACTTGATTCGAAGGAAACCTTCCTGACATTTAAATAATGCACCAATGTATCTTTTTATGTGCAAAGTGGCTAGGCATTCAACAGATGAACTTTTGGACGCTTCAGTACGTAGCTTAGCTGGAGGTTTTCGCTAATATTTAAATTGTTCCTCAACCCACTTAATTACGTTTTCCTTAATTACCCTGATTGCTTTCAAGCAGTTAAATGTTTTCATGCCAAACTATACCTCACACTGGTCACTTTTATACCCAGCTTTCCTGTTTCTTTTTCTTTGTTTGGCTATGAAAATTCGGAAAAAACCTCATGGCTTAATTTATAGGGAATCTTGTTTTCCCTTTGCTCACGTGTTTACATAAACGTATAGAGATTAATCATACGATAAAATAGCTCTTGCTGTGTGCTGTCATTTCCAATAAACGTCGTTTCGATATCTTGAATCGTTTATGAGATACGACGATTTTTACGACCACTTGATTCCCGATCGCAGGAAAGGAGTCGGACGCGCCACGAGCGAACAGACCGCCGATATAACATCTACATCTACATCTACATCTACATTTATACTCCGCAAGCCACCCAACGGTGTGTGGCGGAGGGCACTTTACGTGCCACTGTCATTACCTCCCTTTCCTGTTCCAGTCGCGTATGGTTCGCGGGAAGAACGACTGTCTGAAAGCCTCTGTGCGCGCTCTAATCTCTCTAATTTTACATTCGTGATCTCCTCGGGAGGTATAAGTAGGGGGAAGCAATATATTCGATACCTCATCCAGAAACGCACCCTCTCGAAACCTGGCGAGCAAGCTACACCGCGAAGCAGAGCGCCTCTCTTGCAGAGTCCGCCACTTGAGTTTGTTAAACATCTGCGTAACGCTATCACGGTTACCAAATAACCCTGTGACGAAAAATAACCCATATTTAAAGAATTAAAAGAGATATCTTTCCGGTCTGAACTTTATACACAATTTAGATATGTTAGTTACATATCATACTCATTAATGTATGGCCATAAATGAACTATAAAGAAAGTCTACAGAATGTGATTTAACTCTCCAAAATCTTAAAAATTTCGTGCAGCCGTGTACTGTTTTGTACAGCGCAGTAACTACGAGGCATGTTTTTTAAGTAAGTAACGTTTTGAAATTAAAAAAAGCCGTGACAAGATATCTCAATAATTTTATTTTTACGTAAAAGACTGTACCTTAATCTACCCACTGTTGCCATAACTGTCTGATTCTTTCTTGTTTACGTTGTTGCCTCTGATAATCGTGAGTCCCACCGACTGTGAAGTACGGGCGGTTATAAGATTTCTCGCTGCTCAAGACCTAAAAGCGATCGATATTCATCGTGAGATCTATGCAGTTTACGGAGGAAACATTATGAGTGACGGAATGGTAAGAAAGTGGGTGAGAGCATTCAAAGATGGCCGCATTTATGTGCATGATGTACAACGGAGTGGGCGTCCTTCGGTCGCTAATGAAAGCTTGGTGCAGGAAGTGGACAATAAGGTGAGAGAAAACAGACGCTTCACGATTTCCTCCTTGGGGGATGACTTTCCTAATGTTTGTCGTAGTGTTCTGTATGGCATAGTGACAGAGCACTTTAATTACCGAAAATTGTGCGCACGTTGGGTACCAAAAATGTTGACGGATGTGCACAAAACCAAACGTTTAGACAGTGCATCGACTTTCATTGAGCGGTACCATAACGACGGTGATGATTTATTAAGCCAGATTGTTACGGGCGATGAAACATGGGTGTCCTACGTCGCACCAGAATCAAGGCAACAGTCCATAGAAGTTACGCGAGGTCATCGTTTTGCTGCAAGACAATGCCCGTCCGCATGTGGCGAATCAGACCAAAGATCTCATCACATCTTTTCGATGGAAAACTCGAAATCATCCTCCGCACAGCCCCGATCTTGCGCCCAGTGGCTACCATCTGTTCTTGTACTTGAAGAAACACCTGGGCGGTCAGCGTCTTCAAGACGATGACGAAGTCAAAACAGTGGTGATGCAGTGGTTAACAAGTCAGGCGGCAGACTTCTATGAGGAGGGTATTCAAAAACTGGTACAATGTTATGGTAAGTGCCTCAATATGGACGGAAATTATGTAGAAAATTAGATTAAGGTACAGGTTTTCACGTATAAATAGAATTATTGAGATATCTTAGTACGTCTTTTCTAAATTACAAAACGATACTTACTTAAAAAACACGCCTCGTATGACGAATAACGAAAACAAATCCAGAAAATTTTCGAGCACAGATGTCAAGCTATAAGATGCGGAAGAACTAAATTTTTTCACAAAACTGTTTTCTTAAAATCGGATGATAAGTATCTCAAAGCCGCCGTTGCGTCCGCTCCATTGCTTTGCTGAGAAGACACGTGGCTGTCGCTCTCACTGTCGCTCTTCTTGCAGCGGAAAGTTCAAATACGTTTGAATTCAAACGTCGCTATTTGGATCACGGAACAGGTAGAGCCTCGGATGTTGCCCACGTACAGGGTGTTTCAAAAATGACCGGTATATTTGACACGGCAATAAAAACTAAACGAGCAGCGATAGAAATACACCGTTTGTTGCAATATGCTTGGGACAACAGTACATTTTCAGGCGGACAAACTTTCGAAATTACAGTAGTTACAATTTTCAACAACAGATGGCGCTGCGGTCTGGGAAACTCTATAGTACGATATTTTCCACATATCCACCATGCGTAGCAATAATATGGCGTAGTCTCTGAATGAAATTACCCGAAGCCTTTGACAACGTGTCTGGCGGAATGGCTTCACATGCAGATGAGATGTACTGCTTCAGCTGTTCAATTGTCTCTGGATTCTGGCGGTACACCTGGTTTCAAGTGTCCCCACAGAAAGAAGTCACAGGGGTTCATGTCTGGCGAATAGGGAGGCCAATCCACGCCGCCTCCTGTATGTTTCGGATAGCCCAAAGCAATCACACGATCATCGAAATATTCATTCAGGAAATTAAAGACGTCGGCCGTGCGATGTGGCCGGGCACCATCTTGCATAAACCACGAGGTGTTCGCAGTGTCGTCTAAGGCAGTTTGTACCGCCACAAATTCACGAAGAATGTCCAGATAGCGTGATGCAGTAATCGTTTCGGATCTGAAAAATGGGCCAAAGATTCCTTTGGAAGAAATGGCGGCACAGACCAGTACTTTTTGAGGATGCAGGGACGATGGGACTGCAACATGGGGCTTTTCGGTTCCCCATATGCGCCAGTTCTGTTTATTGACGAAGCCGTCCAGGTAAAAATAAGCTTCGTCAGTAAACCAAATGCTGCCCACATGCATATCGCTGTCATCAATCCTGTGCACTATATCGTTAGCGAATGTCTCTCGTGCAGCAATGGTAGCGGCGCTGAGGGGTTGCGGGGTTTGAATTTTGTATGGATAGAGGTGTAAACTATGGCGCATGAGACGATACGTGGACGTTGGCGTCATTTGGACCGCAGCTGCAACACGGCGAACGGAAACCCGAGGCCGCTGTCGGATCACCTGCTGCACTAGCTGCGCGTTGCCCTCTGTGGTTGCCGTACGCGGTCGCCCTACCTTTCCAGCACGTTCATCTGTCACGTTCCCAGTCCGTTGAAATTTTTCAAACAGATCCTTTATTGTATCGCTTTTCGTTCCTTTGGTTACATTAAACCTCCATTGAAAACTTTGTCTTGTTGCAACAACACTGTGTTCTAGGCGGTGGAATTCCAACACCAGAAAAATCCTCTGTTCTGAGGAATAAACCATGTTGTCTACAGCACACTTGCACGTTGTGAACAGCACAAGCTTACAGCAGAAAGACGACGTACAGAATGGCGCACCCACAGACTGCGTTGTCTTCTATATCTTTCACATCACTTGCAGCGCCATCTGTTGTTGAAAATTGTAACTACTGTAATTTAGAAAGTTTGTCCGCATGAAAATGTACTGTTGTCCCAAGCATATTGCAACAAATGGTGTATTTCTATCGCTGCTCGTTTAGTTTTTATTGCCGTTTCAAATATATCGGTCATTTTTGAAACACCCTGTAGGACACTTCCGTAACCATACCTGCGGTGGTGTTCCGTCGTCCGAAGCTGTCGCGCGCTGTCGGTCGCTTCTGTCGCTTACGTAGGACACGGCCTGAGTCTGGCGGCAATTTTAAATCAAACACTGTATATTTTTAGATTATAGATAATTTTGGAGGTAAGTTGTAGAAGGAAAAGGTGCGTTTCACAGTCAGTAGAATTCGGGTGCAGGTGTTAGTAGTGGGGTCGGAATAACAAGCTGCTACCAAACAGAGTAGTGCGCAAGAGAGCAAATTAGTAAGTCTTTAAGATAGACCCTGTAGAGAACAGAAGTTTCCCAATATCTGTCTAAAAATAATATGTGTGAGATATTGTGAAAGATAAATGTGACAGACCGATTCCAAAAGAAGTTGTCTGGTGCTCGGAACAAAATTCCGATATAGTTTGCCGCACGTTCGGGCAATATTGGTTCCAAAAGTCCGAATTTTTATTACGCTGCCCTGACAAATTGGTCAACGTTACGCCTGCAATGCAAACCACATCAACAGTGCTAAGTAATCGTGCTAATTCAAAGTTAGATGCGGTCTCTCTGTAGTTCGTGCGTATGTTGTGCCAAAATAATATGCACGGTTATACTGACTGAAGCTATTGCCGTTATTTCGAATTGCTAGATCATTACTCCTGAATCTTTACCCACAGTAACCATTTATGACACTATTGGCGCTGCGTGCTATACTTAGCTTTAGTAACGGTACTTTCTAACCTGTTACGAGGGAGCCGCGTACAATACTCTAACAGTGTATTTGCCAAATATGATATAAGTTAGCAAACAGTGTTACCCTCTGGAAGGATTTTTGAATTTCACGGTGTATTACCTAACAGACAGAGTGAAATGAACATAAATATCGTAATGGTAGCAGTTATTAGGCAACAGGAAGAATAATTTTTTCAGAAGTTACAGTACAGAATTCTTGTAAATGAAATATCAATACGGTCGGCAGCCTAATTAGGCATAATAATGTGGAAACATTATTTTGAATGTATCTATCTTTACTTGTGCAAAAGAAACTTTCATTACTTCCTTCTCAATGAAGTGCAATGAACCTCTTCAGTAACGAGGCGAACTACACAATGAGTAGCAGTAGTTATGTATAGCACGTATAAGCAATTACAGAAATGGACAGAAACTTTAGCCCTGTTAACCACAATCTCCACTCCTACCTTTTAATACTGTAACACACAAATTGTTCTCAAAGGCACACACATGACTAAATAGCACTGACAAATGTTGAAGTTTGGCTAACACACAAAAACACATCTTGAATGCAACAAGGTAGCACTATACAAATACCTTTTATAGGTATACTGTTTTAAATAGTCACTTACTGTTTCTTTAACTAGAGAACAACCAGTCTGTTTTCTTCCTAACGTAAAAGAATGGAATGGGGGGAGGGGGGGGGCACAAACTATCCCCTGTTTATAAAAGCGAACTATACACACTTTTTAGAAAATAGTTTACATTATAATACCAGCTTAGTGAATTCCCCTCTTAATATCATTTACCTTGCAAAACATTAAAACAATTGGCATTGGCAATACCCTCTACAGCTTCAGAAATGACTTCAAGCAAAAGTTACACTTTGAAAAGCATCAAAACCAAATGGTTTATAACACCAATTGTGAAGCAAGTGATTTTCACTGACAACTATTTATGCAGCTGAACCTTAAAAACACTGACACTTGTAAAGTAGGAGCAACCCTGAACACTTTAGAGATTTTCATAGGTTCAATAATTAGTGACTCCCTTAATATCAATGAAATTAATAATCTGACTCCTCACTTCAATATATTTTTGCATTCAGGAATATGCATTGTCATATAACACAGTTTCTCACACACAGGATACTCGGACATCAGTTATTATAAGGAGAGGACCCTGATAGGTACCACGAAAGGAAACAATTTAAGGGTGGAACACAACGTATAGTATTATTTGCATTATTATAGCAAATTAATTTGCACAATACTCTGGTTGATACTGTTATATCGTGACGTCTTTACACTGATTATGGAGGTTAAAGTTTATCTGTTATCTTATCAAGAATAAAAACAAAACACCTATCGTCCATTTATTAATACTTCTCGCACGTTTTAAATGTTCTGGTCTATCATTTCTCGTTTACGTTTCTTGTGAGTGTGACGAAGAATGTGATAATGTCGATCTTTTTGATTTGTAGCTCCTTGTGTCGGCCGTGTTTGCATAACTGGCGGACCTCAAATAAAAAAAAATGTCGTTTTAGATTCGATGTGGGCTCTGTAAGCGTTGGAAGACGATTGTCACCCACATCCATTGTCTTCATGAGTTATCCTCACTTTCTGCCATGTACAAAATATGATTACTCGATACTTGTTTTGCGGTGCATATGATATTGTCACCTTTTCGGTAACTACTGGTTGCCAGGTTAGTCTGATTGGCGTTTCCTTTTTTTTCGTAACAAAGCCATCGACATAGGTAGTAAGAAAAAAGTATTAAGTCAACCTAAGGTGTCAGGAGCATAAAATTGCACATTTTTGAACAAACATTAGCGTTCATATTGTATTAATGAATTTGATTTACTACTTTCTGTGTGCCGTATTATGCAGCCAACTCGTAACATCAAATGTGAGACAGTTTATACATGGATTACCGTACCACGAAAGTCTAATAAATATCTAACTATTATGTATTTCATCGTCTAGGATTATTTCATAGATTATCATCACTGTTAACGAGGCCTCTCTTAGAGTATGATTAATGCACTTTCAGAACCTGTTGGATCTACAGTATCTGTAAGTAAATTAATTTTTGGTAACCTATTCCAAACGTAACAGCAAATTTAGCTCTAGTAGCTGAGGAGAGTGTGGCTGTAACGAGGAAGATTAAAGGCACCATCGAGAATGTCGCCGATAGGAATGGATTTATATCTCAAAATGCACAAAGATGAAAAAGGAGTCAACCCGGTACTCGCATTAAGAGATTCTGAAAAACCTAAATCTGGAAGTTGCACGAGGATTTGATCTCAACTTCACCCGAATGCTTGAGTAGATCTTTAAACGCCACACACATTCCCTCAGCTGTATGCAGTTGTCGCGAAGAAATCAAACTCATGGCTTTAAATTCTTTTCGATTTTCCTTTGTTGTATCTTACGAAATTAAAATTTCTTCGGAAAATTCTAAAATAATTATAGTTACTCCTCGAACTTTTCCAGATGTCTTCATGGGATTCCTTACTGTTACGACCTAGTATTATCCATTATTAAACTGGTCAGTGGCTCAGGAAGGAGTTCAATACAAAGCATTAAACGTTTTTGATTATTTTACCATGTTACCAGTAGGTTCGGTCAACACTCAAGTATTACGGAGATGCTTCTTCAGAGAGAATGCTCGGGTTCATTTCCCGGCCGGGTTTTGGATTTTCTCTGCCCGGGAACTGGGTGTTTGTGTTGTCCTCATTATTTCTTCTTCTTCATCATCATCATCATCATCATAATTCGTGAGAGTGTCTTGGTTGGGTTGGGTAAAAAATTCGACTGTGTAAGAACTGGGACATTGTATGGGTGCTGATGACCGGGCAGTTGAGCGCCCCACACAACAAATATCATCATCATCATCAGAGGGAAGGGGAATGCTACTGAGGGATTTGAAGCTGATAGCAGAACGATTCAACAACAGCCAACGTACATTCCGCTTAAGGACTACGAAATTAGGAGGTATACAGACAGTCGTTATACGGCCTTCTCTATTTATGAGTGGGGCAGGAAAAGAAATGTCTAGTAGTGGTTCAAGATACCCTCCTCGATGCACCATACGATGGATTGCTGAGTACATATGTAGATATAGAAAATAAAACATCCGACAGGTAACAAAACAAGTTTTATATCTAACCTAAAATGATTTTCTTGGACAGCTCCATCTATTCCAAGGACTAATTTCTATTTTAGAAGTGGTAGCCTGATTTTTTTAAAAGTACAGGGCTATTACAAATGATTGATGCGATTTCATAAATTCACTGCAGCTCCATTCATTGACATATGCTCACGACACACTACAGATACGTAGAAAAACTCATAAAGTTTTGATCGGCTGAAGCCGCACTTCAGGTTTCTGCCGTCAGAGCGCTCGATAGCGCAGTGAGACAAAATGGCGACAGGAGCCGAGAAGGAGTATGTCGTGCTTGAAATGCACTCACATCAGTCAGTCATAACAGTGCAACGACACTTCAGGACGAAGTTCAACAAAGATCCACCAACTGCTAACTCCATTCGGCGATGGTATGCGCAGTTTAAAGCTTCTGGATGCCTTTGTAAGGGAAAATCAACGGGTCGGCCTGCAGTGAGCGAAGAAACGGTTGAACGCGTGCGGGCAAGTTTCACGCGTAGCCCGCGCAAAATTGGCTCATGCCACAACTGGAGACTGACAGCGCCGACTTCATCTTTCAACAGGATGGTGCTCCACCGCACTTCCATCATGATGTTCGGCATTTCTTAAACAGGAGGTAGGAAAACCGATGGATCGGTCGTGGTGGAGATCATGATCAGCTATTCATGTCATGGCCTCCACGCTCTCCCGACTTAGCCCCATGCGATTTCTTTCTGTGCAGTTATGTGAAAGATTCAGTGTTTAAACCTCCTCTACCAAGAAACGTGCCAGAACTGCGAGCTCGCATCAACGATGCTTTCGAACTCATTGATGGGGACATGCTGCGCCGAGTGTGGGAGGAACTTGATTATCGGCTTGATGTCTGCCGAATCACTAAATGGGCACATATCGAACATTTGTGAAAGCATAAAAAAACTTTTTGAGTTTTTGTATGTGTGTGCGAAGCATTGTGAAAATATCTCAAATAATAAAGTTATCGTAGAGCTGTGAAATCGCTTCAATCATTTGTAATAACCGTGTAGTTGCATGAGTAGGATTCTTTTATAAAGTGTAATTGCATGAGTGGGACTAAAAAGAACTAATCTGTTCAATTATGTTAACACTAATAATTTTTACATACCTTGTAAACGTACTTGTTCCTAGTTAGTTTTTAACTCCTGTCTGGCTTATGTTCAAATTGTAGATACCATTTGCTGTCTGTGTTTTATTCTTGGTACATTCAGAATGTCAGAGAATATCACTTCCCAACAGATATAGTCTTAAAAATTTAGTACAGATCTTGCGCTGCTAACTTTCAAACACAATGGGGAAAGCGAGCAAAAAGAGGTGCAACGAAAGATTCTTAGACAATGTACAGTGTTTCCCTTCACTGCAAAAGAGGTAAGTGCCACGATAAACTCTGCGAAAAGTACGTCACTCGTTTCCACTCCCATTGATTTTCGATCGCCGAATACGATTCCAGCTAAAGAGCCAGATGCTGCGCGGGTATCGAAATGGCGGGGGATGGGGGCGGGGGTGAGAGAGGGACCCGGTTCATGCCCTCGGGGCCATTAGCTGTTTGGCAAATTGCTGCCAGCGTTGCGCCAGGTGGCACGCCCAGATATCCCCCACCTGCTCTGCCCTCGCCTCCGTCCTGTTATTATTTAAATGTTAATTGATGAAGTACGTCGTTAGAGGTTCGCACCGCCGCATAGCGTATTCCTGAACTACGGAGCCAGGACACGGCGTATCGACCGTTGGTAGCGTTGCCGCTGCGAATAATTACAGCAGTAGCTTCCACAAAGACACAACATTGAATCATAAAGTGTCTCATGGCCTTCTTCATCCACCAAAATTTATGCAACAGCCTTACTTGGGCATGAAAACTGCAGAAATTTACTGTGAACGCAGGTGCTAACTAAATGTGCCGCAACGAAGCCTACGTGTTTGAACAAGTAGAAGTCTCTTGTTCTGCTGATTCTTCAAGCGCTTGGACGTGAACAGATTCTTCAGAACTGAATGGCAGTTTTATGTTTTAGTACAGCTGTTCAGGAGGGATCAGAAGAAGAAACCACAAACCCAGTTGCAAAATTTCTGAGCCAATAATTTCTTCAGGATAGGGTAGCATCGAGAGCTGCATCAAACCAGTCTCAGGACTGAAGACCACAACACCAACAACAACAACCTTCAAATTTCTCATCTTGTGGCCGAGTTTCACAATTTTCCTATGTTTGTATCTATTCCCTAAACCTTTCCATTAGTAGGTAGCTTTAATCTGATGAAACGTCTGAATACGCGTCTGCTCATTGTTCTTCATTTCTTTTTTTTTACATTTATCCTCATTCAGTGGCTATACTACTGCCCTTCGCAAAAGACTTGTACAAATGTGGAGTATACGTAATCATGTTTCGTCTCAATTTCCCAATAATGTCTTTTTAGCACTGAACTGAGCTTCGGACACTCTGTACGTGGCCATCTGATTTAATGGTGACACCAAGAATGTCGTACTCGCAGCTTTCAATTGCAGCAACATTCCGAAGCTGTGTACCCTCAGTATTACATTTACTGCTATGTAAGTCGCACATAAATGTTTGGCAGAAGCTTGATACTAACAATGTCGGACTATTTCTCGGCCGTTCCACTCTCGAATAGCTCGTGAAACGACTAAAATCTAAATCTTTCCACGCGAGCTCTGTTTTTTTTTGTATTTTATTGCGGTGGCCATTTGTAGGAGTCAAGAAATTATTTTAGGATACAGAGAAGAAAGTTTCCGGTAGATATTTTATAGAAATACTTTCCCCCAACGAAATACGACTTTATTTTAATGATTGCCAACCCAAATCGCTTATCATATCCCTTACACTCTCTCCCCTATTTCGCCATTATGGAATACGACCGCTCCTTTTTCCACGTTTTATGTTCTCCATCGACTCTATGTGGTAAGGATCTTACACCACACAGTAATTTTCCAGAAGCGGACGTCATTGTAGGCAGTCTCTTTTTTAGATTTGTTGCATCTTCTGCGTAAGTGTTCCACCAAAAAAGACATTCTCTTTTCGACTACCCACAAAATTTTCTATGTCCCGGCTCCAAGTTAAGTTGTTCATAATAGTAACAGGTTTCTGGCAAAGCCCACAACTTTCAAATAAGTGTAATTTATCATTTTAATGAAAGTTTAAAGAATGGTTTTAGGAGTTACGTAGAGGCTCTCGCACTTTTTATTGGTCATGCTTTAAAATCATTTTTTTTCAACTTGCAAATATGTTGACGAAGTTATTTTGCATTTAGTTTTGATCTGCTGATGACTTTACTAGACAGCTAACGACAGCATAATCTGTAAGCCATCGAAGAGGGATGCTATCAGTATCTCTTAAATCGGATATGCAGAGAGTCATGAGTAGAGGTGCAGCTGTTGTTATACTACATACACACTACGGAGTATAAGTTGCCTTTTCTCTGTATCTAGCAGTCTTCCCGCAAACATATCACAAAATTTACAACCGAATGTTTTATGTACGGTCGTAACTGCGGCGTGAAGTGCACTATGCTTCTCAGTATAGGGATTCAGATTTCCGTCCAAGATCTATACTTCTGTACCTGATCTGCTGCCCAGGGTATGAAAAACTAACTGTAATGACTTGCTTGCGCTACGTGTACTTGGAGGTACTAACCAACCTGAAAACATGCCACTCCTGAGAGCTGTAATTTTTGGTCTGCAAACGAAATAAGTACTAATGTAATGTTGTTCAGTGTGCTTTCATCAGTAGGAATATCTGCACTTACATCTCAAACAGCCTGCATATATCAAGAACAGCAGAGGTCTTACAACACCTCCGAGGGGAACATTACATAACACTTATGTTTCACTTGATGATTTCCCATAAATTACTACCCACCGTCATCTTTTTGACAGAAAATCACAAATCAGTCTCACTGCTGAGACACAAGTGCATTGACTCGTAATTTGAGTTGCAGACTGTTTGTGTGAAAAGCCTCTCAAAAGCTACAAATACTTGTTCAAATGACTAAACCGCAATTAGACTGTGTATTACGATATTTATGTCCTATACTACCTACATTTAGGCATTTATGCCGTTATAAAGTACAATGCTAATAGTTGTTAGACCATTATGATGCCATCTATACAAGAATGCAAAAAGCTGAGATATAGGTGATACAGAAGATAAATACTGTAATAAGTTGAATTGACTGTGTACTATTTTAAAAAGTATTGCATGACTATGGCTCAACACCATCCACAATTAGAGGTATGTAACTACTGATCCCATTATCCTTTTATGCAACAAATGTAGGACCACCCTAATACATCCTGCTCAACATAAACCTCTCTTGGGTGGTTTCCAGCATATCTCCAACCACCTTCTTTGCAGTTTTCCAATTAAACTTACTGTGTGGTTCACATTTTAAAGATCTGAGAGGCAGGGTTCAGTGCCAACCAACACCAGCTCTTTCTCCAACGCTGCCCATTGGTCTTTAGCACTGCTCAAACCCTTTCCTTTCCAGAAACCATCTGCCATATCAGATCAACGTAGATGACTTAGCTATTTAACCACTATGAACGAGTGTTGGGTGCTTCACTATGGGCCAGTAACAAAAGAGCAAAAGAAATCCTGAAAACATATACATACAATTAAAACACGCTAGTGTGTTATTACAATAGAAATTCCATTCTAAAATATCACCCCATTGAAAGGATTTAATGTTGACATGATCGGGTTTGCCAATGCAAGGTAATCGACTTCGTCTCCCGAAGGGTTACGTATTAAAAGGATGCTATTTTATTTGAGCGAGAATAGAACCTATGGTGTGATGTAGGAAAAGTGAAGAGCTTTAGTCATACAAGTAGAAACAAGCGCTAGCCTATTTCGCCCAAAGTAATTTGAAGTAAATGTACAGCAGACAACGTTATCTAGTTGGTGCATTAAGCTTCACTACAATTAGAGTTCTTTATAATAAATGGAGATTGAAATAACAGCACACTCCACCAAGTATTAGAAAACTAACAGTCATGAGCATATTTAATTCTTTTTAAGTATAGTTTTAACAAACTAACTCATGACAACGTACATTGCTTTCTTTCGTGTGTATAGAATAATGTTAATTGCAGTGGATGTCAGTACTGAAAATCTAAAACTTCACAACTGAAGGACAGTAATTTTGAAATATTTACTAAGATATTGTTCTAACTAATGTGAATAGTAATGGATCTGCTAGATTCTACATTATCTTTTGCATAGTACAGAACATGTGTTGTATGTGTTGTACATGGGGACCCCGAATTTGTCACAGTGTAAGTAAGATGATACTACTCATGATTTTACTGGGAGACACAGTTCAATAATGATTGACAGAGGCTGAAAATACAGATAGAGTTGTAAGGTTTGTGGGGTTACAGGCTTTGGGTGGTGGACGTGAAGACCGCAGTTTCTGTACTAAAAATCGCGGCAAAGTGGCAGTCAAGAATCTGGCTTGTTTACGTCTAAGATGGGTGTGTGTCAGCCGTCCTGACAGAAGCGGAATCGTCCTAGTTTCGGCACTGACCGACAGATGGCAGTACTTTAAAATGAGTACGGTCAGTTTGGCGTCCAGCAACGTGATGGGGAAACTCAACGGCCGCTACGGTGGCACATGGCGGGATTTCTCTGGGCCGCTTTTAGCATAGAGCTAAAGTGCATGTATGATGTAGAAATAAATAAAAACTGATCCCAATGTGACACAAAGGAGATTGTAGGCTCATTTCAAAGCAGAGAATTAGCCGGTTGTGCTCATATAAACGCGCCTCCAGTCGCCCTCGTAATTTTTGAATTATAATAAAATGAATATTTTAATAATGAAGTAAGATTGTAAATTGGAAATCTTTGAGACGTTTTGACAAAATTTTAAGAACGAGGTGTCAAATGAAAGGTCTGAATTATTGAGATATTATAGATATTATATAATGAATATAATAATAATGGATATAATATAATAATGAATATAAGATGAATTATTAAGATATCTATGTACCTTATTTTACATGTTTTAAAAATTCAAATGAGGAGCCGGAACGCTGTTTTCGTGATTAAAAATGCAGAATTTTGATAAATAAAAAATAGGAACTATAGAGTTAGTGACAGTACGGAAACGTAGACATAAGGAAAAGGTAATACAATAATAAAATCAGTTATGTATGCATTGAAAGTACATTAAATAATGAAAAGTTATATATGAAGGACACATAAATCTTAATAATACGTGAATAAGATCCCGTAAAGCAATTCTGATGGTGAATCTGAATTCAGTGGAAACTTTTCGTCTGAATAGATGTGTTGTATGCATTTTATTGTATCTATATTAAGTGTAAAAGTAAATTTTATGTGCAAACAAACTTGTTTTGACTTCAGAGTGTTCAAACCGAGGGCTTTTAACGGCGGCCGTTTTCTGTGGTATGGAACAGTCATTCAGTTGAGTTGAAAGGGGTAGCACGTGTGACTGGCTAAGTCCGTGCAGGAATTCGACTTAGAATATTTTTGGACCCCAAGAGGATACATACTATGTAGGTGCTTGTGTGGTAATTGTTTTTTTTTTTTTTTTTTTTTTTTTTTTGCTTTTTCTTGCAGAAACACGTGGGAGCTCGAGCCATCTAGTTTTACTAGATAACTGACTTTGAACCAAAATTATTGTGATCACCCAGTGCAACCAGTATGTTTCTCCCGATCTCGCGCATAGAGAGAAAACGTAACACGTCGCAAATAGTTTTCTCGACCCAGCGATGGTCGCACATTCTCTCCCGTAATAGCTCGGAGGCCCTTTTATTTAGAACACATTTTTGGACCGTTTTCGGGCTCTTATACGCCCATCTTCAGATATTATAGTAAAAATACCAAGATATGCAAGTTTAAACGCAGCCAAAACCTCTCAGACAAACAGAAGCTAAACGATGTCAAAGTTAGCGTAAGGAGGGCTATGCGTGAAGCGTTCAGTGAATTCGAAAGTAAAATACTAGGTAACGACTTGACAGAAAATCCTAGGAAGTCCTGGTCTTACGTTAAATCAGTAAGTGGCTCGAAACAGCATATCCAGACACTCCGGGATGATGATGGTATTGAAACAGAGGGTGACACGCGTAAAGTTGAAATTTTCCAAAGCTATTTCACAGAGGAAGACCGCACTGCATTTCCTTCTCTAAATCCTCGCACAAACGAGAAAATGGCTGACATCGAAATAAGAGTGCAAGGAATAGAAAAGCAACTGGAATCACTCAACAGAGGAAAGTCCACTAGACCTGACGGGATACTAATTCGATTCTACACAGAGTACGCGAAAGAACTTGCCCCCCTTCTAACAGCCGTGTACCGCAAGTCTCTAGAGGAACTGGAGGTTCCAAATGATTGGAAAAGAGCACAGGTAGTCCCAGTCTTCAAGAAGGGTCATCGAGCAGATGCGCAAAACTATAGACCTATATTTTTGACCGATCTGTTGTAGAATTTTAGAACATGTTTTTCGCTCACGTATCATGTCGTTTCTGGAAACCCAGAATCTAATCTGTAGGAATCAACATGGATACCGGAAACAGCGATCGTGCGAGGTCCAACTCGCTTTATTTGTTCATGAGACCCAGAAAATATTAGATACAGGCTCCCAGGTAGATGCTATTTTCCTTAACTTCCGGAAGGCGTTCGATACAGTTCCGCACTGTCGCCTCATAAACAAAGTAACAGCTTACGCAATATCAGACCAGCTGTGTGGCTCGATTGAAGAGTTTTTAGCAAACAGAACACAGTATGTTGTTCTCAATGGAGAAACGGCTACAGACGTTAAAGTAACGGCTGGCGTGCCACACGGGAGTGTTATGGGACCATTGCTTTTCACAATATATATAAACGAGCTAGTAGATAGTGTCGGAAGTTCCATGCGGCTTTTCGCGGATGACGCTGTAGTATACAGAGAAGTCGCAGCATTAGAAAATTGTAGCGTAATGCAGGAAGATCTGCAGCGGATAGGCACTCGGTGCAGCGAATACATAGAAAGAAGGATCCTTTACTGAATGATTATATGACAGCGGAACAAACACTGGTAGCAGTTACTTCTGTAAAATATTTGGGAGTATGCGTGCGGAACGATTTGAAGTGGAATTATCATATAAAATTAATTGTTAGTAAGGCGGGTACCAGGTTGAAATTCATTGGGAGAGTCCTTAGAAAATGTAGTCCATCAACAAAGGAGGTGGCTTACAAAACACTCGTTCGACCTACACTTGAGTATTGCTCATCAGTGTGGGATCCGTACCAGATCGGGTTGACGGAGGAGATGGAGAAGATCCAAAGAAGAGCGGCGCGTTTCGTCACAGGGTTATTTGGCAACCGTGATAGCGTTACGGAGATGTTTAACAAACTCAAGGGGCAGACTCTGCAAGAGAGGCGCTCTGCATCGCGGTGTAGCTTGCTCGCCAGGTTTCGAGAGGGTGCGTTTCTGGATGAGGTATTTAATATATTGCTTCCCCCTACTTATGCCTCCCGAGGAGATCACGAATGTAAAATTAGAGAGATTACAGCGCGCACGGAGGCTTTCAGACAGTCGTTCTTCCCGCGAACCATATGCGACTGGAACAGGGAAGGGAGGTAATGACAGTGGCACGTAAAGTGCCCTCCGCCACACACCGTTGGGTGGCTTGCGGAGTATAAATGTAGATGCAGATGTAGATGTAAAACGATTTAGAAATCACCGGTCGGATTAGGTACTGTAAAACCTAAATCAGTGGCAAAGTGACACCAGGCAGTACAATGGACGACTTTGTGGGTGAAGGAATGTGAAATGAATACCGGAACACTTACAGTTCGTGCCGTGACCCCGAGCGACGCAGTGGGCGAGTAGAGGGCGCAGGGTCAGCGAGAGCAGAGCGCAGAGTAGCATACGCGGAGGGAGAAGCAAACTGCTAAACCAGACTGGCATCTGTTGAAGGGAAGAAGATCGCGGAGTTCTAAATAAAAGAAGCTTACAGCTGTAGCGGTTAGAGTGGTGCAACGCTCAAGTGTTTGACCGGTCACGGCTCGCCTGTTGACGGGAGGACCGAGCCGCTCGTGTCCGGCCCCATACGACTCGGCTCGGTCACGTACTCGCGCCATGTCTGTTGTCCGGATTCCGGACACGTGGATAACCGAGCATGACCGGTCACCGCTGACGTCTCGCCTCGCCTTGCCCCGGCTCGCTACTCTGTACTTTACTGTACAAATCCAACGCCTCTCTCTCTCTCTCTCTCTCTCTCTCTCTCTCTCACACACACACATACACACACACACACACAAACACACAATGTATTTATCTCTGTCTCCCTCTCTCTCTCTCTTTTAAGACAAAAGTAACGTTTCCAAGGACGCGTACGTGACACAGCTAAATTCATAAAGCATTTGGAAAGTAAAATGATATTTCAATAAATCGCGGATAGAAGACGAGTGCCATTTCCAAACAGAACATCTATTTTTCCTTTCATTAACAGGAAACATTGAATAAGTGCTGTACCTGTAATCTAAAAGACAACCATCTTCACAAAGAAAGCATACAAAGAACATCCAATATTTACAGACGTAACTTGTCATACTTTTCACTTGTTTGCAACAGAAACAAACTTATAGTCATTGTTGACCAGTAAATCACTAACGCGTTCCGGATTTAACTGTGTGTGTGTGTGTGTGTGTAAGGTTTACGGGCGCTAAACAGCGTGGTCATCAGCGCCCAAACGCATAAAAACAGGAACACATGCAGTGAAGGGACTAAGACAAACAGCGAACAAGGAGAACGGCTAAAAGACACAGACCTGACGCAGTTCCAAATCCTCACACACAGAGGCAAAACAAGAGGAGAAGGGACACACTAAAAAGGAAAGGAAACACAAGGAAAAGAGAAACCGAAGGGAAACAAGGAGGTAATCGTGACTGGCTGACCTCTTACCTAAAACCTGGGTGAGCCAGTCACCCAGCAGCACATTAAAACCCTCTCCCTAAAATCCGAGGCAACAAATTGGACAGGACACAAAACCGTAAGACCTTAACTACAGTCGTTGCGTCATCTTGTAAAATAGAGGGCAAATCCGGTGGCAAAGAAACCACCGCCCTCTGGTCAGAGAATAAAAGACAGTCAAGTAAAATGTGGCGGACAGTAATCTGGACGCCACAAGAACTGCAGATTGGGGGGTCCTCCCGCCGGAGTAAAAAACCATGCGTTAAGGAACTGTGCCCGATGCGGAGGCGAGTGAGGAGAACCTCATCCCGCCTGCATGACTGGTAGGACGTACGCCATGGCCGCGTGGTAGCCTTGACCAGACGCAGCTTATTTTCACCAACTGCCAGCCACTCCTCTTCCCACTGACGCATAACGCGAAAACGCAGGAGGGAGGTAACAGCATGGAGGGGGACGGCACATTCAACAACGTGAGGGAGGGAACATGCATCTTTGGCAGCCACATCCGCCAGTTCGTTTCCCCTAATACCCACGTGCCCCGGCACCCAGCAGAAGGAAACCTCCTTCCCTTGCCGTTGCAAGTGGAGGAGGGCATCATGGATGTTCTGGACGACCGTATCCACTGGGTACAAGTGTTGCATGGTCTGAAGGGCACTCAGGGAGTCAGAACAGATGAGGAACTTAAGACTGGGAACACACCTCATCTGCTCCAATGCCCGCAAGATCGCAAACAATTCGGCATCAAAGATGGTAAACGCCGCAGGAAGCCGTAACTTGACGACTCGATCAGGGAAAACAACAGCACAACCAACAGAGTCCCCCTGTTTAGAGCCATCCGTAAATACTGGTACATGGTCGGGATGCTGGTTTAAAATATCATAAAATAAGGAGGTAAAAACAAATGCAGGAGTGCAGCTCCTCCGGTACTCCGACAAGTCTAAAAGGACGCTGGGCCTCTGGAGCAACCAGGGAGGCAGTCGAGTAAAACCTTGTCGTTGGGGGGCCACACGCTCCACACCAAGGGACTCAAGCAAATGCTTGGCACGAATCCCAAATGGTCGCGATGCCCTGGGACCACTGGAAAAGAGACGTTCCATAGGCGGTCGGGCAACGGTAGGGTACGCAGGGGAGGTAGGACTGGCTGACATCTGGCACGTTAACTTCTCCATAATGCGCACCTAGGTGTATTAATTCTTTGCCTAGTTCTCTGAAACCTTCACTGGAATCAGCATTAAAAGGTCTCACATCGTTAGCACAGATTGCAACACACTTTGCTGTAATACTATTTTTTATTACTGCCGGTATCCCTGAAGGAGCTGTATCTTTGTGAGGTTTCTTGCAACTATGTTTCTTTAAATGAGTGGTTTCCGACTGGAAACACACTAATGTTGAGCAGTTTATGCACGATACGTACCCAGTAGACGCACTGTTTTCGTCTACAACTAACAGAAATGTACTCCGTACTTGGCTTTTTAGACCCTCCCTTTCTTCAATGTGTAAACATTGGTTTCAATCTTACGACTTAACTGCACTGGCTTCCTCGCGCTGCATGATTACAGAGAGAGACAAACCACAAATGAGAAGACCGTACTGGCTAAGTCTCACACGGATAATGACATGTGTAATGTGTTTGAAGTTACGTGCTACGTATTCGGTCACGGCATCTATGCTCGGTCACTAGAACTAGTGCGGGCAGCCTATCCAGTTAGGGTGTGCTCGCCCCATCTCGTATTTTGTGCTCGCTTACTCGGTCATGCATGACTCTAGTAGCGGTATTCTCAACCTATGGTATAATGCTCAGTCGCGGATGTTCCCCCGACAACATTGTTTACAATAATGATTACTTAATTTGTGCCTATGCATTCAGGGTGGCTTACTAGTTAACTGATTATAACATGAGCGGTCGTCCGTAAAACAGCTGCGTCTCCTAACACATTTTGTGATTAATTATTTCACTAACAAACAATGATAATAATATCATACATGAAAAGAAAAATACACACAAAATCACTGTTCCTAAACCTGTTACACAAATATTAGTGTTGTAGCTCTTCAGACTACTGTAGCCTACAGTTTGTTTCAGTAACCACAGTTGTAAATCGTTTTTCAGATAAATGATTGTAATTATCTTCCAGCGTTAGCCTTAGAACTGAATTGTAATTCAATATGCTTCTCCTGTAGGCTAAGAATAAGAACTTTAACCACCACCGGAGTAGTTCACTCACAAAACTATTTGTAAAACCAACTCCTGTTGCTACACAATATTTAACAGTTCTTTTAATTACTGTAATTTATTGCTTAAACAAACCTCTCTTTTCCCCAAGAGGAAAATACGGCATATTCCTGTACCAGGGATCCTATAAAGGCAAGTGACTTAGGATAAAGCACAGATGGTGACAAAAAGCTAGCCTTAGTAACATATTATGTAAAAACTTCAGAAAACGTCGGTCCATGCACTGATTTACGAAATTAATTAGTATTGTGAATGAAGTTGGAAGTCTTATTTAGTGACAGAACAAAGCCGTGTGATGCACTAACCGCTCTCGACAGTACAAGCTTTATATTACATCTTCTTATAAACGTAGACTTTAGAGCAACCCAGTAATTGCCATGATACATAAGCTAGTAAAAATTCACATGCGACGCATAAATACCCCACTTTTACAGAAATCTTTGCCGCATTGACAACTCGGGATGTGGTCTCATCGAGAGCTAGCCACTGACTATATTTGCCGCAAGGACTTGAGGCGCCAATTCACACTTTTACTCTTCTATTCCCGCCTCGCCCCTTTCGTTGGGGCGGAACTTTCTTTCCTGCTTTTCCATCGTGCACAAACCTACATTCCGTAAACACGTATCATTTATGTATTACTACACAGTACGTAAAATGACGTACTTTCAGAAAAGACATTTACAAACATTTCCGGAGAACATTATATTACACAAATCGATTTCAAGTGAAAGAAGTTACGGTATTACAGATATTATTGTAGTGATAATTGATCTAATTATTCCCCAATGTCACCGAAGACAGCGATTAGGGAAATATCATTGGGCATGACGATGCTCTGTGTTATTTGCAGTGGCGTATGCATGTATTAAAGTATAGACACCTTTGAAAGTGGTGGCTAAGATGAAAGCTACTACCTTTAGTTAGGTAGTGGATTTCATGATCAAGTTCTTAAATAAGAGGGTAGAGCAGATTTCGTGGTCTTTATTTTCATTGTTTGGTCATAAGGTTGGGTTTTCATAAGATTGAGTGCCGAAGAGCCACGTGGCTACAGACTTAGAATTATATCGATGTGTTGCAGTTTGGGACTGAGGAATATTTGTGTGCATCAGTTCGGGTCTTGCCACTCAGATCACTAGTTCACATAGACTCTTAGTCGGGCTATCAGTTAGTGAACACTTCTGCTGCATTGAATTTGTTAATGTGTTGTTGTTGTTGTGGTATGCACTCCTGAGACTGCTTTGATGCAGCTCTCCATCCTTTCCAAGCTTCTTCATCTTCCAGTACCTACTGAAGGCCTACATCCTTCTGAATCTGCTTAGTGCATTAATCTCTTGGTCTCCCTCTACGATTTTTACCCTCCACGCTGCTCTCCAATACTGAATTGGTGATTCCTTGAAGCCTCAGAACATGTCCTACCAACCGATCCCTTCTTCTAGTCAAGTTTTGACACAAACTTCTCTTCTCACCAATTCTATTCAGTACCTCCTCATTAGTTATGTGATCTACCCATCTAATCTTCAGCATTCTTCTATAGCACCACATTTCTAAAGCTTCTATTCTCTTTTTGTCCAAACTATTTATCGTCCCTGTTTCATTTCCATACATGGCTACACTCCATACAAATACTTTCAGAAACGACGTCCTGACACTTAAACCTATAATCAATGTTAACAAATATCTCTTCTTCAGAAATGCTTCCCTTGCCATTGCCAGTGTACATTTTATATCCTCTCTACTTCAACAATCATCGGTTATTTTTCTCCCCAAATAGCAGAACTCCTTCACTACTTTAAGTGTCTCATTTCCTAATGTAATTCCCTCAACATCTCTCGACTTAATTCAACTACATTCCATTATCCTCGTTTTTGCTTTTGTTGACGTTCATCTTTTAACCTCCTTTCAACACACTGTCCATTCCGTTCAGCTGCTCTTCCAAGTCCTTTGCTGTCTCTGACAGAATCACAATGTCATCGGCGAACCATAAAGTTTTTATTTCTTCTCCATGGATTTTAATTCTTAATCCGAATTTGTCTTTTGTTTCCTTTACTGATCCTTCAATATACAGATTGAATAACATCGGGGATAGGCTACAACCCTGCCTCACTCCCTTCTCAACCACTGCTTCCCTTTCATGCCCCTCGACTCTGATAACTTCCATCTCATTTCTATACAAATTGTAAATAGTATTTCGCTCCCAGTATTTTACCCCTGCCACCTTCGGAATTTGAAAGAGAGTATTCCGGTCAACATTGTCAAAAGATTTCTCTAAGCCTACAAATGCTGTAAGCGTTTTGGTTCCTGTTACAAGGCCAGATCAGTCAATCAAATATACTGTTGCCCCTCCTACTACTGAAAAAGCTGCTGCCCCTCTTCAGGAACCGCACGTTTGTCTGGCCTCTCAACAGATACCCATCCGTTTTGGTTGCACCTACTGTACGGCTATCTGTATCGCTGAGGCACGCAAGCCTCCCCATGAACGGGAAGGTCCAGGGTTAATGTAAACAGACATATTTGTTAATTGAACATTAAGATTTTTTGACATATAAGTGATTTGGTGCGTGGCATCGTGATCATCATTTCTTAAAAACATCTGCTTACACGGTAAAGTCTAACAGTTTAGCTTCTGTATTTGGCTTGTGTCCAACAACGTACTTTGAGGGGTCACATTTCATAACAGATTTCTATTCATTTGAATAAATGGATAGTTAATGTCAGTTCTTTGATTGCGAAGTACATTACTCACCTACTAGATCACATCCTGAATATTCTTTTTCCTTTATTATCCCCATTTCTTTATTAATTTACTAGCATACTCAATAATGTGTCTTCACTGTACTAAAACAGCTTATTATTGATCCTTGCTTGTAAAGGGTGCGAGCAACAGCACACGACCGAATAACCCTTGCACAAACGACCCTTATTCATTTTTACTGGTCACCTAATCGCCCTCTGGTGGTTAGGAAATAATGAATTAATGGTGTCGGCGATTAATTTCTCGTCTTTAATTTGTTACCGCGCCACAGTGACGTTGCACGACTATGATTTCCATTTCTCTTCTCATTGGTCATCGTCTTTCAGTTTGAGCTTTATTGCTTCTTACGTATTTAGTGTGTGTAGAAGAGGTAAGATTTTTCACGGTGTAAAGAGCAAGATCATTTATGAGGCCAATTACGTTTGATGGAATTACATTTTACTGGAAAGTAGAGAGTCAACTTTATTTTAGATAAGAATAGAGGCAGAAGTAATGTTAATTCCTTACTTCAGCTTCTATCCTTATCGAATGTAAGTTATCTTTTCTGCTCCTTTCGTAGGATAGGACTACAGTCACAAGAAGACTCACTAGAAGACAGCTTTCAATAGTTATTGATTTGTTTACCGTATCAGAACCTCCATATCTCCGTATCATTTGTATTGAGGAACGTTTTGCACAGTTTCTCAGCGGCTGTAGTTCAAAAAGTAATCCTAATACCACCGAATGAAACAGAACATTCGATTAATTACTTTGTCTGTAATGCTCACTTTAAAATTAGTTAATTCATTTCTTGAGTCATTTATGCACATTTTTATGATGTCTGACGGCACTCGGCGGTAGAGGCGTTCACCCTCACGGTATATTACAGGGTATATACGGCGAAAACTTAGCAAACCGTTGAAGTGCTTCACATCTTTGCGAAGGATGTTACTTGTGACGGATGGAATGAATTTTCTCTTGCATCTGTCTCAGAGCTGACAGGCGAAATGGAAAAAGTTTTACTCGAAAACTCAAAGAGACCGTGGTGCCACAGAACTGTGACTGCGCTCCGTTCCAGGTCCATAGAATTATTTTAACGGTTCCAACTTTGAGATATTCCGGCGGATCGTCGGAAACGCTTCAGACTCCAGGGCTGTGGCTTAAGGAGTTCCGGAGTTTGGGGATCCGTCTTCAATCTTGATACTGCGCGAACGGGGGTGCTTCCCTACGCAGGCGCGTCTGTGAGAGCAATGTTATCAATTAATTAGTAGCGAAATTTTTGAGGCACGTGAGGAAATATCGACTGGTCCATCATTTCGTCTTTCTTGCGATTAGTTAGAATGCGACTAGATAAATGGCGTGACTTTCACACTCTAACACATCTTTGTCAGTTTCTTAGACGATGGAAGGAATTTTCGTTTGCGCAATGCGTCCGTTTCATTCTAAGTTGTGTGCAAGAACTGGTATGAACGCATTGTGATCAGCGTTCTCTGCCCTGCGTCCATTTTTTACTTGGTGACTGTTTTTTTGGGTGGGGGGGGGGGGGGGATGCAACGTAGCTGCTTCCATTGTTAGATTCAATAAGAGTAGGAGGTATCTGAAACTCTGTTCGAGAACTGATCGAAAACAATGGAGTGCAAATGAAAGTTTGTGCAGACTGTCGACTAGTGTTTAAGTTAAATAGTTAAGTGAAATTCCATGCAAATAATAATCGTTTTTCTACAAAAACAAAAGGTCAAGATGAGCTAAAACTTGCAACGAATCTTTATTAGGCTCTTTTCATCCATGTTATTAAGAAAACTTAGCTGAAGGTTCGGAATAATTGTGGGAAAGGGGTTTCACAATTTACAGCCGGCAATTCGGACCCCAGTTTGTGAAAAAATTCTTTCAACTCAAATTACTGTGCGACGGTTGAGGATGTTCAGACACCGTGCATTACACTACGTGCATTCTTCTTCCCAGCCACAGTTATGTAACGTCTATGCATTCAAGTACGAGCTTAATATTCATGCAGACTCTGAATTTAATTTTCAGGAGGAGTATATGCAATGGTACCAAGGTACAGGAATTCCCAGCAAGGGTAGCGAATGTTAAAAGCAAGTTTCCGAAAACAGCCACAAGCCGCACTTCGTATTTTTTACCGACCGATTTCGCTGTACAAATGAAAAAGACCAGCATCGGAATATACACTATAAAAGATACAAATTGAGACATTACGGAAAACTTACATTAATATTACGAGAAGTATATATTCTACTTTCAGTTTGGTAACTTACGTTTAATGTTGGCTGACAGCATTAAAGATTGCCTTTTACAGGGTATGCTCTGATGATGTTCTTGTTCATTTGAAGAGGGAAATCGCTCAACTTAAATGCAGTGGTTTTACGCGACCATTATTGTGAAGTAAGACTGGCGTAATATTGTCTACATGTATCTCAAATAATTATTTTTCTAGTTCACAATTCAGAAAAATTCAGCTTGGAGTATAGCCTTTAAAATATCATACATATTCTGAAATGCACTCAGTATTTCAACAGATAATAAAACGTCATCGCATTGCAACCGAACCGCCAAATCTTTCCATCAGTAAATGGGGTATGTTCTCAACTTACTCGGTTGTTTTAACCCCCTCCACTGACGGAATGACCCGCTTCCTAATTCCGTATGTATAAAACCAATACGGACTTTTAACTGTAAATAGCTCAGTCCTAATGGTAAGAGGTAGTAGTGAATTCACGTTGTTAATATTTGAATACAGCACAGCTGCCACAAGCTCAGCTCACTTTTACTCCACTCCTACCCTCGCCATTGCACCACATTAACTAGGTGCTACGTGGACGTTGCTAAATTCACTTGCGTATACATTTTTGACCGTTACTCGCCAGTATTTACCTAATGATTAGTACACTCCTAACCGGACTATTTCCCTAAGAGCTGTGATGATTGAATGGGTTCGATCCACGGCCTACAGTGCCCTACAGTTCACACGGTAACACTGCCTACCTGACCCACTTAACTTGGTAGTGAGCTTATGTATCCAATCACCACTGCCAGCAGCAGTGGATAATCCTATCAGCACGACGAGAGCAGCACACTTACCGTCGAATCCTCCTGAAAATACTTATAACTACGGTCGCCAGCTCTGAAGGAACAAAAGAATAAATCAATTTTTAGCTCGTTTCAAAGTGAAATGGCTTGAATTGAATTTAAACTTAATTCTGAATATTACTATTTCTGATCATTCTAGGTGATTCTACATAGCAAATACTCTCTCAATTTCTGTGAGTTGGCTTGGTAATTACTACCAAGACAATTTGTGCAACTTAGGTTAACAAAATTCTATCCTTCAACTTATTTAATGATTTTGGATATTACTCTTTGGACAATTGATACAGAATTAGTTAAGAGACTTTACTTGAAAGGTTACTCAGAAAAATTTAAGTAACTATAAATAGGCGACTCATTCTGGCGTGACCATTGCTCTTTTGAACATTCTTATACGCTAAAGTATTCTACAACCAAAAGAATTGTAAATGAAAGAGGCGATGGTGGCCTCAGTCTGATTTCACTATACTATGTTTGAGGTTACTACACTTTACAATGAACAACATGTGTCGTAATTTTACTCATTACTATATTCTGTCCTCTGCACTTGCATAAAAGAAAACTGGTATTCTCCTTATACATGTATACAAAGTTCGACTTAACAATTGCAAGCAGTCTTGCCTTGGGTAGACGTGTCGGTGCTGGTGGTGAGATGCACGTGGCTAACGCAGCTCTTCACGCCTCATGCCCTTAATGGCGGCTGGAACTACGAGCTGTAGCACTCGTATAAGCTACTGCACATCCGCCATAAAATCTGGGCGCAGGAACTCTTACAATCAGCCCCAGTGGCATAGAGGCGGCTTCAACAACCATTACTCCAAAAACGGCGACAATATTCGCCTCTTCTCTGTTACACAATCACTTTTGCGTGAGCACAGTTACACACGTCCGATCACGTCAACACTCCCCAGGCCATTCCATTGTTCAGTCCCTATGTCTCCAGCTACCTCTAGCTATGCTCGTATCACCAGGAGTGGGAGCGTTCCCCTACCACCTTTTTACCGAAATCTTTTAGTATTTAAGAATATTTATATTTATTACCCAGGAGTTCATACCAGTCATAATGATTTACTACTAGCGCTTTACAACATTAAATTATACAGTAATAACTTATAATTACCAAGAAAAAGAATACATTTGACTCCGAGAGCTTAGTGCATTGTCTGACAGGTAGCGCTAATTCCCAGTTTCGCCAATAGATGGCATCAGGGTGCACTCCCTGGCAGTCTCACACAAGCGCGCCCGTTTCCGACGCGCGGGCTCCAAATTACTGTCAGCCCACCCTTATTTCAGTTCCGTTACAGCATCCATTTCACGTTTATCTCAACAATAACTTTCACAGCACAGCTTAATAGTAGAGAAGGTGGAAATAAGAGTCAGATCAAAATATAATACAGAACATTAAAAGTATTACTTTTAAAGTTCTTTAGACAGAAAGTTTCCTGGTATAGTAAATGCTTTGGTTTATCCAGAACTGTAATACAAGATTTGGTAAGTCCATTGTTTCAGCTGTACCTAAAGTCTGAAGTAAGTTTCCTCCATTTCAGGCACACGTCTATGAAAAAAAATGCTTTTTATCTATATCACTCTGCACTGAAGACGATTTGCAGTCGTAAAGCATTAACTATGCAGCGGCCACCACAGCGCCCCGGAACACTATTAATGAGGCGCTGGCTCGCGCGCCAACGGAAGACAGAGTTCAGCGCCCCCTACCAACGCTGGTTTAACCAGCCACCCATCGCCGGTGGGCCCAGTTCGGTTACTGACTCCGAGAACATTGGTACTGAGTAATAGGAAGACGGTACTAATGCGTTCTGCGAGTAGTAATAGGGAGTAAAGTACTTCTGTGAGGAGGCACAGGAAACACAACATTCAAGGAAGCTAAGTTTCTTTTCTCTTTAGAAATAAAGTTTTCAATTAATGAAAAGGTGTTTTGTGTTTCCTACAGATGATTTTGGATTGCTGCCACCGCCCATCGTAACTTCTCTCCTTGTTTGTGTTGGTGCTGACTCCCACAGTAGCCGAAGCAACAGAGGGAACTTAATCTTCTGTTTTTGTTATACTCACTGCTTTCTCCAAGATATACCACAGCTGCATACTTTCTCTCAGTTTGTGAAACAGCATTTTTGTTCCATTGTATCAACCCTTCTCGGCTTGCCTCATGCCTTCCTCTCCGTCTTTTCTCCATCTCTCTTCATTTACTTTTCCCTGTTTACCTCACTCAGTTCTCTCCCACTCTCGCCCAGACCACTCGACGACAGCTGTATGCCCGTCGATTACATATCGCTACCATGCATTTTGTTACTGTAAGATATCTCCAAGTTTACAGTAGAAAAACTGAGTTATTCAAATTTTAATTGCACGGACATAACAGTGGTAGTTGTTTAACTCAGTACATTTTCTTTGTTACTGTTACTGTCATTTGTATGTACAGTACAGCATAATTGTCAAAGACTGTCTGTCTCAGAAATCGTTTTCGACAGGAGAATAGTGGGAGACTCCATAACTTATTTCATTGCGTACTGTAATTCATAATTCTGTAGCCTTAGTTACACAAATATTCTCTTATGTCCGTTAGAAACTCTCAATACGTGCGACTTTTACCACTTGACACACATGAGTTCTATCGTCCGTATCTTCTCATAAACGCCCCAACATTCCAGCGGTAATATAACACTACCGTCTGCTACTGTGATACTATAACCTCAAGGCTGCAGGCAGTTCGTATAATGAAATAATTTTTTTCAAGCAATTATAGTATAAAGAAGCAGAGCAGTGTTACCCTCTGAAAGGAATTTTGGTATGTTGACCGTGAAGTATCTAACGGAGGTGGCATATCGGAAGTGAAAGTCAAAATTACGTAAATCTTTAAACAGTAACAAACAATATTTTACCTATATACACTGTTCAAAGAATAAAGAAAACGGTCGCCAGCCTAATTAGGCAAGAGAATGATTAACATTCTTGTTCAAGTAGTAACTTTAACGGACTAATACAACGTATACTTTGGCACACGCGAGTGCAGTGAACTCGTCCACCTGAATACAGTATGTTCACGTTAAGGTTGGAGCTACCAGATCAGAACAAACTATTTGCATAAAACCTTATAACACTGCACACTATTACTTTCAGGGCTTATTCAAACTAAATGGTCTTTTTAACATTACTATTAATATTTACTCTAGAATCATAAATTGGACATAGGTTCAGTATCAGTTTTCAAACATTTTCCTAGCTGACATAAAATTATAAATGTAGTTCACTGCAAAATTATGAACTGGTCACAGGTTAAGTCTCTCTCACCTAAATACTTTTCTATTTAGAATGAAAGTTTAATGGAATTCACTAACAGGTTACTTCTCACTGTCTTTAGAATAAAGAAATTATTGTTTTCATAAATCGTGGTTTTTCTATTAATCGTTATCTAGCATGAGCACAATAGACAAACTGTTGATCCTGTTACACCATTAATATGCACTTTTAATACACAAGGGCAGTCCAATATTGTACAGAAGTTCACTTGAATAGGAAGAGTAATTGAAACTTGCTATAATTAAGTAACTTTGTGCATTTGAACTACTTTCAGTGAAGGGTCCCTTAATCTTGACCACTGTAGCAGAGAAAACAATATTCACTTTCAATACACTAAAGAAACAAGCCCTTAACAAGTATGAACAAGTAACCTTCAACAGTATTAGTTCTCAACTCTTACTGTAGTAGAACACAACTTGATGTGGTTATAAGACAATAGCTCAATTTTGGTTGATTTTCAACAGACTGCACTGTGATCACTTACTAAGCCAAAATTTGTAAGTCTCACTTTTGAGAACTTACACTTTAGAAGTTGGCAACAAAATTTTAATAAGCAGTTTTAATAGAAAACTTATTTTCAGCAAGCATTATTCATTATAGTACTCAGTTCTGCTAAAACACTGAGCTTTAATGTTCTTTCAATAAGGACACTCGGTAATCACTTTAGCATGGGAAGGACCCTAAGTGGTTGTGTGACTAGGGATAAAAATTAAGGTAGGTATTAGATTTCGAGTATAAGTTACCTTACATTTGTGCACACTAAAACATCCATTGAGCTGATCCTTAACTGGTACATTACTATAGTGTTCCATTACAGTGACTGCGCAATGTGGTGGCGATTGCATGCAGGTAGAATTGCATGCAGGTAGAATTGTTGGACTCTGTCATTTCTTGGTGGCGATGAAAGATATCAATTCCAGAATAGTTCCAGCTCTTTATCCATCCATCTGAGGCGTCCTAAAACGTCAGGAAAAGCCTCTATCGGAACCAGACAATACACAACTTTTACATGAGCAGTTGATAGTTTGGTAGCTCATCCCCGACTGAGTCTTTGTTCCACCTTTCTATCCATGCCAACAACTATTTGCGCGCGCTGCATGCTTCCGTTCCCGCGGGGAACCACAACACCTTTTACGTACAAAATAACTAATAACTCTAAGTGAGGATCAGCAATTACATACCAATAGCCATGCATATTAATTAAAATAGAACATTTGCCCATATTGGTATTTCCACAAAAAAATTATTTAAACAAAATTACAATTATATATATTAAGCTTTGTTCCCTCCACATGAGACAAAGAATTTAAATGACAGATATACTACATTGCATAGAATCAAACCATGACATCAAAGATATTACAAAGAATGGAGTATACAGTTTTCTGTTATCAATTCAATCAAACAACATTTACTGAAACTCAACGATGTAACATTAAAAAGAACAAAATGAGATAAATTAGTAAAGCATTAGAGTTATGGTGTTACAGTAATAATAAAGAAAGCGTTTCGGACTCTCTCGCTCGGTTGCAGAATATTCACTGATAGTGAAGGGACAAAAACTTGTTCTTTAACTTACAACGGACGATGGATTCACACTGATGACCTGATTAACATGGAACATTGCAAGATCATCTGATCACAGTCCGTCCTGCGTCTGGTCTATAATTATGGTAGACGTCTGTAACGTGTATATGGAACAAAGTTCGTGCCCAGTCATGTAGCAATACGCAGTGTCCTCTGTCGTCTTTCTGCTGGTTTAAGAGCCAGTCTGAAAGCCCGTTCACGTTCGGCAACTCTGAAAGCAGTGAAGAACAAAACGTCGTGGACCCTCGCCTTAGCAACAGCACAGAACCCTTTCGTTTGGGCTGGGTTCACGACCGTATGCCACATAACAATGGGACTTTTCTGCTCCATAAATGGGAATGCTTTGTTCATTTAGTTGTTCGCTTAAATAATATGTTATTTTAAATTGAGGGCAACCGCAAGCAAACTTCCACATTTTGAAAGAAACATTCCGCACAGGTGGTAGAACATTTTGCATTGAAAGTCTCGACCGTTCTCGCGCCACTGAGAGACACATCCTCAGGTGATAATAATTCTCTTTAAAAGGTTGTCGCTGAAAGGTACCTGCCTCATAGCCACTCCTTATCATTTACGTTATGTTGTAAACAAGTAGCTCGCTAAAAGCGGTGGTAGCCCTTATTTAAAACGAAGGGAGTAGCAGAACCGCACCACAAGCGGAAAGGTCGTTAAGCGGCAGGCAGAGCAGGCACTGCCTCTAAGGCAGTTAAGTTTCGCGAAGATCTGTTAAAACGATTTTTTATCATTTGAGAATGTGTCTTCTAGTGATGAGTTTTAATAAAAGGTATTCTACAGCCAGTGTGGATCATTTCTTTGAAAACTTCAATGATACCATGCTTCGTCTCTGAAGATTCGTCCTCCCGTACGCTATTGCCGTGCGACGTCAAACATCGAACACGAGCTTTCTCCATCATTTGTTAAGGCTTGACGCAGTTGTAAGCGAAGGAGCTTCAGCAATCAGACACCTCTGTAACAGCCGTCACACAGAAATAAGTTTACTTATGTGGTGCATTACCGCTACTGACACAGCGAAACGTTCATTGTGTCGCCTTTTAAATCAGATAAACAACTGTCATCCACAAGTTCAGCGTACCATCTGAGGACAGTGCTGTCGGAGGGGGGAAAAGCTCTTGGCTATCGTAATGGACTGGTATTGATGGTTTCCAATAATACCAAAGGCTGTCCCGTAAGCGCTGATACTATGCAGTAAATAAAATGTCAGGAAGTTAGTAGTAGAAGGATTGAAAATCAAGGCATGTAAAAATTGATATTTTGGTAGCATTCTATCGGAAGACGGAATAACTTATTGATAAATGCAGCACCAAATAGCCCAAGGGAAACAGCGATCCAGAAGCTACAGCCTCCGTTAAAGTACAAGTTGGAAAGTAGAGAAGATGCTAAATAGAGTATTGTAGAACCTGTAGCGACCTATGGATGCAAGTGCTGGGAGCTTACTGGAATAAAAAAACATTTAGACTAGCAAAAGATCTCTGATGCTTTCGCCAAGTCCACGTAAGAAATATAACGATTAGGGAAATGCCCCACTATCAAAAAAGCATCACAGATAGAATAGCAGAATGGCAGCTCGCCTGACTTGTACTTACGAGATCTGTTCAAAAAGTTCCGGAATTTTGTTTGCGCTTAGCTTCTACTTACTGTGCACTGTGTCCTTCGAAATATTTGATACACAGCTCCTAACGCCATTTCGACTTCCGAAGCAGTCTTGGTACACCTCTTGACAGGATCGTGCGAAGTGCCGCCTGTGAATTCTGCTCTACCTCGCCTATCGTTGCAAATCATCGTCCTTTTAAAGGGTTTTCGACTTTAGAAATAAAAAATGGGCACCGGTTCCAGGTCTGGAGAGTACGGAGTATGATGCAGCACAGTGATGGTCACGTATCAACAGGAATGAATGTGTGGCTGCGTTACCGTCTTGCTACCGCCATGAATTGTCTCGCCATATTGCAGACATCTACATCTACGTGATTACTCTGCTATTCACAATAAACTGCCTGGCAGAGGTTTCAATGAACCACCTTCAAGCTATCTCTCTACCGTTCCACTCTCGAACGGCACGCGGGAAAAACGAGCACTAAAATTTTTCTGTGCGAGCCCTGATTTATCTTATTTTATCGCGATGATCATTTCCACCTATGTAGCTGGGTGGCAACAGAATATTTTCGCAATCGGAGAGAAAACTGGTGATTGAAATATCATGAGATGATCCCGTCGCAACGAGAAACACCTTCGTTTTAATGATTCCCCCTCCATTTCATGTCTGTGACACTATCTCCCTTGTTGTTAGAATGAGATTTTCACTCTGCAGCGGAGTGTGCGCTGATATGAAACTTCCTCGCAGATTAAAACTGTGTGCCCGACCGAGACTCGAACTCGGGACCTTTGCCTTTCGCGGGCAAGTGCTCTACCATCTGAGCTACCGAAGTATGACTCACGCCCGGTACTCACAGCTTTACTTCTGCCAGTGTCTCGTCTCCTACCTTCCAAACTTTACAGAAGCTCTCCTGCGAACCTAGCAGGAAGGTAGGAGACGAGGTACTGGCAGAAGTAAAGCTGTGAGTACCGGGCGTGAGTCATGCTTCGGTAGCTCAGATTGTAGAGAACTTGCCTGCGAAAGGCAAAGGTCCCAAGTTCGAGTCTCGGTCGGGCACACAGTTTTAATCAGCCAGGAAGTTTCCCTTGTTGTTATTTGTTGTTGTTGTTGTTGTTGTGGTCTTCAGTCCTGAGACTGGTTTGATGCAGCTCTCCATGCTACTCTATCCTGTGCAAGCTTCTTCATCTCCCAGTACCTACTGCAACCTACATCCTTCTGAATCTGCTTGGTGAATTCATTTCTTGGTCTTCCTCTAAGATTTTTACCCCTCACGCTGCCCTCCAATGCTAAATTGATGATGCCTCAGAACATGTCCTACCAATCAATCCCTTCTTCTAGTCAAGTTGTGCCACCAACTCCTCTTCTCACCAATTCTATTCAATACCACCTCATAAGTTATGTGATCTACCCATTTAATCTTCAGCATTCTTCTGTAGCACCACATTTCGAAAGCTTCTATTCTCTTCTTGTCCAAACTATTTATCGTCCATGTTTCACTTCCATACATGGCTACACTCCATACAAATACTTTCAGAAATGGCTTCCTGACACCTAAATCTATACTCGACGTTAACAAACTTCTCTTCTTCAGAAACGCTTTCCTTACTATTGCCAGTCTACATTTTATATCCTCTCTACTTCGACCATCATCAGTTATTTTGCTCCTCAAATAGCAAAACTCCTTTAGTACTTTCAGTGTCTCATTTGTTAGTGTAATACCCTCAGCATCTCCCGACTTAGTTCGATTACATTCCATTATCCTCGTTTTGCTTTTGTTGATGTTCATTTTATATCCTCCTTCCAAGACGCTATCCATTCCGATAAACTGCTCTTCCAAGTCCTTTGCTGTCTCTGACAGAATTACAATGTCATCGGCGAACCTCAAGGTTTTTATTTCTTCTCCATCGATTTTAACACCCACTCCAAATTTTTCTTTTGTTTCCTTCACTGCTTGCTCAATATAGAGATTGAATAACATAGGGGAGAGGCTACAACCCTATCTCACTCCCTTCCCAACCACTGCTTCCCTTTTACGCCCCTCAACTCTTATAACTGCCATTTGGTTTCTGTACAAATTGTAAATAGCCTTTCGCTCTCTGTATTTTACCCGTGCCACCTTCAGAATCTGAAAGAGAGTATTCCAGTCAACATTGTCAAAAGCTTTCTCTAAGTTTACAAATGCTAGAATCGTATTTTTGCCTTCCTTAATCTAGCTTCCAAGATAAGTCGTAGGGTCAGTATTGCCTCACGTGTTCCAATTTTTCTACGGAATCCAAACTGATCTTCTCCGAGGTCGGCTTCTACTAGTTTTTCCATTCGTCTGTAAAGAATTCGCGTTAGTATTTTGCAGCTGTGACTTATTAAACTGATAGTTCGGTAATTTTCACATCTGTCAATGCCTGCTTTCTTTGGGATTGGAATTATTATATTCTTCTTGAAGTCTGAGGGTATTTCGCCTGTCTCATACATTTTGCTCAACAGATGGTAGAGTTTTGTCAGGACTGGCTCTCCCAAGGCTGTCAGTAGTTCTAATGGAATGTTATCTACTCCCGGGGCCTTGTTTCGACTCAGGTCTTTCAGCGCTCTGTCAAACTCTTCACGCAGTATCATGTCTCCCATTTCTTCTTCATCTACATCCTCATCCATTTCCATAATATTGTCCTCAAATACATCGCCCTTGTATAGACCCTCTGTATATTCCTTCCACCTTTCAGCTTTCCCTTCTTTGCTTAGAACTGGGTTTCCATCTGAGCTCTTGTATTCATACAAGTGGCTATCTTTTCTCCAAAGGTCTCTTTAATTTTCCTGTAGGCAGCATCTATCTTAACCCTAGTGAGATAAGCCACTACATCCTTACATTTGTCCTCTAGCCATCCCTGCTTAGCCATTTTGCACTTTGTGTCGATCTCATTTTTTAGACGTTTGTATTACTTTTTCCAGCTTCATTTACTGCATTTTTATATTTTCTCCTTTCAGCAATCAAATTCAATATTGCTTCTGTTACCCAAGGATTTCTACTAGCCCTCGTCTTTTTACATACTTGATCCTCTGCTGCCTCCACTACTTCATCCCTACTATCTACACTCCTGGAAATTGAAATAAGAACACCGTGAATTCATTGTCCCAGGAAGGGGAAACTTTATTGACACATTCCTGGGGACAGATACATCACATGATCACACTGACAGAACCACAGGCACATAGACACAGGCAACAGAGCATGCACAATGTCGGCACTAGTACAGTGTATATCCACCTTTCGCAGCAATGCAGGCTGCTATTTTTCCATGGAGACGATCGTAGAGATGCTGGATGTAGTCCTGTGGAACGGCTTGCCATGCCATTTCCACCTGGCGCCTCAGTTGGACCAGCGTTCGTGCTGGACGTGCAGACCGCGTGAGACGACGCTTCATCCAGTCCCAAACATGCTCAATGGGGAAAGATCCGGAGATCTTGCTGGCCAGGGTAGTTGACTTACACCTTCTAGAGCACGTTGGGTGGCACGGGATACATGCGGACGTGCATTGTCCTGTTGGAACAGCAAGTTCCCTTGCCGGTCTAAGAATGGTAGAACGATGGGTTCGATGACGGTTTGGATGTACCGTGCACTATTCAGTGTCCCCTCGACGATCACCAGTGGTGTACGGCCAGTGTAGGAGATCGCTCCCTACACCATGATGCCGGGTGTTGGCCCTGTGTGCCTCGGTCGTATGCAGTCCTGATTGTGGCGCTCACCTGCACGGCGCCAAACACGCATACGACCATCATTGGCACCAAGGCAGAAGCGACTCTCATCGCTGAAGACGACACGTCTCCATTCGTCCCTCCATTCACGCCTGTCGCGACACCACTGGAGGCGGGCTGCACGATGTTGGGGCGTGAGCGGAAGACGGCCTAACGGTGTGCGGGACCGTAGCCCAGCTTCATGGAGACGGTTGCGAATGGTCCTCGCCGATACCCCAGGAGCAACAGTGTCCCTAATTTGCTGGGAAGTGGCGGTGCGGTCCCCTACGGCACTGCGTAGGATCCTACGTTCTTGGCGTGCATCCGTGCGTCGCTGCGGTCCGGTCCCAGGTCGACGGGCACGTGCACCTTCCGCCGACCACTGGCGACAACATCGATGTACTGTGGAGACCTCACGCCCCACGTGTTGAGCAATTCGGCGGTACGTCCACCTGGCCTCCCGCATGCCCACTATACGCCCTCGCTCAAAGTCCGTCAACTGCACATACGGTTCACGTCCACGCTGTCGCGGCATGCTACCAGTGTTGAAGACTGCGATGGAGCTCCGTATGCCACGGCAAACTGGCTGACACTGACGGCGGCGGTGCACAAATGCTGCGCAGCTAGCGCCATTCGACGGCCAACACCGCGGTTCCTGGTGTGTCCGCTGTGCCGTGCGTGTGATCATTGCTTGTACAGCCCTCTCGCAGTGTCCGGAGCAAGTATGGTGGGTCTGACACACCGGTGTCAATGTGTTCTTTTTTCCATTTCCAGGAGTGTATTATCTACTATCTGCTATATCTCCCTTATTTCCTAATAATACAAACGACCTACCCTTCTTTGTACTTTTTCGATGCCACCCATCAGTCCCACCTGATGCGGATCCCACATCGCGCAGCAATACTCCAGGATAGGGCGGACAAGAGTGGAGTAAGCAGCCTCTTTAGTAGACCAGTTGCACCTTTTAAGTGTTATGCAAATGAATCGCAGTCTTTGGTTTTCTCTACACCCAATATTGTCTATGTGATCGTTCCAATTTAGGTTATTTGTAATTGTAATACCCAAGTATATAGTTGAATTTACAGCCTTCAGATTTGTGTGACTTATCACGTAATCGAAATTTAGCTGATTTCTTTTATTACTCATGTGAATAACTTCACGCTTTTCCTTATTCAATGTCAATTGCCACTTTTCGCACCATACAGATATCTTATCTAAATCATTTTGTCCCGGCGGAGGTTCGAGTCCTCCCTCGGGCATGGGTGTGTGAGTTTATCCTTAGGATAAGTTAGGTAAAGTAGCGTGTAAGCTTAGGAAATGATGTTCTTAGCAGTTAAGTCCCATTAGATTTCACACACATTTGAACATAAATAATTTTGCAAGTCGTTTTGATTATCTGATGACTTTACACGACGGTAAATGACAGCATAATCTGCAAACAATCTAATATGTAAACTCGGATTGTCTCCTATGTCGTTAATATAGATCAGCAACAATAGACGGCCTATAACACTTCCTTGGGGACGCCGGATATTACTTCTTTTTTAGTCGATGACTTTCCGTCTGTTATTACGAACTGTGACTTTTCTGACAGGAAATCACAAATCCAGCCGCGCAACTGAGTCGATTTTCCGTAGGCACACAGTTTGGTTAGAATACGGTTGTGAGGAACGGTGTCGAAAGGGTACTGGAAATATAAAAATATGGAATCAGTTTGACATCCCCTGTCGATAGCACTTATTACTTGATGAGTATAAAGAGCTAGTTGTGTTTCACATGAACGATATTTTCTGAATCCTTGTTGACTACGTGTCAATAAATCGTTATCTTCGAGGTACTTCTTACATTTTCTCGCAGGTGGCGCAACACGTCTCGAGAGTGCCATCGATTTACAACTTGTCCCTGTGGCATGAATTTATGATCAACTAACCCTTCAAAGTCAAAGAAAACCAGCTGCATGACGCATTGTGAAGACTGAACCTTGACAGACCCTCGCCTCATCACCAGTTACGATTCTCTCAAGGAACATCTCGTTCTCATTTGCGCTTCACACATTGCGAGGCATTGGTCTTTCTGGTCTTGACTCACGAACATTTGGACGAACATGGCGGTAACACGATGCGTTCCAAGATGCTGTGACAGTATTTCAAGACATGATTCAACTGAAATATTACATTCTTCTTCAGTCCCTCCAACAGTCAGTCTTAGATAGCAGGCAAAATTTCGTTGATGTTCCAGACATGAGCGTCGTCTGCAGACGTCAAAAAGCGTCCTCAACGAGGTTCACCTCTTCCGTCTGGCCACTTTTAAACCCCCATTATCCATTTATAACGCAGAATACGGCCGAAGCACTCATTATCGTCGGCTTCCTGAATCATTTGGTGTGTCTCTTAGTTTCACACAAATTTTAATGCAGACCCTTTGCTCTTATAACTGTGCCGTCTCGAAATTCGTAAACTCTGCAACACAACGTTCTACTGAATACAGCAGTGAACAATGACGGCCAGGCATACAACAAATAAACTTTCGGCAGCATTAAGCCCAGGCGTGCGCAGGGACTCCAACTGCTTTTCTCTCGAACACACAACTGGCGTGAAATTACGAATGTCCGGGGATGTTTTGAACAGACCTCGTACAATGCGAATGACAGGCGGCAGACGGCCAGAGTAGATCTCTCGATGTACCGTCGTCAGGTGAGGAGCAGAAGAGGAAATCCGACGGATGCCTGCTTAGATGGGATGAAGGACACGAGGAGAAACAGGGAAATAGAAGATGACGAGGAAGCATGGGAAGATGGAAATCGATGGCGAGAGATATGTGTGATGCGGTGATGGCTGTACGAACCCCACAGAATAGAGAATAACACTGGTTGCCATTTCGTAAACACTACTGTAACTGCCCACTGACGATGAATAAAGCACTAAAATATATGCAGAGTAAGACTTCGAGAGTTTGTCTCTCCATCGATTCCACGGTCACTATCTTAAGCTTTTAATTTACTCCACAAATATTGACTGAAAACCAGTAATTACTTAGGACAACCAAATACAACTAAGACATTATTGGCTCCGGAATTCTGAAGGTCATTATTAAAGCTAATACTAAAAATTTATCCAAACCAGATAATAAATTCATAATTTTGTTTTATTTTGTTTCTACTTTTTTGGGTTACTACTTATTAGACATTACACTTCATTATAGTACCATTAAGTGCAGCTAGTACTTAAATAAACAAACTTTTCAAACAGTTATGAACACGGTTCTGAATTCAACCAAATCATTGATGGTACTTCCAAATAGTAAGTGGTAATTGTATCAGAAGCAAATTTGTGTGACGTTGTCAGTCTCGGAATAGGTTCGAAATGCTTCGCTACTGTTTCTTTCATTACGTCAATTTTTTAACCTGTCCTACATCTATCTTCCCAAGTTACTTCATGTTGTATATGTTTTAATATCCCGCTTTTCCTGTGCTCCTTGCCCTCTACAGTTCCCTTTAGTACCAAGTCTTAATACTAGTCTTATCAGCCTATAACTTCTTCTACTTAATGTTTTCATTATATTCGTTCCCTCCCCTATAATGCGGAGAATCTCCTCTACTCTTGTCCTAGCAGTCTATTGGCTAATCTGTATAACGAAGACCGCGAAAATATTGCGATTTTAATCGGGTGGTATCCTACGATAGCTGCGGTTTACCACAATATAGTAACATAGTATGTAATCCGCCAAGATAAAAAAGCACTAATCACGTAACGAGTGTAGGAAGTTTATAGAAGTTTTTAATAATTACACTTTCCTGTGTCCCAGTATAGAGTGAGGGTACTGAAGTGTTCCTGGTAAAAGCGATCACTGCAGATCCATATATCTGATCAAAGGGGTAGGTACAAAAAGGGAAAAGAAAGAAGGAGGAAAGCCGGCCGGGTTGGCCGAGCGATTCTAGGCGCTACAGTCTCGAACCGCGCGACCGCTACGGTCGCAGGTTCGAATCCTGCCTCGGGCATGAATCTGTGTGATGTCCTTAGGTTAGTTAGGTTTAAGTAGTTCTAATTTCTAGGGGTCTGATGACCTTAGAAGTAAAGTCCCATAGTGGTCAGAGCCATTTGAAAGAAGGAGGAAAGATTGAGGTTTGGGATTAAAAAGTCAGTCATGTTCACGTCGTGTTGATAAGAGGTGGATGACTGGCTATGCAGAACCTGGTTTCCAGGAATAAGAGGGAAAGTATTCCTTGCTTTTTCGAAGAAAACGTCACTGAATTGACCTCAGACGACTCACGAAAGATGTAATCTAAACTTGGATAAATGGGTTCGGAAATTAACCTAGTTGTCTCGGAATATGGATGCACTGAATGAATACGTCCACCACCTCACTCTGCAATGACAGAACTGTGCCCACATTAAAAGTAGCGTCTTTTTCTGTTTACTTAGCACTTCTACATATGAGGGTAGAACTAAAGCTATGAGAGCACATCGTGACTCGAGTATGGATACGTAAGTCGGAAGATCACTCCTAGCGAAAGGCAACATTCCGGGTTTGAGATCCAGTACGGCAAACTTTTTAACCAGCTACGATATTTCAAAATAGTGAACACTTCCGCTGCAGAGCGTCTGCAATGCTAGAGCCTTTCACTTTGGGGCGTAGTGTAGTGATCGGTTTGGAGTCTGATATACACTACCCGACAAAAGAAGTATCTACAAGATGCTGTTGGATGACAACGTGATATTAAGTGGGTACATCCCATCGGTAGATATGTAAATGATTGGAACTGCAGATCCCCTGTGACATACAGGACTGTTATCGGAGTGCATTAGGATTGTTCGCTTTTAGTGATGTTCCCTATCTTCAGATGTCAAGTGATCATTGTGAAGGACACGGACATGCGAGCCACTCGTGTGAGACAGCTGTATCGGCACGTGACAGATTTGAAAAGGGGTCAGCTGCTCGAATCGTGAAATGTCCTGATGTGTGCGGCATTCTGATGCGGCAGTGGCTTCATGTTGGGCTGCATGGGAAGGTGAAGGCCGGAATTTCGTCGTCACGGTTGCGGTCAACCACGTCTGACCACCAGTTTAACCCCTTCACATCAGCACTCGGCATGCAAGAATGAGAAATGTACTCCTTCAACATTCTGTGTCGTCCCAACCCACTATTGAGGAAACTAGCAACAGCTGGACCAGGGCATTGCTGTTCAAGACGTGGACTACCGTTAACATCACAACACAAGCGGTTGCCTTACCCACCAGTGCGGTCTAGCAGGGATACCACGACGATACTTAAACTAACCAGATGCATATACATCATGAAACGTAGTACGAAGAATTGGGTCAACAATTTCTTTGGTTGAAATCATCATATTCATTGTAATTATTATGAGAAAGAATGGTTACAAATCGAGCAGTTATGTTCAGAAGTAATACAAGCAGATCAACTGAATGATTAAAAAATAAAGTTGTGACTTCGTTTTCCTATGTGTGCGAAATATGTTAAGGTCAACTACCAGAACCTGAACCATCCATCGATCCTCTGTAAGTCATTTTTGAAATGGTAATTGTCATCAGCCGTTGCTACCTTCTTACAGACAACCGCATCAACTGTGAATGCCCTAAAAGAGCTTCCGACGCATTCTACACTCAAAATAGTAACGGTCCTAATACACATCCTTGGGATACACCACAGGTTACACTTAAATCCGTTGATTTTTGTTCCGTTAAGAGCGACTTGTTTAGTTCTGTCTGCAAGGATGTCTTGGATCAAGTCACAAATCTGGTCCGATACTCGGTAACCAAGTACATACTTCCTCTACTAAACGGCAGAGCGAGACAATGTTAAATGACTTCCTGAGGTCGAAAAGCACGGCTTCAGCGTGAGCGCCGATGTCTCCAGCGCTGTGGACCTCATGGAGGAACAGGCTGAGGTGAGTTTTACAAGATCTCTGTTTACGTAATCTATTATGATTTTTCTAGAGGAGAATTCTGTTCTTCAAAAATATCGTAACACGTAAGAATAAAATATGTTGCATAATTGTACAACAGACTAATATAAACAAAATAGGCCTATAATCATATACATCAGTCGTAGGAGCCTTCTCAGAAAATGGAGTGAACTGCGCTTTGCCGAATTGCTAAGTACCCCTGTTCAAGCGACTTACGAAAAACAGCTGTTAGGAGTCGAGCAATTTATTTTGCATAATCGGTGATACCTTTTCACTACAAAACGATTGTAATGGTTTCTGTAGTCTGCGATCAGTTAACTCAACACCTGCCATTTCGAAATTCGTACCTCTCACGCGACTGTATTTTGGTGCCATTTTTCAACGGGAAAAAGCTCTTTCACAATTGGCACGTGTCTCTGTCAACTCTACGCGTGATGTTGTACTCCCGCGGTCACCAAGATCTCCAGATTTGTCTGTGATACAGCTCGTGTGAGACCAGTACGGACGTCGTCTCCGTCCCGGGGCTGGTATCTTGGATATGAAGAACGAAATATAGCATTTGTTGCCCAGGTTGTCTCCGGTGAGGATCAGATGGCTTTATGATTCTCTTCACATTTGAATCAGAGCATGTAGCCAGACCAGAGTAGGTGTAATAGTTTAGTGATAGGAAAAGCGATTCTGAAGAAGATTGTTAACATCAATCATAGATTCAAGTGTCAGGAAGTCTTTTCTGAAAGTATTTAATGGAAGTAAGCCATTTATGGAAGTTAAAAATAGATGGTAAACAGTTTAGAGAAGAAGAGAATATATGTTTTTGTATTGTGGTGCTGCCGAAGAGTGTTGAAGATTAAATTCTAGATAACGTAAGGTATGAAGGGGTACCGAATAGATTGGAGAGAAGTTTGTGGCACAATCTGTCTAGAAGAAGGTGTAATACCATTACCGATTGTAATTGGTACACTGTAATTAAGTGTATGTATCAATGAAGTGTTTATTCTTTACGAGTTAAGTTCATTAATGTGTTGGAGGGAAATGGAAATGTGTGATGTGTATTTTTCTTTAACTTAACAGTGTGTTCAAATAATGAAACTTTTATTAAATGTATCTGTTTTTTGTATGTAAATAAGTGGTTCATACTTAGGGAAATTATATGATGTAACTTTAAAGGCGTAGTGAATACCCTCCATTACGGAAAGGGCTTGGCGCACAAGAAAAGGTGGAAGTGGCGGCCAATCTGGGCGGAAACGAGAGAGCACGGTAGGCAGTCAGTGGCCAGCAGTCGCTTAGTCAGCACCGCAGGTCCAAGTGAGGCTTTCTGATACCAAATCTATGATGGAACGGCCACGGATGTGGTTCCGGCTGTATAGTGGTGCTCTCGTATTTAGAATTGCTCTAAAAATGATTAACTCGCCGCCAAGAAGAAATGAAATGTAGCAATAAACCACCAGAGAAGAGACCAGATAGCTGCCACGTGCCTGCCACCACTATTGCGTCACTGCTTCAACTACTTTGGAAAACAGATATGTATACCAGTGTGAACCAGTGTGCTTGTGTGTGCTTTTGTCATAATTATCAGTGTTGCAAAATACGTGTTTAAACTTTGAAGTCATCTTCATGGTACCAAGTACGGTCCTATTCTAATAGTGCTAAAGACCGAGTATCCTGTTTGTGAAGAACTAATAATTTGGTTTTAATTTCATTGTGCCTAAGTTTCAGTTTTAAAACATGTAAAAGTTGCTAGTTAAATCATTGGCTTCACAGATAAAGAGAGAGGCACATAATACTAAACTTATGAAAATTGCTATGAACTACTTTTACTTTGAAAATGTCGAAGTTTTAGTATTAATGTACATAACTGTGGTCAGTTAAAATCAATTGCTCCACAAGAGGTGTTATAAGGCACGTAAATTTGATCCTGTTCGAAACCTAACTTCAACTTGAATTTATTTCCAATGCTTGATAGAAGATTACTAGCGTAAATTGTTTTAAAGCATAGAGGGCTGAATAATCTTAAGTGGAGTTCTAGTTCAGCATTTATGTGATGCTAGGTGTTTCTGGAATGTGAGCATAGTTATTTATAAAGAAACGGACATTTTAAGGGCCCCCAATTTAATCTTTACTAGCATGGGAAAGCCGATTTGTATCTGGATTTTGGCTCATGAATCTGAAACTTTACCATTGTGAAATGAATATTGAATATTGAATGTGTTATTTCAGTGTCATATTATTGCTTTTGTGAGGTGTATACGTGTGTTAGCTAAACGTGAACTCTTGCCAGGTGCCACTTAGTCTTGTGTTGTCACTGGAAATATTATTGTGCTGAATTAGTTAAAGGTTGAGGTGATAATTGTAGTTAACAGGGGTAAAATCTCTTTTACATTTCTGTCATTCCTAACCTACGTTGCTGATAATTACTGCTACCCACTGTTTAGTTCATCTGGTTGTGTTCATTGCAATTTATTATGAAAGAATGTGTGAAAGTTTTGCTAGCGTGTATACAGATCCATAGAGAATAACGTTTGCACATTATTATGCCTAACTAGGCTGGCGACAGTTTATTTTTGTTTCATTTACGTAAACTTTCACTACTTTCATTATTTCAAAATTCCTCCCAGAGGGTAACGCTTACTGTACATTAAGGTCATATTTCGCGTTTGACATTCCGCGGTTGCGTTATACTTGGCTTTCCTCTGACAGGACTAGAAGTTACGTTATTAGGAGACAGGTAGCGAACGCACGCAGCGCCAGTAGTGTTATAAAGGGATCGGTTGACAGGACACATTCCCTGACATTAAGGCATTACCAATTTAGTACTGGAGGGAAGTGTGTGTGAGTGTGCAGGGGGGGGGGGGGTGTAAATTGTAGAAAGAGACGAGATGAATCAAAAGTATGTATCCATACTGCCATGTGCTTTATACATTTGACTCACTTTTGTAATTACTGTAATATACACACCGAAATTTCCGCCCTTTTTGTGGCTCATGGAAACCACACATTAGATGTTGTGCCACCATACAGCGAACCTCCAGAGGTGGTTTCCAGATTGCTGTACACCCCAGTACCTCTAATACCCAGCAGCACAACCTCTTGTATTGATGCGCGCCTGTAGTCGTTGTGGCATTCTATACACAAGTTCATCTAGGCACTGCTGGTCCAGACTGTCCCAGTCCTCAGAGTGGTTTGAGGGTCACGTCGTCCATAAACAGCCCTTTTCAACCCACCACAGGCATGCTCGATAGGGTTCATGTCTGAAGAAGATGCTGGCCACTCTAGTCGAGCGATGTCGGTATCCTGAAGAAGGTCATTTACGAGATATGCACGATGGGGGGGGGGGGGCGAATTGTCGTTCATGAAAACGAATGGCTCGCCAATATGGTGCCCATATGGTTGCACTATCGGTCGGAGGATGGCATGGCATTCACGTATCATACAGATGTTACGGTGCCTACCACGACCACCAGCGATGTACTCGTATGTCAGCCCCACATAATGCCACCCCAAAACAGCGGGAACCTCCACCTTGCTGCACTCGCTGGACAGCATGTCTAAGGTGTTCATCCTGACCGGGTTGCCTACAAACACGTCTCCGACTGTTGTCTGGCAGAAGGCATATGCGACACTCATCGGTGAAGAGATCGTGATGGCTATCCTGAGCGGTCTATTCGGCATTTTGTTGTTCGGCATGGTGTCGTGATTGCAAAGATGGACCTCGCCATGCACGTTGGCAGTGAAGTTGCGTATCATGGAGCCTATTGCGCACACTTTGAGTCGTAACACGACGTTCTGGGGCTGCACGAAAAGCATTGCTCAACGTGGGGCGTTGCTGTCAGGATTCCTCCGAGCCATAATCTGTAAGTAGCGGTCATCCGCTGCAGCAGTAGCCCTGAGGTGGCCTGAGCGAGGCATGTCATCGACCGTTCCTGTCTCTCTGTATCTCCTACATGTCGGAACAACATCTCTCAGTTTCACTATGAGAATCCTGGACACTTCCCTTATTGAGAGCCCTTCCTGGCAAAAAAGTAACAATGCGGAAGCGATCTAACCGCGGAATTGACCGCCTAGGCTTGGTTGAACTACAACAACACGAGCCGTGTACCTCCTTCCTGGTGGAATGACTGGAACAGATGAGCTGTTGGACCCCTTCCGTCTAATAGGCGCTGCTCGTGCATGGTTGTTTACACTTTTGGGTGGGTTTAGTGATATCTCTGAACAGTCAAAGGGACTTTGTCTGTGATACGATATCCACAGTCAATGTCTATCTTCAGGAGGTCTCGGAATCGGGCTGCTGCAAAACTGTATATGATGCGTGTAGTATCCCTAACCATCTCAACCATTGAATTATGATATCTTTTCCTCCCCCTTTCTGGGTGCTTCCCTTTTCATGTCTGTCAGTGTATAACTGGGTCCCTTATGTCAGATTCGATCTGTTTACAACGAAAATAGAACAAAAACATGGTTTACTGAGTCTACGTTTGCAGCAATTTAATAGCATTAGTCGAATATATAAATTATGACACGTGTTTTCACTTAATTTTCGTACAAAGGTACCATGTTTTGAAGTTAATGGAAAATGTGGTTGCGTCCGAAACTACGTGTACGTGATTCAACAAACGGGTTGGCGCTGCGGAACCTACATGATGCGGCGAGCGTTATTATGCATGTGTGGGTCACCGCAACTACTTTGATGTATAATCCACTCAAATACGAGATTACATTTCGTCCTATAGACAAAGCAGCTATTGAGTTGGTGTAATCCGCAGAGAGGCATGTGTAGCTTTGGGAAGGGCCACCACGTGAGTTATGGGGCATTCAGACAAAGTGGTCATTTGTGTACACCAGCCAGCAATCTCTGAGAAATACGGCCTCTCAGTAGCGGTTAATGCGTATGACACACACACGCAAAGGACCAGAACAAGACGCCGCTAGTTTCAAAACAGCGCCCGGCGTCATGGTTTGAAATGAAACGTAAGTTTGCAGATTCAAACAATTACTTATTCGTTAGAATAACGATCAGAGATATTATATTATATTTATAGAGGTTTTCCTATTCTTTACTTCACATAGAACTTCAAACGTAGATGTGCGTATGTGAGTCCCAAGTATGTCTATCGGAACGTGCAAACCGTTCCACATTATTTCTTATTACTACTTCTAAATACTTCTACTATGCATCATCCCGAACGATGTTACCAGGCTAAATCTGGCACGGCAATGCCCCTTGGAAGCACAATTCTTTCAGATCTCATCACAGAGCTTACTCTTCCAACAGGTTGTTCATTTCGTTCAAAAGTGGCTGCAGTTTAAGAGATTAGTCAGAATGGATCACTGTGCAAAGCAGTGGGCTATGGATGTACTGAGGAAGAAAGAGGTACACTTGAAGACCGGTGAGGCCGTAAATACGGCGATAATGTGTAGTTCAATAGGCAGATCACTTCAAGAGGAATGGAGATCACTGAAGAAAGCAATTACAGAAGTTCGAAAGAAAACTGCAGATACGAGGAAGGTAACTCTGAAGGAACCACGGCTAACAGTAGAAATACATCAGTTGATCGACGAAAGAAGGAACTACAAAAATACTCAGGGAAGTTAAGGAATACAGAAATACAAGTCGCTTAGAAATGAAATAAATAGGAAGAGCAGAGAAGCTAAGGCAAAATGGCTGCATGAAAAATGTCAAGAAACGGGAAAGAAAATGATTGTCTGGAGGACTCACTCAGCGTATGGAAAAGTCGAAACAATTTTCGCTGAAAGTAAAGGCAAGGGTGGCAACATTAGAAGTGTAATGGGAATTCAAATGTTAAATGCAGAGGAGAGGGTGGATAGGTGTTAAGAGTACAGTGAAGGCCTCTATGAGAGGTATGACTTAGTGATGGTATGACAAAAGAAGAAATAGCAGTCGTTTGAAAAAATATAGGTGATCCAGTATTAGAATCAGAATATAAGAAAGCTTTGGATGGCTTAAAAGAAACAGGATCCAGTATTGGAATCCAAAGTTAGCAGAGCTTTGGAAGATTGAAAATCAAATAAGGCAGAAGGAATACACAGATCGATCAGATTTCTAAAATCATGAAGGGAAGGGTCAATAAGAAACTATACATGTTGGTATGTTGAATGTATGAGACTGGCGATATACCACCATACTTTCGGTAAAGCGTGATTAACACTATTGCGAATGCAGCAAAACTGCTTAACAGCCCACGCATCTAAGTTTCTTCAAGAATAATACACGGAATAATATACAGAAGGTGGAAAAAATTGAGATGACGACCAGTTTCCCTTTAGGAAAGGTTAAAGCATCATAGAGCAGTTCTTACGTTGCGGTCGATAATGGAAGCAAGGTTGGAGAAAACTTTCATAGGATATGTCAAGCTGGAAAGAGCGTTCGACAATGAAAAAGAGCGCAAGATGTTCGAAATTCTGAGAGAAATAGGAGTAAGCTATAGGGAAAAACGGATAATATACAATATGGACAAGAACCAAGCGAGAAAAACAAGAGTGGAAGACCAAGAACGAAGTACTCGGATTAGGAAACGTGAGAGACAAGGTTGTAGTCTTTCGCCGAATCTATACATCGAAGAAGCAAAGTCGGAAATAAAGGAAAGGTTCAGGAGTCGACTTAAAATTGAATGCGGAAGGATACCAGTGATAAGATTGGCTGATATTGCTAAAGTGAAGAAGGATTACAGACTCTGTTGAATGAAATGCATACCCTAAGGATTGCAGAATACGGATTGAGAGTAAATCGAAGAAAGACGAAAGTAATGAGAAGTGCCAGAAATGAGAACAGCGAGAAAGCATCAGGATTGAAGATCACGATGAAATTAAGAAATTCTCACACGTTGGCAGGAAAATAACCCACGACGAACGGAGCAAAGAAGACATAAAAAGCAGATCATCACTGGCAAAAAGAACATTTGTCCCCAAGGGGAATCTACTAACATAAAACGTATGCAGGAATTTGGGAAAGACATTTCTCAGAATGTGTCATTTGGAGCTTTACGATGGAGAAACATGGACTTTGAGAAAACCAGAAGAGAATCGAAGTACTTGAGCTGTGGTTTTGCACAAGAATACTGAAAATTGGTCGGACTGATCAGGTAAGGAATGAGAAAGGTTTACTGCATGGCCAGTGAGTAAAGGAATATATGGGAACACTGACAAGAAGAAGGAAGAGGATAATAAAACATTTGTTCATACTTCGGTAAATAGCTTCCATGGTAGTCGAGGGAGCTGTAGACAAAAAAACTGTGGAGGAAGAGAAAGATTAGAATGGATACGGAAAATAATTGAGGACGTAGCTTGCAAGTGACATTCTGAGATGAAAAGTTGGCTCAGGGGAGGAATTTGTAGCGGGCCTCATCAAACCACAGCTACGTCGCCCTCATTATTTGCTATGACAATATGGAATAGCCTTGGGATGAATTGTTGGGCGTATCACGCTACCATTTCGTAACTGTTTATGCAAAAAGCGGCACAACTGATCAGCCAACAGATTCTGAGCACGGCCACCCAGAGACTGAATGGTGACTGGTGGCGTTCTGGGAATGTAATGGGTTAGTTCAAGTATATAAACGCAGCAGAGACGTGTAGGGAATCATTCTAGCTACGATGAGGGCCCCAAACAGTAAAGTCCACTGACATAGCGACTTTGACGAAGGAAAGATTGCGATGTGGAAGTGCCTGTGATTTCCTGAAATAAGATGCAATGGTCCTTCGGATAGACACGGCAATATCGCATCTATCTGCCGACTCGGGGCAAAGGACTTCCAATTCAAAAGGTCTCCCCTCCATGGGAATACGCATAATGGATGTACGAGTACAGGTTGTAGACACATTATTGACGTCATTGATGACATCAGTCCTACGAACCTTCTTGGAAAATGAAGTGTACTGCGCTTTGTTCCATTCAATACTCTAGCTCCAGTGACCAACGAAAAACTTCTGCTAGAAGTGGGAGCAATTTATTTCGTGTAATCGCTGTAGAATTTCACAGGTCTATCATCTGACCGTAATGCCTTTCCACTACAAAACGATTGTAATTGTTTCTCTAGTCTGCGACCAGTTATCTGAACACCTGCAATTTCAAAGTTCGTACCTCTCACGCGACTGTATTTAGGTGTTATTTTTCAACAAGACAAAGCTCTTCCACAATTGGCACGTGTCTCTGACAACTGTATGCATGATGTTGTACCCCCGCGGTCACCAAGATCTCCAGATTTGTCACTGATAGAGCTCGTGTGGGAGAACTATCGCACAATCGGCTTAACACGTCACGCATACAATTGCTCACAAGAACAACATAGAGAAGAATGGAAAAGAAAATTGAGGATGTGTTAGATAACGATCAGTTTGGCTTTAGGAAAGGTAAAGCCTCCAGAGAGGCAATTCTGACGTTGCGGTTGATAATGGAACCAAAACTAAACAAAAATCAAGACACTTTCAGAGGATTTGTCGACCTGGAAAAACCGTTCGACAATGCAAAATAGTGCAAGATGATCGAGCTCCTAGAAAAGTAGAGGTAAGTTAAGGGGACAGACGGGTTATGTTCAATACGTACAAGAGCCAAGTGGGATTAATTAGTATGGACGACCCAAAACAAAGTGCTTGGATCAAATAGGGTCTAAGAAGTGGCTGTACTGTAGTGTTTCGCCTCTACTGTTCAATCTGTACGTAGAAGAAGCAATGATGAAAACAAAAAAAGGCTCAGGAGTGGATTAAAATCTGAGGTGAAATTAGATCAATGATACAATTCGCTGATGACATTATTACCCTCAGTGAAATTGAAGAAGAATTACATGATCTCCTCAACAGTCTAATACGTAAAGAATATGGTTTGAGAATACATCGAAGAAAGACGAGAGTAATGAGAAGAAGTATAAATGAGAACAGCAAGAAACTTAATAACATGATTGATGGTTATGAAGTAGATGTAGTAAAGGAACTCTACTATCTAAAGCAGAAAAATAACCAAAAATAACGGTGCAAGGAGGACATCAAAAGTAGACTAGCACTGGCAGAAAAGGCAAACCTGACCGAGAGAAGTTTACTAGTATCAAACATACGCCTTAATTTGAGGAAGATATTTTTAAGAATTTACGTTTGGAGCAAAGTATCGAATGGTAATGAAACATGGACTTTGGGAAAACCGGAGCAAGAGAGAATCGAAGCATTTGAGATGTGCTGCAATAGACGAATGTTGAAAATTAGGTGGATTGGTAAGATAAGGAGTAAGGAGGTCTTGTGCAGAATCAGAGAGGAACGAAATATGTAGAAACATTGACAAGGAGACCGGACTAGATGATAGGACATCCGTTAAGACGTCAAGGAATGACTTCCATGGTACGAAATGGAGCTATTGAGGCAAAAAAGTAGAGGCAGACAGAGATTGGAACACATGCTGGAAGTAATTGAAGACGTAGGTTGCAAGTGCTGCTCTGCGATGTAGAGGTTGGCACAGGAGAGAAATCAGCGGTGGCTCATATATTTTGTGAAACTGATGACTAAAAAGATAGTTTTACGTTTTGTAAGAAACAAAATGGGGTTCTTTCGGTTTGAGTGGGGAGGTTGAGCCGTAGTTCGTTCATTTAATCTTTTTCTCCCACTTCATTTTCTGACGCCCCACTAGGTGGCAGGAATTATCTTTAGCTTCCTGCGTGTTAGCTCTTCTTGAAAATACGCCGGAGCAGCTATAGAGGGGAGTGTCTGAGTACGTGGCGAGAGAGTAATACGGACAGTGGTCGGCTCGTAGGCTGTGTGGGCCGTTTGCGTGGAGATTTAAAAAAAAAAAAGTCCTGATCCCTCACGATAGGCGGGAAATCCGAATTCGAGTCTCGGTCACTGACAACATTCGATTATACGGCTGATCGATGTCCACGTTCGCAAATGCGAATACGTTTCTTGTAAAGTGAAGATTGATATCAGTAGAAGGACAAGGTTCTTGCCAGCACACTCTGCACTCTTGCCAAATTTATTCAAGATGGCGGCGATGATGTCATCCAAGATAGTGGCATGTAGACTTGGCAACATCGCATGACATCATCCAAGATGGCGGAATTTGGCGGGAGAATAGTCTAATTGTGCTATGTCCACCTACCTAACCTCAAGAAAAAATGGCGGGAATTTTGAATTTTGGCGGGAAAATAACCCAATTGTGCTACGTCCACTAACCTAAGCCTCCAGAAGAAAAAATGGCGGGAAGTTTGATTTCCAACGGGATTATGCATGAAAAGACCGTACTTGTTCTTTATTATTATTGATTATCATTTATTAATATTCATTATCATTTATTAATATTCATTATCATTTAATATTATTTATTATTATTTATAACATCAACGCGTGTATGCAATCCAACTGCATTAGTTCATACCCTTGCCACCAGAGAGCGCCACCGTGACGTCGTTAAAGATGATTGATTTTGGCGGGAAGAAAGCCAATTTTGCTACCTCCACTGAACTACCATTACCGCTCTCTTGCACATTCAGTCATTGCTGAGCTGTCATTGCCATGTGCTCGATTCCAACAGGAATATTATTATTATTGATTATCATTTATAAACATTCATTATCATTCATTATCATTTATTATCATTTATTATTATATATCCTTATTGACCTGCCTCCACTAGAAAATTCCCTTCAAATTCAAATTCCAGCACGATAATGGCTACAAAACTATTACTTTTGTTTATTATTATTTATTATCATTCATTGTCATTTATTATCATCCATTATCATTTATTATCATTCATTATCATTTATTATTATTATTATTTATTATTATAGGCCAACATCCACTATAAAATGCGCCAAATTCAAAATCCAACACGATATTGTCTCGAAAACTGTACTTCTATTTATTATTATCTTTTACTATTTATTCAAGATGTCCGATTTTCTCGGTGAGAAAGCCATTTTCCTTACATCCATAACAAAAATCTATCACAAGTTCAAATCCCAACACTATAATTAATCACACGTTCAAGCTTTCAGCGTCACTTATCTTTTTTCACTGATACCCTGTCCTAATCGCGTCAAATAATAAACTGCACTTATAGTAACTTAAGTCATGTCCTTTGGTTTTGCAGGGGGAAAGGGACTGAAGACTACATTTCAAGCAGTACGGTCATCACTTGTTCTCCAACACAGTCAGCACACACATATTTGATATCGTAGTGCAGTCACCACGACGTCCGCGCTCCAACTGAATTAGTTCAAATCCTTGACACCCGCGTGGAGACACTGCTGACACATGTCACGTGAGAAAGCCGCCCGCGCCGGGGGAAAGCCCAACGATCGCTCCAACGTCGTAAACATGTTTTCACTGGACACGCTGAAACTTGCAGAGTTTGACGTCACAGCGGTCCCTTGTCCGCTCACCTAGTGTATTCGTCGCCTCCACACGTTCCCCGCCAAAATTGTTTGCCTCGGAGCTGAATCACAGAATGGGCGGCTGTTCCTTGCTACACTTTCAGCGCCAAAGTGGTTTTCCTGTGCACGTTCAAACCTGTTGATGCCGACCGCTCGCCGTCCACCACGTGTCATGGTGGAATCGAGAACGCAGTGCTACACTTTTGGTGGCAAAGTTAACTCGACAGTGGAATCCGCCATGACTACACTCCTGGAAATGGAAAAAAGAACACATTGACACCGGCGTTTCAGACCCACCATACTTGCTCCGGACACTGTGAGAGGGCTGTACAAGCAATGATCACACGCACGGCACAGCGGACACACCAGGAACCGCGGTGTTGGCCGTCGAATGGCGCTAGCTGCGCAGCATTTGTGCACCGCCGCCGTCAGTGTCAGCCAGTTTGCCGTGGCATACGGAGCTCCATCGCAGTCTTTAACACTGGTAGCATGCCGCGACAGCGTGGACGTGAACCGTCTGTGCAGTTGACGGACTTTGAGCGAGGGCGTATAGTGGGCATGCGGGAGGCCGGGTGGACGTACCGCCGAATTGCTCAACACGTGGGGCGTGAGGTCTCCACAGTACATCGATGTTGTCGCCAGTGGTCGGCGGAAGGTGCACGTGCCCGTCGACCTGGGACCGGACCGCAGCGACGCACGGATGCACGCCAAGACCGTAGGATCCTACGCAGTGCCGTAGGGGACCGCACCGCCACTTCCCAGCAAATTAGGGACACTGTTGCTCCTGGGGTATCGGCGAGGACCATTCGCAACCGTCTCCATGAAGCTGGGCTACGGTCCCGCACACCGTTAGGCCGTCTTCCGCTCACGCCCCAACATCGTGCAGCCCGCCTCCAGTGGTGTCGCGACAGGCGTGAATGGAGGGACGAATGGAGACTTGTCGTCTTCAGCGATAAGAGTCGCTTCTGCCTTGGTGCCAATGATGGTCGTATGCGTGTTTGGCGCCGTGCAGGTGAGCGCCACAATCAGGACTGCATACGACCGAGGCACACAGGGGCAACACCCGGCATCATGGTGTGGGGAGCGATCTCCTACACTGGCCGTACACCACTGGTGATCGTCGAGGGGACACTGAATAGTGCACGGTACATCCAAACCGTCATCGAACCCATCGTTCTACCATTCCTAGACCGGCAAGGGAACTTGCTGTTCCAACAGGACAATGCACGTCCGCATGTATCCCGTGCCACCCAACGTGCTCTAGAAGGTGTAAGTCAACTACCCTGGCCAGCAAGATCTCCGGATCTGTCCCCCATTGAGCATGTTTGGGACTGGATGAAGCGTCGTCTCACGCGGTCTGCACGTCCAGCACGAACGCTGGTCCAACTGAGGCGCCAGGTGGAAATGGCATGGCAAGCCGTTCCACAGTATTACATCCAGCATCTCTACGATCGTCTCCATGGGAGAATAGCAGCCTGCATTGCTGCAAAAGATGGATATACACTGTACTAGTGCCGACTTTGTGCATGCTCTGTTGCCTGTGTCTATGTGCCTGTGGTTCTGTCAGTGTGATCATGTGATGTATCTGACCCCAGGAATGTGTCAATAAAGTTTCCCCTTCCTGGGACAATGAATTCACGGTGTTCTTATTTCAATTTCCAGGAGTGTATATAACAGCACGTTTGGTCCGCACTAGAACGCTCACTATTTGACATGCTCTCGCACGTGTGTAATAACTGTACAATCGCTGCACCACCGCCCCGCTTACGTCACACACACACCATACACACGACGGCCATAGTCTTCTATACATACCTGGAAAATTACTCCTTATTTCAGACATTACGGTCATGCAGGTGTGTCCCAACTGACTTCTCACTGCTCACACAGCGAAACTCCAGATCGCAGCTGACGTACGCGCGGCTGGCATGGCCCGCTCCATCGGCAGCTCCCCGGCCAGCTGACGTCAAGCGACCAGCGGTGGTGGCACTACCCCCGCGGCCAGCGCGCCAGGTAGGTGGCGAGCAGTACCTCAGGGTCCAGCCACAATCGGTCAGCCGCGCTCGTCTCAGAGTCCGACTACGTAAACATCTTTCCACACCCGCGAGCACCTAACGTTGGACAGGATGGAACCTGTCGACCACGTGCAGGACCAAGGACATGTTCCATCCCAAATTTATTTTTCTGAACAGGTTCGAACCTGCCGATACCTCACAAAACTGCCCGAGATATTTGGAAAGTTCTATCACGTGACATGCTAAAAGCTATATCGGTTCTAAAGTTCGCAAATTCTCAGCACCGACGGAGAGGAACCGACACGCTTGCTCTGTCCAAACCACCTCCACGCAGTATACTGCACCATCAGCACGTGTGATGGAGCACAAAGGACGCCCTCATCCCTATAAACTTTGCAATTCAAGACCGATAGAGAGGAACCGACACTCTCGAACTGGAATATTTTCTCTACCGAGTTGGAAACTTCCTTGACGTCACAACGCGCGATCGACCACGTGGCTCTATCGGACAAAGAACGTTCTCACTAACTGATCACGTGATTCTCATTATTCAGCCCTCATGCTCCGATTATCTAACCCAGGATCTTGGCAAAAACACACATCCGTACACATGAGCCATTGCACGCACCTAGCTTAGTACCTCTGCAAGTGAATGTAACAAAGTCCGCTTGACAATTTCATTAATCTGATCAATTAATTAACCTCTCTGATACGGAAAACTCACACATCAACCTAGACTTGGAATCAATTTTCGCAACCGCCACACCCACCTGGACTTGAAATGAAATACTTAAAGTCCCTACCGACCACCACGTCCTTTTACCGACCCATGTTTGTTGGCTAACATGTACCAATGCTTGCTTCCGTTTACTAACGTGCACTAACGTGTACTAACCTACATTACCTCATATCACATCTGTCTATACAAATAAGCCAAGTATCAAATCTGATGGACAGTTCGTGTTTCGCTACCAAACATAAGAAAATTGTGGCGAACGAAGCCACTAACCTAAGTCACCTGTCATGACTCAAAATCGTCTGCTTTGCCTCTCCCACACACCACGAGCGCAAGACCGTCCACATCACAGTCTGGATCTTTATACTCACATCGGACATACTCCTCTATAAATAATCTAGCTAAACTTTTGTTCAATCCACACGGTCTATCACATGGCCAGAGCACACCCCCAGTACCTAAGCTGAGAACATTGCTCTCCCCATTTTTAGTTAAACGAAGAGAGACGGAGATATGCTGCAATCACACCCCTCGCGCTCTCGTAGCTACTCGCCTCAGCAATTCGATCTAACAAACCCTCCAAGTAGAAAAAAATAACAACCAACTCGAACTCTCTCATATTTTATATCGTCCAACAAATACTTAACTTACATTTTACTTACGCATCGAGTACACCTATCACTCTCATACAAAAAACACTCGCCCTGCCATACCTGGTGCCATGTTGCACAGTCGGCAGACACGCAAAAAGCTCCTAATTTCACTGCACAATATCAAACTGCTCCTAAATTATGCAGTACACATAACTGTAAACACCATCAGTACTTGTGATCTGTCCAAATAACGCACAGCAAACAAACTCAACAGACGCGCGCAATCAACCTGTCCCACACTAAGTCACAAGTCCGACAGCTCTCAATTCGCTCAAAGGCCTCAGTTCGACCCTTCAAACATGACTTGATGACAGCCGCATTCACACCTAACACCTGAGAAATCCATATCACCTACACGCCAAACATGACTATCCAAGCCAGGCCACGCCAGTCGTCTGTCACGGTCCTAACACAGTGCGGTCCAACACACATGTTAAGGCCGCATTCCATTGCTTGCTGGCCTTTATGCGACCATGACATCGAAGCAAGCTGAATCAGGAAGGTAGACAAATTTTTTCTCTTTGAGTTTGTACTATAGTATATGTCTACTAAGGTGCAGTGATACATGCGACTTACGTAAATATGTGTCGAACTACGTTGTGTGTAAATATCACTCCATTCTTGTTCTTCGTAACTGTATGCTATTAAACTAATGCACTTAGAGATCTGTTACTATAGATCGATATGGTGTGCTAAGCTCCAATACTTGGCTACATCTCGAGAAATGTGGTGCACTTGGAGGGGTTAGGCATAGGAAAGCTGTATTCAGACAAGAGAGGTGAAGTGTAGCTATATTCCTCTGCTCGGTTGAGGATTAATTGGGTGGCGACGTTGCTGTGTAGAGTGGTCAATGCCGAGGTCAGAAAGTCAGGATGGTCTTTTGACGTGAGAGGGCGAGATCGCTCTGTGACGGCCATAGGCAGACAGATTGATCGAGTACTATGTGCGAGGTCTTAGAAATATATCGTTGTCTCGTATACCTTGATATAAATATCCGGCGAAAACATGTTTACGACGTGGGAGCGGTCGCTGGGCTCGCCCCAGCGCGGGCGGCCGCGTCACTTGACATGTGTCGGCACTGTCTCGGCACTGGCCAGGAGGTGTCGAGGATATTAACTAATTCAGTTGGAGTGCGGACTTCGTGGTGACTGCACTGTGATATCAAAGGTGTGTGTGCTGACTGTGTTGGAGAACAAGTGATGACCATACTGCTTGAAATGAAGTCTTCAGTCCTTTCCCCCCTGCAAAATCAAAGGACGTGACTTACGTTACTATAGGTGCAGTTTATTATTTGACGCGATTATGATAGGCTACCAGTGAAAACATATGTGACCAAGGAAGCTCATACGTGTGTTCAATTGTTGTGTTGGGATTTGAACTTGTGATAGATTTTTGTTATGGATGTAAGGAAAATGGCTTTCATATCGAGAAAATCGGACATCTTGAATAAATAATAAATGGTAATAATAAATAAATTTATAGTTTTCGAGACAATATCGTGTTGGAATTTGAATTTGGCGCAATTTTCTACTGTAGGTAGGCCTACAATAATAAGTAATAATAATAATAATAATAATAATAATAACTGATAATGAATGATAATAAATGATAATGAATGATAATAAATGACAATGAATGGTAATGAATGATAATAGATAATAATGAATAATAATAAATAAGAGTAAGGTTTTGTAACCATTATCGTGCTGGAATTTGAATTGGGACAGAATTTTCTAGTGGAGGCAGGTCAATAATAATAAATAATAATAAATGATAATAAATGATAATGAATGATTAAGAATGTTAATAAATGATAATCAATAATAATAACAAAGACAAGTACAGTCTTTGCATGTATTATCCTACTGGAACCGAACACATGTTGATGACAGCTCAGCAAAGACTGAATGTGCAGGAGAACGGTAATGGTAGTTCAGTGGAGGTATGACAATTGGCTTTCTTCCCGCCAAAATCAACCATCTTTAATGACATCACAGTGACGCTATCTGGTGGCCAGGGTATGAACTAACACAGTTGGAATGCATACACACGTGCATGATATAAATAATAATAAAAAATAATAAATCATAATGAATGTTAATAAATGATAATCAATAATAATAAGGACAAGTACAGTCTTTGCATGCATAATCCTGTTGTAATTCAAACTTCCCGCCATTTTTTCTTCTGGAGGACATAGCACAATTGGGTTATTTTCCTGCAAAAATTGAAAATTCCCGCCATTTTTTCTTGAGGTTAGGTTAGTGGACATAGCAGAATTGGACTATTCTCCCGCCAAATTCCGCTATCTCGGATGGCGTCATGTGATGTTGCCAAGTCTACATGCCGCCATCTTGAATGACGTAATCGCCGCCATCTTGAATAAATTTGGCAACAATGCAGAGTGCGCTGGCACGAACCTTGTCCCTCAACTGATATGGCCTGGCACCTAGGAACGATCGTCTCGAAAATGGTGATGTTGGTTGTGTGATACTGCCATGAGAAAGTAGTGGGGAAAGCAGTTGGAAGACCATGATGTCACAGTAACTGACGAGGTATCGGATGTCCACGCCTCATCACAGAGGCTTGTCCGCACACCCTATAACGCGGAACAGACAGCGATCTGTGGCAGATATGATGAGGCCCATGTGTTTCGGAGCACTCCGTTCGCGGCACTTTGTTGAACATGGAGCACAGCTCCAAATGTCCCTCTTTCGTCCCCATGTTGAGCCAACGACACTGTGTAGTGGGTGGTGGTGCGATCACTCACTGAAAAATTCCTGTAGTAGTTATTGTTAGAGCTGCACCTTTTAAAGGTTGAAGTCAGCTGATAGGTATACCGGTTTAAAGCAAGTCTAGTTAACTAAGAAGTCACTTTCAGAGGATGTCACGTTGCCAACTAGAGAAGGAATTAGTGTATTTCATCAAAATTTAAGAGGCATTAGAGGTAAAGTTAGTGAACTGCCTATAGATGTTGACTTTGAATTTATTGGTATATCGGGGCTCCATTTAAATAATTTCACAATTCAGAGGCTTCCTTTACCAAGATACAGATTATCTTGCTGTTCTTCAAAGAGTTCCTTGCAGGTGGTAGAGTGGCTATGTATGTAAAACACAGTATTCCATTTGAGTCCACATGCGTATTAGGACACTGCACTGAATAGATATTTGAATGTTGGACAGGGGCAGTAGAATTTAGTGAAACTAAACCTGTAATTGTTGTGGTTTATAGGTCCCCTAACTCTGACTTCAGAACATTTTTGCTCAAGCTAGACGCGGTTCTTGATTCACTTTGTAGGAAGTCCCAGAAATTAGTTATATGTGGTGACTTCAATATAAATTTTGTGATTGTGCAAGGAAAAGGATGTTGGTAGATCTCTTAAATTCATATGATCTGACGCAGACTGTGATTTTTTCAACTAGGGTGCGGGGGAAGAGTACAACAGCCATAGACAAAATTTTAAATTAGTCCCCATTACTAGACGGGCATTCTGTTAGTAAAAGGGTGAATGGCCTTACAGACCATGATGCACAAATTTTAACACTAAATGGCTCTTGCACTCAAACAAATGTCACATATAATTACACATTATGTACGAAAGTGAATCCAAGAGCAATAGAGAATTTTTTAAACCTGATCAAGGAACAAGAGTGGCAGGATGATAAATATAATGCCTCCATTAACACATATCTCATGATCTTTGAAAGTTGCTTTTCATTAGAGCGTTCTAAATGGAGTACTAGCAGTAACAGGCAGTCTGGGTGGCTGAGTAGTGGGATAAGGATATCATGCAGAACAAAGCGAGAATTATATGGAAATATTAGTAGTTACAATCAAGCTACAGTAGCTTATTACAAACAGTATAGTAAGTTGCTTAAAAATCAAATTAGGAAGCAAAGATTATAGGGCAGGCAAATAGAACAGCTAATTCACAGGACAAAATAAAAACCATATGGTCAGTTCTGAAGGAACTGTCTGCTCAGCAGAACAAGATCGACAATATGAAGTCAGTTAGTAGTAAAAATATTTCTGTTATTGATCAATCAGATATATGTATAATATTTAACAATCTGAGCATTGCTGATGAATTAAAAAAAAATTAGTTTCTACAGGAAAACATCTGATTGTCTTGGCAAATGATTTTCCGAGATTGATGTCTGAAGTACTCCTCTATGATACACGCAAGGGGGAGATTGAGTCAATAATTAAATAATAGTCAATCTTAAGTAATAGTGTCGGAAGTTCCATGCGGCTTTTCGCGGATGATGCTGTAGTATTCAGAGAAGTTGCAGCATTAGAAAATTGTAGCGAAATGCAGGAAGATCAGCAGCGGATAGGCACTTGGTGCAGGGAGTGGCAACTGACACTTAACATAGACAAATGTAATGTATTGCGAATACATAGAAAGAAGGATCCTTTATTGTATCATTATATGATAGTGGAACAAACACTGGTAGCAGTTACTTCTGTAAAATATCTGGGAGTATGCATGCGGAACGATTTGAAGTGGAATGATCATATAAAATTAATTGTTGGTAAGGCGGGTACCAGGTTGAGATTCATTGGGAGAGTCCTTAGGAAATGTAGTCCATCAACAAAGGAGGTGGCTTACAAAACACTCGTTCGACCTATACTTGAGTATTGCTCATCATTGTGGGATCCGTACCAGATCGGGTTAACGGAGGAGATAGAGAAGATCTAAAGAAGCGGCGCGTTTCGTCACAGGGTTATTTGGTAAGCGTGATAGCTTTACGGAGATGTTTAGCAAACTCAAGTGGCAGACTCTGCAAGAGAGGCGCTCTGCATCGTGGTGTAGCTTGCTCGCCAGGTGTCGAGAGGGTGCGTTTCTGGATGAGGTATCGAATACATTGCTTCCCCCTACTTATACCTCCCGAGAGGGATCACGAATGTAAAATTAGAGAGATTCGAGCACGCACGGAGGCTTTCAGACAGTCGTTCTTCCCGCGAACCATACGCGACTGGAACAGAAAAGGGGAGGTAATGACAGTGGCATGTAAAGTGCCCTCCGCCACACACCGTTGGGTGGCTTGCGGAGTATAAATGTAGATGTAAAAATCACTGAAGACTAAGGACTCTCATGGATATGATGAAGTGCCTATCAGAAAGTAAAAGTACAGCGCTTCACATGTTAGCCCTGTGTTTAGCCATACTTGTAACTATTCCTTTTGGAAGCGTCAGTTTCCTGGACGATTAATGTACTCAGTTGCAAAGCCGCTTTATAAAAAAGGAGAAAGGGATACTGTAGACAATTTTAGACCTATTTCTATGCCATCAGTGCTTGCTAAAGTTATTGAAAACGCTGTATATGTAATTATAATTGATCATTCTGTGTCACATGTTTTGCTAGCAAATGTACAGTTCAGCTGTAGAAGTCGTTTAAGAACTAAAAATGCAATATTCTCTTTCCTCTGTGAGGAACAGGATGGGTTTAACAAAAGGTTTCAAACGCTAGCCACATTTTTTATTTAACTAAAGCGTTTGATTGTGTTGATCATAAAATATTACTCCAGAAGTCTGACCATTACGAAATACGGGGAGTGGCTCACAATTGGTTCACCTCTTCCTTTAGCAGCTGACAGCTAAAGGTCATCATTCACAGTGCTGAGAATGGCTGTGATGTGGGGTCTAAATGGGTTGCGGTCAAGTGGAGGGGGGGGGGGGGGTTGTGCCCCAGGGATCAGTGTTCTTATTTACATAAATGATATGCCTCGTAGTATTATGGGTAACTCTAAAATATTTCTGTTTGCTGATGACACTAGCTTGGTAGAAATGGATGTTGTGTGCATTATTGTCTCAGTTTGAAACAGTACAGTTCATGACCTAAGTATTGGCTTGTAGAAAATAAACTAACGGTGAATCACAGAAAATTTCAGTTTTTACACTTTCTAACACACAGTTCAACCAAATCTGACGTTTTAGTTTCATAGAATGGTCATATGGTTAGTGAATATGAACATTTCAAATTTTTAGGTGTTCAGATAGATAGTAAACTGTCGCGGAAAGCCGTCGTTCAGGATCTTGTTCGAAGACATAATGTTGCCACTTTTACTATTCGAACGGTATCTGAAGTGAGTGTTCGTTGGACACGAAAATTAGTTTACTTTGCTTATTTTCATTCTCTTATATCATATGATATTTTGGGGTAACTCTCCCCATTCTGGAAGGATATTTTTGGCTAAAAAACGGGCGGTTCGGGCAATAAGTGGTGTAAGTTCGCGAACTTCTTGTCGAACCCTGTTCACAAGTTTGGGTATTTTGACATTGGCCTCTCAATACATATATTCTTTAATGTCATTTCTTATTAACAATCTCAGCTTATTCCCAATAATAAGCAGCTTTAACTCAGTTAATACTAGGCAGAAATCAAACCTGCATTTCGATCGCTCTTCTTTATCTCTTGTGCAGAAAGGTGTACAGAATACTACTGCATCCATTTTTAATAAGCTGCCACAAGAATTCAGAAATCTTAGCAATAATTCACGAGCTTTCAACTCGAAGTTGAAGAGTTTCCTCATGGGTCACTCCTTCTATTCTGTCGAGTTCCTTGAAAAATTATGCTGATTCTTGTTAAGTTGTTGATTGCGTGTACTTAAACTTATGGACTAACTTTTTCTCGTGTTCATAAACATTTTATTTTTGTCTGTTATTCCTTTTATGTTGTAATTTCGTGTACTGACACGTACCATGACCTTGGAGACTTGCTCCTCAGCTTGGTCCTACGGAACTTGATGCGTAAATAAATAAACAAATAAATAAAAATCTTCTAGGAAGTTCAGCTTTTCGGACTGTGTGTAGTCTGTCTTTGTCAATTTACCTCAAACTACACTCCTGGAAACTGAAATAAGAACACCGTGAATTCATTGTCCCAGGAAGGGGAAACTTTATTGACACATTTGTGGGGTCAGATACATCACATGATCACACTGATAGAACCACAGGCACATAGACACAGGCAACAGAGCATGCACAATGTCGGCACTAGTACAGTGTATATCCACCTTTCGCAGCAATGCAGGCTGCTATTCTCCCATGGAGACGAGCGTAGAGATGCTGGATGTAGTCCTGTGGAACGGCTTGCCATGCCATTTCCACCTGGCGCCTCAGTTGGACCAGCGTTCGTGCTGGACGTGCAGACCGCGTGAGACGACGCTTCATCCAGTCCCAAACATGCTCAATGGGGGACAGATCCGGAGATCTTGCTGGCCAGGGTAGTTGACTTACACCTTCTAGAGCACGTTGGGTGGCACGGGATACATGCGGACGTGCATTGTCCTGTTGGAACAGCAAGTTCCCTTGCCGGTCTAGGAATGGTAGAACGATGGGTTCGATGACGGTTTGGATGTACCGTGCACTATTCAGTATCCCCTCGACGATCACCAGTGGTGTACGGCCAGTGTAGGAGATCGCTCCCTACACCATGATGCCGGGTGTTGGCCCTGTGTGCCTCAGTCGTATGCAGTCCTGATTGTGGCGCTCACCTGCACGGCGCCAAACACGCATACGACCGTCATTGGCACCAAGGCAGAAGCGACTCTCATCGCTGAAGACGACACGTCTCCATTCGTCCCTCCATTCACGCCTGTCGCGACACCACTGGAGACGGGCTGCACGATGTTGGGGCGTGAGCGGAAGACGGCCTAACGGTGTGCGGTACCGTAGCCCAGCTTCATGGAGACGGTTGCGAATGGTCCTCGCCGATACCCCAGGAGCAACAGTGTCCCTAATTTGCTGGGAAGTGGCGGTGCGGTCCCCTACGGCACTGCGTAGGATCCTACGGTCTTGGCGTGCATCCGTGCGTCGCTGCGGTCCGGTCCCAGGTCGACGGGCACGTGCACCTTCCGCCGACCACTGGCGACAACATCGATGTACTGTGGAGACCTCACGCCCCACGTGTTGAGCAATTCGGCGGTACGTCCACCCGGCCTCCCGCATGCCCACTATACGCCCTCGCTCAAAGTCCGTCAACTGCACATACGGTTCACGTCCACGCTGTCGCGGCATGCTACCAGTGTTAAAGACTGCAATGGAGCTCCGTATGCCACGGCAAACTGGCTGACACTGACGGCGGCGGTGCACAAATGCTGCGCAGCTAGCGCCATTCGACGGCCAACACCGCGGTTGCTGGTGTGTCCGCTGTGGCGTGGGTGTGATCATTGCTTGTACAGCCCTCTCGCAGTGTCCGGAGCAAGTATGGTGGGTCTGATACACCAGTGTCAATGTGTTCTTTTTTCCATTTCCAGGAGTGTATTTCGATAAACTGGTTCCTTATAACGCTATAATAATCTTGATGGACTCGTAAAATCATAATCGAAATAGAGAACTCGAGCACCTCTGAAGCGATGTGTCACATATTTCGCACCCCAGCAAGATAAGTGACACAGGTAAAATGAAAACTGCAATTTTTAGTTTTCGCCACTGAAAAATGCGTGCAAAGCTGTACTGCGTGCTCGAAAAACGTCACATTTGTATGTCGCAATTTGCCTACTTCAGGGCAGTTGTGTCAGCTATGTTGTAGCCTACTTCATGGTTCGCCACGGCCAGAAGCGCGCCACTTCAGCGTTGCTACCGGCAGTTGTGCTCGAGTCACTCTACATCTACATCTACATCTACATCCATACTCCGCAAGCCACCTGACGGATTGTGGCGGAGGGTACCTCCAGTACCTCTATTGGTTCTCTGCACGGTTTTCGTGTGTAAGATAAGTTGAATTTAATTGTTAACATCGTTGATCATTACAATGTCTGTGTTTGTACAGTGTCTGTATGATACATTACAATCCCCTCCAGACATGCTTGTATGTCTGAAGGAAGAGACACTGTTTTCATGATTACAAATGTTGGCAATATTACGAAACATCGTGTGATTCAGCGTACAAGAAAAAGTGGAAACTTCCACTATAAAGAAAGTTTATATGATTCATATTCTCGGCGAAAAGTATTCCTACGTTACAAAACCCCATTTACAATTCTGTGTTTTTGTAAACTTTGACCCATAAACAGTACATAATAGATGTTCCTTTCTGAATTATATTAGTTTTCATAAGTTGCAATTTTAAATTTTGCATTTTTCTAATACAACAATTTCAACTTGGATTTCATCTTTCATTTGAACTTAAATACTAATTTTTCCTGATGGAGGTTCGAGTGTCACTTTATATACCAGTAAGGATAAAAATATATATTATCTGGGCTGAAAAAGTGGCAAAAGTATTACATGAAGCATCATAAGTGAAAAAAGGTTTTAGAAAATCAAAAAAGTGACACAACTCACAGACGTAATTAACAATTACCTGATAACACCTCACATTCGACGAGAACAGAACTACATGTCTATGTTACTTTTGTATCGGCGATAATGGAATTTACTGTTAAAACTACTTACTTGAAACTTAAAGGACGCTTATAGTTATTCAGTATGAGTTTTACAGAATTCCTTCAGCTGATTTATCTCACGTTTAGCGTATCTGATTTGTGCCACTGTTGCCGGAGCTTAATTTTCTGTTAGAATATTTCGGTGAACAACCTTAGCACAAAATATGAGTAGTAATTTTAGGGACTGAAGCATTCCACCAATGTATAACGTGTTATTTTCTTGTAATGTTTCATGAATTCGAACCCCTGATATTGTTATGTAGCAGAATGCAAAATTTTCGTACGTCAAACTAAAGACACTAATTGCACCGAAAAACACACGTGCAGTAGTTCATTACACCGCGTTGTTTCATTATGCGCAGAAAATATCGGTCTCCGATTTCCTGTCATAAACAACGAGCTTCCCGTGCAATCTGAGAACTTTCAACAAAACATGTTTGCCGATGTAATTCCGCGCTATGTTTATATTTGATCCGAACTGTGTGCGCGTATATTGTTCGCTTGCTATCGCTTACGTTGTCAACATCCCCGATTGTACACATAAACCTCTCTCTTTCTCTCTCTCTCTCTCGCCCTCGAATCGTTCTCTCAACCTCTATATTTCCGCTATCTCTACAAACGTTTAGCACGCGTTCTTTAGACAACTTCAAAGCAAAGTAGATTAATATATAACCGTGTAGGGTGAGTCATAAATGAGTACTATGCTGTTATTTGTCAACTACGTTCATCCATAATTCGTGTTATTGAGGCCGAGTGCGCAGAAATTTGAAATGATGGTAAATTTAACCGCATCATAGACACTACTTTCCGAGAACGAATGTTGCATGAAGACCTGCTCAGAATGATACAATTAGCAAAATTCACTTCATTCAAAAATCATGTCCTTCACTGCACTGGAAAGCTACATAAATTATATTAAAACTTTGAGCTGGAACTCTTGCAGCAGTATTTGCTCTCTTGTTTACTTTGCTGACATATTATCTCTGAAATGAAGGATACAAACTGAATAGTCACAGTAATGTCACCACACGTTAAACTCCTGAATAAGCACCTTATGCATTGTGGACCGCGGTGAGACGCGCAGGAATGGTGTCAGTAAGGTTCTGGAAGGTACCAATCGGGTAGTGGAGCCATGCCGACTCTAGTGCAGTGGCCAGGTGCGCACGTTTCCTCAGGTGAGGATGCATAGCGCGGTCAGCCCAACGATGTAGTATCTCAGATTCTAGACTGGTTTTAAATTATGGGAGTTTGTTTGCCAGGACACGACGGTATAATGATCGTGGTGCTCTTCGAACCACGCACATATACTGACAGACGTGTAACACACTGCATTGTCCTACTAACAGATGCCACATGCCGAGGAAAAACAAGTGCTCGTATGGGTGGACATGGTCCCCAAGAAGAAAGGCATATTTGTTTTGATCCACTGTGCCTTCCAGAATGACTGCATCACCCAGGGAATGCCTAGAAAACATACCCTAGACCATAAGACTCGCTCCTATGCCTAGGACCTTTCGCTTTCACATGTTGCACTCCCTGCATGAAAAAAATCATCTGTCTGATGGAGCTCAAAACGTGATTCATCTGAAAAGGCCTCCTGTCACCACTCAATGGACGTCCAGTTGCATTACTGGCGTGAAAATTCTATTCTTCGTTGGTCAGCACAGGTATGTGAACCAGTCTCTTCCTTCAGAGTACCGTAGGCAGCTACTTTAGCTGAACGGTCGTTGAGTAGACAATTTTGGTAGCCCGTTGGTTCATGTAGACGTCAGTTGATCAACTGTTGCACTTCTATTCGGCTGCAAACATCTCTGCAGCCATCCTTCACCAATGTCATCTATGGATCATGGTGCACCACGGTTGGCTTATCACTCGTTAAGGATAGCGCCCTCGGGCGTCACACTAACTACAAGTTGGTGATTGTCACGGGAATAAACTTCGCACCGGAAAGCGTGCGCTGGTTCGAAACTTACTGTAAGATTAAAATGTGTGTTGCATCTACATTTACCTCTGCATTTACATCTATACTCTGGGAATTACTGTGAATCGTGTGCAGAGAGTGTATTTTTGTTGCAGTCACTTATTAATTACACAATCAAATTATACAACTCATTCCTATCTCTTCTCCACTAAGATTTGCACCACATTGTTATGTTGAGTTCTCACAGAATAGTACTTTTTGATATCATCCATTTTATGGGTTGTATTACAGCAATTTTCAGCGGATGCAATGTCCTCGAGGATAGTGACGTTTTCACGTACGTAGTAAACGATTCAGAAATTGAACGCGATGCTCCGTTATGTAGATTCTGCGTTTCTTCCGCCAAACCTATATGGTAAGTGTCCCAGGCTCAGGACCCTTACTCAATAATCAGTCTTACAAGGATTTTGTAAGCTACATCCATCATCGATTGATGGCACTTCCTGTGGTTTGTTCCAATAAATTTTAATCTTTTTATATAATTCACGTCTATACTTTATACTAAATGTCCTTTCCAAAAACTTTCTCCTCGTTTAAAGTGTCCATAAGATATCGTATACAACTGATGAGCAGCACTGACTGTTCATTGGCCCTGTTTTTCGCTTGTGAACAGTGCGTGAACCTAAACTTGATTCTAAGTGAAATTCTGAATTTGAAATAACGAAAATGAATCTAATTAAATCTCAGTGAGGTTATCACTGTAAATTAATCTGCTTACTTAGCACAAAACCCGAAAATTCTACATACTGTTTGCTCACAAGAACGCAAAGTGAGATCTGACCTGAAAGAAGAGTAACTTACCTCTATTTGTTTGTGGTATACTGGCGTTCTCGAAAGTATATTGAAATCAGTTAATTCAGTATCTTAAGAAAAATGATATACTCACTACCAAACTTTTCATGTCATAAACAATCTGTGGGTGCGTGTATGTAAGGTGCAACGCACACACTGTAAAATACTTAAAACTTTACTAAGAATGCTGCAGAAGTATATTACTTTAAAGAAAATCGATCTTTAATATTTAAACCCTGATTACTGTCAAAAGAAACAAAAAAGACAAAGAACTCTTACGAAATAAGAAGATTAATTATTACTAAATTCACTGGTTACAAAAGTTATAGACATTTAAACCAACTGCGTTGTTTGCGACTAATGGAAACAAAGAGATGAACTTAACACTTACCACGAATATTATTAGTTATGCAAGGGACAAGGACTTCCTTCAGTCAATAATTCTGATAAACAGACATTTCATTCTTCCGCGTGCGTTGGTTATCTTGAAATATTCCTCCATAAATTTTCTCCATCCATACAGTCAAGAATATAAAGGGTGATCAACAAGTAACTATGCAGTTTATAACTTGCCGTATTAAAGTCATGGAAGTTGTAAGAGATGCTGGAAGTGAACCCCTTGAACTTCAACAAACAGTTGCACACGTTCCTGCGTGTTCGTGAAGACATTGGGCGGAACAAAGGGACTGGTGTTCTGAATGTGACGTGGTAGTACAATTTGGAGTTCACGCGGAAGCCAGGCCTCGAGAGATGATGCGGTCACCGAAGATGTCCTTTAAGAAGTTCATCGCCTTGTGGGTTGTATGTGTAGACGCCCCATTCTGTTGGAATCAAGCATTCTCAATTTCGTCCTCATTCAGTTTACCCGTCCGCCTGCTTAGCCGAGTGGTAGCGTGCTTGCCTCCCATGCAGCGAGCCCGGGTTGTGTTCCCGGCTGGGTTGGAGTTTTTCTCCGCACGTGGAATGGGTGTTGTTTTGTCCTCATCCCCATTTCATCCTCATCACTGACACGAGGGCCGCCCAATGTGGCGTCGAATGCAATAAAACTCGCACTCGGCCACCGAACTTCCCTGGATGGGGCCTCCAGGCAGGCAATGTCATACGATCATTTCATTTCAGTTCGCCTAGGAATGGCTCCAGAATGGAGGTGCAGTTCCGTTCTGCGTATATGGTGTCCTGAAAGAAGATCGGCCGAATGATGCGTTTACGAGTCACAGCGTATCAAACTCCAAACTTTAGATCACTCAGTGGGGACACAGTAAGTTCATACGGATCCTCCGTAGTCCACACACGACTATTCTGGCTATTCACCCTAACCGGAGAGGTAAAACCATGTCTCATACGCGAAAAACGTTGCGTCAAGAATCCCCTCATCATTGTCCCGCAGGAAGGACAGAAACCAGTTGCAAAAGTTCACGCACACTGGGCGATCGGTGTCTCTCAGTTAATGCATGACCGTCATTTTGTACGGATACATGGGCAGTGACTTCCGGAGAATCTTGTGAGCGGAGCCCACGGACACGTGGACCTGCTGAGCTTGTCGTCTAACCGATTTCTTTGGACTTTGCAGCACCTTGTCTTGCCCCTGCGCCACCATCTCTTCGGATGTGGATGTGGATGGCCTGCCTGATTTTAAAGCATCATGAAACCTTCCGATCTTTCGACACTTGGTGCTCAGGTTCCTTATAGCATTATGGTTAGGCATCTTCACTCCTGGCAACCCTGGTGCACATGCAGCTTCTACAGCTGAGGTAAACTTGTCTGCATTGCGGAAAACGTGCTCCATAAGAAACACTTTTTGTTCCATCGTCAGCAGTATGACCTGGATCACAATGATGTCACACAAGACGTTGATCTTCAATCAAACCACGTCTGCGAACTGTGGCGGGAACAGTTTATAGTATTTCGTGACCTTAAATACTTATGAATGATATTCCAGGTAGATCAAAAAATATATATAAAACCTGTTACCTGTTGTCAGCGTAACAATTCGTTTGATTTCAAAAATGATTATCCCGGCTAATATTTGTCACTCAGCTAAGGAAACCTCCGCTTGGCGTTGTGTAGAAATGTCTATAAAGTCGTGAGAGTGGCACTAAATTGCATGTCATTTATCAGATTTTACACAACTGTTACTTACGATGGAAGCACTTTTCTCTACCAAAAGGAACATTTTGTCACATAATACTACCCGCGCACGACACTGACGTATGTCTCTTATTAAAATATTTCATGTTAATCGTCCAAAATAACTAGGCTTCATACATCAGCAAACAAGAAATTGATATTACGTAACGTGCTGTGAGCAGTATTTTTAAAGATTCAATCTGAGCTGAATTCTGTCTTTTAAAGTAGATTCGGGAACACCGGTGCACATTTATTTCCATTCACTTATACCTAACAACGTTTATGTTTGTTAAAGTTCTCGATTCAAAACTGCCGCAGAGATATTTTTGCTAAGATGGCGCCAGACAGACGATAATCAATTTGTCTATTGTTATCCTCGATTCCTTTTATATCAAGTTAATATACTCAGATAAAAGTCTTTAAGCGTTTTGTTCTCAATTCTTTAGCATTTAAAATTATTCTCAATGAAAAATGTTTCATATTTTTTATACCAGCTACTAGTAACCTCCGCTGTAAGTTACTAGCGCTAATGGCTGCGCTCCTAATTGCGGAGCTGAAAATTAACACTTAAAACATTAATTAGATTGGATTACAATTGAAATAAATACAAATACACGTCTAGACAATAGCGACCTATTATTCAAATAATAGTTAACAATGTAGCTACAGGTTTTCTCTTTACAGACCTCACACGTCTCACATCCGAACAGATCATCGGTTAGCACAGGAAGAAAAACTGAACCACAATTATCGCAGGTAACAAAAAATAATTATAATTGTCGTTGTCTATGAATGTAGTTCTCTGATAATAGTTTTAATTCACACAGAAATTAAATTATTAATGAAATAACTATCGTCATTTTTACAAGATACAATCTTTTTTATATGTGGTATAGATAATATTTGTTGAAGTTTGTACACTTAGTTCCTTTTAACATCTTGAGGCTAGAACATAGTGTCGTGGATATTTCAGAACAAATACAAATACCTAGTCAGATATGGTTCACATATGATAAACTATGGAAGATGTTGTATTTATAATTCACAACTACATCATTCATTACTTTGCAAACCACAACATGGCACTGCACAGTACTTTCTGAACAACCGGTACCTTTACAGATAAGTTTTCGTCTCCATAGTGAGGTATTCCAGATAATTTCTCCCACATTCACAAATATCCGATCTCTTTCTCTGAAAACTCAACTGCCCGCTACTATGCCTCTAACAAGAATGCCCCGCGATGCACAACTGACAGGCGACCAAGCGCACCAAAGATTACATTAAATACACAGTCAAGGATCTTATCCACTACTCGTGCAGCGCGCTTGTGCATCTTTCTCCCAGTACAGTAAAGGTGAAATAGTTACAATGGCACAAAATATATGTAAACCCTACAAAGTCGCAGTCAAATATCTGTTTTTCCTACAATTTCTATTGCCCAGTTTTTCAGCTTAAAATCGTTTCGTGCACATCCATATTTTTAAAGGACGTGTATGGTTCTATTGATTGTTTTAAATCGCATAAGCAAACAATAACATGTCTTTGTGCCTCTTCATGAGCAATCCGCTACAGTTGTTTGATGAGCAACAAACAACGCCAGAATCAAGTATTGGTACTTTTATGTTTTAGTGCATTTCGCTACAAATTTCTAACGTTGCACTTCTGTATACAAAAGGCCGTACCCCCCGCCCCCCACCCTCCCAACAGCCTCTTAAGTTTTCCTTTGTCACTGTTACATTTTGTGAACAGTAAGGTTCTTACTTCTTAGGAATAAGTCTGAACCTAATTTTGCGTCTAGTGATATCTTTCTGTAAAGAACCACCTGCTATGTTCTGTTTCCTAGGAACTAGTCAATCATAGCATATAGCAGACATTCGTACGCGTGTATTTTGTTTACTAGGTGACAGTGCGAAATGGACCGCATTCAGAAAGTCATGGAATTCTGCATCAAACTAGGCCCAAGTATCGTTCTCTTCTGGGTCTCGTACACGAACAAGATCTTCGTTTGAAAAATCAGTTTTAATTCATACAGAGAAGATGATTTTGGTCTCCAAATAAGTAACAACACGCGAGTATAAAAGTGTTCCGGTTATACAACTCATTGCCCTCAGCGACATGAGCCTATAGTGGTTCGATGAAACGTCTTGAAAACGGGGATGACTTGTGTATTTCTCCAATTACTTGGTATGCTTCGATCTGCTGCATGTTCTCTGTTGAAGGAATTTAGTTCATTATCTGTCTGCGGTTGCTTACCTCTATACCCGCCAGTTTGGTCATCTGCTGTGACTGTAAAGTGGAACCGTGCGATCATCTTCCTTTGAAATAATTTCAGGAAACAGAATTTTTTAGCTTACCTATGTTATCCTCCATTTCGGTGCCTAGATATTCTCAATGGGTGGCACAGCACTCTGATTCATATAGTGACTTAACTTCGTAGGATTTTTTGACAGAATGTCGCATAGAAAATTGCTTTCGGATTTAGTTGACTCTTCTCCATATCTTTAAGATCAAATTTGCTTCATTCAGCTTTTGTTTGTTGACGATGCTCGTGGCTCATAAAAGCAGGTGACATTGTTAAAGAGCAAGCCACAATGGAATCATTGTCATGTTCTACGGCGATGCAAATAATGAAGCTTCACTATAATTTTCTAAGAACGCTTGAACAGGGGACACTTTTCGGCAATAGATTTTTATTCCAGGCCATTGATTCTTCAAAACCAGGTGGAATTACGGATCCATGGAACTTTATCGATCACCTCTACTTCCCAGCGACAGAATTACACTCCTGGAAATTGAAATAAGAACACCGTGAATTCATTGTCCCAGGAAGGGGAAACTTTATTGACACATTCCTGGGGTCAGATACATCACATGATCACACTGACAGAACCACAGGCACATAGACACAGGCAACAGAGCATGCACAATGTCGGCACTAGTACAGTGTATATCCACCTTTCGCAGCAATGCAGGCTGCTGTTCTCCCATGGAGACGATCGTAGAGATGCTGGATGTAGTCCTGTGGAACGGCTTGCCATGCCATTTCCACCTGGCGCCTCAGTTGGACCAGCGTTCGTGCTGGACGTGCAGACCGCGTGAGACGACGCTTCATCCAGTCCCAAACATGCTCAATGGGGGACAGATCCGGAGATCTTGCTGGCCAGGGTAGTTGACTTACACCTTCTAGAGCACGTTGGGTGGCACGGGATACATGCGGACGTGCATTGTCCTGTTGGAACAGCAAGTTCCCTTGCCGGTCTAGGAATGGTAGAACGATGGGTTCGATGACGGTTTGGATGTACCGTGCACTATTCAGTGTCCCCTCGACGATCACCAGTGGTGTACGGCCAGTGTAGGAGATCGCTCCCCACACCATGATGCCGGGTGTTGGCCCTGTGTGCCTCGGTCGTATGCAGTCCTGATTGTGGCGCTTACCTGCAAGGCGCCAAACACGCATACGACCATCATTGGCACCAAGGCAGAAGCGACTCTCATCGCTGAAGACGACACGTCTCCATTCGTCCCTCCATTCACGCCTGTCGCGACACCACTGGAGGCGGGCTGCACGATGTTGGGGCTTGAGCGGAAGACGGCCTAACGGTGTGCGGGCCCGTAGCCCAGCTTCATGGAGACGGTTGCGAATGGTCCTCGCCAATACCCCAGGAGCAACAGTGTCCCTAATTTGCTGGGAAGTGGCAGTGCGGTCCCCTACGGCACTGCGTGCATCCGTGCGCCGCTGCGGTCCGGTCCCAGGTCGACGGGCACGTGCACCTTCCGCCGACCACTGGCGACAACATCGATGTACTGTGGGGACCTCACGCCCCACGTGTTGAGCAATTCGGCGGTACGTCCACCTGGCCTCCCGCATGCCCACTATATGCCCTCGCTCAAAGTCCGTCAACTGCACATACGGTTCACGTCCACGCTGTCGCGGTATGCTACCAGTGTTAAAGACTGCGAAGGAGCTCCGTATGCCACGGCAAACTGGCTGACACTGACGGCGGCGGTGCACAAATGCTGCGCAGCTAGCGCCATTCGACGGCCAACACCGCGGTTCCTGGTGTGTCCGCTGTGCCGTGCGTGTGATCATTGCTTGTACAGCGCTCTCGCAGTGTCCGGAGCAAGTATGGTGGGTCTGACACACCGGTGTCAATGTGTTCTTTTTTCCATTTCCAGGAGTGTACATCTACTCTGAACGCAGAACGGATTCCAAAAAAAAAAAAAAAAAAAAAGTTATAAAGGGAAACAAATTTGTGCTTTTCACACATAATATCTGAAATACTACTGGCATGGGTAGTAAGATGACGTATCTACAACACTGCCTATCTTTGGATACAGTAAGATACTAAAATCTACCAAGTGAAATACGTTCGTTCATAATTTTTCGTCAGACTTGCAACTGTACTCAAAATTTCTTGACACGTAGTCTCCAGCACGTTGTCTTGCGTGGGGAGTTCTACTGGTTCAGAAATAATATATAGTGTCTAGGAGAATTTGAAAAAAAGAAAACCTAGATTACATTATAACTTTTAAATTTTCTATCTCACATGTTTGAGACCACATTTTATTGCTGCAGTGGTTACGAGTTTCATGGTGACTCGGCCATTCTCGAACAAAGCATCTTGTTATTAACCGTTACTAGTTGCACAACATTGTGCCAAAAGTCATGAATTGATTCATACAAGAATAAGTAAACAATGAGCAACAAATCCGCTCACTGGTTTGACAGCCTGTGCTTCTAATATTTCAAGTGAGCAACGCATTCAAACCCATGTGTTGTTCAACTGAATGTGCTTGTTCAGGTGAAATAGTAGACACATATTTTGTCATATAAATGAGCAGATTTTTTTGCTTACTGGTTGAGTTTCTTGTACGAATCAGTTCGTTCCTTTTGGCACCATGTTGTACAACTAGTTATGGTTAATAACAGGGTGTGTTGTCTGAGAATGGGCGAGCCTCCCCGAAACCGGTACCCACTGCAGCAATAAATTGTATACTCAAGCTTGTGAGACGCACAAAACAAAGATTTATTAAATTCTCCTCCTTGTTATTCAGCTGTGGACCTAGCATTAAGAAGCAGCATCCCCCTAATCAGCAAATATGTGGTTGTGTTCCGTGAAATTATAATTGGATGATTACTATTGACTTTATACAACAATGACTTGATGCGCAGTATCAGTTGCAAGCTTAACATTTTTGAAACTTATGCCGTTGCCTTTGAGGAAGATATAACTCGTAAAATTTATTATGATATCAAATTAAAACTGCATAAAATCGCAACCACGAATAAATACTGATATGAACCTCTTAATATACAGGAATATAATATTATGCTATTCAGTATGTAAAAAACGGCGTAATTTCAGTAATGGGTCACATGTGGACTCAGTACATTAAGTCAATGTGTGGGTATGATAAACAATCATTGTCGATTGATTGTACAGCTTCTGGAAAACTAAGTTTTCTCTACGATGATTAGTCGCTTGCAAGATAATTGTAAGATGTGTACAGGGAAATTAATTGTGTGTGTGTGCGTGTGCGTGTGTGTGTGTGTGTGTGTGTGTTTGTGTGCCTCGCAGAATGTCGATGGCGTAGACGCACAGGTGCTAGCTATATTCTAAAAAACACTGCATTTTGAAACAATTGATAACGGAATTTTAAATTAGTTTACGTTCTTAGGGTTTGACACGTATGAGCCGCAAAGGAAATGAATATAGGCTCATCTAGTTCATGCAAGAAGTATTAAAGAAATGTGCCTCAAAAATTCTGTTCTTATAGCAGGCACAAAAAGTAATCTAACTGGCACATAAAAAATTATCCAAGGCTAAATGGTAAATTAAAAAAAATGAAACAACCTATGAGAATTTAATTTATCGTTACCATAACCATCTTAGAACGACAGTTTTGTTTGTTTGAGTGATATTCCTACAAGGTGGTTATTCGGGCTCCGTAATTTTTATTTCCTCAAGCTTCTATTAAATAAGAAGAAGGAAAAAAGGAGCGAAAAAAGGTTCGAATGTTCTACTGACGGTAAGGACATTAAGGGGACTGTATAGTTCGAGAACAACATTCATGAGAAAGATGTACGACATTGTCTTTTAGTTGGAACTATCCCGACATCCGCATTCCTCGAGAAAGGACAAAAATACCGAAAATCTCTGCAGTAAACAATCAGACTATTACAAATGTAACTTAATAAAGTTAAATGCCCACGAAATTTTTCACACTACAGCTGGATTGTTAGTTCACAGAATCTAAAATATCGCCTCCATACATCGTGTTTATAGATGTCGTGTCAAGGAAATTTTTACACTGTAAACAAAACATATGAATTACATCTTTTACAAATTTACTAAAGTATTGAGCTGAAATTGAATAATAGACGTTTTCAGTTTCTCCTCCAGGAGCAAGAGCAGGATTTTGCGTAAAACCTCCTCTAAAGAAAAACGTAAAAATCACGAGACATACATATGATCCCATATCTATTGAAAATGAGCTGACTGTAACAGATCTACTGTGAGATTTTGTAGTAGTGAGAGAATAATTGTCACTGGATATTGCAATCTCTTAAAGTGAAAATAGAGGTTGCTGAAATTAATGGAATTCGTGGGAAAAATGTTTTAAATCTCTCTCTCTCTCTCTCTCTCTCTCTCTCTCTCTCTGTTACTCTTATACCTTTCATTGGGTCGTTGCAATAATATGTCAAGGTCATGTCTATGAGCCCACTTTGCGCAAAGTATTATATGCTAGAAACATAGCTGTTGTATTGGGACTATCATCAACCGGCCTAGTGACGTCGAAAACTATGAATTCGACGCTAATACTGGTAATCATCGTTATTGTTACGTATGATCTTTATCACTAAAATTATTTGTGCTTGATGGTATTAGCGGCACAACTTGACCAAAAGAAGGGATCGGTTGACAGAACACATTATGAGACATCAAAGGATCACAGATATTGTACTGGAGGGAGGAATCGTAGAGGGAGACCAAGAGATGAATACGGTAAGCAGAATCAAAATGATGTATGTTTCAATAGTTATTATGAAGATGGAGAAGCTCGTGCAGGACGGAGTAGCATAGAGAGCTGCATCAAAGCAGATTTCGGGCAAAAGACCACAACGATAACAAAAACAACAACAACAACAACAACAACATTAGCATCAGTATGGAACGTCTTTTCCAGTTGGGAAGTAAGTGTTACCTTTTGTTACAGCGTTGGTAATCAACAGTCCTTTACAGTTGAGTAAAAATATATATTTCCTTTAATATAGAGATTAATGCGATCAATGACAAAAGGATGATTCTACATACTTAATCTCCGTAAGCGTCTTACTGTTTCAGGTTAGCTCTACTTCCCTCTCGCTTTCTAAAACCTGCAGCATTTGGCACCGCCAAAAACTTCATGTTTTTATTCCAGGTTAACGTCTCTAGACGTAAGGTAAGTGACAAAGACTTTGTAAACCAAACCAATTTACTAACATAAATAAACTGCTTTATTCACACTCGACGTCTTCAGCTCTGAACCGCAAAATTCTTTCAGCAACAACCGACGAAGAAGTCTATTATCCCAAAAGCTTTCATTCCCCTAAATAAATGCATTGCAATAACCAAATTAGTCCCACCACGTCACATCGAGAGGAATTCTGTAAATATTTGATAAAGTCTTAAGGTCGCTCAGAAAAGCGCTAATTATACCTGCAGAGCCACGGTAAATATTGACTCAAGGTGTAAAACTTTTAATGGAGCTTTATCTTCCGCACCAGTTCTCTCGCGCTGCTACATTTAATCTTCTCAACTCCGAAATTCCCACTGCAGCCGCCACGTTCGATACTTCTATCTTCTTCTCTCAGTAAATAACAGTAGCTCGTATCATTCTGCTGTCTTTTATATCTGTTCTATTCTGTACCTCTTTGAAATGATAAGAACGTATTTACGCTGGGATAATATTATATTCATATGTGGTCCTGTTTCTGATCTAAGAACACTGAACTACAGTGTTAGCACAGCATTTCCTAAAATAATTAGAGTAGGGAAGGTGAAAAATGCAAAACATTAAAAGGCATAATGTTGCATTCATTCTCTCCCAATGTTATTCATGTCTACCCACGCGTTTAAACTTTCATACAACATGTAAAAGACAAGTCGAATCTGCGAAAACTGTTATAAAACGTGAGTAATACAAGAAGAAGGTTAAAACAAAGACACTTGATAGAATGGTTTACTGATCACTCATTAAAACATCTTTGTTAGATAAAAAAAAAAAGAGTGGATCAGCAGTTGAATTGGCGTCTGCCCTTACATGTGAACACGGTCATTAATATGTGATTGTAACCTGTACACTGTGTAACGGGACATCCTCTTCTAGCATTACTTTTTCTCTACTGTAGTTGTGAATACCAGTGATATTTTTCAAATTTTGGATAGGACAGTATTATTTCAGTTGCTTTTCTGAAAACTTTCATGTAATTTTATACACAGCACGTTATATTTAAAACTAAAATTTATGAAAAGGAAATAATTTATTTTAGATGTCATAATCGATCAGTACTAGTTCTGAATGTATAGTTGAATTTATTTTTTTAGACACGTTTGAATTACGTTTTACTTGGCACACATAAAATTTCTATTATTAATTACGCAATATAGTACTGTTTGCTATGTTTATTTTTGGATTTATTTATGAAATAACAATTGAAACTAATAGAAATTCATTTGTCTAGAAATATTGCAAACCCTCTGCAATATTGTTATTGCCGCTGAGTGAGACAGTAGTAAGCATACCTGTGATGTGAGGGGAGATATTTTTGTATTTTGTATAATTTCGGCTTTATTAATGCAAAAAATCAAACGACTGTATGATATACTTAAGTATTACACAATTTATTAACGTTAGAACAAAAATTGTGCACCAACAATCTTCAAATTTATTTAGATCAATTCAACTACGAGGACCTGAAAGTGAGAATTAAAGCTTCAAGAATCAGACAAGAAAATCTGGAGCTGATTCTACGTGAAAAGATAGGCAAACTAGGAATTTTACTGTAATCTTCGCTTCCCACAAATCTTACAGCTGCGAGAGTCACCGAACCATGTGTCACAGGATGACGTAGACGGTGATTACGTCATCCCCTCATTATGGTTGGAAAGAGTCACGGCCAATATCGTTGGCATTACTAGCTGCAGCTTTTTATCACCTACAAACAGTCTTCTTCCACTCTGCGCTCGGTGCTGTTCCTCAACAATTATGTGGCAATATGTACAGAAACGTCACTATGTGTCTTCTTGGATGAGCCATCTGTTTATCCACTGAATTCTCAAATCCCCGTCACCCAGCCGAGTGAACACTCATTCCTGAGAATTTCGTCATAGATACTCTAGATTGCTGTCCACTGGGTACAAGCATTGTAGGGACCGAAGGGAGCTCGTGTAATCTAAGCAATAAGTAACTTTTCAGTTAGCAAAATGTCATCAGCTCCAATGTCCTCAAGGTCACTTGTATTGTGTGTTGGCCGGCCGTAGTGGCCGACCGGTTCTAGAAGCTACAGTCTGGAACCGCGCGACCGCTACGGTCGCAGGTTCGCATCCTACCTCGGGCATGGATGTGTGTGACGTCCTTAGGTTAGGTAGGTTTAAGTAGTTCTAAGTTATAGGGGACTGATGACCTCAGATGTTTTAAGTCCCATAGTGCTCAGAGCCATTTGAGCCATTTTTATTGTGTGTTGTACACAGGGAATTATTTATTTAGATGTAGTTGAAAGCAAGTTGAGGGAAATTTTAAGGAAATCAAGTCTCCCATTACACTCGTGAATTCAGGAATACAGTTCCGGTATTCGTGTAAAGTTTCATAGAAAATACTCGGGAGTGCCAGCTCTTTCATACCTGACTAAATCAAAAACAACGTTGGATCTTTACAGTACAGAGTTGGCAGTCGTCCAAGGCTTTCGATTGATACTTGCTCCCCAGTACTTGGTTCATGCCGATCTCCGATAGCCTAGTTATTTGCTCAAGGAATGTTCAGTGTTACGAACAGTAAACTTTCGGTACGGCAGTGATTCTGGAGGATGCTATGTGTCTGATGCAATAATAGGACTTGCTGTCGTACGGTAATTGTTCTCCAGCCTAAACAGACTGGTACTGTGTTCGAACTGTTAATAATCTTAATCTCAATTAGATCACACTGTGCAAACACACAAACTAGCTGGGATCTTAGAAATACCTTATAAAACTTGAGCAGATGTTCCTTCTGTGCCTGCGATTAAGACACTTTAAGATTCTCAGTGTCTTTAGATATCGTAGACGGGGAAATTATAAGAAACTAGATCGAAGAAAGAGACTCAGAAACGTCACGAAGTGTTAAAATATAGACTAGTGTCCCTCACTGGCTAGCAAGGTAAACTAAAAATACATCGTCAATGATTAAAATAAATGCACAGTCTCTTACCCACGGAGGTTTTAGACCTATGAAAGCCATCCACCTCTTACGAATGACGTTCTTGTTATATCTCAGAAGGAAAATTGAAATGCACTCGTGTAAGTCAAAGACGCTACAATCCATATTTTAGCCTTATCTTTGGATGAGTAGTGAAGGCATGTCTTTAAGCCAATGGTTGTTGAACTACGGCTCGCAAGCTGCATGCGGCCTGATTCAAGAGTTCTTTCGGGCCGTGGTTCTCAGCCGTATTTTATGATAATATGTAGGGTAAGTTGTGACAAATCCGACCTAGTAATTTCATGTGGCTATAAAACGCTTATCCGAGGTCGGATCTTAACGTTATATAGGTTAAATTATAGGTAATATAAACGAGGAACTGTTTGCATAATATTTTTGTTATACCATCAGTAGCTTTTGAGATATCCGTATTTTAAGAAACGTCCATTTTTCCATTTGCATAAATGGTGAGTTAAATACGATCCCCTATTTGTTTGGCTGATTTTGCACACAAATAGTTCTAAATAAACGGATTTTTAGGGGAAATAATCATAATCAATTACGTTTTTCACATAAATTAAGAAAATGTATTAAAAAAATAACAGTGTTTAGAGTACTAAATGTACTGAAAGTTAAATGAGTGTAAATTTTAATTTAAGAAGATGATTTCATTGCACGTCAGTGCAACAGCAATGTCGATCTCGGAATGTTAAAATCACGAGCGACAGCTCGTAAAGACATTCCCATTTGCATTGCAGAAACTACTCGGCGGATATCGTTTTGATTGCGTTTTGTCTTTTTCGTTTGTAATTTCGTACCATTTTCCTAAAAATGAACTAAAATTCACTTTGTTTCCATAAATAAATAATTCCTTAAATATAAATGATAGAAAAATCTGTGGTCAGATTTACCCCACCATTTAGCGCTCGGATTTACCCCACCAAGCTATATTTCATTTAACACACATAGAAACAATTTAAGCGAAATTTCCAACAAAAACGATACATTCAATGAATAGAACTCTAAATCCACTACAAAGTCACTTACCGTTTGTTTTGTGATCGTTTTATTTAATAAGGTAAATCTAGTGATTCAATTTGCATAAAAATTAAATTGAAACAATAGAAAATACACCTGTTGTCTTTTGAGTGTCTAAATGACAATTGCGGCAAAGCTGTCTTTATTTCGAATGATCTGTATGGTAAAACTCATGAGAAATCGCTCCGCTTTGCCGTTTCTAACAAATAGCGGGCGGTCTGGTTTACCCACCCGGTCGGATGCACCCCATCTTACCCTATGTAGAAAACAAAAGCCGAATCCTAAAACATCAACTAAAGAGCTTCTTAAGACAGCCGTTTTCCTGCACAGTAACAAACAAAAATAATTACAGCGACAGTAATGCTTTAAGATCAGCTTATTTGTAATTGGCGTTGGTAAATTCGGCCCTGAGCTAGGTAAAGTTAGCTTACCTCAGGGGCAGAGGGGTAAAGCAGTGCGCATACTGCTGGCCTAGAGGATGTGAGTGGCGGAAAGTTTTCTTGTTTGTCCTCCGGTACTAACAACAGGTGGGCGTGTGTGACACGTATCCATCAGATTCTATGGTGCAAATTTTGAGAAAGAGTGAACGTCAATTCGCCAATTCACAATACAATGACGCTCACCTTCAATTGCGGTACTTATTTGAAACAGGGAATATAAAAATACACTACTGGCCATTAAAATTGCTACACCAAGAGGAAATGCAGATGATAAACGGGTATTCATTGGACAATTCATCAAGAGTAGAGACTGGCGTATTGTGCCGAGCCAGTTGCTCGGTCACCATTGACCAGACGTTTTCAATTGGTGAGAGATCTGGAGAATGTGCTGGCCAGGGCAGTAGTCGAACATTTTCTGTATCCAGAAAGGCCCGTACAGGACCTGCAACATGCGGTCTTGCATTATCCTCCTGAAATGTAGGGTTTCGCAGGGATCGAATGAAGGGTAGAGCCACGGGTCGTACCACATCTGAAATGTAACGTCCACTGTTCAAAGTGCCGTCAGTGCGAACAAGTGGTGACCGAAACGTGTAACCAATGGCACCCCATACCACCACGCCAGGCGATACGCGAGGGTAGCGATAACGAATACACGCTTCCAATGTGCGTTCACAGCGATGTCGCCAAGCACGTATGCGACCGTCTTGATGCTGTAAACAGAACCAGGATTCATCCGAAAAAATGACGTTTTGCCATTCATGCACACAGGTTCGTCGTTAAGTACACCATCTCAGGCGCTCCTGTCTGTGATGTAGCGTCACATACACATACACAGATTGCTAACTGCACTGGGATACTAACAACCAACCACAACAAAAGTGAGGCACAAAGCTTTGGTGGATTGAGCAAGGAACTTCTGCAAACGAGAGGTGCTTAACACGGAATTAAAACACCTCACCAATGCACTGATCAAGAATGGTTATTCGTTCACTGAGGTAGAGAGCCGTTAAGAGAACGCCTGTGAAATAAAAATTTTCCTACCTTTCATTAAGGACATTACTGACTGCACAAGGAAAACACTGACAAAACGGAACATTGCAGTAATCTACAAACCCACCCGGAATATACAGGATCATCTAAAACTGGCCAAGTTTGCTTGTGAAACCGTTGGTAAAAGCAGGAATTAATACTGTTGAGTGGTACTGAGGATACGTAAATAAATTAGTGAAATCAATGTGAAGTGAAGTAGAAATTAGAAAATAAATGATAAACTTAGTTTAGTTTAGAAGAGTTACACACTGGCAAACAGCGGGCAGAGCAGCAGTGGCAACAGCCGGCGCTTGCAAGTCAGAACGTTCAGGAGAAGCCATCGCCGTCCCCACATAAGCAGAAGCTGTTCATTCAGCCATCAGGGCAGCGTCCTAATGGCTCACGTGTTTCTCAATTGTCACATGTGATTAAAGGCCCTCGCCTACATTCCAAGAGCCAATGACAGATGTTAAGATGATTCATCGAAAAGCTTTTCAACGTGACAGAAGAGGCAATGACCGTGAAGTCGGTCACCTCCAGTCAAGTGAAGTAAATAAATATACGCGAGATGCAGTGGGCCCCTCAGTAGTTTCCAGTTCAGTATCCGTTCGCGTTCAGTTACAGTACAGTTCAGCTGGTGCTGAGGACCGTCATGCAGGAAGAGACTACATCGTACACAGAAGCACAAAGTCTGCTGCGGTAATGGAATAGCAAGCAGCAGCCTCGCCGCCAGAAGACAGAAGTTAGAATATATTACAAGACTGATTTTTCCGTACTCGGGTGACTCATGAGGATGGGAAGGAGATGGCCTCACATCGGCAATCATCTGTGAGCTGGTGATGAAGATCTGACACCGAAGACTGGCAAGCAGGAGTCCTTTGTTCGAGTCCATGACACTGGCTTTCCCCCGCAGCGCCACTCCGCTGGCCAACGCACAACACTGACACACGCAGCCGCATAGTGAAGAGAAACAGTGGGACGCCACATCCAAGGTATCACCATCCGATTCACGACTTCGTCCTCAACAATTAAACGGGTCACCTCATGATGTGCGTCTCCAGTCAACTGGGTGAAACAGTGACATGAGATACACACCACCAGGCATAATCAGACGCCGCCGCTCACGCATTGAAGGCTTCGCAAACGACACAGCTGCCACTCTCCCAGCCAGAACAATCCAGTAAGGAAATCATTGTACAAATCTTTCAATAAAAGTTATCTTATGTAAAAATGCTGTTTCACTCTACCTCATACTTGAGCCAAGGAAGAACCCACACTGGCCACGTGTTGTTAAGAGAGAAAAAGTAATTTATTTAGTGTATTGCACCCCGACATAATGCTTCAGAATCAAATGCTCTTTGCGGTAATGCTCATCCTGACAATTGACTAGCATCAAAAGAGGTTCCCCAGTTACATTTGGTGTCAGAGGAAGAATCCTTGGCTCAGTATTAGGTGTGAATGACAGTCACTAAAGGTCCACAGTTAGTATTGTTTAATGTGTGAAGAGACAGAGATTTGCATAGAAGTCGTAATATTTTCTTTATTTAGAAGTGTATTTTCTCTCAGAATTTTAATAGTTTGTCGAAAATATTTAAACGTTTTTTTAATTTAGTGTAGTAAGATTATGTAACTAATAGACTGTAAAGTGTTTACACGAAATCGTACAAAGCCAGAGGCAGCACCACAAGTGGTTTGTACTGAGGAAGCTATTCAGAGCTTAGTTAATCAAATAGCACAGCTTAAAAATGATAATAATGCATCATTTAGACAATTGTGTGAGGTTAGGCAATCCGGTTCAATCCCTCCCACCCTAGATTCCTCAGCAGCAGCCTTGGTAACTCCTTTTTCAGGTAAACCTGGTGCACACATAACAGCCTTTTTTTATGATTTAGTAGCAGCTGCATCATGGTCAGATGAAACAGCTCTTACAAATGCCAAATCAATTAAGATTGATAGGAGTGGCTATAGCTCACGTATTATACCATGAAGAATTACGAAATGCTCCAATATTTGAGAAATTGAAGAAAGGATTACTTAAACGTTTTCTAAAACAGAACAGCTGTAGATTTTATAGGGAAAATTTAAACACTATCACTCAGAGTCAAAACGAGTGGTTAGAAAGCATTGTAGAAATGATTAGAAAAGTTAATATTAACACCTATCAGTTGGCAACTAGTGATGAAGCAAATAAGTTATTTTACAAGAGGCAGAAGATAGAGCTCTGGATACATTTTTAAGTGGGTTACCTCCTGAAACGTCCCGCCCTGTCAGGGCAGAGTTTCCTAAAGATATAGCGGAAGCTGTATCTGTGACGACGGCTTTCGAAGAAATAGACATAGCCACCAGATGGAAGAAGAAGCGAAATGTATTTTCAGCAGGAGTACAATGTTTTAGGTGCAAGGACATGTAGCAAAAAACTCCAGACAACCTCAATGCACTAATTGTCAAAGAATAGGTCACACATTCAAGGAATGTAGGTCTTAGAAAATTTTTGGAAAAAGAAATCAGTTAAACTCAATCGGGAATGTCAGAGACGCCGCCAGGCATTCCCAATAAAATTTCATGCCATTAAGGCGAATGTGAAGGTGGAATGCTGGTTATCTGCTACCATACAGGTTAAAGAGGAAAGGATGCTGGTGGATACAGGCGCAAACGTATCAATAGTGAGTAATTAATGCATTGGTGGAAATAAATATGACCCTCCAAGGTATAGATTGAGTGGGGTAGGGGGAGGTACAGTGAAGTCATTAGGATGTGCATCATTGAATTTCTATATTCACGGTGTACAATTTCCAGAAGATGTAGAAGTTGTAACAAAGGTAACGGAAGGGTACGACCCGATCCTAGGGCTGGATTTCCTGAATAAACATCACTCTAAAATCGACCTCAGACAGCAAACTGTAGAACTTAGCGGAATAGTGTTTCAGCTAGGTGGCACCGCTGCAAAGGGCCCGCTGCCGCAAGATTTCCCCAACCAGAAGGTGAAATCAGCTACACTGCGTGCAACATCCTTGAAGGTTGATTTGCGGTATAAGATACCATTTGGCTCAGTAAAACTTTTCTGGATGTCCCTTGACCCCGAGGTACCTACAGATACAATGTGTCTAATAGAGCCACTAGAGGAAAATGAGGAATTAGATTTATCGTATTTTTTTGTATGTGGAACTGTTGTAAGGGTTTAAGACGTTGAGAGAGGAAGAGAAATACTGGTACATATTGACAATTTCGGAGTGGAGGATAAAGAGTTTCATAAGGGAATATTAGTAGCTACAGTCAGTACTTTTGAAGAAGAGGATTTCATTTGGTTATATATTACTGATCGTCAGAAACCAGACGCCTATCAAAACCGCACTACGCCAGAAGTTTGAGCATTTCAAAGGAAATGATAGAGACACGATAGAAGCAGTTTTAGTTGAGTTCAAAGATAACTTAATTCAGAAGGTCCACTGCCAGCAACAGAAATCACACAGCATAGGATCCCAACTGGAAATAGCCCCCCAGTTTGTAGGAAGCCTTATAGAGTTCCACATCACTTACAGCCAGTACTGGATGAATTTTTCGAACAGCATCTAAAAGATATAATTATAGAATATTCTGATTCGCCTTACAATTCAAATATTGTAATTATTCCAAAGAAGTCTCCCAACGGTATGAAACAATATAGATTTTGTTGTGACTACAGACACCTTAACAAACAAACTGTAGTCACCTTAACAAACAAACTATCTCATTTGTTTATCCTCTTCCAAACAGAACAGATATCATTGACAGTTTGGGTAACAGTAAATACTTTTCAACAATCGATTTATGTAGCGGATATCATCAATTGGAAGTTGCACCTGAAGATAGGCATAAAACAGCATTTTCTACCCCTGGAGGACACTGACAATATAAAAGAATGCCTTTCGGTTTGAAAAACGCACCAGCAACTTTTCAAAGACTACTCGATGGAGTATTGCGAGGACTCAAAACTCAGCAATGTTTTGTATATCTAGACGATATTATTGTATTCTCCAAAGACATTAATCAACATGCTGTGCGTCTGCGTAACGATTTTCAGAGACTTATAAAAACTAAATTAACATTAAATTTGGAAAAATGTAGTTTTGCATTGACAGAGGTTACATACCTAGTGCATGTCATTAGTGAAAAAGGAATTAAAACAGATCCTCAATTAATTTCGGCAGTTAAGGACTTCCCAACGCCACAACACATTAAGGAAGTACAAAGTTTCATTGGTCTCGCATCGTATTACCAAAAATATGTTCAAAATTTTGCTGAAATGGCCCAACCCTTAACCCAGTTATTGAAAACGGGTGCAAACTTTCATTGGTCTTAAGCTTGTGAATCAGCATTTCAAGCCCTTAAAGATAAGTTAACACACAGTCCAGTATTAGTCTACCCAGATAATAATAAAGAATTTATTTTATCCTGTGACGCAAGTGGTCATTCAGTAGGAGTTGCTTTGAGTCAGAATATTAATGGCGCGGAACACCACATAGCCTACACTTTGAACAACTAACAACGGCAGGAAGAAATTATTCCACAATGGAGAAAGAATTGTTAGGTGTTATTTATGGCATTAAATACTTTAAATTCTACTTGTGTGGTAGGAAATTCAAGGTTATTACAGACCACGCAGCTTTAAAATGGTTGCTTGGATTAAGGGAGCCATCTAGTCGTCTCACCCATTGGGCCCTATGTCTTTCCGAAATGGATTTCGAAGTTATCCATAAACCAGGCAAAAACCACATGAATACAGATTGCCTAAGTCGGTAAATAGCACTTTTGGAAGCAACAAGCTGAGATACTGATGACTGGAGAAAGGCACAAGATGAGGATACAGAATGCAAAAAATACACAACTCAAAAACAATTTTGCTTTGAAGTTGGTGTATTATGCTGTAAAACAAAACTTGGACCGCGAATTGTTGTCCCCAGCACCTTAGACAAGAAATAATGGCAGAGGCCCACAATCATATCCTTGCAAGACATGGTGGACAGACAACCGAAAGGAGCGTAGCAGAGCGATTTTGGTGACAAACCAGAAAGCAGGATGTTACGCAGTATATTCGTAATAGCAATGCGTACGCACAACGAGCTGAACTTTGTCATTTAAAAATATCCTTACAGAGGCTCCCTGAGCCTTCACGCCCATTTCAAATCTGTGGATTAGATATTTACGGACCATTCCATGAAACACCTACTGGTAATAAGTATGTTCTTACGATTATAGATAAGTAAATACAATTGCCCAAGCTTTAGTTAACAATTGGATACTTAAATTTGGCATACCTAAAGCTATTATCACATATCAGGGATCTAATTTTATGTCTGAATTAATGAAACAGCTATGCCACTTACTAAAAATACATAAGTTATGCACAACTCTGTTACACCCTCAGTGCCATGGACCCACAGAAAGAGTTCATCGGACAATTGCCAAGATGCTTCGTTATTATATTAACGAACAACTTCTAATTGGGATACGTATTTACCAATAATCGTGTCGGTATACAATGCAAAAATGCATGATGCAAGTGGCATGTCACCTTATGAAGTGGTCAATGGGAGAAAAATGCTGTCCCCTTTTGATGTAATCAGGCAGAAAAACGGAAAAGTCGGAGAAAAAGTAAAATGCCGAATGATATATGGAAAAAGGTTCAAAATTTCAATACAAAGGCTTTGGAACGACAGGAAAGATTATGTAATGCATAAGATAAACATCCAAGTTACAAAATCGGTCAGTGGGTGATGCTGTCAACCCCATACATTGCGAAAGGAATACAAAGAAAGTAGTAACAAACTACAGAGGTCCTTATGAAATTATGAATTGAGATCACATCACCAGTCAACGTTAAACTGCAACTGCCAGCCCGAACTACTATTGTCCATGCAAGTCATTTAAAACCTTTTAAGGGCAGTCCACATGTAATTAATTCAACAATAGTGTCTGCTTTTCCGAAGGGTGGAGGAAGTTCCCGAAAAGGAAAAAGGGTGGCCACGCCAGCACAACATACAGACATGGCACAATACAATCTTCGACCAATGGTGCGAATATCCAAATTGAATCATAGTAGACTTGGGATAGTATACAAATGTAAATAATTAGTAAATGAGAATATAGAAACATGTAGATCTTGTAGTTAACAATGTATTCCTTCTTTTCTTTCATTTTATTTTTACTAGGTTGGTGGGTCCATAACAATGTTGGTATCTTTTTTCAGGTAACGCCTCTAGCATAATGGACAACTACATTGTGACTGTAATGCTTATCATAATTTCATTATTGACTAATATGAACAATGTACTACAGATCAACCAGTTGATGAATGGTGTAATTTTTGTAAAACAGGGTACTGTAATTCTGACGAATCACATGTGGACTATTTCATTAGAGTATAATTTATGGGTCTTACCTAATGAACTTGGGAACCTTGAACTAGAATTTGATACACTGCATGAAACGGCAAGTTCACCAGAGATATATGAGGAAATAGTCAGTGAATTTAAAACATTACACTACTCATACGAACAGTTGAGAGGACAGTTGCGTCAGTTAGAAGATATACTTCCGCAGACCGTTACATGAGCTAAACGTAGATGGGTGGATGCAGGAGGTAAACTACTAAAGACCATTTTCGGTACAGCGGATAATGAAGATATTAATCAGTTAAATAATTCATTACAGAACATGGAGAGTACTGCGGAATTAAATAAAGGCACTATAGAATGGCACACAACAAGATTAAACGGATTGGAGCAAACAGTTACTACTAATACCAAGGTCACCGGGAACCTCACCCAAGAATTAAACGATTATTTTCTAGCTACTACTGCTATACTGAATGAAGAGTTAAAAGACATACAAATAAGGCTCAATATTGTGGATAAGAAACTTGCAGTAGGAAGACCATTTCAGCTACTCATTGATCAAGTGATAGATGCGGAACATTTGTCACCCATGTTACTATCGCCGGTTACATTTATCTTATTATTAGTTAAAATTGAAAAACAATTGCCAGAATCAGTAAAGTTAATACTTCCAGCAGATAACCAACATTTACCCCAGTATTACCACCTAGCAACAGTACTAGTGGGCACAGATAATGTAAGAATACGATTCCCTGTCACAGATAAAATGGGTAGATATGACTGTTACTGAGTACTCTCATTTCCAATAAAATGGGGCAAACTAAATAAATTTGAACAGTTCCAAACATACCAAGTATTTTTAATCTCCCAAACAACCAATACCAGCATGGTAGTGAAAACTTTGGAATTAAATAGTGGCCTATCCAAACAAGTTATTATATGTCCATCTCACGCAATTGAGTTACATACCAACAGTTGTGAATCTCAATTATTTTTCGAACAATCTGACGCCACCAATGCCTGTGCGATATATTCTAAATCATGTTTTTTCGAGCAAGTAGAAAATCACTCATTATATGCAGTCAGTAAACCAACTGATATTTTGGCGCAATGTTATGAGAACGGTGTAGCTACAACATTACAACATTTTGAACTTCATGGAAGTGAACTAATAATTAACAACGGCACGTTTTGTTCCATCTCAGGAGTGAATTTTCATTTACCCGCAACAATCACTGGTACAACTAATGTTAATTCGTCCTTCCCTCAAATTTATTGGCCAGAAAACGCCATGCAAGCATTTCCTACACAAACCCTGTCATACCTCAATGATCCCTATGGCAGTTCCCTTCTGAAGTCATTAGATATGTTCATAAACTCACAGCAAGGCAAAATTGATGCCAATGATATGGCGCAACTTGTCTTAAAGTTAAAAAGTGAACACAAAACTAAAATTGTAATGCTAGGAACGGTTATATCTGGAACTTTGAGTTGGTGTTTTGTTTTATTTAAGACGAAAAAATAAGCTAAATAATAACATACCACTTCATCAAATCCCTGTTAACTGGATACCACACTCTTAACTGTTGTACTTTGGTGGTTACTTTTGACAATTAGTGTATTAATTTTGTTTATTGTACTTCAGTCTTTATTAAACAGTCTCATGTTACAATAAACAATACTGTAGAATAGATATTCTTGCATTAATATGGGGTGCATTAAATAGGTGTTGCTATGTAACTTTCTAAGTGAAAAATCAATTTTTGTTTATTCATTGTCATCAAGATTTGTTACAATTATTATAACGATTTACGAGTGAACTATGTGATTTATGAGCATACAGTGCTTTAGAAAAGTAATAAAGTATTTTCAACATACTTATGTGAAGTCTGTGTAATTGACTAAGTCGAGAGTTTTCGTTGCTTGTGTTAGTGCTTTTGCCATGTGAAGAGTGGAGGAATGTTGAGCGGGTAATTCGAGGGCCAATTTATCCAAATAGTGGAGAATTGTTGAGTGGTACTTAAGGTAGGTAAATAAATTAGTGATATCAATATGAAGTGAAGTAGAAATTAGAAAATAAATGAAAAACTTAGTTTGGTTTAAAAGAGTTACACACTGGCAAACAGCGGGCAGAGCAGCAGTGGTAATGGCCAGCTCTTGCAAGTCAGCATGTTCAGGAGAAGCCATCGCCCTCCCCACATAAGTGGAAGCTGTCGATTCAGCCGTCAGGGCATCGCCACATCGGCTCAGGTGTTTCTCAATTGTCACATGGGATCAAAGGCCCTCACCTACATACCAAGAGCCAATGACCGACATTACGATGATTCTTCGAGAAGCTTTTCAACATCGCAGAAGAGGCAATGACTGTGAAGTCGTTCACCTCCAGTCACCTGAAGTAAATAAATACGCGAGATGCAGTGGGCCCGCCGGCCGCGGTGGTCTAGCGGTTCTGGCGCTGCAGTCCGGAACCGCGGGACTGCTACGGTCGCAGGTTCGAATCCTGCCTCGGGCATGGATGTGTGTGAAGTCCTTAGGTTAGTTAGGTTTAAGTAGTTCTAAGTTCTAGGGGACTTATGACCTAAGATGTTGAGTCCCATAGTGCTCAGAGCCATTTGAACATTTTTTTGCAGTGGGCCCAACTGTAGTTTTCAGTTCAGTTTCCATTCAAGTTCACTTCCAGTACAGTTCAGCCAGTGCTGAAGACCGTCATGCAGTAATGGAATAGCAAGCAGCAGCCTCGCCGCCAGAAGACAGAAGTTAGAAGGTATTCGAAGACTGATTTTTACGTACCCAGGTGACTCGTGAGGATGGGAAGGAGACGGTCTCACATCTGCAGTCACCTGTGAGCTGGTGATGAGGATCTGACAGCTGAAGACTGGCAAGTGGGAGTCCTTTGTTCGAGTCCAGGACACTGGCCTTCCCCCGCCGCGCAACTCCGCTGGCCGACGCACAACACTGACACAGCCGGTCGCATAGCGAAGAGAAACACTGGGACGCCACATCCAAGGTATCACCATCCGATTCACGACTTCATTCTCAATAATTAAACAGGCCACCTCACGATGTGTGTCTCCAGTCAACTGGGCGAAATAGCGACATGAGAAACACACCGCCAGGCATAATCAGACGCCACCGCTAACGCAGCAGAACGCTTCGCAAACGACACAGCTGCCACTCCCCCAGCCAGAACAGTCCAGTAAGGAAATCATTGTAGAAATCCTTCAATAAAAGTTATCTTATGTAAAAATGCTGTAGCATTCTACCTCATACCTGAGCCAAGGAAGAACCCACCCTGCCCACATTTTGTTAAGAGAGAAAAAGTAATTTATTTAGTGTATTTCACCCTGACATAATGCTTTAGAACCAAATGCCCTTTGCAGTAATGTTCATTCTGACATTTGACTGCCGGCCGAACCGCAAGACCGCTACGGTCGCAGGTTCGAATCCTGCCTCGGGCATGGATGTTTGTGATGTCCTTAGGTTAGTTAGGTTTAACTAGTTCTAAGTTCTAGGGGACTAATGACCTCAGCAGTTGAGTCCCATAGTGCTCAGAGCCATTTGAACCATTTTTGACAATTGACTAGCTTCAAAAGAGGTTACCCAATTACAATACGATTCCGTGTATTTGTGGGGAGGTATACATCATACTACGTTAAAAACGGTCAAGAAACGATTATAATAGTAGAAGAGTAACTGTAGAAGGAGAGAGCTCGACAGATCAGCTGTTGCCAAACACACTTCACAGCCAGGAGACCACTAAATTCATTTCGATAGGACTCAAGTACTGACAGCCACAGGTAGAGCCCATGGAAGGAATTACAGCGACACCATAGAGACTGCTAAACACTCAAGGAGTTTTAATAAGAAGCTGGAGGGCATGAAACTGAATGACACCTGGATCTCAGTTATCTACCACGTGGAGACAGTAACAGCAGACGACGGCAAGAGACAACGGTCAATTGCACTCGTGGTTTCGAAGCATGTGACGTACCCCACTGAGCGGGAGCGCATGTAAACAGAGTTTTGCTGTAGTCAGTAGCGAGCCAGGGAACTCAAAGAAGCCACGATGGCCCTTAAAAATGTCCTCCGAAAATGGGGAAGAAACGTTGGGTTTTAATGTAAATACAACTGATCCCGGCATAACAGCCCCAAATATTTTATGAATTGTGTATTGTTACATAGCAGAGACCACACAGGTGTCTGTTTTAACGTATATTTTATGTACACTCTTTAGAGCAGGAAGTACATATGAAATTGTATATAGGACATACAGTATGTACGTTATGAGTATTACAGAATGCGTAATTGAAGAACGGAATCAAAGTTTGGCATTCCCTTGAAGTAAACTGGACATGGATTGTTACTGATGGAGAATGTACTCAGGCAACAAGCAATCCGACACCCAAACTGATTATCGTTGTTTAATACATAATTGAATTTGGCGTATCACCTGATGCTAATGACTCTCGCCGGCCGCTGTGGCCGAGCGGTTCTAGGCGCTTCAGTCCGGAACCGCACTGCTGCTACGGTCGCAGGTTCAAATCATGCCTCAGGCATGGATGTGTTTCACGTCCTTAGGTTAGTTTGGTTTAAGTAGTTCTAAGTCTAGGGGACTGATAACCTCAGATGTTAAGTCCCATATTGCTCAGAGCCATTTGAACCATTTGAACTGACTCTCGGTGATGTTCTTTTGCTGGTTCTTATTAGGTCTCCTGCAAATAAAAGCTTTTAACTGCTCGTAAAATTTGGAACACGTTGCAAATTAAGCTGCATCACAGAAAGTAATGCACAAACTTATTTTGAACAGACGACCGTAGAAAGACTAATTACGAAAATTTCGGTCTCTATTATCATTACATGTATAAGAGAGAAGTGCACAAACCAACGCATTCAGTTTCGCGTAACAGTCTATGCAACGCACGAAATACCGCCGGCCTCTGGGCTACGCGGGTACGCACTGGCGCTCTATGCACCTTTGGAGGTCTCCAGGGAGCCACAAGGGCAGAGGTCACGTGATCAACCGTAACGAGGAGCGGCCCGACCGCTCGTAATTCAATACGTGGTCCGCACGCGGCAGGCGCTCTATCTGCTCTCTCTCTCTCTCTGAATACTGAGCGGCGACCAACTTCAGACGAGGGACGGCAGAATACTCACGTGACTGCGACAGAGTCGTTGTTAGCCGCACGCAACTTGCCTAATGACGTCCTCTTCGAGTGAGTTCCACCCACACGTAATCGTTGAGCAAACACATGATGTAACTCAAAGCGATATAGAACTACTCATCTGTCACAGAACTTGCGTATTTGTTACTTATTTGATAGACATTTTTTGTGTTCGCGTTTATGTTTTAGTGTTTCATAAACTGCATAGTAATGATCACGAGTGTGGGAGTACTTCGAACACTCGTTAGCTATTGCGTCGTCTCTTTGGACAAGACTAATGTCTAGGTATGGAGAACAGTGTTTTCCAAGGAAAACTAGGGACGAATTTGTATGCATCACGTCACCTACGAAAAAGCACGTGACAATTTCATCGTGATGTTACAGTTTCTGAGGCAATATCGTTACCCATTCATCACCCACTTGATGATATGGGCCTTGCACACCTTTTCGTTTCGTCATCCCATAGATGTCTCATTACAAATACCAATCACAGAGAAATCTTCTTCCATCCGTTATTCATTTCGCTGAACTCACAGCGCATTTCCATTTCAGTTTCGTGAAAGTGGCAGTCACATCCTCAACACTTCTGTCTTATCAATTAGCTGGGCAGTCCTTGCCTTGGCTTGTAACTTTCAAGTTCTACTCCAGTAAGTACAGAAAGTGCGCCACTCACCACTTGTCTCCGTACACCCTAAGTTTCAGTTTACTTAATGATACAAATACGTTTCCTATCTAAAATCCCTACAGTATCGGCTTACTCAGTTTAGACTGAAGTGGAACTAGTGTAGTTAATCTTCAAATTTTACGTCAGTTCATTTTCTCCATAAACTCCTAAATGTCTTCTGCATTCGAAAGAATCAAAACTGTGTCTCTCCAAAACAAATGTGGTTCCGATGAGACCGTTTATACAGTTTTCCACGTTCACACCGCAATATAAGAAACGTAAGTTGATTAATTTCTCAGTCGAAATTGTTAAACACATTCCCAAACTGGACGTGATGTCAATCGACATAAATCCCCATGTGTTTTTGATCTACATCTACAGCAGCAATAGTTTAGGGCCTGGAAGACAATTCAGCCGATCACCTTCACATTATTTCTCCACTGTTGCCCTCCTGAACAGCACACGGATTAAACGAACCCTTGAAACCACCCGTCAGAGCTCTGATTTCTCTTATTTTATCTCGATTATCATTTTTCGCTATGTAAGAAGACATAAAATAAATTGTTTTCTTTTATGGGGAGGAATTTTGTGATTTCAATTTTCTGAGAAATTCTCGCCACACATAAAACGCTTTTGTTTTAATGATTACACCAACGCGCGTATCATATCCAAGACACTTTCTCTCGTAAAACGGGAACACGGAACGAGCTTCTCTTCTTTGAACTTTTTGGGTGTTCTCCGAAAGTATCTTGTAAGGATCCCATACGGCTCAACAGTACTCTGCTAGAGCAGTCCCCTTAGAAGACGTGTTGCACCTTTCAAGTGTTCTGCCAATAAAACGTAGTTTACGCTTAGCTTCCCGCACAACATTATCTATGTGGTAGTTACAACTTCCGTTATTTGTTGTTGTATTTCCTGATTATATAGCTGAATGGAAAGCGTTTAGATATGTGTGATTTATCGTACAATCGAAATTTAAGGGATTACTTTCATCTTGATGACCTCACAGTTTTCATTATTTAGACTCAACTTTCACACCTAGCATCATGCAGATATATTGTTTAAACTATTTTGCTACTGGGTTGGGTTTTATAATGATATTTCTAGACGGTAAACCGCTACGTGATCTGGAAAAATTGCAACAGGGCTCCTCAGATTGTCTGCTAAATTGTCTATAATGATTAAGAACAGCAGATGGTCGATTACACTTCCATAATAACTGTGACCTTCCTGACAGGAAATTCATCAATACGGTGACACAATTGAGACGATAGTCCACACGGACGCAGTTAGATTAATAGCCACTTGTGAGGAACGGTCCCAAAGGATTTCTGGAAATGTATAAAAATGAAATAAATTTGAGATCACGTGTCGACAACACTCTTTAATTCGTGTGGAACAATGACTAGTCGTGTTTCATAGGAACAAAATTTTCAGAATCCTTCCAGACTATGAGTCTATAGATGTTTTTTTATTTTATTTTATATATATACATATATTATTATTATTATTATTATTATTATTATTATTATACAAATTTGGCCGTTAAAGACCGTGAAAACAGTTATTTCTTGCGCTTCTGGGAAGTCTTCTTTCTCTCAGTCCACACTTCTTTCATTCTTGCGCTGAAGGCGGCTTTTCTCTCTTCGGACCATTTAGTTCCACAAGTCTTCTTAATTTTCACACTGAAACCCGTGAATGAATTCAGTTTTTTTCTAAAAAGGTTTGTGTTAAATATTGTTTCCTGATCTATGTCCATTTCTTTTAGATCTCTTTCTGTGTTGATAAACCATAAATTTTTATTTTTTAGATTTGCGATGTACGAAAATATTTGTTTTGTAAGCCTATTCGGGTTCATCCTCATGATGTGAGCATAAAAGGAGCATCTTCTTTTTCTAATTTCGTCTGCAATTTTGCTGCACTTCGTATACACTTCTTTGTTGCTGTTTAGTCTGTATACAGGCTTGCCTTGATCATCTGTTATTTTCCTGTGTCCAAGAATTGTCCTCACAATTCTTCTTTCACGATTTTCTATCTGTTCTGCGTATGTAAAATTTGCCAGTGTTTCTGATGCATATAGTATCTGCGGTCTAATGACAGTCTGGTAGTGTCTGAGTTTAATGTTTTTGGATATACATTTTTTTGAATACATTTGTCTGCAGTAGTGAGTTGCTGTCTCTAGTTTTTGTATTCTAGCCCTGCAGGCTGGATGACCTTTTGCCACAGGCTGAATTAGTTCACCAAGACATTTAAAATGTTTAGATACCTGTATTTTCCCATATTTCGTAGTTATTTTCTTTGGTGGATTTTTAATATTTGTAATGATTTCTGTCTTTTCAAATGAAATTTGCAAGCCTGCTTTTTCAGCAGTTTCTTTAAGTAATTCTATTTGTTTTATTGTGTCTTTTTGTGTGTAAGCTAAACAGGCGAGATCGTCAGCGAAGGCAAAACAGTTGGTTTCAATGGCTTTGTAGCACTTCCCTCCAATTTGGACTTTCTCAACTCCATGTTTTTGCGTGAGTTTTCTCCATTCTGCTATGACTTTATCAAGAACACAGTTGAAGAGTACCGGGGACAGCGCATCTCCTTGTCTGACGCCGGTTTTGACCTCGAAATGCCGTGAAATTTCTCCTTGGAATTTTACTTTTGATGTTGTATTTGTTAATGTTTCTTTGATTATGGTGATTGTTGTTTCATCTATTTCATATTCTCGAAGTGTTTTGATGAGTGTGTCCCTATCGATTGAGTCATAAGCTTTTTTGAAATCAATGAATGCTATGAAATATTTCTTGCTCCTAGTAGATAAATAGTTCATTGTTGTTTTGAGGTTAAAAATTTGTTCGGCACAGGATCTTCCTGGTCTGTAGCCAGCTTGATATTCTCCAAGTTTTCCCTCTATAATTAGTGATACATGATTGAGCAGGGCTTTTGATAGAATTTTGTATGGGACTGGGAGAAGCGATATTCCACGATAGTTGTTAACATCCCTTTTGTCACCTTTTTTAAACAAAGGGTGAATTAGGGCAGTTTTCCAGTGACTTGGGATTTTCTTGGTTTCCCATACTTGTTCCAGTTCTTTGTGTAGTGCTTCTACTGATGTTTCTCCCCCAAGCTTGAGCATTTCTGCTGTAATTGTGTCTTCTCCACATGCTTTCCTGTTTTTGAGATTTTTGATTATGTTTGTGATTTCCTCTCGTGTCGGAGGTGTTGAATGTGTTGGTAATATTTCTAGTTGCGTAAAACTGAGAGTCTGGATGGGTGTTTGGCAGTTTAGGAGTGTCTCAAAATATTCATCCAGGATTTCACAGTTTTCAGTATTGTTGGTGGCGAGAGTCTTATTATTTCTCATAAGGTTTAGGCAAGGGGACTGGTATCCTCGGAGTTTCTGGTTGAATGTTTTGTACCAAGCTGCCGTGTTGCATTTCTTGAAATTCTCTTCGATTGAGTCCAGTTGTTGTTTTTCATATTGTCTCTTGGTGTTGCGAATAGTTTTCGAGGCATTCTTTCTGGCTTGCTTAAATTCATCAAAGTTGTTTTCAGTTTTATGTGAGTTCCACTTTTTCCAGGCTTTAAGTCTTTCATGCAGAACTTCATTACAGTTGCTGTCCCATCATGGGTGTCTCGGTTTGCTCTTTTTTGGAAAGGTTGTTTCTGTTGCCTCAATCAAGTTGTTCTGAAATTCTTGGAGGTTTTGTGAAGGGGAGAATGTCTTTAGTTTTTTCTGAAAATCCTTGAGGTTAGAGTTGGGCTTAAGGTTGTAATTTCTCAGGGTTGTAAGATAAAATTTATTTTATTTCTGTTTTTATATTCACGGTTTCTGCTTTTCTGTTTGTTTTGTGGGATCAGTTTAGTTTTTATTTTCGTGAGATAGTGGTCGGAGTCGAGGTTTAGAGATTTTCGGACACGTGTGTTCAATATTTCTTTTTCACATTTGCACGAGATGGCAACGTGATCTATTTGAAATTCTCCGATACTCTTTATCGGAGATACCCAGGTTTTTTGTTTTCTGGGAAGATGTTTAAAACGAGTTGACATTAGCTTGAGTTTAAACTGCTTACAGAGCATAATTAACCTTTCTCCATTTTTGTTGGTTCGTTTGTGTGCGGGAAAGTTGCCGACAATATCGCGGAATTTCTTTTCTTTTCCAATCTGAGCGTTAAAATCTCCTAGAAGTATTTTTGCATTGTTTTCTGGGATTTCTGATATATGACCCTTAAGGTTTTCCCAGAATTAATCTGTTTCTTCCCTATTTTTAGCATTATTTTTGTCATTTGTGGGAGCGTGAACATTGATTAATGTGAATTTTTTATTCGCACATCGAAAAGTGAGGAAAGATGTTCACGATGATGTTGACCAAAAATGTTCGACAGAGTTCAGAATTTTTGTGTTTACAGCAAAAGCTGTGCCAAGCTGAGGGCATTTCTTCATTACAATTTTTCCAGGTTTTCCTTTAAATATTCTGAATTTGTTTGATTCAAATGTGTTTTCATCAGTGAAGCGAGTTTCTTGTAGCGCCACAATTTGTATATCTTCCGTGTGTAACTGGTCTGTAAGGTGCTTAAGTTTTCCCACTTTGAGAAGGGAGTTTATGTTGAGAGTTGCTATGCTGAAGATTTTTCTGGGTTTAATCTTGTTGGATTTCCATGGTGTTGCAGACTCCCCAGAATCCATGGGTCTGCTTGCGTCGTTGCCGACGGTGGATTGGCCACCTGGGGTAGTTTCGTTATTGAAAGACATTTCCATCACGCGTTAAGATTGTAACTGTTGAAATTCTTCAAAGTTGGGGAGATTACTTGCGTAACCTACCAGGAATACGACTAACGTTGTTAGCGTTAGAAGGTTTTCTTGAAACAGCCGCCTCTAACATGAGGAACAGACGCTGCCCACAAGCCGCCCAATCTGGGTACAGACGCTTGCAGTTATAGATTTTTGGTTCCTCCGCTCTCTCAGCCGTTGGGAGTTGAAAATTCCTCATCCGCCTATGAGACCGTTGACCGGTTTTCACCCGTAACCCTAGGCAGGGGCCCTCACAGGGTGCTACCATCCGGAGCCAGATGGACCAAGGTTTTCTTAGTGATATGGGTCTGTAATTCAGTGGAGTATTCCTACTTCCCTTCTTGATCACTGGAATGAGCGATCGTTTGTGGAGTGATTTTAGGGCATCTCGGACGTGTGCGGCGCGTCTATTGTTGTGCGTATTCTGACGCTTACAGTGTCATCTATTGGTAAAATTTTCGTTTCGGTTTTTCTTTTTCTTCCCCCAAGATGTTTCCCCAATTCAGTAGTATGCTATTCAAATTGGACGTCATTCTGCTCAGTGGTTTTATTGCGACAGTGTTATTTAATTGGAACTTATGGATACGCTGTATAATTATAGTATTCACGGGACGTTAGTGGTTCCACACGGTGTAGATGAGCTATTAGGGTTGCCTTCGCAGCAGGCGTACTCGATGAGAAGATTCCACAGTTTCGCACCTCTTACGGAGGGCGCCGCCTTTCTCACTCTATTTTGCAGCGAGGGTCGCGTGGGAGAAATCATTATCCATCCGTCTAAGTGTCTAGGGTTTGTACGGTCCGAAGACATTGAACGAAGTGGAGAGTCAACAGCGAAGTCAGCGAGTCTACTTCTGGGGCCAACAACCCATCACCTTGTATGAAGACCCCTCGTCTTCGACACCCGCCTCTCTCCCACCAATTTATCGCTTAGCGAATGAACTTATGAGTTCTGGGAATTGTAAACCAACCTGATAAGAACTTTGACAGAAGCCGGCTATGGGTCAAACCTTGTACTAGTTTCGGTGTTCTTCAAAGGAGAAGTGGAAAGTACTTCGTTCAGTAATAAATTTTGTGAACTTTTGCTCAAAACCGCCACTCAATAGAAGTGTAAGCCGTTTCTATACAACTGGTAGAAGTTCTGCGTAATCTGCGTAGCAATGGTGAAACAACATTAGAAGATATATATCATGATGAAACCGCTAGAAATGGAAAGATCGTAGCATCTTTTTATGACGTGGCACGATCTACAAATCAGAAAAATTCCATGATAACGAAATAACGCAGCGACAGACTTCGAACATAGAAAGTTACAGGAATGGTAATCATATCTTCTTTCAGTCACGCTAAAGGCAGGATTGTAAGAGGAATGCATTGTACACTGTGTGATTAAAAGTATCCTGACACCTGGCTGAAAATGACTTACAGTTCGTGGCGCGCTCCATCGGTAATGCTTGACTTCAGTATGGTGTTCGCCCATCCTTAGCCTTCATGACAGCCTCCACTCTCGGAGTCATACGTTCAATCAGGTACTGTAAGATTACTCGGGGAATGGCAGACCATTCTCTGAGGAGAGGTATCGATGTCAGTCGGTGAGTATGAAAGAAGGTCCAGTAGCACTGCTTTCCAGCAGCACTGCTTCCCCACTCGTGGGGCTTCAATCACCAAATTTTACGGCTACAGGCAGATGTAAAATCATTGGTTTATTGTACACCAGTTGACAAATAGCATCCGTAACAGAAGACTCTTACGCGTGTGAGCAAATCATACGGCAATGAGATGTGTTCGAATGCAACAGTGCTTCTCTGTGAAGGAGGGCTGAAGAATGTATGAGTCACATGAACACCTGTGATGGTATTCATATGGCTAACAAAGAACATGTAGTCATACTCATACATAAGACAGCTATCATTATTTTACTAAAATTTGACACTAATCTTTTCACCAACGGTTAGTTTAGGCAATCGCACTGAAAATTAATTTCCACTCCCCAAAACATACCATAATTTACGTACAAACCCTGCGAATCGCATATCGTTTCTCTTACTGCACAAGTAACTGTAACAACGAGTTGCAACAAGGTAAAATTACGGTCGCTAGTTCAGTTCAGCAATATTTGTTATTGGGTAAGAAAACTATAATAAATAAGACTAAAATTTTAATTACTAATCATATGTCTGAATTATTTCACGAGTAATCCTTAGAACCAAACTTGTTGTATAATATTGATTACATACATTACTGCGGGGAGTTAGTTAAGCAGTAAATCTCTCCCTCACATTAATGGTTACGAAAATACGAGTATTTTGTTTGGTTGTCCGCTAAGCAATATCCAAAGTAATCAAAGACGTTAATACACACTCGTGCTTTCTTTTCATAAATTTCCCACAAATACTAGTACACCTGGATCAAACTGCACTCTCACAATCTGCGAACAAATAAATATTATGAAAGTTATTAATCGTTTTTATTCAGTATTTATTGAATAATATTGTAGCTTTGAGATTTTGTTTAAGTTCATTATGTTACTGCATTACGCGACAAATGAAGTCTGTGGTCCTTTTCTGACTCCACTCAACCGGTAAAATGCTTTCAGTGCTACACAAATTTCTGACAATTTTAGTTAATAAAATAAGTCGGTTTTTTCTTTATATTTTTTCTGTGTAGTCTGTTCTCCACCATTCCTCTTATATGACCTGCCTAGACCTTCCTTCTCTTTTGTAGTCCTTCGACATTGTTACGGTGTTTGTATAGTTCTGTTAAGCCTTCATTTCTTCAGCTCCTCCATTCCATGTTACTTTTATCACATAGAAGTCCAAAATATTTTTAATTCTTTTCTTTCGCATAATTACAGTTTTTCTTTATCTTTGTTCCTAAATATTACTGCTTCACATCCGTATATTGTTACCGGAACAACAACCGATTACTAACTCCGTCCTATCAGGCCTCGGAAGGGCCAGCAATACCGTTCAGTCAGTAGGCGTCACTGGATGCCGATATGGAGGGGCATGTGATCAGCATATCTCTCTCCCGGTCATGTTTTCGTAACCGGAGTCGCTACTTCTCAGTGAAGTAACTCCTCAATTGGCCACTCAAGGGCTGGGTGCACCCCGCTTGCCAACAGCGCCGGACAGACCCGGATGCTCTCCCGTTAAAGCACTAGCCGAGTACGACAGCATTTAAGTACGGTTTTCCGAAGCGAACCTATATTACCATTGCAGCCAGGCAGTTGACATAATGGTCGATTCATACAAGCCAATTCTGAAGTCAGTAAGTTCTCAGTTCTTCAAAACTTTGATGCTTTCTTTTCCTTTTCAACTCAGTTGAGCAATACCAACCTCCGTCCTCAGTTATTTGGTGAATGTTTTGCAATCTCTGTCTTCCTGCACAGTTTTTACTCTATATAGCTCCCGCTAGTACCATGTAAGTTACTCTTACATTGTCTTAGCACATACACTATCAACCTGTCCCTTCTTCTTGTCAGTTTTTGTGGAGAACTTGTTCATTCCTAATCTTATCAGTCCACCTAATGTTATTCTGTAGCCCTGCATCTGAAATGCTTTGATTCTCTTCTGTTCCGGTTTTCTCACAGTCCATGTTTCACTAACATACAATGCCTGAATGTACATGAAAATTAAGTTATGCCAGGGAACCCGTTGGGAACCTTCGCACATTAATAGCTTTAAATAATGACTGTACTGGCAGGAAGTGTAGTCGTTGGGACAAGGCTAGTTGTGGGAATGAAGACAAAATATGTTTAAAAATGAACTGAAAAACGTAAAAAGAAGTCATGAACTTGGTACATCTTTGTATTTACATTTCCATGTGTCAAAAAACGTGTTTTCTTACGTCCCAGGTTCTATGACGGGGAGATAACAGTAACCCTTAGAAGGGCAACATAACATATAGATTCAACTCCACAGTCATTTCCGGTCAGTGTAAGCACGTCAGGCCGAAGTAGCAACGGATAAATCACAAGTCAAAGCGGTTCACAAAGTATATTCGTTTAGAAAAGTGAGCATGTAGGTGGGCAGAGAGTACATACTATTGTAGTGGTCACGAATATTAACTATCGTAATGCTACATACAAATTACACAGGTAATAAATACTTAGAACAAATAAATTGATATTGGTAATAAGAAAATTGTTTGAGGACGTGAAGTCCATGAATGGCTGGAGATGGTGCCCATGTAGTTGCACATAACGGTTTACAGTCAATGATCAATTGAGTTCGACCAGAGGACCAACTCTATTCCATGTAAACACAGTCCACACCATTATTCGTGATTAATTAGTTAGCTTCGTAAAATATAGGTGAGAAATTGGCCGTCCATGGAGCAATTTTGCATATGAAATTTTAAAGTCCCTTTTATGTTAAAATTTTCCGTAAATAATAAGAGTTAGCACAAAATCTGTACGCAGTGACAGAAGTCGGTTGAAAAACTTTTCTAACGATACCTCACTCATCCCAGTACGTTCAGTATATGTTCAGAGAAAGGGATATTAATTTGAGAAATAATATATATGATTGTTGAAACGATAGAGAATAAATACCGGCCCATTCATTGGAAAGAGGAGAGTACATTGCTTGGAGGCAACGTGGCCAAGCACTGCGCCGGCGTCATCGAATGGTGGGTAGTTTCAACTTCAGCGATTACAGCTCTCTCACATGGATTTTCTTCCAATTAATATTTGCCATGGGGCACTGTTTACACGTATCACATCTTTACCGTCAGCGCCAGTGACCATCCGTGACTAATATATCCCTAGAGTGTATGATCCGAGATGTGTCCACTATGATGAAAGACTGGTGGTTTCATCTGTAAAGGAAAATAATGCATCAGACACGTCTCAGAGCGAGTGGAAAGCTGATTGTAAGATTATATACTGCTTCAGACACCAGTCGAGTCCATGCCACGTCCTTCTGCGGCACTTCGGCGTGCTCGTGAGTGCCCTACACGATATTAGGCAAGTGTACCAGTTTCTTTGGCCAATAAACTGGTGGTTTGCCCTCAGCTAGCTTGGTCGTCTTGCTCCTTTTGCCTTTCCCACTCGCGTCTTTTGTCTCCTTGACACAGAGGGATGTCTCTTCAGCTTTTCCCATCCCATCGTTACAATTCTATCGACCACATACGTGACCAATAACTACGTAATATTTTCGCTGTTTACGTTGCATACTTAGAAATTGTGGTGTGCGTACTGTAAGACCTTCGGTACACACACCATCAGATTATTTGACTCGTCGCTCTAACGAAGTAGGCGATTGTCAGTAATATGTCTCGTGGTCTTATCGTGGCGTGTTTATCTTCTGCCGTTAGGTCAGACGATAGAAATGCCACTTGCACGCTTAGAGTAGCATATTGACGGCGACCACCTTTGAACAGAACTTGATGAATTTTCATACAAATTTATTAAAATAATGAAAAGCATAGACCTTACGTAACTTGATTCTGAATGCTATTTACAATTGACAATCTGAAGTTCCTTTGGTCTTGGTACATTAAACTTATTCTCACATATCTCTGATACTGGACAAAGTGTGTGTACATTTCTCTTCGTGGCTATGTACAGGAATATGATAATCTTATTAGGCGCAGGCTGATACTTGACTATAGACTGGTACAGACTAAGGCAGACTGGTACAGACTGGTGCAGACTAATGCAGATTGACTAACCGGAGGTCTGTACACTCGTTATAATACCTCGCGCGTTAATGTATCACTGCGCGAGTGTGATCCGCGAGGAGAAACGGTTCTACGTTAGCAGCAATCTCATTGGCTGCGTTACATATTAATACGCGGATCGGCGGAAGCAGAATTTGGTCCGTCTTAAGACAACGCCATCTCGTAGTGCGGAGACGGACGAGCGCTCCGCCTTCGCTGTTGTGCTTAGCGGGACGCGCTCTATTGGGGAAGTTGTGTACGGGCTGACTACGCGGAACTATGTACACAACAGAAATGATTCATGTTTCGTTCTAGGCGCTAGGTCCGGAACCGCGCAACTGCTACGGTCGCAGGTTCGAATCCTGCCTCGGGCATGGATGTGTGTGATGCCCATGGGTTAGTTAGGTTTAGGTAGTTCTAAGTTCTAGGGGACTGATGACCACAGATGTTAAGTCCCATAGTGCTCACAAGGGAACCTCCCCATCGCACCCCCCTCAGATTTAGTTATAATTTATCACAGTGGATAGGCCTTGAAAAACTGAACACAGATAAATCGAGAAAACAGGAAGAAGTAGTGTGGAACTATGAAAAAATTAGGAAAATATACAAACTGAGTAGTCCATAGGCAATATAAGCAACTTCAAGGATGACGCGAGTACAGGAGCGCCGTTGTCCCGTGGTTAGCGTGAGCAGCTGCGGAGCGGGAGGTCCTTGGTTCAAGTCCTCCCTCGAGCGAGAAGTTTACTTATTTTATTTTTGCAAAGTTGTGATCTGCCGTTCGTTCATTGACGTCTCTGTTCACTGTAATAAGTTTAGTGTCTGTGTTTTGCGACCGCACCGCAAAGCAGTGCGATTAGTAGACGAAAGGACATGCCTCTTCAATGGGAAACGAGAACATTTGATCCAGGAAATCACGTCTGATATATTCTATATGACACTGGTGACGGCATGTGCGTCACATGACAGGGATATGTTGTCGACCCACCTAACTTGCACACTTGGCGAATGGGTGAAAAGATTCTTATACCTTGCGCGATTTAGGTTTTCTTGTGTATCTGATAATCACTCCCCCCCAAAAAAATGAAAACATAAGTGTGTGTTACATAAACTGCAATAAATGAATGCCACAGTTTCAGAGTCACACAGTTTTCTCTGTGCTCTGTCAAAACATATGTTTTTAACGTTTTCAAATTTTTCCGTGTGTAGACCGTCAAATCCTGCATATCTCCAAGCAAATCTGAACATGTCCTGGAATTTTGGAGAGCGAAGTTGATTATGTGTGACTGCCTCAACACTGAATTTGTCTGAAAATAAAAACTAAAATTTGTCAGTCAAAGGAAAAGTTGAACCAGGGACCTCTCGTTCCGCAGCTGCTCACGCTAACCACGGGACCACGGCGCTCACGTACTCATACTGTCCTTGATGTTGAATATGTCGAACGTGGACTACTCACTTTGTATATTTTACTTATTTTTTCATAGTTCCATACAATTTCTTCCTGTTTTCTCGATTGATCTGTGTTCAGTTTTTCAAGGCCTATCCACAGTGCCAACTTATAACTAAATCTGAGGGGGATGCGATGGGGAGGTTCCCTTGGCAGAGCCATTTGAACCATTTTTTTCATGTTTCGTACAAAATCAGACATAAAGAGAAACAGTAGAGTGATAAAATATACAGGAATCTCAGCAAAATCATCTACACACAGCTGAAAATTTTGAATGACCTAGTGGGACAGAAAGCGCTGGTGTTACAAGGGAGCCTGTATCAGGAAGTATTTGTTCCCGAACGCATGCTGATCGAACATTCTTTCTAGTTTTCACTAATACTATATCTTCTATGAACATGAGACACCTCTTCGAAGCAGCGTATGTAATGGTATATTTAAGGAGAGCGTCACAAACAAAAATCTGACCATTTTCTTTCCAAACAAATGCTGGAAGAAGGCCGCAAGGTAACTGGGGATGTTTGGTAAATCAACATCAGGCGTCAGAAGCGCCTGGAGACGTTTCTCGCTGCCTGACGTGTCCGTTAATTTGCTACTGGATATTAGTGCGGGACCAATTAGGTATCTAATTACGGCCGCCCGGGGCTTAGCGTTTCACCGCCGCCTGCTGAGCAACTGGGCTGAGGCAGCGCTACGTCAGCGCGAGGCAGCCCAACCGTCTAATTGCTGTCAGGGCCACTGGGGCTCACCTGTTGTGACGTAACGCTGCTGTTAGACATGCCAGCGGTATTGCGAAAAGTACGTGGGCGCGCGGTTTTACTGAACTGCCACGTGCATTCTGACGCACTGGTGATCTTAATGACAGCGCAGCCTTCTATATCAACAACGCCCTATTCCAAACTGGTAGCTGATTCGTAGAACACTGACTGTACATTTCCTCGGCGAATTTCGCTGATTAATTCTTCTCACAACGGAAACTTCCCATCGCAGCCACCTCAGATTTACTGGCAAAATGGATCACTGGGGAGACTGTCAAGAACTGAACGCGGATCAAGCATGAAAACTGGAAGAGTGTGTACTGAATTGCGAAAAAAGAAGCAAAATATAAACAGTAAACGATCCAATCCTAACATATTTAAAGTCGAGCATATGACAAGAAAAACACCGTCGTGGTCGTATGGTCATAGTGTGTGACTGCGATGCGGGACGACCGTGTTCCAACCTTTCCCTCTCTCTCTATCTCTCTCTCTCTCTATCTCTCTGTCATGAAACGTATACGGAGACCTGGCTGAAAATTACTTACAAATTCGTGGCGCCCTCCATCGGTAATACTGGAATTAAATATGGTGTTGTCCCACCCTTAGCCTTGATGACAGCTTCCACTCTCGCAGGCATACGGTCAATCAGATGCTGGAAGATTTCTTCGAGAATGGTAGCCCATTCTTCACGGAGTTATGCACTGAGGAGAGGTATCGATGTCGATCTGTGAGGCCTGTCACGAAGTCGGCGTTCCAAAACATCCCAAAGGTGTTCTATAGGATTCAGGTCAGTCCTCTGAGCAGGCCAGTCCATTAAAGGGATGTAATTGTCGTGTAACCAGTCCGTCACAGGTCGTGCATTATGAAAAGGTGGTCGATCGTACTGAAAGACACAACCGCCATCCAGAAATTGCTCTCAACAGCGGGAAGCAAGAGGGTGTTTAAAACATCAATGTAGGCCTCTGCAGTGATAGTGTCACGCAGAGTAACAATGGGGGCATACACCCTCCATGAAAAACGCGATAACATCGTAACACTACCGCCTCCGAACTTAAAGGTTGGTACTACACACGATGCCAGTTGAGGTTCACCGGGCACTCGCACACCCTGAAATCGGATCGCCACATCGTGCACCATGATTCGCCATCCATACAACATTTTTCCACTGTTTAATAGTCTACTGTTTACGCTCCTTACACCAAGGGAGGCGTCGTTTGGCATTTACCGGCGTGATGTGTAGCTTCTGAGCAGCCACTCGACAAAGAAAACCAAATTTATTCCCCTCCCGCCTAACTGTCACAGTACTTGCAGTGGATACTGATGCAATTTGGAATTCCTGCGTGATGGTCTGGATAGATGTCTGTCTATTACACATTATGCTTTTGTGCTGTTTCTACACCTTTCCACATCACTATCACATCGGAAACAGAGGAACTCGGGATTTTTATCATGGGAGTGCGGAAATATCGCGTACAGACGTGTGACACAAGTGACACCCAATCACCTGCCCACGTTCGAAGCCCATGAGTTCCGAGGAGAGCCCCATCTGCCGTCTCACGATGTCTAATGACTACTGAGATTGCTCATATGGAGTATCTAGTGGTAGGTGACAGCACAATGTACCTAAAATGAAAAACGTATGTTTTTGGGGGTGTCCGGATACTTTTAATCACATTGTGTATATACTAGAAGGTATCAAATATGTTATATGATGGTAAGACAGAAATTTAGGAACCAGGGTTTAAATTTTAAGACATTTCCAGGGGCAGATGTGGACTCTGACCACAATCTATTGGTTATGAACTGTTAATTGTAAAAAACTGCAAAAAGGTGGGAATTTAAGGAGATGGGACCTGGATAAACAGACTAAACCAGAGGTTGTACTGAGTTTCAGGGAGAACGTAAGGGAACAATTGACAGGAATGGGGGAAAGAAATACAGTAGAAGAAGAATGGGTAGCTTTGAGGAATGAAGTAGTGAAGGCAGCAGAGGATCAAGTAGGTAAAAAGGCGAGTGCTAGTAGAAATCCTTGGGTAACAGAAGAAATATTGAATTTCATTGATGAAAGGAGAAAATATAAAAATGCAGTAAATGAAGAAAACAAAAAGGAATACAAACGTCGCAAAAATGGGATCGGCAGGAAGTGCAAAGTGGCTAAGCAGGGATGGCTAGAGAACAAATGTAAGGATGTAGATTCTTATCTCACTAGGGGTAAGTTTTACACTGCCTACAAGAAAATTGAAGAGACCTTTGGAGAATAGAGAACCGCTTGTATGAATATCAAGGGCTTAGATGGAAACCCAGTTCTAAGCAAAGAGGGGAGAGCAAGCAGGTAGAAGGAGTATATAGAGGGTCTATACATGGGCGATGTACTTGAGGACAATATCATGGATATGGAAGAGGATATAGATGAAGATGAAGTGGGAGATTTGATACTGCGTGAAGAGTTTGACAGGGCACTGAAAGACCTTAGTCCAAACAAAGCTACGGGAGTAGACAACATTCCATTAGAACTACTAACAGCCTTGGGAGAGCCAGTCCTGACAAAACTCTACCATCTGGTGAGTAAAACGTATGAGACAGGCGAAATACCCTCAGATTTCAAGAATCTTATAATAATTCCAATCCCAAAGAAAGCAGGTGTCGACAGATGTGAAAATTATCGAACTATCAGTTTAACAAGTCACGTCTGCAAAACACTAACGCGAATTCTTTACAGACATATGGAAAAACTGGTAGAAGCCGACATCGGGGAAGATCAGTTTCGATTCCGTAGATATATTGGAACACTTGAGGCAATACTGGCCCTACGACTTAACTTAGAACATAAAGGAAATTCACACCTACGTTTCTAGCATTTGTAGACTTATAGAAAGCTTTTGACAATGATGACTGGAATACTCAAACTCTGAAGGTTGCAGGGGTAAAATAAGGCGGGCGAAAGGCTATTTCCTATTTTTACAGAAACCAGATGGCAGTTATAAGAGTCGAGGGACATGAAAGGGAAGCAGTGGTTGATAATGGAGTGAGACAGACTTGTAGCCTCTCCCTGGTGTTATTCAATCTGCATAATGAGCAAGCAGTAAAGGAAACAAAAGAAAAATTCGAAGAAAGTATTAAAATCCATGGAGCAGAAATAATAACTTTGAGGTTTGCCGATGACATTGAAATTCTGTCAGAGACAGCAAAGGACTTTGAAGTACAGTTGAACGGAATAGACAATGTCTTCAAAGGATGATATAAGATGAACATCAACAAAAGCAAAACGAGGATAATTTGATGTAGTCGAATTAAATCGGGTGATGCTGAGGGTATTAGATCAGGAAATGAGACACTTAAAGCAGTAAAGGAGTTTTGCTATTTGGGGAGCAGAGTAACTGATGATGGTCGAAGTAGGGAGGATATAAAATTTAAACTGGCAATGGCCTGGCAAGCGTTTCTGAAGAAGAGAAATTTGTTAAAAAGCAGTAAAGGAGTTTTGCTATTTGGGGAGCGAAGTAACTGATGATGGCCGAAGTAGGGAGGATATAAAATTTAAACTGGCAATGGCCAGGAAAGCGTTTCTGAAGAAGAGAAATTTCTTAACATCGAGTATAGATTTGAGTGTCAGGAAGTCGTTTCTGAAAGTATTTGTATGGAGTGTAGCCATGTATGGAAGTGAAACATGGACGATAAATAGTTTGGACAAGAAGGGAATAGAAGCTTTTGAAATGTTGTGCTACAGAAGAATGCTGAAGATTAGATGGGTAGAGCACATAAGTAATGAGGAGGTATTGAATAGAATTGGGGAGAAGAGGTTTGTGGCACAACTTGACTAGAAGAAGGGCCCGGGTGGTAGCACATGTTCTGAGTCACCAGGGGATCACCAATTTAGCATTGGAGGGCAGCGTGGACGGTAAAAATCGTAGAGGGAGACGAAGAGATGAATGCACTAAGCTGATTCAGAAAGATGTTGGTTGTAGTAGATACTGGGAGATGAATAAGCTTGCACAGGATAGAGTAGCATGGAGAGCAGCATCAAACCAGTCTCAGGACTGAGGACTACAGCAATATATAAATTGAATAAAATGATGTAGGCATGTGTACTCACATACAGACATGTGTAAACAGGCAGAATACGACGCTGCTGTCAGCAACCCCTGTATAAGACAACAACTGTACAAGTGTCTGACGCAGTTCTTAGATCTGTTACTGCTGCAACAATAGCTGGTTATCGAGATTTAAGTCAGTCTGAACGTGGTGTTATAGTCGCCTCACAAGTGATGGGAACTGCATGCCCGAGGTAGCGATGAAATGAGTATTTTCCAGTACGACCATTTCACGCGATAAAACATTAAATCTCTGACATCGCTGCGGCCGAAGAAAGAACCTGCAAGAACAGGACTAACGAGGACTGAAAAGAATCTTTCAAAGTGACAGAAGTGCAACCCTTCCCCAAATTACTGCAGGCTTCATTCCTAGGCCATCAACAAGTGTCAGTCTGCGAACCATTCAACGAAACCTCAGCGGTATGGGCTTTCGGAGCCGAAGGCCCACTCTTGTACACTTTATGGCAACACGAGAAAAAGTTTTATGCCTCGTCGGGGTCCATCAACACCGTACATTCGACTGTTGGTGACGGGAAACATGTTGCCTGGTCTCGTTTCAAATTGTATCGAGCGTATGGAGGTGTACGGGTATGGAGATAACCTCATGAATCCATGGAACCTGCTTGTCAGCAATGGACTGTTTAAGGTGGTGGAAGCTCTGTAATGGTGTGGGGCGTATGCAGTTGGAGTCATATGGGACCCCTGATAAGCGTAGATACGACTCTAATACGTGACACGTACGTTAGCATCCTGTCTGACCACCTGCACCCATTCACGTCCATCGTGCATTCCGTCGGACTTAGGCGATTCCAGCACGACAATGCGACGCCACACACGTCCAGAATTGCTGCAGAGTGGCTCCAGGAAAATTCTTCTAAGTTTAAACATTTCCACTTTCCCACCAAACTTCTCAGCCATGAACATTATTTAGCGTATCTTGGATATCTTGCAATGTGCTGTTCAGAAGGGATCTCCACCTCGTCGTACTCCTACGGATTTATGGAAGCCGTACAGCATTCGTGATGTCAGTTCCCTCCAGCAATACTTCAGACATCAGTCGAGGCCATACCACGTCGTGTTGCGGCACTTCTGCGTGCTCTTGGGTACCCTACACCATGTTAGACAAGTGTACCAGTTTCTTTGGCTCTTCAGTATATACAGGTTGTTTCAGACGTGATAGTGAATATTCAGGGGTATGACAGAAATGATCTTTCGAAAGAAAAAATTCAAGTAAACATGGTCATACTTTAAGAGCTGTGAGCAATTCTCGATCTTAAATACTGTTAATGAAATCTCTTCTACTATCAGGTTCTTTCCTTTCCATATTTTGGGAAGTGGTAGTATGGACAAAAACAATAAAAAGTGTCCAGAAAACATGTGCTCTAAAATGCACACCAAAGGGTCATGAACACCTGTTCGTCTTCGCCAATTTGAAACACAACTCTTCTAATGAACAAGTGCTCATAACTTTCAAGGTACGCATTTTAGAGAAATTGTTTACTGTACATTTTTTCTTGATTTCGTTTATTTACCACTTCCCAAAATATGGAAAGCAATGAGCTTGCAGTAGAAGAGATTTGTTTCACAGTATCGAAACAAAGAATTGCTTATAGTTCTTAAGGTATACATTTTAGATCTCATGTTTACTTGACTCTTTTGTTTCGAATGATCATTCCTCTCATTTGCCTGAAAACGCTGAAGTGCCTCAAAACAACGTGGCATGCACTCGACTGGTATCTAAAGTAGTAAATATTTTCACAATCAGCTTTCCACTTGGTCAGAGACGTGTCTGTTCTCCTTCTGTAGCCATACTCTGCATTCTTTATGGAATATGCTACCGTCGCAAGTAAATGTGCCGAATAGTGAGAACAGGCAAGATGCCGTGTAAATGTCTCACAGAAATGAAAGCAACAAATAAACGGGTGTGAACTATGTTATAGCAAAGGAATGCAAAAGTCAGAGTGTCCGAAACGGAACTCAAGATTCAGAAAATGAGGTACTTGTGTAGAAAAAATAGGGGGTGCGTACGTGTTTAGGTTCCCTCTTCACACGTCGCTGTTTCAAGCTGACGTTAAATCAAAACACAGACGCAAATTAGACTACAGCTAAAAGACACGTTAATGACCAGACAAACAGTCCATAATTTCGTGCAAAAAAGATGGGGACGAACGAAGATAATCCCGCCACAATCCCACACCGTAACTACATAACCACAACGTGCCCGCTACACAACTGCGCTTAGTCTAGTATATTGAGCTTGGGCCATTCAGTGTTCCAACTTTCCTTCTTTTTGTCACAGTTTAGTACACCTGCTTCGTTTTCATGCTTGATCTGTGTTCAATTCCTGACGAGAAATCCACCGGGCCACCTTACCACTAAATGTGAGCGATGGGAAAGTTTTGTTGTCAATGTGTCATGCGAGTAAATTGGTCTCATTTCAGTTACTTTCTTACGTTGCGTTTATATTGACCACCTTGTTAAAGTAATCTGTAGTCACATTGTTGCTATCTACGCTTCCACAAGCTGCTACAATAAATGACTATACTGTGGTACCGCCTCGCAGTATTGTAGATGAACGAAGTAGTTATAGGCTAATAAATAATAACAAGAAAGAGACTAGGCGTTGCCACAGGTGTTGGTGAAGGGTTTACGGGGACTCCGTATGGCCTGGCCATACGCTTCTCTGTCTTTGTAAATTCTTACCTTTCACGATGAGCCTTGTTTTCTCTTTCTCATGGCGACAGTGCTGCAAGGCCAAGACCAATAATCTGGTCGTTGCTACAATATTATTCTTTGATCGAAGGCTGGCGAGCGTATGAAGAGGTAACCTATTTGTTTGCTCTGTTACGTTTGGTTTCCCTGTCTCAAGCATACTGCCATTGAAGAGTATTTTTCACCGAACGAGCTGTGCTTTCATTTATATTGCCTAGCATGCGATCATTCTGGAAATATTGATACCTAGTATGTCTACAGCTTTTGGTATTTATACATTAGAAACTATTTTTGTTACAAAACTGAAGTACCGTTTATTTTTGATATTTTTCCACTTATGTACGTATTCTGCACACAATTTTTTTCTTCTTTTAAGAGTGGACGATCCCGATTTGACTTCTCTGTTACCTCAGATATTAGTTTTTTTTCAGCTTACTGCAGTTATTCCAGTCTGTCGTTATTTCAACTTTTAGTTTCTTATCTTATAGTATATTACAAGCAATCTCTATCAGAAATCGCATTTCTGTGATATCTGTAGTTTCATGATGTAACTTAAGCGTGTACCTTCCATATACAGGAGCCGGTGCCAGAAAAGTTTTGTAAAATATTGACGTAGTGTTTTCTTACTCCTTTGCTACGTTACTAAATAAGATTTGATGGCAAATTTTACCGAACTCTGTTTTGCTTGATGAAGAGATATCTGCAACGGTTTTACTGAGGGTGCGCCCTATGATTCGGATACAAAGAAAAAAGTTCATTGACATTCTCCATATTTCCCGTACGTGTGACTCACATCTAAATTATTAGAGTTTAGCGTCCCGATTGTGTGTAAGGAGGGTTTTATGCAGGCAAGCAATGAATGTTGTCGCTTTATATATGTTTGGACATTTACATGGCGTATTTTTCAGTTGTTTGAATATCACTTTTCTGTCACCGCTATTCTCATTTAAGGACGTTATTTGAAGAATGGAAGTGGCATTTTTTTAAAAAAAGAACTGTGGCATTATTCAGTACTCCAGTGCATGCCCTACACCAGTTCTACGTTTCAAATCAATGTTTCATTCATTATCTGAAGATTTATTGTCTTTGTGTAAACCAGTTCCTTCTTCAAAAGTTCCCTCAGGTAAAACTATGAACACTTTCCAACGTATACAACTGACTTCTTGGGCATGAGCAAAGTGTCTCTTGCTCATCCACCTGAAACAACCGTTAAAAATTCTTATTGTGAAACAAAATAATAGAAAAATTCAAAATATTCAATAGAGGAAAGACTTTGGCAAGTATATATCATGCTGTACTTCAATCTAAAGGCCATCCATGTTTATCAGTTGCAAAACAGAAAGACATGTTGACGATCTTGCTATTTCTTCCTTGACAGAACAGGAAGATTTACAGTATACTTTGCAACAACTGATCCAAGCATGGAGTTGTCTAAAAAACCCTGGTGAACACTAATTTTTTTTTTCCTTTTAATTTTATTATTCTCTTGTAAAAAAGGAAAAGTTAGATTTCTGTACTTGTATTATCACATATTAAACATAGTGCCTCTGTATTAATGGTATTTGGAACAAGAACTTTCTTATTGGCTCTTGGAACAAGTATGTTTCCGGTATGACAGACCGTTCTCAAAAAATTGTCCTTTTTTCAGTTATGAGGTTGGCAATATAACTGCATGGTATCCGAATACCTTCTCAGTGGATACAGGTAAGTTATGCACTAAGAGAAGTGCATTGTTTACTGGTTCTGCTGCCAAATGTGAGATTTGGCGCTTAGAATGTTTTCCATTTCCACTCGCCGTTCGTTTGAGTTAATGTGTTAGTTGTGCTCCATTTATTCCCTTTACGGAAGAATAAAACCGACCGACAATGAGCACTTAGAGAAGTTACAGGGCATAGTCTGAACAAAAGCAATCACTATTTCGCCCCGAGCTTTAGAGCGGATTTCGTGCCAGAAGTCGCCCTAAGAAAGAAAAGTAAATAGACAACTTTGTAATGATGATCGGAGAGCTTGCAAGGCAATTGATGTAGAACAAAGAAATAGCTCCTCTCGTCGAAGTCTGAAACTGGTGAAATGAAAGCTGAAGAAACGGTGGTGGGTACTTGCGCGGATACGTCAGAGAAAACTGTCGGAAGGAAACAGTCGGCTCTGAAATACAGCTCTCAGCAAGGCTTGGCCACCGCCCAGCACTATGACGTCGTAAACTGGCAACAACTGCTCCGAAACACGCCCGATCACCGAGAGAAAGATCTGCCGGCTTGGGACATTCAGTCAGGCTACTCCTCGGCGATAGAGTTTATTAGAGAGGCAGAATCGCTTGCTTTCAACGGAGAGAAAACTGTTGGAAACAGATGGCAAAGCCCTCTTTCCCACAAACCAATAAACTTAAGTACCCATGAGAAACACGAATTGCGTGTCGACTCTGATGTCTCAACGTCCCTGTTCACATAAATCTGGCAGTCTTCAAGAAGCTCTATGGGAATTTACACCAAATAGTTTCAACAATATTTTATTCTGTTATTCTTTTAAACTGCAGTCCATAAACTGTAAGAGATGGAACAACCTGTCTGCTCGTGTGGACATCGGATTACATGCAAATACCTATCCTTAATCCATTAGGGATTGATATGTTCTTTGTCATATATAAAGAAGATTCCGATGAATCCATACAGTAACGCGATCTGACTGCGTAATGAAATACGACTAAACACGGGACAGACTGAATTACGCAACGTATGTGTAATGGGCGTAGCAACCAGTTAACTGGTCCGTACGAATCTAACCGTTGGAAAAACAGCTGAATTTACATGAGGAGCATATAAACAAATGTGCTTATAGCTCAGCCGTAAAATAACTGATTAACTAGATCTAGCTCTGCAACGGCGGCAAATGACAAACTTTCTGTTCTAAAAAAAAACACAGTGCGTATGGATCGCTGTATTTACTGACTAACGTCAGTGAATCGGAAAAATAATCCAGAAAATTACTATCGTTGCTGATATTAAAACTTACGTCACATGTAATAGTTGGGTACCTTTTTTAAAGTTAAACTCTGGCGTGAAAACGTGAGCATCTGGAAAAATAACAGCTAGGAAACTCGAATGGCTTTGAGAATTCCTGAGTAGAAAAACGTATAATAGCTTCCACATTACAGTTAAACCACCATGGCTCACACAACACTTGTGCACAAAGCACACGCTTCACAAAGCCACAACACGTGAAACATTTGAGCAAAAGAAACTCTGTCTGTCTCAGAAAGCAAATACTAAAAGAAGCTCAATGAGAGGGAATGTGATCAGTGTAAGTCCCCCAATATTCGTACCGAATCGTGGAAACTCGATTCTGTACCGTATCTAATTTACTAAGTCAAAAACGTAACACAGAAAGTAGACTCTGAGGTCCCGAAACACTTGTGGAAATTACCACTACAAACGGTGCAATATAAATCACATAATATCGTCTAGTTGACAGCAGAATATGTTTTTAAAAACTGACATATTGCCAACTGGAAGCCCACTACCGTTGCAACAAATTATTATATAATATAGAAATTAAACGTATCCGTCACGAACACACACGCACACACACACACACACACACACACACACACACACACACACACATACATATATTACCGGTTTTGGAAAGTATTTGCCGCCTCCTCGTGTGCTTAATCTACTAAAGAGGTAGTTAGGCACTCCGACGATCATGAAGTCGAGGCGGAAGGGCGGTGGTTGGGCTTAAAGCCGCGAGGTAACTTTATTTTTTAATAACTTCTCATCTTGTGTCAACAACATCAGAACAAGACAATGTCTCCAAAATTATAAGTTAAGCAATCCACTAGGCTGATTTAATAAAACCTCATAGATCAACTCATCACAAAGTAAAGATCAAGTATTCAGTTACATATATTATCCATCTTCCGTTCTGTACATCTACATGTCTGGCAAACAAAAACTCCTGTGGCCTTCGTGTTTTGAATGGTTGTGTACGCCAGCCTTTACTTTTTAATCTCAATGCGCACTTGCGATTTATTTATTAGATTTGCATATCGATTAAATGGAAATATGTAAAATTGACCCTACCCTATCGAGTTTGGACTCAAATGAAACGTCGTGATACGCGGAATACGATGGTGAGGTTGGAATATGTAAGAAATGAAGTTCAGGAGACCACGCCACCTTACAAGACTTAAGATTAAGAAATTTGCCTGTTGCGTAACGAATTAAAAGTAAATGTCAACAGATGTGCGTTAAGTGTGGAATCAGAGGTAAACATGTAGCTGCCATCACGAGTACTGTCCTTTGTGAAAGTTTATCGCAGTCTTTATACTTGTCATAGTTTTCCAGGATGAGTTATTTAATTAGTCATTTCCTGTCGTGGGAAAGATGTGTCATATCGCGCAGGCACGCGCGCAAGTTTCGTGCATTTTAAGCGCAGAGTACTACTGAGGACAGGGGCAATAAGTACACCGTGCGTAAACATTCTTGTGCAGCTAGAGTTGTTAACTTGTCAAACCTTGTGCTATCTTCTCATGAAGTAACAAAAATGATGAAGTAAAGAATAATGATACGTCAAAATTTATTGATGATTTGAACAAATGTGAGAACAATTCTAATTTACGTTTTCTTCAGACTTTGTTAAAAAGAAAAGGTGTTTTATTATGACTCCTACATTGTCCAGGTTAAGGTCACACATTAAACTTTATAAACAGAATTTTCTGGTGAGGTCTATCGTGAATTGATGTCTAAGCTCAAATTACTTAGTAAATAATTTTCCCTACATCAAACTGAAAGGTACTTTCATTCTTTCTAACTTGTGGAGCGTTAAGATCAACTACGAAATGACAGCATTATTTAGGCATTGTGTTTCGCCACACGATTTCAAATTGGGCTCATTTGACATGACCAGTCTTTATACCAACAGTTCTCTTGTCGAAGCTGTGGAAGCCATTCGTATGAACATTTTGAAACACAAAACGTTAGGTATTGGCGAAGCTCATTAACTTCTCTGGCTTACCTGTGTCACCCTTTCCTTCAATTATGTTGTGTTCGGTGGTAAGATTTATCATCAAAGTGATGGGCCTGCGATGGCGTATAACTATCTGGTATTATAGATAAATTTTTTATTAACGACTTGGAGAACTTTTTCTTCATAAAAAATTTGCCGATCACGGAAAAAATTGTTATTTATCGTAGATACTTGGATGATAATATGACCGTGTACAGTGGCGACAAACAGGATATTTTCAGTTTCGGACTGGCTTTAAGCCCAGTGCATTCTGAAATTTGTTTCACTGTCGAACTAGAGAATAATAAGCGTCTGAGTTTTCTGCATCTTATGATAACGAGAGAGGGTGTCTCGCTTACGTTACATACTCCCTATAAATCAACAGTCACTGGCATTATTATCAGTAATGACTGTTATCATCTATTGGCAAAAAAGCGGGCATATTTTCATTCAATGCATAATAGATCAGTCAAGGCACATCTCAGCACTGAATGCTTCAATAAGAGAGCTGATAATATCAAGCAGGTATGTCGTGCCAATGGTAATTCGCATTCCTACATGCTTGTCATTAAGGAAAAAAAATCCTTGGTAAAAGAGATCTTCAGTTTAATGCAGACCAAGAAAAACCACTTTATACTTTTATGTCCTATCCAGGACCACGTAATGAGACTATTGTGCGTCCTTTTAAGGAAGTGAAATTTCTGATTAGTTTTCGTCCGCGCAAAAAATTGGATGTTTTGTTATGAAATTCTGTCGATTACAAACTTGATAAATACAACAGCTCAGGCGTCTGCCAAATTAAATGTGGTTCCTCTGATTCAGTTTACGTGCGTCATACTGTTACGAACTTTATCACTGGGTTTCCTGAACAGATTTATAAAAATAATTCCGCATTTGTTTGCGATTTATCACAGGTGGGGTACCTTATGTTACCCATACGAGGAGGACTGCAGATACTTCATGCCGAGCCAAGACGCCGTGAGATGGATATATTAAAGGAACTGTAAACCTTTATCTACCAGTCGTAAAACCCATCTTCAATTTTAAACAAACAGCTGTCTTCTAGATGCAACTGGTTCCTTAAAATAATGAATGAGATACTGTGCCAGCAATTCCTTATATCTCGACCTCCATGCAGCTGTTCCTCATACTCAGCAATTTTGTTATATGTATCGCCTGAGGGTTCGAGCCCCAATCCTTGACATCTAATATTGTAAACAATGCTCGTGTGCTAAAATGGTTGTTGTTCCATTTGGAAAGTGTGTTTCGTCCTCTATTTTCCTTTGAGTTCTTATGGTCTTTTCTTACTACTTTATTCGCTTTATCTTTTGACGAATTTTACCTGCACGATCTCTCTCACCTAATATTGCAGGATTTCGAGTCGTTGCCCTATTTTACGATTAATTTTATTATTTCCGTTTTATTGTTCCTTTCTAATTCTGTTTTGTTTGATTTATTTATGTAATTTCGTATGAAAGTTTGAATTTATGTGACAGTGTCGGAATTCTGTAATTTTACACGTATGGCTTTTTGGGAAATGATAAGCTGTAAATTTTAATCCAGTGTTCATTTTGTTATTCACACTTCATAAACTATTGAAAAACTATGAAAAACAAAAAAAGTTCTTTTGTCGCTAAGTGGCACTATAACCTGATACCTTTGTATGTTCTACGTACCGTTATTTTTTTCGTTCCTTGCTGTGTATTTCTGGTTTGCATACAATCGAAAGATGAGTTCTGCACGAAACGCATCAAATAAAGTCACTGGTTTATCGACTGGTGGCTTCTTACTTAGTGACTTATACAGAGACTGTGTAGTGGTCCTTTTGGGATCTTACCTCATTTCACTTGTGAAAGGACGATACGAGGACACCATGACAATAGTCTGATCCGAAAGTAAAAAGCGCCCTGTGAGAAAGAAGGAATAAGACGTGGACGTGTGTTTCCCAAACCGATTTAAGCTCGTAGAGCATGCCACATAATAAGACCTCCTCAAATATTTTTTATGCATTAGAAATATTCACCACCTGATTCCAGCAGCATAAATATCAAATTGCTCATACTACAGTCACTATTGTATTTTTGTAACAACATTAACCAGCGGGATGAAGCTGTAAAACAATTTCTTTCTTTAAAAACTACTTACTATCCCTTTGCTCCAGAACAGTAACTCCGGATGGGAAGAAAGCAATGATACAGCTGGTTTTGACTCCTGGAAATAAATTATGAGGTGAAACTGCTTTTTAAATTGCATTACCTCAGTACTTGTGCCGAGCTGGATCAGCGCCAGCGACAGATAAAGGCGTTGAACCTCGGGCATAGCGTTGCACATTTCTGTTGGAGTCGTTGGCAATATGTCACTCCTCAGTGAAATCACTGTTTGGCGGATAATTAATACTGCGCGAAAATGTCGCTATGGTGGTCTGTCTGATATAAATTAAGTCCAAGAGAATGATTGATTTGCGTCTAAAACAACGTGAAAGCTGTTATTTTTCAAATATGTCGTATCAGACGTGAACTAGTATGGTCTGATATCACAGTGTGTTGCTCAAGATTTTCAGAGTAAACAAAATACAAAACTAATATTTCCTACTTCTTAGTAATTACAAAAAATCAGCCAGAAATTCGAATGAGTCCAAGGCAATTGCAATTTAGGAGACTTAATTGCTTAAATGATGATGCTGTAGATAAAAGTAGCATAGTAACACTGAACCCAATACAAACAACCTCTACTAGTTAAAACTATGAGCACAACCAAACGATCAATGTACAGATTGCATGTAACGAAGATATTAATTGCAGAACTTTTTGTTAATACTCTTTTGGAAATAGTAAGAAGGTCCTGGAAAACGGTTGACTCATACCGCCCAGCCAAAAACATTCTTCCACATCCCACATTACTAAATGCATTAATGGAAAACACTACCAGTCTACTTGTAAATCATATGTAAATGAGGCATCTCCCATCCAGTGGCAGAATGAACTTTTACAGTGTAGAGGAATTACTGTATGACGGTATTCGAGACAACCGAGTTTTTCATAAACACTAGAATACCCAACCTACTGAAAAAGTCACACTAAATGCGTTGAAAATGTCAGTTTAAAGATGATACAGGAACGTTACGAATTCTACATGACGATCGTATAGGACAAAGAGGAGGAAGTGGTCAACCTATTAGTTGCAAATTTTAATCTAGAAAAGTAGAAAAAGAAAACGGGAGTATCAATATACACTCCTAAAAATTGAAATAAGAACACCGTGAATTCATTGTCCCAGGAAGGGGAAACTTTATTGACACATTCCTGGGGTCAGATACATCACATGATCACACTGACAGAACCACAGGCACATAGACACAGGCAACAGAGCATGCACAATGTCGGCACTAGTACAGTGTATATCCACCTTTCGCAGCAATGCAGGCTGCTATTCTCCCATGGAGACGATCGTAGAGATGCTGGATGTAGTCCTGTGGAACGGCTTGCCATGCCATTTCCACCTGGTGCCTCAGTTGGACCAGCGTTCGTGCTGGAGGTGCAGACCGCGTGAGACGACGCTTCATCCAGTCCCAAACATGCTCAATGGGGGACAGATCCGGAGATCTTGCTGGCCAGGGTAGTTGACTTACACCTTCTAGAGCACGTTGGGTGGCACGGGATACATGCGGACGTGCATTGTCCTGTTGGAACAGCAAGTTCCCTTGCCGGTCTAGGAATGGTAGAACGATGGGTTCGATGACGGTTTGGATGTACCGTGCACTATTCAGGGTCCCCTCGACGATCACCAGTGGTGTACGGCCAGTGTAGGAGATCGCTCCCCACACCATGATGCCGGGTGTTGGCCCTGTGTGCCTCGGTCGTATGCAGTCCCGACTGTGGCGCTCACCTGCACGGCGCCAAACACGCATACGACCATCATTGGCACCAAGGCAGAAGCGACTCTCATCGCTGAAGACGACACGTCTCCATTCGTCCCTCGATTCACGCCTGTCGCGTCACCACTGGAGGCGGGCTGCACGATTTTGGGGCGTGAGCGGAAGACGGCTTAACGGTGTGCGGGACCGTAGCCCAGCTTCATGGAGACGGTTGCGAATGGTCCTCGCCGATACCCCAGGAGCAACAGTGTCCCTAATTTGCTGGGAAGTGGCGGTGCGGTCCCCTACGGCACTGCGTAGGATCCTACGGTCTTGGCGTGCATCCGTGCGTCGCTGCGGTCCGGTCCCAGGTCGACGGGCACGTGCACCTTCCGCCGACCACTGGCGACAACATCGATGTACTGTGGAGACCTCACGCCCCACGTGTTGAGCAATTCGGCGGTACGTCCACCCGGCCTCCCGCATGCCCACTATACGCCCTCGCTCAAAGTCCGTCAACTGCACATACGGTTCACGTCCACGCTGTCGCGGCATGCTACCAGTATTAAAGACTGCAATGGAGCTCCGTATGCCACGGCAAACTGGCTGACACTGACGGCGGCGGTGCACAAATGCTGCGCAGCTAGCGCCATTCGACGGCCAACACCGTGGTTCCTGGTGTGTCTTCTGTGCCGTGCGTGTGATCATTGCTTGTACAGCCCTCTCGCAGTGTCCGGAGCAAGTATGGTGGGTCTGACACACCGGTGTCAATGTGTTCTTTTTTCCATTTCAAGGAGTGTATAATCGTTCCCAAAGCTAACAGCTTCACTTAAGCACAGACAGAGCACTATAGACAGGAGTTAGAAAAAAACGAAACTACAAAGCTAGATGGACTTCAGTACCTACTATAACAATAAAAAGACTAAGCATGACAATAGTACATACTGATGATATGACCTATTGCAATAACTAAAGACACTGCTTAGCACAGAAGAATGTGGAAATTCAGGCCGCAGCTACCTAGTCCAGCAGTTAAAAGTGTTGTAAAAAACATATCTGGAAATGACCAGCAGAACGTTCTACGTAATAGACAATCAGAACGCATGAGGCCATGAAAGAACAATGCAGCTCATTTCACAAAAGTAGAACTTGTAAAACAAATACATCAGTCACTACCAAGAAACATGTATGAAAATTATGAGAACTGTCAATAGCAGACTCGAGAACTGCCAATAGCAGACTCCTTACTCTTCTGGAAAGCCACAACACAGCAAAAATCCAAAAGAAGCATATCACGATTCCTATCTGCACCTAATATATTTCAGAACATATAAACCCCATCTGAGTATAGTTGCAACACCTTTCTCTCCAAACAAACTCACAGTATATACTGCCTGCAGTAAGTGGGAGAAGTGTCACCGAATGAAAGTGTTAATTTCTTGTGGGAAGCGCTAGAACTCCACTCCACAGTTTTTTTTTTATTTTTCTGTTTTAAATCTGCCATTCTGAATTTTCTATTGTTTAATGATAACTAAAGTCTTTCAGTTTCAATTTTGCAGTATTTATTAACCTTAATGTTGAAATTTGTCCACACAGTATATTACCACAGTTATAATGGAGACTGTCTCAGGATTCTGTCAAAACCTTATTGGGAGTAATACAATCAAGAAATAATTTTCTTGCTGCCTCTGATAATAGCCGTTGCTTGAATGAGCTACGAAAGGCTGTAGGAAAGTTGGTGGAGTGCTTGCTGCCTCTGATAATAGCCGTTGCTTGAAAGATCTACGAAAGGCTGTAGGAAAGTTGGTGGAGTGCAGCAGCAGTTTTTCAGGTATACAATTTTCTAATTAATGCAATTGTCGTAGGAAAAATATCTTATCTAAGGCTAATTTCAAAAAAAAAAAAAAAAAAAAAAACTGTAAGTAGCAAACTTGAGACATAAGGAACGAAAATTAACACTTGCAGTAATCTGTTTTGCATTTGATATATTTATACAATCAGTTTCTGTCTTCCATTACAATATCTTCAGGCAACTTGACCAACGTCAGTTACGAGGAATTCAGTCTCGTGTGCAGTCATAATAGGAGTCAATGTTAATAATCGCTGTCTGTAGATTTCAGGTTTACGTGATACTATCTCTTCGTCCATCAACCTGTCCGGACAACAGTTGTCGGTCAATAAACGGAAGGACAGTATCATGTAAACCAAAGATCTACAGACGCTGGTTGTTTATTATTGGCTCGTGTTATGATAGGACACGAAATTAGATTCCTGTCAGTTTACTTTGGTCAATGGATCTGATGATCGTATAATGGAACACCGAAGCTGCTTGCGTAAATAAATTAAATACAAAAGAGACGGATGCAGGTTTTTTAACTTTTATTCCATACTGAAGAGCCAATGACACTGTGACGAGGGAAACACAGACATATGATAAAAGTACAGAGGACGATCAAGAAAGTATCTGAAAGCGTTGCCACAGCGTTTGTACAGCGTAGTGCTACTCCTATTCGGGTAGACGAGCAACGACGCATAGGTGTTAGTGTCTGAACTACAGCGATGTTATTGCCAAATGCGTCTAATCAGGAACTAGGTGCTACTATTCCTTCTTGGATGCCGAAGGACAAACACCGGTAGACATCCATCGGAGAGCGATCAATGTGTGTAGGGCAGCTTGTCTGTCGAAAACGAGCGTTGCGCCAAGATCCACGCTGGGCCCGATTCGGCACTTGGCGACAGTCGTTCTGCGAGCCAGCTTCATTCAGTACCATTCGATACGGATATCAAGGAACGTCGTGTCTCCATCACTGGGGAACGGTACTGCGCAATGCTGAAATAATTGAAGCGAAACATCCGGGAAAGCTGCGACAACGGTACTGCTGCTTCGTGACAACGAACGTCTTCGTATCGGGAATGTCGTAAAGCAGAAGTTGATGCCGACTCAAGTGGCAAACACTCAAGAACCCGACATATAGTTCTGACCTCTTCCACAATAATACCCCGCCTCCTGTCCCTTAAAAACGGCTTGAAGGGTAGACGATTCCTGTCAGGCGAGGATGTGCAAGATTCAGTTGCGGAATACTTCAAGCAGCAGGACACTGTGTTTTACCAAACGGGATTCTTCAACCTTTTGCGCCGGTGGGACGATTGCCTTAGGCTCACGGAGATTTTTTCTAACTGGTGTACGGATTCTGGTCTGCACGCCCTTTGAACGGAAACTATTTGGTTGCCCCTTATTTAGAGGCAAATTAAGCTGTAGTCTCACTGGTTAAACGTGCTCTGTCAATCAGACTGAAACTACCAGATAAGAAATCTTCGCTCTAACTCCTGACGTAAAAAAATTTGTTACCTTTCTAAATATTAGTAATAGACTGTAAAATACTTGCTCTGGACAGGATGTTATAGAAAAACCGCGGCTCAGTTTCAAAATAATAACTGACTATGCTCTTGGTAGATATATATCCCGTAGAACAGATCATGGTAAGAGATAATCCTTAATGGTAAACCGTCACTCTAAAGAAACTTCTAAAGAGTCCTACCCCCGCATAATACTTGTGAAATAAACAATACGGGTGCTGATCGAGAGATGCTAAATAAAACGCATTTTGCTGTGAGTGAAGCATTCAAGTATTTTCGCAGTTGAAAGGTCTTTAAAAATACCAAAAGAAATTCTAGTCAAATGTAAAAGTGTTAGTGGTACTTCAGTTAGTGTCCAGACAGTCATGGACGAAGCATGGACAGAAAGTGAGGATAACAAAGCAAAAGCTAAAATTCTGAACTCTGTTTTCAAATGATAGTTTGCAAAGCAAATTTCTGGAGTACTGTCTCAACTAAAATCTCACTTGACCATCAAGAGTTGCGGTGAGGAAGATCTGAAATTACTCTAGAGTTTGATGGAAAACATGCCAGATTCTAACGAATTTTCTGCGTGTTTAGCCCCTTCTTTATCCATTTTAAAACTTATATATCTGAAACAAAAAACGTGCCAGTGGTTGGAAGAAAGCACAGGTCACATCAATCTACATGAAGTGTAACTGAAGTACCAACAAAACTAGCGCCCAATATCCTATTACTATAAAGTTGTAGAACGTATTCCGAACTCAATTGTATTGAGTATCTTTGAACGGAATGACCTCCTCGGTAAAAAGGATTTTGAAACCAACATTTATGCGCTACCCAACTATCTCCTTCCTTAGATGACATGACTTAAGCCATGGATAAAGAGACGCTAGAGAAAGCAGTATTTCTTGACTTTCGAAAAGCATTTGAGTCAGTACCACACCCATGATTACTATCCAGAGAACTACCGCACGGATCATCAAGCGAATTTGTGACTGTGTTGAGGATTTCATGAATGGGAAGATTCAGCATGTTGTGTTGGATTGAAAGTCATCGACAGATGTAGAAGGTACTTCAGGTGTGCCCCAGAGAAATTATTGTTGTGATCCTTGCCGATAATGTTGGATTTTAATGACTGTGCAGACCATCTTTGACACGGGATTTCTTAAATTAGAATTCGATGTAGCAAAATGTGATGCATGAAAACTTCATACTTGTACTTACGTTATTATTTGTTTTCTGTGAACCCCAGTGCACCTATGATGTGTGTGAGTATGTGTGCGTGCGTGTGTGTGTGTGTGTGTGTGTGTGTGTGTGTATTTGTAAACTGGCCTGGCATAATTTTAATCATCGGAATGAATTTGTCGTGGACAACACAAAGCAGTATCCTAAATCCCAATAATCTTTTCGTAAACATTGCGTTAGCTAAATCTCCGTTATTTTCACCAGCGTCACGCTCCAAGGGTCTAGCTATAAATAGTAATAAAATTTTCCTGTAACAACTCCAACTGGAGATGAGCCTACTCTGCCCCGAAAACTACTTAGTGGTATAATAAAACGTGTCAAATGCGAAAATCAGCTGTTCGCATATCGTACCTACTGTAATCGCCTATATCATGCACACAACTATGGCGAAGAGCAAGAAACAACAAGACGTTAGCCACATTAAAGAAGAGCAGCCCAAGAGATAGAATGCTGCAACAATATAACACCGAGGTGTTTCAGTGCTCTCCGTCACCCTGCCAGAATTTGATCTGAGGAGAAGTGAGTGAATAAGACTAAACAGGATAAGAACCGCTCTCGGCAGGTGCTGTGCTATAGTGCCCAAGTGGGCACTTTGAAACTTCCCAGCCAGCAATTGTGGGGACCAAGACCAAACAGTTCAGCGTCTTTATCAAAACTGCTGTCTCTGCTGTCAACTGGTTTCATTCATTAGGTTTCGAATACTGATTAAATGTATGTTTTAATTCAGAGTGCTAATTCTGTAGTTTCAAATGTTCTGCTTGGCAGTGATATTAAATTTTTAATATTCATTATATAAATATATTAACTTGACGTTTCTATATTAAAACGTGTAATTACGGACTACATTCATTTCTTAATATTTGCTGATGTCACTATACGATAAATAAAAGAAATAAGTGGCTATAATGAACTGTGTTGTGGGATGTAAAGCATCATAATTTTTTTTCCTTTGCACTTGGCAATGACATGGTTTGTTGTTCTGTGAGAAAGTCCTTCTCGTAAATTAGGTAAAAAAAATATAATGACTGTTAAAACCTGTTTTAAAATAACCACACCACTATTCTGACATTCGTGCACCATGTAGGACACCGTTAGTGGAAGATTTGAACCTTAGCAAAGTGCTGATTACTGCTGGGAATGCAGGAGGAAGACGTAAGTTATCTTCAATCAGAAATATTCGCAACAATTACTTATAAAATACTGTTTATTATATATGAAGAAATACTCAACTTAAATGATACTTATTCTTGTTAAATGCCCAGCACAGTTAAATGTTTCAAATTACCACAAGTCCCTTAAAATATTAAAAGTCCAGTCACTGTGCTTCAGAGTGATACCTAAGTAAACTCCAGAGTCCTATGCCTACCGAGCCCGAGTCTGGGAGACGACGGACGAACAATGCAGCTTGTAGACTCGACGGTAACTGGAGACTGTACACGACTCGACGCACTGAAGGGAACTGTCCGCCGTATGTGAGTGTTGCGGTCTTTAAGGAGGCAGAAACTAGTCTCTATCCACACACGAGATGCCCATGGTTAGCCAGCTGCCGCTTCTGGCGGATCTCGGTGTAATTCGTACGGTCAGGCCATACACCTGCTGCACAAAAAGTGTTTCGAGAGCGGGTTATCGATTGTGGTGCGGTGCTCTCTGGAGTCGTTAGTACCGTCACCACAGTTACTCCCCGAACGGCAATTTAAGTTACTAGTGAAGCTGTCATCTACCGAGTACTAAGATACATCTGTCATCGTTTACCCTTAAGCGAAAAAGGAATGTAAGTTCCACGATGGTGATACCACACTCTCTCCGAAGTATCAAACGGCAGTGCGGGATCAACCGAGCGGTCTGGGACGCTGCAGTCATGGACTGTGCGGCTGGTCCCGGCGGAGGTTCGAGTTCTCCCTCGGACATGGTTGTGTGTGTTAGTCCTTAGGATAATTTAGGTTAAGTAGTGTGTAAGCTTAGGGACTGATGACCTTAGCAGTTAAGTCCCATAAGATTTCACACTCATTTTATCTATCATCAAACGGCACGAAAATCATGGGATAAAAGAAGTTGCCGAACACATTGAAACGTAGCAAATTATTACGAGTTGTCACTTTGCATTGCAAACGTAGCTTGCCGTGGAGCGGGGAGGAGATTGTGGTTCTCATGCTCGCAAGGCTGACGCTGGCTCCTGGGCCGGGCGAGCGGCATTCTAGACTAATGGTGCATGCAATACGTTACACATACTCTGTATAAATCAGAAGAAATACTATCAAATGTTAAGGGGCTCCGGAACGCCCTATACTTGCAATGTTAAAATAACGCTTATAAATTACATCTTTCCTCACAAAGTATTTGAGGTAGGAAGTTGAACTTTTTACAGATTATTTATTGGAATATGGGCTACAACTTAACAGAGGGATTTTAGAAAATTTTAGTTCAGTTATTAAAGATGATTTATTTTCAATTGTAATGAAAATTCACAAAATTTTTTTGCAACTTTTTATTTATATATTCAAAAATATACAGTTTTTTGGAAAAAGGCTGTGTTAAATTATGCAGAAGGTAGTGTGTAACATTTACTGGAAGTTTGAAACAAATATGTTTGGAAGATTCTTAGAAAACATGTAATTAGTATGAGAAAATAAAAGTTTTGGGAACCGAGCGACAAAGATTGGATTACCTTTTTAGTGCATTCCAGGTCCATAGGATGGATTATCTTCATCCTCTGCAAAATCCTCCTCCAGCTTCCTCTTGTTCCTCCTCCTGTTTACTCTTGCTTGTATTTCTAGACTCTTTACAGCCCTGTCTGCAGCCCGAAGGCGTTCCTTGTCTAAAGCAAGCATCGCTCGTACCATGTTAGAATGTTATTATTTACAGTAATAACGCATACCTTTGGCTTTCCAACATTTCTCCTTTTCTTAAAACCCTTCAGAGGATTTCTAATAACTTCACTTTTACTCATTATTATACTTCAACAAAACAGAGACTCAAGAAACAGAATTAATTACGAATATTTTCAAGATAACGACAGAGTAAATAAACATGAAACAATCGACAATCACACCAGCTATATATATTGAACCATCACAGGTTAGCCACAACACATACTTTATCTCACATCACTAAAATGTACCCGATCAAGACGGACGTTAATAATAACACCATTTGACAGCAGTTTAACAGCGCCACAGTGGGTCACGCCCGTGTAGAACACATTTCAAAAAAAATTTAAAAATAGTTTTAGTCTTCGGAATTCAATAAATTATATATCTATTAAAAGGTAATAGTCTGCAGATTCAGAAAACGCAAAAAAATTAAAATAGAACTTTTCACGATTTTGAGCCTTTCCGGAGCCCCTTAAGCAATTTTTTCCTACTTAGTGTACCAAATTATATGCATACAGAACGATACTGCCAAAATTTCATTCAGAAACTTCAATGCTTTGGAAGATTTAAATTTTTTCCTACAACACATAATAACCGCGCTGGCATTGTTGAATTGAGTTAGGCACGGTAAGGTATTAATCTATAGTATCAACTGAAACTACAACTAAGAGGCTAGGTTTGTACAACATAATTTTGAGCAGTTTTCGTTAGTTTCATTACCGAGGACTTCCGACCTAATTAAAAGTACATTGGAATATTATTGTTTCATTGTGTTTTGGTTGTCTAAAGGTTTTTAGAGAGACTAAGGTAGTGAATGGAGGACATACGTAAGGTGAGAATGTGATGTTTTATTAAGACCTGCAAATGTAAGCATGAGACAGTTGTTGTGTAACAGGGGAATCTGTGACGTATGTCCGAGTACACTTCATTTTGTAAAGGGCAGACAGAAATGGCGTTCAGTAATAAATTTATCAGCAATTTATTTTCTGGAAAGATATCGTATATTGCTTTCTATAAATTTTATTTAGCTACGGATTTACGAGATTTCTAGTCTAAATTACACTATTGGCCATTACAATTGCTACACCACGAAGAAGACGTGCTACAGACGCGAAATTTAACCGACAGGAAGAAGAGGCTGTGATATGCAAATGATTAGCTTTTCAGAGCATTCACACAAGGTTGGCGCCGGTGGCGACACCTACAACGTGCTGACATGACGAAAGTTTCCAACCGATTTCTCATGCACAAACAGCAGTTGACCGGCGTTGCCTGGTGAAGCGTTGTTGTGATGCCTCGTGTAAGGAGGAGAAATGCGTACACTCACGTTTCCGACGTTGATAAAGGTCGGATTGTAGCTTATCAGGATTGCGATTTATCGTATGGCGACATTGCTGCTCACGTTGGTCGAGATCCAATGACTGTTAGAAGAATATTGAATCGGTGAGTTCAGGAGAGTAATACGAAACGCCGTGCTGGATCCCAACCGCCTCGTATCACTAGCAGTCGAGATGACAGGCATCTTATCTGCATGGCTGTAACGGATCGTGCAGCCACGTCTCGATCCATGAGTCAACAGATGGGCACGTTTGCAAGACAACAAACATCTGCACGAATAGTTCGACGCCGTTTGCCGCAGCATGGACTATCAGCTCGGAGACCATGGCTGCAGTTACCCTTGACGCTGCATCGCAGACAGGAGCGCCTGCGATGGTGTACTCAACGACGAACCTGGCTCCACGAATGGCAAAACGTCGTTTTTTCGGATGAATCCAGGTTCTGTTTAGAGCATCATGATGGTCGCATCCGTGTTTGGCGACAGCGCGGTGAACGCACATTGGAAGCGTGTATCCGTCATCGCCATACTGGCGTATTACCCGGCGTGATGATATGGGGTGTAATTGGTTACACGTCTCGGTCACCTCTTGTTCGCATTGACGGCACTATGAACAGTGGACGTTACATTTCAGATGTGTTACAAACCGTGGTTCTACCCTTCATTCGATCCCTGCAAAACCCTACATTTCAGCATGATAATGCACGACCGCATGTTGCAGGTCTGTACGATTATTTCTGGATACAGAAAATGTTCGACTGCTGCCGTGGCCAGCACATTCTCCAGATCTTTCACCAATTGAAAGCGTCTGGTCAATGGTGGCCGAGCAACTGGCTCTTCACAATACGCCAGTCACTACTCTTGATGCACTGTGGTGTCGTGTTAAAGCTGAATGGGCAGCTGTACCTGTACACGCCATCCAAGATCTGTTTGACACAATGCACAGGCGCATCAAGGCCGTTATTACGGCGAGAGGTGGTTGTTCTGGGTACTGATTTCTGAGGATCTATGCACCCAAATTGCGTGTAAATGTCATTACATGTCAGTTCTAGTATATTATATTTGTCCAATGAATACCCGTTTATCATCTGCATTTCTTCTTGGTGCAGCAATTTTAATGGCGAGTAGTGTGCTTGTGGTAATCTAATTGGTAGACATTACAAAAACCGCGAGATGACCTGATTGGATGCTTAACATGCTAGTCAGTAGGGATTCAGCATTAGCCGCGCGTCTCTTTTGTGCTTGTTGCCTCAGATATATGACCCGTTGTAGTCGCTCGGGAGCCGTCTTTTACTAAACACCGATGTTGAAAAGCGCTGATGAAATTTTTACCAAAATAAAGTAATCTTCGCATTTGATCGGTTCCCGTGTAGTTGATGAAAAGCTTGTTCAGTATTTTGACAAAGTTTCAGCTTTTTGGGTGATTCATTTTAGGAGATTTCACGTGTCAACATTTCAATTCTTTCACAAACTGCGCGTGGCGTGTTTAGTGCGAATTACGAGAAATAATGGCGAGCACTACTCTACATGAAGGCTACTGAACGACTGATTGTGTTAACTTGTAAATAGTCGTGGGTCAGTGACTGTTTAAGAGGTTAAAAATATCGGGTCGGACTAAATACCTTTTGCTCACTTTCGGGTGTGAACTGGTCATAGAGAGAGTCAGTAACATTGCATTATAAGTGTCCGGGTATTAAATACAGCCAATTTTTCCTCTTTAAGAAACAATAAACCAACTAAAAGGAAATTTTGACATTTTTTCGAACGAGTCATGCAAGATTCCCGAACACTAGATAGTTTAACTAATTTTCAGGTACTGCTCACGGACTGGAGTTATGTGGCCTTTGCGTGGTAGGTATTTAGTCAGATTTTTAGCAACCCTGCTTCTGTCAGCTAAACCAGTGCCTACCTGTATCACAGACACAGTACCTTTGACTGATCAGAGATGTCACAAAATCCACCCAAAGATGTAAACAACCGTGCGTGAGCAGCGCCTATTAGACGACGGGGTCCGACAGCCGATCAGTTCCAGTCATTCCATCAGGAAGGAGGTACACGGCTCGTGTTGTCTGTAGTTCAGCCATGCCCAGACGGTAAGTACCGCGGCTCGATCGCGTCCGCATTGTTGCTTTGTGCCAGGAAGGGCTATCAACTAGAGAAGTGTCCAAGCGTCTCGGAGTGAACTAAAGCGATGCTGTTCGGACGTGGAGGAGATACAGAGAGACAGGAACTGTCGATGACATGCCTCGCTCAGGCAGCAATAACGGTACTTTGCGGACAGGCGTCTCAATTAGCATCATATTAATTAAAATCGGGGATAAATAGACTTTATTTTGGAAGAATTAAAAAGGGGAAAGTAATACGAAGCTTTAATAACTGCACAGTATTACTAAGAAGCAATATAACGAAAAGTAATAAAAAGCAAAGTAGCAAAGACCAAGCGGGACAGAAAGATATAGGGGCGAGTTTTTTTTTTTAATACATATAAAAGATCATGTAACACATTATTGTGCTCTCTACCTTTAGTTATCGCGATCGGGCTAGTCGATGAAAAAGTGGTACGCGACTGCGAAATTCGTTAAGGAGATTATTTAAAGACTCTTCAAACACGTTTAAAATACATTTATTGTCGGGTGAGGTGAAAATGATTCCGACAACATAATTCGAACTTTGTGTTAGCTGGGAAAAATACTCTTGGGAATCTATTATGGATCTGGAACCCACGAAAGTTGTACGCAACGGAGAGCTATAGTTTACGTAATTCTGCATTTTTTAAAATTGTGTAACGCGTGTGCTCGGAACATTAATGGAACCGTATCCTTGGACGGTTGCGGGGGTAACTGATACAAACAACGCGCCAGCATAAAAATAGTTCGCTTATTAACTACCAGATATTAATGAACGGGGACCTAAAATACAAAAAACATTGCATACACCGTTAAATTGAACCCTGCGTGTAAAAGACAATCACATCGAACATTTCAAGAGTCAAGAATAGACATTTAAGTGCCGAATTGAGAGCCTGGTCGTGTCGATATTTGAACATTATATCACACGTGTTATTCAGAACACGATATCGACCATTCTAATACTGAAAAGAAGGGTAGGATCATCACTTGCAATCCCGATTCAGATTTCATATTTAGTTAGTGAAAACTAATGTGTTAATAAACAAACTACATTTCAATTTTATCCACGATTTTGGCTTCTTTACGTAGTCTTGACTACATGATAAACAATATCTGTTGAAGTTGTATACAACGTATCATCATAATATTTAGCCAAGCAATATTCTGGGACACCAAAAATTTAAATGCATGAAATTGTTCTTGCAGCGGATGTATAATGTGTGTGTGCGACGAACTATATTGAAAACTGAACATCCATTACGTACTTGCATGTTTATCTGCGAAAATGGTCCTTATCGGTACATCAGCATAGAGTTCGAATAGAATGGTTGGAACATTGCAAACCATTCAGATTAATCGAACATCTAAATACGCATAATGCTGGTAGCACCAGGATGTGTTCTTTCTCCTCACTCCCGTGGCAGTAATTGAATTAAGAGTCAGCCGGGAATAACATTTAAATCAATTGACGACCATTGAGCTAGCGTCACGAATTTTCTAACGTCCACTGCCATGTGTGAAGGCGAGTGACACCACGAGTGCTAACGTCGATCGAGGAGCGTCGTCGTGATGGTATTGAATGACATTCAGCGGTCACACACGAAGAAGGGAGAACGAAAGTGGCGCCCAACGTGGGGCGCGAATCAGAAGAAAGACGAAGTAAGAAAGTGCTCGAAGTCGGGAAGTAAGTGAAGTCTTACGAAGAAAAGTCGTGTGCGTCAGTGTGGTCACTCAAGGGCCATACTTTGGGAAAAAACCGTCGAAGCAGATATCCACGCAACTCCGACGGCTGAGACGTGCCGTCATCATCACATCAGTCGGTGTTCTACAACGGTGACTTCACGTCGCGGGTCTAGTGTAGCAGGGGATACAACCCGTCGGTTTTGAACAATGACGTCACAAGTCGCCAGAGAGCATGTATTACAAAGATGAAAGAGCTGAGGAGAATGTTGAGAAACAAAGGAATGCGAGAGAGATATACTTTATTTCACATATGTGAGGGCCAGTAGTATTTTCACGCTAACGATATCGCGTGTTTGTATCTTAGTATTTCTCCGCAAAATACAATGGAAAGAAATGAATGAAATTACTAGCAAAGAATACATCACGTTACATGTATGTCAGTTGTATCTCGAAAGTCTTTCGAACTCTATTGCTTGAGTGGAGTACGGGATACAAGTTCAGCGTAGTCGATTTCTTAGTTTCAACTAGCATTGCTGTCGTGCTGTTCACTTGAACTATGTATCCCCTGCTTCACTAAACCGCAAATGAAACCCGATACAAATTAAAAGCTCATTCGAAGTGTGTTGCTTAAGTACAGTCCGGAATACGAGTTTGTCGTAAGGCGATTTCTTCGTTTTCACTAGCATTACTGTCCGAAGTGTGTTGCTTAAGTACAGACCGGAATACGAGTTTGTCGTAAGGCGATTTCTTCGTTTTCACTAGCATTACTGTCCCCTGCTTCACTAAACCGCAAATGAAACCCGATACAAATTAAAAGCTCATTCGAAGTGTGTTGCTTAAGTACAGTCCGGAATACGAGTTTGTCGTAAGGCGATTTCTTCGTTTTCACTGGCATTACTGTCCTGTTCTTCACCTGAACGATGTATCCTCCGCTTCATTAAACCCTAAGTGGAACACGGGATACAAATTGTAGATGTGCTGTTTATTTCGTCTCCGCTATTACTAACATAAAGTAGTATCAGTTTATTCTATCTCGTGAGATTTTTTTTTAAAGCCAAAAAACAATTATCAGCTACTGAAGCATCTGTATCTTCTAATGGATGCGGGAGTTCCGACTCCTGGGGAGGTGGGTGGGTGTGAGTCGGAACTCCCGCACCCATTAGAAGATACAGATGCTTCAGTAGCTGATAAGTGTTTTTTGGCTTTCTTTAAAAAAAATCTCACGAGATAGAATAAACTGATCCTAAGATACAGATGCTTCAGTAGCTGATAAGTGTTTTTTGGCTTTTTTTAAAAAAAAAATTTCACGAGATAGAATAAACTGATCCTACTTACGAATAGGTGGAAATACACGTACGTTACATTTGCAACCTGTTTCATTTTATATGTTTTGATTGTTTATTTACCCTTTGTGTTTCACTTGTCTTTTGCTGTTATGTTTTAGTTTAGTTTTTTTATTGATTGCTTAATAAAGTAGGATCAGTTTATTCTATCTCGTGAGATTTTTTTTTAAAACGCCAAAAAACACTTATGAGCTGCTGAAGCATCTGTATCTTAGGATCAATTTATTCTATCTCGTGAGATTTTTTTTAAAGCCAAAAACAATTATCAGCTACTGAAGCATCTGTATCTAATATCAAGCGATCGCTTTTAGATTCACATTCAATTATTTTAATGATAGCGCTTATTAGAACACAGAACTGCTTTATTATCTATGCCTCGAAGTGAAGACATTACTATCTATGACTAAGGAATGACGTCATTGTTCAAAGCCGACGGGTTGTATCCCCTGCTTCACTAGACCCGCTCGCGGGCCTGGAGACATCGTCCGGCGCGCAGATCAGAGTTGGCGCTGTCGTCTCTGCGAGGGGTAGCTGACGACGCGCTGCAGCCACTCAAGACATCGCTACAACAAATCACGCGCAGAGGCAAGGAGGTAGGAACTAACTAACTTTATCCTCGTGGTGAGGGGTTTGTATTATAAATCGAGTACAGTTGGTTCGAGATCCTGCTTCTCATTGTACTTAGCTCAATAGGATAGTGGTTGAACTAGAGATTGCAAGGAAATGTCGAGTGAATTTTAATAGTCATTTGTCTGGGTACATTGCGAGGTTAAAGTTAGAACCATGAAGCGTAACTACTTATTGAGATCTGCCAATGACACTTCGTCGATGGGTGGACCCACTGAATTATCGAGTGATGTTAATGGATTGGAAGAGATTGGAGGTAATAATACTAAGGAATCGGTTGGAACTAGTTTTATTCCTAGTAATAATGCAGTGAATGATGATTTGGATGTCCTTAATAATAATGATATTTTACATGTAACAGAGGTGCCTAGAACACATACTCAATCTGAGGAACGTACAGAGTTTTCAGCTCCAGTTGACCTTGGATTAATATTACAATTGTTAAATAAAAGGCTTGGCGAATCCAAAGTAGAACAAGCTCAAGCCATGGCAGAACAAACTCGAGCTATGGCGGAATTAGTAGATAGAAAGTTAGAATTAAGGTTTTCAAAAACTGATGAACAGTTTAATGAATATAAGAAAGAGATGCGAGACTTAGTTGCTAAATGTGAAAAGGAAAGTAAGGATAGTCATAAGTTGTTGTCTGATAAAATGGACAACTTAGATTTAAGAGTCGAGACTAATAATAAGCAAGTGAGCACCTTAAAGACATCTGTGAGCGGTTTAGAGAATAGGGTAGAAGCTATTAATAATGAACAGAATAAATTGAACACACAGTTGGCACAGGTTTGTGAGCAAGTAAAGAACTTGGATATCTCGGGGCAAAACTACATAGATGATTATTAGCATAAGCAAACAAAAAAGTTTGAGGAAGAAATGTCTGAATGGATCGAGGTAAAATCGGGGGAAATTCAAACGGAGTTTATTGAGGCTGTCAGTACTGCAGTACAACAATGTAGACTTGATGCCTCACAGTCGAAAGAATCAGACTTAGTGAGTAAGTTTAAAGAAGAATTTAATATAATTAAAGATAAAGTAATATCTGAATTACCCATGTGGCAGGAGAGTGTAGATAAACGGTTAACTACAAGTAATAGTCCCGTAAGTCACTCTTATTATAGAGATGAAATGTGTGAAGGTAGTTGTCCATCGGTATCACCTGACGGAATCGTAATTGTACGGTGAATGGAATGGGAATGAACACTAATAATAAGGAGAAATGGGATAACGAGAGAAGTTGTACAGATAGGGGGGCTGTAGAATAAGCTAAAATAGAGCTCAGTATTTTTAAGTCAAGACAATTTCAGATATTTTCTAATGAGCGTAACTCGGTACACCCTATGGTGTCCATAAATAGTTTTAAAAATGTATTTCCCTGTTCCTGGAGGGAACGGGACAAAATACAGTTTATTGTGTCTAAAACCAGTGCAGAAGTAGCGTTGTGGGCGTCTGAAATCGCTGAAAAGTGTCTGTCATGCCACGAATTTGAACAAATATTTGTAGCAAAGTACTGGTCAAAAAGTAAACAAGATAGGTTACGAAATCAGATCTATACGCCTGAGTATTTCAACCCGAAAAAAGGCACGCTTAGGAGATATTTTGATAAAAATGTTAACAAAACACATTATTGGAGCAATCCTATGAGCCCTTGTGAAGTGTTAAGAATATTGACGAGGAAGTTGCCCATACTTTTATGAGGGAAATTAATTAATGTGCCCGTAGATGATGTAGATCATTTTTTAGCGGTTATTTATTCGTTAGATGTTATAATGGAAGATGCTAAAAGCATGGGAAATCATTATGGCAATAATGGAATAGGATGTGATTATCATACTAACGAAGACAACGCTAATGGAAATCCAAAGAGCAATGTAAATTATGCTAAGCGAAACACGACGGAGAATTATTACGAGCGTAATAATAATCATAATGCAATGGAAAGGGACATTTCATGCCAAATGGGAATAATATAACGGGAAAAAACGACAATAGGAATTACCGATGTGAGCGAGATAGTCGTGATGCTTCACGTACACGGATGAATAATGTGGAAGGAGCAAATCGAAAAAAGAAAGCTTGATGAACATTGTATTGGGAACAAGACAACGTACGAACGCGATAGAAATAGGGAAAGTCAACGAACTGCACGCTGGGGGGCAACGACGAACGCAATTATTGCTAATGCAGAGTATGTACCAACTCCTCTGCTCCCTAGACAGGGAGAGCGAGGTGATAATTATGTCCCTGATTTTCGTGGGCAAGAATCGGGGATAAGAGTTGTGGTGCTTGATGAAAGTGGCACTGCACACAACGGCAGTAATGCAACAAACTAAAACCAGCTACTCTACGCCCGGCGTGGCTGGGGAAGTTTGAGGAGGCTCCAATGATAATAGAATAAGCGTCTTGAGATATTACGAAGGAGAAGATATACGCCAGGAGTTATTGGACAATCCAGGAAAAATTCAAGGTAGCTTGGTGGATGTTGTGCAGGCCGTAGTGAATGTACGGATATGTGGCGAGGAAATTGATATTTTGTTGGACACAGGAGCAGCTTTTAGTGTTATGAGTGTTGGGCTATATAAATACTTAATTACCAAGGAGAAATTGTCAGTTTTACCGGTGTCTAATTGTACTTTATCAGGAGCGTTGGGAACAAAGTCCGTCGTGATTAAGTCTCAAGTACTAGTGGAAGTGGAAGTACAAGGAGAGCTAATAGAATGTGCCTTCTTGCTAGCTCCCGACCTGTCACATAACTGTATCTGGGGTATTGATATTTTGCGGGTACGAGACACAATGCTCGACTTCGCAGGCGGTCAATGTATCTTAAGCAATCTTGGGAAGACCATTACCATACCGTTAATCCGGAAGTTAGAATATCAGCCGAACCTTAATAGCAAAGTAAGTTTGATTAAAAGGAAAGCAAAAGTTTTGTATTTATGTCAAAATAGCTGTTTGTATTCTTTAGATTGTAATGCTGTGTCCGAGATGCGAGAATTAATTTCAACCAAGACTAACGAGTCAAAGTATTTGCTGGAAGAACAGAAAAGGGAATTAGAATCTGTACTAAATGAATTTGATCAAGTGTTTGATCTTAAGCCTGGCGTTATCAAGGATTATGTATATCACATGGAAGCATCTCCCCACCAAACTTACTGTAAGGCAGCTTATTCCATACCGTGGGCCCAGAAGGAGAGGGTGGCAGCGGAAATAAGTAAAATGTTAAATTAGGGCATAATTGAACCCTCAACTTCACCCTATAGAAGTCCATTAGTTGTTGTGGGTAAGGCTGATGGTAATCTTCAAAAGAACCATTGTAATTGCATTAATTATGTGGAAGTTTTTGGAACGATACATAATGAAATACCTCATTCCTCGACTGGTTTTTCTCCAGTTGAAGTTATGTTTCATCGAGAACCTAGTTGTAACTGGATTAAAGGTTTACCACGTATCTTAGATAATAAGATGGTCTATGCAGATGTCATTGAACACGTCCAAGTGGATTTAAATAAAAAAGCAGTGTTGAGAAAACGAAAATATGATAAGAAGTTACCTAGAGTATGTGTTTATAAAATTTACGATAAGGTCCTGTTGAAGAAGCATGTAAAGTCGTCATCTGTAATGAAAATTAACAAAAAGTGGCAATATTTGTACGCGGGTCCATTCCAAATAATCGACATCCCAGATGCCGCGAGTTATTTGTTACGAGATGTAAGTGGAGACTATAAAACAGGAGGATTGTAAGACTTGAAGAGATTTTATGAGTGAGCCTAATTGTGGAATTGAGAAAAGTGAATGACGTTATTTAGTATTAGTACAATAGAACGTAGTATATAAGAGTTTCTAATTTCTACGTATAATGCAAATGAACAAAATGAAAAAGTTCGAGGTATGTGTAGTGCTTCGTTATTATTGTGTTCGAATAGTGTATGATGTGTTCCTGATAGTCATCGTTATGAGCAACAGAAGATTTCATCGTTGTTCGTCGTAGTAGTAAGTTTTTGAATAAAACTAGTTAATTAAGTTTATGCCTCTTTGTAAAAGTCAATATGAATTTCTATATATGTATATGTGTATGTATGAATAAATATGTATGTTTTCATGTAACGATGAGTACGTGTTTTAAGTAAAATGATTATCAGCAAGCATTTGTCTGGGATTTAACGTCGCGAGGTTGATGCAACTTCAAAAAGTTACTTTCTTCCTATCCTTCCGTAATTAAAAAACTTATAAAATGATATGATTACGTGTGTGCAGTGCAGTGGGTGAAATACCAAACATGTGACGTGTAATGCTTGACGTATGCTGTAATACGGCACGAATAATACCGATGTTGCATGAAAAGCAGAGATGTTCGTGATGGAGGTCAAAGATAAACGATAACTGACGTATATACTTGTTGCTAGTAGTTGGAATGGCAAATCAGAGAGTGCGTTGCGGTCGAGGAACTGAATACGGACAGAATCCGAGATTGAGATTACGTGTGACTGATAACACATTTATAGCGTTTGGAATATGGAGCTAGTTAAGGACATAGACTAGAGTATCCCATATGTGATAATTATATACTATGTGGTACGTTTTTTGTGGGGAAAGTATGACTACAAAAGGATATGCTCGCATGGACTTGCGTAATGGGTATCGTATTAAACACTATGACAGAATGAGAACAGTTACGTGAAAAACGTTTTGAACTAGTATGATGATAATGCTACTGATAATAATTATATATTTTAATGATGTATATAGTGTAAGGAAAGTGGAGGAAGGGATTACTGATACATTTTTTAAACCAATACTGGACGGGTGATGAACAGAGTACTGTACAAGTTTCGTAGCAGGTGGGAAGTGACCAATGTTTAAGGAGAGGAGTGACGAAACAATGTACATGTCTTGCAGAAACCGATGCTCTCATTTTTGTTTCATGTGCTGTGTTGCTGAGTGGTATGAACCGCCACTTTCCACGTGATGCTGGATCATGCTGTCGCGGCATAACCTACCAGATGTGGCGAGCGGCATCACTTATAGCAGCGCAGACATCTTCGACGCCTGGAGCCTAACAATCCAGTGGTCGGAGATCAACATCTGGCAGTATGGTGAACCGCGCACACCTGGCGAACATCTCGGCGAGAGCAGAAGTTGTCAGAGATCTTATTGTCATGTTCGAATAACATTCTCTGGATACGTTCGGGACAGAATAACTCGGTGGTTCGCAAATTGTAAGAAGAGGCGAGCACCAGAACATTCAGTCGATGTTAATGTCACGAAATCGTCCAGACGATCCGGATTGTTGCAAGTCACAAAAAGGTGGCTTGAATAAATGAACGTATCTGACAACTGAGGTAGAGGTTCATCATATTCAAGTCACTAGCCATTTAAAAAGTGAGACTTGTTAACTGTCAAAGAAGAAGATGAGTCGCTGAGCATTGTCGCTGTTCGGCGGATTAGGAGGCGAAGATCTGCGAGAATTAGGGCGTAAAGAGGATGCAGTTCGGCGGGTTGGAGTTCGGCGCCAAGGGTCATCGGCAGCTGGTACAACAGGATGAAGACGTCTCAAAGAAGATTGTAAAATAGACATCTATGATAAGCGGACTTACTCTGCAAAGTAAACTAAAAATGAAATATTTAAGTGCTAATCTAATTCGAACCTAAGAAGTACTGTGTTGAGAACTGAAATGATATTGAGACATGTATTATTCGATGTATAACTCGATGCATCATTCCATCAATCACATTCAACCAACATCACTGATCATCACTTCGGTGCCAACCAAGCAAAATGTGAGAGGCTGCTCCCGCCTCGCAGGTCACAACAAACCCCAATGAAAGAAGAAAACCCTAACCCAAAGAAAAGGAAAACTAAGCACCAAATATGATGTTGTCCCAACCTCATTCCCCAATGAAAAATCTAAGAAGGCAAGCCCAAACCCAAAAATAACAGGAAAAGAAAAACAATTTCATACCAACTTAACAGCCTAGACGATAAGTACCGCGTCTCGATCTCGTCCGCATTGTTACGTTGTGCCAGGAAGGGCTCTCAACAAGGGAAGTGTCCAAGCGTCTCGGAGTGAACCAAAGCGATGCGATGCTGTTCGTACATGGAGGAGATACCGAGAGACAGGAAGTGTCGATGACATGCCTCGCTCAGGCCGCCCAAGGGCTACTACTGCTGTGGATGACCGCTACCTATGGATTATGGCTCGGAGGAACCCTGACGGCAACGCCACCATGTTAAATAATGCTTTTTGTGAAGCCACAGGACGTCGTGTTCGACTCAAACTGTGCGCAGTAGGTAGCATGATGCGCAGTTTCACTCCCGACTTCCATGGCGAGGTTCATCTTTGCAACCACGACACCGTGCAGCGCGGTACAGATGGACCCAACAACATGCCGAATGGACCGCTCGGGATTGGCATAAAGTTCTCTTCACCGATGAGTGTCGCATACACCTTCAACCAGACAATCGTCGGAGCCGTGTTTGAAGGCTGCCCTGTCAGGCTGAACACACTGTCCAGCGAGTGTAGAAAGTAGGAGTTATTTGCTATTTAGGGGTGGCATTATGTGGGGCTGACGTACGCCGCTGTTGGTCATGGAAGGCGCCGTAAAGGCTGTACGATACGTGAATCCCTTCCTAGGAGCGACAGTGCAACCATATCGACCCCATCGTACACAGCTTGTAAATGACTTCCTTCAGGATAACGACATCGCTCGACTAGAGTGGCCAGTATGTTATCCAGACATGAACCATATCGTACATGCCTGGGATAGATTCAAAAGGGCTGTTTATGGACGACGTGACCCACTAACCACTCTGAGGGATCTGAGCCGAATCGCCGTTGAGGAGTGGGACAATATGGACCAACATTGCCTTGATGAACTTGTGGGTAGTATGTCACAACGAATACAGGCATGCAACAACGCAAGAGGACGTGCTACTCGGTATTAGAGGTACCGGTGCGTACAGCAATCTGGACCACCACCTCTGAAGGTCTCGCTGTATTGTGGTAAAACATGCAATATGTGGTTTTCATGAGCAATAAAAAGGGCGGAAATGACGTTTATGTTGATTTCTATTCTAATATTGTGTACGGGTTCCGGTAATTTCGGAACCTAGGTGATGCAATTTTTTTTAAATAATTGTGTATTAAGAAGCCGTCTAACATTCTTGACAAATAGAGGCTCAAACTCCATAGTATAGAAAGTATTAGCTACTAAATAAGATAACATAAAGGAGCAACACTCTTAAATATGTACTCTGTATCAGTCTGTTTGTATATTTTGCTGATAGAGAAACCTCTGACAGTTCGGCCTTAAGAGTCACTAGTTGTGTGTGTTGAACGAAGTGTTCCAACTCAACACTTATGAGATAGTAGCTTCCATGTCTTGGTCTTGCACAGTAGCAAGGAAATACATCTTCCCCAGTTAAAAGAAATGAACAGGAGAAAGAAATAGCTCACGATACTGATGTGAAGGTTGAGAAGTAAATTCACATCTGGAGAAACAAATATTCCCCCGATAGTCCATATAAGTGTCGTGATATGCGCTGGGTCGCTCACCGGGTGGTGAACTGGTCGATGGTACATCTAGTGTTCTGGTCAGTGGTGTGGCCGGAATCCTTGGGCCTTGCTGGGTCAACGTCCACTCAGATGTCGCTTACGCTTGATAGGGTGTTCGCAGCAGCCGTCGATGAGCTCGAAGTAAGTGTATCTTAACTGTGACCGTGCTCTGGCTTATGTAATCTAGGGATTCCGTGTGGGTCACGTGGTGGACGGACGGAAAGTAGCGCCATGGATTGTAGCGCCGTGCTCGCCGCGCGCGCTGCCTGTACTCAGAGGAAAATTTATGTTCTTCACATCGGGCAACGTAGCTGTCGTGGTCTGGCTTATACACAGCGCGTTGTGTGCAACTTGAGTTTGGATCGTCGTTTGGCCCTGGCTTCGCTAGGGGACGCCTAGATCTGTGGCAACCCGCCAGTCTCGGGTGTGTTCCATGGTGGTGTGAGGTCAGGCTAGTGACCGGACACTACAGTGCCCACGGCGTAAAGAACAGAACGAGAATAAATATACAAGTCCAACCGACACATTCATCACGAAGTGAGTACAATCGGTTAGGTTGGCTTCATTCTGGCTAGAAGCAACCGCTGCCGTCACCTTTCACTCCATCTTGCAAAATAAAACATTTATAATCAAAATATCCACGGGTATGCTGCCGGTCTGTAGTCTCCAACGGGCACAATATTTCGGCGATCAAACATGTCGCCATCATCAGGTGAACTGACGGACTGAGCTCCTGTGAACGTACCGGCACGGAGATCCGTACGCTATGGCTGCTCAGAGGGAACTGGGTTAGGTCGCGGCGGTGACCGATTTAAATACCCTCCGCCCGCGGCGCGCTCCCTCCGCCGTCCGCGCCCAGCGCCACGGTCGCGCGGTGGAACAGATTGCGACGGCGTCTGAGATGTCGTCGGTGTGATGGCTCTGTCCGCCGTGGTCGTCACAACTATACGTCTGCTCGATTTACTCTTGATTAACCCGATCGCTGGTTCCCAAGCCTTGCTAAGATTATAGCCACAGTCCCGGCTATAATCTTAGCAAGGCTTGGGAACCAGCGATCGGGTTAATCAAGAGTAAATCGAGCAGACGTATAGTTCTGACGACCACGGCGGACAGAGCCATCACACCGACGACATCTCAGACGCCGTCGCAATCTGTTCCACCGCGCGACCGTGGCGCTGGGCGCGGACGGCGGAGGGAGCGCGCCGCGGGCGGAGGGTATTTAAATCGGCCGCCGCCGCGACCGAACCCAGTTCCCTCTGAGCAGCCATAGCGTACGGATCTCCGTGCCGGTACGTTCACAGAGCTCAGTCCGTCAGTTCACCTGATGATGGCGACATGTTTGATCGCCGAAATATTGTGCCCGTTGGACACTATAGACCGGCAGCATACCCGTGGATATTTTGATTATCAAATACGCCGGGAGAAACTCAAGAATTAAAACATTTATGACCTACCAAACTATTTCGTTGGTCAGCTTTAAAATTTCACATACGGAGAACAGTTTTATCCTGTAGAATATTACACGAAAGCCAGTAGTATTTCTTCCCTTTTTCGTGTGCGTAACTTACAATCTAACAAGTAAGTCTAGCAATACTAATCACATCTAACCCCACGCCGTTTGGTACATTGCCTGCATCCGACTCTCGATGATGGATGTTTAACTACGTTGTGTCGCTCACATAACAGTTTAAAGTATAAATTAAATATACCCTGAGCTGACAAAAGTTAAGGGTTAGCTCCTTATATCGTGTCGGATCTCGTTTTGCCCGGCTTAGTGCAGTAGGTCGACATGGCATGGACTCTGCAAGTTGTTGGAAACCCCTGCAGAAATAATGAACCATACTGCCTCTATAACCATCTGTAACTAAGAACGTATGTCCAGTGCAGGATTTTGTGCACGAATTGAATTCTCGATTATGTCCCAAAAATGTTCGATGGAACTCATATCGGGCAATTTGGGGGGCCATATCATACGCTCGAGTTGTCCAAGTTGTTCATCAATAAATCGAACAGCTGTGACCAGGGGAATGGAGCATTGCCATCTACTAAAGTTCCATCGTTGTTTGGGAACATGACGTCAATGAATGGCTCTAAGCTGTCTCGAAGTAGCAGAATATCGAGAGGACTCTGTCCATTCTATGTAAACACAGTCAACACCATTATGAAGACACGACCAGCTTGCACAGTGTCTTGTCGGGTCCTTGGCTTCATGGGGTCTGCAGGACATTCTAATCTTACCACCAGCTCTCACCAAGGGAAAATGGGACTTACTTCATCAGGTTCCAGTCGTCTACGATCCAACCGATATGATCACGAACTCAGGAAAGGGACTGCACCCCATGTAGTGCTGTTAGCAAAGGCACTCGCTTGCCCATTGAACGCCAAAGTTCGCCGCGCTGTCCTAACAAATATGTTCGTCATCCGCCCCACATTGATTTCTGAGGTTATTTCAAGCAGGGCTGCTTGTCTGTTAGCACTGACAACTCTACTCAAACGCCACTGCTGCAGGCCATTAACTGAATGCCATCGACCCCACATTGATTTCTGAGGTTATTTCAACCAGGGCTGCTTGTCTGCTAGCACTGACAACTCTACTCAAACGCCACTGCTGCAGGCCATTAACTGAATGCCATCGACCCCACATTGATTTCTGAGGTTATTTCAAGCAGGGCTGCTTGTCTGTTAGCACTGACAACTCTACTCAAACGCCACTGCTGCAGGCCATTAACTGAATGCCATCGACCCCACATTGATTTCTGAGGTTATTTCAAGCAGGGCTGCTTGTCTGTTAGCACTGACAACTCTACTCAAATGCCACTGCTGCAGGCCATTAACTGAATGCCATCGACCGCTGAGTTGACCATAGTGAGCGGTAATTCCTGAAATGTGGTACTCTTTGCACACTCTTGACACTGTATATCTCGGAACATTGAATTCCGTAACGTCGGAAGTGGAATCTCCCATGCGTCTGGCTCCAGTACCATTCCGCGTTCAAAGTTTGTTGACCCCGTTGTGCAGCCATAATCACGTCGGAAAGCTTTCCACATGAATCACCAGAATAAAAGTGAGAGCCCCGCTAATGTAACGCCGTTTCGTACCTTGCGTAGGCGGTACTATCGTCATCTGCATATGTGCATATCGCTAACCCGTGGCATATGTCATTTCAGCATATCCAGTCTACGAGGTGTCTGCATGAAACCTTCCTGACTTCCAAATAAGTTAAAAAACAACCTTTGAGAAATAGAGATTTGCGATTTTCAGCGTGATGTGGATTATCTCAAAATTTTTTGTGTTAATGTTTTTCGCAGCGATTCAGTTTTGTTTCAAGAGCTAGTAATTACTGGTAATATTATGCCCCAATAGAGCGCAAAATGCGGAAACCCATTGCTATCCGAAAAATTCCGAAGTGAATATCAAGTAGTAGTAGAGTAGTAGAAGGGTTTTGTGGGCGCACGACAGCAAGGTCTTCAGCGCCCGAAATGAATATCAAAGTCAGCCACCAGACATGAAGGCGATTAACTCAGGTTGTGGGAAGTTCGCAACCACTGGAAGTGTAGTCAGGTTCTAGCAGAAAACGCACATATAATGAAAAGGTAGAGGAGATCGCAATGAATTTGCTATTGAGATATTGGACCGAATGGACAAATATCCCAAACTTTCAAGCAAATGTCATTTTCCCTGAAGAAGCCACATTTCACACACGTGAAACATTGATTTTTACAACCTTCGGATAACCCTCATAGTATTTGGGAATATGTCAGAGGCAGTGAAAGGATGAACTTTTGGTGTGTGTTGATGAAAAACAGCATAGGTGGCCCAGTTTTATAACAAAAATCTTCTATTCGGAAATGCTTGAGAAATAAGCTGTACCTCAGATGCTTCCCTTTCACCTAAATGTGCTCCAGAGGAATGTAGAGTTACATACTGAAGTTGACTCGTTCCTGGATGAAACATTTTCTCAGTGATCGATAGGAAGCGACGAACCAACCAAGGGGCCACTATGAAAATAGCCCTTCTGGATGTCTTCCTGTGGGATTATATGAGAGCTATTTTTGAAAGTAAGGAACGAGAGGTCGCGAAATGGAAACCACAGTGAAAATCAAAACTGTTTTATTTGCAACGGTTAACTACACCTTCCAGCTACTTCTCTACACAGTCGCCTCTCATACATCTGTAGTAGCGTTGTACCAACTTTTCAATTCCCTCGTTATAGAAGACATTCGCCAGTACTTTTCCACAATTTTCTCCTCTGGACTGCAGCTCTCTGTCTGTGTCAGAACATTCTCTTCATAGCCAGCGGCTGATTTGAGGAGAGATGAACGTCAGGGGTAGCCAATTACGGGCGGTATTGTTGGTGATCAAACACTTCCCATCGAAAACGCTGCAGGATCATCTTCATTGCCCCTGCAGAGTGCGGCCGAGAACTGTCGTGTAGAACAAACTGTGTCTGGAGCCTGTTCTTACTTGTCCCCTACTCCGCGAAACACGTCCTGGAGTCGGCAGAATGGTCACACTTCGACACCGCGACATGTGGGAAGATATGACACGGTGACACGTTGAAAAAAATAATTTAATTGAAATGACTCAGGTCAGGAAAACCTACGCTGTTTGTATTAAAGGCCCTTCACATACTGTTTTGCCTGCTCCTCCTCTGCTTTAATCTCTCATAGCGTTATAGCCCCGCGAGATATCATTCTGTAATTGACAGCGCCAAACTGACTGTCCAGTTCAGGCGCGTCAGATTTCATCACGTCATTCAATTTAGCGTTTACATTTAATTTGGAAATTTCAGATCTGTCAATTGCTCCATTGCGGTAATCACAATTACCTTCATTCTGCATTGCACAGTATTAATCTAGAGAACATCAGAACACTATTTGACTTCATCAGGTTATAATGCACTCTTGAAGTAGCGATACGAAAAGTTTCGTGTGTCAGATATTCCTGTGACCTAATTGTCAATCAGGAGGATGTTTGTTTGATGAGTGACTCCAGTAAACAACTATTGAACACCAAAATCACGGATAAAGTGCTCGCAGTACTGTTTAAGTGTGTGACATAGTATCATTATGGTCCTCACAGTAGCCTCAAAGAAAGTTAAATTGTTGTCTTTGCTATCATAAACCGATGGTGGAAGGCTGAATCACGAAGGCAGTGTGCGGAGTACCGGTACACTCAGTGACGAACCAGAGATATTATAAAGTTTGCGTTGCAATGATTTGACAGACTATCAATACACTCGCTTGTCGAAAATTAAGAAAAATCCAAAACGAATAAAAAAAATTAATTTATTGATTCGCATTCTTAGGAAATGGGAGTCAGGGGCTAGAGTGCTGAATTTTCACGATAATCTTAAAATGCGTGAGAGAGGAAGAGAGAGAGAGAGAGAGAGAGAGAGAGAGAGAGAGAGAGAGAGAGAGAGAGAGAGAGAGACAGGGAGGGAGGGAGGGAGGGAGGGAGGGAGGGAGGGAGATATGTGTGTAATTTCTAATTGTTACCAAACTTATAACAGCGGGAAACGAATATAAGTTGTGGGGAATGTGAAATAAATAGTGTAAGGCATATACGAAGATCGGTTGATCATTGGTTCTTCCCTTGTGAGAAAAGAAGCTATTTGTATCTCATAACTTCTTTATATTAAGTAACTTTTTGTTTGTTCCCTGAATGCATAATTTGTATGGCTCAATAAATAAAATTTCATGCTGGAAAAAATTTCAGTAAACGGCTCGTTTTCATACCACACGGAAATATAAGTAGATGAATGTGTAAAATTTCATTACAGTGCTAATAATTCTTGCTCAGTTTACTAGAACGCTCTAAGACGACTACAATGTCAATAGTTTTCACAAACTGTACCCATATGGCCCCCAATTTAGGATAGAAATCAAGAGAAATGTGAAGTATGATGGCACATCACAGTCAAGAACTGAGTTTCAATAACAAATGTATCGTGATACACCTTGCAAAACTTACAGCGGTACCACGTGCAGGAAAATCAGCCACCATTGCCCAGACGACAGGAGGAAAGGATGTACTGTGCAATCAAAGAATCTTTGACTATTCCTGAAGGTATTAAAAGTTCGTTGGTATTGGTACCTGGTCATTCTTGTGGGAAACCTAAACCGACGTCACGGCCTTCTCACTAATCACGCTTTCCAGGAACTGGCTACTCGCAGTCTGCTGACACTTTGTCGATGAAAGCCACTACAAGAAGGACGAAACTTACCTTGTTAGTGTCAGAATGTTCTGTAAATTTAACACAGTACAAGTGACTAGGAGTTTTTTAACATTATCGACAGTCGCCGTGGAAAGACACGTCCTTACGCAAACAGAAAGTTCCAGCACACGTATCTAAGACAGAAGGGCAAATAACGTGCCTATTTCGAGTGCTGACAAGGTGCAGTATAAATATCAACACCGATGTTGAAAACGTTGGTCGCTTTTCGTCTGCTTGTGACATAACAAGGGATCATTTTTTAACATAAGCAGTGCTTATAAGTTAAATATCTACTATAACACTCTCTAAGCATGTAGAAGCACAGACACGAATGATGAAACACGCTATAATCGAGGAGGTTGAATATAAAGCGATTAACCTTTATGTAGACAACACGGTAGAGAAGTGCGAGATGAAGCTGCAATCAGAGCTTTCTTCAGAAATTTATGCAGCAGTCGAATGCATCACGGATACCCTTAGTGAACTTTTGCAACCAAATAAAGTTTGGTAGATTGGAGACAATAATGGAATGGGCTGGCCTCAAATTCTCGTGACTTAAAGCACAGTTTTTAATATCACTATGAAAGTGCGTGTACGATCAGGTATCTGCGCTGGTTCTTATTCAAACTGACTGCTTATGGACAATGGTCCCAGAATTTTGTTTTTTTTTTTTATATTGGATTTCCTATACGAATTTATGATACGTATGGGTTGTTATGATTTAAATGTTGAGCCGTAATATTTCAGTATCGTGTATCCTGTAGCTGATCTGAGTGAGTTTGTATGTTGTTTTTATTTATATTTAATTACAATTGAATCTTCCTGACTTTTTCATAAATTTAATAGGATTCTTAGAATCCCTTAGTTTTAATGATCTTCTGTCCATTTAACAAATGCTTCTAATCTGAGACGCCCACTTAACTCGCTGGGCAGAACCGGTGATTAGAATTGTAGAAAGGGCCAAGTAAGGCACCGGTCAGGTTCACTCAAAATTCTAATTTATTGTAATTTAATAAAATCTTTAAACCAAAACGGCACGTAGCCGAATCTTTAGAACTACGAGTTTCAGAAAGGCAAATATTTCACGGCTGAAGGCCACCAAACAAGAAATCTTAAGGCAACAAGATAACTCTCAAGTGGTAAAAACATGCGTTAAAAATTACAAATAAAGTAACTAATATATACAGCGAGGCTGAGAGCCTCAAGGCAAAGATGAATAGACAAACATAAAGGAGATGGAATACAAGCGGCTGAAGGTCTACAATAAAAATTTCAAGATTTTAAAATAAATTACCATAACCTTTCAAAGGCAGAAGGCCACAAGTTTTATTTTTAGAATAAGGATTTAAGTGGCTGAATGCCCACAATTGATTTTCCAAATTCAAAATACATAAAATCCAATAAAAGCAAGACTATTTTAAATTATTGGCTATGATAGATTATAAACAGACCATTAAACACCGGTGACAAGGATAATAAGGAAAACGGCCCTCAGAAGCCTCCAGGGAGGTCGTTCTGCCCTCTTTCACTTAGGTGAGGCCGCGAGGGGTAGCCGCGTCGTCTGTGGCACCTTGTCACGGTTCGCGCGGCTATCCCCGCCGGAGGTTCGAGTCCTCCCTCAGGCATGGATGTGTGTGTTGTCCTTAGCGTAAGTTGGTTTAAGTTAGATTAAGTAGCGTTTAAGCCGAGGGACCGATGACCTCAGCAGTTTGGTCCCATAGGAACTTACCACAAATTTCCAAAAATTTACTTAGGTCAGACAGGTGGTGAGCCCAACTACACCTGATCCGTCGGAACCCAACCAGGGGACAGCCACGGACAGACCGACAAACCGGCTTGCTTGCCACCAATCAGTACATGAGAACTCATACATAAAAGGTTACGAACTTGAGTATCCACAATGAAATATGTATTAACTGTCAAAACTACACACGATGTCGGACAGCGACAACAGGTGACGAAAGGACGTTGAGTGAAATTACGTTAGTGGCCAGGGCGGGTAACCGGAACACTAACGGCCACAAGGCAGAAAATTCCGCTGGTACACTTGAATTTGAAATACGGTAATATAGTTAACTTCGCCCCAAAGGAACACTGCCTGAATTTACGTCAGTGGCCATGGCAGATAACCAAAACACTAACGGCCACAAGGCAGAAAATTTCGCTGGAGCACTTAAATTGTAGGCAACCAATATAGTTAACTGCACCGCATGGCGGCTAAATTTCAGCAACCAGACAAAATGAATGGACGTGGCTTGGGTAGTTGAAACCACTACTCAACTTTGACGTCCTGGGTCGGTGAACCACGAAGCTCGTAGCGATCGGACAGCTCCACACACGCTCCGACACTGCGTAGGGACTGCCAGCGGACCCAGCCGACTGCACCCCGTGGAGATACCTTCCCTGTTCCGCAGCAACCGACCGACTCCCCTCAGAATGCCAACTACATCTAAAATAGTCGTCAGTGTAAATAACGCCAACTACACACACAACCTGACAAACACTTGCACGAAGACCCGAACGATACCCAACACTAACTAAGCACACACGAAGACAAATCGGTATTCGATGCACACACACATACAGACACACACACACACACACACACACACACAGCCGACTCATGAAGGATCGGCGAGCCAAAACGTGTCGTCCGACTACCCACCAAGACCGTGGCCTGGCTCAAGTGATGCGTGGCGGCCATAGTCGGGCGAGCCATGTCGACGGAGACCTCACTGCTGCTCCAGCTCGACTGCACTAGTGCCGCATTACAACTCCCCGACTGACAGGTCCGGACGGCGTTCCAGACGCGTTCCAACTGACTGGCAGACCCGACCTCACGACCCGGACTCTACGACAGACAACGTCCGGGAAGTAATAGCAATGGAGCAAAGATACTACGAGAGGGGATATATATCGATACGCGCTGCTAGCGCCAGTCACGTTCGGGCAAAGCAGCTACTCATTGACATTAGTAATTCAAATTAACGTAGTGACGTGGAAGACGTTAAAAAACACGGTGTAAAAACACATGATGGCGATAACACGAGCCACGCACGGCTCATAATCTACAAAGACTGATTTTATTTAGATAAAATCTGCACTAGAGCTAACGTTAATTGTAGTGAGAGAGAGTTAGAGAGAGAGAGACGGTATATATATCGATTATTGCACTTGAAGAGTTGTTGAACATGTTGGCCATTAGATTGCGGACCCAACGGGCGCCGAAAGATCACAGCGACACATGCACGAATTCTGTTTCATTTGTGGGGAAAGCGAAAACTTGAAACTTAGGCTCGCTCTGTGTCAGTTAAAAGTAAAGCTGAGAGTAAGTCGGAGGTGATACCTGAATTGATGGAAAAAAGAGAGAGTCCATGCACCACAAAGGAATTATCCGAATAGGACAGAAGTCAGTAGATGTTATGTACATGTGGAGACGAACAAATGATTACAACTTCATAAAAATTGGACAATTTATTGAGGAGAAAGAGCTTCCCAATTGAGCTAGTAAATAATGTGTTGGTCCACCTCTGCTCCTTATGCACTGCTTTGTTGGATGTCGTAAGTGTCATCGGGCCAGGTTCTGTCCAATTGGCGTGCCAGATCGGCAAAAACCCGAGCTGCTTGGAGGGCCCTGCCCTTTGTGCTCAAATAATTCTCAACTGGGGAGAGATCTGGCTACATTGCTGGCCAATGTAGGCTTTGGCAAACACGAAGACAGACAGTAGAAATTCTGTGCAAGTGTGAACAGGCATTATCTTGCTGAAATATAAGCCCAGAATGTCCTGCGATGAATGACAACAGAACGGGGCGTAGAATATCGTCGATGTGCCGCTGTGGTGTAAGGGTGCCATGGATGACAACGAAATGGGTCCTGCTATCAAAAGAAATTGTATTCCAGAACGTGACTCACGACTGCCGTACCGTACGGTGGGCGACAGTAAAGTTGGTAACAGGCCTCAGAAGAAGTGCCTCCAGATACATCTTGGCTGGTCATCGAGGCTCAGTTCGAACCGACACTCATCGCTGAAGAAAACTATACTTCCTTCAATGAGATTCGAGGCCCAACTTGCCCAACAACACAGGAACCGGTCTTGTTAGTGTATAGAAAGGGGCACCGTGAGCCCAGCCTATTAATGTTCCTTATTGTTCCTGAAACACCAGTTATACGTCTCATAGTTGATAATGATTAATCCGAGACTCTGAGTGGCTGACGATTTATGAGGCCTCTCGTTGCATCTTCACCCTCGGTCGACCACTTTCTTGTTGACGCTACGTTCGGCCATGGTTCACCCATTCCTGCCAACACTGTCGAACAGTGGCATCACAACCCCTTCCCTTTCCTTGGCGCTGAGAGGGCGGGAACGGGACATTCATGCCAGGCCTCGGAAGACGACCCCTGCCTTCTTTCTCCCCGCCCCTTCTCTCAAATATTTAAAAAAATTGAAATATTGAGCTATTCTCCGGTTATTCCAACAGTCTTCTTTGAGCCCAATTACACTCCCTCTCTTAAATGCTGACGTCTGTCTATACTGTTCACGCTCCTGTCTGCTTGGCATCGTTAACTGCCCAACTGAGCACATAGAGTGAAATTCAAAAAGAGCTTTATTCTCTGGTATCAAGATGCCCCTTTTTACTATACTTGACAGTTACATGGTGAAATTTCCTTGCAGCGTCACACTTTCATCGGCCGCCAAAGTTTACAATGCTGCAACTTACGTTGATATATGTATGAGCATCGATTTGTGACTGTGACTCATTTGCGTAGCTCCTTCGTGGTTCGTCGTTTCTTTTGTATCAGAGTGAATTATAACCACCTGCTTCGTAGCGCGTTGGTCCACCTTAGAAGCCCAATACAGAATGATTTTGCGTAACACGGATTTGACAAGCAGTTGGAAGTTTTCCAGAGGTACGAGGAACCAGATAGCTGGGCACAGGTCGCAGTTCCCGTGAATTATTCCCTTAAATTACGGTCCGTTGGTTTTCGGGATCGGAGCTGGCACCCAATGATGAGTTCCTTCGGGTTTATATCAGCTGAAACTGGTGCTCAAGACGTCAACGTAAATTTACTTCACGCTCATTAAACCACTTTATCACGATTCTGGGCTTGTAAGGTGGCATCGCCGTCAGGAGAGACGGCCAGAAAGAAACACTGTTTCTTGTAGCTCAGTCTCTAGGGTACCTACGATTGCTATCACAGGTCCCACCAATGCCCACGTGGATGCCCTCCGCAGCATAATGCTGCCCATATCAGCCTGCGACCGTGGCATGGTGCATGCTTCGAGCAGTCGACAGTCTGGATGAAGGCATATAAGAAGACCATCGACGTGGTGTAACAATAAACGTGACTCATCCGACGATATGACCTCTTACCGTTGAGTCATGATCAACAGGGGAACGTATATGACGCCTTCTGTGGAGCAGCATGTTCAACAACGTGTGGTGGAAGGTATGCCCTGAAACAACTGTGCCTCCACCAGCTTTTTACTCTGTCTTATCTGACACATACCGACGCTTGTCCTGCTATTCAGCATGGCTACGCTTCCGACCTCAGCGTTCCGTGATGAGGCGTGGACATCCATTCCTTCTCGCCTACGCAGGGGTTTCACCGGCCTTCAGTCACTGTCCATAGATTCTCAAGACAGCACCATGCAAACTGCCGACCAGCTTCGGCATTTCCGAGGGTAAGGCCTTATCTACACATGTCGAAGTCACTTACGTTAGAGCATTTCTCCGTTTGCAGTCCGTATCGTTGGTAGTATTACACTGAAGTGTGAAAAGTAATGGGATACCTTTTAACATCATCTCCGACTTCCTTTTGTCACATATGATGAACTTAACAAGTCGTTCGAAGTACCCTGAAGCAGTACTGACCCATTCTCCACTCTACCCGTCCATAACATATTTAGGGAAGTGTTTCGGGTGCAGGATTTTGTGCACGAACTGACCTCTCTATTATGTCCCACAATTGTTTGATGCAACTCATGTCGGGTGATCTCGGTGGCCAAACCAATCGCTCAGATTGGCCACAATGCTCTTCAAACCAATCGCGAGCAACTGTGGCCCAGTCATTCATCCCATCATCATCCACAAAAATTCCATCATTATTTGCTAATATGATGACCATAAATAGCTGCAAATGACCTCCAAGTCGCCGAACATAACAGTTTCCAGTGAATGATTGGTTCAGTTGGACCAGGTAGCGTGTTGCAGAGACCAATTTGAATCGCGCGCCAAAAACACGTCAGCCAATCAGAGACTGTGCTCGACATCTATTGAGCCTCCCAGAGAGCATCACAGATAGCCCCAGAGAGCATCCCAGAGTGCCCCAGGGAGCTACAACACCAAGAAGAATCGCTTCTCGGCTTTTGGCAAGATCAATGTGTAGTATTTGTGGCCCTTAAAAGGGCCGTTTGATGATAACTACTACTTTCAATGATTATATAAAGTACAATCCATTGATTATATAAAGTACAATCCTTTGAAACTAGGGAAATCTTAGCTTACCGTACTATACCTGTTTCTGACATTATCATTGCTAGTGAGGGTTCCTACCTTTTTCCACACGGGAGTTTGTCTTTGTCTTGTCGTAGACGTTGTAAGATAAATTCTGACTGTAGCGTCCACTTATGGGTGAAGGCGAGTGGTCCTTCTTCTTTGGAAGATTGTCGCATTGTGGGTGATTGTACTTTATATAATCATTGAAAGTAGTAGTTCTCATCAAACGGTCCTTTTAAGGGCCACAAATACTACACATTGATCTTGCTAAAAGCCGAGAAGCGATTCTTCTTGGTGTTGTAGCTCCCTGGGGCACTCTGGGATGCTCTCTGGGGCTCTCTGTGATGCTCTTGCTTTCGTCGCCGTCGGCGAATGCTTATTTACAAATCACTTACCAATGTGGACGGCACTCTAGGTGCTTCAACATTTTCTGCGAAGGATAAAAAGAACGAAACGAGAGCAGTTGATAAAACTACTCAATTTGTTGTTATTAATGGACCTACTTTATTTTGTGGTGCGAGGTTAAATTTTTCTTTAATGAAAGTATCTTCTTCCTCTAGTTTGGGTAACGAGTGGCTAACTGTAGCTTTCGTTGCTTGTAACAATGCAGGCAGACCAGAAACACAACCCACTCCGTTATGGAGCCACCACCACCTTGCACAGTGTCCTGTTGACAACTTGGGTCCACGGATTCGTGGTATCTGTAAAAAAACTAGAATCCTACCATCAGCTCTTAGCCAAAAATCGGGACTCTTCTGACCAGGCCACTGTTGCCTAGTTGTCTAGGATCCAATCAATATTGTCACGAGCCCAGAGAGACGCCGTATGCGATGCCGTACAGTTAGCAAAGGCACTCGCTTCGGTCTTCTGCTGCCATTACCCATTAATATAAACTGTAAAGAATGGCACGTCCGCCGTATGTGCGTCATTGATTTCTGCTGTTATGTCACTATGTGTTCCTTGTCTCTTAACACTGACAACACTGTTCTCGGTCGTTAAGTGAAGGCCATCGGCCACTGCGTTGTTCGTGGTGCGAGGCAGTGTTTAAAATCTGATATTTTTGGCACGCTCTAGACACTTTGGATCTCGGAATAGTGAATTCCCTAACGGTTTCCAAAATGGAATGTCCAGTGTGTCTAGCTGCTACTTCCATGCTGCCATGCGGCCATAAGCAAGTCGGAAACCTTTTCACATGAATCACCCGAATACATATGATAGCTCTGCCAAGGCACTGCCATTTTACACCTTGCGTACGCTGTAGTACCGCCATCTGTATGTATGTAAATGGCTGTCCCATTATTTTTGTCTCGTCAGTGTATTTCATTCGACTCTGTTTTCGTTCTATAGTTTCCTTACCGCGTCACGTGCTCGCAAAACTACCAGACGGCAATCGGCCTGATGATGGTCAGTGGTCTTAATTACGTGGTTCATTAGTGTACGTTCACTAAGACAGCTACTTCTTAGAATGAGCCGCACTGGGAATAGATGCGTGGAACGCAGTGATTAACTTTAACAATCAAGAATAATGACTCAAATACTATTATCTCGGCGCCGAAAATAAGTATCGTGACATTCGATCTACCACTATACCCACAAAACTGTTTTTAATTTGGGAAAAGTTCGGATAAATGTAAAAAATTATTAGATGCACAGCAATCAGTCGCAAAATCCGTCATTTATTGGAATAGATCTACACTTCAACTATTACATAATCATCATCATTACAGTTACCAAAGAGCGACATTGGTCCGAGCGTCTCAGAACATATAAACTGATAAATAACACAGCCCTTTACATGACTGTGTGATCGTTTCAGTGTCATTTATTAGTGTTTATACTCTCAGAAGTAGGGACACATCTCATTCTTTGGTAATTGCAATGATGATGATTATATAACAGTCGAAATCTAGATCTGCTCCAATAAATAACAGATTTTCCGACTGATTGCTGTTCTTCTTTAAACGTGAATACCAAAAGGTCGCTGCACACACAAGTACCTAATGGATTTCTGTTTAGTTTCTGTTGAATAGTTTAAACAAATTGGAGCAGTGGGGACTGGCTGTCACAATTTACCTCCAGTATATGCCAGTAACAGTGTCCGCAGCCGTCTAGTGTACGCACACACTGTAAAAAGTTCCCAATTACAGATACAAAATTATGGTACACGCTGGTTCTTCTGTGTATGCAACGTTAACTGATGACTTCAGTCGCTAGGTAGAGGGAGGTGCATCATTAACAAAGATAGACTGTATTTAACTGGCGTACATGTAACGATGTTGCTACATGTTTCTGTATCGACACAGTTGTGCAAGTCCTTAGAGGTGACATTTAGTTATTTATTGATCTGTGCTGGTGTTATACAACTTATTTTACATTTTTTGATGATTTCGATTCTTCCTTGTTCTATTAAGGTGCAACTATGTTGACTGTCAAGACACCTGGATATGACAGTATTATTAACGTGTTTCATTCTGTCCGTGAAACTGAATTGGCTATTTGGGACGACAAGTTTCACAGCCACTAGTGGGGAAAGTCTTGAGACACTCTTCATCAGCACTTCGTTGACAATAAAATGTATAACGCCTGGTAATGCAGATAGGTACTCGTTTCCAGATTGTTCAGAAAAAAACAGAACACCTAGAAGGCTAGTGATAGGACGTTTATATTCACAGGACATCTGCAGCAATGTCTGGAATTGAACTATGTCGGCCCTCGGCTCAAGGTCAACATCGATAGAACTGCGGCAACACCATCCAGCGGTAAAATGTGTCTTCGGCTCTCGTTGTCGCTATAAACAGAAGATAATGGAGCAGTGTGAGTAGGGCAGTTGTGCAGGATCTCTCGCAGACGTATGGGCGAACCGTACCGTCAAATCAGTGAGTTTTGAAAGAGACCGCATTACTGGCAAGACGGAATATGAAGCATTCATTCGTGGAACTGGCGCTCGTGTTGGCCGGAAGTGTATGGAAACAGCAACGGATGTGTGCCGAATGCTACACGGAGGGCCATAAAACACGACGAGATGGGTGAAGTCGCGATTTTATCAACCCAAAGCCATACTACTCGCCAACCAAGCACCCTCCACCTCAATTTGTTTCCACAACGCTATGGTCTATCTTTTTCCTTGCATTTGCTCCATGCCATATGTTGCCCAGACCATTAGCACCATGGCGGATCGCTGTCTTCGCATCAGCATCAATCACGCTAACAAAAGCCGAGCAAATCTGCTGTCGCAGGACATTCCAATGGCACTCGTCGCCCTATTGAATACAACAACACGGAGTTCCTGACATGCACTTCCAGCTATGGAAACAGTGTTATTAAGGGTGGAGTTGAAAGTCACTTTATGAACATAAATGTGGAGCATTGTGGCTAAATTCTGCGTGGAATCCTGCTCTCTCCCTCGTCAACGAAACAGAGGGACTGACACTTCATCCGTTGGTTACTGATATTCGTTATCGTTAAGTTCTGATGGCGGACGTCTTTGGTCGCGTGGTGGCGCTAGTGTTTACACTTTGAGTGTGTGTGTGGGGAGGGGGGGGATAGAGGAGGCGGGGGATTGTTATCTTTCCTGAAATTCTCTTGTGCCTTGAAAAATGACAGGTTGTGCACTTGTCGAAATATCAACGATTGCAGCAGATTTCATTTTCGTTATTTATGTGAACAAGTCGTTTAATGACATTAAAAATACACTCCTGGAAATTGAAATAAGAACACCGTGAATTCATTGTCCCAGGAAGGGGAAACTTTATTGACACATTCCTGGGGTCAGATACATCACATGATCACACTGACAGAACCACAGGCACATAGACACAGGCAACAGAGCATGCACAATGTCGGCACTAGTACAGTGTATATCCACCTTTCGCAGCAATGCAGGTTGCTATTCTCCCATGGAGACGATCGTAGAGATGCTGGATGTAGTCCTGTGGAACGGCTTGCCATGCCATTTCCACCTGGCGCCTCAGTTGGACCAGCGTTCGTGCTGGACGTGCAGACCGCGTGAGACGACGCTTCATCCAGTCCCAAACATGCTCAAGGGGGGACAGATCCGGAGATCTTGCTGGCCAGGGTAGTTGACTTACACCTTCTAGAGCACGTTGGGTGGCACGGGATACATGCGGACGTGCATTGTCCTGTTGGAACAGCAAGTTCCCTTGCCGGTCTAGGAATGGTAGAACGATGGGTTCGATGACGGTTTGGATGTACTGTGCACTTTTCAGTGTCCCCTCGACGATCACTAGTGGTGTACGGCCATTGTAGGAAATCGCTCCCCACACCATGATGCCGGGTGTTGGCCCTGTGTGCCTCGGTCGTATGCAGTCCTGATTGTGGCGCTCACCTGCACGGCGCCAAACACGCATACGACCATCATTGGCACCAAGGCAGAAGCGACTACCTCCATTCACACCTGTCGCGACACCACTGGAGGCGGGCTGAGCGATGTTGGGGCGTGAGCGGAAGACAGCCTAACGGTGTGCGGGACCGTAGCCCAGCTTCATGGAGACGGTTGCGAATGGTCCTCGCCGATACCCCAGGAACAACAGTGTCCCTAATTTGCTGGGAAGTGGCGGTGCGGTCCCCTACGGCACTGTGTAGGATCCTACGGTCTTGGCGTGCATCCGTGCGTCGCTGCGGTCCGGTCCCAGGTCGACGGGCACGTGCACCTTCCGCTGACCACTGGCGACAACATCGATGTACTGTGGAGACCTCACGCCTCACGTGTTGAGCAATTCGGCGGTACGTCCACCCGGCCTCCCGCATGCCCACTATACGCCCTCGCTCAAAGTCCGTCAACTGCACATACGGTTCACGTCCACGCTGTCGCGGCATGCTACCAGTGTTAAAAGACTGCGAATGAGCTCCGTATGCCACGGCAAACTGGCTGACACTGACGGCGGCGGTGCACAAATGCTGCGCAGCTAGCGCCATTCGACGGCCAACACCGCGGTTCCTGGTGTGTCCGCTGTGCCGTGCGTGTGATCATTGCTTGTACAGCCCTCTCGCAGTGTCCGGAGCAAGTATGTTGGGTCTGACACACCGGTGTCAATGTGTTCTTTTTTCCATTTCCAGGAGTGTAGATACAATATAAGAGAGTAAATGGCTGGTTTAACGATGGGCGAATTTACTTAACGAAATTTGGTTTAGAATACAAGAAGCTCGTTAATAATCGTTTTAGGTGTTCTTAAGCTCACATCAAAACACGCCTTCGCAGACAGGGTAAGGTCTTATGGGACCAGACAGCTGAGGTCATCGGTCCCTAACCCTATACACTACGTAAACTAACTTACGCTAAGGACAACACACACAACCATGCCCGAGGGAGACTCGATTCTCCGACGGAGAGTCTCACAGACCGCGACAAGGCGCCGAAGACCACGCGCTACACCGCGCGGCTCGCAAACAGGCAGACTAACAGGTTTAAAAACCCAGTGAACTTCGTGGTTCAATGGACGATCAAATGCAACAGTTGCAAGACGTGACGCTCATGAGACCTCCATGGAAAATAGCCTAGAACGTGCAGGGTGCAGCAAACGGCAAAACTAAACTGATACTCAAAATGCCCTCTAGACGGTTTTGCTCTTAGATTCACGTAAGCGGGATTTAGGATGAATCATTCATAGTAAATCATGAGCGAAACTGATTATAAAAGCAAAGGTCCCCTGGGTGGTATGATACCCAATTGAAATAGAGAATGCCATAGGCAGGCAAACAACCTCAGAATTTTACAGGTAGAAAAACAACGGCAGTAGCCGATCAGATATACAGAATAATTTAGTTAAGTCCATTGGTCAGAAATGACAAACAAATATATCACAATATGATTATGAATCTGGTGGCTAGTTTGGGAAATAAATAATAACAAATCACCCAGATTTACTGTAATCAGCTGGACAGCTGTCTTACTAAAATACACTATGTAATCAAAAGTATCCGGACACCCACAAAAACATACGTTTTTCATATTAGGTGCATTGTGCTGCCACCTACTGCCAGGTACTCCATATCAGCGACCTCAGTAGTCATTACACATCGTGAGATAACTGTCCTGCACAGAGTCCTTACCTGGATCTTATAGAACACCTCTGGGATGTTTTGGAACGCCGACTTCGTGTCAGGCCTCACCGAACGTCATCGATACCTCTCCTCAATGCAGCACCCCGTGAAGAATGGGCTGCCGTGCCCCATGAAACCTTCCAGCACCTGACTGAACGACGTATGCTTGCGAGAGTGGAAGCTGTCATTGAGGCTAAGGGTGGGTCAACACAATATTGAATTCCAGCATTAGCGATGGAGGGCACCATGAACTTGTAAGTTATTTTCAGCCAGGTATCCGGATACTTTTGACCACATAGTGTACATACCTTTTCTACACATGTACGAGTAATTTACGTTACCAAAATAGATCTGTTGAAATTCACAAGATAAACCAAAGCATACAATGAGACTCCTTCCCCAGGTTCGATCTTGGAATTCAGTAAACCAGGTGTTAAATAATGGCTAATCTCCAGTATAAGCACACACTTAAGCAAGGTTAAACACTTATCTAATAAAATACAGAGCACCAATAAATATGTCAAGGCTGGCAATCACTGAACATGTAATCACCAGACAAGTAGCCTCCAATAATATTGTAACAGTTTACACTAGTGTTATTTTCATAGTTCGCTCTCGCATTCAATAAACAAGATGTTGAATAATGGCTAATCCGTCTTGTAATCAAAGAAATAAGTATAATTAAATACAAAAGCCAATAAATAAGGTTGACAAGCACTGAACAGGTATTACGCTGGACAAGTAGGTTACAGAAAATTTTTAACAGTAAGCATGGGCTAACGTACACGGTCAACAAAAGCACGCTACCTAGTAACGTGGTAAGCATGAATCAAAATCCGTATCACAGTCCACGCTCGCTACAAACCGGATAAACACAGCTCGATGGAAAAATACAAATAAGCACCTTCACCCACAACAGAATATCGGAAGAACAACCACAAATACTAGATAGATCCAAACGGAACCGTGATGCACTGGGTCCCACGCCAGATACAAACAAATTTACAGCCTGTTACAGAAAATGTTTCTCCGTAAAGTCCACAATACAGGCACTCAACACTTTCCCGAACAGGCTTGCTTTTCCCAACGGTCGAGTAGCTGACGAATTCCAAACTGCGTGATGGCACCAACAACACTTTACGGGCTAGGCTACCGCCGTCATGGTATGTTCGGTCCAATGGAGTTCTCGCACGTTGTAAGTAAAACCGGACCGCTAACTTATGCCAGCAGGTCCCTTTCCTCCTGTTTGCTGCGCACAAACGTGATCTTTGCCTTTCGCTGCTAGCGCGACCTCTTCTGGGCTAGCGTCCTTCGGTTCCTCAGCATTTGGGGCAGAGACATACATAGGACACAAATTACCGATAACTGAGGGCCAAAGATACCGCGTGCACACGGCTCATCAAGGCTATCCTTTACAGGTCTTAAGAGGACCCTGGTCTTAGATGGTGGCGAAAAAAACATTTCACGTCATATATCCATAAAATACGACCACTCCTATCAGAAATACTTCTTTCATCACAAAAAGGCCACAGACTCTGGTGCCACCCCGGTATTTTCATAATTCTCCCGGTGCGTAGTTGTTCGATTGGTCAACACACATTTGACCTGTACTTCCCCATCACTATTCTGGAAAACGGTGTCCTCAGCTGACAGAATATCTGGGTCCGAGAAGACGTGGGTCCTGGGAACCAAAGTGTAAAGAACCAGTACACACTGAGCCAGATGGTGTCAACTGTCAGCCTGTTGACAAAAGTCAGTGTGAGCTACAAATGGCATGCCCCAGCTTTGTCCTAATAACACCTTGAAGCTAGAGAAGATAGTCCTCCACCTTCATTCTGAAACAAATTTTCGGATGAACTGAATTCACGTGCTCTAATAAGCCATTCAAACTCTCACTACCATGAAGCCAAAACACGAAAGTATCGATCACGTATGTGAAAAATAACATGCACGTTTCAATGCCACCGACTGCAAGACATGCTCCTCGAAGTCTTCCACAAACAAATTTCTAACACTAGGTGACAACCGGCTTCTCAACTTGGCTCCATCTATTTTCTCACAGTAATAATTATTCAACAAAAAGTAAGTAGAAGACTACACATGTCGAAATACCAGTACGTTTGTTAATATCAACACAAAACCTATCTTCATTTAACCGTAACGAATCAGATAGAGGAATCCGAGTGGACCACACAAAACTTAGTAAAATACCAGAGTCCTTCCCTCGAATCGACGTAAGGAATCTGCCGAGCTCTTAATGTCATTTTCACTCCGACCAACTAGTGGAGCGAACAGAGCACCACGGTCTTTTGCTACAAGAAACTGTATGTTGAAACATCAATGTTAGTCACAATCGGCCCGCATCCTTGTGGGTCTTCGGAAGGCCTTACAACCCATGGGGGTGGGGACTGGGAGGTTGGGGGGGGGGGGGAGAAGGCGACGTAACGAAAAGAATTTAGATTCTTGATAATCTCCTGCGACAAAGTACTTTTCTTTGTTAGTCTTACTCACAACACCTTTTGCCTTTTGTTGGGTCAGCGATGATCCTGTGAAACGCTAAATCCGGTAGCAGACACTGCATGTTTTGTAGGTGCTCCTAATTATGCAACGCAGTGTGTGCTCGTACAGTATGTGTGTGTGTGTGTTATCTTTCTGGAAATGCCATAAATACCGATGTTTTAATGTCTTTACACTGCAATTCTATCTGCATTTGTGCCGTGAATATGACAGGCTGCGCAGCTTTGGAAATACCGGCAGTCATCGAAGACGTCACCCGGCTGCATTTCCGTAAACTATTTGAACGTTGTACACGCTGGGAGAAGCTCAGGTCTCGTAGTGGAACGACTTCTTGCATTAATAATAATAATTTCATTTGGTTAAATAATCTGGTGCCTCTTCGGTGACTTGAGTATTCCTATCCTAACCTCGCGATAACATTGGGGATAGGAAACCTACAGTACCCCCGGTTTGAGACCAACTGGCGAATGTAGAATATAATCAGAATTTTTTAACGATTTTAGTATTCTCCTCCCTTTAAGGGATGAGGATCTTGAAGAAAAGCGCAGATCTTAAAAAATTGGTCAGTTTTCTAAATAGTGTAGCTCAAAGAATAAGAGTTTTAGGCCCATGTAATGCTTTTCCATCTTTGAACTAATCTTTTGGGAACAACTTAATGTACGAATTTCAGATTTTGGTTTCACACTTTTCCCTGAATCGTGAAAGTGAAACAAATCATGTTTATTATTTATGTACAGGATAGGTACACAATTTAGAAAAAAAAGTAGATCTTAGTTTTTCTGGAATTTCTTTACACTATTACGCTTAAATTAGGTTTTTAAGAAGATGTTGCTGTGATAAATTATGGTTAAAATTTTTCAAATAATGATTACCAAAAATTTCAGTTCAAGTCATAGCTGTTTTAAAAGTCTTTTTCAAATTCAAGTCATAAGAATAGTCTACTTTTAAGACTGTGTACAAAGTTTCAACTCTCTGTGTTTAGTAGTTTCTAATCAACTTGCAGCAGAACATCAAAATAGTGAACTTCTGAGAAATCAAAGTTAAAGGTTGTTTCTCCACCTACCCTGCTTAACGGTTTTGCATCCCTCGTCCCCGTTCATCTTCTTTTTTGTGTTTCTCCCCCTCCTTTTTCTTTTTCATACTTCTTCTTGTACTTGTTTCTTTGGTGGCTTGTAGCACTGATATCTCTGCTGTGAAGAGTCAAAAAAAAAATAAAAAATAAAAAAAATGGCTCTGAGCGCTATGGGACTTAACTTTGAGGTCATCAGCCCCTAGAACTTAGAACTACTTCAAGCTAACTAACCTAAGGACATCACACACATCCATGACCTAGGCAGGATTCGAACCTGCGACCGTAGCGGTCACGTGGCTCCAGACTGAAGCGCCTAGAACCACTCGGTCACTCTAGCCGGCACTGTGTAGAGCCACATACTGTCGGTGACAGCCTTTTTTCCGTATTTAGTCCACCATGCATTCCCTAAAGTTCCATATTCTTGAACCTTTACAGGGCAGCACCATTGAAACATAGCATCCAACTATTTTCAAAAAATTTAGGCCTACCGGGACAGTTTTTGGCATCCGTTCCCGTATGCAGTTCTTAAAAGCCTTATTTAGGTTTTGAGTTCTATTATGTAATTACTTCGTTAATAATCTTATGTTACTAAGACTTTACAGACGAAAAAGTCATAAACAAACAAGAAAGTGAGCACAAAGTTCTGATTTTAACAGAGCTGTCTGCCTGTCATGGGCAGACACTGTTTATATCCTCTAATTTTCTGTCTTTCTCCAGTACAATTTCGTCGAAGTAAACCTTCTCTGTTTTCGAAAACAATAGAGAATTCATAAAACAAAAATTAAAAATAGATTTTTTAATACTTATTCATTCACTAGTTCCCTTAAGGGCAAGCAGGAACTAGCGAATATGGCCTCGAGTATTTTCGTGTTACCATAAAACACTCAGAATTTAATTTAACGCGAAGTCGTGGCCGCTGAAGTATTTAGCATCCAGCGGCGGACGCGGTTCTACGTAAATGTTTGTCTACATGCGCCACTGAAGACAAAGCCACGTACGGACGATTAGGTGCTAGCCTGTGTAGATAGCTCCAGGTGTAAGCTGAGTGATTTCAACCGTCAAGATTTTATTAACAGGGAAACGAGGCAAATAAGGGAATGTCAAATTCCAACGAAACGTAATTAAAAAGGGAAAAGGAAGAACACAAACAGTGAAGCAACGGAAAGGGCGTACGCCATCTTCTTTTTCATACCACCCCACATTCTGATAATAATTTACGAGATTTTTACGTTAGCGGACAATTTCGCGCAACACTGTTCCCTGGCGGCCATTCTGTCGCTGGCCGCTACTACGAGTTGCCCAAGGGAACAGGAAGTGGAAACAGAATTAATTGGGGGGCTTAGTTCTGGTTTTAGAGCGTTGTTTACCAGAGTCGCAAATCCTCTTTCGGCTCCTGGCTGCACTTAAGAAAAGCGCAAGTAGTCCTTCAGGCTTCTCTTCATCTTTCAAGCTCACAATAAATGTGTTGACCTACAACTTAAATCTTTTCAGGAAACAGTTCTTCTGCAATTACACTCCATTTCTGTTGCAAGGCCACATTCTCTTGCTCGCTAAACTCCGATAAAGATTCCATTGTATTCTCGCGAAAACAAAGTATTCTCCTTAAAACTTGTAATGGATTAATATGCTGTGTTCGGATATTGTGAAATTACGAATTGTAGAAAATGGTTTATTGACAAATAGCCAAACGGTTTCGGAAAATAACGTTCTTGTGAAATGAAGGTGGCTCTTTACCCTCACGAAGTAATGACTGAAGACATTTCACACTGTTTCTCACAACAGACTTCTAATCAAACAACGTGAGACTGGTTTAGTGATTTCCTATAATACAGGTCACAGTTCGTAGTAACTGACAAGAAGTCATCGAATTAAACAGAATTAATATCTGGCTTTTCCCAAGAAACGTTACAGGCCATCTGCAGTCCCTGACCTGATTAACAGACGATCTCACTAGCTCTCTTAGACTGTTAGCAGATGATTCTTGAAAAGTCATCCGATGATTAAATCCAGTTGCAAAATGGCTTAGACAAGGTAAATACTTGGTGCGGAAAGTGGTAACTGACACTAAATTATACAAAGTGTGTAGTAATCCTCGTTAGTACTAAGAGGAATCCACTAAATTTCGGTAAAGCGATAAATTACATAAATCTAACGGCTGTAAACTGAACTAAACAACTGGGCATTATACTTAAATTAAATTGGAACGATCACACAGACAACTGCCATTCATTGGCAGAGCTCTTAGAGAATACATCAGGTCTAGTCAAGAGAAAGAGAACTCTAAGTTTGTCCACCCTCTTTTGGAATACGTGGCGTGGCATTGGCACCAGACAGGATTGAGGGAGGATATCGGAAAAGTTCAAAGAAGGGCGGCTCGTTTTGCATTATGGTGAAATAAGTGTGTACAACGGCTGCGAAAAGCGAAATGGTGTGGTAATCATTAAAACATCTGCTGTTTTCCATGTAGCAGTTTCTTCTCATACAACTTCGGTCGGCAGCTTTCTCCTCAGACTGTGAAAATATTTTGTTGGCACCCACCTACATATAGAGATATGAGCATCATAACAAAACAAAAACAAAACCACACACACAGCTTACACGGAAAGAATTAAGCGTTAGATTTTCCCGCGTGCTATTCGAGAATGGATGATTAATACTTCGCGATTATCTCACAAATTATGATGTTCGTAAACTATATGGAGTAGCACCAATAGCAGACAAGATGAGAGAAAGTTGTCAGCAATGGTACGCGCGTGTTCTTCAAGCAGACTAAACAGCAGTTGCAAAGACTGATTTCTTTTTGAACGTAGGAAGGCTTAGGCAGCGACGACTTGACACTTTCCACGGAGATTTCAAGATCGAGGACTACACTCTGATCAGGCACAGCCTCGGATAAAATGGCAACACAGCGCTAAAACAGCTCGACGCTTCCAGTATTCGGGACAAACGCTAAGGAAGAAACAGAAAAATACTCTTCGTATAAAGAGAAATTAAAGAGAGGGGTAATCGAGGTAAGACACCCTGGTCCGGAAACGACTGAGCAGAATGTTGTGAACGAAAATCGTGCTGATACTTCTGACAGCAGACCTCTTCTGTTTCAATCCCACAGATTTCCTTATTTTGGAAGAATTTTGTATGGGCAAAACAAGAGTGCAGTAAACATTGGCTCTATAAGGCATATCATAAGAGATAAGAGCAATAATTCAGTAGATAAGATGTGTTTCACAGTAGTAAAAATAAAGAAGTGTACATAGCACTTAAGTCATGCATTTTAGACATTTGTTGTCTAGTTTTGGAACATTACACCTTCTCCCAAAGTATGAAAATCAACGAGCTTGCAGTAGAAGAGGTCCACTGGCAGAGGTATAAGAACGATTTTCGCTTCGAACTTTCGGCTGGTCCTTTCTGGACAAGGGTCTTTTACTTCAGATTGATTCATTTAAGCTTCTCCGTCGTCTTAGAAAGTCTGTGACATCATTACGGTATCACACGATACACAGTGCTCTAAATTAAAATTTCATGGGCGCTGAATGCAATCTTGCTAAACCGCTGCCTTTCTAAAAAATAAAGTACATCAACTTTCGTGTGTATGTCATCAGCGGCACGATGGTCCATTGTAGTCGTATTAGTCAGTTCGGATATTTTTTATTGGTGATGCCTCTTTCAAGTGGCATACGAACTGTCACACTGAGAATAACAACTTTCATAATATATCATCAAGAATTAAATGAAACATACTGCCACGAAAATTACCGAGCAAGTTGGTACAATGGCTAATGGCTAACATAATGGACTCGGATTCGGGAGGGCGACTGTTCAAACCACCTCTCAGCCGTACGGTTTTTGGTGTTCTGTGACTTTGCTAAACCTACAGGCAAATGTTGGGATGGTTCCTTAGAAAACGGTACGCCCGATTTCATTCCCAATTCTATTGTAATCTGAACTGCAGCACCGTCACTAACTACCGAACTGTCGACGGGGCGTTAAACTGTACTCTTCCACCCCTTGTTCTTTGCTATGAAATTTGCTTTCCAGTTCAAGGGTTTCCTGGGTGCAATGTACTTCGAGTGGTTACGACCGACAAGGGTGCTTCGGCGATGAGGTGCTCCAGAAAACAGGGAGCAGCGTTTTGCAGCAGCCAGCAAACAGCCGTCCATAACACAGGGTCCGGCGACCATTGTGCTGTCGCCATTATCGTAAACGACGACCGGGCCGCTATCTGCCGGCTATTCCAGCCAATCGCCGGAAGGATGCAGCACTGCCACGCCTTATCTGGTCTGCGACTCCGGTAATTACTTGCTCTATCTCTCTCTCTGCCTCCGTGCGTGCGTGTGTGTGTGTGTGTGTGTGTGTGTGTGTTGGATTAGATGGAGACGAAGGAATGCTCAAGAATGCGAGATGGTTCGTGCGAAAAACCTTAAATGGACAGTCAGAGTGCATGGTAGATAAAGAGACACTAACAAGCACTTGAAGTGCTATAAAAGGCAACATCTTTCTGGAATAATTGACTGAGAAACTGCTCAAGATAATCACTGTTTCATATTTATAGATTTTCTGGCAGGTCAATTACGTATTTATTAATGAAGGAAATAAGTAAGTTGCCTCACAGTTGTTCTGTGTCGTTATAATTACAGTCCAGCTACCAAGGAGGTGCAGTGCGTGTGTGCTGAAATTATCGTATCACAACTAAACTTAATTCGGAACAGATTTGCGCTGGAAATAAATTATTTCCTATTTTGGCCACCAGGTGCAAATCTGACGTTGTTCAGTGTATGATGGTATGACATCCACGCTGTGATTTGACAAGCCGTAACGATCAATAATAAAATCATTAAGCTTTTCAGACTTGTTTGACGTTCTCCGGTCACGTCCCGTTCCCTTATCTGTAGCGTATTGAAACATTTCTATGCGTCTATCATACATTCACAGCGCCAGATTTACACCCAAGGCCAAAATTGGAACTAATTATTTTCCAGTGTAAATCTGTTCTGAACAAACGCATCGGCATATTTACCAAGTTTCGCTGCGATACATTAAATAATAATTGCACACATTGGAACTCTGTAAGGACCTGCAGTTTCATTATTATATATAATTATTACAACTACTTGTTACATCGATTGACCGGCGCTGTTGTAAGAACTAGCGAAGGAAAGTTGCCGTGTAACACGAAGTCATCAATCCAGAACTGTTCAAGAATGAGGCAAAATTTGTTGAATTTTTATGTTGTCTTCGTGACGTAGTATCTGTTTTCTAGAAACAGTTCTCTAACTGTATGTTCCGCCGAGAGTAAAGGAGAAAATGTATTAGTATATGGTAACAAATGCGCAGTTAGAATGCTTAGCGATCTGTGTACTGTCCTCCAAGGTGCATTTGTTTTCCCTTTTTGTTTTCTTTCAGTTAGAGTGTCACTCGTGGACAAAAATATATCACCCCTCCGATACGTCACTCTAATATCGTGGAACACAGCAGATATATATCATACCCAACTAGTTCCTCTGGGAAGAGATTCCGCAAGTATTTTCAGGTATGATTTATATATCTGAATTCTTTCATCAATGTTTGATCCCGCAGAGCAACCAAATTATGTGAATGTTAACCGCTGCATATCACACAGATCCAAATAGTTCCAGTCGTTATCTGTTGAATTACTATCGTGTGCTTTAGAGGATCGGTAGAAGTCCGATACGATACCTGAGTGTTAGTTGGACATGAAAACTTGTGCATTCAGTACTGTGAAAACGGATGCTGTCATCTTGGAAGACATGAGTCTCCACAGCATACTGATCGTGTATATGTAGAGCAAAAGGGAAACTACTCGTCACCGAGAATGCTGAAATAAACATCCTGGTTCATGGCCACGTTTAACTGCATGGGTGGACACGAGTCACAGTATTAAAACACACTGACAACATCAAATAACCACGGTCACCACCCAATGCACGTTAACTGTCTGATTTTTCTATGGGTGCCCTCGACAAATTACATCGTTTCAAATGACGCAACATATTCATCACACTAGAAGATTCTAATGTCCAGTTTCTGTGTTGCTAGGCCCACTAAAGTAACTCAGTCGATAACAGTCTTCATTCGGCCAGGAAATCCTTCTCCTGTAGAGGTTTGCTATTTATATATTCTTTGCATCCTTTCTCATGCTTAATTTGGCTTCCAATGTAGCTGATTTCCTTCACTTCGTTTACTTCATCGAGCCCAATTTTGATATATTGTAACGCTGGAAATGCATATCCTCCTATTTCCGTCTATTGTACTATTATTTTTTTCCTTGCTTTGTTACCTCAAGATATGACATTTCTGTCTCTTTGTATATTGTAATTGTTTTACTGTTTGTATATATATATTTATACATTTATGTCGATGTATAATTGGTTTGTTTCGTAAATATTATTTGTATTTTTACGCTGGGTCTTGCCTAGGGAAGACTGCTATCGAACGATTACGTCGATAGGTCGTGTGAAGAATCAAAGTGTGTAGGATCTTTGGTAGTGTTAACTCGGCCGCGTGGAGCGCGGGCAGAGAAAGAGTCTGGCTGGAGTAGCGAGTGGAGCAGGTGTGTTGTGTGACGCTCCCGCGAGTTGCCGCGCTTTCGGGGTTTGGCAGCATGTAATTGCGATCGACTTGCGATGATAGTTTCTGACATGGTGTCGCGGACGGGAAACATTAACTAGCGCACATCAAGAGCCCGTTTGTCTGGTGACCGTGTCGAGAAGAAGGCGCGCCAACATCCAGCTTCTGCAACAGCGACGGCCGACAATGAGTGACTGTCGCCACCTCCTCGACCGACGGCTTCAAACCTTCAATCAACCGACAAGGAAGACTGGACGCACGTAAAGTTTTAGAACTGTATGGCAGACCTCAGCTTTTCAAACTGTTCCATTTTCGTCACTATAATTACAGCAACTTAGCATGAACTTTTGTTGCTCATTGTCCCAATTGCATTACCAAGCAGAGTCCCTTCCTTTTCCGAAATGAACCCGAGTGTCGTTGAAATTCAAACGCCAGCATTAAAGTAATAAAGCTAACTCGTTTTCACTGCTTTAATTTCAAAGTTCAATTATGGCATTAATAGCTGGCTACAATATTCAGATTACACAAGCACGAATTAAGAGTGCGAGCTTTGTTACCGTATTTTAGCTTACCTGTGACTGCAGCTCAGCTTGGTACGTACTAAATTTTACTATTGTTAATTGTTCAGAATCATTTAATTCAAGTTCAAAGTTAAATCTCTTCCTTCTAAATTGCGTAGATTCAAGTAGCTTTTGAAATGATTGTTGAGGTAGTCCAAGACTAACCGTATTTTACTGAATTTCGATGTGCTTCAGAAAGAAAGCTCACTATTAACTTCAGTCACTAAATTAACTTTCGATTTTCCGGTTTTATTAATTCTTTTGCTAAATTAAGTCAGGGTGTAGCGAAATTTATTACTTCTGACAAACTTTCAGTTTTCACACTACACGTGTCAACCTTCAGTTGCCACGCTTCTAGTGCTAATTATATGGTTATAACCTTTCTTTTTCAGTTACTATAGTAATTGTCCTTAGGACTGGCGACCGTGATTTCCCCCAAATCTCAAATACCTAATTACCGCTAGTTAATTGTTAACGTAACGGCTGCACATTTACTTTCTTTATTAACTTTACCCCTTTTCAAAATTAATTTCCACCAGTTTCATTAGCACATTTCCTTTCATTAAGATGTAACTCTTTCCTCCCTCTTTACCGACAGGTTAACTTCGGTGACGATTGCTTTTCCAAAACTCCCATTAGGTACACGCGGTTTCATTTTTCACTGTCATTAAGGTCGGAAAGTGAGGGGGAGGTTACACGTGGCGACCTGGTGACAGGACAATCTTCGGATTTGAGGTTGTTCTGGACACGAATTTTGCATTGTGCAAATCTCGTAACAAAGTACTGGTTACGTACAGGCCGTTACGTCAGCGAGAATAAGTAGTGGGAGTAATCCTAATTATATTTGAGATTTGGCATTTATATTGAAAATTATTAAAATGAGTGAAGGCAACAATTACCAAAATTTGGTAGACTTGGATACGGAACAATCGGTCGAACAGTGGGAAACGCGCACGGCGGTTCCCATTCTTCAGAAGCAGGCGGCTAGCATGAAAGACGCGACCGCCGAAACGCAACAAAGAGCAGAAATGGAATTCCAAACTTTAGAATATGTTTCGGAATCGGAAGCGAAAATCAAATCTGTACCCCTTGATGATGAATACGGGGGAACATATATAGAGGAACCAGCTACGGAAGTAAAACCGGTAGTCTCCGGGAATTTAACTGATTTATTGAATGTTTTGATTAATGAAATCAAGAGTCAATCGGCAGAAATTATAGCTCTGTCTGCCAAGCAAGAAGCTCAGTCTGAAAAAATTGAACGAAAGCTAGACAATCAGAACAAAGCTATTAATGTTGTTAACAACAATGTTGGAGTTGTTAATACAAAAGTAGATAAAATCAAAGAAGATATTGTTGTAATTAATACCGAAATCGGTAATCTTAAACAGGAAATGATAGGCGTTCAGGCGGAAATTGCGAGCATAAATACTCGTTTTGATTCCGAAATTAGCAGAATCGAGAAAAGTGTAGGAGAAGCAGTTGCTCCGATCATCGAGAATAAGGTGACGGAACAAATTCAATTGGTGAAAAAAGAGGATCATCAGAAGGTGGAAATTTTAAAGGCTTTAGTGTCCGAAGTAGACACTAAAGTGAGGGAGCAGGCTAATACCTGCGAAGAGAAAAAGAGGGAAGTGGAAACGCTTGCGACAACCACTTGCCACGTAATTACGAAAGTGTCGGAATTAGAAAAGAAACTTGACGAAAAACAGAGCTATGTGCCAATCTGTGCACATAGTTCGGAATTGTTGACGAAAGAGGAGCGGTTCGACCCCTTGAAAAAAGGCGGTATACACGCGACGGATTTCATTAAAAATTGTGAAAGAGTTTTACCCAGATCATGGACTAATGAGAGAAAAATTAATGCGGTTATTGATGTGCTGGCTGGTGATGCCAAGCGTTGGGGCTTAAACCTCAACATTACGAACCTGACTTTTGACGAGTTTAAAAATTTGTTTCTGGCTGAATACTGGTCAGAGCAAAAACGGCAAAGTGTCTGGCGCGAATTTGTCGTATCGAGGCCTTTCGATGCGAATTCGCGCGGTTCGATGAGGGAGTTTTGTGAGGGCTGGATCCGTTAGTTGAAATATTTGCGTGATCGCCGCACGGAATCCGAAATAGTCTGGGAACTCTACAAGGAGCTTCCAGATGATACAAAACGCTACGTAGGAAGCAATTACAGAACAATCAATGATTTCCTGGAAAGAGTTGAGGACGAGGACAATTGGCGCAATAATCGCGACAGTGGTAGAGGCCGTGGTAACAACAACGGGTACCACCCCAACCATAACAACGATAACCATGGGAATAATGCATACCGCAGCAATAACAATAATGGTTCGGACCGTAATAACAATCGGTAAAATGCAAATAATAACAGGAATGACAGAAACCAGTATCATACTAACGTGATACGGGCCTCACAGAATAGTAATAACGCCAGAGGGTGTGATCAGCCGCCTCAGCAGCATCCGGGGAGCGTATCTGCTGGGACGAGACAGGGAAACCACTAGCCGCGCCGGTGAGGGGCCGAGCGGGCGTGGAGAAATTTTGGCGGCCCAATAACAGGAGAAAACCCAGGTATCGTCATTATGAAAATTCCGTGTGGAATAATCAACGGCGGGAGTGTGTGCCAGTGTTAGGAGAAAGGAGTGCGCCCACAAGTAGTAGATCAGCTGTATACACGGCAGTAGGTAGTACATTCACTGTCAGTGAGAACAATTTAAGTAGTGTTCCGGAAATCGATTATAAAGTGGCAGCTGTAATACCCACAGCGGAACTGGAGATTGAGTTTAAGAATGATTCGCAATTGTTGAGAGAAGATCAGATGTCGGATAACACGTCCGTCATCGAGCGAGGGGATGCAGAGAGGGATGAGGTCTGGTTAAGGCAGTTCGGTCGCTTATACGACGAGCTAAGAGATTATAGGGGTCTGTATGGGAGAAGTGTTTATGGGGAGCGCGTGCAGGATTTGCCGCGTCTCGTCCCGCAGGAAGATAGTGTTTGTGAAGTGATAGAAAGTTCTGGCCCTAACCGGCAGACTTTACCAGAAATAGTTGATGTTAAGGGGGAGCACGAGCAAGATTCGTCGTGTTTCGTCCCGCAGGAGTTAGTTGAAGTAGTAACGGAAAGTTCTGGCCCTAACCGGCAGGCCTTACCGAAAGTTTCAGTGGTAGAAGTAACCGATCCATCCGACGCAAACCTCCAGTTTAAACATTGCGAGAGTATTAAGGAGAAAGATTGCGAAAATTTTAGTGATAGCCGGACACGACTGGTAGAAAAGCACATAGATTACAACGTGTATGAGATTAGAGCTGACGTTATGCGGTCAGACGATAGCAGTGTGGGTTGCGCAGATCTAGCGGAAGTAATTGCAGAAACTACTGGGCACATTCCTCCAGGTAGATTGGGGGATGAGATCAATCTGGCCAAAGAGGAATCAACGAAGGTGACGATTAGTAAATTGATAGCAAAGCGACACTCAATGGTTGACGAGTTACAGGAAAAGGTTTCGGTATTGGAGGCGAAGCTACAGACTAAGCCTCAGGACAAACGTGTTGAAATTAAAACTGTAAGTGAACAGAGGCTGAAAAAGCCGCCAGATAAGCCGGATTTAGGATCAAAGCCGGATGGTTTTTTCTGGAATGACCTGGATATAGACGAGGATTTACTGTGGGAAAATAAAGAAACAATCGAGGACAAGTGTAGACAGATAGTAGTGTCTGTTAATATACATGACCTACAACTAAACGTGTTGATTGACACCGGTGCAGAATTGAGTGCTGTATCTGGGAAAATATTTGAGTTACTGAAAGACAGACCTGGCATCGTAGTTATGCCAGTAACAGGAGTGAAAATTATCGGTGCTACTGGGAAGGCCAGTAAACCGGTCACAAAACAGATTTTTGTCAACTTCGAGATATGTGGGGCACGATTTCAACAATAATTCGTCGTCGTGCCAGACTTGACTACGGAAGTAATTATCGGGTTAGATTGGCTATTAAAGTACCGTGCAGTGATTAATTGCGAAAGCAAAACTTTGACATGTACGTCACAAGATAAAACAATAGTAGTTAGTTTTGACGAGGCAAGAGACGGTGTGCATAGGCAATACCAGCCTATACACATTGTTAACTGGCCGGATGCTATTGACGTAGGTATGAATTTGAACTACTGTAATGTGAGGAATCTCGGCATTTACAATAGTGTAGAAAGTGAATTGGAAAGTATTGTAGACGGTGTGTCAAACGTAACACACGAACAAAGACGAGGCCTGTATGAAGTGATAATGAGGAATAAGAGTGTGTTTTCAGACAAACCGGGACTTGTGGAAGGATATAAATGCAAGTTGCATGTAATTCCGCACGAACCATTCTTCGTGAGACCGTATGCTATTCCGCTGTCCAAAAAGGAAGCAGTGCAACGGGAGATAGATAAGATGATCGAATGGGGAGTGATTGAAAGAAGTACGAGTCCATACAATAACGGTTTGGTCATTGTAGCAAAACGGGATGGTAATGTGCGTATTGTGATTGACGCACGCACGTTGAATAGGGTCGTTCAACGCGAAACAGACAGACCAGAGAGTATGGAGGAGATTTTGCAACGTTTTCATGACGTTAAGTTCATGACTAGCCTCGATCTGACGGCTAGTTACTGGCAAATAGAACTCGAAGAAGAATCTAGGCCATACACCGCCTTCTTGTTTGCGGGCAGGTGTTATCAGTATAGAGTAATGCCGTTTGGACTTAATATATCTGTGTCCGTATTCATCAGGGCCCTAGATAAAGTGCTAGGACCGGCTTTGAGTTCAAGATTAACTGTATATGTTGACGACCTATTGTTGGCCAATGCCACTTGGCATGACCATTGTGACCTGTTAGATGAAGTTCTTAGAGCTTTGCGCCGTGGCGGAATGACTCTAAAGTTAAAGAAATGCGAATTTGTGAAGCAGGAACTGAAATTTTTAGGGCATGTAATTACCACTGCTGGTATTACGAAGGACCCAGAGAAACTAGAGGCAATAAGGAATTGTCCTCCACCCAAGTCTAGGAAACAGTTAAAAAGTTTTCTAGGGTTAACAGGATTCTATCGTAAATTTGTAAAAGTGTTTAATGATGAAAATTTGAATAACCTCTTACGCAAAAACGTTCCGTTTGTGTGGACTGACGGGTGTCAGGCCGCTTTCGAGAGATTAAAAGACGAGTTGGTAAGATCTAACATACTATTTCATCCTGATTTATCGCTACCCTTCCATCTGGGAACGGATTCGTCGAATTACGGGGTGGGGGTAGAACTGTTTCAAGAAGTTGGCGAAGGAGAGGATAAGGAACACCGGACGATAGCGTTCGCGAGTCGAACTTTATCAAAAAGTGAGCGAAACTACACGATTTCTGAGAAAGAGTGTCTCGCTATCGTGTGGGGATTCAAGAAGTTCAAGGGTTACCTATGGGACCGTAAGGTGATTAACCGTAAGGTGATTATTCATACGGACCATAAGGCGCTCACTTATCTGAAGGATTGTAAACTACTTCACGAAAGACTGACTAGGTGGTCGCTGTATTTACAGCAATTTAACTACGACATCTGTTACGTAAAAGGGACCGACAATTGCGTAGCGGATGCGCTGTCGCGGTTGCCCGAGTCTAATCAAGATGTATTGAAAGATGAGTCAGATGGAGTGGTCAAATTATACTATTTTAAAGAAGTTGAGGGACGTAAATTAGTAGTGAACATCTGTAAGAATCTACGTCGTCATCAGAACGAGGACGGTTGTTTAAATATGGTGAAAACCCGATATGACGAAAGGAGTTCAGAAGGAGAGAAATTAAGAAAGTATTACAAGATATACGTTCATATCTTGTACATACGTAAGGGTGAAGATAGTAATATTTGGCGGGTATGCTGGCCCACCAAATACGTCACGGAAATAATAGACTACTACCATTTGGCGTATGGTCACTGTGGACCTAAGAAATGTACGGAAAAGCTGAGTGAAGTAGTGCATTTTAACAACATGTTAAAACGCGTTACTGACAGAGTGAAAACTTGCGATTTATGTCAGAAGGTGAAGGTTACCAACTGTACGAGTCGTGGTCCTATGCAAAGTATAAGGCCTAACGACACCTTTGAATTACTGTGCGTGGACTTGTACGGACCTTTGCCCAAGTCATCAGGAAACTTTGCCTACATTTTAGTAGTGCTAGAAGCTTTTTCCAAGTTCATCAAACTATACCCGATTAGGAAAGCTAAGGCCAAAGCGGTCTATAGCAAGCTTGTGAACGATTATTTTGTTCATATTGGTAAGCCCAAGGCGATTCTATCAGACAATGGGGCACAATTTACTTCTAAGTTGTGGAATGAAGGTATGGAAAGTAATGGGGTCAAGGTGATCCATATTTCAGCTTACTGTCCGGCTGGAAATCCCGCTGAGAGGTATATGCGCGAGCTAGGCCGACTTTGCCGTACCTATTGCCATCACAATCATAGGGCATGGGGCAAATACGTAGCCCTATTTGAGAGAATTATGAACACCTTGAGACATGAATCGACGGGATTTTCTCCAGAGGAAATCCTGTTGGATGACAGAAGTAAAAGTTTAGTGGAAGAGATAATCAAATTCCCTCCACGGATTGACATTAGTATTGGTGTAAAAAAAGATCGTTTGCGAGAAGTAATGAAGCTAAAAGCCGACGCACGCACACGTCGTCATGACGCTAAAGCGCGTTTTGCTAAGTTTGCAATCGGAGACTTAGTACTTGTAAAAGCTCATGAGAAATAGAGCGAGATAGACAAAGAAATCTCTAAATTTAAGTTTGTTTATAATGGACCATATAAAGTCATTGGTATACCTCACACAAATGCTTATTGCTTAGAGTATCCAAGCTCTGGAAAACGATTAGATATACGGAATATTGTAGACTTGAAATTGTACCAACCTAGGATCGATTAATACCACACAATGGGTAACTTGTACAGTATGTAAATATAGAGTGTAAGATTTAAGGATGTGCCATGTTATGATGCTTTTGCCTGATCTAGAGGTCATTAAAGAGGTTGTAATTAATAAGTAATTAATTTTGACTAAATGATTTAAGAGTAACTGATTAGTAATCATCTGAAAAATCCAAGCTGCTAGTTTAAGTTTTCAGCTGAGTCACAGTAGATTAAGGAATGTAAATATGATATTGTAACTTGCTGTAATATTTCATGAATATGTGTTTTGCTAGTCATTGCCGATGTACTTAGACGATGTTTTAAGTTTCAGGCTTGTACATGTGTGATGATGGACAGTGTTGAGTTATCCACTGTGATAGTGTTTATGGACTCCTTGAGATTACTCGGGAGTGAGTTTTTCCGAAAGAATTCAGTGAAACGGACGTTCTGGAAATCCGTTACACAGGCGAGTGAGATCAAGCGTGCCGCACAGGCGGGCGCAACAATACTTGCGAGGCGAAGCAGCTGTCGGCTCTTGTGTCGCTGTCGGCTTTTGTGCCGCTGTCGGCATTCTTTGTACTCGCGAGTACGGAATGTGGAGTTGCTTTTCTTCCCGGACAGCTGATGTGAAAGAATTCTGCTGTCAATATTTATGTTTTTTTCGATCTGCTGTATATTATTTTCTTGTTTAGCGTTAATTGGACATGACGAGAAAATTAATTATGAAAAGGTTACATAAAAATGTGTATTCTATGTAATTAATCATTAGTTTGCGTATTTTGATATACCTGTTTTTTATGACCATGTACTCTGATTAATTTTGCAAATAGTATTCCATTTCTTATAGTGTTACGAATTTTAATGATTTTGGAATAGCTAAACCATTTTCTATGTTTTTTATGAATTTTGATATGTTGTCAACCTGTTTTACTTTGTGCAAGATGACAGAGTGGAATAAGATTAGGAGTATCTCCACTCAATTATTATTGTATAAAAATTGGTTTATGATTAATGAGACGAATGCTAAATTTTTTTGATGTTTTGAGCATATGCATTTCCGCTGTTTCTTTTTTGGGACATTTTCTGAGTCTGTTTACGTTACACGAACATCCTCAGACAATGTGGGGCACGTGTAACGCCGGAAATGCATATCCTCCTATTTCCATCTATTGCACTATTATTTTTTTCCGTGCTTTGTTACCTCAAGATATGACATTTCTGTCTCTTTGTATATTGTAATTGTTTTACTGTTTGTATATATATATTTATACATTTATGTCGATGTATAATTGGTTTGTTTCGTAAATATTATTTGTATTTTTACGCTGGGTCTTGCCTAGGGAAGACTGCTATCGAACGATTACGTCGATAGGTCGTGTGAAGAATCAAAGTGTGTAGGATCTTTGGTAGTGTTAACTCGGCCGCGTGGAGCGCGGGCAGAGAAAGAGTCTGGCTGGAGTAGCGAGTGGAGCAGGTGTGTTGTGTGACGCTCCCGCGAGTTGCCGCGCTTTCGGGGTTTGGCAGCATGTAATTGCGATCGACTTGCGATGATAGTTTCTGACATGGTGCCGCGGACGGGAAACATTAACTAGCGCACATCAAGAGCCCGTTTCGTCTGGTGACCGTGTCGAGAAGAAGGCGCGCCAACATCCAGCTTCTGCAACAGCGACGGCCGACAATGAGTGACTGTCGCCACCTCCTCGACCGACGGCTTCAAACCTTCAATCAACCGACAAGGAAGACTGGACGCACGTAAAGTTTTAGAACTGTATGGCAGACCTCAGCTTTTCAAACTGTTCCATTTTCGTCACTATAATTACAGCAACTTAGCATGAACTTTTGTTGCTCATTGTCCCAATTGCATTACCAAGCAGAGTCCCTTCCTTTTCCGAAATGAACCCGAGTGTCGTTGAAATTCAAACGCCAGCATTAAAGTAATATAGCTAACTCGTTTTCACTGCTTCATTTCAAAGTTCAATTACGGCATTAATAGCTGGCTACAATATTCAGATTACACAAGCACGAATTAAGAGTGCGAGCTTTGTTACCGTATTTTAGCTTACCTGTGACTGCAGCTCAGCTTGGTACGTACTAAATTTTACTATTGTTAATTGTTCAGAATCATTTAATTCAAGTTCAAAGTTAAATCTCTTCTTTCTAAATTGCGTAGATTCAAGTAGCTTTTGAAATGATTGTTGAGGTAGTCCAATACTAACCGTATTTTACTGAATTTCGATGTGCTTCAGAAAGAAAGCTCACTATTAACTTCAGTCACTAAATTAACTTTCGTTTTTCCGGTTTTATTAATTCTTTTGCTAAATTAAGTCAGGGTGTAGCGAAATTTATTACTTCTGACAAACTTTCAGTTTTCACACTACACGTGTCAACCTTCAGTTGCCACGCTTCTAGTGCTAATTATATGGTTATAACCTTTCTTTTTCAGTTACTATAGTAATTGTCCTTAGGACTGGCGACCGTGATTTCCCCCAAATCTCAAATACCTAATTACCGCTAGTTAATTGTTAACGTAACGGCTGCACATTTACTTTCTTTATTAACTTTACCCCTTTTCAAAATTAATTTCCACCAGTTTCATTAGCACATTTCCTTTCATTAAGATGTAACTCTTTCCTCCCTCTTTACCGACAGGTTAACTTCGGTGACGATTGCTTTTCCAAAACTCCCATTAGGTACACGCGGTTTCATTTTTCACTGTCATTAAGGTCGGAAAGTGAGGGGGAGTTTACAATATATTGCCAATCTGCTACTCCTAACTACTTTCTTCTTTCTTCGAATTAATCTCCATCCACAGTGTGTACTCATTAGACTGTTCGTTCCTTTTCACAGGTCCTAGAATTTTTCCTCACTTTCACTAAGGATAGCGATGACTGCAAAGAATGTTTTCATTGATATCTTTCCACCATGAATTTTAATTCCACTACTTAAACTTTCTTTTACTTTCGTCATTGCTTCTTCGATGTATAGACTGAACAGGAGGGGCCTAATATTGCATCTGTCTCATATCCTAGCGAACTCGAGGAAGTTTTCCTTTTTGGTTCCTGTATACATTTCGCATCTTCCATTATAGCTTACACCTGTTTCCTCGATTATTATTAACATACTCCGGCGTTTTGCAATATCGAATGCTTTTCTTAGGTCGACAGATCCGTGGACGTATCTTTCGTTTTCCTACATCCTGCTTCAATTATCAAGAGCAAGAGATTTCCTTGTCTATATCCACCCACATGGGGAGAAAGCACTGTTGTAAGAAAATAAGAGCAATCAGTGCTCGCACGGAAAGATTTATGTTTTCGTCTTTTCCGCGTGTTATTAGAGACTGGAATGGTAAAGAAATAGTGTGAAAGTGGATTGATGAATCCTCTGCTAGGCAGTTAAGTGTGAAGTGAAAGTGAATCATGTAGATGCAGGTGTAGATGGTCATTACTGCTCTCTGGTGCCTTTCCCTTTACGAAAGCCAAGCTTATAGTCATCTGAAAGATCTTCCTTTTCCATTCTTCTGCATATTATTCTTGCCATTAACTTGGATACACGAGATGTGTTAAATTTATTGTGTAATAAATCTCTCGCTCATTTTCTCTCTGCTATCTTCGGAACTTTGTGAATGATATTATTCCGAAAGTCTCATCGTACGTCTGCAGATTCATAGAGAGTTCACTCCAATCTGAACCGTCGTTTGGTTGCCACTAAACAGCAATTTTAGAAATTTCGAATGAATGTTATCTTCTTTCTTCAATTCTACCAAATCTCAGTAAAACTCAATACCGGATCACTATGTTTCAAAAATCGACTCCCATTTCCTCTGTTGCCGCATCCGACAGTCAGTTCCTCCTCCTCGTAGAGACAATACTTGTGTTTATTGTTTCCACCTATCCGCTCTCTCCTCTGCGTTTAACAATGAAATTGCTGTTGCTCTACTATGCTGCTTTGCTGACGACTCTTGCTTCAAATTTCAGTGAGGGTTATTCTGGCTGTTCTACCTATCAATCAGCCCTTCCGACGACCATTTACTTTTCGATTTGTTCGCACCTTCCTGCAACTGCCTATTGGCTTCCCTTCACGTCCTATTTATTTTAATTCCAAGTGACTAATATTGCTGAAAACCTGTCTTTTCCACAACATTTTCCCACTTTCTTCTTTCAACGACAAACTGAAGTATTGCTTTTGCCCAAGGCTTCCTCACAGCAACGTTCCTTATTGCTATAATCGTATTTGACAAAGTTCTGCGATCACCATTTTATCTCTTCGAGTAAAGTGCCCAATGTGTTATTATCAGAATATATCCCCAACCTTAGAGACCGTTAACAGTATCTCGTTACTTCTTCGTGCTGCAGTATATCACCTTTCTCCAGATTGAATCCTTTGGTCGATTGTCTTGAACTGTAACTTATTCATTATCATTACTAAATTTTATCTGTATCTTTATCTGCTTATGTTCACTGAATAAAGAACATATTCTTCATGTCAACGCTTCCACTCGGCCGTTGGTAACAGCAGGTAATTTCGGATTCGTGTACTTACTGACTCGGAAAGAACAAATTTTTTTCTGACATCCGTTACTCTGACGGCTTCCCATCTATATCAAGCAGAGAAATGTTCAGTGAAATTTGTTTCACGGGAAAGGTTGATTCTCATTTATATAATAATTTTAAGTATCCCTCGCACCCTCGACCAGTAAAACATATACCTCCATCAAAACTGCACACTCTTCTTAGTTAGTAAGGAGTGAACAAGGGGTTGAGAGTGTGGACGTTAATGAACTGTGACCTTCCTGATTGCGTCATTCTGATTTTGTCTTGAATGTATTTAGAAAATGCAAATAAATCTTAAGCAGAAGTACGGATTTTACACCGCCCGTCTAGAATGATCGATATTCTATCTATTATTCCATAAGGTTGAAGGAAGTTTTCTAGTTTCTAGTTTGTTAGTACTTGCAAAGGAAAAAGGGATGGCGCTGCAGTCATGGACTGTGCGGCTGGTCCCGGCGGAGGTTCGAGTCCTCCCTCGGGCATGGGTGTGTGTGTTTGTCCTTAGGATAATAGTGTGTAAGCTTAGGGACTGATGACCTTAGCAGTTAAGTCCCATAAGATTTCACACACATTTGGACATTTTTCGAAAAAGGGACATAGAGGATATCCATGCACTATACATCACTATCATTTCAAGGTATTTACTGTCTTCATTGTATCAGTGACCGTTGCTGTACATCTGTAGCTCAACACAGATATTTCCGTTCCACTTGGATTCCTTTGTGTTTTCTGACAATGAACTCAATTAACCGACCGCTGTGGCCGGGCGTTTCTCAGCGCTTCAGTCCGGAACCTCGCTGCTGCTATGGTCGCAGGTTCGAATCCTGCCTCGGGCATTGATGAGTGTGATGTCCTTAGGCTAGTTAGGTTTAAGTAGTTCTAAGTCTAGGGGACTGATGACCTCAGATGTTGTCCCATAGTGCTTAGAGCCATTTGAACAAATTTTTGAACTTAATTAATGTGTATGTCTCACAGCCTGATAGTATATAGTGATCAGAAACTATTCATTTCAGCTCAGCCGATGTCTAAGTCTTGAAAACTGAAAGATATTATCCGTAGGTGGCCAACCTAACTTAATACATCGAAATAATCCTGGGTTTAAGATTCCGTTCATATTTTAAAGTCGGCCCAGGGAGACATAATCTGTGACCCTTTGCAGTTGTGTACTTCCAACACATGTATGTGCATTATGTGCATCCGATGCCGATTCATTTATCATGGTCCTGGTTTTTATCATAGTTCATGTTTAGATTAATATCAGAGTAGAGTAACGCAAGATCACTAACCAATATTTGAAGTTCTTGTACATTACTTGCAGAACAATATCGTCAGCGTATCTAAGGTAATTTAATATTATCCTCAGAAAATAATGTATATAATATACTAGTTTTCGTTTTGAATGCAGACGTGATAAGGCAACGTCCATCCACGCCATGCGAGGTGCTCGATTCGAAACGTTCATTTGATGCAGCTCCCTCCGCACTGTTCGTTCGGAAGATCGTCAAGTGGGAGCTGTATTCACCGACAGCAGAAATTCCTGTAAGGTTTCAAATCACAATGTCACCGTACGAAAAAAAAAGTAACATTCGTCAACGGCTCCTGACGGGTGAAATCATTTTACGAGTCGTAATTGTACTGCCTGTTACATGACTGCGAATGGCGCATCGTTCTTTCTTTTGGGTAGTCCGTTCTGATACACCAGAAATTCGGGGGCTAATTCCTTCGTGATGCAGTCAGGGCGCTTCCAAACACGATAGGTCCTTTGTTCGAGTTTGTTGCCATGTGACGTCGATCCTACTCTGCTGCTTTCGTACAGCCGACTGGAAGATGCACACTACCATGACTCACGTCTGTGATGTAGGGTCTCATCACCGCGTGCTATCAATCCTACATCATGTTCAGCGTACGAAAAGTGGCCTCTGTTCTCCTGCAAGAGTGTTACTAAGATTTTATCCGGCGAATTCAAGTAGGGTTAGTTTGCTGTAGCCCTTAGGATTCATAATTCGTCGGATAGCGGGTGTTTCCTCCAGATGGATATACAGAGAAAACTTACTGTCATGGGTGGTGTAGAACAAAATAAACCTGATGACGCACTATACACAGTGTTCGGAAACTCCACTTATAAATGTCTAGGACTTTTAGAGGGGTGAGTATACAACATTTGGAATACGAATTTATGTCCTGAAACGTACCGTTTCCGTACTGCGACGGCTTCAATTCAAATGTTTAACTCATTCCCTTCTGCTTGAAGAACTGAATTAGGCGCGACGCAGTACAGGAAACCAACGGGACGTGCATTTAGCACTTAAACACATTCTTTGGTATTTAACACATAATCATTATATGTCTACATTATTTGTAAACGAAAAGGAGACGAGCCTATTGCACGTATAGTACTGAGGCAAATGCGCTTAAGTGATAAATGGATGTTTCGTTGTTTCCTTTCGAATTGTTAGCGAATAAGTGTATTGCGTCACGGTTAATTCAATTACTCAAGCAGAAGTGGACGAATTGAACAAATGAACTGAAAGCGGCGTAGGACGGAAACGGTAACTTTCCGGACATGGGTTACTGCTGAAAATACTACGTATTCATTCCCCTCTACAAATCCTAGTAGTCAATCGCGGTAATTTCCGAACGCCGAAGGGCGTTCTCTAAGTAAGTCTTCTCTGAAAACCGTTTGGTTTTATTCAGCATTGCAACACGCTATATTGTTCCGCACTCTTTTGTCTACGAAACCCTATTTTTCAACATTGTCTCCATGCAGTGCGACGGCCGTGTGTCACTCTACTGGGAGGGCACGTATGCTCGTACGCTATGACACTATTGATCTACGATGGTGCCAACGTCTTGTTGCATCATTTACCTCTCAATTATCCACGTACTGCTTCTCGCGCAGTGTATCCTTCATCGCGCGAAACAGATGGAAGGTGTCAGACCCGTGCCGTTGGGTGGATGAGGATCGATAGTCCAACGAAGTGTAGTGAGCTTCTCTCGGACATACAGGCTTGTGTGGCGCGTTGCTTTGTCACAATCTGCTCAGTAAAGCACAAGTAATTCCGCAAATATGGTCACTCGTTGCTCTTTATGGTTTTCTGTTCGGTGGCGAGAAGCCAACAGGCACACCTCTAAGCACCCCAACTGATGGACGTTTGTGCTAGCACTGACGACAGAGACGTCCAGTTGAGTTACGATGTGTTTGATTGTGATCTATCGAACACCACGATTGAGAGTGTTTGCACGCTCCAACGTTGTTGTAGTCGCAGCTGCGTGCCGCCAGTCAACACACGGAGGATCCGAAAGGTTTCAGCGACCTAGTTGAAATGAAGACAGACTCCTCGCCCAACGACTTGCCATGCTTTTCTTCCCTGCCTGGTATCCACAGACATTCGGGCAAGTGCCTATGAATATTTGCGATGCTTTGGTTTTACGCCAAGAGAAACCCAGTGACAGCTCTCTATGTGGAATTCAGATCCGTTACAGACGCCATTTTGAGAGTTACATATAGCTGCGCCACCTACTGGAACTTCATGAAACTATAGCGACTGAATCGCAAATATTTCACGATGTCCCACAAAAAAAAAAAAAAAAAAAAAAAAAAAAAAAAAAAAAAAATTCAGAAGGGAATGTGCTAGAAAAGAAATTGTTGCGTTATTTATTGAACGACCCACGTACACCCTATTAATTCATTTTCAACGGCAAGTAATCGAGCGTTCCTTTGTCTCTTTGTAAATGTTTTATTGCTTTAGTTTTGTATAAAGATATACTGTTCTTAATTTTCGTATGTGTAAGTACAGTAATGTGAACGGTCCTTCAACTCAACAATGCGAGGGAATTGGTCATGTATTTGCTATCAAAGGAGTCGTCAGATACATCTGAAATTGTTTAGCAGTATTCCAGTTAATTTTTTCTAAAAATAATTAAAGGCGGAAACTTTTATACAGAAGAAGCTAGCATGAGAGACTTAGTTATGCAGCGGAGTGAACAGCGCTACAATGCGTGACTTTACAGCATGTATCTTGTAGTTATATAACACACAAAACTAACAGGGTAAAAAAACTTGCAGAAAATTGCAAACTGAACTATGAAAGAACAAATGCCCAAAATTCTTGTGTTAAAATGCTCTGAAAAATTACGTATCCATACTAAGTAAAAAAAAAAAAAATCTCATGTCATTGTCGACCGGGAGGCGCCAATGGGAGAAGATGGGCCGCTGGGTTGCATGTCTTATTTCAGGTGACGCCAATGTACAATGAACACTCTTTCACTCAATGATGAGTTACCCCAGTATATGATGCCATATGAAAGCAGAGGATGAAAACAGGAGTGGTAAGCTAATTTACTGAGATGTATATAGCCAAAATTTGCAGTGACTCTAATAGCATAAATAGTGGAACTCAAACGTTTCAGCAGATCCTCAGTGTGTTTTTTCCAGTTCAACCTCTCATCAATACATACACCTAGAAATTTTGAATATTCTACCTTAGCTACCGATCTCTGATCGAAGTCTATATTTATTAATGGTGTCATTTCATTTACTGTGTCGAACTGTATATACTGTATTTTGTCAAAGTTTAATGAGAGCCCATTTGCAGAGAACCACTTAATGATTTTCTGAAAAACATCGATTACAATTTCATCAGTTAGTTCTTGTCTGTTGCGTGTGATAGCTGTACTTGGCAAAAAGTACCAACTTTGCATCTTCGTGAATGTAGAATGGCAAGTCATAAATATGTATTAAGAACAGCACAGGACCCAAGACTGAACCTTGCGGCACCCCATTCTTGATTGTTCCCCATTTTGAGAAATCACCAGTTTTTCTCATATTATGTGAAATGCTTATTTCAACTTTCTGCACTCTTCCAGATAGGGATGATTTAAATCATTTGAGCACTCTCCCATTCATACCACAGTACGTGAGCTTATCTAAAAGTATTCCATGATTTACACAATCAAAAGCCTTTGATAGATCACAAAAAACCCCAACAGGTGACTTCCGGTTGCTCAGAGCATTTAATATTTCATTAGGGAAAGTATATCGGGCATCTTCCGTTTAAAAACCCTTCTGGAAACCAAACTGACATTTTGTTAAATCTTTATTTTTACAAAGGTGTGAAGCTACTCTACATTACATTATTTTTTCAAGAACTTTGGATAAGGCGGTCAGAAGAGAGATTGGACGGTAGTTGTTGACATCAAACGTATCCCCTTTTTTATGCAGTGGTTTAACAATGGCATACTTCAGTCTATCTGGGAAAATACCCTGCTTCAAAGAGCTATTACATATGTGGCTAAGAATCCCACTTACATCTTGAGGAGTGCTTTAACAAAACAGAAACTGCAGAAAAGCAATAAAACGGGAGTAATTTGGCACTATACAGTCGCTGAATAAAGGACTGGACACGTAAGAGAAAAGAACGCTACTTACTTAATAAAGAACTGACAGTGAGATATTGCTGAGTGCTGACCAAAGCGATATACAAATACGAATGTACCTACATTCATAGAAGTAGTTACATTCTGCAGAATGCCGGAATGAAAAGTATCTCCACAATTTGACGCTAGTAAGGAAGCAGCAATGTCAGACTAGACTGATTTTACTGCTCCTAAAAACATAACTAATGTTGCAAAAAGTTTACCCCCAGTGTTTACAGGGCTCTACAATGGTTAGAATGGCTCTGACCACTGTGAGACTTACCATCTGAGGTCATCAGTCCCCTGGACTTGTAACTGCTTAAACTTAACTAACCTAAGGACATCACAACATCAATACCCGAGCATTACAAAATCCCAGTATCAATTTTTTGCTTATTGTACGACCTGAACCTGCAGTAATTTGGAAAAGATGTCCGAGAGTTTTGACTAGTCACACAGTATAGAGCCCTTATCAAGTCACTACACGCAATTTAAACTTCAAAGTTCCATTAGTCCACATCTTCAGTTCCACTGCCCCGAAGACCAGTCTAGGACTTTTACATCATGCATTCAGTAACAGTTTCCTCCGCAATTTTTTCTTTTGAAGCCAACTCATAAGTTCATCTTGAGGTCAGGAAAGTGGATCAGTCATGTCTTTTTATACAGAAGCACTGAAAATGTAACAAAACGTGAGTCTCAAACAATGAACCGAACTTTCGCACTAAGGGGTATTATCCAGATTGGTTCAGGACACTAAAGCGCACGCATTGACATTGGAGTTTCAGCGATACGTCGAATTCATTAACGCGTTTCGTTGATACAATTTAGTGAGCAAAATCACATTGATACTCCAGTGTCAGTAGCTGGTTAACACAGCAACCGGCAATGACCTGCCATTACCTGCACAACTACGCCGCTCGCTGTATTGTATCACGAACTGTGCGCTTTGGATCATTGGAAATCGTCACAGACAATAATTTACCAGAGTGCTGCGCTGTGTTGGGAATGGAGAAAAATGCACGCTTCTGTCTCCCTTCCACCTCGCTCCCGGGAGATTAATGCGTTGTCCAGAGCTTTGGGTAATTGCGCCGCTTGACAACGGTGTGATGTATTGCCTCCGATCGCCGCCCACCCTCCACCTCCGAGCACATTTGAATCACAGACGAAGAAAGAACTGGAAGCGCGGGGCTGCCCTGGGGAGACTACGCTGCGTTACTGCTATTCGTGATTGTATTGCCCGCCCCCTGCAGTAATGAAAACGGGAGAAAGCAAGATTTAGCGATGAAATGAGCCCGAATACCAGGGCGCAGTCAAGATGATCCTTTGTCTTCCTGGCGCTGCCAATTTCATCTTGATGATGCCAAGTGAGAGAGTATTAATGTACACTGAATCATTCACACATTAATGCATATGACGATATTGAAACTGATGTTCAGTTCTACGCTCGTCTGGGCATTTCTGTTACACTGTGCAATTGTGTGTGTTTGTGTGTATGTGTGTTTGTGTGTGTGTGTGTGCGCTTGAGAGAGAGAGAGAGAGAGAGAGAGAGAGAGAGAGAGAGAGAAAGAGATGAGAGGGAGAACATGGCAATGTGTGTATGTCTGTCGGTGTGTGTGTGTGTGTGTGTGTGTGTTTGTGTGTGTGTGTGTATGTGTATGAATGTGCTACTACAGTATACAGGACAATTGTTACTCTCCTAATTTACTTAGTATTGTGTTCACCTTCAGACACAGCCATACACAGAATGGTCGCCATACAACAAAGCTACCCTCCAGAGGGCTGAATCATAGTTATGTTTAGACGCCATAGATGACGTACTTCTTTTCTTTATTCTTATTTCATTCCCCTCGTCACATATAGGCTGGGAGTGGGCTGTCACCAGTACAATATCCCACTCTTCAGGTATGGAAATTAAAAAAAAATTTAATAAGAGTAAGAAAAAAACGTTAGGACTGTTTTTCTGTTTTAAACTTAAAGCCGAAGATGGTCTGCTAAAAAATGTAAAATGAAGAATCGTCCTTTTTAAAAACATATCGCAGAATGATGAAGTTCTTGTGAGAAAAAAAAGAAACTTTGAAACACTACAGTTTCACTTAATACCTGAAGTACACTGGGTAAATATTATTTCGGGAAAAGAGAACATGTTCTAGAGGGTTGAAGGATGTGGGTAGAAAATATAGGGGTCAGTTAGACTGGAAAACTGTCGAGAAGAAGGGAGTGGTGTTAGTGGATATTGGGAATGCAGAAGGTGGGAATGACAGAGGGTGACAAGAGTTTGTTGTGTGGGCAGACTAGTGGTACCAAGAGGAAACGGGTTGGGATGCATGGGGAGGAAAAAGTGGAGAGGAACCCTGATCCGGAGAGCGATAGGTGGTAAGGAGATGAAGTTGGTAGCAGGGATAAATATCGGGGAAGATCTTATTGTGTGGGAGAGGAAGTTGACTGAAGTTTAATTGGGATAGGATATGGAATGTGTGTAGGTGCAGGGGCGCTGGAATGTGTTTCTGTAGGCGCGACAGCATACCAGGTTTGGTGATCAGAGGGACAAAATGAAGCTATTGGAATCCAGTTACAGATAGTGTAGGAGATGTAGAGATGAGAGGGCGTACTCAACAAAAACTATGTTGTGCTTCCGCCTAACGCCACTGAAATACACTCCTGGATATGGAAAAAAGAACACTTTGACACCGGTGTGTCAGACCCACCATACTTGCTCCGTACACTGCGAGAATGCTGTACAAGCAATGATCACACGCAAGGCACAGCGGACACACCAGGAATGGCGCTAGCTGCGCAGCATTGTGCACCGCCGCCGTCAGTGTCAGCCAGTTTGCCGTGGCATACGGAGCTCCATCGCAGTCTTTAACACTGGTAGCATGCCGCGACAGCGTGGACGTGAACCGTATGTGCAGTTGACGGACTTTGAGCGAGGGCGTATAGTGGGCATGCGGGAGGCCGGGTAGATGTACCGCCGAATTGCTCAACACGTGGGGCGTGAGGTCTCCACAGTACATCGATGTTGTCGCCAGTGGTCGGCGGAAGGTGCACGTGCCCGTCGACCTGGGATCGGACCGCAGCGACGCACGGATGCACGCCAAGACCGTAGGATCCTACGCAGTGCCGCAGGGGACCGCACCGCCACTTCCCAGCAAATTAGGGACACTGTTGCTCCTGGGGTATCGGCGAGGACCATTCGCAACCGTCTCCATGAAGCTGGGCTACGGTCCCGCACACCGTTAGGCCGTCTTCCGCTCACGCCCCAACATCGTGGAGCCCGCCTCCAGTGGTGTCGCGACAGGCGTGAATGGAGGGACGAATGGAGACGTGTCGTCTTCAGCGATGAGAGTCGCTTCTGCCTTGGTGCCAATGATGGTCGTATGCGTGTTTGGCGCCGTGCAGGTGAGCGCCACAATCAGGACTGCATACGACCGAGGCACACAGGGCCAACAACCGGCATCATGGTGTGGGGAGAGATCTCCTACACTGGCCGTACACCACTGGTGATCGTCGAGGGGACACTGAATAGTGCACGGTACATCCAAACCGTCACCGAACCCATCGTTCTACCATTCCTAGACCGGCAAGGGAACTTGCTGTTCCAACAGGACAATGCACGTCCGCATGTATCCCGTGCCACCCAACGTGCTCTAGAAGGTGTAAGTCAACAACCCTGGCCAGCAAGATTTCCGGATCTGTCCCCCATTGAGCATGTTTGGGACTGGATGAAGCGTCGTCTCACGCGGTCTGCACGTCCAGCACGAACGCTGGTCCAACTGAGGCGCCAGGTGGAAATGGCATGGCAAGCCGTTCCACAGGACTATATCCAGCATCTCTACGATCGTCTCCATGAGAGAATAGCACCCTGCATTGCTGCGAAAGGTGGATATACACTCTACTAGTGCCGACATTGTGCATGCTCTGTTGCCTGTGTCTATGTGCCTGTGGTTCTGTCAGTGTGATGTATCTGACCCCAGGAATGTGTCAATAAAGTTTCCCCTTCCTGGGACAATGAATTCACGGTGTTCTTATTTCAATTTCCAGGAGTGTAGTTTCTAAGTACATAAGCGGACGCCCGTCTCCACTCGTCAGTCAGAATCAGAGGCAGTACCATCAGTTTTTCGAAAGTCAGTGACAAAAATAACACCTGCATCTTGATCACTACTCTGCAGTTCACACTCAAGTGCCTGGCGGAGAGTGCGCCGAACGCCTCTCACACTATTTCTCCACCGTTCCACCCTCGAACAGCGCGCGGTGAAAACAAGAACTTAAATATTTCCGTGCGAGCTCTGATTTAATTATTTTATTAAAATGATCAATTCTTCATATGTATGTAGGCGTTCACAAAATATTTCGCATTCGCTGGAGAAAGGTGGAGATTGAAATGTCATGAAAAGATCTCGCCGCAACGAAGTAAGCCTTTGTTTCAAGGATTGCCACCACAATTCACTTATCGTATCTGTGACACTCTCTCCACTATTATACAGTAGTACTGTTATACAATAATACAAAACCATACGTAATTCTTTAAACCTTTTCGGTTTCATCAGTCAATGCCACTCCATACCAATACTCTAACACAGGATGGAAAGCGTATTGTAGGCAGTATAGTGGATTTGTTGCAACAATAAAATGCTGTCTTTGGTACAACTACCCCACAACATTATCTATGTGAACCTTCCAATCTCAGTTCTTCGTAATTGTTCTCCACAGTTATTTAGTTGAATTGATTGTGTTTCAAAAAGTGTTCATATGTGTGTGAATTCCTAAGCGACCAAACTGCTTAGGGCATAGGTCCCTAGACTTACACACTACTTAAACTAACTTATGCTAAGAACTACACACACGCCCAAACCCGAGGGAGGACGCGAACCTCCTGCGGGAAGGGCCGTGCAGTCCGTGACATGACGCTCTAAACCACGCGGCCATTCCGCAAGGCGATTGTCTTTAGTTCTGTGTAATTTAACGTGGTACCGAAATTTAAACACTTGTGGGTGACCTCACAATTTTCGCTATTTAGTGTCAGTTTCCACTTTTCAAACATGTAGATGTTTTTCCTAAATCATTTTAGAATTGGTTTCGATGTTCTGATGATTTTACTAGGTGGGAAGTGATAGCATCATCTGCAAACCACCTACCATGGCTACTCAGATTCTCTCCTAAACTATTTATACAGATCAGGAACACCAGAGGGGCTACAACACTTTCTCGCTAATCACCAGGAGTCACTTCTGTTTTTCTCGATGACTCTCCGTAAATTATTACGAGGTGCGACGTTTCTCAGGAAATCGCGAAACCGGTTGCACAACTACGGCCATACTCCATAGCAACGCAGTTTGATTTACCGTTGCTTGTGAGGGACGGTATCGAAAGTTTTCTCGAAAACTAGAGATATCGAATGAGTTTAAGATCCTCTGCCGGTAGCACTCATTACATCGTCAGAATAAAGAGCTACTTGCGCTCCACAAGAACGATATAGTCTGAACCCGTGCTGACTGTGTATCAATGGGTTGTTCTTCTTTTCTTTTTTGAGGTAATTCAAAATATAAGCACACAGTATATGTTCCAGAATCCTATTTCAAATAGACATCAGCGATATGGATCTGTAATACAGTGCCTTACTCGTATTTCCTTTCTTCACTATTGGCGCACCTCTGTAACTGACTTATACAAATGCTAAATACAGAAATATTAGATCAATACTTAGAAAGGAATCCAACTGGGGTGCAATATGGACCAGGAGATTTGTTTTATTAAGTTATTTGAGTTGCTTCGCTATAACCGAAGATATCTGCTTTTAAGATACTTATGTTTATTGCAGTTATTGATTCGAATTTTGGAATATTTATTTCTTCTTTGATGAAGAAAGCGGTTCTAGGCGCTTCAGTCTGCAAACGCCTGACGGCTACGGCCACAGGTTCGAATCTTGACTCGGGCATGGATATGTGTGATGTCCTTAGGTTAGTTAGGTTTAAGCAGTTCTAAGGTCTAGGGGACTGATGACCTCAGATGTTAGGTCGCAAAGTGCTCACAGTCATTTGAACCATTTTGATGAAGAAATTCCGGAAAACCGGACGTAGTAACGTTTAATCCTGTCGAGGGTGATGCACGCTACAGTAAAGAGATATGCTCAGGTGATTAAAAAAAAATGTTATACAGTACCTTGATCAAGTGCAACTGAAGTAATGTATCGAATATCGTAAACATCTGAGGACAGGAGTTCCATGCAAATGTAAATCACACTATCTACACTATGAGTACACTGCATGTCACTGAAGAGCAATATTTACGTAGGCAAAGTCCGTGTATTCCTTGAATGATACATTAGCGAAGCCTCTGGTGTACTTTAAATACGAACATGATCTTTGCAGATTTTCTGTATGATTTCGAGACAGTTTCGCTATGGAAGCTATTAAAAGCACCTCGCTTTGAAATATGCACTAAATTTCGAGCTTCTCAGAAATTTTGCCACTCTTTGGGATTTTGCTTTCTTTTAAATTCGGCTTGCCTTTTCAGTTACTTCTGGAACATTGTTCTGACCTGTTTTGTGTACCATGGAACATCAATTAGGTATCTAATGTATTTGTTATAAATATCTCAATTGCTGATGATATTGTTCTTCTTACTATAAGTCGCATCTGGGCCACGCTTATGCACTTAGTTTGGAAGGAGTAGAGACTGACTCTTAGGGAGGCGTTAAGCGAATTTTTAATCTGAATTTTTAAATAGATATATATTGCCCGTGTTCTCCATAGGTGTGGATGTTATGGTACTCAACTTGTCTGCAAAAATGTTGTGGTCACTAATTTCTGTATCGGTGATGATGCTCCCTAGGTACTTGGTGTTGTGGCGTAACCACAAGTGCTGGAACAAAGAGGAAGAACGCAATACCAGATAAGGCGGTGAGGCGATGTCAGCCAACAGCACGGAGGTACGAATAGAGGGAGACGCCGTGACGTCACAGCTGTGAAGCTATGTGAAGCCGAGGGTAGCCGTCTCAATCCGACCACAACATTAATGCTGTAAGCTTGTGTGCATAGGCTTGTCGCTCGCTTTTGGAAGGATTTTGCGCTATTACGGTGACTTGTGTGGTGTTCGGATGTACGAATCGTTCTGATTGTGATGCGAAATCGAAGGGAATAACATTTCATGTGTAAGTTGTCTCGTTTAGTGTGATTTTATAACTTCATTGTGAATGAACGTGTGCTACATCGGTACTTGTACTGTAGCGTGTTTTTCTACTGTATGATTTTAGATTGCCTAAAAATGAAAGTAGGAAAGCTCTGTGGGAGAATGCCGTGAGGAGGAAGAATTGGCGTGCGTCTAAATGGAGCACTATATGTTCTCAGCATTTCCGAGAAGAGGACATTGACCGAACATCCCTTTCAACAGTAAGGCTCCGAGAAAATGCTGTACCATCAGTTTTCCCTACACACCCAAAACATTTGCAAAAGGTATGTTAATTCAAAGAATTAAATTCTTAGTTTTCAAGTTCACGTTTCAGTATAATACGTACGTATCGTAGATAATCGAAGTGTTGAGTAACTCACTTTGTCTTCATCATGTACCAAATTAAAAGCTAACACTACATTAACTGGCGTAAAGTATAGGCCTAAACAGGAGACTGTGTAGATTTGCCATTGTATGTACTGTATTTCAGTAAATATTGGTGGTAATGAACAGTGTTTCCCAGTAGTGTAACGTAACTGAAATGTCCCAGTACGTATTACAAACAAGATGTATTTATGGGGCTTTGGAGGGAGGGTATAGCTAACTTAGTTTTCAGTTTCTATTATTTAGTTTGTGATACACGTTTATTACTGAATTAACAAAATTGTATCGTTTACATTGAAGGCTAGCTATTCGCAATATTACATTAAAAACTATTTTTAATCAGAAGAAACACGGAATTTCGCCTTTACGAGATTTTATTTAAAAAAAAAAACTTTGAAACAACCAATCTGATGACGTTACATGCGTATATGGTGCAATTAGCGACTGTAATAGACGCAGCGCTATAGCACACTGGCAATGTTTTGGTCAGAGTGTCATGGCAGCGAGCCACGCCCCCATGGCTTCAAAACGTAGTACGGCTGGGATACGTAGCGCCATCTCCCCTTATTCCTACCTCCATGGCCAACAGCCCGCTGACAAAGACCCAAAGACCTTGTAAAAAATAACTAGACTCACTGATGGCGCTGCAGCCACGGGATAATTTGAACCTTCGTCTGGACGCCATTATAGTGGTTGTAGTCTGATGTGTTGTGTAGTATTGTTGTTTATGAAGGCCCAGATTCAATGTCGTATATTTGTTGGGGCGTACATACAGTATTGTTACTCGTAATTCTACTGTCTGTACGTTCCAATCAAAAGAAGTGCAATGGTGAAGAGTTGTGCAGAGAGTAATTGTACAAATAAATTCGAGAAATGAACGAATATTACATTTCACAGATATGTGAATATTTTAAGTTGTTTTGTATGTCAGTGCACTTGCTTCATAAATGTTTTTGTAACACGGTATTAGCATATTGTCTGTGCATCTATTTGCAGGTTTCCTTTCTCAAAACCACAGCTGTTACAAATATGGTTACACGCTGTTAGGAGGCAAGATTTCCGACCGACAGAATACAATTTTATATGTTCTTATCATTTTGAAGAAAGTTGGCTGATCGGTTGTGTTTTCATGGTCTAGATTAGGTTGAAACTTGATAATTTGGTCGTGAGTTGCCAAAGCACTATGCCATATAAAACGCACTTCTCGTCATAAAATCTAAAGCAAGGTAGAGTCAGAAAATATCTATTAATATAGTGGGCAAATCTTCGAGTATTTTGATGCATTTTGCGTACATCTATCGTAAATGAACTACGAAAAGTGCTAGGGGTCCAGTACATAACTTTTAGCTACGGCAGATTCCATGTAGTACGTAAGATAAATTCATAAACAGTGACTAGTTGCTGTTTGTTCATAAATTAAAAAGTATATTGTAGTATAGTATTTAAATGAGGCATTATGTTTGTGCCCTAACTCAAGGGAAGGCATTTTATAACCAAAAGCGATGTATAAACATTCGAACTCCGCGCGTCAGTTTACCACTCTAATGGCCGCCGCCCAGCTATTCAATTTGTCCGCGCTTCACAGTCGACCACTCGTGCGGTTGTGGGGGCCTGCAAAGACCGCACCACGACTGGAGCGACCTCTGCAAGAAGTGAATATAAGTGCCGCTTCTGGCAGCCTCGGCCGGGCGTTGGTGGACAGAATTAGCACTGCCTAGCAGAGAGTGCTCCGGTATCGGCTATTAGTGATCCATTTCCATTGCTTGTTTGGACTTTGTCTATAGCGAAGAACATAACTGTTTTGCATGTCACCCAGCGCTTGTGACACTTGTGCTAAATGCAAAGTTAAGTATTGTCAATCTGCTTTGTTGAAATAAAACGTTAATGTTATTTGCTCGAATTGTTGTATAGCATTCCGAGGTCGCTGCATCCTTTAAGCACCCTATACGAGACGAGTGGGCAGGGCCCCACATTTGGCGACAAGGCCTCAACGCTCGGGATTATTTGCTGCTAAAAGCTCAAGTACGTTTCCGCAACAATTTACATTTCGAGAACGCTCCTGAACTAATTGTTCAAAATACGTTTCAGAGAAAGCACTCAGTACATTTTCTAGCCGACGTTTTATATCTACCACAGGTTTTGAAAATGTATTTTCGCAAACATATCGACATCAGACCGAAGTGTCCAACAGGTATAACCGTACGAGTGCTGAAGTTTTCTTTGAACCTTTCCGCAGCTCTGACTCAGGGGTTGGTGAAAGCAACCAGCTAGTAATTGATTTTAGTTATCAGTCATAATATCTACCCACACTAACTCAAGGGAAGTATCTACTTGAACTTCACTACAAGATAAACAAAGGCATCATACACGCCACCACCAATTGTATTTAATCTATTCCTTCTGGGCACCGTAGATTCTTTGTAAAACATTTTGCCTGGAACAGGAACTGGAACCTGAGCTCACTGACTATTCTAACAAAAACGAACAAACGCCTGTAGCGGTGCGGACGGCGAATTTACACACTTACTGTTATTAAAAATCTGGACTGTGACTAATAACCACAGAAACATGCAAGATACGGCGCCTCAAGACAGTATCAGGACCTATCTGCATTCGTTTCCGGACATTGTACAGGCTATATTACTCATGGTTTAATGGATTCAGAAGTAAACCAGTGATCAAATATTCATAATTTTAATTTGGAGCTCCTTGTATTGGCCGTGTTTCCAGGTAAAATTGTTGGACGTGAGGTCCGTCAGTTATGCAAAACACCGTTTTCTCTCAGTTCCAAAACATTTTTCGGTACCACTGTGCCATCATCAAAGGGTTTTCGTTTACGAGGTGCATTCAAGTTCTAACGCCTCCGATTTTTTTTCTCCGGACTGGAAAGAGACAGAAACATGCGCATTGTTTTAAAATGAGGCCGCGTTCATTGTCAATACGTCCCAGAGAAGGCAGCACCGCACGGCAGATGGAATTTTACCGCCAGCAGCGAGAATGAGAACTCTTTTAAATACTTAAAATGGCGACGTTTTCCTTCCTTGAACAGCGGGCAGTCATTCGTTTTCTGAATTTGCGTGGTGTGAAACCAATTGAAATTCATCGACAGTTGAAGGAGACATGTGGTGATGGAGTTATGGATGAGTCGAAAGTGTGTTCATGGGTGCGACAGTTTAATGAAGGCAGAACATCGTGTGACAACAAACCGAAACAACCTCGGGCTTGCACAAACCGGTCTGACGACATGATCGAGAAAGTGGAGAGAATTGTTTTGGGGGTTCGCCGAATGACTGTTGAACAGATCGCCTCCAGAGTTGGCATTTTTTGTGGGTTCTGTGCACACAATCCTGCATGACGACCTGAAAATGCGAAAAGTGTCATCCAGGTGGGTGCCACGAATGCTGACGCACGACCACATGGCTGCCCGTGTGGCATGTTGCCAAGCAATGTTGACGCGCAACTACAGCATTAATGGGATTTTCTTTTCGTCGGTTGTGACAATGGGTGAGACGTGGATGCCATTTTTGAATCCAGAAACAAAGCGTCAGTCAGCTCAACGGAAGCACACAGATTCACCGCCACCAAAAAAATTTCGGGTAACCGCCAGTGCTGAAAAAATGATGGTGTCCATGTTCTGGGAGAGCGAGGGCGTAATCCTTACCCATTGCGTTCCAAAGGGCACTACGGTAACAGGTGTATCCTATGAAAATGTTTGAAGAACAAATTCCTTCCTTCACTGCAACAAAAACGTCCGGGAAGGGCCGTGCGTGTGCTGTTTCACCAAGACAACGCACCCGCACATCGAGCTAACGTTACGCAACAGTTTCTTCGTGATAACAGCTTTGAAGTGATTCCTCATGCTCCCTACTCACCTGACCTGGCTCCTAGTGACTTTTGGCCTTTTCCAACAATGAAAGACACTCTCCGTGGCCGCACATTCACCAGCCGTGCTGCTATTGCCTCAGCGATTTTCCAGTGGTCAAAACAGACTCCTAAAGAAGCCTTCGCCGCTGCCATAGAATCATGGAGTTAGCGTTGTGAAAAATGTGTACGTCTGCAAGGCAACTACGTCGAGAAGTAACGCCAGTTTCAGCAATTTCGGGTGAGTAGTTAATTAGAAAAAAAATCGGAGGCCTTAGAACTTGAATGCACCTCATATATTTATTCTGCAATGTGAATATTTTTGTTAAATGATTATAAAATTATGTACATCTTTAGTTAAAACAACAGATCGTTTATTTTTATAAATACCTTTACATTTGGCGTGCATGAATTTTCTGGATAACTTGTGTGTTAATAACTAAGGGTAGCTTGTCATCTGCAACCAAACGATGTTGTTGAGAAAGTTTTTTGCTGGGAGTTAACCTATCTTCTAGAATGTAATTTTGTTTGTCGCAATGTTTTCGCACCTATATTCGTTTTTACTAAAGATTTCGTGTGGCAAGCACTTCCATTCTCCTCATCATGCTGAGGTGTTGTGATGTACCCGTAATTACAACAAGTATAGTACGTGTGCATTACAATACCTCACAGGTGACAATACTCGTTATAGTTACGGGTACATCACAACATCTCAGCATGATGCGGAGAATGGAAGTGCTTGCCACACAAAAACTTTAGTAAAAACGAATATAGGTGCGAAAACATCGCGACAAACAAAACTACATTCTAGAAGATAGGTTAACTCCCAGCAGAAAACTTTCTCATCAACATCGGTTGGTTGCAGATGACAAGGTACGTGTAGTAATTAATGTGGTGTCACCGCCAGACACCACACTTGCTAGGTGGTAGCTTTTAAATCGGCCGCGGTCCGCTAGTATACGTCGGACCCGCGTGTCGCCACTGTCAGTAATTGCAGACCGAGCGCCGCCACACGGCAGGTCTAGAGACACTTCCTAGGACTCGCCCCAGTTGTACAGCCGACGTTGATAGCCATGGTTCACTGAGAATTACGCTCTCATTTGCCGAGACGATAGTTAGCATAGCCTTCAGCTACGTCAATTGCTAGGACCTAGCAAGGCGCCATTTATCTTTTGCTGGTTATCTTATAAAGCCTGTACCGTCAGACCTATGTTCTCCAATTATGGAATAAAGTTAAGTATTCTACCAGTTACCTCCTGTTTGCTAGTCTTATTTCTCTGACCTGTTCCAGACCTCACGACACTTTGCGTGAGCTTTAACAGCGTGCATTTCGGCCTCCTCAAGAAACACGGTGTTGGCACTTATGTCAACACCTCAATTAACGCACAAGTGATCCAGAAAATTCATACATGCCAAATGTAAAGGTATTTACCAAAAGAATCGATCTGTTGTTGGAGCAAAAGATGCACATAATTTTATAATCATTCAACAATAATGTTCACATTGCAGAATAAATAGAAACGAAAACCCACTGATGATGGCACAGTGGTGCCGAAACATGTTTGGGTACTGAGAAAAAACGGTGTTTTGCATAACTGGCGGACCTTACATCCAACAGCCATCAAATATTTATCAACGGAAGTGAACTTCACTTTGCCACGCACACTCTTCACAGTCAGGTTACGTAAAGCACAGTTAATCTTTGAGCCTTACATGCTGAGAGCCATCAAAGGCCGTGTTGCCACACCGCAACGTGATAGTCTTTGTGCTGCCAGATAGGAGGCGGTAAAAGAGGAAAAGTAAGCTGTTAACACCGCACGTTGGGGGATAGAGCGGTCTTGCTTGTTGGGTCTTGCACCAGAGCTCTTTTTCCTGATGCCGTCTGGTGTGGAAGAGTACAGAGACGCCAAAAATTGGAATGCAAAGGTTTTGCCGGTTGTTTATCGAGGTCTGGTGCACAGTGTTATGGAGGAATGTCGTCCGGCAGCTTGTTGCGCCGCTTGCACTGAAAATTTTTGTTGCGCAGGATTTAAACTTGGCTGTAGGTTGCTTTGTAGTCGCAGCAGGCTTTGGTTGAATATGGACAACCCTCATTTGTGAATCTGGCCCAGAGCGTCTTGTTCTGTGGGAGACGCTTTTGACTGTAGTGTCCCGGGGCTCGCTTTGGCGGTATCAGAAGTACAGGGCTATTGAAATGGAAGAAACTGATTTCAAACATTTTTTGCTTCCAAACTACAAAAGATAAAAAATAATTACAACGTTCCTGGAAAGAGAAAAGTTCTGAATTTTATGCATTCAATGTGAACACCATGTGTTACACGACAAATATCAAAACGGTGGATTATTTCCCGCCACACATTACGCAGCTGGTGTCTCGTTATCGAATTCACAGATTCAGCAATGCGATATAACGTGTGAGATATGAAGACGTGGGAGTATCCTCCTCTAGCAATCCAATCCTGGGAACCTCGGACGTGCATAGAAAATTTCTCCGTCCCGGGTCTCCAGACCTCACAGATCGTGATTTTTATCTGTAGGACTACGTAAAAGACCACGTTTTTATCCCTTCTATGCCTAACACGCTTGAAATTCTGCGCTGTCGCATTATTGAATTTGTGAATTCGATGACGAGAGACCAGCTGTTTCGTGTGCGACAGGGAATGGGTCACCGTTTTGATATTTGTCGTGTAACAAATGGTTCTCACATTGTATGCATAAAAAATTGAAGTTATGTCTTTCCACGAATGTGGGAATTGTGTTTTATCTTTTTTTGTTTGGAAGTAATAAAAATGTTTGAAATCTGTTCTTTCTTTTTGAATAGCCCTGTATTTCTGTTAAACATTGTTTTAACTACTTTTCTAGCGCTGAAAGCAGTTTCTATTCTGGTTAGTTACATTAAGTCTACTATAACAGAGTACGAGGCAAACAGTTGTTGATGTTACATAGAAAGATGATATTTCGGCCTTCAGGCTTATTAATTCGAGTGTACTGTGAAGCATAGGGTAACTAGTGATTATTCTTGGCATACATTTCATGTTTCAATGTCCACTGAATGGTTGTATTCATTATATATTCAAATGTGTACCATTGCGTAAATTTCGTTTCTGTATGTTGTAGTGAAGTGGTCCATTGGCACACGGAGCGTTGATCACTTGTAAGGCACACACACAACCTGTACAAAACTAAGCTTACATGGTGTGTTGATAGAGCTTATTATGCTTTGCTATTTCCTTATAACCCGTCTATCAATCTTCCTAGTAACAAAGTATTTAAGTCTGTAGTTGGAGTGTGTTACTTCATGTGGATTTGGGGTTTAAAACGGGTATAACCTTGATGGGATTGATTTCCTACATATTTTTTTCTTAATTAATTCCGATTAATGGTTGGCTAAGAGATTTCTGTTTCAACTATATTAAATTAACTGGAATTTGTCTCTTAAATGACTGTGCCAGATTTCCTTTGTGGAGACCTCTGGAAAATTGAAGTACTTATTCTATTGTACCCTACGGGAGCACAGTATCTACCATTTCCTTGTTCCATGCCGTTGGTACCATGGTAATTATCCTTCACCGGATCAATAGCTGTCAGAGCATGGTTAATAGGAAAATTGTACAAACTTACGAAATTAGTATAAACACCCAACACTGTCGGTTCGAAAGCGATCAACGAATTTAGTTAAAGAAATTTCTTATTGCCTCAATCGAATATATGTACACATTATTACTAGTTTTGACAGGACTAAGCCACCACCTTAAGATCCACAGTGCACACTATCATACAGAATAGTTTCATAATCCACACACTGTGGATTTGCAGATTGCTGTGTATTCCTGTCGAAACTAATAAGCCTGTGTACCTACACGCAATCGAGGCCAAAAACCTTCTTATTGGAAGCTTTCTATTCATTGGGAAATCAGATTAGTGGAATTTTATTGCTTGGTGCTGTTCTTCACGTTGCTTTACAGGTTACTGTACTGTCAAGCTTGGCTATCCGACACGGGTTTGGCATATCCCATTTGAAAAAAAAAAATTGAGTACGAACTGCAAATATGGAACCGCTGAGAGAAGCGTGACAGAACTAGAACAGAAGCTGCACGGCGCTTGGGACTGCCCGAAGCCACGCGGAGTGGCCGCGCGGTTAGAGGCGCCATGTCATGGATTGCGCGGTCCTTCCTGCCGGAGTTTCGAGTCCTCCCTCGGGCTTGCGTGTGTGTTTTTCTTAGCATAACTTAGTTTAAGCAGTGTGTCTAGGGATAGCGTCTTTGATTCATCATCTAAACGTCTTCGGCCCGGGTTCTAATCCCGCGGCTGCTTAATTTTTGATTAATTACGAGGGCAGTTCAATAAGTAATGCAACACATTTTTTTCTGAAACAGGGGTTGTTTTATTCAGCATTGAAATACACCAGGTTATTCCCCAATCTTTTAGCTACACAACACTGTTTTTCAACGTAATCTCCATTCAATGCTACGGCCTTACGCCACCTTGAAATGAGGGCCTGTATGCCTGCACGGTACCATTCCTCTGGTCGATGTCCGAGCCAACGTCGTACTGCATCAATAACTTCTTCATAATCCGCGTAGTGCCTCCCACGGATTGCGTCCTTCATTGGGCCAAACATATGGAAATCCGACGGTGCGAGATCGGGGCTGTAGGGTGCATGAGGAAGAACAGTCCACTGAAGTTTTGTGAGCTCCTCTCGGGTGCGAAGACTTGTGTGAGGTCTTGCATTGCCATGAAGAAGGAGAAGTTCGTTCAGATTTTTGTGCCTACGAACACGCTGAAGTCGTTTCTTCAATTTCTGAAGAGTAGCACAATACATTTCAGAGTTGATCGTTTGACCATGGGGAAGAACATCGAACAGAATAACCCCTTCAGCGTCCCAGAAGACTGTAACCATGACTTTACCGGCTGAGGGTATGGCTTTAAACTTTTTCTTGGTAGGGGAGTGGGTGTGGCGCAACTCCATTGATTGCCGTTTTGTTTCAGGTTCGAAGTGATGAACCCATGTTTCATCGCCTGTAACAATCTTTGACAAGAAATTGTCACCCTCAGCCACATGACGAGCAAGCATTTCCACACAGATGGTTCTCCTTTGCTCTTTATGGTGTTCGGTTAGACAACGAGGGACCCAGCGGGAACAAACCTTTGAAATCCCAACTGGTGAACAATTGTGACAGCACTACCAACAGAGATGTCAAGTTGAGCACTGAGTTGTTTGATGTTGATCCGTCGATCATCTCGAACGAGTGTGTTCGCACGCTCCGCCATTGCAGGAGTGACAGCTGTGCACGGCCGGCCCGCACGCGGGAGATCAAACAGTCTTGCTTGACCTTGCGGCGATGATGACACACGCTTTGCCCAACGACTCACCGTGCTTTTGTCCACTGCCAGATCACCGTAGACATTCTGCAAGCGCCTACGAATATCTGAGATGCCCTGGTTTTCCGCCAAAAGAAACTCGATCACTGCCCGTTGCTTGCAACGCACATCCGTTACAGACGCCATTTTAACAGCTCCGTACAGCGCTGCCACCTGTCGGAAGTCAATGAAACTATACGAGACGAAGCGGGAATGCTTGAAAATATTCCACTAGAAATTTCCGGTTTTTTCAACCAAAATTGGCCGAGAAAAAAATGTGTTGCATTACTTTTTGAACTGCCCTCGTATCAGCATTGTCAGCTGAAGACTTCTGGCATAAGAAGTCATCCGTCATTCTGCCAACGGGCTTTTCAAAGATGGCGTAGGAGCGGACAGAGGTTCATGGCACTTTCTTGTTGTATGGGTGGGAAACTGCCCTTAAAGACGGAAGAATCAGTAATGATCAACGGCAATGCACACGCCAGTGGAAATCACTGCGTGAAAGACAAGTAACGTGTATCCACAGGAAATGTGGCCTGTAATTGAAGAAGTGTCATGATGATCTCTAAAATGGCAAATGATTCCGGAATAGTCCCCCATTCGGATCTCCGAGAGGGGACTGTCAAGGGGGTGGTTACAATGAAAAAAATATTGAATAATCAACGGAAGGATAACGTCCTACGTGTCGGGGCGTGGAATGTCAGAAGCTTGAACTTGTTAGGGAAACTAGAAAATGTAAAAAGTGAAATGCAAAGGTTCAATCTAGATATAGTACGAGTCAGTGAAGTGAAGTGTAAAGATGACAAGGATTTCTGGTCAGATGAGTGTAGAGTAATATGAACAGCAGCAGAAAATGTTATAACGGGTGTAGGATTTGTTATGAATTGGAAGGTACGACAGAGACTGCATTACTGTGAACAGTTCAGTGATAGGGTTGTTCTTATCAGAATCGACAGCAAACCAACACCGATAATAGTTCAGGTATACATGCCGACGTCGGAAGCTGACGATGAAGAGATATGAAAGTGTAGAGGATATTAAAAGGGTAATACAATATGTAAAGGGAGATGAAAACCTAAAAGTCATAGGATACTGGAATACAATTGTGGGTGAAGGAGTAGAAGAAAAGGTTACAGGAGAATATTGCCTTGGGACAAGGAATGAGAGAGGCGAAAGGCTAATTGATACTGTAACAAGTTTCAGATTGTAATAGCGAACACTCTGTTCTAGAATCACCAGAGGAGGAGGTATACTTGGAAAAGGCCGGGTGATACGGGAAGAATTCAGTTATATTACATCATGGTCACACAGAGATTCCGAAATCAGATACTGGTTTGTAAGGCGTATCCAGGAGCAGACATAGTCTCAGATGACAATGTAGTAGTGATGAAGAGTAGGCTGAAGTTTAAGACATTAAGCAGAAATGATCAATACGCAAAGAAATGGGATACGGAAGTACTAAGGAATGACGAGATACGGTTGAAATTCTCTAAAGCTATAGATACAGCAATAAGGAACAGCTGAGTAGGCAGTACAGTTGTAGAGGAATGGACATCTCCAAAAAGGGCCATAACGGAAGGTGAGAAGGAAAACATAGGTACAAAGAAGGTAACTGCGGAGAAACCATGGGTAACAGAAGAAATACTTCAACTGATCCATGAAAGGAGGAAATACAAATATCTTCCGGGAGACCCAGGAACACAGAAATACAAGTCGCTGAGGATTGAAATAAATAGGAAATGCAGATAAAAATGATCAAATGGCTCTGAGCACTATGGGACTTAACTTCTGAGGTCCCCTAGAACGTAGAACTACTTAAACCTACCTAACCTAAGGACATCACACACATCCATGCCCGAGGCAGGGTCGAACCTGTGACCGTAGCAGTCGCGCGGTTTCAGACTGTAGCGCCTGGAACCACTCGGCCACTGCGGCCGGCAAAATGCAGAGAGGCTAAGACGAAATGGCTGCAGGAAAAATGTGAAGACATCGAAAAAGAAATGATTGTCGGAAGGACAGAGTCAGCATATAGGAAAGTAAAAACAACCTTCTGTGACATTGAAAGCAAGTGTGTTAGCATTAAGAGTGCAAAGGGATTTCCACTGTTAAATGCAGAGGAGAGAGCGGATAGGTGGAAAGAATACATTGAAAGCCTCTATGAGGGGTGAGATTTGTCTGATGTGATAGAAGAAGAAACAGGAGTCGATTTAGAAGAGATAGCGGATCCAGTATTAGAATCAGAATTTAAAAGAGCTTTGGAGGACATAAGATCAAGTAAGGGGGAAGGGGCGGATAACATTCCATCAGAATTTCTAAAATCATTGGGGGAATTAGCAACAAAACGATTAATCACGTTTGTCTGTAGAATGTATGAGTCAGGCGACATACCACCTGACTTTCGGAAAAGTATCATCCACACAATCCCAATGACGGCAAGAGCTGACAACTGCGAGAATTACCACACAATCAGCTTAACAGCTCATACATCCACGTTGCTTACAAGAATAATATACAGAAGAGCAGAGAAGAAAATTGATGATGCGCTAGGTGACAATCAGTTTGGCTTTAGGAAAAGTAAAGGCACGAGGGAGGCCATTCTGCAGTTGCGGTTAAAAATGGAAGCAAGGCTAAAGAAAAATCAAGACACGTTCATAGGATTTGTCGATCTGAAAAAAGCGTTTGAGAATGTAATAGTGTGCAAGATGCTGGAAATTCTGAAAGAAGTAGAGGAAAGCTTTAAGGAGAGACGGGTCATATACAATATGTACAAGAGCCAGGAGGGAATAATAAGAGTGGACGACCAAGAACGAAGTGCTCTTCTTTAAAAGGGTGTAAGACAAGGATATAGCTTTTCGTCCCTACTGTTCAATCTATACACCGAAGAAGCAGTGATGGAAATAAAAGAAAGGTTCAGGAATGGAATTAAAGTTCAAGGTGAAACGATACCAATGATATGATTTGCCGATGACATTGCCATCCTGAGTGAAAGTGAAGAAGAATTTCATGATCTGCTGAACGGTACGAATAGTCTAATGAGTACAGGGTACGGACTGAGAATAAAGAGAAGAAAGACGACGGTAATGAGAAGTAATAGAAATGAGAACAGCGAGAAGCTTAACATCAGGATTGATGGTCACGAAGTAGGTGAATTTAAGGATTTCTGCTACCTACGCAGTAAAATAACCAATGAGGGTGGAGTAAGGAGGACATCAAAAGCGGACTACCAATGGCAAAAAGGGCATTTCTGGTCAAAAGAAGTCTACTGATATCAAATATCGGCCCTCATTTGAAGACGAAATTTCTGAGAATGTACGTCTGGAGTACAGCATTGAAAGGTAGTGAAACATGGACTGGAGGAAAACCACAACAAAAGATAATCGAAGCACTTGAGATGTGGTGCTACAGACAAATGTTGAAAATTAGGTGGACTGATAAGGTAAAGAATGAGAAGTTTCTGCGCAGAATCGGAGAGGAAACGAATATGTGGAAAACACTGATAAGGAGAAGGGACAGGATGATGGGGCATCTGTTAAGACATGAGGGAATGACTTCAATGGTACTAGAGGGAACTGTAGAGGACAAAAACTGTAGAGGAAGGCAGATATTGGAGTACATTCAGCAAATAATTGAGGACTTTGGTTGCAAGTGCTACTATTCTGCTGAGGTGAAGAGGTTAACACAAGAGAGGAATTCGTGGTGGGCCGCATCAAACCGGTCAGAAGACTGATGGAAAAAAAAAAGAGTACGGACCGATGACCTCAGCACTTTTGACCCTAAGGAATTAACACACACACCCACACGCACACACACACACACACACACACACACACACACACACACACACACACACACATATACACATGCACACTGCCTGTTACAGCTGAGTAAACAGGTGTTAAGCAACGTAGATGCGTCTGCTGAACTGTGCTCCAAATTCCTCCCGGCAGTGCTAACTAATATTGAGTTTTAGGAAGACAGTTGCACTTCCCGCTAGCAAGTAGAGGTTGTTCAAGTACAGTTAAGCCACTTGACTTACCGTGTGAAGATGAAAGGGGCTGATGTAGAAGGGTGGCATTGGTTTCGTAAGCTTTCCAACCTAACTACAGGGAGCAGACGTTTTGTCAACTGAGTCGAGTGTGGAGATGGTGCAGTTATTGTGGTTCACGGTTAGATTGAGACCGAAGTAGTGGTTCTGCATCGTTACTGTGTCACATTGTACCCTGCGACACTGAATTTATATGACGTATTAGTCAATCTTGTAAGCGTAGTAAGGTACAGTGTGCCTCTGCATAAGAGATGGACGCCACTGTTTGCATTTATCTAATTATTTCATTATCTACATCTTTTCCCTTATCCTTATTATGTTGCAATAAATTATAGAACGAGTGTTTGTGATTATGGGTTCGTCTGCAGAACATCTGTATGACAGAGATGCATTATTTACTTAGATTTTGGTGTCAACCGAGTTGTTGTGGAGGGGAAGTGACGAAGGTGCACCTAAAGCTGTGGAGCCTTCGACAGTTGCTGAGACACCCCTCCCTCACCACCGTAGCGAAGAGCGGAGTTACCGTTACGGGCCTTCCGCCATTTTTTGGCATTCCTTTCCTGGTCTGACTAGATCGTGAACTGAAGCTGTGATTGGCTCGCTCATGCAATTTGCAAAAGTTGAAGAGGTATTTTATTGCTAACATTACTAATACGTTCTTATAAGCAAGAGTACAGTGAAGGCTATGTGCCGACCACATTTTGTTGTAATTTTACAAATAAATTCAGTGTTTAGAAGTTGGGTGTTTTGTAGATTGTCAGTCTTGAGGTGCCTTCACCACGTTTGGTTTTATTTGAATTGTATCATCAATTATCTTGCCTCTATCGACTAACGTAAATTGGTTTGTCAAATATTAAACGATTTTATCTTGTAGCGTGGTCCTCATCCAGTGTGTTCGATGCAACCACGTGGTTGTCACTGCACAACAAAAGATAGTAGAGATTGTAGTAAAATTTTTGGTTAGGCATTTTGCGTGTAAATTGTGTGAGGTGCGTTAGTAAACTCGTGTGTGAAATTCTTTGCTAACTTTTTGTTTCTGGTCTGCTGGTCATTATCTCCCCAATGCCAAGTGAGCACTTCTGCAAGGAGAGTTGACGACCTGCATCCTGAATTAGGAGCAGGTAGGAAATGCGTGAAGATTGATTTTGTAATAAAACCGATAATGTGTCAGTAAATTTAAGAGACAGTGATTTCCTGCTACCCACGTGGAGTTGGGTGCACAAATCAATGAGCAAAGGAAGTTCATGAGGTAATTCAGACTTTGATTTGTTTAGGTCTCCTGAGAAGTTTTGATTATGTTCCAAGAACGATTGGTTAAAGTGTGTTACAGTGTACCGCTTTGACGTCCAACGTGTTGTTGGCTGCACAGTCATTGCAAAAACTGAAATTCATATTAGCACAAGAACATGCATGTGAAGACTTTGGTAGGATGTAATAAATTTTGTAAGTGCCTAACTTAAGAACATTTTTGTATGCTGAGCCCCATGTCCCACATTATGGTATTTCATCGCGTGTTCCTGTCAAAATCAAATAGTGCCAGAAACTAATATCCGTTACTATTTAATTCAAAGCATTTCCTGTAGGATGAGGATGAGTGACGCACACGATGATCGTGTTCGAGTATAATGACTTTTCTGGAGACTAGAAATCTACTCTGTAGGAATCAGCATGGGTTTCGAAAAAGACGGTCATGTGAAACCCAGCTCGCGCTATTCGTCCACGAGACTCAGAGGGCCATAGGCACGGGTGCACAGGTAGATGCCGTGTTTCTTGACTTCCGCAAGGCGTTCGATACAGTTCCCCACAGTCGTTTAATGAACAAAGTAAGAGCATATGGACTATCAGACCAATTGTGTGATTGGATTGAGGAGTTCCTAGATAACAGAACGCAGCATGTCATTCTCAATGGAGAGAAGTCTTCCGAAGTAAGAGTGATTTCAGGTATCCCGCAGGGGAGTGTCATAGGACCGTTGCTATTCACAATATACATAAATGACCTTGTGGATGACACCGGAAGTTCACTGAGGCTTTTTGCAGATGATGCTGTGGTGTATCGAGAGGTTGTAACAATGGAAAATATAGCAGGTCAGCAACTGGAAGCAGTCAATTCCATAAATTATCTGGGAGTACGCATTAGGAGTGATTTAAAATGGAATGATCATATAATGTTGCTCGTCGGTAAAGCAGATGCCAGACTGAGATTCATTGGAAGAATCCTAAGGAAATGCAATCCGAAAACAAAGGAAGTAGGTTACAGTACGCTTGTTCGCCCACTGCTTGAATACTGCTCAGCAGTGTGGGATCCGTACCAGATAGGGTTGATAGAAGATATAGAGAAGATCCAACGGAGAGCAGCGCGCTTCGTTACAGGATCATTTAGTAATCGCGAAAGCGTTACGGAGACGATAGATAAACTCCAGTGGAGGACTCTGCAGGAGAGACGCTCAGTAGCTCGGTACGGGCTTTTGTCAAAGTTTCGAGAACATACCTTCACCGAAGAGTCAAACAGTATATTGCTCCCTCCTACGTATATCTCGCGAAGAGACCATGAGGATAAAATCATAGAGATTAGAGCCCACACAGAGGCATACCGACAATCCTTTCCACGAACAATACGAGACTGGAATAGAAGGGAGAACCGATAGAGGTACTCAATGTACCCTCCGCCACACACCGTCAGGTGGCTTGCGGAGTATGGATGTAGATGTAGATGTAGATGTAGATGTGAGAGCAATATAAAGAACAGTAGCAACATAATATTCCTCCCCAGTTCCTGTGCATACTTTAAATTACGAGACCGCTACGCCATCAGCGTGAAAAAAAGCAATAGGTTATGTTATGTTTTTAAATGAGTCATGGCTTGAATGCCACAATAAATTGCATATTCAGTTGAAAACATTTGGTTTCGCAGTCTAATAATTTCAGATTCAAAATCACTCCTGATAGGAGTAATGATTAGTTCTCCCAGCTGATGAATTGTAATCAATCAGTAACTAATTTTAGTAAAGTCAGTGGAAGATAGATCGGGTCCGACTGTAAGGCAAATATCGGCTAACTTCCTTGGTTGCCTGAGCCCTTCCATGCGTTATCCGTTGTGCAAAGAATAACAGTTTCTGTTTCACTTAACAGCCAAATAATTATTTTGGTCCGACTCTTTTTCATGAGATCCCAAGAATTAAATAGAGGAAGGCAACAAAAGTAAATGACCTCATTGGAAAGCAAAGGCGCACAATGTGGCAATGATCTCCCTATGAGATCAACGCAAAGAAATAATGTGCAGTCGAACGTAACTAAATGCAAAGAAGCAGATGAGAAACTAACGGCAGTGATTCAAGATTACAGCATCAAGCTTATGTTCTTCATTTGTAGCACAGGCTGACATTTCATGTGATTTATCCTCTCGTCAGGGACTTGTTGAGCAAATTATCCGCAATCAGGTGTCACCGGAGGAACTGTGTAAGATCCACTCCAGCAGATGGAAGAATGAGTTAACGAGTAAGTATCATTTTAGAGTTCAAGGGAGAAATGAATTTCTTTCTTTTCCTTATTCTTCTGTTTTTCATTACGTGAAGGGTATTCGAGGAACTAGGCTGTTGCTATGTTTAGAAGCTGTAGAATGTGATGGTATTAATAACGTTTTGTAAGATATGGACCCTGAGGATCGATGTGGGAGGTTATCGCAGAAAAGCCTAAAAATTTTCAGTTAGTAGCCGCCCTGTAAGCTTTTACGCTTAAAATAGAGAAATAGCACGGCAACGGAGTACAAATCTGTGCGCGGCAAGTCCTGTGATCTGGGGGGAGGGAGGCGGTATGAAACAGGCAAGACTCTTTTTGCACGAGTATTTATTTTCGAAGTAATCGACAATGGCATAAGGCTCATAATAGTGAATTACGGTGAAGTAATCTTAACAACAGCTCATGGTAGGTGGTATGGCGACGCGATACGCCATCAAAGGTTGTAATAATATTATGTGACTGAATTCAGCTTTCTATTATTTTTCACTGCCGTCAATTACGGATTGGTCAGCAGTTTATTGGATCGGGGAGTACGGGAAAGTGGGGTAAGTTGGATCACCTAAGGCATTTTGAATATATCCTTCATTCTGTAAGACCCAGACACAAATTTTCGTATGTCATTTGCCACGTGCGTTCACTGTAACATATCTGAAAACCATAAATATACAGGACTATTACAAATGATTGAAGCGATTTCATAAATTCACTGTAGCTCCATTCATTGACATATGGCCACGACACACTACAGATACGTAGAAAAAGTCATAAAGTTTTGTTCGGCTGAAGCCGCACTTCAGGTTTCTGCCGCCAGAGCGCTCGAGAGTGCAGTGAGACAAAATGGCGACAGGAGCCGAGAAAGCGTATGTCGTGCTTGAAATGCACTCACATCAGTCATAACAGTGCAACGACACTTCAGGACGAAGTTCAACAAAGATCCACCAACTGCTGACTCCATTCGGCGATGGTATGCGCAGTTTAAAGCTGCTAGATGCCTCTGTAAGGGGAAATCAACGGGTCGGCCTGCAGTGAGCGAAGAAACGGTTGAACGCGTGTGGGCAAGTTTCACGCGTAGCCCGCGGAAGTCGACGAATAAAGCAAGCAGGGAGCTAAACGTACCACAGCCGACGGTTTGGAAAATCTTACGGAAAAGGCTAAAGCAGTAGCTTAACCGTTTAAAATTGCTACAAGCCCTGACACCCGATGACAAGGTAAAACGCTTTGAATTTTCGGCGCGGTTGCAACAGCTCATGGAAGAGGATGCGTTCAGTGCAACATTTTTTCTTAATGGTGAAGTGAACAGACACAATGTGCGAATCTGGGCGGTAGAGAATCCTCACGCATTCGTGCAGAAAATTCGCAATTCATCAAAAGTTAACGTGTTTTGTGCAATCTCAAGGTCTAAAGTTTACGGTCCCTTTTTCTTCTGCGAAAAAATCGTTACAGGACACTTGTATCTGGACATGCTGGAAAATTGGCTCTTGCCACAACTGGAGACCGACAGCGCCGACTTCATCTTTCAACAAGATGGTGCTCCACCGCACTTCCATCATGATGTTCGGCATTTCTTAAACAGGAGATTGGAAAACCGATGGATCGGTCGTGGTGGACATCATGATCAGCAATTCATGTCATGGCCTCCACGCTCTCCCGACTTAACCCCATGCGATTTCTTTCTGTGGGCTTATGTGAAAGATTCAGTGTTTAAACCTCCTCTACCAAGAAACGTGCCAGAACTGCGAGCTCGCATCAACAATGCTTTCGAACTCATTGATGGGGACATGCTGCGCCGAGTGTGGGAGGAACTTGATTATCGGCTTGATGTCTGCCGAATCACTAAAGGGGCACATAGCGAACATTTGTGAATGCCTAAGAAAACTTTTTGAGTTTTTGTATGTGTGTGCAAAGCATTGTGAAAATATCTCAAATAATAAAGTTATTGTAGAGCTGTGAAATCGCTTCAATCATTTGTAATAACCCTGTACATGTACATGTTTAAAAAATGACAATAATGACATCATTTCATTGCGTCATTTTACCTGATGTACCACCAAAAGGACGCAGTAAGTGGGGTAAATTGGCACAAGGAACCATATAAAGTGTGTACACTGAAGAGCCAAAGGAACTGGCACACCTACCTAGTAACGTGTAGGACCCCCGCGAACACGCAGAAGTGCCACAACACGACGTGGCATGGAATCAACTAATGTCTGAAGTAGTGCTGGAGCGAACTGATATTATAAATCCTGCAGGACTGTCGATAAATCCGAAATAATACGAGAGGGTGGAATATTCATGTCCGGGGAGTTTGGTGGCAGAGGAAGAGTTTAAACTCGGAAGAGAGTTCTTGGAGCCACTCTGTACCAATTCTGGACGTGTAAGGTGTCGCAGTGTCCTGCTGTAATTGCCCAAATCCGTCGGAGTGCACGGTGGACATGAATGGATGCACGTGATCAGACAGGATGCTTACGTATGTCACCTGTCAGAGTCGTATCTAGACGCATCAGGGGTCACATATCACTCCAACTGCACGTGCCCCAAACCATTACGGAGCCTCCACCAGCTTGAACAGTCCCCTGCTGACATGCAAAGTCCATGGATTCATGAGGTTGTCACCATACCTGTACACGTCCATGGCTCTATTCAATTTGAAATGAGACTCGTCCGACCAGGCAACATGTTTCCAGTCACCGACAGTCCAATGTCGGTGTTCAAGGACCGAGTCGATGCGTACAGCTGTGTGTCGTGCAGTCATCAAAGATAGACGAGTGGTCATTCGGCTCCGGAAGCCCATATCGATGATATGGCACTTGTTGATGGCCCAGCATTGAGATCTGCAGCAATTTGCGGAAGAGTTACACGTCACGTTGACCGTTCAAATGCTTCAAATGGCTCTGAGCACTATGTGACTTAACACCTGAGGTCATTAGTACCCTAGATCTTAGAACTACTTAAACCTAATTAATCGAAGGACGTCACACACATCCATGCCCGAGGCAGGATTCGAACCTGTGACCGTATTGGTCGTGCGGTTCCAGATTGAAGCGCCTAGAACCGCTCGGCCTCACCGACCGGCCACGTTGAACGATTCTCTTCAGTCGTCGTTGGTTCCATTTTTGCAATATATTTTTCCGACCGCAGCTATGTCGGAGATTTGATGTTTTACCGGATTCCTGATATTCAAAATACGCTCGTTAAATGGTCATTCGGGAAAATCCCCACTTCATCGCTACCTCAGAGATGCTGTACCCCGTCGCTCGTGCGCCGACTACAGCACCACGTTCAAACTCTCTTAAATCTTGATAACCTCCTATTTTAGCAGCAGTAACTGATCCAACAACTGCGCCAGACACTTGTTGTCTTATATAGGCGTTGCCGACCTCAGCCCCGTATTCTGCCTGTTTACATATCTCTATATTGGGATACGTATGTCTATACCATTTTCTTTGGCGCTTCCGTGTAATGACACATATCTTAGAACTCAATATATATGTGCCGGATATTATTTTTATGAAACAAGACACGAAACAACATAATTTACAAAAAGAAAATAGCGAAAAAATCAACTAAATTAACCATAGAATAATACGAACTAACAATAGTTTTCTTATGAAATAGTGTCGAAAATGAAGGAGAAGACTAAAGCGTATTCAGCAACTAGTCTTTTGCAGATCTTTAAAGTTATTAACGCTTCTTCAGAAAGTAGACACAGTTATATGTCTCGGGACTGTCCCACTTACTCCCTTCAGAATGACACTAAATAACACAAGAAATGCACAAGTGTCATTTCTCACCATTCTTTGCCGAGTTCACCACAGACTACGCACAGGTCTTTGCCTCAGATTTGCTGTGTTGAATGGTGCTATGTCCAAAGGAAATCCCGTTATGAACAGCACTGACGGAATTTCTTAATTCACTCGTCGACCAAGAAGCTCTCCCTGCTTTTTGGGGGCACGTCTTTGGTATCTGAAAGGAGGAACCTATTCTTGCAAAAATGATTTAATATATTGTTTTTATTTTCATTAAGCATACATTACCGTTCCTCATCTAACTACCTACTCTCATTAGTGTGAAATTGAAGTGGGGTAAATTAGTGCACTAGGCCTCTACATCAAATTACCTTAACGAGTTTAGCTTATATAAAACAATTGTTCCACACTCGCGCTTTCCTTAAGACAAATAATACTTACATGAAAGTGGATGTTAAGCTACACAGACAGGCATTACAAAAATATATATATATAAAGTTGTATTTTAACATAACAGGGAACGACCTACCTCGTAGAAACTAGGGATCAAATATTAGAAGAAACGACTACTGGCAAGTAACCGTTCCCGCTTTGTGTAAGATTACTTGTATAACGGAGCGCCAGATGGCAGCATTGATCAGAAGAGACTCGCTGTCACTGTTGAAGACATAGTGATGTGCGTTATTTTATCCACTGCATCAAATTCGTCCACTCTCCCGATGTTGTTGCGGAATGGGTTACCAATGGTACCAAATGCGTGTGTCTATTAGTAAGTTCCCTCCATTGCAATCCGTTAATCAGAAAGGTCGTACAGTGAACGGGGAAAATTTTGGACTGGTTTATGTTGACAAAAGTTTCTCTCTCCATTTTCGCCAGAGAGGAAGTATGGATTGTGCGAACGTAAGCTAGCCGGTAGGATCGACGCAGTGGAAGTTACCGAGAAAGAATTCCAGTTAAACCATCTTAAGGTATAGGAACCTCAGGATATGTAAAATTTACTGGATCAGTTCCCTGAAAGAACGATCAGACGTCACTTACAACATCCAATACGCTCTTCAATTAACGGGATTGGGTGTCAGTACAGAAGCGACCTTGCCGTCTGTCTGCGCCAGATGTGCGGGAGTTGAAGCAGATTACAAGCCATTTTGTAGAGAATGGAGTCTTACACCCCCCAACTTCGTCTTGTGTCGCTCTCGTGTTTTTACTTCCTAAAGGAGAAGGCCAGGGATACCGACCACTGGTAGATTATTGGGTTTTGAGCCAGATGTTTTTACTGGAATCATTTCCATTACTGACTCTCCACAACTGCTTGAAATGGCTCGCGGGAGCCCGGTACTACACAGTACTAGATTTGAATCAGGCTGAACAACAATTACTCTTAACTGAAAGAAAAATACACCACCTTCTGCACTGTTTGGAATCTTTCCGAATTTACCAGAGCCACGTCAGACTTGGCAATTGGCACTGCTGGGTTATTCCTCTTACTGGATTCCATTCTGAGAGATTTAAAATTTCATTATGCTATCCCGATTACAAGTTCCATCTTGGAAGATTTAACATTTCCGTATGTTTATAATTATTTGGACAAAGTTGGCGTTTAGAGTCAAACCTTGTAATAGTACCTTAACAGCTTGGGACAGATTTTTGGATGTCTAAGTGCGGTTGGTTCTACGGTAAAGCCTACTAAGGCTGATTCAGCAGATTTCTTTACTCGGACAATTGCTATTCGCCCAGGGAATTAAACTCAATAAATAGCGAACTAAAGCCATACTTGATTATCCGCCCCTGAAAGAGACCAAGGGTATAGCTCGATACATCAGGTTGAATAATTTCTTTTGTAAATTCCTCCCCTGGTTTGCACAGCTAGCTGTGGAGTTAAATCATCTCCGTTGGAAAGGTGAGAATTTTGCGAGTCCGACAGCTAACAGCCGATAATTAACACGTCACTCCTAGCAGTCGCAGATTTAGGGAAGGCATTTGTCCTTCATGCTGACACGTCCACTGTTTGGTCGCTGCAGTTCTCTTTCAGGACCAAGAGGGAGAATGTCGGCCTATACCCAACGCCTCTAAGTCTTTGCCCGGTAATGACACGAAATATTTCGTGAATTGGATGCTCTCGCTGTGTTATTTGTGTAAAGGAGGTTTCGTTTCTGCCTCGAACACAAATTTTTTACATTGGGTTTAGGCAAGGCCCCAGAACACAGAGAGTATATCCCATTGCGCTCTCTGCATGTCTCCATTTAAGTTTACAGTGAGGCGTATAAAATATTTCTACAGTCAAGTGTTGGATACTTTTCGTCGTGTGTTCGAGGCTGTAGAAACTGTCTTGAGGTACAGGGAGTCACAGAACAGGTTTTAGTGAATCCGTGTTCGAAAATTTGCAAAAATAACAGAAACAGGATGAGATCTCAGGGGGTATTAATAGGCTATTGTTGGAAGGGAGCTCAGTAAGTGGATACCAGCACATAGGAGGATTCTTGTGCCATTGTATCTGAACCATGGATTTACTTTCAAAAGCTTTTCTCAAAGAATTTGCTTTATTTACTAATGATTCATCAAGAACATTAACACATTTAATAACACTATGTGAGGGTGGAAGTAGTAGCCAGTGGGTAACTGATGGAAACAAATTTCTTTCAACAAATGGAAATTTTATTCCTAAAAACCCTTCCTTTTTTTAAAAAAAGAAAAACAGATTTAAAAATTATTATCAGAAAGCACCCTCTAAATATCAAGTTATAATTTATTCAGAGGCAGAAATAACAATTTTTTATTTATTTATTTTTTATTTTTATTTATTTATTTATTTATTTTGACAGTAGGAGCTTTCGGGCTGAGTACCTTGCCGCTCCCTTTTAACACGGCAGTAATCACGACCGCTCACAACAACCTCTGAAAGACTACACTGGTGCAAATCTGTAACACAGCAGATTACTTTAAACTAAAAACTTTAGCAACTCACACAAACACATAAACTATGCGTCCCGTAGGAGAGATGGAAATGGTAAAAAACACTCACATTAAAAAAAATTACTTGTCACCGAAAGTGCAACTTGTTTTTAAAAGAAAGCTCTTACGGTGGAAGGGTGGCAACTTTATATACTAAAATGGCCGTTTAAATAAGAACCCATGAAATGCAGTCTTTCATAAAATGTACAAACATGCTCTACATTACACATATACCGCATCTCAAGATGATAGGCAAGATAAAAACATATTTCAGGAATTCGGCCTTTACATCTTAAGCAATAAATTCGTTAACACCGAATCCGACAAACATGACAGAGGCAGCTATTAGCGTACGGCAGACCGACAGACTCTAACTGCCTAACAAATGCGGACGAGAGGCAGACGAGCAAGCTGGGGACGAGAGACTGTCCAAGAACACAATTAAAATTTAACGTATCACGAATCACCTAACTTTTAATAAACTGCGATGTCTGGCGAAGACCTGGCGTAGTACGCCCGAAACGCTCTCCTAAACCGTCCGCTGCCAGCCGCTTCAACGGACGCAGGAAGGAGCGTCGATCTCCCGTCTCACGGCATCGCAGCTCGCTCCGGCCAGACTGATGTCGTGGGTTGACTCCTGTTGCGCTCGTGTCGGCCGCGTAGCCACTACCCCTCGCTATACGGCGCGGGGCACTGGACTGACGTGGCGACATCACATGCGCCGACGCTCAAGACGGCCAAGTCATCTTGTGCGCCAGTGCGCGACCGACCAACCGATCGATCCAACCGCCAATGACCATTGCCTGAAAAATCTCGAGCAGACTGGCGGCCTAACAAATACCAGCACTCCGGACGACAGACAAAAACTGACTGCCCCACACTGACCTGGCTGACCAACTGACCAGACTCGCCCACTAGCGAGCTCATAGCGCCCCTTAAATGCACGTGAACAGGCAGCCTTTCCCCTTTCCCACCAGAGGGAGACACCAAAGCTGCGATTGCCACAGCGGCGCCACCGCCAGAAACGGAGAGCGACTGCGTTACACTACGCGCTGCGGCGCGCTCTTCAAAACAGCAAATTTTACCACTGCTCAGTACCGACCATAACATGAGGCCCAAGAGTTCTTCACTCAATTAAATTGCACGATCAGTCTCTCAGTATTTCCGTCGGTCATTGTGTGGTGGACACTTAGGCAATTCAAAAATTGTGTAACGTCTGATCAGCCCCACGCTGAAATCCGATGTCAGAACGTTAGTGGCTGGATGCTCGGAATGTAAGGAGGCAAAACCAAATCAGAATACGCCAAGAGGTTTGTTGAGTTCTAAGCAGGATCAGAAACTCCGTCGAAAAGTTGTTCATCGGCTATTTGGAGATGCATTACACGACTATTAGCGGAAACAGATATATCCCGGTCGTGGCTAGACGCCTTTAGTCGTTTTCTCTAGTTGTGCGCTAGCATAGGAATTACCACTGGTATTATCTCTGAACACCTAGAAGATATATTTTTCTGGTTTGGCCCTCCGAAGGTTCTGATGATTGACAAATCCTCTACATCTACGTATAGGGAATTTGACAAGCTAGTTTTTTGACAGTGTGATATAACCCAACATCAACGTTCCTAATTATCACAGCCCCTGTTTGCGGAGAGGGTCAAAAGTAATTTAAAATCTCCTGTGACCATATTCCACGAAAAATCGGATACTGCTTGGGACAGATCCTCGTGATGGCCGAACGTTGGCCTAAATTAGATGATTTATTTGACCATGGTCTCGGGGTAGTGTCTTTGTTTAGTAGTCAAACGTCGTTAGTACCGGATTCGAAATAAGCATTCTGAATTAAAATCATCATCAATGGCGGCCGAAGACTTCCGGTACGAGACATCATCCCCATTCAGCAGGTGGTGCGTAGGAGCGGAAAGTGGTTCAGGGCAAAGTCTTCCCCCTGCCCCAAAAGGCGGAAGAATCAGTAATGATTAACGGAATGAGGATACAAAGTAATTTCTCTGCCTCGTGATGACTGGGTGTTGTGTGCTGTCCTTAGGTTAGTTAGGTTTAAGTTGTTATAAGTTCTAGGGGACTCATGACCATAAATATTAAGTCCCACAGTGCTCAGAGCCATTTGAACCATTTGATACAAAGTAAACACTGCATTAAAGACACGTAATGTGTACCCACAGTACAAGTGGCATGTAACTGAAAAAGTGTTACGATGATCTCTCCACTGGCAAAATATTACAGACTAGTCACCCATTCGGATCTCCGTGAAGGAACTGCCAAGGGGGACGTGACCACGAGAAAAAGATTCAATAATCAACGAAAGGTTAACTTCTACGAATCGGTGCTTGGAACATCAGAAGTCTTAACGTGGTAGGGAAGCTAGCAGTGAAATGAAGACAAGGATTTCTGGTCACATGCCTATAGGATAATAACCAACAGCAGCAGAAAATGGTATAACGGGGTAGGATTAGTTATCAGTAGGAAGGTAGGGCCGAGAATGAGTTACTATGAACAGCTCAGTGACAGGGTTGTTCTAATCGGAATCGATAGAAAACCAACATCGACGTCAGTAGTTCAGGTACACTGCTGACGTCGCAAGCCGGAAATGAAGCGATAAAGGAAGTACACGAGGATATTGAACGGGTAATTGAGTAAACAGATGAAAATGTGGTTGTACAGAATGTGGTTGTACAGAAAGTAGAAGATGAAAAGGTGAGGAGAATATGGGATTGGTACTAGGAATGAGGGGACTCAAAGTTCGATGAAACTTAAAGCGAGGATGGTAACATGAAGACAGCATTGGGGATTCCACTTTTAAATATAAAGTTGTGAGCAAATACGTGGAAAGAATACACTGAAGACTTGTGAGAGGGGGAAGACTTGCATGATGTGATAGAAGAAGATACAGGAGTCGATATAGGACAGATAGGGTGTCCAGTGTTATAATCAAAATTTCAAAGAGTTTTGGATGAGCTAGTCTCGAAAAGGCAAAAGGGATAGATAACATTCTATCAGAATTCCTAAATTCATCGGGGGACATGGTAACAAAACGACTGTTTACATTACTGTGTAGAACGCATGTGACCAGTGATATAACATCTGACTTTCCGAAAAACCTCATCCACACTATTGTGAAGAGTGCAAGAGTCGAGAAGGGCGGGAATTATCGTATAATCAGCTTAAAAACTCACGCATCCAAGTTGATAATAAGAATAGTATACAGAAAGATGGAAAAGTAACCTGCAGGTGTACTGGATGACGATTAGTTTGGCTTTAAGGGAGGTAGATACACCAGAGAGGCAATTTGACGTTGCGTTTGATAATCGAAGCAAGACTAAAGAAAGACAAGACACGTTCACAGGATTTGTCGAGCTGGGAAAACAGTTCGACAGTGACAAATGGTACAACATCTTCGAAATTCTGAAAAAAAGGTTTAAGCTGTAGGGAATGATGGGTGATATACAATATGTGCAAGAGCCAAGAGGCCAGAACAAGAGTCGAAGAGCAAGAACGAAGCGTTTAGATCAGAAAGGGTGTAAGATACGGATGTAGTCTTTTATCCCTACTGTTGAATCTTTACATCGGAAAACCAATGGTCAAATAAAAGAAAAGTTCAAGAGTGCAATTCAAATTCAACTTGAATGGATATCAATGATACCACTCGCTGATCACGTTGCTATCCTCAATGAACGTGAAGAAGAGTTACAGGACCTGCTGAATGGAATAAACGGTCTAATTAGTACAGGATATGCATTGAGAATATATAAAAGAAATACGAAAGTAATAAGAAGTAGCAGAAAAGAGAGCAGCGAGAAATTTAGCATCAGGATTGGAGATCACGATGTACATGAAATTACGGAATTCTGCTACCTGCGTAACAGAATAATCCACGATGGACGGCGCTAGGAGGACATAAAAAGCAGGCTTCCACTGGCAAAAAGGGCATTCCTGGCCAGCAGAAGACTACTAGTATCAAACACGGGCCTTAGTGTGAGGAAGAAATTTCTGACAATGTACGTTTGCAGCAGAGCGTGTAACCTCCCCCTCACTTACCGACCTTAATGACAGTGTAAGATGAAACCGCGTGTACCTAATGGGAGTTTTGGAAAAGCAATCGTCACCGAAGTTAAGCTGTCGGTAAAGAGGGAGGAAAGGGTTACATCTAAATGAAAGGAAATGTGCTAAATGAAACTGGTGGAAATTAATTTTGAAAAGGGGTAAAGTTAATAAAGAAAGTAAATGTGCAGCCGTTACGTTAACAATCAACTAGCGGTAATTAGGTATTTGAGATTTGGGGGAAATCACGGTCGCCAGTCCTAAGGACAATTACTATAGTAACTGAAAAAGAAAGGTTATTACACATATAATTAGCACTAGAAGCGTGGCAACTGAAGGTTGACACGTGTAGTGTGAAAACTGAAAGTTTGTCAGAAGTAATAAATTTCGCTACACCCTGACTTAATTTAGCAAAGAATTAATAAAACCGGAAAATCGAAAGTTAATTTAGTGACTGAAGTTAATAGTGAGCTTTCTTTCTGAAGCACATCGAAATTCAGTAAAATACGGTTAGTCTTGGACTACCTCAACAATCATTTCAAAAAACTACTTGAATCTATGCAATTTGGAAATAAGAGATTTAACTTTGAACTTGAATTAAATGATTCTGAACAATTAACAATAGTAAAATTTAGTACGTACCAAGCTGAGCTGCAGTCACAGGTAAGCAAAAATACGATAACAAAACTCGCACTCTTAATTTGTGCTTGTGTAATCTGAATATTGTAGCCAGCTAACTGAACTTTGAAATTAAAGCAGTGAAATAGAATTAGCTATATTACTTTAGTGCTGGCGTTTAAATTTCAACGACACTCGGGTTCATTTCGGAAAAGGAAGGGACCCTGCTTGGTAATGCAATTGGGACAATGAGCAACAAAGGTTCATGCTAAGTTGCTGTTATTATAGTTACGAAAATGGTACAGTTTGAAAAGCTGAGGTCTGCCATACAGTTCTAAAACTTTACTTGCTTCCAGTCTTCCTTGATGGTTGATTGAAGGTTTGAAGCCGTCGATCGAGGAGGTGGCGACAGTCACTCATTGTTGGCCGTCGCTGTTGCAGAAGCTGGATGTTGGCGCGCCTTCTTCTCGACACGGTCACCAGACGAAACGGGCTCTTGATGTGCGCTAGTTAATGTTTCCCGTCCGCGACACCATGTCAGAAACTATCATCGCAAGTCGAGCGCAATTACATGCTGCCAAACCCCGAAAGCGCGGCAACTCGCGGGAGCGTCACACAACACACCTGCTCCACTCGCTACTCCCGCCAGACTCCTTCCCTCAGCCCGCGCTCCACGCGGCAGAGTTAACACTACCAAAGATCCTACACACTTTGATTCTTCACACAACCTATCGACGTAATCGTTCGATAGCAGTTTTCCCTAGGCAAGACCCAGCGTAAAAATACAAATAATATTTACGAAACAAACCAATTATACATCGACATAAATGCATAAATATACAAATAGTAAAACAATTACAATATACAAAGAGACAGAAATGTCATATCTTGAGGTAACAAAGCAAGGAAAAAAAATAGTACAATAGATGGAAATAGGAGGATATGCATTTCCGGCGTTACACGTGCCCCACATTGTCTGAGGATGTTCGTGTAACGTAAACAGACTCAGAAAATGTCCCAAAAAAGAAACAGCGGAAATGCATATGCTCAAAACATCAAAAAAATTTAGCATTCGTCTAATTAATCATAAACCAATTTTTAGACAATAATAATTGAGTGGAGAGACTCCTAATCTTATTCCACTCTGTCATCTTGCACAAAATAAAACAGGTTGACAACATATCAAAATTCATAGAAAACATAGAAAATGGTTTAGCTATTCCAAAATCATTAAAATTCGTAACACTATAAAAAATGGAATACTATTTGCAAAATTGATCAGAGTACATGGTCATAAAAAACAGGTATATCAAAATACGCAAACTAATAATTAATTACATAGAATACACAATTTTATGTAACCTTTTCATAATTAATATTCTCGTCATGTCCAATTAACGCTAAACAAGAAAATAATATACAGCAGATAAAATAAAACATAAATATTGACAGCAGAATCCTTTCACATCAGCTGTCCGGGAAGAAAAGCAACTCCACATTCCGTACTCGCGAGTACAAAGAATGCCGACAGTGGAACAAGAGCCGACAGCGACACAAGAGCCGACAGCGGCTCGGTCTTTCCATTATTGTTGCGCCCGCCGGTGCGGCACGCTTGATCTCACTCCCCCTTGTAACGGCGTTTCCAGAACGTCCGTTTGACTGAATTCTTTCGGAAAAACTCACTCCCGAGTAATCTCAAGGAGTCCATAAACACTATCACAGCGGATAACTCAACACTGTCCATCATGACACGCATGTACTAGCCTGAAACTTAAAACAGCGTCTAAGTACATCGGCAATGACTAATGAAACACACATTCATGAAATCTGACAGCTAGTTACAAAAGCATATTTACTTTCCTTAATCTACTGTGACTCAGCTGAAATTGGCAGCTTGGATTTTTAAATTGATTAATATTCAGTAACTCCTAAATAATTTAATCAATATCAATTACTTATTAATTACAACTTCTTTAATGACCTCTAGGTCAGGCAAAAGCATCGTAACATGGCACATCCTTAAATCTTACACTCTATATTTACATACTGTACAAGTTACCCATTGTGTGGTATTAATCGATCCTAGGTTGGTACAATTTCAAGTCTACAATATTCCGTATACCTAATCGTTTTCCAGAGCTTGGATACTCTAAGCAATAAGCATTTGTGTGAGGTATACCAATGACTTTATATGGTCCATTATAAACAAACTAAAATTTAGAGATTTCATTGTCTATCTCGCTCGATTTCTCATGAGCTTTTACAAGTACTAAGTCTCCGATTGCAAACTTAGCAAAACGCGCTTTAGCGTCATGACGACGTATGCGAGCATCGGCTTTTAGCTTCATTACTTCTCGCAAACGATCTTTTTTCACACCAATACAAATGTCAATCCGTGGAGGGAATTTGATTATCTCTTCCACTAAACTTTTACTTCTGTCATCCAACAGGATTTCCTCTGGAGAAAATCCCGTCGATTCATGTCTCAAGGTGTTCATAATTCTCTCAAATACTGCTACATATTTGCCCCATGCCCTATGATTGTGATGGCAATAGGTACGGCAAAGTCGGCCTAGCTCGCGCATATACCTCTCAGCGGGATTCCCAGCCGGACAGTAAGCTGAAATATGGATCACCTCGACCCCATTACTTTCCATGCCTTCATTCCACAACTTAGAAGTAAATTGTGCCCCATTATCTGATAGAATCGCCTTGGGATTGCCAATATGAACAAAATAATCGTTCACAAGCTTGCTATAGACCGCTTTGGCTGTAGCTTTCCTAATCGGGTATAGCTTGATGAACTTGGAAAAAGCTTCTAGCACTACTAAAATGTAGGCAAAGTTTCCTGATGACTTGGGCAAAGGTCCGTACAAGTCCACGCACAGTAACTCAAAGGTGTCGTTAGGCCTTATACTTTGCATAGGACCACGACTCGTACAGTTGGTAACCTTCACCTTCTGACATAAATCGCAAGTTTTCACTCTGTCAGTAACGCGTTTTAACATGTTGTTAAAATGCACTACTTCACTCAGCTTTTCCGTACATTTCTTTGGTCCACAGTGACCATACGCCAAATGGTAGTAGTCTATTATTTCCGTGACGTATTTGGTGGGCCAGCATACCCGCCAAATATTACTATCTTCACCCTTACATATGTACAAGATATGATCGTATATCTTGTAATACTTTCTTAATTTCTCTCCTTCTGGACTCCTTTCGTCATATCGGGTTTTCACCATATTTAAACAACCGTCCTCGTTCTGATGACGACGTAGATTCTTACAGATGTTCACTACTAATTTACGTCCCTCAACTTCTTTAAAATAGTATAATTTGACCACTCCATCTGACTCATCTTTCAATACATCTTGATTAGACTCGGGCAACCGCGACAGCGCATCCGCTACGCAATTGTCGATCCCTTTTACGTAACAGAGGTCATAGTTAAATTGCTGTAAATACAGCGACCACCTAGTCAGTCTTTCGTGAAGTAGTTTACAATCCTTCAGATAAGTGAGCGCCTTATGGTCCGTATGAATAATCACCTTACGGTCCCATAGGTAACCCTTGAACTTCTTGAATCCCCACACGATAGCGAGACACTCTTTCTCAGAAATCGTGTAGTTTCGCTCACTTTTTGATAAAGTTCGACTCGCGAACGCTATCGTCCGGTGTTCCTTATCCTCTCCTTCACCAACTTCTTGGAACAGTTCTACCCCCACCCCGTAATTGGACGAATCCGTTCCCAGATGGAAGGGTAGCGATAAATCAGGATGAAATAGTATGTTAGATCTTAACAACTCGTCTTTTAATCTCTCGAAAGCGGCCTGACACACGTCGGTCCACACAAACGGAACGTTTTTGCGTAAGAGGTTATTCAAATTTTCATCATTAAACACTTGTCCTTTTACAAATTTGCGGTAAAATCCTGTTAACCCTAGAAAACTTTTTAACTGTTTCCTAGACTTGGGTGGAGGACAATTCCTTATTGCCTCTAGTTTCTCTGGGTCCTTCGTAATACCAGCAGTGGTAATTACATGCCCTAAAAATTTCAGTTCCTGCTTCACAAATTCGCATTTCTTTAGCTTTAGAGTCATTCCGCCACGGCGAAATGCTCTAAAAACTTCATCTAACAGGTCACAATGGTCATGCCAAGTGGCATTGGCCAACAATAGGTCGTCAACATATACAGTTAATCTTGAACTCAAAGCCGGTCCTAGCACCTTATCTAGGGCCCTGATGAATACGGACACAGATATATTAAGTCCAAACGGCAGTACTCTATACTGATAACACCTGCCCGCAAACAAGAAGGCGGTGTATGGCCTAGATTCTTCTTCGAGTTCTATTTGCCAGTAACTAGCCGTCAGATCGAGGCTAGTCATGAACTTAACGTCATGAAAACGTTGCAAAACCTCCTCCATACTCTCTGGTCTGTCTGTTTCACGTTGAACGACCCTATTCAACGTGCGTGCGTCAATCACAATACGCGCACTACCATCCCGTTTTGCTACAATGACCAAACCGTTATTGTATGGACTCGTACTTCTTTCAATCACTCCCCATTCGATCATCTTATCTATCTCTCGTTGCACTGCTTCCTTTTTGGACAGCGGTATAGCATACGGTCTCACGAAGAATGGTTCGTGCGGAATTACATGCAACTTGCATTTATATCCTTCCACAAGTCCCGGTTTGTCTGAAAACACACTCTTATTCCTCATTATTACTTCATACAGGCCTCGTCTTTGTTCGTGTGTTACGTTTGACACACCGTCTACAATACTTTCCAATTCACTTTCTACACTATTGTCAATTCCGAGATTCCTCACATTACAGTAGTTCAAATTCATACCTACGTCAATAGCATCCGGCCAGTTAACAATGTGTATAGGCTGGTATTGCCTATGCACACCGTCTCCTGCCTCGTCAAAACTAATTACTATTGTTTTATTTTGTGACGTACATGTCAAAGTTTTACTTTCGCAATTAATCACTGCACGGTACTTTAATAGCCAATCTAACCCGATAATTACTTCCGTAGTCAAGTCAGGCACGACGACAAACTCTTGTTCAAATCGTGCCCCACATATTTCGAAGTTGACAAAAATCTGTTTTGTGACCGGTTTACTGGCCTTCCCAGTAGCACCGATAATTTTCACTCCTGCTACTGGCATAACTACGATGCCAGGTCTGTCTTTCAGTAACTCAAATATTTTTCCAGATACAGCACTCAATTCTGCACCGGTGTCAATCAACACGTTTAGTTGTAGGTCATGCATATTAACAGACACTACTATCTGTCTACACTTGTCCTCGGCTGTCTCTTTATTTTCCCACAGTAAATCCTCGTCTATATCCAGGTCATTCCAGAAAAAAACCATCCGGCTTTAACCCTAAATCCGGCTTATCTGGCGGCTTTTTCAGCCTCTGTTCACATACAGTTTTAATTTCAACACGTTTGTCCCGAGGCTTAGCCTGTAGCTTCGCCTCCAATACCGAAACCTTTTCCTGTAACTCGTCAACTAGTGAGTGTTGCTTTGCTATCAATTCATTAATCGTCACCTTCGTTGATTCCACTTTGGTCAGATTAATCTCATCCGCCAATCTACCTGGAGGAATGTGTCCAGTAGTTTCTGCAATTACTTCCGCTAGATCTGCGCAACCCACACTGCTATCGTCTGACCGTATAATGTCAGCTCTAACCTCATACACGTTGTAATCTATGTGCTTTTCTACCAATCGTGTCCGGCTATCACTAAAATTTTCGCAATCTTTCTCCTTAATACTCTCGCAATGTTTAAACTGAAGGTTTGCGTCGGATGGGTCGGTTACTTCTACCACTGAAACTTTCGGTAAGGTCTGCCGGTTAGGGCCAGAACTTTCCGTTACTACTTCAACATCTAACTCCTGCGGGACGAAACACGACGAATCTTGCTCGTGCTCCCCCTTAACATCAACTATTTCTAGTAAAGTCTGCCGATTAGGGCCAGAACTTTCTATCATTTCACAAACACTATCTTCCTGCGGGACGAGACGCGGAAAATCCTGCACGCGCTCCCCATAAACACTTCTCCCATACAGACCCCTATAATCTCTTAGTTCGTCGTATAAGCGACCGAACTGCCTTAACCAGACCTCATCCCTCTCTGCATCCCCTCGCTCGATGACGGACGTGTTATCCGACATCTGATCTTCTCTCAACAATTGCGAATCATTCTTAAACTCAATCTCCAGTTCCGCTGTGGATATTACAGCTGCCACTTTATAATCGATTTCCGGAACACTACTTAAATTGTTCTCACTGACAGTGAATGTATTTTCTACTGCCGTGTATACAGCTGATCTACTACTTGTGGGCGCACTCTTTTCTCTTAACACTGGCACACTCTCCCGCCGTTGATTATTCCATACGGAATTTTCATAACGGCGACACCTGGGTTTTCTCTTGTTATTGGGCCGCCAAAATTTCTCCACGCCCGCTCGGCCCCTCACCGGCGCGGCTAATGGTTTCCCTGTCTCGTCCCAGCAGATACGCTCCCCGGATGCTGCTGAGGCGGCTGATCACACCCTCTGGCGTTATTACTATTCTGTGAAGCCCGTATCACGTTAGTATGATACTGGTTTCTGTCATTCCTGTTATTATTTGCATTGTACCGATTGTTATTACTGTCCGAACCATTATTGTTATTGCTGCGGTATGCATTATTCCCATGGTTATCATTGTTGTGGTTGCTGTGGTACTCGTTGTTGTTACCACAGCCTCTACCACTGTCGCGATTATTGCGCCAATTGTCCTCGTCCTCAACTCTTTCCAGGAAATCATTCACTGTCCTATAATTGCTTCCTACGTAGCGTTTTGTATCATCTGGAAGCTTCTTGTAGAGTTCCCAGACTATTTCGGATTCCGTGCGGCGATCACGCAAATATTCCAACTTGCGGATCCAGCCCTCACAAAACTCCTTCATCGAGCCGCGCGAATTCGCATCGAAAGGCCTCGATACGACAAATTCGCGCCAAACACTTTTCTGTTTTTGCTCTGACCAGTATTCAGCCAGAAACAAATTTTTAAACTCGTCAAAAGTCAGGTTCGTAATGTTGAGGTTTAAGCCCCAACGCTTGGCATCACCAGCCAGCACATCAATAACCGCATTAATTTTTCTCTCATTAGTCCATGATCTGGGTAAAACTCTTTCACAATTTTTAATGAAATCCGTCGCGTGTATACCGCCTTTTTTCAAGGGGTCGAACCGCTCCTCTTTCGTCAACAATTCCGAACTATGTGCACAGATTGGCACATAGCTCTGTTTTTCGTCAAGTTTCTTTTCTAATTCCGACACTCTCGTAATTACTTGGCAAGTGGTTGTCGCAAGCGTTTCCACTTCCCTCTTTTTCTCTTCGCAGGTATTAGCCTGCTCCCTCACTTTAGTGTCTACTTCGGACACTAAAGCCTTTAAAGTTTCCACCTTCTGTTGATCCTCTTTCTTCACTAATTGAATTTGTTCCGTCACCTTATTCTCTATGATCGGAGCAACTGCTTCTCCTACACTTTTCTCGATTCTGCTAATTTCGGAATCAAAACGAGTATTTATGCTCGCAATTTCCGCCTGAACGCCTATCATTTCCTGTTTAAGATTACCGATTTCGGTATTAATTACAACAATATCTTCTTTGATTTTATCAACTTTTGTATTAACAACTCCAACGTTGTTGTTAACAACGTTAATAGCTTTGTTCTGATTGTCTAGCTTGGCCGATTGACTCTTGATTTCGTTAATCAAAACATTCAATAAATCAGTTAAATTCCCGGAAACTACCGGTTCCTTTTCCGTAGTGGCTTCCTCTTTAATTGTCCCCCCGTATTCGTCATAAAGGGATTCAGGTTTGATTTTCACTTCCGATTCCGAAACATTTTCTAAAGTTTGGAATTCCATTTCTGCTCTTTGTTGCGTTTCGGCGGTCGCGTCTTTCATGCTAGCCGCCTGCCCCTGAACAATGGGTACCGCGGTGCGCGTTTCCCACTGTTCGACCGATTGTTCCGTATCCAAGTCTACCAAATTTTGGCAATTGTTGCCTTCACTCATTTTAATAATTTTCAATATAAATGCCAAATCTCAAATATAATTAGGATTACTCCCACTACTTATTCTCGCTGACGTAACGGCCTGTACGTAACCAATACTTTGTTACGAGATTTGCACAATGCAAAATTCGTGTCCAGAACAACCTCAAATCTGAAGATTGTCCTGTCACCAGGTCGCCACGTGTAACCTCCCCCTCACTTACCGACCTTAATGACAGTGAAAGATGAAACCGCGTGTACCTAATGGGAGTTTTGGAAAAGCAATCGTCACCGAAGTTAATCTGTCGGTAAAGAGGGAGGAAAGGGTTACATCTAAATGAAAGGAAATGTGCTAAATGAAACTGGTGGAAATTAATTTTGAAAAGGGGTAAAGTTAATAAAGAAAGTAAATGTGCAGCCGTTACGTTAACAATCAACTAGCGGTAATTAGGTATTTGAGATTTGGGGGAAATCACGGTCGCCAGTCCTAAGGACAATTACTATAGTAACTGAAAAAGAAAGGTTATTACACATATAATTAGCACTAGAAGCGTGGCAACTGAAGGTTGACACGTGTAGTGTGAAAACTGAAAGTTTGTCAGAAGTAATAAATTTCGCTACACCCTGACTTAATTTAGCAAAGAATTAATAAAACCGGAAAATCGAAAGTTAATTTAGTGACTGAAGTTAATAGTGAGCTTTCTTTCTGAAGCACATCGGAATTCAGTAAAATACGGTTAGTCTTGGACTACCTCAACAATCATTTCAAAAAACTACTTGAATCTATGCAATTTGGAAATAAGAGATTTAACTTTGAACTTGAATTAAATGATTCTGAACAATTAACAATAGTAAAATTTAGTACGTACCAAGCTGAGCTGCAGTCACAGGTAAGCAAAAATACGATAACAAAACTCGCACTCTTAATTTGTGCTTGTGTAATCTGAATATTGTAGCCAGCTAACTGAACTTTGAAATTAAAGCAGTGAAATAGAATTAGCTATATTACTTTAGTGCTGGCGTTTAAATTTCAACGACACTCGGGTTCATTTCGGAAAAGGAAGGGACCCTGCTTGGTAATGCAATTGGGACAATGAGCAACAAAGGTTCATGCTAAGTTGCTGTTATTATAGTTACGAAAATGGTACAGTTTGAAAAGCTGAGGTCTGCCATACAGTTCTAAAACTTTACTTGCTTCCAGTCTTCCTTGATGGTTGATTGAAGGTTTGAAGCCGTCGATCGAGGAGGTGGCGACAGTCACTCATTGTTGGCCGTCGCTGTTGCAGAAGCTGGATGTTGGCGCGCCTTCTTCTCGACACGGTCACCAGACGAAACGGGCTCTTGATGTGCGCTAGTTAACTCGCTACTCCCGCCAGACTCCTTCCCTCAGCCCGCGCTCCACGCGGCAGAGTTAACACTACCAAAGATCCTACACACTTTGATTCTTCACACGACCTATCGACGTAATCGTTCGATAGCAGTTTTCCCTAGGCAAGACCCAGCGTAAAAATACAAATAATATTTACGAAACAAACCAATTATACATCGACATAAATGCATAAATATACAAATAGTAAAACAATTACAATATACAAAGAGACAGAAATGTCATATCTTGAGGTAACAAAGCAAGGAAAAAAAATAGTACAATAGATGGAAATAGGAGGATATGCATTTCCGGCGTTACAAGCATTGTATGGTAGTGAAACATGCACTGTGGAAAAATCGAAAACTGGGGGACTAATGTTGTACGGAATGGGAAGGTTCTCCGGATAATCGGTAGGAAAGCAATACATGGAACACACTGACAAGTGGAAGGAACAGCATGGTCAAGACATCACGGGATAACTTCAGTGGTTCTAGAGACAGCTGTGGTGGGTAAAAACTAGCGGAAGACTGAGACTGGAATAAATCCAGCGGATAATTGAGAGCGTAGGTTGTAGTTCTACTGTGAAATGAAGAGGTTGGCACAGGAGAGGAATTCGTGGAGGGGCGGATCAAACTAGTCATAAAACTGATGACGAAAAACGGAGAGAGACAGAGAGAGAGAGAGAGGAAAGAAAAAAAGAGGCCCATAAGACCTCACTGGAAAGGCTGATGCTTGATGTTCGTGCATCCCCTGAATTCACCATTACCAAATTTGTGGAACATTAATCATTTGTTGCTGAAGAAAATTGACATTGAAATCGTTAAAAACAAGGCACTCTGCGATAGTGGGTACCCTCTGTCGGTGGATGTTGGACAGTTAGCTTAGGTCATATTTTTTTCATGTCCAAAATGAGGCTACCAAACAATTTCCGGGAAACTATTGCCACGTTTTGTGGATCCCTAAGACATTGTGGAGGTCCTTGATCCAGTCACCTTTTGGGTACAAAGCACATGACAAGGGTTCTTTTAAGCCAGATTCAAGACGGACGAAGCTCAGACCTAGAAGTAGCCAGTACTGAGTTCCTCCACGTGGCATCAAATTAGGGCCGGAAGGTTGCATACCTGACGAAAGCAGTCAAAGACCGCGCTGCTGCACCGCGGTGCGACTGTCTTTGCCTGGCATAGTAGGAGGTGGACGAAGAGGATAAGTTGATGATTCGCACTGCGAAGAGAAGGAAGGTCTTGCTCGCCGGGTAAGGTGGTACAGCTCTTACTTGGTGTGCTGCCTATTGAGGAAGAGTGCATAGGCGGCACCCATTGCAGTGGATGGAACCTTGCGGTGTTTATCGGGATGTGGTGCACCTTGAGAAGCAGTGTTATCGGGCACTGCCGTCCTAAAGTGTGTTGCGTCAATTGTATTGGATATTTAGGCGAGGTGAGGCGTAAACTCACCGACGCTTATTCGCTGGCGTATTACGGCCATCTCATCCGTGCAACCAACAAAATTCTGTTGAATTTGGTCAGCCATCAATTGTTAGTCTGTCGAGTCCGTATCTTTCTGTGGAACACCCATTTGATTGTACTGACCCACTCCGCGGTTTGGCTATATTAGACGTATTATTTAAAAATATTGTTTGATGTAGGTTTCGTTATGATAAAACCAGTTTCTATTCGAGATAGTTTCTCGAAGTCTGTAAATGTTCAGTACAAGCCAATTAGGCATTAATGATAAACTGATGATATCTCTGTCTGCGAATTATTCAGGCAATTGTAATGCCATGCACAACTTCACTAGTAATTATTTTTGGTCCGTTGAGTGGTTACTTTTCTTATGTACTGGAGTGCATGACAAGTGCGTAGCTCTCCTCTCAGTTTGTTGTAGTCAAGTTGCCCATTGGCACTACTGGTAGTAGAAACTTATAAGGCGCTCACCATTTGTACCGATCCGAGATTATTTGGTACGTGGAGTGGGTGTCCTTGCCATGGAGGAAATGATTATGAACTGTTATTTCTTTTAAAACCCGCCCGCATCTCGTGGTCGTGCGGTAGCGTTCTCGCTTCCCACGCCCGGGTTCCCGGGTTCTATTCCCGGCGGGGTCAGGGATTTTCTCCGCCTCGTGATGGCTGGGTGTTGTGTGCTGTCCTTAGGTTAGTTAGGTTTAAGTAGTTCTAAGTTCTAGGGGACTTATGACCACAGCAGTTGAGTCCCATAGTGCTCAGAGCCATTTAAACCACTTTTTATAACCCGTCTGTCTGTCAATCTTCCTAGTAACCAAGTACTTAAAGCTGTAATTGGCTATGTTATTTTAAATATCTAATACATGTTAATTTATCCCTTTGCTCGGTTTTAAACCCTTTCATTACTGTAATTGCTTGGTTCCATCTGATGGCTATGATCTTAAAATATTTGTTTTTAATTTAATTTCAGATGATGTTCGTTCACAGTACTTTATTTAAACTCTATTAATATAGCTAGAATATGTCTTTTGAATAATTGTGCGTAATGTCCATTGTAGAGACTCCTGGAACATAATAACCTAGTGCAGCTCCCTTCCGCGATAAATAGACTTCACTGTATCAGTCTTAATAATTTACAAATATTTGCCTGCCATAGCTTCCTTTTTGCTGTGTTCAACCAAGCCACCACATAACAGTAGGTAGTTTAGGTCAAAGAGGGGCTCTGCATGACATATTCATGTTTGAAGCCAAAAATATGTGAAGAATACTATACTTATAAATTATTCACACCTTATAGCCCCAAAAGAGATTCATACACGTTTTAGCTATATTTTAGGACGAACTACAACTTCAAATATTGAAATCTGTTTCTGGAATTGAACTTAACTGTAACAGGTAGATCCAAATCTATTACAGTCTTTCTGAATTTCAGTAGGAAACGCAAACATTTATTTTGAAGTATTCCAGGCATTTGGTTTCGTAGGATATGACCTGTCATTAATAAATCGTATATTTTTGGGACTATAATCGTAACCACCAAATTACTCATAACATAGCACAACAGGACGACAAGAAATATGGTTTCCTCGTAACCAAACGAATATAGACACAGGATATTTGCCATGAGTGAGAAATGCTACAGCGTCCAGTACGAAGTTACGTGCTGATCATTTTGGCACTGTGGTAATTCTCAGAAGGACCTGTGCTGAGATCCCCATCTGGAAATGCAGAGCTATTTGATTTCACTTGATTCCCCTGGATCGGCTGAATCAAAAGCCAATGTTTTTCCTATGAAAAAGCCTTCGATCTATTTCCTTACGCATTAACTGTGAGGCGTGGAGTATCCGAAAGCAGGAATTTCGTATAAGTCTCGCATCTGAGAGAAAAGTGAGTGCGAAAGATCTTTGATCCGATGTTGAGCTCAAACACGGGTAAATGGTGGATCAATTACAACCATGGCCTGCACTGAGATGCCAGTACAGGAAGAATAATTACCGTCTACAGTGGGCTGGAGGTGGGACTCGGATGGAAGATGACAGGTGGCCACAGAAGTTGCGAGATCACGTCCTTATTGATAGGAGACCCCATGTAGGCCAAGGAACAGGTGTATGACTTGCTTGGAGACCTGCAACAGTCAGCGACAGATGTGGGCGCTTGGCAGATGTCGCGACGGACACTTCGATCGAGAAGGAAACTGGTGGCAGCGCGTGGTTCGTTGGGTTTGATCGCGTAAGAGCAGGTAAAGTAATACGACATGGCACTGTCTCTGCAGACTACGTCTTCAATGTGGTCAAATCCTGATCTCCCTTCGACAACTATAGTTGTTGTTGTGGTCTTCAGTCCCGAGACTGGTCTGATGCTGCTCTCCATGCTACTCTATCCTGTGCAAGCTTCTTCATCTACCATTACCTACTGCAACCTACATCCTTCTGAATCTGTTTAGTGTATTCATCTCTCGGTCTCCTTCTGCGATTTTTACCCTCCGCGCTGCCCTTCAATACTAAATCGGTGATCCCTTGATGCCTCAGAATATGTCCTAGCAATCGATCCCTTCTTCTAGTCAAGTTGTGCCACAAATTTCTCTTCTCCCCAATTCTATTCAGTACCTCCTCGTTAGTTATGTGATCTACCCATCTAATCTTCAGCATCCTTCTGTAGCACCACATTTCGAAAGCTTCTATTCTCTTTTTCTCTAAACTATTTATCGTCCACGTTTCACTTCCATACACGGCTACACTCCATACAAGTACTTTCAGAAAAGACTTCGTGACACTTAAATATATACTGGATGTCAACAAATTTCTATTCTTCAGAAACGCTTTCCTTACCTTTGCCAACCTACATTTTACATCCTCTCTACTTCGACCATCATTAGTTATTTTGCTCCCGAAATAGCAAAACCCCTTTACTACTATAAGCGTCTCATTTCCTAATCTAATACCCTCAGGATCAGGTGGATAATGTGGATGAATACCTTTCCCTAAGCACCATACTGCAGACAAGTTAATTCTAGCGCTGTCAGCCAACTTTAAACACCATCTTTAGTGCTGTCAGTCAACTTTAAAATATATATTCTGATGGTACTCTTGTTCATTTGAAGAGCGAAGGCAATATATAAGAAGTACTAAACGCGACTTCATTGCCAACTTATATAACGGAGTAGTAATACTACAACTACTGTTAGTGGTCATTGACTGAACCTGGCATGAGACGTCACACGTTTACGCCAGTGAATCAAAATGGGGCAAGTAAGCCAAATTTCAAGACTTTTTGCAGTAAGAACTAATAATTTTCATATACTTGAGAATGTAAATAGTTTGAAGTTCCTATTCCAAACAATTTCTGGACAGTAACCCATAAAAACATTATGATTGCGAATATTCCTTGTACGTGACAAAATCTGGTAACTGACCTTTCAGCCGAGGGTGTTTCAGTTACTTTACTGGATGAAAACAGCAGTGAAACAAGCCACATTTACGTTAAGCAAAGCTTATTCAATTAATATTTATGTTGTACGAAAAGTATTTTACTGTTTAATATTAAGTACACATGAATTGCTTTCCAAGTTACACATGACTGTAGAGGATGATGAAAGCTAAAGCAAATCGTCAGTCCAGCATAATTGACACAGGTGTTAGGATACGTTGTTCGAAACTACTGTACTGCTGAAAAAGGGATAGTAGCTGCTATTATAACTCAGCTTTCTCGTATAACTCTACGTAAATGAAAACGTTCTTGCCTTTCTATATAAGTTGGCAATGAGGTCGCGTTTAGTACTTTTTATATATTGCCTTCGATCTTCAAATGAACAAGAGTATCATCAGAATATATATTTTAAAGTTGACTGACAGCACTAAAGATGGTGTTTAAACGTATGAGCAGTAATCAGCCAACACACTGCAGCATCTTCCCGGTTATTAACAACTGATATAACTTCAGTTCACTATGCTGCTCACTATCAACTTTCACAGTTGCTAAACCTATGGAGCGACCAACATAAACTCTTTATGGACTTCAAGTCGAGCACTCGACGTAAGAATATAAAAGTGAGGACTCACCACTACAATCAAACACATTTCACAGCTTCCTTCAATATCGTGTAGCGCATTTCAACACACATGAATACTGCCTAAGACTTTTTTTCACTAACTTCTGACCCTGCATCAGAAATGCTGCCCTAACAACGTGCGCCAATTTCAGACAAGGCGACAAAGTAAAAGGCGTTGTACTTTCTCTACTTCAGTTGTGTAATACCAGAAGTAGTATAATGATATCTCAGGTAAAGATCAGGTATTTACGTTTCCAGTTTCAACTTCTGAAAAAATTAACAAACATTTTCTCTACAGTAACAGAAACATTAAATTAACAAGAGAGATATTATACACACACGATGTACACAACATCACTTAAAGAATAAAAGGATACATTGTCCACTGTCGGCTGTACCGTGCTTTATTAAAATCGTGCTATGAGCTAATTTCAGCAGTGAGAAATTATCAAGCACATTTTCTATGTCAAGTATTACATAACTGAGCTGTCAGGCTGCAGCACCTAAATAATGCGACTATGACGTACGACTTCTGGTTTCATTTATGTGTCATAAAAGAAACTGATGAGCACAATATGTAATACATAACATAAAAAATGTGTTCGATAATAGCTCACGGCCAAAATTAGCTTACAGCACGATTTTATAAAGTACAACACAGCCAATAACGGACAATGTATTCTTCTATTAAACACATAGGCTGTAGATCCCCATGGTAGCAAAATCATCAGCTAAATAGTTATTGTACAGAAGACCTGTTCATAGTATATAGTCAATATAATAGTACGCTGACAAAGGTGTGAGATAACGTGTTGTTACATTACGTTCTCGTTTTGATGTAATACACTTGGACATGTTACGAAAAGTTCACATAACGCAGAGGATGTGTGGAAGAACGTGAATGGCGCTACAACGCAGAGGATGTGTGGAAGAACGAGAATTACGCTACGTACAGCCGAGTCAACGGAGGTGGTTTCATCGGAGGCGGTTTCATCGGCGTGATAAAACCACGAACCGTCTTATCGCGGCCTTCACCCCAAGAGAAACAGCAAGTAAATATTTGGCTAGCAGAGAGGGACGTCAAAGTGTTTACGTTCGCTAAGCGACGGGAGAGGTACTCTATATGTCGAAGCACGTACCACACAGGAACTCTTCTTCTTTTTCTTTCGCTTACAAGGGGACCTCACGTAGTTCTCATCACCGATTTTGGCCTATTTATGGTACGTGCAGGGCTTGGCCGCAAATAAAACTGACAGAAGTGGGAACTGCAGACGTTCAAGCATTAAGAAAAGGTAGCATTTGTGGTGCGGATTGGGTGAGACATAAGCATTTACATGATTGCGGTTTCGATGAAGAGGCTGGGGTTGGGGAAACAGTTCAGAACGGTGATCTGAGTGTGGTGTGGTCGAATCCTTATACCTGAACTACTCTTATTTTAAATTTTTACGCTACTTATAGTGCAAATACACTCGGAAGAAAAGAAAACACGATGTACAACGAATGAGTTACGCAAATTCGTCACAAGTTGATATTTATACAGGTATTAATATAAAATGTAAAACTGTAAACTTTGGCAACAGACGAATGAATGTGGGACACGGCAGCGCAATTTCACAGCGCAGCTAGCAAGGATAGCAAGAAGGGAACACTTGGTACTGGGGCATAAAGTCTTTACTAATTTCAGTCCGTGTACTCAGTTGGAAAGTGGCTTGCAGACAGGCGTTGAACAAATGGCAGACGTGTAGTTTGGCTCAAAGATGCCAGAGCGGTTTCGATGTAGAGGCTGGGGTTGTGGAAACAGTTCAGAACGGTGATCTGAGTGTGGTGTGGTCGAATCCTTATACCTGAACCATAATTATTTTCAATTTTTACGGTAATTATAGTGCAAATACACTCGGAAGAAAACAAAACACGATTTACAACGAATGAGTTATGCAAATTCGTCACAAGTTGTTATTTATACAGGTATCAATGTAAAATGTAAAACTGTAAACTTTGGCAACAGACGAATGAATGTGGGACACGGCAGCGCAATTTCACAGCGCAGCTAGCAAGGATAGCTAAAAGGGAACACTTGGTACTGGGGCATAAAGTCTTTGCTAATTTCAGTCCGTGTACTCAGTTGGAAAGTGGCTTGCAGACAGGCGTTGAACAAATGGCAGACGTGTAGTTTGGCTCAAAGATGCCAATTGGAGTAATTGTCGAAACGCTTGACATTTGAATAGGAGGTTGACGATTGAATAACCCGACATGCGCTGCTAGCGCACGTCCTGAGGCTCAGGCGTGAACCCCATGCTGCCCGTAATCGCGATGTGATTGACATGCGTAATCACACTTCCATACTTATCAAGAGGACCGAAACGAATAATACGCATGTCAATCACATCGCGATTACGGGCAGCATGGGATTCACGCCAGAGCCTCAGGACGTGCGCTAGCAGCGCATGTCGGGTATTTCAAGCGTCAACTTCGCGTCTTAATATCTCGGGATGTAATGGGAATATTGCGATGCAGTCAACTCCATTGTGTATGTGCTTTGTCATGCTATGAATTTCTGAAGAAAAAATATAGAAGGTCCATTCAAAAAACATAAGTTTGTGTTAAAAAACACATATGCTTTCGTTTTATAATGTTTCCAAATATGTGCATTCATGGGCCCCAGCCCTACATTGATACCGGTGAAAGTCGTTTTCCAATAGCTGTTATTGTTCCAGAGATATTTTGGGTGGACAAGATAGCTGGGACACCAAATGGTTCAAATGGCTCTGAGCACTATGGGACTCAACAGCTTAGGTCATAAGTCCCCTAGAACTTAGAACTACTTAAACCTAACCTAACCTAAGGACAGCACACACACCCATGCCCGAGGCAGGATTCGAACCTGCGACCGTAGCAGCCCCGCGGTTCCGGACTGCAGCGCCAGAACCGCACGGCCACCGCGGCCGGATAGCTGGGACACCCTGTATATCAATTAGTATTCCGTTGTAGATATCAATTAGTATTGTGGTGTGTAGACTCCGAATCTTCGTTTCAAATGTTCTAGAAAGTAAGATTTTTGAGTTTTTGAAAGTTTTCATTGTATAGTTTATATTTAATATACTCTTTGTTTAGATAGTTCTCTTCTATTTTGTTCTAAGTCGACTGGCAATCAAAATAAGACCATCGCTCACACTCATTTAGAATACAAAAGAAGAGGTGAAAATGTACTGTGAGACAATTTCAACCTTCTATTGGGGTCTCCCCCTAACACACACATCAAAAAACGTTTTGCGTCACCCCGGTTCCCAGAACTCCTGAAGACAGACATTGAATGCGGATATTGTATCACAGACACAGTCCCTTTGACTGTCACTAAGCCCGCACAGACATAAACAACCATGCGTGAACAGCGCCTATTAGACGGAGGGCAACCGACAGCCGATAAGTTCAAGTCATTCCACGTTGAAGGAGGTACACAGCTCGTGTTGACTGTAGTTCAACCACGCCTAGACGTTCAATACCGTGGTTCGATCGCGTCCGCAATGATACTTTGTGCTGTTCGGACGTGGTGGAGATACAGAGAGACAGGATCTGTGGATGACATGCCTCGCTCAAGTCACCCAAGGGCTACTGCTGCAGTGGCTGATCTCTACCAACAGATTATGGCTCGGAGGAACACTGACAGCAACGCCACCATGTTGAATAAAGATTTTCGTGCAGCCACAGGACGTCGTGTTACGGCTCAAACTATGCGCGGTAGGCTGCATGACGTGCACCTTTACTCCCGCCGACGTCCATGCTGATGTCCATCTTTGCCACCACGACACCATGCACCGCGGTACAGACTGACCCAACAACTTGCCGATTTGACCGCTCAGTATTGGTGTCCCGTTCTCTTCACCGATGAGTGTCGCATATGTCTTCAACCAGACAGCCTTCGGAGACATGTTTGGAGGCAACCAGGTCAGGCTAAATGCCTTAGACACATCGCCCAGCGAGTCTAGCAAGGTGGAGGTTCCTGTTGTTTTGAGGTGGCATTATGTGGGGCCGACGTATGCCGCTGGTAGTCAGGGAGGGCGCCGTAACGGCTGTACGATAGGTACATCCACCGACTGATAGTGCAACCGTTGTTGTTGTGGTCTTCATTCCAGAGACTGGTTTCATGCAGCTTTCCATACTACTCTAACCTGTGCAAGCTTCTTCATCTCCCATTACCTACTGCAACCTACATCTTTTAGTTTCAGTTTAGTGTATTGATCTCTTGGTCTCCCTCTACAATTTTTACCCTCCGCGCTGCCCTCCAATACTAAATTAGTGATCCCTTGATGCCTCGGAATATAGCCTACCAACCAATCCCTTCTTCTAAGCAAGTTGTGCAACAAATTTATCTTCTCCCCAATTTTATTCAATACCTCCTCATTAGTTATGTGATCTACCCATCTAATCTTAAGGCTCCTTCTGTAGCACCACATTTCGAAAGCTGCTATTCTCTTTTTGTCTAAACTACACTCCTGGAAATGGAAAAAAGAACACATTGACACCGGTGTGTCAGACCCACCATACTTGCTCCGGACACTGCGAGAGGGCTGTACAAGCAATGATCACACGCACGGCACAGCGGACACACCAGGAACCGCGGTGTTGGCCGTCGAATGGCGCTAGCTGCGCAGCATTTGTGCACCGCCCCCGTCAGTGTCAGCCAGTTTGCCGTGGCATACGGAGCTCCATCGCAGTCTTTAACACTGGTAGCATGCCGCGACAGCGTGGACGTGAACCGTATGTGCAGTTGACGGACTTTGAGCGAGGGCGTATAGTGGGCATGCGGGAGGCCGGGTGGACGTACCGCCGAATTGCTCAACACGTGGGGCGTGAGGTCTCCACAGTACATCGATGTTGTCGCCAGTGGTCGGCGGAAGGTGCACGTGCCCGTCGACCTGGGACCGGACCGCAGCGACGCACGGATGCACGCCAAGACCGTAGGATCCTACGCAGTGCCGTAGGGAACCGCACCGCCACTTCCCAGCAAATTAGGGACACTGTTGCTCCTGGGGTATCGGCGAGGACCATTCGCAACCGTCTCCATGAAGCTGGGCTACGGTCCCGCACACCGTTAGGCCGTCTTCCGCTCACGCCCCAACATCGTGCAGCCTGCCTCCAGTGGTGTCGCGACAGGCGTGAATGGAGGGACGAATGGAGACGTGTCGTCTTCAGCGATGAGAGTCGCTTCTGCCTTGGTGCCAATGATGGTCGTATGCGTGTTTGGCGCCGTGCAGGTGAGCGCCACAATCAGGACTGCATACGACCGAGGCACACAGGGCCAACACCCGGCATCATGGTGTGGGGAGCGATCTCCTACACTGGCCGTACACCACTGGTGATCGTCGAGGGGACACTGAATAGTGCACGGTACATCCAAACCGTCATCGAACCCATCGTTCTACCATTCCTAGACCGGCAAGGGAACTTGCTGTTCCAACAGGACAATGCACGTCCGCATGTATCCCGTGCCACCCAACGTGCTCTAGAACGTGTAAGTCAACTACCCTGGCCAGCAAGATCTCCGGATCTGTCCCCCATTGAGCATGTTTGGGACTGGATGAAGCGTCGTCTCACGCGGTCTGCACGTCCAGCACGAACGCTGGTCCAACTGAGGCGCCAGGTGGAAATGGCATTGCAAGCCGTTCCACAGGACTACATCCAGCATCTCTACGATCGTCTCCATGGGAGAATAGCAGCCTGCATTGCTGCGAAAGGTGGATATACACTGTACTAGTGCCGACATTGTGCATACTCAGTTGCCTGTGTCTATGTGCCTGTGGTTCTGTCAGTGTGATCATGTGATGTATCTGACCCCAGGAATGTGTCAATAAAGTTTCCCCTTCCTGGGACAATGAATTCACGGTGTTCTTGTTTCAATTTCCAGGAGCGTATTTATCGTCCACGTTTCACCTTCATACATGGCTACACTCCATACAAATACATTCAGAAAAGACTTCCTGACACTTAAATCTATACTCGATGTTAACAAATTGCTATTCTTCAGAAACGCTTTCCTTGCCATTGCCAGTTTCTACTTCGACCATAATCAGTTAGTTAGCTTCCCAAATAGCAAAACTCATTTTCTACTTTAAGCGTCTCATTTCCTAATCTAATTCCCTCGTCATCACCCGAGTTAATTAGACTATGTTCCATTATCCTCGTCTTCCTTTTGTTGATGTTCATCTTATGACATTCTACCAAGACACTGTCCATTCCGTTCAGCTGCTCTTCCAGGTCATTTGCTGTCTCTAACAGAATTTCAATGTCATCGGTGAACCACAAAGTTTTAATTTCTTGTCCATGGGTTTTAATACCTACTCCGAATTTTTCTTTTGTTTCCTTTACTGCTTGCTCAATATACAGATTGAATAACATCGGGGATAGGCTGCAACCCTGCCTCACTCCATTTCCAACCATTTTATCCCTTTCATGCCCCTCGACTCGTATATCTGCCATCTGGTTTCTGTAAAAATTGTAAATAGCCTTTCGCTCCCTGTATTTCACCCCTGCCACCTTCAGAATTTAAAACAATGTATTACAGTCAACATTGTCTAAAGCTTTCTCTAAGTCTAGAAATGCTAGAAACGTAGATTTGCCTTTCCTTAATCTATTTTCTAAGGTAAGTCGTAGGGTCAGTATTGCCTCATGTGATCTAACATTTCTACGGAATCCAAACTGATCTTAGCCGAGGTCGGCTTCTACCAGTTTTACCATTCGTCTGTAAAGAATTCATGTTAACAGTTTGCAGCCGTGGCTTATTAAACTAACAGTTTGGTAATTTTCACATCTGTCAACCCCTGCTTTCTTTTGGATTGGAATTATTATATTCATCTTGAAGTCACAGGGTATTTCGCCTGTCTCATACATCTTGCTCACCAGATGGTAGAGGTTTGTCAGGACTGGCTCTCCCAAGGCTGTCAGTAGATCTAATGGAATGTTGTCTACTCCCAGGGCCTTGTTTCTTCTTAGGTCTTTTAGTGCTCTGTCCAACTCTTCACGCAGTATCAATTCTCCCATTTCATCTTCACCTACAACCACTTCCAATTCCATAGTACTGTCCTCATGAACATCGCACTTGTATAGACCCTCTATATACTCCTTCCATCTTCCTGCTTCCCCTTCTTTGCTTAAAACTGGGTTCCCATCTGAGCTGTTGATATTCATGCAAGTGGTTCTCTTTTTTCCAAAGATCTCTTTAATTTTCCTGTAGGCAGTATCTGTCTTACCCCTAGTGATATACGCCTCTACATCCTTACATTTGTCCTCTAGCCATCCCTGCTTAGCCATATTGCACTTTGTGTCGATCTCGTTTTTGAGACGTTTGTATTACTTTTTCCAGCTTCATTTACTGCATTTTTGTATTTTCTTCTTCCATCAATTAACACACGTAACTTGGCTGCCTCGCGCATATCACATCCTAACGCATGCGCCGTATACCGCCAGCACGATTCGCATGCGCGGAATTCGCTGTAAATACCATGTTGCATCAGGTCTTTCAGTACTTCGTCTACTCACCTGAGGATGGCCAGACGTCTCTGGGCCAAAACATCGTCGCAGAATGTTGATGGGATCGGGTGGGAAACCCGAAAATTACTGGAAGAAATAATGAAGAAATATTTCTCGGATGTTGTGGTTTACAGTGCAAAGATGTACGATACTAACGAATAACATTCAAAAGAACTGTTCAAATTAACCTATTATAAATATGTAGATGAATAGTTTAGTTACTGTATGTTGTAAATATTTTTCTTTTGTTTTGCAATGAACTGTAGTATTTAAACGTACAGGAGGTAGCGCGCTATGTGCAAGGACTAATTTTATAAAAATTGAGTTATTCGCGTCAACAGGTGTTTGTACATAGAGTGGGACTTCGTTAAGATATAAACGTAACAATGAGCAGTCGCCAGTAACGTGACATTATTACAATAACACAAGAAGTAACGAAGCACAGAAAACTGAAAATAAAACTACATGCAAACTATGTAATTTAGTAATAAAAGAAACTATAAATTTAGTAGTTAATAGATTTCAGTTTCTGTTATCTTGTAAATACAAGTTTATACCGATGTAACCAAAAGGTCTGTTCGTAGCTCGCGGTCCTGAGGTAGCGTTCTCGCTTCCCACGCAAGAGGTCCCGGGATCGATTCCCGGCGGGGTCAGGGATTTTCCCTGCCTCGAGATGGCTGTGTGTTGTTGTGTCGTTTCCATCATCATCATTCATCCCCATTACCGTTGGAGTAAGACAATGGCAAACCACCTCTGCTAGGACCTTGCTTAGTCGGCGGTGTGGGCCTCCCGCATCGTCCCCTACGCTCCCCGGAGTATAGGACCTCATGATCATCAACCAGTCTTCATGAAACCTCGGATTCAGTGACACATTCAACCAGGTCGAGCGTACTAGTGCTCACGCAGTGGTTTCCGTTTGGGTTTTGCTTGGTATTTATTTACGTTAGCTAGTCCCTCGATTATGAAACCATTAGGTATGTTTGTGAATCGAACAAGGATGTCGTAAAACGATTGTATATTATGTAAAGAAACGTAAAGATGTGTAAATGCTATTAAAACAGTTAACAAATTAAAATGAATGAAAACGCAAAGACAAACCCAGTGGCTACATATTGAAGTTATATGCTAAATTACTAATGTAAATAATGATGTTCAACTGGCAAAGATACAGTACCCTTGAAAATTTTAAAATTTACTGTCATTAAAAATTTGAATTTCGGATCCGTTGGGGAGTTAAGCTACACACAGAGCATGAACAGTATGAAAAGGTGGTAAAACACGAGGTTTTTAGGAACTTAGGAGCAATGTGCGCCTTATGCATGGCCGTAGGAGTGGATATTCGTGTTAGCTTACGTAGAACAGTTGTGGACGCTCACGTGAGTGGTAAACACAAGCTAAAAGTGTGCAGGGTCTTAGCAAAGCGAAGACAGTATAGTGACGTGTTCGCTTACCTCATGTGGTCACAAACAGTGAGGTGACGATCAAATACGATGGCAAATGTTGCTAAGGATGGACTCTTCATGTAAAATGAAGCGCTTCCCGGAATACAGAGGAAATCACTTCGGTCACGTAAGCATCACACAGACGTATTGCAACATAGCATCGCGGAGCGTGATACTACCTACGACGACAACATGGGCTACAGCGACGCACAGTTGCCAGTTTTAAAATTTACTTATGGACAGTGCACTTACGAACTAGCTGGGAACTTCCATTAAAACCTCCAGTACAAGGACATTATAAAAACTTTATGTTTTGGCGATTACTTAGTGAGTGGACACTAATAAATAAAAGACGGCACACCTCTACCTAACTAAAAAACTGTTGATATAGAAATAATGATGAAGAGACAGTGACTTTTAGTATGTATATTAACGTCCACTAATCGAAATACAATCCCCAATAACCGACTCAGGCACTTCAGAGTAAAATGAAGCGCTTCGTGGAACACAGTGGAGATCTGTTCGGTGGCGTAGACATCGCTCACACGTTAGGCAACATAGCGCCAGCGGTGCGTGCTGCTACCGGACACGACAATACGGCCATCAGCGACACTCAATTGTCACTTTTAAAATTTATTTGTATGAGCAGTGCAGTAAAGAATTAATTGGGAACTGTGGTTAATACCGACCACACAACGACACTATAAGAAGTTCTTATGTTGGTCATTACTGAGTGCACGTACACTAACAAATAAAAGACGGTCCATCTCCACCTAACTAAAAAAACTATTAATGTAAGAATAAAGATGAGAATATAGTGACTTCCAATATGTTTGTTAACGTTCACGAATTCACAACAACTAACACGAATCGAATGAATAAAGGCAGACACTTCAAATACAAATATCCTGAACTAGTGTAGAACAAAAGTCGATATAATGACACTCCTTTTCTTTGTGTATGATACACTATGTGCTGTAGAGAACTGATACTGCCTTGCAACTGTTGAATCTATCCAACCCCGATGAGCGACCGATCAAGCTGATGGTGAAGGTCAACCGCGCAAAGCGGAACACGACTGAGCGTCAATGACAGCGGTAACACACTGGAAACCGGACTTCCTCGCTGACGTCACGACAGTCCACCTACTTACAGCGCTCGTAGCGCGCCAACGATTGCAACTTTTAACTCCAGAACTCAATGACTACTAACTGTGCTACAAAATAATAAATATGTAAAATGAACACAAAAAAAATTTTCCACAACATATTCATACTAATGTGTAATTGTGTAGAGAAAACTTTAACTGTGGAAATAAAAGAGAACACTATCCATTAACTTCTGAACCAGAATGACACGTGGACATTTAAGTATGGCAGAGTGGGTCAGTATGTCAAAAGAACTTAAACAAAAAATACTGTAATAAGTTTTGCAAACCAGATACTTAAATCTTTATTTGTTTTCAATCAACTAATGGCTTACTACACACTATATGTCTATTTTATGTAAAAGTTTATGCATCACTCATTCAGAAATTTTGTAGCTTTGAAGCAGACGAACAAGAGAATCCGAAGGCTATGATATGGATTTTCGGCACTCTAAAAACCTGCTGGACAAAAACTCATTTCTGTTCATTTGTAAAACAAAGTGCGGCAGCAACAAAGTAATTGTATTCCAATGCTCATTGCTATTGGTTAACTTAAGCTGAATTCGAAAAGTGAGATATCTGCGCACCAAAACTTTCATAATTCAGGGAGGCAGTGAAATCGTAATAAAATAAAACATGTCTCACTGGCAGTAACTTATAAAGGAAAATCAATCAATCAGTAACGAATAGTAATTTCGCATAAAAACCTGTAACCTGTGACCAAAATGGTACTGAAACAGAGGATGACAGACTAAAGGCCGAAATACTAAATGTCTTTTTCCAAAGTTGTTTCACAGAGGAAGATTGCACTGTAGTTCCTTCTCTAGATTGTCGCACAGATGACAAAATGGTAGATATCGAAATAGACGACCGAGGGATAGAGAAACAATTAAAATCGCTCAAAAGAGGAAAGGCCTCTGAACCTGATGGGATACCAGTTCAATTTTACACAGAGTACGCGAAGGAACTTGCCCCCCTTCTTGCAGCGGTGTACCGTAGGTCTCTAGAAGAGCGTAGCGTACCAAAGGATTGGAAAAGGGCACAGGTCATCCCCGTTTTCAAGAAGGGACGTCGAACAGATGTGCAGAAATATAGACCTATATCTCTAACGTCGATCAGTTCTAGAATTTTGGAACACGTATTGTGTTCGAGTATAACGACTTTTCTGGAGACTAGAAATCTACTCTGTAGGAATCAGCATGGGTTTCGAAAAAGACGGCCATGTGAAACCCAGCTCGCGCTATTCGTCCACGAGACTCAGAGGGCCATAGACACGGGTTCACAGGTAGATGCCGTGTTTCTTGACTTCCGCAAGGCGTTCGATACAGTTACCCACAGTCGTTTAATGAACAAAGTAAGAGCATATGGACTATCAGACCAATTGTGTGATTGGATTGAGGAGTTCCTAGATAACAGGACGCAGCATGTTATTGTCAATGGAGAGAAGTCTTCCGAAGTAAGAGTAATTTCAGGTGTGCCGCAGGGGAGTGTCATAGGACCGTTGCTATTCACAATATACATAAATGACCTGGTGGATGACATCGGAAGTTCACTGAGGCTTCTTGCAGATGATGCTGTGGTGTATCGAGAGGTTGTAACAATGGAAAATTGTACTGAAATGCAGGAGGATCTGCAGCGAATTGACGCATGGTGCAGGGAATGGCAACTGAATCTCAATGTAGACAAGTGTAATGTGCTGCGAATACACAGAAAGATAGATCCTTTATCATTTAGCTACAAAATAGCAGGTCAGCAACTGGAAGCAGTTAATACCATAAATTATCTGGGAGTACGCATTAGGAGTGATTTAAAATGGAATGATAATATAATGTTGATTGTCGGTAAAGCAGATGCCAGACTGAGATTCATTGGAAGAATCCTAAGGAAATGCAATCCGAAAACAAAGGAAGTAGGTTACAGTACGCTTGTTCGCCCACTGCTTGAATACTGCTCAGCAGTGAGGGATCCGTACCAGATGGGGTTGATACAAGACATAGAGAAGATCCAACGGAGAGCAGCGCGCTTCGTTACAGGATCATTTAGTAATCGCGAAAGCGTTACGGAGATGATAGATAAACTCCAGTGGAAGACTCTGCAGGAGAGACGCTCAGTAGCTCGGTACGGGCTTTTGTCAAAGTTTCGAGAACATACCTTCACCGAAGAGTTAAGCAGTATATTGCTCCCTCCTACGTATATCTCGCGAAGAGACCATGAGGATAAAATCAGAGAGATTAGAGCTCACACAGAGGCATACCGACAATCCTTCTTTCCACGAACAATACGAGACTGGAATAGAAGGGAGAACCGATAGAGGTACTGAAGGTACCCTCCGCCACACACCGTCAGGTGGCTTGCGGAGTATGGATGTAGATGTAGATGTAGATGTAATGCAGAATATACTGAGACTGTAGTGCATAGACGTCGTAACGAAGTAATTAAACTCAACTCAGTGACAGTATGATGTTTCCTAAAAAAATATGGTGTTACCCATAATTTCCTGTAGTGTTATTTACTTCTTGTCGTAGAGGGAAGAGATGTGTTCATGACCTCTGTGTGTTTTGTAGTCTTTAGCTAATAATAATTCATGTTTTAGTAAAAACGTTTCTGCAGATCACTTGTAGAATCTTTTAGATGGCCACATTAGTTTTTTTGTCAGTTTCTTTATGTTTCAGAGGAGTAGGTATCGGGATTGTGTAATCATTGTTTGAGACAAGGACGATCGAGTGCTGTATCGCGTCATGTTGGCTAAATATTGATTACATAATAAGTAGAAACCTGCAGTTCTTTTCCTGAAGTCCTGATTAGTACTTGTAAGTACATTTATTGCATGGACATTAATCCTATAATACCACAGTCATAAAAACTTTCAAACAATGAAGATGTGCAATAGCCGCCACGGTCATACATTTCTCGATGACACTGTATTGCTAAGAAGCCAAAATACCCAATGTAGTACGTTGTTCTGCCAACTGCATCATTCCACTGTAACTGTGACGTACTTTTCCGAGGCAAACCATTCTTGAATGCACTGCATATGCTTTTGTCAAATCGAAACATCACTTATGCATGCATGTCGGGCCATAACGCGTACACTTCGATACACATATACTTTATTGTATTAACAGTTCTGTCTATTATGAAAAACTATCGGGTTCGTTTTATATATATATATATATATATATATATATATATATATATATATATATATATATATATATATATTCGACAGTAGGGGGTTTAAGACATTATAGCACATATGGCATTCAAGTTATAGTTGTAAATAATACATCAAATAAAAGAGCAGCTCAAACAGTTTTTCTTACAAGTGTTCGATGTGAGCACAATTTGTCACACGGCACACAATCGAGTCGACAGTCGACAGGCGAGTTCTTCCCAAGCCTTTATCAGTTTGCCTGGTGAAATTGTTGCAAAAACACTGTTGCTAAAGTCGAGTAGATCTATTCGTAGCGGAGGTACACATATATGACCCTTTATGAAGCCCTGAAAGTAAAAATAGTATACGTCAGATCGTATGTAATCGTGGAGGTCACGCGAAACATCCATCCCCTACCGGCCAACCTGGCGGTCTGGTAAAACGTTGCTTAACGAGTCTCGTACAGAGTTATGCCATAGATGTGGCGCATCATCTTGCTGTCAATAACGTGCTGTGGTTCACCTTCTTCCAACTGAAGAAAGATCGATAGGTGTATCGCATCAGGATAGGAAGCAACATTTGCAGTAGTCCACCGGATAAGGAAGTTCCATAAACCTTCCACAAGCGTATGGCGTAAAAAACATTCAGTTTAAGGTAGTACGGCTGCTACTGTACCATCTCTTGGGGATTTGCTGATCACCTGATGCGCACATGAAATGTGTTCACATTTCAGCTTAGATGAAACGTTGATTCATCACTGGAGATGTAGAAGACGGCACGGTCCAGAATACCTTCATTGTCAAACAGCAACATTTCGTTTGCAAAGTTAGTCTGTAGGCCTAGGAGCTTGTATCTCTGCAAAAGACACGGACATAATTTTAACTGGCTCCTAAGAAGTCTCCACACAGACGTCACTGGAATTCCTAACTTACGATTAGCCTACCGAATTGATTTCTTGGGGCTACGTGTGAAGGACATATTTACTGCATTCATCTCATGCTCTCCCTCAACGATCTTAGGGCCCCCTTCCCCCGTCCCCCATAGTTCCCTCCAGTAGTAAATTTTTGGTCCCTTGATGTATTAGATTGTGTCATAACAACCGATCCCTTCTACTAGTTAAGTTGTGCTTCAGCTGTCTTTTCATCCCAATTCTATTCAGTATTTCCCCACTAGTTACGCGATTTGCCCATCTGGTCATCAACATTCTTTTGCAGCACCACATTTCAAAAGTTTCTATTCTTTTTGTATCCAAACCGTCTATTGTCCATGTTTCTCTTCCTTACATGGCTAAGTTCTAGACAAATACCTTCACAAACAAATTTCTAAATCTGTTACCAAATTTCTTTCCTTCAGAAACACTTACCTTTCCATTGTCAGTCTACATTTTACATCCTCTGTACTTCAGCCACAATCAGTTATTTTACTGCCAAAATAGAACATCTGATGTAGTACAATAGGGTCTCATTTTCTAATCTAATTCCCTCAGCATCGCCTGATTCAGTTCGACTACATTCCATCACCCTTGCTTTGCTTTTGTCGATGTTCTGCTTATATGCTCCTTTCAAAAAACTGTCCACTCCATTTAGCTACTCTTTCAAGCCCTTTGCTGTCTCCACAGGATTACAAGTCATCTGCAATCCTTAAATTTCTTGAAACTTCTACCTGAACTTTAGTTCCTACTCCAAATATTTCTTTGATTTGCTTTAGTGCTTGCTCAGTGTACACACTGAAGAATATCTGTTTAGGCAACAAACCTGTGTCATTGTCTTTTCAACCCCTGCTTCTCTTCCATGCCCCTTGTGACTTACAACAGCCGTCTGGTTTCTGCACAAGTTTTACATGTCTTTCGCTCCCTGTATTTTACCACTGCTACCTACAGAATCTGGAAAGGTATATTCCAGTGAACACTGTCAGAAGCCCTCTCTAATTTACAAATTCCGTAAACATAGTTTTTTCTTTCCTTAACCTGTCCACTAACTGTAATCGAAAGGTCGTGCTTCCTAGATTTCTCCAGAATCGAAACTGGTTTTCCACGAGGTCTGCTTCTACCTGTTTTTCCATTCCTCTATAAATATTTCGTGTCTTTATTTTTCAAGCATGGTATGTTAAACTGATGGTTCGGAAATGTTCACACCAGTCAACACTTGCTTCCGGCCTGGAATTATTTCATTCTTCTCGAAGTCTGAGGGTATTTCGCTGTGTCATACTTGTTGCACACGAGCTGCATTAGGGTGCAAGTGCTTCTGACTCCAGGGGTCCTGTTTCGAATTAGGTCTTCCAGCAGTATCATGCCTTCTATCTCATCTCCATGTACTTGGCTATAATGTCGCCTTCGTGTTCAGTTACCTTGTTTTAACCCTCTATATATTGCTTGCACCTTTCACCTTTCCGCGTTTGCTCATTACTAGTTTCGCATAGGAGTTCCTGATATTCATAAAACTACTCCTCTAATCTCCAAACGGCTCTGCAGTTTTCCTATAGGCATTCTAGTAGTCATACTGTACATGCTTCTATAGCCCTGCATTTTTCTTTAGCCAGTTCTGCTTAACCACTTCGTACTTTCTATCAGTCTCACTCTCTAGACGTCTGTCTGTATTCCTGCTTCATTTGCCGCATTTTTAGTTCTCCTTTCATTATTTGATACCTCCTGTAATATCCAAGGATTTTTTCTTGGACATGTCTTTTTACCCATTTCACACTACGCTGCCTTCACCCTTTCAATTCTCAATGCTAACCATTCGTTTTCTAGTGTATTCGTTAACCCCGGTTAAGAGAATCTGTGAAAGCCTCCTATTATGCTCTCCTGTCTGATTTTACTGGTCTATTTTGTGCAATAGGTCTCTCCTCAGGAGCCAGTACTTGTTAATAAAGTTACAAAAAGAATTTTGCTAAAACCATCTGGTATACCTGAGTGGAGTTTCATTGAAACTTTTTTTACCGCTTTCTATGACATGAAAGCAAAATCACATGGTCATAAAAGCAAAATCATAAGATACGATTCATTCAAAATTTATTTCATAAGCATCATTTAAACTTGTAAGAATGTAACATTCATCATTCACATTCACAGTTCCGGTTGTACAAGGCTGCTCACATTAATAATTGTTGCTACTGGTTGTCAATGTACAGAGATGAGCGAGGATGTCAGTTTGGTTATGACGATTCCCCGACATGATTACGGAATCAGCAATACATATGTTATATATGCAGCAATTTCACGCCGGGTAATTGACAGCGAATGAAGACAACTTTGTTAGTGGGGCAGAATGACGGCTATGTGCAGCTACGACTTCCAACCAAACGAACTAATTATGGTACCTATCCGTCCCATAGCATGCTGGTGTACCCACCACCACCCCACTTCCGCTCACTGCCGGGCATATGTGAGCTCCTCTGTAGCTGTCTGATTCCGAATGACTCCGAATCTGCAGCTCCGAAGTAGGATTTCGCGTCAGCCCATCCTTTTGCATGAAGCCTTTTTCTGCCGCTTTCTCCTCGCCTTGAGCTGATTACCCAGCTATGAAAATACACCACTATTTCCATACTAGGGTACGACCCCTGCAGCAGACCCTGACTGCCTCGTTTCCACCTGCCCCGGACAGCACAGCATCCCACAGACAGTTACTTCTACTTCTACTTCTACTTTTATACTCCGCAAGCCACCCAACGGTGTGTGGCGGAGGGCACTTTACGTGCCAGGTGTCATTACCTCCCTTTCCTCTTCCAGTCGCGTATGGTTCGCGGGAAGAATGACTGTCTGAAAGCCTCCGTGCGCGCTCTAATCTCTCTAATTTTACATTCGTGATCTCCTCGGAAGGTATAAGTAGGGGGGAAGCAATATATTCGATACCTCATCCAAAAACGCACCCTCTCGAAACCTGGCGAGCAAGCTACACCGCGATGCAGAGCGCCTCTCTTGCAGAGTCTGCCACTTGAGTTTGTTAAACATCTCCGTAACCCTATCACGGTTACCAAATAACCCTGTGACGAAACGCGCCGCTCTTCTTTGGATCTTCTCTATCTCCTCCGTCAACCCGATCTGGTACGAATACCACACTGATGCGCAATACTCAAGTATAGGTCGAACGAGTGTTTTGTAAGCCACCTCCTTTGTTGATGGACTACATTTTCTAAGGACTCTCCCAATGAATCTCAACCTGGTACCCGCCTTACCAACAATTAATTTTATATGATCATTCCACTTCAAATCGTTCCGCACGTATACTCCCAAATATTTTACAGAAGTAACTGCTGCCAGTGTTTGTTCTGCTATCATATAATCATACAATAAAGGATCCTTCTTTCTATGTATTCGCAATACATTAGATTTGTCTATGTTAAGGGTCAGTTGCCACTCCCTGCACCAAATGCCTATCCGCTGCAGATCTTCCTGCATTTCGCTACAATTTTCTAATGCTGCAACTTCTCTGTATCCTACAGCATCATCCGCGAAAAGCCACATGGAACTTCCGACACTATCTACACTATCTACAGTTAATGCTGCAGTTGCCCCGTTCTACATGTCATTATCGTACTACTGCAATTAATCTTTACTAAGGGGTCAGATGTGTCTAACCACCTCTCGATTTCTTGCCTAATACTTCCATTCCAAACCTCAACTTCCAATGGTCCTTTCAAAATATGCATATGTTTAGGGCTTAATTTCCTATCTTTTGCTACTTATTCAGTTTTAATCTACAGCTCATAACCAGTAAACCTGCATGCTCTCAGGAAAAGTAGGGTATAATTCCCACTTGATTTCAGCAATTACAGAACCAGCACAGTGAGAGTATGTTGACGACGCTGTTGGTCCAAGTCAGTCAATCACTCAGGCTGTTACCTCTGCAACTGAGAAGAAGCTGCTGCCCGTATTGGGGACATTCAACAATTGTCTGATCTACCCTCAGATACTTCTCTGTTGTGGTTGCCCTACGGTACAGGTATCTGTCTCCTTGAGGTACAGAAGCCACCTGACGTTGGCAAAGTCAGTGGATCATGGAACTAACAGAAGTGAAATAATGTACGAGAGTAAAAAACCTAAGTTCCGAACAGACCTCGAAAGTCCCGACAGTACCGAACGACCGCCGTGTCATCCTCAGACCTAGGTGTCACTGGTTACGGATATATCGTGCACGTATCAAGTACACCAGTCTCCCGACCGTTGTCAATTTTCGTGACCGGAGCCGCTACTTCTTAGTGAAGTAGCTCCTCAGTCAGCTTCTCAAAAGCTGGGTACACCCATCCAAGTGGTAGCAAAGCCCGATAGCTCTTACCTTCTGTGGTGTGACGGGTTCCGGTGTTACCACTAAGGCAAGGCCGTTAGAAAACGCAAAATAGACTGCCATATGTTTATACCTGAGGAAATTCGTGTAACCTTCTTACTAATTAGTGTTAACAAACGAAGTCTCAACATAGAGTAGTGAATTAGATAAAATGTCATTCCCAAATTAAAAATAATGGAAAAACGTACTCGTATAGTTGATAATTCAATTCCTCCACAATAGTATAACCAGTCAAGACAATTTAATGTACATATACAAATGTAAACAACATAAAATATTTTTAAAACAGACTGAAAATGTGAGAAATATTCATAAAACTACAGTAAAGGTAATAAATACAATACAGTAAATGCTTAAATTTCCAGACAAAGAAGTAATAAAATGTGAAGTTTTCTATGTCAGGACAAATCATGAAGTTTTGCGAGGCATGCTCATGGAACAAATAAACAAATAAGTAAACAAATATTTGATGTTAATTACCACAAATATGAGAACAGTGTCTCTTTTATAAATGGTTAATTTGTTTTGGAACACGTTCCGTTTTGGCAAAAACTATTTTTTTCCTCTTTTTACTCTTGTATATAGAATCTTCAGTGTTTTTTTTTTAATTTTCATTCTATTAATTAACAGGCATGTTTTGCTGAAGTTACTTCATCAATGGGCTTTTTGTTTCCTTTCTATTAAGCCACAGGAAAATTGCTCTTTACTACTTGCTTATATAGAAATTTTAATTTTTACGAAAACGCATTCACATATTTGAAATGAGGCAACTTTTTTTATATATACCTTCTTACCACATGTCGCGGTTTTTGTGGTTTTCTGTATTTTGCATTACAACTGTTTCTTTGGTACAGTCTGTCATTTACAGCCCTAGAGAACTTGTTGTTGTTGTTGTTGTGGTCTTCAGTCCTGAGACTGCTACTTTATCCGGTGCAAGCTTCTTCATCTCCCATTACCTACTGCAACCTACATCTTTTAGGATCAGTTTAGTGTATTGATCTCTTGGTCTCCCTCTACGATTTTTACCCTCCACGCTGCCCTCCAATACTAAACTGGTGATCCCTTGATGCCTCAGAACATGTCCTACCAACCGATCCCTTCTTCTAGTCAAGTTGTGCCACAAATTTCTCTTCTCCCCAATCCTATTCAATACTTCCTCATTAGTTATGTGATCTACCCATCTAATCTTCAGCATTCTTCTGTAGCACCACATTTCGAAAGCTTCTATTCTCTTCTTGTCCAAACTATTTATCGTCCATATTTCACTTCCATACATGGCTACACTCCATAAAATACTTTCAGAAACGACTTCCTGACACTTAAACCTATACTCGATGTTAACAAACTTCTCTTAGTGCGGGAAAGTTATTTACATCGAAAATTTACGAGAAGGAGTTATGTAATTACCATTACTTTCGGTGAATGTTGTGCGTGCATGTGCGTGTGCGTGTGTGTGTAAATTCCATTCCTAAGCTTTCACTATCACTGCTTGTAAGATTCGGAAAAGAGATAGTAGACAGTTATGGAATGAAGTTTGTGTTTGCACAAGGTGACTCCTATCCGAAAACGCATTTCTTTGTAAGCAAACACGGAAAACATATTAGAAAAAAAAACTTATACCTTAAATAAACAGACACGTACTCACCTTCATGCAGTTGTTTTAATCGGTGATCCGAATCACCGGAAAACATTTTTTGTGGACCAGCCATTTGTGTGGTTATCACTGCATAGCCCATGAACTGAGGTGAACGAAACACGTCAAGTCCTTGTTGCTTTATGACAAGTTGTGATGACAGTTTGACTGGTTATACCTGAAATAAGTAACACAAAACTCTTACTCACCTTGATTCAGTTGTTTTAATCGATGTTCCGAATCACTGGAAAACGTTATTTGTGGACCAGCCATTTGTATGGTTATCACTGGATAGCCCATAAACTAAGGTGAACGAAACACGTAAAATCCATGTTGCTTTATGACGTGGTGTGCTGACAGTTAGGCTGCAAAGTATTTGGAACGCAGTGATGCAGAGAAAGTGGATTAGTGGAAGGTCGCTGGACGTTAGTGGACCACAATGTGTGGAACCAAAACTGTCAGACAGTGCTACCAGCTGCTATGTACCCCAAGCAGCATACCTCTAGCAAGCCAGCTCTCTGGATGCGTGTCACGCTAAAGTACATGTAAACAGCCGTAATTTAGACAATAAAATATATGTCGTCACACAATTTAAATGAATCGTTCTTTCTTGAAGTCTTTGCAGCAAAAACACTCGTTTCAAGAAGTTCACACACAACAAAAATGTAATTAACGTAAACTGCAGTGCTGCAACGTCTCCGTCGGTAATGTCATTGTCTGTAAGACGAACGAAAGCACATGCAAGAAATCCCTAACAGTAAAACTCGATCACGGTTCCATGGAGCAGTTTACTTAAGGGGCTCCGGAACGCCCTATACTTGCAATGTTAAAATAACGCTTATAAATTACATCTTTCCTCACAAAGTATTTGAGGTAGGAAGTTGAACTTTTTACAGATTATTTATTGGAATATGGGCTACAACTTAACACAGGGATTTTACAAAATTTTAGTTCAGTTATTAAAGATGATGTTTTTTCAATTGTAATGAAAATTCACAACATGTTTTGCAATTTTTTATTTATATATTCAAAAATATACAGTTTCTTGGAAAAAGGCTGTGTTAAATTATGCAGAAGGTACCGTCTAACATTTACTGAAAGTTTGAAACAAATATGTTTGGAAGATCCTTAGAAAACATGTAATTAGTATGAGAAAATAAAAGTTTTGGGAATCGAGCGACAAAGATTGGATTAACTTTTTAGTGCATTCCAGGTCCATAGGATGGATTATCTTCATCCTCTGCAAACTCCTCCTCCAGCTTCCTCTTGGTCCTCCTCCTGTTTACTCTTGCTTGTATTTCTAGACTCTTTACAGCCCTGCCTGCAGCCCGAAGGCGTTCCTTGTCTAAAGCAAGCATCGCTCGTACCATGTTAGAACCTATCTTCATTCCCATATTTCTAAATACCTTGCACCTTACAATGTTGCCATCATTGAAAGTCGCAACAGCATCATACACACCAAAGTGAAGTGTTTCTATTCCAACAAATACAGTCTTGGGGATTCTCGACCATATAACACTATTTACACTTTCATTGGGGTTTTGAGTTTTTCCGTGAATACACTTTTTCAACAGTTCAGGTGCTTCTAAGTCTCTGAAAATAGGTTAGTCACAACACATACTTTATCTCACATCACTAAAATGTACTTGATGAACACGGACGTTAATAATAACACCATCTGACAGCAGTTTAACAGCGCCACAGTGGGTCACGCCCATGTAGAACACATTTCAAAAAAAATTTAAAAATAGTTGTAGTCTTCGGAATTGAATAAATTATATATCTATTAAAAGGTAATAGTCTGCAGATTCAGAAAACGCAAAAAAGTAAAAATTGAACTTTTCATGATTTTGAGCCTTTCTGGAGCCCCTTAAATGAAAAACTCCACACAAGTGATTCTATATTATACTTTTTTTACAATGAAATGAACACCCATAGCTGCTAACAGCCGTTGACATACGTCAACGGGGACAGATGAAAATGTGTGCCCCGACCGGGACTCGAACCCGGGATCTCCTGCTTACATGGCAGACGCTCTATCCATCTGAACCATCGAGAACACAAAGGATAGAGCGACTGCAGGGATTTATCTGTGGCACGCCTCCCGCTAAACCCACATTCTCAAAGTATTGTCCCGCACTACATTCGTAGTGCCCCCGCCCATAATATTCATTACTCGCGGCGCGTTGCCGATTCCCGTAAGAGTTCGGGCACTGTTTGTGCATTCGCACAGAAGAAGATGATCAAGTGGCCCGTGAGCCTTAACTATACATTTACTAAGATGGTATCTGTTCTTTCGGACATGTCCGAAAGAACAGATACCATCTTAGTGAATATATACTTTTTTGTTCCATTTAATATTCTCTACACTCCACTTCAACGCAATTTTCATTCTGAAGTGGCCAACGCAGTAACGATTAAATTCCTTAATTTCATCTGTGATGATAGTAGATTTCGTATGAGGCTTGAAGAGAATCCAGTCACTCACTGTACACTAGGTTTCCTACTCGTAAGGTCCGACACTTTTGGCAACATTTCATCTCACAAGATTTTTGTTTTCTGTGGGTGTGTCACATACTGTTCAAAAGTACTGGTTGACTTCTGGGTCACAAAAGCTTTACGTGGTGGTGTACACATATTAATTTGACATAAACTCATCATCATTGCTTCGAAGACTTCAAGTTTTGTGGTTCAAAAAATGGCTCTGAGCACTATGGAACTCAACTGCTGAGGTCATTAGTCCCCTAGACCTTAGAACTAGTTAAACCTAACTAACCTAAGGACGTCACAAACATCCATGCCCGAGGCAGGATTCGAACCTGCGACCGTAGCGGCCTTGCGGTTCCAGACTGCAGCGCCTTTAACCGCACGGCCGCTTCGGCCGGCCAAGTTTTGTGTACCAGTTCTTATGATGTATTCCTCAGTAAGGACGAAATAATCTTCAAATATCTGGTACAACCCAGTCTGCTGTACCAGAGATGATCGCCTGATTGCTGCTATGCACCTCCCATAATTCCGATTTAAGCTGTGAGTCACTATCGTTGACCGAGAGTTCTGTGTCGATCACATCTAGAAAACAATCATCATCTAATTTCCTGAATATTATGTGATTGTTACTTTTAAATGCAGGATGAAAACGAATATAACTCGAAACAATTTCCCATACTACCATTATATGTATTATATTGTAATTAGATCTTATCATCAGTCAATAAAGATCGATTGAAAGCATTTTGACCGGTTTGTCAGAGATTATACTAAACAAAATCAGAAGGATGTAGGTTGCAGTAGGTACTGGGAGATGAAGAACCTTGCACAGGATAGATTAGCATGGACAACTGCATCAAACTAGTCTCAGGACTGAAGACCACAACAACAACAACAACAACATACTATGCAAATATTAATTATGCTGCTCAGTTGAAACCTTCATCTTGTGACACAAGACATAATATTAATGCTGCACAACCTATTTCTACCATACCCTGTAAAATTTTTCTGGGTTTTCTGACCACATTCTCAAGATGTAAAACTACCGACGTTTCGGTCAGTGTTGCAAGTGACCTTCTTCAGGGTGCTTTTGTGCCATTTTATTAAATATACAGTACACTCCCAATTTAATTGCGCGTTCGCTTGGGTTCAAATTTAGCTCCTGTGAAACTATTTAACAGGATTATCCATTACACGTAGTCGTTTACATAATTCACACTGGTCACAACAATGCCTGTAACGTTGGTATAAAATACTCTTCCGCTTTAAGTAACATCGCTTCATCTTTGCTGTTGTAAAGTTAGATTCGTTTGAGCTTCCATACAAAGTTTTTATTTCCTTTAATATTTTCTCAGCGTCCTGTTCTGCCAAAATATGGCACAGTAATTTCTTTATGAACTTCTGTCCTGAAGGTCCTTTCTCAGAAATTTAAAGAGCATTGCAAAGGCATTGCACGATGTTCCATTTGTACATTTATTCATCGCATTTCGTTTACTTCAATGGACACTATTTGCCAACCCAGGTAACAATCGTTCCTAATTGCAGTGACGGCACAGTTTATTGCTGCCGTCCTGTCCCATCAAAATTTCCTTCGGTATATTCGGATGGTGCAATAACAACTCTTACCTAATTTGAAAATGCGTTTTTGTTCCTCCGTTTACATCCAAATATCGTATTTCTTACACGGCTTCAACAGCGAAGGTAGTAATAGGCAATAACCTTCAATGAATACGTAAGAATATCAACAGTATGCCAAAAAGACTTCTAGCTGTTTCTGGCATTTAGTTACTGCGAACGTTCTAACGACTTCCAGTTTTTCCATGTCTGGCGCTATTCTATCTGGTGCTATAATGTGTTTCGAGAATTTTTTACGTGCTCAAATTTTGTTTTGTAGTAACTGATGTTTCACTTTTACATCTGATGTACAGTCCCTCATTTTTTTAAGTTTATTTCCTTGGCGGCCTCTTCATTTCCATCTGCTAGATATTTAATTGTTCTTCCAATTTCTGCTCATTGTCTTTCCATTTCATCACATCGTCTGCATATGCTGTGATTTTTGTTTAGTTAGCGGCAGACCCTCAGCGAACGTTTCTTATGACGTTATCCATGACCATACTGAAGGGAACACGTGGGAGCACACTTCCATATCGATCCCTTCTAAGTGTTCTAAACAGTTCTGATTTTCTCCCATCTTTCACAACTCAGTGTAGGCATTCGTTACATATGTTTCCGATTCTGAATGACGTTACAGTTCCAAATTCAAATCTATCGAGACCTTGCTTTTTAACAGTGTCGTTAACCATTTTCATGTCTTTGTCAATGTGTATGTCTATGGTGTCTTTGCCAAATTCCCATTTCTTTTCTGCTGCATTTCTATCGGTAAATATGGCATTTATAGTTCCTGCCTTAATTCTTGTAATCATTGTTGTCTGGTCTTTTTTCTTGTTTTAGGTGAAGTAATTAATGATATATAGTACGCAGTTTGCATTTCAAAATGAAACTAAACTTCGAACAGGCCTCGGAAGGTTTTTCATAAACACCGGTTTCTTAGTGAACACATATAGCTGGATTTTAATACTTGATTTAGGCCTTGCTTTTTCCTCTTATTGGTCCGCTTATCATCATAAGTTATCACTTTGACTTGAGCTTAACTTCATTTTCTCACACATCACTATATTTTAAATTTACGCTCGCAATGTCAACATCTTCTCTTAGGAGGTAGCTTTCAGGATACACTATGATATTTTCGAGATTTTCTTCTCTTTATGACTGGGTGTTTGTGTGGTGTCATCGCCAGACACCACACTTGCTAGGTGGTAGCCTTTAAATCGGCCGCGGTCCGTTAGTATACGTCGGACCCGCGTGTCGCCACTATCAGTGATTGCAGACCGAGCGCCGCCACACGGCAGGTCTAGAGAGACTTCCTAGCACTCGCCCAGTTGTACAGCCGACTTTGCTAGCGATGGTTCACTGACAAAATACGCTCTCATTTGCCGAGACGATAGTTAGCATAGCCTTCAGCTACGTCATTTGCTACGACCTAACAAGGCGCCATTACCAGTTACTATTGATGCTGTAAAACATGTACCCTCAAGAGCTACGTTCACCAATTATGGATTAAAGTTAAGTATTCCAACAGCTACGACCTTCTTTGCTAAAGTCTAACATCCTTGTCCAGTGCGAGGCCTCACGCCAGCCTGCGTGAGCTTAAACGCATGCCTTTCGGCTTCCTCATTGTGGATTGGCTGTCTTGCCAATCCACAACAGTTTGTTTTGTCCTAATCGCTTCATCTCATATTGACCACAAAGACGCTCAAGTCGCAGAACTGACGCTTAAGCAGAAAGACTTGCACCAGGGGTTTCTCAGCCAAAAATACAGTACGATCATTTCGTATGATTTCATCTCTTCTTTTCTCTCTTAAATAATTAAACTAATTCTTTCAAAACCCAAACCTATGCTTCAGTATATCAGTTAGTGATAAAGGCGGAAAAATGAATACGCTGTCTTCAGATACTATGCCATAATGAAAAACTCAAAAATATCTGCTCACACGTATGGATTTACTTTCATTCCCAAGCGCACTAATAACTCTCAAGCTTTTTGCTGGAAATACTGGAAAGCGCACTATACTCTGTAACTGTTGATATAATTTCTGCAAAACTTGCTATCAGTTGATTGCCACCGCCCTGAATACATTTTAAATTTAATTCGCCGATTTGAACTGGTGCAAGCATTAAGATGTCGTTCGTTCCCCAATAAATCTTCACTCATGTCATGGTTATCGCCATATGAGATAGCATTGGCCCGTTGTATCGTTTTGAATCGGATTATATTCGAAACTGGACTTACGTTTCTAGGTAATGATGTAACAGTATTCGTCGATTGTGATTCAATATTTTAGGTAACTTACAGCGTCTTCGTTTATCGTACTGTCGACGATAGCGCTCTTCAAATTGTCGGCGTTCTATATGCACATACCATTTACCTACTTGTCCACGATTTTCGATTCCATGTACGGTGCTCATTTTATGTCCTGTGATTATTGTTGTGGTAGCGTTGTTACTGGTGTTCACCCGAATTTTGATTTCGTCGATTAATTTTGTTTCCTTTTTGCAATGTAATGCTCACCATTGATATTTCCGTGCGATCGAGAGACAAGTATACTCCTTCACAATCGTGGTGCAGCATCGCAGCCCGTCTTTTCCGGCGGGCCTTTGTAAGTCTATTAACTAACAATGGAACTGAATCTTGATCCTTTACCAGATCGTCCAAATATGAGTATATATCGCAGTGACATTGAAAATAACTACTCATTGTACCTTTACTACGATAGATATCGGTGACATAAGGTGAAGCTTAACTTTTTGTGGAAGCTTCGAGGCCTAATTTGCACAGAAACGCTGTCTCAAGTTTTGGAAAACTCGTCTTTTTTCGGAGGCTTTGCTTCCCCATATGTGTGCTCCACCTTTCAGATAATTTAGGCGTATTCTGATTTTTTGTCCTTCGTTTTCGCGATTGGAAAAGCATATAGATGTCGTTACGTGAGCCGACCGAGGTGGTCTAGCGGTTCTAGGCGCTCAGTCCGAAACCGCGTGACTGCTACGGTCGCAGGTTCGAATCCTGCCTCGAGCATGGATGTGTGTGATGTCCTTAGGATAGTTAGGTTTAATTAGTTCTAAGTTCTAGGGGACTGATGACCACAGATGTTAAGTCCCATAGTGCTCAGAGCCATTTGAACCATTTTCGTTACGTGAAAACAACCTGGTGCGTTTTATTTCCTTGGTGGAATAACAGAAATGTTTGCGCATTGGAATAATTGTTAACTCCCGAATGTAATGTCCTCACTTTCACACCATGACCTGATTGTCCGAAAAATCTGTTAATTTCTTGTCTTAATTATTTGCGCTCAAACCCTCCCACGTTGTTGTCGGGATTGACGACGGCGTCATTAACGCAATTCAGCTCCGCTGATTGCTTCTGAACACCGGTAAAGAATTTACACATTTCGTTTTGTTTTGCGACATTGTCGAGTTTCACTTTAGAAATCTGGATGTTTTCTTGAGTAGCTGGATTAGCTGTGTCGTTATTTGACTGCTGTGAAAGTTCTTCGTGTTCAGATATTTCAACATTTTCCCATCGCGAATATCATTTGTTTCAGTTCATCATATCTTAACGTCAGTAACTCAGTTAAGCCGCGATCATGTATTTGTTATTTCGGCTTTCATGCGATAATTTATTTGCTGGCCCTTTCATCCCTATGTTCAACATTAGAATTTAGTTCTGCGTTCCCTGGACAAGTTTCAACAACAAACCGCAGTACAGGTTACTCATTTCCGATTCCCCAGAAAAGTTTCCTCTGTAGCTGCCGTTGCTACAAATGAATCAAAAACTATATCTGCGCCAATTTAGTAATTTCTCGATGATTTTCGCTGTTGGTATAAATAAAAAGTTATTCTGAAAGCAAAGGTTGATTTTAAAACTGTTGTTTGGTTAGTTTTCGGACGTAACTTATGTGGATGTCTGCTCATTTAGGAATAACCGACTCAATTCTAAGAATCAGATGCATCGTGAAACGATCACGCAGAAAGCAGTAATGAAATTCATGACTCCACTGTAATGATTGTTATATCTTGTAGGAAATAAATACTATGATGTTCGACCAGCTAGAATATTTATAGAACATACTAAACTATAAACCGTGGGAATGTTATGACAATGCGACAGCAGATTTGCTGTGTTCGGCTATACTGCGCCAAATAATTCAGACCGTGAACAGCATAGTCATGGCAGCGGCGATCTGCTCTCGTAATACACCTTTAGCACTTAGTACAACCAATGACCGGAATCTGCGTGCAGAACAGTACTATCTTTTGAATAGCCAAGTTCAGGTACAAAATTATGGTCTGCACTGGATGTTCTCTAATTCGTATATATTACGACAGCATCATTCGCTGATGTGGCAATTGTCAAAATTGCAGTTTGAAACATACCTCCATGGAGAAAATTTTGAGAGTTCTTACGGGATACTTTTAAATATTTTGTCAGAAATGACCCTTCGTCTTCAAGGGCTTCTTACAGAATAATAAGTAAAGCCGATTATTTCAAGAACAGGGTTGTACACACGAACGCACACTTTGTTTAATCTCACTGAAACAGCTTTATACACACCTGGAAATTGAAATAAGAACACCGTGAATTCATTGTCCCAGGAAGAGGAAACTTTATTGACACATTCCTGGGGTCAGATACATCACATGATCACACTGACAGAACCACAGGCACATAGACACAGGCAACAGAGCATGCACAATGTCGGCACTAGTACAGTGTATATCCACCTTTCGCAGAAATGCAGGCTGCTATTCTCCCAGCAATGCAGGCTGCTATTCTCCCATGGAGATGATCGTAGAGATGCTGGATGTAGTCCTGTGGAACGGCTTGCCATGCCACTTCCACCTGGCGCCTCAGTTGGACCAGCGTTCGCGCTGGACGTGCAGACCGCGTGAGACGACGCTTCATCCAGTCCCAAACATGCTCAATGGGGGGCAGATCCGGAGATCTTGCTGGCCAGGGTAGTTGACTTACACCTTCTAGAGCACGTTGGGTGGCACGGGATACATGCGGACGTGCATTGTCCTGTTGGAACAGCAAGTTCCCTTGCCGGTCTAGGAATGGTAGAACGATGGGTTCGATGACGGTTTGGATGTACCGAGCACTATTCAGTGTCCCCTCGACGATCACCAGTGGTGTACGGCCAGTGTAGGAGATCGCTCCCCACACCATGATGCCGGGTGTTGGCCCTGTGTGCCTCGGTCGTATGCAGTCGTGATTGTGGCGCTCACCTGCACGGCGCCAAACACGCATACGACCACCGTTGGCACCAAGGCAGAGGCGACTCTCATCGCTGAAGACGACACGTCTCCATTCGTCCCTCCATTCACGCCTGTCGCGACACCACTGGAGGCGGGCTGCACGATGTTGGGGCGTGAGCGGAAGACGGCCTAACGGTGTGCGGGACCGTAGCCCAGCTTCATGGAGACGGTTGCGAATGGTCCTCGCCGATACCCAAGGAGCAACAGTGTCCATAATTTGCTGGGAAGTGGCGGTGCGGTCCCCTACGGCACTGCGTAGGATCCTACGGTCTTGGCGTGCATCCGTGCGTCGCTGCGGTCCGGTCCCAGGTCGACGGGCACGTGCACCTTCCGCCGACCACTGGCGACAACATCGATGTGCTGTGAAGACCTCACGCCCAACGTGTTGAGCAATTCGGCGGTACGTCCACCCGGCCTCCCGCATGCCCACTATACGCCCTCGCTCAAAGTCCGTCAACTGCACATACGGTTCACGTCCACGCTGTCGCGGCATGCTACCAGTGTTAAAGACTGCGATGGAGCTCCGTATGCCACGGCAAACTGGCTGACACTGACGGCGGCGGTGCACAAATGCTGCGCAGCTAGCGCCATTCGACGGCCAACACCGCGGTTCCTGGTGTGTCCGCTGTGCCGTGCGTGTGATCATTGCTTGTACAGCCCTCTCGCAGTGTCCGGAGCAAGTATGGTGGGTCTGACACACCGGTGTCAATGTGTTCTTTTTTCCATTTCCAGGAGTGTAGGTCACACTCAATAAAGTACTTATGATTTATTGTGTTTGTTCCCCTGATTACCTGATTACATGATTACCATAGTTTCGAAGACAATACCTTCAGAACAGTGAAAATGTTTGTAACATGCGGTCACCAGAGCATATGAAAGGAAACAGATCACTGTAACAAGGGTCAGAAAAAAGGCGTAGAGGTTTTGTAGTCTGCTTCCGTTTGTAGAGCCCGGTTTTTTGTTTCTATTTTATGAACAGTGTTTTAGTGACCGAACCAGTGGTCTTGATCAGGTGCTGCTAGTTACGCTTGTTGTGACCAGACGAAACTACTTTCCTCCCGCCGTAACTGTGGGTAATTAGATTGCTCCACATGAAGGCTCATCAAACTAGAAAACATGAAATACAAGTTACATTCATTACATAACTGAATAAAACATTTAGTTAACTTTGAGATGCTTCTTTACAACAGGAGTACTGCATAATTTACAAATATCACAGACAATGAAGGCATCACTTGAAGCACTTAGTAACTAACTGCTCTCTTGAGATACAATGTTCGCCATTTACAACAGTACAAGTCTGCTTTTGATGTCCTCCTTCCTCCGTCCGTCATGGGTTATTTCGCTGCCTAGGTAATAGAATTCCTTAACTTCATCTACTTCGTAACCAACAATCCTGATGTTAAGCTTCTCACTATTCTCATTTCTGTTACTTCTCATTACATTCGTCTTTCCACGATTTGCTCTCAGTCCCTATTCTTCACTTATTAGACTGTTCATTCCGTCCAGCAGATCTTTTACTTCTTCGCTTTCACACTTGATGTCAATGTCATAAGCGAATCCTATCACTGATGTCATTTCACCAAGCATTTTTATTCCATTCCTGAATCTTTTCGTTTATTTCCATCATTGCTTCTTCGATGTACAGATAGAACAGTAGGGGCGAACGTCTCTCCCTCTTTCGAACATCTTGCACCATTTTACATTGTCAAACGCTTTTCCCAGGTCGACGAATCCTATGAAACTGTCTTGATCTTTCTTTAGTATTGCTTCCATTATCAACCGCAACGCCATAATTTCTGTACTAAAGCCAAACTGATCGTCATCCAACACACCCAAAATTTTCATTTCCATTATTCTGTATGTTATTCACGTAAGCAACTGGGATGTATGACCTTTTAAGCTGATTTTCCGATAATTCTCGTACTTGTCAGCTCTTGCAGTCTTCGGAGTTGTGTGGATGATATTTTTCCAAAATTCAGATGGTATGTCGCCAGACTCAAATGCACACCAACGTGAGTAGTCGCTTTTTGCCACTTCCCGTAATTATTTTAGAAGTTCCAATGAAATGTTATCAATTACTTCTTATTTGCTCTTAAGTCCGAAAGAGCTCTCTAAAATTCTGATTCTAATAGTGGATCCCGTATCTCATCTAAATCGATTCCTATTGTTTCTTCTACCGCATCAAACAACTCTCCCACATATCCGCTCTCCTTTCTGCGTTTAACAATGGAATTCCTGTTGCACCCGTAATGTTACCAAAGTTCCTTTTAATTTCATAGAAGGTTATTTAGACTGTCTTATATGCTGAGTCAGTCCTTCCGGCAATCATTGCTCTTTCAATTTCTTCACATTTTTCATGTAGCCATTTCATCTTAGTTTCCCTGCACTTATTATGTATTTCATTCCCCGCTCACTTGTATTCCTGTATCCCAGAATTTACCTTAACTATTCTGTATTTCCTTTTTTCGGCGATCAACTCAAGGATCTCTTTTGTAACCCATTGTTTCTCCGCAGTTATCTTCTCTGTAGCTATGTTTTTCCTTCCAACTTCTGGAACTGCCCTTTTTGGAGATGTCCATTCCTCTTCAACTGTACTGCCTACTGATCTATTCCCTATTGCTATATCTATGGCCTTAGAGAACTTCAATCTTATCTCGTCACTCCTTAGTATCTCCGTATTCCACTTCTTCGCATATTCCTTCTTCCTGTCTAGTCTTTTAAACTTCACCCAACTCTTCATCACTAGCACGTTGTGATCTGAGTCTATATTTGCTCCTGTGTACGCCTTACAATCGAGAATCTCATTTTGGAATCTGTCTGACCATAATGTAATCTAACTGAAATATTTCCGTATCACCCGGCCTTTTTCTAGTATACCTCTTCCTCTTGTGATTCTTGAACAGAGTATTCGCCATTACTAGCTGAAATTTATTACGGGACTCAGAGTTTCTCCTCTCTCATTCTCTGTGCAAGCCCATATTCTCATGTAACTGTTTCATCTACTCCTTTCCCGACAACAGCATTCAGTCGTCCATGACTATTAGATTTTCATCTGCCTCTATATACCCTATTACCCTTTCAATCTCCTGATATACTTTATCTCTTCATCTTGTGCTTGTGACGATGATATGTATACCTAAACCATCGTCGTCGGTGTTTATTTTCCGTCGATTCTAATAATAACAACCCTATCACTGAAGTATCACTAAGACACTCTCTCTCCTTCTTTCCTACTCATAACGAATTCTACTCATGTTATTTCATTTACTGCTGCTGTTGATATTACCCTATACTGAGCTGACCAGAAATCCTTGTCTTCTTTACATTTCACTTCACTGACCCCTAATATACCTAGACTGAGCCTTTGCATTTCCCTTTTCAGGTGTTCTAGGTTCCCTACCACTTTCAAGCTTCTAACATGCCACCCCCAGACTCTTATATACACATAAACTAAACTCCATCCGTCCTAACAGACCTTGAAGGTAAAATGATACAGGCCGACCGATCTACCGCCGTATCATCCAAAGCCACAGGTGTCACTGGATGCGGAGATGGAGGGGCATGTGGTCAGCACACCGCTCCCCGGCTGTATCAGATTTTGTGACCGGAGCCGCTACTTCTCAGTGAAGAAGTTTCTCAACTGGCCTGAGTGAAACCCGCTTGCCACCAGTGATTAGCAGACCAGACGGTGACCCATACAAATGCTATCCTATCCCGACAGTGCTTAACTTTGGTGATCTGACGGGAACCGTTCTTATCATTGCGGCACGGCCGCTAGCATGTATACAAGTATATACTTACCCTTTATTTTATACATATATATATATATATACAAAGATGATATGACTTACCAAACGAGAGCACTGGCAGGTCGAGAGACACACAAACATACACACAAAATTCAAGCTTTCGCAACCAAAGGTTGCTTCATCAGGAAAGAGGGAAGGAGAGGGAAAGACGAAAGGATGTGGGCTTTAAGGGAGAGGGTAAGGAGTTATTCCAATCCCAGGAGCGGAAAGACTTACCTTAGGGGGAAAAAAGGACAGGTATACACTCGCACACACACCCATATCGTACCGCACATACAGACACAAGCAGACAATTGTGAAGGCAAAGTGTTTCGGCAGAGATGTCAGTCGAGGCGGAAGTACAGAGGCAAAGATGTTGTTGAAAGACAGGTGACGTATGAAAGGTGGCAACTTGAAATTAGCAGATGTATTTTTCCCACGTGGAGTGTTTCTCTCTCTCTCTCTCTCTCTCTCTCTCTCTATATATATATATATATATATATATATATATATATATATATATATATATACATATATATATATATATATATATATATATATATATATATATATATATATGCTTTCAAGTTTAATCAAAAATGGCTCTGAGCACTATGGGACTCAACATCTTAGGTCATATGTCCCCTAGAACTTAGAACTACTTAAACCTAACTAACCTAAGGACATCACACACACCCATGCCCGAGGCAGGATTCGAACCTGCGACCGTAGCAGTCCCGCGGTTCCGGACTGCAGCGCCAGACCCGCTAGACCACCGCGGCCGGCCAAGTTTAATCACCACGATGTTCACAACATTCGCGGCTCTGGTTTCTCCCTTCTTCCGCAAATACACTTCCGTGATCCATCAGTAGCTTCTTGCGCTGTCACAAATTGCACAGAATTTTACTCCTTAACTACCAGGTTTTGTTGGCATGTATTGTCAAAATGGACAGCGATCTCGAAATGTGACCAGCTATTCATCCCCATTCGGTGGGACTGGTCGCTCTGTCACTATCCTTTAAACAATCTGGCCACCTACCTGGACAGGCTTCAGGTTGTCTGCCCCTTCACTCTGCGATGGTAGATAGTGGTTTAGCAGAAAAAAGCATTCGACTAAATACCTACCACGCAAAGGCCACGTAACGCCAGTCCATGGGTAGTAGCAGAAAATTAATTAAATTATTGAATGTTCGGGATTCTTGCATGATTCGTTGGAAAAAAAAGTCTAAAATTTCCTTTTAGATGGTATGTTATCTCTAAAACAACGAAACTGGTTGTCAAGTCCTTATTTAATATCCCGACACTAAATATGCAATGTTACTGACTGTCATTGTAACAAGTTCACACCCAAAAGCAGCCAGAAGATATTTACTCCTACCCGATATTTTAAACATCCTAAACAATCACTGACCCACAACTATTTGCGAGTTAACACAGTCAGTCGTTCAGTAGGTTTCTTGCACAGAAGAGCTCGCCATAGTGTCCCGTAACTTGCACGATACACGCCACGCGCTGTTGTGTGCGACATAACATGTTCACACGTGAATCTCTCCTTACATAAGCGATTCACAGTGCTCAAACGTTCACAAAATGCTAAGCACTTCAGTCGCTTTTCATCAATCACACGAGAAGCGATCAAGCGCTGGGATTTCTACATTTTTGTGTAAATTCCATCAGCGTGATTTAGCATAGGTGTTCACCAGAAGACGGCGCCCTAGCAACTATCTAGGCTCATAGATTTGAGGCGCAGAAAGCGCGGAAAAAACTGAACTCCTATTGGCTAACACGTTAAGAAGCCAATTAGCTCATCTGGAGTACTTCTATACTCGCGATATTTCTAATGCCAGTCTATCAGATTACCAGACGTAATTTAGGCTAGAAATCTCATAATTCCGAAACTAGATAAAACGTAATGAAAAAAAATATGAATTACTTCCACAAAATAAATTAGTAATTAATTTAATGCTCAACGCGCCTTCTGGCTGTTACAAAATCAAGCTCACTCGCACATACGTCGCAAATTCCCCTATTACACAACTTTCTCACCCTTACATTTACATAGTTTTAATAAAATATCACTTTCTCACTTTACGTATGTCCACCATTCACTCTCTGTCCCTCCAAAATACACACAAACCAAAACAAAATGAAATAATAATTTCTCAGTGTACTATCAATTACCTTAGAAATCCGTTGCAATGAAAGTAAAGAACATTCCAGAAAATTATATGAACATATATTTCTCGTTGGAGTTTCAATTGATACTATAAAGAATACGTCACAGTTCCTAACTGGGTTTCACAATGCCAGCCCCATTATTGTCTTTTTTAGGTAAAATTTATATCTCCGAAAGTACAGGGATATTCTAAATGATGAGACGAGGGAAGTAAATAGCTCCCTTCACATAACCTGCCACTTCTGAAACCATAACCGCCAGCCCACCGATGCCCTCCAAAAACTTCTAAACTTCCACTTTTTATTGGTATACAGCTTGTTCATTTTAAATTTGTACTTGAATACATACGAATTTTTTAAAATGTGTCCATCTTTTAGAATTACTCTGTATTGACCATGCCGATTTGAAATTTTAACACTGTGCTTCTGTTATCCAGCGAGTCTGAAAATTATCGGTTAATATTTAATAGTGGTTCTTCATATTCATCGAGATTACGTGTAAGGTATTGCATTCAGCGCTAGTCAAACACACCGCTCGCTCGGACAGTAGCCAGCGTTAGCTCTGCAAGCATGGGACCCAACATCTCCTCTCGTGCCTCCTCCACGGCAACTTACGTTTTCAACGCAAGGTGACAACTCATAAAAATTTGCTACGGTTACATAGCGTCAAGTACCTGGAATGTAGGCATTCCTAAGAATTTTTTCTCACACATAAAAAGCTTCTGTGACTAGTTCCCATTTGTCACTTGACCTATGTTTAACTCTGGATGTTGCACTATCAAAGTACAGCACCCTCAGAAAAGCATGGGAGTCGTTGTGAGACATAACTTTATTGAGCACTGGTGGTCCATTCTCAGCACCTCTAAGCTGACTCATATCTTCATTTCTTGACTTGTAAACTCCAGTCAGGATCAGAACACCAATAAACCTTTTCATTTCATGCATATCTCTATGCACGCAGTCCCCGTAAACGATTCGACCCTCCTTGTTGGTCCACATACGAGGTGCATTCAAGTACTAAGGCCTCCGATTTTTTTTCTAATTAACTACTCACCCGAAATCGATGAAACTGGTGTTACTTCTCGACGTAATCGCCCTGCAGACGTACACATTTTTCACAACGCTGACGCCATAATTCCATGGCAGCGGCGAAGGCTTCTTTAGGAGTCTGTTTTGATCACTGGAAAATCGCTGAGGCAATAGCAGCACGGCTGGTGAATGTGCGGCCACGCAGAGTGTCTTTCATTGTTGGAAAAAGCCAAAAGTCACTAGGAGCCAGGTCAGGTGAGTAGGGAGCATGAGGAATCACTTCAAAGTTGTTATCACGAAGAAACTGTTGCGTAACGTTAGCTCGATGTGCGGGTGCGTTGTCTTGGTGAAACAGCACACGCGCAGCCCTTCCTGGACGTTTTTGTTGCAGTGCAGGAAGGAATTTGTTATTCAAAACATTTTCGTATGATGCACCTGTTACCGTAGTGTCCTTTGGAACGCAATGGGTAAGGATTACGCCCTCGCTGTCCCAGAACATGGGCACCATTATTTTTTCAGCACTGGCGGTTACCCGAAATTGTTTTGGTGGCGCTGAATCTGTGTGCTTCCATTGAGCTGACTGGCGCTTTGTTTCTGGATTGAAAAATGGCATCCACGTCTCATCCATTGTCACCTGGATGATACTTTTCGCATTTTCAGGTCGTCATGCAAGATTATGTGCACAGAACCCACAGAAATGCCAACTCTGGAGGCGATCTGTTCAACAGTCATTCGGCGATCCCCCAAAACAATTCTCTCCACTTTCTAGATCATGTCGTCAGACCGGCATGAGCGAGCCCGAGGTTGTTTCGGTTTGTTGTCACATGATGTTCTGCCTTCATTAAACTGTCAAACCTACAAACGCACTTTCGGCACATCCATAACTCCATCACAACATATCTCCTTCAACTGTCGATGAATTTCAATTGGTTTCACACCACGCTAATTCAGAAAACGAATGATTGCACACTGTTCAAGTAAGGAAAACGTCGCCATTTTAAGTATTTAAAACAGTTCTCATTCTCGCCGCTGGCGGTGAAATTCCATCTGCCGTACGGTGCTGCCATCTCTGGGACGTATTGACAATGAACGCGGCCTCATTTTAAAACAATGCGCATATTTCTATCTCTTTCCAGTCTGGAGAAAAAAAAAATCAGAGGCCTTAGAACTTGAATGAACCTCGTACATCCTTTGTCAGTGAGCGGTAAACGAAAAAACAACATAGAACGGTGCTCTTCATTATCACAGTTCCTAAACCAAAAACTTGTGAATCTCTGGTCCTCTTTCAATATATCCTTTTTGCTGCACATACCTCATATACCTCATTATCATTACCACTGGAAGATTGTCATTCAGTAGGTGAATGATGAGAAGATGAACATCAACAAAAGCAAAACGAGGTAAATGGAATGTAGTCGGTTTAAGTCGGGTGATGCTGAGGGATTTAGATTAGGAAATGAGACACTTAAAGTAGTAAAGGAGTTTTGCTATTTGGGGAGCAAAATAACTGATGATCGTAGAAGTAGAGATGATGTAAAATGTAGACTGGCAATGGCAGAGAAAGCATTTCTGAAGAAGAGAAATTTGTTAACATCGAGTATAGAGTTAAGTGTCAGGAAGTCATTTCTGAAAGTATTTGTATGGAGTGTAGCCATGTATGGAAGTGAAACATGGACGATAAATAGTTTGGACAAGAGGAGAATAGAAGCTTGTGAAATGTGGTGCTACAGAAGAATGCTGAAGATTAGATGGGTAGATCACATAACTAATGAGGAAGTATTGAATAGGATTGGGGAGAAGAGAAGTTTGTGGCACAACTTGACTAGAAGAAGGGATCGGTTGGTAGGACATGTTCTGAGGCATCAAGGGATCACCAATTTAGTATTGGAGGGCATCATGGAGGGTATAAATCGTAGAGGGAGACCAAGAGATGAATACACTAAGCAGATTCAGAAGGATGTAGGTTGCAGTAGGTACTGGGAGATGAAGAAGCTTGCACAGGATAGAGTAGCATGGAGAGCTGCATCAAACAACAACAACTACAGGTGGGTATTCAGAATTAGAAGACTGCTCCAACATTTCCTTATCCCCTCATCTTATTGTCCTGTGCTCCGTAGCATTTTCAGTTTGTAGGACTGAACTACTATTAAATAATGCACCAAAATAAACATGTGCTTATCACAGGGAGGACTATAGAATACTGAAAGAATAACAGTGCCGGTGAACAGTGGCAAATGGCGCAACGGACGCTGCGATGACATCTTATTGTTCTAAAGTTGCTTCCAGTCGCACGAGCCTGCGAGCCCCGTACGGGAGGAAACATGCACCAACACTTTAACACAAAGCCATAGGGAGATTTTTATAACTTTTTTCTAAGAGTATGAGTAACTTGGCCAATTAGATTGTAAAAGTTCATTAAATTAAACACGTAATTACTGATAGAGAACATACTAATCATAACGGACGGGCACCTGAGTCCCGATGGTGGGTAGAGGAATATATATGTATACGACACACATAAGATGCAATATCCACTGTTGCCTGGGTCAGAATATACAGGGCGAACATTAACGAAATCCTTCAGGCTTCCGCGGCGAGTCGTTGTCATGTTGATTAAGCGGGTTTCTGCCAGTTATTCGCGTCTTTCCTGCACGATATTTCAACTACGTGACTCGCAGTCTCCTTCAGGTGCTGTCTGATACTGATTCCAGTGTGGAATGAGTCCGGTATTTATGGTTACTTTGTGCTAGGCGCTCCCTCTGCAGTCCGCGCCGGGTCTAGAGCTCTGTCCATGGTGTGCGCCGACCAATATCTACGACTGTAGCGTTTTCTTGTTGCTGTGGCTCTTCCGAACGCTGTGCGCGTACGTTGTGGTTATTATCCGTCGTTAATATATCTGAATAAATTGTGAATGGCGTTCAAGCTGTGCTAGACGTTTTATCTTCCGATTGTCGTCATTTGAGTGCTTTTGTGAATTACGACGTTCCGTTACCGTGGTGTGCCGTGTTAGGCGTTCCGTCCGAAGTTCTTGTCTCCCATCAGCGGCTGCAGTGTTATTTTGAGGCCGATTGTGTTCAAATAATCGCTCGAGACTCGGAAGAACGTCTTCAGATACTGTGTCTGTTGTCTGAGGTGGCATTTCACGTACGTCCTTTGTTACATGCACTGGGCTGTTATCTCTAATTCCATCCTTATACTTGTGTCACTTGGGGTTTGGATGTTGCTAAGTCGCGTTTTCAGAAGATTAATGCTGGGTTCCAAGCCGACCTCAGCTGGAAACCGATGTCCCGGTTAATGATATTCACCGCGGCCTTTATCTCAACAGATTCTTTGATGACGCTGTCTCTGTATCTCGATGTTTGTGTTAAAATCTTGGCATCATTATACTTAACACAATGATTAAGTTGTAAACAATGCTCGGCAATCACTGACTTGGTTGCCTGTCACAGTCTGGTGTGCCTTTGATGGTCTTTACGCCTGATCGGTCCTGGTCGTCTGGCCGATGTATACCACACCACATTCACATGCTACGTGGTGAACGCCCGATCTCTGTAGACGCAGGTCATCCTTCAAACTCCCTAGCAGAGTCTTAATCTTGTTGGGTGGATGGAACACGCTTTTACTGTTTTGTCTGAGGAAAATGCTACAGATTTTGGCAGATATCGGCCCAAAATATAGTAAATGTGCCACCTTTTGAGTTTCTTCTTGTATCTCTTGAGGAACCTCTGATGGGGAAACGGGACGCAGTGGCTTTTGAACATATCGAGAAGAGGATCCGTTTTTGTAGAACACAGATTGTAGATGTTCTATCTCCACCCCCAAATTATCCGAATCTGACAGTATGTGCCCGGTGAACCAGTGCCCTGAGTACACCGTTTTTCTGTGCCGTGTTGCGTCAACAGCTGGCTTGTAGTTACAAGTCAGTGTGAGAGGGCAAGCGGTACACACCGTGACTGAAGGTACCACCTCCTTTCCTCTTAAGTAGTTTATCTAGGAAAGGGAGCAGTCCATCCTTTTCCAGTTGCATGGTGAATTTAATAATAGGGTGGCGTGACTTTAGGTTGTCCAAGAAAGTATCGAGATATTCCCTCCCGTGTGGCCATATGAAAAAATGGTTCAAATGGCTTAACTTCTGAGGTCACCAGTCGCCTAGAACTTAGAACTACTTAAACCTAACTAACCTAAGAACATGACACACATCCATGCCCGAGGCAGGATTCGAACCGACGACCGTAGCGGTCGCGCGGCTCTAGACTAGCGCCTAGAACCGTTCGGCTGGCCATATAACGAAGGTGTCATCCACGTATCTGAAAAATCGCTTCAGTTGATCTGGGGCCGATTTAAGTACGTCTTCTTCAAATCTTTTCATAAAGAGATTGGCCACCACCGGTGAAAGCGGGCTGTCAGGACCGTTGACAATAGGTACAGAGAGCATTAACGGGACGCCAGACTGAGACAAGCGACCAAGTCAGCGATTGTCGACCTTTGTTTAGAACTTAATCATTATATGAAGTGTAATGATGCCAAGATTTTAACACAAACATCGAGATACTGGGGCAGTATCTATTGAGATAAAGGCCTCGGAGAATCTCATCAATCGGGACACCGGTTTCCAGCTGAGCTCCGCTAGAAACCCAGCATTCGATCTTCTGAAAACGCAACGTAGGCAACACACAAACCCCAAGGGACACAAGTAGAATAACAGAATTAGAGACAACAGCCAAGTACATGTAACAAAGGACGTACATGAAATGGTACCTCAGACCACAGACACAATATCTGAGGACGTTCTTCTGAGTCTCTAGCGACTATTTGAACATAGTCGGCCCGAAAATAACACTGCAGCCGCTGTTGGGAGGCAAGAACTTCGGATGGAACGCCTAACACGGCACACCACGGTAACAGAACATATTAATTCACAGAAGGACTCAAATGACGACATTCGGAAGATAAAACGTCTAGCTCAGCTTCGACGCCATTCAGAACTTAATTCATCTATACTGACAACGGGTAGTAACCACAAAGCACGCGCACCGCGTACGGAACAGCCGCTGCTATTGGTCGGCGCACACCTGGGACAGAGCGCCGAACGCGGCACGGACCACAGAGGGAACGCCTAGCACAGCGTAGCCATAAATACCGGACTCGTTCCATAGACGACGCACGACTCCGCTGCTCGACTCGCTGCGGCTCGCACCGTTCACACCGTCGCTCGCGCACGCCTTTGTTCTAACCACACGATGGCAGGACGCAAAGGAAACAAGTTAGCCGCGCTGGATCACCTCATCACTGCCTTGGGGGGCTCCCGCGGCCGCAGGCGACGACAACAGAAGCCGAGGCGCAAGCAGCGGTCACTGCATAATGTGCAGTGCTACAAGTGCCAGCAGTTGGGGCACGTGGCGGGTGTCTGCTGGAACGCAGTCGCGTGTTTAAAATGCGCGGCGGCACACGACACCCGAAACTGCCCCAAACCACGTGGAGCAGCCAGCAGATGCGCGAATTGCGGCGGTCGTCACGCCGCAAACTCGCGTAGCTGCAGCTACCGTCGGCAGCACACCACAGCAAGTCCTGTGGTGCCTGCCGCCAAGTCGGTCGCACCGCCTCCCCGCTCCGGCGAGGGGCGCGCGTCGTGCCGCGTCGAAGCGGCCACTGACCACGCACTGGCCGACCTACAAGCAGCCCTTGCGGCCGAAAGGGCCGCAACGAGGGACGAACTAGTGGCCGTCCACCGACAGCTGCAACAACTGCGGGAGGAGCTGCGGCTTCTCAAGAAGGCGCCGCCTGTGCCAGCTCCCCCCGCCCCTGTGAGGCGGCCACTGGTGGTAGATTCCGCCACCCAGACGTCCACCGACTCGCCTCCTGCAGCAATGCAGGCGGCGTCCCACATGGAAGTTGACGTCGGGACGCCTGCACTGTCTTCTCACCTGGAGACAGATACAGAAGAAGAACCAACCGAGGAAGTGTTGCCGTCCGCCTCTTCACACGACGAAGAAACGGACACCGACGAAGGACTGCCCCTCCCGATCCCAGACGAGCGGCCCTTCCTGAAGAAGATCGCGGCGTCGCTGAAGGACGGGACGTACCCTCACGGGGACAACCCGTACCCCTTCACGCCGGCGCACGCGAAACCGCCACTCCCTCACGTACCGTGCTACCTCCGCCACACGCGTGGCATGTTGCGCGAGGCGGTGACGAGGAAGGAGCTCGTACTGCTGAATAGCCGCCCCACGTTCACCCCTTCGGACTGGCATCACATCTATGAGGTCACAGACAAGTGGGTGAAGGAAGAGTGGCGCTCCGGCAGGCGTCAGCCTGCCCCAGAAGACATACCAGCAATAAACTACTTCGCGAGTCTAAACTCAGCGAGGTAGCCAGAGGCAAATTCCATCGAGAGGCCACACTGAAGACAACAGAGCTGTCAACGGAGGAATAGCAGCACTGCTGCTTAGCCTCCACCACCACCGGACAGATGAAGTCCGTGATTTCTGCGAACTGCGAACACTTGATTTAGTATCGAGCAGCATCTGAAGAAGACTGCGAGCCACGCAGTTGAAATACCGTGCAGGAAAGACGTGAATAACCAGCAGAAACCCGATTAATCAACATTAAAAAAAATCGACCAACTGCAGGGACGGATTCCTGACTGGAAATGGTTCGAAATTGCATCGTTTACACGGTACATTGTGCTAACGAATCACAGTTTCTCTACGGTCCATGTGTTCCTTGTGTGTTTCAGGCTGTGCGATTGACGGAGCGAAATGTAAGCAGCAGAATGGTCCGGTATTCATCTGGCGAAGAAGCCGTGACGGTATTCGTGTACGGTCACGCAGATGGAAACGGTCAAGAGGCGGAGCAGCTATACCAACAAAAATACTCTCACAGAGACACCAGCCATATCATACATTATTTCAATCCGTTTTTTTTTCTTTTTTTGTACGTTTGTGTGATCATGAGTCCTTTCAGGCAGATAAACGTGCATGGAGGCGCCGGAGTGTGCGAACATTGGATTTGGAGGACCGGGTTCTACTGAGACGAACCAGCCAGCCGACGCTTTGTAAGCCAGAGTACGATTATGTGCATTCAGCATGTCAACCGCTACTATACCTGTCACCTGCAATCCCATAGAGACTACTTTGAACATCTGTTGTGACGTCGGTGCACTGTACCTCTGTACTGTATTTTGGGACGACTTGTTGTCGTTGCACTTACACCATCCATTACCGGACACATGCTCATGGGAGATTTTTCCCTCCATTTCCCGTCACCGGTCTGTCTCTGCAGCTTGTCGGTTTTATTAATGTTCACGCTGTATTACAAGGTTGATAGGAGGACCGTTCTTCTAGTTGGATATTTATAGACGTGTATTCCGTTAAATGTATGATCTGTATAGTGTATACTAAATAAATTAATCAACGATACCGTAAAATATTAAAATATTATTATATAAATAAATCAGTTAAGCGTCAAAACTTAATTTAATAAGAAATTTAATTTTTGATCCATTTACTTGTGTATGTTTTCTTTTTTTTATATACCACTTGCTTTTACACTACATTTGTAGTTTTATTATTCGGACTCTTAACGAACAAATTTTGAGGTGATCTAACTCTCAAGCACCCAATGAACAACTGCCGCGAGAATAGCATGCTTCCCGTAAGTTAAGCCGGCCGCTGTGGCCGAGCGGTTCTAGGCGCTACAGTCTGGAACCGCGCGACCGCTACGGTCGCAGGTTCGAATCCTGCCTCGGGCATGGATGTGTATTATGTCCTTAGGTTAGTTAGGTTTAAGTAGTTCAAAGTTCTAGGGGACTGATGACCGCCGGCCGGAGTGGCCGAGCGGTTCTAGGCGCTACAGACTGCATCCGCGTGGCCGCTACGGTCGCAGTGTCGAATCCTGCCTCGGGTATGGATATGTGTGATGTCCTTAGGTTAGTTAGGTTTAATTAGTTCTAAGTTCTAGGCGACTGATGACCTCAGAAGTCGCATAGTGCTCAGAGCCATTTGAACAATTTTAACCTGTAAGTTAACGCCACAATATTGGAATGTTTGGCCCTGTGATTTGTTGGTGGCGTTGGTGCAAGTCAACTTTATGGTAGATGGCAGTCGCCTTAAACTGAAGGGCAATCCAGATGATACTAAAGGTATTCGTGGTATAGATACGACCTGCCCTTTTTGTCTGCCAGCCATTATACTTTCTTCGATGATGTTACTCTGTAGTTTGATGCACAGTCTTGTTGTACCTTTACATGTTATCGTCTCATCCAGATACCGCAGTAAAATAACTGACGAGCTAACCCTCAGCTTGAGGTTGTGTAACTGCATTCCTGGGGCGGTCAACGAGTTTGCGTGAGATTGTGTAAATATTGTCTTACCCTTTGATTTCATCTGTAACAACTTCAAAAATGGGTTAGCTGAAATATAATACTAAATCAGTAGCAGTAAATATTAAATGTAAGCCGGCTGCGGTGGCCGTGCGGTTCTAGGCATTTCAGTCCGGAACCGCGCTGCTGCTACGGTCGCAGGTTCGAATCCTGCCTCGGGCATGGGTGTGGGCGATGTCCTTCGGTTAGTTAGGTTTAAGTAGTTCTAAGTTCGAATGGACTGATGCCCTCAGATGTTGGGTCCCATAGTGCTCAGAGCCATCTGAACCATATTAAATGTAAAAAGAAACTTTTTATACTTACTTTGATAAAAACACAAAGCAAAGAACTGATTACAAAGAAAAAGAAAAGAAAAACAAGTTTTTGGGAATTCGCCGTAGCGTTTAAATATTCAAAATATTTCTTTTCGTTAATATTTGAATATTTCTCGCTCTTTGGTTTTTTTCTCATTGATTCTCCTTTGGTCGATTCAAAATATGACTCATGAAAACTCACCGAGTTAAGGCTTGTATCGAGGATCGAAATTTAATATCTTCGATTAACAGACTGCCTGTTGGATTCTGCCTCGGGTTCTTCGTCCGACGTTCGTCTGATGATTTTACTGACATTTCACCAGCAGGATTGGATGGCATTGTCAAAGCTTCACCCTCCATTGTTGGTGGAGCACTCTCTCAATTTCTTTCTTCTTTTTTTGTAGCACTTTTCATTCCTTCCCGTAAGGGGAAGACGGGCCTTACTAGAGCTTGCTTTGCTCTTTATCCGCCGAGGGTGTACATGAGACTTCATTTAGTTATTTTTATTTTAGTTGTTTGTTTGCACTTGTGCTAAGGGGAAGGAGGTATACTTATATCTTCCAATTGGGAATTTATTTATATGCACAAGGTTCGTAGTGTAAGTAGGCTGTTTAGATTTTTATATTGGTAATGCCACGTAGCGCTCTGTATGAAAATCACTGGCTGTGCTGTGTGCAGTATGTGGCTAGTTTGCATTGTTGTCTGCCATTGTAGTGTTGGGCAGCGGCAGCTGGATGTGAACAGCGCGTAGCGTTGCGCAGTTGGAGGTGAGCCGCCAGCAGTGGTGGATGTGGGGAGAGAGATGGCGGAGTTTTGTAATTTGTCATGAACTGCTATATATATATATATATTATGAATATTAAGGTAAATACATTGTTTGTTCTCTATTAATATCTTTCATTTGCTAACTATCCCTATCAGTAGTTAGAGCCTTCCGTAGTTGAATCTTTTATTTAGCTGGCAGTAGTGGTGCTCGCTGTATTGAAGTAGTTCGAGTAATGAAGATTTATGTGAGGTAAGTGATTTCTGAAAGGTGTAATTTAATGTTACTCAGGGCCATTCTTTTTCAGGGATCTTTGATAGTCAGATTGCGTTGCGCTAAAAATATTGTGTGTCACTTTAGTGAATGTTTGAGTACGTTCAGTTTTGCTCAGCTGTTTGAAAAGCAAATAGTGTAAGAGGTTTATCAGCACAGTCGTGTATAATTGTTCTAAGGGGACGTTTCATATTTCGACCCTTAGCCTAGGATACCTCACTGGAATCTTCTGATTTTTTCTTGTAGTTTGTGTATTTAGTGTAGCTTTTGTTTATTGCTAGCGCGTAATTGTAGAGAGAATCTCCTTTGTAGTTGCAGTGTCTTTCATTGTTGTACTGCAAAACAGTTGTGGCATGCATGTAGATTTGCAACAAGTATTTCGCAGCTGCGCTTGTAATTAACTACGTATTATTTTCAGTGCTATGTTAATGTGTTCTCTTATTTTTGCTATTCAAATTGTGCTTTTCTGTGTTATAGTGTGAAATATTGTGACAATAATGGCGTGTGAAAAACGTAACACTCGGCTCCAAAATAAACTGAGAAATAATAGTGACGACGAGCGTAGCTTATCAGCACCACTGGGTAGTGAATTAACAGACATTCGAAGTAGTAATTTGGTAACTGTGCATAGGGATATGGAGCGGGCGGCAAATAATGGTGTAGACAGTCAAACAGGTAGTGAACAGGGAAGCATTATCGATCGATCGGTCGGCAACAGCTCGCCTCAGGAATCCGAAATGACAGAACACAATATTGCAAATACTGTAGACTTAGGTTTTGGGTCCTCACCGGTTTCTCAAATGACTCCAGACACATTTTCTGCTTGTCAAAATGTGAATGCTGTCGCTGAAAACGCACTGCCAAAAAGCATAGAGAAACAGATTCCAGACACTAATACATTATTATTGCAATTAATGCAAAAAATGGAACAAAATCAGAAACAAACACAGCAACAGTTAGACACAATGGGACAAAATCTTCAAAAGTTAGACACAATGGAACAACACCAGAGACAAACACAGCAACAGTTAGACGCAATGGAACAAAAGCTTCAAAAGGTAGACTCTGTGGAACATAAGGTAGAACTAACACGTGAAGATTTAACTACTGAGTTACATAACATTGAATCGAAATGTCAGAAAGTCTGTAATGACGTAAAAACACAAATTTGTGAGCATCTCCAACCTATTTTTGCGCGTCATGAAAATGCATTACAGAATCATGAAGCAGCCATAAAAGAACTGCAGACTTTTGTTCATGAAAATCATGAGACCTTGCAAGCTAAAATTGTCTCAGTTGCATCTACCGATTTGGTTACGCAACTTGCAAAAACTCAGGAAAATTTAAAGGACACAGCAGATTCGATTTCAACACAAATGGACACTCTGAAACTTGGTTCAGAAAAACACACTGAGGAAATGTGTTCACTATCGGAGAAAGTAGCCGAACTTTCGAATCAGGTCACTAACTTATCTACAAAGGTAGATGATGATCTGAATGACATAAGACCTGTAGCCATTACTGACACGGAAGAGTGCGAACAAATTAGGAAATTCAAACTAAATCAGAATCAAATTAATACGCAACACCAAAGAGAAATCCGGGAAGTACAAGATCAGCTGACACAGGTAATACAAGAATTACGTATTTCAGAGGCCACTCGTGCTCCAATATGGGAAGAGTGACATAGAAATACGGAACAGCCACAAAATAATAACACAGGGCATTTCGGGAGTTATGAAAGAAATTGGCAATCTGCACCGAATTTTGAGATGGAAACGCCTACACGACGTAACAATGACCGACATGCGACTCGCCGACATGATGATTTTGACTATAAGCTGTTCATTACTACACATAAATTAAAAACGTTTCAGAATTCTGCCAACGACATTCATCCACAAGCGTGGCTCCATCAATTCTCTCATTGTTTCCCTCCCAACTGGTCATTGGAGCACAGGTTAGAATTTATGTGTGGCTACTTGGAGAATGAACCAGCTGTAAGAATGTGATCGGTCATTCACGATTGTCACAGTGAAGGAGAATTTTACCATGCGTTCCTCTCAGCATATTGGTCACAAGCTACACAAGACTGAGTAAAACATAGCATCATGATGATGAAACACTTTGAACAATCTGAATTTTCCAGTCTTGTCAAATATTTTGAAGACATGTTGCACAAGAATCAGTACCTGTCAAACCCATACAGCCCCTCAGAACTCATCCGCATTTGCTTAATCAAATTACCTGAACATTTATGGCATATTATTTTGGCAGGACGTTGCAAAGACGGCATTGAAGCATTTCAGGGACTCTTACAAGAATTAGAAATTGACACAGACAGTCGCAGGATGCGAAAACAGGAAAACAATCACTACAGGTCACATCCGTCACAATTCCGTGATGACAGAAACAATAACTGGACACTACAAGCCTATTCTCACAACGTAAATTGTGACCAAAACAGACACCACCCGTATGACTACCACTGGCAGAGTAATAGTTACAGAGAAAGATCACCTTTCCGTAGTAATGAATATGACAGAGATAACCATAGAAAGAGACAATATGGCAACCAGAACTATTATTATCACGGGAGACAGAATAACTTCAGACGCAACGGTCCAGCACGCAGTTACGATTCAGGGAGAAATTCTCCACCACGTGACCGACAAGAAAGAAACTATGGAATCTACCGACATGACGACAGACGATATGATCGTAACGACAGACCTGAAGTCCATCAGAACTGGCGAGCTTTAAACAGAGCTGGGCCCTCTCGGCAAGGCGAATTTGTAGAAGTTAGGCCTCCTAATCCCAGTAACGACGCGCGCCAACGAAGAAACAGACAATAACTCGCACCGCAGGCAGCCACCTGCGCCCGCTGGCTCAGAGAAAAATAACATAGACGCTAACCTTGAGAAAAATTCCAGTATTCTTTACCGACGTATACCACATGATAATTGCATTAAAGTTGAAACTCTGCATACTAGGAAGAGCAAAGGGCTACACCACATTTCACATGTAAAACCGCTTATTGAAAGATAATCTGCTTTTTAACTTTGTCTTTGTTATAAAATTTTTCACTTCTCGTTACTAGTACTCTTTTTCAATCTTAGAATCTGTTAACATGCAACTATGTTTTAAAGTTAACTATCCACTCAAGAAATAAGAGAACTTATTTAAACAGAAATTACGAATGCATTGTTATTGCGAACAGACGACACAGTGTTATTGTGAGTGTACATTCTTGCTCGTTAGTTGCACGATTACGTAACGACTATAAGGCTTACATACTTAGAACATTTACCAGTACTGCTAATGAGATTCTAATGCAACATTTTGGTTTACTTGAAAATACATTCTGGATTTAAAGTACTTTCTGTGAGATACCAGATGACACAGTGGTTAGTTTATGTGACAGCTACACGATTATATCACGACGTTACTAATGAGTGACAATTTACAATGTTGCTTTTGTGGTGTATCTGTTTTATATCTGCACAGCTTTTCTGTATTATTCTGGAAAGTAAAACATGTTTTAGTAGTAACGTTTGTGGTACAGCTACAATGAGACAGCCTCTTTCATAGCACAACAATACGTTACAGCACAGTAATTTCTTCATCACAACAATAAGCGTAATAACTAAGATATCTATACGCAAAGCATTTCACTTTTGTTTATCATGAGGTGAGTACATTGACTTCTGCAGAACTTAGCTTTCGGAGGACAATAACTACGACACTTCCACAGAGATTATCTTACAGCAAGACACATATTTAGCGCTACAGGACACGTATTTGAGTGATTAATTTTGTACTTAAATCATTTATTTTTAAAGATATTTGAGGTACAATGATACAAATGTTTTCCGTAATACATTTCATTCCATTCTTGTATTCTGTAACACCTGAGGGTATAATTACATTAATCCTCAGGGGGGTTCACGCTTACTTTGTGTACCATGTGTTTGGCAAGCACAAGGAGCCCTAGCTAATATGGTATTTGCTTATACAACTTTACACATCGGTACCATATTTCTCTAACACATAAATTACACAGCTATCTGATCATTTAACTGAGAGAGACAAACTTTTTTACTACGGCAGTGACAGATGTTTACGTAATTACACCGTTGGATAACTTCACACTTAAGAAATTGTATTTTGTCTGTACTTTGTGAACTGTTCATATTTTTTCAGAACCATTGTGAAACTATGAGAGCTTTGAATGATGTATTTGGTATGAGATCATGATATTTAAGGTACGTTTGAGGAAGATGACACTTTTGACATGAGTAGAGAAGTTTTTTAGGTTTAGACATTATTGCAGAAAGCTACGACGTTTTTGAGATTTGACTGAGGTTTTATGATGTTATTTTTACGACGACGATGTGTATTATGCTGTTGAGGTATGTTTATGATCAATAAGCTAATGCTATATGAGTTATTTGATTATGCTACGTATGTTATGATGAAATATTGAAGAAGTGTTGACGAATAAGGTAAGGAATAATGAGTAATGTTTAGGGACTCTTGACTTGTGAAAAAGGATGTTGGAAACCAAGAATCGTAATTTAAGAGTTATGAAATGTGTGTAAATTCGTGAATGTATCACAATGCCGGCGAAAATTTTTTGGACACTGTTATATTCATAAGATTTTGTTTCTACACATTTGCAACGCAAATTCTTGACCTGTGAAATATTTTTATATGAGACTGTCACTGTAGCGGAAACTGGTGTCGTAAATATTTCGGTAAGAAAGCCAAGTGACCTTGACGTAATGCGTCTTGAGCGGACAGCTGTGTGTCGCTGGAAAAAAGCCATTAGTGCCTCTCAGAGGCACAGGTAGAAAAAAGAGAGGGGAGGCCATTGTCCTCGCTATTGACATTTCCTTGTTGAAAGCATACTGTGGAGCTTGTAATTTATGATATTTACTAAAATGCCTAATGAAATGATTAGAAACATTTTACATCTATTGTCTTTGTAGTTGAGAGATTGCTCATTTTGTTTAATATCTGGTTTCCAGCTGTGTTACAGCATTAGTTTTATAAAATAAACTTAGATGCATCTGCTAATGTGAACACTTTCTGTCAACAGATCTATTAAATAATTATATTATGACCCACATTCTTCGATAAAGGAACTCTTGGAATGGAAAGAAAAATAAGAAGGGACTAATAACAGTAACTGCATACATAATTTTCTTTTCAACTAATTGGAAATATTTTTCGTAGAATAAGTTGTGGCGCACCACTTTAATTACATAGACATTAAGATGTGAATATACATTATCCTTATCTGCGTTGTTGTTTTTACTGTAATATTTTTTCTGCTTGAGCTATGTCATGTTTAGATATAAGTTGCTGCTGCTGTTTGCCAGGCATAGTGTTACTGAATTTGACGTTGTATTATGCTGTTAAGCCAGTTTTACTACTAATTTATTTTTCTTGTTTCCTGCACAGTGCCTTATATTAGTTGTAGTACTGAAATTGCTTTCCTATTTAAAATTTCTGTCCTTGATCTTTGTGTTAATTGTTTTATGCTGCTGCATTGCCTCATCCCTTAGTTTAGCATCTGAGCTCAGTAGATTTAAGTTAGCTTAAGAGGGGTAGACTATATAAGAAACTGACTATGGAGAATAGGTAAAGAATGCATTGAGAAGCTATATGAAAATGGTTTGGGCAAAAAAAAAGGATACTGTACAGTGGAGAAAAACTATTTTTGACAGAGGATGTGAACAGAATACAGAAAGCAGGCTTAGATAGGACTTTTGGGAATAATGATGAACGAAGGGAGATCTCCATGCAAAATACTGCAGTAAAACAAACCCTGTCCTTTCCTTTTGTGTTATCCCACTATGTGTTTGTGTACCCTTGTGTATTTGTTTTCTTCCTGTCTCTGTGTAGTTTCATAGAATTTTTTCTTCTTTTAATATTAAGCTACATTCACTATGATGAGCAATACTGTTATCCTCAAATATAATTGGCATTAACAATATGTTATTTACCTTGTAAATATGCTTAGACATTATTTATTCTGTTTTGTTTTAATGCTCATGTGTGAAGTTGATGTTTCAATAATTATTCTGATCTTTATGTATGTACTCATGTCATAATTCCTGTAACACTGATGTATATGTTTATTTCTATTCTGTTGTAAAGCCTGTACTACAAATGTTATCTGTACTGTTACGTTTTTAATGATGTATTTTGTACCTTTGTAATTGTATTCTCATGTTATAACATTGTAATTGACACCAGTTCATCAAATTAAGTAACTTGTAAGCATTCATTTCACTGCACACATTTCTGTTGGTCATAGTAATGCACAATATGTGAGAAGTTGGGACTGTCAGTGTTTGCACGTGTGTTACTAATTCAGCAAGGGACTGGATAACAGCATTGCTGGTTCTAAGGACAACTCCAAAAAGTTTGTGACTGCACAAGTGGTGGTTATGAACTTGCTATATTAACTGCAAGACTCTTCAATGGTGATTGTGCACCTGCACAGTCACAACAGATGGCTGCTGGCCATCTCTACAAGGACTACAGTGGGTCTGCATCTCTGATGACCCACCAATACCATTATTTCTACAAGGACTACAGTGGGTCTGCGTCTCTGATGACCCACCAATACCATTATTTCTACAAGGACTGCAGTGGGTCTGCACCTCTGGTGGCCCACCAATACCATACTCTCTACCAGGACTACAGTGGGTCTGCTCTGTGATGACCCACCTACCAATATTCATCAGAACTTCGAATGATTCTGCTGTGGGTTTGCTCCATTGTGGCCCATTACCTGTCAGCATGTCAAGAGTCGGCACTGTCTTTCCGTTGGAAGGACACAACTACTTCTTCAAGACTGCATGGAAATCCACTACTTCTGTGTGCAATTTTTTTTACTAATGAGACTTTGTGAAAAAAAACTGTAATTACTATTATGATGAATGATCAGGACTGTCTTTATGGACTGTGAGAAAATTTTAGCTTTTGACCAACATTGTATCAATAAGTGTGTGCATTGGATGTCTTTGTTAGTGTAATTATGAAAAATTTTATCAAATCATTATTGGCCACTGGCCAAAAAAATTTGTAAAATTTTTTGTGGCGAGCATGGGGGCTATGTAACTAGGCTGTTTAGATTTTTATATTGGTAATGCCACGTAGCGCTCTGTATGAAAATCACTGGCTGTGCTGTGTGCAGTATGTGGCTAGTTTGCATTGTTGTCTGCCATTGTAGTGTTGGGCAGCGGCAGCTGGATGTGAACAGCGCATAGCGTTGCGCAGTTGGAGGTGAGCCGCCAGCAGTGGTGGATGTGGGGAGAAAGATGGCGGAGTTTTGTAATTTGTCATGAACTGCTATATATATTATGACTATTAAGGTAAATACATTGTTTGTTCTCTATTAATATCTTTCATTTGCTAACTATCCCTATCAGTAGTTAGTGCCTTCCGTAGTTTGAATCTTTTATTTAGCTGGCAGTAGTGGTGCTCGCTGTATTGCAGTAGTTCGAGTAATGAAGATTTTTGTGAGGTAAGTGATTTATGAAAGGTGTAGTTTAATGTTACTCAGGGCCATTCTTTTGCAGAGATCTTTGATAGGCAGATTGCGTTGCGCTAAAAATATTGTGTGTCACTTTAGTGAATGTTTGAGTACGTTCAGTTTTGCTCAGCTGTTTGAAAAACAAATAGTGTAAGAGGTTTATCTGCACAGTCGTGTATAATTGTTCTAAGATGACGTTTCAGTAGGACAGCTCCGGTGTTCACCTTACGGCCTGAGGAAAACCTGCATAAACCCGGCCAGAGCTGCTGGTGTTGCCATCTCTGGTTTTTGTTTCTTCTCAATTCTTGCGCACCTCTAGCAGTCAGTAGCGGTTGTTGCAGCGATAGTTGGAGTAGCATCCTTGTCTTCGCCTTCGCTTCTCCTCTTTTTCCTGGAGGCGAGCTTCTTCCCTTTCTCTCTCCCTTTGCCTTCGGTACTCCAGCCAGTTACGCTGATCCCTGTTTCTCTCGTCATGATTTGGACACACATCTTCCATGATCTCGAGATCAACTACATATCTGCTTTCTGTCGAGACTTCTTCCGTCATCACGTCTTTGTCGATCAGCGTGGCGCGGTTTGTCTGCACGGCTTGATCGCTTGCACCAAACGGTTGTGATTCCGTTTGTACCGCCGCCGCTGCCGTTGGCGGCATGCGCTCGAATGCCTCCTGTTGCATGAGGCAGGCAGTTTTCATCTCTGCATACAGCGCCATCTTCAAGGGCGTTTCCGCTTCGTTCAGCGCTGCTTCGACGGTTGCGTGCGGCTCTTCTTCGCTTCTGTCCTCTCGTGCGCCGCCTTCTGCCACTGCGGCGTCTTTGTCTTCTCTGCGGTCTGCCGCTGACTGTCGTTGCCTGTTTACGGTCGGCAGGCCCGCCCCTTTTGCCACTGGCGGTGGGGGCGGCTGATCGCTCAGGGGAACAGCTTGTTGCCATCTCGTTGTTGCTCTGCTCTGGGGACGCGGCCGCAGACTATCTGTACCTGGCGCACCAACGTCTGAAGGCTTCTCCGCGGTCATTTCCGGTGCGGTTCTCTCGCTACCTGCGACGTTCATTCGCTGCAGCACGGGAAGCCAGGGTCCGTTTACCCTGAGGCTTCTCTCTTTCTTATTGAAGCTGTTCTCGTGTTTGTGTATTTGTACGGCTTCTCTGAACAAGAGGGTGATAGTCCTTCTCCACAGCCAGAACTTCCGTGTCGGTGAATTTTTCTACACGGTTTGTCTCACATAGCGCGTGCTCCGCCACAGCTGATTTCTCCACGTACCTCAACCTGCAGCGTCGCTTATGTTCTGTGATCCTGGTGTTCATTGATCGTCCAGTCATTCCAACATTAACTTTCACGCATGTGCATTTTATGCGGTATATTCCTGACATTGCAAATGGATGCCGATCTGAGATATTCTTTGAGCTTCTTTGTCGATTTGTAAATAGAACTTACGCCATGTATGCGCAATAAACGGCCGATTCTGTCCGTTACCCTGGGAATGTATGGTAGGAAGACCGTACCCGACATTTCTTTATCAGATGTGTCACTCTGTCATCCTTCTAATATATCCTGTGGAGTACCCATTCCTCCTCAGAAAACTTTCCAGTTCCTGCACTTCGCGTCCGATATGCTGCGGCTCACTTATTCGTCGTGCTCGAGTTACGAGCGTATTAATCATGCCTCTTTCCTGGCTCGGGTGGTGATTTGTCAGTTTGTACAGGTATCGGTCCGTATGTGCCAGTTTTCGATAAACGCTGTGTTCCAAGTTTTCACCATCCTCTGTGACCAGGGCATCTATAAATGGTAGTTGTTTATCCTTTCCTACTTTGAAACACGTACGTATTCAGTGAATTCATTGACAGCGATGGCGAGGCATGACAGAATCTCTGACCAGAGAGTTATTTATCGTGGCTAGTCTGCGCTTGACCGCGCGAGAGTTTAGTTGCGTGTAGCGAGCCGGCAGGAACAGTAGCTGTGTGTGTGGAGTCGGCAGAGAGAATGGTTCAGTTGCTAGTTGCACTCAGTTCGAGAGTACAGTAGTAGCGCGGGAGACGATAGTAGTAGCGTGTTGCGAGTCGGCAAGAGCAGTTGCGAGTTGCACTCTGTCGGCAGTAGTTGTAGCGAGTGGACGGTTGTACTGAGCGGGCGTCGACATGGGTCGGCGGCGTGCTCTCCCTCCATCTCTGGTCACGATTCAGGACGAGGTATATTGTTATCGAAGGTAATGAAGCAGCATTGCGCTCAGCTAATAAAATTTGTTAATTGTAATTAATTTGTTCAAGAATTGCCCCAATAATAATTTTATACAAAGTAAATCTTTTAAAGAAAAGTAATTATTTCAATTTAAAGAATTTTTGCACTCTTTTGAAGAAAAAGATTCATTTCAATTCAAAGAATATTTCCTATGCATTTCCTCCAAGAATCAGAATTAAATATACGCCAGCATTGCACGAAGCTGTGCCAAAAATAAGAGCAGATCGAGTTTTACTCAAGTAAGAATTTATCAGGTTTAATTATTTCACAGGGCCGTAGGTCAGCGCTGCTGTACCTATAAAATTTGTCAGGTTAAATTATTTGTGTTGAGATGTTACAGTCAGTTCTTGGTTCGTTATCTAATTAACATTAGTGTGGGTTTGTCACCAATCTTTATTTCTTAACGTTAATTTTGTGGGGAGTTTTTATTTGGGCCATTATTATTCTTTAATTTTGCAAGGAGGTTACGCTTGGCTCATTTTTATTATTCAGTTTTGTGCGAAGACAACATCTGGCACATTGCTTTATCATCATTGACTTTCAAATTCTCACAGGGAGGTTACAACTTCCATAGTAAATTTTATGTTGGCATGGACGCTCTTAGCAAGTCACCGAGCTGTTCCTCACCACGGTTCCACACAACGAAGGTATGATCGACATATCTCCACCACACCTTAGGTTTACAAGGTTGTAAGTCCCGTGTCTGTGCTTCGAAGGGTCCCATGAAGAAATTGGTCACCCAATGGACTAGCCGTTGGTAGACGTTGCCATTCCACGTGAAATAGCTCGTGCTGAGACGTGCATGAAAGAGCTTGGTGATGTCTTGTGCGGAAATGGAACCGATGTGCTCCAGAGAGTCACTGACTCGCACTACCATAAACAAAGAAACATCAAAACTCTGACCAGGACGTCATTTGGTGCAAGTTTTAGTTTCTTCAGCTTCTCAGTGAAATGTCCTGAGTCCTCTATGTATATGTTTCCCCATGTGCGTGTGGAGCAGAGAGTCCAAATCCCCTCCCAGTAGGGATGTAATACAAAATTGTTAAGGCTTTCGTGGCCACTTGTTGACGAATTGCCTGTTGACTTCTGTCTCGGGGTCTTCGATTTAGATATTCTACAACATTCAGGTGTATTCGATTTTGGAAATTGAAGAAATTTCGCTAAATTTTTGACTTATACATTTTTCACAACAAGAATCTAAATTTTTTTGAATATTTTAGAATTACCTGGGAGAATCAGTTATGATACTTAAAAAATATCGAAAACAATTTCAAAAATTGTGAGAGATTTAAACTATAATTTTTAAATTTTAACTATATAACTCTATAATACTATTAGTACCTGTTTTGCCGGCCGGTGTGGCCAAGCGGTTCTAGGCGCTTCAGTCTGGAACCGCGTGATCGCAACGGTCGCAGGTTCGAATCCTGCCTCGAGCATGGATGTGTGTGATGTCCTTAGGTTAGTTAGGTTTAAGTAGTTCTAAAATCTAGGGGACTGATGACCACAGATGTTAAGCCCCATAGTGCTCAGAGCCATTTGCAAAGAAGTAGGATGCTGAACTTCTGACAAGGGTACCTCCCCATCGCACCCCCCTCAGATTTAGATATAAGTTGGCACACTGGATACGCCTTGAATACCTGAAGACATATCAATCGAGAAAACAGGAAGAAGTTGTGTGCAACTACGAAAAAATAAGCAAAATATACAAACTGAGTAGTCCATGCGCAAGATAGGCAATATCAAGGCTCATCTGAGCTCAGAAGCGCCGTGGTCCCGTGGTTAGCGTGAGCTGCTGCGGAATGAGAGGTCCTTGGTTCAAGTCTTCCCTCCAGTGAAAAGTTTAATTTCTTTATTTTCGCAAAGTTATGATCTGTTAATCTGTCCGTTCGTTCATTGACGTCTCTGTTCACTGTAATAAGTTTAGTGTCTGTGTTTTGCGACCGCACCGGTAAACCGTGCGATTAGTAGACGAAAGGACGTGCCTCTCCAATAGGAACCGAAAACATTTGATCGCAAGGTCATAGGTCAACCGATTCCTCCACAGTAAAACGCGTCTGATATATTCTATACGATGCTGGTGACTGTATGTGCGTCACATGACAGGAATATGTTGTCGACCCACCTAACTTTTACACTTGGCAAATGGGTAAAAAGATTCTTCTACCTTACCCGATTTCGGTTTTCTGGTGGATGTGATAATCACGCCCAAAAAAGTGATGAAAACATAAGAGTTTGTCACATAAACTGAAAATTAAACTTTTCACTCGAGGGAAGTCTTGAACCAAGGGCTTCTTGTTCTGCAGCTGCTCACGCTAACCACGGGACCACGGCGTTTCTGAGCTCAGATGAGCCTTGATATTGCCTATCTTGCGCGTGGACTACTCAGTTCGTATATTTTGCTTATTTTTTCGTAGTTGCACACAACTTCTTCCTGTTTTCTCGATTGATCTGTGTTCAGTTTTTCAAGGTGTATCCAGTGTCAGTGTGCCAACATATATCTAAATCTGAGGGGGGTGCGATGGGGAGGTTCCCTTGTGAGAAGTGACGATACGCCTCTTATGCGACTTTCTGTGGCCACAGATAAAGCGATAATGAATGCTGCAATAGGAAGTTTACTTGAGGAGGCCTGGACATCCATAGACATGCTAACTCACAAGTTTTAATAATTTTAATTACCAATGATTACTTTAAAAAATGGTTCGAATGGCTCTGAGCACTATGGGACTTAACAGCTGTGGTCATCAGTCCCCTAGAACCTAACTAACCTAAGGACATCACACACATCCACGCCCGAGGCAGGATTCGAACCTGCGACCGTAGCATTCGCGCGGTTCCAGACTGCGCACCTAGAACCGCGAGACCACCGCGGCCGGCAATGGTTACTTTAATTATTGATAATAATGTCAGTTTAGACTTCGGAATGTTCACAATAATTGTCACACTTGTTGATTTTTTTTTTTTTTTTGGGGGGGGGCACCTGTCGTAGTAGGCTGTTAAGAAAAAGTAGCAGCGTGTGTGTGTGTGTGTGTGTGTATGAAATCGTATGGGACTTAACTGCTAAGGTCATCAGTCCCTAAGCTTACACACTACTTAACCTAAATTATCCTAAGGACAAAAACACACACCCATGCCCGACGGAGGACTCGAACCTCCGCCGGGACCTGCCGCACAGTCCATGACTGCAGCGCCTAAGACCGCTCGGTTAATCGCGCGCGGCTAGCAGTGTGTCCTTGATGAGCTTGTTTGTTTCTTTGCTTCAGATGAGTAAGTCTTCAATTAGTCGCCACAAATCGTCACCTTTGTTGTTGCCTGGACGTCGGTTCCTGGATGAACTGGATACAGATTTTGAGACATTGTTCACAACTGTGGAATTTGATGCTGATGAAATGAATCTTATTGCTTTCAACAACGTTGAGTTAATTCGCCATAACTTTTTATTCCTTCTGGTCTGCTGTTGTGGTGTTGACACCTAAGGTGCACTAGGCGCCTTCAACACACTGGCGGTTGATGCACTGTACGCCGACGGATTCCCTTAAACCCGAAACAAAACATACTTTGAATTTTGACTACCACCAGCTAGTAGTCACCTGTTTTAAACGAGTAAACAGGTGATCTCTTGCTTGGGTTGCAGCTAAACATTACACAAGTTGTCTGACTGCATCTCAACAATCTAGTTGACAATGTGACACTCAGTTTCAGCTGGTAATGCAAATGGCCCGCCAGATTTTTGCATTTGTCGAAGTTCAGTGTCTTCATTTATGAAACGTCCCCTTAAAACAAATTTATACACGACTGTGCTGATAAACCTCTAACACTATTTGCTTTTCAAACAGCTGAGCAAAACTGAACGTACTCAAACATTCACTAAAGTGACACACAATATTTTTAGCGCAACGCAATCTGACTATCAAAGATCCCTGCAAAAGAATGGCCCTGAGTAACATTAAACTATACCTTTCACAAATAACTTACCTCACAAAAATCTTCGTTACTCGAACTACTGCAATACAGCGAGCGCCATTATTGCCAGCTAAATAAAAGATTCAAACTACAGAAGGCACTAACTACTGATAGGCATAGTTAGCAAATGAAAGATATTAATAGAGAACAAAAACTGTATTTATCTTAATAATCATAATATATATAGCAGTTCAATTTCAAAACTTCCGCCATCTCTCTCCCCACATCCACCACTGCTGGCGGCTCACCTCCTACTGTGCAACGCTACGTGCTGTTCACATCCAGCTGCCGCTGCCTAACACTACAATGGCAGACAACAATGCAAACTAGCCACAGGCTGCACACAGCACAGCCAGTGATTTTCATACAGAGCGCTACGTAACGTTGCCAATAAGAAAATATAAACAGTCTACTTACATAGCCCCCATGCTCCCCACAAAAAATTTTACAAATTTTTTTTCGCCAGTGGCCAATATTGATTTGATAAAATTTTTTATAAATACACTAACAAAGATATCCATTGCACACACTTATTGATACAATGTTGGTCAAAAGCTAAAATTTTCTCACAGTCCATAAAGACAGTCCTGATCATTCATCATAATAGTAAACCTGCAGTTTGTTTTCTCAAAGTCTGAGCAGTAAAAGACAATGCACACGGAAGTAGTGGATATCCATGCAGTCATGAAGAAGTAGTGTTGTCCTTCCAACGGAAAGACTGTGCTGACTCTTGACGTGCAGACAGGTAATGGGCCACAACAGAGCAAACCCACAGCAGAGTCATTCGACGTTTTGAAGAAGATTGGTAGGTAGGTCATCACAGAGCAGACCCACTGTAGTCCTGGTACAGATTGTGGTATTGGTGGGCCACCAGAGGTGCAGACCCACTGCAGTCCTTGTAGAAATAATGGTATTGGTGAGTCAGCAAAGGTGTAGACCCACTGTAGTCCTTGTAGAAATAATGGTATTGGTGAGTCATCAAAGATGCAGACCCACTGCAGTCCTTGTAGAGATGGCCAGCAGCCATCTGTTGTGACTGTGTGGGTGCACAATCACCATTGAAGAGTCATGCAGTTAATATAGCAAGTCCATAACCACCACTTGTGCACTCACAAAGTTTGTGAAATTGTCCTTAGAACCAGCAATGCTGTTATCCAGTCCCTTGCTGAACTATTAACACACGTGCAAACACTATCAGTCCCTACTTCTCACATATTGTCCATATACTATGACCAACAGAAATGTGTGCAGTGAAATGGAACTTACAAGTTACTTAATTTGATGAACTGCTGTCAATTACAATTTTATGACATAAGAATACAATGACAAAGGCACAAAATACATAATTAAAAACATAACAATACAGATAACATTTTGTAGTACAGGCTTTACAACAGAATAGAAATAAACATATACATCAGTGTTACAGGAATTATGACATGAGTACAAAAATAAAAGATCAGAATCACTTTCGAAACATCAACTTCACACATGAGCATTAAAACAGAACAGAATAAATAATGTCTAAGCGTCTTTACAAGGTAAATAACATATTATTAATGCCAATTATATTTGAGGATAACAGTATTCCTCATCATAGTGAATATAGCTTAGTATTAGAAGAAGAAAAAATTCTATGAAACTACACAGAGACAGGAAGAAAACAAATACACAAGGGTACACAAACACATAGTGGGATAACACAAAAGGAAAGGACAGGGTTCGTTTTCAGTGTAACATGTGGTACTGCAGTCCACCCCAAAACTTCATTCCATACATCTTTCCTCTTATTTCATCCTTTGTTTCCACCAAAAAATCCTATCCAAGCATGCTTTCTGTATTTATTTCATATACTTCTTACCTCATCATTTATTTCCAAGAAAATCCTACCTAAACCTGTTGGTCCTAAACCCTACTTTTGTTTGTTCATATCCCCTTTCAAAATTCTTTTTTTTTTTTTTTTGGCCACACCATTTTCTTATTTTCTTATAGCTTCTCAATGCATTTCTTCCAATTCATCATAGTTAGTTTCTTATATAGTCTACCCCTCTTAAGCTAACTTAAATCTACTGAGCTCAGATGCTAAACTAAATGATGAGGCAATGCAGCAGTACATAACAAATTAACATAAACAGCAATGACAAAACAATGCCAATTTGCAAAGCAAGCAGCAGAAAATCTAAATTATCAGATAAAATGCAAAATTACACCTAATATGAGCCAATGTGCAGCAACAATAAAAATAAATCAGTAGTATAACTAGCTTAACAGAGTAATACAAAGTGAAATTTAGTAGCACTATGCCTGGCAAACAACAGTAACTTATACCTAAACATGACATAGCTCAAGCAGAAAAAAATATTACAGTAAAATGGCCATGTCTAATACCTATGTCACATCTTAACACTAGAGTGATGCATCACGAGAACTTACACTAGCAGATAAGTTACCAAATCGTAAAGAAATTATTTATGCAATTCCTGTGAAGGGAAATGTCTATTTATGTGCCCTTGTTTTCTTGGAAGTAGATCATAAGTTTCTTATTGACTGGATCTGTAGGCATAAATTAACTATATTAGTACATATATTAAATTTTATTTTAACCAATGCTGCAGTGCAGCTAGAAACTTGATATTAAACAAAATGTGTAAATAAATACATAAAGCAAGCCATATGGCATTTTTCTCAATTAGCAAGACAATAGCCGTGAAATGTTTCTCATCGTTTCATTAGGCATTTCAGTAAATATCATAAATTACGAGCTCCACAGTATGCTTTCAACAAGGACATGTCAATAGCGAGGACAATGGCCTCCCCTTTCTTTTTTTCTACCTGTGCTTCTGACAAGGCACTCACACTAATGGCTTGTTCTCCAGGCGTCTGACACACCTGGGTGCCCACGACGCATTATGTGCAGGTGGTCACTTAACTTTCTTACGGAAATATTTACGACAGCAGTTTCCGCTACAGTGACAGTCTCATATAAAAATTTCACAGGTCTAGCATTTGCGTTGCAAATGTGTAGAAACTAAATCCTATAAATATAACAGTGTCCAAAAATTTTCGACGGCATTGTGATACATTCACGCATTTACATACATTTTATAACTCATAAAGTACGATTCTTGGTTTCCAACAACCTTTTTCATAAACTAGAGTCCCTAAACACTACTCATTATTCCTTACCTTATTCGTCGACACTTCTTCAATATTTCATCATAACAGCTACGTGGCTTAATCAAATAACTCATATAGCATCAGCCTATTAATCATAAACATACCTCAGCAGCATAATACACATCGTCGTTGTAATAATAACATCATAACACCTCAGTCAAATCTCAAAATCGTCGTAGCTTCCTCCAAAAATTTCAAAACCTAAAAAAATTCTCTGCTCAAGTCAAAAGTGTCATCTGCTTCAAATGTACTTTAAAATCATGCTCCCTTACCAAATACATCATTCAAAGCTCTCATAATATCACAATGGGTCTGAAAAATTATGAACAGTTCACAAAGTACAGACAAAATACAATTTCGTAAGTGTGAAGTTACCCAACTGTGTAATTGCGTAAACATGTGTCACTGATGTATTAAAAAAATGTTTATCTCTCAGTTAAATGATCAGATAGCTGTGTAATTTGTGTGTTAGAGAAATATGGTACCGATGTGTAAAGTTGTATAAGCAAATACCATATTAGCTAGGGCTCCTTGTGCTTGCCAAACACATGGTACACAAAGTAAGCGTGGACCCCCCTGAGGTTTAATGTAATTATACCCTCAGGTGTTACAGATTACAGCAATGGAATGAAATGTATCACGGAAAAAATTCTTTGTAATTCAAAAATCATTAAAAATAAATGTTTTAAGTACAAAATTAATCACTCAAATACGTGTACTGTAGCGCTAAAGTGTGCGTCTTGTTGTAAGATAATTCTATGGAAGTGTCATAGTTATCGTTCTCCGAAAGCTAAGTTCTGCAGAAGGCAATGTACTTACCTCATGATACACAAAAGTGAAATGCTTTGCGTATAGATATCTTAGTTATTACGCTTATTGCTGTGATGAGGAAAGTACTGTGCTGTAACGTATTGTTGTCCTACGGAAAAGGCTGTCTCATTGTAGCTGTACCACAAAAGTTACTATTAAACATGTTTTACTTTCCAGAAGAATTCAGAAAAACTGTGCAGATATGAAACAGAAACACCGCAAAAGCAACATTGTAAATTGTCACTCACTAGTAGCGTCGTGATAAAATCGTGTAGCTGTCACATTTACTAACCACAGTGTCATCTGCTATCTCACAAAAAGTACTTTAAATCCAAAATGTATTTCCAAGTAAACAAAAATGTTGCATTAAAATCTCATTAGCAGTACCAGTATATGTCCTAAGTTTGTAAGCCTGATAGTTGTTACGTAATCGTGCAACTAACAAGGAGGAATGTATAAATAACAACACTGTGTCGTCTGTTCGCAATAACAATGCATTCGCAATTACTTGTCTAAGTTACCTATGTTCTTGACTGGATAGTTAGTTAGCTTTAAAACATAGTTGCATGTTAACAGTTTGTAAGTGTGACAAAGAGTACTAGTAACTTGAAGTGAAAAATTTTATGGCAAAGACAAAGTTAAAAAGCAGATTATCTTTCAATAAACGGTTTTACATGTGAAATGTGGTGTAAACCTTTACTCTTCCTAGTACGCAGAGTTTCAACTTCAACTCAATTATCATGTGGTATACGTCGGATTCTGTAAGGTCCATTGTAAACTAGAAAGAATTTGTGACTCAAGTGTTTCTTCTTATGTGACAATGAATGAGCTTTAATGAGAACTTTCTGACCAATATATAATGTCTTTGCATTTGCTTTACCGTGTAGTTTTCTCCTTTTGTCTGCTGCAGATTTTATATTTTTAAGAGCCAAATCAATTATGTCTTTGTGTCGAAGTTTACGTGTATTCGGGAAAGGTACAAGCTCTCTGATTCTGTTCGGTGGTTCTTCATTCTTCAGTACAAGAGTAGGTGGTAAAGCAGTAGAGTCATGAGACATTTCATTCAGCACGTTTTGAAATAAGTGTAAATATCTGTCCCAATGCTGATGCTTTCTGTGACAATAAAGTCTGCAAAGCAGTTGGAGGTGAGCCGCCAGCAGTCGTGGATGTGGGGAGAGAGATGGCGGAGTTTTGTAATTTGTCATGAACTGCTATATATATGATGATATTAAGGTAAATACAGTGTTTATTCTCTATTAAAATCTTTCATTTGGTAACTATCCCTATCAGTAGTTAGTGCCTTCCGTAGTTTGAATCTTTTATTTAGCTGGCAGTAGTGGCGCTCGCTTTATTGCAGTAGTTCGAGTAATGAAGATTTTTGTGAGGTAAGTGATTGCTGAAAGGTATAGTTTAATGTTACTCAGGGCCATTCTTTTGCAGGGATCTTCGATAGTCAGATTGTGTTGCGCTAAAAATATTGTGTGTCACTTTAGTGAATGTTTGAGTGCGTTCAGTTTTGCTCAGCTGTTCTCCAACTGCGCAACGCTACGCGCTGTTCACATCCAGCTGCCGCTGCCTAACACTACAATGGCAGACAACAATGCAAACTAGCCACAGGCTGCACACAGCACAGCCAGTGATTTTCATACAGAGCGCTACGTAACGTTGCCAATAAGAAAATATAAACAGCCTACTTACACATTGTCCAAGAAAATCATTTTGATAGTGTTGTTGAGGACAGCGTATAGTTTTGATGCTATATATATATTTTCATACTGCATGTTTCTTGTTGCAGTCAAGGGACCTGACGTTCCGTAATTTCTGTACGCTCTTTCACTTTAATCTTTAGGATTTAATTTCACACACTTGTCATGATATCAGTAGCTTTCTTCATAGTAGTCATGTCGATCGTAATGGCAAGAATCCCAAAATAAAATAGAATACCGAGATATCAAATCAGGTTAATAAGCAATTATTCTGTAGTAAACGTGGATAACTTAGCAACAAGAAACAACAGTGTGGTTGGTAATATGGCAGTACTCTACAATTAAAATCTGTTTACACATGCTTTTGAAATACTTGCATTCTATAATACCTGCACCCGATATCTGGCAGAAAGGAGTAGGACAGATTTAAGAGTCAACAGTTTAGAGCTGAGTGACCCAAGATGGAGTCCGATTAACGTAGCACAAGGCACTGACTTTGTAAGGTCCCTGTCTTCACATGTTTCACAAAATATGCCTGATGATACCCACTGTATAAAAATGGTATTTGTCTTACTTGCTTCCTGCAGCTCTAAACCGGATTTACAGCTACGAAGGAAGAGATCACCATACTTCAGCCATGAGGGGCTTCAAGCAAACAGTAACTCTTTTTTTCGGTGCATTCCAGTGACCGCATGAGACCGCAGCTGTAGCGGATATCGGGAAGGCATTGAGATTTCATCCATGGCCAATGGATGGCTTCTTCGTAGGAAACTTATAACAAAATTCAACAGATATGTGTACTGCGAAATTGCGAGGGGTGTTCTTTAAATAAGTAGAGTTTTGAAATTAATAAAAGACATGCTAAGATATCTCAATAAATTTAGCCTGCACCGTAATCTACTCACTGACATTACAGTCTGATTCTTAATTGCTTACGTTGTGAACTGAGTGTTTAAGTTGCATCCGACTGTGAAGTACCGGCTGTTATAAGATTTCTTAGTGCTAAAGGTTTACGGAGGAAACATTATGAGTGATGGAATGGTAAGAAAGTGGGCAAGAGCATTTAAACATGGCAGCACAAATGTACATGATGAACAACGGAGTGGGCGTCCTTCGGTCGTTAATGAAAGTTTGGTGCAGGAAGTGGACAATAAGGTAAGAGAAAACAGACGCTTTACTATTTCCTCCTTGCGGGATGACTTTCCTAATGTTTCTCGTAGTGTTTAGTATCTCATTGTGACCGAGCACTTGAATTACCGAAAATGGTGCGCAAGTTGGGTACCGATAATGTTGACGGATGTGCACAAAACCAAACGTTTAGACAGCGCATTGACTTTCCTTGAGCAGTACCACAACGACGGTGATGGTTTCTTAAGCCAAATTGTTACGGGCGATGAAACATGGGTGGCCTACGTCAGACCAGAATCAAAGCAACAGTCCGTGGAAGTTGTGCGAGGGCATCGTATTGCTGCAAGACAATGCCCGTCCGCATGTGGCGAATCAGACCAAAGATGTCAGTCTATCTTTTCGATGGGAAACTGTAGATCATCCTCTGTACAGCTCCGATCTTGCGCCCAGTGACTACCATCTGTTCCTGCACTTGAAGAAACACCTCGGCGGTCAGCGTCTTGATGACGAAGTCAAAACAGTGGTGTGTGTGTATGTGTGTGTGTGTGTGTGTGTGTGTGTGTGTGTGTGTGTGTGTGTGTGTGAGATATCTTATGGTACTTAACTGCTAAGGTCATCAGTCCTTAAGCTTACACACTACTTAACCTAAATTATCCTAAGGACAAAAACACACACCCACGCCCGAGGGAGGACTCGAACCTCCGCTGGGACCAGCCGCACAGTCCCTGACTGCAGCGCCTATAAGAGCGCTCGGCTAATCTCGCGCAGCTCTAAACAGTGGTGATGCAAAGGGTAACAAGTCAGGTGGCAGACTTCTATGAGGACGGTATTAAAAAACTGGTACAACGTTATGACAAGCGCCTCAATATTGATGTAAAAAATTATGTAGAAAAGTAGATTAAGGTACAGTCTGTCATGTAAAAATGAAATTATTGAGATATCTTAGCACGTCTTTTTTTAAATTCAGAACGGTACTTACTTAAAAAACACGCCTCCTACTTGACCTGACCACCAAAATTATACTCATCTACCATTTGTCCTACAGAATTATTCATTAGCAGGTTGAGGAAGATATTGTAAAACAAACGAATGGAGTATCGAGTATGGAACGACAGCAGCAGTAGCGTTATACATTGGATGGGTGCTACTGTAACCTCCCCCTCACTTATCGACCTTAATGACAGTGAAAAATTAGACCGCGTGTACCTAATGGAAATTTGGGAAAAGCAATCGTTACCGAAGTTAACCTGTCGGTAAAGAGGGAGGAAAGGGTTACATCTAAATGAAAGGAAAAGTGCTAATGAAACTGGTAGAAATTAATTTTGAAAAGGGGTAAAGTTAATAAAGAAAGTAAATGTGCAGCCGTTACGTTAACAATTAACTAGCGGTAATTAGGTATTTGAGATTTGGGGGAAATCACGGTCGCCAGTCCTAAGGACAATTACTATAGTAACTGAAAAAGAAAGGTTATTACACATATAATTAGCACTAGAAGCGTGGCAACTGAAGGTTGACACGTGCAGTGTGAAAACTGAAAGTTTGTCAGAAGTAATAAATGTCGCTACACTCTGACTTAATATAGCAAAAGAATTAATAAAACAGGAAAATTGAAAGTTAATTTAGTGACTGAAGTTAATAGTGAGCTTCCTTTCTGAAGCACCTCGAAATTCAGTAAAATACGGTTAGTCTTGGACTACCTCAACAATCATTTCAAAAGCCACTTGAATCTACGCAATATAGAAATAAGAGATTTAACTTTGAACTTGAATTAAATGATTCTGAACAATTAACAATAGTAAAATTTAGTACGTACCAAGCTGAGCTGCAGTCACAGGTAAGCTAAAATATGGTAACAAAACTCGCACTTTTAAGTTGTGCTTGTGTAATCTAAGTATTGTAGCCAGCTATGAATACTTCAACTGAACTTTGAAATTAAAGCAGTGAAATGCTATAATATTAATTTAATGCTGGCGTTTGAATTTCAATGACACTCGGGTTCATTCCGGAAAAGGAAGGGACCCTGCTTGGCAATGCAATTGGGACAATGAGCAACAAAGGTTCATGCTAAGTTGCTGTAATTATAGTTACGAAAATGGTACAGTTTGAAAAGCTGAGGTCTGCCATACAGTTCTAAAACTTTACGTGCTTCCAGTCTTCCTTGTTGGTTGATTGAAGGTTTGAAGCCATTGATCGAGGAGGTGGCGACAGTCACTCATTGTCGGCCGTCGCTGTTGCAGAAGCTGTATGTTGGCACGCCTTCTTCTCGACACGGTCACCAGGCGAAACGGGCTCTTGATGTGCGCCAGCTAATGCTTCCCATCCGCGACACCATGTCAGAAACTATCATCGCGAGTCGAGCGCAATTACATGCTGCCAAACCCCGAAAGCGCGGCAACTCCGGGAGTTTCACACAACACGCCTGCTCCACTGCACCACCCGAGCCAGACTCGCTCTGCCCGCGCTCCACGCGGCAGAGTTGACACTACCAAAGATCCTACACACTTTGATTCTTCACATGACCTATCGATGTAATCGTTCGATAGCAGTTTTCCCTAGGCAAGACCCAGCGTAAAAATACAAATAGTATTTACGAAACAAACCAATTATACATCGACATAAATGCGTAAATAAATATATATATATATATATATATATATACCAATAGTAAAACAATTACAATAAATGAAGACACAGAAATGTTATATATTCAGGTAACAAAAATAAGGAAAACAAATTTATAGTACAATAGATGGAAATAGGAGCATATGCATTTCCGGCGTTACACAACCTCAAATTACTTACCTCTACAACGGTAGTAAGAGCTTCGAACGCTGACCTATGATTTTATGTTTGCGTGACTTGTGATCCGTCATTCGAAATCTTACAAACGGCAGAGGGAAGCTGAACAGCAGTGCGCGGCGCCGGTGCTTATATTCCGAGTACGGCGGCGGCGGGCGCTAAGATACGCGTCCCGGCGCTGCCGGGCTGTGTCGCCTCCCGTGCCCCAGGAGGCGTCGCGCCGCTGGCTTTGCGCCCTTTATTTGGGGCTTTGCCGGCTGACAGGAGGCCAGATGCGGCCCCGCACACCCGCGCCACACCAGAGTGCTCGCGGTACGTGCATAGTGGCGCACCAGCCACTGGCAGGGCGGTCGTACCGATCGTGTGGTCTTGTTCGTGGTTGCGGTCTCTGTCTCGGCTTCATGCATTCAGCAGCGATGCGGTCAAAAGTTTTGCATTCGTACAAGCACAGCCATCTGTGCGTTGACATCAAATGTTTTCGGGAACCTGAGAATATGAAAATATGTTTTTGCAACGTTATAATCCTCAGTCATAAAATACACACGGGGTCCCCTCAGTTGATGTACGATATACACTACCGGCCATTACAATTGCTACACCACGAAGATGACGTGTTACAGACGCGAAATTTAACCGACAGGAAAAAGACGCTGTGATATGCAAATGATTAGCTTTTCAGAGCATTCACACAAGGTTGGCGCCGGTGGCGTCACCTAAACGTGCTGACACGATAAAAGTTTCTAGTCAATTTCTCATACACAAACAGCAGTTGACCGGCGTTGCCTAGTGAAACGTTATTAAGATGCCTCGTGTAAGGAGGGGAAATGCGTACCATCACGTTCCGACTTTGATAAAGGTCGGATTGTAGCCTATCGCGGTTACGGTTTATCGTATAGCGACATTGCTGCTCGCGTTGGTCGAGATCCGATGACTGTTAGCAGAATATGGAATCGGTGGGGTCAGGAGGGTAATACGGAACGCTGTGCTGGATTCCAACGGCCTCGTATCACTAGCAGTCGAGATGACAGGCATCTTATCCGCATGGCTGTAACGGATCGTGCATTCACGTCTCGATCCGTGAGTCATCAGATGGGGACGTTTGCAAGACAACAACCATCTGCAAGAACAGTTCAAAAAAAAAAAGTTCAAATGTGTGTGAAATCTTATGGGACTTAACTGCTAAGGTCATCAGTCCCTAAGCTTACACACTTCTTAACCTAAATTATCCTAAGGACAAAAACACACACCCATCGCCGAGGGAGGACTCGAACCTCCGCCGGGATCAGCTGCACAGTCCACGACTGCAGCGCCCTTAGACCGCTCGGCTAATCACGCGCGGTACACGAACAGTTCGACGACGTTTGCAGCAGCACGGACTATGAGATCGGAGACCACGGTTCCGGTTACCCTTCACGCTGCATCACAGACAGGAGCGCCTGCGATGGTGTACTCAACGAGGAACCTGAGTGCACGAATGGCAAAACGTCATTTTTTCGGATGAATCCAGGTTCTGTTTACAGCATCATGATAGTCGCATCCGTGTCTGGCGACATCGCGGTGAACACACATTGGAAGCGTTTATTCGTCATCGCCATACTAGCCTATGATGGCATGCGGTTCCATTGGTTACACGTCTCGGTCACCTCTTGTTCGCATTGACGGCACTTTGAACAGTGGACGTTACGTTTCAGTTGTGCTACCTCCCGTGGCTCCTTCATTCAATCCCTGTGAAACCCTACATTTCAGCAGGGTAATGCACGACCGCCTGTTGCAGGTCCTGTACGAGCCTTTCTGGACACAGAAAATGTTCGAATGCTGCCCTGGCCAGCACATTCTCGAGATCTTTCACCAACTGAAAACGTCTTGTCAATGGTGGCCGAGCAACTGGTTCGTCACAGTACGCCAGTCACTACTCTTGATGAACTGTGGTATCGTGTTGAAGCTGCATGGGCAGCTGTACCTGTAAACGCCATCCAAGCTCTGTCTGACTCAATGCCCAGGCGTATCAAGGCCGTTATTACGGCCAGAGCTGGTTGTTCTGGGTACTGACTTCTCAGGATCTATGAGCCCAAATTGCGTGAAAATGGAATCACATGTCAGTTCTAGTATATTTGTCCAATGTATACCCGTTTATCATCTGCATTTCTTCTGCGTGTAGCAGTTTTAATGGCCAGTAGTGTATGTGGGTGGATTGGCGACCACGTACTGTAAAGCGAAATCAATCTCCTCTGGAAAGCAAATTTATGGTTCCCAGCTCATTCGTAAACAGTACAAAAATATATGTACGTATGTTGCACATCTCCTCATAAGCTACTGAACCGATTTGTACCAAACTTCTTGCACTTGTCACTTGCTGCCAGGACATAATCCCTGTTGGGGTGCGAAACCATCGACCTATCAAAGATGGGGCTGGTGCTGAAAAAGATGTATTGCGCATGATCCGCGAATAAACATTTTATTCATTCAATATTAGACAATAAGAACGCTTAGATAACTTTGAGCCGTGCTCCGGCTCGCATTTGTGTCGTTGACAGGTTGCCGTCCTGTATTCGGATTGTGACCTCTTGTTTTCTTAGTGCGTTCACTGGTGCCACTACGTTTACTCGCTTTCTCTGTCCGTGAGTGGCAGCAGCGGCGTTTATCGACAGGAAGGGCTGTGGTGCTATCTTTGGAGCGACCTCTAGTATTTCCGGGTCGTCCTGTGTCGGTAGTTGGGTTGCGACGGAGCAGCAATGTGGTCCGGCAGCGCCAGTACTCGCCGAGGGAGCTGGCGATATATGTACTTAATAACTATTAAAAACAGTCTTGATCACGATTTATTTAACAAGGTGACCGGTTTCGACCACTACTGTGGTCATCTTCAGACCTACAAGATGTATACAAAGCACTAATTAGAGGGCTACATGCATTAATGAAAATTGGCACTTGTAATCTACATATTAACTTCATAGATAATATTTCATATATACGGTCAACTACTTCGTAGCGTATTTGTGCAGCATGTAGTATATATATCAGCTACAGATTTTTGTAGCTTACTCTTTTCGTTTCAATAAAGACAAGTTGCTGCTCAATAATACATCGTCTGACGCCACAGTCTTTTCCATTCCACTTCGCAACAACTTCGTTGGAAAGAAGCCTGCTGCCACATCTTTGCATCGGCGTCTGTCCTCACCATGGCAACCACTAGTTCGACTATCGACTCTACAACAACTTCAGTGGAAAAAGCTTGCTTCTTCATCATTGCAACGGCGTCTAACTTCACCATAGCAACCAGTCGTTCCAAATGGTTCACTGACAGGCCATGAGAGGGCAACCAATGTACTGTCAAACCGAAGTTCATTTTCCTACATATTTAAATATTTTTAACGCTTTTTAATTGACAATAGCTGTTTAATAAGCTAAGTTTAGTGTGTATTTATTTCTAATACTTGACAATGTTCTTTTAACTAAGAAATTTTAAATTGTAATTCGACTTATAACTCATTGGTTAATAATGACATCATGCAGTCAGAAGTGGGTGGAGCCTCCATTATATAAAGTAAGACGTGCACTGGTTTCTCCAGTTGTGATTCTCCAACAGAAAGGGGTTCCTACTCAATGGTAATTCAACGTTTTATAGCTTTATAGCCTTATAACTTTATGTATTTTCATTAATGCATGTAGCCCTCTAATTAGTGCTTCGTATACATCTTGTAGGTCTGAAGATGACCACAGTAGTGGTCGAAACCGGTCACCTTGTTAAATAAATCGTGATCAAGACTGTTTTTAATAGTAATTATTTACAAGGCATTGATCACTGCTGTTCCCGTAATGCATTCAAAAGTAATTGATATATGTACTGCCGGATGGAAGGATGTGGCCGCGAGAGTGCACGACCATGTCGAGGTTCGGATTCAGCGAGTTTAAGTTGAACGGATCGTTACATTCGAGTAGTGCAACTTTCACTTGTGTGTGTGCCCGTCCGTCGAAGTGACCTCATACCATCAAGCTGTCAGTTGGTAGTTTTATACTCCGACGTTTCCCTTGCCTGACTCCATTGCCAACGACCGATGGTTGCTCGTTCGGTCGGTCGTTTCAGTGGACTACGTGTATCTGGTCTTTTGACCGTTTCTGTGTTCTCAGCGTTCATGTCTGCGTGCAATTCGTCTTGTTACTGTATAGTTTTAAGATTGTTTGAGTTGTTTGTGGAATTGTCTTTTGTGGTTCCACGTGCATCTAGTCAGATTTTGAATAGGCAGTTTGGTCTTAACCCCGTCTGCATAATAAATTTGGTGGAGCTAACTTATGTAATTAAATGCTTGTCATTTGACTATGTTAACTGTTATTCTACCGTGGTATTGGTTATCGCGTCTTAGGTGGATTTTGCGAGTGTGCTGGTCGGCGCTTAAGCTGTCCTATTTTGAGTTGCAATCGTGTTAAGTGAGCATAACTCTTAGCTGCCTGTCTCACGGCTTAAGCAGCTGTAGGGACTTTTCTCACGTCGATCCTTGGAGCACTGTCTGTGGATCACTACCTTCTTATTTGGTCTGATTGTGTCAATTGTTTAAAAATCATATATTGTTTGAATTATTATTATTGCTTGTGGCCTTCAGCCGACAAATTATTTTAATTCTTCTTAATGAGACCTTCAGCCTCCCCTGCAGCATGTGATAAAGTCAGCTCTTTAATGATTGTTTTAAAAATTATTTTGGTATTTTCTACGTGTAATTGTCTTCCTCATTTGCAATTCAGGCCTTCGGCCATTAATTGTTCCTAAGTATTGCTCGTGGCCTTCAGCCGACAAATAATTTGAATTTTCTATTAATAAATCCTTAAGCTGTTAGTGTAGCTTGGGTTACAGTCAGTTATTTTAATGATTGTTTTAAAATATTATTTTGCTATTTTCAACGTGTAGTCGCCTTCCTAACTTGTAATTCAGGGCTTCAGCAGCTAATTGTTCCGAAGCATTGCTCGTGGCCTTCAGTCGTCAAATAATTTTGAATTCTTTCTTAATAAGGCCTTCAGCCGCCAGTGTAGCTTGTGTCACAGTCAATTTTTTATTACAAAAATGCTTTTTAAGAATTATTTCCTTAAATAAAGTCTGTGTTTACTGGGCAACCAACGGTAACTGATTAGGCCCCGTCCACACCTTTTCCTTCTTTTACTGAGTCCCAGGATTCAAACTTGCAGGAAACTTTACACATAGTTTCAAACCATTACGAAAAATTTTCTCGCTAACAATTTCCACATAATGATGAAAGGAAAAAGTTAATCGCTTATGCATTTTTGCTACTCATGCAGCACTTCTTTACTAATATACTTTGCAGACTGTGTTCACATATCCCACTGAACGCACTTGCAAAATTTTATCACTGTATAGCACAAAGAGTACTTTACGAGACACGACGTCATAAGCACTGAGAAACGTGTGAAACTGTAGCATCACGCATAACCTTTGAATTTATTGCTTCTTTGCTACTGCCCTATTCGCAACATACTTATGAGACAACATCTATTCATACTGCTGAACGTACCTACAAAATTCTATCACTGCACGACACACAGTTTAAGGTATAAGGCGTCATAAAAACTGGGCTGCTTGAAAAGCTGCCGGGCGAAATTCGCTGGATATATATGTGAAATACGTGCACATACATCTGTGAAAGATGTTGAGTATATGTGAAATATATACGACTGCTCCTGAACCACTGGATCCGTTTCTACCAAACGTGGTGCACTTATTAATTACTATCTGGAAAGAAAAAGGGTTAAGAACCAGCAATCTCCTATTGGAATGGGGTGATAAGATGGCGAGGGAACGGAGGAGAAAGAGATGGAGAGAAGCAGAGAAGGGAAGGAGGCGATGGAACCTCCTCTAGGGGAGGAGGAGGAGATAGACAGAGAGGGAAGGGGTGAATGTAGAGAGAAAGGGGAGGAGATGAAAAGTGAGGGGGTGGGGAGAAGATGGACTAGAGTGGTCAGAGAGAGAGAGAGAGAGAGAGAGAGAGAGAGAGAGAGAGAGAGAGAGGAGGAGAATATGGATAGACAGAGGGAGAGGATGAGATCAACAGAGAAGTGAGCACAAGATACAGGGTGTTTCAAAAATGACCGGTATATTTGAAACGGCAATAAAAACTAAACGAGCAGCGATAGAAATACACCGTTTGTTGCAATATGCTTGGGACAACAGTACATTTTCAGCCAGGCAAACTTTCGAAATTACAGTAGTTACAATTTTCAACAACAGATGGCGCTGCGGTCTGGGAAACTCTATAGTACGATATTTTCCACATATCCACCATGCGTAGCAATAATATGGCGTAGTCTCTGAATGAAATTACCCGAAACCTTTGACAACGTGTCTGGCGGAATGGCTTCACATGCAGATGAGATGTACTGCTTCAGCTGTTCAATTGTTTCTGGGTTCTGGCGGTACACCTGGTCTTTCAAGTGTCCCCACAGAAAAAAGTCACAGGGGTTCATGTCTGGCGAATAGGGAGGCCAATCCACGCCGCCTCCTGTATGTTTCGGATAGCCCAAAGCAATCACACGATCATCGAAATATTCATTCAGGAAATTAAAGACGTCGGCCGTGCGATGTGGCCGGGCACCATCTTGCATTAACCACGAGGTGTTCGCAGTGTCGTCTAAGGCAGTTTGTACCGAAGAATGTCCAGATAGCGTGATGCAGTAATCGTTTCGGATCTGAAAAATGGGCCAATGATTCCTTTGGAAGAAATGGCGGCCCAGACCAGTACTTTTTGAGGATGCAGGGACGATGGGACTGCAACATGGGGCTTTTCGGTTCCCCATATGCGCCAGTTCTGTTTATTGACGAAGCCGTCCAGGTAAAAATAAGCTTCGTCAGTAAACCAAATGCTGCCCACATGCATATCGCCGTCATCAATCCTGTGCACTATATCGTTAGCGAATGTCTCTCGTGCAGCAATGGTAGCGGTGCTGAGGGGTTGCCGCGTTTGAATTTTGTATGGATAGAGGTGTAAACTCTGGCGCATGAGACGATACGTGGACGTTGGCGTCATTTGGACCGCAGCTGCAACACGGCGAACGGAAACCCGAGGCCGCTGTTGCATCACCTGCTGCACTAGCTGCGCGTTGCCCTCTGTGGTTGCCGTACGCGGTCGCCCTACCTTTCCAGCACGTTCATCCGTCACGTTCCCAGTCCGTTGAAATTTTTCAAACAGATCCTTTATTGTATCGCTTTTCGGTCCTTTGGTTACATTAAACCTGCGTTGAAAACTTCGTCTTGTTGCAACAACACTGTGTTCTAGGCGGTGGAATTCCAACACCAGAAAAATCCTCTGTTCTAAGGAATAAACCATGTTGTCTACAGCACACTTGCACGTTGTGAACAGCACACGCTTACAGCAGAAAGACGACGTACAGAATGGCGCACCCACAGACTGCGTTGTCTTCTATATCGTTGACATCACTTGCAGCGCCATCTGTTGTTGAAAATTGTAACTACTGTAATTTCGAAAGTTTGTCCGTCTGAAAATGTAATGTTGTCCCAAGCATATTGCAACAAACGGTGTATTTCTATCGCTGCTCGTTTAGTTTTTATTGCCGTTCCAAATATACCGGTCATTTTTGAAACACCCTGTAAAAGGGGTGTGGAGGAGCAAGAGCCTGCACGATAACAGGACCTAAAGGGGGCACGAGAAATAAGCTAAACCTCGCCCGAAGAGGCCATGAAAGCACAACGGTACTGACTGGCTGTAGTGCCATCCTCAGCCCACAGGCGCCACGTGAAGCGGATAGGCAGGGGCATCTGGTCAGCACATCGCTCTCCCGGCCGTATGTCAGTTTAAGAGACTGGAGCCGCTACTTTTCAATCAAGCAGCTCCACACTTTGCCTCAATCAATTTTAAATCTCTTGTAAATAGCACTCAACACTTCGTGCGTGTAAAGATCTAGTTGCGCTTCAGAAGAAGGATGTTTTTTAAATCTGTGTTGAGTGTGTATCAATAGACTGTTCTCTTTGAGGTGATTCATAATATTCGAACACAATATATGTTACAAAATACTGCTGCAAATTGTCGTTGGGCCTGTAATTTAGCTGATTACTCCCATTACCTTTCTTGGATGTTGATGTGACCTGTTCAACTTTTCAGTCTTTGGATATGGATGTTTCGTCGAGCGAGCGGTTATACACTCCTGGAAATGGAAAAAAGAACACATTGACACCGGTGTGTCAGACCCACCATACTTGCTCCGGACACTGCGAGAGGGCTGTACAAGCAATGATCACACGCACGGCACAGCGGACACACCAGGAACCGCGGTGTTGGCCGTCGAATGGCGCTAGCTGCGCAGCATTTGTGCACCGCCGCCGTCAGTGTCAGCCAGTTTGCCGTGGCATACGGAGCTCCATCGCAGTCTTTAACACTGGTAGCATGCCGCGACAGCGTGGACGTGAACCGTATGTGCAGTGGACGGACTTTGAGCGAGGGCGTATAGTGGGCATGCGGGAGGCCGGGTGGACGTACCGCCGAATTGCTCAACACGTTGGGCGTGAGGTCTCCACAGTACATCGATGTTGTCGCCAGTGGTCGGCGGAAGGTGCACGTGCCCGTCGACCTGGGACCGGACCGCAGCGACGCACGGATGCACGCCAAGACCGTAGGATCCTACGCAGTGCCGTAGGGGACCGCACCGCCACTTCCCAGCAAATTAGGGACACTGTTGCTCCTGGGGTATCGGCGAGGACCATTCGCAACCGTCTCCATGAAGCTGGGCTACGGTCCCGCACACCGTTAGGCCGTCTTCCGCTCACGCCCCAACATCGTGCAGCCCGCCTCCAGTGGTGTCGCGACAGGCGTGAATGGAGGGACGAATGGAGACGTGTCGTCTTCAGCGATGAGAGTCGCTTCTGCCTTGGTGCCAATGATGGTCGTATGCGTGTTTGGCGCCGTGCAGGTGAGCGCCACAATCAGGACTGCATACGACCGAGGCACACAAGGCCAACACCCGGCATCATGGTGTGGGGAGCGATCTCCTACACTGGCCGTACACCACTGGTGATCGTCGAGGGGACACTGAATAGTGCACGGTACATCCAAACCGTCATCGAACCCATCGTTCTACCATTCCTAGACCGGCAAGGGAACTTGCTGTTCCAACAGGACAATGCACGTCCGCATGTATCCCGTGCCACCCAACGTGCTCTAGAAGGTGTAAGTCAACTACCCTGGCCAGCAAGATCTCCGGATCTGTCCCCCCATTGAGCATGTTTGGGACTGGATGAAGCGTCGTCTCACGCGGTCTGCACGTCCAGCACGAACGCTGGTCCAACTGAGGCGCCAGGTGGAAATGGCATGGCAAGCCGTTCCACAGGACTACATCCAGCATCTCTACGATCGTCTCCATGGGAGAATAGCAGCCTGATTGCTGTGAAAGGTGGATATACACTGTACTAGTGCCGACATTGTGCATGCTCTGTTGCCTGTGTCTATGTGCCTGTGGTTCTGTCAGTGTGATCATGTGATGTATGTGACCCCAGGAATGTGTCAATAAAGTTTCCCCTTCCTGGGACAATGAATTCACGGTGTTCTCATTTCCAGGAGTGTATATGATGGTTAAGGATGGAGCTATTTCATCAGCATACTCTGAAAGGAACGTGACTGGTCTTTAATACGGTATGAAACGGGCTTCCGACAAGTGTGGCTCCCAATTTTTCGTCAGTCATTGAGGAATTGCAAAACAATGGTCTGTTTTATAGGCAGCACATTGTTCTCATGTGGGAGCGATGTTATATAAGTGGAATCGAAGCCCACTTTTATAGTGTTTTCTGTCCTCCCTAGATCCGATGATGGCGGCTTCAGTTGCGCCGAAACCGGTAATCATGGAATAAAAAGAATTCCTGCGATCTTGGCTACCAGTTTCTTACTGCAGCAAGAGAGGCAGGGTAAGGACGAGGCATTAATACTGATAATGAACAAAATGAAAATTCAGTCGAGAGGGGAATATGATCTCACTTACTTGGAAAGAATTTAGTAAACTACGGGATCCACTGATCACGAATATTCTGGATATTCAGAAGTAATCTATTGAAAATTGGCCTTAGTCTCTGGCATGATGTACACGTAGCTTATGCAAATATTTTATAATGTGACGACTATTACAATTTTATGGTGAGAAGAGCCTCGACCAGAGTGCATTTACTAGTGTGCATTCATTCTGTAGTACGATACATGTAATCTGTCTGATATCTAAAGCCACGGCTTGCGATAATTCTTTTTTTGTCAATTTAGTATATGATAAGAGCCGCTCGGCTTCATCTAATCTTATGTACCATCATGTGATGTAACAAGGCACTCTACTCCGGAACAATCTATTTTTTAAAATATCGAAACCTAAGTCAAGAGTTAATAAACCTTTCTTTGCAACTGGTTGGCAGATTTTTCAACCTCTTCTATTGAAAGTATTAACCAAACTCCGGAATAACTGTGGTTAACAGTTGGGTTGTAAAAACAGGTGTAAGTGCAGCAGAGTCTACGTTGCATTGTGTTCTTGTATTGTGTTCTTGCATTGTGTTCCATATTATTTACCCATTAGTGGTTGAACCTTTAAGTAGGTTAATTGCCGAAGTTTTGCAGGGTGATGGGTTCCTTAGTGAATTCAGGAGGAAAATTCTCTTAGAGCCCTAAGACGAAGTGAACTCACTGATCAGCACTTTTTCAAGTGCAAGCGGTAAATAAGTCTCTAGTGAATTATATGCATAGCGTAATTTCAGAAGACGAGGGCGTCCTTAATTTTTTTGGAGGAATGCTACCAAAAGCGCGCACGAGAACTGTATTCAGTGATAAGCGGCACGCATTTCCTTATTTAGATAAAATGTCGTGCATGAGATAATCATACTCAGTCATGAAAAGCGGTGTGCTAGGGGACATAGGTGCGAGAGAATGGTAGTCACTCATGCTGTTTCCGCTGGCTCAGGCAGAACGCGGAACTTGCACTGGAGTACGTGTTTTCGATATGGCGAGCTGGGTCATATTGTTCAGGACTCTGAGGAGGAGCTAATTGGGCATCTAGTGGGTCTATTCGCCTAGCGGAGGCGATGGGCGTTAGTCGCATTTCGCCGCTAACCAGCTGTCGCTAGGTGTACGCTGCTGATGGACTCCGTCTCGTTTGCGTTTTCTTTGTGCAGTCGCCGGTTCGGAACCGGTTTGTGCATTGTTTGATTCTAGTAGCAACGCCTCTTTCATTGATAACCGCTGGTACTGTAGGTGTCGCTGGGTAGGGAAATTTCCTAGTGTGCTGGTTGTTCACGAGAACTGCCGATCTGTCTCAGGTGATTTATTAAATGCGGTAGAGCAGGCTCGTTCCAAATTAAGAACTGGAACTATTACGTGGACTTTAAAACTTGTTCTAGCCAAAGGACTTACAACCAAAGTATTTTTGGGTCGTGATCACTGTGTGTTGGATTATACTGAGAAAAATGTTTTCTTAAAATTCAGGCCGGAAAGATATACGGTTCCCTACCCACGTCAGGGTAGCTAATGTACACATTTAGTGTACTGGTTTGTGACGCTAAGTCCAGTGAAGGTCATTCAGCCAAACCTAAGGCTGCGCGGTTATTAAAGCTGGTAGCTCTTGATGGATAGGTTAGATGTTAACCACAAGATTCAAGATTAAATTCGAATAACTGAGAAGACTCTGCTCTGTGACTCCTACTTGCGCCACCAAAAATGTTGCAGTTACGTAAAATCGTATTTCAGTTGTTCAACGATGTCCTTATTAGACCTTGTATTTCAGCTGTTGCAACTCCTGTATTTCTGGTGTCAAACTCCAATAATCCAGCGTATATATCAGTTGTCTATTGCTGCAATGTAAATCAGAAGGTGGTGTTGAATCTGTTCTGCTTCCTGGTTAACATAATTATTTTACGTGGTATGTAGGTGAGGGTGTTCTTACTGTGATGGATTTTAGCACGGTTTATTACCAGACACCCCTCACTCAATGTTCCAAGCCTTTAACAACGTTTTGTACTGACTACGACTTTTTTAATCTAATAAAGTTCTCTTTGGCCTATCCACATGAGCCACGGTTCTCTCCGGTATTGAGGGACAGAGAGCTTAGGTGAGCTTACAATTATTTAGACCTTGTAATCATTTATAGTGGAACATTTGCTGATCATTTACAGCATCTTGCACAAGTGTTGGTGCTTCTGAGGGAGACATGCGTGATAGAGATTAGTATAGATAAGGTCTGTAGTCGAGCCATTTATAAGTTCCCGTTGCCCAGGGACAAGAAGGGTGAATGTTGCCCAATTCATGGTGAATTTTTTTAAATGTATCTCGAATTTTCCCCAACTTGCAGCCTTGCTTAATCAGCTGTGTTGGAAAAAATGAGAAATTCCAATCTGGAGATTCACGACGGGCAGCCTTAAATGCCTTGAAACAAGCTCTGAGCAATCGTCCGTAGCTGGGTATTCCAGATCTCAACTTGCTGTTTGTTGTTCAGTCAGACGCTTCTAATTCTGTGTTGCCACCATGGTGTTACAGTAAAATGATGATGATAGAGGCCTTTGTCTTACGCTTCGAGAGCTTTGTTTACGACCTGGAACCTTTGGCAGCCCTCTTTGCCGTATAAGTGTTTAAAATGAGATGAGTGTATGGCATCTTTGGCCGAGAGGCCCAGTCCAGGGACGTTCGGTCGCCAGGTGCAAGTCTCATTTCAGTTGACACCACATTGGGGGAATTGAGCGCCGGTGATGTGGATGAAATGATGACGAGGACAACACAACACCCAGTCCACGTGCGGAGAAAATATCCATCATGGTCGGGAATCCAACCCGGGCCCGCTGCACGGGAAGCAAGCACGTTACTACCCAGCTACCCAGGTGGATATGTGTTTCACTCTTAGATACAGTACAAAGAATTTAGGTTTGTCAATACACTCCTGGAAATGGAAAAAAGAACACATTGACACCGGTGTGTCAGACCCACCATACTTGCTCCGGACACTGCGAGAGGGCTGTACAAGCAATGATCACACGCACGGCACAGCGGACACACCAGGAACCGCGGTGTTGGCCGTCGAATGGCGCTAGCTGCGCAGCATTTGTGCACCGCCCCCGTCAGTGCCAGCCAGTTTGCCGTGGCATACGGAGCTCCATCGCAGTCTTTCACACTGGTAGCATGCCGCGACAGCGTGGACGTGAACCGTATGTGCAGTTGACGGACTTTGAGCGAGGGCGTATAGTGGGCATGCGGGAGGCCGGGTGGACGTACCCCCGAATTGCTCAACACGTGGGGCGTGAGGTCTCCACAGTACATCGATGTTGTCGCCAGTGGTCGGCGGAAGGTGCACGTGCCCGTCGACCTGGGACCGGACCGCAGCGACGCACGGATGCACGCCAAGACCGTAGGATCCTACGCAGTGCCGTAGGGGACCGCACCGCCATTTCCCAGCAAATTAGGGACACTGTTGCTCCTGGGGTATCGGCGAGGACCATTCGCAACCGTCTCCATGAAGCTGGGCTACGGTCCCGCACACCGATAGGCCGTCTTCCTCTCACGCCCCAACATCGTGCAGCCAGCCTCCAGTGGTGTCGCGACAGGCGTGAATGGAGGGACGAATGGAGACGTGTCGTCTTCAGCGATGAGAGTCGCTTCTGCCTTGGTGCCAATGATGGTCGTATGCGTGTATGGCGCCGTGCAGGTGAGCGCCACAATCAGGACTGCATACGACCGAGGCACACAGCGCCAACACCCGGCATCATGGTGTGGGGAGCGATCTCCTACACTGGCCGTACACCACTGGTGATCGTTGAGGGGACACTGAATAGTGCACGGTACATCCAAACCGTCATCGAACCCATCGTTCTACCATTACTAGACCGGCAAGGGAACTTGCTGTTCCAACAGGACAATGCACGTCCGCATGTATCCCGTGCCACCCAACGTGCTCTAGAAGGTGTAAGTCAACTACCCTGGAAAGCAAGATCTCCGGATCTGTCCCCCATTGAGCATGTTTGAGACTGGCTGAAGCGTCGTCTCACGCGGTCTGCACGTCCAGCACGAACGCTGGTCCAACTGAGGCGCCAGGTGGAAATGGCATGGCAAGCCGTTCCACAGGACTACATCCAGCATCTCTACGATCGTCTCCATGGGAGAATAGCAGCCTGCATTGCTGCGAAAGGTGGATATACACTGTACTAGTGCCGACATTGTGCATGCTCTGTTGCCTGTGTCTATGTGCCTGTGGTTCTGTCAGTGTGATCATGTGATGTATCTGACCCTAGGAATGTGTCAACAATGTTTCCCCTTCCTGGGACAATGAATTAACGGTGTTCTTATTTCAATTTCCAGGAGTGTATTAGAAACTGATAATCAGGCGTTGAGGTGCGTGAGGTCAGAAGAACTGTGCAACGGGTTGTCAGAATGTCTGCCTTCCAGTATGAGGTTGTACATATCACGGGGCACAAACCAGATCGTGGATGCGCTTACGTTAGTCGCTTGTTTCAAGAGAATGTACTGGAATCTGCGGAAGAAGCAAAGGCACAAGATTTCGTGGCAACCACAGCAGTCTTATTCGAAATTCTTTTACTGTCTGTTGATTATAAGAGGACTAATCAACAAGTCAGTGATTTGAGAGGAACTCGATGAAAACTGGAGAACGGTAATTCAGTGGGTGGATATTCCTTGGCGAAATGGCTCTGAGCACTGTGGGACTTCACATCTGAGGTCATCAGTCTCCTAGAACTTAGAACTACTTAAACCTAACTAACCTAAGGACATCACACACACCCATGCCCGAGGCAGGATTCGAACCTGCTACCGTAGCGGTCGCACGGTTCCAGACTGACGCGCCTAGAACCGCTCGGCCACTCCGGCCGGCTCCTTGGAGAAGTGCATGTTTTGTTGCTGTACGCGTTATCATAGGAAACTAAAGATCCGTGTTCCTGAAAGCTTATTCCCGTTGTCTATAGATATTTTCGTCGTTCATTGCGGGGGCGGAGGATGGGGACAGGGCACGGCTGCACATGGGGCTTTGCAAAAAACTGGATCAGCATGAACTGAAATATTAAAAATTAATTGGTCAATATCAGACGTGTAAAACACAGTGACGCAAACACCAGATTCTTTTTTTAATCCCCCACTCATCCGCAACTCGTAGACAAACATTTTACTGTTCATTTGTGTCCCTCCCGTGTATCAAAAATTGTAATATGTTCATCATAGTGGTAGTTAATACCTGTGAAGTTCTGGTTGTTCGTGCCTACTAAAGGAAAGCTGTATATATCCACCACTTAACTGTTATATTTACTAATTTAGGATCTTCCTAAGTAACAATGCACCAGCGTTCACGCCACGTGAATTGAAAATAAGTTCTAATAACGGAATTTCTCACGTGGCTACTACCTTGTCTTATCTTCAGACGTCCTTTTCAGAACTTAGTAACCGTACTTTAAAATCTGCCTTAAAAATTTCCTGTTCTTATTCGCAGAAACGTAGGGATAGTTCCTCGTATTGGCTTATTTTTCCCTTTAATACTTTTACCCTGTCTTATCTTCAGACGTACTTTTCAGAACTTAGTAACCGTACTTTAAAATCTGCCTTAAAGATATTCTGTTCTTGTTCGCAGAAACGTAGGGATAGTTCCTCGAATTGGCTTATTTTTCCCTTTAATACTTTCTGCCATGAGGCACATAAGTTGAAGTGTACGCAACTAATGTTCGTGTTCTCCCTCAAATCTCCATTGAGTAACGTGTGGTTGTAGAACGATCCATTACTTGAGTGTACTCATCTTGAAGATATCAGGAGTAATTGGGATGCAGTGAAAAACATTTCTCTTGCACATCAGAGAGAGGCACGTAAGAAAAATCAGGGCGGGCCTGCGGCTGCTGTGATGGTTGAGGATGTTGACAATTAGAAGAATATCCGAGGGCAAAGTAATGGTGCACAGTGGATCACGAGGAAAATGTTGCCCAGATTTCTGTTTGCCTGCATCTCGTGGTCGTGCGGTAGCGTTCTCGCTTCCCACGCCCGGGTTCCCGGGTTCGATTCCCGGCGGGGTCGGGGATTTTCTCTGCCTCGTGATGGCTGGGTGTTGTGTGCTGTCCTTAGGTTAGTTAGGTTTAAGTAGTTCTAAGTTCTAGGGGACTTCTGACCACGGCAGTTGAGTCCCATAGTGCTCAGAGCCATTTGAACCATTTGAACCAGCCCAGATTTCTCGGGCCATGTAAGGTTATTAAGGGTTAGTCCCCTTCATCTTCTTGATCCAAGACCTTAAAACGCGTAATAAACTCTGGTCACATTTCGGTCTGCTGAAACGAGGTAGTGCTCAGGCCGAAGAACGTATGAAATTAGTTGAAGAAATTGGCTATCCTCCTCAGTTTCCGATTTAAGGGGTGGGGTGGGGGGGGGGTGAGGGAGGGAGGTGGGATTTTGAGGTACTTTGTCCTCGGAGTCTCCTACCAGCGGCTAACACGTCAACGTAACTCACGCACAGTGACAGTCAAAACTTGGAAAGCAGGTGGGTTTTTCTGTTTGTAGCTGGCAATGTGATTGGCGGCCAAATACATATTATTCATTTCTTTCGTGGCGTTTCAACTGTTGTTCTGGATCTTTTATAAGCGTTGGATCAGTGTTCTGGCCCTGCCACGAAGGCATTTCATCAATGTGTACTTGCTGTGAGATCACTGCAGCAGCCATCATGATCATCGTCATCATCATCATCATGATATTAAGGAAGCTAATGGTTGCGTCCTCTCCTCAGTAATATCTTAAAGGGTTTTAGTTGTAAGAAGCGAATGAAGGTACAACCTGCAACGAAAAATCTTGATAGTGCTCATTCGGAACTGGCTGTTCCACCATTTACGTGTCGACGCAAAATGACCCACTGATGTTGGGAAATCAGTTGGCAAATACAATATGTTAAAATTAGATGCTCCTCTTATCTAAGATTCCAAAGGGAATACTGACAGTAACGTGTGCGCTCCCGCGATTTGACTTAATCTGTATATATTTTACGCCACCGTGGAATCTTGTCGCAAACTTCTGAGAAGGCCGTAGACTAAGTTCTTTTTTTTTTGTTATGGTGTTCTCTAAGGTTACCGGTTGTTAGTGGGTTGAATTTATTCAACGACAACAGTTAAGTGTAAATTCCCCACGTGTGGTACCCACACGTTACCACAACGAAATTCTGTCTCGGAATCTGGCAGAAGATCCAAAGACATTCTCTCCGTACATAAAGCACACCAATGGCAAGACGGAATCAATACCTTCACTGCTCAATAACATCGCTGAAGTGACTGAAAACAGTGCCACTAAAGCAGAGTTATTAAACACGGTTTTCCGAAACTCCTTCATCAAAGAAGACGAAGTAAATATTCATGAATTTCAGTCAAGAATAACTGCCAAGATGAGAAACATAGAAGTAAGATATCCTCGCTGTAACAAAGCAGTTTAAATCACTTAATAAATCCAAGGCCTTCAGTCCAGATTGTTTACTAGCCAGGTTCTTCTCAGAGTATGCTGATACAGTAGCTCCATATTTAGCAATTACATGCAACCTCTCGCTCACAGAAAGATCCGTACCTAAAGACTGTAAAATTGCTCAAGTCGCACCAATACTCAAAATGGGAAGTAAGAGTAATCCGCTGAATTACAGGCCCATATCACTAACGTCAATTTGCAGTAGGGTTTTGGAACATATACTCTATTCGAACATATTATGAAGTACCTAGAAGGAAACGATTTATTGACACATAGCCAGCAAGAATTCAGTAAATATCGTTCTTGTGAAACACAACTAGCTCTCATTACTCATGAAGTAATGAGTGCTATCGACAGGAGAGGTCAAATTAATTCCATATTGTTACATTTCCAAAGGCCTTTCGACACCGTTGCTCACAAGCATCTTCTAACCAAACTGCGGGCCTATGCAATATCGCCTCAGTTGCGTGACTGCATTCGTGATTTCCTGTGAGAAATGTAAAACAGAAGTAATATCCGCCGTTCCCCAAGGAAATATTATGGGCCCTCTATTGTTACTGATCTGTATTAGCGACATAGGAGACAGAGTAGCACTATTGCATTGTTTGCAGATGTTACTGTCATTTACCTTCTTGTAAAGCCATCAGAAGACCAAAACGAATAGCAAAATGATATAGACAAGGTATCTGTATGGTGCAAGAAGTGGCAATTGACTGTGAATAAGGAAATGTGTGAAGTTATTTACATGAGTACTACACTCCTGGAAATTGAAATAAGAACACCGTGAATTCATTGTCCCAGGAAGAGGAAACTTTATTGACACATTCCTGGGGTCAGATACAACATATGATCACACTGACAGAACCACAGGCACATAGACAAAGGCAACAGAGCATGCACAATGTCGGCACTAGTACAGTGTATATCCACCTTTCGCAGCAATGCAGGCTGCTATTCTCCCATGGAGACGATCGTAGAGATGCTGGATGTAGTCCTGTGGAACGGCTTGCCATGCCATTTCCACCTGGCGCCTCAGTTGGACCAGCGTTCGTGCTGGACGTGCAGACCGCGTGAGACGACGCTTCATCCAGTCCCAAACATGCTCAATGGGGGACAGATCCGGAGATCTTGCTGGCCAGGGTAGTTGACTTACACCTTCTAGAGCACGTTGGGTGGCACGGGATACATGCGGACGTGCATTGTCCTGTTGGAACAGCAAGTTCCCTTGCCGGTCTAGGAATGGTAGAACGATGGTTCGATGACGGTTTGGATGTACCGTGCACTATTCAGTGTCCCCTCGACGATCACCAGTGGTGTACGGCCAGTGTAGGAGATCGCTCCCCACACCATGATGCCGGGTGTTGGCCCTGTGTGCCTCGGTCGTATGCAGTCCTGATTGTGGCGCACACCTGCACGGCGCCAAACACGCATACGACCATCATTGGCACCAAGGCAGAAGCGACTCTCATCGCTGAAGACGACACGTCTCCATTCGTCCCTCCATTCACGCCTGTCGCGACACCACTGGAGGCGGGCTGCACGATGTTGGGGCGTGAGCGGAAGACGGCCTAACGGTGTGCGGGACCGTAGCCCAGCTTCATGGAGACGGTTGCGAATGGTCCTCGCCGATACCCCAGGAGCAACAGTGTCCCTAATTTGCTGGGAAGTGGCGGTGCGGTCCCCTACGGCACTGCGTAGGATCCTACGGTCTTGGCGTGCATCCGTGCGTCGCTGCGGTCCGGTCCCAGGTCGACGGGCACGTGCACCTTCCGCCGACCACTGGCGACAACATCGATGTACTGTGGAGACCTCACGCCCCACGTGTTGAGCAATTCGGCGGTACGTCCACCCGGCCTCCCGCATGCCCACTATACGCCCTCGCTCAAAGTCCGTCAACTGCACATACGGTTCACGTCCACGCTGTCGCGGCATGCTACCAGTGTTAAAGACTGCGATGGAGCTCCGTATGCCGCGGCAAACTGGCTGACACTGACGGCGGCGGTGCACAAATGCTGCGCAGCTAGCGCCATTCGACGGCCAACACCGCGGTTCCTGGTGTGTCCGCTGTGCCGTGCGTGTGATCATTGCTTGTACAGCCCTCTCGCAGTGTCCGGAGCAAGTATGATGGGTCTGACACACCGGTGTTAATGTGTTCTTTTTTCCATTTCCCGGAGTGTAAAAGAAATCCACTAAATTTCGATTACGTGAGAAGTCAGACAAATCTGAAGACTGTAAATTCAACTTAATACTTCGTGATTACAATTGCAAATAACTTAAACTGGAACGATCACATAGATAATGTTGTGGGTAGAGCAAACCAAAGACTGCAATTCATTTGGAGACTACTTAGAAGTTGCAACAGATGTACTAAGGAGACTGTTTACACCACGCTTGCCCGCCCTATTCTATAGTATTTCTGTGCGGTGTTGGATCCGCATCTGGTGGGACTGACGGATGACATCGAAAAAGCAGAAAGAGGGGCGGTTCGTTTTTGATTATATTGAAATAGGGAAGATAGTGTCACAAACATGATACGTGAATGGGAGTGGCAGTCATTAAAACAAAGGCGTTTTTCGTGCGACGGGATCTTCTCACGAAATTTCAGTCACCAGTTTTCTCCTCCAATTGCGAAAAGATTCTGTCGGCACCCACCTACGTAGGGAGGAATGATCATCACGATAAAATAAGAGAAATCTGGTCTCGCACAGAAAAATTTAAGTGCTCGTGTTTCCGCGCGCCGTTCGAGAGTGGAACGGTAGAGAGAATTTAAAGGCAGCTCATTGAACCATCTGCCAGCCATTTTATTGTGAATTGCAGAGTATTCACGTAGATGCAGATGTAGACCGTATGCATTAGGTGGTACTCGATATAAATGTGTGCGACTCGACCAGAGAGGCCGTTTAGTCAACTCAGTTAGTGGATGAGTGCCATGATTAACTGATTTGTGTTAGTGATTTGTATGAGAAGTACAACCCAGGTACCTTTGCTTGCATTATATGTAATTGTTTTAAGATGGCGTATGTAGTAAAATCGTTAATTTTGGGTTTAAAGCTTTAAAGCAACATTGCTTCATTATAACTTCCTAAATGTTATGGGAAGGCCTGTTGAGACATTTGGCAAATGTAAATAGTACGTGTACCAGCTTGTGAACGCACTTCTTCACGATGTGTCTTTAACTTATTTCGTCAATTATTAACCAGCTGTTTTGATGTTCTAATTAAGTTATGGATCGTAATCTAACTCTTTTTATTGGAATTATGTCAGTAACTAGTTTTGAATTACTGAACGCTGAAGCACAGAGACCTTTAAAAGGAAAAATATTTTGTCATTTACAGTGCTTGATTTACTTGTTAGTATTTGTAAACAAATCAGAAATGAAGGTTCCTGTGTTTAATTTATAATCACGTTTGCCCAGCTTACAAGCGCGCACCGAATGTAAAATTGTTAGTTGAAATAAATTGTGAAATTTTATTTTACTTCGAGTGGGCTGGCAGTTTACCACTTGCGGATCTACTTATCCGTAACGTGTTATGTTCCGAAACCTTGTCTCAGTTCTGCAGCCAAAACAGCTTTTCAGAAGATCTCCAACACTTGTAATTACTCTTGCACAAAGGTTCGTAAATTAAAAAAGCAGAGGTGAATCCCATACGAATTGGAGGGTTTAACATGGTACACAATTACGATCGCGGAGTCTAAACGCAAGTCCATACAAAAAATCACTGTTGCGAATTCTGCACCGAAACTTAGCTGTAATTAATCGTCTTGGGTTGTACAATTGACGAACAGCAGTAACAATGAAGAGTAGAAGTTTTAGTAGGAGTAAATTTAATGAATTTAAAGAATTTTGTCGAGTACAGTGGAACATATTGACGGTAGGGGACAATGTAGAGACCATCACTACAAGATTTTTATTATTATTAGGTTGGTGCATAAGTTCGAAGGGCTTCCATTTTCAACGGTGGCATTCCGGTTGCTATGGCTTTATTTATAGACTGTAATTTCTTATTTGTAGTTTTCGGTTTACATACTCTCGGTTTGTCATCTGGAGATAGTGGGTTGAGCTGTGGACGCCAGAAAATTGAGTGCCAAATGGGGAAATCAGAACGTCTACGACATACACTTCTGTTTCAGTTCAATAGAGGGGCGACAACAGCGGAGGCTGCCACAGACATTTATTGTCTGGGGGTAATGCCCTCTGACAGATCAAGACAAGAAAATGGTTTTCTCGTTTTAAACAGGCTCGTTTTGACATTAGTGACTCTCCACGACCTTCTAGATCTGATGTAGATTGTTGAAAAACGTTAGTCTACAGTGACTCACACCAGTGTACTTGAAAACTGGCGAATGTGACGAACAGTGATCATTCCACTATCGGGCGACCATTGCATGCAATGCGGAAGGTTCAAATATCGGGTGTGTGGGTACCTTTTCAGCTGGCCGACCTCTTCTTCAGTCGAAAATCCATGGCGGACCCCTAGTCAGGCAAGAGCACAGTAACTTTAAATTTCAGAGCGAAACCCATGGGAACTGAAAGCTGAAAGCTTCTTAATGCAAGTGCCATATTCCCAATGACCCCCCCCCATCTCCCCCTCCCCGCCCTCCATTTCCCCCGCCCCCCGCCTTGCAAAGTATCAATAGTCTTTGGTTTAGAGACGAATGAAAACAACTTGAAATTAACGATCCAATTTGAATTACCACTGTATCCAGACACTTACTAGTGGATTTACTCCCTTTGTTCAACACACTACAGCCTGATTAAAATTACTTGGTAACTGACATTTCACACATTGGAACTGCATTCCTCCAAGAGCAATCAACGTCACGTCCAAACTGTTTGCTGTTGACAAGCTGCCGCTTGTGGTCTGTTCACTTCCACTGGTTGGCTGCTGTTGTGTAAGGAGCAAGCGTATTTCGTAACAGTCGTGTGTGTGTGTGTGTGTGTGTGTGTGTGTGTGTGTGTGTGTCTCTGAGGACTCGAACCTCCGGCGGGACTGGCCGCGCAATCCATGGCGACATGGCGCCTTAGTCTGCTCGGCCATTCCACGCGGCTGTGAAGAAAAGAGCAGACCCATGACTCGGGACACAAACACATCACGAAAGGAAAGAGTCCAAGCAATTGCCTTTAAAAGACTATTGTGACATCTGTTGTGCAATGTGTGGGAATACATTCACCCAGTTTACATTCGTTTCCAAAAGCGGATTTCGTAAGCCGATGTCCCAGTTCCGCTTTTGGTTGGTAAGGTAAACACTTCAAAATCGATTCTGGGTATCTGCTTCTATAAAGCCGTTTTCCAGTTCCATAATGTAAACAGCTCGGAAATTCTACTTATTTTTACGTCTTTGGGTATCTATTGAATGGCAGCTGTCAGTCCACAGCCGGCAGCTAGCAGATGGCGTTGCAACAGTGTACTGTCAGTTGGTAGCTGGAAAGTGGCAGGTGGCATGGCAACAGCTTAGCCTCAGCTCACCACTTCGACTACCACTTGGGCACTATATCGTGGCAGTCAGCCTCGACTGTAAACAAATTAGGAAAACAAACAAACAGACTCTCTTATTTCTATATAAGAAGACAAAGCATTTCACAGAACGTAAGAATTTCTTTCTCAAAGCAACAATTCTGGCAGAGGAGGTTATTTTCACATAACAAATCCGGCTGTGGAGCTTCTTGTGATTGTTCTTCCTTTGGTCGTCCTCCCTCCTTATTCATTTCAATTGGAAACTTCCCTTGCTGTGAAGGCGATGGGGAAACTGCAGCCTTCTTCAATGATCCTGACTTCAGCCACCGATCCATGTTAGAAGTAATAAACTGATCAAAAATCGACTTATGAAATAGTTAATGCACTGACAAAGCAAGTTTAACATTTAATGATGCCTGGGGCCGCATACGTGCCAGCGAGCGCTGTAATTGGTCGACAAAGATCGCTCCGCGCATGCATAACAGGTTTCAGAGCATCTAGCGCCGTGAGCCGGCGCACAAACGAACCCCGTATTGTTGCGAAACAGTCGATCATAGAAGCCGCACTTTCCGGCACTAAACTGTGTAAGCGTTCTCACCTAGGAACCGCAAAGGCTGAAGTAAAAGTACACATGTTATTCACACGAAAAATAAAATAGTGGTTAAGTTCACGTTTTTATTCACTAATGTTACTCATTATTTTACATGATTTGGTGAAAGGTCGACGCGGACCCCCTAGAATGAGCCGGCGGACCCTTGAGGGGTCCGCGGACCACACGTTGGGAAACCCTGCTAAAAGCCAAAATAACAGATATCAGCGGGTGGTCATATGTGAATCTATGCTCGCTCGTAATCAATTGTCTCGTAAACAACACCGAACATTCTTATCATGTATCTGGTGACGAGAAATGGTGTGTTAATGCTAACATAAGAAAGAGAAAGGAATGGTTGAGCCCAAACAAAGCAGCAACTCCGCGAGCAACCACGGAGCATTCGAAAAACATATTATTTCGTATCTGGCGGAATATGTTGTTCTACGAATTGGTTATCCGAGGTGTAACCATCACTTCTGACAGTTATGTCAACAACGGAGACATATTGCAGATGCAGTCCAAGAACAATGACCACGAAGACTGCGTGAAGGGATGGTACTCCAGAACAACGCCCGCCTGCCTTCTACTGGACTCACAAGAAACACAATGCAGGACTTACATTGGGCAGTCATTCCGCACCCACCTTATTCACCTGCCGGAGTGGCCGTGCGGTTAAACGCGCTTCAGTCTGGAGCCGTGTGACCGCTACGGTCGCAGGTTCGAATCCTGCCTCGGGCATGGATGTGTGTGATGTCCTTAGGTTAGTTACGTTTAATTAGTTCTAAGTTCTAGGCGACTGATGACCTCAGAAGTTAAGTCGCATAGTGCTCAGAGCCATTTGAACCTTATTCACCTCGTCTTGCGCCCACAGATTCTCACCTTCTCCGCTCTCTATCAGACAATCTCCAAGTAACTACCATTCCGGATGAAAATGCGCAAGGCTCGACGAGCTCTTCGCCTCAAGACCACGTGATTTCTACGATCGCGGAATCGAAGAGCTCCCCAGCATTGGTAGACTATAGTAAATAGTGAAGGAGAATATATCATTGGTGACGCTAAAGTTTCTGTTATGTGAATCTGTTGTGTTTATTAAACTTACGGTAAACGCTAAGGACTTATGCACCAATCCAATAATTTCTTACTGAAGCTGAAACGTCCGTCTTTATTTATAAACCTTAAATTCCTGTTGGAGTCTCACTCTCGCTTTCTTACCTCCATTATCAAGCGGCAGAGTGATAGAGTTAATTCTACTTGCTCAACCATTGGTAACATTTAGCACTCACTAGTGATGATTCTCACGACCCGCCACGTTAGCCAATAGCGCTAACGCGCTGCTTCCTTGACTCGGGTAGGTGCGCCGGTCCGGGATCGAATCCGCCCGGCGATTTAACGACGAGGGCCGGTGTGCCGGCCAGCCTGTATGTGGTTTTTAGGCGGTTTCCCACATCCCCTAGGTTAATAACGGCCTGGTTCCCACGTCCCACCTAAGTTACACGGCTCGTAGACATCTGAACACTTTCGCAGTATTCCATGGATTACACTAGTCGCAGACAGCTGGTGTAACGCCGGAAATGCATAACCTCCTATTTCCATCTATTGTGCTATTATTTTCTTTCCTTGCTTTGTTACCTCAAGATATGACATTTCTGTCTCTTTGTATATTGTAATTGTTTTACTGTTTGTATATATATATTTATACATTTATGTCGATGTATAATTGGTTTGTTTCGTAAATATTATTTGTATTTTTACGCTGGGTCTTGCCTAGGGAAGACTGCTATCGAACGATTACGTCGATAGGTCGTGTGAAGAATCAAAGTGTGTAGGATCTTTGGTAGTGTTAACTCTGCCGCTTGGAGCGCGGGCTGAGCAGAAGGTGTGTGGCGGGAGTAGCGAGTGGAGCAGGTGTGTTGTGTGACGCTCCCGCGAGTTGCCGCGCTTTCGGGGTTTGGCAGCATGTAATTGCGCTCGACATGCGATGATAGTTTCTGACATGGTGTCGCGGACGGGAAGCATTAGCTGGCGCACATCAAGAGCCCGTTTCGCCTGGTGACCGTGTCGAGAAGAAGGCGTGCCAACATCCAGCTTCTGCAACAGCGACGGCCGACAATGAGTGACTGTCGCCACCTCCTCGATCGACGGCTTCAAACCTTCAATCCACCAACAAGGAAGACTGGAAGCAAGTTAAGTTTTAGAACTGTATGGCAGACCTCAGCTTTTCATACTGTACCATTTTCGTCAATATAATTATAGCAACTTAGCATGAACGTTTGTTGCTCATTGTCCCAATTGCATTACCAAGCAGAGTCCCTTCCTTTTCCGAAATGAACCCGAGTGTCGTTGAAATTCAAACGCCAGCATTAAAGTAATATAGCTAACTCGTTTTCGCTGCTTTAATTTCAAAGTTCAGTTAGCTGGCTACAATATTCAGATTACACAAGGACAAATTAAGAGTGCGAGTTTTGTTATCGTATTTTAGCTTACCTGTGACTGCAGCTCAGCTTGGTACGTACTAAATTTTACTATTGTTAATTGTTCAGAATCATTTAATTCAAGTTCAAAGTTAAATCTCTTATTTCCAAATTGCGTAGATTCAAGTAGTTTTTTGAAATGATTGTTGAGGTAGTCCAAGGCTAACCGTATTTTACTGAATTTCGATGTGCTTCAGAAAGAAAGCTCACTATTAACTTCAGTCACTAAATTAACTTTCGATTTTCCGGTTTTATTAATTCTTTGCTAAATTAAGTCAGGGTGTAGCGAAATTTATTACTTCTGACAAACTTTCAGTTTTCACACTACACGTGTCAACCTTCAGTTGCCACGCTTCTAGTGCTAATTATATGTGTAATAACCTTTCTTTTTCAGTTACTATAGTAATTGTCCTTAGGACTGGCGACCGTGATTTCCCCCAAATCTCAAATACCTAATTACCGCTAGTTAATTGTTAACGTAACGGCTGCACATTTACTTTCTTTATTAACTTTACCCCTTTTCAAAATTAATTTCCACCAGTTTCATTAGCACATTTCCTTTCATTTAGATGTAACCCTTTCCTCCCTCTTTACCGACAGCTTAACTTCGGTGACGATTGCTTTTCCAAAACTCCCGTTAGGTACACGCGGTTTCATCTTTCACTGTCATTAAGGTCGGTAAGTGAGGGGGAGGTTACACTGGGATACACTAATTCCTTCCCGGGGAGTACGGGGTGGCGGCAGGAAGGGCATCTGGCAACCCCTTCAACTAACATTGCCACATCCGATTAACCACGCCGACCCTGCGTCTCCATGGGAAACAAGGCACAAGCGAGAAAACTGATAATTCTCACGATGGTGATCTTGGGTTGGAGGGTGTTGTTAGTGATGTGTGGGTGTGTGTGTGTATATTGTCTTCCTGCATAAGCTGAGCATACCAAGATTTTATATTAGGTTGCCCAACACTCTCTCGTAGCATCTGTGCCGCGAAAACAATAAAGTATGCACCCGTCGAAATACAGGAGGCAGTCGGAAACGTCATCTGGCTACTTCCCGTAAGGTGTTTCAACTTATTATCCTCATTTAACATTCACACAGTATAATCAGCGGGTGATTTCACATGTTTAAATAAATGGCAGCTCTTGAGCATCCCCTATTTAGATCCTGTACCATCTGAACAAATTACTACCGCTCGTCACCCACAATGAACAACTCCAGATATCCGATGCTATCTACAAAATATTTTAAATTTCAATAACCACATTCTCTCCCCTCTGATCACCAATCCTGGTATGCTGCAGCGCCTTTAGCAGCACATTCCACATTCCGTCCCTACGCAAATTCGACTGACTCCCTCTTCTTGACAATGAAATCTGCCCCAGTACTTATCCGTCCTCCCAGCTACAAATTCTTCCCCATCGTGTCCCTTCTCCGTCTCTTCCCTCTCTATCTAAACCACTCCACCTCAACCCCTCTCCTCTAGATGCCACAGCACAGCATACCAAACACTTTGCACCTTATTTTCTGTCTTTCTAGCATCCACCCTGATACCTACTTTTATTTCCATATTTATTACCGAGAGAACTCCTACCTTTCTTACCACACCCTTGAACGCTACAAAAACTGTTTTCTCCCACACAAATCCCTTCTTCGCACTGAAGGTCCTTAAGCCTTTTAGTGGAAGTGTACTGCTGTTCTGTTGATGAATGCAATCATTTCTGGAACGTATTTTTAACATTTGTTTTTATTTTTATTTTTTACTCCTGCGATTTTAATTTAATGTGAACGTAAACAGCGATCTATAATTGTAATGTGTTGTGTACGAGGTCTGTTCAAAAAATGTTGGAATACTCGTAATTTCGCGCCAATGGTTCGTTGGAGCGAAATGCGGTTAACACCCTCACAGAGGGCTGTGCTTAATGTGTAACTTTCATTTTTGTATGTCTGTTAGTTATTGTTCTGTGCTGTATTGAGTAGAACGTCGTGTAGCACAGTTTGGGAATTTAGAGACAGCAGGGTTTCGAGAGCAAAGCATCTGCATTAAGCTTTGCTTGACACTCAAGAAAACCTTTACAGAGACACATCAGAGGATTCAGGAAGTCGACGGTGATGAGTGCTTAATCCGTACTCGTTGCTGCGAATGGTTCACACGGTTTAAAAATCGCAGGACCGAAGTTAAAGATGACCCTCCGATGTCCACCGACGACGCTCATGTCAGGAACGTCAACGAAACAGTGCGTGCCAATCGAAGACTGACTGTTAGAGAGATTGCAAAACAATGTAACATTTCAGTTGGGTCATGTCATGAAATCCTGTCACAGCATCTTGGAATGTATCGTGTGGCCGCCAAGTCTGTTCCGCTGCTCGTGAGTCAAGACGTGAAGAGCATTTGGGTCGCGCAAATGAGAACGAGATGTCTCTTAAGAGAATCATAACTCGTGATGGGACATGGGTCTATGGTTATGATGTTGAGACCTAGGTTCAGTCTTGATATTGAGTTGGAAAAGGTTCTCCAAGACCCAAAAAGGCTCGTCAAGTCAGGTTAAATGTCAAAGCAATGCTGACACATTTCATTGACTTTGAAGGATTAGTTCATCATGAATTCGTACCACAGGAAAAAAACTGTTAATCGATGCTACTATCGGGACGTGTTGCGGTGCCTGCAGGAAAATATGAGAAGGACATGGCCTGAAATGAAATGTGGCGAGACAATTCATAGCTCTTGAATCACAATAACGCACCCACACATTAATGCCTGATGGTGCTGGACTGTTGCAGAAGAAACGAAATCACTGTGCTGTTTCATCCTCCGTACTCCACAGACCTGGCCCCAGCGGACATTATTTTTTTATTTCCAAGGTTGAAAATCCCCTTGAAAGGACGAAGATTTACAGCGATAAACGAGATAAGAGAAACCTCGCAGACGGCGCTTCCCGCTTGTAAGTAGGCTTTTTAGGTTTTTATGTTGGTAACGCCACGTAGCGCTCTGTATGAAAAATCACTGACTGTGCTGTGTGCAATCTGTGGCTGGTTTGCATTGCTGGAATGTTCGCTATTGTAGCGTTGGGCAGTTGGATGTGAAGAGCGCGTAGCGTTGCGCAGTTGGAGGTGACCCGCCAGCAGTTGTGGATGTGGGGCAAGAGATGGCAGAGTTTTGAGAGCGGACGATCTGCACGTGTGTCCGTCAGAAAAAGGAAATTTGCAAGACTGGATGTCATGGAGTGATATATATATATATAATGACCTTTGAACACTATTAAGGTAAATCCATTGTTTGTTCTCCATCAAAATCTTTCATCTGCTAACTATGCCTATCAGTAGTTAGTGCCTTCAGTAGTTAGATTCATTTATTTAGCTGGCAGTATTGGCGCTCGCTGTGTTGCAGTACTTCGAGTAACGAAGATTTTTGGGAGGTAAGTGATTGATGAAAGGTATAGGTTATTGTTAGTCAGGGCTATTCTTTTGTAGGGATTTTTGAAAGTCAAATTGCGTTGCGCTAAAAATATTTTGTGTCAGTTTAATGTTGATCATAAGTAAAGAGAGAAATGTCTAAGTGCGTTCAGTTTTGCTTAGCTGTTTGAAAATCGAATAAAGTAGAGGTTTTCCAGCACTGTCATTTATAATTTTTTTCTAAGGGGATGTTTCACGCTATCCACCAAGAGGCGTACCAAAACTGCTTCTGGAACTGGAAATGTTGTTGGGAGCAGTGCATCAACTGTGGAGAAGAGTATTTCAAAGGAGACCATGCACAGTAAGTAAAAGGTAACTGAAGAAAAATTTTGTGGACAAAGTTTCGGAAATATTTGAACAGACCTCTTAAATGCCACCAGAATTCATCCTTTCCAGGCTTTAAAAAATCTTAAACTTTTCTCGTTTTAATCATAATTGTTTCGTTTTTGTTTATACAGGGTGTTTCAAAAATGACTGGTATATTTGAAACGGCAATAAAAACTAAACGAGCAGCGATAGAAATACACCGTTTGTTGCAATATGCTTGGGACAACAGTACATTTTCAGGCAGACAAACTTTCGAAATTACAGTAGTTACAATTTTCAACAACAGATGTTGCTGCGGTCTGGGAAACTCTATAGTACGATATTTTCCACATATCCACCATGCGTAGCAATAATATGGCGTAGTCTCTGAATGAAATTACCCGAAACCTTTGAAAACGTGTCTGGCGGAATGGCTTCACATGCAGATGAGATGTACTGCTTCAGCTGTTCAATTGTTTCTGGATTCTGGCGGTACACCTGGTCTTTCAAGTGTCCCCACAGAAAGACGTCATAGGGGTTCATGTCTGGCGAATAGGGAGGCCAATCCATGCCGCCTCCTGTATGTTTCGGATAGCCCAGAGCAATCACACGGTCACCGAAATATTCATTCAGGAAATTAAAGACGTCAGCCGTGCGATGTGGCCGGGCACAATCTTGCATAAACCACGAGGTGTTCGCAGTGTCGTCAAAGGCAGTTTGTACAGCCACAAATTCACGAAGAATGTCCAGATAGCGTGATGGAGTAATGGTTTCGGATCTGAAAAATGGGCCAATGATTCCTTTGGAAGAAATGGTGGCCCAGACCAGTACTTTTTGAGGATGCAGGGACGATGGGACTGCAACATGGGGCTTTTCGGTTCCCCATATGCGCCAGTTCTGTTTATTGACGAAGCCGTCCAGGTAAAAATAAGCTTCGTCAGTAAACCAAATGCTGCCCACATGCATATCGCCGTCATGAATTTTGTGCACTATATCGTTAGCGAATGTCTCTCGTGCAGCAATGGTAGCGGCGCTGAGGGGTTGCCGCGTTTGAATTTTGTATGGATAGAGGTGTAAACTCTGGCGCATGAGACGATAGTGGACGTTGGTGTCATTTGGACCGCAGCTGCAACACGGCGAACGGAAACCCGAGGCCGCTGTCGGATCACCTGCTGCACTAGCTGCGCGTTGCCCTCTGTGGCTGCCGTACGCGGTCGGCCTACCTTTCCAGCACGTTCATCCGTCACGTTCCCAGTCCGTTGAAATTTTTCAAACAGATCCTTTATTGTATCGCTTTTCGGTCCTTTGGTTACATTAAACCTCCGTTGAAAACTTCGTCTTGTTGCAACAACACTGTGTTCTAGGCGGTGGAATTCAAACACCAGAAAAATCCTCTGTTCTAAGGAATAAACCATGTTGTCTACAGCACACTTGCACGTTGTGAACAGCACACGCTTACAGCAGAAAGATGACGTACAGAAAGGTGCACCCACAGACTGCGTTGTCTTCTATATCTTTCACATCACTTGCAGCGCCATCTGTTGTTGAAAATTGTAACTACTGTAATTTCGAAAGTTGCCCGCCTGAAAATGTACTGTTGTCCCAAGCATATTGCAACAAACGGTGTATTTCTATCGCTGCTCGTTTAGTTTTTATTGCCGTTTCAAATATACCGGTCATTTTTGAAACACCCTGTACTTTTAAAGGTTTTGGACTCGGGCGGAATGTTCTACCGGTGACAGTCAACCCCTGCCCTTATCTTGTGAAGGGGGTCAAATAAAAATGAGGTGGCTTGGAATAATACACCGTAACTGCAAATCTAAAAACCAACACTAATGCTCGGGACTGGAAGCTGAGACGCTCGCCTTTTCGAATCGTGAGGCCTTCCAAGAGGCCAACAGGCTACATGTTGTCGACAGCCAGCCGCTCCCGCTCCGTCACGCCGTGTTGTGACGCGATGCACGACCAGCCAGTGCGGCGACCGAGCTAGATACGGCGGAAGCGCAGCGGCCAGCACGTGGCCGGGACGCCGCTATAATAACGCCGCGCTGGCGGATATTGTGTGGGGGCGGAGGCGGCGCCGTGACGCCGCTCTGGAGGTGAGTAACGGCGCCGGCGCCGGCGCCTCCACCGGCAGCCTGCGGTAAGCGCCGGACCGGCCCGTGACGCAAATACCGATGAGGCGCGTCCGGCGGCGGTCCTGCCGCTAAGCGCCTGTCTTACACTTGCTGCGTGCCATACATTTCCCTGAAAGCAATTGTACTGCGTGCTGCATATTAACAGCATTTCTCCAGTCAAAATGCAAATTTCTCCTGTTACTTCTTCCATTTATTTCATTTTTTCTCTTCTGTTACAATCTAATTAATTGAAAATGGACACGAGTTCATATCTTAAGGGGCTCCGGAACGCCCTATACTTGCAATGTTAAAATAACGCTTATAAATTACATCTTTCCTCACAAAGTATTTGAGGTAGGAAGTTGAACCTTTTACAGATCATTTATTGGAATATGGGCTACAACTTAACACACGGATTTTACAAAATTTTAGTTCAGTTACTAAAGATGATTTTTTTTTCAATTGTAATGAAAATTCACAACATTTTTTTGCAATTTTTTATTTATACAAAAATATACAGTTTTTTGGAAGAAGGCTGTGTTAAATTATGCAGAAGGTACTGTGTAACATTTACTGAAAGTTTGAAACAAATATGTTTGGAAGATCCTTAGAAAACATGTAATTAGTATGAGAAAATAAAAGTTTTGGGAATCGAGCGACAAAGATTGGATTAACTTTTTAGTGCATTCCAGGTCCATAGGATGGATTATCTTCATCCTCTGCAAACTCCTCCTCCAGCTTCCTCTTGTTCCTCCTCCTGTTTACTCTTGCTTGTATTTCTGGACTTTTTACAGCCCTGTCTGCAGCCCGAAGGCGTTCCTTGTCTAAAGCAAGCATCGCTCGTACCATGTTAGAACCTATCTTCATTCCCATATTTCTAAATACCTTGCACCTTACAATGTTGCCATCATTGAAAGTCGCAACAGCATCATACACACCAAAGTGAAGTGTTTCTATTCCAACAAATACAGTCTTGGGGATTCCCGACCATATAACACTATTTATACTTTCATTGGGGTTTTGAGTTTATCCGTGAATACACTTTTTCTATAGTTCAGTTATTATTATTATTATTAATTATTAATATTAATAATTATTAATAATTGGTTAATAATAACACCATTTGACAGCAGTTTAACAGCGCCACAGTGGGTCACGCCCATGTAGAACACATTTCAAAAAAAATTTAAAAATAGTTGTACTCTCTGGAATTGAATAAATTATATATCTATTAAAAAGTAATAGTCTGCAGATTCAGAGAACGCAAAAAAGTAAAAATTGAACTTTTCATGATTTTGAGCCTTTCCGGAGCCCCTTAAGGCGATAAAGAATACTTCGTTGATTTGCTAAAGCACCGAATAAATTAGGGAAGACACAGAACATAAATTTGTGGATGGCAACACTCGAACTCGAACCTTTAACCTTTTTAACCAGTGTCTACCATTCTGCCAATTTGTTCGGATTATTTTTTGATAAGATTTTTTTTTTTCATATCGGGTGCCACACACACACAGTTTTGTTAAAACAGTATCATTCCCGTTCTCTGTACAACATAATAAGTACATTTCGGTACTATCTCACTTTCAAGTGCTTATCGTATCCTGGAAACTGTTTAAAAACCACACCCATGCGATAGACTACAACTACACACCCTCGTTTATCCGTGTGGACGGCAACAACTCACATGTGTCGTCAGATGTCGACATAGACAGAGCGAGCGGTAACCTATGCACCAAATTTATTTTATCAGCAACTTTTGTAAGTGGGTACCACAATTATTTGTATATTATATGACGTATGACACTACACTGGTGAGCCTGATTCAGCGAGTTGAGCTCCTATATGTTCACAATTAGATATCAGAGCACTAGATGTTGGGCTCTTCAGTCCGAAGACTGGTTTCATGCAGCTCTTTATGCTACCCTGTCGTGTGCAGGCCTCTTCATCTCCGAATAACAACGGAAACCTACACCCTTCTAAATTTCCTTACTGTATTCATCTCTTGGTCTCCCTCAACGACTTTACCCTCCACGCTGCCCACCAATAATTGGTAATCCCTTGATGCCTCAGAACATATCCTACCACCCTATCCCATCTTCTAGTAAAGTTGTGCCATAAATTCCTCTTCTCACCAATTCGATGCAGTAACTCCTCATTAGTTACGTGATCTACCCACCTAATCTTCAGTATCCTTCTGTAGCACCATGTCTCGAAGGCTTCTATTCTCTTCTTGTCTAAAATATTTATCGCCCATGTTTCACTTCCGTACATGGCTACACTCCATAGAAATACTTTCACAAAGGTCTTCCTGACACTTAAATCTATACTGGATGTTAACAAATTTCTCTTCTTCAGAAACGTTTTCCTTGCCACTGTCAGTCTACATTTTATTTCCTCTCTACTTCGTCCATAATCAGTTATTTTGCTCCCCAAATACCAAGAGTCATCCACTGCTATAAGTGTCTCATTTCCTAATCAAATCCCCTCAACATCACCTGATTTAATTCGACTACATTCCATTATCCTCGTTTTCCTTTTGTTGATGATCATCTTATATCTTCCTTTCAAGACAAAGTTTTTATATCTTCTCCCTGGGTTTTAATTCCAACTCCAAATTTTCTTTTGTTTCGTTTACAGCTTGCTCAATATACAGATTGAATAGCATAGGGGATAGGCTACAACCCTGTCTCACTCCCTTCTCAACCACTGCTTCCCTTTCGTACCCCCCGATTCTTATAACTGCAACTTGCTTTATTTACAAACATTAAATAGCCTTTCACTCACTGTATTTTACCTCTGCCACGTTCAGAATTTGAAATAGAGTTTTGTAGTCAACCTTGTCAAACCTTTTCTCTGAGTCTACAAATTCTATAAATGTAGGTTTGTCTTCCCTTGACCTGTCTTCTACGATAAGTCGTAGGGTCAGTATTACCTCGAGTGTTCCTGCATTTCTACGTAATCCGAACTGATCTTCCTCGAGATCGAATTCTACCATTTTTTCTGTTCTTCCAGTTTTTCCATTTGTGTAGGTTTCGTGTTAGTATTTAGCAGCCATGACTTAATAAACTGATAGTTCGGTAATTTTCACACCTGACAGCAGCTGCTTTCTTTGGAATTGGAATTATTACATTCTTCTTGAAGGCTGGGGGTATTTCACCTGTCTCATACATCTTGCTCACCAAATGGAAGAGTTTTGTCATGGCTTGCTCTCCCTAGACTATCAGTAGTCCTAACGGAATGTTGTCTTTAAATGCTCTGTCAAATTCTTCACTCAGTATCGTATCTCCCATCTCACTTTTTTCATCTACGACCTCTTACATTTGCATAATATTCCCCTCAAGTACATCACCCTTGTGTACACGGTATACATATTCGTTCCACCTCTCTCCTTTCCCTTCATTGCTTTGGACTGGTTTTCCATCTGAGCCTTTGATATTCATACAGGTGGCTTTCTTTTAGGCAAATGTCTCTTTAAATTTCCTGTTAGCGGCATCTAACTTACCCTTAGTGATACATGCTTCTGCATCCTTTCATTTGTCCTCTAGTCGTTCCTGCTTAACTATTTTTCGTTTCCTGTCGACCTCACTTTTGAGAGGTTTTATTCATTTTCGCCTGATTCGTTTACTGCATTTTTATATTTGCTCCTTTCGTTAGTTAAATATCTCTTGTGTCACCCAATGATTTCTACTAGTCCCCATCTTTTTACCTACTTTTTACCTACTTGATCATCTGCTGTCTTCAACTCATTCTTCTACTGTATTATTTTTCCCTGTTATTGTCAATCGTTCCCTAATGCTCCCCCTGAATCTCTCTTCAAACTCTGGTTATTTCAGGTAATCCAGGTTCCACCTGGTCCCGTATCCTTGAATTCCTACATTTTTTGCAGTTTCTTCAGTTTGAATCTACAATTCATAAACGGTAAACTGTGCTCAGAGCCCACATCTAACCCTGGAAGTGTCTCACAATTTAAAATCTGGTTGCAAAATCTGTGTCTTACCGTTATATAATCGACCTCAAATCTTCTGATGTCTCCAGGTCTCTATTCATGGTTCTTAAACCAAGTGATAGCGATGATTACGTTATGCTCTGTGCAAAATTCTGCCAGACGGCGTCCTCTTTCTTTCCTTACCCCCAGTCCATATCCACCTGCTATTTTACCTTCTCTTCCTTTTCCTACTATCGAATTTCAGTCACCGATGACTATTACATTTTCGTTTTCCTTAGGGTATCTGAATATTTTATTTTATCTCATCGTGCAGTTCTTTAATCTCTTCATCATTTGTGGAGCTAGTTGGCACATAACCTTGTACTTCATAGTGGCACAATGCTTCACGTATGCAGATGATCTGTAGAGGATATTTAAATTTTGCTGAAACTGGTGGTCCATATATGTAATTACTTCAGTGTGAGCAAATAAAAATCCTCTAACAAGAAGATTATATTGTCCATAATAAGAGACTGTTCTCCGGTTGACAATGTTAGGTAATCATAAGTTCGGCTTTAATTGTCGACTGCACGAGGACTGGCTCTCGATCAAAGACTGGTAAATGTTAGGGTGTTTTGTAATGCCAATATTGTATTCCAACCCAAGTGTTCTGGTGAGTTTCAAATTTTCCTGGTGGAAAATAATGGCCTACAGTGGCGGAGGTGTACGGGTCAGTCAAAAGAGAATTTTACGTCGAAAGTAAGCGGTCTATACGCAAGCAGGAGCTTCAGTTTCCGGAGATTATCTGCGTGTACCGTTTCATGAACGTCACTAACACCTCAATAGTGGCAGTAATTAATTGTTCATTTTGGCTGCCAGCTGTGTAGAATTTCCAGTATAATTTGTATGTAAAAGTAGGTATTTTTTCTAGGTTTCTTATTAAGTGTATAGTGCTTTCAGTAAGCTGTGTTAATAATAAGTGTGTGTATTTTGTTAGAAAATGTTTGGCATTCCGTGGTAAAGACTAAATATCAATTCGAAATGCAGCGAGACCAAGAATCTTACGTTCACAGTGTAAGGGTTGAACCAGAAGCAGAGCGATCAGCTGTATCGAATCAAGACTATCCCATTGCGAAAATAATGCGTCATATAAGGGTTTCCTCAACCACTGCTAGTAATTTAGCAACTCAGCAATCTGAGACTTCAAATACTGTTACGAATGTGGCACAAAACCAAACTGAAATCTCTATGGTTTAACAATTTAGCAACTCGGAGAATGGAGATGTCCTCTATCGTAACTAATTTTTCTGTGGCAGTCAATAATTTAGCAACTCAGCAATTAGACATGACTTTGAATGCAGACAGCCTTCTGACTAACCAAGATTTCGGACAAATCAGGACATAATTCGACGACCTTGTGATGAAGCAGTCTAAAATCTCAGATGATATTATTGAGCTTCGGTTAGCTCAACCACAATTTCGAAAGAATTACGGAATATTAGTCGGGATGTTTAAGATTTATGAACTACACAAGCAGCAGGTGGGAACGAAGGTGCGCCAATTAGCCAAGATAGTAAAGGGGCTATGTAAGGTTGTGATAAACTCTTACAACATAAATTTCATTAGCATCAACAACAATATTCAAATGGAATAGACGATTGGATGAAAGAGAAAGAGCCCCAGGTTTTCCATTGTGTTAACAAGAGTATTCTGTAGCAGTAGCAAATCTTTCACTAAATAATTTACCGCATACAAATATTCAAAAATGGTTCAAATGGCTCTGAGCACTATGGGACTTATCGTCTGAGGTCATCAGTCCCCTAGAACTTAGAACTACGTAAACCTAACTAAGCTAAGGACATCACACACATCCATGCCCGAGGCAGGATTCGAACCTGCGACCGTAGCGGTCGCGAGGTTCCAGATTTTACCGCCTAGAACAGCTCGGCCACCCCGGCCGGCTGTATACAAATATACTGGAACAACAAATGCAAGAGATAAGGAAACAGATAACGTCTGACTTCGTGCAGTGGGAAATAAAAGTACTTTAATTGGCTCAAGCATGTCCGAGACGTGTAGAAGACGTTCAGGGGGCGATAGAAGACTGTCGAACTGAAATTCAAGAGTAACAAGACAACAAACCCCTAGCCCCAAATCAGTGTGTGTCGACACTTATGCAAATAATAAGCTTGGTAATAGTTTAGATGGGATGATATCCAATCATCTAATGTGTTTTCACACATGCTGGTGGAAAAGAAACTCTTGAAACACCGACAATTACAGATGTTCTCATTCGATAAAAGGACTTTAATCCAGTTGTGTTTATTCGAGCATTTGCGGATGTACTACCTAGATCATGAAGTGAACAAACAAAAATTAGCTGTGTGTTAGGATACACTCAAGGGAACGGAGCCTTGTTGGTGACAGACTTGATGGATGTGTATGGAACTTACGAAGACTCTGAATAAGCATTCCTCACTACCGATTGCTCTAAAGGAATGCGGGAAATTCCTGAGAAAGAAGTATTCATCCCAGAGCCTTTCTTTCAAGACAGGTAGCTTACGAAAGTATTTCGGAAAGTTGCTCAAAAATGTTCAAATTTGTGTGAATTCCTAAGGGACCAAACTGCAGAGGTCATCGGTCCCTAGACTTACACGCTACTTAAACTAACTTATGCTAAGAACAACACACACACACACCCGTGCCCGAGGGAGGACTCGAACCTCTGGCGGGAGTGGCCGCGCAGTCCGTGACATGGCGCCTCTAAACGCTGGGCTGCTACGCGCTGCGGAAAATTGGTGAAAGAAGCGAAACACTGGAAGAAGTAGTGAATTTTTAATGTGAAAATTCCCACGGACATTTACGAGATGCTGATACATGCATCAGAGGGGAACTAAGCTGAATTTATGTCTGTACTTCACTCCATTGACCTCACCTAAGAGGACTTAAGATAGAGGGCGGGTCAAGGAAATTCGTATATAGATTCAAATCCTCATAATAAGTGTGCCAATAATAATGATGTTAATGGCCAGGTGTTTATCCATTATGAAAATGGACAAAGGAGTAAGCAGAGATCGAATGGTAGTGGGAAAAATTTTCATCAAAGCAGAAGTAGACAAAACAGATAGGATACAATTCTAATGTCAACATCAAACACTGGAATCACAGTAAGATGTCTCCACAGCCACTGACTAGTAATAACCAGAGTGAACAAAGTAGTCAATGGAGAAGACCAACATCATTAAACTAACCTCGACTTAATCAAGCTTCAGAGGAGCGGTCGTGAATTTCGATAGGGACTATGGACTACAGGTTCAGTTCTTTCAACATAACGATAAAGAACATGAGAGAGGAAATCTGAGCAGATGTAAATCACTCTAAGGGAAGATATCCTTCAGTACGAAATTTATTAACATATGATACTGTAGATGTTCCAGTAAAGGTTTTACTAGATACAGGAGCCTCGGTAAATACTATATAAAGGAACGTCTTCCACAAGGCACCACAAAGGGCTCAGCTACCCATCTTTCCTCTCCAAAACAGTAAAATTATAGAGCAATTCACACGCGATCGCAAAACATACAAATACGGACGATATTAGAAATTAGGACGAAAATGCAGCGATTAAATGTTCTTTCCTTGTCGTAAATAAATTAATGGTCGAACATATTATGGTACTCGAAATGATCGTAGAGGAGTCATACAACTGATCATGAAGAAGAGCAGACCACCCTGCATATCACAAGTACACGAAATTTACTTACTTGGATTGTTAGAACAAGTACAATACAATTCAACTGAGTTGGAGCACTTTACATTGAATTTTTATTTTGGTCATCAGTCTACTGACTGGTTTCATGCGGCCCGCCACGAGTTTCTTTCCTGTGCTACCCTCTTCATCTCAGAGTAGCACTTGCAACCTATGTCCTCAATTATTTGCTTGACGTATTCCAATCTCTGTCTTCCTCTACAGATTTTGCACTCTACAGCTCCCTCTAGTACCATGGAAGTCATTCCCACATGTCTTAGCAGATGTCCTATCATCCTGTCCCTTCTCCTTATCAGTGTTTTCCACATATTCCTTTCCTCTCCGATTTTGCGTAGAACCTCCTCATTCTTTACCTTATCAGTCCACCTAATTTTCAACATTCGTCTATAGCACCACATCTCAAATGCTTCGATTCTCTTCTGTTCCGGTTTTCCCACAGTCCATGTTTCAATGCCATACAATGCTGTACTCCAGACGTACATCCTCAGAAATTTCTTCCTCAAATTAAGGCCGGTATTTGATATTAGTAGACTTCTCTTGGCCAGAAATGCCTTTTTTGCCATAGCGAGTCTGCTTTTGATGTCCTCCTTGCTCCGTCCGTCATTGATTACTTTACTGCCTACGTAGCAGAATTCCTTAACTTCATTGACTTTTTGACCATCAATCCTTATGTTAAGTTTCTCGATGTTCTCATTTCTACTACTTCTCATTACCTTCGTCTTTCTCCGATTTACTCTCAAACCATAATGTGTACTCATTAGACTGTTCATTCCGTTCAGCAGATCATTTAATTCTTCTTCACTTTCACTCAGGATAGCAATGTCATCAGCGAATCGTATCATTGATATCCTTTCACCTTGTATTTTAATTCCACTCCTGAACCTTTCTTTTATTTCCATCATTGCTTCCACGATGTACAGATTGAAGAGTAGGGGCGAAAGGCTACAGCCTTGTCTTCCACACTTCTTAATACGAGCACTTCGTTGTTGATCGTCCACTCTTATTGTTCTCTCTTGGTTGTTGTACATATTGTATATGACCCGTCTCTCCCTATAGCTTACCCCTACTTTTTTCAGAATCTCGAACAGCTTGCACCATTTTATATTGTCGAACGCTTTTTCCAGGTCGACAAATCCTATGAAATTGTCTTGATTTTTCTTTAGCCTTGCTCCCATTATTAGCCGTAACGTCAGAATTGCCTCTCACGTCCCTTTACTTTTCCTAAGGCCAAACTGATCGTCACCCAGCGCATTCTCAATTTTCTTTTCCATTCTTCTGTATATTATTCTTGTAAGCAGCTTCTATGCATGAGCTGTTAAGCTGATTGTGCGATAATTTCGCACTTGTCAGCTCTTGCCGTCTTCGGAATTGTGTGGGTGATGCTTTTCCGAAAGTCAGATGGTATATCGCCAGACTCATATGTTCTACCCACCAACGTGAATAGTCGTTTTGTTGCCACTTCCCCCAATGATTTTAGAAATTCTGATGGAATGTTATCTATCCCTTCTGCCTTATTTGACCGTAAGTCCTCCAAAGCTCTTTTAAAATCCGATTCTATACTGAATCCCCTATCTCTTCTAAATCGACTCCTGTTTCTTCTTCTATCACATCAGACAAATATTCAACCTCATAGAGGCTTTCAATGTATTCTTTCCACCTATCTGCTCTCTCCTCTGCATTTAACAGTGGAATTCCCGTTGCACTCTTAATGTTACCACCGTTGCTTTTAATGTCACCAAAGGTTGTTTTGACTTTCCTGTATGCTGAGTCTGTCCTTCCTACAATCATATCTTTTTCGATGTCTTCACATTCTTCCTACAGCCATTTCGTCTTAGCTTCCCTGCACTTCCTATTTATTTCATTCCTCAGCGACTTGTATTTTGGTATTCCTGATTTTCCCGGAACATGTTTGTACTTCCTCCTTTCATCAATCAACTGAAGTATTTCTTCTGTTACCCATGGTTTCTTCGCAGCTACCTTCTTTGTACTTATGTTTTCCTTCCCAACTTCTGTGATGGCCCTTTTTAGAGATGTCCATTCCTCTTGTACTGTACTGCCTACTGCGCTATTCCCTATTCCTGTATCTATAGCGTTAGAGAACTTCAAACGTATCTCGTCATTCCTTAGTATTGCCGTATCCCACTTCTATGCGTATTGATTCTTCTGACTAATGTCTTGAACTTCAGCCTACTCTTCATCACTACTATATTGTGATCTGAGTATATATCTGCTCCTGGGTGCGCCTTACAATCCAGTATCTGATTTAGGAATCTCTGTCTGACCATGATGTAATCTAATTGAAATCTTCCCGTATCTCCCGGTCTTTTCCAAGTATACCTCCTCCTCTTGTGATTCTTGAACAGAGTATTCGCTAATACTAGCTGAAACGTGTTACAGAACTCAATTAGTGTTTCTCCTCTTTCATTCCTTGTCCCCTAGCCCATATTCTCCCGTAACCTTTTCTTCTACTCCTTCCCCTACAACTGCATTCCAGTCGCCCATGACTATCAGCTTTTCGTCCCCCTTTACGTACTGCATTACCCTTTCAATATCCTCATACACTTTCTCTATCTGTTTATCTTCAGCTTGCGACGACGGCATGTATACCTGAACTATCGTTGTCGGTGTTGGTCTGCTGTCGATTTCTGATTAGAACAACCCGGTCACTGAACTGTTTACAGTAACACACCCTCTGCCCTACCTTCCTATTCATAGCGAATCCTACACCTGTTATACCATTTCTGCTGCTGTTGATATTACCCGATACTCATCTGACCAGAAATCCTTGTCTTCCTTCCACTTCACTTCACTGACCCCTACTATATCTAGATTAAGCCTTTGCATTTCCCTTTTCAGATTTTCTATTTTCCCTACCACGTTCAAGCTTCTGACATTCCACGCCCCGACCCGTAGGACGTTATCCTTTCGTTGATATGAGAAGAGAATTGTTTGATCTCCTGAACAAATATTATAGTGTCTGAAGACAGCTCCTGAATGTCACTAGGATACTCCTACAATTTAAATGCTTACCCTCATCGTACATACTGCCATAACGTCTGTCCAAATATTTGGCGACACTAACAAGTTGCTGACAAAGACTTACAGTGCTTTATGAAGTAAGACCTAATGAAACCTTTATATCTATATATAACATTTATTAATTTTAATCTTGCTTTTTTAAAGTAATCTTTGAGTATTGTGCACTATCCAGGGACCTAGAAACGCCATAGTCCTCAGTGGTTCATAACCCCACAACAGGCCACAGCAGTCCACCCACCCCTTCACCTCTCCACACCGAACCAGGGTTATTGTGCCGTTCGGCCCCCCAGTGAACCTCCCCCCGGGAACGTATGTTCCCGTGGTTGCGTAATATTATGGTGTACGCATACGTGGAGACAGTGTTTGTGCAGCAACATAGCGTAACTGAGGCGGAGTAGGGGAATCAGCTCGCATTCGATGAGGCAGATGGAAAACAGCCTTAAAAACCATCCATCTACATCTACATCTACATCCATACTCCGCAAGCCACCTGACGGTGTGTGGCGGAAGGTACCTTGAGTACCTCTATCGGTTCTCCCTTCTATTCCAGTCTCGTATTGTTCGTGGAAAGAAGGATTGTCGGTATGCCTCTGTGTGTGCTCAAATCCCTCTGATTTTATCCTCATGGTCTCTTCGCGAGATATACGTAGGAGGGAGCAATATACTGCTTGACTCTTCGGTGTAGGTATGTTCTCGAAACTTTGACAAAAGCCTGTACCGAGCTACTGAGCGTCTCTCCTGCAGAGTCTTCCACTGGAGTTTATCTATCATCTCCGTAACGCTTTCGCGATTACTAAATGATCCTGTAACGAAGCGCGCTGCTCTCCGTTGGATCTTCTCTATATCATCTATCAACCCTATCTGGTACGGATCCCACACATGCTGGCTGGCTTACCGGACCTCGACACTAATCCGCCGGGGAGTTCTGTGCCGGGCACCAGCATGCCTTCCCTCTCGGGAAGCACGGCGTTAGATCGCGCGGCTAGCCGTGCGGGCTAAACTAAACCTTACGTGAGTTTTTATTAATCTGCTTAATGTCACGCCACAATACTACGGTACAGGGGAGAGCACCATAATTGTAATACTCTTCCCTTGTCAGGGAAGATGTTTCCCGACTCTTTTGAGGTATCAACAACAGTTACTTTCGTTGAATTCTGTTTGTGCCAAAGATTCCACAAATTTTTCATTTCAGTTTTTTTTTTATGTTTAAACTTGTGGATCACGGGGAAGGTGGATAAATGGGGCAAAAGTACCCTTGGCGCAGGTCCACGAAGAGGGCTCGTCGACACAGGTGCCTTAACAAATAGACAAGAAACGCAAGTCAATATCTGCACTGTAATTTTGAACCAAAGTCTGGGGGAAGAGGCCCACACTGAACCTTCTGGATTGTTTAAAAAACACATATACATACGTAACTCGTGATTAAATTGATGGAAATCCATTAATTAATTTATCTGAACTGTGAGTACTAAAATGTTTCTTTAAAAGGACGTTGTTAGATTTTTGCATTCAAATTTCCGGACTTTATAAAAAAAACAATGTTAAAAAAGGAAAATTTTGGCGTTGGGCCAAGGTCACTGCCCTGGGGCCTGTAGGTCCTAGCCACAGCCTGGAAAGAACGAGCAGAAGGGTGTCAGCAGCAAATATGTTAGGGTAGTAGCATGAGAAAATGAATAAATTCTTGTATAATGATTCAAGTAGAAGATTGTTTCTTAACGTTAATATTACTAACAATTAGTATGAATATTTTAAACGACTTACATTTAAGGGAAATTAGTTAAAATATAATCTTCGCAGATTTTTTGTAAATTTCTTTGCCAATGAAAACCTGTTTACGCTCAAAAATTAGACGTATATGTATCACAGTTTTCACTGTCAAGTCTCGAATGAAACATATCTTTAACTTATTATTCTTAAATATCTTATTGCTTGCTGCACACCAAACCGACGTTGTCTACACCGAGCAGTGGTCTAGTTTTTACTTTTCTGAGGCGTTACTACATTGTGAAATATAAGCTCAAAAATATGAAACGTTACTTCCGTCTGTGCTGGATCTATAATACATCGACGAAAAACATTCAGTGGCCGAAATTAGTGTAATGTAGAACTACGAATAACCAGCGAAAACGAAGGAACCACTCTACACAGTCCAATAGGGCACCTTGCCGGTAACTCACTTTTTCTAATGTCTCTACTTTCTTGACTTGCAGTGGGATTTGACTTTGAGACAGAGAACTATTTTATTTTAATTTTCCACCTATTCTTCAAATGAAGGCAGCCATTACCGAGAGGTCTGAGTTGTGTCACCAACTGGGCGACCAGTAAGAATTATGAATTATACAAAAAGGAGAAAGAAAAGTCTTTTTATCTCTAGGGGTGTGGAGCTGCTGCCCCCCCCCCCCACCCTCACCGTCTTCCTTCTGGCGACGGACGCTCGTGGTCAGTGTTCCTCTGGTATGTCTGCTCCCAGTACTGCATTGTATAACTGTTCCCTTCTACTATGAATTAGCGTCTTGTAAAACTATGCAACCGAAAATTGCAGGGTCGAATTCCTGACTAGAAGTGGAGCAAAATAGGTACTCTAACCATGTGTCCGTAAATCCATCATTGCCACTTTAGATGGCAGTGACGAATGACAGTTCCTCTAACCACATGGCATGTGTTCCCTGCATGTTGAAGGCTGTGTGATTGGCGCAGAAAGATTCGGTATTAATGTCGAGAACAATCCGAGATTGTATTGGTGTATAGCTAAGTAGATGGAAATAGTCGAGGGGTAGCATGCCTGTACCAAAACAAGGCCTCTCACAGACATCAATCACATCACACAACATTTCAAGCCCTTTTTGGGCGTTTGTGTGATCACGGATCTTTTCAGATGAACGTGCGGGAAGACGGCGGACTGTGTGTACACCCGATCTACAGCACCGGGTTCTACAGGATATTGAGATGAACCGTAGAACAAACTCGAAGCAAGTGTCCCGCCAAAATGGTGTAAGCCGAAAGTACTATTCTGTGTATCCTGCATGACAACCGCTACTATCCCTTTAACCTGCAATCCCATAATGTCCATTCTGAACATCTGTTGTTGTCATTGGATGTACACCGTCCATTTTCGGACACGTGTTCATAGGACCTTGTTTCCCCCACTTACAGTGAGGAATCCGTCCCTGAAGTTGGTCAGTTTTATGACTGTACACACTATGTACGTAGCCCGTGCGGGGCTTGTTTACAATGACAACACTTTTCCTCGTCCTTCCCATTTTTTAATTAATGGAAGGAGACCCCATTTGATATCTCATATCAGCGAGAGTGTGTACAGGTAGGACAATATATACAAGAGAGCTAGCATACCATTCGATTGTCTTCAATAATATGATCGAAGATATCCTTAACTTATTGTATAATGTAACGAAATGCACATGTCTGTTATATCGGGTCGTGATTGATGTTTGAATAATCGCTCTTGGCGCCAAGTGTAGTATGGGGGTACTGCGTTTATTAATGAATAATAACTTAAACCAATGTGCAGTATAACACCTTGAAAACCCCTAGCATATTCCGCTCCACACCACCCACGCTCCCCCGCCCTCCCCCCCCCCCCCCCGTAACAACAACCTAAAAAAAGGTAATGTGATGCTTTAAAGTAAATGGTAATGTGCTACATATTTCCATTTTAACGGTCAGGTGCACTGCGACATACCACAGAGACAAGTCAAAGGAGGCCTGTGTAAGCTCTTTATGCTTTGACATCACTGCTACGATGTAGCGTATTTGTTTCACTACGTAAACATTAGTCTCTCTAAGTGCACCATTGAACACGACGTGTTTTCTTGAGATGAATATTGTGCCATCATCAGGGTACTGTTCCTGTACCATGTCATTCAAATATTTCACCTTTACTTAGGATTCCTTAGGATGGGCTGTTATGATTCAAAAGGTTTCAGTAGGACAGAATGCAGCAGCGCTCAATTAGATCCCTAGGCATGTAGTTGAGCCATTATATATGTAGATGTTTTTATGCTCAGTTTCCGGTGGTTGTGAAGCAATAATTAATGTATTTCGTCGATTAATCTTACTTCGGAATTATGTTACCATAACCCACCCTTTATAGGGAGAGAAGGGTAATATACACTACGTACGGGAGCCAAGAGGGAATGACAATAGTGGACGACAAAGAACGAAGTGCTCGTATAAGGAAGAGTGTAAGGCAGGGATGTAGTCATTCGCCCCTACTGTTCAAACTGTACATCGAAGAAGCAATGATGGAAATAAAAGAAAGGTTCAAGAGTGGAATTAAAATTCAAGGCGAAAGCATATCAATGATACGACTCGATGATGACATTGCTATGCTGTGCAAAAGTGAAGAATATTTACATTATCTGCCAAATGAATGAATGGTCTAATGAGTACAGGATATGGACTGAGACTAAATCGAAGAAAGACTAAAGTAATTAGAAGTAGCAGAAATAGAAACAGCGAGAAACTTTACATCAAGGTTGATCGTCACGAAGTAGATGAGGTTAAGGAATTTTGTTACGTAGGCAGCAAAATTACCAATGACGGACGGAACAATGACATCACTGGCAAATAGGGCATTCCTGGCCAAGAACAGTCTACTAGTATCAAACATAGGCCTTATTTTGAGGAAGAAATTTCTGAGTGTGCGTATGGAGTACAGCATTGTATGGTAGTGAAACACAGATCGTGGGGAAACCGGAACAGAAGAGAAATGAAGCATCTGAAATGTGGTGTTACAGACGAATTTTGAAAATTGGGTGGACTGATAAGGTAAGGAGTTAGAAGGTCTAGCGCGGAATCGGAGAGGAAAGGAATGTGTGGATAACACAGACAAGTAGAAGGGACAGGTTGATAGTACATCTGTTAAGAATCGGGGGAGGTGTAGAGAGTAAAAACTGTAGAAGAAGACAGATATAGTAATACATCCAGCAATTAATTGAGGACGTACGTTGCAAGTACACTCCTGGAAATGGAAAAAAGAACACATTGACACCGGTGTGTCAGACCCACCATACTTGCTCCGGACACTGCGAGAGGGCTGTACAAGCAATGATCACACGCACGGCACAGCGGACACACCAGGAACCGCGGTGTTGGCCGTCGAATGGCGCTAGCTGCGCAGCATTTGTGCACCGCCGCCGTCAGTGTCAGCCAGTTTGCCGTGGCATACGGAGCTCCATCGCAGTCTTTAACACTGGTAGCATGCCGCGACAGCGTGGACGTGAACCGTATGTGCAGTTGACGGACTTTGAGCGAGGGCGTATAGTGGGCATGCGGGAGGCCGGGTGGACGTACCGCCGAATTGCTCAACACGTGGGGCGTGAGGTCTCCACAGTACATCGATGTTGTCGCCAGTGGTCGGCGGAAGGTGCACGTGCCCGTCGACCTGGGACCGGACCGCAGCGACGCACGGATGCACGCCAAGACCGTAGGATCCTACGCAGTGCCGTAGGGGACCGCACCGCCACTTCCCAGCAAATTAGGGACACTGTTGCTCCTGGGGTATCGGCGAGGACCATTCGCAACCGTCTCCATGAAGCTGGGCTACGGTCCCGCACACCGTTAGGCCGTCTTACGCTCACGCCCCAACATCGTGCAGCCCGCCTCCAGTGGTGTCGCGACAGGCGTGAATGGAGGGACGAATGGAGACGTGTCGTCTTCAGCGATGAGAGTCGCTTCTGCCTTGGTGCCAATGATGGTCGTATGCGTGTTTGGCGCCGTGCAGGTGAGCGCCACAATCAGGACTGCATACGACCGAGGCACACAGGGCCAACACCCGGCATCATGGTGTGGGGAGCGATCTCCTACACTGGCCGTACACCACTGGTGATCGTCGAGGGGACACTGAATAGTGCACGGTACATCCAAACCGTCATCGAACCCATCGTTCTACCATTCCTAGACCGGCAAGGGAACTTGCTGTTCCAACAGGACAATGCACGTCCGCATGTATCCCGTGCCACCCAACGTGCTCTAGAAGGTGTAAGTCAACTACCCTGGCCAGCAAGGTCTCCGGATCTGTCCCCTATTGAGCATGTTTGGGACTGGATGAAGCGTCGTCTCACGCGGTCTGCACGTCCAGCACGAACGCTGGTCCAACTGAGGCGCCAGGTGGAAATGGCATGGCAAGCCGTTCCACAGGACTACATCCAGCATCTCTACGATCGTCTCCATGGGAGAATAGCAGCCTGCATTGCTGCGAAAGGTGGATATACACTGTACTAGTGCCGACATTGTGCATGCTCTGTTGCCTGTGTCTATGTGCCTGTGGTTCTGTCAGTGTGATCATGTGATGTATCTGACCCCAGGAATGTGTCAATAAAGTTTCCCCTTCCTGGGACAATGAATTCACGGTGTTCTTATTTCAATTTCCAGGAGTGTATTACTCTGAGATGAAAGGTTGGCACAGGAGAGAGATTCGTGTCTGGCCGCATCAAACCGTCAGAAGACTGATGACTCACAAAAAAAAAAAAAAACACCCTGGTACGTAGCAATGACCCCTATCATATTTCTTATTAAGGGGCTAAAACTGGCAAGCGTATAACATTCTGTAAAGTGTCCCGAGAATGGTACTTATTGCCTGAAAATAGCTGTTAAAATAGTATTGGAAATTCACTTAACTACGTATGATCTTGTACTATTAAGATATTATCTCTTTTACACACAATGGAGAAGTAGGAAAGACAACCATACCAACAAATGTTCTGGAATTTTCTTTCTACTGCATCTTGCGGTTTCCATATTTCGCTTTCTTTATTTTGCGACACAATTCGCCGTAACTTTTAGAGACACCTTTTGTGCAACGAAACTGTAGCAAACGTGGCAGCTCATGGCAGATAACACCTCCGTTGTTTGTTAGTTTGTCGTGAATATGGATGAGGCAGCCAGCGGAAAAAAAAAAATACAAAGGAAAGTACTTCGAGGGAAGCTATTTATAGTGGAGCACAAGGTTTTGAGATTTTTTGACGACAGCGCAGTCACAGCTAAAGGAGAGAAAGACGCAGGTAGCGAACGAAACCGCCGTTATCGGGTTGCCTGTCAACAGTTCAAAAGAGACCAAAGCGTATGGAAATCCTATCCGGCGCCACCGAGACGTACAGCGCGACGGCGACGGCGTATTCTCGAGAGACAACCCTCAACGCCTGAAAAGGCGTATCGCAGGCGAAACCTTCATTCCGACATCCGAGCCAGGTAACAGGCCTCCTTTGATCATCTGCTCGCGTGTGACGAATAGAAGTCGACAGGCTACGAGTACATCGAATGCAGAGAACTAAATAGCTTTCCCGTGGACCGAAAGTAAAGTAGAGAAAACGGCACGGAATACTATACTCGCGATTCTGCTTCCTCGAAACATCAAAAGACTTACACGATGTCACGTCTTTTGCTTTGGAGTGCAGGTCTGTTAGACAGACCTTGGGAATTAATAAAGGTTTTGCACACTACCGTACAACTGAACCGCAGATTTGTGTGTACGCACTTTTCATTGCATACACGTACACATGAGGTAACTCGAACTCAGTACCAGGTTTAATTAAATTTATTCAGGAACTGAAATTTTTGATAGTGTTGCTAAATAATTATTCGTTGCAAAGAGACGAAACAGCTGTACTTTATTAATATTCGAATATCCTTAATTGTGTTATCCATTCGCATAATGTAGCTCATTAGTCTCATGATTTGCAGGCGGGTATCCTGGGATGAATCAGAAACTTCACACGAGTTTTCACGTTTCCAAATTTTTGTTAGACCCATAAAGGGGAACGAAAAGTATTTGACGCTCGTAGAGACAATAACGACGATATCTCTCTCTGTATACAGTATTATTGATGCCAGTCATAATTACTCGTTTTCTGTAAACGATATGTGACAACAAAATCTTAATTTATGCCAATGCTAATATTAACTACATGTGAAAATCAGTTTTTTTATTAATTTTCAAAACTATTTAAACAGAACCTAAATATTACAAATTACGTAACAAGCACAGGTAAATGATTCCCTTAATAGGCGAATGGACGTTGAAGGGTAGAATTCGCAGTTTGTAGTATAAGTTACGGATTAGACAAGACGTTAGGGATTATTGACTCTTAAGTGGAAATTTCTTTTTATTTCGTTTGTTATACTTCTTGTCTTACGTGCACCCATATCAATTTGCCATACTGTCATTTGGTTTGCCATTTAGAGGCTGTGCCACGGAAGTAACTTCAACGCCTTATTTTCATGCATATTTTATTAACTGGGCGGATGCCACTCAGCAGTTCGACTGCCACAGAACAGTATCTGTGGGCGATGTTAAATCGGTCTTGTGGCCTTGTCGTGTGTTGTTGTGGCGTAACAAGACAGCCACGCCACTCGGAAGTAGCCGAAATGCACGCGTTACACACGCCGGCTAGCGTGAGGTCTGAAACAGGATACGTAATGAATGCTATAAAGAAAAGTACGTAGCTTCTTTAATACTTAACTTTAATCCATCATTTGTATACAGCATTCTTGATGATACAAGTGAGACTCTCTCTTGAAATGGTTAATGGCGCCTTGCTAGGTCGTAGCCATGGACTTAGCTGAAGGCTATTCTAACTATCTCTCGGCAAATGAGAGAAAGGCTTCGTCAGTGTAGTCGCTAGCAAAGTCGTCCGTACAACTGGGGTGAGTGCTAGTCCGTCTCTCAAGACCTGCCGTGTGGTGGCGCTCGGTCTGCGATCACTGACAGTGGCGACACGCGAGTCCGACATGTACTAATGGACCGCGGCCGATTTAAAGCTACCACCTAGCAAGTGTGGTGTCTGGCGGTGACACCACATGTGTCAAAATATAAATTTCGTAGTAGCGTATATTCAGAATGAAGTTTTCTAGTAAACTGCAGTTTCATTACGGGATAAATCAACAATGTAGTCGAAAAGAATTCGACGAAAGAATTATATTAAGTTTGATATAATGTTGTATGCCCGTAAATGAATATTTTGGAATTAAAGTAATGATAATTCTGAAGGATATAACTTGAGATACGACTAAAAACCCGAGCAAAACGTTATCCTGAAAAAAGTCCACAGATGTAATAGTCCATCCCAGTCATCTCAACACCAATTCACGAACAATAACATTCAGTATGAAACGCTTTTGTTAAGTCACAATGAAAACACGTCAAGTTTCGAACTGTTGCTGTGATGTGTGGCTATGTCTAATATATCAGCAACCCATGCTGCAGCATTAACTCACAATCTTCTCATAGACTGCACAATATCTTGAGACCTTGCCACCTAAGAAAGTAATCAAAATATGTGTATACCAGTTCCTTCTGAACTATCTCACTTAACTGCCAACCTTAGTCAACAGTCACTGTAGGCCTAACCACTACTCCACATATAACTCTATGCAGGTATTCAGATATTCCAAATATGTTCAGTATAATAGATTAGCGCCTGTCTTGGTGATAATAAAATATTCAACTCATCAAAATTTGTGTTTAAAAGGGTACTCGTATACTATCTTCATATTCACGCAACGGAATTAACAGTAGTTAGTTATTAGCGAAGAAGCACCTTTAGATTTTTTCTGATACTTATCCGATTACCCCCCCTCCCCCCCCCCCAACCCGAACCATGGACCTTGCCGTTGGTGGGGAGGCTTGCGTGCCTCAGCGATACAGATAGCCGTACCGTACGTACAACCACAACGGAGGGGTATCTGTTGAGAGGCCAGACAAAGGTGAGGTTCCTGAAGAGGGGCAGCAACCTTTTCAGTAGTTGCAAGGACCACAGTCTGTATGATTGACTGATCTGGCCTTGTAACAATAACCAAAACGGCCTTACTGTGCTGGTACTGCGAACGGCTGAATGCAAGGGGAAACTACGGCCGTAATTTTTCCCGAGGGCATGCAGCTTTACTGTATGATTAAATGATGATGGCGTCCTCTTGGGTAAAATATTCCGGAGGTAAAATAGTCCCCCATTCGGATCTCCGGTCGGGGACTATTCAAGAGGATGTCGTTACCAGGAGAAAGAAAACTGGCGTTCTACGAATCGGAGCGTGGAATGTCAGATCCCTTAATCGGGCAGGTAGGTTAGAAAATTTAAAAAGGGAAATGGATAGGTTAAAGTTAGATATAGAGGGAATTAGTGAAGTTCGGTGGCAGGAGGAACAAGACGTCTGGTCAGGTGACTACAGGGTTATAAACACAAAGTCAAATAGGGGTAATGCAGGAGTAGGTTTAATAATGAATAGGAAAATAGGAATGCGGGTAAGCTACTACAAACAGCACGGTGAACGCATTATTGTCGCCAAGATAGATACGAAGCCCACACCTACTACAGTAGTACAAGTTTATATGCCAACTAGCTCTGCAGATGACGAAGAAATTGAAGAAATGTATGATGAAATAAAAGAAATTATTCAGATTGTGAACGGAGACGAAAATTTAATAGTCATGGGTGACTGGAATTCGAGTGTAAGAAAAGGGAAAGAAGGAAACGTAGTAGGTGAATATGGATTGGGGCTAAGAAATGAAAGAGGAAGCCACCTGGTAGAATTTTACACGGAGCACAACTTAATCATAGTTAACACTTGGTTTAAGAATCATGATAGAAGGTTGTATACATGGAAGAACTCTGGAGATACTAAAAGGTATCAGATAGATTATATAATGGTAAGACAGAGATTTAGGAACCGGATTTTAAATTGTAAGACAATTTCCAGGGGCAGATGTGGACTCTGACCACAATCTATTTGTTATGATCTGTAGATTAAAACTGAAGAAACTGCAGAAAGGTGGGAATTTAAGGATATGGGACCTGGATAAACTGAAAGAACCAGAGTTTGTACAGAGTTTCAGGGAGAGCGTAAGGGAACAATTGACAAGAATAGGGGAAAGAAATACAGTAGAAGAGGAATGGGTAGCTTTGAGGGATGAAATAGTGAAGGCAGCAGAGGATGAAGTAGGTAAAAAGACGAGGGCTAGTAGAAATCCTTGGGTAACAGAAGAAATATTGAATTTAATTGATGAAAGGAGAAAATATAAAAATGCAGTAAATGAAGCAGGCAAAAAGGAATACAAATGTCTGAAAAATGAGATCGACAGGAAGTGCAAAATGGCTAAGCAGGGATGGCTAGAGGACAAATGTAAGGATGTAGAGGCTTATCTCACTAGGAGTAAGATAGATACTTCCTACAGGAAAGTTAGAGAGACCTTTGGGGATAAGAGAACGACTTGTATGAACTTCAAGAGCTCAGATGGAAACCCAGTTCTAAGCAAAGAAGGGAAATCAGAAAGGTGGAAGGAGTATATAGAGGGCGATGTACTTGAGAACAATATTATGGAAATGGAAGAGGATGAAGATGAAGATGAAATGGGAGATACGATACTGCGTGAAAAGTTTGACAGAGCACTGAAAGACCTGAGTCGGAACAAGGCCCCCAGAGTAGTCAACACTGGAACTACTGACGGCCTTAGGAGAGCCAGTCCTGACAAAACTCTACCATCTGGTGAGCAATATGTATGAAACAGGTGAAATACCCTCAGACTTCAAGAAGAATATCATAATTCCAATCCCAAAGAAAGCAGGTGTTGACAGATGTGAAAATTACCGAACAATCAGTTTAATAAGCCACAGCTACAAAATACTAACACGAATTCTTTACAGTCGAAAGGAAAAACTAGTAGAAGCCGACCTCGGGGAAGATAAGTTTGGATTCTGTAGAAATACTGGAACACGCGAGGCAATACTGACCTTACGACTTATGTTAGAAGAAAGATTAAGGAAACGCAAACCTACGTGTCTAGCATTTGTAGACTTAGAGAAAGCATTAGACAATGTTGACTGGAATACTGTCTTTCAAATTCTAAAGGTGGCAGGGGTAAAATACAGGGAGCGAAAGGCTATTTACTATTTGTACAGAAACCAGATGGCAGTTATATGAGTCGAGAGACATGAAAGGGAAACAGTGGTTAGGAAGATAGTATGACAGGGTTGTAGCCTCTCCCCGATGTTATTCAATCTATATATTGAGCAAGCAGTAAAGGATACAAAAGAAAAATTCGGAGTAGGTATTAAAATCCATGGAGAAGAAATAAAAACTTTGAGGTTCACCGATGACATTGTAATTCTGTCAGAGACAGCAAAGGACTTGGAAGAGCAGTTGAACGGAATGGATGGTGTCTTGAAGGGAGGATATAAGATGAACATCAACAAAAGCAAAACGAGGATAATGGAATTTAGTCGAATTAAATCGGGTGATGTTGAGGGTATTAGATTGGGAAATGAGACACTTAAAGTAGTAAAGGAATTTTGCTATTTGGGGAGCAAAATAACTGATGATGGTCGAAGTAGAGAGGATATAAAATGTAGACTGCCAATGGCAATGAAAGCGTTTCTGAAGAAGAGAAATCTGTTAACATCGAGTATAGATTTAAGTGTCAGGAAGTCATCTCTGAATGTATTTGTATGGAGTGCAGCCATGTATGGAAGTGAAACGTGGGCGGTAAATAGTTTGGACAAGAAGAGAATAGAAGCTTTCGAAATGTGGTGCTACATAAGAATGCTGAAGATTAGATGGGTAGATCACATAACTAATGAGGAAGTATTGAATAGGATTGGGGAGAAGAGAAGTTTGTGGCACAACTTGACCAGAAGAAGGGATCGGTTGGTAGGACATGTTCTGAGGCATCAAGGGATCACCAATTTAGTATTGGCGGGTAGTGTGGAGGGTAAAAATCGTAGGTGGAGACCAAGAGATGAATACACTAAGCAGATTCAGAAGGTTGTAGGTTGCAGTAGGTACTGGGAGATGAAGAAGCTTGCACAGGATAGAGTAGCATGGAGAGCTGCATCAAACCAGTCTCAGAACTGAAGACCACAACAACAACAACTTATCCAATGCAACTGACTGCGTAAATCACAGTATTTTGTTACATAAACAGAAGTTTATGGCATTAATGGTGTATCGTTCAAGTCCGTTGTCCTTCATGTGTGTTAGTTGCCTCTAGCATTATAATCAGTCCCAACTGGCATGTCCTTACAAGTATAAATTGCCTTTCTGTGAATTGTTTCTCTATTTTCACCGAAAGGAGCATAGTAAGTTCTGCGCATTTAATGATACGACATCAGAACTACATTTAAGGCGCGAACAGTAGTTCATAGGAAAGGTAGAATTAAAAAAAAAATTGAATCTACATATTGATGGCATTTGAAATTAAAAAAAAAAACTTATTTTAGGTGTATATGACGGTAGTATCTGTTCCCGAAAGAACAGTTACTGTGGATGACCATGCAGCTTTGCTAGATATGAAATGATAGTTAAATGGACACCCTAGCTGCAAACAGGCGTTGATGTACTTCATTGGGAACATGTTGAAAATGTGTGCCCCGACCGGGACTCGACACCGGGATCTCCTACTTACATGGCAGACGCTCTATCCATCTGAGCCACCGCGGGCACAGAGGATAGTGCGTCTGCAGGGACTTATCCCTTGCAAGCTCCCCGTGAGATCCACATTCCCTACATGTCAAATCTTTTAGGTGTCTTAAAGCTCAGCAATTTTTTCAGTTCTGATAATTGCATACCTTGTAGAAACGGAAATAATTTAAGATAGCACAGTTTGGTTATTTTTATTCGGTAACGTCATGTGGATTTTTTTTTCTGGTGTGACTCATTTTAAGCAACAAATGTTTCGGTACACAAAAGGGACTCATTTTAAGAAACAAATGTTTCGTTACACAAAAGGGAGCTTTGTGAACAATACGAGCTGGTCTCGCATATTGATCTTGTAGGCGACTGTTCAGCATTGTATCTATGGGAAAACACCACATGTTATGTCTGTTCTCTCCATATTTGTTGTACTTCATCGACTAGGGTCCAGAAACATTACTGCCATCTATAATTACAAAATCGGAATAAAAATTACCTTTATTAATACAAAGGTTGGCACTTTAATAGTGACGTATAGTGCAAGTTGTTACTGAGTTCCGCGGAGCGCCCCATTCTGCTCTCCCACGATGTCTAATGACTACTGAGGTCGCTGATATGAAGTACCTGGCAGTAGGTGGCACCACAATGCACCTAATATGAAAAACTTAGGTTTTTGGGTGATCCGGATACTTTTGATCACATAGTGTACCTTCACTGGAAGTGAAGCAAAATTACATGCCCAGTTGAATAGAATGGAGTGACCGCAGATAACAGTTTAAGGATTGATATCAAACCGAACAAGGCCGAACGTAACAAGGAGTAATAGAAATGTGACTAAGGATAAACCTAACATCAAAATTGTGGACCACGAAGCTAATGATGGTAAGAAGTTCTACTATTTTGAAAGCAAATTTAGGAATGATGGACGAAGCAAGGCGGATAATAAAAGCAGATTAGTTAGTGCAAAGGGGTGATATCCGGCATAGGTGTTCGAGAGCGGAATTATACAGAATTTTTGTGAAGGTGGTTCTATGAAACCTCTGCCAGGCAATTAAGTTTAATGTGCAGAGTTCCACGTAGATGGAGATGTAGAAGAAAGGAAAATACGAAATAAACTGAGAAGATGTTGGGGCATTATGACAGGACATGTGTTATGATATCAAGAGATAACTTGCATGATGCTATTAGATAGAGATGTGGAGAGTAAAACCTGTAAGGAAATTCAGAAAATCGATTACACCCAAAAATAATTGAGAACGTAGTGTGGAAATGCTAAAAGACGAGGAATTCGTGGTGGGCTTCAGGCTTCATCGAACTAGTCAGAAGGTTGATGACTCCAATAAAAAGAATATCTTATTTAGTGTGCAATGTTACATACAAATTTGTGTTTTTGAACAAAATATTATTTTCTTTTATCTAAATTCAGCCGTGAATTATCAGTAATCAGATATATTTAAATGCCTTGTGATCGAAAACATTGTCCAAGCAGGTTGTAAACTTTTTATTGTCTGAGCTATTAGGTAATTTCTGTCGGTCATTTTCAAGCACGTATTACAATCCTCAATCTTCAAAACACCTGTGACTAAATAGCCAGGACATATGTGAAGGCACACAACGTTTTCATTTGAATGTGTAGCACATATGCAGTCGGGTAGTTCACTAGATTAAGTCATTAAGGAATGACTGGACGTGTGCCATCACACATGCACTGGCTTGTAAAAAGTGCTTGAGACTTGTGAAAAGTGCTTGAGGATGACCCATGGTCGAAAGTAGCTGATAGTACAGGCAGTAAATAGACTACAGCCTGCTAGGACAATGTTTTCGTTCTTAAAACGTTTTGAGACCGGGAACGTCCACAAGAAGACATTTTGAAAAACATTTAAATACTATTAAGATAATATTCTGTAAATTGTTTCGTTCCACATTATTACGATTTTTCGTACATAGTGATATAATGTCCAATGGAATGGGTAAGTAACGTGTAACGCCGGAAATGCATATCCTCCTACTTCCATCTATTGCACTGCAATTTTTTTCCTTATTTTGTTACCTGAAGATATAACATTTCTATGTCTTTGTATATTGTAATTGTTTTACTATTTGTATATATATATATATATATATATATATATATATATATGCATTTATGTCGATTTATAATTGGTTTGTTTTGTGAATATTATTTGTATTTATACCCTGGGTCTGGCCTAAGGAAAACTATGCTATCGAACGAATATATCGATAGGTCGTGTGGAGAACCAAAGTGTTTAGGATCTTCGGTAGTGTTAACTCTGTCGCGTGGAGCGCGGGCAGAGGGGGTCTGCCTGGAGTAGCGAGTGGAGCAGGTGTGTTGTGTGACGCTCCCGCGAGTTGCCGCGCTTTCGGGGTTTGGCAGCATGTAATTGCGCTCGACTTGCTATAATAGTTTCTGACACGGTGTTGCGGACGGGAAGCATTAGCTGGCGCACATCAAGAGCCCGTTTCGCCTGGTGACCGTGTCGAGATGGAGGCGCGCCAACATCCAGCTTCTGCAACAGCGACGGCCGACAATGAGTGATTATCGCCACCTCCTCGATCGATGGCTTCAAACCTTCAGTCAACCAACAAGGAAGACTGGAAGCACGTAAAGTTTTAGAACTGTATGGCAGACCTGAGCTTTTAAAACTGTTCAAATCACAAAATTACATCCACGTAGCATGAACCTTTGTTGCTCATTGTCCCAATGGCATTACCAAGCAGGGTCCCTTCCTTTTCCGGAATGAACCCGAGTGTCGTTGAAATTCAAACGCCAGCATCATTCGATTTCACTGCTTTAATTTCAAAGTTCAGTTAAAGTTTTCATAGCTGGCTACAATATTTAGATTACACAAGCACAAATTAAGAGTGCGAGTTTTGTTACCGTATTTTAGCTTACCTGTGACTGCAGCTCAGCTTGGTGCGTACTAAATTTTACTATTGTTAATTGTTCAGATTCATTTAATTCAAGTTCAAAGTTAAATCTCTTATTTCTAAATTGCTTAGATTCAAGTAGCTTTTGAAATGATTGTTGAGGTAGTCCAAGACTAACTGTATTTTACTGAATTTCGATGTGCTTCAGAAAGAAAGCTCACTATTAACTTCAGTCACTAAATTAACTTTCGATTTTCCGGTTTTATTAATTCTTTGGCTAAATTAAGTCAGAGTGTAGCGAAATTTATTACTTCTGACAAACTTTCAGTTTACACGCTACACGTGTCAACCTTCAGTTGCCACGCTTCTAGTGCTAATTATATGTGTAACAACCTTTCTTTTTCAGTTACTATAGTAATTGTCCATAGGACTGGCGACCGTAGTTTTCCCCAAATCACAAATATCTAGTTACCGCTAGTTAATTGTTAACGTAGCGGCCGCACATTTACTTTCTTTATTAACTTTACCCCTTTTCAAAATTAATTTCCACCAGTTTCATTTGCATTTTTCCTTTCCTTTAGATGTAACCCTTTCCTCCCTCTTTGCCGACAGATTAACTTCGGTGACGATTGCTTTTCCCAAATTTCCATTAGGTACACGCGGTTTAATTTTTCACTGTCATTAAGGTCGATAAGTGAGGGGGAGGTTACAAACGAAATCATTTGTACACATCGCACAACGTTGTGAACGAAGGCTGTGTGTTTCCAGTAATGCCTTATTTTTTATTCAATCGATTAATTCATGTACAATGACTGTAAATAGCCCCTCAAATGTTTGAAAGACAGTCGTTCAGTGTGATCAGAGAGGTTCGTTATCCTTCTCAAAATCGATCTGTTAACATCAAGCATCACCACCAGTGATGAAGAATTGTATAAAACTGGGGATCTAGGTCACAGGTAATGGAGTCTCCATCGGCTTATAGTTGTGTCGCTCTCTAGTCCACAGTTTGTGCGTCACAAAACAGAAATAGATAGTCTACGTAGATGTTCTTTGATTGATGAAGCGCTTTACACGAACTTTATAAATCCGTTCTGAGAAATCCGATATACTATCATCATCAAAGTTGGTTCAGAAACATGTCGGAAGGTCAAATATGTTAGTCTGAAAGCATCTATCGCTGAACATATTTCACGTTACGTATCAGTGGTATGGCTTGCTGCTTTCATATTTTTTTTTCTCGTGCAGAGTTAGGCATGCACCCAAGTCGAACCGCTGATTCCTTTTTTGCGGTCGTTGAAAAGCATTCATTGCAAATCTCCCAAACAGCGGAAAATGGCAAGGACCTTTAAAAATCTCGCGTAGCCTTATTTATGAGAAGGGTAATTATAGAAAACCAGAATCATTACCGTCAGTCTTTTCAAGGATTCTAGGCCACTGACTCTGAATACGACTATCAAAGACAGAAAGGAGGAAAGATTCTGTTTGAATATCAGCACACATACGACGCATAACACGTGTGAATCGCTGCGCGTGCTCTTTATACACGACACGTCGGAGGCAGTGGACGCAACAAAACAGGCCGATTACGACTTCACAGATTACCGAAGGTATTCGACAGTGTATCACACTATCAAAGAATAATAAATACGCTGATAAACATTGCGTCTTTGCAAATATTTGATTGACTCTAACATTTTTCTCCTAATTGGACCAAGTACTTTATCGTGAAACGTGAAGAGACATCAAGTTATAGGGAAGTTCCTTGAGATGCGCTCAATTGATGAACGGATTTGAAATAAATTGTCTACCTCAGTGACATGTCAAATCAGGGCAAGGCAGAACCACTGATTATTTCTAATAAAATATATTGTAAACGAGTGTTATATTCTAAGATCTGTCAAAGGAATCAAAAAATAATTTCAGTAATTTTAATGCTGTGGTGTTGCAAAAAATAATGTAAAATTCTTCACGAACTATATCTGTAGCAGGAAACTAGGAGTGTCGATGGGATAAGGTCGCGTATCAACTTCCAAGTCTCTAACTAAATTGGTGTTAATTACATGCGGTGTCCCAAAAGGGTCTATCCAAGGAAAATTCTGTGTATTGATGACTTTCACTGTAATACTTCATGATGCCAGTTTTTTTTTCAATTTATAAGATAATACATAAAGCATACACTGCAAAAAGTAGCAAATCAAATTTTGTTCTAGAAAGAGGATACAGAAATTTTCATGGACATTTACAGTTTCCTGTAATTCACTATATGACATTCATAAGCTCAATAACGTTTTCACCCGACGTAGATATAAAACGTGAGGACATACAGACAGACATTTCATTTCACACTCTCATACGATATCACATTTCACGGTAAAAAATCAAGACTAGTCAAAGTGTTCCGGTTCCACTACGAATTACTGCAAGCGAAAATTCAAAAAGGTCCTGCAGAAACCTGTTTAAAAGAGTAACTGCTTCTCATTACATGTATTCGTTAGCAAAATGTGTCATAAGTAACGTACACTGATGAACAGAGTACAAGCAGCGTCTGTTCTGTTGGGCACGTCGTACAGAACAAAGACCACTCGTGATGACGCAGCTGGTGTACATACTCTAAACAGTATACATGAAACAGAGGAATGGGAAGAAAAGAGTATTGTGGAAATGCAAGGGCGAAATTTCAAAATTTCTTCCGGACCGGGACCCGAACCCAAATCTACCGCTTCTCGTGAACGGTTGCATTGACTGCTTCGGGCATCCGGACACGGTCCCTGATGGACCCTAACTTCCAACTTACAGCACACTGTAGTGCCGCCTCTGTCGTTCATGAACCCCCTACTCGCAAATTATTCATTCCTGTAGGAGATCGGACGATATTGGTGCATACACACAGAAGGAAATCTTATAAATGTCATTGAACAGTCAGAGTATAGGATAGTAGTGTCATTTCTGTCGGGAATGTCTGATAGAACAGATGTTATTGTTGTTGTGGTCTTCAGTACGAAGACTGTTTGATGCAGCTCTCCATGGTACGAGCTTCTTCATTTCCAAGCAGGTACTGCATCCTACATCCTTCTGAATCAGTTTACTGTATTCATCTCATGGTCTCCCACTACGATTTTTATCTCCTACACTTCCCTCCAGTACTAAGTTGGTTATCCCTTGATATCTCAGAGTTTGCCGTATCTGCCGATCTCTTCTCTTGGTCAAGTTGTGCCACAGATTTGTTGTCTGCACAGTTCTAATCAGTACCCCTTCATTACTTACGTGACCTACCCATCTAGTCTTCAACATTCTTCTGCAGCACCACATTTCGAAAGTCTCTATTGTTTTTCTGTCTAAAATACTTATCGTCCTCGTCTCACTTCCAAACATAGCTACACTTCAGACACATACTTCCAGAAAAGACTTCGTAACACACAAATATCTATCTCTCTTCTTCAGAAATGCTTTTCCAGCCATTGCCGGACCTAATTTTATATCCTCTCCACTTTGGCAATCATCAGATATTTTGCTGTTCAAATAGCATAACTCATCTACTACTTTAAGTATTTTGTTTCCTAATCTGATTCCCTTAGCATCACCTGATTTAATTCGACTACATTCCATTTTTCTTGTTTCGCTTTTGTTGCGGTTCATCTTATACCCACGTTTCAAGACACTGTCCATTCCGTTCAACTGTTCTTCTAAGGCCTTCCATACAGCAGAGCTGCATGCGCTCGGGAAAATTGCGGCTGTAGTTTTTGCTTGCTTTCAGCCGTTCGCAGTAGAAGCAAAGCAAGTCCCTTTTATTAGATGTTATAGTGCCAGATCAGTCAATCATCTAGACTACTACCCCTGCAGCTACTGAACAGTCCGGTGTCCCTCTTGAGAAACCGTACGTTTGTCTGGCCTCTCATGAGGTAACCCCACGTCCCATTGTCGTTGCCCCTTTGCTACGGCTATTTGTATCGCTAAGGCACGCAAGCCATCCCACCGACGGCGATGTCCATGGTTCACGGGAGGGACACAACAGGTATTTCTCCTATATAAATACATTTCATGTACTAATATCGTGTTATATGGGCTATACCCACGATCCCTTTATAATATTCGCTTCCTATGACACAAACCAATGTTACCCTCTGGGAGAATTTTGAGTTTTGACCGCGTGTTTTTCTAACGAATGAAGATATCGGAATGTAATTTTTGAATATACTGCAATTTATAGAAAAATAAACAGGCTTTACTTTGGGGATAATGAAAGTAGAAAAGTTCATACGAATGGAACAATAAACGGTCGCCAGGCCAATTAGGCCCATTAATTTGAAATATTATGTTTAAGAAAATTGAATATTAGTTGTTCAAGTGCTTTTCATTAAGATCCCTTTTGAATAGCACATTGGATACATACAAATACGGGGTGATCTAAGTTGTGGGTAGCAGTGGTTACTATTAAAGTCAAACCAGTGATCGTAGAAAACAAAATTATACCCAACTCATAATCATAACAGTTAAAATTACGATCATTACGTGACTCAGTATTCAGATGTTACTGCAGGAAGCACCCAACTGAAGTAGGACGAGGATGGGGGGGGGGGGGGTGCTTCTGACATGACTGACTGTAAATACCACAAATAAAATTAAATAATACCACAATTACACTGTTTATATTCGCATTTGTAAAAATGTATCACATTTCTTTAGTAACAATAGTATTCCAATTATCTCACTAATATGAGAAGAATTTCTTGGGGACCCATAAACTGATACTGTCTCACTAGCCTAACTCTATGATTACCGAAATTCAACTCAATTCAGTTACTAGCCTCACTTGGAGTAGTTTATGTTTTCATCCTTCAAAGCAAATTACTCAACACTGAGCTCGATTAACCTCAAAAAATCGTTAATGATAGCAATCAACGCTAAATTATGTTCAAATAAGTTTAAACGTATGTGCCCTTCTCATCACCTGTGAAGCAGTTATTTTAGGCAGCAACATTTATACAGTCTGGCACTGAATTTTAGCACATTTAACACATAGAAATAAATAACTAGATTGTTTAAAACAGGATACTAGGTTTTCTGAAGACTTAGGAGGGGATCCTACATAGCTTCATGATTAGGATAAAAGATACGGTTCTAAGCACAGGTTTATAGTACTTGGATTATTATTGAAAACACTCACACATATTAACTGGTCCATGCTCTGAAACATATTTATATGCATGAAGTTGATAGAGCTGTGACAAAGTAGTGTTGGCAAGCGACGTGGCAGCTAACTGTACTCACGGCTCTTGTTCTTTGAATGCTCTTTACAATTTCGTCTTTTCGACGGATTTTTAACGTGTTAAAATCATTCCTTATTGTCGAGAGTACCATGCAAACGCCAAATCCATATCCGAGGCAAAATGTCTTGGAAAATGGCCTCCAACTGCCTCCCATGGCACCCTCGATGTGTACCGTGCTACGGCTAGCCACTGACTGCCTACCGTTCCCAGTTCGACCGCCATAACCACCTTTTACATCGCTGCAAGTCACTTCCGTTGCGGAGGGAATTCCCTACATCTTTTACGCTATACAGTACAAGTGTCCTAAACATGAACTAGCTTATACACAACATTTTCTTTATAAACATACATTTATTACAAAATTACATTATTTTAAACATTATTTAGTTTTTTTCATATATACATTACAAACTTTAAATTTCCTGTCACAAATCAATGACCTTAAGCAACAAAGAACTACACAGTTACATAGTATAAACCTACTTCTAATCGACATAGGTGTTACACCATCTGGTACTCTTGAAGGATGATGGCATCTTCGGGTCACGGATTAACTTCAATACCATCTGTTCAATCGATTCTTCTCCATTTTTATGAGTTTCCCTCTTGCCCCCTGATGTACTGTGGCCTTGAGTCACCAGTTGCTAGCTTAGGTGACTATGTGTACGGAAGTTACGTGATTCTTGGAAGTTAAAGTTAGTGTTAGGTGATTTCTATAAGGATCTCAATCATCAGCATCTCTATGTCGTCGTCTGTTCTTGAACTTACTGGAATGATGCTTAGGTAAGGCTTTGCAAACAAAGCACTACCATACATTATATTTGGTCTTTAACTGATCAAATCAATTGCATTTGTTTTTGGTCTTCGATAGTTTGGACCTCTGTCAGTCTCTCTGATTAACCAGAAATCATAAGTTGCTTGTTTACATATGTTACACAATAATATATCTTTATCACATGAAATTCCTTCAGTGTTACTGTTACTATGTTAAGAGGTGGCTTTCAAAATAGCTGTTGTCCTTTTGGTCCTGGTGGTGGAAGGATGTGCCACTGTTAATACTCCTAACGTGCCCAGGGTACGCCAGATTGTCTGAAATATAATTTTGCGCAGTGAGAATTATTTTTTATACACATCTTCGTGTAGGCTTCTTTCTTGTTCCCCAGGAATACGGTCAATCATCCTGAAGGCTAAGTCATTGACTTGATTGCACGAAATGGTTTCTTTTACATATGCTCTTATCGGCACTAGTTTGCAGGAACTATTAAATACTTAGCTACAGAGAAAATACATTTTAATAACAGTCTAAATGGTTTGTTGTGGCTCAGTTCCTTGTACTCCCCTGATTTATATCTTAACACGGCTATTTTCTGTAACTAAAAACGATATCAGACAACGTGAATGCGATCTAATAAGCTACCTGACAGCAGCATGGGGTCTCTGAAGTAATTTCATCTTTCTGAGTAAGTTTTCCATATTGTTTTTATTTTGACTATCTAATCAATTTCCGGCCGGAGTGGCCGAGCATTTCCAGGCGCTACAGTTGCATGGGGGCTTAATTAAAAAAAATAAGAATGCAATGCAAATCCTTTTTCATTTTCTGTCGCTGTATGTCCGATTACGCAAGTCTCGTAAACGGCTGGCCCTGACTAGTATTAGTACGCAATCTGACTGCTTAGAATGACAACAAAGAATGTAAGAAAATTTTCGTTAACACAGTTAATTAATTAAGTCCCCAGCAACCATAAAACCTACGAAACAACAAACACAAGTGTAGCTGTTCTGTGTGTGGTAGTATGACTCAACGCACATCTGGCACGGTTCTTCTTCAACAAGACAAGAATTTTTTTAATACCAATTATACTAACGTGATAAAAGAAAATTAGAAATACTATAATTGCGCAAGAAAACCAGAATTACACTCTAATACAAGAACACACGCCAGATGCTTTGTTGACTGAACCTGTCATGACACACTATTCAGGACACTGAAAGAATGAAAGAAAAAAGAGTTTATTACCTCCATATATATTGACGAAATGCACTCTGACCACTACAATATCTCCATTAGAACAACATCTGCCATCTCTCCCATCAAACCACTGCATAAAACATGGAACAACACTCTCCACTACCACATCTCACTCTGACTTCACGAAAAGCAGTGTCCACCACAACTTCTCGGTAAGAATTGCCTGCCGCTACGTCTCAATAAGCACTGCCAGTGGAGGCGGCGGAACAATACTCTCTGGCGCGATCTTTGGCGCTGTGGCCCAGTGTAGCCACCTTTCATATTCCATTCCTCCACGGGCTAGAATTTGATGGTATTTTTGCCAGCAATGGTGGTGAAAATACCACCAAATTCGTGAAAAAAATACAGACAAAAACAAAAGATAATATTAATACGTAAATATCATATAACTAGATAAAATTTTGGCTTTTCACTGACCTTACAATAGCCTAATATATAAAATACAGTAAGGAATACAAATTCTTTCATACATGTGACTTTACATAATAGTTTACACAAGTATTATGTGGTTAAACAGTTCAATCAATAGCGTCAGCAATGACGAATATGTACAGGTAAGAGTCTCATAACTTTTCACAAACAGTAATACACAAAAAAATCAGTTTATACAAATATTCACATAAAATGTTTTCACAACACGTGGTTGACAGTTCCAGCAGTAGCACCCAGCAATGTTGAGTAGGTGCAGACACCATCAGGTGACATCATTTCAGTAGAAGCAGTCCATCAGTGGCACCCAGCAATGTTGAGTAGGTGCAGACAGCAAGAAGTAACATCATTTCAGTAGAAGCAGTTCCATCTGTGGTACCCAGCAATCTTGAAGAGGTACAGACAGCAAGAAATAACATCATTTCAGTAGAAGCAGTTCCATTTGTGGTACCCAACAATGTTGAAGAGGTACACACAGCAACAAGTCACATTTCTCAGTAGAAGCAGTTCATCAGTGGCACCCAGCATTGTGGAACAGGTGCAGACAGCATCAGGTGACATCATTTCAGTAGAAGCAGTCCATCAGTGGCACCCAGCATTGTGGAACAGGTGCAGACAGCATCAGGTGACATCATTTCAGTAGAAGCAGTCCATCAGTGGCACCCAGCAATGTTGAGTAGGTGCAGACTCCAACAGGTGACATCATTTCAGTAGAAGCAGTCCATCAGTGGCACCCAGCATTGTGGAACAGGTGCAGACTCCATCACGTGACATCATTTCAGTAGAAGCAGTCCATCAGTGGCACCCAGAATTGTGGAACAGGTGCAGACTCCAACAGGTGACATCATTTCAGTAGAAGCAGTCCATCAGTGGTACCCAGCAATGTCGAGTAGGTGCAGACACCATCAGGTGACATCATTTCAGTAGAAGCAGTCCATCAGTGGCACCCAGCATTGTGGAGTAGGTGCAGACACCATCAGGTGACATCATTTCAGTAGAAGCAGTCCATCAGTGGCGCCCAGCAATGTCGAGTAGGTGCAGACAGCAGTCCATAATATTCACTATCACTAATCACACTGTTCATCAGCAGAAATTAAACAACTATCACTGATCACACTGTTCCTCAGCAGAAATTAAACATTTCTAAGTGTCACACATCATGTTGAAAAGTGCAGGTAACAGTTCATAATATTCACCATCACTACTCAGACAGTTCAAGCATGAACAATAGTTTGAATACACATACAAATGCTTTTACAATGCTCTTACACTAAAAATACAAATTCTAATAAACACACAAATGATATCAGATAATTGTCATATTACTATTACAAATACTCAAATATCAGTAAACCTATAATATTTATGAGTGTCAGTGCAAGCCACTACAAACAAATAAAATAATATTTAGGAGATAGGTGGGTAGGATTAGGAAAGGAAAACACACAAAACACACTCACTCATCTTTCATCCACATTAAGCACTACTGTGTAATTGAACAGTGTTAACTGTGTACACGCACTTCTGTCAAAATTTCATGTTCATCATGTGTATCAAGTAATAGTGGCAGCAATGTATAACAGTCAATAATAGTTAAGTCAACGTCATAGTCATCATGTCAAGACCAATGTTTGCCAAGCCAGATCAAAATGTACGGTTGCTGAACAACTGTCAGTGTGCCAAGATATGCAACTTCCTCTCTCCAAAAAAAAATACATACTGCTTGGTGATTTAACAAAGTGTGTGTAGACAATCTTCCTTCCATTTTAGTGTTCTAGTCTGCTATCTTCATCCTCCTTGTTCCATATAGACCAACAAAAAAAAAAATATGCACCTCACTTATTTTACCTCTTATACAGTCCGCCCCAGTAGCTGAGTGGTCAGCGTGACGGATTGCCGTCCTCCGGGCCCGGGTTCGATTCCCGGCTGGGTCGGAGATTTTCTCCGCTCAGGGACTGGGTGTTGTGTTGTGTTCATCATCATTTCATCCCCATCCGGCGTGCAGGTCGCCCAATGTGGCGCCGAATGTAATAAGACCTGCGCCAAGGCGGCCGGACCTGCCCCGCGTGGGGCCTCCCGGCCAATGACGCCAAACGCTCATTTCCATTCCACCTCTTATACACTAAAACTCCAATCAACTTCATATAATATCAATACCTCAATAATACCTCTTCAATACGTCGATACATATAAACCTTATTGCCAGTATCATTTCACTTCCATAACAACTCTTTCCTCTAGTCAGTCTCCTCGAATAAGTACAGATAAAATCCTAATGCAAACCTCATCATCCCATACAATCCGAAGACACACTGTTAACACACAACCTCTTTGTAATCCATCTGACCAAAATCTTCTACTCATTATGATTTATAAACAAAGAATGCATACATGACCTCTAACAGACTTAGTTCGAATAACTCTCAGTAATTAAGTACGATTACGGAGTGTGAATGATCCTAATATTTCACAGTGTGTACACCACTTCAAGAATTATGGCAAACAGAAGCAAACATGTGGAGTATTTCTTGTGTCAAGTGTCACTTCCTATTTCAATTGCTCACGAAAAACGCAGTGTAATAACTGTGTTGGTACGTCATGTCGTTAGCTTCCTTTCTATTAACACAAATCTATACAGATTCCATAAAACCTCCAGCTCATGTGACTTCTATGATGTTTCTTGTAATAAAGTCGCTCGTCGAATTACTGCAGTTCATTTTCTTATGTTAAAGTATAAAGCACTGAGCGTAAGCAAAACAAGCAATAGCGAGTAAATATACCAGTAGTGAACAGAATGTCAACAAGTGGATGCAGCACAATTCTTACAACGAGGCTCTGCCAAGCGAAAAATCTGTAATTAATACAATAGTGTAACCTAAACTCTATGTTCATACACAGTACAACAGCATTTCTATATACCAAATTAAAGAGTAGTTGTGACAACAGACAGAAATGTATAAATATGCAACCCATACGCATAGCAGCAAACATATCTTACGTAATAAACAGGTCATGAGCATCGTATCACCGTAAGCAAATAAATGTTCATATGTAATCTTAATAAATAAACATGAAGGCGCAAGCAGATAAATCACGAAGTATAACTTACATACCTAACCACATCAGCACAATTAATCAGGTGACAATTATAATTTAAATAAATAAGCACAGCAGGCACATAATTAAAAAATATGACATCAGTGAAAAAGCAGTGCAGTCAAGCGATGCATAATATACACAAGTTACAACCCAGTTCATTAATAATCATTGTCAAAATCAGTTAACGTACGCAAGCACGTCGCTTCACAAGTAAATTCATAGAACATGAAATTAGTACAAAGTATGAATCACGTAATCGCGAGCAGCAAATTATGTCTAAAGTACGTACCTAAGTGGAAATATGTTACCTGAAAAATAAACTCAATTAATAGTTACCTATTTTAGTTTATTAGTTTCTTCTTGGAAATTACATTCTTCCTGAAAATTTCTCGATAGCAAGTCGTCTTAATGTCGGACACGCACAGAATTTACGTGAAGTTCTTAAATATCTTATAGAACCGTATCCTGAAAAATACTGAATGTTAATAACATAATTCATCAAGTCACTATAGCTTTATACTGAATTTAGTCGGAGAAATTAGACTGTGTATTTATTTACGGCTGTCAGTGCATTTGCACTGAGCGCTCGATCAGCTGTAGGCGCGTGACGTAGGAAGCAATTGTTTGCGGTCAACGACTGCCTTGTGCGGCGCGCAGACTTGACTGTTGCTTTGAGTATGAGCCGCCGCCAAAACACAGCGCGGTATCCTTACATTCTCCACATGTTTACATGTAGCTGTTAGTTTCTCACAAGTATGTCTTTCTACAAAAATTTTTCAAAGGTATATCATTCCACAAAAATTTTAACGTTAGATATATGATGTATTCCCTTAGAGCGTCGTGATTTAAGAGTTTCTACTTCGACAGTGTTATCATGAATAATTTTGCGAATTCTATATGGACCGTTATAAAGCAGAAAAAATTTGCGACACAAGCCTTTTCCTTTGTGAGACAAACGATGAGACTTAATTAACACCTTCTGACCAACTGACAAGACTTTTGAATGACCAGGACGCTTAGCTGATTTCTCTCTTCTAGCAGCCGCAGATGCAATATTTTGTAGAGCCAGATTCACAACTTCAGAATGCCGCAGTTTCCGTGAAGGCGGAAAAGGAACGATTTCAGAAATGCGATTTGTCGGTGCTTTATTTTTTAATATCAGTATAGGTGGTAAAGAAGTTGAGTCATTAGGAAGTTCATTCAGCATGTTTTGAAAAATATGAAGATACTGATCCCAAGTTCTGTGATTCTGATGATAATAAAGACGACGCAATTTATTGATTTCCTTCATCCATCTCTCTGAAGCGTTAGATTGGGGGTGAAAAAGTGAAATAAAGATTGGTTTAATTTTACGACGCTGTAGAGTACGAAGCCAAATTTTAGAACGAAACTGTGATCCATTATCTGATATAACCTTATCAACATGACCAACTTCTTTAAGAAAATGGTTAATGAAAGCATTAGATACTGAACGAGCTGTTGCTTTGCGTAACGGTGTAACACACACATATTTTGATGTCAACTCCACTGCTACGAAAATGTACGCAAAACCATTAGTAGATCAAACCACTGGACCGAACAAATCAACTGCAGCCATGTCCTTTAATTTCGCTGGAATGATAGGAAACAACGGTGCTCTGTGAGATACTGTTGGCGGCTTAGCCTTTTGACATAATTTGCATTTGGCCAGAACAGATCGAATACGTTTTTCCATATTATTGAAGTAGCAATTTTCTCGTAATTTATGAAAAGATTTTCTGGGACCAAAGTGTGCATAACTCAAATGCGTATACCAAATCAGCTTATTAACCCACTCATCAGGAATACAAACTAACCAAACAGAGTTGTCGACCGATTTTCGTTTAAAAAGAACTTTCCAGATAGATCGCGAAAACGAGGTGTGGCCAAATCGTCCAATCTAACAAAGCGTCTAAGAAAATTACAGACACCAACAAAACTACGAACATCGCGTTTTGTAGTGGGAATAGCATAATTACGAATAGCGTCTAGTTTCTCTGGATCAGGAAGAATACCTTCTGTAGAAATAATGTGACCGAGAATTTTCACCTGAGAACGACCAAATTCAGATTTTTTTTAAGTTCACTGTAATGCCAACTCTTGCAAAGATACGTAATAATGAATCCAAAATTTTGTTGTGCTCACTCCAAGAACGTTTAGCAATAAGAATGTCGTTAACATATGAAGTAATATTGTCACGAAGATAAATAGGTAAAATTTCGTTTAAACTACGAATAAATGCTGCTGAAGATACAGTAAGTCCAAACGGTAATTTCTGAAGTCACTTTTGGGTAAAATACTCATATCCTGTTATTTTTTTTACTTACTCTCTAGATAGATTGATAGTCGAAGAGTTGTTTCGATAGATGCAAAGAATAGTAAAAGAGTAGACAGCGGTACAGAAAACTAAAAGGGAAATAGAACCACTACAGCTCGGGGCCCTATGCTCGCTACGGAACATATTCACTTAGAGTAGTGAATCCCCTGAGGACTTTAATAGCTGCACATAAATTTCAGTTTGTGACTTAGTGGCAAATTTGGCGGAAGTGCGTACATAAATTGATCTAACCATGAACATGGATGTATGTCATTCTTAGAATTGCGGAAGATCTTAAATTTCCGAACAGTCAAAAAGTGTTTATAGTCAAAGTTTTCGCCTCGTGGCGACAAAGATCTACCGCGTCTGTCCCAGTCCGAATGTCGATTATTGTCAAGTTCGCGCGCCTGGCGCTCTCTTGTTGCATCCCGTAAATGAAACAAATTATTTTCTTCAAAGCCCTCTGCCATCTGTGATTCTAGATTTCTTCTGCTGTCTTTTACTACGATTTCGCCTTCAATTTGTTTGACTTGCTTTCGTAATGCCTCAACTTCCCTTTTACCGCATTCATTAAATTTTCCCTGATTTTCAACATGTTTATTTATGTTCTGATATTCTTCGGTTTCTACAAATGGCAATGGTGCTGTATCATCTGAATCTCTGTCCCCATTTAGACTAAGATTTGTCAATTTGAAATCTCCTCAACTCTTTCCGATAAATCACCTATTTGTTCTTTCTGTTTATTTACGTCTTCTGTAAGTGTCGCGACTCGCGTTTCGGTATTGTCACCTTTAGTAGTTAACTGTTCACACTGTTGCGTTAAGTTATTTATTCTGTCATTTGGTACGGATTCCTCGATTCTCTCAAATATTTCTTTCTTATCGTGTGCACGTTGTAAATTTAACTCTGAAAATTTCTGTACTGTCACGCGATCTCTTTCTTCCTGTTCTCTATCCTGTTCCCTTTGTCTGATTTCTACTGCAATTAATATATTATTGTGAGCATTCAAAATTGGTTGTACTTCTTCTCTGATTTCTTTCTTTAATTCATCTTTCATATTTTTGAAACATGTCCCTATTCGTGAGTCTAACCGTGTTTCCAAAGTTCCCAACTGTGTTTTTAATTCAGATCGAAACTGCTCCATTGTTCCCCTATCTGTTTTTAATTCAGATCATAATGTTCCCATCTCAGTTTTAATTGTTCCTATTTGTGAGTCTAACCGTGTTTTTAATTCTGATCCCAAATTTAATATTACACCCATCAAAAATGGCTCTGAGCACTATGGGACTCAACTGCTGTGGTCATAAGTCCCCTAGAACTTAGAACTACTTAAACCTAACTAACCTAAGGACAGCACACAACACCCAGCCATCACTTACACCCATCAACTGCTCCATGTTAGCCGGTTCGAAATTCTTTTCGCCCCTAACATTTCCCGCAAAGCCAGTTTCCTTCGTCATAGCTGTAAAGCTATCTGTGTTCGAAACTATTCCAGAATCTTCTGTCGTTAATCTCGGATTCTGTGAATTTCCTGATTGAGAATAATTTTGAAATGGTTCCGGACTATTTTCCCGACTTCTACATTGTTTTCCACTTCATTATCCATCATACTGTTTTCCTCTGTTGGCGAGTTCGCCATGTTAACAGTTTCGTCATTCTCACTATTCATCATTTTTGCCTTTTTCATCGATCGCGTAATCATTTACAAAACATACAAAACTCGTCACTATATGAAAATTACACACAATGACTCTTTATGTTCAACAATACCATTCACACGAAATATTTCCCTCAAACACGATTAATCGAACAATTGAAATAATTGCACCAAATCGTCAAACGCGTATACAAGGCAATAAAAATTAAATTTTGAAAAATACCATTAGAAGAATGCCAATTACCAAATCTACACATGCAATATAGACTACAATTACTAAACTACAAATTACTACAACAATACTACTGTCTACTATTTTTACAATCAGAAGAATTCCAAGGGACGATCCGAAGCAGCGGTCGCCACGTGCATGGGGGCTTAATTAAAAAAAATAAGAATGCAATGCAAATCCTTTTTCATTTTCTGTCGCTGTATGTCCGATTACGCAAGTCTCGTAAACGGCTGGCCCTGACTAGTATTAGTACGCAGTCTGACTGCTTAGAATGACAACAAAGAATGTAAGAAAATTTTCGTTAACACAGTTAATTAATTAAGTCCCCAGCAACTATAAAACCTACGAAACAACAAACACAAGTGTAGCTGTTCTGTGTGTGGTAGTATGACTCAACGCACATCTGGCACGGTTCTTCTTCAACAAGACAAGAATTTTTTTAATACCAATTATACTAACGTGATAAAAGAAAATTAGAAATACTATAATTGCGCAAGAAAACCAGAATTACACTCTAATACAAGAACACACGCCAGATGCTTTGTTGACTGAACCTGTCATGACACACTATTCAGGATACTGAAAGAATAAAAGAAAAAAGAGTTTATTACCTCCATATATATTGACGAAATGCACTCTGACCATTACAATATCTCCATTAGAACAACATCTGCCATCTCTCTCATCAAACCACTGCATAAAACATGGAACAACACTCTCCACTACCACATCTCACTCTGACTTCACGACAAGCAATGTCCACCACAACTTCTCGGTAAGAACTGCCTGCCGCTACGTCTCAATAAGCACTGCCAGTGGAGGCGGTGGAACAATACTCTCTGGCGCGATCTTTGGCGCTGTGGCTCATTGTGGCCACCTTTCACAGTCTGCAAATGCGCGACAGCTACGGTCATAGGTTCGAATCCTATCTCGGGCATGGATGTGTGTGATGTCCATAGCTTAGTTAGGTTTAGCTAGTTCTAAGTTCTAGGGGACTGATGACCTCAGAAGTTAAGTCCCATAGTGGTGAGAGCCATTTGAACCATTTTCTAATCAATTGCAATGTCCACAGAATTCAGAGAATACTTAAGGAACTTGCCAGATACAAATCCATTAAGCTTCTTTTAAAATGTAATTTTTCTGGCAGTTAAACGTTTCATGATTGCTGGTAAGCTATGGAAAATATGTGGCTATGCAACGCGACTAGGTAAAATACCCTTAGGCTCCCGCTTCTTGAGTTCTTACCGACATGTTCGTGTTCTCATCTTACAAGATGAGGTTAAAGGAACGAGAGCAGTGCTGCCAGAAACGTGTATGACATCGTCAAACCGAACGAGAGGATTATGGAAATTGTCAATGATCTCCCTTAGGGACATCTGAAATGTAAATCGTTAGTTCCACGCAACGCTACTGGACAACCAGTAATATTAAATATTATTTGAATAGGTGGTGTCTGTTCCCTTAGAAAGATCGGACAAATGCCTGATCCCGCAGCTGAGAAACACAGTGTGTAAATTGAAGTGTGGATCACTGCTATCGGCTGCAGTGGGACACTAAGCGGAAGCATCGGCGACAAGAGAAATAATTGATAAGCCTGGCTGGGCAATGGATCCACTATCCTCAGTGCTAGTGAACAAATGGGTCCGACCTCCTGCCGGAATTCTGAGTAGCGAACGGATTACAATGCATAGGGACTGAAGATAGGTGGCGCTCTGTGGGAGTATGGATCGGCCGTGGGGCGTACCGAGATAGTCCGTGCAGTTTGTAACGCCGGAAATGCATATTCTCCTATTTCCATCTATTGTACTATAATATTTTTTCCTTGCTTTGTTACCTCAAGATATGACATTCCGGTCTCTTTTCATATTGCAATTGTTTTACTGTATATATATATATATATATATATATATATATATATATATATATATATATATATATGCATTTATCTTTGTTTGTTTTGGGAATATTATTTGTATTTATACGCTGGGTCTGGCCTAGGGAAAACTATGCTATCGAACGGATACATCGATAGGTCGTGTGGAGAACCAAAGTGTTGAGGATCTTTGGTAATGTTAACTCTGTCACGTGGAGCACGGGCAGAGAGAGAGTCTGGCTGGAGTAGCGAGTGGGGCAGGTGTGTTGTGTGAAGCTCCCGCGAGTTGCCGCGCTTTCGGGGTTGGGCAGCATGTAATTGCGCTCGACTTGCGATAATAGTTTCTGACATGGTGCCGCGGACGGGAAGCATTAGCTGGCGCACATCAAGAGCCCGTTTCGTCTGGTGACCGTGTCGAAAAGAAGGCGCGCCAACATCCAGCTTCTGCAACAGCGACGGCCGACAATAAGTGACTGTCGCCACCTCCTCGATCGACGGCTTCAAACCTTCAATCAACCAACAAGGAAGACTGGAAGCACGTAAAGTTTTAGAACTGTATGGCAGACCTCAGCTTTTCCAATTTTTAAAATTGTTGCATCACAAAATTACAACTACTTAGCATGAACCTTTGTTGCTCATTGTCCCAATTGCATTACCAAGCAGGGTCCCTTCCTTTTCCGGAATGAACCCGAGTGTCGTTCAAATTCAAACGCCAGCATTAAAATACAATCATTCCATTTCACTACTTTAATTTCAAAGTTCAGTTAAACTATTCATAGCTGGCTACAATACTTAGATTACACAAGCACAAATTAAGAGTGCTAGTTTTGTTACCATATTTTAGCTTACCTGTGACTGCAGCTCAGCTTGGTACATACTAAATTTTACTATTGTTAATTGTTCAGGATCATTTAATTCAAGTTCAAAGTTAAATCTCTTATTTCTAAATTGCACAGATTCAAGTAGCTTTTGAAATGATTGTTGAGGTAGTCCAAGACTAACCGTATTTTACTGAATTTCGATGTGCTTCAGAAAGAAAGCTCACTGTTAACTTCAGTCACTAAATTAACTTTCGATTTTCCGGTTTTATTAATTCTTTTGCTAAATTAAGTCAGAGTGTAGCGAAATTTATTACTTCTGACAAACTTTCAGTTTTCGCACTACACTTGTCAACCTTCAGTTGCCACGCTTCTAGTGCTAATTATATGTGTAATAATCTTTCTTTTTCAGTTACTATAGTAATTGTCCTTAGGACTGGCGACCGTAATTTCCCCCAAATCTCAAATATCTAAATACCGCTAGTTGATTGTTAAAGTAACGGACGCACATTTACTTTCTTTATTAACTTTACCCCTTTTCAAAATTAATTTCCACCAGTTTCATTAGAATTTTCCCTTTCATTTAGATGTAACCCTTTCCTCCCTCTTTACCGACAAATTAACCTCGGTGACGATTGCTTTTCCCAAGTTTCCATTAGGTACACGCGGTTTAATTTTTCACTGTCATTAAGGTCGATAAGTGTGGGGGAGGTTACAAGTTACGATAACACTGTCGCCCGGATGGCGCAGTGGTTACAGCACCAGGCTCGTAAACGAAGATCCCAGGTTCGGATACCAGTCCGGTACACATTTTCGTTCGTCGCCGCTGATTCCGCTTGATGTCCAACTACAGCTGATAGCAGTGATTCCCCTTCAATTTGCATATTAAATACTCCTGACAGATATTAAAATGACTATAACGTACTATGTATCACATGGAAGGGCTGTGAAAATCACACAAAATGTAGTACGCACGAAATCAGACGGTCATTAGTGAGTGCAACTGGAGAGAAAGATGGAGAGGGACAGAGACTTCACGAAGTAGTCAATTAGTACACTATGTGATCAAACGTATCTGGACACCTGGCTGAAAATGACTTACAAGAACTTGGCGCCCTCCATCGGTAATGCTGGAATTCAGTATTGTGGTGGCCCACCCTTAGCCTTGATGACAGCTTCCACTCTCGCAGCATACGTTCAATCACGTGCGGGTGGGTTTCTTCGGGAATGGCAGCCCAGTATTCACGGAGTGCTGCACTGAGGAGAGGTATCGATGTCGGTCGGTGAGGCCTGGCACGAAGTCGGCGTTCCAAAATATCCCAAAGGTGTTCTATAGGATTCAGGTCAGGACTCTGTGCAGGCCAGTCCACTACAGGGACGTTATCGTCGTGTAACCATTCCGCCACAGGCCGTGCATTATGAATATGTGCTGTGGAAAGATGTGTGTTGAAAGATGCAATCGCTATCCCCGAATTGCTATGCAACAGTGGGAAGCAATAAGTTGCTTAAATCATCAGTGTAGATCTCTGCTATGATAGCGCCACGCAAAACAACAAAACAACAACACCACCGTCACCGAATTTTACTGTTGGCACTACCCACGCTGGCAGATGACGTTCACCGGGCATTTGCCCTACCCACACCCTGCCATGGGATCGACACATTGTGTACCGTGATTCGTCACTCCACACAACATTTTTCCACTGTTCAAGCGTCCAGTGTTTACGCTCCTTACACCAAGCGAGGCGTCGTTTGGCATTTACCGGCGTGATGTGTGGCTTATGAGCAGCCGCTCGACCATGAAATCCAAGTTTTCTCACCTCCCGCCTAACCGTCGTAGTACTTGCAGTGGATCTTGATGCAGTTTGGAATTCCTGTGTTATGGTCTGGATATTACACATTACGACCCTCTTCAACTGTCGGCGGTCTCTGTCAGTCAACAGACGAGGTCGGCCTGTACGCTTTTGTGTTGTACGTCTCCCTTCACTATCACATTGGAAACAGCGGACCGACGGATGTTTAGGAGAGCGAAAATCTCGCATACAGACGTATCACACAAGCGATACCCAATCACCTGACAACGTTCGAAGCGCGAAAGTTCTGCGAAGCGCCACATTCTGCTCTCTCAAGATGTCTAATGACTACTCAGGTAGCTGATGTGGAGTACCTGGCAATAGGTGGCAGCACTATGCACCTAATATGAAAAAGTATGTATTTGGGGGTGTTCGGATACTTTTCGTGGCATAGTGTGTACGAAGCCCAGTATCAGAAGTCATGATGTTAACTTTCACTGTTTTACTTTATTAAGTAATTACATGATACAGCACAAGTTTATAATTGCTAATGCTCTGCCTGGTATCACATGGGAAGATAAACAGTGAAAGAAGAACAGGGTGAAGATGAATATCTTACTTAATTAATATAAGGTAGTGGATAGAAATACAAAATGCAGACCAGCTACTACATACTGTAGCTCATAGGGTAAAGAAGTTTCGCACGTCGATAACATCCATTAATACACTCCTGGAAATTGAAATAAGAACACCGTGAACTCATTGTCCCAGGAAGGGGAAACTTTATTGACACATTCCTGGGGTCAGATACATCACATGATCACATTGGCAGAACCACAGGCACATAGACAGAGGCAACACAGCATGCACAATGTCGGCACTAGTACAGTGTATATCCACCTTTCGCAGCAATGCAGGCTGCTATTCGCCCATGGAGACGATCGTAGAGATGCTGGATGTAGTCCTGTGGAACGGCTTGCCATGCCATTTCCACCTGGCGCCTCAGTTGGACCAGCGTTCGTGCTGGACGTGCAGACCGCGTGAGACGACGCTTCATCCAGTCCCAAACATGCTCAATGGGGGACAGATCCGGAGATCTTGCTGGCCAGGGTAGTTGACTTACACCTTCTAGAGCACGTTGGGTGGCACGGGATACATGCGGACGTGCATTGTCCTGTTGGAACAGCAAGTTCCCTTGCCGGTCTAGGAATGGTAGAACGATGGGTTCGATGACGGTTTGGATGTACCGTGCACTATTCAGTGTCCTCTCGACGATCACCAGTGGTGTACGGCCAGTGTAGGAGATCGCTCCCCACACCATGATGCCGGGTGTTGGCCCTGTGTGCCTCGGACGTATACAGTCCTGATTGTGGCGCTCACCTGCACGGCGCCAAACACGCATACGACCATCATTGGCACCAAGGCAGAAGCGACTCTCATCGCTGAAGACGACACGTCTCCATTCGTCCCTCCATTCACGCCTGTCGCGACACCACTGGAGGCGGGCTGCACGATGTCGGGGCGTGAGCGGAAGACGGCCTAACGGTGTGCGGGACCGTAGCCCAGCTTCATGGAGACGGTTGCGAATGGTCCTCGCCGATACCCCAGGAGCAACAGTGTCCCTAATTTGCTGGGAAGTGGCGGTGCGGTCCCCTACGGCACTGCGTAGGATCCTACGGTCTTGGCGTGCATCCGTGCATCGCTGCGGTCCGGTCCCAGGTCGACGGGCACGTGCACCTTCCGCCGACCACTGGCGACAACATCGATGTACTGTGGAGACCTCACGCCCCACGTGTTGAGCAATTCGGCGGTACGTCCACCCGGCCTCCCGCATGCCCACTATACGCCCTCGCTCAAAGTCCGTCAACTGCACATACGGTTCACGTCCACGCTGTAGCGGCATGCTACCAGTATAAAGACTGCGATGGAGCTCCGTATGCCACGGCAAACTGGCTGACACTGACGGCGGCGGTGCACAAATGCTGCGCAGCTAGCGCCATTCGACGGCCAACACCGCGGTTCCTGGTGTGTCCGCTGTGCCGTGCGTGTGATCATTGCTTGTACAGCCCTCTCGCAGTGTCCGGAGCAAGTATGGTGGGTCTGACACACCGGTGTCAATGTGTTCTTTTTTCCATTTCCAGGAGTGTATATAGCAGCAGAAGAATGGTGAATTAAATGTATTACATTACTCAAACGAGGGAATCGATCACTTGTTGATAAAAATGTAGAGTAACCTGCAGCGAACAGTCGAGTAGTTGAAGAGTTCAGGTTCTGTAAGTGGGCAGGGGGCTTAGCATGACGCCACAGCGCTCCGGGTTCTGAAGTTATCTAATATCAGCCTAATGGATTACAGCGCCACGCTCGTCCGCCGGGGCACCAGGAAGAGGAAAATGCTGACAAACTAATCAGTACAAGCTGGTTCAGCAGACGTCCTTTTCATTTTCCTCTCTTGGTATCCCAGACCCTCCCACTGGCGCATTCAGGGTGGACGGATTTCAGAGACAAAGTGTTAATCTGCAGATGGACGTTCGAAAACGAGAATACGCGAACGTTGGGAATTTCAAAAGGCAGGAAATATCTGTAGTTTGAAATTAAATTTGTTATAATTGTGCATTTCTGATACAAATGCATCTACGGAAATTATATACTAACTTCATGAGCCGAGGTTATATGATTCATGTGAAGCTTGGGGAGAATGTAAATCTTGTAAATGCTGAGAACGTTATGTTCACCTAGACGACCAAATCGAAAGCATACTTTGCAACACGTGTGAGCTCTGTGCTATTGATTCTCAGGCACTAGCTCGGATATTTCGGATGTGGAAATTTACGTAATGGCGCCATTAAGCGCTGTATAGTCTAATGAAAGAGCCCCACTGACATACAAGCCACAAACTTGATGTCTAATTGAAACTGAACAGATTTGGAACGCAAATAAATTTACTTATTTTTGCTAGAACTGTGGAGAGCTTGAAAGAAATGAAGGAAGAAATATGGATTGGAAGAGGGTGGGTGGAACTGATCTGATTTCTTTGTCTGATTTGGATATTATGAAAGACTTTACTGTGAATATTCGGTTAGTGTAGTTATATATTCCTGCCATTTAGCTATGGCGCAGAAGGACGAGAGGAAACTATGTATGGGAAAGTCAAATGAAAACGAGAGAGATGATAAAATGTGAGTATTCTGCTGTATTCTGCTTATGATTTCAAAAATAATCGCCACAATCTTTCATGGAAAAATGTTTGCGGTTTCCTGCGGGATCACGACTGTACTCAAACTCGTCCGAAGGAATTCGAGGGCACTAACATCTAACTTCACGACAAAAAAAAAAAAAAATCGAAATCACTGGGGACACACGGAGTCTGTATAGACGATGTGTAAGGGCTTCCCAGCGAATCTTCTGCAGCATAGTTCAAATAACCTCAGCAGTATGTGGGCGGGTATTTATTTGCTGAACAGAATGAAGACGTCCGTCAATATTCCTGGGACTTCAGGTTCAATTTTTTCAACGTGTTCACGTCCCGCTGCACGATAATTGTAGATCTGTATTCCAGAAGTCAATGAGCAGTGGGTCCTTGCAGTCGAAGAAAGAAGGTATCATGACTTTCCCGGAGCTGTCGTAGACGGCGTTGGAATTTTTCGGTGGGGGTGAATCCATGTCTTCCACTGCTGGCTCTGACGATTCCTTTCTGTCTCAAAATGATGACACTATGTTTCACCTCCCGCGATAGTACGGGACAGGAAACAGACGTTGGCTATCTAGCTGACTGATATCTTTCAATGACACCCCACGATCTCGGAAATGTTTATTCCACGCGACGATACGCGCACGCGAAGTGTTGCGTTCGCCATACGCAGCAAGTATTCGGGCATGAACTTTACCGCCTGACACATTGTCAAAAACTTCTGTATACGTCGCTTTCCCCCTGTCCCCCATAGTGAAGTCGGAGGCATACACAACTCGCTGACCTCACGTCGAGCACGTCTAACATGCACATGGCACCACGATGAATTTTTGGGCTGTTTCTTCCTCATTCCAGCTGAGGGAACTTCTATATGTAGCTGCGTTACCAACTCGCGTGACAAACTCAATACATAATCTGTCTCGTTTCAGTCTGACTGCTACTTAAATTAAATACATTCTGTAATATCTGGGTGAATGGAAATATGTCAGGAAAGATTTCGCAGACACGTTCAAGGATCCGTTGAAAATTCCATTTGAAGAGAATTAATGTGCCAGACTACCTACACTAATAATTTTACAGCACATTATGGAACTATTAGTATCAGGTTTTTTGTAAATGAAGAATACGCATATGTATTCAGTACAGTATCAAAGGAAATATCAGGAGAAAATTTCAGATTTACAGAGAAAAACATTAAGTACAGGAGGTTTGCCAATGGCACAGTAATTCTGTCAAAGGACTGAGAGGATCAGTTGAATACAATGAACAGAATCTTCAAAAGAAATTAGAATATATACAGTATATCAATAACATTAAAAGAGGGCCAGTAGCATGTAGCCGAATCGAGTCAGATGATGCTGGCTGAATCAGGTTTGCAACTTAGCAGCTGACGTGTTTTGGCGTTTGGGCATCTAAATAAATGGAGATGGCCGAAGAAGAGAGGATACAAAACACAGACTGGCAACAGCAAGAAAATACTTTCTGAAAAAGAGATACTTGTTATTATCGAATATAAATTGAAGTGTTAGGAAGTATTTTCGAAAGTATTTGTGTGGAGCATAATTTCTTACGTAACTGAAAGGTGGATAGTAAGCAACGCAGACGAGAACAGGAACTTTTGTAGTATGAACTGTCATTAAGTCTTTTCGAAAGTATTTGTATGGAGCACAGTTTTGTACAGAACTGAAAGGTGGATGATAAGGAATGCCGACGAGAATAGAACAGGAACTTTTGTGATAAGGTGCTACAGAAGCATATTGAAAATGATGTGGGTAATTCACAATAAATACTAAAGCTGTACTAAATCGAACTGGAGTAAAAAGAAATTTGTATCACTACTTGAGAAAAAAACGCGATCATTTGATAGGACACGCCATGAAGCGTCAAGGAATAGTTAATTTGGTCATGGAAGGAAGTATGGGGAGCAAACATTGTGGGAACAGACCAAAGCTTGGATACAGTACGCAGTTTCAAGGAAGTATGGGAAGCAAAAGTTGTAAAAGGAGACCAAAGCTTGAATACAAAGGAATGTAGCTTGCAATATTTAAGTAGACATAAAGACAGGGTAGACCAACGTGGAGAGCTGCACCATACCTGTCGCTGTACTGGATTCTATTTTTCATTTTTTTTTCTATAAAACATAACAGCATAGAGTACGAACGTAGTCAGTATCGGAGGCTGAGTGTATTTGCCTTATTTCGGTGAAAATGACTCTAACGCAAGAGTAAATTATTTCGAAATAATATATTTATTTTGTTCTCGTGTATGTTTTCGTATGGTATTGTTTGTACGCACATTGAATTACTGTCAGTCCAGCGTCTGTTCCTTTGTTCGTTGAACTGTTGTTACCATGATGATTATTTTTTTGGGCCCGTTGAACTACTTTCAACCCTATAATTTTTTCCTTAATTAGTGCAGCTGCCTTCTAGACAAGCTCGTAATTCGGAACTAGTTCGGGGCTGCAACCGTAGCAGTGTTTCTGCATGAGACTGAATTTCAAATAAAATTTCATTTTACATAAATTTTGCGTTATGAAATGGACTGGATTCATGTAAGTGAGACTACGTAAATACTTAATTAACTACAAAGATTGTTATAGTCTAATATGGCTGTATTTGGGGCCAACTGTCTGTGATAAGGGAAATAAGCCAACGTTGACGTACACGATACATCGAGTTCCATATCTCTACATGTAGCTGAGGATCGTCAGATTACAAATGTACTTCATGTGTGGCGTATCGACACGTAACTACAAGGCTGATGGACTGTGTACTGATTCTTGTGGAGCTCCTAACACTTCATCTCTCCATTGCGTGTTTATTCGAAACAACCCTTCTTTCGTAAGACATCCGCAGCCTGCAGTTTGATTTACCATCGAAGTAGTTGGAATTTTGTCAGCTTTGAAGCCAGAGTCTCTCTACAGAAGACACTCGGCTCGGACGACAGCTCTGCCTTTCTGAGTCGGGACTCCTTATTAGCTCTAGCTGGCAAACCAAGACTCCGAGGTGCGTCGGATTTTTGTTCCTGTGAATAGTGCGGCAGCACGCAGATTAAACGTCCTCCTGCAGGTATTTTCAAGTCGCAGTGATGTTCGCATCACCTTTTCCTGCAACTTTTGGAAAGTGGCATCAAAGTGCAGTAAGCAGCTTTTACAACTCGTCATTCCTTCATGAGCTTTCGACAAGCATAGATGACGTCCGCAACGGGTGAAGAAGCCTCTCACTATCCAGTGGTGCAAAGGAGCACGATGTAGACAAACTGAGACATTGCCAAGTGCAATAAATATGATTGGAAGAGTGTGGGATACGTTCTGCTGCTGATCATTTTGTATCTTTTTTGAGATAATTTTTAGTGCTTCAGCCAGTTTTTACTAATATTTACTACCTCGTGGCTTTTCGTCAGCTTGTGGTGTATTGCAGTTACATGTACATCGGCCTCCAGTCTGATGAGGATTTTTTTCTTTTTGGGGTATCCTAGTGAAGTTATGTACCCAAATTTAACACGGTATGGAAAAATTTATTTTTATATTCCTGTGTATACCGTAAGTGAATTGTACATACGTTTACATCATTTCATAGGTACCATTACTCACATTTTTTGTTGGAAACTTATTCTTCTGACCCACATTACACAGTAGTAAACACATCTTCAATTGACATTTTCAGAGACGTTTACAGTTGACAGACTCCTAACCAATAATATAACACTACTTTAGTTGCTGAGACAGTAAAACAATAAAAAATACTAACTTTCTTATATAAAGATAGTTATTTTACGATACGTATCAAGTATTATGATTATTTGGTTTCTCTTGGTTACTCTGTAACTTTCTTAAAGGAATATTGTAACAGAACATCTATTCCAAACTGGAAAATTGTTTTAATAAATTGTTACTTTCTAGTTTATTACTTAGCGACCTGTACTGCATCTCATTATCTACGTCGGGCTATTGAAAGAAAATTATATCGTATCCCTGACGACGAAACTTCTTCAATGCACATCGCAATATGTGAAAGCAATAAACCCGTATGAGGAAGACATTGTGAATAGTCTACACAAAAACGTAGGAGATTAATTCAAATCCCTTAGATGGCCACCGTAGAGTCAAACGCGGGGGCGTACACAAGCACACACACACACACACACACACAAACACACACACACACAAGAAATACTCTCTCTCTCTCACGCACACACACACACACGCACACACACACACACACACATACACAGACACAATCAATTTCTCTGTATCTCTCTCTTTCATATATTTCCTGAGCGGAATGTGATATCTACCTGGAAACACAGAAAACAAGGGCCTTTATAACGTGTTTTGGAGTCAATGGTTCCACCCTGCTTATCAAATATAATCAATTTGTCTCTATTTGGAGGTTTTATTTTTTGTCCTTCGCTACGTTTTCAAAGAAACATCAGGAGCCCAAAATCCAGATACGTAGGTACAGAAACGGATATTTCCAACACTGGGGCCGTTGGAATATCCTTCACGTGTGTGTGACCATCAAGGTGACAATAGATAGTGTTTTTCATTTCCTGATCATCCAAAACGTTCATACTTAGTGCATGATAATCAAATCACATTCTCGGTGAAGTCGTATTGATGTGGAGCAGGATATAGCATGTGCACTAAGTTTTTTTTTATATTCTTACCAAAACAACTCATCCATTTACTATGGGCGTACTCATTACAGTCGTTCTCTGTACGCAAACTAGGATGATGGAAATAGGAGACAGATTTAAAAGAATTTCAGTGTCCCTCAGCGAGTACAAGTTCAGGCTGATGAGTGAGCAGGTGGAACTGAATATAATATACTGGCATGGTAACTCGTTTCATTGATAAGGAAGACTTTTTATACCGTATCGATGATAGCTCCATACTTATAAATATCTTTAACAGTGTTTCAAAGATATGATCTGCTGACACTAAATCTAATAATCTACCTCGCTAGAAAAGGAAGAAGAGTACAAATATTTTAGTGGTATCTCTCACAAGGAACCCCTTGAGTTCAAAGGCGCAAGTTCAATCGTTAGTAAGGCCTATTTGAAAGTGCTGTACTAGTAATCATGACAGGAAAAGTCTTAGCTGCTAATGACTCACCATGTGCATCAGGAGTGAAACAAATACAATTTACTTGACCAGCTATTGGCCAAAAGGAGTGGGAATACCATGGTTGTATAGTTCTCTTACACCCATTTCCCCGCACTTTCTTCCTGTGAATTAAATATTCCCTGTTGCCATTGCAAGAGTAGACACATGAGAAAGAATTGTAGGGGCAGAGCACCTCCAGCTTCTCATAATAAGTAACTTCGCAATCAATTTCCCATCAAAATTAACAGTCAGAATATTGAGTACAGATGCGTTAAGCCCTTAATGTTAAGCGTGTAAGGCGTCTGGATTTTACGGACCTACATGAGCTTGATCCATAACGACAGTACGAAACAGTATAAGATCCTCAGAAAATAAAAATTATATTATATCAACAAAAGGCAATCACAGTAATCTCATGTAGCGAAAACTTACAATATGTAACAATGTATGGACAGGGACGTGAATAAATAACTTAAAAGTGAAACGCATTTTGGAGACAAACCGAGCAGGTGGTTAATGGCATCGGAAAACCACATTTAACAAGAGAACAGCGAGCTTTAGCGCTGAAAGGGATAAAGCCAGAACAATACATTATTCCTTTTAAAGTAAATAAGGCCGGGCTAGAGGGTAAGTGGCTGGACGGCTTTAACAGGGCTAGGCAGCAACCCTGCAAGAAAAAAAAAAAAAAAAATTCGCCTCTAACGAATCGGCGATTGGCTGAAGCCATATTGGGTAATACAGACGCGACACGGTGGTGAGTTCCCCATTTTATAAAAGCATTTAGAGAACTAAAATTTCTAGATATATCTCTTGTCTCGTGGCGGACCGCACAAGTGTGTGGAAAATAGCAAGGGCATTGAGAGCTTTGATTTCTGTGAAATGATGACGATATGCTTCATGTATCGTGGCGACAGGGAGCAAAGAGATAGTTAATTATTCCCGCAGAAATTTTTGTGGGTGAAGAAATTGTGCACATTTCTCCAACCCTTAGCCAGTGTGCAAAAGACATTATTTCAACTAGGGAAAAATCTACGTTCTACGGAACGCAGGAAAGTTGAGACTTAGTGAATTCAGTCAAGGCCAGAGGAGGGAATTACCATTTCAGATCGAGCACAGAGACAACGCCATTGCAGATGCCGTTTGTTAAAATACTATGGCGCATTGGGCCACAGTAAATCTTGAGTCCCGATTTTGCTCACTCCCACTTGTGTATGCTTTGACCATTGAATATCAGAAGCTGGAGTACTAACCTACTCTCTCATTGAGTACACGAGGGTTTTTTCATTGGTTCGAAAAGTAAATTTATTCTCCACCAAGTCAGTGAATTGACCAGCTATTGCAACGTAGATGTAAGTGAGCTAAAGAATGTTTTAATTATTCTTTCCTGTTATAAAAAATTTTTCATATGTGGAGATAATGATTTTAGTAGTCAACAATTCAGTATATCCAAGAGTTAAATATTTCGTTATTGAGTGTCAGAAGTAATTGAACATGATTGCTGTGTATCATTTGACCCCTGAAAGCACAGATCATAAATTATACGTAGAATAAAAAAAGGTAAAAGCTGTTTTGTCTTTCTAGAATAGACCCCAAAATTTCACTTTTATTAATTCATGAATTCTAGTTCAGTGACAGCAGCTTTTGTAATGATTTTTGTGATGATCCACACGTGATCTTAGCTGACGTACAGGTTCATATTTATATAGAATATCTGTTTAACACCTTGGGCTTGAGAAGGCAGTTAAGATGTTTTGTCCATTTACGCACTAAGTGTTAAGCTAAGTCAGTACACATTAGTCCAATCACTGTGCAGATACAAAGTGCGGACAATCTATCAGATGATTTTGAAACCACTCTCTTAGTACCTCTGATTTCCAGGATTACTTTATAAGCCTTTCCTCTTCAAATCCCGATTGGTCGGAGTTGTAAAGAAATTCCATACTGAGCAATGGAATAACTTTGTTTATCTCACTGACAAATTTTCGAACCAGTTCCACAGACTGCTTTGCATCGTCAAGTTGACGCCTTATTTGAAAACTCGTTATCTTAAGTCTTCCAATTCTGTAGCAACATCTGAATTTTGCAACCATCCACAGCTTCCCTTGAAATCACTGTAATCTATGTCGTGTACGGTTTGATGTGGATACCGCAATAGGTCACTATCATACACATCCTGTAAATTGTATTGATAAAGTTTGAACCACACAAACATGTGTGTTTGTAACAAGCGGGCCTTGTTGTCACTTGAATATCTGTAGTTTTCTTATGCATTACACGGTCATATTGCGACTGACTTATTCGAAATCTGTTCATAATTGTTCTTTTACTATGCCCCTGATGATCTTCGAGGTACATAATTATGTCTAGTATCCGCTACTTTGTCTATGATTGTTATTTACTATGATTCACTAGAGACAGGATTTGTGACTGCCTGTCTGACTACAATGATGTATTGCGTGGCTCGGCACCTGTTTCAATACCACTTTAATTTGTAAGCCTGTTTCTTCATCATGGTATCCTCATGTACATCATCCACACAGTCGATGGTGTACGACACCATACATCCCACTGACTCATCTCGCAGATGCGCTAACATTTCATCCGCCACTTCTTTCTCAGTCTGCGAAATTACTTGGGTTCCCGTTTTACGAAATTCCAACTTTGGCAGCTCTCTGTTTATCTTTGCCATTGTTCTGCTTTGTATCAACACCACTAGCACTGTAGCATTGTTGTCAGCTATTCGTCGACCAAACAGTTGAACTATGGTCCATACCCTTATGCTGTGCTCACCATTGGATGTCTCCAGTCCCCCCCCCCCCTCCCTGTTGCTATTAGATGTCGATATTGTGGTTGGACGGCAGACAATATGTACGTAGAGGAGAGAAGAGAGGAATACAAGATATTCTTTGTTCAGTTCTTCAGCCTAGTGACTCATTTTAGCATCAGATGAAGTAATGGTGACTAGAGACCACCCTAAGCAGCTCAACTATTTTGAAGAGTTTCTGTTATTGGCTGATATGAGGTTGTGAAGCGCGTAGCATTTGTAAATGTTTGAAGTTCTACACGTTCTACGTGCTGTTTGCTATTTAGAATGTATCGTTAACTCCCCCAATACGGAATTTTACGATGATGCGACAAGGTTCGGATTCCCCGGTCAGCCCTAATATCGAAATGGAGAACAGGTCAGTGGTACTGAGGCTGTATACTCCAGCTGCCGCTTTAACTGGCGCAGCTGCAACCAGATAACACGTGGAGTCGTTCACCGATGCGAGACTGCCTATTCATGCTGCTCCCTGACACTTGACAGTGAGCTTCTTGCTTATCTTTGAAGCCATTTGTTATGTCCGACTTCATGCACAATAGTAAGCAGAGGTGGACTACAGAATGGTGTGACAACTGTCGTCCTAGAAAAGGTGGAGACAAGCTTAAATGATTAGTAAACAAGTTAAGGCAGCAATCAGATTTACTTAACGTCTATTTCTCGAAGTTTATGAGCACTCGCTATAAATAAGGCAGCAAGAAACAGAGTCCAGCTATCGCAATGTTCACAAGGAAGAGGCTCCAGGTGTGTAGGGGCTGAGGATCTGCCACTGGCTATACTATACTGCAGCGGCAGAGGGAGCTGATAGTACAAAGCTACTGGAGGTGTGGCTTGTCGGACGCTCAACGCTGTGTCCGTCATATGCTGCCCAACCACTACTGGTGTCAGACGGAGTCTTAATAAGCTGTGGACTTGTGCCTGTACGTGATATAAAACTATTATTTAAGCGCCGTTGGACACTGGAGTTTTGACATTGCCTGTATTATTATTGGTGGTCTGGATTGTTTCCTAAGACTTATTTACACCTAAGACGGACGACTTTGGTACGCTGTGGGCTTGTTTATTGTTGGTCCGCAGCTCGTGGTCTCGCGGTAGCGTTCTCGCTTCCCGACCACGCTGTCCCGAGTTCGATTCCCGGCGGGGTCAGGGATTTTCACCTGCCTCGAGATGACTAGGTGAGTAGTGTCGTCTTCATCACCATCATTCATCCGCAATACGGTCGGAGGAAGGCCTACCTCCGGTAGGACCTTGCCCAGTAAGGCGGTGCGAGTCTCCTGCATCTTCCCCTCTGTCGAGGAGTGTGGGAATTAATCATCATAGTCACTGTTTTTTGTTAGCCGTTCCCTTTGTGAACCATGTCGTCATTGCCTTCAGGAACCATGTCTTTGTTCCACCGGTCTCTGCGTTGCCACTAATCCTAGTGATCATAAATTGTGTTCTACGAAAGAGAACTATATTTTTAAAGGCATTTATACAACATGTTGACAGTTAGGCCATACCTCGTCGCTCGTGACGCATCTTATACTTTGAAACATTGGATGATCTTTTACCATGGAACGTGAAATACGTGCAAATGAACTGAGTTTCTTTTTCTAGTGCCTGGGCAGTTTTCCTGCCTTGAAAAGGAAAATTTTTCTTGTTTTCCATTAGCTTCTACTTCAAAACGCTTTTATCTTCTAACTCGTTTTCGTTCATATCTAAAAAGTGAATACCATTATTAAAATTCGGAATAAGAAAATACGAGAGTAATCCCAAAAGTAAGGTCTCCTGTTTTTTTATAAGCACAGAACTCTGTGTGGCAGTTGGTCACACTGTTATGAAGAGTGCTTCACGCGCTGTGTGTAAACATGCGCACGCCGCGTTCAGGCGCTCAGTCTTGGCTTGGCAGCCGTTGAGAATGGAGCTCTCGTTGGATGTTACCGCCAAGTGGGCATTGCACGCAGGTATTCGGTTTTTGAACGCAAAGGGCACTGCTCCGATTGAAATCCATCGCCAATTGACGGAAGTGTATCGTGAGTCGTGCATGGATGTCAAAAATGTTCGTAAGTGGTGTAGAGAGTTTGCAGGTGGTCGGACCAAAATCCACGACGAACAAAGGAGCGGGAGACCGTCATGTTCTGAGGATACAGTATTAAAGGCTGAGCCACTGGGGCCACAATTAACGTTGATTGGTACTGTGAGACTAAAGCGGGCAATTCAGATCCGTAGAAGAGGATTGTTGAGCAAGGCCGTACACATTCTCCATGACAACGATCGTCCACACATCTACATCTACATACATACACCCCAATCCACCATACGGTGCGTGGCGGAGGGTACCTCGTACCAAAACTAGCATCTTCTCTCCCTGTTCCACTCCCAAACAGAACGAGGGGAAAATGACTGGCTATATGACTCAGTACGAGTCCTAATCTCTTGCTCTCCTGCGACACTTTCAGTGAAACATAATCACCCACCTACCTTGTAGTCCTGACTTGGCGCCCAGTGATTATCACCTGCTCCCTAGGTTAAAAGAACATTTGGCCAGAAAGCGATTCAGCTCCGACGACGAGGTGAAAGAGGAAGGTTCATAACTTTCTGAACAGCTTGTTGGCGAGCTGGTATGATTTGTGCATACAAAAACTGTCACAGCGTCTACAAAAATGCATCGACAGAAGTGGTGATTATGTCGAAAAATATCTAAATGTTCAGGCTGTAAACTGATGTAAGCCATTCTAGAAATAAACGGGTCCATGCACTTATAAAAAAATAGGAGACCTTACTTTTCGGATTACCCTCGCATATTACGCTTCTATTACAGAATGTAATCCTGTGAAATAAACATCCGCACCCGAGTATGGAGATAACTCTCTCCAGCTGTAAGAGGCTTTTATTTTTTTCAGTATGACGACGGGTGCTCATCAGCAGATGTAACCTCAGTGGAAAAAGTGAGAGAAAAGACCAAGGAAAAATTTTCCACGAATGGACGGGTGTAGGGACAGAGCATCGAGTGACATTATACTGAGTGCACTATCCGAAAATTACCTCGAGCAATTAAACAGAGAACCGACTCGTGGTGATATCATCTTGAACCTACTGATAACAAACAGACCCGAACTTTTCGACTCTGTAAGCGCAGAACAGGGAATCAGTGATCATAAGGCCGTTGCAGCATCCCTGAATATGGAAGTAAATAGGAATATAAAAAAGGGAGGAAGGTTTATCTGTTTAGCAAGAGTAATAGAAGGCAGATTTCAGACTACCTAACAGATCAAAACGAAAATTTCTGTTCCGACACTGACAATGTTGAGTGTTTATGGAAAAAGTTCAAGGCAATCGTAAAATGCGTTTTAGACAGGTACGTGCCGAGTAAAGCTGTGAGGGACGGGAAAAACCCAACGTAGTACAACAACAAAGTTAGGAAACTACTGCGAAAGCAAAGAGAGCTTCACTCAAAGTTTAAACGCAGCCAAAACCTCTCAGACAAACAGAAGCTAAACGATGTCAAAGTTAGCGTAAGGAGGGCTATGCGTGAAGCGTTCAGTGAATTCGAAAGTAAAATTCTATGTACCGAAAATCCTAGGAAGTTCTGGTCTTACGTTAAATCAGTAATTGATCGAAACAGCATATCCAGACACTCCGGGATGATGAAGGCATTGAAACACAGGATGACACGCGTAAAGCTGAAATACTAAACACCATTTTCCAAAGCTGAATCACATAGGAAGACCGCACTGCAGTTCCTTCCATAAATCCTCGCACAAACGAAAAAATGGCTGACATCGAAATAAGTGTCCAAGGAATAGAAAAGCAACTGGAATCACTCAACAGAGGAAAGTCCACTGGACCTGACGGGATACCAATTCGATTCTACACAGAGTACGCGAAAGAACTTGCCCCCCTTCTAACAGCCGTGACCCCAAGTCTCTAGAGGAACGGAAGGTTCCAAATGATTGGAAAAAAGCACAGGTAGTCCCAGTCTTCAAGAAGGGTCGTCGAGCAGATGCGCAAAACTATAGACCTATATCTCTGACGTCGATCTGTTGTAGAATTTTAGAACATGTTTTTTGCTCGAGTATCATGTCGTTTTTGGAAACCCAGAATCTACTGTGTAGGAATTAACATGGATTCCGGAAACAGCGATCGTGTGAGACCCAACTCGCTTTATTTGTTCATGAGACCCAGAAAACATTAGATACAGGCTCCTAGGTAGATGCTATTTTCCTTGACTTCCGGAAGGCGTTCGATACAGTTCCGCACTGTCACCTTATAAACAAAGTAAGAGGCTACGGAATATCAGACCAGCTGTGTGGCTGGATTGAAGAGTTTTTAGCAAACAGAACACAGCATGTTGTTATCAATGGAGAGACGTCTACAGACGTTAAAGTAACCTCTGGCGTGCCACAGGGGAGTGTTATGGGACCATTGCTTCTCACAATATATATATAAATGACCTAGTAGATAGTGTCGGAAGTTCCATGCGGCTTTTCGCGGATGATGCTGTAGTATACAGAGAAGTTGCAGCATTAGAAAATTGTAGCGAAATGCAGGAAGATCTGCAGCGGATAGGCACTTGGTGCAGGGAGTGGCAACTGACCCTTAACATAGACAAATGTAATGTATTGCGAATACATAGAAAGAAGGGTCCTTTATTGTATAATTATATGATAGCGGAACAAACACTGCTAGCAGCTACTTCTGTAAAATATCTGAGAGTATGCGTGCGGAACGATTTGTAGTAGAATGATCATATAAAATTAATTGTTGGTAAGGCGGGTACCAGGTTGAGATTCATTGGGAGAGTCCTTAGAAAATGTAGTCCATCAACAAAGGAGGTGGCTTACAAAACACTTGTTCGACCTATACTTGAGTATTGCGCATCAGTGTGGGATCTGTACCAGATCGGGTTGACAGAGGAGATAGAGAAGATCCAAAGAAGAGCGGCGCGTTTCGTCACAGGGTTACTTGGTAACCGTGATAGCGTTACGGAGATGTTTAACAAACTCAATAGGCAGACTCTGCAAGAGAGGCGCTCTGCATCGCGGTGTAGCTTGCTCGCCAGGTTTCGAGAGGGTGCGTTTCTGGATGAGGTATCGAATATATTGCTTCCCCCTACTTATACCTCCCGAGGAGATCACGAATGTAAAATTAGAGAGATTAGAGCGCGCACGGAGGCTTTCAAACAGTCGTTCTTCCCGCGAACCATACGCAACTGGAACAGGAAAGGGAGGTAATGACAGTGGCACGTAAAGTGCCCTCCGTCACACACCGCTGGGTGGCTTGCGGAGTATAAATGTAGATGTAGATGTAGATGGATAATAATAAGAGGTATTTTATCTGAAATTCTACCGGCAGTCGGGTTAGATGCGGTGAAAAATATAAGAAACGTCACAGAACTGTGGTGACTGGTGAACCGATAACGGAAACATAGCCTATATAGAGGGAACGCAAAATACAGAGCAACAGGTTGAAACGTACGTTGCGCGTGGTCTTCCCGAGCGCAGCGAGACTGTGTGGAGCAGAGAGGACCACGACTATGAGGAGCAGCGTACGGGGCGGTCCGTGGGGAAGGGAGGTAAACAGGTTAGCTGCTAATCGGTGGAGGGATGCTGCAGCCACCTATTAGGACGACTAAGAAGGTTTGCGGGAGCGACTAGCCAGACCGTTCACATGAAACTGACAGTCTTATATACAAGCTGAGAAATTGTACCACGACCTGGGGCAATTGACACCGAAGGTGTATAACATTGTTATAACAGGTTGAAACGTACGTTGCGCGTGGTCTTCCCGAGCGCAGCGAGACTGTGTGGAGCAGAGAGGACCACGACTATGAGGAGCAGCGTACGGGGCGGTCCGCGGGGAAGGGAGGTAAACAGGTTAGCTGCTAATCGGTGGAGGGATGCTGCAGCCACCTATTAGGACGACTAAGAAGGTTTGCGGGAGCGACTAGCCAGACCGTTCACATGAAACTGACAGTCTTATATACAAGCTGAGAAATTGTACCACGACCTGGGGCAATTGACACCGAAGGTGTATAACATGTAAAATGGTACGGTAAGACAAACATCAAACTGCCGACATAAAAATACAACGTTGAAAAAGTACACTATGAAGTAATCTGGATGACGCCGAAAGAACATAAAGTATACAAGATATGATAAAGTACGCTGATGAATTAGATAATATATTATATATCATAATAAGAAATACAAATAATCCATAAATACAAATATGATGAACAGTTCTAAAGACCTTCCTAAATACTAAGGACTCGCAGGTTCGAATCCTGCCTCGGGTATGGATGTGTGTGATATCCTTAGGTTAGTTAGGTTTAAGTAGTTCTAAGTTCTAGGGGACTGATGACCTCAGCAGTTAAGTCCCACAGTACTCAGACCCATTTGAACCATTTTACGAAGGACTTTTCATCTATATAAGCTCTGTTTCCATTTTTGGTTTCCCCAATCGCCATTGTTCTGCGTAGTATCTTATATTTCCACCGAAACTCGCCCGACCGCAGGTTGAATTCTACACTACTGGCCATTGAAATTTCTATACCAAGAAGAAATGAAGATGATAAACGGGAATTCCTTGGACAAATATATTATACTAGAACTAACATGCGATTACATTTTCACACAATTTAGGTGCATAGATCGTGAGAAATCTGTACCAGAACAACCACCTCTGGCCGTAATAACGAACTTGATACGCCTGGGCATTGAGTCAAACAGAGCTTCGATGGCGTGTACAGGTACAGCTGCCCATACAGCTTCAACATGATACCACAGTTCATCAGGAGTAGTGACTGGCGTATTGTGACGAGCCAGTTCCTCGGCCACCATTGACAAGACGTTTTCAATTGGTGAGAGATCTGGAGAATGTGCTGGCCGGGGCAGCAGTCGAACATTTTCTGTATCCAGAAAGGCCCGTACAGGACATGCAAAATGCGGTCGACAATATCCTGCTGAAATGTAGGGTTTCGCAAGGATCGAATGAAGGGTAGAGCCACGCGTCGTAACACATCCGAAATGTAACGTCCACTGTTCAAAGTGCCGTCAGTGCGAACTAGAAGTGACCGAGACGTGTAACCAATGGCACCCCGTACCATCACGCCGGGTGATACGCCAGTATGACGATGACGAATACACGCTTCCAATGTGCGTTCACCGCGATGTCGCCAAACACGGATGCCACCATCATGGTACTGTAAACAGAACCTGGATTGATCCGAAAAAATGACGTTTTGCACCCAGGTTCGTCGCTGAGTACACCATCGCAGGTGCTCCTGTCTGTGATGCTGCGTCAAGGGTAACCGCAGCCATGGTCTCCGAGCTGATAGTCCATGCTGCTGTAAACGTCCTCGAAATGTTCGTGCAGATGGTTGTTGTCTTGCAAACGTCCCCATCTTTTGACTCAGGGATCGAGACGTGGCTGCACGATCCGTTACAGCCACGCGGATAAGATGCCTGTCATCTCGACTGCTAGTGATACGAGGTCGTCGGGATCCAGCACTGCTTTCCGTATTACCCCCCTGAACCCACCGAATTCATATTCTGCTAACAGTCATTGGATCTCGACCAACGCGAGCAGCAATGCCGCGATACGATAAACCGCAATCGCGACAGGCTACAATCCGACCTTTATCAAAGTCGGAAACGTGATGGTACGCATTTCTCCTCCTTACACGAGGCATCACCACAACAACGTTTCACCAGACATCGCTTGTCAACTGCTGTTTGTGTATGAGAAATCGGTTGGAAACTTTCCTCGTATCAGCACGTTGTAGGTGTCGCCACCGGCGCCATCCTTGGGTGAATGCTCTGAAAACCTAATCATTTGCATATCACAGCATCTTCTTACTGTCGGTTAAATTTCGCGTCTGTAGCACGTCATCTTCGTGGTGTAGCAATTTTAATGGCTAGAAGTGTAGCTAAGATAGTCCTTGTGTTATCTATAGCTTTATTGTTACAACTAATTATGGTAAATATTTCCTTAGGATTTTCTCTTGCTTGTTTTCAGTGAAGTTACACCTGATGATGAGTATTTGTTGTGCTGGTCTGAAACTGGTCGGGATATTCATAAAACGATGTGGATACAACATGACGGTACACCTCCTCGCTTCAGTGTTGATGCCTGCCGCCATCTCAATGCTGTTTTCCTGGCCCAGATTTTATACTCCATGTTTCTTCACTCATTTATTGACAGTCCGTCCGGTCACTGACGTGTGTGATCGCTGTATTCAGAGTTGTATTTGTGGCGTGGTGTGAGGTCGTCTGTAACAGCATGGCGTGCACAAGCCGTCTCCAGAGGTACGTACTTACTACTTCTTCTACACAGATACCATATTTATGACGTATTGGGAGGTTTTGCTCTTGCATTGCTTTGTTGTAACATAGTTCATACCTGATTATTTGTTGTTCTCATTTCTGTGAGAGGTCTGTGCCCCATCTCACCTGCTCCCACTATTCATCACATTTTCTAGCGACGGTAATGTATTCTTTCTACATAACTCATATTCTATAACCATTATACAGTATGACAACTTTCTAGACTACAGAAGAAGAACAGACAAGTAGTGAGAGGATGGAAAATTGGTAACTTTTTGGAAGAAAAAGAACGCGAGCACGAGGTAGACTTGGATCTCCCGCTTTGTAATCTAAAACCCTGAGCACACTAACACAACCCCGTGGTTCTTCCAATTCGCTCGATGTTGCAAATCTCGAGCTTATACCGCTCACAGTTTCTATTTTGCTTTCTTAACAGTTCAGTACACCTTCTTCCTGTTTTCATGTTCTATTCGTGTTCAGTTTCTGTCGGGCTATCCACTAGGTCTTTTTACCGCTAAATCTGAGGGAGTGCGATGGGGAGTTTCCCTTGTGAGGAAGAAGTGTGTTTTACTGTCCTGCTGAAGTTAACTATATCCCCTGGAATATATCTTCACCTGTTATTGTGCCACTCAAGGATATCTGATCAGCTACTTCTTCAATGACTTCGAAGTTTGTGTTAGCACCTCTAAGAAACAACACGACACGAGCAGTATCAGAGATGACTGTTGCTTCGTCCAGGGCTACTCAGTACCAAGCAAACTTAAATACCTTTTCTCCCAACTGGCATCACCAATCAGAGTCTTATCTTCAACTCGAAGCGCCCCTGTATTTGCTGAAACAGTAAACGACATACATTGTTTGGATTTTCCAGGAAACAGTTTTTCTGATGTAATTAAAATGCACCTCTTTGTGAAATACCTTTAGTGAATGTCTTCCTTTGTTTGGCAATGTCATGGTCGATATGTAAACATACTTTCATAATGGCTTCACTTTCTTGAAAATGTTTTCTAAAAATGGTTTATTGAAGATATAGTCCATGTTTCAATATTTCCAATTTATGTTCACGTATTTTGTCACGGAATTTATCGGATCGTGCATCGTGCTTCCTTCCGTAGTGGCAACGAATGTATTCCTTGATGACAGTAATAACTTCGTTATAGATAAGGAACACTGGTTTGTAGCCTTTCTCTACAACGAAATCATGTATGTGTGGGGTACTGCCCACTCGTCTCGTATAGGTTGCCTAAAGGATGGCCGGCCACGGTGGCCGAGCGATTCTAGGCGCTGCAGTCCGGAACCGAGCGACTGCTACGGTCGCAGGTTCGAATCCTGCCTCGGTCATGGATATGTGTGATGTCCTTAGGTTAGTTAGGTTTAAGTAGTTCTAAGTTCTAGGGGACTGATGACCTCAGATGTTAAGTCCCGTAGTGCTCAGAGCCATTTTGAACCTAAAGGATGCTGCGTTCTCGGATTGCTATACAACAAATCAAGCAAAGTCACATTAATAGTTCTTATTACGAATAAGAAGACTGACAATACTTAACGTGGAATTTACAATGGTGTTGTAAGCGATGGGCGACATGCAAAATAAATCAGAGTCCTTTGCTATATACAGTGTTCATGCAAGTTTGACACACAGTTTGTGGCTGAGGCGTGCAGAAGCGGCCCTTATATTCTCCTCTTGTCATGGTGCGGTCCTAATCAGCGCACCATTGGCCGACTTCGTTTCACCGCCTTCTCTTCTCCTGTGTTCTTCATCTTCGTTCTGTCGTTTGTGGCTCGTCAGAACAGTATGACTCATGTTTTACTGACATTCTCTATCCACTCTATTTTTAGCTTTTATGGACATATTGCTGTTGATGGGGGAAACTTGAAATATTAGCCCTCTAAAACTGCAGACAGGAAGAAACCAGCAAACCCAGTGAGCTGAACAAAATTACAGCAAGGAAGAGGAACTTATAATCACCTGAAATTAGAGTACTTCTGATGGGTGTGGTATGTCCGGAATTTCTATTTACGAACGACAGTGCCCGACCACACAGAACCATTGAGATGTTGTTAACAATTAAAGTGAAGATACTGAACGTGTGGAATGGCATGCACGTTGCCAGGACCTAAACGCTATAAAGAATTCCTGGAATGCTGTTGGCAGACGTGTGTCTCAACGAAGACCTCCTCCATGGACCGTGCAAGAACTGAAAACAGCTTTGAGAGAGGAATGGGACAACATCCCACAAGGACAGTTCAACAGTTTTGTAGCCAGCACGAGTAACAGGTGCAAAGTGTTCATTACGGCTTTAGGTGGACGTATTCCTTACAGAAAGTCCTATTTTGAGCTTTATGTCGGGACTTTGATCTGTACAAACATGATCGTTATTTATGTCTGTTCTTTTTTCTGTGTTAGATTTCAGTTCCCCCGCGGGGGGGGGGGGGGGAATTGGCTGGCAGCAGCACAGTACGCCGCTCTGCAGCGTACAGAAAAGTTAGAAAACAGAACCAGGAAACATAAAGAAACAAACAAAAGCAGGCGATAAAACGGTAACTGTAAAAACCTGAAACATGGAGCAAACGTTACGAAGAAAATAAAAAAAAAAACGGTCGGCGATGGTGATTAAAACACAGTGTAAATAGACAGGCACAATTTAAAAATCTCGGCGACAGTGTGATTTCTGTTCGCACGAGATAAAAAAAACACAACTAGCGACAGTCTTGTGGCTGTTCGTAACACCGACAAGGGACGCACGACACTGAACACTCACGTAAAACAGCACTATACAGGCGACACAGAGGCAGATGGGAGGGGGGGGGGCAGGAGGACCTGGACCGATGAGGGGGAGAAAGGGGGGAGCCAATGGAGGTAGGGGACATAGGAAAAGTGTTGGTTGGGTGGACGCGAGAAGGAGTGGGAAAGGCAGTGGAGGGGAGAGCAAAAGGACTTGGGGAGAGAAGGGAGGCAGAGAGAGGGTAGGTGGGGATAAAACATGATGGAAGGGGGGAGAGGGAGCCCGGGAAAAGGACAGAGGAAGGGAGGGCAGATGAGGATCAGAGTTGATAGGAGGGATAAATGGAGGGAGAGAGGGCAACATCTGGGAGGTAGAGTCGACGGAAACCACCTTGGGAAAGGAGATGAAGGTTGGAGAGGTGGAGGGTAGGGGGAACACAATGGTGAAGGAGCTGCAGAGAAGCAACCAGAGGATGAGGGGGATCAAGGCGGCGGGAGCTGTGGCGGCTGCGGATATGTTTGAGGAAAAGGAGCAAGTGGGGGAAAGGAAGCAGTTCGTTGTGGATCCACATGGGGGGCGGGAGGCATGGAAGGCGAGACGGAGTGCATGACGCTTTATGTCTGTTATCCTCCTTTTTTATATGGTGGAATCTGTACCATTTATCGTTATCGCTACACATGCACCACACTATGTGTATGTCGTGAAGGTACAGCCCTCAGAAAGGTGCCTTAAGAACTTCGACAGAGGACACGGGCTAGCGTGTCGAGTTGCCACTGTGTGAGCTGACGTTTGACATAAAAAGTGTGGCAGAAACAAGTGACGTGCACGACGAGCTTGGTCACCGACAGTGTCAACAGCTTTGCAGTTTGTCCGCTAGATGTTGGCGTCCTTTGCTGTTGGAGCAGTCACCGTGGATGAGACATTCTGATGCTTAGCGAACTACAAAACTCGCTCTTAAGGCACGTGGCCGATTTTCCCAGTGATGGAAAGCTGTTGGGGAGAAAAATGGTGGAAAGGGCTGCCAAGACAGACCAAAGGAACTTGTTTCAGACTGAAAATCAGGTATGTTCCAATAACACGTTGACTCAGTAAGATACTGGAGAAACTGTGCCAGAGAAATAAATGGGAAATTATAGTGAGTACAAGGGTGTAAGCGTTCCCTTGCTGCGATAAATAGTTTATTAAGTTATTCTACGTTAAAAAGTTTAATGGACTGTATTAACTTTAAGAAACTTTAACTCTGTAACACTACACTGATACACCGATTTCCATAAACGAAGTGTCAATGGATAGATCTCACTAAGACTTGTCGGTTGTAACACTTTCATGCCGATGTGCTCTTTGACCTTTTATTATTGTATATATACTTGCTTTTATCTACAAGTAAATTTATATGTACACGATGTATGAATTAATTTGGTTATTTTGCTGTATAATCAGTTATGTATATTATGTAAATATCGCTGAGTAACCGCTGAGAGAATGTTAGAGGAACGTTAGGTTTTTGTCAACGAATAAGTAGCGTAGGAGTCTCTGGATGCGGGTGGATGTAACGTCAGAGCGCGCGCTACACAGAGAGAGAACTCTGGTGGGGGACTTGGTGAAATGCGGACGCATGGATGGCGTGCACTGTACTGGCGGAGTGACAGTTCAGCGGCACGTGGCAAGTGATGAGCGTGGGCGGTGGAAAAATTGGCTGCAGCAACATCAAGAACCCGCCACGCCAATATCATTGCCAATAACTCCAGTCCTCGCTAATTATCATGGAAAGCAGCCAGCAGCAGTATCGTCGTCAGCAACTTCGTCACGGCGAGAATGGACTGAAGTAAGTTGCCTCATCACAGCTTATTGTCAACTCGTTTTGTAACAGCGTTACTCAGCTTTCTGGTGTTTTAGTTTAATAAAAACTGTTTACCCGTGAGTCTCCTAAAATCATTCACCAAGTAGGTTCCTGTCCTGTCCTATTGTTACAATAATCCGAGTACCAGAATGAGATTTTCACTCTGCAGCGGAGTGTGCGCTGATATGAAACTTCCTGGCAGATTAAAACTGTGTTCCCGACCGAAACTCGAACTCGGGACCTTTGCCTTTCGCGGGCAGGTGCTCTACCAGGAGAGCTTCTGTGAAGTTTGGAAGGTAGGAGACGAGGTACTGGCAGAAGTAAAGCTGTGAGTACCGGGCGTGAGTCGTGCTTCGGTAGCTAAGTTGGTAGAGCACTTGCCCGCGAAAGGCAAAGGTCCCGAGTTCGAGTCTCGGTCGGGCACACAGTTTTAATCTGCCAGGAAGTTTCAATCCGAGTACCGTTTATGAAAAATGAAAATTGCAGTGCCAGTTAATTTAGCTTATGAACGAAACGATTCAGTTAGATTAAAGATTTGAACTTAAAACATTCAGTAATTTCACACTCACTAACTTTAAATTTGAACTTTAATCTGAGGCTGCCTAATTGTTGCAAATAGTAAATCAACTAATCAAATTAAAATGATTCCTTACACTATGAACAAAAGCACTAACTAGAACTAATGAGTGAGTGCAAATATCAGTGATTATTGTAATATGTTGTTAATAAAGTTCTGGTTCACATTTTGACTTGCAGTCGTGCTGAAGTATAATAATTACCTTTTGATACAGTAATTATCAATTTCTACTTCTCTGTTCAGAAGTCAATAGAGTTTGTTTTAATTATGTTTTGCCATTTTCCAAAATTCATATGAACAGTACGTGAATGATACCACAAACCTTTCGAACAGCCATACTAAATTTTACAGTAATTAAGTAGGTGGAATAAGTTGTCCTAGAAGGCATCTTGTTATTATCCTCCCCCTCATTTATCGACTTTATATTGAGTCTTCGGAACGACAGCCTTTTCAATATTATATTCCAATTGCTTAGGCACATGCTTACACGGTCATATATTTCTAACATTGTCGATAGAAGGGAAGGGGGACATTACAGGTTAATTAAACCAAAACTGTGTGAACATTAACATTTTTGTACTATAGGCCCGAATGTGTATCCCTTGCTGAAAAATTGGCAAATTTCGCCTGAAGATTAATTTATATCGTAGAAGTAGCAGCAGCATTAAGGGATGAAAATAGTCATGTCAGCAGAAATAGGTTCATATTTGAATGTTTGTATTTATTAACAATAGTATCACTGAAAGTAGCGCTTTTCATGTTAACAGTGCGATTTTTGCGAAAACCAATGTGTACACTAACAATATAATTTCAGCGGTGACAAGTTGATGAAATGTTGAATGATTTTGTATATAATACTTGTATATTTATCAATAGATCCATATTTTTACATGATCAGCAAGCAAATATACTTGATTTGACTCATGTGAAATATGCGAGAATGTAAAAACTTGGCCGCCAGTTTGGCTCTTGCATGCTGATTTGGGTAGTGTTTGCGACCAGTTCCTGCGTGAGTTGGGTGGGCGGCTAGTCGGTCACTTCGTAAGAACATTGAGATATTTCCAAGTGTCGAGTTGTGGACTTACAAAATTATCGAGGGTATCGCCAGTGAACATTTAGAAATATCGTTGCATCGTGGAGTTTGAAAATTTTCGCGCTTGTCGCCAGTGATCATTTAGTAATATTTTCGAGCTGTGAACGTAGAGAATATTTTTCACTGGGAGGCGACTTCGAACTGAAATTTTACCACCAATCCAGAGTGAGGATCGGACTTGTGATATGTGTCAGTTAGATCTGTGAACTTTAAGTTGCATCGAAAGTAAATTACAATTTTTCGAAGCTTTGTAGTGAGCGGGGACCTAGCTAAGATTCTACCAGTTTATTTACGTCAACTGTTAGGAAACACATTCTGAGAAGTTTGGGCTCTGCCTTCTCTCGATTTCGCACCTTGTTGACTATCTTTGTCTGGATCATTCTAGAGGTATGTTGTGGTGCTATCGGTGGTAACAAACGCCGAGAAGCAGGAGGGCTTTGGGCAGTGAGCGTGTGGCGTGCGCAGCGAGTCGGCTGGGGGTGCGAGGAATTGGGAGTTCTCGATGGTTCACAAGAGGCGCCGAGCCTGGTCTCCACTGTCAGTTTTCGCCTGCCCTGCGAAGCGGTTTCTTGTGAGTGGGTACGATCTTTTGGAAAACACACCAGTGACTCGGGGATATTTAGCCGGTTTGACGTTAGTGAAGGCGGTCTGGTGTCTTATGGACTGGAAGGACGGCGGGCATCATGTCCAAGTGCAGTAACTTCCATGTACGCCACTACCATTCCACTCTTACCGTCCTCCCCTCTCCCCCTCCCCTCACTGAGTGGCGTTTAGGCAACCATAATTACTACCAGATGTTTAAAAGTCATTCGTTTAAAAACTGACAGGTGCACTACGGCTAACTGTAGCTGCCTATACAGTGACTGTTTAATCTTTCTTTAATAAAAAAAAGTTCTGTCTTTTACTGTCCACAGAACGACAGCGCGTTCATAATTAACCGTAGCTGTATTAAAATCGTTTGCTTAAAATGTGATCAGGGAATTGTGGTTAACAGTAGCCAACAATTCACTGACTGTTAATTGTTTTTGAAATTCGGTACTTCTGCTGTCTACTGAGGGACAGTTCGTTCAAATTGAATGGTAGATATATAAAGGTAATTTAGTTGACAAAACTTCTCAGTAAATGTCGCTAACTATACTTTATTGTTTCGAAAAGTAGGTAATGGCTGCAGGCATATAAACTACTGGCCATTAAAACTGCTAGACCAAGAAGAAATGTAGATGATAAACGAATATTCATTGGACAAATATATTATACTAGATTTGACATGTGATTACATTTTCACGCAATTTGGGTGCATAGATCCTGAGAAATCAGTACCCATAACAACCACCTCCCGCCGTAATAACGGCCTCGATACGCCTGGGCATTGAGTCAAACAGAGCTTGGATGGCGTGTACAGGTACAGCTACCCATGCAGCTTCAACGCGATACCGCAGTTCATCAGTAGTAGTGACTGGCGTATTGTGACGAGCCAGTTGCTCGGCCACCATTGACCAGCCGTTTTCAATTGGTGAGAGATCTGGTGAATGTGCTGTCCAGGGCAGCAGTCGAACATTTTCTGTATCCAGAAAGGCCCGTACAGGACCTGCAACATGCGGTCGTGCATTATCCTGCTGAAATGTAGGGTTTCACAGGGATCGAATGAAGGGTAGAGCCACGGGTCGTAACACGTCTGAAATGTAACGTCCACTGTTCAAAGTGCCGTCAATGCGAACAAGAGGTGACCGAGACGTGTAACCAATGGCACCCCATACCATCACGCTGGGTGATACGCCAGTATGGCGATGACGAATACACGCTTCCAATGTGCGTTCACCGCGATGTCGCCAAACACGGAGGCGACCATCCTGACGCTGTAAACAGAACCTGGATTCATCCGAAAAAAAATGACGTTTTGCCATTCGTGCAACCAGGTTCGTCGTTGAGTACAGCATCGCAAGCGCTCCTGTCTGTGATGCAGCGTCAGGGGTAACCGCAGCCACGGTCTCGAGCTGATAGTCCATGCTGTTGCAAACGTCGTCGAACTGTTCGTGCAGATGGCTATTGTCTTGCGAACGTCCCCATCTGTTGACTCAGGGATCGAGTCGTGGCTGCAAGATCCGTTATAGCCATGCGGATAAGCCTGTCATCTCGACTGCTAGTGATGCGAGGCCGTTGGGATCCAGCACGGCGTTCCGTATTACCCTCTTGAACCCACCGATTCCATATTCTGCTAACAGTCATTGGACCTCGACCAACACCAGCAGCCATGTCGTGATACGATAAACCGCAATCGCGATAGGCTACAATCCGACCTTTGTCAAAGTCGGAAACATGATGGTACGCATTTCTCCTCCTTACAAGAGGCATCACAACAACGTTTCACCAGGCAACGCCGGTCAACTGCTGTTTGTGTGTGAGAAATCGGTTGGGAACTTCCCTCATTTCAGCGCATTGTAGGTGTTGCCACCGGCGCCCATCTTGTGCGAATGCTCTGGAAAGCTAATCATTTGCATATCACAGCATCTTCTTCCTGTCGGTTAAATTTCGTGTCTGTGGCACGACATCTTCGTGGTGTTGCAGTTTTAATGGCCAGTACTGTAATTAGTGGCAGTTGTTTAAAAGTAAATTTTCTTAGGTCCGTTCAGTCAATTTTACTGTTGGTTGTGTTTCAAACTCGTTCGACTTTAATAAAGGCAAATCATGTATTAAAGATGATGGGCGCTGAAGCAGGTATTTCGTGACTCGATCCCAAATCCATCCACCCTAATTCCTAGCTATTACATTCATTCTTGGAAGTTGATTAAATTTGTTGTTGCAGGTCATGAGGGCAAATAATTCTAACAGCATCGTGAAACTCAAATACCTGTGAACTGCGAACTTTATTATATACATCACTGCCTGCATTTTAGATGGGTAAATTGTAATTTCTTACTGAATAATTTGAGCAGATGTGAGGAGTGAATGGTTGGTCTCTAGACGTTAACGCACTCAATCCTTATAAAAATCCAGCCTTTCGCTGTGGCCCGTGGTGGTGTGCTACTGACTATAACTTTAATAAATGGATAATTTGCACAGTAGTGCTGGCGGTTTAGAGTCGTTTCAATGGTTCATAGGACATCGATTTGGAAGTGATATTTGTTCAGTTCAGTAGTTCGATTTTACTTTAACATTTTCAAGTTAGCCAATGCACATACGCAGGAATTAGTGGACAGTGCAGTAAAAGCGCAATGTGTGTGTTTCATGTCGTTCATCATTGCCTCTGATTATTACTCTTCAACTATGTCTCTGATCGCTACAAATTGTTAACAGTGTATTAGCTCGCCGGCAGGAATTACAACAGCCATTTGTCATCTTCCGGTTGCAAATGAATCTCATGGTTGCTTTGGTCAAATAGTACTCTTCTGAGGCCTCGTCATAAGCCATCATTGTACCGTGGCCTGCGGGAATTGCATTACCTCTAATAGCTACAAGGCACTGCTGCACTCATAGCCACTATTTCGGAATCACGCACACGCTGATGTCCTCATTTTGTCACAACTAAATCACGTATGCTTTTGCTCACCACTGTCTCTCTTCTCTGTGTGTCCACTCTAAAAAGTCATTTTTACTGTCCCGACAACAGCACAGACTTTTTACAAAACCGTATTCCTAACATTCCCAGTGTGTCTACTGTACAAATGTTTCCAAACTTATTTTTAATCATTTATAGCAAAGAAATAAGAATAAAATTACGTAAGGATTCAATAATCCAACAGTGATATAGTAATATACACGGCGGTCAGAACACCCTGAAAAGATTGTAAGCGTGTTGTGGGGCAGATTTTGCTGAGAAATGATCGTTCAGAGAAAAAACTTTACGCCGTTTCCAAGTTAGTTAGCATCGAAGCTAGTCAGTCAGGCCGTTGAGGGCGCTAATTTAAGCCGCCCGCCGGAGGCGATGTTGCCAAATGAATTCTTCGTTTGGTATCCTAAAATCGTCCAAGTGAACGACACAGAAGTCTGAACATGGGGCGGTATAGTGCGGACGGAACCCGATTCTAATGGCCTTAGCAGTCTCTTGCCCTATGAAAACAACTGACTCTAACAGTATCTGGCGGGTTGCTTGAGTTTCTGCCAGCAGCTGCCTGATTGGATAACTTCAAAGCTAATTGACGCAGAAACAGCGTAACGTACAGACTTTTTTATTCTTAGAAGTTACTTCTCGGCACCACGCTTACAAAATTTTCAGACAGTTTCTGGCTACCCTGTATATTGACATATAGTGATGCAGTGTTACAATATGTCAATCTACTGCAAAAATCGATACCTCAGTTCTCTTCTTATTTTCGTCTGTGTTACATCCATCACCTGTATCAGCGACTACATTCACCGGACAGTAAGTAACACACGAATGAGAAGTTCTATGTAAAAAACGCTATTACTACAAGGGCTTAACGTAATAGCTACGTTATTACGGTACTGAAACATGGACTGTGGTGAAACCGGAACAGAGGAGAATATAAGCATTTGAGATGTGGTGCTACAGAAGAATGTAGAAAATTAGGTGGACAGATTAGGTAAAGAATGAGGAGGGTTTCCGGAGAATCGCCATGGAAAAGAAGGTGCAGAAAATACTGACAAGTAGGACATCCATTAAGACATAAGGGAATAACTTGGCAATTACTAGAGGGTAAAAACAGTAGAGGAAAATAGAGATTGGAGTACGTCCAGCAAATAATTGAGGACATAGGTTGCGAGTGCTACTCTGAAATGAAAAGGTTTGCATAGAAGAGGAATTCATGGCGGCCACATCAAACCAGTAAACCAGTCAGAAGGTAGAAGACAAAACAAAAGACAAAAAAAATATAATAGGGAAAGCAAGTGTTACTGGAAGACTGGAGGCTCTTTCTTTATTCTTTTGGACAACCTATCAGCTCTCATCCTCTCCATATGTCCTAACTAGCGTGGTCTTTGACATTTAACAGATTTCTCTATCTTTCCTTTGAATAAGCTCTTGTTATTTCATGGTTGTATCTTACTCAATCCTCTACCTCCCTCGCAGGCCTATAAATTTTTCGTACGATTTTCCTTTCAAATACCATTAGGTTGTTCACATCTGCCCTATAAGTAATAACGTGTCACACAAGAGAATAGTACTCTCTCAATCTGGTTGATCTTGCAATTAGAAAGTTTTTGAATACCTGTGTGTATGCACAATAGTCTCTTGTTGCTGCTTGTATCCTCTCTCTAATACATAGCCTCATACTATCATCGCTGATTAAGAGGACACCTAAATAATTGAAGCAGCTGACAGCTTTTAGTCATTTTTTAGATTGGTTCAGCTCATGTAGCGCTATTCTTGCCTTAGAACGGGATATTACTGTGTATTTGGTCTGATTTTCGTTCACTGTAAGTAAAATTTTCGGTTCTTCTGCTTACTTTATATCGTGTATTCCTTTAAGGGTGTTTACGTCTCTGGCCGTAATTGATATACCATCTGCATATTCACATATATGACTGGATTTCATTATTATTGTTCCTCTCTTGCCTATTTTGTGCTCAGTTGAACAGTATTGTGGAGAGGATATCACCCTGCTTCACTCAGTCTGTAAAGTTAAACCTCCCTGTCAATTTTTTCTTCACTTTTACTTTTGTATTTGTGTCCTTCATTGTAAAATAACCTCCTTAGCTTTCACAGATGCCACTTTCTTTTAGTTCTTTATACAATACTGGCTTGTTATCACTCTCAAAAGCTTCTTACAACTCAACAAACAGGAAGTGGAGATCTGTCGTATTCGTAAAATTTCGATATTTATGTTAATATAATAACAAATAACTGGTTACAAGTATCTCGTACGGCCAAAACCCAACGTAGTTCCCTATCCGTTCACTTAGCATTACGGGAAATGGCCGTATTCAATAAAGTCATGCCTCTATAATTTTCACAGGCTAACTTTTGTCTTCTCCTATGTACAGAGCACATTATTCCAGTGGGCATGCTTTCATTCTTCCATATTTCTTTTTTTAGTATATTTCACGTATTAGAGGGTAATTAACAAATTTTATAATATCTGACACAACCCAATCTTCAACAGGAGCACTGTTATTTCTCAACTGTATATTACTGACTCCACCTCCTGCTCTGCTGGCGTCTTTGCTTGTTCCTTTTCACCTTCTCTCCTCTCTATATTGTCCTCCTGTTCTTGTCGATTTGTTGATACTTGGTCTAAGTTGGTATTGACCATATCTTCAAAATATTCTTCCCATCTCTACAAATTTTTTTGTTCGTCTCCGATTATCTTATCGTTTCTACTTTTACATGCATTTTGTGTTGATTGAAGACTTGTGTGATAGAAGTTTCTTCTTTCATTGTGTTCCTTTAGTTCTTCTATCACTTGAAATTTTGCTTTCAGCCATTCCTTTTCCTTTTCCTTCATATCCTATGAGCATTAGGTGTTAATTACTTATCAACTTCCACATGTCTTTTTGTCCTTCTCTATTTTACTTGTACCTTTCACAAATTTCAATAGAATATCTATTTCCATAACACTTTTATGATAAACTGTTTTCCTTTATTTGTCTATACAAGTTATGATTAATGTTCTTTGGATGTGTGTTGCATATATTGAAATATTTAAGCCACATAGTGTTTCTCTTATAGCGTTTACATTGCTTCTCCGACAGACTGTTCTTTACCACTGTTTTGTCTTATTGAATCGCCATATTGTATGTGAAAATCTACATGGCAGATACGTTTAAATGCTCTTCGCTGTCTACATCTTCAGAGTTACGAAAAACGTTAAATCTAGCAGGTGTTACACAATAACTTCTCCTGGGCTAACGAACTGCTTGTGCATCAGTTCAACAGAATAACACCTGTGGAGAGAAGCACCTGTCAGCTCCATAACTAAGTGCTATTGCACAAGAATTAGCATTCAGTATACAAGAACGCTCATTCAGCACACTGACAATTATGAAGATGCCTGCTAGCATCTCTGAAAGCTGAAGTTGTGACGCGTTGTAGCACTGGAAGAGCTCACCAGAGAAGAAACAAACAGAACAAATGAAATCGTAGCGGCCCAAAGATTTTGTCTGGCCGTTCCCAGCTATTGTACTTCACAGTTGAAAAGTGGTGCCACCGAGGAAACACTAGACTGTCCAGTTCACATACAAACCACTTAATTTAGGCTCTGATTCTCAGTAGGCCATAGCATTCCCAGTGATGCAATGGATGCTAGCTGATAACCACAAGAAGAAGACTGCTGCCTATCCGAGACGAAGCAGACACCCGCCACACATAAACTTTACTGCCAGAAGGTACAGGGCTGTTCCTGAGCGGAGTACATATTCAATCCATTTGGCTCCTTCACACTGTCGTGTCACCACTGGATGACTCCTTCATGCTGATGGCCATCTTCCTGGAGGACCATGGGGCCAAGCCAAGGCCATGTAGCTGCCCCGCTACACTTATGTTGTCCACTGTCCAGAGTGGGCGTACATTGTTGCTGTTCATTGCCCAAAGTGGCTTCATACTGTCGTCATCAGCCATGTCCATTTACTGTGATGGACTTCACGCCACTGCTACAGAAGTATACCAGCAGTTGGGGATCCCTTCTTTGTTTCCAGCAGCGGCTGCTGTTTTTCGTCAGCATTCTGTTGCTCAATTGTAGCAGCATGTACTGCCAACTCGTGGAAACCTGCTGCTCTGGCACACTTCTGTGACGGCTGCCAATTAAATCACAAGAGCCCAGGGACCGTCTCTCCATCTTACATTGCGCCACTGCAGCTTTATGAATAAACTACTTTCCTAACCATGGTGCTTTATCATGTGGAACGTTCGACTCCTGCCATCACCACCACTGCAAATCATACATTGGTTGGGTGAACTGTACTTCATTGCTGACCTTAACAGCAGCCCAGTTCATTCTGCAACATAGGAGTTATGTCCCGACCCCTAGACATATCATTGTACGTAGTATGAACTGCTTCTAAAGCAGTAAACACCGATTCTTGATGTAAATAACACAAAACTAAATAATTTATTACCTTTGAAAGCTGTTTACGTTGATTTAGTTCATCAGTAGTCCTTTCTCTGACACCGTTTTGTGCTACAGGATATGACAATCCCAAGGACCTTCCACTACAATGGCAAACGCGTAACAACGTAATTAAATATAACTGAAGCTAAATATACCAGATGGAGAAGTATGAAACCGGAAAATTCCCTATAGATTGTGCCAACCGTCAGTTTAGGTCCCGTGAGACTGCAGCGCTATCTGCTTCCTGTAACGGCTGACGACAGATGTCAACACACAGTAACCCAAGTTCCATACATCGGTATCTGTTTCAAACGCGTAAACATGTCGAGTTTTGTGCCTAATGAACTACGATTTGCGGAAAGCGTTATTATTTGAAGAAAGCTGTTGGAGAATCGCATGGAATGCTTGTCGAAGCGGAAACGTCCCCTTCCAAAAATTAATAATGACTGTGATGGTAAGCTTCTGCGTTATTTGATACAGAAACAGCTGAGTAAAACTGAACGTCTTTACTTATTCTGATTATCACTAAACTGACACACGACATTTTTAGCGCAACGCAATCTGACTTTCAAAAATCCCTACAAAATAATGGCCCTGACTAACAATAACCTATACATTTCATGAATCACTTACCTCACAAAAATCTTCGTTACTCGAATTATTACAATACAGCGACCGACAATACTGCCAACTAAATAAAAGATTCTAACTACTGAAGCCACTAACTACTGATAGGCATAGTTAGCAAATGAAAAATTTTTATACAGAAGAAACACTGTATTTACCTTAACAGTGTTCAGAAGTCATTTTGTGTGTATATATATATATATATATATATATATATATATATATATATATATATATATATATATATATATATCAGTTTACGACATCCAGTGTTACAAATTTCCCTTTTTCTGACGGACACACGTCCAGATCATCCGCTCATAGTAACCTCTCAAAATTCTGGCGTCTCTCTCCCCACATCCACTACTGCTAGCGGCTCACTTCCAACTGCGCAACGCTACGCGCTGTTCAAATCCAACTGCCCAACGCTACACTAGCGAATATTCCAATGATGAGTCCAACCAGCCACAGACTGCACACAGCGCAGTCAGCGATTTTCATACAGAGCACTACGTGACGTTACCAACATAAAATCCTAAACAGCCTGCTTGCAAAGCTTTCGGCGATCATGCTCCTGGCATAGCACACAGTTTCGAGTGGTTCAAAAAATTCAAAAGTGGTGATTTCGACGTGAGAAACGAGAAACTAGAGAAACCTCCGAAGAAGTTCGAAGACAGCTAATTGCAGGCCTTACTGGACGAAGATGATACTCAGACTCAACAGGAACTCCCGGAAGTCGAACGACCACTTGTGAAATGTTGATCTGCATATACAAAAGAAATTCTTGCCTACACCGAATAGTGACAGGTGATCAAAAAATGGATACATTTTGAGAATCCTAAGCGTCGTAAATCATGGGTGAATACAGGCAAACCATCGACATCCACTGCAAGACGAAATCGCTTTGGCAAGAAGCTGGGTGGGATCAGAACGGAGTTGTCTGTTATGAGCAGCTTGAAGCTAGTGAAACCGTTAACACTGATCGCCACCGACAGAAAATCATCGATTTCAATCGAGCATTTCGTGAAAGACGACCGGAATATGGAACAACGCTACACAAAGTGATTCTGCTCCATTATAACGCCCCATCACACAGGAAAACTGCTCGTGGAAACGATCGTGGCGTTCACTTGGGAAATTCTGTGGCATGTGGCCTATTCTGCAGACTTGGCTCCGTCCGATTATCATCTATGTGCATCACCAGGACACGCTCTTGCTGAGCAACGCTTCAGTTCGTATGAAAATGTACGAAAACGTCTCGCTAACTGGTTCAAAAGAAAAACTGTATTTTTTTTTTTTTCCGGCGTGGCATACATAGGCTGCCGGAGAGGTGGGAGAAATGTATAAATAGCACTGGACATTATTTTGAATAAAATATTGCTTCTCAGTTTGAAACAACAGACGTGTTCCGGTTTCATACTTCCACACCTGGTAATTTTAAACGGAACTGTTGTGGACTGACAAGACAGCCAGTCCACAGAGACGGGTAACCGAAAGGGCACGCGTCAATTCACGCCAGCTTGCGTGAAGTCTGAAACAGGATACGTAATGAATGCTATAAAGTAAAGTACGTAGCTTCTGGAATACTTAACTTTAATCCATCATTTGTATACAGCATTCTTGATGATACAAGTGAGACTCTCTCTAGAAATGGTTAATGGCGCCTTGCTAGGTCGTAGCCCTGGACTTAGCTGAAGGCTATTCTAACTATCTCTCGGCAAATGAGAGAAAGGCTTCGTCAGTGTAGTCGCTACAAAAGTCGTCCGTACAACTGGGCCGAGTCCTAGTACGTCTCTCTAGACCTGCCCTGTGGTGGCGCTCGGTCTGCAATTACTGACAGTGGCGACACGCGGGTCCGACATGTACTAATGGACCGCGGCCGATTTAAAGCTACCACTTAGCAAGTGTGGTGTCTGGCGGTGACACCACAGGAACAACCCACCAAACTGTGGGAAACAGTTGACGGCGCTACTACTCTCAATAATTGGCAATACGTTCAGTCTCTAGCTGCTGTTTTTAATTTTATTATAAGATCTAAAACGTAACTGCACTCTGCCATGATAAAACGTCTCCAGCTTTAACAAAATTGCTTGTATGAACCGCTATTGTGGAATGCTCTGCCACTGGAGCTCTTCACCTTATGATACTGCTTTGAAGCCTTAATGCACGCAGTGAGGTTCCAACTCGCGTCTCCAGTAGCAAGTTCCTCCAGAGTAGGGGGTCTGCCACGTTCATTAGTCGGGTGTGCTCCACTTTACGTAAGCAAAGCCTGAAGGAACAGTCACCACCTCTTCGAGCTCTACGTCGAGCCCCAGCGGAGCCGCTATTAAAGGCAAGAAATGGAGCTCTCTATCGATTGCGGAGAATCGGTGGGTCGTGTCTCGAGACGCGCGCGGCAACTTAATTTGGAAAGTTTAGGGAGGTTGCGGTTGACGGCTGCTGTCGGGCCGAGATACTTGCCGAAGGCACCGGCGGCTGGGGCGTTTGATAGATTAGGCGGCATGCAATATAGCGGCGCCGTGACCGGCTTCCGAGACAACGCCTAACAATAGCTGGTCGCCCGCCGCGAGCTGGAAGGAGTAGGCAGTGACCCGGCGAGGGGTGGGCGGGGGTGGGGGGGGGGGCAAGTTTCCAGCCGATCAGGCGCGACCGCCTCACAGGGAACTGGAGCGCGCCAGACAGGGTCCACAGAAACGGGAAAAGAAGGCACGGTCAGACATAGTCGAAAGAATGACGAAGATGTGGAGGACGTGGCTAGCATAACGCGAACGGTGGTGCTGTTCTAGAAAACCCCGCGCTCTCAGCGGTTCAGGAGGGAAGTTGCTGTGCGCTGTAGCGCATGCACTCGTTGCAAATTGGCTGTTGTGCAGAAATACGAAATGAGGGGGCTGTTATATTTGTACTCTTTTTCACAACCGTCAACATTGTAGACCACCGCTTCATGTGGAACATGGCAAACTGTCGTTAAAATCACAAAAAAACATTTATTTTAGGAGTTGCTATGCAACTCGAGTAACATTAAAAGGACCATTATTATGCATTGATTGACTGTTCCGTCGGCACTTGGTAGAATATTTTATACGTTATGAATGAAACACACACAACAATGGAGTAAAAAAGTACAACATTTATTACTTGTTACGCGAACAGATTTAAGGCAATACACCACCATCAGGTACAAAGATAAGTATATTAAGATGGTATCTGTTCTTTCGGACAGATACCATATATTAAGTATATTAAGATGGTATCTGTTCTTTCGGACATGTCCGAAAGAACAGATACCATCTTAATATACTTATCTTTGTACCTGTACTTATCTTTGTACCAAAGATAAGTATATTAAGTATATTAAGATGGTATCTGTTCTTTCGGACATGTCAGAAAGAACAGATACCATCTTAATATACTTAATATACTTATCTCTGTACCTGATGATGGTACAACTTCGGACATGTCCGAAAGAACAGGTACTTTCGGTGACCAAACAGCTCGTTAGAATGAAATTACAATGAAATGAACATTCTTAGCTGCTTACAGGCTTTCACATACGTCAACGGGAACAGATGAAAATGTTTTCAGAATGAGATTTTCACTCTGCAGCGGAGTGTGCGCTGGTATGAAACTTCCTGGCAGATTAAAACTGTGTGCCCGACCTAGACTCGAACTCGGGACCTTTGCCTTTCGCGGGCAAGTGCTCTACCATCTGAGCTACCGAAGCACGACTCACGCCCGGTACTCACAGCTTTACTTCTGCCAGTATCTCGTCTCCTACCTTCCAAACTTTACAGAAGCTCTCCTTGCTAGTTCTGCAAGGTTCGCAGGAGAGCTTCTGTAAAGTTTGGAAGTTAGGAGACGAGATACTGGCAGAAATAAAGCTGTGAGTACCGGACGTGAGTCGTGCTTCGGTAGCTCAGATGGTAGAGCACTTGCCCGCGAAAGGCAAAGGTCCCGAGTTCGAGTCTCGGTAGGGCACACAGTTTTAATCTGCCAGGAAGTTTCATACCAGCGCACACTCCGCTGCAGAGTGAAAATCTCATTCTGGAAACATCCCCCAGGCTGTGGCTAAGCCATGTCTCCGCTATATCCTTTCTTTCAGGAGTGCTAGTTCTGCAAGGTTCGCAGGAGAGCTTCTGTAAAGTTTGGAAGGTAGGAGACGAGGTACTGGCAGAAGTAAAGCTGTGAGTACCGGGCGTGAGTCGTGCTTCGGTATCTCAGATGGTAGAGCACTTGCCCGCGAAAGGCAAAGGTCCCGAGTTCGAGTCTCGATCGGGCACACAGTTTTAATCTGCCAGGAAGTTTCATACCAGTGCACACTCCGCTGCAGAGTGAAAATCTCATTCTGGAAACATCCCCCAGGCTGTGGCTAAGCCATGTCTCCGCTATATCCTTTCTTTCAGGAGTGCTAGTTCTGCAAGGTTCGCAGGAGAGCTTCTGTAAAGTTTGGAAGGTAGGAGACGAGATACTGGCAGAAGTAAAGCTGTGAGTACCGGGCGTGAGTCGTGCTTCGGTAGCTCAGATGGTAGATCACTTGCCCGCAAAAGGCAAAGGTCCCGTGTTCGAGTCTCGGTATGGCACACAGTTTTAATCTGCCAGGAAGTTTCAGATGAAAATGTGTGCCCCGACCGGGACTCGAACCCGGGATCTCCAGCTTACATGGCAGACGCTCTATCCATCTGAGCCACCGACGACACAGAGAATAGCGCGACTGCAGGGATTTATCTCTGGCACGCCTCCCGCGAATCCCTCATTCTCAACGTATTGTCCCGCACTACATTCGTAGTGCCCCCGCCCATTATACTCATTACTTGCGGCGCGTTGCCGATTCCCGTAAGAGATAAATCACTGCAGTCGCACTATTCTCTGTGTCCTCGGTGGCTCAGATGGATAGAGCGTCTCCCATGTAAGCAGGAGTTCCCGGTTTCGAGTGCCGGTCGGGGCACACACTTTCATGTGTCCCCGTTGACGTACGTCAACGCCTGTAAGCAGCTAAGAGTGTTCATTTCATTGTAATTACAAAGATAAGTAATGGCGTAATAAAATTTCGTTGGATCAAAGATGTTAAACCAGAGCATGTGTAGGGTATCTCCATTTCTCGAGATGAAAATGTGAATCCTAGAATTAGGAATGAAACAGGAGGTGGTACTTTGGTGTAAATATGATGTAAGGTTATTTAACTAAGATCAAATATGTGCCACATTAACTAATGACCTACGGAAAAACTAAAAACGTTGTTCACAGAAGAAAATAATTGAACAATAAACTTTGGTGACAACTCCACCAATATGTGAAGAATAGAATAATCTTTTCTTCAATATGTCCTAAATTACTAACATATAAGATATAATTATGATATTAAGCAGGTGAGTGAAGCAACTGTTATTATACAGAGTAAAAGCTTTGTAACATAACGAAAGAAAAGGTTAATGTGTCACACATTTTATGTTATTCAAATACTCTTACTCGCATTTACATTCAAATAGTCCCTCTTGTTTTATTCTTAATTCTAACATCAACATTTTCATCTCCAGAAATGGAATTTGTAGATGAACTAGTTTAAAATCTTTGGTTCAACAAAATTTTACTGCAGCACATATTTATCTTTGTACCTGATGATGGCGAAACAGCCGAAAACCGGTTCCTATAATAAATAATAAATGTTGTAGAATATTACACCAGTGTTCTGTGTGTTTCGTTTATAATGATCAAAAAAATGGTTCAAATGGCTCTGAGCACTATGGGACTCAACATCTTAGGTCATAAGTCCCCTAGAACTTAGAACTACTTAAACCTAACTAACCTAAGGACATCACACACACCCATGCCCGAGGCAGGATTCGAACCTGCGACCGTAGCAGTCCCGCGGTTCCGGACTGCAACGCCAGAACCGCTAGACCACCGCTGCCGGCTTATAATGATCCTTATTTTTTCTGCATCATTATTCCGCTATCATCCTTCTCAGTGGCGTGACGTGGCATGCCACGAATTCCTCTCCTATGCTAGATTCGTCACCCAGGGGAAGAACTCGCACCCTAGGTCCACAGTTATTGTTACCTATGTTCCAGTCTCTGTCCACACTTACTGCTTGTACCTTCTACAGCTGCCTCTAGTACCGTGGAAGCCATTCCCAGGTGTCTTCACATATTTCCTGGTTCCCTGTCCCTTCTTCTTTTATGTATTATCCGTATTTTCTTTTCTTCGACGCCACTGTGCAGTACCTTCCCAATTTTTACCATATCTTTGTACCTAATCATAAACATCATTGTCCTCTTTTCCGATTATGATGCAGTCCATAATTCACTACTCGACAATGCTGTGCTTTAAACCCACATTACTCGAAATTTCTTCCCCATGGGCTGTGTTTAATACTAGTAGATTTCTTTTGGAACAGTTTAATTACCTAGAAAAATCACATTTATTTCTAAATAAATAAATGGGTTCCGCCAACATTGGACATTCTTATGTCATTCATGAATGCAATGACTGAGCCACAGCGCAATGGAAACAACGTTACCACGGTTTATTTTCTGAGGATGGCCGATGTCGGCAGAAACCACTGCAGATCGTATGTACTGTGAATGGATGTTTTTATAGACACACGAATTTCTTCTATCATTTGGCTCTCAGCATTTCTACGTTCTTTCTTACCCCGAAGACCCAACTATCTCTGTCTCCTCTGTTTTCCCTACTTTTATTATTATACAACGTTGAGTCTTTTTCATCCTTTATCCTCTTACAAGGTACATGTGTTTCGAGAGCACGATTCAGTCTGTTTGAACTTTGAAAAAAAAAATGCTTCAAATGACTCTAAGCCCTATGAGACTTAACATCTGAAGTCATCAGTCGCCTAGACTTGGAACTACTTCAACCCGAACTAACCTAATGACATCACACACATCCATGCCCGTGGCAGGATTCGAACCTGCGACCGTAGCAGCAGCGCAGTTACGGACTGAAGCGCCTAGAACCGCTCGACCTCAGCGGCCGGCCAACTTTGCATATAATCCTGGTATGTACGGCGCACTAGAACTAAACGATGTCCATTATTCATTGTCTAGGCAGAATGGTAGAAACTATGTCCATAAAGTTCTGTTTCACACGGCAGGTTTGTCTTCCCTCACACCCAGCTGATCGCAACAGCACTAACCCGGCGTTCCTTGATTAGCCGGAGAGCGCGTCTGGCGCCACATGAGGAACAGCAGTATCGCCTGTGATGCCTCTAATCGACATGAGATGTAACTCTGAGTAATCTAAGAAAAATTATGTCAGGTGTTCGTACAATTTCACAATTTCGATACTGTTCAGCTTGAAAGCACAATGAGATGCATTTAACTAATTTGTTGCACCCTACATCTTGGACGATGGTTAATAAACGAGACCGGCAGATGACTGACGGCACAGTAAACAGCTGATGGTTAAAATGCATTTCATAAAACACCAGAAGTCAATCTACATGACTGATGCTAACAATATCTATGTTTATACAGTATTTGTATGTTGATATCACAATGGTTCAAATGGCTCTGAGCACTATAGGAATTAACTTCTGAGGTCATCAGTCCCCTAGAACTTAGAACTACTTAAACCTAACGAACCTGAGGACATCACACACATCCATGCCCGAGGCAGGATTCGAACCTGCAACCGTAGCGGTCGCGCGGTTCCAGACTGTAGCGCCTGGGACCGCTCGGCCACTCCGGCCGGCCGACATCACAATTTCCTTCAAACTATAACACTACCACTGCTTTTATTTATGTTCTAAAACTATTTTGCTAACCAATTATAGTATAAAGCAACAGTGCAGTGTTACCCTCTGAAAGGAATTTTGTTGTGTTGACCGTGATGAACCTAACGGAGGTAGCTTATCGGAAGTGAAAGTCAGAATTACGTAAATATTTAAACTCTAACACACAACATTTTACCTATTCACACTGTTCAAAGAATAAAGAGAACGATCGCCAGCCTAATTAGGCAAGAGAAAGATTAACATTTTTGTTCAAGAAAATAGATGTTAGTAACTTTAATGGACAGACACAGCCTATTCTTTATCACCTGAGAGTGCAATTAACTCTGTTACTAGCAGATATTGACCTTAAAGAAAGTGCTAACAGGTATAGAGCAACAAAGCTATTTGCCTAAGTATAACAGATAATGACATACACTTTTGCCTTCAAGGCTTGGTCAAACTGAATGGTTTCAATAATATTACTATTAAAGTGCACTTTAGAATCATAAATTGGACATAGATTTAGTATCACTTTCCAAACACTTTCCTATCTGACATGAGATGTGAATAAAGTCCACTGCAAAATTATAAATTGGGCATAGGTTTAGTCTTTATTTTACCAATTACTTTTCTAACAACCATGAGAATAAAAAAAAATAGTTCACAGGCAAACTATTTCTCCCTGTCCTCTAAATAAAACAAGTTATGTTTTCATAGGTAATGGTCTTTCTGTTAAATGCTATCTGTCGTGAGCACAATGCACAAACTGTTGATCCTGTCACACTATTAACATGCACTTTCAATACACAAGAGAAACAAGCACTTAGCAAGCATGATTATATAAGTTTCCACAATTGCAGTTCTCAACCTTTACTGCAGTAAGACACAGAATTGACATATTCGTAAGATACTGACACACCTTTTGCAGTTTACTACAGGCAGCATTATGATCATTAACTAAGCAAACTTTATAAGCCTCAGTTTTAAAAACTTTTAATTTTTAAAAGTATCAGCAAATTCTTTTAATACCTGTTTGAACTACTTTACTGCTTTATATTCAATTATTTATTTTAGTCTTTGGAAAACAGTTCTGACTGCAACATTACTTTCAACAACATCATTTACCTTAGCACACTCTTTTCCCATATTAAGTTTAACTTTCTTTTTACTATATTCGAGGGACATTAATTAGTAAAACGCTGGGCTTCAATATTTCTTCAGTAAGGATACTCGGTAATCACTTTAGCATGGGAAGGATCCTAATTGGATATGTGACAGAGGATAAATCAAGGGAAGTTCTCATGGATAATCTTTTTGTTTACCTTATAATCGAAATAACTAACAAACATTGCCACTACTTGGTAGACGTGACGCCACCAGCAGTCGACCAGCGGTATGTTCCTCCTGAAGATGGCTCCTGCCATGTGCTGAAACTGGTTGGCAGTAAATAAATAAGAAACGCGATTAAGACAGTGTTCTTCATATTAATACTAATTATATCATCCACATGAGCTGATCCTTCACTGTACATTTCTACGATTCTTCTATTCCGTTGTAGCGATTGCGCAATTTGATGTCGAGTGCATTTTGGTAGGTGGATTTTCAGGTAGAAATGCTGGACTCTGCCATTTCTTGGTGGCGATGATAGATACCAATTCCAGAATAGTTCCAGCTATTTATCCATCCATCGTAGGTTTTGGCACATTGGAAAAGGGCACGAAAAGCCTCTCTCAGTACAAGCATAATGCACAACTTTTACATGAGCTGTTGGCGGGTAGGTAACTCGTCCCAGACTAAGTCTTCCGTCCACCTCTCTGTCCATGCCTACCACATTTTGCGCGCGTTACTAAGTTCCGTTCCGGAGGGGAGCCACACCATGTTTTATATCATACAGTAATTAAAGGCTCTTAGTGAAGGTCAGTAACTTACATAACAGCAAACAGTCACTTTAAATAAAATAGATCAGTTACACATATTAGCATTTCGACAAAAATTTATTCACACAGTAATTGCAATTATATACAGTAAGTTTTGTCCCCCTCCAAATGAGGCAAAGAATTTAAATGATGGATACACTACATTTCATAGAATCAAACCATGACATCAAAGTTTTAACAAAGAAAAAAGCGAACACTCTTGTGTTATCGATATAATCAAACAATATTTACAACAGTTTAGCTACAGAATGTTAAATGAAATACAAAAAGACAAAGTAAATAAATAGAGCCTTAGAGCTCTGGTGTTACAACACAGGCTTTCAAGTCTGAAGGACATTGTAGTGTGAAGACGCAAACACTGCAGGAACACTCACTTTTCAACCACCAATGATGCATCCATGCCCTGATGCGCTAAAATGTCTGTAAGATATTTGGCCCGCCCTGTGCAGGAATCACGAAGTGTACGAGTGTGTGGGTTGTGGCTCCATGAAATATCGAAGTTTGGATCGGTTCTTGAGGCATGCTCAGACGGCCAAAATGGTTAAAGCGACCTCTCGTGATAAGCGCGAAATCAGGGTTTGAGTTGCGCTCCAACACAAATTTTCATCTATCACAAACAGTTGACGTTAATCTGTATCCGCAAAATGCGCATCCATTGCTTAAGGGGTCAGTTTATGTAGTCAGTCTGTTGAATGGTGAGGAACGGGCTAAATCAGCTGAGATCATCTGCGGTGCTGCTGTGGAAGCGGCTGACGAACCCGAGGCGTGTTGCCTGCTGTCTGTCACTGCATGATGGTTGCCTCAAATGATGAGTTTGCTGTGTGCAGTACCAAACAGTCTTGGGCCAGCGTCGTTGGCCGCTTTAGCAGCAGCTGGCTCGGACGAGCTGGGTGGTGGGGGGGGGGGGGGTGGGGGGGACGCTGCGTGCTCTGACGACACACTTCTGTGTCAGCGTGACTGGCCAAGCAGTCAGTGTGGGACGTAGGCAGCTGTTGTAAGGAGTGGGAGAGGACATCGTCCAATCGTCTTGCGGCAGCATGGGATGCCGCTGTAATAAATGGTACTGCGCCGTGCGGACCCGTCCGTATTGGCGTTGCAGGTATTTTGATCGGCCACAGTTAACCGCAGAAGGTGTCGCAGACGTGGCGGAGCGAGCTAGCTTGTTGTCGGTCGGCAGGCGAGCGAAGGGAACGTTGAGTGATCCAGAGCCGGGCACCGTGTCTGCTAAGTCTTAACAGTCTGCAAGGGGCATGGCCGAGCTGTAAGTGTGCATAATCTACTTGAGAAGTGGATGGAGTCACTTCTCAGTGTCTGGAAAAATACAGTAGCCCACAGCCAGGGACGAGGAACGGTTGAGAGTTTAGCGATTGCAGTATTGCGAAGAGCAAGATTTTGTGCCCCACGTCAATTAGTGGAGAGCTGATACGATTTGTCAGATTAAATAATCGTGCGGTAGACACCAAACATAATCAAGCTATTTGGTAGCTTTTGTGATGTTTTGAGACACGGCGAAGCGTTTACAGATTGTGTGTAGCGATGTTCTGTATTGCACAGCAGGGCCGTGGTGCATGAGAAAGTGATATAATGCTTCACTGTGATTTTTGTATTCATGCAGTGACGTAGATCCAATCGTTGTATATAGTAATACATCTTTTTTTTTTTTTTTGGGTAATGCTGCCTTCATCACTGTATATTAACAGGTAGCTCAGTGCAGCTGTGTTGTCCTTTAGCATCGGTCGGGTGGTTGCCGTGGATTGATGCTGGTGGAATCATCTCGGTGGTAGTTTTTCTTCTTAGTAGAACTTGAGCCTGGGTACCTCTATGTAAAGATATCAGGGACTGATATAGAGGTATTTATTTCTTCACTGATATCCACTTATAATGTCATGGTTATGAATATTGGGATCTGTTTCTTAAAAATGTTTTATTATTTTACTATTATACTGCAGCACCTGTTCTAAGTAAGACATATTCCTGAATGTTGTTCATTTCTGCTTTTATTTGTTGAAGATATTTCAGTTAATGTTGTTTGCGTTTGCGTATTATAATATGTGGTTGTAAACAATTTTTTTTGGAAGAAAAACCCGTTCTCGCACAGCTCCTACTCGGAACCCCATTCCACCCAAACCCTGCGCTACAACTTCTTATCTGCCCTTTCCAGTAAATAAACTCTCGTAGACTTCTGGATGTATGTATTAACTATACTGACACTATAGATAAGGTCTGCTTCTAGCTACAACGTTTAAAACATGTCCATTGCCTGTGGGTTAACAAACTAGCAGATGAAGGTATTTTTCGGAAAACGTGTTCAAAAGCGCTTCACAAGACTAGCTGACTGTACCATGCAGCACCAGCATCGATTAGAAATAATTTATACTGTGTAATTTTATGTACGTAACTATGAAATGTTTGGTCCTTACTGATTAATGTCTTCGAATTGCCAGATGGAAGTGGAAGTGTGTGATGGATATTTTGAAGAAAAAAACAGTGTGTTTAAATAATGAAACTTTATTAAATATGCCTGTTTATAAAAGAGAAATTGTATGTAGAAAACTGGAAGTTGTATTGTAAGGAAGGAAAAGGTGTAGAGAATCCCCTCCGCCACGGAAGTGGTGTGGTCTGAGGGAAAAGGTGCAAATTGCGGTCAATCTGGGCGGCAAGAGAGAGAGCACATTACGCAGTCAGTGGCCAGCAGTTGTACAGTCAACACTGTGGGTGCCAAGTGAGGCATGCAGAAGTCGATTTATGTTGAAATTGCCTCGGATGTGGTTTCGGCTGTAATATGGTGCTCTTGTACTATGGAATGCCTCTAAAATAATTAATACGTCGCCAAGAAGACATCTGTAAAGAGCCTTGAACAGCAAAAGGTGAGACCAGATAGCCGCCACGTGCTTCCCACCAATATTGCGCCACTGCTCTGCCAACGTCAGGAAATCAGATAGGTATAACAGTATGGACCTGTATATTTGTGTGTGTTTTTCAATAATAATTTCAGTGATAAAAATATCTGTTTGAACTTTGAAACTGCCCGATTATGAAACCTATGCAAGGTCCTATCCTAAAGGTGCTAAAGACCGAGTATCCTGTTTATGAATTATCAGTGAATTGGTTCTACTATGAATGTGACAAAGTTTCAGTGAATGAGTGTATAAATGATGCTAGTTAAACCACCTGCTTCACAGGTAATGAAAGAGACACAAAATTGGAATTTTCATGAAAGTTAACTTCGTTGTGACTATTATTAGGGACTAATTTCTGAAGTTTTATTTGAAAATATTAGTTGAGTAAATTGCTAGATAATACTGAAATATAAACAAATTGAAGTGGGGTTAGTCATCCACATTAGTTTAATGTAGTTTGTCTAAAATAGTTACAGAATTTGCATATAGAGTAAATCACAGTTTATGGGCCCCCACTATATTCTTTTCCATTATGAGAAAGTTAAACTAAAGATTGGTTTTTGCTAAAGAAATCTGAAGCATTTCTATATAAGAGAGAGTGTAAAATGTGTTTGTACAGTATTATTTATCTGTATTTGTTGTGTGTGTGTGTGTTAGTTTAACCAGGACCCTGGTTATGCTTCATTTTAGACTCGTGATGTTTTTGGTAACATTTTGGTGCTTAATTAATTAAAGATTGACATAGTAATTCTTATCAATAGCAGTGAAATGCAATTTATTTTGTGAATGCTAATTTTATGCAAATGATAACTACTGCTATGCCTTACTCTGTTCATTCGGTAGTTGTGTGTATCCGTTGCACTGCTTAAAAAGGAGCATTAACGAAAGTCACTTCAGCAATCTATGTTCATTTTTCTTTAAACTTTATGTTTCAAAGTATTATGCCTAATTAGGCTGTTGACCGTTTGTTATTTCATTTACGTGAACTTTACTACATTCATTACTTATAAAATTAAGGTCTGTCAGCTTTCTATTAACTGCCATAGTCACGAAATACATGTTCGATACCCTCTGTCCAAATATTTCGGAGCCATGCACATCGGGTTTCATCCAGCTCACGGTTGCTTGTATAAATATGGTGTTTAAGCTCTCCTGGAAGGTGGATGATTCTGGAAGTGTCGTACGTGTGCTTAGGCATTTTCCCCTTAAAGTTTAGACATTCGAAGCTTTTAATTTTGTATTTAATTCGTTCCAGAGATCTGACTGCGGGACTAATAATAACTCGTTTGCTAATATAGAGATCATCATGACTTGTTGCCTGTAATGAAATGGTAACTTTTTCTGTTCCGTATACTATAAAACAAGTTTTAGAAAGATCATCAGCTTTCACTAAACTTTGCATTGTGCCACTTTTGAGCCGTACCATTGCCAGTTACTTATTTAGAGCCTTTCGACTGTTTCATTATCTCAGTGACAGGGAAGATTACATGCTGTGGTAAGCTCCCTGTCATATTGTTGGGGCTCCCAGGACACACTACGCCTCCACGGCTACCCGGCTGCAAGCCTCCTTGCCCATATCGTTTACGATTTGCTGGGGCATATCTGCAACAGAGAACACCTGTAGTAAACAGCTACACCGCCTAGTCACCACGTCCTGTAGGCTGTTCTCTTACTAATTGGCAATGCATCAGGTCAACCGACTCCAGTACCGTAAAAGTGTTGCATTAGTTTTTACCATATTTTCGGGGCTTAAAAGTACACTCCTCTGCAAAACTTAAGAAGGCGGTTACAGTAACATAACATACACTCCTGGAAATGAAAAAAGAACACATTGACACCGGTGTGTCGGACCCACCATACTTGCTCCGGACACTGCGAGAGGGCTGTACAAGCAATGATCACACGTACGGCACAGCGGACACACCAGGAACCGCGGTGTTGGCCGTCGAATGGCGCTAGCTGCGCAGCATTTGTGCACCGTCGCCGTCAGTGTCAGCCAGTTTGCCGTGGCATACGGAGCTCCATCGCAGTCTTTAACACTGGTAGCATGCCGCGACAGCGTGGACGTGAACCGTATGTGCAGTTGACGGACTTTGAGCGAGGGCGTATAGTGGGCATGCGGGAGGCCGGGTGGACGTACCGCCGAATTGCTCAACACGTGGGGCGTGAGGTCTCCACAGTACATCGATGTTGTCGCCAGTGGTCGGCGGAAGGTGCACGTGCCTGTCGACCTGGGACCGGACCGCAGCGACGCACGGATGCACGCCAAGACCGTAGGATCCTACGCAGTGCCGTAGGGGACCGCACCGCCACTTCCCAGCAAATTAGGGACACTGTTGCTCCTGGGGTATCGGCGAGGACCATTCGCAACCGTCTCCATGAAGCTGGGCTACGGTCCCGCACACCGTTAGGCCGTCTTCCGCTCACGCCCCAACATCGTGCAGCCCGCCTCCAGTGGTGTCGCGACAGGCGTGAATGGAGGGACGAATGGAGACGTGTCGTCTTCAGCGATGAGAGTCGCTTCTGCCTTGGTGCCAATGATGGTCGTATGCGTGTTTGGCGCCATGCAGGTGAGCGCCACAATCAGGACTGCATACGACCGAGGCACACAGGGCCAACACCCGGCATCATGGTGTGGGGAGCGATCTCCTACACTGGCCGTACACCACTGGTGATCGTCGAGGGGACACTGAATAGTGCACGGTACATCCAAACCGTCATCGAACCCATCGTTCTACCATTCCTAGACCGGCAAGGGAACTTGCTGTTCCAACAGGACAATGCACGTCCGCATGTATCCCGTGCGACCCAACGTGCTCTAGAAGGTGTAAGTCAACTACCCTGGCCAGCAAGATCTCCGGATCTGTCCCCCATTGAGCATGTTTGGGACTGGATGAAGCGTCGTCTCACGCGGTCTGCACGTCCAGCACGAACGCTGGTCCAACTGAGGCGCCAGGTGGAAATGGCATGGCAAGCCGTTCCACAGGACTACATCCAGCATCTCTACGATCGTCTCCATGGGAGAATAGCAGCCTGCATTGCTGCGAAAGGTGGATATACACTGTACTAGTGCCGACATTGTGCATACTCTGTTGCCTGTGTCTATGTGCCTGTGGTTCTGTCAGTGTGATCATGTGATGTATCTGATCCCAGGAATGTGTCAATAAAGTTTCCCCTTCCTGGGACAATGAATTCACGGTGTTCTTATTTCAATTTCCAGGAGTGTATTAGCAATTCGGTGGAAATGAATAAAGGTGAGGGAGCATGTTTCAAGAGATCTGCCAATTGCGGGAAAAACCTGGGCGTCACATGATGTGAGGTCAACATGACTATAGCGCTGAATGGGTCCGACCCCGCAACATGAGGCGTTTTAAGAAATGAGGAAAGACAGTGTGCATCAGTCAGCACGTAGTTGAGGCTTACTGTAGTGATCTTCTGCGTTACAACATGGACCAGACCAAACAAGAGGACGACTTCACATGGACTTCAGTCATCAGTAAACTAGATGAAAGACGAAGTGTGACGAGTGTAGCGCAAGACGTTGGTATTGCTCACAGCATTGTTTCACGTGAGTAAGGAGCTATCGTGCTACACGCAAAGGAGAGGACGTGACCGACTTAGGCCAACGACATGGCTAGCCAATTATGCAACATACCAACGCCAAGGAGAGAGTCCAGATGCAACGGCGTTTGACGGGACTGCAAGGCAAGCAACCTCAAGCACCAAAATGGTACGGAGTGGGAATGGTTCCTTTATATCACAACCATTACGATGTCTACCGATAACATACGCACATCAGCAACGTTTCCCATGTTATCCATTGCACAAGGACTGAAGCAACGAGCAATGGAGTCGCGTGCTCTTCTCGGATGAGATCATATCTCAGTCTGAATAGTGAGGCAGAATGTATCCTCATATGGCGTGACATGGAAGTGCGTAGTTAACCCAGGAACATAGTCTAACATGATGGCCTAGCTATCCGAGGTGTTATTGCGTGGTGAGGCATAATGTTTCAGGGTCACAGTAATCTCAAGACCTTTGATCACTGTACGCTCACCGGTAAACGTTATTGTGACACTGTTCTCATTCTTGGGGTTCGGCCCTGACTTCATTTTTATCGATGACAATAACCGATCGCATCGAACAGTGCCGGTGAATTTGCTCTTGGTACCGGAAATTACTCGGCGAATGGACTGGCGTGCTCGTTCCCGCGACCTAAATCTCTTCGAATACGTGTGGGATGCGTTGGGAAGACGTATTGGAGCACGTCCACAAGTAACGAAGACCATACAGCTGGTGGAGGAATGGGACGTCTTACCACAAGAACAACTTACCAACCTTGTGATGAGCACAGGAGCACATTACAGAACACCCATTGCCCTCCATCGTGATCACACACCCTATTAATAACAGTAAGCAGAATTTTGCAATATCCCAGGTACCATTATATATCGCGGGGACTTCAGTGTAATTATTGCCTGAATAAAAGTGTCATTTCTGTTCTCCTCACTGCGTACGAATTTCAGTCACCTTCTGTGCTATAGTGTAGCAGTTCTCTCTATGTGTCATTTCTGTTCTCCTCACTGCGTACGAATTTCAGTCACCTTCTGTGCTATAGTGTAGCAGTTCTCTCTATGTATGATCGAAGTTTCATTGAGCTGCGTTACCTGGCGGTGAGACGTGATGCAAATATTATTTCCGTCTTTAAGGTTTGCACACCAACATGTTTCCACTTCGTCGACGTTTTGATTTTCAGGATATGAGTACCACCAGTGTCCAAACACCTGAAAGATAATTATTATCATCATCATCATCATCATCATCATCATCATCATCATTTGAGATTGATTATGCCTTTCAGCGTTCAGTCTGGAGCATAGCCCCCCTTATACAGTTCCTCCATGATCCCCTATTCAGTGCTAACATTGGCGCCTCTTCTGATGTTAAACCTATTACTTCAAAATCATTCTTATCCGAATCCAGGTACCTTCTCCTCGGTCTGCCCCGACTCCTCCTACCCTCTACTGCTGAATCCATGAGTCTCTTGGGTAACCTTGCTTCTCCCATGCGTGTAACATGACACCACCATCTAAGCCTGTTCGCCCTGACTGCTACATCTATAGAGTTCATTCCCAGTTTTTCTTTGATTCCCTCATTGTGGACACCCTCCTGCCATTGTTCCCATCTACTAGTACCTGCACTCATCCTAGCTACTTTCATATCCGTAACCTCAACCTTGCTGATAAGGTAACCTGAATCCACCCAGCTTTCGCTCCCATACAACAAAGTTGGTCGAAAGATTGAACGGTGCACAGATAACTTAGTCTTGGTACTGACTTCCCTCTTGCAGAAGAGAGTAGATCGTAGCTGAGCGCTCACTGCATTAGCTTTGCTACACCTCGCTTCCAGTTCTTTCACTATGTTGCCATCCTGTGAGAATATGCATCCTAAGTACTTGAAACCGTCCACCTGTTCTAACTTTGTTCCTCCTATTTGGCACTCAATCCGTTTATATTTCTTTCCCACAGACATTACTTTCGTTTTGGAGATGCTAATCTTCATACCATAGTCCTTACATTTCTGATCTAGCTCTGAAATATTGCTTTGCAAACTTTCAATCGAATCTGCCATCACAACTAAGTCATCCGCATATGCAAGACTGCTTATTTTGTGTTCACATATCTTAATCTCACCCAGCCAGTCTATTGTTTTCAACATATGGTCCATAAATAATATGAACAACAGTGGAGACAGGTTGCAGCCTTGTCTTACCCCTGAAACTACTCTGAACCATGAACTCAATTTACCATCAACTCTAACTCCTCCCTGACTATCCATGTAAAGACCTTTAATTGCTTGCAAAAGTTTGCCTCCTATTCCATAATCTTGTAGAATAGACAATAACTTCCTCCTAGGAACCCGGTCATATGCCTTTTCTAGATTTATAAACTATAGATACAATTCCCTGTTCCACTCATAACACTTCTCCATTATTTGCCGTAAGCTAAAGATCTGGTCCTGACAACCTCTAAGAGGCCTAAACACACACTGATTTTCGTGCAATTGATCCTCAACTAATACTCGCACTTTCCTTTCAACAATACCTGAGAAGATTTTACCCATAACGCTGATTAAAGAGATACCTCTGTAGTTGTTACAATCTTTTCTGTTTCCATGTTTAAAGATTGGTGTGATTACTGCTTTTGTCCAGTCTGATGGAACCTGCCCCGATTCCCAGGCCATTTCAATTATCCTGTGTAGCCATTTAAGACCTGACATTCCACTGTATTTGATGCGTTCAGACTTAATTTCATCCACCCCAGCCGCTTTATTGCACTGCAATCTATTGACCATTTTTTCCACTTCCTCAAATGTGATCCTATTTCCATCATCATTCCTATCCCATTCTACCTCGAAATCTGAAACATTACTGATCGCATTTTCACCTACATTGAGCAACTCTTCAAAATATTCCCTCCATCTTCCCAAGGCATCCACAGGATTCACCAGCAGTTTTCCTGACCTGTCCAAAATACTTGTCATTTCCTTCTTACCTCCCTTTCGAAGACTGCTAATTACACTCCAGAATGGTTTTCCAGCAGTTTGACCCATAGTCTCCAACCTGTTTCCAAAGTCTTCCCACGATTTCTTCTTGGATGCTGCAATTATCTGTTTGGCTTTATTTCTTTCTTCAACATAACTTTCTCTGTCTACCTGGGTTCTGGTATGTAGCCATTTTTGATACGCCTTCTTTTTCCTTTTACAGGCTGCCTTGACTGTATCATTCCACCAAGCTGTTTGCTTCATCCTACTTTTACACACTACTGTTCCAAGACATTCTTTAGCCACTTCTAGTACTGTGTCCCTGTACCTTGTCCATTCCTTTTCCAATGACTGTAATTGACTACATTTAACTAACTGGTGCCTTTCTGAGATCGCTGTTATGTACTTGTGCCTGATTTCCTTATCCTGAAGTTTCTCCACTCTTATCCTCCTACATATGGGCCTGACCTCCTGCACTTTCGGCCTCACAATCCCAATTTCACTACATATTAAATAATGATCAGTGTCATCAAAGAATCCCCTGAATACACGTGTGTCCCTCACAGCCTTCCTGAATTCCTGATCTGTTATTATATAGTCAATGACAGATATGGTTCCCCTGCCTTCCCAAGTATACCGGTGAATGTTCTTATGTATAAAAAAGGAGTTTGTGATTACTAAGCCCATACTGGCACAGAAATCCAAGAGTTGTTTCCCGTTCCTGTTGGCCTCCATATCCTCTCCAAATTTACCCATAACCTTTTCATACCCTTCTGTTCGATTTTCAATCCTGGCGTTAAAATCACCCATGAGCAGAACACTGTCCTTGTCCTTTACCCTAACAACTACATCACTGAGTGCCTCATAAAAACTATCCATCTTATCTTGATCTGTCCCTTCACAATGCGAATATACTGACACAATCCTAATTTTCTTGCTAGACACTGTCAAATCTATCCACATCAGTAGTTCGTTTACATACCTTATTGCAACTACGCTGGGTTCCATTTCTTTCCTGATGTAAAGCCCTACACCCCATTGTGCTATTCCGGCTTTGACTCCTGACAGGCAGACCTTGTATTCTCCCACTTCCTCTTCTTTCTCACCCCTTACCCGAATGTCACTAACAGCTAAAACGTCCAGCCCCATCTTACTTGCAGCCTCTGCCAGCTCTACCTTCTTCCCAGAGTAGCCCCCATTGATATTAATAGCTCCCCATCTCATTACCATTTGTTTGCCAAGTCGTATCTTAGGAGTCCCTGGTTTGTCAGTTAGAGGTGGGACTCCGTCACCTCCAAAGGTCCGAGGCATTTTGCTCTGATTGTTGCCAGCATCATATTTAAAGTACCAGGGAAGCAGGTTGCTAGCCTTGCTTGCTCCGAGTCCCATTGGGTTTTACCCCTAACGGCTGAGGGACTAACCGGTGGATTTGGTAGTCTTTGCCGTATGAGCACAAAGGTGACCACGACTCAGAATATGTCCGGGATGCCCAGCCTTATTCCAAAGTAACTGGTATCCCGACTGTCGGGACCACTTACTTGGCCACTCGTACGTTGCCCGTGATTCATGAACTAGGACATGCCTACAGGAACCCGCACCATGAACCGTGAAGTAGTAATATATTCCCTGGACTGGGCGTTGCTCCTAATATAGAGCGATGTAAAACAAACCGCACTGTCGTCCAAGTAAAGAATTTGAGTAATTCGGTAACTGAATCTATACCTATCAATAAAGAGTGACAAACGCCGACAAATTATGCCACAACGACAAAAGAATTAATAATAGAAATTATTACAATTGTTGCAAAGCAGGTTTTATTTTAAACTGCATATTGCCTCCATGATGTAGTACGGAAGCATCATTGGTGTGCGAGGATGTGGTAGAGCAGTTATGTCATTTTTTTTTACCTCCACTTTACTTCCATAACATATTTTCATCTGAAGATCATCATGGCTAGTTCATGTGGCAAGATATCTTCGTCTGTGACAAATTCGTCCACCAGTCCACTCAGTATGTACGAGCTCTTTCGTCTACGAAGTGGCTGCAGTATCTCTTTACTTTTCTCCCGAGTTCCAGGAAGCTAGTACTGACGACCACACTAAGAACGAGTATCAACATGATACCTCCCCGCACCTAGATACGAACACATAGATTATTTGCACAGGGCGGTCCTGCGATCCCGTTATTTATTACCTCCCCTCTAAACGGCCCCCCTCTCTCCCGATCGCACTCAGACGAAACTCTGATAAAAATAGTTCTACACAATGAAGCAGGACACACTCCATCACTGACTCATTGTTCACTCTCGATGTTACTTCCTCCACAATAAGTGTACTCGCATTTGCGCTGACAAGAGGAGGACGTGCCGTGTATAATAACTGTTCAGATTTTTTTGATATACGGATTGCAACATTATAAAATAAGATAAACGCCACGAAGTACTACTCGTAAGGTCGCAAGTATGGCGACGGTAATTAATAGCAAAAAAACTTTTCATAAAACTCGTTCACTGACACTTTTAGGCCAGTTACTGCAGGAAGAGTGAAGCTACGTCAAGTGTTTGCGAGTATGTATGTGGCGTCAAAATTCCCTCGGCGGAGCCATATGTTAATCACTGGCAGAATTGACAATTTCAAATCTTGAAACTTAAATCAAATGTATCACTTCATCCAAGAAACTTTCATATTATTAAGTCAGCGGATCGTGAGAAGTGTTGCTCTCTATTATTATTGATGATGACATTACAAATTTTAAGACAGGAATCGACATTCATCTGCCTCGCTTCCCGTATTTATTTTATTTGAGCCGAGACTCGTGTTGAGCAGACATATCTTGTTGAGACACATAATTGGTATTAGCTCTGTTTATACAAGATTATGCAGGACATGGTATGCAGGACATAGTAATAGAAGAGACACGAAAGCAACTGACAGGCCTAAATTAGACATGTCTTAACTAAGTAAACTGTGTTTCAGATAGAAAATGGAATTGTCAGGAGCGTACACAAGAAACGGAAGGAGTTTCGTTTTTACTTGAAAGTGGATGGAACACTTAGGATTTATGGAAATATTTTTTTAATAATGGCAAATTTTTTCTATGACAGGATATAAGCACATTTCTTTGAAATATAAGCTTCGTGTAAACTTTGTATAATGTTATGTATATGGACTGGCGCAACGAATGAAAATTTGTACCAAGATCGGGAACCGAACCAGGGTCTCATGCTTATTAGACAGGTGCGCTAGCCACAAAGCAACCTTGGCAAAGCGGTTCGCACAAATGCAATCCCTCCCCCCACGATCCAAATTCTCACTGCCTATGGGAAAGTCTCTGAAATAATTTCATTTCATTTGAAACTTTGTATAACTGTATTTTCTAAATGCTTGGTTCTACATCTAGTGATTTAGTAGTTTTCTAGAATTTTTTATTTCATTCTTCGCTCTATTATATTAAAAACACTAAACAGAAAAACAGGGAGATTTGTTTTTGCAGATATAGATTCATAATCAGGTAACGCTAATGTATTTAAAAGAAATGCAAAATGGTAATAAAATGACTTATCACTTAATAATGGATAGATGAAAGATAACGTTTGTAAAATAGCTTCGCAAAATGTGGATAAGGAAAAATAAAGTACCAGCTGACAGTGTACGACAGTTATTAAGCAACCTGACGAAATATGAAAATCAGTTACTGTATTACAAACCTATTTAGGAAAGAGATTAAACAAAACTAATTGTGGTTTCTAATGGGAAAGGTCACGGATACATTTCTTTTCTTTTGCATAGTAATCAATACTGTCACATAAATATACCACCCAGTCCACTGACATTCCTTAAATATCACAGAATTTTCGTTTTAATTGCAGTTAAATAAACATTAAAGAATTATTTACCCCTATTCATACATTAAGAGCTAAAATAAGAATTAATTTCAAGCTGAAACTTCAAACACTAAAAGTTTGCTTTAAACTGTTATTATTTTTTTTAATGTTGAAAATTCATCCAAAATAATAAAAAACTTTAATATTCCAATATTGTTCCAATAATCCCTCCAATATTTATGTAGAGTGGGCTGTGTAATGTATTACTTACACATGAGCTTATCGTTACATGTAGACATACGCTACCATTCATTAATTTCAGTACACACTGGTATTTCAGGTTTATAACACAAAGCAAACAGTATTTCTCACAAAATATAGTTATATTATCTTCTGCATATATACTACAAACACAATCATTATGTTTTGCTTTCATCAAAGAATCCTGCTTTGAATTTAATGACTGCCTTACAAACTCGAGGCGTGTGGTCAATCAGTTTTTGTAGATACTGTGAATCTATATGATTCCACATATCCTTAACAATATTCCAGAGATGTTCCTTGCAGGATATATTATCTTCTCTGATACGTCTGTCCACTTCATCCCAGATCATTTCAATGGGATTACAATCGAGGCTTTGGGACAGCCACACCGTATCATTCAGTACTTCCTGTTTCTCCTTTGATACAATGTAGTTCACACAGTATACCGACCGCTGTTTTGGGTCATTATCCTGTTATAGGGTGAACCCTTTCCCCGTAAAGCGCAATACAATTTGTACTGCAAGATACTGAAGTATGTGGTGGTACTGTTTCTGATCCATACATCCCTCTATTTTCACAGTGTCACCAACCCTGTCTCTGGCAAAACATCCCCAAACCATAATAGAACCTCCATCCTGTTTAACTGTAGGTAGAACACACTTCTGGGCTACAATTTCCCCTACAAATCGGCGGACAAATATTATCCTTCTGGTTCCAAAGATCTTGAACTTCGATTCATCGGCGAATAACACCTTCGTCCCCTCTTCTGATGTCCAATTATGATGTTTTATACTCCATTCAAGTCTCTTCTATTTATGAGCCTTAGAGGGGGTTTTCTTGCTGCGACACTTCCTTTCAAGCCAGCTTCAGTCAGTATCCTTTTTACTGTTGCAACAGATATCGTTGTGTTCACTTCTGCCAGTTATGCATGAATATGGGGCGCTGTTTTGAATCTATTTTTCTTACTATTAATTCTAATATAGTTATCATCACTTTTAGTTTTTACGAAGTTTTCCTGGTCGTGCTATGTCTTTATTGCTACTTGTTGTCATCTGGTGGTAAAGCATGTATTGCACTCACCCTATAGACACACAACACCGTTTCGCAAATTGGCGAATAGATAAACATGCTTGGCTAAGTGCTACAATTGCAGCACGTTTTTTTATGGATATATCCTCTCGTGGAGCTATACTAGCAATGTGAGCACCAATGCCACGAAGTATCTGACGTGCAGGAACCACATATTATGTATCATAGCAATTCTTGTCGTTCACTGTCGACATCACATCACTACATGGAACAAAACAGGTGCAGCGTCCGTCGGCAAATAGGTAAACTAACATATCAGATAGTTACATAACGTTTGAGTACATAACACAGTTTGCTGGATAGTATTGTATCATGATGACCATAATCAAAAATCATTATGTGTACTACTGCTGTACTATTCCTTTGCTTCCTCATCTACAACCACAGTATTAGACCTTATCTACAGGGAACTATACATTTATTGTGTGTACTGAAGTTAATGAGTGGTAGTTTAGGTACTAAAGTGTATCATTGTGCAGCAATGTATGCTCCACAGGTTTTCTTTGCCTAGTTTGTGGTGTTCTTAATAACAGTTCTATGTTGGTGTCGGTGCTGGTTGATGAAGTGTGTGAAGGGAGTCATTTGAGTGTAAAAGTTCATCACAACACTCACAACCACACTATTAACTAATCACTCTGAGAAAATCTGAGAGATCACAGATTATTTATAGTTTGGTCTCAGACTTGAAAATTATCCTGATTCACAATTGAAATTTGTGTCCTACTGGCTTTATTTTAAAAAGTTATACCTATGTAATAGAAAACTTTTGAAATTTATGCTTGAGTAATGGGAATTAGTTTTGTATTTGTAATACAACAACTACTTTATTGCTGTTTGAGAGAAGCACTTTTGGATATACTTATCATTGTTGTCTACATGTTTCTATTCCATCTGTTTTGTAAGAAAATTGTTTTGGATGAATTTTATCTCTGTGTGAAAAATACTATGCTGCTTTGAAATGGAATATGCAGTCTACTGTTTCTGTTTGGAAAAGTTTACTTAGGGATATGAAATTAGATGTGTTTATAGTTTTGTCCTCTTTGGTTCAGCATAAAGATAATCAGATGAAATTCCCTACTATTTGTAACATGATTACACTTTCATAACAAATTCTACACACATCTGACGAACATTATGTTACTTTGAAATGAAATACGTGTCTCTGTATTTGTGACATAAAGTTATTTTTGAAAAAGTAATGACACTAGAAGTATTTTAGGTTTCTGTACTGTCTGGTTTAGGATAAAGGATGCACATAAATTTTCAGAACTGTTGTATCACATGTATGGGTATTGGTGTCACTCTATATATATTTAAAGGAATATAGGTCAGACCAGGCAGTTTTCTAGTGTGAAATTGCTATCAGCTGTTGAAATAAGAAAAGCTGAAGCATTGTTGACCATTTTTTTAAAACAGGGAACTGTAATCTGAAATTTCACGAATATTTAACAATTTATGTCCAAACTGTATATTCAATAAATGTATTTTAAAGAGGGAATATAGTTTTGTGTACTACATATATAAAAGTATTTCTGAAAATTTCCATAAATGGTAGCCATGAGTAAATTTCGTCAGTAAACTTGCTTAATGGCCATAATGGGGTGTAAAGGTAGACTGCCTCCAAGTGGTACACTCCGGGCAATGCCGAAAAGTAGCTAAAAGTCTATTACTATTGTGGTGCTGCACTATGAGTGTTAACTCATCTCACGGCTTAAAAGTGCAAATGGAAGCAAACAATAAAATGAATGGGTCTTCTCCAAACCCAATGACAAGAGACTTCGGCCCATCAGTCCGAGTACTGCAAATAAACAATGAAGGTATAAGTAAGATAAATGTGATATCCTCTCAAGACTAGCACGGGATAACAATATACATGTCATACTGGTCCAAGAAACACATGTAAACCACGAGACAGATCTCATGAAAAGAGGTCTCATAAGTGGATACACCATTGCTGGAGCTATTCACCATGAAAACTATGGATATGCTACATACGTGCGTAGTGACATTGATAACTGGGCTCCAATTAAAATAAGTTCTTCGGATAACATATTTTTAGTAGAAACACTAGCAAGTAACCTCACAATAGTCAATGTATACAAGCATCCTAAAATCCAATGGCCAAAACAAGCACTCCCTGAAACAAAATACCTTACCCTCTTAATGGGTGATTTCAATAGCCACCACAGTTTATGGGGCTATAGTGAAAACGATGACAATGGTCAAGCCCTACTTGAGCGGGCAGATATGGAAGACCTGCAACTAATAGATGATGCTAAAGAGAGACACGCCTTCTGGTCAGCTACATGGCAACGCGATTTCAACCGAGATCTGTGCTTTGTTAGTAGAGACCACAAGAGTAAAGGTTACCCATCAAGCAGGAAAGTATTAACCAACTTCCCACACAGCCAGCATAGACCTGTCATTTCCCACATTGGAATACAAGTCCCTCTTATAAAATCAGCCCCAAAACCAAGATGGAATTTTGAAAAGGCTGATTGGGAGTTATACGCAAAACGTGCCGATGCTACCGTACGGTGGATAAAGCCAATCATTAACAGCTATGAACGATTTAGTAAAGCTGTTATTGCTTCAGCTAAGAAAACTATACCACGCGGTTTCAGGAAAGAATATACACCTACCTGGAATGAAACAACTGAACGCCTCTATAAAGAGTTCAACGAATCGGGAGACAGGAAATTGGCAGAGGATCTTATCGAGTCACTTGACAGCACCTGAAGAGAAAAGTGGAAAAAAACCGTGGAAGGTATAGACTTTAGAAAGTCCAGTCGAAAAGCGTGGGCCCTACTCAGGAAACTAGAATATGGTGCATACAATCCCTGTGAAAGAGCAGAAACCACTCCCAATGCAATTGCAGGCCGTATAGCCAATATGTCCAGGGCACCTCTTGACAAAGAAACCGCCAGAAACATTAAGAAACTAATTAAAACAAGGTGGAGACAAGCTACTGAAAGATCACATCCTGCAGCACCTTTCACAGTGGAAAAATTGAAAACGGCTATCTCGAACATCAAAACTAGGAAGGCAGCTGGGCCAGATGAGTTATACCCAGATTTCATTAAGTATAGTGGGAAAAATGTTATCAACTGGCTCGTGAACTTCTATAATAACGTCCTTGACGAAGGCTGAGTGCCTAAGATATTCAAAAGATCTAAAGTATTGCCAATATTAAAACCTGGGAAAATACCAGACAAGCCTGAACATTTTAAACCAATCTCTCTCCTGAGCACCTGCTTCAAACTCTTGGAGAGACTGTTGTATAATCGTATTGGGACGACTTTGAATGATAAAATCCCCATCGAGCAGGCTGGTTTTCGGCCACAACGTAACTGTTGCGACCAAGTACTGGCTTCAACAACACATATCGAGAACGGTTATGAACAGAAAATTAAAACAGCTGTTGCATTTGTAGATTTAACCGCTGCGTATGATACTGTGTGGAGGCATGGTCTTCTTAGCAAGATACTTGAGAGTATCCCTTGCCAGACCTTGTACAAATTGCTAAGTGATATGCTCAGCAATAGAACCCTTGAAGTTCATCTAGAAGGAAAGAAGAGTCGAACCATTGTTTCAAACAACAGCTTACCACAAGTTTCTGTGTTGGCACCATTACTTTTGAATATGTACATAAGCGACATACCAACAACAAATGCGCAAAAGTTCTGTTATGTAGATGACATGGCCCTGGCTGTGCAACTTGAAAGTTTTGAACAGTGTGAAAAGTCCCTTAACCAATACCTCGGAGTAATGGGTAAACATCTCAAATCTTGGAGATTAATCCCTAACTCAATAAAATCAGAAGTTACAGTGTTTCATTTAAACAACCAACAGGCAACCCGACCCCTTGACATTACCTTTGCTGGTAGAAAGTTAAAGCATAACCTATACTCAAAGTATCTGGTTATTAAATTGGATAGATCGCTTACGTTCAAACCACACCTAATAGATACTGCTGCTAAGATACGTACAAGAAATGATATTATTCAAAAGCTCGCCAATACTAGCTGCGGAGCTGATGTACATATTCTGAAGATTTCTTCTGTAGAGCTGGTATAATCTGTTGCGGAATGTTGCACCCCTGTTTGCCTTAACAGCAGCCACACGTCTAAAGTGGATACTCAACTAAACAATACCATGAGAACCATAACTGGGACCATTAAATCCACCCCACTACCTTGGCTTCCTGTTCTCTGCAGTATAGCTCCACCACATCTTAGACGGCAAACCGCCTTAGTTAATGAATGGCGTAAAATCTCCTCCAATAACAATCTTCCAATCCATCAGGACATTGCACCAAATCTTTCGTGACTAAGATCTAGAAGACTACCATGGAGAACAGCTCGAAATCTTATGTCTACATCCTACAATTCTATGGATTCATGGAAAAATGAAAGGTCTCAGACCGGACTATCCAAGAACTGCAATGAAATATCACCAGGTGGAAACCTACCTGGTACAGACCTGCCAAGAAGAACTTGGGCTATACTCAAGAGACTCAGATCTGGTCATGGCAGAAGTGGCGAGATGCTCTGTAGATGGGGCATACGAAACTCACCACAGTGCGATTGTGGACATCCAGAGCAAATGTTCCAGCACATCATTCAGGAATTCCCTAAACGTGCATTTAAAGGATCCATTGGAGAACTCTATGCAGCCTCCCCTGCAACCGTCAAGTGGACGGAAAACCTAGACATTGAACTTTAAAGAGACTCTATAGACTTCATATATGTGATTGCTGAATGACCTTATAGCAACAATTTCTATATGATAATTTTATCTTATCTATTACAAGATACCTTATTGTAACAACCTGTGTATGCCTACTTTATCCTTAATTGAATGTCCATAAGACGAGACATTATTTATGTGTTATAATGTATGTTGATTTTATCTTTATCTCTCTGTATGTATTTAAACATGAAACAATTTGTTACTTGAAAACCACATACGCTAAATAATAATGATGGCGATAACATTTTGCTGAAGAAGTTCAAGTGTTGAACGTGTACTAGGTGATTTCAATTTGAATAATAATGCACTCTGTTCAGAGTATTTCTGCAGTGTAAAGGCAATAGGTGCAGAATTGTTTGAGATGCTGGAGCAATGATGTAATGATGAAGATGACTGTTTATTTAGAGGCTTTATGATGATGTTTATGATGATGAGTAATTAAAGATGTAGTTGTCAGTATTAGGGAATGATATTCCAAATTCTACTGTGTCATGTTCAGTACTGACTTGTAGCAAATGTTTCTATTTTTTCAGGTTTTGGATGTGTTTTGTATGTACTTGATTGCTATAAGAACAATATATTGATTACATTGTATAGTTATCAGATATTATGTGCCTTTGAATAATAAAAATAGTAAAATAGTGAGCTGTTGAAAATATCTGTATTTGTATGATGTTCTTAACAAGTGTTTTCCATCACTGCCACGTGTAACGGAACTGAAATGATGGTGGGCTGACAGTAATTTGGAGCCCGCGTGTCGGAAACGGGCGCGCTTGGTGTGAGACTGCCAGGGAGTGCACCCTGATGCCATCTATTGGCGAAACTGGGAATTAGCGCTGTCAGACAAAGCACTAAGCTCTCAGAGTCAAATGTATTCTTTTTCTTGGTAATTATAAGTTATTACTGTATAATTTAATGTTGTAAAGCGCTAGTAGTAAATCATTATGACTGGTATGAACTCCAGGGTAATAAATATAAATATTCTTAAATACTAAATGATTTCGGTAAAAAGGTGGTAGGGGAACGCCCCCACTCTTGGTGATACGAGCGTAGCTAGGGGTAGCTGGAGACACAGGGACTGAACAAGGAAATGGCCTGGGGAGTGTTGACGTGATCGGACGTGCGTAACTGTGCTCACGCAAAAGTGATTGTGCAACAGCGAAGAGGCGAATATCGTCGCCGTTTGTGGAGTAGAACGCGACGAATGGTTGTCGAAGCCGCCTCTATGCCACTGGGGCTGATTGTAAGAGTTCCTGCGCCCAGAATTTATGGCGGACGTGCAGTACCTTATACGAGTGCTACAGCTCATAGTTCCAGCCGCCATTAAGGGCATGAGGCGTGAAGAGCTGCGTTAGCCACGTGCATCTCACCACCAGCACCGACACGTCTACCCAAGGCAAGACTGCTTGCAATTGTTAAGTCGAACTTTGTATACATGTAAAAGGAGAATACCAGTTTTCTTTTATGCAAGTGCAGAGGACAGAATATAGTAATGAGTAAAATTACGACGCATGTTGTTCATTGTAAAGTGTAGTAACCTCAAACATAGTATAGTGAAATCAGACTGAGGCCACCATCGCCTCTTTCATTTACAATTCTTTTGGTTGTAGAATACTTTAGCGTCTAAGAATGTTGAAAAGAGCAATGGTCACACCAGAATGAGTCGCCTATTTACAGGTACTTAAATTTTTCTGAGCAACCTTTCAAGTAAAGTCACTTAACTGATTCTGTATCAATGGTCCAAAGAGTAATATCCAAAATCATTAAATAAGTTGAAGGATTGAATTTTGTTAACCGAAGTTGCATAACCTGTCTTGGTAGTAATTACCAAGCCAACTCACAGAAATTTAGAGAGTATTTGCTTCGTAGAATCATCTAGAATGATCAGAAATAGTAATATTCAGAATTAAGTTTAAACTCAACTCAAGCCATTTCACTTTGAAACGAGCCCAAAAATTGATTTATTCTTTTGCTCCTTCAGAGCTGGCGACCGTAGTTATAAGTATTTTCAGGAGGATTCGACGGTAAGTCTGCTGCTCTCGTCGTGCTGATAGGATTATCCACTGCTGCTAGCAGTGGTGATTGGATACATAAGCTCACTACCAAGTTAAGTGGGTCAGGTAGGCAGTGTTACCGAGTGAACTGTAGGGCACTGTAGGCCGTGGATCGAACCCGTTCAATCATCACAGCTCTTAGGGAAATAGTCCGGTTAGGAGTGTACTATTCATTAGGTAAATACTGGCGAGTAACGGTCAAAAATGTATACGCAAGTAAATTTAGCAAGGTCCACGTAGCACCTAGTTAATGTGGTGCAATGGCGAGGGTAGGAGTGGAGTAAAAGTGAGCTGAGCTTGTGGCAGCTGTGCTGGATTCAAATATTAACTACGTGAATTCACTACTGCCTCTTACCAATGGGACTGAGCTATTTACAGTTAAAATACGTAGCAGTAAGCGCAAAGGCGTGACAGCTACAAGTCCATATTGGTTTTATACATACGGAATTGGGAAGTGGGTCATTCCGTCAGTGGAGGGGGTTAAAACAACCGAGTCAGTGGAGAACATACCCCATTTACTGATGGAAAGATTCAGCGGTTCGGTCGCACACGGTTTTTGAACACTAGAAACAGTGTTACATAGAAAGGGAGTAGGGTGCAATCGAAACATGTATCTAATCAGAAAAGCTGTGAAGAATTGTAGTAGCTAATGCAATACTAAAACTTTTTACCATTATCTAACTTTAATCAAAGATTATAATCTTTACAAACATTATTCTTGTGAAACATTTCATTATGGAATCGTGAAATGCTGTAATGCTATCTTAATTCTTATACAGAATAGTAATAGAGTTAGGATTATTTTATGCTATTTAGTTCTTGATTTATAACATGCTGTGTGATGAACTGGACTGCAACAATTTTCAGACACATATATTTTTCTTTTATTCATGGCCTTACTAATTCTTTACTGATGGGATAACTGTTAGGTTGTCAGTGCATTTTAAAAATGTATTTACTTTTATTTTTACGCCATTCTCCCAGTAGTGTAAATTTACCCACCATTTTCTACACAGAAAGTGGCCAGTTCTACTATGTTTTGCATATATCACATAATGAAACACATGTAATTATTATATTTTTGATGAGACAAATTTAAGCTTTTACCAAGGAACATAATGAATGTATACTAAGTGTGAAGAAAAACTTTTTCTTAATGTTTTGAAATTTATGATGTTCACAGACTAAACAATGTAGTATATTAATAATGAGATCAGTGTTTACCGTTTAGTTTACACATGTATTTTATGATCTATGTGATATTATGTCAGCTAAATTGTACTCAACATATAACATGTACACATATAACAGTGAACTATTAACACTTGGAAGGTACTCTATCCCAGAGAAACATTGTTCTCCCACAACTAAATATTTGGTCAGATTTATTAGATTAGTTTCAGAATTTTGCTCATACAACTGCTTGAAAAATTCTTAGGGAATAATGCAACTGATCACTGATAAATTTACTTCCTGTAGTGTATTATGACCCACTGAACTTAGATGCAGATAGCAGAGTTTACAATTTTATTTACAATCAAACAAGCTGTAAAGCATTATTTTATTTGTATCCAGTTACTGAAATGTGTAATATGTAACTATTTCAAACTAAAAATTAAAGTACTAAAATGTTTTTGGAAAGACAGGATTACAACTTTTGAAAAGGTATCCTCTATTATCATTATCATTGCTATAATCATAACTATTATTATTATTACTTCTATAATCGTTGATGATAATTTAAAAATTTTTGTAATAAAGTAGCCAAATCTATTAATCAGATAGCTTTGAATATATGGAACAGTATTAGAATGTTTCTTTCTGCAGGAAGTTTTGTGTCACTGAGTTTCTTTGTCTAAATTTGGCTAGGATAGATAAGTTCCAAGTGAGCTATTAAAAGGTGTAGGTTGTGTGTCACTGTTGGTGTTGGCTGTCATAATTTGTGATCTTTGATGTGTGTGTGTGGAAAAGATTGTAACTAGCTGTTTTCACTTATGTGATGCGTTGTGTTCTTTTTAATAAAGCAACAATTACTAGAAATTATAATAAAAACATAATGTAGCAGTTCATTCGACATAAAATGGAAAACATGGAATTCTCCTCGTAAAACAAGAATATTCAACGAGACACTAAGTAAATTAAAAAGATCTTCGAGAAAATTAGAAATGAGGATGACAGGTAAGTAATATGCACTTTTTCAAATAATAGTATTTTGATGCTTTACAATAATTTGCCTCTCCCTTGTAAGTTGTCTTGTATAGGTCTCCTGTTCGACACTGATATCCCATGAACAATCTTAATTCGACCAAAATGACCATGTGTATTTAGATACAGGAGGGAACATTACTTTTATTGAGTACAAAACTACTCCTAAAATTTTATTCAGGAACTGCACTTGTATCAAACTAAAATACTGAAGAGATTACTACAGCTAAAAGAACTTCAACTTGGCAGGTGTTTGTGACAGGATCTTGTGACCTATTTGATTTTAGAATTAAAAGAATACTCGATTAAGAAAAACGTCCTGAGCAAGAAAATACGGCTATACGTACAGAGTATCTTGAAATGAGCTTTTCCGACATTTTCGACGGGAAGTGACGTGCTTTCGGTAATACAATCCAATAAGACAAGTTGCAAACGGTATTTCTGTTTTAGTACACCACCAAATGTTTACGTTTAAAGGTTGTAGCCCCTTTCCGTGTAGTTACATGATTTCAGTTGTGATACTAGAAATTATTTACAATGAATGTTAATCTTTTCTCTTTAAATTTCCTCTTTCATCAATTATGCTTTTCTTTTAGACACTGGTTGGCGTCACTGTGGCGAACCATAGGAAGCTTTGAATTTCAGGCTGACCCTTGCGTTCCACGAGACCACCTTTGAGTAGGACAATATATTACCAACAACTGAAGGTCTGGCACCATGGTACGTTTGCGGCGTCCGAAGAGCTGCAGTATTTGTAGCGACACGAGCCTCCGCTTAGCCCTGGGGCAGTTAGCGTAGAGGGGAGTTCTGTGCCGTACCTATGTCGTCGCTGCACAGGATTTGCTGTTTCTCGCTACAAAGGGGCGGTAGATACGTCTGCCGAAACAGATAGCTCTCTTAACACAATGGCATCCCCCGAGTTACTGTAGAACGCTGTAACAGACGCAGTGGGATACCTACACACCTAAGTTATTCTATGATCGCAACAGATCGCTTGCTGTCGTCGCAAATAATTTTTAAGTGGTAGTAGTTGAGCGAATTTCTTGTCACAACGAAATTCTGAAAATGCAGAGGAAGCAGAGGCTGTTGCATTCTCGATGCACAAAGAACGTGCTAATGGCCAAGGTTAGCAAAGGTTCTTTAGCCTGTAAAGAAATGGAGGACTAGTAATAGGCATCCATGGTGTAGGGAAACAACTGTCAAAGTTGAAAACAAATAAGTCGCCTGGTCTGGATGAAATACCATTTCGGTTTCACAAAGAGGCACTAACCCCTTACTGAGCTTGGATTAATGGGTAATATCTGGAGCAGAGCGAAGACTTAAGCGAGTGGGAAAAAAAGCACAAATGACTCCTTTATATATAAGAACTAACCCCAAAACTACAGATCAGTATCCTTAACATCGATTTGCTGCCTAATTCTTGAACATACTCCCATTTCAAACATAGTAAATCCCTTTGAGACTGAGAAGCTTATGTCCGAGAATCAGCACGTTTTCAGAAAGCATCGCTCTTGCAAAGCTCAGCTTGCCCTTTTCTCACATGATATTCCTCGAACTGTGGATGAAGGGCAACAGGCACTTTCCGTATTCCTAGCTTTCCGAGAAACATTTGACATGACGTTCCAGTGCACTGTTAACGAAGGTGCGAGCATGTGGAGTAGGTTCCAGTACATGTGAGTGCCTGTAACATTTCTTAAGTAACATAACGCAAAACGTTGTCCTCGGCGGTGGTTGTCCGTCAGAGATAAGGGTGTCCTCAGGACTGCCCCCGTCTTGTGTGATGATATGACCGCTATTACGTTCTATATATATAAATGGCCTGGCGAACAGGGTGAGCAGGAGAGGCTATGTGCTGATGGTGCTGTGGTGTCCGTTAAGATGTTGTCGTTGCATGAACTTAGAACTACTTATAGCTAAGTAACCTAAGGACATCACACACATCCATGCCGGAGGCAGGATACGAACCGGCGACCGTAGCGGGCGCGCGTTTCCATACAGAAGCGCCTAGAACCGCTCGGCCACAGCGGCCGTCTCTGTAGGAGCAGACGAGGTGAGACAAGGTTTCTAGTTGGTGGGATGAATGGGAGCTAGCTGTGAAGTAGAAGAATGTAAGTTAATGTAGATGGGAAGGAAAAAGGAACCCCCTAATGTTCAAGTGAAGCATTAATAGTGTGGTGCTTGACACAGTCACGTCCATTAAATAACTATTTGTAGCGTTGCAACGCGATTTGAATTTGAACGAGCATGTAATTGCGGTAATGTGCAAGGTGACTGGTCGACTCCGGATTGCTGGGAGAATTTTAAGCAAATGTGGTTAATCTGTACAGGAAATCGCATATACACTCCTGGAAATGGAAAAAAGAACACATTGACACCGGTGTGTCAGACCCACCATACTTACTCCGGACACTGCGAGAGGGCTGTACAAGCAATGGTCACACGCACGGCACAGCGGACACAGCGGGAACCGCGGTGTTGGCCGTCCAATGGCGCTAGCTGCGCAGCATTTGTGCACCGCCGCCGTCAGTGTCAGCCAGTTTGCCGTGGCATACGGAGCTCCATCGCAGTCTTTAACACTGGTAGCATGCCGCGACAGCGTGGACGTGAACCGTATGTGCAGTTGACGGACTTTGAGCGAGGGCGTATAGTGGGCATGCGGGAGGCCGGGTGGACGTACCGCCGAATTGCTCAACACGTGGGGCGTGAGGTCTCCACAGTACATCGATGTTGTCGCCAGTGGTCGGCGGAAGGTGCACGTGCCCGTCGACCTGGGACCGGACCGCAGCGACGCACGGATGCACGCCAAGACCGTAGGATCCTACGCAGTGCCGTAGGGGACCGCACCGCCACTTCCCAGCAAATTAGGGACACTGTTGCTCCTGGGGTATCGGCTAGGACCATTCGCAACCGTCTCCATGAACCTGGGCTACGGTCCCGCACACCGTTAGGCCGTCTTCCGCTCACGCCCCAACATCGTGCAGCCCGCCTCCAGTGGTGTCGCGACAGGCGTGAATGGAGGGGCGAATGGAGACGTGTCGTCTTCAGCGATGAGAGTCGCTTCTGCCTTGGTGCCAATGATGGTCGTATGCGTGTTTGGCGCCGTGCAGGTGAGCGCCACAATCAGGACTGCATACGACCGAGGCACACAGGGCCAACACCCGGCATCATGGTGTGGGGAGCGATCTCCTACACTGGCCGTACACCACTGGTGATCGTCGAGGGGACACTGAATAGTGCACGGTACATCCAAACCGTCATCGAACCCATCGTTCTACCATTCCTAGACCGGCAAGGGAACTTGCTGTTCCAACAGGACAATGCACGTCCGCATGTATCCCGTGCCACCCAACGTGCTCTAGAAGGTGTAAGTCAACTACCCTGGCCAGCAAGATCTCCGGATCTGTCCCCCATTGAGCATGTTTGGGCCTGGATGAAGCGTCGTCTCACGCGGTCTGCACGTCCAGCACGAACGCTGGTCCAACTGAGGCGCCAGGTACATATGGCATGGCAAGCCGTTCGACAGACTACATCCAGCATCTCTACGATCGTCTCCACGGGAGAATAGCAGCCTGCATTGCTGCGAAAGGTGGATATACAGTGTACTAGTGCCGACATTGTGCATGCTCTGTTGCCTGTGTCTATGTGCCTGTGGTTCTGTCAGTGTGATCATGTGATGTATCTGACCCCAGAAATGTGTCAATAAAGTTTCCCCTTCCTGGGACAATGAATTCACGGTGTTCTTATTTCAATTTCAAGGAGTGTGGACACTAGTTGGTTCAAATGGCTCTGAGCAGTATGCGACTTAACTTCTGAGGTCATCAGTCGCCTAGAACTTAGAACTAATTAAACCTAACTAACCTAAGGACATCACACACATCCATGCCCGAGGCAGGATTCGAACCTGCGACCGTAGCGGTCGCGCGGTTCCAGACTGTAGCGCGTAGAACCACTCGGCCACTCCGGCCGGCCACACACAAAGTGCGTGACAAGGTGCTTTAAACCTCTTGGCTTCTAAGCACGGCGCGGAGTATATAAGCATATGTAGATGCATATGTGGACTACTCGTGGCACGCCAGTCTACTGCAGCGCATCTGGTTCACCGTTAACGTAGTGAGACTGTGTTACCATGAATCGTCTTTTTTGTTTAGACATCGGTGGCAAAACTATGTTATGAGTGCCGCCTGCTATGAAAGTGAGGATATGAAGCACAGGTCTTCTTAGAAACGCATGAACGTAGAAGGTGAGCACAAATTCTTTCCCTGATCAGAAAACACAGCTATGCAGTTGGTTGTGAAGGGTGGCTTACTTCATATAAGTTTCATGGCTACATTTCCACTTGTTCTATGCTTTTTTTTTTCAGAAGGTAGCTTAACTCATGTTACAAGTAACGGAATTCAAGAGTACTGCTGTCACAATGGCGTGTACGTAGAAACGCGGCAATTTGTTTCTGAAACACGATCACCTATAACACTCCACCGAGTGTTCCGAAGAGACTGAGGTCCACGTGTACGAGATGTGAAGTGTATCAGAAGATGGTGTGAAAAATTTGAAGGCAGTGTCAGTGTCGTGAACAAGGCAAGAAGAAACAGACATGGTGCGAGTGACCACACCGCTGGTACCGTGCCAACAGCGTTTCAACACAGTATGTGCTAATGGACGTGTCGTTTTTTGTCAGAAACCTAAGAGCATTTTTGATAGTATTTTACGCAAATGGCTTCAGTTCCAAGTAAATTCCGTCAAGCTTTTTCAGCCGTATGACAGGCTCAGACGATCTGAGTTTGCTAGGAACATACTCGAATGAATCGATGCCGACAATTACAATGTTAATTCAGCTGGTTTCTCTGATAAAATAGCTTCTCACGTCTCTGGGAAAGTTAACGCGCATAATTGTCCGGATCTGGCTGCTGGAGAACACACATAAAGTAATACAGCAGATAAGGTCCAGGTTGAAACTGATTGCATGGTAATGCGTAATACACATCACAGTTACTGGACACTTCTTTCTTAGTGACGGTCCGACATGAAAGCTACCACGTTCACCAACATGATCTCAACTGAATATTTATTATTGACTCCCCCCCCCTCCCCCCCATGAAACATGGACCTTGCCGTTGGTGGGGAGGCTTGCGTGCCTCAGCGATTAAGATAGCCGTACCGTAGGTACAACCACAACGGAGGGGTATCTGTTGAGAGGCCAGACAAACGAGTGGTTCCTGAAGAGGGGCAGCAGCCTTTTCAGTAGTTGCAGGGGCAACACTCTGGATCATTGACTGATCCGGCCTTGCAACACTAACCAAAACGGCCTTGCTGTTCTGGTACTGCGAACGGTTGAATGCAAGGGGAAACTACAGCCGTAATTTTTCCCGAGGGCGTGCAGCTTCACTGTATCGTTAAATGATGATGGCGTCCTCTTGGGTAAAATATTCCGGAGGTAAAATAGTCCCCCATTCGGATCTCCGGGCGGGGACTACTCAAGAGGACATCGTTATCAGGAGAAAGAAAACTGGCCTTCTATGGATAGGAGCTTGGAATGTCAGATCCTTTAATCGGGTAGGTAGGCTAGAAAATTAAAAAGAGAAATGGATAGGTTAAAGCTAGATATAGTGGGAATTAGCGAAGTTCGATGGCAGGAGGAACAAGACTTGGTCAGGTGAATACAGGGTTATAAATCCAAAATCAAATAGGGGTAATGAAGGAGTAGGTTTCATAATGAATAAAAATATAGGAGTGCGGGTAAGCTACTACAAACATCATAGTGAACGCATTATTGTGGCCAAGATAGACACGAAGCCCAGGCCTACTACAGTCGTACAAGTTTATATGAAAACTACCACTGCAGATGACGAAGAAATTGAAGAAATTATCCAGATAGTGAGGGAAGACGAAAGTTTAATGGTCATGAGTGACTGGAACTCGATAGTAGGAAAAGGAAGAGAAGGAAACGTAGTAGGTGAATATGGATTGGGGGTTAGAAATTAAAGAGGAAGCGGCCTGGTAGAATTTTGCACAGAGTATAACTTAATCATAGCTAACACTTGGTTCAAGAATCATAAAAGAAGATTGTATACATGGAAGAAGCCTGGAGATACTGACAGGTTTCAGATATATTATGTAAGGGTAAGACAGAGATTTAGGAACCACGTTTTAAATTGTAAGACATATCCAGGGGCAGTTGTGGACTCTGACTACAACCTATTAGTAATGAACTGTAGATTAAAACTGAAAAAACTGCAAAAAAGTGGGAATTTAAGGAGATGGGACATGGATAAACTGACTAAACCAGAGGTTGTACAGAGTTTCAGGGAGAGCATAAGGGATCAGTTGACAATAATGGGGAAAAGAAATACAGTAGAAGAAGAATGGATAGCTTTGAGGGGTGAAGTAGTGAAGGCAGCAGAGGATCAAGTAGGTAAAAAGACGAGGGCTAGTAGAAATCCTTGCGTGACAGAAGAAATATTGAATTTAATTGACGAAAGTAGAAAATATAAGAATGCAGTAAATGAAGCAAGCAAAAAGGAATACAAACGTCTCAAAAGTGAGATCGACAGGAAGTGCAAAATGGCTAAGCAGGCATGGATAGAGGACAAATGTAAGGCTTATCTCACTAGGGGTACGATAGATACTGCCTAAAGCAAAATTAAGGAGTTCTTTGGAGAAAAGAGAACCACTTGTATGAATATCAAGAGCTCAGATGGAAACTCAATTCTAAGAAGAAGGGAAAGCAGAAAGTTGGAAGGAGTAAATAGAGGGTCTATACAAAGGCGAAGTAGTTGAGGGCAATAATATGGAAATGGAAGAGGATGAAATGGGTGATATGATACTGCGTGAAGAGTTTGACAGAGCACTGAAAGACCTAAGTGAAACAAGGCCCCAGGAGTAGACAACATTCCATTAAAACTACTGACAGTCTTGGGAGAGCTAGTCCTGACAAAACTCTACCATCTGGTGAGCAAAATGTATGAGACAGGTCAAATACCCTAAGACGTCAAGAAGAACATAATAATTCCAATCCTAAAGAAAGCAGGTGTTGACAGATGTGTAAAGTACCGAGCTATCAGTTTAATAAGTCACGGCTGCAGAGTAATAACGCGAATTCTTTACAGAGGAATGGAGAAACTAGTAAAAGCCGACCTTGGGGAAGATCAGTTTGGATTCTGTAGAAATGTTGGAACACGTGAGGCAATACTGAGCCTACGACTTATCATAGAAGATAGATTAAGGAAAGGCAAACCTACGTTTCTAGTATTTGTAGATTTAGAGAAAGCTTTTGACAATGTTGACTGGAATACTCTCTTTCAAATTCTGAAGACGGCAGGGGTAAAATGCAGGGAGCGAAAGGCTATTTGCACAGAAACCAAATAGCAGTTATAAGAGTCGAGGGACATGAAAGTGAAGCAGTGGTTAGGAAGGGAGTGAGACAGGGTTGTAGCCTCTCCCCGATGGTATTCAACCTGTATATTGAGCAAGCAATAAAGGAACAACAGAAAAATTAGGAGTAGGTATTAAAACCCATGGAGAAGAAATAAAAACTTTAAGGTTCGCCGATGACATTGTAATTCTGACAGAGACAGCAATGGATTTGGAAGAGCAGTTGAACGTAATGGACAGTTTCTTCCAAGGAGGATGTAAGAGGATAATGGAATGTAGTCGACTTAACTTGGGTGATGCTGAGGGAATTAGATTGGGGAATGAGACACTTAAACTAGTAAAGGAGTTTTGCAATTTGGGAAGCAAAATAACTGATGATGTTCGAAGTAGAGAGGATATAAAATGTCGACTGGCAATGGCAAGGAAAGCGTTTATGAAGAAGAGAAATTTGTTAACGTCTAGTATAGATTTAAGTGTCAGGAAGTCGTTTCTGAAAGAATTTATATGGAGTGTAGCCATGTGTGATAGTTCGGACAAGAAGAAAATAGAAGCTTTCGAAATGTGGTGCTACAGAAGAATGCTGAAGATTAGATGGGTAGATCACATAACTAATGAGGAGGCATTGAATAGAATTGGGGAGAAGAGGAGTTTGTGGCACAACTTAACTAGAAGAGGGGATCGGTTGGTAGGACATGTCTGAGGCATCAAGGGATCATCAATTTAGCATTGGAGGGCAGTGTGGAGGGTAAAAATCGTAGAGGGAGACCAAGAGATGAATACACTAAGCAGATTCAGAAGGATGTAGGCTGCAGTACGTACTGGTAGATGAAGCAGCTTGCACAGGATAGAGTAGCATGGAGAGCTGCATCAAACCAGTCTCAGGACTGAAGACCACAACAAAATTTAATACTCTAGAGCTTATCAAGTAAGGCAAATTCATTTAGAATGATCTTGAGAAAGGTGTATGGTAAATCCTACACACTGCTGAGAACTGAAAGGACAAGAAAATTGTTCACCAAACATTACAAAATACCAGTTTTATTCGGAAAGTAAGTTCTGATCGGTCGCAAAATGGATACTGTGAAAACCCAATGAAGTTTTGCAGTGTTGTGTTGGGTAGTCTCTCTACTATTCCCGTCGATCGCAGGACGTTGCTCTTTTCTCTTCTTAGCGCACAGTGAGCACGTAAAGATCCCTAGAAAATTACGTCTCCCTCCAAATATTAGGGCCTGGTGAAAGATTGCGCCTTATGTCATGCAGCCCACATAGCATAACTGTCATGCGTTTCGTTCGTCATGACAATATCGGCCGCACTGTGGAGGGGCAATAAGGATGCTCCTGCAGCGTTTTCGATGGGAACTGTTTGGGTACCCATAACATGGCATGTAATTGGATCGTTCTGAATGTCATCTTTTCTCAGGTGAACCGCTGAATACAAACACACCATTTTGGCACAGCAATGAGCTGTAGACTAGCGTAGAGTGGAAAGCACAGGCGGATGCCTTCTATATCGAGGGTACTGGAAAGGTGGTACAACGCTACGACAGATATCTAAGTCGGAGCAGCGTCTACGTAGAGAAGTAGTTGTAAGGCGTAGCTACCTATTGCAAATAAAAAAATTAAGTTTTCACAGTGACTTCAATTTCTCGACCGATCGTAACTTACTTTCGGAATTGCCCTCGTATTATTGACGTGTTCGGGAAAATGTACACATACAAACACGTCTAGCAATATTTCGTAAGCAGTACGTTGCTCATTTACCTTTTACCACTTGTATTCTGTTTTCTTTCTAATTTTTCTCTTTGAGTAAACCTGATCGACACTCCTGGAAATGCAAAAGAGAACACATTGACACCGGTGTGTCAGACCCACTATACTTGCTCCGGACACTGCGAGAGGGCTGTACAAGCAATGATCACATGCACGGCACAGCGGACACACCAGGAACTGCGGTGTTGGCCGTCGAATGGCGCTAGCTGCGCAGCATTTGTGCACCGCCGCCGTCAGTGTCAGCCAGTTTGCCGTGGCATACGGAGCTCCATCGCAGTCTTTAACACTGGTAGCGTGCCGCGACAGCGTGGACGTGAACCGTATGTGCGGTTGACGGACTTTGAGCGAGGGCGTACAGTGGGCATGCGGGAGGCCGGGTGGACGTACCGCCGAATTGCTCAACACGTTGGGCGTGAGGTCTCCACAGTACATCGATGTTGTCGCCAGTGGTCGGCGGAAGGTGCACGTGCCCGTCGACCTGGGACCGGACCGCAGCGACGCACGGATGCACGCCAAGACCGTAGGATCCTACGCAGTGCTGTAGGGGACCGCACCGCCACTTCCCAGCAAATTAGGGACACTGTGGCTCCTGGGGTATCGGCGAGGACCATTCGCAACCGTCTCCATGAAGCTGGGCTACGGTCCCGCACACCGTTAGGCCGTCTTCCGCTCACGCCCCAACATCGTGCAGCCCGCCTCCAGTGGTGTCGCGACAGGCGTGAATGGAGGGACGAATGGAGACGTGTCGTCTTCAGCGATGAGAGTCGCTTCTGCCTTGGTGCCAATGATGGTCGTATGCGTGTTTGGCGCCGTGCAGGTGAGCGCAACAATCAGGACTGCATACGACCGAGGCACACAGGGCCAACACCGGGCATCATGGTGTGGGGAGCGATCTCCTACACTGGCCGTACACCACTGGTGATCGTCGAGGGGACACTGAATAGTGCACGGTACATCCAAACCGTCATCGAACCCATCGTTCTACCATTCCTAGACCGGCAAGGGAACTTGCTGTTCCAACAGGACAATGCACGTCCGCATGTATCCCGTGCCACCCAACGTGCTCTAGAAGGTGTAAGTCAACTACCCTGGCCAGCAAGATCTCCGGATCTGTCCCCCATTGAGCATGTTTGGGACTGGATGAAGCGTCGTCTCACGCGGTCTGCACGTCCAGCACGAACGCTGGTCCAACTGAGGCGCCAGGTGGAAATGGCATGGCAAGCCGTTCCACAGGACTACATCCAGCATCTCTACGATCGTCTGCATGGGAGAATAGCAGCCTGCATTGCTGCGAAAGGTGGATATACACTGTACTAGTGCCGACATTGTGCATGCTCTGTTGCCTGTGTCTATGTGCCTGTGGTTCTGTCAGTGTGATCATGTGATGTATCTGACCCCAGGAATGTGTCAATAACGTTCCCCTTCCTGGGACAATCAATTCACGGTGTTCTTATTTCAATTTCCAGGAGTGTATATACTGTTTAAACAATTTGCTTTCAAATCTTTTACCTCTATATATTCGTATTTACAGTTATTGTAAAACCTAAGTAACATGAGATAAATGTTATGTCCGACATCGAAATTTCGGTTCCTTATGTGACCGCAATGTATCCCGAAAACGATTGAAAGAGGTGAAGGCTAAGAAGTCAAAATTCTATTACGACAACGTGCGTGAACTCGGAGGGAACAGCTGAACTTCCGATGTTAGCTGACGATACCATCATGCCCTGTTTCTGCGCCTGAACAATGTTCAAGATTCTCTGGATACATTCAGGGGAACCATGTTACCACAGACGTCACTGATCCACTCGCGTACTAGATGGCAGCTGATTTTCACGGTGGCACGTTGAAACCGACTCACTCATTAGCTACCAAACTAATTTTAGTGCTCAGTGGTGTAGTACACAAGAGCTCATGCTGACTGACATGAGACTTCAACAAATTTCTCAGGGCGAACACGTGTCATGTACAAAGGAAACTATCTGATATAAAGATATTTACTACGGATGAAACACTCCTCGGGACATTTTCAAAGAGACGTCTCATTGTCTATCGAGTAATGCCTGCCCATTCTACCTAACGAGCCGGAACGACAGAAAGTAATGGTGCTGCTCGTGGGGTTACGCCGGCCGTTGTGGCCGAGCGGTTCCAGATGCTTAAGTCTGAAAACGCGATCCCGCTACGGTCGCAAGTTCGAATGTTGCCTCGGGCATGAATGTGTTGTGATGTCCTTAGGTTAGTTAGATTTAAGCAATTGTAAGTTCTAAGGGACTGATGAACTCAGATGTTAAGTCCCATAGTGCTCAGAGCCATTTGAACAACGTGGGTTTCTGGAGCGAAGTTAACGCTCTAGCTCATTCCGAAAGTGATCTATTAGGTTCAGGCTGGTGTTCTAGGTAGGCCAGTCAATGTTAGAAAACATTATTGTCTACAGACTACTGATTCAGAGAAGTGGCATTGTGACAGGATACATTGTCATGATGATATAGTCATTGCTTTTGCTACGGAACGCAGTAATAGTGTCGCAAAATGTCTACATATCCTTCCGCATTTAGCGTTTCCTTAAGCACAGTAGGGGACCGCATCCTGACGACGAAAACCACCCCCATACGGTAACGCCAGTTCCTCCTTACTTCACTGTTGGTGTCACACATGATGGCAGTTAACGTTCCGCAGGAATTCGACAAAGCCAAAGGCTTCCATCGGACTGCCACAGGGGATAGCGAGAATCATCACTTCAGATCTCTCATTTCCAACAGTATCTGCTCGACCATTGTACCCCAATATTTTTAACTTCTTGTGGACGTTCGTTGTGGTAGCGAGAACACTGGTAACGCTTTCTATCTCACGTGTGCTTTCTTCCATTGATTACACACAATTTTTACAACCACCCTCCGCAATGCTCAATGGTCTCTCTCCGTCAGTACACGTGGTCTGCTTTGTCTTGGTTTATCTGCGTTTGACCCTTCGCGTTTCCACTTCGCAATCACAACAATCGAGCAGGTTTTGAGGAGTTGAACTGTTCCTTACGGACTTGTTACACAGATTTCATCCAAACGCCTGTCCACATCCGAGGTCCCTAAGCTCTCCTGCCTGACACATTCTGTTGTTACGCTATTCCACCGATAACACAACACTCCCTCCATGCTTTTAAACTGATGGGTCCTCCTCTTGTGAAATCTGGTGGCCAATTCCGCAATGCATAGGGTTGTCTGGACACTTATGATCAGATAGTACAAAAATAAGCTCTTGTAGTTTTCCACTGATGTAGAGAATGGTTTCTCTTTTTAAATGTCAATCAATCTAATAAGACGCTGATAACAAAGATGAGAAGCCATAAGCAATCCGATTGTAACAGTGGTGTAAATTGTTAACCCCGTGACGTTGTTCAAAATTTCGAGGTAATACTGAGTGACGATATGCTATGGGGCAACTGTAGAGAGGATCTCATAGAAGACGTTAGTGTGATCAGTCTACAGCACCACACCAATATGTGAGGTCACTGAAAGGTGGCAGAGTAAATGGTCAATTTCGCACCTTACATGAGAGTGTTATACATCGTAACAGGAAGGTGAATATGAGACGTAACTTACTTCGGCAGTAATGAACAGATTTGCCTATACGTATGTAATGCGAAAGGGATGACAATCGACGGTATTAACACACCACTCCTATATACTGCATGTAAATGGGCAGAAGGTGAAACAAGTAGCGAGAGGAAACGTTTTGTGTGGAAGCCATTGTGGGCAGACGCAGAGGCTACACCGTGGGAGGCGCTACAGAAAGTGAAACGTCCCTTTAGAACAATTGTACAAGATTGTGCTTAAACTGACACACAATATTTTTAGCGCCACGCAATCTGACTTTCAAGAATCCCTACAAAAGAATGGCCCTGACTAACATTAACCTACACCTTTCACAAATCACTTACCTCACCAAAAATCTTCGTTACTCGAACTACTGCAATACAGCGAGCGCCACTACTGCCAGCTAAATAAAACAATCAAACTACGGAAGGTACTAACTACTGATAGGCATAGTTAGCAAATGAAAGAATTTAATAGAGAACAAACAATGTATTTACCTCAATAGTGTTCAAAAGTCATAATGTATATAGCAGTTCATGATATCCAGTATTACAAATTTCAAAACTCCGCCATCTCTCTCCCCACATCCACCACTGCTGGCGGCTCACCTCCAACTGCGCAACGCTATGCGCTGTTCACATACAGCTGCCCAACACTACAATAGCCAACAACAATGCAAACCAGCCACAGACTGCACACAGCACAGCCAGTGATTCTCATACAGAGCGCTATGTGGCGTTACCAAGAAAAAAACCTATACAGTCTACTTACAAAAGCTCTTAAGGGGGCCGTCCCGTGGCGGGAGTCAGCGACCGGTCAAGTGACGCATACTTCAGAGCGAGTAACGGGCCACCAGAAGTAGGACAAAAAGAAGCTTTAGAAAACTGTGTTTCGGAATTCCAAACGGATACGAACAAAACCAGTGACACAGTTGATCACATGAACAACGAATGGTACACATGTGAGTGGGCACAAAACGTGTAACTGGTGGAAACGAACTAGGAAAGGGTAAAGGGCCGAGATTTCGATGCAGTTCAATGGTAGGGCCCTTGCGAGAGTTTACACAAAATAAGAGGAACGCTCCTTTGGTCGAAAACAGCCGTGACTTGAAGAACGAAAGAACCTAGATGGAGAGTGAGTTCGGCTACGAGAAGGACGAGAGCGAAATTTTTGGGTACTCTTCTGAACTGGCGTCAAGTGCAGAACGGGGAGCATAACGCTCTGTACGACGCAGAGGACAAATTTGAGTGACCACTGCGTTCAATGCGGCTGATAGTCAGCTAGAGATTAGCTGAAGCGTCTTTGAGCTCCCACTGTGGAGAAACGAACCAACCAGTTAGTTAATTGTCCCTGCGAGGACAGAGAGGACATTTTAATATGCACGCTGCTCCAGTCATGTGCAAGCATATCGCCATATTCCAAGACTATGGATGAGTGCATGTTTTCTCGCATAACGAGATACATAGAGAGAATTTCTGCTGAAAAAAATCAGCAAAGGCTTAATCAGATTTTATAGGAATCTCAGTGGGCGAGAGCAGCCGTGCAGACGACAACTCATCGCAGAAAACACAAATACCGCACGCAGAGGCGTTAACACGCAGGTAGAACGTAGCGGACACACACACTTGCTTCTGGGACGCCGGTTGGAATGGGCTGAATTTTGGTCCTCCAGCTTTCATCCACTGTAACCTCAAGTGATCTTGGATAATGTTTTGCTCAATTTGTTACAAAACTAACCATCCTCCATAGACTTGATTATCGTCCTAAATACTACCGAACGTTGAACCGGAATCGGATGATTTATCGTAGTACTGGCCAACATAATGACGTAGTCGTAAGAAGAATTTTGTAAAGAAACTTATAGTTAAAATTTACCATTGTTGTGTTTAGGATTATTTCACTTTCTGAGGACGATATACGTTCGTTTGACAACTGTTATAACTTTGTCACATCGTAAACTGTGTAAATGCGTGTATTTCTACGATAAGTTTGCAACATTAAACCAAAGATGTTTACAGCTTACACAGTTGTTGTTGATCAGACACGAACCTTACAACTGCAATTAGGTATGAAAGCAGACATCATCCTAATTCGGCAACGAGGGTCTATAAACGCACCAGATCACTACAGCCAACACGGAAGAGCAACAGAGATGCTCACAAACTCAAATGGGAATATTTAGGACAATAACGAGGTTGTTCTCGGGAAGCGCTCTCGGGTAAAAATAGGCGATGAAGATCTGAGAAAGACTGCGCAATAATTCTGCTAACAGGGTCGTATAACTTTGTATGGTTCCTTAGAACAGGATGTGCATCGAGGCATGTAGACAGTTACTTTTCTCTAGCTGAGAGCGCGAATTGAACGGAGCAGAATACCACTAAAAATTGTACGAAGTACCATCGGCCAATCACTCTGCAATGACTTGCGGAGCAGGGTGTTGTTGAAAATGTAGAGGGGAGAAAGCCATGCCTCGAATGGTACGCCTAACAGTGTGTATTCTTCTGTCTGGTCCTCCGTTTCTAGCCGGCCGGAGTGGCCGTGCGGTCCTAGGCGCTACATGCTGGAACAGAACGACCGCTACCGTCGCAGGTTCGAATCCTGCCTCGGGCATGGTTGTGTGTGATGTCCTTAGGTTTGTTAGGTTTAATTAGTTCTAAGTTCTAGGCGACTGATGACCTCAGAAGTTAAGTCGCATAGTGCTCAGAGCCATTTGAGCCATCCTCTGTTTCTAGCTACCGTCGTTTTAACAATTGTCATTGTATTTGAGGCATCACCTTACGAATCGACGTAATTTTATAAAATCACGACAAGTTATGTTTATTGACAGTACTTGCTTGCTAGTCAATTAATTCAGCTGATTTCGATACCAACATTGTCATGAATGTTACAATAAAATGTCTTGCGTGTAAGTATACAGTTTGCGTTAGGGAAGAGAGCAGATGCGTATGATATGAGCGAAATGTAATCGATAGTTGCAGCTACTGCATCATGCATACCGGGCATGCGGATGTCCACCAGTACACCATAATTTGCCAGTCAACAATAGATCCGCCTTTCACTGAACCAGGGAATTATTACGCATTGTCCCTTTGTGAACCGGCGGCAAAATGGTGCACGGCAGAACTGATAGACCGCTTTCAGTGACGGAAAGCCGAGAACAAGTCACGGCCGTCCTTCCACAGGACCTAACGGCACAGACTCAACGAGTCCTCATTCAACGACCCGCTCTTGTTATCGACGAATGCACTGCAATATCGGTGTATGAAATGCAGTGTGACGAGGGCCTCACGTCGGGTAGACCGCTCGCCGGGTGCAAGTCTTTCGATTTGACGCCACTTCGGCGACTTGCGCGTCGATGGGGATGAAATGATGATGATTAGGACAACACAACACCCAGTCCCTGAGCGGAGAAAATCTCCGACTCAGCCGGGAATCGAACCCGGGACCTTATGATTGACAGTCCGTCGCGCTGACCACTCAGCTACCGGGGGCGGACTGCAATATCGGTGATTTCACTTCTATCCGCATCCCATCGTGCACAATAATCCACGGTCCGTCCTGCTGTATGACACCACCTTAACGAGGAAAATTCTTTACTCTCTTTTGGCTTTTGTTTGTGGAATCTGGCTGTAATACATTAGCCATCCAAATGAAAAGACAATGCCATTTACAATGCCTGTGGACCAATTGCTTGTGTTTTTCCTGTGTCTGATTTATATGAGGAAAAAATTACGATCCTAAGAACCAGACCCCACAACACAGTATGTTATCACCGCTATTTTACATATATATTTGCAAATGGGCCCATTAGGACAACGCTAAGTACTTAGTGGCGTGCATTCGCCTTTCTTTGCGCCCATATTTCTTTCATTCTTTTGCTGTGGGCTTCATTGATTTCTTGAGATCACGTTGTTCCAGTCTTCTTCTTTGGTTTCTCCTCTTGGTCAACTTGCCACTTGCGAATTTTGGATCTCAAGATTTCCCTGTTTTGGATATCCTATGGTGTAAATCCTGCTAGTTTCAGATCCGTTTTCATTTCGCCAATCCATTTCCTTGGGTCTGTTTAAGATTTACTCCAGTTTTCATAGAATTCAACTATTTTCTTTGTAAGTTTGCCCGGATTCATTCTTTTGATGTGTCCATATAATCTTAATCTGAGTTTTCTAATGTCACTGTGAATATTAGAGCATTGTCTGATTTCCTGTTTGCCTCTGAGCCGATAATGTTCATCTAAAAGTTTTGGGCCTAAAATTATTCGTATGGTGTTCCGTTCATTTTTCTGAATTTTTTCTATGTCTGTTTTCCTGTTTAAAAATAGTGTCTGTGATCCATATAGGCATTCCGGTCTTATGGCGGTATTGTGATGTAGTTTTGTGTGCTTGGAGACACATATTTTACTCTATATATTTTGAGTGAGACGACAAGCAGTAACGATCTTTTGGCGTCTGACTTCGTTGGCTTTCGTCTCTATTCCATTTTCCTGAATCATTTCACCAAGATATTTAAATTGTGGGACTCGTTTAATTTTGCTATATTTTGTCTCCATGAATTTTGGTGCTTGTTCGTTGCAAGTCATATATTCTGTCTTTTCAAAAGATACTTACAGGCCGACTTTTTCGGCAGTTTCTTTCAGAAGTTCAATCTGTTTTTTGGCTATAAATACATCGCGAGTTAAGATGGCTAGATCGTCTGCAAATGCTAAGCAATCTACTGTTAATTTTCCCCTGCCGAGAGTAATTGGTTGGTCAATCTTCAGGACTGATTTCAGTTTCAACCATTCTTGTATCACCTTTTCAAGGACGCGGTTGAACAGTAGTGGAGAGAGTCCATCTCTGTGTCTTGCTCCTGTTTTGATCAGAAAAGGTTCAGAGATTTTCCACATAAATTTGACTTCAGATTTTGTGTCTGTCAATGTCTGTTGTATGATTGCAAGTGTTTTCGGGTCTAAACTCTGTTCTTTTAATATTTGGAATAATGATTGACGATCAACTGAATCTTGGACTTTTTTAAAGCCAACAAATGTGCAAACTACATCTTTGCCACTTATTCTCTGATGTCTTAAGATTAGTTTTAAGTGTGCTCTGGACATGAACGGCCTGGTCTGAATCCTGCCTGATATTCTCAAATGTTTTGTTCTAGTTGTTGTTGTGCTCTATCAAGAAGGTGCTGGATAGAATTTTGTAAGCTACTGATATCAATAAGATTTTCCAATAGTTGTTCACATCCTATATATCTCCTTTCTCGTGTAGAGGATGAATTAATGCATTTTTCCAGTCGTCCGGAATTCGTACCGTATGACAAATGTCTTGTATTATTTCAGTGATTACTTTTATAGTATTTAGGCCTGCTGATTTGAGGATTTCCGCTAACATGCCATCTTCACCTGCAGCTTCGTTTTTAAGACGTTTGATCTGTTTGGTAATTTCCTCTACATCCGGTGATAATGAGTTTGGGTTTGTGGATTCAGGTTTCTGAGACGGAAATCTTTCTGTTGGTTCTGGGCAGTTCGGCAGTTTTCAAACTATCTTGCATGTTCTTCGCAATGTTCTTGATTGTTCAGTGCAAATTGCCCATTTCCTCTCTTGAAGTAAATATTTTGCGACTGATATCCTGTTGTAATGTGCGCGTGGGCACACAATACTCGTTAAAGCCTGTGCTATGGTAAGTGAGCGGGGTTCACCTTATGAGAAAGGATTTTCGTATATATATCGACTGCGTGTACCTGAATGGTCGCAATTCAGACTTATACCCACCCTATAATAACAATGATCCGTCTAGCAAGTTCGAAATGCAATTACACGTCAGTATGGACCAAAAGCAACACTGAAGATGCTACCAATTTAATAATAATACGGTCGCCAGCCTAATTAGGCATTAACTGAGTTTCTTCCCTGTACAAGTTTGTATATATTCATGCAAAACAACAAGTAGTAACACTGCATAATATAGTAGAATTTTAGAACCAAAAAATCTATTGAACTGATAGTTTCACGTTCTGTACTGATATGGAAAAACCATGAATACACAACACTACACTATAATGTATACTACAAAACTTTATACTGTCTATTAATCTGATTAAAATCGGGCATAGGTTACCCTAGCAATAGCACTTTCGTGACACACACAAAATGTCAATTTTGATAAAGATAAAATACTGTAAATTTTGACTTTTATATTGACTTTAAGTTTTGCTGGTCAAACCAATGTGGAACACTTCAGAATTCAAATGAATAAAAAGGGGGGGGGCTGAAACTGTTATGATCACTGTATAAAAACAATGATTACTTTATTTATTATGCGTTCAAGATTTCCAGTATATAAGTTACTACTCTTTTCATCTTATTTACTGCTCATTTAAATACCTTTATATCTCTCTCGAAATAATTAAACTTCATTACTATATCAATATTAAAGTTATCTTTCAACTTCGTTAGACCTTCGTTATTCATTTACTGGTTCATTAACAAAACATTTAATTTTTCATTTCGGGACACTCGGATTGCACAACATTTGGAAAGGACCCTGTCTAGGTCAGTTGTGAGAATAATTAAATGAAGGGAAAGATCTGGAAATTTAGGTTATTATTGCACAGTTCACTCTCTGGTCCACACGAATACAGTACTAAAAGTTTCAACCTGCTTGTATCGATGCGGCGGTTGGGAGGTGGCGAGTCACAGAGCACACATACAACCACAGCTATGACTCTTGACGTATCGGCACTTTAATTCTCCTTAGCGCCGAAAAACTTTTCTATTTAGTGCCTATGGAATTTTGCCATGCTGTGTGGGTGTTGGAACGGCATACCCGAGGCTCAATGAAGCTGCGTCTTCCAGGAGAGCCTCCTCGCTCCAGAAGGTGTTGCTCAAACCAGTGCCAAACTCCAACTACCACTGCTGAGCCCGTTGTGGCGTGCAGTGCCCGCGTGCATTTCTCCGCACTCGCCTGCCATCCACCTTTTACAGCTCCCTGACAGATCGGGTATTCACCCGAGGTTTTGCATTCTACATATCCCAACACATTGCCTACGTATGGACCAGATACACAGTTACTATTTTAAACATCTTACAACAGTTTCAACATTTGCTACATTTCAATTCCAACACAATATTACTTGACAATTTACATAAACATTAATATTCACATTGAAACTTGTTTACAGTTTTCTTAACACAATGGCGTGAAACAAAAAAGAAATGAAATCAGAACATCTGGGCCGTCTCTTTCCTCACTGCCAAAAATGTTTTGTAATTCCTCTCAGTCTTTCTGTTGTTCCAATTACTGTATGCTTTCTGTCGAGATTGGATTGCTTGTTCACATTCACATTTTATGGTTGAATATCCTACAGCATTTGACCAATCTCCATCCATTTTCATTAGTCCATTTATGTGCTGGGAAGTTTCCTATTGTTTCCCTGTATTTTCCTTATTTGCCTAACTGCGCATTGAAATCACCTAGTAAGATTTTGAAGTTTATTTTATTGAATTTTGGATACTATTTCTACTAGTGTTTCCCACGATTTGTCTACTTTTGCGCGATCTGTTTTATTGACATCATTGATATGTATGTGTGCATTGATCAGTGTGTATGTTTTGTTTGAACACTCTAGGGTGATTGTTATTAGTCTATTTTTTACAGGCTTCACGTGAGTTACAGAGTTGGGTTTGCTGTTTTTGATTGCAACTCCTAAATGTGGTTTATTTTTTAGAATCCGTTTGTCTGTTTTGCTTTTTAAATGTCTATAGTTCCAGAAATCCATTGCGTTTTCGTTCGTCAGCCTTGTTTCCTGGAGTGCCAGTATTTCAAATTTTTGTTCGTTATGGATTTAGTCTTGTTCATACAGCTTCCGTACTGTAAAGAGAGAATTTAAATTTAATGCTCCAAGAAATGTTTTGGTATTTGGGCGAAGGCCAGAGGTCTCCGACTCCCCCTGAATGCGTGTCAAGCCAGACTCCCAGAATCCGATAGTCTGGCTGTACTGCTGATGGCAGCTGTGCTTGGTTACCACCTGGTGTACAAATTTGTTTCCCGTCACGCCTCATAGTACTTAATAATCACAAGTTTTGGACCGTAGTCCAGTTTCATAGGACTGAAGTGGATAGTTCCGGAACATACGTTACCAGTCTCACCTCTGTTGATCAGACGCTGACCACTTTTCCGCTGTGGCAAGTCAGATGCAGAGTGGATTTAAGTCTGTTCATGCACCCTCTCTGCTATTGAGGTTTCCCCTCTTGTGCCTTCGAAACCGTTTACCATTTTCCTCATTCCCTCAGTCGATCTGCGTGTGCTTATTTGGCTATACCTCATTCACACCTGGCCTGCATATCTACAGGAATTCCCCTGTCAGCCATTGGGACGCGGCGTGTCGGGCTTGAAAAACCCATCCCACTGTCGTACGCACAGTTATGCGTAGCTCTTACGCAGTTCAGAGCTAGACCCCCACGCAACCTGACCGGGCACGGATCTTTATTATTATTATTATTATTATTATTATTATTATTATTATTATTGATTCGGTCATTTAGTAGTATTTTAGTTGTGTAGTCACTTACAAGTGATAGCCGTTCACCATTACTGAGACAGTTATTCCCATTAAGCAATATTGGGGATGATATGGTATTGAGGTATTTCTTTTGTAGCTTAGTGTGAATACTTTGCTGTACACTCCACATACAGGCTTTTATGTCTCCGTGCTCGTCATCATATGTTATGTCTAACCTTGTCGTCAAATATGGAGTGCCTAGGAAGCCTGCATAAAACATTCAAACAAATCGTATTAGTGAGTTTTATTACAAAATGTAAAGAGACAAAACTTTTACAATTACACAGATGAGTCACAAGCAAAGAGCGAAACACGAAATAATGAGTCTTCTTCAGTATCAACAACCACAAGTCGCACCTACATAGAAAGTACAAGCGAGTAAACTAGTGTTGACGCTTCTATCCCAGTCGTTAGTCTTGAAGCTGCTATTCAACAGGCAGCGACCAGTCGGGCACGGCGCTTACGTCCTCTTCATACAGGGGCCCTCCTGTCGCGTTGTTGTGCTGGAGGGAGATTCGGTCAGCATGCGACTGGCTGACTTCTCTGCCGTTCCCGACTGGCGAGCCAGCGCTTGTCTTTACGCAGTAACACAGGCACCGTGCGAGCAGGTGGTCACATTAATGTTTCTAGACAGCAGTCTCTTCCAGTGAGTAATGCGCATTATTAGGGTGCTACTCTTCTTCTTATATTCTGCTTGCTTTATCCATCATCAGTTTCTTTGCTCATACACTACTGGCCATTAAAATTGCTACACCACGAAGATGACATGCTACAGACGCGAAATTTAACCGACGGGAAGAAGAAGCTGTGATATTCAAATGATTAGCTTTTCAGAGCATTCACACAAGGTTGGCGCCGGTGGCGACACCTACAACGTGCTGACATGAGGAAAGTTTCCAACCGATTCCACATACACAAACAGCAGTTGACAGGCGTTGCCTGCTGAAAAATTGTAGTGATGCCTCGTGTAAGGAGGATAAATGCGTACCATCACGTTTCCGACTTTGGTGAAGGTCGGATTGTTGCCTATCGCAATTGCGGTTTATTGTATCGCGACATTGCTGCTCGCGTTGGTCGAGATCCAATGACTGTTAGCAGAAAATGGAATCGGTGGGATCAGAAGGGTAATACGGAACGCCCAGCTGGATTCCAACGGCCTCGTATCACTAGCAGTCGAGATGACAGACATTTTACCCGCATGGCTGTAACGGATCGTGCAGCCACGTCTAGATCCCTGAATCAACAGACGGGGACGGTTGCATGACAACAACCACCTGCACGAACAGTTTGACGACGTTTACGGCAGCATGGACTATCAGCTCGGAGACCATGGCTGCGGTTACCCTTACACGCTGCATCACAGGCAGGAGCGCTTGCGATGGTGTACTCAACGACGAACCTGGCTGCACGAATGGCAAAACGCCTTTTTTTCGGATGAATCCAGGTTCTATTTACAGCATCGTGATGGTCGCATCCGTGTTTGGCGACATCGCGGTGAACGCACATTCGAAGCGTGTATTCGTCATCGGCATACTGGCGTATCACCCAGCGTGATGGTATGGGGTGCCATTGGTTACAAGTCTCAGTCACCTCTTGTTCGCATTGACGGAACTTTGAAGAGTTACATTTCAGATGTGTTACGGCCTGTGGCTCTATCCTTCATTCGATCCCTGCGAAACCCTACATTTCAGCAAGCTAATGCATGACCGCATGTTGCAATTCCTGAATTGGCCTTTCTGGATACAGAAAATGTTCGACTGCTGCTCTGGCCAGCACATTCTCCAGATCTCTCACCAACTGAAAACGTCTGGTCAATGGTGGCCGAGCAACTGGCTCGTCACAATAGGCCAGTCACTAATCTTGATGAACTGTGGTATCGTGTTGAAGCTGCATGGGCAGCTGTACCTGCACACGTCATCCAAGCTCTGTTTGACTCAATGCCCAGGCGTATCAAGGGCGTTATTACGGCCAGAGATGGTTGTTCTGGGTACTGATTTCTCGGGTTCTATGCACTCAAGTTGCGTGAAAATGTAATGACACATCAGTTCTAGTGTAATATATTTGTCCAGTGAATACCAATTTATCATCTGCATTCGTTGTTGGTGTAGCAATTTTAATGGCCAGTAGTGTAAATGTAACATTTTCTTCGCTTCATCTATTACGTGATCCACAATTATGATTGCAAGTTTATCGCTAATGTCGTTTCTGTTACTCCTCATTACTTTTGTTTTTCTTTGGTTTAATCTTACTTATTACTCCACGTTCTGCTCTGGGACAGTACATTCCTTTCCACAGGTCCTGCAGTTATTCCTCACTTCGCTGTGGACAGCAATATTATTAATGAGTCTTACCAATGAAATCTTTTCGCCCTGATTTTCAATCGTACTCCTGAACCTTGATTCTATCTCTCCCATAGTTTCTTTAGTGTTGAAATTGAACACTAGGGAAAGAAGATTGCGTTCTAGCATTATGCCTTTTTAACAAGATTATTTCTGCCTTGATCCTTCTTGTTTATTGCTCCCACTCGATAATAAATCGTTTGTTCCTTGTCTTTCCTTGTAGCCTGTGTCTGTGGAGAATTTCAAACATCTTACAGCATTTGTGTTGCGGGAAGTGTCTTGATTTATTGGACGTCTTGCCTCCAGTAACAGCACCACTTCACAATTATCTCTCCTGTGCAGAAAGATCACACACAAAAATGGATATTTCTTCCTATTCAGCAGCCGCCTTTGACAGGCAGGGCAAACATGATGGAGAAAGAGCACTTATTGGTCTCACCGCGGATTTATAGTACTCAGCCACGCACAATTGATATCATCAAAGTGAAGGGGCCTGAAGATGGCGTTGACGCAACGTCGAAACTAGTATCGAAATAAATATGAAATCTTAAGTACAGCTGGAGGAGTTTAACTTTTAATAAAAATAAAAAGAGAAAGGAAGTCATCAGCTGAATATGTTACCGACAATATAAGGCCTGAAAATATATTTTGAAAAACATTTGCCCTATTTGAATGTGCATTATTAACCACTTCATTCACAAAATAATGATTTCGGGTTTATAGCCAATCACAAATGCAAAAGAAAAGGTCACAAGTGTCGCGTACGTCTCAGTGACATCTCACCGTCGAAGTAATATACACCTGGTCTAGCAAGTCATCTTATTTCATGATATGAGAACATAATATGGCTGAAACTGTACACAATGAATAGCCATTAAGACTACAATGTGTGTTTGACAGCCTGTACATTGTTGTGACCTGCTGTTAAATATGCATTGTAGTTTATTAATCTTTATTCGCTGTGGACAGTCTCAGCTATACAATGTATGTGTGATATGAACTCATCTCCTGTAGTACAATGACAGGTTTATGAGACTAGACACATATTATTTAAACGAAGGCATGTCCTTTAGGAATGTCAGACGTTTGAGAAATTTCAATTTGCACTTAGATATAGCTATAAGACTGAAATCACGACTGTGTGAAGTAAACGAATAGTGAGAAATGAAGTAATCCAATGGCATAATTGTCCGGAAACTACATCTGAAGTGTTTGTCACCTAGAGTAAATAATTTTATTTGATGCCACTTCGGCGACTTCATCGCTGATAATAAGGCACAACAACACTCAATCCCCGACTGGATAAAATCTACAACCTGGCCAGCAATCAAGCCCAGGTCCCCTAGGTACACTCAGCCATTCATACCACCTAGCTACAAAGGACGACAACTGAATAATAATTTAGAGTGAAATGGCTCTGAATGTTAGGAGCATTTGGCATCACGCCCGTGGAAGCCCAATGCTTTGTACTTGCAACATGCCCTATTAACATAACCGTTAGACACAGAGCAACAGCATACTGACTCAAAATGGGAAGACAGGATAACAAGGGAGCATATTACGGATATGACATTACAGGGGAGTATATTACAGAAACCTGCCAGTTAAATCTTCGGAGGGTTTGTAACCTCCCCCTCACTTACCGACCGTAATGACAGTGAAAAATGAAACCGAGTGCACCTAATGGAAATTTGGGAAAAAGCAAACGTCACCGAAGTTAATCTGTCACTAAAGAGGGAGGAAAGGGTTACATCTAAATGAAAGGAAAAATGTAAATGAAACTAGTGGAAATTAATTTTGAAAAGTGGTAAAGTTAATAACGAAAGTAAATGTGCGGCCATTGCGTTAACAATTAACTAGCGGTAATTAGATATTTGACATTTGGGGAAAATTACGGTCGCCAGTCCTATGGACAATTACTATAGTAACTGAAAAAGAAAGGTTATTGCACATATAATTAGCACTAGAAGTGTGGCAACTTAAGGTTGACACGTGTAGTGTGAAAACTGAAAGCTTGTCAGAAGTAATAAATTTCGCTACACTCTGACTTAATTTAGCAAAAGAATTTATAAAACCGGAATATTGAAAGTTAATTTAGTGACTGAAATTAATAGTGAGATTTGTCTCTGAAGCACTACGAAATTCAATAAAATAAGGTTAGTCTTGGGCTACCACAACAATCATTTCTATAGCTACTTGAATCTACGCAATTTATAAATAAGAGATTTAACCCTGAACTTGAATTAAATGATTCTGAACAATTAACAATAGTAACATTTAGTACGTACCAAGCCGAGCTGCAGTCACAGATAAGCTAAAATATGGTAACAAAACTCGCAGTCTTAATTTGTGCTTGCGTAATCTAAATACTGTAGCCAGCTATGAATACATTAACTGAACTTTGAAATTAATGCAGTGAAATGGAATGATATTACTTCAAAGCTGGCGTCTGAATTTCAACGACACTCGGGTTCATTTCGGAAAAGAAAGGGACCCTGCTTGGTAATGCAATTGGGACCATGAGCAACAAAGGTTCATGCTAAGTTGCTGTAAATTTGTGATGCAACAATTTTAAAAGCTGAGGTCTGCCATACAGTTCTAAAATTTTACGTGCTTCCAGTCTTCCTTGTTGGTTAATTGAAGGTTTGAAGCCGTCGATCGAGGAGGTGGCGACAGTCACTCATTGTCGGCCGCCGCTGTTGCAGAAGCTGGATGTTGGCGCGCCTTCTTCTCGACACGGTCACCAGGCGAAACGGGCTCTTGATGTGCGCCAGCTAATGCTTCCCGTCCGCGACACCGTGTCAGAAACTAACATAGCAATTCAAGCGCAATTACATGCTGCCGAACCCCGAAACCACGGCAACTCGCGGGAGCTTCACACAACACACCTGCTCAACCGCACTGCTGCAGCCAGACTCTCTCTGTCCGCGCTCCACGTGGCCGAGTTCACACTACCAAAGATCCTACACTTTGGTTCTCCACACGACCTATCGATGTATTCGTTCGATAGCATAGTTTTCCCTAGGCTAGACCCAGCGTATAAATACAAATAATATTCAGAAAACAAACCAATTATACATCGACATAAATGCATATATATACAAATAGTAAAACAATTAAGATATACAAAGACACAGAAATGTTATACCTTCAGGTAACAAAATAAGGAAAAAAATTTGCAGTGCAATAGATGGAAATAGGAGGGTATGCATTTCCGGCGTTACACGTGCCTCACATTGTCTGAGGATGTTCATGTAACCTAAACAGATTCAGAAAATGTCCCAAAAAGGTAAAAAAACAGCGGAAATGCATATACTCATAGCATCAAGAAAATTTAGCATTAGGCTAATTAACCACAAACCAATTTTTAGACCATAATAATTGAGTGGATACACTCCTAATCTTATTCCACTCTGTCATCTTACACAAAATAAAACAGGTTGACAACATATTAAAATTCATAGAAAACATAGAATATGGTTTAGCGATCCAAAAAATCAAAATTCCTAACAGTATCAAGAAATGGAACACTATTTACAAAATTAATCAGAGTACATGGTCATAAAAATATGTATACCAAAATACGCAAATTAATAATTAATTACATAGAATACACATTTTATATAATCTTTTCATAATTTATATTCCCGTCATGAGAGTCCACTTGACGCTAAACAAGAAAATAATATACAGCAGATCGACAAAAACATAAATATTGACAACAGAATTCATTCACATAGGCTGTCCGGGAAGAAAAATAACTATGTCTTCCGTTCCCGCAAGTACGAAGAATGCCGACCGGCACAAGAGCCGACAGCGGCTCTGCCTCGCCAGTATTGTTGGGCCCCCCTGTGCGGCACGCTTGATTTCACTCGCCCTTGTAACGGCATTTCCAGAACGTACGTTTCACTGAATTCTTTCGGAAAAACTCACTCCCGAGTAATCTCACGGAGTCCATTAACACTATCACAGTGGATAACTCGACACTGTCCATCATCGCACGCATGTACTAGCCTGAAACTTAAAACAGCGTCTAAGTACATCGGCAATGACTAGTAAAACACATATTCATGAAATCTTTCAGCTTGTTACAAAATCATATTTACATTGCTTAATCTACTGTGGCTGAGCTGAAAACTTAAACTAGCAGCTTGGATTTTTCAATCCATAAATATTCACTCTCTCTTAAATCACGTAGTGAAAATTAATTACTTATTAATTACAACTTCTTTAATGTCCTCTTGGTCTGGCAAAAGCATGGCAATCTAGCAAATCGTTTAAATCTTACACTCTATATTTACATACTGTACAAATTACCCGTTCTGTTGTATTAATCAGTTCTTGGTTTGTACAATTTAAAGTCTACAATGTTCCGTATACGTAATAGATTTCCAGAGCTTGGATACTCTGAGCAATAAGCATTTGTGTGAGGTATACCAATGACTTTATATGGTCCATTATAAACAAACTCAAATGGAGAGATTTCATTGTCTATCTCGCTCGATTCCTCATGAGCTTTTAAAAGTACTAAGTCTCCGATTGCAAACCTCGCGCTTCAGTGTCATGATGACGTATGCGACCACCGGTTTTTAGCTTCATTATTTCTGGCAAACGATCTTTTTTTACACCAATACTCGGTTTGTCTGGAAACATACTCTTATTCCTCATTATTACTTCATACAAGCCTCGTCTTTGTTCGTGTGTTACGTTTGACACAACGTCTACAATACTTTCCAATTCACTTTCTACACTATTGTCAATGCCGAGATTCCTCACATCACAGTAGTTCAAATTCATACCTACGTCAATAGCATCCGGCCAGTTAACAATGTGTATAGGCTGGTATTGCCTATGCACACCGTCTCCTGCCTCGTCCAAACTAACTACTATTGTTTCATCTTGTGACGTATATGTCAAAGTTTTGCTTTCGCAATTAATCACTGCATGGTACTTTAATAGCCAACTAACCCAATAATTACTTCCGTAGTTAAGTCTGACACGACGACAAACTCTTGTTCAAATCGTGCCCCACATATCTCGAAGTTGACAAAAATCAGTTTTGTGACCGGTTTACTGGCATTCCCCGTAGCACCGATAATTTTCACTCCTGTTACTGGCATAACTAAGATCCCAGGTCTGTCTTTCAGTAACTCAAATATTTTCCCGGGTACAACACTTAATTCTGCACCGGTATAAGTCAACACGTTTAGTTGTAGGTCATGCATATTAACAGACACTACTATATGTCTACACTTGCCCTCGACTGTTTCTTTATTTTCCCACAGTTAAATCCTCGTCTATATCCAGGTCATTCTAGAAAAAACCATCCGGCTTTGATCCTAAATCCGGCTTATCTGGCGGCCTTTTCAGCCTCTGTTCAGATATAGTTTTAATTTCAACACGTTTGTCCTGAGGCTTAGTCTGTAGCTTCGCCTCAAATACCGAAACCTTTTCCTGTAACTCGTCAACTAGTGAGTGTTGCTTTGCTATGAATTCACTAATTGCCACCTTCGTTGATTCCTCTTTGGTCACATTGATCTCATCTGCCAATCTACCTGGAGGAATGTGCCCAGTAGTATCTGCAATTACTTCCTCTGGATCTGCGCAACGCACACTGCTACCGTCTGACCGTATAACGACAGCTCTAAACTCATACACGCTGTAATCTACGTGCTTTTCTACCAATCGTGTCCGGCTATTACTAAAATTTTCGTAATCTTCCTCCTTAATACTCTCGCATTGTTTAAACTGGAGTTTTGATCGGATGGGTCGGTTACTTCTACCACTACAACTTTCGGTAAGGTCTGCCGGCTAGGGCCGGAACTTTCCGTTACTACTTCAACATCTAACTCCTGCGGGACGAAACATGACGAATCTTGTTCGTGCTCCCCATTAACATCAACTATTTCTGGTAAAGTCTGCCGGTTAGGGCCAGAACTTTCTATCACTTCACAAACACTATCTTCTTGCGGGACGAGACGCGGCAAATCCTGCCCACGCTCCCTATAAACATTTCTCCCGCACAGGCCCCCATAATCTCTTAGTTCGTCGTATAAGCGACCGAACTGCCTTAACCAGACCTCATCGCTCTCTGCATCCCCTCGCTCGATGACGGACGTTTTATCCGACATCTGATCTTCTCTCAAAAATTGCGAATCATTCTTAAACTCAATATTCCGTTCCACTGTGGATGTTACAGCTGCCACTTTATAATCGTTTTCCGGAACACTACGTAAATTGTTCTCACTGACAGTGAATGTATTTTCTACTGCCGTGTATACAGCTGATCTACTACTTGTGGGCGCACTCCTTTCTCTTAACACTGGCACACTCTCCCGCCGTTGATTATTCCATACGGAATTTTCATAACGACGACACCTCGGTTTTCTACTGTTATTGGGTCGCCAAAATTTCTCCACGCCCGGTCGGCCCCTCACCGGCGCGGCTAATGGTTTCCCTGTCTCGTCCCAGCAGATACGCTCCCCGGATGCTGCTGAGGCGGGTGATCACACCCTCTGGCGTTATTACTATTCTGCGAAGCCCGTATCACGCTAGTATGATACTGGTTTCCGTCATTCCTGTTATTATTTGCATTGTACGGATTGTCATTACGGCCGGAATCACTATTGTTATTGCTGCCAAGATTGCGGTATGCATTAGTCCCATAGTTATCATTGTTGTGGTTGCTGTGGTATGCATTGTTGTTACCACGGCCTCTACTACTGTCGCGATTATTGCGCCAATTGTCCTCGTCCTCAACGCTTTCCAGGAAATCATTGATTGTCCTGTAATTGCTTCCTACGTAGCGTTTTGTATCATCTGGAAGCTTCTTGTAGAGTTCCCAGACTATTTCGGATTCTGTGCGGCGTTCACGCAAATATTCCAACTTGCGGATCCAGCCCTCACAAAACTCCTTCATCGAGCCACGAAAATTCGCATCGAAAGGCCTCGATAGGACAAATTCGCGCCAGACACTTTGTTGTTTTTGGTCTCACCAGTATTCAGCCAGAATCAATTTTTTAAACTCGTCAAAAGTCAGGTTCGTAATGCTGAGGTTTAAGCCCCGACGCTTGGCATTACCAGCCAACACGTCAATAAACGCATTAATTTTTCTCTCATTAGTCAATGATCTGGGTAAAACTCTTTCACAATTTTTAATGAAATCCGTCGCGTGTATACCGCCTTTTTACAAGGGGTCGAACCGCTCCTCTTTCGTCAAAAATTCCGAACTGTGTGCACAGATTGGCACATAGCTCTGTTTTTCGTCAAGATTCTTTTCTAATTCCGAAAATCTCGTATTTACTTGGCAAGTGGTTGTCGCAAGCGTTTCCACTTCCCTCTTTTTCTCTTTGCAGGTATTAGCCTGCTTCCACACTTTGGTATCTACTTCGGCTACTAAAGCCTTTAAAGTTTCCACCTTCTTTTGATTCTCCTTTTTCACTAATTGAACTTGTTCCGTGACCTTATTCTTGATGATCGGAGCAACTGCTTCTCCTACACTTTTCTCGATTCTGCTAATTTCGGAATAAAAACGAGTATTTATGCTCGTAATTTCCGCCTGAGCGCCTATCATTTCCTGTTTAAGATTACCGATTTCGGTTAAAATCACAACAATATCTTCTTTGATTTTATCAACTTTTGTGTTAACAACTCCAACAAAGTTGTTAACACCATTAATAGCTTTGTTCTGATTGTCTAGTTTCCGTTCAATTCTTTCGGAGTGAGCTTCTTGGTTGGCAGACTGAACTTCTTGATTGGCAGCCTGAGCTTGAATTTGTGCCGATTGACTCTTGATTTCGTTAATCAAAACATTCAATAAATCAGTTAAATTCCCGGAAACTACCGGTTTTACTTCAGTAGCGGCTTCCTCTTTAATTGTCCCCCTGTATTCTAGATCAAGGGGTTGATTATCACTTCCGATTCCGAAACATTTTCTAAAGTTTGGAATTCCATTTCTGCTCCTTGTTGCGTTTCGGCGGTCGCGTCTTTCACGCTAGCCGCCTGCCCCTGAACAATGGGTTCCGCGGTCCGCGTTTCCCACTGTTCCACCGATTGTTCCGTATCCAAGTCTACCAAATTTTGGTAATTGTTGCCATCACTCATTTTAATATTTTTCAATTTAAATGCCAAATGTCAGATATAATCAGGATTACTCCTACTACTTATTCTCGCTGACGTAACGGCCTGTTCGTAACCAGTACACTGTTACGAGATTTGCGCGATACAAAATTCGTGTCCAGAACAACCTCAAATCTGAAGGTCGCCACGTGTTTCCCCCACCCTCACTTATCGACCTTAATGACAGTGAAAAATTAAACCGCGTGCACCTAATGGAAATTTGGAAAAAAGCAATCGTCACCGAAGTTAATATGTCAGTAAAGAGGAAGGAAAGGGTTACTTCAAAATGAAAGGAAAAATGTAAATGAAACTGGTGGAAATTAATTTTTAAAAGTGGTAAAGTTATTAAAGAAAGTAAATGTGAGGCCGTTACGTTAACAATTAACTAGCAGTTATTAGATATTAGAAATTTGGGGAAAATTATGGTCGCCAGTCCTATGGACAATTACTATAGAAACTGGAAAAGAAAGGTTATTGCACATATAACTAGCACTAGAAGTGTGGCAACTTAAGGTTGACATGTGTAGTGTGAAAACTGAAAGCTTGTCAGAAGTAATAAATTTCGCTATACTCTGACTTAATTTAGCAAAAGAATTTATAACACCGAAAAATTGAAAGTTAATTTAGTGACTGAAATTAATAGTGAGATTTGTTTCTGAAGCACTACGAAATTCAATAAAATAAGGTTAGTCTTGGGCTACCACAACAATCATTTCTAAAGCTACTTCAATCTACACAATTTAGAAATAAGAGATTTAACTCTGAACTTGAATTAAATGATTCTGAACAATTAACAATAGTAACTTTTAGTACGTACCAAGCCGAGCTGCAGTCACAGGTAAGCTAAAATATGGTAACAAAACTCGCACTCTTAATTTGTGCATGCGTAATCTAAATACCGTAGCCAGCTATGAATACATTAACTGAACTTTGAAATTAATGCAGTGAAATGGAATGATATTACTTCAAAGCTGGCGTCTGAATTTTAACGACACTCGGGTTCATTTCGGAAAAGGAAGGGACCCATTTTGGTAGTACAGTTGGGACAATGAGCAACAAACGTTCATGCTAAGTTGCTGTAATTTTGTGATGCAACAATTTGAAAGGCTGAGGTCTGCCATACATTTCTAAAACTTTACGTGCTTCCAGTCTTCCTTGTTGGTTGATTGACGGTTTGAAGCCGTCGATCGAGGAGGTGGCGACAGTCACTCATTGTCGGCCGTCGCTGTTGCAGAAGCTGGATGTTGGCGCGCCTTCTTCTCGACACGGTCACCAGGCGAAACGGGCTCTTGATGTGCGCCAGCTAATGCTTCCCGTCCGCGACACCGTGTCAGAAACTAACATAGCAATCCGAGCGCAATTACATGCTGCCGAACCCCGAAAGCGCGGCAACTTGCGGTAGCGTCACACAACACACCTGCTCAACCGCACTACTGCAGCCAGACTCTCTCTGCCCGCGCTCCACGCGACAGAGTTAACACTACAGAAGATCCTACACTTTGGTTCTCCATAAGACCTATCGATGTATTCGTTCGATAGCATAGTTTTTCCTAGGCCAGACCCAGCGTATAAATACAAATAATATTCACAAAACATACCAATTATACATCGACATAAATGCATATATATACAAGTAGTAAAACAATTACAATATACAAAGAGAGATATGTTATATCTTCAGGTAACAAAATAAGGAAAAAAATTTGCAGCGCAATAGATGGAAATAGGAGGGTATGCATTTCCGGCGTTACAGGTTGAGACATTTCAAAAAGAATAGGAATCATCTGACAAGGGCCGTCCGGTTCTCTCCTTCTTCCCGAACATCCGAGAAGGGTTGAGGCTCAGACACGTTGACCAAAGTCACGGTATGGTACACTTTATGACAGGCCATAGCCCTTACCCTACATACCTTCACCGCTTTGTGGGCAACATGGATCCCTCGCACACATAGCTCTAAAATGTAGCACACTCACGCACGTAAGGGAGACGTCAGATATCGAAGAAATAGGGCAAGCTTAAGAGACCCAGATAACTGGAACATACTTAACCGCATCACTGATGAACGCGCTACAAAAGGCTTTCAATCAGCAACGACCATATAAAGGACCCGAAACACACCCCACACGACATGATGCATGGGACAACAGAAATTCAAACACTGATATGGAAACAGATGGACATATAGACACAGATGATGGCCTGAACTCGCCAATATCACCGGATTCATTACGGCATGGTAACACATCACTTGACTACAACAATAGTATAGGTAATTCAAATGTGGAATTTAGCAATAAGTTAGTAGTAGAAATAAAATAACGAATTTTCCTTTTTGTACAAATAAAATAAGTATTTATTTCGTAGGGTCACTATTTTCAAACATGTAAATGTGTAATTTGTGAAATGTATGAGACGAAAATTGTAAAACATGTGAATTTTATAAACGTTGGTCATAAACGTACATATGCAGTATAATAAGACGTAAATATACAAAAACAACCGCACAACATAGATAGCGAGCGCCCTTCTGTAAGACATGGCTCGAGATCACCTGGCGAGGATCTTCTCCCGCTTACGCCGATGTTAAGTGGAGGAAACAATTTTCGTAACAAACAGTACTGTCACACCTTATACACAAATCCCATCGAGTTGATATCATAACATATATATATATATATATATATATATATATATATATATATATATATATATATATATATATATATATATATAGTAGTCCCTATAGTAGAGCAAAATATGCTACTTCAAGTGAGAGAAGGTAGAAGTGTTTATCGAAGCCATCTAGCTTGAAATAGTTAGGTATAATGACCTCTTTTGCTATCTAAATCCTTCATTTCGGCAGTTTTTTTTTTTTTTAGAAATTAGTCTTCTGACTGATTTCATGAGGCCCGCCATGAAGTTCACTGCCATGCGAACCTCTTCATCTCAGAGTAGCACTTGCACCCTACGTCCTCAATAGATGTATTCCAATCTCTGTCTACCTCTACAGTTTTTGCCCTCTAAAGCTCCCTCTAGTGCCACGGCAGTCATTCCCTCAGGGCTAGAGAGATGTCCTATCATTCTGTCCCTTCTCCATATCAGTATTTTCCACATATTCCTTTCCTCTCCGATTCTGTGCAGAACATCCTCATTCTTTACTTTATCAGTCCACCTAATTTTCAACATTCATCTGTATCACCACATCTTAAATTATTCAATTTTCTATTCGGACTTTCCCACAGTCCGAGTTTCACTACCATACAATTCTCTGCTCCAGGCGCACATTCTCAGAAATTTCTTCCTCAAATTAAGACCGATATTTGATATGAGTAGACATTTCTTATCCAGGAATGCCCTATTTTTGCCAATGCTACTCTGATTTAGATATCCTCCTTACTCCGCCCTCATTGGTTATTTTACTGCGTAGGCAGTAGAATTCCGTAACTTCATGTATCTCGTGACCATCAATCGTGATGTTAAGTTTCTCACTGTTCCCATTTCTGCTACTTTTCATTACTTCCGTCTTTCTTCAATTTACTCTTAATAGATATTCTGTACTTATTAGATTGTTCATTCCATTCAGCAGATCGTGTAATTCTTCTTCACTTTCACCCAGGATTCAATGTCATCAGCGAATCGTATCACAGGTATCCTTTCTCACTGAATTTTAAATCAACTCCTAAACCTTTCTTTATTTCCATTATTGCTTCTTCGATGTACAGATTCAACAGTAGGGTCGATAGACTACGTTCTTCTTAAGAATATATTAATTTTTTCCCAATTGTACTTTATGTATCCAGCGTGTCTCTTTGTTTTCTTCTTCAATTAACAATTTAATCATATGAAAACAAGAAATGTGCTAATATTCTGAAAATTGTCTAGTTTGTAGTAGCAAATGACCCACTGTAGTTACCAAGGTAGTGGGTCGCTCTGTAATGTTAATAAATAAATAATAAAGGCAAATGGCAGAAATTCTTTTTAAAAAGTTCTACATGAAGTCAATCACGAAGACAAAATTTATCATCCGCAAATTTCTTCCTTTCATTTAGCAATACTTTATATCGTTCCATTCATTACTCCTGAATCCATTGTAATCGAAGGTCCACAAATTTTCCCGGATAGGATGACGATATTTCCAGTTTTGGAATGACATACAACTTAATGCTCCTTAACGAATGGTCGGGAATACCCTAATGGTAATCCTGGTGCGCGGCGGCTGCGAGAGCAGTGGGCCGAGCAGAACTAGAGCCACTTGTTCCGGAGGGAGCGCTATCGATTATCCGGTTCCGTGGCCGGCCCAGGTGCGGCCCGCAGATATTACCTCGGCAGGGACAATTCTCACGTGCTGGCGCGGCGCACCTGCTGTGCCAGGCATGGGGTGGGCGGCGGTGGGCGGCGCCAATTCCGGGAGTGCAGCCACCGGCCCACAGGGAGACCAGCAGGCGGTTTTTACAGAAATTAAATCCGCTACCAGCTCCCCGCATCGCAGCACGGGGCAGCGTGGCACCGAAAGCAACAGCAGGTACCACAGGAAATGGTGAACATAGGAAACGGTGAACACACGCCTGCCGAAGGGTGACTGTAAAGCATGGCAAACACCATGCAGCGCTCTAAACCCAACATAACACCATAGATTTTAATCATAATTTAAAACAAAAGATGAATTTTTCAACAGTGACTTTATCACTCATTTGAGTAGATAGGTTGAAGAAAGGTAATCTACCAATACAGCAGCTGTATATTTGTAGATACCTTTCGACAGTTTTGACTGGAATAAACTCTTTGAAATTAAGAAGTTACCCGGGAACAAAAACTTCCAGCGGAATGTTACACTCCTGGAAATTGAAAAAAGAACACATTGACACCGGTGTGTCAAACCCACCATACTTGCTCCGGACACTGCGAGAGGGCTGTACAAGCAATGATCACACGCACGGCACAGCGGACACATCAGGAACCGCGGTGTTGGCCGTCGAATGGCGCTAGCTGCGCAACATTTGTGCACCGCCGCCGTCAGTGTCAGCCAGTTTGCCGTGGCATACGGAGCTCCATCGCAGTCTTTAACACTGGTAGCATGCCGCGACAGCGTGGACGTGAACCGTATGTGCAGTTGACGGACTTTGAGCGAGGGCGTATAGTGGGCATGCGGGAGGCCGGGTGGACGTACCGCCGAATTGCTCAACACGTGGGGCGTGAGGTCTCCACAGTACATCGATGTTGTCGCCAGTGGTCGGCGGAAGGTGCAAGTGCCCGTCGACCTGGGACCGGACCGCAGCGACTCACGGATGCACGCCAAGACCGTAGGATCCTACGCAGTGCCGTAGGGGACCGCACCGCCACTTCCCAGCTAATTACGGACACTGTTGCTCCTGGGGTATCGGCGAGGACCATTCGCAACCGTCTCCATGAAGCTGGGCTATGGTCCCGCACACCGTTAGGCCGTCTTCCGCTCACGCCCCAACATCGTGCAGCCCGCCTCCAGTGGTGTCGCGACAGGCGTGAATGGAGGGACGAATGGAGACGTGTCGTCTTCAGCGATGAGAGTCGCTTCTGCCTTGGTGCCAATGATGGTCGTATGCGTGTTTGGCGCCGTGCAGGTGAGCGCCACAATCAGGACTGCATACGACCGAGGCACACAGGGCCAACACCCGGCATCATGGTGTGGGGAGCGATCTCCTACACTGGCCGTACACCACTGGTGATCGTCGAGGGGACACTGAATAGTGCACGTTACATCCAAACCGTCATCGAACCCATCGTTCTACCATTCCTAGACCGGCAAGGGAACTTGCTGTTCCAACAGGACAATGCACGTCCGCATGTATCCCGTGCCACCCAACGTGCTCTAGAAGGTGTAAGTCAACTACCCTGGCCAGCAAGATCTCCGGATCTGTCCCGCGTTGAGCATGTTTGGGACTGGATGAAGCGTCGTCTCACGCGGTCTGCACGTCCAGCACGAACGCTGGTTCAACTGAGGCGCCAGGTGGAAATGGCATGGCAAGCCGTTCCACAGGACTACATCCAGCATCTCCACGATCGTCTCCATGGGAGAATAGCAGCCTGCATTGCTGCGAAAGGTGGATATACACTGTACTAGTGCCGACATTGTGCATGCTCTGTTGCCTGTATCTATGTGCCTGTGGTTCTATCAGTGTGATCATGTGATGTATCTGACCCCAGGAATGTGTCAATAAAGTTTCCCCTTCCTGGGACAATGAATTCAGGGTGTTCTTATTTCAATTTCCAGGAGTGTATTTACAGCTTGTGAAAATGGAAGACAACAGTGAAAAAAAATTGAAGAACGTGAAAGGGAAGCGGGACATGAGAAGTGACTTCGCTGGGGTTGTAACATAGCCCTGATGCTATTCGGTGGGTACATTGATGAAACAGTTTAGAAAAGTAATGTAACTAACCTCAGTTTGGGGAAGATAATTTAAGTTCAGGAAAAAGATATTTAAGATGTGGGGTTTGTCAACTACGGTGTATCTCTGTCAGAGACGAGAAAGGACTTAGAGGATCGGTAGAACGAAGTGAGAGGTTCTTGGAAAGCGGTTACAAAACGAAAGTAAAACAAATAGTACAACGTAGTCTGATAAATGTAGGCGATACAGTGTAATTAGATTAATGAACGAGACACTAAATGTAGAAGACGAGTTTTGTTAATAGGGCAGTGAAATAACTGATGATGGCAGAAGTAGACAGGATAAAAATACACTTGCAATATCAAGAATAGCTTTCTGGGAAAGAGAAATTTGTTAACTTTTAATATAAAATTGAGTGTTAAGAAATCTTTTACGAAGATATTTATTTGCTCTCTCTGTAGCTCTGTGCGGATATGAAACGTGGACACTAACACTTCAAGAAGAGAATAGATTTGAAATGTAGAGCTAGAATTATGAATAATAGATGAATAGGTCGAAGGTGAAGGTAATTAAGAGAGCAGGCCATAAAAGAAAGATGTAGTGTGCAGAATCGCAGAAGAAAGAACTATATGGGAAACACAAAGAGACGAGAGAGGATTGTAGGACATCTATTAACACCTTCCAGGGTATTATGTTGGTGCATAAGTTCGTAGCGTTTTCGTTTAAAGTGTTGGTATTCCGGTTTCTGTGGTTTTATTTACCGATCGCCATTTTTATTTGTAGTTCGCTGTTGCTATTTGAGTTTACATGTTTTCATTCTGTCGTTTGAAGATAGTGAGTGGAGCCGTGGGCGCTAGAAAACAGAGTGCCAAGCAGAGATGTAGGAACGTTTCCGGCATATTCTTTCGTTTGACTTCAATAGGGAGTTGGTTTTCTCGTTTTAAGAAGGATCGTGATGACTTTAGTGGCGCTCCTCGTTCAGGAAGACCTCTGGGTGTGGGGCGGCGGGTGGAATAATTTGTTAAGAATGTTTTGTATTATGTATTTAATGCTTTAGTTTGCCATTCTCAACACTGGCTCTCTAACTACAATATTGGCAACCAGAAAGTGATTAGCAAAACGTGAAGCCTGTAATTAGAATTCCTAGTGCCCACTTCATCTGAGAAATACATTTATAGCTACAGCTTATAGCTCTGAGGAATTAGGAGATTGTCTGGGATTCATAATCAAAAACCATTTTCTCTAAAATGTTCACTATATTCTGAAAGTCACAGATCAAAAAAAGAATCCACACAATTCAACTTCCTGAGCAGTTCAGAGTCTAATGCGCTGATGCAACTATAACTGTTCAAATTAAATCTTTAAGTGAATGCTCGCCATAATTTGATGATAATGTTCATCAAACGCCACGCGGCAGCACGTGAAAATACGACATACGCAAACTGAAGATAGATCATTAAAGTCATCCCAGAATTAACACTTCCCTCGGAAACGATTTCATGGGTATGCGTATCCCGAGTAACTTATTATGGAATCCGAGGCTGTTTATAGCAGTGATACAGACGCGACGCGACTCCCGGCACAGGTGGTGCGCTAATCAGCGTCTGGAGAGAACTGGGGCCTTTCTTCTCTCGTGCAGCGTTCTTATATATAAAGCCACTGTGCGGACGGCTAAGGGAACGCCTGATCAAAACCGCTCTCCCGATTAGCTACTGGGCTAGTAATGCACCACTTTAAGTTATCGAATTAATCATTGCTTCCTTTGCTGATGGCCGATGAAGCTCTCAATTTAAATGTGCAATCAGGACACTGGTAAGTAATCATAATAAAAGTCTGATGTGGCTAAGTCAAATATTTTGGGCGATAGAATTAATATAATTACACTACACGCAGTAGACGAGCTCTGAACTTGCTCTTTGGAAATACGCTATCGCTATAGTTTTATAGTTTTTCAGTTGAAACTTCTCACATCTTTATGATTATAGCGGATCTCCCTTGTACTTAAATTTAGACATCCTAACTTTATTTATTCGCCTACTTAATCTATCTTGCTTCCTTAACTTCTAAGACAAAAACCAGAAAATCATGAATTTAAACAAAAATTATAATTTTTGAGATCCAGAATACTGTTTCTACTAAATTATTATGCAAAAGGAATCTAAATATAAATTTTTAAGTTTCTAGCTCTTTTCTGTTGCGCCAATGATTTTTCAGAAGAACGTCCAAATTTCGAAAATGGTTAAAGTTATTCAACACATATTGGTTTAGTATTACATCTGATATACTAGAAACGTTTCAGGTTATTTACTTGTTTTTTAAAGTATTGCGCAACATTTATGACGTCAGAGCTAGTTACAGTGGACTGGCTGGCACACAATGGAAAGACTGATGTTAATTTTATAAGGCGTGAGTAGCCTGCTTCCCTACACGGGGTCTGATGAAGATAGTTCAAATGCATTATTCCACAACTATGCACGCACGCAAGGTACTTGAGCACAGGATGATACTTACCAAAACACAGCCGAGTAGAGAAGACGGGTTGCTGAGGTAACTACTTAGACCTGAAGATGATTCAGAGTGATCGAAATATGTTACCTAATTAAAAATGTGAAACTGAGACAGGACAATAAATGAGAATTATTTTAAATTATTTCCCATTCTTGCTGAAGTAACCACTTCTAAATTGCACATCCATGTCAATTTAACAGGTAACCACGATTCACGGAGGCCTTGCGTATGTGTTCAAATAGCCAAACGTTCCAATGACCGACAACTACGATGCTGTTTGGTCCACAAATTTCATAAGAAATCCTGTGCTCCTTTTCACCAATGGAGTGAATCACAATAATACTTTTATCCGACACAACATTTTCAATTTACAATCAAAATTTGTAGCAAATTCTTTAGACCATTTATGAGCAAGCCGATGGCACTGTTGACGCTAGATAGCAAGGAAAGGAAGAGACAATGTGCGCTCAACTTTGAAAGCTCCAGAAACCACAGATGAGTGAGCTGTACAATTTACTACGTCCTAACACGAAAGTTAGCAGTACTCCTTACAATATCTTCTCGAAAAATTCAAGCTGCAACTTGATGATGGTGTCAGTCTGAAACGTCCCCTTTGAACATTTATACACGACTGTGCTTAAACTGACACATAATATTTTTACGGCAACGCAATCTGACTTTCAATAGTCCCTACAAAACAATGGCCCTGACTAACTTTAACCTATACCTTTCACAAATCACTTACCTCACAAAAATCTTCGTTACTGGAACTACTGCAATACAGCGAGCGCCACTACTGCCAGCTAAATAAAAGATTCAAACTACGGAAGGCACTAACTACTGATAGGGATAGTTAGCAAATGAAAGATATTAATAGAGAACAAACACTGTATTTACCTTAATATCATCAAAAGTCATAATATATATAGCAGTTCAATTTCAAAACTTCCGCCATCTCTCTCCCCACATCCACCACTGCTGGCGGCTCACCTCCAACTGTGCAACGCTACGCGCTGTCCCATCCAGCTGCCGCTGCCCAACACTACAATGGCAGACAACAATGCAAACTAGCCACATACAGCACACAGCACAGCCAGTGATTTTCATACAGAACGCTACGTAACGTTGCCAATAAGAAAACATAAACAGCCTACTTACATAAAGAAAACATAAACAGCCTACTTACATAGCCCCCACGCTCCACAGAAAAAATTTTACAAATTTTTTTGGGCAGTGGCCAATACAGATTTGAAAAATTTTTTATAATTACAATAACAAAGAAATCAAATGCACACACTTATCGATACAATGTTGGTCAAAAGCTAAAATTTTCTCACAGTCCATAAAGAAAGTCCATATTGTTCATCACAGTAAAACTGCCGTTTCTTTTATCAAAGTCTGAGCAGTAAAAGACAATGCACACGGAAGTAATGGATGTTCATGCAGTCTTGAAGAAGTAGTGTTGTCCTTCCAACAGAAAGACAGTGCTGACTCTTGACATGCTGACAGGTAATGGGCCACAACAGAGCAAACCCACAGCAGAGTCATTCGACGTTTTGAAGAATATTGGTAAGTAGGTCATCACAGAAGAGACCCACTGAAGTCCTGGTTGAGATTGTGGTATTGGTGGGCCATCAGAGATGCAGACCCACTGTAGTCCTTGTAGAGATGATGGTATTGGTGGGTCATCAAAGATGCAAACCCACTGTAGTCCTTGTAGAGATGATGGTCACCAGCCATCTGCTGCGACTGTGCAAGTGCACAATCACCATCGAAGAGTCTTGCAGGGAAGATAGCAAGTCCATAAACCACCACTTGTGCACGCACAAAGTTTTTCGAATTATCCTTAGAAGTCTTGCAGACAATATAGCAAGTCCATAAACCACCACTTGTACACTCACGAAGTTTTTGGAATTATCCTTAGAACCAGCGATGCTGTTATCCAGTCCCTTGCTGAATTATCAACACACATGTAAACACTAAGAGTCCCTCCTTCTCACATATTGTCCACATACTATGACCAACAGAAACGTGTTCAGTGAAATGGATGCTTACAAGTTACTTAATTTGATTAACTGGCGTCAATTACAATATTATAACATGAGAATACAATTACAAAGGTACAAAATACATCATTAAAAACATAACAATACAGATAACATTTTGTGGTACAGGCTTTACAACAGAATAGAAATAAACATATACATCAGTGTTACAGGAATTATGACATGAGTACAAAAATAAAAGATCAGAATCAACATCAACTACACACATGAGCATTAAAACAAAACAGAATAAATAATGTGTAACATCTTTACAAAGTAAATAACATATTATTAATGCCAATTATATTCGAGGATAACAGTATTCCTCATCATAGTGAATGTAGCTTAATATTAAAAGAAGAAAAAATTCTATGAAACTACACAGAGACAGGAAGAAAACAAATTCACAAGGGTACACAAACACATAGTGGGATAGCACAAAAGGAAAGGACAGGGTTCGTTTTACTGCAGTATTTTGCATGGAGATCTCCCTTCGTTCATCATTATTCCCAAAAGTCCTATCTAAGCCTGCTTTCTGTATTCTGTTCACATCCTCTGTCAAAAATACTTTTTCTCCACTGTACAGTATCCTTTTTTTTGCCCAAACCATTTTCATATAGCTTCTCAATACATTTTTTCCAAGTCATCATAGTTAGTTTCTTATATAGTCTACCCCATCTTAAGCTAACTTAAATCTACTGAGCTCAGATATATATACCATGGGACGAGGCAATGCAGCAGCATATAACAAATTAACACAAACAGCAATGCAAAAAAAAAAATTGAAAATTGCAAAGCAAGCTACAGTAAATCTAAATTACCAAGCAATGCAACATTACAACTAATATGAGCCAATGTGCAGCAAAAAGAAAAATAATTCAGTAGTAAAACTACCTTAACAGAGTAACACAATTTAGAATTCAGTAGCACTATGCCTGGCAAACAGCAGCAGCAACTTATATCTAAACATGACAAAGCTCAAGCAGAAAAAATATTACACTAAAATGGCCATGTCTAATACCTATGTCACATCTTAACACTAGAGTGATGCATCACGAGAACATACACTAGCAGATAAGTTACCAAATCGTAAAGAAATTATTTATGCAATTCCTGTGAAGGGAAATGTCTATTTATGTGCCCTCGTTTTCATGGAAGTAGATCATAAATTTCTTATTGACTGGATCTGTAGGCATAAAATAACTATATTAGTACATATATTAAATTTTACTTTACCCAATGCTGCAGTGCAGCTAGAAACTAGATATTAAAGAAAATGAGCAAATACACTCCTGGAAATGGAAAAAGGTACACATTGACACCGGTGTGTCAGACTCCGGACACTGCGAGAGGGCTGTACAAGCAATGATCACACGCACGGCACAGCGGACACACCAGTGTCAGCCAGTTTGCCGTGGCATATGGAGCTCCATCGGTCTTTAACACTGGTAGCATGCCGCGACAGTGTGGACGTGAACCGTATGTGCAGTTGACGGACATTGAGCGAGGGCGTATAGTGGGCATGCGGGAGGCCGGGTGGACGTACCGCCGAATTGCTCAACACGTGGGGCGTGAGGTCTCCACAGTACATCGATGTTGTCGCCAGTGGTCGGCGGAAGGTGCACGTGCCCGTCGACCTGGGACCGGACCGCAGCGACGCCACGGATGCATGCCCAGAACGTAGGATCCTACGCAGTGCCGTAGGGGATCGCACCGCCACTTCCCAGCAAATTAGGGACACTGTTGGTCCTGGGGTATCGGCGAGGACCATTCCATGAAGCTGGGCTACGGTCCCGCACACCGTTAGGCCGTCTTCCGCTCACGCCCCAACATCGTGCAGCCCGCCTCCAGTGGTGTCGCGACAGGCGTGAATGGAGGGACGAATGGAGATGTGTCGTCTTCAGTGATGAGAGTCGCTTCTGCCTTGGTGCCAATGATGGTCGTATGCGTGTTTGGCGCCGTGCAGGTGAGCGCCACAATCAGGACTGCATACGACCGAGGCACACAGGGCCAACACCCGGCATCATGGTGTGGGGAGCAATCTCCTACACTGGCCGTACACCACTGGTGATCGTCGAGGGGACACTGAATAGTGCACGGTACATCCAAACCGTCATCGAACCCATCGTTCTACCATTCCTAGACCGGCAAGGGAACTTGCTGTTCCAACAGGACAATGCACGTCCGCATGTATCCCGTGCCACCCAACGTGCTCTAGAAGGTGTAAGTCAACTACCCTGGCCAGCAAGATCTCCGGATCTGTCCCCCATTGAGCATGTTTGGGACTGGATGAAGCGTCGTCTCACGCGGTCTGCACGTCCAGCACGAACGCTGGTCCAACTGAGGCGCCAGGTGGAAATGGCATGGCAAGCCGTTCCACAGGACTACATCCAGCATCTCTACGATCGTCTCCATGGGAGAATAGCAGCCTGCATTGCTGCAAAAGGTGGATATACACTGTACTGGTGCCGACATTGTGCATGCTCTGTTGCCTGTGTCTATGTGCCTGTGGTTCTGTCAGTGTGATCATGTGATGTATCTGACCCCAGGAATGTGTCAATAAAGTTTCCTCTTCCTGAGACAATGAATTCACGGTGTTCTTATTTCAATTTCCAGGAGTGTATGTACAAAGGACGGCATGAAACATCATTCATTAGCCATATGGCATTTCATAACGCAGTAAAAATTCCCTCAATTCTAGAGAAAGACGCTTGTCATAATCAGGTGTTTAGATGTAAGCGTGTCGTGTTTGCGGTGCTTTCTACTAAGGTATGTCAAAAGCGAGTATAATGGCCTCCCTTTTTTTTTCTTTTCTACCTGAGCGTCTGAAAAGGCTTGTTCTCCAGGTGTCTGATGCAGCTGTGTGCCCACGACGCACGTGCAGGTGGTCACTTAATTTTCTTACGGAAATATTAAGACATCAGCATCCGCTCAGTGACAGTCTCATATAAAAATATTTCACAGGTCAAGAATTTGCGTTGCAAATGTGTAGAAACAAAATCTTATGAATATAACAGTGTCCAAAAAATTTTCGCCGGCATTGTGATACATTCACGCATTTACACACATTTCATAACTCTTAAAGTACGAATCTTGGTTTCCAACATCCTTTTTCACATGTCAAGATGCCCTAACTTCTATTCATTATTCATATACATATAAACACGTAATCACATTCCTCATATATGGTAGCATCATCTTATTGACATAAACATACCTCATCAGCATAATACACATCGTCGTCGTAAAAATAACATCATAACACCTCAGTCAAATCTCAAAAAAGTCGTAGCTTTCTGCAATAATTTCAAACCATAAAAAATATTCTCTGCTCATTTCAATAGTGTCATCTGCCTCAAACGTACTTTAAAAATCATGATCTCATACCAAATACATCATTCAAAGCTCTCATAGTATCACAATGGTTCCGAAAATATATGAACAGTTTACAAAGTACAGACAAAATACAATTTCGTAAGTGTGAAGTTATCCCACGGTGTAATTACGTAAACATCTGTCACTGATGTAGTAAAAAGAAATGTTTGTCTCTCTCAGTTAAATAATCAGATAGCTGTGTAATTATGTGTTAGAGCAATATGGTACCGATGTGTTAAATTGTATAAGCAAATACCATATTAGCTAGGGCTCCTTGTGCTTGCCAAACACATGGTACACAAAGTAAGCATGTACCCCCCTGAGGATGAATGTAATTATACCCTCAGGTGTTACAGATTACAGCAATGGAATGAAATGTATCACGAAAAACTTTCTTTGTAATTCAAAAATCTTTAAAAATAAATGTTCTAAGTACAAAATTAATCACTGAAATGCGTGTCCTGTAGCGCTAAAGGTGCATCTTGTTGTAAGATAATCTCTGTGGAAGTATCGTAGTTATTTTCCTCCGAAAGCTAAGTTCTGCAGAAGCCAATGTACTTACCTCATGATAAACAAAAGTGAAATGCTTGGCGTAGAGATATCTTAGTTATTACGCTTATTGTTATGATGATGAAAGTACTGTGCTGTAACGTATTGTTGTGCTATGGAAAAGGCTGTCTCCTTGTAGCTATACCACAAAAGTTACTACTAAAACATGTTTTGCTTTCCAGAAGAATTCAGAAAAACTGTGCAGATATAAAACAGATACACCGCAAAAGCAACAATGTAAATTGTCACTCATTAGTAGCGTCGTGATATAATCGTGTAGCTGTCACATCAACTAACCACTGTGTCATCTGGTATCTCACAGAAAGTACTTTAAATCCAGAATGTATTTTCCAGTAAACCAAAATGTTGCATTAAAATCTCATTAGCAGTACTGGTAAATGTTCTAATCGTGCAACTAACAAGCAAGAATGTACACACACAATAACACTGTGTCGTCTGTTCGCAATAACAATGCATTCGTAATTTCTGTTTCAATAAGTTCTCTTGGTTCTTGACTGGATATTTAACTTCAAACATTGTTGCATGGTAACAGTTTCTAAAGCATACTAGTAACGTGAAGTGAAACGTTATATGGCAAAGACAAAGTTAAAAGGCAGATTATCTTTCAGTACACGGTTTTACATGTGAGATGTGGTGTAACCCTTTGCTCTTTTGAATGCAATTATCATGCGGTATTCGTCCGTAAAGAATACTGGAATTTTGCTCAAGGTTAGCGTCAATGTTATTTTTCCCTGAGCCAGCGGGCGCAAGTGGCTGCCTGCGGTACGAGTTATTGTCTGTCTCTTTGTTGGCGCGCGTCGTTATTAGGATTAGGAGACGTAACTTCTACAAATTCACGTTGCCCAGAGGGCCCAGCCCTTTTTAAACCCCGCCAGTTCTGATGCAATTCAGGTCTGTCGTTACGATCATATCGTCAGTCGTCATGTCGGTAGATTCCATAGTTTCTTTCTTGTCGGTCACGTGGTGGAGAATTTCTCCCTGAGTCGTAACTGCGTGCTGGACCGTTGCATCTAAAGTTATTCTGTCTCCCTTGATAATAATTGTTCTGGTTGCCATATTGCCTGTTTCTATGATTGTCTCTGTCATATTCATTACTATGGAAATGCGATCTTTCTCTGTAACTATTATTACTCTGCCAGTGGTTGTCATATGGGTGGTGTCTGTTTTGGTCACGATTTGCGTTGTAAGAATAGACTTGTCGTGTCCAGTTATTGTTTCTGTCGTCACGGCATTGTGACGGATGTGACCTATAGTGATTGTTTTCCTGTTTTCGCATCCTGCGACTGTCTGTGTCAATTTCTAATTCTTCTAAGAGTCCCTGAAAAGCTTCAATGTCGTGTTTGCAACGCCCTGCCAAAATAATATTTCTTAAATGTTCAGGCAGTTTGATTAAGCAAATGCGGATGAGTTCTGAGGGGCTGTATGGGTTTGACAGGTACTGATTCTTCTGCAACATGTCTTCAAAATATTTCACAAGACTGGAAAATTCAGATTGTTCGAAATATTTCATCATTATGATGCTATGTTTCACTCGGTCCTGTGTGGCTTGAGACCAATATGCTGAGAGGAAGGCATGGTAAAATTCTCCTTCACTGTGGCAATCGTGAATAACCGATCGCATTCTTACAGCTGGTTCACTCTCTAAGTAGCCACACATAAACTCTAACCTGTGCTCCAATGACCAGTTAGGAGGGAAACAATGAGAGAATTGATGGAGCCACGCTTGTGGATGAATGTCGTTGGCAGAATTCTTAAACGTTTTGAATTTACGTGTAGTAATGAACAGCTTATAGTCAAAATCATCGTGTCGGCGAGTAGCATGTCGGTCATTGTTACGTCGTGTCGGCGGCTCGATCTCAAAATTCGGTGTACATTGCCAATTTCTTTCATAACTTCCGAAATGCCCTGTGTTATTATTTTGTGGCTGTTCAATATTTCTATGTCCCTCTTCCCGTATTGGAGCGCGAGTGTCCTCTGAAATACGTAACTCTTGTATTATCTGTGTCAACTGATCTTGTACTTCCCGGATTTCTCTTTTGTACTGTGTATTGATTTGATTTTGATTTTGTTTGAATTTTCTTATTTGTTCATACTCTTCTGTGTCAGTAAATGCTACAGGTCTTGTGTTACTCAGATCATCATCTACCTTTGTAGATAAGTTAGTGACCTGATCCGAAAGTTCGGCGACTTTCTCCGATAGTCAACTCATTTCCTCAGTGTGTTATTCTGAACCAAGTTTCAGAGTGTCCATTTGTGTTGAAATCGAATCTACTGTGTCCTTCAAGTTTTCCTGAGTTTTTGCAAGTTGCGTAACCGAATCGGTAGATGCAACTGAGTCAGTTTTAGCCCACAAGGTCTCATGATTTTCATGAACAATGGTTTGCAGTTCTTTTATGGCTGCTTCGTGATTCTGTAATGCATTTTCATGCCGCGAAAAAATAGGTTGAAAATGCTCACAAATTTGTGTTTTTACGTCATTACAGACTCTCTGACATTTCGATTCAATGTTATATAACTCAGCAGTTAAATCTTCACGTGTTTGTTCAAGTGTGGTGTCTAACTTCCGAAGATTTTGTTCCATTGTGTCTAACTGTTGCTGTGTTTGTCTCTGGTGTTGTTCCATTGTGTCTAACTTTTGAAGATTTTGTTCCATTGTGTCTAACTTTTGAAGATTTTGTCCCATTTGTTTCTGATTTTGTTCAAGCGTTGTGTCTAACTTTTGTAGCCTTTGTCCCATTTGTTGCATTAACTGTAATAACAGTGCACTGGTGTCTGAAACATGTTCCTCAGTGCTATTCGGCGATGCATTTGAACCGGCAATATTTGCAGTTTGAAAAGTAGAAAATGTGTCTTGACTTATTTGAGAAAAGGGTGAGGACGCAAAACCTGAATCTGCAGTATTTGCAAGATTGTGTCCTGTCATTTCGGAATCCTGAGGCGAGCTGATGCCGACCGATCGATCGATAATGCTTCCCTGTTCACTAATTGTTTCACTGCCTACACCATTATTTGACGCCCGCTCCATTTCCCTATGCACAGTTACCAAATTACTACTTTGAATATTTGTTAATTCATTACATGGTGGTGTTAACACACTGCTTTCGTCTTCACTGTCATTTCTCAGTTTACTTTGGAGCCTAGTATTACGTTTTTCACACGCCATTATTGTCACAATATTTCACATGACAACACAGAAAAGTACAATTTTAAGAGCAAAAATAAGAGAACATATTAACATAGAACTGAAAATAATATCTAGTTAATTGTAGCTGCGAAATACTTGGTGCAAATCTACATGCATGTCACAACTGTTTTACTGTACAACAATGAAAGACTGCAACTACAAAGGAGATTCTCTCTACAATTACGCAATAGCAATAAACAAAATCTACACTAATTACACAAACTACAAGAAAAAATCAGAAGATTCCAGTGAGGCATCCTAGGCTAAGGGACGACATATGAAACGTCCCCTTTGAACAATTTATACACGACTGTGCTTAAACTGACACACAATATTTTTAGCGCAACGCAATCTGACTTTTAATAATCCCTACAAAACAATGGCCCTGACTAACTTTAATTTATACCTTTCACAAATCACTTACCTCACAAAAATCTTCGTTACTGGAACTACTGCAATACAGCGTGCGCCACTACTGCCAGCTAAATAAAAGATTCAAACTACGGAAGGCACTAACTACTGATAGGGATAGTTAGCAAATGAAAGATATTAATAGAGAACAAACACTGTATTTACCTTAATATCATCAAAAGTCATAATATATATAGCAGTTCAATTTCAAAACTTCCGCCATCTCTCTCCCCACATCCACCACTGCTGGCGGCTCACCTCCAACTGTGCAACGCTACGCGCTGTTCACATCCAGCTGCCGCTGCCCAACACTACACTGGCAGACAACAATGCAAACTAGCCACATACTGCACACAGCACAGCCAGTGATTTTCATACAGAACGCTACGTAACGTTGCCAATAAGAAAACATAAACAGCCTACTTACATAAAGAAAACATAAACAGCCTACTTACAAGTCCATAACTACACATTCATTAAAAGTGAAAAATTTTCCAAACTTTGGGTGATTTGGTAGAGAACTTGAGGAGTTGCTTTTGTATACTTTTTCACCACTGCAGCAGTAGCTATCGTCTCCTGAACACTTGCTTTGGGGTAGACCTCTGTGGTACGCTTGGTGTGGTTGGTAATTGGAGACGTCACACAGTGTCTCGCCAAGTTAACATGCAGGTAGAACGTCGCGGACACATATGAGTACTCTTGTTGCTGGGACGCCGCTTGGAGTAGGCTGATAGTGCCACCTGCCTCTGTGTGCTGAACGTGGAAACTTAAGTGGGTGTTTTTGTATTTGGTGTGGTCAGTAATACTTTGTAATACGATTAGGACAGAATAATAGTTCGATATCAAATTCACAATTACAAAATCTTTTCTTGGTAACTGTTATCCAACCACCCACTGTCTGGTTTCGTGTGTTCAAACCGTAGCCGCGTGCTGTGGACTTAACCCAATCTGATCAGACGGCCTGTGATTACAGGCCATGCACGTGTTCAGGAAGTGGTCGTCTCATCCTCTTCCGAGAACCTATATATACAGGATGTTCGAAAATTCTCGTTAAGAACTTCTAGGACTTGTATAGGGATGGCAGTAGATAGTATTCTGAAATGGAAGCCATGTCCAGAAACGTACCGTTCTCGGTGCTACAACCATTTGAAAACGTGTTAGTAACGAAACCACTTCTACATGTTACTGATTAGGCGTGTTGCAGTACGTAATTTGTTTTACAAGTCCACTCAATAATAGCCACAGAAATTACTCGTGTACTCGTTGACCGGCTCTCTTCAAGGTATGCAGTACGGCCTCCTTCAATTCGGGCGTGCGGCTTCTCCTTGGAGCATCACAGACACGCCTGCTGAAGGTGAAGCCGACCGTTCTACGCGCTTGAGTCAGGAACCGCGCCAGCGCTACAGTCGCAGGTTCGAATCCTGCCTCGGGCAAGGATGTGTGTCATGTCCTTAGGTTAGTTAGGCTTAAGTAGTTCTACGTTCTAGGGGTCTGATGGCCTCGTGACCTTAGATGTTAAGTCCCATAGTGCAGAGAGACACTTTTTTCTTTTCTTTTCCTTTTTTTTGTTTTTTTGTTTTTTTGTTTTTTGTTTTTGACGGTGAATGTATACTTTCTCTGAGTCGATATTTAACTTTGGCGAAATGGGTATACGATGAAGTCGGACGTTGTAGAGAACGATCTTGATAGAGGTGAAGAGCAGCTTTTCCACGATATTGAGCTTCGCCATTCAGAAGAATCATGCCGATGTACTCTACAACCTATACTCAATCATGTTACTCACAGACACGTGAGTGAAGCCCAAGTCAAGTCATACTGGCAGGACAAACATCAATTGACATCAGACGTTCGGACCAAACAACCCTCACAATAAGTACACTGCTGCATACCTACCTAGCAAACATGTTTTCAAATGGCTGTAGCATGGAAGCGGTGAGTTTCCTAACATTCAAAATTTACATACTCACTCTCCTCTACAAGTCGTAGAAGTTTGCAACGGGATCTTCCGAACACCCTGTCTTTCATGCAGATATCCTTCGATTAACTCGTGTGATCTGATTCTTCTATTTCTTCCGGCGTATTTCTTGATCGAACTGTCCACGGGTTTACAGCCCGTCCAAAGTGTCCAACGGGCACAATATTTCGGCGATCCGACAGGTCCCCTTCGTCAGGTACGCTGACGAACTGAGCTCCTGAGACCAGGTGGCCGCCTTAAATCCCCTCCCCCTTGGAGGCGATCTCTCCGCGGTCCACGCTCGCAGCCAGGGCGGACGAGGCAATTACACCGACGGCACCACAGACGCCGACGCCAGCGCCCCAGCGGCCGCCAACTCTCAACCGCAGGCGCGGACCGCAGAGAGAACGCTCGCAAGGTAAGGGGATTTAAGGGGCTCCGGAGCGCCCTATACTTGCAATGTTAAAATAACGCTTATAAATTACATCTTTCCTCACAAAGTATTTGAGGTAGGAAGTTGAACTTTTTACAGATTATTTATTGGAATATGGGCTACAACTTAATACAGGGATTTTACAAAATTTTAGTTCAGTTATTAAAGATGATTTTTTTTCAATTGTAAAGAAAATTCACAACATTTTTTTTGCAATTTTTTATTTATATATTCAAAAATATACAGTTTTTTGGAAAAAGGCTGTGTTAAATTATGCAGAAGGTACTGTGTAACATTTACTGAAAGTTTGAAACAAATATGTTTGGAAGATCCTTAGAAACATGTAATTAGTATGAGAAAATAAAAGTTTTGGGAATCGAATGACAAAGATTGGATTAACTTTTTAGTGCATTCCAGGTCCATAGGATGGATTATCTTCATCCTCTGCAAACTCCTCCTCCAGCTTCCTCTTGTTCCTCCTCCTGTTTACTCTTGCTTGTATTTCTAGACTCTTTACAGCCCTGTCTGCAGCCCAAAGGCGTTCCTTGTCTAAAGCAAGCATCGCTCGTACCATGTTAGAACCTATCTTCATTCCCATATTTCTAAATACCTTGCACCTTACAATGTTGCCATCATTGAAAGTCGCAACAGCAACTTTACTTTTAATCATTATTATACTTCAACAAAACAGAGACTCAAGAAACAGAATTAATTACGAATATTTTCGAGATAACGACAGAGTAAATAAACATGAAACAATCGACAATCACACCAGCGATATATATTGAACCATCACAGGTTAGCCACAACACATACTTTATCTCACATCTCTAAAATGTACCTGATGAACACGGACGTTAATAATAATACCATTTGACAGCAGTTTAACAGCGCCACAGTGGGTCACTCCCATGTAGAACACATTTCAAAAAAAATTTAAAAATTGTTGTAGTCTTCGGAATTGAATAAATTATATATCTATTAAAAGGTAATAGTCTGCAGATTCAGAAAACGCAAAAAAGTAAAAATTGAACTTTTCATGATTTTGAGCCTTTCCGCAGCCCCTTAAGGCGGCCACCCGCCCTCCGGAGCCCAGTTCGTCAGCGTAGCTGACGAAGGCGACATGCCTGATCGCCGAAATGTTGTGCCCGTAGGACACTATGGACCGGCAGTACACCCGTAGACTGTTCGAGCAACACGTGTGAAGTGACCTTAGTGTCGTTTATGTGTCTCAAGCTCTCCTACACGTGGTTGTGATCAACGAGTTTGTGTAAATGAGCCATGAATTTGAGACTTAAAATATAAATGCAGTCCGCTAAATACGTATTACTTTTTCTGATCAGTATCGGATTAGAAGTGATAAAATTTTTTTACTCACATTACCTTACAACTCCACACTTTCCATTTGCTATTGAAAAACCGCCTTGCGCAAATAAGCGCTGTCGCATTGACAGTAACGCGATTTATTTCAAGTTCATTAAGTTTTAGGGCAACTGAACATGTATTCAGTTCCGCATAGGTATCGGAGTGGGATAGCTAACTATTAAACGAGAGGATTAGGTTACGATGTTTCGAAAGCTAAAGCCAAGGTTTAGAGTAGAAAGTCATACAGGCCATAGGGAGTAAAGCTTTGTGTGTTCAGCCAATATTCAGCTTCAGAAACACTTCATTGTTATTGTTGAAATAGTTGCCATACAAAGGCTGCTTCTTCCAGACGTGGAAGAGAGTAGTAAGGGCAGAGGGTGGAAGGGGGTGGTGTAAGGCAAATGTTCATAGCCAAAAGAAGCAGCATCTGCGTCTAGGCTCTGTTCATAACGAGCTTGGCGGTTTACAGGGAGCAGAAGGAGCCGGTTGATGAACAGTCTCCTGCGACCCTTGGTCTTGATAGGATCCCGTTACCTTGTCAAGAATCGCTCCTAACGACCATACTCTGTTACCACAACACGATGGCACTCTCAAAACTCATTGTGCATTCGGAAGCTTAGCCAAAAATGGTGTGTCTTCGCCTTAATCTCCGGCGGGGAATTCACACGAGTCCATGGATTTCTTTGTCCCTTAGCCTCAAAGTCTTAGTGATACTCACCCATGGCGACAAGACTGCTAAAGAAGTCATCGCGATTCCCCTGAGGCAAACAATAACGTCTCTGCTGCTACCTCGGTTCGGTAAGCTTTTCAAATGGGTGTGAACACTCGCAGAACGTAGCGGGAGGGAAAGTTTGTCACATTGAAACTGATCTATGACTGACTTTTACACTCATCCCCAACTCCTCTACTGCAATACATCTGTCTTCGATCTCCTCTTACTTTTCCTATTCATCACAAAGAGGCGGTTCACCACTTCGTTCTTCGTGATATACACTTGTTTGGCCACACTAGAACCATGTGCATGACCCAACCATTGTGCCATTTGGTGGTGCTTTGATGCCGCACACCTACGACAATTTAGCATCGATTATTGCATCATAGTTCTTCCTCAAAATACTGAAAACTAGTTGCAGCACGATGCTCCACTTTATATGGGTTGCTCCACTTTGCTCCTGTGTGGAAATTACAATTTGTGCCATGACTGCAGACATGTACTTGCAAGCAAATGATTGAATAATTACATAGGTTAATTGGTTTTAGATGATAGTTAAAACATTATGGGTTGCATTCGTCAAGTAGTGTTGCCCAGAGCATGAAATCGTGAGGCACAAATCTCAACAGGCCTCAGGAGTGCACGTTTTTCTTACGGAGTAGGAAAGCCTGATGTGAACTGCACATCACACGGCGAGGTAGACGACTTGAGTATTAACCAACACCTTTGTATCTGGGTGTTACCCTGACTGCAAACTGTCCTTCAAGGAACAACGCCTTAACACAAGGCTGAATGGCACTGAAAGGAAAAATATTCGGAGGAAGCTCACGATCATCGCATGTGGAACTAGTTATCAGGTCCTGAGAACTTCGGCTGTTGTTTTGCGTGTGTGAACTGCAGAGTAGGCATCCCCTGTGTGAAATGTACCTGCTCACATCACGAATGCTAACACTGCAGGTAGTGGGACTATGCGAATCCTGCAGGGACGTATGAAGCCAGCTGCTGTCTACAAACTCCTCCCGATTGCTTAAAAAGCTGCCTCCACTGTCATAAAGGCCGTCGCTGCCAAAGCGGAGAGGGCAAAGCACGTCAGTGATCTACGCCATACACTGCACGATCATCAAGCTACTGTCTGTCGACTGGAATCTAGAAAGAGCTTAATGATTAGGACTCATCTACCGGAGTCTAACCATATCACAAGATGTAAGAGTAAGCTATTGGCGAATATCCCTGCGAAGGAAGAGCTATTCTGAGGAAACGATCTGCCTTACACTGTTTGCAGATCACGCAATCGAACACCGGCGACTCTTGTTGGAAGAGCAAAAAACAAAAATAGGATAGGCTTCCAGCTAATGGAGACAACACAAGATACGGGATACTTCATCTACATCCAAATCAGCGTCACTATTCTGAAATCCACGCGGAAGTGCCTGACAGAGGTTTCCGTTAGCCACTTTGGCTCTACTTCTCTAACTTTCCACTCTTTAATGTCTTCTTATGTAGGTGGGGTTCAATAAAAGAATTTCGAATTCAGAGGACAAAGCTCGTGACTGAAATTACGTGAAAACCTATCGCCATAACGAAGAACGTCTTTCAAAAATGGCTGCAAGCACTATGGGACTTAACATCTGAGGTCATCAGTCCCCTAGAATTTTTTTGGTCATCAGTCTACTGACTGGTTTGATGCGGCCCGCCACGAATTCCTTTCCTGTGCTAACCTCTTCATCTCAGAGTAGCACTTGCAACCTACGTCCTCAATTATTTGCTTGACGTATTCCAATCTCTGTCTTCCTCTACAGTTTTTGCCCTCTACAGCTCCCTCTAGTACCATGGAAGTCATTCCCTCATGTCATAGCAGATGACCTATCATCCTGTCCCTTCTCCTTATCAGTGTTTTCCACATATTCCTTTCCTCTCCGATTTTGCGTAGAACCTACTCATTCTTTACCTTACCAGTCCACCTAATTTTCAACATTCGTCTATAGCACCACATCTCAAATGCTACGATTCTCTTCTGTTCCGGTTTTCCCACAGTCCATGTTTCACTACCATACAATGCTGTACTCCAGACGTACATCCTCAGAAATTTCTTCCTCAACTTAAGGCCGGTATTTGATATTAGTAGACTTCTCTTGGCCAGAAATGCCTTTTTTTCCATAGCGAGTCTGCTTTTGATGTCCTCCTTGCTCCGTCAGGCATTGGTTATTTTACTGCCTAGGTAGCAGAATTCCTTAACTTCATTGACTTCGTGACCATCAATCCTGATGTTAAGTTTCTCGCTGTTCTCATTTCTACTACTTCTCATTACCTTCGTCTTTCTCCGATTTACACTCAAACCATACTGTGTACTCATTAGACTGTTCATTCCATTCAGCAGATCATTTAATTCTTCTTCACTTTCACTCAGGATAGCAATGTCATCAGCGAATCGTATCATTGATATCCTTTCACCTCGTATTTTAATTCCACTCCTGAAGCTTTCTTTTATTTCCAACACTGCTTCCTCGATGTACAGATGGAAGAGTAGGGGCGAATGGCTACAGCCTTGTCTTACACACTTCTTAATACGAGCACTTCGTTCTTGATCGTCCACTCTTACTATGCCCTCTTGGTTGTTGTACATATTGTATATGACCCGTCTCTCCCTATAGCTTACACCTACTTTTTTCAGAATCTCGAACAGCTTGCACCATTTTATATTGTCGAACGCTTTTTCCAGGTTGACAAATCCTATGAAAGTGTCTTGATTTTTCTTTAGCCTTGCTTCCATTATTAGCCGTAACGACAGAATTGCCTCTCTCGTCCCTTTACTTTTCCTAAAGCCAAAATGATCGTCACCTAGCGCATTCTCAATTTTCTTTTCCATTCTTCTACATATTATTCCTGTAAGCAGCTTCGATGCATGAGCTGTTAAGCTGATTGTGCGATAATTCTCGCACTTGTCAGCTCTTGCCGTCTTCGGAATTGTTTGGATGATGCTTTTCCGAAAGTCAGATGGTATATCGCCAGACTCATATATTCTACCCACCAACGTGAATATTCGTTTTGTTGCCACTTCCCCCAATGATTTTAGAAATTCTGATGGAATGTTATCTATCCCTTCTGCCTTATTTGCCCGTAAGTCCTCCAAAGCTCTTTTAAATTCCGATTCTAATACTGGATCCCCTATCTCTTCTAAATCGACTGCTGTTTCTTTTTCTATCACATCAGACAAATATTCACCCTCATAGAGGCTTTCAATGTATTCTTTCCACCTATCTGCTCTCTCCTCTGCATTTAACAGTGGAATTCCCGTTGCACTCTCAATGTTACCACCGTTGCTTTTAATGTCACCGAAGGTTGTTTTGACTTTCCTGTATGCTGAGTCTTTCCTTCCGACAATGATATTTTTCGAAGTCTTCACATTTTTCCTGCAGCCATTTCGTATTGCCTTCCCTGCACTTCCTATTTATTTCATTCCTCAGCGACTTGTATTTCTGTATTCCTGATTTTCCCGGAACATGTTTGTACTTCCTCTTTTCATCAATCAACTGAAGTATTTCTTCTGTTACCCATGGTTTCTTCGCAGCTACCTTCTTTGTACCTATGTTTTCCTTCCCAACTTCCGTGATGGCCCTTTTTAGAGATGTTCATTCCTCTGTCAACTGTACTGCCTACTGCGCTATTTCTTATTGCTGTGTCTATAGCGTTAGAGAACTTCAAACGCATCTCGTCATTCCTTAGTACTTCCGTATCCCACTTCTTTGCGTATTGATTCTTCCTGACTAATGTCTTGAACTTCAGTCTACTCTTCATCACTACTATATTGTGATCTGAGACTATATCTGCTCCTGGGTACGCCTTACAATCCAGTATCTGATTTCGGAATCTCTGTCTGACCATGATGTAATCTAATTGAAATCTTTCCTTATCTCCCGGCCTTTTCCAAGTATACCTCCTCCTCTTGTGATTCTTGAACAGGGTATTCGCTATTACTAGCTGAAACTTGTTACAGAACTAAATTAGTCTTTCTCCTCTTTCATTCCTTGTCCCAAGCCCATATTCTCCTGTAACCTTTTCTTCTACTCCTTCCCCTACAACTGCATTCCAGTCGCCCATGACTATTAGATTTTCGTCCCCCTTTACATACTGCATTACTCTTTCAATATCCTCATGCACTTTCTCTATCTGTTCATCTTCAGCTTCCGACGTCGGCATTTATACCTGAACTATCGTTGTCGGTTTTGGTCTGCTGTCGATTCTGATTAGAACAACCCGGTCACTGAACTGTTCACAGTAACACACCCTCTGCCCTGCCTTCCTATTCATAACGAATCCTACACCTGTTATACCATTTTCTGCTGCTGTTGATATTACCCGATACTGATCTGACCAGAAATCCTTGTCTTCCTTCCACTTCACTTCACTGACCCCCACTATATCTAGATTGAGCCTTTGCATTTCCTTTTTCCGATTTTCTAGTTTCCCTACCACGTTCAAGCTTCTGACATTCCACGCCCCGACTCGTAGAACGTTACCCTTTCGTTGATTATTCAATCTTTTTCTCATGGTAATCTCCCCCTTGGCAGTCCCCTAGAATTAGAACTACTTAAACCTAACTAACCGATGGACGTGACACACATTCATGCCCGAGGCAGGATTCGAACCTGTGACCGGAGCAGCAGCGTGGTTCCTGACCGAAGCGCCTATAACCGCTCTCCCACAGCGGCCGGCTCAAGAACGTCTTTGTTTTAACGATTGGCAGCCCAACTCGTTCATCGTATCCGTCACACTTCATCCCCCAGTTCGCTGTGATACAAAACGAGCTGCCTTTCTTTGGACTTATTCGATGTCCTCCGCCAATCCTCTTTAGGCAGTCTCGTTAGTAGACGTGTGGCATCCTGTAAGTTTCCTGCCAATAAAATGCAGTGTTTGGTTTGTCTTTGCCACAAAGTACCTAAGAGCTCGTCGCAATTTTATTTATTTATAATTGCTAAGTATGTAGTTGAATTGGTAACGTTTAGATTTGTTTGAATTATCGTGTAACCGTAATTTGACGGAATCTTTTCAGCAATCACACTGTACCATATTAGAGTCAGTTGCCACTTTTCGCACCATACAGATAACGTGCGTGTTATCTTAAAAATGTCTTTGACACTCTATACTGGACGGTAAATAACGGCACCATCGGGGCAAATAATCTAAGAGGGCGAAATATTTTATGGAGATTACGAACAACAGAGGGCTACAACAGATTCTTGGCGAACGCCAGATATCAATGTTGTGACTTCTGATATGCGATGATTTCTGATAGTAAATCGCGAGTCCCGTTGCACAAATGAGATGTCACTTCATGGGAATGTAATTTCATTAATATTCTCGTGTGAGGTACAGTGTCGAAAGCCTTTTGCAAACCCAAAGATATGGCATCAGTCTGAGATTTCCAGTCGATAGCATTCGTTACTTCATGTGAATAAGAAGCCAGTTTCGCTTCATATGAAGATACATTCTGAATCCGTGATGACTTTGTGTCAACAGACAGATTTCTTCAAGATAATTCGTAATGTTCGAGTACAGTATATGTTTCAAAATCCCTCTGCAAATCGATGTCTGTAATTGCGATCAGTAATTGATCAGATTGCTCTTATTTTCTTTGTTGAGCATTGGTGCGACTTGTGCAACTTTCCAGTCTTCAGGTACTTATCTTTCGTAAAGCCAGTGGTTGTGTATTACTGTTATTTATGGAGCTAATATGCCAATATACTCTGAATGAAATCTAACTGGTATACAATCTGAACCAGAGGACTTGCCTCTTACTGATTTAAGTTGTTTCGCTACACCGAGGACATCTACTTCTAAGTTACTCATATTGGCAGTTGTCCTTTATTCTATTTGAGGAATATTTACTTTGTCTTCTTTGGTGAAGCAAATTTCTTAAAGTTGTGTCTAGTAGCTCTGCTTTACTGACACTGCAATCAGTTCAAAAAAGTGGTTCAAATGGATCTGAGCACTACGGGACTTAACATCTGAGGTCATCAGTCCCCTAGAACTTAGCACAACTTAAGCCTAACTACCCTAAGGACATCACACACATCCAAGCCAGAGGCAAGGTTCGAACCTGCGATCGTAGCGGTCACGCAGTTCCAGAATGAAGAGCCAAGAACCACTCGGCCACACCGGCCGGCTGCAATCAGTAATATCACCTTTATTATATCTCAATGGCAGTACTGACTGCGTTTTGCTGCTGGTGTACTTTACATACGACCAGAATCTCTTTGCGTCTTCTGCTAGATTTAGAGATTGAATTTCGTTAAGAAAACTATTTAAAGCATCTCGCACTGATGTTCGAACTTCTGAAAAACTTCGCCAGGTTAGGGATTTTGCTTTCTTTTAAATTCGTCATATTTCTTTCGCTGAATCTGCATAGGCGTTCTGAGCAGTTTTGTGTACCATGGAGGATCAGTACCATCTCTAATTAATGTATTTGGTATATATCTCTTAATTCCCGTTAGTACTATTTCTTTGAAATTAGATCATATCTGGTCTACGCTTACATAGGCAGGTTGGAAGGAATGGAGACTGTCTCTCAGGAAAACGACAAGAGAATTTTTATGTGATTTCTTCAATAGCTGTATTTTGCGGTCATTTGTGGTACGTTTGGCTGTTACGGTATCTAGTCCCGCCGCAACGACCTTGGTGTCACTAATTCCTGTATCTGTAATAACGTTCCCTATTTACTAGCGATTATTAGTTGCTAAGAGTTCAAGCGCGTTTTCGCAACGATTTACACTTCGAGTGAGTTCCGGATGACGGTATTTGCTTACCACCGACTTTGTTGTTCAAATGTATGTGAAATCCTATGCGACTTAACTGCTAAGGTCGTCCGTCCCTAAGCTTACACACTACTTAACCTAAATTATCCTAAGGACAAACACACACCCATGCCCGAGGGAGGACTCGAACGTCCGCCGGGACCAGCCGCACAGTCCATGACTGCACCGCCCTAGACCACTCGGCTAATCCCGCGCGGCCACCGACTTTAAATTTATAGTTTAGCCAACATGTCGAGGGCATATGTAAGTCTGCAGGCTTACGTGAACGTTGTCATTAAAGTTAAAATCTAGCAGTAGTGAGACCGAAACATCCTGTAGAAGATTCCAGGAGAGGAGTCGAAATAGAAGGAAATACGAGGCGACCTAACAACCCAGACGATGTTAACGTCAATGTCGAGAGTAGATTGTGGTAACCACCAGCTGCGATTTTGGTGTGTGTATGTGTGTGTGTGTGTGTGTGTGTGTGTCTGCGTGTATGTGTGGTGTACTTATTCGATATAAGTCTCAAGCATTCTTTGAACATTGCTGATGGCAATAAATTCACCAGCTTAGTTACGGACACTTCGACCGCTTACTGCTAACATTTTGACAGGATATCCATTTACACTACTGGCCATTAAAATTGCTACACCAAGAAGAAATGCAGATGATAGATGGGTATTCCTTGGACAAATGTAGTATACCAGAACTGACGTGTGATTACATTTTCACGCAATTTGGGTGCATAGATCCTGAGAAATCAGTACCCAGAACAATCACCAATGTCCGTAATAACGGCCCTGATACGCCTGGACATTGAGTCAAAGAGAGCTTGGATGGTGTGTACAGTTACAGCTGTCCATGCAGCTTCAACACGATACCACAGTTCATCAAGAGTAGTGACTGGCGTATTGTGACGAGCCAGTTGCTCCCGCCACCATTGACGAGACGTTTTCAGGTGGTGAGAAATCTGGAGAATGTGCTGGCCAGGGGAGCAGTCGAACATTTTCTGTATCCAGAAAGGCGCGTACAGGACTTGCAACGTGCGGTCGTGCATTATCCAGCTGAAATGTAGCGTTTCGCAGGGATCGAATGAAGGGTAGAGCTACGGGTTATAACACATCTGAAATGTAACGTCCACTGTTCGAAGTGCCGTCAATGCCAACAAGAGGTGACCGAGACGTGTAACCAATGGCAGCACATACCATCATGCCGGGTGATACACCAGTATGCCGATGACGAATACAGGCTTCCAATGTGCGTTCACTGCATTGTCGCCAAACACGGATGCGGCCATCATGATGCTGTAAACAGAACCTGGATTTACGCGAAAAAATGAAATTTGGCCATTCGTGCACCCAGGTTCGTCGTTGAGTACAACACGCAGCCGCTCCAGTCTCTGATGCAGCGTCAAGGGTAACCGCACCCATGGTCTCCGAGCTGATAGTCCCCATCTGTTCACTGAAGGATCGAGACGTGGCTGCACGATCCGTTACAGCCATGAGGATAAGATGCCTGTCATCTCGACTGAAAGTGATACGAGGCCGTTGGGGTCCAGCACGGCGTTCCGTAATACCCTCACGATCCCACCGATTCCATACTCTGCTAACAGTCATTGGATGTCGACCAACGCGAGCAGCAATGTCGCGATACGATAAACCGCGATCGCGATAGGCTACAATAATAAAGTCGGAAACGTGATGGTACGCATTTACCCTCCGTACACGAGGCATCATGACAACGTTTCACGAGGCTACGCTGGTCAACTGCTATTTTTGTTTGAGAAATCGGTTGGAAACTTTCCTCAAGTCAGCACGTTGTAGGTGTCAACACCTGCGCCAACCTTGTGTGAATGCTCTGAAAACCTAATCATTGGCATATCACAGCATCTTCTTCCTGTAGGTTAAATTTCGCGCCTGTAGCCCGTCATCTTCATGGTGTAGCAGTTTTAATGACCAGTAGTGTAATGAGTTACTCTCCTGCTCATATGCCCTCCACTGGAACTAGCTCGCACAACACGGGACTTGATCGAGGCAAATAACAAGACAGCTGCAGCCTTCTGGAAACGAATGAATGATAATTGACTGTTTTCTATTCTCGTGTCTAGTTATTCCTAGTACCTTTCAGTCGGTATCACGTAAGCGCTGCTTCTCGCAGAAAATAATGAGAGGAAGAGAACAGGGATGAAACAAAAAGAGAAGGTGTGTTTGGGCAAGAGGATGGTAAACCTGTCAGACGAGTATTCGAAGCAATACCCGTTAATTAAAATCTCTGGGCCGTGAGCTGGGCGCCTCCCAGAAGCCTCCCCCGCCGGCTGTGTACACAACTGGGTGCCGGGCTGGGGAGCAGCGGACGACTGACGTAGTAGCTACACGCCACGCCGCTGCTGCTGCCTCCCGTCCCTGCCACACCCCCCACGCCCCCGACTCCCCCACACCGGCGAGCTCAAACAGCCACAACCGTCCCTTTTGTGCAGCCCCGGCTGACAACGTAATTAACGCGGCGGGCCGAGCCGCCAGCCCACCCACAGCCAGCCGCCCACCCCCTGCACAAACAAGCCGCTAAATTATTCATCGCTGGCCGCGCGCGCGCTGTTCGACAGCCGCCACTCAACGCGCCCCTTCCGGCGCCGAGCAGCTGCACGCGATGCAGCCACCCACCGGCTGCGATCATCGCCGGCCGATCGCGCTCGCTCCGCACTCACCGCGCGAGCCGTCGCCACCGTCATTAGCTCCGCTCGCGCTCGCGTCGATAAGGGCCACTTGTGCCACGCTGGGCAAACTTTTCACCGATAGCTCCGACTGTGTTACCCCGACGTGGGGCTGCGTTCGCTGGCCCTAAACGCTCATTAACACAGCGCGCACATCTGTAAACGTGTTACCCGTGTATCAATGAATGAGAAGGACAGTAGCACCCAGTAACAATTACTTTCTTTTCATTTCATTGCCCCTGTGTTCCGCAGCATCCATTCTATCATCATATAATATAAAAAGCACTTACAGTTTCTTTATATCAGTTTCCATCTTCTTGAAACTTCCTGGCAGATTAAAACTGTGTGCCCGACCGAGACTCGAACTCGGGACCTTTGCCTTTCGCGGGCAAGTGCTCTACCATCTGAGCTACCGAAGCACGACTCACGCCTGGTACTCAAAGCTTTACTTCTGCCAGTAAAGTTTGGAAGGTAGGAGACGAGATACTGGCAGAATTATTATACTCCCTAATTGCATGCGGTGAAAAGTTGCTATTCCTTCACTGGTGGATTCTGCTGATCTTGGATGGGTTAAGCCTACGGGTGTGAGGGAGTCGAGTGGATGCTTTCCAGACGCCGACACTGTCATAAGAGCGGGGGCAACGCGCCCACAGGGGTCTGACTGAGCGGCTGGGCTAGAGATTCCGTTACTTCGTAGAAACTTAGTGAAAACACTTTCTGATGGACTACCAGCGAGGCGTGGGAATGACTTGTGTTCCCAGGTAGTGTTGGCTGGAAAATGCCCGTGTTTTCTGCAAAATCATAACTGTGATTGGCTTGCGCAGGGCATAGCTCCGTGACGTAGCAAAATCGGCGCAGCAATAGGCGCCAAGTATCTCCATTGGTGGAATAGTAGTGCGTCGGCAATATATTGGAATTTTCCGCCGGTTTTCGAGTTGCTGATTGGAACGTTTAACCACGGCCACTGTCGTGGGGGCGGGAATGTTCGATGTTCGGCTTGTACAGGTGCTCTTGAGGGAGTCGGCTCTCGCCTTTCGAGCGGAGTAGGTTGCAAGACTGAGCTCTCGCTGCTCTGGATAGCCTACCTTCCGTTGGCTGTCTAATATACTTTCATTTAATTGTAACTGTTTGACGAAGTTGCTGAAGTTTCGACTTCAACGTAACTTTCCGAGTACAGTTGGCCATTGAGCGTTCTGTGTACAAGCGTCCTATGTTGTCCGCCTTGAGCAATTTTGGCTAAAGTTGACTGTATCGGAGTTACTGTGTGACTTCATTTGTTAAGATCAATCACTGTACCGTCAGTGATTGTGTGGCCAGCCTTCTTCGTCTCCCTCAGAGACGCATTTGTATTGATAGGAAGTCTTTAGTCTGGAACAACCAGGCCAGGAGAATTGTTTCGGGCTATACTTGTGACATTATCATCACCACGACCAGATGTCGAAGCAACCAGCCATCGCTTCCAGTACGCTAGATCGTGTCCTTGCAGTTAAGAAGACAGCTTGGTAATGTATGTCCGCAACACCGGCAGATTATGAAATTTTGCTCTGTGATAATCAGAACCCAGCAGAGCGCGCCTGTTCCCGGCTTCTCTAACGTGGTTCTGTCTTGGGTGTTCATTGTCTGAGATCTCACTACTGTAACCGCAATTAACGTTGGGTTGGCTGGGTGTTTCTCTTAAGATTTGAGTTGCAAAGGATTGGCTCCACATACCACATGGTCATAAACGTCACAAGCTAGTTTACAGACAACTTCACCTTCACAGCATTTATCTGAGTATCCAATTTGACGTATTGTAAATGTTTCATGTGTTATGCCAATTATTTTGAGTTTAGGCATAATAAATCGAATTGTTATTTTGGACAGACTTTTCATTCTGTAGATCGGTAGAGCAACCCTTTCATTTCTCACCCTGTTAATGAAATTTATTTATCAAATTAATTTCTATCAAATTAAATTAATGCAGGTGCCAAACTCCTTTCTACTCCACTTGCTGGGTCGATTAGAGTCAGTTCGCGTTTCTTCTTAATCCATGAGCAACAACAAAAGTCGGAGAAAAGGGGGGGGGGGGGGGGCTTAGAGCATCATTTCCATATGAAGATTCTAGAAGAATTATTGCTAAATACACTGCTAGCCCCAGCACCTCGCAAAGTAGACATGTTATTCCAAAAACGTTATCGTGGAAGTAGGGGCCAGGAGGTGCTGATGAAATAACACACACTGCAAAAATACCTTTTTACTTTAAAAGACTTTCTCAATAATAAATTTTTAAGTGTGGCATTTCTTTTAAGAAAACAGTTTCAAAAACAATTTCCCATAGCTGACAAATTTTCTTTATGGGAAGGAGATTGCAAGGTATAACGTTAACAGCTTCCCAATAATAAGATTTTAAACTTATCATATTTATATAAGAGAGCAATTCCTTAAAAAAACCTTCTTAGTAGCTAGTTTGTACTACAGTTAAAATAATTGTCTCCTGCCAATTAAATAACTTATGATGTTACAGCTGTCAGTTGTTACAAAATCAATGTGAATAAGCCATATACAGGGTGAGTCACCTAACGTTACCGCTGGATATATTTCGTAAACCACATCAAATACTGACGAATCGATTCCACAGACCGAACGTGTGGAGAGGGGCTAGTGTAATTGGTTAATACAAACCATAAAAAAATGCACGGAAGTATGTTTTTTAACACAAACCTACGTTTTTTTTAAAATGGAACCCCGTTAGTTTTGTTAGTACATCTGAAGATATAAACAAATACGTAATCTGTGCCGTTTGTTGCATTGCAAAATGGTAATTACATCCGGAGATATTGTAACCTAAAGTTGACGCTTGAGTACCACTCCTCCGCTGTTCGATCGTGTGTATCGGAGAGCACCGAATTACATAGGGATCCAAAGGGAACGGTGATGGACCTTAGGTACAGAAGAGACTGGAACAACACATTACGTCCACATGGTAACACCCTTTTATTGGTCTTTTTCACTGACGCACACGTACATTACCATGAGGGGTGAGGTAAACGTACACACGTGGTTTCCGTTTTCAATTACGAAGTGCAATAGAGTGTGTCCCACTGGAAACGCGTCGACGTATGTGGTATTAGCATGATGGTGCACCTGCACATTCCGCAATTAACACAAGGCTGGCCCTTGACAGGATGTTTGACGGGCGTTTCATAGGACGTGGAGGACGCATAAATTGGCCAGCCCGTTCTCCTGATCTTACACTTGTGGACTACTTTCTGTGGCGTACGTTAATGGAGAATGTGTTCCGTGATGTGCCTACAACCCCAGAGGATATGAAACAACGTATTGCGGCAGCCTGCGACGACATTACACCAGATGTACTTCGGCGTGTACGACATTAATTACGCCAGAAATTGCAATTGTGTTCAGCAAATGATGGCCACCACATTGAACATCTACTGGCCTGACATGTCGGGACAGACTCTATTCCACGCCGTAATTGAAAACGGAAATCACGTGTGTACGTGTACCTCACCCCTCATGGTAATGTACATGTGCGTCAGTGAAAAATACCAATAAAAAGGTGTTAGCATGTGGACGTAATCTGCTGTTCCTGTCTCTTCTGTTCCTAAGGTCCATCACCGTTCCCTTTGGATCCCTATGTAATTCGGTGCTCTCCGATACACACGATCGAACAGCAGAGGAGTGGTACTCAAGCGTCAACTTTAGGTTACAATATCTCCGGATGTAATTAACATTTTACAATGCAACAAACGGCACTGATGACGTATTTGTTTATATGTTTAGTTGTGCTAACAAAACTAACGGGGATCCATTTTAAAAAAACGTAGATTTGTGTTAAAAAATATACTTCCGTGCACTTTTTTATGGTTTGTACTAACCAATTACACTAGCCCCTCTCCTCACGTTCGGTCTGTGGAATCGATTCGTCAGTATTTGATGTGGTTTACGAAATATATCCAGCGGTAATGTTAGGTGACTCACTTTGTGTATATATCATCATCATCATCATCATCAACATTTAAGACTGATTATGCCTTTCAGCGTTCAGTCTGGAGCATAGCCCCCCTTATACAGTTCCTCCATGATCCCCTATTCAGTGCTGACATTGGTGCCTCTTCTGATGTTAAACCTATTACTTCAAAATCATTCTTAACCGAATCCAGGTACCTTCTCCTCGGTCTGTCCCGACTCCTCCTACCCTCTACTGCTGAATCCATGAGTCTCTTGGGTAACCTTGCTTCTCTCATGCGTGTAACATGACCCCACCATCTAAGCCTGTTCGCCCTGACTGCTACATCTATAGAGTTCATTCCCAATTTTTCTTTGATTTCCTCATTGTGGACACCCTCCTGCCATTGTTCCCATCAACTAGTACCTGCAATCATCCTAGCTACTTTCATATCCGTAACCTCACCCTTGTTGATAAGGTAACATGAATCCACCCAGCTTTCGCTCCCATACAACAAAGTTGGTCGAAAGATTGAACGGTGCACAGATAACTTAGTCTTGGTGTATATATATATATATATATATATATATATATATATATATATATATATAACTTAAAAACAGCACTCAACTTCTCACGCTCCATCGCAGCGCCGGGAACACGTTGCACTTCCTTATGCTCGTCAGAGCCAACCGCTGCCAGTGGTGTCAACGGCCGATAAGAAGACATACGGTCTCACGCGCTGATCTGCTGCACCACGGCCTCTAAGCTTCATAAGCCACGTACAAGCGGGTAGGGCAGACTTCGCCCCTGACAGCCAAGAGATCGGCCAAAGCACGTGGCGAGCAGTTGACGACCCGCAACAGCAGGGCCCCGCTCGCGCCACCACCCCTCTCCATCACCGTCCGGTCCGTGCTCCCCGATCGTCACGCGACCGTACACTTACTGCACCTCCCGCCAGAGGGCGGTAGCGATCGAGACAGCGCGCCAGATCGAAAGCGCCACCCCAAACACTAGACGCGAAGCGAAAGCACTGGGCCTGGCGCGCTTTTCGAAGAGCCGGACACAACTACGACTCAATTTGTAAACATTTTGCCTGTGTGATAATCAATGAGAAGGATAGTGGTAGCCAGTAACTGCTATTTTTTAATACACCGTTATATGTTTCACTACTTCCATCCTGTTGTACCCTGCCTAGTTGTCAAAGATGTGCTGTGTATATAACAATTCAAGCAGATTGTATTAAAGAGTTTTATTACGAAATGAATTAATGACAATACTTGACTTTGCGGAATACAGAGATGTGTTGCAAGCAAAAGGGCGACATGCAATATGTTCAGTGTCCTTCAGTGTAACGATTCCAATACAAGTGAAGCATTACAGTGAATGCCTGTATCCAGTTCGCTGGTCTTGGCGCTCGTCTGTAACTCGTAGAACTGGGTCGTGACCAGGTGGTGCAGCGCTTATGTCTTCTTCGTGTAGTGGGTGTTGCCGCCGCGTGGTCGTCCTGGCGAGGGGCCTGGAGTCTTCACAGCCCTCTCAGGTCTAACGTTCCCACCTGGCGTGCTGGCGCTTCACTTCATGCCGGAACACATCCTATCCTGAGGTGACGTATAAGTCTTCTACACATTAAAAATTTTTGGAAAGTGACTCTCAACAGCCATCAAGTAATGTGTGAAATGCAGGTTTGACCATCAGCTGCCTTCATTTTGAACCCAAATAACGACCGATTTCAGTCGTGGACAATCTTCATGTGTGTGTGTGTGTGTGTGTGTGTGTGTGTGTGTGTGTGTGTGTGTGTGTATGTGTGAAATCTTATGGGACTTAACTGCTAAGGTCATCGGTCCCTAAGCTTACACGCTACTGAACCTAAATTATCCTAAGGACAAACACACACACCCATGCCCGAGGGATGAATCGAACCTCCGCCGGGACCAGCGGCACCTGCAGCGCCATAGACCACTCGGCTTGGACCATCTTCATGGATAAGCGTTAAAATGGCTTAAGCCACAACTTTACATTTGCCATTACTTATGTGTAGAGCGTGTCATGAATATCAATATACGACACAGGACTTTTAGAAGCAAACATAGCCCACTAATAACAAGTGTACACAGAGCAGTACTGAAGATAAGATCAGGACTTCTGCAGTTTCTTCGTAGTTTTTCTTCTTCTGGTTTTGCAAATCTAGGCTAAAACTAGCCTGTTCCGATTTTATCGCCATGCTATTGGTCGGCTGACTGAACTGTTTACTCTTTAACCTCTTAATACACTCGCAAAGTATGACAATACTGGAGACCGAAAATGTTCTTTATTGGGATCAACATACGATGGCGTGCTGTAAAGTAGTGCCTCCGAAATTTTTATGTGAAAACATTTAAACCTTTCTTAAAGAAAACAAACGCTATTAACATTCTACAGCTTTATTCAACACGTCTACATATTTTTTTCTCTATGTAGTCACTCTGGTGGCGAACACATTTCTCCCAGAGACCAGTTTGTTGGTACCGCATGTCTCACTCTGCTGACGGAACCACAACCTCACGTCTGCGTGCTACACTTTATCACTGTCAAGGTGAAGTCATCGAAGGTGTTGTCCGCCGCTCGTGGTCTCGCGGTAGCGTTCTCGCTTCCCGAGCACGGGGTCCCGGGTTCGATTCCTGGCGGGGTCAGGGATTTTCACCTGCCTCGAGATGACTGGGTGTTTGTGTTGTCCTCATCATTTCATCATCATCCAGGAAAGTGGCGAAATTGGACTGAGCAAAGATTGGGTAATTGTACGGGCGCTGATAACCGCGCAGTTGAGCGCCCCACAAACCAAACATCATCATCATCATCATCATCGAAGGTGTTATTTAAGTTCTGGAAAAAGAAGATAATTGGATGGGGCCAAGCTGGCACTGCATGGAGGATGATCGATGAAGGTGAACACAAGACATCGGACTGTTGCAGATGTCGTATTGCTAGTGTGTGGTCTGCCATTGTCGTGGTGAAGGTGCTCCGTGTGTTGACGAATTCTTAGAAACCAAAACTCAATTACAACACGCTGTTTCACATGCTCTGACATAGTTAGGTTACACCCTGACTAATTACACGCAAGAATTCGGAGCCCTATAACGGCAGCGGGCTGCAAATGTGTAGACATGAAGAATGAAGGTATCGAATGCTATCAGTCTTTTTATTTAAAAATCTTTATGAGTTTCCGCAGAAGAAATATAGAGACATTACTTTTCAGCACGCCCTTGTAGATTCCACAAACTGAGCTGTTTATGATACCAAGGAGAATGTAGATATTAGTTCCCATTCACATTCCATGAGGCATTCCAGCAGGCGTTCGATACAGTTAGGTAATGATCGAAATGCGGATGTACAGAATAGAGACAAGCCATCTGATAGCACTGGAGTGTTCCTGCCAAATATGGCACTCCATGTCATGTCTAACGCATAAATATAAAGGATATAAAAGCAGCTCCGGGTATACCACAAAGGCCTGTTACAGAGCACTGCTGTTCACGTCTTCTAGTGGAAACAGTCTGAGCCTACTCGCATAGAGGAATACTCATTATCCAGGAAAATGTGTAACGTGGGCTCCAAAAAATACTTGAGCTCTGAGCATTTTTTTATCTTCGATACTGTGAAACAAATGTCTTCTAGTGGATACTCTTTGCTTTCCATCCTTTGAAAGACAGTAGAACGTATCGAAACAAAAAAAAAAATCCGGTAAAACATGGGCTTTCAGGTGTATACTATAAGAGCTATGAGCATTTGTTCGTCTTTGCTACTAAGAAACATATTTCTTCTACTCAATGCAAGGGGTCAGCTGGTTGTCTAAGGTGGAAGTATGCTAAGTGCCCCTGCTACAATACATGACTTAATGAAACACGCTTCAAACTAACCTATTAGGAGTTCAAGGAGGGCTACTTCAAACGGGAATCACAATTAACTAGGCTCATTACATTAGTCATACATCGTCTGACAAGTACACTACTGGTCATTAAAACTGCTACACCAAGAAGGAATGCAGATGATAACGGGTATTCATTGGACAAATATTTTATACTAGAACTGACATGTGATTACATTTTCACGCAGTTTGGGTGCCTAGATCCGGAGAAATCAGTACCCAGAACAACCACCTCTGGCCCTAATAACGGCCTTGATACCCCTAGATATTGAGTCAAACAGAGCTTGGATGGCGTGTACAGGTAAAGCTGCCCATGCAGCTTCAACACGATACCACATTTCTTCAAGGGTAGTGACTGACGAATTCTGAAGAGCCAGTTGCTCGGCCACCATTGACCAGATGTTTTCAATTTGTGACAGATATAGGGAATGTGCTGGCCAGGGCAGTAGTCTATCATTTTCTGTATCCAGAAAGGCCCGTACAGTAACTGCAACATGCGGTCGTGCATTATCCTGCTGAAATGTAGGGTTTCGCAGGGATCGAATGAAGGGTAGAGCCACGGGTCGTAACACATCTGAAATGTAACGTCCACTGTTCAAAGTGCCGTCAATGCGAACAAGAGGTGACCGAGACGTGTAATCAATGGCATCCCAAACCATCACGCCGGGTGATACGCCAGTATGGCGATGACGAATACACGCTTCGAATGTGCGTTCACCGCAATGTCGCCAACCACGGTTGCGACTATCACCATGCTGTAAACAAAACCTGGATTCATCCGAAAAAATGACGTTTTGCCATTTGTGCACCCAGGTTCGTGGTTGAGTACACCATCGCAGGCGCTCCTGTCCGTGATGCAGTGTCAAGGGTAACCGCAGTCATGGTCTCCGAGCTGACAGACCATGCTACTGCAAACGTCGTCGAACTGTTTGTGCAGATGGTTGTCTTGCAAACGTCCCCATCTGTTGACTCAGGGATCGAGACGTGGCTGTACGATATTACCGCCATGCAGATAACATGCCAGTCATCTCGACTGCTAGTGATACGAGGCAATTGGGATCCAGCACGGCGTTCCGTATTACCCTCCTGAACCCACTGACTCCATATTCGGCTAACAATCATTGGATCTCGACCAACGCGAGCAGGAATGTCGCGATACGATAAACCGCAATCGCGATAGGCTACAATCAGACCTTTGTCAAAGTCGGAAACGTGATGATACGCATTTCTCCTCCTTACACGAGGCATCACAACAACATTTCACCAGACAACGCTGGAACCTAACCTAACCTAACCTAACCTAACCTAACCTACTGCTGTTTGTGTATGAGAAATCGGTAGGAAACGTTCCTCCTGCCAGCACGTTGTAGATGTCGCCACCGGCGCCAACCTTGTGTGAATGATCTGAAAAGCTAATCATTTGCATATCGCAGCATCATTTTCCTGTTGGTTAAATTTCGCGTCTGTAGCACGTCATCTTTGTGGTGTTGCAATTTTAATGGCCATTAGTGTAATAATAAATCTAAAGAAAAATCTTGGCAAACCTGACTGTAGGTCCTCGGGCAAGATTCTACTAATCATGCATAAAAATCAAACAACGACAGTGGTGAAGGAGTACCGTGATTTTCATTATGTTAGTATAAAGGATGGATCGTGCTAGGGAAGGGAATACATTGCATATGTGAGCGGAATTAGGTTGAAACTGGTCATTCGATCCGACATAAACTCTTCAGAGTGAAGCGTGACGTTATTGAGATTCTACATTAAGTGACTTTACTATCCCTACAGATTACTTCGGTGTCGCAGATCTGCGTCACCATACCTGTGTGTTGGCGGAGACTGAAGCGGCTGCGATCCGCCATCGGCGAACCTCGCTTGGAACTAAATTCGAGTCAGCCCGAAATTTTCGTAACCGCAACTTCTCAACTGCTCTGGAGGTGAACCCCGGCAGCATCGCAGGCCACTGCTGTGTAAGTCTGACTGTGAAAGCTCCCAGAGACGAAAAAGTAGGACAGTCAAATGTCGTAAGTCGAATGAAATTTTACTGACTGGGTCTTAAAAGGTAAAATCTAGTTCTGTGTATTGCATTCTTTACTCTGTTCTTATTGGCTGGGATATGGATGCTCTGGGTGCTGACCAATAAAAAGATACTTTTAAGGACTCTGGTCGTCATCTCTGAGTTTTTCTCCAGTCAGTTAACCAGTCACGCGGATCGTACCATTTAGTGCTGAAAAAAGGCATGTCACTCTCTACCTGTCTCATTCTATAGCCGATAAAGTGATACCTTCGCAGCACAGGTTGGTTTCCCTCTCTAACTTCCAGTTTATTTACGTTAGATGAGCCTGAAGTTTTTGCGTTGCGTAAATATTTCGTTTCAGTGGACCTGACATTCAGCAGCGTCCCTTTCTTACAAAAAGATCCCAAACTGCAGGCCCTCACCTCGTGAGACCGGTGTGTTGCAAGGTAACATAGCTTTCCACGTTTTGTTCGCAATAGTGTGGTTCCTCGACGTTGCTAAAAACAGCATTTTACCACATTCTTCCCTTTAGTCGTAAAACAGTTGTTGCTGTAGGCCTTACACTCTCTGAGGTCATAGCTCTACTGTCTGTGGGATGCGGAACATCCAGTTGCGACAGCTGAAAACGAAAATCTGGTGAGGGAAGTGACATTGTCCTGCTTCCCTTAAGTCATGCCCGTCTGTGAATTCACCCAGTGTTGGTCCCTCTGTTTATGGAGCCTCACTGCTCGCCCGAGGTCTGGCAGAGAATCGCAGTGTGCTTTCAAATGACTTATACAGGGTGGTCCATTGATCTGGACCGGGGGACCGTTTACCAACTCCAGAAAAGGTCGATGTTGTGTTGGTGTATGCCTATTGAGATCAAAATACTCAACGGGCGTGTGCTATGTTTGCTGCTCGGTATCCTGGACGACATCATCCAAGTGTCCAGACCGTTCGCCGGATAGTTACGTTATTTTAGGAAACGGGAAGTGTTCAGCCACATGTGAAACGTCAACCACAACCTGCAACAAATGATGATGCCGAAGTAGGTGTTTTAGATGCTGTCACGGCTAATCCGCACATCAGCAGCAGACAAATTGCGCGAGAATCTGGAATCTGAAAATCATATATTGCACCCGTAGCATATATCTATGCACCAGGAATTGCATGGCGACAACTTTGAACGTCATGTACAGTTCTGCCACTGGACACAAGAGAAATTACGGGAAGATGACAGATTTTTTTTCACGCGTTCTATTTAGCGACGAAGCATCATTCACCAACAGCGGTAACGTAAACCTGCATAATATGCACTATTGGGCTACGGAAAATCCACGATGGCTGTGACAAGTGACCTTGGTGGGTAAATGTATGGTGCGGCTTTATGGGAGGAAGGATAATTGGCCCCCATTTTATCGATGGCAATCTAAATTATGCAATGTATGCTGATTTCCTACGTAATGTTCTACCTATGTTACTACAAGATGTTTCACTGCATGACAGAATGGCGATGTACTTCCTACATGATGAATGTCCGGCACACAGCTCGAATGCGGTTGAATCGGTATTGAATAGTATATTTCAAGACCGGTCTACCATGGCCCGCACGTCCATCGGATCTGACGTTCCCGGATTTCTTTCTATGGAGAAAGTTGAAGCATATTTGCTATCGTGATCCACCGACAACGCCTGACAACATGCGTCAGCGCATTGTCAATGCATGTGCGAACATTACGGAAGGCGAACTACTCGCTGTTGAGAGGAATGTCGTGACACGTATTGCCAAATGCATTGAGGTTGACGGACATCATTTTGAGCACTTATTGCATTAATGTGGTATTTACAGGTAATCACGCTGTATCAGCATGCGTTCTCAGAAATGATAATTTCACAAAGGTACATTTATCATATTGGAACAACCGAAATAAAATGTTCAGACGTACCTACTTTTTTTTTCTTTCTTTATTGTCATTTTGAAACCTGTATACCGGCAGGACTGCAGCAGCATACTACGCCGCTCTTTGCCCGCAGAGAAACACAAAGATACAATGAAGACAATTTGAGAAAAAATATGGTGGACAGATAAACGGAGACAAACACTTCTTAAAATACAAGGTGCCGTTCACGGGCGTAGGGTCCAAGATAAAATTGATCAGACACTTGGACACAGACAGAAACGAAAATTGTCACACGTGAAAGTAGGTGCACAAAACGAATAACACTGAACCACTTAAGCACAAACGACGGCACACACAGAACACGAGGCGTTGATCTCCGACGCGCGAATGTTCACTAACCGTGTACGAGTCCGGGGACCTGCCAAGAGAGGAGGAGGGGGGGGGTGGGAGAGGGAGAGCGGAGAGCAGATGCCATGCGCAGGGGTGACAGGGGGAAGGGAGGAAGTGGGAGGGGAAGCCCTGGGCAAGAAGGGTAGAGGGTGGGGACGGGGGAAAAGGAAAAGGAAGGGAGGGAGGGTGCCTAAAGGAAAGGACACAGGAAGTGGTGGGGGATGATCAAAGTTGTTAGGAGGGGCAGAGGGAGGGGAGGAGGACATCATCAGGGTGGGGGAGCTGGCGAAAGCCACCTTGGGAGAGGGTAAGGAGGGTGGAGAGATGGAGACCAACGTACCTACGTTCTGTAGTTTTTAAAAACCTACCTGTTGCCTACTGTTCGCCTGAAATTGTGAGTCATATGTTTGTGACTACTACAGCGCCATTGATTACAAAGCAAAAAAAGTGGTCCTCCTAAAACACTCATATTTCTTTACGTACTGCACGAATATGTAATAAAAATGTGGTCTCCTATTTAGTTGATATCGGTTTGACGTGAGGCAGCGTCTTCTAGCAGGCCAACAATAGCACCATCGTGTTTCCCCCTTCAAGCTAGACGACTTTCGTTCTTTGTAGTTTTTTGGTTTCATACTTATTTCGTGAGATATTTGTCCCGGTCACTATCAAAGGACCACCCTGTATACACCATTGACATCCAGATAAAAACTAAATTAATGCAATTAAACTGGTCATAATATTTATTTCACTTCTCAGTGTTGACTAATTATAGCGATTTTATATCATTTATGCAATAATTTTGTAAAAAATATTTGCGTGATGTGAAGAAATGCTCATAGCTCTTATGGAAAGCACTTTAGAGCCCATGTTTACTAAACTGTTCAAAATGGCTCTGAGCGCTATGTGACTTAACATCTGAGGTAATCAGTCCCCTAGAACTTAGAACTATTTAAACCTAACTTACCTAAGGACATCACACACATCCATGGCCGAGGCAGGATTCGCATCTGCGACCGTAGCGGTCGCGTGGTTCCAGACTGAAGCGCCTAGAACCGCTCGGCCACAATGGCCGGCTACTAAACTGTTTTGACTCGACTGATCATTACTGCCACGTCTGAATGTTGACCATTTGTCTTGTGACAACCTGTACACAGAAGTCGCAGTAGTAGAAAATTGTAGTTAATGTAGGAAAACCTGCAGGTGCAGAACTTGCAACACACATAGAATGCATTGCACACCAACACCCAGTACGTTTGATTGCCCAAGAGCTCAAAAAATGCAGGAAATCCTCGCATCCATGAAATATCTGAGAGTTTGCCCATAGAACGATTTGAAATGGAATACTCCCTCAAAAGTAATCATAGAAGAGGTAGATGCCACATTGAAATTTGTTGTAAGAATCTTCGGGAATCGTTGTCGACCCCTAATAGAAGCAGCTTAGAAAGCCCTGGTTTGTTGTATACTTGGGCATGTTCTTCAGTTTGCGACTTTTTTCAGATATCGTTGACTGGGGAAATAGAAAATGTAGCGTATCTTATGAAGGGCAGCGAGCTTCTTCCTGGTTTCGAGCAGTGGTTGCGAAAGTGTCATACAGACACTCATCCAACTGCAGCAACTCCATTGTGAGGCGCAACAGGAGAGGCGTTACATATCGCACTGCTGTTTACTGTCGAAATCCCAGGGGCCTACCTTCCTAGAAGAGTCAACCGACATATTGTTTCCTCTGAATTACACCTCACAAAAAGATATGGAGGTAAAATTAGAGTCATCAGAGTTCAACCGAAAGTTTGGCCACAGTCGTTCTTACCACGGACCATTCGCAAGTGCTACAGGTATCGGAAAAAGTGTGGGTGGTACATGAAACACCCTCCGTCACAGTCTGCCGCGTATAGATGCCGATGTAGGTCTTCTCCACAAATGTTTAGAATATATGCTTGCTTCCGAAAACTGGTCCTACCGTTAATTATCCTACTGTGAAGTGTTCTTTTATCTACTCCGCTACTCCTTTTACAGGTATGACGAATTTTAATTTCTGATGTTGGCTACTGTAGTACCGTCCAAAGATCGCGGTGCCACATCAAAGTAGACAACACGCAATGATATCACTGAAGTTAGCAATGTCTCGCTGTAAACCGCAACGACGAATGGAAGGCCTTCTGAAGAAATGTCCTCTCTCTCAGCACTGAAGCGCTGCTGCACTCACATCGATACAGAGCACGGACTCGCTCAGTCCCACTTCGTGACCTCAATTGATGCAGTCAACCTCATCTATTTAAAACATCAGTGCTATTCAAGTTCAGATGGAGCTGCACTTTTGTAAACGTTGAATTCGTACTTAAAGAGCAGGTATTGTACTTGGGTGCATTAGTTATACTTTATTGTTGAAAGACAGTTATAAATACTCGCAACTCTCCCGTGGAAATGGACTGTATAAAGTTAATTAAATGTTTTACCATTATTGCATTAGTGAACTATTGTTTCATATCTTGTAGTTCCGATCAACCATTTCGCAGAGAGAACTTAGAACCCATAGCTACGACCGGAGGATTGTAGTTTCGTCAGGTCACAACAGTGAACTCGTAAGGAGAAAATATGGCACAGTGTTCACAAGTTTTACACACGAACTGGGATGAAGCAGTGATCCAAACGATGGCGACATAGGAAAGTAAAGTACCTGCAAGTCACATTATCAAGAGTTGTTTGTTCAAATGGTTCAAATGGCTGTGAGCACTATGGGACTTAACATCTGAGGTCATCAGTCCCCTAGAACTTAGAACTACTTAAACCTAACCAACCTAAGGACATCACACACATCCATGCCCGAGGGAGGATTCGAACCTGCGACCGTAGCGGTCACGCGGTTTCAGACTGAAGTGCCTAGAACGTCTCGGCCACACTGGCCGGCAAGAGTGATTGTGTTTCTGCGTTGCGTGTCCACTTGAACAGAAATATTTCGGTCACTTATTCCTTTAATTGTATAAAAATAAATGGGAAATAAGCTTCAAGTCTGTCAGAGCACGTGATTCTTCGATTTTTTAGATCTTATTGTCACAAAATGACGCTATCCAGCGCCAAATAGAGCATTTAGTATGTACACTAATTGAACATATACAAATAATTACTATTGTAAAAATAAAAAACTTCTGAACATACAACCTTTGAGCTTACCACTCTCACATGCATTAATAATTCGAAGATGTAACAATAGCCACTCATAACTCTTAGATGTGTATTACACATTACACAAACAACTGCATTATTCTAAATCATTGCTATTTCTTATGGAGCGACTTAGAAATTAGCTTTGTAATACATTACAGAATATTTATTTGCTATACTGATCGAAAGAGACTTTCTAATATTTTTGTAAGCATTAATAGCTCACTGAGATTTGTAAGTAAATTTTGTTCATAAAGAAAATCATATATGTTATGATTGCGTCTACGAAAGCAGCCGGATTCTAGAAAAAAGTTACAATACCTGAAGCCGTAGCACGCTGTGCGAAACACTGAGTAATTTAACAAGGTAAAATTCGCTGACTTCTTAACGGTTCTTTTCCTCCTTTATTATCAACTAAAGTCAACAGTTCCAATCTAAGAACAGTAATAGGGTTATACTTTGATTTCCCTTTAGTGCCTGACTAGTAGACAAACTTTTTCGATGTAGCCAATTTAGGTCACAGAAGGATAAATTTATCAGTGCAGTCCCGTTTCAGATGAGTGTAATTTTGTTCTGCGGTGTCCAACACGTGAGTTCCGTCCTTGAAGTGCGATTTGTTCAGCTACATTTGATTATTTTCTTTCGTAATTCAGGGGCCCTGTCGTCCTATTTTCCGCGTACAATCTCCTTCTCCCCTTTGGAAGACAGACAGCGAGGAGATAAAATGCAGGCCTTAAACTTTTCGGTAGATGCAACTAATTTCAGAATCTTTGGTGCAGAAATACTGGCTTCGACATATTACGTTCATTGATATTTCTTTCTTGCGCCTCATCGTCTGCAACAAAATAGTAGCCAGTATCTGGCAGACAGATCTTATATTTAAAAAGTAAGCCACAAAAAAGACTATTTTACTCAGATGTAGTTTCGATAGTTATCGTCATATGGTCAACTGCAGTTGAGCCGTATGGGTAACAAGAGCGAACCATTGTCATTCCGTGCCATGAGTCATTAAAGATTAGAAGCGTTTACATATGTACCTGCGTAGTCTACGAAATATCATCATAAAATCCACTCAATGGTTACGTGCAAATTCCGTACGTGCAGTGAGACCTGGGTGCATTGTCATGTGTAACGAGCAATTGGTCCACCAAGAATGGAAATGAGCGTTTTGCGTCATTGGCCGGGAGGCCCCTTACGGGGCAGGTCCGGCCCCCTTGGTGCAGGTCTTATTACATTCGATGCCACATTGGGCGACCTGGATTGGGATGAAATGGTGATGAAGACAACACAACACCCAATCCCTGAGCGCAGAAAATCCCCGACCCAGACGGGAATCGAACCCGGACCCCTTAGGAGGGCAGTCCGTCACGCTGACCATTCAGCTATCGGGGCGGTACGCTAAGAATAATCTAGTATGAGCATCAAACTTGAATTGAAGCAAATACACGGCAGTGACTTAACACTTACCGTGCGGCAGATGTAATGCGCACAAAGGAAAACAAGTTACACGACGAAGGAAACACCCGAATGAGACGGAAATATGTCAACAGACGAGATCGGCCTGTACGCTTTTGTGCTGTACGTGTCCCTTCACGTTTCCACTTCACTATCACAACGGAAACAGTGGACCTGTGGATGTTTAGGAGTGTGGAAATCTCGCGTACAAACGTATGACACAAGTAACGTCCAATCACCTGATTACGTTCGAAGTCCGTGGGTTCCGTTGAGCGCCCCATTCTGCAGTCTCAGGATGTCTAATGACCACTGAGGTCACTTGTATGGAGTACCTGGCAGCAGGTGGCAGGATGACGCACCTAATATGAAAAACATCTGTCTTTGGGGGCGTCCGGATTATTTTGATCACACAGTGTATATTAGGAATGAGGGGCGGACGTAATATTACGTCATGGTAGGTATGATGATTTTCCGCGGTCTCAGACGTACATGTAGAACTCCCGGAAACGTGTGGACGTCCGCAGGCTTCGTCATTTCTGCTACTTGGTATCAACAGCGCCCGTGGTCTGGGCGTACAGTCTCTGTTTCATAATCAAAACGTGCTCGATTTGGGGCTCGGAACAGGCCACGGTTTAAATTTTGATTAATAATCAGCATTGTCGGCCGAAGACTTACGGCATAAGAAGTCGCCCTCATTCTGGCAACGCCCTTGTCAGAGGGCAGAGGAGCGGACAGAGGTTCAGGGCACTCTCTTGTCCATTGGGTGGGAAACTCCCCCTAATGGTGTAAGAATCAGCACAGATCAACGGCTTGAGAATGCAGAAGGCAATAGAAACCACTGCATTAAAGGCACATTACGTATATCCACAGGACATGTGGCTGTATTAGAAAGAGTGTTGGCAAAACATTCCGGAATAAGCCCCCACTTGGATCTCCAGGAGGGGATTTGCCAAGGGAGATGTGACCATGAGAAAAAGATTGAATAACCAAACAAAGGATAACTTTCTACGAGTCGGAACGTGGAATGTCAGAAGCTGAAACGAGGTAGGAAACCTAGAGAACCTGAAAATGGAACTGTAGAAACCCAATCTAGATATAGTATGAGTTGGTGAATTGAAACGGAAAGAACGCAAGGATATCTGGTCAGATGAGTGTAGGGTAATATCAACAGCAGCATAAAATGGTACAACAGGAGTGGGATTCGATTTGGATAGGAAGTAAGGGCAGAGAGTGTGTTATTGTGAACAGTTCATTGACTGGCTGTTCTTATAAGAATCGACAGCAAACCAACACCGACAACAATAGTTCCGGTATATATGCCGACGTCGGAAGCTGAAGATGAAGAGGGTATTGAAAGTGTAATACAATACGTGAAGGGGGATGAAAATCTAGTAGTCATGGGGTACTGCAATGTAGCTATAGGGAAAGGAGTAGAAGAAAAGGATACAAGTGAATATGGGCTTGTAACAAGGAATGAGAGAGGAGAAAGAGTAACTGAGTACTGAGACAAATTGCAGCTGGTAATAGAGAATGTTCAAGAATCACAAGAGGCAGAGGTATGGAAAAGACCGGAAGATACGGGAAGATATTAGTTATATTACGTCTTGGTCAGACAGAGATTCCGAAATCAGATACTGGAGTGTAAGGCGTATCCACGAGCAGATGTAGACTCAGTTCACTATATAGTAGTGATGAAGAGTAGGCAGAAGTTGACGAGATCAGTCAGGAAGAATCAATACGCAAAGAAGTGGGATACGGAAGTACTGAGGAATGACGAGATACGCTTGAAGTTCCTTCAGGCTATAGATACAACAATCACCAACAGCACAGTAGAGAGATAAAGGGACGTCTCTGAGAAGGGCAATCACCGAAGTTGGAAAGAAAAACATAGGTGCAAAGAAGGTAATTGCAAAGAAACCACGGGTAACAGAAGAAATTAATCGACGAAAGAAGGAAGTGCATAATGTAAAGGGAAATTCAGGAACGTAGAAATACTAGTCGATAAGGAATGAAATAAATAAAAAGTCCATGGAAGAATACAGGTAAGAGGAAATGGCTGCATGAAAAATGTGAAGACGTCGAAAAAGAAATGATGGCCTAAAGGACTGACTCGACATATAGGAAAGACAAAACAACCTTAGGTGAAATCGAAAGCAAAGACGGTAACATTAAGAGTGCAACGGAAATTCCACTGCTAAATGAAGAGGAGAGAGTGGATAGGTGAGAAGAGTATATGGAAGGCCTCTATGAGGGTGAGGATTTGTCTGATGTGATAGAAGAAGAAACAGAGGTCGAATTAGAAGAGATAAGGGATACAGTATTAGGATCAGCATTTAAGAGAGCTTTGGAGGACTGAAGATCAACCAAGGTACAAGGGATAGATAACATTCCCAGAGAATTTCTAAAATCAGTGGGGGAAGTGGCAACAAAGCGACTATTTACGCTGGTTTATAGAATGTGTGAATCTGGCGACATACCATGTGACTTTCGGAAAAATTTCTTCCACATAATTCCGGAGACCGCAATAGCTGACAAGTTGGAGAATTATCGCACAGTCAGCACAACAGCTCATGCATCCAAGTTGCTTACAAGAGCAATATACAGAAGAATGGAAAAGAAAATTGAGGATGTGTTAGATAATGAGCAGTTTGGGTTTAGGAAAAGGAAAGGCACCAGGGAGGCAATTATGACGTTGTACGTTGAGCCGTGCGTGGCTCGTGTTCACTCCATCTCTTACTTTACATCTTGTATTTACCGTACTGCCACCTCGTTATGTTAACTTTCAATTACTGGTGTTACTGAGTTGCTGCCATGCCTGCCCGTGAGCGGCAGCAGTATCGCTTATCGATATAAGCCCTGTTGTATTATCTTCGCTGGGCTGCAATTGCTTCCCAGTCGTCGTGTGTCGGCCAGTCAGTTGGAATGCGCCAGCAGTTTGTTCGGACCTGGCAGTGTTTGAGTTGGCACGTGGCACAAGTTCAGTTGGGGCGCGACAGCAGTGAGGTCCGGTCCGCCATGAATCGCCCGACGGCTGCCGCCACACATGATTGGAGGGAGGACGACTTTCGTTGGTTGTCGGTCGGTCGTCTTGCCGGGCGACGTGTATTTGGCCGGCGATCGCTTATGGGTTGGCTGTATGAGCCAACTCGTGATTTTTCCCTGTTGTTGTCAGTGACTGCCGTTAGCACTGTCTAGGTCTTTATGCAAGTGCTTGTGAAACTGTGTGTAGTTTGTGTAATTTCGACTGACAAGTTATTTTAGATGTTTCGGCGTACTGGCTCTGAGCAGTCAGTCGGTTGGTGTGGATCAGCCAGGAAATCTCCGGGTGGCGTAGTGGGCTGGGCCCGCTGGCGGTCTCTACGCAGTTTAGGAGTGTGTGGGAACTGTTCCGATTGCTAAGAGGTTCGTGGCTCACCGACCCAGGACATCAAAGTTGAGTGGCGATTGAATTTCCAAAGCCAGATTGTTCACATTGGGCCGATGGTTTTCATGGTTGGCTGTTGGGGGTATTCCCGTGATCAGCAGCAAGTGCTGGAGTTGGCGAAAGTTTGACCACCATCCGGTGGAGTTTAACTGTAATTGGGTTATTTGAAGTCCAAGTGCACCAGCGGAATTTTCTGCCTTGTGACCGTTAGCGTTCCGGTTACCTGCCCTGGTCGCTGACGTAAAAGTCAGGCAGTGTCCTTTCCTCTCCATATTGTCACTGTCCAACACGTGTGTGTAGTTTTGACAGCAAATGCATACTTGATTGTGGGTGGCTACACCTTTTACGTTTTGGCATTGGAGTTCTTTGTGTACTGGTTGGGTAGAAAGCAAGTCGTCGGTGGGTCCGTTGACTGTCTCTTAGTTGGGTTGCCGGCGGATCGGATCTAGTTGGGCCAGCTACCTATCTCCCCTAAGCGAATATTAATATTTCAAGTCCAGACTGACCCCCAAAAACTCCTGAGTGCCGCAGGCTGTACTGCCTTTTCTTATTGCTGTTTGATTGTGTATTTTAATGGCTCATAGCAAATGGTTTGATTTTATATGCCTTTAGTTGGGTTTCAAGTAATGGGCTTTCAGCCATTTTATAATGGAGAGTTCCTTACTTGTCAAGTGTTGCATTGTTTGGGCCTTCAGCCTCATTGAAGATACTTTTTGGATAAAGCTTTGGGCCTTCTGCCTTTTGAAAATTTATTGTAGTTGTGTTTTTCAATCATGGGCCTTCAGCTGTCTTAAAATTAAAATTCCTTACTTAATAGGTCTTAGATTGTTTGGACCTTCAGCCTAATTTGAAATATTATTTAAGATTAGAACCATGCACTTTCTGCCCTTTGAAAATTTACTGTAGTTGTGTTTTAAATCATGAGCCTTCAGCCGTTTTAAACATTAAAGACGTTGTGCCCTTAAGCCATAAGATTATGTGACATAATCAGTCGATAGTTAAGGTCGGAAATTTGAGCTGTAATGCTTGGGCAACTACATAAAGTTATATGTTTTCGAGTGTAACTGACAGCCTCTCATTTTGGCCCCTTTCCACAACTGTTCTGCCCTGCGGATTTAACCAGGCGTTTCACAGGTGATAATTGAAGCTAAAAAATCAAAGCACGTTCATAGGATTTGTCGACCTGGAAAAAGCAGTTCTCGATGTAAAACGGTGCAAGATGTTTGAAATTCTGAGAAAAAAAATGTAAGCTGCAGGGACAGACGGGTGATATACAATACATGCAAGTGCCTATAGGGAATAAGAGTGGACGACCATGTAGGAAGTGCTCGGATTAAAAAAAAAAAATTGTAAGACAGGGATGTAGTCCTTGGCCCCAATTTCAATTTGTACATCGAAAAAGCAATGATGAAAGTAAAAGAAATGTTTGGAAGTGGAATTAAAATTCAACGTGAAAGGATACCTGTGATACGATTGGCTGATGAAGTTACTACCCTGAGTGAGTGTGAAGAAGAATTACATGTCTGCTGAATGGGATGAGCAGTCTAATGCGTGGAGAATATGGATTGAGTAAATCAAAGAAAGACGATAGTAATGAGATGTAGTCGAAATGGGAACAGCAAGAAACTTAACATCAGGGTTGACGATCACGAAGTAGGTGAAGTTATGGAATTCTACCACCTAGCAGCAAAATAGCCTTGAACTACGTATCTCACAATGTTTCATTTTGTGTCACACTGTACTTTATTATGAACGCAAATTTTTTGTGCTTTGGATTTTCCTTCTCTTTAAATGCGCTGTAAAGGAATTTTACAAAGGAAGGTCGCTTGCTTGCTTATCGGGATATGTGTTTAAATACCAGAGACCCTTTTCATTTTCTCTGCAGTAATTTCTATTAAATCTAAGTTTCAGCTATCGATTCAGCTTTAACACTATCTATGCCAGAATATGTATATTTAATGTGGAAAGTAGAATAAACCAAACAACGTTTAGAATTTCCAATTACATATTTGTATACACTAGTTATAACTCCAAAAAGTCCCCGTATTTGACTAACTTCACAGGTAATGGCAGTTACGTTGAAGACAAGAACCACAAGTGTTACAAGCGAAACCCGTATTGAGGAGCACTAACACGAAAAACCTGTAGTGTGAGGTTGCAAGTTCACTCTTTAATAAGGCTCATTTGAAATTGTTTTGTTAAAAATTGTGACAGGAAACATACGAGTATATACTGCTATTGGTTCACCTTGTACATCAGGTGGGCGATAGAAAATGAATGTCCGTGAGGTGCAAATATCAAACTTCTATGGGAAGTATGTATTACAGTTCACAAAATGCGCATCGTCGACATTCAAGAAATCTTTGAAACAAACCATTATCTTGCATCATGAACACCAAATGAAAAATGGCGCACCACAGCGATCACAGCAAATCATGCCGGACGATCAGCTAGGTATCAACTCTTAAAGAATGCATATAGAATCATGTTGGTCTTATGGGATGACCAGAACACGCGGAATGTGTTGGCATGCAACTGAATGCGAAAGTCTGTCGTTGAGCTTATCGTGTTACTGGCCATCTTTTAAAGAGTAGCAGCAGATAGTGCGATAATATGTTTTGTAGGCACGGAACATATAAGCATCCAGAATCTGATTTTGTTCAGTGGTTCCAGTTAGGATGAATTGCAATGTCACATACCATTCTGGAAGGATAATTTCCTCTAAAGGAATATCACTTTAGTACAGAGACACGGAATCAAGCAAAATAATGTTATTTGACCAGCTATTTGCCAAAAGCAGTGTTCATATCACAGTTGTAGTTCACTTACATTCATTTTTCCACTCTTGCTTGCAGTGACGTAAATATTCCCCTGCTGCCCTTGCAAGATCACACTCATGGAAAGAATAGCAGGGGGCAGAGCACCTCCAACTACTCGCAGCGAAGTAAGTGACTTTTCAGTCAGTTTACCATTCAGATTAAAGCTCAGCATAATTACTTACCAATGTCTTAAGGCATAGATGTAAGTTGATCTTGACAATTCATCTTCACACAACTCTCTAGGTATCTGTAAATTCCAGGGTTCCTTTCATACGCATCTCCTATTCAAATTCCGATGGGACAGACTTGAAAACGAATTCCCTACTGAGCGATGGGGTAAGTTCGTTCATCAAATTTTCGGGCCTGTTCTGCAGTTTGCTGTGCATCGTCAACTTGAAGCGCTGTTTAAATTTTCGTTATGTCTTCCGGTTCTGTAACACTGAAGTTATGCAACCATCCACGGCTTCCCTTGACACCACAGTAATCTGTGTAGCGCAGTCTGATGTGGATAAGGCAGTAGGTTACTATGATCCACATTCTGTAAATGGAGCATGCTTGAAACGCGCAAACACCAGTTTTTGCAACAAATGCTCCTTGTCTTTCCTTGAATATCCGTAGTTTTTCTTATGCCCTACACGGTCATATTGCTGCACACTTATTCTAAACCTGTTGAAAACAGTTTTTCTTCCTATGTTGCGGATGATCTCCCATGCAGGTAATTATGCTTAGTACCCGCTCCTCGGACCATTATTTCCTTTACTACATTTCACTGGAGCATCGATTTGTGGCTCACCGTCCGACAAGGATGATGACTCGATACCTGTATCAATATCACTTTCACTTGTTAAGCCAATATCGCCACCATTGTACACACAGTCGTGCATATATGATACCACACATTCCACTGACTTTTCTCGCAGAAACGCTAATATTTCATTTGTCTACTCTATTGCACTCTGCGCTATTCTTGTGGTTCCTTTCTGAAGAAATGTCAATTTCGGCAATTGAAGGTATAATTTAATGTTTGCTTCGTTCATCGGTGTCATTTTTCTGATTTGTATCAACACCACTAGCCCAGTAGCACTGTTGTGAGTTACTCGTCGACTAAGCAGTTCAACTATGCTCCTTAGTCTAACGCTTTGTTCATCATTGGATACTGCGCCTGGGCACAGCCGTGTCCTGTCCTGTGGCAACGAACGGTGTCTTCCGACTCCTCGCCCTGCTGCTGCAGACTGCGCCTATTCTTGAGGTTGAGCTGTTTGCTGCTACAAGTACCGTGCTCCGAACTACACTCCTGGAATTGCAAAAAAGAGCACATTGACACCGGTGTGTCAGACCCAACATACTTGCTCCGGACACTGCGAGAGGGCTGTACAAGCAATGATCTCCTACACTGGCCGTACACCACTGGTGATCGTCGAGGGGACACTGAATAGTGCACGGTACATCCAAACCGTCATCGAACCCATCGTTCTACCATTCCTAGACCGGCAAGGGAACTTGCTGTTCGGACAGGACAATGCACGTCCGCATGTATCCCGTGCCACCCAACGTGCTCTAGAAGGTGTAAGTCAACTACCCTGGCCAGCAAGATCTCCGGATCTGTCCCCCATTGAGCATGTTTGGGACTGGATGAAGCGTCGTCTCACGCGGTCTGCACGTCCAGCACGAACGCTGGTCCAACTGAGGCGCCAGGTGGAAATGGCATGGCAAGTCGTTCCACAGGACTACATCCAGCATCTCTACGATCGTCTCCATGGGAGAATAGCAGCCTGCATTGCTGCGAAAGGTGGATATACACTGTACTAGTGCCGACATTGTGCATGCTCCGTTGCCTGTGTCTATGTGCCTGTCGTTCTGTCAGTGTGATCATGTGATGTATCTGACCCCAGGAATGTGTCAATAAAGTTTACCCTTCCTGGGACAATGAATTCACGGTGTTCTTATTTCAATTTCCAGGAGTGTATTACGTTGTTGTCGGATCGCTTCTTGTCAGAATCTGTACTGTGCTGTGACTGCACTTTCTTACTGTTCTGGTTCAATAGTGTTCTGCACTGCGTAACGATAAACTAAAGCCTTCCTAGTGCACGATCTTTACGTTGTCGAATTCTCACACATGTTGGCAGACTTTCCTACTTCTACCACAAGGCCAAACATGTCTTCTTCCAAGCATCTTTAAATGCTACTTCTAAAAGGTAAATCTGGTGCGCGAACTTTCTTGAGATGTAGACTGCCTTTGGTGTTACTTTAAAAGACATTGCGAGGTTTAATAGCGGCATTTAATGATCTGACGAGTGTACCGTTTGCAGTCAACTGATTTTCTTTCTTACCACAATTTCTCGTGCTCTTTCCTTGGTATGAGGAGCGGTTGAATACAAGACTGCATTTAAACTTATTTTTTTTTTGTTATTGTGGCGATTGCTATTCTTCTGCTAAGTTATTCAGTTGGTTTAGTATCGTATTTGGGAGAATATCAGCTTACTCTCGACCTATTACGCGACACACGATGATGACCATTAGTCGGAGTGGAAATGTCACATGATCAGTAGAAAACAGAACATTTCATGACAAATGTCACATAGGTAACTGAAGGCAAGAAAGGTGAAAATATGCAATGTTAAAAAAAATCGATCGACAAAAACGAGTATACGCAAAGAAAAAGGAGAACACGGGAAAAGCAAGAATATGAAATTTAGCTAAACGGCGCCACTACTAGTAAGCATACTCTTAAACCAGTATTTTCGAAGATTTCAAGCGTGGTCCACGTCATTTTCTTGTTATCATTTCAAGCTATCAATGGCACCAGTTTTGTGCTTTTAGTATGCTTAGACGGTTGTGTTGTTCAAACGGGAACTGCACCATTTATGCCGACTCTGCACCGTCACATAAGACTAGTTACTTCGCTGTTGATCAGTACAGTTTTTGCTAGCTCCTCGTCCAGGTCGTGAAGCTCCAAGAGATACCTACCGGCCGCCGTGTCATCCTCTGGCTCGCGGCGTCATTTCATACGGTGTGGAGGGATGTACGTTTTGTGGTCAGCACACCGCTCTGTCAGCCGTTTTGCAGACTTTCAAGGCCATGGAGCCGCAACTGTTTGGTAAAGTAGCTCCTCAACTTGAATCAAGAGGTTGAGGGCCCTTTATGATTGTTCTCCTACCTAGTACCCGGAATTTGAACCCGGGTCCAAGGCATGGCAACCACCCACACTCATAACTCATCTACGGAGACGGACTGATGACTTCAGCGAGGTAGCGAAAGTACAGAACCCGAATAGCGTGTTGACCAGGTTGTTGAAGGTATCACAAATAAAGCTGTAAGAAAATCCCATGGTATGACAATGCCATTTCGTCAGACTCAATGCAAGCGGTAGTCCATATTTTAGTGACCTGTGGAGTTAGAGTGGATATGTGCACCAGGTTTTTCCCCAGAAAACTAATGCTTTCACATTCCGAGCACGTCTACGATGCCCTCCGATGCTAAATTTGTGATCCCTTGATCCCTCAAAACATGTCCTACCAACCGATCCCTTCTTCTTGTCAAGTTGTGCCACAAACTCCTCGTCTTCCCAATTCTATTCAATACCTCCTCATTAGTTATGTGATCTACCCATCTAATCTTTAGCATTCTTCTGTAGCACCACATTTCGAAAGCTTCTATTCTCTTCTTGTCCAAACTATTTATCGGTCATGTTTCACTTCCATACATGGCTACACTCCATACAAATACTTTCATGATCGACGTCCTGACACTTAAATCTATACTCTATGTTAACAAATTTTTCTTTTTCAGAAACGCTTTAATTGCCACTGCCAATCTAGATTTTATATCCTCTCTACTACGACCATCATCGTTTATATTGCTCCCCAAACAGCAAAACTCCTTTACTACTTTAAGTGTCTCATTTTCTAATTTAATTCCGTCAGCATCAACAGACTTAATTCGATTACATTCCATTATCCTCGTTTGACTTTTGTTGATGTTCATCTGATGTCCTCCTTTCAAGACACTGTCCATTCCGTTCAACTGCTCTACGAAGTCCTTTGCTGCCTCTGACAGAATTACGATGTCATCGGCGAACCTTAAAGTTTTTATTTCTTCTCCATGGATTTTAATAACTACTCCGAATTTTTCTTTTGTTTCCTTTACTGCTTGCTCAATATACAGATTGAATAACATCGGGGAGAGACTACAATCCTGTCTTACTCCCTTCCTAACCACTGCTTCCCTTTCATGTCCCTCGACTCTTATAACTGCCATCTGGTTTCTGTACAAATTCTAAATTGTCTTTCACTACCTGTATTTTACCCCTGCCACCATTAGAATTTGAAAGAGAGTATTCCAGTCAACATTGTCAAAAGCTTTCTCTAAGTCTAAAAATGCTAGAAACGTAGGTTTGCCTTTCCTTCATTTTTCTTCCAAAATAAGTCGTAAGGTCAGTATTGCCTCACGTGTTCCAACATTTCTATGGAACCCAAACTGATCTTCCCTGAGGTCGGCATCTACCAGATTTTCCATTCGTCTGTAAAGAATTAGCGTTAGTATTTTGCAGCTGAGAGTTATTAAACTGATAGTTCGGTAATTTGTACATCTGTCAACACCTGCTTTCTTTGGGATTGGAATTATTATATTCTTCCTGATGTCTGAGGGTATGTCGCCTGTCTCATACATCTTGCTCTCCCAAGGCTGTCAGTAGCTCAAATAGAGTGTTGTCTGCTCCCAGGGACTTGTTTCGACTTAGGGCATTCAGTGCTCTGTCGAACTCTTCACGCAGTATCGTATCTCCCATTTCATCTTCATCTGCATCCTCTTGCATTTACATATTATCGTCCTCGAGAACATCGCCCTTGTATAGACCCTCTATATACTCCTTCCACCTTTCTGTTTTCCCTTCTTTGCTTAGAACTGTTTTTCCATCTGAGCTCTTGATATTCGTACAAGAGGCTCTCTTTTCTCCAAAGGTCTCTTTAATTTTCCTGTAGGCAGTATCTATCTTACCCCTAGTGAAATAAGCCTCTACATCCTTACATTTGTCCCTGCTTAGCCATTTTGCACCACCTGTCGGTCTCATTTTTTGACGTCTGTATTCCTCTTTGCCTGCTTCATTTACTGCATTTTTATATTTTGTCCTTTCATCAATTAAATTCAATATTTCTTCTGTTACCCAAGGATTTCTATTAGCCCTCGCCTTTTTACCTAATTGATCCCCTGCCGCCTTCACTACTTCATCCCTCAGAGCTACCAATTCTTCTTCTACTGTATTCCTTTCCCCCATTCTTGTTAATCGTTCACTTATGATCTCCCTGAAACTCTGTACAACCTCTGGTTTAGTCAGTTTATCCAGGTTCCATCTTCTTAAATTGCCAAGTTTTTGTAGGATTGTGGTCAGAGTCCACATCTGCCCCTGGAAATGTCTTACAATTTAAAACCTGGTTCGTAAATCTCTGTCTTACCAGTATATAATCTATCTGATGCCTTGTAGTATCTCCAGGATTCTTCCATGTGTACAACCTTCTTTTATAATTCTTGAATCAAGTGTTAGCTATGATTAAGTTATGCTCTGTGCAAAATTCTACCAGACGGCTTCCTCTTTCATTTCTTATCCCCAATCCATATTCACCGATTATGTTTCCTTCTCTCCCTTTTCTCCCTCGAATTCCAGTCACCCGTGAGTATTATAATTTCGTCTCCCTTCACAACCTGAATAATTTGTTTTGTCTCATCATACATTTCATGAATTTCTTCATCATCTGCAGAGCTAGTTGGCACATAAACACGTACTACTGTAGTAGGAATGGGTTTCCTGTCTTTATTGGCCACAATAATGCGTTCACTATGCTGTGTGTAGTAGCTTACGCGCACTCCTATTTTTTATTCATTATTAAACCTACTCCTGCATTAACCCTATTTGATTTTGTATTTATAACCCTGTATTCACCTGACCAAAAGTCTTTTTCCTCCTGCCACCGAACTTCACTAATTCCCACTATATCTAACTTTAAGCTATCCATTTCCCTTTTTAAACTTTCTAACCTACCTGCCCGATTAAGGGATCTGATAATCCACGCTCCGATCCGTAGAATGCCAGTTTTCTTTCTCCTGATAAACGACTTCCTCTTGAGTAGTCCCCGCCCAGAGATCCGAATGGGGGACTATTTTACCTCCAGATTATTTTACCCAAGAGGACGCAATCATAATTTAACCATACAGTAAAGCTGCATGCCCTCGGGAAAAATTACGGCTGTATTTTCCCCTTGCTTTCAGCCGTTAGCAGTACCAGCACAACAAAGCCGTTTTGGTTAGTGTTACAAGGCCAGATCAGTCAATCTTCTAGACGGTTGCCCCTGCAAATACTAAAAAGGCTGCTGACCCTCTTCAGGAACCACACGTTTGTCTGGCCTCTCAACAGATACCACTCCGTTGTGGTTGCACCTACGGTATGGCCATCTGTATCGCTGAGGCACGCAAGCCTCCCCACCAGCGGCAAGGTCCATGGTTCATGGGGGGGATGTACTCTCAAATATCACTCGGACAACCGTTTAACTATCACTAATCCTAACCGTTTAGTTTCTGATCGGTCTAGAGAAGACTCGATGTTAAGCGACCGAATATAGTGTCCAAAAATGTGTTTTTCCTGCAGTTGCTTCTGCCGACACAGCTTAAGTTTTAATGGCACAAATGCGTCAGTATATATGAAGCTGTCGTTCATGCTTTCAAACTTGAAAAATTAACGCAGCGAAAATACATTTTCATAAAACGAGAAAATGACTGTTTTTCAAAATTTTATCTATTACTAAGACTTAATGAAAATATTGCACCGTCTCTAGTCAGAGTTTTAAACCGTCGATGCACACTCATATATGCCTGCTTTATACATCGTTATCGATCCAAAGACAAAACGATAGAGGAGAAACAACTTAAGTGCATACTTTTCTTGGAACCTTCAACGTTACCAGCAGAAGCATGTCGACAGTAGAAGGCTCGAACGATCATTTGTTGGCAGCTGGTTTCTAGGAAGTACTATTTACAGGTAGTGAACGAAGTATGGAATTTGCAGATGATTTTAGTTCATGCGCTTCGATTCGTTCAGAAAGTGCCAAGTAGGAAAGCCAAAGAGAATGCTGAGCATGACTAAGTTTACTGTCTGAGGAGGGCCTTCCTGTTTTCTCTGAAGTAGCTGCCTACTACAGGACTACATGGGTCTGAGGTAACAGCGCATGCCGTCGAACAACAGGGCAGGTCACGTATGCATACAGGCAAACACAAACAAGGCAGTGTGGCGCGGGCAAGCCAAGTGTGTGCTCGCTGGTGTGGGCGGAACCGCGCCATATTATGCCGCATTATGCTCCAGAGCAAAACATACGACGCTCTTTATGTACTCAAAGCTACTGTCAAATACGAGGTACCGCGCTTATTAATCCCCACTGCAAACGAGAAATGGAAAACAAAGGTAGAACTCAGTGAACTAGGCACAATGCAAGAAGAGTATTTACAAAACATTCGTTATCCTTTCTACAGATCTAAAACATAACACGTTTTCTAAAGTTCCCATTTCGATTGTTTCAAGCCCCCTCTGGCGCAGCTTGTGTTACGAAATGAGGATATCCCACATACCTTGACAATTGATACTCCCTGTAAAATCCAGTCACAATAACACTTTCGCTATGATTCCAATTTCAGTTGTTTCAGGCCCTCTCTGGCGCAGCTCGGGTAACGAGATAAGGGTATCCCAGTTACCTTGACAATTGATACTACTTATAAAATCCAATCACGTTATGATTGTATGTAATTCATGCATTAAATTTCGACGTTGTTTATCGAAACGAGACATAATTTTAGTGAGTGAGTATGTGTGAAATCTTATGGGACGTAACTGCTAAGGTCATCTGTCCCTAAGCTTACACACTACTTAACCTAAATTATCCGAAGGACAACCACACACACTCATGCCCAAGGGAGGACTCGAACCATCCGCCGGGACCAGCCTCACAGTCCATGACTGCAGCGCCTCAGACCGCTCGGCTAATAATTTAACGCCATATTCTTAACAACGTCAGGTGAATCATATCAGAGGAAGAAAACTGTGTCACAGTTACTAAATGAAATCACATTCACTATTATGACCCGAACACAAGGAATATAAATTACGTAACCAACATAACTTTGGGGACATAAATCCAGATAAACCACTCAATCATCCAGAAGTAACTGAAATGTAAATAATGTTCATTCATTACTTTAAGAAGCTCAAGCGCGACAGGTTTCAATTGTTACACACATGTTTTCATCGTTATCTAGTAATCGTAATCAACCCAACCATGCTGTCTGATGCTGCTACCAAAGAATCTGATTCGTCATAGACTAAACATCCAAATCGCGCTCATGTCTCAACAATGGCGACACAAAGATATATAAATTTTAGTAATAAAAGTGTTAAACATAGAAATGTAAGAGCACATACCCAGAAACATGTAAGAAAAAGCATAAAAAGCAGGAGAAAAAGTAGCACAAGTCAGATATAGTATCTGTCTGTTAATAAAATGAGAATGTGCGATGTGTTTCTCGACACGAGAGAAACAATTTAAACAGCAAAATATACAGGATGACGTTTAGTGATTGCAGTCGGATTACGTCGACTTCTTGCCAAGATATTTCAGCTAACAACCATTCAGCATCTTCAGGTGAATACCTTGCACAGGAGATTGCTAGTTAACATCGTTAAGTATACACCAAAAATTTGCACTGCATTGCTGGAGCAAATGCAACCGCTATATGCGTGACCTATGTTGAGTTTAGGGCTCTCTTCGAGTACCACTCCATCTATGGCACGCAGCAGCATGCGTAAAGGTGATATTACAAGCGCTCTCTCTGGTGGAATGGGCGCTCGTGGAGTTAAATCTCAGGTATCAAAGTCAATACAATTAACTGTCGTCAGACCGTAGAAATAAAAAGTTTTATCACACCGTATCCAGTTGAAAGCGGCCATCACGACTAATAAGATCGTCTGCCAAACGTATTTGCTCAGTTTCCTTAATAACTGAATCCCAGAAGGTTCTCGTTAAAATCGTCCGCCAAACGTATTTGCTCAGTTTCCTTAATAACTGAATCGCAGAAGGTTCTCGTCAACGCCAAAGTTTCCGTGCTAGAATAATCCATGGATTATCCTGTGCAAGTACAATGCTCGGCTATGACTGAAAAGGCGAGTTTGGAACTGTGCATGTTATCTGACCAATGTAATGGTTTTGTGCATAAGACCGTAGTGTTTTTTCGTAAGTTTAATAAACGTGGCAGATACACACAACGGACATTTAATCATCAATAACATATACTCCTTCACTATTTACAACAGTCTAGCAACGCTGGCTTAACTTTTCGATTCCGCGACTGTAGAGAGCAAATGATTTTGAGGCGAAGAACTCGTCGAGCAATTTTCGGAGCTCATTATCATCCACAAAGGAAGTTCCTTGAAGGTTGTTCGATAGAGGGCGGAATAGGTGAAAATCTAAAGTCGCAAGATCACGTGAATAAGGTGACTGCGGAATCACTTCCCATTCCAACCCCTGTATAGCGTTTTTTGTGAGTCTAGCAGAATGTGGACGGCCGTTATCGTGGAGTAGCATAAATTCAAGCAGTTTTCGTGGTCGTCGTTCTTGGATTGCGTCTACAAGGCGTCTCAGTTGTTCACAGTAAACGTCAAGAGTGATGGTTACACATCGGGGAAGCAGTTCCCAGAACTGCACACTGTCGCTGTTTCACCAGATGTTTAACACTACCTTCTGTGGATGCGAGTTGGTCTTTGTACGGGGAATTCCTGCCTCGTTCGGGCTCAGTCATTCCTTCAAAAATGGTTCAAATGGCTCTGAGCACTATGGGACTCAACTGCTGAGGTCATTAGTCCCCTAGAACTTAGAACTAGTTAAACCTAACTAACCTAAGGACATCACACACATCCATGCCCGAGGCAGGATTCGAACCTGCGACCGTAGCGGTCTCGCGGTTCCAGACTGCAGCGCCAGAAACGCGCGGCCACTTCGGCCGGCTCAGCCATTCCTTCCTTTTCCTCATTTGTCGCCACCAGAAACTCTACAGGATGGGAACAGTCGGTGCTGTTCAAGGGCAAATTGATGACAAGCAAGCAGAGATGCACATGCGGCCACACAGTGGTTTCAGCGATTTGGCTTTGAGCTCGTGGAACCCATACACCCGGTTTTTTGAACCTTCCACATTGCATGAAAATATCGCTCCATAGTTGAATGATCCCAGTTCATCATACACTACTGGCCATTAAAATTGCTACACAACGAAGATGACGTGCTACAGACGCGAAACTTAACAGACAGGAGGAAGATGCTGTGATATGCAAATGATTAGCTTTTCAGAGCATTCACACAAGGTTGGCGCCGGTGGCAACACATACAACGTGCTGACATGAGGAAAGTTTCCAACCGATTCCTCATACACAAACAGCAGTTGACCGGCGTTGCCTGCTGAAACGTTGTTGTGATGCCTCGTGTAAGGAGGAAAAATGCGTGCCATCACGTTTCCGACTTTGAGAAACGTCGAATTGTAGCCAATCGCGATGCGGTTTATCGTATCGCGACATTGCTGCTCGCATTGGTCTAGATCCAATGACTGTTAGCAGAATATGGAATCGGTGGGTTCAGGAGGGTAATATGGAACGCCGTGCTGTATCCAAACCGCCTACTATCACTAGCATTCGATATGACAGGCATCTTATCCGCATGGCTGTAACGGATCGTGCAGCCACGTCTCGATCCCTGAGTCAACAGATAGGGACGTTTGCAAGACAATAACCATCTGCACGAACAGTTCGACGGTGTTTTCAGCAGCATGGACTATCAGCTCGGAGACCATGGCTGCGGTTACCCTTGACCCTGCTTCACAGACAGGAGCGCCTACGATGGTGTAGTCAACGACGAACCTGGGTACACGAATGGCAATACGTTATTTTTTCGGATGAATCCAGGTTCTGTTTACAGAATCATTATGGTCGCATCCGTGTTTGGCGACATCGCGGTGAACGCAAATTGGAAGCGTGTATTCGTCATCGCCATACTGGCGTATCACTCGGCGTGATGGTATGGGGTGACATTGGTTACACGTCTCGGTGCCCTCTTGTTCGCATTGACAGCACTTTAAACACTGGAGGTTACATTTCAGATGTTTTACTACCTGTGGCTTTACCCTTCATTCGATCCCGGCGAAATTCTACATTTCAGCAGTATAATGCACGAACGCATGTTGCATGTCCTGTGCGGGCCTTTCTGGATACAGAAAATGTTCGACTGCTGCCCTGGCCAGCACATTCTACAGATCTCTCACCAGTTGAAAACGTTTAGTTAATGGTGGCCGAGCAACTGTCTCGTCACAATACGCCAGTCACTACATTTGATGAACTGTGGTATCGTGTTGAAGCTGCATGGGCAGCTGTACCTGTACACGACATCCAAGCTCTGTTTGACTCAATGCCCAGGCGTACCGAGGCCATTATTACGGTCAGAGGTGGTTGTTCTGGGTACTGATTTCTCAGGATCTATGCACCCAAATTGCGTGAAAATGTAATCACATGTCAGTTCTAGTACAATATATTTGTCCAATGAATTCCCGTTTATCATCTGCATCTCATCTTGGTGTAGCAATTTTAATGGCCAGTACTGTATTTGCCTGTTCTCGAATACACCGGGTCATTGTGGATTAGTGCGTTTAAATGACCCTCCTCATCAATCTCTGAGAGTCTTCCTCAACGTGGAGAGCCACTAAAGTCGAAAAGATCCTCCTCAAAACGAGAAAGCCATTTTATTGCTGTCCTCTGTGCACTGACATTATGCCCCATACGTGGCGCAAAATGTTTCTGCTCGTCTCCGCTCTTGCAGCCCTCTATTGAACTTAAAAAGAAGAATACGTAGGAAACTTTCCGATTTCTCCACTTGATACTTCACTTTCTAGAGTTCACAGCTCCACTCAGTAATTTCAGACAACAAAACGAGAATGTCTACACTTAAATACTAACAATCAACTACAAAAAATGACAATCGATAGATAAACACATAGAGACCAGAATATCAGCGTGCAAAATAAAAACACTGTTATGCACCAACCTAATAGGCTTTGCGGCACTGGCAAGGTACTGCTGCCCTCCGCAGTTCCATATATTCCTTGGCCGAACGGAGAAGAGTACAAATCTTTGTAGGTGGGCGGAAGAGGACTTTGGCACAATGTTTCCTCTCAAACAACCTGTTGAGCTGATAGTTGATGGTTGGATACACAACATTGCGGTTACAGGTATTCTGTGAAAACCAGTTATAGATACCGGCCACTGATGCATCGTGTAAGCGGATGGAGGTAACCCCCTTAGCATCAACTAAGGCCAAAAGATGGTGCACTGAACGACCGGAACTGGTAGCCATAAAATAAATGACATAATAACATACATAAGTCAGCGGCCGATGTTTCCCAGACCTCCAATCACAAGGCTGGACACACAAAAACTTAACGTTATCTTACTCTCGGCGGAAGCTTTCAACTGGATAAGGCGAGGGACCCTGTGGGTCCTATAATTTCTTCAGAAAGAAAGCATTTTGTGTCTAATGACGGTCTAGCGTCAGTTAATCCAACTTATTTTGACATCTGAGTCTTTGCGAGCAAGCATTCCACGGATGTAGGATCACCATTATACATGACCTTGAGTGTCATAGATGGAGCAATATTCGAAGAGGGTTTGAAGCTCCCACTGAGGTCACTTAGGTAGCAGTGCCTTCCCCTCGCGAATTTTTGGTATAAAGTTAGTGACGTGAAGTAGCAGTCTCCAATGCAAAATACTCAACTGGAAGTGGTTGAATGGCTGTCAGCCAAAACATCGTGGCAAGAAACCGACGTAATCAAGCTGCGACCGCAGAAAGCTTTTCGAGAACTCTTTACGGCAGGAAAATTTCAAGAATCAGTAAAATATATCTCTAAGTACTAAATTAAAATTAATTTTGAGTTGACATATCTTTTAAAAAATGAAGTGAATGACCGGAACAAGTATTTCAAGATTATGTACAACTCTGGAGAAGCTGGAATGGGCTGTCTCTTCTTCTACAGTCAGCAGGGGATCATAGACTTCTTCACTAGACGATTCAGGTTTCAGATCAAAGCTATCCTGTCACGGTCACCCAGTCCAAAAATCTTGGCTGCAGCCTTTCTCTAATTGTGGTTTCCTTACCTTCTTGGAGAGAAACGATTTCTTACCCCCAGAGAAATCCTCCTGTCACTATGAACATCGCAGCATCAGACCTCTTGACATACTGTACGTCGTTCTGCCGAAACTTGCTATATGAATATACTGGGACAAATGGGACGGGTACAGATGAGAATCAGTCAGTGGAATTTTAACGTAACTTCAATATATTCTTCAATACGAATGACAGGTACGTCAGGAAGCCTATTTTGGCAACCACTACCCTAAAATGTGAGATTAATAGTCGAAATAAGACAATCACACGTGGTAAGTTATTAGAACAGAAAAAATATTGTAAAAATTGTTGTGTTCGCTTACTCCAGCCCATAGAAAGTTAGAAAAGGACAACAACATGGCAGAAGACTAAATAACTACAATGCTTGTGTAACAAACAAAGAAAATAGCTCAGATTTCAAACTCACTAGTGGGAAACTATGCAGACGGACGCTGGGACTTGTTAACAAGCCATGAAAGTTGTAGCGATTTGTTGGTTGTAGTGGTATAGACCGAAGCGCCTAACTTTCTATCGTCCGCGCGTACGTGGACGGCGAAACCGGGTTTCCCTAGGAGCAAGGATTTTGAGTCGTGTAGTGCGTAATGCGATCGGCGTAGTGTGTTGTCACCTTAGAAATGGCAAGATAGTGGCAGTGTTTCTCAGCAAATTGCAGTGCGTATTCGGCTAGAGCTTTATGTCAGGCGTGATAGGCCAGATGATTCTGGAAAACTGTAATATTCTTTTTTCTGTGTTCTATTGAAGAAATTCCTGCAATTCAGGTAAAGTCTGTATACAATATGGCTGCAAGCTTTCTAAAATGGTACGAGTGGACGTCAGTACCGAGGAAGATAAACTGTTAATTTACCACAGTGTCAAAAATAAATCGTTGGGTTTTTGTGTGCTTCACATAAGTATGGAGCAAATAATCTTCTTTTTCGTCCATTAATTTTTTTTTATACTAAGTTGGTCTCTGTTCCTTCGGACATGTCCGAAAGAACAGATACCATCTTAGTGTATATACATAGTTAAGGCTCACGCTCACCAGCCACTTCACCACCTTCTTCTTCTGTGCGGATGCACAAACAGTGCCCGAACTCTTACGGGAATCGGCAACGCGATGCGAATAATGAGTGTAATGAGCGGGGGCACTACGAATGTAGTGCGGGACAATACGTTGAGAATGTGGGTTGGCGGGAGGCGTGCCAGAGATAAATCCCTGCAGTCGCACAATCATCTGTGTCCTCGGTGGCTCAGATGGACGCTGGCACGGTATCTCAGCGTGTTCGGTCAGAGAGCTTGTTGGCCTCTGTAATAAAAAAAAACTGAGTGGAAGGATCAACGAACGAACTTGAACAGATGTCTTGTGACGTCCGCAACGACCAAACACGACGATCAACAACGCAAAAAAAAAGGATGGATAGAGCGTCGGCCATGTAAGCAGGAGATCCCGGGTTCGAGTCCCGCTCAGGGCACAAATTTTCGTCTGTACCCGTTGACGTATGTCAGCGCCTGTAAGCAGCTAAGGTTTTCATTTCATTGTAATATCATTAAATTTTTAATTATCAACTAACCAGAAATCTTCTTTTCTCCCACGCAGATTTGTACTGTACATTACCACTTTTTTTAAAGTACCGACACTTCATTTCAACTCATCCCAGACAGCACGTGTGGAGTGAATAGTAAGGGCGCTAGCGTTTTCATTTTCTGGGAAACTGCAAATGCGCAGTATATTTCAGTTTTGTAATCCTGTCGAGGCAAAACCTCCTATGCTGTTCTCGCTGCGCTATATTCCTGTTCCTAGGAAAACCCGGCTCTAGTCGCAGCTTTCACCCCAAGCGTACTTGGTCTCTTGTACAGACCTCTGTCGATGGCAAAGCCTCGCGTAGCGAAGGGCTTAATTATAAGCTTGGGCACCGTCTGACTACAAGGTAATGGAGGTCAGAACATGTTGTTACCTAGCATGGTGGCCGACGTCTTTGCCAGTGTACGAGTTGAAGAGAAACGAACGTAATGAGAGAGACAAAACAAGTGAGTGAACAGAGGGAGGGGTTTAAACTAGTGAGGCGGAACGCAGTACCTCCAGCAGTTTTATGCGTGCATCACTACTGAAAACATAATTCACGTTGTCATCCCTGCAGGGTAGCAACATCGAGATTCCCTTGATACTTCATTGCGGAGGAATCGAGGAGGTTTTTAGCCCTGGGGTTGATTTCTCCTCCTGGTGCCGACGTGAAGTGTCAGTTTCCTCTCAGCCCACATGGACCATGAATATAATTCATTGACTGACAATGGGCTTTTCTGGTTTACAGGTTACAGGTAAAATCCGTAGAACGTTCAATCACATGAAGTTTTGACACAAACTCGTAACTTGCGGGAGCTATGTAAAACGTAGCCATCTATTCGTTATTATAATGCCAGTATTGTTTAGTGAAGGTTTTCAATGTAGCCTGCAACGAAAAGACCTCCAGCTTAATAGTCTACAACACAGCTACCTATATAGTATTTCGGTGATCCTGTAATGTTAAGGTGTACATGTTAGGTTGAATATACCGATTTTTACGCTGACCTCAGTAATGGGTGATGAATCGTCTGGTATTTGTTTTGTGAATTTCGTGTCTTAAAGAGATTTATTAATTCCCTTGTTAATTTTAGATGCATCTGCGGCTAACTTCTACAGAAAAGGTACCAGGGGACAATCTCAGACTTTGTCAATGATGCATATTTCCCGTACTTTGGCGTAAATGTTGGGGACTAGGACAAGTCATGGGCCCCACATCGAGTGCTTTCGAGATGTGAGAATGGATTACTGCTTCCTATGAAAATGGAAAAATCGCGCAAGAGACAACAAAAACCACTGGCCTCAAATAGTCTGGCCAATTACAACACCAAAGGTTGCAGGGAAAGATGTATTATTCCATTCAAAATTTCTACCTCCACATCACATAATACTTGGCATTATGAAACAGTTTACAAAAGCCCTAGAAAAAGATGGTGATACTTCATACTATGTTACCGTGGCCATGAGGAGGAAGGAGTTTTCTCCGGCCCTTACGGTCGGAAACCAATAAAGACGAACCATTTAAATACAGTATGAATGAAATTTAAATACCATCTTGGATATTCTTTCAACGAGTTGATAACAAGTGTCTTAGCAAATGCTAAGACCTTGATTGTGAGTACATAGTAAGAAACATACTGGATAAATTAAAAGCGTTGGATGCCTCAAGGCGGTTGAAAGTACATTTCCTGGACTCAGGCGTCAACTATTTCCTGGAAAATCTTAATACTATGGATGATGAACTGTTCTTTCAGACATGTCCGAAAGAACAGACACCATATCCATATAAGTATACCGAGCGAGGTGGCGCAGTGGTTAGACACTGGAATCGCATTCGGGAGGACGACGGTTCAATCCCGCGTCCGGCCATCCTGATTTAGGTTTTCCGTGATTTCCCTAAATCGCTCCAGGCAAATGCCGGGATGGTTCCTTTCAAAGGGCACGGCCGACTTCCTTCCCCGTCCTTCCCTAATCCGATGAGACCGATGACCTTGCTGTCTGGTCTGCTTCCCCGAAACAACCAACCAACCATATAAGTATATAGTTATGGCAGTACCGGCCATGTCCTCCCTCTTCTGTGCGGATGCACACATATTACCCGACATCTTACGGGACTTCGTAAGGATATCTTCCACGAGTAATGAGTCTGTTGGGTAGGGACACTACGAATGCAATGTGTGGACATATAAGGTGAGAATGTGGGTCTCGCTGGTGGAGTGCACGAGCTGTCCCTGCAGCCGCATTATCCTCTGTGCCGTCGGTGGCTCAGATGGATAGAGCGTCTGCCATATAAACAGGAGATCCGTGATTCGAGTCCCCGGTCGCGTGACGCATTTTCACCTGTCCCCGTTTATAAATATCAACGCCCGTCAGCTGAAGGTACTAATATATAATTGTAATTTCATTCTTAACTCACTCTTAAACTACACCATTAGTCATTTAGCATAGTCAGGTAGGATACGGATTACAATACAGTATCGTTATATTGAGCTCCTTTGCGTACTAGTGCTAAGCTTTGAAGCCCTTAGGGATTACGTCACTGATCTTGGTATTATATTTGTGGTTTAAAGTATGTTGTGAGAAAAATAAAACACACATTGATGAATAATATGTAACGACACTGTTATTCTTCTTGGAGTTCACCTTATCGTACTATCGTCTGTGTTGAACTTTCGCTATCCGGCACAGCCTCTTCGGCTACAGAAGTAAGAAAATATTTGGAGAAAATTAGATATTTGGAAATACACTCCTGGAAATGGAAAAAAGAACACATTGACACCGGTGTGTCAGACCCACCATACTTGCTCCGGACACTGCGAGAGGACTGTACAAGCAATGATCACACGCACGACACAGCGGACACACCAGGAACCGCGGTGTTGGCCGTCGAATGGCGCTAGCTGCGCAGCATTTGTGCACCGCCGCCGTCGGTGTCAGCCAGTTTGCCGTGGCATACGGAGCTCCATCGCAGTCTTTAACACTGGTAGCATGCCGCGACAGCGTGGACGTGAACCGTATGTGCAGTTGATGGACTTTGAGCGAGGGCGTATAGTGGGCATGCAGGAGGCCGGGTGGACGTACCGCCGAATTGCTCAACACGTGGGGCGTGAGGCCTCCACAGTACATCGATGTTGTCGCCAGTGGTTGGCGGAAGGTGCACGTGCCCGTCGACCTGGGACCGGACCGTAGCGACGCACGGATGCACGCCAAGATCGTACGATCCTACGCAGTGCCGTAGGGGACCGCACCGCCACTTCCCAGCAAATTAGGGACACTGTTGCTCCTGGGGTATCGGCGAGGACCATTTGCAACCGTCTCCATAAAGCTGGGCTACGGTCCCGCACACCGTTAGGCCGTTTTCCGCTCACGCCCCAACATCGTGCAGCCCGCCTCCAGTGGTGTCGCGACAGGCGTGAATGGAGGGACGAATGGAGACGTGTCGTCTTCAGCGATGAGAGTCGCTTCTGCCTTGGTGCCAATGATGGTCGTATGCGTGTTTGGCGCTGTGCAGGTGAGCGCCACAATCAGGACTGCATACGACCGAGGCACACAGGGCCAACACCCGGCATCATGGTGTGGGGAGCGATCTCCTACGCTGGCCGTACACCACTGGTGATCCTCGAGGGGAAACTGAATAGTGCACGGTACATCCAAACCGTCATCAAACCCATCGTTCTACCATTCCTAGACCGGCAAGGGAACTTGCTGTTCCAACAGGACAATGCACGTCCGCATGTATCCCGTGCCACCCAACGTGCTCTAGAAGGTGTAAGTCAACTACCCTGGCCAGCAAGATCTCCGGATCTGTCCCCCATTGAGCATGTTTGGGACTGGATGAAGCGTCGTCTCACAAGGTCTGCACGTCCACCACGAACGCTGGTCCAACTGAGGCGCCAGGTGGAAATGGCATGGCAAGCCGTTCCACAGGACTACATCCAGCATCTCTACGATCGTCTCCATGGGAGAATAGCAGCCTGCATTGCTGCGAAAGGTGGATATACACTGTACTAGTGCCGACATTGTGCATGCTCTGTTGCCTGTGTCTATGTGCCTGTGGTTCTGTCAGTGTGATCATGTGATGTATCTGACCCCAGGAATGTGCCAATAAAGTTTCCCCTTCCTGGGACAATGAATTCACGGTGTATTTCAATTTCCAGTAGTGTATATACTAAAACTTCCCCTTAGAAAAATTGTGAATAACTGTGCTGGTCAACATATTACGTTATTTCATTTTCAAAAAGCTGAGCAAAACTGAACGTACTCAGACATTTCTGTCTTTACTTATTCTGATCAACAGTAAACTGACACAGAATATTTTTTTTTAGCGCAACGCAAGCTGACTTTCAATAATCCCTACAAAAGAAAGGCCCTGACTAACAATAACCTATACCTTTCATAAATCACTTACCTCACAAAAATCTTCGTTACTCAAACTACTGCAATACAGCGCGCGCCAATACTGCCAGCTAAATAAAAGATTCTAACTACTGAAGGCACTAATTACTGATAGGCATAGTTAGCAAATGAAAGATTTTGATGGAAAACAAACAATGTATTTACCTTAATAGAGGTCAAATATCACTTCATGACATCCAGTCTTACAAATTTCCTTTTTCTGACGGACACACGTCCAGATCGTCCGCTCTCAAAACTCTAGCCATCTCTCTCCCCACATCCACCACTGCTGGCGGCTCACCTCCAACTGCACAACGCTATGCGCTGTTCATATCCAGCTGCCCAACACTACAATATCAAATATTCCAACAATGGCAACCACTCACAGATTGCACACCGAACAATCTGGGATTTTCATACAGAGCGCTACGTGGCGTTACCAACATAAAAACCTAAACAACCTACTTAAAATACGTATAATGGTAAAATGTTTACAATGTAGCACCGTGTCTTCAGCTCTTATTATGAACTACTTGCTCCAAGACATCGTGTACCACAAATTCGAGATTTCACACGAATAATGTTCACTGAACCCAGACCTATGAAAATAATCTCCAAGTTTACTCGCGTTTAGGTTATGTTTCAGGATTCTGGTAATACGTTTTGTTGTTCGTTATTTCTACCCTTACAAACACTCATCTACACTATATTCAAGATGATAAATATTTAATATCTGGGAGCGCCGTTGAGAATATTTGAGCAACACTTCGCAGCGGTGAGGGCGTCCGGTATCGAGCTTAGGTCGGCTCGATTACCCTCAAAGGGCTTACGGCATTGTAGTGGAACTTCACAGAGAGAATTAATTAAGCGCTCCTGCCGGACATGCTTCGGCGGCGTTTCCCGGGCAACCCCAGAGGCCGGTCCGTCTCAGGGCGGCGATAACGCAGCCGCAGGGGCAGCCGCCGCTCCTGTTGACTGCGGCTGCCGCTGGCGGTGCGTGGCGGAGGGTGGGTGAGGCAGCGGCGCGGCTCAGCGGCGCTTCAGTTCTGCGCCATCGCCTTGTCCGCCCGGGGTCATCCTGCCTGCGTGCTTGGCAGCATGTTCGCGACTCGCTGCTGACTACTATAGACAGTCCAGCCAGTTTCAACACTACTGACAGTGCTTAAGCTGGGGTTCAATGTATTGGAACTGTTATAAAATGCATTTTTATTCCAGTCTATGATTACAAATGAATTCTTTAGACGATGACCGGTTTTAGTCTGAAATGACCATCCTCAGATCTAACACACACGCACACACACACACACACACACACACACACACACACACACATACATATATATATATATATATATATATATATATATATATATATATATATATAGTGAGCAGGGTATCTTTTCACATAAAACAGCAATATGTATCACAATACACTGTCATACACCACGGAAATGTACCGATAAAATATGGTATAACGTACCTTTTTTACACCATGTCCTAAAGTGATACGGCCATAATGGCATCGTCAAAACATATAAATATAATCAGCATAGCATCGTCACACAGATTTAAAATAGGTGTAAAAAAGGTACGTTATACCATATTTAATCTGTACATTTCCCTGGTGTATGACAGTATATTCTGATACATATTGCTGTTTTATGTTAAAAGACACACGGCTCACTAGATGCATATATTTATATATTTTAGATCTGAGGATGGTCATTTCAGACTGAAACCGGTCATCGTCTAAACAATTCATTTGTGATCATAGACTGGAATAAAAAAGCATTTTACAGTATTGGATCACTGTTTGTACACGCGATTATGTCGCAGTTGGTGAGAACTATATACATTGTCGAGAGTTCTTTTTTCTAATTCTCGAACACACAACCGGGTGTAGCTACGGTTAAGACCAGGGTTCGGATAAATATGCATTAAAAAAGACGAAATATGTACATATGGTATGTACTTAAAAAACAAAATATTGTACAAATATGCAGACACAAATCTACCATTTTCAAGTAAACAACAGTTCATTACACCAAAAATAAACAATTTTGTGCTTCTTCAGTCTCACTGGCATTATCTGTATTGTTAATGTATATAATCACATTGTTCTTTTAAATTTTGAGAATTAAACCTATTTCTGTTGGAACGGAACAACGCTTGTACTGACCGAAAGACTAATTTTAATTTTAATAATCAACAACCTCAGTTGCACCGTTTACCTAGAATTTAGCTAGGTTTCAGTCGGCATAACCCAACCTTCTTCAGAATAACAGTAACTACCGTGTGTCCATAGTGGACATCGTAAAGCTAAAACTACAAATCCCTTAGTTATCGTCAGAGTATAAAAACGTATCTGAAACTGCCTCGGCCCCACTTCGCGACCGCGATACGGCAGCCACGAGTGCTGTTCTTGGACTGATGAAGGTTGGGTTATGCCGACTGAAACCTAGCTAAATTCTAGGTAAACGGTGCAACTGAGGTTGTTGATTATTAAAATTAATATTTATACAGTTGCTGACAGGGCCGCGAAATGTTGAAGATATTTAACTGAAGGACTTTTCAGCGTCGCAGGACATGACTAGAGCAAACTTAAATTTGCACAATTGTGGAAGTGAATATGGGACGCCCTCATCTATTCTTCCGCTCCATATACTGTTAATTTTTGTCGCTAGATTAAAACCATTATTTGTCTGGAGTTCATAGTTCAATTTGTCTTTTAACAGCTCAGTAATGGGTCCTTCTGCTTCCCTGATTTTAAATTTATGTCTTCAATAACCTTTACATTGCCTTTCAATGATGTTGAAGGATTTTCCAATGCCTTAATCTCACGCAATAAAAAAAAAGAAAAACAATAATTGCTTTTGATGTACACTAAATCTCTCTGTAGAGGATCATTTTCAAAAAGTCCTTTTGCATTCAAAATACAAGCAGACTCATCTTCACACTGAAAAGTAATTGTTTTAATGTTACTGAAATGCTAAACTTAGCAATCAACTGCTTATGGCCATGTACCCCAGAGCTGGTTCTGTTGGAAAGATAATATCGGGGTGTATCTCTTTAAATTTTTAGGTCCTACAAGGGGCTTCCAAAAATATTTCTTCACGTTTGATATTAAACTAACAACATTTTTGTAATTTATCCTGTTGCATTCTGCTAACCTATTTATTCGGTATGCCAAGGACCTTACATTAGAATATCAAACGTTCAGGACATCTTCAGCCTTAACCAAATAAGGAGCAGCATTGTAACACAACATCGCGATGTCCACATGTAAATGATTCCCTGCTGTGTTGACTATGTACATGTAAATGAATTGTACAAATACAGGGTGGTCCATTGATAGTGACTGGGCAAAATATCTCACTAAATAAGCATCAAACGAAGAAACTACAGAGAACGAAACTCATCTAGCTTGAAGGGGGAAACCAGATGGCGTTATGGTTGGCCCGCTAGATGGTGCTGCCATTGGTCAAAAGGATATTAACTTCGGTTTTTTTTAATAGGAAGCCCCATTTTTATTCTATATTCGTGTAGTACGTAAAGAAATATGAATGTTTCAGTTGGACCACTTTTTCGCCTTGTGATAGATGGCGTTGTAACAGTCACAAACCTATAAGTACGTGGTATCACGTAACATTCTGCCATTGCGGACGGTATTTGCTTCGTGATACATTACCCAGGTTAAAATGGACCATTTACAAATTGCGGAAAAGTTCGATAGCGTGTTAATGTATGGCTATTGTGAGCAAAATGCCCAACGGGCGTGTGCTATGTATGCTGCTCGGTATCATGGACGACATCGTCCAAGTGTCCGGACCGTTCGCCGGATAGTTACGTTATTTACGGAAACACGAAGTGTTCAGCCACATGTGAAACGTCAACCACGACCTGCAACAAGTGATGATGCCCGAGTAGGTGTTTTAGCTGCTGTCGCGGCTAATCCGCACAACAGTAGCAGACAAATTACGCGAGAATCGGGGATCTTGAAGACGTCGGTGTTGAGAATGCTACATCAACATCGATTGCACCCGTACCATGTTTCTATGCACCAGGTATTGGATGCCGACGACTTTGAACGTCGTGTAGAGTTCCGCCACTAGGCACAACAGAAATTACGGAACGATGACAGATTTTTGCACGCGTTCTATTTGGCGACGAAGCGTCATTCATCAACAGCGGTAACGTAAAACGGCATAATATGCACTATTGGGCGACGGAAAATCCACGATGGCTGTGAAAAGTGGAACATCAGCGACCTTGGCGGGTTAATGTATGGTGCGGCACTATGGGAGGGAGGATAATTGGCCCCCATTCTATCGATGGCAATCTAAATGGTGCAGTGTATGATGACTTCCTACCTAATGTTCTACCGATGTTACTACGAGATGTTTCACTGCATGACAGAATGGCGATGTACTTCCAACATGATGGATGTCTTCCACGTAGCTTGCGTGCGGTTGAAGCTGTATTGAATAGAATATTTCATGACAGGTGGATTGGTCGTCGAAGCACCGTACCATAGCCAGCACATTCACCGGATCTGACGTCCCCGGATTTCTTTCTGGGGGGAAAGTTGGAGGATATGTGCGATCGTGATGGACCGACAACGCCTGACAACATGCCTCAGAGCACTGCCAGTGCATGTGCGAACATTGCGGAAGGCGAACTACTCGCTTTTGAGAGGAATGTCGTTACACGTATTGCCAAATGCATTGAGGCTGACGGATATCAGTTTGAGCATTTATTGCAATAATGTCGTTTTTACAGGTAATCACGCTGTAACAGAATACGTTCTCATAAATGATAAGTTCACAATGGTACATCAATCACATTGGAACAACTGAAATAAAATGTTCAAACGGTTCTACGTTCTGTATTTTAATTTAAAAAACCTGCCTGTTACCAACTGTTCGTCTACATTTGTGAGTCATATGTTTGTGACTATTACAGCGCCATCTATCACAAAGAGAAAAAGGTGGTCCAACTAAAACACCCAAATTTATTTACGTACTACTCGAATATGTAATAAAAATGGGGTTCCTACTTAAAAATCGCAGTTGATATCCGTCTGAACTATAGCAGCGCCATATAGCGGGCCAACCATAGCGCCATCTGGTTTCCCCCTTCAAGCTAGATAAGTTTCGTGCTTTATAGGTTTTTCGTTTTACGCTTATTTCGTGAGATATTTGGTCCGGTCACTATCAATGGACCACCCTGTATGTGTTTTAATATTATCCCGTGTGCAATGAAAAGATTTGTAGTATATGCGCTGAACAAGTCAGGGAATATCGTTATGCAAACCGAAGAGTTTACTGTTCTTGTCGTACTGTCAATGGGCGCAGGAGCACGGCGCAGTAGGGCAGTGTCTGCCACGTAGTAACAAGAGTCAGTTAAGTAGCGAGCGAGCGAATCGTACGCTAAAGAAGAATTCTTCTGCAAGAGGACGCAGGATCCCACGTGTGGTATGGCCAGGCATAATTGGGGGGGCGGCGGGGGGGGGGGGGGGCACAACGCAAAGTATCAAGGCTAACCAGTGTTTGAGAAAAGCGCTGTGGGCCCAAAGTTAATTGTCGTGAAAAGCCTGTGGCAGCACAATGTCTTGGCACAGTGAACCTCGCCGCACCAACCACACTGCAATGAAGTAAGACCCGACCAGTTTGTCATACAGAATTGTAAAAGGCTTCCCGGTGGCAGTTGCGAATCGTTCAGTAACAAACACTTTAGTAACTTACCTGTGTTAAGGTTGTAAGAGGTCCATGAATAAGGAATTTATTGCTAGCGTACTCGAGCAGATGTAACTTCGATGGATCGGTCACGCGATGCCTGCGATATGTAAGCTTCAATAGAATCGCGGACCAGAGAGTATTGTCGGCAGCTGTAGAAGCTCGCAGTCGGGCGGTTGGGCCAGTCGTGGAGAGCGATGGCGGTGCCTGGGTGATGTAATATAAGGTAAAACCAAGAATTAGTATTCATAGCCCCACGCATATGTAATTTCTAACTGATTTTGTACTATTGTTATATCAAGTTCCATGTACACGTTTTTTTAATCTTTTAATAATAATCTTTCTTATAAAATTATCTTTAGACAATTATTAAATTAAATTTAAAGATTTTGCTAATTTCTCCTATCCACGGTCGCCCGATTATCGTAAAGAAAAATCAGTTGTTTCTTTTTATACATGACAAATCTAGCGGCCAGCAGTGCACTGGGCTGTGCCAGAAAATTTTCTTGTGTGAGCAGATATATCCGGCGGCTTTATTGAGGTAAGAATTTTCAGTTTATTAAGAATGACTTTTCAGGGCCATGACGCAGCATAGCTGACGTCCAGATTTGCCATTTTAGTTTGACTGTTAGTTTATTATTGAGAGGTTATATATGAGTCACAATTTTATTGAGAGGTTAGTCACATTTTATTATTCCGAGGTTACGGAAGTAAACTGTTGGGAGGCTACAAGGTGTGTAGCCCTCAATAACAACTACCTGACAGGATCCTCTACGTATCCATAAATAACCCAGTGAGTCCTTAATGAATTGAAAGTAAAGGATAAGAAGAATCAATTTTATCGAATTGATTAATAGTTTAAATGAAAATGAACAGAAAAGTTAGGTTCTTTGGACTTGAAAATTAAGTGCTGATTATTGACAAATAATTTGATAAAGCAGTATAGTTAACAATATTTCGTGTTCAGACAATTTTGTTTGAGAATTAATTTACGTAACAAAATGTCAGAATAGAGAAGTCTATGATCATTATAAAAACTACTTATTATTACACAATAATCAATTTAAATACTAAAAATTATCATTTTCGACAAACTTACCTTTTGCAAAACAGTTTGATAGCAGTTAGAATTACAGTGAGAAACGCGGTTCAGTTGTTGTGTAACTGGTAGTGTAAAGAATAAATTAGTAATTTCATGGAGTAGTTGCAAGTTTGCTTTTGTCCACAACTGAAATTTTTCTGGGTGGTCACTGGGTTTTGATAATGAACGCGAGTCAGTGCCTTCTCGACTGTACACGCCTGCTAACACGCTACAATAGTAACGCACTTTAATTTCAAAATTCAAGAGTTTTAATTGATTTCGCTCACACTAAGTGACCTAGCGACCGCCATTTACAGTAATTTCCAAAAGTACTTCACCATTTCGGACCAAAATTTCGTTAGCTATTTTCCGTATTATATTGTACATTTTTTTATTTCTGCCGATTGTTTTTACTTAAAGTAAATCGCACAATAACGATCAAGTTATGACAGCACCTGACTTCTTCTGGGTAATACTTTCACTTCAGGTTCGATGCCTTATCGCTAATTAATATCAAACCATTAGCAACACGGTAATTTTTAGTTAGTCTACCACCCAGAGAGGAAGGAGGGTGTTATAGCATCGCTAACTAAGAAGAAAACTTGTTCATCGTTAACGACATTATGCCATAAAACACTCATAGCATCAATAAAGAGCTTTTCTGATGTTCAGTGGTTACGTTTAGGAAGTTCTTAACACGTTTTTCCCTGTTTATCTTCAAACAGTCGTCCAATGCACCGTCTTTGGGTATCCGTAGTGACGTCGATTGCGACCCATGTAAGACTATCCTGAATTACGTGTCGAGTCGACGCCAAACAATCCCCTTAAATGCTCCTGGCAGAGATTTTTTCAAAGTGCAGATTCGCCAGGAACATGTTTGCCTGAAAACTTCTCTAGGAGGCTTTTAAACACTGTGTTACCTAACTTCCATAAAGTTATATCTCCGCAAATCAAGGCATAACAGAAATCTCTGGAGATGGTAGAACTTTGGGAGACCCTGGCCGTTACATCAGAAAAAACTGTTGTTTGAATTTATTCTTCCTTGTAATATTTACCTTATGTTTTGTAGTAGATATGTACTGTGATGTTAGAAACCGTTGCTCACTCGACGGGGACTTCCCACAACTATTACAAAACAATACTTTTCGATCTGTACTCACAGACTGGTTTGGGAAATATTCAGAACATTTTGGCAGTTTGAAACACAAGGGTTGCTTATCCTTCGGCGTTTTTATGTACGTGTAAAGAACCACACGGGCACAGACTGAGATACGCCAATTTTAAACCTGAAAGAAAGTAGATGCGTCAGTAAACAATGACGAGTAGCGGCAAACCTCGCCGTTATCAACAGTGAATGACACGCACATAAAGTTGTAAGTAAAGGTGGCGTAACAACTCGTGGAGGTGTGCGTCAGACGTGGTGCGTTGAACGAAACCAAGAGGATTAACAATGAGGAAACGTTTGATGCTGTAGCCTTATTCTTCGCATCGCTAGTATGAACTAGCCCGCTTAATTGTAAGGTCTAGAAAACACGGGGAGATATAAATCACGTAACACATCTGCGACGAAGACAGCTTATAAGGTACCGTCTGTAAACTTCTTTGTGAGCCCTTGCACCCTAGTTTCATTGGTAGGTTTCATGGACGTTGAGAGTACCGTCAACCTCTGCCATCCACAGAAATTGCGTTTTAGCTGCCTTAATTTAATGTCATGTTCATTACTACAAACAAGTACCACATTTGATAGTAGTGTTTACAAATGTGCTTTCGCGAATGCTTGTAGCTTTGGTGGGACATATTCACTACAGGAGACGACTGTTAGGGAAGTGCATGTTGACAGCTGTTGACAACATGTCAAAAACTGCTCAGCCCTCCCCACTACTCCGAAAAAACAATTGCAAAACCTCGCTGCGCCGAACAGATTTTGCTTCTTACCCTCTTCCCATAATTCCTGGGAAGCAACACTAAAAGGCTTGCAGGCTATCTCAAAAACTATGCTGCTTCAGATGGTCCGATTGTCTTTTCGGATCGTCCATTCCAAAGCCAGGGATCGCACTTTGAAGCGTCGTTTAATGGATTTTGTAGTTCTGTTCAGCTTTAAAAAGATCACTGTTATATAACGTAGCGCTTAAAATATGGACTTTCGAAATTTTCATAGAAAAATACTGACTAAACTTTGAAATAAGGAGAAATATAGACTAAACTTCGAATATGGAAAAATATGGAAAAAGAAAGTTACAATTTCAGAGTGCAAATGTCATGATTTATTCTGAAAACTATAAAAAGAATGAAAGTGACTTAAAATGAAAATACACTCCTGGAAATGGAAAAAAGAACACATTGACACCGGTGTGTCAGACCCACCATACTTGCTCCGGACACTGGGAGAGGGCTGTACAAGCAATGATCACACGCACGGCTCAGCGGACACACCAGGAACCGCGGTGTTGGCCGTCGAATGGCGCTAGCTGCGCAGCATTTGTGCACCGCCGCCGTCAGTGTCAGCCAGTTTTCCGTGGCATACGGAGCTCCATCGCAGTCTTTAACACTGGTAGCATGCCGCGACAGCGTGGACGTGAACCGTATGTGCAGTTGACGGACTTTGAGCGAGGGCGTATAGTGGGCATGCGGGAGGCCGGGTGGACGTACCACCGAATTGCTCAACACGTGGGGCGTGAGGTCTCCACAGTACATCGATGTTGTCGCCAGTGGTCGGCGGAAGGTTCACGTGCCCGTCGACCTGGGACCGGACCGCAGCGACGCACGGATGCACGCCAATACCGTAGGATCCTACGCAGTGCCGTAGGGGACCGCACCGCCACTTCCCAGCAAATTAGGGACACTGTTGCTCCTGGGGTATCGGCGAGGACCATTCGCAACCGTCTCCATGAAGCTGGGCTACGGTCCCGCACACCGTTAGGCCGTCTTCCGCTGACGCCCCAACATCGTGCAGCCCGCCTCCAGTGGTGTCGCGACAGGCGTGAATGGAGGGACGAATGGAGACGTGTCGTCTTCAGCGATGAGAGTCGCTCATGCCTTGGTGCCAATGATGGTCGTATGCGTGTTTGGCGCCGTGCAGGTGAGCGCCACAATCAGGACTGCATACGACCGAGGCACACAGGGCCAACACCCGGCATCATGGTGTGGGGAGCGATCTCCTACACTGGCCGTACACCACTGGTGATCGTCGAGGGGACACTGAATAGTGCACGGTACATCCAAACCGTCATCGAACCCATCGTTCTACCATTCCTAGACCGGCAAGGGAACTTGCTGTTCCAACAGGACAATGCACGTCCGCATGTATTCCGTGCCACCCAACGTGCTCTAGAAGGTGTAAGTCAACTACCCTGGCCAGCAAGATCTCCGGATCTGTCCCACTTTGAGCATGTTTGGGACTGGATGAAGCGTCGTCTCACGCGGTCTGCACGTCCAGCACGAACGCTGGTCCAACTGAGGCGCCAGGTGGAAATGGCATGGCAAGCCGTTCCACAGGACTACATCCAGCATCTCTACGATCGTCTCCATGGGAGAATAGCAGCCTGCATTGCTGCGAAAGGTGGAGATACACTGTACTAGTGCCGACATTTTGCATGATCTGTTGCCTGTGTCTATGTGCCTGTGGTTCTGTCAGTGTGATCATGTGATGTATCTGACCCCAGGAATGTGTCAATAAAGTTTCCCCTTCCTGGGACAATGAATTCACGGTGTTCTTATTTCAATTTCCAGGAGTGTATTTCTCAACTTAGTCACCCTGAAAATGAACACAGCTCTTACGACGAGACAATAGTTTGTCGATACTCTCATTCTAGATCGTTTGACTTAAAAGACGGAGCCTCGACTTCACTTGCGCGTGCACCGTCGCACCACTATCGATGTAAATTTCCTGTAGTGGTTCTTTAAGTTTTGGAAAGATATGAAAATCAGAGAGGGTCATAGCGGAACCGTATAGAGACGATCGATGAAGGTGAACCCAAGGCGTCAGATTGTTGAAAATGTCACAGCACTCACACGTGGTCTGACTTGTCATGCTGGAGCAGAGCGTGCTCAGTGTGTGGGCGAACTCTCCGAATTCGATCTCGATTACAGCGCTCTGTGCCTCAGGCATCGATGTAGCTACGTTACTGAGCGCCGTGTTACAAGCCAAATTTCGGAGCCATGTAGCAGCGTAACGCTGCAGAAATTATACGTGATCTATCACGTTACAGGATGTGATAACATGTTTTGCTTAAAAACCCTTAAGAGTATTTGCATAAAATATGTGGACTTAATAGCTTTCAGCATACACTGCTGTTGCATAAATCGCTTTTATCGTCGAGGACAAAGTTCGCTGGTTGTACAAATGCCTACATACGGGGTATTTTACGTACGACTCATTAATGTCCGTCATCGCTCGAGAAGCGGCACTGGGGCACTGGGGACACAGGCTCCGATCGCTGGATTTGGTCCGGCCAGTTCCTCGGACCATAGAAAGTGGAGTATCGGTTTTAGGCGACCTTGACGAGTTAGGAATGGCCTTGGAATGAAATCTGAGGGAATCGTTGTGCCATTCAGCACTTCAAACTGGTATATGTAGTCCAGGATGGGGCAAATAAAAGTGGCCAGGAGAACACGTTCCAAGGTACAAAGAAACACAGCAGAGAAAAGGAAACCTGACTATAGCAGATGTTGAACTTGACTACCATTTATCTCTTGTCACTTTTGGGCCCTGGTCAGCAAGTCACTGAAGGCGGATCGAAGGTGTACTGCTGGAATTGCTGCAATCTCGCCGGAAATGTTCTGCCGCATTTCTTGAAGAATATGAGGGTTGTTGCGGCACACCTTAGACCTTCACAGATCAGGTGAGTCTTGGGCTGCCAGCTGGGGCCGCGACCAGACTGACCTCTGCTAATAACTCTGGCAGGCATGAAGCTCCTGTAAATGTGCTCCAAGGTTCGGCCAGGTGTACGGGCAGAAGCAGATCTTTTCCTCATCTATTAATGCCGCCACAAATGGCTTCAAATTGCTGGAAATTTATCGCTCCAAAGTCCGGGCCACTTTAATTTGTACCACGTTGTATCTGATCACGAAGCATTTACAAACTCAAACTCGTGGTTGCTACTATAAGGCGACGAGATCGCGGGGGATGCACAAGGCATACATAGGAAGCTATGTTTCCTGTCTGTCGCGAACAATTTCCGGCGGACCTTAGCGCAGCGTATTCCAGAGGTGTTTCTCTCTAAAAGCTGTTGTGTACGGAATGACACTTTCTCCCACCCGCTACCGAGTGAGAATGAGATTTTCAAACGGATGGTGTAACCGTAGAACATGGCGCGAAAACGGCAGTCTAAAAATCACAAGTAATTAGTGCAGCGAGCCATCTGATTTAATAAAACGATTCCAAAATAAGGAAGGTAAGAAATCGTACTAAAGGGGGAATCGTCTATTGATTCAGTTCGAAATCGAGCAGTTGAGTCCCCAGCCTGCTAAAGACCGCGGGAGACAATAAATATGTCTCAGGAGCTGCAGTAGATTGTTGGCTGTTATTGATTAGTACAGGGTAACAATTTTTGAACTATATAAAACTTCTCAACTTTTAGCGTTAGGACTTCCTAACTGCACGGTTCGTCGCGGGGCACGATGGGAATTAATGTGATGGTTTAGCGACGAAGCCCAGTTTCATTTGGATGGTTTCATCGATAATCCAAACTGGCGCATTTGGGGGACTGAGAATCCACATTTCACGATAGAGAAATTTCTTCATCCTCAACGGTTGACAGTGTGGTGTGCAGTGTCTAGTCACGGAATAATCGGCGCTATATTCTTTGATGGCACGGTGACTACCGAACTGTACGTGAAGGTTTTGGAAGATCATTTCATCCCCATCCTCTAAGATGATCCTGATTTAGACATGATATGGGTCATGCAAGATGGAGCTCGACCCCTTCGAAGCAGCAGATGTTTGATGTCGTGGAGCATCACTCTGGGGATAGCATTCACGCAATGGGGTAGCCAGAGGCCACTGGCGTGGGTCTAGATTCACAGCCATATTCGCGGATTTGAACACATTCGACTTCTTTTTGTGGGGCTATATTATATACAAGGTGTACAGCAATAACCCCCAAAACCATTGCTGAGCTGAAAACAGTCGTTCAGGAGGTCATCGACAGCATCCATGTTTAGACACTTCAGCGGGTCACGCAGAAATTCGCTGTTCATGTGCACACGATCATCGCCAATGATGGCAGACATATCGAACATGTCATATAAACGAAATCAGAATATCAGTAGTGACATTAATAAAGTATGTACACGCCGTATTTTATAACTAGTTTAAGTTTTTTTTCATATAGTTCAATAATTGTCACCTTGTATGTTCTACGGAAGGAAACAACCCCTGGAACATGGACGTTTTCTGCTAAGTTGTGGCGAGATGTTCACTAACAAGTCACTTACACGTAGGATGTTCGTGCCAGTAGAGATATTTCGTTAAATGACTGGCATATAAGATGTAGGCAAGTGCAGGTGTTCTACAATAATCGTAGCAGACAACTCCCGTTGTTGTTCTACATTCTTAAAGTAATAAATAATAAGTAATCTTGTTCACTGGTGATGTTAGTGTGCCTCACTGTACATCCTTAAGAAGAACATATTATTGATGTGCAGTTTCTCTGTTCACTGTTCAACAAAATTTCCTTTCTTTTCTTTTTTTTTCCTTAGTTATTAAGAACTAGTGGCGAGCCTTGTTCAACAGTGAATTTGCTTATATTATATGTCAGAATTACCATTTGCCTTGGTACAGGCCCGTTTATTAGCTCTCCGGCAAGTTAGGGGGAACTATGCGAGAGATGCAAAGGTACTCAAACAGAAACTGGTACTGAGAAGAAAGAACTTACTCCGCCCACACAAGACAGCGAGTAACCTCACACTTTCATCAGAAAGTACCTCCTAATACTGCCATAGTCTCATTTGAGCTCTTAAAATGTTCTGCAGGAAATAACTGTAGGTCCTTCTCTGAGTAGCTAGTACTCCGAAAAATAGTTGCAGCACACTGCTGACATAACGTTTAGAAGCAGTAGTTACGTAGCAGAAGGTCGGCCAATAATTTTTGTTCCCTTAAATAGGTATTCTGTTACCACATCGTGCTGTAACTGTCCATGTAACAGACATCGATTCTCAGAAGTCCAGTATCAATTGTACCTCCATATATGCAGTTTAGCTTCATCAGTGTTATACAGTGGTTCAGAATTAGTTTTCCGTCATGCAAAGACTATAGACAAGGCATAATGATGGATTTCGAGCAATACTGTCTGCACTGGTCAGTCGGCGCATCAGTGCTACTTTGTTACGTCTCGCTTAGTGTACGGAAATGCTTCTGCGAGCTGATGCCACTGACATAGGTTGAGTTAAATGATGCAGTAGTACACGAGGACTTACTGTCGAGGCAGCTCTTAACTAGTCTAGGTCGGCTGTAAACGGCACACCACCTTCCGCAGCCAGTGGAACGTGCTAGTGCGTATGTGATCATTGGACCCTTCCTCTACAGTAAACTCGCTCTCGTGCAATACCAGACACATCGGTTACGTATAACTTGAAACGCCCTTCGCCTCAGTTTCCTCCGTTATTTTCATAAATCAGTTCCTATTCTTTCTGAGCTTTCCCTCTTCGTATTTCTGTCATGTTTCCTGTAGCAACGTCTTGGATAAAAGTTTTAAGTAACCGAGTGACTATTCATGGAAGCTAACATTCGTCTTTAGTAGTAAACAATCAACATACCAACAATGCAGTACCAGTAAAGAAAAGGCTGTCGCGGAGAAAAATGAAGAGAAATCGCATTAATTAGAGAACGTGTTTCTAATACATGTTTCGCTACGAAAATAACTGCTTTTCCTTCGAGGTGGACCTAAATATGTTGCACTATTTTCTGGAGTCACAGATCAAATAACGGATGATACTACAGTAAATAGTAATGTTCTTACAGATTGTCTACAGTTTTGACCCATATCCTATTTGGACAGGTAACAAACTGTCAGATTTTCAGTAAATTCCGTAGATTCGACAAAGACGTCACGAATTTGGGATACTGAATAAATAATACTGTTCCATAAAAAACGAGCGAATTATAAATTTATCCAGTGCTGGTTAAAGGGCCCTTTATAGTGTTTCTCTCGACTGAATAATTGATGCCTAAGCGATTTCCAACTAACAAGGTATCCAATCCCTGGTGTGTCCGGATAATAATAGGTTTCTGCAGCATGCCAATTGACAAACCTTGTGTGCTCTTTACAGCAAGCGTTCAGAAATCGACCCTTCTGTGGAAATACACTGTGCCAATTTGTTTTATTTATTTTTTTCCTCTGTAGCGTATTTTCACGTTCCAGTGCACAATATCTATTGTAGTATCCCATATGACGTGATAAATTGAATTTAACAAATCTGTAAAATCATTTCCTTTGCTCCTAATCATTTGTAACTTCCAGCAAATGATAATAATAGAGGTAGAAATAATATTATGATAAAATTACCGCTGAGAAATTGAATTACTGTAATCAAGAATTAATGTTAGTGTATCCCACCCAGAAAAAACTAAACATCATACTCAGTAACGAATTTTTTCTTAAGAAACGAAACTATGCAACAAATTTCCAAGGACATTGAAGAGACCAATAAAATACAATTATTTAAAAAGGCAGGTGAAAAGACATTACTAAATACATTCTGTGCAATGAAGGATTCCTGACACAACACAGCTATTCAGTGTAATTCTAACGTCGTATACTCTATACGACTTCAGAATCTCACTCACGATAGAAGGAATACCGCTCAATTTTTCAGGTTAGCAAATGAAAAATGTTGGTACAGAAAATGAAAACCAAACATCTTTGCTATAATCCTGAGGTCACCCGTTGACGTGTGTTGTGTTACATTATGAAACAATGTCTACATAATGTGAGCAGTACGTTGAGTAGTTGGGCGTAAGAAAGAATTAACAGTGTAGGACTAGCCATTTATATTATTAAATAATTTGTTTGCAAATAGCGTTACACACTGGAGATAAACCGAATGAAGCTGCACTGTTTAGAACAGATGAGCGTAATACACAGGGTTATGGAGATCCCCGTCTTCATCTGGCAATCCGAATTTAACTTTTCTGTAATTCCCTTCTTACCTTAACGAAATACTCTGTTTCTTCTAACTATAAGACACCAACCTTGTCAAACCATACCTGTAAATTTTAAATGCCGGAATGTGTAAATTATGTCTTTTTTGTTGTTCTTAAACTGTAATTGTGAAATATTCTTATAAAACTGATATGCTGATGTATAATACTACTACTGCTGCTACTAGTACTTAATTTTATTGCAGTATGCACCTTTAAGCTTCATGTGTCCATTCAGTGGATTAGAACAGTCAGTAGGCACTGGCTGCACACAACCATTTCTGACTATGAGGAATCTGCTTTTCAACAGGAATAATAATGCAAAATAAACTTCAGTTCCAATTTATTACAGTGTGTCCATCAGTGGAACTTGTTCTTAGCTGATTTAATAACCTGAACATATTCTCAATTCGAATATAATAAACTTAAGACTGAGAAGCTTGTGTACACGAATCAGCATGGTTTTAGGAAGCACAGCTCATGGAAAGTCAGCTTGCTCTTTTCGCACGTGATATACTGTGAACTATGGATGAAGAGCAACAGGAGGAGTCCAGATTTTTTAAAATTTCCGGGAAGTTTTTGACGTGGTGCCCCAATTCTGGGCCATTAATGAAAGTACGAATATGTGGAATAAGTTAACAGATAAGTAAGTGGCTCGAAGACTTCTTAACCCTAGGATGCATGGTGCCGAAAACACACATGAATGCATATGCAGGGCCTCGCAGGTCCTGCCCTAATTTAAAATTTTCCTCCTTTCATATAGTCATTCTTTGGAGTTAAATTTATTTCTGTAAAATTTATTGTCATATTGAAATATTCCTAAGATACAGTAACAGGATCTGGTGGGCCTGATTAACATTTTATTAATTTTTTAAAAAAGCTCCAAGAGTTAATTTCTATTAGTTACATCCATTTACATACAACATATACAAATAATTTTATTAATTCACTTATAAGTTGCAGTTTACATTTTATAACATTTATTATAACAAATTTCTTCAACTAAAACTTACTCATTATTCACAATATTATGTATATAGGTAATATTTTGACAAAAAGGTATTATTCATTGTTCTCATGAAATTGTTTTTTTCTTAGTTTTCAACACGTGACAAACAAGAAGCATAAAGAACGCCACTATGTTCCTTACAAATGTTGGTTTTACACTTAATGCATGTCATAGCACTTTTCCTGTGTTTATTACATTGACAATAATTGCATCTGCTTCTTTATTCCTGAAACATGTAGTTGGTTCGGCAATATGACATCTTTTGAACACCACATCTTTGCATGGCATCAACAATTTTCTTTGGAAGGTTAGGGATCTGAATACGAAGTTCCATTAGTGGTCTTACCATTTCCTCTGTTAAATCTCTTGGGAACAATCGCCTTTTATCATTTCTTCCACTATGGTATGTCATGTTGGGCGGAAAATAAAATTTCACTGTTCATTGTTGCGACATCCATCACGTTCAACCATAATGCAAATGGCCGTATTCTTGTTTGTCTCTTGCAAGTGTAATAATGAATTTTCTGGTCCATTTGATCTACTCCACCCTTTGTAGAGTTATAGAACTTTATTATATCTGGTTTCTTTTTTGCATGAATTTCATCAATGTTTCTGTTGTGATGCAGTGTGCTAATGAGAACTACAGACTTTTTCTTTTTGGGAACGTAACTCACCATTGTTATGTCACCTCTAGATGCAAACAATCGCTCTTGAGGCAGATGGTTTCAACTCATTAGGAATATCTGGTTTATTTTGTTTGATTGTTCCCACCACTGTAATTTGCTTCTGAAGCATCTCTTCTGCCAGTTGCACACTAGTAAAGATGTTGTCAACAGTAATATTTTTTGATGATCCTTCAATGCCTTTAGTAAGATCTTTCACCACATTCAATCCAAGATTTGGTTTCCTTTGCGTGTAAACAATTCCGTCTAAAGCATGTGCAGATGTAGCATCACATAACCAAAATATTTTTATGCCATTGTTACGTCGAGTAGATCATATAAAAACGGTGCTTATTTTTCAGAATGTTGAGGAAACGTCATGTAGCGCTTGCTGTAAGTAATTCACCTCTACCCCTCCATTTTTGGGATTTTCTAAATGAAAAGCTCTCTTTTTCTAAATTATAAAGGACTGACAAACAACAGTACATAGTAGAGCAGCGACATGGTAGTAGATATCGTTGATAGTGGACAAAAGGCGCAATAAGACAGGTGGTCCAAATGGCTCTGAGCACTATGGGACTTAACATCTGACGTCATCAGTCCCCTAGAACTCAGAACTACTTAAACCTAACTAACCTAAGGGCATCACACAAATCCATGCCCGAGACAGGATTTGAACCCGCGACTGTAGCGGGTGCGTGGTTCCAGACTAAAGCGCCTAGAATCGCTCGGCCACACCGACCGGCTCAATAAGACAGAGTTTCAGTTGTTTCGTAGTACAGCCACGAGCAACCATTGCACAGAATCCGCGCGGAAGCAAGTCTGGAGCCGTTTGTTTCTGGTGGGAGGTAAGGCTACTCTGAGTCGTAGGGAATGTGCTTACATCGCACATACTCTTGAATCTCTCTGAAGACACTGCTTGACCAGCATTGTCTATTGTTGTCGTTGTTGTTGTTGTTGTTGTTGTGGTCTTCAAGCTCTCCACGCTACTTTAACCTCTACAAGCCTCACCATCTCAGAGCATCTACTGCAACCTATATACTTCTGAATCTGCTTACTGCGTTCATCTCTTGGTATCTCTCTACGATTTTTACCCTCACGCTTCCCTCCAGTACTAAACTGGTGATCCCTTGATCCTCAGATTCTGTCTTACCAACTGATCCCTTCTTCTAGTACGGTTGTACCACAAATTTCCCTTCTCCCCAATTCTAATCAGTACCTCCTCATTAGTTATGTGATCTACCCATCTAATCCTCAGCATTCTTCTGCAGCACCATATTTCAAAAGATTCTATTTTCTTGTCTTAACTGAGCGTTGCCCACGTTTCACTTCCACACATGGCTATATTCCGTACAAATACTTTCAGACAACAATTCCTGGCAGTTAAATATATACTCGACGTCAACAAATTTGTCTTCCTCAGAAACGCTTTTCTTCCCATTGCCAATCTACAAAATCTGCCTTCCCTACTTCGACCATCATCAGTTATTTTGCTTCCAAATAGCAAAATTCATCTACTTCTTTAAGTCTGTCATTTCCGAATCTAATTCCCTCAGTATCGCCTAATTTAATGCGACTACATTTCATTATCCTCGTTTTGCTTTTATTCACGTTCATCTTTTATCCTCCTTTTAAGATACTGTCCATTCCACTGAACTGTTTTTTCAAGTCCTTTGCTGTTTGTGACAGATTTAAAATGTTATCGGCAAACGTCAAAGTTTTTATTTCTTCTCCAAGCATTTCTCTTCCAACTCCAAATTTTTCTTTTGTTTCCTTTACTTCTTGCTCAAGATACAGATTGAGTAACATCGGGGATAGGCTACAATCCAGTCTCACTCTCTTCTCAACCACTGCTTCCCTTTCGTGCTCCTCAACTCTTGTCACTGCCATCTGGTTTCCTTAGCCTGTTTTCTATAATAAGTAGTAATGTCAGTATTGCTTCGCTTGTTCCTACATTTCACCGAAATCCAAACTGATCTCAGAAATGACTCTAAACGCTATGGGACTTAACATCAGAGGTCATCACTCCCCTAGACTTAGAACTACTTAAACCTAACTAACCTAAGGATATCACACATATCCATGCCCGAGGCAGGATTCGAACCTGCAGCTGTAAAAGCCGCGTGGTTCCGGACCGAAGTACCTAGAACTGCTCGGCCACAGCAGCCGGCAAACTGATCTTCCCCGAAGTCTGCTCTTACCAGTTTTTCCATTCTTTTGTAAGGGATTCTTGTTTGTATTTTGTAACCTTAACTTATTAAACTGATAGGTCGCTGATTTTAACATCTGTCAGAAACTGCTTTCTCTGAGTTGGAATTATTATATTCTTGTTGAAGTCTGAGGAAGTTTCACCTGTCTCATATCTTAATCGCCAGATGGAAGAATTTTGTAAGGGCTGGCTGGCTCTTAAAAGGCTATCACTAGCTCTCACGGAATGTCGTCTACTCCCGGGGCATTGCCACGATTTGAGTCTTTCAGTGCTTTGTCAAATTTTTCCCAAAGCATCTTATCTCCCTCCTGATTTTCACCTACGTCATCTTTCATTTCCGTAACATTACCCTCGAGTACATCTCTACTGCATAGAACCTCTGCATACTCCTTCCTCTTTTCTGCTTTCCCTTCTTTGCTTAGCATTGGTTTTCCATCTGATATTCATACAAGTGGTTCTTCTTTCTCCAAAAGTCTCTTTAATTTTTCTGTAGGCAGCATCTATATTACCCTTAGTGATACAAGCTTCTGCATCCTTACATTTGTCCTCTAGTGGTTCCTGCCCAACTTTCACACTTCCTGTCAACTTCATTTTTACACGTTTGTATTTCCTTCCACCTGCTCCATTTATTGCATTTTTAAGTTTTCTCCTTTCGTCGATAAATTTCAATATCTCTTGTGTTATCCAAGGATTTCTACTAGATCTCGTCTTTTACATACTTGATCCTCTGCTGCTTTCACTATTTCATCTCTTAAAGCTACCCATTCTTCTTCCACTGTATTTCTTTTCCCTGTTCTTGTCAACCGTTCCCCAGTGTTCTCTCTGAAACTCTCTACAGCCTCTGGTTCTGTCTGTTTATCGAGGTCCCATTCCCTTGCCATTTTGCAGTTTCCTTAGTTTTAGTCTGTAGTTCATAACCATTAAACTGGCCCTGGAAATGTCTAACAATTTAAAATCTGGTTCCGAAATCTCAGTTTTACCATTATATAATCAATCCGAAACCTTCCGGTGTCTCCAGGTCTCTTCCACGTATACAACCATCTTTCATCATTCTTAAATTAAGTGTTATCTAAGATTAAATTAAGCTCTGTTCAAAGTTCTACTAGGCGGCTTTCTCTTTCATTCCTTGCCCTCAGTCTATATTGATCTACTACTTTTTCTTGTACACCCTTCCCCTGATTTAGTTTTTCCGTGATTTCCCTAAATCATTTCATGCAAATGCCGGGATGATTCGTTTGAAAGGGCACCTCCGATTTCCTACCCAATCCTTCACTAATCCGAGCTTGTGCTCCGTCTCTAATGACTTCGTTGCAGACGGGACATTAAACACTAATTTCCTCCTCCTACGGTCCCCCACGATACTAAATTTTCTTCTCCCTTAGCTATAAGTATAATTTCGTTTATCTCATCACACATTTTCTCAATCTCCTCCTCATCTGCGGAACCAACTGTCATACATACTTTTACTGCAATGGTGGGCGTGGGCTTCGTGTCTGTCTTGGCCACAATAATGCGTTCGCTATGCTATTTATATTAGCTTTACCGCATACCCGTTTCTCTATTCATTGTTAAACCTACTGCAGAATTACCCGTATTTGATTTTATATTTATAGCCCAGTATTCACCAGACCAGATGTCCTGATCCTCGTGCCACTGAACTTTAACCTATCCATTTCCTTTTTTTAAATTTTCTATCCTACCTTCCCGATTAAGGGATCTGACATTCCACGCTCCGATCCATAGAATGCCAGTTGTGTTTCTCCTGATAACGACGTCCTCCCTGAGATCGGAATGGGGTACAATTTTACGTTGGAAATACTTTACCCAAGAGGAATCGATCATCATTTAATCATGCAGTAGTGCTGCATGCCCTCGGGAAACATTACGGCTGTAGTTTCCCCTTGCTTTCAGCCATTGGCAGTACCAGCTCAGCTATGCCATTTTGGTTGATGTTAGAAGGCCAGATCAGTCAATCATCAAGCACTGTCTGTACTTTAGGAAATCAAGAATAGTCCTAGCAGTGATGTACTACGTTGTATCTCAAAGTGGTAATGTCAATACAGACAGCACACTTCCAAGGGTAGAGGAGCTTCACACTGCTCTCATATCTTCCGGACTTTGTGTCTTTATTTCTGAACTTTTTCTGTAGCTTAAGTAAGGAAAACAGTCATCCACTAACAGAATGTGATTCAAGTAAGGTTATTTAGTAACTTCGTCTTGTTAACTGCAATTTATTGAACTGAAAACTTATTGAAATGGAACCGCAGGCACCTTTTTGTGAGATAGTGGCACCCAGCGTCATACTTTCTTAAGTTGCGATGTTTTATTCTTCTGGTGTAACCTAACTGAAGATATAATTTGTAAATTTTCTTTAATAAAATGATAACGTACACATTATTTTCACTGTTTATGTATTAGCGCAAAGTTTTTTCGATATCAGAGAACTATAAATAAACTGCACGTCACACCTATTGATTGTTTCATTGTATCTGCTTGTGAAATTACATTTTTCTTTGACATCCCTGTAGTCAGTGTTTTTCTTAATTTGTGGTCCGCTAGTAAGAATTTTTGTAGATCATTGTACTATACAGAGTGCACATTAAAATCCGACGAACTGCCAGGATGGATTCCTGAATGAAAATGTATGAATCAAGTGCAACAACAAGTCGCCCACAAGCACAGCATCACATCCACGCCACAACAGATGTTCAAAGTGGCCCACATGGGATGTAATGCACGCGTTCACACGTCGCATCACGAACTGCCTCATTCTTTCGTACGTTCCGACTTCTCAGGGAATAGCGCCACAGGCGTCGTGAACATGCTGTTGAAGGATTTGTACATCAGGATCAGCTTCAGTACACACAACGCCTTTCAGATGACCCCTAGGTGAAAATCCAGGGGACTTCGTTCCGGCGATCCAGCAGGCCATGCCACAGTGACTCCGCATCCTGTCCTAGTTCTGGGCAAGACACTGTTGACGTGTCGGCGAACTGTAATGCGGAAGTATGGTGGTGCTCCGTCGTGCAGAAACCTCAAAACCTGTCGTGTTGCCAGAGGCACATCTCAATCTCCCCAGGCATACTATTCCGTAAGTTGTCCAGGTACGTTCCTCCGTGGAGACGTTGTGGAAACATAATATGTCAAAGATCCTTGTCGCCAAGAGTTCAAGACATTGATGTTCATACGATGCTGACGAGACGCCTCAACCATTCTCCAAGGATTGTCTATGCCCAACACGTGACATTATTCAGACTGATGATACCAGTTCAAGTAAAGGTTGCTTCATCGGTAATAATTGCGATTCTTCTGACATAATTGCGATTTTTCCCATAAATGGAACTCCACTGCTGATAATCTTTGTACTCGTTGCAGGTGATACGGATAGTAGCGGCTGCCTTGCAGGACACACATAATCGTACTTTCGCTTACACCAGGTTGACGGGTCACTTACCTGGAGCTTGTACTAGGATTCGTCTCAATATCCTATAGAACTCGGTCCTCCAAATCTGGTGTACGCATAGTGCGCCACGTCCATGAACGTTCGTCTGAAAGGATCCAAGACCACACACACGCCCAAAAAGTGATTGAAATATTGTGTTATATGGCTGGTGTCTGTGAGGGTCCTTGTTTTGGTGCAGGCATGCTCCCTCTCAACCGTTCCTACCTGCTTGACCGTTTACAAACACCATCTCGGCTTGTTCCCCACGGGAATACCGCAGTTTTCTACTGTTTGCAGTACGCTACGTCAATCACGCAGCCTGCAACACACAAGAAACACATGGTATGTGATCAGACGAAATATCATTCGTCGGCGCCATCTACCGTGGCAACAATGCGTTTCCGAAAACGTGGACACAGGACCTTTCCTTCTCCATTTCCAGGCAGGAATCCGTCATTGCAGTTTATCGGATTTATTAATGTCCACTCTGTATGTATCTAATAAAAGATTGTCGACAGTACGGGAATTCGTACCTTGTGTAATGCCTTTAGTTGTGTCTAGACAAGACAGCCTAGACACAATGAGAGGAAGCCGAAAGGCACGCGCTTAAACTCACGCAGGCTGGCGTGAGGTCTGAAACAGGATACGTAATGAATGCTGTAAAGAAAAGTACGTAGCTTCTGGAATACTTAACTTTAATCCACATTTGTAGAACATCGCTCTTGATGATACATTAATAGAATGTCAATATCAATTGAACACGGCGCCTTGCTAGGTCGTAGCAAATGTAGCTGAAGGCTATGCTAACTATCGTCTCGGCAAATGAGAGCGTAGTCGTCAGTGAACCGTTCCTTGCAAAGTCGGCTGTACAACTGGGGCGAGTGCTAATACGTCTCTCTAGACCTGCCGTGTGGTAGCGCTCGGTCTGCAATTACTGACAGTGGCGACACGCGGGTCCGTCGTATACTAGCGGACCGCGGCCGATTTAAAAGCTACCACCTAGCAAGTGTGGTGTCTGGCGGTGACACCACACCTTTCTTGTGAAGTTTAGCTACTAATTTCTTCCAGATATCTGTATGATCATCTTACTTGGACATTCTATAATTATCTTTGCAGTTATGTACGTAAATATTTGTCACGTTGATTTTTAATTTTTTCTATCGTCTTGGCGTCTCAAGTGTTTTCACAGATTTGCGTACTTTGAATGTGTGTCTCTATGAAGCTTTTTCACAACTTTATTCCTTCTCAAAGTCTCATATCTGCGTATGCGTCTTACTGACTAATTTACATCAAGTTCTACAGAATTTCGGGCCGGCCGGTGTGGCCGTGCGGTTAAAGGCGCTTCAGTCTGGAACCGCGTGACCGCTACGGTCGCAGGTTCGAATCCTGCCTCGGGCATGGATGTGTGTGATGTCCTTAGGTTAGTTAGGTTTAATTAGTTCTAAGTTCTTGGCGACTGATAACCTCAGAAGTTAAGTCGCATAGCGCTCAGAGCCATTTGAACCATTTGAACCAACAGAATTTCAGTGGTCTTCCTTTTCGTCGCAACTGTAACATACCTACATTCTCATTAAGTTGGTGACGCTCGAGCAGAACCGCCTATACTGTTTTCTTTAAACTTTTCAGTTATATTCTACGGTTTTCCAACACGCCGGTAGTCCAAAATTAATTCTTTTCATGAAAAACCTATGTTTCTTTTATTATCAAGTGATTCAACAGTAATTGTCAATTTTATTTTACTGTATTACAATGTCTGGCACCAATGAATTAGAAATCGTCTCTAATGCGCCAGTCTCGTTCCAAGTTCAATACCAATCTCAGCTTTTCATGACGATACACTGCTACCTAATTTGAATACAGCACGAATGAAGGGATATGTAGCTTTACGAATTGACTTGCAGGGAGCACAATGGTACTGGTGTGTGGCAGCGGAGGCCTAGGGTTCGGTGATGTATAGTAAGCTAGGATTTTCTCTCAAGCTTTGGGATCAACAGCGATTACGCTGCAGTCTCTCGATCTCTATGCAAATTTATCGATAAGTATTTAATACTCTATTTCCATAACGGAAGCCTAATGTTACTTCAGTAATCAGAAGGGTTTGCGCGTGGGAAATGGAGGGATAGCAGCAACTCGTCGGCATGAAACTGGGTAGTTACCTTCGGGCTCCATCGTGTGTGACTGCATTTAACACGCAATGAGAACACAAAGAGAAACTGTGATCAATGCAAAATTCTGATGATATTTGGAATCAGTGAAAATTTTTGGCATAACGATGTTTTTTAAGCGGAATGGCACTGTATAATTGTTTTTAGCACATATTTTTCACGTTTTCATCAGTCCTACAACATCCACACACTAATGTCCGAGCCTTGATGATCCAGTATTGATGATCCAGTCTTGATTTACCACATGTAGCAAAACTTACGACCATTTTCCGATCTCAAAACAATCCATATTCCTTACAAGAGATATTTTAATCACCTTTAGTTTCTAAACCATGAAACTAAGCATGAAACAGTCACATAGTTGAAATAAAACTTGTGCTACCTGTCCCTATCTTCATGAAGGCCCCTGCCAGCATTTCACTCCTTTAGTTCGTTCCAAATCCATATTCCACAACAATTTTGTGTAGTTTCTTTTAAACCTATAGTTTCGGAAGACCTCACGACAATCAATCCCACTGGTAATGACATATACACAGCGTCATAACACAATAGTGTGCAAATTAATTGTGACAAGCTCATATTTTACAAAAAATTGAAGTTGGTTAGCTGTAATCAAATTTATCCCCCCGATCGTTGAACTCTTGACAGACTATTGTTGCCTTGATTACGAACTATGATTTGAGTCCTCTCCAATTCACTTGAGTGCTTTTATGTGTAGCAACAGTATGTGTTATTCCTGCGTTCTCAGAAGGAAAACTTCGTGTTTGTGTTAAAAAGGACATTTCACTTAAGCAATGGGTAGAAATAGTTGCCTTTTATTACCCTCTATGATAGTAAAAGGAATTACCTCTATTGTTGGTGTGGGAAAATCTAGTAGTGTTTGAAGAAGTGTTAGGACACATAGTGACACTGTATGAAGAGGCAGATGTGGACCTAAACGAAAAACCACGGCAAGAACTGATAAAACTCTACTTATAAATAGTGAAATTCATCCTCACAGGACAAGTAAGGACCTTCACGGACTTTTATTGGCTACTGAGGCTTCTTGATTGTGGGCGGAAGGCGCGAATGCCATTACAGAAGCAGCTGTTCACACCAACCATGAAGAAACAACGGTTGACATGCGACAACATATCACATTTTCTTGTTGAAGGTGTAAGGTTTTCATACGTTCTCTGCCATTGTAAATAACTCACCTTTAATGTATCGGGACAAAGCAAATGAGCGCACTACACGAATAGTGAATAAAGTCATTGACTCAGTGTTAATTTTATTTGTGGTTTACTTGATAGTCAGTCAGCTGTGGAGTACTGGGGCATTCTCATTTATGGCATAGTAGCGAACGGCTGCGTTTTCAGAAAATGAGATCCGTTATTTCTGAATCTGGAAGAAAACAATCTAGAATGCTTTATTATGTAGATAAAAATTTGTTTGTAAAGCTATTTCATTCTTTGTATTAACGGAGAATAGTTTCGGGGAATTTTTAAGGTATACAATGCATGTGCAAGAATAAAATATTTATTTGTTAGAAGTATTAATTGAAGGAAATATTTCTCTCTGGATAAGTAATAAGGTTTACTGTTAGTGTTAATTTCATCTTTTTGTTTTCATTAAGTCACAAATGATGCAATTAGTTGAGACATGTGTAATTTTTGTAATGAGATAATTTCGCAGTTGATAGACTTCTTGTGTTTTACAGACATTTCTATCACTAAACAGGGGTTAATTTTTCAAGAACGATTTTCCTTAAAGTATAACCCACCTCAATCAGTCTTACTAAATTTCTGAATATTTTGTGACGTGTGCATTGCTCCTTAACTTAACTCGCAGCAACAGATTGTTTCTGACAATAAAACGAAACTGGATGAGATTATTTTTCTGTTGCTGCAGCATCTGCTAATTAGTTTTCCTTTCGAGAACGTCAGTGCATGAGAAACAAATTAGCATGCCGAGCAAGAGGTGAGTCACTTTTATTTCATGGCAGATATCACCTTGCACTCACATGAGGAAACAGAACGTACTCAGAATTATCAGGTGTTGTACTAAGCATGGAGACTGATTTTCAGAAAACAGTGTTGGTAACTTCATACAGCTGTTTTTTTTTCTAAATAGAACACTAATTTATTTGTGTATATTCAAAGTCAAACTTTGCACTTTAATGTCTTGCATCTTTCATTCTGTATTTCGGGATTCAATTTCAGTTACACAGTTTTCATTGAGCACACAATTGGTTTCTTTTGGCAGCTAATTTTCGTTATTTCAAATTCGGCACATCATTAAGTTTAAAATTTTGTTTCACAACACTGTTCACATGGTCACGACAGGGCCAACCAACAGTCATTATGGCTCAGCAATTGAACTCGTTGCCTAAACTACACGTTACACGTGGAGAAACTTTTATTTATTTCTTTATTTTTCATTTTATTTTTTTATTTTTTATTTATTTGGAAGCTTACAAAATTTTGTGAGTGAGGGATATTAGCCGAAGAATCTCGAACGGTCTGTAAAAGACCCTCCCAAAAGAATGGTTTGCGGTTTCTTCACTACATGTGGTCCTGAGGCAGTTGTTGCAGTTTGATGGCCGAATGAAATCAACCAAACTTACGCAAATCCTTAAGCGCAAAATTTTCCCACTCCCATAGACCTTTGCATATGTTGGAGGAACATTTTAACATGATCTGACCCTGTGTCGTACTTCTAAAGCAGTCAAAATATTCATGAAAGGAAACAACAGTAAAGTGTTTCAGTATCCTGGTAATTAACCAGAACTGAATCCCATTAAGAATTTGTGGGATGTTGTGAAAAGACGTCTTGGTAAAACGGATTGTTCAACAAAAGAATATATGTTAATAAATGTGGTGAAAGTGTGGTTTCAAACCGACGAACAACGAAACATTTTCTCTAACATGCTCCAGTCTGTGTCACAAGCGTTCAGAACCTCATTACAGCAACAGGACACATTAGTTATTGACATTCAGTAAGACACTTTCTGTATTATTCATATAGTAATAATGATGCACCTTTAAAGTTTAATCGTCAAGACTTCTTATCACAGTTACCTAATGCGTAAATGTAAATATACTGATTTCCATTATGTGGTGTAATAGATGCAAAACTGAAACAATACTCAGTCTACCAAGAATTCAACGGTTAGTGTGAGTGATTATCTTACATTGTCCTCAGGTTCTTAGTAGGCTTTACAGTTAGCATCAGCGGTTTATTTTTGATACTGAGTGCCTTCTCTTAAACATCAGCATGTTTCGCAATCAAGACCATGTTTTTCCTCTCCTTTGGAAGAGATTCTATTTCTAACTTCCAAAATCAAAGAGCAGAGTACACTTTCAGATGTTCGCTCCATAGTTTTACGAAATGCTTTTCCGAGCATAGCGAGTTATAATGGTTTTATAGGCAAAGCAAAGAAACAGGGCTAGAAAATATTTCATACCCCTTAAGATAGGCTACCTAACATATTTTCTCCACATCCTGGGAAGCTGATGTAAGTTGGGATTTCCATCTTAAGGTGCTTGAAACACACTGGTAATCAAATTTGCTACAGTAGTGTTCGATTCGATTTAAGTCAACACAATGGGCAGGCCATATTATACGCCGTATATCTTCTCGTTCTAAGTCTTCTCCACCTGCGCAGTTAGATGCGGTCACGTATTCTCATCCATAAAAACTAAAACTTAGGGACTTACAAGAGTCCCTCTGGTAGGGTCTCTCTGTTAGATTAGTGGAAAACTGGATGAGGAGTTGATGAAGATTTGTCGTCATGTGCTGACATCCACGTTGTTTTTATTTGACGGCAAAATGTTTGAACGGAATGGCACAATGGCTTTGGTGGTCCTTTACCACTCACAGTAGCCAATTTATCTATGGAGGACTTGGAGGATATGACACCGAGGACTTCGGCCTTGCAACCAACGTGCTTTTGCAGGTATTTACAAGACACTTTCCTCGTCTGGCCACATGGACGTGATGCTCTCAACAGACTATTGGACCAATCGTCTGTCTTCATCTCAGCATGAAATTCACCTTGGAAAAGCCGACGCACACTGATAGGTATCTGCATCCTACGACTTTCCATCCACCATACCAATGTAGTGGCGTCCTTAACACTCTGGTACGCAGAGCATACGCCATTTCCCGTGCGGACGGTTCAAGCCAAGAGCTTGTACACTTGAGGCTGATTTTAAGGAAAATTTGGTGCTCTAAGAAGCAGAATCGTCGGGCTATGGAGCTTTGAACACGCTCGGAGGGGCATGAAGTGGGATCGCAGACCTATGGCCTTTATTCCTTATGGTGGGGTCATATCGTTTAAGATTGGAAGAATGTTACGTAGTTTTAACATTAAGAGTGAGTTCCGTCCGCCTTCCAAGATTAGGGCACTGCTCGTCTCTGTGAAAGATGATTTGGGACTTAGGAATGCTGGCATATATATAAATTTCCGTGTCCATGTGGGTAGGCTTATATCGGCAGTTCGACTCGAACTGTTCAGGACATGTGCGCGGGATGTCGCCATCATACGAGGCTACAACAGCCGGAAAAATCGGCGGTAGCAAAACATAACTTAAGCCAAGAACACGGGATGAAATTTGACGGAATTATGACAATTGCCAATTCTTACGGTTTCTGTAATAGAGTATACAAGGTGGTCCATTGATCGTCACCGGGACAAATATCTCACGAAATAAGCGTCAAACGACAAAACTACAAAGAACGAATCTCATCCAGCTTGAAGGGGGAAACCAGATGGCGCTTTGGTTGGCCCGCTAGATGGCGCTGCCATAGGTCAAACGGATATCAACTGTTTTTTTTTAAAATAGGAACCCCTATTTTTATTACATATTCGTGTAGTACGTAAAGAAATATGAATGTTTTAGTTGGACCATTTTTTCGCTTTGTGATAGATGGCGCTGTAATAGTCACAAACATATGTCTCACAATTTTAGACGAAAAGTTGGTAACAGGTAGGTTTTTTAAATTAAAATACAGAACGTAGGTACGTTTGAACATATTATATCGGTTGTTCCAATGTGATACTTGTACCTCTGTGAACTTATCATTTCTGAGAACGCATGCTGTTACAGCGTGACTACCTGTAAATACCACGTTAATGCAATAAACGCTCAAAACGATGTCCGGTCTACCTCAATGCATTGGCAATACCTGTAACGACATTCCTCTCAACAGCGAGTAGTTCGCCTTCCGTAATGTTTGCACATGCATCGACGATGCGCTGACGCATGTTGTCAGGCGTTGTCGGTGGATCACGATAGCAAATATCCTTCAACTTTCCCCACAGAAAGAAATCCGGGGACGTCAGATCCGGCGAAAGTGCGGGCCATGGTATGGTGCTTCGACGACCAATCCACCTGTCATAAAATATGCTATTATTTACCGCTTCAACCGCGCCCGAGCTATGTGCTGGACATCCACCATGTTGGAAGTACATCGCCATTCTGTCATGCAGTGAAACATCTTGTAGTAAAATCGGTAGAACATTGCGTAGGAAATCAGTATACATTGCGCCACTTAGATTGCCATCGATAAAATGGGGTCCAATTATACTTACTCCGATAATGCCGCACCATACACTAACCCGCCAAGCATACTGATGTTCACCGGCCGGTGTGGCCGAGCTGTTCAAGGCGCTTCAGTCTTGAACCGCGTGACCGCTACGGTCACACGTTCGAATCCTGCCTTGGGCATGGATGTGGGTGATGTCCTTAGGTTAGTTAGGTTTAAGTAGTTCTAAGTTCTAGGGGACGGATGACCTCAGATATTAAGTCCCATAGTGCTCAGAGGTATTTGAGCCATTTGTTGATGTTCCACTTGTCGCACTCATCGTGGATTTTCCGTTGCCCAATAGTGCGTATTATGCCGGTTTACGTTACCGCTGTTGGTGAGTGACGCTTAGTCGCTAAATAGAACGCGTGCAGGAAATCAGTCATCGTCCCGTAATTTCTCTTGTGCCCAGTGGCAGAACTGTACACGACGTTCAAAGTCGTCTCCATGCAATTCCTGGTGCATAGAAATATGGTACGGGTGCAATCGAAATTGATGTAGCGTTCTCAACATCGACGTTTTTGAGATTCCCGATTCTCGCCCAATTTGTCTGCTACTGATGTGCGGATTAGTCGCGATTGCAGCTAAAACACTTACTTGAGCATCGTCATATGTTGTAGGTTGTGGTTGAGTTTTCACATGTGGCTGAACACTTCCTGTTTCCTTAAATAACGTAACTATCCGTCGAACGGTCCGGACACTTGGTTGATGTCGTCCAGGATACCGAGTAGCATACATAGCATACGCGCGTTGGGCATTTTAATCACAACAGCCATACTTCAACGATATATCGACCTTTTACGCAATTGATAAACGGTCAATTTTCACACGGGCAATGTAGCACGAAGCAAATACAGTCCGCACTGGTGGAATGTTACGTGATACCACGTACTTATACGTTTGTGACTATTACATCGCCATCTGCCACAAACCGAAAAAAGTGGTCCAACTAAAAGATTCATATTTCTTTACGTACTACACGAATATGTAATAAAAAATTGCGGGTTCCTATTTTTAAAAAAATGCAGTTGATATCCTTTAGACCTACGGCAGCGCCATCTAGCGGGCAAGCCATAGCGCCATCTGGTTTCCCCCTTCAAGCTAGACAAGTTTCGTTCTTTGTAGTTTTTTCGTTTGATGCTTATTTCGTGAGATATTTGGTCCGTTCACTATCAATGGACCACCCTGTGTAGAGAGGCAACTGAAATTAGGTTGGCGGATAGTTTGATTGATAGAGAGAGTGAGTTTTCTCTTAGCAGGACGAGGAACCCGTATCAAAGCTGAACGATCTTCGGTGAAGGCAGTCCGAGTCTCTGAGAGCGATATATCGTTTCCCCTGGTGTTCTACTAAGGGCGGCGACATCTGTCCAGTCTTGGAAGGCAGCAACTGTGGTGGGTGGCGGATGCGAGTAATGAGGTACGTCAGCCTATATAGGACGTCGATTTGTAGCCTTGGAATCAGTTCTCAGCTGGAATCAGCAGCAGCAATACCGTTCTCCTGAAGATGGCGAACGGTCGTATTGCCGAAATATTGGAGTTAATTTTAGGATCCTACGGCAAACCCGTACTCTTATTGCCAGAATATTGCAATAACTTTCCAGTTATTCTTGAAGTTCCGATTAGGGCTATGGGAGCATTACTAGTCTTCGAACTGGGCCGTGATTCCACGGAGCGCCGCTGAAACCGGTAAGTGTCGAGCAGTGGACGATCAGTCATGTGACATTTGCCTCGCGCATTGCGATGGCAAGCGATATGTGGAAACCTACGAATAAGCATTAGAGTAAGCTATAGCTTTACCTTACACTTCATAATTTTGTAGAACCCTTTTAAATTTACTCGAGAACATTTGATTTTTTGTCCAAAGTTTTATTGATAATAACAGTGTACTCCTATTTCGGTGTAAATTAGTCTTTTGCGGCTAAATGGTGTTCAAGTGAGAGGAATTTATGGTATGAATGTTGACGTGCCTCATTGTTTTCTGCTTGTTATGTCCACTTCTATGATGATGTTTAGATGCTTTTATTGAAAGACGTATAGAGAAGATCCAGAAATTGTTTAGGAAGTTTACGTTTTTGTGACGTGTATCAATGTATTTCAATATCTTTTCTTCCGTTGGCACCATATTCAGTATTCTCTGATTTGTTTGTTGACCTACGTCATTCTTCTTATTAAAATTGTTGGTGTTAGGAACGGCCTACAGTATGCCCTGCACAAATGAGAACACATTTCTTAGTTATAGTCCATGAATACAGTATACAGTACAATTCTGTTAAAGTTGTTACTATAAGCCGTATTCACAGGTAAGTGAAACATCAACATCACCATTTTATTGGTATATTAGCGGGTCCATTGTGTCTCCGTTTGCTGCTCTCCATTGTATCCTGCTTTATTTCTCTGCTTTCGCTGACATCCACCACGCCATCATGGATCTCAATTCCCTTCCTCCTCCATTTCCTCTTTCATCCCACAGGCCCTTTAAGACTGTTTTGTAAAGCCCTCTTACTTTTTTAGTATCAATCCAGTTTAGTTTCTTTCTTTTACTCCAGCCAGTAATTGTATTTCCTCTTCCACTCTTCTTAGTATCTCTTCATTTTCCACTCTTTTCATTTTATTATTTCCATCCTCCTCCATGTCCAAATTTCAAAAACCTCCAGTCTTACTCTCACTTTCTTGCTCAGAATCTATGTTTCATCACAACATAGGACAAGACGTTTTGTCATAGTCTGGGTACTAGAAACAACCGTCTGTAGTTTTCGGCAAGGAATCAAAGGCTTCCATAACTGACGTAAGTGCAAAGGAAAAATTAGAGTGTAAAAATATTCCACAAACTTATCACAACACACCTGGTTCCATTACAACTAACATATGGGCTGTACTTACTTAGAATTGTGAATACAGCTTACAGTATATTAATATAGGAAAAGAACTTTCTGCATGATTCCACGAAAATTGTAAATATTTTGAGAATAAAATTGTCTAGATACCTTACAAAAAATTTTACATTTATTAGTTTCAGCCACTGCTGTCTTCAGAAATCAGAAAGCTTAAAACAGTTAAAGAAGTCTCTGTGTCTACTACATAAGTTCAGGGATTATGTTTTAATGCTGACACAGAACCTTCTTTTTACAAGTTATAATCATTTTGATACCTGATGGCAGTAGCCGAAATGTCATAACAAATAAAGGAATTGTAACAAGTGTCCTACACGGTTTTATTCACACAATACGGCTTACAGTAACAACACTAACAAATGTTTACTGCATGCTGTAACCACGAAAAATAACAGAGGAATATGTGTTTAGTTCTTTATTGCATTATGTAGGGGTTACAGTAGAAGATATCAGTTCACAGTAGCGTAAACGTGCTCATAGCTCTTAGGGAATGCATTTTGTAGCCCATGTTTCCTTGTTTTGCTCCATTTACCACCTCTAAAATTATGAAATACCTTTTATAATACCCTGTGTACTCCTTGAGTACTTTGTAACACTTACAACAAGAATATTTTGTTAACCTGAACCAGCGCAACCAACGACTTTGGCGGCCCACTAACCGAAGGCAAAGGAGAATCAACTAAGTAGAAGCACATCTCTTTACTAGCGGGGGATCACCACACTGTTCTCAGCATTCATTAATCAGCACTGTACCCAACTTTTAACTCCCTTTACATAAAGAAATTGTAGAAGACTTTGGAGATTACAGAGATGTGTGGAGGAAATATTGCTATGATTAGGGAAGCAGTGAAAAACCTAAAAGGAACTCGGACGCCCCTCTTCCGTGAGTTAAGAGACGAGAGCGAGCACCATAGTGCCTAACAGGTCTCTAGAGCATTGCCTCCCTGGAGACGGTTCTCAAAGAACGCTATTAATGTGGTTCATCTGCAAAGAGCGCCACTCAATTGAGAACAACTGCTTTATTATTGGAGAGAGTTCAACAAAAGAATAAGAATATCTTCCTTCGTAACCTTGTCACCCGTAACACGCCGATGTCACCGACGGGATACATGGAAGGCACCCGTTAGATAATTATTTCGGCGATATGACATCAAACAAATCTCTCCAGTCAGAATAAAAATATGAAGGGGGGAGGGGTAATTACTAAAACACCTCTACGCCTGCTCCAAGCTACCAGTAAAGTGACAAGAGTTTCTTGGATTCAGAATCCCAATGGCGAGCAGATATATTTCTGCATGCGCTATAAACATGGAACAGATACATTGTAACCTTAACAGAGGAATTTTACCAAGATACACCAGAAAGAAAAATTCTTGTGAGAGGTCTCCGACGGTTTTAAGATAAGATTTGGTGTACTGAAAGAAGACGGACTCTTTCTATTGACATTAAAGTGGGCGCTAGTAAACGAAGTCCAGAGAGAGGCGAACACTAGAATCCATAGTGACATACAAACAGGAACAAAAAAACAAAGACATCAACGCCAATTGCCTGGCTTTTGACCCTATTAGCCGAGACCCAGGAAGTAGTCATAGATCAGGCCCTCGACTTACCAGAACAAACTGAAAAAACATGTCTCGGTGTCTCCATGAAGTGATTAAAATAATGAAAAATATAAAAAAGAGACACCGACACTTTTTGAAAAGGAAGAATCCAATGAGAAGTAGCTAATGTATTCAAGTGGTATGGAGAACGGGTCGGCTGGAATGCCTCCGAGAAAAAGGCAAGGAAATGTAGAGAAAATAACGCTTAATTTTCTTACCAACAAAAACTTCTTCTCATGGGATGCAAATACAACACACTACGACATAATAGCTACAGAAGAATGCTGAAGATTATGTGGGTACATCATGTAACTAATGAGGAGGTACTAAATAGAATTGGGGAGAAGAGGACTTTGTGGTACAACCTGACTAGAAGAAGGGATCAGTTGGTAGGAAATGTTCTGAGGCTTCAAGGGATCACCAGTTTAGTGGTGGAGGACAGCGTGGAGGGTAAAAATCGTAGAGAGAGACCAAGAGATGAATACACTAAGCAGATTCAGAAGGATGTAGGTTCTACATCTACATCTACATCTTCATTTACATCTACATTTATACTCCGCGAGCCACCCAACGGTGTGTGGCGTACGGCACTTTACGTGCCAATGCATTACCTCCCTATCCTGTTCCAGCCGCGTATGGTTCGCGGGAAGAACGACTGCCGGAAAGCCTCCGTGCACGCTCGAATCTCTCTAATTTTACATTCGTGATCTCCTCGAGAGGTGTAAGTAGGGGGAAGCAATATATTCGATACCTCATCCAGAAACGCACCCACTCGAAACCTGGACAGCAAACTACACCGCGATGCAGAGCGCCTCTCTTGCAGAGTCTGCAACTTGAGTCGCTAAACGTCTGCGTAACGCTATCACGCTTACCAAATAACCCAGTGACGAAACGCGCCGCTCTTCTTTGGATCTTCTCTCTCTCCTCTGTCAACCCGACCTGGAACGGATCCTACACTGGTAAGCAGTACTCAAGTATAGGTCGAACGAGTGTTTTGTAAGCCACTTCCTTTGTTGATGGACTACATTTTCTAAGGACTCACCCAATGAATCTCAACCTGGCACCCGCCTTACCAACATTTAATTTTATATGATCATTCCACTTCAAATCGTTCCGTACGCATACTCCCAGATATTTTACAGAAGTAACTGCTACCAGTGTTTGTTCCGCTATCTTATAATCATACAATAAAGGATCCTTCTTTCTATGTATTAGGAATACATTACATATGTCTATGTTAAGTGTCAGCAGCCACTTCCTGCACCAAGTGCCTATCCGCTGCATATCTTCCCGCATTTCGTTGTAGTAGGTACTGGGAGATGAAGAAGCTTGCACAGGACAAAGTAACATGGAGAACTGCATGAAACCAGTGCCTGGGCTCAAGACCATAATAGTAAAACCAGAAGCTCTATACGCAGCCGAAACAATGTCTGTCACCAATCAGGACTCAACTTGGAGGATGGATATCAAAGAAAGGAACATAATAACAAAAATCCTAGGCCCAAAATTACATAACAACAAACTAATCCACATCGTAAACGAAACTCTGTACCGCAGAATCTAAAAGATCTTACAGAACTACGACAATCAGTATTGATTTTATGGACAGAAGCTTAATATTATCTGAAATGGACTAACCAAAACTTTTGTCTACTTCCACAAAAAAAAGTGTAAGGAAACGTAGGACGTAAAAGAAATCGAAATCGCAGGAAAAGGCTTAGAAATGAAACTGCAGGAGAAAACACATATGAGAAAGAAAGATTCCAGCTCAGAATCTAAACCAACTGAACGGTCTCAATCTCCGAAGAAGAAAAGAAAGGAAGTAAGAATGAAAGTATACTGGGTAAAAGAAACGCACTGAATATTAGAAAGTGATTGTTCTAGAGTACTCCAGAGACAGATGAAACAGAAGAAATATAACAACCTGCAACGTTTTGTAACGTGTGGATTGCACAAAGCTGTACACCCATGAAAGCTCAGAGATCAGCTCCCATCCGTGAAATACGCTGACAGATTGACGCTAGGGGCGAGCAAAGTACGGAGTCGGCAAAATCAAACAGACCAAGGAAAATATTTATCATATTGGTGCGCAATTGAACCTTGTTAATGAACTGCTCATTACAAAAAATGATCGTATCGTGATTTCGATGCACCAAACGTTTGCTGTCACATGTCTGGTCCTGCGCATCTCGCACATTCTCTGTTCAGAGTTCTCCGCTGTGTGAGTGAGTGAGAGGGAGAGACGTGTTTAGTGACCAGTTGAAAGCAACATTAATAGGTGCTCATGGTAATACACCGAATGTCCATCTTCGACTGATTTCGAAGCACAAATCGTCTGCAGAACTCTTTGCGCAAGAGATTAAGACTCTGGGAAAAACGACCAACAATGCCTGCGATACAAAACGTAGTGGCAAAATGGTGGGAAAATGGCTCTGAAAAATTCGTGACTATCAGAAAAGAATTCGAAGTTCATAAAATAATGCTCGAGTGAAAGTAAGTCTGGACCAAACATCAACGCCACTTATTTCTGCAGGTAGGAATTGATTGATCGTCGTGTCGAAACATTATCAAAGGAACTTGCACCTGTATCCTTACAAATTAACTGTCGTGCATGAGTTAAATCGTCGACACAAACAATGTGGTTCCTGCGTGGAATCAGGACTTTGGGGTCCTCACTTTTCATTTTTCAGATGAGGCCTGTTTCAAAATTTCGGACTACGTGACCTCACTGATCATATACCATTATACACTCCTGGAAATGGAAAAAAGAACACATTGACACCGGTGTGTCAGACCCACCATGCTTGCTCCGGACACTGCGAGAGGGCTGTACAAGCAATTATCACACGCACGGCACAGCGGACACACCAGGAACCGCGGTGTTGGCCGTCGAATAGCGCTAGCTGCGCAGCATTTGTGCACCGCCGCCGTCAGTGTCAGCCAGTTTGCCGTGGCATACGGAGCTCCATCGCAGTCTTTAACACTGGTAGCATGCCGCGACAGCGTGGACGTGAACCGTATGTGCAGTTGACGGACTTTGAGCGAGGGCGTATAGTGGGCATGCGGGAGGCCGGGTGGACGTACCGCCGAATTGCTCAACACGTGGGGCGTGAGGTCTCCACAGTACATCGATGTTGTCGCCAGTGGTCGGCGGAAGGTGCACGTGCCCGTCGACCTGGGACCGGACCGCAGCGACGCACGGATGCACGCCAAGACCGTAGGATCCTACGCAGTGCCGTAGGGGACCGCACCGCCACTTCCCAGCAAATTAGGGACACTGTTGCTCCTGGGGTATCGGCGAGGACTATTCGCAACCGTCTCCATGAAGCTGGGCTACGGTCCCGCACACCGTTAGGCTGTCTTCCGCTCACGCCCCAACATCGTGCAGCCCGCCTCCAGTGGTGTCGCGACAGGCGTGAATGGAGGGCGAATGGAGGCGTGTCGTCTTCAGCGATAAGAGTCGCTTCTGCCTTGGTGCCAATGATGGTCGTATGCGTGTTTGGCGCCGTGCAGGTGAGCGCCACAATCAGGACTGCATAAGACCGAGGCACACAGGGCCAACACCCGGCATCATGGTGTGGGGAGCGATCTCCTACACTGGCCGTACACCACTGGTGATCGTCGAGGGGACACTGAATAGTGCACGGTACATCCAAACCGTCATCGAGCCCATCGTTCTACCATTCCTAGACCGGCAAGGGAACTTGCTGTTCCAACAGGACAATGCACGTCCGCATGTATCCCGTGCCACCCAACGTGCTCTAGAAGGTGTAAGTCAACTACCCTGGCCAGCAAGATCTCCGGATCTGTCCCCCATTGAGCATGTTTGGGACTGGATGAAGCGTCGTCTCACGCGGTCTGCACGTCCAGCACGAACGCTGGTCGAACTGAGGCGCCAGGTGGAAATGGCACGGCAAGCCGTTCCACAGGACTACATCCAGCATCTCTACGATCGTCTCCATGGGAGAATAGCAGCTTGCATTGCTGCGAAAAGTGGATATACACTGTACTAGTGCCGACATTGTGCATGCTCTGTTGCCTGTGTCTATGTGCCTGTGGTTCTGTCAGTGTGATCATGTGATGTATCTGACCCCAGGAATGTGTCAATAAAGTTTCCCCTTCCTGGGACAATGAATTCACGGTGTTCTTATTTCAATTTCCAGGAGTGTACATAAGATAATCCCTATCAATACTCTGACTAGCCTTTTCTTAATCTCATAATTGGCGTTTTGTGGACAATCTATACTGTCAGCATGGTAACACGATTCTTTCTGCAAATTTTGGTGCTAACCAGTATGTCACACGAGATTGACGACACCAAGGATAGTTTCAGCAAGACGAATGAACAGCACACACAACTTGGACAACATTGTCACGACGGCATGAAGTGTTTGATGAGGAGAAGACCATCAGCGGAAACAGAGCAATCTCCTGGCCCACTCCATCACCTCATCTTCCTCCCTGTGATTTTTATCTGTGCGGCAAATCGAAGGGTCAAGATTCCTCAAATCATCCTCTCACACTGGAAGAGATACTGCAGAAAACTGGTAACGATACTGTCGCTATTCCTCAGACAGAAGTGCCACGCGTGTCTCACAGTTTGATAATCGAGCACAGCTCTGCCCTGACGTCAAAAGAGGCCGATTCCAGCGTCTTCTGAGATGTTTATTACAAAGAGCGTTCTTGCCTGTTCCCGGTCAGTAGTATTTTTCCCAATCTGTGTATTACCACTACGTCACACCGTGCACGCCCTGTGTCTGAGGCACATACGCAAATGTTCAAAACGTAGTGCAGAAGGAATAAAGCAACAGGTCAAGCTGTCTATTGCGATGCACATTGCCCAGGGTATATTTGGGGCAGACAGCATAAGTCCCTGAGTTCCAATTTCATTATGCCGTGGAGAATATCATCGGCTTATTATCCTGTCCGCTGTTACCATGACCTTTGTATCTCATCTGTCGTCTACAATAGCAGTAATAACAAGTTTTGAGACTTACCGTGGTAATAACGTTTGAAAAAGTGCTCAAGTAACTGGATTATATTGTACATGTGCTGTACTCTGACTATGATGATACGACATCTTTATGATTTCTTTGGGTCCTCACTTCCTGAGCATAATTATTCGTTTTACCAATGATGTGCTGCACCTTTGTGAGTTGTCTGGTGGAAGATATGCTTGCAGTTAACAAACAGTTAAATCCACAATTAATTCAAAACACAAATCGTCAGGTTATTCTTATATTAAGTCGATGTATTTTTGCCAGATCCTTGACAGAATCGATCGTCAGATTAGCTGCCTAAGTTTTTGTGAATATTGAAATGTTATTTCATCTGCTACTGTTTACCGAATAGTTCAGGTGGAGCCATCCACACTTTTAATGTAAAACTGCTGTTGATTTGATGCAAGGAAAACATTCTTATAAACTCAGGTTCCATTCTCAACACTGACATATACAGCTGCTAACGTACAATAAGCTGACAAGTAACCCATTACACTGATAATAAAGATATGTAGGAAGTTTTAATATGTACGGCAATATCTGAAAAAAAAATTTGGATGGTTGCTTTGCAACGTGACCGTCCTACCGATGGTATTGGTATTACTCGACCGGGTAGGATGCTTATGATGGCTTATCGTATCCCACCGCTTCTGCAGTTATAATCTGTAGTACTGGTTTAAAAAAATTCGTGTCCTCCACGAAATTACAGGTCCCTGCGAGTTACTGCTTGAGTATTAATAATTTCTAGGGGGCGGGTCTGAGATAATTTTAAGGCAACGGATAACGCAGTCCTTATAACCACTACAAAAGGCACCTATGAAGGGTTTCATAGAGAGCATAGAGCTTTCATGCGACTGAGGTAGGAACTAATTTGGCAGGGTTTGCATGTCATCTCTAAGGGATATTTTATTAATAATATTTTCCAGTTTTAGTGAGATTTGAATTATTTCACCTATTATTTAAGTTGTTCATGATGAAGGGAGGAAATAATTAGTAGAGGATAAGGATTAATTGATATTTATGTAATACCTGTAGCATTGGGACACTTAGCCGTGTATCAATTAGAATAGTTACTGTCCATTGTTACGCAACAGCAGGGGCTGTCATGTTATACATCGTCACAACAGGTCTGTCTAGTCAACAGGATTTACATTCGCGACGTAATTTTGGAAAGGGAGAGGGGAGCGCAGACCAGCCTCGAATGGAATTTTATGCAGTACACAATTATAACCACGCCTTCTATTGATATTGCGTTTAATTAGTATAGGTCACGCAGAACAAGTTCAGCAAGAGACAATTTACTATCATATGGCGAGAAAATTACTGCAAGTCCCTATCCCATCAATATGCATCAAATTCAGAACTTTTCCTATATACAAGATTCTAACCCGCATATTTTATCCAACGCACTTCATTATATGCAAAGCAAACAGTTATTTGGGGGGCAAGGAACATTTGCTACTTATCACATTCATGCTAGTTCACGGACGTGGCCAAGTTGAGGTAGCCAACAGAAGTGCAAAAATACTAACACACAAGATTATTTCTTCCCTTTCTTACCGTCATGCATTACCGTATAGTTATTCACTCGTACCTTGTATCTACTGCTGTGGCCCACCTTTCTATTGACTCAGTTTCGCACCAAAGTGAATACGCACACATTTCATGATTCAAAGTTATTATTCTCCGCACAAAGTTACTGTTTCCGAATTGAGCTACAAGAAACTGTAGTGAAGCTACTGTACATTTTTGGAACGAAAGTGCACTTTACTAATGTGGCGGTGTCTCCAACCAACCACGTGTCGGGAAATCAAGTGCACAAAGAACACATATCAGAAAAAAAATACCCCAAAACATCTCTGAAAGGAACACCACATTTCCGGCCGAAGTGGCCGAGCGGTTCTAGGCGCTACAGTCCGGAACCGCGCGACCACTACGGTCGCAGGTTCGAATCCTGCCTCCGGCATGGATGTGTGTGTGTGATGTGCTTAGGTTAGTTAGGTTTAAGTAGTTCTACGTTCTAGGGGACTGATGACCTCAGAAGTTTTTCCCATAGTGCTCAGTGCCATTTGAACCATTTTTTGAAACATCACATTAAAATACAGTAAATGAGTTAACTTCTGTTACGCTCAGAGCAAAAATACGACAGTGAAGATAAGGCCCATGGTGCGTACCTGCCCAAGGTACAAACGCATTGTTCTTACTGAAAATTAATCAAATTACTAAAACGAACTCCCTTATGGATCTTTCGTGGTAATAAAGCACTTGGTTTCAACATCTAGACCTTAGTAACGAACAGATTTGAAACATTGTGATACCTTTGATAATATTACCATAAAATCGAGAGCGAAGTCTTCAACGTTTACACAGCGCCGCTACCCAGGAACCAGTATCCGGCTCGCCACATCGCCTAACCGTTGCACGTTCAAAAGCAGGGGTGGAGGGGGTGGTTCGCCAACCTGACAGAGCCTATATTCGTGCCTTCGTCATCTCTCTGACGTGACTTTCTGACTTTGTCTTTGTTAAACTTGTTCGCTTTTGGGGGTTCGTACTACCCTACCACAGAACCACTCTACGAATGCAATGCTACAACCTTCGCCTAAAGCTTTCTGCTACTTTACATAATTTCTCATTCATACAGCCCAGGTTGCACGAGTGAAAGGACGCAGGGAAACGTGAAACACACGAAATAAAATCAATAAATAAACAAACGCCGTGTGCTCCATTCTCTCCTGCATGTTACCCACTGATATATTTCTGCCGAGTAAAAACAATCTGGCTATTAACTTTCTTGTACTGGAAATTTATTGAGAAAATATGTAATGGTAGAACAAGTTCCGTTTCAGCTTGAATTTTCTGGTCGCCACCTCGTTACATATCTCCTGGCAATAACGGCAATCATGCGAAACCATGAGGTACCACCATATTACACAGACAAAACTTACGATGCGAAATAATTTAACAGTAGTTGTATGAATAAAAGGTATCCATCAGGTAGTGAAGAATGTCTGTGTGTGGCAGCTTGTCTGCCGGAAACTGACGTCGTGGAATGGTGCGCGGCAGTGGGAGCTGCTGCTTCATGACAGCGCATTGCAAATGTCGTAACGTAGAAGTTAAGCCAATTCAAAAGGAAGGCGCTCGATGACCCGTCACACAGTCTTGTTCCCTCCCACTGCGATCATCCCGCCTTTAGTTCCTTAAAAAAGGCCTTGAAGGGTCGTTGATTCCTGTCGGAAGAGGATGGGCAGCAGGCAGTTACAGGCAATAGACACAGTGGTTAAACAAAACGGTATCTTCAACCTGGTGCGTCAGCGGGATGATTGCCTCTGTGCTCTTGGTGATTTTGCCTGATTCGCATACCTGTTCTTGAATGTACGACCCTCGAACGGAAACATTTTCATCGTCCCTTATAGTTACCAGTTCTAATATCCATCACATTTCTACACGCTGAATATTAAAAGAGTTTTCCCACTTGTAGTCCTCCCCATCACTTTTCTGTCGTTTAATATTAATTTCCTTCTCTACGCTTATAAAATTTATACTTAAGCTGGGAATGGAAGAAACACCCCTAGACCTGCCAGAAGTTACCAGTAAACTGTACAATGGATTCTGTGACAAAATCTACATCTACATCTACATCAATACTCCGCAAGCCACCTGACGGTGTGTGGCGGAGGGTACCTTGAGTACCTCTATCGGTTCTCCCTTCTATTCCAGTCTCGTATTGTTCGTGGAAAGAATTGTCGGTATGCTTCTGTGTGGGCCCTAATCTCTCTGATTTTATCCTCTTGGTCTCTGCGCGAGATATACGTAGGAAGGAGAAATATACTGCTTGACTCTTCAGTGAAGGTATGTTCTCGAAACTTTAACAAAAGCCCGTACCGAGCTACTGAGCGTCTCTCCTGCAGAGTCTTCCACTGGAGTTTATCTATTATCTCCGTAACGCTTTCGCGATTACTAAATGATCCTGTAACGAAGCGCGCTGCTCTCCGTTGGATCTTCTCTATCTCTTCTATCAACCCTACCTGGTACGGATCCCACACTGCTGAGCAGTATTCAAGCAGTGGGCGAACAAGCGTACTGTAACCTACTTCCTTTGTTTTCGGATTGCATTTCCTTATTATTCTTCCAATGAATCTCAGTCTGGCATCTGCTTCACCGACGATCAACTTTATATGATCATTCCATTTTAAATCACTCATAATGCGTACTCCCAGATAATTTATGGTATTAACTGCTTCCAGTTGCTGACCTGCTATTTTGTAGCTAAATGATAAAGGATGTATCTTTCTGTGTATTCGCAGCACATTACACTTGTCTACATTGAGATTCAATTGCCATTCCCTGCACCATGCGTCAATTCATTGCAGATCCTCCTGCATTTCAATACAATCTTCCATTGTTACAACCTCTCGATACATCACAGCATCATCTGCATCCTTATGGCATGTAAGTATATTTCTGCGTATCCTACAGACATGGTGTAGATACTTTGTAACCTAATCACAAAGACCGTTACTAACATATACTCCAAAGTTAAATGCTCGTGACAACCCTTCGACCCACTTCAAATGAAAACTGGTGTGCGGCACAAGACAGGCTCTCTCCACCGCATTTTAACTGCGGGCTGGAAAGTAAGATTCACGTGAAGTAACATTTCGAAACTTAGGAAATTATGCGAATCCCTTCGTGTTCACATACTGCTGATAAAGAAGCTTACATGACATACTACCTCTGGACGGCAAGTACGTCAAGAGGCTTCCTCTGAATCTCTGAATGTAACAGCAGCATGAGACTGTACACTACTTTGCTTCTTAAAAGTAGTTGCAAAGTAACCCAAAAGAACCACGTGGCCAAGCGCACGCTGAAATAGTATGAAATAATACGCAACAGTTCAGGCAACAATACGATACAATAGACTGGCTCCTCGGCATAAAATGACCTTACGACCATCATGAAGAAGCTTCCTAAAACGCAGAACCAACTTACAATTTAATTAATCTGGCTAACTGCCCAATCATTTGATCATTTAACCTTTTGAGGAATTACCCCATTGAGCAACGAGGTGGGAATCTTTCCGATTTGTGGTTAAATGTAACTAACCTATCAGCCAAGCGAACGTTTCGTTACGAAACATTTGAAAATTTATATATGAAGATGTTATCGGTTCTTTCGGACTATATTCGTAGTGCCCCTGACCATTATACTCATTACTCGCGGTTTGCACCGATTCTCGTAAGAGTTCGGTCACTGCTTGTGCATCCTCACAGAAGAAGATGGTCAAATGACCGGTGAGCCTCTTTCTGATATATATACAGGGTTGTCCATTGGTAGTGACTGTGCCAAATACACTCCTGGAAATTGAAATAAGAACACCGTGAATTCATTGTCCCAGGAAGGGGAAACTTTATTGACACATTCCTGGGGTCAGATACATCACATGATCACACTGACAGAACCACAGGCACATAGACACAGGCAACAGAGCATGCGCAAATGTTCATAGCATACGCAAATGTTCAAAACGTAGTGCAGAAGGAATAAAGCAGCAGGTCTCGCTGTCTATTGCGATGCACATTGCCCAGGGTATATTTGGAGCAGACAGCACAAGTCTCTCAGTTCCAATTTCGGCACTAGTACAGTGTATATCCACCTTTCGCAGCAATGCAGGCTGCTATTCTCCCATGGAGACGATCGTAGAGATGCTGGATGTAGTCCTGTGGAACGGCTTGCCATGCCATTTCCACCTGGCGCCTCAGTTGGACCAGCGTTCGTGCTGGACGTGCAGACCGCGTGAGACGACGCTTCATCCAGTCGCAAACATGCTCAATGGGGGACAGATCCGGAGATCTTGCTGGCCAGGGTAGTTGACTTACACCTTCTAGAGCACGTTGGGTGGCACGGGATACATGCGGACGTGCATTGTCCTGTTGGAACAGCAAGTTCCCTTGCCGGTCTAGGAATGGTAGAACGATGGGTTCGATGACGGTTTGGATGTACCGTGCACTATTCAGTGTCCCCTCGACGATCACCAGTGGTGTACGGCCAGTGTAGGAGATCGCTCCCCACACCATGATGCCGGGTGTTGGCCCTGTGTGCCTCGGTCGTATGCAGTCCTGATTGTGGCGCTCACCTGCACGGCGCCAAACACGCATACGACCATCATTGGCACCAAGGCAGAAGCGACTCTCATCGCTGAAGACGACACGTCTCCATTCGTCCCTCCATTCACGCCTGTCGCGACACCACTGGAGGCGGGCTGCACGATGTTGGGGCGTGAGCGGAAGACGGCCTAACGGTGTGAGAGACCGTAGCCCAGCTTCATGGAGACGGTTGCGAATGGTCCTCGCCGATACCCCAGGAGCAACAGTGTCCCTAATTTGCTGGGAAGTGGCGGTGCGGTCCCCTACGGCACTGCGTAGGATCCTACGGTCTTGGCGTGCATCCGTGCGTCGCTGCGGTCCGGTCCCAGGTCGACGGGCACGTGCACCTTCCGCCGACCACTGGCGACAACATCGATGTACTGTGGAGACCTCACGCCCCACGTGTTGAGCAATTCGGCGGTACGTCCACCCGGCCTCCCGCATGCCCACTATACGCCCTCGCTCAAAGTCCGTCAACTGCACATACGGTTCACGTCCACGCTGTCGCGGCATGCTACCAGTGTTAAAGACTGCGATGGAGCTCCGTATGCCACGGCAAACTGGCTGACACTGACGGCGGCGGTGCACAAATGCTGCGCAGCTAGCGCCATTCGACGGCCAACACCGCGGTTCCTGGTGTGTCCGCTGTGCCGTGCGTGTGATCATTGCTTGTACAGCCCTCTCGCAGTGTCCGGAGCAAGTATGGTGGGTCTGACACACCGGTGTCAATGTGTTCTTTTTTCCATTTCCAGGAGTGTATCTCACGAAATAAGTATCAAACGAGGAAACTACAGAGAACGAAAATCGTCTAGCTTGAAGGGGGAATCCAGATGGCGCCATGGTTGACCCGCTAGATGGCGCTGCCATAGGTCAAACGGATATCAAATGCATTTTTAAAAATAGGAACCCTCGTTTTTTATTACATATTCGCGTAGTACGTAAAGAAATATGAGTGTTTTAGTCGAACCACTTTTTTCGCTTTGTGACAGATGGCGCTGTTATAGCTGTGTATAGAGTTGAGGGTCACCTTCCATTTGACCACCTTGTTCTGTGCGGATGCACGAACAGTGCCAGAAATCTTACGGGAATCGGCGGTAAAGCCGCGAGTAATGAGTATGATGGGCAGTGGCACTACGAATATAGTGCGGGACAACAAGTTGCGAACGTGGGTCTCACGGGAGGCGTGCGAGAGATAAGTCCCTGCAGTCGCACTATCCTCTGCGTCGTCAGTGGCTCAGATGGATCAGCGTGTTCGGTCAAAGGGTTAGCTGCCCTCTGTAATACAAAAAAAAATGAGTTAATAGATCAACAACGAACTTAAAAAAGGGTGTCTTACGACGTCCGCCCCGATCATTTGCAACGAACGAAAACCAACAAAATGAAATTTTTAAAAAAAAACATGGATAGAGCGTCTGCCATGTAAGCAGGAGATCCCGTGTTCGAGTCCTGGTCGGGGCACACATTCTGAACTGTCCCCGTTGACTTATATCAACGCAACAAGAGAGCAACAGCTAGTGGAAACTTTACGTCTTGGTCAAGCAGAGATGAGGGAGGTTGGCAGTAAGAGGGAAGCTTCTTTTAAGATACTTTGAAGGACTTGAAGGGGGAACAAAGAATGCTGGGTGATCACTCTGGCAGCGGACTTTGTGGTGAGTGGGCGTGTCGGGTAGCTCCGATCAGAAGGCGTGGCATGGTTGGTGAGTTCACCTTAAGTGAGCCACAACGATACTAATTCTTTTGTTTCAGCCTTAGCAAATCAGGATTTCGTTGCTATTGCCGCGTTTCCTGTAGTTTACTCGCTATTAAATTAAATGATTTTTTTTGTTATTTCTATCTTCGTCTTTGTTTGTATGAATTTCGTTTTTTTTTAAATTTAAGTCATATACTTGTTTTATTATCAACTGTCTGCGCTTCACTGTTCATATATCATCGTTTCCGGTTTCTACCTTCTTGTTCTCCTATGTATTCTATTACTGTTATTCTGTTCGTAACGCTGAATTAGTTAATTTATTCTTGTTAATTTTATATCAAAAATAGCTTTAAAAATTATGTTTCCGTTTCAGTCAGTTCTTTCCTTGCCAGACAGATTCATCATTCTTAGATGAAATGTTTGTTGGAAGTATTGTCAGTATGTGTGTGTGTGTGTGTGTGTGTGTGTGTGTGTGTGTGTGTGAGAGAGAGAGAGAGAGAGAGAGAGAGAGAGAGAAAGAGACAGAGAGAGAGAGAGAGAGAGAGAGAGAGAGAGTGAGAGTATCCTGCAGGGTTGTTTCCTCATGGGCACATTTAATTCTTTTGTGTATTTTCGTCTGTATTGTTCACATTTTCCAGGCTGTTGTGCTTTATCTTTCATGTACTATAGGACTGTACGATTGTTCGGTACAAGCAAATTGTACATGTTTTGTTTAGTTCAAGGTTTTTTTGTATGTTGCAGCCAATTTTCCATTATTTAAGTGAGATCTGTGAGTTCTTAAATAGCAATGAGGACTGCTTGAGAATCACTACCTAACTTTATGTAAATGTATTTTGAATCAAATGTTACTGAGTACCCATTTTGTTGCATTTCAAATTGTTTCTCGATAGGTGAAATTGTAATAGTGTGTTCCTGCATGTGTTGCAGGTCTGTAATGGAAATACTTGACGGGCAGCAGTAATACTATGAATATGTGCAACCACTGTTCCCTAAATCCTACTCCATTTATGTTTCTGATGTAGAAAAAAACAAATGTTATCCACTCCGGTGTCACATGTGCCCACCCTTTCTCTGAACGTTATTTGCAGTGACAGATGTTTAGCCCCTCCATGTCACACACACACACACACACACACACAGAGAGAGAGAGAGAGAGAGAGAGAGAGAGAGAGAGAGACATCAGGAAAACACCATCATCAAAATGCTGAAATAGGTCGACTTAAGAGCGCAAAAATTTTAGTTATAAAAAGTAAACGAAATCTTCTACATTTTACTCAGGAATACTTTGAAATACAGCGACGCAAAATTAGATTGCTGATTTAACTGTGATAATGACTAGCTTCAAACCTTTGTTTCTCGCTAAACGATAAAATCTGGAGTAAAGCTAAAATCTCGTTGTGATGTCCATAAGGTTGACAAACGTACCTTTAGACAAATACTGCTGACTATGGGTTTATTGGAATTAGAAAATTTAGTAACTTAAAACAATAGTACGCTCTCAAACTGCTCACATATACCGTTCCAGAGTATGGAGAATGAGCTAACAATGTCCGGCTCCGTTCAGAAATTCCATCGCCACTGGATGAGAGCAATATTAAGTCCCGCCCATCCTTGTCTTAAGAGGTTGATTTACCTATTTCCGCGATAGGGGCATGGGTTATGAAGTTGAGAAACGGGATTGATCAGGCTGTTACGGCAAAAAAATACTGAGCTGTCACTGGGCTAAATGTGTGCTTTGGGTTTGAATCTTTCTGACTGGGTTGTTTCCATGAGAATGGCATGGGATACCAAGGAGTGAAATGTGATCTGAAGAGCTGCTATGGCAGTAAAATAATGATCTGTTATTGGGAGAGCGTAACAACACAATTGGCTTAGAAGCTCTCAGATAGCTTATTTCCGGAAAACGGTTGTGGCTTGTAAAATGCTAAAGGTAGGGAAAGAGTGTGGCCGGAGAAAAGGGGGACCGAAGGGAGGAGGAGTGTCGTGTGTGGTCTAGGAGAGGGGATGGAATCGATGGCGACATACGAGGATTGCACAGAAAGCAGTGCACTGCATTTTTTTGTCATCCGAAAATAATGTTCCGAATGTAAATCGTTACGTATATGTATTATTTGAAGTCTCCTGAGTGAGAGCATCTAGTTTCCGTCACTTCATACAGGTAGCGGAGCTGCAGGACAGTTTGAAAATGACGTCTCTAGGTGATGTACGTTACGAGCAACATGCTGTCATTGAATTTATCGTTACAGAGAAAGAAACTGTGGGGAATATTCACAAACGCTTGTGCAAAGTCTATGGAGCATCTGCTGTCGACAGAAGCACAGGTAGTCGCTGGGCGCGAAGGGTGAGGTCATCAGAAGGCTGTTCGGCGGAGCTCCGCGATTTGAAGCGACAAAAAATGGCTCTGAGCACTATGGGACTCAACATCTGAGGTCATCAGTCCCCTAGAACTTAGAACTACTTAAACCTAACTAACCTAAGGACGTCACACACATTCATGCCCAAGGCAGGATTCGAACCTGCGACCGTAGCAGTCGTGCGGTTCGATTTGCAGCGGTCGGGGAGACCACCCACGGCTGTCACATCTGACATGTTGCAGCGGGTTGATGTCATTCGAGAAGACGTTTTGTGGACGATGAGGAGATTATTCAAATAGTGAAGCGCTGGCTCCACCACCAGGACAAGAATTGGTACCGACGGGGCATACACGCCCTTGTTTCGCGCTGGAGGAAGGTCATAGAACGGGATGGAGATTACGTGGATAAAATAGGGTGGGTAGATAAAACACCATTCTTTCATGTTTGTAATTCTTAATAAAGAATTGTTAAAGAAGAAAAATGCGATGCATTACTTTCTGGGCAACCCTCGTACATTTCTCCCTACCCGTGCACACAAGGAGCCCCCCACTGTCAAAGGCCATATTTCGTCGAAAGAGTACATCATTCACCTGTTGCTGTTTGTTTAGTTTGAAACAAATGCTACAGCTTGGTGGCTGTGACCTATTTAGACACAAGAAGCGTCTCTTCATCTTAATGGTTGCCTTTGAAATTGTCAAATATGAGCTGACACCGCCCGCATCTCGTGGCCGTGCGGTAGCGTTCTCGCTTCCCACGCCCGGGTTCCCGGGTTCGATTCCCGGCGGGGTCAGGGATTTTCTCTGCCTCGTGATGGCTGGGTGTTGTGTGCTGTCCTTAGGTTAGTTAGGTTTAAGTAGTTCTAAGTTCTAGGGGACTGATGACCATAGATGTTAAGTCCCATATTGCTCAGAGCCATTTTTTCAGCTGACAATCTATCCGACAAACCTGGGATGTACGTCTACCATTCAGCAAGCCAGCTGATGGTGTGTAGCAGAGGATTTCACACCACAGTCACCATTGCGTGGGAGAAGTCACTGTAACTACTCCTCCAAATGAGTAAGAATCTATTTTTCCCTTTATGCTCTTTCTGCGAGAAACTTATGTCTACGTGAGTTCTCGTAATTTTAACCACTGAAACAGGATCAGCACCCCGGGACAATTTTGCGTTTAGTAAACGAACTCTTGACGGAAAAATTTTTTCCTTCGCTATTCTCTCTTTTCTCTGTTAGTCTTTTTTCATAAAGGTTCTTGACTGAAGAACAAAGTAGTTTTCTTTTTCATAGGAGGATATCGTGTCGTGATGTATCAGTTACGATGGAACGCTAAGATCCAGTGTAGTCATAAAGTTCTTAGTACCACTTCGAAAAACTCGCGCTGCTGCTTTGATACTTGGTGCAGCGTAACCTTCTCTACATATTCATCCTTCAATGTGACACCTATTTCCCAATGATAGACGACAAACTAGTTGTATAAGTTCGCACGTCTGCTGATTATATGATGTCCCATCTTTAGAATAACCTCGTAATCATTTCAGAAATGCTTGCACGCAACAGTTTCTTCAGATAAGAAAATCGGAATGGGTCACTTAGTACCGTGTAAAGAGAATACGGGGGTGAAGAAAATTGTGTGAGTCAAAAGGAGCAGCAATTGTTACTGTGTTTTACTGAATTAGCTCAGCGTCGTTTTGGATGCCTTCTCACGACGCTTCTTCATGACAGGCCTCTGAAATCTAGTCAGGAAATTTCAGTGGTATCCTCCTCTGATGGTTTACACCTCAAGAGCAAAATCTATCTGCAGTCCTAGTAAACACCACCTTATCTGATGATGGTCAGATCTTCCCCTTTATAGGGTACGAAGAATCCACATACACTCCTGGAAATGGAAAAAAGAACACATTGACACCGGTGTGTCAGACCCACCATACTTGCTCCGGACACTGCGAGAGGGCTGTACAAGCAATGATCACACGCACGGCACAGCGGACACACCAGGAACCGCGGTGTTGGCCGTCGAATGGCGCTAGCTGCGCAGCATTTGTGCACCGCCGCCGTCAGTGTCAGCCTGTTTGCCGTGGCATACGGCGCTCCATCGCAGTCTTTAACACTGGTAGCATGCCGCGACAGCGTGGACGTGAACCGTATGTGCAGTTGACGCACTTTGAGAGAGGGCGTATAGTGGGCATGCGGGAGGCCGGGTGAACGTACCGCCGAATTGCTCAACACGTGGGGCGTGAGGTCTCCACAGTACATCGATGTTGTCGCCAGTGGTCGGCGGAAGGTGCACGCGCCCGTCGACCTGGGACCGGACCGCAGCGACGCACGGATGCACGCCAAGACCGTAGGATCCTACGCAGTGCCGTAGGGGACCGCACCGCCACTTCCCAGCAAATTATGGGCCACTGTTGCTCCTGGGGTATCGGCGAGGACCATTCGCAACCGTCTCCATGAAGCTGGGCTACGGTCCCTCACACCGTTAGGCCGTCTTCCGCTCACGCCCCAACATCGTGCAGCCCGCCTCCAGTGGTGTCGCGACAGGCGTGAATGGAGGGACGAATGGAGACGTGTCGTCTTCAACGATGAGAGTCGCTTCTGCCTTGGTGCCAGTGATGGTCGTATGCGTGTTTGGCGCCGTGCAGGTGAGCGCCACAATCAGGACTGCATACGACCGAGGCACACAGGGCCAACACCCGGCATCATGGTGTGGGGAGCGATCTCCTACACTGGCCGTACACCACTGGTGATCGTCGAGGGGATACTGAATAGTGCACGGTACATCCAAACCGTCATCGAACCCATCGTTCTACCATTCCTAGACCGGCAAGGGAACTTGCTGTTCCAACAGGACAATGCACGTTCGCATGTATCCCGTGCCACCCAACGTGCTCTAGAAGTTGTAAGTCAACTACCCTGGCTAGCAAGATCTCCGGATCTGTCCCCCATTGAGCATGTTTGGGACTGGATGAAGCGTCGTCTCACGCGGTCTGCACATCCAGCACGAACGCTGGTCCAACTGAGGCGCCAGGTGGAAATGGCATGGCAAGCCGTTCCACAGGACTACATCCAGCATCTCTACGATCGTCTCCATGGGAGAATAGCAGCCTGCATTGCTGCGAAAGGTGGATATACACTGTACTAGTGCCGACATTGTGCATGCTCTGTAGCCTGTGTCTATGTGCCTGTGGTTCTGTCAGTGTGATCATGTGATGTATCTGACCCCAGGAATGTGTCAATAAAGTTTCCCCTTCCTGAGACAATGAATTCACGGTGTTCTTATTTCAATTTCCAGGGGTGTATTTCCACTGTTTGATGTGTTCCTTTGGTTTGGGAGCATAGCGACACACTCAACATTCGTCCACGGGGACTGGGTGGCAAAATGCGTTATCTGGGTTGGCCTGGAACATTTGTAACATTTCCACCGCTGCCTCTGTTCTTCGGATGTTGGTAGTCTCGGAACCCAGCAGACGGGCGCTTTGAACGTTCAAAGTGTCGTGCAAGATGTTGAAATGTGATTGTTGGCAGTCTTATTTTTGCATTACCACCTCGACTGCGATTCTATCGTCTTCGAGTATCACAGACTCCATTCTTCTTGCGATTCTCAGTTCTTCACAGAAAAATGATCTGCCGCTTAGTTTTTCGTTATCGAGACTTCTTTATCACAGTGGAATCGTCTGCTCCTGTTAACCAGTGTGTCATTTGATGGTGAATTTTTCACGAACACTGTGTCTCTTTTATTAGCATTTCTCCCCATCAAATACTGAAAACGAATTACCGCACAATATCGTGGAGTTAGGCCACGTTCCTTTGGCTCCTCCACTGGTGCGCTACAGTACTGCAGTAAATGGGTTAATATTGAATATCGGAACTGCAAACAAATACATTTGAAAAAATAAAAAAATTGATTATATTACTCTATTATGTTTAAAACTTCTTCACTACGCACCTTACGAGACATCAGATTATGCAAATGAAGCAACTGGGAAAATTTACGAAGCGAAGAGGAATTGCGAAAGTCGAATTACGGGATGGCATATTTCCAGTTTGCATTTGAACCATAGAAAGAATATATAAACAATTCAAATTAAAACGTCCCTGCGTGGGACCAGTTTCTGGTAAAGCATTGTCTATTGGCGATTTGTATACGTAGAACCGAAAACAAACTTATCATACCATTGTGACTGTGGCAGTTTAGGATATCCAGAGCATCTCGTCCCCAAATTGGCCTTTTAAGCGGGAATGGAATGGCTCTAAGTGCCGCATGACGAGAAGCAAATGCGAATCAGGAGTACTGAGAACCGGATATAAATAAATATTTTATCAAACAACCATTTTCTAATAAATTAACCAAATTTGTAACATAATGAAAAGCGCAATATTGTATATGTTCTAGAGGCTATCATGAGGCTACAAGGCTATCATGAGCCTTTATCTCTGATGATTGCATTGTAAGCCGAAAGCCCGTTGACTAAATTAATTGATCCTGTGGAACGTGTACAGTACTGTTCTTGCCATTTATAATTATGTCGTTAAACCAAGAAGAGTCGGTAGAATCAGTTACCCTTAGAACAGGTGCCGATAACAGTGATGGAGACGCAGAACTGAAATCCAAGCAGAAGATGTGAAAGTGCAGTTCCTTCTGACTGCTTAGTTGCAAGTACGTAAGAACTGAGCTCTACGAGAGACACAAAAGGGGCATGTATAATGTGTCAGATGTGAACGGTGGACTGGGTGAGACATTAAGTGCTGTCTTGTTAGTGGTGGCAACGGTTGGGACTGAGGGTGGTGACGACGTTGATTACGCACTGCATTTTTTTCTAGCCACATAACAGCTCGTCGTTCGTTTCAGATAATTACCAGGCGAGCTGGTAAGGGGACAGAAGGGGTCTAAATTAGGAATAAATATAAAGGACTTACCAGTTACCTGACGACCAAGGAAAACCTCCCCTAAAACCCTGGTTAGAAGGGGGGTACTGATATAATTTAATTCTGGGGAAATTTCGTTGTCCCACACTAATATTAATATTTTCTGTGTTACAAAAATGTACGGCCAAACTTTCAGGAAACATTCCTCACACACAAAGAAAGAAAATATGTGTCCGGAAACGCTTACTTTCCATGTTAGAGCTCATTTTATTACTTCTCTTCAAATCACATTAATCATGGAATGGAAACACACAGCAACACAACGTACCAGCGTGACTTCAAACACTTTGTTACAGGAAATGTTCAAAATGTCCTCCGTTAGCGAGGATACATGCATCCACCCTCCGCCGCATGGAATCTCTGATGCGCTAATGCAGCCCTGGAGAATGGCGTATTGTATCACAGCCATTCACAATACGAGCACGAAGAGTCTCTACATTTGGTACCGGGGTTGCGTAGACGAGAGCTTTCAAATGCCCCCATAAATGAAAGTGAAGACAGTTGAGGTCAGGAGAGGCCGTGGAATTTGTCCGCCTCTACCAATCCATCTGTCACCGAATCTGTTGTTGAGAAGCGTACGAACACTTCGACTGAAATTTGCAGGAGCTCCATCGTGCATGAACCACATGTTGTGTCGTACTTGTAAAGGCACATCTTCTAGCAGCACAGGTAGAGTATCCCGTATGAAATCATGATAACGTGCTCCAATTAGTGTAGGTGGAAGAACAAGGGGCCCAATCAAGACATCACCAACAATGCCTGCCCAAACGCTCACAGGAAATCTGTGTTGATGACGTGATTGCCCAATTGCGTGCGGATTCTCGTCGGCCCACACATGTTGATTGTGAAAATTTACAATTATCACGTTGGAATGAAGCCTCATCCGTAAAGAGAACATTTGCACTAAAATGAGGATTGACACATTGTTGGATGAACCATTCGCAGAAGTGTACCCGTGGAGGCCAATCAGCTGCTGATAGTGCCTGCACATGCTGTACATGGTACGGAAACAACTGGTTCTCCCGTACCAGTCTCCAAACAGTGACGTGGTCAACGTTACCTTGTACAGCAGCAACTTCTATGACGCTGACATTAGGGTTATCGTCAACTGCACGAAGAATTTCCTCGTCCATTGCAGGTGTCCTCGTCGTTCTAGGTCTTCCCCAGTCGCGAGTCATATGCTGGAATGTTCCGTGCTCCCCAAGACGCCGATAAATTGCTTCGAACGTCTTCCTGTCGGGACACCTTCGTTGTGGAAATCTGTCTCGATACAAATGTACCGTGCCACGGCTATTGCCCCCTGCTAATCCATACATCAATGGGCATCTGCCAACTCCGCATTTGTAAACATTGCACTGACTGCAAAACCACGTTCGTGATGAACACTAACCTGTTGATGCTACTGTAGAGCAATGAGTCGCATGTCAATACAAGCACCGAAGTCAACATTACCTTCCTTCAATTGGCCCAACTGGCGGTGAATCGAGGAAGTACAGTACGTACTGACGAAACTAAAATGAGATCTAACATGGAAATTAAGCGTTTCCGGACACATGTCCACATAACATCATTTCTTTATTTGTGTTTGAGGAATGTGTCCTGAAAGTTTGGCCGTACCTTTTTGTAACACCCGATATATATATATATATATATATATATATATATATATATATATATATATATATATATATATGTGTGTGTGTGTGTGTGTGTGTGTGTGTGTGTGTGTGTGTGTGGGCGTTTGTTTGATCAGAATCAGAGCTACGTATCCCACACAGAAAGTATTTTGTATTTCTTAAACAGACATCTTCAAAGAACTCGATGCTAGCGTTAAGATGTCAGAGAAGCAAATTGGCTAGGAATTGTCTGGCGTTATGTGTAGAAATACATAGAAAGGTCTTGATACTCAGTTATAGGAAGCCTATCACATGAAGAGTAGAAACTACTGTTCGTGCTAACAAGAACGGCACATTCCAAATCTCCCTTACAGGTTCCAGTGCGTGTGAATTCTTCAGGGACCAAACTGCTGATGTCATCGGTCCCTAAACTTACACATTACTTGAACTAACTTAAACTAACTTACGCTAAGGACAACACACACACCCATGCCGGAGGGAGGACTCGAACCTCCAGTGGGAGGGGCCGCGCAATCCATGGCATGGCGCCTCTAACCACGGAGCCACTCCGCGCGGCTCCCTTACAAGTTTGTTGTAGTACTTCCCAACGCATTTTAACAATGTATTCAAGAAAATAATGCTTCTCGATTGTTTCTCTCTAAGGAAATACATTTCCACTATTAAGGAAAAGAAAATCTCATTCACAGAAAACATGGCCAAGCGAGAATTTTCAGAAATTTTTGACACGAGTAATCTTATGATAGTATAACGCATAGGCAAGGTTTTACAAAAAATTGGTTTTTAGTATTATGATTACCTTCTCAACACTGCGACGTGAGTCTCATTTTGAAAGCCTATTACGTCCTTTTTAAAATTAATGTAAGTATATAAGAGATGTGAGTTCAGTTAAGTGCCCTGAAATTATTTCCCTTTTATAAAGGATTTTAATCCAAGAGTGGTCATCAACGCTGCATAATTTTTGTTTAGTAAAATCTTAAGAAGTAAGAAATGGTTTCATTGCGCAACACAGAAAAAGAGCTCAATCGAATATATGAATAAACGTCATCTCACGATCACACCCTGTAACCTCTTGGCACGATCTGTGACCGCGAGCGTAACCTCCATTGTAGGCAGATAGCGGTCCATAAAAACTGCAGCCACACCTTCCAATTCTAGCTCCCCTTCACGAAAAGAACATGAAATATAACAGTCACGTTGAACTATAGTATGTAACGGCATGCAGTCTAGAAGTTTCGCCAATACATTCTTATCTTAGAGGCTGTAATAAGTATGGAAAAAAATTCGAAATATTACTGCTGATGTCAGCCTTTTTTAACTAATAATTCCTCCGAAGGCAGAAAGTGCATCCTAACTTGTTCTCAGATCAAATATTGTCTCATGCAGAAATGTAAGTATACAAGTGAACAGTTCGAAATTCGTCTAAATTTCATGAATGAGTGGGACGGAAACAAACATAATGTAACATAATTTTTTGATATTATTAATTAATTCCACGAGTACTGGTAATAACGTTACTATATTTTTCAAATGGTAGACACTTGATTTACGATACTACGAACATAAAAATCATAACAAAAAGGAAACTCCATAAGTGTGTGTGTGTGTGTGTGTGTGTAATCTTATGGGACTTACCTGCTAAGGTCATCAGTCCCTCAGCTTACACACTACTTGACCTACGTTATCCTAAGGACGAACACACACACCCATGTCCGAGGGAGGACCCGAACCTCCGCCGGGACCAGCCGCACAGTCCATGACTGCAGCGCAATAGACCGCTCGGCTAATCCCGCGCGGCAAACTCCGTAAGTCCAGAATATTCAGAGGAGTATTAAAACAGAGGGAAAGTAATGAATACCAAATATAGTCTGACTGATGAGAACTAAAAAACTTACATTGTTCCGTGAGCATAGATTAGGATCTCTCCTTTTGATGAACGAGGATTCCGGACATGACTGAAAGCACGCCCATCGCCCTAATAGCGTTATAAACAGTGTTTACGACAACATGCGGTAGCAAAGCCACGAACTCTCCGTAATTTTACAACGTTATGGGATAGGAATGAGCCGCTGTACGTAACATGAACCCAGTACATACAGGGTCCACAAGCCAGCCCCCAAAATGCGTGAAGCTCCAGCATGACCACGAACAGGAAGCAGAACAGAGTGGAAAGGAAAGCTTTTGTGTAGGGATCCCAGTGACAGTGCTGCCACCAGATTCTGTCCTGAAGCACTTGATAGGTCAGCCAGTTACACTCCTAAAGATATTGGCTGCGTGTATACCTTCACTTTGTCTGCCAAAGATAGTTCCGTGCTTAGCAAAAAACTCAAATGGCTCTGAGCGCTATGGGACTTAACTTCTAAGGTCATCAGTGCCTAGAACTTAGAACTACCTAAACCTAAGTAACCTAAGGACATCACACACATCAATGACCGAGGCAGGATTCGAACCTACGACCGTAGCAGTCACGCGGTTCCAAACTCTAGCGCCTAGAACCGCTCGGCCACCCCGGCTGGCCGTGCTTAGCAGTCGAGAGCCCATGTACGAAATGTTGTTACAATAACTTTAGCGAGTTACAAGTCTCATATAAGTTAATAATACGAAAAGCTAATTTTAATGAATAGCTTTCAGTCTGATTTTGGTAACAACTAAAATATGCCACCAGCAAATATCTACAACCTTCCGTTGCAAACTGGGGTGGGGGGGGGTCTTCGACAGTGTTGCTCAAAAATTTTTCTGTGGAAGACTGGACGAAAGGATTATCACATTTTAAAATATCGCCATTGTGATGAAAAGGTTATCGTTCTGGTTTAACATTAAGGTATTGGCGAAAAGTACGGACAGGGAACTGTCTTGTCCTCCAGCTGATCCGAACAAAGGTCCCTGTGGCTGTAATTGCTCGTACACCGTCGAATATTTCCTCGCTAGTTATCCGCCATCCACTGATACCCCTGCCCCTTCGATATTGTCAGATCGAAACAGATTGTTCCATTTTTTCACAGCCTCACACGCTAGTGAATAATTCCCGCCCACAATCACCATTCCATCACGAATTTCCCTTGCAAATTTAAAATGCAAATCGCAATGCGAGCTTCCACATTACTCAAACAGCATCCATCTTGTCCGTTCGCACTGTATCTGTGCCACTGTGAGATTAAAGTGGGAACTCTCTACATGAACAGTGGAAAATTCTCTTGCTCCTCTGGTAAATCAAGACGCATTCACGCGTTCACAGTAGAAGGTTTACAGCTGTTGCCTGGGACGTTACTCGTTGACGAGAATGTGTGAAAATTCAAAATTAAATGCTTCATTTGGCCTCTTAAATTGTGTTCCCTTTCTTTCCCTTGATTCTTTCATCTCAGTATACATAAGCATATCTTCTGCGACACAAGATGAATTTAATGTTAATGAGCGTTTTTTTTTTTGTGAAAATGAAACACTAATTTTGAATTGAAAAGTAAAAAACATTTTATTCAAAGTACTGACCACTGCTTTCTATACATTTTGACCAATTTTCTGGCAATTTGTGGACACTACAACAGTAGAAATGTTCGTCTTTTGAAGCAAATCAATCAGACACCCAATTTGCGACTTCTTCGTAGGAATCGAAGTGTTCCTCAGCCAATGCGTGTCCCATTTTCGAAAACAAATGGTAGTCGGAAGGGGCCAAAACTGGTGAATACGGCAGGTGGGGTAGCAGCTCCCAGCCAAGTGTTTTGATTGTATCCTGAACCAGTTTTGCTTTGTGTGCAGGTGCAGTGTCGTGTTAAAATGTCACTTTCCCATGTCTTCTGACCCATTCTGGTCTTTTTTAGATCAATGCATAGTTCAAATTGATCATTTGTTGTCTGTAGCGATTAGTATTCAAAGTTTCACCGGGTTTTAGAAGCTCATGATACACCACACCTTTCTAATCTCACCAAACACAGAGCATTGTCTTCTTGCCGAATCGATCTGGTTTTGCAGTCGATGTTGATGGTTGTCCTGGATTAACCCATGATTTTTCCCGTTTAAGATTCTTAAAATAAATCCGTTTTGCATCGCCAGTAACAATTCGATGCAAAACTGATTTTATTTCATATCTTTGAAGCAAAATTTGACAAATGGTTTTTCGGTTTTCCATTTGTCTTTCATTCAATTCATGTGGCACCCATTTTCCACACTTTTGGATCTTTTCCCGTAGCTTTAAAACTGTCAAAAATTGTTTGTTGTGCAACATTTAGTATTGCTGCCATATGTTTCTGACTCAAAGTATCACCTTCATCCAATATTGCTTGCAATTCGGCGTCTTCGAACTTTTTTGGTGGTCTTCCACGTTCTTCATTTCTTACATCAAAATCATTATTTCTGAACCGTTGAAACCATCTTTTGCATGTTGCTTCTGATGGAGCATGATCACCATATGCCTCGACAAGCATTCGATGCGACTACGCAGCACTTTTTTTCAAATGAAAACAAAAAATTTATGCTTTCCGCAAATCATCACTTTCTGGTGCAAAATTCGACATTGTTAACATGATGGAAACATAAGATGATGACTTGATGAATACAAAATATCTTTGACAGATGTCATACCAACCAAACAAAAAAAGTTAAGGCTCGTTCACAACAAATGTTCCCTATCGACACATTTGTATCTTAACGCTCATTTCATACCGGTACACTTGGTAAATGTTCTGACGAAGCCAACTGAGTGAGTTATTTCAGAAATATTTTCGTGGAAGTGAGGGAAGGTGGCGTAATACGCAGGTGTATTCAGGAGAAGTACGACGTTCTCATGAGCAGAAATCCTAAGCGTCGAGAACGATTCGAACATGTGTCATACAAATAATATTTCCTTTTAAGCACATGCGAACGTATGTGTGAGAACATAATATGAACAGAGCACTCTACCAAGCAGTAAAATGACTAACGCCAGACCAGATGAAAAATACGTAAAGGAAAATACAGTACATTGCCGACGGGAGGAATCCAGAATACGAATTCAACAATACGGAAGACGTACTCATTCATTTGATGTGACACGGAACAAGTTGAACGAATTCCATAACGTTAGATTCTGCTTGCTTCGAAGAAATCTTTGATAGAATTAGAAACCTCATTATATTTTTCAAATGGATATCTTCTTTCACAAGATGGATGTGCCAGACATCTAGTAAATCATATAATACACATTGCCCAGTTCGTTCATATTATTTGATTTTGTACAGAATAGAACAAGTAGGTAATTAACAGCCACAGAAGTAGGAGAAGCAGCCACTTTTGCTTCATAAAAAAGCAGAATATTAAAAGTGTAACTGCCCCTCATTACAAGATGTTTTCATAAAATTGCTGGCGTAGCGATAATCAAACTCCGTCTTAATCCGCAGTTTATCATGCACAACGGAGTGCTTGCTGCCCACACACTACTAAGGCCGACCGCAGAAAAAAAAAGTCGGTTGGGAGTCTAGGCACTGTCGTTTTATATGTCTGTGGTTGAGAACGTAATGCTGGTGTGGGTGTGTTAATTAACTCACATGATCTCTTTTCATGCTCCTTTGTATTGCCTTACAGTTTTTAACACTTTTCTTTAGTTTTGCTGTATATTTTTTTGTTGGGTTATGTGGTACTTCTGTGATGTTGCTGACTTTTGCAAACGTCAAAACTTTATTTCTGTGGTCATTGCAGTTGATTATAACGGTACAATGTCCTTTGTTATATTTTTTCTGCTATTCCATCGTTTGTTCGCTAATTCTTTTTTAAGGCTTTGAGTTGAATGTGTTGTGTCTTTTGTTGCTTATGTATTTTCACTTTATGTAATATCTTGTCCAAAATTTTTGCTATATTAACTGTTAGTTCAGTCTGCTTTCTAATTAACAGGCTTGCCGTATCAATTGCTACTTTTATTGTGGCTATTAGATGTTTTAAGGAATTGAACTATATTTTAAGCTTTTTGTACGTACATTAGATCCGTCATCTATGAACTCAATGTTTATGAGATTTTATATCCTTGTATGTAAATGGAATAGAGGTTGGTAATCCTCTGTCCGTCTTTCCGTGTAGTGTTGGGTCTACATTAGCTTATTAAACTTAGTGTCATTTATATTTCTAAACAGTTTACTAGAGTCCGTATTGAGAGAGTTTTGGAAATTCAGTTGCAAATAAGAGTATGGCATACAATTTAAAACGGAAGAAATTGCAAAAACTTGGGAAATTAAAGAGACTTGCGTAAATTGAGGGAACCAGAGGTTGTTCAGAGTTTCCAAGCGAGCGTTAGGCAGCATTGCACTGAAACAGGAGAAAGGATTACAATAGAAGGCGAATACTTTCAGACATGAAATAGTGATAGCTAGCATAGAATATGATGGATAAACAGGCAGAGGCTAGTAGAAGTCCCCGTGCAACACAGGAGATTTAAAATTTAATTGGTGGGAGGAGAAAATATAAAACCAGAGCAAATGAGGCAAGCGAAAGGGAATGCACGTGTCCAAAACAAAACGAGTTTGACAGTAAGTGCAAACTGGCCTATCTGTAATGGCTACTGGAGAAATGCAAGCTGTAGAAGCATGCGTAACTACGGGAAAGGTAGAGGCTGTCTGTAGGAGGCTATAGGGTTATATAACATTCACAACTAATTCACAGTTGACTGGGGCAGTACAAGGTAAGAAATGGACGGGGGATGCTGCTTACAAGCGAAACCGTCCCGATACCAGCCGTAAGCGAGTTAGGGAAACCACGAAACCATATAGTTGGTTGGCCAGACATGGATTCGAACCGTCCTCTTCAGAATGCGAAGCCGATGTCTCACCACAGTGCCACCTTCCTCAAATTTTAGCGTATGGCAGTTGCAGTTTTTCGGCTGTTGAAAGTATTTTCTGCGTATATAGTATACAACGGCAACAGAACACAGGTAAGGGCCACAAAAGGAACGGTGAATGTGTTGATCACAAATTTAGCGTCATCGGAAACCCAGTCCGTATTTTTGCTTACAGCTTTAACACATCACTACATTATCCCTACCTTTTTTTTTTTACAAAAATTACAATAATTCCGGAAACAAAATCTGGAAACAAAAACCTCACGAAATTCAACTCCCGCTGTCACATATAGTATTACAAAAGCTGTACGGTTATTCAACTATCTAGACTTACAAAGAAGTAGTATCAGATATTCTCCAAGGATGTGTTAGCATTGACAAAAACGTAGTGTCAAGTGTCTCGTCTTATTGTCGCTATCCTGCAATACAGGGTCAAAGTCTGAATATTATAAAAGTCCTCCTACTTAGGAAAATGAGGCAAATCGGTTGGTTCTTTTTGCATTTTATTTGATTCGTAGCATGCTTTAAGGGGTTAGTGGAGGCACTATTAGTTCACTGGTGATTCCTTAGAAAATACTCAAAACGTTCATCATTTTTTCGTACCAAAACAGATCCGCGGATTCCAGGTCGACTACGCATAGCAAATAGCTGAAATTTTTAGGATGTATTCATAAGACCACGATCTCAAGGAACCTTGAAATATTCATTGATGTCTTTATCCGTTTCTGAGATAAAGAGGCTCAAAATTCAGAATGAAATTTTCACTCTGCAGCGGAGTGTGCGCTGCTATGAAACTTCCTGGCCGTTTAAAACTGTGTGCCGGACCGAGACTCGAACTCGGGACTTTTTGCTTTCTCGGCAAGCTGTGAGGACTGGTCGTGAGTCGTGCTTGGGTAGCTCAGTTGGTGGAGCAATTGCCCGCGAAAGGCAACGGGCCCGAATTCGAGTCTAGGTCCAGCACACAGTTTTAACCTGCCAGGAAGTTTTAGGCTCAAAATTACCTTACATTTAAACGCAAAATACGTACGTGAAATTCGGAGTGAAGCGAGATCTAAATAATGAATAACTGCAGCAAGTCGTTCAAATTTTAACGTTACATTCCCTAGGCATTTATTTAGAACTGTCATCATTCCGTATCCCAATTTTTTTTATCTCTTATCGAGAAATACCCCATACGTGGGTTTTCGGCACCAAATCAAGGCCACTAGCTTAAAGACGGTTATGCACTGCAAATGGGTGCAATTTTTACGAAATATTCCGAACATCTAGACATCGGATAATATTGAAAATTTGCTTGTTCCGTTTCCAAGGTACAGAGGTTCGAAGCTACCCTACCTGTACAAGTAAAATACGCACGTAAAACTCGGCGTGGGGGGAAAACGCAGTTTAAAGAAAAATGTTCAAATGTGTGTGAAATCTTATGGGACTTAACTGCTTAGGTCATCAGTCCCTAAGTTTACACACTACTTAACCTAAATTATCCTATGGACAAACACACACATCCATGCCCGAGGGAGGACTCGAACCTCCGACGGGACCAGCCGCACAGTCCATGACTGAAGTGCCCAAGACCGCTCGGCTAAGCCCGCGCGACGCAGTTTAAAGAGTGATGTAACTCGGAGATATGTGCTGTGAAGTGTTTCCGTTATCATCAGAATGTTTCTTGGAACCCGATGTTGTAGTATTAGAGCACATGCGAAGTTCTGTGCACGTAAAACCCGGACTGAGTAGTAAAATTGGTTTTGTGTTGTTTCAGTTTTATATAAGTGAATTATCAAAATTTTACTGGTCCCATAAAGTTCTTTTCATGTGAATGACACACTATTCTTTGAGAGCGAAAATGAGGGAACTGGCGGAAAAACGCTCTTACCGGAGCACAAATATGGTGAATATGTTCCTCTGCACCTTTAAAAGTTTTCCTACAAATTATGGCATGCAAACATGATCACATTTTTGTATGCCGGGAGAAAAGGAGACAATGGCAGTGTGAGAGAGAGACGGAAAACGATAAAAACTGAACGGTAGTAGACAGTGGATGTGATATAGAAAGAGCGAAGTATACAGTGGCAATGTGAGAAAAAGAGAGGGACGCATTGGTGAGAAATAATAATTGATAACGGTGCTAGAAAGAGAGTGAAGGAGACAGTGCCAATTGGGGAGAAAGTGGAAGTGCGTGAGAGCCAGTGATACTGAGAGACAATCTATGACAATGACAACGAGGGAAAGAAAGATATTGACAATGAAAAGAGTCAGCAGCAGTAATAAGGAATGAATGAGATAGCAGCAGTAAGAGAGAGCCAGAGGCAGACAGTGACAGTGAGAAGAGAGAGTAATAGTAAGACAGAATGAAGGACACTGTATCTATGAGACAGCAGACAGTTAGAGAAACACAAAGAGATAACAACAATGAGTCGGACTGTATGAGCGACTGCGAATGGGCAAGTGAGGGTGGCTGGGTGTCATCGACTAACAGCGATGGACTAGTGGGTCTGAGAGAGTCAACGTCAGGGGAACTTTCGGGAGTGGGAGATATGTTGTATTTTCAAAAGATCCCTAATCTGTTCGCATGCCGGAATTTTTGTGAAACATTTGAAGGTACTGAAGGAGGTAGAACGAGGCAGTTGATACCCTGCTTTTCAGTCACTCTTTTAAACAGGAGCATATTCGCCTTTTTTTTCTCCGATGGGAGCACTTTCAGTGAGAATCAACACATACTTTTACGTATGCTTAGTTTATTTACAGGGATATTCCAGTCGTTGCTGAGGTAATATCAAGTAAAATATTGTTCAGAGAAGAGTCTATGTATATGTAGTGAAATAAAAACATGAGTATTTCACTGGAGTAAGTAGCTATGGTAACTTGTAAAATTATTTTAAGCTTCTATTCAGCTATTCGTGGACCATTCTGGTGTGGCAGTAGAAGACAGCCAACGGTAGAATGAAGATTTACGAGGGTGAGTCAAATGTAAACCTTAAATATTCTGCTAAATATTATTTATTGTGCAGAAGTGGTACGAAGCTGTATCACTTTTCAACATAATCTCCCCCACGCTCGATGCAGGTCCTCCAGCGCTGACAAAGTGCATAAATTCCTTTAGAAAAAAATTATTTTGGTAGCCCACGCAACCACTCATGCACCGCGTGGCGTACCTCTACATCAGAACGGAACTTCTTTCCTCCCATTGCGTCTCTGAGTGGTCCAAACATATGGAATTCACCTGGGGCAAGGTCTGGTAAGTATGGAGGATGAGGAAGACACTCAAAATGCAGGTGTGTGATTGTTGCAACTGTTGAACGGGCAGTGTGGGGCCTTGCATTGTCATGTTGCTAAAGGACACCTGCTGACAACAGTCCACGTCGCTTTGATTTGATTGCACGCCGCAGATGATTTTTTAGGAGATCTGTGTATGATGTACTGGTGACAGTGGTCCCTATAGGCATGTAATGCTCCAAAATGACGCCCTTTTCGTCCCAAAAGAGAATCAATATAACCTTCCCTGCTGAAGGTTCTGTCGAAACTCCTTTGGTTTTGGTGATGAGGAATGGCGACGTTCCTTCCTCGCTCTCTTCGTTTCCGGTTGGTGGAAGTGAACCCAGGTTTCGTCCCCAGTAACGATTCATGCAAGGAAGCCATCACTTTATCGTTGAAGCGCCGAAGAAATTCATCAACACGTCGTTCTCTCATTTCATGAGTCAGCTGCCATGGCACCCACCTTGCAGACACTTTGTAACATTGGAGCACATCATGCACAATGCGGTGTGCTGACTCATGAGTAATCTGTAGACATGCTGCAATGTCATTCAGTGTCACTCGGCGGTTTTCCTTCACTATGGCTTCAACTGCTGCAACCTTCTGTGAAGTCACAACTCGTTGTGCTTGGCCTGGACGAGGAACATCTTTCACTGAAGTCACAGCATTTGTGAACTTCCTAACTGACTACATAGCTTACATCATTTCAACACTTCGTCCATACCGCCGCGCGGGATAGCCGCGCAGTCTCGGGGGTCCTGTCACGGTACGCGCGGCTCCTCCATCGAAGGTTAGAGACCTCCCTCGAGCATGAATGTGCGTGTAAGCTTAGGGACCGATGACCTCAGCAGTTTGGTCCCGTAGAAACTTACCACTAATTTCCTAATTTCCAATTTCCTCCATACCGTTTCAGATATTTATCCCATCACAGCTCTAAATATACAGGGTGTTTCAAAAATGACCGGTATATTTGAAACGGCAATAAAAACTAAACGAGCAGCGATATAAATACACCGTTTGTTGCGATATGCTTGGGACAACAGTACATTTTCAGGCGGACAAACTTTCTAAATTACAGTAGTTACAATTTTCAACAACATATGGCGCTGCAAGTGATGTGAAAGATATAGAAGACAACGCAGTCTGTGGGTGCGCCATTCTGTACGTCGTCTTTCTGCTGTAAGCGTGTGCTGTTCACAACGTGCAAGTGTGCTGTAGACAACATGGTTTATTCCTTAGAACAGAGGATTTTTCTGGTGTTGGAATTCCACCGCCTAGAACACAGTGTTGTTGCAACAATACGAAGTTTTCAACGGAGTTTTAATGTAACCAAAGGACCGAAAAGCGATACAATAATGGATCTGTTTGAAAAATTTCAACGGACTGGGAACGTGACGGATGAACATGCTGGAAAGGTAGGGCGACCGCGTACGGCAACCACAGAGGGCAACGCGCAGCTAGTGCAGCAGGTGATCCGACAGCGGCCTTGGGTTTCCGTTCGCCGTGTTGCAGCTGCAGTCCAAATGACGCCAACGTCCACGTATCGTCTCATGCGCCAGAGTTTACACCTCTATCCATACAAAATTCAAACGCGGCAAACCCTCAGCGCCACTACCATTGCTGCACGAGAGACATTCGCTAACGATATAGTGCACAGGATTGATGACGGCGATATGCATGTGCGCAGCATTTGGTTTACTGACGAAGCTTATTTTTACCTGGACGGCTTCGTCAATAAACAGAACTGGCGCATATGGGGAACCGAAAAGTCCCATGTTGCAGTCCCATCGTCCCTGCATCCTCAAAAAGTACTGGTCTGGGCCGCCATTTCTTCCAAAGGAATCATTGGCCCATTTTTCAGATCCGAAACGATTACTGCACCACGCTATCTGGACATTCTTCGTGAATTTGTGGCGGTACAAACCGCCTTAGACGAAACTGCGAACACCTCGTGGTTTATGCAAGATGGTGCCCGGCCACATCTCACAGCCGACGTCTTTAATTTCCTGAATGAATATTTCGATGATCGTGTGATTGCTTTGGGCTATCCGAAACATACAGGAGGCGGCGTGGATTGGCCTCCCTATTCGCCAGACATGAGCCCCTGTGACTTCTTTCTGTGGGGACACTTGAAAGACCAGGTGTACCGCCAGAATCCAGAAACAATTGAACAACTGAAGCAGTACATCTCATCTGCATGTGAAGCCATTCCGCCAGACACGTTGTCAAAGGTTTCGGGTAATTTCATTCAGAGGCTACGCCATATTATTGCTACGCATGGTGGATATGTGGAAAATATCGTACTATAGAGTTTCCCAGACCGCAGCGCCATCTGTTGTTGAAAATTGTAACTACTGTAATTTCGATGGTTTGTCTGCCTGAAAATGTACTGTGGTCCCAAGCATATTGCAACAAACGGTGTATTTTTATCGCTGCTAGTTTAGTTTTTATTGCCGTTTCAAATATACCGGTCATTTTTGAAACACCCTGTAGATTGCCCTGTGGTAGAATTTCTCCGGATGACTGTGGAACAACCGTCGATCAGGTGTATTCACTTCGTGGTTGCCCGTGAATAGTTGTCCTGCCGGGGGCTTATTCAGCGGACCGAAGATCCATCTCTGAGTGGAACAGGAAAATATGTGACCAGTGGTGATACAAGTTGCCCTCCGCCGTGCACCGTTTTTTGGCTTCAGAAGTATGTATGCAGATGTAGATAGCAAAACTTTGAGCTGAAGTTTATGGCATGTTTGAATTCTAAATAGCAGCCTTGGATTTGTTACTAAGGCAGCGGTAAAATGCAGTTTTTCTGAGAAATTAATTACTTACGAAATTTTACTGTTTGCATCACAACATCAGTGACTACTCTGGGTTCAATATCAGTTGCAATAAAACCGTACATTCAACACGTAAAAAGGACAGGCCGAAAAATTGTAGTCTTATTGCCTGTACGTAGATTTTAAGAGAAATACTTAAGAGTCTCATCTGGTCAACAACAGAAATAAGAGAGGGATCTTGAGTAAATTTGCCTACCAAATTCCTACAACTTGTTTGCAACACACAATGAACGAATGACTATTTTCTTGTGCTTATAATCGCAACAGCGATATTGAATTGTCGTAGGCAACAAGTAAACTCCTTTCTGCATGCAGGACATGAACTGCCATTTATACACGTAGATATGTTTCATATTTTTCATAAGATCTTCTCGATAGGTTTCTCTAAATATCTCGTGACTTTTCGATTTCACACGTGGCGGGTGAAGTTATGTCACGTTGCGAGGCTGTGGTGATTAAACGAGAAAGCGCAAAACTCATCCTGCTACACGGTGGCTGGTGTGGAGTGGGAGTGGGGGGGAGGGGGACGGCATTTATTCGACGTTTTATTGTAAGTACCTTTACATTGTAATGTAAAACATTACGCAGAGGACAGCTTATTAAAATGGAAAAGGTAAACAGTGTCTGGGTGCATGCATAAAACATCATACACAGGTTGCAAAAAGGCATTTTCTGGCTAACTGCTGAAAATTGACCAAAATTTTTCAGTCACCTCCAACAAATAGCATAATCCGTCGTGGTCGACGCTATCTTGCTAATGTAGTGGATACAGAAATTCCTAGGCACACTCTCTTATGTGCAAAGCCAGGCTCGAGATGAACAGTGACTTCCCACGAAAAGTATTCCAGAATGTGTTCATAGCACTGTATTGAATCTACTACCGCGTTTCCATCAATACGTTACCATGGTCTCTTTTATTTCAGAAAGTAAAGTGAAAATAGTCGATCGCTGGAAAACGTCTACATTATGAGGGATATTCGTAAATTAACCCTTGATAGTCTATTCAAAACACACAAATCAGCGCAGATTTAGAAACCACTGATCGTGCAAAACTAAACTGAATCTATTCTCGCACGAAATGCAGTGAACCATGAATGAAGAGCAACAGGTTGATTCCACGCTCCTAGACTTTCTGAAAGCCTTTGACACAGTGACCCACTGTAGCATCATAGCGCTTACGTGATTGGAAAAGAAAACTTTGGTCGCGTTGCGTCAATGAGTAGTCTGTCTAGATTGCAGTGTGTAAGCAAGAAGTTATTAAAATGGACCGTTTTATCGCGCCTCTCGTCAGCTGCGAGGTACGTTCTTTCACTCGATGCCTGCAAGCAGAAAGAGTCACTGCCACCGAGATTCATCGTCATTAGCGTTGTGGGCGTGAGGATGGGGCCATGACCGCTGGTGTTGTGACAGAGTTGTGCAGAAAATTCACGGCTGGGCGCTCAAATGTGCATGAAAGCAGTTGATAAATACGTTCAGACGTGACTGACAAACTTGTGCGACTTGCTGACGAAATTTCACGTGCAAGACGTTGGTTCAGAATTTCCGAACTTTCTGATCTCAGATGTCATGGAGAAACCACTATAACATTTTCACAGAGAAGTTACGTAAGGATAAGATCTGCGCGGAGTAGGTACCAAAATGACTAATTGATGTTTAAAAACCTAAAGGATGGGTTCGGCCTTGAGATTGCTTCAGCGCTTCCACGAAGACGTGAGGATTTTCTGAAAGGAACTGTGGCGGAGAATGAAACATGGGCACAGGGTGAGCACTGAAACTAACGTACAGTCCAAGCAGCAGAGCGGTCTAAGGCGCTGCAGTCGTCGACTGTGTGGCTGGTCCCGGCGGAGGTTCGAGTCCTCCCTCGGGCATGGTTGTGTGTGTTCGTCCTTAGGATAATTTAATTTAAGTAGTGTGTAAGCTTAGGGACTGATGACCTTAGCAGTTAAGTCCAAGCACTGGATGCACACTGCTTCTCCCAAGAGGCTCATAAATTATAAGCACGATTGATACAGTTTATTACTATCGCAAAGGAATTTTGACCACACAGTTTACGAGAGTAACGTGAAGGAAACTGATAAGCGGTTATTCTGACACTGTCACAGCTCCGTAGTCCAATCAAAAAATAAATAACTGAATAATAAAAAATAGCGCTGTATTATTACCGAAGGAATTATTCTCGTTCACGACAACGTGCGATCCCATAGCGCGAATCGAACAAAAAATCAAACTTTTCGGGTTGTGGATTTTCCAGCATTGTCTCTGTAGTGAAATTGGCATATACAGACTTCCATCACTTCATCAACATACTTTCACCTCTTCCCCAAAATGAAAGCTTCTCTGGCTCACAGCACTTCACCACCGATGATGATGTCGGGAATGGTGTCAACAACTGCCCGAACACCGGTAGCACCATACTTCAGTGAACTGGTACTGAAGCTGGTGTCACGCTACAGCTACGTGCAGAAGTAAAGTCAGCTATATCTTCATCTGCATATTAAATTAAGTATATGGCAGAGGGTTCATCAAACCACCATCAAGTTATTGCTCTACTTTTCCACTCTTGAAAAGCGAGCGAAAAAAAACCAACATTTAAATCTTTACGTGCAAGCTATAATTTCTCTTACTTTATTACACTCCTGGAAATTGAAATAAGAACACCGTGAATTCATTGTCCCAGGAAGGGGAAACTTTATTGACGCATTCCTGGGTCAGATACATCACATGATCACACTGACAGAACCACAGGCACATAGACACAGGCTACAGAGCATGCACAATGTCGGCACTAGTACAGTGTATATCCACCTTTCGCAGCAATGCAGGCTGCTATTCTCCCATGGAGACGATCGTAGAGATGCTGGATGTAGTCCTGTGGAACGGCTTGCCATGCCATTTCCACCTGGCGCCTCAGTTGGACCAGCGTTCGTGCTGGACGTGCAGACCGCGTTGGACGACGCTTCATCCAGTCCCAAACATGCTCAATGGGGGACAGATCCGGAGATCTTGCTGGCCAGGGTAGTTGACTTACACCTTCTAGAGCACGTTGGGTGGCACGGGATACATGCGGACGTGCATTGTCCTGTTGGAACAGCAAGTTCCCTTGCCGGTCTAGGAATGGTAGAACGATGGGTTCGATGACGGTTTGGATGTACCGTGCACTATTCAGTGTCCCCTCGACGATCACCAGTGGTGTACGGCCAGTGTAGGAGATCGCTCCCCACACCATGATGCCGGGTGTTGGCCCTGTGTGCCTCGATCGTATGCAGTCCTGATTGTGGCGCTCACCTGCACGGCGCCAAACACGCATACGACCATCATTGGCACCAAGGCAGAAGCGCCTCTCATCGCTGAAGACGACACGTCTCCATTCGTCCCTCCATTCACGCCTGTCGCGACACCACTGGAGGCGGGCTGCACGATGTTGGGGCGTGAGCGGAAGACGGCCTAACGGTGTGCGGGACCGTAGCCCAGCTTCATGGAGACGGTTGCGAATGGTCCTCGCCGATACCCCAGGAGCAACAGTGTCCCTAATTTGCTGGGAAGTGGCGGTGCGGTCCCGTACGGCACTGCGTAGGATCCTACGGTCTTGGCGTGCATCCGTGCGTCGCTGCGGTCCGGTCCCAGGTCGACGGGCACGTGCACCTTCCGCCGACCACTGGCGACAACATCGATGTGCTGTGGAGACCTCACGCCCCACGTGTTGAGCAATTCGGCGGTACGTCCATCCGGCCTCCCGCATGCCCACTATACGCCCTCGCTCAAAGTCCGTCAACTGCACATACGGTTCACGTCCACGCTGTCGCGGCATGCTACCAGTGTTAAAGACTGCGATGGAGCTCCGTATGCCACGGCAAACTGGCTGACATTGACGGCGGCGGTGCACAAATGCTGCGCAGCTAGCGCCATTCGACGGCCGACACCGCGGTTCCTGGTGTGTCCGCTGTGCCGTGCGTGTGATCATTGCTTGTACAGCCCTCTCGCAGTGTCCGCAGCAAGTATGGTGGGTCTGACACACCGGTGTCAATGTGTTCTTTTTTCCATTTCCAGGAGTGTATGGTGATCATCCCACCCTATGTAGATGGTCGCCAACAAAATAGTTCCTTGTTCTGTTAGTGACTGAAATTTCACCACCTACTAATCCTCCAGAAGAAGACGGACAAGAGTAGTGAAGACAGCCTCTGTAGTAGACCTACTGAATTTCCTAAGTTTTCTGGTAATAAATGACAGTCTTTGGTTCGCTTTCCCACTACATTATCTAGTGATCTTTCTAGTTTAAGTTATTCATAACTGTTGTCATTAAGTATTTAGTTGAATTAACATTTAGATTTGTTTGAGATCTATCGTGTAATCGAAATTTATCGGACTTCTTTAGTACTTACGTGAATGACTTCACACCTTACATTATTTAGAGTAAATTGCCACTTTTCGCACCATAGATATTTCTTGTCTACATCACTTTGCAGCCGGCCGGTGTGGCCGTGCGGTTAAAGGTGCTTCAGTCTGGAACCGCGTGACCGCTCCGGTCGCAGGTTCGAATCCTGCCTCGGGCATGGATGTGTGTGATGTCCTTAGGTTAGTTAGGTTTAGGTAGTTCTAAGTTCTAGGGGACTGATGACCACAGATGTTAAGTCCCATAGTGCTCAGAGCCCCTCACTTTGCAGTTGACTATGGGCTTCTGATGACTTAACAATGCAATAAGTGACACCATCAGAAAACTACCTAAGAAGGCTGCTCAGAGTGTCTGCTAAATCGTTTTTTCCCATCAGAAACAGCAGTGGACCTATAACAGTTCTGTGGGGAACGCCAGATATTACTTACGTTTTATTCGACGAATAACTGAGACCTTTCTGAGACTGCGGACTGTGTCCTTTCGGACAGAAAATCACGAAACCACTCGCATATATGTACAGTCTGTATAAAAATATGTCTATTGGTACTTGTCATAATGGTTGTCGCTTTAGTCAGATATAAAAATCGTAATGATCATGCACGAATAGAGTGGCTGTAGGAGTATCTTTGTCTGTTTCGGTCAACGCGCAAAATATTACCTTGTAGGAATGAGACATCAGAAAAATCAATCAACAGCGAATATAAGCTGCATTACAGGCTACATCGAGAAGTTGGTAGTGTCTGAGGATGCGGTAAGTGGTCCCTCGCTTAGTAAATTTTAGCGATACAGGGGTTCAGGCTGTGAATCTACAGGGGTTGGACAGAAATAGGGGAACAACGACATAAATGTATACGTTATCGTCAATGCAGATGCTAGCTGAGCCTGCAGGTTGCGTATTGTATTTCACCACGAACGGGGCACCTGAGCAATGTCTTCCACACGTTACAAGCGTTAGTCGTGTTCAGAACAATGTTGTATGAAGTTGAGAGTGTTTGTTGAATGAGCTATGCGAAGTCGAACAAGGGAAGATTGTTGGTATCCGTATGGTCGGTGCTTCCGTAACTAACGTAGCCGAAGTTTTTTGTGTCTGAAGTGGCACAGTATCGAAAATCAATACCACGTATGGGGGAAAGCGGGAAAACGTCATCCGCTGACGCAACGCGGTCGAAAGTGTCGTGATGATGACGGACGGTCATGGAAGTGGATTGTGACGAAAAATAGGTAAACAACAGCTGCAGAAATCATTGCAGAGCCGAATGTCCCAGTTGCGAACCCTGTCAGTATCAAAATAACGTGAATGAGGCATCATAAGCACGAAATTTCAGTTCAGGGCGAGCTGGAATTTAAAAACCCTCATCGGTGACGCAAATGCCCATAATATACTCCTGGAAATGGAAAAAAGAACACATTGACACCGGTGTGTCAGACCCACCATACTTGCTCCGGACACTGCGAGAGGGCTGTACAAGCAATGATCACACGCACGGCACAGCGGACACACCAGGAACCGCGGTGTTGGCCGTCGAATGGCGCTAGCTGCGCAGCATTTGTGCACCGCTGCCGTCAGTGTCAGCCAGTTTGCCGTGGCATACGGAGCTCCATCGCAGTCTTTAACACTGGTAGCATGCCGCGACAGCGTGGACGTGAACCGTATGTGCAGTTGACGGACTTTGAGCGAGGGCATATAGTGGGCATGCGGGAGGCCGGGTGGACGTACCGCCGAATTGCTCAACACGTGGGGCGTGAGGTCTCCACAGTACATCGATGTTGTCGCCAGTGGTCGGCGGAAGGTGCACGTGCCCGTCGACCTGGGACCGGACCGCAGCGACGCACGGATGCACGCCAAGACCGTAAGATCCTACGCAGTGCCGTAGGGGACCGCACCGCCACTTCCCAGCAAATTAGGGACACTGTTGCTCCTGGGGTATCGGTGAGGACCATTCGCAACCGTCTCCATGAAGCTGGGCTACGGTCCCGCACACCGTTAGGCCGTCTTCCGCTCACGCCCCAACATCGTGCAGCCCGCCTCCAGTGGTGTCGCGACAGGCGTGAATGGAGGGACGAATGGAGACGTGTCGTCTTCAGCGATGAGAGTCGCTTCTGCCTTGGTGCCAATGATGGTCGTATGCGTCTTTGGCGCCGTGCAGGTGAGTGCCACAATCAGGACTGCATACGACCGAGGCACACAGGGCCAACACCCGGCATCATGGTGTGGGGAGCGATCTCCTACACTGGCCGTACACCACTGGTGATCGTCGAGGGGACACTGAATAGTGCACGGTACATCCAAACCGTCATCGAACCCATCGTTCTACCATTCCTAGACCGGCAAGGGAACTTGCTGTTCCAACAGGACAATGCACGTCCGCATGTATCCCGTGCCACCCAACGTGCTCTAGAAGGTGTAAGTCAACTACCCTGGCCAGCAAGATCTCCGGATCTGTCCCCCATTGAGCATGTTTGGGACTGGATGAAGCGTCGTCTCACGCGGTCTGCACGTCCAGCACGAACGCTGGTCCAACTGAGGCGCCAGGTGGAAATGGCATGGCAAGCCGTTCCACAGGACTACATCCAGCATCTCTACGATCGTCTCCATGGGAGAATAGCAGCCTGCATTGCTGCGAAAGGTGGATATACACTGTACTAGTGCCGACATTGTGCATGCTCTGTTGCCTGTGTCTATGTGCCTGTGGTTCTGTCAGTGTGATCATGTGATGTATCTGACCCCAGGAATGTGTCAATAAAGTTTCCCCTTCCTGGGACAATGAATTCACGGTGTTCTTATTTCAATTTCCAGGAGTGTAGGAAACCGTGGTGCCAAAGCTGTAAAATCAGTACAATGAAGCAATGGAAGAAAGTAGTAGCAGTTTGGGGTTATGAGTCATGATTCACACTGTTTCCGTCTTTTGACGGAGTTTACTTCCGAAGGTTGAAACTCGGCGAGGGTCCAGTGACAATTTTGGCAGCCATTTCGTGCTATTCCACTTTCCCCGTGGATACTCTAAAAGGTCGGATTACTGCCAAGGATTATGTGACCACTTTGGCTGACCAGGTCCATCCCATAGTACAGTGTTTGTTGCCCAGTAGTGATGCCGTATTCTAAGACGTTGGGGCCCCAGTTGAGCCAGCTCACATCGTCCAGGACTAGATTTTTGAGCACGAGGATGAATTGTCGCATCTCCTATGGGAATCCCAGCCACCGGATTTCAATATTGTTGAGAATTTGTGGCTTACTTGGGATGGATCGGCAGCCACCTCCACCGTTACAGGAACTTTCCAAAAGCTTGCAGGAAGAATGGTGTACGAATCCTTTGAAAATAATACTGCTCCCGTATTTATCCATTCAGAGACGACTGGAAACTGTTTCGAATGTCAACGACTTTTCTACACCTTATTAGGTATGGTAAGGTTTTGTATTTATGGTGATTCCGTTTTTTGGCCCACGCCCTGTACCACATAATTGTATTCAGGTAATTCATTTAAATACACAATTGAAAGGGGGAAATCGTAAAATAAACGTAAAACTCTAGTTACTGTGAATTTTAAAGTTACTTCTTTCTCTTCCATATTAAGGTTTGCTAACTTGTCTGGTACGTCTGTGTATACCTTTTCAAATTGACTGAATTTTGTCTGCATAATTTCGAATAATGATTTCATCTGTTCGCACAGTTGCTTGGCTAATTCTTCCTGTTCCTTATTTGACTAACTGAAGCTCACTTTTTTTCAGTATTTTTTCCTTGTGTAATTGTTCAAAGATCGATCTTGTCTGCTGCTGTTGTTGCTTGGCTGAATTCTTTAACAATTTTTTTATCGTGATCCTACAGTTATAGTAACAGTTCTGCGAACGGATCCAACACAGTTCTCGTCACCATGGTATTTCCTGATGGACCTGCTGCAGTTTCTAATTCAGATAAATCAAGGCAATTCCGATTATGTACTGCCATATCAAATCAATGACAAGATCAATGCTCGGTCCTCAGTTTTGGCAAAGCGTTTTCCGAACGTCATTTTTTCAGGGCAAATAGTTTCATGCTCAGTTTTGGTAACACAATAGTCGTCGGCTAGTTGTTCGCCCCGTAAGTCTGCTGGCGGATCCATCTTCTTTCGTGCACTAATCTTTCCCAGAGCTTATTATTAATTAAAGTCACAACTAAACTAAAATATTATCCTGAACTTCGCAAATATTTATCTACTGACAGTAAAATTGCAAAGGTGAAAGATGACAGATCAACAATTACTTCTCGCTGGTTATTCCATTTTGTGAGACAAGTAAATGAAGCAGCTGTCTCGTGTTTGTTGCACAATCGGTCGTTTAGTAAAATTCTACTCCGAGAAAACGTACAGTTATACACGTATGCACCGTGATTCATGATTCATACGAAAAAATACTTTTCCGAACTAACTTTTCAAACACTGACAAACTAGCGCTGACGTTTGTGCCTTGGTACGATACGACAGTACGTGGAACTGCATAAATTTTCTTGAAAATGTGAGTAATCTGAATTTGAGTCTCTTTCTCCAGTTTGTCTTACCTCGGTGCATATGAAACAGGAATTGCGTACACATTAAACAGGAAGAACAAATTTATACGCAATATACATCTGGAAAACAGAAGGGTCCTTCCTCGGTCGCCTCGTATAGCTAAATAAAATTAAAATAAAATACTGCATTATTATCTACATCTACATGATTACTCTGCTATTCACAATAAAGTGCCTGTCAGAGGGTTCAATGAACCACCTTCAAACTTTCTCTCTACCGTTCCACTCTCGAATGGCCCGCGGGAAAAACAAGCACTTTAATTTTTTCTGTGCGAGGTCTGATTTCTCTTATTTTATGCTGATGATCATTTCTCCCAATGTAGTTGGGTGCTATCAGAACGTTTTCGCCATCGGAGGAGAAATCTGGTGATTTAAATTTCTTGAGAAGATCCCGTCGCAACGAAAAACGTCTTTGTTTTAATGATTGCCACTCCAATTCACGCATCATGCCTGCGGCACTATCTTCCCTATTTCGCAATAATACAAAACGAGCCACCCTTCTTTGTACTTTCGATGTCATCCGTCAGTCCCATCTGATGTGGATCCCACATCGCAGAGCAAGACTCCAGAATAGGGCGGATAAGCGTGGTGTAAGCAGTCTCTTTAGTACACCTGTGGCACCCTCTAAGCATTCTGCCAATGAATCGCAATCTCTGGTTTGCTCCACCCACAAGGTTATCTACCTTATCGTTCCATTTTAGGTTATTTGTACTTGTAATCCCTAAGTAAATAGTTGAATATACAGCCTTCAGATAAGTGTGACTTACCACGTAATAGAAATTTGGTGGACTTCTTTTAGTACCCATGTGAATAACTTCAGGGTCAACTGCCACTTTTCGCACCATACAGATATCTTATCTAAATCATTTTGCAATTCGTTTTGTCATCTGATGACTTCACAAGACGGTAAATGACAGCATCATCTGCAAACAATCTAAGACGGCTATTAAGATTGTGTCCTATATCGTTAATATAGATCAGAAACAATAGAGGGCCTATAACACTTCCTTGGGCAACGCGGGATATTACTTCTGTTTTACTTTGTGACTTTCCATCTATTACTGCGAAATGTGACCTTTCTGACAGGAAATCACGAATTTAGTCGCACAACTCAGGCTATATTCCATAAGCACGCAGTTTGTTTAGAACTGATTCTTAAATATTTTGCATGGTAGGAGACTGTACGTATTTTATTTAGTTATATCAGTTTACTGTGTGAAGCACAACCCTGTTTTACTGCTGGACATGAGTTCTGGCTCTATTAAGACTCGATGGAGTAAAGTATACACATTTATAAAGTTTCAATATTAATAAATACTTTGACACTCTATTTCTCTTCATTTAATTATGAATGTTATTGTCTTTTATTACTAATGATTCCACTACAAGCCAAAGTTCGAGTAAACTCAGCTCATACGATTTCTTTGAAATTGTTGTTGTTGTTGTGGTCTTCAGTCCTGAGACTGGTTTAATGCAGCTCTCCATGCTACTCTATCCTGTGCAAGTTTCTTCATCTCCCAGTACCTACTCCAACCTACATCCTTCTGAATCTGCTTAGTGTATTCATCTCTTGGTCTCCCCCTACGATATTTACCCTCCACGCTGCCCTCCAATACTAAACTGGTGATCCCTTGATGCCTCAGAACATGTCCTACCAACCGATCCCTTCTTTTGGTCAAGTTGTGCCACAAACTGCTCGTCTCCCCAATCCTATTCAATACTTCCTCATTAGTTATGTGATCTACCCTTCTAATCTTCAGCATTCTTCTGTAGCACCACATTTCGAAAGCTTCTATTCTCTTCTTGTCCAAACTATTTACAGTCCATGTTTCACTTCCATACATGGCTACACTCAATACAAATACTTTCAGAAATGACTTCCTGACACTTAAATCTATACTCGATGTTAACAAATTTCTCTTCTTCAGAAACGCTTTCCTTGCCATTGCCAGTCTACATTTTGTATCCTCTCTACTTCGACCATCGTCAATTATTTGATCCCCAGATAGCAAAATTCCTTTACTACTTTAAGTGTCTCATTTCCTAATCTAATACCCTCAACATCACCCAACTTACTTCGACTACATTCCATTATCCTCGTTTTGCTTTTGCTGATGTTCATCTTATATCCTCCCTTCAAGACACCATCTATTCCGTTCAACTGCTCTTCCAAGTCCTTTGCTGTCTCTGACAGAATTACAATGTCATCAGCGAACCTCAAAGTTTTTATTTCTTCTCCATGGATTTTAATACCCACTCCGAATTTTTCTTTTGTTTCCTTTACTGCTTGCTCAATATACAGATTGAATAACATCGCGGAAAGGCTACAAACCTGTCTTACTCCCTTCCCAACCACTGCTTCCCTTTCATGTCCTTCGACTCTTGTAACTGCCATCTGGTTTCTGTACAAATTGTAAATAGCCTTTCGCTCCATATATTTTACCCCTGCCACCTTTACAATTTGAAAGAGAGTATTCCATTCAACATTGTCAAAAGCTTTCTCTAAGTCTACAAATGCTAGAAACGTAGGTTTGCCTTACCTTAATCTTTCTTCTAAGATAAGTCGTAAGGTGTTCCTGTATTTCTACGAAATCCAAACTGATCTTCCCCGAGGTCGGCATCTACTAGTTTTTCCATTCGTCTGTAAAGAATTCGTGTTAGTATTTTGCAGCTGTGGCTTATGAAACTGTTTGTTCGGTAATTTTCACATCTGTCAACACCTGCTTTCTTTGGGATTGAAATTATTATCTTCTTTTGAAGTCTGAGGGTATTTCGTCTGTCTCATACATCTTGCTCACCAGATGGTAGAGTTTTGTCAGGACTGGCTCTGCCAAGGCCGTCTGTAGTTCCAATGGAATGTTGCCTACTCCCGGGGCCTTGTTTCGAAACAGGTCTTTCAGTGTTCTGTCAAACTCTTCACGCAGTATCGTATTTCCCATTTCATCTTCATCTACATCCTCTTCCATTTCCATAATATTGTCCTCAAGTACATCGCCCTTGTATAGACCCTCTATATACTCCTTCCACCTTTCTCATTTCCCTTCTTTGCTTATAACTGGGTTTCCATCTGAGCTCTTGATGTTCATATAAGTGGTTCTCTCATCTCCAAAGGTCTCTTTAATTTTCCTGTAGGCAGTATCTATCTTACTCCTAGTGAGATAAGCCTCTACATCCTTACATTTGTCCTCTAGCCATTCCTGCTTAGCCATTTTGCACTTCCTGTCGATCTCATTTATGAGACGTTTGTATTCGTTTTTGCCTGCTTCATTTACTGCATTTTTATATTTTCTCCTTTAATCAATGAAATTCAATATTTCTTCTGTTACCCAAGGATTTCTACTAGCCCTCGTCTTTTTACCTATTTGATCCTCTGCTGCCTTCACTACTTCATCCCTCAAAGCTACCCATTCTTCTTCTACTGTATTTCTTTCCCTCATTCCTGTCAATTGTTCCCTTATGCTCTCCCTGAAACTCTGTACAACCTCTGGTTCTTTCAGTTTATCCAGGTCCCATCTCCTTAAATTCCCACCTTTTTGCAGTTTCTTCAGTTTTAATCTACAGTTCATAGCCAATAGATTGTGGTCAGAGTCCACATCTGCCCTTGGAAATGTCTTACAATTTAAAACCTGGTTCCTAAATCTCTGTCTTACTATTATATAATCTATCTGATACCTTTTAGTATCTCCAGGGTTCTTCCATGTATACAGCCTTCTATCATGATGCTTAAACCAAGTGTTAGCTATGATTAAGTTGTGCTCAGTGCATAATTCTACCAGGCGGTTTCCTCTTTCATTTCTTAGCCCCAATCCATATTCACCTACTACGTTTCCTTCTCTCCCTTTTCCTACATTCGAATTCCAGTCACCCATGACTATTAAATTTTCGTCTCCCTTCACTATCTGAATAATTTCTTTTATTTCATCATACATTTCTCCAATTTCTTCGTCATCTGCAAAGCTATTTGGCATATAAACTTGTACTACTGTAGTAGGTGTGGGCTTCGTATCTATCTTGGTCACAATAATGCGTTCACTATGCTTTTTCTAGTGGCTTACCCGCATTCCTATTTTCCTATTCATTATTAAACCTACTCCTGCAATATCCCTATTTGACTTTGTATTTATAACCCTGTATTAGCCTGACCAAAAGTCTTGTTCCTCCTGCCACCGAACTACACTAATTCCCACTATATCTAACTTTAACCTACCCATTTTACCTTTTAAATTTTCTAACCTACCTGCCTGATTAAGGGATCTGACATTCCACGCTCCGATCCGTAGAACGCCAGTTATCTTTCTCCTGATAACGACATCGTCTTGAGTAGTCCCCGCCCGGAGATCCGAATGGGGGACTATTTTACCTCCGGAATATTTTACCCAAGAGGACGCCATCATCATTTAATCATACAGTAGAGCTGCATGCCCTCGGGAAAAATTACGGCCGTAGTTTCCCCTTGCTTTCAGCCGTTCGCAGTACCAGCACAGCAAGGCCATTTTGGTTATTGTTACAAGGCCAGATAAGTCAATCATCCAGACTGTTGGCCTTACAACTACTGAAAAGGCTGCTGCCCCTCTTCAGGAACCACACGTTTGTCTGGCCTCTCAACAGATACCCCTACGTTGTGGTTGTACCTACGTTACGGCTGTCTGTATCGCTGCGGCACGCAAGCTTCCCGACCGACGGCCAGGTCCACGGTTCGTGGGGGGGGTCTTTGAAATTATGAAATGAATAATTACTGAGTCGCCTGTAGGAAAACTATAGGGGTCCTTTCATGTAATTTGGAAGAGATGCAAGTAATTTGGTAGAGATGCAAATCTTGCATAGCAGATAAAACTGACCAACTGATTGTGAAGTCGATCATAAATTCGAGCCAGGTACGTTTCAATTTTTACAACGATGGGGTCCACTTTTACTAATTATCTGCAAGTGAAATATGACTCAGAATATATATATATATATATGAGACTCTCAGTAATACATTGCTCTGAAATTCTTTCAACGTCAGTGCACTTATATGCGTCAACAACGACCCATAAGAATAGCAGTCTCACTAAGAATCACAAAAGGAAGAGTGATTTTGCACTATTTCGTCACATTTATAATTTTACATAAGGAACAATTTAAGCCTGTTTTGACAAATTCTGCGTCACGACTCTGATTAACTTAAAGATTTTCCCTCTATTACTTTACTATCTCTGACACTTTGCCTGTTTATTAATTATCATTCCTCACTCGGAAGAATGGAAAATTAATAAAAATACGAAATATAACTTCAGTCTAGAAAAGACGTTCCATATGCCCTACAACCTCCTTGGGTTTCAATTATTTATTGTTTGACGGCAAAATTATTTGAGTTTTCTTTTTGAAGCAATAGTTGATTAATTTATTATTTTACATTTTAATTAGCTCTTTTCTGTTTCGGTCTCCATACTGTATACAGTTGTCTGGCACTGATTTTTGAGTCACAGACAGCATTTAACATATGAACAAAACTTCTTCCGTCCTGAGGACACGACCTTCTTTTTTTGGTACATGGCTTCATCCCTCGCCCTGGTACTTGCCGAGCCCCTTTTTATTAACAACTGCATATCTGCGGACTTACCGACTGTGCACTAGGAGCTGTTTGCTGAACAGCTTGCCTGCAGAGCAAGGTGGATCTCCGCCATATTCTTCTCTTGCCTAGGACCAGGTCAACTACTCGCTTGACCCTCAGCCACAGGTCCGCAGGTTCTCGAGAATTCGGGAGGGAACCCAGTAGCCAGGACACTGTCAACAACTAATTCAATAATAAATTTTGCACTATAACAACTATGAAATATGACTGCTAACATTTGGCTGTATATAAGTCCAGCAACGGCTTTCCGTTGCACACACTACAATTTTTAAATATCAATAAGCTATTGGTCTATGCTATTTTTCGTACTTATACTGCAAGGATATTGTTTCTAAAGAAATGTATTCCTTATAACTCATGGTGCGATGGCGCGGTTAATACCATACCCTCCCACTAACGTTGGAAGTACTCATAGTAGTTATTTCTACACGAGGGTTGGCTAATCCTGATTCTACGTATTGTATCTTCAGCTAAGAGACGCTGCGACAGTTTAACAGCACCGATCGTGAGCGCTGCTGACATAATATTGATAAAGTGACTTAACTTTACGAAGTCTCACATAACTACAGAATGGCGGCCGCTGGTGGCCGAGTGGTTCTAGGCGCTTCAGTCTGGAACCGCGCGACCGCTACGGTCGCAGGTTCGAATCCTGCCTCGGGAATCGACGTGTGTGATGTCCTTAGGTTAGTCAGGTTTAAGTAGTTCTAAGTTCCAGGGGACTGATGACCTGAGACGTTAAGTCCCATAGTGCTCAGAGCCATTTGAACCATTTGAACTACAGAATGAGGAAAATTGCTTGCATAATAGCGTCTCTTGGCTTCGTCACTTTGTATAATCACAGCTGTGAACCAAGTTCATCCTAGCACACAGTTCACGAAATGATGTACGAAAATACGCAAATATTCTCTTGCATTATTTCACGCTTGCAGCGCACTGTTTGTAGGAGGTAGATCTGACCTGATACTGAAGAAACTGCACTTTTCATCGTTTACAATACTCGTTAATAACAAATGGTATTTAACGGGGTTCAGCGTTCTCTGAAATTCATGTTTACCATGTCTTTGGGACTTTGAAAATACGGAGTTGAGAATGCGAATTACACCAAAAAGTTTTCGTAGGAATATCAGAAACAAAGCGCGTCGAAAATCACTTCGCTTATTGGCCGAATAACACGGTATCCAATCAGCTTCATATTTCGATTCACATAAATCGGTATTTTCCCTCGTCGGACTAATCTCCATTCCAAAATAAGGTTAGATTAAATTATATATAAACGCACTCAAAAAGCAAGTAAGAAACAAAGTTACCCCAACTTTAATCGTCTCAAGGACTTGTTAAATATTATTTCACTACAATTAAAATAAGTTCCCGCTTTACAACTGGCATTTTCCTCCAAGTATGTTACTCACATTGAGAATGAATAATCAGATTCTCACACTCACTCAAACTTAATTATTCACAGTATCAATTGTTCCTGCTTTGCATACATGCTAAATTCGTTCCCCCGCTCACTCAGACGGCAGAAAGCTTGCAGCACTTCATTGGCGAACGAAAGATATCACTTATGTTTCATTCTCGGCGTTCCAGTCAATTTTTACGAATTGTATCTTTTCTGACAGAACATCACGAATCCACTGGCAGAAATCGGATGATACTCCACAGGCACATAACCTGGTTGGAAGCCATTTGTAAGGGATAGTGTTAACATCCTTGAAATCTATAAATACGGAATCGACTTTAGATCCCCAGTCGATAGCACTCATTACTTCGTGTGGGTGAAGGGCTAGTTCTGTTTCACAAGATTCAAGAATGATATTTTCTGAATTTGTGCTGGCTAAGCGTCAATGGGCATGGGATTAACAGTCATAATGCAATTCAAGCTACAATCATCACAAAAGTACAGAGAGATTTAAAAATAATCCACTTCATTAAAAAGTTTTGTAACCAGTTGATGTCATTTCTCAAGATGGGCGAAAGGTAATATGAGGCAAGGAAACACCGAAATGATTGTCAAGTTCTGATGAACAGTTGATAAGACTTTATAAAAATACGTCTCTGTCGTAAAAGATCAAGATTCTAGGAACCAACCATTGTGGCATAGTGATATGCATTGATGCTTAAGAAAGCTGCAAGGTTCGTCTGACAATCATTGCTTTGATGCCTTGATGAATACGTTCCCATACTGGGGAGCGTGACGTCGGAGTACCAGCCCAAAACAGTAATATGAACTCTCGTAAAAATACATAATTACTATGTGTATGCTGATAACGTTATGGAAACTATGCTGTCGCACGGGATATTCTGTACTTAATTACTTTTTGGTGGCTAAATAAATACTGAGATGAAGTCGTCATTTGATGTACACTCCTGGAAATTGAAATAAGAACACCGTGAATTCATTGTCCCAGGAAGGGGAAACTTTATTGACACATTCCTGGGGTCAGATACATCACATGATCACACTGACAGAACCACAGGCACATAGACACAGGCAAGAGAGCATGCACAATGTCGGCACTAGTACAGTGTATATCCACCTTTCGCAGCAATGCAGGCTGCTATTCTCCCATGGAGACGATCGTAGAGATGCTGGATGTAGTCCTGTGGAACGGCTTGCCATGCCATTTCCACCTGGCGCCTCAGTTGGACCAGCGTTCGTGCTGGACGTGCAGACCGCGTGAGACGACGCTTCATCCAGTCCCAAACATGCTCAATGGGGGACAGATCCGGAGATCTTGCTGGCCAGGGTAGTTGACTTACACCTTCTAGAGCACGTTGGGTGGCACGGGATACATGCGGACGTGCATTGTCCTGTTGGAACAGCAAGTTCCCTTGCCGGTCTAGGAATGGTAGAACGATGGGTTCGATGACGGTTTGGATGTACCGTGCACTATTCAGTGTCCCCTCGACGATCACCAGTGGTGTACGGCCAGTGTAGGAGATCGCTCCCCACACCATGATGCCGGGTGTTGGCCCTGTGTGCCTCGGTCGTATGCAGTCCTGATTGTGGCGCTCACCTGCACGGCGCCAAACACGCATACGACCATCATTGGCACCAAGGCAGAAGCGACTCTCATCGCTGAAGACGACACGTCTCCATTCGTCCCTCCATTCACGCCTGTCGCGACACCACTGGAGGCGGGCTGCACGATGTTGGGGCGTGAGCGGAAGACGGCCTAACGGTGTGCGGGACCGTAGCCCAGCTTCATGGAGACGGTTGCGAATGGTCCTCGCCGGTACCCCAGGAGCAACAGTGTCCCTAATTTGCTGGGAAGTGGCGGTGCGGTCCCCTACGGCACTGCGTAGGATCCTACGGTCTTGGCGTGCATCCGTGCGTCGCTGCGGTCCGGTCCCAGGTCGATGGGCACGTGCACCTTCCGCCGACCACTGGCGACAACATCGATGTACTGTGGAGACCTCACGCCCCACGTGTTGAGCAATTCGGCGGTACGTCCACCCGGCCTCCCGCATGCCCACTATACGCCCTCGCTTAAAGTCCGTCAACTGCACATACGGTTCACGTCCACGCTGTCGCGGCATGCTACCAGTGTTAAAGACTGCGATGGAGCTCCGTATGCCACGGCAAACTGGCTGACACTGACGGCGGCGGTGCACAAATGCTGCGCAGCTAGCGCCATTCGACGGCCAACACCGCGGTTCCTGGTGTGTCCGCTGTGCCGTGCGTGTGATCATTGCTTGTACAGCCCTCTCGCAGTGTCCGGAGCAAGTATGGTGGGTCTGACACACCGGTGTCAGTGTGTTCTTTTTTCCATTTCCGGGAGTGTACATATCGAAGTATGTAACTGCGTCCTTATGGAGTATCATCTCATTTGTGAATCTGGATTTCTGATTTCCTGTCTGAAAGGAACCATTTCATACTAATAAACGAGAAGTCTTAGAATAAAACAGAAGTGATATCTAGCGTTCCCCGCGGAATTGTTACAGGCCCTCTGGTATTAACGGAGGAGATCAATAAAGCTTAAAGAAGGGTAGCTTTTGTTGCCTTGTCGCGAACTAGGGGTGAGAGTGTCAGGTATGGTTCGTGGGTTGGGGTGTCAATCATTAAAGCAAAGCTGTTTCTCGTTTTGGGAGAGAACATTTTACGAAACTTCAATCACCAAGTTGTTCCTCTGAAAACGAAAATATTTTGGTGACTTCATCTGATTAGGGAGAAATGCCCATTCTAATAAAATAAAGGAAACCAGAGCTATTACTCAAAAATGTAGGGGTTCATTTATCCCACGTGATATTCGGCAGGGGACCAGTCAAAGAATAGTAAACTCTGTGCCACAGATTGTGTATGAAATGCGGAACAATGTTAAAGACGCCATACTACCAGCCACAAAGTGATGAAATATTTTTGTCGTCAACGAACTTAGTTATTTCCGTAAAGGCTACCCATCCCCAATTTGTTCTCGGTGTTAATCTGTGGAAGCATTCAGAGCAATTTCAGAGAAAGATTTGGACGTCAGCTGACCATTAAACAGTAGCAGACGCTGTCTATTGCTTGGTGTGAAGGAACTTACTTAATGGGCTCCGGAAAGGCTCAAAATCATGAAAAGTTCATTTTTTACTTTTTTGCGTTTTCTGAATCTGCAGACTATTACCTTTTAATAGATATATAATTTATTCAATTCCGAAGACTACAACTATTTTTAAATTTGTTTTTGAAATTTGTTCTACATGGGCGTGACGCACTGTGGCGCTGTTAAACTGCTGTCAAATGGTGTTATTATTAACGTCCGTGTTCATCAGGTACATTTTAGTGATGTGAGATAAAGTATGTGTTGTGGCTAACCTGTGATGGTTCAATATATATCGCTGGTGTGACTGTCGATTGTTTCATGTTTATTTACTCTGTCGTTATCTCGAAAATATTCGTAATTAATTCTGTTTCTTGAGTCTCTGTATTGTTGAAGTATAATAATGAGTAAAAGTAAAGTTATTAGAAATCCTCTGAAGGCTTTTAAGAAGAGGAGAAATGTTGGAAAGCCAAAGGTATGTGTTATTACTGTAAATAACAACATTCTAACATGGTACGAGCGATGCTTGCTTTAGACAAGGAACGCCTTCGGGCTGCAGACAGGGCTGTAAAGAGTCTAGAAATACAAGCAAGAGTAAACAGGAGGAGGAACAAGAGGAAGCTGGATGAGGAGTTTGCAGAGGATGAAGATAATCGATCCTATGGACCTGGAATGCACTAAAAAGTTAATCCAATCTTTCTCGCTCGATTCCCAAAACTTTTATTTTCTCATACTAATTACATGTTTTCTAAGGATCTTCCAAACATATTTGTTTCAAACTTTCAGTAAATGTTACACAGTACCTTCTGCATAATTTAACACAGCCTTTTTCCAAAAAACTATATATTTTTGAATATATAAATAAAAAATTGCAAAAAAAATGTTGTGAATTTTCATTACAATTGAAAAAAAAAATCATCTTTAATAACTGAACTAAAATTTTGTAAAATCCCTGTGTTAAGTTGTAGCCCATATTCCAATAAATAATCTGTAAAAAGTTCAACTTCCTACCTCAAATACTTTGTGAGGAAAGATGTAATTTATAAGCGTTATTTTAACATTGCAAGTATAGGGCGTTCCGGAGCCCCTTAATACATGTCGAATAACTATGGAACGCACTAACAAAGAGTCGCAAGTTTTTCCAGAACTTTCAAATCCTTTTACGGATGCGTCTGCTCAGCTCGTAGGAAGACCAAACTTCTGCTCTCGTTATCAAGAGATGTAAACAAACTTGCGAATAATTTGTGTACCTTTCAGCTCACTGAATAGCTTTATGCCGCTGTACGGATGACAGGCAATGAGAGAGCATTAGTCGTTTCCCGTCTACAATGTGTGCTCTTCTCCTTTTAGTTTTCCTTCTCAAATATTAGTCCGTCCTACACAAAATACGAACAGATTTGTAACGATAGTGGCTTGAAAGTTTCCTCTTTGATTATTTGCATTTGTTTTGTTCCTCAAAGAGTAGCAGATTCGTAAGCATTACTATTTCTCTGTCTTTTTTAATTAGTGTTGTAAATTTAAGCTGGTCTAGCTCCGCTGTTTCTATGAGAAATAAGCAAGAGTTATGAGGTACACTTGCTGATTAATATAACTTTCTTTGACGTGGCTATATCTCTAACGCTATGGGGTAGTGGCGATGTTCATAGCACATATGTGTCCCGAGGGAGACACCAGAGGCACCAGTTTCCGTTCCTACAAAGTACGATGTATAGGAAGGTGGGCTATTTTTCAGACCTTTATGTGATACATTGCACCTGCTTGAAAGGAATAACAGTTGTGATTCTCCCGAGTACACTGGAGCGGTGCAATAAAATACGTACGGTAACTGTTTCTCTCAGCGTACTCATGCTGAATTTGAATCAACATACGCAGACCGAGCCTTCTTCACAGACTACACGTTTACTAAGTTTAGGAGGAGGATATTAGTGTTTAACGTTCCGTCGACAACGAGGTCATTAGAGACGGAGCGCAAGCTCGGGTGAGGGAAGGATACGGAAGGAAATCGGCCGTGCCCTTTCAAAGGAACCATCCCGGCATTTGCCTGAAGCGATTTAGGGAAATCACGGAAAACCTAAATCAGGATGGCCGGAGACGGGATTGAACCGTCGTCCTCCCGAATGCGAGTCCAGTGTGCTAACCACTGCACCACCTCGCTCGGTACTAAGTTTAACAAGCAAATTTATTACAGTATGAACGTTTCCAATGTGAACTACAAAATAATCTGCAGCTAATGTGATACATCTAAGAAAACGGATAGCTGACGTTGTTAACTAATAGGATGAAATTTCTACCACGTATTCTTGGAGAGTGAAACGAATTTCCTCCTGCGTTGTGATAACACATGGACCAATAGACAGTTCCAGTGCATAGGAAAACTAAGGAAGCATACATTTGATGAGCAACATTAAAGTTAACAGCGAATTAAGTCGGAGGATTGATAACTACGTCGCAGAAGGCAATCGCTTCCGTATGCACTAGTACTTTGATCACTACATGAATAAAACTTCATCACTTTTCGTAAAGTATAAGGTCTATGGTATTCACCTTTAGTAACAGTCACCAGGATGTTTTCTTTCATAAGACACAGCTGATGTCCTTCAACATCCCTCCCTAATTAACAAAATATACGGTGGTCGAATAAGATTTTACCTTAAAACCGAACGTTCCGTCCCCATCCTTTTCTTCATGTGCTAACTGTCAAGAAAGCCACACGATTTACCGAAAACCACACAGACCATTATCTAGACTGGGATTCGAATCACCGCCCACAACTCAAAAGTGAGACATTATAAAAACGTTGGAAGATAGAGCAAGGAAATTCTGCGAACTAGAGCTGTTTGACGCTGCTTGCATCCCACGATGCATTGCTCAAGAATGGTTATTCGTTTCTTGAGGTGAAAAGAGTCTTAAGTCCAACCCATAGAAATCATGGCGATTCTCAAGCGCCGATAAAATCGAAAATTTCCTGCCTTTCATTAATGACATTACTTACCGCGGTAGAAAAGAAATCTTGAAAGATCGAAACATCACGGTAATCTACAAAACCCACAAGATCACCTAAAATCACTGTAAAATGTAGGAATTTATAGGATTCCGTGTAGTTGTGGATAGGTGTAATTGGATACTACAAAAGGAATTGTCAAAAACGACTAGAAGAGCGCGAGGGCAATTGCAGAAGAGGTGAGAATGACCGATCAGCTGCTACGGAACATGCATTACAGCCAGGAGGACATCATATTTATTTTGATAGGACTCAAGTACTGCAGCCAAAATCGAATAACATGAAAGACTACACAGAGAGGCCATAGAGATCGTAAAAGACCCCAGGAATTTCAGTACGAAGGAGGAGGGCGTGAAATTAAATAACATCTGGATTCCAGCGTTGAAGAAGACGTGTACTAGTCTTCCCCACGGTTTGATAATAACAGCGAATGCTGGCAATCGACAACGGCCAATTGCCCTCGCATATTCAAAATATGTGACGTCACGCCACTGCGTGGAAGCGTGCGTTAGCGGAATTTCGCAGCAGTCAGTAGCAACACAGGATGTGAATTGTACATTCGGAGAAGCTACGATCCCGCCTGAAAACGTCCTCCGCAGATGGAGAAGGTGAAATCCATTCGACCACGCCATAATAGCCGAGAACACCTTATTAAATGGGTCATTTTCGGCTGTGAAAGTTTATATTTTACAATTCCTCCGTAACCCAAACATGTTCTCAGACTACTATGACGTCGTCGTTAACCATAATTTTCCTTCGTTCCTTCCACTGACAATCGCCGTATTTCTTACAGCTAACTTACATTTTTCGTATGAGGTCACCGTTTTTGAGCTCTTGACAGGTTACAGAATCCATAAAGCAGTGACTGACTGCTTGGTCGATGCTGTTGTTGTTGTCTTCAGTCCAAAGTCTGCTTTGATACAGCTCTCATCGGTAACATATGCTGCTCAAATCCCTGCAATTCCGATTAACGACTGCAACCAACATTCATTTGAATCTCACTACCGTACTCAATCCTTTCTCTTCTTCTGCTATTATTTCCCCCCACACTCCCATTCATTACCAAAGAGATGATTCCTTGACGGCTCGGAATGTGGCCCATAAAAAATTTTTAAATTTGTGGTAAGGTCTTATTGGACCAAACTGCTGAGGTTATCGCTCCCTACGGTTATACAGTATTTAATCTAACTCAAACTAACTTACACTAAGGACGACACACACACACACACCCATGCCCGAGGGAGGACTCGAACCTCCGACGGGAGAAGCCGCGCGGACCGTGGCAAGACGCCCCAGACCACACGGCTACCCAGCGTGGCTGTGTCCCATAAACAGATCACTTGCTTTAGTGAAACTGCGCTATATATTTCTTCCTTGTGCCACTCATTTCAGTACTTCACCGTTACTTATTCGAACTAACCAATCTTTAGAACTCTTCTGTCGGACCACTATTGGAAAACTTCTATTCTTTTCTTGCCTGAACTGCCTGTACCAGAACGCGAGGAACTGTTCTGCGGACTGAGTACAAATTAATGAATTGCTGTTTGACTTTGATAAGGTGCTTTGTTCATTTTGTCAAAATGCGTGGTATCTAACATACAGTTTGGAAATTTTGAGAAACATACGTGAAAGTTACAGGAAACGAACGACGGTAATAAAGCACTATGTACTAGATCCAAGAGGGAACAATAAGATTACAAGACCAAGAACGAAGAGCTCGGATACACAGGGTGTAACACTCTTACTGTTCAGCCCACACATGGAACAAGCAATGACGGATTTAAAAAAGAGGTTCAAGTCTGGGATTAATATTCGGGATGGTCACGCTGCCAGGATCTGTGGAATGGAATGAACACTCTAATGAGATCAGAAATGGGCTGACGGTATACCGGAAAGAGATAATAATAATGAGAAGTAGCAGAAATGAAAATAGCAAGAAACGAAGCATCAAAGCTGACGGTCACGAAGTAGACGAAGTTAAGAGTTTCTGCTAACTACGAAGCAATAGGAAGGTTGGGCAGAGACTGTATTACAGTGAACAGATAACTGGTAGGGTTGTTCTTATCAGAACCGACAGCAGACCAGCACCGACAACAATAGTTCAGGTATACATGCCGACGTCGCAAGCTGAAGATAAAGAGATAGGGAAAGTATATAAGGATATTGAAAGGGTAGTAAAGTACTTAAAGGGAGATGAAAATCTAATACTCGAGGGAGAGTGGAATGCAGATGTAGGAGAAGGAATAGAAGAAAAGGTGACAGAAGAATCTGGGTTTGGGTCATGGAATGACAGAGGAAAAGAACTAATTGATTTCTGTCATAAATTTCAGCTAGTAATAGGGAATACTCTGTTCAGCAATCATATTGAGGAGAAAGTGTACTTGGAAAAGGTAAGGTGATACGGAAAGATTTCAGTTATATTACATCAGGCTCAGGCAGAGATTCTGAAACCAGATACTGGATTGTAAGGCGTATTTAGGAGCATATATATATACTCAGATCTCTATGCAGAATTGTTGAAGAGTTGGCTGAAGTTTAAGAGACTGCTCAGGAAGAATCAATACGCATGGAAGTGGGATACGGAAGAACTAAGTAATGACTGAATATGCTTGAAGTTCTCTAAGGCTTTAGATAGAGCAGTAAGGGATAACTCAGTAGGCAGTAAAGTTGAAGAGGAATGGACATATCTAAAAAGGGCAATCACAGAAGTGGGAAAGAGAAACATGTACAAAGAATGTAACCGTGAAGAAACCGTAAGTAACAAAAGAAATATTTCAGTAGATGGATGAAAGACGGAAGTACAAAAATGTTCAGGGAGATTCAGGAAAACATAAATACAAGTCACTGAAGAATGAAATAAATAGAAAGTGCAGGGAAGCTAAGAAGAAATAGCTGCACGAAAAATGTGAAGAAATCGAAATGCGAATGATTGTTGGGAGGACTGATTCACCATGCAGTAAAGTCAAAACAACCTTCGTTGAAATTAAAAGCAAAGTTGGTAACATTAAGAGTGGAACGGGAATTCCACTGTTAACTGCAGAGGAGAGAGCGGATAGGTGGAAAGAGTTCATTGAAGCCTCTTTGAGGGGGAAAATTTGTCTGACGTGATAGAAGAAGAAACAGGAGTTGATTTAGAAGAGATACGGGATCCAATATTACAGTCAGAATTTAGAAGAGCTTTGGAGAATTTAAGATCAAATGAGGCAGAAGGGATAGATAACATTCTATCTAAATCTCTAAAATGATTGGGGGAAGTGGCAACAAAACAACAACTCACGTTGGTGTGTAGATTATATGTGTCTGGCGACGTACCATCTGATATCCGCACAATTCCGAAGACTGCAAGAGCTGACAAGTGCGGAAATTACAGCAAAATCAGATTAAGAGCTAATGCATATGTTACTTACAAGAATAACACACAGAAGAATGGAAAAGAAATTTCACGATGTGTTGGATGACGATCAGTGGCTCTTTAGGGAAGGTATAGATACCAGAGAGTCAGTTCTGACGTTTCGGCTGATAATGAAAGCAAGACCAAAGTATAATCAAGACACGTTCACAGGATTTGTGACATATAAAAAGCGTTCGACAATGTAAAATGGTGCAAGATGTTCGAAATTATGAGAAAAATTGAGGAAAGCTATAGCGAGAGACAGGTACTATACAATATGTACAAAAGCCAAGAAGGAATGATAAGAGTGGACGATCAACAACTAAGTGCTCGGATTAAAGAGAATGTAAGACAGGGATGTATTCTTTCGCTCCGACTTTCAATCGAAGAAGCAATTATGGAAATAAAAGACTGGTTCAGGTGTGGGATTTAAACTCAAAGTGAAAGGATATCATCGACACGATTCGCTAAAGACATTCCCATCATGAGTGAAAGTGAAGAAGAATTACATGGTCTTCTGAATGGGATGAACAGCCTAATGAGTACAGAATATGGACTGAGAGGAAGTAGAAGAAAGACGAGAAAGTAATGAGAACTAGTGGAAATGAGAACAGCGAGAAATTAACATGAGGATTGATGGTCATGAAGTTAAGGTATCTACTACCTAGGTAGCAAAATAAACAATCACGGATGGAACAAGGAGGAAATCGAAGGCAAAAATGGCATTCCCGGCCAAGAGAAGGTTGCTAGTATCAAACATTGACCTTAATTAGAGGAAGAAATTTCTGGGAATGTATGTTTGGAGCACAGCATTATATGGTAGTGAAACGTGCACTGTGGAAGAACTGGAACATAAAGAATCGAAGCATTTGAGATGTGATCTTACAGACGTATGCTAAAAAGTAGGTGGACTGAAAAGGTGAGGAATGAGAAGGTTCTATGCAGTATCGGAGAGGGAAGGAGTATGTGGAAAATACTGACAAACAGAAGGGACAGGTTGATAGGACCTGTTAAAACTTGAGGGAATGACTTCCATGACACAGAGGGAACTCTACTGGACAATAACTGCAGAGGAAGAAAGAAACAGATACAACAAGTAACTGAGGAAGTAGGTTGCAAGCGCTACTCTGAGATGGAGGAATTGTTGGCGGGCTGCAAAACGAAACAAAATATCCCATGATGGCCGAAGAAAGGAAGGCATAAATAGAAGACCAACACAGGCAAAAAGGCCAATAGAGGTTTCCTATTATCAAATATTGGCCTTAATCTTAGGAAGAAATTACTCAGAATGGAGAGATGGAGAAGATTATGGTAAAAAATGAATCATTGATAGCGGAAAAACCGGAACAGAAGAGAATCGAAGCATTTGGGATGTAGTAAAACGGAAAGTCGTTGAAAATCAGGTGGGCTTATGAGGAATGAGGATATACTCCTCTGACTCTATGAAGGAAGAAACGTATTGAAAAGACTGACAAGGAAAAGGGACAGAATGATAAGAAATGTGTTAAGACTTTAGAATAGGTTTCACGGTATTAGAGAGAGCAGTATAGGTCAAAAGCTGTCGGGGAAGAGAGAGATTATAAGATATGCAACAAGTAATTGAGGACACGATGTGCTGGTGCTACTCTCACATGAAGAGCTTGGGGGGTGCCACAACACTCTCTCACATTGACAACATTCTCAGACATATTAATGTTCATATTGCAGGTCATGATCTCGGCGTTATCCAGTACTACACTTGGTATGTGTTTATGACTCTTTTACACGGGGAAATTATGGGCAGATATTTTTTATTTATTTACAGATCTAGTTCCGTAGGAGTAAAGTGAGGAGCAAATCTCCAAGGTCATGGAACGCGTCAGTACACGAAATTACAACATAAAATTAACAACCGACAAAAAAATAGAATGTTTATAAACCAAAAAATGTCAAGCCACAAGTTTAAGTAAACGAAATCAACAATGTAACATAAGAATCAGCTTTATTTGTCAAAGAACTCCTCAACAGAATATAAGGAGTGACCCATGAGGAAACTCTTCAGGTTAGATTTAGAAGAGCATGGATTACAGCTAAATGTTTTGTATTCTTTTGGTAGCTTACTGAAAATGGATGCAGCAGTATACTGCGCACCTTTCTGCACAAGAGTTAAGGAAGTGCGATCCAAATCCAGATTGGACCTCCGCCTAATATTGAGTAAAGGCTGCTTATTCTTGGGAATAAACTGATATTATTAATTAGAAACGACAGTAAAGAATATATATAAATATTGATAAGTCAATGTCAGAATACGGAGAATAGTGAACAGGGGTCGACAAGAGGTTCACGAACTTGCACCAACTCGTTTCTGAGCCTTAAATATCCTTTTAGAATGGGAAGAGTTACCCCTACATATAATACCATATGACATACACGAATGAAAATAATCAAAGTAGACATTTTCGAGTCGAACGATCACTTCCTTCAGATACTGTTCGAATAGTATAAATGGCAGCATTAAGTCTTTGAACAAGTTCCTGAACGTGGGCTTTCCACCATAGTTTACTATTTATCTGAACACCTAGAAATCTGAACTGTACAATTTCACTGATCATATGCCCATTCTGTGAAATGAAAATGTCGAGTTTTGTTGAACTGTGTGTTAGAAACTGTAAAACGAGATTCTTATTGTGATTTAGCATAGTTTATTTTCTAAAAGCCATGAACTTATGTCATGAACTGCACTATTTGAAACCGAGCCGGTGTTGCACACAACATTCTTTACTATCAAGCTAGTGACACCAGAAAGTAGAGGTCACATCATTCATATAAATCAGGAACAGGAGTGGCCCCAACACTGGTCCCTGGGTCACACCCCCCCCCCCCCCCCATTTTATCGTACCACACTCAGACCACAAATCACAGCCATTCTGCAAACTGTGAATAACGACCATTCGATGTCTGTTGTTAAAGTAAGAGGTGAACCAATTATGAGCTGCTACCCATATTCTGTAATGGTCCAACTTCTGGAGCAATATTTCATGATCAACACAATCAAATGTCTTAGTTAAACCAAAAAAATATACCTAGCGTTCTAAACCTTTTGTTTAATCCATCCAGTACCTAAAAGAGAAAAGAAAATTAGCATTTTGAATTGTTAAACGACTACTAAAGTCGAACTGTACATATGATAGCAAATTATGTGATGTAAAATGATCAATTATCCTTACATACACAGCCTTTTCAGTATCTTTAGCAAACACTTATGCCTTAGAAATAGGTCTAAAGTTGTCTACGTTTTCCCTTTCTCCCTTTTTATAATGCGGCTTTAGTATTGAGTGCCTTAATCCTTCAGGAAACTGACCATTCTTAAAGGAAAAATTACAATTATGGCTAACCACAGTGCTAGCATGTGCAGCACTGTACTTCAATATTCTGCTAGGCACTCCATCATATCCACGAAAGTCCTTAGTTTTCTGTGATTTAATTCAGTCTCCCCCTTGTCAGTATCACAGAGGAGTATTTCAGACAGCAATCTCGGAAAGACATTTGCCAAGAGGGTTATATGATTCCCTGCGAAACTATTTTTTTATTTAACTCACGAGCAATGCTCAAAAAATGATTATTAAATACTGCACATGTGTCTGACTCATTAGTAACAGAAATAATTTCACCACGAACTGACTTTATATCGTCGACCTTGTGCTGCTGACCAGACACTTTCTTCACGACTGACCATAAGCTTTTAATTTTATCCTGTGAATTAGATATTGAGTATGCCATCCTAATAACATTTTTAAGCACCTTACCATACTGTTTCTAATGGGCTACTGTAGCTTGATTGTGACTACTTCTAACATTTTGATATACGAGGGCTGTCCAGAAAGTAAGTTACGATTGATCGCGAAATGAAAATCACAGTGAAAATCAGAAATGTTTCATTTGTAACAGTTAGCTACACCTTTCAGCTACTTCTCTACGTAGTCGCCGTTCTGACTCAGACATTCGTCGTAGCGTTGTACCAACTTTCCAATACCCTCATCATAGAAGGCAGCCGCCAGTGCTTTCCACCAATTCTCTACGCTGGCCTAAAGCTCGTTGTCTGTGCCAAAATGTTGTCTTCATAGCCAGTCGTTCGTTTGAGCAGAGATGAAACTCAGGGGGAGACAATTACGGGCTGTATTGTGGGTAACCAAACATTTCCAATTGAAACGATGCAGGAACATCTTCATAGCCCCTGCAGAATGAGGCTGAGAATTGTCTTGAAGAAGAAACCGCACCACAGTTATGTAATGTTGGTTGCATAGCTTCAGGGGAAAATTCTCACCAAGCCCTCGTACTTGGCGGGAGACACTATTTTCTATAACATCTTTACGCGCTCACTAAGAGCTCAGGAATGAAAAGAGCGACATAATTCTACCTATAGTCATACTAGAGACACTGCCCAACACATCTTTGCAAAGCTTTATCGGATTTTCATAGTCGTTTCCATTTCGCGACCGATCGAAAGTTACTTTCAGGACAGCCCTCGTAATTTCCGCTTTGTTCTACATGATAACCTTATCCTATTAGTCAGCCACCCAGGCTTCCTTTCACTGCTAGTAACCCGCTTAGAACGTTCTAATGGAAAGCATCTCTCAAAGAGCATGAGCAGTGTATTAAGGAAAGGAATATGTTTGTCTTCTATGTTATCGGCACTATAAACATCCTGCCACCCTTGTTCCTTAACGGGGGAAAAAGCTCTCTATTGCCGTTGGACTAGCTTTCCTACATAGTTTGCAATTGTATGTGACATTTGTTTGAGTACAAAAGCCTTTTAATATTTAGATTATTTGTTCTTATAACTGCATGTGTAACCTGTAGAGAACTTTTGCCCAAGGGTCGTATTGGAGGTGATAGATAATAGGGAGAGAAATGAACTGGGGGGGGGGGGGGGGGCGGGTAAATGCTGAATGTAGCGACCTGACTGTGTGAGTGATTCTAGGAAGCTGTGGTCAATGGATGGCACTTACTGAGGGACTTCTGGCCAAAGCCCTTCTTCTTAGGGTTGGACAGAAGGGCGCCGCTTCGCAGAAAATATTCTGAGCCAGGTGGCAGTCCATCATGAAGGCAGAAAGATGACTCAAAGTAGGTGGTAGAAGCCAATAAGAGTCACTGCCGTAAACTGAGCTTATGTGCAAAAGGCGGGAAGGTCATAAAACTCTCTGAATTATCATGTTATAAGCTGAAACGGAACAGAGTGGCTGGTGTGTGTTTAGTAGATGTAAGACAGTACCTACCCCCACCCCCAACCCCACACTCCCTTTCTCGAAATCACCAGGTTCTTTTAGTGAAGGGAAAAACATATATTTCATAGGCACAACTATCTGCGAAGCTTAACAGCCTTCTTTCAGATGTTGGAAATGGTCAGCCTGGAAAGGTTAGATCTCTCCAAACATGAGATATTGTGGTCCCATATAGGTAACTGTTTTATGCTGAAACATGACCATGCTTACCCTGAGAACGACGCCCCCCTAGTCTAAAAATCTTCATTTTTTAGACAGGAGAGATTTAGAGTCGCTGATTAAATCCTCTCAGGACATGCAAAGTGAAGGCTTGCTCCTCCAGCATGGGAAACCCTGTGCTATGTGTGCATCGGCTACCAGCCAACACAATACTCAAGAGGGGAGATTCAATGAGTAGAGAATAGTTTTTGCAGGATGGTTATTGCACTGTTGGGGTGGTTTCATTTTTGGTAATTAGTCTTCCGTAGTGAAGCTTGTTGGAAAGTGGTGCTGATTCTTGGCCTTCTTCGTCTTGTTGTCCTCTCCTGGTGGAGAACTTCAGGTCTTTCCATGGTGAGTGAGACTTTTGACCTCATCTTGTGGTGGACTAAGAGCCAGTGGCAGTTTCCAACTGTACCGACACTGGTACTGCATATCATCTCGGACATATAGTGTGTCACTGGCGTGAATTCATTTGTCTTGAGTCGGCCGTCCGGCATTTGACAGTTCCAGAATGCTGAGCCTGTGACTCAAATTGGTCTGGCCATGCCAGCGAATGAGTGCACATCACACTAAAAGCTGGCCGAATTTCAGAGCTCTGATGGAGAAGTTTCCCATGTTCTGATGATCACAATCTCAGATCTTGTAGTTTGTCAATTCTTGTGCATACATCAAAACATTACAGCTACTGTACCGCATTGCTCCTAATCCTCAGCGTGCTGTTTTCCGCTGCTGCCTGAATCAGTGTGAAAGGATAAAATGTTGCTGCACCAGCATAGGGGTATTTAATGATATTCACAGCTTCCTGCTCTCCAGTGAACCAGAGTTTGTGGTATCCTTGGCCACAGTTGCTTCCGTTTAAATAGCTGGGCCTCGCTGTGGTTTCATGTAAATACAGCCAGATTAGGTTGTAAAAGGGATTATTCCAGAGTAGAATTTGTATAGTTCCCACCCCAATGTATATTTGCCATTCAAACACATTCATTTTCTGATTTGCGTTTGTCGTTTCTGTGTAAGATTTATCACCTAGTACTAGCTACAAAATGAATAATAAAACTTGTCACTGTTTGGTAAACTTAAGTATGCCACTGTTCTCACTGATATTCCCTCAACTATTCACTGTTTCATTTCCATTGTAGTGATACATGAATATAAAAGAAATTAATAAATGAATTTGACTTCTGAAAGTGCATAGGCAAAAAATGTGCATTAAGTAAATTCACTAATCCACACACAAAAATTAAGGATGTAACAGACGATTTGAAGGTTATTGACAAAGTAATATTTTCCTTTATATAAAAATAATAACATTTACCATCACTCAGAAATATATTTGTGATTAGAGTAAGCGATAGTTTGCAAGCTTAGCACAGGAGAATAATTCGTTTCAGGCCATATGAAAGCTGTTTGTAGACTCATGACTCAAAAAATAGCAGGTGCCAAAAGTCTCTCCTTTGAACATTGTTAAGTACCGATTCACTAAGGCACTCTAATTGAATGCTACGAATCTGTGTGTCTCTAAACATGTAGCATAGCACTACTTATGCCAATTGCAATAACAGTGGCCAATTATACGTTTGAGAGAATTGAACATTTGAAGTACCTGGGCTCGACAGTTACGCATCTAAATGATACCTCCTACGAAATTAAGCAGAGATTAATACTAGACAATAGAGCCTATTTTGCTCTAACAAGACTTCTATCCTCAAGGCTCCTGACTCGTACCACGAAATTAACTATGTATTAATCACTATATAACCAATGCTTACATATACCCTTGAAGCCTGGACATTAACAACGAAAGATATTAAACACTGAATGCATTTGAAAGAAAGCTACTTAGACGAATGACGGCCCAATCTGTGAAAGAGATATATGAAGGAGGAGATACAACCATGAGTTGTATATCATATACAAAGACCAACCCATTACAAGGATACTCAAATCATCCAGGCTGAGGTGGGCGGAACATGTGATTCGCATGAATGATACAAAAGTACCAAAAAGAATATTACAAGAAAAGCCACGAGGGCAGAGAGGACGTAGTCGACCAAGAGCCAGATGGGAAGATGGAGTAATCGAAGATATTAGGAAGATGCGCTATAGAAACTGGAGAGTATTGGCAAAGGACCGAAAGAAATGGAAGGAAACTGTAGAAGAGGCCAAGGCTCATCATGAGCTGAAGAGCCAAGAAAGAAGAAGAAGATGACAGTACAACTTAATTTTTAACATTATTGTTGTGCATTGTTTCCTTTGGATTTTAAAATTGACGTTGATAAGTGAGATGTTTTGTCAGAGTAAGGGCTATAGTTTAGTGTGACTGAAAGTGTGCTACCTGGCGTGCTAGCAGCACTTCAGAACTTACGAGATAATCCTTCTGATGATTACTTACGTTGTCTTACAGTCACACTCCGGAATGTTCGACGGTCGCTGTCCGCCATTAAATGAGGTCTGCCTAGCCTTGATTAACTGTGGTGGTTCTTCCGCGCTTCCACTTCACAGTCACGAAGGACAGTCGACTTTATAGGCGTTGAAATGTCTTTCATGGATTTATTACTCCAACGACTAGTCGACAATCAAAGTCACTCAAGTCTCCAGAGCAACTCATTGTGCGGTTACTGATTCTCCACTTTATATTTGCGGGTCCGCCAGCTGTTGGTCAATTCCGCATAACATTGGGGTACCGAATACATGACCAGATACCGTACACCATTTCTGATTTTTATTTTATTCTTTATCCTTATTTATTTTCTTGCATCATCAGTCTTCTGAGTGGTTAGATTCGACCCATCATGAATTCCTTTCGTGCGCCAACCTTTTCATCACAGAGTATCAGTTGAAACCTATGTTCTCAATTATTTGCTGGATGCATTCCAGTTTCTGTCTTACTCTAGAGTTTTTACCTTCTACAGCTCCATCTAGTACCATAGAAGGTATTTCCTGATATGTTAAAAGATATCTTGCCACCCTGCCCCTTCTTCTTGTCAGTGTTTTCTATAAATTCCTGTCGTCTCCGACAGCGTAGAAATTCTTCATTCCTTACCTAATCAGTGCACCTAATTTTCAACATTCGTCTGTAGCACCACATCTCAAATGCTTCGATTCTCCTCTGTTTCGGTTTCCCCAGAGCCCGTATTTCACTATCATACAATGATGTGCTCCAAACGTACTGTCTCAGAAATTTCTTCCTCAGCTCAGGCCTATTTCTCATACAAGTGGGCTCTTGGCCAGGAATGCCCTTTTTTCCACTGTTGCTCTGCTTTTGATGTCCTCCTTGCTCCGTCCATCATCACTTATTTTTCTGCGTAGGTAGTAGAATTCCTTAACGTCATCTACTTTATAATTATCAATCCTAATGTTAAATTTTCGCTGTTTTCATTTCTGCTACATGTCATTACTTGCGTCTTTCTTCATATACTCTCAATTCACATTCTGAACACATTAGGCGGATCACTCCATTTAGCAGATCCTGTGATTATTCTCCTCTCTCTCTCTCTGAGGATAGCAACATCACCAGTGAATCTGATATCATCTCACCAATAATTTTAGTTCCACACTTCAACCTTTCTTCTATTTCTGCAATTGCCTTTCCGATGGATAGGGTGAACAGCAGGGGCGAAGGTCAGCATCCCTGCCATACACTCTCCTCAACACGAGCACTTCTTTTCCGGTATCCACTCTTATTATTCCCTCTTGGCTCTTCTGCATGCTGTACATTACTCGTCCCTCCCTGTAGCTTACTCCTATTTCCCTCAGAATTTCGAATATCTCGTATCATTTGACTTTGATAGACGCTTTTTTCTGGTCAATAAATCCTATAAGCGTGCCTCATTTTTCTATAGTCTTGCTTTCGTTATCAACCACGACGTCAGAATTGCTTCTCTGGTGCCTTTGCCTTTCCTAATGCCGAACTAGTCGTCACCTGACACATCCTCAATTTGATTTTCCATTCTTCTGTATATTATTCTTGTCAGCAACTTGGATGCATGAGCTTTTAAACTGACTGTGTGGTAATCCTTGTACTTTTCAGCTCTTGCATTTGTAGAGTATGTGGATAATATTATTTTGAAAGCCAGACGATACGTCGCCAGACTCATAAATTCTACACACCAACGTGAATAGTTGTTTCTTGCCACATCTTCCACTTAATTTGTAAATTCAGGTGAACTTTCATCTATGCCCCACGCCTTAGCTAAACATAAGTCTTGAAAAGCTTTTTTAAACTCTGATTGTAATACTGGATTTCCTATCTCCTCTTTCGATTCCTGTTTCTTCTTCTATCACATCATGCAAGTTTTTCTCCTTATAGATGCCTTCAGTGTAATCTTTCCACCCATTAGCTCTCTCCTGTGCATTTAACAGTGGACTTACCATTGCACCCTTAATGCTACCACCCTTTCTTTTCATTACAGTGATGGTTGTTATGACTTGCCTTTATGCTGAGTCAGTGCTTCCGACAATCATTTCTTTTTCGATTTCTTCCGATTTTTCATGCAGCACTTTCTCCTTAGCTTGCCTGCACTTTCTGTTTACTTCAATCCTGAGCGACTGGTATACTTGCATTCCTGAATTTCCCCGAAAATTTTTGTATATCTTCCTTTTGTCAATTAAGTGTTTTTTCTCTTACTTATGGTTACTTCGCTGTTACCTTCTTTGTAATATATATTTTTGAACTTCGTTGATTGCCCTATTTAGAGATGTCCATCCCTCTTCAACTGAACTGCCTACTCAGCAATTCCTTATCTCAGCATCTATAGCCTTCGAGAACTGCAAGCGTATTTCTTCATTTCATGGGACTTCCGTATTCCACTTCTTTGCATATTGATTCTTCTTTGCTAGTCACTTAAACTCCAGCCTACTCTTCAGTTGCAAATCTCTGCCTGACCGTCATATAATCTAACTGAAATCTTTTCGTATCTCCTAGCCTTTTTCAAGTGTACTTCCTCTTCATGTGAGTCTTGTACAGCGTATTCGCTACTACTAGTTGAGTTTTATTGCAGACCTCAGTTAGCCTTTGTCCTCTCTCATTCCTAGTTCCAAATGCATTTCCTCCTGTAACCATTTCTCCCGCTCCTTGCTCTACAACCGTAATTCAGTCCCGTATAACTCTTAGACTTCCATTGGCCTTTACGTACCGAAATACCCGTTAAGTATCACCATGTACTTTTTCTGTTCCTTCGTCTTCAGCTTGTCACGTTGAACAAGCGTTGTCATTGTTGGTTTGGAGTCGATTCCGGTAAGAAGTGTTCACAATAACTCTCTCTCTCTCTCCCTCTCTCTGTCCTGCCTTCCTCTTCATAACGAATCCTACTCCCATTATACCATTTTTCTGCCACTGTTGATATTACCCTGTACTCAACTGACCTGAAATCCTTTTTTCCTTTTGTTTCAATTTCACTTCACTGACCTGCATTATATCTTGATTGAGGTTCTGCATTTCTCTTTTCAGATCTTCTAAATTCCCTTCCACGTTCAAACTTATTTCCGTAAAACGCTATCCTATCGCTGATTATTCGATCTTTTTTCCAAGGTCATCTCACATTCGGCAGTCGCCTCCCAGCGATATGATTGGGGGGAGGGGGGCTATTCCGGAATCAATGCAGAGATAACCGTGACATTTTTTCAAGTACACGCCACATTTGCTGTGCATTTACGTGATGTGTATTTAATGCAGCGGTTTCAGTTACCTTCTGCATCTCATACCGTCGGTCATTGTTGATTTCTCCGACTTTAGGGGTAGCTTCCCACCCCAAGCGGAAGAGAGTGCCGCTCTTCAACTCTTTCGTACAAGAATGAGGGTAACGTCTAACGCTGCAGCAATTCTTCGGTCGCCAGTGCAGAAAATTTTATTCAGAATTCGAGTTTTTGGGTCTCGAAGCCAGGAGTGCGGACGTTTTGTTTACTAATCAAAGTCACCACACCTATCCTGATGAATGAAATTATAGTCGACAAAAATGAGTAAACTTGTAGTGTAACTAGCAGCACAATGTTGTGAGTTCTTCTCTCGAGTGAAATTTACATTCAGTGGAAGTACTTTTTTACACCACCTGCAACAATGTCTGTGCCCCTTCTCAACGATCATTTCGCAACATTAAGAAATATGTCGCACAGGTAATACCACGGTCGTGTAATACTTTTGGTGATCGACGCCACTTAGCACCAGATGAAATTCGCCCATCGCTCAGGTTCGAGAGGCACTCTCCAGGTTAGCGTCCTTGAATATTCCTGCCGCTTTGTAGGCAAATGGCGCATTACCATGAAGACACGGATCTGTTTTCTCTACAGCGCCTAAACGTGTAGTGTAACTAGCAGCACAATGTTGTGAGTTCTTCTCTCGAGTGAAATTTACATTCAGCGGAAGTACTTTTTTACACCACCTGCAACAATGTCTGTGCCCCTTCTAAACGATCATTTCGCAACATTAAGAAATATGTCGCACAGGTAATACCACGGCCGTGTAATACTTCTGGTGATCGACGCCACTCAGCACCAAACGAAATTCGCCCATCGCTCAGGTTCGAGAGGCACACTCCAGGTTAGCGTCCTTGAATATTCCTGCCGCTTTGTAGGCAAATGGCGCATTACCATGAAGACACGGTTCTGTTTTCTCTACAGCGCCATTAGTTTTCGGAGAATCGAGCCAATCGGAAGCACGGAAGGGAGGCGGTAATTGCGTTCCCCCTCCCCCCCCCCTGCTTCCCCAACGCCGCCCGCAACCCTTTTCTCTCGATGCCGCCACTGCCCTGTCCGCATCCTTCCCTCGCCGTGCTGCGGGTGCGCTGGAGAGGGTCCAGAAATTAATTACTTGGAAGCGGATGGTATTGAGCGCAATCAGCAATCAGCGCGCGCCACTTAGTGGGGCCTCGTAGCGACCGGCGGCGGCGGCGCGGCCATTTCTCAGCTGTGAAAAACTGCCACCGGCCGCGGTCAACAATTCACTGGCCGGCGGCCGCTGTCCAGAAGCCTGCCTGCGGCGACCGACTTGCTGCCACCGGCGATTGTGCCCCTCGCTGCTGCAATGTCCGCGATAGGGACCAGGAAAGACTCGCTCATGTCTGACCCATGGTTCCAGAATAGTGGCCACTGGCCTCAAGTTCTGCAGACTCATGGCTGTATCGCTTTGGATACACGTAGGCTTGAAGGTGAAACCTTGTAAACCTGAGCCTTTTTTGCAATGTATGAAACACACATGTAAGGCCAGTTCATTACAGAGCGGTTCTAGGCGCTGCAGTCTGGAACCGCGCGACCGCTACGGTCGCAGGTTCGAATCCTGCCTCGGGCATGGATGTGTGTGATGTCCTTAGGTTAGTTAGGTTTAACTAGTTCTAAGTTCTAGGGGACTGATGACCTCAAATGTTAAGTCCCATAGTCCTCAGAGCCAGTTCATTACAAACGAATACGTAATTACTACAAAATGGATGTCTGTAAATAGGCATTCATATGGAAGACTAACAAAAACAATTATGTTAACCATGCACCGTTTTCTATACATACTTAACTAGTAGGAAAACTTAATAGACAAATTTATACTAAACTACTGGCCATTAAAATTGCTACACCACGAAGTTGACGTGCTACAGACGCCAAATTTAACCTGCAGGAAGAAGATGCTGTGATATGCAAATGAATAGCTTTTCACAGCATTCACACAAGGTTGGCGCCGATGGCGACACCTACAACGTGCCGACATGGGGAAAGTTTCCAACCGAATTCTCATACAAAAACGTCAGTTGACCGGCGTTACCTGGTGAAACGTTGTTGTGATGCCTCGTGTAAGGAGGAGAAATGCGTACCATCAAGTTTCCGACTTTGATAGAGGTCGGATTATAGCCTATCGCGATTGCGGTTTACCGTATCGCGACATTGCTGCTCGCATTGGTCGAGATCCAATGACTGTTAGCAGAATAAGAAATCGGTGGGTTCAGCAGGGTAATACGGAACGCCGTACTGGATCCCAACGGCCTCGTATCACTAGCAGTCGAGATGACAGGCATCTCATCCGCATGGCTGTAACGGATCGTGCAGCCACGTCTCGACCCCTGAGTCAACAGATGTGGGCGTTTGCAAGACAACAATCATCGGCACAAACAGTAAGACGACGTTTGCAGCAGCATGCACTATCAGCTCGGAGACCATGACTGCGGTTACCCATGACGCTGCATCATAGACAGGAACGACTGCGATGGTGTACTTAAGGACGAACCTGGGTGCACGAATGCCAAAACGTCATTTTTTCGGATGAATCCAGGTTCTGTTTACAGTATCATGATGGCCGCATCAGTGTTTGGCGACATCGCTACGAACGCACATTGGAAGCGTGTATTCGTCATCGCCATACTGGCGTATCACCCGGCGTGATGGTATGGGGTGCCATTGGTTACACGTCTCGGTCACCTCTTGTTAGCATTAACGGCGCTTTGAACAGTGGACGTTACATTTCAGATGTGTTACGACCGTGGCTCTACCCTTCATTCGATCCCAGTGAAACCCAACATTTTAGCCGGATAATGCGTGACCGCATGTTGCAGGTCCTGTACGGGCGGTTCTCGATACAGAAAATGTTCCACTGCTGCCCTGGCCAGCACAATCTCCAGATCTCTCACCAATTGAAAACGTCTGGTCAGTGGTGGCCGAGCAACTGGCTCGTCACAATACGCTAGTCACTACTTTTGATGAACTGTGGTATCGTGTTGAAGCAGCATGGGCAGCTGTACCTGTGCACGCCACCCAAGCTCTGTTTGACGCAATGCCCAGGCGTATCAATGGCGTTGTTACGGCTAGAGGTGGTTGTTCTGGGTACTGATTTCTCAGGATCTATGCACCCAAATTGCGTAAAAATGTAATCACATGTCAGTTCTAGTATAATATATTTGTCCAATGAAGTCTCGTTTATCATCTGCATTTCTTCTTGGTGTAGCAATTTTAATGGCCATCTTCCACCACAGTGCCCATCAATCTGTTGTCTGTGGGGCGGATCGATTTTCGTATCATCTGATCAATCAAGACAGCTGTTACGCGATAATATTACTAAGGCAACGTGGAGTTAAAAATTTTCATAACATCAAAACCGTCGGGGTTACTTAACAATGTGGAAGCGTCGCCAGCCGCCAGCCGAGAAACGTAAACATTCCAACGCCTTCGCTGGGTCAGCCAGAACACCCATCTCGCCAGTCTTAAGAAAGGCTGCTGGGTGGGGCGGCTGGTAAATAAGCTTCGCCGCCTACGGAGCTTGAAGATTATATTTTTGCGATCAGGCATAAAACGATGGAAAACATACTGACCGTAATGTCTAGTCGGCAAGTCCACATTATTCTACGTACTCTTTGAAATGCAATGTTCCTACTAGCTATTTATTCAGCTGCATCAGGAACTATGAGAATAAATGAAAGTTTTGAGTTGCAACTGATTGTATACTCAGTAAAATTTCACACACATAAAATACAATATTATTTCTGATAATAATAATAATTTCCCTATCGGAAACAGCACTACTATCAGTTCAGAGGTGACCTCTATGGGAAGCTCCAAGTAAAATGGTACTTCGCTCTGATTTCTAATCACCAATAGTTCATTGCACGCCTCAAAAGTGTAAAATAATCTCAAGACTTCCCACGCGGTTTTTTCAACGTCACAGGCGGCACACAAACAGTTACTTTCGTGAAATCTAAGCGATCCATGACGGTGTCAAGTCCTCGCGAGTTCATTTCTACTTTTACCGAAAACGCGTTTGGTAGCTGCCTGGCTGTGACGTCATCCGAGTCACAACTTACGCAGGCGTTTGACTGTCGCGGACAGATTGATATCTCGGTGCCAAGTGTCTCTCCTTACGGCCTCGCTAGTTGTATTTACGTATGGGCGTAGTGGACCGCCGAACGGAACATCTGCTATCAACAGCTCAGGGCTGAGGCAGTAGCTTCTAAATAACCCCTTTCTTGGACACGTTTTAATTAAAAACTCTGACGTTTAACAAGTTACAATATTATTAATTTTCGTACGAGTAGAGTTACATTTGCTTTAGTTACTGAAAAAGTGTTAGCTCGACTGCATTTAAACTTTGCCGGCTAGAATTTTTAGAACGAGACCAAAGTAGGAAACGACCTCTGAATTAACTCTTCCAGAATCCTTGTAATGATTGTTATTTATAATAAAGTCTTGAAACTTGGTACAACTGTCCTACTTCGCCAATGAATCGAGTGTTGTAATTATAACTTTCTATAATAAATACAAATGATGCTTAATCTATTATGAATAAGGATGTTTCATTCCAAATTTGGTTCTTAGTAAATAACTTGAAAACTAATAAAGGTTACTTATTGGTCTCACATATACAGGATTCCCTTTTATCTTGAACACCCTTAATAACTGTTTGTCCAGATGCAAAATAGAAAATATTTCAAGCAAATGTTCTTTAGCCGTCAGGGGGACATTAATCAGTATGATTATCTTCGTTGAAGCTTTGTTTTTTACGAAGATATGATCAGCGGTATGACGTTTTTAATTGCACCCTGTATTTTTTATTCGGTACTTCATTTCCTCTCCGAAACACCTATTCAAAAATGTATCTCAGCGTACCATTCACTGAAACACAACCTTATTAATTAACCAGAAGTGTACTCGATATTACACATTTTTGCCACTTCCTTTTTGCATTTCGTGGCAATGTAGGTGAATATAGAAATATCTATATGCAAGTATGTATTCTAGTGTGCTGTAAGTTTTCCATTCATAACAAAGTATAGCGGATGTGAACAAGTCACTTTCTGTTCTTGATTCTAAAACTGCCAGGAATTTACAATTTAAGTTCTGTGTTGTGTTGTTAGTGTTCATAGCAACTGTGTAAACCAAAATTAATGCTCATCAGATAACTTTGTTTAAGAAAGCAACTGGCTGAATTCTGCACACTGCAATTTATGTATATCATCTTGCATTTGTGTAGCATCTGTTACGTTCTTGGCTGTCATACTGATATATTATTCGGTTTGAGACTTATGGTGAGACTACAAAAATTGTTTAGCGCCTGTGGATGCCTTTTACATGACATATTGGGAAAAGGTATTGGCATATGTAAATGAGCGCTCTAAATGCCTGCAATAATCGGTTCCAGCGTTTATTTTACGGAATTGTCAGGAAACATGCGAAAAATATATAGTTTGACGAAACGTAGGTGCTGTTCACTACTTAAGTTTAGTTGTTGGATACTATGACGAAAGTTTGCCTTAGAGTTGGATAGTCCGTACATGCATCCTGATTTTCTCATGTAATTCGAGGCAACTGTTTCAAATACATTGTTTACATTAGCGGACTGAGGCGAGAAATGGAAATCTGTACCAGGGTTTCACTCGTTGGTACAAATTTTCATTCGTTGTTTCGGTCTGCTTATATACATGTCTAGATCTTTCAAAGGTCTCTGAAACTGTTTCATCAAATATATTGCATTTTATGGATGCGATGTGAACTAATGCGACCTGTGTTAGCAGACTGATAATACACACGTATGCAGCATTGGCTAATCAGAACACATATGAACTGGAAACCAGCATATCTGATCGTAAGCTGACAGAAACTACAGCAGTGTGTACTTAAAGGTTGTGACAAGTCACAAGTTATCAGCACCAGGGACAATGTGGGAGTTCAATCAGTGTGTGCATTCGCGTTTGCGCATATGTGTGTGTGTGTGTGTGTGTGTGTGTGTGTGTGTGTGTGTGTGTGTGTGTGTGTGATGAGTGCTGTTGTCTTCAAAAACATGAATTTTTCTGATGTAAAGAGGAATATGTACGAGGTACCCATGCTAACAAACTGGAAAAGCATTATCAGACTACGTATGCGACTTCTGCGCAACTGACAATCGAATATTGCCAACCTGTATTGCTGTTGTTCATGTGGGTAAAACGAATGGTACAGCTGTGAGAATACGAGAGTTCAAATGAAAGGGCCCGTCAAACTGTAAAGAAACTTTATGAATGTGGCTGTACGCTGTTATGAACAGAGTATGGAAGTACTACTGATGAGTGATGTCATGTCTGTTGGTAAACGTGGCGAAAATTTAAAAATATTAGAGCCACTGGCAAATACAATATATAGCTGAATGCTTCCTCCAGAATCCAAAGATTTCTAGTTGTATGTTCATATTAATTGTTTTTTGAATCTGTCTCAATAGTGAGTGCACAATGAAAATTTTTATTGTGCGACATGCATTAGAGGAAGACAGTTATGTGAATCATGTTTTTGATATTTGTTGTACAATCGTTACACGTGTTTCTGTCTTGTGACGACATGAATGGCGTTTCCGTGATACTGGAAGTGATTCAACCAATTAGGGTCTTTTTCTAAGCCAGATATCCAAGCTAAGAAGACTATACCTCTGATTGCCTTGACTCCAGGTAAAGCTCCACACGATAAAAAAAGAAGTTTTAAGGCTCCTGACTCGCGAAGACTGAAATATTTAAATTTATCTTTTTAACTTTCTCCACCTGTATCCTATTTCCGTCACCCCTGGCCTAGAACCTCACTAAAGTTGTTTTACTATATACAGATTATTCTTCTAATTCTGTAAGGTCGGATCCTCGTACGTGAAAATCCTATCCAGTATACTGTGTCTGATCCTGTTCTTTGGAATATATGAGCCGATAGTCGCATCTTTGTACCAACATTCCATGTGTAAACCTTTCCAAACGCTGACTACTGATCTTTGAGATTGAAGGTTGTCCTTAAGACGTTCCCCTGGTTTTCCTTTGGCCACGAGCCATTTATGAAGCAAAACTATAACCCTGCGCAGCTCAGTGAATAATATAAAAAATTCTTTAGCCATCAAATTAAAAACATAGAATGTAGTCCGTATTACTGAATTATATCGTATAGAGTCATTTCTCTCCACATGTATGAAATGTATTAGTTCATAAAATCCTAGTAAAATATTTTCCTTACTATGTACAGTTTCGCGTGAAAAAGTCACTTCTTTTTCATTGGAGTAGCTTTATTGAGTTTAATTGTAGATAATGAACTGTTTTGTCAATCTACTTGTCTTTTACGTGTCAGTAATAGCTGACGGCCGAAGGCTTGCAGCATAAGAATCACTCCTATTCTGCCAACAGCCTTGTCAATGAGGGCGCGGAGAAGCCGGCTAAGCTTCCAGCCACTCTGCCTCTCAAAGGAAGAATAAACAGCAATTATCAACAAAATAAGGATGCAGAAGGCAAGGAAACCATTTCGGTACAGATAAATAACGTGTACCCACTGAACGTATTGCCTATAATTGAAAAGATTCATGATGATCTCTCAAGTGACAAAAGATTCTGCACTAGTCCCCATTGGGACTGCCGGCAGAGGGCTACAAAGGGGGAGATGACCACGAGAATAAGTCAGAATTATCTTCGAAAAGGCAAAGTTATCCGAGTCGGGACGTGGAATCTCGTAAGTCTCACCGTGACAAGGAAACTAGAAAACCTGAAAACGGAAATGCTACGGCTCAGTTAAGATAAAGAGGATTCAGAGAAGTGAAACAGAAAGATGACAAGAATTTCTGGTCAGGTGAGTGTAGTGAAATATCAACAGCAGCAGAAACTGGTGTAACGGGAGTAGGATTCGTTATGAATAGGAAGGCAGGGTAGAGAATGAGTTGCTATGGACAGTACCGTATTAGAGTCGTTCTCACAGGAATCGCAAGCAAACCAACACCGTCAAGAATATTACAAATATACTTGCCGACACCAAAAGCAGAAGATGAAGAGATAGAGAAAGCATATTAGGACATTGGACGAGTGATTCAATACGTAAAGGCCGATAAAAATCTAATAACGACGTGGAATTGGAAAGCGGTTGTAGGGGAAGGAGTAAAAGAAAGTGTTAGAGAAAAGTACGGGCTATATAGTAGGAATGAGAGAGTACAAACACTGACTGAGTTCTGCAATGTATTTCCGCTAATTATAGCAAATATTCTGCACAGGGATCACAAAAGGAGGAGGTAGACATGGAAAAGCTGGGAGATACTGAGACATTTCAGGTGGCATACGTCATGGTCAGGCAGAGTTTCCGAAAACAAGTACAAGATTTTAATGCGTACCCAGGATTAGATATGGACTCAGATCATAATTCTTGTGAAGTAGATTAGGCTGAAACTTAAGAGAATAGTTAGAAACAATGTGGGAAGAAGTGGGATATGGAAATACTACGCAATGAAGAAGTAATCTAGATACATAGACATTAAATGAGTCAGCAGGCTATTCAGGTGAAGAGGAGTGGACTTCTCTAAAAAGTGAATCACGGAAGTTGGAAGGGAAAACGTAGGTACAGCAGGGACAACTGCGAAGAAAATATGGGTAACGGAAGAAATACTTCGGTTGACTGACGAAAGAAGGAAGTTTAAAAATGTGCAGGAGAATTCGGGAATATAGAAATGCAAGTGACGTAAGAACGAAATAAATAGGAAGCGCAAAGAAGGTAAGACGAAATGGCTACATGACGTGTGACGAAATCGGAAATGAAATAATTGTCAGAAGGATTGACTCGGCACGTAGAAAAATCTGAACAACCTTCACTAAAATTAAAAGTGAAAGTGGTAACATAAAGAATCCAATGACTATTACAATGAAAATGCAGAACTGAGAGTAGGTAAGTCGAAAGAGTACACTGAAGGCTTCTATGAGGGAGAGGACCTGTCCGATGTAATGACAGAAGACCAAACAGTTGACAGGGGATTCTGTATTAGAATTTAAAACTGCTTTTGAAGTTGCAAGATCAAATTACCTTAGAATTTCTAAAACTTTCGGGGAAGGAGGAACAAATTGACACATTGGAGTGTAGAATGTCTGATACTGGTGCTATAGCATCAGAATTTCGGGAAATCACCGTCCACAAAACTCCGAAGATTGCAAGAGCCGACAACTGCGAGAATTACTGCACCGTCAGGTTAACAATTCACTCATTCAGGTTGATCACAACAATAATATTCAGAAGAATTTAAAGAAAAAGGATGTGTCAGATGCCGATAAGTTTTTCTTTAGGAAGCGTGAAGGTACCACAGAAGCAGTTCAGACATAGCAGCTGATAATGGAAGCAAGACTGGAGAAAAATCAAGACATGTTCATAGGATTTGTCGACAATGACAAAAGGATTCGCCATTGTCAAATGGTGCAAGCTGTTCGAAATACTGGCAAAAGTTGGTGTAAGCAACAGGTGAAGACGGGTAATGAACAGCATGTTCAAGAACCAAGAGGGAATGATAAGACTGAAAGACCAAGAACGATGTTATCGGATTAAAAAGAGTGTAAAAGAGGGATGTAGTCATTCACTCCCGTTGTTCAATCTATACATCGAAGAAACAATGTAAATATAAGAAAGGAACAGAGTGGAGTTAAAATTTAAGGTGAAAGGAGATCAATGGTAAGATTCGGTGATGAAATTGTTATCACCAGTGAAAATGAAGATTTACAGGATATTTGCAAAACATTCTCGGTTTTCTTGCCACGTCAATTCGGGATAAAATCTCAAGCTTTCGACAGAATTTTTGTCTCCCCGAACTATATTTTATGTTTGTTCGTGAGGTTGTGCTCTCCCATTCTCTATTTTTAATATGGCATTGGTGTTCTGCACAGCAATCAGAAACCTTACAAATTGTCTGACCTACATAATTGCTTCCACATTCACAGGGGATGTTATAAATTCCAGGGACATAGAGGTCGAGACTGTCTTTAATGGTTCAAATGGCCCCGAGCATTATGGGACTCAACATCTTAGGTCATAAGTCCCCTAGAACTTAGAACTACTTAAATATAACTAACCTAAGGACAGCACACACACCCATGCCCGAGGCAGGATTCGAACCTGCGACCGTAGCAGTCCCGCGGTTCCGGACTGCAGCGCCAGAACCGCTAGACCACCGCGGCCGGCGACTGTCTTTAACAGGACGCTTCAACTCCTTAATTTTCTTAGGAGAACAAAAAATCGGTCTATGGTGCAAGAGATATAAATACAGTCTCAACAAAAAGAACAAAAAAAAAAAAGGATACGTGGAAATGTTGCACACTCACAGGATGAAACACTGATTGTGGTTCTTCCTTTTTGTGGCGCTATATCCAACAAAATAGGAAGAGTCCTGGGTAGAAGGGGTATAAGACCGATTTCTCGTCATCCTAAGAAAATTAAGGAGATGACGTTATGGACAGTCTCGGTCTCAGGGTCCCTGGAATTTATAATATCCCCTGTGAATGTGGAAGTAATTATGTAGGTCAGACCATTCGTATTTTTTTTCTTTATTGTGATTTCATTCCCCTGCCCCATATGGGCAGGGGAGGGCTGTCAGCAGCACAATCCGCCGCTCTTCAGCCGAGTGACACGACAACGAAAACAAGAATAAAATAATACATACATAAGGAGATAAAAAAGGGGAACATAAAACAGAGTAAGGGGAGAAAGTGGAGGTAAAAATACACTGACATGTAGACGTTCATTGGGGACAGTTAAAATAGTTACCAGAAAGTTAAAAAACACAGTTGGCGATTCTTAAAACACAGAGAAGATACTGGATGCGCATGCACAGATTAAAAGTTGGCCACAGTATTAAAAACACTCCGAAACAACACACTTAAAACCCACTTGGAGCACACATGACTAAGAATAAAACTACCAGGTGGGACCTGCCGAGGGAAAGGTCAGAGAGAATGGAAAAGGAGGGGAGAGTATGGGGCAGCTGGGGAAGCGGCGGGATGAAGAGAGGAGGGGGCAACCGTGGGTTCACAAAGAGGCAGGAGACACATGGGGCGGAAGAGGAAAAGGGAAGACAGGGCAGGAGGGAGCGCAGAGACACTGAAAGAAGGCACAAGAGATGGAGGGGGAGTAGGAGGGGAAATCCGCTCAGAAGGAGGGAGGGGAAGGAGAGGGAGCCCTGAGGAGGAGGCAGGAAGAGGGGGTTAGAGTTGGTAGGAAGGGTAGATGTCAGGGCGAAGCTCATCATCCGAGAGGGGTAGACGGTGGAAGTTGTGTTGGGAAAGGAGGTGGAGGGTGTGGAGATGGAGAGAGAGAGAGAGAGAGAGAGAGAGAGAGAGAGAGAGAGGGGGGGGGGGACACAACGGTAAAGGCGCGGCAACTGGTTGGGAGTGGAGAGGAAGGGAACCATTCGTACCGTTTCCGACCACTATGTAGAACACCAACGCCATATTAAAAATAGAGAACTGGAGAAATCGGCAATTGCGGAGCACAGTCTCACGAAAAAACATAAAATATTTGTTCGATAAAAGAAAAGTTCTGTCCCATGCCTCCACATATTGCGATTCTGTTATTAAGGAGGCTATTGAAATAAAAATGGGCGAGAAGAACTTTAACCATGAAAGCAGTTACAATCTGAGCGGTGCATAGAAACGAGCGCTCTATGCAGAGAAGCAGCAGAGGTATTCCGTCCAAGGTTTACGTTCCAACGGAAGCGGTGGCGCCACTGGCGCACACATTGACACCGTCTTCGACAGCAGTACGTAATTGCCGAGCAACCATTAGCCGACCAATCAGAAGCCGTCCACGGGCTATAAAAAGCTGCCACATAAGCAGTGTAGACAGTCAGTTGCTCCTGACGATGACGTCGAAAGCTTGAGATTTTATCTCGAATTGACGCGGCAAAAACTTTTGCATATAAGTGCCGTTGCGAAAGACTTCATTCATCCATCAGAGGGTTGGATCTCCTCATTCGAAGGCGTCCGATTCCACGGCCTGGGCTACTCCCTGGTTGGAATCTCCGTTTTCGAAGTTTGTGTTCGTTTGTCTGTCTGTCTGTCTGTCTGCCTGCCTGCCTGCCTGCCTGCCTGCCTGCCGCTTCCTGCTGTCGCTGTTCGTCCGTCCGTCCACCTGCCTGCTCGCTGTCCACCGCCGCCGCCGCCGCCGCCGCTGCTGTCTGCTGTCTGTCCGTCCGTCCGTCTGCCTGTTCGCCGCCATCTGCTGTTCGTCCGTCCGTCTGTTCGTCGCCGCCGCCGGTGCCCCCCGCCGCCGCCGCCATCCGGTGCCGCCTGGTCGCCGCCGCAGCCGTCCTGACCTGGGTCTACGGCCGTCTTCATTCGTCTTCGTCTTTGTCTGTCCCCAGTTTCTGTCCTCTCCTCTTCGTTCCGTTAGTTATTGTTTCTGTCTACCATCATGTCCGCCCCCACCACCGCTGCCACCGCTACCACCACCGCCATTGTTTATACTTCCCCTTCCGCCGCCTCCACCACTATAACTTGGTGTGCCCAGTCCCACCCCCCTCCTTCCATCCCACCTCTCCTCACTCTCCCTTCACCCTCTATCTTTGTCGCCCCCTCTCCCGCTTCTTCCTCTAGTTCTGATCCTTTCCCCCCACTCCCCCAGCCTGTCACTGCAGCTCCGGCTCGGGTGGTGGCCCGTCGGGCCACTGTCCACGCCCAGCTCTCCCCGTCACCTTCGCCATCACCGCCGCCACTGCCACCGTCATCGTCATCGTCATCGTCGCCGTCGCCTTCACCTTCACCTTCACCGTCACCATCTCTGGCGCCGACTCCGGCCCCGGGACCTGCCCCTCCCCGCCACATTCCCGTTGTTCCCGTCCCCCACACCTCCTCCACCGCCGTCAAGCGCCCCAGTGGCACCCCTGCTTCCTCTGCTTCCAAAAAGGCTCCGCCTCGTCCTCCTTCCCCCACCCATGATGCCATGGATGTCTCCCCGCCTGTCCCTGCCCCCTCCTCCTCCTCCTCTACCCTCTCCTCCTACCGCTACCTCCTCTCCCGTCCTGATCCCTCTCTCCTTGAAGCCCGGAACCTCACCCTCTTCCTTCGCCAGCATTGTCCTGGTGCCCCCATCTCCCTCCTCACTCCTCGCCGTGATTCGGTCCTCATCTCCTCCCCCAGCCCAACCCTCCACACATACCTCCTTTCCCGCATCCCTGTCACCCGCTTTGGCCCTCATGCCTCATTCACCCCTGCTCCTTCACCACCTCCCTCCCACCAACCCCAACCTCCGCATCGCCCGCCAGCTCTCACCGCCGTGATCACTCGGCTTAGTCCAGTGATCACGGAGGAGGAGGTGTTGGCGGAGCTCCAGGCGCATCCCCATTTGGAGGTGCGTGCGGTTCGCCGCAGACATAACGCTGCCGGCCCCACCCACCTTATGCGGGTTTTTTCTGAGCACGCCCCCTCCATTGACCGTCTCCTGAAGGAGGGTGCCCTCCTTTTTAACCAGCGGTACAAGGTCGACCCCTCCCGTTCCCCTCCTCAATCCCTGCGCTGCCAGAGGTGTCTGCGCTATAACGCGCACCCCACAGCCGAGTGCCGCGAGGCCCCCACCTGCCTGCATTGTCGGCAAGCGCACTTCCTCAGGCAGTGCCCTAACCTCCAATCCCCTCCTTCCTGCAATACCTGCAATCTCCCCCATCCCTTCGTCCCCCCCCACCGCTGAGGACATCATCAGGTTCCTTACCATCGTCCTCCAGAATGTTCATCCCTTTCAGTGCCCCCACACCCTCCAGCAGATCTCCCTTGCCGCCCGTTCCATATTCCACCTCAAGATGTACGCCACCTACTCCAACAACCAGGCCCATTTCACCTTCTCCCGTCTTGACACCCTCGTTTAAATCCCTGTCATGGCGCGACAGCAACGTATCCTTTTCAACAACATACGCTCCCTTCCCGCCAACAAAAACCTCTTCCTGCACACCCTTGCCACCCACCGCGTGGATGCCTTCCTCCTCAATGAAACCTTCCTGCAACCCCACCACACAGTCCACACTTCGCCCTACCTCCTCCACCGCTCCGATAATCCCCTCCCGATTGCACGTGGCGGAGTTGCCATTGGGCACCACCGCCAGATCCCCGTTCGGCTCCAACCTCTCCTTCCCGACCCCACCGAACACCTGATCCTTAGTCTCTTCTTCCCTGGCCTTACCGTTACCTGCGCCACCATCTATGTCCGCCCTAACGCCCCTCTTCCCTTCGACTTCCTCTCCCACATTGACCGTACCTTCTCCTCCTATGTGATCGCCGCCGACCTCAACATCCATAGTCGTTCCGCCGCCCAGTTACGGCGGTGGCATCGGTTCCTCTCCTCCCTTCAAGGCGACCTCATTCCCATCCCCCAGCACACCCGTCCCGAATCCAACTCCACTCCTGATGTTATCCTCTCCTCCCCCAACCTCCTTGGCCGCATAACGGTGGATGTCCTGGAACCTATTGGTAGCGACCATCTCCCTGTCCTCCTCACCGTTTCAGACGGTCGTCGCCCTCGCCCCAACCCTCGTACTGATCCTCCCCCTAAGTATGTCCACGACTATTCCCGAGCCGACTGGAATGCCTACCGGGATACCCTTTCCACCCAGGTCGATAGCCGCCCTCTCACCTACCACCACCCTGACGATGTCACCCATGCCGCCTCCTTTCTCCAGCAGACCTTGTCTGAGGCCGTGGAGGCCCACGTTCCTACTGTCGCCATCCACCCCCACCGTCCTACCTTACCCCCACAGGCCGTTCTCCTCCTCCGTGAATCCCGTCGTCTCTACCGTGCCTTCCTCCGCACGCGTGACCCGGACACGCTACGACGCCACCGGCAACTCCAGCGACACGTTCGTAATTTGCTCGCGGCTAAGAAACGCCGGGACTGGCGACAGACATGCACCCGTTTAAATGCAACCCTACCAATCAACTCGTCCAAGTTCTGGTCGGCCTTCCGTCGCCTTACCGGAACTCAACCCTCCCCCTACTATCCTCTTCTCCACGATGATCACCCCTTCCCTGACGCCCTTAGTAAGGCCAATCACTTTGCCTCCTACCTCTCCGATGTTTTCTCCATCCCCGATGATCCCCAGTTCGATTACTCCCTCTTCCCGGATATCCGCGATCGAACTGACACCTCTGTCCCTCCCCTCGCTCCTGGTTTCCAGTACTTGGACAACATTACACACACGGAACTCAATGCCCCTATCACTACACAGGATCTCATTGATACACTCCGCACAAAACGCAACACCACTCCTGGTCACGATCGTGCCACCTACCGTCACCTTCGTGAAGCTCCTGTCTCTTTCGTCTCCACCCTGGCCAGGCTCTACAATGTAGTCCTGTCCACCGGTTACTACCCCGACCTGTGGAAAACCTCCCGTATCCTCATGTTCCTTAAACCTGGCAAACCGCCATCCGCCGTCTCCTCTTACCGTCCTATCAGCCTTACCTCGGTCTTCAGCAAGGTCCTGGAATCTATCCTCACCCGCCGCATCCACCAGCATCTCCGCCAGCACCGCCTCCTTCCCGTCACCCAGTGTGGCTTTCGGCCGTCCTTCTCTTCTGACGATCTTCTCCTTCACCTCACTCATCTCCTTTCCGAACAGCTTAATTCCCGTCGCTCCGCAATCTTCCTCTCCCTTGACCTCGAACGCGCTTATGACCGCGTCTGGCATTCTGGTCTCCTCTTCAAGCTCCAAACCTTTGCCCTTCCCATTAACTACGTCTGTCTGATCGGCTCCTTGCTCTCCCGCCGTCCTTCCTATGTCACCATCCATAACACGGGTTCCTACACCTTTTTCCCCTCCGCTGGTGTGCCCCAAGGCTCCGTCCTCTCCCCCCTTCTGTACCTTTTGTACATGGCGGACATGCCGCCGCCGTCACCCCCCGTCCACCTTCTCCAGTTTGCCGATGACACTGCCTTCCTTGCCCTTGCCCCCACCCTGCAACGCTCCCAACGCCTTCTCCAATCCCATCTTGACCGTTTCACTGCTTGGTGCAGCCAGTGGTTGCTTAAGGTCAATCCCTCCAAAACCCAGGCGATCATTGTAGGCAAAACCACCCCTTCCTTCCGCCTCCTTGATTTCTATCTCACCATCTATGGCCATCCTATCGCCCTCACTCCCACCCTTCAGTACCTTGGCGTCACCCTCGACCGTCGCCTCTCCTGGACTCCCCATCTCCGGACAATCCAAGCCAAGGCACGTTCCCGCCTCAGTCTCCTCAAGCTCCTTTCTGGCCGTACGTGGGGTTTGGACGCCTCCACAATCCTCCACACCTATAAATCCCTCATCCGCCCTATACTTTGTTACGCCCATCCCGCCTGGCTCTCCGCGCCCCCTACCTTTTATAAATCCCTCCAAATCCTTGAACACCATGCTCTCCGCCTTGCCTATCGCATCCGTCTCCCCTCCCCCACGTGGATCCTGTATGATCTCATCCCCTTCCCCCACCTCCTCCTTTTCCTTGAAAGGATACGGATCCTGTACACCTCCCATAAACTTGATCCTCCTCACCCGCTCGTGTCCCCGATCCTCTCCCACCCCCGCCCGCTGCCGTGCCTGTATTCCCACATCCCACCTGGTCTCCATCTCTCCACCCTCCTTACCCTCTCCGAAGGTGGCTTCCGCCAGCTCCCCCTCCCTGATGATGTCCTCCTCCGCTGCATATACCCCTCCTATCAACTTTGATCCTCCCCCCCGCCTCCTGTGTCTTTTCCTTTAGGCACCCTCCCTCCCACCCCAATCCCTTCCCTTCTCTTTCCTTTCCCCCCTTCCTCCTACCCTCTCCTCCGGGCTTCCCCTCCCCCTTCCTCCCTCCCCCTCTCTCCTTTGCCCATGGCATCTCTGCTCTCCCCTCTCCCATCTCCCCTTCCTCCTTCACCTCCACTCTTGGCAGGTCCCCGGACTCGTACACGCTGAGTGAACATTCGCGCGCCGGAGGTCGTCGCCATCAGTGTATCGTGTGTGCCGTCGTGTTTAGTGTTCAGTGTTGCCGTCGTACTCCATCGTTCACCTTTGCCATCGCCATCTTCAGTGTTCGTGCGTCGTGACAACAGTTTGTAGTGAATTATCGTCGAGTGTGAACGGCTCCGTGTTTGTCTTTATGTGTCTCCTTTTTATTAACCACCGTTATGTCGCATCTGTGTATTCTTTCTGTTTTTCATATCTCCTCTACGGCTGAAGAGCGGTGTACCATGCTGCTGACAGCCTGACTGTTTTGTACGGGTTTTAAAATAACAATAAAGAAAAAAACAAAAAGACTTCATTACATCTAGAGGGTTGGATCCCCTCCTTCGAAAGCGGTCAGATTGCAAAGCCTGGGCTACTCTCAGGGTGGAATCACCGTTTTCGAAGATTGTGTTGTCTGTCTGTCTGTCTGTCTGTTGGTCTGCCCGCCCTCTGCTTGCTGCTACCGCTGTTCGTCCGTCCGTCCGTCCATCCGCCTGCCTGCCTGCCTGCCTGCCTGCCTGCTTGCTGTCCATCGCCGTCGTCGTCACTGCCGCCGCCACTGCTGCCGCCGCCGCCTGCTGCACGTCCGTCCGTCTGTCCGTCGCCGCCGCCGCCTGCTGCACGTCCGTCCGTCTGTCCGTCACCGCCGCCGCCTGCTGCACGTCCGTCCGTCTGTCCGTCGCCGCCGCCGCCTGCTGCACGTCCGTCCGTCTGTCCGTCGCCGCCGCCGCCTGCTGCACGTCCGTCTGTCCGTCGCCGTTCGTCTGCAATGAGTACTCCCACCTCTACCGTCATCTACACCTCCCCCTCCCCCTCTCCCACAGTCACTTCCTGGAGTGCCGCCCCTGTCCTCCCTCCTTTCACCTCCCCTTCCTTTCCCCCACTTACCCATCCCCCTATCTCCTCCCCTGCTGTATACCCGCACCTCTACACCCTTCCTCCAGCCTCTACACCCTCAACAGCTCCCACTCCTACCCCCGCCCTCACGTACGCCTCTGTTGCCGCCTCTGCTGCCACCCCTCAGGAGGTTGGCTTCCCATCTCTAGCCGACCCCGTCGCTTCGTCTTCTGCGTCTCCCTGCACGCATCATGTCGCGCCGAGCCACCATCGCCACCACTGCACCAGCTGCTTCTCTCGGTGCCTCCACTACGCCACTGGGATCTGCCACCCGCCACCTCCCTCTCCTCCCCATCCCTCTCCCCTCCTCCCAGCCTCCTGTCTCCAAAAAACCCCAAAAGCGCGTCCTTCCCGACTCTGCTCCCGCCACTTCCCACAAAAAATCAACACCACTTCCCCCTCCCCCTGCCGTCACCATGGACACCACCCCTCCTCCTGCCAACCATACCTTGGCCCCCACCCTCCACACCTTTGTCCTGTCAACTCCCGATCCTAAGTTCCTCGACGCTCGAACCCTCACCAAGGAAATACGAAAGTACTTGCCTGGTGCTCCCATCTCCCAACTCATTCCCCGCAGGGACTCACTCCTTATCAAGTCCCCGTCTCCATCCTTTCACACAGACCTCCTGCAAAAACTCCCACGAGTTATGTTTGGTCCCCACGCCTCTCTGACACCCTTCCTTTCCGCTTCCACTCCTCATCAGCCCCAGCCTCCCCGTCGCCCCCCCACCTACACCGCTGTGATCACCAAGCTCAGCCCGGTGATCACAGAGGATGAGGTGTTGGTTGAACTGAACTCCCACCCGGACTTGGAAATCCGCTCGGCCCGCCGTATCCACAATGCCTCTGGCCCTACCTACCTCATGCGGGTATTCTCTGAGTCCGCTCCATCCATAGACCATCTCCTCACCCAGGGTGCCCTGATATACCACCGTCGCCACCCTGTTGAATCCTCCAAATCCCCTCCCCAATCCTATCGTTGCCAGCGGTGCCTGATGTACAATGACCACCTGACTCCCAACTGCAAAAACCCCCCCACCTGTCCCCATTGCAAGGCCTCCCACTTTCTTAAGAACTGCCCCAACCTCGATGCTCCTCCTTCCTGTAATACCTGCAATGGCCCCCATCCCACTTACTCCCACAAGTGTAAAGCTAAACCCCCTCCAGCCACCCCTGAACTTACAGTCCCAGTTCGTCCCATCGATCCCCCTGTCCATCCCAACAATTCCCTCCGTCCACCCCCCACAGCCGAGGACGTCATCCGGTTCATTACCGTTGTCCTCCAAAACATTCACCCTTTTCAGCGCCCCCACACCTTCCACCAAATATCCCTTGCTGCTCGCTCCGTTTTCCACCTGAACACCTTCGCCACTTACTCCCACAACCAAGCCCACTTCACCTTCACCCGCCTCGACACCCTAGTTTAATTCTCTTCCCTTCCCTCTCTTCCCCCCCTCCTTCCCGTCATGGTGCGGCACAAGCCTCGCATCCTCTTCCAGAACATTCGCTCCTTCCGCTCCAACAAATACCTCCTCATGCACACCCTCTCCCACCACCAGGTCGACACCTTCCTCTTGAACGAAACCTTTCTCCAGCCTCACCATTCTATCCGCACGTCCCCCTATATCCTCCACCGCACTGACGCTCCTGGTCCTCGTGCACAGGGTGGAGTCGTGATTGGCCACCTTAAGCATATCCCCGTCCGGCCACAACCTCTCCTCAATGACCCCACTGAACACCTTATCCTTAGCGTTCTTCCCCTCCCTCACCATTACCTGTGCCACGATCTATGTCTGCTCCACTGCTCCTCTCCCTTATGACTTCGTCTCACACATTGACCGCACCTTCTCCACCTATGTGATTGCCGCCGACCTCAACATCCATAGCCGCACTCCTGCTGCCCTTCGGCAATGGCATCAGTTCCTCTCCACGATCCAAGGTGACCTTGTTCCCCTTCTCCAGCACACCCGACCCGAAAGTAACACCACCCCCGATGTTGTCATTGCCTCCGCCAACCTCCTTGGTCGTATCAATGTCGCCGTCCTTGACCCCACAGGTAGCGATCACCTTCCTGTCCTTCTCACCATAACGTCTGCTCACCGCCCCCCTCCGGCTCCGCACCCTGCACCCCCTCCCAAGGTCGTCCATGACTATCGCCGTGCCAACTGGGATGCCTACCGGGATTTCATCTCCACCCAGGTCGAAAGCCACCCTCTTACCTATCGCCATCCTGACGACATCATCCACGCCTCTTCGTTCCTTCAGAAGGTAATTTCTGACGCCATGGAGGCCCATGTTCCTACTAAGACCATCCAACCACACCGTCCCGCTCTCCCTCCGCGGGCTGTCCTCCTCCTCCGTGAATCCCGCCGCCTCTATCGCTCCTTCCTGCACACTCGTGACAGGGATAGACTCCAACGCCACCGGCAAATACAGCGACACGTACGGAACCTTATTACAGCAACGAAACGCCGAGACTGGCGCCAGACCTGCACACGACTCAACGCCACCCTCCCTATCAACTCCTCCAAGTACTGGTCCGCCTTCCATCGTTTTACTGGTTCCCTTTCTGCTCCCAGCTACCCCCTTCACCATAACGATCGCCCCCTTCCTGACAACCTCAGTAAGGCCAACCACTTCGCTTCCCACCTTTCCGAGGTCTTCTCCATCCCCGATGATCCCAACTTTGATTATTCTCTTTTCCCCACCGTCATGGAACGTGCCGATACCTCGGTCGCTCCACTTGCTCCTAGTCTCCAGTACTTGGGGCAGTTGCCCCCCTTCAACATAAACACTCCCATCACGGCACAAGACATTAAACTTATCCTCCGGTCCAAACGCAACACAGCCCCTGGTCACGACTGTGTCACCTACCGTCACCTTTGAGAAAGCCCCTATTCCTTCCTGACTGTCCTCGCCCATCTCTATAATGTCGTCCTCTCTACTGGCTTCTACCCTGACCTGTGGAAGACCTCCCGCATCCTCTTATTCCTCAAACCCAACAAACCCCCTACTGCCGCCTCTTCCTATCATCCCATCTGCCTCACCTCCGTCTTCAGTAAGGTCCTTGAATCCATCCTCTCCCGCCGTATCCATCAGCACCTTTCTCAACACCACCTCCTCCCCCTTACCCAGTGTGGCTTCCGACCCTCCTTCTCTGCTGACGACCAACTCCTCAACCTTGTTCACCTTCTGTCCCTCCAGCTCAACTCCTGCCGCTCCGCCATTTTTGTTTCCCTTGACCTCCAAAATGCCTATGACCGTGTATGGCATCCTGGTCTCCACTTTAAACTCCAAACCTACGCCCTGCCTATCAATTTTGTCCGTCTGGTCGCTTCCTTCCTCTCGCACCGTCCTTGCTATGTCACCCTCCTCAACACCAATTCCCGTATCTTTTATCCCACGGCTGGCGTCCCCCAGTGTTCAGTCCTCTCCCCTCTCCTTTATCTCTTGTATACAGCTGATATGCCCAAGCCACCCCCACCAGTCCACCTTCTCCAGTATGCTGATGACACCGCCTTCCTTGCTCTCTATCCTACCCTTCAACAGTCTCAACGTACCCTCCAAACCAACCTTAACCAGTTCACCACTTGGTGTAACCAGTGGTTCCTCCGTCTCAACCCCTCCAAAACCCAGGCAATCATCATAGGCCGCACCACTCGCTCCTTTCGCCTCCATGATTTCTACCTCACCCTTTATGGTCGTCCTAACTCACCCCCACCCTGAAATACCTTGGCCTCACCCTTGACCGACACCTCACCTGGACCCCTCATCTCCTGACCATCCAGCAGAAAGCCCATTCCCGCCTCCGCATTCTGAAACTCCTGTCTGGCCGAACCTGGGGATTGCATCCTTCTACCATCCTCCACACCTACAAATCCCTCATCCGTCCTATCCTCTGTTATGCCAGCGTTGCCTGGATTTCCGCCCCCACCCGCTTTTACAAGGCCCTCCAAATCCTTGAACGCCATGCGCTCCGCCTTGCCTTCCGTATCCGCCTTCCTTCCCCCACACGGCTCCTGTATGAACTGATCCCCTTCCCCCACCTCCTCCTGTTCCTCCAAAATCTCCGCATCCTTTACATTGTTCGCAGACTTGATCCCCCCCACCATCTGGTTTCCTTCTTCCTCTCCACCCTCCGCCCATTGCCGCGCCTCTATCGCTGTATCCCTCCCTCTCTCCACCTCCACACCCTCCATCTCCTTCATCAGGGCAATTTCCAACGCCTCCCCCTCCCAGATGACGAACTTCGCCGTGACATGTACCCTTCCTTCCAACTATAACCTGGCCTTGTTCCCCCCCCCCTCCCCAGGGCCCCCTTTCCTCTTTCCTTCTTCTCCCAGAGCGGATTTCCCTCCGTCCCCTCTCCCCTGAGACCCTGCACCCCATACCTGCCTCTCTCCTTCCCACCCTACCTGGCCCTCTCCCGTGCACCCCCTGCTCACCCCCCCCCATCTCTTCCACTCCCTCCCTTCTTCAGGTCTCCCTCATCTCCTAGCGCCTGACAGATCCTCTGTATTGCTCATCATCAGTGTGCCACATCAGTGTTGTGTTTAGTGCTGTTACTCGTGTGCGTCACGAGATGTGATTTTAATTGTGTCCTGCCTTGAGGTTCGACGTCAGTGTTACGTTATGTGCTCTGCCATCCGTCGCTACTTTTATGCTCCAGTCATACTGTGCCTTGTGTTCTTTCAACCGTCGCCGTGTGTGGCTTTTTATATGTGCTACTTTTAAACAGTTTTTTTGTTATCTCCATTTTACAGTCACCCCGTTTTGTTTTGTTTTGTCTTCCATGCTGTTCCCCCTTTTTTATATCTATGTTCACCTTATTCTCTCCTTTGCTGTTTTCCAATGTCTTCTATTGTTTTGTTCTGTCTTTCGGCTGAAGAGCAGTGCCTATGCTGCTGCCAGCCCGCCCCGATGGGGAATTGAAACACAATAAAGGAAAAAAAAAAGACTTCATTACCCTCTCCCAAGGTGGCTTCCGCCAGCTCCCCCTCCCTGATGATGTCCTCGTCCCCTCCATCTACCCCTCTTATCAACTTTGACCCTGCCCCCACCACTTCCGATGTCCTTTCCCTTAGGCACCCTCCCTCCCTTCTCTTCCCTTCCCTTCTCTATCATTTCCCCCGTCCCCTCCCTCCACCCCTCTTCCCCCGGGCTTACCCTCCCCCTTCCTCTCTCCTCCCTCTCTCCCCTGCCCGTGGCGTCTCTGCTCTCCCCTCTCGCTCTCCCACTCCCCCTCCTCCTCCTCCTTCTCCTCCTCCTCCTTCTCCCTTGGCAGGTCCCCGGACTCGCACACGCAAAGTGAACATTCGCGCGCCAGAGATCATCGCCCTCAGTTAAGTGTCTGTGCCGTCGTGTTTGTGCATCTGTGTTTTGCGCCGTCCACGCTCCTTCGTTCACATGTGTCGTCTAACTCGTCAGTGTTTGTGCACAGTGCCGACAGTTTTCTTGTTTGTTTCGTCGATTGTGAACGGCTTCATGTTTTTTAATTATTGTATCTACTGTTTTTTTAACTGCCACTCTGTTCCTCATATGTCTCACATTCTTTTTTATTGTCATGCTTACGGCTGAAGAGCGGACTAAACTTTTCGGCTGCCAGCCGACCTTGTATGAGGTGTTCAAATAACAATAAAGAAAAAAAAAAGACTTCATTAGGATACGGATCCTGTACACCTCCCGTAAACTTGATCCTCCTCACGCGCTTGTGTCCCAGATCCTCTCCCACCCCCGCCCGCTGCCGCGCCCGTATTCCCACGTCCCACCCGGTCTCCATCTCTCCACCCTCCTTACCCTCTCCCAAGGTGGCTTCCGCCAGCTCCCCCTCCCTGATGATGTCCTCCTCCCCTGCATCTGCCCCTCCTATCAACTTTGATCCTCCCCCCCACCTCCTGTGTCCTTTCCTTTAGGCACCCTCCCTCCCTCCCCCCTTTCCCTTCCCTCTCTTTCCTTTCCCCCCTCCCTCCTACCCTCTCCTCTGGGCTTCCCCTCCCCCTTCCTCCCTCCCCCTCTCTCCTTTGCCCATGGCATCTCTGCTCTCCCCTCTCCCATTTCCCCTTCCTCCTCCTCCACCTCCTCTCTTGGCAGGTCCCCGGACTCGTACACGCTGAGTGAACATTCGCGCGCCGGAGATCATCGCCATCAGTGTCTCGTGAGTGCCGTCATGTTTAGTGTTCAGTGTTGCCGTCGTACTCCATCGTTCACCTGTGCCATCGCCATCTTCAGTGTTCGTGCGTCGTGACAACAGTTTGTAGTGAATTATCGTCGAGTGTGAACGGCTCCGTGTTTGTCTTTATGTGTCTCCTTTTTATTACCCACCGTTATGTCACATTTCTGTATTCTTTCTGTTCTTTCTTATCTCCTCTACGGCTGAAGAGCGGCGTACCATGCTGCTGACAGCATGCCTGTTTGTACGGGTTTTAAAATAACAATAAAGAAAAAAGAAAAAAAAAGACTTCATTCTCATACTTACAGGATATGTTGATGGTATGTGTAATGGTACTTGAATTATGTAACAATTATGGTACCTCACCTGAACCTCTCGATACCAGTAATATTCTACTGTATTTCTGTTAACTACTTGACATAATTCTGAGACAAAATTCAGATTTGATCTCACTTTTGATACATAGATATGTTTATATTGCAATGATATTATTCTTATGTGTATTCTTTCTTTTGTCACTATGATATTTGACGTACTTGTAACTCTGATTTTTGGGCGCGTAAGCGATAATTAGTTAGTTGTTAAGTTGTTAACTTGTTAGAATGTCGGACCTTGAGAAGGTCAAGTCGTGGACGTCATGTTGGAAAGACGAATATTGTCGCCAGCTTATAAAATGTGAGCTTTGACAGTGGCTGTGAGGAAGATGTTTTAAAGTATGTTTTGTATTGTGGCTCAAATGGCTCTCAGCACTATGGGGATCCACTTCTGAGGTCATTAGTCCCCTAGAACTTAGAACTAGTTAAACCTAACTAACCTAAGGACATCACACACATCCATGCCCGAGGCAGGATTCGAACCTGCGACCGTAGCGTTTTGTATTGTGAAGTGATGTTTGTGTGTCACGTGACATTGGAATAAAAGCAATTAAAAGGAAGTGTACCTTAATTTCGGAGTGCTGAATATTTTTTTTTTTTTTTTTACATCACTACTGTCCAGCAAAAGTGTAATCTTCAAGGTTGGTTTGTGAAGCGCATCTACATAACTTTTCAATATAGCAGAATAAAATCTAGGCCTCTTTGCATCCGAGCTTGGAATCATAATCACCTAGATTTTCAACGATTGAGCCATGATAATACGAGACCAGCGTGGGAAACACAAAAAGATGAGGGCCTAGTTTTTTCTTTATTACATGAAATGACTATTAACTGTGCTCTAATGACACCTGCCACATAATATGACTGTTGTTGCCCGAAAATGCTGTATTTAGCAGCGTGAGCAACACCACAATCGTTATTTAATGCTGACCTCTGTTGTGGTAGGGGTGTTAGATATTGAATGTCCAACTTTCAAACTGGCTGCACCACTGTTGGTGCACCTCTCCCTGCGACCACGTGAAGTAAATTCGCAACAAAGGTGGCCCTGTTGAAAGCCCATAATGAACCATACGTCGTCGCATGATGGTCCGTGTTGTTACTAGTTTTACTACGAACAATCCAAACTCAAGATACATGACGTGACTGTAGGAGCTCCAAGTCTGAGGGGTCAATCCATCAATCCTCTCGGGCGGTAGCCATGCAGCTCCGCCGAGATCCTACATCGGGTTGCGTATAACCATTCTGATTCCATCGATTTGAGACGGTAAAAGATGGTTACTGTTGCTGACTTGATCTTTCTAACGGCAGTACGTAGGAGTAGCACGTTTACCTGCGATGACTGGGACTATCCACGGCTCTGTTTAATTAGAACAGTTCGATTTAGTCGTACGGTCAAGCTGTGCAAGTCTGCTTTCATACCCCACAGGTAATTCATTGCAAATAATAACATGTAGCTGTCACCCTGCCTTTAAATAGTCCAAATGGCTAAAATGGAGAGTTAATAAAATAAACAAACACACAAAAAAGCACCATCTGAACAGGCCTTGGAGGCCCATTTGTACCGACCGGCAGCCGTGTCTTCCTCAGCTCTTTGGCGCCACCAAATGCAGATACGGCTGGGCATGTGATCAGCGTGATCCCTCAGCTCTTAGGCCTCACCAAACTCAAATACGGGTGGGAATGTGAGTGCGTACTGCTCTCTCGTCTGTTGTCAGTTTTTGTGACCGGTGTGTCCTGGGTTGGCCTCACAATGGGTGAGTACACTCCGCTTGCCAACAGCACTCGGCTGACCCAGACAGTGACCCAATCCAAGTGCTAGCGAAGCACAACAGTGCTTAACTTTGGTGATATGACAGAAACTGGTGTTAGCAATGCGTCAACGCTATTGGATAGTAAATTACTTGGGAATACAAAGTAAAAATAATCAAATAACTTAGTAAATTGCTACAGACGACAGAGAATTATGCCTAATAATGTTTATTCAAGAATGGACATGTCTAACAAACTGGAAGTGGTCCTACGACATTCGTTTAAGAAACACTAGCAGAATATACCCTTCTCAAATGCAGTAAAGTTACGTTGAGTGCGTTGCGAGAATGGTAACTAATTCCGCTCACTATATATGTGTCACAGACATGCGACAACTACAGGGTTATTACAAATGATTGAACCGATTTCACAGCTCTACAATAACTTTATTATTTGAGATATTTTCACAATGCTTTGCACACACATACAGAAACTCAAAAAGTTTTTTTAGGCATTCACAAATGTTCGATATGTGCCCCTTTAGTGATTCGGCAGAACATCAAGCCGATAATCAAGTTCCTCCCACACTCGACGCAGCATGTCCCCCTCAATGAGTTCGAAAGCATCGTTGATGCGAGCTCGCAGTTCTGGCACGTTTCTTGGTAGCGGAGGTTTAAACACTGAATCTTTCACATAACCCCACAGAAAGAAATCGCATGGGGTTAAGTCGGGAGAGCGTGGAGGCCATGACATGAATTGCTATTCATGATCTCCACCACGACCGATCCATCGGTTTTCCAATCTCCTGTTTACGAAACCTGAAGTGCGGCTTCAGCCGAACAAAACTTTATGAGTTTTTCTACGTATCTGTAGTGTGTCGTGACCATATGTCAATCAATGGAGCTACAGTGAATTTATGAAATTGCTTCAATCATTTGTATTAGCCCTGTATGTTCATTTCGTAATCACAATACACGAAATATTGACATTCTGAAAACGGTTCAGATATCAACATGATGACTCATAATTTAACACACACGCTGCAAATACAGTATCTCATATTATGTCTATTTCAGAAAATCAAGTGACAAAAGTTAGGATAACACTCTGGTGCACATTCAGACCTTTCTAAAAGTAAGTCCCTTTAGAAGCTCCCCACCGCCCAGAATGAATCCCCTAGACGACCGAATTACGCACGTTGCCACTTGCAGGTCTGTCTTCTCCCAGCAGAAAAGTAAAAGTATCCTCCTCCTTCGAGATGTAACGTAAAACTTTAAAGCCAGTAGCTTCCGTTCACCACCCATAGCCTATCAGCCACACAACCGAAAAATACACTCTATTACTGGCAGGTAAGCTTTCTTCAAGAACTCGAGATAAGGCGTCCAGAATCGGTCCCTGGAGCTCTTACTCTAGAAGTACATGTCCACTTCACTCCCGTAGCGTTCTGCTGTTATCTGCTTTTCCAGTGGTTCGAAGGCCATCCCTACCAAAAGTACATCGTCCTCAAGATCTACAAACATAATTTCATTCAAATTGATCACTTCACTGATCAAACTAATATATTACAACAATATTTAAGTAAAGAAAAGTCATAAACATTCGGTCACACTCAGAAAATTTACAGTAAATTTAAATAATATTGGTTCATAAAGGTGTAGAGGCAAGCGTGGTAACATAAAGAGTGCAAGGGTGATTCCACTGTTAAATGCAGAGGAGAGAGCCAATAGGTGGAAAAAGTATGTTGTAGGCCTTTATAAGGGAGAAAGTTTGTCTGATGTGATAGCAGAAGAAGCAAGAGTCGATTTAAAAGTGACCGTGAATCTCGAGTTAGAAACGGAATTTGAAGGAACTTTGGAGAAATTAAGATTAAATAAGGCAGAATTAATTGATAAATTCCATCAGAGTATCTAAAATCATTGGGGGAAAAAGCAAACAACGACTATTCAAGTTGGTGTTTAGTTTGTGTGACTCTGGCGACATACTATCTGACTATCATCCACACTATTCCGAAGATTGCAAAAGCTGACAATTGCGAGAATTATCGCACAATCAGCATAGCAGCTGATGCTTCAAAGTTACTTACGAGATATACTTGAAAAAAGAGACAGCATTGGTCGTATATTTTTCTATTGCAAAATCGATTTTCTGTCACTGAGTGACCATCTTCAGTGCTATATTGTATAACAAATTGGGATGCACTGTTGTTACTAAGCTTACGGCAATCACATAGAGTCTATGTGATTGCCGTAAACTTAGTAACAACAGTGCATCCCAATTTGTTATACAATATAGCACTGAAGATGGTCACTCAGTGACAGAAAATCGATTTTGCAATAGAAAAATATACGACCAATGCTGTCTCTTTTTTCAAGTATACCTGTTACCTGGTCGTAGTGCACAAGACAACATGGAGTCGCCAATCAATTACTTACGAGAGTAATATACAGAAGAATCTAAAAGATAATTGAGGGCGTATTAGATGACGTCCAGTTTCGCTTTAGGAAACGTAAAGGCAGTAGAGAGCAATTCTGACGTTACAGCTGATAACGGAAGCAAGACAAAAGAAAAATCAAGACACGTTCATTAGATTTGTCGACCTGAAAAACACGTTGAACAGCTTAAAATGGTACAATATGTTCGAAATTCTGAGAGAAATAGGGATAAGATATAGGGATGGACGGGTAATATACAATACGTACAAGCGGCAAGAGAGAATAATAAGAGTGGGCGACCAAGAAGGAAGTGTTTGGATTAAAGAGGGTGTAAGACAGGAATGTAGTCTTTCGCCTCTACTGTTCAATCTGTACATCGAAGAAGCAATGATGGAAATAAAAGAAAGGTTCAGGTATTGAATTAAAATTCAATGCGACAGGATGTCAATGATACGATTCGCTGATGACGTTGCTGTCCTCTGTGAAATTGAAGAAGATTTACATAATTTGCTGAACAGAATGAAGAGTCTAATGAGTACAGGATATGAACTGAGAGTAAATCGAAGAAACACGAAATCAATGAGAAGTAGCGACCAACTAAACATCAGAATTGATGGCCACGAGGTACATGAAGTCAACGAATCGTACTACGTAGGCAGCAAAATAGTCCATGACGGATAGACTAAGGAGGACATCAAAAGCAGACCAGCGCTGACAAAACTTACATTCGTGGCCAAGAGAAGTATACTAGTATTAAACATAGACCTGAATTTGAGGAAGAATTTTCTGAGAAGATACGACTGAAAAATATGGAACAAAATACACTCCTGGAAATGGAAAAAAAACACATTGACACCGGTGTGTCAGACCCACCATACTTGCTCCGGACACTGCGAGAGGGCTGTACAAGCAATGATCACACGCACGGCACAGCGGACACACCAGGAACCGAGGTGTTGGCCGTCGAATGGCGCTAGCTGCGCAGCATTTGTGCACCGCCACCGTCAGTGTCAGCCAGTTTGCCGTGGCATACGGAGCTCCATCGCAGTCATTGACACTGGTAGCATGCCGCGACAGCGTGGACGTGAACCGTATGTGCAGTTGACGGACTTTGAGCGAGGGCGTATAGTGGGCAAGCGGGAGGCCGGGTGGACGTACCGCCGAATTGCTCAACACGTGGGGCGTGAGGTCTCCACAGTACATCGATGTTGTCGCCAGTGGTCGGCGGAAGGTGCACGTGCCCGTCGACCTGGGACCGGACCGCAGCGACGCACGGATGCACGCCAAGACCGTAGGATCCTACGCAGTGCCGTACGGGACCGCACCGCCACTTCCCAGCAAATCAGGGACACTGTTGCTCCTGGGGTATCGGCGAGGACCATTCGCAACCGTCTCCATGAAGCTGGGCTACGGTCCCGCACACCGATAGGCCGTCTTCCGCTCACGCCCCAACATCGTGCAGCCCGCCTCCAGTGGTGTCGCGACAGGCGTGAATGGAGGGACGAATGGAGACGTGTCGTCTTCAGCGATGAGAGTCGCTTCTGCCGTGGTGCCAATGATGGTCGTATGCGTGTTTGGCGCCGTGCAAGTGAGTGCCACAATCAGGACTGCATACGACCGAGGCACACAGGGCCAACACCCGGCATCATGGTGTGGGGAGCGTTCTCCTACACTGGCCGTACACCACTGGTGATCGTCGAGGGGACACTGAATAGTGCACGGTACATCCACACCGTCATCGAACCCATCGTTCTACCATTCCTAGACCGGCAAGGAAACTTGCTGTTCCAACAGGACAATGCACGTCCGCATGTATCCCGTGCCACCCAACGTGCTCTAGAAGGAGTAAGTCAACTACCCTGGCCAGCAAGATCTCCGGATCTGTCCCCCATTGAGCATGTTTGGGACTGGATGAAGCGTCGTCTCACGCGTTCTGCACGTCCAGCACGAACGCTGGTCCAACTGAGGCGCCAGGTGGAAATGGCATGACAAGCCGTTCCACAGGACTACATCCAGCATCTCTACGATCGTCTCCATGGGAGAATAGCAGCCTGCATTGCTGCGAAAGGTGGATATACACTGTACTAGTGCCGACATTGTGCATGCTCTGTTGCCTGTGTCTATGTGCCTGTGGTTCTGTCAGTGTGATCATGTGATGTACCTAACCCCAGGAATGTGTCAATAAAGTTTCCCCTTCCTGGGACAATGAATTCCCGGTGTTCTTATTTCAATTTCCAGGAGTGTAGAATCAAGGCACTTGAGATGTGACGCTACAGGAGAATATGGAAAATTAGGTGGTCTGGTAAGGCAAGAATGAGGAGGTTCTGCGCAGAATCGGAGAGGAAAGGAATATGTGGAAAACAGTGAACAGAAGAAGGGAGAGAATGAAAGGACATTTATTAAGACATCGGGGAATGACTCCCATGGTAATGTATGGAGCTGTATAGGGCAAAAACTGTAGAGGAAGACAGAGATTGGAATTCATCGAGCAAATAGTTGAGGATACAGGTTGCAAGTGCTGCTCTGAGATGAAGAAGTCGGCACAGGCGATTAATTTGCGGAGGGCCGCATCAAACCAGTCATAAGCCTGACTCGAAAAAAAAAAAAAAGGTCGTGTACGTCATATCTAGCAACTTCCGTCCCATTCGGATAATTCTTTCGTGGTGCGTTGCTTTCTTTTTACTCAGAGGGTGCAGTAATTTTTCGTCTGTAGTTGCACATCGACTCCCTGGTGCCGGCTGATAGACTGACTCAACGTCTGTACTCATCAGTGAGCGTGGAGGCTACGTTTAAGACTTGTCATGCAAGATATTCCAAACTAATCCGTGGTATTCAATTTTCCCACGTGTCGCCTACATTGTTATGCTCCATTCTTCAAGCTGTAACGCCGGAAATGCATATCCTCCTATTTACATCTATTGAAGTGTAATTCTTTGCCTTGTTTTGTTACCTCAAGATATGACATTTCTTTGTCTTTATAATATATTGTAATTGTTTTACTATTTGTATATATATATATATATATATATATATATATATATATATATATATATATATATATATATATGCATTTATGTCGATGTATAATTGATTGTTTTGTAAATATTATTTGTATTTTTACGCTGGGTCTTGCCTAGGGAAAACTATGCTATCGAACGAATACATCGATAGGTCGTGTGGAGAGCCTAAGTGTTTAGGATCTTTGGTAGTGTTAACTCTGTCGCGTGGAGAGCGGGGAGAGAGAGTCTGGCTGGAGTAGCGAGTGGAGCAGGTGTGTTGTGTGAAGCTCCCGCGAGTTGCCGCGCTTTCGGGGTTTGGCAGCATGTAATTGCGCTCGACTTGCGATGATAGTTTCTGACATGGTGTCGCGGACGGGAAGCATTAGCTGGCGCACATCAAGAGCCCGTTTCGTCTGGTGACCGTGTCGAGAAGAAGGCGCGCTAACATCCAGCTTCTGCAACAGCGACGGCCGACAATGAGTGACTGTCGCCACATCCTCGATCGACGGCTTCAAACCTTCAATCAACCAACAAGGAGACTGGAAGCACGTAAAGTTTTAGAACTGTATGGCAGACCACAGCTTTTCAAACTGTACCATTTTCGTAACTATAATTACAGCAACTTAGCATGAACCTTTGTTGCTCATTGCCCCAATTGCATTGCCAAGCAGGGCCCCTTCCTTTTCCGAAATGAACCCGAGTGTCATTGAAATTCAAACGCCAACATTAAAGTAATATTCTATTTCACTGCTTTAATTTCGAAGTTCAGTTAAAGTATTTATAGCTGGCTACAATATTTAGATTACACAAGCACAAATTATGATGGCGAGTTTTGTTACCATATTTTAGCTTACCTGTGACTACAGCTCAGCTTGGTTCGTACTAAATTTTACTATTGTTAATTGTTCAGAATCATTTAATTCAAGTTCAAAGTTAAATCCCTTATTTCTAAATTGCGTAGATTCAAGTAGCTTTTGAAATGATTGTTGAGGTAGTCCAAGACTAACCGTATTTTACTGAATTTCGATGTGCTCCAGAAAGAAAGCTCACTATTAACTTCAGTCACTAAATTAACTTTCGGTTTTCCTGTTTTATTAATTCTTTTCCTAAATTAAGTCAGAGTGTAGCGAAGTTTATTACTTCTGACAAACTTTCAGTTTTCACACTGCACGTGTCAACCTTCAGTTGCCACGCTTCTAGCACTAATTATATGTGTAATAACCTTTCTTTTTCAGTTACTATAGTAATTGTCCTCAGGACTGGCGACCGTAAATTCCCCAAATCTCAAATATCTAATTACCACTAGTTAATTGTTAACGTAACGGCCGCACATTTACTTTCTTTATTAACTTTACCCCTTTTCAAAATTAATTTCCACCTGTTTCATTAGCATTTTTCCTTTCATTTAGATGTAACCCTTTCCTCCCTCTTTACCGACAGATTAACTTCGGTGACGATTGCTTTTCCCAAATTTCCATTAGGTACACGCGGTTTAATTTTTCACTGTCATTAAGGTCGATAAGTGAGGGGGTGGTTACAAAGCAACGGAGCGGCCACTTCTCTTGCGATTCCCGGTTCTTTTCAGAGAGATGGAAATGAGCGTTTGGCGTCATTGGCCGGGAGGCCCCTTGCAGGACAGGTCAGGCCGCCTTGGTGCAGGTCATACTACATTCGACGCCACATTGGGCGATCTGTCCGCCGGATGGGAACGAAATGAAGATGAAGACAGCACAACACTCAGTCCCTGAGCGGAGAAAATCGCCGACCCAGCCGGAAATCGAACGCGGGTCCGTAGGACGGCAATCCGTCACGCTCACCACTCAGCTGTCGGGTCTGACTTCAGAGAGATGCTCTTCCTGTTCTTCATCACGCAGGTGTGTTGACCGACCCTAGAACTATCTTCGCGACCTAGACATTGTATCATACGTCAGTGCATTGTCCCCGTAAAATTCATTGTGTATTCCTGGAGAATCCCTCTGCAAATTCAGAGAATTAATTACTACACAAAACACTTTATCAGTGGCCTGTGTCGTGTTATTTTGTGTCCTCAGGAAGAATAGTACGGTACTGTGAAGTGGTAATTTCGATAGTTACAAAGACTGCAGGCACGTACCTGCTAATAATTATTTTCGAGCCGGCCGCGGTGGCCGTGCGGTTCTCGCGCTGCAGATCGGAACCGCGGGGCTGCTACGGTCGCAGGTTCGAATCCTGCCTCGGGCATGGGTGTGTGATGTCCTTAGGTTAGTTAGGTTCAAGTAGTTCTAAGTTCTAGGGGACTTATGACCTAAGATGTTGAGTCCCATAGTGCTCAGAGCCATTTGAACCAATTATTTTCGACAAAGATAGAAGCTGAAGCAGTGAATTAAAATTTATGCCACAGGCTGGACCTGAACCCAGTCTCTTGCTCACTAACCAGATGTGCTAACCTGGATACCACTGTTGCATTGTTCCTAGCACATGTGTCTAGTAAGCAGGAGACACGGCTGTGGCACAAAATTGTATTCATTTAGTCAGCTTTTCAGCTTCTATCTCTATCGAACCTATGTCGAAGATATGTCTTCGAAACGACAAATCCTTACGACTACCTCTCAAAGTTACTGAAATCTGGAAGCATTAATCTAACAAGAAGACCATCCATACTGTAAATCACGGATTTTGGTGCGCTTCATATATGTTGTAGAGGCACTTGCCCTGAGTACCTGGCTATCTGAGTTTTTAGCGACGGGTCTTGGTTTTTGAAAAAATCGATTTTGAAAGTCGTTGCATGCTTTCGATACCCGTAACATTACGTATATTCCGAGCAAGTCAGCCTAGCGCAGCGGTAAAGGTCCACGGCTACCGCGGTGGCAGTATCGTGTTCGAATCCTGCTATTGTAATTACTTTCCAAAATCGACCGTATTTTTCAATTTTATTTCAAAGAATATCAACAAAAAGTGTAAGGTGTGCGAAATTATAAAGATATATTCGGTTATTAATTTTTTCTCTCATACAATATTACAAAATCTTATTCTTCACCGTCCACATTGCTTGATGTGCCAGAACAATATTGTGGGTGATACGTATCATAGAAACAACCGAAGCAAAAATTTTCGCAGCATTAGGCGCATTTTATGAACGCAACCGTCTTGCAGGCTCACGGTCTCTTCATAAGCGATACCGGGAAACACAATTCTTTTGCATTCAAAAAGATTTCTCTATCATTCGCTAATTTCGATGCGAATCATGCTTTCAAAATTAGGTGCGCTGAATTGATGTAGGATTAGCGAACGTAATTTTACCGAATCTTTCCTAGAAGCGATCTCTATTGTCTTTCATCAAGTCGCGAGCATTCCCAATAATTTTCGCGAAGAGTTTCTGAAGTGTCGGCAGAATTGCCAACACTGTTTTTAGAGGAGGCCGAAATGCACGCTATAAGCTCACGAAGGCTGGCGTGAGGTCTGAAACAGGATACGTAATGAATGCTATAAAGAAAAGTACGTAGCTTCTGGAATACTTAACTTTAATCCACATTTGCAGAACATTGCTCTTGATGATACAGAAGTATTATAGCAACTGAATACGGCACCTTGCTAAGTTGTAGCAAATGTAGCTGACAGCTATGCTAACTATCGTCTCGGCAAATGAGAGAGTAATTCTCAGTGAACCATGGCTAGCAACGTCGGCTGTACAACTGGGGCGAGTGTTAGTACGTCTCTCTATACCTGCCGTGTGGTGGCGCTCGGTCTGCAATTACTGACAGTGGCGACACGCGGGTCCGTCGTATACTAGCGGACCGCGGCCGATTTAAAGGATACCACCTAGCAAGTGTGGTGTCTGGCGGTGACACCACAGTTTCACCTGTAGGTAAAAATAAACATCACAGAACTGGTATTAAGGAGTGCACTTTGATCGGATCACTTTTAGAGTAAAGGTGCTCACTTTACTTCTACCAGTGAATAGACGATCATTTAAAGTTGAATCGATTTGCCCTCCTCACGAATCGAAATTGTACAAAATATTTTTCTGTCCCACGTATGGAAGAATTACGGAACGCAAAAACTCTTCGTACACCAGTTTCGTGAACTTTCCGGATTTGGTGCAGGACACGACTGCATTTCTGTGGTTCCCAGTTAATTCGTCTACACGTTTTTGAACGTTAGGACCAAATTTTCCGGACAGTTCTTGCAAACGTAAAAAAATAACATACGGGAGCAGGATCCGAACACGTGTACCTCCAGCGCGGTAGCCGTGAACCTTTACGGCTGAGCTATGCTGACAGGCTCGGAATGTATGTAACGTCATGGGTACACAAATCACGCAATGAACTTCAAAATCGGTTTTCTCAAAAACCAAGGCCCATCGCTAAAACACCGGATAGCCAAGTACTCAGGGTAAGTGCTTCTACAACATGTTTGAAACGCATCAAAATCCGTGATTTACAGTATGGAGGGTCCCCTTGTAAATACTGGAAGAACTTTGGAGACTATTCTCACCCGGATTAATTATGAGGGTTCCCGCATGTTAGCGGGTTGGGTTCCTCGCAGCGAACTCAATTCCAGAGCGGCGTAGCGCGGTGCAACTCGAAGTGGGGCAGACACTTACCCTCCTGAGGACTGAGGGCCGTCTGCCGGACCATCCGCCAAGTTTGGCGGCCGGACTGCCTATGGACGCTCGGCTTTGAGGGTGGCGGCCATACAGATATCACAGGGACTGGTCCAGAGCTGCAGAGCTGGCTTTCGTGAGGGCAGGCTGGGCAGAGCAACGGAGAAGCTGGACCGAGAGAACGGCAAGCGCAAGGAAACACCAGAGCTAAGGTAACTGCTGGTGGTTTTGGACGTAATGCCGAATGGAATGACGCCTTATCTTATCCGTTAACAGTCTGATACACAAAGTTTCGGACCACTTACTTCCTTCTTACACTACCTAGTTTGCCATTATAAATCATCATTACTCGTAGGAGAGAAAAATAATTATGTTTCACTTTCGAAGGACCCCTTTCCTTAAAATTACTTCACCTCACATTTCCTCTTCGTTTGGCTGTAGCCTGTGAAAGTAAGTGAAAATTGGTGAGTAATATGACGAATGTGACGTCATTGTTATGTATACTATTTTTTCATAAATCGCTTGCTTTTTGTTTTAAGAACAGAATAGGTTCTAAATCCACATTCTATTAAAATCCTGTTTCATGCAATTCATGCACACTTAAAACCGACGTTGGCGATGTGATACATCGAGAACTAGCGCCATGAAGCCTTCATAGATATGTTCTTATTCAACGTTTCCACCCAGATTAAAGTTTTATCAGAACTGCTCTCATTCAGATAAAAAATAAACGAATAAAAGTTTATTGAATAATCATATGAAGTGTTAGTCTGAAAAATTAGCAGTACGGTATTTGTAACGAAATGAAGGTCTCATAATGTAACATAGAAAGGAAAACGATATCTATGATTATTGTTTTTTGAATCTGGAATCACGTGTAAACAGTGCTATCAAAACTCCTGCTGGAGAAGTGATCAACGATAAGTAGCAATACGAGCCCACATAAATTATGGAGTTGGTCAGTATTTTACACATATTGATATTTTAGCTTAACTACACGCATTCAAACACAAAAAGTCTATTTGACTCGACGTAAGACAATTAGTGAGAAATATAGGTACCTATAAAATATTAGTGAGAAATGAAGGTCTTATACTGTAACTATAAAAACAAATGATATCTATCATGATTGTTTTTGAAACTGTCACAATGAAATGTAACCGTTTCTTATTGTTCAGAGGCTGGCGAGGGGGAATATATTGGAATTCTCTGTAAGTAAATATATTGACCTTTTAATAATAAAGATCTGATAAAATTAATATCAAGAAGACTTTCCCGTGTAGTTGTACGACAAACCACCTGAGTTATGAAAATAGGCAATTTTTTGTATGTTTACCCCTCAATGTCATAATGTTGTTGTATGGAAAAAAAATGGCTCTGAGCTCTATGAGACTTAACTTCTGAGGTCATCAGTCTCCTAGAACTTAGAACTACTTAAACCTAACTGACCTAAGGACATCACACACATCCATGCCCGAGGCAGGATTCGAACCTGCGACCGCAGTGGTCGCGTGGTTCCGGACTGTAGCGCCTAGAACCGCTCGACCATCCCGGCCGGATGTTGTGCGCAGTCACGGACTACTGAAACCTACAAACATTCGTTGTTATTTTTCTTTGTTTTATTACACATAAGGTTATGTTAGAAATTGGACATTTATTACTGATTTCCATGATAATTACCTCAAAAAAGCCAAAGTGGAATCACCAATACATATTAAATAGTTAGTATAATTACATGGCATTGTCAGTATTGCAGGAGACGATCTTTAAATACTGTGTTGCCGTCTTGTTTCGAAAAACAGCTCACCTGCCAAGATTGCAATGATGAATAAATATAACGTTTCACATCATTACTTTGTAGCAAATGCTGGGCTTGTTCATCGCACGATATGGGGAACTACACTCGCAGTGGCGAAAGCTTTTAGCACTCTTGGAAATTTTACTCCAGACTAGTTGACCTCTGTGAATAATGGGTACCCTACCACGGTCAGTAACCGATAAATAAACAGCATCGAAGGAATCAATGAATTCAAGCATTTATTAAGGAAACGTATTATATTCTAAGTGGTAGTAACAAATATTAGATTCAATGTGAAAAATCGATACTATTACATACAATAATGCTTTAGCTTCTTCGTGACTGTCTCTCGAACATCTGACTTACTTAGTGTCCATGCAGAATCATTACTTGGAAAAAAGCTCGTTTAATCGGAATGTGTGTTCAAGTAACATATTGTAGTAAGTTCACCACCTCTTTTAGAAAAGATGACGAAATGAATTACCTGGTGGTGTTGCGGCGTCAGTGATAAAAAGAGCAGCCACTTCACCGAATGTAGGCGCCCTGTACCGTTCGGGATGAAATGCACAGTTGGCAGTGAACTATACTTGAAAATCAGTTACATTGTGAGCTACATCTATTATGTATTTTTAGAACTGTGGACAGGGTCTATCTCTATCAAGCATTGATAGCAATGTAACCATTACTTCCCTGCAACTGGCTCTAATGGTTTTATTCTCAATGCGATGTAATGCGATGTCAATAGGTCACCGTAAATTGGTGCAGCTCACACAAGAGGTTGCAAACTTCCAACTAATGATGCATCATCCGATGTAATTTCAAATATTGCGGACCGCTGCGAGGATATCTGCTGAATTAAACTGAACAGAATGAAACGCCAGAGCGTTATTAAACTGGCTAATATTTTCCAGATAATTCTTAGTATAGCTATTATTCTGCTATATGAGGTTTTGAATCTCTTCGCAAACTTTAATGGGCTCTGTGTTCACCTCTCTCTTGCGTAACAGATAGTAGCTGAATTGTCACTGAACTTCCCGGCAAACAATCTTTCAGAGACCCATATGGACATTTGGTCCGTATTCTCTCAACACTGTCTGCTTGCATTTCATTGTCTTTAAGAAGTATATGTTGTTATGCACTGATACTTCGATGGAGATGAAGTAGGTAAGCTGGTGAGACAAAGTCGTTGTCTTGCACTAATTGTTGCTGTCGAGCATTGAATTGGTCTTGTTGTGATTGCGCTGAGCTTCTCTTCTTATCTTCCTGAAGTAAAAGTTGTCTTTTTTTCGTCATTTGGTCATCAGTTTCTGCTTTTGCGATATGTTACATGTTCGACAGACGTGGGATGCCCTCTGGTTGGTGGTCTCCCTCTCGGTCTGCATATTACTGAAAAAAAAATTTAGCAGACGTTTTAGATTTTTTACTTTTTAAAAAAATTACTTATCTTCTGCTTAGAAAAATTAATGACAAATAAATATACCCGGAAGTGAATGTTTCTTGTACCTTTGCCAGTGACACAGGTTAATGGTATTCAGATTAGGGGAAATGTAATGTAACGTTGCAGTCAGCAGAAAGAAATGACGATTTAAAACACAAATACTGTAAAATAAGTTATAAATGAAAGTCTAAAAGTAAACAATATTAACCCGCGAAAATGAAATTTGGTGTCATTCGGTTTATTCGCGTAGTATATATTGCTGCGTGAATAAAACAACCAGCCCAAACCGCTGTTTTGCATAATAGGAAAATTAGATTGTCAACAGTACACGCCTTCTAAATTATTTACATCGATGTGTATGACATAAAGCGTATGGTAGGCTACGTACGTTTGCGTAAAGAATCTAAACTACTGCAACAACTGTCTTGTATGTTAGTTAAATACGCTGTCAGTGGGTTGTACCTTCCACATTTATTTTTATAAAAATGTTGTCAAAGTAATTTTTAACGAAAGTGATACCTTTAAACTATCTGTGTTCTTTACGTAATTATTGGAGAAGGAAAGCTTGGAAATGATGTCTGAAGACAGAATTTTAAAAGTTTACTGATCGTTACCTACTTTGGATACGCTTGGCAAAATGCATAGCTGAAATTCACGACAATCTCTAAAAAATGGCAAAAATTAATTTCTTTTTTGCAAATTTCTAAATTACTTCGTTAATTCGAATTTCAGAACCACGAATATTCACGCTGTTAAAACTGCCTAATGAAGTTTATAAGACGATACGTGGAAGATGATGGCTTTTATCAGCACAGAAACACTTAAAATATATTTCTAAGCACATTAATTACACAGGAAAGTCTCAGTTTATCCTTCGTGTGTGATTTTCCTCCCTGTTAAGAAATGTTTATCATTTTATTTAATAGTCACAGCGTACGAAAAAAAAGTTTGCAGATAAATAATGGTTGGGACATATCTTCTGAAGTATTCCGTTTTCGGCAGCCTTCGCCCTTACACTCTCAAGTTGACATATTTCCCCTTAATTTTCAGTTGCAGTCACTACTCACTTCATCGTTAAAGGTTTAATTTATACGCACATTGCCACAGAAAAGTTGGAAGAACCGTTGGGAGAGAAATAATATGGTACAATAGCTGTGGGAAACGTGTGTACAATACTGGCACTATTAGTAATGCGAACCAGTACTCTTTAGAGGCCTTTAAGTATATAGCTCAATACGAAAGACGTCTGATGAAGGCCATTTGCTGCTTATTGTTAAACACCTAGCATAGTGCATCAGACAGTAAAATAAGTATCTGGATCATCGACCGCTCGTTAACTCCTCTCGTGGGTCAGTGCTATAAAAATGCCGAGGGACTGCAGACCTTATTTACCTTATGATGAACACTTAAGATAATTTTCGTTGTAGTATGCGCTGTAAGAGCCAGTACCATAATATACAGGGTGATTCAAAAAGAATACCACAACTTTAGCAATTTAAAACTCTGCAACGACAAAAGGCAGAGCTAAGCACTATCTGTCGGCGAATTAAGGGAGCTATAAAGTTTCATTTAGTTGTACATTTGTTCGCTTGAGGCGCTGTTGACTAGGCGTCAGCGTCAGTTGATGCTAAGATGGCGACCGCTCAACAGAAAGCTTTTTGTGTTATTGAGTACGGCAGGAGTGAATCGACGACAGTTGTTCAGCGTGCATTTCGAACGAAGTATGGTGTTAAACCACCTGATAGGTGGTGTATTAAACGTTGGTATTAACAGTTTACAGAGAATGGGTGTTTGTGCAAAGGGAAAAGTTCTGGACGGCCGAGAACGAGTGATGAAAATGTAGCACGCATCCAGCAAGCATTTGTTCGCAGCCCAGGAAAATCAACTCGCAGAGCTAGCAGAGAGCTGCAAATTCCACAATCAACTGTATGGAGAGTCTTACGAAAAAGGTTAGTTATGAAACCTTATCAACTATCCGAGGCGATGGATTGGCCGCCAGGCAGCCCGTGACAGAGCACTTCATCACTGGCCTCCAAGAAGCCCTGATCTTACCCCCTGCGATTTTTTCTTATGGAGGTATGTTAAGGATATGGTGTTTCGGCCACCTCTCCCAGCCACCATTGATGATTTGAAACGAGAAATAACAGCAGCTATCCAAACTGTTACGCCTGATATGCTACAGAGAGTGTGGAACGAGTTGGAGTATCGGGTTGATATTGCTCGAGTGTCTGGAGGGGGCCATATTGAACATCTCTGAACTTGTTTTTGAGTGAAAAAAAAACTTTTTAAATACTCTTTGTAATGATGTACAAGAGAAGGTTATATTATGTTTCTTTCATTAAATACACATTTTTAAAGTTGTGGTATTCTTTTTGAATCACCCTGTATGTTGATGTTTTACAAAGTGCGTCAAGTACGGAAACAGATTTGCAGTTTCGCTCACAATGTAACTTCGGCAAAAGGAATGAAAGCATACATTACAATGTGGTTACACTAAGAAGCAATTCACAGTGAGCAGCAGCGAACACAGGTCCAGGAAGATATGTTTATAGGGTTTTATTGTATGCATCATTAATAAATATGGCAGTAACCTAGATAGGTCACTCATCTAACAGCCTCTCGCACGTTTTTTCCCGACCATCTCTCTGGGTAGATCTCCCTCAGACTATTTCGCACTCGATCTCGTAGGCCTCTTTTTTTTTTACGACAGTTCCTCCGCCATTCTGCAGCGGGAATACCAGGACCAGTTCCAACCTAGCTTTATGTCCGCCGGCAGGGAATAAATTTGAAATTCTACGAGCACAGATATTAGCACGGTACGCGCGGGCGAAGAAGGATGGGTGTTTGCGATGGGTGTCCTTCCGGCGCGGGGGAAAATCGACTTTCTGGGGTATTTCCCGACTCGTGGCGTGGGTGGGTATTCATACGGGACGGCCCTCTCCTTCAATTTGGAGAGTGGCGCCGGGGCCCCCGCCGGCCATCGCGCTGACAAATGACGGCATATCTGCAGCCGCCGATGTGGAAGACATTACCTGCGAGCGATGGCCCCACCTAAGGGAGGCACACGCCTCACTCCTTAGTCTTCTCGCCTTCTCTTCACTACCTCGGAACAGTGTATTGCGCAGGTTGCGTAACTGCGGGGAGTCTAGAGCGTTCGAAATTGCAAAGGTCGTAAGGCCAATATTCCTACATCACTGGGTTGTTTGAAAGCTGCCCCCAACTATTCACTTTCAGGCTACTTGGATCTGACTAGGTCTGGAGACTGTAGAAGGGCTCTCGACCATGAAATCCACGTTTTCTCACCTCTTGCCTGTCATTATCTGTATTACTTGTTCCCTCCTTTCTTACGACCAAGCAGAACTGAATGATATATAGAAAAACTAGTACACCTCCTCTGCAGTGATTGAATGGCACTGTAGGTCATGCAAACTGTCGGAAATCCAGGCAATCCAGAAACCAAGATAAAAAATTTGGTGACAAGCAATTCAACACACATATCGAACATTACATCGCTCCTCCAGTCTGTGTCAACCGCTTTCCCCCCCCCCCCCTCCCCCACGCATTCCTCTGTCTGCCCACCTGAACCTCCCACCTCTATCTGTCTATTTTCTCCTCCCACTCTTTCTGTCTCCTCAACTCGTCCTCCACATTGCTCCGTCCAGTTCTTCCAGCACCTCCTGCTGACAATACCGCCTGCTTCCTCTCTCTTGTTATATCTTCCTCTCCATCTGTCTGGCTAAAACCACCTTTCCCTCTTTCGACGCCCCCTCTTTCTTTTCTCCCATCCCATTACTCTCTACACTTTCCATCAGCCCCATACATGTCCTCCTGCTCGCTTCTGTGCGTTTCCTCCTCTTCTCACCCTGTACAGCCTCTCCTCTATCCATTTAAACCCATCCCAAGCAATGCCAATCAGCAAATATAGCCCTGAAACAGAGTTCAATAACTCAAACTGATACTACTCCCACAACACACGTGTATTTCTGGGTAGCATATATATAAGGCCCCAGAAAACAATTTCTTGCGCCTGACATGTAGCCTCCTCCGAAAAACAGGCTGATATGGCAGACTGATAGTGTTCCCACCGAATATGAATGTCATATTGGGCAGCATATACGCCAGGAGCAGGATAAAACAAATTTTTATTCGTATGTCTGCTACTATTAGAGCTATGAGATTATAACCGACTGTTCTGATACTAGGACAGATGATTCTTAGTCATATTTGTCTGGAATTGACCTAGTTGTTTGAGAGAAGATACACGATATACATATGAACATACTCTCTGCTTTATGTATACTATTTACATTTACACAAATTATACATCATTTCCACAAAAAATTTAAGCAGATGGTGTTGTTGTTGTTGTTGTCTTCAGTCCAGATACTAGTCTGATGCAGCTCTCCATGCTACTTTATCCTGTGCAAGCTTCTTCATCTCCCGGTACCTACTGCAGACTACATCCTTCTAAATCTGTTTAGTGCACTCATCCCTTGGTCTCCCTCTACGATTGTACCCTCCACGCCGCCCTCCAATACTAAATTGGTGATCCCTTGACGCCTCAGAATATGCCCTACCAACCGATCCCTTCTTCTGGTCAAGTTGTGCTACAAATTCCTCTTCTCTGCAATTCTGTTCAGCCCATACATCTCCTTCTGCACGCCTCTGTGCGTCTCCTCCTCTCCCCACCCTGTAGAGCCTCTCCTCTATCCATTTCAACCCATCCCAAGCCATGCCCATCTTCATTAGTTGTGTGATCAACCCATCTAATCTTCACCATTCTCCTGTAACACCACATTTCGAAACCTTCTATTCTCTTCTTGTCTAAACTATTTATCGTCCACGTTTCACTTCCATACATGGATATACTCCACACAAATACTTTCAGAAACGACTTCCTGACATTTAAATCTAAACTCGATGTTAACAAATTTCTCTTCTTCAGAAACGCTTTCCTTGCCAGATATTGAAAAAGATCTATATTTGAGATCATCAGGACGTTCATTCGGAGCCAGATTTATATGTCTTTTATGTGCAGCTTTACCTCACCGTTATTTCATCAGCATTAGTTTGACCAATGCTGACGAAATCTCAAGTTAACTACTATTTTGTGAGCAAGGGTTCTTGCCACTGTAAACTGAGTGCCAACTTCGACACTAATCCTTTGTCACTATCGCTTCCTGGTGCAGATGAAGTACTGGTGTGGTAATATCATCGTAAATCATACCGCCATCAGCATCACTCATTTTTCAGTCAATTATTTTAAGTTGTTAATGTTTATATCTCAACGTGCTGAAACGTTTACAAATTGCTCAATAAAATCTGACAGGTCGAGATAGTCACCAGTTCTTTTTATTCAATGTTCAAGTTGAGTTAGTGGACTCAAAAAGTTTTGGCAGTAGATATTTTCCTTATTTCATGATTTTGGACTCGATAAAATGATACTGCAACTGCAGTTATGAATAGGTATTAGACAGTTACAGATTTTAAAATTGTGACCATAAAATTTCTCCCTCATAAGCTCAGACAAACACTTCCACTCTCCGGAATTCCTTGCCCTATTAGCTGTGAAGGTACCGCTGCGTTACGCGGTAGAAATTTCACTGAAACGCCGTCACTGATCAATTCTTCTACATCTTTATCTGACGAACCATGGCCAATATATGTATCTTTTAGTACAATTGTTCTCGGTATACAGATGCTGAAATTGGCACAGACTACAAAGAAAACCAGTTTTTAAAAACAAAACTGTCCACAGATGCATTCTCTCATAACTTCTCAGGTAGTAGTGACCCTCCACTACACCTTCCCCATCTTCGCAGCGCAGCAGTAAGTATCCACGTTCAGACGACTTTTCTAGCGTAGTGGTAATAGATTATATACACAAAACTTCCTGGTGAAACAGCTATTTCAGGAAACCATTCCAAAATCCCAACATTAGTTTCTGATATTAACTTTCACATATAGAAGGAAATACGTAACAGGGAATTTTCATTATCTTAGTTCAAGTAATTTGGAAGAAATATTTGTAAATTATAAACACAAGCCTTTCTCCTGAATCAGCCTATAAGTTATTAAAAATCGTGTCAACATCCCTATAGTAGTTCATGCGGTTGGCCCTCAGATATAGAAAGAGAAACGTGGCAGGGGCCTTAAATTATAATATGTAAAAGTGGCAAGAAGGAATGATTTACCTGTATCAAAGCACAACGATTTGTCGATTTCTCTGTCAACAGAACGGGCATTTTATGTTTTCAAAACGTATTACTGAAAGCCGTTATTGTAATTTTGTCTTCTTTATTTTCACAACCTTTTGCAAAGTCATAAAATTTTGAAGCTAAGGTATTACTGGGCAGCATCTTATGAAAATGACCACACATTTTGGCGTTATAAATTTGATTAGGAGCAGTACAAAAAACGTTTTTGTTTTTCCTTTCTTCAAATTTTCAGGCACTGGTGTATCCTCTGAAAGCCTTTAACAGGTCATAGACAGCTGATGTATTATGTGCCGATTTTTCCACCTATCTAACTAAACACTGTTACCTTTGAATATTGTATAATTATGAAAATCTTCTTGCGTAATTTATCGCTTTTTCTGCAAAATCGGACCTGAAATCAGAACGCCATTATACCTCTTTGCTACTACCTGAAAAGTTCGTCACTTTGCAAGACGTTATTTGGTTTTATTGGTTCTCCATCTATTCTCTGTACTGTTTCCTTTCATAATTTTGAAACAAACTAATGTGTGGTAGAACTGCCTACACTATATTTCATAGGAAAATTTTTAAACTATTCTCCTTTATCCATTTCATGCAGTGTCTAAACTTTTTTCCATGGATACTTCTATCTTCCTTCTTGTAGATCTACATCTACATCTACATTCATATTCCGCAAGCCACCTGACGGTGTGTGGCGGTGGCGGAGGGTACCTTGAGTACCTCTATCGGTTCTCCCTTCTATTCCAGTCTCGTATTGTTCGTGGAAAGAAGGATTGTCGGTATGCTTCTGTGTGGGCTCTAATCTCTCTGATTTTATCCACATGGTCCCTTCGCGAGATATACGTAGGAGGGAGCAATATACTGTTTGACTCTTCGGTGAAGGTATGTTCTCGAAACTTTAACAAAAGCCCGTAACGAGCTACTGAGCGTCTCTCCTGCAGAGTCTTCCACTTGAGTTTATCTATCATCTCCGTAACGCTTTCGCGATTACAAAATGATCCTGTAACGAAGTGCGCTGCTCTCCGTTGGATCTTCTCTATCTCTTCTATCAACCCTACTGTAACCTACTTCCCTTGTTTTCGGATTGCATTTCCTTAGGATTCTTCTAATGAATCTCAGTCTGGCATCTGCTTTACCGACGATCAACTTTATATGATCATTCGATTTTAAATCACTCCTAATGCGTACTCCCAGATAATTTATGGAATTAACTGCTTCCAGTTTCTGACCTGCTATTTTGTAGCTAAATGATAAGGGATCTATCTTTCCATGTATTCGGAGCACATTACACTTGTCTACATTGAGATTCAATTGTTATTCCCTGCACCATGCATCATTCGTTGCAGATCCTCCTGCATTTCAGTACAATTTTCCATTGTTACAACCTCTTGATACACCACAGCATCATCTGCAAAAAGCCTCAGTGAACTTCCGATGTCATCCACAAGGTCATTTATGTATATTGTGAATAGCAACTGTCATCTGACACTCCCCTGCGGCAAACCTGAAATCACTCTTACTTCGGAAGACTTCTCTCCATTGAGAATGACATGCTGCGTTCTGTTATCTCGGAACTCTTCAATCCAATCACACAATTGGTCTGATAGTCCACATGCTCTTACTTTGGTCATTAAACGAATGTGGGGAACTATATCGAACGCCTTGCGGAAGTCAAGAAACACAGCATCTACCTGTGAATCCGTGTCTGTGGCCCTCTGAGTCTCGTTGACGAATAGCGCGTGCTGGGTTTCACACGACCGTCTTTTTCGAAACACATGCTGATTCCTACAGAGTAGATTTCTGGTGGTGGTGGTTAGTGTTTAACGTCCCGTCGACAACGAGGTCATTAGAGACGGAGCGCAAGCTCGGGTTAGGGAAGGATTGGGAAGGAAATCGGCCGTGCCCTTTCAAAGGAACCATCCCGGCATTTGCCTGAAACGATTTAGGGAAATCACGGAAAACCTAAATCAGGATGGCCGGAGACGGGATTGAACCGCCGTCCTCCCGAATGCGAGTCCAGTGTGCTAACCACTGCGCCACCTCGCTCGGTGAGAGTAGATTTCTAGTCTCCAGAATAGTCATTATACTCGAACATAATACGCGTTCCAAATTTCTTCAACTGATCGACGTTAGAGATATAGATCTATAGTTCTGCACATCTGTTCGACGTCCCTTCTTGAAAACGGGGATGACCTGTGCCCTTTCCAATCCTTTGGAACGCTACGCTCTTCTAGAGACGTACGGTACACCGCTTCAAGAAGGGGGGCAAGTTCCTTCGCGTACTCTGTGTAAAATCGAACTGGTATCCCATCAGGTCCAGCGGCCTTTCCTCTTTTGAGCGATTTTAATTGTTTCTCTATCCCTCTATCGTCTATTTCGATATCTACCAATTTGTCAACTGTGCGAAAATCTAGAGAAGGAACTACAGTGCAGTCTTCTTCTGTGAAACAGCTTTGGAAAAAGACATTTAGTATTTCGGCCTTTAGTCTGTCATCCTCTGTTTCAGTACCATTTTGGTCACAGAGTGTGTGGACAATTTGTTTTGATCCACCTACCGCTTTGATATCAGACCAAAATATCTCAGTATTTTCTACCAAGTCAGCACGTAGAACTTTACTTTCGAATTCATTGAACGTCTCTCGCATAGCCCTCCTCGCACTACATTTCGCTTCGCGTAATTTTTGTTTGTCTGCAAGGCTTTGGCTATGTTTATGTTTGCTGTGAAGTTCCCTTTGCTTCTGCAGCAGTTTTCTAACTCGGTTGTTGTACCACGGTAGCTCTTTTCCATCTCTTACCATCTGGCTTGGCACATACTCATCTAACGCATATTGTACGATGGTTTTGAACTATGTCCACTGATCCTCAACACTATCTGTACTTGAGACAAAACTTTTGTGTTGAGCCGTCAGGTACTATGTAATCTGCTTTTTGTCACTTTTGCTAAACAGAAAAATCTTCCTACCTTTTTGAATATTTCTATTTACGGCTGAAATCATCGATGCAGTAACCGCTTTATGATCTCTGATTCCCTGTTCTGCGTTAACTGTTTCAAATAGTTCCGGTCTGTTTGTCAGCAGAAGGTCTAATATGTTATCGCCACGAGTCGGTTCTCTGTTTAACAGCTCAAGGTAGTTTTCAGATATAGCACTTAAAAAAATTTCACTGGATTTTTTGTCCCGGCCACCCGTTATGAACGTTTGAGTCTCCCAGTCTATATCCGGCAAATTAAAATCTCCACCCAGAACTATAACATGGTGGGGAAATCTACTCGAAATATTTTCCAAATTTTCCTTCAGGTGCTCAGCCACAACAGTTGCTGAGCCAGGGGGCCTATAGAGACATCCAATTACCATATTTGAGCCTGCTTTAACCGTGACCTTCTCCCAAATTATTTCACATTTCGGATATCCGTCAATTTCCTTCGATACTATTGCACACCCCCCTCCCCCCTTTCACTGTCCAGCCTGTCTCTGCGGTATACATTCCAATCTGAGTTTAGGATTTCATTACTGTTTACGTCTGGTTTCAGCCAACTTTCTGTCCCTAGTACTATATGGGCATTGTGACCGTTTATTAATGAGAGCAGTTCTGGGACCTTTCTATAGACGCTCCTGCAGTTTACTATTAGCACATTAATATTGTTATTCCCTGTTGCATTTTGCGTACTCCTACCTTGCCGGTCTCAGGGGGCGTCTTGTCGGGCCTAGGGAGGGAATTCTCTAACCTAAAAAACCCACATGTGCACTCCACACGTACTCCGCTACCCTTGTAGCCGCTTCCGGCGTGTAGTGCATGCCTGACCTATTCAGGGGGACCCTACATTTCTCCACCCGATAGCAGAGGTCGAAAAATGTTGTTTTATATTCTCAACAAACAGGAGGAATACAGTATAGTGCAACTCAGTGTCAACATGTTGACAGGCATTGTGCCAGGATCTGTGTCTACGTGCTGACTTGGTAGAAAATACTAAGATATTTTGGTCTGATATCAAAGCGGTAGGTGGATCAAAACAAAATGTCCACACACTCTGTGACCAAAATGGTACTGAAACAGAGGATGACAGACTAAAGGCCGAAATACTAAATGTCTTTTTCCAAAGCTGTTTCACAGAAGAAGACTGCACTGTAGTTCCTTCTCTAGATTTTCGCACAGTTGACAAATTGGTAGATGTCGAAATAGACGATAGAGGGATAGAGAAACAATTAAAATCGCTCAAAAGAGGAAAGGCCGCTGGACCTGATGGGATACCAGTTCGATTTTACACAGAGTACGCGAAGGAACTTGCCCCCATTCTTGAAGCGGTGTACCGTACGTCTCTAGAAGAGCGTAGCGTTCCAAAGGATTGGAAAGGGCACAGGTCATCCCCGTTTTCAAGAAGGGACGTCGAACAGATGTGCAGAACTATAGATCTATATCTCTAACGTCGATCAGTTGAAGAAATTTGGAACGCGTATTATGTTCGAGTATAATGACTATTCTGGAGACTAGAAATCTACTCTCACCGAGCGAGGTGGCGCAGTGGTTAGCACACTGGACTCGCATTCGGGAGGACGGCGGTTGGCTGAACTTAAACTAAATTTTTCTTTTTGCTGGTAGCCACTATTATGTCTTTAGTATAAAATACTGCACAGTTGCTGGAAGAAAATACACTTTTAGTATCAGCGAGAGATATTTTTTTGGCATAATAATCACCTTTGATGGCTATATATCTTATATAGCCTTTCAGAAGTCAGACAGATATAAGAGCTTAAAACTTAGCAATTTTGAGAGTGTGATATGGCTCATTGCTTTCGTCTCAAGGATGCGCCACAGTTAAAGCTTTGAGTCACTGGCTCTCAATTCAGAAGTCATATAGTGTGTTATGGTCCTCTGTATATTGCGAGTTCCTGTAGAGATTGTAGAAATGACGCACGTAACGCAAGATATTACAGAGTACTCATGATATAATTTATCGATTTTAGATTTCTTTTGAGATTCCTGCAGTGGTGGGTTTTACTCATTGTTCCACGGGATCTGACTGAAGAAGAGATGTGTCTAATAACTTCGTGAATGGTGTTTTACGAAGAGGAAATGTAAACGCAGGAGAGGTACATAATGACTGTAGACAACTGATTTTAGCAAAAGAGCTGAAAACCCTCGTTGTTTACAGAATAGAACTCCCATGAATAAAGCTTCTTCAAACATACGATTACTTTGAAAACGAGTTGATGTGTTGGATATTTGGCGCTGAGCATGTAAGTGAGGAAACATCAATAAATGGTTTGAAATTATGCTGTAAGTTGGTTGGAAGTGACTACGTCCTCCCATTATAAAATGAACACACTATGTGATCAAAAGTGTCCGGACACCTGGCTGAAAATGACTTACAAGTTCGTGGCGCCCTCCAACGGCAATGCTGGAGTTCATTATTGTGTTGGGCCACACTTAGCTCTGATGATAGCTTCCACCCTCGCAGACATACGTTCAGTCAGGTGCTGGAAGGTTTCTTGGGGAATGGCACCCCACTCTTCACGAAGTGCTGCACTGAGGAGAGGTGTCGATGTCGGCACCAAGTCGGCATTCCAAAACATCCCAAAGGTGTTCTATAGGCGTCAGGTCAGGACTCTGTGCAGGCTAGTCCATTACAGGGATGTTATTGTCGAGTAACCACTCCGCCACAGGTGTGCATTATGAACAGGTGCTCGATCGTGTTAAAAATGCAATCGACATCCCCGAATTGGTCTTCAACAGTGGGAAGCAAGAAGGTGCTTAAAACATCAATGTTGGCCTGTGCTGTGATAGTGCCACGCAAAACAACAAGGGGTGCAAGCCCACTGCATGAAAAATACGACCATACCATAACACCACCGCCTCCAAATTTTACTGTTGGCACTCCACACGCTAGTAGATGTTGTCCACAGAGCATCCGTCACACCAACGAACTGCCATCGGAGTGCCACATTGGGTACCGTGATTCGTCGCTACACACAACGTTTTTCCACTATTCAATCGACCAATGTTCAAGCTCCATACGCCAAGCGAGGCGTCGTTTGGGATTTACCGGCGTGATGTGTTGCCTATGAACAGCCGCTCGACCATGAAATCCAAGATTTCGCAGCTCCCGTCTACTGTCATAGCACTTGCAGTGGTTACTGATGCTGTTTGTAATTCCTGTGCGAAGGACCGGATAGATGTCTGCCTATTACACATTACGACCCTCTTCAACTGTCGGCGGTCTCTGTCAGTCAACAGACGAGGTCGGCCTGTACTCTTTTGTGCTATATACACTCCTGGAAATGGAAATAAGAACACATTGACACCGGTGTGTCAGACCCACCATACTTGCTCCGGACACTGCGAGAGGGCTGTACAAGCAATGATCACACGCACGGCACAGCGGACACAACAGGAACCGCGGTGTTGGCCGTCGAATGGCGCTAGCTGCGCAGCATTTGTGCACCGCCGCCGTCAGTGTCAGCCAGTTTGCCGTGGCATACGGAGCTCCATCGCAGTCTTTAACACTGGTAGCATGCCGCGACAGCGTGGACGTGAACCGTATGTGCAGTTGACGGACTTTGAGCGAGGGCGTATAGCGGGCATGCGGGAGGCCGGGTGGACGTGCCCGTCGACCTGGGACCGGACCGCAGCGACGCACGGATGAACGCCAAGACCGTAGGATCCTACGCAGTGACGTAGGGGACCGCACCGCCACTTCCCAGAAAATTAGGGACACTGTTGCTCCTGGGGTATCGGCGAGGACCATTCGCAACCGTCTCCATGAAGCTGGGCTACGGTCCCGCACATCGTTAGGCCGTCTTCCGCTCACGCCCCAACATCGTGCAGCCCGCCTCCAGTGGTGTCGCGACAGGCGTGAATGGAGGGACGAATGGAGACGTGTCGTCTTCAGCGATGAGAGTCGCTTCTGCCTTGGTGCCAATGATGGTCGTATGAGTGTTTGGCGCCGTGCAGGTGAGCGCCACAATCAGGACTGCGTACGACCGAGGCACACAGGGCCAACACCCGACATCATGGTAGGGGAGCCATCTCCTACACTGGCCGTACACCACTGGTGATCGTCGAGGGGACAATGAACAGTGCAAGGTACATCCAAACCGTCATCGAACCCATCGTTCTACCATTCCTAGACCGGCAAGGGAACTTGCTGTTCCAACAGGACAATGCACGTCCGCATGTATCCCGTGCCACCCAACGTGCTCTAGAAGGTGTAAGTCAACTACCCTGGCCAGCAAGACTGGATGAAGCGTCGTCTCACGCGGTCTGCACGTCCAGCACGAACGCTGGTCCAACTGAGGCGCCAGGTGGAAATGGCATGGCAAGCCGTTCCACAGGACTACATCCAGCATCTGTACGATCGTCTCCATGGGAGAATAGCAGCCTGCATTGCTGCGAAAGGTGGATATACACTGTACTAGTGCCGACATTGTGCATGCTCTGTTGCCTGTGTCTATGTGCCTGTGGTTCTGTCAGTGTGATCATGTGATGTATCGGACCCCAGGAATGTGTCAATAAAGTTTCCCCTTCCTGGGACAATGAATTCACGGTGTTCTTATTTCAATTTCCAGGAGTGTATGTCCCTTCACAAACCCACTTCACTATCACATAGGGAACAGTGGACCCAAGGATGTGTAGGAGTGTGGAAATCACGCGTAGAGACGTATGGCACAAGTGACACCCAATCACCTGACCACGATAGAAGTCCGTGAGTTCCGCGGAGCGACCCATTCTGCTCTCTCACGATGTCCAATGTCTACAGAGGTCGCTGATATGGGGTATACGGCAGTAGGTGGCAGCACAGTGCATGTTTTTGGGGATGTCCGGGTACTTTCGATTACGTAGTGTATATCCTGGGCAGTTTTTTCTCCATTTTAATAAAAGTTTCTCACGCATATCAATGCATATGAATTCAAATCTACTGAGATATTTTTCCTACAGTAACATAATATTGCAGGTATATTAAGTAATGTATAAGAGGCGATCAATAAGTTTCCCTTTGAGGACGCTGCTGCAGCGTTTAGGCAACATAGCGTGACTGTGATTCGGGCATATAGGCAAGGGATAAATGAGCATTCGTGTCTTTACAACGTGGGTGCGATAAATGTGGAGACGTGGACTATGGCTATGTTATTACCAAATTTGTATAAACAGGAGAAACGTGCTATTGTTCTGTTTTTGGATGCTGAAGGAAAAACATCGGTAGACATCCATCGGAGAATAGAGAATATCTAGGAGCCAGTATGTCTGTCGAAAACCACTTTTATGCAACGGTGAGCCAGGGGGTGCTGCTGCTTCATGATAACGCACGTCGGTATATCGCAAGTGTCGTAAGGCAGAAGTCAAGCCAATCGTGTGGGGGACGCTCGAGTACCGGCCCTATAGTCTCCCCCGGAGCAATAAACACACCTCCGGTCCCTTAATGAAGGCCCTGAATGGCGAAGATTCCTGTCGGACGAGGATTTCCAGCAGGCAGATATGGACTTCTTGACGCAGCAGGACACGGTGTTTTACCAAACTGATATCTTCAACATGGTGTGCAAGTTGCGTGATTGTCGAAAAGCTGTCTGCATGATTGGGCATACCGATTCTAGACTGTACGGACTTTGAATGGAAACTTTTTGGTTGTTCGTTATACACTGATGGAAAAGAAATCCCAACACCAAGAAGGAGTCGTGCGGCATAAAGAAAGTCGGGAGACGTGTATCTACACTCATGCTCATAAATTAAGGATAGTGCTAATACATGCTGAAAAAACGCTCTGGTGGGCGGTTTGAGGGTTTAAATCACCTCGGGGTATGACCATGGGTTGTATGTGACCAGCAGTGGTCGCACGGTGGCGTTGGCAGCTATCCACATACCAAGAGGTGTGTTGGTGCATGTCAGAGTACGGTGCAACGAGTAAGTGTGCTGACTTTTTCAGACGTTGTAATGGTGACTGTGTGTTGAAAATGGCTCAAAGAACACATATTTATGACGTTATGAGGGCTAGAGTACTAGGGGGACTGGAGGCTGGTCGTAGCACAGGCCCTCCGTGCGCCACAAAGTGTGATCCCAAGATTGTGGCAACGATTCTAGCAGACAGGAAACGTGTCCAGGCGCTACAGTACGGGACGTCCACAGTCTACAACACAAGAAGAGTGACATCCCACCATCAATGCCAGCAGACGGCCACGGAGTACTGCAGGTAGCCTTGCTCGGAACCTTACCGCAGCCAATGGAACAGTTGTCTCCAGACACACAGACTACAGACGACTAAACAGCTCGGAGACCTGCAAGGTGCATTCCACTGACCCCTGTTCACAGGAGAGCCCATAAAGCCTGATGTCAAGAACACAGTACATGGTCATTGGAACAGTGGCCCGTGGTTATGTTCACGGACGAGTCCAGGTATAGTCTGAACAGTGATTCTCGCTGGGCTTTCATCTGGCGTGAACCAGGAACCAGATATCTAACCCTTAATGTCCTTGAAAGGGGCCTGCATGGAGATCGTAGTTTGATGGTTTGGGGTGGGATTATGATTGGTGCACGGACACCCCTGTATGTCTTTGACACAGGAACTGTAACAGATCAGGTGTATCGGGACGTCATTTTGCACCAGTATGTCCGCCTTTTCAGTGGTGCAGTGAGTCCCACCTCCCTCCAAATGGATGATAACGCACGGCCCCATCGAGCTGTCATCGTGGAGGAGTACCTTTAAACAGAAGATACCAGACGAATGGAGTGGCCTGCCTGTTCTCCAGATCTAAACACCCTCGAGCACGTCTGGGATCCTCTCGGTCGACGTATCGCTGCACGTCTTCAAACCCCTATGACACTTCAGGAGCTCCGACAGGCACTGGAGCAAGAAAGGGAGGCTATACCCCAGCAGCTGCTCAACTACCTGATCCAGAGTATGCCAACGCGTTGTGCGGCTTGTTTACGTGTGCATGGTGATCATATCCCGTACATGCGCAGGCTCAAATGGCTCTGAGCACTATAGGACTTAACATCTGAGGTCATCACTACCGTAGAACTTAGAACTACTTAAACCTAACTAACCTAAGGACATCACACACATCTATGACCGATGCAGGATTCGAACCTGCGACCGTAGCGATCGCGCGGTTCCAGACTGTAGCGCCTAGAACCACTCGGCTCCTCCGGCAGGCCTACATGCGCAGGAAACAGTTCAGTTTTGTAGCACATGTGTTTCGGGACAGTTTTCTCACCTTGTCATCATTACCGTGGACTTAGAGATCTGTGTCGTGTGTGTGCCCTATGTGCCTATGTTATTAGCGCCAGTTTTGTTTAATGCCACGTTGTGCGGCACCACATTCTGCAATTACCCTTAATTTATGAGCATGAGTTAACATCCGAAAAAGTTAGCTATTGGAATTTCGCATCAGTGGCACAAGAGTTGAGCTAGCCGCGCCTCCATGGGGACGCATATCAGGTTTGTTTTAAAATACACGCTTCAGTGCTCGTGAGCGCTAGTTACCTTTGAGATCGGACGTGGTGAGTTGATGTTTCTCAAGAATGCCATTAAGGTGACAAAGACGCCATTATCAGTAACTCACTGAGTTTGAGCGAGGTCGTGTGGTTCGACTATGTAATTGGGCTGCGAAAGCAGGATGTTCCTTCTGCGGTACTGCGGAAAGACTTGGCAGGAATGGTTGTGTTCACTAGATCGTACAGTAGCAGAAGACCGTGCTCCAGACGTCCATCGGCATGAACATCAAGTTCGTCGTACCGTTCTGGCGCATCGTAACTGCATCTGGAGCGGCGATTTGAACAGGGTTTGGTACTACAGCGACAGCGTTACAAATCAGTTACCGGTACTTCAAGGATAGCCCCGAGCCAGACGGCCTGTAGCGTGCATTCCACCGACCCAAAACCACCGCGATTTGCTTCGCTGGTGTCATTAGAAAGCTTTCTCGAGCGTGTTAAGATGACAGCTGGTTCTCCATCGTTGCCAGTGTCGTCCATTGTAACCTCCCCCTCACTTATCGACCTTAATGACAGTGAAAAATTAAACCGCGAGTACCTAATGGAAATTTGGGAAAAGCAATCGTCACCGAGGTTAATTTGTCGGTAAAGAGGGAGGAAAGGGTTACATCTAAATGAAAGGAAAAATGCTAATGAAACTGGTGGAAATTAATTTTGAAATAGGGGTAAAGTTAATAAAGAAAGTAAATGTGCGGCCGTTACGTTAACAGTTAACTAGCGGTAATTAGATATTTGAGATTTGGGGGAAATTACAGTCGCCAGTCCTAAGGACAATTACTATAGTAACTGAAAAAGAAAGGTTATTACACATATAATTAGCACTAGAAGCGTGGCAACTGAAGGTTAACACGTGTAGTGTGAAAACCGAAAGTTTGTCAGAAGTAATAAATTTCGCTACTCTCTGACTTAATTTAGCAAAAGAATTAATAAAACCGAAAAATCGAAAGTTAATTTAGTCACTGAAATTAATAGTGAGCTTTCTTTCTGAAGCACATCGAAATTCAGTAAAATACGGTTAGTCTTGGACTACCTCAACAATCATTTCAAAAGCTACTTGAATCTACGCAATTTAGAAAGAAGAGATTTAACTTTGAACTTGAATTAAATGATTCTGAACAATTAACAATAGTAAAATTTAGTACGTACCAAGCTGAGCTGCAGTCACAGGTAAGCTAAAATACGGTAACAAAACTCGCACTCTTAATTTGTGCTTGTGTAATCTAGATATTGTATCCAGCTATGAATACTTTAACTGAACTTTGAAATTAAAGCAGCGAAATTGAATTATGTTACTTTAATGCTGGCGTTTGAATTTCAACGACACTCGGGTTCATTTCGGAAAAGGAAGGGACCCTGCTTGGTAATGCAATTGGGACAATGAGCAACAAAGGTTCATGCTAAGTTGCTGTAATTTTGTGATGCAACAATTTTAAAAGTTTGAAAAGCTGAGGTCTGCCATACAGTTCTAGAACTTTTCGTGCTTCCAGTCTTCCTTGTTGGTTGATTGAAGGTTTGAAGCCGTCGATCGAGGAGGTGGCGACAGTCACTCATTGTCGGCCGTCGCTGTTGCAGAAGCTGGATGTTGGCGCGCCTTCTTCTCGACATGGTCACCAGACGAAACGGGCTCTTGATGTGCGCCAGCTAATGCTTCCCGTCCGCGACACCATGTCAGAAACTATCATTGCAAGTCGAGCGCAGTTACATGCTGCCAAACCCCGAAAGCGCGGCAACTCGCGGGAGCTTCACACAACACACCTGCTCCACTCGCTACTCCAGCCAGACTCTCTCTGCCCGCGCTCCACGCGGCAGAGTTAACACTACCAAGGATCCTACAGACTTTGATTCTTCACACGAGCTATCGATGTAATCGTTCGATAGCAGTTTTCCCTAGGCAAAACCCAGCGTAAAAATACAAATAATATTTACGAAACAAACCAATTATACATCGACATAAATGCATAAATATATATATACAAACCGTAAAACAATTACAATATACGAAGACACAGAAATGTTATATATTCAGGTAACAAAAATAAGGAAAACAAATTTATTGTACAATAGATGGAAATAGGATGATATGCATTTCCGGCGTTACACCACGTGTTGATTATAAAGAAGTCAGGTAAGGGCCTGCAATCGACCTGTCTGCCTGTTAGACAGAATGGACGCACACCTGGAATTATGGTCTGCAGTGCGATTTCACATGACATCAGGAGCACTCTCGTGGCAATCCCACTCACTGTGGTTACAAAATTGTACGTCAATGTGGTGACTCGATCTGCCGCGGTCACATTCATGAACAGCATTCCATGGGATGTTTTCGAACAGGATGAAGCTCGTCCACACACCATTGTAATAGTCCAACTTGCTCTACAGTGTACGTATGTTTCCTTGGCGTGTTCGATCATTGGATCGAGAGAGGGGAAATCATCGGACGACAACTTAACCGTCATCCAGAAATAACGTGAACCATTATTATATTGACAGACTCACACCGATCTCCGCCCCACAAACCAACACCCGGCACCTGTATAATACAGTGCATAAGCGGTTGTATGCTAGAATTCAACATCTGAGGGTTACACCAGTTATTACTGCACCAGCTTTCCACTTTTGCAATGGTTAATATCGCGCATAAATTAACCTGTGATCTTGAAATGTTAATGACTTAAATATGTTACCTAGACAAATGCATTCCGAAATTTCATGTGTGTGTCTGTGGTTTGAGGTTTTCGGGCGCTAAACAGCGAGCAGCGCCCAAACGCATAGAAACAGGAACACATGCAGTGAAGGGACGAAGACGGACACCGAACAAGGAGAACGGCTAAAAGACACAGACCTGACGCAGTTACAAATCCTCACATACAGAGGCAAAACAAGAAGAGAAGAAACGCACTAAAAAAGGAAAGGAAACACAAGGAAAAGAGAACAGAAATCGAAGTGAAACAAGTAGGTAATCGTGACTGGCAGACCTCTTACCTAAAGCCTGAGTGAGCCAGTCACCCAGCAGCACATTAAAATCCTCTCCCTAAAATCCGAGGCAACAAATTGGACAGGACACAAAACTGTAAGACCTCAACCACAGTCATTGCGTCGTCTTGCAAAATAGAGGGCAAATCCGGTGGTAAGGAAACCACCGCCCTCTGGTCAGAGAATAAAGGACAGTCAAGTAAAATGTGGCGGACTGTAATCTGGACGCCACAAGCACTGCAGATTGGGGGGTCCTCCCGCCAGAGTAAAAAACCGTGCGTTAAGGGACTGTGCCCGATGCGGAGGCGAGTGAGGAGAACCTCATCCCGCCTGCATGACTGGTAGGACGTACACCATGGCCGCGTGGTGGCCTTGACCAGACGCAGCTTATTTTCACCGACTGCCAGCCACGCCTCTTCCCATTGACACATAACACGAAAACTCAAAAGGGAGGTAACAGCATGGAGGGGTACTGGCACATTCAACAACGTGAGGAAGGGAACATGCATCTTTGGCAGCCACATCCGCCAGTTCGTTTCCCCTAATACCCACGTGCCCCGGCACCCAGCAGAAAGAAACCTCCATCCCCTGCCGTTGCAGGTGGAGTAGGGCATCGTGGATGTTCTGGACGACCGTATCCGCTGGGTACAAGTGATGCATGGTCTGAAGGGCACTCAGAGAGTCAGAACAGATGAGAAACTTAAGACTGGGAACACATCTCATCTGCTCCAATGCCCGCAAGATCGCAAACAATTCGGCATCAAAGATGGTAAACGCTGCAGGAAGCCGTAACTTGACGACTCGATCAGGGAAAACAACAGCACAACCAACAGAGTCCCCCTGTTTAGAGCCATCCGTAAATACTGGTACATGGTCGGGATGCTGGTTTAAAATATCATAAAATAAGGAGGTAAAAACAAACGCAGGAGTGCAGCTCCTCCGGTACTCTGACAAGTCTAAAAGGACGCTGGGCCTCTGGAGCAATCAGGATGGCAGACGGGTAAAACCCTGGAGTTGGGGTGCCACACGCTCCACACCACTCTTCAGTAACTAACTTTTGGTGTTACGATATTTTGCGTGACAGTGCACATTTGCGCAATTTATTGCCACTAGAGTTCGAAGTAAAGACATAATACATTAATATGTCATGACTAAATTTAAATTTAAATTTAAATTTAAAGTTTTTGAAGTTGAAGCTATCTACTCACTAATCTATATGTCTGTGACGTAATATCTTACGATTTCATGTCATACAATCATATAAGTTTGCAGGCACATTCAGTGGCACATATAGATATTGTATGGAAACTTTGTTGCGAATGGGGTCGGTAGTGAATAAGTAATACATTGAAACGTCAAGTCAAGTTTTATGGTATGCTCAGCGGAAGTAGATAACCTTCTTTTTCCTTTTTATCGTTGTGTGTGGTGAAAGGGGGAGGGGGGGGAGGGGAGGGTGGCGGAAGATGTCAGCAAGAAAAAGGTTCATAAAGGTTTTAAATTGTGTGCAAAGTTGTTTGGAACTCTACCACTCTTGTTCTCAAATACTGGATGAATAAAATTCGATTATTTGCGCACAGTCAGTTACGCTGACTCAAGCAAATACTGATGCTAACTGAAATACTTGTCTCGCTGTGTTAAACTTTTAATACAAGATTATATCTCTTAATGAGTATGACATCATTTCAAGTGCCATCAGTAACTAGGTACCTATTGAATAATGAATGAGATTTTCACTCTGCAGTGGAGTGTGCGCTGATATAAAACTTCATGGCGAATTAAAACTGTGTGCCGGACCGAGACTCGAATTCGGGAGCTTTGACTTTCGCGGGCAAGTGCTCTACCGTTTGAGCTATCCAAGCACGACTCACTACCCGTCCTCACAGCTTCAGTTCTGCCAGTACCTCGCCTCCTACCTTCCAGACTTCACAGAAGCTCTTCTGCGAAGCTTTCAGAATTAGCACTCCTGAAAGAAAGGATATTGCGGAGACATGGCTTAGCCACAGCCTGGGTGATTCCAGAATGAGATTTTCACTCTGCGCTGATATGAAACTTCCTGGTACAATAAAACTAGGTACCGGACCGAGACTCGAACTCGGGACCTTCGCTTTCCTCCTGAAATCAAGGAACATAGCATCAACCTGAGCACGGTTCTCCAGTGCACTGTGGATCTCACGGAGGAACAGAGCGAGCTAAGTTTCGCAGGATCTCTGTTTGCGGAATCCGTGTTGGTTTTTATAGAGGAGATGTTCTTTTTCCAAAAACGTCATAACTCTTGAGCATAGAACATGTTCTATAGTTCTACAACAGATCGACGTCAACGATATAGGTCTATAACTGTGTGGATCTGTCTTACGGCCTTTCTTAAAAACGGGAATGACTTGAGCTTTTTTCGAGTCGTTAGGTACCTTTCATGGCTCAAGTGATATACGATAAATTACTGCCAGAAGGAGAGCAAGTTCTTTCGCATAATCTTTATAGAACCTTACAGGTATCTCATCTGGTACTGTAGCTGCTTTTCAGTTCCGTGACTGGTTATCCCAATATCTGCCATTTCGATGTTCGTACGACGACTGAAGGAAGGCACAGTGTTACGATCTTCTACGGTGAAACAACTTCGGAAGACCGCATTCAGTATTTCAGCCTTCTCCCTGTTATATTCCATTTCGGTGCCGGTTTGTCCACTGAGAGAATGAATAGATGATTTTGACCCACTTACTGATATTACATACGACCAAAATCTCTTAGGGTTCGTATTCAGGCCGGTTGAAAAAGTCTTACTTTCTAAGTAATAGAAACCTTCTCTCATTCCTCTCCTTACGCTCATTTTCGCTTCGTTCAGCTTTTGTTGTCAGCTAGGTTTTCACTTCTCTAGAATCTGAGATGAAGGGCAGTTTGTTTACGTATTAGACAACATCTGACTATTAGATTATTGCCAACTCATAATGTGTGCATTTACACAGTGTGATTCAGCTGCCCTGCCGATGTCGTTTCATGCAATCCCACATAGTAGAACAATGTATAGGGCAGTTCGCTCTGGAGATGTGAAGCACATAGTCAAAATTTCACATAATAACTGGTAAAGTATACGAAGACATCTTACACCTACCGTACAATTTTTGATGGGTCGAGTCATGTATTAATTTTTTCCTGTGTTAAATATTGGAAAGTTGTTACTTCCATGCTTCCCATTTTGATGCCTCCTGTGAATTTCGTTGTTTCCGATGGTGAAACACACTTTATAAGGCAATATTTACGAATCATTTACAAAAGAACATGCACTGCAAGTGGAATAAACTTACAACATCATTCAAAACCTGTAAGATTACACTTATAATTACACAGAGAAAAATCGGAGACTCTTGGATAAGTATGGCAGGAGTAAGGAACACTGAGTAGTGTGAACCAAATAAACGTAAAGAAACATTGGAAGTATGTACGGTTACACTGCTGATTAGACAAAGAAAGACTGGAGACCTCTGGATAAGCACGCCAGAAGTTAGGTATATCGTGGTCTCAAAATACCGTGTGCTCGAAACACCATATAACTCATGACCATTTCTTGCATGTACTTTTTTACAGTTTGATTCGATTTTCAACAGTCATCCAAGCTCTGAGAGGGAACAATATGTGATTGTCGCCTGTCTGGATAATGTTGCTGATACAGGCGTAGTGTGGGCTGCATAAAACGGCATCATTAGGGGCAGTTCAATCATACCGTATAAATGGATGCTGATGAAAGATGAAGTATACCATATACTACCGTTATTGAAGCTTGTTAACGAATGGTATGACTTGTCCAAACGGCCCAAAGTCATACATTTCCTATACGTTTGATAATAGGTTCATGAATTGTTTCCTAGCCCCTCTGTCTTTACAGAAACCAGGTAGGAACACAAGTGCAGGTTAAGACACACATTTGAAAAATGCATACATTTTTCGGAAATAATAACACCAAGAATTTTAGTTTTAATCATGTATCTATAATTCGTACACTAATTTCTTCAACTTTAACTGTGATATGAAAGACAGAAGGTGTTCATGGAATGTCACTTGTTGAAGTGAGTAAATGGTTCTCATCTATTGTTCAAACATTTACAAACAAAGACATAATATCAGTCGGGACTAAGATAATAGCTAATTTACAATATTAAAGTGTTAAAGTGCTGCATTGCCTAAAAATATAAAGCGGAATATTCACATCATATACATTTAACAAAACCATGCTTCGTGAACTCAGAGTAAAGGTTTCTTTAGCATTCACTTGACAGCGACAGCGAAATGAATATGGTTGGAGGTTTGTCTTATATAATGAAACAAAACAACTGTGAAGTGTGTTTTACAAGAGTCCAGGTATTAATTGTTGCCCGTTTCGTTTCGACAGGTTCCAAAGTTGTGATACGAAGTTATTACTTGTGTAGAGTGCAAATCAGCGTATTTCATTTATCGGCACTGTTATCCATCATCAACACGTTCTTATTGCATTACAGTTCAAGATGAACTTTGCATTGTGATTGGCGAAAGATACTGAGATATATTTGTCTACAGTTTGTGCTCAACAGTACTGTTTTGTCTTCGGTTGCCTTTCCATGTGGCTGTTTGGCTGACCAGAAGTACAGTATATTTCAATGAGCAATTACGATTTCTATGTAATCAATGAAGAACATTCCCTAATTCCAACACTGTAGGAACAACGTGAATCTCTATTGAAAATTGAGCGTGGCAATTCTTATGTTCAGTTATTCACAGTTCAACATTCTTAATGATTTTCTCCATATTGTCATGCACAAACTATTTGTTTTTCTACCGTCTACGTCGTATGTTCTTTCCAGTTTTCATTCTTTGAAGTAATTTATTGTTATTGTGTGTAATCGATAGGGTACAAGCGCTGGAAAACCGTTTGTTTTATCAATGGTGACGAAAGAATTCCGTGGTGTTTCGCGGTTACAATGATGAATCGATAATTTGCAACTGTTACGTAGATTGGACACTTTACTTGGTTCTAACTAGTTCCGAGTTCTAGATCGTCTTCAGATAACACCATACATTTCTCTGGAAAAATATGTATTGTTCCTGATGCAATGTTACTTTACATAAAATTACACATAATGACTTCTGCACTTAATGTTCACTTACGAGATTGACTGAACACAATTTATAACACTACCGTCCGCTACTGTTATACCATATCCTTAAAGTTGGAGGCAGTTCGTATTGTGCAATTATTTTTATTCAAGCAATTATGGTATAAAGCAACAGAGCAGTGTTACCCTCTGAGAGGAATTTCGTTATGTTGACCGTGTTGTACCTAACGGAGGTGGCTTTTGGGAAGTGAAAGTCAGAATTACGTAAATATTTAAACAGTAACAAACAATATTTTACCTATCTACACTGTTCAAAGAATAAAGAAAACGGTCGCCAGCCTAATTAGGCAAAAGAATGATTGAAATTCTTGTTCAAGAAAATAGGTATGAAAAACTTTAACGGACAAACACAACCAATACTTTGCCACACGCGAGTACAATGAACTCTGGCACCTGAATACAGCATGTTCACGTTAAGGTTGGAGCTAACAGATCAGAAAAAACTATATGCATAAATATAACAGATAATAAAACACACTATTACCTTGAGGGCTTAGTTAAACTGAATGGTCTCAATAGCGTTACTATTAATATTCACTGTAGAATCGTAAATTGGGCATAGGTTTAATATTACTTTTCAAACAAATTCCTATCTGACATGAAATATGGATATGGTCCACAGCAAATTTAGTTACTGTGCATAGATTAAGTCTCTCGTTACTAAACACCTTTCTACTTAGAACGAAAATTAAATGGAATTCATTAACAGATTACTTCTCACTGACTGACTGAAGAAATTATTGTTTTCATCGATAGTGGTCTTTCTATCAATCGTTATCTAGCATGAGCACAAGAGACGAACTGTTGATCCTGTTACACCATTAACATGCACTTTTAATACATAAGAGGAACCCCATCATGTACAGAATTTCACTTGAATAGAAACAGTAATTGAAATTTTCTATATTTAAGTAACTTTGTGCATTACAACTAGCAGAGCAAACTAAACACACTTTCAATACACTAAAGAAACAAACCCTTAACAAGCATGAACATATAACTTTCAACATTAATAGTTCTCCACTTTTAATGCAGTAGAACACTACTTGATGTGGTTATAAGACAACAACTCACCTTTTGGTGATTTTCAACAGACTGCACTGAGATCACTTGATTTGCAAAGCTCTATAAGTAACAGGTTTGAGAACATTCACTTTAGAAGTTGGCAACAGAATACTGATAAGCAGTTTTAATAAAAAAATTATTTTCAACAAGCATCATTTACTATATTACTCAGTTCTGCTACATAAACTTTAACTTTCTTTTTACTATGTTCAAGTGGCATTAGTTAGTAAAACACTGGGCTTTCCTATTTTCACAATATGGACACTCGGTAAGCATTTTTGACTGGGAAGGACCCCAAGTGGTTGTGTGACTAGGGATAAAATATCAAGGTAGGTATAAGAGTTCGTGTATAAGTTACCTTATATTTGCGTACACTAAAACATCCAATGAGCTCATCCTTCACCATACATTTCGACTATTCCTTGGTTCCTTTTCAGTGATTGCGCAATGTGGTGGCGATTGCATGTTGGTAGGTGGATTTGCAGGTATAATTGCTGGGCTCTGTCATTTCTTGGTGGCGATGATAGATATCAATTCCAGAATAGTTCCAGCTCTTTATCCATCCATCCGAGGCATTGGAAAGAGGCACAGAAAGCCTCTCACAACCAGCACAATATACAACTTTTACATGAGCAGATGACAGTTTGGTAACTCGTCCCCGACTGACTCTTTGCTTCATCTTTCTATCCATGCCAACCACATCTGGCGCGCGCTACACAGTTCAATTCCCGAGGGAACCACAACAACTTTTACATATAAAATAATTAAGAACCCAAAGTGAAGGTCAGCAGTTTACATAACAGTAACCAAACTGATTAAATAAAACTGAACATTTCCACATATTGGCATTTCTACAAAAAATTATTCACCCAAATTCCAAATATATACAGTAAGTTTTGTCTCCCTCCAATTGGGACAAAGAATTTAAATGACAGATGCACTACATTACATAGAATCAAACCAAGACACCGAAGTTTTTACACAGAAAAGAATAAACACTCTCTTGGTATCGATTCAGTCCAACAACACTTACAGAAACTCAATGTTATAACATTAAACAAAACAAAAGGAAAAATAAATCACTACAGCATTAGAGCTATGGTGTTACAAATTCAAGTGTCATTACTTACAATAGTATATTGTTCCTGACAATTATTCGTTTCTTTCTATCTCCCGCTATAACATATATCTTGCTGATAAGTTAATTGATTGGAAACTAATTCATTATTGTCATTTTTGTCATTTCGAAGGTGACATTTCCTGTTGCCACTGATTATAGTGAATCCGTTTGTCGGTATCATAAATTGTGCATATGTTAATACGTCATGAAAGAGCGATGACGTTATACTTTGTATTTTCACATTTAAAGTTTGACACTATAGTCAAATGAAAGTTTCTGTCACTGCAGTGCAAGGCAACATCAGAACAAACTCATCCAGAGCACGTTTCAGCCCGAACACTTATCTACCCTTCGGTGTAAAAAGAAATCTTACACCGCTTTCATTAAACACAGCTTTAGTAATGAATAGTAAACGGAAACAGCATTAATTGCGCAGCCCGGCATTTCAATTTCAAATTCTGTACCTGAGTGATCGGAATTGCTGCCGACACTGCATTTACTTTTTATCCTTTCCACATGATAGGAAATGGCCCTTTTGGAAGCCTTCATCTCTCTCATTCTATCGCTGTTTTGTAATACTGAAAGAGGCCATTTAACTGCTACCGTTATTGTACAACAGGCAGACAATTGAAATTTCCAGCAGCTTTGTTTGCCGCTGGACGTGAGCTGAGCATCTCATTTTGTGCAGTTCACCACGTGGACGTCGGCCGGTCCATAAAACAGACTGCTGCGCCGTTAGTTAATCAAATGCGATGACCAGCACTGAATATTTTACACCAGAACGACGCGAAATCGGCTCTCACTGAAAATGAATTTGTGAACATTAGCTGCGAATGGGAAGCAGAACATGCTGACAGTGTCAAATAATAGTACTTTAGCTACAATTTCGTATAAAATTCACAACGAAACTGATACGCACAACCAAGTTTCAGCGTGTTATAAATGACAGACAGCGTGTTATATAAATGACATACAGAAATTCATGTTTGCTCTTATCAATGGCCGTAACAGCTGCACTTTTCATCATCAGGTCGGAAAACTGTTGTTTTTGTTAACATGCGACAAATACAGATTAATAATTAACAAAGCAGTGGTTGCATCGTGACTACACACTGTTTTGTTGTAGACGCTAAGTCGTAAAATGCTTGTTCTGTACCTAATATAACGTCTTGAGGTTGCCCAGACGTAGTGGTGTAGCCTCAAAGGAAGTGCTCATACAATGCACAGTTCTTGATGTACACTTTCCCACAAATTTTCCAGTAACCGTGTAGGGTATTCGTTGTTAGGTAGCCTCGTTACGTCCCTTACATGATCTGAAGGGTAGCGTATTGAAAGACAGGCTACAAATGGAAAGGTCCAGTGGGACATGCCGAAACCACGCCGAAATTTTTAACACAGGAGGAATAGACGGAAGGAAATACACTGTCAAAAGTGTAGCTTTTTTACCGCAATGCAAGTATTTTTTAAAAATTGTAAAATTCACTCATTTTTGTCGCACGAAGGACCATTTGTAACAGGGGTTGGTACAGCCAACACTGGTAAAGGCGGAATCGGTGAGTAAGCAGACGCAACTGAGACAAGGGTATGTAGCTCCGCATAGCGTGAAATCCACAGTACACGCAGGTGAATTTTAAGCACTTAACACATCACCGAGGCTTGAGGGCCGAAATGGCTCCCGGACGGCCCACGGATGTGCCCAAAGCGAATTGATCCAGCTCATAAAATATTCATATTTCTTACTCCATCATTTGGATATTTATCTTTTTGTTCACAAAGGTAAGTTAATGATTTAATTTATTTCATAGAACCAATTTCTCAGGCATATATCCAAGATTTTTTTTTTTTTTACCTCCTTATCTCTTCTAGATATTTTAATATTTTACAAAATGTGGTGGCATTTCATGTCCGTCTGTCCCCTTTTATGGATATTTTCCGACGGTGAATAAATCATTTCCTCGTTTATGGTCTATTATACACGAAAAATTTGTCAAAGATAAATAAATCTATTAGTCCTCCCATTAGATGACCGCTGTTCACTAATGGGATTACTCTTCCCTCTGTAATTTTTCGTTAATTAGTATTTTCCTGGGCCAATATTCAACGTTTTTCTTCTTTCGCGTTTTTAGATTTGAGAGAGTCCATTTATTGGGCCGTCTGGAAGTAGAAAGAGAAAAAACAACACTGCAGACGAAGTCCTTAGCCGCTTAGAATGTGGAAAATAGACGGACGACGAGTTAGAATTTTTGTCGGACGAATTTAGTTTTGGATGAAAAGGAGCCTGCTAACTTTCAAGATGTACCCAGTGCTACAGAAGCAGCTGAAGCTACTGAAATACCAGGTGCTACATCTGGCATAGCAATGACAGGGCCAAGCAATGAGGTTTGAGAACCTGGCACAGTTACTCAACCCCACCAGGCCCCCATATCTCAAGTTTTTCATGCTGAACTTAGGTGAAGTGTGGAATCACGGGATAATACGGAAGAGATATCCATTACTGGTTCTCCAGAAGTTTTGGAGATACTCTCTGTTGTTACAACAACATCATTTTTCTTCTAGTCATTTACTCGAAACTTATTTGAACTGATAGTGGGAGAGACAAATGCTTCTGCCTTGGAAGTGTTTTTTGACAGTAAAAACGAGTGGGTAAATATAAATAGGAAAAATTCCATCATCGAGGAAATAAAAACAGTTTTAGGTTACTTTTATGGTGCTCCTGTGGATGAATAGAGTGAAGATCTATTGGAAAACTCAAAACCTATTCAGATTGCTCACCACTAAATACATGAACAGAGATAGGTATCTATTACTGATGAGATGCCTACATGTTACCATAGGCTATGTTGGAATGTCATCTATCGAAAAAATTCTGTTAGTAATGGATCATTCAGTAACACCTTGGCGAAAATCGATTATCCTCCCGATAGAGGAGTCGATGACCGGTTGGAGGGGAAGGCTGAAGTTCCTCTAACACCAACAGAGAAATCGCCATGAATCTCGAATGAAACGGCATGTGTTACATGATACTAACGGGATTTAAATAATCTCTACTTATACAGTGCTGAGGTCCCTGTAGTAGGAGGGAAGGATCATACTGAAAAAGTGGTTGGGAAAATGACGATGGGAAAAACGAATGTTCGCCTCAGCTTCTTCATGGACAGTTATTACAATAGTGTCTCCCTCGATTACGAATTACTTGCAAAAAAATAAAAAAATTAAGAAGTCTCCGCAGTTTTATTCTCCTCTCCAATCGGAACGGTAATCCTCAGAAAACTGTTGGGATGAAATTGAAAGAAAGAGAATCAGTTTCTCATTTCAACGATTATGACGTGATCCGTGCTTGGCTGGTGACCCCGCAATTATGTATTTTACACCCTGTTTTTAAACGTACTTTCACCTCACTACGTTAATTTAAATTACTACCGTCACTGAGTTGCTGCTTTGCCTGATCGTGTGCGGCGTTAGCAGCGTGTATCGATATATCCCCTCGCGTAGTATCTTTGATCGACTGCTATTACTTCCCGTTCGTTGTCTGTCGTAAGCAGTTCGGATAGCAAGTTCGGGCAGCGAGTTCGGGTCTGTCAGTCAGTTGGAACCCGTCTGAAGCGCAGTCCGGACCTGCCAGTCGGGGAGTTGCAATGAGGCACTAGTGCGTTCCGGTTGTATCAGCAGTGAGGTCTGCGTCGACATGGCTCGCCCGACCATTACCCCCACGCATCACTTCAGCCGGGCCACGGTCTTGGTTGATCGTCGGTAGGTCGTCCTACCGGACGAAGCGCGTTGGCTCGCCGATCGTTCATGAGTCGGCTGTGTGTGTGTCTGTGTGCATCGACTCCCGATTTGTTCTTCGTGTGTGCTTAATTACTTTGGGGTGTCGTTCAGGTCTTCGTGCAAGTGTTTGTCAGGATGTGTGTGTAGTTGGCGTCAGTTCCACTGAACATTATTTTAAATGTTGTCGGTGTACTGCCTCTAAAAGGTCGGTCATCTCATCGCGCGACGTGTAACTGGTTCTCTCTGCGCTTCTGGGGCCCTTCAGTTACCATCTTGTGGAACTTGTGTCGGTCCTTTCCTGGTGCAGGGATGTCGTTTACCCACTGGGCGTGTTTCCTCTGCATGGTTGGATCAGAGCTAGTGTTGCCGCCGTCGTGTGTCTGGAAGTGAGTGGGAGACGCACCAGCAGTGTAGTGGGGACGGATGAGCAGGCAAGGACGGACCAGCGGGCAGTCGGTCGGTTAGTGCGGACCAGGAAGGGTATCTCCGCGCGGTGCAGTCGGCTGGGTCCGGTGGCGGTCCCTGCGCAGTGTCGGAGCGTGTGTGGAGCTGTCACATCGCTACGAGCTTTGTGGATCATCGACCGACGACGTCAAAGTTGAGTACTGGTTTCAGGTACCCAAGCCACGTCCATTCATGTTGTATCGTTCGTTTCGGTGGTTTGCTGTTGGGGAGGTTTTCCTGTGAGCAACACCGAGTGTTTCTATTGCTGCAATTTAGCTGCCATGCGGTGCAATTAAATGATTTGGTTGACTACAGTTCGAGTGCACCAGTGGATTTTTTCGGCTTGTGGCCGTTAGTGTTCCGGTTACCTGCCCTGGCCACTAACGTAGTTTCAGGCAGCGTCCTTTCCTCACCTGTTGCCGCTGTCCAACATGGTGTGTAATTTTGACCGCATTTTCATACTCCACTGTGGATTATGACGTCTGTAACCATTTCTGTTTGGGTTCTCATGTACCGGTTGATCGGAAGCAAGTCGTTATGTCGGTCGGTCCATGAGTGTCCCCTGGTTAGGTTCCAACGAATCAAGTGCAGTTGGGCTCACCACCTGTCTCGCCTAAGTGAACGAGGGCAGACCGATTTCCCTGGAGGCCTTCTGAGTGCCACCGGTATTTAATTATCTGTTTTCAGCTGCTTAAAATTTAAGACTTACTGTTTTTTCCTTTTCTTAAAGATTTTGCAAAAGTAATTCTTAAATTTATTCTTCAAGCTTAAACATTGCGGCTTCTGCCTTTAAAAGGTTATGGTAATATATTTTGAAATTCTTAATTGTGGCCTTCAGTCATTGGTATTGCACCTTGTATATGTATGTTCTATCTACCATGCTGTGATGCCTTTCTTTTAAATATTTTATTACTATCTTAATTGGATTTTTGTCTTGTTGATTGGTTAAGATTTCTTGATTGGAGGCCTTCAGCCGTGAAAGAGTTGCATTCGGTAAAGGTCCGGCTATGTGCCGCTTTGGTTGTAAAAATGTTGTTAAATTACAATAAATTACAATTAGAAGATGAAACTGACCGCAACCTATTTGGCCCTTGCCACAAACCTAATTACCTGTTCTGCCAAGGGGTTTTTGCGGGCGTCTCATAACGTATGTGCTTCGTTATTCATTTACTGGTTCATTAACAAAACAGTTCTTTAAACACCATTCTAACATAACTAGGTCTGCAAGTAATTATTATTAACACAAAATTTAATTTTTCAATTCGGGACACTCGGATTTGTCTAGGTTAGTTGTGAGGATAATTAAATGAGGGGAAAGTTCTTGTAAAATTTACGTTATTATTGAACAGTTCACTCTAAGGTCCATACGAATACAGTACTAAAAGTTTCAACCTGCTTGTATCGACGCGGCGGTTGGCGAGAGGCGAGATGGCGAAGCACAGAGCATACATACAACCACAGCTATGGCTCTTGACGTATCGGCACTTTAATTCTTCTTAGCGTCGCAATACTTTCCCATTTAGTGCCTATGGAATTTTGCTATGCTGTGTGGGCGTTGGAACAGCATACCCGAGGCTCAGGGAAACTACGTCTTCCACGAGAGCCTCCTCGCTCCAGAAGGTGTTGCTCAGACCACTGCCAAACTCCAACTACTACTGCTGAGCCCGTTGTGCCGTGCAACGCCCGCGTGCATTTTCCCGTGCTCGCCTGCCATCCACCTTTCTCCGCTCCCTTACAGGCAGGGTATTCACCCGAGGTTTTGCATTCTACATATCCCAACACATTGCCTACGTATGGACCAGACAAGATGGTTACAATTTTAAACATCTTACAACAGTTCCAAAATTAGTTACATTTCAATTCTATTACAATATTGATTGACATTTGACATAAACATTAATATTCACATTGAAAATTGTTTACAGTTTTCTTAACACAATGGCATGAAACAAAAAAGAAATAAAATCAGAACATAAATTACACTAATTTATCGAAAAATCAGATGGAAAAAAATTACTTATATGTACAATAGTACAGCGTCGCTGTTGTTACAAACTCTCATAGGTTACACATACGCATGCATTCTCTTTGATCACCTGCACCCATTCATGTCCATTGAGCATTCCGACGAACTTGGGTAATTCCAGAAGGTCAATACGACACCCCACACGTCCATAATTGCCACAGCGTGGCTCCAGGAACACTCTTCTGTGTTTAATCACTTCCCCTGCCCACCAGACATGACCATTATTGAGCATATTTGGGATGCCTTGCAAAGTGCTGTTGAGGAGACATCTTCACCACCTCGTATTCATACTGATTTATGGACACCCCTGCAGGATTCATCGTGCCAGTTCCCTCCTGCACTACTTCAGACATTAGTCGAGTCCATGACACATCGTGTTGTGGCACTTCTGAATGCTGACTGGGTCCCTGCACTTACTAGGCAGGTGTACCAGATTCTTGGGCCAACGGGCTTGTCGCAGTCGTAACATTGGTTCCCATTAGATCACCGAAGTTAAGCGCTGTCTTGCTGGGCTAGCTCTTGGTTGGGTGGCCATCCGGTCTGCCGAGCGCTGTTGGCAAGCTGCCTGCGCTCAGCCATGGTGAGGCAAAACTGGGGAGTTACTTGAATGAGAAGTAGCGGCTCCGGTCTCATAAACCGACATACGGCCGGGAGAGCGGTGTGCTACCGACATGGCCCTCCGTATCCGCATCCAGTGACGCCTGTGGCTTAAGGATGACACGGCGGCCCGTTGGCACCGTTGGGCCTTCATCGCCTGTTCGAGTGGAGTTTACTTTAGCTTTTTATTTTTGTCTCTTTAGTGTATGAAAGTCTTTGACAGCAGTGATCAAATGCTCGCTTATTATCCCATCTCACACAATACGCTGAGATGATATAGGAAGGTTAGCGTTCACACTACCTACACTTCAAGTGTTGCACAGAATAAAATCGATCTTCACGATTCCCAGTTGATCGCATTTCGAAATTTGCTCCCAGAACCAGAGGTTTGTGCAGGAAATAGACCAACCACGCAAACACAGCTACCAGAGGGATGAAATAGTATAAAAACTGAATACAGAGAAAGAAAAAAGCAATTTATTTTGGTCCAGAACAGTCATGGTTTTGTCTTTCTTCCTGCATTAGGGAGTACCATATGTACTGTACTAGTTTCTTTTCATGGCAGTTATTATTTATGTGTTATTTTTTGATTATCGAAACATTAGGATAAATGTATGTGCTATTTTGTAATTCTTTCTCTTTATTTGTATACGTTTAAATAAGTTACGTATATACGGTTAATATTTCAAAATTATTGTACGTAGTCATTCAAGTTTTGAAATTTACGCTTGTTTTGAAGAAAGATGTATGCATGTAAGTGGAAATGAATTTATTTCAAGGAATGTGACATTTTTATGTAGTTGACATTTTTATGTATATAACTATTCCCTGTATACTAAATAGATTCGTCTATAGATTGTTATTTGTCCTCAATTAGAATCGACAAGTGTCCCATAAACAATGGTAATAAAAAGATATGCTTTTAAAGTTTTTATAAACAGTAATAAAAGTCAATAAAATCAGTAAAACCATAAAAATATCATTTTATTTATACAGTTCACAATATGAATGAAAAATTGGAAAACAACTATTTCTGATGTATGTACAGGTTCGCTTCTGGCTCTTTGTTACTCGGGTTGGCCTACCACAACGTTCATCTGGCATGCTGCGCACGCCACTGTGGCGTGACGTCAGGACTATACTCATGTGGTAGTATTAATTTCGCTTTCATAGTATATGTCGTATTTTTGAGTCATTTAGGTTAGGTTTAAGTTAAACAGAAGTCAGGCCCAAGTGGAAATAAATCATAGTAGATCGTCACCAACGTGTGAAAATATACCAAGAATGTCTAAGACTATATTAAAAACTAAACTGTCACAGAGAGGTAATTATTATAAAAGTGGCCAACAGAAGAATAGAAATCATGCTGTGTATGATGATGCAGTAAAGGCGACTTCCATCAGTCGAGGTTTTCATTTGTTGATATCAAATGTTTTATGATAATCCCTGTAACACAGTTCTTCTGATAAGTTTGGATATCATATATTTTGATAATAATGAAACAGTTCCTTTTTTCAGTCTCTGTAATCGTCACAAAAATGGGATGCCTCTTTTGGATGACGAAAACAAACATTTTCCCTACACCATGCACACCTGATACAAGAGAAATTAATGCTCTCAGGCAGTTCACAGTAATTACTACGGTTTTATTTAGTGTTGTCAAGGCTATACCTTACTGGAATAGCATCTTAGTTATGCTGAAACTGGATTAATCTCTCTGTACCTGGTCTGCGACTAAAACCTTCCACCGCTAGTTGTTGCTTTATCTGACACGCCCAGACCTGACGCTGCCAGGACCTGAATTGGCACCTTCCAGCTTGGAACCACCAGCATGCTGGACTCTTGGGTGCTGCCAACTGGTTCTTGGTTCTCCGTCCGCCCCTGGGTGCATCCGGAGCATGATTCACTTTGAGTTGCAGATCGGTTGTCACTCTCACGCTCTGCATTTGGTGAAATGCCGTACATATTCTTGCCAAGCGTTGATGCCGAGCCTCTACGGTGGCCACCATCCTGCCTAGTGTCCTCGCGTTAGTCCCAACCAAGTATTGCCACGAGTTTTGCTGGGGCCAGGTCCACCACCCGTGATCACCGTACGTCCTCGTGGCTCCGCCTTCGGCGGCTGTACAACTACTTTCTGAATTAAATATGTTGTTGACATTGCTGCATTTCTGATTTCACACTACCGAGGAACTGGTTATTCGCACCCATCGCACAGCTCACCACCTTGTGACGCGTTTCTGGTAGCCAGTAACGATCGCACCGTTCTGGTAATACCGTAACTGGTTTCACAAGAGCCATTGAAGTATAGCAGCTAAGCGGATTGGTGTACAGAATCATCATTGTAGCGGCGTGAAGTAGATATCAACTGCCTTTACTGCCTACTGTCCTCTACATTGTGCAGTGTCAGGTCGAGAGAGGGGAGGTCTGGTTTTCGAGCGCTGCTTGTGGCAGTTCTAGCTTTGCTTAAAGCAAGCATGCGAAACGTCCCCTTAGAAAAATTATACAAGACTGTGCTTAAACTGACGCACAATATTTTTAGCGCAACGCAATCTGACTTTCAAAAATCCCTACAAAAGAATGGCCCTGACTAACATTAACCTATACCTTTCACAAATCACTTACCTCACAAAAATCTTCATTACTCGAACTACTGCAATACAGCGAGCGCCACTACTGCCACCTACATAAAAGATTCAAACTGCGGAAGGCGCTAACTACTGATAGGCATAGTTAGCAAATGAAGGATTTTAATAGAGAACAAACAATGTATTTACCTCAATAGTGTTCAAAAGTCATATTGTATATAGCAGTTCATGATATCCAGTATTACAAATTTCAAAAGTCCGCCATCTCTCTCCCCACATCCACCACTGCTGGCGGCTCACCTCCAACTGCGCAACACTACGCGCAGTTCACATCCAGCTGCCGCTGCCCAACACTACAATGGCAGACAACAATGCAAACTAGCCACAGACTGCACACAGCACAGCCAGCGATTTTCAAGCAGAGCGCTACGTAACGTTGCCAATAAGAAAACATAAACAGCCTACTTACACATGAAAAGAGACATACGCCAGTACGCTCCAAGTTAGATGTGCTCAATGTAATTTAGTAGGGCCCAGTGTACCATGTGCTCAGTCGTAATTTCTATTTCCATTTTAGTGTTGGTTGTATGGTCGTTACACTAGGGAGTGCGATGAGCGTACGTGGTTATCGCTCAAGCGTAAAGATTACGTAGTATACGAAGTTGACTGCAAGTATTAAAGTTTCTCCTTGTGTTTGACCTATTATATTTTGATATAGTGTCGTAGGTACAGGCTTTGCAAAAAGTAATTCAGAAGTAGAAGTACTTAGCAATCACGAAGCGCATCAGACTCTGCAAGGTCAAGTGATCCAAACAAGGGGAAGTAATATAAGCTTTCATAAGTTGTTGGGTGTTTTGATGGATGGCAGAACTCCTTCCAGTTTGTTGGTACCCATACATAGCATAGTTGATCCTTTTCGGGTAAGCCAGGAGAGGATGTATTAGCATTTTTGGACAGTCCACTGACAGCTGTTAAGCTGAGTTGTGAGGTGAGCAGTTGTTACAACGGTGAAATTGCGTTCAATAGGTGATGCTGAAAGATATGTGCTGTACCAAGAGGATCTCAGAAATGCGGTAACATTCTAAACACTCACGAAATGAGTAAGACATCGTGTAAAAGTCGGGATAGTTGAGAAAGTACTGTAGTGAGCAGTTTAATAGGGTGTCACAGAAGCACGGCGATTTGTGATTAAAAATATTTATATCACTTCTTATGATTTAATGGACAGTGACGACATGAATAAGATCCTTCTGCGAGAAGCGAAGCAGTGGTCATTAGACGCATTTTTACTTGGTTTTCTACCGGGTGATCTAATGAAAGTACGTTTGGCATTGCCTAAGTACTTAGCTGGAGCCATAGGCACAGGATCGGCTTTTGAAGACATAAATACTTTCATAGGAAAGTATTGTTTCCACTGAGCCAAATGTTACCGTTTTCGACGCTAAGGCCGCACATGACGAGATTACTATCAGCCTGTGTGTAGGAAATGTAAGAAAGTTGGACACAAGTACGTGGCTGTAGCCAAAGTAAAGGACGTGGTTGGCAGGGACTAAATATAAAATAACCAATAGTTAAACGGCTATTGGAACCTCAAGGCCTCCGAGTGCCCATCCCTGTAAATTTCTGAGCGTTTAATACTTGCGCGGATGTGTAATTTTGCTTGATTAGACTAGTGGATGGAAGGAACAAAAGTTTTTGTTACACACAGATACGCACGTGAATTCGGTAAGTCTGGACCTATTAGAAGGGTTGGTCAAACCCTCCACGGTATAGGCTATGTGCAATAGGGGATAGTGACAACAATATTTCCGAAAATATATGGATTTGTGCCTCGTATATGAGTTTGTTATTCCGTGGTCCTAAGGTAAGATTTCTTTTTTTAAGCATCGCGCTGGGACTGTCCTGGGCCAAAGTATTGAAGAGTTCGCTTAAACGTCACTCCACTTGTGGTAAACTGTTATCACTTTTAATAACTTTTCGTATGTCTTGACCACAATTTTATTTTTCCAACAATATTACGCATTTCGACTTTCCGTCATTGTCAAAGGCAATGTTATGTCAGTCATATAAAATTTTTGATTACATACATTGTATGATGTCAACCTCCTTGATCAAGAACCAAATACTTGCTAAATAGCTTGAATCAATCCTTACGGAAAGAACCAATGCAGCCTATAAATACGGTTCTGAACCAGCAATAGGAATGAGTCTGTTGGAAATCTCAGTGCAGCATGTAAATTTTATATTGTGAAAGTCAGTACTGGAAAGAGACAAAATTGACTATTGCCATACTATTCACTGCCGTGACATTTGGTTCGCTGAGTATAGTCTTTGTTTTGGTATGCAGAAGCCAAAGCACAAGACTGAGTTCAGGCCCAGCCATCGTTCAGATTGCAGTGGATTGGATAGCCCGATCATAAGAGTAACAGAAGGAAGATGAACGCACAAAGGGTTAGTATTAAGGATAATTGACTCATTTCAGCTTGTAGTTTTGGGGTAAAAAGTTAGAAGTTATAGTGGAAGAAACCTTGAAATGAGATCTATGGTGTTTGAGTTAAGGAGGAGGACGAGGGGGCCTGTACAAATTCGTAAGATTAAGCTACAGAGTTGGCGAAACTAATTGTTAAAACAATTCTTAGAGGAGAAACAGGGTCAGTAGTGTTGGTCGTCAGGAACTCTAGTGTAAAAGGTAATCTAGTGTGGTCAACCCAAGGGACTTGATCTTTATAAAAAGGAGAACAATGATGCATATCGACCATACTTGGTAAAAATGTTCACTAGAGCGGAAATGAGTTGCAATGGTGCCATGCTCAGACACGCAAAATGGATAAGCATGGTGAGGCAAAATACGGCTGATAAGCATTGTGGAGACAGCTGCGTGCGGTATAGCGACAGCCGACGCTACAGTACACTAGTAGAAGTGAAGAAGTCTATGCTCACTTGCCATCATGGTGCTGTTTAGAGTACGTGTCTTAAGCGCTAAATGAACATAGTCTGGAGCTTACAAGTACTTAGCTATTCATGTACTAAAATATTCTAATCTCAGTACCACAGCCTACATCGTGAGCCTGTGTTAGCCTGAGCGACATCCCATGATGGAATTCGCAGTCTGCTGTTCGACCTTGGGATGGGTTCAGCCTGCTCTGTCACGAGACAACCACAGCCATAGCAGAGGTACCCAATCACTCGTCTCGTCAGCTGCATGCCCAACTGTCATCATGATCGCATCCAGAGACGTCAGTGACAGTGTGTAAGTAGGCTGTTTATGTTTTCTTTATGTAAGTAGGCTGTTTATGTTTATTGGCAACGTTACGTAGCTCTCTATATGAAAATCACTAGCTGTGCTGTGTGCAGCCTGTGGCTAGTTTGCATTGTTGTCTGCCATTGTAGTGTTGGGCAGCGGCAGCTGGATGTGAACAGCGCGTAGCGTTGCGCAGTTAGAGGTGAGCCGCCAGCAGTGGTGGTCCCGGCAAGGAGAACATTGTTGCGGACGCGCTGTCACGCGCACCAGCTGGGCTTGAGAAAAGTAGCACAGAAGGCAACCTCGAGAAAAATTTCAGTATTCTTTACATTCAGAAAGTCACCTTTGAAAACTTCATCACCACATCTTTAAAGGACATTGCTCATGAACAAGATAAAGATCCGATTTGGAAAGACATCAAAAGTAAATGGGATGAAAAGACACACACTCAGATTCGGCATTATTACCTGGTTAGAAACAACATACTCTTCAAACGCTGCACTGTTGATGACAAGCTATGGGTACTTTGCATTCCACACGATTTTGTTAATATGCTCATTTGGTACATTCATTTCAGCTACGCACATTTTGGCCCACGAAAATGTTATCATTTTCTTCGAACGACTTGTTATTTTAACAATATGGAAAACCGAATTCGAAGAGTCTTGTCTATTTGTAAACTTTGTCAAAAGGCGAAACCATCTACTATCTCACATCATGCTCCATTGTTTCCTATTATTCCTTCTAAATTAAAAGAATTTGCTGCTGTTGATCTCTTGGGACCCCTTATCAGAACATCGAATGGATTTTAGTACGTTCTAGTCGCTGTTGAACTTACTTCAAAATTTGTTTCTTTCACTCCGTTACATAAAGCCACTGGACGGTCTGTATCCAACGCCTTTGTTAAAAATTTCTTACGTGAAGTAGGACACGTTAGTAAAGTCATTTCAGATAACGGACCACAATTCAGATCTGCTGTTTGGTCACGCATGCTTTGGAACCATAAAATCAAACCTGTTTTTATTTCATTGTACTCACCACATTGTAACCCGTCTGAACGGATTATGAAAGAAATCAATAAGCTTTGCAGACTTTATTGTCACAGAAAGCATCAGCATTGGGACAGATATTTACACTTATTTCAAAATGTGCTGAATGAAATGCCTCATGATTCCACTGCTTTACCACCTACTCTTGTACTGAAGAATGAAGAACCACCGAACAGAATCAGAGAGCTTGTACCTTTCCCGAATACACGTAAACTTCGACACAAAGAAATAATTGATTTGGCTCTTAAAAATATAAAATCTGCAGCAGACGAAAGGAGAAAACTACACGGTAAAGCAAATGCAAAGAAACTATATATTGGTCAGAAAGTTCTCATTAAAGCTCATTCATTGTCACATAAGAAGAAACACTTGAGTCACAAATTCATTGTAGTTTACAATGGACGTTACAGAATCCGACGTATACCACATGATAATTGCGTTGAAGTTGAAACTCTGCGTACTAGGAAGAGTAAAGGTTTACACCACATTTCACATGTAAAACCGTTTATTGAAAGATAATCTGCATTTTAACTTTGTCTTTGCCATATAACTTTTCACTTTACATTACTAGTATGCTTTGTCAGACTTAGAATCTGTTTGCGATGTTTCTGTTTCATATCTGCACAGTTTTTCTGTATTATTCTGGGAAGAAAAACATGTTTTAGTAGTAACTTTTGTGGTATAGCTACAATGAGACAGCCTCTTTCGTAGCACAACAATACGTTACAGCACAGTACGTTCTTCACCACAACAATAAGCGTAATACCTAAGAAATCTATACGCAAAGCATTTCACTTTTGTTTATCATGAGGTAAGTACATTGGCTTCTGCAGAACTTAGCTTTCAGAGGAAAATAACTACGACATTTCCACAGAGATTATCTTACAACAAGATGCACCTTTAGCGCTACAGGACACGCATTTCAGTGATTAATTTTGTACTTAAAACATTTATTTTTAAAAATTTTTGAATTACAAAGAAAGTTTTCCGTGATACATTTAATTCCATTGCTGTAATCTGTAACACCTGAGGGTATAATTACATTAATCCTCAGGGGGGTACATGCTTACTTTGTGTACCATGTGTTTGGCAAGCACAAGGAACCCTAGCTAATATGGTATTTGCCTATACAACTTTACACATCGGTACCATATTTCTCTAACACAAATTACACAGCTATCTGATCATTTAACTGAGAGAGACAAACTTTTTTATTATGTCAGTTACACATGTTTACGTAATTACACCGTTGGGTAACTTCACACTTACGAAATTGTATTTTGTCTGTACTGTGTGAACTCTTCATATTTTTTCGGAACCATTGTGATACTATGAGAGCTTTGAATGATGTATTTGGTATGAGATCATGATTTTTAAAGTACGTTTGAGGCAGATGACACTATTGAAATGAGCAGAGAATATTTTTTATGGTTTGAAATTATTGCAGAAAGCTACGACTTTTTTGAGATTTGACTGAGGTGTTATGATGTTATTTTTACGACGACGATGTGTATTATGCTGTTGAGGTATGTTTATGTCAATAAGATGATGCTACCATATATGTGGAATGTGATTACGTGTTTATATGTCTATGAATAATGAATAGAAGTTAGGGACTCTTGACTTGTAAAAAAGGATGTTGGAAACCAAGAATCGTACTTTAAGAGTAATGAAATGTGTGTAAATGCGTGAATGTATCACAATGCCGGCGAAAATTTTTTGGACACTGTTATATTCATAAGAGTTTGTTTCTACACATTTGCAACGTAAATTCTCGACCCGTCAAATTTTGTATATGAGACTGTCACTGTAGCGGAAACTGCTGTCGTAAATATTTCCGTAAGAAAGTTAAGTGACCACCTGCACGTAATGCGTCGTGGGCACGCAGCTGTGTCAGACGCCGGGAGAACAAGTCATTAGTGAGTGCCTCGTCAGAAGCACAGGTAAAAAAAAAGAAAGGGGAGGCCATTGTCCTCGCTATTGACATTTCCTTGTTGAAAGCATACTGTGGAACTCGTAATTTATGATATTTACTAAAATGCCTAATGAAATGATTAGAAACATTTTACATCTATTGTCTTTGTAGTTATGAGATTGCTCATTTTTTTTTAATATCTGGTTTCCAGCTGTGTTGCAACATTAGTTTTATAAAATAAACTTCGATGCATTTGCTAATGTGAACACTTTCTGTCAACAGATTTATTAAATAATTATTTTATGATCCACATTCTATAAAAAAAGGAGCACTTGGAAAGGAAAGAACAATAAGAAGGAACTAGTAACAGTAACACATAATTTTCTTTTCAAGTACATGGCAATATTTCTTTTCACAATAAGTTGTTGTGGTGCACCACTTTAATTACATAGACATTAAGATGTGAATATACATTTCCCTTATCTGCATTGTTGTTTTTACTGTAATATTTTTTCTGCTTGAGCTATGTCATGTTTAGGTATAAGTTGCTGCTGTTTGCCAGGCATAGTGTTATTGAATTTGACTTTGTATTATTCTGTTAAGCCAGTTTTACTAATTATTTATTTTTATTGCTGGCTGCACAGTGCCTTGTACTAGTTGTAATATTACAATTGCTTTGCTAATCTCTTAATGCTGCTTGCTTCGCAAATCTGCGTTTCATTACTGTTTATATTAATTGTTTTATATGATGCTGCATTGCCTCGTCACTTGGTATATATATCTGAGCTCAGTAGATTTAAGTTAGCTTAAGAGGGGTAGACTATATAAGAAACTAACTATGATGACTTGGAAGAAATGTGTTGAGAAGCTATATGAAAATGGTTTGGGCAAAGAAAAGGATACTGTACAGTGGAGAAAAACTATTTTTGACAGAGGATGTGGACAGAATACAGAAAGCAGGCTTAAATAGGACTTTTGGGATTAATGATGAACGAAGGGAGATCTCCATGCAAAATACTGCAGATTAACAAACCCTGTCTTTTCCTTTTGTGTCATCCTTCTATATGTTTGTGTACCCTTGTGTATTTGTGTTTTTCCTGTCTTTATGTGTTTAGCTGATGAGAGCTATGTTGTAGATATTTTCTAATACTCTGTTATTTACTTTGTAAAGATGTTTAGACATTATTTATACTGTTTGGTTGCTCACATGTGAAGGTGATGTTTCAAACGTTCTTCTGATCTTTTATGTATTTACTTATGTCATAATTCCTGTAACACTGATGTATATGTTAGTTCAATTCTTTTGTAAAGCCCATATTACTACAAATGTTATCTGTATTGTTATGTTGTTAATGATGTATTTTGTACCTTTGTCATTGTATTCTTATGTTATAAACTTGTAATTGACAGCAGTTCATCAAATTAAGTAACTTGTAAGTTCCATTTCACTGCACACATTTCTGTTGGTCATAGTATATGGACAATATGTGAGAAGTAGGGACTGATAGTGTTTGCACGTGTGTTAATAATTCAGCAAGGGACTGGATAACAGCATTGCTGGTTCTAAGGACAATTCAAAAAACTTTGTGAGTGCACGAGTGGTGGTTTATGGACTTGCTATTTTCTCTGCAGAGACTCTTCGATGGTGATTGTGCACCTGCACAGTCGCAACAGATGGCTGCTGGCCGTCTCTACAAGGACTACAGTAGGTCTGCATCTTTGGTGGCCAACCAATACCACAATCTCTACCAGGACTATAGTGGGCCTGTCCACAATTTCTACAAGGACTGCAGTGAGTCTGCACCTCTGGTGGCCCACCAATACCACAATCTCTACCAGGACTACAGTGGGTCTACTCTGTGATGACCTACCTACCAATCTTCTTCAAAATGTCGAATGACTCTGCTGTGGGTTTGCTCTGTTGTGGCCCATTACCTGTCAGCATGTCAAGTGTCAGCACTGTCTTTCCGTTGGAAGGACAACACTACTTCTTCAAGACTGCACAGAAATCCACTACTTCTGTGTGCAATTTCTTTTACTAATGAGAATTTGTGAAAAAAAACTGTAATTACTATTATGATGAATGATCAGGACTATCTTTATGGACTGTGAGAAAATTTTATCTTCTGGCCAACATTGTGTTAATAAGTGTGTGCATTTGATATCTTTGTTATTGTAATTATGAAAATTTTTTGTGGGGCTATGTAAGTAGGCTGTTTATGTTTTCTTTATGTAAGTAGGCTGTTTATGTTTTCTTTATGTAAGTAGGCTGTTTAAGTTTTCTTTATGTAAGTAGGCTGTTTATGTTTTCTTTATGTAAGTAGGCTGTTTATGTTTTCTTATTGGCAACGTTACGTAGCGCTTTATATGAAAATCACTGGCTGTGCTGTGTGCAGTCTGTGGCTAGTTTGCAATGCTCTGTATGAAAATCACTGGCTGCGCTGTGTGCAGCCTGTGGCTAGTTTGCATTGTTGTCTGCCATTGTAGTGTTAGGCAGCGGCAGCTGGATGTGAACAGCGCGTAGCGTTGCGCAATTGGAGGTGAGCCGTCAGCAGTGGTGGATGTGGGGAGAGAGATGGTGGAAGTTTTGAAATTGAACTGCTATATATATTATGATTATTAAGGTAAATACAGTGTTTGTTCGCTATTAAAATCTTTCATTTGCTAACTATCCCTATCAGTAGTTAGTGCCTTCAGTAGTTTGAATCTTTTATTTAGCTGGCAATAGTGGCGCTCGCTGTATTGCAGTAGTTCGAGTGATGAAGATTTTTGTGAGGTAAGTTATTTGTGAAAGGTATAGTTTAATGTTAGTCAGGGCCATTCTTTTGTAGGGATTTTTGAAAGTCAGATTGCGTTGCGCTAAATAATATTGTGTGTCAGGTTAAGCACAGTCGTGTATAAATTGTTCTAAGGGGACGTTCCAATGCCAGATGTACATTCTTTCGCATAAGAATCAATTGGACGCCTCCACCGAGCTGTTCTCGAAGTACTGTTGCCAAGGGCTTGGATAAAGCAGTTAATTAAACAAATCTCCTGTCGCTTTTACGTCTCATTTCACTCTTCACAGGTGGAAATCAATGAGTCATCTAACATCATTATCTCTATTCAGAATAATGTACTTAAAATATAAGAGAGTATTTGAGAAATATTAAAGCAATTTCAAATTATCTTTAAGTTACGTGGAGGGAAAGATGGGAGTGACTGAGGACAGTCAGTAGTCTGTATGTTCGTGGGTTGCATGTAGTAAAGAGGGAATGTGGTGGATACCTCCTGTTGGAGCACTGAAAGGTATCAGCAGTCGAAATTGTCCGTAGCACGGTGGACACGCTATGGCCTGTATTGAAGTCCTTAAGTATGAGGATAGTTATTAACTGTCCTGCTAATGAAGTTTAGCAGGACAAGTAGTGAATGAGGAACACTCAGAAGGTATTGTACAAGAATTGTGGTCAAATATATATGGTCTGCTGAAAGGCCAAGAACGACCCAGACATATACGTTGGAAGGTGGGTTTGCGCAGAATAAGATGAAGAGGGAGGTTAGAATTGTGTTATCAGGTTGAAATGAAATTTAATTGAGGATAAAGGTATGGATATAGGGCTGGAAGGGAACAAAATGTTCTTTCAGGAAGCTGGTACTGTGGGAACAGGAAATTTGTCACATTACCGTGCAAAATTATGGAATGTGTTTGATATACACTGGCCTCTGGAGGCAACTAGACTATGCTGTGAGGCTTTAAAATTTGACAGTTATCTTAGGTAACAAAATATAGAACTATAACCATTAGAGATTGTTTGGAGAACATACACTGACAATGTTTGAAGGACAACGGACGTGAATCTTACGACATCCTAACCCATACGGTGTCGGGCCAAGGACGTTGAATAGGTTCCTTTCCAGCAGTTCGGTAAAAAGTGTTAGATAAAAACCATACAACACGCGGACCTGAGACATGCTCCGTAGCCAGAGTAATGTCTCTGAGGTTATCGATGGCCGTCCGTGGTTTCGTCTTCCGATATGAGGGTCTTTGACTGGAGGACTATTTAAGCACGCCTAGCGTGTCGATTTCTCTCTAGTCCTTAATTTTGGTTATGCGGTGGTGCGAGGATACGCAGCGATGTGGCTGGTCACGCGGCTTTTGGCAGAGTGAGACAGTGAGCGAACCGTGTTCTGAGAGGCGTGTTGTCCACTGTGATTGTGCGGAGCCATCGGGTTCGCTGAGTACTAGTCCGACAAGAATACTGTCCAAGAGTCTGAGGAGCCAATTTGACCAAGAGTTATCAGGCAGCAGCGACCGAGTGTTGGTTTGGTTGGTTTGGTGACTAAAAGGCTGTTTAAAGTATTAGTGTGTCCGACAGCATGGTTACAATAGAAGATTGAGTGCAATTACGCTGTTATGAACTATTCTGTGACCGGATTGCACTACTGAGGGTACTTGCCACGAAACAGCTCGTTGGTCTAAGTGATTTAAAATTAGTTGTTTGCCCACGTTGTACTGTTTAAAGTTTCTTTTGCCCATTAAGAAATGTCTTAACTTCAATTGACAATAATTTATTATGGTATGCATATATAAAGAACTATCATGAGATGTTGTTATTTTACCGCACTTTAAATATTTTGGGCTTTAAAGGGAGTTCCTTTTACTCGACCATTTGGTAAGGATTAGCAGGGTGGATGATAGCTGAATTGTTTAAAATTCTAGTACGATTACGTGGGATGACCCTGTTTCTTCACGCAAGCCGACGAATTGAAGTAGTTGTTGACCTACTGAGCGCAGTGGAAAACAAATTAGAGGCGTAGACAGTTTGTCTGGAATTGATTCATAAAGTGCTTTTGTTTTCATTGGCCAAATACTTACTTCTCACTTAGTGCCTGGAAGTCATTCAAACTATTGGTATGTTACGTTAGTATGAGAGGGAGCAATCATCTATTGGCTCAGTTAAAAGAAGGCTTAATTTAAGAGGTTAAAATTAAATGGGTTTGTGGCCTTTGACGCGATAGGATAATCCTAATACCTGTAATTGCTTTTCATTGCAAATTTGCTGTGTGTGTATGTGTGTGTGTGTGTGTGTGAGGGACAGGGGGGGTTGTGCATGTTTTTTGCCGCCATTAACATATTAACATATTAATTAAGGGCTGTGAATTCTTGTTAAGCTTGGTACTAACAAGTTTATGTTACAGGTATCATAAGTCATTCTATCCTGAAGGACCAAGATGTGGAATATTGTAAGGAGAAAGACCAGTAAGTGCATTGAAGGATGTAGCACTTGTAAAACTGATACCAGTATTTGGGAGCATAAGCCCTCCTCCCCACCTCCCGCCCCACCCCACAAACACACACACACACACACACACACACACACACACACACACACACACACACAAGTACTGTTGTTAATCCCTTGGATGTCAATGAATTTGCTAGAATTGTATCTGTTGTTTAATTTATTGCCTTGAGTGATTTCTCGAGTCAGTCGTTTGTGAAATTATGAGTTGTCATTATTTGTTTTAAGGAGAAAAGGTCATACTTGAAAGTTCTTGGAATTCTTTGCACATTTTGATTTTCTCAGCATTATTTTGCTATCAGCAATCAGAGTTGTAAAATTAATAATGTTCTTTAATGCTGGTTATCAGAATTTCTTTAAAGTTTTCAGACCTTTCCATCTGTGTTCATGTGTTTGAAGTTTTGAAGAGACTAACAAAAAATCTGTTTTTAAAGTATTCTTGTAAAGAGGCTTGCCTTCCTGCCACTCACCTCACACTCCTACCATTTCAGAAGCTTTGTAGCCGGCTAGTTCGGACGTAGTCGCTGTATACAACCTTATATATTAGGAACGACGCTGTTATATCTAGACACTTATTATCTCTTAAAAAACCGTTGGCGAAGCTTTCAATACCCGTAACAAATAGGGCATCGAGTGTAGATTCCCAACTAAACGAGTAAAAGTGCAAAAGAAGTGAAAGAGTTCTGAGAGGACACGTGTTTTGTCAGTGACTGACATCATTCATTCGAAGTGAAATATGGAGATTACTGTACCAAAACACTAATTTATAACAATTTGACGTATGATCCTCGCGAGTATGGCAACAGAGTGATTTACATACCAATGATACAAAATAAAAATTACTGTATAAGTGACAAAACTTAGACCCATTATAATGTCTTTGAGAAGCACGACTAACCCATTCATTAATACTGACACCCAGAAAAGTTTCAGCAGAGTGCGGAAGAATTAAAAAGGGTTTAAAAACGAAAAAATTAAGATACGAATGTAGTGTAGGGATGCAGCATGTTCTTATGACAACAAAAAGCAACAGTTTATGCCAAGCGTAAATTGTTGCTTTATACAAAACCTGAAACTGTCGAAAAGTTCGAGAAAATATTTGAGTAACCTTGTCGCCCTTCCCGAGCGATTTCATTGCTAAACGAATTACGTGAAGCATTACGTTGGAATTGTGTAAGGCCAACAGTGTTATTTTCCCTGAAAGGGAGATCTCGTACCACGGTCTTAAAACACAGACAATTTTCATCTACTCTGTACTGTCGTCGAAAGAAGTCGTATAGAAAGTTCCGTAAGAGCAACAGCCGGTATCAGGAAAGCGATTCCTAAGACGGCGGATCGCCGAGAAGTTTTCTGTTTTCTGATCGTTGGCAGTAAAAAAGTTTTTTGCTTTAATACTTAACTCCCCTGGAGGAATCCGTTGAGATTGAATAACTTCTGTTACTCTGTTGGTGGAGCGTAGATCACTGCTACTTGTCTCTATGGTTCCTTTTTATCTGTCGTAAAAGTGACAATAAATAAATCGGTTGAAAGCAGTCCCTCTATTATGAGGAAACCCGTCACTACCACTTTGCTCTCCCAGATTTATCTTTCTTGAAGAGACGGAGGATAGGAAATGTTGCTTACACGTGAACCATCTATTTCTCCTTTGCAGGAGAGTTTCGCAGAGGTAAATACACTATTGTGGAAAATTTAAGGATGACGTTAACCTTCGCATAATTGATCTCTGCCAAGTAACAAAGTTCGATGAAATAACTGCTACAGTTTTCTAAGCAAAGTGACTGAAAGAAATACGTATTGAGTCGAACAAGAATGTCTCTTTCATTCACTGTGATATATGGTGGTACCCTGCGAAACGTCCCCTTAGAAAAATTTATACATGACTGTGCTTAAACTGACACACAATATTTTTTAGCGCAACGCAAACTGACTTTCAGAAATCCCTACAAAGAATGGCCCTGACTAACATTAATCTATACCTTTCACAAATCACTTACCTCACAAAAATCTTCATTACTCGAACTACTGCAATACAGCGAGCGCCACTACTGCCAGCTAAATAAAAGATTCAAACTACGGAAGGCACTAACTACTGATAGGGATTGTTAGCAAATGAAAGATTTTAATAGAAAACAAACAATGTATTTACCTTAATAGTCATAATATATTATATCCAGTACTACAAACTTCAAAACTCCGCCATCTCTCTCCCCACATCCACCACTGCTGGCGGCTCACCTCCAACTGCGCAACGCTACGCGCTGTTAACATCCAGCTGCCCCTCTACAATGGCAGACAACAATGCAAACTAGCCACAGACTGCACACAGCACAGCCAGTGATTTTCATACAGAGCGCTACGTGGCATTACCAATATAAAAATCTAAACAGCCTACTTACACCTGGACATTACAAAATGCTGAACATACACTGGTAAGCCAAATCCTTATGACCACAGATCACTGCCAGGTTGAAAGCCAGCTGGTGACGTTGCGGGCATGTGACGTGGTTACCAAAAGTATGTAGGCGGAGCAGACACGGACGGGGATCACCCTAACGAAGATATGGGCTTGAAAAGGGGAAATCCACTGAGATAAGTGACTTTGACAAAGCCCAGATTACTATTACGCAGAGCCTGTGAACGAATATCTTCGAAATGGCAAAGCTGATCGAATGAACACGTGCTACTGTCGTGAGCATCTATGGAAAGAGGTAGAAGGACAGTGAAATTACCGCAAGGCTCTAAAAGGTTGGACGTCAATGACTCTACATAAAACATGGGGTTCGGACCCTTGTCTGCTAGATGGATGGTGATCTGTGGCATCTCTACCAGAAGAGCACCCTGCTGGTGGGTTCGCCATTGTTTCGGAGCACACCGTTCATCGTACACTGTTGAACGTGGAGGTCTGCAGCAGACCATGCACCAACGACAATCCATCAGTTGGCAGTCGCGCAGGTGGAGGAATTGAGTGCCATACCACAACTACTTTCTAGCCTTGCGGCCACCATCGGACCACGTTGCACAGCACGCATTTCTAGCGGTGGTGATCACGTACCGTGTTAGGAACTACAACGATGAGCCAAAAAATTATGACCACATGCTCAATAGCTTGTTTGTCCGTCTACGAACCGAAATACATCACTGATTCTGCGTAACAGGGAGCCGACAGTTTGTTAGTGAGTTTGTGGAGATATGTGTCATTAGATGTCTACACAGGTCATGTAATTCACGGAAATAACGAGCCGCTGATCTGCTTAGAAAAATCAATAGTAGATCCCTGTCAGCAAAAATTAAACAGATTTTCGGTAGAAATGAGCAGTAGATGTAATACTGGGCAGAATAACCCTACGGAAACGAAGGGAACGTTCCAGAATATTGAATGTCGAAATACAAAAGACCTCAGGCATAAGCGGAAAACTTCTGTAACGTTTCTGCAACTAAAATCAGATCTAGCTAGACAACATTATATAGTTGCTAGAAACATTGCAAAATGTCTAACAAGAAAAGCATATACAGACAGATGGGAAAGGTTTGTGAGTGATACGGAACACGGTTTATCCGGTAGACAATATTTTGCATACAATTTCTTTCTCTTTGGGGCGTTAGTCTTCTGACGGGTGTGATGCGGCCCGCCAACGAATTTCTCTTCTGTAACAATCTCTTCATCTCGGAGTAACACTTGCAACGCATGTCCTGAATTATTTGCTGGATTTCTTACGATCTCTGTCTTCCTCTACAGTTTTTACTCTCTGCAGCTACCTCTAGCACCATGGAAGCTATTCCCTAATGTCTTAATAGATGTCCTATCACCCTCTCCCTCCTGCTTTTTAGTGTTTTCGATATATTCCTTTCGTCGCCATTTATGTGGAGAACCTTACCCTATCATTCTACTTAAATTTGAACTTTCGTCTATACCACCACATCGCCAATGATTCCGTTCTCTTCCGCTGCGATTTTTCCAGAGTCCATGTTTCACTGCCATACAATTCTGTGTTCCAAACCTACATTCTCAGAAATTTCTTCCTCAAATTAAGGCCTTTGTTTGATACTTATACACTTTTTTTGCCCAGAAATGAACTTTCCGACAGTGCTAATCTGTATTGCTGCGTCCGTTATGGGTTGTTTTGCTGAATAGGTATTTTCACTTCTTCTACTTCTGTATTCCTAATTTTGATGTTAAGCTTGCCGTTATTCTAATTTCTGCTACTTCTCAACTTCCATCATTCTTTGATTTACTCACAATCCATATTCTGTACACGTTAGAGCATTCATTCCATTCGGAAGATCCTGTATTCTTCATCACTTTCCCTGAGGATAGCGATGTCACCAGCGGATATTACCATCGATATCCTTTCACCTTGAATTTTAAACCCACTCTTGAACCTTTCTTTTACCTCCGTCATTGATTCTTCGACGTATAGTCAGGACAGTAGAGGCAGAAACCTACATCCTCGTCTTACAACCATTTTAAAACGCGCAGTTCGCTCTTGGTCTCCCGCTCTTTTTATTCCCTCTTGGTTCTTCAAGATATTCTACATTACCAATCTTTCCACTACAACCTAACCCTATTCTTCTCAGGATTTCCGACATCTTGCGTCATTTTACATTGTCGAACGATTTCACCAGGTAGACAAATCCTATGGACGAAGCTTGAATTTAATTTAGTTTGGCTTCATTTATCAATCGCAACGTCAAAACTGCCTCTCTGGTGCCTTTCCCTTTAATAAAACAAACTGATCATCATCTAACGGATGCAATTTTTTTTTTCATTCTTCTATATATTATTCTTGTCATAAACATGGAATGCGCGAGCTGTTAATCTGAGTGCGCGATAATTTTCTCAGTTGTAGGCTCTCCCAATCTTGTGCATGATGTATTTCTCCAAATCTGATGGTACATCGTCAGTGAGCCGTAGTGACTGGTGGTAGAATGTTCTACTTGCATCGCTGATATCGATATTCGGCTGTCCTGATATCTCTGACTGCTCCCCCCGGTGGTTTTCCGGGTGAACGTGTGACGAGAGTGTCTCCGGTCGGCGTTCAACGACCCAGCTTGTGTTGAAAGCAAGCCTGCGTCCTTAACCGTGGTGCATGGGCCTCGCCTTGCTCGCCGCCCTTGTCTTTTGTCGCGTCGAATGTACGGTGCCGATCATTGGGCGCCTTGACGTGCAAAATTGTGGTGGGTTCGTCGTCACACGCTGAACAGCTTCCCAGCTTGTAATTTGCAAGCTCCAAGTTACGTATGACTTTTATTCTGTGTTCAACTAAGAAGATTGTTGAAACTTATTGTGGCATGTGCAGCTGCCGGAGATGGTTCTGAACTTGGCTCCGCAGTAGCTATTTTAAGGATGTTGATAGTCCTCATTTCGTTTCTCATCATCTGTGAAGTGTGTGTTTTAAGTGGTTTTCATGCAAATTTTAACTTGTTTTACGACATACTGACCGCTCTGGGACTGGTTGCGGTTGTGTACGCGCCCGGCAGCCGCAGAGTTAATGGTTTAATCATTTGCCACGACAGCATTTGCGTATGTTTATTTAACGTTGAAAGTGCCTTAAGGCAACTGGAAGTGGTCTCTAGGTTTCCTGCTAATTTACTGGAAGACGGTTAATGTTAGAGTGTTGCACCATATGAATTTGGGGCCATGCTTATTATATATTACAGTGTGGCTGTAAATTGACCTCGTTTTCATTGCAGTCTATTTGTGTGGCAGGCCTTTTGTTAAGTCTGCTCGTTTCCTCGCGTCGGTGCGGTTATGGATTCCTGTCATAACCGTTCATTGTGAGGCAGGTCGAACTATATATAAGTATATACCGCCTGTTAGAGAGCCTGTGCACGAGCCGTGGGGAGTGAACGCTCGTATTGCCTGCCGAACGTAGCGCTATTGCTCCCAAATACTGCTGTGGGCCTTTCTAATTTAACATATATGTTAATCATTTGTGTATCTTTATGAATGTGCAATTTGTTCTTTTTCCTATGTGCCACTTTTGCGTCCTTGCTTGGCCGACTTCGCATTTTTAGTATAAGCATGTTTCACTGTGGACCTTTATGTGCGCAGTTCAGTTTGATTAAACTTTAAGGACTCTTTTTTATGAAGCTGTGGTATTATGTGGCTGTGTAACTTTGGTTTGGAAGTGTACAGTGTTACTAGTCTTATGAGATGTGGTTAAAAAATAACGATTGTTTGATTGATTATTTCACCGTGCCTAGTATCTGATTTTGGTTGCGGACGCAAAATATGATTCTTATTCCTGTTTATGTAATTCAATTAAAGTGAAGATTTGTACATTGCATCAGTAAGAGGGCAAATGTCTGAATTGAAGTTTATAATGAAGTCTGTTTTGTGTCAAATTAAAATTGTAAAACAATCACAAGCTTGTCCATCACTAGTGATGCTGGGCTTCTTATTTCTTTTAAATAACTGTGGTGAGATTGTAATTTTTGATTTTCTAAAGAATTCAGTAGTACCACGGTCCAGCTGCACACGAAGGTGAGCAGCCATTCTTTTTCCACTTTCCACGATGATTCTATAAATTTCGATGCAATTTTATCCATCTTTTTTCATTTAATCTTCGGTATCTCTTATGATTCTAAAAATTGATGCCCTTTCTCCTCCTTAACGACTCGTTCTTCTTCTTCTGTCACGTCATCACTAAGTCCTCCCATCCATAGAATCCCTCAATGTTCTCTTTCCAACTATCCGCTCTCTATTCCGCAATTAACAGTGGAATTCCTATTGCACTCCTTTTGTTACCACCCTTGCTTTTAACTTCACTGAGGGTTGTTTTGAGTTTTCTATATGCAAATTCATTCCTCACGATGATTATTTTCTTTTTAGATATCTTCACGTTTGTCCTGCAGCCATTTTGTCTTCGCTGTCCTGTAGTTCCTGTTCATTCAATTCCTAAATGATTTATATTGCTGTATTCTTCTCTTTCCCTGAACATTCTTGTCCTTCCTTCTTTCGTCGATCAGCTGAAGTATGTCTTCTTTTACCCAACGTTTCTTCGCAGCTACTTCCCAGTTATCTACGTGTGACTGTCGAACATCTGTGATTGCCCTTTTTCGAGATGTCCACCCATCTTCAACTGTACTAACTCCTGTGATATTCGTTATTGCACTATCCACATGTCATCATTTCTCAGTACATTGGTATCCCACGTCTTTTCACACTGATTCTTTACCAATAGTCTCTCATATTTCAGTGTTAGTTAGTTAATTGTTATCTGAGTCTGTATAAGAACCTCTTCCTGATCATGATGTAATCCAACTGAAATCTTCTTGTATCTGCCGCCCTTTTCCTAGTGTACCTCCACCTTTTGTCATTTTTGACAGGGTATTCTCCAATACCATCTGAAATTTATTGGACAACTCGAGTAGTATTCCTCGTCTTTCATTCCGAGTACCAAGCCCATATTGTCCCCCTATCCTTTCTTCTTCTCCTTCCCCTACCATCGCATTCCAATCCTCCATGACTATTGGATTGCCATCTGTCTTTACGTACTGAATTACCTTTTCAATATCCTCATATGCTTCCTCTCTCGGTTCATGTTTTGCTTGCGACGCCGGCATGTATACCTGAACTGTTGGTGTTGATGATGGTCTGCAGTTGATTCTGATGAGAACAACCCAATCACTGGACTGTTCTTAATAACTTTGCCCTACCTTCATATTCATGACGAATTCTACTCGCATTATAGCGTTTTCTGCTGCTGTTAATATTAACACACAATCGCCTGACAAGTAATCCTTTTCTTCCTTTCTTTTCACTTTACTGACGCCCACTATATTGAGACTGAGTCTTAGTATTTCCCTTTTCAAATTTTCTAGTTTCCCTATCACGTTCAATCTTCTGGTATTCCACCCCGCGACTTGTAGAACGGTTTCCATAGAACGTTATGCTTTCGTTCGTTACTTCATAGTTTTCTCATGGTCACCTCCACCTTGACAGTCCGCTCACAGAGATGCGAACGGAGGAGTAGTTCAAAATCTTTTGCCAATGCAGAGACCATCGCAAATCTTTTTGAATTGCAGGAACTTTGTCCGTTCCTCCGTCCTCTTTGCAAAGCCGGTGCAGAATGAGCGTGACTTCTTATGCTGACAGTCTCCGGTCACCATTGCAAATGGCTTTTGTTCAAAATTTGAAGCAGTGGTGGCGTTGAGACCCTGAACCGAGAACGTATTGATTACTACTCAAGGAAGCTACTCATCGACGACGAATGTAGAAGATATAAATAAACCAGAGAGAGACCATGCACGAAGAGCCGTGATAACACAGGGTAAATGGACTGAACATTATTAAATGTTCGTTAAACACCGAGGCAGACGTTTCTACCAACCTTGTAGATACGAGCCTGAGAATTAATTAAAGTTGTTGACCTAGTACTTTATGAGAGTTAGAGGCAGTAATAAAAGAAAAAAAAGTAACCAGGGCCAGAGGGCACAGATATAGAACTCATAAAGAATGGATCACGTTTACTCATTCTCCGCCTCCCACACCCTGACTTACAGTGAATATCTACGATACATGGTTAATGGCTACCGTTTGTCCTGTATTTTAAAAAGCGGAAAGAAACAAACCCATCATCTACAGAGATACACATACACTAAATTAAACCTATAAACTATGTGCCGGTAAATTAAATAACCGATTAAAGCCAATAGCAGAGTCAATGCTGGAAGCAGAGCAGAATGGTTTTCGAAAAGGCGAAGGGGAAGAGCTTGTATTGACAACGTATTTACTATGAAACAACTGACAGAGAAAAACAGGGAAAAAAGTTAGCCCACCTATATGGCATTTTTGTCTTACATAAACTACAGAGACATGAACTTTGGAATATAAAGGTTAAACACGGCCACCTGCAATACATGATAATGTGTATAAATATTTTCTGTAACTGCACCTGCTTCAGATTCAGTCCATCTAATTACAATGATGAGAATGTGGTTATAACCCAGGACGTAGGACAAGGATGTGTATTATCACCACATATTTTAACATTTGTTTGGACGGTATCGTAGACATATGGGTCAGGAACCGCCACGAATTAAATTGGGAAGGACGATTTTAAACATTCTAGTACATGTTGATGGCTTAATGATTATACGCAAAACTCAGAAGACAAGCTTCAAAGAACTATGCACGTACTACACAAAATTTGTGAAGAATATAATTTTAAAATTTTTATCTCAAAATCAGTATTCATGGTATTCCAGGGCAAATACGGAATAAAAGAAAGATTATCTTAGACGACCAAATTTTAGAAGAGGTTCCATGTTTTAAGTACTTAGGCTGTGATATTGCGTATATTTACGACAGAGAAACAAATAATAAATTAGGAAGGTATCAGCAATGTGCGGCACAGCGAAGGAAGGTGGCATTGCCTGCATTCTACAGTATACAGCAGTGAAAAGTGGACTTCAAGACACAAAGGCCACAGCCGTATACAGCCTACGAAAGTGAAATTACTTAGGGCACTACTGGGACACACACGCATTGATAAAATGAGAAACAGAAATATACGGTATCAGTTGCAAATATTAGCAGTGTGAGTTAAAATGGGCTAATATAGATGAAACTGGTACGAGCATTTAGAAATAATCGATAAAACAAGGGTCTGGAAAATGGCACTATTATACAGAGATAGTGGCCGAAAAAACTCAGGAAGACCTTAGCAGTGGCCCGAAAAGACCGAGCGGCCCAATCCCGAAACGATGATGATGATGATTCGAAGCACTTTGTAGCATTCCCGTTCAGACTCCGACAAAATTACTGAGTCTAAATACACCAACATTACTTCTTACTGAAAGTTTCACACGGTGGACTACATCGCATAAACAGTGAAAGTCTGCATTTGGTAGTTCACTGAGTACCTTAGAAGAGGCTTAGGTACTTCAGATCTTCAAATGTTGCCTCGTTGTCCCGTTGCAGTTCCCACCGTCAGTTGCAGCTTCTGTTCTGAGCAAATCTAAGACTGACAGTAAGTCTGGAGCCTGGAGTAGCTAGACGATAGCTGTTCTCACACATTCGCTTTAATAACAAAGGCAACGTTGCTTTGTTTTATTGGTCTTTCAGTGTTAGTACAATAAATAACACATATATTTAAAACTGTAGAACAATACAAGACCTTCATTAGCATCGAATCTATTCGACGCCCGCTGTGTCTGGCTGATCTGAAAGGCGACTCATTTTCTTCACGTCGTAAATAGCGTCGTTTATACGTTACGATGACGACGACAGAACATCTTGGAGGACAGCATTCTTATTTTTGATAGTATTTCATATTGCAATGAAATAAAACAAATTAGAGGGTAAACTATCAATTTTCGAACCAGGTACACATAACAAATATTTTGTGTTTACTATGTACTCCATAGAGCAAACACGTCTACCAACGCTATTCAAGAAATCTTTGATAGTAAAATGTTGAAAAGGTCTGTTTTCTGCCTGGACATAGAAAATATGAAATAACAACTAGAGTTTAATGTTCCTTCTACGTCGAACTCTTTAGAAAAGGAGCACATGTCCGGAATTGGGAACGAAAATCGTTCGTGTCCTTTCAAACGTGAACTCTAGCGGAATTTGCTGTAAACGATTTGGAATAACCATGGAGAACATGTATCCGTATGGCCATCAAGGATGTGAACTACCACCCTCCCAATTTAAGTTTTTCTTTTTTGTCCACCTGGTAACTCCGCAGGTTGAACTGGGTCAGATACATTTGATCTCCGCAAGCAAAGAAAAAGACAACATAATTTAAAATGATCGATAACGCTGACAGTTGTAAGGTGAAAACATTTAATTCTGCCATCGCTTCTGTCTGACACTTGGAATTCCAGGAAAATAGGTTAATCTGTTTAAGTATGGTAGTGAAAATGCCGAGCTGTGTGATAAGTAGCTACTTCTGTTACGTTAAGTTGATTGTAAAGCCAAAATGGGTAAATAATACGTAAAGGATATCAGCTAGGTATCAAGTGTCGATCTGTCACTAAACACCTCTTACTGCAACCAGTTAGAAGTCGTTACATCGAGGACATTATCAACAACGTCGAGTTCAAACAAACGGTTGTCTGAGTGAACTACTGCGCTGTGCTGCAGAGAGCAGCGTGTTGTGTGCTAATACGCCTGCTGTTGTGTTGTTCTCGCAGTACACCAATTCTCACAGCACATAAATTTCTTAGGAGGTATTCAGAGGGAAACTACCACTGTTGCTGGTCATCCATCCGCTGCATGGGGTGAGCTGCATGCGAGCATTCGAGATCTTTAGGCTAAATGCCGGCATCGGGTCTCACAGTGATGTAACCATGGGGCGAACTCGCTTCACGCGATACAGTAGACGCAGAGGGGTTGCCTAAACAACAGGCGTAAAGCGGCGAGGCGCAAACGCAGTTCCCGTCGCGAGTACAGAGTTGCTGCCGTTACAGCACTATTTTGCAGCGTTTTCTGATGGTCGGAATTAGACCGTTGCTTACTACCCTTCCATCAGCCACGCATTTAGGAGCTGCAGGGCCGACGACAGCGGTGTTCAACTGAAGAGTGGGCGGGTCTACTTCTGGGACCAATATCTAGCCAGCTAGTTCGATGCCGACCTCAGGCCACAACCGGTCTTTGATGGCTGCCGATCACTCACCAATTTATCGCTCAGCAAATTAACTTGGAAGTTATTGTAAGTGTAAACTAATGTGATTATGACCCTGCTGCAAAGTGATTACATGCCGAATATGGTGTATATCGTCGGTGTTGTTCAAGCAAGAATGAAGTACTGTAAATACGTTATTAAGTAATAACTGTTGCGAGCTTTTACTCGGAATCGACACTCAATAGTTTTCTACCACACAGGTAGAACTAATACAACAATTAAAGTGTGCTCCATACAGCACACGGTCTCGCTACGCTATCACAAAAAACACTAACTACGTTAACACAAGTTGTCTAAGGTCAAAAATTATCATTTAATGGATGTGATTGATGTAAAATCAAGAAATCACAGCATACCCATTTAAATTTTTACGCTTAGTTCATCAAAAATTCTACATTTCCAGACTGGAGCTTAGGTAAAGACTCACGGCTGAAGACACAGACATGGCGAAACATGGTTCACTAACGATTCTAAGAAATGTTTCCTGTTTTGTTTTTCAAAGGAAAAATCATCTTCTTCTAGTCCGCCTGCGTAGCGCAACTAAAAGCAATACGGCGGCCGAACACCTAAGGGGATATCCCGTCCAATAAAGCCATACGACCATTTCAAAAATCTTCTAGAGCAACAAAAATTAAGCCGCTCTCAGGTTCTTTTCCCTAACATAGCGTTTTCAGCTAGTGCTAATCCACCTCTCAATTTCTCCTAGTATCAGTAACTAATTCCTAACCGTCTAGTTCTCACTTTCGGTTATTTTCAAGTCATTAAATAATTTTTCGTTACTGTCTATTAAATTTAGGTCCTTGTTTTAAACTTAATCACGATTCCATGCTCATTATGCTGTTTGCGTTACTCAGATATTCCTCTAAACTCTTTCTTCATTTGCTGAATGTCGAACATTATAATACACTACTGTCACAGGACGGTATGCTGCTATAGCATACTCAGTTCAACCATTATAAGACACCTGGAAAATATAACGTTATCTGTGGAAATTAACATGCGTTCTGAAGCTGTTGCTCATGCGAAACTCATCTTGCGTGGTTCACACATAATACTGTCAGTGCAATGGATAAAGCAGACCAGACTGATTATACGTTTCATGACATGTGTAAAGTTTTTCATGACATGTGTAAAGCTTCCTATTTAGCATAACGTGGTAAACTTCTACCACATCGTTGTCTTTACCCATTTCTTCTGCGGGATCTGCAGTGTTCTGCGTGTTGAGGCAACATTACTGGTAGTTGGTGCCATTCCTGAAGAAACAATTCACCCGGGACAAAATGTGTACCCTATTTGTCTGCGTCTAAGGTAAATCTACACTGATGTGACAAAAGGCATGGGACATCTCCTAATATCGTGTCGGAACTCATTTTCCTAGCGTAGTACGGAAGCTGGATGAGGCATAGACTCAACATGTCCACAAACCCCTGCAGAAATATTGAGACATATTGCCTTTATAGCTGTCTGGAACTGCGAAAGTGTTTCCGGTACAGGATTTTGTGCACGAGCTGATCTCTCGATTTTCCCGTAAATGTACGATGGGATTCATGTTTGGCGATCTCGGTGGCCAATCATTCGCTCGAGTTGTCCAGAATATTATTCAAACCAGTCGCGAGGAAATGTGGGTAACTGACTTACTGCATTGTCATTCATAAAATTTCCATTAGTTTCTAGGGACATTACATCTACATCTACATCTACATTTATACTCCGCAAGCCACCCAACGGTGTGTGGCGGAGGGCACTTTACGTGCCACTGTCATTACCTCCTTTTTCTGTTCCAGTCGCGTATGTTTCGCGGGAAGAACGACTGCCGGAAAGCCTCCGTGCGCGCTCGAATCTCTCTAATCTTACATTCGTGATCTCCTCTGGAAGTATAAGTAGGGGGAAGCAATATATTCGATACCTCATCCAGAAACGCACCCTCTCGAAACCTGGCGAGCAAGCTACACCGCGATGCAGAGCGCCTCTCTTGCAGAGTCTGCCACTTGAGTTTGTTAAACATCTCCATAACGCTATCACGGTTACCAAATAACCCTGTGACGAAACGCGCCGCTCTTCTTTGGATCTTCTGTATCTCCTCCGTCAACCCGATCTGGTACGGATCCCACACCGATGAGCAATATTCAAGTATAGGTCAAACGGGTGTTTTGAATGCCACCTCCTTTGTTGATGGACTACATTTCCTGAGGACTCTCCCGATGAATCTCAACCTGGCACCCGCCTTACCAACAATTACTTTTATATGGTCATTCTACTTCAAATCGTTCCGTACGCATACTCTCAGATATTTTACAGAAGTAACTGCTACCAGTGTTCGTTCCGCTATCATATAATCATACAATAAACGATCCTTCTATGTATTCGCAATACATTACATTTGTCTATGTTAAGGGTCAGTTGCCACTCCCTGCACCAAGTGCCTATCCGCTGCAGATCTTCCTGCATTTCGCTACAATTTTCTAATGCTGCAACTTCTCTGTATACTACAGCATCATCCGCGAAAAGCTGCATGGAACTTCCTACACTATCTACTAGGCCATTTATATATATTGTGAAAAGCAATTTGAAAAGAAATGATTAAGTCCATGAACGGCTCCAAATGGTCTCCAAGTAGCCGCACATAACCATTTTCAGTTAACGATCGGTTCAATTGCAGCAGTGCACCTAGTCTATACCACGTAAATACAGCCCACCACATTATGGAGCTACCACCAGCTTTCACGTTGCCTTGTCGACAATTCGTGTCCATGGCTTCGTTGGGTTTGCTCCACATTTTAACCCTCCCATCAATTCTTACGAACTGAAATCGAAGCTTATCTGACCAGACCACGATTTTCCAGTCGCCTAGGGTCCAACCGATATGGTCGCGTGTCCACGACAGCAGCTGCAGGCGTTCTCGTGTTGTTAGCAAACTGACTCGCGTCGGCGTCTGGTGCCACAGCCTATTAAAGCCAGATTTCCCCGCACTGTCTGAACGGATTCGTTCGTCGTATGTCCCACATTGATTTCCACGGCTGTTTAAAGCAGTGTTGCTTGCCGGTTAGCACTGACAACTGTATGTAAATGCCGCTGCTCTTGGTCGTTAAGTGAAGGCCGTCAACCACTTTTCTGTCCGTGGTGAGAGGTAATATATGAAATTTGGCATTCTCGGCACACTTTTGACACTGTGGGCCTCGGAATGTGCGATAAACCGTGTGCTACGACACACTTCAGCCTGCATCAGCATTACGCTCTTTCGGCAGAGACCCCTCAGACAACCATCTATCCTACTTTACAAGGCAGACAAGCGTCCGAACCCCACTTTCTGTGAAGAGTTGTGGAAGTCCATACATATAGCTCCAGGTGGTCGTTTCATTGTCGTTCTACCTCTTTCTGTAGATGCTCACGACAGCAGCAGGCTCCGATCAATAACAATGTGACCTTTGTCGAAGTCGCTTATCTCAATGGGTTTCCCTATTATAGTTCAATTCTTTTATCTTGGCGGCTCGCGCATGCCCGCCCAGACGCGGGAGATTGCTGCGTTGCCAGTTGCACACGACGCACGCGCCAATAGAAGCAGCGCCATAGTATAGCATAGTTCGCAAGCTTACGTTTAGGGGGGAGCGCGCAGTTCATGAAGTAAAGCCACCACGGCCGCATTAACCCTTTCGCTGCTACAAAGACGTGCTCCCTGCATTCCGCGCTGTACGCGATTTTGTCACTGCACTGCTCGCCTGTGCAGACACATCGTGTTCCGACTGCTTTGACACTATTATCATTCGATTCCACAAAAATTATTTGGCCCAAAAATTAGATTTTTACATGTCTCCTTGACTGATAACTTCCCCCCATAAATGACTTAATTTTGTTTCGATGTTCAACGCAGTTATTATGCAGCATTAAATATAGTAAACCATTGCACGAAATTTTGAAGAGTTTGCAGAGGTAAAAGTCCATAGAGTATACTTTCCGTATGGTCGATTTTAGTTGCCACGATGTTGAGAATGAAATGTAGACAAGATACCTAAATTTCATATAAAATTACTACATGTAATGCTGCATAATAACTGCGTTGAACATCGAAACAAAATTAAGTCATTTATGGGGGGAAGGTATCAGTCAAGAAGACGTGTAAAAATCAAATTTTTGGGCCAAATACTTTTTGTGAAATCGAATGATAAGTGTGTCAAAGCAGTGGGAACACCATGTGTCTGCATAGGCGAGCAGTGCAGTGATGACAAAATCAAGCACAGCGCGGAATGCGGGGAGCACGTGTCTGCAGCAGCGAAAGGGTTAATGAAGAGACAAAGCACTAGAAATTTCAAAAAAATTGCATTCAAACGAACATAATTCGTGAAGTAAGGCACTTCGATATTGTTTTTAAATAATGAAAATACTAAGCAGTGCACAAGGTTTGAACTCATAACGTTTAGCTTAGAAGCCCAACACCTTAACCGTTACGCTAACGCAGCTCGTCCGACGACAGCATGACTATAACACGTCACGCAAATTACTGACAAACACTGTTGGTATGACTATGAATTACTCACGCTTCGGCGAAGTACAATAGGAAATAAACAATTAGGAGTATTATTGCTTGTTTGGTTTAATTAATTAATAGAATATGAAGCAATTGGTAAAAAGAATGCTTTTTCCAAACTTTCTATAAAAGAAAGTCTGCTATCAAGACATTGCTTTTGTTCTATTACTTTATTTATGACTGAACGTTTCTAAAACTGAAGACACTCGTCCATGCTATGCACTGCAGTCGAGATCTGGCAACGTCGTTCTCTGTTCATTGGCTGACTGTGTTTTGTGACGTCAGATGCGCAGAACGAACCTAAACTCGGCCGCCAACATAAATGACGTGCACTTTAGTAGCCCATATTTTGGCTGGTGTGATCCTCTATTCATGTCTGCTCTGCTTACTTATTTTTGCTACAGCAACACGTGACCTTAAAGCCAGCAGGCGACATCCAATGTCGAGATGGTCAGTGGTCATAATGTTTTGGCTTATCATTTGATTCTCCTTGTCAGCAACTGGGATCCATGAGGTGCCATGCTGATCGCAAATACTTTTCGCACCTATCGCCCTTACCATCTTCAGAATTGTGTGGAGTATATTTTTCCGAAAGTCTGAGGGTATATTACAGTCTCATGATTCCACACAACCTGAATAGTCGTTAGGCTTCCATTATCCCGAGCAATTTCAGAAATTATGATAGTATCTATCTTTTATGTCTTATTTCATCTCAAGTCTTCTATTACTATGTTTAATTCTGACTAATACATGTTCCCTACATCTTCATTATCGAATAGAATTTCCTTTTCTATCAACTCGTCAGGCAAATCCTCCCTCTGATAGAAGACTTCAATGAACACCACCTACTTTGATTGTGACCCCTTTTGAGTAAAATTTCGCGGCTTCAGCTTCGTTATTTTTGCTGCTAGGATAGGTTGTATACCCTAGTGTAAACAAAATAGCGAATATCGAGAGAATCAAGAACCGTGTTGTGATTGAATATCTTTTTTTTAAGGGAGTGATGCGCAAGGATATTGCGGAGGACAAGCGGAGTACACTTAAAGACAGTGCTCTGTCTCATGCAGCAAAGAAAAACTGGGTGTCCGACTTCAAACGTGGAAGATGCACCAAGGAACGGAAGGCCTCTCAGGGTTGCCACTGATGAAACTGACTGCAGTTCACAATACGATTTTGCAGGATCGTCGAACAACGTTGCAGCATTGGAATTTGGAATCTCCCATAGGCGTGCTCGTGACATTATTGTATATATTTTGGGAATGCAGGAAGTTTCATCTCGGTAGGTCCCGAAAGACTTAAATGCAGATCAGAGACAGGAGGGTGTGCTGTGTTGTGAAGAAATCGTCCGCCAATTTTATGTGGACGAAGACGGCTTTAATGCAAAGTATGTGACAATGAACGACACGTGGGTTCACTACAAGAGTCACAAGAGTCACAAAAATGGAAACAATCTTCATCCCCTATCCCAAAAAGATTCCAAGTGCAACAATCAGCCGTTAAGGTGATGGCATCGGTCTTCTGGGATGCAGAAGCGGTAGTTATGGTGGAGTACTAGCAAAAGGGCGTAACTACCAACGCATCATACTACTGCATCCTCCTGAGTCGTTCGAGAGAAAGGATAAAAGGGTGCGGAAAATTGGCACGCAGAGTTCTTTTGCAGCAGGACAACGATCCGACGCACAAAGCTCTCGCAACTCTGGAAGCTCTGACTGACTGCAGGTTTGAATTGTTACGTCATCCGCCGTATACTCCAGATTTGGCTCCATCAGACCTAAAAAAGACCTCTAAGGGCGACGATTTGCCAATGATGATGCAGCGACTGATGCTGTGAACGCTTGGTTGGAGTCGAAATCAAAGAGCGTTATTTGAATGGTATGCCAAAGCTATCTGAGAGTGCCCGCAAGTATGTTAGTGTGCACGGTTATTATATTGAAAAATTAATTGGCACTATGAAATTTCTGACATTACTTGTGTACTAGCCCAGAAACTTTTTGACCGTATATATCCGAGATGGGGGGGGGTCGAAAAGTTTATATAAAATGAACAAGATCAGAATGTGAATGCTGTGTACGTGTCATGCCTGTTCAGACACGTCATCCTGCTGAAAGTTACAACCTATTGGGATAGTGGAAAGTTAGGGCAACTTAGTTACCACCATTTCAAACTTTCAACTCGTGACTTGGCAACCAGGCAGGCAGTACTCCTACAATCAAGTTAACCATTTCGAATTTTATGCTTAGTACAAAGTGACTGACAACCATGCAGGCTGTGCTCGTATTCCAATGGCAACCATTTTGGACTGTGATGTCGTAGAAGCTGTATTCCTATTCAAAGATCAACCATCTTCAGTTGTGACGTTATGGAGCTGTGCTTGTAATCCCAGGTCCGACATCTTGGATCGACATCATGAATTCTGATGCCATAGGGATAGGAAAAAACCCAGGACATCTGACAACCATCAGCATTGAACTAGGATCCTCTGGCACATCTTGCATTATTTACTTAGCTCAAGTGACCTTCTTTGATTCCACGTGAAATTACGCTTAGAACAATTTGATGCTGGACTGTGACATTATAGGAGTGGGAGAAATACAAGCAATTTTGATTTTCCCGCCATTGTTTTTTAATTTTCCGTAATTTTTCTTTTTTTTCTTTTTTTTGTGACGAACAATTGGCACTTGGGGTCAGAGGTGCCCGGGAGGAGCAAACCAGCGCAAATGCGTGAAACCACAGGGATTGGGGTAGTGGGATACATTACGGGAGGGATTTGCCTTGCAATTTACCTGTCGTGAGTGAATTTTCTGTTCCTGTGGTAAGTCAAATGCAGAAGCAGGTGTCTCCGAGCTCATCCAGTGTCGTTGGCGAACAACTTGCATTTGTTAAGGTCCATCAGAAGACAGATTTGTACGTCACTAAACAGTAATGAGCAATTGCTATAAAAGGATATTATTTTAACAAATTACAGAATCGACTTAGGTCATTTCTGTTAAGCTCTGCAATAATAATACTGGGAGCTAGCAGTTATAATTCGTGCATAATGTTTGGTAAGGTGTCGCCATTAAATGATTTTCACCCTTCCAGAACGAAATTTTTACTCTGCAGTGGAGTGTGCGCTGATATGAAAGTTCCTGGCACATTACAAGTGCCCGCATCTCGTGGTCGTGCGGTAGCGTTCTCGCTTCCCACGCCCGGGTTCCCGGGTTCGATTCCCGGCGGGGTCAGGGATTTTCTCTGCCTCGTGATGGCTGGGTGTTGTGTGCTGTCCTTAGGTTAGTTAGGTTTAAGTAGTTCTAAGTTCTAGGTGACTGATGACCATAGATGTTAAGTCCCATAGTGCTCAGAGCCATTTGAACCATTTGAACATTACAAGTCTGTGTGGGGACGAATCTTGAAATCGAGACCTTCGCCTTGTGCAGGCAATTGCTCTACCGAGTGAGTTACCGAAAGACGACTCACGGCCCGTCCTTAGAGTTTTACCTTCGCCAGTATCTCCTCTCCCACCTTCCTAACTTCATAGAAGCTCTCTTGTAAAACTTGCAGAACTAGCACTCCTGGAAGAAAGGATATTGCGGAGACATGGATTAGCAACAGCCTGGGGGATATTTCCAGAATGTAATTTTCCCTCTACAGTGGAGTGTGCGGTGATATGAAACTTACTGCCAGATTAAAACTGTGTACCCTTAAAGTTGTTTACTGCTTTTGACTTTCTACTCCAGAGCTTAAATAAAAGCTCTTATTTATTAGAAAGTAATTGTTCAGAGAAGTAGCGGGGGGGGGGGGGGGGGAGGATGCAACAGGCAGAATCCTTAATGTAAGGCAGAATATGAAATACTTGTGTCATGTGCTTCATGACAATTCGAAATGAATGATGGGTGTAGAAGTAAACTGCTTAGAGGAAATCCATACTTCGTATGAAGATCACCATCTGAAGCGAGACTTTCATGAAGTCCATTCAAATAAGAGATTTATTATTGGGCAGCAAAGGGCTCACTATAAAAATTTAATTCAGGGCGTGCTGGAAACACTTCCCGTGCAACATATTAGCTCCGAACTCGGAAACGAGGAAATGCCTCCGATTGTTCGGAAGGAGATAGTCTAAACAACATTGTTTTCAACTGCACACATCATCGTAATAACAACTGAACAAATCGTCTCAACTTTTTTCCTACTGAACACCATCTGCAGTATCTCGGTCACTGGATTTGCACTGGCCGAGTAATATTTTTCATTTGGAGGCTAGAACAGAGAATATCCTTCCCACTTTTCTGCATTATATCGATTGCTCTATTTATGATGACAAGATGAACATGTTTCGATGAAAATTCTCCGTTGATATAAGTTGTATTTAGTATCTGCTGTTTTGGCACATGCTATGCAATAAAGTAAATGAAGTATCTACGTTATGTACAGATCACTTTTGTTTTTCCAAACTTTATAAAGCAGCAGCCCTATTGCCTGTGTTTCGGTCTAATGGTTGATATGAAATACTGCAATATTCTGACATCAAAAACATTCTTCATTTAGAATAGCGCAGCGCCAGAGAAGCGGCTATGAAAAATTTCGCACGTCTATTTTTTTGAAACTAATAAACATATACAATGAATTTTGTTTTGTGATGAACGGGAAACTCTGAAAGTTTTTTTTTCAAGCGTTTTGGTAGGTGTTCAGTATGCCTCCCTTCAGATGCACGGCATATGTCAATGCGGTATTTAAATGGTTCCCACATCGCCGCGAACATTTCTTGAGATACAGCTTCCACAGCTGCTGTTAAGCGTGGTCTCAGTTCATTAACTTTTGTGGAAAATGGAGACACATAAACAATATTTTATAAGCCACCACAAATAATAATCACACACACTCAGGTCCGGTGAACTAGGCGGCCAGTAATGTAAGGCTGAATCATTTGGTCCAGCGCGACCGATTCATCGTTCAGTAATACTGTGACTAAAAATTTCCGCACTTAGAGATGCGAGTGTGGCGGTACCCCATCCTGTTGGTAAATGAAGTCGTTCGATTCAGTCTCCAACTGTGGGAAAAGAAAGTTCTCAAGCATATCGAGATATGTGCTTCGTGTAACAGTGTTCTCGTCAAAGAAAAATGGACCACACACATTTTCCCGTGAAAATGCACGAAACACATTAAATTTGGGACGGTCCCTTTCATGTTGTACAACTTCATGTGCTTGTTCCGTACCCCATATTCTCACACTATGGCGGCTCACCTTTACATTTAAATGGAAAGTTGACACGTAACTAAACACTAAGCGTGGAAGAGAACTGTCGTCCACCATCTTGCCAAGAACGAAATCTCAGGACACCAGACGCGGATGTTTGTCACCTTCACGAAGAGCTTGCAGTAGCTGAATTTTGTATGGTTTTATATGTAAACGTCGACGCATCACACTCCAGACGGACATCGTGGGCATGTTGAGCGGTCGAGCTGCAAGGCGAACGGAATTCTGCGACCCCCAGTGAAACTATGGCGGAAGCGTTCGACGTCTGTGTCAGATTCTTTGGGACGACCAGGAGATTTGCATTTACACAAACAACCCGTTTGTCGGAATTGCTCATACCATCATCTAATGCTATGTTCTGTACTTAGTACACCGTACTTAGTGCGAAAATCACGCTGAACAGTTATTACTGAGACGCACTGCGCAAAACGTTGAACACAAAACGCTTTCTGTTGTCCGGACATAAGTTTTAATAGAACTGAAGTGGGCGCACACTGCTGCTACCTTGTGGGAACCATGTAAAACTCGAGAGTTTGCTCTTTACAACAGCACGTTGTTCATGCACATATCTCAAATAACATAACAGTTGTGACTTTTTAAATAGGATGACTCATTTTGATACACTATATTTTGCTGAGAAAACGAAGTTGCAAGTATGGGTAACACCACATCACAACATAATGTGCCATTTTTGCGGTGAATCTAGATCTACATTTACAGGACTATTCTGTAATTCACACTCGAGTGTTTGGCAGCGAGTTCATAGTATACCTTTCATAATGACGATACAGAGAACACGAAACCAATTACTGAGATATAAATTGTACGCAGGAGCAGGTTGTTGTGGTTGTTGTTGTTGTTGTTGTTGTAGTTGTTGTTGTGGTCTTCAGTCCTGAGACCGCTTTGATGCAGCTCTCCATGCAACACTATCCTGTGCAAGATTCTTCATCTCCCAGTACTTACGGCAACCTACATCCTTCTGAATCTGCTTACTGTATTCATCTCTTGGTCTCCCTCTACGATTTTACCCTCCATGCTGCCCTCCAATGCTAAATTTGTGATCCCTTGATGCCTCAGAACATGTTCTACCAACCGGCCCTTCTTCTTGTCAAGTTGTGCCACAAACTCCTCATCTCCCCAATTCTATTCAATAGCTCCTCATTAGTTATGTGATCTACCCCTCTAATCTTCAGCATTCTTCTGTAGCACCACATTTCGAAATCTTCTATTCTCTTCTTGACCAAACCATTTTATCGCCCATATTTCACTTCCATACATGGCTACACTCCATACAAATACTTTCAGAATCGACGTCGTGACACTTAAATCCATACTGGATATCAAGAAATTTCTCTTCTCCAGAAACGCTTTCCTTGCCATTGCCAGTCTACATTTTATATCCTCTCTACTTCGACCATCATCAGTTATTTTTCTCCCCAAGTAGAAGAAAACCTTTAATACTTCAAATGTCTCATTTCCTAATCTAATTCCCTCAACATAACACGACTTAATTCGACTACATTCCATTATACTCGTTATTCTTTTGTTGATGTTCATCTTATATCCTCCTTTCAAAACACTGTCCATTCCGTTCAACTGCTCTTCCAAGTCCTTTGCTGTCTCTGACAGAATTACAATGTCATCGGTGAACCTAAAGGTATTTATTTCATCTCCATGGATTTTAATACCTACTCCGAATTCTACTTTTGTTTCCTATACTGCTTGCTCAATATACAGATTCAATAACATCAGGGAGAGGCTACAACCCTGTCTCACTCCATTCAGAACCACTGCTTCCCTTTCATGCCCCTCGACTCTTATAACTGCCATCTGGTTTCTGTACAAATTGTAAACAGCCTTTCGCTCCCTGTATTTTACCCCTGCCACCTTTATAATTTGAGAGTATTCCAGTCATCATTGTCAAAAGCTTTCTCTAAGTCAACAAAAGCTAGAAACATAGCTTTGCCTTTCTATAATCTTTCTTCTAGGATAAGTCGTAAGGTCAGTACTGCCTCACGTGTTCCAACATTTCTGCAGAATCCAAACTGATCTTCCCCAATGTTGGCTTCTAACAGTTTTTCCATTTGTCGGTTAAGAATTTGCGTTAGTATTTTGCAGCTGTGACTTTTTAAACTGATAATGCGTTAATTTTCACATGTCTCAACACCTGCTTTCTTTGGGATTGGAATTATTATATTCTTCTTGAAGTCTGAGGGTATTTCGTCTGTCTCATACATCTTGCTCACCAGATGGTAGAGTTTTTTCAGGACTGGCTCTCCCAAGGCCGTCAGTAGTTCTAAGGGAATGTAGTCTACTCCAAGGGCCTTGTTTCGACTCAGGTCTTTCAGTGCTCTGTCAAACTCTTCACACAGTATCGTATCTCCCATTTCATCTTCATCTATATCCTCTTCCATTTCCATAATATTGGCCTCAAGTACATCGCCCTCGTATAGACCCTCTATATACTCCTTCCACCTTTCTGTTATCCCTTCTTTGCTTAGAACTAGGTTTCCATCTGAGCTCTTGATACTAATACAAGTAGTTCTTTTTTCTCCAACGGTCTCTTCAATTTTCCTGTAGGCAGTATCTATCTTACCCCTAGTGATATACGCCTCAACATCCTTTCATTTGTACTCTAGCCATCCCCGCTTAGCCAATTTGCACTTTCTGTCGATCTAATTTTTGAGACGTTTGTACTCCTTTTTGCCTGCTTCATTTACCGCATTTTTAAATTTTCTCCTTTCATCAATTAAATTCAATATTTCTTCTGTTACCCAAGTATTTCTACTAGCCCTCGTCTTTTTACCTACTTGATCCTCTGCTGCCGTCACTACTTCATCCCTCAGAGCTACCCATTCTTCTTCTACTGTACTTCTTTCCCCCCATTGTTGTCAATTGTTCCCTTATGCTCTCCCTGCAACTCTGTACTACCTCTGGTTTAGTCAGTTTGTCCAGGTCCCATCTCCCTAAATTCCCACTTTTTTTGCAATTTCTTCAGTTTTAATCTACTGTTCATAACCAATAGATTGTGGTCAGAGTCCACATATGCCCCTGGAAATGTCTTACAATTTAAAATTTGGTTCCTAAATCACTGTCTTACCATTATATAATCTATCTGATACCTTCTAGTATCTCCACTATTCTTCAATGTATACAACCTTCTTTTATGATTCTTGAACCAAGTATTAACTATGATTAAGTTATACTCTGTGCAAAATTCTACCAGATGGCTTCCTCTTTCATTTCTTACCCCCAATCCATATTAATCTACTATGTTTCCGTCTCTCCCTTTTCCTATTCTCGAATTCCAGACACCCATGACTATTATATTTTCGTCTCCTTTCACTACCTGATAAATTTCTTTTATCTCATCATACATTTAATGAATTTCTTCGTCATCTGCAGAGCTAGTTGGCATATAAATTTATACCACTGTAGTAGGCATGAGCTTCGCGTCTATCTTGGCCACAATAAGGCGTTCACTATGTTGTTTGCAGTAGCTTACCCGCATTCCTATTTCTTTATTCATTATTAAACCTAATCCTGCATTACTCCTATTTGATTTTGTAATTATGACCCTGTATTCACCTGACCAAATGTCTTGTTCCTTCTGCCAACAAACTTCAGTAATACCCACTACATCTAACTTTAACCTAGACATTTCCCTTTTTAAATTTTCTAACCTACCTGCCCGATTAAGGGATCTGACATTTCACGCTCCGATCTGTAGAACGCCAGTTTTCTTTCTCCTGATAATGACGTCCCCCTGAGTAGTCCCCGCCCGGAGATCCGAATGGGGACTATTTTACCTCCGGAATATTTTACCGAATAGGACACCATCATTATTTAACCATACTGTAAAGCTGCATGCCCTCGGGAAAAATTACGGCTGTAGTTTCCCCTTGCTTTCAGCCGTTCGTAGTACCAGCACAGCAATGCCGTTTTGGTTAGTGTTACAGGGCCAGATCAGTCAATCATCCCGACTGTGCCCCTGCAACTACTGTAAAGGCCGCTGCCCCTCTTCAGGAACCACACGTTTGTCTGGCCTCTCAACAGATACGCCTCCATTGAGGTTGCACCTACGGTACGGCCATCTGTATAGCTGAGGCAAGCAAGCATCCCCACCAACGGTATGGTTCGAGAAGGGGGGGGGGGGGGCTGGAGCAGGTATAGACTCAGATCAGATTTTACACTTTCGCGTCGCATTACTGTGAAAACCTGTTAAAAAACTGAACAGCCACCCTTTCGAGTTCAGATCACTGCGAGACATGCAGGAAGAGCATCAGTGAGGCTCTGGAAGGTGCCGAGAAAGATGTGGAGCAGTGCCGCCCCTAGTAATGTTGTCAACTTTGCTAGGTTTTGTAACCTCCCCCTCACTTATCGACCTTAATGACAGTGAAAAATTAAACCGCGTTTACCTAATGGAAATTTGGGAAAAGCAATCGTCACCGAAGTTAATCTGTCGGTAAAGAGGGAGGAAAGGGTTACATCTAAATGAAAAGAAAAATGCTAATGAAACAGGAGGAAATTAATTTTGAATAGGGGTAAAGTTAATAAAGAAAGTAAATGTGCGGCCATTACGTTAACAGTTAACTAGTGGTAATTAGATATTTGAGATTTGGGTGAAATTACGGTCGCCAGTCCTAAGGACAATTACTATAGTAACTGAAAAAGAAAGGTTATTACACATATAATTAGCACTAAAAGCGTGGCAATTGAAGGCTGACACGTGCAGTGTGAAAACTAAAAGTTTGTCAGAAGTAATAAATTTCGCTACACTCTGACTTAATTTAGCAAAAGAATTAATAAAACCGGAAAATCGAAAGTTAATTTAGTGACTGAAGTTAATAGTGAGCTTTCTTTCTGAAGCACATCGAAATTCAGTAAAACATGGTTAGTCTTGGACTACCTCAACAATCATTTCAAAAGCTACTTGAATCTACGCAATTTAGAAAGAAGAGATTTAACTTTGAACTTGAATTAATTGAGTCTGAACAATTAACAATAGTAAAATTTAGTACGTACCAAGCTGAGCTGCAGTCACAGGTAAGCTAAAATACGGTAACAAACTCGCACTCTTAATTTGTGCTTGTGTAATCTAAATATTGTAGCCAGCTATGAATACCTTAACTGAACTTTGAAATTAAAGCAGTGAAATCGAATGATGCTGGAGTTTGAATTTCAACGACACTCGGGTTCATTCCGGAAAAGGAAGGGACCCTGCTTGGTAATGCAATTGGGACAATGAGCAACAAATATTCATACTAAGTTGCTGTAATTATAGTTACGAAAATGGTACAGTTTGAAAAGCTGAGGTCTGCCATACAGTTCTAAAACTTTACGTGCTTCCAGTCTTCCTTGTTGGTTGACTGAAGGTTTGAAGCCGTCGATCGAGGAGGTGGCGACAGTCACTCATCGTCGGCCGTCGCTGTTGCAGAAACTGGATGTTGGCGCGCCTTCTTCTCGACACGGTCACCAGACGAAACGGGCTCTTGATGTGCGGCAGCTAATGCTTCCCGTCCGCGACACCATGTCAGAAACTATCATCGCAAGTCGAGCGCAATTACATGCTGCCAAACCCCGAATGCGCGGCAACTCGTGGGAGCTTCACACAACATCTTGAGGTAACAAAACAAGGAAAAAAATTATAGTACAATAGATGGAAATAGGAGGATATGCATTTCCGGCGTTACACATGCCCCACATTGTCTGAGGATGTTCGTGTAACGTAAACAGACTCAGAAAATGTCCCAAAAAAGAAACAGCGGAAATGCATATGCTCAAAACACAACAAAATTTAGCATTCGTCTAATTAACAATAAACCAATTTTTAGACGATAATAATTGAGTGGAGACACTCCTAATCTTATTCCACTCTGTCATCTTGCACAAAATAAAACAGGTTGACAACATATTAAAATTCGTAGAAAGCTTAGAAAATGGTTTAGCTATTCCAAAATCATCAAAATTCCTAACAGTATCAAGAAATGGAATACAATTTACAAAATTAATCAGAGTACATGGCCACAAAAAACAGGTATATCAAAATACGCAAATTAATAATTAATTACATAGAATACACATTTTTATGTAACCTTTTCATTATTAATATTCTCGTCATGTCCAATTAACGCTAAACAAGAAAATAATATACAGCAGATAAAAAAAAACATAAATATTGACAGCAGAATTCTTTCACATCAGCTGTCCGGGAAGAAAGACAACTCCACCTTCCGTACTCGCAAGTACAAAGAATGCTGACAGCGGCACAAGAGCCGACAGCGGCACAAGAGCCGACAGCGGTTCCGCCTCGCAAGTATTGTTGCGCCCGACTGTGCGGCACGCTTGATCTCACTCGCCCTTGTAACGGCATTTCCAGAACGTCCGTTTCACTGAATTCTTTAGGAAAACTCACTTCCGAGTAATCTCAAGGAGTGCCTTAATACTATCACAGTGGATAACTCTACACTGTCCATCATCACACGCATGTACTAGCCTGAAACTTAAAACAGCGTCTAAGTACATCGGCAATGGCTAGTAAATCACATATTTATGGAATCTTACAGCTATTTACAAAATCATATTTACATTCCTTAATCTACTGTGACTCAGCTGAAAACATAAAGTAGCAGCTTGGTTTTAAAATTGATTAATATTCAGTTACTCTTAAATCATTTAATCAACATTAATTACTTATTAATTACAACTTCTTTAATGACCTCTAAGTCAGCCAAAAGCATCACAACATGGCACATCCTTAAATCTTACACTCTATATTTACATACTGTACAAATTAGCCATTGTGTGGTATTAATCAATCCTAGCTTGGTACAATTTCAAGTCTACAATATTCCGTATACCTAATCGTTTTCCAGAGCTCGGATACTCTAAGCAATATGCATTTGTGTGAGGTATACCAATGACTTTATATGGTCCATTATAAACAACCTTAAATTTAGAGATTTCATTGGCTATCTCGTTCGATTTCTCATGAGCTTTTACAAATACTAAGTCTCCGATTGCAAACTTAGCAAAACGCGCTTTAGCGTCATGACGACGTATGCAAGCATCGGCTTTTAGCTTCATTACTTCTCGCAAACGATCTTTTTTCACACCAATACTAATGTCAATCCGTGGAGGGAATTTGATTATCTCTTCCAATTCACTTTCTACACTTTTGTCATTGCCGAAATTCCTCACGTTACGGCAGTTCAAATTCATTCCTACGTCAATGTCATCCGGCCAGTTAACAATGTGTATAGGCTGGTATTGCCTATGCACACCGCCTCCTTCCTCATCAAAACTAACAACTATTGTTTTATCTTGTGACGTACATGTCAAAGTATTACTTTCGCAATTAATGACTGCACGGTACTTTAATAGCCAATCTAACCCTATAATTACTTCTGTAGTTAAGTCTCACACGACGAAAAACTCTTGTTCAAATTGTGCCCCACATATCTCGAAGTTGACAAAAATCTGTTTTGTGACCGGTTTACTGGCCTTCCCAGTAGCACCGATAATTTTCACTCCTGTTACTGGCATAACTACGATACCAGATCTGTCTTTCAGTAACTCAAATATTTTCCCAGATACAGCACTCAATTCTGCACCGGTGTCAATCAACACGTTTAGTTGTAGGTCGTGCATATTAACAGACACTACTATCTGTCTACACTTGTCCTCGACTGTATCTTTATTTTCCCACAGTAAATCCTCGTCTATATCCAGGTCATTCCAGAAAAAACCATCCGGCTTTGATCCTAAATCCGGCTTATCTGGCGGCTTTTTCAGCCTCTGTTCACATACAGTTTTAATTTCAACACGTTCGTCCTGATGCTTAGTCTGTAGCTTCGCCTCCAATACCGAAACCTTTTCCTGTAACTCGTCAAATAGTGAGTGTTGCTTTGCTATCAATTCACTAATTGTCACCTTCGTTGATTCCTCTTTGGTCAGACTGATCTCATCTGCCAATCTACCTGGAGAAATGTGCCCTGTAGTATCAGCAATTACTTCCTCTAGATCTACGCAACCCACACTGCTATCGTCTGACCGTATAATGTCAGCTCTAACCTCATACACGTTGTAATCTATGTGCTTTTCTACCAATCGTGTCCGGCTATCAATAAAATTTTCGCGATCTTTCTCCTTAATACTCTCGCAATGTTTAAACTGTAGGTTTACGTCGGATGGGTCGCCTACATCTACCACTGAAACTTTCGGTAAGGTCTGCCGGTTAGGGCCAGAACTTTCCGTTACTACTTCAACATCCAACTCTTGCGGGACGAAACACGACGAATCTTGCTCGTGCTCCCCATTAACATCAACTATTTCTAGTAAAGTCTGCCGGTTAGGGCCAGAACTTTCTATCATTTCACAAACACTATCTTCATGCGGGACGAGACGCGGAAAATCCTGCACGCGCTCCCCATAAACACTTCTCCCATACAGGCCCCTATAATCTCTTAGTTCGTCGTATAAGCGACCGAACTGCCTTAACCAGACCTCATCCCTCTCTGCATCCCCTCGCTCGATGACGGACGTTTTATCCGACATCTGATCTTCTCTCAACACTTGCGAATCATTCTTAAACTCAATCTCCAGTTCCGCTGTGGCTATTACAGCTGCCACTTTATAATCGATTTCCGGAACACTACTTAAATTTTCTCACTGACAGTGAATGTACTTCCTACCGCTATACAGCTGATCTACTACTTGTGGGCGCACTCCTTTCTCATAACACTGGCACACTCTCCCGCCGTTGATTATTCCACACGGAATTTACATAACGGCAACACCTGGGTTTTCTCCTGTTATTGGGCCGCGAAAATTTCTCCACGCCCGGTCGGCCCCTCACCGGCGCGGCTAAGGGGTTTCCCTGTATCGTCCCAGCAGATACGCTCCTCGGATGCTGCTGAAGCGGCTGATCACACCCTCTGGCGTTATTACTATTCTGTGAAGCACGTATCACGTTAGTACGATACTGGTTTCCGTTATTATTTGCATTGTACCGATTGTTATTACGGTCCGAACCATTATTGTTATTGCTGCCATGGTTGCGGTATGCATTATTTCGATGGTTATCGTTGTTGTGGTTGCTGTGGTACCCGTTGTTGTTACCATGGCCTCTGCCACTGTCGCGATTATTGCGCCAATTGTCCTCGTCCTCCACTCTTTCCAGGAAATCATTTATTGTCCTGTAATTGCTTCCTACGTAGCGTTTTGTATCATCTGGAAGCTTCTTGTAGAGTTCCCAGGCTATTTCGGATTCCGTGCGGCGATCAAACAAATATTCCAACTTGTGGATCCAGCCCTCACAAAACTCCTTCATCGAGCCGCGCGAATTCGCATCGAAAGGCCTCGATACGACAAATTCGCGTCAGACACTTTGCTGTTTTTGCTCTGACCAGTATTCAGCCAGAAACAAATTTTTAAATTCGTCAAAAGTCAGGTTCGTAATGTTGAGGTTTAAGCCCCAACGCTTGGCATCACCAGCCAACACATCAATAATCGCATTAATTTTTCTCTCATTCGTCCATGATCTGGGTAAAACTCTTTCACAATTCTTAATGAAATCCGTCGCGTGTATACCGCCTTTTTTCAAGGGGTCGAACCGCTCCTCTTTCGTCAACAATTCCGAACTATGTGCATAGATGGGCACATAGCTCTGTTTTTCGTCAAGTTTCTTTTCTAATTCCGAGACTCTCGTAATTACTTGGCAAGTGGTTGTCGCAAGCGTTTCTACTTCCCTTTTATTCTCTTCGCAGGTATTAGCCTGCTTCGTCACTTTGGTATCTACTTCGGATACTAAAGCCTTTAAAGTTTCCACCTTCTTTTGATCCTCTTTTTTCACTAATTGAATTTGTTCCGTCACCTTATTCTCAATGATCGGAGCAACTGATTCTCCTACACTTTTCTCGATTCTGCTAATTTCGGAACAAAAACGAGTATTTATGCTCGCAATTTCCGCCTGAACGCCTATCATTTCCTGTTTAAGATTACCGATTTCGGTATTGATCACAACAATACCTTCTTTGATTTTATCAACTTTTGTGTTAACAACTCCAACATTGTTGTTAACAACATTAATAGCTTTGTTCTGACTGTCTAGCTTTCGTTCAATTTTTTCAGACTCATTTTAATAATTTTCAATATAAATGCCAAATCTCAAATCTAATTAGGTATGCTCACACTAATATTCTCGCTGACGTATCGACCATTTCGTAACCAGTATTTTGTTACGAGAGTTGCACAATGCAAAATTCGTGTCCAGAACAACCTCAAATTCGAAGATTGTCCTGTCACCAGGTCGCCACGTGTATCCTCACCCCTCACTTATCGCCCTTAATGACAGTGAAAAATTAAACCGCGTTTACCTAATGGAAATTTGGGAAAAGCAATCGTCACCGAAGTTAATCTGTCGGTAAAGAGGGAGGAAAGGTTTACATCTAAATGAAAAGAAAAATGCTAATGAAACAGGTGGAAATTAATTTTGAAAAGGGGTAAAGTTAATAAAGAAAGTAAATATGCGGCCGTTACGTTAACAATTAACAAGTGTAATTAGATATTTGAGATTTGGGTGAAATTACGGTCGCCAGTCCTAAGGACAATTACTATAGTAACTGAAAAAGAAAGGTTATTACACATATAATTAGCACTAGAAGCGTGGCAACTGAAGGCTGACACGCGCAGTGTGAAAACTGAAAGTTTGTCAGAAGTAATAAATTTTGCTACACTCTGACTTAATTTAGCAAAAGAATTAATAAAACCGGAAAATCGAAAGTTAATTTAGTGACTGAAGTTAATAGTGAACTTTCTTTCTGAAGCACATCGAAATTCAGTAAAATACGGCTAGTCTTGGACTACCTCAACAATCATTTCAAAAGCTACTTGAATCTACGCAATTTAGAAAGAAAAGATTTAACTTTGAACTTGAATTAAATGAGTCTGAACAATTAACAATAGTAAAATTTAGTACGTACCAAGCTGAGCTGCAGTCACAGGTAAGCTAAAATACGGTAACAAACTCGCACTCTTAATTTGTGCTTGTGTAATCTAAATATTGTAGCCAGCTATGAATACCGTAACTGGACTTTGAAATTAAAGCAGTGAAATAGAATATTACTTTAATGCTGGCGTTTGAATTTCAACGACACTCGGGTTCATTCCGGAAAAGGAAGGGACCCTGCTTGGTAATGCAATTGGAACAATGAGCAACAAATATTCATACTAAGTTGCTGTAATTATAATTACGAAAATGGTACAGTTTGAAAAGCTGAGTTCTGCCATACAGTTCTAAAACTTTACGTGCTACCAGTCTTCCTTGTTGGTTGATTGAAGGTTTGAGGCCGTCGATCGAGGAGTTGGCGACAGGAACTGGATTTTGGCGCGCCTTCTTCTCGACACAGTCACCAGACGAAACGGGCTCTTGATGTGCGCCAGCTAACGCTTCCCGTCCGCGACACCATGTCAGAAACTATCATCGCAAGTCGAGCGCAATTACATGCTGCCAAACCTCGAAAGCGCGGCAACTCGCGGGAGCTTCACACAAAACACCTGCTCCACTCGCTACTCCAGCCAGACACCCCCTATGCCCTGCCCGCGCTCCACGCGGCAGAGTTAACACTACCAAAGATCCTAAACACTCTGGTTCTCCACACGTCCTATCGACGTATTCGTTCGATAACATAGTTTTCCCTAGGCAAGACCCAGCGTAAAAATACAAATAATATTTACGAAACAACCAATTATAAATCGACATAAATGCATAAATATATATATGTATACAAACAGTTAAACAATTACAATATATAAAGAGACAGAAATGTCATATCTTGAGGTAACAAAACAAGGAAAAAAATTATAGTACAATAGATGGAAATAGGAGGATATGCATTTCCGGCGTTACAGTTTCTTAGCTGAGAATCCATCGCGCAAACAGCCCGACAGAGACGGCCTCACAGATTCTTGACTGGGTTTTAATCCAAGGAGTTTGGTGGCCAGGGGAGTACGGTAAATAGATCCTAGTAATCTTTAACCGTGAATGTACACTGCGAGGTGTGTGGCATGTTGCATTTCCCTGATGGTAGATGTCATTATTCCAAATAAAAATAAACTGTATGTAGGTATGGACGTGCTCCCCAAGAATAGATGCACAGTTGTGTTCATCCACTGTGCCTTCCGAAATGACGAGATCACTTAGGGAATGCCACGAAAATATTCCCCAGGCCATAACGTTCCCACCTCCGTGCTCAATCCTTCTGACGATTGTTGTAAGATGTTTGCTTTCAAACGTTCCACGCAGCACACGGGAACGTCCATCCTTCCGATGTAGCATGAAACACGATTCATTTATAGAGGAAGCCTGTCACCCCTCAGTGGATCTCCAGATGAGGTAGTGGCACGCAAATTGCATCCTTCGTTGCCGATGAACGGCAGATAGCACGGTTGCGTGAACAACACAGCAACATTTTCTGAGCGGTTGTTAAGGACACACTGTTGTTAATACCTTGGTTCATCTGATCGGTCTGTTGCTCATCTGTGGCACGTCTATTTGGCCGTACACACCTCCGCAGGCGCCATTCACCCCTGTCATCCACCGCCTCATGTACTTGCCATGATCCACCACAGCTGTCTCGGCGGCGGTTTTGGATAGCGCCATCTTGCCATGCACGGTATACTTTAACCACGGTGACACTTGAACAGTTTACAAACCTAGAAGTTTCAAAAATGTTTCCACCCTTAGCCGAAAGCCATAGTATTTTGGACGTCGTATAAATCACTCCGTTTCCGCTTTAACACAACGACTGAACTCTTTTGAGTGCCACCCCCCCCCCCCCCCCCAACACGCTTTATATACCCTTCACTGCTAGTGCTGCAATCTGCCGTCTGTTATCGGTTACTCTGCTTTGACATCAAATGTAGGCGGTTGTCACATTACTTCTAGTCGCCGGTGTAGCTGTGATGATGACTAAGCTGAAGTTTCCGGAAGGATAAAAGTGCACGCAAGTAGGATGTTAGGTGCATCTGAAATTTTTAAATCAAGTTACGTTTTCCAACTGAAGTGAAAGGACATCTCTAAAACCGTCAAATACAGAATCTGAACAGATAAACGTAGATACAAGGAAGTTAAATACGAGAAAACCTTGGGTAACAGAATAAACAATTCAACTAAACGACGAAAGAAAAACGTGCAAAAATGTTCCGATAAAAATTTAAATACAGCAATGTACGTCCCTTGGAATTTCAATTAAAAAAGGACTATAAAGAAGCTAAACCGAAATGATTGCAAGAAAAATGTGAAAAAATTGTGATGTTATGTGAGTCTCACTGCCCATTTTTTAGCTAATTTGTGCCTGATTTTATTCATTCAGTAATGTATTAAATACCGTAAATGTAAATTTGATTCAAAAAGTACTTGAAGTGAAGTGAAGCGTAGCTAGAGAGCAGGAAATTCTTTAGCGCGCAATCCCCGCAGCGATAGTAGTTGTGAATCTTTGAGTATGGACTCTAAAAAAAAAGACAATTGATTTATCAAAAAAAAGATGACTATTAATCTGTATCTTGTGGAAAGAAGAGGTGTTGCTAGGCCGCCGCTCTGAACGTACTGTTACATTTAATGAAAATTGCTATTTTAGTGATAAAACCGAGTAAAGTATGTGTAATAGGTGCCAAACATTTATTTATACAAATTTTCAGCAAGTGAAGAACAGAAATATCTTGTTTTTTGGGAAAAGGAGGTGATCTTCATTGTCGTTACCGGCTATCAATCGACAGAACTGTGAGTGTACAAAGTTCACTAAAATACAGAAAAGGAAATGCATTCTCTACAGTTTCCATTCAATACGTAACAACCTCTCATCATTTCTTAATTTCAGTAATTGGATTATGTTTTTGTATAATAGTATAGTGCTCAACTCTACTGACCAGTTTTGATGCAGTAGTGCGTTTAGTTTGAAGGAAGTTTGTGTGCCAAGCAATATCCTTTTCTCAGGAGAAGCAAATTGCTGTTTGATCTTATTTACTTGCAACAGTGGTCCCTTGGGTATGAAAAGCTACGAAAACTTGGGCTTAAAGCTATCCGCAATACTGCCAAGTAACTAACGGAATCGTATTTTAAACCTTAAAGGACAATAACTTCCTCCAAACTATAATACGTCACCAACTTGTGCAGAAGCTGATCATTCAAGGAGGCAGCAACCAAAATTCAGGTACCAGTTATGACTTAAAGTAAAACTCTCAATCAACAACCAGTCTCTCTCTCTCTCTCTCTCTCTCTCTCTCTCTCTCTCTCTCTCTCTCTCTCTACAAACACATACATAAATGTTCGTATTATTAAGATTAAAGTCATTTTATAAAATCGGAAAGAATGGTCGTGCGAAGGAGAGATTCTACCTATAGAAGAGTCGAAACGGTGAAAGTAAATGTAAAAGCGTCAAATATTAAGAGTGCAAAAGGCATTCTACTGTCTAAGGGAGAGGAAAGAGTACACTGAAGGCCTCAGCGACGGGGAAGGCTTGTCTGCTGACGTGACAGAAGAAGACTGGAGTCGATATGGAACAGATAGGTGATTCAGTATTACAGTCAGAATTTGAAAGAGCTCTGGAAAACTTGATATCAATTAGGCATAGATATCACGCCTTCGGAACTTCCATGACATAAAAATCTGACGTAGAGGCAAAGAGAGCATTCTTGTCCAGAGTCTACTAGTGAGAAACACATGTCTAATTTGAGGAAGAAATTTCTGAGAATGTTTTCTTTTCTGAGGGGGGTGGGGAGCATAGCATTTTACAGTAATGAAACACGGACTGTGGGAAAACCGGAGCAGATGAAAATCGAAGCATTTCAGATGTAGTGCTACAAAGGAACTCTGAAAACTAGGTGATCTGATATAATAAGGAACGAGGAAGGTCTCCGCAGAACCGGCGAAGAAAGGAACATGTGGAAAACTGTGACAAGAAGAAGGGACAGGATGGTGGGACGTATGTTAAGAGATCAGGGAATAATTCCTGGTACTAAGTAGAGATGTGAATGTGGAAACTGCAAGAGAAGACAGAAATGGGAATACATCCAGCAAACAATTGAGGTTAGGTGAGTGAGTTGAGGGACGTGGGGAGCTGCAACTCTGGAAGAGAGCACAAATGCTGGTATATTTGTGCAGGGAAATAATCCTCAGTCTACCATTCTTTATGTTAGAGTCCTCAATGATTAACGTAGGGCAATATAAATTCTGTCCCTGTGCCTGATATACTGAGCGGAGGCGCTCTTCTCTGAAAAGCTTTGTTTTGTCTCTGCAGGCTGCCTGTATTCAGTCTTCCCGCATGAGACCGTCCTACTCGTGAAGTTGGCGCTTGCTGACCACGTTTTAGCGTGCAGAGAAGGGTGTGGGTGTCAGAGAAAGAGATAGCGTGTAAGGGAGAACGGAGCGGAAAGAGGGGGGGAGGGGTGGGGGGCAGAGAGTGAGGGGAGTAAAAAGGGCTAAACCTGGATCCTCTCCCGCCAAGCTGCATGTGAAATCCGCAGATGTGCCCTTCCGTACCGTAAGTTCTACGGCCGAGAGCGACCGCAAACCCTGACGGTGAGGCTGCGGTGGCATCACGAAACTACCAGTAAAAACACAGACCCGATGAAAGCTCCGCGGGAAGAATCGACTAAGTAGAATTAGCGGACAGATGACAGAGTGCGCTGTTGGGGTTGCGCATGCGTCTAAGAGCGCCCCCCACCAGCAATTTCAGACTCTCCTGTGGAACACTGAAAGTGATTTAAAACTTGGCTGCCTAATTCTGCGCAAACGTTAAGCTGAAGTTAACACGCCATAACTTTCATACTGCGCCAACAGGGGATAGTTAAGTAAATAAAAGTCGTTACGCATCTCATGCTAGGATTCTGTTTAACTGTAGCCTTTCATTACCTGTCGTCGCCAAAGGTAGCAAAGATGCTTCGTACACAACATAAATCAAGCATTTGCCTCATGATCTACACTGAGGTACTTCGTACACAACATAAATCAAGCATTTGCCTTATGATCTACACTGAGGTGCTTCGTACACAACATAAATCAAGCATTTGCCTTATGATCTAAACTGAGGTGCTTCGTAGACGACATAAATCATGCATTTGCATTATGATCTACACTGAGGTGCTTCGTACACAACATAAATCAAGCATTTGCCTTATGATCTACACTGAGGTGCTTCGTACACAACATAAATCTAGCATTTGCCTTATGGCCTACACGGAGGTGATACAACTCAACGGCGAGGTATATGCACATATACAAGGTATGAATTAGCAGTGCTGCAAATCACATTTAAGTGCCTGGCAGAGGGTTCATCGAAACACCTCCACAATTCTCTAATATTCCAATCTTGTGTAGCGTGCGGAAAGAACGAACGCCTATATCTTTCCGTACGAGCTCTGATTTCCCATATTTCATCGTGGTGATCGTTTCTCCCTATGTAGGTCGGTGTCAACAAAATATTTTCGCATTCGGAATAGAAACTTGGTGATTGGAGTGTCGTGAGAAGAAGGGTCGCAACGAAAAACGCCTTTCTTTTAATGATGTCCAGCAGAAATCTTGTATAATTTCAGTGACACTCTCTCCAATACTTCGTGATAATACAAAACTTGCTTTGAATTTTTTCGATGTACTGCATCAGTCCTATCTCGTAAGGATCCCACAGCGCGCAGCAGTATTCTAAAAGAGGACGGACAAGCGTAGTGTAGGCGGCCTCCTTAGTAGATCTGTTACATTTTCTATGTGTCCTGCCAATAAAACGCAGCCTTTGGTTAGTCTTCTCCACAACATCTTCTGTGTGTGCCTTCGAATTTCAGTTGTACGTAATTGTAATTCCTAGATATTTAGTTGAATTTACGGCCTTTGTATTTGACTAATTTATCGTGTAACCGAAGCTTAACGGATTCCTTCTAGCGCTCATGCGGATTACCTCGCACTTTTCGTCATTTAGTGTGAACTGCCAATTTTCTCACCGATCAGATATCTTTTCTAAATCGTTTTGCAATTTTTTTTGGTCTTCTGATGACTTTATTAGTCGACAAACGACAGCGTCATCTGGAAACAACCTAAGACGGCTGCTCATGTTTTCTCCCAAATCGTTTACATAGATAAGGAATAGCAAAGGATTTAAGTAGGCTGTTTATGCTTTCTTATCGGTAACTCCATGTAGCGCTTTGTATGAAAATCACTGGATGTGCTGTGTGCAGTCTGGGGCTAGTTTGCATTGTTGTCTGCCATTGTAGTGTTGGGCAGCGGCAGCTAGATGTTAACAGCGCGTAGCGTTGCGCAGTTGGAGGTGAGCCGCCAGCATTGGTGGATGTGGGGAGAGAGATGGCGGAGTTTTGAAATTTGGAAAACTGGATGTCATGAACTACTATATATACACTCCTGGAAATTGAAATAAGAACACCGTGAATTCATTGTCCCAGGAAGGGGAAACTTTATTGACACATTCCTGGGGTCAGATACATCACATGATCACACTGACAGAACCACAGGCACATAGACACAGGCAACAGAGCATGCACAATGTCGGAACTAGCACAGTGTATATCCACCTTTCGCAGCAATGCAGGCTGCTATTCTCCCATGGAGACGATCGTAGAGATGCTGGATGTAGTCCTGTGGAACGGCTTGCCATGCCATTTCCACCTGGCGCCTCAGTTGGACCAGCGTTCGTGCTGGACGTGCAGACCGCGTGAGACGACGCTTCATCCAGTCCCAAACATGCTCAATGGGGGACAGATCCGGAGATCTTGCTGGCCAGGGTACTTGACTTACACCTTCTAGAGCACGTTGGGTGGCACGGGATACATGCGGACGTGCATTGTCCTGTTGGAACAGCAAGTTCCCTTGCCGGTCTAGGAATGGTAGAACGATGGGTTCGATGACGGTTTGGATGTACCGTGCACTATTCAGTGTCCCCTCGACGATCACCAGTGGGGTACGGCCAGTGTAGGAGATCGCTCCCCACACCATGATGCCGGGTGTTGGCCCTGTGTGCCTCGGTCGTATGCAGTCCTGATTGTGGCGCTCACCTGCACGGCGCCAAACACGCATACGACCATCATTGGCACCAAGGCAGAAGCGACTCTCATCGCTGAAGACGACACGTCTCCATTCGTCCCTCCATTCACGCCTGTCGCGACACCACTGGAGGCGGGCTGCACGGCGTGAGCGGAAGACGGCCTAACGGTGTGCGGGACCGTAGCCCAGCTTCATGGAGACGGTTGCGAATGGTCCTCGCCGATACCCCAGGAGCAAAAGTGTCCGTAATTTGCTGGGAAGTGGCGGTGCGGTCCCCCTACGGCACTGCGTAGGATCCTACGGTCTTGGCGTGCATCCGTGCGTCGCTGCGGTCCGGTCGACGGGCACGTGCACCTTCCGCCGACCACTGGCGACAACATTGATGTACTGTGGAGACCTCACGCCGCACGTGTTGAGCAATTCGGCGGTACGTCCACCCGGCCTCCCGCATGCCCACTATACGCCCTCGTTCAAAGTCCGTCAACTGCACATACGGTTCACGTCCACGCTGTCGCGGCATGCTACCAGTGTTAAAGACTGCGATGGAGCTCCGTATGCCACGGCAAACTGGCTGACACTGACGGCGGCGGTGCACAAATGCTGCGCAGCTAGCGCAATTCGACGGCCAACACCGCGGTTCCTGGTGTGTCCGCTGTGCCGTGCGTGTGATCATTGCTTGTACAGCCCTCTCGCAGTGTCCGGAGCAAGTATGGTGGGTCTGACACACCAGTGTCAATGTGTTCTTTTTTCTATTTCCAGGAGTGTATTATGATGTTAAGCTTAATACATTGTTTGTTCTCTATTAACATCTTTCAATTGCTAACTATGCCTATCAGTAATTAGTGCCTTCTGTAGTTTGAACCTTTTATTTAGCTGGCAGTAGTGGCGCTCGCTGTATTGCAGTAGCTTGAGTAACGAAGATTTTTGTGAGGTAAGTGATTTGTGAAAGGTACAGGTTAATGTTAGTCAGGGCCATTCCTTTGTAGGGATATCTGAAAGTAGGATTGCGTTGCGCTAAAAAAATATTGTGTGTCAGTTTAAGCACAGTCATGAATAATTGTTGATAGAGGAAGTTTCATATGGCGACCGTGCCAGGATACGAACCTGGAGTCTTCTGATTTTTTCTTGTAGTTTGTGTAATTAGTGTAGATTTTGTTTATTGCTAGTGCATAGTTGTAGAGATAATCTCCTTTGTAGTTGCAGTCTTTCACTGTTGTTGTGGGATGCATGTAGATTTGCACCAAGTATTTTTGAGCTACGCTTGCAATTAACTAGATATTATTTTCAGTGCTATGTTAATGTGTTCTCTTATTTTTGCGCTTCAAATTGTGCTTTTCTGTGTTATCGTGTGAAATATTGTGACAATAATGGCGTGTGAAAAACGTAACACTAGGCTCCAAAGTAAACTGAGAAATAATAGTGACGACGAGCATGCTTATCAGCACCATGGTGTAATGAATTAACAAATATTCAAATTAGTAATTTGGTAACTGTGCATAGGGAAATGCAGCGGGCGTCAAATAATGGTGTAGGCAGTGAAACAATTAGTGAACAGGGAAGCATTATCGATCGATCGGTCGGCAACAGCTTGCCACAGGAATCCGAAATGACAGGACTCATTCTTGCAAATACTGTAGATTCAGGTTTTGCGTCTTCGCCGTTTTCTCAAATTAGTCAAGCCCCACTTTCTGCTTTTCAAAATGCGAATATTGGCGGTTGAAATGCATTGCCAAATAGCACTCAGGAACATGTTTCAGACACCAGTGCATTGTTATTACAATTAATGCAACAAATGGGACAAAAGCTTCAAAAGTTAGACACAATGGAACAAAATCTACAAAAGTTAGACACAATGGAACAAAATCTTCAAAAGTTAGACACAATGGAACAACACCAGAGACAAACACAGCAACAGTTACACACAATGGAACAAAATCAGAGACAAACGCAGCAAAAGCTTCAAAAGTTAGACTCATTGGAACAAACTCTCGAACAAACACATGAAGATGTAACTGCTGAGTTACATAACATTGAATCGAAATGTCAAAAAGTCTGTAATGACGTAAAAACACAAATTTGTGAGCATTTCCAACCTATTTATCGTGTCATGAAAATGCATTACAGAATCACGAAGCAGCCATAAAAAACTGCAATCTATTGTTCAAGAAAATCATGAGACCCTGCAAGCTGAAATTGACTCCGTTGCATCTACCGATTCGGTTAGGCAACTTGCAAAAACTCAAGAAAACTTAAAGGACACAGTAGATACTCTGAAAATTGGTTCAGAAAGACACATGGAGGAAATTAGTTCATTATCAGAGAAAGTAGTTGAACTTTCGGATCAGCTAAATAATTTATCTACGAAGGTAGATCATAATCTGAATGACACCAAACCAGTAGTCTTTAATGACACAGAAGAGTGCGAACAAATTAGGAAACTGACACAAAATCTGAATCAAATTGATACGCAACACCAAAGAGAAATCCGGGAAGTACAAGATCAGCTGACACAGGTAATACAAGAATTATGTATTTCAGAGGACACTCGCGCTCCAATACAGGAAGAGGGACATAGAAATACGGAAGAGCCACAAAATAGTAACACAGGACACTTCGGAAATTATGAAAGAAATTAGCAAGGTACACTGAATTTTGAGATGGAACCGCCGATACGACGTAACAATGACCGACATGCGACTCGCCGACATGATGATTTTGACTATAAGCTGTTCATTACTACACGTAAATTCAAAACGTTTAAGAATTCTGCCAACGACATTCATCCACAAGCGTGGCTCCATCAATTCTCTCATTGTTTTCCTCCCAACTAGTCATTGGAGCACAGGTTAGAATTTATGTGTGGCTACTTAGAGAATGAACCAGCTGTAAGAAGGCGATCGGTCATTCACGATTGCCGCAGTGAAGGAGAATTTTATGATGCCTTCCTCTCAGCATATTGGTCTCAAGCTACACAAGACCGAGTAAAACATGGCATCATAATGATGAAACATTTCGAACAATCTGAATTTTCCAGCCTTGTGAAATGTTTTGAAGACATGTTGCACAAGAATCAGTACCTGTCAAACCCATACAGCCCCTCAGAACTCATCCGCATTTGCTTAATCAAATTACCTGAACATTTACGACATATTATTTTGGCAGGACGTTGCAAAGACGACATTGAAGCTTTTCAGGGGCTGTTACAAGAATCAGAAATTGACATTGACAATCGCGTAACGCGAAAACAGGCACACAACAATTACAGGTCACATCCCTCGCAATTCTGCGATGAAAGAAATAATATCTGGACACAAGACTATTCTCACAATACAAATCGTGACCAAAACAGACACTACCTGTATGACAACCGTTGGCAGAGCAGTAATAATTACAGGGAAAGATCACCTCTCCGTGGTAGTGACTATCAGAGAGACAATCAGAGAAACAGATAATATGGGAACCAAAATAATTATTATCAAGGGAGACAGTATAACTTTAGATGCAATGGTCCAGCGTGCAGTTACAACTCAGGGACAAATTCTCCATCACGTGACCAACAAGAAAGAAACTATGGAATCTACCGACATGACGACAGATGATATGATCGTAACGACAGACCTGAACTGCATCAGAACTGGCGGGATTTAACCAGGGCAGGGCCCTCTCCTCACGGTGAAATTGTAGAAGTTAGGTCTCCAAATCCCAATAACGACGCGCGCCAACAAAGGAACAGACAATGACTCGCACCACAGGCTGCCGCGTGCGCTGGCTGGCTCAGAGAAAAATAACATAGACGCTAACCTTGAGAAAAATTCCAGTATTCTTTACCGACGTATACCACATGATAATTGCGTTAAAGTTGAAACTCTGCGTACTAGGAAGAGCAAAGGGCTACACCACATTTCACATGTGAAACCATTTATTGAAAGATAATCTGCTTTTTAACTTTGTCTTTGCCATAAAACGTTTCACTTCACGTTACTAGTATGCTTTAGAAACTGTTATCATGCAACTATGTTTTGAAGTTAACTATCCAGTCAAGAACCTAGGGAACTTAGACAAGTAATTACGAATGTATTGTTATTGGGAACAGACAACACAGTGTTATTGTGTGTGTGCATTCTTGCTTGTTAGTTGCACGATTATGTAACGACTATAAGGCTCACATACTTAGAACATTTACCAGTACTGCTAATGAGATTTTAATGCAACATTTTGGTTTACTTGAAAGTACATTTAGGATTTAAAGTACTTTCTGTGAGATTAAAGATGACTTAGTGCTTGGGTTTCTTTGACAGCTACACGATTATATCACGACACTACTACTGTGTGACACAATTTACATTGTTGCTTTTGTGGTGTTTCTGTTTTATATCTGCACTGTTTTTCGGAATTATTCTGGAAAGTAAAACATGTTTTAGTAGTAACTTTTGTGGTATAGCTACAATGAGACAGACTTTTCCGTAGCACAGTAATTTCTTCATCACAACACTAAGCGTAATAAGTAAGATATCTATACGCAAAGCATTTCTCTTTTGTTTATCATAAGGTAAGTACATTGACTTCTGCAGAACTTAGCTTTCGGAGGACTATAACTACGACACTTCCACAGAGATTATCTTACAACAAGACGCACAGTTTGACGCTACAGTACACGTATTGGAGTGATTAATTTTGTACTTGAAACATTTATTATTAAAGATTTTTGAATTACAAAGATAGTTTTCCATGATACATTTCATTCCATTGCTGTAATCTGTAACACCTGAGGGTATAATTACAATAATCCTCAGGAGGGTACACACTTACTTTGTGTATCATGTGTTTGGCAAGCACAAGGAGCCCTAGCTAATATGGTATTTGCTTATACAACTTTACACATCGGTACCATATTCCTCCAACACATAAATTACATAGCTATCTGATCATTTAACTGAGAGAGACAAACTTTTTTACTACGGCAGTGACAGATGTTTACGTAATTACACTGTTGGATAACTTCACACTTACGAAATTGTATTTTGTCTGTACTTTGTGAACTGTTCATATTTTTTCGGACCCATTGTGATATTATGAGAGCTTTGAATGATATATTTGGTATGAGATCATGATTTTTAATGTACGTTTGAGGTAGATGACACTATTGAAATGAGCAGAGAATTTTCTTTAGGTTTTGAAATTATTGCAGAAAGCTACGACGTTTTTGAGATTTGACTGAGGTGCTATGATGTTATTATTATGACGATAATGTGTATTATGCTGCTGAGGTATGTTTATGATTAATAAGCTGATGCTATATGAGTTATTTAATTAGGCTACATATCTGTTATGATGAAATATTGAAGAAGTGTCGACGAATGTGTATATATTTAATAAGGTAAGGAATAAGGAGTAGTGGTTAGGGACTCTGATTTATGAAAAGGATGTTGGAAACCGAGAATCGTACTTTAAGAGTTATGAAATGTGTGTAAATGCGTGAATGTGTCACAATGCCGGCGAAAATTTTTTTGACACTGTTATATTCATAAGATTTTGTTTCTACACATTTGAAACGTAAATTCTTGACCTGTGAAATATTTTTATATGAGACTGTCACTGTAGCGGGAACCGCTGTCATAAATATTTCCGTAAGAAAGTTACCGGACCACCTGCACGTAATGCGTCGTGGGCACCCAGCTGTGTCAGACGCCTGAAAAAAAAAGCCATTAGTGAGGGCCTTTTCAGAGGCACAGGTAGAAAAGAAAGGGGAGGCCATTGTCCTCACTATTGACATTCCTTTGTAGAAATCATCGCAAGTATGACACACTCAAACATGAAAACATAATAACACTGTGGAGCTCTTAATTTATGATATTTACTGCAATGCCTAATGAAATGACGAGAAATATTTTTATGTCTATACACCTGGTTATGACTACTGTGTTTCTAGTTGAGAAATTTTTCTACTAACTTATGAAATGCCTCATGACTACTGAATGATGTTCTTATGCTTTACTTTGTACATAGTTGCTTATTTCATTTAATATCTGGTTTCCAGCTGTGTTGCAGCATTAGTTTTATAAAATAAACTTAGATGCATTTGCTAATGTGAACACTTTCCGTCAACAGATCTATTAAATAATTATTTTATGATCCACATTTTTCGAAAAAGGAGCTCTTGGAATGGAAAGAACAATAAGAAGGGACTGATAACAATAACTGCATATATAATCTTCTTTCCAAGTACTTGGTAATTTTTTGTAGAATAACTTCTTGTGGTGCACCACTTTAATTACATAGACATTAAGATGTGAATATATATTTCCCTTGTCTGCATTGTTGTCTTTAATGCAATATTTTTTCTGCTTGAGCTATGTCATGTTTAGATATAAGCTCTTTCATTTGCTGTTGCTGTTTGCCAGGCATAGTGTTACTGAATATGACTTTGTGTTACTCTGTTAAGCTAGTTTTACTACTGATTTATTTTTCTTGTTGCTGCACATTGGCTCATATTAGTTGTAATGTTGCATTGCTTGGTAATTTAGATTTACTGTAGCTTGCTTTGCAATTTTCCATTTTTTTGTCATTGCTGTTTGTGTTAATTGTTTTGTGCTGCTGCGTTGCCTCGTCCCTTGGTATATATATCTGAGCTCAGTAGATTTAAGTTAGCTGAAGAGGGGGTAGCATATAAGAGAATGAGTTGCGATGAATTTGAAGAAATGCACTGAGAGGTTATACGAGAAAAATACAGAAAGCATGCTTGGATAGGAATTTTTTTGGTGGAAGCAAAGGTTGAAATAAGACGAAAGATCTATGGAATGAAGTTTTGGGTTGGACTGCAGTACCAAATGTTACACTGAAAACGAACCGTGTCCTTTCCTTTTGTGTTATCCCACTATGTGTTTGTGTACCCATGTGTATTTATGTTCTTCCTGTCTTTATATGTTTAGCTAATTAGAGCTATGTTGTAGAATTTTTCCGATAATATGTTATTTTCTTTGTAAAGATGTTTAGACATTATTTATTCTGTTTTGTTTTAATGCTCATGTGTAAAGTTGATGTTTCGAAAGTTATTCTGATCTTTTATGTATGTACTCATGTCATAATTCCTGTAACACTGATGTATATGTTATTTCGATTCTTTTGTAAAGCCTGTACTACAAATGTTATCTGTATTGTTATGTTTTTCATGATGTATTTTGTACCTTTGTAATTGTATTCTCATGTTATAATATTATAATTGACACCAGTTCATCAAATTAAGTAACTTGTAAGCATTCATTTCACTGCACACATTTCTGTTGGTCATAGTAATGCACAATATGTGAGAAGTTGGGACTGTTAGTGTTTGCACGTGTGATAATAATTCAGCAAGGGACTGGATAACAGCATTGCTGGTTCTAAGGACAATTACAAAAACTTTGTGCGTGCACAAGTGGTGGTTTATGGACTTGCTATCTTCTCTGCAAGACTCTTCGGTGGTGATTGTGCACCTGCACAGTCGCAACAGATGGCTGCTGGCCATCTCTACAAGGACTGCAGTGGGTCTGCATCTTTGATGACCCACCAATACCATTATTTCTACATGGAATATAGTGGGTCTGCATCTTTGATGGCCCACCAATACCATTATTTCTACAAGGACTGCAGTGGGTCTGCACCTCTGGTGGCCCACCAATACCATAATCTCTACCAGGACTACAGTGGGTCTACTCTGTGATGACCTACCTACCAATATTCATCAACTTCGACTGACTCTGCTGTGGCTTTGCTCTGTTGTGGCCCATTACCTGTCTGCATGTCAAGAGTCAGCACTGTCTTTCCATTGGAAGGACAGCACTACTTCTTCAAGACTGCATGGAAATCCACTACTTCTGTGTGCAATTTCTTTTACTAATGAGACTTTGTGAAATAAAACTGTAATTACTATTATGATGAATGATCATGACTATCTTTATGGACTGTGAGAAAATTTTATCTCTTGACCAACATTGTATCAATAAGAGTGTGCATTTGATTTCTTTGATATTGTAATTACGATTATGAAAAATTTTAACAAATATGTATTGCCCAGTGCCCAAAACTTTTTGTAAAACTTTTTGTAGGGAACATGGGGGCTATGTAAGTAGGCTGTTTATGTTTTCTTATTGGTAACTCCACGTAGCGCTCTGTATGAAAATCACTGGCTGTGCTGTGTGCAGTCTGTGGCTAGTTTGCATTGTTGTCTAACGTTGTAGTGTTGGGCAGCGGCAGCTGGATGTTAACAGCGCGTAGCGTTGTGCAGTTGGAGGTGAGCCGCCAGCAGTGGTGGATGTGGGGAGAGAGATGGCGGAGTTTTGAAATTTGTAAAACTGGATGTCATGAACTACTATATATATTATGATGTTAAGCTTAATACATTGTTTGTTCTCTGTTAACATCTTTCAATTGCTAACTATGCCTATCAGTAGTTAGTGCCTTCTGTAGTTTGAACCTTTTATTTAGCTGGCAGTAGTGGCGCTCGTTGTATTGCAGTAGCTTGAGTAACGAAGATTTTTGTGAGGTAAGTGATTTGTGAAAGGTACAGGTTAATGTTAGTCAGGGCCATTCCTTTGTAGGGATATCTGAAAGTCAGATTGCGTTGCGCTAAAAAAATATTGTGTGTCAGTTTAAGCACAGTCATGAATAATTGTTGAAAGGGGAAGTTTGAAGGACCTACCTTGGGGAACTCCAGAAATCACGTCTGTTTCACTCGATGACTTCTCATCAATTACTACGAACTGTGAACTTTCTGACAGTAAGTCACAAATCCAGCCACATAAATGAGACGATACTCCATAAGCACGCAATGCTACTATAAGCTGCTTGTGTGGTGCAGTGTCAAAAACCTTCTGGAAATCTAGAAATACGGAATCTATCTGAAATTCCCTGTCAATAGTGCTCAACACTTCATGCGAATAAAGTGCTAGTTGTGTTTCACAAGAACGACGTTTTCTAAACCCACGCCATTTGTAATCTGGTGATTCGTACTAAAATGTTTCCGACTCGATTATGGTCACAAGAGGGGAGTTAACAAACACTTAAAGCGGAATGGTAGTTGCAGCTGGAAGCATGAGACGTTCCATTTCGGAAATCGTTAGAGAATTCAACATTCCGTGATCCACGGCGTTAAGAGCGCGCCTAGAATATCAAATTTGAGGCATTCTTCTCACTACGGATAAGGCTGTGTCCGACGGCCTTAACTTAAAGACCGACAGCATCGGCGTTCGCTTGAAATTGTTAGGGCTAACAGTCAAGCAACACTGCATGTTGTAGCCACATAAATGAATGTGAGAGGTATGAAGAAAGTATTTGTTACGACAACGATGAGAAATCTGGAATAATATACTATGGTAGCAGAAGACCGATGCGAGTCTTTTTGCTAACAGCCAATCACCTATAGTATTTCTCCTGGGCTCGTGACCATATCGGTCGGACCCTAGACTACTGGAGAACCGTGGCTTGGAGAGATGAGTCAACATTTCATTCGTAAGAGGTATTGGTACAGTTCGAGTGAGCCGCATGCCCCAAGAAGGAATTAACCGAACTTGTCGATTGCACTGTGCAATCTGGTCGTGGCTCCATAATGGTGTGGCTGTGTTTACGTAGTATACGAAGAGTCCTCTGGTCCGACTGAACCGATCGTTGACTGGAAATGTATGTATTCGGTTACCCGGAGACCATTTGCTGCCATTCAAGCGATGCTACCAAACAACGATGAAATGTGTATGGAAGGCCGTGTGCCAAGCCCCTAGGCGAAAATTGTCCGTGACTCGTCTCAAGAACATTCTGGACAGTTCGAGCGAAAGATTTGGCCATTGAGATCGCCCAACATGAATCGCATCGAACGTTAATGGGACATAATCGAGTGGTCAATTCGTGCGCAAACGCCTTCACCGTCGAAACTTCCGCAGTTATGGACGGCTATAGAAGCGGCATGGCTCAATAATTCTGCAGAGGACTTCAAGTGACTTGTTGCGCCTACACCTTGTCGAGTTTCTGCACTACGCCGGGCAAAGGAAGATCCGACACGATATAGGAGGTATCCCATGACTTTTGCCACCTCTGTGTGTAACTTCAAGTGACATAAACTTAAGGGGCTCCGGAAAGGCTCAAAATCATGAAAAGTTCAATTTTTACTTTTTTGCTTTTTCTGAATCTGCAGACTATTATCTTTTAATATATAATTTATTCAATTCCGAAGACTACAACTATTTTTAAATTTTTTTTCAAATGTGTTCTACATGGGCGTGACCCACTGTGGCGCTGTGCGATATGTTAATTACCTTGGTGACGGTGATTCTAAAAGTTTCAAACATGTTCAAGGACTGAAGTTGTAGTGCAGAAATTTGAGTGTATTGGACACGTACAGAAGCGAATGGGAACAAGACTTCGGCGACTGAAAGCTTCGTACAAAAAACAAAATCTCAGTGATGGTAAAGGGTTGGATGGGGAGGGAAGGTTAACTGACAATGTAATTGACAAAATACAGAACTATTATGGAATGGCTATTAGGCAAAATACACAAAGTGTCGACGAAATGAAGAAGGCTGTTTGGGCTCATTTTTTTCATACTTCTTCAACCGATGAAAATCCCCAACATAGCTTGTGTCCCAAAGAAGAAGACAGTTGGTGTAAATATAACAAAGGATTGCTAACTGGTGAAGTGTACACTCATAAGCATAGTCTTCCTCATGCAATAATGGAGGCGATAAAACCTATTTTCAGAGACTTAGCAGCACCTGAACTGTTGAAAAAGTGTATTCACGGAAAAACTCAAAACCCCAATGAAAGTGTAAATAGTGTTATAAGGTCGAGAATCCCCAAGACTGTATTTGTTGGAATAGAAACACTTCACTTTGGTGTGTATGATGCTGTTGCGACTTTTAATGATGGCAACATTGTAAGGTGCAAGGTATTTAGAAATATGGGAATGAAGATAGGTTCTAACATGGTACGAGCGATGCTTGCTTTAGACAAGGAACGCCTTCGGGCTGCAGACAGGGCTGTAAAGAGTCTAGAAATACAAGCAAGAGTAAACAGGAGGAGGAACAAGACGAAGCTGGAGGAGGAGTTTGCAGGGGATGAAGATAATCCATCGTATGGACCTGGAATGCACTAAAAAGTTAATCCAATCTTTGTCGCTCGATTCCCAAAACTTTTATTTTCTCATACTAATTACATGTTTTCTAAGGATCTTCCAAACATATTTGTTTCAAACTTTCAGTAAATGTTACACAGTACTTTCTGCATAATTTAACACAGCCTTTTTCCAAAAAATGTATATTTTTGAATATATAAATAAAAAATTGCAAAAAAATGTTGTGAATTTTCATTACAATTGAAAAAAATCATCTTTAATAACTGAACTAAAATTTTGTAAAATCCCTGTGTTAAGTTGTAGCTCATATTCCAATAAATAATCTGTAAAAAGTTCAACTTCCTACCTCAAATACCTTGTGAGGAAAGATGTAATTTATAAGCGTAATTTTAACATTGCAAGTATAGGGCGTTCCGGAGCCCCTTAAGTAGCCTGTAACTGTGGAAAAGGTAAATGACTTACAAAAAATGTTTGATACAGCACTGAATGAAGTATATATTCAAGTTTTGTTAACAAATACTCAGTGCGACTATCTTTTGTAACACAACAAATGTCGCATCTGTAATCTATTTCCTGCCCAATCCTATGAAGCAAGTCTTGGTGTTTCGCGGTAACTGCTTGTGTTATCCGTTGTTGTAGGTCGTCGACGTTTCCCGGAAGCGGAGAAACAAACACTCTGTCATATGTACTCGATTCACAGAATCCCAATGGAGTTAAGTCAGGTTTCGAGATGGCCTGGACATTGCTCCACCACGTCCAGTCCGAGCCAACATATTCCTAAGAACATAAGCGGGAACTTCAGATGACAATGTGGCGGCGTGCCATCTTGCTGGAAAATAAACTCTTTGGACATATTCTGTTGTAAGTGAAATTCGATATCGCAGGACAGAGCGGGTCAGATTGTGGAAACTGACCAAGATCAGTTACACAAGAACACTGAACTTTATTCCTCGAAAACACAATGCACAATTTTCTATTGTAAACAACAAGGATAAATTCACGGCTGAGGGCGGAAGTAACTTCCCAATAATAAGGTTTAAATAATTCCTTTTAAAACACAAGGCTGAACTCCTTACTTAAGTACAATTAAAATATCTTCTCGGCTAAAGGCCCGAATAATATTTCAGGTCAACAAAGGAAATTCTTTAAAAGGCAAGCATTACCAATTTAGGCTAAAAGCCATATTAAGGAAAATTGTAATTACTTCATCGGCTGAAAGACCAAAAATATATCAACATAATAAATTGCGACCTTTAAACACAAGGCATTTACACAATACAACAGAAAACCATCTCAAGAAAGCTTTAAATATCTTAACAGCTGAAGGCCCAAACAATTACTCAAAATAATTAAAGACAAACCTTAAGATAAGCATTTACACAGTATGGCTGAAGACCATTTTAAGATATCGAGATAATTAAAGAGAAGCCTTACAAACAGGAATTACGCATTACGGATAAAGCCACAAATTTTAAAACAAACGCGGCTGAAGGCCTCAATACAGAGCAAACCAGAATTTTAAATAAAACACAGCTGAAAGCCTAATCTTAAAATGCTTCACGTAAGGTTCGTCTGAAGGCCATATACCGAACATACAACTGACAAAACTAATACACGGCTGAAGGCCTGGCACAGTACTTGCGACAAAAGAAAATCACGATCACAGACAACATGAAAGTGGTGCTCAGAAGTTTTCCAAGGGTAGGTCTGGGGAGGAAACTCTAACAACAGTTTAGGTGAGATACACAGCCAAGGGTAACACTAAATAATTGGGTGGCAGCATGACCTAGGGACGGCTGAAGAACGAACCAACAACCTAATCAATTTCCATCCACCCAACCAACGGCACGACAACCAAAAATATCAGCGAGGACGGAGATCGCAGTAGCACCACGTCTTGGTAATTGTCATCTAAACACAGCCAAGGCACAATAACCACCTAAAGAATGAAAAAGGGAGAACAACATCAAGCTGTGCAACTACATACTGTACCAGACAGCATTAACACGGCGAGAAAATCACACTGCCGGAAAACTACGCTAACGACCAGGGCAGGTAACAGGAACGTTAACGCCCACAAGGCAGAATATAGCGCTGGTGCACTTCTTTATTAAGTTATAATCATTTCAATCGTGAAACACCATACAGGAAGACGGCTGCAAAATTTGCCGACTCCAGCACGTAATACATTGCTGCTTGCGGGAAAAGCCCACGAAGAACAACCAGTAATGAACGAAGAGATGTCACATCAGTTGAGGTTTCGTAACAGGTTAACTGATTACTCAACTCCAGTATCCAGGTGGGGGACCTCGAACTTTGCCGCTCTCGCAGCTAGTGCCTCACAACTCCGACCACGTGTGCATGCTGCCAGCGGCCCCGGCATGACACCACGCCGCGGAGTCTTCCTCACTGCTCTGTCGCAACCGACCAACTACCTACTCCAGTACACAGAAAGCATTCATCTGCTCAATGAAAATCACAGAAGCCACACAGTTCCACATAGACACTTGCACCAAGAACTCTGACAATCCTAAAACCAATCGCCATGGAACAACAAGGAAAAGGGCCAAGTCACACACGCAGGAAGTTTCCATAAGTGCTTGGCGACCAAATACACGTCGTCCAATGAGACGACCAACCGAACGACCAACCAATGTCGTCCCCACTCAATTTAGGAGTGTCGGCAACTGTCGGGTGAATATTTGCTGTCCGGCGCTCACTGCAGCTCGACTCACCTCGATGTCCGATCGGAACTCGGAGACATGGCGACCCGGGCACGTTGGCTCGGACCCACCCATGCAGAGGTAAGTCTTGCCCGTTGGCGACGACGTCTCTGCAGAAGGAAGGAACCGGCCCACGTCCGGCAAGATGACCAACTGACGAGGCCCAGAAACGGGTAAAAGACCAAGTACACGTCGCCCAATGAGACGACCAACCAGCGGTCGCTCCCACTCCAATCTCCTTCCGTCGGACAGTTCAAGTGTGTGGCCAGCGGTCGGCAGGTACTGGCTGTCCGCGCCTCACTGGCGCTTGTAACGGAACATATTAAAAGCTTTACTTTACCGAAGTATGCGATACCCTCCAAATTCAGCCAGTTTAACGAGTATTTATGATTATAGAAAAGTTATTGTGTATGTTAACAATGATTGCATAACATGTCGGCATAAACAGTCAACCCATTAAATTATACTGAATAACTGACCCACACAAAAGTTAATATCACTTGATCACTGATACAGCAAATGTCATCATGTAAATACATTAAGTTCATCTTAAATAATTAATATGAAGTACGAAAAATAGTGGCCAACTTAGGTATTTTGGATCTCCTTAAATAAAAATCACCCAGTGAAACCTATTTGTTCACTAGGAGCGTTTTCACTCAGTATTCACGTAATCAATCCTATTTTAGACGAAAACCAATGTAGTTCTTAATAATTCATGTTATTTACTTATTTATGCAAATTTGAGAAGTCAATCGACAAACTTCTAAAAACGGCCTTTTTGTAACAAAGAATTATTCTGTCAAGTCAACAAATCTGTTTGTCATTTTAATAACATGTTAAATTATGTCACTCGATGCAAATTAATAACATTTGTGCACAAATTATGATAACAGATGTACATGTGACTTATAAACTATATCTCTTTTTAGTAGTTCTTTGACAATGTTATAAATACAAGCAGCAAGAACGGTCGGGAGGCAGTCGGAATGTCACTTTGGTAAAGTGTGTTTGTGTGTTATTGTTTGAGGTGGATAAACAATGCAAAGAACATGTAACGGAAGTACTACTTTGTGTTGAGTCGTGGTCTTTGGTGGGCAGTGGAATTAAGATGGCCACCAGAGTAATAAATATTTGAAGTTTACATATTTGTTGGTTTCGCTCGTTCTTTATCATCAAAAGCACATAAAAAACACGAGACCTCATGTTTTTAATCCTAGACAGCCAGATTTAGAGCCAGCAGCAACATCGAGACACAGCAGCGCTCCAGCAAGCAGCAGTGATTACTACAATGCATTTTAATGGCGCCAACCTAACATCAAGTACTAACAAGCTCCGTAAATAGGAGTGAAATAGTGCGATTATAGCAATTAGCAATATCTACGACCAGGCGATCATTACACGCTCCATCCCCGACTGAACTCGTGACACACGACGGTCGCTGCAGAGATAATACGACAGTGCACTTATCAATAAGCGCTGCTGCTGCCACCCACAGGCAAGCAAACCAGCAACTTAGTGACGCCAGTAAATCGAATAAGAAGGGGCCGACAGTTCTGCAAAGACAAGGACACGAGCAATAAACGGCATGAACACGAGCCGGGCACGGCTCAGTAAGTGAGGCATTAGATAATGTTAAAGTACGTCCAGGTACGATATGCCAGCAACAGTTGCCGAGTGAAGAACGAAAAGATAGTTAATCGGTATATGTGATACAGAGCTGCTTTCTGTGAAACGATTGTACCAATTGATAAAAGTTTGACTTTGAAGTGGTGGCTTGTGATATTTGGTCCTGAACTGTCACACAATTGTAGTAGCGGGTTTAGATTCATGAAACCATAAACAACACTGCACACACTCAGCACAGTTACACGACACCGTGGTCGCTATTGTAATAATTCATTCGAGTATGCCACCTGGCCAGAACTCGGGGAAATAACGGCGTTAGACAGAGAGAAATCGTGAAGACACTTTGCTTTCAGGGGTGTATCAAACATTTCTGTATGTTATTAACCCTTCTAAAAATTAAAAGTTACTTTTGAATAACTAATTTGTAACATGTTATATGTTCCGTTAAGTTTTTCTTCAGTTATTACACTGTAAATTATATCTTCCTGTTACTACGAAGAGCCGCGCTGGATAGCCACGCGGTCTAAGGCGCCTTGTCAACGTCCTTGCGGCTCCCTCCGTCGTTTGGTTTCCTAAGACCTTACCATAAATTTCCAAATTACTATGAAGAATACATTGCCATTTATATGGGTTCACAATAACATGACTAAACACAAAGATTTTACTACATGACGTAAAATGACATATAAAATACCCGGAAAAAGGTGAAGTACCAAGAAGAGAAAATAGAATGAAGCTTCACGGAATAAGAGGGTGTGTGATATTATTTCAGTAATTATAAACTCTAGTCATATTTACAAACAGCATGGGCCCAGTTGCCAGTGTGTGCCGGATGCATACATTGGTACTTTTTGGAAGGGTGTCATAACCTGCTGTGTCATCTCCTGACGGCAAAGGCTGTAAGTGGTGGTAGATATCCGGAATACTGGTGCAGGGACGAAGTTCTGACTGGTCCCACACGTGTTGTACAGCGCAAGGTCTGGGAATCTTACTGGCCACAGAGTGCCTCAGTACCACGCAGACAGTTCGTGGAGAAACATACCGTAAGTGGACATGCATTGTCCTGTTGAAAAATGGCACCACGATTCTTTCACGTGAGAGGTAACATATGGGACGCAGGATATCCGCTACCTTCCGTGATAAAAGTCATACCTGACGGCTCCCCATCCAATGACACATCGGTAGCACCACTGTACGTCTCGAAAGCATTGAAATATCGGGACTTAGCACCAGACTGCCGCCATTCTCACCGACGAAAGCCACATTGGGTTTTGCAGATCTGTCGTCCGCCATTGAACACAAAGCTGCGCCATTTATCAGCAGTCCTTGCTTTCTAGTCACGGAACCACTTCAAAGTCAGGCGTCTTTGATGTCAACGGCAGCTTACACAAGCGACGTCAATTCCCTAATTCGGCTATCGCTATCTCCGACCAATGCTGTCACAAGACACAGAATGCCACACGGGATCGATCATTTGTTTACGGGTAGCAGGTGCAGATGTGAAAGCGCCACGATTCGTTTAGCATATGATGCGGCGATCCTGCCTTGCGGTGTCAGATGTGGCCGATCGGATCCCTTCACATCTGAGCGTCCGTTCTCATACAGTCCAACACTAGGTCAATGTCACACCGAAACTCGCTACATATTTCGATATAGCGTGAGTCGACTAGCCTGCCAAATGCAGTCCTTCAAGAAGGCCCCTTTGGAACTGTCAGACGCTATAACGCTGTTTCACAAGAGTATGTGGCATCTCTATGTCCTTCACATCTGATATAGTTCACGCCACTTACGTCCTCTACCATGCCTGTTAACGACACTGAATACGAACAGCACTAATGCACGCTGGTGACGACTCAGTTTGCACGTGTACGATGTTGCACTGAAATCCTATCAAGTCTACTGGGTGCTTGAAATTTTTTACCAGGCAGTGCATTGAAAACAGTCGTACATGCCGGTACTCTTTAATAACACAAAAACAAAGAAAGTATGAAGATTTGTTCAAATGGCTCTGAGCACTATAGGACTTAACTTCTGAGGTCATCAGTCTCATGGAACTTAGAACTACTTAAACGTTATGTAAGTAGGCTGTTTAGATTTTTATATTGGTAATGCCACGTAGCGCTCTGTATGAAAATCACTGGCTGTGCTGTGTGCAGTCTGTGGCTAGTTTGCATTGATGTCTGCCATTGTAGAGGGGCAGCTGGATGTTAACAGCGCGTATCGTTGCGCAGTTGGAGGTGAGCCGCCAGCAGTGGTGGATGTGGGGAGAGAGATGGCGAAGTTTTGTAATTTGTCATGAACTGCTACATATATTATGACTATTAAGGTAAATACATTGTTTGTTCTGAATTAAAATCTTTCATTTGATAACTATCCCTATCAGTAGTTAGTGCCTTCCGTAGTTTGAATCTTTTATTTAGCTGGCATTAGTTGTGCTCGCTGTATTGCAGTAGTTCGAGTAATGAAGATATTTGTGAGGTAAGTGATTTGTGAAAGGTATAGGTTAAAGTTAGTCAGGGCCATTGTTTTGTAGGGATTATTGAAAGTCAGATTGCGTTGCGCTAAAAACATTGTGTGTCAGGTTAAGCACAGTCTTGTATAAGTTGTTCAAAGGGGACGTTTCAGTGAGAACGTATGAAGATTTGTTCAAATGGCTCTGAGCACTATAGGACTTAACTTCTGAGGTCATCAGTCTCATAGAACTTAGAACTACTTAAACGTAATTAACCTAAGGACATCACATACATCCATGCCCGAGGCAGGATTCGAACCTGCGACCGTAGCGGTGGCGCAGTTCCAGACGGAAGCGCCTAGAACCAGACGATTTCTCATATAAATTAATGCAAGAGCGTATATCTAGCGGATAATTTAGAAACCAGTTGCCGTTCTATTCCGATTACTGTAATTTTAAACTGCATCTGTAAGCGGAAGCCATAAATCGATTAGGAGACAGTCACTGTTGCCCATACATTCGATAAGCTTGATTTTCGCCACAATGTCGCTCAGGAGACCGACGTCGATCATACCAATAAACTCTGCAGGTTCTTAGCAATGATTCAGATCGCTAAATAACAAGAATCAACTCCTTATATAAACTTCTGATGACGCAGTTTTGGTGTGCCATCGACATAAAATCAGGAAACTTGATCAATCATACTATGTAAAGTGAAAACTCCACTAACACGAATGTTGGTAAATTGAAACGTATGAAGTTAAACTAGGGGAATGCTAGACAGGAAGGACGAGAGTACTGCTAAAATTTCACTGCGTACACGCATGAATATTAGACCACAGGTAACCGAGGACAGCAATTGACATTTCAAAAACAAACCGGTACAATAGCTGTGCGTAGAATTTACCACCCTGTCATTATATTTTGTTAATCAGCCAGCAAGTGTTGAATAGTAGCTTGATCGGCTCTGTTAGTGAATCACCCAAATCCCACCTAAGGGATGTCGAAGGTGTCACCTGATACTTAGTGACTACAACAGCCGCGAGACTGAATGCGTGTCGACATTTCTGACAAGTACGTTTGTGACGTGCTTAGGAAAGTGCGTGGTTGGCAGCGAGTGCATTGCCGAACTGGGGTTTATTAGACTGATCCTTTACCATGTTATTCACGATCATGTTAATGTTGCAACCATGCCAGCCACCCCTCCTCCCCTATGACGCCTAAGGAGGGCGCAAAACAGGAGGGTTGAAAGGGCATAACAACCGTTGGCTTACTTCGGATCACGTTAAAATTTTGCCGAACGGTTTGGAATGGTCCCCAGTGGTAGCACCATGTGTACCGGAGCATAGGATGACGTTGAGTGGGACTGCAGAGGCACAATGTCCGTGGAGTAAGGATGAAACGTCCAGGTGATGTCAGCTGTGTCGAAAGTCGTCAGGAACTTCGTTCTGTTGCTCAACGCATTGAGGACTGTCGTTTTTACCCAAAAATGTGAAGGAATCAAAGCCCCAAGGGAAGGGGAATGTCATTCACCCTCTTTACGCTACTGTCTGAGACCTTTCCGTGTTGATTCTGAGTGACGGTGTGTCTGAAACATTTTCCTCCGTCACCCATAAGAAAATCGACGAGTGTCGCGGTTTTCACCTCCATCGCAGAGGCGTCAAAAGAAGAGGTGAAATGAGGGCAAGCGAGCACGTAATGATCTTCTTATCGTGGGGTAATCCGTAACATCAGTAACCCACCATGAGCGGTGGCCTTTTCTTTTTGTTCAAATGGCTCTGAGCACTATGGGACTTAACTAACCTAAGGACATCACACAACACCCAGTCATCACGAGGCAGAGAAAATCCCTGACCCCGCCGGGAATCGAGCCCGGGAACTTGGGCGCCGGAAGCGAGAACGCTAGCGCACGACCTTTTCTTTTTGTCAAAACATTGCTGAGTCCATGGGTGCGCATGGTTGCACATCATTGCAGAGAAAGGTTGTAGGTACGACTGAGCAAAATTTCAAACGTATGCGTCAGAATGAGAGACAATGACAGGGTTGGCCCGCCCGGCTAGCCGAGCGGTCTAACGAGCTGCTTCCCAAGCGGGAAGGCGTGCCGGTCCCCGGCACGAAACCACCCGGCGGTTTAGTGTCGACGTCCGGTGTGCCGCCCATCCTACGTTTGGTTTTTAAGGCGGTTTTCCATCTGCGTCGGCGAATGCGGGCAGGTCTCACTTATTCCACCTCAGTTACACTATGTCGGTGATTGCTGTGCAAACACTGTCTCCATGTATGCGTGCACCATAATTACTCTTCCACGCAAACATTTGGGGTTACACTCGTCTAGCATGAGACGTTCACTGGGGGAAAGTGGGAGGCTCCACTGGGGTTCCTGGGTTTGGTGCGGTGCGGCGGTGGAGTGGGCGGACTGCTGCGGCCTGTTGTTGGGTTGTGAAGTATTGAGGGCTACTGCGGGACGAAGCCTCTCCATCATTTCTAGCTCCCCAGTTTAATATACAACACTCAGTTACAGGGTTTCGAAAAGATGATCATTTAATTTTGTTGCGCAGTGTAAATACACTGCCTGACCGAAAAAGGTGAAGAAACGAGAATATTTTGTCCAATGTCAATGTAACTATGTACACAACATTACCTTCGTGTAGTATATGCATTATTAGACTGGCAGTATTTTGTGAGAGGCAGAACCACCACTATGGGGCATTTGTGTTCTTCGTGTTTACTGTTGTCGCTACACCTGGTATGGTATATAAGGGTTGCGAACACCTTCCGATGTTGAGTAATCACTGTGAAAGGCACGGAAGTGACGCATAGTAGTGTTATATAGTGATATCAGTACCTCATAAAGATTGTGAGGAACCTCATTGTGGTTCTAGATTTGGCCGGCTGGCCGAATCACGCAATATCGAGATTTAGGGGGCTTTTGGATGTGACAGTGGCCCGATGTTGGACTGCATGTGCAGGCATGTTCGTCGTAGATTCTATTCGAGCATGTCTGACCACCACAATGGAAGTTTGTGCAGAACCCTTCACATCCGCGCTCGTCATCCAGGAACAAGTAACGGACGCGTGGACTCCCTCTAACCTACTGTACCATCTTTACCATCGATCGGAAACTTGCAGCAGTCCTGCGCGTGACTGCCGTAGCACCATAACACAAACAGCTGCTGTCAAAGTGGCATAGCGATCGAGAGGCATAGACAGCTGATGAATGGGGTCGCACTGTATTCAGCGATGAATGATGCTTCTGGAAACTTGTGGTAAGGTCTTATGAGACCAAACTGCTGAGGTCATCAGTCCCTAAGCATACACACTACTTAACCTAACTTAAACTAACTTGCGGTATGGACAACACACACACCCATGCCCAATCGTGCTTCTGCGTTTCCCGGGATGACGTAGTCGGTATGTGTGGTGGCGACCTGGGGAGAGGTTCTACTCTTCCAGTGTTTTGGAGAGGTGCTGCAGAGACCTTCCCTTCTCTCTTTGCTCCGTTTCTTTCGCTGATCTTTCCTCTTCTTTCTTCCTTCCTCGTACCGCGGCTATATCTCAAGGTTTTCAATGCAAAACTGTAGTGAGAAGGTGGCCATGTGTGTGGTGGTTCACAATATCGTAGGGCTGTGAGTGAGCCTCACACGTGCCTCTGGTTTGAGAAGACTGATCACTGAAGTACGAACATTTCTCAAAATAAAAAACAGGTATGGGCTCTCTCTTCTTTTAAAACTATAAATAGTAACGTAGCTAGTGCCATCTATCGTTCTACTAAACTGAATGAGCGCGACACCATTGATGAAATTTCAACCTCGAAAGAAGTTTATTAATACCAGTTAGCTAAAATAAATAAGAACTCATCCAATCCAGAAGTTACTCACAGTTAGAGTAATTAGATTCCGATGTGTGTGCAGAGGTCATTGATACTTAAAAGATCGTTTCAATAATTCTATCACTGTCTGTTTATGAGTTGCTAAGCAACAATTCAACAAGCTGACTATATAATGATTAATATTTGTCGTATGCTGAAAGTAAATCGCTTTTCGCTTGCTTTAAGCATCAAGACGATTACTATGCCGCTCATATAAGTCTTTGACAGTTATTATCAAGCTAATGTCCGTAAACTGCGGTTAATGTTACTGAATCATACGTGTGACGATACGGCCCGATATCTAGCTGCGTAACTTAAACTCCGCACAGATATTTGAGAATTCGTGAGCGATTTGTTTGCACCAAAGTCGGGCCATGGTTTCCTAGAATGATTTTTTAATCAACTCCCGGTTGTAAATCAACTATTCTGTTCCCTTTCATGAAAGTTACATCAGATCCGCTCTCGACGACTACTTGATCGCGCACTCGAGCAATACGGAAATTTTTGTCCTTACAAAGAGAAAACGTAACATGCATAATGCAACAAGGTTATCTGCTATGTCAAAACATATTTATATACACTCGTGGAAATTGAAATAAGAACACCGAGAATTCATTGTCCCAGGAAGGGGAAACTTTATTGACACATTCCTGGGGTCAGATACTTCACATGATCACACTGACAGAACCACAGGCACATAGACACAGGCAACAGAGCATGCACAATGTCGGCACTAGTACAGTGTATATCCACCTTTCGCAGCAATGCAGGCTGCTATTCTCCCATGGAGTCGATCGTAGAGATGCTGGATGTAGTCCTGTGGAACGGCTTGCCATGCCATTTCTACCTGGCGCCTCAGTTGGACCAGCGTTCGTGCTGGACGTGCAGACCGCGTGAGACGACGCTTCATCCAGTCCCAAACATGCTCAATGGGGGACAGATCCGGAGATCTTGCTGGCCAGGGTAGTTGACTTACACCTTCTAGAGCACGTTGGGTGGCACGGGATACATGCGGACGTGCATTGTCCTGTTGGAACAGCAAGTTCCCTTGCCGGTCTAGGAATGGTAGAACGATGGGTTCGATGACGGTTTGGATGTACCGTGCACTATTCAGTGTCCCCTCGACGATCACCAGTGGTGTACGGCCAGTGTAGGAGATCGCTCCACACACCATGATGCCGGGTGTTGGCCCTGTGTGCCTCGGTCGTATGCAGTCCTGATTGTGGCGCTCACCTGCACGGCGCCAAACACGCATACGACCATCATTGGCACCAAGGCAGAAGCGACTCTCATCGCTGAAGACGACACGTCTCCATTCGTCCCTCCATTCACGCCTGTCGCGACACCACTGGAGGCGGGCTGCACGATGTTGGGGCGTGAGCGGAAGACGGCCTAACGGTGTGCGGGACCGTAGCCCAGCTTCATGGAGACGGTTGCGAATGGTCCTCGCCGAAACCCCAGGAGCAACAGTGTCCCTAATTTGCTGGGAAGTGGCGGTGCGGTCCCCTACAGCACTGCGTAGGATCCTACGGTCTTGGCGTGCATCCGTGCGTCGCTGCGGTCCGGTCCCAGGTCGACGGGCACGTGCACCTTCCGCCGACCACTGGCGACAACATCGATGTACTGTGGAGACCTCACGCCCCACGTGTTGAGCAATTCGGCGGTACGTCCACCCGGCCTCCCGCATGCCCACTATACGCCCTCGCTCAAAGTCCGTCAACTGCACATACGGTTCACGTCCACGCTGTCGCGGCATGCTACCAGTGTTAAAGACTGCGATGGAGCTCCGTATGCCACGGCAAACTGGCTGACACTGACGGCGGCGGTGCACAAATGCTGCGCAGCTAGCGCCATTCGACGGCCAACACCGCGGTTCCTGGTGTGTCCGCTGTGCCGTGCGTGTGATCATTGCTTGTACAGCCCTCTCGCAGTGTCCGGAGCAAGTATGGTGGGTCTGACACACCGTTGTCAATGTGTTCTTTTTTCCATTTCCAGGAGTGTAGATCCGACTATATTGGACATACTCATTTCATGTTACACTGCGATGCTACACCTGGCGTCATGATGAGGGGAACGATCGGGTAAAACTTCAGGTCACTGTTGTGCGAACTTTCATCTCACAGCAGTGCGTCAAGGGTGTCATGTGATCTCATGAACTTTTATTTTTATTTTTTTACTTTTATTTATTTATTTATTTTTCTTTTTGATTCATCAGTCTACTGACTGGTTTGATGCGGCCTGCCACGAATTCCTCTCCTGTGCCAACCTCTTCATCTCAGAGTAGCACTTGCAACCTACCTCCTTAATTACAGTTTTTGCCCTCTACAGCTCCCTCTAGTACCATGGAAGGCATCCCCTGATGTGTTAAAAGATGTTATATCATCCTGTCCCTTCTCCTTGTCAGTGTATTCCACTTTTTCCTTTCCTCTCCAATTCTGCACAGAACCTCCTCATAGAAAGGTGGAAGGAGTATATAGAGGGTCTATACAAGGGCGATGTACTTGAGGACAATATTATGGAAATGGAAGAGGATGTAGATGAAGATGAAATTGGAGATACGATACTGCGTGAAGAGTTTGACAGAGCACTGAAAGACCTGAGTCGAAACAAGGCCCCCGGAGTAGACAACATTCCATTGGAACTACTGACGGCCTTTGGAGAGCCAGTCCTGACAAAACTCTATCATCTGGTGAGCAAGATGTATGAAACAGGCGAAATACCCTCAGACTTCAAGAAGAATATAATAATTCCAATTCCAAAGAAAGTAGGTGTTGACAGATGTGAAAATTACCGAACAATCAGTTTAATGAGCCACAGCTGCAAAATACTAACACGAATTCTGTACAGACGAATGGAAAAACTAGTAGAAGCTGACCTCGGGGAAGATCAGTTTGGATCCCGTAGAAATACTGGAACACGTGAGGCAATACTGACCTTACGACTTATCTTAGAAAAAAGAATAAGGAAAGGCAAACCACAAAGTATGTCACAATTATCTCGTAACAAATGTTTAAGTCGTTGTCAGAAAAGAGTCATTCCCTGGGGAAAAAAATTTCTGTGTTCCACAACACGTTTTGCATCTGCACGAACCGCTGCCATAAAGCTTGTAACCTTTTTTTTTTTAACCGAAAACTACGGTTTACGTTTTGAACGTCCACATAAATGCCGGTGAAGTATTTCGCATAAGTATTCCCAATTAGCGTACGTCACTCATTTAGCAGATGCCGCTTCCATTTCGAATGGGTTAATAACACGGTGTAAACGAAGTATTACGCCAACACCATCACATGTATTATTCTCTGCTGATGAAGCTGACAGGGAGAGAGAGAGAGAGAAAGAGAGAGAGAGAGAGAGAGAGTGAATCAAATGATATGTCCCGCTCAACTAACTTAATGAGGCAGTGACATGTGCACTCTTCTGCCTGCTATTGAATGAAATTGGAACCGTATCTGGCATCTAGTTTGGACATTTTCGTCTGGTTGGAGAAAAAAATTCTATTCTGGTTGACACAGTTCACAGAACACCGTGTGACCACGCAGCACATTCGGGGAACAGTCCGTGTATGCTTGCGTGTTGCGTAATTGTAGGTAATGGGTTGAGAGAATGCTCTTCACCCGAAATACGTGCAGACCAACGGAACAAACGCAGGGGTATCACAGACGGCTGTGCAAGAAAAAGAGGACAGACGAACTATACATGATTCGTATCTCACACGCAACACACTCCTCAACTGAAATATTTCTCGGGTAAGTGCTGACTGATAACGAAATTATTAAATGAGGAGAAAATTTAACATCCTGTCAGAGATTCGTCGGAGGCCACATACAAGCTCGACATGAACGAGCATGTATGCCGAACCGAATCACGCTATTACTCTAATAGTTGTAATTCACTAAAATTTCTCATACAATTACAAAAACAATGAAGCACCTGGAAGGGGAGCAGAAACTAAATGAACTTTTACTTTTTGAGAAAGTATATGTTGACATTTTAAGTGAGAGTTAGAGAACGTGACAGTTTAAGAGCAACGTCAATGTAAATGTTGTGTGGCTAGGGCCTCCCGTCGGGTCGAACGTTCGCCTGGTGCAAGTCTTTCGATTTGGCGCCACTACGGCGACTTGCTCGTCGATGGGGATGAAATGATGATGATTAGGACAACTCAACGTCCAGCCCCTGAGCGGACAAAATCGCCGACCCAGCCGGAAATCGAACGAGGGTCCTTAGGACTGATATTCTGTCGCGCTGATCACTCAGCTACCGTGGGCGGACATAAAACCAATTACCAGTACAAAGTTGCTCCCCAAAATCATGGATAAAGATTTTTACGATCACAAAGGAATCCTTTCAACGATCAGCTGAACCATAGGTAACAGAAAATTTACGTCAGCCGATTGACGAAGAAGGAAGTACAAAAATGTTAGAAATTCAGGGATACAGAAATAAAAGTCGCTGAAGAATGAAATAAATAGGAAATGCAGGGTACTAAGAAGAACTGGCTGCATGATAATTGTGAAGAAATCGAAAAAAGAAATAATTGTCGGTATTACTGGCTGAGCGTAGGGAAAGTCAAAACAACCTTCGGTGAAATTAAAAGCAAGGGTGGTAACATTAAGAGTGTAACAGAAAGTGTTAAAGGCATGGGAGAGAGCGGATAGGTGGAAAGAATACACTGAAGGCCTCTACGAGGGGGAACGATAGAAGAAGAAACAGGAGTCGATTTGAAAGAAACATTTGATCCAATAACTGAATCAGAATTTAAGAGAGCTTTGGAGGACTTATAATCAAATAAAATAGAAGGGATTGATAACATTCCATTAAAATTACTAACATCATTGGGTGAAGTCGCAACAAAATGGCTATTCAAGCTGGTGTGTAGAATGTATGAGTCTGGCGACATGCCATCTGACTTTAGGAAAAATAATCCACACAATTTTGAAGACAGCAAGAGCGAAGAAGTACAAGAATTATTGCTGAATCATCTTAACAGCTGACGAATCCAAGTTGCTGACAGGAATAATATACAAGATGAATGGAAAATAAAATTAAAGATGTGCTCAATGAGGATTAGTTTCGCTTTTGGAAAGGTAGAGACTCGGAGAGGATATTCTGACATTGCGGTTGATAATGAAGGCACGACTACAGAAAAATTGACGCATTGGCAGAATTTATCGGCCTGGAGAAAGCTTTGAACCAAGTAAGACTGTGCAAATGTTCGAAATTCTGAGAAAAATAAGGGTAAGCTACAGGGAGAGATGAGTAATGTGCAATATGTAGAAGAGCCAAGAGGGATAAAAGTGGACGACCAAGAACGAAGGGCTCCGATTAAAAAAGGTGTAAGATAGGGATGTAGTCTTTCACCCGTACTGCTCAACCTGTACATGGAAGAAGCAATGATGGAAACAAAAGGAAGGTTCAGGAGTGAGACTAAAATTCAAGATGAAAGAATATCAGTGATACGATTCCCTGATGACTTCGCTGTTGTTGTTGTTGTGGTCTTCAGTCCTGAGACTGGTTTGATGCAGCTCTCCATGCTACTCTATCCTGTGCAAGTTTCTTCATCTCCCAGTACCTACTGCAACCTACATCCTTCTGAATCTGCTTAGTGTATTCATCTCTTGGTCTCCCCCTACGATTTTTACCCTCCACGCTGCCCTCCAATACTAAATTGGTGATCCCTTGATACCTCAGAACATGTCCTACCAACCGATCCCTTCTTCTGGTTAAGATGTGCCACAAACTTCTCCTCTCCCCAATCCTATTCAATACTTCCTCATTAGTTATGTGATCTACCCATCTAATCTTCAGCATTCTTCTGTAGCACCACATTTCGAAAGCTTCTATTCTCTTCTTGTCCAAACTATTTACCGGTCATGTTTCACTTCCATATACGGCTACACTCCAAACAAATACTTTCAGAAATGACTTCCTGACACTTAAATCTATACTCGATGTTAACAAATTTTTCTTCTTCAGAAACGCTTTCCTTGCCATTGTCAGTCTACATTTAATATCCTCTCTACTTCGACCATCATCAGTTATTTTGCTCCCCAAATAACAAAACTGCTTTACTACTTTAAGTGTCTCATTTCCTAATCTAATTCCCTCAGCATCACCCGACTTAAATCGACTACATTCCATTATCCTCGTTTTGCTCTTGTTGATGTTCACCTTATATCCTCCTTTCAAGACACTGTCCATTCCATTCAACTGCTCTTCCAAGTCCCTTGCTGTCTCTGATAGAATTACAATGTCATCTGCGAACCTCAAAGTTTTAATTTCTTCTCCATGGATTTCAATACCTACTCCGAATTTTTCTTTTATTTCCTTTACTGCTTGCTCATTATACAGATTGAATAACATCGGGGAGAGGCTACAACCCAGTCTTACTCCCTTCCCAACCACTGCTTCCCTTTCATGTCCCTCGACTCTTATAACTGCCATCTGGTTTTTGTACAAATTGTAAATAGCCTTTCGCTCCCTGTATTTTACCCCTGCCACCTTTGATAATGAGCAGTAATTTTGTTCTTAACTGATGTGAGGTCCACTGCATCCTGGGACTAGCTGGTACTTACGGTCATCCCTCCAAATACCTCATGTGAGCGAAGGTGCTCGTTCCTATTTTCTTTCAGGCTGTGTTTACTCGATTTCCTAGACGCATATTCGGGATTTGCGGCAAATGTGGTCTTTGATTTTTACTGTATGCTTCCCATGTTACTGGATATTGTGATTTCGTTGTATGTGTACGCAAGCCCTACTAATCTCAAGTCTACTTTCTTCAGTACTCGCCAGTCTTCCGTAAGTCATTGGTGTTTTGTATTTTATTCGAATAATATCAAATGCACTTACTGTTAAGGTTAATTATAAATTACGTGCCTTAAGTATTAGCTATTAATTGTTTGTCAGCTATGTTTTATGCATTCGTGTTTTGTATTTTATTAGAATCGCGTTTAATTTTGCTTATATGTGTGTTTTACAGAACAGATTAGCCATTAATATCTTCTTTACAGAGTTCAGGAGCGAACCGAGAAGGGGACCTAGGTGTATACCTTGGCTGGCCTTGCAGCATCCACCAAACCATTTTGTAATATACATACTTCATACACCTGTGGAACATATATCTGTTTTGGTGAGACAGCTGACCAATAGATTCTAGTGCCTCCGCATTATTAGCTGTTTTCGAAACCAGCTGCCTGTTTAGAAATTATCTGGTGATTTGTTTGTTTGCTGTTTCTGCCCGTCTGGCTTTTCTGATTCCTTCTCTATATTTCGTCTGCTAAAACCTTTGTTTGCTTTCTGGTAATTCCTGAGGTAAATTGTGTTCTTAATTCTAGTTTTCTATATTTCAATTGTATTTGGTAATACAAGTGAACCTTTCTGTTTGTAATTAATTACTCTTATGATTTCATGCATCTGGTTTCTTCGAAATCCCACTCAAGTATATCGAAGCAACATCGTCTAGAGCTGCCCATTAATATAAATTTTGCTCATCCATTTGTGGCCACCTGTACGCTCTAGGCGATACGCTTTGAAACTCAAACGAACTACCGAGCGAGGTGGCGCAGTGGTTAGACACTGGACTCGCATTCGGGAGGACGACGGTTCAATCCCGCGTCCGGCCATCCTGATTTAGGTTTTCCGTGATTTCCCTAAATCGCTCCAGGCAAATGCTGCGATGGTTCCTTTCAAAGGGCACGGCCGACTTCCTTCCCCGACCTTCGCTAATCCGATGAGACCGATGACCTCGCTGTCTGGTCTCCTTCCCCGAAACAACCAACCAACCATCAAACGAACTTAATGACTTGTACCTAATGTTTAGATAGCCCATTGCGACATAAAGCTTTGTCTATAAGCCTGATAATCTGACTGCCCTCGAAGGCATTAAAAATCCATCAAAAAATAGTTATTGATGGATTTCTGGTATTTTAACCAAATATCATATGAATAATCTAGTATCTTCACCAATTGTAAAGCTTGTTTGCATGGCCACCGGCCGTTGATCTACACCTCCCGTATGTGTCATAAAAGCTGTTAAAGTTCTTTGTAATGAAATTCTGTTCACTTGGATTGATCAGTATTGCCATGAACCTGTCTTCAATCCCGAAGAATCGTTTTCCAAAGACCACTCTTCATAAGCCACAGCATATGTGAAATTCTGGCACATTAATAACCGGTGTAACCGCTAGAATGTTCTACATCTACGTCTACATTTATACTCCACAAGCCACCCAACGGTGTTTGGCGGAGGGCACTTTACGTGCCACTGTCATTACCTCCTTTTCCTGTTCCAGTCGCGTATGGTTCGCGGGAAGAACGACTGTCTGAAAGCCTCCGTGCGCCCTCTAATCTCTCTAATTTTACATTCGTGATCTCCTCGGGAGGTATAAGTAGGGGGAAGCAATATATTCGATACCTCATCCACAAACGCACCCTCTCGAAACCTGGCGAGCAAGCTACACCGCAATGCAGAGCGCCTCTCTTGCAGAGTCTGCCACTTGAGTTTGTTAAACATCTCCGTAACGCTATCACGGTTACCAAATAACCCTGTGACGAAACGCGCCGCTCTTCTTTGGATCTTCTCTATCTCCTCCGTCAAACCCATCTGGTACGGATCCCACACTGATGAGCAATACTCAAGTATAGGTCGAACGAGTGTTTTGTAAGCCACCTCCTTTGTTGATGGACTACATTTTCTAAGGACTCTCCCAATGAATCTCAACCTTGTGCCCGCCTTACCAACAATTAATTTTATGTGATCATTCCACTTCAAATCGTTCCGTAGCATACTCCCAGATATTTTACAGAAGTAACTGCTACCAGTGTTTGTTCCGCTATCATATAATCATACAATAAAGGATCCTTCTTTCTATGTATTCGCAATACATTTCATTTGCCTGTGTTAAGGGTCAGTTGCCACTCCCTGCACCAAGTGCCTATCCGCTGCAGATCTTCCTGCATTTCGCTACAATTTTCTAATGCTGCAACTTCTCTGTATACTACAGCATCATCCGCGAAAAGCCGCATGGAACTTCGGACACTATCTACTAGGTCATTTATATGTATTGTGAAAAGCAATAGTCCCATAACACTCCCCTGTGGCACGCCAGAGGTTACTTTAACGTCTGTAGACGTCTCTCCATTGATAACAACATGCTGTGTTCTGTTTGCTAAAAACTCTTCAATCCAGCCACACAGCTGGTCTGATATTCCGTAGGCTCTTACTTTGTTTATCAGGCGACAGTGCGGAACTGTATCGAACGCCTTCCGGAAGTCAAGAAAAATAGCATCTACTTGGGAGCCTGTATCTAATATTTTCTGGGTCTCATGAACAAATAAAGCGAGTTGGGTCTCACACGATCGCTGTTTCCGGAATCCATGTTGATTCCTACAGAGTAGATTCTGGGTTTCCAAAAACGACATGATACTCGAGCAAAAAACCTGTTCTAAAATTCTACAACAGATCGACGTCAGAGATATAGGTCTATAGTTTTGAGCATCTGCTCGACGACCCTTCTTGAAGACTGAGACTACCTGTGCTCTATTCCAATCATTTGGAATGGAACCTTCCGTTCCTCTAGAGACTTGCGGTACACGGCTGTTAGAAGGGGGGCAAGTTCTTTCGCGTACTCTGTGTAGAATCGAATTGGTATCCCGTCAGGTCCAGTGGACTTTCCTCTGTCGAGTGAAATGTTGCAAGCAAGCAGACGTGAGTTTGTGGGATCGAGTTCCATGCCTGTTGCACTTGATCATTCAATACAGGGTCGGTTAACTCTGTCTCAGGATGGTGCTAGACATGTCCTCCGACAATGTCCCACAGATATGGCGATGGTACCGGCAAAGGCTACCCTGAGTAGAGCATCTTGGGCTACAACAGCGGCATGTGGGCGAGCGTTATTCTGTTGGAAAACACCCCCTTAAATGCTGTTTGTCAATGGCAGCACGAAAGTCGAATCACCAGACTGACGTACAAATTTGCAGTCAGGGTGCGTGCAATAACCACGAGAGTCATATTATATCGAACCCAGATCATAACTCCACGTGTAGGTACTGTGTGTCTAGCACGCAGGCGGAATGGTTTCAGGCTATGAACTACCTTATTCTAACCAACTTACGGCCGTCATAAGATACAACAGACATCTATTCTGCCCTCCAAGGTGCTCTCGCTTGACGCCACTGAAGACACAAGTGGCGGTGGTTTGAGGACAGTGGAACGCACGCTAGAGGGGAACTGGCTCGGAGCTGTCCATGAGGTAATCGATGTGTAATAGTTCGTTGTGTCACTGTGGTTCAGACTGCTGCTTAAACTCCTGATACAGATGCAGTACGATATGCAACACCGATACGCCAAAGACGATGGTATTCCTCTCGATTGTGCCATGGAACTTTCGGGAACCTCTGTCTTCTTGCAACCATACGTTCCAGAGACTATCGCTGCCAAAAACCACGTTCAATGGCTACATTCCCGCTAAGTCTTTCTACAGAATCGAAGAAGGAACTTGCGGCTTCTCGTATCCCGTTTCCACGACTTCGTTCACACTTTGAGAGAAGTTGATAATGGCGTCCTTGTCGCCTTAAGGAATTCTTGTCTTAGGTCAACTTACCACGTCCAATCTTAACCCTAGCATTACCAACGTATTTTTTGTTACATGTAATACCAACGGGGGGGCCTCAAAGGCCCATAAAGAATACCACAATTTATTTTATCATAAATCAAGTTTATTTACTTCTGATACCTCTAATAACAATTCAAAATGCTTAGACATTGTTTTTGTATACTGGATAATAAAAGATGTTATTATAATAGGAATAAAATGAACAAATCACGAGATTCAGTTTATATATTTTTTGGAATAATGTTTCAAAATAGTGTTCTCTTATAAAAACGACTTTTTTAATTCGATACACTACATGAAGCAAACAAAATTTACTGTCTCATTCTGCAACGCATTTTTCACACAACACTGTCTTCCTGCAGTGTTTTCCACAGACGTGTTTGTGGCACTGAGAGCAGGTAACAGTTGACTTTCCCAGCTTGTTGTACTTGATCTTTTTAGATGCAGCTTCTTGGCAGCATAGGTGGCACCGTCCACGTGTTCCTGGTTCTGCTGTTGAGGATGATGGTTCTACAGAGCAGCTGAGCTTCCGTTGTGTGATGCTTTCCATTGCCATTGTTACTGGCTTCTGACGTCCATACAAATTTTGTGCCCGTTTATCTACTTGAGATCTTATTAGTTCGAGACCTAAGTTAGTGATAAAAACTCTTCTGCGGTTTAGCAAATTCTTTTTCCAATTCGGAAATTTGAGGAGGAAGAGTGAATATGCATTTATTGCTGCTATGTCAATGAGTGTGTAGAAGAGGGACAAAGGCCATCTTCTTGTTCCTCTCTTTGTGCTGTAGTGTCTTGCCATCTGGTCTATGGTGTCCACGCCTCCCTTTGTAGAATTATAAAAAAGATTTATGTTAGTCTTTTTTGAGTCTTCATTCAACACCCCTTCTGAGTGATAAGTTGAAAGCATCAACAGCAGTCGTTTTGGCTTCTCGCGGACTAGCGTTGATGCAAGAGTAACTGGTGGCCTCTGTGTCTGAGGGTCAGTATAAGCAAAGATGGAAGAGTGTAAACTGCGGCCAGTTGTAGTCTTCAGCTCTTCAGGTATGTGTCGTCTGTTAGACTGTAGGGTGCCAACAAGTGTGAGGTGAAAATCATTCCATAGAGTCTCAGCAAGCTCCACTGAAGTATAGTACTGATCTGTGGTAACATTACGGCCTGATTTTTCAATAGGTTTTATTAGTCTCTTTACAATTTCCATCGGTCCATTTGAATGCTGTGTATTTCCTGACTTGCCTGTATAGATGTCCATGCTGATCACATATCTAGTCTCAGAATCAGACAGCATTCGAATTAGAATGCCGTATTTTCCAGGTTTTTCTTTTAGAAACACCTTGAATGGACAGCGACCACGGAACAAAGACAACATCTCATCCACTGTTGTGTGTAGACCAGGAATGAAATACAATGGAAGTGAAGAATTGAAGCTTTCAAAAATTTCCCTCATTGGAGCAAACTTGTCAGTCTGGCGACGAATTTCTCTTGTGTTCTTATCATCAAACCTCAATATTTTAGTCAATTCGAAAAATCGGGTCCGACTCATTGATCCATAGTACACTTGTCGGCCCTGAAGCAAAGACCATAAATCTTGGACAGGTATCTTATTGTCATGATTTGAACCCATGATTAGCAAAAGTCCTATATAACAAAATAACTCATCTTCATCTGTGTGCTGAATACCTAGTCGAGAAGCCTCTTCATTTGAGTGTAGTTTTATTAGATTCATAATTTGAGGTGTAAAAAAGAGCTCTATAGCCTCTTTCGGAGACGCAATTCTTCCTTGTTGTCCTAGCCCCATTCTTTCTCGCACTATATTTTGTACAGAACGCCGATATTGTCGAGATGGCTTCGTAATATACTCTCGTCCACTTTTTGCAATGAATTTATCACATTCCGTATCATTATCATCTGGTGGATTGGCTTCAACCTCATCTTCATTCTCAGACGATGAATCAGTTCTAATTTCTTCCACATCATCATCCACTTCACTTTTCTCTATATCTGATTCGTTCAAAACTTCTTCTAGCACTCTTTCAATGGAACTATCACGTAAACGATGTCTACTCATGTTGCTGGTTCAACAGCAGCAGAAACACTGAAAATAACAATGGTCCGCTTCATAATAATATGTCTGAAGGCAACAATGCCAAAATTCGTTTCATGGTAAGAATTTGAAACGAGAGACTCAACCTCGTAAATCTTTCCTTGCTATTACCAACGGGTGGGCTTCTAAGGCCCACAGAGAATTAAATCAAGTAAATGAATTTTAATTACATTTTTATTCCGAAATTCTGTAATGACTCAATAGTACATTCAATAACGAACAATTACCTTTGCTTTCAAGTTCATATATCAAAGGGTGTGGATACAACATAGAAAAACTGAGTCAGTGGGCCTACGAGGCCCCCCCGTTGGTAATGCTAGGGTTAAAGGTAAGTTTTAGCGTATATTTAAAGCAAATCCGCCACTAGTGCCACTCTTAAACGACAGAAGACAAAATTTCAATAAACATCATCTTTAAAATGTAGAAGAACGCCTATCAACTTTCGTTTATGTCACACAACCCCTCCTTGGTGTTTAGATTTTTTTGTCTATCAGTGTATTCACCCGATCCCCATATCTCTAGTACGGATCAGTAGAATAAAATAAGAGAGATTAGAGCAACTACAGAGGCAAACAGACAATAATTCCGCACAAGTTCGATACGTGAATGGGCTAGGAAAAGATAACGATAATATTTGTTGATGTACACTCCTCCATGCACTGCACAATATCTTGTAGAGTATTTATGTAAATGTAGATGTGGTCGAATTTTGTCTCTGCTCATATTCTTTAAAATTAAACATGGCAGCTTAATTCTCTCTTGTTTCGAGAATAAGTTATTACTAAAATTAGAGGCTAAATAAGAGTCCTCACCTGCCCTGCTTGTCTGAGTTCCAGATATTATGTATCTCTCTATACGACTGTCGTATGACAGTTGCTCCAGCAAAATCATTGTGGTGTCGGTCAAAGAACGGGCTGCAAAGGCAAAGTTGGCACCTCGCAACGAAGCTACACAAGACATAGTTGTTGCACGCCGCATCGATTACTGACAAATACCGGCATAGCCAAGCCTCCTAGAGTTTCTCTACACCACCGCAACGGCTCGCCTAGTTCCGGGTGAGCAGAGGAACGCTCAGCCCATTTCGCAGTCAACGATCAAGATGAAGTATAGTCTTAGATAGGCCACCAGTGTATTAAATGCCTAGGTACAACATAAACATCAACATTATGCCAGTTATTTTTGAAGAGTGTTGTAAATTTGCTCATATCAAATGACACTAATGAAGCGACAATTTCAGAGCCTTAACTGGTCTCACGCAGACATGATTTTACGTATATAGCCTGAGGCGGCTGACGAAAATTTGTGCTTAGGCCGCGAATCGAACCCAGATCTTCTGTTTACTGGGCAGGTGCCTTAGCAACTTAGCCACTTCGGCACAGAGGTTCACACAGCTGCACGGTTTACCCTGGCATGCGTTCCTCGTCGATCCAGTTCTCATTACCGCCACAGTCTACTTTAAATTCCCCTTTACATGGGAATAGAATTGGCAAGGCTCGCCATGTTCTGAAGTAGTACCTTAGCATCACACATAAATGGGGGATCCAGCCTGACCCTCAAGTGCAGATACTTGCGCAAATAAAATGCCCCAATTTCCGAGATTTCACTGGTTTCATACATATATAACGTTATGCATGTAGACTTAAGCGACGAGTGAAAATTTGTACCAAGGCCGGGAATCGAATCGGGTCTCCGTGCATTCGTGTGAACTGCTTTGCCAAGGTGGCGTACTGGCTAAAGCACCTGCCCAGTGAGCAGGGGACACCGGTTGGATTCCCGGCCTTGGTACAAATGTTCAGTCGCAGCTTCAGTATAATATATAAAATCGAGTCATACTTTAATATTCAGAGACAGTTGTAAATACTCAGAAAACTCCTGCGGAAATGGATTGTACAAAGGTATGTGAATCTTCATATCTATATTGTAATAAAGTGAACTAATATACACAAATCAAAAAAAAGTTTAGCATTTCCTCGGGTCTGGGATTCCGGAACCTGTACAGAAAATTGGAACATCATTTCTATCCTTTTTATTTCTCATGAAAACCACACATTGCATGTTGTACTACCATACAGCGAGACCTTCAGAGGTGGTGGTCTAGACTGATCTATACTCCAGTACCTCTAATATCCAGTAGCACGTCCTCTTACATTGATGCATGCCTGTATTCTTCGTGGAATACTATCCACAAGTTCATCAAGGCACTGTTGCTCCAGATTGTCTCACTCCTCAACGGCGATTTGCGTAGATCCCTCAGAGTAGTTGGATTGGTCACGTCGTCCATAAACAGCCCTTTTCGATCTATCCCAGGCATGTTCGATAGGGTTTATGTCTGGAGAACATGCTTGCCACTCTAGTCGAGCAATGTAGTTATCCTGAAGGAAGTCATTCACAAGATGTGCACAATGGGGGCGCGAACTGTCGTCCTCGCCAATATGCTGCCGATATGTTTGCACTATCGGTCGGAGGATGGCATTCACATACCGTTCAGCCGTTACGGAGCCTTCCGTGACCGCCAGCGGCATACGTCGGGCCCACATAATGCCACCGCAAAATACATAATGGAGAGCAATGTTTGTCTGATAGTAGCATACAACATGACATTTTGTCTACATCAAAGCTTACAGCAGTAAGATAGAACACGAAAACATCATTATGAAAATTTAGATAGGGCTGAATGACAACTTGTAGAAAGCAATATTGACGTGAAAGGCAGCCAAGAAGCATTTGATAATTGAAAAACATAGGACTACCTTAGAAGGAAAAGAACATTTCGGCATGTTGTATGCTACGAGGGCAGTTCAATAAGTAATGCAACACATTTTTTTTCTCGGCCAATTTTGGTTGAAAAAACCGAAAATTTCTTGTGGAATATTTTCAAACATTCCCGCTTCGTCTCGTATTGTTTCATTGACTTCCGACAGGTGGCAGCGCTGTACGGAGCTGTTAAAATGGCGTCTGTAACGGATGTGCGTTGCAAACAACGGGCAGTGATCGAGATTCTTTTGGCGGAAAACCAGGGCATCTCAGATATTCATAGGCGCTTGCAGAATGTCTACGGTGATCTGGCAGTGGACAAAAGCACGGTGAGTCGTTGGGCAAAGCGTGTGTCATCATCGCCGCAAGGTCAAGCAAGACTGTCTGATCTCCCGCGTGCGGGCCGGCCGTGCACAGCTGTGATGGAGCGTGCGAACACACTCGTTCGTGATGATCGACGGATCACCATCAAACAACTCAGTGCTCAACTTGACATCTCTGTTGGTAGTGCTGTCACAATTGTTCACCAGTTGGGATATTCAAAGGTTTGTTCCCGCTGGGTCCCTCGTTGTCTAACCGAACACCATAAAGAGCAAAGGAGAACCATCTATGTGGAATTGCTTGCTCGTCATGTGGCTGAGGGTGACAATTTCTTGTCAAAGATTGTTACAGGCGATGAAACATGGGTTCATCACTTCGAACCTGAAACAAAACGGCAATCAATTGAGTGGCGCCACACCCACTCCCCTACCAAGAAAAAGTTTAAAGCCATACCCTCAGCCGGTAAAGTCATGGTTACAGTCTTCTGGGACGCTGAAGGGGTTATTCTGTTCGATGTCCTTCCCCATGGTCAAACGATCAACTCTGAAGTGTATTGTGCTACTCTTCAAAAATTGAAGAAACGACTTCAGCGTGTTCATAGGCACAAAAATCTGAACCAACTTCTCCTTCTTTATGACAACGCAAGACCTCACACAAGTCTTCGCACCCGAGAGGAGCTCACAAAACTTCAGTGGACTGTTCTTCCTCATGCACCCTACAGCCCCGATCTCGTACCGTCGGATTTCCATATGTTTGGCCCAAAGAAGGACGCAATCCATGGGAGGCACTACGCGGATGATGAAGAAGTTATTGATGCAGTACGACGTTGGCTCCGACATCGACCAGTGGAATGGTACCCGGCAGGCATACAGGCCCTCATTTCAAGGTGGCGTAAGGCCGTAGCATTGAATGGAGATTACGTTGAAAAATAGTATTGTGTAGCTAAAAGATTGGGGAATAACCTGGTGTATTTCAATGCTGAATAAAATAACCTCTGTTTCAGAAAAAAAAATGTGTTGCATTACTTATTGAACTGCCCTCGTACTATCAAAGAAACATTGCTCTCCATTATGTACCAAATACTGTTTATTTATAATCATTTATGCCTATATTTCAAAGTGAAGTAGCGTAATTGTATCTACGGCTACTAGATGGCGCGCTCGTTGCAGTGCCTTGTTCACCTGGCCGCATTTGTCAACGCGGGCACCTCAGTCCGTTTTGCAACCTGCACCACGCAGATAACGAGCAGCCCTTAGTGGCTCACCATCACAGTTTTCTTCATTTTAAATATGTTTGTGACTAATGCCCTTTTGGCATATTTATTATTTTATAAATGACATGTAAGTACTGCCAGTCTTTCACGATGATTCCGTACTTATACTCTATCATACGTTTTAGTCATAATTATGTGACCATGTTGTAGAATGTAGACCATTCTTTGATTTAAATTTTGAGGAATACACTCCTAGCAGTGTTGAAAACGGGTTAATTCGTTAAAAATAGTGACCGAGGGCTGTTTTTCTTTCAATTGTTGCAAATTATAAAAAGATGATGAAGCAAAGATTAGTTTCTTGGGGGCAGTGACCAGTGGACCATGAATAAATGATGAGAATTATTCATTAGAAGAAGAGAGGAATATGAAATAAATAAATAACTCAACTGAGAAGATTACATGTAGAAAAGAAGAATGGGCGACAGCACTGGTCCAATCAATCCCAAGGAATCGCCTGCATACCACAAAATCTCTGCTGTGTGGTCGAAACATACGGAGGGAGGAGCAGACCAAGTTTGCAGACAGGTTAATGTTAGATATAGCGGGAAATGATGAAGTGTGGTGGAAGGAAAACAGGATTACTAACAGCTTGTGATGGCTCGCTTGTAAGAGTCATCCAGGTCTAATTACACCACTCGCACATTTGCGGCAGTTCACTGACGTTGATCAAAAGGAGAACTACTGCTGATAAGGCAGTGACCGACCAGTGGATTGATGAGCTGGCCATCAACAGAGCGCAGCCGATGGCGCTACGATTGCGATAATACACTCCTGGAAATGGAAAAAAGAACACATTGACACCGGTGTGTCAGACCCACCATACTTGCTCCGGACACTGCGAGAGGGCTGTACAACCAATGATCACACGCACGGCACAGCGGACACACCAGGAACCGCGGTGTTGGCCGTCGAATGGCGCTAGCTGCGCAGCATTTGTGCACCGCCGCCGTCAGTGTCAGCCAGTTTGCCGTGGCATACGGAGCTCCATCGCAACCTTTAACACTGGTAGCATGCCGCGACAGCGTGGACGTGAACCGTATGTGCAGTTGACGGACTTTGAGCGAGGGCGTATAGTGGGCATGCGGGAGGCCGGGTGGACGTACCGCCGAATTGCTCAACACGTGGGGCGTGAGGTCTCCACAGTACATCGATGTTGTCGCCAGTGGTCGGCGGAAGGTGCACGTGCCCGTCGACCTGGGACCGGACCGCAGCGACGCACGGATGCACGCCAAGACCGTAGGATCCTACGCAGTGCCGTAGGGGACCGCACCGCCACTTCCCAGCAAATTAGGGACACTGTTGCTCCTGGGGTATCGGCGAGGACCATTCGCAACCGTCTCCATGAAGCTGGGCTACGGTCCCGCACACCGTTAGGCCGTCTTCCGCTCACGCCCCAACATCGTGCAGCCCGCCTCCAGTGGTGTCGCGACAGGCGTGAATGGAGGGACGAATGGAGACGTGTCGTCTTCAGCGATGAGAGTCGCTTCTGCCTTGGTGCCAATGATGGTCGTATGCGCGTTTGGCGCCGTGCAGGTGACCGCCACAATCAGGACTGCATACGACCGAGGCACACAGGGCCAACACCCGGCATCATGGTGTGGGGAGCGATTTCCTACACTGGCCGTACACCACTGGTGGTCGTCGAGGGGACACTGAGTAGTGCACGGTACATCTAAACCGTCATCGAACCCATCGTTCTACCATTCCTAGACCGGCAAGGGAACTTGCTGTTCCAACAGGACAATGCACGTCCGCATGTATCCCGTGCCACCCAACGTGCTCTAGAAGGTTAAGTCAACTACCCTGGCCAGCAAGATCTCCGGATCTGTCCCCCATTGAACATATTTGGGACTGGATGAAGCGTCGTCTCACGCGGTTTGCACGTCCAGCACGAACGCTCGTCCAACTGAGGCGCCAGGTGGAAATGGCATTGCAAGCCGTTCCACAGGACTACATCCAGCATCTCTACGATCGTCTCCATGGGAGAATAGAAGCCTGCATTGCTGCGAAAGGTGGATATACACTGTACTAGTGCCGACATCGTGCATGCTCTGTTGCCTGTGTCTATGTGCCTGTGGTTCTGTCAGTGTGATCATGTGATGTATCTGACCCCAGGAATGTGTCAATAAAGTTTCCCCTTCCTGGGACAATGAATTCACGGTGTTCTTATTTCAATTTCCAGGAGTGTATAATGGGCATCTAGGAATCGCCGTATACGAGGCTGAAAATTTATAATTTTTTTTATTGTTGAAAAGATTAGTCGTGGTTGCATTATACAGAAGCAAGAGCATTACGCCGCACATACTTTTCTAATACTGACTGACTTTGCGTTTAATGCAACTACACGTAAATAAGGAATGTAATAGCGCAGTCACTGTACATAGTGATTCAGAATATATGAATATTTGTTAAATTTCTGTGTATTTATGACTCGTGGCTGGAACAATCGAAGTGTCTGTTGTGTTTGCTGGAGATGACTGAAGACGTTTACACGGACCGATTACTTAAATTGAGTGTGCGAAATATTTACATATGGCCTGAGCTGCATCTTCCTTGGATTTTATGCACCTTCTCGGAGTTCCATGATTTCTAGGAATCCAAGTAGCTATGATTTCCCTTGGCTTTGTTCTGATCAGTCACACTCTGATAATGATTTCCGGGTTTGACATCTAGTTTAAGGTCCGCCCCAGTAGCTGAGTGGTCAGCGTGACGGATTGCCGTCCTCCGGGCCCGGGTTCGATTCCCGGCTGGGTCGGAGATTTTCTCCGCTCAGGGACTAGGTGTTGTGTTGTGTTCATCATCATTTCATCCCCATCCGGCGTGCAGGTCGCCCAATGTGGCGCCGAATGTAATAAGACCTGCGCCAAGGCGGCCGGACCTGCCCCGCGAGGGGCCTCCCGGCCAATGACGCCAAACGCTCATCATCATCATCATCTAGTTTAAGGTATCTAATGGTTGGTAGTTTATATTAATGCCTCTATCGTGCATCATATTCCTGCGATCACAACGGCATTTCGTGCTCTCAGGTTCTGGTTGGCCGTATAGTGTCAGTAACAGCTAATACCGAAGACAGTAAGAGCCCCTAGAGAGGAAATACGTCGCATAATCGAGTAAGGGTAATGCCTACTAAACACTCATAATAGAGGGACTGAATGATATATGAAGCAATAAAGTACGTCATTCAGATAGTTACGAGACGCACAAGTTTAACTGTGATGATGCAATGAGTTTGTACAGTGCGAGCAGGACAAGAGGGTTTTTCTCCATCGTTGCCCTATTTTGTTAGTTGAAATAACAAGTTCGGAACACACTGGTCCGTAAATGGAAATCATTTGCACTTTATTTAGATAACGATACAACATACATTATGATGAATTTGACAGTACCTCCACTCGTGTCGAGCGTATTAAGTACAGTGGAATCATTTCCTTTGAGATTCGTCTCGGAGATGACAAGTGAATAAAACACGGGTAACTGCGATACATGTTCTCAGTCACAATATATTTAACCGGAAAAAGGATTCCAGCATGGTAGTACTATTCTTTGTGAATCTAAATGCTGTCGGGGATGCTGCACGTTTTTACAATTTATCACAATGTAATAACGACGCGATACCGTTTCTTCTTGGTTTTCAGTTCGAAGTCTGGTTTGGTGCATATCTGCAGTCTAGTCGGTCCTTTACAAATCCTTTCACGTCAACATAAGTACCGCTACTGGAAGACCCAAACAGTCACGTCCCAGAAGAAGGGCTGGGGAAAGCAACTGAACATCATTTGTTATTAAGTACCTCCTCCAAAAATTTATTAACCAACAAGAAATTCTTTTCCAAAGCAGTAACAAGGTGCAACTCTCAATATTTTCTTTTCCATTTAAAAAAGAAAGAGAGCATGAAGTATCAGATTTAAGAAAAGTTATTAAACTCCAGATAGAATATGTTGAGCTATTTAGACATGCTTCGCAATTTCGAAAGGATTACAAGAGATGAAACACATTAAATTTTAATAAATTTGTCAAACGACCAGCCCGACGTCAGACTGGAGTACAAGACAAGGCAAGCGAGAGTAAGTTGACCGCTGAGACATGTAGAATAAACATTCTATTAAACAGTGAAAAGGTAAAATAAACTAATGCCTTTGGCCCAATTCTGAAAGATATCACACCTAGAGCGGGCATAAACAAGGGGGTAACTGATAATCAAAGCTTATTTATGCTTCAAATGTAAAACCAGTATCACCACAACCTTGACAAACACAAAATGCGCTTCCAAAACTCGTACCCACAACTCAAAACGTACCTTGACAATTATTACATGAACAGCTCTTTATTAGCTTAATAATCATGTAAGAGGTTTTTAAGTACTTCAATTGATCTTGTGGAACGCCTCTTTGTACAATTTAACATATAATTTAACAGATGTAAACACCGTTTCAGTATTGTACAGATATTCCACTGTTGCGCTGAAGAGCAGTTGGGCAATCTAAGGATGGAGATGTATCACTAGCTGAAAGAACCAAGTCACTGCCACTGACTGAAGTGGATCGCCTTTCTTCAGTTCAGCACAATGACAAGATTAAATCTAAACTGGAAATTGAGCGCTCACTTTTACTTAAAATCTGACGCCAAAAATTTTGAAAAACAATGTATTCTAAACAGATCAGCTAATTTCCATACAGGATGGAGTTGAGCTCATGTCAGAGGTCCCTTCAAACAATCACCAGTTAAATGCAAAGTTTCTGCAGAACGTCCCTTGTTAGAGTACGCATTCGGTATAATATCGCCACCATGCGATCCCTTAGCTGAGTGGTCAGGGCGTCTGTCGTACTGCGGGGCTGCGTTCGACTACCGGCCTGGTCCGAGATTTTCTCCGCTCAGGTATTGTGTGTTGTACTGTTTTTGTCATCGTTTTATACTCATCGATACGCAACTGCCCAGTCTGACGTCAACTGAAAAGACATACAACTCGGCGGCAAAACTTCCCTAGGTGGAGACTCCCGGCAATCAACGTCATACAATCATTTAATTTTACTCAGGTGGCATTGACAGAGGACATTGAAAACGTTCTAAGAAGGACAGCCAGTTTTGTGTTATTGTGAAATAGGACAGAGCGTTTCATCAATGTGACACGCAAGTTGAGGTGGTAATCCGTAAAACAAGGGCATTTCTGGTTTCGGCCGGATCTTTTTGTTGTGGACTGACAAGACAGCCAGTCCACAGTGACGGGTAACCGAAAGGCACGCGTTTACACACGCCGGCTGGCGTTATGTCTGAAACAGGATAAGTAATGAATGCTATAAGAAAAGTACGTAGCTGCTGGAATACTTAACTTTAATCCATCATTTGTATACAGCATTCTTGATGATACAAGTGAGACTCTCTCTAGATACATGCAATGTAATGCTAATGGCGCCTTGCTAGGTCGTGGCCATGGACTTAGCTGAAGGCTATTCTAACTGTCTCTCGGCAAATGAGAGAAAGGCTTCATCAGTGTAGTCGCTAGCGAAGTCGTCCGTACAACTGGGGGCGAGTCCTAGTACGTCTCTCTAGACCTGCCGTGTGGTGGCGCTCGGTCTGTAATTACTGACAGTGGCGACACGCGGGTCCGACATGTACTAATGGACCGCGGCCAATTTAAAGCTACCACCTAGCATGTGTGGTGTCTGGCGGTGACTCCACACTTTTTGTGAAATTTCAATCATTGACTATTTTCTCCGAATGTGAAAATATTCTTTACGCACCCAACTACACTGGGAAAAGCGATCAACGTAGCACAGTGAGAGAAATCAGAGCTTGCATGGAAAGATATAAATGTTTCTTTTTTCCGCCCCCCCCCCCCCCATTCGAGAGTAAGAAATACCGTGAATGTACGGTTGGACGAACCGCCTCCAGGCACTTGTTGCGGAGTAGTCATGTAGATGTAGGTGAACGTGTGAACAATTTTTGTAGGGGCACCGCGGTACGTATAGCAATGAACCAACATCGGCGCCACTCGGTCCTATTCAGACTGATACTTTGAACACACACTGCCGCAGCTGCAGGCAGAAGGCGAAAATTGTTTTCCGAGAAATTACTCGGCGCATTGTGGACGTCATTGCGAGGGATAACGTAATGCGCGTCGAATGGCTCAAACTGCGAGGTGAATGATGCGTTAAACAGTGGCACAATAGCCGGGACCTGGCGGCGTCCGTTCTCGCACGGCGAACAACCGATTGCGGTTTTCGAGGCATACGAGGAACAGTGGTGGAGGGTCGTGGAGGTAGGGGGGGGGGGGGGGGAGAAGCGCTCAAACACGCGGCGCTGAAAACAAAAGACGCGCACTCGGCGGTGCCAGATGAGGCCGTGGAGGCTTTGTGCGCCCACGGCGCTAATAAGCAATCTGTCGATCTCCAAAATTCATGGAATTTCCGAGCTGTGTGCGGAGCGCTGCGTTAACCGTCGCTTCCTTTGTTCTGCTGGCGTTGCCGATGCCCGCCGCAGCCGCCATTACAGATTAACACGTCCGGGCGCGGCGTCGGATGCGGAACTCCGCGCCGCCAACCGCAAACAGCGGCGCGGAATTAAATACCAGCAGCCAACACTAGCTGGCGGCGGCGGCGGCATACACTGCCCAAGAATGGAAGGTGCTTCGCTTCGCGTCCTTTGAAGCTCCCGCCGCCTCGCCCATCTGCGGTCGACACGGCTTGAGCGGCAGAGTCGATGAAGAATGGGCTGTGGCGCACTGCGAGTGTTCATCTGCTTTTATCACGTATTAATTACGTCAAACTGCAGCCGTCAGTTGAAAACTGCTTTTGAAATCTGTTCATAGGAACAGTTGTGTAGCTAGGGCGCGGCAGCTAGGACGCAGATTTCACGTAGGTGTTACAAGCAGAGTAAAGAGCAAAAGAAGAAGAAAGAGGAGGGAGGGGAATAAGCAGGGCGAGGTACGAGGGGGAAAAACAAGTGCATGGAAAAAAAGAATAACAGAAAAAAATCACGCACCACGAAGGAATTATCTGAATGGGACGGAATTCGGAAATATGGCGTACATGTACAAACGAACAGATGATTACATTTTCACAAAAAAATCTATTATTTGTTCACGAGAAAGAGCTTCACAAATCGAGGAAGTCCGTAACACCTTGATCCACCTGTGCCCCTTACTCAAGCAGTTATCCGGCTTGGCGTTGATGGCAAAGTTGTTGGACGTCCACGTGAGAGATATCGTGCCAAGTTCTGTCCAATTGGCACGTTAGATAGTCAGAACCCCCAAGCTGGTAGGAGAAACATTTATTTATGGTTGACATGGAATGGATCGTAACAAAACGAACTGTTATTCTGTGTACAAAAGGGTACGTAAAAATATTATCTCACTATGACGCGTATGAAGAGCAGTATCGATATTTCATGATAATCTATCATTTGCAGTAAAAGTACTGGAAAGAGTTAACACAACAGAATTAGATTTTGATAATCTTTTTACTCTGGTTCCAATACTCCCATGAGAAAGACGTGGGTGGAGATGTACGTATCTTGTAACGTATTTCAGGTAAATTGCATGGGGGCTTAATAAAATGAAATGCAAATTATTTTTAGTAGCTGTATGTCAAAACACAGCGCGGTATCCTTGTACTCTCCGTGTGTTTACATACAACTGTTAGTTTCTCAAAAGTATGTCATTCCTAAAAAAATTTTCAAAAGTATATCATTCCACAAAAATTTTAACGTTAGATATATGATGTATTCCCTTAGAGCGTCGTGATTTAAGAGTTTCTACTTCGACAGTGTTATCATGAATAATTTTGCGAATTCTATATGGACCGTTATAAAGCAGAAAAAATTTGCGACACAAGCCTTTTCCTTTGTGAGACAATCGATGAGACTTAATTAACACCTTCTGACCAACTGACAAGATTTTTAAACGACCAGGACGCTTTGCTGATTTCACTCTTCTAGCAGCCGCAGATGGAATATTTTGTAGAGCCAGATTGACAACTTCAGACTGCCGCAGTTTCCGTGAAGGCGGAAAAGGAACGATTTCAGAAATGCGATTTGTCGGTGCTTTGTTTTTTAATATCAGTATAGGTGGTAAAGAAGTTGAGTCGTTAGGAAGTTCATTCAGAATGTTTTGAAAAGTATGAAGATACTGATCCCACGTTTTGTGATTCTGATGACAATAAAGACGACACAATTTATTGATTTCCTTCATCCATCTCTCTGAAGCGTTAGATTGAGGGTGAAAAAGTGAAATGAAAATTGGTTTAATTTTACGACGCTGTAGAGTACGAAGCCAAATTTTAGAACGAAACTGTGATCCATTATCTGATATAACCTTATCAACATGACCCACTTCTTTAAGAAAATGGTTAATGAAAGCATTAGATACTGAACGAGCTGTTGCTTTGCGTAACGGTGTAAAACACACATATTTTGATGTCAACTCCACTGCTACGAAAATGTACGCAAAACCATTAGTAGATCGAACCACTGGACCGAACAAATCAACTGCAGCCATGTCCTTTAATTTTGCTGGAATGATAGGAAACAACGGTGCTCTGTGAGAAACTGTCGGCGGTTTAGCCTTTTGACATAATTTGCATTTGGCAAGAACAAATCGAATACGTTTTTCCATATTATTGAAGTAGCAATTTTCTCGTAATTTATGAAAGCATTTTCTGGGACCAAAGTGTGCATAACTGAAATGCGTATACCAAATCAGCTTATTAACCCACTCATCAGGAATACAAACTAACCAAACAGAGTTGTCGACCGATTTTCGTTTAAAAAGAACTTTCCAGATAGATCGAAAAACGAGGTGTGACCAAATTGTCCAATTTAACAAAGCGTCTAAGAAAATTGCAGACACCAAGGCAACTACGAACATCACGTTTTGTGGTAGGAACAGCATAATTACGAATTGCGTCTAGTTTCTCTGGATCAGGAAGAATACCTTCTGTAGAAATAATGTGACCGAGAAATTTCACCTGAGAACGACCAAATTCAGATTTTTCTAAGTTCACCGTAATGCCAACTCTTGCAAAAATACGTAATAATGAATCCAAAATTTTGTTGTGCTCACTCCAAGAATTTTTAGCAATAAGAATGTCGTCAACATATGAAGTAATATTGTCACGAAGATAAACGGGTAAAATTTCATTTAAACTACGAATGAATGCTGCTGAAAATATAGTAAGTCCAAACGGTAATTTCCAAAGTCACTTTTGGGTAAAACAGTCATATCCGGTTATTGTTTATCTACTCTCTAGATAGATTGATAGTAGAAGAGTTGTTTCGATAGATGCAAAGAATAGTGAAAGAGTAGGCAGCGGTGCAGAAAACTAAAAGAGAAATAGCACCACTACAGCTCGGGGCCCTATGCTCGCTACGGCACATATTCACTTAAGAGTAGTGAATCCCCTGAGGACCTTAATAGCTGCACATAATTTTCTGTTTTTGACTTAGTGGCCAATCTGGCGCAAGTGCGCACACAAACCGATCCAACCATGAACATGAATGTATGTCATTCTTAGAATTGCGAAAGATCTTCGATTTACGAACAGTTAAGAAGTGTTTATAGTCAAAGTTTTGTCCTCGTGGCGACAAAGACCTACCGCGTCTGTCCCAGTCCCAATGTCGATTATTGTCAAGCTCGCGCGCCTGGCGCTCTCTTGTTGCTTCTCGTAAATGAAATAAATTACTTTCTTCAAACCCCTCTGGTATCTGTGATTCTAAATTTCTTTTGCCGTCTTTTCCTACGATTTCGCCTTCAATTTGTTTGACTTGCTTTTTTAATGCCTCAAATTCCCTTTTCACGCGTTCATTAAATTTTCCCTGATTTTCAACATGTTTATTTATGTTCTGGTACTCTTCGGTTTCTGAAAATGGCAATGGAGCTGTATCATCTGAATCTCTGTCCCCATTCAAACTAAGATTTGTCAATTTATCTGAAATCTCCTCCACTCTTTCCGATAAGTCACCTATTTGTTCTTTCTGTTTATTTACGTCTTCCGTAAGTGTCGCGACTCGGGTTTCAGTATTAACACATTTAGTAGTTAACTGTTCATACTGTTGTGTTAGGTTATTTAATCTGTCATCTGGTACGGATTCCTCGATTCTCTCAAATATTTCTTCCTTATCTTTTGCACGTTGTAAATTTAACTCTGAAAATTTCTGTACTATCACGCGATCTCTTTCCTCCTGTTCTCTATCCTGTTCCCTTTGTCTAATCTCTACTGCAATTAATCTATTATTGTGAGAATTCAAAATCGGTTGTACTTCTTCTCTGATTTCTTTCTTTAATTCGTCTTTCATATTTTTGAAACATGTCCCTATTCGTGAATCTAACCGTGTTTCCATTGTTTCCATCTCTGTTTCTAGCCGTGTTGCCACCGTTTTCAATTCAGATCCTAACTGTGATCCCAATGAGTCTAACCGTGTTTCCATTGTTCCCATTTGTAATCCCAGTGAGTCTAACCGTGCTTCCATTGTTCCCATCTGTGTTTTTAATTCAGATCTAAACTGTGTTTCCATTCGTGCTCCCAAATTTAATATAGCACCCATCAACTGCTCCATATCAGCCGGTTCGAAATTCTTTTCGCCCCTAACATTTCCCACAAAACCAGTTTCCCTCGTCATAGCTGTAAAGCTATCTGTGTTCGATACTGTTCCAGAATCTTCTATCGTTACTCTCGTATTCTGTGAATTTTCTGATTGAGAAAAACCTTGAACTGGTTCCGGACTATTTTCCCGACTTATTACATTGTTTTCCACTTCATTATCCATCATACTGTTGTCCTGTGTTGGCGAGTTCGCCATGTCAACAATTTCGTCATTCTCACTATTCATCATTTTTGCCTTTTTCATTGATCGCGTAATCATTTACAAAATATCCAAAACTCGTCACTATATGAAAATTACACACAATGACACTTTATCATCAACAATATCATTCACACGAAATGTTTCCCTCAAACGCGATTAACGAACAATTGAAATAATTGCACTAAATTGTCAAACGCGTATACAAGACAACAAAGAAAAAATTATGAGAAAAAAAATACCATTAGAAGAATGACAATTACCAAATCTACACATGCAAAATAGACTACAATTACTAAACTACAAATTACTACAACAATACTACTGTCTACTATTTTTACAATCAGAAGAATTCCAAGGGACGATCCGAAGCAGCGGTCGCCACGTGCATGGGGGCTTAATAAAATGAAATGCAAATACTTTTTTAAATTCCTGTCGCTGTATGTCCGATTACGCAAGTCTCGTAAACGGCTGGCCCTGACAACTAATTGTTACGCTATCTGACTGCATAGAATGACAACAAAGAATGAAATGAAAATTTTCGTTAACACAATTAATTAATTAAGTCCCCAGCAACTATAAAACCTACGAAACCAAAGCACAAGTATAACTGTTCTGTGTGTGGGAGTGTGACTCAACGCACATCTGGCACGGTTCTTCTTCAACAAGACAAGAATTTTTAAATATCATTTATACTGACGTGATAAAAGAAAATTGGAAATACTATAATTGTGCAAGAAACCCAGAATTACACTCTAATACAAGAACACACGCCAGATGCTTTGTTGACTGAACCTGTAATGAAGCATTATTCAGGACACACAAATAATAAGAAAATAAAGAACAGTAGTTAGTTACCTTAATTTATATTGACGAAAAGCACTCAGGTCATTACAATATCTCCATTGGAACAACATCTACTATCTCTCCCATCACATAGCTGCATAAAACATCGAACAAACACTCACTACTACCCCATCTCATTCCAACTTCAGATACAAGCATTGTCCACCACAACTGCTCGGCAAGGACTGCCTGCCGCTACCTCTCAATGAGCACTGCCAGTGGAGGCGGCGGAACAATACTCTCTCTGGCGCGATTTTTGGCGCTGTGGCTCAGTGTAGCCACCTTTCATACAGTGTAGCCACCTTTCAAAATATATGTTGGTACTGATAACCAAACCACTTATTTCAGTAACGTTAGCATCCCTACATGTATGAAAAATTAACTGCACTTTTTTCAGAGGTTAATAACGTGCGGTGTAGCGCGAGTCGTAATTAGTATTACTCGCCGCCATTTGCAAGACGGCAGAATTTTTTCTAAATTACTCCAATATTACGTGGTGTAAAGCCGATAGGAGATGGGTTACAATGTTTTTCTTGAATAAACAGGCAAAAGTCATGTTAATTTCACTTATTGTGCAAAGAGTAATAAATATATCGTAACAAATTCTTGTGGCTGCTTCGTCACCCCTATATTTTTTTCAAGGGACGATATTTTTCACAGTTATAAAATCGGTCAGTTTTTAATTAATTATAAGGGTACCACGCAAAAAGTGTTTCTCCATGCGAACCTACTAAAACATGAACTATAATTCACATGAAAAGATATCCTATTGCAACCCTGAGCCGGCCGAGGTGGCCGAGCGGTTCTAGGCGCCACGGTCTGGAACCGCGCGGCCGCTACGGTCGCAGGTTCGAATCCTGCCTCGGGCGTGGATGCGTGTGATGTCCTTAGTTAGGTTTAAGTAGTTCTAAGTTCTAGGAGGCTGATGACCTCAGACGTTAAGTCCCATACTGCTCACAGCCATTTGAACCATTTTTTTTTAACCCTGAGATATATCCAAATGTAAAGGATTAAGGTGCTCCACACCGATCTGATCACATATTTTATATCCACACAGACACTCCAGAATGATTTACTTATCGGACACTTGAATATAGAAAGCCTGAGTAATATCAAAAATAGGAATATTTCTCAGTGGAATGAAGTTGTAGTGAACATATCGTACGTAGCCTCATGTGATCTTACGGTGTGATATTACCACGAAAGTATGCTCACACTTATTGTTAAGTGACTCGTACACAGACATGATACACAACCATACACACCCATGTATACACGAAAACATCAGTGCAAGGCTCCTCCAAACGTTCCCAGTTGGTTTGAGATCCGGTGACATTGCCGGCCAGCATGTGGCTTAGAAAGCACGAGGACAAGAAGCAGAAACTCTCGACATGAACGGTCAGGAATTATCTTGTTGAAATGCAAGCCCACGATGGCCTGTCATGAAGAGCAAGAATACTGGCATGGAATATCGTCGATATGCCTCTGTCCTGTGAAGGCTCCGGGGATGACAACAAAAGGGATCCTACTATCAAATGACCTGGCACGCCAGAGCAGGTCTCCAGGTTTTCGACTCGTATGGCGAACGACAGTCGGACTGGTATACCACCGTTGTTCTTGGAACCTCCATACGTGTCTTCACTGATCGTCGGGGCACAGTTCGAAGCGGTATTCATCACTGAAGACCTACTCCAGTCAATAAGATTTCAGCCTAAATGTTCCCGACACCACTGTAAAAGGGCTTAGTGGAGGACAGGGGTCAATGGTAGTAGACGCAAGGGTCGCCGTGACCCCAGCACCCTTTCTGTGAGCCACCTGGTAACTGTCCCCATAGTCACTGAAGCGCCAGTTGCATGCCGGATCGATGTTATTGATGAATCCGGGGCTCTGAGAGTCTGTGGACAATTGCTCAGTCCTCTCGTTCTGTTGTCTCTTTAGGTTCACCGCTTCCTTCTTGACAGTGTGTTCATCCGTGCTTCACCTATTCCCGCCAACATCGTCGAATTGTGACATCGCTCCCATTAAAATGTAGAGCGATTCGCCGATTACTCAAACCGGATTCTTTGAACCCAGCTGCAAGTCCTTTCTTAAATAACGACATCTATGTACATTGTTCACGTCCCTATTGTGAGACATAGCTACTGTACGACTCAGCACACAGAATGAAATTCTAAAAGACTATATACAATGGTGTCGACATGTTCCCTGTCCACCCATGCTAGCTGCGTCGTGAAACTGCGCTGCTACGTCACACATAGATCCATCAGCCGCTAAAGTTCAAAGTTTTCATTTTTGTATTTTCCGTCGAGACCTCTATGTATAACAATTCGTCACCAATTTACATAACTCCTTCGTGGTGCGTTTACTTTTCACTTATTGTATACAATGGATAGGAAGCGGACATGAATGAAAAGAAACCATGAAGAGGTTAGGGTTGAGCAATGTTGGACGACATTTCCATAAGACTCACTTTTACAGGAAAAAACACGGGTATGTTTGCTTTTTCTACTCCTACCTGTTGTTGTTGTGGTGGTCTTCAGTCCTGAGACTGGTTTGATGCAGCTCTCCATGCCATACAGTAAAGCTGCATGCCCTATGGAAAAGTTATGCCTGTAGTTTCCCCTTGCTTTTTCAGCCGTTCGCAGTACCAGCACAGCAAGGCTGTTTTGGTTAGTGTTACAAGGCTAGATCAGTCAATCATCCAGACTGTTGCCCCTGCAACTATTGAAAAGGCTGGTGCCCCTCTTCAGGAACCACACGTTTGACTGGCCCTTCAACAGATACCCCTCCGTTGTGGTTGCACCTACGGAACGGCTATCTGTATCGCTGAGGCACGCAAGCCTCCCCACCAACGGCAAGGTCTATGGTTAATGGAGTGGGGGGCGAATCCTATCTTACAATATTTAAACAACAGTTACTATTTTCTATTTATTACAGGAATAACTAGAAATTAATGGACAAGCATGTATAATTGCAATGACTGTATTCCAAGTTCCAATCCTTTTTAAAAACAAACACATTGGAGCTTTAACTAAACTACAGTAGATTCAGTAGTTGAACATGTTTAACCCTCAGTGATCATGCTCTAAAAAGAAACATAAGTTTTCGCATGGATTACACGGGATTTCCATTTTCTCCATTAAAAACTAGCCATCCAATTTTGAAAAATATTATTAAATATTTTATGTGTTGCCCATCGTAAAGTTTATTAAATATTATCAAAAGACAGTAGTCATATTTCCTCATATTTGAAAAAAAAATTAATAGTACGTCACAATTTTATGAAAACAGACGCCATCGTCTTTGACTGAGTTTAAAAACTCTGATTACGTATAACATTGAGTATCTAAAACAATATAGCCTACTTAAGGCTGTTCTTTGCACCGTGTAAGATTGGAAATAAATAAGTACTCAACTACATCAACATCTACATACATACTCCGCAATCCACCATATGGTGCTTGGTGGACGGTACCTCGTACCACAACTAGCATCTTCTCCCCTGTTCCACTCCCAAACAGAACGAGGGAAAAATGACTGCCTATTGCCTCTGTACGAGCCCTAATCTCTCTTATCTAATATTTGTGGTCTTTCCGCGAAATGTAAGATTGCGGCAGTAAAACTGTACTGCAGTCAGCCTCAAATGCTGGTTCTCTAAATTTCCTTAGTAGTGATTCACGAAAAGATATCCTCCTTTCCTCTAGAGACTCCCACCTGAGTTCCTGAAGCATTCCCGTAACACTCGCGTGATGATCAAACCCACGAGTAACAAATCTAGCAGCCCGCCTCTGAATTGCTTCTATGTCTTCCCTCAAACCGACCTGATAGGGATCCCAAACGCTTGAGCAGTACTCAAGAATAGGTCAGCGTTCTATAAGCGGGCTCCTTTACAGATGAACCACATCTTCCCAAAATTCTACCAACGAACCGAAGACGACAAACCGCCTTCCCCACAACTGCCATTACATGCTTGTCCCACTTCATATCGCTCTGCAATGTTCCGCCCAAATATTTAAACGACGTGACTGTGTCAAGAGCTACACTACTAATGGAGTATTCAAACATTACAGGATTCTTTTTCCTATTAATCTGCATTAATTTGCATTTATCTATATTTAGAGTTAGCTGTCATTCTTTGCACCAATCACAAATCCTCTCCAAGTCATATTGTATCCTCCTACAGTCACTCAACGACGAAACACCACAGCATCATCAGCAAACAGCCGCACATTGCTATCCACCCTATCCAAAAGATCATGTATGTAGATAGAAAACAACAGCGGACCTACCACACTCCCCTGGGGCACTCCAGATGATACCCTCACCTCCGATGAACACTCACCATCGAGGACAACGGACAGGGTTCTATTATTTAAGATATCGATATTAACAGTCTAAGGGCGAAATATGGGAGCGCGATTCTCAGCATTGTTGTGAGAAGAGTCAGTAGTGTCATTCCAGAGCTCGGAGATAGAAAACGTGTCATGCTGCCCTCACGTCGGTGATTGCAGAACTTACCGCACTTAGGCCTGATTTCATTTATATGGACAGGAGAGGTTCAGATGGCTTAACTACGCTTGAAGATGGAATTCAAGGCTAAATTCGCAAGTATAGCGTAAAGCGCAATTGCAGAGATAGGCCCGTGATTGTTAGTCCGAGTTTGCAATAATCCATGTTTTGCTTGTCATTTAAAGAAGCCTCCTTATCCTCCAAATATAATTATTATTCTGCACGTCTAATTCATAAATATGCTGTGGTTACGTAACTTTGAAATGGAAATAATTTATTAATTTGGCACTCAGACACTATAGATACTTATCATTGTCAGGCAATTCGCCATTATTTAAACTTGTCAAACTACACTCCTGGAAATTGAAATAAGAACACCGTGAATTCATTGTCCCAGGAAGGGGAAACTTTATTGACACATTCCTGGGGTCAGATACATCACATGATCACACTGACAGAACCACAGGCACATAGACACAGGCAACAGAGCATGCACAATGTCGGCACTAGTACAGTGTATATCCACCTTTCGCAGCAATGCAGGCTGCTATTCTCCCATGGAGACGATCGTAGAGATGCTGGATGTAGTCCTGTGGAACGGCTTGCCATGCCATTTCCACCTGGCGCCTCAGTTGGACCAGCGTTCGTGCTGGACGTGCAGACCGCGTGAGACGACGCTTCATCCAGTCCCAAACATGCTCAATGGGGGACAGATCCGGAGATCTTGCTGGCCAGGGTAGTTGACTTACACCTACTAGAGCACGTTGGGTGGCACGGGATACATGCGGACGTGCATTGTCCTGTTGGAACAGCAAGTTCCCTTGCCGGTCTAGGAATGGTAGAACGATGGGTTCGATGACGGTTTGGATGTACCGTGCACTATTCAGTGTCCCCTCGACGATCACCAGTGGTGTACGGCCAGTGTAGGAGATCGCTCCCCACACCATGATGCCGGGTGTTGGCCCTGTGTGCCTCGGTCGTATGCAGTCCTGATTGTGGCGCTCACCTGCACGGCGCCAAACACGCATACGACCATCATTGGCACCAAGGCAGAAGCGACTCTCATCGCTGAAGACGACACGTCTCCATTCGTCCCTCCATTCACGCCTGTCGCGACACCACTGTAGGCGGGCTGCACGATGTTGGGGCGTGAGCGGAAGACGGCCTAACGGTGTGCGGGACCGTAGTCCAGCTTCATGGAGACGGTTGCGAATGGTCCTCGCCGATACCCCAGGAGCAACAGTGTCCCTAATTTGCTGGGAAGTGGCGGTGCGGTCCCCTACGGCACTGCGTAGGATCCTACGGTCTTGGCGTGCATCCGTGCGTCGCTGCGGTCCGGTCCCAGGTCGACGGGCACGTGCACCTTCCGCCGACCACTGGCGACAACATCGATGTACTGTGGAGACCTCACGCCCCACGTGTTGAGAAATTCGGCGGTACGTCCACCCGGCCTCCCGCATGCCCACTATACGCCCTCGCTCAAAGTCCGTCAACTGCACATACGGTTCACGTCCACGCTGTCGCGGCATGCTACCAGTGTTAAAGACTGCGATGGAGCTCCGTATGCCACGGCAAACTGGCTGACACTGACGGCGGCGGTGCACAAATGCTGCGCAGCTAGCGCCACTCGACGGCCAACACCGCGGTTCCTGGTGTGTCCGCTGTGCCGTGCGTGTGATCATTGCTTGTACAGCCCTCTCGCAGTGTCCGGAGCAAGTATGGTGGGTCTGACACACCGGTGTCAATGTGTTCTTCTTTCCATTTCCAGGAGTGTATTATTGTTCATGATGATTTCCGTAGTTTTTAAATAGACTTAACTTATGAAATCCCTTCTTACAAGTTATTTAGTAGTTAGCAGGACCAAAGGAAACTCCTTTTTATTAAATTCATTCTTATTAACAATAAGCTTCGCGAATTGCTGTAAACCACTTAGAGAAAGGCTGTCATCTAAAGAGACGAGTGCAGAACTTAGGGCCAAAACAGAGACATTGACATACCACAACATGTCATGTATTCTAATCCAATAAATTCCAATGCACAAGCCAGATTCTATATCACTTGTAACCTCTTATTAAAAAACGCAGTCAGATAGCTTAAGTATCCATTGTTACAGGTTCATTTGTTCCTGCAGTTTCTCATATTAAAAAACGCAGATAGCTTATCCAAATGTTAGTTTTAAATGTATCATGTAACGATTTGTTGAGGACTTAAGTGACACTGAAACTGACACTCATACAACACGCACACAGTCTTAGGCAGGTTACATTCCAACTACTGATGGCTCAGATTGCATATTGAGTCCATTTTCACATAGGCTATATTTGTTGTAGGTACGTTACATTTATGTTGTGTTGTAGGTACGTTACAGTATTAGCCTAAACATGAACGGTACGAGACACGCAGACGATTCTGGAGTGATGGAGCAAATGAATTGATTAAACGTATTACACATTTTTCGAGCACTTCTATTTCGTGGTCCTCCTCAGTGATAGCAGCGATCCACAGAACTCGTTTTTGTCATTCCCGAGTTTCGACACAGGAATGCCAGAAGATTCTTCTGGAACGTCATCTTCATCACTAGAACTCTCTCTCGTTCTCAATCTACTCCAGCCACAGTAAATTGTAGCTTCTTACGTCTGATTCATGTTGTTGCTAAAATTTAATGAAATTATACCATTGTTTCATAACTTCATACGTACTAATAACTAGCAACTATAATAAAGTATTCTAATAATCGAACTGGAAAATAGCGCTAAGAAAAGAAGGATTTCTCCCTATCTGACTTTAAGATATTGTTTTCGATTTTCACAGATGGATTATATATGTAATCCACGAGACTGCTGCAGGGTTAATTAATTTTAATTTCAAAATTTCTCATGGTAAAACAACCTCCAGAAGTACACACAGTAGTCTAAGACATTAAACCGACCTTCCCTCACCGGGTTTCCTAATAAAATGTGTATTTTGTATAATATATACATGTATACGACATATACAGGTATATTTTATAAAACATAATTTAAAAATGAACAGAAAGTGCTTGGTTTGGTACCGCATATCCCTGGACATATATTTTTAATTAAAATTGTTTAGTTAGACTTTCCAATATTTACTCTCTCACAGTATCTTTAAAAAATTGTCATCAATCAAGAGTAACAGATGCAAATAAAACGCCAAAGTAAGGTTACCTATCTTTCTCCAGGCAACAATGATAAGATTGCAAGGTGCAAACAGGTTAGCGTGTAGGAATAAATTACCCTCATCGAATTTCCTTAGACAATCATGTATAAAAAATGATAATTTTGTTGCGAAGACGATAGTATAGAGTTGTCTCTGCGAAATTGGGTATGTCTTAGGGTTGCCGCTGCTCTGAATGTCAGTAACTGAGTACGAGAATCTGGCGGATAAATACTGAATATACAAACCTATGCGACAGGGTCAGACTCAGAATAACAGCTGCGTTTGTGATAGTCGCCTTGTGAAAGAGACTGAGTATGCTCATTTCTCCATTAACCAGTGTTCGAGATGATAAGTCGCGAACACCCACAGTTTTCTTGCAACCGCAACCGCAGGTCTGCCAAGTCACTGGCATGTATAAACATACTGCGAAATTAAAGCTGAGAGGACGGGGCGTGAGTCGTGCTGGGTAGCTCAGTTGGTAGAGCACTTGCCCGCGAAAGGCAAAGGTCCAGATTTCGAGTCCGGTCCGGCACACAGTTTTAATCTGCCAGGAAGTTTCATACTTCGAAATGTTTGCATATTGTGTATACGTAGTATAGAACCACGCTCAAAAGACAAATATACAGTCAGCTAGTAATCTTACCGCGGACTCCATATTTGAACATCAAACACTGGGTCTGACCCATCAACTGATGTCAAGAAGAATCTTGGTTTGTCACAACAACATAATACATCATATTCCCTGCAGAATAACAGAATAAAGAAGCTACAGCAAGAAGTTACCTTCCATTCAGAAGACTGTTGCACTCAGCGACTGTTATATTGACTTGAAAATAATCGATTTCAGCTATCAGTCGTCCTTTTTAAATTTTATTGGCACATTTAAAACAGTAGTATTCAATTAACTGTGGATGAAGCCCGTCCAACAGGCATTACATGCATTGATCAAAAACGATAGTGCACTGAGAGTGACTAGTCTCTAGCTAAAATCTAGATCTGCCAATAATATTTAAAAAAGACGACTGATAGCTGAGATCTATTATTTGCAAGCTACAGCAAGTTTTCACAGTATTATGAAAACAGTTAAAAATACTGTAAATCTATTTTATGATGGCCTCGATAAAAATGTTTATTTAATATTTCTACAGGTAAAGAAGCATCATCCGTTGTTATTGATTTCCCGCTTACGGTTCAGTGAGTTGGAACTCCAAAAAGTGACGTATTTCTGAATGAAGTTCTGCTATCGGAAGATTTGAGGAACTTAAAAATGGTTTAAATGGCTCGGAGCACTATGGAACTTACCATCTGTGGTCATCTGTCCCCTAGAACGTAAGATCATCACACACATCCATGCCCGAGGCAGGATTCGAACCTACGAATGTAGCAGTCGCGCAGTTCCGGACTGAGGCGCGTAGAACCGCTAGGCCATCTCGGCCGGCCACTTGAGGAACAAATATCACAAAACAGATTCACAGTGCATCTCCAGAGTTCGGGTGAATACAGATAAATAGGCAGTACGGAAAATGGAACGAAACATCTCTGGGCGGCTACCCACAATCAGCCTCCACAAAAAATGAGTGTATAGCACTGAATGACGTTTCCGCTAACACCAGTGCCGCCTGCTCTTTGCTTGTGCGCCGGTGAAATGTTGAAGACAGACAAGTCCACTCTTGCCAAGACATTCAAATCTCAAGCCCACATTGTTCAGTCGACATATATAAATCTTCAAATAGAAGTTGGATTTAACTTCTTGTACCAGATAGGGTCCTCCTTCCCACAAAGCTTTCATAAAGTACCTGAATCTATTTTTATGAAACTTTATGTTCGCAATGCTGCTGAGATACGTATTGTATTTGATGGCTTTCTAACGCTTTCAATGAAAGATTCTGAGCGTCAAAACCGACAACAGTCTGACATTACAGAACCTCTGCAAGCCAGACCTACCGATTTCTTGGGAACTCTTAAAAATTACCGTTTTAAGGTGGCTTTAGTACAGTTCTTAGGCGATTATTACGAGAATGACAAAGTGATATCAGTAATGGAAACTAAGAAAGTCTATATAGCTGTCTTGACAAACATTTGTCAAATAAATGAAACATATGGCGTAAAAAATGAAGAAATAGATTATGAGCGTCAACATGAAGAAACCGATACGCCAATTAGGTTTCATTCATGTTAGCAAAGTACCACTAACTTCAAAAATCTTTGTGAAAGCCTCTGATACAGAACTTTTAATAATTTTGCTGATCAATATGCACAAAGTTTCAGAATCTGAAATTTAATTGGTAGGTTAACAACTATGACAAAAAACGACGAAGACCTTAACTGTATCAACTGCACACAATTATCATCGAGATCCCTATTAGGTCTAATTCTACTTGCAATCCACGCATTTACAGGCAATTATGCAGCTGCTTCCTACAATAAGGGCAAGTCAGAACGCTTGAAATTTTTGTAAAAATCGAAAACTACAAAAAGGTTTGCATCATTAACATACAATGCCGACCTTTCCATTGACGAAAAATCTGAGGTGTTTCAAGGGTTTACTGGTCTTATGTATGTTATAAAAGCAGTGCAAATGTGTTAATGACGTGAGATTTCGTATTTTTCAGCTGAATTATAGAGCCAATGAAGATAATGAACACTATATGAAAAAAATTTAAAGTTTGAATTCAAATGTGACTTCACCATTGTGGAAATCGTTAAAACAACAAAACTTAACGCAAAATATAAATAAATGCAAAGTGGCTAACTGCTAGCGACTCGCATTGCGTAAAACTAGAGCCTGCATCTTCTTGGTACCAGAATGGCTATTTAAAACCAATCCTTGGCGACCCTGCACACTTACGAGTTGACGAAATTTTATGGGTCAGATTCAGGGATAGAAATGAAGACAATCCCTCAGACTTTGCTTCAGCTTCTTACTTGTATTCATCAGATTTTTAATAACTGTAACTATTTGAAATCTTTGTATTTTCAATCATACAATAAATTACATTGTTTCTACTACAACAAATGTGTTTCAAAATGTTGACTTATTTTCTTCAAATCAAACGGTTCAAATGGCTCTGAGAACTATGGGACTTAACATCTGAGGTCATCAGTCCCCTAGAACTTAGAACTACTTAAACCTAACTAACCCAAGGACATCACACACATCCATGCCCGAGGCAGGATTCGAACCTGCGACCGTAGCGGTCACGCGGTTCCAAACTGAAGCGCCTAGAACCGCACGGCCACACCAGCCCGCTTTATTTTCTTCATTTATTAACCACATTTTATAAGTAAAGACGTAACATATGAAAGGAAAGTGAATATTCCTTTTTATTACTAAATTGTGCATTTACTTATTGGAAATTATCAAATGTTTCAAAGCGTGAAGCAATGTGAGTAGATTTTCATTTTGAGCACACAATACACAATTGCTTCCTGGTGTATTTATACATGCCAGTCGCTTGGCATTGCTGCAGTAGCGGTTGCAAGAAAACTGTGGGACTTAGCGACTTATTATCTTGGAGCCGGCCAGAGTGGCGGAGCGGTTGTAGGCGCTACAGTCTGGAACCGTGCGACCGCTACGGTCGCAGATTCGACTTCTGCCTCGGGCATGGATGTGTGTGATGTCCTTAGGTTAGTTAGGTTTAAGTAGTTCTAAGTTCTAGGGGACTGATGACCTCAGAAGTTAACTCCCATAGTGCTCAGAGACATATGAACCATTTTTTTATCACCATGGATTTTAGTTACATGGTGAAATAAGCACCACTAGACTTACATGGCGACTGTCTCACGAGGAACTGTTATTCTGCATCCTTCTCTATCGAGTAGGCTTGAGTAATATATATATATATATATATATATATATATATATATATATATATATATATATATAAGGAAATACGCTTACCTGTTTTCACCTAGTAATTTTTCATTACTGCCTGGAAAATGGCAGGTAGGCGACCTTTGGCTATCTATTTAAATCTTTTACCCTTGATAATGGTAATATTTTTAAGAAACTGCACCAGGGTAAAAATCGAAGAAATGCAGTTAAACACTTTTTAATTAAAAATAGCAATGCAGGAATAGGGAGTGACAATGCTAAGGCGGTTTTGTTTACGTGGAGATTGCATTGCAATGAATACACATATTATTAGGATGCTTGATAAGAGAAGGTCGGATTAATTCAGAGTCTTAGACTAAAGGGTAAGTTCGTGCAACTGAACAGTTTTGGAATTAATTAAATAGTAAGTAATAAGTTTAAAATTAGGAGAAAAATTTTAACAACTTCGGTTTTATACCTTGTACACAAACACAACATCAGTTTTACATTTGTATGTCACACGTATGATTAACTTGTTTGTAAGACGTCATGTAGTCTGTATATTCTACAGTTATAACTAAGTTCTAATAGCAGAAGGTTTTCCTACCTTATTCGTGGGGATTGTAACTTCTTCACTCTAAATTGTTTTGGAAAACGTGACGATGTGGACTGGCTGTCACAGTCTAACAGTTCTTATGGAAACTGACACGTAACAGGAAGCACAGGGAATGCTCTCTTATTCTCATAAACCAGAGGGCACCAACCAGAGTACAAGACGAGTGCAGCGGGTGCCGTGGAGTTTTGTACAACACGTTGCTGTCCATAGGGGCTATGAGAGCGGGAACAGCTAGCTATCAGAACAGGAGTTGACTCGAAACGACATACCTAACTCTCTCGGGTACGGATATCATGGTTTCTTATTGTCAGATGCTCTCTCATTGTCCCAAGTGAGTCAACACAACAAAAGTGTGACGATTATTATTTTGTATTTTTTGTTTTGTTTGTTTCGACAATGTATAGAACAGCAGTTTAACGATTGAAAAGGTAACGCGTTGTTAATGCAAAGAATATGAATTCGTACTGTCTCATGCTCGTGTGTTGATGAAGTCTTTTTTCCATCAACCTTTAAACTGGTTCGATGCAGCCATTGTGACATAAATTTATTGAGTAACTTACATCATCATCAACAGTCTGATATCCGTGATCTTTCGCTCAGTCTTTCACTACCTTACAGAATCAGTAAAGTGCCGCCTTGTACCACGAACCACGCATTCGCCTAGCAACACTTCGATAGCATGATGTCTCCGCCCAGGAGAGACATGACACTTTCTTCATTACGGAGGGGGGTGTAGTGGATGGAGGTCGTACTATACTCACGCAATGCAGCCACTAAGACCTAAACTTCGGGTTTCGTATTGTAGTCAGTTGAGAATTCTTTGATCTGTTGTATAAAACATCAACGGCCTTGCCGCAGTGGATACAGCGGTTCCCGTGAGATCACCGAAGTTCAGCGCTGTAGGGCGTGGCCGGCACTTGGATGGGTGACCATCCAGCCGCCATGCTCTGTTGCCTTTTTCCGGAGTGCACTCAGCCTCGTGATGCCAATTGAGGAGCTACTCAACCGAATCGTAGCGGCTTCGGTCAAGAATACCGGGAGAGAGGTGTGCTGATCCCACGCCCCTCCTCTCCGCATCCTCCTCTGAGGATGACACGACGGTCGGATGGTCCCCGTAGGCCACTTGTGGCCTGAAGACGGAGTTGTATAAAACTGACATGCAGATTAGTAATTAAGTGAAACCAAAGGGCGAAATGTATTGATAAGGGATTGGAACAGATTGTTTTGATGAATAAAACAAGAACAGACTGAATTTATTTCAGTGACTTCTTCAGACACAACAATTGCAAAAATAAATCGTGACCACGCGCCACCCTCGCCCTCCCCTACAATTCCGCCTCCCCCAGTAGAGCATGGAAATTTTCCATCTTGAATGAGCTGGTGTGTGACTCGGGAATTGGCGTTTTTCTCACGTTTTCACTGTCAAGGCTATTACCAATGTTGGTTGCACATTATTCCGATGTTTTTCTGAATTCCTTAGTTGCTGCGAAAGCGGTTAGACAACACTTCTCTGTAACGGCAATCTTTGTAACAGCCCTGGACAGTCCTACGTGTTTGTTTTGTCTACGGCTCCATTGATGTTCGTGATTTAAAGGAAACCTCCTTACCATCCAGAAGACATTTATTTTAAGTAGGCTGAGTTCTTCGACAGTTCTTTAGTTTCGCATGCCTCACTGTACGAATTCTTGGCGCTTTGTATCTATACTTCGTCACAGTGCCTCTGGGGGTGGGGTTCTTATATTATCAAGACATTCTCACTTCTATAATGTAGATGAAAGTGACTGCTGTCACCTAGAAGATGCACCTAGTAGACTGACAGATCTTCACGTGTGCATTTTCCCCACTTTTGTATCTGCGCTTTTTCTTAGTCCTGCAATGGTCCGTCAGTTATCTGCACATTTCGCATCAGCGCAAGGTGTCAATTCTTAAACGAGTCGAGGAAATCCGACCGGCTACCACCTGCGTGTTTGCAGAATTTGTCTCTGGTGGCCACTCTATAGGGACAGACTTTCCTCACGTCCAGGGCTGCTGGCGCTTTGAGTTGGTGAATGTGACCGCCAGTGGAGATATTACAGTACCAAACATAAAGAGTTGTAAGTAAGACCTCTGCGGAGCTAGGAACTACTTCCTCACTCATTCTAGCATTATGGTTACAACATGAAGATAATTGCCTCCTGAGGGGTATAATAAACATTCTGACGGTTGAAAACAAAGGAAGGGTTTGATTATGGTGAACTGAAGTAAAGCATATAAAGAGACAGCGGTTCGAGATGTAAGGTAGAAAGTTCTGTGTGAGTAAAGGTTTAGTTAACAAATGAGATAGATACTCAAAGTTAGCAAGACACTGGTGCATATTAATTTTTCTTTCACTTAGCGCCTCTGATAAAGGAATCTGTCACAACTGACATAATAAAAATATGGTTCTATGCCTAGGAGGCATTGGTTTTGAAAAGAACAGACAGCTGCTTCTTCTGTGAGGTGATGCCCTAACTGGCCACCCCTACAATTCAATTCCATACTGATATAAAACACATTCGAGTTTGTGTGACTTTGTTTCACATATAGTTTCAGTTCTGTTTCTGAACAATGAGTGAGTGACCAAGAGGTTCTGGTGTAATGGCTCTTCAGTAAATTCTTTTCATTATCTTAAAGGTAACGTGTGCACGTGCATGTGTTACTAAGGGGTAGCTCTGTGGGCTAGTCTTTCAGTTCCCTAGGCTCTGTTGTGCAGGACGACTTGAAAAATGATTCTGTGTCCGGTAGATGGTTGGCCAGGCGACGCCAGTCCGCTACACGCCTGGGAAATATGCAATCGGTTACAGATGTTGCGTGGACGGCTCCCGAGGGTGTTGCAGACTGCAAGGGCTCATCGTTCTATCGTGCTTGGCTACACCAGCTATCCAACCCTTCTCCCAGATGCAAGAGATGACAATACGGACAAGAGACATTTCCCGTCGCATGCCTCTCAGATTTAGTGGTAAAAGGGCCCAGTGGGTAGCACTGATGGACACAGTTCAAACACGAAAATAACATGAAGGTGTACTGAATTGTGAAAAACAGGATCAGTGAAACTCACAACTCAAGATGTGCAACATAGAGCAGCTTGCAAGAACAATGGCGCCTTGGTTGTGTGCTCACAGTATTATTCCTTCTATCTGTGCACTGTTTGTCTGCAAACCCTCTAATGCATCATTGTCAAATACATCAAATAACTCAACCATCTTACCATGCTACCTTTTCAACTGTGACGAGGAGGGCGCCTCATCTTCCAAAAACTTAATAAATAGTTAAATTGCGGTTTCGTATTTGTGAGGTTACACAGCCTCCAGATGATCAATAAACGTAAACATGGTCCATAGTAGGCTTCTTCTTCTTTCGTTTCACCCTCTTTGGGGTACGCTGGATCAATCATTTCTTTGTGCGTTGTTCCTTTCTTAGGGCCCAGTATTTCTTCATTCTTTCTGATCTTCTTCTCCTCTCTTCGTCCGAGATGAAGGATTTGGACTTTTGTGTGGATTTGTCTTGGAACCTTATGTTTTCATCTTTAGTAATTAATTTAGCAGTTCGATCACTAAGTGAAATTTCTGAAATATTTAATTCCACTAGGTCTTTCTCAGTTCCTTTAAACCAGTTGGGCTTCGTTTTTCGGTTACGGAAGAAGTCAAAGATTTCTTTAGTTAATCAGCCATAGTAGGCTGTAATGCGATGTTACTTTAATCTGCTGTTAGGTAATTTCGACTAAGCGTCATTGTCAAGGACATTTGTAATACCTCTATTACATTTTATTTTCACATCACTCTTAATTACGTTTAAACAAACATCGCATTACAGCCTACTACGCCGGCCGGTGTGGCCGTGCGATTCTAGGCGCTTCAGTCTGGAACCGCGTGACCACTACGGTGGCAGGTTCGAATATTGCCTCGGGCATGGGTGTGTGTGATGTCCATAGGTTAGTTAGGTTTACGTATTTCTGAGTTCTAAGGGACTGATGACCACAGATGTTAAGTCCCATAGTGCTCAGAGCCATTTTGAACAACCTATTACGGACCATGTTTACGTTTATTAATTAAACTTCAGTCATAGCGGATTCGCTCTTACACCTTGTTGATCCTCTGATGTTAGCCGCACCAGCTCCCCCACCAGCTGTCGAACTCGCTGGATCAACTCGGGCATTGTACCTTAGCGGGATACACCACAAGCAGCTAGCTACTTCATAGGCCAAATCCTCCTTCTTCACTCAGCATGTCTCTAACAGCCATTCCTGCAAAATGACAACGAAGGAGACAATCATTACATTACCCCTACCAACTAACACAACACAAACACAGCATGTAACGTGCTGCTACCAGCTCTGCCAAAGTAAATGGCGAGTGGAAAACGACTAGCGGCTTTGTGGGCATAACTTGTTAACAATATCTAAATCAATTTATCACTCAGCATTAATTTCGAGCTCATACACAAGGAGGGACACTCAAAATAAACTGCCCGCACTTATCCAAATGGCGCTAAAATGTGACACACTACCGTATAATTTGACCCTATGGATCCAACAAACTTTATAACAATAAGAGGACATTATTTAGTACACCATAAAAATGATTACTATTACATAATACAAGAAATCACCCTGTCAAGTCATCAGTCTCTTATTTTTCAGCTTAAGATAAGGACATATATTAATATTCCACAAACTAATAACACACTGCGAAAGGAGACTAAGAAAAGGCACAATAACGCTACTTCCCACACGATTCTAAAATATACTCGACCCAGTCAGACTCTTCTGCTACACTAAACAAGCTATACAATAGAACAAAAAGCAATCACAACATACTAACCCCAGTTACACTCTGTCGGACACAATAAATATGGGCGATAAAACCGTATACGCATGCAGCAATGATAGATAAAATTTTAACTGAATACAATGCAACCAACTGAATTTATTCAAATTTAAGACTGTCAGGGCCCCTGAAAATTTAATTAATTATCAAAGAGACATACTAAAGAAAATACGTCTTAGGCAGTGTCCCACGCTCAACCAGGAGACGAGTGAGTACACTGCAGGGAAAGTGTAACAAGTATTAAGTAACAGGAACTTGTGAATACAGATGAGGCTACGAACTGAAAAGCTCGAGGACCTTGGAGGGCGATTTAATATTTCGTTTCATATCCTTACGCCTTACAAGAGACCAATGTTGACCCAGAGGGATGGAGTATTCTGGAAGATGGAAAAATAAGCTAGAGGAAAGAGGATGCAAGGTACTGCTTCCAAACAGTGCAGCCCTTCGAAGTGAATCTATAAAGGGTGCACACGTACTGGCACATATCCAGTACACCATCATAGATGTAGTGTGGCCTGCGTGGCACCATCAGGATTTGAACGATACTGTGAGGCTATGACTATCTCAATGGACCTTTATGGCGGAGGTGAGAGGCAACAGAAGCCAGCTTAAGGCTATGTAGGTGGTGTAAGTCGAACTGCTAGACCTTGTAATAAGAGGGATAGGAAGGCACTTTGGACAGGTTTTGTGAGTTAAGGATGATGACAGACGCGCCGGCTTAGCTTTGTCATCATCGGTATGTCTGGCCGAGATAGTTTCCATTGACAGTCTGTCTCCATACAGTTCGAGGACAGGGCGGTTGTTGCCCTTGTTGTAATAGAGGCTGTACTGAGATGACCAGGGGAGAAACAGCTCTGCTGGGAGAATGACGCCAATGTTGGAACGTGCGGACACTCTAATTAGAGGTGATCGAGGTGTGATCACAATGAAACACATCGCAGCACTACTGGATGTCTCAGTTGCTGATGCTAGCATACTCGTCCATCAATTGGGATACTCAGATTTAGGCAGGAGCACTTTTAAGGGCAAAAAATACATCATGATTACTTTTTCGACCCAGGACACATTACTCCATCGGACATTTTACGTTTTACTGTAGGTGAAAAACCGTATGCGATCACCTTCTCATAACCTTACCGTGACGCTACAGTTTCACTCGTCTACCGGCGGCACATTGGCTCGCCCGTTCTGCGGTCGCTGTCGCGCTGTCCCGGAGCAGCACTTGCGTCGGAGTGCCGGCCAAGCCGCTGGCTCCCCAGGGCCCGCTTGTGGCAGCGTCTGCTGCTGGCTGCTGGTGGGACACCTCCACCCCCGTCCCACACCCGCCCGTCCCTATGGGATCCGCCCACCCCCCTTGAGCCTGCGTTCGCGGCAGGGCATCGCGAAAATCCCGGCCGCGACCGCAGGCCACAACTAAGACCTCTCCCGCCTCGACAACTTGCTGGTCGCCCCACACCGGCTGTCCCGACTGCTTCTCTCAGCCACTGTGCGGTGGAACTCACTGCGCTACCGTTTAACATCCGAAAACACGCTCTGCGGTCTTTTGTGTGGGCCTGTAATAAATCCATTAATCCTGCTGCCTGCGAGTAATGCTCACGGTACCACTCACATCTGTAGAAGCATTCTAATACACGTTCCAAGTAAAAACAGATTATTTAAATTTTCATAAAATGAACTTTTCGTAACAACCAGCACGTAAATGCTGGCAGATATTTCATGCACCTCAAGCTAGACAACCCAACTGACTTCATCTGCATTTGTAGCAGGTGATGAAGTGTCGATTGCTTGTCTTAAGTTGCATGGCATACTTTTCGGGCGGGCTTTATTTTGCCCACCCCTTAGTACTGAAATAGTTGACGTGCAAAACACAACTGTTCCGTCCACAAATGCGATATTCTTCGCACATCCATCTTCAGATAAGCTGTGCGACGTCAGCCGTCTGAGTATTGCTTGGCAGTCTGAAAGAAAAAAATGGTTCAAATGGCTCTGAGCACTATGGGACTTAACTACTAAGGTCATCAGTCAAATGGCTCAAATGGCTCTGAGCACCATGGGACTTAACAGCTATGGTCATCAGACCCCTAGAACTTAGAACTACTTAAACCTAACTAACCTAAGGACAGCACACAACACCCAGCCATCACGAGGCAGAGAATCGAACCCGGGAACAAGGGCGTGGGAAGCGAGGTCATCAGTCCCCTAGAGCTTAGAACTACTTAAACCTAACTAACCTAAGGACATCACACACATCCATGCCCGAGGCAGGATTCGAACCTGCGATCGTAGCGGTCACGCGGTTCCAAACTGACGCGCTTAGAACCGCACGGCCACACCGGCCGGTAGTCTGAAAGAACCCTTCACTGGCATTTCAAGGTAGTAATTTAACTGTTGTCGATTTCTTCCCTGCATTGCACCATCCTTAGGTCTCTCTATCACATACCGACTAATCACGCGGTAAACGGGTAACCACTGTTATTCACCTTGAGACAGGGCACTAGCAAATCGATGTCCATAATTATAGACTCGTTCCTTCTTGCTTGACAGCGCCAGCCCATCAGCTTTACTAGAATTTACTCTGTCAGCCGCGTGATTACCAGCTAAATCTTCGATGTACCCAAAGATGGTGCATTATAGCGAAGAAATCTGTAACAAATGAAACACCTTTAAATATAGATTGGGATTTCATTCATATATATGTGTCTTAGAAGACGAATGAATAGATGAAGAGGCACTAAATCGAATTGTGGAGGGAAGAAATTTATGGCCGAACTTTTTAAGTGATGCAATCGGTTGACAAGTCTCATAGAAAGACGAAAGTATGCGGGATGATAATTTTAGAGGGAGATCATAGCTTCACTACTGTAAGTAGGTTCAAATGGATGTAGGATTAAGTTGCGTAGCATCTGAACGGTAAATTCCATCAATCGCTTTAATTTGTCATTAGCACAGTAAACAAAATGCGAGCAAAACTTTGAATTTTAGGCTATTCACGGAGATACGTGCAGAAAATGACAAGGGCTTTGATCGATTACTCCCTCACTCTGAAGTACGATTATTCTTAAAGGACTTGCGTTTTAAAATAAATTTCTCGATTTTTCAGACTATTTTAGAGTTTTGGTTGCTAAATAGCCAATTTTAAAAGAAAGCTTTATCGAATGAAAACAAGACATAGAATATTTATCAGATTTGTTTACTAAATCCAAGGGAGTCAACTTGCAAGATGATAACATAAGCCTCATGATATCAAAGTCCATCATTTCAGCTTCTTTTGCTAGAATTATACAAACGAATCAGTACTTTGGACAGTTTGTCTCTTTACAAACTGCTACAATAATGTCATTTCAATCTACGTATAACACTTTAAGGCCTTTCACAGGGTCCTTGAACGTAAGTTTGAGGGTTTTTGGAAACACCACAGTGAATTATCAAACCCTACAGTACTACTGAAGAAACGGTTGTCATATTACAAGAAGAACTGAGCAGAATAAGTGCCATCGAAGAACTTGACAACCAATTTACGAGTAGAAAGGAGTATCGGCAATTGTGGCCTCAAAGAGACTTACCTGTTAATTATCCTACATTAAGGAGTATCGAGAGCATGTCTTCGATACCTTTTCCTTTTTGTACCTCGTGGAAAGGGGTTGTAGGCCGTTGTCTACGTTCTTTTCTTTAGAAAAATTTGGAGAACACCGATTGGAAACGACAGACAGATTAGGTTTACAACCAAACCTAACTGAATGGTAGACACACTTACTAATACAGCATCAGGCCCGTACCTCCTAACAGAAGCATTTATGTACAAGGTGGTCCACTGATCGTGACCGGGCCAAATATCTCACGAAATAAGAGTCAAACGAAAAAACTACAAAGAACGAAACTTGTCTAGCTTGAAGGGGGAAACCAGATGGCGCTATGGTTGGCCCGCTACATGGCGCTGCCATTGGTCAAACGGATATCCACTGCGTTTTTTTAAAATAGGAACCCCCGTTATTTATTACATATTCGTGTAGTACGTAAAGAAATATGAATGTTTTAGTTGGAACACATTTATCGCTTTGTGATAGATGGCGCTGTAATAGTCACAAACATATGGCTCACAATTTTAGACGAACAGTTGGTAACAGGTAGATTTTTTAAATTAAAATACAGAACGTAGGTACGTTTGAACATTTTATTTCGTTTGTTCCAATGTGATACATGTACCTTCATGAACATATCATTTCTGAGAACGCATGCTGTTACAGAGTAATTACATGGAAATACCACATTAATGCAATAAATGCTCAAAATGATGTCCATCAACCTAAATGCATTTGGCAATACGTGGAAAGACATTCCTCTCAACGGCGAGCAGTTCGCCTTCCGTAATGTTCGCACATGCATTGACAATGCGCTGACGCATGTTGTCAGGCGTTGTCGGTGGACCACGATAGTAAATAGCCTTCAACTTTCCCCACAAAAAAAAATCTGGGGACGTCAGATCCGGTGAACGTGCGGGCCATGGTATGGTGCGTCAACAACCAATCCACCTGTCATGAAATATGCTATTCAATAACGCTTCAACCGAACGCGAGCTATGTGCCAGACATCCATCATGTTGGAAGTACATCGCCATTCTGTCATGCAATGAAGCATCTTGTAGTAACATCGGTAGAACATTACGTAGGAATCAGTATACACTGCACCATTTAGGTTGGCATCGACAAAATGGGGGCCAATTATCCTTCCTCCCCTAATGCCGCACCATATAGTTCTGAGCACTATCTGAGGTCATCAGACCCCTAGACCTTAGAACTACTTAAACCTAATTAACCTAAGGACATCACACACAACCATGCCCGAGGCAGGATTCGAACCTGCGACTGTAGCAGCAGCGCGGTTCCGGATTGAAGCGCCTAGAACCGCTCGGCCACTCCGGCCGGCTGCCGCGTCATACATTAACCCGCCAAGGTCGCTGACGTTCCACTTGTCGCAGCCATCGTGGATTTTCCGTTGCCCAATTGTGCATATTATGCCAGTTTACGTTCTCGCTGTTGGTGAATGATGCTTCGTCGCTAAATAGAACACGTGCAAAAAATCTTTCATCGTCCCGTAATTTCTCTTGTGCCCAGTGGCAGAACTGTACACGACGTTCAAAGTCGTCGCCATGCAATTCCTGGTGCATAGAAATATGGTACGGGAGCAATCGATGTTGATGTAGCATTCTCAACACCGGCGTTTTTGAGATTCCCGATCCTGGCGCAATTTGTCTGCTAGTGATGTGCGTATACCGCGACAGCAGCTAAAACACCTAATTGGGCATCATCATTTGTTGCAGACGGTGGCTGACGTTTCACATGTGGCTGAACACTTCCTGTTTCCTTAAATAACGTAACTATCCGGCGAACGGTCCGGACACTTGGATGATGTCGTCCAGGATACCGAGCAGCATACATATCACACGCCTGTAGGGCATTTTGATCACAATAGCCCTACATCAACATGATATCGAACTTTTCCGCAACTGGTAAACGGCCCATTTTAATGTATCACGAAGCAAATACCGTCCGCACTGGGGGAATGTTACGTGATACCACGTGACTATTACAGCGCCATATATCACGAAGCGAAAATGGTGGTCCAACTAAAACAGTCATACTCCTTTACGTAGTACACGAATACGTAATAAAAACGGGGGTTCCTATTTAAAAAAAAAACGCAATTGGTATCCGTTTAACCTATGGAAGCGCCATCTTGCGGGCCAACCATAGCGCCATCTGGTGTTCCCCTTCAAGCTAGACGAGTTTCGTTCTTTGTGGTATTTTCGTTTGACGCTTATTTCGTGAGATATTTGGCCCGGTCACGATCAATGGACCACCCTGAATTACAGTAATTTTACTAGTTTTGGATTTTGTGTCGTTTAAAATAATAAATTTAAATTAATAATGTATAACTTTTCTAAGAGACTGCCTCTCTGCACTTCCACAGTTAATCCCATCAAAGTGAGCATAATTGTATCATCTGTCAAAAACACATTTAAACTTCATGAATTAGTAAAAATTAAATATATGTAACAAGGGGTCAACTCAAAACGATATAAAAAACTGACACGTGGTCTACGAGACGAAAAAAGTATCAGGGTTCTGACCTATACGGAGAAAATGTTGATGTATTTGTCGTAATCTAAGATAACATTATTCAACATAAAAGATCCCGTGAGCTTATAAATTACCAAATGCAGTTTCTCCCTAAATCGAGGCAAACCGCTAGCAGAAAGATCATTGGTTTTTGCTGTGGCGCAATAAATGGTTCGATCATCAATAAATAAATAACGTTTAATGAAACAATAGCTTCGTGCCATTCTTCATTGTGGCTTTTGGGGAAAATACTGATCTGATTCTACTAGGGGAGTAATGGAAACGTGCAGCAGTAACAGCAGAGCAGCAACCTGCATACATACATCCTCGAGGCTCCATTCACGAAGGGACATAAGTTACCTCCCGTCAGTTTCAGTTGCTAGCTGTCAGGATTGACATCACAGCGTTACTGAATCAAAATTATGAAACAAAATAAACATAGTAGAACACTATCAAAAAACCATGCGTCATTCAAAAGTCCAGCTAGTATCACTTGTATTCACTTATAAAGAAACCTCGATGACAACTGTGAAATTACACGAGCAAATTGCCGGGTATAGGAAATTCTGGAGAAACGTTATTGAAACAATTTACAATGAAAAGGAAACGCTGTGGATGTATATTCAACTCCATGAGCAATGTGAAACACAGTCTAGTATCACGTGCAACCAGTTAAAAAGAAAGGATGTCTCATTTACGAAATCATCACAAACTATCGTAAATGCTACAGTAACAGCCAGGCTTGACAAAAACCTATGTATCCACAAGGGGTAAAATATGTTGCTATAAAACTTTTTGATAAATTAACAGATGAAATAAAATGTCTGACAGACAGAAGAAATAGTTTCAAAAGCAAATGGAAATCATACCTCTTTGACAACTCCTTCTATACCATAGATGAATTCTTGAATATGAGTAAATAAATCTGTAGATATATTATAAGCGTTTTGTGCCATTTAAGGGAATGCGATAGATAATAGAAATATTTAGGTATAATACTATAATGTAAATAAGAAAAGAAAAAAAAACTTGCTTCCTGTGTGCATTTCTAGTGCATTTGCAACGTTCCCCATGATAATGGTTTTCCGTACTATTGATCAATGGAACACGTAACTAACTAACTAATTAACTAACTGAGGTCATCGTGCAACATATCTGGGAACCTGTTGTATATTCTTGTACCGTCGTTAATATTTCAAAGTGGAGCTCCTCTCAAGTGCTTTTAGGATATCTACAAACAATGAAATTTCCTGTTGCCCTACTTCCATAGTTCGCAGTATATCATCAAAGAAAAATGCAAACTTATGTCCGTGGGAGCGATGCTTTCTAATTTCTAAACTCATCCCGGTTCGTGGACGGAAGCTTCTTTTTATGTCCGTCGCCGTTCTCTTACGTAATAAAATGGAACACCTGTAGCCGTCCTCTCGAATTCGTTTGCTGTACAGCTACCACTTTCGATGATGCAGCACACCGTCTGTATGCACGAAAAAGCGATGATAGTATCATCAACCTACCAACCGTGCAAATACAAAGACAAGTTAAAAACAGAATAGGAATCAGGTACAAATACATACAAGTGAACGCACATTAATCATTTCATAAAAGCAACAAATGTATCCATTTTCGCACACCTGAAAGAGAACTGTGTGTAGTCTATCATAACGAATTTCCACTCTGTATTCTGTACAGATGCACTAGTTATTAATGAAATCATTAATTAAATAGCCCACGATTTTTATTAGTCAATTGGATGATACACTGCACTGCACAATCCTGAAGTAACCTACTAATCTACAAAAAGTAATCGTGGGAAATGATAGACGTATGAAAGAAATTACAAGTTCAGGAATAACGAAACCAAAGACACATGTATTTATATGTAGTAACCCTTCCATAAGGACTGCATCAACAATATTTTAGTGACATTGTTAGTAAAGCTAGCAAAATGACATTATAAATATTCCTATAAGCAACATCTAAGTTACAAGATACTAAGCTGAAAACCGAATTTAGGCATATTTATGTCATATGTATAAAATGAATGTCCAAGAGAGTGTGCAGAAACCAAATGCAGAAAATCATCTATGTCAGATGCACTGATTTCAAGACAAATTAAAACGATCCAATTAAATTAAAAGTGAGTGAAAATCTAATGACTAGTAGTACCCGTTGGAACCAGAAGACAAGCAGTAGCCACATTCAGCTTGACAATGAACTTTGCTGTTAGCTAACCACGTGCATACGATCTCCATCCTGACGTCTCCAGAACGTGTTCTGTGTCACAAGACTTGGTCGGTAATGGACATAGAACATTTAAAAGAATGTACAAAATAAAGTGATTTAAGTTACACTTGATAACACTGCATTGGGAAGCAAGAAATCTAATTACGCTACGTCAGGCGCCAAAGCATTCGAGATATTATTGCAACAAAACACACAAGGTCCGAACAGGCCTTGAAACCCAAAGCTACCGACCTATCGCCGTGTCATCCTTAGCCCATAGGCGTCATAGGAAGCGGATACAGAGGGACATGTGGTCAGCACACCCCTCTCCTGGCCATTGTCAGTTTTTGTGACGGGTGCTGCTACTTCTCAATCATCTAGCTCCCGCTTGCCAACAGCACTCGGCAGACCCGGGTGGTAAACCATTCAAATGATAGCCAAGTTCGAAAGTGATGAAGTTCACTGATCTGACGGGAATCAGTGGTACCACTACGGGAAGGCCGTTGCCTATGATGCAATAAGATGGCTTAAACTGATTTGTTGTCCGTGACTCCCATAAATAAAAGAAAGCTTTACTTTATAATACAGACAGACATTTGAGAGATGGTCACCCCAACCTCAGTAACTAGACACTTTCAGATTTATTTCATTGTTTCATGTTTGTATTGCTGCTTCATTCACTATCTGGTTACCTATATTGGTTAAAAACCGTGCTTGAACAAAAAAGATGCGACTTAATACATCTCTGATGACTATAATATACCTCCAGCACTGTCAATCGTTTGCAGGTGGTTCGAGGAGGAATGCTCAATATTCGGGAATATGATCCGAGCTCTCATTCCAAGAATAAAAGTCTAGTAAGCATTGGCTCATAATACTTGCCTTAAGAACTATGAGCATTTTCATCTTCGATATTGTGAAACAAATTTCTACTATTGCAAGGTAGTTTGCCCTAAAACCAGAAAAATATATCCAGTAAATATAGGCTCTAAAACGCATATCTTAAGAGCTATGAGTACTTGTTCATCTTCACTACCGTGAAACACATCTCTTTCAGTTGAACAATTGCTCATATATCTTAAGGAATGTATTTTAGAGCCAATATTTAACAGGCCTTTTTTTGATAGTACTTGTCAAATCCCTGAATACTGAACATGCCTTCTTGAACCCCTGCTTAGCCACTGTACAAGGAAACGTATGAATAAAATGAAATGAGCTGTGTTAGATTCTGGTCGTTCGTAGTTGTACTGCAGCACCTCTCCATTATCGGAGATGAGTAATTGTAACGAGGTGAACCAAGCGTGCAGGGGGTTCACAAGTCCAATAGTTTACGCATAATTAGTTCCAGACTGTACAGTGTTCTAGAAATTCACATAGAACTCCAAGTTCCCAACGTGATGACGGCCATTGTCTTCAAATAAACGCACCAACCGAGTTCCCTCAGTGTTTCAGGGCGGAAAATATTCTAGATAAAGTCAGCTCACGTAGCGGAAACTTACACTCGCAGCGGCGTTCGCCTGTTGAAAGACCTAAACAAAGTCTCGAAACAAACAACGTGAAGGGAAAAAAATAAGACCCTGGTTCCACACAATATTATAAATTTCCATATCTGAACAGTTCGATTGCTTTCGAAAGAAACTTTGCCTTCAGCATTCCTTTGAGCTATGTTATTCAAATTTATACTGAAGCGAAATCCCTTCTTTCGACTGCACTTATGGAACAAAACCCTGTTACAACAGTACTGAGCACACGTAGCGAAATTTGATACACCAGAAGTTTTAATTAAAAGCAAACAATTAATATCGTTCCTTATTATTAGCTACGTGTACGGGAAAGTGCCACTTGTAGAAACGGCAAAGCCGAACTTTAATTCGAGTGGAATTATCTCGGAGCACTTTACAGAAACAAACAAAAATTTGCTCCCTTCCCATTAACTTAGCAAAAGTATGTAACATCATACGCTCTGTAGACCTCACCATTGCTGTAAAAGCTACAGAATATTCGACTGAATGATTTGATAGCGCTGGTATATATAGTGACAAAACATACATGCATGTAATGCATGTCTTTTCTCAGCGCAACGAAAACTTTTGCTTAAGTGTTTTACTAATATCTTATTTGTGAACCAACTTCACACATTAGGACAGATCCTCGAGGCCCTGTTGCTCGATAAACATGAAAGTTTCTTTGTACTTTAGATTTAAATAAACAACTGCTGACTGTTGTAATAGACGCATGGTGGTATTTTCTGCGCAGCTTTCAGCGGTGACAAGGGAGAAGGGCGAAGTTATCATTTAAGTTTAACAGCTATCAAATAACTATCTAGGATGCAATTTTTCCTAAGTAAGCACGTATCGATGTTGGAGCATTCTCTACCTCATAATATTCTTTTACAAGTAGGATACTTCCAGTTGCAAACTATTTAGACTCATATGTGAAGATCAGAAGAATACTTTTCTTCAAACAGAGGAACTGATCCTAGATAACGATTAGGCGATCATCAGCAATGAATCTCGACTGTTGTAGTCGAGAAACGTAAGTTATTCTTAATACCACTCACTCACATATTCCTAAACGGTTTCTGTTTCCATTTCGTACGACGATCTGATGGTGATTGTTTACGTCTGAATCAATATATCGGTGAATGAAACCGCAGTAATCTTATAGTTACGAATTGTAGCTCGCTAATATGCTGCGCCCATTATGGCATTTGGTGAGACCTCACAGGTGGCGGTCTGCTATTAGCATCGCTCTTCAGTTTTTTAAATAGCGTCAGGTTTTTAGTATTTTTCAATAACAAGTTTGTTATAATATTTGCTCTAAAAGTAATTTATTTACGTTCATCTCTGACTATGTTGTGGTGTTGTTACTTCGAACAGTAGGGTGCTTGTGAATACATTTCGTAGCGAACAGTTAGCAATTGGGGCGGACCTGAAAGCTAAGTACTAGTATAGTTCCTTGTTCACTGTAGTCAATGATTAGTGTCCACCGTGTACTTCTTGCTGTTTCTTGTGATATATCTATATATAAAGCTTTCGGAAAAGATCACTATTTGTGTTAATAGGATTATTAGTGTTAGAAGTAATTACCACAGTCTTTCAAGGGGATAGATGTAGAAATTACTGTAATTAGTTCATCAAATCGTTTTACAGAAGTAGCTTAACGTTTGCATATACATACGGTGTGAGATTTTTCTAAAGAATTTTCATTGGGGAGGATTCTGTGAAGTAAGTTAATAAAGGAGCAGTAGTGTTCGATCTGCGTCATTCAGGTACAGCTAAAAGATGCAAGGAAGTAACTAGATAGAATGAGGGGGGAAAGGACTGGGGGAGTTGTAAATGCCAGTTAGTAAGAAGACTACTAGGAGGAGGTGATAGGAGTCAGATGATAGGTATTCCTACTTAAAGGAAGTCTCTCTAACAAACGAATCACCTTCAAATAATGTTGAGTATCAAAGTAATGAAGGGATTAGCACATTTCATCAAAATATGGGGTGTGCTAATATGCATACAGCAATTTGCAGTCACCATAGGAACTGAGTAAATTTCATTTTATTTATTATTAACTTTTCTGGTGTTAACTTCATGTAATGACTGGTTTCCTGACCATGGGTATGTGCTCCTCCATTTGTTTCTTTGAAATAACATGTGTCAAATAAAAAATAAAGTGGACCAGGAAAGTGAGATACCATATAGGATTCAAAAGCATGTGCAGAAGACATACAATCTCTTCAGCCTTAACTTAATCAAGACTGTATAAATCGAGGAGAAACAAATCCCTGCACCATATTCCAGAATTTTTTTTTTTTACTCATCAGGCTTCTGACTTGTTTGATATGTCCCACCATGAATTCCTGTATACTACAAAGTGTTTCATCTCACAATCTATGCCGTCGGTTATTTCCTGGATGTATTCCGGTCTGTCTTCCTCTATTGTTTCTACCGTCTACGGTTGCCTCTAGTATCATGGAAGTTACTCCCTAACGTCTTAACGGTTGTCCTGTCATGCTGTCTCTTCTTCTTACCAGTGTTCTTTACCTCATAGACTTCAACATTCATCTCTAGCAGCACATCCCAGACGTATCTGTTCTCCTCTGTTTTGGTTTTCCCACAGTCTGTGTCTCACTCCCATACAATTCTGTGATCTATAAGTATATTCGCAGAAATTTCTTCCTCAGATTACGATTCAGACCAATGTTTGATACTTGCAAACTTCTCTTGGACGTTAGAGCTATTTTTGACAGAGCTATTCTGATTTTTATGTTCTCCTTGTATAATGTCAACGCCAATATTTTATTTCACCGGTGCATGCGACAGTGCTCGATATTTATGTAATGATGAATATTTTACCAGAAATGACTTAAAAGCCTGTATGTGAGACCTGAGAAAACACTTATTATTATATTGTGACTTATTATTATATTATAAAATGTAAATAATTTCCAACAACAATATGTTTTATTATTTTTACAACCTGTTTCGTACAGAGAATAATCATATAATAAAAGATAATATCACTAAAACAATGTGTTGGCACTGTATTGCATGTGAAAATTTTCATTCTTCAATTGTTTTCTATGTTGTATGAAGCGGCTGAGATCGAAGATAAGGTGAAGTCTACTCTTTTGAATATTGTAAAATGTAGCCATAAGTGATTAAAAGAAAAATATAACGTACAATTTACTAAATGAAATTCTAGTGTACGGACTTTTATTTGTAGCTAGATAACCAACTACTAATGTTTTAAGTTTTGTGTCCGCAGCAGTCCAGACTGTACTTTGTCTGCCGCCATTACGTGAGAGTATGAAGCGACAGTTTCAGACCACAGAAATAATCAGATATTACTTCTTTCGATCAATATTACAATATTTGAACTCCAGGTATAAGAACCCACAGGAATTTATTATTTTTCCTATTCTAAGAGTGAAAATAACATTCAGTAGAACAATCTCAGACCTTACGTAAAAGGCTGGTGCATTAGATTAATTTTTCTCAGAGTAATTTATTAGTGATTTTAAATAAAAAATATTTACGGCACCAGAGTTCTTATGAGAAGAGTTTCTGATGTGACATACTAATTATTTGGCTCATACATTTTAATATCACATACTGATTTAGTGACACAACATTTCAATATTTATTTGTAGTGATAAGGTAAGACAAAATAATTCATTATAGTCTGGCTCAGCAGCACGTAAACAAGAATTATCAGATATTATTCATTTCATTCAAATAATACTGTTATTCTTGCTGATACGTTTTCATACGTTTTACAACAACACGTACACACCACCACAACAACTTTAAAAACCACTAAAACCCATTACACTTGCACCATCCTCCATGGGTTTATTTGCGACCTGGTTAGCAGAATACCTTAATTTCGTAATTACCAGTTCTCATGTTAAGATTCCAGGTGTTATCATTTCTTCTACTTCTCGTTGCATTCAAAAATTTACTCTCAATCCACATTCTGCGCACATTAGGCTCTTCAATCCAGCCATACGACACACTAATTCTCCGTCCCTTTCACGCAGGATAGCAATGCCATCAGCAAATCTGGTCACTGATTTTCTTTCTCCCTGAATATTAATCCTACTCTTGATCCTTTCTTTTGTTTCTTCGATGTGTAGACTGAACACCACGATCGAAAATCTACATCCATACCTTACATCCTTAAAATACTATCACTTCATTCTTTATCTTCTTCTCTTATTGTTTCCTCTTGGCTCCTGTAAATATTGCGTATTACACATGTTTCCCCATTGCCTACCACTTTTTTGTCAGAATTTCGAACATCTTGCACCATTTCATATTGTCGAACGCTTTTTCCAGATCGACAAACCGTATTAAGGTGTCTTGAATTTTTCAGTCTCGCTCCCATTATCAACCACAACGCCAGAATTCCTCTCTGGTTCCTTTACTTTTAATAAAGTCAAACTGATCGTCTTCTAACACAATTTTCTTTTCCACTCTTCCGTACACTTTTCTTGTCAGAAACTTGGATGCATTAGCTGTTAAGTTGACAGTGTTACAATTGTCGCACTTGTCGGCTCTTACAATCTTTGGAATTGTGCGGCAGATTTTTCTCTGAAAGTCTGATGGTATATCGCAAGTCTCATAGATTCTGCATCCGAACGTTAATTTTAGAAATTGCTGTGGAGTGTTGTTTATCCCTTAGCCTTCTTTGATCATAAGTCTTCCAAAGCTCCATTAAATTATAGTTCTAATACTCTGTCCTCTATCTCTTTCCTTTCGACTGCTGTGTATTCTTCTATCATGTCATCAGAGACGTCCTCCCCCCTTACACAGACCTTCAATGTACTCTTTCCACCTATCCGCTCTCTCCTCTGCATCTAACAGTGGAATTCCCAATGCTCTCTTAATGCTACCACCCTTGCATTTAAATTCACTGAAGGTACTTTTGCCTTTTCTATATGGTCAATTAGTCCTGCAAACAATCATTTCTATTTGTTAACATATTCCATGCAGCCATTCCTCCTTAGCTTCCTTGTAATTCCTATTAATTTCATTCCTAAGTGACTTGTGTTTCTGTATTCCTGAATTTCCGTGAACATTTTCTTTACTTTCTTCTTTCGCCAAACAACCGAAATATTTCATTTGTTAACGATGGTTTCTTCGCAGTGGCGTTTCTTGTACCTGCGTCCTATGTTGTTCTTTCCTACTTCTGTGATAGGTCATCCGTTTCAACTGAACTGCGTACTAAGCTGTTGATTAGTCAAAAAAAAAAATGGTTCAAATGGCTCTGAGCACTATGCGACTTAACTTCTGAGGTCATCAGTCGCCTAGAACTTAGAACTAATTAAACCCAACTAACGTAAGGACATCACACACATCCATGCCCGAGGCAGGATTCGAACCTGCGACCGTAGCGGTCACGCGGTTCCAGACTGAAGCGCCTTTAACCGCACGGCCACACCGGCCGGCCTGTTGATTAGTCCTGTATCTATAGTTCCAGACCACATAAAGCGTATCTCCACATTCCTTCATCCTTCTGCACTCCAGTTCCTTGTGCAGCGATGTTTCCGTGCGATTCTCTTAAACTTCAGAGCCTTCTTCATAACATAAATTGTGGTGTGATTCTACCAATGCTCTTGGGTACCTCTTGCAATTCAGTATCTGATATCGGAATCTCTGCCTGACCTTGATGTAATGTAACTGAAATCTTGGCGCCTATACGACCTCCTCTTGCGATTCTTGAACGGAGTATTCGTTATTTCTAACTGAAATTTATTAAAGAGAATTAGTCTTTCTCCTCTTTCATTCCTACTACCACGTCCATATTCTCCCTTCCCCATTTCTTCTATTCCTTCCCCTAAAAGCACATTCCAATACCCCATGAGCATCAGATTTTCGTCTCCTTTTATGTACTGAATTAACTATTCAGTTATCCTCATATCCTTTCTCTTCATCTTCTGCTTGCTACGTCGGCTTGTATACTTGAACTATTGTTGCCGGCGATTGTTTGCTGCCGATTCTGATGACAACTCCCATATCACTGAACTGTTCACAGTGGCTCTCTTTCTGCCATACCCACCCATTCATAACGAACCTTACTCACGCTATACCATTTCCTGCAAATACGAAAATGTTGAGACATATCATCTATCCGTACTCGACGAACGACCGCAGAATATACTTTATAAATAAAAAAGAAACCGATCTCTTGACTCATACTCTTTAAATGCGGTAAATTTACTACGGAAAAATCAACAACAATTGAAAAGTTTATTTCATCCGTAGCTCTTTGTAGTTCATAAATACGATTTTCTTCAAAAAGGGAACACGTCGGCGTTGAAGGGCCAGATGGTTGAAGAATTTTTCGGTGATAGTGGCCGGATGTGAACACATCAGTCCTGAGTGCGGCAGTGCGAACTGACAACGTGAAGCCCACCTCATTTGCCATGGTACGCCTATTTACGCTGCACAATATTCCAGAGATTCTTGTTTTCGGACCGCTGTCGGATAGTTACTGTTCTCACCGATGCAGAAATTCCGAACACCAAGTCTCCAACCAGGTAATTGTACATATATCACCAGAAATAAAATCTAGCAAAAGATAACCAAGATAGGCTGAAAGATTTAACCGAAAATATCGAATCAAGACATCTTTATTTTTAACTCTCAATTGGGTTTTATTGACTGACCTGACTATAAATACAAAGCGAACGAATTACTTGCCGTTAAACTGAGTAGCCAATAGTTTTCGAAGCAAATGATAATCACCTAACCTTTATTTGAATCTGCGACTTTTAGTATGGCAGCTGGAATACGAAAAGTTAAAAAATATGTGATGCACTATGTGAAAGTTGGAACACGTCGCTGAGAGATAATCACAAATTATTAATTATCACATCGAAAAAATCAAACTATGACGACGATACTTCTTGATAATGTTAGCTTGTCACTGCACTGTTAGATTACATTGCTTGTGCTTTTTTTCTAACGATGGAAGACATGGTGACGACCTAGGCTGTAGAAGCTCCATCTCGAAAATCACCATATAGTCGTTCTTGAAAAGTTTCCCGTGCAAAGATTGCTACATCTGACGAAACAGGAAGAAATCCCTGTTTGACACGTCAGAGGGTGGTGAAGGGATCAGAGTCTGATGGATTTGATGCTGATGATGATGATGTTCATTGAATGTCGGACTGATTCTTGGAGTAGCAGAAAGTGCTTCAATGCAGTTTCTGCACTGCCTGCGTCTGACATTTTCTCCAGCCCGCAATGCGTAGTCAGTCACTAAGCGCTCTGGCTTGAAAACATAAGACAGCTCCCACTCTAGAAACACCACGGCCTTAATTTGCCGTGCGGTTCCAGTAGCAGAAGCTTCGAATGATGGTCTGTGGGCTCATTAGATACTTATCGGACTCTTGGTTTCAGCACAAGTCACGACTGCGAAATATTCAGTTACCCTGTTGGTGACGCTACCAATACCTTTTGAAACGAAGTCCAGCTGCTGAGAATTCTTTCGGGTTGTATGGCCGTGGTCCGTGAAACTCTTTAATCCCTAACGTTTCTTGCAAGGCTACGTTGAACATCGTAGGAGATGCTCCTGGTTGTGCTGAGCCTTGCCGACTGACGAGTCGGACGGCGAAGAGCGGCCTAAATACTTTGGAAATTGGGCGTGGTCTCAATTTCACGTGATGGCAGTGATAAGCCTTCTCAAAGATAAAATTTTTTAATTATAGTTCTAAGTACGTCAAAGATAAAAACTTCTCATCGATTCTGTAGCGCTACAGTCCATATATAACTAAGTTTTCCTGTCCTCTTCTTTTCTGTTAAAATTATCCCCATGTTTATATATTTCGATGGCTTGTCTACATAGCCATGGATAATTGTTAGTCATAGTACATAAAACTTCAGTTTCCGAAAAATTCAGTACATGATCAGCTGATTGAAGAGCATGTTCCGCCACGGCTGATTTGTCTGTTTTCCCTAGTCGGCAAAGACCTTTATGTTCCTTCAACCGTGTATTCACACTTCTCTTTGTGGTTCCAATGTAGACCTTGCCAAACGTACACGGACTCTTGTATACACCACTTGCAGAAAGAGAGGGATAATTTTAAAAGAAATGAAGAAGCTACGAAACTCAGTGATATATGGACTGTGGCGCTACGAAGTCGATGAGAAGTTTTTATCTTTGTCATACTATGATCGATAATTTAAAAATTGTATCTTTGACATGGTTTATCTCTGCTATCATGTAAATTCCTGACCGCGCCCACCTTCCACGTTATTCAGGCCGCTCTTCAAAGTCCGACTCGTCCGCCGGCAAGACTCAGCACAACCAGGACCACCTCCGAAGATGTCCAACGCATCCTTGGACGAAACGTCAGGGATTGAAGAGTTCAATGGACCACGGACATACAACCCGGAAGAATTCTCAGCAGCTGAAACATTGAGCCGTGAAAGCCTTCATTGTATGATGAAACGAAGTCGCTCCAGTAGGCTTAGGAGAGCAAAGGTGCTCTCTGATACATCGAAGCTGAGGCAAAGTATAACAGAACAAGCAACATGTGTGACTTTGCGCTCTGCAGAAAGAGCTTGAACGTTGTCGTGGAACGAAAACACACTTTTGTGCAGCTTCCCACTAAGCGACGTTGAATCTTGACAGCCTCTCGTAACTTGCTGAAGAAATTTCTGTAGTGTACCTCTATGAAATTTTGTCCCTTAAGAGCATGATCTGTAATCAGCATACCATGACCGTTCCAAAAATCATCTAGCATCACCATGCCCGAAGATGATTGCGTCTTCGCCTTTTCCGGAGGGGGTGAATCCGTAGGAGATAGTGAAATGAAAACGAGACAGTTCCAAAAAAGTAAGACCTCTGTTTATTAGTTCAAAACTAATCGCCAAAACTGATAATACATTTATTCCACTGTCAGACAAGACAGTCAATGGATTCATGGAAAAATGTTTGCTTTTGAAATAAATATCGGGTGTGCAGCTTGGTGTGAGTGTACAAAGGACACAATATTTCAGCAATCGACCTTGTTGCCATCATCAGGTGTGCTGATGATGGCAACAAGGTCGATTGCCGAAATATTGTGTCCTTTGTACACTCACACCAGGCTGTTCACCCCAGATTTATTTCGTCATGCAATACGCCTGGAGATATTAAAGAAGCACATGTTTGCTTTTGTCTACCGAAAGAAGTAGCAGCAGACAGTTAAAGCTTTTCTCTTTATTAGCTATATTTTTCGGCCCGTTCATCACAACCACGAGTTCGTCCATAAAACTCAGTAGTCCATGCCATTACTCACCGATACAACGTTTCTGATTTATACATTCCTATACTTTTAATCTTTGAGCATAAAGTAATGTAAGGTTTGTTTGTTAAGGGGCTCCGGAACGCCCTATACTTGCAATGTTAAAATAACGCTTATAAATTACATCTTTCCTCACAAAGTATTAGAGGTAGGAAGTTGAACTTTTTACAGATTATTTATTGGAATATGGGCTACAACTTAACACAGGGATTTTACAGAATTGTAGTTCAGTTATTAAAGATGATTTTTTTATCAATTGTAATGAAAATTCACAACATTTTTTTGCAATTTTTTATTTATATATTCAAAAATATACAGTGTTTTGGAAAAAGGCTGTGTTAAATTATGCAGAAGGTACTGTGTAACATTTACTGAAAGTTTGAAACAAATATGTTTGGAAGATCCTTAGAAAACATGTAATTAGTATGAGAAAATAAAAGTTTTGGGAATCGAGCGACAAAGATTGGATTAACTTTTTAGTGCATTCCAGGTCCATAGGATGGATTATCTTCATCCTCTGCAAACTCCTCCTCCAGCTTCCTCTTGTTCCTCCTCCTGTTTACTCTTGCTTGTATTTCTAGAATCTTTACAGCCCTGTCTGCAGCCCGAAAAGTGAAGTGTTTCTATTCCAGCAAATAAAGTCTTGGGGATTCTCGACCATATAACACTATTTACACTTTCATTGGGGTTTTGAGTTTTTCCGTGAAAAGACTTTTTCAACAGCGATATATATTGAACCATCACAGGTTAGCCACAACACATACTTTATCTCACATCACTAAAATGTACCTGATGAACACGGACGTTAATAATAACACCATTTGACAGCAGTTTAACAGCGCCACAGTGGGTCACGCTCATGTAGAACACATTTCAAAAAAAAATTTAAAAATAGTTGTAGTCTTCGGAATTGAATAAATTATATATCTATTAAAAGGTAATAGTCTGCAAATTCAGAAAACGCAAAAAAGTAAAAATTGAACTTTTCATGATTTTGAGCCTTTCCGGAGCCCCTTAAGAGCTTCTTTGAGAGTTACGTTTTGTTTGAGTTTTGGGTCGACTTACAGGGTGATTTTTTCGACCGTGTACAAACTCTAAGGATTCGTCTATGAGAGGATACAGAACAAAAAATGATTAATGAACTTATGTCCGGAAATATGTGGTTTCCGCGCAAAAGAACGTTGTTACAGGGACTGCGGACTAATACGCGCTGTACCACTCAGCCACAGGTACAGTAAGCGTTAAAAGTGGTTTCCACGTGCCTCAAAGCACGCCTGTACTCGTACATTTATGTTCTGTGTCACAAGTTCACACTGGCCGGGCTGCATCCCATCTGTGTCAAATGCAGTACGAATAAGCTGCTCCATTGTCTCCATATCTGGAATGGTCTCTGCATACACGATAGTTTTGAGATGGCCCCAGAACCAGAAATCGCACGGGTTAAGATCCAGTGAACGAACAGACCATGCAACTGGACCCACTCGTCCAACCAGTCGACCAGGGAAGACACGACTGAGATGCGTCCGAACATTAATGGCGAAGTGCGCTAGAGCAACATCATGTTCAAATGTTCAAATGTGTGTGGAATCTTATGGGACTTAACTGCTAAGGTCATCAGTCCCTAAGCTTACACACTACTTAACCTAAATTATCCTAAGGACAAACACACACACCCAAGCGCGAGGGAGGACTCGAACCTCCGCCGAGACCAGCCGCACAGTCCATGACTGCAGCGCCCAAGACCGCTCGGCTAATCCCGCGCGGCGCACCATCATGTAGCAGTCACATTGTCCTTCGACCTTCTACCAGCAGGGGAGGCAAAGTCACGCGCAAAGAAAGGCCGATGTGGCATGTTAGGGGACGTGGAAGGAAGACTGGTCCCAAAATACGGTCACCAATTGTCCCCGCTCACACATTCCGGCTGCACAGATGCTGATGATTCGCTGTCACCACACCATATGGATACGGCGTGCTATCCAATAGATGACTGTTGTGAAAGTTGCAGATACGATTGCGCGTAAAGATGGCCTCATTTGTGAACAGGATGTATGACAGAAATCTCGGAATCGTGGTTGCCTGGTGAAGAAATCAGCGACAAAACTGCTTCCCATGCGGAAAGTCCGCCGTTAGTAAGCCCTGCATACGCTATAAGTGATAAGGGTAGTAACAATTGTCATGGAGCATGTCCTACACTGTACACGCCTTCCACAGTGTTAATCACATTTTTCTCCAAGTCTGGTGTCCGAAAATTTTGGGCACGTCCTTCATTATTTCCTGCTTTCTGAAACGACACTCTCTCAGACTAATTGCGAAACACTGTTGCAAAAATTGAATCCTGCGGTTGTTGTCGGCGGCGGCGGCGATCGATCTCCTAATACAACCTTGCTGCCCTCCGTACTTTGCCATTTGCATTTCCGTAAGTAAACACTATTTATGCAAGTTCTTGATTCGAAATCGGACCCATTGTGTACAACGCCGTATCACATCCACTGCAAGGTGAGTGCTGCTATGGTAGGAGAGGGCGCTAGGGCATGATGTATGAAGAACAGTACCACCCTCTAGGATGAAACCATGCACACTGTAGCTGGGGCTGCATTATACAGTGCCTATTAGACTCTAGTCTCTGGAACAAAGTATGATTGAATAAACGATCTCTAACATGGAGACCATGCGTTTCCGGACATAAGTTCATTAGATCTTTTTTGTTCCCTATCCTCTCATTAATCAATCGCCAAAGTTTTTCCACTGTGGAAAGAATCACCCTGTGTAGATGAAAAATGTCTTCTATCTCTGAAACACATTCTTTGAGCAGCTATGAACTTCGCCAGTGTGTTTATTGTCTGTTTGGTATTACGTTACCTGAAATTTGGAAATTTGTGGGGAATTCCTATGGGACCAAACTGCTGAGGTCATCGGTCCCTAGGCTTACACACTACCTTAATCTAACTTACGCTAAGGAGAACACACACACCCATGTCCGAGGGGGGAGGACTCGAACCTCCGACGGGGGGCAGCCGCGCTAACCGTGCAAAGACACCTTAGACTGCGCGGCCACCCCCACGGCAGTTTGCTGATGGTGGCCTATAAAGCTGAAGTCGATACATAACGAACTAGTAAGTAAATATTATTGCGCAACATCTATATTCTGTATTAAAATTTTTAGTGTGTCTGTGCTCCTCCAAGCATTGAGGGTCTGCCATTTTGAATTTGACACCTCTAGTATCGTACTACGGTACTGTGGCGCGTGAATTTAAATGTGCACCACGACTGTAGACGTGTAACCGCAGCCAAAAATTTATTATGTAACTTTAATTTTTTCGAAGTGATAATTCATATTTTATGACTATACCTTGTACAGTTATATTCTGTCACTGGTTTACTTGAATCCGCAGCAAAGGTTTAATATTATGGTGGATCTCACAACACTAAAATTCTAGACTCACTTCTGTTACATTATTTAGACACTTGAACTTCCACACAGGAAGTCAGAATTTATAAGTATTGCCCACTCATTGTATGTCACAATAGCTTTCCCCACAATATGAATTTTACTACTGTTGGGGTTGGGCTTTTTGGGGGAGGAGACCAGACAGCGAGGTCATCGGTCTCGTCAGATTAGGGAGGGAACTCGGCCGTGCCCTTTCAAAGGAACAATCCCCGCATTTACCTGGAGCGATTTAGGGAAAACCTAAATCAGGATGGCCGGACGCAGGACTGAACCGCCGTCCTCCCTAATGCGAAACCAGTGTGCCAGCCACTGCGCCACCTCACTCGGTTTTACTACTATGAGCAGGCGGGGGGAAGAAAAATTGTAGATAGTAGACCAAGTACAGGTACAGAAAGTTGGTTCAAATGGATGTACTTCACATCAGCGAAACAGAGTTGATGAGACTTGAACAGAACAGACTAGCGTATGGAGCTACTTGCAATTTAATTCGCGTGTCGTGTGCACTACGTAAATCAGCCACGCTGAATACGTATGGTTCACTAATTAAGTCGCCAATTTCCTTTCTCACCCTGCTACAACCGAGTTAGTCCTTCATCTGTTATGTCCTCGACCAAATTTAATTGCCTTTCCTTATTTTTTCTTGTCTTCACAGTTTCACGGAGCACTATGTTACACTGACAGCTGTACAAATATTAACTGCCCTCAGTTGTGAAAGTTGAGAACGGAATTAAATTGAAACTTGCCAGTTGATTACAATTAGTACTATTTGGGTTACATTTATTTTAAGTTGTATCGGAAGACGACCTTTTGTCTCCCACGCCACCTGGGCCGTTTTCATTGCTTACAGTGTTGATAGCATCGTCATCAGGATTATTAAACACCCGCCACGATGATGCATAAGGTGCAATTAGCTGATATAAGACGCACATTAGCTTATAATGTTCGGAAATTCGTCGTAAGTAGTCGTTGTACAGTACATTAATGACATGATGTTTGTTGGAGTGGAGCTGTTTTCTGTATTCACTTCCGGGTCGATACACGTACCAGCAAAACAGAATATCTGAGTGATTGGTTAGTCATCCGAAAGCTGGAGAAACACAGGCCGTGCAATGCAGAAAACTTTTTCGTTGAATGGCGTTCGATACTCACAAAAGCAGTCCAGCACTCATTGAACATAATTTATTGCACAATTCTCTGACGCTGAAGCGACTGGTGGGCGGAGCCTAAATCTGGTCCCCGACGAAGAGGGCTAATGGTGCAACACGGTCGCGTATGCAAATCGCGCGAAACGCAAACAGTCCGTTTATTTATTGCACAAACAGTTAATGTAGTTGCTGGTTTATGGATGACTACCCAACAGGGCACTGAACATGCACGTCCAAAACAGTCATATTGTTTTAATAACGTCAAATTAACTAATATACACAGTTATGTATTTCTATTTATTAGTTACAAGCGTTTCGTAGGCTAACTGCATCTTCAACTGACCTCCATAGCTTTAATTTGCTCACAAGGAAGAAGCGTTCCGGCATTTCGACTGTATACTATTGTTTCGAATATTCTTCTTCTTCTCCCATAAACTTCCCTGCGTTGCTAAAGTTTTCACACTTGTCACGATGGTTTGAAAGACAACTGCATGCAAGGAATGTAATAAGAATTGGAATGCACATCTCATATGACGTTTATGAAAGGGTCATGAACCTCATTTTTCACTCTACAGTGTTACAAATTGTGCATTTTGCACACTTAGACAGAAGGAATCACCTCTATTTTCGTATAAACAAGTAGCTCTACCTGTCTAGCAAACCATAAAATTCATACAAGGGTCTATCAAATGAAACCGAGTCAGATAGAAAGAAAGTATGTAATCTGTTTAATATTTCAAAAGTAATCGCTATAATTGTTATTATATTCATGTCACTATGACACTAGACAGTCAGTGCCTTCATCGTACGATGTCTGCGGTTGCCTAAGGGGTCGTGATTCTACTCAGGCACACATCTCTCCGTCCGAAGCAATTCGACGGCTATGAAAGTATTTTATTCAGTCTCCAGAATTATGGAAATCGCATGGCGAGAGATCGGGACTGTATTGAAGACGTGTGTGAAAGTGCCAGCGTAACTTACGTAGCTACATAGTCGCTCTTTTAGTTGAGAACAAGTCTTATTCTCATACACGGGAGAAGTGATCGATAATATCGGAAATAATTAATAGCATTGAAAAAGTTTGAATTAAAATTATCGATACATAACCTCTCATCAGAATAACGCCCGCACCAAAGTAGCGCTTCAGGGAAATCAAAGAGGGTTCTACGCGGCTACTCTTGTTTCTCAATTGTATTATATAAACCATGCGCGGGTATTGTTAGTTCTCTTGTCTTCTTTCCTGTGCTCTGAATATGTCTACGTAGCTCCGGCGTGCGATATAGCTGGCATTTCCATGTGATATGCTACGGGAGGGATCAGGGCGCCAGTATTAAACTGCAAGAAAAGTGACTGTAGATAATTTATACGGGAAATTACGCTGAAACTTATACTGAGGTGTCGGCAGATTTTTCCGTAAGGTCACGGACTAATAATATCGGAGGAATTGTGAGCGCGAGAGCAAGTAGCACTCAGAATTAAAGTCTATTACATGCCGAATAACGGATAAAAGGATCTCTGGACTATATGAAGGTACGTTAAAATGAATATAAAAACGGACACTTAGCTTTGTGAAAGCAAAAGCGCACGAAATTTGAATGACTGTATCGAAGTATAGTAATGGACCATAGTCCTTGCTGTAATTTAATTATTTTTTTTTTGCCGGTTGTGATGGCCGAGCGGTTCTAGGCGCTACAGTTTGGAACCGCGTGACCGCTACGGTCGCAGGTTCGAATCCTGCCTCGGGCATGGATGTGTGTTAGGTTTAAGTTAGGTTTAAGTAGTTCTAAGTTACAGGGGACTGATGACCTCAGATGTTAAGCCCCATAGTGCTCAGAGCCATTTGAACCATTTTTTGTAATATTTTTGAGTGACGAACTACAAAAATCACTGACATTTCAGGTGCCGTAATTGCTGAGAGTAATTCTAGGTTCAACCCACCTTTTTTCCGTAGTCAACGATAATCATAGGCAAGCTGTAAATTGTATCTCTGGAAGAGGGAATGTTCGATTATGAAATAGTACGAAGTGTAAATTGTGACTTAAAAGCTATTTAACATTTCATTTCCAATCGGACAAAAATAATACAAAATCAGAAACCGTGCGTATAAGTAATAAAGTAAGAAATAGGAAGTTGAAATAATAAATAACATCCAAAGACGTTATTAACTATTTTGTCTTCCGTGACGGCAACAAATGAAGAGTAATCGACTGTGCAAAATGTCAACATTTACGATTATTATGAAATAGCTACTGGTAAACCTTTGGGGATGTGAGGTCGTGGTCCAAGAAACTCTTCTGTTCCTGACGTTTCGTACAGGACTGCGCTGGGCATCATCAGAAGTGCTCCTCCGCTGAGTCTTGCCGACTGACTGGTTGGACGTCCGAGAGCGGCGTATATACTGTGGGAAAGGAGGCGTGGTCGAAGTTAAGGGCTACCAGCAGCTACGTCATCCAGTCGTTAAAGGCTTCATCCTATGGTTATTACGAAAACTCGTAATTTAGCCGCCGTTACAGTGAAGTTGTTTGTGGCTGCCCCATCTGATGTGTAGATACAACGAAATGTCGAGCATATACAGTAGATAACAACATCAACATCTTACGTCAGGGAAGTCGACGACTCCAGAACGACGGAAGGCGTAGTCGAAACAACCTTGTAAACTCGTGAGCAGGGAATGTCCAGCAACAGAATGATTCTGTGTGTCAGAATTCCTGGTCGTTTACACTTCAGTTAACACGCAGCGGCACTCGGACGCTTTTGAGAAATATCATCCACAAAATTCAGAATAATAAGAGCAGATAAATGCGATAATTATCGCCATAGCAGCCCAACAGATCATGCATCAAAGCTGATGGAAAGAATAAAATGAAGAAAAAAATTTTAAAAATGAAAATTTAAAGTCTCTTATGTTACGAACGGTTTGGCTTTAGATAAGGTAATTACACCTAAGGGGCAGATCTGTCGTTGTGACCATTTATGAAAACAAAACTGTAGAAAAAGAAAGACACGCTCATAGGGTTTGTCGACCCAGAAAAAAACGTTCGATATGTATAATGGTGTAAGGTGTTCGAAATTGTAAGAAGAATAGGTATAAGCTATAGAGAAAGACTGGCTATGTACAATATGTATAATAATCAAGAGCGAAAAATAAGAATGAAAGACCAAGCACAAAATACTCGGATCAAAAAGGGTCTAAGACAGGGCTGCAGTCTTTCGCCGCTACTATTCAGGCAGTGCAGCGAAGAGACAATGGCGCAAATAAAAGGAACAGTCGTGAGTAGAGTGGGACTGAAATTCATCTTCCTAACTACAAGACCTACGAAGAAGTATTTCGAATTATTTAATATTTACGTGCATATATAATCACAGCAGCATCGAAGAATTTATGTAGGAAAATGTGGAATTTTTTTGTCGTTTGTTCTGAAACAATGTTAAAATTCATTATACAGTTTCTAATGAACAGAAATAATTGCTTCTCTATGTAAATGTGTGGGATGGTCTGTGGGCAACAACTGATTGTAGACAGATATTGGAACATATCCAAAAATAATTGTGGACATTGGGTGTAAGTGTTAATATGAGATGAGGACGTTGCCATACGAGAAAAAGTTGTGCCAGGTTACGTCAACCTAGTCAAACTGACGTTCCATACAAAAAAAAATACATAGTCACAAAAATTTTGAAATCATGGGTGTAATCCACTATGAAGAATCCTGTAAATGGGACAAAGAAAGTTAATGTAGCTTGTTTAAACCCAAACAGTAATTCATCAGGATGTTTCTTCACCCTCTTCTACGTACTTTCAGAACCTTTTTCTCCCTTTTTCTGATGACAATTTGCACTTTTAGAGTGGCTATATTTCCACCTTATTTTACTTTCTCAGTGTTTACTTTCTCAATGTTAAAACGCCGTTGCCCGCATCTCGTGGTCGTGCGGTAGCGTTCTCGCTTCCCACGCCCGGGTACCCGGGTTCGATTCCCGGCGGGGTCAGGGATTTTCTCTGCCTCGTGATGGCTGGGTGTTGTGTGCTGTCCTTAGGTTAGTTAGGTTTAAGTAGTTCTAAGTTCTATGGGACTGATGACCATGGAAGTTAAGTCCCATGGTGCTCAGAGCCATTAAAACGCCGTTGAGGTAAATAAATCTTACCAAAAGACTTTTTTTTTATTTTTGGTTCGCCACTTTCCTACGAATTAATAAATATTTCTATAGCAGGTCGTGTCGTCGATCTACAGGGAGAAACCAGCTTATTCGGATCTGAATGTTCATAATTTCAACTACGTAGTGACCGTGGCAATTTGGGACGCGCTGTGGCAGGCTTACCTTGTAAACGGTTCTGCCATCAATAATCCATTCTCCCAACACGGGTGCACGTGGGTTATGGCACCGAACTACGACGTGCTTGATCATCGGGTGCTGACAGGTACAATACCGGACTAATTACGCTGTCAGTAGCGACGTAGCTGTGTTGCACGTTAGACGCCACGGTTACTTGTGACAACCATTGTGGCCAGCATGAGACGCTGCCTTGTGTCGATAAGACAGTAATCCTCCACCGACAATTCAGGTGTCGGCGCCACCGATCGCGACAGCTAAGGCAGTGACCAGGCGCAGCCGATAGGGGAGGCAGCGGCGAATGTATGCATTTCCAACTACAATTCAGATACCGTCTCGTTTACTGACGTCTATCAGACTGAGAACTCTTCTCAACCTGACTACTGATTTATTGAGTGCAAAAAGTTCATATACGATGGACGTCAAATATTTAATACACTTCTGGCCATTAAAATTGCTACACCACGAAGATGCTACAGACACGAAATTTAACCAACAGGAAGAAGATGCTGTGATATGCAAATCATTAGCTTTTCAAAGCATTCATACAAGGTTGGCGCCGGTGGCGACACCTACAACATGCTGACATCAGGAAAGTTTCCAACCGATTTCTCATACACAGACTGCAGTTGACCCGGCGTTGCCTGGTGAAACGTTGTTGTGGTGCCTCGTGTAAGGAGGAGAAACGCGTACCATCACGTTTCCGACTTCGATTGTAGCCTATCGCGATTGCAGTTTATCGCGACATTGTGGCTCGCTTTGGTCGAGATCCAATGACTGTTAGTAGAATATGGCATCGGTGGGTTCAGGAGGGTAAAACGGAACGCCGTGCTGGATCCTAATGGTCTCGCATCACTAGCAGTCGACATGACAGGCATCTTATCCACATGGCTGTAACGGATCGTGCAGCCACGTCTCGATCCCTGAGTCAACAGATGGGCACGTTTGCAACACAACAACCATCTGCACGAACAGTTCGACGTTGTTTGCAGCAGCAAGGACTATCAGCTCGGAGACCATGGCTGCGATTACCCTTGACGCTGTATCATAGACAGGAGCGCCTGCGATGGTGCACTCAACGACGAACCTGGGTGCACGAATGTCAAAACGTCATTTTTTACGGATGAATCGAGGTTCTGTTTACGGCATCATGATGGTGGCATCCGTGTTTGCGACATCGCGGTGAACGCCCATTGGAAGCGTGTATTCGTCATCGCCATACTGGCGTATCACCCAGCGTGATGGTATGGGGTGCCATTGCTTTACACGTCTCGGTCACCTCTTGTTCGCATTGACGGCACTTTGAACAGTGGATGTTACATTTCAGATGTGTTACGAACCGAGGCTCTACCCTTCATTCGATCCCTGCGAAACCTTACATTTCAGCAGGATAATGCACGAACGTATGTTGGAGGTCCTGTAAGCGCCTTTCCGGATACAGAAATTTTCGACTGCTCCCCTGGGCAGCACATTCTCTAGATCTCTCACCATCTGACAACGTCTGGTCAATGGTGGCCGAGCAACTGGCTCGTCACAATACGCCAGTCACTACTCTTTATGAACTGTGATATCGTGTTGAAGCTGCATGGGCAGCTGTACCTGTACACGCCGTCCAAGGTCTGACTCAATGCCCAGGCGTATCAAGGACGTTATTACGGCCAGAGGTGGTTGTTCCGGTTACTGATTTCTCAGGATCTATGCACCCAAATTGCGTGAAAATGTAATCACATGTCAGTTCTAGTATAATATATTTGTCCAATGAATACCCATTTATTATCTGTATTTCTCTTGGTGTAGCAATTTTAATGGGCAGTTGTGTACTTTCCTTTTCGTTTCAAAACTGCCGAAATTGTTGCGGAACATCGTGGCACATTCCGCCTTCAGCCTCTATGTCTCATTAATTTACGACAGATGGCGGCGTTATTCGCTGCCTGTAACATGGAATCTATAAGGGGTGCGTTCCTAGGAATCGGAGCATTACAGATATTCATAGGCGCTTTCTGAATGTCTATGGAGAGCTGGCAGTAAACAAAAGTTGGTGACTCGTTGAGCAAGGCGTCAGATGTCAACGAGGTCGCACAAACGTATCCGACCTCCCGTGTGCCAACCGGCCGCACGCAGCGGTTGTCCTCGAATGCTGAAACGCCTAGACTCTCTGATTCGTAGTGATCGACGGATCACGCTCAAACACGTCGCTGCAACAACCGGACGTCTCTGCTGGCAGTGCTGACACACTTGCCCATCAATTGCGGTACGTAAAGGCGTGTTCCTCGCCGTCTAAGAGAAGACCCCAAAGAGCAACAAATGAGCATCTGTGCGTAATTTCTTCCGCTTTACGACGCTGATCGTGACAACAGTTTAGCGTACATCGTCACAGGCGATGAAACATGGGTTCATCACTTCGATCCAGAAACGAAACGGCAGTCCTTGGAGTGGCGCCACAACACCTCTCGCCCAGAGAAAAGGATCAAAGCCTCGTTAAGTCATGGCGACGGTCTTCTGGATCTCTGTTTGAAGTCCTCCCTCATATTCTACATCTACGTCCATACACCGCAAGCCACCCGACGGTGTGTGGCGGAGGGTACCTTGAGTACCTCTATCGGTTCTCCCTTCTATTCCAGTCTCGTATTGTTCGTGGAAAGAAGGATTGTCGGTATGCCTCTGTGTGGTCTCTAATCTCTCTGATTTCATCCGCATGGTCTCTTCGCGAGATATACGTAGGGGGGAGCAATATACTGCTTGACTCCAAGGTGAAGGTATGTTCTCGAAACTTCAACAAAATCCCGTACCGAGCTACTGAGCGTCTCTCCTGCAGAGTCTTCCACTGGAGTTTATCCGTCATCTCCGTAACGCTTTCGCGATTACTAAATGATCCTGTAACGACGCGCGCTGCTCTCCGTTGAATCTTCTCTATCTCTACTATCAACCCTATCCGGTACGGATCCCACACTGCTGAGCAGTATTCAAGCAGTGGGCGAACAAACGTACTGTAAACTATTTCATTTGTTTTCGGATTGCATTTCCTTGTGATTCTTCCAATGAATCTCAGTCTGGCATCTGCTTTACCGACGATCAACTTTATATGATCACTCCATTTTAAATCACTCCTCATTCGTACTCCCAGATAATTTATGGAATTAACTGCTTCCAGTTGCTGACGAGCTATATTGTAGCTAAATGATGTGGGATCTTTCTTTCTGTGTATACGCAGCACATTACACTTGTCCGCATTGAGATTCAATTGCCATTCCCTGCACCATGCGTCAATTCGCTGCAGATCCTCCTGCATTTCAGTACAATTTTCCATTGTTAAAACCTCTCGATATACCACAGCATCATCCGCAAAAAGCTTCAGTGAACTTCCGATGTCATCCACATGGTCATTTATGTATATTGTGAATAGCAACGGTCCTACGACACTCCCCTTCGGCACACCTGAAATCACTCTTACTTCGGAAGACTTCTCTCCATTGAGAATGACATGCTGCGTTCTGCTATCTAGGAACTCGTCAATCCAATCACACAATTGGTCTGATGGTCCATATGCTCTTACTTTGTTCATTAAACGACTGTGGGGAACTGTATCAAACGCCTTGCGGAAGTCAAGAAACACGGCATCTACCTGTGAACCCGTGTCTATGGCCCTCTGAGTCTCGTGGACGAATAGCGCGAGCTGGGTTTCACACGATCGTCTTTTTCGAAACCCATGCTGTTTCCTACAGAGTAGGTTTCTAGTCTCCAGAAAAGTCATTATACTCGAACATAATACGTGTTCCAAAATTCTACAACTGATCGACGTTAGAGATATAGGTCTATAGGTATGCACATCTGTTAGACGTCCCTTCTTGAAAACGGGGATGACCTGTGCCCTTTTCCAATCCTTCGGAACGCTACGCTCTTCTAGAGACCTACGGTACACCGCTGCAAGAAGGGTGGCAAGTTCCTTCGCGTACTCTGTGTAAAATCGAACTGGTATCCCATCAGGTCCCGCGGCCTTTCCTCTTTTGAGCGATTTTAATTGTTTCTCTATCCGTCTATCGTCTATTTCAATACTTACCATTTTGTCATCTGTGCGACAATCTAGAGAAGGAACTACAGTGCAGTCTTCCTCTGTGAAACAGCTTTGGAAAAAGACATGTTGTATTTCGGCCTTTAGTCTGTCATCCACTGTTTCAGTACCATTTTGGTCACAGAGTGTCTGGACATTTTGTTTTGATCCACCTACGGCTTTGACATAAGACCAAAATTTCTTAGGATTTTCTGCCAAATCAGTACATAGAACTTTACTTTCGAATTCACTGAACGCCTCTCGCACGGCCCTCCTCACATTACATTTCGCTTCGCATAATTTTTGTTTGTCTGCAAGGCGTTGGCTATGTTTATGTTTGCTGTGAAGTTCCCTTTTCTTCCGCAGCAGTTTTCTAACGCGGTTGTTGTACCACGGCGGCTCTTTTCCATCTATTATGATCTTGCTTGGCACATAATCATCTAACGCATATTGTACGATGGTTTTGAACTTTGTCCACTGATCTACAACACCATCAGAACTTAAAACAAAACTTTTGTGTTGAGCCGTCAGGTACTCTGAAATCTGCTTTTTGTCACTTTTGATAAACAGAAAAATCTTCCTACCTTTTTGAATATTTCCGTTTAAGGCTGAAATCATCGATGCAGTAACTGCTTTATGATCGCTGATTCCCTGTTCTGCGTTAACTGTTTCAAATAGTTCGAGGTCTGTTTGTCACCAGAAGGTCTAATATGTTATCGCCACGAGTCGGTTCTCTGTTTAACTGCTCAAGGTAGTTTTCAGATAAAGCAGTTAAAGAAATTTCACTGGATTCTTTGTGCCTGCCACCCGTTATGAACGTTTGAGTCTCCCAGTCTAAATCCAGCAAATTAAAATCTCCACCCAAAACTATAACATGGTGGGGAAATCTACTCGAAATATTTTCCAAATCATCCTTCAGGTGCTCAACCACAACAGCTGCTGAGCCAGGGAGCCTATAGAGACATCCAATTACCATATCTGAGCCAGATTTAACCGTGACCTTCACCCAAATTATTTCACATTTCGGATCTGCGTCAATTTCCTTCAATACTATTGCACTTCTTATTGCTATAAACACGCCTCCCCCTTCACCAGCCTGTCTCTGCGGTATACATTCCAATCTGAGTTTAGGATTTCATTACTGTTTACGTCTGGTTTCAACCAACTTTCTGTCCCTAGTACTATATGGGCATTGTGACCGTTTATTAATGAGAGCAGTTCTGGGACCTTTCTATAGAGGCTCCTGCTGTTTACTATTAGCACTTTAATGTTGTATTCCCTGTTGTAGGAGAAGTCCTACCTTGCCACCTCTCAGGAGGCGTCTTGTCTGGCCTATGGAGGGAATTCTCTAACCTAAAAAACCCACATGTGCACTCCACATGTATTCTGCTACCCTTGTAACCGCTTCCTGCGTGTAGTGCACGCCTGACCTATTCAGGGGGTCCCTACATTTCTCCACCCGATAGCGGAGGTCGAGAAATTTGCACCCCAGATCTCCGCAGAATCGTCTGAGCCCCTGGGTTAAGCCTTCTACTCGGCTCCAAACCAGAGGATCGCGATCGGTTCTGGGAAAGATACTACAAATAGCTAGCTCAGATTCCACCCCGCGAGCGAGGCTTTCCGCCTTCACCAACTCCGCTAACCGCCTGTACGAACAGTGGATGACCTCTGAATCTACACGGCAGGAGTCATTGTTGCCGACAAGAGCAACAATTTGCAGTCGGGTGCACCCAGTGCTCTCTATCGCCGCCGGCAGGGCCTCCTCCACATCTCGGATGAGACCCCCCGGCAAGCAGACAGAGTGGACACTGGCCTTTTTCCCCGACCTTTCCGCTAATTCCCTAAGGAAATTGCAACGATCATCTCAGAAGTGTTTTGTGCTACCCTCAGAAAAATGAAGGAACGACTTCAGCCGCCACAGAAATGCAGACGAATTTTCCCTTCTACGCAAGGCCTCACACATCTGCGCTCCCGAAGGGACCTCACAGAACTTCGTTGGGCTGTTCTTCCTCATCCACCCTATAGCACGGATCTCACATCTTCCAATGACCCAATGAAGGATGCACTCCACTGGAAGTAGAACGTGGACCATGGAAAAATTATGGAAATAATATGATTTAGTTTTTTACGCCTTATTGTTCTAGTCAAAAGTTTTGTTCTTGCCTGTTAATTCACATTTTCTTTCTATTATATGCAAGTTTTGTTAAACTACGTGTTCTTTTTGCAGTAATTTGATTTAATTATCAAGTGATCTTGGACTTAACAACTGGTTTAGTAGCGGCATAATTCGTGGAAACAGCCACGGTTATATGTTTGATACAAGTGAATATTATTGGATAAACAGGTTAAAGTATAATTTTGAAAGGTGAAATGTTAAAATTTATTTATAGCCCTTTATATGAATCTGTGAAATTTAAATAATATACTAAGGTTAGACACCATATAATTTAAATGTTCCCAGGGTACTGTTAGTTAGGGTCTTTAAATCCAAAAAATTTGGCGTTACCTCATTCAATTCAGGGGAACCTACACCGTGATGACAATACACTATTTACTTGACCTCCCCCCATGAACCATGGACCTTGCCGTTGGTGGGGAGGCTTGCGTGCCTCAGCGATACAGATGGCCATACCGTAGGTGCAACAACAACGAAGGGGTATCTGTTGAGAGGCCAGACAAACGTGTGGTTCCTGAAGAGGGGCAGCAACCTTTTCAGTAGTTGCAGCGGCAAGGGTCTGGATAATTGACTGATCTGCCCTTGTAACAATAACCAAAACGGCCTTGCCGTGCTGGTACTGCGAACGGCTGAAAGCAAGGGGAAACTACAACCGTAATTGTTCCCGAGGGCATGCAGCTTTACTGTATGGTTAAATAATGATGGCGTCCTCTTGGATAAAATATTCAGGAGGTAAAATAGTCCCCCATTCGGAACTCCGGGCGGGGTCTACTCAAGAGGACGTCGTTATCAGGAGAAAGATATTGACGTTCTACGGATCGAAACGTGGAATGTCAGATCCCTTAATCGGGCAGGTAGGTTAGAAAATTTAAAAAGGCAAATGGATAGGTTAAAATTAGATACAGTGGAAATTAGTGAAGTTCAGTGGAAGGATGAACAAGACTATTGGTCAGGTGAGTACAGGGTTATAAATACAAAATCAAATGGGAGTAATGCAGGAGTAGGTTTAATAATGACTAAATAATAGGAGTGCGGGTAAGCTACTACAAACAGAATAATGAACGCATTATTGTGGCCACGATAGACACAAAGCCCATGCCTACTACAGTAGTACAAGTTTATATGCCAACTAGCTCTGCAGATGAAGAAGAAATTGAAGAAATGTATGATGAGATAAAATAAATAATTCAGATAGTGAAGGGAGACGAAAATTTAATAGTCATGGGTGACTGGAATTCGATAGTAGGAAAAGGAAGAGAAGGAAACGTAGTAGGTGAATATGGATTGGGAGGGGGGGGGGGGGAGAGAAATGAAAGAGGAAGCCACTTGGTAGAATTTTGCACAGAGCATAACTTAATCGTACTTAACACTTGGTTCAAGAATCGTAAAAGAGGGTTGTATACATGGAAGAAGACTGGAGATACTGACAGGTTTCAGATACGTTATATAATGATAAGACAGAGATTTAGGAACCAGGTTTTAAATTGTAGTACATTTCCAGGGGCAGATGTGACTCTGACCACAATCTACTGGTTATGAACTGTAGATTAAAACTGAAGAAACTTAAATAAGGTGGGAATTTAAGGAGATGGGACCTGGATAAACTGGCTAAACCAGAGGTTGTACAGAGTTTCAGGGAGAGTATAAGCGAAAAATTGACAGGAATGGGGGAAAGAAATACAGTGGAAGAAGAATGGGTAGCTTTGAGGGATGAAGTAGTAAAAGCAGCAGAGGATCAAGTAGGTAAAAAGACGAGGGCTAGTACAAATCCATGGTTAACAGAAGAAATATTAAATTTAATTGAAGAAAGGAGAAAATATAAAAATGCAGCAAATGACGCAGGCAAAAAGAAATACATACGTCTCAAAAATGAGATCGACAGGAAGTGCAAAATGGATAAGAAGGGATGCAAAAAGGACAAATGTAAGGTTGTGGAGGCTTATCTCTCTAGGGGTAAGATAGATACCGACTACAGGAAAATTAAAGAGACCTTTGGAGAAACGAGAACCACTTGCATGAATACCAAGAGCTCAGATGGAAACCCAGTTCTAAGCAAAGAAGGGAAAGGAAAAAGGTGGAAGGAGTATATTGAGGGTCTATACAACGGCGATGTACTTGAGGGCAATATTATGGAAATAGGAGAGGATGTAGATGAAGATGAAATGGGAGATACGATACTGCGTTAAGAGTTTGACAGAGCACTGAAAGACCAGAGTCGAAACCATGCCGCGGGAGTAGACAACATTAAATTAGAACTACTGACAGCCTTGGGAGAGCCAGTCCTGACAAAACTCTACCATCTGGTGAGCAAGATGTATGAGACCGGCGAAATACTGTCAGACTTCAAGAAGAATATAATAATTCCAATTCCAAATAAATCATGTGTTGACAGATGTGAAAATTACCGATCTATCAGTTTAATAAATCAAGGCTGCAAAATTATAGCGCGAATTCTTTAGAGACGGATGGAAAAACTGGTAAGAGCCGGCCTCGGGGAACATCAGTTTGGATTCCGTAGAAATACTGGAACACGTGAGGCAATACTGACCTTACGACTCACGTTAGAAGAAAGATTAATAAAAGGCAAACCTACGTTCCTAGCATTTGTAGACTTAGAGAAAGCTTTTGACAATGTTGACTGGAATATACACTCTTTAAAATTCTAAAGTTGGCAGGGGTAAAATACAGGAAGGGAAAGGCTATTTACAGTTTGTACTGGAACCAGATGGCAGTTATAAGAGTCGAGGGGCACGAAAGGGAAGCAGTGGTTGGGAAGGGAGTGAGAAAATGTTGTAGCCTCTCCCCGATGTTATTCAATCTGTATATTGAGCAAGCAGTAAAAAAAACAAAAGAAAATTTCGGAGTACGTATTAAAATCCATGGAGAAGAAATAAAAACTTTCAGGTTCGCCGATGACATTGTAATTCTGTCACAGATAGCAAAGGATTTGGAAGAGCAGTTGAACGGAATGGACACTGTCTTGAACGGAGGACATAAGATGAACATCAACAAAAGCAAAACGAGAATAATGTAGTCGAATTAAGTCTGGTGATGCTGAGTGAATTAGGTTAGTGTATGAGACACTTAAAGTAGTAAAGGTGTTTTGCTATTTGGGGAGCAAAATAACTGATGATGCTCAAAGTAGAGAGGATATAAAATGTAGATTGGCAATGGCAAGGAAAGCGTTTCTGAAGAAGAGGAATTTGTTAACGTCGAGTATAGATTTAAGTCTCAGGAAGCCGTTTCTGAAAGTATTTGTATGGAGTGTAGCTATGTATGGAAGTGAAACGTGGACGATAAATAGTTAGGACAGTAAGAGAAGAGAAGCTTTCGAAATGTGGTGCTACAGAAGAATGCTGAAGATTAGATGGGTAGATCACATAACTAATGAGGAGGTATTGAATAGGATTGGGAAGAAGAGGAGATTGTGGCAGAATTTGACTAGAAGAAGAGATCGGTTAGATGGACATGTTCAGAGGCATCAAGGGATCACCAATTTAGTATTGGAGGGCAGCGTGGAGGGTAAAAATCGAAAAGGCAAGAGATGAATACACTAAGCAGATTCAGAAGGATGTAGGTTGCAGTAGGTACTGGGAGATGAAGAAGCTTGAACAGGATAGAGTAGCATGGAGAGCTACATCAAACCAGTCTCAGGACTGAAAACCACAACAACAACGAATTTACTTCTTTGGTTATCTCCGTTATCAGCAAGACGTTGACTCCAAAGCCGATCAGTAGAGTGGTACTAAGCAGCTGTACAGGCCTTCCAAGTAACCTGGCGTGAGACCATCGCATTTGACGGAGATGTTGAAAAACAGAGCTTTGTAGCCAAAAAGTGGGGAATAATATGCCCATTGGAATCATGAATAGAACCAACCTCCTCTCAGAAAACAAAACGTGTTTCATTATTTACGATACGCCCCTCGTACATACACTGCTGTCAAATAATACTCGAGCATCACTTAACAAGAAATGCAACATTCTTCAAAAAATGCAACTTTCATTCTAAATCGTTGTTATTCAAGGCGATCATAGAAACATTCTTCTCGCATGTATTCAACTTCTGTTCGAAATGTTTATGTATGTCGCACTGTCGTAGCACTCTATCCAGATAGGTGCGTCATTTGACACACGTCTAAACCAGTGTGCGGTTTATCCGTTTCAAAAGCCGCGACATGGTCGTGAATTGCACAGTGACACGAACATAGCATAAATTTCCTTTACTTCACGTCTATGGTCACAAATACTTTTGTTATCAGACTACCGGTTTCGGTCTATAATGGGCATTTTCACATCTGTGTTATAAAAACATGCCCGAATATAGTGGAGCCATTGTAGCATCTATAAATGTTGAACAAAAAATCAGCGCCAGCATCGGCAAAAAAAGCAAAAAAAAAAAACCGACTGATGGAGAATTTCATTGATACTGACAATCTCTCAGGTTTGGTGCAAGGCGGCCTTGGAACTTTTTCTGATATTTGTGTCAACAGAATTCACTGGTGAATTTGGATTTGGGAGCTGTTTGGCTAATTGCTCCTTACCTCAGGCTCCTTGATGAGGTAACTGCTAACTATTTATCAGCAAATGATGTTTCTCTGATTTTCGTAGAGGTTATACAGGGTGGGGCGGTTGGAAGTGACCGGACGATTGGTTACGATTTGTGGCAGCATTAACGGGGAAGGAAAAGACTTTCAGTTACTTTCAGCTGGATGAAGTAGCTTCCCATACATCCGGTCGAACTTTGAGGCACATTTTACTCAATCTACAGGCTCGACCGAGCTGTTAGCAGGAACCAGTCTGGTCGTACCCACGGAGGTCACCCGATCTGTCACTGTGCGATTTCTTTGCGTGTGGAGCCCTCAAGTCTAAGGTGTATCGCAACAACCCTCATAGTCCTGAAGAACTGCAGCAGAATATTTGGGATGAGACTGGAGCAATTCCAGCAGTCCAGCTTCGATCTGCCTTCAGCAGCGCTTGATGACCAGGCTAGTACTGTATTTCGATTCCTCTGTTGTGACTTTTTGTTCCCTGGAACTCTGTTCAATGAGCCTCTTTTATTTGCCCTACCCCGTATTTTACACTGTTCTTCTACAGGATGCTCTAAAATTCCCCTTATATGCTTCTGGGACTTGTAGAAGGGACTGAGCAAATAATATTTTGAATTGAAACCCAGGCCGGAAAAATACCGTATCCGTGCTGCACCCATTTGAAAACACGTTGATAACGCAATCACTTTCACAAGTAATTTATTAGGCGGCATCCAGTACATCACATGTTTTACAATTCCACTCATTAATGACCAAGGGAACGAAAAGGTAAGTTAATTAGTTATCACAAACACTGTTGTTTACATTACGGCCTCTTCCAATTCGCGTGCGAGGCGTCTCTTCAAATGGTTCAAATGGCTCTGAGCACTATGGGACTTAAGTTCTGAGGTCATCAGTCCCCTAACGTAGAACTACTTAAACCTAAGTAACCTAAGGACTTCACACACATCCATGCTCGAGGTAGGATTCGAACCTGCGACAGTAGCGGTCGCGTGGTTCCAGACTGTAGTGCCTAGAACCGCTCGGCCACTCCGGCCGGCGAGGCGTCTCTTTGGAGCAACACAGTGACGCCTGCTAGCGGTCAAGACATTCCCTTCGCGAAGCCGTGACGTAATTATGCCGAAAAGGTATGCGATGGAGTCGGACATTATGGATAACGCTTTCCATAAAGTTGACGAGCAGCCCTATCATTATCATAAGCTTCCACATACGGAAGTATCATGTCAGTGTATTCTGGAAACGAGTTTGAGCATGATGCTCTGACACTTACAAACACATGAACGAGTTTTTAAATTGGTCAGTGGGATAGGAAAGATGTGAAATGACATCAGCCGAACCGACGTAAGCACCCCTTACTGAGACCAGCCTGTTGCATACCTACCTAGCGAATATGTTTTCAAATGGATGTACAACCAAGATTGTGTGTTTCAGACATGATCTCTTGATGTCCTAGAAGTTTGTAAGGGGAATTTTAGATCATCCTGCAGTTCCTCATTGCCGGTCGTGATTTGGTGTGCTGACAGATGGTAACTGATATGTTACCTAAGAGTTTACTGATGTTTGATGTATTATCCCGGAACATTCGTTAACTGAAATTTTTTATGTCTGGTCTGGTAGTACATGAACTTATACTGTGCTTTATTGAATTTATGTGAAGACAGAACCATGTGAGTGACGCCAATTTCTATGCAGTGTCATAATTTGAAACCTGAAACAAGTATAAAGAAAATTATAAATACCAAAGGTTTCCTGATTTTCTTAGAGTATTGTAAGTAATTCCATTCATTTGGGTCTGTCAAATTTCTAGTGTCAACAAATTTTCGTAACAACTGTTTGCACAGTTTGTAAAAAAAGTAAAGTTATCATTTGTGGTTTCTGCGTTAAGTACGAGAGTTTTGTGGTCTTGTAAGGTGTCAGGCAAATCCAAATCCTTCCATGAAAACCCTGACATGATAAGCAAATCCGGCAGTATGTCACATAGCTCCGAATAAATCCTGACATTAAATTAACCAAAGTAATACGATCAAAGAGTGAGCAAATGGAATACCACAGACTAACACAAGAACGCCTAAATGCATGTCATACCTTCCCACCGTGAAACAGACGCAGTTCCGAGGAAAGAAACGAGAACAAAAGCCGAGAGCAGAACCGTGTTAAGCTAGAAGGCCCTACGATAAGGGACAGACACCCACATTGCCAGCCTACCACCAGGACCACCCCCCAACCCATGTTAAAATATAGAGCCCTCCAGAAGAACAGTATAGATCTTATGATAACACTAAAAGGGCCACACCAGCTGCAAGTTTTAGCGTGAGACTTTTTCGCGTCTCTGTTACGTTGCAAACGTTAAAAACATCCCCCCCCCCCACGAAAGGTAACCGCCAGGACCACCCCCGAACCCATGTTGAAAGATAGAGCCCTCCAGAAGAACAGTATAGATCTTACAATAACATTAAAAGGGCCTCACCAGCTGCAAGTTTTAGCGTGAGACTATTTCGCGTCTCTGTTATGTTGCAAACGTTAAAAACATTGCCCCACCACGAAAAGTATAACGTTTCTCATTCGATAGACAGAATTTTTGAAGGTCAGATGAAAACACAGCCAGATAGTTTTTTTTTAAACCAACTTCGGTAAATTGTAGTAAGGAGAAGTTAGGAGAGAGTTGCTTCCGAGACGGCGAGGTGCGTGGAGCTGTGCCGTCCTCCGCCCCCTGACGAACACCGAGAAGGTAATGAACGCACGCGATGCCGCATTTTTGAGCGCATAAGGCTTCACTCAGAACTGCAGAAGTCTCGTCTGTTACATCCCCTTTTTACGTAATACTAGTGTCGATCGTCAATTGAAGCTCATGGTATTCACTTTTGCTACGGAAGTTAACATCTGAAATGCGATGATTTTTCTGTTATATAATTATTGAGAAGCCACATCAGCCACTGTAATTTACGACAAGTTAGATAAGTAATTAAAGATAATTGAGGGTCACTGTGGACCATTTTGATAGTTTTCTCTTTTGTGAAACCTAATTTAAACCTAGATTGTAGATGTGATATGGCATACGTCATCCTTCGATCCATTGTAGAACTTGGAAACCCACTCAGGGAATTCTGTTCACATTTTTGTTGAATGCAGTTGGTTTTTATCATCCTGTATCAAAATATTTCCTTTTATCAGTAGTGAAATTTATAAACAATGTTTTGCGAGTAGAATAAAAGTTTCAATGGTAAACTTAACTGCTTTTTCGACTTTATTTTACCAGCTAACTAAAAATAGGAAAGCCTTGAACCCCTTCCAATAAATTTCGTTAGTATTAAGATACTTTTACATGGAGTGCAGTGGAGCTGTCGCTGGAATCATTAACTTCAAAATGCTTCAAATTGTTTTGAGCACTATGGGACTTAACTTCTAAGGTCATCAGTCCCTTAGAACGTGGAACTATTTAAACCTAACTAACCTAAGGACATCACACACACCCACGCCCGAGGCAGGATTCGAACCTGCGACCGTAGCGGTCGCGCGGTTCCAGACCGTAGAGCCTAGAGCCGCTCGGCCACCCCGACCGGCGAAATCATTAAGTATTTGGTTACATCATCGCTAGTCTCACTGAACTCTTCTGAACTCTACATGTCATGTGTGGTCTGGCGTCTCCTTACCAGCAACAGGTCCCAGGTTCAAACTAGTCAGATCCCTAAGAAGCACGCTCAGAGCGTCGTTGCGCGAAAGTTGTAGGGAGACACGACTTATAACAAACAGACACCACGCAGAATGTTAGAGTCCGGAACCTTACCACTTGCTCATCTCCACACATGCTATAAATGCATCATGCAAACACGGCAGAGAACAAGAAATTCGATACAGCGGTGTCAGTAGTAAAATGATGTCTTCTATGTTTTATAATTCAGTAGGACTGTTCCTTGTGAGCACGAAACCATTGTCAATTCTGAAGCGTATGTGTTAGCACTTAGGAAACTTCATTTTCGAATGCGTCGCATTCAACAAAACTGGCAATAACATCTTATTGTGCTGTCGCATAATAACGGCTGGCCACATATTAGTAAGAAATGTATCACCGAGATCACAAAGCTTGAATAGACCACATTAAAACATCCACCCTAAGAACTGATCTGGCACCGTTTGGTAAAAATCTCCTCAATAAAACGAACAAATCCCTTTTGCTGAACGATATTTGAAGACGATGTCACTCTTGTGAACGATGATAAACAGCGACACAATCTTGCTGGTACAGTTGCAGGTATGAGGGTAAGGCAGATTAAACGGATGGAGATTGTGTGGAATAATGAAATTGTATCTCTCAAGAATATTTCAAAACACACTGTAAACGTACCAGAAGAATGGAAAGAACACTGTGTTACTCAATTAATGTATCACTTTTCTAAAGCCGTTATAATTCCCACTCGTTACAACGCAACGTTCTTCCCGCGAACCATACGCGACTGGACGAAGAAAGGGAGGCAATGACAGTGGCACGTAATGTGCCCTCCGCCACACACCGTTGGGTGGCTAGCGGAGTATAAATGTAGATGTAAATGTAGATGTAGAAGTAAATTTGAAATCTGGCTCAAAGGTGCGTACAGCTTTCCCCTGTAATGGTCCAAAAGCGGGGCGCCTGTGACATCACCCACATGCTCTACGAAGCTTCAAAGAACAATGTGTCAACATAAGTGAAAAAAGGGCCACAGGTGAGAATTTCATGTGACGTGCAAGGTGTGTTAACGATGTCACAATCGTACCACATTTCACCGTAATTCTCTCCGCAGCTGCTATGGACGTGTCTTGCCCATAATTCACCCCTCCTTTTGACCCCTTTGCGATGGACGTCAAAACCGTGACACCCAGCTTTCAAGTCACTCGGTTTTTGTACGAGGGCCCGAGGAAAACGTTTTAGACATCGTACGGATCAGAATAGGCACGAAATTGCCGCAGGGTGTAGCATAAAGGGCATCAGTCCAACCGCCCCATTCTCTGGGGCGTTGGTTCTCACAGATTTCGCGATCACGAGCAACGGGAAGACGTTCTTCACAGTCGTTGATACTTGTGACACCTTCAGGCATTTCAACCCTTCTCTGAGGATATATGAAGCTAGTAACTGTTCTCGATAGAACAGATATCACTGATGACCGCGCAGCTTCTCTAGAGTAAATGATAATTAATTGAAACCCTCAATTTCCGACAGGTGTTGTTGACATACCTTGATGGGGACAGCTGAAAATGTGTGCCCCGCCGGGGACTCGAACCCGGATCTCCTGCTTACATTGCAGACGTTCTACCCATGTGAGCCACCGAGGACACAGATGAATAGCGCGACTGCAGGGACTTATCCCTTGCACGCATCGCGCGAGACCCACATTCTCAACTGTCCACGATCTTCATACGCAATGTTCCTAATAGATACTTTTCCCATCCACTCGTTACTCACGCCCACTTACGTTGACGATTCCCGTAAGAGTTCGGGCAACCTGTGCGCACTCGCACAGACGTAGGTCAATGGCCGGGTAGTCATTTATATATGAAGAAAGTAATTGTTCTCGAAAGAGCACATACCACTGATGACCGTGAAGGTTCTCTACAATAAATGATAATTAATTGAAACCCTCTGCTGCCGACAGCGCGTGTAACGTGTGTCTACTTGGAACATTACGTATGTAGATTGTGGACAGTTGCGAATGTGTCTCTGACGGGAAGCGTGCAAGGGATAAGTCCCTGCAGTCGCCCTATTCGTCTGTGTCCTCGGTGGCTCAGATGGATAGAGCGTCTGCCATGTAAGCAGGAGATCCTGGGTTCGAGTCACGGTCTGGGCACACATTTTCAGCTGTCCCCATCAAGGTATGTCAAAAACACGTGTCGGCAGCTTAGTGTTTCAATTAATTATCATTCTTCTCTGAGGACACTGTGGGGTCTGCACACCCATTGAACGTGGTTAAAATGGCTCTGAGCACTATGGGACTTAACTTCTGAGGTCTTCAGTCCCCTAGAACTACTTAAACCTAACTAACCTAAGGACATAACACACATCCATGCCCGAGGCAGGATTCGAACCTGCGAGAGTAGCGGTCACGCGGTTCCAGACTGTAGCACCTAGAACCGCTCTGCCACACCGGCCGGCCCATTGAATGTGATTGCACCCATCTGGAGAGGAGCGGAACCGTAATTTTTCCTGCCGTGTACAGGATGGAAGCAGTAGCGACCGTTGAAAATTATTCGACTAAATCTGATGCTTATCCAAAGCAGGTAAAGGTCCTTTGAGCTCTCCAATTTTTTGTCCTCCTGTTTTGTCGTCACTGGAGCATGCGACATTCCCCTATGCGTGAATAAAACGGCAAAGGTTTCTCCAAGTTCGGCAAAATCCTCGATGGCACCCACCCAGCTATATATGGAATTTTAAAAATGTACCTGTACATACAGAACCCATGTCGACAGTACCAGGCGCCTGCAGATAGGCTACGCTGCTACTCTTTCGCCGCTACAATGCTGTTCTTGTGCCTGGTGATCGGCTATCCGGAATCGGAGAGCGCAAAGTGGTTGTCATGAGTTCTGACTGTACTGCTACATTTTTTAAAAGCCTAATAAAGGGAGACGGGTTCCACGGAACGTTTTGCCGAACTAGTGGGCCTTAGAAGGACTCTTTCCCGTACTGAAGGCGCATGTGTCAGTGTTGCAGCCCCCTGTGCCCACTCCACAGGAGGGTGAAAACAGGATGGCTGAAAAATCATGCTGCTTCAGATCACCCTCAGCCGGCCGCGGTGACTGAGTGGTTCTAGGTGCTTCAGTCCGGAACCGCGCGACTGCTACGGTCGTAGGTTCGAATCTTGCCTCGGGCATGGACGTTTGTGATGTCCTTAGGCTAGTTAGGTTTAAGTAGTTCTAACTTCTAGGGGACTGATGACCTCAGATGTAAAGTACCATAGTGCTCAGAACCATTTGAACCTTTAGATCACCCTCAAGTTTCGTCGAATGATTTTGATCGATCCTTGATGGTTGCCAGCGTGTACACGATAGGCAAATTTACGGTCTCATTGCGGTCCAAATGGGCACGATCACATTCTACGGGTATACAGGCCAAATGTGTCCTTAGAGAAGGGTTAAAACGCCCGAGGATGTCTGCGGTGACAAAGATGGCGAAGAAAGTCTTCCTATTGCTCATCGCACTGTTAACTGTCGTCTTTGACCGCTAAATATATGGGAATCAATGCCTCAGGGAAATTGGTGATTTCATTGATGACCTTTATGCCACCCCTGCAGTCTTTTCGCGTCGATTCTGAGCGACGGTGTGTCCGAAATGTTTTCCTAGGCCACCCTCAACGCTCTCACCGAGGCACTGGAAGAAGGGATGAAATCGTGAACGGGTGTGTGACGACGTCCCGATCGTATGGCACGCCCGTGGTGGAATTGGGCAGAATTGTTGTGAAATTTGGTGCGAATACCTTTTGTCTGAAGTGTCGCGGAGCCCGAAGGTAGAGTAGCAGTGCCCGACACTTTTGGACCACAGAGGGAAGTTGTACGCACCTTTGAGCCAAACTTCAAACTTAAGATTCGCAACTGGTGAGAATTACGAGATTTTGAGAAAAACTTCATTTACTTCTTTTCCGCTGTGTAAATCGAATATTAAAAAGATTATTGTACATTTGTTTTGTAGTGACCCTCCTAGCAATACCACGAAGGCGACATTCAACAGATTTCAAACTGGCGTGAAGTGTCCTACTTATTTGGTTATGTAAATGGCAGGCATTGCAGGACAACCGTCGTAATTAGGAAGATGTAATGTTATCTTAATTATGCAAGTAAGGAAAGACTACGTGGTAGTGTCTTATTGAAGAATCCCATTTTAATATTATTTGTTTGCGAGGGGACGGTGTTAAGCCTCGTGTAAAAGAGAGGAACGCTTACGAGCGGGTGTCAAAATAAGACAGTAAGTTGATCTTGGTCTTTGGAGGCTGCTGTTTATCGTTGTGTCGATGTCCTCTGCCCAGTCACACTAATGCGACCACCCGTAAAAACTATGAATAATCACCTAATCACCTTCTGCACTGTGGAAATGCCAGAAGATGTAGAGCCATACCAACCCCAGTTCCGTCACTAGTTGCGCTGGGTTTCATGGTTGGGGATTCATGTCTCGAACAAGCAGATCGAAATGGTCCCAGAGATTCTCGACTGCTTTCAAAAGCTGCGGGTGGCGGGTGGTGGGGAAGGAGGGGATGATGGTGGCCTGTGGAGCAAAGTAAACTCCTCCTGTTGTCCATCACACCACGCACTTACACCGTGAGCTGGGGACATGTGTCACTGTCCTGCTGGTAGAGGCCATAGTACTGAGGAAAAACAGTATGCATTTAGGGGACGATGCTGTCCCCAAGCATGGGTAGTTTAAACGGACGAAGACTGTTTGGAATAATTGTATCGCTCCAGAATGTACGAAAACACATTTTAAAAGCACCCGAAGCTTGGAAAGAACACTGTGCTACACAATTAAAGTATCACTTTTCCGTAACCTCGTAATTCCCACTCATTGCCACGCTTAAGTTTAAAATTTGTGTTGAAGGTGCGTACAATTTTGCTCTTCAATGGTGCAAAAGCATGGCGCCCATCGATGCTTCAAACGATAAGGTGTGGACACTTGTTGAAAAAAGGTCTACAGCTGAGAAGTTAATGTGACATATAAGGTAGGGTAATGAGGTCACATTGGCACCAGATTTCTCCACAATTCAGCCCAGTGCCACTGTGGACGTTTCTTGCCCATAGGTCACACCTTCATAAGACGCCTCTGCGATGGAGGTCTTTATTGTTATTTTCAAACCTTTACGGGTAGGCCGGCAGCGGCAAAACTAAGCCGCTTTTCGGCCACAGATAATACAATCAGTACATAAAGAGACATAGAAAAACAAAAGAAACACGGTGGTTAAAACACAGTAGACAGACAAAGTAAAATACATGGAGCCGTTCACAGGAGCAGTGTCCGAATATAAAACGTTCAGCACTGGTACACGAACATAGACGACAGGAATGACACATGTGAACGATGGAGCACAAACGGTGAAAAACTAAAGCACTAACACAAAGTCACAAAAAAAACCGTTGGCAATGATCTCTGGTGCACGAATAGTCACTGTTCACGTACAAATCTGGGGACCTGCCAGAGGGGAAAAGGTGGGAGTAGGAGGGAGAGGGGGAGGGAGTAGATGCCAGTGTCAGAGGAGGGGGGTCGGGGAGGAAAGAAGGTAAGGGTGGTAGGGGAAGCCCGGGGGGAGAAGAGGGAGGGAGGAAGAGAGGAGGGAGAGAAGGGAGAGAGGGTGCCCTTGGGAAAAACACAGGGGGAGGTAGAGGAAGATCAACGTTGGTAGGAGGGGTAGATGGAGGGGATGAGGGCATCATCAGGGAGGGGGAGTTGGCGGAAGCTACCTTGGGCAAGGGTATAGAAGATGGAGAGATGGAGAGCAGGTGGGGTGTGGGAATACAGGCGTGGCAGTGGATGGGGGGTGGGAAAGGATGAGAGAGACAAGTGGGTGACGGGGATCGAGGTCAGAATCGCGATGGCCAGCTTTAAAATCAACCAGATTTGTTGTGAGTGGCCGAAGTCTTAGAGACACCACCGCTCAGAAGAGGCGCAAAAAGGCCGCAGGGTGTGGCATAAAAGGCGTTAATGAAGTCACCCTTTTCTCTGGGGCGTTGTTTCTCATAGATTTCGCTGTCGAAAGCCACAGTTCGCAGTGCGGAGAGCAGCAGGAAGAAGTTCTTCATAAACTGCGATAATGCTGACACCTACGGCCGTTTCAGAACTTCCCAAACGACACTGTAGGGTCTGCATACCTATCCAACGTGATCGTAACAGTTTGGAGCGGAGCGCGACCGTCATTCTTCCTGCCGTGTGCAGTCTGGAACCGTTGAAAACCTTTCGACTAAATTTGAAGGTGATCCAAAGCAGGTAAGGGTACTTTCGGCGCACTTTATGCCCTCCTGTGGTGGGATAACGGGGGAAATGCGACATTCACTCACATGTGAGTAAAACAGCAAAGGATTCCTAAAAGTTCGGCAAAATCCTTGGTGGCTTCCGCCCAGCTTTACTGGAAATTTTAAAAAGGCACCTCTACGTACACAACCCATGTCGAGAGTACCAGGCGCCTGCAGAAAGGCTTCGCTGCTGCCCTTTCGCCTGATAGTAGGGCTTCCGGAATCGACGAGCGCAAAGTCGTAGCCATGAGTTCTGTATGTACTGGGACATTTTTAAAATTCTCGATAAAAGGATGCGGGTGGCACGGAGTGTTTTGCCGAGCTGGGGTTGGGGTGGGATCTTTAGACGAACCCTTTACCGTACTACTCACGCATGTACCAGTGTTGCGGCCCGCTGTGGGGGGGGGGGGGGGGTGGTTAGAGAAATCTGAGTACAATATGGAGTTTCAGTCTTCGATCGCTTATTCTTTATTTTCAATTACCGGTTTCGGGCTAGCTGCCCATCTTCAGATCTGTTAGACAATGTTAAAAATGTAATTAATAAGAGAGATACAGTTAGTGAAAAACTATCTTAGTTTACAAAATGAAATTTTGGAACATATAAAATGCCAACATACCATATGTTGTAGTTACAGAGTAACTTGTCCGTACAGAACACACTGTTCACTGTCATAAGTAAAGTAAATTTCAATCTGTTAAAACATTATATCGCAGTATTTAAGAGTAATCTGATTGGTAACAGTAAAAAGTGCCCTCTACCTATAACAATTGTGCATCTGTTATTATTTCGCCGTATATATTATTGGCGAATATACTTTTTAATAAAACAATTTTTAAGGTAATAACAAATGAATAATCTTTTTGAGTGGACCATGAAACGAAAAATTTTTACATTAATTTAAAATTTCTTTATAAAGAAACATAAAATATAATTAAAATGTAGATATCCTTCCGAAAATGTGCGTTTACTCTTCTTTGTTTTTGATTGGTGGTTGAGTGGATTTCCCTATGCCTCAGCGTATACAACGCCACGCCGAGTTGTCTTGCGCCGCGCCCAATTCACCTCGCCGCCAGTACGCTGAGGGCCGTTCCGCTGTAGCTGTTTCTTACTGGGGCGTGCTGCTGCGTTCAAGAGTAAGCCTAAAACAGGTCTTTAAAAATCTCATAATAATTCCTGTGCATAAAATCACTTTGCTCATTTAATAGGCCTGGGGTTTTTCTTTGATGTGCGTATATTTCAAGCTCTTCTAGCACGTTGAGATAGAGACTTTTTGGAGCTTTATGTAGCACCTCCATTTGTTGATTTATATTACTAACTTCATGTCTACTCTCTTTTACATGTGTTCCAAATGCTGTTCGATTGCTATGGCTACAATGTTCCCTGTATCGAATTTCAAAGTTCCGCCCTGTTTGTCCTATATAATAACTGTCACATTCAGCACATTTAATCTTATAATGTAAAAATTTTTCGTTTCATGGTCCACTCAAAAAGATTATTCATTTGTTATTACCTTAAAAATTGTTTTATTAAAAAGTATATTCGCCAATAATATATACGGCGAAATAATAACAGATGCACAATTGTTATAGGTAGAGGGCACTTTTTACTGTTACCAATCAGATTACTCTTAAATACTGCGATATAATGTTTTAACAGATTGAAATTTACTTTACTTATGACAGTGAACAGTGTGTTCTGTACGGACAAGTTACTCTGTAACTACAACATATGGTATGTTGGCATTTTATATGTTCCAAAATTTCATTTTGTAAACTAAGATAGTTTTTCACTAACTGTATCTCTCTTATTAATTACATTTTTAACATTGTCTAACAGATCTGAAGATGGGCAGCGAGCCCGAAACCGGTAATAGAAAATAAAGAATAAGCGATCGAAGACTGAAACTCCATATTTTACTTATTGAACGATCGCGGAATTCCCAGTGAGACAACTATGTCTAGTTTTGATAAATCTGAGTACCCCATTCGGCTTCAGATCACTTTCAAATTTCGTCGAATGTTTCTTATCTATCCCTGGTGGTTTCCAACGTGTACACGATAACCAAACTCGCGGTCTGGCTGCTGTCCAAATGGCACAATCACATTCGAAGGGTAGACAACCCCACTATGCCTTAGAGAATGGTTGAAAGGGCCGAGGGTGTCAACAGTGTCAAAGATTGAGAAGAAGGCCTTCGTGTTGCTCATCGCACTTCGAACTCTCGTTTTAGACCGCAAAATATGTGGGAATCAACGCCTGAGGATAAAGGGTGATTCCACTGACTCCCTTCATGCCACCCCTGCAGCCGTTTTGTGCCAGTTCTGAGCGGCGGTGTGTCTGAAATGTTTTCCGGCCACTTATAACAAAACTGCACGATTTCGACGTTCTTACCTCCATCCGAAAGGCGTCAAAAGAAGGGGTGAAATATGGGTGAGAAGGGGTGTGATGACTTTCGGATGCTGTGGCACGTCCAGGATGGCATTGTGCAGAAATGTGGTCAAATTTGGTACCGATGCATCATTAAGTTATATGATTTCACAGATTCGTCTTGATCATATAATTTTGTTTACCTTTCACTGTGACCAGTTTCGGCTACTGCCATCTTCAGATATTTTACAAAAACAAAAACAGTGTGTAAGCAACTAAGTTAGTTTGTTGATGCTAAATCTATAAAAGCCTTGGTGCTACATAAGAAAGGTAAAAAGTTTACATGGTTAACAGCCATGTATACCAGGCATACATACCATAAAATGTTCTGCTGTAGTATCAATGGCAAACTAAACATGTGGGTACATAGTAAGTGCTGGTGATGCTCAAAATGTATCTGGTATTCATGCAAGGAAGCTGAGGCCAGTAGAGGGCACTATAGCTAAGGTACATGATTAATCAGTATCGAAATTGTAATGGTTAAAATGTCGTATACGTAGTCATTAATTAAAATTTCTTCACATGGCAGAACGGACGTCTGACAATAAATCATGTACAGACATACTCCTTGTGGAACTGGACCTGAGCCGTGGTCGGCTCGCGTTAATGCCATTTTTCTTTTTGGGCATTTCGTCACCTCCCTCAATTACTATCTGAATGAATTGCTCACTTGCCTCCGTCAGTGGCAGCAGCAGCGTTTATCGATAGTGGTACTGCTGTAACTTCTTTGGTGTGGCAGTTATATTTCCATGTCATGGTGTGTGTGGCAGTTGGTCAATTGCGGCGGAGCAGCGAGGAATTCTCTGTGGCGTATAATCAGGCCGGGGCCGATGGAGGTGTGCACGCAAGGTCGGAGTTGTGTGGCACTAGATGCGAGAACTGCTAAGTTCGTCGCCCACCACACCTGCATACTGGAGCTGAGTAATCAGTCAACCTCTCATGAAAGCTCAACCGTTGTGACATCTCTTCGTTAATGGCTGGTTGTTGCATTCTGGGCTATCCCTGCAAGCAGCAACATGATTGTGTGTTGGAGTCGGCAAAATTTTGCAGCCTCCCCTTGTATGGTGTTGAATCTTCGAAATGATTATACGAGGGCAGTTCAATAAGTAATGCAACACATTTTTTTCTGAAACAGGGGTTGTTTTATTCAGCATTGAAATACACCAGGTTATTCCCCAATCTTTTAGCTACACAACACTATTTTTCAACGTAATCTCTATTCAATGCTACGGCCTTACGCCACCTTGAAATGAGGGCCTGTATGCCTGCACGGTACCATTCCACTGGTCGATGTCGGAGCCAACGTCGTACTGCATCAATAACGTCTTCATCATCCGCGTAGTGCCTCCCACGGATTGCGTCCTTCATTGGGCCAAACATATGGAAATCCGACGGTGCGAGATCGGGGCTGTAGGGTGCATGAGGAAGAACAGTCCACTGAAGTTTTGTGAGCTCCTCTCGGGTGCGAAGACTTGTGTGAGGTCTTGCGTTGTCATGAAGAAGGAGAAGTTCGTTCACATTTTTGTGCCTGCGAACACGCTGAAGTCGTTTCTTCAATTTCTGAAGAGTAGCACAATACACTTCAGAGTTGATCGTTTGACCATGGGGAAGGACATCGAACAGCGTCCCAGAAGACTGTAACCATGACTTTACCGGCTGAGGGTATGGCTTTAAACATTTTCTTGGTAGGGGAGTGGGTGTGGCGCCACTCCATTGATTGCCGTTTTGTTTCAGGTTCGAAGTGATGAACCCATGTTTCATCGCCTGTAACAATCTTTGACAAGAAATTGTCACCCTCAGCCACATGGCGAGCAAGCAGTTCCGCACAGATGGTTCTCCTTTGCTCTTTATGGTGTTCGGTTAGACAACGAGGGACCCAGCGGGAACAAACCTTTGAATATCCCAACTGGTGAACAATTGTGACAGCACTACCAACAGAGATGTCAAGTTGAGCACTGAGTTGTCTGATAGTGATCCGTCGATCATCTCGAACGAGTGTGTTCGCACGCTCCGCCATTGCAGGAGTCACAGCTGTGCACGGCCGGCCCGCACGCGGGAGATCAGACAGTCTTGTTTGACCTTGCGGCGATGATGACACACGCTTTGCCCAACGACTCACCGTGCTTTTGTCCACTGCCAGATCACCGTAGACATTCTGCAAGCGCCTATGAATATCTGAGATGCCCTGGTTTTCCGCCAAAAGAAACTCGATCACTGCCCGTTGTTTGCAACGCACATCCGTCACAGACGCCGTTTTAACAGCTCCGTACAGCGCTGCCACTTGTCGGAAGTCAATGAAACTAAACGAGACGAAGCGGGAATGTTTGAAAATATTCCACAAGAAATTTCCGGTTTTTTCAACCAAAATTGGCCGAGAAAAAAAATGTGTTGCATTACTTATTGAACTGCCCTCGTAATTTATTAGTGACGTGCACCAGCGGAATCTTCTGCCTTGTGGCCGCTAACGTTGCGGTTACGTGCCCTGGTCGTTGGGGTAGTTTTGCAAGTGTGTTTACCTCGCCATGTTGATGCTTACTGGCATGGCGTGTAGTTCGACAGCTTGGTGTTGTTCTCTTTTTCTCTTTGAGGGTTTATTCTGCCTTGACGGTGTTTATACGCCAGTTATTAAGACATAATACTGCTGCGATCCTCGTCTTCACTGGTACCTTTGGTGGTCTTGCTGTTGGTCAGGTTGAAGGGAATTGTTTAGGCGGTTGGTTGGTCCGTCAGCCGTTCGTAGGTCGTGCTGCAACCCGATTGTTTAGTGTTACGCTTGGCTGTCTCTCTCACCTAAACTGTGGTTAGAGATTCCTCGCCGGCCGGAGTGGCCGTGCGGTTCTAGGCGCTACAGTCTGGAACCTGGCGACCGCTACGGTCGCCGGTTCGAATCCTGCCTCGGGCATGGATGTGTGTAATGCCCTTAGGTTACTTGAAAAAAGAGACAGCATTGGTCGTATATTTTTTACTATCGCAAAATCGATTTTCTGTCACTGAGTGACCATCATCAGTGCTATATTGTATAACTTAAATTAGGATGCACTGTTGTCACTAAACTTACGGCAATCACATAGACCCTTAGGTTAGTTAGGTTTAATTAGTTCTAAGTTCTAGGCAACTGATGACCTCAGAAGTTAAGTCACATAGTGCTCAGAGCCATTTGAACCATTTTTTTAGAGATTCCTCCCCAGCCCGACCCTTGGAACACTTCTGAGCACACTGTTTGTTGTTTGTGATTATCGTTTTATTTGGTCTCAGGTACTGTGCGAGGCCTTCAGCCGTGCATTAATATTGTGCGTTTTATGTTTAGTATATCACCTTCAGCCGAACTTCATAACTACTTTAAAATTAGGCCTTCAGCCGTGTTTAATTTACAATTATTGTAGCTCTGTATTTACGCCTTCAGCCGCGTTTATTTCAGGATCTGTAGCTGTAATAGGCTATGTAAATCCTTGTCTGTAAGGTTTTTCTTTAATTATTTTGAATTCTTGAAACGGCCTTCAGCTGTGTTCTGTAAATGTTATCTTAAGGTTGTCTTTAATTATTCTTCAGTAATTGCTTGGGCCTTCAGCCGACAAGATACTTCAAGTTTTCTTGAGATGTTTTTCTATTGTACTGTGTAAAGGCTTATCCTTAAAGTCTCTCTTCTATTATGTAATGAAAATATTTTTAATTGGGCTTTGAGCCGAAGAATTAACTTGAATTTTCCTTAATATAGCCCTTAGCCGGAATTTGTAAAGGCTTGGCTTTTAAAGAATTTCCTTAGCTGATCCGAAATATTGTTTTAGCCTTTAGCCCAAGAGATATTGTAATTTTACTTAAGTAATGCCTTTACTCTAAATCCTGGTGTTTTAAATGCAATCATTGAAACTTATTCTGGAGAAGTTACTTGGCCCTTCAGCCATGAACTGATCTTTGTTGTTTTAAAGAGAAAACTATGCACTGGTTTAAGAAATAAAGTTGTGTGTGTTCTTCTATAGCTAACAGTAATTGACCTTGGCCTCTTTCCACAACATGATCCGCTCTGTCCTGCGAATCCAAATTTCAGGATCCATACTTAAAATCCACATAAAAAGTGCAAATATTAATAATGTGAAGCTTCTAGTCTGACAAGGTAAAACAAACAGTTTTAAAAACCAGTATAAAAAGTATATGATTAAAAACACCTATAAAATAAAATAAAATCTTCCAGGCTGACAAACTAATTACCGTAAACGTAATAGTAAGGTAATTAACGAAGTAGTGACTATTAAAAATTGAAAAATCGATAGTCGATAATACATCCGTAGTGCGGTCTCAATGGCGTTCGTCGTTGCTTCCCCTGTATGACGTCCTTGTTTACCTGCGGCGGAACCTGCGGAGGAAGGCCCAGTCTCACCGTCGGCGGCGGCCGGCGCATGCGACCGCACGTCAATCCGCTGGGGCGCTCGACGCTGCTCAAACCAGTAGGTTTCTGAATACATAAAAATAAGCATTCAGGTTAAACTCATTCTGTTCATTCAGCAGTAACTCCGGCTGCCGTTTCCTGTGCACATAAATCTCCACTTCTTCGATTTGATTCAGTAAATGTCCCTTTGGCGCCCTAAAAAAAAAATGGTTCAAATGGCTCTGGGCACTATGGGACTTAGCTTCTGAGGTCATAAGTCCCCTAGAACTTAGAACTACTTAAACCTAACTAACCTGAGGACATCACACACATCCATGCCCGAGGCAGGATTCGAACCTGCGACCGTAGCAGTCGCGCGGTTCCGGATTGTAGCGCCTAGAGCCGCTCGGCCACCGCGGCCGGCTTGGCGCCCTATGCAATACTTTCATATTATTCTCCATATTTTCTACCGAATGTTTTTCACTGTCTAAATGTGTGCCGAAAGCGCTATTATTTTGGTTATATGTATGCTCTCTAAAACGAGTCTTGAAATTTCTTCGTGTCTGACCGATATAAAACCTGTCACAGTCTTGGCAGTTGATATTATAGACAACAGATTGCAAATATTTGTTGCTGTTGCTGCCAACTTCGTGGCGTAGCCTACAACGAACTGTACTTTTTGTTTGAAATCCATTTTATTCAGTTTTCGGAAAGCCTGCGCAATTCTGCCGGAAAATTCACCATTGTAAGACTTAGCAACAAACTTCTTGCCCTCTGGTTCTATTGTCTCCTTTATGTCACATACTTTTGATTTTAGATTATTATAAAGTTGCATTATATCGCGATCCTTATATCCGTTTGCCTTGGCTGCTTGTCTAATTACACTTAATTCTTCCACCTCGTCATTAGGCGTGAGTGGCAGTCTTAGCATCCTGTTGATTATAGCTCTGAAGTATGCCCATTTATGCTTCTTAGGGCGAAAGGATTTCGCATTTATAATCGTTTCGGTGGCCGTCGTCTTGCTAAATATGCTAATCTTATGCCTTCCATCGCTTTTAGCTAACCTAAGATCCAAAAATCTTATACTTCCTTCTTCTTCCAGTTCCACTGTGAATTTAATTGTCTTGTGCATCCCACCCATTCTTTCTGCTACCTCGCGTATTTCGCTTTGATCACCTTTGTACAGTAGTATGATGTCGTCTCCATAACTTCTGTAATAGGCAGTTAATTCGCAGATGTCAGGATTTTGTTCAAAAAACTTATTTTCCAGCTCATCTACAAACATCTCAGCTAAAGCACCAGACAAACTGTTACCCATTGCAAGCCCGCTCTTCTGATAAAAACTCTTATCGTTCAACTTAAAATAATTATGAGAAAACACAAGTTCCTAAATTTTTAGAAATTCTGCTATTTCGCCCTGACTAGTCTTCTTATACGTTAGCAAGTTTTTCCTTATAGTCTCCAACATTTCGTTTACTGGGACATTGGTGTAAAGGTCAAAAATGTCGAAAGAAACCGACGTAGCCCCAGCCGGGATTGGTACATCCTTAATCTCATTGGCAGATTCGTAACTTTTCTTGACATTGAATGATTTTTATAAGTGTATGCTGATCTTAGTTTCTTGTTGAATTCCCGGTTCCATTTGTAATTGGAACATGACATATTATTAATAAACGGCAGAATCAGTTCCCCTCTTTTGTGTAACTTAATTTGCGAACGAAGTACAGGAATGGATGGATTCATCATTTTTTAATCTACGTTTCTCTTTTCCATCTGTAAACAGAAAGATACAGCTCTCAATTGTTTTCCTAATATCTGACTGAAATTTGTTCACAATATTTTTCTTTACTTCAAGTATGTTATTTTCTACAAGACATTTTTCAGTTTTTGGATGTAATCGCAATTATAAAGTACGACAATCTAATTCCCTTTGTCAGCCCTCCTAACTAACGCCCTTTGCATTTCCAGTTTCTGATTTAGGCTTTTAAATGCTTGTAAATGCTTTGAATTTGTACGTTCGTAGCGACCTGCTTTGGATCTACATTTGTTAGTTTTTACTGCAACGTCCATTTGATTAAATGTACTGAGTTTAGCAGGGACCGATGACCGTAGCAGTCCGGTCCCTTTCATCCCCCAAACCAACCAACCAACTGAGTTTAGCCACGTCACAAGCTACTTTTACTTCCGCAATAGTATTTTTGATTGCGCCTGGGCTCAATTTCGGAGTGACACTAAAATGTAAACCCTTATTCAGAAGATCCATTTCATTATGCGTCATTCTTATATTCATGAGATTAACCACCCTGTCCGTAAATTGATGTTTGCCTTCCCGCTTTTCGTCTAATCTTACGTAATTCTTTGTCTGTAAACTGGAGATTTTCTTCCTTTGTGTCTTTGCGACCTTTGTCCGTTCATTGTCCACTACACTATTAACACCTTTGCATATACGTGAGAACTGTAATGGCGAGAGTAAAGTGCCTAAACTGTTGTCTGAATGCTTGCAAATTACATGTTTCTTTACTCTTGTATGCGCCCCTGATCTCAGTCCTAATCCATAGAACTTCACTTTCGCGTTTCACACGTTTCGCTGCTGTAGAATTATTAATCCTTACGTTAACATATTTAGGAACAATCTCCCCATCCAAACAGAATTTGTTGAACTTTATTTTCATTATATCTTTCATAATTAACTTACCTTACGCGTCATATGAACTTCTGAGCTGTGACCTTTCTTTTTTTTCTCGCAGGTGTCTACACCTTGCTCTATTATGCGTCGTCGGGCCCAAAAGTGACGTCACAGGGTGTCACGCATTTGAACCATTAGAGCAGATGGTCGTAAGTCCTTTGAGCTAAATTTTAAACTTAAGCGTCGCAAAGGACGAGAATTATAAGGTTTCGAAAAATTTCTGTGTAAATTGGACGTTAAAAAAATTATTGTACATTTCCTTTGGAGTGACCGTTGTAGCAACACCACGAGGGCGACATTCAACGGATTTCAAATTGACGAGAAGTGTCCTGCATGTTTCTCAAGGATTTAAAGTCACTTACTCTTGTACAAAAAGGTGTGCATTATTCAGGAAAACACATTTTCAGTAACTTGCCAGCAGCCATAAAAAGCTTAACAACCGAAGAAATTCAGTTTAAGAGAAGCCTAAAGGATTTATTGGTGGCCAACTCCTTCTAATCCATTGATGAATTTCCCAGTAGAACCAACTGATTTGTGTGTGTGTGTGTGTGCGTGTGTGTGTGTGTGTGTGTACAAAATGTACAACATAACTTCTGTACAATTTCAGCTCAGTAATGTGTTCATTGTAAGAAAAGTATAATAGCAGTTCCATTACATGTTTATTACCTTATAAATAAAAAACTTTTTTATTTTAAATTCAGTACATTAGTGTTTGTAAAATGATTCTTTCATATTGTGTTCATTAAAAAAAATGAAGATCATTCCACTTGGGATCTGTGGAGTGGTACATTAGCTTATTTGTTTTACTTGTAAATATTTGTCATGTATTATTGTTTTTCTGAGATGTTCTGCATCCTGGAGGACCTCCTCACTACGGATCAATTGGAACGAAAGTAAATCTAATCTAATCTAATCTTATGTAAATGCTAGGCATTTCAGTGCAGCTACACAAATTAGGGAGATCTAATGCCATCTTCATTGTGTAGGTGAGGAAAGATTACACCGTGTTTCTCTTATACAGACATCACATTTTAATATTGGTTATTTGTGATGAGAGAGGTTGTTACGTCTCGTATAAAAGTGAGGAGCGCTTACCAGCTCGTGTCAAAACATGACAGTAAGGGGACCTCTGTCTATGAGGCCGCGTTTTATCGTTGCTTCATATTACTGCTATTGCTGGTCGCGATCCCATGACTTGTATGGATATACGCTGTCCAGTCACACTAATGTGGCCACTTGTCAAAAGTATGAATAACCACCTTCTGCAGTGCGGACGTGCAGGAAGAGAGTTAGCGGGGCTCTTGAAGGGATGTAGAGCCGTAACAACTCCAGTGCCGTCTCTAGCTGTGCTCGGTTTCACGGTTGGGGTTCGATGGTACGAGCAATCTTATGGAAATGGTCCCACAGATACGCGACTGCGTTTAAATCTGTAGGAGCGTGGGGAGGGAGTGCAGGGATGGCCAGTGGAGGAAGTCAAACTCCTGCTGGTCCCTTCACACCACGCACCTACGCTGTGAGCCGCGTGACATGTCATTGTCCTGCTGGTACATGCAACAGTTGTGAGGAAAAACAAACTGCATTTAGGGATGGACATTGGTCACATGGGTAGATGAATACTCATGTTGATCCATTCCAGGATTACTAGACCACTCAGAGAATGCCAGGAAAACATTCCCCAGACCATTAGGCTACCTCCTCCTGTCACGAGTCACGACTCTTCCGACGATTTGTTGGAATGTCGTATACGCCAATGGATATCAGCCCGATGGAGCATAAAACGTGATTCGTCTCAAAAGACCACTGTCACCATTTAGTGGACGCCCGGTTAAGGTACTGGCTTGCAAATTCCAGCCTTCGCTGCCGAAGAACGGCAGTCAGCATAGTTCTACAAACGAGGTGCCTGCTGCGGAGCCCCCTACATCGTAATACACTCCTGGAAATGGAAAAAAGAACACATTGACACCGGTGTGTCAGACCCACCATACTTGCTCCGGACACTGCGAGAGGGCTGTACAAGCAATGATCACACGCACGGCACAGCGGACACACCAGGAACCGCGGTGTTGGCCGTCGAATGGCGCTAGCTGCGCAGCATTTGTGCACCGCCGCCGTCAGTGTCAGCCAGTTTGCCGTGGCATACGGAGCTCCATCGCAGTCTTTAACACTGGTAGCATGCCGCGACAGCGTGGACGTGAACCGTATGTGCAGTTGACGGACTTTGAGCCAGGGCGTATAGTGGGCATGCGGGAGGCCGGGTGGACGTACCGCCGAATTGCTCAACACGTGGGGCGTGAGGTCTCCACAGTACATCAATGTTATCGCCAGTGGTCGGCGGAAGGTGCACGTGCCCGTCGACCTGGGACCGGACCGCAGCGACGCACGGATGCACGCCAAGACCGTAGGATCCTATGCAGTGCCGTAGGGGACCGCACCGCCACTTCCCAGCAAATTAGGGACACTGTTGCTCCTGGGGTATCGGCGAGGACCATTCGCAACCGTCTCCACGAAGCTGGGCTACGGTCCCGCACACCGTTAGGCCGTCTTCCGCTCACGCCCCAACATCGTGCAGCCCGCCTCCAGTGGTGTCGCAACAGTCGTGAATGGAGGGACGAATGGAGACGTGTCGTCTTCAGCGATGAGAGTCGCTTCTGCCTTGGTGCCAATGATGGTCGTATGCGTGTTTGGCGCCGTGCAGGTGAGCGCCACAATCAGGACTGCATACGACCGAGGCACACAGGGCCAACACCCGGCATCATGGTGTGGGGAGCGATCTCCTACACTGGCCGTACACCGCTGGTGATCGTCGAGGGGACACTGAATAGTGCACGGTACATCCAAACCGTCATCGAACCCATCGTTCTACCATTCCTAGACCGGCAAGGGAACTTGCTGTTCCAACAGGACAATGCACGTCCGCATGTATCCCGTGCCACCCAACGTGCTCTAGAAGGTGTAAGTCAACTACCCTGGCCAGCAAGATCTCCGGATCTGTCCCCCATTGAGCATGTTTGGGACTGGATGAAGCGTCGTCTCACGCGGTCTGCACGTCCAGCACGAACGCTGGTCCAACTGAGGCGCCAGGTGGAAATGGCATGGCAAGCCGTTCCACAGGACTACATCCAGCATCTCTACGATCGTCTCCATGGGAGAATAGCAGCCTGCATTGCTGCGAAAGGTGGATATACACTGTACTAGTGCCGACATTGTGCATGCTCTGTTGCCTGTGTCTATGTGCCTGTGGTTCTGTCAGTGTGGTCATGTGATGTATCTGACCCCAGGAATGTGTCAATAAAGTTTCCCCTTCCTGGGACAATGAATTCACGGTGTTCTTATTTAAATTTCCAGGAGTGTATTTGCTGAACAGTCATGGAGGATACACTGTTGCTACCCCCTTGGTCCATCTGAACTGAACTGTCTGTCACCTGCTCACAACAGCCTCACGTCTATTCGCCTGTACACACCCGTCGTTTACCCCCTGTCGTTTATGGCCTGTGGTGCCATCATAGATGCCTCGGCGCCAGTTTTGGATAGTGCCATTTTGCCACGCACGGTGTACTTTAGCCACAGTGATACGCAACCCGTTTACAGAATTAGCCGTTTTAGAAGTGCTTCGACCTTTTGCCCCAATGGCAACGATCATGCACTTTTGGACGTCAGCTAAATCGCTTCATTTCAATATTACGACAATGATTATAAAACATCCAATATTCCACATAATAAATTCGCACTATGTTTTTTTCCTTTTTTTTCCTTTTCTAGAAACACTTACCCTTAAATTACGCATTGCACAATACTGACACCTCTTCCTCTTTCTGAGATCAACGTCTCACTCATTATAGAGGGATGCCGACTTAGTTTTTCAGGATAGCGAATGGGAAGTCGTGGTACAGAAAATGGTCCAGAGATCACCAGTGTGTGTGTGTGTGTGTGTGTGTGTGTGTGTGTGTGTGTGTGTGTGTGCGTGTGTGTGTGTGTGTTTGTGGGTGTAGTGAGAGAAGTGTTATGAAAATGTATGTATAGTGTGTACAGTGACTGATAGAGAGATTTGAGTGAACAGTGTGGCATTACATTATTTAAAAAGTTATTTACAAAAAAAAGTAATGTATACCAGGAATAAGTCTAATGTTTGTCTCTAACTAGAATTCTGTAAATGTATGTGTATACGAATTAGCTTATTTTAAATTGGTCTAACCTTGTAAATACTTTGGAATGTCCTATATTCTTGTAAAAAGAGATCTACGGATGAATGAAGCTAGTACCACTACTACTACTACTACTACCACCACTACTACTACTACTGCACACTGTAAAACGCATCATATACCCTCCGATCCTGGCGCTGCCACCTCCCGTCATATTGCACGTTAACGTGATCGTTGGCAGTGGTCACATTAACGTAACCGGACGATGCATAACTTAATATGATCAGGTATACCCGATCGTCAGTTTCTACACTCCTGGAAATGGAAAAAAGAACACATTGACACCGGTGTGTCAGACCCACCATACTTGCTCCGGACACTGCGAGAGGGCTGTACAAGCAATGATCACACGCACGGCACAGCGGACACACCAGGAACCGCGGTGTCGGCCGTCGAATGGCGCTAGCTGCGCAGCATTTGTGCACCGCCGCCGTCAGTGTCAGCCAGTTTGCCGTGGCATACGGAGCTCCATCGCAGTCTTTAACACTGGGAGCATGCCGCGACAGCGTGGACGTGAACCGTATGTGCAGTTGACGGACTTTGAGCGAGGGCGTATAGTGGGCATGCGGGAGGCCGGGTGGACGTACCGCCGAATTGCTCAACACGTGGGGCGTGAGGTCTCCACAGTACATCGATGTTGTCGCCAGTGGTCGGCGGAAGGTGCACGTGCCCGTCGACCTGGGACCGGACCGCAGCGACGAACGGATGCACGCCAAGACCGTAGGATCCTATGCAGTGCCGTAGGGGACCGCACCGCCACTTCCCAGCAAATTAGGGACACTGTTGCTCCTGGGGTATCGGCGAGGACCATTCGCAACCGTCTCCACGAAGCTGGGCTACGGTCCCGCACACCGTTAGGCCGTCTTCCGCTCACGCCCCAACATCGTGCAGCCCGCCTCCAGTGGTGTCGCGACAGGCGTGAATGGAGGGACGAATGGAGACGTGTCGTCTTCAGCGATGAGAGTCGCTTCTGCCTTGGTGCCAATGATGGTCGTATGCGTGTTTGGCGCCGTGCAGGTGAGCGCCATAATCAGGACTGCATACGACCGAGGCACACAGGGCCAACACCCGGCATCATGGTGTGGGGAGCGATCTCCTACACTGGCCGTACACCACTGGTGATCGTCGAGGGGACACTGAATAGTGCACGGTACATCCAAACCGTCATCGAACCCATCGTTCTACCATTCCTAGACCGGCAAGGGAACTTGCTGTTCCAACAGGACAATGCACGTCCGCATGTATCCCGTGCCACCCAACGTGCTCTAGAAGGTGTAAGTCAACTACCCTGGCCAGCAAGATCTCCGGATCTGTCCCCCATTGAGCATGTTTGGGACTGGATGAAGCGTCGTCTCACGCGGTCTGCACGTCCAGCACGAACGCTGGTCCAACTGAGGCGCCAGGTGGAAATGGCATGGCAAGCCGTTCCACAGGACTACATCCAGCATCTCTACGATCGTCTCCATGGGAGAATAGCAGCCTGCATTGCTGCGAAAGGTGGATATACACTGTACTAGTGCCGACATTGTGCATGCTCTGTTGCCTGTGTCTATGTGCCTGTGGTTCTGTCAGTGTGATCATGTGATGTATCTGACCCCAGGAATGTGTCAATAAAGTTTCCCCTTCCTGGGACAATGAATTCACGGTGTTCTTATTTCAATTTCCAGGAGTGTAGTATAACGAGTAGTGCCTGAGGGGAGAAGCGTAATGTCTGGCCAGCCCTACAGCAACCTTGCAGAGACGACACGTACCTTGACTCAAGAAACTGCCTTGTCTGCAGTATCCGCACGGAATGTTCGACGAATTCTGAGTCAACAATATAGTGGCCACTGATACTGCTTTTCTTGAAGCGACATCAGAAAGAGGCACACCGACAGTGGTGTAGCCCAATGACAACCCGGGACGTAGGAGTAGATCGTCCTTAGAGTCGAGTCCCAGTTCTTCGCATAGCACCACGGTGAATATTCGAGGAAGAACGCAAGTTACCGGGGTGCTTTCCTCACTATCATAAGGGTTCAGCGCTTGCCTTGATGCTATGTTCCTAACTTCTACGTCTCCCTGGCAATATCTTTTAACAAGATAGAGCAAGACGGTATGTTGCCCATGATGTACTGATCTGCCTTAATGCAGCGAGAGTTTGATTCTTCCTCTGACCAGTTCTCTTACAAATCTCTCTTCAATTGAAAACGTCTGGTCGTGGATTTCAAAGCTTCTGGCACGCCAGCATTCACCTGCCACTCAGGCTGATGAAATCTGGATTAAAACGAATCCGCATGGGAGGACGTACTCATAGTTTTATTTTGAGGTCAGTTCGACTCCTCGCCCAGTCGCGTTGTAACAATACTTTGCTGCCGGAGTTATCAGCTCTGAGTATTATTTTTCATACCCTGCACACCCTCAAATCACATACAAATTTAGCCACGTATTCTTCTTACTGTGCAGTACACGCATAGTTCTTGCAGTTATAACTACACGAGGGGAGTTCAATAAGTAATGCAAACATTTTTACTCTCGGCCAATTGCTGGGCAGGTGCTGTATGGACGCTTGGAAGACTAGGAGAGCAGCACTGCGTTTCCGGTGGCAGAAGAATTATTCCTGTGCACCGACCAACTTCGTCATATCGTTCGAACGAGGACGACGGCGCGGCCACACATGGCTATACGTCGGGTTCCAACGGCGAGTGGAACCGTTAACGCAGAGGGCGCATGTTACTTAGAAGCTACCTTACATCGTGTATCGAGAAAAATTTTTTATCGTACGGGTTGAAAGCCGTTTCACTGTAACTTTCTTACTGATAGACGTTCTGTTGAATCAGAATGTGAATGGCTTCCACATGACAATGTAATCTTTTCCGATAACATTTATAGTGCAACTTACAAATTTTATATGTGAAAGTTTCCTGTTTCTTAAGGGCACCATACCCTGTCTATATAACCCATGTTAATTTGAACAAGTATTTGACCCATTTCTGAAAAAAAAAACTGTGTGATGCAGGACCTTAATATTTTTACTGTATGTTACATGATGGTAGTAGAGCCAACTGTACTAAAATCTACTTTTTCATTTTATAGGTTTTAAGAAAAAAGTTTTTAAATTTATTAACAAACAATATTAAGCTTTTTCTGCAGAAAATATTTTTTATTAACTTCCTAATGGGGAATATTAACGAATGTAGTACCAGAGGTGGCTTTTTAATACAGAATCTCTGAAAATTTCACTCACGTATCTGTGATAGTTTCTAATATAATGGGGAGTATGTACTGAAAATTTTAGTTTGCGGGAAAATGGCTTTAAAGAAAAAACTTTTGAAATTTGTTGCTTACAGTTCATTAAAACTGTCCTGCTGCATATGACGGCCCTTCTTTGGCCTCTAGCAGGTCTTCCAGCTTCTTTTTCACCTTCCTGGATGTTTGTATTGCTTTCTTGGCCATATTAGATGCAGACCTGTCTGCATCTGCTATCCTCATTTTATCGCAATGTTGCAGCCCAGTGATCATATTTTCATCAGGATTAATTCCCAGCTTTTTCAGTACCCAACACTTTCAATTATTACCACAATTGAATGTAATAACAGCATCATGAAATCCTAGTTTCACTGTACGCACGCCTGCAAATACAGTTTTAGGAAGGCTGTTCCAAATTATGCTGCTGAAACATTCATTTGGGCTTTGTGTCTGCCCATGCAGACATTTCCTTAGAAGGTCAGGATGAGCCAAGTCTCTGAAAATAGGTTTAATTGCTGTAATAACAGCAGCAGGAAGAGAATGCTGTTGAGAACAAGATTTTCCAGTTGCCTGAGCTCCATTGTATTTGCACCACGAATTTTTTCCTTATGGACACAATCCATGGCATGGCTTATCATCAGTAAAGGGCTTATGGAAGAATATGGCCCAAACATCTCTCTTTATTGCCTCAAGATTTTCTTTATTTCTCCTAATTTCCTGCCCATAGTATACCTGCAAGTTCTCTATTTCACAATTTACTTGAACAAAAGTAATCGCGTGTTTGCAAACGTGTTGTTTACAAACAGCAGAAACAAAAGCATACCGACCGTTGCATTCCAAGGACAGCCAACACCCTCGAGAGTAAAAAAAAATCCCTAACGTGTAACGTAGGGGTTATAAAGATCTAAAATGTATGCAGAAAAGTGGGTGACAGAAAAGTGGGCGACAGAAAAGTGGGCTTGACACATAAACACACGTGGTAGGAAAATGCTCTTTAAATGCTCGAAAAAAAAATTTTAAGCAATATACTATTCAGATTACTTAAATAAAAACTTAATCTATCGAAATACGATGAAAACTGAAAATCGATTTTTTTCTACCTCAACCACGGTGTGGTCCCCTTAACTTCATCCGTCACTAGATTTTTCCCTATGACTTGTGGAACGATTATTTTCAGTTTCGACCTCCTAATCATCTTTTCCCTCCCCTCCAACCAATACCATTCAGCCATCAGACAATACACACTTGTTCTCCGTTTTAAAGGACGGTATGTCCCATGTCTATAATTTTGATAACTTTAAATTCGTGGTATACGTTGTATGTTATATCCAAGTGAGCATCTGTCCTATTCGTGTCACAAAAGTTTTGGTAGCCTCAGGTTTGTTACTCTGTCAGTACGAACCAAAAATCCCAGTCACCTAAAGTCAAACCGCTGTAACACTCCTCCCTCGTTCAGCTGGTGCATAATCGTGACTGCCACAGTGCCCGACAGCCTGTATAATGCGACCGAATTTAAAAAGCCCAACTCCACAATAATCAGCTTTGAATGGAACATTCGACGGAATTCAGCATCAGCATTTGCTCACTGGGTGCCATTTAGAATCGGTCGGATTTTGATGCAGGTGGCGAACCCGCCCTTTGAAATTTTTCGCTCACTCGCATCAAAGCACTCTAAAAGCAGTGCAAAATTTATGAAACGCCTCGCCTTTTCCTTTTTTTTTATTCACGGTTTGGCACTAGGATGAATACATAAAAAATGGAAGCGCATGCGCGGAGCTGCAACTGCTCGCGCCCTCGCACTCCGGCACAGCCAACGGTGCTCATTCTGCGCGCGGCCTCTGCTGGAATTTACTGGCGACCGCAAAGTTAAATTGAACCGCAATAAACTGCGCATAAAGCAAACGGCTTTATTATTCATAAGCACGGCCCATCCATAATGAATCCGCACGCCAGCCAAGGCGGGACGCGACAGCCGGATAAAGAGGAATGGCGTCCGAGAGTCGTCACTCTCTCATCACGAACAGCTCGGTCGTGCAACCCATGGCCCAGTTTTTCCCACGACGGGCGTTAAGCGCAGTGCAATAGCCTGTAATGAAATGATCTTTCTACCTTTAGGGTACCCCACGTGTGATTTGATATGTAGTAACTCACAAGAATACGCAGTGTTATTTTATGCCCTACATTTTTACTACTCCGCAAGCAACCTCGTGGTGTTTAGTTGAGTGTAGTTTGTGTACCACAGTCATTTGCCAGCTTTTGGAGGTAAGTAAGTAATTAAGTTAGTTACGTGTTCCGTTGATCAATAGCACGGAAAAACCGTTATGATGTGGAACGTGTCAAATGCACAAGAAATGCGCACAGGAAACAAGGTTGTTTTTCCATTATAGTGTTGTACCTAAATATTTCCATTATCTATCCCATTCCCTTAAATGGCACAAAATGCATATATTATATCTCCAGATTTATTTACTCATATTCAAGAATTCATCTATGATATAGGAGGAGTTGTCAAGGATGTATGATTTCAATTTCTTTTTGAAATCACTACTGCTGTCTGTCAGATATTTTATTTCATCTGGTAATTTATCAAAGTTTTATAGTAGCATATTTTACCCCTTTCTGTGCCAAAGATAGGTTAAGTAAAGGATAGTGTAGGTCTTTCTTTTTTCTGGTATTGTAATCATGAAAGTCGCTGTTGATTTTAAACTGGTCCATGTTGTTGAGAAAAAATTTCATTACTGAGTAAATGTACTATGAAGCAGTTGTAAGAATTCCTAACCTTTCAAACAGATGCCTACAAGATGTGCGACTATGAATCCCATACATTATTCTAAATACTTTCGTTTGAGCAGTGAATACCTTTCGCCTAAGTGTTGAGTTGCCCCAGAATAATATTCTGTATGATATCAGAGAGTGGAAGTATGCAAAGTATGTTAGCTTACTAATTTCTACATCCTCAAAATTGCCAATTATTCTGATTGCAAAAGTTGCTGAACCTAGTTTCTTTAGGAGATCCAAAATATCACTTTTCAAATTAAGATTCTCATCAATATGTACACCCAAAAACATAGTATACTCTACCGTGAGTTCTGACTTCTTTTGATGCCTTATTTTTATTGAAGGAATTATACTTTTTGCAGCAGAAAATTGTATGTACTGTGTTTTTTCAAAGTTCAGAGCAAGCCCATTCGCGGAAAACCAATTAATAGCTTTTCCAAAGACCTTTCTTTATCATTTTCTATCGGACTTTCTTTTATTGGATTAATAATTATGCTTGTATCGTCAGCAAACAGTGTCAGCTCAGCATCTTGTTTCACATAAGAAGGGAGGTCATTCACATACATCAACAACAGGAGAGGCCCCATGATCGAACCTTGTGGAACACCTTATGTAATTTCACCCCAGTTAGACGAAGTGGCAAACGCCTTTGAATCACTTGAAGACTTTTTTCTTCCAGTTCTGACTTAAACCACTCATATGCTATTCCATTTATACCATAGAATTGTAATTTCTCTAACAATGTCATGGTTCACACAATCAAATGCTCTGGATAAGTCACAGAATATTCCTACTGGTGACATTTTGCTATTTAAAGACTCTATTATGTGGACAGTGAAATTGTATATTGCTGTCTCAGTGGAACAGCATTTCTAAAGTCCGAACTGTGATTTACTAAGTATACCCATTACTGTTGAGATGGCTAACCACTCTTCAGTACATTACTTTCTCAAAGATTTTTGAAAATGCTGTAGGCAAGGATACTGGCCGGTAGTTATAGACATCTGTGGTTTCCCCTTATTGTAGAGAGGCCTGACAATGGCATATTTTAACCTGTCTCGAAAAATGCCCCGAGTCAGTGATGCATTGTATATGTGACTCAAAACTTCAGTGTAATTGCTCCACATTGTTTTAATAACTTGTTAGAGATGTCATCTACTCCAACAGAACATTTATTTTTAAATGACTTAATAATTTTCCCTATTTCACAAGGGGATGTTAGATTAAATTTAATCTGACGAAAATTTTTCTAAACTGACTCTTCCATGTACTGCCTGGCTTTTCTTTTGAGCTATTCTCACCAATTTTTTCTCCTACACTTAAGAAGTGATTGTTAAATACATTGGCTACCTGTGTACTGTTGGATAACATGCTTTTCAAGACGCGAATGGGCCTCTGGAAGACCTCCACGTAAGCTCGAATCCTTCTAATATTACCGTCTATGTTGATATTTTATGCGGGAATTTGATTCCGTGGTGATGTTACAGACTTTCAGGGATGATTTATGGTAAGGCACCATGGTCCATCAAAAACGGAGTCGAAATTTATAAGGGAAAATCGTTGTGATAATCTGACAGTAGATCTCTTCCACTATAATTGTTCCGGCGTAACGACAAGCGCCGGCAAGACGATGAAGAACGGAGGAACAGAGAGGGCTGTGAGACAACGTCAGCCAATAGTACGCGACTAGGACGGCACCACGACAGGAGCGGCATCTATACGAAGAGAATATAAGCACCGCGGCGCCTAGTCGCAGCCGGAATGGATGACGAGCCGTCATACAATCGCCATAGCAGTACTTATGAAATATTTTGTTTAGCTTGCATTGAACTTGCATACACCAAAGAACATTGATTATTTGCATGTCGCCATTTGCTTGCGACACACCTTTGTGAATACGCAAAGTTAAGTTTTGTCAATGTAACTATCTGTAATAAAGTCTGTAACCTCCCCCTCACTTATCGACCTTAATGACAGTGAAAAATTAAACCGCGTGTACCTAATGGAAATTTGGGAAAAGCATCGTCACCAAAGTTAATCTGTCGGTAAAGATGGAGGAAAGGGTTACATCTAAATGAAAGGAAAAATGCAAATGAAACTGGTGGAAATTAATTTTGAAAAGGGGTAAAGTTAACAAAGAAAGTAAATGTGCGGCCGTTACGTTAACAATTAATTAGCGGTAATTAGGTATTTGAGATTTGGGGGAAATTACGGTCGCCAGTCCTAAGGACAATTACTATAGTAACTGAAAAAGACAGGTTATTACACATATAATTAGCACTAGAAGCATGGCAACTGATGGTTGACACGTGTAGTGTGAAAACTGAAAGTTTGTCAGAAGTAATAAATTTCGCTACACTCTGACTTAATTTAGCAAAATAATTAATAAAACCGGAAAATCGAAAGTCAATTTAATGACTAAAGTTAATAGTGAGCTTTCTTTCTGAAGCACATCGAAATTCAGTAAAATACGGTTAGTCTTGGACTACCTCAACAATCATTTCAAAAGCTACTTGAATCTACGCAATGTAGAAATAAGAGATTTAACTTTGAACTTGAATTAAATGATTCTGAACAATTAACAATAGTAAAATTTAGAACGTACCAAGCTGAGCTGCAGTCACAGGTAAGCTAAAATACGATAACAAAACTCGCACTCTCAATTTGTGCTTGTGTCATCTAAATATTGTAGCCAGCTATGAATACCTTAACTGAACTTTGAAATTAAAGCATTGAAATCGAAAGACGCTGCGTTTGAATTTCAACGACACTCGGGTTCATTCCGGAAAAGGAAGGGACCCTGCTTGGTAATGCAATTGGGACAATGAGCAACAAAGTTTCATGCTAAGTTGCTGTATTTTTGTGATGCAACAATTTTAAAAGTTAGAAAAGCTGAGGTCTGCCATAGAGTTCTAAAACTTTACGTGCTTCCAGTCTTCCTTGTTGGTTGATTGGAGGTTTGAAGCCGTCGATCGAGGATGTGGCGACAGTCACTCATTGTCGGCCGTCGCTGTTGCAGAAGCTGGATGTCGGCGCGCCTTCTTCTCGACACGGTCACCAGACGAAACGGGCTCTTGATGTGCGCCAGCTAATGCTTCCCGTCCGTAACACCATGTCAGAAACTATCATCGCAAGTCGAGCGCAATTACATGCTGCCAAACCCCGAAAGCGCGGCAACTCGCGGGAGCTTCACACAACACACCTGCTCCACTCGCTACTCCAGCCAGACTCCCCCTCTGCCCGCGCTCCACGCGACGGAGTTAACCCTACCAAAGATCCTACACACTTTGATTCTTCACACGACCTATCGATGTAATCGTTCGATAGCAGTTTTCCCTAGGCAAGACCCAGCGTAAAAATACAAATAATATTTACGAAACAAACCAATTATACATCGACATAAATGCGTATATATATATATATATATATATATATATATATATATATATATATATATATATACAAATAGTAAAACAATTACAATATGCAAAGACACAGAAATGTAATATATTCAGGTAACAAAAATAAGGAAAACAAATTTATAGTACAATAGATGGAAATAGGAGGATATGCATTTCCGGCGTTACAAGTCCATTAACATGATATGCTTGAACTGTGGTCTAGAGATCCGAGAAAACAGCTTCCTATATTAGAAAAGTGAGCAGGATACTACACTCATGCTCATAAATTACGGATAATTGCAGAATCTGGTACCACACCGTGGTATTACACAAAACTGGCGCTAATATCATAGGCACATAGGGAACACAGATCTGTAAGTCCACGGTAATGGTGATAAGTGGAGAAAACCGTTCCGAAACACATGTGCTACAAAACGCCACTGCTTCCTGCGCAAGTACCCTGACATCAATATGGGATATGATCACCATGCACACATACACAGGCCGCACAACGGGTTCGTATACACTTGATCAGGTGGTCGAGCAGCTGCTGGGGTATAGCCTCCCATTCTTGCACCAGTGCCTGTCGGAGCTCCTGATCTGTCCTAGGGGTTTGAAGACGTTTCGCGGTAGGTCAACCGAGAGCATCCCAGAAGTGCTCGATGGGGTTTAGTTCTGTAGAACAGGCAGGCCACTCCATTCGCCTGACATCTTCTGTTTCAAGATACTCCCCCATGATGGCATCTCGGTGGTGCCGTGCGTTATCGTCCATCAGAAGGAAGGTGGGACCCACTGCACCCCTGAAAAGGCGGACATACGGGTGAAAAATTATCTCCCGATACACTTGACCTGTTACAGTTCCTCTGACAAAGACATGCAGGAGTGAACGTGCACCAATCATAATCCCACCCCACACTACCAAACCATGACCTCCATGTAGGTCCCTTTCAAGGATGGTATCTGGTTCCTGGTTAACGCCAGATGAAAACCCGGCGAGAATCACTGTTCAGACTATACCTGGACTCGTCCGTGGACATAACCTGGAACCACTGCCCAATGACCATGAACTGTGTTCGTGACACCAGGCTTGACGGGCTTTCCTGTGACCAAGAGTCAGTGGAATGCACCTTACAGGTCCTCGGGCGAATAACACATGTCTCTTCAGTCGTCTGTAGACTCTGGAGAAAACTGTTCCAGTGGCTGCGGTAAGATCCCGAGCAAGTCCACCTGCAGTACTCCGTGGCTGTCTGAGGGCACCGATGGTGAGATACCGATCTTCTTGTGGTGTTGTACACTGTGGACGTTCCGTACTGTAGCGCCTGGACACGCTTCCTGTCTACTGGAATCGTTGCCATAATCTTGAGATCACACTTTGTGGCACACCTAGGGCCCGTGCTACGACCTGCTGTATTTGCCCAGCCTCCAGGCGTCCTAGTAATCTACCCCTCATAACGTCATCGATATGTGCTCTTTGAGCCATTTTCAACACCATTAGCAAGTCTGAAAACGTCTTCACACTTACCCACTGCACCGTACTCTGACATGCACCTACACACCTCTGCGTATTTGGACTGCTTCCAGCGCCACCATGCGACGACCGCAGGTCAAATGCACCGCATGGTCATATCCCGAAGTGATTTAAACCCGCAAAATGCCCACCAGAGCGATACAGCGTCTAACTAGTGCACCTTTCCGTACACAGTCAAACGGCGAAGCGGAACGTTTTGTGAAACCCTTCAAGCAGCAGTGCCCAAACTTCGATCCTCGCACACCAGGGATCAAGAATTGCAACTGTTTCTCGCCTCTTATCGTTCGCACCCACGAGATGGACCTTCGCCGGCGGAATTCACGGTCGCCGCCGTCGGGCACCGCCCCACCTGCTCCACCCTCCTCAGCGTCCGGCGCCGAAGGAAGTCTGCAAGCAACGCTTCGCACCTTATGATATCGTGTTTTACAGGGTTTTTAGCGGCAGCAGGCGGTGGGCGCGTGGCCACATCGTCCGTCGGCTTGGCACTTGCACGTATGACTTGTACGCGGTGATCCTTCTGTGTCTCTTCCACCAGATTCACAGATGCGGAGAACACCGCGGCCACAACAGCTGCCAGAGGATGTCATCACAACACCGCAGGACGACCCCACGGAGACTTCACCCCCTCCACCCCCTCTCGTTCTACCGGTGGATCTGGACACAAACACACTGCCGCAGCCGCTGCCTTCTACATCTGGAGGCGAACGCTTACCCTTCTGGTCGTTTTACGGGAAGCGAAGGGTACGATCGGAAGCTTGACGTCCCCTGCAGCGACAGCTTCTGGTCCAGGGAGGAATCCACACTCGTGCCTGCTCCGCCACTGTCGCACTCCCTGCACGATGGCGGTCCGTCGCTTTCGGAGAGAGGAATGTTCCGGCGTAGCGACAAGCGATGAAGAACGGAAGAGTAGAGAGGGCTGTGAGACTACGTCAGCCAATAGTACGCTGACTAGGACGACATCCCGATAGGAGCGGCATCTATACGAAGAGAATATAAGGGCCACAGTCGCGCCCGGAGTCCACGACGTGCCGTCATACAAATGCTACAGCAGTGAGCTACGAACTATTTTATTTAGATTGCATTGAACTTGTATATTTCGAACGGCTTTGATTACACTACTGGCCATTAAAATTGTTACACCACGAAGATGAAGTGCTACAGATGCGAGATTTAACCGACAGGAAGAAGATGCTGTGATATGCAAATGATTAGCTTTTCAGAGCATGTAACGCCGGAAAGTTAAATCTCTTAATTCTAAATTGCGTAGATTCAAGTAGTTTTTGAAATGATTGTTGAGGTAGTCCAAGACTAACCGTATTTTACTGAATTTCGATGTGCTTCAGAAAGAAAGCTCACTATTAACTTCAGTCACTAAATTAACTTTCGATTTTCCGGTTTTATTAATTCTTTTGCTATATTAAGTCAGGGTGTAGCGAAATTTATTACTTCTGACAAACTTTCAGTTTTCACACTACACGTGTCAACCTTCAGTTGCCACGCTTCTAGTGCTTATTATATGTGTAATAACCTTTCTTTTTCAGTTATTATAGTAATTGTCCTTAGGACTGGCGACCGTGATTTCCCCCAAATCTCAAATACCTAATTACCGCTAGTTAATTGTTAACGTAACGGCTGCACATTTACTTTCTTTATTAACTTTACCCCTTTTCAAAATTAATTTCCACCAGTTTCATTAGCACATTTCCTTTCATTTAGATGTAACCCTTTCCTCCCTCTTTACCGACAGGTTAACTTCGGTGACGATTGCTTTTCCAAAACTCCCATTAGGTACACGCGGTTTAATTTTTCACTCTCATTAAGGTCGGTAAGTGAGGGGGAGGTTACAAGCATTCACACAAGGTTGGCGCCGTTGGCGACACCTACAACGTGCTGACATGAGGAAAGTTTCCGACCAATTTCTCATACACAAACAGCAGTTGACCGGCGTTGCCTGGCGAAAAGTTGTGGTGCCTCGTGTAAGGAGGAGAAATGCGTACCATCACATTTCCGGCTTTGATAAAGGTCGGATTGTAGCCTATCGCGATTGCGGTTAACCGTATCGCGACATTGCTGCTCGCATTGGTCGAGATAGAATGACTGTTAGCAGAATAAGGAATCGGTGGATTCAGGAGTTTAATACGGTGGATCCCAACGGCCTCGTATCACTAGCAGTCGACATGACAAACATCTTATCAGCATGGCTGTAACGGATCATGCAGTCACGTCTCGATCCCTGAGTCAACAGATGGGCACGTTTGCAACATAACAACCATCTGCACGAACAGTTCGACGAAGTTCGCTGCAGCATGGACTATCAGCACGGAGACCGTGACTGCGGTTACCCTTGACGGTGCATCACAGACAGGAGCACCTGCGATGGTGAACGTGGGTGCACGAACGGCAAAACGTCATTTTTTTCGGATGAATCCAGGTTATACACTCCTGGAAATGGAAAAAAGAACACATTGACACCGGTGTGTCAGACCCACCATACTTGCTCCGGACACTGCGAGAGGGCTGTACAAGCAATGATCACACGCACGGCACAGCGGACACACCAGGAACCGCGGTGTTGGCCGTCGAATGGCGCTAGCTGCGCAGCATTTGTGCACCGCCGCCGTCAGTGTCAGCCAGTTTGCCGTGGCATACGGAGCTCCATCGCAGTCTTTAACACTGGGAGCATGCCGCGACAGCGTGGACGTGAACCGTATGTGCAGTTGACGGACTTTGAGCGAGGGCGTATAGTGGGCATGCGGGAGGCCGGGTGGACGTACCGCCGAATTGCTCAACACGTGGGGCGTGAGGTCTCCACAGTACATCGATGTCGTCGCCAGTGGTCGGCGGAAGGTGCACGTGCCCGTCGACCTGGGACCGGACCGCAGCGACGCACGGATGCACGCCAAGACCGTAGGATCCTACGCAGTGCCGTAGGGGACCGCACCGCCACTTCCCAGCAAATTAGGGACACTGTTGCTCCTGGGGTATCGGCGAGGACCATTCGCAACCGTCTCCATGAAGCTGGGCTACGGTCCCGCACACCGTTAGGCCGTCTTCCGCTCACGCCCCAACATCGTGCAGCCCGCCTCCAGTGGTGTCGCGACAGGCGTGAATGGAGGGACGAATGGAGACGTGTCGTCTTCAGCGATGAGAGTCGCTTCTGCCTTAGTGCCAATGATGGTCGTATGCGTGTTTGGCGCCGTGCAGGTGAGCGCCACAGTCAGGACTGCATACGACCGAGGCACACAGGGCAAACACCCGGCATCATGGTGTGGGGAGCGATCTCCTACACTGGCCGTACACCACTGGTGATCGTCGAGGGGACACTGAATAGTGCACGGTTCATCGAAACCGTCATCGAACCCATCGTTCTACCATTCCTAGACCGGCAAGGGAACTTGCTGTTCCAACAGGACAATGCACGTCCGCATGTATCCCGTGCCACCCAACGTGCTCTAGAAGGTGTAAGTCAACTACCCTGGCCAGCAAGATCTCCGGATCTGTCCCCCATTGAGCATGTTTGGGACTGGATGAAGCGTCGTCTCACGCGGTCTGCACCGTCCAGCACGAACGCTGGTCCAGCTGAGGCGCCAGGTGGAAATGGCATGGCAAGTCGTTCCACAGGACTACATCCAGCATCTCTACGATCGTCTCCATGGGAGAATAGCAGCCTGCATTGCTGCGAAAGGTGGATATACACTGTACTAGTGCCGACATTGTGCATGCTCTGTTGCCTGTGTCTATGTGCCTGTGGTTCTGTCAGTGTGATCATGTGATGTATCTGACCCCAGGAATGTGTCAATAAAGTTTCCCCTTCCTGGGACAATGAATTCACGGTGTTCTTATTTCAATTTCCAGGAGTGTATTTACAGCATCATGATGGTGGCATCCGTGTTTGTGACATCGCGGTGAACGCACATTGGAAGCGTGTATTCGTCATCGCTATACTGGCGTACATCTGACGTGATGGTATGGGGTGCCACTGGTTACACGTCTCGGTCACCCTTGTTGGTATTGACGGCACTTTGAACAGTGGACGTTACATTTCAGATGTGTTACGACCCGTGGCTCTATCCTTCATTCGATCCCTGTGAAACCCTACATTTCAGCAGGATAATTCACGACCGTATGTTGCAGGTCCTGTACGGGCATTTCTGGATACAGAAAATGTTCGACTGCTGCCCTGGCCAGCACAGTCTCCAGATCTCTCACCATTTGAAAACGTCTGGTCAATGGTGGTCGAGCAACTGGCTCGTCACAATACGCCAGTCACTACTCTTGATGAACTGTGGTATCGTGTTGAAACTGCATGGGCAGCTGTACGTGTACACGGCATCCAAGCTCTGTTTGACTCAATGCCCAGGCGTATCAAGGCCGTTATTACGGCCAGAGGTTGTTGTGCTGGGTACTGAATTCTCAGGATCTATGCAGCCAATTCGGTTGAAATTGTAATCACATGTCAGTTCTAGTATAATACGTTTGTCCAATGAATAACCGTTTATCATCTGCATTTCTACTTGGTGTAGCAATTTTAATGGCTAGTAGTGTACATGTCGTCATGGTCTTCAGTCCTGAGACTGGTTTGATGCAGCTCTCCGTGCTACTCTATCCTGTGCAAGTTTCTTCATCTCCCAGTACCTACTGCAGCCTACATCCTCCTGAATCTGTTTAGCGTATTCATCTCTTGGTCTCCCTCTACGATTATTACCCTCCAGGCTGCCCTCCAATACTAAATTAGTGATCCATTGATGCCTCAGAACATGTTCTACCAACCGATCCCTTCTTCTAGTTAAGTTGTGCCACAAACTTCTCTTCTCCCCAATCCGATTCAATACCTCCTCTACCCATCTAATCTTCAGTATTCTTCTGTAGCACCACATTTCGAAAGCTTCTATTCTCTTCTTGTTCAAACTATTTATCGTCCATGTTTCACTTCCATACATGGCTACGCTCCATACAAATGCTTTCAGAAACGATTTCCTGACACTTAAATCAATACTCGATGTTCCCAGAATGCAGCGGGGTGTGCGCTGATATGAAACTTCCTGGCAGATTAAAACTGTGTGCCCGACCGAGACTCGAACTCGGGACCTTTGCCTTTCGCGGGCAAGTGCTCTACCATCTGAGCTACCGAAGCACGACTCACGCCCTGTACTCACAGCTTTACTTCTACCAGTATCTCGTCTCCTACCATCCAAACTTTACAGAAGCTCTCCTGCGAACCATGCAGAACTGCCAGGAAGTTTCAATACTCGATGTTAACAAATTTCTCTTCTTCAGAAACGCTTTCCTTGCCATTGCCAGCCTACATTTTATATCCTTTCTACTTTGTCAATCATTAGTTATTTTGCTCCCCAAATAGCAAAACTCCTTTACTATTTTAAGTGTCTCATTTCCTAATCTAATTCCCTCAGCACCATCCGACTTAATTCGACTACATTCCATTATACTTCTTTTGCTATTATTGATGTTTTCTCTTATACCCTAGTTGGAAGACACTGTCCATTCCATTCAACTGCTCTTCCAAGTCCTTTGCTGTCTCTGACAGAATTACAATGTTATCGGCGAACCTCAAAGTTTTTATTTCTTCTCCGTGGATTTTAATACCTACTCCGAATTTTTCTTTAATCACATGTCAGTTGTTGTATAATATATTTGTCCAATGAATACCCGTTTATCATCCGCATTTCTTCTTGGTGTAGCAATTTTAATGGCAAGTAGTGTACATGTCGCCATTTGCTTGCTACACACCTTTGTAAATACGCAAAGATAAGAATTGTCAATTTAACTTACTGTACAGTAATATAGTCCATTAACGTGATTTGCTTGGATTGTGATCTAGCGATCCGAGAAAACAGCTTCCTAGGCACCCTATATTAGAAGAGTTGGCAGGATTACTACAATAATCTCTCAACTGCGACATGGTCGCGTATACAAACAGTGATCCAATACTGTCAAATGTTTTTTATTTCAGTCTTTGATCACAATATGAATTCTTTAGACGATGACCGGTTTCAGTCCGTAATGGACTTCCTCAGAGCTTTTTTAAAAATGGTTCAAATGGCTCTGAGCACTATGGGACTCAACTTCTGAGGTCATTAGTCCCATAGGACTTACAACTAGTTAAACCTAACTAACCTAAGGACATCACAAACATCCATGCCCGAGGCAGGATTCGAACCTGCTACCGTAGCGGTCTTGCGGTTCCAAACTGCAGCGCCTTTAACCGGACGGCCACTTCGGCCGGCGAGCTTTTTACACCATGTCCTAATCAGTTTAGGACATGGTGTAAAACAGACCTGAGGATGCTCATTACGGACTGAAACCGGTCATCGTCTAAAGAATTCATATTGTGATCAAAGACTGAAATAAAAAACATTTGAATAATCTATTTGCATTCCATTTTTGTGAGGAGGTTGTATGGACTAAACAAGAAAAACTTGTCTGGTAAACATGACTTTTAAAACTCATACCTTAAGAGCTATGATCACTTTTCAGTAGAAGAGACGTATCTCAAAGTGGGAGAGATGAATTCCTCGTAGAACTTAAGGTGCACTTTGCAGCACATGTTTATTGGACACTTTTTTCCTTTTTGAACCATACTTCCCTGTCACAAACATGTAAAGCATATAGCCTGCAGTGATAGATGTCCACAGTTCAAGGTATGAGAACGTTTTTCGCTTATAGCTTTCGACGCTCTCGTTTCCGGACCAGAGTCTGCTACCTCACGTTGATATGTTTACCCTCCTCCATCATCTCTGAGAACTTGCAGCATCCTCAAGGAATCAACCTATACACAGAGTGATTCTTCTAGGAACATTTATTCTTGGAATTTTAACAGTGAACCACCGCATGATGTAGAACACATCTCTCGCACCGTCTGCCAATGGCGTTGCGCTAGCATCTCAGTGAAGTTTACTCGATTCGCACATGAAACTGTGATGAAACGCTCTGCTTTTCTTTTAATCTTTATATATAAAAGAAAATGTCATGATTGTTTCACTGACCCAGTATCCCCCAGGCGAAACCGCTGACAGAAACTTGATACTTGGAAGAGGTGTTATATTGATATTGTTTAACAAGGGACTTTTCGAAATTCTACGCCTAAGGGGATGAAAAAGGGGACTACATGATTTTTCAAAATATGTCAGTGTTATGGTAACTTTGATTGTAGAACTACTAAAATTGGAATCTGCCAGAAATTAAAATCTGTGAGTTCAGCGTTTTTGGAAATTCAAGCCCTAAAGGCAAGTACACTCTTGTATACAAAATAGAGCGATTGTCTGTAGACATTGTAGAGAGACTGTCTGTAGTGTAGCTAGACAATCTCTAACAGGAGGCAGTATAAAGACTGTCGTGTGTACACATTTGAATGCATTGTTACTCAATATTTGCTAATTATGGCTGGCCTTGTTGGGATCGTGGTTTGTACATTGATGCTTCTGGTTAGTGAGCGAAATCGAAAGAGCTCTTCGATAATCGGCTTGTTCTAGTGGCAGTTTTAATTTTCGGAATTACTAGCTTTCCACAATAAAGTTTCGCGTGAAAATCTTCCAACACTTGCTTCTTCAAGATATTCTCCGTCGGCCACGCCTTTGTAAGTGTTGTTTGACAATAGGAAAAAAATAATAAAACACCGTGGTGCACACAGAATAACTGTAAGTCGCGTCTTTCCATACATAAACACTACGAAATTTTGAGCAACATTGTCTAAGAATTGTCTCATGTCACCAATTTCTAACGAGAGTCAAAAGTTCTGCGATTTTGTTGCAAAAGCGTCTCTTATAGATGAGACATGTGTCTCAGTTACCCATATGCCAAATCGCTTCATTATCTATAGACAGTATCTATACTTTTTATACTTGTATATACAAGGCCTAAGTGGATAAAACAGGAATGAAAGATCAATGTTAAATAACTGCTTAAGCCTCTTTAATGCTACATTTATGATAACTGGTATTTGACTTCTCAGTTAGAAATTTAAAAAAGTTTCAGTTTTTTTTGGTGGGGGGGGGGGGAATTCAGTATCTAAGGGGATGAACTGGGAATATTTTCATGGACATATTTGGTTATAAAAGCATTTTTGAAGAAAGTGTATGAATGTATTCTTGGTTACAAATAAAAGAAATAAGTGTTACCGTGTTTCTGGAAACTCAACCCCTAAGAGGGTGAAATAGGGGATGAAATTTTTGTAGTAATATTTGTTATTGTACGAAAATATTTTTAAAGCTAAATCTGTGAATTCGATATCTTTCTTGGTTAAAAATAAAGAAACATATATTAGGGGAGGAAAGTTTCTATCCAAATACAAGCTGTCAAGAGACAAGATTAACAAAAACCTCCGAATCTAGCTATCAGAATAATTGTTTGGCCCGAGGTACATTCGGAAAAGACCATACTTCAAGGGGCTTAATTAGCGCGAAAAGTTTATGTTTTACAATTTGTGAGCTAAATCAAAGAAAGCTACACTAAATCAAAGAAAGCTACAGTCACCACAACATAGGAAAAGAAACGCCCCTTTAATAAATTAATTATTCATAAGGAGTCATACATTTTTATAAAAGTTTTTTTTTTTTTTGTAAATACTCAGAAAACACGAGCGAAACAACTGACTCTAAGCTATTCTTCTCTATTTCCTCTGTCATTACTGCAGACAAGCGAGCAATATTCGAGTATTCGGACGAGGCATCATTTAAAAGCTACCTCTTTTGTGCGTGCACAGCACTTCCTTAGCATTCTAATGAAACTTATGCTGCCATCTGCCTTATCTGTGATTAATTTTGTGTCGGTGGTCCACATTAAATCGCTCCATTGGCACAATCTTAGATATTCAATGGATAAGACGACTTCCAGCGATTGTACTACAAGCTTCCTGTTTACTCACAGCATACCACATTTGTTTATATTGCGGTCACTTTCCAATCCCTGCACGTGTGGTGTCAATTCTCTGCAGAACTTCCTTAATTTCATGGCAATTTTCTAGAGTTGCGATTTGAACACAACAGCACCGTCCACTAGAAGAAAACAGTTTAGATCAACATTTGACATAGCAACACGAAGATGGGTTTGGAGATCCAATGTGGATCTAGCTAAGCTAGCCCACAATCCTTCGGTGGCGAACATCGTCAAAGCGAGACCTTTGCAGTGGGCCAATGTTGTCAGTAAGGATCCTGGCAGAATACACTGTCAGATATGTGGCAGGACGATAGAAAGTTCAAGACGCCCTGGACGGCCTATAAGTAAATGGCAAGGTGAGGTGACCCCAGACAACTCAGAGTGATAGCTGTCACTGGATGGAAGGAAGCAACGTAACACTGGAGGAACCGGATGTATTAGACACCTTACAAATACAGAAGCGCGCTATTAAGTCCAGTCGCCCAAGATTGATGACGGACAGCATCGTTCTGTTCCAGGATAATGCCGGCCAACGCACAGTCTCGATTTCTCCCCAAGCGATTTCCATGGTTTTGACACCTTGACGCAAGACATTCGTGGCCGCCGATTGCTTCGGACGAAGAGGTTCACGTCTGAGTACAATCGTGGTTCCACAGGCAGCCGCAAACATTAACGCACTGCCAGACTTGTAGAGGTGTTTAAAAAGTCTCTCCGCAGTGCCGTTTGATTGTTAGCAGTGCGTGCCGTAGGATTGTTCGCCTGTCTGGGTTACTTCCCCCAACATTCCACAGTTTCGTTTACCTCAGCCAGCATCAGTAGTATCGTCGGTGTGTGTCGTTACGTGTTGACGTGAACGTTTAAGTTGAATTGAAAACTGCAGTATCCACTTTCACTTCTGTTACAGAAGAAATGTTACAACTTTTGTTTGGAAACATGGTTAGATGAATTGAATTGTGTATTCAACAACAGGGGAAAGACACTTTTAACATTCAATGCGAAAATTTGTAAGTAAAAATGAATATTCAGTAAACTAATAACACGTATTTCACTGAGTTTCTTTTCGATATATTCACTGCGGCATACGGCACGCGCGGCTAACCATCATACGGCACTGCGGAGAGACTTTTTGAACACCCCGTATCACAATGGGATGAATTTATTAACTGTTATGGTGGTTAGTTTTGAAATAATAAGCAGTTTACTTACGTTTTAGGTTCCATACGTCAATTGGTAATACCGGAACTCTTGTAGAATCACTTTATTGTCCCGCTTTCTGTCTGTCTGACTGTTAAAAACCCCTTCCCTAAGGAACGTTTAAAGGCAAAAAGGTGAAATCTATGCCACATGGTAGCGCTATGGTCCCTTTTCGGTGTAAAAAATTGAAGCTTCTGAAGTCAATGCAGCCAAAACATACAGCCATTTCTATCAGATATTCTGATACTCGCAAACTCACTCATCAAAACTTATAGCGCTCTTCATGTTGACCTAGAATGCTAAAATTTGGCAAGAGGCAAAGTTTAACAGTACAAGTAAAGGATAAAGTCCTAAATAATTGAAACAAAGAAACCTTCAATGAAATGGAAGCATGGGAGCATCAAACTATTTTCAAGAAGGGAAAATATGAGGAATTAGAGAACATGCACGCCTTCAACAATGAGACACATGTAATAAAAATCAGCGATCCCAATAAAAAAGATTAATTGGCCATGTTGGATTAGCTAGATCCAAAATATCATCAGTTCTTCAAGCACATCTGCTCTTCATAACTTTTTATTGTTGTATATAACAATGACTTTAATACCTTTCGTTAATATCTGTGGTGATTATTGTTCAAACCACACAACTAAATTGATTGTACCTAAAAATTACAAGAAATAAAGCTTTTCTAAAGTCCCAGTTACATTTTCTTAACTCCTGAGAAATTTACTTTTTGACACTACATCCTTTTCCATATCAGCTCTTCAATTCTTAATTTGTAATTATATCTCAAGAAAAAAAGTATTTGCAATGGTGAAAATGGCAAACAGAAGGAAAGGGAACGGATATCTGGAAAATAATGACGGCTAACTGGACAGAGCACTGTCGTAATGCAGTGGCGAAAACTGAAAATTTATGTCCGACCGGGTCTCTAATCCCGTTTTACCGCTTCTCATAAACGGTTGCCTTAACCGCTTCGGCCAGCCAGACACGGTCCCCTGCCGTCTCAAATTTCAAGCTTATCGCACGCTGCAACGCAATGTACCTCGTTCATTAAACTTACCACTCGCAAATTCTTATTCCAGTTGGAATTCGGGCGATATTTCTGCAGTCGCAGTGAAAGAAACGTCGAGGATCCCTCCGCCTCTTTTTCAAACACTTATACATTTTCCTGGTCGGATATCTCCGAAATACCAGACATCACTCCAATAAATGCTTTTTTAAGAAAATTGTCTTATGTCATTTGTTATCCGAGTCTCTCTCTATCCGTCGCTCTGCTACCACGCTTTTTTTCCCTAAGGAACCTTGTAACATATCAATTTGGAATTTCATCTGCATCTACATCTACATACACTCCGCAATCCACCATATGGTGCTTGGCGGAGGGTACCTCGTACCGCAACTAGCATCTTCTCTCCCTGTTCCACTCCCAAACAGAACGAGGGAAAAATGACTGCCTATATTCCTCTGTACGAGCCCTAATCTCTCTTATCTTATCTTCGTGGTCTTTCCGCGAAATGTAAGTTGGCGGCAGTAAAATTGTACTGCAGTCATCCTCAAATGCTGGTTCTCTAAATTTCCTAAGTAGCAATTCACGAAAAGAACGCCTCCTTTCCTCTAGAGACTCCCACCCGAGTTCCTGAAGCATTTCCGTAACACTAGCGTGATGATAAAACCTACCAGTAAAAAATCTAGCAGCCCGCCTCTGAATTGCTTCTATGTCCTCCCTCAATCCGATCTGATAGGGATCCCAGACGCTCGACAAGCAGTCAAGAATAGGTCGTATTAGTGTTTTATAAGCGGTCTCCTTTACAGATGAACCCGAAGACGACTATCTGGCTTCCCGACAACTGCCATTACATGCTTGTCCCACCTCATATCGCTCTTCAGTGCTACGCCCAAATACTACTCGACGTCACTGTGTCAAGCGCTACACTACTAATGGAGTATTCAAACATTAAGGGATTCTTTTTCCAATTCATCTGCATTAATTTACATTTATCTATATTTAGAGTTAGCTGCCATTCCTTACACCAATCATAAATCCTGTCCAAGTCATCTTGTATCCTCCTACAGTCACTCAACGACGACACCTTCCCGTACACCACAGCATCATCAGCAAACAGCCGAATATTGCTATCCACCATATCCAAAAGATCATTTATGTAGATAGAAAACAACAGCGGACCTACCACACTTCCCTGGGGCGCTCCAGATGATACTCTCACCTCCGATGAACACTCACCATCGAGGACAACGTACTGGGTTCTATTAATTAAGAAATCAATTTATGTCACTTACTAAGGTCTACCGTCTCTTGGTGGCGTAAAACAATTAGCTTCTTAATCAATGCAGTCGAGACGTTTTTATCACATATTTTAATACTCGCAAAGTCTTTCTTAAAACCTATAACGTATTCGCCGTTGATATAGAATATGAAATTTGGAAGAAGCAAGGTTTGTTGCTTCTTTGTTTGTTTGACTCTGGAGAGGGCAAGCATGGCGAAGGAAGTTGGCATGCCCTTTCGAAGGAACCATCCCGGAATTCACCAGAAGCGATTTATTGAAATCACGGAAAACCCAAATCAGGACTGCCGGACGCGGGTTTGAACCGTCGTCCCCCGAATGCGAGTCCAGTGTGCTAATCATTGTGCCACCTCGCTTTGTGAAATAAGGTTTCACAGTACAAATAACGCAAAAAAACAGAAAATTTTAAATTTCTAATTACCTATCAAACGAAAAACTTGTTTTCGTCATAAACAACTTGAGGCTGAAGCTCGTCTGTCCGTGTTTGACTAAAAATAGAGAAAAACACAATTTTTATTTTTATTACCCATAGATGTTTCGCTGGAGGCAACGGCCTTGCCGCTGTGAATACGCCGGTTCTCGTGAGATCACCGAAGTTCAGCGCTGCTGGTCGTGGCCGGCACTTGGATGGGTGACCATCCAACCGCCATGCACTGTTGCCATTTTCCGTGGTGCACTCAGCCTCGTGATGCCAATCGAGGAGCTACTCGACCGAATAGTAGCGGATTCGGTCAAGAATACCATCATAACGACCGGGAGAGCGGTGTGCTGACCCCACGCCCCTCCTCTCCGCATCCTCACTGAGGATGACACGGCGATCGGATGGTCTGGTAGGCCACTCGTGGCCTGAGAACGGAGTGCTTTTTATGCATGTTTCGCTGAAGTTTCAACATCAGCCTACTCATGATGCTGAAACTTCAGCGAAACACGTCTGCTGTGTTTTCCTCAAGGCGGACACCCTCCAAAAACAAATCTTGAAAATAAACCATTCTCGAAGGTCTTTGAATTCCTGCCAGTGTCATTGTCGATAACAGAGAAAAATCGGGGAGGATCCCGGGATGGATGAGCTGTCTGCATACATAATTTGTACGGAACCCTCAGAGCGCTTGTCCTACTGGTACCTGGCAATTTTTCCATCTGCCTCATTTTCATCCGACTGCTCCTTGTAATTCATAACCACTTTGACTTTAATAGATGGTGGAATGAAAAATGTAGTGCTTTACCGAAGTAGCAGAATTTATAGAGGTCTTTCTCCTTCTGCAATGAATGCTACATGAAACCCAATTAATTACTGTTGTCACTGCTCGCATGAAAGCAATGAATTATCGAATGCCAATAACTGAAGTACTCATTCAGTTTACGAATTCAGTGCGCGTTGCGAACTGACACGCGATACAATGAGTGTAAATTAACATGAACTGTTACATATGTTTAGATGCGGCAAATAACTGAAATGAGATCGCATTTGTGTTCATCTGTGGCATAAAAGTCACGCCATTGTAGCTCTTCTGTCTGGCTAATAACACGTGAAGCTTTGTGGGTTATCGTGAACCGCAATAATAACGCTACTCGTATCGATATATATGGGCTAATATGAGACAGTACAAGCATTCACAGATCAAAGCCATACAGTAGTGGGTGGGGTCTTTCATGATAATCGGCACATATTTAACGAGTGAAGTATTGGCAATTTGGGCCGATACAGTCAATATATACACATAAGCTGGCTATCATAGGTATTGCATTACAAATGTCTGTCTTTAGCCCGTACATTTCCCATGTGCAAAGAAGTGTAAAATCACTTCCAGTAATCGTACATTACTTTCATTCTGCAGCTGTTTAGGGACCGACAATAAGTGTACTAGCGGAAGCACCTTATCGAACTATCTTTCTAAACATAAGGCTCACTTTAAGATACTTGTTTCCACGAATTATGGAAGGGTGAGAGTTTTTAAAAACTTCCTGCCAGTTTTTGGTTGTAAAAACAGGTCAACAAAACAATAAGTGTGACGTTTCCAAAGTTGTTCATTGTGTTTCCCGACCACTGAAGTTCATAGGTGTATGTTTGTGGGCAGATATGAAACGAACGATACAATGCGATGTTCAAATGGTTCAAATGGCTCTGAGCACTTAACATCTGAGGTCATCAGTCGCCTAGAACTTAACCTAACTAACCTAAAGACATCACACACGTCCATTCCCGAGGCAGGATTCGAACCTGCAACCGTAGCGGTCACGCGGTACCAGACTGAAGCGCCTAGAACCGCTCGGCCACAACGTCCGCAACAATGCGATGTTACTCAAAAAAGACTGAATTACTGTTGAAACCTTGCAACAGCAGTCAAAGAACGAGACACTGTATAATGTCTAACAACGAGACGCTTTATAATTTCTAAGCATGGTAATTTTCACAGATCAATAAATTTTGATTATTGTTTATAGATCGTTACTCTGTTTTTGTTATTAATTTCCTGTGTAATAGAATAAAGGAATATCGGGTGTATATTATTTATGACGTGCTTTTGTGGCTAAGAAATTGTTTCCTTATGATAGTTTGACCTAGAGATTTATTCAGAGTTTGCTGCAGGTCAACGAAACTGCTGACAAACTATCAAAGATTGAAACAGCACTTTTAGAACTAAATATGTTCCAAAACATTTTTATTGATAGTTGTACGAAGATTCATGCTCTACCTTAAAACAGGATTGAATATGTGACATTTGGTTAGTACAGCTCAGTGTCAGATACACCATCAGAGACAGAGCACCTCGTGTTGCTGCTGCTAATAAGGCGAGTCCAGGAGCGACTTATTTATAGTTACCTGTGTAGTTCCTAGATTATTTTTGCGATTTTTTGCGCGTTCGAGTGCTTACTAGGCACAAGCTTTTATATTAATAACAGTGTAGCTTATAGTGTCGCCATAGTTATCGACCATCGTATTGTACAGGCTTTTGCTTGTTTCGGTTAGTGTAGCTCAGTGTTGTTTACACCGTCAGTTGGAAAGTACTTCCAATTCCTGCTGCTAATAAGCCGAGTACATCGTTCGTTTGCTAATATTTTTACGAGCTTCAAACAGGAGTGACTGCAGTATTGGATAGGAACTGTGATTGCTGTGTACATATGCGAGCTGAGATGGCGACTCTTCGCTCACAGCTCCAGGCTGCATTGGCTTCTGTCACACAGCTTGTGGCTACGGCCAAGGGGAATTGCTGTGGGGGGTCAGATGCAAGGATGCGAGGGACAGTGAGCACGTCCCATGTGTCCTCCGATCGGTCCACTGCTGTGGCCGTCCCAGGTACTGTCTGCACTGAGGTTGACCCCTCAACTTTGGTCGAGTAGGAGATCATTCCAAAGTCTGGCAGGCAGCGAAAGAGTTTCTGAGGATCCGATCATAAGACCTCCCTAGTTCGTTTGATGAACAGGGTTCGGGGGTTGTGTGTGGCTGATTGTCTCTGAGCCGGATGCAGTCGTCCATCCTGTTCCAGAGGAAGCTTCTCGGCCCACAAGGTCTGGGCATTCACTGAGGGAGGTTTCGCTGGTAGTTGAGAGCTCCAACGTAAGGTGCATGATGAGGCCCTTAGGAACATGGCTGACAAGGAGGGGAAGGAAGCCAGTGTGCACTCTGTGTGCATGCTGGGGAGAGTCATTCTGGATGTGGGAAGGGTACTTCCAGATGCCGTGAAGAATACAGGGTCCAGCCAACTGCAGGTGGTGGCTCATGTCGGTACCAGTGACATGTGTCGCTTTGGATTGGAGGAGACTCTCTCTGGTTTTGGACGGCTAGCGGAAATGGTAAAGACTGCCAGTCTTGCTTCTGAGATTAAGACAGAGATCACCACCTGCAGCATCGTCGATAGAACCGACTGTGGTCCTTGGATGCAGAGCCGAGTGGAGGGCCTGAATCAGAGGCTCAGGCGGTTCTGTGACCGTGTAGGCTGCAGATTCCTTGACTTGCGCCATCGGGTGGTGGGTTTCCGGGTTCCGCTTAATTGGTCAGGAGTCCACTACACACAGGAGGCGGCTACACGAGTATCGGGGGCTGTGTGGAAGGGACTGGGCGGTTTTTTAGGATAGATGGTCTGAGGGAACCACAGAAAGGACGTCCGTCTAAAAGTGGGCAGGTAAAACAGTAAGGCGTTGTAGAACCGATTGGTATTGTAGTTGTAAACTGTCATAGCTGTGTTGGGAAAGAAACAGAGCTCCAAGCCCAAATAGAAAGCACTGAAGCTCAAATAGTTGTAGGGTACAGTGAGCCGGAAATAAGTTCAGCCGAAATTTTTTCAAACGATCTAACAGAGTTCAGAAAGGATAGATTAAATACAGTTGGTGGTGGAGTATTTATTGCTGTCAGAGGTAGTTTGCCTTGTAGCGAAATTGAAGTACATAGTTCGTGTGAAATAGCATGGGTAGAGGTTATACCTGACAATCGGACCAAACTGTTAATTGGATCGTTTTACCGACCCCTCCCCCCCCCCCCCCCCATACTCAGGAGATATAGTTGCTGAACAGTTCAAAGAAAACGTGAGTCACATTTCAAATAGGTACCACACTCACAGAGTTATAGTTGGTGGTGGCTTCAATCTACCCTCGGCATGCTGGAAAAATTACACGTTTAGAGCCGGCGGCAGGCATAAAACGTCATCCGAAATTGTACTGAATGCTTTCTCAGAAAATTATTTTGAACAATTAGCTCATGAGCCCACTCGAAGCATAAATGGATGCGAAAGCATACTTGGCCCCTTAGCAACAAATAATCATGGACAAATAGCGAGTATCGTGACGAATATAGTGATTAGCGACCACAAACCAGTTGCTGCTAGGCTGAATGCCGTAACAACTACAACCATCAAAAAGAAACGCAAAGTACATCTATTTAAAAAAAAGCTGATAAAAATGCTCTTGACGCTGTTTAAAGAGACAGTCTTCACTCCTTTCGATCTAATCATGTAAGCGTAGAAAAGTTGTGAAATCATACCAAAGCGGTTGTATCGACAGCAACTGAGAGACATAAATTAATAAGTGATGGTACACAAAATGGGTCAGATCGCTGTTGCAGAAGCAGCGAAAATCGCTTGCCAAATTTAAAAGAATGCAAAATCCCCAAGACTGGCAAAGTTTTACGTAAGTTCAAAACATGGCGCGTAAGTCAAAGCAAAATGCTTTTATTAATTTCCATAACGAAACTATCTCGAAATCTGGCAGGAAACCCAAAGAAATTCTGATCATACATGAATTACACAATGGCAAGAAGCAATCAATACCTTCACTGCGCGATAACAACGGTGAAGTTACTGATGACAGTGCCACTGAAGCAGCGTTATTAAATACGGTTTTCCGAAACTCCTTCACCAAAGAAGACGAAATAAATATTCCTGAATTCCAATCAGGAACAACTGTCAAGATGAGAAACATAGTAGAGATATTCTCGTTGTCGCAGAACAGCTTAAATCGCTTAATAAAGGCAAGGCTTCCGGTCCAGATTGTATACCAGTCAGCTTCCTCTCAGAGTATGCTGACACAATAGCTCCATATTTAGCAATTACAACCGCCCGCTTACAGAAACATCTGTTCGTAAAGACTGGAAAATTTCTCAAGTCACGCCAATACCCAAAAATGGAACTAGGAGTAATCTGTTGAATTACAGGCCCATATCACTCACATCGATTTGCAGTGGGGTTTTGGAAAATATTCTGCATTCGAACATTATGAAATACCTCGAAGAAAACGATTTATTGACACATAGTCAGCACGGATTCAGAAAATATCGCTCTTGCGAAACACGACTAGCTCTTTATATTCATGAAGTAATGAGTGCTATCGACAGGGGATGTCATAATGATTCCATATTTCTAGGATTCCAGAAGGCTTTCGACATCGTTCCTCACAAGCGTCTTCTAACCAAACTGCGTGCCTATGCAATATCGCCTCAGTTGTGCGACTGTTTGTATTAACAGACTGAAAGTCATCGAGTAAAACAGAAGAAATATCTGGCGTTCCCCAAGGAGGTGTTGAAGGCCCTTTATTGTTCCTGATCTATATTAGCGACATAGAAGATAATTTATGTAGCCCTCTTAGATTGATTACAGATGATGCTGTCATTTACCGTCTTGTAAGACCATCAGATGACCAAAACGAATTGCAAAATGTTCTAGATAAGATATCTGTATGTTACGAAAAGTGGCAATTGGCCCTGAATAAAGAAAAGTGTGAAGATATTCACATGAGTACAAAAGAAATCCACTAAAGTTCGATGACGCGGTAAGTCACACAAATCTGAAGGCTGTAAATGCAACTAAATACTTAAGGATTACAATTACAAATTGGAAAGATCACATAGATAATGTTGTGGGTATATCAAACCAAAGACTGCGATTCCTTGCCAGAATGCTTAGAAGGTGCATCAGGTCTAGTAAAGAGACTGCTTACACCACGCTTGTCCGCCATATTCTGGAGTATTGTTGTGCAGTGTGCGATCCGCATCAGGAGGGACTGGCGGATAACATCGAAAAAGTACGAAGAAGGGCAGTCCGTTTTGTATTATCGCGAAATAGGGGAGATATTGCCACAGACATGATACATGAACTGGAATGGCAAGCATTAAAACAAACGCCTTCTTTGTTGATGATGATGATGATGTTTGGTTTGTGGGGCGCTCAACTGCGTGGTTATGAGGACCCGTACAATTATCCAATCTTTGCTCAGTCCAATTTCGCCACTTTCCTGGATGATGATGAAATGATGAGGACAACACAAACACCCAGTCATCTCGAGGCAGGTGAAAATCCCTGACCCCGCCGGGAATCGAACCCGGGACCCCGTGCTCGGGAAGCGAGCCTTCTTTGTTGCGACGATATATTCTCATGAAATTTCAATCACCAGTTTTCTCCTCCGTTTGCTAAAACATTCTTTTGACACCCACGTACAGAGGGAGAAATGATCAGCACGATAAAATAAGAGAAATCAGGGCTTGCACAGGATAATTTAAGTGCTTGTTTTTCCCGCGCGCCGCTCGAGAGTGGAACGGTAGGGAGACCGCTTGAAGATGGTTCATTGAACCCTCTGCCACGCACTTTATTGTGAATAGCAGAGTAATCACGCAGATGTAGATGGAGATGTAGATCCGTTGTAAGAGTACTGCTGAAGAAGGGCAACTAGGAACTACTGACAAATAAATAAAACATTAATCTTTGTCGCTGCCATACGCCTTGTTCACTCTCAGAATCTTCTGTATCTACAGCAGTGCTACGAAAGTGCGGTAGGGAGTTCTGCTGGTATCTCGGTCAATTGCCCTTCTTCCTATTCCTACACGAGTCGCGGGTGGGAACAACAACTGGGGATGCAATTTCTTAGGTTATCGCGTCATGTCCATTTTTCGGGATGTGTTGAAGGTAGTGATATCTACATCTACATCTACATTTATACTCCGCAAGCCACCCAACGGTGTGTGGCGGAGGGCACTTTACGTGCCACTGTCATTATCTCCCTTTCCTGTTCCAGTCGCGTATGGTTCGCGGGAAGAACGACTGTCTGAAAGCCTCTGTGCGCGCTCTAATCTCTCTAATTTACATTCGTGATCTCCTCGGGAGGTATAAGTAGGTGGAAGCAATATATTCGATACCTCATCCAGAAACGCACCCTCTCGAAACCTGGCGAGCAAGCTACACCGCGATGCAGAGCACCTCTCTTGCAGAGTCTGCCACTTGAGTTTGTTAAACATCTCCGTAACGCTATCACGGTTACCAAATAACCCTGTGACGAAACGCGCCGCTCTTCTTTGGATCTTCTCTATCTCCTCCGTTAACCCGATCTGGTACGGATCCCACACTGATGAGCAATACTCAAGTATAGGTCGAACGAGTGTTTTGTAAGCCACCTCCTTTGTTGATGGACTACATTTTCTAAGGACTCTCCCAATGAATCTCAACCTGGTACCCGCCTTACCAACAATTAATTTTATATGATCATTCCACTTCAAATCGTTCCGCACGCATACTCCCAGATATTTTACAGAAGTAACTGCTACCAGTGTTTGTTCCGCTATCATATAATCATACAATAAAGGATCCTTCTTTCTATGTATTCGCAATACATTACATTTGTCTATGTTAAGGGTCAGTTGCCACTCCCTGCACCAAGTGCCTATCCGCTGCAGATCTTCCTGCATTTCGCTCCAATTTTCTAATGCTGCAACTTCTCTGTATACTACAGCATCATCCGCGAAAAGCCGCATGGAACTTCCGACACTATCTACTAGGTCATTTATATATGTCGCCTGACTTTTCATGGAATGCACGCTTTCGTAATTTCAATGTAAATATGTCCGTGATGCGCAACGCGTCCCTTGGAGCATCTCCCAAGGGAATCCGATGAACATCTTCTCAACGCTATTCTTCAAATTAATCTGATTCCCACATCTGGTTTTCCCACAAGTAGTTTTATGTGTTAGTTGTATTTAGGGCCGCTCCGTACCGTTCTTCCTAAATATTTTACGAATGCTACGGCCACCCATTCTTTATTTTCGTTAGTGTACTCTATCTTTCTGCCGATTTTTGGGAGAACGTTACATTTAACCACGTCGCTAGTCAACTACCAGTCCTTTCTACCAAGCGTCAATCCGCTGTAGCCCATCCGGCACTACGCTGCGATTTCTGGAATAACGAATTTCCTGTGAACAGTTGCTTTATCCTCTAATACATTCCTGGAACAGTCTACGTCATCCACCATATCATACAGCAACAACGTAGTTACTAAGCTGCGATCGTCTGAATCTACTCAAAAATCTGCTCCGATGCTCCGTTAGTTCGTATCTTGTACCCTAAGCGACAGCACGGAACTATATCGAAACACAGACCTTACTCAAGGAACACGGCAGCAATCTAACTATCGTTATCTACGTTTCTCAAAAACTCACGGATGATCTTAACAATTACACAAGTTCTCGGTTTACTAAATTCAGGTTAATTACCATAGAGAAGATCTTCGTTAACCAAAAATGATTAGGTTACATAATTCCAGTATACTTATGCCAATGATATGAACCTACAGCTATAAGATGCTATTCGACAACCCTTAATGCAAATGGGAGTAGCCTGTGCCTTTTTAAAATTGCCTGTAACACTTAGTTGCTCCAGTGACCTACCATAAAGTTCTGGTAGAAGAGGAAAAAGGTCTCTGCAGTAACATCTCCAGAATTTTACGTATATCTCACTACGACCCGGGGCTTTTTCACTGTAGACCGATTTTAGCCGGTTTTCTATTCCGCGAAATCTTATCTACGAGGGCAGTTCAGTAAGTAATGCAACACATTTTTTTTCTCGGCCAATTTTGGTTGAAAAAACCGGAAATTTCTTGTGGAATATTTTCAAATATTCCCGCTTAGTCTCGTATAGTTTCATTGACTTCCGACAGGTGGCAGCGCTGTACGGAGCTGTTAAAGTGGCGTCTGTAACGGATGTGCGTTGCAAACAACGGGCAGTGATCCAGTTTCTTTTGGCGGAAAACCAGGGCATCTCAGCTATTCATAGGCGCTTGCAGAATGTCTACGGTGATCTGGCAGTGGACAAAAGCACGGTGAGTCGTTGGGTAAAGCGTGTGTCATCATCGCCGCAAGATCAAGCAAGACTGTCTGATTTCCCGCGTGCGGGCCGGCCGTGCACAGCTGTGACTCCTGCAATGGCGGAGCGTGCGAACACACTCGTTCGAGATGATCGACGGATCACCATCAAACAACTCAGTGCTCAACTTGACATCTCTGTTGGTAGTGCTGTCACAATTGTTCACCAGTTGGGATATTCAAAGGTTTGTTCCCGCTGGGTCCCTCGTTGTCTAACCGAACACCATAAAGAGCAAAGGAGAACCATCTGTGCGGAATTGCTTGCTCGTCATGTGGCTGAGGGTGACAATTTCTTGTCAAAGATTGTTACAGGCGATGAAACATGGATTCATCACTTCGAACCTGAAACAAAACGGCAATCAATGGAGTGGCGCCACACCCTCTCCCCTACCAAGAAAAACTTTAAAGCCATACCCTCAGCCGGTAAAGCCATGGTTACAGTCTTCTGGGACGCTGAAGGGGTTATTCTGTTCGATGTCCTTCCCCATGGTCAAACGATCAAGTCTGAAGTGTATTGTGCTACTCTTCAGAAATTGAAGAAACGACTTCAGCGTGTTCGTAGGCACAAAAATCTGAACGAACTTCTCCTTCTTCATGACAACGCAAGACCACACACAAGTCTTCGCACCCGAGAGGAGCTCACAAAACTTCAGTGGACTGTTCTTCCTCATGCACCCTACAGCCCCGATCTCGCACCGTCGGATTTCCGTATGTTTGGCCCAATGAAGGACGCAATCCGTGGGAGGCACTACGCGGATGATGAAGAAGTTGTTGATGCAGTACGACGTTGGCTCCGACATCGACCAGTGGAATGGTCGTTCAGTAAGTAATGTCCCACCTTTTTTTTATTGTTAAGAGCCAGAATTTGGTGACAATACACATCAAACTTCCTGGCAGATTAAAACTGTGTGCCCGACCGAGACTCGAACTCGGGACCTTTGCCTTTCGCGGGCAAGTGCTCTACCAACTGAGCTACCGAAGCACGACTCACGCCCGGTACCCACAGCTTTACTTCTGGCAGTATCTCGTCTCCTACCTTCCAAACTTTACAGAAGCTCTCCTGCGAACTTAGCAGAACTAGCACTCCTGAAAGAAAGGATATTGCGGAGACATGGCTTAGCCACAGCCTGGGGGATGATTCCAGAATGAGATTTTCACTCTGCAGCGGAGTGTGCGCTGATATGAAAATTCCTTGCAGAATAAAACTTTGTGCCCGACCGAGACTCGAACTCGGGACCTTTGCCTTTCGCGGGCAAGTGCTCTTGCTACTAAAAGCTCTTCTCCTGTAGGCGTAGCCATGTTTTCACTTCATGACTGACACTGTCGCCATCTTCAAAGTGTGTTCCCTGTAGAGAATCTTTAAGTGGCGTAAAGAGGTGGAAGTCCGAGGGTGACGGGTCTGGACTGTAGGGTGGATGAGGCAGTGATGCCCAACTAGCTTGGCTGATCATGGAGCTCTGTTTCTGCATTTCCTGTGGCTGTAACTTTCATTATCCATCGCCCAAATGTACTCCTATCAACTGCAGCATCTCCACACACTCCGCTCAAACGTTTATGGATGTTCAGCACGGTTCTTTCTCTGCACACAGGAACTCAATAACAGCACGTTGCTTATAACGTGAGTAATATGTAGACGCCATTTTGACGTTATACTACGGCCCTGCCATCTACCAGAACGGTTCGAAACTTCACCGGCGCAAACAACAAACATCAAATGTGAAGCACCAAAAAGGACATTTGTCTATGTATACTCATGGCTTTTAAAAAATGGGGGGGGGGGCATTAGTTATTGAACGATCGTTGTATTTTCAATTTTGGCTTTCACGGTATCTTTGAGAGGGGGAACCGTACTAAGGTCTACTACATTGAAACACTCTCGAAAGAAAAAATCAAGTATTTCGGCTTCCGATTTCCCATTCTGCATTTCGGTGGCAGTATGGTTGCTAAGAGACTTAATAGGTGACTTGATCCGCCTACTTACGAGTACGTTAGGTAAAATTTTCTCCTATAGGTAGGCACAGTTTTAATTTTCGAATCAGTAACCCTTCTCGCATTCCTCTCCTTATCCTTATCCCAATCCTAACTGCTTTCCGCTTTTGTTTGCCACGAAGGCTTCGAATTAGTTTGGATGTATGGCTATTGAACCATTCCTTCCCTCACAGCCGGCCGCGGTGGTCTGGCGGTTCTGGCGCTGCAGTCCGGAACCGCTGGACTGCTACGGTCGCAGGTTCGAATCCTGCCTCGGGCATGGGTGTGTGTGGTGTCCTTAGGTTAGTTAGGTTTAAGTAGTTCTAAGTTCTAGGGGACTTATGACCTAAGCTGTTGAGTCCCATAGTGCTCAGAGCCATTTGAACCATTTGAACTTCCCTCACAGCTTTTCACGTCACATGCAAATACACTGGCGGAAAAAATTCCATCACCGATAGGAAATTGTGAGAGACAGATGACAGTTGGTAGGCGTGTTTCTACTTTTGAAAAAAAGACGTCTATTCAAATTTCGCGCCAATCGCCTAATAGTGTCGCTAGCAGTATCACCACGAGTTTGCGAATCGAGTCTTTGCTTAAAATTCGTGCTTTAATGGTAGTGAGCTTTAGTTACCTTTGAGATTAGACGCAATGAGTTAATGTCAGTCAAAAATGCCTTTAAAACCACGAAGACGCTGAAAGCTGGTAGTCGACGGAAGGCAGGATTCGGTTATGATTGTGGACGGGCTCGTAATCAGTTACTGTTGGTTGCTTTTTACAGTTACAAACAATTTCTTTAAAACCAGTAATTCCAGACTCTACAATAAATAAAAATACCATACGTTATTCATGAAGGAATAAATAACTGGCTAGATAATAGTGTTTTCACTGAGTTACAGTTTAGCAAATCACCATTAATACAGATACAGCAGATAATGTCTTAAAAGCAAGTCACTGTGGTCTGGGCAAAAAGACTTACATGCCAGAAATGGCAATAAATTAAGAATTGTTTAAAACTCGCTGCAACTTACAAATTACAGGTACTGAAATATTGAAGGTAAGTCGCCACAAACATAGCAGAAGGCAACAGACGCCAGGAATGGCAGTAAACAAGGTTTTCAGGCTTACTGCTAAAATACAAATACCAAATTAGAATTTTAAGGCAAATGACCACAATCACGGCTGAAGGCCTTACATACCAGGAACGGCAATAATATAAAAAATTTAGAAACCTGCTGTTTAACAGCAAATACAATAGCAAAGGTCAATTTAAATAACATGCAACTAATCGTCAAACAGGTGAAATAAGAAGATGGTAAACTGTTTTAACAGAACCCTTAACATACACTGAACACTACACCGCTAGATTTATTCCAGAAGGCGACCAGAACTATTAACTAGACATATATAACCTTTAATGTAGGCATTACAAGGTACTGTAATAAATAATACAATAATAAGACACAATGATCAGTACTTAAATTCCTTAAAGGGTACTGAGGCAGATTATACCCGCAGAAGGCGTGGGCTGAAGGAGCTTTACACTGAACTACTGGCCATCAGGTCTCCTTTTAGAACACACATGGCTTACAAGAACTCCAGGAATCGACCTCTGAGAAGGTCCAGCAACAAACACTTTCGCGAGCTATGAGACAGGAAACCAAGAGTTGCATTCACTTCACAAGACGGTAACTCAGTATAGTGGTAGTCTAACGAATGACTAATGATGATCTTGCTGGAGCTACCTGACGTCCGATAAACCAAATGCAACGATGGAACAATACGCGAAAGCCGGAACCGACGGTCTGCACTACGTCCCCAGAATACTGTGCTTAGAGCGCCAGGGACGAGAAAGGGATCACTACAGCCAGAGTAGAAGAATCGCCAACCGGCCACCAGGTCGCCTCGGCGACACTATGAGCAGCAACACGAACCCAAGTCACTGGTGATATCACAATGGAGGAGGTTTCTCTACTTGGATTGAGCTGCACTCATCTTAAAGCTTGCTGGATCCGATTTACGAGGAGATCGTAAGCCCTCGTGACCACAGCCCTTCCATCCGGCAGTCCATGCGTGCCGCCAGCATGTAACCTCCCCCTCACTTATCGACCCTAATGACAGTGAAAAATTAAACCGCGTGTACCTAATGGAAATTTGGGAAAAGCAATCGTCACCGAAGTTAATCTGTCGGTAAAGAGGGAGAAGAGGGTTACATCTAAATGAAAGGAAAAATGCAAATGAAACTGGTGGAAATTAATTTTGAAAAGGGGTAAAGTTAATAAAGAAAGTAAATGTGCGACCGTTACGTTAACAATTAACCAGCGGTAATTAGATATTTGAGATTTAGGTGAAATTACGGTCGCCTGTCCTAAGGACAATTACTATAGTAACTGAAAAAGAAAGGTTATTACACATATAATTAGCACTAGAAGCGTGGCAACTGAAGGTTGACACGTGTAAAGTGTAAACTGAAAGTTTGTCAGAAGTAATAAATTTCGCTACACTCTCACTTAATTTAGCAAAAGAATTAATAAAACCAGATAATTTAAAGTTAATTTAGTGACTGAACTTAATAGTGAGCTTTGTTTCTAAAGCATATCGAAATTCAGTAAAATACTGTTAGTCTTGGGCTACCTCAACAATCATTTCAAAAGCTACTTGAATCTACGAAATTTAGAAATAAGAGATTTAACTTTGAACTTGAATTAATTGATTCTGGACAATTAACAATAGTAAAATTTAGTACCTACCAAGCTGAGCTGCAGTCACAGGTAAGCTAAAATATGCTAACAAAACTCGCACTCTGAATTTGTGCTTGTGTAATCTAAATATTGTAGCCAGCAATGAATACTTCAACTGAACTTAGAAATTAAAGCAGTGAAATCGAATTATATTACTTTAATGCTGGCGTTTGAATTTCAACGACACTCGGGTTCATTCCGGAAAAGGAAGGGACCCTGCTTGGTAATGCAATTGGGACAATGAGCAACAAATGCTCACGCTAAGTAGCTGTAATTATAGTTACGAAAATGGTACAGTTTGAAAAGCTGAGGTCTGCCATACAGTTCTAAAACTTCACGTGCTTCTAGTCTTCCTTGTTGGTTGATTGAAGGTTTGAAGCCGTCGATCGAGGAGGTGGCGACAGTCACTCATTGTCGGCCGTCGCTGTTGCAGAAGCTGGATGTTGGCGCGCCTTCTTCTCGACACGGTCACCAGGCGAAACGGGCTCTTGATGTGCGCCAGCTAATGCTTCCCGTCCGCGACACCATGTCAGAAACTATCATCGCAAGTCGAGCGCAGTTACATGCTGCCAAACCCCGAAAGCGCGCCAACTCGCGGGAGCTTCACACAACACACCTGCTCCACTCGCTACTCCAGCCAGACTCCCTCTCTGCTCAGACCGCGCTCCACGCGGCAGAGTTAACACTACCAAAGATCCTACACACTTTGATTCTTCACACGACCTATCGATGTAATCGTTCGATAGCAGTTTTCCCTAGGCAAGACCCAGCGTAAAAATACAAATAATATTTACGAAACAAACCAACTATACATCGACATAAGTGCATAAATATATATATATATATATATATATATACAAATAGTAAAACAATTACAATATGTAAAGACACAGAAATGTCATATATTCAGGTAACAAAAATAAGGAAAACAAATTTATAGTACAATAGATGGAAATAGGAGGATATGCATTTCCGGCGTTACAAGCGGTCACGGCGTGTTCTTGCACTGCGCGGACCTGGCTCCTCCTGAGTCCCCAACAGAACCGGCACACTCACACGACCCGGAAAACAACGACGTCGCCTCAAAGATCGTGCAACAGTTACTACATATCGATAACAGCCGCTGTTGCCACTAGCTTACAGGAAACGCATGCGAAACCGAGTGGCGCCAGTCAACACGAGGAGAAGATCAACAACCGCAACCATGCCAACTAAACGATACTGTCTGGCCTCCAACAGGGGGCGGAAACCTACAAACAGCACCAACGGGGGCAGTAGCACAGCTCACTGAGTTTGAAGGAGGTAGTGTAATAGTGCAATAAGAAACTGAATGTCAGTCTCACGGTATTGCAGAAAGACTGGGTGTAGCCACCGTGCATGACTGCTGTTGGCGGTGGTCACCGGAAGGTACCGTCACGAGAAGTCCGGTCTCCGGACGGCCATGTGGCATTACTGGAAGGAGAGACCATCGTCATCAGCGTATGACTCCAGCGGATCGTACTGCATCTTGTAATGGTCGCCTGGTCGTAGATATTGCTAATTGCTATAATCGCACTATTTCACTCCCATTTACGGAGCTTGTTAGCACTTGATGTTAGGTTGGCGTCATTAAAATCCATTGTGTTGTGGTAATCGCTGCTACTTGCTGGATCGCTGCTGTCTCTCGATGCTAATGCTGGCTCTACATCTGGTTGTCTAGGGTTAAAAACATGAGGTCCCGTGTTTTCTATATGCTTTTGATGTTAAAGAACGAGCGAAATCAACAAACATGTAAACTTCAAATATTTATTACTCTGGTGGCCATCTTAATTCCACTGTCCACCAAAGACCATGACTCAACACAAAGTAGTACTTCCGTTACATGTTCTTTGCAGTGTTTATCCACCTCAAACAATAACACACAAACACACTTTACCAAAGTGACATTCCGACTGCCTCTCGACCCTTCTTGCTGCTCGTATTTATAACATTGTCAAAGAACTACTAAAAAGAGATATAGTTTGTAAGTCACATGTACGTCTGTTATCATAATTTGTGCAGAAAAGTTATTAATTTGCATCGAGTGACATAATTTAACATGTTATTAAAATGACAGACAGATTTGTTGACTTGACAGAATAATTCTTTGTTACAAAAAGGCCGTTTTTTAGAAGTTTGTCAATTGACTTCTCTAATTTGCATTAATAAGTAAATAACATGAATTATTAAGAATTACATTGGTTTTCGTCTAAAATAGGATTGATTTCGTGAATACTGAGTGAAAACGCTCCTAGTGAACAAATAGGTTTCACTGGGTGATTTTTATTTAAGGAGATCCAAAATACCTAAGTTGTCCACTATTTTTCGTACTTCATATTAATTGTTTAAGATGAACTCAGTGTTTTTACATGATGACATTTGCTGTATCAGTGATCAAGTGATATTAACTTTTGTGTGGGTCAGTTATTCAGTATAATTTAATGGGTTGACTGTTTATGGAGACATGTTATGCAATCATTGTTAACATACACAATAACTTTTCTATAATCATAAATACTCGTTAAACTGGTGGAATTTGGAGGGTATCGCACACTTCGGTACAGTAAAGCCTTTAATATGTTCCGTTACAATCTGCAGCAGCAATTAAAGCAACAGTTGGCACCACTGTGGCAGAACGAACTGTTAAAAATCCATTACTTCAACGACAGCTCCGAACCTGACGCTCTGCAGCGTGCATTACACTGAAGGCAAACCCCCTTCGTTTGTGACGTCAGTTGTGTCAAGCGACAGCTCAGTGGAGAAGTGGACGGCGTATTGGAGGTCTGTAGTGTTTTCTAATGAAAACTGCTTCTGCTTCGGTGATGCAGCAGTGGCCGTGTGTTGCACGGGAAGAGGGCAGATAAGCTCCTGAAACCAACCTATATGCGGAATGGCCACACTTGGCCTACACTTGGAGTTATAGTCTGGAAGCGCGATTTCGCATAACAACAGGAGCACTCTTGTGGTTATCCCACCCATCGTGAATGTAAATTTGTACTCAAAGTAAGGATTCGACCTGTTGTGCTGCCACCCATTAACAACATTCCGGTGCGTTTTCTCCAACAGGATAACACTCGCCAGCATAGCGCCTTTGTAACCCAAAATGCTCTACAACATGTCGACTTGTTGCTTTGGCCAGCTCCATCACCAGACGCGTCCTCGACCGGGTAAGTATGTAAGCATATCGGCTTACAGCTCCAGCATTATCCACAACCAGCGTTTTGTACTCAAAGTAAGGATTCGACCTGTTGTGCTGCCATCCATCAACAACATTCCGGAGCGTGTCCTCCAACAGGATAACACTCGCCAGCATAGCGCTTTTGTAACCCAAAATGCTCTACAGCATGTCGACTTGTTGCTTTGGCCAGCCCCATCACCAGACGCGTCCTTGACCGGGTAAGTATGTAACCATATCGGCTTACAACTCCAGCATTATCCACAACCAGCGTTTACCGACCCTATATAGACCGACCGAGAGCAACAGGCGTAGAACTCCATCCCACAAACTGACATCCGCCACCTATACAAGTCAATTCATGCACGTTTGCATGGTTGCAATTCAACATTTGGCGGATATATCACTTATCAAGTGCTCCCTGCCGCCGATTGGATAAGCAGCTGCCAGCAGCAAGTCGTATACTCCTAGCTGATTTATTTGTTACATAGTTTAATTCTTCATTTCTTTGCGTGGTTTTGGGTACTTGCATAGTTTAATTCATAAATTTCGGGCGTATTATAGTATTTGAGAGTTGTAGCATCGCGCTTTAGTACCTGAATAGTGTAAATTCGCGTAGTCGCCTGTCTTCTGTTTTTGTTTTGGACGGCCAGTGTCGGTTGGTCACAGCCAGTGTGCTCCCTGCGCCAGTTGGATAAGCAGCTGCCAGCAGCAAGTCATATATACTCCTACCTTACTTATTTGTTACACAGTATAATTCTTAATTTCTTTGCGCGTTTTTGGGTACTTGCATAGTTTAATTCATAAATTTCGGGCGTATTATAGTATTTGAGAGTTGTAGCATCGCGCTTTAGTACCTGAATAGTATAAATTCGCGTAGTCGCCTGTCTTCTGTTTTTGTTTTGGACGGCCAGAGTCAGTTGGTCACAGCCAGTGTGCTCCCTGCGGCCGTTGAATAAGTAGCTACCAGCAAGAAGTCGTATACTCCTAGCTCTCTTATTGGTTAGATAGTTTAATTCACAAATTTGGGACGTATTTGTGAGTTGCAGCATCGCGCGTTAGTACCTGAATAGCGTAAATTCGCGTAGTCGTTTGTCTTCCGTTTTTGTTTTGAACGGCCAGTGTCGATTGGTCGCAGCCAGTGTGCTCCCCGCCGCCGTTGGATAAGCAGCTGTCACCAGCAAGATGTATCTCCTAGCTCACTTATTTGTTACATAATTTAATTCTTAATTTCCTTGCGTGTTTTTGGGTACTTGCATTGTTTAATTCATAAATTTCGGACGTATTATAATATTTTAGTTGTAGCATCGCTCTTTAGTACCTGAATAGTGTAAATTCGCGTAGTCGTCTGTCTTCCGTTTTTGTTTTGAACGGCCAGTGTCGGTTGGTCACAGCCAGTGTGCTCCCTGCGGCAGTTGGATAAGCAGCTGCCAGCAGTAAGTCATACACTCCTAGCTTACTTATTTGTGACATAGTTTAATTCTTAATTTCTTTGCGTGTTTTTGGGTACTTGCATTGCTTAATTCATAAATTTCGGGCGTATTATAGTATTTGAGAGTTGTAGCATCGCGATTTAGTACCTGAATAGTGTCCATTCACGTAGTCTCCTGCTGCTGAGCAGTGTTAGCAGTGCGCAAGTAGCAGCATTGCTGCATTTACTAGGCAACCTTATATTTTAATAACCGTTTAAATATTGTGGCGATTTGTTTGTGCTCTGTAGATTAGTTCAGACGTTCTTTGCACGACAGTTTTTAGCATGAATAGGGACTGTGACTGCTGTGTTCGGATGCGGGCTGAGTTGGCATCCCTTCGCTCCCCGCTTCAGGCAGTGTTGGCTTCGGTCACGCAGCTTGAAGGTGTTGCCAATGGGCATCACTGTGGGGGTCCGGATGGTGGTTTCTCGGGGACGGCCAGCTCGTCCCACGCATCCTCCGATCGGACTACAGCTGTGGCTGCCCGGGATACTGCTCTCATTGAGGCTGACCCCTCACCCGTGGTAGAGTGGGAGGTCGTCTCGAGATTCGGCAGGGGGCGACATTTTGGAGTGCTGAACGGAAGGCATCTCCAGTTTGTTTGTCGAACCGGTTTCAGGCTCTGTATTTGGCTGATACCGATCTTCGGCCGGACATGGCTGCTTGTCCTGTTCCAAAGGTTGCCCCTCAGTCTGCAACACCCGGGCGGTCGCAGAGGGTGGGCTCACTGGTAGTTGGGAGCTCCAACCTCAGGCGCGTAATGGGTCCCCTTAGGGATATGGCAGCAAGTGAGGGGAAGAAAACCGTTGTGCACTCCGTGTGCATACCGGGGGGAGTCATTCCTGATGTGGAAAGGGTCCTTCAAGATGCCATGAAGGGTACAGGGTGCACCCATCTGCGGGTGGTCGCTCATGTCGGCACCAACGATGTGTGTCGCTATGGATTGGAGGAAATCCTCTCTGGTTTCCGGCGGCCATCTGATTTTGTGAAGACTGCCGGTCTCGCTAGCGGGATGAAATCAGAGCTCGCCGTGTGCAGTATCGTCGACAGGACTGACTGCGGACCTTTGGTACACAGCCGAGTGGAGGGTCTGAATCAGAGGCTGAGACGGTTCTGCGGCCGTGTGGACTGCAGATTACTCGACTTGGGCCATAGGGTGGTAGGGTTTCGGGTTCTCATGGATAGGTCAGGAGTCCACCACACACAGCAGGCGTCTACACGGGTAGCAGGGGTTGTGTGGCGTGGACTGGGCGGTTTTTTTAGGTTAGATGGCCTCGGGCAAGTACAGAAAGTGCAACGGCCTCAAATGGTGCGGGGCAAAGTCAGGACGTGCGGGGATCAAGCAGCAATCTGTATTGTAAACTGTCGAAGCTGCATCGGAAATTTACCGGAACTTCAAGCGCTGATAGAAAGCACCGAAGCTGAAATCGTTATAGGTACGGAAAGCTGGCTTAAGCCAGACATAAATTCTGCCGAAATTTTTACAGAGGCACAGACGGTGTTTAGAAAGGATAGATTGCATGCAACCGGTGGTGGATTGTTTGTCACTGTTAGTTGCAGTTCATCCTGTAGAGAAATAGAAGTGGATAGTTCCTGTGAATTATTATGGGTGGAGGTTACACTCAACAAGCGAGCTAGGTTAATAATTGGCTCCTTTTACCGACCTCCCGAGTCAGCAGCATTAGTGGCAGAACAACTGAGAGAAAATATGGAATACATTTCACATAAATTTTCTCAGCATTTTATAGTCTTAGGTGGAGATTTCAATTTATCAGATATAGACTGGGACACTCAGATCTTTAGGACGGGTGGTAGGGACAGAGCATCGAGTGACATTATACTGAGTGCACTATCCGAAAAGTACCTCGAGCAATTAAACAGAGAACCGACTCGTGGAGATAACATCTTGGACCTACTGATAACAAACATACCCGAACTTTTCGACTCTGTATGTGCAGAACAGGGAATCAGTGATCATAAGGCCGTTGCAGCATCCCTGAATATGGAAGTAAATAGGAATATAAAACAAGGAAGATTTATCTGTTAAGCAAGAGTAGTAGAACGCAGATTTCGGACTACCTTACAGATCAAAACGAAAATTTCTTTTTCGACACCGACAATGTTGAGTGTCTATGGAAAAAGTTCAAGGCAATCGTAAAATGCGTGTTAGACAGATACGTGCCGAGTAAAGCTGTGAGGGACGGGAAAAACCCACCGTGGTTCAACAACAAGGTTGGGAAACTACTGCGAAAGCAAAGAGAGCTTCACTGCAAGTTTAAACGCAGCCAAAACCTCTCAGACAAACTGAAGCTAAACGATGTCAAAGTTAGCGTAAGGGAGGCTATGCGTGAAGCGTTCAGTGAATTGGAAAGTAAAATTCTATGTACCTACTTGACAGAAATTCCTAGGAAGTTCTGGTCTAACGTTAAATCAGTAAGTGGCTCGAAACAGCGTATCCAGACACTCCGGTATCATCATGGCATTGAAACAGAGGATGACAGGCGTAAAGCTGAAATACTAAACACCTTTTTCCAAAGCTGTTTCACAGAGGAAGACCGCACTGCAGTTCCTTCTCTAAATCCTCGTACAAACGAAAAAATGGCTGACATCGAAATAAGTGTCAAAGGAATAGTTAAGCAACTGGAATAACTCAACAGAGGAAAGTCCACTGGACCTGACGGGATACCAATTCGATTCTACACAGAGTACGCGAAAGAACTTGTCCCCCTTTCTAACAGCCGTGTACCGCAAGTCTCTAGAGGAACGGAAGGTTCCAAATGATTGGAAAAGAGCACAGGTAGTCCCAGTCTTTAAGTAGGGTCGTCGAGCAGAAGCGCAAAACTATAGACCTATATCTGCGACATCGATCTGTTGTAGAATTTTAGAACAAGTTTTTTGCTAGCGTATCATGTTTCTATAAACCCAGAATCTACTCTGTAGGAAGCAACATAGATTCCGGAAACAGCGATCTCGTGAGACCCAACTCGCTTTATTTCTTCATGAGACCCAGAAAATATTAGATACACGCTCCCAGGTAGATGCTATTTTTCTTGACTTCCGGAAGGCGTTCGATACAGTTCAGTACTGTCGCCTGATAAACAAAGTAACAGCCTACGGAATATCAGAGCAGCTGTGTGGCTGGATTGAAGAGTTCTTAGCGAACAGAACACAGCATGTTGTTCTCAATGGAGACGTCTACAGACGTTAAGGTAACCTCTGGCGTGCCACAAGGGAGTGTTAAGGGACCATTGCTTTTGACAATATATATAAATGACCTAGTAGATAGTGTCGGAAGTTCCATGCGGCTTTTCGCGGATGATGCTGTAGTATACAGCGAAGTTGCAGCATTAGAAAATTGCAGCGAAATGCAGGAAGATCTGTAGCGGATAGGCCTTTGGTGCACGGAGTGGCAACTGACCCTTAACATAGGCAAATGTAATGTATTGCGAATACATAGAAAGGATCCTTTATTGTATGATTATATGATAGCCGAATAAACACTGGTAGCAGTTACTTCTGTAAAATATTTGTGATTATGCGTGCGGAACGATTTGGTGTGGAATGATAATATAAAATTAATTTTTGGTAAGGCGGGTACCAGGTTGAGATTAATGGGGAAAGTCCTTAGAAAAATGTAGTCCGTCAACAACGTAGGTGGCTTACAAAACACTTGTTCGACCTATACTTGAGTATTGCTCATCAGTGTGGGATCCGTACCAGGTCGGTTTGACGGAGGAGATAGAGAAGATGCAAAGAAGAGCGGCGCGTTTCGTCACAGGATTATTCGGTAACCGTGATAGCGTTACGGAGATGTTTAGCAAACTCAAGTGGCAGAATCTGCAAGAAAGGCGCTCTGCATCGTGGTGTAGCTTGCCCGCCCGGTTTCGAGAGGGTGCGTTTCTGGATGAGATATCGAATTTATCGCTTCCCCCTACTTACACCTCCCGAGGAGATCACGAATGTAAAATTAGAGAGATTCGAGCGCGCACGGAGGCTTTCCGGCAGTCGCCCTTCCCGCGAACCATACTCGACTGGAACAGGAAAGGGGGGTTATGACAGTGGCACGTAAAGTGCCCTACGCCACACACCGTTGGGTGGCTTGCGGAGTATAAATGTAGATGTAGATCAATCACCGTACCAGCACTTCACAATTTTAACGGCTTTTCTCGATTTTACGTTGACCTATGAACTTAAAACGTTAATGACTCCAATGTTTTATCTAGCCCAATGTATTCCAGAAATATCATTACTTTCTTGGATTTGGATTTGTTTTCCATAAGCGCATTGCACAAAACTTCCGAATTCTGTTCATTGGCACTCCACATGTTCGTTCCCATACATGAATGTTTGAGGTCTCTTGCTCTTAGATAACTTATTATCTGTTCCCGTGCCTCTCGTGGAAAGCAAAAAATTATTTTTTACACACGTCAATGCGTTATTTAATTGCGGTAGTCGACGATGCCATATCGTTATCACTGACTACCACCTCTACGTTACTGATCTGAAATGTTTGTGCATATTAGTTACTAGAAAATAGAAGTCCTCAGACATCGGCTTCACGAGTCGATTCTCTATCTTTTGAGTGTAATTTTCGGAAAATATATACTGAACTATCCATAACGAATCCATGTTCTTGGCATCCGTACGCGTGAATTCCGCTCTGTAGGTGGCAAGTTGAAATTCCTTACTACAGTATTATCAGGACAGTATTACCATTCCTTTCCACTTTTCTATGAAGCGTTCTGTTGTCAAACCTCTCAGTACGCAGTCTGTAAAAAGGAATGGTTGTCTGATTGTTACCTTCACCCATATTACGAATGTCTCCCAATGAATAACGCCGCATAATTTTTTTCCGGAACATACACTCCTGGAAATGGAACAAAGAACACATTGACACCGGTGTGTCAGACCCACCATACTTGCTCCGGACACTGCGAGAGGGCTGTACAAGCAATGATCACACGCACGGCACAGCGGACACACCAGGAACCGCGGTGTTGGCCGTCGAATGGCGCTAGCTGCGCAGCATTTGTCCACCGCCGCCGTCAGTGTCAGCCAGTTTGCCGTGGCATACGGAGCTCCATCGCAGTCTTTAACACTGGTAGCATGCCGCGACAGCGTGGACGTGAACCGTATGTGCAGTTGACGGACTTTGAGCGAGGGCGTATAGTGGGCATGCGGGAGGCCGGGTGGACGTACCGCCGAATTGCTCACCACGTGGGGCGTGAGGTCTCCACAGTACATCGATGTTGTCGCCAGTGGTCGGCGGAAGGTGCACGTGCCCGTCGACCTGGGACCGGACCGCAGCGACGCACGGATGCACGCCAAGACCGTAGGATCCTACGCAGTGCCGTAGGGGACCGCACCGCCACTTCCCAGCAAATTAGGGACACTGTTGCTCCTGGGGTATCGGCGAGGACCATTCGCAACCATCTCTATGAAGCTGGGCTACGGTCCCGCACACCGTTAGGCCGTCTTCCGCTCACGCCCCAACATCGTGCAGCCCGCCTCCAGTGGTGTCGCGACAGGCGTGAATGGAAGGACGACTGGAGACGTGTCGTCTTCAGCGATGATAGTCGCTTCTGCCTTGGTGCCAATGATGGTCGTATGCGTGTTTGGCGCCGTGCAGGTGAGCGCCACAATCAGGACTGCATACGACCGAGGCACACAGGGCCAACACCCGGCATCATGGTGTGGGGAGCGATCTCCTACACTGGCCGTACACCACTGGTGATCGTCGAGGGGACACTGAATAGTGCACGGTACATCCAAACCGTCATCGAACCCATCGTTCTACCATTCCTAGACCGGCAAGGGAACTTGCTGTTCCAACAGGACAATGCACGTCCGCATGTATCCCGTGCCACCCAACGTGCTCTAGAAGGTGTAAGTCAACTACCCTGGCCAGCAAGATCTCCGGATCTGTCCCCCATTGAGCATGTTTGGGACTGGATGAAGCGTCGTCTCACGCGGTCTGCACGTCCAGCACGAACGCTGGTCCAACTGAGACGCCAGGTGGAAATGGCATGGCAAGCCGTTCCACAGGAATACATCCAGCATCTCTACGATCGTCTCCATGGGAGAATAGCAGCCTGCATTGCTGCGAAAGGTGGATATACACTGTACTAGTGCCGACATTGTGCATGCTCTGTTGCCTGTGTCTATGTGCCTGTGGTTCTGTCAGTGTGATCATGTGATGTATCTGACCCCAGGAATGTGTCAATAAAGTTTCCCCTTCCTGGGACAATGAATTCACGGTGTTCTTATTTCAATTTCCAGGAGTGTATTTACTCTTTAGAGTTAGACAATATCCCACAGAGATTCCTCTTAGATGTACTATTTTTCTACATTGTCCATCACTTTCTATGGCATTTCGCCAGTGTTGTAGAAGATCATGTACTACATGTTGCTAAAATAATTTATCCTGTGCTCGCAGCCATGTTTACACTCCTTGAACTACGCTTTTGTAATCCTCAGCCGGCCGCGGTGGTCTAGCGGTTCTAGGCGCTCAGTCCGGAACCGCGGGACTGCTACGGTCGCAGGTTCGAATCCTGCCTCGGGCATGGATGTGTGATGTTCTTAGCTTAGTTAGGTTTAATTAGTTGTAAGTTCTAGGCGACTGATGACCTCAGAAGTTAAGTCGCATAGTGCTCAGAGCCATTTGAACCAATTTTTTGTAATCCTCGAAGTGTTCCCACAAAGAGAACCGTTAATTGGTCGAAAGAGATGGAAATCCGAGAGCGACAGGTCTTGGCTTTATGGTGCAGTGTCTGTGCCAGGATGTCCAGAACTTGGCGGATCCTCCAAATGGAGACTGGAGTTTCTGTTACTTTAGTCTCAAAATCTCTTCCAGTCTGCGTATGTGTATTTCTCCGAAACTACTACATTTCGCATGGTATACTGATACTGCAAATTTTTTGTTATAAGTGATATGATATAATTGTATTTTAAGCAGTTTTTCTGTCCGGAAATGTACTGTGCTGCTGCGGAAATATTTTGCAATCTCATAGGACACCGACCGTAGCAAGTCACTGGAGCAAACGCTAATTTTTACATCCTTTGCCAGAAACGACGTGCCCAGCCCCGCGCACGCCGGATGTGTGAATCGCGTGTGTGTGTCGAGGTTTGGCCTGTCTCGACTTTGCTCCGTCTTTCTTTGAAGTACGCAGTACAGCAAGACATTACGTATAGTATTGCGGTGTGGCATTTTTCGGTTGGCACAACCCTCTTCAGTTCGGCACAATCGTGGTGTCATACCTGTTTACCCTTCGCTAGTGTTTCGTGGTGCGGTACATTGGTCCAGAGGCTGTTTGTACAAAAAGATGCAGTTAGTCAGTCTGCAGCCTTCAAAAATGAGTGGGAATGACAAAAGAGGGGGATGAGGATTTTCAGTATCTAATATGCAAACGCATAAACGGTGGATACTGAAGATTGTTTTGAAAGGACGTTGCAGTACCATGCAGAAAGAATTTAAGGATTTAGTTGACAATGAAAGAGCAAAAAAATTACAGTGACCGACAGACGCAATTCACTGTTCTGTACATGAAGAAGCACACTGTGTTGAACACTGAAGAGCCAAAGAAACTGGTACACTAGTCAAATATCGTGTAGGGCCCACGCGAGCACGGAACAGTGCCGCAACACCACGTGGCATGGACTCGACTAATGTCTGAAGTAGTGCTAGAGGGAACACACACCATGAATCCTGCAGGGCTATCCACAAATCCGTGAGTACGAGGGAATGGAGATCTCTTCTGAACAGCACGTAGCAGGACATCCCAGATGTACTCAATAATGTTCATTCTTGGAGAGTTTGGTGGCCAGTGGAGGTGTTTGAACTCAGAAGAGTCACTCTGCAGCAATTCTGGACGTGTGGAGTGTCTCATTGTCCTGCTTGAATTGCCCAAGTCCATCGAAATGCCTAATGGAGATGAATGGATGCAGGTGACCATACAGGATGCTTGCGTACGTGTCACCTGTCTGAGTCTTATCTAGACGTATCAGGGGCCCCAATCAGTCCAACTGAACACGCCTCACACAATTACAGAGCCTCCACCAGCTTCAACAGTCCCCTGCTGGCATGCTGTGTCTATGAATACATGAGGTTGTCTCCATACCCGCACACGTCCATCCACTCGATACAATTTGAAATGAGACTCGTCTGACCAGGCGACATGTTTCCAGTCATCAACAGTCCAACGTCGGCGTTGACGGTCCCAGGCGAGGCGTAAAGCTTTGTTCCGTTCAGTCATGAAGGATGCATGAGTGTGCCTTCGGCTCCGAAAGCCCATATCGATGATGTTTCGTTGAATTGCTCGCACGCTGACACTTGTTGATGCCCCAGCATTGAAATCTACAGCCATTTGCCGAAGGGTTGCACTTCTGTCACATTCAACGATCCTCTTCAGTCTTCGTCGGTTCCGTTCTTGCAATATCGTTTCCGACTGCAGTCATGTCGGAGATTTGATGTTTTACGAGGTTCCTGATATTGGTCGAAAGGGCACATCCCAACTTCTTCGCTACCTCCAAGATGTTGTGTCCCATCGCTCGTGCGCCGACTATGGCACCATGTTCATACTAACTTAAATCTTGATAACCTGCCATTGTAGCAGCAGTAACCGATCCAATAACTGCGCCAGACCCTTGTTGATTGATATAGGCGTTGCTGAGTGCAGCGCTGTATTCTGCATGTTTATATATCTTTGTGTTTTAATACGCCTGCCTGTGCAAGTTTCTTCTGCGCTTCAGTGTATTTGCAGACAAGGAGCACGTAAAGACATTGGTAGTACGAATAGTAAAATTCGGTTGTCGCACACGCTATTTCGATGTCGGTTGCAACATTTCTCAATGGAACTGAGCGAAGAGTGTGGAGAATTTATATTGTACCGCAAAGCAAGTTGGTTAAGTCAAGGGGCATGCTTGGAACGATTTTCAGATTTAAAACATGCTATTGTAGAAATCTTGACTGAGAAGGAGGCCAGCAACAAAAATTAGAACATTCAGAGTTAATTGCAGACCTCGCATTTTAAGTAGACTTGACTGCAAGACGAGAAATAACTTATTTCTGGTATGACAGGGCTGAGTTTTCAAAAAAATCACGTTGTACAGGAAATAAATTCTGACAATTGCAGCCCAGTTCCCTAACCTCAATGATGTTAAAGATAATGCAAGATCTAAAGATTTCATTGTGACCTTGAAAGAATTACAAGGATAGTTTTAGTTGAAAGCGGCCCTGTGCATGTACAGATGTAGCTGATTGTCCTGCACTGCAATTCCCGTTTTAAAGACAAACCCGTTTACGTTAAAACTATCTACAACGTCGACATGGTTTACCTTAGGAAGAGTTTCCACTTCTCCATAATTTTCGTTTGTGACCATTGTTGTTCATAAACCATGTCGTATGCGGTTCAGCTGCATTGCTATCTAAATACAGTGCACTCACAGTCCCTGACAATCAGACAGTGTGTCGTGGTGGTGGGGCCGGCCGCGGTGGTCTAGCGGTTCTGGCGCTGCAGTCCGGAACCGCGGGACTGCTACGGTCGCAGGTTCGAATCCTGCCTCGGGCATGAGTGTGTGTGATGTCCTTAGGTTAGTTAGGTTTAAGTAGTTCTAAGTTCTAGGGGACTTATGACCTAAGATGTTGAGTCCCATAGTGCTCAGAGCCATTTGAACCATTTTTTTTTTTTTTTTTTTTTTTTGGTGATGGGGAAATGTACCACCAGAATGAGCAGTGTGGTATACGAGCCACGGTGTGGACCCTGAGCCGTACTCTTCACAGCCTCTGGAGTGAGGTTTCCTCTGCTTTTTATTGAATGTCGTGTCACTTGACTGCTTCCATAGCTGTAGTTCTTTCATTATTTCATTTTCAGTTAGCAACTGTTCGAGAATTCTAGTGATCATAGCATTGAAATATGAATTTTCACGTTCCTGCTTATGGCAGAACTCCGTATTAATAATGGCGTCGATGATCGTCGGCATCCTAAAATGGATTTATTATGTTTACCTACACTTCTAGATGTTTTCCATTTAATTTGCTCAACAAATTATTTAGTTCAGCAGCGTTCCTCTTGAATTTGATATTCAACGTATAGTTTGTAGCACACAACTTCTCGATTATTTGTGGAAAGTTATTGAAGAATCTGCGTTTCACCTCATTTATAAATATACCTGCCGGTGTTCCGGATAGGATTTTTCCCATTTCGAAGCCACCAGGTGGCTGATAAATTTTGTCTTTGTATGTGAAATAACTGAAATCCAGCATCAACTGCAAAAATCACATAATTCATCTGTTTCACTGGTGCTCAGTTTTCCGTACTTGATCACACTCTTCCTAATCATTTCAGTGCTCTGCTTGACTTGAAAATGTTTATATGCAGAAGTGTGATGTGAAGCGAAGCTATAGCGGCTCCTTGTGATATTGCGACGTCTCTAATAATCCTGCCAATTCGACGCTGTTCTTAATGTGGTGCGACTGATAAAAGTTATACGCTTCCTTGAGTCCGTAATTTAGTATCTTACGTAGCTTATACCTTGGGCATCTGACATTATTTACAATTGGAAGTACCAGTTTATTCACCGCGGGACTGCTACGGTCGCAGGTTCGAATCCTGCCTCGGGCATGGGTGTGTGTGATGTCCTTAGGTTAGTTAGGTTTAAGTAGTTCTAAGTTCTAGGGGACTTATGACCTAAGATGTTGAGTCCCATAGTGCTCAGAGCCATTTGAACCATTTTGAACCAGTTTATTTGGTTTAACCTTGTATTTAAATTTTTCTTCGCCCGTGAACAAAAACATACTATTACCTATTTTCTGTCCGCCCCGTTAGTTGAGTGGTCAGCGAGGCGGAATGCCACGCCAAGGGGCCCGGGTTCCATTCCTGGCTGCGGCAGGAGATATTCTCCGCTCAGGGACTGGGTGTTGTGCTGTCCTCGTCATCATTTCATCCCCATCTCCGACGAGTAAGTCGCCTAAAGTGCTGTCGAAAGCAATAAGTACTTGCCCTCGTCGGCCGAACTTCTCCGAATGGGGGACTCCCTCCCCACAATGCCGTACACTCATTTCATTTCCACCTATTTTCTTCCAATTCTGTCGATAACATGTATTAAGAATGTAAGAAAGTGAAAAACCTACAGCCGTATTACGATGTCATTTTTGGTATGGCAACCAGTTTCGGTGCATTAAGGCATCATTTTCAGGACTTAGTTGATGCCGAGACGGTTAACACCATCCTTATACACGATGTATCAGTGATCATCAACTGTAAAATATGGCGTTTCAGTCTTCGATCGCTACTCTTTACTTTCAGTTACCGGTTTCGGGCTAGCTGCCCATCTTCAGATCACATATTGTAGTTACAGAGTAACTTGTCCGTACAGAACACTCGGTTCGCTGTCATAAGTGGTGACAACGTTGGTGTTGAAGGGCCCAGGCGAGGCGTAAAGCTTTGTGTCGTGCAGTCATGAAGTTTACATGAGTGTGCCTTCGGCTCCGAAAGCCAATATCGGTGATGTTTCGTTGAATGGTTCGCCCGCTGACACTTACTGATGGCCCGGTATTGAAATCTGCTGCCATTTGCGGAAGGGTTGCACTTCTGTCACACTGAACGATTCATTCGTCGTCGGTCCCTTTCTTGCAAGATCAGTTTCCAATTGCAGAGATGTCGGAGATTTGATGTTTTACAGGGTTCCTGATATTTGCCGTACGGGAAAATTTCCACTTCATCGCTACCTCCAAGACGCTGGCTCTATGGCAAAAGGATGGAACGCGCTTTAATGTACCGCCATGACTATTGTTTATTTATCGATATGGATGTTGATTTAGTTTTTTTACTTACGTTGACAGCGGTTTTTTCGGTTATTGACCATCTGTCTGCCTCCATTTTGATGTCAAATTGTTTATCACCACACAAACTTCCACAGAGACTAAATTAATTTAAACCCTGACAGCAAGACCTTTCCAGCATCCAGCATGTACTTTACAATTGTTGCCTGTAACAAAGATCGTGACAAAAAGATATGGCTTTGCACAGAGGTGTAATTTGTTCTTTTACACATATTACACTCCTGGAAATTGAAATAAGAACACCGTGAATTCATTGTCCCAGGAAGGGGAAACTTTATTGACACATTCCTGGGGTCAGATACATCACATGATCACACTGACAGAACCACAGGCACATAGACACAGGCAACAGAGCATGCACAATGTCGGCACTAGTACAGTGTATATCCACCTTTCGCACCAATGCAGGCTGCTATTCTCCCATGGAGACGATCGTAGAGATGCTGGATGTAGTCCTGTGGAACGGCTTGCCATGCCATTTCCACCTGGCGCCTCAGTTGGACCAGCGTTCGTGCTGGACGTGCAGACCGCGTGAGACGACGCTTCATCCAGTCCCAAACATGCTCAATGGGGGACAGATCCGGAGATCTTGCTGGCCAGGGTAGTTGACTTACACCTTCTAGAGCACGTTGGGTGGCACGGGATACATGCGGACGTGCATTGTCCTGTTGGAACAGCAAGTTCCCTTGCCGGTCTAGGAATGGTAGAACGATGGGTTCGATGACGGTTTGGATGTACCGTGCACTATTCAGTGTCCCCTCGACGATCACCAGTGGTGTACGGCCAGTGTAGGAGATCGCTCCCCACACCATGATGCCGGGTGTTGGCCCTGTGTGCCTCGGTCGTATGCAGTCCTGATTGTGGCGCTCACCTGCACGGCGCCAAACACGCATACGACCATCATTGGCACCAAGGCAGAAGCGACTCTCATCACTGAAGACGACACGTCTCCATTTGTCCCTCCATTCACGCCTGTCGCGTCACCACTGGAGGCGGGCTGCACGATGTTGGGGCGTGAGCGGAAGACGGCCTAACGGTGTGCGGGACCGTAGCCCAGCTTCATGGAGACGGTTGCGAATGGTCCTCGCCGATACCCCAGGAGCAACAGTGTCCCTAATTTGCTGGGAAGTGGCGGTGCGGTCCCCTACGGCACTGCGTAGGATCCTACGGTCTTGGCGTGCATCCGTGCGTCGCTGCGGTCCGGTCCCAGGTCGACGGGCACGTGCACCTGCCGCCGACCACTGGCGACAACATCGATGTACTGTAGAGACCTCACGCCCCACGTGTTGAGCAATTCGGCGGTACGTCCACCCGGCCTCCCGCATGCCCACTATACGCCCTCGCTCAAAGTCCGTCAACTGCACATACGGTTCACGTCCACGCTGTCGCGGCATGCTACCAGTGTTAAAGACTGCGATGGAGCTCCGTATGCCACGGCAAACTGGCTGACACTGACGGCGGCGGTGCACAAATGCTGCGCAGCTAGCGCCATTCGACGGCCAACACCGCGGTTCCTGGTGTGTCCGCTGTGCCGTGCGTGTGATCATTGCTTGTACAGCCCTCTCGCAGTGTCCGGAGCAAGTATGGTGGGTCTGACACACCGGTGTCAATGTGTTCTTTTTTCCATTTCCAGGAGTGTATATTAAAGTCGATATAAGGGCCAATATTTTAATCAGATTGCCGATAACATGAGAGTACAAAAATAAAATTAATTTATTACTACAAGAACAAACTTCAGGTGATCTGACAGCTTATTTCTATTTGTATATTAACGTATAATATAGACAATTTATAGCAAATATTTTAATCAAGATTGGCGTTAACATGAATGCCCAGGGATCAATGATACAGAGTTATTGTATCTGCAATGAGATACAGCTGTCCGTATGACTAGGATCCATATATTTAAATTTAAATTTTTTAACTAATAACAAACCTTCAAATGAAGTGTTGACTTATTTCTGAAAATGTTCGAAAACTGGTTCATGGAATAAAGCATAATCATTCAAAAAAGTGACTGGTTGCAGTTTCATATAACTTATTTACATCCTTACACATAATTGTAGTTTTCTTTCAGTTGGGCACACTTTATATTTTAGACGAACTTGAAATTGATACACATAAAATGCTTGATCCCATAAATGTACTAAACTATCAGAATTGTTCCTCACAGAGCTCTTCTTTCAGCGCTTTCTACGATCTCATTCTTCAGTGAATCGTAAAAAGACACACCTGGAGAGACGTTGCAGCTGTCGGACTCAGTGACTTTGTGGGACGAAGCGACCAAACCGAGCCTGCCGCACGCTACTGGAAACATGGAAGTAAACACGACGATGGCGACGCCGACACAACACCACCACTGCTACTGTGATATAACTATATTTTATCATAATTTCATTTTAACAATTTTTAATCACATTTATTTGCACTCTCTTTACCATAGGGTAAACGTTTGCAGTTTCTTGTAGTTGTGATATTTGTGTGTTTTCGTTTTTCATTAATGACACTTATTTGTATAAAATGTATTTCATCATGCTTCTGCTAATCATCTACTTCTACACGTTGAAGTGTTTACTGTGAGCACACTTTTTTAGAGCTTTGGCTTTGAATGCTAAATTAGGTAAGCAATATCCTCACATTTTATATGATTTTAAAATACGTGTATATGTTATTAATTTTTCACACTATCTTTAAAGCAATTAAAGTTAAGATTGCGGAGCAGCCACGAATCGTACTTTTTTTTTACAATTTCACGTAAATTATACCTATATAAAATGTACACGTACTTTGGTTTACATACATTTTATGTCTGATCGCAGCACTAAAAGCTGTCCAATACTTGCAATGTGTGGTCCTCGTCTACGCAATTTCTGAAGACGCTCTCGTTGCTCATGTGAGACATGTAAAAATAAAGAAAAATTTCGCTTATCCCCTACAGTCAAACGCCTGTGGTTGCTAAAAATTCTATTTTTTTAACTTTAATAAATAGCGTTGTTGACAATGTTTCTTAAAATACCAATTTCACTTGCTTTACTACAGAAAATAAATGTAGTTGACAAGTACGCCCTTATCCTACCACTTTGCCTACTTTCCCCCCCACCCCTCTCCCCATTAGCCCATCTCTTTCAAATAGCTACAGAACTACACAGAACGATAATCTAGTGTCAGCCTTTTATCGCATGTCGATATGATGTAGATTCACTGAAATGTTAAATAACTTTATGACTCTGTAAGTGCCTAACTATATCTGCTTATCTGCACGAAGCTTTTTAGTCGATTAAGCGCATATTAAGATGGCAGCTACTTGCCGAAACCGGTAAGATAAATCTTTTTTTTTACATTGAAGGAGACCACACCCTGCCTATCTAAACCTGGTTAATTTAGGCAATTCCGAAAAAACTATTTGATGCAGGACCTTAATATTTTCACTGTATATTACATGATGCTAATAGAGTCAACTGTACTAAAATCTACTTTATCCATTTCATAGTTTTTGAGAAATACTTTTTTAAATTTAGTAACAAAAAACATTAAATTTTTTTGCAGAAAATATTTTTGTGAGCTTCCTAATAGGGGAATATTAATGAATGTAGTACCAGAGGTGGCTTTTTATGTTATGCAGAGAGTCTGAAAATTTCATTCATTTATCTATGGCAGTTTCTGATATAATGGGGCATATGTACTGAAAATTTTAGTTTGTGGGAAATTTACTCTCAAGAAAAAACTTTTGAAATTTGTTACCTGCAGTTAATTTAAACTGTCCTGCTGCATATGATGGCTCTTCATTAGCCTTTAGCAGGTATTCCAGCTTCTTTTTCACCTTTCTGGATGTTTGTCTTGCTTTCTTGGCCATATTAGATGCAGACCTGTCTGCGTCGGCTATCCTCATTTTGTCGCAATGTTACAGCCCAGTGATCGTATTTTCACCAGGATTAATTCCCAGATTTTTCAGTACCCAACACTTTCCAATGTTACCACACCTGAAGGTAATAACAGCATCATGAACTCCTAGTTTCATTGTATGCATGCCAACAAATACAGTTTTAGGAAGGCGGTTCCTAATTATGCTGTTGAAACATTCATTTTGGTTCTGTGTCTGCCCAAGCAAACATTTCCTTAGAAGGTCAGGATGAACCAAATCTCTGAGAATAGGTTTAATTGCTGTAATGACAGCAGCAGGAAGACAATGCTGTTAAGAAGATTCTCCAGTTGCCTGAGCCCTATTGTATTTGCACCACGAATTTTCTCCTGTTGGACACAATCCATGACATGGCTTATCATCAGTAGAGGACTTATGGAAGAATATGGCCCAAACATCTCTCTTCATTGCCTCCAAATTTTCTTTATTTCTCCTAATTGCCTGCCCATAGTATGAGTTCAAGTTTTCTATAACAACAAGTCGCAATCACACTTCAACAAAACTAACTGCGTGTTTGAAAGCGTGTTGTTTACAAACAGCAGAAACAAAAGAATACCGACCGTTGCATGCCAAGGATAGCCAACACATTCGGGAGTAAAAAAAAATTCCTAACGTGCAATGTATGGGATATAAAGATCTAAAGTACATGCAGAAAAGTGGGTGGCAGAAAAGTGGGCGTGGCACATAAACACACGTGGTAGGAAAATGCTCTTTAAATGCTCGAAAAAATTTTTTTCAGCAAAATCCTTTATAGAATACTTACATAAAACCTTAATCTATCGAAATATGATGAAAACCGAAAATCGATTTTTTTCGGCCTGAACCACGGTGTGGTCCCCATAAGCGATCGTTAATGCAATAAATATTTATGCAAGAAAAAAAGACCAGTTTTAAAATAACATATTCGTATTACTTCGACGACTTTCTGTGCTACCCACATCTTGTTCCTGCCGTCCCCATTAAAACAAGATTCATGATGAAAGACCCCTAGTTATCACGATTCATGCAGTTATAAAGTCGACGATTCCGTGGTTACGTTTGCGAAGTATACATATGAGCGATCTATTTTCCACTACATTACGTTGCAATGCTCACAATAAAACTTATTTATTGCGTTGTACGCCTGCTAATGTTGCGCGGGCCTGTATTTACAGACCATTAGCGCTCGGGCGGAATCCGTAACCGCTGACAACAGTATCTCCTATGTTTACTGTCTAACAATGTTGGCTGTGTAGGGTATACCATGGTGCAATCCTACAGCGTGTGGGTGTAATTTCTCTGGTGACCAGCTAACTCTCAGTTATGGTGCTGTCACGTTCATAAACGCCATTAAATCGCATACAGAGTAGAACACAGTTTGTTTTTTATGTTATGTAGAAAGATAATTTTATTGAAGTTCGTCGCCTATTAAATAGAGATGATTGGAATGAATTTTTGTTTGTCATTCAAGTAGTAACCACTAAGAATTACCAAGATACTTAAGTCTGAATTGATACTGTGCACAGAAATTTGGTAAAAACAGTGACTCCGGCCGCTGTTTATCGGACCGAAAACTTACACCTACTCTACTTACAGTTTCATGTCGTCTGGAGGAAGCTGCGAAAAATAGCCTGGAGAGACAATATTACATCAAGTACAGGACACGAAGAAGTGCAAGAAGGACTTTATGTCCATGTAAATACAGATGGCTAAAATGGAAGGTATGGGAACAATTAGGGTGATAACAAAACTCCGCGCTGGATTTCTTGTCTACCGACAAGCATTGTGAGGCTGCTTCAAATACGTTCTTTGAAAACCTTCCGATGCGAGAGCCCTTAATTCGGGTTTATCTAGATACTAATTATCTGCTCATCATAATTCTTCAAACTACCCAATATTGGAAAAATGTTGTTAAAAAAAGGGTAAGTCGAAGCAGTGCTTGCAACATCGCAAATGCAGATAAAATACCTTCCGCACCATACAAAATTTTCGAATTGTAATTTACGTGGATAACTTGTACTGTACTTGTGCTTCTGAAGCTGTAAGCTGTGTTACAGAAACTATATTTAATAAGTAATCGAAGTAATAGTGTATTGATTTCTGACTATACATAACTGATTGTACTTATGATGAAAATATTGTAAATCGGTGTGTAATATTCAAGGAAGTTTATTTAATGTATCGATAGTAATGACGAACTGGCAGTAGCTGTGCCGTTGTTTATTTTTGCGTATGGAGAGGAAGCAGAACAGCTTGAGTGATGAAAGAGAGCGAAAGTGTTTTTTGGGCGCTCCCGCCGACATGGTGTGCAGCTATACTCGCGCCGGTGTAGACGCACCTGATTCGTTAACCCGCGAGTTTTGAGAGCACGCTAGAAGTGACAGGCGGAGAAAGCCGCTATTCTGACTATTGTCTGTCCCGTAATTATCCGTCGCTCTGGAGAGGACTCGGGGTTCTCAAACAGCAGCAGGAGCAACATCGCCAGCTCAGCGTTGTCGTCGGCTACATTCTTCCCCGTTCGCACAGCTACAACATCGTTAACACTGTTAACTGACAGATATAGGAATGTAGAGGCTTTACCCCGTTACATTTCTTTCACAAAGTATGACTAACTTGAATGATAACTTGCAACAGTTAAAACTTGTAGCGCACCTGTGTTGTCGTTGTCCTCAGATATTATTACCAAGCAGGGTCCCTTTTCTTTTCCATCAATCACCGAGTGTCAGAAGAATATGGAAACTGATTAACTATTTACTGCCAGTTTTGCGTGTTTGCTAATGACCAGTTCCAGTTTAGATTTTCTGCCTCAGTAACTGTTCATTCATGTTTTCCATAACAGAACCTTAACTAATTTGATATATTGTGAATTAACTTCATTCACATAATTAACGTAAAATTTCACTGACAGAACTAATAACAAAAGATACAGGCAATTTAAGAGTGCGTAATTTCATTTATTCTGTATTTACCTTAGCGAGTGACTTCTGCTCTCTTGGTATATATGTTATTGCTGTTAAAGTAAAATCAGCTGTTCATTTGCTAAAGTAAATTCAGTTCAGTCTTTCAATAATCAAAAGTAAATTGCTTGTCTTTTTTCTAAATTTTGCTTTACGTTACACTATGGGTACTGAAAGTCAATTTTAAGTAACAAAGTTTAAGTTAAGCCAGTTATTTATTTTACCAGTAACTCCTTTTAATTTTACTTTCAAAATCTAGTATTTCAAAATAAGTAATTGCAAACTCAGTGCTTTCTGTATCATTTATTTTCTCGAGAACTGTTGTGCTGTGTAAAAGCATGACAACCTTCTGTTGCCACGCCAGTGATTATTTACTTGAATTTCTTTGCCGGTACCTTTTTTAAGATTCTGAGATTCATTGCCCTAGCGGGCCGGCGACCTCTAATTACCCCTTTTATTAGGTAAACAGTATTTTATTTGTATTATCAGTGACTCTTGTATTAAATATTACGTGGTACCCCTTTTCCCCCTGTACGGTTCGTGAGCGATTGCACTATATTCACCCAGTTCCAAATTATCATCAGTATTTAACGTAAGTTTGGAATTGATTCTTCCCTCAGAAGAGTCTGTTCTACACTTTACAACAACTAACCGGTGTTATTTTCTTTCGGCCACGATAGGCTTACTTACTGTAAAATTTCATTAGGCATATGTGATCACGATCAGTTATACTGAAATCCAGTAGGCGGTTTAGGGAGGCAGAGATCATATGCTCTTGTAACACATCTTCCTTCTTTGTGTGTGGGTAGATGGCATATCTTGTCTCGCACTACAAGTAAACGTCCAGACATTGAATACCAGTATTACAAGAAAAGAAACTATGTTTATCGTCACTACGGTGTCTTTGCCAAAGCACAAAGGAGGCGGTGTAATTTCCGTGGGTTTCACTTCTACTATTCGACGATGGGTGATGGCTAATAACAATTCTGCTTGAGACATGATAGAGTGCGAACGAGATGTGGACTTTGGATTTGTAGTGTAGTTGATGAGTTTCGTGTTATCTAGTTTGCATTCCGTCTCTTTGTATGTGATAATTCTTGTTCTTTACACAGTAATATTGTGTGTTCATTAGTTATTAACTTTTGGCGTTACTTATCAGTGGATGGTATATAAAGCTAGTCGACAGGGTAAGGACAACAGTGCAGTCCCTCTCGTAATGTGGAAACGGAGCGATTTATCTGACGTCCTAAAGGGCGATCATTGGCTTTCGGGCGAAGGTGGACGTACCGTGCATTGCAAAACGGCGCTACCCAAAACTTCCCTTAATGCATCTCGGGCCATAGGAGACACAGGTGAACGACAGCTACGGAGATGTGTACGGGCGAATAGACATGCAGCTGTTGAGAAACTTGAAAGTCTCTTATATATTCAAACTCGTGTTCTTATGTGTCAAGTTGGCATCTGAGAAATGTGTAAAACTTACTTTTGATATCGATATATGTAAATCTCAGTGCAGGGCAACTGAACTATATGAAAATTTATTTTTGAACGCAAATATGTATTCACGCTGCACGATGGTAAATCCAGACAAGCCAGTACAACAAACAATTTGTCTGGGAGAAAGCAATCCGTTTTCAATTAAATTTACATACGGCATCTGACTAGAAAATACTGTAAAATGACTCAGTTTAAAGTGTTGGCCCTGAATATTGCAAATCTTTATCTTTAGTCTTGCAAACAATCAGTGTACCCGAACTGTTATTGTAATTACACAGTAAATGAACATAAAAATTAACGTATCTGACCATGAGATACGACTGCTTGAAAATTCGCTAGACAGCACTTCTCTGAAATCCTTTATTGGTATTAAGCCTCTGAACTGATACTGATGTTATTTTCATAATTACACTCTCCCGCTCACTGCACCTTACAGTGGACATAAACTTTGATAGTAATTAAATTTATTGGTCTACCTGTGCGCACGGAACGCTCGGCTGTTCTGCAGCTTGTTGGTGTCAGGAATAATTATACTTACGATGTGCGCCGGCCGGTGTGGCCGTGCGATTAAAGGCGCTTCAGTCTGGAACCGCGTGACCGCTACCGTCGCAGGTTCGAATCCTGCCTCGGGCTGGATGTGTGTGATGTGCTTAGGTTAGTTAGGTTTAAGTAGTTCTAAGTTCTGGGGGACTTATGACCACAGATGTTGAGTCCCATAGTGCTCAGAGCCATTTGAACCAACTTACGATGTGCAAAGCATGACGATATCTTACTAATTTTCGTAAGTGCTTCTCAGTATACAACCAAGCTACCAACAGTTTCTCACAACTTCGTGATGTCTCCCTGACGTAGTTAGGTCACATAAATCGGGAAGTACCACACAAGCTATTAGGTTAGTGCCGCAAACACATCTGCCGCGTAGGAAAACTGAATAGTAAATTATCCGAGGATGGCGGCGCATCAAAATTGCTTTGTGTTATCTTGCCTGTAAAATCGAGGAGAAAAAAGTTCTGTCCATAAAAATAAGACGAACATTCTATGGTTATTCACTTTACTGGTCGGATGCACATTTGAGGGTTTTTTTTCTTCACTGAAGTTTTCTTGCAGAAATCTTCCATGTACTTTCTAATCTTTCATAAAGTCATACCTCGATCTATATGGCTTCTCCCCATTTCCATAAAATTAGACAATCGACTGACAAGATGAGAAGCTACAACAAGTTTCGTAATAATGAATGTACTCGTGATCCAAACAACGCCTTCAAAGCATGACCACCGACGAGGACCAGGAGAACAAACTCGCTTTCTTGCCGCCCTGCGGCTCTGCGTCGTAGAGGATAGCCGCCTGCTGAAGAGACAGAAGATCAAATCGATTTTTCAGGCTTCCGACAAAAATCCAACAATTACGGAGACCAGTTACAGATTCAGCAGTTCTGAGAGCATCTGGGGTCTACGAGATACCTTGCGAGTGCGGCCAGTCTTACATCACACAAAAGCGCGCTCTCTAGAGCAACACTGGAAGGTGCATGAGACGGTTTATCGCCTACACTGTACCTATAAATCCACTTTAGGTCAGCGTGCTTTAGAAAATGGTCACAGATCAAATATGACGAATCCATTGTCGTTGCTCGTACTCGAGACAGAAATCACGGATAACACTCTTCACAGAAATGGCAGCCTGCAACTCAGCGAGACTAGGACCCAGAGATCGCGAGGTTGAAGGAAATGCAGACAGAACGTCTTCCCATATACGGCGATGCCGTGAACATCAGTGACGTCACAGTCGGCACTTAGTCGATGTAAGGACGCTGTGGCAGCCCCATGGCAGTCAAACCACTTGACAATGGCCAAGGAGTGCCTGCCCGAAAAATCATGCAATTTTAACCACTTGAAGCGGCTGCCACTCCGAGAACTTTTTATTCGACGCTGCCGCCGCGGGACTCTGAGTTCTTACAATTTGAAAGAGTGATTCGTTAAGTGGGTGAACTGAAAAAGATACTTACAAACTGTAGCGAAAATTATTTTAAGAAGGAATGCTCGAATTTGACTATGTTGTAGTAATTCTTCAGTGCTGTTTCCGTGTATGTGTTCCTTGGAGCGTGGGCGGGAAAAGCGTCTGTGGGTTTCTCGCATTTATGCGGACCAAGCATCACGGAAAGCTCTTTCAACTCCTATGAAAGGATGAAAAGCTGAAACCTCAATCACCACCCAACAACAAATTCCAAGTCTTCACATCTCTTTCACAGGGACTGCGACCTCTAGGAGCGACAGAGAGGAAACGGCAAGTACCCACAAAGGCTCAGTAAAAGGCCTGACAGAGGACGCCACTGTCAAGTTTACAACCAAGAACGAGAGAAACGTTAACGTCAACAGAAAAATTACTCTTCGGCATGCTCAAAAATGGAGTCCAGTCACCAGCTACAGGTGTAGCAACATTCAGATGTTTACCACCCGTTTGTTCGGCAATAATAACAGTTCACTCTACAAGACCGTCATTTGTTCGCTGAATGACGTGTGTAATTCAATATCTCGTCGAAATGAACGACACAGTGTCTGCATAGTGACGCTTTTTTCGTAAAACATTCGTAACATGTTTTATCTTTTTCCTTCTTCTTATTCTCCTTTTACTCTTTCGGCCATACGAGCACCATCTTAAATCGGATCAGCTTCTTCTCTTACGGTCATCATTCTGCTTCAGTTTTCTTTCATTCTCACACAACTTCGCCCTTCTTACCATAATGTTTCTCTACTTGGTTTAGTTTCGCCCTGTAAACGTTTGGCAGTTTGAATATGTGATTTGAAATTCATTTTGTTGCAGATCTGTTTTTGTTGCCCCAAATCTCTCACATCCCAGTACATCTCTTGGATCCAGCGTACTTCTGTTCCCTTATCCGATGTTTTACCCTCCACTAGTCCATAGCAACCAGTTGTCCGAAGTTCATAGTACATCTTTTTCTGACAACTCCTTGAATACTGGTATATCGCTATAGGCTCGTTCGTCTTCAATGCTTACCGTCTACAGTTCTCCAGTGCTCCAAAATTCTCCTGAGAATCTCCGCAGGATCTACTGTCCGAAGTAATACTGTTGTTACAAAGTTCAGACCTTCTGTACCATAGAATGCCTTAGGGCCCGTTACACTCAGTTAATGTCTTAACTTTGAAGTAATCGAATAACATACTTTTATATTGCATGTGTATGGCTATTTTAATATGGCATACTTATTCTCCTATGATTTATTTTCTGTCTTTTCTGTCAGACTAGATTTTCCCATTCTCCTAGGTAAGTAATTTTTTCTGCTATCTGAGAATTTTGTTTTCTACAAACAACGTTCATCTAGGAGCTGTCTTGATGTTCATTCTACAATGATTTTTCCTAAATATCGATCCGTAGGTCTGCTTTAGCAGCTTGTAGCTTGTCTGTGTAACTGGGTCGAAAAATATCGTATGTGAATGGCATTATTATATGGGTGAGTCACGTAAGAGGTAACACCCCTTTTATTTCGTGAACGGTTACTCATATCGAAAAGCGCTTTCCGTCAAAAGTTAGAGCGTCGAGAGGCACGTATGCTTTTGTTTAGTTAATGTTTCTATAGCTGGTATCAACGGAGATATTGAAGTAAGGATTTTTTAGCGGAAACATATAGTTTTCGTAGCTGCATTCAGAAGCTATTTAGAAGACAATTACAGTGGTCTAGCGTTTGTTAATGTTGACGTTGAGACCCGTCGTAAAAAAATGAGAAATGTCCTAGAACTTCAGAGCCCTGTGTCCAGGTGAAAACACCACCAAGCAGGCGTCTTGGACCAGGCTGCGTAGTTGTACGAGGCAGTTCAATAAGTAATGCAACACATTTTTTTTTCTGAAACAGGGGTTGTTTTATTCAGCATTGAAATACACCAGGTTATTCCCCAATCTTTTAGCTACACAACACTATTTTTCAACGTAATCTCCATTCAATGCTACGGCCTTACGCCACCTTGAAATGAGGGCCTGTATGCCTGCACGGTACCATTCCACTGGTCGATGTCGTAGCCAACGTCGTACTGCATCAATAACTTCTTCATCATCCGCGTAGTGCCTCCCACGGATTGCGTCCTTCATTGGGCCAAACATATGGAAATCCGACGGTGCGAGATCGGGGCTGTAGGGTGCATGAGGAAGAACAGTCCACTGAAGTTTTGTGAGCTCCTCTCGGGTGCGAAGACTTGTGTGAGGTCTTGCGTTGTCATGAAGAAGGAGAAGTTCGTTCAGATTTTTGTGCCTACGAACACGCTGAATTCGTTTCTTCAATTTCTGAAGAGTAGCACAATACACTTCAGAGTTGATCGTTTGACCATGGGGAAGGACATCAAACAGAATAACCCCTTCAGCGTCCCAGAAGACTGTAACCATGACTTTACCGGCTGAGGGTATGGCTTTAAACTTTTTCTTGGTAGGGGAGTGGGTGTGGCGCCCCTCCATTGATGGCCGTTTTGTTTCAGGTTCGAAGTGATGAACCCATGTTTCATCGCCTGTAACAATCTTTGACAAGAAATTGTCACCCTCAGCCACATGACGAGCAAGCAATTCCGCACAGATGGTTCTCCTTTGCTCTTTATGGTGTTCGGTTAGACAACGAGGGACCCAGCGGGAACAAACCTTTGAATATCCCAACTGGTGAACAATTGTGACAGCACTACCAACAGAGATGTCAAGTTGAGCACTGAGTTGTTTGATGGTGATCCGTCGATCATCTCGAACGAGTTTGTTCGCACGCTCCGCCATTGCAGGAGTCACACCTGTGCACGCCCGGCCCGCACGCGGGAGATCAGACAGTCTTGCTTGATCTTGCGGCGATGATGACACACGATTTTGCCCAACGACTCACCGTGCTTTTGTCCATTGCCAGATCACCGTAGACGTTCTGCAAGCGCCTATTAATATCTGAGATGCCCTGGTTTTCCACCAAAAGAAACTCGATCACTGCTCGTTGTTTGCAACGCACATCCGTTACAGACGCCATTTTAACAGCTCCCTACAGCGCTGTCTCCTTTCGGAAGTCAATGAAACTATACGAGACGAAGCGGGAATGTTTGAAAATATTCCACAAGAAATTTCCGGCTTTTTCAACCGAAATTGGCCGAGAAAAAAAATGTGTTGCATTACTTATTGAACTGCCCTCGTATATCGTAAGTTCAGTCTCCGCTCCAAGAATAGAGTTTAGGTCCCCTTGAACCAACTTACGACCTAGATGCAGGTTCATCTACGAATGTTGTATGTGGATATACCACATAGGATAGACTCTGTCACAAAGGGCTTAGGAAAACTACTATATATTTGTGTATCCCAGATTTTCCCTAGCTGAAACTGAGAAATCAACTGTCTGTTCTCCAAAAGTAAAGCAGCCTTATAAAAGCGACTACTTTACTAAATATCTAAATGTTAGAAGGAAGATTTGGGCTATCTTATCCTGTACGTAGCTGTAAGCTTCTTGGAGCTAAAATACATGCAGTCGGACAACTGTCTCTGCCTACAGTGTTCTAAATTACATCATACGGGGTACGTTCGTTGAACTAAACATTTTATTAGAAACACGTGTACACCGAAGAACAGATATTCTTCTTAAAGAGACGTCGTCATGCTGATCATCAGCGCGTGAAGACAGTGTATCCAGCTACGTGAAATACACGCTGTCGACTTTTTGACACTGCAGTGCAATTTCGTACACACCTAGATAAAATTAATAATTTAGTAACAAAGGTTTGGTAACCAGCCAAATCACGTAACATACACGTTTTTATCATTTTACATAAATTTTCTCTCCTAAAAAGTAGCTTTATCGTTTATCTAAGCATGTGTTAAACTGTTGAGCGTGGAATGAAAGGCACAATTGCAGTCGCCGTTCGAAAGACCGATGAACAGATGTATTACAAAGGATGCTATGGTGGAGCATTCACTGGTGATTCGACGACACACAGCGTGTGGTGTAGTTGGGGCTTCGCTATAGACTGTACCTTTGAGTGCTCCCCAAAGAAATACAGAGGAGTCAAATCGGAGGATCTCGTAGGCCATTTGGCAACAGAATTTCTTCATATCAAACGTCCAGGAAAGTTCTCATTTAGTATCTGCGTTGCAACACGGGAGGAGTGAGCTGGACAACTATCGCGTTGTGGCCACGTACACTGTCGAATATCCACCGGTACCTCTTGCAGAAGAACCGGCAGAATGTTGGTCAGAAAACTGTCAGAAAGTGTGCGTATGAATGTCCATTTAGAATGCCTGAGATGTGTTGTGTCTAGACAAGACAGCCTAGACACAATGAGAGGAAGCCGGAAGGCACGCGCTTAAACTCACGCAGGCTGGCGTGAGGTCTGAAACAGGATACGTAATGAATGCTATAAAGAAAAGTACGTAGCTTCTGGAATACTTAACTTTAATCCACATTTGTAGAACATCGCTCTTGATGATACATTAATAGAATGTCAATATCAATTGAATACGGCGCCTTGCTAGGTCGTAGCAAATGTAGCTGAAGGCTATGCTAACTATCGTCTCGGCAAATGAGAGCGTAGTTGTCAGTGAACTGTTCCTTGCAAAGTCGGCTGTACAACTGGGGCGAGTGCTAGTACGTCTCACTAGACCTGCCGTGTGGCGGCGCTCGGTCTTCAATCACTGACAGTGGCGACACGTGGGTCCGTCGTATACTAGCGGACCGCGGCCGATTTAAAGCTACCACCTAGCAAGTGTGGTGTCTGGCGGTGACACCACAAGATGAAGTCGGTCCCACAATATAAGTTCCTATGATGCCGCACCATACGTTTACGTTCCACGACCGTTGATGTGGCACCTGACGAAGACAGTGTGGATTTTCGGCTGTCCAGTAGTGCATGTTATACAAAAACATTAGCATGGTTAGTAAACGTTGCTCCACCGGTAAAGTGCACACGTCTGAAAAACGAAGGGTTGTCCCTCAGTTGCTGGTGGGCAAACCGACAAAATTATGTACGACGTTCGACATCAACATAGAGTGCCTGATGTAGTGGCAGATGGTAGGCATGGAATTTCTGCAACGCAAATTGCGAAAGACACTCGTCTGGCTGATTCCAGATTCCTTGTCAATATGTCTCGTACTACGGTGCGGATTCGGTATCATCGTAGTCAGAATAGCATATCTGTCTTCTTGCCAGTTGCAGTCTTCTTTCTTCTCCTCTTTTAGGCTTTCAAGCAGCCGATCCGCACTATCGTCTGAATAATTCGTGCAATTGCTTTGCTCGTCGGACCTTGCCTATAACTCTGTACTGTTTTTACGGTATTTCTTTGACATTCACCGTTTGCACGCAACGGATGTTGAAGCAGAAATGAGCGGCACGCAGAGCAGGCAGGTAGACAGATAAATGTGTTGACATTCTGACACAGTGTAGCACGAGGGCTCTGCTTGGCGGTGTTTGCACCGCTAATGCCGATTCCAGCCAACGTGACCTCAAACTATTGGAATACAGATTGCTGCCCTTTTTATTACTCAGAAAAACCACACTTTGCATGTTGTAACACCATACAGCAAGACCTTCAGAGGTGGTCGTCCAGATTGCTGTACACACCGATACCTCTAATACTCAGTAGCACGTCCTCTTTCATTGATGCATGCCTTTATTCGTCGTGGCATGCTATCCACAAGTTCATCAAGGCACTGTTGGTCCAGATTGTTCTACTCCTCAACGGCAATTCGGCGTAGATCACTCACTTGTTGGTGGGTCAAGTCGTCCATAAATAGCCTTTTTCAATCCCTGCCGGGCATGTTCGATGGGTTCATGTCTGGAGAACATGCTGGCCACTCCAGTCGAGCGATGTCGTTATCCTGAAGGACGTCATTCACAAGATGTGCACAATCGGGGGCGAACTGTCGTCCATGAAGACGAATGCCTCGCCAATATGCTGCCGATATGGTTGCGTTATCGGTCTGAGGATGGCATTCAAGTATGGTACAGCCGTTACGGCGCCTTCCACCAACGACGTATGTCGGCCCAACATAATGCCACCCCAAAACAGCATGGAACCTCCACCTTGCTGCACTCACTGGACAGTGTGTCTAGGGCGTTCAGCCTGATCGGGTTGCCTCCAAACACGCCTCCGACGATTGTCTGGTTGAAGGCATATGCGACACTCATTGGCGAAGAGAACGTGATGCCAGTCCTGAGCGATCCATTCGTCATGTTGTTGGTCCCATCTGTAACACGCTGCATGTTGTCATGGTTACAAAGATGGATCTTGCCGTTGGCGTCGGAAGTCACGTGACGCATCATGCAGCCTATTGAGCACAGTATGAGTCGTAATACGACGTCCTGCGGATGCACGAAAAGCATTATTCAACACTGTGGCGTTGCTGTCAGGGTTTCTCCGAGCCATAATCCGTAGTAGCTGTCATCCACTGCAGTAGTAGCCCTTGGGCGGCCTGAGCGAGGCATCTCATCTATTCTGCCTCTCTGTATCTCCCCCATGTCCGAACAACACCGATTTGGTTCGCTCCGCGAAGCCTGGATACTTCCATTGTTAAGAGTCCTTTCTGGCACAAAGTAACAATGCGGACGCGATCGAAATGCGGTATTGACCGTCTAGGCATGGTTGAAGTACAGACAACACGAGTCGTGTACCTCCTTCCTGGTGGAATGACTGGAACTGATCGGCTGTCGGACCCCCTCCGTCTAACAGGCGCTGCTCTTGCATGGTTGTTTACATCTTTGGACTGGAATGGTGACATCTCCGAGCAGTCAAAGGGACTGTGTCTCTGATACAATATCCACAATCAATATCTATCTTCAGGAGTTCTGGGAATTGTGTGACTTACGGCGAACGTATCCGCTGGGACAGAGGGCGAATTGTGGTGTTAAAAGGCTATGGCAGCAGACGACCTTCACTACTGCCTTTGCTACAAGGACGTGGCCTGCAGCGCCACCCCTGGGCTCTTGACCATATCGGTTGGACTCTAATCGACTGGAAAACCGTGGCCTAGTCAGATGAGTCTCGATTTCAGTTTGCAAGATCTGATGGTAGGGTTGGAGTGTGGTGCAGATCCCCACGAAGTCATGGACTCCGGCTGTTATCAATGAACTGTGCAAGCTTCGGATGGCTCCATAATAGTGTGGACTTTTATATGGAAAGGCTGAGTCCTATGGCCCACGTGAATTGATCAGTCACTGGAAATAATTAAGTTCGCCTACTTGGAGACCGTATGCAGTCATTCATGGTCCTGAAGTTACCAAACAGCGAAAAATTTTAATGTATGACAAAATGCCACAAGTCACCGGACGCAGCACCGTCTACAGGGTTATTACAAATGATTGAAGCGATTTCACAGCTCTACAATAACTTTATTATTTGAGATATTTTCACAATGCTTTGCACACACATACAAAAACTCAAAAAGTTTTTTTAGGCATTCACAAATGTTCGATATGTGCCCCTTTAGTGATTCGGCAGACATCAAGCCGATAATCAAGTTCGTCCCACACTCTGCGCAGCATGTCCCCATCAATGAGTTCGAAAGCATCGTTGATGCGAGCTCGCAGTTCTGGCACGTTTCTTGGTAGAGGTGGTTTAAACACCGAATCTTTCACATAACCCCACAGAAAGATATCGCATGGGGTTAAGTCGGGAGAGCGTGGAGGCCATGTGACACGAATTGTTGATCATGATCTCCACCACGACCGATCCATCGGTTTTCCAATCTCCTGTTTAAGAAATGCCGAACATCATGATGGAAGTGCGGTGGAGCACCATCCTGTTGAAAGATGAAGTCGGCGCTGTCGGTCTCCAGTTGTGGCATCAGCCAATTTTCCAACATGTCCAGATACACGTGTGCTGTAACGTTTTTTTCGCAGAAGAAAAAGGGGCCGTAAACTTTAAACCGTGAGATTGCTCAAAACACGTTAACTTTTGGTGAATTGCGAATTTGCTGCACGAATGCGAGAGAATTCTCTACCGCCAAGATTCGCACATTGTGTCTGTTCACTTCACCATTAAGAAAAAAATGTTGCTTCATCACTGAAAACAACGCATCCTCTTGCATGAGCTTTTGCAACCGCGCCGAAAATTCAAAGCGTTTGACTTTGTCATCGGGTGTCAGGGCTTGTAGCAATTGTAAACGGTAAGGCTTCTGCTTTAGCCCTTTCCGTAAGATTTTCCAAACCGTCGGCTGTGGTACGTTTAGCTCCCTGCTTGCTTTATTCGTCGACTTCCGCGGGCTACGCGTGAAACTTGCCCGCACGCGTTCAACCGTTTCTTCGCTCACTGCAGGCCCACCCGTTGATTTCCCCTTACAGAGGCATCCAGAAGCTTTAAACTGCGCATACCATCGCCGAATGGAGTTAGCAGTCGGTGGATCTTTGTTGAACTCCGTCCTGAAGTGTCGTTGCACTGTTATGACTGACTGATGTGAATGCATTTCAAGCACGGCGTACGGTTTCTCGGCTCCTGTCGCCATTTTGTCTCACTGCGCTCTCGAGTGCTCTGGCGGCAGAAACCTGAAGTGCGGCTTCAGCCGAACAAAACTCTATGAGTTGTTCTACGTATCTGTAGTGTGTCGTGACCATATGTCAATGAATGGAGCTACAGTGAATTTATGAAATCGCTTCAATCATTTATAATAGCCCTGTAGTATATCACATGGGTGACCTGCTTCTGGTCGCTGGTTGGCGTAGGAGACATACTGCTCCTGTTTTGACGGGATATCACTCTGCGTGACGTAGGCCACAGTAGGAGGCTCGGTCGTTTGGTAATCAAGTCAGCACTACTACGGTGCGGATTCCGTATTTTCACTGTGTCAACGGCGTTACAGCCCTGGCTATGGTCAAAAAGGCTTTAAATTGTGTGATAACTCAAGCTTACGTAGGACAGACCGTGATTATTAATGTGTCGGTAAAGCGTACATGTAGTTTTTGTGATGACTCTGTTATACTTCATTTGCTTCACTTTTTTGTATTTTGAAAAGTACATTAGTCTTTCTTAGTTTGTATTTCCTTTTTAATAATTAACCGTTGTTCACTTGAGTTGCTTCTGTTACAATGTCTCAAATGGTAACATGTCCCTGTCCATGCCCGATAGGCTTCACAAGTTGTATTGTTTTTGTGGCAGCAATATTCCTAGTAAGGTATACTTCGCCATAGGCCATAGGTAGAGGTCTGCGCGGATAAGAAAAGTGCAATCCGCATCCGCTCCGCATCTGGAAGGTCCTAATCCGCAACCGCATCCGCATCCGCAGCAATTAATCCGCATCCGTAAGTTCCTTATCCACATCCGCATATATTTAAGTTTTGAATGAGTGATTGATAGTAACAGCCGGCCGCGGTGGTCTAGCGGTTCTGGCGCTGCAGTCCGGAACCGCGGGACTGCTACGGTCGCAGGTTCGAATCCTGCCTCGGGCATGAGTGTGTGTGATGTCCTTAGGTTAGTTAGGTTCAATTAGTTCTAAGTTTTAGGGGACTTATGACCTAAGATGTTGAGTCCCATAGTGCTCAGAGCCATTTGAACCATTTTTTGATAGTAACAGACAGCAGTACTCAGAATTATGGTATGTAACGACATAGTTATTGTTAGGGTGCCATTTCTGCCACAACTTAACTGCTTTTGACTTCTTAAATCACAGGAAATGCTCTATACCTACTCTAAAGCAGACCATTCCAAACAGGAAGGCATTGGCGCTCCGGAGCACACACAGTAGCGGCACGGATCTCGTGAGATTGGAAACGCTATTTAAACTAATAAAATTCAATGTAATAGTATGAAATGATGAAAATACGTGTATAGAAACAGTTATATTTCGCTGCTCTTGTGCCAAGGCGTCTGAAAATGACGATGTTACTAGCACGTTGCATCATTTACCGACAGTTTTTTCGTACTCACTGCTTGGATATGTCAAATTTTGAACCCATTCATGTCAGCTGATGATTATATTATAGCTTACGCGTTCAGCCCTCGTCATTTCCAGGTGAAAATATTTTCAGTGTTAGGCCTACATTGCAAAACGCTGGCGCACCTGTGAAAATGTTAAACTGCCAGCAATAATTGACGTTGTCTGGAAGAAATAACTCGTCTTCCGAAAAGTGACAACAAAATCAGTGGTTATAAAAATTAGGAGTCCATTTAGCTTTAGCTAAAAATTCGATTGAAATCTCTAGACTCACCTTTTGGCAGATTTATTGAATTAAGACCTAGCGGTAAATGAAATGTCTGTTTCATTCTCAACTAAACAAAGTTTTTCACACTTTAAAACTCCGCAGCATGGGTCTAAATTACTAAGACAAAATTTGCAGTAGATTTCGCAGTTAATGCTTTCAATGGTAAAAACTAATTTTTTTTCAGAATATAATGGAACTGTAAACGATTTCTAGATGTCTATATAAAAACCACTGTCCCATAACTTCAAATCTTAGGCACTGATCCCTGTTAAGCAATACCGAGTTACAGTAAAAAAAATTCAATTTTGTTACGACTTTCAGCCCTTATCTTTACTAATTGGCTGGTAAATTAAAAGGCACATTATTATTTTGGGTGCTTTGAATATTTTGTAAGTTTTCAATGTGATCAGAATAATCTTTCACGGGCTATCGCAGTCGCAGCCTGTTGGTGGTTGTGAGCCGTAGTTTGAAGTCCCACTTGTAATTACACTATTAAAATTGCTACACCACGAAGATGACGTGCACAGACGCGAAATTTAACCGACAGGAAGAAGATGCTGTGATATGCAAATGATTAGCTTTTCAGAGCTTTCACACAAGCTTGGCGCCGGTGGCGACACCTGCAACGTGCTGACATGAGCAACGATTCCAGCTGATTTCTCATACACAAACAACAGTTGACCGGCGTTGCCTGGTGAAACGTTATTGTGATACCTCGTGTACGGAGGATAAATGCGTACCATCACGTTTCCGACTTTGATAAAGGTCAGATCTAAGCCTATTGCGATTGCGGTTTATCGTATCGTGACACTGCTGCTCGCGTTGGTCGAGATCCAGTGACTGTTAGCAGAATATGGAATCGGTGGGTTCGGGAGGGTAATACGGAACGCCGTGCTAGATCCCAACGGCCGCGTATCACTTGCAGTCGAGATGACAGGCATCTTATCCGCATGGCCGTAACGGATCGTGCAACCACGTCTCGATCGCTGAGTCAACATTTTGGGACAATTGCAAGACAACAACCATCTGCACGAACAGTTCGACGGCGTTTGCAGCAGCATGCGCTATCAGCTCGGAGACCATGCCTGCGGTTACCCTTGACGCTGCATCACAGACAGGAGCGCCTGCGATGTTGTACTCAACGACGAACCTGGGTGTACGGGTGGCAAAACGTCACTTTTTACAATGAATCCAGGTTCTGTTTACAGCATCATGATGGTTGCATCCGTGTTTGGCGACATCGCGGTGAACGCACATTGGAAGCGTGTATTCGTCATCGCCATACTGGCGTATCACCCGGCGTGATGGTACGGGGTGCCACTGGTTACACGTCTCGGTCACCTCTTGTTCGCATTGACGGCGCTTTGAACAGTGGACGTTAGATTTCAGATGTGTTACGACCCGTGGCTCTACCCTTCATTCAATCCTTGCGAAACCCTTCATTTCAGCAGGATAATGAACGACCGCATGTTGCAGGTCCTGTACGGGCCTTTCTGGATACAGAAAATGTTCGACTGCTGCCCTGGCCAGCACATTCACCAGATCTCTCACCAATTGAAAACGTCTGGTCAATAGTGGCCGAGTAACTGACTCGTTACAATACTCTAGTCACTACTGTTGATGAACTGTGGTACTTTGTTGAAGCTGCATAGGCAGCTGTACCTGTACACGTCATTCAAGCTCTGTTTGACTCAATGCCCACGCATATCAAGGCCTTTATTACGGCCAGATGTGGTTATTCTGGGTACTGATTTCTCAGGATCTATGCACCAAATTTGCGTGAACATGTAATCACATGTCAGTTCTAGTATAATATATTTGTCCAATGAATACCCGTTTATCATCTGCATTTCTTCTTGGTGGAGCAAATTTAATGGCCAGTAGTGTAATTACAAGGCCCGCCGTGCCACCGCTCCGGCCGGGCTGTTTCAGTGTTCACAAAGAGCGACAATGCTCGGCGGCTGCAACTGTTACTGCAGTGCACGCTAAATTTTAGGTAGGCGCTTATGAGATCATTATTACCTAGCTTAATAAAATTGACGTGTTAGCTGTTGAATGTTCTTATTGCGAAGAGTAAAAACCAAAAATTTAAGCTCTTTAATATGAAAATTACAACAAAACAAATTGCTTGCTAAATATTTCCTTCTTTTACCTAATGCTACTTAAATATTCTTATTGGGAATAGTAAAAATACCAACAATATGTCGAGGAAATTCTTTACTATAAATATTACAATAAAAACTCACAGGCTTCAGATGAAAGAATCAGATGAAAAAAAAATTGTAACTAATTCAGATAAGCCGAAAAAATACAGTGAAGTAAGAGAAGCTGTACAAGTACGTTTTTACTTTGGAAGCGTAGTATGCAGGAACATGATGTCATCAATCGACTGTGGCTTCAAAGACGTGCGTCGGTCCTGCATTATTTGTCCCGCAGTAGAAAAGCTTCTCTCAGATGGCGCGCTGGACGCTGGAATGCAGTGCACGAAGAATGCGATTTTGGAAAGACGCGGATAGACGTTTTCACGTCCATGTCACCAAGCCATCAGGTCGATGCTTTCCGAAAATTGGACTTTATCATTCGTATATCTGAGAATTTCATCTGACGCAAAGTCAAGATCTCTCGTCGATTCATATTCTGAGGAATCTTCAAATTCATTAAAAAGTACGTCAGACTTCTGTTTTTTTGCAGGAATTCCAGATCTTGTTTCCTCCTTATCTTTTAACTGTGGACAATTTCTCGTAACATAATTTTTCGCTTCCTTTACAACTTCATCTTTTTCGGCACTGCTAAGAAATTTTAAGTTTTTATATTTTGGATTCAAAAATGTTGCAAGTTTATGGGTTACTGTTATGTCCCATTTGCTGATTAAAATAGATTTGTCTGTACTCTTTAAATCTATCAGAAATGGGCTGTCGCCATAATTTTTTTCAAGGAAGGAGAGAAGTTTTAACTTCCACAACACACATAAATAAAGCGTAGGGGTTTTGGAGGCTTCGAGATCACAAGAAGCTATTTTAGATGGTTTCAGAAAGGTTATTATATCTTCAAACATCCTCTTGTCTATAGAATCAATCAAATTATCTTGATTTTTCTCTGACAAAATTGACAGAACTTCAAACCATTGTGAATTAATAGTCTCAAACATATCCAATTTACTGTTCCATCGTGTGTCTATATCTCCTTTCAATGACTTCTGAAGGCGATTCTGATGACCAGACCTTTTAAAGAAAGCTGTGATAGCTCGACAGGAATTTATTAGTTGCTGCACGCCCCTCTTCTCATCACACGCGTCTCCTCGAGTCGTGTGCTCCAGCAACATACTATACGTACTGGGCAGATGCCTTGCTCATTATCCGCAGATGACGCGCGGATATCCGCGCCGGTCGCGATTTTATCCGCCAAGTAACAAATACCGCGGATATATCCGCGGATATCCGCATCCGCGCAGACCTCTAGCCATGGGCCATAGGTGCTTAACTTTAATTTGTTACTTGAGTATATCTGCTCAAAACTGTGACCATTGCTTTCTCGCAATGTAACTTTACGTAAGTAACCTTTGTGTGCCATAACAATTGTCATCTTGGTTAATATGTTCGTCCTAATTTTCAATGTATTATTTTATAGGGTTCCTTAAAATTTCATTCTCATAAAGGCATCCTTAGCGGTGTCGAAACCTAGGTCAATGTACCAATCAGTTATTGGCTGTGACATTCCTATGCTGTAAGTTATATACGGTTGATCAGAGACAGCCCTGTCTAAAGCTGTAATTTTACTTGCGACTGAATACCTTGCCGGCTCCAGACTGCCTCACTTCTGTAAGGCATCTAACATCATACTGCACTGAAGTTTCCTATTAACTAGTCCATTTGTTTCAAACGCCAACGGAAGCAAGGAATTATCCCAGTTATTTGAAAATTATCTAACAAGGAGTTAGTGTATTACGGTTATCCAGTAGTACTCAGTTCATATACTGCTACGATCTATCCCATAAGGTCTACGAGAAGCGGTCGAAAAGTTTCCAGCCAAAGATAGTTACCCTTACGTCTCGCTCAAGCAGCACCGCCTACTTTTATGGTGACTCTTTGTGGGTACGCAAGCCAAATTTCGCGGCTCCAGGTTCATTAGTTTTGCCGCTAGGGTGCGTTGTATACAGTAGTTTAAGCAAAATGGCGAATAACGAGAGAATCTAGAACCGTGCTGTGATTTAATATTTTCATTTGAAGGGAATGACGCCCATGGAAATTGCGGAGGACATGCGGAATACACTTAAGGACAGTGCTCCATCTTATGCAACGGTGAAAAACTGGGTGGCTGACTTCAAACGTGGAAGAACGAGTGTGGAAGGAAACAACAGCTGGATGGGCGTGAACATAACATTGTTGTGGATATCTTGGGAATGCGGTGGGTCCCGAAACACTTGAATACAAATCAGAGACGGCAGCGTGTGCAGTGTTGTGAAGAAATCGTCCGCCACTTTGAAGCGGATGACGACGGCTGTCTTACAAGGTATGGGACAAAGGACGAAACGTGGTATCACCACTTTGTTCCTGAGACAGCAGTCACAGCAATGGAAACATCTTTGATCCCCTACCCTGAAAGAATCCAGCTGCAAAATTCAGCCGGTAGAGTGATTGCGTCGGTTTTCTTCGTTACAGAAGGAGTAATTATGGTGAATTACTTGCAAAAGGGCGTACCTACCAATGCATCATACTATTGCAATCTAAGCCAACGCACCGGAGCAGAAAGCGCTGGCAAAACCAGAAACTCTGCGTGACTGCGGGCTCGAATTGTTAAGTTATTCACCATATTCCACAGATTTGGCTCCATCATACTTTTTTCTTTTCTCAAACCTAAGACCTCAAAGGACGACGATTTGACAATGATGACGCAGTGATTGATGCTGTGGACGATTGGCTGGACTCGAAATCGAAGACCTATTATTTTAACGGTTTGCAAAAGTTATCTGAGCGTGCCCGCAAGTGTATTAATGTACACCAGTGTTACATTGAAAAATAAATTGCTATTATGAAATTTCTGTCATTCTTTATTTGCTAGGCTAGAAACTTCTTGACACCCGTCATATATTCAGGAATAAGGAACAGCTGAATGGAAACATTTTGTCTCCCTAAAATATGACGGATGAAAACATGTTGCCTCTCTAAAATATAGCGGACGAAACTGGTGACACAAATATGCATGAAAGTGGAAGCTGTTTTGCATACAGGCCAGAAATATAGGGTGATCATTAATAAATCCGACAAACTTTAGGGACGGATTCCAGACTGGAAAGAACAAAAAAATGCCATGTGAACATGTATCCGGAAACGTTGACATGGTGGACGGTGTTGATGAACGGCAGTTCCTCTGACCACGTGTCGTGTGTTCTTTGTTTGTTGCAGGCTGTGTGATTGACGCAGCGTACGTAAGCAGCAGAATGGTCCGGTATACATTTCGGGAACAAGAGGAAGTGGTGTTTATGTACAGCCAAACAGGTGGAAAAGGTCGAGAGGCAGCACAGTACTTTTTTTCTCCATTTCCAATCAGTAATCTGTACTTACAGTTTGTCGATTTTTTTAATATTCGCCATGTATACGTTGAGGTAGTATAGCGTGTGATGTTCCTAAGACTGGCTACCCAAAATATTCTGCTTGACAAAAAATGAGGAATCAGAAGACATGGTTGGTTATTAATGTAGCTTGACACATGTGCAACGGCCTTGCCGCAGTGGATACACCGGTTCCCGTCAGATCACCGAAGTTAAGCGCTGTCGGGTGTGGCCGGCACTTGGATGGGTGACCATCCGGGCCATCGTGCGCTTTTGAGGAGCTACTCGACCGAATAGTAGCGGCTCCTGTTAAAGAAATCCATCATAACGACTCGGAGAGCGGTGTGCTGACCACATGCCCCTCCTATCCTCATCCTCAGCTGAGGATGACACGGCGGTCGGATGGTCCAGATGGGCCACTTGTGCCCTGAAAACGGAGTTTTTCATACATGTGCACACCATCAGGAGGTATGTAATGAAAAGAGCAGCAATTCCTTGCGGCACGTGGTTTGGGCACCAGGGATCATTTGTTTCATTCCCCCATTAATGTTGTTACCAGGCCTGTCAGGTTATACAAGGGTTTGAAGAGAATCACATATTGAGTGATAACTGTGGTAAACAGGGAGATGCCGCATACTCGTGTAAGACGACGTTATTAGAAAATGACAGTCTTTCACAGAGGACCCAAGTGGTTCAAATGGCTCTGAGCACTATGGGACTAAACTCCTGTGGTCATCAGTCCCCTAGAACTTAGAACTACTTAAACCTAACTAACCTAAGGACATCACACACACCCATGCCCGAAGCAGGATTCGAACCTGCGACCGCAGCAGCAGCGCGGCTCCGGACTGGAGCGCCTAGAACCGCACGACCACCGCGGCCGGCACAGAGGACCCTATGAGGTCCTTAATTGGGCTAGCCGGTCGAATCAAGCAGTATCCGGATGTGGAGACTCTGAGGTGTGTTGCAGTGCTTGGAAGTGGGAGCACAGTTATAAGAGTCTTAAAGCTCCCGATTGGCTACGTGTAATAACCACAAGCGATAATCGCCGTATGGCGCACGAAGTACATCATAAGCCCTCCATATCTGTTAATGCCGTTCGAGAGTAGTAATGTACTCTGTGCCATCGCCCCCTCCCCCTCCCGCACCGCTTGTCAGAGGCTAGCAGCTGCAGCAGCAGTAGCCAAGCTAAGGAGTAACCATGACATGCGTAGCCTGCTGTGACAGGAATACACGGCCTACTGATGTTGTTGTTGTGATCTTCAGTCCTGAGACTGGTTTGATGCAGCTCTCCATGCTACTCTATCCTGTGCAAGCTTCTTCATCTCCCAGTACTTACTGCAGCCTACATCCTTCTGAATCTGCTTAGTGAATTCATCTCTTGGTCTCCCTCTACGATTTTTACCCTCCATGCTGCCCTCCAATACTAAATCGGTGATCCCTTGATGCCTCAGAACCTGTCCTACCAACCGATCCCTTCTTCTGATAAAGTTGTGCCACAAACTTCTCTTCTCCCCAATCCTATTCAATACTTCCTCATTAGTTATGTGATCTACCCATCTAATCTTCAGCATTCTTCTGTAGCACCACACTCCGAAAGCTTCTATTCTCTTCTTGTCCAAACTATTTATCGTCCATGTTTCACTTCCATACATGGCTACACTCCATACAAATACTTTCAGAAATGACTTCCTGACACTTAAATCTATACTCGATGTTAACAAATTTCTCTTCTTCAGAAACGCTTTCCTTGCCATTGCCAGTCTACATTTTACATCCTCTCTACTTCGACCATCATCAGTTATTTTGCTCCCCAAATAGCAAAACTCCTTTACTACTTTAAGTGTCTCATTTCCTAATCTAATTCCCTCAGCATCACCCGACTTAATTCGACCACATTCCATTATCCTCGTTTTGCTTTTGTTGATGTTCATCTTATATCCTCTGTATTACCGTGCATAGCCACTGTCTGCGAGTTCGGAAGCGCCCTGGAACGCCCGAGGCAGAGGCTGTTATTAACACCACAACGACTGCGTTTGGAGTGATGCTGGTACCGGCTAATGCAGACTGCTGATGAATGGCATCGCTTTGTGTTTAGAGATGAATGACGGTTCTGTATTACCTTTGATGCTCGTCGTGGGAAAATATGCCGGCAATCTGGGGAGAGGTCCTATTCTATTTCATTGGTTTTTTTTGGGTGGGGGGGGGGGTGGAGACACAGTGGTGTTACTCCTGGTGTCACGGAGTGGGTAGCCATCAGATATGACTTCAAATGACGGCTGGTAGTGACTAACGTAACTCTGATGGCACACTGGTACGTTACGAACAACTAGCTTCCTCGGTGTTTTCTCTGATGCGGCGGTATTACGATGCAATTTTTCGTCAAGACAATGATCTTTCACACAGGACGCGCCTCTCTGTGAAATGTCAGCATGGTGTTAAGGCACTCAGAAGGCCAGTGAGATCCCCAGATCTGTCCCCGAAACAGCACGTGTGGAACCTGTTTAAAGTAAACTTAAACCTGTTTACAATAAATATAAATAAATCTTAAAGTATCAGCACTAATTGTAGAAAAAATCTACGTAAATGAATGCTAAATTCAACACATTCGGATCTCACCTTCGTCCCAGTGTCATTAGGCAGGACATCTGTTGTTGTTGTTGTGGTCTTCAGTCCTGAGACTGGTTTGATGCAGCTCTCCATGCTACTCTATCCTGTGCAAGCTTCTTCATCTCCCAGTACCTACTGCAACCTACATCCTTCTGAATCTGCTTAGTGTATTGATCTCTTGGTCTCCCTCTACGATTTTTACCCTCCACGCTGCCCTCCAATGCTAAATTTGTGATCCCTCGATGCCTCAGAACATGTCCTACCAACCGATCCCTTCTTCTAGTCAAGTTGTGCCACAAACTTCTCTTCTCCCCAATCCTATTCAATACCTCCTCATTAGTTACGTGATCTACCCACCTTATCTTCAGCATTCTTCTGTAGCACCACATTTCGAAAGCTTCTATTCTCTTCTTGTCCAAACTAGTTATCGTCCATGTCTCACTTCCATACATGGCTACACTCCATACAAATACTTTCAGAAACGACTTCCTGACACCTAAATCTATATTCGATGTTAACAAATTTCTCTTCTTGAGAAACGCTTTCCTTGCCATTGCCAGTCTACATTTTATATCCTCTCTACTTCGACCATCATCGGTTATTTTACTCCCTAAATAGCAAAACTCCTTTACTACTTTAAGTGCCTCATTTCCTAATCTAATTCCCTCGGCATCACCCGACTTAATTTGACTACATTCCATTATCCTCGTTTTGCTTTTGTTGATGTTCATCTTATATCCTCCTTTCAAGACACTGTCCATTCCGTTCAACTGCTCTTCCAAGTCCTTTGCTGTCTCTGACAGAATTACAATGTCATCGGCGAACCTCAAAGTTTTTACTTCTTCTCCATGAATTTTAATACCTACTCCAAATTTTTCTTTTGTTTCCTTTACTGCTTGCTCAATATACAGATTGAATAACATCGGGGAGAGGCTGCAACCCTGTCTCACTCCTTTCCCAACCACTGCTTCCCTTTCATGCCCCTCGACTCTTATAACTGCCATCTGGTTTCTGTACAAATTATAAATAGCCTTTCGCTCCCTGTATTTTACCCCTGCCACCTTCAGAATTTGAAAGAGAGTATTCCAGTCAACATTGTCAAAAGCTTTCTCTAAGTCTACAAATGCTAGAAACGTAGGTTTGCCTTTTCTTAATCTTTCTTCCAAGATAAGTCGTAAGGTCAGTATTGCCTCACGTGTTCCAACATTTCTACGGAATCCAAACTGATCTTCCCCGAGGTCGGCTTCTACCAGTTTTTCCATTCGTCTGTAAAGAATTCGCGTTAGTATTTTGCAGCTGTGACTTATTAAACTGATAGTTCGGTAACTTTCACATCTGTCAACACCTGCTTTCTTTGGGATTGGAATTATTATATTCTTCTTAAAGTCTGAGGGTATTTCGCCTGTCTCATACATCGTGCTCACCAGATGGTAGAGTTTTGTCATGACTGGCTCTCCTGAGGCCATCAGTAGTTCTAATGGAATGTTGTCTACTCCCGGGGCCTTGTTTTGACTCAGGTCTTTCAGTGCTCTGTCAAACTCTTCACGCAGTATCTTATCTCCCATTTCATCTTCATCTACATCCTCTTCCATTTCCATAATATTGTCCTCAAGTACATCGCCCTTGTATAAACCCTCTATATACTCCTTCCACCTTTCTGCTTTCCCTTCTTTGCTTAGAACTGGGTTGCCATCTGAGCTCTTGATATTCATACAAGTGGTTCTCTTCTCTCCAAAGGTCTCTTTAATTTTCCTGTAGGCAGTATCTATCTTACCCCTAGTGAGACAAGCCTCTACATCCTTACATTTGTCCTCTAGCCATCCCTGCTTAGCCATTTTGCACTTCCTGTCGATTTCATTTTTGAGACGTTTATATTCCTTTTTGCCTGCTTCATTTACTGCATTTTTATATTTTCTCCTTTCATCAATTAAATTCAATATTTCTTCTGTTACCCAAGGATTTCTATTAGCCCGCGTCTTTTTACCTACTTGATGGTCTGCTGCCTTCACCACTTCATCCCTCAGAGCTACCCATTCTTCTTCTACTGTATTTCCTTCCCCCATTCCTGTCAATTGTTCCCTAATGCTCTCCCTGAAACTCTCTACAACCTCTGGTTCTTTCAGTTTATCCAGGTCCCATCTCCTTAAATTCCCAACTTTTTGCAGTTTCTTCAGTTTCAATCTGCAGTTCATAACCAATAGATTGTGGTCAGAATCTACATCTGCCCCAGGAAATGTCTTACAATTTAATACCTGGTTCCTAAATCTCTGTCTTACCATTATATAATCTATCTGAAACCTGTCAGTATCTCCAGGCTTCTTCCATGTATACAGCCTCCTTTCATGATTCTAGGTCCATTTATTAGAAAATTTTTCGTAACATTTTCGGAGAGCAGCGATCTTGTAAGGAACGAGAGCCGTTTGGGAAGTAAGGTACGATCGGCCGCGCAATGAAAACCACAGCGAAAATCAAAAAACTTTTATCGGTATCAGTTAGCCACACCTTTCGCTACCTCTCTAAATTGTCGCCGTTCCGACTTACACATTTGTCGTGGCATTGTACAACCATTCCAGTACCCTCGTCACAGAAAGCAGCCGCCTGTCTTTTCAGCCAATTCTCTACGCTGGTCAGCATTTCGTAGTTTGCATCAAAATGTTGTCTTCATAGCCAGCGGTTCATGTGCGCACGGATGAACAACGAAGGAAGCCAATTAAGGGATGTATTGTGGGTGATCAAACACTTCCCATCGAAAATGCTGAAGGAGCGTCTTCATTGCCCCTGCATAATGCTGCTGAAAATTGTCTTGAGGAAAGAAATGCTTGACAGTTATGTTACGTGGGCTGCATACTTCATGCGAAATCTCTCGCCAGATCCACATACTTGGTGGAAGACGCTGTTGTTTTAGGTATTTCTACGTGATCGCTTTGCTCTCTGAACTTCTAAAAGAGCGACGTGAAGCGATCGATAGACACATTAAGACACTGCCCAATACGTCTGTGCAAAGTTCCATCGGATTTTCACAGTGGATTCAATTTCGCGCTTAATCAGACCTTACTTTCGGAATAACCCTCATATAAGATATCTCAATGGTTATATTATTGAAAATGGCCGGTTTCGGTCTAATCTTCGACCATCTTGAGAATAGCACGGTGAAGGATAGATAGAAATCATGCTAGTTACATAAAGACGATAGTGACCCAAAATGCAGTATTTTTACAATTGTTAAAATCGAAGAGTTGCTACCAATCAGCCGAAGTGCACAGTGCTATTCTGAGACTGCTGTTCACTAAATTCATGTGCCTGTTACAACAGTTGTGAGCCAGCTTAGCTCGGGAGAGGATACAACAACTTTCTGATATACTTCTCAACCGAATCAATACGTGCATTCAGGCAATAGTGGGTAGAGCGCGATGCTGATAACTGGCTCAAGCGGCCCAGTTCTTTGTAAAGCTGACTCGATTTTGTAATCACTGAAATAACATCGCATATACTCTCTACCCGTGAAGTTTCACTATGTTTACTCCTCCCCCTTAAGAAATCTACATACTTTTGTCGGGCAGTCTATACCTAAAGTTAATATATGTCGACGTATAGTTTTCGTAGCGGACAACATGGTGAACTGAATAACGAAAGAAATTTTAAAAGCTCATGGAAGTTAAAATACGACACTGCCGTTTTAGAATGTTATTATACATATTTTTAATGTTGGAATGACAAAAGTCTACAAAGAAGACTTCAGAGGCATCATTTGGGTGGAACTTAGACGGACAGTAACAAGATAACTGCCGATAACGTCTGACTGCCATCAGCAGGAAAGGTCAGACAAACTTGTGCCGTGCTATACTGAATGTAAATAAGCACGTAACTCGATTTGAAGGGCATCATCTTTACGCCAGAGACTGTTATAAGTTTTTATTACACTACTGCAATTTCGGCCTTAGGCCATTATCAAGTGATGATATTATGGCTTTAAGCCATGTCAACGTAATGTACGCTGACACATTTGTATATCGTTGTCAAGCCTGTGTAACAGTGTTTTTCATTGTTTTTGGAAATTCAGCCCCCTAAGGGAATGACATATGGAAAGAAAAGTTTTATAAAATTATTTCATTCTGAAAATATTTTCAGAGAAAAAACTATGAAAATTTGTATCCGACTTCTCTGTTAAAAATCAAAAATACATATTTCAATGTTTTTGAAAATTCAGTCCCTTATGCTGTGAAATAGAGGCCATAAATTAGCGCCATGTAAAGCAAGTTCCTTCCTAGACGGCTGGCTCTTCGATAATCCCCTACGCCCACATCGCGTCTTATCTCGCAAGCAGCTGATTCTCCACTGTACAGCCCGTATCACCTGCACTGCATGCTAGGATGGCCACACTACGCACTTCCCCTCTCACTCTCTCTCTTTCTCTCTCTCTCTCTCTCTCTCTCTCTCTCTCTCTCTCTCTCTCTGTCTCTCTCTCTCTTTCTGTCTCCCTCAGAAGATATACACACACACACACACACACACACACACACACACGATCCAATAAACAGATTCTAAAATAATTTTAAAGCGTATATTTTGTGCAAAGACACAATTTTTTATATGGAACAATGCCTATTGACATTAACAGAATAAACGTAGCGTAAATTAGAATGTCAGTGGTATTTGTTGCAGGATTGTAGTGCGAGTCGCCTACGAGATATCTTATTTTGAAATGTTTCCACACCGACATTTCTACAATAACTGTGGTAATGGTAAAATGTTTTAAAAATATTTAGTTATAAAAATAATTTTAAATCTAAATTGTGAAAATTGGAATTTCACTTAGATATATATAAATATGTCTTAGGGGATGAAAATTATTATGGAAATATCACCACAAGAACGTAAAAGACATGATTAACAAAAACCTTGAACTCCAGCTATCAGAATTGCGTTTTGGTCAGTTGTGAATTCGGAAAAGACTATGTTTATGTGGGATTAGCGAAGAAAGTTTAGAAGGTGTTGCAGTTGGTGAACAACCTAAAAATTAGTTAAAGGAAAACATAAAGCAAATTATCTGCGCAGACAAAACAGACTACGTGGGCGAAGCAGCGGGAACTAAACTAGTACTGAGTACATAGGTTAATATTAATTATATTTTCTTAAAAATTCTAGCATAATATGTCACACATTGTGATGGAGTTTGCAGCATATGAAACATAGGAATATCATATTCATCCCAGAGACTATCCATTATACACATAGTTTGTACCATGCATCTATGACCGAGAAATATATATCACTTATGCTTATATTTCTCATGGAAATACCTTGCCCGAGTTGTAAGTAGCTCCCGCAACAAACTAGAAGTTGCTGCATTATTCACAATAATAAACAAATTAATTGATAGTACACATTAGTAACTACGAAATGGCTTCTACGTTACTTACTGTACGGCCTATACAGTATTATTATTATTATTATTATTATTATCATTAATGATAGAGTTCGGACAAAAGCACTGGCAGCCTGAAGTGGTCGAATTCCTGCGAGTTCAGAAGTAAGACGTCCTACAGTCAAGTAATTTACAAACAGTAGTATAGTGCATACATCTTAACTTGCTGAAATCAGATATCCAAGAGCAGTAAAGTTATGGAATGATTTCATTATGCTACCAGTTTCGGTGCCTCATTTGCTCCATTTTCCCACCGGTACACACGCATCAAGCGTGGGCATTTCACGCCTCACAGATGTGTGAAGTATCCACATCTGGTGTAAGATATCTACTGAAACAAGTTGGATATAATGGTTCGTTTCCAAGCAAAAACTACTGAACGGCTTGTTTCGTGTATAGGGGTGTGTGATGGAGCCAATGAGGCATCTAAACTAAACTTGTAGCATAACAATCATTCCATAAATTTACAGGTCTTGAATATCAGATTTCTGCAAGTCACTAAGTAGCCGCAGTCGCGTTCTCAAATTTATGTAACACGAAATTACGTAAATATTTTAACTTCGTTGATTTTAAATGGGGTTGTCGCTAGAGAGAGAGGAATGCTGCAGAGGATAAGAAGGGATAGATAGTTTTTTTGTACATAGCTCTCGCGACGCACTTCGAACTGGTTTATCATTCTATAAAAAAAAGGTTGTTACACTAATTGTCTCATTGACTCTTTTGTTTGTGGTTTAATAAAACACTTACAGAAACTAAACATCCTATACGAGGCGTATTGCAAAAGTAAGGTTCGATCGGTAGCAAAATGGAAACCACAGTGAAAATCCGATAAAGCTTTGTACAGGTGTGTTGGACAGTGTCTCTAGTTTTCCCGTTGATCTCGTCACGAATGTCTTTTAACTTCTGAGCGCATATGAGCACGTAAATATGCCTAGAAAACAGTATCTGCCGCCACGTATGAGTGCCCACGAGAAAATTTGCCTGATACGATGCAGCCCACACAATATAACTGTCACCCATTTCCTTCTTCGTGACAGTTCTCGGCCGCACTCTGCAGGAACAGTGAGGACGACCCTGCAGCGTTTTCTATGTGAAGTTTTGATCGCCCTCCATACAGCTGACATGAACTGATGGCTATGAAGTCAACGTTTGGCCACAGACAACGGACTGAAAGTCAGCGCAGAGAATCGGCGAAAAATACAGGCGGCTGCCTTCTGTGGCGAGGATACTGCAAAGTTGGTACAACGCTACGACAGATGTCTCAGACGGAGTGGCGACTATGCAGAGCCGTTGCTGGACGGTGTGGCTAAGTATTGCAAATAAAACACCTTTGATTTTCACTGTAGTTTCCATTTCGCGACCGATGGAACCTTACTTTCGGAATACGCCTCGTGTCTTTCGTCATTTTAAAAATACGAGTGTTCGAAGTAACTGGTTTCTAATTTTAGTTAGTACGCTACTGGCCATTAAAACTGCTACACCAAGAAGAAATGCAGATGATAAACGGGTATTCATTGGACAAATATATTATACTAGAACTGACATGTGATTACATTTTCACGCAATTTGGGTGCATAGATTCTGAGAAATCAGTACCCAGAACAACCACCTCTGGCTCAACAACGGCTTTGATACGCCTGGGCATTGAGTCAAACACAGTTTGGATGGCGTGTACAGGTAAAGCTGCCCATGCAGCTTCAACACGATACCACAGTTCATCAAGAGTAGTGACTGGCGTCTTGTGACGACCCAGTTGTTCGGCCACCATTGACCAGACGTTTTCAATTCGTAAGAGATCTGGAGAATGTGCTGGCCAGGGCAGCAGTCGAACATTTCCTGTATCCAGAAAGTCCCGTACAGGACTTGCAACATGTGATCGTGCATTATCCTGCTGAAATGTAGGGTTTCGCCGGGATCGAATGAAGGGTAGAATCACGTGTCGTAACACATCTGAAATGTAACGTCCACTGTTCAGAGTGGCGTCAATGCCTACAAGAGGTGACTGAGACGTGTAACCAGTGGCATCCCATACCATCACGCCGGGAGATACGCCAATATGGCGACGACGAATACACGCTTCCAATGTGCGTTCACCGCGATGACGCCAAACACGGATGCGACCATCATGATGCTGTAAACTGAACCTGGATTCATCTGAAAATAATGACGTTTTGCCATTCGTGCACGCAGGTTCGTCGTTGAGTTCACCATCGCAGGCGCTCCTGTCTGTGATGCAGCGTCAAGGGTAACCGCAGCCATGGTCTCCGAGCTGATAGTCCATGCTGCTGCAAACGTCGTCGAACTGTTCGTGAAGATAGTTGTTGTCTTGCAAACGTCCCCATCTGTTGACTCAGGGATCGAGACGTGGCTGCACGATTCATTACACCCATGCGGATAAGATGCCTGTCATTTCGGCTGCTAGTGATACGAGGCCATTGGGCGACCTGTATCAAAGTCGGAAACGTGATGTTACGCATTTCTCCTCCTTACACGAGGCATCACAACAACGTTTCACCAGCCAACGCCGGTCAAATGCTGTTTGTGTATGAAAAATCGGTTGGAAACTTTCTTCATGTCAGCACTTTGTAGGTGTCGCCACCGGAGCCAACCCTCTGTGAATGCTCTGAGAAGCTAATCATTTGCATATCGCAGCATCTTCTTCCTTTCGGTTAAATTTCGCGTCTGTAGCGCGTCATCTTCGTGGTGTAGCAATTCTAATGGCAAGTAGTGTAGTTATGTGTCAATTCTGATGATGGGTATGGCTGGGGGATTCCGTAATATCTAATTACTCTCAGGGGTAACGGGCATTGAAAGATCGAGCACCACTGCTGTAGACCATAGAGATAGTTACATTCATCTCTAATAGTGCAGAGAGTAATTACGCTGGCGTCTTCAGGTAGATGTCTTATGCTCTTTGGACGGTTCGTCGGTACTGACTGTTGAAGTTTAATGAAAGGAGGGAAAAATTCGGAACTAGACGTTTTCCAAGTAGCAAAGTTCGTGAGTCCAGCGTGAACCTACGTCATCAATGCTGTGTCTCCGTCCACTCCGCCGTCAGCATTGTCCTCGCGCTCTGTCCGGCGGTTGTGGTCGCTGTGCTGTTCTGTGCCGGAAGCTGGGAGGGGACACAAAACCAAGCGTTCTACTCGTGCGGTGAGCCGTTTAACTTCTCGGAGGGAAGCGGCGTGTGCAAAATTGACGTAACAAAATTTTTCGGTTAGATGCGTCCAACAAGACTGCGCGGTGCTCTGTTGCCCTGTCTCTTTATCTTTCTCGTCCGCCCTCCCTCCACTCCTCCACCAAACCCCTCTCTCTGCGTCTCCCTCTTTACACAGTCTTTTTCCTCTCTCTCTCCTCAGTATCTCCTCTATGATAAGCGCTGGTGTGTGCCTGTGTGTGTGTGTGTGTGTGTGTGTGTGTGTGTGTGTGTGTGTCTGTGTGTGTCTGTGTGTATGTGTGGGTGTGTGTGCGCGCGCAGTACTTGCGTTTGTGCACGGCGGTGCTTGCGTCCACAGCCTTCGCACTTCCCTCGAAAAGGGAAAGGCTCTGTAATAAAACCGTGTGTACAGAGCGATTAACGGAGCCTTGTCGCCTCGTACATTCCTGAGGTAAAAAAAATATGGATGTACGCAAAAAAAAGGCGTTTCACACGCAACTGCAGCCAGCTGTGTGCGAGGGGCGAGTTAAATGTTTTTGCTGCTGTCGACGTATCCCCCTAGGGCTGCCGCGCTATTGGTGGGCGGTTATGACGCCTGGATGGCCTTCTGCCCGCCATACGGCGCAGACATGCGGGACACCGTTACACCTCAAAGGATTCACGTTTAGTTCGTTCTGCAGATACACCTTTCTGAGTGAGCTTAAAATATGAGGGAAACTTTTTTTTTGTTGAAATAGAAGCTGATGCACAGTGTCAATGGATGCTTATAGAGGGTTATTTCACTGTCAAAGACATCATGCAGGCCAGTCGTTTCTTCATAGTTCAGCATATTCGATGAGCAAACTTTTGAGAAGAGAAGTGTCGGACTGTTTGTAAAAAAAAAAGAAAAGAAAGAAAGAAAGAAAGAAAGAAAGGTAGGAGAACAAAGCATGAGTGTAGGACTGTAAAGGAAAAAAAAAACGTTATTTTCCTTTGTATGAACACATGCTGAAATTATATTTGTTGATTAGTAAGGAATGTAAAAAAGAAAAAATATGGTTCAAATGACTATGAGCATTATGGGACTTAACATCTGTGGTCATCAGTGCCCTAGAACTTAGAACTACTTAAACCTAACTAACCTACGGACATCACACACATCCATGCCCGAGGCAGGATTCGAACCTGCGACCGTAGCGATCACGCGGTTCCAGACTGAAGCGCCTAGAAGCGCACGGCCACACCGGCCGGCACGGAATGTAAAATACCTCGTAAAAGTGTCACAACCAAGTAACACTAGTTTGATACAGCACTCCATGGTAGTCCACCTTGTGCAACATTACACCATCTCTGCATTAAGACCATCACTTCTTTTTGAACGTGCTTAATGTATTCGAACTCTGGTCCGTCCCTACAGTTTTTAACATCCCCACTTCCCTCCAGCAACAGACTTGCACTTCCTTGATGTCTCAGGATGGTTCTTTCATCCTACCTTTTGTTTCAGTCAGTTAGTCCCGTACAGAATTTTTATCACCAATTCTGTGCAGCACCTCTTCATTGGTTATCTTATGTAGAGCTATAACCACACCGTTCTTCTGCCGTACCAGATTTTACGTTTCAGAAGCTTCTGTCCAGTTCATTTCTACAGTGTTTCAATTCAATACAACCCTACACACTAGCGTCTAGACAAATTTTTCCAGAAAGACTTCCTGATATTTAAATTTACAGCACTTCATTTTATTAGGCCAAGCTCCATTACCGTTTCCTTGCTTTTTTGTCTTCTCAAGATACTATCAAGTCCATCCAACTTACGTTCGAAGCCCTCTGCATCTCTAGCAGAATTTTTCTTGAACTTCAGTTTCATTCTAATATGTCTCCTTAATTTCTTTTCCTGTTTGATCGATGTCCGGACGGAAAAACGTCTCTTACATGAGTTGAATGTGGAAGCAAGAAAGAGACTGTTGAAGTCAGGGAGGTAGACCAGAAAGATATAGCACGCTATTTGTGTCTGATATATCTTAGGAGTGGTGAAGCTGTTGGAACTGTAAGACGTATTAATTTAATCAAGAAACGGGTGTGAGAAATACAAGACATCGTGTTCTCTCAGGTTTTTGTTCAAAAATGGCTCAAATACCTCTGATCACTATGGGACTTAACATCTGAGGTCACCAGTCCCCTATACCTTAGAACTACTTAAATCTAGCTAACCTAAGGTCATCACACATCCATGCCCGAGGCAGGATTCGAACCGGCTACCGTAGCGGTCGCGCGGTTCAAGACTGAAGCGCCTAGAACCGCTCGGCCACACTGGACAGCAGGTTTGTGTTACTCCCCAAAATATAAAGATAATTCGTAGAATTTGTAGCTACATGGAAGAATCGGTCTGAGTACTAAATTATTGTAAAACTTTCCTGGATATGTAAATTTGTGTTTTGTGCACTTACTTATTATTACATTTAATGCCTGTGCTCGTACTCCAATCCTCAATACATGATACGTGAGTCTTTCTTGTCTACAACGAAAATCACTTGCCCGCTTATCGAACTGTGATTCTATCAGAACATTTTTCAGCTCTCAGAATATCAGAATTTTTAGTCTGAAGAAAGACTGTGGTAAGCAGATAAATTAAGGAACATTTTGTTTATTTTGACCGTATAGGAAATACACTGCCGAGTTGCAGAAGATATGGAGAAGATATCGACGGACGAAAAGAATCATAACCAGACAGTAAAGCAAGGACGACGTTTTCCTGAAAACGTAGATCTTCTTTAGTCCTAGGCGTGAAAAAAAAACTGAGTACTGTTAATGACAAAATGCTTAGCAAAGTCTTGCAACAAGTGTCATCGAAAAGCTTGAGGCTTACGTATTGTTCCGAGGATTTATAAAGGTAGGTTGAACACAAAAACAGATTCTAACACACACATACACACATACACACACACACGCACACACACACACACACACACACACACACACACACACACACACACAGAAACAATTTTTGCTTGGAGCAATGAACATCACGATGTACACGATGTAAAGCAAATGGCAAAATTAGTAATCCTCTTGCATAGCCCTTTTATACGAGTACAGGTTGTTTCACAATTCCTATTACAGGCTTACAAGTGTTACAGAGGGGACTTAGCACTCAAGATATGATAAAAAGCCCATGTTCGGAAATGTACCGTTCGGGTACAAATATATGCAAAGGTCGGATCACTTTCAAGTCTTACGATTCAAGGTATGCAAGCAAACTGAGAACAGCGCGCCGTTGTAACTATGACATCACATATTATTTTCGCACGATTACAACCTCGGCTGAGAGAAAATGGTATGTTTGCAAAATATGATTCAAATGACTCTGAGCACTATGGGACTTAACTGCTGAGGTCATCAGCCCCTAGAACTTAGAACTACTTAAACCTAACTAACCTAAGGACATCACACACATCCATGCCCGAGGCAGGATTCGAACCTGTCACGCGGTTCCAGACTGTAGCGCCTAGAACCGCTCGGCAACTCCGGCCGGCTACGTTTGCAACTCGGAGGATTGGCTGTGGTACCCCACGGACACCCCGCACTCTCGACTTTGAAGAGGATGTCCTTCGTCACATAGAAGATAACGTAACGAAGAGCTGTTGAATCAATTCCAGTTCCATGGGCGCCCGTAAAGGACAACAGGTCAGAGCTCGTAATATCCGCTGGGTGGCGACCGTGTAGCGGGAGTTCTGAAACGGCACATTTCACACTTATTTTATATCCAAACGGTACATTTTCGGACACAGGTTCCTGATCAAAGCTCTACCTACTATCTCCCATATACCAACCCTAGATGCCTGTAATAGTGATTGCAAAATACCCAGCACATTCCATCACCATTACAACTTTCTCTTCCACGCTTCGTACTGGATCATTACCTGAGCTCTTGATATTCATACAGTCCCCTCATTCATTTCTCCAAAGTTATTTATAGTTTTCCTACAGGTGGAATCTATCATTCGCGTAGAAAAGATTACTGAGTAGTTTAAATAAATCGGGTCAAACATTCACAAATCTACGTAACGAAATTCACAGTAGAAAAGTCAGAAACGAAATGAGATTCCTTGTAACTAATAAAATACAGTACTTAATATCATTGTAATATTGTATCAATATATGTGCATGTTACCGAATATGTGATTTTGGGTGTGTGGGTTTTATTTTCCTGTATATTTTGAAGTATAGTTCTGAGACTTGCCCGCATGTTTGTCCAGAACAGCTACGTATTAGATCAGTTAAGGCATCTGTCCAGGAGTGATCTGTTCTAACAAACAGTAACAGATGTGTAAACAGTAATTTCAGTGTGCTCAGCTACAGTGATAGTCAGAGATCCAGCAATCATTCCTTCATACCCGTGTCGATGAAAGACCAGTACTTAAGTATATGTAACTGATATACCAGTATTTGTCTAGACGAGCAGGCGGTGTTATTCCATATATTTACCGTTTCAAACAAGAATGGATTGCACGCGAGAGGCGTTCATTGATAAGACACCTTTTTGTGTTTCCTTTGCAATGCTTTGTTTAAACGGACGGGAAATGTGGTTCACCTGAAGATCCAAGGCAAATACTCACTGTTGCTATGTAAACATTGAGTCATACGATCTGATAGATACCGGCTTGTTTGACGTTTCTGTTCACTTATGTCCCTAACAGTTAGTAAAAATATTCACCGAAAGTACTAACAAGCGTTATTTGCCATGTGATTCTATATTATTACGTTGAAATAACTGGGTGGAAAAGTGACTGCACAGTGCCGAGAACTCAATAAAGTGGCGAGTGTTGAAAAACAACTCGACCACAAGAAAAGCAAACACGCAGTGACTGCCACATCAACACGTACCGCTGATTAAGATAATTCTTAACAAACTGAGGTCATGAGCATGAGCACGACACATAAGTTCATTTACGCACCTGAACACAGAGATAAACTTCAAATCTTCAGTATAATGTTAGTAGCAACTGAACTGTAAAATAGGTAAGCAATACTAACGAAAGAGGAATTTGCCTGGTAGAATTTTACACAGTACATATTTTAATCATAGCCAACACTTGGTCTAAAATTCGTCAGAGCTGATTGTATACTTGGAAGAGACATGGAGATACGGGAAAATATCAAATAGATTAAATAATTACAAGACATTTCGAAACTTGATTATAAAGTACAAAATATTTTCATGTGCAGATGTGGATCCTGCCCATAATATATTGGTGAAGATTGAGGCGGGAGGAATTGCAGACGTGTAAGATATCAGTACCAAGAAACCTAAGTAAGTTGAAAGAACAAGAAATTTAATAACAGTGCTTTGGCCCTCACAATGAAAAGATTCTCAGTAATTGCTTCGTTCACAGTTCACTTTCTGAAACATGATAACGAATAAACCTCACTTTTAGGTATATGGTCTGTCGTTTAGCCTCACCCTTTCTCTTAGACGAAATAAATCCTTTACATTGTTTGCACATGGTCTCTGCTGGCACATCAAATACTCGCAGTCCTGTTGTAACACGTTTAGTTGTAGGTCGTGCATATTAACAGACAGTACTATCTGTCTACACTTGTCCTCGACTGTTTCTTTATTTTCCCACAGAAAATCCTCGTCTATATCCAGGTCATTCCAGAAAAAACCATCCGGCTTTGATCCTAAATCCGGCTTATCTGGCGGCTTTTTCAGCCTCTGTTCACATACAGTTTTAATTTCTTTGTCCTGAGGCTTAGTCTGTAGCTCCGCCTCCAATACCTAAACCTTTTCCTGCAACTCGTCAACTAGTGAGTGTTGCTTTGCTATGAATTCATTAATTGTCACCTTCGTTGATTCCTCTTTGGTCAGATTGATCTCATCTGCCAATCTACCTGGAGGAATGTGCCCAGTAGTTTCTGCAATTACTTCCTCTAGATCTGCGCAACCCACACTGCTACCGTCTGACCGTATAACGTCAGCTCTAACCTCATACACGCTGTAATCTACGTGCTTTACTACCAATCGTGTCCGGCTATCACTAAAATTTTCGTAATCTTTCTCCTTAATACTCTCGCAATGTTTAAACTGGAGGTTTGCATCGGATGTGTCGGCTACTTCTACCACTATAACTTTCGGTAAAGTCTGCCGGTTATGGCCAGAACTTTCCGTTACTACTTCAACATCCAACTCCTGCGGGACGAAACACGACGAATCTTGCTCGTGCTCCCCATTAACATCAACTGCTTCTGGTAAGAACTTTTTATCATTTCACAAACACTATCTTCCTGCGGGACGAGACGCGGAAAATCCTGCACGCGCTTCCCATAAACACTTCTCCCATACAGGCCCCTATAATCTCTTAGTTCGTCGTATAAGCGACCGAACTGCCTTAACCAGACCTCATCCCTCTCTGCATCCCCTCGCTCGATGACAGACGTGTTATCCGACATCTGATCTTCTCTCAATAATTGCGAATCATTCTTAAACTCAATCTCCAGTTCCGCTGTGGGTGTTACAGCTGCCACTTTATAATCGATTTCCGGAACACTACTTAAATTGTTCTCACTGACAGTGAATGTATTTTCTGCTGCCGTGTCTACAGCTGATCTACTACTTGTGGGCGCACTCCTTTCTCATAACACTGGCACACTCTCCCGCCGTTGATTATTACACACGGAATTTTCATAACGACGACACCTGGATTTGCTCCTGTTATTGGGCCGCCAAAATTTCTCCACGCCCGGTCGGCCCCTCACCTTCGCGGCTAATGGTTTCCCTGTCTCGTCCCAGCAGATACGCACCCCGGATGCTGCTGAGGCGGCTGATCACACCCTCTGGCGTTATTACTATTATGTGAAGCCCGTATCACGTTAGTATGATACTGGTTTCCGTCATTCCTGTTATTATTTGCATTGTACCGATTGTTATTATGGTCCGAACCATTATTGTTACTGCTGCCATGGTTGCGGAATGCATTATTCCCATGGTTATCGTTGTTGTGGCTGCTGTGGTACCCGTTGTTGTTACCACGGCCTCTACCACTGTCGCGATTATTGCGCCAATTGCCCTCGTCCTTCACTCTTTCCAGGAAATCATTTATTGTCCTGTAATTGCTTCCTACGTAGCGTTTTGTATCATCTGGAAGCTTTTTGTAAAGTTCCCAGACTATTTCGGATTCCGTGCGGCGATCACGCAAATATTCCAACTTGCGGATCCAGCCCTCACAAAACTCCTTTATCGAACCGCGCGAACTCGCATCGAAAGGCCTCGATACGACAAATTCGCGCCAGACACTTTGCTGTTTTTGCTCTGACCAGTATTCAGCCAGAAACAAATTTTTAAACTCGTCAAAAGTCAAGTTCGTAATGTTGAGGTTTATGCCCCAACGCTTGGCATCACCAGCCAGCACATCAATAAACGCATTAATTTTTCTCTCATTAGTCCATGATGTGGGTAAAACTCTTTCACAATTTTTAATAAAATCCGTCGGGTGTATACCGCCATTTTTCAAGGGGTCGAACCGCTCCTCTTTCGTCAACAATTCCGAACTATGTGCACAGATTGGCACATAGCTCTGTTTTTCGTCAAGTTTCTTTTCTAATTCCGACACTCTCGTAATTACTTGGCAAGTGGTTGTCGCAAGCGTTTCTACTTCCCTTTTTTTCTCTTCGCAGGTATTAGCCTGCTTCGTCACTTTGGTATCTACTTCGGATACTAAAGCCTTTAAAGTTTCCACCTTCTTTTGATCCTCTTTTTTCACTAATTGAATTTGTTCCGTCACCTTATTCTCGATGATCGGAGCAACTGATTCTCCTATACTTTTCTCGATTCTGCTAATTTCGGAATAAAAACGAGTATTTAAGCTCGCAATTTCCGCCTGAACGCCTATTATTTCCTGTTTAAGATTACCGATTTCGGTATTAATTACAACAATATCTTCTTTGATTTTATTAACTTCTGTGTTAACAACTCCAACATTGTTGTTATCAAAGTTAATAGCTTTGTTCTGATTGTCTAGCATCCGTTCAATTTTTTCAGTCCGAGCTCCTTGCTTGGCAGCCTGAGCTTCTTGCTTGGCAGCCTGATCTTCTTGCTTGGCCGATTGACTCTTGATTTCGTTAATCAAAACATTCAATAAATCAGTTAAATTCCTGGAAACTACCGGTTTTACTTCCTTAGCGGCTTCCTCTTCAATTGTCCCCCCGTATTCGTCATCAAGGGATTCAGATTTGATTTTCACTTCCGATTCCGAAACATTTTCTAAAGTTTGGAATTCCATTTCTGCTCTTTGTTGCGTTTCGGCGGTCGCGTCTTTCATGCTAGCCGCCTGCCCCTGAACAATGGGTACCGCGGTGCGCGCTTCCCAGTGTTCGACCGATTGTTCCATATCCAAGTCTACCAAATTTTAGCAATTGTTGCCTTCACTCATTTTAATAATTTTCAATATAAATGCCAAATCTCAAATATAATTAGAATTACTCCCACTACTTATTCTCGCTGACGTAACGGCCTGTACGTAACCATTACTTTGTTACGAGATTTGCACAATGCAAAATTCGTATCCAGAACAACCTCAAATCCGAAGATGGTCCTGTCACCAGGTCGCCACGTGTAACCTCCCCCTCACTTATCGACCTTAATGACAGTGAAAAATTAAACTGTGTGTACCTAATGGGAATTTGGGAAAAGCAATCGTCACCGAGGTTAATTTGTCGGTAAAGAGGGAGGAAAGGGTTACATCTAAATGAAAGGAAAAATGCTAATGTAACTGGTGGAAATTAATTTTGAAAAAGGGGTAAAGTTAATAAAGAAAGTAAACGTGCGGCCGTTACGTTAACAATCAACTAGCGGTGATTAGATACTTGAGATTTGGGGGAAATTACGGTCGCCAGTCCTAAGGACAATTACTATAGTAACTGAAAAAGAAAGATTATTACACATATAATTAGCACTAGAAGCGTGGCAACTGAAGGTTGACAAGTGTAGCGTGAAAACTGAAAGTTTCTCAGAAGTAATAAATTTCGCTACACTCTGACTTAATTTAGCAAAAGAATTAATAAAACCGGAAAATCGAAAGTTAATTTAGTGACTGCAGTTAATAGTGAGCTTTCTTTCTGAAGCACATCGAAATTCAGTAAAATACGGTTAGTCTTGGACTACCTCAACAACCATTTCAAAAGCTACTTGAATCTACACAATTTAGAAATAAGAGATTTAACTTTCAACTTGAGTTAATGATTCTGAACAATTAACAATAGTAAAATTTAGTACGTACCAAGCTGAGCTGCAGTCACAGGTAAGCTAATATACGGTAACAAAACTCGCACTCTTAATTCGTGCTTGTGTAATCTAAATATTGTAGCCAGCTGTGAATACTTTAACTGAACTTTGAAATTAAAGCAGTGAAATAAAATGATGCTGGCGTTTGAATTTCAACGACACTCGGGTTCATTCCGGGAAAGGAAGGGACCCTGCTTGGTAATGCATCTGGGACAATGAGCAACAAAGGTTCATGCTAAGTTGCTGTAATTTTGCGAGGCAAATGGAACAATTTTAAAAGCTGAGGTCTGCCATACAGTTCTAAAACTTTACGTGCTTCCAGTCTTCCTTGTTGGTTGATTGAAGGTTTGAAGCCGTCGATCGAAGAGGTGGCGACAATCACTCATTGTCGGCCGTCGCTGTTGCAGAAGCTGGATGTTGGCGCGCCTTCTTCTCGACACGGTCACCAGACGAAACGGGCTCTTGATGTGCGCCAGCTAATGCTTCCCGTCCGCGACACCATGTCAGAAACTGTCATCGCAAGTCGAGCGCAATTACATGCTGCCAAACCCCGAAAGCGCGGCAACTCGCGGGAGCGTCACACAACACACCTGCTCCACTCGCTACTCCAGTCAGACTCTCTCTCTGCCCGCGCTCCACGCGGCAGAGTTAACACTACCAAAGATCCTACACACTTTGATTCTTCACACGACCTATCGATGTAATCGTTCGATAGCAGTTTTCCCTAGGCAAGACCCAGCGTAAAAATACAAATAATATTTACGAAACAAACCAATTATACATCGACATAAATGCATAAACATATATATACAAATAGTAAAACAATTACAATATACGAAGACACAGAAATGTTATATATTCAGGTAACAAAAATAAGGAAAACAAATTTATAGTACAATAGATGGAAATAGGAGGATATGCACTTCCGGCGTTACACTGTGATAAGAACGGCCTGCAGTCTTCATCATTCTGACGTCTTTTAATCTTTCACTTCCTATTGTCTTCTGCACTGAAGTTCTTGGTAAATCTTCAGTCTTCTCTCTTGCGTTTACCACATTGATAATTTCAAAATCAGCGACCCTTCTTAAAATATAGGTAATTGATAGAGAAAGGGCCCTTATGATAAGCCTGTGACAAGTGCATCGTTTTACTCGCCTTGGAACTTCAAAAGCAGCAGTCACTGTCGCAGTATTTTAATTCTCTTCCCCACCCTACTCCATGCAACTATTGTTGCTGTTGTGGTCTTCAGTCCAGGCACTGGTTTGATGCAGGTCTCCATGCTACTATAACCTATGCAAGTTTCTTCATCTCCAAGAAATAACATACTTCTGAATCTACTTAGTGTATTCCTCTCTCTGCCTCCGTCTACGATTTTTACCCTCCACGCCGCCCTCCAATACTATATTGGTTATCCCTTGACGCCTCAGAACTTCTCCTGCCAACCGATCCTTTCTTCTAGTCAAGTTCTGCCACAAATTCCTCTTCTCCCCAAATCTATTCAGTACCTCCCCATTAGTTACGTGATCTACCCATCAAATGTTTAGCATTCTTCTGTAACACTACATTTCGAAAGCTTCTACTCTTTTCTTCTCTGAACAATTTATCGTCAGTGTTTCACTTCCATACATGGCTACACTCCACACAAATACTTTCAGAAAAGACTTCCCGACACCTAAATCTATACTCGCTGTTAACAAATGTCTCTTTTCAGAAAAGCTTTCCTTGCCATTGCCAGTCTACATTTTATGTCCTCTCTACTTTGACAATTATCAGTTATTTTGCTCCCCAAATAGCAAAACGCATCTACTACCTTAAGTGACTCATTTCCTAATCTAATTCCCTCAGCATCACCTGATTTAATTGGACTACATCCCATTATCCTCGTTTTGTTTTTGCTTATGTTCACATTGTAGCCTTCTTTCAAGATACTGTCCATTCCGTTCAACTGCTCTTCCAGGTCCTTTCCTGTATGTGACAGAATTACAATGTCGTCGGCATACCACAAAGTTTTTATTTCTTCTCCTTGGACTTCAGTTCCTACTCCTAATTTTTCTTTTGTTTTCTTTACTGCTTGCTCAATATACAGATTGAATGACATCGTGGATAGGCTACAGCCCTGTCTCACTCCCTTCCGAACCACTGCTTCCCTTTTATCTCATCAATTGAACAACTACTGATAAACGTTTTAGACCACATGTGTACTAGGCACTTCTTTTTCTTGTTTGGCGCCATCTACCTCCACCCAAAGTACATAAAGAAAAGGGTCGGCAGCAGAAGAGATGTATTTTACAGCATCGAAAATAAACAAATACTCATAGCTCTTAAAGTATGCATTCTAAAGCAGATGTTTACTAGATAATTTTCTCTTGTTCTTGTGTAAGGAACCTATCCTCTAAGTCTGTAATTTAGTTATGTCGTGTATGAGTGACACGTCACACTACAACAATAACAGATCTGAAGATGTTCAGTACTTGAACAAAACCGGTAATCATTATAAACACAAATGCAACATCATCCACATCATGTAACAAAAAACGAGAACACACAATTCATGTTTTAGGAAGGATATTTGTAATTTCTCTGGCAGAAGTACGAAACGCGTACGATACTGTCGCGGCACGAGTGTTTGTGTGAACTTGGCCTTACTGAACGAAGAATTCTGATAAAATCCGCATTAACAAAAAGGAAAAAAGAGTAATGTATGGTATGCGGCAAATACGTTACATGAAAATTCTTCTAAGCGAGCGCGAGTGATGTTAACCGTGAAAAAGCCAGCACCCACTCTGCACAATAACGATATTGGTTCTCTTGAATATTCAATGCTCGCGTCATTAACAGGTGTACAGTAATATTTAAACAAATAAACATACAAATAAATAAATTCCACCGAGAGCACGGAGTGCCCACAAGACGAAGTAGATCTATCGGTGGAAACTACCTCTCTCTGGCAGGCCTAGACGCCCCTACCCGTAGTCCCAAGAGGGCTGTGAGGAGGGGTTGAGGAGGACGTTCATTAGAAAGATTCGTCCTAGAAGAACCGTATGGGAGGGCTAGGTGGTCTGATTGGAGACGTCCCCTCCAGGAATTGGAAGACCCGGGGGAGCCGGCAATCTACTTAAGGAGTCGCATCAGACCCGAAAGCAGAGTCCGTGAACAAAGAGAGCACACCCAGAATAAATAGCACGGAGAATCGAGTAAACGTCGCTGCCATGTCGTTCTTGATCTTTCATGTAATTACTCCCTCTTTTTTTTCCTGGCGTTTTAAAGTAGTTATCTCTCCGTTTTGTCATAAAACTACCTAATTCCATTTTTTACTGACGTATTCTTTCTGTAGACTGCCAAAGATAAACTGCTCTTTTATTCTTACCTCCGCAACTAAATGCAAGTCTAGAATTCCTTATATTTACTTAATACAAACAGTTTTTTGGCCAGTATTACTTCCGTTTTCGTAATTTCGTTTGATCTAGCCATCAAATTACGATGGTGACAGATCATAATATTGCTTGGGTGGATAGAAAGTTTCTCTAGTCTTTCCATATTCAGTGGTGTAATGAGGAGAAGTACTCTGCTTTTTATTGAGACGTCTGATTAAATTGCACAATTCCTGTACCTCTCACAGACTGTAGTAAATCAGAAACGTCTAGACGCTTTTGCTGCCTTGTCTGAGCCCATATCATTTAGTGTTTTGTGAAACTAATCATTTCCCCGCTCGTGTTTCTCTTCCCAGTTCTAAACGTCAATTCGCCCAAACATATATTCGGCAAAGAGCTTCCAGTGGCTGCCAGGGCAACAGACGTCATCCGGAGCCCTTTCTGAACAATAAAACTGAATGTTCGTACTTAGTTCAAAAAATACCCACGGACTTTAATGAGTGAGCACTTTATGTCGTTACTTTTGAACTGAGACTGCTATTCTTCACTGCTAATTCTTGATTTCGTCATATCAGCTGCAGCATGTGCTTCGCTCTTCAGTATTTTATATCTGAATCTTCTAAAAACCGTAATGCAGTCCAGATGAATAATTCTCCACCAGATTTTCCGGAGAATACGGAGCGATTCGAAAAAAAAGTTTCAACACGTCTCTTAACACTAAGTCTCCAGCATGAATGATGAAAGAAACAAACAGTAAATTTTTACTTTCGCTTAGGACTAAAAAATAAATTTTCAAAAGGAAAAATCTAATTTTACAAGGGTAAATATTTTGGGTGAATGCATATACAACCCTCAGATATACCTTCAGTTAACGTCTTGGGTGAGAGTTACCCTTACCCTTTCACAAATGCTCATTGCGGTCGTGCGCGTCCGCAGACATTTACCCGAAAGAGCCCAAAATTCTAAAATTGCCAATTTTTGTATAAGTGATTCATCAAGTTTGAAAACTTAATATGTCTCAAGAACAAACTTGGACGGGAAGTATACAAACGATTTCTAACCCAGATAAGCTTATCGCTGTGACGTAACGGCCAGCCCTTATCAGTACTTGCAGGCATCTACTGCTTTTGTATGATTCAGCCAGGGCCTTTATATTACGAGGCAACAGCATGCTTATTCGACTCGAGGCAACTGCATGTTTTACACAGCCATGCTTTTGTTTTTGTACATGCATGGACAGTACATGCTTACTAAATGGGTTTTTATTTATATTTGATTATATGGTGCAGGAGTTCCGACTCCTGGGGAGGTGGGAAGGTGTTTATTATTGTACAACTACACAGTGATCTTGCCAAAAGCCGAGAATCTACTTTCAAGGTAGATTACAACGATATGTTAACAATATGCACATTTCAGTAAAGTACTCAATCTTTCCATATTATTACCCGTAATATGAATATTCAACTGTCTCATATTAAAACATCATATGATTACATCCAGGGTAAATATTAGTTATGAAATAGAAGTAGAAAGCATTCAAAAGAAATTTTCTTATATTCCAGTAATATTAAACTGAAATTAAAATATCTGAAATATAAAAATTCAGAAAGACTGATAAAAATCGAAATGTATAACCTACAAACAAACCAACAATATATCACACTTAGCTGTTCCACGAAGTAGGGAAACAGGGAGTAAACTGAAACTAAAAGAAAACATCCACTCAACTCTGATGCCAGCTTTCGTTGCGAAAATTCACGTTTGATCACGTTAAAGAATTTATGACGTTGCTTCCACACTTCCTGTTTTTACAGTTCTTTGAACAAAACACTTTTTGTAGGCAACTATTTCTGGGAGCTTTCGGCTGAATGAATGTCGGGAAAAGTTCCAGAACACCGTCCCCGAGTTGGCCTTTAGAACTGTCTTTTACAGCCTAGGACAAAAGCTAGGCACTCCTCGTTCCTTAAGTTTGTCACACTGTTGTGCAGTCAGGCCAACTGGACTCCAGAGTCAGTATCTCTACTACATTGGTACCCAGTTGCATTCAATGGAGTTTGAGGGACTCACAGTCCGTGGAAAGGACATCTCTCCAACCTTGAAACATCACATTAGCCTGTCTTCTATCAAAGAAAACAGCATTATCTTTTTTCCACTCGTTTATTTAGCTCCTAAGATTAGCTGTGAATATTCACATCCACAGCAGAGCATGGCCCTGTTTTTAGAGAGCACTAAAGTATGTCGTCTAAAACTGAATGCAGAATCTACAACCCATCATCGGTAATCTTCGTCCACAGAAAACAATTTGCTACTGTTGCGACTTGATATACAGCAGGGGGACGGACGTCCTTAGGAAAACTGTGGGCAGATGCCGACGCACGCGTATTGGCATCCACTGCAGAATAGAGCTGCAATCGTCGCCGCATCTAGGAACTAGAAATCGTCAACAGGGCTGCAAGCAGACAGTTCAGTGCATATAGTGGCTATTTAAATCACAGTGTTTCCTGTCGGGCTCAGCAGCTTTAAACCTGCAGTTCAGTAGAGTCGCTGACAATCCCTGCTGGAAATGTGGGAGAACCCATACACGTTATAAAAATGTATATGAGGACTAAGTATATACGTTCCACATCTCCTCCTATACTACTGGCTCTATTTGAACCAAATTTGGTACAGTACACACATCACTTACCGTCTGCAAAGAAGCACTGTGGGGCTAAGAAACTCCTACCTATGGAAAGGGGTGGGTTGGTGATGGGGGAGAAAAATAAGTTTAGCCCAAGACGCGCAAATATCCAGATTTTATTCATTTAGTATTTGAGAACTGCAGCACTTAGTCACTTTCTACAAACTTTTCACACAATTTCAACCTTCCATGAAACATTTCTCGCCGACATCTCGTTTCCCACACACACACACAAAATGATTAAAGGATAAAATGTTTATCGCTTATTACATTTTCGATGTTTATGCAATAAAACTGCGCATTAGACATGTTAGCCATGACCTTTTTATTTATAACTTCCTTACTACTACCTTTATTCGCAAAACATTTTGCTACAGTATGCATATACGAGGGTTATTCGGAAAGTGAGGAACGATCGGTCGCGAAATGGAAACCACTGTTAAAATCCGATGAGGCTTTTCACAGACGTTCTGGGAAGTGTCTCTAGTATGCCCGTCGATCGCATCATTGCGCTCTTCTCAGTTGTGAGCGCACTGTGAGCGAGTAAAGGTGTCTAGAACAACAACGTCTCACGCAAAGTAGGAGGGCCCACTGCGAGGCTTCGCCTTAGTGAATGCAGCGCACCTAACACAATTGCAACGCACTTCCTTCTTCATGGCAATTCTCAGTCGTACACAGCCGGGGCTGTGGAGACGCTCCTGTAGGCCTTTCAATGGCAAGTGTTCGATCGGCCACAACACAGTCCTAATTGGCTCGTCCTGAGTAACATCTCTGTTCACATGAATTGCTGGATACGAAGACAACACTTGGGAGCAGGCTACCCGCTATAGAGCAGCGTAGAGAATTATTGGGAAGCACAGGTGGCTGCCTTCTATGACGATGGTGTTGGAAATTTGGTATAACGCTCCGGCAAATGTCTAATTCGGAGCGGCGACTATGTAGAGGAGTACCTTTAAGGTGCAGGTAAATTGATTTTCACTGTGATTTTCATTTCGCTACCGATCGTTCCTTACTTTGCGAACAATCCTCGTACATCATTAAATAGTCACTATTAGAAGTGCTGGAGTTCTTTTGCAACTGTTGGTTACACGTTTACCTAAACATACAGTCCGATTGCTAATTATTTTAAAACTTTATTCGCCAATACGACACATAGATCACGAGATATGACGTCCTAACACCTGGTGAAAAGCTTCTACATCATGCATGACGTCTTAATTTATTATTGCTCTACTACTGACTCTATTCAAAACACGTTTCGTAGCCAGTATCCACATACGGCTGTGAATTTAACTGTAAAATTATATCACTGTGCGACACATACTTCAGCAGATGAGATGTCATGAGCATTGAGCTTCGTGAAAACGAAACTGCTAGGCAGTATTCGCGAGAGATACAGGCAAAATATGTGTACAAATATGTGTGAAGTAAGTTACATATATGTGAAACATATATGACATGTGCGTACATGGGTGAAACGATATGGTATAAATGCCAGCCTAAGCCTCTCTCTCGATTTCAACCAAACTTGGTACTCATGTTACTATCTGGAAAGAAATACTGTGAGGGTAGGAACTGCCGTCTTCCTATTTGGGCTGAGGAGCGGCGGTGATGGACAGATAAGGGTGGGGGAGTAGGATGTAGAGACGGGGAAGAAGGAAACAGACAGGAGGAAAGAGGGGACGGACAGAGAAATGGGTATGAGGAGGTGGACAGTGAGGAGGGAGGAAGACATGGACTGAAACTGGGAACGAAGATATGGACAGAGAAAAATGGCTTTGAGCACTATGGGACTTAACATCTGAGGTTATCAGTCCCCTAGAACTTATAATAACTTAAACCTAACTAACCTAAGGACATCACACAAATCCAAGAGATGTATCTCTGGCAGACTGAAGCGCCTAGAACCGTTCGGCAACCCCGGCCGGCTTGGACAAAGAAGAGAAAGAGCAGATGGACAGAGAGAGGTGGAAAGACGAGAGTGGACAGCGAAAGAGGGAAGAGAGAGAAGAGACGTGGAGGAGCAGGAGACGGATAAGGAGACGGGGAAGGAGGAATTGCATTAATAGAAGTACGCAGGGTACTTAGCTGGTTTTGTATTTAATAAAATTCCTGTTTTCACATTCTAGGAAGGGGCGAATACTCCCTCTGCCCCCTTAACTTCTCCCCACCCCCGCCCCCCCACCCCACCCCAAGACGCACGTGGTCTGTAACTTAAACCAGAAGCACGGCAAACGCCCAGGCGATTGTACAACTCGTCCCATTCGTTCGTGAGTATTTTGACGCAATGTGAAGCCCTTACTGCCAACCCACAGTTAAGGCTGACTGTTGTTAAGAAATGCTCTTTCTTGCAAGTTCAAGTTTGGGGTTCCTAGATTCTACTGAATAATAAAAATTTCTCCGTTTCCTAGCAGCTGTGAAAAGGGCCATATCTCTAACATTATCCAGGTAAATGATTTCTATAACCATCTTTTTCGTAAAAAGAAATGGGCCCTAAATATTTTCTTTGGAAAAATCGCGAGAGCGTTCGGAGAATATGTCTTGCGCTCGTTTATGGGAGTGGTAATTACCCACTGAGGGTAAAATTGTAATCTTCTGAGCGGTAAAAACAAAAGAGTTTGATTGTGTTTTGGTCTCGAAGCTAAATTATTTCTAAAGTATTAGTATTATTTTTAAAGTGTTACTGCTGTTATCATTATTTCGTAATACTGTCAAATTAATAACGTAAGTTACCAATAATATTTTTTTCAAATATCGGCATTAACGCCTTACACGATTACTTCATAAGACTGAAATATTGACTACGTAAGTTACCAATGGTATCTTTTTTTCAAATATTGGCATTAACGCCTTACAATATGTGTCTTTGTGAAACAAATGTATGAACAACGTCTTCCTCACATAGTCGACACAAAACACACATACTTCGTTCTTTGTAGCATGCATCTATGAAAGTAAATCTGAGACACATCTGTCATAGATTCTTAAATACATCCATCTCCAAATTGTAAGCAGTTCCTGAAAGTGAACCAGAAATTGCTTTATTATTGACTTTAAGGCAAATCTGGCAGCAAAAAACATGTGTGTAATGGCTATTACAGTGTTACACAGTATTATTATTACAGTGGCATAGATCGGACAAAAAACGCTGGACACTTAAAATCTTCCAATTTCTATCAGTTCAAAATTAAAGAGTCCATCAACCAAGTGATTTACAAACAATAAGTAGAGCGCAAATATTTTAACGGTTGATTCTAAATGAAGGTACGGGGTGTGGGTGAAGCAAGTGTCGCTAGAGAGAGATTTAATGCAGAGGAAGCATGTTTTGCAGCAAGTCTATCTGAAATGTGGATAGTTAGCAGAAGTTAGGTGAAGTCGTAGGCAGCAATGGCAACACACAAGAGATTTCCTTCATCATTCTATAAAAAAAAGTTGTTAGAAATGAGCAATACCGATTATCTCATTGACTCATTAGTCTTTGATTTAATAAATATTCTACAAACAAAAATGTAATTTATTTTAATACTAATACTAATACTAATATTTGAGTTCTAATAGCTTAGTACTAATATTTTAATACTAAAAGTGTATTAATACTAAAATGTAATAATACTAGAGTAAGTGTAGTAATAGTAAGTGTAAGTGTAATAGCATTAAAGAGAATTATTTATTATTTCCAAAGTCTCTTCAGGTGCTAATGTTATGAAAGATTGTTAACCACTGATCAGTGGTATGTGTGTGTTGTGTTCCTAATTTTCTTAAGCTGTGCCGGTTCACGTTTCCACTTAAACGAAATGTAGCCTTATCACTAAACAAGAAAATAAAATGTTATCTGGCATTTGAAGTGAATTGACAATCCTCTCTTTGTTATAGTTTATAACCATCATGAGGGACTTGTAGGAATTGAATGCAACATGCTTCGACACACATGCGTCACTGGAAAACGCGTCATGTAGACAGTGGTCAACTCTCGGCTGCCATTTACTGCAGAGCGCAGAGCAACTTCTTGAAAGAGCATACGATGCGACCTTCAGGTGTTCCATTATGTAAACAGCCATTGTCTCGAAACTGCTGATCACATTATCGAGTAGTACGAGCTTTAGCAAGTGCAGTGCCACGAAAACCACAGCGCGCAGTGGTAACTGAATTCTACCTGTTGAAAAGGAGAAAGCAAAACGCGACTTGTGGTTGAGTTATCGCCATTTTGACTGAAGCGCATTGTTTAATGAATGAAGAGACGTATGAGCTAGCTCAACATGGGAGACAGTTACCGGTGTTCACATTAACCGACAACTTACAGCTGTCGCTCATGTAAATCTTTAGTTTCCAAGCGTAAGTTAAAACCTGGAGCAAGTTCCTGTTTTAAGTACTGTCGAAGAGATTGTCTTGTGAAATCGTAGAAAGATTCTTGAAACATCCCGTACATTAGATATGAATAGCACCTTTCCTGGTGATTTAGAAATAGAAATTTTTTTCAGATTTCTTCATGAAACTAATCTGGTTCTGCTCTTCGAGCGCTGGGATTAAAAGAAGTGCTGAAGGTATAAATAGTATACGGTTACCTGAAGAATATCTTGCAGCGGATGTATAGAGAGTTGACGAAAGTAAAAATAATAATGAAGTAGTTTTATAACTGATTCAAATGTTGATATAAAAATTGCCAGTTCACATGGTAAAATAATTGTGGAGTGGTGGTTGTTTGATATTATATGTTGTGAATTTTGTGAATTGATCAAATCGCACGTTGGTGCGTCAGAATCTTCCCGCCGATGTTCTTTCATAGTGTTTTTAACTTTCACTAACACTAGTCGTTAGTGTTCTCTAAAACTTCACAGTATTAGTCAGTAGCATAGGGGTTTAAAACCGCTAAGAATTTTCGCCCTGCCGATATTGAAACTTTAGAGACATCTGTAATTGCTTATTTGAAGCTAACCTTAATGCAAATCCCACAGACAGATTGATATTCGATTCTCGTATTAACTTCATTTGTGTTTCGAGCTTTCCTTTTGTTATGAAAAATGTTCTGTAATGTGCAAAGGAATCCCCGAAGGCTATTAACAATGTATTACTAATTAACCAGTCCATACACTTTCGATAAAATGATGGAAAATATGGGTGCTCTGTAGTCAAATACTTTCTACAGTCAGTCCATGCCGAGATGTCAGTTCGTGAATGCTGTACTCTGCGAGTCTTTCACGGAAGCAGTTTCCTTGCAAAGACGCTACAGTCTCTTAATACAGTTATAAATTTTCAGATTACCGTCACAATCAGCACAGTATTCTCTGCTGCCACCAGAACGGTTCTTAGTTTCAAGAGAGCTTAGACTGTGTAAAAAACACACTTTACAAACTTTCCTTCCAGATGGAAGCTACAAACGCAGTGCCAGTTTCTCCAGGCCTTTGCCTAGTTGAGAATTCAGAACAAGTTTCTTCTATATCTCCAGATAAGAGCTTTATTCTATAAGCTTGAAACTCTATTACCCCTGCTTTGCACGCGCGCAGTAACAAAAGGTTCAAGCTAATCTTACTGAAACTTCTCTAGCGGGAAAACCAGTCAATGTCAAACAGATCAACCAAATGAGAAAACTTGAGCAAAGGACTGAGACTGGAAGACCGTTGCAGTACGCGAGGTCTGAGGCTTTCTTCCTACAGCTACACTATTTACGAACTAATACAAATCATTTTCCATCTTTCAGGAACATTATATAGGTGCTACTGCGAATCAGAAAAGGATGTTTACGCTAACGTAGTAAGATAGCTTCCTAATAATTGCGCTACACCTTTTCAGATCTATGTCTTTTGTCAAAGTAATTTAATCACTGACATATTTACTCAGCCAATGCAGGTGTCGCCTGCAGGGAATTCAGTGACATTGTTATTAACGTACAGATAATCTGTCGCGTGTTATTCGATTCGAGTCACTGACTAGTTTCGTTAAAAATTACCAGTCGAACGACACTGACCTCATGTACTGGAGGATAGAGATTGCTCTGCCGGGTAATCCTGATTTAGATTTTCCGTGACTTTTTTAAATTACATATCCCCAAGATATTGCCGGTGGAACAGCAACCAGTGCAATACCGAAAAAGTACATATCTCAGTCAATAGTCGCAGTTTACATTTTTCCGACTGGTTACCGGTTTCGGTACACAATACCACCTTCAGGCCAACCTATGATCAAAAATTTCGATTACTTACCTGGAACAGTAGTGTACAAGCAATTTATAAAAATATTAACGTCTATGACAGCAAATGTATGGTATTAGTGAAATCTTAAAATCTATAGGTAGCCTCTTACCCCTAGTAGGCAGTCATCCCACTCACCTCGCAAGTAGGTGTGACAAATACTAAAAGGAGAGGTCAATCTTCAGTTTTAAATAGGTGTAAATTGCGGCCAGCGGTGATAAGAGTGCCCCATATCTAGAGAGTTTAGTTTATTTATTTAATCATTGTGTATTTTTTTACCTTTCAAAACAGTCATAGTGTTAAAAAAATCTAAAAATAGTATATTATTTGAAATTATGGCGTTTCATAACAAAATAGTTCTCAGTGTAATAAACTATTAAAAGCAAAAGCAAAAATGTGTTTAAGTAAGTTTACCATTTACAATTTACCGTTATGCAGGGTAAAGAAAAGTGTAGGGGTATCCGCAATCGGGAAACACTGTAATCACGTGAACGGTAAATACATCTGTCGGGATATAGGAGTAGTGCTGAGCAGTTTGTAAAGCAGAGAGCATTTTAAGTAAGCATATAAGGAGGTCGAGGGTTCGATTCTGGGTCGTGGTTTATTTGTTTTCATTTACTAAACGTAGTCTGCGTGGTACAGTATCTGGCGTCTTAATCGTGATACACCGATTACAGTGGGTCTTCTACATAACATTTTCAGTTATGTATTACGAACGCTACCCACTACAACAATTGCACAACACTGCCCTATCTGCTGACAGAGGTATTCACCACACATTTGATTACAGTGTTGACAAATTTCCACTATTTAACTTCCATTTACTACGCGAAATATGCACAGGGCGAAATTTTGTGACAGGCATTTTTATATTGCTAGTATGTGAGGAATCGCGCAGCGAAGTCCGAGTGCGCGAATGTTTCTTCGCCCTGTATAGAGTTTAAACCAGTATAGTACATCGATCTCACCAAGGGCCTTTAATGAACCAAGTATCATCGTAATAACAACATTATACATTACAAATACAAAATTATCTTCCACAGAGAATTGTGCCACACTATGGCTATGTATTACTTTGCAACAATCAATTGACGAGTCAAATTGATCGTAAGGTGATGGGGCCCTGGTATCTTGATATTTTAATGCTATTGACTTAATGTTTTAATTTTTGGATGCACAAAGTGACTACGAACTTAAAATTGTTTCATCACATATAGCACCACCAGGTTCAGAACACAATGTGGTGTGGGGGAAAGTGCACAAATGATTTAATTCATATTTAACTAGAATAATGCAGAAATTTGGAATTAACAGTACATATAGTCTGCAAAAATCAGTAGATTCTTCTAACTAGGGATGTATCAAGTATCGTGTCCCACAGGTTTCAGTCTTGGGTCCCTTACTGTTCTTAATATATATTAATGACTTGACACTCTATATTTATGTAGATGTAAGACTAGTTATTTTTTGCTGATGATACAAGTATGGTAATCACACCCAACAAACAAGAATGAGCTGAGGAAATTGTAAATAAAGTCTGTCAAAAATAATGAAGTGGTTCTCTGCAAAATGACTATCGCTAAATTTTGAGAAAACACAGTTATACAATTCTGTACAGTTAATTGCCTAACACCATTGATAAACGTAGATTATTAACTGAAGTCTGTTGCTAAGACAGAATATTCAAAATTTCTCGGTGAGTGCATTGATAAGTAATTGAACTGGAAGAAACACATCGATGATTTGCTGAAACGGTTAGGTTCAACTACTTATGTTATTAGGATTTTTGCAAATTTTGGAGATAATCATATCCATCAAGTAGCATACTATGCCTATTTTCTTTCAATGCTTTCATATGGCATCATTTTTGGAGCAATTTGTCATTAAGAGAGAAAGTATTCATTGCACAAAAGCGCTAAGTCAGAATAATAGCTGGAGTCCACCCAAGATCGCCTTACAGACATTTATTTAAAGAACTCGGGATAGTCACAGTACCTTCGCGATACATATATTCACTTAAGAAATTTGTCATTAATAACTCATCCGTATTGAAAAATAACAGCGAAGTGCATAGCTACATCACTAGAAGAAAGGATGATCTTCACTATTCTGGATTAAATCTCACTTTGGCAAAGGTAGGCGTGAATTGTGTTGCCACAAAAATCTTTGGTCATTTGCCAAATACCATTAAAAGCCTGACAGATACCCAACCAACATTTAAAAGCAAATTAAAGGAATTTCTAAATGACAACTCCTTCTACTCAATAGATGAGCTTTAAGATATGAAGTAGTAATTGTAAATTAAATTAATTAATTATTGTGCGTAAAGAAAACTTATGTTAAAGTGACACGTTCCACATCAATAAGAAATGTCGTGTTCATGATCTATGGAACAAGAATTGATGTATGTATGTATGTGTAATAATTAGACAGTGTCATAACAATGTAAAGTTCACAGTACGGCACGTTTGCTTACGCTTCTCCGTGGTTGCCTAATTTCAAAGCCCACTGATGCAGCCTTTCACAACAGCTCGATATCTACGTGGGGTGGCTACAGCGGCCGTTGGCTGGTCGTTGAGCTGCGATGCGGCTTGGAGAAGGCACGATGCTGGGAGCCCTCGCGTGCAATGAATTACACAAGTGGGAGGTGTCTGCTCTTCCGGACATGTCCGAAAGAACAGGCACGACGCATTCATGTAAGTGATTCGCCTCGACGGGCAATGAACCCACAGCATTCGGTGCGGATGCGCATTAGCGTTCAACCTCCAGCAGGAATCAAAAATTAACAACATGGACGACATGGATCGGGACAGCGGATAGATGGAGCTGGGTGTCACTGTGGGTCGGCCGGGAAACGTGCCGGAAAAGTCCGTGCACTTGAGGTTAACACTGGGCCCGTTGTGTAGTGGTTAAAGCAGCTGCCTAGTAATCAGGAGATCCTTGGTTTAGGCCTTAGTCCAGCACATTTTTCCTCTCGTCGCCGCTGCATCCGATGCAGTTGACATCATCTTTCATTTCCTCTCCTTTCTCCCTCTCCCGTTTCAGTTTACATAATAGTACACACGGACATTAGTTGGACAAACAAGAAACTGGAGATGCGACCATAGATCGTCACCTAACGGTAGGAAAGTAATACATAGCGACATTATGTCACTATTCCCGATGGACGCTTGATTTCTTTTCATAAAAATATAAAAATAATTTTGTATTTTTAATGTGAAATACCCTCATTACGATACCATTTGATTTAAGATTCATGGTGAGATCGGTCTTTGATAATGGTATAACTTATACATAACAGTAAATTGTAAACTAGCCTAACACATCTGCGGTTTTGGTTTTAACGTGCGTAATTTCTTAGTTTCAAATACTATGCTATTTCTGTATATCTTTTACACTGTGACTCCTTTAAAAGGTAAACAAGGGGAAAATATATAGAAAAATATCTAAATCAAATAATCTCTTTACACAGGTTGCGCTAAATTCACTTCTGGCCGCAATTTACATCTATTGACCTTTTCTATTAGTGTTTGCCGCATCTATCTGGAAAGTAAGTCGACGAGCGCGTGCCAGAGTAAGAAGTTACTTGTACGTTTTAAGACTCACTATACAGCATAAATTTGCTGTCATAGAGGATAATATTTTTGAGAACTGCTCTTACACTGCTGTTCCAGTTATACAATCGATTTTTTTGTGTCATAGCATTGCCTGAAGATTGTATTGCGTACGGAAACCGCTAGCCAGTCGGTAAAATAAATAATTAGCGCCTATAGACTAAAAGATGTAATTTTTCATTTTCACAGTCATTACAAGCAAAAACCACGATTGGTTTCTTCAGTAAGGCTGCGCCCACTTGTCATATCATCATCAAAACATACTTATATGAGGCTATCGCGCCTGTAACTATAAGAATCACACTGAGCGGCACCGAGATTTATAAGCTTTTCGTATCTGCTTGAGCAGTGGCTGTAAACATGGTCACCACCAGAGGCATTCCAGCTAAGGTAGTTGGTGATTGGTAGCAAGATTTGAATGACATTTTGACAAAGAATTTAGTAAATAATTACTACTGTCCTATGCTTCAATTTGCAGTAACTGTGCTTCATAAATCACACAAAGTAAAGTTAGCTCCCTACTTTATAATTCACCATTGCTGCGGAAACAGAGATATAAAAGTGGGCGGTAGGTGAAAAAGGATTGAATAGACCTTTATTAGAGGATGGCAAGCCACTGGCGGAGTAGTATTTGAAAAGAAAAAAAAATAAGAGATGGCAGCACACAAGCTGTTGTTACGTGTAGCATCAAGACACAGCATATGATTTTTGTACTTTAGCAGCATATTGGATCTTTCAAAGGGAAAATAGCAAGATGTGCCGACGACAAAATGCGTTGTGAAACTGATACATACTGTTTTAGAGTTAATCCTCGTGCTATGAAAGTGTTGTAGATAACGATTCTGGACTAATCTACGTGATTTTGCATCATCATCATCATCATCATCATCATCATCATCATCATTATCATCATCACCATCGTCTTCATCATCAGAGGTAAGCGCCTACAAAATGTAATTACATGGCATGCCATATTATCGCATTTGGCTATGTCACTTACCATGACAACGCAGTGCAAGTGGTACTTTTAGGCAATAATGAAATGTTTAAGGACGCGGTGATCCTGGAGTGGTGGGCAAGTGAGCTCAGTCTCGTCAAAAAAAATCGCAAATTTATTGAATACCAACAATTTACATAAGTTACACAACGGTAAAACTATCACGTTTAATTATTCGGTTAAGTACTTGCAAATAGCTGTTAAACTGTCTACAAACATCAAGCAATATAAATGCAATAATATTTGAGGTGCTAGTGAAAAGTCTGATTGTGTAACAACCAAACAAATGTTTAAAAGCGCCAATAATTAAAGCATCAACATACCATCAAATTCTTTTTCAAAGCCCCAGTAATTGATGTGCACAATTTAACATCAAAATTATTTGAAAGCGCAGGTAATTGACTCAGAAGTTGCTGTTAACGAAATAGAGTACATGTGCCACTAAGCAGCATAAACACTTAAACAGACATAATTGCAAATGACGTAGGTCGACATACAGCGCGCAATTTGTACCAAACCCGGCGACCAGACACCACCGACGGGCATCAATCCCCTCATCCTGACCACTGCGTTCCGAAGTTTGTTTCAATACATTTCAATACGGTGTATGTCCCAACAGTCCGTCCCAGGAGAACTGAAGTTACAATAAGACAATTAAGTTTTAGAGTTCTAAAACAGAAAAAACATTACCATTATACCATAATACTAAAAACAATTACATAAAATTTGAGAGAAGCTACTATTTTTGCACCTCTATCACATTTTGATAATATAAATCCATGTATCGTTAACGGCACTTCTGGTCCAGAAGCACACATTTTGGCTCAAGTTGCTTAACAGAAAATCCGTTTGCGGAAAGATACCATCAACGCTGTGAAATACTTACAGACAAATTAAATCACCAAAACACACCCATGTTACGGCAGGCACTGCCTTTGGAACTTAATCCTTCGAGTTTCGACAACATAAAAAATTTTAATTTCAAAAGTTTTCACGAAATTGACTTTCATTATCATTGTGAGCGATGAATGTAATAAAAAAATGGGCAGAAAGTAAACCATTATATTAAGGAGGTGGTTTCAGTTTGGAATGTGATTTAAAACATTCACAGAATTAACTATCATTATCGTAGTAAACAAGGAGTACAAGAAGAAACTGGCAAAGAGTAAACATTCAAGTGGTTTAAAGTTGTGGCTACACTTTGAAGCCACTGGGGCATACAGTTTTCAAACGCCCAACGTTTCATGAGATATATTTGTAAGCAATATCTCATTTTTCCGAGACAAGACTCCACGTCTAGAAACCTCCATGAACTCATAATGTGTAAAACAAGTTATATTTCTAAATAACATGCAAAAATTACAGTAAAATTTAATAAATTTATATCAAACGTACGTACTACCTCGCTGTCTTCATTACGGAACCACTCACAAAACAGTAGAAAATCGTTAAATTTAGGTTACAATAACCTTAGATGTACTTACTTTCATTGTCAATGATCTCCTCAGTATGATCGCTATCAAAAAAGAAAAAAACACATGTCACAATCTCCTACAATCATGTAGCACAATCTTCCCATCGACTGTTGCTTTCAACGCTGTAAATGCCTGCTAGAATTCATTACATTCGTAGAAGTACTCCATTGTACAATTTAATGTCTCTGTCTTGCAATAGCATTCGTAGTTTCATGCGAAAGACACTGGTATTCCTAATTTTTTAAAATTGTCATTTAAGTCAGATACCGCTAGTAGTCAAAGGGTTAAATAAAAAAAGAACATAAATGATGGAGTAGCCGGGTTTCCATGGCGCCATTGAAGATTGGTCCACACCAATACTGGGTTACTCGCCTTTGGCAGACGGTAGCTCACAGTAAACCTCCGTTGTACGATGTAATAGCTACCTCAATGGTCCCGCAGCAGGTACACCTCATGGAAGTATTTTGTGGTCGATTCAATAGACTTTTTATGTGGTTACTTATCACGCAGCCAACACCATCCAGGAAAACCTTCCGCTTTCCCAAGTTAGCGCTCTTCACTGCGCGGGCAATTTTCATGTGCCGACTACCTGTGTGCCACATATTGCTTATGCCGTCTTCCCTCATACCGTGCTTGCACATCGTCTTCTAAGCTGGCACGTGGGAAATTGGCGCCCTCTCTCAGAGTGCCCAGGGAAACTTCTAGTCACAGCTCTACCGCCATCTTACCCAAAATAATTCATACGAATGTATCAGACATTTAATGGAGCCATGAACTTTAAGACAGTTTAGAATACATTTTTCTGGACTCCATTAACCATAAAAGATTGTTATAATTGTGATAAGCAGTACTAGGTAGATGCTTTAGGGGGTATTGTTGCTTGCCATTATGTAACTGCTAAACTGCTGTATCTTTCAGTTCACTTTTGTAGGCGCATGCAATTAATACTTTTTGTATTTTATTTTCTTAAACAAGAAGGGAAAATTCTTTTCTGTTGTTAGAGAGGTGGTGATCTATCCTGGATGCAAGGCATCGATGGCGGCCGTGGACATCGGAATCGAGTAAAAGGGCTAACTTAAATATCAGCTTAATTTGGTAAGTACTAAAACAATACCGTTAACCATTATCAATGAACATTAGAAAAATGATTCAACTTAAATAATAATATTTCTTAATATTATTACTTAGGACAGCTACCACAGAATACTATGGAATTAATACTATTAATAACAATACCGTTCGTTTCATTAACACGTTTTAACGCCGGGATGGTTCCTTTGAAAGGGCACGGCCGATTTCCTTCCCCATCCTTCCCTCACCCGAGCTTGCGCTCCGTCTCTAATGACCTCGTTGTTGACGGGACGTTAAACACTAATCTCCTCCTCCTCCTCCTCCAACACGTTTTAACATGGAAATCGTTTCTATTTCTGTTTATAATTGTCCAGACTAAACGAGTGATGCAACCAAATGGAAAGTAGCTGCCACAGAATTCAGTTGTTCACTTGCTTTCCAAAGGAAATTCATGACAGTATCTTAGATTACACAAAGAGCAACATCGTTTGTCACCAGTGAAGCCAAATGTTAGTACTGAGACTTTGGTGATATACAGTGACAAGCTCCTAAATTATATGCATTTCTGGTACCTAATAACCTTCCCCAATACATGCATTATTTAAAAATATTCAGTTTCTAGAGACAACATTATCTTAAATTATGTACGCTACTGGCCATTAAAATTGCTACACCAAGAGGAAATGCAGATTATAAACGGGTATTCATTGGACAAATATATTATACTAGAACTGACATGTGTTTAATTTTCACCCAATTTGGGTGCATAGATCCTGAGAAATCAGTACCCAGAACAACCTGCTCCGGCCGTAATAACGGCCTTGATATGCCTGGGCATTGAGTCAAACAGAGCTTGGATGGCGTGTACAGGTACAACTGCTCCTGCAGCTTCAACACGATACCACAGTTCATCAAGAGTAGTGACTGGCGTATTGTGACGAGCCAGTTGCTCGGTCACCATTGACCAGATGTTTTCAGTTGGTGAGAGATCTGGAGGTTGAGTTGGCCAGGGCAGCAGTCGGACATTTTCTGTATCCAGAAAGCCCTGTACAGGACCTGCAAAATGCGGTCGTGTGTTATCCTGATGAAATGTAGGGTTTTGCAGGGATGGAATGAAGGGTAGAGCCACGGGTCGTAACACATCTGAAATGTAACGTCCACTGTTCAAAGTGACGTCAATGCGAACAAGAAGTAACCGAGACGTGTGACCATTGGCACCTCATACCATCATGCCGGTTGATATACCAGTATGGCGATGACGAATACACGCTTCCTATGTGCGTTCACCACGATGTCGCCAAACACGGACGCAACCACCATGATGCTGTAAACAGAACCTGAATTCATCCGAATAAATGACGTTTTGCCATTCGTGCATCTAGGTTCGTCATTGGGTACACCATCTTAGGCGCTCCTGTCTGTGATGCAGCGTTAAGGGTAACCGCAGCCATGGTCTCCGAGCTGATAGTCCGTGCTGCTGCAAACGTCGTCAAACTGTTCGAGCTGATGGTCTTGTCTTGCAAACGTCCGCATCTGTTGACTCAGGGATCGAGACGTGGCTGCACGATCCAGTACAGCGATGCGGATAAGATGCCAGTCATCTCGACTGCCAGTAATACGAGGCTGGTTGGATCCAGCACGGCGTTCCGTATTACCCTCCTGAACCTACCGATTCCATATTGTGCTAAAAGTCATTGGATCTCGACCAACGCGAGCAGCAATGTCGCGATACAACAAACAGCTATCGCGATAGGCTACAATCCGACCTTTATCAAAGTCGGAAACGTGATGGTACGCATTTCTGCTCCTTACACGAGGCATCTCAACAACGTTTCACCAGGCAACGCCGGGAAACTGCTGTTTGTGTACGAGAAATCGGTTGTAAATTTTCCACATGTCAGCACGTTGAAGGTGTCGCCACCGGCGCCAACCGTGTGTGAATGCTCTGCAAAAGCTAATCATTTGCATATCACAGCATCTTCGTCCTGTCGGTTAATTTCGCGTCTGTAGCACGTAATCATCGCGGTGTATCAATTTTAATGGCCAGTAGTTTAGTACATTATAATACAAAGAACATACCTCTTACATCTATCACCTGAATCTTTTTGAACCTTCATACATATATGTATAAATACTGTTAATGATTATGGTTATGACTGCTTCGAATAACGGCATACGAAATTCAATGGCTATCGTCTGAAGAAAATAAATTCACGCCCATCATAACAGGAAACACGCTAATCTCAACAGACCACGCTGTACACACTGTCTTTTAGTGTTGGAATATGAGTGACATACTGTTACACAAAGAGCGCACCTGTTGTGCCTTTCACTGTACACTAAACACAGCTTTACTTTACTCATCAAGCCAACATTCCACTGTCGATCACTAAAGCCTAGTTTTGGTGTTCCTCTTGTCAGAGAGACGCCCCTGTCTGCATGGCTCCTCGAGTCGCCAGCCTCACGTCTGAGAAAGACTCCAATCACTATCCTGTTCTGTTTAATTGCACACTTTGAGGCCACGTCCAACTATGTTCATTAGCGATGTCCCAGTCCCAGAACATCAGCACACCATCTTTGCAATAGGCTTCTTACTTTGTGGCTGTCCATACGCTGAGTACGCTGAGTCATCCACAGCTCTCACTGTCACCACTACACCTCAGCCTTCCAACTGCAGTTCAGGTGATTTGAGTTAATTCAAGCCCAGCGCCAATCCTTTTCTCATCTGCCAAACTATCCACAGCTAGTTGTGTAGGTTTCCCTTGATGTCACCCCATCTCCTGTCCCCCTTTCACAGTCCCAGAGTGCAGTCCACTTCCACAATCTCATTCACCGCCACCCAGGCCAGCCACAGAGTATTCTCCACATGCACAACCTTAACGCTCAACACCCAGCGCAGCCACAGTATGCAGTCTGCTTCCACTACTGCCAAGCACAGCCATGCCATTCAGCCCACTTCCACAGTCTCAGCTTCCATTACACAGCACAGCCACACTGTGGTGCTCACTTCCACAACCTCATCTCCCATTATGCCCACTTCCCAAACCTCAGCTGCTGCCTCTGCTGTGCTGTGTTGCCCACTTATACGACCTCAGCTCTCATTACCTTGTGCTGCCACAGTATACAGCCCACGTCCAAAACCTCATACATCAACACCAAGCACAGCCACACCATCCAACCCACTTTTAGAACCTCAGCTGCCACCACCCAGCACAGCCACACGGTTCTGCCCACTTCCACAACCTCAGACGTCAACAGCGAGAACATTTATGTCGTGCTGCCCATTTCCACCACCGCAGCTGCTGCCACCTAGCACAGCCAAAATGTTTTGCCCTCTTACACAACCTCAGCTCCCTTCACCGAATGCAGCCATATGTGCAGCCCACTTCCAAAACCTCAGCCACTATCATCAAGCACAGCCACACCATCCAGTCCACCTTCACAACCTCAGCTGCTGCGCTGCCCACTTCCACAACATCAGCCATCTCTACCCAGCACAGCCATGCCGTGTAGCCCAGTTGCACAACTTAGCTCCTGCCACCTAGAACAGCCATGCCATCCAGCCTTTTTCCACAACCTGAGCCGCTGCTACCCTGAACAACAACACAGTATGTTGACCATTGACGCCGGCCGGGGTGGCCAAGTGGTTAAAGGCACTACAGTCTAGAACCGTGTGACCGCTACGGTCGCAGGTTCGAATCCTGCCTCGGGTGTGATGTCCTTAGGTTAGTTAGGTTTAAGCAGTTCTAAGTTCTAGGGGACTAATGACCTTAGAAGTTAAGTCACATAGTGCTCAGAACCATTTGAACCATTTTTTTACCATTGACGACGTCCTGTAGGCTCCCCGACACTCCCTGCAGTCAGGGCATTGGTCTCTGGGAGATGTTTCCTTGTTGTGAGCGGAGCAGGCCACTGACATTTTCCGTCTCGCATCATGCTGACCTTGTCCTCTACCTCAAAACTATTATGAGAGCAGTGCCGTCGCAGGTGGCTGGGTGAGACAGGAAGGACTGTGTGGCCACGCATTTCAAATTAAGGCACAACTGTAGAGATAGGGTACAGGATAAAATAAAGGAGACTTCTTCCACCATTTATAACTCGCACGTCAGCCTCTCTGTGCTCACAATTGGCATCCAGCATCACAGTAACTTTAATCACTAAGAACCACACATTCTTTAGTATGCCTCCCACAATAATTGTTACTCCCTGAGTCAATCAGATCCTCATTTCCAACCATTCAGTTTTCAGACAATATTACACAATGTCTTTTCTTTCTTCTTCTCTCTGCGCCCTTGCAACGGAAAATATACGTATACTGTATTTTATACACTAAATTACATGCACTATCTGATCCATAGCATCAGGACAGATAGGGTTGATAGAAGAGATAGAGGAGATCCAACGGAGAGCAGCGAGTTTCGTTAGAGGATCATTTAGTAATCGCGAAAGCGTTACGGAGATGATAGATAAACTCCAGTGGAAGATTCTGGAGGAGAGACGCTCAGTAGCTCGGTACGGGCTTTTGTAGTAGCTCGGTACGGGCTTTTGTTGAAGTTTCGAGAACATACCTTCACCGAGGAGTCAAGCAGTATATTGCACGCTCCTACGTATATCTCGCGAAGAGACCATAAGCATAAAATCATAGAGATTACAGCCCACACAGAGGCATACCGACAATCCTTCTTTCCACGAACAATACGAGACTGGAATAGAAGCGAGAACCGATAGAGGTACTCAAGGTAGCCTTCGCCACACACCGTCAGGTGGCTTGCGGAGTATGGATTTAGATGTGGATGGTGATGTTGGACACCTTAAAAGGATCTGTTCGGTCATTCTGGCTACTTAAAGGGAACTAAAACTCCAGGATGCACTCCATTACATAATATTGGTCTTGTACCCTGCAATACAAGCTATGAGTGTTCTGGTTATTTACCTTTTGATGGTTAATCTGAATATGAATTAACACTTTCAGCAAACATAAGAAACGGACACTATGGGTTGTTGCACTCGTCCCAGGAAGACGTGTTGAAGAGAGTGACTAGTCGAATTAACGGAATGAAGGTAAGTCAAACTCACGCTTCCATGAGTTCCCTTAGTGTCCTATTTAATGATATCGGTAACAGCAAATTTAACGTTCACCATCCAACAATGGAGGCATATTCAGCACTTGACAGACTCCTCTCTCAGAGAGAGAGACTCTGCCCCACTTGGGATGGACTGCTGGGACTGAAGACTGCCCAGCTCCACTGTCCCTTTTGCTTCTCTCAGAGATTCGCAACAGAATCTTCTCCCTACTTGTCATCTAAGGCCCCCTTAGCCTCTCCTAAGGAAAACACATAGCTTTTTCCATCCAATTAGAATATTGGAATCTTCCAGAAGGGAGAAACAAATGAGATGATGTCGCTCCCTGTCAAATGAAGTTTAGTGAATGGGAAATCAGATTTATCCCACCCAAAAGTAGAAAAGTTCGTTGTATACCTTGGGCCAGTCTGTTGCGACAATAACTCTTTTGTGAACTCAGTGTTGTAGCCACCAGCATGATCGGACCACAGTCTGGTCGCCTCCAGGGAACATTCTGACGACCGTGAAGAACTACGGCAAGACGGACAGACCCTCGTCATCCCTCTGTTTGTGAGGGCATGACAAAGGAGAGCGTTTACAGAAGACAAGATGCCCAACGAGTTATTACGCACTGGCGCCAGTTTGTCGGCTGCAAAGCCCCGCACGAAACCCCGCCTCCCTCCCACCCGATACGTCAGTGACTCCACAATGGGGACACGGACGCTGGGGTTTGTTTGACCGTAGCGTCTCATGGCATACTAGCGCCGATGCACCACGCACGCCGCTGTAATTTTTAAGCATTAATCGCTCCAGCCTTGCAGGAGTAACCAATGTTTTGTGAACAGGCGACTACAGGTGGCCCCCTGACTGTTTTCGGCCGGACTGGGATGAAGGAAAGCATCACCCCGCAGACGGGGCGCGCCCATGCTAAAATCTACCAACAGGGCCAGTATGACTGCAACTGCACTTCCATTGATTCTTAGAGATTGTAAAGGTACTAGAATTACGTAACCATTACGGCAGCTCACCTCAACCTCTCGATACCAGTAATATTCTACTGTGTTTCTGTAGAAGTAGTTAACATATTTATGAGACAATATTCAGATTTGATTTCATTTGTGATACATCGATATGTTTATATTGCACTGATATTATTCTTATGTGTATTCTTTCTTTTGTCACTATGATCTTTGACGTACTTGTAACTCAGATTTTTGGGTGTGTAAGCGATTGTTAGTTGGTTGTTAACTTGTTAGAGAGTCGGATGTGGAGAAAGTCAAGTGTTGGATATCATGTTGGAAAGACGCATAACGTAGTCAGCTTACAAAATGCGTAATTTAACTGTGACTGTGATGAAGATGTTTTCAAGTATGTTTTGTATTGTGAAGTGATGTTTGAGTGTCACGTGATACTGCAATTAAAAGGAAGTGTAACTTAAATTCGGAGTGCTGATAATTTTTTTACATCACCATTCTCCAGCAAAAGTATAATCATCAAGAAAGGATTGTGAAGCACATCTACAAAACTTCTGAATATAGCAGAATAAAACCTAAGCCTCTTTGCATCCGAGCTTGGAATCGTAACCACCTAGATTTTCAACGATTGAGCCATGATTTTACGACGAGACCGGCGTGGGAAACACAAAAAGATGAGTGCCTAGTTTTTTTATTGTTACATTAAATGACTATATTAACTGTGCTCTAATGACACATGCCACATAATATTACTGTTGCTGCCCGAAAATGCAGTGTTTTGCAGCGTGAGCAACACCATAATCGTTATTAAATGCCGACCTTTGTTGTGGTAGGATTGTTAGAAAGTGGGTGCTCTTGCCGGGATAGGCAGCACTAAATATTCAAAAATTAACTGTAGATGTGTTTCAGGAAAAAGTACACAGTGAATCTGTTATGAAAAACATCGACAAAACCTGTCAATCAAAAGGAGACGACCACAGGGCGAAAAATGGAAGCAAAAAACAATGGAACGACAAAGGATTTAAAATAAACACTACGACTGGATTCCGACGGAGAAGACTTCAGCTATCAGTTAAGTAAAAATTCTAACGAATTTTGTTTATTGGTATTGTCATTTCTACTGGTTCATTTTCTGTTAACAGTTAATAATGGATAAAATTAATGCAGGGGAAGAAATAGTGGGGGAGGATCACAAACTCGATAGGATTGAAATAATTCTGCAACTTCTGAGTAAGCAGAATGAAAACATAAATAATTTAAGATCTGAAATGAAGGCTGAAATTGACAATAGGTTAAGGGAGAATTTGAATAAGCAATTAAATGCTATAAAAACTGAGTTAACTGAGGTCAAAAATACGCTGGAAGGTAACTTAAAGGTGGTATAATCGAGGGTAGACAATGTGGAGAAAAAAGTAATTGTTATTGAAAATGAATTCATTGCTGAAAATAGTAACAGAGCCAGGGAAATTCAGAAACTTCAAAATGAAAATGAAACACTAGATGAAAAATTGAATGACTTGAAAATAAACAGTGTTAATGCAGTCAGTAGTGTTGAGAAAAAGTTTGACAGTTTAGAATCAAATCTTACCAATAAATTAGACACATTAAAAACTAAAATAAATCATAACAAGAATTTGTACAGTCATCGATCAGCATGGTCGAACCTGTTAGTGAAAAGTTTTCCTTGTGATAATTTGCACCCAGTTGATTTTTTGCACCATTGCCAGGAATGTCTGATAATTCATAAATTAAATTTGTCAAAAAATTTCTTGAAGGAGAGGCCCTATCCTGGGCTAACCAAAATTTTGATCAATGGGAAACCTTTGCAAATTTTGAGGAAAGCTTCTTAAACAAGTTTTTGTCAGAATCAGAACAGGGGAGGACTAAATCTCACTTTTTAAATGGACCAAATTTCAGAGGGAGAGTGGGCACCATGAAAGCATTTTGTAAAGATCAGTTGAGAAAATTAATATATTTAGATAAACCTTTTGATGAAATGACACAAATAGATGCGCTGAAAAGCAGGCTACCTGAAAAATTGCAATGGGATTTAGTTCATGGGTCTGATGATTCTGCGGAATAATTTTTAAAATATGTGGATAAATTGGATAAGGCATTAGAAAGAGGGACCAACAGGAGGCGTGGTATTCAAACAAGTATGGAGAGAGGAGGGACTACTGAGACAATATATATGAACAACACAGGGGAAACAATAGGGATCAAAATGGTAATGACAGAGACAGGGATAGATATTTTGGAAATAGAAACAGATGGGATGACAGAAACAGGGGGGAACAAAACTGGAGATCAAACAGAGAAAACAGGCAGGAAATCTCCGGACCACCTCAATGAGGGTCCGCAATTTTGCGGCGAGAAAATGCAATCCCAATGGGACCTACAATAACAACTGGGGATTTAGAGATAAAGGAAGAAGGACAAATGTAACTTATTATTATAATAAAACCAGTGAAAGACAAAGCAAATACACACCACAAATAACAGACATTCATGTTCTACACCAAATTAATACTTCAAATTTTGATCAGAAACTTTAGGATACAATAAGAGAAAATAACAATGTCGACAGCAGTAAGGTAACTACTTCTGAGAACAAGCCAGATGAGGATATTGCAATTGTGGCAGAATTTTATAATTGGGTAGAGAATAATAATCTATGTCATTCTGAAGTATCTGACAAACATTAATGCTCTGATTTGAATAATTTATTTAATGAAAATGAAAAGTTATGTGAAGAGAGAGAGATGGAACTTAATGTGACTGTGGATAGGATGCATGATAAGGAAAGTTTTGATTTTGATGAAAATATGCAAGCTAATGATGTTGTTGGGAGTTGTATGGAGGTAAGTAATGGTGAGATTAATGCTGTAGGTGAGTATCAGGTATTCGTCGATATTATTTCAAGTGAAGTAGTGAAGCTATGTGATAATTAAGTTGATAATTGTGAGTATTATGATGAGGTAAGTGTGGTTAGTGATAAGGTAAGTGTGGTTAGTATGGAGAAGGAGGACACTCATGCATCTGAAGAACAGGTAAAGTTAACCCAGTGTAACCAATTTAATGCAGCAGAGGGCTGTAAGGTTGTGCCAGCTAATAGTAGGTAAGTATTTAAACCCACATACAAGTTCTGAAGGAAAAGGTGAAAAATTTTTAAATATATTATGGAACAGTTGCAATTACAAAACACATAGGGAAGAGTTGTGGAACTATTTAGCTAAAATTTGTAGAAGGTTATATCCTCACTGGTGGCAAAGTGTAAAATGTAATGAATATCTGTTGTATGACATGTTGTATCCATAGATGATGATAATTAAAGTGTCAATGTGTGTCTGAAGTTGTTAAAAACTGATCAGGAAAATGAGGGTAATTTTAGAGAAATTGAAAATGACCTGTTGTATGAACCATTAAAAGAAGAAGTCGAAGAATGTGAATTAGGGTGTCCATACATTAACGCTAAAGTAAACAATTGGGAGGGAAACTGTCTCATCGATACAGAAAGTCCTATTTCAGCTATTTCAGAAAAATTTTGAAATAAAATTAAAGACAGTGTTGATTTTGTTGAGGTCTCTGTGATGGGAGTAAAGATAAGAGGAGCTACAGGCAAACACAGTAAACTCATCAAGAGTCAAATATTTTTATCATTTGAAATAGGAAATGTAAAATTTGAGCAGGGTTGTCTTGTTATTCCAAGTTTAGAAGAGAACATATTGTTTGGCATGGACTGGGTGTTAAAGGTAAGTGCTGCATTTAGCTGGAGTGAGATGAAGTTCATTGTGTGTGTACCCAAAAGCAAATATTATTGTGTGTACACAACTGTTTATTATACACTGTGGATAAGGTTGCAATCATGTCAGGAAAATCATAGACTATGAAGAGAATTTGTACTGTTGTGATAACAAGCCTGAGCTAAATTTTTCTGGTCAAAATTATGAAAACCTAGTTAAAAGCAAATTAGAGGAAGCAGTTAATTGGGACAGTGATCAAAAGAGACAGTTGGAAAATTTATTGTGGGGATTTCAAGATGTTTTCAATGAAAAACCTGGAACAGTCAGGAATCGTCAATGCACTTTACACCTTAAAAATCATGAACTTTTTTTCCTCAAGCCTTGTAGTATTCATTTTGCAAAAAGAAAAGAAGTAGAGTGTGAGATACAAAAAATGGAAGCATGGGGTATAATCGAAAGAAGTAACAGTGATTATAATAATCCTTTAGTGGTGGTTTCCAAACGTGGAGGTGGCGTTAGACTTGTACTTGATTCTAGGCACCTTAACAAATTTTTGAAAAGAGAAAATGATCATCCAGAAAACATAGATGAACTGTTACATAAATTTGAATGTGTGAAATTCGTGAGCACCTTAGACTTAATTTCTTTACAAATAAATTCTAGAAAATACACCGCATTTTTGTATGGAAAAAGTTATCATTACTGTGTTGTACCATTTGGACTAACTGTTTCTGTTGCTGAGAGCATTAGATCTTGTTTTGGGGGATGGACTACTGTCTAAACATACTGTATATGTAGATGATATTTTGATTTCAGGAAAACATGAGAAGAACATTTTGAATTGCTAACACAGGTGTGTACAAAATCGAGGGAAGGGGGTATGACCTTAATGTTAGAAAAATTTAAATTTGGAGTAAGTGAACTGAAATTTTTGAGACGCTTTATTTCGGAAAAGGGAACTGAACCAGACAGAGAAAAAATTGAAGCTGTAGAGAATTTTCCTGTTCCTAAAAATAAAAAGTAATTAAAATATTTTTTGGTCTTGCCAGATTTTACAGAAAGTTTGTCTGTACTCAATCTTGTTTATGTGATCTATTAAAGAAAAATACTGTCTGGGATTGGTCATCTGATTGTCAAAAAGCATTTCATGAGATAAAGAAACAACTTTCACAGAGCAGAATTCTGTATAGGCCTGACATGTCTTTACCCTTTCTGTTTGATGACTGACAGCAGTGATGCAGGATTAGGAGCACACTTATTTCAGGAAAAAGTAGTAAGAGGTGATATTGAACACCATTCCATTGCATTTGCTAGTACAGTATTACAAAAGTATGAAAAGACTTACACTGTGACTGAAAAAGAACTTTTGGCTACACATTGGGCTTTCAACAAATTTAAAAATTATCTTCTTGGACACAAAGTAATTGTTTACTCTGACCACAAAGCACTAAGTTACTTACAGGAGTGTAGGCTTTATCAAAGTAGAATCACCAGATAGGCATTACTCTTACAACAATTTGATTATGAAATTAAATATGTTAAGGGGAAAGAAAATGTTACTGCTGAAGCACTTTCTAGGTCACCTATTGGGCTAAATTTTGATAATGAAACAGGCATTGGTGACAAAAATTTCCAAATTATGTATTTGAAGGGAATAAAAGAGGAAGGAGGGATTTTAAAAATTTGCAATGACCTTAGGAGGCACCAAAATCATGATGAAAATTGGAAATTGGTAAAAAGTTATTTGGGAGTCAAGCAAAAGATAGATGATTACTATAAGGTACACAAAGGGATTCTGTTCAGAAGATTAAGACCTGATTTGGATGACTGCAAATTTTTGTTGGGCTGAGAAGCACATAGACACATTAGTTAAGTATATACACGAGAGCTTTGGACATTGTGGTTCTGTGAAATGCATACAAAAGATTCAGGAAAATGTCTATTTTTATAATATTGCCATAAGAGTGAAGAAAAAATTTGCAGCCTGTGACCAAAGCCAAAGAGTAAAGGTGAGTAATCAAACATGCAGAGGGATGATGCAAAATATTTTGCCCAGCAAAAATTTAGAGCCGACAGCTTGCGACATTTATGGATGCCTCCCCAAGTCAAAAGGAGGTTACAGTTTTATCTTTGTGATTGTTGACATATTCTCAAAATTCATCAAATTGTATCCATTAAGGAAAACCACAAGTAAACAGATAACATCTAAATTAACCAGTGATTATTTCAATAAGGTAGGTACTCCCCAAGCAATCTTGTCAGACAGTGGCTCACAATTTACATCACAAGTATGGAAAGATTTTGTTGAAAATGCAAACATAAAACATATTTTGATTTCAGTTTATCACCCGTCCAGTAATTCAGCAGAGAGATACATGAGAGAGATAGGGAGGTTGTGCAGAACATATTGTAGTAAGAACCATGTAAATTGGATTGAATATGTAAATGATTTCAAAGACATGATGAACAGTTTGCAACACACATCAACTGGCTTTTCACCATTCGATATTATGTTTAACAAAAGGCCCACTAGCTTTATTACTGAACACATAGACTTTCCAGTTTGTCAATTTTTGTCATCTCAGGAGAGAGAACAAATTGTAAAAGACACCATGAAAAAGCAAGCAGATTACACAAAGAAAAGACACGATGCTAAAGGCACGTTTTCCCACTTTATTATTGGTGATTTGGTTTTGGTTAAAATGAAAGATAAATTTAAACTTATGACTTCAGAATTAAAGAATTTTTTTGGTATTTATATAGGACCATTTGAAGTGAAAGAAAATCCTCACTCAAATACTTACAGATTAATCTATCCAGAGTCGAGGAAATTATTTGGTTTGAGGAATGTAACTGAATTGAAACCTTATAAGTCTGATACCTAAAATGAAATTTGTGAATCTCAATAACCTGGGATACAAGGAAAATTTTTCACATTTTATATTGTTTACGAAGGCTTGCTTAATGTAATTTCTATTTTGATGACATGTAATATATATACTATTCATTGAATATATGGCTAGATGTAAGAAAATATTTTGGTGGTTGCTTCTGCATTTTATTTTCTGTGTGTGGTAGGACATATGCTATTTTAGTTGTAGTTTACTCATGTTTGTTATTAGACATTTTAATAGACATTTTGACATTCATATTTTGTGCTTACTACTATTTCCTTTATGTGCTGATCTCATTTATGCTGAAAACATTTTATTGCTGTTATTATGTTTTCTGAACCTATTTATTGGAAAAGACTGAAATTGGAATATTATGAACAGGCTAAGCCTGCTTATTTGCCCACTTGACAGTTGGGATGTATGAAATTTAGGACTTTTCCACACTGTGGAATTAAATCATTCTTTTGTGTATTATTGGTGAACCATTCTGTCTGCCTATGGAGGCAACACACAGATACTAACAAATGTCATTTTTGTTAATTTTGTCTTCCTGTATGACATGTTTAGGATTAATGTGATACCTTTTGATATTTTGCATATTATGTTGATGAAATTAAGAGGACGCTTGTTGTAAAATCCAATGTCTACTTTTGTCATTGTCATAATATTTCTTCTGTTTTTGTAAGAGTCAGTGTATCCCTGAACACTTTTCATCCTTTGTACATGTAAAATTGTAGTTTTCTTTAATACTAAAGTTAGATTGGATCTGTATGGGGGGGGGGTGAATATTGTGATAGACAATATATATCAGTGATGGATTTCTTAAGCTACTGTAGAGGGTTTATCACAGTTGTCCATTCTGCCATGTCTGCATTGTATTTTATACTGGTGGGGAGCTGTTGATATTCTGCTCTCAGTTATATTTTTTGAGCCCTCCACTTTTATTTCTTATCCTACTGCCTGTCACTGAATCTATTCTATTTTTCTTCTTCTGCTGATGAGAAGAGGCTAGGCTGAACTCTCCATTAGTACCTATTTCTATCTTTCTTTTCCATCCACATATTTTGAGCTATTGCTCCTACCTTGTTGCAGTGTCTATAATTGTACCATGTCCTCATGCTCTTCAATAGAGATCAACAAGCAACTGCTTTCTTAAATGCTGTCTGGTAATACCTTTCTTTGTCAAATTTCCATGTTTATGTAGTAAACTATATCTGGTTGAATAACTTTGAAATTAATTTCCAAATTTATTTATATATTATCATACCATATTATAGTAGAGTAAAAATTCCAATCACTTTCACACCAGAATGTTGAAAGGCTATGGATGATAAAAGCTTACTAATGACATGTCACAAACAAAATTTTTTTAAAGTAATGTTAGAAAATGAGAAATTTAATGTGTGTTGTAATATATAGAATTTTATTGAATATGAATAATTTTTAGACCATTATAATCTTTCATATTGTTTCTTTTACGTCATTCTACTAGTGTTTGATCATTCTTGGTGACACAATATAACACTGAATATTTGTGTAGGAATTTATAGTGAACTGAACAGTAAACCCTATGTAATAATTTCAGATAAAGAACCCATCAGCTAAAAGGAACTATGTAAAGGGAATACCTATGGACCTGTTATTAGCGGAAAAACTTAACTAGGAGAACAGGAACTACTGTGGTGAAATGGAGAGTTAGTTATATATAAATGAAAGGAACTATGTAAAGGGAATACCTATGGACCTGTTATTAGAGGAAAAACTTAACTAGGAGAACAGGAACTACTGTGGTGAAATGGACAGTGAGTTATATATAAATGATGGACTGAAAATAACAATTGGACTCTTGTACTCATGTACATAGTTGTAACTAAGATTCAAAAATTTTATGAGTTTTTCTTTGCATACAATTGTTACAGATAAACAGATTACATTTTGATATTTATATGTACTGTTGTAAAGAGAGTGAAGGGAGGCCTGTTGTAAAATTTAGTAATTTTTGTAAGTTTGAAAAGATATGGCGAAAGAAATTTTTAATCTATTACATTTCATTTCTTTAATGTTATACCACGAGGATCAATAATCTTTATGTACTATTTCAAAGATACTATTATTTTATATAATTATTACTGTAACTTACTACCTTGTTATTTTGCTGTTTGGGACACCCAATCCCATGCAGCTTGTGCATGGAATTGTGTGTGTGTGTGGGGGGGGGGGGGGGGGTAGTAATGGTACTTGAATTATTGCAATGATATTATTCTTATGTGTATTCTTTCTTTTGTCACTATGATCTTTGACATACTTGTGACTCTGATTTTTGGGCGCATAAGCGATTGTTAGTTGGTTGTTAACTTGTTAGAGAGTCAGACGTGGAGAAGTCAAGTGTTGGATATCATGTTGGAAAGACGCATAACGTAGTCAGCTTATAAAATGTGTAATTTAACTGTGACTGTGATGAAGATGTTTTCAAGTATGTTTTGTATTGTGAAGTGATGTTTGAGTGTCACGTGATACTGCAATTAAAAGGAAGTGTAACTTAAATTCGGAGTGCTGATAATTTTTTTACATCACCATTGTCCAGCAAAAGTATAATCTTCAAGAAAGGATTGTGAAGCACATCTACAAAACTTCTGAATATAGCAGAATAAAACCTAAGCCTCTTTGCATCCGAGCTTGGAATCGTAACCACCTAGATTTTCAACGATTGAGCCATGATTTTACGACGAGACCGGCGTGGGAAACACAAAAGATGAGTGCCTAGTTTTTTAATTGTTACATTAAATGACTATATTAACTGTGCTCTAATGACACCTGCCACATAATATGACTGTTGCTGCCCGAAAATGCAGTATTTAGCAGCGTGAGCAACACCATAATCGTTATTAAATGCTGCCCTTTGTTGTGGTAGGGTTGTTAGAAGATGTATCTAAATTACACGGGCAATTGGATATTGATCGATCTTGTGCAATTGTTTATACATTTCCGATGACTATTCTCATCCTTCTTCTACCAGTGTAGTATATGAAGCATAATATGAAACTAATCGGTCATTTAATTGGCGGACTCTAATTGATCAACTTGTTTCAATTTCTTATTGGTCATTAACAAGGAGCATGTCAACCTGTCGCCTTCCTGATGGTTTGACCTCTGCAGGGAACACTTTCAGTAAAGTTAATGCGTTTCTGTGAAGGAATGGCAGTCCATTCTTCCACAACAGCCGAAACCAGAGGAGACAGTGATGTCGGATACTGGAGTCTCGAGCGAAGTCGAATTTATAACTCATTCTACAGGTATTCCACTGAGCTCAGGTCAGAACTCTGGGCAGGTTGTAATGCATATGTGTTTAAGCCAAGTATTATTCATATTTATGCGATCGGGAATGCTCAGTAGCAGCCACACGTACATTTTACAATTAAGCGTCAGCAAGGAGTATTAGTGATGAAATCATAGGAGTCAATGTTGTGCAACTTTAGTAGAGACAAGATCCGACAATTCGGGAGTAGGATCTTACGACCTGAGACAGTGTTCCGAGACAAACTACCGTCACAATGTCCACAAACGTGACTTCAGATCCGCCTAACAACAGCGATCTGAACGCTCATTGGTTGAAAGTTTGTATATGTAGTGTCGTTATTGGCTGAGGGAGAAAGGGGGGGGTCTCTCTAGTCCTTCGGGAAGACAGGGCGAGTTAGTCGTGTAATATCTCTTTATATTCGATGAATTATTCTGATACAATTGTACCCTTGCATGAGCTTGGTTTGGAAGAACTGTAATCTAATTATTGAGATTTATCACAGAAGATAACTGATACGAACTGTACGATTAAAAGGAAATATATATATATATATATATATATATATATATATATATATATATATATATATATATATATATATATTGTTCCTTCAAATAAAAGGTGTGTATGTGACATTTGGGAATTAATGATATTTATCTATATATTGCGTAGTTGTTAATCAGAAGGGACTTCCGCAAGACTGGATACGAACCTGCATTTAATAATCCAAGAGCTCCATTACTTCTTCGGAAGGTTAAACTTCATCAAAGCCAAATATCCGCTTGATCTGAGGTTTCCCGACTGATTATTAAACGCTCCCATAGTTACGAGGCATTTTATTTGTACACATTAGCAGACTGCCGCAAAGCACGAGCCTGCAGAGAAGAAGAATCATCGCCTGATTTCATTCTAACAAGTAAAATTTCAGAATCATTTTGGAGTGACTGAGCTATGACTGTGTTTCCTATCATGAATGATTGATTGCTCGAACGAATTGAGAGCTACAGAATTACGTAGATACGAGGAAAAATTACAGTCGCTAGGAGCCACGGAAAACGCACGGTTGAGTAACCGGGGCTGTTCTAAAAGAACTATCGTTAGTGCGTATTTCAGATGTTAAGCAAGATATAGTTATTAGTTATCAGAATGGCACGTGTCGTGGGCAGTGACTCATTATGTAACGTCAGGAAACGGTGTTGAAGTGTGTAAAGTGTCGAATATAACGGCGTAGTCCAGAGCCAACATGTTGCAAATGCTGATTCTGTGACGTGTGTGAGAAAGTAATTTCTCTGTTAAAACAAGTATAGTACAAACGTTGACGCAGGCCGGGGTGGTCGAGCGCTTCTAGGCGCTTCAGTCTGGAACCGCGCGACCGCTATGGTCGCAGGTTCGAATCCTGCCTCGAGCATGGATGTGTGTGACGTCCGTAGGTTAGTTAGGTTTCAGTAGTTCTACGTTCTAGGGGATTGATGACCTCAGATGTTGAGTCCCATAGTGCTCAGAGACATTTGAACCGTTTTTTGAAGTACAAACGTTGTTGACGATTAACAACTGACATCCCTAAACACTCCACTTCGGCAGGATCACCTCCTACATGGGACCTGGCGACTGTGCTACTACTGTGCTACGAGGGACTTACCGAAGCACCAAGACACCAGTTTAGTGATACCGACCAGAGAAGCACTTCCTTCTGGCTACAATGCCAATGAGGGTGTTGTAAGGTCAGTCGATTACAGAAATGTTAATGTTTACAAATCGTTGGCTCACAATTGCTGCTGTGTTACAGGGTGCAGAGTCATACAGATGGAGTCCCCGCCTCTGAACTGTCCCTGTAGTGTCGTATGGACACAATGATGTAATATACACTCCTGGAAATTGAAATAAGAACACCGTGAATTCATTGTCCCAGGTAGGGGAAACTTTATTGACACATTCCTGGGGTCAGATACATCACATGATCACACTGACAAAACCACAGGCACATAGACACAGGCAACAAAGCATGCACAATGTCGGCACTAGTACAGTGTATATCCACCTTTCGCAGCAATGCAGGCTGCTATTCTCCCATGGAGACGATCGTAGAGATGCTGGATGTAGTCCTGTGGAACGGCTTGCCATGCCATTTCCACCTGGCGCCTCAGTTGGACCAGCGTTCGTGCTGGACGTGCAGACCGCGTGAGACGACGCTTCATCCAGTCCCAGACATGCTCAATGGGGGACAGATCCGGAGATCTTGCTGGCCAGGGTAGTTGACTTACACCTTCTAGAGCACGTTGGGTGGCACGGGATACATGCGGACGTGCATTGTCCTGTTGGAACAGCAAGTTCCCTTGCCGGTCTAGGAATGGTAGAACGATGGGTTCGATGACGGTTTGGATGTACCGTGCACTATTCAGTGTCCCATCGATGATCACCAGTGGTGTACGGCCAGTGCAGGAGATCGCTCCCCACACCATGATGCCGGGTGTTGGCCCTGTGTGCCTCGGTCGTATGCAGTCCTGATTGTGGCGCTCACCTGCACGGCGCCAAACACGCATACGACCATCATTGGCACCAAGGCAGAAGCGACTCTCATTGCTGAAGACGACACGTCTCCATTCGTCCCTCCATTCGCGCCTGTCGCGACACCACTGGAGGCGGGCTGCACGATGTTGGGGCGTGAGCGGAAGACGGCCTAACGGTGTGCGGGACCGTAGCCCAGCTTCATGGAGACGGTTGCGAATGGTCCTCGCCGATACCCCAGGAGCAACAGTGTCCCTAATTTGCTGGGAAGTGGCGGTGCGGTCCCCTACGGCACTGCGTAGGATCCTACGGACTTGGCGTGCATCCGTGCGTCGCTGCGGTCCGGTCCCAGGTCGACGGGCACGTGCACCTTCCGCCGACCACTGGTGACAACATCGATGTACTGTGGAGACCTCACGCCCCACGTGTTGAGCAATTCGGCGGTACGTCCACCCGGCCTCCCGCATGCCCACTATACCCCCTCGCTCAAAGTCCGTCAACTGCACATACGGTTCACGTCCACGCTGTCGCGGCGTGCTACCAGTGTTAAAGACTGCGATGGAGCTCCGTATGCCACGGCAAAGTGGCTGACACTGACGGCGGCGGTGCACAAATGCTGCGCAGCTAGCGCAATTCGACCGCCAATACCGCGGTTCCTGGTGTGTCCGCTGTGCCGTGCGTCTGATCATTGCTTGTACAGCCCTCTCGCAGTGTCCGGAGCATGTATGGTGGGTCTGACACACCGGTGTCAATGTGTTCTTTTTTACATTTCTAGGAGTGTATGTTCATAAAAATATGATATCCTTCTACTTCTAACGTTTTCTGAAGCACTATAAGAGGACTACGCATTAATGGCGAAAAAGACGCCCACATCACTACATCCTCTGTACTTTACTTTGAGCACTAAGCAGGTACCGGTCTGCAGGCATTTACCAAAGACAAACCCATCCATCCGATTGCCACAGGGTATAGCTTGATGCATGATGCAGGTCACTCGATTCCAGTCGACCACTACGTAGTGGCGCCAGTCTTCACAGCATTTCAAGCATCGCTTAGGCTGGCTGCACAAAGTGGTGGCAGACGACGAGCTGCTCGACCATTGCACCCCAACCTTTGTCACTACCTGCCAACTGTCAATGTCCTAGCAGGACTGCTGGTGGCAGTCTGGGTGTCACGAGTAATTCCTTTCTCGTTTTTATAATCAACCTTCTCTCGACGGTTTCTGACCGTCTGTTCGTGAGGTCTACCTGGTCGTGGTGTAGCTGTGGTTGTTGCTTCTGCCTTCTGCCTGACAGTCACTAAGCCGACAATCGAATTTGACTCCTTAGAAGGGTTGAAATGTCACTAATGGATTTGTTACTCAAGTGACGCTGAATGACTGCTCTGTGTAGGATGTCACTAAGCTCTCTTGCTCGAGTCATGGACTGTGCGGCTGGTCCCGGCGGAGTTTCGAGTCCTCCCTCGGGCATGGGTGTGTATGTTTGTCCTTAGGGTAATTTAGGTTAAGTAGTGCGTAAGCTTAGGGACTGATGACCTTAGCAGTTGAATCCCATAAAATTTCACACGCATTTAACCAAAAAACAATTCTCTTGCCCGAACCACTCAGCTATTACTGCTTCTCTACTGACAACACAGTGCCCGCGTCTTCTTTACAGTTGCGCTCGTGACATCTGGTGGGCAGTCCTGCATTACATAGCGGTGACAGATACTTTTGATGCGATGTGTCACATAAAATCAATGGCACAATTGAAAGAGAAAATAAAGTAAATGGTTAACCAAACGAAGTTCCGTCACAAATTTATATTTCTTTATCTTTAATTAGGCTAATTGAAAACGAAACGAGCAGGAGGATGTACAACGGAAACCGCTTACGAGATCGAAATGCCACTGCCTACGCCTTCGACAGTCAACTGCAGTCAGTCGTGCTCAAAACAAAGGAATAGAGGCTTAAGAAGGAGAGCCAAGGTGTGTAGTGTGTTGCCCGACAGAAGACGGAGTTCAGGGGACGGAAATTGATCAAATAACGAGACAAGCGTACAGAGATCATTGCATGTCTGTTGCAAAAGTCAAGGAATGGGACAAGGGAGCCGAGGAAGGACGAAACCCATTGACCGATGGTACACGTTCTGTAACGCCACATTGCCTTACCGACAGCAGTATCTAACAGATGGATGCCCTCATTACTGAATAACGGCAATTTACGGTGGCACCATTGCCCCAGAGGACGAACTGAACGTTGAAAGTGCTCTCCGTACACTTGTGCTATTCTTTGATGAAGTTCCGTTTCTAACACCCTTATAAGGAAACGCAAATCGCACTACATCCCTTTTCTCGTCTTTTGAAACCTCCAATCCTCTTTTCTTTTTTTTTTTTTTTAGCACGAATGACTGCATCTGACTGCCGAATTGTGCACGTGAGCAGTCTGTCAGTCTGTTGTCACGTGACTATGCGCCCATATGTCTCTATAGTGATGAGTTTGAGTGCTCTTATAGGGACCACACCCTCTTCCGTAGGAAATGGCCTTACGATCCCTTCGTTGTTCTCCGTTTTACAACCTCAGTCTCTCTTCTTTTTGAATGAGTGGTAATATATTTGATGACTTTACGTAGAACAAACCAGCACTGTACCTCATACTGAAGCATTTCAAGCATATTGCCAGTGACACGACGGGCGTTCAGTAAGAAATGCAGTAATGCAACAGATTGTTTTTTCTGAAAGCAGGTGGGTTTAGTCTGGATTCCAATACACCACATTACTTCCTACTCTTTGTAGGTTGAGACAAAATTGTCCGTGGAGCGCAGCGATCTGCATCTATACTTTGATTAAAGCAACAGTCGAATTCGCAATAGTTTTTGTTTATTATGACCGGTATCAGCTTGTCTTACAGCCATCCTCAGATTTTTTTCAGCCCCCTATGGCTGGTGCTCGTGCACTCCTTTGTTTTTCACGTGATACCACGATCGCATACTCTTCTGGCTAAAAATCCTCTTTTTCAACGCAGTCTTCGCTCAATGGGGCGGCCTTACGCCATCTCGCTGGAAGGGCCTATATGCCCGCACGGTACCGATTGACAGGTCGTTGTCGAAGCCAACGTCTTGCTGCTTCAATAACCTCCCTATCATCCGAGTGCTGCTTCCCTGGAACGCGTCCTTTACTGACCCAACCGGAGGGAAGTTGGAAGGTGTAGGGTCTAGGCTGTAGGGTGGATGAGGGACAACAATGAAAGAAGTTTTATGAACTCCTCTCGCCAGCACAAACTTGTGTGAGGCCCTGCGTTGTGATGGAGAATGGCCGGCCGGAGTGGCCGAGCGGTTCTAGGCGCTACAGTTTGGAACCGCGAGACCGCTACGGTCGCAGGTTCGAATCCGCCTCGGGCATGGATGTGCGTGATGTCCTTAGGTTAGTTAGGTTTAAGTAGTTCTAAGTTATAGGGGACAGATGACCATAGCAGTTAAGTCCCATAGTGCTCAGAGCCACTTGAACCATTTGATGGAGAATGAAAACTTTCTCTGCATGTTTATGGCGACGAGCACGCTGAATGGTTTCATCAATTTCCTGAGGGTAGCACAATAAATTTCAGAGCTACTTCTTACACCGTCAGGGTCGACATTATATACACTCCTGGAAATTGAAATAAGAACACCGTGAATTCATTGTCCCAGGAAGGGGAAACTTTATTGACACATTCCTGGGGTCAGATACATCACATGATCACACTGACAGAACCACAGGCACATAGACACAGGCAACAGAGCATGCACAATGTCGGCACTAGTACAGTGTATATCCACCTTTCGCAGCAATGCAGGCTGCTATTCTCCCATGGAGACGATCGTAGAGATGTTGGATGTAGTCCTGTGGAACCGCTTGCCATGCCATTTCCACCTGGCGCATCAGTTGGACCAGCGTTCGTGCTGGACGTGCAGACCGCGTGAGACGACGCTTCATCCAGTCCCATACATGCTCAATGGGGGACAGATCCGGAGATCTTGCTGGCCAGGGTAGTTGACTTACACTTTCTAGAGCACGTTGGGTGGCACGGGATACATGCGGACGTGCATTGTCCTGTTGGAACAGCAAGTTCCCTTACCGGTCTAGGATTGGTAGAACGATGGGTTCGATGACGGTTTGGATGTACCGTGCACTATTCAGTGTCCCCTCGACGATCACCAGTGGTGTACGGCCAGTGTAGGAGATCGCTCCCCACACCATGATGCCGGGTGTTGGCCCTGTGTGCCTCGGTCGTATGCAGTCCTGATTGTGGCGCTCACCTGCACGGCGCCAAACACGCATACGACCATCATTGGCACCAAGGCAGAAGCGACTCTCATCGCTGAAGACGACACGTCTCCATTCGTCCCTCCATTCACGCCTGTCGCGACACCACTGGAGGCGGGCTGCACGATGTTGGGGCGTGAGCGGAAGACGGCCTAACGGTGTGCGGGACCGTAGCCCAGCTTCATGGAGACGGTTGCGAATGGTCCTCGCCGATACCCCAGGAGCAACAGTGTCCCTAATTTTCTGGGAAGTGGCGGTGCGGTCCCCTACGGCACTGCGTATGATCCTACGGTCTTGGCGTGCATCCGTGCGTCGCTGCGGTCCGGTCCCAGGTCGACGGGCACGTGCACCTTCCGCCGACCACTGGCGACAACATCGATGTACTGTGGAGACCTCACGCCCCACGTGTTGAGCAATTCGGCGGTACGTCCACCCGGCCTCCCGCATGCCCACTATACGACCTCGCTCAAAGTCCGTCAACTGCACATACGGTTCACGTCCACGCTGTCGCGGCATGCTACCAGTGTTAAAGACTGCGATGGAGCTCCGTATGCCACGGCAAACTGGCTGACACTGACGGCGGCGGTGCACAAATGCTGCGCAGCTAGCGCCATTCGACGGCCAACACCGCGGTTCCTGGTGTGTCCGCTGTGCCGTGCGTGTGATCATTGCGTGTACAGCCCTCTCGCAGTGTCCGGAGCATGTATGGTGGGTCTGACACACCGGTGTCAATGTGTTCTTTTTTCCATTTCCAGGAGTGTAGAATAACCTTATTAGAGGTGGTGTGGAGTGGTGTCACTTCATGAACGGTTGTTTCGAGCCTGATTCGAACTGTCACTCTCAGCCTCCTAACGCGCTAGCATTGCCGCAGAGGTGGTCCTTCGTTGCTCTTTATTGTCTTCCGTTATGCCGAGAAGAACGCAGCAGGTTCACACCAACTCGTGGACAAGTGTGTCGACACTACCAGCAGAGACGTCCAGTTGAGCAGCGAGGCGTTTGGTTGTGATCCGTCGATCACCTCGGATGAAAGCGTCCACACGTTCCAACATTTCAGGAGATACAGCTGTGTGCGACCGGCCAGCACGCAGGAAGTCGGACAGGTTTCCAGAATGATATTCTCACTCTGCAGCGGAGTGTGCGCTGATATGAAACCTCCTGGCAGATTAAAACTGTGTGCCGGACTGAGACTCGAACTCGGGACCTTTGCCCTTCGCGGGCAAGTGCTCTACCAACTGAGCTACCCAAGCAGGACTCACGCCCCGTCCTCACAGCTTTACTTCTGCCAGTATCTGGTCTCCTACCTTCTCTGCAATATCCTTTCTCGCAGGAGTGCTAGTTCTGCAAGGTTCGCAGGAGAGCTTCTGTAAAGTTTGGAAGGTAGGACATGAGATACTGGCAGAAGTAAACCTGTGACGACGCGGCGCGAGTCGTTATTGGGTATCTTAGCTGGTAGAGCACTTGATCGCGGAAGGCAAATGTCCCGAGTTCGAGTCTCGGTCCGGCACACAGTTTTGATCTGCAAGGAAGTTTCGGACAGGTTTGCCCGACTTTGATGCGATGACGACAGATCCCTCGCCCAAAGACTCGCCGTGCTAGTGTTCAGATTCAGATCCCCGTAGAAATTCTGCAGGAAATAAATATCTCCGACGCTCTCGTTTTCTGCCAAAAGAAAACCAATGACAATTCTGTGCTTGTAACCCACCTCCGTTACAGACGCTATTTTGGAGGCGTATAGCACTGCCATCTACTGGAACTTCAGGAAGCCATAAGGCTGAAGCGGTAATATTCCACGATACACTCCGCATTTTACGGGAAATAAAGTGCTGCATTACTTATTAGACGCTCCTCGCGATTGGTTGGCTGAATGGCTTAGCAGCAGGATCGGAGCGGCACGCGTGGGTGCGCCCTGGAATGACGGCGTGGTTCGCTGATTGCCTCTTCGCAGCCGATACAGCGGCAAGCAGGGCAGCGCAGCATCGCGTAGCGTTTCCCGCTTCTGCCGGAAGCTCGCGGCGCTGCCTCTAATGGCCCGGAAAGCGACACGCTCGCCTGCCTGCCGGATGTGGTGTGGGTGGGGGTCTGCGAGGTGGGGGGAGAGACCGACACAAAGTGAGGAGCCGCTCCTGGGCCGTCATCTTTCCACAGAGAGCCGTGCCGAAAGTGAAAGGAGGCGGGCACATTCGTGTTACGTCTACCGACAGTTCTCTATTCTTCTCTGCTTCCCCCTTTCACTAGTGGTATTCCCTTTGGTTTGACATATGACTACGTTTCCATTAATATTATTGCTCTTCAAGTCTTCATATACATTTATTCCTTTTTATGTCGCAGGCATCAGTCATCTGACTGGTTCTGTATGATCCATCAACGATTCCCCTCTGGTGCCAACTTCTTTCTCTCAGAGTAGAACTTACATCCTACATCTACAATTAGTTGTTGGATGTACACAAATAACAGTCTTCTCCTATAGTTTCTGCCCTTTACAACTCTCTCTAGTACAATGGATGTTATCCTCTGATGTCTTAACATACACCTCTGGTCATTAAAATTGCTACACCACGAAGATGACGTGCTACAGACGCGAAATTTAAACGACAGGAAGAAGATGCTGTGATATGCAAATGAATAGCTTTTCCGAGCATTCACACAAGGTTGGCGCCGGTGGCGACACCTACAACGTGCTGACATGAGGAAAGTTTCCAAACGATTTCTCATACACAGACAGCAGTAGACCGCCGTTGCCTGGTGAAACGTTGTTGTGATGCCTCGTGTAAGGAGGAGAAATGCATACCATCAAGTTTCCGACTTTGATAAACGTCGGATTGTAGTCTATCGCGATTTCGGTTTATCGTATCGCGACATTGCTGTTTGTTTGGTCGAGATCCAATGGCTGTTAGAAGAATATGAAATTTGTGGGTTCAGGAGGGTAATACGGGACGCCGTGCTGGATCCCAACGGCCTCGTATCACTAGCAGTTGAGATGACAGATATCCCCATAACTGTAAGGGATCGTGCAGCCACGTCTCGATCCCTGAGTCAAAAGATGGGGACGTTTGCAACACAACAACCTTCTGCACAAACAATTCGTCGACGTTTGCAGCAGCAGGGACTATCAGCTCGGAGACCATCGCTGCGGTTACCCTTGACGCTGCATCACAGACAGGAGCGCCTGCGATGGTGTACTCAACGACGAACCTGGGTGCACGAATGGCAAAACGTCATTTTTTCGGATGAATCCAGGTTCTGTTTACAGCATCATGATGGTCGGATCCGTGTATGGCGACATCGCGGTGAACGCACATTGGAAGCGTGTATTCGTCATCGCCATACTGGCGTATCACCCGGCGTTATGGTATGGGGTGCCATTGATTACACGTCTCGGTCTCCTCTTGTTCGCATTGACGGCACTTTGAACAGTGGACGTTATATTTCAGATGTTTTACTACCATTGGCTCTACCCTTCATTCGATCCCTGCAAAACCCTACCTTTCAGCAGCTTAATGCACGACTGCATGTTGCAGGTCCTGTACGGGCCTTTCTGCACACAGAAAATGTTCGACTGCTGCCCTGGCCAGATCTCTCACCACTTGAAAACGTCTGGTCAATGGTGGCCGAGCAACTGGCTCGTCACAATACGCCAGTCACTGCTCTTGATGAACTGTGGTATCGTTTTGAAGCTGCATGGGCAGCTGTACTTGTACACGCCATCCAAGCTCTGTTTGACTCAATACCCAGGCGTATCAAGGCCGTTATTACGGCCAGAGGTAATGGGTACTGATTTCTCAGGATCTATGCACCCAAATTGCGTGAAAATGTAATCACATGTCAGTTCCAGTATAATATATTTGTCTAATGAATACCCGTTTATCATCTGCATTTCTTCTTGGTGTACCAATTTTAATGGCCAGTAATGTATTTCCTATCATCCTGCCTCTTCTTCTTATGTCTTTTACATACGTTTCTGTCTTCACTGTTTCTGCAGAGGAATCTCTTCATTCCTAATCTCATCAGTCCCCTAATTTCTAACATTCCTCTGTAACACTACATCTCAAACGCTTCGATTCATTTCTTTCTGGTTTCTACCACACTCCATGGTTCATTGTCACACAGTGCTGTTCTGCAAAAACATGCATACTCAGGCATTTCTTCCTGACATTAAGCCCGAGGTCTGATGCTAGTACAGCTGCTGTACATAAAGCACCTCTCTGACTGTACTAATTTCTTTTCCTCTTTGCTTCGTCCGTCACGTGTTTTTTGTCTTCCAAGATACCGAAGTTACTAAACTTCGTCAACACTGTAAACTTGCCCTACCAAATTCTGCTTCAATTTTCGCATCTCTTTGTACTCTTCAGAACTCAAAAACCTGTTTCCGAGGTAGCAGAACATATCTTGTAATATTTATACTTATCATATGGCTCAGCATGTAGCCTACAGGTCTTAACTAATTGTGTTAGTAGTGGCCATACTGGTCGAGCGCTTCAGTCCGGAACCACGCTGCTGCTACTGTCGCAGGTTCGAATCCTGCCTCGGTCACGGATGTGTGTGATGTCCTTAGTTTAGTTAGGTTTAAGTAGTTCTAAGTCTGGGGACTGCTGTCCTCAAATGTTAAGTCCCATAGTGCTTAGAGCAATTTTTTTGAAGTAGCCGTAATGTATAAGTTTATAGACCGCGATTGTGTGGAATAATGATTTCTATTTTTTCGTTACTGGGAAGTTTTATTTATTCCACATTTAATTTAATGGAAGACATTTTAAGCACGTTTTGCACGTCATCAGGCGTTAATGTACGCAGAATACCACAAAAGCCGCCCCAGTAGCAGAACAGCGTACGAAACAAAATTCCACATCAATTTAAATTAAGACATTTTATTGGTAAAATTCCAATAGCCACTCCATTAGCAGATCAGAGAACAAAATAGTATCTTGTGTTAATGAAGATCAAGACATTTCATCCTTAAGTAAGATTTATCTGTTGGTATTAAGGCCTGAGGATAGTTAAACATGTTAGAAATGCGTTGAATAATGTTAAATTAAAGATAGAAGAATAAATTAGACTGTTTACAGATAATTAAAAATAATTGTTTTTTTAGTCACTAATTTTCGAAAAGAGTTTATATTGTACACTCATTTCGTTTGTTGTTCTGTTGCTCCAGCTCTTTCCAGTAACACTACTCCAAATTTCCATCATGCCTCTCTCTTTTCTGCATTTTTCGCTTACTGCAGGCATCTATCTTCCTCATAAAGGAACTTTGACGACGCAATGTTCAGCTAAAATCATGTCTATTACTAGACTCGTCGTTAAAATACTTCTTTTGGCCCGGAATAAAAGTTTTGCTGCATCTGATCACTTTCTGATCTGAAGAGATCATTTCTTGTGTTTTCGCAGGTAAGTCTTCGACTGGCACAACTTGCACGTTTTAGTGATTTTAACCAACGAACACTTTACTTTTCAAGTTTAAATAAAATTCTTTCGATCTGTAAGACACTTCACATTGTGAAATGATGAACAAATTTTTCGAATGCTGATGACACTGACCGAAACATTGCTGTATCAATGCTGCAATCGTATAAAGTCGGCAACTCACAATAATCTTATGGTATCTGCTTCTAGCCACGAATAGCTACGCTCAAACATTGTAATGTTTTATTTTCATCTGACTTTAATTCTACTGGATATAATTTGAGTCTAGTTGAAAGACATTTTGCATACTCTTTCGCATCCTTGCTGTACCTGGGAGTGATAATAACTAACAGATCGTATGTCGTATAATATGTTACTGTAATACACTTTTCTCTGTCCATGTTACTCAGTGTTACAAATACACTGAAATACTAGTCGCCTACTTATATGAGAAATGGATTCGCCTTCGCACATTCATTTCACGTATCATTAACGCTCATTACAATTATTTTCACAGAAGACATTGATATTCGGCCCATCTATGTTTCATTTACGAAGACAGCATGAGAGTGGTAACAAAACCTCAACATCAAATACAAATGCAGTTAATCGTTGCGAAGCAGAATCGTCTTGTAAGGGAAGAAACTTTAATATATTATCCAGAAAAGTACAAACTGTTACGCTCTTGATTTTCGCTGACAGTAGATCGCAAACGAACCAATGTCCTATTCACACAGAGCAAAAAGGGCACTAAGGGATGAAGTCACTGACTTAATTACAGAACTGATTACTTAGTTACTTCAACGTTAATTAGGCCATAATCACGATAAACCGTCTGATGTTGTACAGAAAATACAAGCTAAGTGGATGGGCGTGAGGATAGGACTATTATTTAGAGGTGTAGCGTGGTTATACGGGAAGTGGTACTTAGGCCATACAGAAGGGGCAGCCTAACAGAGAACGTCAGATACTTGGATGTCAGGATCGGTCGGTCGAGGGTTGAGGCCAGGGAAAGAAATCGTCAGCTGTCTCCCAGTCTTGGTATTGGTAAACGTCCTATGACCTAATTAACGGGAGCTGACTGGTCGCATCATCAGCGCTGACACCCCAACCTCGGTGACGGTGGTACGTCACTTGGGCCTCCCCTACCCTGAACTGTAATGGACTATGTACAACCAGTTTTTTCAGTGAAAACTGCGTTGAGAGTAGCACCAACATGTCAGATGTATAGACAAAACAGCTCTATCGGATTATAGGTAGTGTCGGAAGTTCTATGCGGCTTTTCGCGGATGATGCTGTAGTATACAGAGAAGTTGCAGCATTAGAAAACTGCAGAGAAATGCAGGAAGATCTGCAGCGGATAGGCGCTTGGTGCAGGGAGTGGCAACTGATCCTTAACATAGACAAATGTAATATATTGCGAGTACATAGAAAGAAGGATCCTTTATTGTATGATTATATGATAGTGGAACAAACACTTGTAGCAGTTACTTCTGTAATAAATCTGGAAGTATGCGTACGGACCGATGTGAAGTAGAATGATCATATAAAACTAACTGTTAGTAAGGCGGGTGCCAGGTTGAGATTCATTGGGAGAGTCCTTACAGAGTGTAGTCCCTCAACAAAGGAGGTGGCTTATAAAACACTCGTTCGACCTATACTTGAGTATTGCTCATCAGTGTGGGATCCGTACCAGCTCGGGTTGACAGAGGAGATAGAGGAGTTCCAAAGAAGAGTGGCGCGTTTCGTCTCAGGGTTATTTGGTAAACGTGATAGCGTTACGGAGATGTTTAGCAAACTTAGGTGGCAGACTCTGCTAGAGAGGCGCTCTGCATCGCGGTGCAGCTTGCTGTCCAGGTTTCGAGAGAGTGCGTTTCTGGATGAGGTATCGAATATATTGCTTCCCCCTACGTATACCTCCCGACGAGATCACGAACTTAAAAATCATAGAGATTCGAGCGCCCACGGAGGCTTACCAGCAGTCTTTCGTCCCGCGAACCATACGCGACTGGAACGGGAAAGGGAGGTAATGACAGTGGCACGTAAAGTGCCCTCCGCCACACGCCGTTGGGTGGCTTGCGGAGTATAAATGAAGGTGTAGATGTAGATAAAGCTGGATTAAAATATTTATTGTTTCTCTGTACTGCAAAATGACGTATTACACCATCTAAAAGAAAATCTCTTACTCATTTTCATAGCGACATGAGTAGTTTGTTGTGGCCCACTCCGATTTACTCTTTTTACCAGCGTCTTCAACTACGATTGCTTCTTTACTGTGATTTTATATAACTACACAGTCATCACCACCAATTGACCCCAGATGAGATCATCCACGTGCGATTTAATGGTACAGGAAGAAATATTAAGCGATATTGATTCAAACTCTTTGTAGGTTTCAGAATGCGTGGTTGGATTTAATTTCAAATATTGGGCAACATTGCCTGGTAACCAACCAATGAACTAGTCTCAGCGCATTAAACTAAGTAAACTGATGATTAATCACATAACAAAAAATGGTTCCAATGGCTCTGAGCACTATGGGACTTAACATCTGTGGTCATTAGTCCCCTAGAACGTAGAACTACTTAAACCTAACTAACCTAAGGACATCACACACATCCATGCCCGAGGCAGGATTCGAACCTGCAGCCGGAGCGGTCACGCGGTTCCAGAGTGAAGCGCCTAGACCGCACGGCCAAATCACATAACAGATCTTTACCAAAAATGTGCAGACAGGCTCTTTATATGCGCTGAAAATTAAATATTGTGCGTAACTCACATAGGTTTGGAGTCAAATAAATCAAAGTTCATTGATTCTGCTTTAAGTAGGACCAAAGTAGCGGTATCACTAAGGCTTTTAAATTTAGAGAATCAAAACATTATACTATGTTAACTACTGAGTTGTTCCGGTAAACTACTGAAATATGGTATTTTCTAAGATCAGTCGTGTGTGATCAGATTTAGAGTTTCACAATGGCTAACAAGTAGTCTAAAAAGCTCACGAACTTGCGAAAATGTTCCAGAGCTCCATCGCTTTCACCTCGAGTGAAAAAACCCAACTTCACACTCTCATTAACTCGCAGACACGTCCAAGTCCACACGATTTACGACCGTAGATTTCCTAATTATTCTTCGCCGCCACGTGCGAATATCACAAGTCGACATCTCGTATTTATAAAATTTCTAAACGCCACAAAAATTCGACCCGGTAGCAGCTTATACACAGTTCCTTACTCCTACAACTCTGGAAACGAATGGTCCCATACAAGAAAGTCGTCGTCCATTACGCCCTCGCATTATCGTTTGAAAATTCACATACAAGATCTTTCCGTACGCACTTATAACCAGTAATCTTACTCTACACACATGTATGACATGTCAAACAAAACGGAAACTTTCTCATCCATCCCGTTGCTGTCCTTAGTTTGCTGTTAATAAAGCAGAAACCAGAAGAACTAAATACATGTGTACATGTGTAAAGTAAATTGATTTACAGCCACTACCTTCAATATATTATTAAAGATTTTGCGTAAAATTGACGTTTTCATCCTCGGAATACATGTTTTGGCATGTAGTTTCAGATATGCAATATTTGCAAACATTCTGAAAGTATGTCCTAACAGAGCTCTACGCGTTCTATCCGTGCACATTAAATTTATGAAATATCGCACAGTGCGCCTAGGAGATATTAATTTTTAAATTTTATTTCAATTGCAAACTATAGACATTGAATAGCTTAACACTACATGTTTGATCGAGGGTGTGTTTTCACTCATTTCCGCTATGATGGGCCACTTCTTCCATGCCAACTGATAACAGTTAAGCATAATAGTTTTTTCTAGCCACTGAGCCAGAGCACAGGTTTACTTGCAACTATCTTGTAGCTATGGGATTTCTTATAATCTCTGTGCCCTCCAGTCACTAAATCTGAATACTATAGTTGTCCGCTGAACCTTACCGCCATCTCCTGGTGAATGCTACAAATCTTTGCCATGAAACAGTTTCTTGGAGCAGCCACACGACAAATGTAAATTGATTTAACGTCACCCCATTGTGGCCCCTAGTAACTAATTACAATCGGAGAAATGATTTGATGTAAAATGTATGATTGTCAGTTACTACAGTAATCTAAAACCAGTTTGCATGCTGCTTGCAAATAAAGAATGATTTGGAAGCACACTGGGTGACACGGGTGCAGAACCCGTTGCTGAGTCGTCATTCGTAGAAAGCCAGCGCAGGGAGGTGGTCATTCTCATAGCGGGGCCCACTGTCCATCTTTGCGATACCACACAGCGCCAGCGTGCAGATGAAAGACAGTTAGGGTGTCCTGTAGTGACTACTTGCGCAGTTTTGTGAGGTGGACTGAGAAGTAATTTTTAATGACAGGCACTACTGTCAGTCGAACGTAGAACATTTAGGACCGACACTGGAGATTACTGACTTGCAGGTGAAAGAAAAGCCTTTGACAACTGTGGGACACCCGTAAATCCATAGCGCTTAAAAAATAACTTAAGGACGTAAAACCTACATTCTTTGGGTAATCTAAACATTTTGAGGAATGACAGAGAAGTATGCTGCCTCGCTGGCGAGCCAGAGAGACAGGGATAGTGAAGAAAGACTTTTTCGGAGAATGATAGGAAACGAATCATTGGTTAACCAAATGAAACATAAGGCACAGAAGGGGATCAACACTCTTTGTGGAGCACTTTCATCGGCTAGAGCATCTAAGATTCAGAGCTCGTCAATCAAGTTGGGTACATACCAGGAAACGCAGCAAAGCGAAGTTTTCTTTTTGGACACTCTCACACAGGAATCACTTCACTTTTCCTTCTAGTGCGTGATAGTCAACTTCAGATCTTGGTGTCTCACCCCTCATCTTGGAACACTAGTGCCCCTGCACCATCTTTGTCGGTTTCAGCTGAAAGATGAACTCTTGTGCGTGGGGCCATCCAACACTTAGGCCTAGAGGAGGGCCGCTGGTGCTGCGACGAGCTGATGTTGCAGAACTTCAGTCACCGACAGTTACACTACGGCGATACCGAGCCACTACAGCATGAGATGCTAATTTCATTTTGGCCAGTTTCAGTTACTTTATTGCCCAGTTAGCAAAAACTCATCAACTACTTTTAGTGTTAATTTCCCAATGTAATTAAGTCGGCATTGTCTGGTTTAATTATATTGTATCCCATTACCCTTATTTTACCTGTCTTGATATCCGTCTTACAGAATCGTTTCAAGACAGACATATTTATTTTCCAAGTCCTTTGCTATCTCTAAAAAAAAATACGACCTCGTATTTTTTCTTAAATTTCTTCTCGCCGAACTTGAATCTCTTCTCATAATTTTTCTCTGTTTTCCTTTACCGACTGCTCAATGCACAGATTGATTAACATCGCCGGCCGCGGTGGTCTAGCGGTTCTAGGCGCTCAGTCCGGAACCGCGCGGCTGCTACGGTCGCAGGTCCGAATCCTGCCTCGGGCATGGATGTGTGTAATGTCCTCAGGTTAGTTAGGTTTAAGTAGTTCTAAGTTCTAGGGGACTGATGACCTCAGATGTTAAGTCCCATAGTGTTCAGAGCCATTTGAGCCATTTGATTAACATCGGGGATAACCTACACCACGCCTCATTCCCACACGTACGAAACTCCAAAACTCGAACCCTTTGTCTCCCTCCTTTTCAAGTTTTCACCCATTTCATGACGTACTTCGATGCAATACTGTCCTCCAGGTGTGTATCATCAAAAAACTTTTTTACTAAAGTGAGAACCATGTCGATGAATGGTCTCTTCGCCTGAGCTAGTCTTCTTCGTCATTCTTTCGACACTCATTTCATATTGAGTTTGGAAGATATCAAAATTGAACTGATTCATCTACCACATGTATCTCATTTTTCGTGTTAAGTTTGTCGCTAACCTTATTTCTGATACAACTTCCATGATTCTTTTTCCTGATCTGATCCGCATAGATTATTCATTCCATTAAACACGTTCTGTAATTATTGACGTTCATAATGTCTTCACCGAGCATACCATAAAATTTAGTGCAGTTTGAATGTTTTGTTTTATTTCCTTAACAGACTCTTCGATATACAGGCTGCTTCGCAGGAAAGAAAGACTCCATTCCTGCCTTACATCCTTATTAATCGAAGCATATCTGTATAGGTTTCCAGGCTTATAGGCACCTCTTGGTTGACAGATATTTATTATAATTATTTTCGTAATTTATTGTAATAATGTTCCACAAAAATGATAGTAACATCGGCTGTGCCCAAAGGCAGCGTAGTAGGACCTCTAAAATATACAGAATGGACTTAACTGATTAGCATTACTATTATATTGTTCATTTGCTATATTATTGTTGATAGCGAATTTTTGCTATTGCAGAGACATTTAAACAACATTTATGCTTGTTGTAATGTGTGACAGCTCTCTTCAAATCAGGATACATATAAGATAAACCTCAATAAAAAGAGGAAGAGCCATAGAATATCCGATTACAATATTAATAGTGACCATCTTAGGCGCATCATGTCATTTAAGTGTTTGGAGAAGTTTCAGTAACAAAAATGGTTCAATTGGCTCTGAGCACTATACGACTTAATTTCTGAGGTCATCAGTCGCCTAGAACTTTTAGAACTAATTAAACCTAACTAACCTAAGGACATCACACACATCCATGCCCGAGGAAGGATTCGAACCTGCGACGGTAGCGATCGCTCGGCTCCAGATTCTAGCGCCTAGAACCGCACGACCACTGCGGCCGGTGTTTCAGTAACACTGTGCCATTTTTATGCCGTCATCATCGTATATGTCGTGTAGGGATTATGAGCACAAGAGAGATTAGAACATGTATAGAACGACTGTCGCTCTGTACGCCAATCGAAAAGTACAGAAAAACGACAATATATAGGCAGAATTTACCCTACCGCACGCACTGTGCAGTCGCTTGTAGAGTACATGCATAAAAATTGTCAGCTTGTCTAGACGAAATAAAAAGAAACTATTGTGCAGTGTGATGAAATGCCACAGGTGCGGCGTTTTCCCAATCGGGGTCCACGGCAGTTTTGATGCTAGTGAAATTCAGAGACGGTGTTCGAACTGCCGTGTGATTGATCGTGTTAGCCGGCCGGGGTGGCCGAGCGCTTCTACGGGATACAGTCTGTAACCGCGCGACCGCTACTGTCGCAGTTTCTAATCCTGCATCGGGCATGGATGTGCGTAGGTTAGGTTTAAGTAGTTCTACGTTCTAGGGAACTGATGACCTCAGACGTTAAGTCCCATAGTGCTCAGAGCCATTTGCACCATTTTTCTGATCGTGTTAGAAAGGTTGCTGAAAATGTCATCCGTTTGTATGAACGCAAAACTGACGTCACGTGCTAATGATTGTCTAACACAATCGAAAGAACTAGGTGTTTCGCGAATAATGGCCGCAGCTTCAGGCAAACGGGCAAACGGCCTCTTCTGGAGTGCCCCGTAAACCAGACACTTCGCTTTCCCCATGAAAAGACATCCAGAGGAAGTTATGAAAATCTCTGAAACAATACTCGTCACACAGCAATTTGGAAATCGTCTCTGACTGTAACTAGCGTCACAACCTTCATGAACGCCTAGCCGGCGAAACGTTTCAAAACCGACAGCTAACACCTCTCAAACTGTGTTTTCGTCTGCGTACCAATAAGCACTTCCGCTTCTCAAAGGACATGAAGTCACTTTTCCGTCTTCTAGGACAGTTTTAAATTCAGTTAAGAACCGAAAAGGCGTGTCTCACGCCAACCAAACTATGGGATTAGCGAACTACTATTATCACTTCTCGCGGAGAATCGGTCAGCGAGGACGCGCATTGCTTGTACTCAAAGTTGGACTCCCAGTCTGTTTTCGGCCGTTTATCCGGCATGTTATTAATTCTTGTTCCGCTTTTTCGGACGAAAACATGTCAGTGTTTCTTAAGGTGAGTTGCTTCCAAAATTTTTAAACCACTTTCCATTCTACACTGCACTGCATGTTTCAGAACTAACACCGTGAGCACGTTTGCTACGCAGTGCAGCGTAAAGTGGAAAGTAATACGAAAGCATTTCAAGCGACTTATTTTGAGAATTTCTGAGAGAAATACGGGAATAAGAGCCGCGCGTAATAGGCGCCCGTGGACGCCTTGCCACGGTTCGCGTGGCTCCGTCCGTTGGAGGTTCGAGTCCTCCCTCATGCATGGGTATGTGTGTTGACATTAGCGTAAGCTAGTTTAAGTTCGATTAAGTGGTGTGTAAGCCTAGGAACCAATGACCTCAGCAGTTTGGTCCCACGGGAAATTAATTCAAATTTCAAAGAATTTCCAGAATAAGAATAATATCCCGCAAGCACGTCCGAAAAATGACTGATTATTCTATCCACCAGGCAAACTTCAAGAAACACAAAGGGGACGCTGTTCGTTCCCACATGCGGCTCTAAACGGGTTCTGATTTCCTGCTTGATCGTCCCGATCTATTTGGTACAGCCGCTTGTCTTCTGATACTCCGTTGGGCATACTGAAACGTCGCCGAGGATTGTGGTGAGACACTTGCTTTGTGTAATTCTACACTTATCGGCCAGCACATAAAGACAACTGTTATATTAGTAATTTTCGCCTCACAAACATTAATATACGCTCAATAGTAAACGCCTGATGGCCTAAAGTTAGCGAACAATTGTAAAGTAAAAGAAATGAATCATTGCATAGCAGCGACAGAATCGATTATTCTTTATCTTTGCCGTTCTTGCGCGGTGCCTGTAAATCTCTGTGTATATGTATCGATTAATGATATAAAAAAGAATTCTGTTGTTCCAAGACAAATGAGGCATTGGGCGCCTCACCCTTTGCTGTTGCATCTCGTGGTCGTGTGGTAGCGTTCTCGCTGCCCACGCCCGGGTTCCCGGGTTCGATTCCCGGCGGGGTCAGGGATTTTCTCTGCCTCGTGATGGCTGGGTGTTGTGTGCTGTTCTTAGGTTAGTTAGGTTTAAGTAGTTCTAAGTTGTAGGGGACTGATGACCATAGATGTTAAGTCCCATAGTGCTCAGAGCCATTTGAACCCTTTGAACTAACCTTTTACTGTTTGTATTCCATGAAAGGCGGACGCGGACTTGCTGCAATCCGCATCGGTATTTTACATTTTATCTGATAGTATTCAATAAATATGCTAATTGTTATTTTTCCAATCACAAAACATGTAGTTTCTTGTAACTGATTACGAACAGACAGCATCAAGAGGACATTTTGACTGTTATTTATAAAGTATTTAATCACAATAGTCATCTATTGTAATTTAATATGGAAAGGAACGTAGCATTAAAAAAAACCTGTGTTAAAGGTAAGTGTGCTTACTTTAGTAAATTAACCTTGATGATTTCCATCTCCTCATTTACTTGAATGTTAATTATTTTGTGTTAGTTCATCACCACAAATTACGATCACGCTGATGGGCCGAATGCAGCATGAGGCAGAAGGAACACTATCGTTTTCCTATTATTTCTGAATCAACTCCTTCTTTTTATTGTTAAGTGTTGCATTTCTTTTAAAGTCTATAAATCTTCTGGTCCCTTAGTGTTGTTCCAGGTATGACTACATAGCGAATGCACAGAAATGATAACGTTTATTCCGAACGATCTCAAATAAATCAATCTGATGCTTTTGTTCAAAATAATCCAACCAGGTATTTAATGCTCAACGTATGTTATTATAATCTACTTCTACATCCATACTCCGCAAGCCACCTGACGGTGTGTGGCGGAGGGTACCCTGAGTACCTCTATCGGTTCTCCCTTCTATTCCAGTCTCGTATTGTTCGTGGAAAGAAGGATTGTCGGTATGCTTCTGGGTGGGCTCTAATCTCTCTTATTTTATCCTTATGGTGTCTTCGCGAAATATACGTAGGAGGGAGCAATATACTGTTCGACTCTTCGGTGAAGATATGTACTCGAAACTTTAACAACAGCCCGTACCGAGCTACTGATCGTCTCTCCTGCAGAGTCTTCCACTGGAGTTTATCTATCATCTGTGTAACGCTTACGCGATTACTAAATAATCCTGTAACGAAGCGCGCTGCTCTCCGTTGGATCTTCTCTGTCTCTTTTAACAACCCTATCTGGTACGGATCCCACACTGCTGACCAGTATTCAAGCAGTGGGCGAACAAGCGTACTGTAACCTACTTCCTTTGTTTTCGGATTGCATTTCCTTAGGATTCTTCCAATGAATCTCAGTCTGGCATCTGCTTTACCGACGATCAACTTTATATTATCACTCCATTTTAAATCACTCCTCATGCGTACTCCCAGATAATTTATGGAATTAACTGCTTCCAGTTGCTGACGTGCTATAATGTAGCTAAATGATGTGGGATCTTTCTTTCTATCTATTCGCAGCACATTACACTTGTCTACATTGAGATTCAATTGCCATTCCCTGCACCATGCGTCAATTCGCTGCAGATCCCCCTGCATTTCAGTACAATTTTCCATTGTTACAACCTCTCGATACACCACAGCATCATCTGCAAAAAGCCTCAGTGAACTTCCGATGTCATCCACCAGGTCATTAATGTATATTGTGAATAGCAACGGTCCTATGACACTCCCCTGCGGCACACCTGAAATAACTCTTACTTCGGAAGACTTCTTTCCATTGAGAATGACATGCTGCGTTCTGTTATCTAGGAACTCCTCAATCCAACCAAACAACTGGTCTGATACTCCATATGCTCTTACTTTGTTCATTAAACGACTGTGGGGAAATGTATCGAACGCCTTGCGGAAGTCAAGAAACACGGCATCTACCTGTGAACCCGTGTCTATGGCTCTCTGAGTCTCGTGGACAAATAGCGCTAGCTGGGTTTCACACGACCGTCTTTTTCGAAGCCCATGCTGATTCCTACAAAGTAGATTTCTAGTCTCCAGAAAAGTCATTATACTCGAACATAATACGTGTTCCAAAATTCTACAACTGATCGACGTTAGAGATATAGGTCTATAGTTCTGCACATCTGTTCGACGTCCCTTCTAGAAAACGGGGATGACCTGTGCCATTTTCTAATCCTTCGGAACGCTACGCTCTTCTAGAGACCTACGGTACACCGCTGCAAGAATGAGGGCAAGTTCCTTCGCGTACTCTGTGTAAAATCGAACTGGTATCCCATCAGGTCCAGCGGCTTTTCCTCTTTTGAGCGTTTTTAATTGTTTCTCTATCCCTATGTCGTCTATTTCGATATCTACTATTTTTTCATCTGTGCGAGAATGTAGAGAAAGATCTACAGTGCTGTCTTCCTCTGTGAAACAGCTTTGGAAAAAGACATTTAGTATTTCGGCCTTTAGTCTGTCATCCTCTGTTTCAGTACCATTTTGGTCACAGAGTGTCTGGAAATTTTGTTTTGATCCACCTACTCTTTGACATAAGACAAAATTTCTTAGGATTTTCTACCAAGTCAGTACATAGATCTTTACTTTCGAATTCATTTAACGCCTCTCGCATGGCCCTCCTCACACTACATTTCGCTTCGCGTAATTTTTGTTTGTCTGCAAGGCGTTGGCTACGTTTATGTTTGCTGTGAAGTTCCCTTTGCTTCCGCAGCAGTTTTCTAACTCGGTTGTTGTACCACGGTGGCTCTTTTCCATCTCTTACGATCTTGCTTGGCACATACTCATCTAACGCATATTGTACGATGGTTTTGAACTTTCCACTGATCCTCAACACTATATGTACTTGAGACAAAACTTTTGTGTTGAGCCGTCAGGTACTCTGTAATCTGCTTTTTGTCACTTTTGCTACACAGAAAAATCTTCCTACCTTTTTTAATATTTCTATTTATGGCTGAAATCATCGATGACGTAACCGCTTTATGATCACTGATTCCCTGTTCTGCGTTAACTGTTTCAAATAGTTCGGGTCTATGTGTCACCAGAAGGTCTAATATGTTATCGCCACGAGTCGGTTCTCTGTTTAACTGCTCAAGGCAGTTTCCAGATAAAGCACTTAAAATAATTTCACTGGATTCTTTGTCCCTGCCACCCGTTATGAACGTTTGAGTCTCCCAGTCTATGTCCGGCAAATTAAAATCTCCACCCAGAACCATAACATGGTGGGGAAGTCTACTCGAAATATTTTCCAAATTATCCTCCAGGTGCTCAGCCACAACAGCTGCTGAGCCAGGGGGCCTATAGAGACATCCAATCACCATGTCTGAGCCTGCTTTAACCGTGACCTTCACCCAAATCATTTCACATTTCGGATCTCCGACAATTTCCTTCGATACTATTGCACTTCTTATCGCTATAAACACGCCTCCCCCTTCACTGTCCAGCCTGTCTCTGCGGTATATATTCCAATCCGAGTTTAGGATTTCATTATTGTTTACGTCTGGTTTCAGCCAACTTTCTGTCCCTAGTACTATACTATATGGGCGTTGTGACCGTTTATTAATGAGAGCAGTTCTGGGACCTTTCTATAGACGATCCTGCAGTTTACTATTAGCACATTAATATTGTTATTCCCTGTTGCATTTTGCCTACTCCTACCTTGCTGCGTCTCAGGAGGCATCTTGTCGGGCCTAGGGAGGGAATTCTCTAACCTAAAAAACCCACATGTGCACTCCACACGTACTCCGCTACCCTTGTAGCCGCTTCCGGAGTGTAGTGCGCGTCTGACCTATTCAGGGAGACCCTACATTTCTCCACCCGATAGTGGAGGTCGAGAAATTTGCACCCCAGATCTCCGAATAATCGTCTGAGCCTCTGGTTTAAGCCTTCCACTCGGCTCCAAACCAGAGGACTGCGATCGGTTCTGGGAACGATACTACAAATAGTTAGCTCTGATTCCACCCCGCGAGTGAGGCTTTCCGCCTTCACCAATTCCGCCAACCGCCTGTACGAACTGAGGATGACCTCTGAACCCAGACGGCAGGAGTCATTGGTGCCGACATGAGCAACAATTTGCAGTCGGGTGCACCCAGTGCTCTCTATCGCCGCCGGCAGGGCCTCCTCCACATCTCGGATGAGACCCCCCGGCAAGCAGACAGAGTGAACACTGGCCTTCATCCCCGACCTTTCCGCTATTTCCCTAAGGGGCTCCATCACCCGCTTAACGTTGGAGCTCCCAATAACTAATAAACCCCTCCCCCCGTGTGCCTGCTCGGACCTTGCTGAAGGAGCAGCCACATGTCCACTCACAGGCAGAGCGGGCAATGCCACACGGCCAGCCTCCACATTTAGCCTCCGCCTCGTGCGCCGCGAACGCCGCTGAACCCGCCACTCCCCTTGGGGAGAGGGTGGCCCAACCGCGCCCGGTACCCGCGAAGATGTCTCGACAGCAGGGACAGTGGGTGAAGCATGTAACACCTGGGGTGTACCTTGCGACGCACCAGACTCCCCACAGCCGCTACACTCCGAGGCAGCAGCCTGAAGACGGCTGACCGCGACCATCAACACGCTCAGCTGTTCGCGAACAGTGGCCAGCTCCTCCTGCGTCCGTACACAGCAGTCACACATCCTATCCATCCTAAGGAATCAATTTACTGAAGAAAGTTAATCAACCTTTAACTAGACTGCTAATTCACTAAAGGCGGCTGATTATTGACTAAACTCTGATTGCCAGCCACTTCTTGTAGAAAACAATGAAAATAGCACTACCTGTCTCTGGACTGTATTCAAAACAAACACTAGCACTATTGGCACTATGGTTGACTAAAGGGACTCTCTCTGACTGTATTCAAAACAAACACGAAATCTATGGAACACTATTAATAGCACTCGACAATTAAAGGTTCCTAAAAGCAAAAACACACGGAGGAAGAAGTAAGAAAAATACAGTTAATACTTAAATTAAGGTAGCTCGCTGCACAGCAGACGTGAAGCAGACGGCGGTTAGGACGACAATAGTGTAATCAATCCCTGATTCTGTTTCCAAGTGACCCAACAAAATATTCACCTTTTCGGCATTTTTCAAGAAATATAAAATAACAATTGTTTTTCTTTTCGCCTCCCGAAAAGCAACGGTAACCACCTACCTTATATCCGTTATATCCACCTTTGGCACGGATAACAGCGGCGACGCATCGTGGCATGGAAGCAATGAAGCATTGGTAGGTCGTTGAAGGGAGTTGGCACCACATCTGCACACACAAGTCACCTAATTCCTGAAAAATTCAGTGGAGTGATGAGCTCTGTGTTGGATCTGGTTCAGATCTGGCGATTTTGGGAACTAGCAGATCAGTTGGAACTCGTCACCGCTTTCCTCGAACAACTTGATGACACTCCTGACCTTGTGACATGGGGCATTATCTTGTTGCCAAATGCCACTGCCGTCGGGAAATATGATCATCACGAAGGGGTGAACGTGGTCCGCCGTCTGTGTATGATACTCCTAGGTCGTCATGGTGACTTGCACGAGCTCCACGGGACCCACGGATGTCATCGTGAATGTTCTCCAGAGTACAATGGAGCCGCCGCCAGCTTCTCTCCATCTCGCAGTACAGGTGTCAGGGAGCTGTTCCACTGGAAGATGATGGATTCGCACCCTCCCATCGGCATGATGAAGATGGTATTGGCATTCATCAGACCATGAAAACGTCTGCCACTGCGCCAACGTCCATAGCCAATTAACACTTGCCCATTTTAGTAGGAGTTGCCGATATCGTGGTGTTAACACTGGCACATCCATGGGTCGTCGGCTATGGAGGCCCATCGTTAGGAGTGTTCGAGGCACTGTGTGTACAGACACACTGGTCCTCTTGTAACCTCCCCCTCACTTATCGACCTTAATGACAGTGAAAAATTAAACCGCGTGTACCTAATGGAAATTTGGGAAAAGCAATCGTCACCGAAGTTAATCTGTCGGTAAAGAGGGAAGAAAGGATTACATCTAAATGAAAGGAAAAAGGAAAATGAATCTGGTGGAAATTAATTTTGAAATAGGGGTAAAGTTAATGAAGAAAGTAAATGTGCGGCGTTACGTTAACAATTAACTAGCGGTAATTAGATATTTGAGATTTGGGGGAAATTACGGTCGCCAGTCCTAAGGACAATTACTATAGTAACTGAAAAAGAAAGGTTATTACATATTTAATTATATAATTAGCACTAGAAGCGTGGCAACTGAAGGTTGACACGTGTTGTGTGAAAACTGAAAGTTTGTCAGAAGTAACAAATTTCACTACACTCTGACTTAATTTAGCAAAAGAATTAATAAAACCGGAAAATCGAAAGTTAATTTAGTGACTGAAGTTAATAGAGAGCTTTCTTTCTGAAGCACATCGAAATTCGGTAAAATACGGTTAGTCTTGGACTACCTCAACAATCATTTCAAAAGCTACTTGAATCTACGCAATTTAGAAATAAGGGATTTACCTTTGAACTTGAATTAAATGATTCTGAACAATTAACAGTAGTAAAATTTAGTACGTACCAAGCTGAGCTGCAGTCACAGGTAACTAAAATACGGTAACAAAACTCGCACTCTTAATTTGTGCTTGTGCAATCTAAATACTGTAGCCAGCTACGAATACTTTGACTGAACTTTGAAATTAAAGCAGTGAAATAAAATGATGCTGGCGTTTGAATCTCAACGACACTCGGGTTCATTCCGGAAAAGGAAGGGACCCTGCTTGGTAATGCAACTGGGACAATGAGCAACAAAGGTTCATGCTAAGTTGCTGTAATTTTGCGAGGCAAATGGAACAATTTGAAAAGCTGAGGTCTGCCATAGAGTTCTAAAACTTTACGTGCGTCCAGTCTTCCTTGTCGGTTGATTGAAGGTTTGAAGCCGTCGGTCAAGGAGGTGGCGACAGTCACTCATTGGCGGCCGTCGCTGTTGCAGAAGCTGGATGTTGGCGCGCCTTCTTCTCGACACGGTCACCAGACGAAACGGGCTCTCGATGTGCGCCAGCTAATGCTTCCCGTCCGCGACACCATGTCAGAAACTATCATCGCAAGGCGAGCGCAATTACATGCTGCCAAACCCCGAAAGCGCGGCAACTCGCGGGAGTTTCACACAACACACCTGCTCCACTCGCTACTCCAGCCAGACCCCCTCTGCCTGCGCTCCACGCGGCAGAGTTAACACTACCAAAGATCCTACACACTTTGATTCTTCACACGACCTATCGATGTAATCGTTCGATAGCAGTCTTCCCTAGGCAAGACCCAGCGTAAAAATACAAATAATATTTACGATACAAACCAATTATACATTGACATAAATGCATAAATATATATATACAAATAGTAAAACAATTACAATATGTAAAGACACAGAAATGTCATATATTCAGGTAACAAAAATAAGGAAAACAAATTCATAGTACAATAGATGGAAATAGGAGGATATGCACTTCCGGCGTTACACTCTGCCCAACATTAAACTCAGATGTTAGTTCCTTAATAGTTTGCCGCTTGTCTGTTTTACCAGTCCGCCCAGCCTATGGCGTCCGACATCTGTAATGAGGGGTGGTCACCCAACCCAAGATGTCTCAACGTGGTTTCACTTTGGTTAATGCACTTCCCGAAGTGCTCGTGCCGAGCCTCGGGCCATCACAGTCTGCGCTCTGTCAAACACAGACAGATCTTTCGCCTTCCCCATTATACACATGGACAGCACGCTGACTGATACTACATGGACTGTGCGTGTGTCTAGCAGTAAATTCTCGCCAGCTGACGCTCCTATCGTCTGGACCGATTGCACGGATTTATATCGATAGTCGGTGGGTTGCTCTCGGTGATTTAGCCTGACTGGCATATCGATTCTAGACTGCACAGCATTCGAATAGCCTCGTTGATACATTCATCGTTTTTCATTCATTAAAGAACACAATGAGTGTTCATATGAATATAGGATTTTATGCCTCTTCTAAATGCGCGGTTATATAAAGAAATCACTTGGTCCATTGAAGGACAACCGCATGTTACAAAAACGGTTCAAATGGCTCTGAGCACTATGGGACTTAACATCTACGGTCATCAGTCCCCTAGAACTTAGAACTACTTAAACCTAACTAACCTAAGGACAGCACACAACACCCAGCCATCACGAGGTAGAGACAATCCCTGACCCCGCCGGGAATCGAACCCGGGAACCGGGGCGTGGAAAGCGAGAACGCTACCGCACGACCACGAGATGCGGGCACGCATGTTACACATGAGTTTGTATTCGTATTCTGATGACATTGTTATTGAGTATTCATACATGAGGGAACGATTAACAAGATTATTCGAATGTTGTACAGTCTAGAATCGGTATGTCAGACAGGCAAAATAGCCGTGAGCATCGCACCGACGCCTCAGAATGAAGATACGTATTTGGCAAACATCGTAAAGTCCGCAAATGAATAGTGCTAATCCTAATCCAGTAACACTGGTTGACTTTTCAGGGCCTTTTTCGGGGGACAAAGACGTAACAATCTGATTTGGCGCCAGTGCTTTGAGCCTGTCCCTTGATGGTGCGACTGCCAGTGTCTTAGAAACACGGTCAGTTTAGTTGAAAACGTTGGGGAATGGATTGCATGTAGCATCTGGAAAGACGGTCAATACATTTAAACTTTAACCTGTGAGTTCATAAGCTGTTGTCACTTCGGTTATCACACCTTTAAAGGTTCTCATTTAAATTAGAGCTGACTTATAAGTGAACAACAACCGCTTTTTGTTGGTCTCCAACTAGTTTTCAACTTGTGAAATTTAAAATTTTACAGGCGAACTAAATATTCACAAAGATTTCGGGCTTGCAGCGGATCGTCGTTAGCTTCCATCCACGATATTTCGACTGGACAACTGCCAGCCATCCTCAGGCGAGCCATCGAAGACTGACGAAGACGCCCTCCGTTTTTTGGAGGTACGTGGATGACACTTTCGTAGTGTGGCCTCATGGAGAAAACAAATTAATGGAGTTTTTAGATCACCTCAACTCCATTCGTGAGAACATTCGGTTTACCGTGGAATTAGAGAAAAATGGTTGCCTCCCTTTCTTGGATGTGCTAGTTAGACAGAAGAGTGATGGCTCTCTGGGGCATTCAGTTTATCGAAAGTCCACACATACTAACTTGTATTTAAATTCGTCCAGCTGCCATCACCCATCGCAAACAAGGAGTGTACTTAAAACACTTGTACAGAGAGCTCTTGTAGTGTCAGATGCAGACAGTTTGCCTGAAGAGCTTGCCCACCTGAAGAGGGTTTTCAAAGAGAATGGATATTCTACCCGGCAAATAGGCAAGGCACTTGCAATTAAGCCAAAGAAACAGAGAGTGGAGAAAGAAGGGAGTACGCCTACTAAATCTTTAGCTTTTCTTCCCTTTGTCGGCAACATTTCCTTCAAAATTTGCAAGAAACCTCTACGGTTTCGAAGTGAAAGTGATTTTCCGTCCACCATCGAAGACATCCGACCTGCTGGGATCAGTGAAAGACGATTTGGTATTGCGGAAGGCGGTAATTTATAAAATACCTTGTCAGTGTGGCATGTCATATATAGGACAAATATTGCGAACAGCAGAAGAACGCTGCACTGAACATCAACGTTGTACTTGCCTTTTGCAACCTATCAAGTCTGCAATTACTGAGCACTGCATTTACACTGGACACTCAATGGGGTATGACAAGACAACAATTTTGGCCACAGCAACATCCTTTTGGGACTCCGTCATAAAAGAAACAGTGGAAATTCGCATGACAGACAATCTTATGAACCGTGACAATGGCTACCAGCTAGATAATGCGTGGAACCCCGCCATCTCTGAGATCTGCTCCAGACGAAGACGTCAGAGTACTCCGACGGCCGCGGCAGTTGACAGCGCCGAAGACGGCTGAGTTCTGCAGTTCCACCAGCGAGGGCGCTGCTGGCGGGCGGTGTGGCTCGTCTGTCAATATGATTTTGACGCATGCGCGGAATACTCGCGGCACGCTACATATTGCTGAACGGAGGGCGTCTTCGTAATCCCTCCAAGACCCAGGCGATCATCATAGGCCGCACCACCCGCTCCTTCCGCCTCCATGATTTCTACCTCACCATTTATGGCCGTCCTATCCACCTCACTCCTACCCTCAAATACCTTGGCCTCACACTCGACCGCCACCTCACGTGGACTCCCCATCTCCTTACCATCCCAAAAAAAGCTCCGCCTCCTGAAACTCCTGTCTGGCCGGACGTGGGGTCCGCATCCTTCCACCATCCTACACACCTACAAATCCATGATCCGCCCCATCCTTTGTTATGCCAGCATCGCTTGGATTTCCGCCCCTCCCCGGTTCTATAAAGCCCTCCAAATCCTCGAACGCCATGCACTCCGCCTCGCCTTCCGCATCCGCCTTCCGTCCCCCACACGCATCCTCTATGACCTCATCCCCTTCCCCCACCTTCTCCTTTTCCTTGAACACATCCGCACACTATATATTGTCCGCCGCCTGGATCCCCCTCACCCCCTGGTGTCTCCCTTTCTCTCCACTCCCAACCAACTGCCGCGCCTTTACCGTTGTGTCCCTCCCTCTCTCCATCTCCACACCCTTCATCTCCTTTCCCAACACAACTTCCACCGTCTACCCCTCCCGGATGATGAGCTTCGCCCTGACGTCTACCCTTCCTACCAACTTTAACCCCCTCTTCCTGCCTCCTCCTCAGGGCTCCCTCTCCTCCCCCTCCCTCCTTCTGAGCGGATTTCCCCTCCTACTCCCCCTCCATCCCTTGTGCCTTCTTTCAGTGTCTCTGCGCTCCCTCCTGTCCTGTCTTCCCTTTTCCTCTCCCGCCCCATGTGTCTCCTACCTCTTCGTGAACCCACGGTTGCCCCTCCTTTCTTCGTCCCGCCGCTTCCCCAGCTGCCCCATACTGTCCCCTCCTTTTCCATCCTCTCTGACCTTTCCCTCGGCAGGTCCCACCTGGTAGTTTTATTCTTCGTCATGTGTGCTCCAAGTGGGTTTTAAGTGTGTTGTTTCGGAGTGTTTTTAATACTGTGGCCAACATTTAACCTGTGCATGCGCATCCAGTGTCTTCTCTGTGTTTTAAGAATCGCTAACTGTGTTTTTTAACTTTCTGGTGACTTTTTTAACTGTCCCCAACGAACGTCTACATGTCAGTGTATTTTTACCTCCATTTTCTCCCCTTACTCTGTTTATGTTCCCCTTTTTTATCCCCTTATGTATGTATTATTTTATTCTTGTTTTCGTTGTCGTGTCACTCGGCTGAAGAGCGGCGGATTGTGCTGCTGACAGCCCTCCCCTGGCCATATGGGGCAGGGGAATGAAATCACAATAAAGAAAAAAGAAAGCGTCTTCGTCAGTCTTCGATGTCTCACCTGAGGATGGCTGGCAGTTGTTCAGTCGAAATATCGTGGATGGAAGCTAACGACGACCGGCTGCAAGCCCGAAATCTTTTTGAATAGTTTTCAGCTTCTTGGACCATCTACAGGAAATAGCTGACTATCATCTTCGATGGACGCTAGTTCTTAGGCAATAAAACTTCATAAGCAATGATACAAAACAGTTGCACACAATGCTGTGTACCAAACTTGTTTCTTAACCTTGAAATCACACTTAACACAACGGACAATATTAAGCATAGTAAACAATTGAACTAGTATTACAGGTTATGTGTTTGTAATGCTATAGTTTTTCAGGTCTTGACATTAGTTGAGAATCTGCCCATCTGAGACCTCTTTATATACGTAGTGCGCCGGACACATCTTTTAACATTGTAAATTACACTCTGCAGAATGGGCGATAGTAAACATTTATATTGTTGTGTTCAATATCGTCTATGGGGCACGAGGTTAGGTAACTCGATGGTGAGGATATCGATCATGTTATTGTAACGACCTGTGACATTTTTGTCACGTAAGGAAGGTGTTTCTTTTTACCCCCTGTAAACACGGTACGCTCTGTTCTTTTCAGACCCTACATATTTAGCAGTTGACTTTTCCGGGTCACCGCACGCTAGGTAATCGACGTGGTGTGTGCGCGGCTAGGGCGGCGTCAAATGCCAGGCGGGCGGTCTTTGCAGACGTTCCGCCTCATGGGGCGGCGTGACGCCCGGCGAGGGCCGCGCCGCCCACGCTGCGCCGCGAGTCGCAGCCCCTGGCGACGGCGTTAATGGCCCGGAAAGGACCCGGCGAGGACTTCAAGGGGAAAGCTTCCGGGCAGCGGCGGCCCTCGGGCCTGCAAAGGCCGGAAGGTCACGCCGCTCGTAGTCTGCCTCCCATCTCCATCACTTCCTTCTGCTTCTGCTGCTACCGTTAGCGATCTACGTCCTGTGGCGCCGCACGATATTACGTCCAAAGTCTGAGATGTACATCACATTAATGTATGTGATATTTTTTGGGATTGGGAAGTTTTCAGGGATAAAATGTTTGGAGCGTAAGACAATTTTCGACTACTGCGAGAAAGACTGTCGTTGTAGATGGCGGAAGTACATCAAAAGGAGACAGTAACTGAGGAAGGAATGAGATTGATTTGTAGCTTATTTTTTCATATTTATTTATATAAATAACTGATTGAGACCAAGCGACAAAAAGCTACACTACTGGCCATTAAAATTGCTACACCAAGAACAAATGCAGACGATAAACAGGTATTCATTGGACAAATATATTATACTAGAACTGACATGTGATTACATTTTCACGCAATTTGGGTGCATAGATCCTGAGAAACCAGTATACAGGACAACCACCTCTGGCCGTAATAACGGCCTTGATACGCCTGGGCATTGAGACAAGCAGAGCTTGGATGGCGTGTACAGGTACAGCTGCCCATTCAGCTTCAACAAAATACCACAGTTCATTAAGATTAGTGACTAGAGTATTGTAACGAGCCAGTTACTCGGCCACCATTGACAAGACGTATTCAATTCGTGGGAGATCTGGTGAATGTGCTGGCCAGGGCAGCAGTCGAACATTTTCTGTATCCAGAAAGGCACGTACAGGACCTGCAACATACGGTCGTGCATTATCCTGCTGAAATGTAGGGTTTCGCAGGGATCGAAAGAAGGGTAGATCCACGGGTCCTAACACATCTGAAATGTAACGTCCACTGTTCAAAGTGCCGTCAATGCGAACAAGAGGTGACCGAGACGTGTAACCAATGGCAGCCCATAGCATCACGCCGGTTGATACGCCAGTATGGCGATGACGAATATACGCTTCCAATGTGCGTTCACTGCGATGTCGCCAAACACGGATGCGAACATCGTGATGCTGTAAACATAACCTGGATTCATCCGAAAAAATGACGTTTTTCCATTCGTGCACCCAGGTTCGTCGTTGAGCACACCATCGCAGGCGCTCCTGTCTGTGATGCAGTTTCAAGGATAACCGCAGCCATGGTCTTCGAGCGGATAGTCCATGCTGCTGCAAACGTCGTCATACTGTTCGTGCAGATGGTTGTTGTCTTGCAAACGTCCCCATCTGTTGACGCAGGGAACGGGACGTAGGTGCACGATCCCATATAGCCATGCGGATAAGATGCCTGTCATCTCGACTGCTAGTGTTACGAGGCCGTTGGGATCCTGCACGGCGTTCCGTATTACCCTCCTGAACCCACCGATTCCATATTCTGCTAACAGTCATTGGATCTCGACCAACGCAAGCAGCAGTTTCGCGATACGATAAACCGCAATCTCAATAGGCTACAATCCGACCTTTATCAAAGTCGGAAACGTGATGGTACGCATTTCCCCTCCTTGCACGAGGCATCACAACAAAGTTTCACCAGGCAACGCCGGTCAACTGCTGTTTGTGTATGAGAAATCGGAAACTTTCCTCAGGTCAGCACGTTGTACGTGAAGCCACTGGCGCAAACCTTGTGTGAATGCTCTGAAAAGCTAATCATTTGCATATCACAGCTTCTTCTTCCCGTCGATTAAATTTCGCGTCTGTAGCACGTCATCTTCGTGGTGTAGCAATTTTAATGGCCAGTAGTGTACTTGTTCATGGAGCGATTCACTAGATAATTACAGAACGCTGATTACAAAATTTACAGTTGGTTGAAGGAGGATGAAAGAACCCGCCAGGGTAGCCGAGAGCGCTAATGCGCTGCTTCCTGGACTCGGGTAGGCGCACCGGCCCGGATCGAATCCGCACAGAGGGTTAATGACGAGGGCCGGTATGCCGGCCAACCTGGATGTGGTTTTTAGGCGGTTTTCCACATCCCGCTAGGTGAATACCGGGCCGGTCCCCTAGTTGCGCCTCAGTTACACGACTCACAGACATTTGAAAACGTTCGCACTATTTCATGCCTTACGCTAGATGCAGACAGCCGGGGTACACCCGTCCTGGGGGGTTCGGGATGGCGTCAGGAGGGGCATCCGGTCAGCCTCTGCAATTAATACTACCAAATCCGTAATAACAAAGCCGACCCCATGTTGGAGCGGGACACAGGCCCCGAGAAAGAAAGAAAGAAAAGAGGATGAGAGGAAGGGGAACTCGGATGAATGTCTGCATCATTTTTAACTGTTTTCTCGATGTGCATCACCACGTAATGAAGTAATGAGGAGCAGGAGAAATTAATACAGCAAGGAACTTAATATCAGAACTGAGGATAACGAAGTAGACAAAGTTGCGGAATTCTGTTTCCCAGGCGGTAAAATAATCCAAGATAAGTAACGAAGGAGATAAAAAAGAAAAACAGATTACCACTGGGAAATGGCGTCCCTGTCCAAGAGAAGTTTGTTAGGATCAGACATGTCTCTTAATTGAGGAAGTAATTTGTGAGAATGTTCGTTTTGAGCACAGCATTGCATGGCAGTGAGGCATGAACTGTGGAAAAACCGGAACAGAAGGGAATCGAAGCTTTTGAGATGTGGTGCAAAAGACGAATGGTAAAAATTAGGTAGACTGGTACGGTAAGTAATGAGGGGCTGCTGAACCGGCGAGAAAAGGAATGTATGGGAAACACTTACAAGTAGAAGGGACAGGATGATAGGACATCTTTTACGACATCAAGGGTTAGCTTCCATGATTCTGGAGAGAGCTGAAGGCGGAAAACACTGCAGAGGATGATCGGAAAACGTCCACCAAATAGCTGAGGACTAAGGTGCAATTTCCACTGTGGCATGAAAAGGCTGCGAGAAGAATTCGTGGAAGGGCGCATCAAACCAGTCACAAACAGGTCACACACACACACACACACACACACACACACACACACACACACACACACACACACAAAGAAAAAAATACATTGTACTTTACTTATTCGGGCCGCAGTAACTGATCCATTAAATTTCAGAAGTGCTGCAGCGTGGATAGACCACACATTCATAGATTCATCTTGTACATACTCTTTGCCACCGATCAACATCTCTGGAGTTTTTGTAAATTTAAAATGATGGAACGAGTGCTTGAGGTGTCGCAGCTAGGTCGCCATCGCCAATTTGTCTATTAAAGCTTTCTTGTATGAATGTATGAATGTAAGTCAAAATCTTATACGATCTGCAACGGGCGAGCTGTGTCACACAGACGTGCGTCATGACCATGTGGCGTGACTGCAGCGGATTCCTTAGAGTTCACAAGACTATTTTCAGAAATATTAGTTTCTTCAACACTGCTTTTCTGAGATCTCTTAAGTAGGTGCTGTCAGGAGTTACGTGTGCAGATCTGCAGCAGTATCGAGGTAGGTGGACACTTTATGCTGCATAACCGCCGTCGATGTGCGAAATTGCACGTTACGTCGCATGCTGTGGCTTCAATCTGAAAATGTTCAATAGATATAAGGCTGAATTATTAAAATAAAAATAAGTTTCCGTGGTTACACTTCAGATATGTGATGGATCTGTTTTACTGTTGTACAGTAAGCAGACTTACTTCGGTGCAGGTATTTGTGCAGTATATCGCTGCAGCAAAATTCCCAACACATTTTCTGCTAAAAGAAATTCCAAGAAATCGCTCACTTGAAAGCATTCGTCCGAAAAGTTGAATGAGTCGTGTAATAAATTTGAGAAATAGAATAGTATCATATTCTATTCCACTTAGCACAATCGTCGAGAACCCCGGTTTGCAGACCACGGGTATGCGAGAATGTATACACACGGTCCAGTTACCTGTTAATCTGACCACCGCCTACGTTCGACGTCAACATGCAATAACCGCTCACAGACGACAGCTCCCAGCACTAGCCATGGAGAATATGTACATCGTGCCGGGGGTGGGGCAGGAGAAAAATGTCGTTGTCGTAAAGCGGAAACGGAGCGGTTTATCTGTCGTCCAAAAGGGCATGATCAATTGCTCTCGGTCCAAGATCGGAAGCACTTTGGAAAGAACTAGGTCTGTAAGTTGTTCGTTTGCCGCCGTGGCTGAATCAACTTTGATTCCTGAAGGTTATAGTATACGTCGATACCAAGATCACGCTATCCAAAACAGGCACCGAAGCCACTGTGGTGCACCATGAGCCATAGACGAGAGGGGTTAACGAAGGATGGGGTGACGCTTACGGGCAAATAGACGTGGAACTGTTTAGCAGCTGATTAATTAGGTAAACCAAGGGGCTAGCAGCAGTGCCTGCTCAATGGCCTTTGGGAGAATTTTGCTGCGTGTGGGCCTCCACAGAAGGCGCTTGATTCATGTATCCATGCTGACTGCTGTTCGTCGGCGACGATGTCGGTAATTTCCACTACAGCACCACAACTGACGTTAACTGGGTGGACACAGACGAACCACGTACTGTGATGTATCGGAGAAATGGCCATTGTCGTAATGCGGAAAAGTCAGGAAGCAAGCACCTTGCAATAAGCGTCGGAGGGGTCCAGGATGGAGGACAGTGCGCTACCGTCTGTGGAATGTTTTCGTGGCAGTGGAGAACCTCAGAGACCACCTCGATCGGGCTGTTCTCACCATGGATCCTCAAGAGAGAAACCTAGACCAGCTGGTCACGACACTGGCGTTGGCTGGCTGCACATCCCTGTCGGTACCTTCCCGAAACTCATTGACTCTCTCTCTCTCTCTCTCTCTCTCTCTCTCTCTCTCTGTCTCTATCTCTTTATCTACCTACCTATCTCTCTGCAGGCCTCGTAACGGTCCGCTTTGCAAAAGGTGGTTATTCTGGCTTTTGACAGGTGGTCACATTAATGTGACTGGACAGTGTATTTTATATATTTATCAGCGTTCGTGGAAGCATACTTGCTCATGGAATGAGTCAGTGCATAGTTTTTAGAATGCTCATCAGAAACTTTATAAATAGAATAAACAAAATATTTTAAAAAAATGCTAAATAAATTGTGACAGAGCATATTACTGTGTTCAGTCTAAGCGCCTGCAACTCTCGCTTCCCGCGAAGCAGACCGGTACAGCGGGCCCCGGACACAGTAGGGGTCAGCCTGGCCGGTCGTCCCGGAAACACAGACGCTTCCCAGAGACCACCAGGAGGCGTCCACGGCGCCGCAACAGGTCGCTACTGTCCCGGACCTCTTTCCTTCCGCTCGACACGTGACTGCAAGTAGAACCAGCCATATCCATGCGCCAAGCAGTATTTATGCTGGCGCAGGAGCCTGGAGAGGCCTACACCCTACATCTCCTTTCCCAAGGTGGCTTCCATCAGCTGCTCCTCCCGGATGATGCCCTCTCTCCCTCCATTTATCCTTCCTATCAACTCTGATCCTCAACCTCCCCTCCTTTCCTCCGTCCCTTCCCTGGGCTCCCTCTTCCTCCCCCCTTCCATCCTGCGTTTTCTCCCAGCCTATCATATACTTTCTCTCCCCCCTCCCCCCCCCCCCCCCGAGTCCTTTTGTACTCCCCTCCTTTGCCTTCCCCAATCCCTGGCCCGTCTGCTGAGCACCCCCCACCCCTCTTATGGATCCTCCTCTTCCACTCTTCCATTGCCTCCTTTCCCCCCCTCCCCCTTCACTTTTCCTCTCCTTCCCCCCCCCCCCTTTCTTTTCCCGTCATCTGACCAGTTTCCCCCACCTGCTGTCGGGTGTGGTATGTCGTATTTGAGCCGACTTTTAGCGCAGTGTTTAAGTGAGTGTTCGGTGTTGTGCGTCCTTCCACAGTGTTGCGAACGGAAATCATGCTGTCGCTGGGTGTGCTTTTTATATCTCTTGCGAACAGAACCCAGACTGTCGCTGTGTTTTTTTAATTGTCTGTCTATTGTTTTTCTGCTTCCTGTGTGTTTTATTAGCTTCATCAACCCTGTGTTTTATGTTTTACGCTCCTGAATTTTCTGCCATTTTTACCTTCAAGTCACCGATTTTATCGCCAACTGTTATTATTTTTTTATCTTCATCTTTTTAAAACAAATTCTGTAGGCTGAAGAGCGGCGTAATAAGCTGCTGTCAGCCCACCCCCTTTAGGGGGAATCGAAACCGAATAAAGGAAAAAAAAAAGACCTGGAGAGGCAGTTCACGCCGAGCGAGCCCACTGGTGTCACCGTCCACAGCCGCCAGCGTACCAGAGCCATCCTCGCAGGGCCTCTACTCGTCCCCAGACTCAGGTGACGGCAACGTGGACTCCGTGCCGCTCTTCACGAGAGGCCCGGGGCTTGGTTTGGTGAAGTTGTATGGTTGCTACGGGCAGTTTATGTTTGGAAGAATCTTTGATTTAGTTATTGGTAGGCTTGGAGGATCAGTCCTACCTCACGAACATTGTTTTGTAAGTTTTGAATAAAGACTTTAGTTTAAATAAAAACGCTATAACTCACACTCTGAGATTTTCCTATATATTACATATGAACTACAATCTATTTACAGAAAAACTTATCAGCCACTGCAACGATTTCCTGTACATAAAAGGCATGCACCACAACGTAACCTTCCAATTTGCCTTAGAACATTTGCGCATTTGGCTCACATATTTTCAGCTCTGCTGGAAGGGTATGCCCCTCACTCTTTTTACACTGAAGCACCAAGTAAACTGGTATACCCATGCATATTCAAATACAGAGAAATGTAAACCGGGAATGATTCGGCGCTGCGGTCGGCCACGCTTATAGCAACAAGTTGCTAGATCGATCACAGCATCTCCGATGTAGTGGGGATTTTTCCCGTACGACCACTCCACAAGTGTACCGTGAATATCAGAAATCTAGTATCATTTCGAATCTCAGACACAGCAGCGGCCGGAAAAAGATCCGGCAATAACGGGACCAAAGACGACTGAGGAGAATCGTTCAGCGTGACAGATGTTCAACCCATCCAGAAATTACAGCAGATTTCAATGCTCCGCCATCAGTAAGTGTCAGCCTGTGAACAAGTCAACGGAACATCATCCATACGGGCTTTTGGAGTCGAAAGCCTGATGATCTATCCCTGATGACTGCATGATCTTAGCCGCGCGGGATTAGCAGAGGGGTCTAGGGCGCTGCAGTCATGGACTGTGCGGTTGGTCCCGGCGGAGGTTCGAGTCCTCCCTCGGCCATGGGTGTGTGTGTTTGTTCTTAGAATAATTTAAGTAGTGTGTAAGCTTAGGGACTGATGACCTTATCAGCAGATTTCACACATATTAGAACATTTTTGACTGCACGACAGGTTGGGTTACGCCCCTCCTGGGCACATCAACACCAACATTTGACTGTTGATGACTGGAAACATGTTGCCTGGTGGGACGAGTGTCGCTTAAAATTGCATCGAGGAGATGGACGTCTACGGGTGAGGAGGCAGCCTCGTGAATCCATGGACCCTGAGCGCCAGCAGGGGACCAAGTTGGTGAAGGCACTGTAATGCTATGGAGCGTGTGCAGTTGGAGTGATATGGTATCCCTGATACGTCTCGATACGACTCTGACAGGTGACACGTACGTAAGAATCCTGTCTGTTCACCTGCATCCACTCCGGTCCATTGTGCATTCAGACGGACTTGGGAAATCTCAGAAGGACAATGCGACGCCCCACAAGTCCACAATTGCTACAGAGTGGTTCCAGGAACACTTTTCTGATTTTAAACACTTCCGATGGTTACCAAACTCTCCAGATATTAACATAATTGAGCATATCTGGGATGCCTTGCCTCCACCCCCTCGTACTCTTATGGACAGCTCTGCAGGATTCATGGTGTCAGTTCTCTCCAGCATTACCTCAGACATGCCACCTCGTATTGCGGAACTTCTACGTGCTCGCGGGGGCCCTGCACGATATCAGGCAGGTGTACCATTTTCTTTGCCTCTTCAGTGTATATCCGTTGCAGGTATATTAAAATGAAATCTGTTCAACAGTGCACCCGTTACTGTGCTGTGCTAAAGGAAGTGCTGTAAAGGGTTATTAAACTGTTCCATTTTATTATGAATGTGCAACTGTTTGTAACAACAAATTCCACTATGGAATATATGTGAATCGCCCATCTTATTCTGTCTGTATTTTAAACTAACAGTGAAAGCAGTTAAGGAGAAATTCAGTAAAGTAATTTCAGTTCAGAGAAAAGAAATAATGACAATGAGGTTTGCCGTCGACAATGTAATTCTTATAGAAAAGTACAAATAAGAGCAGTTCAACAAATGGATAATTTTTGGATAGAGGTTATACGATAATTGTAAAATATGTATAATATACTTAGCTGACTTACAGGCGCTGTATAATAGGTGCTGCTCAGTCTTAAATGCTGTTAAATCTTTTCTGAAGGAATTTGTTATGGCCGTAGCTTTAAAAGAAAACATAGATGGTGTACAGTGCACACTGGAGGAGAACAGAAGCTTTGAGACGTAGCGGTACAGAAGAATATTGAATATTAGGTGCTTCAATACAGGCACTAATGAAGAAGCAGTAGACCGAACTGGTGACAAACAACCTTATTGGACATCTTGACTAAAGAAGGACGTGGGTCGAACGGCCACGTTGAATTATCTGGGAACGTTTAGTTAGGTTTTGAAAAGAAGGGGAGGGTGAAGGATTGAAGGGGGGACTAGAGTTTAATACAGTAAGCGGGAAATAAGAATTTATGATTTAGTAGTTACGCAGAAATGATTCTCTACAAGACAGATAAGTGTGCGGTAAATTACATTTTATTTGAAAATTGCGTAACCCTACATTTTTACCAACGCTATGTATTAATATATGACATTAATAGGCGTCAAAGAGAAAAATCTGAAGTTTGGATGTTAGCATTACATCTGATATTTTCTTTAGTACCAAACATGTACGCTTTGAGATCAGAAATATCTGGACACCCTGTCTAACACGACATTGAACACCAGATGTCACGAAAAGCGGACTCGCTAGTATAAAAGTAGGTGGGAAGAGCAGTGTTTACAATGAAGAAGCAGTACTGACAGTATATAGGCGTGAGAAAGGCTCAGTGACTCAGAACGTGGATTAGTTATTAGATTTCATGTGAGTAAGTAATCCAGCAGGAGCAATTGACAAATGCTTAATCTGCTGCTCAAGTCGACTTTTGGTAATACGAGGGCTATTCTGAAAGTGAGGAACGATCGGTCGCGAAATGGAAACCACTATGAAAATCCAATGAGGCTTTTCACAGACGTTTTGGGGAAGTCTCTAGTTACCCGCCGATCTCATCAAGACGCTCTTTTCAGTTGTGAGCGCACTGTGAGCAAGTAAAGGTGCCTAGAACAACATTGTCTCTCGTCAAGTAGGAGGGTCCACTGAGAGGCTTTGCCTTAAAGAATGCAGCCCACCGAACACAACTGCCACGAACTTCCCTCATCGTGGCAATTCTCAGCCTTACTCTGCAGGGGCAGTAAAGACGCTCCTGCAACCTTTTCGATGGGAAGTGTTCGATCAGCCACAACACAGTCCTAATTGGCTCGTTTGAGTATCATCTGTGTTCACATTCCGACGGGGCGGTAAAATAATAAAGAAGAAGTGCGGTTGCAGAGTTCTCACACGAAATGTGCATATTCAAACGTTGGTTAAAAAATGTTATTACAAATTTTGGCTCTCACGTAAGTCTCAGGGGATGATTCCCACACTTGGTACATTAGTACACTTCCACACCCGCGCATTTATTATAGTTTTGAATAAATTATTCACTCAGACGTAAGTACAGTTTATGCCAGGGAACGAGAACTAGGCGATTATTATATTAAAATCAGTTTTTTCACGACACAGTTCGATCAGTATTATTGCCATTGTCCTTTTCTTTCACACAATGAAATTAGCGCTGGCGATACGGTTTACAGTTTTACTGTAATAATAATATGACTCCAAGCCCCCAATAGCAGTAATGCAGACTGCTATAATCGAAAGTTATTCAATCAGTTCGAACAGAACCACAAGTCCCACTGTCCACTTTGTTCTAACAGTTTTGGCGCGAAATCACAGTTCACCAGATGTTCACTTACGACGATGTATACCTCGTAAATTGCACTCACACAAATAATCGTAGCACTTCAAGTTCACCAAATATATGCTTGCACACTTGCACTATTGAACAATACTCTTTGTCGAAATATCAGCACGAAAAACAATTCTCAAACGACCACATGTGCCACCTTCAAGTGGGGGCTTAATCGCCACCCACCCTCCAAAACGACTGACCAACGACTGACCCCTGGCCAAGATGGCCGCTCGCTTATATAGGGTCGGATGTAAACCCCTCCCTGGTTATGCAAGTACCAATCTCAACAGTTAATGTTACAAATTTTGATACGTACATCCCTCGATAGAAATAAGTACACAATCGCAATCGCACTAAAAAGTACATCTTATTTACTATATTGCATTTACTTCTAGGATTATTGTATCGCCCGTAAATCAAGTTTTAGTTTTTGCAAAGTTTCGCCACTTCGCGCAAATTTGTTTGTTGACATCTGTGCTGCAAAGTTTTTACATAGAACTGCATATGGCACCGTTTTAGACGTAATCTATAGCGATCTACACATTGCGCTGCTCAAAATCTTCATACCTATAATAATTAATTAATTATGGGCGATAAATATTAATAATAATTTGCAAACAATGAAAACTATTGCAAGTTAAGTGTGCTGTATAACTTAACTAGTTTAAAATACGTGTGATGCCATCCAAAATATTATATAGTGTCGTTCTTTACGTCATGAATTTTCTACTGGACAGTGTATATCCATAAACGAGTGGTTTAGGGTGATTATTCGCGCTACACCCTGTGGCAATCCGTCGGAGATGCTAGATATTGGCAACCTACTACAACGCTAACAGTGAAGTATTGAGAAGGCGTTGTTACAGTATGAGGGGTGCTTTTCGTTGTTACGGTGTGGACCCCTGGTCTGGCACGTGTGGGATGCATTGGGAGTACTGTAGCATGTCCACATGAACCAAGGACCATCAAACAGCGGTGTTTTGCTTCTTCGTCCGCTCATAACGAAGGAGGCATCGTGTGAACGTAACTTTCGGGAAGCGTGTGTATTACCTCAGAAACTTACCTTGTATGTTATCATATAGTAATTATTTGTGCATCCTATTCTCCGAGGTGGAAAAATAGGAATCCGTCCACTAACTGCCTAAATTAGCGTGAAAAAACCGCCTAAATGCACGTTCTTTAACATATCGCGTGACTTGTAAACAGGCCCTTTTTTCTGAAGATTTACCGTCCTTGGCGATTTTTTCTTCTAGGCTGGCAGGTTAGGGCGTATGTTTCCTCTCTCTGTTTATCACTTCCATGAGATATATCGGTACTATTGGGTCATATTGTCCACTTTGGTGGGGTTGACCTTTCTTGATGAATTGTCCTTTTTAAGCTGTATATTTCTTTTTACTGTTGTTTACCATAGTACTTTGACCCTCCGTCGGGCGCAATCGGCCAGACAGCCGCAGCTGGTGTGTTTTTCTCCCTCTCTCGCGATGTAGGCGGAGTGGGATTTCCCCGCCACTCGTAGCTTCCTATCTACAGGTGCTGTTTACAACTCACTCCATTATTGTTCGCATGAGCCTCGTGGAGAGGAGGTGAGACGTTCGTGGCCTCTCAAGCTCATTGCGCCTGATCACGTCTCACTTGCGAAGGTGCGTATTTTTTGTTCTCTTTCATCATTTGATGGATGAGTAACGTGAATTTTGTGAATTATTTACGCAAATATATACTATTTTGAGCTCGGCCTTTCAGGCACATTGCGCATGAACATGTAATTATCCTGGTGTTTTCTCTTTTATGCCCTAGATTTTCCACAAATATGGCTCGGAATTACTATGATCTGACTAACCCACGTCATCATGAGGAAATACAGGATTTGCTGATGTGCGCTGAAGAGGAAGACCCCATGCTGACTGAGGATCTTGGGGATGAGAGTGACATTGATTCTGAAGACGAGGTGGGAGAACGTCAAGGCGACTCTGTAACAGACCACGATGGTGAGGAGACTGATGAAGATGAAGAAAGAAGGTACAACAAAGCAAGCAGCTTTTATTTAGGAAGAGATAATAAGACCTTGTCGGCCAAAAAGCCATCTGGGAAAAGAAAGCACAAGGAGTCTCACGTCATCACTCACCTTCCTGGAGTCATAGGAAATGCTAAGAATGCTAAAACTGCAGTTGAATGTTGGAATAATATATTCACTGATGACATCCTTGATATGATCGTTAGATAAAAAAACCAATACATGGACACTATCAAGGATCGTTTCCCCAGAGAGAGAGACATCAGTTCCACTGATGTAATCGAACTACGGGTCTTTATTGGCTTGTTGTACCTAGCAGGAGCATACAGAGGGAACCGTCAAAGTCTGGAGGAACGTTGGGGGACAGAAGGCGACGGTGTTGAAAAATTCAGCCTCGTGATGAATCTCAAACGATTTAAGAGTCTGATACTTTGCCTTCGTTTTGATGACCGAATGACCAGAACCCAACGGAAAGAATTTAACCGGCTAGCACCGATTCGTCAAGATTTCGAAATGCTTGTGGAAAATTGTCAAAATTCCCCTAGTGAAAACGTCACAATAGACGAAATGTTTCCAGGTTTTCGTGGAAGATGTGTTTTTCGGCAGTACTTACCATCAAAACCTAATAATTACGGAATAAAACATTTTCCTCTTGTTGATGTTAAAATGATGTATACAGTGAACATGGACATCTACGTTGGATTACAGCCATTGGGTCCCTTCTGTGTCAGCAAGAAGCCAAGTGAAGTTTTCAAGAGAATGGCTAAGCCTTTATTTGGATCTGGTCGCAATATTACGGCAGATAACTGGTTTTCTGTTTTCGCTTTCATCGACTATTTGAAAACAAAAAAGCTGTCATTTGTTGGAACTGTCAGAAAAAATAAAAGGCAACTGCAATCAGAATTTGTTGAAGTAAAAGGGAAGGAACTATACAGCAGCATGTTTGGCTTTAATGATGGGAAGGTTTTGGTTTCCTACGTACCACACCAGAACAAAAATGTGATTCTTGTATCTTCGTGGCACAATGACGCTGCTATTGATACCGAATGTGGAGTGGAAAATAAACCACAGATTCTTACTTTCTACAATTCAACAAAAGGTAGTATTAATACTGTAGATCAGATGTGTGATACTTACAGAGTCAGCCGAAACACAAAGCGCTGGCCAATGATAATGGGTGGTATCAACTCACAGGTAATTTATCTTGGAAATCAACTGGAGAAAATGCGTAGAAGAGTGTACCTAAAATCACTGGCACATCAACTTGTTCTTGGAGAGCTACACAGAAGAAGTATGAAAAAGGTTCGAAACCAGTCCAGCCTGCGAAGTCGGCTCAAAAGTTATCCCCACGGAAGATAGAGAGGAATCACCACGTTTTCCACGTACAAAAAGACGTAGATGCACCACCTGCGCTACAGAAACTGATTGCAGAAGGATGTCAAACTAAAAATGTAAAAACTTCCATAACGCAATCTGCATATCCCAGGCAAATATGGCCTGCCAACGTTGCTTTTCTGTGCGCCAATGTGTTCCTTCAGGTAATTCTGAGTGAGTGTGAAGACACCAGCATCAAAAAAGTGGCTCACAATTGGAGTTTTTTTCTTGAATTTACTGATGAATAAAATTTCTGCACAGAAACTGTAACTGTTTGGTGGTGGTTTCAAAATTTCAGTCCTTTCGATTTTGTTACTTTTGTGGTTAATAAAATTTTTTTTCATCCACTTTCGTATGTTCTGTCTCTACACATTCTCATGAAAGTAACTCATTACGTTTAGGGTACTAAAGTTGAGAATCTGAGAAAATATATGATTTCAAATCTGTGTCTGTCAGGCTCATTGCGCCCGAACTCAGGATTCCCAGAATTGCGCCTGACCGAGGGTTTAGTTGTCTAACCTGAGGCCGTCTGTATATCTACGATAATAACTAACGGCGCTTTGTATTTGGGGAAACCCCGTTGCATGGCTCTTCCAGAAGTTTCCACTCGACGTAAAACTCTATCGCTTGGTTGTATACTGTCGAAAATTATTTTTGTGTGTTTGTAAACTCCCCCTCACTTATCGACCTTAATGACAGCGAAAAATTAAACCACGTGTACCTAATGGAAATATGGGAAAAGCTATCGTCACCGAATTTAATTTGTCGGTAAAGATGGAGGAAAGGGTTACATCTAAATGAAAGGAAAAATGCAAATGAAACTGGTGCAAATTAATTTTGAAAAGGGGTTAAGTTAATTAAGAAAGTAAATGTGCGGCCATTACATTAACAATTAACTAGCGGTAATTAGATATTTGAGATTTGGGGGAAATTGCGGTCGCCAGCCCTAAGGACAATTAGTATAGTAACTGAAAAAGTAAGGTTATTACATATATAATTAGCACTAGAAGCGTGGCAACTGAAGGTTGACACGTGTAGTGTGAAAACTGAAAGTTTGTCAGAAGTAATAAATTTCGCTACACTCTGACTTAATTTAGCAAAAGAATTAATAAAACCAGATAATTGAAAGTTAATTTAGTGACTGAAATTAATAGTGATCTTTGTTTCTAAAGCGTATCGAAATTCAGTAAAAATACGGTTAGTCTTGGGCTACCTCAACAATCACTTCAAAAGTACTTGAATCTACTAAATTTAGAAATAAGAGATTTAACTTTGAACTTGATTCTGGACAATTAACAATAGTAAAATTTAGTACATACCAAGCTGAACTGCAGTCACAGGTAAGCTAAAATATGCTAACAAAACTCACACTCTAAATTTGTGCTTGTGTAATCTAAATATTGTAGCCAGCTATGAATACTTCAACTGAACTTTGAAATTAAAGCAGTGAAATCGAATTATATTACTTTAATGCTGGCGTTTGAATTTCAACGACACTCGGGTTCATTTCGGAAAAGGAAGGTACCCTGCTTGGCAATGCAATTGGGACAATGAGCAACAAACGTTCATGCGAAGTTGCTGTAATTTTGTGATGCAACAATTTTAGAAGTTCGAAAAGCTGAGGTCTGCCATACAGTTCTAAAACCTTACGTGCTTCCTGTCTTCCTTGTTGGTTGATTGAAGGTTTGAAGCCGTTGATCGAGGAGGTGGCGACAGTCACTCATTGTCGGCCGTCGCTGTTGCAGAAGTTGGATGTTGGCACGCCTTCTTCTCGACACGGTCACCAGACGAAACGGGCTCTCTTGATGTGCGCCAGCTAATGCTTCCCGTCCACGACACCATGTCAGATACTATCATCGCAAGTCGAGCACAATTACATGCTGCCAAACCCCGAAAGCGCGGCAACTCGCTGGAGCTTCACACAACATACCTGCTCCCCTGCACCACCCCAGCCAGACTCTCTCTCTGCCCGCACTCCACGCGACAGAGTTAACACTACCAAAGATCCTAAACACTTTGGTTCTCCACACGACCTATCGATGTATTTGTTCGATAGCATTGTTTTCCCTAGGCCAGACCCAGCGTATAAATACAAATAATATTCACAAAACAAATCAACATAGATGCATAAATAAATAAATAAATAAATAAATAAATATATATATATATATATATATATATATATATATATATATACAAACAGTAAAACTATTACAATATATAAAGACACAGAAATGTCATATATTCAGGTAACAAAATAAGGAAAAAAAATTATAGTGCAGCAGATGGAAATAGGAGGATATGCATTTCCGGCGTTACACGTGCCCCACATTGTTTGAGGATGTTCGTGTAACCTAAACAGACTGAGAAAATGTCCCAAAAAAGAAACAGCGGAAATGCATATGCTCGAAACATCAAGTAAATTTAGCATTCGTTTAATTAACCATAAATCAATTTTTGACCATAATAATTGACTGGAGACACTCCTAATCTTAATCCACTCTGTCATCTTACACAAAAGAAAACAGGTTGACAACATATTAAAATTCATGGAAAACATAGAAAATGGTTTAGCTGTTCTAAAATCATCAAAATTCCCAACAGTATCAAGAAATGGAATTCTATTTACAAAATTAACCAGAGTACATGGTCATAAAAAACAGGTATATTAAAATACACAAATTAATAATTAATTACATAGAATACATTATTTATATAACCTTTTCATAATTAATATTCTTGTCATGAGAGTCCACTTAACGCTAAACAAGAAAATAATAAACAGCAGATCGACAAAAAACATAAATATTGACAACAGAATTCTTTCACATAGGCTGTCCCGGAAGAAAAACAACTCCACCCTCCGTACCCGCAAGTACAAAGAATGCCGACAGCGGCACAAGAGCCGACTGCGGCACAAGAGCCAACAGCGGCTCCGCCTCGCCAGTATTGTTGCGCCCGACTGTGCGGCACGCTTGATCTCACTCGCCCTTGTAACGCCATTTCCAGAACGTCCGTTTCACTGAATTCTTTCGGAAAAACTCACTCCCGAGTAATGTCAATGAGTCCATTAACACTATCACAGTGGATAACTCAACAGTGTCCATGATCATACGCATGTACTAGCCTGAAACTTAAAACAACGTCTAAGTACATCGGCAATGACTAGTAAATCACATATTTATGAAATCTTACAGCTAATTACAAAATCATATTTACATTCCTTAATCTACTGTGACTCAGCTGAAAACTTAAAATAGCAGCTTCGATTTTTCAATTGATTATTAATCAATTCCTCTTAAAACATTTGGTCAAAATTAATTACTTAATAATTACAACTTCTTTAATGTCCTCTTGGTCAGGCAAAAGCATGGCAATCTGGAAAATCGTTAAATATTACACTCTATATTTACATACTGTACAAAGTACCCTTCTGTGGTATTAATCAATCCTAGGTTGGTGCAATTTCAAGTCTACAATGTTTCGTATACCTAATAGTTTTCCAAAGCTTGGACACTCTAAGCAATAAGGATTTGTGGGAGGTATACCAATGACTTTATATGGTCCATTATAAACAAACATAAATTTAGAGATTTCATTGTCTATCTCGCTCGAATTCTCATGAGCCTTTACAAGTACTAAGTCTCCGATTGCAAACTTAGCAAAACGCCCTTTAGCGTCATGACGACATATGCGAGCATCGGCTTTTAGCTTCATTATTTCTGGCAAACGATGTTTTTTTCACACCAATACTCGGTTTGTCTGGAAACACACTCTTATTCCTCATTATTACTTCATACAGGCCTCGTCTTTGTTCGTGCATTATGTTTGACACACCGTCTACAATACTTTCCAATTCACTTTCTACAATATTGTCAATGCCGAGATTCCTCACGTTACAGTAGTTCAAATTCATACCTACGTCAATAGCATCTGGCCAGTTAACAATGTGTATAGGCTGATATTGCCTATGCACACCATCTCCTGCCTCGTCAAAACAAACTACCTTGTTGGTTGATTGAAGGTATGAAGCCGTCGATCGAGGAGGTGGCGACAGTCACTCATTGTTGGCCGTCGCTGTTGCAGAAACTGGATGTTGGCGCGCCTTCTTCTCGACGCGGTCACCAGACGAAACGGGCTCTCTTGATGTGCGCCAGCTAATGCTTCCCGTCCGCGACACCATGTCAGAAACTATCATCACAAGTCGAGTGCAATTACATGCTGCCAAACCCCGAAAGCGCAGCAACTCGCGGGAGCTTCACACAACACACCTGCTCCCCTGCACCACCCCAGCCAGACTCTCTCTCTGCCAGCGCTCCACGCGACAGAGTTAACACTACCAAATATCCTAAACACTTTGGTTCTCCACACGACCTATCGATGTATTCGTTCGATAGCATTGTTTTTCCCTAGGCCAGACCCAGCGTATAAATACAAATAATATTGACAAAACAAATCAACATAAATGCATAAATATATATATATATATATACAAACAGTAAAACAATTACAATATATAAAGACACAGAAATGTCATATATTCAGGTAACAAAATAAGGAAAAAAATTTATAGTGCAGCAGATGGAAATAGGAGGATATGCATTTCCGGCGTTACATGTTCTGCAATCTTTTCACCGTTATATTATTCTCCCAGTTAATGCTCCTATTTTGAGTTTATTTGTGGACTGCCAGGTACCAAATCAGAAATCTGTACCGTAGGAGTTAAAAATTTTTAGTGTTGGAGGTACAGATTGTTCCCCATGCTGTCGCTCCATACACTACTGTTGGTTGTATTGCAGCTCTGTAATACTTTAGCTTTTCTGGCAGGGTTCGAGTTTTTACGGGTTACGTGCTCTGATCATCTTAGTCGTTTTTTATTTTCATCCTCTGTCGTCGTTCTCGTCGTGTTGGTGGACATCTGCTTACTCCAGTTTCCTTTTCATTCCATCTTGATTCTCTATTCTGATCCAACCTTCCAGAGTTCAACAATCCTCTTGGTTCCTGTCAGTCCTCTTGTCCTCCCTTTGTTTCTCATACTCTTTTCGTTATCATACCAACATTCGTCCTAATGACACATCTGGTAAACCAAGTAAGGAACAACATTTAAAGTGAGTATCGTGTTCCGAAATTGGTAGTGGTACAGGTATCGTTTCAGGGAGTTTAAACACATGGATGGGAATCTTATAACTGTCAGTCACTGAACAATGTTCACGAACTAATATGACACATCGTTATAACTGCCATCTTGTGGACTAAGAATATTTTTAGTGAATCCATGGAGCTGCTGCAAAATATCATCCGTAGAGTGAAAAGTGTTTCTTGATTGTTGTATTTCCTGAAAGCTTTTATCTGTCAGTACCAAGTCTTCAGTAATTCAACTGCCTATGTGTTCAAAGATATTCCCTATGAATATGCTGCTTGAGTCTATAGAGCTTGAGAGTGTCTGGTGGTCCATACGTGAGAAACTAGCGTGGGAGGAACTGCATCCTGCAGCACTCCCAACTCCACGACGCACACATTCAAAATCGTTCCTTATTTATTGGTATTTGGAGACAAAGTTCTACTAAATGGTATCAGTCAGGTTTTTTATTGATTACAATCTTTCGTAAAACTGTATCATGCATCACACAACCACAGTGTTTTGTTAAATAAAATGAAATAGCTCTTCAACGTATGATTCAGTCCTGGACGAGGCCCGTACACACACAAGAAAAGGAAAAAAAAATTGCATTTTCTATGGATGATTCCTGACATCAAACTGCAGGTCCTACAGCAAATTAATTGCCTTGAAATGTGTGGTGTATGGTTTTCTCAAAAATTATTTAACAGAGACTTCTGACGAAATAATCCTGCAGTTCATTATGTTACGTTTATAAAATTACAAGGAGGCAGAATGGGTGGCTAGTACTTAGCTTAGGGAAATGAAATTTCAGTAATTCTGGTAAGGGTAATTGAGAGCGATAAAACTAAATTCGATTGCTTCCCTCATGGTGCCTTCCTCAGGAGGCAAAGAGGAATCAGATGGGAAAGACTGCAAAGGAGTGACAACTCAAACCATAGGATAACATGGACTTATCTGTAGTTTCACTAACGAGTATTTTTGTATCTGTGGGTAATAATCTAATTACTATAACAGCACTTTCATTTGTGTTGTTGTTTATCACACTTTATTCCCTACTCCGTCCGACAAATAATCCACTGAATCTTATGCGTATTACTACATGCCTTTGCGTGAGATAATTGAATGTCAAAATAAGTTTTTATCATTGCTTCTGATTATGAAATTAAAAACTTGAGCATCAAATGTTGAACGGACATAAAATATTCTTTCAGAATAACATACAAATATCTTGGAAATCGAGATGAAACGGTCAGTAATCAATCTTGCTCAAGCTATGACAAGAACTGTGAGACTGTGTCGTTCTCTCCTGCATGGCCTCTGCCTTTATCGTGTGTTGTGGTTGAGTCATGAGCGCTTTACGACGTCTAATTTCGGTACAGTCTCAGCTCTTTATGGTCTCTGACAGTTTCCAACTTGCAAGATCGTTAAGTGTAACCTCGAGTCGCCATTGAGGACACCACTGGCTTAATTAGTGTATCTTCCGAAACTTTGGTTTATGCATTGCTTTATGGTTATTACTTCGATAACGATGTTTGAGAACTAGTATGTTCTGAATTAATGGAGAGACATGGGAATTTCACTTTTTTGTGGTGCAGCTTTAATTGTTATGTACACTGATGAGGCAAAACACGATGCGTACTGCCCACCGCGATATGGAATGCCTTCTCATAGTGTTGCGGTCACGTGGAGTTGTAAGGTAAGAATACAGGGTGACCGTTATTGAACCATGTGGAAAAGAAAACGTAAATTAGCTGCAAACTACAGCGTGCACAAGTAAACGTCGCTAAAGGTATTCGCATTTGCGTCTGACATGTCCTGTATGACTATAATCATTGGCTATGACATGGCGCAGACTAATAGATAAATTCTGCATGATCCGCCGATATGTCGTAAGGTCGATGCTGTCGATGACATGCTGAATGACTGTTTTCAGCTCATCAATGGTATTGGGGTTACTATTGTACACCTTATCTTTAATATAGCTCCATAAAAAGTAGTCGCTTGTGTTTAGATCCTGAGAATATGCCGGCCTATCGAGGCCCAAGCCCTCTGCGCGCCCCAGAGCCAGAATGTGGTACCCAAAATGCTCTTCCAGGATATCAAACTCTCTCTTCCTTGGATGGGGTCGAGCTCCGTCTTGCATGAACCAAGCCTTGTCGAAATCGGAATCACTTTGGATAATGGGGATGAAATCATCTTCCAAAACCTTCACATACCGTTCAGTAGTTACCACGCCATCAAGGAATATCGCACCAATTATTCCGTGACTGGACACTGCACACCACATAGTCGGCCGTTGAGGATGGAGAGACTTCTCGATGGCGAAATGCGGATTCTCAGTCCCCCCAGATGCGCCAATTTTGGTTACTGAAGAACCTATCCAAATGTAAGTGGACTTCGTCACTAAACCAAACTATACAGTGCATATTAATTCCCCCTCATGTCCCGCGGCTAGGTGTGCAGTTTGAACATCAAAATGCAAACCGTTCAGATATTACGACAATTTTATTTCATATAGTTCAATAATTGTCACCATATATAAGCGGAGCAGTGACGAATGAGTTGTCGTTGTAGCGAAGATAAGGACAGCAACTGGGGAAACCCACGGATATAAGAGACTTTGACAAAGGTCAGATTATTATGGCCCTTAAGGGGCTCCGGAAAGACTCAAAATCATGAAAAGTTCAATTTTTACTTTTTTGCGTTTTCTGAATCTGCAGACAATTACCTTTTAATAGATATATAATTTATTCAATTCCGAAGACTACAACTATTTTTAAATTTTTTTTGAAATGTGTTCTACATGGGCGTGACCCACTGTGGCGCTGTTAAACTGCTGTCAAATAGTGTTATTATTAACGTCCGTGCTCATCAGGTACATTTTAGTGATGTGAGATAAAGTATGTGTTGTGGCTAACCTGTGATGGTTCAATATATATCGCTGGTGTGATTGTCGATTGTTTCATGTTTATTTACTCTGTCGTTATCTCGAAAATATTCCTAATTAATTCTGTTTCTTGAGTCTCTGTTTTGTTGAAGTATAATAATGAGTAAAAGTAAAGTTATTAGAAATCCTCTGAAGGCTTTTAAGGAATGGAGAAATGTTGGAAAGCCAAAGGTATATGTTATTATGGGAATGAAGATAGGTTCTAACATGGTACGAGCGATGCTTGCTTTAGACAAGGAACGCCTTCGGGCTGCAGACAGGGCTGTAAAGAGTCTAGAAATACAAGCAAGAGTAAACAGGAGGAGGAACAAGAGGAAGCTGGAGGAGGAGTTTGCAGAGGGTGAAGATAATCCATCCTATGGACCTGGAATGCACTAAAAAGTCAATCCAATCCTTGTCGCTCGATTCCCAAAACTTTTATTTTCTCATACTAATTACATGTTTTCTAAGGATCTTCCAAACATATTTGTTTCAGACTTTCAGTAAATGTTACACAGTACTTTCTGCATAATTTAACACAGCCTTTTTCCAAAAAACTGTATATTTTTGAATATATAAATAAAAATTGCCAAAAAATGTTGTGAATTTTCATTACAATTGAAAAAAAAATCATCTTTAATAACTGAACTAAAATTTTGTAAAATCCCTGTGTTAAGTTGTAGCCCATATTCCAATAAATAATCTGTAAAAAGTTCAACTTCCTACCTCAAATACTTTGTGAGGAAAGATGTAATTTATAAGCGTTATTTTAACTTTGCAAGTATAGGGCGTTACGGCGCCCCTTAAGCTGAGAATGAAAATCTCTGAAGCGGAGAAGCTGGCCGGCTGTTCGCGTACTACTGTCTTGAGCATCTGCGGAAACTAACTGAAGGATAACAGCGAGTAGGCCTCGTGGTATTGGACGACCCGGTCTCATCACAAAGCGTGGAGACCGGAGAACTGCCCGGTTTCCAAAGTACGATTGGCAGCGATCTGTGGCAGATATGACGACAAATTACAATGCAGGTGCAGGCTCATGTGTTTCGGAGCACACCGTCCAAACACCACTGTTAAACGCGGAGCTCCACAGCACACGACACCTACTTGTTCCCGTTTTGCCCCAACCACATCGTCAGTTACTACTGCAGTGGGCGTAATCTTACTGAGCTTTCACCTTACGCCAATAGACACGGGTCGCCTGGCCAAATGAATCGCGTTTCTTATTACAACAAGTCTATGACTTTTCTCGTACATGCTTTCGTCCAGGCGAATGGCAGCACAAAACATGCACCGCGGTACAGATGTAGGCTTGTGAGGGCAGAATTATGCGATGGACAACGTTGATTTGGCTTCCAAGGGACATGTGGTAGTACTCGAAGGCACCATGACAGCTGTGGACTATGTGAATATTATTGAGGAACATCTGTATCACTTCATGCTTGATGTCCTCCCCTACGGGTATGACATCTTCCAGAAAGATAAATGTCCGCGTCACAAGGTATCACGGTACAAGCGTATATTTTTATTTTTATAATTATACAGGGGTATCACAAATGATTGAAGCGATTTCATAAATTCACTGTAGCTCCATTCATTGACATATGGCCACGACACACTACATATACGTAGAAAAACTCATAAAGTTTTGTTCGGCTGAAGCCGCACTTCAGGTTTCTGCCGCCAGAGCGCTCGAGAGCGCAGTGAGACAAAATGGCGACAGGAGCCGAGAAAGCGTACGTCGTGCTTGAAATGCACTCACATCAGTCAGTCATAACAGTGCAACGACACTTCAGGACGAAGTTCAGCAAAGATCCACCAACTGCTAACTCCATTCGGCGATGGTATGCGCAGTTTAAAGCTTCTGGATGCCTCTGTAAGGGGAAATCAACGGGTCGGCCTGCAGTGAGCGAAGAAACGGTTGAACGCGTGCGGGCAAGTTTGACGCGTAGCCCGCGGAAAATTGACTCATGCCAGAACTGGAGACCCACAGCGCCGACTTCATCTTTCAACAGGATGGTGCTCCACAGCACTTCCATCATGATGTTCGGCATTTCTTAAACAGGAGATTGGAAAACCGATGGATCGGTCGTGGTGGAGATCATGATCAGCAATTCATGTCATGGCCTCCACGCTCTCTCGACTTAACCCCATGCGATTTCTTTCTGTGGGGTTATGTGAAAGATTCAGTGTTTAAACCTCCTCTACAAAGAAACGTGCCAGAACTGCGAGCTCGCATCAACGATGCTTTCGAACTCATTGATGGGGACATGCTGCGCCGAGTGTGGGAGGAACTTGATTATCGGCTTGATGTCTGCCGAATCACTAAAGGGGCACATATCGAACATTTGTGAATGCCTAAAAAAACTTTTTGAGTTTTTGTATGTGTGTGCAAAGCATTGTGAAAATGTGTCAAATAATAATTGTAGAGCTGTGAAATCGCTTCAATCATTTGTAATAACCCTGTATATTTTATGATTTTGGTTGGGGTGGCTTTAAATATTGTGGGCTAGCATGAGACTTTTAATTAACGTATATCGCGATAACACTCGTACGGACATCGGTGCCCCGAGTACGTTCGATATAATATTTTTTAACCACAGAGCGCGACTCACCGCCTTCTAATAAATAGTTTGCGTGAGCGCTGCTATTTAGAAAAGAAAATATGCGTATTCTTACGAAAACTGTAATTATTAATATGAGTCTCAGGGGCTACTGGTTATTCATGTACCAAATTACCTAAAGATTAACTGAGATATTGCGTAATGCAATGTTTTTCAATCTTTCTTTTTTCATTATTTGCAAGGCAAAACTGGAGAGAATCTCTTCTGCCGTTAGGCGGACAAAATGAAACAAAAAAATGGTTCAAATGGCTCTGAGCACTATGGGACTTAACATCATAGGTCATCAGTCCCCTAGAACTTAGAACTACTTAAACCTGACTGACCTAAGGACATCACACACATCCATGCCCGAGGCAGGATTCGAACCTGCGACCGTAGCAGTCCCGCGGTTCCGGACTGCAGCGCCTAGAACCGCAAGACCATCGCGGCCGACAAAATGAAACATACTGAACTCTCTCAGTATTCTAAATATTAATAAATGAAATCTATTTTGACTCTTTTTAACTTTGAAGTTAATGAAAGATCAAAATTGAGAAGTCTCTCGCATTTACATTTAGTATTATGACATGATATTTTAATTAAATAATACAGTCAGCGTAATGGCCGAGTAATTCCTGCTAGGGGAGATGAACTCCCTGCACTACGAAGTTCTGTAAAAATTTTGATAATTATAATTAATGGTTTCGATCATGAGAGGTGACAAGTAAGTCAATAATACACACTTCCTAATAACAATTTCTATTATATTTTTCAAAATACAGATAAAACTTACGTTAATTATCAGACAGCACTGCAGCACTACAATGGCGGCCTACCGCTAGACCAAACAAAACAGGAGAGTTAGTTCAATCAAAGCATTGTCTCTGATCTTAATTTCCCATGTTACACAGAAATTATACCAAAAAAACTGTGTTTTGTTGCTTACATCGATGTTTGTGTTTTGATAATAATAACTTACGTTCCTTACTATTTGCTATACATCGCGCATACGTACACAGTCTCGAAATAATTTATAATTCACTCGTCTCATAACAAAAACTACCTTTCCCTTTCTCCAAATATCCATCTATGGGACGTACCGTCACAAAGTTCAGATTCGTGCTACTGTCTTTTGAGGAAAGCGATGTCTTGGCCAGCAAATGGCCTTCGTCTTTACCCTCTGGAACACGTATTGGGTGTCAGCTGCACACACGCAAAGCACAGGCCCGTAACGTACGGAAACTACTGAGCTGAGCGGTGACATATGGTGTCGTCTACCTCCGAAAACCTACTAAGAACTTTCCGAATCCATGCCAATCACAATAGCTACTTTATTCGGTTGGAAAAGTGGACAAACACGCGATTGAAATGGTGGTCATCACTTTCTGGATTACCTGTGTAAGTGGGAGCATTAACACGTGTGAGTAGATAGACTGTTGAGTACAATTAGGCTGTTATCAAGCTTACTCTGTAATCAATAGGATAGAATTTAACAATGGATCAATATATTTTGTAGTTATTTCCTAATTTAGCGGTCTTACTTCTGACGACGGCCATTTCCACTACCTACTCAAGGGCAGCTTTGTTTCCTTTTCCGCCTTTTAAGCAGTATGAGTATGAGCTTCCTATTTACATGGGCTGAGGAACGACCATATGGAGTTGTAGAACTTTTCTATAGAACCAAATGCGATAATGACAGAATGAGTGAAGATAATGAAGGACGTAACAGGTTGGTCGACTTGAACTGCGTATCTACTATGAAGGAAAGAGTGAAGGTGATATCAACCTCTGTGCAAACACATGTTTCAGTCTCAGCTATTCGTTTAGAAATTTGTTTACTGTTCCGTTTGAGATGGATGTAGTTTCTCATCTCTCGTGCACTTTGACTCGGTAGTCTTGCACCACCATGACGCCAGTGTCAACTTAAGTCAATGTAATTTTTATGTGTGTAGGAGCTAACGCTTTCCAATGAAAATGTTCGATATTAACAAGATTTCTTTTTCCGCTGCAACTCAACCAGTGACCACATCGTATCTGACAGAAGATACCTATCTAGCGCATGTGGTTTAAACATTTAAAGAGATAGATTTGTCAGCCCCATGCTAGTTATTTGTTTCTTGAAGTAACTTTCGTTAAGCTTGAATCTCATAAGCATTTTATATAATGAACAAATAGTTATAGTATCCTGCTTCAGGAGTTAATTTGTATAAATTTCGTTTGTTACTTACCAGTAACGAATTACCTAAAGGAATATTATATCTGGCGGAATAATTGAAATAATATATTTACGTGCGGAATTTGCTAACAATAAAAGGCTGAAGTGCAGAACATCAAAATTCAGTGTTCATGATAGCAGACCAAATGCTGAAAACCTTGGCAACCTGGGTAAGCAGTAAAAAATGTTAGAACTTTGTCACTGTCACGCAAACAAGTCTCGATAATACCTTCGTGGAAGGAATGTAAATATTACCCTGACACGCAATTGAACATAAAAGATATTTTTCAAAACATGTAGTGTGACGACAAAAATCATTTTAGTGCTAAATGTCCACTATTTTATTACTGCTTAAACTGTAATTGTTTTTTTATTTCCACAAGCAAAATATATTTTGCATCATAGATGAATTTAGAACGGTTGAGGTTGCAACGTTAAGTAACACATCCGGCTGCGACGGAATTGATACATGTGATGTACATGTACAGAGAAATGAATTATTACAATTTCGGAAATACTGGATCATTTATTCAAGAGGAAGAGGTTCACAAATTGCGCAACGCATTGGTCCACTTCTGACCCTTATGCAAGCTGTTATTCGGCTTGAAATAGACTGACAGAGATGTTGGATATCCTTCAAAGGAATAACGTGCCAGATTCTATCCAATTGGTACGTTAGATTGTACAAGTCCATAGCTGGTTGGAGGGCCTTTCCCATAATGCTCCAAACCTTCTCTAGTGGGGGGAGATCCAGCTGAAATGTAATCCCAAGATGGCTTGGCGACCATGACAACCAGAGGCATACTGCTATGAAATGAAATGGCACCTCAGAACATCACTACTGGTTGCCAGGACAGTTAGGTTGGTACCCCACCACAGTCTGGAGATCTCCAGACTCGTCTTCGCTGGTCATGGAAGCTCAGTTCGAAACGGGGCTCTTAACTGATGACAATTCTACTCCATTCAGTGAGACTCCAGGCCGAATTTGCCCGACACCTCTTCAGACGTGCTTGCTGGTGTGCTGAGGTCAATGATAGTCGTCGCAAGTGGCGCCTTGAGGACAGCTGCCTTTCTGTGAGCCGCCCAGTAATCTTCCTTAAGGTCACTGAAGCATCTCTTGCATGTCGATAATGATAAATCCGCGTCTCTGAGTGCCTCTCTGAAGATTGCTCATTCCTCACATTATGTGGTCTCTCTAGGACAACCTTCCCCTTCTTGACGCTCTGTTCGGCCATGGTTCACCCACCTCTGCCAACGTCGTGGAATAGTGACATCGTTGTTGTTCAAATGTCGAGTGATTGGCTGTCTACTCCAACCGGCTTCTTTCAACCCAGCTACAGGTCGTCACTCATATTCTGACATCTCCGTATATTTTTTCACATCGTTTTTTGCGAGTACTGTCCGACTGAGTACGTGGAGTGAATTAGCAAAGACCATTTGCCCTCGTTTTGGTATGTTCCCTGTTTACTATCCTTGCCGACTGCACGGTGAAATTATGCTGCAGCGTCACACATTCATCCATCGGTCGCCATAGTTTGCATTTTCCGTCAGTACCAGTATGAATTTTAATTTGTGACCAATTTTTAATAATAGTCTCAGTGTGTCATTCCAGCGAGTTAGACATTAATGACTTTGAGGTAAACACAACTGGTGCAATGAAGGTGTTGGGCAATCTTAGGCTATCGCATTGGTTGCGGACAACAGTGACGGAGTCTGCAAATTGGCCAGACTGGAGAAGGGGTCTATCAACACTGACTCCACGGATTGCTTCCATAATACTCGTCACGAGAGTCTTAGTTCCTTCCAACGGAAACATTCCACCAGATCTCCGAAGCCACATCCTCCCTCAATAGAAATAGAAATCGTTGGGTCTAGCATCAGCCGCAAAGCGACCCAGTAGGAGTATTGTTTAAAACCGATTATACATCTGGCAAAAAATCCAAACAGATTCTGATCATACCTAAAGTAGGCCAGCTTCAAGACAAAACCAACACCTTCGCTGCGCAATAGTGACGGTAATGTTCCCGACGACAGTGCCACTAAGCGGAGTTACTAAATACCGATAACCGAAATTTCATCATGAAAGAAGATGAAACAAGAATTTCAGAATTCGAACCAAGACCAGCAGTAAATATGAATAACATAAATGTAAACATCGTCAGTGTAGCGAAGCAACTCAAATCAAGCAACGAAAGAAAGTTTTCCTGTCCAGACTGCTTCCCAGTCTGGTTCCCTTCAGAGCATGCTGACATCATCTCTGTATATACAGATTGAAGTCGACTCCTCGGAGCCGTCTGTATGTGCAGGATAGTCTCAGGAACTGCTGCAAAGATTTTGATCCGGTTTTGACAAATAGGTAAACCGATTCACGAGGATTGTTTAGTATGTGATTTATAAATATTTCGTACAAATTCTCTTAATTATGACGAATTAAGTTAATTTGTGAAAAAGGCGTCATAGTCAGCCAGCGAACAGCCGCCGTAACTCGGCACAGGAGCAGTGACTTGACCCAATTCGCATCTGGTGTAGTGGTGTAGAGATAAAGCGTCTGTCTAGAAATTGACAGGTTGTATGGTGGAATCCCGAATGAGCCACTATTTATTCCACACTTCCTTTTAATCTAGCACTCACCTCTTCACATCTCATTGACCTATATAGACCAAATTACACTGTAGCTCCTTTCTTCCAGGTTGGATAACTGGCTGGGGACATGGAGGCCACCTAAGTGCAGCGCAGATGTTTAGAATTGTTTCAGAAGAACACATGGCGAGAAAGAAATGTGATTCAAGAACTATGGTTTTCAATCCTTTATGCACAAATTAAATCACAGCTTAGGGTGCAGCTTTCCTTTGCCTGTATATAAAAAATGTTATAACAGTTATCAGCATATGACCCAAGTTTCAGCTTGTAAGTAGGCTGTTTAGGTTTTTATATTGGTAACGCCACGTAGCGCTCTGTATGAAAATCAATGGCTGTGCTGTGTGCAGTCTATGGCCGGTTTGCATTGTTGGAAGTTGCTATTGTAGCGTTGCATTAAAATCTCATTAGCAGTACCGGTATATTTTCTGAGTATGTAAGCCTTATAGTCGTTACGTAATCGTGCAACTAACAAGCAAGAATGTACACACACAATATCACTGTGTCGTCTGTTCACTATAACAATGCATTCGTAATTACTGTCTAAATATGTTCCCTAGGTTCTAGACTGGATAGTTTATTTTAAAACATAGTTGCATGTTAACAGTTTCTAAGTGTGACAAAGAGTACTAGTAACGTGAAGTGAAAAATTTTATAGCAAAGACTAAGTCAAAAAAACAGATTATCTCTCAATAAACGGTTTTACATGTGAAATGCGGTGCAATCCTTTACTCTTCCTAGTACGCAGAGTTTCAACTTCAACGCAATTATCATGTGGTATACGTCGGATTCTGTAAGGTCCATAGTAAATCAGAAAGAATTTGTGACTCAAGAGTCTCTTCTTATGTGACAATGAATGAGCTATAATGAGAACTTTCAGACCAATATATAATTTCTTTGCATTTGCTTTACTGTGTAGTTTTCTCCATTTGTCTGCTGCAGAATTTATATTTTTAATAGCCAAATCAACTATGTCTTTGTGTCGAAGTTTACGTGTATTCGAAAAAGGTACAAGCTCGCTGATTCTGTTCGGTGGTTCTTCATTCTTCAGTACAAGAATAGGTGGTAAAGCAGTGGAGTCGTGAGGTATTTCATTCAGCACGTTTTGAAATAAGTGTAAATATCTGTCCCAATGCTGATGCTTTCTGTGACAATAAAGTCTGCAAAGCTTATTGATTTCTTTCATAATCCGTTCAGACGGGCTACAATGTGGTGAGTGCAATGAAATAAAAACAGGTTTGATTTTATGATTCCGAAGCATGCGTGACCAAACAGCAGACCTGAATTGCGGTCCGTTATCTGAAATGACTTTATTAACTTGTCCAACTTCACGTAAGAAATTTTTAACAAAGGCGTTGCATACAGACCGTCCAGTGGCTTTGCGTAACGGTGTGAAAGAAACAAATTTTGAAGTAAGTTCAACAGCGACTAGAACGTACGAAAATCCATTAGATGTTCTGACAAGGAGTCCCAAGAGATCAACAACAGCAAATTCTTTTAATTTATAAGGAATGATAGGAAACAACGGAGCACGATGTGAGACAGTAGATGGTTTAGCCTTTTGACAAGATTTACAAATAGACAAGACTCTTCGAATTCTCTTTTCCATATTGTTAAAATAACAAGTCGTCCGAAGAATATGATAACATTTTCGTGGACCAAAATGTACGTAGCCGAAATGACTGTACCAAATGAGCTTATTAACAAAGTCGTCAGGAATGCAAAGTACCCATAGCTTGTCATCAACAGTGCAGCGTTTGAAGAGTGTGTTGTTTCTAACCAGATAATAATGCCGAATTTGTGTGTGTGTGTCTTTTCATGCCATTTACTTTTGATGTCTTTCCTAATCGGATCTTTACCTTGTTCATGAGCAATGTCCTTTAAAGATGTGGTGATGATGTTTTCAAAGGCGACTTTCTGAATGTAAAGAATACTGAAATATTTCTCGAGTTTGCCTTCTGTGTTACTTTTCTCAAGCCCAGCTGGTCCGCGTGACAGCGCGTCCGCAACAATGTTCTCCTTGCCAGGAATGTAGACTATTGTGAAGTGGAATTCTTGCAGAAACAATGCCCAACGTTTTAACCTGTCATGATTTAATTTTGAAGACGTAAGAAATTGTAATGCACGATGATCACTGTATACTTTTACGTGCTTGCCAGAAAGAAAGAAACGGAATTTGTCAAATGCCCAAACGATAGCTAAAGCTTCTAATTCAGTAACGGAATAATTTTTTTTCAGATTTCGTTAGCACTCAGCTAGAAAAACAATGGTTTTCTTAACAGTAGTGTCATTTTCTATGGCTTCTTGAAATAAATGGGCACCAAGACCGACGTTAGAAGAATCCGTGCTAAGACAGAAATCTTGTGAGAGATCTGGATGAGTTAGTATTGGTGCGTTAGGTAGCGCTTCTTTCAAAGAATTGAATTCCAACCGTGCTTGTTCGTCCCAGTCCCAAATAGTATTTTTCCAGTGACAAAACAAAGTTTTGGTCTAACTAGAATTTGCATATTCAGAAAACGACGGTAAAAATTTACGAGACCTAGTAAACTGCTGACTTGTTTTTTTGTGGATGGAACTGGAATGGCTCTGATTGCTTCTAACTTTTCATGAACCAGCTGAATGCCTTCAGAAGAAATAATATGTCCTAAAAACCTCACCTTTAACATACCGAATCCAGTCTTTCCCAAGTTAACTGTAATTCCACATTCTGCAAAAATACGTAACATACTGTTGAGGATGTGATTACGCTGTTCCCATGAGGCTTCTGCTATTAGAATATCATCCACATACAAGGTGATCTGACGTTTTAAGAAATCAGGTAATAGGGAATTTAGCCCGCGAATGAATGCTACCGAAGAAATGTTCAAACCAAAAGGAAGTTTCCGAAATTGATAACAAACGCCGAAACAATGGAAAGCTGTGTATTTTCTACATTCTGGATGAAGTTCGATGTGATAAAACCTGGATCTGAGATCAATAGAAGACAACACTTTTACACCATTAAAATTTTGACGAAGTTCTTCCAACGTTTGCGGCCTGTCTGTTTCAGGAATGATGATTGTATTGATTTGTCTCGAATCGAAGACAAGCCTGATAGATCCACTTTTCTTCTCAACAACATGTAATGGATTGTTGTATGAGCTTACTGCAGGCTCAATAACTCCCTCGTCGAGCATAGATTGTATTTCTGTTCTAAGACGGTACCTATAATGTGCCGGAATTACGTATGGTGTAACACAAAATTTGGTATGCTCACGAACACGAAATTGGTATTGAAATCCCTTGATTGTTCCTGTTTTGTCAGTAAAAACTGTGGAATGTGCTTGTAAAATCTCAAAAACTTTCTGCCTATCAGTGTCATTACAATGCTCCGTTGTTTGAATTTTATGCTGAATCAAGTCATTAGTATCAAATACGCCACTGATATCATCCCTCTCAGTACTTGCAGAGTGATTGTTAGTGTCAAGTTCCGTCGAAAATTCCGAACTGTTGTCTAACAGAACGTAAAGCCAATTAATTTCCTCGTCATGGTTTGAGAGCCAGTCTTCAAGTTTCAAAGCTATTGACTTACCTTCTTTCTCTAAACTAATTTTTTTATTTATTTTTTATTTATTTATTTATTGTTCCGTGGGACCAAATTAAGGAAAAGTCTCCATGGTAATGGAACGCGTCAATACATGAAATTACAACACAAAGGTAGAAACAGATAAAATGAAATACAAGAAACGTATTCAGGCGACAATTCGTAAGTTTAAATAAAGAAAATCAACAATGTAACACTGTAATTTGCTTAATTTTTCAGCTCTTCCAGGAGCTCCTCGACAGAATAGAAGAAGTGAGCCAAGGGGAAACTCTTCAATTTAGACTTAAAAGCGTTTGGGCTACTGCTAAAATTTTTGAGTTCTTGTAGTAGCTGATTGAAAATGGATGCAACAGAATAGCGCACTTCTTTCTGCACAAGAGTCAAGGAAGTGCATTCCACATGCAGATATGATTTCTGCCTAGTATTAACTGAGTGAAAGCTGCTAACTCTTGGGAATAAGCTAATATTGTTAACAATAAACGACATTAAAGAAAATATATACTGTGAGGGCAAAGTCAGAATTCCCAGACTATTGAATAGGGGTCGACAAGAGGTTCTCGAAGTTACACCACATATAGCTAGAACAGCCCGTTTTTGATCCAAACATATCCTTTTTGAATCAGAAGAATTACCCCAAAAAATAATACCATATGACATAAGCGTATGAAAATATGCGAAGTAGACTACTTTTCGTGTTGAACTGTCACATATTTCTGATACTGTTCTAATGTTAAAGAAAGCAGCATTTAGTTTCTGAACAAGATCCTGAACATGGGCTTTCCACAACAGCTAACTATCTATCCGAACGCCTAGGAACTAGAACTGTTCCGTCTCCCTTATAATATGCCCATTCTGTCTGATCAAAGGATCAGTTCTTGTTGAATTGTGAGTTAGAAACTGTAAAAACTGAGTCTTACTGTGATTTAGCATCAAATTATTTTCCACAACCCACGAACTTATTTCATGAACTACATTATTTGATAATGTTTCAATATTACACAAAAGATACTTTTTCAGCTTCGTGAAGGTTTAAGATTGCCTTGAATTCATTCAAAAAGTCTACTCCCATTATAATTTCCGTTGACAATAATGGAACAATAACAAAGTTCATAGAGAAGCTGTGGCTTTGACAAAAGAATTCTACGTTGGTTTGTTCACGTACATCTACACTTTTTCCAAAAATTGCACCTTGGAGTGTGGGGCAATCGATTTGTTGCATTTGATAAAAGCTGTTTCATTAATTACTGAAATGGGACTGCCAGAGTCAAGTACTTCCGTAAATTTTACGTCGTTTACTGTAATGTGAATTAAGTAATGTGAATTACGTCATGTTTGTGGAGTAAGATGTCCCTAATGTCTTCCATTTTTACATAATTACTAGTCACGGCAGCTACGTCGTCAGCTTCATAAGAACATAGAGTGGCTGCAAGCGGTGTGAGTCATTGCCTACTGTCTCTTTGTTGGCGCGCATCGTTATTGGCATTAGGAGGCCTAATTTCTACAAATTCACCTTGCCGAGAGGGTCCTGCCCTGTTTAAATCCCGCCAGTTCTGATGAAATTCAGGTCTGTCGTTTTGTCATTAGTTTACATAGTCTCTTTTTTGTCGGTCATGTGGTGGATAATTTCTCCTGGAATCGTAACTGCGTGGTGGACCGTTGCGTCTGAAGTTATTCTGTCTCCCATGATAATAATTATTTTGGTTCCCATATTGTCTGTTGCTCTGATTGTCTCTGTGATAGTCATTACCGCGGAGAGGTGATCTTTCACTGTAATTATTACTACTCTGCCAACGGTTGTCATACGGGTGGTGTCTGTTTTTGTCACGATTTACGTTGTAAGAATAGTCTTGTCATGTCCAATTATTATTTCTTTAATCGCGGAATTGTGACGGATGTAACCTGTAATTGTGGTGTTCCTGTTTTCGCGTCCCGCGGTTGTCAGTGTCAATTTCCAATTCTTGTAAGAGTCCCTGAAAAGCTTCAATGTCGTCTTTGCAACGCCCTGCCAAAATAATACGTCGTAAATGTTCAGGCAATTTGATTAAGCAAATGCGGATGAGTTCTGAGGGGCTGTATGGGTTTGACAGGTACTGATTCTTGTGCAACATGTCTTCAAAATATTTCACAAGACTAGAAAATTCGGATTGTTCGAAATGTTTCATCTCTCATAATTCGGTGCACCTTTCCAATTTCTTTCATAATTTCCGAAATGCCCTGTGGTATTATTTTGTAGCTTTTCCGTATTTATAAGTCCCTTTCCCCGTGTTGGTGAGCGAGTGTCCTCTGAAATATGTAATTCTTGTATTACTTGTGCCAACTGATCTTGTACTTCCCGGATTTCTCTTTTGAGTTGCGTATTAATTTGATTCTGATTTTGTTGGAATTTCTTAATTTGTTCACACCCTTCTGTGTCAGTGATGGCTACAGGTCTTGTGTCATTCAGATCATCATCTACCTTTGTAGATAAGTTAGTGAACAGAGCCGAAAGTTCGGCTACTTTGTCCGATAGTGAACTTATTTCCTCAGTGTGTTTTTCTGAACCACGTTTCAGAGTGTCCATTTGTGTTGAAATCGTATCTACTGTGTCCTTTAAGTTTTCCTGAGTTATTGCAAGTTGCGCAACCGAATCGGTATATGCAACTGAGTCAGTTGCAGTCCATGACATCCAGTCTTACAAATTTACTGTCTATGATTGGACACACGTCCAGATCATCCGTTCTCAAAACTCCGCCATTTCTCTCCCCACATCCACCACTGCTGGCGTCTCACCTCCAACTGCGCAACGCTACGCGCTGTTAACAGCCAACTGTCTAACACTAAAATAGCAACTTCCAACAATGCAGACCAGTCACAGACTGCACACAGCATAGCCAGTGATTTTCATACAGAGTGGTACGTGACGTTACCAATATAAAAGCCAAAACAGTCTATTTACATAGCCCCACAAAAAATTTTACAAATTGTTTTTGGCAGTGGCCAATACAGATTTGAAAATAAATTTTCAATATTACAATAACAAAGAAATCAAATGCACTCACTTATTGAAACAATGTTGGTCAAAAGCTAAAATTTTCTCACAGTCTATAAAGACAGTCCTGATCATTCATCACAGTAAAATTGCAGTGTTTTTTTGCTCAAAGTCGGAACAGTAAAAGAAAATGCACACGGGAATAGTGGATTTCCATGCAGTCTTGAAGAAATAGTGTTGTCCTTCCAACGGAAAGACAGTGCTGACTCTTGACATGCAGACAGGTAATGGGCCACAACAGAGAAAACCCACAGCAGAGTCAGTCGAAGTTTTTCAGAATATTGGTAGGTAGGTCATCACAGAGCAGACCCACTGTAGCCCTAGTAGAGAGTATGGTTCTGGTATGCCACCACAGGCGCGGGCCCACTGCAGTCCTTGTAGAAGTAATGGGGTTGGTGGGCCATCAAAGATGCTGACCCACTGTAGTCCTTGTAGAGACGGCCAGCAGCCATCTGTTACAACTGTGCAGGTGCACAATCATCATCGATGAGTCTTGTGAACAATATAGCAAGTCCATAAACCACCACTTGTGCACTCACAAAGTTTTTAGAATTGTCCTTAGAACCAGCGATGCTGTTAACCAGTTCCTTGCTGAATTATTAACACACGTGCAAGCATTAAAAGTCCCTTTTTTTCACATGTTGTGCGTATACTATGACCAACAGAAATGTGTGCACTGAAATGAAACTTAATTTGAAGAACTGGTGTCTATACAATTATAAATTTACAACATAAGAACACAATTACAAAGGTACAAAATACATCATTAAAGAACATAACAGTACAGATAACATTTGTAGTAACACAGGCTTTACAAAAGAATAGAAATGAACATATACATCAGTGTTACAGGAATTATGATATAAGTAAATACATAAAAGATGAAAATAACTTTTGAAAATAATATCTAAACATCTTTACAAAGAAAATGACATATTATTAATGAAAATTATATTTGAGGATAACAGTATTCCTAATCATAGTGAGTGTAGCTTAGTACTAGAAAAATTCTACAACATAAATCTTATTAGTTGTAAGACTGGATGTCACGAACTGCTATATATATTATGACTTTTGAACACTATTAAGGTAAATACATTGTTAGTTCTCTATCAAAATCTTTCATTTGCTAACTATGCCTATCAGTAGTTAGTGCCTTCAGTAGTTTGAATCTTTTATTTAGCTGGCAGTAGTGGCGCTCGCTGTATTGCAGTAGTTCGAGAAACGAAGATTTTTGTGAGGTAAGTGATTTGTGAAAGATATAGGTTAATGTTAGTCAGGGCCTTTCTTTTTTAGGGATTATTGAAAGTCAGACTGCGTTGCGCTAAAAATATTGAGTGGCAGTTTAGTGTTGATCAGAATAGGTAAAGAGCGAAATGGTTGAGTACGTTCAGTTTTCCTCAGCTGTTTGAAAATCAAATAACTTAAGGGATTTACCAGCACAATCATTCATAAATTTTTCTGAGGGGACGTTTCAAGCTTCGTGGTTTCTTTGAGTCAAACTTAAAAGCAATTCTCTGTTTGGTGGGAGGAAAGATATTATTTGAACGCTTCCAAATTATAGAGGTGCTAGTAAACAAATCTCCACTGGCGAGAAAGAGATGTATTCCTTTTCAAAGATAATAAGGACCTGGGCATGACGTTCTTGAAAGGGAATCAAAAATTTCTTGTAGACGAATACTTAAGATTTCGAAACACCTCTAAAGATGGTTGAGCGACGCATTTCGAAATATTACAACTATGTCAGACTTCTAATTTCTGCTTCCCTCACATTATCAATCGCAGTTCACACTCTCAGTTCACTGCAAATTCTTCGAAAAACGTTCAGTGCCTAGACTTTGAAGCGTTCTAATAAATATGACCAATAACGAAGAGATAACCACCTCATTATTACGCTGTGATATGAGACTTACAATTTGAAACATTCAGATTTTTAGGCCAGTAGTTTCCGGACAATCGTTTGATAACAATGGCACAGCGAAACAACATGTGAATCCAAACGAAACTGGTTTTTATTTTTATGGTTCTAGTAAAAAGTTTTCCGAAAAACTACTCCGGCAACTTGGCTTCATTAACATACAGTTCGGTTTTTCAGTAGCAAACTTTTCTAGATGTGGACACGATTCTTTGGGTGGTATGGCGAAAACGTTTCCATTATTTAGCACTAAAGCCGCCTGTTGTGGCCGAGCGGTTCTAGGCGCTTCCCTCTGGAACCGTGCGACCGCTACGGTCGCAGGTTCGAATCCTGCCTCGGGCATGGAAGTGTGTGATGTCCTTAGGTTAGTTAGGTTTAAGTAGTGCTAAGTTCTAGAGGACCGATGACCTCAGATGTTAAGTCCCATAATACTCAGAGCCATTTGAACCATTTAGCAGTAACAGCCAGAAGTTGTCTAATTAGGAACCTACAAGCTCCGTAACAAACGTAGCGGCTGGTTAGTTTTAATGAGCAATATTGTATTTGCTCTTTTCTCGCCGTCTTTTACGAAAGCCTGAAAACTATTTTTGCAATCAGCCAGAAAGCGATGGAGAACATTCTGCTCATAGATTCCAGTCTGTAATTCCACAGTCTTCTTGTGCTCTCTGAAAGAAACGTTTATAATCTCTGTTTTCTCAGCGGGATCAGTAACTACACTCCTGGAAATTGAAATAAGAACACCGTGAATTCATTGTCCCAGGAAGGGGAACCTTTATTGACACATTCCTGGGGTCAGATACATCACATGATCACACTGACAGAACCACAGGCACATAGACACAGGCAACAGAGCATGCACAATGTCGGCACTAGTACAGTGTATATCCACCTTTCGCAGCAATGCAGGCTGCTATTCTCCCATGGAGACGATCGTAGAGATGCTGGATGTAGTCCTGTGGAACGGCTTGCCATGCCATTTCCACCTGGCGCCTCAGTTGGACCAGCGTTCGTGCTGGACGTGCAGACCGCGTGAGACGACGCTTCATCCAGTCCCAAACATGCTCAATGGGGGACAGATCCGGAGATCTTGCTGGCCAGGGTAGTTGACTTACACCTTCTAGAGCACGTTGGGTGGCACGGGATACATGCGGACGTGCATTGTCCTGTTGGAACAGCAAGTTCCCTTGCCGGTCTAGGAATGGTAGAACGATGGGTTCGATGACGGTTTGGATGTACCGTGCACTATTCAGTGTCCCCACGACGATCACCAGTGGTGTACGGCCAGTGTAGGAGATCGCTCCCCACACCATGATGCCGGGTGTTGGCCCTGTGTGCCTCGGTCGTATGCAGTCCTGATTGTGGCGCTCACCTGCACGGCGCCAAACACGCATACGACCATCATTGGCACCAAGGCAGAAGCGACTCTCATCGCTGAAGACGACACGTCTCCATTCGTCCCTCCATTCGCGCCTGTCGCGACACCACTGGAGGCGGGCTGCACGATGTTGGGGCGTGAGCGGAAGACGGCCTAACGGTGAGCGGGACCGTAGCCCAGCTTCATGGAGACGGTTGCGAATGGTCCTCGCCGATACCCCAGGAGCAACAGTGTCCCTAATTTGCTGGGAAGTGGCGGTGCGGTCCCCTACGGCACTGCGTAGGATCCTACGGTCTTGACGTGCATCCGTGCGTCGCTGGGGTCCGGTCCCAGGTCGACGGGCACGTGCACCTTCCGCCGACCACTGGCGACAACATCGATGTACTGTGGAGACCTCACGCCCCACGTGTTGAGCAATTCGGCGGTACGTCCACCCGGCCTCCCGCATGCCCACTATACGCCCTCGCTCAAAGTCCGTCAACTGCACATAAGGTTCACGTCCACGCTGTCGCGGCATGCTACCAGTGTTAAAGACTGCGATGGAGCTCCGTATGCCACGGCAAACTGGCTGACACTGACGGCGGCGGTGCAGAAATGCTGCGCAGCTAGCGCCATTCGACGGCCGACACCGCGGTTCCTGGTGTGTCCGCTGTGCCGTGCGTGTGATCATTGCTTGTACAGCCCTCTCGCAGTGTCCGGAGCAAGTATGGTGGGTCTGACACACCGGTGTCAATGTGTTCTTTTTTCCATTTCCAGGAGTGTATTAAAACACGTAATTATAGAGAACGCCACGAAATAATTCCCCAGACGATAACGCTTCACCGCCAATGTATGTTTTCCAGTAGTAGATGCATTAACTGCCCAAGGCCATCCGTTACTGATCACCAGGATTCTAGTTTAGAAGCCCTCAACACACCACAATGGCCTTCTATACTTGGAAACTCCTCACATTCATATTCGTTTCAGTGCATAACAGCAAACATCCTCAATTTCTTTGACTGGACGTGTTCTGCATATACATTTACACAAATACTATGAAAAATGTATATATTAGTATTTCCCATTGTACTACAGAGTTTCTTCTCTGTACATGCTGGGGAAAGATGACTCTTTACGTGCCTCATTGCATACTATAATTAGTAAAATGATGTACTCACTGTTACTACACAAGCTCTACGTAAAGATCTTGCATACACACTCTTAGACAAGAAACAACGTACTGCGAAGAAATGTAAATTGGTCACAAATTAACATTCATACAGCTACCGACGGGAAATGCGAAGGTGCCAACTTCGGTGGCCAGTGGATGAATCTGTGATGCTACAGCGCAATTTCACCGCGCAGCTAGCAAGGATACAGAGGGAGACATGTCCATATCAAGGCATAAAGTCTTTGAAAATTTCATTCCGTGTACTCTGTTCGGCACTAACCATGCCTCACGGACGGGCGCTTGAACAATCTACGGAGATATCAATATTTGAGAGAGGACCTGTAGCTGGACTCAAAGAAGGCACTTGGAATAATCGGCGTACCGCTAGACATTTGAGTAAGAGCGATGTCATTATTTAACAATATTGGCAAAAATGGGTAAGCCGTGTGCGACTCGCGTTCGTGCCGTTTATTACTTGACATCTTGTCTTTGCGGTACCGCCGTCCCGTTTCTTATTCGGATTACTGGCGTCACTAAGTTGCTGGCTGGCTGCCCGTGAGTAGCAGCAGCAGCGCTATCGATAAGAATACTGTCGCACTATATTTGGAGCGACCGTTAGTATTCCTGTGCCGTGCTGTGCGGTGAATACAGTCGGGATGAAGCTCCAGTGAGGTCTGGACAGCGAGTACTCACCCGACCGCTGGGGGGACACACACGCACTATCCGACGGAAGGAGAGTTGAGCGGGAACGATTGTTGGTTGGTCGTTCGGTCGGTCGTCTCATCGGGCAAAGTGTATTTGGTCTTCTCACAGCTTCTGGGCCCCTTCAATTGGTCATCTTGCGGGACACGGGTCGGTTCCTTCCTTGTGCTGAGATGTCGGGTGGCCAATGGGCCGGTGTTTCTTCTGCACGGTTGAGTCAGAGCCAGTGTCTCCGGATCATCGTGTGTCCGCGTTGCGAACCGATATCAAAGGAGTCGGGTCGGAGCAGCAGTGAGGGCCGGACAGCCATGACTCGCCCGACCGTTGCTGACACACATGACTTGAGTGTGGACGACGTTGGTTGGTCGTTCGTCGGTCGTCTCATCGGACGACGAGTATTTGGTCGCCAACCGCTTCTGGGTTCTCCGTGTGTGTCGGCTTGTGATTCACCCTAGTTGTTCCACAGTGACTGGTTTTAGTATTGTTCGGGTTGTTTGTGGAAGTATTTCGCGGAACCGTGTGTAGATTTGTGGTTTTGGCTGAGCAGTAATTTTAATGCTGTCTGCGAGCTGAATTGAGTGAGTCGGTTGAGACAGAGCAGCAGGCAAGTCTCCACGGCGCGTGGATCTTGAGGCGCGTGGATCTTGAGGCGCTAGCTGCGAGAGTGACAAGTTCTTTGTCCACCCAATCTGGACGATGAAGTTGAGTGATTCGTTAACCTGTTATGAAACCTCAACTTTTGTGACATCTCAGAGTTCATCTGGAGGTTGTTCCCCCTGGGCCGTTCGGGCAAGCAATGCTGTTCGTATTCCCGTCCTCGGCCGGTATTTTGCATCATTGTGCCGATGGTCGGACAAAGGGAATTCGTGAAATTGTTGGCCGGTTCGTGGGCCGTCCCTAGTTTGGGTTTCCATCCGGTTACCTAACTCCAACTCTTGGCTGCCTTTTCTCACCTCACCTCACATTTGAGCTACCTTCCCAGGTCGACCCTTGGATCACTTCTGAGCACCACTTGTTCTGTTGGTTTTAAACTGGGATTTTCATTTTAGTTTACGTATTGTGCAAGGCCTTCCGCCGTGTATTAATTCAGATTTTTTAAATTTTACAATAAGGCCTTCAGCCGTGTGTGTTCCTTAAAGCAATTTTTTTTAAATAATTCAAAATTATTCACCTGACTTGTTGTCCAGGCCTTCAGCCGTTGTTTCAGATTTGTTTGTGGCCTCCAGCCATGCAATAAGTTAATATTTCCTTAACCAGGCTCAGGCCGTTCTGTTGTAAGTTCAAAAGGAAATTTCTTGGTTAGAAAAATTGTTTATTAAAGTGCTTTAATTATAGTTGTCCTTCAGCCAATAATTGTTTTCATTGCATGCTTTTTTAAGAAAAAAATTTACCTTCAATTTTTAATTACTTTCGGTTTCCAAGCCGGGCCTTCAGCCGTTCTTGTGTTTACTGTATGGGTTTGGGCCTTCAACCCAGAAAGCATCTTAAGGTTCCTTTAACTTGGCCTTCAATCGTATCGTTTAATTGTGATCCTTAAGCCAACATGTAAATAAGTGATTCTTAGAAAAATAAAGTTGTGTGTTTGATTGTGCAACTCACAGTAACTGTTCACGGCCCCATCCACATCCTTAAACTTATCATGTGCGCTCTCTGATTAGCTACCAACCAGGTTTCAGTGGGTGAACTATGGCCGAACACAGCGTCAGACACCAGCTATCATCGACCTCTGTACACCAACAAGCTCGTCTGCAATGACATCGGGCATATTCGGCCTGGAATCCCACTGACTGGTATAGAATTGTCTTCAGTGATGAGCACCACTTCGTCCTGAGTCCCGATAATCAACAAAGACGTCTTTGGAGACGCACCTCACAGCAGTGGGATACCAAATTGACTGTCATCTGCTATATGGTCCGACAACCAGGGGTGATGGTTTAGGGAGCCATTTCATTTCATTGCAGGCCCCGTTTGGTTTTCAACCGTCGTACCCTTACAGCACCACGGTGTCTCGACAATTTTCTACGCGTAGTTTTGTTGCCCTCACCGCATACCATTCTGGGCTTACATTTGAGGAAGATGACGCCCGCCCGCTGACGGTTGAATTTCGACTGCTTGCCTTCGTGCTTGCCAAACCGTACCTCGGTTACCAACATAGCCTATCTCTCCCCAAATGACAACGTTCGGAGCATCGTAGCCAGGGCCCTCCAACAAGCTCGGGGTTTTGATGATCTAATACTCCAGTTCGGCAGAATTTGGCACGACATTCCTCACGAGAACATCAAACAACTCTGTCACTCTGTCAATGAATGGTAAGCCGAATGGCAAGACAAATAACCGCTTGCGTAAGGGCCAGAGGTGGACTAACGCGTTATTGACCAGCTCAGTTTGTGAAGCTCTTTCTCTTGAATAAATCATTCAATTTTTCTGTAATTTCAGTATTTGGTTTGTCTGTACACGTAATTTTCAGTTACCGATTTCCGTTCTGTTCGGATAATTCCTTCGTAGAAAGTCGTTTTATTTTATTTTGTTTTATTTATTTTAGTCTCAGACTCTATCACTCAGTCATGATTCTTGGAACTAACATGATTTCATTGCGGCTGCTGTCTCCCACGGGTCTAACAAACCTCTGATCAATAGTCCTCCACTGCTCTGCAGACTACGCAGTCCGACTGAATCTCCATCTCGGTAGACACAATATTTTTGGTGATTGCAATGAATAATCGCCTCCTTACGGAGATTAATCTTTCTTTTAGATATACATTGTCTGCCTCGCTAAATAGTTCACAGCTTTCTACCTCGAGTTTCAGCCAGCAGCATAATTTAAGCGCAACAGATTTCTTGGAGGTACAGTAAATTCGGGAACATTGTTAAGAATACTTCGACAAATTGTTATTAAAACTTTAGCAGTCGAAGTGTCGTTACTTTCCAAGGGCCACAATAATAAATTTTATAAATAAAAATAAGCGTCTGCGGTCAGAGATTGCTGTGGTATTTGCGAAATTTCAGCTTCATAGTGAATACATCTTCCCTTATCAGAGCTACAATAATGTTTAAGCAAGAATGATTTGTCCACTTATCAAAACAGTCTTTATTCTCAAAATAAATCTATAAGGATAGCGTTGTATACACTGTATTGTCTCCTTTCAGCAGTTGCCTATCTCTGTATTTTCCTGATGAGCGTTATTCCGTGACTGCTTCTCTCGTTCATGCGGTCCTCAATCTCCTTTAAAGCAGGGCGGTAAAATGCTGATGAATAAAGAATTAACTGCTTTCTGTCACATAGTTATAAACGCCTCATTGAAATGAAAAAAGGGAAGTAATTTATATACTCGAGTGATATTTTCCGTTTCCCGCATTAAGCCGTTTCCCACAGCTATCCCCGTCAAATGTTTAGCACGAAGTTCTCCTCCGGTCTGGCGGCGTAAGTTCCTCTGAGATGTTCGGCGCATCGAACAAAAGAGTGGCGGGAGAGTGAGCAGAGAGGGAAACGGGACGCAATAAAAGACAACCAAAAGATCGAGTTCAAGTTAGTTGCTGGACGATGTTAATGTTCATCAGTTTTTAATGCAAGCACTTAGCGGTCGCCATGGATCTCTTTAATCGTTTCTTCCCAGCAACGAAACAAAGGACTGGAAAGCGAGAGTTGGTGCAGTCTGCTTTTCATAACTTCACAAGCATATGTTTCTGTGATGCAACCAGTCTTTTTCCAGCCTTTGTCGGTACATTGTACGTGCTGTTGACAAGGTTTATTGATGATGCTGCAATAAAAAAATTCTTTTTCTTGCCACACGTAACTGACTTCTATTGATATTTGACTTTACCTTATAACACGAAGGTAAGGAAATCTTTGTTTTATTTGATTGACTAATATTTTGTGAAAATCAACTATAAATTTGTCGCAGTTGACATTAAATTAAATTATGTCTCTGACTTAAGCACTGATTCGTCAGTAAAGAGCGCATATAATAAACTCATTTTCATTCCATTGATTTTATACCTCTCTTTCTTAACCTGCAGTGATTTTCTGCTCAAGCCAAAATTGCTGAGTAGTTTCGGCTTGTGTGGTTGCGTCTGAAAAGTAAATTAAGCTTAATATTAATAAAATATATTAATTATTAAAGACCACGTGACGAAATAAAAGCATCGTACTTTGCAGCAGGAAAACTTCGTGCAGGTTCTGGTAATGTATATACAAGGAATCCGAGGTCACTCCCCCTCCCCCCCTTCCCTCAAAGATTCCACAAGTTGACCATGCAGCTGAGAGCTGAGGCAATTGTATCTCATGCATTCAACTATCCCCCCCCCCCCCCCCCTCGTACACCATACCATCCCCCCATCCTCTCTGGAAAAATAGAAAGGATCAAAATAGGTGGAAACTTCAGGACCACCAGAAATACAGTTACCCTTCCTCTTCTCCTTTTTATTAAAAGAAAATCCGATTGCATGTGCCCCATCATTCGAAATCCATATGCCATTGTGAATGAATCGCTAACAATCGCCAGCAGCTGGAACAGCCACTGCTCCCAGGCAGAATAAGAGAAGGAAGACTGTCAGATCTGAAAGTAAGTATTTCTCCATCTATTTTTATTATTATGATTTCTTTATGAATATATTAGTTTATACTTCGTTTTTTGTCTTCCAACAGCGCAAGACCGTCCTAATGTTTTAGTAGCAGAAATAATGGATGAGGAGTCACAGATGTTCAACCTATTATTGTCTGCTCCAATGCAGTACGACTGCTTGTGGATCTAAACACGTGTATGAGGGTCTAGCACTTGACTGTTATTTTGACCTGACAGTAACTTTAATTGACAATGTTCAACCTGTTGGTGCTACAGTGCAGTATTCGTGGGATGAATGGGATTGTCTGTGCTATTTGATGGAGTTCATTGAGGAGAAAATGATGACAGAATGCCCGCATCTCGTGGTCGTGCAGTAGCGATCTCGCTTCCCACGCCCGGGTTCCCGGGTTCGATTCCCGCCGGGGTCAGGGATTTTCTCTGCCTCGTGATGGCTGGGTGTTGTGTGCTGTCCTTAGGTTAGTTAGGTTTAAGTAGTTCTAAGTTCTAGGGGACTGATGACCATAGATGTTAAGTCCCATAGTGCTCAGAGCCATTTTTGATGACAGAATACGAGCTATCCCATGCACCTACTGAACATCAGTACATTTTGGGGAAGATACCAGTAGTCGATAAGCACATAGAAGCAGTGCTGGAAATTATTTAATACTCTTGTGGTTATCACAAGCACCCCGAATGCAAAATTGTAGTTTAGTCTGGTGAGTCGACCTGTTATGCTGCCATTGAGGAATATCATTCCAGGTGGTATATCTCAACAAGATAAAGCTCGCCCACATACCGCTGTTGTAACCCAACATGCTCGACGAGTGTTGACATATTCCCTTGGACTTCTCTGTCTCTAGATCTGTCTCCAATGGAGCACATGTGGAACATTATCGGAAAACAACGTCAGTGTCGTTCACAAACGGCATTAAAAGTCCCCGTGTTGCCCGACCAAGTGCAACAGTCGTGGAACTCGATCCCACAGAATGACAACCGGCACCTGTACAACGCAATGCATGCACGTCTGCATTCAACATTCTGGAGGTTACACCGGTTATTAATGTACCAGCGCGATACATTTGCATTGGCTAATATCGCACTTACATTGAACGACCATCTTGCAATGTTAATCACTGAAATATGTTACCTAGACAAATGTGTGCCGGAAACCTCATTTCTCTACATGAGTTACCTTTTGCGTAGCGATTTTTTTCCCTCAGTGTATATGCTTGCTTACTCCACGAGACTATTAGTGCCAATTGTCATCATGGATTATTCAAAACAAAATGAAAGTATCAAATTTGGACAAATAGACATCCATACCGAATCTGATTCTTCACAGAATTTTCCTCCAAGCACCCCAGAATACACATTGTTGCATGATTGTGTGAAAAATTATTCACCTCTCACTGGGGTCGTACAAAGACTTCTACAAGACTTGTTCAGAAGATATGTTTACTGTGGGCATTAACGGGCTGTTTTTTTTTTCTTTTTTCTTTTTGAAGGCTGACAGCACGGAGTGGTGGAGGGGGATCCCCTGACTACAATGAGCATCGCAGGAACATGATAGTACTTAAACTCATGTCGTAGGGTCTATTTGCACGAAAGAAGTCGGTTAGAAATACCGTCAAGTGTAAGCCACGTTCTGTCATCTGCTTCCCATTCGCGGAAGGACTAACACGTATCGAAATTTTTTCGCGAATCAAAACGATTTACGGCCAAGGTGTTAAGAAAGTGAGAGTGTTCAAGCGTTGTAGAGAGTTTAGTGAAGACAGAGAAAAAGTTCGTGACAAACAGAGGAGTGAGATACCTGCTAACTTGACTGATGAGTTGGTGCAAAACATCAAGGAAACTGTTCGTGAACACCGCCGATTGAAAGCGGAAGAAATTCCTCAAAGTTTTCACAACTCTCCAGAACTCTCTCGAATGAGACACTCACACAAACGCTCGGACACCGGAAAATGTGTGCAAGATGAGTTTCAAAACTGCTGACAGAGCAGCACAAGAAAAACAGGGTAAATAGCGCGCTCGGGTTAAGCGACTTAAATCAGAAAGTTAGGATCTTCTGAGCTCTATTGTGACCGGAGATGAAATGTGAATGGCTCATTACACTCCTGAGACAAAAACACAATCGTCACAGTGGCGTCACACCAATTTACCATCTGCCAAAAAATTCAAAGCCACTATTTTGGGCAAAAAGAGACCTCAATGTTCTGGGACGGAAAAGGCATCATTTTGTTGAGTCTGTGTCACAGGGTGAGACCTTCGATGGACAACGATGTTGTGAGATCCTAAGGTAACTCAAAGGAAAGCTGACGAGAGGAATGTGCTTGCTACATGACAACGCCCGTCCTCTCGCGCAGCCTTAGCCACAAAGGTGCTCTTGGACTCATGGTTGGGATATTTTGAACCACCTTCCCGCATTCCCCTGACTTTGTGCCCTCATATTATCATCTTGTAGTCTCCCTGATAGCACACGTGAATGGAAATGAATGGAAATCAGTTCTCAACCAACGAGCAGGTGCAGGGAAAGACTCTGAAGCGGCGTAATGAGCTGGCGGGAGAGTTCTTGGAGAGCCTACCACGGCTTACCTCCTCATTTGAAGGGTCACAGTTATGTAGAAAAATAGTTAACAAATGCATAGAATAACAAATGTATCAACAATACCCCGTAATTTTCCTCTTCTACTTACTCTTCACAAGCTGCCAATCGGTATGCGCTGGAAAAACCTTGTACTCTACATAATGTCATTTTGTCATTAAATTTTACATTTTTCTCTGTCTCTTCTTTGTGGGATCTTATTTCATTTCTGCCATAAACAATCTCTGCACTGTGCTTCGTCAGTCAACCAGAACCGATTGTGATTTCCTCTCGCAGGTTGTGCTCTACTACGTCGTCCATTCGATATGTTTCTCCTATTGCTACTTGTAACGTTACTTGGCAGTAATATAAGGATATTTCCCTATCCACCTACAACTTCTTTTATTTTGAATCCACTGATAGGCAAACTCGGTATTTCATCTTCCGATTTCAATAATTCTGTACACAAGTTGTTTCCTATCGCACACAGTTGGCTTCCTGGGCCAAATAGTGACTTAGTCGCACGCCCACGTAATTTAATCTCAGTTATAGAGGCGATTACTGCCTTATCTTTCTTACCTTTCAATATGATGTCCTCTTTCAACAGATCATCTTATTCGTCCAAAAACTCTCCTGCTTTTATTGCGTAAATGTTCCTGTCTTCTTCCCAAGTAGTTCAAGACCCCTCTATGTATGTTTCAGTTCGGACCAATCCCGTTTTGTGTGACACAGCTATTTTCCTTCACTATGAATTCAAGTAAAACGTCGCTGCTTGTTCAGATTGCATTCCCACTACAATAACAGCCACTCATCCGTCGCAAGAATAATGGGTTTACCACTGTCGATAGATTACTGCATGATCGCCTTTTCTTACATAACAACTCCTCCGATACGAAATTTATCCTGAGCTTCAAATTTATTAATTTACATCACGACCAATTTCCGTCCACAAATACGTGTCCTACTCGCGCGATGGCTGTAGCACCACTTTCAATAATATTTCACAAAACATGCGCCGCTATCACGGGAAGCGCAGTCGCTCGGGATCAGCCCTGCAATCATCCTCCGGCTGGACTGATTCACACCTTCAAGCCATATAATTCCCAGGCACCAATCTTTCCGTTCTATGACTATGGGTCATCCCCGTCAGCGATGTCGCTGGGCCGTAGCAAAGAATCGTAACGGTAGATTCGATCCTCCAATAACTGGATCGATATCTGTACCTTAAAGAAATCGATCCTATAGCTCAAAGACCGAACTTACCGTTTTTACATTTAGGAAGGGAAAGAATTATAGAACAGTGTGAAAGAATAGATAGGTCATAGGCATACGTTGCAGGCTCATGATCAGAACATAAGTTATCGGCGCATGTACCTTGGGAGTCAGTTCGCCCTCGAAAACTGGCTACTTGTGAATGTCCGACACCTCGTCTTCCAATCTGCCAGACTATAGGAAGTCAAAATAAACTTTTTTTAGTCGTCTTCTTGGTTTGATGCGGTCCACCACAAATTCTCTTCTGTGCCCATTTCTTCATCTCAGAGTAGCACTTGCAACCTATGTCCTCAATTATTTGCTGGGTGTATTCCAGTCTCTGTCTTCCTTATCGGTTTTGCCCTCTACAGCTCTCTCTAGTACCATGGATGTCATTCCCAAATGTCTTAACAGATGTCGTTGTCAGTGTTTTCCCTATATTCCTTTCCTCACCAATATGCGCAGAACCTCCTCTTTTCTTACCTTATCACTCCACCTAATTTTCAATATTCGTCTGTAGCACTGTGTAATAAACTATATGCAATGCTGTGGCCACAACTTCTTCTGACGTCGCATCAACCAAAAATCTTCAAATGTGTGTGAAATCTTATGTGACTTAACTGCTAAGGTCATCAGTCCCTAAGCTTACACACTACCTAACCTAAATTATCCTAAGGACAAACACACACACCCATGCCCGAGGGAGGACTCGAACTTCCGCCGGGACCAGCCGCACAGTGCCTGACTGCAGCGCCCGAGACCGCTCGGCTAATCCCGCGCGACAATTTCTCATCAACCGTTTTCTTTCCTCGACCACATTGCACTTCATAAGAACCTGTCTCTTAGAATTTCGTAATCTCTTTCTTCAGACCGTTGGCGAACATCGGACCAACGCCTTTTTCCATATCCTTTAGTGTTCAGAACTTCTGCAGAGCTACTGACTCACAGCCATCACCCTTGTAAAAGAGTCGTGTATCTTGCGTCTTTTATTTTGCATGTTCTGGCGCTCTCAGCGTCAAGCAGTGACAAAAATTTTGTTATCTTTTGTTTGTTTCCGTAATGTTTTCCTCTTCTGCGAAAACATTATCTTCAAATTTGTCTTCATTTTGAGCTGTGGTTCTTTTTTTAAACTGTTTGGAAACTGCAACTTAAACTATAAACACTCCTTAACTTGGGTTGCGGTACCAAGATACATTCCACCAGCAGAGCGAATTCACTAGGAACTGAGTGTTACACACCGCACACGGATGCACGTGATATGAAGCAGTGGTTGCGCGAAAGAGGGCGTGTTTCAAAGTTGCCTGACGGGAATGTTTTCCGCAGCCGGTCAGATCGCAACTTCTTCCATGTGGGCTAGCTCCGAGCCAAGCAACTGGAAAGCACCCTGTGGTAAACATAGCTCGTAAAGTCTGGGATTCACTAATAGTTTCGAGGCCCGTAGTTTAGATGGTACTTTATCTTGTGAAATGTGAGTGGAAGTTTTGCAGAGCGATATACGCTGAAATATATGTGCTTTTAGTAAACTTTTCTCCTAGAAGGGAGGAGGGGGAGGGAGGGCTTATAACCCCCGTGACACTTCACTTATAGTCCAGCTTCGATACTTGTCTTCCTTCCGCGGTTTACGTCAGAGATAAATAACGGCACTCACGTACAAGCCCATTGTTAATTTATTACGTCAAGACATTTATCACTAGTGACTGAACAATTTCACTGTGGCCGCTGTTTACCATTAAATATTTTGTGAACGTACACGCCAGATTTCCACAGTGCCTTCGGAACAGTGCCCCACCCAAACTGCTAACGAAGTTCCGAGAGTACGGAATCGGTTTCCACGTACGTGAGCAGCTCGAAGACTTTTTAAGTAAAAGAATCCACTATGTCGTACTTGACGGCGGGTGTTCATCAGAGACAAATGTGAACCGTCAATTAGGGCGATTCACAAACAACAACTTAAGTACACATGTTATTCCAAAAACGTTATAGTGGAAGTAGGGGCCAGGAGGTGCTGGTGAAAAAACACACATTGATAAGGTTATCTTTTATTTTAAAAGGTTTTCACAATAATAAAATTTTAAGTCTGGTATTAAAAAAAACAGTTTAAAAAACAATTTCCAATAGCTCACAAATTTCCTTTATAAAAAGGAGATTTCCAGGGATGACGTTAACAACTTCACAATAGTAAGATTTTAACTATATATAAGACAATTAAAAAGACTCTTGTAAATAGCTGGCAAATTTTCTCTATGTAAAGGATATTGCAAGGTATGACGTTGACAACTTCCCAATAGTAAGATTTTAACTCTATATATACAATTAAAAAGACTCCTTTAAATAGCAAGCAAAATATCTTTATGTAAAGGATATTGCAAGGTACGACGTTAACAACTTCCCAATAATAAAATTTTAAACTTGTTATATCTATAAGAGAACAACTTCTTGAAAAAAAAAACTTTACGTTGTTTCTTTGTATTAAAGCAAAAATAGTAGTCTCTAGACAGTTAAATAACTTACATCACACCTGTCAGTTGTTACAAGATAAATGTGAATAAGCCAGCACACAAACCTTCATATTAAAGGCAGCCCCCCAAAAAAATTTTCCTTAGCTCGGTGAGGGAGTGACACGTCTAAAGGGGCCCAGATCGCATTGGTCGGAATAGTTACTGATGGTGTACAGGGCCACAGCAGATCAGCCCCAAAACTTGCATTACAAGCCACTACCTCACCGACTTACCCAAAACGAGAAGCTGTAGCAAGGGCGGTGCCTGTACAGACTCTGAACCACAGAGACACACGACACCGACCCTAAATCGCCCAATCAAGGTGTGAATGAAACTGCCCAACCAAGAAGCAATTACCACATTCCCTGGCCAGACAAAAGAAAACTGTGGTGGGAAGACCCCAACAAAACCACTGGTGAAGAAACTCATACACTTCACTAGAACTTGCAAAACCCCTTATATATATATATATACTACTGGCCATTAAAATTGCTACATCACGAAGATCACGTGCTACAGACGCGAAATTGAACCAGCAGCAAGAAGATGCTGTAATATGCAAATGATTAGCTTTTCAGAGCATTCACACAATGTTGGCGCCGGTGGCGACACCTACAACGTGCTGACACAAGGAAAGTATCCTACCGATTTCTCATACACAAACAGCAGTTGACCGGCGTAGGCGGGTGAAACGTTGTTGTGATGCCTCGTGTAAGGAGGTGAAATGCGTACCATCACGTTTCCGACTTTCATAAAGGTCGGATTGTAGCCTATCGCGATTGCGGTTTATCGTATCATGACATTGCTGCTCGCGTTGGTCGAGATCCAATGACTGTTAGCAGAATATGGAATCGGTGCGTTCAGGAGGGTAATACGAAACGCCGTGCTGGATCCCAACGGCCTCGTATCACTAGCAGTCGAGATGACAGGCATCTTATCCGCATGGCTGTAACGGATCATGCAGCCACGTCTCGATCCCTGAGTCAACAGATGGGGACGTTTGCAAGACAACAACCATATGCAAGAACAGTTCGACGGCGTTTGCAGCACCATAGACTATCAGCTCGGAGACCATGGCTGTGGTTACCCTTCGCGCTGCATCACAGACAGGAGCGCCTGCGATGGTGTACTCAATGACGAACCTGGGTGCACGAATGGCAAACCGTCATTCATTCGGATGAATCCAGGTTCTGTTTACAGCATCATGATCGTCGTATCCGTGTTTGGCGACATTGTGGTGAACGCACATTGTAAGCGTGTATTCGTCATCGCCATATTGGCGTATCAGCCGGCTTGATGGTGTGGGTTGCCATTGGTTACACGTCTCGGTCACTTCTTGTTCGCATTGATGGCAATCTAAACAGTGGACGTTACATTTCAGATGTGTTACGACCCGTGGCTCTAGCCTTCAATCGATCCCTGCGGAACCCTAAATTTCAGCAGGATAATGCACGAGCGCATATTGCAGGTCCTATACGGGCCTTTCTGGATGTTCGACTGCGGCCCTGGCCAGCACATTTTCCACATCTCTCACCTATTAAAAACGTCTGGTCAGTGGTGGCCGAGCAACTGGCTCGTCACAATACGCCAGTCACTAGTCTTGATGAACTGTGGTATCGTGTTGAAGCTGCATGGGCAGCTGTACCTGTACACGCCATCCAAGCTCTGTTTGACTCAATGCCCAGGCGTATCAAGGCCGTTATGACGGCCAGAGGTGATGGTTCTGGGTACTGATTTCTCAGGATCTATGTACCCAAATTGCGTGAGAATGTAATCACATGTCAGTTCTAGTATAATATATTTGACGAATGAATACCCGTTTATCATCTGCATTTCTTGTTGGTGCAGCAATTTTAATGGCCAGTAGTGTATATATAACTCTGTTACGTAAAAATAGTACTCAACTTCCCACACTCCATCACAGCGCCGCAAACACGTTGGACCTCTTTATGCTCGTCAGAGCCAACCGCTGCCAGTGGTTTCAACGGCCCATAAGAAGACACACGGTCCCACGAGCTGATCTCCTGCACCACGGCTTCTACGCTTCATAAGCCACTTCGCCCCTGACAGCCAAGCGGTCGGCCAAAGCACGTGGCGAGCAGTTGACGACCCCTAACAGCAGGGCCCCACTCGCGCCGCCACCTCTCTCGGTCACTGCCTAGTACGTACTCCTCGATCGTCACACTTGCCCCACCTCCCGCCAGAGGGCGGTAGCGATCCAAACAGCGCACCATACCGAAAGCGCCACCGCAAACACTAGACGTGAAGCGAAAGCACTCCGCCAGGCGCGCTTTTCGAAGAGCCGGACACAACTACGACTCAAAATGTATCATCAGGAATGGCTCAGCCAAGTGCGACAGGAACGCTCTTACTCTCTATACACATGAATGATCTGACAGATACGGCGAGCTGCAATCCGCGGTTTTTTGCGGATGACGCTGTGGTGTGTGAGGAAGTGTAGTCACTGAGTGAGTGTAAGACACTAGGTGACTTAGAATTTCTATCTCTTTTGATGAATGGCAGCTTGAAAACGCAACTAATGCAGATGAGTAGAAAAAGCAGTTTTAGAGGTGTGTTTGACTCTACAAAGTCGACTAAGTAACTAAACGTATAGCTGCAAAGGTAAATGAAGTGGAAAGAGCTCGCAAGGCCGGCAGTAGAAAAGGCGAAAGGACGACTCCGGGTTGTTGGGACAGTTCTATGAAACTGTAGCTTATCTACACTGCTCAACAGAAATTTTGAATAGCATCTTAAAACGTAGTGTACGATACCAGAGAACTCATTGCCCTAGGCACTTCATGGATTGGGGAATCAGAAGTCATATACTGGACGGTGTTTACTACTGGCGTGCTTTGTGGACATTTCCTAGTCAAATAAACATACCGATGCCGCACTGGCGCACCACGAGCTGCTTCCTTGTGTTTGTCTCCAGCACTGCAGTAATACGCCACGTAGAGGCATACAGCACGTTGATAGAGTCAGGATGGTGGCTTTACTTTTAGCAGGTCATACACAGCAAGATATTGCTGATCGGTTAGATGTCGCTTAAGTAGGCGTCTCTAAGGAGTTGCGAAAATACAGAGGAAACAACAGACCTCGCAGTGGTCGTCATCGTATGACAACCCCTATGCAGGATCGTATCCTCCAACTGACGGCTCTCAGGCGCCCAGCGTCAGTTGCCAGAATTATTGGAAATGTTTTCTCTCGGGCAACACAGATTTGTATCTCACACCAAAGAGTGCTTAGAAGATTGCAACAGGGTGGCCTTCATTCCGGAAGACCAATGGGAAGTTTTGCACTGAACCAAATAAGCCGACGCTATCGAAGACCCCGGGCCGAAGCACAATAAAATTTGGACCATTGCAGAATCGGGTAGTGCTATGTCTGCTGACGGGACCAGAATTGGTTTGCAACCGGACACTAGACCTGTTGGGGTTTGGAGAAGCGCTGGACGACACCAGGAACGTCGATACGTTCCGGAAGTCCATTCATTGGCAGATGTAAGTGTATTGTCCTGGGTACCAATAATGATGAAACGGCGACATCCTCTAGTTTCCATCTACGGCAATTTCACTGGTCCCCGATATCTCCAGGCGGTCCTACAGACGACTTTAAGGCCCTACAGACGTGAAGCGCTGGCCGTTGTGGCCGAGCGGTTCTAGGAGCTCCAGTCTAGAACCGCGCTGCTGCTACAGTTGCAGGTTCGAATCCTTCCTCGGGCATGGATGTGTGTGCTGTCCTTAGGTTAGCTAGGTTTAAGTAGTTCTAAGTCTAGGGGACTAATGACCTAAGATAGAGCTCAGAGCATTTGAACCATTTGAGACGTGAAGCCGGTGAAAACTTCCTCTTAGTCGATGACAATGCACGGTCTTACCGTGCTCTAGCTAGCTCTATCTTCAAAGGTGCAACATCAGTCGAATCAATTGGCGAGCACAGTTCCCAGACTGAGTGGAATTGAGGGTGCATTGGACCTGTTGAAGATGGCCATTGCGCAGTGTCCGCATCCACCTGACAATCTTCAGGACTTCAATGAAGCTGCCATTGAGGAGTGCGACTCCAAGTCCTAAGATAAATTTGATGGTCACATCCACGGCACTCCTCGCAGAGTGGCAGAACACATCGGTGTGCGGGGAGGGCATACTACTAAAGACTGATAATAATCAGTATGCGATAATTTTTTCACTGTTTTTGTTTTGAAGATGTTCACTTAGAAGAGAGTCTGCTTTGCTTTGTAATGACTTTTAGTAACTAACCAAGGTCGTTCTTGTTTCCAGAAGGAATTATGTTTATTTTGCTAATAAAGTATTGTACAAACCTCAACGAGAATACTATAACAGGTCCTTGTAGTAAACTCTATAATATTCCAGACTTTTGCTTAGGTGTGTATAAAGGAGACCGCGAATAGAATACTTGTGCCACCAATTCTGGGATACTGATCAAGTTTTTGGGATCCTCCTCTAGGTCGGCTTAAACGAAGACATTGAAACAGTTTAGAGTCGTGCCGCTAAATTTATTAACGGTAGGTTTGATCAATATGCTTTTATTACGGAGATGCGTCGTGAACTGAAATGGGGATCCCTGTGGTGATGACGTTCTCTTAGTAAAACACTATTGAGCAAATTTAGAGAAGAGACATTTTCAGCCAACTGTACGGTGATTCTACTGTCTCCAACGCACATTTAGCGCTAAGGACCGTGAGGACAGGACAAGGTTAGAGAAATTAGGGTTTGTAGCGAGGTATATAAGCATTAGGCTTCGCCGTACCTTGTTTACGAGTGGAATAGGAAATGAAATGAGAAGTAGTACATCGTACCCTGAACCATACAACATACGATAATAGCTGTGATACACTATCTTAAGACAGAACAGTAGAGTATTTGAAACGAGAAATACACAAAATAAAAATTTATGCAAGTATGGCACCAACCAACCAATATCAGCAGATCAACTCCGACAAGAGAACCAGCCCCTCTCAACCACAGTAGAAACAATTATAAGCAAATTACCCAGCAACAAGGAACATCTCCTAACACAACAAGAAAATTTCCAAATTAATGTGTGGCCACAGAAAAGAAACATGTAATAAGTGATCAAGCAAACCTGAGCAACCAAACGTTATTTAAAATAATACAACACACAGAATATAAATAGCGATGCCCATAGCCACTCTATTACATGAAACAGCTAATATACCCACTTGTGATCGCCCACCACAATACCACAGTAAAGTACCTTTAACAAAATAATAGTTTGTACTAACAGACATATATATCTCCCCTACATTCACACACTCACGCATACACACACACACACACACACACACACACACACACACACACAACTGCTCACGCTCGCGTGCTAGCACATACTAGTCACAGAAATATAAACACACATACACAGAGGAGAATGCTCCACATCCAAAGAAAGCAAAACATACGAAAATCCCATCAGGCAACATAAAAGCAAACGATGCAAGGTATAAGTGCAGCTACACAATATGAAGACGCTAATATGTCAGCTGACAGAGCTGTGCAATGTTTTTATAATCGTGTGTCTATGTGTGAAGATCGTACGGTATGAAATGTACGTGAATTCCTAAGGGATTGAACCGCTGAGGTCATCGGTCCCTAGACACACACACTACTTAAACTAACTTATGCTAAGAACAACACACACACCCATGCCCGAGGGAGGACTCGAACCTCCGGTGGAAGGGGGTGCGCAATCCGTGACATGGCGCTTTAGACCACGCGGCCACTCCACGCGGCTTCATTAAGTATGAAGGAAGCAAACAATCGCGAGTAATTATTGTAGTTTAATACTGTTTAATGGCAGTAATGTAAACACATGTGAACAGTTTGCGATCTTCTCAAACAGATTTGTAAGCAAAAACTATATCGTCAGTAAAACCAGTTGACATTCGAGAATGTTTTGAAATACAGCAAAACACAAATGGTCTAAATACGAGATTCATTACAGTCGCTAGAGATGGTATATAACCCATGGTAGTGGAAGACTTAACACACTTAAAAAGCGTTCTGGGGAAGTTAAGAGTATCTATGAAGCAAATGGCAAACAAGTTGCTAATACAATCATTTCTGGGGTTCCATGTAAATTGAAGTTGGAAGGGGAGAAGGGAAAGGAAAGGGGAGGAACTAACGATATAAGCTGTGACGGGACGTCATGTGGAATCAGCAGCGAGGAGTAAAAATGTGTGCCGAACGACGACTCGAACGAATGATCCCTGCTTGCTAGGCACTTGAGCACTGCGCCATACGTACACAGTGTTCATCGCAAATCCGTACACTAAACTCCTGGAAATTGAAATAAGAACACCGTGAATTCATTGTCCCAGGAAAGGGAAACTTTATTGACACATTCCTGGGGTCAGATAAATCAAATGATTACACTGACAGAACCACAGGCACATAGACACAGGCAACAGAGCATGCACAATATCGGCACTAGTACAGTGTATATCCACCTTTCGCAGCAATGCAGGCTGCTATTCTCCCATGGAGACGATCGTAGAGATGCTGGATGTAGTCCTGTGGAACGGCTTGCCATGCCATTTCCGCCTGGCGCCTCAGTTGGACCAGCGTTCGTGCTGGACGTGCAGACCGCGTGAGACGACGCTTCATCCAGTCCCAAACATGCTCAATGGGGGACAGATCCGGAGATATTGCTGGCCAGGGTAGTTGACTTACACCTTCTAGAGCACGTTGGGTGGCACGGGATACATGCGGACGTGCATTGTCCTGTTGGAACATCAAGTTCCCTTGCCGGTCTAGGAATTGTAGAACGATGGGTTCGATGACGGTTTGGATGTACTGTGCACTATTCAGTGTCCCCTCGACGATCACCAGTGGTGTACGGCCAGTGTAGGAGATCGCTCCCCACACCATGATGCCGGGTGTTGGCCCTGTGTGCCTCGGTCGTATGCAGTCCTGATTGTGGCGCTCACCTGCACGGCGCCAAACACGCATACGACCATCATTGGCACCAAGGCAGAAGCGACTCTCATCGCTGAAGACGACACGTCTCCATTCGTCCCTCCATTCACGCCTGTCGCGACACCACTGGAGGCGGGCTGCACGATGTTGGGGCGTGAGCGGAAGACGGCCTAACGGTGTGCGGGACCGTAGTCCAGCTTCATGGAGACGGTTGCGAATGGTCCTCGCCGATACCCCAGGAGCAGCAGTGTCCCTAATTTGCTGGGAAGTGGCGGTGCGGTCCCCTACGGCATTGCGTAGGATCCTACGGTCTTGGCGTGCATCCGTGCGTCGCTGCGGTCCGGTCCCAGGTCGACGGGCACGTGCACCTTCTGCCGACCACTGGCGACAACATCGATGTACTGTGGAGACCTCACGCCCCACGTGTTGAGCAATTCGGCGGTACGTCCACCCGGCCTCCCGCATGCCCACTATGCTCAAAGTCCGTCAACTGCACATACGGTTCACGTCCACGCTGTCGCGGCATGCTACCAGTGTTAAAGACTGCGATGGAGCTCCGTATGCCACGGCAAACTGGCTGACACTGACGGCGGCGGTGCACAAATGCTGCGCAGCTAGCGCCATTCGACGGCCAACACCGCGGTTCCTGGTGTGTCCGCTGTGCCGTGCGTGTGATCATTGCTTGTACAGCCCTCTCGCAGTGTCCGGAGCAAGTATGGTGGGTCTGACACTCCGGTGTCAATGTGTTCTTTTTTCCATTTCCAGGAGTGTATCTCGGCACGCCCCATGTGACTCACACTCCCGCCTATCGCCATCTATCCGTAGCCCCCGCGCATGTCTTCCATGCTCGCTAATCTTACATTTCCACCGGAGGTCGAACGTTAACGTGCTTTCACACTGAAGGTTAATGGTTCATTTATCATTGAGGCGAAGCAATTATATGAATGTGTGGCGTTTGATCTTTCGAGCATGTCCGAAAGAACAGGCATGTCCGACAGAGCAGACACCATGCATTCATGCAATTCTAGAGGCTTGTTCTGGCGTTTGGATCCCTTTTCAAATAGGTACGAGATAAATGTTGAATGCTTTCAGAAACGTGCACCTAACTTTGGCCACAGTCCAGTACACGAAATTGTAACAGAAATGTTAGGGTAAGTTAAAAGTTAATTAGAAGAAAGGTGACGTAGCTCAGCCGGCCGTTGTGACCGAGCGGTTCTAGGCGCTTCAGTCCGGAACCGCGCGACCGCTACGGTCGCAGGTTCGAATCCTGCCTCGGGCATGGTTCAAATGGCTCTGAGCACTATGGGACTCAACATCCGAGGTCATCAGTCCCCTAGAACTACTTAAACCTAACTAAACTAAGGACATCACACACATCCATGCCCGAGGCAGGATTCGAACCTGTGACCGTAGCAGTCACGCGGTTCGGGACTGAAGTGCCTAGAACCGCACGGCCACCGCGGCCGGCTGCCTCGGGCATGGATGTGTGTGATATCTTTAGGATAGCTAGGTTTAAGTAGTTCTAGGTTCTAGGGGCTGATGACCTTGGATGTTAAGTCCCATAGTGCTCATAGCCATTTATTTATTTATTTATTTATTTATTTTATTTATTTATTTATTTGTTTTTTGACGTGCCTCACCCTTGGGATAAATCAGGACACCTTTATTCGAGGAATAGTGTGCGAACATTCTGCTGTCACCTTCGCGTATCTCTTATACCGATGATGTTAATAAAAGAGATTTGGTGTATACAAAGGAATATAGAAGTCAATTTTTCCTCTGTCATTAAGGAAACGGAGTAGGGTATTATTCCACTATTATTGCTACGATTAGCCACGTCGTCTTGGTGAGCACATGTGTAAATGCAGACCTGGCATCTCCGCCGGCCGTTTGTGGCCGAACGGTTCTAGGCGCCTCAGTCTGAAACCGCGCGACTGCTACGATCGCACGATCGCAGGTTCGAATCCTGCCTCGGGCATGGATGTGTGTGATGTCCTTAGGTTAGTTAGGTTTAAGTAGTTCTAAGTTCTAGGGGACTGATGACCTCAGAAGTTGAGTCCCATAGTGCTCAGAGCCATTTGAATAATTTTTGAACCTGGCATCTCCGACTGTTCCACAAACACATTATTTTTCCACCAGTCTTCTGACTGGCTTGATGCGACCTCTTCATCTCGGAGTAGCACTTCCATCCTACGTCCTCAATTATTTGTTCGATGTACACCAATTTGTGTCTCCCTCTAAAGTTTTTACGCTTTACAGCGCCGTCTAGTACCGTGGAAGTTATTTCCAAACGTCTTAACAGATGTCCTACCATTCTGTCCCTTTTTCGTGTCACCATTTTCCATATATTCCTCTCCTCGCCCATTCTGCACAGAACCTGCTCATTCCGTACCTTATCAGTCCACCTAATTTTAAACATTCTTTTGTAGCACCGCATCTAAAATGCTTAGATTTTCTTCTGTTCCGAATTCCCCGCTGCCCATATTTCACCACCATACAACGCTGTGCTCCTTCAACGTACATTCTCAGAAATTACTTCCTCAAATTAAAGCCTACATTTGATACTAGTAGACTTCTCTTGGCCAGGAATGCCCTTTTTGCCACTGCTAGTTTCCTTAACTTCAACTACCACATGATCACCAGTTGTGGTGATAAGTTTCTCGCTGTTTTCATTTCTGCTACTTCTCATTACTTTCGTCTTTGTTCGATTTACTCTCAATCTGTATTCTGTGCCCACTAGTTTATTCATTCTATTCGGCAGATCGTTTAATTCTTCTTCACTTTCATTGAGGACAGCAATATCATCAGCGAATCCTATCACTAATAGCCGGCCGTTGTGGCCGAGCGGTTCTAGGCGCTTCAGTAGGGAACCGCGCTGCGGTTACGGTCGCAGGTACGAATCCTGCCTCGGCCATGGATGTGTGTGATGTCCTTAGGTTAGTTAGGTTCAGGTAGTTCTAAATCTAGGGGACTGATGACCTCAGATGTTAAGTCCCATAGTGCTTAGAGCCATTTGAACCATTTTTTATCACTAATATCTTTTCACCTTGAATTTTAATCACAGTCTTGAAACTTTCTTTTATTTCCATCATTGCCTCTTCGATTTACAGATTGAGTAGTAGGGACAAAGACTTGACCCTGTCCTTCAAAAAAACTGGAGTCGAAAATATGAAAGTAATTCGTAGAAATTACTAACATCTTACCACGGCCTCGCACGAGTTAAACTGTCTATGACCTCTTAGCTTGTCGCCGTGGACGTGAAGAACTGTATGCACTAGCCTTCCCCGTCAGTTGGTTTATCTGTTGGTGAAAATCGTATCAAGATCCCTGCAGTAGATCCTCACACTAGTCTTCACATGCAGACAGAAAAATCGCGGAGGTGGACTTCAGTTTTATACATAGCTTTATAGATGCAGAGTTAATACCAATTTCCGTCTTTTTTAACGAGTTCTCTTATAATTTCTCTAATACAGCACTTCATGCATAACATCCCCAGATCTGCACCGAATGTGGAAATGCAAACCAGTTAGATAAAGGGAAATAAGTACACACGAGATACATCTTAAAGTCACCTGTTTTTGTAGTTAAAGGTCACCAAACATCGTATGCAATAATTTACGTCCCGAAATTTCACATTTTACTTCGCAAAGGTCGTTGCTTAAAATTAATGTATTCGAGTACCCAGTTGTTCACGCGGAATACGAAATAATAACTGCAGCAGAGCGCGTGTATAAATACGTATTCCTGCAGATTTTATTTATTTATTTTCTTTCCCCGCAACTCCGAGTCGTGTTTGTTACATCCCGCTCTACGAAACAGTTAATTTAACCCCAGTAAGACGCAGCGCAGAGCAACAAGCCGAAGGGTGACTGCCTGGATTACCCTGCTCTTGGCACGGAATGTTGGCACCGCAAATGCGATTCTGGAGAGTTTGAGAATGCGAATCCTTGTCTGAGAGCTACATGCTACAGGCTCTCGCCTGCATAGAAAACATAATGCACTGTAACAGAATCACTAAACTTTGAAACATATACAGACTGTTTCGAAGTATATGTCAGAACGTATTGCAAATGTATGTACGGCTTTTACTGTTTCGTCCGCTTTATTCTCTGCACTCTAAACCTTTATGCAGTTACCAAAGGAAAATCTCTGAAAAACATAGCTTTTAGCTATGCAGAAATCTCATCCTGCCCTTATCCCATTTCTAAACGGTCTCAGCATATTCTTCTGGATTCGGCCATGTCTATGGTAGAGAATGGCCAGATTTTCCGGCTATAGACCCCTTCCGTTCTACCGGATGGAATTTTATGTACCATATATGTTTACGTCTCTTGTTAACCCACTTGAAAGTGTGCGAACTTTTTCGAAATGTTTGCAATACGTGTAACTATGGGGGTGTAACGCCGGAAATGCATATCCTCCTATTTCCATCTATTGTACTATTATTTTTTTCCTTGCTTTGTTACCCCAAGATATGACATTTCTGTCTCTTTGTATATTGTAATTGTTTTACTGTTTGTATATATATATTTATACATTTATGTCGATGTATAATTGGTTTGTTTCGTAAATATTATTTGTATTTTTACGCTGGGTCTTGCCTAGGGAAGACTGCTATCGAACGATTACGTCGATAGGTCGTGTGAAGAATCAAAGTGTGTAGGATCTTTGGTAGTGTTAACTCGGCCGCGTGGAGCGAGAGCAGAGAGAGTCTGGCGGGAGTAGCGAGTGGAGCAGGTGTGTTGTGCGACGCGCCCGCGAGTTGCCGCGCTTTCGGGGTTTGGCAGCATGTAATTGCGCTCGACTCGCGATGATAGTTTCTGACATGGTGTCGCGGACGGGAAACATTAACTAGCGCACTTCAAGAGCCCGTTTCGTCTGGTGACCGTGTCGAGAAGAAGGCGCGCCAACATCCAGCTTCTGCAACAGCGACGGCCGACAATGAGTGACTGTCGCCACCTCCTCGACCGACGGCTTCAAACCTTCAATCAACCGACGAGGAAGACTGGACGCACGTAAAGTTTTAGAACTGTATGGCAGACCTCAGCTTTTCAAACTGTTCCATTTTCGTCATTATAATTACAGCAACTTAGCATGAACGTTTGTTGCTCATTGTCCCAATTTCATTACCAAGCAGAGTCCCTTCCTTTTCCGAAATGAACCCGAGTGTCGTTGAAATTCAAACGCCAGCATTAAAGTAATATAGCTAACTCGTTTTCACTGCTTTAATTTCAAAGTACAGTTATGGCATTCAGATTACACAAGCACGAATTAAGAGTGCGAGCTTTGTTACCGTATTTTAGCTTACCTGTGACTGCAGATCAGCTTGGTACGTACTAAATTTTACTATCGTTAATTGTTCAGAATCATTTAATTCAAGTTCAAAGTTAAATCTCTTATTTCTAAATTGCGTAGATTCAAGTAGCTTTTGAAATGATTGTTGAGGTAGTCCAAGACTAACCGTGTTTTACTGAATTTCGATGTGCTTCAGAAAGAAAGCTCACTATTAACTTCAGTCACTAAATTAACTTTCGATTTTCCTGTTTTATTAATTCTTTTGCTAAATTAAGTCAGAGTGTAGCGAAATTTATTACTTCTGACAAACTTTCAGTTTTCACACTACACGTGTCAACCTTCAGTTGCCACACTTCTAGTGCTAATTATATGTGTAATAACCTTTCTTTTTCAGTTACTATAGTAATTGTCCTTAGGACTGGCGACCGTGATTTCCCCCAAATCTCAAATACCTAATTACCGCTAGTTAATTGTTAACGTAACGGCTGCACATTTACTTTCTTTATTAACTTTACCCCTTTTCGAAATTAATTTCCACCAGTTTCATTAGCACTTTTCCTTTCATTTAGATGTAACTCTTTCCTCCCTGTTTACCGACAGATTAACTTCGGTGACGATTGCTTTCCCAAAATTCCCATTAGGTACACGCGGTTTAATTTTTCACTGTCATTAAGGTCGATAAGTGAGGGGGAGGTTACAGGGGGACGTGGTACCAGTATGGTATTCACGCAGCCATCTGTGGGAAACCACCCTAAATCACATTCACTTTGGTTGGTACGCCAACAGTCGTCGTTAATCTGCCGGTAGGATTCTGTCCGGGGCTGGCGAGCATCTCCAAATCTCGAAAGTGCTGTGCTAAGGCGTATGCCATCCGGGCGCATGACCACCTGATGGTATTTAGAGTAAATATTGCTGGCAGTAGATGAATAATCGTACTGAAAGATGAGCTGAAAGTTTCTCGGTCCAGTTTACGGAAAAGCTATATTTTGAAGACAGGGTCGGGATTTAATATTTTTTTCCAAAAGCGTTAACCATCGCGTCATTTCACCCGATAACGCGTTCTGTGAGGTCATTCGTTTGTTCCGTTGAGCGAGAAAGGAAAGCTGTGCCTTCTTCACCTTGATTTTCCATCCAGTTGCAAACTCATGTTTTCTCCGTGTGACAGGGCTGTGTCCTTACTGTAAAGCATTGTCAGACAAGAAACTGAACCACCTGTAAGAGACAGTCACATATCAATGTAACTTCGTAGACGTGCACACCATCGGCCAATATGTAGATGATTTGAGTTACAGTTCTCTGTTGTACCTAGAATCACCACTAGACTGCATTACTGTTTCTGATATTCGGTGTTGGGACCAGAAATAGTATAAGGGTCGTTAATGGTGTCAGATGTTGAATGATCACCGTGAAGGACAAGATGATGCCGCGTTCTCATGCGAGACAACGTTATCAACACATGACTTAGTTTAAAAACGGGCCTGCTTTTGAACCTCCATGTGGTCGGCGTCTCGAATCCTGCAATATCCAGATCTGTGGGGCGTTCGGCGTTACAGTGGCCCGAAGTTGGACTGCATGGGTACATGAAGGCAGGTATGCTTTTCTAGACTCCAGTCGACCACATGTGAACACATAAGGGACGATCGACTATTGTGAACAAGTACATCGTAATACAGGGTGAGTCCCTGATGATGTTACAAACATCCAGGGATTATTATTATTATTATACTTGTAGGAGCTGTAGCAGCGTAGTAGACATTACATACTTACTTTCTTTTGTTTGTGCTGTAGACTGACTTGTTTATCTGTAATTGAAGTGAATAGTCAACAAGTGTCTGGTTCATTGAGAGAACTAACTACCACTCACAAAAAGCATTTACATGAGATACACTATGTGATCAATAGTATCCGGACACCTGGCTGAAAATGACTTACAATTTCGTGGCGCCCCCCATCGGTAATGCTAGAATTTAGTGTGGTGTTGGCCCACCTTTAGCCATGATGAAAGATTCTACTCTCGCGGGTATAAGTTTAATCAGGTGCTGAAAGGGTTCTTGGGGAATGGCAGCCCATTCTTCACGGAGTGCTGAACTGTGGAGAGGTATCGACGTCGGTCGGTGCGGCCTGGCGCGAAGTCGGCATTCCATAACAAACCAGATGTGTGCTTTAGGATTCACTTTAGGACTCTGTGTAGGCCAGTCCATTACAGGGATGTTATTGTCGTGTAACCACTCTGCCACAGGCCGTGCATTATGAACAGGTGCTCGATCGTGCTGAAAGATGCAGTCGCCATTCCCGAATGCTCTTCAACAGTGGGAAAAAAGAAGGTGCTTAAAACATGAATGTAGGCCTGTGCTGTGATAGTGCCACGGAAAACAACAAGAGGTGCAAACCCTCTCCATGAAAAACACGACAACTCCATAACACCACCACCTCCGAATTTTAGTGTTGGCGCTACACACGCTGGCACATGAAATTCACCGGGCATTTGCCATACCCATATCCTGCCATCGAATCGCCACATCCTGTACCGTGATTCTTCACACCATACAACGTTTTTCCACTGTTCAATCGTCCAATGTTTACGCTAGTTACAGCAAACGAGGCGTCGTTTGGCATTTACCGGAGTGAACTGTGACTTAAGAGCAGCCGCTCGACCATGAAATCCAAGATTTCTCACCTCCCGCCTAACTGTCATAGTAATTGCAGGGGATCCTGATGCAGTTTGCAATTCATCTGTGATGATCTGGATATATGCCTGCCTGTTACATATTACGACTCTCTTCAACTGCCGGAGGTGCTTCAGTCCGGAACTGCGCGACTGATACGGTCGCAGGTTCGAATCCTGCCTCGGGCATGGATATGTGTGATGTCCTTAGGTCCGTTAGGTTTAAGTAGTTCTAAGTTCTAGGGGACTGATGACCTCAGATGTTAAGACCCATGGTGCTCAGAACCATCTGAACCATTTTGAACTGTCGGCGGTCTCTGTCAGTCAACAGACGAGGTCGGCCTGTACGCTTTTGTGCTGTACATGTCCCTTCACGTTTCCACTTCACTATCCCATCGGAAACAGTGGACCTAGGGATGTTTAGGAGTGTGCAGATCTCGCGTACAGACGTATGACACAAGTGACACCAACCACCTGACCACGTTCGAAGTCTGTGAGTTCCGCGGAGCGTCCCATTCTGCTCTCCCATGACGTCTAATGACTACTTATGTCACTCATATGGAGTACCTGGCAATAGGTGACGGCAGAATGCACCTAATATGAAAGACGTATGTTTCTGGGGGTGTGCGGATAATTTTGATCACATAGTGTATTTAAGGATATGTGTTGTATATGCCGACATAGACGCATAGTAAAACGTACAAAGTATGTCTGTAATGGATGGGCATCTACATCTACAGCATACTCCGTAAATTGCCTAATGGTGTGTTGTGGAGCGTACTGCTGGTACCACTAACTGATTTCTTCTCCTCCCCCCCCCCCTTCCGCCACTACGTTATTCCACTCTAGAATACAGCGTGGGAAGAGTGGCTGTCGGTAAGCTTTTATATTGGCTCTAACTTCTCAAATCTTCTTGCTATGGTCATTACACGAGATGTATGTTCTCCGACTCTTTCCGGAAAGTGCTCTCACGAAATTTTAATAGTAAATCTCCATGTGATGCATAACGTCTCTCTTATAACGTCTCCCAATAGAGATTTTTCATCATCAGGGTAAAACTCTCGCGCTGACTGAACGATACCGTGACGAAACGCGACGCTCTTCGTTGGATCTTCTGTATCTCTTTTCTCAGTCCTACTTGGGAAGGATGCCATATCGACGAACAAAACTCACGAATCGGTCGAACGGGCTCCTTGTAAGCCACTTCCCCCATGGATTACCTACATTTCCTCAAGATTTTCCTATTAATCTCAGTCTGGCAACCGCTTTTCCTACTATCTGTTTTACGTGATCGTTCCACTTCAGGTCGCTCAGGATAGTTACTCCCAGATATTTTACGGTAAATAATGTTTCCTGCAGTTTGTCATTAATAGTGTTTTTTAGAGTTGCGTCTTTCTCTTTCTATGTATACGTTATGCAACATATATTTCGTTCATCGTTAACTGCCAGAGCCTGCTCCATTCATTAATACTCTTCAGGTCATTCGCCAGATGCCGGCCGGAGTGGCCGAGCGGTTCTAAACGCTACAGTCTGGAAACGCGCGACCGCTACGGTTGCAGGTTCGAATCCTGCTTCGAACATGGATATGTGTGATTTTATTAGGTTAGTTAGGTTTAAGTAGTTCTAAGTCTAGGGGACTGATGACCTCAGAAGTTAAGTCCCATAGTGCTCAGAGCCATTTGAACCATTCGCCAGATCGATACGGTCTTCTGGCGTTATTACTTTGTTGTAGTCAACCGCATTATCTGAAAACAGTCTTAAAGAGCACCCGAAGCTTTCTGCTACATCATTTGTAGTATTTTACCTACCTTCAGCACCTGTAGTAGTACATAACGTTATAATAAGCAGCCAAATGCATGAAAGAAATGTATTTATCATTATATAAATAATCTATACAGGGTGTTACAAAAAGTTACGGCCAAACTTTCAGGAAACATTCCTCACACACAACTAAAGAAAAGATGTTATGTGGACATGTGTCCGGAAACGCTTAATTTCCATGCTAGAGTTCATTTTACTTTCGTCAGTAACGTGATCAAATTGTAAATTTTCACAATCAACATGTGTGGGCTGACGAGAATCCGCACGCAAATTTTGCAATCACGTCATCAACACAGATTTTCTGTGAACGTTTGGGCAGGCATTGTTGGTGATGTCTTGATAAGGCCCCATGTTCTTCCACCTACGCTCAATGGAGCATGTTATCATGATTTCATACGGGATACTCTACCTGTGCTGCTAGAACATGTGCCTTTGCAAGTACGACACAACATGTGGTTCATGCATGGTGGAGCTCCTGCACATTTCAGTCGGAGTGTTCGTACGCTTCCCAACAACAGATTCGGTGACCGATGGATTGGTAGAGCCGGACCAAATCCATGGCCTCCATGCTCTCCTGACCTCAACCCTCTTGACTTTCATTTATGGGGGCATTTGAAAGCTCTTGTCTACGCAACCTCGGTACCAAATGTAGAGACTCCTCGTGCTCGTATTGTGGACGGCTGTGATAGAATACGCCATTCTCCAGGGCTGCATCAGCGCATCAGGGATTACATGCGATGGAGGGTGGATGCATGTATCCTCGCTAACAGAGGACATTTTGAACATTTCCAGTAACAAAGCGTTTGAAGTCACGCTGGTACGTTCTGTTGCTGTGTGTTTCCATTCCATGATTAATGTGATTTGAAGAGAAGTAATAAAATGAGCTCTAACATGGAAAGTAAGCGTTTCCCGACACATGTCCACATAACATATTTTCTTTCTTTGTGTGTGAGGAATGTTTCCTGAAAGTTTGGCAGTACCTTTTTGAAACACCCTGTATACGGTGTGAAACGTAACGGTTCTCTGACACATGCTCAGTCTACTCCGGAAATTAACGTTACGTCTATCGACATATTCCGGTAAGAAAGGTCTGCAAGGAAGTGTTGAATCTAGCGGTAAATTGGTCCTATACTCATTAAGATCGTATTCCTTTTCAATAAACGCCAGTGTGGGACAATGTAAAGTTCATTCCTGCAATCTAGGAAATTATCTACAGCACTATGGATCTCATGGAGGAATAAGGCGTGCTGAACTGTGTGACGAACATGTTAATCAGTTTACGAAACAGAAATAATGGTAATGACCTTTTAAATAACCTAGTTAATGGAAAAAATACAATCTATGCCTTCAGTTTATACCCCTCAGAAAATCTGATTTTACTATTTAGGGATAATTACCCCGAGGTTAGAATCCACTGTCTTGAGTTATGAATGTCAGAGCTTATGTTTACAAAACATTTTTTTCCCCCGTACTACATCCACTCAAAACATGGAAAGCAAAGAACTTGCAATAGAAGAGGTATAGTTTTGGAGGTATCAGATCGATTTTCTCTTACAACTTTCGACTCCGACGATTCCGTAGCAGAGTCCCTAACTTAAAAGTGATACGTTTACCATTTCGTATTACCCCCGAAAATTTGTAACATCATCAAGGGATCATCCTCAGTAGCGGTCGGAGCCTGTACTGATTGGTGGGAGCTGCCTCGAAGTGAGCCTAGATGGGCTCGATCGCAATTTGAGGATTCGTTGGCTCTTTTGGTGGCTTGGGAGAAGCGTGCGATATTATCAGAAGCTGCAGACAAACAAGTGATGAACACACAGTTTTTTATTAATCCATCAAACTTGATCAGTTATTTCGGAGTGTCCTCGTCTCTGCGATGGTGTTGGACTTGTCTCGTGATATTTCTTCTCGTAGCTGCAGGCAACATAGGCGCAGACTGCAGTCTGCTGTGTGCACACGCTACTGGGGAATCACCGTGCTGGCCCGTGCTGCTGGCACTCTTATGTTTGCAAAATTAAAAAATGGTTCAAATGGCTCTGAGCACTATGCGACTTAACTTCTGAGGTCATCAGTCGCCTAGAACTTAGAACTAATTAAACCTAACTAACCTAACGACATCACACACATCCATGCCCGAGGCAGGATTCGAACCTGCGACCGTAGCGGTCACGCGGTTCCAGAATGAAGCGCCTTTAACCGCACGGCCACACCGGCCGGCTACAAAATTAACTTACGTCGAAAGTTATAAGCGAAAATCATTCTGATACCTCCAAAACTATACTTCTTCTACACTCCTGGAAATTGAAATAAGAACACGAATTCATTGTCCCAGGAAGGGGAAACTTTATTGACACATTCCTGGGGTCAGATACATCACATGATCACACTGACAGAACCACAGGCACATAGACACAGGCAACAGAGCATGCACAATGTCGGCACTAGTACAGTGTATATCCACCTTTCGCAGCAATGCAGGCTGCTATTCTACCATGGAGACGATCGTAGAGATGCTGGATGTAGTCCTGTGGAACCGCTTGCCATGCCATTTCCACCTGGCGCCTCAGTTGGACCAGCGTTCGTGCTGGACGTGCAGACCGCGTGAGACGACGCTTCATCCAGTCCCAAACATGCTCAATGGGGGACAGATCCGGAGATCTTGCTGGCCAGGGTAGTTGACTTACACCTTCTAGAGCACGTTGGGTGGCACGGGATACATGCGGACGTGCATTGTCCTGTTGGAACAGCAAGTTCCCTTGCCGGTCTAGGAATGGTAGAACGATGGGTTCGATGACGGTTTGGATGTACCGTGCACTATTCAGTGTCCCCTCGACGATCACCAGTGGTGTACGGCCAGTGTAGGAGATCGCTCCCCACACCATGATGCCGGGTGTTGGCCCTGTGTGCCTCGGTCGTATGCAGTCCTGATTGTGGCGCTCACCTGCACGGCGCCAAACACGCATACGACCATCATTGGCACCAAGGCAGAAGCGACTCTCATCGCTGAAGACGACACGTCTCCATTCGTCCCTCCATTCACGCCTGTCGCGACACCACAGGAGGCGGGCTGCACGATGTTGGGGCGTGAGCGGAAGACGGCCTAACGGTGTGCGGGACCGTAGCCCAGCTTCATGGAGACGGTTGCGAATGGTCCTCGCCGATACCCCAGGAGCAACAGTGTCCCTCATTTGCTGGGAAGTGGCGGTGCAGTCCCCTACGGCACTGCGTAGGGTCCTACGGTCTTGGCGTGCATCCGTGCGTCGCTCCGGTCCGGTCCCAGGTCGACGGGCACGTGCACCTTCCGCCGACCACTGGCGACAACATTGATGTACTGTGGAGACCTCACGCCCCACGTGTTGAGCAATTCGGCGGTACGTCCACCCGGCCTCCCGCATGCCCACTATACGCCCTCGCTCAAAGTCCGTCAACTGCACATACGGTTCACGTCCACGCTGTCGCGGCATGCTACCAGTGTTAAAGACTGCGATGGAGCTCCGTATGCCACGGCAAACTGGCTGACACTGACGGCGGCGGTGCAGAAACGCTGCGCAGCTAGCGCCATTCGACGGCCAACACCGCGGTTCCTGGTGTGTCCGCTTTGCCGTGCGTGTGATCATTGCTTGTACAGCCCTCTCGCAGAGTCCGGAGCAAGTATGGTGGGTCTGACACACCGGTGTCAATGTGTACTTTTTCCATTTCCAGGAGTGTATTTCAAGTACTTTGCTTTGGCCTACCGTTGTGGCCGAGCGGTTCTAGGGGTTCACTCTGGAACCACGCGACAGCTACGGTCGCAGGTTCGAATCCTGCTTCTGGCGTGGATATGTGTGATGTCCTTGGGTTAGTTAGGTTTAAGTAGATCTAGGGGACTGATAACCTCAGATGCTGAGTCCCATTGTGCTCAGAGCCATTTGAACCATTTTTTTTTCTTTGCTTTCCATGTTTAGGGAGGACTTAGTATGGGGGAAAAATATTTTGTAAAGAGTGCCACCAACACGGTTGTATCCACCACACAATGGAATAAGCTATGCTGCAGAGCACCAGGCAGTCAGCAGCGTCTCTTAGAACTCGACCAGTGCCTGGAGAGCAGCGGCAGACGGCTGGCGAATTCCAGATTGGTGGTAGCCAATCATGCTCAGGTCATGAGACGGGAGCTGGATCCTGGGAATGAAATGTTGCGAAGACGGCCGACCTTCGGTTGGCAAGTGCTTGGGCAGTCAGGCACCGGTTGTTGGTTCAGACGCCGGGGGCAGCATTGGTGGCTGTGATATAGTTATGGTGTATACTCTAAGGCTGTGTTAGTAGAATATAGTGACATCTGGCCCATTGCATGTGTCATGCAAGGCATGAACTGTCTGCGTGATTCTGAGACAATCCCATGGCACGCAAGATCCCGAAATCCGACCCCAGCCTGTGGGACCAGCTTTGTTGTCAGTTACGTCCCAGTTCCAGTAACTAGAATACAAAGAACCAGTTGAAACGACTGTGGGCCATTTTTCCTCAGGCTACGAGGCTTCATAACACCATTCCAATCGTCAAAAGACGAAAGTAATGGGAAGTAGCAGAAGCCAGAACAGCGAGATGCTTAATATCATGAGTGACGGTCACGAAGTAGATGAAGTTTACATTTACATTTACATTTATACTCCGCAAGCCGCCCAACGGTGTGTGGCGGAGGGCACTTTACGTTAAGGAAATTTGCTATGTAGGCAGCAAAATAACCAATGACCTACTGACCAAGAAGGACATCAAAAGCAGACTAGGACTGGAAAGGGTATTGCTGGCCATGAGAAGTCGGCTAGTATCAAACATAGGCCTTAATTTGAGGAAGAAATTACTGAGAATGTACGTCTTGAGCACAGCATTGAATGGTAGTGATACATGCACTGTGGCAAAACTGGAGAAGAAGCTAAGCGAAGTATTTGAAATGTGGTACTACAGAAGAATATTGAAAATTAGGTAGACCGATAAAGCAAGAAATTGGTTCTCCGCAGACTGTGCTAGAAAAGGTATATGTGGCATACACTGACAAGGAGAAGGGACGGGACGATACGACATCTGTTAAGACATCATGGAATAACGTCTATCGTATTAGAGGCCTCTCCAGAGGGCAAAAACTGTAGAGGAAGGGAGAGATTGGAATACATGCAGCAAATAACTGAGCACGTACTTTGCAAGCGCTACACTGACATGGAGAGGTTTGCACAGGAGAGGAATTCGTGGCGGACCGCATCAAACCAGTCACAGGAATGATGACCCAAAAAAAGATAAAAATAAAAAACACTCTTCCTAACCGAACTTGTGCTTGAATCTAGGCAAGAGGTGGAGAAAGGTCGTACTGGTAAGTGGGCTGATACTGCAAAGGTCTTTGCATATTTGAGTAGGTATTGTAAAGACTGACATGAAATGAAATGAAATTAAATGATTCTAAGGGAGTCTGTACCCGGTGGAGTTCGGCCGCCGAATTACAACTCTTTTTCAGTGGACGCCACATTGGACGATTTGCGTGGCGATCATGAAGAAATGATGATGAGGGCAAGACAACGCCCAGTCCGCAGGCAGAGAAAATCTACGACCCAGCCGGAAATCGAAATCCGTTCCGCTGCATGGCCTTCAGATGCGCTGACCATTAAGGGGATGGACATTGTAGTCACTTAAACAACTTTACACCCTCTTACTCAGTGAAGTACGATTTGGTTTCCTCCTTCTCTCTGAGTTCTTCACATTTTTTGTCAGGTAGGTTCACAAGCTCCCATCCCCCCCCCCCCCCCCTCATTTCCCACCACACCATTCGAGACCGGTATTGTCTCCCGCTGTTTGCAACCAGATAGTTCCACTGTGTCATCCACGACATTAATGGTCCTAGAAAATGCCACAAAAACGTAGTTCAGGTAATGATTCTGCTACAAAGCATTCTGTGCTCTCACAGAAATGACTTCAGACTACTGTTTTTCTTCAAAACTCCAATGATCGTACCTCATAAGAAGTAGGAAATATACCTATGAAATTGATATTCATCTCAGTCTCTAGTGGTACTAGGATCTTCAAAGTTTGCACCATTGTAAAAATCAACGAAAACATTAACCTATTTGTGTAACACACATTCACAACTTCAACATTAAAAGATGTCTTCTGGTAACATCCTAAAATCCACTTGTTATGCAGTTTCGTTTGAGAACAATAGAGAACACTTATGATGAAGTGCATGAACCACACTGGAGGGAATCCGGATTAAAGCTGTACTCTGGCAATCTTTAATTTACCTCTTAGTAGCGTATCAGTGTCGACTACCCAGTTCATAAAAAGCAATTTTCTTTGTCTTTTGCAGTGGATTTTTTTAAATTTATGAACACTACTGATTGCCACAACTAACACGAGAGCATGAAACAAAAACTAAAATTTAATTTCTGCATTATTATCGAGAACAGGTTTCATCACAGCAGTCTTTGATATCACACAAGTAAAATTTTATTGCTCTGATTTACTGAAATTATTTACGTCACTGATATTGTAATAGCAGTATTTTTAACAATATCTAAATTAAAAAATAACATAAATTTAAAGTACAGAATATTTTCATTCATAAGCCTCCAATGGCGTCTTTCTCAAACAAGGAACAAATGAAAGATAAACAAGCATTCAATCGAGCGTTAGAGGCTTTTACAACTTTAACGGCTACAAGAAAACGCAGAGATTAACATTATAACCTCTACTATTTATAGGAAATTTAATATGCATCTTTGTTATCTGTTTTAACTATCATTGTATGCTACACTCTAGACTCGCTGGCCATAGAAGCTATTTACAAAATATATATACATAATTATTTGCACAAACATAAAAATAAAAAAAACGGTCTTTTTTTTTTACAGAATCTACATAGTCGACAACCGTTCATACAGAAACGAAATAATCATAATAGTATAGATAAATGTTTCTTTTTTACACATATATTACAACGATTTTGTGAATGTCTTGCCAGGTTACGTCACAATGCCCCCTGGCAGCATATGACTAACATTGGCAAATGTTTGTCAATATGTTGCCATTGACGTCAACACATTCACTGTATATCACATTGTGTTTGGAAAATAAAGCTCATTTGTTCATTAGGTCACATGGCAGTTTGTTTACACAACTCAATGCTTTCTCGTGGAGTGTATGTCGTTCTTCCACTCTGCGAGCTGACTGTATAGCTAGTCCCAGGATCATTGCAGTTTTTGGCTCCCCCATTCAGGCTATGTGCGTTCAGGAAACCTAGAAAAACTGCGCCGGAGCCATGGTCATCTCTAGGTTCACGAACGAAGTTCGACACTTGTCAAGTGTTCACAACTGAAGCACAAAACACGAGAATTATTTGTCAAAAATGTAAAAATTGGGTCCTTTTCGACACTATGCGTTTATGAAATTCCACATCAGTGGAAATGTTCAAGTTTATGCTATAGGGAAAGTACAATATTGTTCACTAAATTTTTCAAAGTAGTGTTGTGAGTGCCTCGTAATTTTTCATTAACAGGGTGAAAAGTATTTAATCCGACGAATTCTGGGAGGTTGTAGGGGACATCAAAACAAATATTTTTCCCTAATGTCATTTTTTCCTCTGAGGAGTATTTAAACCGGTAGAGGAAGATTTCTCTGGCGGCAAATTAATTGGCTAAAAAATAGCTCAGAGCACTATGGGACTTAACATCTGAGGTCATCAGTCCCCCAGAACTTAGAACTACTTAAACGTAACTAACCTGAGGACAGCACACACATCCATACCCGAGGCAGGATTCGAACCTGTGACCGTAGCGGTCGCGTGGTTCCAGACTGAAGCGCCTAGAACCGCTCGGCCACACCGTCCGGCACAAATTAATTAAACCAACAAACACTTTCCCATTTCTTTATGACCAAGAGACGACACATTAACACAACCAGATTTCAATTACAGTAGATTTTCAAAAATGCCTCCATTGACACGTAAACAAAGGTTACACCGTCGGATCATGTTCTGTCTGACACAGGCAAAAACTTCAGGAGTATCCTGAATTGTTCCTGCTGCTGCTACTATCCGGGCAACCAGATGCTCTTCTGATGCAACAGGAGTTCCGTAAACAAGGTTGCGCATCTCTCCCCACATAAAAAAGTCCAGAGGGGACATACCTGGGGATCGAGTAGGCAATGGTACAGGACCACCTCTGCCAATCCACGTTTCTAGGAACCGTCGGTCCAGGAATCGACGCACACGACGACTGAAATGTGCCGGCGCCCCGTCATGTTGGAACCACATGCGTTGTCTTGTAGGGGTCGAGACGTCTTCCAGCAATTCTGGCAATGCCAGTTAATGGCCTAGGTAGCAGATACGGCCCAATGAAACAGTCCCCAACAACATCGACCCACACATTAACGAGGAACCGCACCTGATGAGCGCTAGTAACTGTGGAAACATTTTAGTTCACACACAAATTGATTGATTCCGTCGAGCGATTTTTATTTTTATCATCTTCGAACGGATTATTACGTACTCCCTTACACACGGTAAGACAGTCATTGTTAGAGCACTGCGTTATGACAGTTTGTAGCTCAACATTCAACTTACTTCGACGTATATATTGGTGCAGTTCCAACAGTCATTCCCTGTCCCTTCTACACACAATATTCCATCCGTCTACAAGATTGCGTATGTACACACAGTCTATCTGGAAGGCACGTTGTTCCTTCTAACAATTACCTTCACTTGTGGTGAGTCTATTACACTTACAGTGTCCATTGCAGTTTCCATAATGTTGATACTATGCATAAATGACCTTTTTTACAATTACATAGAGGTGTGTGACATAGTACTTTTTTTTTTTTTGTGGCTTGCCAAGTTATCACTCCTCCAGTGAACAGATCTTAACATGTGCATTTCAGCTGGACTTGGGCATATTGTTCAATAAATATAAATACTTCATTTGGTGACAGAGATTTACATCAATAATCTGTCCTACGGGACTACAGTGTAGTTTCCGCGTGGAATGAATTAATTCGCATAACGCGCAGTCATTGTTCAAAGACGTGTACACAATACACTGCGATCAATTGAAGCAATGATACATACAAAGTGTACGTCATATAAAATGGGTTCGCCTCAGACTGAATTTAGTCAAGTGTCGCTCTCATATCAGTATTGGTGGTAACACTGGTATACATAAACATCCTATGACTCAAAGTCACTTTCATTTAAATAAAGATTCTCTCAGGGCTTACTTTAACCCAACACAATTAAATCGATTACACTATTATATGCAATTTAATCATCAATTATCTACACACACGGTAATGAAAAATGACTCAAGAAATTGTTTTACACTATCTAAACAAGAAATTGTTCACTGCTTGATGAGCATGAAATATTTTTTAATGACACTAATCCGTCTGTAAGCAAGTCTTCACCTAGCACATCATTACACTTTCTACTGAGTCTTTGCTCACACCATAAATATTCCTTACCTAGTTTGACTTTCAAAACTGAATATACACAAATTCATACATAAAACTAAACAAACTTACATTCTAAGATACAAATGTGAAATTTCCTTACGGCTACTATTTACAAATTATTGTACAAATAGTTTCACGTTCTTTCGCCGGTCTTCCCTTCTCGACTATGCAATGGGGTAAGACGATCGACAATAAGTTTTGTGGATCGTCACCTCTATATGATAGTTGTAACCCCTAATTACTGCTGGTCGTTCAGAAAATACCATTTTATATTCTGACAGCGGCTGCGTTAGCTGTTGCTTTTGTATAGGACTTAACCTTTCAGATTCCTGAACTTTATTAGGAATGCATCTATATTCATTCAAAATCATTACTGTCCTTGTTGGGGTACTAAAAATCCGTTGTTGGTGAACTATTATCTAAATGCAGTACGCACGGTTTCCTACACCTGATATTTATCCTGTTACAACATGGCTCAGGTACCTCTTTCGATCTCATCAATGACAGTTCAACTCTTCTGCCTTTATTAATGATTCTTAGCTGTCCTGGGGACAGGTCGATCACTGCGTCCCTCTCCCGGAGAAAATCTACTCCCAGTATGAGGGCTACCCTTAACAACGAGGAATGAGCTCACTATGGCTTCGTCTTCTTTACAAATTTCTACCTGCACCTGGTGCTTAGTTAACTGGCTCTGTGCGCTTATGGCTCCAGACAGCTTGCAGTAGTTCACTGTTAAAGTCGGTATACTTCGTCGCTTCCCAAGTGATTTAAACACTGCACTCATCACACTGACAGAGGCACCTGTGTCAATGATTATATTTACAGTCATATCATAGATTTTACTTCTATTATTGCTTATATGCCTCCATTATCATTCATTGCACATTCGTGCGGTTCTGTTAGAAGGTCATACTCCATACTAATTCCGTCATTGTAACGCAGGATGTTGATTCCAGGTGTACAATCATTTGTGGTGCTCTGATCGCACCCTACGGCCATCGACGGAGAGCATATCGTGGCCGATTTTACACTCCTGGAAATGGAAAAAAGAACACATTGACACCGGTGTGTCAGACCCACCATACTTGCTCCGGACACTGCGAGAGGGCTGTACAAGCAATGATCACACGCACGGCACAGCGGACACACCAGGAACCGCGGTGTTGGCCGTCGAATGGCGCTAGCTGCGCAGCATTTGTGCACCGCCGCCGTCAGTGTTAGCCAGCTTGCCGTGGCATACGGAGCTCCATCGCAGTCTTTAACACTGGTAGCATGCCGCGACAGCGTGGACGTGAACCGTATGTGCAGTTGACGGACTTTGAGCGAGGGCGTATAGTGGGCATGCGGGAGGCCGGGTGGACGTACCGCCGAATTGCTCAACACGTGGGGCGTGAGGTCTCCACAGTACATCGATGTTGTCGCCAGTGGTCGGCGGAAGGTGCACGTGCCCGTCGACCTGGGACCGGACCGCAGCGACGCACGGATGCACGCCAAGACCGTAGGATCCTACGCAGTGCCGTAGGGGACCGCACCGCCACTTCCCAGCAAATTAGGGACACTGTTGCTCCTGGGGTATCGGCGAGGACCATTCGCAACCGTCTCCATGAAGCTGGGCTACGGTCCCGCACACCGTTAGGCCGTCTTCCGCTCACGCCCCAACATCGTGCAGCCAGCCTCCAGTGGTGTCGCGACAGGCGTGAATGGAGGGACGAATGGAGACGTGTCGTCTTCAGCGATGAGAGTCGCTTCTGCCTTGGTGCCAATGATGGTCGTATGCGTGTTTGGCGCCGTGCAGGTGAGCGCCACAATCAGGACTGCATACGGCCGAGGCACACAGGGCCAACACCCGGCGTCATGGTGTGGGGAGCGATCTCCTACACTGGCCGTACACCACTGGTGATCGTCGAGGGGACACTGAATAGTGCACGGTACATCCAAACCGTCATCGAACCCATCGTTCTACCATTCCTAGACCGGCAAGGGAACTTGCTGTTCCAACAGGACAATGCACGTCCGCATGTATCCCGTGCCACCCAACGTGCTCTAGAAGGTGTAAGTCAACTACCCTGGCCAGCAAGATCTCCGGATCTGTCCCCCATTGAGCATGTTTGGGACTGGATGAAGCGTCGTCTCACGCGGTCTGCACGTCCAGCACGAACGCTGGTCCAACTGAGGCGCCAGGTGGAAATGGCATGGCAAGCCGTTCCACAGGACTACATCCAGCATCTCTACGATCGTCTCCATGGGAGAATAGCAGCCTGCATTGCTGCGAAAGGTGGATATACACTGTACTAGTGCCGACATTGTGCATGCTCTGTTGCCTGTGTCTATGTGCCTGTGGTTCTGTCAGTGTGATCATGTGATGTATCTGACCCCAGGAATGTGTCAATAAAGTTTCCCCTTCCTGGGAAGGAGTGTAGTTTTTTGAACTATTTTCGGGCGAGGTGCTTGGACGGTTGTTATCCATGACCTCCATAATATGAACATTTTGATTTGCAGTCCGCCACGGCTGCGCGATAGGCTCGTTTTGCTACGGCGGTCTGCTGTTATAATACCTCTCATTATTTTGCCGGTCTTGCTTCGGTCAGTGATTATAATTCCAGTTATGGTAGTTTTCATTGTAATTACCGTGCCATTGACCTCGTGCATTTTTCCAGCGGTCGGCCCCGGCTGGTCCGGAATCATATCGATCGTCAAATCTACGTCTTTTTTATTATTTGACGAATGACCGTAACCATTTTGGCTTCGGTTGTTGCCACTACTCGGCGGATATTCATGCCGTTTACCACCGCCCACACCATCTCCAATGATTTGGTTCGGTGCATTACTATTTGTACGTTTGTGCATTCTGAGCAATTGTTTCTTCCGTGTTCACATGTTGACTCTTATGTCTTCCTGGATTCGGTCAATCGAATCTAGTACTGACAGCAAATGTTCCATGTCATTTTCGGGAACGTGTATCAGCGTGTGGGTAGGCAAACGAGGTTTAAGTAGCCTAATAGTGTCTCTCAACGATGTAGGCTCCTCCCAATAGCGCGTCTCGTTAATATATTTTTCAAAATATCGTCTTAGGTTTCCTAGACGAATCGAATAAGGTTCAGGATTGTAGATCTCTTTCCTAAGCCGCTCTTGGATGCAAGGTGACCAATATTTTGCAAAAAATGCCTTCTCAAATTGCGCATATGTCATGCAGCCGTTCGCTACTTCAGTAGCCCCTACTGGTGCGTCACCCTGAACGTAGGACATGACATACTGTATTCTCTGCGCTTCATTCCATGCGCTGGGCAAGATGTTTCTGAAACTTTTAATGAACACTACCGGATGCACTGACTTTCGTTCGTTAGTGAAAGTCTGAAATTGTCTATTCTTAATTAGACTTTCCACGACTAGTATTTTTGGATTGTACGCATTCACGCCTGGTGCATAGGCTGCCTGCTCTGAGTTGGAGCTGCAGCTTTTCGCATTATCACACGAAGACTAGTCATTATTACGTCGCGCATAAGTCTATGCGTTACCAAAAACATTGGTTACTGGCGCAGCACTCTCATTTTCTACACGTTTGCTGCTATCGGCTAAACCTTATTCCAAGTCAGATGAATATAGCTAAGCGGAATATCATCACTTAGTATTTGTTTGATAGTGTGAACATCACTCTGTACCTGACTGTTTATTACAACGCTAAAATATTCAGAGTTCTTATCGTCAAAAGCTGTTTCACCTTTGAATCAATCATTTTCTCGATTTCACTGTCTTTCAGTTCTAACCAAGAATTAAATTCAGTCTCATTTTTAGTAGCTTGTTCGTTCAATTAGTGTTTCACAAGCTGTGAGTTCAATGTAATTTTTTATTTATCGATTCTGTTAGCTAAACCGCCCATTTCACCTACAATGGTAGTATTCGCTAACTGCAGATTATTTACCTGCGCAGTTAACTCCTGTACAGCTTTAGGTATTGACTCATAGGTTTGTTTCATATTTGCTATCTCCTTTTACACGGATTCTATGGACTGTGCTACTTGGTCACGCTTTGCTTGCTGTGCAAGAAAACTTTCGATTTTCTCATCGTTTTGCGACTGCTGGCGCTCCCGCTCAGCCTGAGGTTGCGCTAACTTCGCCTGATAATTTAGCATGCGGTCTAACATGGCCTGAATCGAATATCCACCTGGCAGATTACCAATATCTGGTTCCTGCTCTGCTGGTAGTTGTACTACTTCTTTTTCTACGTCTGCTTGGGCACTAGTGGACGGTGGCACCACTTCCTGTGCCCCAGCCCCCACCGCTTCACAAGGACATTTCTCAAACAGATTGCTTGTGCTGTCTAAAGCACTCGCTTTTACATTTACTGCACGGGTTGGTTGATGTTCCTCAGTATCCATGTAGCCTGTGCGTTGCCTACGCAGTTTGACCATATTTATGGTTTACGAACTTAGATACATTATCTATCATCTTGCACAAATATATAAACTTGTACACAATACACCACACAATGAAAAATTCTGTCTACACTTAACTCTGTCCTGTCACAAACAACTACCCCTAAACTATACACACACCACTAGCGACATGAGATGACTTCACTGATATTCATACTCTACTGACAGGACAACTACACTGTGGTCTTACCTTTAATTTGTATGGTTCTGAGTTCAGCTGCCCCAGGACTAAGTTTTTGTTACAGATTCTCTGTAGAATCGGGTTTTACTCGTTCGGTTTGCACGCAGTGGTATAGTTTTCATGAAAGAATTTTACATGCGTTAATGCATAGCATTTGTTACAAAATAAATATTTTCATTTATCAGTAAACATATACACACTAACTATTCTGGAAGAAAAAAACACAAAATTGTTAGTACATTTTCGTGGCCATTGCTCATTCGGGCCCCGAGCTTCTGGGCGCCAAATTGTCGCGTAATCTCCACCGCGCCTTGACTTTATATGCAGTTTATATGGCATAATATTTCAATTAGCTGTATACTGCTTATTGTTGCGAGCACAAGAGATAAAATGCGATTCTCACTATTATTGTTGAAAATATTTTAACTTTGTGCACCTTGATCTATTACGTGGGGATTCGGACAGCACTAAAAGATTTCCTGCTGTGCAAGTATGGTCTTTAATTTGCAAACTATTTTTATATAACCCCGATCTGGCTTGTTAGAAATGGAACACTTTATCATTACTGTAACTTACTTCGCTCCTTACATCTGTGAAATGCACTGAAAATTACTCTTACTATACGTACAGAAGTTACAGTATGCTACGTTCGCCAAACGTTAAAGCTGCAGTGGATGTTTTAGTATATGAACACTATTGAGTGCCACGACTAACACGAGAGCATGAAACTAAAAATGAAAATTTTTTTTTTGTATTATTAGGCAGAACAGGTTTCAACACAACAGTCTTTAATATCACGCAAGTAAAATGTTATTGCCCTGATTTACTTAAATTATTTACGTCACCGATATTGTAATAGCAGCTGCCCATGTCCACCTGAAAATTACATAATAAAATCCACCATTCACCTCTGAGGTCTCCGGGAAGCTGAAAGAAATAACTTTAATGTATCGTTACCTGCCAACTTAATTGCGGGAAAACTGCTTTCATGCAATTTAATCTCAATTTGCCGCAGCAGCGGCTCCCGCGATCTCTGCACAGCTCTGCGTCATGAAAATTTCTAAATGTGCTGAAAACGGCTGAAAATGTGGAATGAAATACTGGGCCAGCTAGCAATAAATTATAACAAGTATTCTTAACAATATCTATATTGAAAAATCAACATAAATTTAAAGTACATACCTTTTTCGTTCAACAGCCTCCAATGGCGTCTTTCTCGACCAAGGAACAAAAGAAAGCTAACCAAGCATCCGATCGAGCGCTACAGCCTCTTACAACTTTAACGGCTACCAGAAGACACAGAGAGTAATGTTTTAACCTCCACTATTTATAGGCAATTTAATATCCATCTTTGTGATCTTTTTTACTTATTATTGTATACTTCGATTTCTATACTCGCCGACCACAGACGTTATTTGCAAAATATAGATACATAATTATTGCACAAACATAAAAATGAAAAAAGGTCTTTTCTTACGGAGTGTACATAATTGATAGCGTTCATATAGAAATCAAATAATAATAATAATACAGATAAATGTTTTTTTTCACATGTATTACAATGGTTTTGTGAATGTCTTGCCAGGGGACGTCACAGGTGGCCCAGCTTTGTGTTCCTAGCTTTTAGTCGACATCCTTGCGGCGCTAACCGCAGCTTGGAATTATCTCGTTTTCGCAAAGTAGTATTAACGATGAGCGTCGACTTTGACATTATCTGAAGGTTTCTGCCTGTTTCTCAAATTTTCTTGCTTCCTGCCTTCTTAGTCATGTGCGTCTTGTTCTATCTGGCTGTGTGGTCGCTTAAGTTGTTAAACATTTTTCTGCTGCACCCGTTAGAACCACATATTGTGAATCGTCGTGTAGCTGTGTAAGACCTTAAATATCAATTTGAAGTCCACCGAGTGATCAGGTGTCATGATTTATGTGACATCTGATGTTTTTTGATGCTTAATGTTGTGACGTGTCTATCCAGTAGCAACTTTTATTTAATTTCTGTACTTAAATCTCCTGTGAAGTGCACCAGGTCCGCTATCGTTATACCCAATGGTTGGTCAGTCGTTTGGTGTCTACCAAACATCTTTGTTTCTTAGTGTTTCATTCTGGTGTTAGTGTCCGACAATAGTATCCTAGTCGGTGGCTGTCATTTCCAATTTCAGTAGCGCCAGCAAGCTGGTACTGGATTTGAGTAAAGAGCGTGTTTATGTTGTAATGTCAGTTTTTAGTACTCTACTGTGCGATGGTCATTTTCTATTCTAGCGACCCCGCCACCCTGGCACTTGCGCTGTTTGCGTGTCCGGCGTGTTTAGGGTGTAATTTCCCTTAGTAATACCTACATCGCGGATGTTATTTCCTACTAGGCACCTCGCCAAGATGGTGCTCGCGCATTTGCGCGTAGCATGTAGGTTTCCCCTTCCTAGTTTATGATTAAATACTCCTATGCTTCTACAGAGCAGTTATTAAGACCTGTGTACGGTATGGCGATCTCTGGTGCTCATTTGTCAACATGAAACTATAAAATCAGCTTCTTTTGGCTTTCACCCTTTTTGTGGGCTCTAAGTTTTGTGATAAGCAAGATAAGTGAGTGGCAAGTGTAGTAATTAAGTTTATTATGTTGCAGACAATACTTTGATTCATTGTCGTGACAGAATTGTCCATGTATGATATCTTATGTTTTCTATCCCTAATTATTCCATGTTTCCAAGCCATTATGATGTGCCCGACGGTACTGCGTCATTACGAATATTTGTTCATTGATTTATGTAGTTGACCATCTTAGTAAATAATTGGATGACTGCTTCTTTTATTTTCTCCATTCTGATTATGTTGGTACTTGTACTGTTAATTGCCTGTGTTTATCTGTTTTGTTTGTTTTAAATGCAAGCTTTTACGAGTTCCCATTTATGATATTCTAAAGTTGTTCTCCGTTAAAACTGTTTATAGACTAGAAGCCTGCGTACGAAGTAATTCTTTTATTAAATTATTATTAAATGTTTCTTCTTTACAATGTCTAATTCTGTTATCAGTGTTTCACGAATTTTATTATTTATGGAATTTTTTTTTCCAACAGTGCTGCATTTTACCGCTATGTCTTTTTCATTCAGATAGGTTTCTGCTGATGTGAAGACTTTGTATTTGGATTTTGTCGTGATTATTTGTGATAACTTTGACTGATTTTTTTTTTTTTTTTTTGTAACGGTGATTTATTCGTAAATTACTCAAGTGCATAATGTGAGAAATGTACATCCAAGTAGTCTATGTTGGAATATTTTCTTTTCAATATTGTCTTGCACATTATTTCTGGTGCATATTGCCTTACAGTTGAAGTCAGAGGAGCAAATCATAAAAATTATATTCACTTTTGTCACTTTCCTCAAACAGTTGTTAAATGTTGGGTGCTCACACCACTTGTTTAAGTTATCATTTCAAGGCTAATTAGTCTGTCGTCCTGTATTTTCATTTTCCGAATTGCCGTTCAAGTGGATATTCAGGGTTTAAGTGGATGATAACATGGTTCCTTCTCAGTACTTCATTTTAAGTAATCTTTATCAGCGTTACCGATTTAGAATTGAAGGTCTTATTCGTTAACTGAATTGCGTTTGTGTATTTAGTCCTTACTGGATTGTGTTGTACTACAGTTTGTCTGGAAATGTTTATAGTGTCTGCCTCTGCAAATTACCTCTCCTTCCAGCCGGCTCCCTGTTTTTCCATTTCCTTTCGTGGTTTCACTATACTTAGTGGTCCAAATTATAAATGACTGTATAATCCTTTGTTTCCAGAGATTTCGATACTTTATGCTTTACAAGAGAACATTGTGAATTAGCTTGTCGTTTCCATTAGTTAGACTTGATGCTTGTTTGTGACTTAATTGTCAGCTATAATTCACCTCAGCTACTATTCGTGTCTTATTGAATGCAAAACCATGTTACTGCATTTTAAAGTAATCTCCACTGCATTAAACATTTTTCTCAATGTTAGCTGAGCAATAATTGAGAGAAAGTTTCTCTTCTGACGCCTCTTTTAATGTATGTCGTTGCTGCTAAGAGACTGCAGGTGTAGAAGGTTTAACTACACAACAAACAATCACGCATGGAAATAGCGTAGCAATTTCCGGACGAAATTGTTTGCTTTGCATTTAGTTTCTGTGTGTCATAAGCTGCAATAATTGTGAAGAAAAACAGATTCCACAGAGGAAACTTGCATGCCTTCTACGCATCACACACAGGGCATCAGCAACTGTAGCTCATTCCACGCCTAAACCCCGAAAGAGCGCTACCGGAGAGCAAACTGCAGCTGGGCTGATAAAAGTTTTATGGCTGGCGGATCTCATCTCCGCACATCAGGTGCGCTGACCGCAATATCTAACCCGAGCGCCCAGGCTGTTCATTCTGGCGCCAAATTTACCTTGGCATAATTAAGCAATTTTTCCATTACTCTTGTCGAGACGGGGAAAACTAATTACGGCAAGTGAACCGTTAAAAAAGCGGTTATTAGGCCTCTACGTAGTAGTGGCGGCACGAGCGATAAATAAGCAATTTGCATGTTAAACATGGCTGCCACCGAGGTGGACTTTTCGGGACATGTTCACGCCCTTGTGTGTACACACACACACACACACACACACACATACACACACGTTCGTGCGGGTTGGTCCGCTTGAAATCACAGTTTACACGAGGATATTGTACATAGTTCTTTTACATACAAACCATAAACTAAACTGCATGAGTTAGTGGTTAGATTAAGTACTGAGCCTTTCTGCCGGAATTAGACTGTGGGGAAAAAAACGGGGACACAGTTTACAGCGCTAACCACTTTACAAGTGAATACGTCTTCTTAATGAACCTGTTGAATACATTACTTATTAACTTTCAAAATAATTACGTATAGCCAGATTATCGTTACCTGAAGCGGTTACACAACTTCATCCAAGTGAGCACATTTCAGTTCATACGTTACTTGTCCCTGTCACTGTGCGATTCAGTTTTGAAAGAATTGCACACCAAACGGCAAAAGTAAAACTATGCAACTATTAGTATATGTCTGCAAAAGTGAATTCACCGTGACTGCTTAAAGTTTGTGGTATTAGTTCAGTCCTTCTCCTCCCTTCCCCTCCCACAACATACCACAGACTATCCAGTGTGCATAAAACTCAATGTAATAAAAGCAAAATAAGACTATAAATATCAAATAATTTTGAAACTTGGTCAACCACAGCTACACAGATATGCATGACTGATGGACAATTCGTACTGTACAACAGGTGTCTTAATGTTGTTGTTGTCTTCAGGCCTGACACTGGTTTGATGCAGCTCTCCATGGTACTCTATCCTTTGAAAGCTTCTTCATCTCCCAGTACGTACTGCAAACTACATCCTTCTGAATCTGCTTAGTGTATTCATCTCTTGGTCTCCCTCTACGATTTTTACCCTCCACACTGCCTCCCAATGCTAAATTTGTGATCCCTTGATGCCTCAGAACATGTCCTTCCAACCGGTCCCTTCTTCTTGTCAAGTTGTTCCACAGACTCATCTTCTCCCCAATTGTATTCAATACCTCCTCATTAGTTATGTGATCTATCCATCTAATCTTCAGCATTCTTCTGTAGCACCACAGTTCGAAACCTTCTATTCTCTTCTTGTCCAAACTATTTATCGTCCATGTTTCACTTCCATACATGACTACACTCCTTACAAATACTTTCAGAAACGACTTCCTGACATTTAAATCTATACTCGATGTTAACAAATTGCTCTTCTTCAGAAACGCTTTCCTTGCCAATGTCAGCCTACATTTTATATCCTCTCTACTTCAACCAACATCAGTTATTTTGCTCCCCAAATAGCAAAACTCCTTTACTACTTTACGTGTTTAATTTTCTAATCTAATTCCCTCAGCATCACCCGAATTAATTCGACTACATTCCATTATCCTCGTCTTGCTTTTGTTGATGTTCATCTTATATCCCCCCTTCAAGACACTGTCCATTCCGTTCAAATGCTCTTCCAGGTCCTTTGCTGTCTCTGACAGAACTACAATGTCATCAGCGAAGCTCAAGGTTTTTATTTTTTCTCCATGGATTTTAATACCTACTCCGAATTTTTCATTTGTTTCCTTTACTGCTTGCTCAATATACAGATTGTATAACATCGGGGACAGGCTACAACCCTGTCTCACTCCCTTCCCAACCACTGCTTCCCTTTGATGTCCCTCGACTCTTATAACCGCCATCTGGTTTCTGTACAAATTGTAAATAGCCTTTCGCTCCCTGTATTTTACCCATTCCACCTTTAGAATTTGAAAGAGAATATTCCAGTCAATATTGTCAAAAGCTTTCTCTAAGTCTACAAATCGTAGAAATGTTGGTTTGCCTTTCGTTAATCTATTTTCTAAGATAACTCGTAGGGTCAGTATTGCCTCGCGTGTTCCAATATTTCTGCGGAATCCAAACTGATCTTTGCCGAGGTCAGCTTCTACCAGTTTTTCCATTCGTCTGTAAAGAATTCGTGTTTAGTTTTTTTGCAGCTGTGGCTTATTAAACAGATTGTTCGGTAATTTTCACATCTGTGAACACCTGCTTTCTTTGGGATTGGAATTATTATATTCTTCTTGAAGTGTGAGGGTATTTCGCCGGTCTCATACATCTTGCTCACCAGATGGTAGAGTTTTGTCAGGACTGGCTCTCCCAAGGCCGTCAGTAGTTCCAATGGAATGTTGTCAACTCCCGTTGCCTTGTTTCGACTCAGGCCTTTCAGTGCTCTGTCAAACTCTTCACGCAGTATCGTATCTCCCATTTCATCTTCATCTACATCCTCTTCCATTTCCATAATATTTTCCTCAAGTACATCGCCCTTGTATAGACCCTCTATATACTCCTTCCACCTTTCTGCTTTCCCTTCTTTGCTTAGAACTGGGTTCCCATCTGAGCTTTTGATGTTCATACAAGTGGCTCTCTTTTCACCAAAGGTCTCTTTAATTTTCCTGTAGGCAGTATCTATCTTACCCCTAGTGAGATAAGCCTCTACATCCTTACATTTGTCCTCTAGCCATCCCTGTTTAGCCATTTTGCACTTCCTGTCGATCTCATTTTTGAGACGTTTGTATTCCCTTTTGCCTGCTTCATTTACTGCATTTTTATATTTTCTCCTTTCATCAATTAAATTCAATATTTCTTCATTTACCCAAGGAGTTCTACTAGCCCTCGTCTTTTTACCTACTTGATCCTCTGCTGCCTTCACTACTTCATCACTCAGAGCTACCCAATCTTCTTCTACTATATTTCTTTCCCCCATTCCTGTTAATTGTTCCCTTACAGGTGCTAAAATTATTAAATTATGATTCAGAATGAAAAGTCTAATAGTCTACTGTAACTCAGCTCATTTAAGTTCATTAGAGACCCATACAACCAGTTTAGCAACTATTAAGTTGCATCTCCTGATATATATTAGTACACAAAATTTTATAAGTTATCAACTGATAATGAGGAAATGAAAATATCTGTCACGTCTTATAGTACTGGGTTAACAGACTTAAACATGGAAGAAGATATTACACATCTGGTTAGGAACTAAATTTATTCACTCATTACTTTAAGACATGAGAGATCAACGCCCTTTCCCCATCAGCAGAGCATTAATTGATATAATTTTCTGTACAGATATACACAAGAAGATGCTACTTAAAAGTTGCGAAACCAGTTGTGTGTGTACCTAATAATCTTAAATATATACAGCTACAGCAGACTATTGGTATTTGCATTCAGTTTTACATTTTAGTAGTTTTAACACCTGTATTTAAACACCTGTTGTACTACATAAATTGTCAATTAAATCAGCTACAAATATCAGACGCATCAGAGTAGAACAGGATTCTACACTAAACTTTTAATCCCATAATTTGCAAAAAATTTTCAACTGGACATAAAGTAAGAAATCTATAACACTGATATTGTAATTCTAAATGGTCAAGTTGACATATTAATAATTATAGAAGTATAGAGGAAATGATAACTCCGCCATTGCCGGTCCCAAGCCCGGATGAGAAAGGAGGAGGGTTAGAGGATGGGCCAACCCCCCATCCTCTGTAAAAAAAGATTCTGGTTAAAGAAAAAAACAAAAGGAAAAACTGGACGGATCAAAATGGTGACGAAACTGGATACGTAAATGGATTTTCTGGATTTAGAATTGGAACATGGAATGTAAGGTCAATCATGACGGGGGGAATGAAACAACTTGGAGGAGAACTGAGTAAATATCAATGCATAGTGGCAGCAATTCAAGAAACAAGACTTCCTCAGGGTGTTATGAAGATTGGAGATACTCACACGCTCTTTAACAGCAATGAGCTAAGCCCAGCCTGGACTTCTGGAGTTGGTTTTGCTGTACACAATAAAATGATATCGGCTGTCAACAAATGGTCTCCTGTAAACGACCGAATCTGTTGGATGATTTTACACGCTAAACCATATAAGATCTGCCTAGTCAACTGTCATGCCCCATCAGAGGATGCCGATGAAGAAACAAAGAATGACTTCTATTTAGAACTAGAGAATGTAGTAGACAAACTCCCAAGACACTCAATTCAGTTGATAATGGGAGACTTCAATGCCCAAGTGGGAAGAGAAGTGCAGTATCGTCCAACGATAGGGCCTGATAGTATCCATGAAACAAGCAACGAGAATGGTATCAAATTAATTAACCTTGCCGATACAAGGAGAATGATCGTTAGAAGCACATACTTCCCCCGCAAAGCAGTGCATAAAGTAACCTGGATATCCCCAGATGGAAGTACGATGAACCAGATCGATCACGTTCTTGTTGACCGAAGACATCATTGTAGTGTCGAGCATGTAAGATCCTTTCGCGGGGCAGATATGAATTCAGACCATTTCTTAGTGGTAGTCAAACTACGTCTGAAACTTTCAACCATGTGGAGAAGAAATTCTGAAATGATGGTCCGCTTCGACAAGAATAAGTTGAAAGATGTAGAAGTGAGACAGCGCTATCAAGAAAAAATTGCAGAACATCTCACAATAACAGAGAACCCTACCAGTGTGGAGAACGCATGGATGCTGCTGAGGAATGCAGTGTTAGAAAGTGCAAATGAAGAACTAGTTTGCGATGCAAAACGAAGAAGTAAACCTTGGTTCGATGAACAATGTCGAGAATCTGTTGAGATTAGATCAGCGAAGAGGATAAAATGGCTACAGCAACTCTCGGAAGAAGCAAGGGTAGCTTACTACGAAGCGAGGCGTAACACGGACCAACTCATGAGAAAGAAGAAACGGGACCACCACAAAAGTCTGTTGATTGCAGTCGAAGAAGCAAAGTCGTCACGCTCGTTTTTCCAGGCCTCAAGATTCGCCAGAGGCGCATACAGACAACGTACATTGGTCCTAACGAATGAGACGGGTGAAGTTGTACCGCCAGAAGAGCAAGCAACCCTATTTAAAAAACATTTTGAAAACCTATTGAATCCCGACAACCCACCAGTAGGGACAACACAGACGGATGCCCGTTTTGACAGAGTTGAAGTCCCTGAACCATCTGAGGAAGAAATCAGTGTTGCCCTAAAAGCACTCAAGAACAACAAGGCTCCAGGAGGTAGTGGTATCACAGCTGAGATGCTTCGCTTGGGAGGGGAAACACTGGTGGGTGCTTTGAAACGATTAATTTCTACCATCTGGGAAGCAGAAGTTATTCCTGAGGAATGGAAGGGAGCAATCATATGTCCCTTATTCAAGAAGGGAGATGCTACTCATGTATCCAACTACCGAGGGATTTCGTTACTTGAAATTGGCTACAAAGTTTTTACAACACTGCTACTAAACCGCATGAAACCACTGGCTGAAGGAATTGTAGGGACCTATCAATGTGGGTTCGTTGCTGGACGATCGACAATTGATCACATATTTACTCTGAGGCAGTTGATAGAAAAATTCTACGAATTCAATAAGGATCTACACCTCATCTTCATCGATTTTCGACAAGCTTATGACAGCATTGACCGCGCCACGTTATGGGAAACGTTAGAGGAACTTGGCATCCCATCAAAATACATCCGCTTAATTGCTGCTTGCTACTCTCAGTCTACGGCCCAAGTGCGGTTTGGTAATCAACTATCACCATCATTCAGTATACAAAATGGATTGAGACAAGGAGATCCATTGGCGCCAATATTATTCAATTTGGCCCTGGAAAAAGTAAGCCGTGACACTTGTCGAACCAGAGAGATGGAGATGGTGGGAGCAGACACAATCTTGGCATTTGCTGATGATGTTGTGATCCTTGGCGACACTCTAGAGCAAGTACGCAGGGATACTTCCCGATTCCTCCACAATGCAGAGAAAATTGGGCTGGTGGTGAACGAGGAAAAAACTAAATATCTTGTTGTATCACGCCGCCGAGATCTCCCTCCTTCCATTGATGTCGACAGGCATACCTTCGAACGAGTTGAAGAGTTCAAGTACCTGGGCTCCATACTAACAAATAGAAGTGAAGTAACGAAAGAAGTACAGCAACGTATAACAAATGCTAATCGCATGTTCTTTAGCCTGAACAATCTTTTCAGATCTCGGCTGATATCGCAGAAGAACAAGATCCACCTATACACGACACTGGTGAGACCAGTACTTTTATACGGCTGTGAAACTTGGGCAACATCAGCAACAGCAGAAGAAGCAATATGTGCATTTGAAAGGAAGGTACTTCGGAAGATATATGGACCCATCTACAATGCCATGGAAGGTAAATGGGAACGAAGAAAAAAAGAAGATTTATACCAGCGGTATGGAAAGCCACACATTGGACGAATATTGGCACAGAAGAGACTCCAATGGTTTGGCCACATCCTACGGGCAGACGGATCCCTTCCAAACAGAGTCCTCCACTCTCAACCCACAGGAAAACGCCCTAGAGGACGCCCAAGAACTCGATGGAAGGATAGGATAACAACGATCCTGAAAGAAGTGGAACCAGCAGCCGTGGAGGAGGACGCCAACGACCGGATGAGATGGACTGCCATCTGCAACAGCTCCCTCCTCTCGTGTAATTGACAGACACTGCGTGTGTGTTTTTTTTTTGTTTTTTTGTTTCTGTAATGTATCCCTCTTGCCTTTTAAACCTTGGATTGAATGCCCTGTTTATTTTTTCGTTTCTTCTTTAAGCTGTAATGTACATATGTAACTTTTACTACTGTATAGAGTACTTTTGTAAGTCTTTTTGTCTTTACTTTTCCTTTTGTTCTTCTTGCTGTAGGCCTTAAAGGCCCGATAAGGCAATAAATGATAGATAGAGGAAATGATACGTCTAGAAAAAATGCAGCAAAACGTGTATCTCATAAAAATTGAAAATAACGACATTTTAACACAACTACGAAACATAAAATAATTTCGCTGTGAAATAACTGCGATCGGTGCCATATATCAAACAGGAAGACCGAAAAAAAAGGCAGAAATTGTCAAGGACATTTTACGTCTAAAAGAGAAAATCGAATTTGGGTGAAACACGATTCTGTGAGCTAATCCTTCTTCTTTATGTTTCAATAGACAATACACGAAAATAGAACATAGCCCTCAGAGTACTTCACTGAGATTCTTATTGCGATTACATTTCAGAGAAACATATTTTATAACCAGAAAAGAATTGTTATTGGCAGAAATATAGTCGTGCCATACCTAAAGAGGTAGCCATCAAGGTGACCAGATGTCACAGAATCTGAGAGATAACGTTTTTTATGAATCTACTAACACTGCAATAGCTTTACACGTTTCCACATAACTACACATATGAAATTTTTATCATGTAGCGGTTCAAGTAAAAAAATGGTTAACTGATGTCAGAAACAAAAATGGCTCAGTGAAAATGTTTTCTTGTAGCAACGGGCATCCTTTGGCAAGGAAGCTGTAATGGTCGACAGTCCGAAGACAAGAAGTCTCTTCTTGTATATATTGTTCATCGTCCGCCTTTCATTTCGTATGATGTTACATTACAAATATTTTCAGTGAAGACTTCCTAGTACATAAATTTATGTTAGATGTTAACGTTTATCTTTTCTTCTGGAAAACATTTCTAGCTTTAGCTAGTCTGCAATCGTCAGTAATTTTGCTGCGAATTGATGAAAGTCGACTTCTACTTTTAATGTTTCATTTTCTGATCTAATGTAACATTTAATCAGCCAAAAATACTTGATAACTTTTTATTTTTTTCCTAGTTGATATAATATGTAAAAAGTATATGACTTGTTAATTTTACATTTTTTATATTGTTTGTTTTGTTTAATTCTTTTAAATATTTCCAGTTGTATATAAAGAGGGTCCACCGTTCGTGGTCTCGCGGTAGCGTTCTCGCTTCCCGAGCACGGTGTCTGGGGTTCGATTCCCAGCCGGGTCAGGGATTTTCACCTGCCCCGAGATGACTGGGTGTTTTTGTGTCGTCTTCATCATCACCATTCCTCCCCATTACGGCCGGAGGAAGGCAACGGCAAACCACCTCCAATAGGACCTTGCCTAGTACGGCGGTGCGGTTCTCCCGCATCGTTCCCCTACGCTCTCTCAAGAAGCATGGAACTTCAATTCCACGTCAAGAGGATTTTGATAGGAGTATGGAATAAATGCTTACGATAATTACCAGTATATAGGGCACTACTGTCAAACCACAGATCCAGCTATAAGATCAATAACAAGTCAAGTCACATCAAGCATGAGCCTTGCAATAGCAAAATGCGGTCAGCAAGGATAAAAATAAATAACAAAAACGAAACAATGGAGTTGGTGGTTTTAGATATAGGAGGTTCTTGAAGCATTCGGTTCTGCTTCATATTAAGTAATTTTCTGTTACATCTTCACACACAGGAGCGTGATGTTTAATGTACTGATAAGTGTAGTACCCTCAGTTTGAACAGTTAAAGCAGAGTAAAAATGTTTTTAATATACAGAGATAGTCAGTTCTAGCATTCATGAACAATACCGCTTAACAGGGCAATATACCCGCAGACTGATTACAGTCATTAATTAGATATTCTTTGCTGACAAGAAATTCAGTCGTTTGAAGTAATTTACTTTGGCACTTTACTTTGCTTCAGACTTACAGGGGAATTACAAATGACTGAAGCGATTTCACAGCTCTACAATAACTTTATTATTTGAGATATTTTCACAATGCTTTGCACACACATACACAAACTCAAAAAGTTTTTTTAGGCATTCACAAATGTTCGATATGTGCCCCTTTAGTGATTCGGCAGACATCAAGCCGATAATCAAGTTCCTCCCACACTCGGCGCAGCATGTCCCCATCAATGAGTTCGAAAGCATCGTTGATGCGAGCTCGCAGTTGTGGCACGTTTCTTGGTAGAGGAGGTTTAAACACTGAATCTTTCACATAACCCCACAGAAAGAAATCGCATGGGGTTAAGTCGGGAGAGCGTGGAGGCCATGACACGAATTGCTGATCATGATCTCCACCACGACCGATCCATAGGTTTTCCAATCTCCTGTTTAAGAAATGCCGAACATCATGATGGAAGTGCGGTGGAGCACCATCCTGTTGAAAGATGAAGTCGGCGCTGTCGGTCTCCAGTTGTGGCATGAGCCAATTTTCCGCGGGCTACGCGTGAAACTTGGCCGCACGCGTTGAACCGTTTCTTCGCTCACTGCAGGCCGACCCGTTGATTTCCCCTTACAGAGGCATCCAGAAGCTTTAAACTGCGAATACCATCGCCGAATGGAGTTAGCAGTTGGTGGATCTTTGTTGAACTTCGTCCTGAAGTGTCGTTGCACTGTTATGACTGACTGATGTGAGTGCATTTCAAGCACGACATACGCTTTCTCGGCTCCTGTCGCCATTTTGTCTCACTGCGCTCTCGAGCGCTCTGGCGGCAGAAACCTGAACTGCGGCTTCAGCCGAACAAAACTTTATGAGTTTTTCTACGTATCTGTAGTGTGTCGTGACCATATGTCAATGAATGGAGCTACAGTGAATTTATGAAATCGCTTCAATCATTTGTAATAGCCCTGTATATTCCCAAAGCGGAACTTCCGTAAGTTCTTCCCTTATTCATCATTAAAGTACATATCTAGAGCTTCCGCAAAGTGATAAATATACAACAGTACGCACATTTGACAGGAGAGAGATAAGGACACGCTGTCATTTCCAATGCATCGCCGCTGCTACTATTCAACATACGTGGACGTACTACGGCGTGTATCGGCAATGCAATAATCTGGCAGCCAAGGTAAAATTGATAACATTAACCAGATTATTACTACGGCCTGTTAATCTTGAAGCATCGGTTGAACGGAACTGAAGACCTTTAAAGGTTAATGAGTATTGTAGGTAATAAAACAGTCATATCTTTGGTTTTTAAAATCGTTTATATTCGATTTCAGCAGTCCGTGCTAGGGGTACTTTCGTTATGATTTAAATGACGTTTCATAAAATTGCCACCTAAATAATCGTCCGTTTTAAATGGGTCACTTGTGGTCAAAGCCAACTACTCTTTGAATGGTGTAAATCAGCCGGCAGCAAAGTCACGAGCTCGTCGATGATGTTAATGATCAATTCACTGGAGCGAGTATAGAGTAATAAAATCTTTATTGTGCTAAAGACTGCCTATGCGCAGAAACAGGAGACAGCAATGCTGTCTGCTAACAACGAAGATCGCCAATTCTCGTTGTACTCATTCATGTAATAGTATTGAACTTGGCGCTTTTGTTCCTTCTTAATTTTAACTTTATGGTTTCCTTTGTTTCCGGTATCACTGCAAAAGTTGCATGAAGACTTGATATTTCTTTATTTTACCCGTTTGAAATGGTTGGTAAAAGCCTGCGACTAAAAACAATGGGCATGTCCAAAAAATAACATTTTTCACTACCAGACACAATTTCAATTTTGTTTATAATTTGCACGACGCTTTTCGGGAAATGATTCCCAGTTTTCATGTGCACATTTCGGCTGTTTTGCTACTTATTGGTAATGTTTTCAATGTGTGATGTGCTGCATTGTTCTGTTGGTAAGAACACCTAAAGGCATCAGAACAGTGAAGCGCATCACACATCGAAAACATCACGAATAAATGGCATAGCACACGAAAATGAGAATCGTTTCCCAAAACGCATAGTGAAAAATGTTAGCGAAATCAAAGTCGTAGCTGGGAGCAGAAAATGTTGCTCTATAAACAAAACCATTACATGTTTCTTATTTGTTTTCTTCCACAAGAGACGAAATATCTGATAGTGAAGCAGATCTGCATTTACAGTACATGCACAAAGAAAAAGACACTATACATAACCAAGAATGGCAATAAATGGAATACTTTCCTTAATGAAAATTGTCTCAACAGTGAAAAATTCAGAACTATCAAGCGAGATGAATGGTTTTAGATAACTTTTGGTATTTAAAAAGATAACAAGGCTTTTAAATATTATTTGGTGCATTTCTATGCAAATATTTTCTCAGGAAAATTTATGCTGTGGTTCTGAAATATTTAGAAGATACTTTCCATTTGTTTAGTCCTGGGTGGTGTGGAGGATTTGTCGCATAAACCTTGTCAACAATTTTCGCTTTGGATATTAATAAACTCTATTATCAGTGCTAGTTCCTTAAATTTGTTACTGTATTTCTACGTTAAGAAGCGTAGTCCCTCATAACCTCAGTTTTACCGATTCGATTCCCAATTGTACAGCACACAGCTTTCAGAACAGCTAATTTTGGAGTCAACAGATCAATGAAACGATGACCCCTGACAGGTGAGATTCAATACAGGGATAAAACGCCATGACAGCTGCAGCAGACTCACTCACCAAGAGTGGTCGATCATGAAAAAATGTGTCTCGTGTCAAAGTGTTTTAAGTGGGCCAGCACGTGACGACAGATCAAAATGGTTCAAATGGCTCTGAGCACTATGGGACTTAACATCTATGGTCATCAGTCCCCTAGAACTACTTAAACCTAACTAACCTAAGGACAGCACACAACACCCAGCCATCACGAGGCAGAGAAAATCCCTGACCCTGGCGGGAATCGAACCCGGGAACCCTGGCGTGGGAAGCGAGAACGCTACCGCACGACCACGAGATGCGGGCGACAGATCCCAGTGATGTCACCTTCAGCTGATCGCTCGCTTTGGCCCCGACACACACGATCGATTAACCCAGCAATTTCAGGTAGTATTTCGAACGCCAGTCTCCTTAATTCTCTGACGTAGCATGGTGGATTCTTCACGCCTGTTACATTTCTTCTATCCCAAAAATCTGCATTTTCTACTAATTTTTATCTTATTTTTCAATACGTTTAGCTATTAGCATGTGGCACTTTCATGAAAAACCCAAAACATTATTGAATTTTTTTGTGGTATTATCTTTTAATATATATCCGCAATTCAGAATAATTATCGAAGGGAATCACTTCAAGACTTATACGGAGCTGATATACTTTCGTTAACAGGATGATGAAACTATTTAAATACGGTATTTTATTTCGATGTTTCATGTTAAATTATTGTTTTTGTTAAAGTTCCGTATTTAGTACCGGCCTAAGTGTAATGTTGGAGGCGTTATGCTTCACCGTGAAAGTTAATTAGTATTGCCATTCACACGTAAAAGTGGTTTAAAAACAAGGCTACCGTGTTTCATGAGACAATGTAGGTTCACTTTAAACAATGTAATACTGAACGATACAGTACTGAAGGCGCCTCATTATTGTGTCATCAAAAGTGCCGTCTTCTGCTCAGTTCGAACCGCCAAATATTACGAATTCAATACAAGTGTCATGGATAGGGTCCGCCTTTAGCAAAACACAATTGTGTTTTGCTAAAGGTAGACGCTATCCAAAAACATACGTATTATTAAAGCAAACACCGACAAAGACCTTCAACCTCAAGATGATTATTACGATTTCATATTCCATTTATCAGGGAAGGAATGTTGGAATGATTATTATTTCAGATAGCGACAGAATACATAGCACGTGTATTCTATTCGATAATCAACAAGAGAAGAAAGAGCATTACAAAACAATCTCGGAGCACCGATGATTGTCACAGATACGATTTACATGAAAGCTAGTTTCTGTTTTATCGCTGTATCAAGTGTTTAGTGCCGCCAGTAAAACGTTACAAAACGCATATTATTATTTATTTATCAATATAGAGTACTTCATAATTAATATGTTACATAAGAGATTCGGTCTTGTCCGTCGTAAGGGGGGATTACTCATAAAATAGCATTATATTGCCCCCTTCAGTATTGTAGGTAGTAAACATTTTGCAGTCTCACTTACTACACTCAATATACTGTCATATATAATTTTGATTGTTGTCAACACTTGTTAGTGTGAGCAGTATATCGTAACTATTTAGCTTCCCATGAATGCATCTTAAGGATTAACTTAAATACAGTTTCATGTAGGTACTTTATGGTTATAGGAGCTTGGCTCTACATTTTTACTTTAAAAGCTTACTAAAAATTCGTTCATTTTTATGTAAGACAATTAGTTCTTGTACAGCTTCAGTTAGGTCTAGACGATCGCTAGACTGCTCAGGAATGAATTTATCGTTTAGCATCCTTATGTGCACGCAGACGAAGGAAATCCGGAACTAAAACCCCGTAAAGGCCTTCAGACTTCATGTTTTCTCCTGTTGTCAGTTTATACAGCGAAGAGCCAAAGAAACTGGTACACTTGCCTACTGTGTACGGTCACCGGGAACCCGCGGAAGTGCCGCAACACGACGTGACGTGGACTCGACTAATGCTTGAGGTAGTGCTGGAGGGAACTGACACCATGAATCCTTGAGGGCTGTCCATAAATCCGTAAGAGTACGAGAGGGTGGAGATCTCTACTGAACAGTACGTTGAAAGGCATTCTAGATGCTCAATAATGTTCACGTTTGGGGAGTTTGGTGGCCAGTGGGATTGTTTAAATTCAGAAGAGTGTTCCTGGAGCCACTCTGTAGCAATTCAGGACGTGTGGGGTGTCGTATTGTCCTGCTGGAATTGCCCAAATCACAATGCACATGAATGGATGCAGGTGGTCAGACAGGACGCTTACGTACGTGCCACCTGTTAGAGTTGTATCTAGACGTACCGAGGGTCCCATATCACTCCAACTGCACACGCCCCACACTATTACAGAGGCTCCACTAAAGTGAGCAGTCCCCTGTTGACATGCAGGGTCCATGGACTCACGAGGTTGCCTCCATACCCGCACACGTCCATCCGCCCCATACTATTTGAAACAAAGACTCGTCTGAGCAGGCAATGTGTGTCCAGTTATCAACAGTCCAATGTCGGTGTTGAGGGGCCCAGCCGAGGCGCAAAGCTTTGTGTCGCGTAGTCATCAAGGGTACAAGACAGGACCTTCCGCTTCGAAAGCCCATAGCAATGACGTTTCGCTGAATGGTTCGTAAGCTGACACTTGTTGACGGCCGACACTATAATCTGCAGCAGTTTTCGGAAGGGTTGCATTTCTGTCACGTTGAACGATTCTCTTCAATCGTCGATGGTCCCGTTCTCGCATAATCTTTTACAGGCTACAGAGATGTCGGAGATTCGATATTTTACCAGATTCCTGATTTTCACGGTACACTCGGGAAATGGTCACACGGGAAAACCTCCACTTCACAGCCCCCTCGGAGATATTTTGTCCCATTGCTTGTGCGCCGACTGTAACACCACGTTCAAATTCACTTAAATGTTGATAACCTGTCATTGTAGCAGCAGTTACCGATCTAACAACTGCGCCATACGCTCCTTTTCTTATATAGGCGTTGCTGACCGCAGCGCCATATTCTTCCTGTTTCCATATCTCTGTATTTGAATATGCATATCTACCAGGTTCTTTTGAGCTTAGTTGTATAAGATCGTACCATCAATATATTTCACGTGATGTTTGCAGTTTCATTGGTCATAGTCAAGCTCCACCTGCGATTCATTAGATTGTACAGCAGTTCCAACGTCTGCAACCGATCGTTGCAATCTCTGGTTTTCCCAAAAACGTGTGATTTGTGTATGTATCGCACGACCTGGCGTAGGAAAGCGTCGACCATCGGTCATGTATGGAGTCCCTAAGTCAGCCGTCACAGTGACACCGACGTGGGGTATTTCCTCCGACTACCGACACGGCTCGAAGACGACCGATCTTCTTAAATACACTCCTGGAAATAGAAAAAAGAACACATCGACACCGGTGTGTCAGACCCACCATACTTGCTCCGGACACTGCGAGAGGGCTGTACAAGCAATGATCACACGCACGGCACAGAGGACACACCAGGAACCGCGGTGTTGGCCGTCGAATGGCGCTAGCTGCGCAGCGTTTGTGCACCGCCGCCGTCAGTGTCAGCCAGTTTGCCGTGGCATACGGAGCTCCATCGCAGTCTTTAACACTGGTAGCATGCCGCGACAGCGTGGACGTGAACCGTATGTGCAGTTGACGGACTTTGAGCGAGGGCGTATAGTGGGCATGCGGGAGGCCGGGTGGACGTACCGCCGAATTGCTCAACACGTGGGGCGTGAGGTCTCCACAGTACATCGATGTTGTCGCCAGTGGTCGGCGGAAGGTGCACGTGCCCGTCGACCTGGGACCGGACCGCAGCGACGCACGGATGCACGCCAAGACCGTAGGATCCTACGCAGTGCCGTAGGGGACCGCACCGCCACTTCCCAGCAAATTAGGGACACTGTTGCTCCTGGGGTATCGGCGAGGACCATTCGCAACCGTCTCCATGAAGCTGGGCTACGGTCCTGCACACCGTTAGGCCGTCTTCCGCTCACGCCCCAACATCGTGCAGCCCGCCTCCAGTGGTGTCGCGACAGGCGTGAATGGAGGGACGAATGGAGACGTGTCGTCTTCAGCGATGAGAGTCGCTTCTGCCTTGGTGCCAATGATGGTCGTATGCGTGTTTGGCGCCGTGCAGGTGAGCGCCACAATCAGGACTGCATACGACCGAGGCACACAGGGCCAACACCCGGCGTCATGGTGTGGGGAGCGATCTCCTACACTGGCCGTACACCACTGGTGATCGTCGAGGGGACACTGAATAGTGCACGGTACATCCAAACCGTCATCGAACCCATCGTTCTGCCATTCCTAGACCGGCAAGGGAACTTACTGTTCCAACAGGACAATGCACGTCCGCATGTATCCCGTGCCACCCAACGTGCTCTAGAAGGTGTAAGTCAACTACCCTGGCCAGCAAGATCTCCGGATCTGTCACCCATTGAGCATGTTTGGGACTGGATGAAGCGTCGTCTCACGCGGTCTGCACGTCCAGCACGAACGCTGGTCCAACTGAGGCGCCAGGTGGAAATGGCATGGCAAGCCGTTCCACAGGACTACATCCAGCATCTCTACGATCGTCTCCATGCGAGAATAGCAGCCTGCATTGCTGCGGAAGGTGGATATACACTGTACTTGTGCCGACATTGTGCATGCTCTGCTGCCTGTGTCTATGTGCCTGTGGTTCTGTCAATGTGATCATGTGATGTATCTGACCCCAGGAATGTGTCAATAAAGTTTCCCTTTCCTGGGACAATGAATTCACGGTGTTCTTATTTCAATTTCCAGGAGTGTAGTACGTGCGCGGTCTTTGTGTAACCGAACTCAGCGGCCAAACGTGCAGGCCTTGGACAGTGATCGGTCCGAATCAGATCAGTTTGTTTTCTTAGGTCGAACAAGATGACGTTTCCAAACGATTGACTGTGGGAAATTTTTAAGTTTACCTCAAGGCTGTGAGAGTTTGTCATTCTGAAGACGAGAATTAGAATAACAATACGTCCCGGAATCTATGGTTTGGAATCGCTACCGTATTGGAAACCACAAGTTTCGAACAAGTTGAAAATTTACTAACAGCTACTTAAACCTTATTTTATAATACGTTATGCACGTTCCGAGACATTCTACGGGTTTTAACCTCGTGTCTGTACTTAAGGCCACATTTCATCTGTAACAGTGGCATATCGGAAATTTTAGGTCCAGATTACAACCACATATATTTGTGATTTCAAGTGAGAAATTTTCTGTAGCAAACCGTTTTTGAGTTGTGGTTTGTGGGCATTCGCTGTCTATTAAATACTGGTGCTTCTATGCTAGTTGGGTGGCGACTCCGTCATGTTAGGTGGTTTGCAAATGAAGTATATGTTCTTCCACTTTCCACTTGAGTAAGTTATTCTAATGTTTATGTTAGTCTTTCACATGTATTGTTGCGTGGCCGCTATTCCCAAAAACTGTCACGCAACGTATTTTATGTATTATTATATGGTCATGTATTGGCCAATTTATTTGATACGTTACGCAGAATCATAACAGCAGACAATATTCAGCAGTACTAGTGATTGATCAGCAAACTGGTTCTTCTTTTGCATCTAAGGACAACACACACATCCATGCCCGATGCAGGATTCGAACCTGCGACCGTAGTAGCCACGCGGTTCCAGACTGTAGCGCCTATAACCGCTCGGCCACCCCACCGGCTATATCACTAGTGATAAGACAGATACTTCCAACAGGAAAATTAAAGAGACCTTTGGAGAAAAGAGAACCACTTGTATGAATATCAAGAGCTAAAATGGAAACCCAGTTCTAAGTAAAGAATGTTCAAAAAATGGTTCAAATGGCTCTGAGCACTATGGGACTTAACATCTATGGTCATCAGTCCCCTACAACTTAGAACTACTTAAACCAAACTAACCTAAGGACAGCATACAACACCCAGTCATCACGAGGCAGAGAAAATCCCTGACCCCGCCGGGAATCGAACCCGGGAACCCGGAAGCAAAGAAGGGAAAGCAGAAAGGTGGAAAGAGTATATAGAGGGTCTATACAAGGGCGATGTACTTGAGGACAATATAATGGAAATGGAACAGAATGTAGATGAAGATGAAATAGGAGATATGATACTGCGTGAAGAGTTTGACAGAGCACTGAAAGACCTGAGTCGAAACAAGGCCCTGGGAGTAGACAACACTCCATTAGAACTACTGACAGCGTTGGGAGAGCCAGCCCTGACAAAACTCTACCATCTGGTGAGCAAGATGTATGAGACAGGCGAAATACCATCAGACTTCAAGAAGAATACAATAATTCCAGTCCCAAAGAAAGTGTAAGTGGGCTGTTTATGTTTTCTTATCGGCAACGTTACATAGTGCTCTCTGTATGAAAATCACTGTCTGTGCTGTGTGCAGTCTGTGGCTAGTTTGCATTGTTGTCTGCCATTGTAGTGTTGGGCAGCTGGATGTGAACAGCGCGTAGCGTTGCTCAGTTGGAGGTGAGCCGCCAGCAGTGGTGAATGTGGGGAGAGAGATGGCGGAGTTTGGAAATTTGTAAGACTGGATGTCATGAATATGTATATTATGATTTTTCAACACTATTAAGGTAAATACATTGTTTGTTCTCTATTAAAATCTTTCATTTGCTAACTATCCCTATCAGTAGTTAGTGACTTCCGCGGTTTGAATTTTTATTTAGCTGGCAGTAGTGGCGCTCGACGTGTTGCAGTAGTTTGAGTAACGAAGTTTTTTGGTGAGGTAAGAGATTTGTGAAAGGTACAGGTTAATGTTAGTTAGGGCCATTCCTTTCTAGGGATTTCTGAAAGTCAGATTGCGTTGCGCTAAAAAAAATATTGTGTGTCAGTTTAAGCACAGTCATGTATAAATTTTTCAAAGGGGACGTTTCATATGTCGACCCTTAGCCGAGGATACCTCACTGGAATCTTTTGATTTTTTCTTGTAGTTTGTGTAATTAGTGTAGATTTTGTTTATTGTTAGCGCGTAATTGTAGAGAGAATCTCCTTTGTAGTTGCAGCCTTTCATTGTTGTACAGTAAAACAGTTGTGGCATGCATGTAGATTTGCACCAAGTATTTCGCAGCTACGCTTGCAATTAACTAGATATTATTTTCAGTGCTATGTTAATGTGTTCCCCTACTTTTGCTCTTCAAATTGTGTTTCTCTGTGTTGTCGTGTGAAATATTGTGACAATAATGGCGTGTGAAAAACGTAACACTAGGCTCCAAAGTAAACTGAGAAATGACAGTGAAAACGAAAGCAGTGTGTTAGCGCCACCGAGTAATGAATTAACTAATGTTCAAAGTAGTAATTTGGTAATTGTACATAGGGAAATGGAGCAGGCAGGAAACAATGGTGTAGACAGTGAAACAATTAGTGAACAGGGAAGCATTATCGATCGATCGGTCGGCAACAGGTTTTGCGTCCTCACCCTTTTCTCAAATAAGTCAAGACACATTTTCTGCTTTTCAAACTGCGAATATTGCCGGTTCAAATGTATTGCCGAATAGCACTGAGGAACATGTTTCAGACACCAGTGCATTGTTATTACAATTAATGCAACAAATGGGACAAAAGCTTCAAAAGTTAGACACAATGGAACAAAATCTTCAAAAGTTAGAGACAATGGAACAACACCAGAGCAAACACAGCAAAATCTTCAAAAGTTAGAGACAATGGAACAACACCAGAGACAAACACAGCATCAGTTAGACACAATGGAACAAAAGCTTCAAAAGTTAGACTCAGTGGAACATAAGCTTGAACAAACATGTAAAAATTTAGCTACTGAGTTACATAACATTGAATCGAAATGTCAAAAAGTGTGTAATGATGTAAAAACACAAATTTGAGAGCATTTTCAACCTATTTTTTCGCGGCATGAAAATGTATTACAGAATCACGAAGCAGCCATAAATGAACTCCAAACTATTGTTCATGAAAATCACGACACCTTGCAAGCTAAAATTGACTCAGTTGCATCTGCCGATTCGGTTACGCAACTTGCAAAAACTCAAGACAACTTAAAGGACACAGTAGATACGATTTCAACACAAATGGACACTCTGAAACTTGGTTCAGAAAAACACACTGAGGAAATAAGTACACTATCGGAGAAAGTAGCCGAACTTTCGGATCAGTTCACTAACTTATCTGCAAAGGTAGATGATGATCTGAATGACACAACACCTGTAGCCATCACTGACACAGAAGAGTGCGAACAAATTAGGAAATTCAATCAAAATCAGAATCAAATTAATACGCAACACCAAAGAGAAATCCGGGAAGTACAAGATCAGCTGACACAGGTAATACAAGAATTACGTATTTCAGAGGCCACTCACGCTCCAATACGGGAAGAGGGACATAGAAATACGGAACAGCCACAAAATAATAACTCAGGGCACTTCGGAAATTATGAAAGCAATTGGCAAGGTACACCGAATTTTGAGATGGAACCGCCGACACGTCGTAACAATGACCGATATGCTACTCGCCGACACGATGATTTTGATTATAAGCTGTTCATTACTACACGTAAATTCAAAACGTTTAAGAATTCTGCCAACGACATTCATCCACAAGCGTGGCTCCATCAATTCTCTCATTGTTATCTTCCCAACTGGTCATTGGAGCACAGGTTAGAATTTATGTGTGGCTACTTGGAGTATGAACCAGCTGTAAGAATGTGATCGGTCATTCACGATTGTCACAGTGAAGGAGAATTTTACCATGCGTTCCTCTCAGCATATTGGTCTCAAGCTACACAAGACCGAGTAAAACATAGCATCATAATGATGAAACATTTCGAACAATCTGAATTTTCCAGTCTTGTGAAATATTTTGAAGACACGTTGCACAAGAATCAGTACCGGTCAAACCCATACAGCCCCTCAGAACTCATACGCATTTGCTTAATCAAATTACCTGAACATTTACGACACATTATTTTGGCAGGACGTTGCAAAGATGACATTGAAGCTTTTCAGGGACTGTTGCAAGAACTGGAAATTGACACTGACAACCGTGGAACGCGAAAAAAGGAGCACAACACAGATCAAATCCGTCGCAATTCCGCGATGACAGAAATAATAACTGGATGCGACAAGGCTATTCTCATAACACAAATCGTGACCAAAACAGACACCACCCGTATGACAACCGTTGGCAGACTAATAATAGTTACAGAGAAAGATCGCATTTCCGTAGTAATGAATATGACAGAGATTACCTGAGAAACAGACAATATGGGAACCAAAACAATTATTATCAAGGGAGACAGAATAACTTCAGATGCAATGGTCCAGCGCGCAGTTACGATTCAGGAAGAAATTCTCCACCACATGAGCGACAAGAAAGAAATTATGGAATCTACCGACATGACGACAGACGATATGATTGTAACGACAGACCTGAACTGCATCAGAACTGGCGGGACTCAAACAGAGCAGGGCACTTTCGACAACGTGAATTTGTAGAAGCTAGGTCTCCTAATCTCAATAACGACGCGCGCCAACAAAGGAACAGACAATGACTCGCACCGCAGGCTGCCGCGTGCGCCGGCTGGCTCAGAGAAAAATAACATAAACGCTAACCTTGAGAAAAATTCCAAGATTCCTTACCGACGTATACCACATGATAATTGCGTTAAAGTTGAAATTCTGCGTACTAGGAAGAGCAAAGGGCTACACCACATTTCACATGAAACCGTTTATTGAAAGATAATCTGCTTTTTAACTTTGTCTTTGCCATAAAACGTTTCACTTCACGTTACTAGTATGCTTTAGAAACTGTTACCATGCAACAATGTTTGAAGTTAAATATCCACTCAAGAACCAAGAGAACTTATTTAAACAGAAATTACGAATGCATTGTTATTGCGAACAGACGACACAGTGTTATTGTGTGTGTACATTCTTGCTTGTTAGTTGCACGATTATGTAACGACTATAAGGCTCACATACTTAGAACATTTACCAGTACTGCTAATGAGATTTTAATGCAACATTTGGGTTTACTTGAAAATACATTCTGAATTAAAGTACTTTCTGAGAGAAACCAGTTGACACAGTGGTTAGTTTATGTGACAGCTGCACGATTATATCACGACGTTACTAAAGAGTGACAATTTACAATGTTGCTTTTGCGGTGTATCTGTTTTATATCTGCACAGTTTTTCTGAATTCTTCTGGAAGGTAAAACATGTTTAATAGTAACTTTTGTGGTATAGCTACAAGGAGACAGCCTTTTCCGTAGCACAACAATACGTTACAGCACAGTAATTTCTTCATCACAACAATATGCGTAATAACTAAGAAATCTATACGCAAAGCATTTCACTTTTATTTATCATGAGGTAAGTACATGGACTTCGGCAGAACTTAGCTTTCAGAGGAAAATAACTACGACACTTCCACAGAGATTATCTTACAGCAAGACGCACATTTAGCGCTACAGGACACGTATTTGAGTGATTAATTTTGTACTTAAAACATTTATTTTTAAAGATTTTTGAATTACAAAGAAAGTTTTCCGTGATACATTTCATTCCATTGCTGTAATCTGTAACACCTGAGGGTATAATTACAATAATCCTCAGGGGGGTACACGCTTACTTTGTGTACCATGTGTTTGGCAAGCACAAGGAGCCCTAGCAAGTGTGGTATTTGCTTATACAACTTTACACAACGGTACCATATTTCTCCAACACAGAATTACACAGCCACCTGAATATTTAACAGAGAAACAAACATTTTTTTTACAACATCAGTGACACATGTTTACGCAATTACACAGTTGGGTAACTTCACACTTACGAAATAGTATTTTGTCTGTACTGTGTGAACTGTTCATATTTTTTTGGACCCATTGTTATATTATGAGAGCTTTGAATGATATATTTGGTATTGGCTCATGATTTTTTAAGTACGTTTGAGGTAGATGACACTATTTAAATAAGCAGAGAATTTTTTTAGGTTTTTAAATTATTGCACAAAGCTACGACGTTTTTGAGATTTGACTGAGGTGTTATTATGTTATTATTACGACGACGATGTGTATTATGCTGTTGAGGAATGTGTATTATGATATGTATTTATTATGATGAATTGTTGAAGACGTGTTGATGAATATGTATATGTGTAATAAGGTAAGGAGTAATGAATAGTGGTTAGGGACTCTGACTTGTGAAAAAGGATGTTGGAAACCAAGAATCGTACTTTAAGAGTTATGAAATGTGTGTGTATATGCGTGAATGTATCACATTGCCGGCGAAAATCTTTAGGACACTGTTATATTCATAAGATTTTGTTTCTAGACATTTGCAACGCAAATTCTCGACCCATGAAATTTCGTATATGAGACTGTCACTGTAGCGGAAACTGCTGTCGTAAATACTTCCGTAAGAAAGTTAAGTGACCACCTGCATGTGCGTCGTCGGCACACAGCTGTGTCAGACGCCTGGAGAAAAAGCTATTAGGGTGTGCCTTTCCAGAGGCAGAGGTAAGGAAAAAAAAAGGGAGGCCATCATCCGCGCTGTTGACATTCCTTTGTAGAAAGCATCGTAAATATGACACCCTCAAACTTGAAAACATGATAATACTGTGGAGCTCTTAATTTATGATATTTACTGCAATGCCTAATGAAATGACGAGAAATATTTTTATGTCTATACACCTGATTATGACTACAGTCTTTCTAGTTGAGAGAAATGCCATATGGCTTGCTTTATGTATTTATTAGCTCATTTTCTTTAATATCTAGTTTCTAGCTGCACTGCAGCATTGTTTAAAATAAAATTTTATGAATGTACTAATATAAATATTTTATGCTACAGATCCAGAAAAAAAAGAATAACTTTGATGTACTTCAAAAAAACGAAGGAGCACAAAAACACATTTCCCTTCATAGGAATTGCATACAGAATTTTCTTTACAAGTACTTGGTAATTTCTTTTGTAGAATAATTTGTGGTGCACCACTTTAATTACATAGACATTAAGATGTGAATATACATTTCCCTTGTCTTCATTTTTGTCTTTAGTGTAATGTTATTTTCTGCTTGAGCTATGTCATGTTTAGATATGTCATTTAATTTGCTGCTGCTGTTTGCCAGGCATAGTGCTACTAAATTTCTCTTTGTATCACTCTGTTAAGCTAGTTTTACTACTGATTTATTTTTCTTGTTGCTGCTCATTGCCTTATATTAGTTGTAATATTGTTGCTTACTTTGCCAATTTGAATTTTTTTGTCATTGCTGTTCATGTTAATTGTTTTGTGCTGCTGCATTGCCTCATCCCTTAGTTTAACATCTGAGCTCAGTAGATTTAAGTTAGCTTAAGAGGGGGTAGCCTATAAGAGAATGAGTTGCGATGAATTTGAAGAAATGCACTGAGAGGTTATACAGAAAGCATGCTTGGATAGGATTTTTTTTGGTGGAAGCAGAGGTTGAAATAAGACGAAAGATCTATGGAATGAAGTTTTGGGTTGGACTGCAGTACCAAATGTCACACTGAAAACGAACCCTGTCCTTTCCTTTTGTGTTATCCCACTATGGGTTTGTGTACCCTTGTGTATTTGTTTTCTTCCTGTCTCTGTGTAGTTTCATAGAATTTTTTTCTTCTAATACTAACCTACATTCACTATGATGAGGTATACTGTTATCCTCGAATATAATTGGCATTAATAATATGTAATTTACCTTGTAAATATGCTTAGACATTATTTATTCTGTTTTGTTTTAATGCTCATGTGTGAAGTTGATGTTTCGCAAGTTACTCTGATCTTTTATGTATGTACTCATGTCATAATTCCTGTAACACTGATGTATATGTTATTTCGATTCTTTTGTAAAGCTTGTACTACAAATGTTATCTGTATTGATATGTTCTTTAATGATGTATTTTGTACCTTTGTATTATTGTATTTTTATGTTATACAATTGTAATTGACGCCAGTTCATCAAATTAGGTAACTTGTAAGTTACATTTCACTGCACACATTTCTGTTGGTCATAGTATATGGACAATATGTGAGAAGTAGGGACTGATAGTGTTTGCACGTGTGTCACTAATTCAGCAAGGGACTGGATAACAGCATTGCTGGTTCTAAGGACAATTCCAAAAACTTTGTGAGTGCACAAGTGGTGGTTTATGGACTTGCTATATTGTCCGCAAGACTCTTCGATGGTGATTTTGCACCTGCACAGTGGCAGCAGATGGCTGCTGGCCATCTCTACAAGGACTACAGTGGGTCTACACCTTTGATGACTCACAAATACCATTATTTCTACAAGGACTACAGTCGGTCTGCACCTCTGGTGGACCACCAATACCATAACCTCTACCAGGGCTAAAGTGAGTCTGCTCTGTGATGACCTACCTACCAATATTCTTCAAAACTTCGACTGACTCTGCTGTGGGTTTGCTCTGTTGTGGCGCATTACCTTTCTGCATGTCAAGAGTCAGCACTGTCTTTCCGTTGGAAGGACAACACTACCTCTTCAAGACTGCATGGAAATCCACTGCTTCCGTGTGCATTTTCTTTTACTGCTCAGACTTTGAGAAAAACACTGCTATTTTACTGTGATAAACGATCTGGACTTTCTTTATGGACTGTGAGAAAATTTTAGCTTTTGACCAATATTGTATCAATAAGTGTGTGCATTTGATTTCTTTGTTATTGTAATTATGAAAAATTTTATCAAATCATTATTGGCCACTTCCCAAAACAATTTGTAAATTTTTTTGTGGGGAGCATGGGGGCTATGTAAGTAGGCTGTTTATGTTTTCTTATCGGCAACGTTATGTAGCGCTCTCTGTATGAAAATCACTGGCTGTGCTGTGTGCAGTCTGTGGCTAGTTTGCATTGTTGTCTGCCATTGTAGTGTTGGGCAGCTGGATGTGAACAGCGCGTAGCGTTGCTCAGTTGGAGGTGAGCCGCCAGCAGTGGTGGATGTGGGGAGAGAGATGGCGGAGTTTGGAAATTTGTAAGACTGGATGTCATGAATATGTATATTATGATTTTTCAACACTATTAAGGTAAATACATTGTTTGTTCTCTATTAAAATCTTTCATTTGCTAACTATCCCTATCAGTAGTTAATGACTTCCGTAATTTGTATGTTTTATTTAGCTGGCAGTAGTGGCGCTCACTGTATTGCAGTAGTTCGAGTAACGAAGGTTTTTTGTGAGGTAAGTGATTTGTGAAAGGTACAGGTTAATGTTAGTTAGGGCCATTCCTTTGTAGGGATTTCTGAAAGTCAGATTGCGTTGCGCTAAAAAAAATATTGTGTGTCAGTTTAAGCACAGTCATGTATAAATTGTTCTAATGGGACATTTCAAAAGCAGGTGTTGATAGATGTGAAAATAAACTATCAATTTAAAGTCGCGGCTGCAAAATACTAACGCGAATTCTAACGGACGAATGGAAAAACTGGTAGAAGCCGACCTCGTGGAAGATCAGTTTGGATTCCGTAGAAATATTGGAACACGTGAGACAATACTGGTACTACGACTTATCTTAGGAAATAGATTAAGGGAAGGCAAACCTACATTTCTAGCATTTGTAGACTTAGAGAATGCTTTTGACAATTTTGACTCGAATACTCTCCTTCAAATTATGAAGGTGGCAGGAGTAAAATACAGGGAGCGAAAAGCTTTTTACAATTTGTACAGAAACCAGATGGCTGTTATAAGAGTCGAGGGACATCAGAGGGAAGCAGTGGTTGGGAAGGGAGTGAGACAGGTTTGTAGCCAATCCCCGATGTTATTCAATCTGTATATTGAGCAAACAATAAAGGAAACTAAAGAATAGTTCGGAGTAGGTATTAGAACCCATGGAGAAGAAATAAAAACTTTGAGTTTCGCCGATGACATTGTAATTCTGTCAGAGACAGCAAAGGACTTGGAAGAGCAGTTGAATTGAATGGACAGTGTCTTGAAAGGAGGATATAAGATGAACATCAACAAAAGCAAAACGAGGATAATGGAATGTTGTCGGGTGATGCTGAGGGAATTAGATTAGGAAATGAGACACTTAAAGTAGTAAAGGAGTTTTGCTATTTGGGGAGCAAAATAACTGATGATGGTCGACGTAGAGAAGATATAAAATGTAGACTGGCAATGGCAAGGAAAACGTTTCTGAAGAAGAGGAATTTGTTAACATCGAGTATAGATTTAAGTGTCAGGAAGTCGTTTGTGAAAGTATTTGTATGGAGTGTAGCCATGTATGGAAGTGAAACATGGACCATAAATAGTTTGGACAAGAAGAGAATAGAAGCTTATGAAATGTGGTGCTACAGAAGAATGCTGAAGATTAGATGGGTAGATCACATAACTAATGATGAAGTATTGAATAGAATTGGGGAGAAGAGATATCTGTGGCACAACTTGACTAGAGGAAGGGATCGGTTGGTAGGACATGTTCTGAGCCATCAAGGGATCACCAATTTAGTATTGGATGGCAGCGTGGATGGTAAAAATAGTAGAGGGAGGCCAAGAGATGAATCACTAAGCAGATTCAGAAGGATGTAGGTTGCAGTAGGTACTGGGAGATGAAGAAGCTTGCACAGGATGGAGTAGCATGGAGAGCTGCATCAAACCAGTCTCAGGACTCAGACGACGACAGGTTACCTGGAATTACACATCATAACATGATCTATCTCGTCCGTACGTTTTGCAGAGCAGCATCGATCCTGACCTCCGTCAGAGGGTAGAGTCTAACCGCAGTCCCGCCATAAGACTAAAAAGCATGTCGGATGCAGTGCCACCATGCTGTTGGCTAGTGTTATCGGGTGGCCTCTAGCGATGGCCTCTGGCGACCGTTATCGGTACCACAAGGACCGCGGCCAACGTCGACACAAACAGCTGCAGAATGTCCAGACTAGAGTACGCCGGCAGTGTGGACGAGCAACAGTTGGCGGGGGCTGTGGCTGACGTGCGGGTAGGAACCCAGCTAGCCCGGCCCACACATTCCGCAGGGAGCATCGCAAAGCCGCTGGAAGCCGCGGCGGACGCCGTGAATACTGCATGCTCAGCGGACAAAGCGGCTTCCGCCGGTCTCCCGCCGCCACGGCCGCGGCTGAAAAATTAAAAATGACAGGTGGCCGCTCTCGTTGCCGCGGTAGCGCCCGGCCGCGGAATCGATGTCTGAGCGCGTGCCGGCAGACCGACGGTACTGCGGCAGTAGCGCGCCCCTCGCTGTTGCTAGGCGACGGCGCCGCAAGGGCCGCGAAACCTGACGCGAGACGCGCCGTCTGCTCCGCTCTCCGGTGGCTGGAGCCGGAGCTGCTCTCTGGCGCGCGGCCTCTGTAGCGAGCGCTGGAGCACCGCTTCCAGTAGCGCCGCACAAAGCCGTCTGTAGCAGCGAGAGGCGGCCACAGAGCAGCGGCGCAGCGCAGCGGGGTGGGTCTCATCCACCCGACGTCGAGCAGCGAGCCCTCTGCACTATAGTACAGGCCCTGCCTTCTACATTGACCACCCAAAACTAACTTCCTACCCAGCATCAAAATAATAAAAATCTAGCATAGGCAACAACGAGTGTGATTTCCGTTCTTGTAATTTTGCTCGTTACCAAGAGCAGTATGAAAAGCTTCTGCAGAGACTCCAACCAGCTACAAGTTTTTTTATTTAATTAAACCCGTACATATTACGAATGTAGATGAATGTATATATATGTATCTATGTTCCAAAAAAATGGTTCAAATGGCTCTGAGCACTATGGGACTTAACATCTGAGGTCATCAATCCTCTAGAACCTAGAACTACTTAAACCTCACTAACCTAAGGGCATCACACACATCCATGCCCGAGGCAGGATTCGAACCTGCCACCGTAGCGGTTACGCGGTTCCAGACTGAAGCGCCTACAACCGCTCGGCCACACCGGCCGGCCTATCTATGTTTCACATTTCCTCTCAAACCGCTGTATCGATTTCAACCAGACTTAGTATACACATCACTTACTATCTGTAAAGAGTCAATGTAGCGGAAAGATACACATCACAACGCGCAAATATCCAGAACGTATACACCTAGTATTTGAGAATGAGACCAACAGCAAATCTTACACACAATTTCAAACCTTAACAATACTTTTTCTCGTTGACACTCCCCACAAAACGATGAAAGGGAAAGGTTTTTCGCTTACTAGATTTTCGCTGTTCATGCAATAAAACTGCCGCGTCATCCATGGCTTTTAAATTTATTGCTTCTTTACTACTATCTCTCCTTGCAACACATTTCACAGACCGTAACCCACGTATACCACTGGGAGTATTTGCAAAGTTATATCCGTGTACATCACGTAGTTAAGACGATACGTCGTTATAAACATAGATAGATCTGCGTGGAAACTAACCTGCAGGGCGAAATTGCCTAGAAAGACAAGTGAAATATGTGCCTAAATATTATATATAAATTAAACGTATTTTAAACATCACAAGGCCGTGCGCAGGTGAATGCGTGGATATAATGCCCCTTAAACCCTGGATCGGTTTAGCCGAACTTCCTACACATATTCATTACTACTTGGAGAGAAATACTGTTGGATTAAGAAACAGAATCTCCTAATGTTGTTGAGACAATAAGCGGAGAGGGAAGGGAGGAAGGGACAGAGAGACGGAGAGGGGGATGCAGAATCTGGACACATATGGGGGGGAGAGGAGATGGACAGAGAGAGGGTGAGGAGGAAATGGAGCGGTTTGGAAGGGGAAAGAGGGGGCAGACAAGATGGAAATACAGGAGAAAAAAACGGACTGAGGGGGAAGGAACAGATGAAATGACAGAGGCAGAGGAGCAGACGGACAGAGAGAGAGGAGTATGCGGATAACAAGAGGCGCAGGACGAGATGGGCAGAATGTGGGTGTAGAGGATGGGGTCACAGAGAGTGCTGACGGTGAATTGGATAGAGAGGGGTGGAGGAGGAGACGAATAGGATGAAAGTGGAGTAAGGGGGTGGACAGGACAAGGATGAGATGGACAGAGACATGGGAAGGAGGAAATTATGAGAAGCTGATGGAGGAGGGAATGGACATATGGAGCGAGGATGATATGAACGATGGAAGAAGGAGAAGATGAACTGGAGGAAGGAGAAGGAGGATTGAGAGAGGCTGGAGTAAGATATGCACAGGAAGTGGGTAGTAGAGTAGATGGGTAGAGAGATGGGGGGAAGAGCAGCTGCACAAAGAGAAATGGAGTAGGAGATGAACAGACGGAGCAGAAAGTAGAGGACGGGCCCATAAGAGATTGAAATAAATATATACCTGGGCAACGCTGTGTCCTTTGTTAATCATTTAATAAAGCAGTATGCTTCGAGATATAAACCTCATCTTCAGGCAAAAATGGCAATACGAAAAAATTCAAAAGAAGTACACATAGATAACAAAGTTTTTCTTTGCAGACTTGGCGTGCATTGCGGCCATCCTGTGAAGAAAGAGATGGATACGTTTACAGGATCACCATAGAACTTGTCAGGACTGTAAAGAACAACTTTAATATTCCCGTGGAAATAGACAGGACTCATCTACAATGCGATTCTCTCAGGTTCGTGGAGTTCTAGCGTTGTGACCGCTGTTCATGTAAATCATAAACTTGTTAAATAAATATGTTGGGTAAAGATGGCTGCAGGAAGAGATCAGTCTGACTGGTAAGGATTAACTGGCTTTCTATTAGTCTAACAGAGCCCATCTTTCAATATTCTACTTTTTGTCCTACAAGGTTAAGGACGTCTGGAATCATGTTGCTTTTCCTGGTGGCATAAATTGTAATTTTATTCCTTCCGCTGCTAATCGTGGAGAGTTACCTCCGTTTCTCAGAAATTTCCAGAAACAATTATGATCGTTTTATACACTGTCCAGTTACATTAATGTGACCACGTGTCAGAAACTGAATAACCGTCTTCTTCAGCGCGGACCACAGCAATATGTGCAGGAGCAGAGTCAGTGAGGTTCTAAAAGGTACCGACAGGGATTTGGAGCTGTGACAACTCCACTGCCATAGCACGTAGTGTTTCTCGGTTGAGGGTCTATGGCGCGAACAGCCCTATCAAGATGGCCACACAAATTTTCGCTTGGGTTTAAATCCAGGGAAGTTTGGTAGCTGGGGGGGGGGGGGGGGAGTATAACAAATTCATCTTGCTGCTTTTCGAACCACGAACGTGTACTGTGTGCTGTGTGACACGTTGTATTCTCCTGCTAGTGGATGCCATCGTGCCAAGGAAAATCAACCATGCAGGGCTGGACATGATACCCAGGGACAGATGCGTGCTTATGTTGATCCATTGTGCCTTCCAGAATGCAATGAAAAGTTTCCCCTGAACATAGTACCTCCTTCTGTGGCCTGGACCCTTCTGACGATTGTCGCAGGGTGTTTTCTTTCAGACGTTTCAAGTTGAACACGCCATTGGCCAACTTTCATCTGCCAAGCCCACCTGTCGCCTCTCAGTGGACCTCCAGTTACGATATTAGCGTGCAGATTCCAGGCTTCCTCGCCCGTGAGCAGCAGTCAGTGCGGATGGGTGAATCAGGTGCTTACTGCTTAGGCCCATACGCAGTAGTATAGGCGGACCAGTGGATGAAGAGACGCTGTTGGTACCCCGTCGTTAATCTGGGTGATCCGTTGTCCAACAGCAGTACCTTTGTTCGCCTTTACACATTTCCACAGCTGTCGTTCATCGTTCTCATCCACGTGGCCTGTGGAGCATCACAGTTGCCTCTGCGCCTGTTTTGGATAGCGCCATCTTGGAATGCGCGGTATACTTTAACCACGGAGGCGCTCGGACAACCATTTCGGAAATGCTTCCACCCTTGGCCCGAAAGCCAGCAATCATGCCCTTTTGGCCGATAGATAAATCGCTCCGTTGCTGCGTTACCGCAACGACTGCACTGTTTTCACGTATTTTTCTTCCTTTATTGTAAGTTCATTCCCCTGCCCCATAGGTGCAGGAGAGGGCTGGCTGTGTCACATTCCACCGCTCTTCAGCCGAGTGATACATTTCATAAAAAGATGAAAACGATACACGTAATAGGCGATAAAAAGGGGGCATAAGAATATAATAAGGGGAAACAGTGGAGGTTAAAATATTCAACAACACAGAATCATTCATGCGGGAAAGTTAAAAGAAGTCTACATAAAGATAAAAACCACACTTGGCGATTTGTGGAGCACGTAAAATACACTGAAGTCACACACACAATTTAAGAGTTGGCCACAGTATTAAAACACCCCAGAATTAAGAAACTTTAAGATCACTTCACGAGACAGAGTACACACAACAAATAATAAACACTGCTGGGAGGGACCTGACAAGGAAGGGACGGCCTGAGAGGAGGGAAAAAGAGGGGAGAGGAAGGGACAGTGAGGGAGGGTAATCGCAGGAGGTTGGAATGAAAAGAAAGGGGGTCGGGAGGGTGCACCAAGGGGCAGAAGACGAGCAGGGTGGGAGATGGGGAGGAGGGCAAGTTATAAGAGAGAGTAGAAATGTGGAAGGGGTGTACAGAAAGGTAGGGGGCGGAGGATGGAGGAAAAAAAAACACTCATGAGAAGCGAAGAGGCGGGGAGAGGGAGACCTGAGGCGGAGAAAGGGTAAGGTGGGATTAGAGTTGTTAGGAGTAGTAGGTGTCAGGGTGAAGCTCATCGTGGGAGTGGCAGGCACTGGAAGTAGCACTGCGAAAGGAGCTGGAGAGTGGGAGAGAGGGCGCAATACCACAGTAAAGGTGTGGCAACAGGCTGGGGTAGAGAGGGTAGAAGACATAATGGGGTGGAGGTATCGAGTCAGCGGATGATGCGCGGGGTGTGGATGTGTTCAAGGGAAACAAGTAGATGTGGGAAGGGGATGAGATCGTAGAGGATCCACATTGGGGACAGGAGGCAGATACCGAAGGCAAGGCAGAGTGCATGCTGTTCAAGGGTTTCGAGGGCTTCGTAGAATCTGGGAGCGGCGGAAATCCAAGTGGTGCTGGCATAACAATGAATGGCGCGGATGAAGAATTTGTAGGTGTGAAGGATGGTGGAACGATACTGTTCCCATGTCTGGCTGGACAGGAGTTTCAGGAGTGTATTGTATTGTGGGCTTTGTGTTGTATCATAAGGAGATGGGGAGTACAGGTGAGGTGATTATCTAGGGTTAGACCAAGGTATTTCAGGGTAGGAGTGAAGTAGATAGGACGAACATAAATGGTGAGGTAAAAATTGTGGAGCCCTATGGAGTGGGTGGTATGACCTAGGGTGATTGCCCGTTTTTCGCATCACTCTCACATGGGTTATATACCCCACCCTAAGCCACAGAACAGGCACTAATGACCAGAATTCGAACAAGGCAGTTGCACTAACCGCTACGCCTCTCTGGCGTACTGGCTTTGTACAGCTGCATTTAGAATCCTGGCCTTGGTACAAGTTTTCTTCCGTCACTTCAGTCTGCCTATATACATCATAGATGTTTGACACTTGAGCCATGTAGTTTAATTTGGATACACCGTCATGCTTGGGTTTCAGGGAGGATCCCCTGTTTCGTTCGGTGCTGAGGTGCTGTTGCAGTACAGTTGGACAGCCACTGCAGTGTGTTCGTATTTAGAGGGAATACTAAATGGGTTGGGAATTTAAATTGAGGAAGGAGACGTGCTAGGGTATCCTGTTCAGTTGTTCAAAGCCACTGTGCCAAAGTGGAGTAGTGGTTAGTGCGTCTGCCTGGTGAGCAGAAGACCTGGCTTCGATTCCTGACCCTGGTGCAAATTTTCATAGGTCGTTTCGGTCTCCATATATAGATCATAGATGTTTGAGACTTGAAAACGTCTCTGGAACCATGCAGGTTCATTTGAATAAATGCATGTAAAGTATTACACATAGATAGGTGAAGAGATCCATTACTGTTCTGTTGCACTTTAGGTGACAAACCACTGCAAATAGTAATGTAAAATGTCAGATTGATATAAAGTGAAGTATAACATAAAAGAAACCACTGGAATGTATATGAACAGAGATTCATAGGAAGAATCTTAAGGAGATGTGATTTATCCACGAAAGAAGTGGCTCACAAAGCTCTCGTTCCACCGATTTTTGAGTACTGTTCATCAGTCGGGGACCCTTACCAGACTGGATTAATGGAAGAGAGAGAGAGACAAGATCCTAGGAAGCGCCGTGTTTCATGACGGGAGCGCTAGAGGCTTTGGAGATGCTCAGCAAACTCCGTTGCAGACGCTAAAAGAGAGTCGCAGAAGCGTTTACTGTTTAAATTTCGAGAACGTATGTTCGAGCAGAGTCGGGCAACATATGATTTCCTCCCAAATGCGCTCGCGAAATAACGACTACAAATATTAGGCGTGATACAGAACCTTACCCACAATAATTCTTCTCTGTTTATTGTCCCATTATTCATCTACCGGTTTCGGTTACTAACCATCATCCAGAATGTTTTTATACTACACCCTGTATGATGCTTAAAGACCGATATAGATTATTAATGGGACAATAAAGAGCTGATGGTTAAATTGCCTTTTATAAAATACTTTACGGCTCATGAACCTCACCTAATGGAAACATTACAATAATTCTTCCGATATGGTATTCGTGAATAGAAGAGAAAAGGGGGAAAAAAGATAATATACTCGAAATACCCTCCGCCACAAACCCCGTTGTGGCTTACGGAGTGTAGATACAGATGCAGATGTTTCAAACGTGTTAGCTACAAACTGGGTGAGATGACTGGAACTTACACATACTGTTTATACTTGGAGCAGGGTTGAGAAAAGCCCGTGTATTTTTTTAATCAAAGCAGTGAGTAGAATTGGGTCTAAGGCGACTTGTCACTGTCCGTGCGTCACCCCCCGTTGGAGGTTCGAGTCGTCCCTCGGGCATGGGTGTGTGTGTTGTCCATAGTATAAGTTACTTTAATTTAGATTGAGTAGTGTGTGGGCTTATGGACCGATGACCTCTGTAGTTTGGTCCCATAAGACTTTACCACAAATTTCCATTTCCATTTCTTGACCCGCCAGCACTGCATCTATTGAGAGATGCAGGCTTCTGCGGTCAAAATAGAGAAATAATTTAGGACAGAAAAGAGCCAAGAAATTAGAGAAGATCTGTAGTATTCTGCACTTGAGCCGAATTATTCACTACGATTCTATACTAAATTAAAGCGTATATTGGAAATCTAAATATTACTTAACTATCGTCAGGTTACCTTCCATTCGGAAAAAGGATGCACTCAGCGACTGTATGTGACTTATAAATGATAGAGTGCAGCAATCAGTAGTCCTTTTTAGATTTTATTATGCAAATGCAGATTTCGGCTAGTAAAAATAGTGCATTCTCAATGCGCTATCTCTTATCCTCAATGCGTATAAGTCCATGTTGTTCGGGCGTCAGTTTCAAAGAACTGTGACTGACGCCCGAACAACACGGACTTACATGCAATGAGAATAAAAAATAGCGCACTGGGAATGGCTAGCTACTAGCCGACATATGGATTTGCATAATAAAATCTGAAAAGGACGACTGCTGCACTCTGTAATCCCTAAATTACTTAACTATGTCCTTATACTGCAAGAAAAGTTAAATCACGATATTAATTAAATAAATTCTAGCGAAAGTAAACAGTGCCTTCAGTAAATATGATGGCTCTTTCTAATTTTCGTAATGCTGACAACGTAACACCTTGTGTGTTAATTAAGTTTTCATAATCAAATACAGTTGTGTTTTATTGAGTTTCTTGTTGAATTTTTTTAAATATTTTTTTCACCTACGTGGTTTTTTGGGTCTGATTACATTACGATAACCCTGATCTTGAGAGAACTGATACATTATTCTGCTTATCCTATGTGATATTTCAGTGTCATGAAATAATATATACCGTCACTTCTTAGTAATAGTTTATTAGCACGACGCGTTTCGGTATCATGTGCCATCATCAGTTGCATTTACTGTTACTTTTACATGAACGCACTAAAACAGAGCTAACCATGCCTATCACTTAATATACACACTTTATCATATTTATTTCCCTGAAGAAGCTTCTTTTGCCACACATAACCTCACTGGCACCTACAGCAAAGGAAATGAACTTCACTTTCTTTCTAATTACAATGGAAAAGTAACTGTGAATGCACCTGATGATGGAAGCATCCTGCCGAAACGCGTTGTGCTAATAAAATACTTGTAACAAGTGACTTGCAGCATTCAGGGAGGTCCATTGATCGTGACCGGGCCAAATATCTCACGAAATAACCGCCAAACGGAAAAACTACAAAGAACGAAACCTTTCTAGCTTGAATGGGGAAATCAGATGGCGCTATAGTTGGCCCGCCAGATGGTGCTGCCATAGGTAAAACGGATGTAAACTGCGTTTTTTAAATACGAACCCCACTTTTATTACATATTCGTGTAGTACGTAAAGAAATATGAATGTTTTAGTTGTCCACTTTTTTCGATTTGTGGTAGATGGTGCTGTAATAGTCACAAACATTTGGCTCGCAATTTTAGACAAACAGTTGGTAACAGGTAGGTTTTTTAAATTAAAATACAGAACGTAGGTACGGTTGAACATTTTATGTCGGTTGTTCCAATGTGATACATGTACTTTGTGAACTTATCATTTCTGAGAACGCATGCTGTTACAGCGTGATTACCTGTAAATACCACATTAATGCAATAAATGCTCAAAATGACGTCCGTCAACCTCAATGCATTTGGCAATACGTGTAACGACATTCCTCTCAACAGCGAGTAGTTCGCCTTCCGTAATGTTCGCACACGCTGACGCATGTTGTCAGGCGTTGTCGGTGGATCACGATAGCAAATATCCTTCAACTTTCCCCACAGAAAGAAATCCGGGGACGTCAGATCCGGTGAACGTTCGGGCCATGGTATGGTGCTTCGACGACCAATCCACCTGTCATGAAATATGCTATTCAATACCGCTTAAACCGCACGTGAGCTATGTGCCGGACATCCATTACGTTGGAAGTACATCGCCATTCTGTCATGCAGCGAAATATCTTGTAGTAACATCGGTAGAACATTACGTAGGAAAACAACATACATTTCACCATTTTGATTGCCTTCGATAAAGTGGGGGCCAATTATCCTTCCTCCCATAACGCCGCACCATATATTAACCCGCCAACGTCGCTGATGTTCCACTTGTCGCAGCCATCGTGGATATTCCGTTGCCCAATAGTGCATATTATGCCGTTTTACGTTACCGCTGTTGGTGAATGACGGTTCGTCGCAAAATAGAACGCGTGCAAAAAATCTGTCATAGTCCCGTAATTTCTCTTGTGCCCATTGGCAGAACTGTACACGACGTTCAAAGTCGTCGCCATGCAATTCCTGGTGCATAGAAATAAGGACGGGTGCAGTCGATGTTGATGTACCATTCTCAACACCGACGTTTTTGAGATTCCCAATTCTCGCGCAATTTGTCTGCTACTGATGGGCGGATAAGCCGCAACAGGAGCTACAACACCTATTTGGGCATCATCATTTGTTGCAGGTCGTGGTTGACGTTTCACATGTTGCTGAACATTTCCTGTTTCTTTAAATAACGTAACTATCCAGCGAACGGTCCGGACACTTGGATGATGTCGTCCAGGATACCTAGCAGCATACATAGCACACACCCGTTGGGCATTTTGATCACAAATCCATACATCGACACGATATCGACCTTTTTCGCAACTGGTAAATGGTCCATTTTTACACGGGTGCGCCGGCCAGAGTGGCCGAGCGGTTAAAGGCCCTACAGTCTGGAACCGCACGACCGCTACGGTCGCAGGTTCGAATCCTGCCTCGGGCATGGATATGTGTGATGTCCTTAGGTTAGTTAGGTTTAAGTAGTTCTAAGTTCTAGGGGACTGATGACCACAGCAATTAACTCCCATAGAGCTCAGAGCCATTTGAACCATTTACACGGGTGCCGGCCGGAGTGGCCGAGCGGCTCTAAGCGCTACAGTCTGGAACCGCGCGACCGCTACGGTCGCAGGTTCGAATCCTGACTCGGGCATGGATGTGTGTGATGTGCTTAGGTTATTTAGGTTTAAGTAGTTCAACGTTCTAGGGTCTAATGACCTCAGATGTTAAGTCCCATAGTGCTCAGAACCATTTGAACCATTTACACGCAAAATGCGTAACTAAGCAAATACCATCCGCACTGGCGGAATCTTACATGATACCTTGTACTTATACGTTTGTGACTATTACAGCGCCATCTGTCACAAAGTGAAAAAGTGGTCCAACTAAAACATTCATATTTACACTCCTGGAAATTGAAATAAGAACACCGTGAATTCATTGTCCCAGGAAGGGGAAACTTTATTGACACATTCCTGGGGTCAGATACATCACATGACCACACTGACAGAACCACAGGCACATAGACACAGGCAACAGAGCATGCACAATGTCGGCACTAGCAGCAATGCAGGCTGCTATTCTCCCATGGAGACGATCGTAGAGATGCTGGATGTAGTCCTGTGGAACGGCTTGCCATGCCATTTCCACCTGGCGCCTCAGTTGGACCAGCGTTCGTGCTGGACGTGCAGACCGCGTGAGACGACGCTTCATCCAGTCCCAAACATGCTCAATGGGGGACAGATCCGGAGATCTTGCTGGCCAGGGTAGTTGACTTACACCTTCTAGAGCACGTTGGGTGGCGCGGGATACATGCGGACGTGCATTGTCCTGTTGGAACAGCAAGTTCCCTTGCCGGTCTAGGAATGGTAGAACGATGGGTTCGATGACGGTTTGGATGTACCGTGCACTATTCAGTGTCTCCTCGACGATCACCAGTGGTGTACGGCCAGTGTAGGAGATCGCTCCCCACACCATGATGCCGGGTGTTGGCCCTGTGTGCCTCGGTCGTATGCAGTCCTGATTGTGGCGCTCACCTGCACGGCGCCAAACACGCATACGACCATCATTGGCACCAAGGCAGAAGCGACTCTCATCGCTGAAGACGACACGTCTCCATTCGTCCCTCCATTCACGCCTGTCGCGACACCACTGGAGGCGGGCTGCACGATGTTGGGGCGCGAGCGGAAGACGGCCTAACGGTGTGCGGGACCGTAGCCCAGCTTCATGGAGACGGTTGCGAATGGTCCTCGCCGATACCCCAGGAGCAACAGTGTCCCTAATTTGCTGGGAAGTGGCGGTGCGGTCCCCTACGGCACTGCGTAGGATCCTACGGTCTTGGCGTGCATCCGTGCGTCGCTGCGGTCCGGTCCCAGGTCGACGGGCACGTGCACCTTCCGCCGACCACTGGCGACAACATCGATGTACTGTGGAGACCTCACGCCCCACGTGTTGAGCAATTCGGCGGTACGTCCACCCGGCATCCCGCATGCCCACAATACGCCCTCGCTCAAAGTCCGTCAACTGCACATACGGTTCACGTCCACGCTGTCGCGGCATGCTACCAGTGTTAAAGACTGCGATGGAGCTCCGTATGCCACGGCAAACTGGCTGACACTGACGGCGGCGGTGCACAAATGCTGCGCAGCTAGCGCCATTCGACGGCCAACACCGCGGTTCCTGGTGTGTCCGCTGTGCCGTGCGTGTGATCATTGCTTGTACAGCCCTCTCGCAGTGTCCGGAGCAAGTATGGTTGGTCTGACACACCAGTGTCAATGTGTTCTTTTTTCCATTTCCAGGAGTGTATTTACATAACACACGAATATGTAATAATAATGCGGGTTCCTTTTAAAAAAAAACGCAGTTAATATCCGTTTGACCTATGGCAGCGCCATCTAGCGGGCCAACCATAGCGCCATCTGGTTTTCCCCCTACAATCTAGACGAGTTTCGTTCTTTGTAGTTTTTTAGTTTGATGCTTATTTCGTGAGATATTTTGCCCGATTGCTATCAATGGACCACCCTGTATATTATTTCATGAAAATCTTTCGATATTGTCGCAGTCCTCAAAACTTGGATAAATTTAAGTTTAACGGAATATGGAAACAGAAACTATCTCTGCTCTTGAAACCACCACCCGAGTTACTGGCTGTCATGGTCTATGTACGGAATGAAGAAGCTGAAAAATGTAGCCCTGGTACTGTTGAGCTGTACTGCCGTTTCTGTCAACCCGCCAGCTATGGTTACCCGGCCGGTGAGTCAGTGAGGCTGTGCGCCTGCGCCCTGTGGATGATGCAGACTTTGGCTGCTGAGGCTCGCGCTGAGCAACTTTCGCTCTCAGAGGCCGGCAGTTTCTGGGCCCGGCCGGCCACTTAAGCCAGCCAGAGCTGCAGGGGCGCGCCCGCACTTACAGCCCGCCTCTCCTAACTGTGGAGAGCTCACGGGAGGGCGCGCGCCCAGCCTCACAGCCCTCTTTTCGCAGACTACAGCAGGCCTCGGTGCAGGGCTCCGTCAGCCGCCGGCGTGGTACGGACCCGCACGTCCCTAGAATGTGGGGAGATTCTTAAGTACGACAGTAACCCAGAAGGATCTTCACTTTTCCTCTAATTGGCTTCGTGTGCTCACTAGCCGCTAGAATAGTGGTGCCCTACTTTTCTTAGACCATCGCTCATGAGTGCAATGCGACATTAGCTACACTACTGGCCATTAAAATTGCTACACCAAAAAGATGACGTGCTGCAGACGCGAAATTTAACCAACAGACAGATGATGCTGCGATATGCAAATGATTAGCTTTTCAGAGCATTCACACAAGGTTGGCGCCGGTGGCGAACCTTACAACGTGCTGACATGAGGAAAGTTACCAACCGATTTCTCATACACAAACAGCAGTTGACCGGCGATGCGTGGAGAAACGTTGTTGTGATGCCTCGTGTAAGGAGGAAAAATGCGTACCATCACGTCTCCGACTTTGATAAAGGTCGGATTGTAGCCTATCGCGATTGCAGTTTATCGTATCGCGACAGTGCTGCTGGCGTTGGTCGAGATCCAATGACTGTTAGCAGAATATGGAATCGGTGGGTTCAGGAGGGTAATACGGAAAGCCGTGTTGGATCCCAACGGCCTCGTATCACTAGCCGTCGAGATGACAGACATTTTTTTTCCGCATGGCTGGATCGCATCGTGCAGCCACGCCTCGATCCCTGAGTCAACAAATGGGGACGTTTGCAAGACAACAACCATCTGCACGAACAGTTCGACGACGTTTGCAGCAGCATGGACTATCAGCTCTGAGACCATGGCTGCGGTTAACCTTGACGCTGCATCACAGACAGGAGCAGCTTCATCATGGTCGCATCCGTGTTTAGTGACATCATGGTGAACGCACATTGGAAGCGTGTATACGTCATCCCCATACTGGTGTATCACCCGGCGTGGTGGTATGGGGTGCCATTGGTTACACGTCTCGGTCACCTCTTGTTCGCATTGACGGCACTTTGAACAGTGGACGTTACATTCTAGATGTGTTATCACCGTGGCTCTACCCTTCATTCGATCTCAGCGAAACCCTACATTTCAGCAGGACAATGCACGACTGCATGTTGCAGGTGCTGTACTGGTATTTCTGGATACAGGAAACATTCGACTGCTGCCCTGGCCAGCACATTCTCCAGATCTCTCACCTATTGAAAACGTCTGGTCAATGGTGGCCGAGCATCTGGCTCGTCACAATACGCCAGTCACTACTCTTGATGAACTGTGGTATCGTGTTGAAGCTGCATGGGCAGCTGTACCTGTGCATACCATCCAAGCTCTGGTTCAATGCCCAGGCGTATCAAGGCCGTTATTACGGCCAGAGGTGGTTGTTCTGGGTACTGATTTCTCAGGATCTATGAACCCAAAATGCGTGAAAATGTAATCACTTGTCAGTTCTAATATAATATATTTGTCCAATGAATGCCCGTTTATCATCTGCATTTCTTCTTGGTGTAGCAATTTTAATGGCCAGTAGGGTAGTAGCCCGCCGTCCCCCCCTTCCTCTCTGGCGCCTGTTGCCCCCCCCCCCCCCCCCGCCACACACACAACTTGCACAACTTGAGCACCTAACAAAACTGTAGAATCAGACTTTTCTTGAAAAAATTTTACTTTTAAAATGATGGAAGGTGAATCTAATTTAGTTTGTGTGGGTGGGTGTCTTTTTTTTTTTTTTTTTTTTTTTGTTAGAATGAATAAAGAAGGAATTCGTGGTACATCGCAAGTGCTTCTCAGATAAGAACGTTAGCTATCCACAGTGAGTGCAGACACTTGTTACAAAACATCCTCCTTCTGCATTACTCCTCTCCAATTCGTCATTACCTTGACCTGTGCACTGCAGCTCGTTTAAAAATCAACCAAGTTCAATTGTGTGCGCTATACTTGACTGTTTGTAAATCACTTGATTCCTGCACTCATTACTTCTGAACTGACAGAAACTCGACGCCTTCAGGATGATAATACTTCATATCTAATCATTAAAATAATAATAATAATATTTTGTACAGCATAATAGTAGCCCTTATGTAGTTGCTGCTATGTCGTAGTGTAAATCAATTCATTTATTTGTTTCTAAGACAGTAATGAAGTAATTTCTGGACTACTGCAGATACTACCTACAACTTGGTGAAGACTTTTCTTGAGACATTTAGGATGTCTTACGTCAATGTCTCACTTTCATTGTCAGTGATGTACGGTACAAAGCAGAATATTTGTGTGTAGTGGATGGACTATGTGAGGAACCTGTAACCTCCACTGCTTCACTGTTACTGACTGAGAAAAATTAATTATTGATAACTTATAAAGTCAGTATTAGAGCCCTACAAAATTGTGATAAAAGTAATGATCTGAAAATAATTTAGGTTCATAACTGAAATAGAATGTGATCGTTTAGTTTGTACCCCTTAGAAAATGTCATTTTACCTCTCAGAGGGTAATTACACCCAGTCTGGGAACCGTTGCTCTAGATGGTACCGTTTTCTTCCTGTGTCAGGTTGCAGCGTTGTCACATCAGTCCCCTTCGCACTGTTGCGACGTAAAGATAGCATAGCCACTCTCGATTTACGCTATAGAAGAACAGCGTTCCATAATCCTGTTTTTGTGCTCTGAAGGTGAATCTGGAGCGGCACTTAGTAAAGACTTTGAGAACAATACGGGGGCAACGTTTTGTCACAGCGAAGTGTTTACCATTGGATTGAACAGTTCAAAAGTATTCGAACGAGCGTGAAGGATGGGACAAGAGCGGCGCATCCGGCTACATTGACATCTGATGCCAATATTGAACAAATTCGTGCCTTGACTTTGAATGGCAGTCGAGCTGATGATGTAAAACTAACTGAAACCTGGAATTAGCAATAAACGCAGGGACAGAATGTTAGAAGGTGCGTTTGTCGCGCGACAATGCGCATCCACATATCGCCTCCCACACTGTTCAAAACATTTGGACACTTTTTTCGGTGTTTTGAAGCATTTTGCATAATCCTGATCTCTCCGCGTCAGATTTCCAACTGTTTTATCCACAAATGGATGGTTTCAGGGACCGTCGATTCAGCTCCGAGCAACAGTTGAAACTTTTCTTTCAGAGGGTATCGGAAAAGGTTGTGCAACAGTGGACCAAGTGTGATGGAACCTGGTTGACTATGTTGGAAAATGATATCAACCACGAGTGTATACTCTTCTTGCAATAGCTAATAAAAACGGGATTTCAGAAGCCGACTGTGCGAAGACTACGAGACATAATTGACACTTATCAGTAGATAGAGATTAGTAATACACGGCGTTGCGTAGTAGTACTAGGGGGCAGGCGTCTAAGATCATACAGTGGGTGGTTATAGTTAAACTTTCCCCTACTTAACACGGTATAACACGTAAACTAATAATCGCACGGGTACCAAACTTGGAAGCATTAATGTCCATAGTATAGGGTGCATGATTTCCATGCGTCACAGCGCCACCATCCAGTTCCAACTATGGCCAGCAGGTGCCGTGATCAGTAATCGTCATTCACAGAGACACACACCTGAACAGTCGCAGTGCATTTCTTGACGTGTCAACATGAGCATCGACAAAAGAAGCAGAGCATTACTGGTGAAGCTCTATTATCAAAACAAAAGTAATACTGCAGCTGCACTTTGAGAATATCGACGGCTGAAAGGATTACAGAAGGGTCATCTTTCTCCACCTGCTGTGCGGAGCACGATGATCAAGTTCGAATCAACTTGAGAACTGGGCGTCGCTCCGAGAAGAGGCCGACGAACGGTTGCACCGCAGGGGGTTGATGAAACCACTGTTACTATGGCAGACAACGCTGGGCGCATTTCCCGATCGTCAGGCAGTGCGCGTGCTGCGTCACGACAGTTGAACATCCCGTGGTCCACTGTGGGGAAGCTGCTGCGAACCATTCTCAAATGGTATCCGTACAAAATCGATATCGTACATCTGCTTTCACCACAGGACGCAAAACGACATGTTGAGTTCGCTCACCACCCTGGACCATCCTATGGACAGACGAAGCTCATTGTTCTCTGACGCGTAAGGTGAACACACAGAATTGCCCAGTGTGGAAACCTTTACCTCCGGTCACTGCGCATGAAGTTCCTCTGTATGATGAACGTATCATCGTATGGTGTGGCCTCATTGACCCATTCTTTTTCGGACAGGTTGGCGCTCAAGGACCAAAGACACAGTGTGACTGGCCAGCTTTACTGTGATATGCTACGCCAGCATATCATACCTGCGATACAGGAGAGAGACGAATTGAAGTCAACAGTTTTCGTGCAAGATGGGGCTCCACAGCACATCGCTCGTTAAGTTCAGCTGCTTCTCCGAAACACATTTGGAAACGATGGAATTATCAGCCGATAGTTTCCTAATGTTTAGCCGGCACGAGCAACTGATATCACTCTCAGTGATTTCTGGTTGCAGGCTACCTGAAGGACAGGGTTTACCAGCGGAACTTTCACACATGTGCTGGTGCTGATCTGAAGCGTAGCAAATGAAGAGAGGTAGCCAGCATACCTCCGTTCTCTTGTGCAGAATGCAATTCTGCGCTTTTAGACTCTCCTGGACACTGGTCGCCGCCATATTGAGCCATTTTTCTAGCTGTAATGGCATCGGTATGTAATCGTTTGATGCACCGTAGCAGCCCATTAAATTGGATCAATTGAATTGATTCTGCATGATTTCTCTTCCCCATGTCGTTGACATTAATACTACCAAGTTTGAAACTCTTACGGTAATTAGTTTCCGTGTTCTGACGTGTTGAATAGGGAAAGTTTGATTATAGCCATCCGATAGTTAAATCTACCTCTCCGTATCGTCGCAGCGAGTTCGTTCATCGATGAAGATAGGCAACCCAATGAACCCAACTCCAAAGCGGGCTGTTGTTCCATATTTCTGAGCAATGCATGCATGTAACTTCCACATCTGTGTCTCCGAACCGCAAAGCACCTTGCGGTGTGTTGCGGAGGGTACTTTGTGCACCAGTGGTACTTCACACTTTTTTCTGTTTCAGTCGCGTGTGTTTCGCAGGAAGAACAATTGTAGGTAATACTGCGTGTGGGTTCGAATCTCTGCTACCTTATCTTCATGGTCTTTTCACTTGTAATACGATCGAGGATGCACTGTATTGGTTGATTCTGCTAGTAAGATACGATCTCGAAATTTTAACACTACACCATATTGTGGAGCAAAACCCTCTCCTGCATCGTCTGAAGCTCCATGAAACTTTCGCGCTTAGTGAATGAAACTGTTATGAGACATGCTGCTCTTCTTTGGATCTTCTCCATTTTCTCAGTCAGTCCTATCTGTTATGGATCCCAGATTGAAAAAAAAAAATGGTTCAAATGGCTCTGAGCACTATGGGACTTAACATCTATGGTCATCAGTCCCCTAGAACTTAGAACTACTTAAACCTAACTAACGTAAGGACAGCACACAACACCCAGTCATCACGAGGCTGAGAAAATCCCTGACCCCGCCGGGAACCCGGGCGCGGGAAGCGAGAACGGTACCGCACGACCACGAGCTGCGGACTCCCAGATTGAAGAGCAATATTCAAGTATTGGTAGAAAGAGTGTTTTGTAAGCTACTTCGTTCGCTGATGGCCTACATTTCATCACTGTTCCTCCAGTGAATCTCAGTCTGGGCTCCGCCTTACCCGCTATTCATTTTTATGTGGTCGTTGCACTCCAGATACATAAACATACTTCTACTTATTTTACGGACGTAACTACTTCCAGTCACTGTTATGCAATAATGCAATAAATTATCTACGTATTCGCAGTATGTTATACAATGCAGAGCCAAAGAAACCGGTACATCTGCCTAACATCGTGGTGGGCCCTCGCGAGCACGCAGGAGTGCCGCAACACGTCTTGGCATTGACTCGACTAATGTCTGAAGTGGTGCAGGAGGGAACTGACTCCATGAATCCGGCAGGGTTGTCCATAAATTCGTAAGAGTACGGGGGTGGAGATCGCTTCTGAACAGTACGTTGCAAGGCACCCCACATATGTTCAATAATTTTCATGCATGGGGACTTTGGTGGCCAGTGGAAGTGTTTAAACTCAGAAGAGTGTTCGTGGGACCACTCTATAGCTTCTGGTCGTGTGGGATGTCGCATTGTCCTCCTGAAATTGCCCAAATCCGTCGGAATGCACTATGGACACGAATAGATGGAGGTGCTGAGACAGTGTGCTTACGTACGTGCAGCTATCAGAGTCGTATCTAGATCTATCAGGGCTCCCATATCACTCCAACTTCACACGCCCCACACCATTACGGAGCTTCAACCGGCTTGAACAGTCCTCTGCTAACATGCAGTTGTCCCCAAACACGTACACGTCCATTCGTTCAGTACAATTTGAAACGAGCCTCGTCCGACCAGGCAACATCTTTCCACTCATCAACAGTCCAATAACGGTGTTGACGGGTCCAGGAGAGGCGTAAAGTTCCGTGTCGTGCAGTCATCAAGGGTACACAAGTGAGATTTGCGCGCTATCCTTTAACCATGGGGACATACGAACAGTTTACATACTTAGATGTTCAGGAAATGCTTCCACCATTGTCGCAAAAGTCAATGTTCATACCCGCATGGACGTCAGAAAAACTGCTCCGTCTTACGATAACGACTGCACTGTTTTCAGCGTCCCCCACCGATACGCTTCATATACCCTCCAATGCTGGTGGTTCCTCCTGTTGTTATGAGTGGCTATAGCACTCAGAAGTTGAATATAGACGGAGGTCCCGTTAACGTCTCCAGATCGTGTCTTCTATATGGAAAATGCTGCAGTAAAAGTGTGGAATGGTGAAACATACACTATTGGCCATTAAAATTGCCACTACAAGAAGAGATGCAGATGATAAACGGGTGTTCATTGGACAATTATACTATACTAGAACTGACATGTGATTTCATTTCCACGCAATTTGGGTGCATAGATCCTGAGATATCAGTACCCAGAAGAACCACCTCTGGCCTTAATAACGGCCTTGATACGCCTGGGCATTGACTCAAACAGAGCTTGGATGGCATGTACAGGTACAGCTACCCATGCAGCTTCAACACGATACCACAGCTCATCAAGAGTAGTGACTGGCGTATTGTGACGAGCCAGTTGCTCGGTCACCATTGACCAGACGTTTTCAATTGGTGAGAGATCTGGAGAATGTGCTGGCCAGGGCAGCAGTAGAACATTTTCTGTATCCAGAAAGGCCCCTGCAGGACCTGCAACATGCGGTTGTGCATTATTCTGCTGAAATGTAGGGTTTCCCTGGGATCGAATGAAGGGTAGAATCACGGGTCGTAACACATCTTAAATGTAACGTCCACTGTTCAAAGTGCCGTCAATGCGAACAAGAGGTGACCGAGACGTGTAACCAATGGCACCCCATACCATCTACGCCAGTATTGCGATGACGAATACACGCTTCCAATGTGCGTTCACCGCGATGTCGCCAAACACGGATGCGACCATCATGATGCTGTAAACAGAACCTGGATTCACCCGAAAAAATGACGTTCTGCCATTCGTGCACCCAGGTTGGTTGTTGAGAACTCCATCGCAGGTGCTCCTGTCGGTGATGCAGCGTGAAGGGTAACCGCAGCCATGGTCTCCGAACTGACAGCCCATGCTGCTGCAAACGTCGTCGAACTGTTCGTGCAGATGGTTGTTGTCTCGCAAACGTCCCCATCTGTTGACTCAGGGATCGAGGCGTGGCTGCACCATCTGTTACAACCATGCGGATGAGATGCCTGTCATCTCGACTGCTAGTGATACGAGGCCATTGGGATCCAGCACGGCGTTCCGTATTACCCTCCTGACCCGTCCGATTCCATATTCTGCTATCAGTCATTGGATCTCGACCAACGCGAGCAGCAATGTCGCGATACGATAAACCCCCAATCGCGATAGTCTACAATCCGACCTTTATGAAAGTCGGAAACGTGATGGTACGCCTTCTCCTCCTTACACGAGGCATCACAACAACGTTTCACCAGACAACGCCGGTCAACTGCTGTTTGTGTATGAGAAATCGGTTGGAAACTTTCCTCATATCACCACGTTGTAGGAGTCGCCACCGGTGCCAACCTTGTGAGAATGCTCTGAGAAGCTAATCATTTGCATATCACAGCATCTTCTTCCTGTCGGTTAAATTTCTCGTCTGTAGCACGTCATCTTCGTGGTGTAGCAATTTTAATGGCCAGTAGTGTAGTTAAGGAAAACAAAATTTTGTAACTGTTTTGAATTTTTTGTACTAATCGAGGCTGGTGGAATCTGTTTAGTTACTGACGGTAATCAGGAGCACCAGTACGGCGTCTTCATAAGAACTTCGTTGGCAGCCGACTTACAAACCACCATATCGCCGACGACGAACAGTTGGCTGTGGCGTTAGACGTGACACAGAGGGATAGCTTATTTCCCGGTTCACAGGCCACCGGGGCTCCCCCACTCTTTGGGAAACGGTTTCCTCGCGCGTCACGTTCGCGCCATCGCTTTGTGGAACGACACGTCACAGACCCACCATTCATTTCCGTCAGACCGCTCGCTATAAAACCACGCGCCGCCAATAAAGGAAGAAGCCCGAGAAAGACCACAGCTGTAAAACGACCGTCGCAGCTGCTCGCCAGAGACGGATTTTCTTAATAATGCAAATGAGAACCTCGAAGGAAATTGCTCTGGGATAATAGCTACTCTGACTGGCCCGGCCCTATCCGTCTCGAGGAATTAGCCTGCGGCTCTCAGAGCTCATTTAACTCTTTCTCTTTGCTATGTGTTCCACTATGTTTCCTCGAGCTACTAAACCTGATTTACGTTTATAAAATGGTGGCCGACCTACGATGTATAGTGAAGACTCTGTGATGAAACTTGCATTTACTCTACCCATTAGACTCTGTTCTGTTCTTCATTTCCTCTTCTCAGCGCAATTTATGAACGTAGTGGATACGCTGCGTCGAGCACTGGTTACAGAATGCCACTTTAAATTTTTCAAAACTGCCTGTGCTGGCAAATGAAATCGGGACGAGAAACCTCATTCTCTGAGTACTGCGAGTAGTCGTCATAGCCACTAGGCTGTCTGAGCAGACCTGTCTCAAGCTTTTAGTGCCACTGATGTTTCCACCTATACTTTCTGTATGTGTAATGTGCATAAACAGGACATGTAATTGAAAACAAAAGTCATTGTGTTCTCTCCAATGGGAGAGGATTCCGGACGAATCCCCCATTCGGATATCCGGGAGGTGATTGCCAAGGGGTAGGTGAGTATGAGAAAAAGTTTGAACAACCGACTAAAGGATGACGTTCTACGAGTCTGGGTGTGGAATGTCAGAAGTTTGAACGTGGTACGGAAGCTATAAAATCTGGAAGGGGAAGCGCAGAGATTCAATGTAAATATAGGGTGGGGGGGTGTTGGGGGGGTTAGTGAAGTGAAGTGGAAAAATGGATCTCTGGTCAGATGACAATAAGGTAATATCGCCGGGAGCAGAAAAAGGTATAACAGGAGTGGGATTCGTTATGAATAGGAAGGTAGGGCAGAGAGTATGTTACTATGAACAGTTTAGTGATAGGGTTGTTCTCATCAGAATCGATAGCAAACCAACACTGATAACGATAGTTCGGATAGACATGCCGACAACGCTAGCCGATGATGAAGAGCGTGGCTCGGTTTTTTGGGGGAGGAGACCAGACAGGTAGGTCATCGGTCTCATCGGATTAGGGAAGGACAGGGAAGGAAGTCGGCCGTGCCCTTTCAAAGGAACGATCCCGTATGCCAGCAATTGCCTGGAGCGATTTAGGGAAATCACGGAAAACCTAAATCAGGATGGCTGGACGCGGGATTTAACCGTCGTCCTCCCGAATGCGAGTCCAGTGTCGATGATGAGATGATGAAGAGAGAGTGACAGTATATGACGGTAGCGAACGGGTAATTAAATACGTAAAGGGAGCTAATACTGATGGGCGACTGCAATGCTGTTGTAGGGAAAGGAGTAGAAGAAAGGCTTACGGGAGAATATGGGCTTCGTAGCAGGAATGAGAGACGAGAAAGTCTAATTGAGTCTTGCAATAAATTTAAGCTGGTAATAGCGAACCACAAGAGGAGGAGATATATTTGGAAAAGCCTGGAAGAAACGGGAAAATTGCAGTCAGATTACATCATGATCAGACAGAGATTTCGAATTCAGAAACTCGATCGTACGGCGTACCCAGCATGGGATATAAAACCCGATAAGAATTTCGTAATGACAAAGTGTAGGCTGAAGTTTAAGACATTAGTCAGGAAGAATCAATATACAAAGAATTGGGATATGGAAGGACTAAGGAATGCAGAGATACGCTTCAACTGCTCCAATTACGTAGATACTGCTATATTAATAGCTCAGTGGGGAGCTAAGCTGAAGAGGAATGGACATCTCTAAAAGCAGCAGTCACATGAGTCGCAAAGGAAAACAGCGATACAAGAAAGAAACCATGAGTAACAGATCGATGAAAAAAGGAATACAAAAATGTTCAGGGAAATTCAGAAATACAGGTCGCTGAGGAATGAAATATATAGAAAGCGCAGGGAAGCTAAGACGAAATGCTTGCATGAAAAAATGTGACGATATCGAAAAAGAAATGATTGTCGAAATGACTGACTCAACATATAGAAAAGTGGAAACAGCCTTCGGTGAAATTAAAAGCAAGGGTGATAATATTGAGAGTGCAACGATAAATTCAGTGTAAAGTGGAGGGGAGAGAGCGCAGAGATGGAAATAGTACACTGAAGGCCTCTGTGATAGGGAAAATACGTGTGATGTGATAGAAGAATAGACAGTAATGGATACAGAAGAAATAGGGGATCCAGTATTTGAATCAGAGTTTAAGAGCACTGCAAGACTTAAGATCAAATGAGGCAGAAGGAATAGATAACATTAGAGCTGAATTTTTAAAATCATTGGGGGGAAGTGTCAACAAAGTGACTATTCAAGTTGATATTTAGAACCTATGAGACTGGTTTATACCATTTAATTTCCTGAAAAATATCATCCACACAATTCCGAAGCCTGCAAGAGCTGACAAATGCGAGAATTATCACACACTCAGCTTAACACCTCATGCATCCAAGTTTCCGACAAGAACAGTGTAGAGAAGAATGTGAAAGAAATTTAAGCATCAGTTATATGACGATCATTTTGGCTTTCGAAAAGATAAGGGGAGAAGACAGGCAAATCTAACGTTGTGGTTGATAATGGAAGCAAGACTAAAGAAAAATCAAGATACGTTCCTAGGATTTGTCGACCTGGGGGAAACCGTTCGACAACGTCAAGTGGTGCAAAGTGTTCGAAAGAAGAAAGACGAAAGTAATGGACAATAATAGAAATGAGAACTCGGAGAACCTTAGTATCAGGATTGATGCTTAAGAAACAGATGAAGGTAAGGAATTACGGTGCCTAGGTAGCATAATAACCCATGACGGACAGAGCAAGGAGGACATCAAAAGCAGACTGGCACTGGCAGAAAGGGTATTCTGGGCCAAGAGAATTATAACAGTATCAAAAATAAACTTTAATTTGAGGAAGAAATTTCAGAGACTGTACATTTCGAGCACAGGATTGTATGGTTGTGAAACAGGAACTGTGGGAAAACCGGAACAGAAGAGAATCGAAGCATTTCAGATGGGTTGCTACAGGCGAATGTCGAAAATTACTTGGACTGTTAAAATAAAAAATGTGGACCAAATGAAAAGAATATACACTCCTGGAAATGGAAAAAAGAACACATTGACACCGGTGTGTCAGACCCACCATACTTGCCCCGGACACTGCGAGAGGGCTGTACAAACAATGATCACACGCACGGCACAGCGGACACCCCAGGAACCGCGGTGTTGGCCGTCGAATGGCGCTAGCTGCGCAGCATTTGTGCACCGCCGCCGTCAGTGTCAGCCAGTTTGCCGTGGCATACGGAGCTCCATCGCAGTCTTTAACACTGGTAGCATGCCGCGACAGCGTGGACGTGAACCGTATGTGCAGTTGACGGACTTTGAGCGAGGGCGTATAGTGGGCATGCGGGAGGCCGGGTGGACGTACCGCCGAATTGCTCAACACGTGGGGCGTGACGTCTCCACAGTACATCGATGTTGTCGCCAGTGGTCGGCGGAAGGTGCACGTGCCCGTCGACCTGGGTCCGGACCGCAGCGACGCACGGATGCACGCCAAGACCGTAGGATCCTACGCAGTGCCGTAGGGGACCGCACCGCCACTTCCCAGCAAATTAGGGACACTGTTGCTCCTGGGGTATCGGCGAGGACCATTCGCAACCGTCTCCATGAAGCTGGGCTACGGTCCCGCACACCGTTAGGCCGTCTTCCGCTCACGCCCCAACATCGTGCAGCCCGCCTCCAGTGGTGTCGCGACAGGCGTGAATGGAGGGGCGAATGGAGACGTGTCGTCTTCAGCGATGAGAGTCGCTTCTGCCTTGGTGCCAATGATGGTCGTATGCGTGTTTGGCGCCGTGCAGGTGAGCGCCACAATCAGGACTGCATACGACCGAGGCACACAGGGCCAACACCCGGCATCATGGTGTGGGGAGCGATCTCCTACACTGGCCGTACACCGCTGGTGATCGTCGAGGGGACACTGAATACTGCACGGTACATCCAAACCGTCATCGAACCCATCGTTCTACCATTCCTAGACCTGCAAGGGAACTTGCTGTTCCAACAGGACAATGCACGTCCGCATGTATCCCGTGCCACCCAACGTGCTCTAGAAGGTGTAAGTCAACTACCATGGCCAGCAAGATCTCCGGATCTGTCCCCCATTGAGCATGTTTGCGACTGGATGAAGCGTCGTCTCACGCGGTCTGCACGTCCAGCACGAACGCTGGTCCAACTGAGGCGCCAGGTGGAAATGGCATGGCAAGCCGTTCCACATGACTACATCCAGCATCTCTACGATCGTCTGCATGGGAGAATAGCAGCCTGCATTGCTGCGAAAGGTGGATATACACTGTACTAGTGCCGACATTGTGCATGCTCTGTTGCCTGTGTCTATGTGCCTGTGGTTCTGTCAGTGTGATCACGTGATGTATCTGACCCCAGGAATGTGTCAATAAAGTTTCCCCTTCCTGGGACAATGAATTCACGGTGTTCTTATTTCAATTTCCAGGAGTGTATGAAAAACACTGACAAGAAGAAGGAACAGGATGATATGACACGTATTAAGACATCAGGGAATAATATCCATGGTGCTAGAGAAAGCTGTAAAGGGTAAAAACCGTAGAGGAAAACAGAGGTTGGAATAAATCCAGCAAATAATTGATCATGTAGGATGTAAAGTGCTACTCCAAGATGAAGAGGTTGGCACTGGAGACGGACTCACGGCAGGCCATATCAGATCAGAGGACTAAAGACAAAAAAAGAAAAATGTAGTGCCGGAGGCTCTCCTACCACGACTTTTGTGGAATTACGAGTCGTGTGAGAAAAGTAACGACCTGACAACATTGCCGGCGATCTGGCATTGTTATGACGTTCTGCTTGTGTAGATTGTCGTGTTCATCCCTTCCAGATGCTGAGTCTGAGTTTCAGCTCCGTACAGTCATCTCGAGGGTTTTGAGAGCGCCATCTGTGAAGTTGTGTTTTTGTTGTATGTTACAAATGTGGAATAGCGGAAGTTAGAACAACGTCAAGCCATCAGGCTTTGTGATACCTTGAGGAATCCGCGAGTGTGACCTTTGAGAAATTCAGACAGGACTATGGGTAACACACCCTATCAAGAGCACAAGCCTTTCTCTCACGCAAATCATTTTTGGAAGACCAAGAACACATTGAAGATGAGCCTCTCCCAGGGAGAGTTCAATCTTCAAAAACCGACGAAAACGTCTAACCTGTCCGTGATCTTGTGATATCAGACTGACGTGTAACAATATGGATGATGGATAACTTCTTAAACACTTCCACCATGTATCAAATTTTGACCAAATTTTTGCCCATGCGTGATGTTTCCGCCAAAATAATGCCGAGAAACCTCACAAATGAGCAGAAGGACACTCGAACAAGCGTGTGCGTTGATCTTCTTGAGAGGACTGCGAACGACCACCAATGGTTCAGTCGTGGGATCACAGGTGCTGAATCCTGGATTTCGGAGTTCGATCCCTGAGACAAAGCGGCAAAGTGAGGAGAGGCACACTGAGACATTTCCTAGACCGAAAAAATCAAAGATCAAAACAATGCTGATTTGCTTTTTTCACTAAGAGAAGAGGGTGAATCGAGTGAGACCAGATATTGCAGACACGTTGATGCTATATAATGACAGCTCCCGCTGTCACACGGCCACATCCATCATAGAAATTTTCACCTCAAAAGGCATTCCTGTTGTCTCACAGCTCTCCTTATTGTCCTGATTTTATTTCTTGTGACTTTTTTACTTTCCCGAAATTTAAAAATGTCTCAAAAGAGTCATTTTGGGACTCTGGAGAGCAATCAAAAAGCCCCTGCCAGTTGAAGTCTTTCAAGCGCTGCTACCAAGACTGGTAACAAAGATTCCGCTGGTCTATATCTGTCAAAGGGAACTAAGTTGAAGAGGAAAATATTGTTGCTTGGCAAAAATAAAAACTTTAGTACACAAAAATTCAGTCTATCTACTTTTCCCACAGGCCTCGGAGAACAGCAACACTGGGCGAATGGAGTCGATATGTGTACTTCGTTTACCCTGAGTGGAGACAAATTGCAGTAAGCGATCTCTGAAGGGGTTATGATCAAAAACGATAATTAGGAACTATAGCCACACTTAAGTTGCAAGGGAGGTACATCCACATAAACGATTTTTGAGACTGTAGGTTTCAATGACTGTAAGCGAGGGAATATTCAGTCGGTACCAGTATTTTAGCTCCACACTCAAGAGAGCGGTGAGCTGAAGTAGCATCATACAGTAGCCACATCACCTTCGTGCTGGCGTTAAGCTCTCGGCAGCCCACCTGTCTCCCCTATCAAGAGAGATGCCAAAACCCACCGCCAACGCCCTCTCAGCCGCCAGTATTTAGATCACTGCCACGGACTGGAGGGCCCAGTCAGTTACCCAGTCAACCATCCAGACAATGAGGCACAGACAGTCAGCCCAGTCTCTAGCCAAGTCAGTTGCAGTCGCAATCAGGGTCTCAGCCTCAGGCAGCACATAGCTACCAGAGTAGTTTGCATAGCGGGACACGCACTTCGCCAGCACTGAGGCTAACATGGACTATTACTGAAGAACTTGTACCACAACACATGGACTAGCTTAATGGTAAGTAGCTTTCTGGTTCTTGTGAATAAACAACACTGTTAATACGACAGTGCATTTTTGTTGTATACAGGGTGTTACAAAAAGATGCGGCCAAACTTTCAGGAAACATTCCTCACACACAAATAAAGAAAAGATGTTATGTGGACATGTGTCCGGAAACGCTTACTTTCCATGTTAGAGCTCATTTTATTACTTCTCTTCAAATCACATTAATCATGGAATGGAAACACACAGCAACAGAACGTACCAGCGTGACTTCAAACAGTTTGTTACAGGAAATGTTCACAATGTCCTCCGTTAGCGAGGATACATGGATACATCCTCCGTCGCATGGAATCCCTGATGCAGCCCTGGAGAATGGTGTATTGTATCACAGCCGTCCACAATACGAGCACGAAGAGTATCTACATTTGATACCGGGGTTGCGTAGACAAGAGCTTTCAAATGCCCCCATAAATGAAAGTCAAGAGGGTTGAAGTCAGGAGAGCGTGGAGGCCATGGAATTGGTCAGCCTCTACCAATCCATCGGTCACCGAATCTGTTGTTGAGAAGCGTACGAACACTTCGACTGAAATGTGCAGGAGCTCCATCGTGCATGAACCACATGTTGTGTCGTACTTGTAAAGGCACGTGTTCTAGCAGCACAGGTAGAGTATCCCGTATGAAATCATGATAACGTGCTCTATTCAAATTCAAATGGCCCTGAGGACTATGGGACTTAACATCTATGGTCATCAGTCCCCTAGAACTTAGAACTACTTAAACCTAACTAACCTAAGGACATCACACAACACCCAGTCATCACGAGGCAGAGAAAATGCCTGACCCCGCCGGGAATCGAACCCGGGCGCGGGAAGCGAGAACGCTACCGCACGACCACGAGCTGCGGACTAACGTGCTCTATTGAGCGTAGGTGGAAGAACATGGGGCCCAAGCAAGACATCACCATCAATGCCTGCCCAAACGTTCACAGAAAATCTGTGTTGATGACGTGATTGCACAATTGGCTGCGAATTCTCGTCAGCCCTCACATGTTGATTGTGAAAATTTACAATTTGATCACGTCGGATTACATACTGACGAAACAAAAATGAGGTCTAACATGGAAATTAAGCGTTTCCGGACACATGCCCACTTAACATCTTTTCTTTATTTGTGTGTGAGGAATGTTTCCTGAATGTTTGTAACACCCTGTATAGAGATACCTGCCACCAAGCAACATCCTCTCCTTGCTTCCCATGCTACAAGCCTCTACAGTGTCAACGACGACACAAAAACCTTATTACCACCAAAGGGACATTTTCCAGAAAGGGACGTAGGGCCACTCGCTGGAAATACATCAGGAGTCACCTGTGAGCCGTTTTAGAACGGTGACGGGTCCCACGAGCTGGTCGCTAGTAAATCCTGCCCACACGTTGAGGCTAAGCCATTGCTGATGTTCTGCCACCATCACACCGTGAAAATTCACCGTAGCCCACAGGTGGATGTTGTGGAGTTCAGCGATACCACCCTCATAAAAGCAGTCCCATCTTAGGATGAACGACAGAAGGTACAGCGTAATGATGGGGTGTGTGAGGAACCAGCGACAAAACTGCAGCTGCAGAAACAAGTCCGTAGGTAATAAGCCGTAATAACACGGCGTAAGTGACACTGATAGTGGCAATTATTTACCAAAGTAAATAATCAAACAACCGTATATTTTCACAAGTTATTTAATTTACACGACCAGTTTCGGCATCTCACTAATGCCATCTTCAGGACCCTATTCACTCTATCTATAGAGAATCAGATACATCGATGAAAGCATAACCAGGGTCACCAGTTCTTTTCAAGACTTGGAAGTATACATCCCACAAAAAATTCAGGACATCCTGGTGCTGATGGCTCCAGATATGCATGCACCAGTTTATCTGATTCTCTATACATGGAGTGCATACGGGCCTGAAGCAGGCATTAACGAGGTCCCGAAATAGGTCATTGAAATATAATACCAACTCCTGAAAACACACGACTGTTTGGTTATTTTTGTTTGGTAAATATCAGACTGGCAACGGTGCAGTACTAGCGATGAATCAACAGAGTTAGTGGCAGTCGTCACGGAAAATGTTCCCTTACGGTTGTCTGGCTTACCCCTGTCTTCTGGACACGGATCTGGTGATGATACCGGACTCACTGTCAAAGATCGCTTAAATCCACCTCCGAACGTATTCCCGGCCATATGTTTATACACTCCTGGAAATTGAAATAAGAACACCGTGAATTCATTGTCCCAGGAAGGGGAAACTTTATTGACACATTCCTGGGGTCAGATACATCACATGATCACACTGACAGAACCACAGGCACATAGACACAGGCAACAGAGCATGCACAATGTCGGCACTAGTACAGTGTATATCCACCTTTCGCAGCAATGCAGGCTGCTATTCTCCCATGTAGACGATCGTAGAGATGCTGGATGTAGTCCTGTGGAACGGCTTGCCATGCCATTTCCACCTGGCGCCTCAGTTGGACCAGCGTGCGTGCTGGACGTGCAGACCGCGTGAGACGACGCTTCATCCAGTCCCAAACATGCTCAATGGGGGACAGATCCGGAGATCTTGCTGGCCAGGGTAGTTGACTTACACCTTCTAGAGCACGTTGGGTGGCACGGGATACATGCGGACGTGCATTGTCCTGTTGGAACAGCAAGTTCCCTTGCCGGTCTAGGAATGGTAGAACGATGGGTTCGATGACGGTTTGGATGTACCGTGCACTACTCAGTGTCCCCTCGACGATCACCAGTGGTGTACGGCCAGTGTAGGAGATCGCTCCCCACACCATGATGCCGGGTGTTGGCCCTGTGTGCCTCGGTCGTATGCAGTCCTGATTGTGGCGCTCACCTGCACGGCGCCAAACACGCATACGACCATCATTGGCACCAAGGCAGAAGCGACTCTCATCGCTGAAGACGACACGTCTCCATTCGTCCCTCCATTCACGCCTGTCGCGACACCACTGGAGGCGGGCTGCACGATGTTGGGGCGTGAGCGGAAGACGGCCTAACGGTGTGCGGGACCGTAGCCCAGCTTCATGGAGACGGTTGCGAATGGTCCTCGCCGATACCCCAGGAGCAACAGTGTCCCTAATTTGCTGGGAAGTGGCGGTGCGGTCCCCTACGGCACTGCGTAGGATCCTACGGTCTTGGCGTGCATCCGTGCGTCGCTGCGGTCCGGTCCCAGGTCGACGGGCACGTGCACCTTCCGCCGACCACTGGCGACAACATCGATGTACTGTAGAAACCACACGCCCCACGTGTTGAGCAATTCGGCGGTACGTCCACCCGGCCTCCCGCATGCCCACTATACGCCCTCGCTCAAAGTCCGTCAACTGCACATACGGTTCACGTCCACGCTGTCGTGGCATGCTACCAGTGTTAAAGACTGCGATGGAGCTCCGTATGCCACGGCGAACTGGCTGACACTGACGGCGGCGGTGCACAAATGCTGCGCAGCTAGCGCCATTCGACGGCCAACACCGCGGTTCCTGGTGTGTCCGCTGTGCCGTGCGTGTGATCATTGCTTGTACAGCCCTCTCGCAGTGTCCGGAGCCAGTATGGTGGGTCTGACACACCGGTGTCAATGTGTTCTTTTTTCCATTTCCAGGAGTGTATGACTTTCACTCCTTATCTTCACAGGGAGCCTTGCGTCATTTAGCTAACTCATCCTGTACATGTAACGTGTTTCACTGAAACGAATGTATCGATCGGATGAAACCAGTGAAGATGCAGCGACGTGAAATTAAATCACTGCAAGCAAGTTCAGATATACTGAATCAGCAATGCCCTGAACACGCAGTCAAAATGGAAAAACTGTGCCAATTGGCTGAAAGCACACATGACAATATTATGTGTGACCACTCCTCGCTTTTACGGCGGCATTAACTCTTACTAGGGAAACTTTCAAAGAGGTGTCTGGTTGTCTGTAGAGGATTAAGAGCCCGCTCTTCTTCAAGAGTCGCGACCAGGGAAAATAGTGATGTAGCACGCTGGGGTCAAGAGCAAAGACGACGTTATAACCCGTCCCAAAGGTGTTCCATTGGGTTCAGGTCAGGACTCTTGACAAGCACTCCATTTCAGATACGTTACTGTCCACAAGCCATTGTCTTGCATTGTTTGCTGATAGAAACAATCATCTTACCCAAAACAATTCCTCTACTGTAAGCAGTACATCATGCAGTTAGATCTATTGGTGCCATTACACATTTAGTGGTACCTTAAAAGCAATATGGATACCATACCCTAAGAAAAAACAAAAAAAAAAAACTAACACTGCCTACTTTATACATCATGGTTGGCAAGATAAATGACGACAGGTAAGTTCATCTGCCTAACCCAAACTTTTCCATCGAGTTGCCACAGGGTATAGTTTGGTACACGGCTCCAAATCACTCGTTTTTAGCGGTGAATTAGCTAATGGACATCGCTGTTGAGACAGCTTTAAGCCTCGCTTGGCACTGACTGAAGGTATGTGTAGGTTATTAGAAGCTTCTCGGCAACTGTGCCTCATTCTTTCAAATACCTACACATAGTAACTTTTTGTGACAGCTGGATTTCTGGTAGCACCTTAGAACTCACGCTTGTTTCCTTCCGCTGATTTCATGCAGTATCTTACAACTGCTCACCACAGTGCTTGACGGTCCCTGTCGACCAATACATGATGTTTGCCTGGTCTTGGTGTAACTGTGGTTGTTCCTTTGAGCTTCCACTTCACAGCCAATAGACAACTAGGGCAGATTTAGAAGGCTAGAAATGTCGTTGATGGATTTGTCACTTAGGTGACGTCCAATGACTACTGCTTGTTAGAAACCGCTGAGCCCTCTAGAACAACTCATTCTGCTACTATTCCTGCTCAGCCAACAGCATAATAATAACAACTTCCTTTTATACTTGCAGGTCCCCCTCTCGTGACATTAATAGTCAAACCTGTCTTAGATAGAGGTACCTGGATGCTTTTTATCCGATAGTGTATGTGGCTGATCACGTGCGAATGTATTCGAAATGCGAAACCCTATTCTTCATTACATCATTACAGGCCGACAGGTCGACGGAGGTCATTCTCCTGACTCTGATTCACAGTTGGCAGCTAATAAAAGTTAACTTTTTTTCAGGCATCAGTCTTCTGACGGGTCTGATGCGACGCGCCACGATTTCGCCTCCTCTGCCAAGCTCTTCATCTCAGAGTAGCACTAGCAACATATTTCCTCAATTATTTGCTGGATGTATACCAATATCTGTCTTCCTTTACAGTTTTTGCCCTCTACAGCTCCCTCTAGAACCATGGAAATCATTCCCTGATATCTTAACAGATGTTCTATCATCCTGTCTCTTCTTCTTATTAGTGTTTTCCATGTATTACTGCCCTCCTCGATTCTTCTGAGAATCTCCTCATTCCTTACGTTACCAGTCCACCTAATTTTCAACGTTCTTCTGTAGCACCACATCTCAAACGCTTCAACTTTATTCTGTTATCATATTCTCACAGTCCATGTTTCATTCCCATAGAAAGCTGTGTTCCAAACGTTCCTTCTCTGAAATATCTTCCACAAATTGAGGCCTTCTTTTGATACAGGGTTATTACAAATGATTGAAGCGATTTCACAGCTCTACAATAACTTTATTATTTGAGATATTTTCGCAATACTTTGCACACACATACAAAAACTCAAAAAGTGTTTTTAGGCATTCACAAATGTTCGATATGTGCCCCTTTAGTGATTCGGCAGACATCAAGCCGATAATCAAGTTCCTCCCACACTCGGCGCAGCATCTCCCCATCAATGAGTTCGAAAGCATCGTTGATGCGAGTTCGCAGTTCTGGCACGTTTCTTGGTAGAGGAGGTTTAAACACTGAATCTTTCACGTAACCCCACAGAAAGAAATCGCATGGGGTTAAGTCGGGCGAGCGTGGAGGCCATGACATGAATTGCTGATAATGATCTCCACCACGACCGATCCATCGGTTTTCCAATTTCCTGTTTAAGAAATGCCGAACATCATGATGGAAGTGCGGTGGAGCACCATCCTGTTGACTGTCGGCTGTGGTACGTTTAGCTCCCTGCTTGCTTTATTCGTCGACTTCCGCGGGCTACGCGTGAAACTTGCCCGCACGTGTTCAACCGTTTCCTCGCTCACTGCAGGCCGACCCGTTGATTTCCCCTTACAGAGGCATCCAGAAGCTTTAAACTGCGCATACCATCGCCGAATGGAGTTAGCAGTTGGTGGATCTTTGTTGAACTTCGTCCTGAAGTGTCGTTGCACTGTTGTGACTGACTGATGTGAGTGCATTTCAAGCACGACATACGCTTTCTCGGCTCCTGTCGCCATTTTGTCTCACTGCGCTCTCAAGCGCTCTGGCGGCAGAAACCTGAAGTGCGGCTTCAGCCGAACAAAACTTTATGAGTTTTTCTACGTATCTGTAGTGTGTCGTGACCATATGTCAATGAATAGAGCTACAGTGAATTTATGAAATCGCTTCAATCATTTGTAATAGCCCTGTACTAGTAGACTTCTCTAGGACAGGAACGCCCTTTTCGCTAATGGTTGTCTGCTTTTTATGTTCTCGTTGCTCCGTCCATCATGGGCTACTTTGCTGCGTAGGTAGCAGTATTCGTCAATTTCATCTACTCCCGAATCCCCAGATTTGATGTTAAGTTTCTCGCTCTTCTCATTTCTACTTCTCATTACTTCCATCTTTCTTCGATTAACTCTCAGTCCCTATTCTGTACTCTCTAGGATGTTCATTCCTTTCAACAAGTTCTACAGTTCTTCTTCACTGTTCTCATTTCTACTGCTCATTACTTCCATCTTTCTTCGATTAACTCTCAGTCCCTATTCTGTACTCACTAGGATGTTCATTCCTTTCAACCAGTTCTACAGTTCTTCTTCACTGTTCTCATTTCTACTTCTCATTACTTCCATCTTTCTTCCATTAACTCTCAGTCCCTATTCTGTACTCACTAGGATGTTCATTCCTTTCAACAAGTTCTACAGTTCTTCTTCACTTTCACTGAGGATAGTAATATCATCAACGAATCTTATCATAACATCCTTTCACCCTGAATCTAATAATACTCTTGAACTTTACTTTTATTTCCGTCATCGCTTCTTCTATGCGTAGATTGTACAGTAGCGGCGAAAGACCACATCCGTGTCTTACACCCTTTTTAATCACAACACTCCGTTCTTCATCTTCCAGTCTTTTTTGCTCTTGGTTCCTGTACATATAATATATTACCCGTCTTTTCTTTTAGCTTCACTTTGTTTCTCTTAAAATTTCAAACATCTTGCACCATTTTCACTGTCGAACACTTTCTCCAAGTCGACAGCTCCTATGAACATTTCTTGGTTTTTGTTCAGTCTTGCTTCAATTGTCAACCACAACGTCAGAATCGCCTCTCTGTGTTCTTTTTCTCTTCCAAAGTCAAACTGGTCGTCAACTAACTGGTCCTCAATTTTCTTTTCCATTCTTCTGAATAGATATTATTCTTGTCAGCAGCTTAGATGCATGAGCTGTAGAGCTGATTGTGTGATAATTCTCGCATTTGGCGGCTCTTGCAATCTTCGGAATTGAGTAGATGATGTTTTTTCCGAAAGTCTGGTGGGATATCGCCCGTCTCATGCACTCCATTCACAAATATGAGTTGTCGTTTTGTTGCCAATTCCCCCAATGGATAGAGAAATTCTGATGAAATGTTACCTATCTCCTGTGCCTTATTTGACATTAAGTCTTTCAAAGCTCTTTTAAATTCTCAGTTGTACGCAGACTGGTTTGAACATCACAATGAATTACTGGTCATGGGTCATGGCGTACTGTACATGGTGTGTCTTTGCCTTGCTCCCAACTTTGATCTGATTATTATTAGTTAGTTACAGTGGTAGTCATAGTGGGAGTTACTGTTTAACGTGTGCTGTGAAACACTGTGCAAGCAGGAATTTCTCCTTTGCCAAAAATTACCAGTGGAAATAAGTGATGAGTGATAGAGTCTAGAAATGACCAGAGATCGATCCTAATCTTTTTGGAACTGTAGTCTGCTACTTAGTTACTGAACTATCGAGCTAGTATCGAAATTAGCAACAATATTTTATTATGTAACACAAACTGACAGCAACCTGCAAGCCGTGCAGGAGTGCAATTTCAATGAGTGGACAGATTACACACAATCATTTTGACTCCTTTATCAGAATTCAAGAGTCTGAAGACAAACTGGTAAATATCGTTGTAGCGAAACGACGATGAATCGTTTCATACCACTATTAACTCTTTGAGTATTTCTTGTTAAGCTGCATGTTTCATTTTTGCCTATAATGTTTTACTTTCAAAAACCTCGAAATCATCTTTATGGTTACAGTATTCTGTAAGGACATACAACGGTCAGCTTCTAATCGACTTGCAAGCTGTTTGAGTCTACATTTTGTGGCGTAACTGAAGACTGTTTGCATCTTCGGTGTGCTGCTCTGGCCTGCAACCAACGAGAAACGCTGGTGGTTGTCGGGGCTATAAGTCCGTGTAAACTTGATTTGACACTGTTTATCTCTGTGTGTTCTGTGGTACATGCGAGGCAGTTTGGAAGTCAGAAATGTTGAATATATAGACTGGGCTCTTTCCACTTTTCTGTGTTCGTTAAAAGGCAACGTATAAGTCATTTCAGTCATGTGATACAAGTACTGGTACGGGTATTCTAAAATCATTTCGCGTACGGAACCTGCAATCAGTTGTAATGCAAAGTATTATCCATGCACATGGCACTGCGAAGGCTCAGGTTGCCCGTTATTCGTAACCTGGAAGCTGATTTTCGGCATCAAGTGAGATCAATTCAGTCCGTTGCACTATATATTCAGTGTTATAATTCTCTCCCACGTTGTGAATAGTTTATTGTCTTTGCGGAATGTGTATCTACAGAATATATTTTTTCAATCTTTTTACATTAGCTTTAATTCATATGGTTTTTTGTTATCTCCCTCCATAGCTTGAGAACAATATAGCAACTGTATTTAGTATTCCAATTAATTACTTTTCTCTTGCTAACCCACTCATTTCTTTTTGAATGTGAGATAGATACATGCTGGCGCGCCGCCAACATGCCGACATGCGTGGCTAAAACCTTTGTCCCACCAGTGATACATCAGTGTGCGAATAATCAAATACTTCAGTCATATGCAGCTATTTCCGTTCATTGATTTCAAATTTACGGCTGTGTGCGTGAGTATTTTACAGGTACACCAAGGTAATTTCGGACCTGTTTCGGAATATAGCTTGCTGTTGTAGACTCCGCAGTGTGTCTCTTCGTACAGTAGTGAGCTATACTGTGGACTACACGGCTGTGAGGCATCTCAAGTTTTCAACTGTACGTGCAATTTTGGCTTTTGAATTACGTCATCGTCCTATTGGCTTAGCCAGAATTTCAGCGATAAATCGTTTCTAGTCCAAGTTCAGTAGTTACAGCCACGAGGAAATGTCGACATACCACGACTTTTGAGTATAAGCTCATACTACCCACGTTATACATGAGACGGAAACCGAAAAGAGACTTCTGGTCCGAGAAGTAAAATTTTTAGAAGATGCAAATAATGACTAAAATATGTTTTCGTTTTTCTGTGTTTTACTTCATTCTGTTCAAACTCCTCTCAATCTGAAAGTTGTTTGAATTCAACAGGGTTCATCAACATCATTTAAAGCAATCGATAACACTTTTCTGAAAACTGATCTCTTGACGTTATGGAAAAATAACATTTGCTACAAGTGGCCCTTTTCCTAAATCTCGATGGTGTGTGCCCAGTGCTTCACGTAATAGTATCTCCTAAATATTATTGTCATTTTATGGGTCTCAGAGTAGCTGTACATAAACGAAGAACGTTTTGTGAATATAGTAATCCCAAACAACACAAGTGATTACTTGTCATATGAGAGTTATAAATATCTGCCGATATTACCAGTCTGCATTTTGTATTCCCAAAAACCCAGTGGACAGCTGACGTTACTATAGCAACCAAATCCTTCTTTTACGACATGCGTTAACTCTGTTGTACACTAGAAATAAAAAAGGAGACGTTTATGTGAATGCGTATGACTGGCTAAATGCTTTGAAGAATAGTAACTCTGCCGGCCGGAGTGGCTGTACGGTTCTAGGCGCTACAGTCTGGAACCAAGCGACTGATACGGTCGCCGGTTCGAATCCTGCCTCGGGCATGGATGTGTGTGATGTCCTTAGGATAGTTAGATTTCAGTACTTCTAAGTTCTATGGGACTGATGACCTCAGAAGTTAAGTCGCATAGTGCTCAGAGCCAATTGAACCAATAGTAACTCTAAAAAATGTACATCACATAACTAAATACATCTACTGTGAGTTCATCATTAGCTACAATAGATACCGTGCATTGAAAAATGGACATTGGTGGAAATGAACTTGTGAACCCAATATTTCTCGAAGAAAACTGATGTTGGGTTTCCTGGTGCAGTAATTCCAGCAGGGATGACAGGACAAGGAAAAGATCATCTTTTTAAAAACATCAGGACCTACTGCTTTGACGTAGAGAAAGATATTCTGTGTCCTGAAGTAGAACCAGAACCTAAACTAAAACCTCAAGTCATGACAATGAGGATCCTGGGGAAGGACAACCGGTCCAGCCAGATATTCTAGAACCAAAGAAGAGGCGAAAACGCTTGTTTATGAACCATCTTGAAACTCTTAAGTCACAAGTATTTTAGAAGTAGAAAATAAAATCCTTTGGCTACTATAAAATATGGAATCTCAGATACATATTGTGATGGTGGTGGGGGGTGTTGTGAACTGAAAATTTTATATGGTTTTGGGTCCATTAATGGCTTCCAAATCTAAATTTCGTCTACAAGACGCCATAGCACTGCGTAAAAAAAAAATTCTGTGTAACTTCCACTATGGTCTCTCAATTTAGAGGCAGTTTATTTGCTTTTCAACTACTGTACACTGTAATGCGCTATAGATCCCTGGTATCGGCCGCGCCTATCCGTTCGGCCGCACTTTGAAACACGCGCCCCGCCAGTTACGCCGCCGCGTTTCCTATAATTGCCACCGCGGTACGAGGGCTCTGCCACGAACGATTACACCGCTGCCAATGAAATGCAAGCATCCCCTCTCCGCAGCTCCAGCGGCAGGTGTACTTAAGTTCTATCATTCATGGAGAGACCCAATTTTGTCGTTTGCCAGTTGAATAACATCTACAGACTTGAAACCTCCTGGCAGATTAAAACTGTGTGCTGGACCGAGACTCGAACTCGGGACCTTTGCCTTTCCCGGACAAATGTTGTACCATGTCAGCTACCCAAGCACGACTTACGCACCGTCCTCACAGCTTTACTTCTGCCAGTATCTCGTCTCCTACCTTCCAAACTTTACAGAAGCTCTCCATTCTTTCAGGAGTGCTAGTTCTGCAAGGTTCGCAGGAGAACTTCTGTATAGTTTGGAAGGTAAGAGACGAGATACTGGCAGAAGTAAAGCTGTGAGGAGGGGGCGTGAGTCGTGCTTGGGTAGCTCCGATGGTAGAGCACTTGCCCGCGAAAGGCTAAGGTCCCGAGTTCGAGTCTCGGTCCGGCACACAGTTTTAATCTGCCAGGTAGTTTCATATCAGCGCACACTCCGCTGCAGAGTGAAAATCTAATTCTGCGTTTACAGACTTTCATAGTGGCCAGGGCTCGACATTTTATGTAAAGACGTTGTGTTGAAAAGTGACTGTTTTATAAATCCTTTGCATCTGTAAATATTTCTACGCTCAGATCTACTGTTAGAGATATATGCTGCAAATACAGCAACAAAGGTATGTATTATTTTTATTATTTGATATTAGATGTATAATAAATTAATATCTAAATTATCTGTACGTGAAAAGCATGTGTTTCCCCCACCTGTATTCACTAAAGAACCACAAAGCGTGCAAGGAAGTCACAACAAGATCCGAAGGGGATAACAATTTGTTATGTTTTCTGTACCATTTGACAAAAGACGTTTTAAGGGCAATTTACACGCAGAATTTGTCTCTCAAATATGTCAAATGAGACTTCAAAACGTATTATTTCGAAACACCGATGTTCCGTCACCAGTATTCAACCTATCATAACACACTCAAATTTCAAGATATAAATCTATTTTTAAGAAAAAAAATTTTAAAAAGTCATTTATATCTTGAAATTTGAGTGTGTTATGATAGGTTGAATACTGGTGACGGAACATCGGTGTTTTGAAATAATGTGTTTTGAAGTCTCATTTGACATATTTGAGAGACAAATTCTGCGTGTAAATTACCCTTAAAATGTAGCTCAAAATCCAAAATTTTCGACAAGAGAACTCTTTTCACTCTCCTCCTCAGATGTTATTTTTCGGCAGGACTTTATGAATGTTTGTCTACTATCGATGTTCTGGTACACAGCTATGTACATTCGTGTACCGTTGTCCATATTTATGTTAGTGTACGTGTTACTGTGACAATTTCTTTGATTTACTTCAGAGCAGAACTGCTTTTCAGTGAATACAGCGGCGTTAGCCTTCATGTTTCAATGCATAAATTGCCAGATCAGGGCTTTATATACTCAAGGAAGCAGATGAATTGCTAATCACAGCGTACACCTTACAGTTACGTTCCCAAACAGTGGTAGAAGTGGTTTCACTCAGTCTGTGATGTTTTCACTACCCTCCTTTCGTTCTTCTGCGGAGTTACGACATTTCAGCTCTTCACGCCTTCCTTCTTCCTTTCGGGCTTCTTCCAGGATTGTTCCGCGGCGACGGATGGCCTGGAGGTCCTGGAAGACGAGGAAGACGTGTGAGCGGATTTGTCTCTGGAACGGCCGCAGTGCTTCCCGCCGACCTCCTTTACTTGGAGCGATATATTTCACGGAATCGGCTTACTGCAGCTTAATCAACCCTCAGCGCAGGGAACGTGCGTTATTACACGTCACCAGGAGTTAATGCTTCCTAGAGAGACAATGCTCGAAACGCAGTATACCTCACGATCTAAAAATCCATATACCATGGCTGTATTGGGCACGTGATACAGACTTGACAAATTGTCATACGTGTTTTTATTTTCTTCAGTGGAGTGGATTACTCTGCAGTTAAGTAACGCGAAAGCTACAAGAGTTGCTAAATGGTGGCTGCTTTATGTTACGAAGAAAATTCATAGGTCACATATCCTACAGTGACAAACGTCTGTGCGTGAGGATTTTGCGTTTTTTTCTTTCATATTCTTCCACTGTTGTCTCTCCTTCAAAAATGGTCATTTGGTGCCATATAAAATCACTATAATCTGACACAGTGACATGCTGAATATTGTAAGTAGTTACACAAGTAAAATATCAATAACAACTCCTTTTTGTCCGCAGCTCGTGGTCGTGCGGTAGCGTTCTCGCTTCCCACGCCCGGGTTCCCGGGTTCGATTCCCGGTGGGGTCAGGGATTTTCTCTGCCTCGTGATGACTGGGTATTGTGTGCTGTCCTTAGGTTAGTTAGGTTTAAGTAGTTCTACGTTCTAGGAACTGATGACCATAGATGTTAAGTCCCATAGTGCTCAGAGCCATTTGAACTCCTTTTTAAACTGAAATTATTGGTATTCCATAACTGTTTGTTGAGACGGAGACCTACTTTTCCTTCACAGTAAAGTGTTAATGCTGTTATTGCAGTTTCTACCAACTAAATAATTTATTGCTTGCGAAACTGTGTAATTTAAAGAGACATTCGTGCATCTGCTGTGACATAAAAAATGATACTAATATTAAGAGAAAGTTACGGAGCTGAAATATCTCCAAGACGTGCCGGTTTCTGTACGTATTACAAAATGGGTCTCCACCCTGCCGGAGCACTCATTTTGAAATCTCAGTTAAAGGGATCTTTACAGTTGCTTGCCTTGTACAATTACTCGACAGTAATCCTTCGCCTAAATGTAAAACTGAGTAAATAGGTGAGAATCTTCTTATGACAAGGGGAACTAAACCGATACGGATTAGGGACGCTGCGTTGCAACGTGTGACATGTTGGAAATTTTAGTCGGCCACGGACCGTACCCGGTTGGCCGAACGGTTAGGGCAGTGGCTCATGAGAAGCGGTAAATCCGAGCTCGATTCGCGATCCGGCGAATTTTTCAACTTCCGCCATTGAATTACCACAATGCCCTGCGTCGCTGGAAGTCACGAATTTCCACCCATCCCTTCCCTTCTTTCACCATTCCCTGTTTCATACAAACATAATCCGATACTGGCCGAGTCACATTGTTGAAGCAGCAAGTAAAAAACGTTTCCTTTTGTGGCTATAGCGTTTGCGCTTCCTTCGTGGAGAGACTGAAAGAAAAAAAATCGGAGAAGCTGTTTCAGTATTCCTGTAATTCGATGGCGATCACCTTTTCAGTAAATTTTTACAACATTCCAGCCGTTTTTATTCACTTAGCTGTGCGTAAAAGGAAACAACCTCACTTCATGTGTGTGTGTGTGTGTGCGTGTGTGTGGTTTGGGGATGGGCGCCCAACGGGTGAGGTTATCGGCGACCTAACAGTGATTAAAATAAGCGAATGTGGTTAAGAACGAAAACTATCGTACACGCATACACACGAAATGACCACACAATTACTCTATCGCACAGTCACTGTCACATGCTTGAATACCAATGAGGCGGCAATGTAGCTAATCCATAAATGAAAACAGAGGGAAAACAAAACACAGAAGAGCTAAAAGAAAAGCACAGGGAAATGTGACTGGCTGACCACTTACAAAAAACTTGGGTGAGCCAGCCACCCTGTTGACACAATTAAAATGTCTTGTTAAAAACGTGGGACAAAACACAAAACTTTAAAACGCGAACCACATTCGTTTGATCATTGCATAAAATAGACTACAGATCCGCCGGCAAATCCGTTGCAGTCCGCTGATCAGCAAATAAAATGCAATCCAGTAAAATGTAGTACACCGTGATCTGCACGCCACAAGCACCACACATCGGAGGTTCCTCTCGCCGGAGTAAACATCCATGCGTCATAGGGCTGTGGCCGATGCGAAGATGAGTAAGGATGACCTCGTCCCGTCGACGTGGCTGGAATGAAGTACGCCACGGCCGAGTTGTGGGCTTTATCACACGGAGCTTGGTGTCGGTCACTTCTAACCACTCATGTTCCCAGCGACACAGGACTTTATACCTCAACAGTGAGGTAAGGGCACGCAGTGGGATAGCACATTGACAGACCTGACGGTCACGACACGCCTCATTGGCTGCTCGATTAGCCTCTTCCTCTCTTCATTCCCCAAAATTCCCGTGTGCCCTGGTACCCAACAGAAAGACACCTCCTTCCCCAGTCGATGTAGTTGGAGGATGGCGTCATGGATAGTCTGGGTTACTTTATCTGCTGGGTAAAACGCTGGGAAGAGTAAAGGGCGCTCAAAGTATCTGAATAGACGAGAAATCTAACACTGGGAGAATGTCCCATCTGCTCCAGTGCCCTCAAGACCGCATATAATTCTGCGACAAAGGTGGTGAATTCGGGAGGCAGTCTGATCTTAAGGACACGATCCGGAAAGACGACAGAGCAACCAACGGAGTCACCCTGCTTAGACCCATCCATAAAAACAGCTACATGGTCTTGGTGCCGGATAAAACGACAGAAAAGACCGCAACGGAAACAGGAGTGCTATCTCTCCTGTACCACACCAAATCTAAAATCACCCTCGCTGCTCCAGTAACCAGGGTGGCAGACGGTTAAAACCCTGGACTGGGAGTCGCACTGGCGCCCCACCGAGTGCCTCCAGCGCACGCTGCGCACGGACCCCAAATGGCATCGTGGCTTCTGGACGGTTGGAAGAAAGGCGCTCCAGATGTGGACGAAAAACAGAATGGAGTGCGGGTGAAGTTGGAGCTGCGAGGAACTTGGCTCACCATGAGCAGCTGGCGGCTGACGGTAATTGGCGGTTCCCCCGCCTCAGCAGAGAGGCTGGGTATGTGACTGGTCCGATAAGCGCCCGTGGCCAGCCGAATTCCCTCATGGCGGACAGCATCAGTAATCTGCAAAGAAGAGGGCGTCGCTGACCCATACACCGTGCACCCGTAATCCAGCCGCGAGCGCACAAAACCCCGATAAAAATGGAGGAGATGCGCCCTGTCCGCTCCCCAATATCTGTGACTAAGGCACTTGAGGATGTTCAGAGAGTTCAGGGATCGGGCTTTTAAGTCTCGCAGGTATGGCAACCACGACAATCTGGAGTCAAAAATTAGGCCCGGAAACCACACAGTGTCTCTAAAATGTAGGATGGTGTCCCCCATATTCAAGGCAGGCAAATTAAAAAGACGACGAGAACGATTAAAATGAACACACACGCACTTATCAGCAGAAAACCGAAAACCCGTCTTGGCAGCCCACTCCTCTAGCCGCCGCACTGTAAGTTGCAACTGACGACTCGCCCTTGCAACACTGGAGGAGGAGCAGAAAACAGAAAAATCGTCCACAAATAAGGAGCACTGTACAGGACTCCTTAGCATTGATGTAATACTGTTGACGGGAATGGCAAAGACGGTACCGCTAAAAACACTGCCCTGAGGGACACCATTCTCCATCTCAAATCGATCAGAGAGTGTGGCACCAACTCGGGTCAGAAAAAACCTCTGAGACAAGAAAGACCGAATGAAAATGGGGAGGTGCCCACGAAAGCCCCACTCATACAGCTGCGCGAGTATACAGTGTCTCCAGGTAGTATCGCGTGCCTTACTTATATCGAAGGAAATGCCAATACAGTGATGCTTAGGAGGAAAGCCTGCTGAATAGCCGCCTCTGGGAGGGTCAAGTTGTAGACTGTGGATAGATATCGGCGGAATCCACACTGAGAGCGGCTAAGGAATTGCCTTGTCTCCAAAAGCCAAACCAGACGACCGTTAACCATTCGCTCGACGGACTTTCCTATACAGCTCCTTAGGGTGATGCTCCGATAACTACTTGGATACGTGCGGTCCTTTTCTGATTTGAGCAGAGGGATCAGAGTTGCTTCCCTCCACGAGTTGGGGAAGTTGCCTGTCGGCCGTATTGGATTAAAACAATCGAGGCGGATTTCCAGGGACGCCGCTGGCAAATGTCGAAGCACGCAGTACCGGATGTGGTCGTGACCTGGTGCAGTGCCAGCAGTCTCAGCCAATGCCGATTGGAGCTCCCACATAGAGAAAGGGCAGTTGTAGTTCTCAGAACCGATGCACCTGAAGTCCAACTTTACCCTCTCTACAGTTGCACGGTAGCGACGAAACGCGGAATCCTGGCTTGCGCGAAATGCTGCGCCGGCGTTCGAGCAATGTCTCGGGGCGTCGTTTCGAGGCACCCCTGTTTCAGCACTGCTGCTATCGGCAAACAGCTGCGTGTACCGGAAATCCTCCGGATGACTTCCCATACTTTTGTGGAACAAGTGGAACGGTTGATAGAATCCAGTAACTCCTGCCATGACCGGTTTTTGCTCTCTTTAATGACACGGCGTGCACCTGCTCTCGCGATTCGAAAGGCGGGAAGACTGTTCGCTGTTGGGCGGCAATTAAATCGTCGAAGAGCCGCACGCCTGTCCCGGATGGCTGAATGGCACTCTTCTGTCCACTGAGGTACAGGTCGCTGCTTAAGAGGGCCGAAAGACTTTGGTATGGACAGGTCTGCAGCATGATGGATCACATTTGTGATGTGATCCATCCATTCCTGAATGCTGTTATGGCGTTCAAAGACAGCCAACTGACTCAACAGTGGCCAGTTAGCCGTCGCTCCATGAATACTAGAGCACGAACATCGGACCACTGGGAACAGCACACATCAGAGGCTGTCTACAACAAAACCAACCTATGTGGGCTAGAATAGTATTACCATCCATTAACCAAAAATTAAATGAGCGCTTTTGTTTCGTTTCCTTATATTAATATGTATACATATACTCTATCATTAGACGAGAAGTCTCTTAGGAGTTATGGGACCATCTTTAGCGCGCTAAATGGAATAGCACTAGTTTTGGTCTCCAATATCATTTTCATTCAACATCTCATCATAGTTCAATTCCGGATGAGGCCATCCGCCAGACCTTTGGTATATGTCGGCTTTCTGTAATGCATTGACTCCGAATTTTTAATGTGAATACTCCTAAAGCATTTTAAATAAAACAAACCATATCAACATTCTACATCTTTATTCTTCATGTATACTTAGTCACTTCTCAACACAGTCGTCCTGTAGAATAACATATTTCTCCTAACGAGGGACAAGTTTGTTGGTACCGTCACTGTATAATGTTTGACTTCATCTTCATCTACATCTACGTGATTACTCTGCTATTCACAACAGAGTGCCTGGCAGAGGGTTGAATGAACCACCTTCAAACTGTCTCTCTACTGTTCCACTCTCGAACGGCGCGCGGGAAAAACGGGCACTTAAATTTTTGTGTGCGAGCCCTGATTTTCTTATTTTATCGTGATGATCATTTCTCCCTATGTAGGTGGGTGCCAACAGAGTGTTTTCGCAGTCGGAGGAGAAAACTGGTGATTGAAATTTCATGAGAAGATCCCGTCGAAACGAAAACCGCGTTTGTTTTAATGATTGCCACTCCAATTCACGTATCATGTCTGTGACTCTATCTCCCCTATTTCGTGATAATACAAAACGAAATGCCCTTCTTTGTACTTTTTCAATGTCATCCGTGAGTCCCACCTGATGCGGATCCTACAACGCACAGCAATACTCCATAACACGGCGGACAATCGTGGTGTAAGGAGTGTCTTTAGTACACCTGTTGCATCTTCTAAGTGTTTTGCACATTAATCGCAGTCTTTGGTTTGATCTACCCACAATATTAGCTACGTGATCGTTCCAATTTAGGTTATCTGTAATTGTAATCCCTAAGTATTTAATTTAATTTACAGCCTTCAGATTTCTGTGATTTATCGCGTAATCGAAATTTAGCTGACTTCATTTAGTACTCATGTAAATAATTTCACACTTTTCCATATTCAGGGTCAATTGCCATTTTTCGCACTATAGAGATATCTTATCTAAATCATTTTGCAAGTCTTTTGGTCATCTGATGACTTTACAAGACGGTATATGACAGCATCATCTGCAAACAATCTAAGGCATCTACTCGGATTGTCTGCTATGTCGTTAATATAGATCAGGAACAATAGAGGGCCTATAATACACTCCTGGAAATTGAAATAACAACACCGTGAAATCATTGTCCCAGGAAGGGGAAACTTTATTGACACATTCCTAGGGTCAGATACATCACATGATCACACTGACAGAACCACAGGCACATAGACACAGCCAACAGAGCATGCACAATGTCGGCACTAGTACAGTGTATATCCACCTTTCGCAGCAATGCAGGCTGCTATTCTCCCATGGAGACGATCGTAGAGATGCTGGATGTAGTCCTGTGGAACGGCTTGCCATGCCATTTCCACCTACCGCCTCAGTTGGACCAGCGTTCGTGCTGGACGTTCAGACCGCGTGAGACGACGCTTCATCCAGTCCCAAACATGCTCAATGGGGGACAGATCCGGAGATCTTGCTGGCCAGGGTAGTTGACTTACACCTTCTAGAGCACGTTGGGTGGCACGGGATACATGCAGACGTGCATTGTCCTGTTGGAACAGCAAGTTCCCTTGCCGGTCTAGGAATGGTAGAACGATGGGTTCGATGACGGTTTGGATGTACCGTGCACTATTCAGTGTCCCCACGACGATCACCAGTGGTGTACGGCCAGTGTAGGAGATCGCTCCCCACACCATGATGCCGGGTGTTGGCCCTGTGTGCCTCGGTCGTATGCAGTCCTGATTGTGGCGCTCATCTGCACGGCGCCAAACACGCATACGATCATCATTGCCACCAAGGCAGAAGCGACTCTCATCGCTGAAGACGACACGTCTCCATTCGTCCCTCCATTCACGCCTGTCGCGACACCACTGGAGGCGGGCTGCACGATGTTGGGGCGTGAGCGGAAGACGGTCTAACGGTGTGCGGGACCGTAGCCCAGCTTCATGGAGACGGTTGCGAATGGTCCTCGCCGATACCCCAGGAGCAACAGTGTCCCTAATTTGCTGGGAAGTGGCGGTGCGGTCCCCTACGGCACTGCGTAGGATCCTACGGTCTTGGCGTGCATCCGTGCGTCGCTGCGGTCCGGTCGCAGGTCGACGGGCACGTGCACCTTCCGCCGACCACTGGCGACAACATCGATGTACTGTGGAGACCTCACGCCCCACGTGTTGAGCAATTCGGCGGTACGTCCACCCGGCCTCCCGCATGCCCACTATACGCCCTCGCTCAAAGTCTGTCAACTGCACATACGGTTCACGTCCACGTTGTCGCGGCATGCTACCAGTGTTAAAGACTGCGATGGAGCTCCGTATGCCACGGCAAACTGGCTGACACTGACGGCGGCGGTGCACAAATGCTGCGCAGCTAGCGCCATTCGACGGCCAACACCGCGGTTCCTGGTGTGTCCGCTGTGCCGTGCGTGTGATCATTGCTTGTACAGCCCTCTCGCAGTGTCCGGAGCAAGTATGGTGGGTCTGACACACCGGTGTCAATGTGTTCTTTTTTCCATTTCCAGGAGTGTACTTCCTTGGGGAACGCCGGATATTACTTCTGTTTTACTCGATGACTTTCCAACATTACTACGAACTGTGACCTCTCTGACAGGAAATCACGAATCCAGTCGCACGACTGTGGCGATACTCCTTAGGCACGCAATTTGGTTAAAAGACGCTTGTGACGAACGGTGTCGAAAGCCTTCTGGAAATCTAAAAATATGAAATCAATCTGACATCCCCTGTCCTTGGCACTTATTACTTCGTGACTATAAAGAGCTAGTTGTGTTTCACAAGAATATTTTCAGAAACCGTGCTGACTATGTATCAATAAATCGTTTTCTTCGAGGTACTTCATGATATTCGAATACAGTATATGTTCCAAAACCCTACTGCAAATCGACGTTAGTGATATAGGCCTGTAATTCAGCGGATTACTCCTACTTTCCTTTTTGGATATTGGTATGACTTGAGCAATTTTCCAGTCTTTAGGTACGGATCTTACTGTGACCGAGTTGTATATAAATGCTAAATATGGAGCTATTTTATCAGCGTACTCTGAGAGGAACCTGACTGGTATACAATCTGGACCGGAGGCCTTGCCTTTATTAAGTGATTTAAGCTGCTTCGTTACTCCGAGGGTAACTACTGCTATGTTTCTCATCTTGGCAGTCGTTCTTGATTAGGATTCATGAATATTTACTACGTCTTCTGTCGTGAAGGAGTTTCGGAAAACAGTGTTTAATAACTCTTCTTTCGTGGCACTGTCATCAGTGACTTCACCGTTGTTATCGCGCAGTGAAAGTATTGATTGAGTCTTGCTACTGGTGTGCTTTATGTATGACCAGAATCTCTTTGGGTTTTCTGCCAGATTTCGAGACATAATTATTAAAAGCTTCTCCCATTGAAGTACCCGCCATATTTCGAACTTCTGTAAAACTTTGCTAATCTTGAGGTTTTTGCTTTCTTTTAAATATGGCATGCTTTTTTCGTTGCTTCTGCAAGAACGATATGATCCGTTTTGTGTGCCATGGGGGATCAGTACCATCACTTATTAATTTATGTGGTATATATCTCTCAATTGCTGTCGATACTATCTCTCTGAAAACATTCCACAACTTTTCTACACTTACATAATCATATCGGAAGGAGTGAAGACTGTCTCTTAAAAAGGCGTTAAGAGCATTTTATCATCTTTTTTTAAATAGATACACTTTGTTGAGTGATGCGCAACCTCACTTCAGCATTATTAAAGTGAAGTCCTCGAAGGCGTTCTTTAAGTTTGGGGAATTGATGAAAATCGGGACTCGGGACTGTATAGACGATGATTGATGATGGTGAACTCAAGGCGTCGGATTGTTCCAGATATAGTAGTGCTCGTGGGTGGTCTGTCGTTGCCATGCTGAAGGACATTATAGCACGCTCCAGAATGACATTTTCACTCTGCAGCGGAGTGTGCGCTGACAAGAAACTTCCTGACAGACTAAAACTGTGTGCCGGACCGAGACTCGAGACGAGATACCGGCAGAATTGAAGTTCGAGGACGGGCCGTGAGTCGTGCTTGGGCAGCACTTGCCCGCCAAACGCAAAGGTCCCGCGTTCGAGTCTCGATCCGCAAACAGTTTTAATCTGCCAGGAAGTTTCATTACAGCACGCTATTTCTCAGGCACCGACATGGTTACGTTACAAGCCACCATGTTACACGGTACAATTCGAACTCCTGTAGTGGTAGAGGGTTGGATCTTGCGTCAGCGAAGTGGGACAGTTGACCGAGTAATGAGCAATACATCAAACAGCTCATTCGGAGCCATTACGTTTAGCACGCTCTCGTAATATACAGGTCTGAATTCTATTCCAGTCAGTTAATGAAATATTTAATGCTCGTAATAAGTATGATCATTCATTGCCACGATGAAGCGTAGTGGCTCTCTCGCTTGTAATATACTCTGTAGTTTAGCTGGGTCCTTGATGAACCAGTCTCGGCATACAGGTCCACACCAGTGACCTGGTGTCCGGCTGGTCTGTGTGTGTGGAAATCTAATAGCACTTAACTGCTAAGGTCATCAGTCCCTAAGCTATAGAATGAAGGCTTTCACGACCGGGTGACATGGCTGTTGATATACTTTCCGGGATGTGAGGTCGTGGTCCAAGTACTTTTCTGCTCCTTACGTTTCCTCCAGGACTGCGTTGACTTCCTCAGAGGCGCTGATGCGCTAAGTCTTGCCGACTGACTGGTCGGGTGCCTGAGAGCGACTTATATATTGTGACAAAGGGGCGCGTGGTTCAGGTGACACGTGATGAGCAGTGATAATCCATGGCAGAGATAAGGTTGACTATCGATTACCACCTTGTCAAAGATAAAAATTGTTAGCAATTTTGTAGAGACACTGTCCATATATCGCTAAGCTTCATAGCCTCCTCTTTCCTATTAAAATTATCGTGATGTTTATAAATTTCGATAGCTTCTCTATAAAGCCGTGGATAGTAATTTAATGTTGTAGATAAAATTTCGGTATCCGAAAACTTCACTTGGTGGTTGCCTGGTTGAAGAGCATGTTCCGCTACAGCTGACTTTTCTATTTTTCCAAGTCGACAAAGACTTTTATGCTCTTTCAGTCGCGTGTTTACGCTTCTTTTGGTAGTACCAATGTAAACTTTACCACAGGTACATGGAATTTTATACACACCACATATCGACAGGGGAGGGCGTTTATCCTTCACAGATCGTAATACTTGATTTATTTTCTTTGTTGGTTTAAAGATCGGTTTTTTGTCATGTTTTCGTAAAATCTTACCGATGCGATCTGTTACTTTTTTAATAAAAGGGAGAACTACTGTATTTTTCTGTCGTTGTGGTTCATTCTTATCTTTTGGGTTTCTGTTCCTTGGACGCAAGATTCTATTTATCTCTTTTCTTGAGTAGCCGTTTCTTTCAAAAGCCTGCTTCAGATGTTTCACTTCAGCATCCAAATGTTCAGGTGTACATATCCGTTCCGCTCGATCGACAAGACTTTTTATAACACCTCTTTTTTGTTGAGGATGGTTGTTAGAATTTTTATGTAAATATCTGTCCGTATGTGTTGCCTTCCGAAAAACTTTATATTCCAAGCTTCTATCGGGCCGTCTCATAAGTAAGACATCCAAGAAAGATATTCTATTTTCCTTTTCTATTTCCATGGTAAACTGTATTTTTGGGTGAATTTTATTTAGATAATCAAAGAAATCGTCCAAGGCCTTTCTGCCATGGGACCAAACCACAAATGTGTCATTTATATATCGATACCAACGAGATGGTTCGTTATTAGCTTTGTCTAGGGCTGATTGTATAAATTTTTCCTTAAAAGATTGGCAATCGCAGGGCCTAATCGATTACCCATTGCTACTCCATCAAGTTGTTCATAAAATTCATTATTCCACTGAAACTGACTTGATGTAAGGCAATGTCTGAAAAGAACAGTCAAATCTTCTGGAAAAATATCCGCTATGAAAATCATAACTTCGTTAACAGGAATCATTGTGAATAAGGACACAATGTCAAAACTTACAAGGATATCTTCAGGGGCCAGAGTTAGTCCCTCTAGTTTTTCACTAAAATGACGCGAGTCTTTTATATATGAGTCAGTTTTTCCAATAAATGGTTGTAAACAAGTTGTTAAATATCTTGCTATTTCATAAGTGGGAGAATTGATGGCACTGACTATGGGTCTTAAGGAAAAATCTATTTTATGAATTTTAGGTACACCATACAATCACTTTTCAATAAGGTTCTTTTATCTTCTTTTCGGATAGAGGTAGATGACTTAATCAAATTACTTGTTTTCCTAAGTACACTGGCTGTAGGAAACCTCGCAAGTTTTTTATACTGTCCTGACGTTAAAAGGTTCAAAATTTTCCTTCGGTAATCTTCTGTATTCATAACAACAGTAGCGTTCCCTTTATCTGCGGGAAGAACCACTATTTCTTCATCTGAATTCAAATCCTTAAGAGCCTTCCTCTCACCTTTTGTTAAATTACTTTCTAGAGGTCTGCTGTGGCTTAAAACTCTAGTGGTTTCAATTCGAATTGCATTCGCGGTTGCCTTAGGGATTTTTCGTATACCTGCTTCTATATTCGCGATAATATCTTCAAGTGGTACTTTTACAGGTGTTATAGCGTTATTTCCTCCTTTTGCGAGGACAGAAATCTCGTCTTGAGATAACACTTCTTTGACTTGTTTATAACAGTATCAGTCATCATCGTATTACTTGTAGTTGTTACATTAGCTTGTAACTTTCCGAACTTTTTCTTATGTCTACTAGTAGTCATTTCTATCGTAGCTTCCATAGTTGTAAACGTAAGATAATCAATTTTCTTCCACAGGTCTATCTGTATCTCACAGGCTAAGAATAAATGAAGCTTCAGTAACTCACAGTCAACAGAATCCATTTCTCGTCTTGTATAATGTATCCTTTCTCGAAGTAATGCTCTTTCTGTATAATCATAAATCCGGTGTACACGAGCTGTCCGGAAAATCCTCTTCAGCTTAAAAAAGTTCGGTATAGTAGACGAGTCTCGACAACGTAACAAAAAAGTTAAAGTACAAATTAAATGTGCTCTCTTCTTACGTAAAAATTCCAGGCGTCTAACTCATTTTGAGAAATCCTCCCCGTAGAGTCTTCTGATTGTAGAATGAAGACTTTCACGACCGGGTGACACGGCTGTTGATATACTTTACGGGATGAGAGGTCGTGGTCCAAGAACTTTTCTGCTCCTTACGTTTCGTCCAGGACTGCGCTGGACTTCCTAAGAGGCGCTGCTACGCTAAGTCTTGCCGACTGACCCTAAGGCAACCGCGAATGCAATCGAATTGAAACCACTAGAGTTTTAAGCCACAGCAGACCTCTAGAAAGTAATTTAACAAAAGGTGAGAGGAAGGCTCTTAATGATTTGAATGCAGATGAAGAAATAGTGGTTCTTCCCGCAGATAAAGGGAACGCTACTGTTGTTATGAATACAGAAGATTACCGAAGGAAAATTTTGAACCTTTTAACGTCAGGACAGTATAAAAAACTTGCGAGGTATCCTACAGCCAGTGTACTTAGGAAAACAAATAATTTGATTAAGTCATCTACCTCTATTCGAAAAGAAGATAGAAGAACGTTATTGAAAAGTGAAGCTATGTGTCCTCGATTGTATGGTGTACCTAAAATTCATAAAATAGATTTTCGCTTAAGACCCATAGTCAGTGCCATCAATTCTCCCACTTATGAAATAGCAAGATATTTAACAACTTGTTTACAATCATTTATTGGAAAAACTGACTCATATATAAAAGACTCGCGTCATTTTATTCAAAAACTAGAGGGACTAACTCTGGCCCCCGAAGATATCCTTGTAAGTTTTGACATTGTGTCCTTATTCACAATGATTCCTGTTAACGAAGTTATGATTTTCATAGCGGATATTTTTCCAGAAGATTTGACTGTTCTTTTCAGACATTGCCTTACATCAAGTCAGTTTCAGTGGGATAATGAATTTTATGAACAACTTGATGGAGTAGCAATGGGTAATCGATTAGGCCCTGCGATTGCCAATCTTTATATGGAAAAGTTTGAACAATCAGCCCTAGATAAAGCCAATAACAAACCATCTCGTTGGTATCGATAATTAAATGACACGTTTGTGGTTTGGTCCCATGGCAGGAAGGCCTTGGACGATTTCTTTGATTATCTAAATAAAATTCACCCAAAAATACAGTCTACCATGGAAATAGAAAAGGAAAATAGAATATCTTTCTTGGATGTCTTACTTATGAGACGACCCGATAGAAGCTTGGAATATAAAGTTTTTCGGAAGGCAACACATATGGACAGATATTTACATAAAAATTCTAACAAACCATCCTCAACAAAAAAGTGGTGTTATAAAAAGTCTTGTCGATCGAGCGGAACGGATATGTACACCTGAACATTTGGATGCTGAAGTGAAACATCTGAAGCAGGATTTTGAAAGAAACGGCTACTCAAGAAAAGAGATAAATAGAATCTTGCGTCCAAGGAACAGAAACCCAAAAGATAAGAATGAACCACAACGACAGAAAAATACAGTAGTTCTCCCTTTTATTAAAAAAGTAACAGATCGGATCGGTAAGATTTTACGAAAACATGACATAAAACCGATCTTTAAACCAACAAAGAAGATAAGTCAAGTATTACGATCTGTGAAGGATAAACGCCCACCCCTGTCGACATGTGGTGTGTATAAAATTCCATGTACCTGTGGTAAAGTTTACATTGGTACTACCAAAAGAAGCGTAAACAGGCGAATGAAAGAGCATAAAAGTCTTTGTCGACTTGGAAAAATAGAAAAGTCAGCTGTAGCGGAACATGCTCTTCAACCAGGCAACCACCAAGTGAAGTTTTCGGATACCGAAATTTTATCTACAACGTTAAATTACTATCCACGGCTTTATAAATAAGCTATCGAAATTTATAAACATCACGATAATTTTAATAGGAAAGAGGAGGCTATGAAACTTAGCGATATATGGACAGTGTCTCTACAAAATTGCTAACAATTTTTATCTTTGACAAGGTGGTAATCGATAGTCAACCTTATCTTTGCCATGGATTATCACTGCTCACCACGTGTCACCTGAACCACGCCCCCCTTTCTCACAATAAATAAGTCGCTCTCAGACACCCGACCAGTCAGTCGGCAGCGCCTCTGAGGAAGTCCAGCGCAGTCCTGGACGAAACGTAAGGAGCAGAAAAGTTCTTGGACCACGACCTCACATCCCGGAAAGTATATCAACAGCCAGTCCCTAAGCTTACACTCTACTTAACCTAAATTATCCTTAGGACAAACGCACACACCCATGCCCGAGGGAGGACTCGCACCTCCGCCGGGACCAGCCGCAGAGTCCACGACTGCAGCGCGTAGACCGCTCGGCTAATCCCACGTGGCCCGGCTGGTCTCTCTGAGTGTTAGTAGCCTGTCTTTGAGGCGATAGAATAAGGCTATGAGGTGAAGTGACTGCTTGGGACAGGTACCGTACCACAGCCGAGGCGCTGTTTAGCACAAAAGTCTGGGTGTCATGTTCTTGCAGCTTCTGCATTCACAAATGTCATGTAACGTAGCGTGACAAACACATGCGCCTCTGCAGAATCTTAGTTTTTACAAGTAGTGACATGCAGCAGGAAAAAAAAAGATTCATTTGAATCTTCTCTTTTGTCGACGAGTCACCGTGCAAGAATACTGTCCAAGGGGGAATCAGTAACAAGCAGTCATTTCAGCGTTCAGTTTTTGCGCCCTAATACTGTGAAAATCTTTAATGGGAGAGAACCCTCATGGTCTTGATGGATCACTTTGTCTGGAGGCAAGGTACACTTCGGCTGGAGACACAGAATGACACACTTAGTCTGGAGACGCAGGAAAGAGAACACCACCTGCAGGTGCAGAGAAGAGCTGTGCTGGCAGTGGACAGTGAACCTGTTGCAGTTCGCAGCAGGTCACGGCACTCGCAACTCCCCATGTTACTTAGTGCTGAACGTGGTGAGAAGTAGCTGGAAGGGAGAACATGGTATGAGAAACACCGAGCATTCGTAGGTGCGTAGTTAGGACCATGTATATTCTATGAAACTTAATTTTTTCTCGAGCTACTGAAGGATCATTCATAGCTGGCTCTAACAGTGATGCTATTTGCGTAGGGTAGTTTTTCAATCTTCTAGCGGGTTCCGGCAACCACTTTTTATCCGCCGGAGATTTATCCTGCTGTAGCGCATTCGTAGATCACTTTTTTTATCCAGTCCCCTTAAAACATCCAGTCTTTGTTGAGACATTCAAGTCTTATATCAGTACTGTGCATTGACAATAATTGTCAGTTTTCGCATTCTCTGCGTGCTTAAAATAGGATGGAATGTATAACAATTATTTATACGATTATATGTTAGTAGGGAACTTACTAATAAATAGAGATGAGTGTGGAACATATTATATAGTTCTATTATTAGATGATCACCCTGTTTGTTCTCTTTTGAGGTATGTAACACCGATGAGTTTGCTAGGTCCACCTTCTAACAACCCTACCACAACAAATGTCAAAATTTAATAACGATTGTATTGTTGCTCACGCTGCTAAATATTGCATTTCCGGGCGACAACTAAGTTATTATGTGGCAGGTGTCATTAGAGTGCAGTTAATAAAGTCATTTTATGTAATAACGAATAAACTAGGCAGTCATCTTTTCGTGTTTCCCACGCTGGTCTCGTTGTAAAATCATGGCTCAATCGTCGACAATCTAGGTGGTGGTGTTTTTAAGCTCGGATGCAAAGAGGCATAGGGTTTATTCTGCTATATTCAAAAGTTTTGTAGATGTGCATCACAAACCATTCTTGAAGATTAAACCTTTCAAAGTTAGCACAATGGGGATGTAAAAAAATAATCAGCACTCCGAATTCAAGTTACACTTCCTTTTTATTCCAATATCACGTAACACACAAAATATCACTTCACAATACAAAACACACTTGAAAACATCTTCCTCACTGTTAACGTTCACATTTTATAAACTGGCTACAATATGCGTCTTTCCAACATGACGTCCAACACTTGACTCTCTCAAGATCCGACTCTCTAACAACTAACTAATAATCGCTTACGCTCCCAAAAATTAGAGTTACAAGTACGTCCAAGATCATAGTGACAAAAAAGAAAGAATACACATAAGAATAATATCATTGCAATATAAACATATCGATGTATCAAAGTACCTCTACATTAATGAAATCAAATCTGAATGTTGTCTCAGAAACATGTGAACTACTTTACAGAAAAACAGTAGAATATTACTGTTATAGAGAGGTTCAGGTGAGGTGCCGTAATGGTTACGTAATTCAAGTACCATTACAACCTCCGTGCTACTAATTAGCCGTTGTGCGATACCTTTAAGTGTATATGACCTCATGGGGAGCAATTTGACTGTCAGCCAGTCGAGCCGATGCGTACCATTCTGACATCCACAGGGTTGTGTCTAAATCTCAGCTGTACTCTCACAGCTTCATCTATAACGATCAGAATTTTGTGGTGGATAGGCTGCGAGGAGGAGTGCCTTTATATGAGCATCGTCTCATACGCCTTCACAGTATAGCCGGTCTCCGACTTTAAATCGAAAAACATGACTACAGGATGCATACTTGCAGCCAGACTATGTTTACCAACGGCAGCATAATCTGCCTTGGAGTCAGTGAAGATCACGTGTATGTGTGGTGTTGATTGCGGAGAGCTGCCACTCCACAAAGTCATGGAGTTACACTTCCAGGTACCGTTTCAAGTAGAGTCAAACGGCAGTTTACAGTCACCACAATCATGAGCAGACGACAGTGATCATCGAGCTGTGATTTCCTTAAACTCAAACCGTTTAACATAGACTGGAAGCTCTACGTTCACTTTGTCAAACTAGTCGCTAACCGTCTAACATTCTGCGTGGTGTCTGTTTGTTCTATATCGTGTCTCCCTACCACTTTCGCGCAACGACGCTCTGAGCGTGTTTTTTTTTTTTTTTTTTTTTTTTTTAAGGGAATTGACTAGTCTGAACCTGGGACCTGTTGCTGGTAAAGAGACGTCAGACCACACATGACATGTAGAATTCAGAAGAGTTCAGTGAGACTAGGGATGATATAACCAAATACCTAATGACTTCAGCGTCAGCTCCACTGGACTCCGTATAAAAGAATCTTACTACTAACTAAATTTAGTGGAAGGGGTTCAAGGCTTTCCTATTTTTAGTTAGCTGGTAAAATAACGTCGAAAAACCAGTTAAGGTTACCATTGGAAATTTTATTCTACTCACAAAACATTGTTTATAAATTGCACTATTGATAAAAGGAAATGTTTTAATACAGGATGGTAAAAATCAGCTGCGTTCAACAAAAATGTGAACGAATATTCCCTGAATGGGTTTCCAAGTTCTATAATGAATCGAAGGATGACCTATGCCATATCACATCTATAATCTAGGTTTAAATTAAGTTTCACAAGAGAGAAAACTATCAAAATGGTCTACAGTGACCCTCAATTATCTTTAATTACTTATCTAACTTGTCGTAAATTACAGTGGCTGATGTGGCTTCTCAATAGCTATATAACAGAAAAATCATCGCGTTTCAGATTTTTACTTCAAGTGGCAAATGTGAACACCATGAGCTTTAATTGACGATCGACACTAGTATTACGTAAAAAGGGGTGTAACAGATGAGACTTCTGCAGTTCTGAGTGAAGCTTTATGCGCTGTTATGCGGCAACGCATGCGTTCATTACCTTGTCGGTGTTCGTCAGGGGGCGGTGGACAGCACAGCTCCGCTCACCTCGCCGTCTCGGAAGCAACTCTCTTCTAACTTCTCCGTACTACAATTTACCGAAGTTGGTTTAAAAAAACTATCTGGCTGTGTTTTTATCTGACCAATCAGGGTCTCAATGTTAACCTTAAGCTCCGCCTACAAAAATTCTGTCCATCCAATGAGAAACGTTATACTTTTCATGGGGGGGGCAATGTTTTTAAAGTTTGCAACGTAACAGAAACGCGAAAAAGTCTCACGCTAACACTTGCAGCTGGTGTGGTCCTTTTTGTGTTATCGTAAGATCTATACTGTTCTTCTGGAGGGCTCTAGCTTTTAACATGGGCTGGGGGCTGGTCCTGACGCAACAGAGACACGAAAAAGTCTCACGCTAAAACTTGCAGGTGGTGTGGCCCTTTTTGTGTTATCGTAAGATCTATACTGTTCTTCTGCAGGGCTCTAGCTTTTAACATGGGCTGGTGGCTGGTCCTGACGTAACAGAGACGCGAAAAAGTCTCACACTAAAACTTGCGGGTGGTGTGGCCCTTTTTGTGTTATCGTAAGATCTATACTGTTCTTCTGGAGGGCTCTGATTTAACATGGACTAGGGGGTGGTCCTGACGTAACAGAGACGCGAAAAAGTCTCACGATACAACTTGCAGCTGGAGTGGTCCTAGTGGTTAGCTGGCACGTGGGTGTCCAGTCCGTCCCTTATCGTAGGGCCTTCTAACTTAACACGGTTCTGTTCTCGGCTTCTGTTCTCGTTTCTCCCCTCAGAACTGCATCTGTCTCACGGTGGGAAGGTATGACATGCATTTAGGCATTCTTGTGTTAGTCTGTGGTATTCCATTTGCTCACTCATTACTCGTATTACTTTGGTTAATTTAATGTCATGATTTATTCAGAGCTATGTGACATATTACTGGATTTGCTTATCATGCCAGGGTTTTCATGGAAGGTGTTGGATTTGCCTAACACCTTACATATCACCACCCTTCTAACGTAATTTCTGCATTGAATTTAGGCAATGATTGAATCGTTGTCTAAGTCAGTCAAAAATTATTCCTTTATCTAAATTTTGTTGCCTACTGTTCAGCCACATTATTCTGGTTCTATGCTAGTTTGTATTACTAATTTATATTTTTATATTCTTCCACATTATTCTCAAAAATGACACGAGAAGAATATTTTTATGCTATTATTAATTTTTAATTATTTTCTTTCTTTATTTAAGTGTGGAGTTTTTTTTAAGAAGTTTGTTATCGAGAGTGAGGAGTCTTTCACGTCGATTTTCTTATAAATATATTTTTTTTATAAATGTATCAATTAAGTAAAATCTATTCCTAACACATTTTCTAAATATCATGTACAAGTAAAATGTTTTTGTTTCTAGACACTCATTTCAACATTGTTACACTAACAAATAAGAATTATTTCCAAGAATTGCTTTGACAAAGAAATATATGTACACAAGTGTTGAGATATTATCCTAACAAATGGTACAAATTTAAAAAAAAGGAAAACATCCAACAAGATAATTTTTTATTCTTTGTTTTTATAAGGAGAAAATAAGTAAAATATAGTTATTCTTTTATTTTTATGAGGAGAAAATAAATGGCATATAGCTTTACTGTTTATTATGCCTTACTTTGTTCTTTATATACTGTCCATTTCAGAACTAATGACTTTTTTTTATCGATAGTCTATTTTTTTACTTAAGTCCATAGTCAATGATCGATATTTTGTAGTTTATTAGCTTTCTGGTGTGCTTAACTTATTTAGCTTCTTACACGTTTCTTTTGCACAATTCCTACATCACATAATTTGATTTCACACATTCACACAATCCTATGAATGTTTAAGCATGAGGTTGACGAATGTTTTTTTGCACGAAGGTGATGGACTTGATCGAGATGGATGTGGGCAGGTATTTGATGTACAGCTGCGTTCGTCGTTCCTTGTTGGCTTTGCAAATGTGTGTTGCTGTTGTGGAGGTCCCATAATGGAATGGAGCTGTGAGTGCAGAATCTCGTGGTTTACTGGCTTTGTATGCGTGAAAGTCATCGTTATGTGTCGCTGAAAGCGGTCGTTTTTCGTTGTAATACTTCGCAGACGACTAGTTTACAATAGGATAGGGATTTGGGAAGGTATGTCTTCTATTCTTCACCCATCTTCTTTCTTGGTCTCAATCTTGCAAATCTTCAACTTCTGTTCTTCCTGCTTTTTCTCTGCTTCTTACTTCATTCTTGGTTCTTCTCTGGGCTGGATATGGAAATATTTATTGATAACCAGTCGCTTTGAAGTTCTCCTCTTAGTAACAGTTTGATAAATTGTTTGGGTGTGTCATTTTTACTTTGTGGAAGTTTTCTTCAGTTTCGTGCTTCAGCGTGCTGTTTAATAGCAGTAGTGTGACTTTTACACGTATTTTTTTGACAGTGGTGGCTTGCCTAAGCGGTCTTCTCGTCAGGCCGTTTTTTGCTCGCACTGCCGAGTTGGCGCACTTGGAGACCCTTCCGGCTTTCGGTGTCCCATCGTGACTCTGCAGGGCTCCACCACTGTGCGGCTTCGTGTTCCATCAAAGCAGGGTTCCGCCTAGCGGGCAGATTTATTGCCCACTTTCGATACAAGGGCCTTCTGTTGGTCTTGATGTCCTTTCCTTTCTCTTGACGCTTCTGCCTTGTAGGAATCGTGTCTTGCTAATTACCTCCTTTTCTTTCTTGATACTTCTCTCGTTGCAACTTGTGGGTCGTTGCATCTGGTCTTTGCTGGAGTTTTTACAATGGTTCTTACAAATAGTTTTACTTACAATCATCTAACATATATCTAGTACCTACATTGTTTTATGCCTTCTTAAAAGATTTAGAAATTTCGGAGCCCTTTCCATTTTACAATTGTAAGATATTTTTTGTTTTAACATCTACAAGAATCCTCAAATTCGTTTTCTATTTTTGTGTAGTGTCGTGGTGTATAGCATTTCAGTATTTCATACTGTTCAACTACCTATGTTTTATCCCTTCACCTTAATCTATGGTACTATAGGTCTTATTTTTGTTTTTGTTTATATTGAAATTACTTTCTTTTTCCCACCTTCCTCCCTCTTCATTCTTCTTTCTCTTGACGATTTTATCTGCAACATAATCTTGAAATATTGTGCTGATTATTTACCAGTAATAAAATTAATCTTCAAACTTGTACTGAAAATTTTTAATACTGCCACTCTCAGGTAAAAATACCTCTGCTTTATCTCGTAAAATATCCTATAATTCTCTTTTACTGTGTTCCAAAATACCTTGAACTTCTTGCAATTTTTTTTCGATTTCTTTATCAACTTCTAATATGAGTTGAGGCGATTCCCGCTTTTGTGCATACCATTCTAATTCTTCATCCTCTTTATCTTGTGTCATTCTTAATTGTTTGTTTATAACTGGTATTTCTTGTAATTTTAGCTTTTGCTCAAAGAGAAGTGTGACATTCCCGAATGTCACGCTACCTTTCCCTATATCTACTATCGCTCGTCTCTCATTTAAAAAATCTGCACCTATAATCAAATCTACAATTAGTTTAGGTATACTTGTCTGTGCATCTTATTTGCATTTCTCTTCCTTTCATCCGACTGCGGCAACACTTTGGTGAGTTTTTATGCACCCACCCACGTAAGTTTCTAAGCAGCTAAGAACCAGTTATCTCCCACAGGGATGGCAGTGGAGATGAAAATGGAGTGACATAGCAACGTAACTCACGAACTTCTGCTGCAGTTTCAACCAAATTTGGTACACACTTAATTCATCATTTGCATAAATATTTGTATAAAGTTGTTGGAGATAATTCACCCCTTGCTGTGATGCGGGGGTGACAACCCTGACACGTAAGAATTTTTTTTTTGTCATCAGTCTACTGACTGGTTTGATGTAGCCTGCCACGAATTCCTTTCCTGTGCTAACCTCTTCATCTCAGAGCAGCACTTGCAACCTACGTCCTCAATTATTTGCTTGACATATTCCAATCTCTGTCTTCCTCTACAGTTTTTGCCCTCTACAGCTCCCTCTAGTACCATGGAAGTCATTCCCTGATGTCTTAGCAGATGTCCTATCATCCTGTCGCTTCTCCTTATCAGTGTTTTCCACATATTCCTTTCCTCTCCGATTCTGCGTAGAACCTCATCATTCCTTACCTTATCAGTCCACCTAATATTCAACATTCGTCTATAGCACCACATCTCAAATGCTTCGATTCTCTTCTGTTCCGGTTTTCCCACAGTCCGTGTTTCACTACCATACAATGCTGTACTCCAGATGTACATCTTCAGAAATATCTTCCTCAAATTAAGGCCGGTATTCGATATTAGTAGACCTGTCTTGGCCAGAAATGCCTTTATTGCCATAGCGAGTCTGCTTTTGATGTCCTCCTTGCTCCGTCTGTCATTGGTTATTTTACTGCCTAGGTAACAGAATTCCTGAACTTCATCGACTTTGTGACCATCAATCCAGATGTTAAGTTTCTCTTTGTGCTCATCTCTAATACTTCTCATTACCTTCGTCTTTCTCCAATTTACTCTCAAACCATACTGTGTACTCATTAGACTGTTCATTCCGTTCAGCAGATCATTTAATTCTTCTTCACTTTCACTCAGGATAGCAATGTCATCAGCGAATCGTATCATTGATATCCTTTCACCTTGTATTTTAATTCCACTCCTGAACCTTTCTTTTATTTCTATCATTGCTTCCTCGATGTACAGATTGAAGAGTAGGGGCGAAAGGCTACAGCCTTGTCTTACACCCTTCTTAATACGAGCACTTCGTTCTTGATCGTCCAACTTTTTTCAGAATCTCGAACAGCTTGCACCATTTTATATTGTCGAACGCTTTTTCCAGGTCGACAAATCCTATGAAAGTGTCTTGATTTTTCTTTAGCCTTGCTTCCATTATTAGCCGTAACGTCAGAATTGCCTCTCTCGTCACTTTACTTTCCCTAAAGCCAAACTGATCGTCACCTAGCGCATTCTCAATTTTCTTTTCCATTCTTCTGTATATTATTCTTGTAAGCAGCTTCGATGCATGAGCTGTTAAGCTGATTGTGCGATAATTCTCGCACTTGTCAGCTCTTGCCGTCTTCGGAATTGTGTGTATGATGCTTTTCCCAAAGTCAGATGGTATATCGCCAGACTCATATATTCTACACACCAACGTGAATAGTCGTTTTGTTACCACTTCCCCCAATGATTTTAGAAATTCTGATGGAATGTTATCTATCCCTTCTGCCTTATTTGACCGTAAGTCCTCCAAAGCTCTTTTAAATTCCGATTCTAATACTGGATCCCCTATCTCTTCTAAATCGACTCCTGTTTCTTCTTCTATCACATCAGACAAATCTTCACCCTCATAGAGGCTTTCAATGTATACTTTCCACCTATCCGCTCTCTCCTCTGCATTTAACATTGGAATTCCCGTTGCACTCTTAATGTTACCACCGTTGCTTTTAATGTCACCAAAGGTTCTTTTGACTTTCCTGTATGCTGAGTCTGTCCTTCGGACAATCATATCTTTTTCGATGTCTTCACATTTTTCCTGCAGCCATTTCGTCTTAGCTTCCCTGCACTTCCCATTTAATTCATTCCTCAGCGAGCGTTAGAGAACTTCAAACGTATCTCGTCATTCCTTAGTACTTCCGTATCCCACTTCTTTGCGTATTGATTCTTCCTGACTAATGTCTTGAACTTGAGCCTACTCTTCATCACTACTATATTGTGATCTGAGTCTATATCTGCTCCTGGGTACGCCTTACAATCCAGTATCTGATTTCGGAATCTCTGTCTGACCATGATGTAATCTAATTGAAATCTTCCCGTATCTCCCGTCCTTTTCGTCCTCGTCCTCTTGTGATTCTTGAACAGGGTATTCGCTATTACTAGGTGAAACTTGTTACAGAACTCAATTAGTCTCTCTCCTCTTTCATTCCTTGTCCCAAGCCCATATTCTCCTGTAACCTTTTCTTCTACTCGTTCCCCTACAACTGCATTCCAGTCGCCCATGATTATTAGATTTTCGTCCTCCTTTACATACTGCATTACCCTTTCAATATCTTCATACACTTTCTCTATCAGTTCATCTTCAGATTGCGACGTCGGCATGTATACCTGAACTATCGTTGTCGGTGTTGGTCTGCTGTCGATTCTGATTAGAACAACCCGGTCACTGAACTGTTCACAGTAACACATCCTCTGCCCTACCTTCCTATTCATAACGAATCCTACACCTGTTATACCATTTGCTGCTGCTGTTGATATTACCCGATACTCATCTGACCAGAAATCCTTGTCTTCCTTCCACTTCACTTCACTGACTCCTACTATATCTAGATTGAGCCTTTTGCATTTCCCTTTTCAGATTTTCTAGTTACCATACCACGTTCAAGCTTCTGATATTCCACGCCCCGACTCATAGAACATTATCCTTTCGTTGATTATTCAATATTCAATATTCGAATATTCGATAACAACCGATGTTAGTATCGATTCCATAGCTTTCGGGGTCACTGGGCTCATTGGTGACAATCCTGACAAATGTTCACCCCTGGCAGTAGAGGCTTGTGAGGTGGGGGATGACATATCAGCAAGCCTCTGTAATAACAACTGAAGCAACATCTACCAAACTTTGTAAAAGTAAACTGGAAAAGCTTACTGTGACAGTAAGACATCACTAGCGCATCCCCCATGGATTAGGATAGGGATGAAAAGAGGCGACATAAAATATTAATTCAGGAAAACTTGTATGTTTTTCATTCAAATCTGATATACACAGGACTCATCATTTGTATTAAAATACCCTTAGCGTTGCGGTGGAGATGGAAATAGGTGACATGAAAAAAGATGCAAAACGACCTTTCGGTATTTCTTTCCTGTATTTAGCTGACTTGGAACACTTTCGAAGTGTGATGCTCAATGCACCAACATTTCGTTACAGTTGAAGGAAAGACCAAAAATATTACATATCCAAAAGAATTTAATAATTTTTTTCAAAATTCATTTAGTGCACAAAATGTCAATGGCATATTTTGTACCTGTAAATGAGTCTCCTTTGCATATACTACTCAGAGAGAAAAGAAGTATTGCAATGTATGCAGGGAACAGCTAGTGTCTAATAAAATAAAATATCGAAGCCCAAAAATACAGAGGATCCCACCTAACTTTTCCATCTCATTTTTTGCGAAAAAAAAGTCAAAAATTCAGTTGGCCATGGATGCACCTACGTCAGGGACACACACAATGGGGGCAGGAATGCATAATTCACAAAGGTCACTGAACACTACTTTCAATACAATGTTAGGTTTTTATAAATGGCATATGTACCGTGTTTTCCACAGAAATGACAACTAGAGGTGCAATCAGTGGTTGCAGACTTGGTTTTGCTGTTCTAACTCTCGTACTTTCTTAAATATGAGACTTTAAAGGATGGCACCGGCTCTACGGTTTCTGCCGTAATGCGCAAGGCATGGGTTGCCTGCAGTGTCCTGCAGCCTGCTGTAAACAGATCGCTGTCAGAACGCACCTTCTGCCTACCCTGTTCAGGAAAATTGGAAATTTGTGATAAGGTCTAATGGGACCAAACTGCTGAGGTCATAGGTCCATAAGCTTACACACTACTTAATCTAACTTAAACTAACTTACACTAAGGACAACACACACACCCATGCCCTTGGGAGGACCCGAACGTCCGACGGGGGCACTGTTCAGGCTACTAGTGTCTCCTGCTCAGCACTGCTATAGTGCTGCCAATGTCAAACAGGGAAATATACACCTTGACGCATTTCACATACGCCTCGGACAATGCTTACTCTGTTTTGGTCACTTGTGACATCTGAGGTCATCTCGTCGTTATACCGTTCTTCAGTTGTAAAGAAAAACTAGATACGATGTTAATTTACGGCGAATGTCACAGAAACGCAACCAGCTGTAGCGGTATGTGCTGAACGCCACTCAGATCGACGGCGTCCTTCACGTCGTACCGTTTCCAGTATCTGCGCAAGTCTCAATGATACAGGCAGCTCAACTACCATGAAGCCTGAACGAATGAGAAAAGCAACTAACAATTACAACGAAATTGCTGTTCTGTCTGCTGTATTGCAAAATCCTGAGGTGAGTGTATAACACAATATTTCCCTAGTAACTGAGTTTTTAGTTCTGTCACAGGGAAGTCACGTATAACACGTGGGCTGCAAGTTTGAGCCAAGTATAACGCTATGCTCGCGGTCTAGTGTTACCCTCTGTGAGGATTTTTGTATTTATTTGACCGTGTGTATACCGAATGGACAGAGGGTATCGAAACATTAATTTCGTACAAGTGGCAACTAATAGAAAACTGAAACACTTTACTTTGGAGATAATACTAGTACTGACATTCATTCAAATGAAATAATAAACGGCCACCAGCCTAATCAGGCATCATAATTTCAAGCATTATGTTTCAAGGAAATTGAATATGAGCTACTGAATTGACTTTCATTAATACTTATTTTGAATAGTGCAAGGAATACACACGACTACCGGACGAACCGAGTAGTGGGTAGCAGTAGTTATTATTTACACAAATCAGCCATCATAGGAATTTTAAAAGTTATTTCACTCATAGTAATAACAGTTACAGTTGCAATCAAACTCAGCAATAAGACGTTAGTAAAGACCTCACAAGACTGAAATTGGGCATGACCAGAGTCCTGGTTTAACGAACATACAGACACAACAAATGAAGTGAAATAACTTTAGACAGACACTTTTTATACTCTCACTTTTATGGAAATGCTTCAGATTTCTTTACCAAAAGCAGTATTTGGCATATCTTTCTTATAATAGAAAAGACTATAGTTGGGGCCCATAAACTGAAACTGTCATTTACAGGCACATTCTGTGACCATTTCAGAAACAAAATGCAATTGGCCAATATCACTTTCGAACCCGACTTGAAATACTTTATATGTTCATACGTAAAGCAAGTAATTCAAATATTAAGTTCAATTAACTTCAGAAAATAGTTCATAGTAATAACCAAAGCAAAATTACTTTACATGTAGATTCAATTTGTGTGCCTTATCCATTACCTGTGGAGCAGATATTTTTACGATAACACTACACACTTTGGCACTGAACGTTAGCACACTTAGTACAGAAGCAAACCATAATTTAGTTAGAAACAGGATACTCGGTTTCTGCACATTTAGAATGGGACACTGCATTGGTTTCATGACAGAACAATTTTAAGGTTCAAACACATGTTATATCACTGGGATTATTATTGAAAAACATTCACACACACAAGCTGGTCCATACTATGATACATATCGGAGTTCCTGAAGTTGACGGCGCAGTGGCGCAGTAGTGGTGTCAAACATGTGGCGACTATCTGGTCTCACACTCTTGATGTTGAATGCTCTTTATAAAATCTTCTTGGCGACGTATTATCCTCGTTTTAGAGCCATTCCATAATAACAAGACCACCATACAACATACGAAACCACATCCGAGGCAATTTCAATATAAACAGACTTTCAAATGCCTCACTTGGCCCCTCGATGTTAACCATACAATGGCTAGCCACTGACTGCATAGCACGCTCACCCCGTAGCTGCACAGATCGAGCGCCAAATCCATCTTTTAAAGTGCGCCAAGCCACTTCCGTAGCGGAGGGAGTTCCGTACACCTTTTATATTATACAACACAAGTTCCCTGAGCATGAACCAGCATTCAAAGTAGAATTTCTCTTACTGAACATACATATTTCACGAAGTTTCATTATTTTTAAATATTATTTTAGTTTTCATAAAACATATATTACAAACTCAAACTTTCTCTCTGACAATTCAATGACCTTCATTACTCACATACGCATAATTACACAGTATAAACTACTTACAATCGATATTGGTGTTACAAGTGTACGACAGAATGCGCGAGTTTCTGGAATAAACCGCAATAGGCTTGCCTCTGAGCACTATGCGACTTAAATTCGGAGGTCATCAGAACCTAGAACTTAGAACTAATTAAACCTAACTAACCTAAGGACATCACACACATCCATGCCCGAGGCAGGATTCGAACCTGCGACCGTAGCGGTCGCTCGATTCCAAACTGTAGCGCCTAGAACCACACGGCCACTCCGGCCGGCAAGCCGCAATAGGTTTTGGAGAATTTTTCATATGCATACGTCTCATCCGTATAGTATCTCACTCCACGAAAAATCTTGAAGAAATGGCTTTGAATGCCCTACTGAATTCTGTCAATATGCACTTCAACGGTTGCTAGGTCATCGTGACTTCCTACGTATACATTCTTTACGGATGAAACTTACTTCACAAATCATGGTTGTTGTATCCTGCCTACTCGTCAAATATGGAGTGATCAGGAAATCTGCTTTCACGAATCACTAGACAACAATTCAAGGAAATCGAATTAATGAATATACAGGGTGATTCAAAAGAATACCACAACTTTAAAAATGTGTATTTAATGAAAGAAACATAATATAACCTTCTGTTATACATCATTACAAAGAGTATTTAAAAAGGTTTTTTTTCACTCAAAAACAAGTTCAGATATGTTCAATATGGCCCCCTCCACACACTCGAGCAATATCAACCCGATACTCCAACTCGTTCCACACTCTCTGTAGCATATCAGGCGTAACAGTTTGGATAGCTGCTGTTATTTCTCGTTTCAAATCATCAATAGTGGCTGGGAGAGGTGGCCGAAACACCATATCCTTAACATACCCCCGTAAGAAAAAATCGCAGGTGGTAAGATCAGGGCTTCTTGGAGGCCAGTGATAAAGTGCTCTGTCACGGGCTGCCTGGCTGCCGATCCATCGCCTCGGGTAGTTGACGTTCAGGTTTCATAAGTAACCTTTTTCGTAGGACTCTCCATACAGTTGATTGTGGAATTTGCAGCTCTCTGCTAGCTTTGCGAGTCGATTTTCCTGGGCTGCGAACAAATGCTTGCTGGATGCGTGCTACATTTTCATCACTCGTTCTCGGCCGTCCAGAACTTTTCCCTTTGCACAAACACCTATTCTCTGTAAACTGTTTATACCAACGTTTAATACACCACCTATCAGGAGGTTTAACACCATACTTCGTTCGAAATGCACGCTGAACAACTGTCGGCGATTCACTTCTGCCGTACTCAATAACACAAAAAGCTTTCTGTTGAGCGGTCGCCATCTTAGCATCAACTGACGCTGACGCCTAGTCAACAGCGCCTCAAGCGAACAAATGTACAACTAAATGAAACTTTATAGCTCCCTTAATTCGCCGACAGATAGTGCTTAGCTCTGCCTTTTGTCGTTGCAGAGTTTTAAATTCCTAAAGTTGTGGTATTCTTTTTCAATCACCCTGTATATATCAGAAAATAAATGACAATTCTTTGAGAAACACAGATGTCTCTCAAGTAAAGGGTGACATGCAACATAATCAATGTCTTTCAGTATAACGACTCCAATGCAATTGAAGTAACACAGTGGATGCTACTATCCAGTTGCTGGTCTTGACGCTTCTGTTAGAACTCGTAGAACTGGGCCGCGGCCGGTCGTGTGCTGCGCTTATGTTCTCTTCGCGTAGAGAGCGTTGCCATCGCGTTGTCGTCCTAGAGAGGGGTCGATCAGTGTGCAGTTGGCTGACGTATTCTTCACAGCCCTCTCTGCTGTAATGTTCCTGTCCGGCGTGCCACTATTTGAATTTACTCCGGAAAAATGGACTTGTGAATCTGCGGAACATGGACTACTTGTCCGTGCGAAATCGCCGCTCACCTCACCTTGCTACCCATCGACGACAATGGGTTCAAAATGGTTCAAATGGCTCTGAGCAGTATGGGACTTAACTTCTGAGGTCATCAGTCCCCAAGAACTCAGAACTACTTAAACCTAACCAACCTAAGGACATCACACACATCCAAGCCCGAGGCAGGATTCGGACCTGCGACCGTAGTGGTCGCGCGGTTCCAGACTGCAGCGCCTAGAACCACTCGGCCACCCCGGCCGGCCGACGACAATGGGCTGTCAATGTTTGGTGCGACGTGACTGATGCGCGTAGTGTTGGTCCAGGTTTTTATCAGGGAACATTAGCCAGATGGGGATCCGCACCATTCCTACAAGGCAGTCTACATCTTCTCACAGAGCACGTGGGGTTGGAAACGCTTCTTTCAATGTGGTTCCATCGTGACAGATGCCTCACACATGATGCCTGTGTTTCTAGGGAACATGTGGACGCAATGTTTTCATACAGGTGAGCAGGATAGGGAGGTCCTGTGAACTGGACAGCCCAGTCCCCCAAACTGACGCCGTTCGACTTCTTTCTCTGGGCTAGTGAAAGAGCGTGCGCAGCACGAACCACTGCCGCCACCGGATTGTATGAAAAAATGTATTACCGCTTCGTAGGTGGCAGTGTCTATGGAAACCCTATAATCTGCGCTTTGATCACCTGTTCTCCGTCTCCACAACAATATTTTTGAAAACGGTGTGCACTTCGAACACCGTTGAAGTGATCCTCGTTCATCGGACGTGATGTTACAAATTATTTTTGAGTGCGTTTTCCGGGCTGGATGTCATGCACAAAACTAAAGTTTCTGTGGACTATATACCGATAATAATTGTGCTTAGACGCTCGAAACAATCCTTATCACTAAATTACACCTCTGCTTTTCGTTTCTATAGAGATAACATACATGTGCTACCTAAATAAACGTAACGTTTTGTTGAAGTGTGTTTGTTTACTTCTACGGATTTTGCATTACTGTGTGAGCCCTGACAGCCGGCTGCGGGACTGCATTCAATCCTTACCTTGCTCATTACGGCAGAAACGGCGGCGCTGTCGCCATCTTTCGAAGTCGGATACTTCAGAACATATCAGGTTTAGAACAGTGAAATCAAGTGTCCCGTCACTAATTGTACGTGCAGTTTTCATTTCTACATGAAAATCGTACAAGTACGATTTCAGACAACCAAACTTTGTGTTGACAGTGGTGTTCGTTGACCTTAGTGGGTTATGCATTCCTACCATTGTTTGAGCCCGTGACACAGGTGCGTCCACGGACAATTGCATTTTCATATATTGTTTCATTTCCGAAATATATGAGGTGGGAGAGTTTGATGGGACACCCTGTATACACACACCGAATTTAAATACGTCTCCACAGCAAAGCAACACCATCGAAAGTTAAATGAGTGATTCAGCATGTGACTTATATCAATTATATCACTCTGTTATGGAGAAGAATTAAGTTTTTACTGCTGATTAGAAACTTTATTTAATCGATTTGATCTCAAAGCACATGTCGAGTATGAATGATTAGTGAAAAATGAAGAATTTATTTATGCTTTACTTGCATCCGTTAGCTCCTGAAATTTGTAAAACCATATTTCTAATACATCAAGCACGGGTTACTGTCTGTTTGGTTTCTAGTGTTGGTATTGTCCTCTGTCGGAAGACTTATTTGATGCAGCTCCTCAACGTTAGTCTATCCTGTGTAAGACCCTTCACCTCTTCGTAGTTACTAAAACCTAGAATCTCCACTTCAACCTACTTGCTGTAGTGAAGTCTTGGCCTCTTTCAACCTGCACTTCTTTCCATACATGAATTAAATGTTCCTTGTTGCCTCAGGATTTTTCCTACAAACCTGTAGCTTCTTTCGGTCAATTTCTGCCACAGATTTCCTTTCTCTCCTAATTTTATTAATTTCCTCTTCATTAGTCATTCAATCTACATACACAACCTTCAGAATTCTTTATACACTGCCGGAACACATTAGTACATCCTATCAGATGTTTCTAGTTCACTCGAGATGTATTGTTGCAACTGCGCATATGGAGTACATGAACTGATTACAGATCTACAACACAAGCGGTTAAGAGATACCAGGTATCGACCCACGCTCAAACACCTATATTATTACATGGTGTAGAGTCTACAGACAGCAATTCAGGTGCTGACTATGACATCCAGTCGATCGTACAGATGGCGAATACTGCCCTGGTGCGGAGGGGTGGGTTAGAAAATCGTCGTCTGTGTTTGTTCACTGTCTCTCGTCGTACTGTGCAATACAATGGGGCCCCTTAGGGATATGGCTGCAAAGGAGGGGAAGAAAACAAATGTGCATTCCGTGTGCGTACCGGGGGGAGTCATTCCAGATGTGGAAAGGGTCATTCCGTATGCCATGAAGGGTAAAGGGTGCTCCCATCTGCAAGTGGTCGCTCATGTCGGCACCAATGATGTGTGTCGCTATGGATGGGAGGAAATCCTCTCTGACTTCCGGCGGCTATCTGATTTGGTGAAGACTGCCAGTCTCGCTAGCGGGATGAAACCAGAGCTCACCATCTACAGCATCGTCGACAGGACTGACGGCGGACGCTTGGTACAGAGCCGAGTGGAGGGTCTGAAACAGAGGCTGTGACGGTTCTGCAACCGTGTGGGCTGCACATTCTTCGACTTGCACCATAGGGTGGTGGGGTTTCGAGTTCCGCTGGATAGGTCAGGAGTTCCCTACACCCAGCAGTCGGCTACACGGGTAGCAGGGACTGTGTGTCGTGGACTGGGCGGTTTTTTAGGTTAGATGGCCTGGAGCAAGTACAGAAAGGGCAACAGCCTCAAAGGGTGCGGGGCAAAGTCAGGGAATGCGGGGACCAAGCAGCAATCGGTATTGTAATTTTAAACTGTCGAAGCTGCGTTGGTAAAGTACCGGAACTCCAAGCGCTGATAGAAAACACCGAAGCTGAAATCGTTATAGGTACGGAAAACTGGCTGAATCGCGAGATAAATTCTGCCGAAATATTTACAAAGGCACAGACGGTGTTTAGAAAGCATAGATGGCATGCCACCGGTGGTGGCGGGTTTGTCGCTGTTAGTAGTAGTTTATCCTGTAATGAAATAGAGGTGGATATTTCCTGTGATCTATTATGGGTGGAGGTTATACTCAACAACCGAGCTAGGTTAATAATTGGCTCCTTTTACCGACCTCCCGACTCAGCAGCATTAGTGGCAGAACAACTGAGAGAAAATCTGGAATGCATTTCAAATAAATTTCCTCAGCATGTTATAAGTCTTAGGTGGAGATTTCAATTTACCAGATATAGACTGGGAAACTCAGATGTTTAGGACGGGTGGTAGGGACAGAGCATCGAATGACATTATACTGAGTGCACTATCCGAAAATTACCTAGAGCAATTAAACAGAGAACCGACTCGTGGAGATAACATCTTGGACCTACTGATAACAAACAGACCCCAAGTTTTCGACTCCGTAACCACAGAACAGGGAATCCGTGATCATAAGGCCGTTGCAGCATCCCTCAATATGGAAGTAAATAGGAATATAAAAAAAAGGGAGGAAGGTTTATCTATTTATCAAGGATAATAGGAGGCATATTTCAGACTACCTAACAGATCAAAACGAAAATTTCTGTTCCAACACTGACAATGTTGAGTGTTTATGGAAAAAGTAGTTCAAGGCAATCGTAAAATGCGTTTTAGACCGGTACGTGCCGAGTAAAACTGTGAGGGACGGGAAAAACCCACCGTGATTCAACAACAAAGTTAGGAAACTACTGCGAAAACAAAGTGAGCTTCACTGCAAATTTAAACACAGCGAAAAATTCTCAGACAAACAGAAGCTAAACGATGTCAAAGTTAGCGTAAGGAGGGCTATGCGAGAAGCGTTCAGTGAATTCTAAAGTAAAACTCTATGTACCGAGTTGACAGAAAATCCTAGGAAGTTCTGGTTTTACGTTAAATCAGTAAGTGGATCGAAACAGCATATCCAGACACTCTGGGATGATAATGGCATTGAAACAGAGGATGACACGCGTGAAGCTGAAATACTAAACACCTTTTTCCAAAGCTGTTTCACAGAGGAAGACAGCACTGCGGTTCCTTCTCTAAATCCTCGCACGAACCAAAAAATGGCTGACATCGAAATAAGTGTCCAAGGAATCGAAGAGTAACTGAAACCACTCAACAGAGGAAAGTCCACTGGACCTGACGGGATACTAGTTCGATTCTACACAGAGTACACGAAAGAACTTGCCCCCCTTCTAACAGCCGTGTACCGCAAGTCTATAGAGGAACGGAAGGTTACAAGTGATTGGAAAAGAGCACAGGTAGTTCCAGTTTTCAACAAAGGTCATCGAGCAGATGCGCAAAACTATAGACCTATATCTCTGACATCTGTCTGTAGTAGAATTGTAGAACATGTTTTCTGCTCGCGTATCATGTCATTTCTGGAAACCCAGAATCTACTCTGTAGGAATCAACATGGATTCCGGAAACAGCTCGCCTTATTTGTTCATGAGACCCAGGAAATATTAGATACAGGCTCCCAGGTAGATGCCATTTTCCTTCACTTCCGGAAGACGTTCGATACAGTTCCGCACTGTCGCCTGATAAACAAAGTAAGAGCCTACGGAGTGTCAGACCAGCTTTATGGCTGGATTGAAGAGTTTTTAGAAACAGAACGCAGCATGTTGTTCTCAACGGAGAGACGTCTACAGACGTTAAAGTAACCTCTGGCGTGCCACAAGGGAGTGTTATGGGACCATTGCTATTCACAATATATATAAATGACCTGGTAGATAGTGTAGGAAGTTCCATGCGGCTTTTCGCGGATGATGCTGTAGTATACAGAAAAGTTGTAGCTTAGAAAATTGCAGCGAAATGCAGGAAGATCTGCAGCGGATAGGCACTTGGTGCAGGGAGTGGCAATTGACCCTTAACATAGACAAATGTAATGTATTGCGAATACATAGAAAGAAGGATCCTTTATTGTGTGATTAAATGATAGCGGAACAAAGACTGGTAGCAGTTACTTCTGTAAAATATCTGGGAGTATGCGTACGGAACGATTTGGTGTGGAATGATCATATAAAATTAATTGTTGGTAAATTTGGTGTCAGGTTGAGATTCATTGGGGGAGTCCTTAGAAAATGTAGTCCACCAACGAAGGAGATGGCTCACAAAACACTCTTTCGACCTATACTTGAGTATTGCTCATCAGTGTGGGATCCGTACCAGGTCGGGTTGACAGAGGAGATAGAGAAGATCCAAAGAAGAGCGGCACGTTTCATCACAAGGTTATTTGGTAAGCGTGCTAGTGTTAGGGAGACGTTAAGCAAACTTAAGTGGCAGACTCTGCAAGAGAGGCGCTCTGCATCGCGGTGTAGCTTGCTGTCCAGGTTTCGAGAGGGTGCTTTTCTGGATAAGGTATCGAATATATTGCTTCCCCCTACTTATACCTCTCGAGGAGATCGTGAATGTAAAATTAGAGAGATTCGAACGCACACGGAGGCTTTCCGTTAGTCGTTCTTCCCGCGAACCATACGCAACTGGAACACGAAAGGGAGGTAATGACAGTGGCACGTAAAGTGCCCTCCGCCACACACCGTTGGGTGGCTTGCGGAGTATAAATGTAGATGTAGATGTAGATGTAGATGTAGATGCAGATGTACAAAAGTTCCACCTACCGCGGTACGGCATCAAATCCCCAGCTCGTTTCTCTGCATACGTAGATACTGTTCAGACGATGTTAAAAGCAGCGTTGAAGGAAAACACTGTCAATACTTACGTTTGCAACGTCCGCGTAAACTCCGGCAGCTAGCTATCCTGTACTATCTTATAACACAATATTCGGGTGGAGGGCGATTGCTTCATCTCTTTAGTCAAATGGCAAATTTCTGCAGTGAGTTCCTTTATTTCTTTAGGTTCAAAATTAAACACTTGCCATCAGCCCGAATTTAATTAAGGAATAACATCACTGTCCTCAGCTCACAGTTTATGCAACCCAGTACACACGCTAGGCAGCCAGAAATGTACTTAAGTCCAACCCGAACTGTTACGCGATCTACTGTCAATACTCTGCTACAATATATGAGTTTCACTTTTGGTCCTTTTTCAGTGGATTTCTATTAATAGAAACTGCTCGCCAACTATTCCATAAACGGGTATGAAACATGCCACGCGGAATTCTAAAAATGCCGAAAATTCACACGCGTTTATCTTTCCAACAGATCACTTCACAAAGCTCATATTTTCAGTATACGTCCGTAAATGCAACTGCTTTCACGGCAATACAATCCGGACTCGAGAAACCAGTAACTTACTCATTTTACTCATAATGTAGACGGACGCGTCCAACATGACCTGCACGTCAGATAGCTGGCTGACGACTGACTCAATGCCGTTCCTCCCAGGTCCTATAACTACTTGCAATGCGCGGTAAACGCTTAACGCTCATTTGTTGTTCAAAATGACCATCCAATCAAAACACTCCTTCGAGTTCTATCTCGCCCCAAAACTGTACTACGCCAATCAATATTCACAGATGGATTTACGTCACTTCGTCATGCAAATATTAATAAAATGTTTAACAAAATCAAACGAAAAGAAAACTAATCTTGAAATAACTTTAGAAAACTATTACTCTGTAAACGGCTGTTCTGGCTGCCTTCTGTCAAAAGCAAGTACCCTTAGACATACGTCACTAGCAAGATGGGGAAATTACATTTTTCATTGCAACTTGCTTGCTTAACACTTTCCCATGATACTGTTACGTAATGTTTAACCTGATATAATATTGAATTTTTTCGTATGTCCCACAGACACACTCTCACTCATTCTCAGCCGGCCGCGGTGGCCGTGCGGTTCTGGCGCTGAAGTTTGGAACCGCGAGGCTGCTACGGTCGCAGGTTCGAATCCTGCCTCGGGCATGGGTGTGTGTGCTGCCCTTAGGTTAGTTAGGTTTAAGTAGTTCTAAGTTCTAGGGGACTTATGACCTAAGATGTTGAGTCCCATAGTGCTCAGAGCCATTTGAACCATTTGAACTCATTCTCATTTACTCACACAACAACACATTAAATATATACTGATCTTTTCTGAATTTAATATTACGAAATTGAAAAATAGCTGAAGTTTTTAACTATGAAAATTCAAACAAATTGACCTATCATTTTGTGAACTTCAGTAATGATTGCAAATGATACTAAAAGACAAACTGTTATTAATCCTAATTGACTTTAATCTTACAAGTGTCGGTTTGGGGTGTTTTAGGTAATTTTCTCTAACTCTGAAAATATGCCAGCTAGAAAGCTGAGATTTTTACATAATCTTCTTTTTAACAGTAAATAACAGTATACTGACTTTTAACTAAATTGAATAATATTTAATATAGTTTATTTACATTCTTAGGGGCTTGAATATTCTGTCGCTCGAATTGACACAGGTACGGCTTCCCACGGTTAGGCTAGCGGCAGGTGCAAATGAGTCACGCTAAGATACAAGCGGCTGTTTCTATCACCGCCAACGGCTCCAAAGCTACGAGCCGTACTGCAAAGTAGAGCAAAAAATGCTATTGCGTATTGACTCGCGACGTTACACTGGGATACGTTATGTCACGTCTTCTCTTCGAATTCACGTACTTATATAAGAATTGTTCGCTAACGAGCCACGCGAGTCAGTTGTCGTCAATCACAACTCGCATGTACCCGTCTGGAGACAAGTACAGTCCTCTGTTTCACAGAGGAAGACTGCACTGTAGTTCTCTCTCTAGATTGTCGCACAGATGACAGAATGGCAGATATCGAAATAGACAAACAATTAAAATCGCTCAAATGAGGAAAGGCCGCTAGACTTGATGGGATACCAGTAAGATTTTACACAGAGTACGCGAAGGAACTTGCCCCCTTCTTGCAGCGGTGTACCGTAGGTCTCTAGAAGAGCGTAGCGTTCCAAAGGATTGGAAAAGGGTACAGGTCATCCCCGTTTTCAAGAAGGGACGTCGAACAGATGTGCAGAACTATAGACCTATATCTCTAACATCAATCAGTTGTAGAATTTTGGAACACGTATTATGTTCGATTATAATGACTTTCCTGGAGACTCTTTACTCTGTTGGAATCAGGATGGGTTTCGAAAAAGACGATCTTGTGAAACCCAGCTCGCGCTATTCGTCCACGAGACTCAGAGGGCCATAGACACGAGTTCCCAGGTATATGCCGTTTTTCTTGACTTCCGCAAGGCGTTCGATACAATTCCCCACAGTCGTTGAATGAACAAAGTAAGAGCATATGGACTATCAGACCAATTTCGTGATTGTATTGAAGAGTTCCTAGATAACAGAACGCAGCATGTCATTCTCAATGGAGAGAAGTCTTCCGAAGTAAGAGTGATTTCAGTTGTGCCGCAGGGGAGTGTCGTAGGACCGTTGCTATTCATAATATACATAAATGACCTTGTGGATAACATCGGAAGTTCACGGAGGCTTTTTGCGGAGGGTACCTCGTACCACAACTAGCATCTTCTCTCCCTGTTCCACTCCCAAACAGAACGAGGGAAAAATGACTGCCTATATGCGTCTGTACGAGCCCTAATCTCTCTTATCTTATCTTTGTGGTCTTTCCGCGAAATATAAGTTGGCGGCAGTAAAATTGTACTGCAGTCAGCCTCAAATGCTGGTTCTCTAAACTTCCTCAGTAACGATTCACGAAAAGAACGCCTCCTTTCCTCCGGAGACTCCTATCCGAGTTCCTGAAGCATTTCCGTAACACTCGCGTGATGATCAAACCTACCAGTAACAAATCTAGCAGCCCGCCTCTGAACTGCTTCTATATCCTCCCTCAATCCCACGTGATAGGGATCCCAAACGCTGGAGCAGTATTCAAGAATAGGTCATATTAGTGTTTTATAAGCGGTCTCCTTCACAGATGAACCACATCTTCCCAAAATTCTACCAATGAACCGAAGACGACTATCCGCCTTCCCCACAACTGCCATTACATGCTTGTCCCACTTCATATCGCTCTGCAATGTTACGCCCAAATATTTCATCGACGTGACTGTGTCAAGCGTTTCACTGCTAATGGAGTATTCAAACATTACGGGATTCTTTTTCCTATTCATCTGCATTAATTTGCATTTATCTATATTTAGAGGTAGCTGCCATTGTTTACACCAACCACAAATCCTGTCCAAGTCATCTTGTATCCTCCTACAGTCACTCAACGACGACACCTTCCCGTACACCACAGCATCATCAGCAAACAGCCGCACCTTGCTTTCCACCCTATCCAAAAGACAATTTATGTAGATAGAAAACAACAGTGGACCTACCACACTTCCCTGGGGCACTCCAGATTATACCCACACCTCCGATGAACACTCACCATCGAGGACAACGTACTGGGTTCTATTACTTAAGAAGTCTTCGAGCCACTCACATATTTGGGAACCAATCCCATATGGTCGTACCTTAGTTAGGAGTCTGCAGTGGGGCATCGAGTCAAACGCTTCCCGGAAGTCAAGGAATATGGCATCCGTCTGATACCCTTCGTCCATGGTTCGCAAGGTATCATGCGAAAAAAGAGCGAGTTGCGTTTCGCAGTAGCTATGCTTTCTAAAGCCGTGCTGATGCATGGAGAGCAACTTCTCTGTCTCAAGGAAATTCATTGTATTCGAACTGAGAATATGTTCGAGAATCCTGCAACAAACCGATGTTAAGGATACTGGTCTGTAATTTTGAGGATCCGTCCTTCTACCCTTCTTATATACAGGCGTCACCTGCGCTTTTTTTTTTCAGTCGCTCTGGACTTTACGTTGGGCAAGAAATTCGCGATAAATGCAAGCTAAGTAAGGAGCCAATGCAGTAGAGTACTCTCTGTAAATCCGAAATGGAATCCAATCAGGACCTGGCCATTTATTTATTTTCAACTCATTCAGCTGCTTCACAACCCCAGGGATGTCTATCACTATGTCCTCCATACGGGAATCTGTACTAGACTCAAACGGCGGTATGTTTGTACGATCCTGTTGCGTGAAAGATTTCTCAAATGCTACATTTAAATATTTCAGCTTTCGTTTTGTTGCCTTCCGTTGCCAGGCCAGACTGATCAGTGAGTGACTGGATGGAAGCCTTCGACCCGCTTACAGATTTTACGTAAGACCAGAATTTCCTTGGGTTTTCAGCAGGCTGTAGGAAGCAGGTGTGGGCCTCCGTGGCATGATTGCTTCCTTTCTTCTCACATTTGCACCACACTGAGCCTTATGGCTTGGAGCAGTCCCTATTAAAGGGTACAAACAGATGTCGGTCTGGTAGCTGTGTCACTATACTATCTGTAGAAGGACAACGTTGAAACCATTATCAGTACATCTACTAATCCACAGGTGGCATATGCCATCATAGGATCAAAATCTACGCCGTCTTTCCAGGTGTACTAACCTTTTGTTCCTGACAGTGTAGCACCACATTCCAAAACCTCGCGTCTCATGTTGTCTGGCCGGTCTATCGTCCCGTTTCACTTCCGAACATTGCTACCACCTGTAACCTCCCCCTCACTTATCGACCTTAATGACAGTGAAAAATTAAACTGCGTGTACCTAATGGAAATTTGGGAAAAGCAATGGTGACCGAGGTTAATTTGTCGGTAAAGACGGAGGAAAGGGTTACATCTAAATGAAAGGAAAAATGCTAATGAAACTGGTGGAAATTAATTTTGAAAAAGGGGTAAAGTTAATAAAGAAAGTAAATGTGTGGCCGTTACGTTAACAATTAACTAGCGGTAATTAGATATTTGAGATTTGGGGGAAATTACGGTCGACAGTCCTAAGGACAATTACTATAGTAACTGAAAAAGAAAGATTATTACACATATAATTAGCACTAGAAGCGTGGCAACTGAAGGTTGACAAGTGTAGTGTGAAAACTGAAAGTTTGTCAGAAGTAATAAATTTCGCTACACTCTGACTTACTTTAGCAAAAGAATTAATAAAACCGGAAAATCGAAAGTTAATTTAGTGACTGAAGTTAATAGTGAGCTTTCTTTCTGAAGCACATCGAAATTCAGTAAAATACGGTTAGTCTTGGACTAACTCAATAATCATTTCAAAAGCTACTTGAATCTACACAATTTAGAAATAAGAGATTTAACTTTGAACTTGAATTAAATGATTCTGAACAATTAACAATAGTAAAATTTTGTACGTACCAAGCTGAGCTGCAGTCACAAGTAAGCTTAAATACGGTAACAAAACTCGCACTCTTAATTTGTGCTTGTGTAATCTAAATATTGTAGCCAGCTATGAATACTGTAACTGAACTTTGAAATTAAAGCAGCGAAATTGAATTATATTGTACTTTAATGCTGGCGTCTGAATTTCAACGACACTCGGGTTGATTTCGGAAAAGTAAGGGACCCTGCTTGGTAATGCGATTGGGACAATGAGCAAAAAGGTTCATGCTAAGTTGCTGTAATTTTGTGATGCAACAATTTTAAAAGTTTGAAAAGCTGAGGTCTGCCATACAGTTCTAAAACTTTACGTGCTTCCAGTCTTCCTTGTTGGTTGATTGAAGGTTTGAAGCCGTCGATCGAGGAGGTGGCGACAGTCACTCATTGTCGGCCGTCGCTGTTGCAGAAGCTGGATGTTGGCGCGCCTTCTTCTCGACACGGTCACCAGATGAAACGGGCTCTTGATGTGCGCCAGATAATGCTTCCCGTCCGCGACACCATGTCATAAACTATCGCAAGTCGAGCGCAATTACATGCTGCCAAACCCCGAAAGCGCGGCAACTCGCGTGAGCGTCACACAACACACCTCCTCCACTCGCTACTCCATCCAGACTCCTGTCTGCTCTGCCCGCTCTCCACGCGACAGAGTTAACACTACCAAAGATCTTACACACTTTGATTCTTCACACGACCTATCGATGTAATCGTTCGATAGCAGTTTTCCCTAGGCAAGACCCAGCGTATAAATACAAATAATATTTACGAAACAAACCAATTATACATCGACATAAATGCATAAATATATATATACAAATAGTAAAACAATTCCAATATATAAAGAGACAGAAATTTCATATCTTGAGGTAACAAAACAAGGAAAATAATTATAGTACAATAGATGGAAATAGGAGGATATGGATTTCCGAGAAGATTTTGTAAGGATGTCGGAATATTTATTATATTCCTAATATTTTTCGTAAGCTTACCTTTTAGCGTTGCTACAGGGTGATTTTTATATTGTTTCAGCTACTGCTGGAGGAGCGGTATCCAGTATGTGAGAGTAATCTTTGCCCGCTGACAGTGCGTTTTCCGTTGTGATTGTAGAGTAGTGCTCGTGTTCGGCGTAGCTCAGTACTAGTGAGCCGGCAACGATCGGCTGGGCTCGCGTGCGTGTCAGAATGTTATACTGAGGCTTAAGTATTCACGCTGTGCTTTCGTGTTATTACCAACAGAAGTTGCCAGTTGAAAGTGGGATTCAGTCATTACTGTTGGTCGACCGCACTCGCGTGAGACGTGCATGTTCGGAAGTAATGGATTCGGTCTATTTGCTCCGCGTTTTTTATGATTTCACTGTTCCAGTGGGAAGCAGTTAACGTCGCATTGTGGCATATGGGGCAGTGCTAAAACTGACTGTAACTGTAGTAGGCTGTAACTATTAACAATTTCAGTAGTAAATCTTACAGTCTGTTATCCGCCATTAACTCTTATCAGATGAACTCGTTCTATCCCGTTTCTTAAAATTACCAGCAAAAGAAAGCGTATAATCGGTTACTTGGAGGTGAAGAGGAATAATAACAGCACTTTCGTTTATGCACATCGTTGACCCTGTCGCTTTATAACTTCTTTTTCAGAAACGTTTTGCCTGTTATTGTCAATTTTCACTTTGTATCGTCTCTGTTTCGACTAACGTCATTTATTTTGCTGCCAAAGTAACAAAGCTCATATATTACTTGTAGTGTCTCATTTCATATTCTAGAGTCTTAATGGGACTTTATTCCATCTCCCTTGCTCACCTTAGTTGTTTACCTTATAGCCTCTTCCCAAGACGGTATTGATTCCGTTTAACTAATCTTCTAACTCCTTTGCCGTCTGTGTCAGAATTTCGAAGCTGTCATCATACCTTAAAGTTTTTGTTTCTCCTTCAGGAACTCCAGATCCCTATCCCAATTTTTCTTCGGTCACTTCACAGCATGCTCAATGTACAGAGGTTACCCTTGTCACATTCCTTTCTTAGTTACCGCTTATTTTTCATGTCCTTCGATCCTTATAACTGCAGTCTGATGTATTTTATTTTATTTATTAATTTAACCTGGTCAGATTAGGCCCTAGACGAAGCTCTCCCGTATTTCGGACTGTGATTTCACGCTTAAAGACCTTTCTTTCTAAGTAATTACGAAGAATTAAAATGATCTTATAAGACACATAGTAACAAAGAAGTATTAAAATAATTAATAACTATTTGAGTGTATGCAGGAGACAGTGTGAATTAGTAGTTACGAGAACTATTAATGTTAATGCTACCAGTACCACTACTACTATTTCCCCCGCTGCCCATGTAACGCTTACAGACTTAATCATTTACTTACTTGCTTGTTGGGTTGGTCACACAAAACCGCTGTCAAACTTTAGCCCCGCCAATCAGCCTCTTCCACGGTCCTGGTATTCTTCTCCAGCTAGTCCCATCCTACTCATATCCTCTCTGACCCAGTCAGTCCACCTCACTCGCGGTCTTCCCCACGGTCCGTTGGACCCGATGAACTTCTACCATCAGCTGCCTGGTGACCTGGGCGTTTCGGCGCATTATGTGCCCACTCCACGTCAGTACTCCCATAACAGCCACAATCTCCAGCAATTTGTGCAACTCTGGGAATTCACAATTTTTTGTGTGTTTTCAGTCGTCTCCATCCGTCACTGTTACACAAAAAATCTGACCCAGAACAGCATTCCCAGATGTCTGGAGTGTCATTTCTATCTTTTGCGTCATAGTCCAGTCTCTGCTCCGTGTACGAATGTGGGTTGTATTTCAGTCCTGTAGATCCTAATCTTCGTAGATAACGATAGAGCCACTGTAATAATAACAATAATAATAGTAATAATAATAAAAGTAATAGCGGCACATACAAAATGTACTTATGGGTGTACGAAAGTTATCCGACATAGCGCATTCTGAGGGATAGATATTTATTGAGGCTGTACCGGCTAAAAGCATTGGGGAATAAGGACGATCTGCTTGTAAAGACCAGTGTAATGTACTAACGACATCTTACAGGGACAATGTCAGGCATTACTGTGGCACAAGTAGATATGTAATTACTCGTAACTGTCATTTGAAGCTGGAGATGTTATTCAGTTTTGTAATATGGTGAAGGAGGCCACTCATATGTCGGGTTCCTGTTACAGAAAAGGACATCGAAAATGCGGCTTAGTGATGACGCTGAGCAGAGGGATTACTCTGATGGGAAAGAGCGTATCCGCCGTGTTGTTCTGACAAGAGCATTAGAGTCAAGGAGAGATATGAAAGAAAGTGTTAAAAAGACAATAGAGGAGGCGGAGTGCTGGCGATTTTTGTACTTCTCTCCTCCTAGGGAGGACAGCTGTGCGTAATACTGTGGAATGTGAGCAAAGAGTCCAATGTAGCAGATGTATCGAACGCAGGTGTTCATCACCAGTTCCAGGCGATGTGGCTCTCCTGAGAAAGAGATTGCAGGATAACATCGAGATAATCAAGAGCTGGATGTTTCTTTTTAAATCCGAAAGGGAAGAGCGTGTTCATATTTTTGTATGGAATGTAGATATGCTGTTGCCTTTCAGCACGTTACAACTGTGTGTGAAGCCGAGATTAGCTTTTTATCGGTTATTAATCCTAGACTCTTTGCGAGGGAGAGAAGTTGATATTTGTATCATTTAAGATTGAAGGTGGTAGAGATCCGTAATATTTCGGGATAATGAGCCCATAAATAGTTAATCACTTAAAACTTACGAATCTTACAGAGTGTATTCCAGTGAACATTACAACGAACAGTCCGTAAACAGTCCATAAATCTAAAACCAGTACCAGTACCAGTAATTCAAAAAGAACGATCAGATATCAGCTGTTTATTACAGACGAACTATGAAAGATAGAGAGACGTAGTGCATGTCACTAAACAGAGGAAGATTCTAAGCTTTATGTTCGCGCAGACACTATACCATACGCTCAACATAGGCACCAATCATTGCTCAAGAAACATGGAAATGGTAGTCCATTTCATTCCACACACAAATCAACACGTCCCTGTTTACTGAATCTACAGCTTCAACAAACTCGATTTCCCAGATCTTGATGAGAAGCCACCATAGGTGAGGCAAAAACACTGTTTTTTGTCCACCCCGCTGAAGAAGATCACAATTTGTAAGAACTGGTGACCTGGAAGCACTTGTTGACCAGCGTTTCCTATCCAACCTTGTGGGAACCTTGTTGAGATAAACCGCATCTCAAGGTGGAAGCGAGGCTTAGTGCCATCATGAATAAAAATAAATCATTGCAATTTTCGTGAAGGTGAACAAACAGCCAATTTTGCAGCGTGTCCACATATGACATTCTCGGCACAGTTTCCTCTGCAAAAAAGAAAGGTCCATCAACTTTGTGAACAGAAACAGCACAAAACAGATCAATGTCGGTCAATCTCTTTCATGTTCAACGACTATTCCAGGATTTTGTGAGCACCAAATTCTTATGTTATAGTGGTTTACCTTACCCAACAGTTGAAACGTCGATTCGGCCGAAAATATGAGTCGTTCGGAGAAAGTGTCCACTGAGATATCCTGGACAAATGATATGCTAAATTCGTACCTTTTGTTATGGTGATTAGGTCGCAGTTCCTGCAATAACAGCAACTTGTAAGACTTCACACGTCGTTTCAGAACAAGCCACAGCTTTGTCTGAGAATGTTGAAGTTCGTGTCCTGCCCGTCTTTGGGATTTCCGAGAGCATCTCAGACATTTTCATGCGACGTGCTTGGCCGACCTTTGCCTATGCCACCTCCTTCCAAGAATTTCTTATGCCAGCCATAAATCTGCTTGTAGAGAGGCGGCTTCTTGCTGAAGTGACGACGGAACGCACATTCCACTTGAACAATCGACTGGCTTTGCGCAAATTCCCACCCACAAAATGATTTCTCTTGTTGTGTAGTCGGCACGTTCTTACAGACAAGCGACAGCGCAGGTGTGTCAAAACTATGAACTTTTCTCTATCTAGTGACATGCATGATGTGCTCCTGTCTTTTGCAGTTGGTCTGTAGGAAACAAAATCTGTTCTTTCTTTTTGGATTGCCCTGAAGGTATCCATGGAATTGAGACGTAGCATGGCACTTTCTCACTTCCACACCATTGTCAGTCAGATTATCGTTCATATTTTAGGTCATTATCTCAGTGTTCCCCAGTAAAACATGTGAAATATGTGGTTCATGACTTTTTACATGAGGAAATTGTGGGCAGAATCTTTTACAACTGCATGAATAAACTGTGGAGAAGTTGCACCCGAGGGGCCGTAGTAGAGGCGACAGAGAACAGGGATATACATGGATTGGGGCCCATAACTGCTGAGTGTAACGACCAGTCAGTGTGAGTGATTCTGGGAAGCAGTGATCAGTGGATCGTACCTGCAGAGGGACTTCTGGCCATAGAACTCTCCTCCTTCCACTTGGGGTGAGACAGGAGCGCGCCGGTTCACAAAACATTTTACCTGGGCCAGGCGGCAGTGCATCACGAAAGTGGCCAGTTGGTGGAAAGTGGGTGGAGTAAGCCATTTAAGAGAGGCTGCTGTAAACTGAGCCTTCGTGCAAACAGTGGGAAGGTCATGAAACTCTGTGCTTTCTCAGGTTAGCAAATGGTTCAAATGGCTCTGAGCACTATGGGACTTAACTACTGAGGTCATCAGTCCCCTAGAACTTAGATCTACTTAAACCTAACTAACCTAAGGACATCACACACATCCATGCCCGAGGCAGGATTCGAACCTGCGACCGTAGCGGTCACGCGGTTCCAAACTGAAGCGCTTAGAGCCGCACGGCCACACCGGCCGGCTCTCAGGTTAGCAAATGGGATGATACACAGTGACTGGTGCAAGTGTGTAGTGGAGGCAAGACAGTAACCCCCATGATCCCAGGAAGTTGCCCGGTTCTTTTAGTGAGTGGCAAAAACATACACTACTAGCCATTAACATTGCTACACCACGAAGATGACGTGCGACAGAAGCGAAATTTAACCGACAGGAAGGAGATGCTGTGATATGCAGATGATTAGCTTTTCAGAGCATTCACACAAGGTTAGCGCCGGTGGCGACACCTACAACGTCTTGACATGAGGAAAGTTGCCAACCGATTTATCATACACAAATAGCAGTTGACCGGCGTTGTCTGGTGAAACTTTGTTGTGATGCCTCATGTAAGGAGGAGAAATGCGCACCATCACGTTTCCGACTTTCATAAAGGTCCGATTGTAGCCTATCGCGATTCCCGTTTATCGTATCGCGACATCGCTGCTCGCGTTGGTCGAGATCCAATGACTGTCAGCAGAATATGGAATCGGTGGGTTCAGGAGTGTAATACGGAACGGAGTGCTGGATCCCAACAGCCTCGTATCACTACCAGTCGAGATGAGAGGCATCTTATCGGCATGGCTGTAACGGATCGTGCAGCCACGTCTCGATCCCTGAGTCAACAGATGGGGACGTTTGCAAGACAACAACCACCTCGCGAACAGTTCGACGACGTTTGCAGCAGCATGGACTATCAGCTCCGATATCATGGCTGCGGTAACCCTTGACGCTGCATCACAGACAGGAGCGCCTGCGATGGTGTACTCAACGACGAACCTGGGTGCACGAATGGCAAAACGTCATATTTTTCGGATGAATCCAGGTTCTGTTTACAGCATCATGATGGTCGCATAGGTGTTTGGCGACATCGTGGTGAATGCACATTGGGAGCGTGCAATCATCATCTCCATACTGGCGTATCACCCGGCGTGATGGTATAGAGAGCCCTTGGTTACGCGTCTCGGTCACCTCTTGTCCGCATTGACGGCACTTTGAACAGCAGTGGGCGTTATATTTCACTAGTGTTACGAACCGTGGCCCTACCCTTCATTCGATCCCTGCGAAGCCCTACATTTCAGCAGGATAATGCATGACCGTATGTTGAAGGTACTGTACGGGCCTTTCTGGATGCAGAAAATGTTCGACTGCGGCCCTGGCCAGCACATTCTCCAGATATCTCACCAATTGAAAACGTCTGGTCAATGGTGACCGAGCAACTGGCTCGTCACTACTCTTGATGAACTTTGGTATCGTGTTGTAGCTGCATGGGCAGTTGTAACTGTACACGCCATCCAAGCTTTGTTTAACTCAATGCCCAGGAGTATCAAGGCCATTATTACTGCCAGAGGTGATTGTTCTGGGTCCTGATTTCTCAGGATCCATACACCCAAATTGCGTGAAAATGTAATCACATCTCAGTTCTAGTATAATATATTTGTCCAATGAATACCAGTTTATCATCTGCATTTCTTCTTGGTGTAGCAATTTTAATGGCCAGTAGTGTATGTTTCACGTACACGACTGTCTGGAAAGCTTAACAGCCTTCTTTTAGTAATTGGATGTGGACATCCAGGAAAGATTAGATGTCTCCGTAAATGAGGGAATGTGGTCCCGTCTAGGTAGTGTTTATGCCAAAATATGACCATGCTTACCGTGCAAACGGCGCCTGGCTAGTCTAAAATCTTCTTTTTCCAGACATCAGGGATTTGGAGTCGCTGATTGGCTCTCTTCAGGATATGCAAAGTGGAGGCTTGCTTTCCCGATGTGGAAACCCCAGTGTTGTGTCTGGATTGCTCTCCAGGCCAACACAGTAGTCAACAGGGAAGATTAAGTGAGCAGAGGATAATCTGATTGGTTTGTGGGATGTCAGACGGTTTCGTTTTTGCTAATTCAGCTCCCGTACTGAAGCTTGGTCGAATGATTATGGTTCTTTACCTTCTTCATCTTCCGGTCCTCCCCTTGTGGGGAACTTGAGGTCTTTCCCTAGTGGGTGAGACTTGTGGTCTGTATCTTGTGGTGGACTTAGAGCCAGTGGCATTTTTCAACTATACTGACAGTGGAACTGGATATCGTCTCGAACATACCGAGTGTCACGACAGTAAACGTACTCGTCCTGACACTGCCGTCTGACGTTTGACAATTCCAGCACGCACCGTGGTGCCTGTGAGACAAATTGGTCTGGCCAGACCAGCAAACAGGTGCACCTCACACTGCAATCTGCCGGTAGTTCAGGGTTATAATAGAGAAGTTTCCAGCAGTCTGATAATCAGAACGTTAGGCCACGTAGTTTGCATATTTTTCGTGGACATGTCAGAACGTACAGCTGCCGCAGTGCACCACTCCTCGCCCTCAGGGCGCAGTTTTCTGCTGCCGCCTGAATCAAGGTGGAAGGGGTAAGTATTGTTGCACCGACGTAGGGTTGTTAATTGATGCTCATAGCTCTCTGTTTTCAGGTGAGCCGTAATTTGCGGTACAGTTGACGCCATTTTAATATAGTTGGGTCCCACAGTGGATTCATGTAAGCACAGTCACATTGCGTTGTAAAAGGGATTAATTCAAGGGAGAATTTGTAAAGCTTCCACCTCAATACACGCTTTGCGAATCAAACACCATTCCTTTTCTGATTTCTATTTGTCGTTATTGTGTAAGATTTACCAGCTAGTTGTAGTTACAAAAAAATTAATAAAACCTGTATTATTTTGTAAAGGTAAAAACGCCACTGTTCATATTCATACTTCCTCAACTACTCACTTTCGTTTAATTTATTGTGCTGGTAAATGGATACATCAGTAATTTAAGGTTCAATTTTATAAAATAAATTACAGGGTGGCGCACGTAATGTGTTACCAATTGTTTTTTTCATAATTTACGACGTACATTAGATATCCCGCTGGGATCTCTACAGCAGTACCAGCAGAGCTTGGAAAAACAAATGAGTTACGAAGTGACGTGTAATTCACGATACTGCCGCTACGAGACTAGCAAGCAGCAATGGCTGACAATGGAAGACTGACGACACAGCAACTATCGGCCATTGTGTTACTTTTCCATAAAACGAAAAGCCTCGTTGTGACTCAGAGGCGTTTCCGACAACAGTTTCACACGCGATGGGTCCCTTGCAAGAAGACCATCCACAGGTTGTACGATAAATCTGTACAGCAAGGAACAGTATTGGAAGCGAAGCGACCTCGGCCTAAGCCTGTTTATTCGCCGGAGAATATTGAAGCGGTACGAGTTGCTGTACAGAGAACTCCCAGGAAATCGTGTAGAAAGGCAGCAGTGCAACTGGGAATATCCAGACACTCCGTTCAACGCATTCTTAAAAGTGACCTCCATATGTACCCATACAAGATGACCTGTGCCCAGAAGATCACTGCAGAATACAAGCAGCAGAGACTATTGTCTGCTCAGTGGGCGGAGGATAGGGAAGAAACTCTCAACAATGTTCGGTTTTCAGATGAGGCGCATTTTCATTTAGACGGTGTGGTTAACAAACAAAATGTACACTTTTGGGCCACTGAAAACCCACAAGTTCTTCATGAACGACAACATTATACTCCGAGGATTACAGTGTGGGCAGCAATTTCCAGTCACGGAGTTTTGGACTCGTTTTCTTTGAAGAAACTGTAAACAGCGAGCGTTATTTGAGCATGCTTCGCAATACCTTCATTCCACACCTTCTTGCTACTGCCTTGCCCTACAACACGCAGTGGTTCATGCAAGATGGAGCAAGGCCACATACTGCAAACACTGTGTTGGAGTTTTTACACGAGCATTTCGACATGCGGATCATATCACTCAGGTTTGCAGGTTGCTTCAATGACGGACAAAATTGGCCCCTCAATAGTCCAGACCTCAATCCATCTGACTTTTTCTCTGGGGGTGCCTAAAGGAAAAAATTTTCCCGAAACAGCCACATGATTTAATGGAGCTCAGAAGACTTATCCTTCAAGCTTGCAGTGAAATTACGGAAGACATGTGCCGTAGGGTAATCACTAACTTCAGTGTTCGTTTGAAGGAAGTTAGGAAACGAAATGGTGGACATATTGAGCATGTGCTGACTTAGAACAAATCTACATGGACGGCTCCTCATTGTAGTATATGTTCATTTCAGACTGTATTGACAATAAAGTTTATATTCAAAAACAAAATGGTAACACATTTCGTGTGCCACCCTGTATTTGATCATTGATTTGAGTTCTGAAAGTGACCGCAGCCATAGGCAACAAAAATGACATGATTAAATTCAGTAAGTTCATTTATAAAAATTAAGGGTGTAGCTCACGATCTGAAGGCTATTGTGATGACAATACTTTTCCTTAAGTAAAATTAATAACATTTACTATCACTCAGACATTTATTTATGTTTAAAGGAAGGGACGGCTTGCAGAATTGGGGTGGTAGCTTCAGGACGCCCGTTCTTCCGCCCTAAGGGGCTCCGGAAAGGCTCAAAATCATGAAAATTTCAATTTTTACTTTTTTGCGTTTTCTGAATCTGCAGACTATTACCTTTTAATAGATATATAATTTATTCAATTCCGAAGACTACAACTATTTTTAAATTTTTTTTGAAATGTGTTCTACATGAGCGTGACCCACTGCGGCGCTGTTAAACTGCTGTCAAATGGTGTTATTATTAACGTCCGTGTTCATTAGGTACATTTTAGTGATGTGAGATAAAGTATGTGTTGTGGCTAACCTGTGATCGTTCAATATACATCGCTGGTGTGATTGTCGATTGTTTCATGTTTATGTACTCTGTCGTTAACTCGAAAATATTCGTAATTAATTCTGTTTCTTGAGTCTCTGTTTTGTTGAAGTATAATAATGAGTAAAAGTAAAGTTATTAGAAATCCTCTGAACGATGGCAACATAGTAAGGTACAAGGTATTTAGAAATATGGGAATGAAGATAGGTTCTAACATGGTACGAGCGATGCTTGCTTTAGACAAGGAACGCCTTCGGGCTGCAGACAGGGCTGTAAAGAGTCTAGAAATACAAGCAAGAGTAAACAGGAGGAGGAACAAGAGCAAGCTGGAGGAGGAGATTGCAGAGAATGAAGATAATCCATCCTATGGACCTGGGATGCACTAAAAAGTTAATCCAATCTTTGTCGCTCGATTCCCAAAACTTTTACTTTCTCATACTAATTACATGTTTTCTAAGGATCTTCCAAACATATTTGTTTCAAACTTTCAGTAATTTCTGCATAATTTAACACAGCCTTTTTCCAAAAGACTGTATATTTTTGTATATATAAATAAAAAATTGCAAAAAAATGTTGTGAATTTTCATTACAATTGAAAAAAAATCATTTTCAATAACTGAACTAAAATTTTGTAAAATCCCTGTGTTATGATGTAGCCCATATTCCAATAAATAATCTGTAAAAAGTTCAACTTCCTACCTCAAATACTTTGTGAGGAAAGATGTAATTTGTAAGCGTTATTTTAACATTGCAAGTATAGGGCGTTCCGGAGCCCCTTAAGGGCTACACGTACCTCGACAGAGGACTTTGAGGGTGGAAGTACATTTCTGGAGCTCTGCCAGGATCTAGTGGCGCGGTGGACCGAGAGGGGCGCTGCGGCTGTCAGTCGGGGGCGCCCGCAGTGAAACATTCAGAGCGGTGCGCGCGGCCGGAGCTCACCCCGTGACGTCAGAGCTGCAACGTGGGCGGCAGCTGACAGACCGGCCGGCAGGAACAGGCGGGGGCGGCGCGTGGCGGGTTGCAGGCCGGCCCCTGAGCCGCACCTGTTAGAGGTCGCGGGTGCGGGAAGGCGAATGCGGGGAGACACTGTGGCTGCAGCCAGTTGCCGACCTGCTTGCTGCCGCGAGTCGTACAGGTAAAGCGTGGGGGCGTTACAAGAGCAAGTGCTACTTTGACCTTTTTTCATATATAAGAATATTTCTGAACCGCTTTTTAGTAGGTTGTGTAAATGGCAAATGGATAAATAACAAAAAAAGTGGCCAGTCTAAGAAGGAACTCTCTCAGAGAGCTGACCAAATACCTAACAAATTTGTCGACTCCTATAGTCGGCCGGTGTGAACATCACATCAAAAACTCCTAGATGTTCATTCAGAAAATCAAAGAGATTAGAGTTGGTCCAAATGACATTTTAGTCAGCCTGGATGTGGTATCGCTGTTCACAATAGTTCCTGTGGAGGACACTTTGAAAATGCTCGCGGATCTTTTTCCTCCCGAAACTATAAAGTTGTTCCGGCACATGATGACGACCACCTACTTCTTGTACGGTAACAAATTTTATGAAATGACAGACGGTATGGCGATGGACTCTCCGTTGTCTCCATCAGTGGCTAACTTTTTTATGGAGAATTTTGAAGAACGTGCATTAAATTCGGCTCCCCTCCGTCCATCCTTATTTTATCGTTACGTTGACGATACGTTTATGATCTGGCCACACGGCGCAGAAGCTCTCGAACAATTCATGGAACACATGAACAGCATACATTCGAACATCCAGTTCACTGTCTAGATGGAGGAAGAAGGTATACTGCCTTTCTTAGACGTTTTAGTACAACGACAGGCGGACGGGCGTCTTGGCCACTCTGTATACCGTAAGCCGACGCATACCGATTTATACCTGAATGCACAGAGTTTCCATCATCCTGCTCAGAAGAGAGCCGTTTTGAACACGTTGGTATACAGAGCAGAAACTGTTTCTGACGAGGACCACTTACGGTCCTAGATTAACCATCTGAAGAACGTGTTCCGAAAGAATGGCTATGGTGCGCGCGATATAAAGGCAGCGTTCTCCAAAACAAGGAAACGTGAAAATGATGCAACCTCACAGGATGAAACACCGATTGCGGTTCTTCCTTTTTGTGGCGTGATTTCCAGCAAAATAGGAATAGTCCTGCGTAGACGAGGTATAAGACCGATTTTTCGTCCTCCTAAGAAACTTAAGGAGATGATGCGCCATGTTAAGGACAATCACGGCCTCAGGGTCCCTGGAGTTTATAATATACCCTGTGAGTGTGGAAGCAATTATATAGGTCAGACTATTCGTAACGCTTCCGACCGCTGTGCAGAACACCAATGCCATATTAAAAAAAGAGAACTGGAGAAATCGGCATTTGCGGAGCACAGCCTCACGAACAAACATAAAATATTGTTCGATGAAACTAAAATTCTGTCCTATGCCTCCACGTACTGGGATTCTGTTATTAAGGAGGCTGTTGAAATAAGAATGAGCCAAAAGAACTTTAACCGCGATAGCGGATACCATCTGAGCTGTGCATGGAAACGAGCTCTTGATGCAGAGAAGCAGCAGAGACGTTCCTTCCAAGGTTTACGTTCCAACGGAAGCGGTGGCGCCACCGGCGCATACAGTGACACCGTCTGCGACAGCAGTACGTAATCGCCGAACAATCATAAGCCGATCTATCATAAGCCGTCTTCGGGCTATATAGGGGCTACTGCAGCAGCAGTGAAGACAGTCAGCTCCTGACGATGACGATGGAGGTAATCGTCGAAAGCAGAACTGACGCGGCAAGAATACCGAGAATGTTTTATATATGAACTCTCTCAGTTCACGGCCTTTTAATAACTAGGCTCAGATGGATTAAGTTTATATTTCTTACCACAAGTGCAAATTTTACTAATACAGGGTGTTCGGAGATACCCGTTACAAACTTATAGGACTTGCACAGTGTAGTGAGTAGAAAACATTCTGAACTGGAACCCTTGTCCGTAAACGTAGCGTATCCGCACTACAACAATTTGAAAACATGTTGCTAACGTGAGGACTTGTACACGTAGTAGATTACGCAAGACCCATTTCATCATTTGTCTTACATTTGCACTCAATAATAAGCAAATAAATTGGTCGTGTACCGGCTGACGAGTTCTATTCAACGTGAAGTGGTACGGCTCCTTCCAGTTCTGATGTACGGCATCTCCTTGGAGCACCACAGCCGCACCTCCTGATGGTGGAGTTACTCCGTTTCGAAGCCGTTGCGTAATTGTGGCGAAAAGGTGTAGTGATAAGAGTCGGAAGTTTTGGAGAACGACCTGGATAAAGGCGACAAGCAGCTCTTCCATTACCGTGAACTTCGCTTTTCACGAGGATCATATCTGTGTATTCTGCAGACGTGTGCTCAACCATGCTCCTCTAACACTCACAGACACGTGAATGGGGCTCGAGCAAAGTCAGAGAAGTAGGACAGACATCAAATGACATCAGCAGATCTGACGTAACCACCGCCCGTCATGATTTTCCTGTTGCCTGCCCACCCAGCAAAACGGCTGTGGTACGGAAAAGGTACGTTTGCGGAGATGAGTTCCTACTCAAAATATTGTGTACTCACTCCCGTCTATAAGTCCTAGAAGTTTGCAACGGGAATTTCCGAACACATCGTATATTTTCCGGAGGTGGTTCCCTGCAGCTCTCATATTTTTGCAAAATGTCGTATTACCGCCTTGAGTTGCTGATAAAATACTTTACTTATGCAACAAATTTCAGTTGTCTGATCTGTTCAGACATAATAGCACTAACAACATCATGACAGGCGAAGTATAAAATAGTTGTAGTAAGGGGATAAAATCATGAATAATACACTGTTATGACATCGTAATACAAATTACGTCCTCTACCTGATTCAAGTTAAAACTGAAAATTGCAACGTTGTGAACTGCTCCATACACAAACAGGCGTTAATATGAAGGAGTACATTCTCTAGCATATTTTATATTGATCGACGATGTAATCTGTGTTACGATATGATAACAGTGTAATATTCATGGGTTTTTATCATCTGACGATAACTATTTTATAGTTCGCCTTACATTATGCTGTGAATACTATCTTGTGATAACCTGATAATGGTTACACTAAGTATTTTACAAGCAGTTCAAGGTAATAATATGAACTTTTTTACCAAATTTTGTTATTTTAATGTAGAAATATTTATTTCAATATGGCAAGGATCTGAACTGTAACGAGGTCAGGAAACATAATATAATCGCAGAAGTCAGACGCAAATTGATCTAAAAATACAAATCTAAGGGAAACACAAATCTAAAGGTTTTATATCGTTTGAACAAACAAATAACTACAACAGCTGCGTTAACAAATTTTTTGATTTAAGTCACGTTCTAGGGTGCCCCACCACTGACCTTTTTTTTTTTTTAAGTCACGGTAGACGCTCCTCAATAAAACATGGATGTCCCCTGTACTTATTCTGATCACAGCGTAATAATCGCAAAGGTCAAAAACGGTCTACGCTAAAATCAGCACAACAATCTACGCGACATTTATGTTTTATTAAGCTTCCATGTCTAAAAAAGAAAATGTGTTATATGACACCTCCATGTATGAATTTAAAGTCACTATACTAGCTGTGAGACAAATCGAGCTCAATAAATCTTATCAAGGCAGCTGCTGCGGTTAGTTACTTATCAAAATGGATTTATACAACTTTGGCTGCCCTGTTCGCTAAATGGTCTCTTTTATATTGTTTTACTGTGAAACAATCAAAGTTTTTTGGGCTAAAAGTGACGTTTCTGCAGCTTCAAAGCAATGATAATGGTTCGCAGCTAGCGGCACATTAAAACTTATTGCTATCCAAAGCCATTACACATTACTAAAGTTAAAATTAAGTACAAGAATGCACTGCAATCAGTATATCTCGTCAAAGAAGAAGTAGAAAAATTCGAGTGATGTTGTCATAGGATCAGTCAGCGATTACTACTCGATTGTTCTAAATTCAACAGTGGTAGAATTTAAGGTTCTTAGGAAAACATCATTTTAACCCGCTACGATCATGTTAGTCCCCCAGGATGTATGACATACGACATTTTTATCAAAATACACAGTGCAAAAGTATAGCAAAAGCTATTGCGACGTATTTAATATTACTCGTCACTGCATCTTTACCCAGTTGGCTCCATAAAAAAATTAAAATAATACAAAGAAAACGATATCTGATAAAGTGGACTGAGACTTAGCTAAATACTGTGAAAAACCGAGTATTACAAAACTTTAATATAAACATAACTGTAATTTCCGTAAGTACTGGTTTTTTTCAGTTTCTCTTGAGATCAGAAGACAAAAGAAATTCATTGAATATTTCGTATAACGAAATTAGTAAGTTACCAAAGGCAACTGTGTTGTTCCGTCTACATAGTTAATACAAAACTGAACTATAAGGATACAGGGAAGGAGTGGCCATGCGGTTCTAGGCGCTTCAGTCTGGAACCGCGAGACCGCTACGGTCGCAGGTTCGAATCCTGCCTCTTGCATGGATGTGTGTGATGTCCTTAGGTTATTTAGGTGTAAGTAGTTCTAAGTACTATGGGACTGATGACCTCAGCAGTTGAGTCCCATAGTGCTCAGAGCCATTTGAACCATTTTTTGATACAGGGAAATTACTAGAACTGCTCACTGCCTTTTAATGCATTTGATTCGACACTGAGCCTCAAAATTCGTAAAGAAGTTGATAAATTATATCCAACAAAAATGTTAAACAGATGCAGTTTTAGTATCGATGTCGGTTTCTCATGTGATCCAACTATAATCAGTCAGGTGTTATTCTACGTGATTACTATTGACAAACAGTCCACTAAAAATCTCCCATTTCCATCTTCCGCCAATTTCCATTTCAATTTTACTCGTGAAACGTTCACTATGTAAATGTCGGCTTTTGTCTACTCTCTTACCCATTTTCTTTCATCTTCTTATTGTTATTTCCACTAAGTGTCTTTCAGTAGACCAAAATCAGTCTTTAAATAGTTTGCAGTTCTAAGCAGATTCTCTCACTTCTGTAGCTGAGAACTGACATGACGTGTGTGCGTTTATTTTCTAAGAAGGTTTTGTTGGCCGTAAGCTTATTTTCCGACAGTCTTTTTGTTATGGCAATGTGTGACTCAGAATCTCCGCTATACGGTTAATAGCAACTATCCTTTCCATAATACTGTGAAATTGTAAATACTGTATTTTCAGTTTAGCAAATGTATTTTAGCAAGTTGATTTCCTCTGTGTCCATCTACCCACCGTTGTAGTTGTATTTAAATATGTCGACTGATGCAATAATTTTATTGTTCATCATGAATGTGTTCTGTTCAAGACAACGTACTTCATAATTTTGGACTCCTTCCGCACTTATTTCATTTTGGACTCCTTCCGCACTTATTTCATTCACTCTCTACACCAAAAGATAAAATTACAATACGGATTTAGCGAATATCAACCAGGTCGCGCTTGAAATGTATGTTACCCAATAGTACTATTAATTATGAAACTTATAATCAGACATAAAAATTATATAAAGAAAAAATTATAGTGTACCTTTACAAATTTTTTTAAAATCTTTTGACAAAGTGAACCCTGAGTCTTTCTTACAAATTCTGAAGAAACAAGTACTGGACGTCGAAAATTGCCAATACTAGATATAAGTTAAATAACAGAAGATCTAATGTCATATCCAGGTAAGAAATTTTGGAGCACGTAGAGATTAAAACGGGATTGAGACAAGGTCGCGAAAGCTATGACCGGTGGTTAAAACTGACCAACCACTCAAAAACGAAGAAAATAATTTTAGCATAGACCATTCAGCTTTCTTATACTGAGTGTCCCTCCTAACAATGCAAACTCTCCATCTCACCCCCTTCAGATATTGTGATAAAATGGCCCAGTGGATAACACGTCAAAAACCGGAATACAGGTGAAGTATGGAGAAGATGTACTGCATTGCAAAAAAAAAAAAAAAAAGGAGAGAGAGAGAGAGAGAGAGAGAGAGAGGGAGAGAGAGAGAGAGAGGCAAAACCGAGACATTTAACGTCCAAGCTCAAGACACATCGAGAGAATTACAAGAAGCATGGCGTCGTGGTTGTGTCGTCACGGTGTTGGACTACACATCGGGAGATCCGCGTTCAAATCTCCCTTGCGCCCCCCCCCCCTTCTTTTTTTTCAGAAAGTTGTGAACTTTCCGACTGGTCATTGACGTATCTATTCTCCTTCTACATTCTGGGCAGTCCTCATACTCTACATAGGTTATAGGATATGAGTCATGTGGTATGAATATATTACCGTCGCAAGTAAATGTGATGAATAGGGAGAGCAGGCTGTCTCATAGACAGTGAAGTGTGAATTATGTTACAACAGAGGAATTCAAGAGTAAAAACTTCCTAAACGAAACGTAAGATTCGTGACATGTGGTACTTGTGCACGACAAATAGGATGTGAGTACCTCTGGCGGTCTCTTCCTTGCACCTCGCCGTTGCGAACGGACGTTACACTACGACACAAACACAAGTTTGAATACAGCGAACAGATACCTCAATGACTGGACGTACAGTTCATAATTTTGTGGAAAAAATTGCTAAGATTCAGGTCTCAACACGAAACTCCGCCGTCGCAATACAACACCACGACGCTGTGGCTATGAAAATTCGCTCCATGTTGCACATCTTGAGCTTGTACCTTTTACTGTTCCTATTTTCCTCCTTTTTTCCAGTTCAGTACAACTTCCTCCTGTTTTGACGCTTGATCTGTATTCAGTTATTGACGGACAATCCAATGGGCCATCTTACCACTAAATCTGAGGATGGTGCGATGGTGACTTTCACTTGTAAGAAACGTGAGGCGCATTTTCTCTGCTATTTCAACAGACACGCGCTATTCCGTTTCTGAAGTGTGTAGCTGGAGTTAACCTTAAAAAAGACTATTCATCATGTCTTTCATGCGACGTTCAGTGGCGACGGAAGGCGTCGGTTTGTTTCACGTAACAAACAAAATGATCTACGAGGTGCATTCAAGTTCTAAGGCCTCCGATTTTTTTTCTCTGGACTGGAAAGAGATAGAAACATGCGCATTGTTTTAAAATGAGGCCGCGTTCATTGTCAATACGTCCCAGAGATGGCAGCACCGTACGGCAGATGGAATTTTACCGCCAGCGGCGAGAATGAGAACTGTTTTAAATACTTAAAATGGCGACGTTTTCCTTACTTGAACAGCGTGCAATCATTCGTTTTCTGAATTCGTGTGGTGTGATACCAATTGAAATTCATCGACAGTTGAAGGAGACATGTGGTGATGGAGTTATAGATGTGTCGAAAGTGCGTTTGTGGGTGCGACAGTTTAATGAAGGCAGAACATCGTGTGACAACAAACCGAAACAACCTCGGGCTCGCACAAGCCGGTCTGGCGACATGATCGAGAAAGTGGAGAGAATTGTTTTGGGGGATCGCCGAATGACTGTTGAACAGATCGCCTCCAGAATTGGCATTTCTGTGGGTTCTGTACACACAATCCTGCATGACGACCAGAAAATGCGAAAAGTGTCATCCAGGTGGGTGCCACGAATGCTGACGGACGACCACATGGCTGCCCGTGTGGCATGTTGCCAAGCAATGTTGACGTGCAACGACAGCATGAATGGGACATTCTTTTCATCGGTTGTGACAATGGATGAGACGCGGATGCCATTTTTCAATCCAGAAACAAAGCGCCAGTCAGCTCAAAGGAAACACACAGATTCACCGCCACCAAAAAAATTTCGGGTAACCGCCAGTGCTGAAAAAATGATGGTGTCCATGTTCTGGGACAGCGAGGGCGTAATCCTTACCCATTGCGTTCCAAAGGGCGCTACGGTAACAGGTGCATCCTACGAAAATGTTTTGAAGAACAAATTCCATTCTGCACTGCAACAAAAACGTCCAGGAAGGGCTGCGCATGTACTGTTTCACCAAGACAACGCACCCGCACATCGAGCTAACGTTACGCAACAGTTTCCTCGTGATAACAACTTTGAAGTGACTCCTCATGCTCCCTACTCACCTGACCTGGCTCCTAGTGACTTTTTGCTTTTTCCAACAATGAAAGACACTCTCTGTGGCCGCACATTCACCAGCCGTGCTGCTATTGCCTCAGCGGTTTTCCAGTGGTCAAAACAGACTCCTAAAGCAGCCTTCGCCGCTGCCATGGAATCATGGCGTCAGCGTTGTGAAAAATGTGTACGTCTGCAGGGCGATTACATCGAGAAATAACGCCAGTTTCATCGATTTCGGGTGAGTAGTTAATTAGAAAAAAAATCGGAGGCCTTCGAACTTGAATGCACCTCGTATGAAGGGGAGGTGTAGAATCTTTAGCCCGAAAAAATCATGTTTTTTGAGATTTTTTTCTCGGCATGTGTTATAGATATCAATGTCAAATTTTGTCAAAATGTTTATTGATATTTTCCCTACAAACTGGAACTTTTTCGACCGGAAATGTTGAAGAGCAAAGGCGGAAGGAAACAAAATTTCTATGTAGACCTGCACGCGCGGTATGTCACAGGTCAGCCGGCTCGTCTGAAATCAAAATTGAGTTGACGTTAGCGAAGTATATAAGATTCTTTAGGAGTTGTACCTCGCTTAAGTTATTTGGATCTTAGGAAACAAAATGGCGACAATTTAAAGTAAAGGATTTTTTCATGTATTTTTCGACTTCATCAGTCAAGTAAAAATATTTATAGTTGATGGATCGGAATGAAAGTGGTACAACTCCTAGACAATTTAGTTAGCTTCGTCGGAAACAAAGAATCATGCCAATCGGTTCAGTATGTTTGAAGTTACCATACTGCGCTATAAAAAAAAAAAACATTTCGAGAAAAAGGCGTTTGAAGTTTTGACTCAACGTACGTTCAGTCTGTTATTACGGGTCCATAAACTAGTCCTTCCTCTTCCTCATAGAGGGCGTTCTGCTCGATCTGGGCCATCCTGAGCCGCTCCTGAGTCGCTCGTACAGCCGGTGACAAGCGGTTTTCTGCCGCTTGAATCCGGTGCCGTCCGAATACTTGGCGAACTGCATCGAATAGAGTCCCAGGGTGACGTCCATCGTAATCATGATCTTCATAATTGCTGAATACCCTTCGTTGAAGTTGCTCACTGCCAGAAAAGCTGCAATCTCCACAGTCTTCGCACCAGAGTACAAATGCTTGGGGGCTAACTTCCAAACACACGCGTTCAAACTTTCATTTTAATTTCGTGTGTTTCCTCCAAAGCACCGGTACAATAACTCGTCCTCCGAAAGAAAACACTGGTGCGTGAAAAAGGCCGATTTCAGGAATGTGCATTTTTTTGTTGAGCCGCGAACAACAAACATTTCCGTTCCGTATTCGAAAAAACCGTTTCAGGTGTGAATTGTAAACACTTCTATTGATCCCAAAATGCAATTAAAAAAATCGATTTTTTGAACCAAAAGATACTAACCTCCCCTTGCCGCCCGTTGTGAACCAGCGGTTCTAGGCGCTTCAGTCCGGTACCGCGTGAAGCTACGGTCGCATGTTCGATTCCTGCCTCGGGCATGGATGTGTGTGATGTCCTTGGGTTAGTTAGGTTTAAGTAGTTCTAAGCTCTAGGAAACTGATGACCTCAGCTGCTAAGTCCCATAGAGCTCAGAGCCATTTGAACCATTTGAAACATCCCCTTAAAGTGGAATTTAATATACCCGTTCAACAGAGCGTTCCCACATTATGACTAGCGCGATTTTCCTTTTAGAGATATGTATTAATACGGACAGTAAATGACGCAGATTAACCAGTACTCCAGCTGCAGCAGCACCGCCCTGGTCCGAGTTGGCTGCAAGAGCCATACTGCAGCGCTGCTCAGTAGCTGGTCGAGTACTGGTTACTGTTCGTGTTCTACTGTCCCTGTTCATACACAGCGCTATAACGAATATCGCAGTAGACTAATCGGGAACTGCTCTACCGAGTGGACAGTAAAGTTAAGCTTTAAAACGAGTTCTGTTTCTAGCGGTAAACAAACCAACGCTTTCCGCCTACATTGGGCATTGTATGAATCACATGATGAGCACTATTGGCCTGGACTGTCTCCAGCTAAACACTGGAAAGTCGGAACTGAAAATATCTACCGAAATGCCAGAGAAAAAGGGCTTGACAGCTCTTAGGAGGGACACCCTGTATATACAATAACTGACCCACAAGGTTTCGAACACCTCGTGTCTACAGCTATGTAGCAAAATTTTATTGCAAGCTAAATGGAGAAAACAACTGGAAAACGACTATTGCTGTTCCCCTTTCCAAGAAGTGTAGCAGGGTAGGCACTAATAACTAATGCCTTTACCGCTAACGTCCATCAGTCGTAGAGTTATGGAACTCGTTCTATGCTTTCTGTTAATGACGAAAAGAAATGGCTCTGAGTACTATGGGACTTAACATCGGAGGTCATCAGTCCCCTAGAACTTAAAACTACTTAAACCTAACTAACATAAGGACATCACACACATCCATGCCCGAGGTAGGATTCGAACCTGCGACCGTAGCAGTCTTACGGTTTCGGGCTGATGCGCCTAGAACCGCATGGACACCGCGGCCGGCTATTAATGACATCTGGAAAATTTAATACCTGTTAGGGCTTTGAGAGTTTTCAAACGATCTGGAGAGTAGCGTCTTAATATCATTGAGACTGTTCATTATTGATGTCATTGTATAAAGAGAACACACTATGTCTGACTACTGTAGTGTCGTTTAGGAACACCTGTTAAGTGTTCGACTTGCAGTTGACCCTCAGCATACACATATTCAAGGCATAGGGAATAATAAATTGGAAACACTCATTATTATTCGATAGTACAACTGGAGATCTGCCTCCGGGTTACAGTGATGACGATAAGGTTCAAATTGTTCAAATGGTTGTGAGCGCTATGGGACTTAACTTCTGAGGTCATCAGTCCCCTAGAACTTAGAACTACGTAAACTTAACTAACCCAAGGACAGCACACACATCCATGCCCGGGCCAGGATACGATCCTACGACCGTAGCGGTCGCGCGGTTCCAGACTGTAACGCCTACAACCGCTCGGCCACTCCGGCCGGCAAGAACGCGACGATGAGGTCCCATGTTGCTGAAACAACCTTGAAGTACTTGGGGACGTATCTTTTCATTGTCTCATTAGACACAACGAAGACACACTCCCAGGAAGCTGCGGTTGATGAAAATAAATTCTGAGCCCCTTTCAGACGTGCCACAAATCTAAAAGATGGATTTGCACAATGCCATGTGGTTTCAGTGGCTACAGTCGAACTCCAGGATTCTGGTCTCGGAGTTTACTTGTGCCGTCAGTTTATTCTAAGTGTCATGTAAATCTTAATAAGTCAAAACAATTACTTACAAAAACCAAATAGGAAAAGAATTTCAGAGCAGCAACACTACACTGGACATATTTACATAGTGTTGACAACGTACATTTGAATATTTGTTCAAATGGCTCTGAGCACTATCGGACTTAACTTCTGAGGTCATCAGTCCCCTAATCAGTCCCCTGGAGCTTAGAACTACTTAAACCTAACTAACCTAAGGACGTCACACACATCCATGCCCGAGGCAGGATTCCAACATGCGACCGTAGCGGTCGCGCAGTTCCAGACTGTAGCGCCTAGAACCTCTCGGCCACCCCGGCCAGCATTTGAATACTATTCTCAAAAATTGAAAGTTGGCCAGGTCTACACGACCTATCAACACATCAGTTTATTCTAAACTTCCATTTAGGAGTCTCTCTAGAACCTATTTTTAGACATATCTCTCACTAACAGTTAAAGGGATAATACTGTTAAGACTTTGACGAACCGACTGCTGGATTCTGTCTAAGATACTTCTCCCAATGTCTGTCTGATGATTTTTCTGACGTTTGGCCAGTTGGCGTTGTCAAAGTTTCACCTCAAATACTGGTGGTGGATTGTAGCTCGTGGCTGCAGATGATATGTACCTATCGCTCCAATGCCGAAGAGCTTTTCCGTGGGTATTTCTACTGCGGTTCTCCTCTTGCTATCTCTATTGGTCGTTCGCCGCAACAAGTGAATCAAGGATCCGTTCACCTTGAGGGTTTTTTCTTTCTTGTTGAAGATATTTTAATGTACGTTTATTTCTGTAGCTCTTTTGTACAGCAGGAATTTCCTGATGTTCCTGATGTTGACTAATCGTCCAATCATTCCAACATAGATTTTTCCGCATGTGCATGGTATGCGTTATATACTCGGCATTTCAAGTCGGTCTCTTATCTCCTCTGTTGATCTGGGCCAATCTTTGACCTTCTTTGTCGGTTTATTAGTAGTCTTTACGCCTTGTTTGCATAATCTACGGCCAATTCTGTCCGGCACTCTGGAAAAGTATGGTAGAAAGGCTGTACCTGACATTTGTTTTTCCGGTGTGTCACCTGGCCGAGTGTTTGATTCTGTGACACTTCTTACATAACTGATAGGGTACCCATTGATCCTCAGAACACTTTCTAGGCGTCTACGGTACTTCACCTCATACATTCGTCTTTCTCGAGGTTGTGCAGCTGCCGTCCCATATGTGTCGGCTTTCGATACACTTTGTGTCCTAGGTTTTCGCCAACCACTGTGACCATCACATCTAGAAAGGGTAGATGTTGGCCCTTTTTTACCTCGATGGTAAATTTTATGTTGGCATGGACGCTCTTCGAGTATCTTAGGAAGTCACAGAGTTGTCCTTCACCATCGCTCCACACAGCGAAAGTATCGTTGATATTCACAAGGTTCCCAGTCCAATGCCTATGCTTAGATATGCTCCATGAGGAAGTTGGCCACCCCTGGACTAAGTGGACTACCCATGGCGACACCTTGCAGCTGTTCCAAGAAGCTGCCACTCCTTTTTCCCGCAAGACATCACCAAGCCCTTTCATTCAAGTCTCAACACCAGTTACTTCACGTGGAACGTAAGCAGCAGCATTTCAGGCGCGAGATGCAACATCTGCAACTGTTCTGGCGGAGCAATGGGTACTACACCAGTTACATAAGAAGAATAGTCACAAAATCAAACGCTCGGCAAAGTGACACATCGGAAAAACAAGCGACGGGTACGGCCTTTCTGCCATACATTTACAAATTGACTGACAGAATCGGCCATATACTGGCAACCGAGGCCTAAAGAGTACTCATAGACGGACAAAGAAGATCAAAGAGTGTCTCAGACTGACAAAGGAAAAAAGGAACCCACTCGCATTGTCGGAAATATGCCGCATCCCATGCAAAAGCAGTAAAGTTTATGTTGGAATGACTGGACGATCATTTGAACACCAGCATCGCCAAACATAAGCGCCATTGCACGTTGAGGCAGAAGGAGAAATCGGCTGTGGCGGAGTACGCGCTTTGTGAGATCGACCACATTCGCCGACACGGAAGTTCTTGTTGTAGAGCGCTACGGACGCAGGTTCGAATCCCGCCTCGGGCATGGATGTGTGTAGTGTCCCTAGGTTAGTTAGGTTTAATTAGTTCTAAGTTTTAGGCAACTGATGACCTCAGAAGTTAAGTCGCATAGTGCTCAGAGCCATTTGAACCATTTGTTGTAGAGAAGGGCTGTCACACCCTGAAACGTCCCCTTTGAACAATTATACGTGACTGTGCTTAAACTGACACACAATATTTTTAGCGCAACGCAATCTGACTTTCAAAAATCCCTACAAAAGAAAGGCGCTGATTAACATTAACCTGTACCTTTCACAAATCACTTACCTCACCAAAAATCTTCCTTACTCGAACTACTGCAATACAGCGAGCGCCACTACTGCCAGCTAAATAAAAGATTCAAACTACGGAAGGCACTAACTACTGATAGGTATAGTTAGCAAATGAAAGATTTTAATAGAGAACAAACAATGTATTTACCTTAATAATCATAATATGTATGCCATCCAGTCTTACAAATTTCAAAACTCCGCCATTTCTCTCCCCACATCCACCACTGCTGGCGGCTCACCTCCAACTGCCCAACGCTACGCGCTGTTAACATCCAGCTGCCCAACACTACAATGGCAGACAACAATGCAAACTTGCCACAGACTGCACACAGCACAGCCAGTGATTTTCATACAGAGCGCTACGTAACGTTGCCAATAAGAAAACCTAAACAGCCTACTTACAACCCGCTTGTTAAGAGAAGCTAAAAAAATATACAAACATGGCAATAGCTTCAACAAGAAGGGAGAGAGCATCAAGGTGAACGGATGCTGGTTTCCTGTGCTGCAACGAACGGCCGTTGCACGTAGCGAGGAGAGAACGTCAGCGAAAATGCCCACGGAAAAGCCCTTGGACGTTGGCACGCCAGGTTCTTATAGTCTGCGACTCCAGTCCACCACAAGCCATGGAGGGTGACGCGTTGACAATGCCAGCCACTCGCGTCAGAAAAATTATCAAACAAACGCCGGCCGAAGAATCGGAGATAGAGCCAACCGGAAACTTGTCAGTTTAAGGGATGTGAGTTCTTAAAAACGTAATATAAAAATGTGCTAAATAATGGAACTAAGCAGCCTGAAAGCTAACGCTATTTAAATTTGTATTAGTATTAAGTGCAGAGAGCTTTTCCTTTGTATGTCACAACACACGAGATTTGGTATGTAGGACATCCGCAACTAAGAGGCTTGATGATTAATTTAGAGAGAAATGATTCAGTTGTACTAATTATTTATTCAAAATCCCATCTTCAGGTGTATGAAATTATTGTGTTTGGTAACACATAACGTGTGGTCGGACCAGTCAGCGCAAGAGCTCCAATTACTCAATGTTGGCGGAAAACAAACTTACTCAAGAGATTATGATGATCCACAGAGTCCAGACTGATGTGTTCGGTGCTAGTGTATCGGAAGCTTCCGTACTGTTGTCTGCCGTTGCCCTTCTTCTAGATAAATGTTCCACCCATTTGTTGGCGCTACCATTCAAACACCTGAAATGCTCACTCCATTCAGCAAACTTTAAAAAATACTGTCAGTAAGCAATAATATGTAGTTACACATTTCATCCGAAGGACAGATTGCCGGCCGGAGTGGCCAAGCGGTTCTAGGCGCTACAGTCTGGAACCGCGCGACCGCTACGGTCGCAGGTTGGAATACTGCCTCGGGCATGGATGTGTGTGATGTCCTTAGGTTAGTCAGGTTTAAGTAGTTCTAAGTTCTAAGGGAATGATGACCTCTGAAGTCCCATAGTGCTCAGAGCCATTTTTTTCTTCGAAGGACAGATTAGTAGGGAGAATAGGCAATTACATGTCGCGTACAGATGTCTAGTTGCATTTTATTCTGATTCTGTATGTTCGCAACAGACTCATACTAATTAATCATGCTCTTTGTCATAAAGAGTCACCGTAGCTAGATCACAATGTTGCGGATTACTCGATTAATGTGATTAAATTTCCTGATCTAAATAGTAAACCTCGCTGCAGGCATGGTGCTTGAAACGTTTCCGTATTTCCTACGTTAGCTTCCAGTATTAAGCAAGCCGCATCTATTTCAGTTTTCCGGGGTGCCAATCCCACGAGCGTTGTCAGATTAAATTCTAGGTCAACCTTTAATTACATGGGTGAACTAGTTCATGACGACAGAACACAAGTGTAAATGGAATATTCTATCCCATTATATGGATTAATTTCATGCTTTATTTAGCTGTAATAGAGTTCGTAGAGTTCGAGATATAAAAACTAGTTCTCTCTGTTGTTTACGAATTAATTCATTAGTAAATTGTTTACAGTTGCGTACAGCAGTGTCAAATACACGTGTCAAACATAATATTCGAAATAAATATTTTATTTCTTTTCCGTCGAAGCGAAACTGTTATTTACTCGTACAGTGTGAAATTAACTGCAAGTTTTGACGTAACTCTAAAGAACTGCAATTAATCCAGAGTCAACTCTAACGCCTGATGTATTTGCTATTTTTAGGTTTAATACCCATTTAGTGTAGATGATGAAAATAATTATTAACGGATAGAGAGGTATGATTTCAATAATTATCGAAACGTACTATTAAAAAATTTCTTTTAAAAGTGAAAACTGTAACTAGGGGAATCACATTAATTTCAAAATCTTCTCCCGGTTGGAACAATTCGTAGACTGTGCTAAAATTTGTAGTAAAAGACCTTAAAACTACATAACGTTTCGTCTCATTATTAGGTACATTCCAGTCATATCATGTCGTCTTTAATATTTCGCTTCTTACAAGTATTGGCTCCGGCATAGAAGCCGTGTTGTAATGCTGTCTTCACAGTTTATAGTTAATAAATGCTTGTTTGTATCATGTGAATAACTTTACTTCTAGCTCAATGTTGTATTGTGTTTCTGTTGTTACAGATTATTATGGCAATGAATGAAACGAGAGGTTGAACGCCTGTTTCAGCATATACTGCCTCTGACCTTCAACAATATCACATTCGGCACCATGAAACGTTTCAAGCCTTGCGATTAAAAACTGCATCACAGTAATGTGCTGTATCGTCATTTCGCTTTGCTACCTGATTGTTTTGTTGCATTTCCTTCATTGCTAGACGTAGTGGCCAACGTTTGGTTTATTTATTCAGTACTCAATTTCTTTGATAAACGTCGAACATTACATTTCTTTTGTATCTGATGATTTTTTCATCACAATTATTACCCATGTTGAAGAAATTAAACTGCTACTGCTGACTGAAAATTACTACACAGCTGTTTGTGGCAGAAGAGGTTCGTCCTTTACTTTTCCTTATCACGCAAGGCAACTGCACGGCGTTTTCTGCCGCAAAAATACAAATGAGTGCTCGACAGCGAGACTAGTAGAGTCAAATATACTGACTGCTCTTGCTGACGTCAACGTACTCGTATTTGAGGTCAAGGGATATGGCTTCAGCAGTTGGACCTTTTCCATTAGTAGCAGACGACCAGTGCAACATTATGTTAGTTTTTCAGTACTTATTTTTTCCTAGCTCAGGAAATCAACAGAACTCGCTGTGCCTGATTGTAGCATATTTTTTACGCTATGTGCTTTCAGTGTATCACTTGTGTTCATTGCTGAATGTTCCCAGTAAATTGCAGCACCTACTTCTAGAAAGTTGGTTACTGCTGTGTCAACACATCTTAGAAAGATAAAGGTAATTCAAGTGGCCGTGCGGTTCTAGGCGCTGCAGTCTGGAACCGCAAGACCGCTACGGTCGCAGGTTCGAATCCTGCCTCGGGCATGGATGTGTGTGATGTCCTTGGGTTAGTTAGGTTTAACTAGTCCTAAGTTCTAGGGGACTAATGACCTCAGAAGTTGAGTCCCATAGTGCTCAGAGACATTTGAACCACAAAGGTAATTTATATTTGTTTTTAGTAATATTTTGGCGTCGAATGAGTTTAGAATCTACTATAATATGCATATGTACCCTACACTATCGAACAAATGATAGTTCATTTCATTATGTTGAGAGGCGAGACGAACGTGTGCTTCTTGTAGAGGGGCAGCAGCCTTTTCAGTAGTTGCCGGGGCGACAGTCTGGATAATTGACTGACCTGACGTTGAAACATCAACCAAAAGGACCGTACTTGCTGGTAATGCCATAGACTGAAAGCAAGGGGAAACTACAGCCGCAATTTTTCCCGATGGCATATAGCTCTACTGTATGGTTAAATGATGATGGCATCCTCTTGGATCAAATATTCTATTCGGATCTCCCAGCGGGGACTACTCAGGAGTATGTAGCTATCAAGAGAAACAACTGTGGACTGTGACCACAATTTATTGCCTATGAACTGTAGATAAAAACTGGAGAAATTCTGAAAGATACGAATTTAAGTAAATGGAAACAAGAAGTTGTCGAGAGATTCGAGGAAAGCATTAGGAAATGATTGATAAGAACAGGCGAAAGAAATACAGTAAAAGAAGAATGGGTAGCTTTGAGGGATGAAGTACTGAAGGCAGCAGAGGATCAAATAGGTAAAAAGAAAAGGGCTAGTAGAGATCTGTGGATAACACAAGAGATACTGAATGTAACTGATGAAGGGAGAAAATATAAGAATGCAATAAATGAAGCAGACGATAGGAAATACAAACGTGTAAAAAAATGAGATTGGCAGGAAGTGCAAAATGGGTAAGCACGAATGGCTAGAGGACAAATGTAAGGATGTGGAAGCATCTTTCACTAAAGGAAAGATAGATACCGCTTACAGGAAAATTAAAGAGACATGTGGAGAAAAGAGAACCATCTGCATGAATATCAAGACTTCAGATGGAAAACTAGACCTATCCCAGGAAGGGAAAGCTGCAAGGAGGAAGGAGTATGTAAAGGGTCTGCAAGACGGAAATGAACTTGAAGGCAATATTATAGAAATGGAGGAGGACGTAGATGAAGATGAGATAGGAGATATGATACTGCGTGAAGAATTTCACACAGCACTGAGAGGCCTAAGTTGAAACAAAGTCCCAGGAGTAGAGAACACTCAATTGGAACTACTGACAAAACTTTACGATCTGGCGAGCAAGATGTATCAGACAGGTGAAATGCCCTCAGACTTCAAGAAGAATATAATTATTCCAATTCCAACGAATGCATCTGCCGACAGACGTGTAAATTACCGAACTGTCAGTTTAATACGCCATGGTTACAAAATACTAACACTAATTCTGTACTGAAGAGTGGAGATAATGGTAGAAGCCGACCTCGGGTAAGATCAGTTTGGATTCTGGACAAATTTAAGAACACGCGAGGCAATACTGGCTCTACGACTTCTCATAGAAAATTGGTTAAGGAAAGGCAAACTTATGTTAGTAGCATTAGTACACTTAGTGAAAGCTCTTGATAGTGGTAACAGGAATACCATCATTGAAATTTTTAGAGTAGCAGGACTAAAATACAGTGAGCGAAAGACTATTTACAACCTGAACAGAAACAGATGGTAATTATGAGTGGAAAAGTATGAAAGGGAAACAATGGTTGAGAAGGAAGTGAGATAAGGTTGTTGCCTATCCCCGAAATTATTCGATCCGTACATTGAGCAAACAGTAAGAAACAAAATAAAAATTTGGAGTAGGTATTAAAGTCCAGGGAGCAGAAATAAAAACACTGTGGTTCGCCAACGCTAATGTAATTCTATTAGAGACAGCAAAGGACTTAGAAGGGCATTTGAACGTAATCGACAGTGTCTTGAAAGTAGTATGGAAGATGAACATGAACAAAAGCAAAACGAGGATAATGGAATGTAGTCGAATTAAGTCAGATGGTACTGAGGGGATTAGATTAGTAAATGAGACACTTAAATTAGTAGATGAGTTTTGCTGTTTGGGCAGCAAAATTACTGATGATGTTCGAAGTACAGAGGATATAAATTTAGACTGGCAATGGCAAGAAAATCTTTTCTAAAGAAAAGGAATTTGTTAACATCGAGTATTGATTTAAGGATCAGGAAATCTTTCCTGAAAGTATTTGTATGGAGTGTAGCCTTGAATGAAAGTGAAACAGGAATTATACACAGTTTAGACAAGAAGAGAACAGAAGCTTGTTAAATTTGATGCTACAGAACAATCCTGAAGATTAGTTTGGCAGGTAACATAATTGATGTCAAGGAACTGAATAGAATTAGAGAGAAAAGAAGTGGCACAAAGTGATTAGAAGACAGGTCGGTTGGTAGGACGCATTATGACACATCAAGTATCAAGGGATCACGAATTTAGTACTGGAGGGTGGCGTTGGTCGAGAGGGGGGGGGGGGACGGGTAAAAACCGTAGAGGGAGACCGAGAGATGAATACGGTAAGCAGGTTTGGAAGGATGGAGGTCGCAGTACTTGCTCAGAATGAAGAGGCTTACACAGGATAGTACAGCATGGAAAGCTGCATCAAACCAGTCATCGGACTGAGGGCAGCAACAAAAACAACAACAACGTATTTGTTTTCCAAATAGTACTGGAAGTACATGCGTCCCCAGAATTCTTGTTGGGACGCAATAAGTCCAGTATTTCCTTCCCACTGTGTTCCTAAATTCAAGACCGAAACATTTTTGCCATTATTTGTCGTGAGAAATGCTCGAGCGGTGCGTATCTCATGTATTCATTTATTGTTGTCATTGTTTAGAACATGCTGTGAACAATGAAGGCAGACGAGCTTTGCTATTCTAGTGTTGTTATTTATGTGAACAAAGCTATTATTCCAAAATGCAGATGATTCCTTTCTTCCATCTTAAAGGAGAAATATCTTTACCTCGAAGAGACAAAGCTTAATATAAAGTTCACTGTAAAATCTGCAACACCACATTTTCGGTTGCTTTGGGATGTTGTTCAACACGATAAATCATACAACTGCAAGCTATCTTCTTCAGCTGCTGTTGTAACAACTTCTAAAATCTATGACTTATTCACCAAAACAAAAAATATTTGGTAAGTTTCTTTCACAGTTTCTAAAAAATGTATCTTACGTTTCCTCTATGCATTGTCACCATAAACATGCTTCATTAAAAGGCTATCATGAAATCATATCCTTGATATTCAAGGTCTCAAACCTTTCACGTTAGATATAATTACGAGAGACAGTATATTACTATTATAGTTTACCTGGTACGTCACCATAATTGCTGTAAGACATTTCATTAATTTAGGCTCAGTATATTGAGAACCAGTAATGTTATACGTAAATCTCTGATTTGTATCAAAGCAGAATGGTTAAATAGTAAAGGCGTAATTTTATAAACTATAGAGTGCAGCAAAGAGTCGTCCTTATTTAGATTTTATTACGCAAATTCAGATTTCAGCTACTGACCAGCTATTCTCAAAGCACTATTTTCTATTCTCGGTGCATGTAAGTCCCAATTGCTCGGGCGTCAGTCACATTTCTTTGAATATTACTGTATCATCTCATACAGTAGTCACATCTCTTTGAATATTACTGTATCATCTCATACAGTAGTATTCAAAGAAATGTGACTGACGTCCGAACAGGGACTTCCATGCATTGAGAATGGCTAGCCACTAGCCGAAATCTGGATTTGCGTAATAAAATATAAAATAGGACGACTGATTGCTGCACTCTATAATTTATAAACCAAACAACAGTCGCTGAGTGCACCCACTTTCCTAATGGAAGGTTACCTGATGAAAGGCCTAAATTATGAAATTGTGGGAAATGAAGAGGCTACTTTGGCTGCAGCTGAGGGGACTTTTACATAGTATGCAGCGCGTCATGATTGTAGCTACAGTTCTATGGAGTGCACAACAAATGTCATTCAAAAACTTTATGATGTCAAGTTATGTTGTAAACGAACTAAAGGTGAAGCCACTGTTAATAGTGCATGAACCCCTTGGTGCAAACAACTTCTTATACAAGATCTTGACCTTGAAAACATTTTACGTTTATCTATTGACCAGTAATCACAAATCAGGCAAATTTCTTCCAGTGTTAATTAAACATCCCACTTCATAAAGCTGTATGCATGAAAAACAAGGAATTCATTGCTATTGAAAATGGAACTTCTTATTTAATATTTAAAAATATGATGTCGGTTATTCATGACCACTGCCTACAATCAAAGTTGTGTCATTATCTGCTAACAATATGAACGGTACATTTGGTGGAGTAAACCGAAGTGTCAGAGAGATTATTTTTATCAAACAAGAAGCAAGTGACATATACCCACCACAACGTGAAAACAATCGCTGGGAAGCTGCCAGTTGATATAGAGGATATCATCTCTAAAATTTACAAGTATTTTCATATTTATAGTGTAAGGGTGGAAAGACTAAAACAGTTGTGTGATATTGTAAAATTCAGTTACTGTCAATCGTTAGGTTACAAAAGTACAATATGGTTGGCGCTGTTTCCTGCTCTTCAACCGAGTCTGAATTATATTCTCTCCTAAAATCATTCTTCTGCAAACCACGCCGTCCTTTATCAACTGAATCAGTTTTCAACAATGGAGTCTGAATTATGGTTGTGGTTTGCTCACACTCAGATCAATCTTTTTCAAATAAAAGTCCGAGAAATTGAGAAGCAGAATTCCTACCTTTCAGAGACAATATCTGGTTATATATTACTTACAAAAAAGATAAAAATCAGAAAAAATAATCCTATGATTTTTGAGATTTAATCTATCTTGAAGGAAATGTTTGAGGCTGATCAAGCTGGTCAAAGAAGTTTTTACTCCGATCTTCATCCATTCTACAATGTGGCACTTGAATATTTGGTTCCATGGGTTAAGCAGTTTTCAGAATATAATTTTCGTTGTTGTACTAGTTTGAAAAAGAAGTTACAATAGGAAGATATACAGTCAAGTACACCATTCATTCAGAATATCGTACTGGCAAAACGACTGTAGCCGAAGAATGACATTACTGTGAAAATTGTTGTAGGAGAAAATTAAATTACTTGAACCATTCAAAGGAAGAAGTACAGAACATATGAATTGGAATACTTAAAGTGTTACAGGGAAAATGCATAAAAGTAAAAGTGTTGCCTAAATTTAAGGTACTTCCTCTGTGTATCCCGAGTTCGAATGCAGGAACTGAGCGTTTGTTTTCGAATACGAATCGTTATTGGTTATGTGATAAAACAAACGGTTTAGACTTGTACAATAGATTTTTACACAGTAAGCAGTTTCGTGAGGAAATTCGCTCAGACAGGAAAAAAAATTCTAGTAATATGCAGGGTTGATAAGTATATTAATAAACATTGTTCTAATGCAAAATGCATTCATTCAATATCATGTTTCCGTCATCCTAATTTTTTGCTAACACAGAATTTGAGAAATAATTGATCAGACTATTGTAGCCTTTTCAAGGGTTCCCTGTTATCTTGGGAAATAATAGGTTACATTCGAGCAGCATTGTTTTCATAGTTTTTAGGTGTTCGCTACTGAGTTTTCTGAATAGTGCACATGTTTCAGTTATTTTCTAACAACTGTGTTCACTATGAAAATTTGGTGAATCATATCAATTGTTACAAATCTTGCATCAGAACACTGCATTGACCACCAGGATAAACTTTTCATTCGTAAAATTGGAGAGCTCAGTACTGAGTAGGATACATGAAGCACCACTAACGTATATGCCTTTGCCTGTCTACTTTAAATTCCAGCAGCCACTGATACGATGTGCCGACAGAAATGACGTAGCTTTCCAGGTAGGCTAAAATTATTAATTGCGGAAGATCTGTTCCAGGAAATGCTAATTAGTAGCGCTTAAACCCTTTCCAGAAATTGATTGATTTCGAAAAGTTTTGCGGCGTTGTCTCGGTAACAAACATCATCAACAGTGACAGTATAAAAAAGCTGTGGTCCACCCGAACGAGTCATGAAAGCCCTACGGTACCGACCGGCCGCCATATCATCCCCAGTGCAGAGGCGCCACTGGATGAGGATATGGAGCGCCATGTGGTCCGCACACCGTTCTCCCGGCTTTATGTTAGTTTACGAGACCGAACAGTAATTTTAGGGAGCCAATTTTAAGTTTTCTTAAAAAGAATACACTGAAATCAATATACGGTTTGCCGAATTTTGTTTTGTTGCACCAAGCAGGGCCCTACACAGATCCCTCCAATTTTTGCTACCGTTACAGAAACAATTTTAACATATCGGTGGTTATCAAATAAATAAGCAGTAAAATCGTTTTTCTTCATCATTTAGCTGTAGTCATTTCTCCACATTACTTAACGAGTAAAAGATTTTACGCTAAAACACGCATTCAGCGAATAATCGCAATGATACTTCCGTATATTTTTTATACCTGCTTTATGGACAGAAAACTGTTAAGACCGGATACTTGGCTATCAGCGACGAAAACAAGTGATTTGTCCCCTACTCCTGTAGTGTGAAGACTACACGGCAGTAAGAGTCATTTGACACCTGATGATATCATGATTTTCATGGCACCAAGCTTTACGTCTCGCCTGGGCCAGTCAACACCGCCATTGGACTGTTGATGACTGGAAACATGCTTGCTATGAATTTTTTCGCTGCCTCATCGGGCAAGTCTCGTTTGAAATTATATCGAGCGGACGGACGTGTGCGGGTATGGAGACAACCTCAAGAATCCAAGGACCCTGCGTATCAGCAGGGGACTGTTCAAGTTGGAGGAGACTCTTCAATGGCGTTAGGCGTGTGCAAATGGAGTGATATGGAACCCATGATACGCCTTGATACGACTCTTGGCTGTTTATCCGCATGTAAGCATCATGTCTGATCACTTGCACCAATTCATGTCGATAGTGCATTCCGACTGACTTGGGAAATACCAGCAAGACAATGCGACGGCCAACACGTCCAGAATTGCTACAGAGTGGCTTCAGGAATACTCTTCTGAGTTTGAACACTTCCACTGGTCACCAAATTCCCAAGACGTGAACATTATTGAGCATATCTGTGATACCTTGTAACGTGCTGTTCAGAAGAGTTCTCCATTCCCTCGCACTCTTACGGATTTATGGACAACTCTATAGGATTCATGGTGTCAATTCCCTCCACCGCTACTTCAGTCATTAGTCGAGTCCATGCAGGCAGATGTACCAGATTTTTTTACTCTTCAGCGTATAACCTTAGGTTAAAGATTTAACACCATCACTAAAGCACACAAGTTAGAAACTGCGTATGCGTCACCATGCATGGTAACTCACAGCGTGCAAATGACAAAGACTATATTCATCCAGTAACCGGGAATGAGAGCATGTCGACACTTCAAAGACTCGGAGTTGGTGGCTACTGTTTATTATCGAAACGAAATATCAATAAATATGATGGTCCCACGTATCAAATGATATCATTTCATCAAAATAATGTACATCTTGAACCAGATACAGTAAGGGCAAGTACTTAATTATGAAGAACTCTAAATATTTACAAACACTGCGCAAAACACAGCCTCATGTCTAGCAATAACAAAATCTGTAGAAAATGGCGGAAACTGCGTATAACAGCCTTTAATGCGCGTTCCTTCATGTAATTCTCCAAATCAGTCACTGGACAGAAGTACTGAAAAAAAATCATGTGTTCCTAGGTACACTATTTTCTATGTTCTACACTCTCGCCCAGATATACAATAACACGATAAATGAAGGTCACTTAAGAGTTCGTCTTTCTGGTTTAGAATAGCATGGCACCGCTCCACTTCCACCTTCACAAGAAATGCGAATGCTTTGTCCGTCGTGCACCATATTGTACTTTGAAACACAAGAAGGTCCTTTAACACGAGAAATCTGATATTCGTACTGTCTTCACCATTTTACCGATCTTGAAGATGGATATTTTTGGCAGCTCCCGTTAGCTTCATATTAAAATGCATTTAACTTGTAATGGCGTTTTTCCAGTACTTATGCTTAATTTGATTTCACTTGCTGTTTATTGACGGTACAGCAGAGTAGTAATGTAAAAGACAGATGACTAAATACAGTATCCACAAGAGTTCCTCGATTGCAACGCTTTTAAACTTCAACTGTAAATTTGTTCTTAGGTAGTAAACGATTTTGTACCTTAATTTTAGGAAGCATTTTTTTTTAATTTCACAAAAAGGCTGCAGCACATAAATAGTAAATGCCACAATTTAAGAATGGAATAACATAATACATCAAATTTCTATTGCAGGGCTGGTTTGAGGTGAAAGCCTGAAAATTCCTTTATCAGTCCTCTGTAATATGTCGTAGAACGAAGTGAAATATTCAAGTACTGGTTGTGTTAACGGTTGGCAACAGGTGAAAATACCCGGGGAAGCTGTCTGTGGGGACAAACCCCGTGTAGGGGCAGACCCCTCTCAATGCTGTCATTGACTCCTCTTAAGGCTCTCATTGACGTTGTAACGCTACAACGCAGTCCTTGCTATGAATTTTTTCGCTTACTTAACACATGAAACTGTTTGTATACGATGTATTGTCTAGTGTAAATATGTACTGTAAATACTATGTTTAAATTATGTAATATTTAACACTGGCAAGTCAGGGCATATTTAGTTAACGTTAAGTCAGAGAGATTGTTTTGTCGCTCCTCTGGGTGCGGGAGCGCGCCAGTGGATAGTAGTAGCAGCAGTGACGCCGTGCTCGGAGTAAGACGTACAGTCGAGTGCTGCTGGTCCTAGCTGTATTACATCTAACGGCCAGTGTATGGATCTAAGTACGACGGGCAAGTAATGGTCGGCATATCTGGAAGCATGGCCGGGCAAGTTATTATGGATGAATGGGCATAGTGCTGAAGAAACGAGGACTCAAATGTGAAGCGCACTGTGGGCCCAAGTCGCAACAGTAAAAGCCCGCTGCCGCACTGTGTCGCTGCCGTGGACTTCCGTCGATCCACCGACAACGAGGGAAGTAAGATCTACGTAATTTTCGTAGGATAAAATTGTAGAAGGCTTGCCAGTGACTGTACTTTTCTCTGAAGTGGAACAATTAATAACAAGCTCTTTATAATCGGAGTGTTTCAGTGACATTCCACCCGACAATAACACCTAGTAGGTTCCTTCCGCTCCTTACCTTATTGAACCGAATGTGTCAAGCCATTATCAAGAGAAAATATGTTAATTATCAAATTATTTGCATAGGCGGTGAAGAGTAAGTTTCAGACTGGTTATCGTAGTTAATGGTTGCACTGAATAAGCTTACGCCAACCGTAGTAACTTAATAATAGACTGAAGTAATAAATTTGATTATTAAGATTTATTTCAATGCATATTCAGCTGAAGTTAATTCAAGGATATTTCATGAAACTATAAAGCTTATTCAACCTGACGATCCCCCAATTAATGAATTATTGTCAGTCAAAACATAGTTAATCAATTATTGGCAATATATTTCATTATTAGTAGTTTAAACTGTACAAAGTACCTAATTTTAAAGACAGAATGACAGTCCATTATTCAAAACCTCGATAGATAGTTATCTGTGTTGTCAGCATTGCACTTAGCTGACAAATTATGAACAAAATAAGTGTAGTTAGATTGTTATGACATTGTTTTATATGACGACTGAGCCTGACACAGCACTTACGTAAAAGTCCCCGTTCCACCTGCTGCGCTACAAACAGGTAAACTTTATTGTTGACACAATTATTCACGTACTTAACGGTACTGTCGCTCATCAGTTGAGCTGGCGACCGATTTTTTAATTGATTTTACAACTTAATCATGTCTTTCGGCAAAATTTCCACTGGCAAAATTTATTTCCAAATTATTTCTATTATATCATTTACCGATCATTATTGAATGAAATTACTCATTCAATAACGAACAAGTTATAACGTCTCCTGTTTTCCGCGGAATAATCATAATTTACTTCGGATTCGGATGCCTTATCCCGACGCGGGTCAAAATTCATAATTCACGGTCACTGTCAACTTGTAATTTCGCAAATCCCGGGAAGCAGGGGGGTGTTATAACGTCAAAGGATGTGTTTGTGGTTGAGCAAGCACAACGCATCATCATTAAAGGCTCGCCTTTCTTTAACCAGACTGATAGTTCTCGTTTCTATTATTATTTCAATTCTACGAAGGGGACGAGATGGCAGAGGATCAACCGATTTTCAACCAAAAGCTACCTTCTTCTTTCACATTGTGGCATTATATATGTTTATGATTGTGGTTTCATTAATTATTCACAGATGTCAGTTGGATGATATCAGAATTGAGTTCACAGCCACGCGGCAGTAAAACTTCGTGAGTACACCGACGCTACTGGACAGCTGCAGAGCAAAAGTTTTTCAAAAAACCTGTTTATGACTCATCAGAAGTTAAACTATGCCCATTAAGTTGGTTTGTCCTGACAAAGCCTCACCTTCTAAGAATTTTTTTTTTCAAATTTCATTCTGAGGTCATCATTCACACCAAGCATAAAGTTGTCTTTACAGGGCTTCGTGACGTCTACCAAGTAAACGTCTTTATAACTAAGAAAGTTTTTTATCGACTTATTTGATCTGTTACTATACCTAGCATTGAAAACTGTTATGGAACAGGCCCATTCTTGTCATTGCAGCACTTTTTTCTGTATATTTACATTTTCAAGTAAAAATTTAATATAACTGTATCTGTTACTTGTCTTACTGTTTGAATTTCATCTGGTACATCTTTATAAATTTGTTCAGTTTCGTTATTAAGTGTATTAATGAAAGCAAGGAGAAACTACGGCCGTAATTTTTCCATAGGGGATGCAGCTTTACTATATGATTAAATGATGATGGCGTCCTCTTGGGTAATATATTCCGGAGGTAAAATAGTCCCCCATTCGGATCTCCGGGTGGGGACTACTCAGGAGGAAGTCGTTATCAGGAGAAAGAAAACTGGAGTTCTACGGATCGGAGAGTGGAATGTCAGATCCCTTAATCGGGCAGGTAGGTTAGAAAATTTAAAAAGGGAAATGGATTGGTTAAAGTTAGATATAGTGGGAATTAGTGAAGTTCGGTGGCAGGAGGAAAAAGACTTCTCGTCAGGTGACTACAGGGTTATAAACACAAAATCAAATTAGGGTAATGCAGGAGTAGGTTTAACAATGAATAGGAAAATAGGAATGCGGGTAAGCTACTACAAACAGCATAGTGAACGCATTATTGTGGCCAAGATAGATATGAAGCCCACACCTACTACAATAGTACAAGTTTATATGCCAACTAGCTCTGCACATGACGAAGAAATTGAAGAATTGTGTGAAGAAATAATAGAAATTATTCAGATAGTGAAGGGTGACGAAAATTTAATAGTCATGGGTGACTGGAATTCGGTAGTAGGAATAGGAAGAGAAGGAAACGTTGTAGGTGAATATGGATTGGGGCTAAGAAATGAAAGAGGAAGCCGCCTGGTAGAATTTTGCACAGAGCACAACTTAATCATAGCTGACACATGGTTCAAGAATCATAAAAGAAGGTTGTATACATGGAAGAATCCTGGAGATACTAAAAGGTTTCAGATAGATTATATAATGGTAAGACAGACATTTAGGAACCAGGTATTAAATTGTAAGACATTTCCAGGGGCAAAAGTGGACTCTGACCACTGTCTATTGGTTATGACCTGTAGATTAAAACTGAAGAAACTGCAGAAAGGTGGAAATTTAAGCAGATGGGACCTGGATGAACTGACTAAACCAGAGGTTGTACAGAATTTCAGGGAGAGCATAAGGGAACAATTGACACGAATGGGGGAAAGAAACACAGTAGAAGATGATTGGGTAGCTTTGAGGGATGAAGTAGTGAAGGCAGCAGAGGATCAAGTAGGTAAAAAGACGAGGGCTAGTAGAAATCCTTGGGTAACAGAAGAAATATTGAATTTAATTGATGAAAGGAGAAAATATAAAAATGCAGTAAATGAAGCAGGCGAAAAGGAATACAAAAGTCTCAAAAATGAGATCGACAGGACGTGCAAAATGGCTAAGCAGGGATGGCTAGAGGACAAATGTAAGGATGTAGAGGCTTATCTCACTAGGGGGAAGATAGATACTGCCTACAGGAAAATTAAAGAGACTTTTGGAGATAAGAGAACCACTTGTATAAACATCAAGAGCTCAGATGGAAACCCAGTTCTAAGCAAAGAAGGGAAAGCAGAAAGGTGGAAGGAGTATATGGAGGGTCTATACAAGGGCGATGTACTTGAGGACAATCTTATGGAAATGGAAGAGGTTGTAGATGAAGATGAAATGGGAGATACGATACTGCGTGAAGAGTTTGACAGAGCACTGTATGACCTGAGCCGAAACAAGGCCCCGGGAGTAGACACCATTCCATTAGAACTACTGACAGCCGTGGGAGAGCCAGTCCTGACAAAACTCTACCATCTGGTGAGCAAGATGTATGAAACAGACGAAATACCCTCAAACATAAAGAAGAATATAATAATTCTAATCCCAAAAAAAACAGGTGTTGACAGATGTGAAAATTACCGAACTATCAGTTTAATAAGTCACAGCTGCAAAATACTAACGCGAATTCTTTACAAACGAATGGAAAAAATTGTAGAAGCTGACCTCGCGGAAGATCAGTTTGGATTCCGTAGAAATGTCGGATAACGTGAGGCAAGACTGACCCTACGACTTATCTTAGAAGCTAGATTAAGGAAGGGCAAACCTACGTATCTACCTTTGTAGACTTAGAGAAAGCTTTTGACAATGTTGACTGGAATACTCTCTTTCAAATTCTGAAGGTGTTAGGGGTAAAATACAGGGAGCGAAAGGCTATTTACAATTTGTACAGAAACCAGATGGCAGTTATAAAAGTCGAGTGACATGAAAGGGAAGCAGTGGTTGGTAAGGGAGTGAGACAGGGTTGTAGTCTCTCTCCGATGTTATTCAATCTGTATACTGAGCAAGCAGTGAAGGAAACAAAAGAAAAATTCGGAGTCGGTATTAAAATCCATGGAGAAGAAATAAAAACTTTGATATTCGCCGATGACATTGTAATTCTGTCAGAGACAGCAAATGACTTGGAAGAGCAGTTGAATGGAATGGATAGTGTCTTGAAAGGAGGATATAAGATGAACATCAACAAAAGCAAAACGTTGATAATGGAATGTAGTCGAATTAACTCGAGTGTTGTTGAGGGAATTAGGTTAGGAAATGAGACACTTAAAGTAGTAAAGGAGTTTTGCTATTTGGGGAGCAAAATAAATGATGTTGGTCGCAGTAGAGAGGACGTAAAATGTAGACTAGCAATGGCAAGCAAAGCGTTTCTAAAGAAGAGAAATTTTTAACATCGAGTATAGATTTAAGTGTCAGGAAGTCATTTCTGAAAGTATTTGTATGGAGTTCAAATGGTTCAAATGGCTCTGAACACTACGGGACTCAACTACTGTGGTGATAAGTCCCCTAGAACTTAGAACTACTTAAACCTAACTAACCTAAGGACATCACACACATCCATGCCCGAGGCAGGATTCGAACCTGCGACCGTAGCGGCCGCGCGGTTCCAGACTGTAGCGCCTTTAACCACTTGGCCACCACGGCCGGCTTTGTATGGAGTGTAGACTTGTATGGAAGTGAAACATGGACGATAAATAGTTTGGACAAGAAGAGAATAGAAGCTTTCGAAATGTGGTGCTACAGAAAATGCTAAAGATTACATGGGTAGATCACATAACTAATGAGGAAGTATTGAATAGGATTGGGGAGAAGTTTGTGGCACAACTTGACCTGAAGAAGGGATCGGTTGGTAGGACATGTTTTGAGGCATCAAGGGATCACCAATTTAGTATTGGAGGGCAGCGTGGAGGGTAAAAATCGTTGAAGGAGACCAAGGGATGAATACACTAAGCAGATTCAGAAGGATGTAGGTTGCAGTAGGTACTGGGAGATGAAGAAGCTTACACAGGATAGATTAGCATGGAGAGCTGCATCAAACCAGTCTCAGGACTGAAGACCACAACAACAACAACAATGTATTCCATGTTTTACCGACCAACCGCTTCTAGCTCGCCCTTTCATTTTCTTTCTACTGCACCGTTTTCAGCTTTCACCTAAGTCAGTCATTCACTGTTCTACAACTGTCAGTCCGGATCCTCTATTTGCAAAATGCTCATCTAATTTCTCCACATTGCCGCAAACAGCTGTTACGTGGCCATATGGCTCCTTTTTAAATTCGTTTATGCGATAGGTTAGTTCATTAACTCTGTGAGTTTTTGTGGGTCCAATTGCTGTTTTTATATCTAAAATTGCTTCGGTTACATAAGAGACTTCACTTGCGGCTGTATCACTAGCCTGTGCATTTTTGGTAAATTCTGTAGTCGCATAAACATTTGTTTGAGGAGTGGCATCAATGTTGCATCATTTGCTCTAAAATGATTTGCAGCCTCCCCTGTCCCTTCTTTTAACTTTGGCTTAACTCTCCTTGGTTAGGATATGCTGAACCCATGTTCAGTTGGTCAAGTGACACTAACTCTCCATCCGCTTGCGAAAACTCAATCTGGATTCTGTGTTATTTCGTCAACTGGCTGTAGAAAGTCCGATATCTTATTAATGTAGAATGAGATTTTCACTCTGCAGCGGAGTGTGCGCTGATATGAAACTTCAGCGCACACTCCGCTGCAGAGTGAAAATCTCATTCTGGAAACATCCCCCAGGCTGTGGCTAAGCCATGTCTCCGCTATATCCTTTCTTTCAGAAGTGCTAGTTCTGCAAGTTCGCAGGAGAGCTTCTGTAAAGTTTGGAAGGTAGGAGACGAGATACTGGCAGAAGTAAAGCTGTGAGTAGCGGCCGTGAGTCGTGCTTCGGTAGCGCGGTTGGTGGAACATTTGCCCGTGAAAGGCAAAGGTCCCGAGTTCGAGTCTCGGTCGGGCACACAGTTTTAATCTGCCAGGAAGTTTCATCTTTTTAATGTGCTAATCATTCTTTCCAAAATATCGATACTGAAGTATAGTTTTCGAGGATAGTAATTTCCGCTTCCACAGCATGCAATACAAAGATGATGAATAAAATTCACAAGTGTACTTAACTAGTTGTCACCCTACAACAGCTGATTCTTGATTCTAGAAGCCATCGTGTTTTACAGTCCGTGTAGACATTCATCTTAAATTTTCAATCCACTTCAAAATTAGTCGAATTTGCCGACTACTCTTAAGTATCTAAATAAGAACACAGTGAAGAAGGAGTATCTGGATTAAATGTACTTAATTTGATGAAGACAAAGTCTTGATGATAACCTCCAAGTGTGCTTGTTTTGTGTAAGCTTGTAAAAATATGTTCTGGCATCAGGATTACATTTCGCGTTTCCCTTTGTACAAACAGTTTTTGCCATAATGTGATTTTACTAGATGATTTTATTTCAAATTTTGATACACTTTCACAGATGACAAAAATGTCCAGATTTAATTATGATGATGTCATGTTTCACAAAGGCATCTTGAACAATGAGTTCTTCATACATGACTATGAAGTGCCTTGTCTGCTTTGTGCAGTCAGAGACCTTTCAAAAACTAAGTTTCTAGATGGAGTTATTATTCTAGCTCTCGTTTACACATTTTTGAGACAGGTTAACAAAGTAATAAAAATATTAAAATACAAACTGTATAGGTTGTGAAGAGAGAGCTTACACTCTTTATTGGTACTCATTTATGAGAAGATGATTTCCTATATTGTGCTGACAGTGGTATGCTTCACTTGACTAGGGCGCGTTTTTCATTCTTTTCGCCAAACCATTGTTTTGCAGTTTGCTAATTTTCAAGAACAAGTCACATACGTTTTGTTTTCATTAGCGAATAGTTTCGTAAATTAAACCTACTTATGGGCAAGCTTCCCCATTTCAAATGTGATATATTTTCTATTTGGGACAGATTTGACGAAAACTGGGTAGTGTTTAATTGTATCGCTCTCCTAAGCTTTCGCATGTGATATAAAGTACCAAAACATAATTTAATTTTTTAGAGGTTACCAGGAGTTAGTGAAACCGTACCGTCTTTGTTTCATTATTCAGTTTTTATTTTCATTCACCGGTTTAGAATTACATGCATACTGCATGTTTGCAGCAATTTACGAGTCGTGTCGCGTAATTAGTATCTGTTCAAAAATGGCTCTATGCACTATGGGACTTGACATCAATGGTCATCAGTCCCCTAGAACTTAGAACTATTTAAACCTAACTGACCTAAGGACATCACACAACACCCAGTCATCACGAGGCAGAGAAAATCCCTGACCCCGCCGGGAATCAAACCCGGGAACCCGGGAGCGGGAAGCGAGAACGTAGTATCTGTTGGTTTGTTCTTGGTGCACACAGTATTCTGGAAAACATAATGTATGTTTGTCAGTGTCGTTATTTTATACCACTTCATAAACCACGTCACAGGTAATAACTTCGGCGTCTTCACACATCCGAATTGGTCACCGGTTTTCAGAGGAGAGTGCAGGTTCTCTTTTGCATGGAGTTTGGTAAACATCCTACCTATGTCCGAGAAAAGAGCACTCACGTAAAGCAGAAACGCAGCTGACTTGAAACTATTACATTCGTCTTCATGATAGCGGACCCGCATCCTTGTTTTCAAGTCCAACTTCTTGCGAGCCTGTTGCTGGGAATATCCATTCACTTAAAAGAATTCTCTATTTGTTTGAAAGGAATTCACATGCTCCAAACACCGATGTAATTCATGCTTCCGAAGGGGGCCGTACTACAAATGTGTCGTCCATAAACCTTCAAAATACCGCAGGTTTAAAAATTACCAAGGCTAGTGCCTTATCCTCGAAGTACTTTTTATTATTTATTTATCTTTGGGTTCTGGTTTCGTCATCATACAATAAACTAAGGTTTATAGATGTCAGGAAGAACAGTCAGTTTCGTCTAGTATATATGTACAAATATAAGTCCGTGGATTTTCGCACAAACAAAATAACCAGCAGAGTGAACACAGGACTCGCCTTGGGTACTCCGTCAGTCTGCTCGCAAAATTCACCATTAAATTGAAAGTAAGATGACCTTAGACCGTTTTCAAACAAATCGGTGACTTCTTTGTCAAAATGTTAAGCAGTAAGAAAGGAGGCTTCTAAATGTATCGTATATAGTGATACCAAAGCGGAACTAACCAGAACATCAATACTCTTGAGCCTGAGACCGCTATGTCTTTGAATTAAGCCCGTTGAGTTAGGAATGTGGTGATCGTATAGTACAACTTCAACACGTCATGTATCACTATTAGCGTTGTTATCGTGACATCATGGATGCAATGAATCCAGTCATGCTTCTGACCAGGAGGGGACGGTGGAAGCGGGGTGTCGTTTGTTTACTCCAGCTGAAAAAGCAGAACGATCATACTTCTGACAACTGCGTAGGTGGTTGTTAATTTGTTACCACGATTCCGGACGTTTGCTCTGATTTGCTGTCCATCCCATGATATGGTCTGCTCTGGACACACCACAGCAAATATAAACAAGCAAGGTGGCCATCGTTCGCTTTTTGCTCGTGATATTTTCATCTGCTTTGATGCTGGCTGCATTACACTGCCGACTTTTTAATTACTGCACGTTTTCGTTACACTGAATAACTTCCTATAATTTGTTGTATGTATTCCCATGTTTGCAGTTCCGGGTTGACTTTTCCTATATATCTCTCTGCAGTGCTGAATTAACTAATCAATATGTTTTAAAAATATTGTACAGAACGTCCAGCCCGTCTGTGCATTCTCGGCAGAGGTGGTTTTTTCCCCCGAGCTGCTAACGAATAACCAGTCTCTTACGCACTGGGTGCGGGAACCTGCAGGAGGAAACGTGTTGGTTGTTGGAACCAACTGATGCGGAAACTCCCCATCGCAACCACTTTAGATTTAGTGGTAAGACGACCCAGAAGGTGTACTGAACTGTAAAAAAAAAGGCAAAATAGAAGTAGTGAACTGTCCAAGCTCACAAACTGTAACACTGAGGAAGCTGCAGCAGACAGGCCGTTGTGGTTGAGCGGAACCGCCAGATCGGAATTTCTAATGCGGACACGAGTTGTTTTCGTTCTTAATTTTTTAAGTGTCTTCGATAACGAAGTAACTGTAAGTATATAGGAACACGTTCGATTCTAATTAGAAGCGAGATTAAGTGCTCAACAATGCGATTTACCGAATTAAAAGAATACGACGGAAGTGACTGCAGCTGTTCTCCCAGTGCACAGCAATAGAACACGACGTGACTATTCTGTAGGCGTCCCGAGTTTGTTGTATTAATAATGCTGTTGTCCTCTTTTAAACTAAATTTCTTCGAGACCTACAAATTTGAAGTGACGTTATGTGATGTGGAAACTGACACAGATAACCAGAGGAAAACATTTCCATTTTGCCGCTTGCTGCAAAACAGTAACTACTGCTTTTCATAAGCAAAGTTTTGCGAGAGTAATATGTCAAAAAACCTTAGTCCTGGCTGGCCACAGTATGTAAGTCAATACTGTCATCCGAAATTCATTTCCTCCTTGTTCGTTCCGTTTATCAGTTTTGGATATATTATAATTAAAACGTAACATGGTTTTTGTGATATGAAGAAAGACATACTACAACATAAACCATTTGTAGTCTCATGCGTATGGTTTATCTGTCACGTAGAGATAACTGTATCTACACAGTAAACTGCAAGATCTCGAAAGTTGTCAGAAGATCCTAATCTGGGCAGTGTAAAGAAGCGAATAAATAAATATCCAGCTCATCGCATCCCTAACAACGAATTATTGTTAACAAGAGCAGGTATATTGGTAACTTGTTTTTGAATACAAGTGACATTTTACAGTTAAAAAGAAAGAAAAAAAAGTGGTCATGGTGTTAGACTGTGAAGGGTGCGAACCAAGTTCCAAGCTCTCTCGCGCCAATTTTTTTTCCGCTATTCGCTTTATTCAAATTTGTGTCTGTGTCTTGGTGTAACGTTCGTTTGCAACAGCGAATTGTAAGGAAAGGATCTATAATGAAAGTTGATTCTGCACAACTACTCTATTAGCAACCGAAATTTCGAATTGGAACCGCAAACCTCTGATGACAAGTCAACTTAACCTAATCCTCCACCGGAAGAGACGTTCGGTGTATTATACTCGGCATTAGTGACACCACGCGTGTCGTATGATAGGAATCTCTTGTCGCCGCACCTAGTTTGTACGCCTGGTGTGTGGTTCAAATATGCCTCTTCGCCCGATACTGGTGTCATGTAAATGTGAATGTGAATATAATTGCGTAGGCTTCCGCGGCCAGAGTCAGTCGACATAAAAGTTTTCTGGGTTTGGTACCGCGTCATAATGTAAAAAACTACTGCTGCTATAGAAAAGCCAACGTTTCGGCCACGATTGCAGCGGCCTTCTTCTGGGTCTAATGGTGCGTTCTGGCTATGCAGTGTCCTTTATATTTTGTTGTTAGTGTTCACTGCGCATGCCATTACGTCATAATTTTAAAAAGGTAGTTGGTTTATTGGTCACTTAAGGAAGAAGGAGAGGGAACTTTATTTTTAATAGGTTATTGCGGTGGAGGGAGAACATGACCTCTGTTGTCCATTGGCTCATGTGTTATGTGCCGTGATTGGTGGCCACCGTCGAATGAGAAGTTTGCTGTGTGTTTACCAGCTGCTGGACGTCGGCCGCGCGGCGGCAGTTACTCGCCGGTAGTGCTCGTGCCTCGTGTTGACAGTGCGGTCTGTTGGGCTCTGATTGCTGGCAGCCAAGATGGGGCAAGCCTGAGTCCATCCTCCCTGTTCATGTTGTTAGGGTGTTTGAGAATTTCGATGGCCTCTCTGATTTTGCGTTGGCTGCTTGGCCAACACACAGGCTTCGCTGAATTTAATTTCTTTTCCGCAGTCAAGGTGATGTTCTGCCACTGCGGATTTATTGTGTTGCCCTAGACGAATGTAACGCTCGTGCTCCCGAATGCGCGTTGCTATTGGCCTACCTGTCTCGCCGATGTATGCCTCTCCACATTCGCATTCCACCTTGTAAACACCTGCAGTGTGTAATGCATCCACCTTGTCCTTGGTGGAGCCTAGCACGTCCTGGATCCTACGGCCACTATAGAAGACAGGCTGCACTCCAGCGCGCCGAAGGTGTTTGCCTATTCGGTCAGTGACGTTTTTAACATACGGTAAGCGTACTGTTGGCTGCAGTTTGTCTATTTCCTGCTTATATTTCTTGCTTGTGTTGGTCGACAAGGCTGTGTTTATCGACTTATGGCTGTAGCCATTGGCTAAAAACGTTGTGCGTAACCTTTTGAGCTCAGGTGTGATGTTTTGAGCATCACTTAGGCGCTGACCACGGATTGCCAAAGAGCGGATGACAGAGTTCTTCTGCGCTGGGTGGTGGTTGGATTGGGCGTGCAAATACCTGTCAGTATGTGTAGGCTTACGATATACTCTGTGCCCCAGTGTGCCCTCCGTTCTCCTGTACACTTCGACGTCTAGAAACGGGATAGTACCATTCTTTTCTACTTCCAGCGTGAACTGTATCTTCCCGTGCATACTATTCAGATATTCGTGGAACTTGTGTAGCTCCGTTTCACCATGAGGCCATATAGCGAACGTGTCGTCCACGTATCTAAACCAGCAACGTGGTCGTAAAGGAGCTGAACCTAGGGCCGTTGCTTCAAAGGCTTCCATGAATATGTCGGCCGCCAGCGGAGATAGGGGAGACCCCATTGCTACGCCGTCTGTCTGCTCGTAGTATTTTCCTTGCCATTTGAAGTACGTAGAAGTCAGGCACAACTCAACCAGGTCGCATATGTCTGGCGGGACATGCTCCTGAAGGATGTGGATGGTTTCATCTACTGGCACGTTCGTAAACAGTGATTTCACGTCAAAGCTGACCATGATGTCCGTCGGTAAAATTGTTTCTCCTTTTAGGCGTTCTATAAAGTGTGTCGAGTTCTTCACATGAGAGTCCGTCTTGCCAACTAGACGTCTTAGCTTGCGGGCTAGGTACTTTGCCAAGTTGTAAGTGGGCGAATTGATCCCATTCACTATTGGCCTCAAGGGGCAACTTTCCTTATGTATCTTTGGAACACCATAAATTCTAGGAGAGACTGGTACTCGGGGAATAAGACCCTTGGCTGTGTCAGCGTCAATTCTCGAGTCCTTAATCGCGGCCTGCGTCTTTCGAATTATCTTCGCCGTAGGGTCCGCCCTTAGTTCTTTGTAGATGGGATCATTTAATAATTCTTTCATCTTGTCTTCATACTGCAAAGTGTCTAAGATGACAGTAGCATTGCCTTTGTCTGCTGTTAATATCACAATTTCATCGTTGTTCTTCAGTTCCCTGATGGCTGCTCTTTCCTCTCTGTTGAGGTTATGTTTCTGTGGCTTGGCACGTAGTAGGACTCGAACAGTTTCCTGTCTAATTTTCTCAGCTTCTATCGCAGATGTGTGCCGGAGTGCTGTTTCCACGGATTCGATAATTTCTTCCGTGGGAATCCGCTCAGGTGTGACGGCAAAGTTTAGTCCTTTAGCTAGTGCTTCTTTAGCTGCGTTGCTGATGGAATGAGAGGAGAGGTTCACCACTGTTCGAGACGTATCCAGTCGAGGCGTAGTGTTCCGTGTTGACTTTGCTAGCTGCTCAAATTTCTTCTTCTGGCGGATGTGAATACTCCCAAGAAAATTATCAAAACACAATAGTTTGTCGCATAAGCTGCAACAAATTGTAACGCCGGAAATGCATATCCTCCTGTTTCCATCTATTGCACTGCAAATTTTTTTCTTATTTTGTTACCTGAAGATATGACATTTCTGTGTCTTTGTATATTGTAATTGTTTTACTATTTGTATATATATGCATTTATGTCGATGTATAAGTGGTTTGTTTTGTGAATATTATTTGTATTTATACGCTGGGGCTGGCCTAGGGAAAACTATACTATCGAACGAATACATCGATAGGTCATGTGGAGAACGAAAGTGTTTAGGATCTTTCGTAGTGTTAACTCTGCCGCGAGGAGCGCGGGCTGAGCAGAGGGGGAGTGGCTGGAGTAGCGAGTGGAGCAGGTGTGTTGTGTGAAGCTCCCGCGAGTTGCTGCGCTTTCGGGGTTTGGCAGCGTGTAATTGCGCTCGACTTGCGATGATAGTTTTCTGACATAGTGTCCCGGACGGGAAGCATTAGCTGGCGCACATCAAGAGACCGTTTCGTCTGGTGACCGTGTCGAGAAGAAGGCGCGCCAACATCCAGCTTCTGCAACAGCGACGACCGACAATGAGTGACTGTCGCCACCTCCTCGATCGACGGCTTCAAACCTTCAATCAACCAACAAGGAAGACTGGAAGCACATAAAGTTTTAGAACTGTATGGCAGACCTCAGCTTTTCAAACTTTTAAAATTGTTGCATCACAAAATTACAGCTACTTAGCCTGAACCTTTGTTGCTCATTGTCCCAATTGCATTACCAAGCAGGGTCCCTTCCTTTTCCGGAATGAACCCGAGTATTAAAGTAATATTATTCCATTTCACTGCTTTAATTTCAAAGTTCAGTTAAAGTATTCATATCTGGCTACAATATTTAGATTACACAAGCACAAATTAAGAGTGCGGGTTTTGTTACCGTATTTTAGCTTACCTGTGACTGCAGCTCAGCTTGGTACGTACTAAATTTTACTATTGTTAATTGTTCAGAATCATTTATTCAAGTTCAAAGTTAAATCTCTTATTTCTAAATTGCGTAGATTCAAGTAGCTTTTGAAATGATTGGTGAAGTAGTCCAAAACTAACCGTATTTTACTGAATTTCGATGTGTTTTAGAAAGAAAGCTCACTATTAACTACAGTCACTAAATTAACTTCCGATTTTTCGGTTTTATTAATTCTTTTGCTAAATTAAGTCAGAGTGTAGCGAAATTCATTACTTTTGACAAACTTTCAGTTTTCACACTACACGTGTCAACCTTCAGTTGCCACGCTTCTAGTGCTAATTATATGTGTAATAACCTTTCTTTTTCAGTTACTATAGTAATTGTCCTTAGGACTGGCGACCGTAATTTCCCCCAAATCTCAAATATCTAATTACTGCTAGTTAATTGTTAACGTAACGGCCGCACATTTACTTTCTTTATTAACTTTACCCCTTTCCAAAATTATTTTCCACCTGTTTCATTAGCATTTTTCCTTTCATTTAGATGTAGCCCTTTCCTCCCTCTTTACCGACAGATTAACTTCGGTGACGACTGCTTTTCCCAAATTTCATTAGGTACACGCGGTTTAATTTTTCACTGTCATTAAGCTCGATAAGTGAGGGGGAGGTTACAAAATGAGCGCAACAGTTTCACAATAACACAGTTTCTCTGTGCTCTATCAGAACATATTTTTCTAACGTTTTTGCAGTTGCGTTCCGTTTTGGAATTTTTTGACTCCTGAATTCCTTTGTTGTAACATAGTTCACATCCGTTTAATTATTGACTTCATTTCTCTGAGATGTCTACGTGGTGGCTCACCTGCTCTCACTATTCATCACATTTACTTGCGACGGTAATGTATTCTTACCACACGATTCATACTCTATAATTAATGTATAGTATTACAAATGGCAAGCCTACAGAAGGAGAACAAACATTTCAATGAACGGCCGGATAGCTCATAATGTTGTGGAAAAAGATAAAAATAAAACTAATGGTACGAGGAAGTTTTGAAAACGGCCCTACCGTTCTGCATTCCTGCACCGTCACCTCTCAAGCAAGATGCAGCATTTCTTCTGCCTTCTGAATGTTGTAGTTGTTGAGCTTGGATCGTTCACTGTTTTTATTTTTTTTTTCATAATTCAGTACACCTTCTTCCTGTTTTCGCGCTTCCTCTGTGTTCAGTTTTTGACGGGCTATTGTAGTGTAACGACGTAAGTTTTTATAAATAGTTTTCTTTTGATATATGACCATGTGCAGACTTCGTCACCTGCGTCAGTTACAACCCACTTCAAAATTATTTATATTCTTTTTAAATTATCTCAGAATGGTTCTTGAACGAAACTGTAAAACATCATTTGAGTCGTATGCGCAGAATTTCGTCGCTCGGGCCAATTGGTTTGCGTAAACTTTTTCAATTTTTAGATGTCGTTTGTTTCTCCTCAGAAATTATATTGATACACGTTATCTGATTTAATCGAAATTAGAACCACACATTGAATAAACTTTTGAGATTCAAAGTTGCGATGAACGCTGTCAAAATTCAATAATCTTGTCAAATATATTATTAATCCATTCACATAATTCTTCATAAATAAATCCTCAGAACACGTATTTCAACTTTAGTAGCATCCACTAGTTTATTATCTTCCTACATACAGACGTGAACCTGAGCCTTGACAAGATGGGACTAACATTTTCAATAAGATTAAACTTCCTATGATATCATTATTGTACAAAAAAAATTACGTATTTTCATTTATCAATTTTCAGAAGCACGACGCAACAACTCAGTTCCAGGATCTTCTGTTGCTCTTTGGCTGTCGACCCGCGACGTATAGGGGCCAGCAATTTTCTCTCTGGTCGCGGCAGCGAAGATGCTGTCTCCGTTCGTTGCGCCGCCCTCTCCGTACATGAAACATAAAAAAAATACAAAACTTTAGGCAATTCACAACCATTACAAATTATTACAAAAATACATAAACAAAAACGAAATTAAATTTATATTCACCTGCAAACTGGGCTGACACTGGTGGAGGGGGGACGCTCCAATTTCGTCCCACTACACTATCCAATGGGTCATGTTACCACTAAATGTGTAGGGGGTGCGATGGGGAGGTCGCCTTGTGAGAAGAGCGTGAGCTGCAGCCTCTAGTTGTTCATGGTATGATGCCCAACTGGTGGAAACGCGCTTTACCCTTTGCTCACGCACGGTGCCCAGGACCCTCAGATTCAGAGTAACTCTTCTGAGTCAGCCAGAGCAGTCTCAGAGCCTGTAAATTATAGCGAAATGCTGGAAGACCTGTAGAGAACCGACGCTTGGTGCAGGGATTGGCAGTTGACCCTTAGTGTAAACATATAATCAGCTAGAGACACCCTACGCAAGCAAATGGAGCGAGCGGAAAACGACTATCTATATGCCTCCGTACAGTCCCTAACTTCTCGTGTCTTGTCTCTGATGTCCTTACGCTAGCTGTATGTTGGTGGCAATAGAATCTTTCTGCAGTCAACCGCAAATGCCGGTTCTCTAAATGTGCTCACTAGTGTTACGCGGAAAGAACGTTGTCTTCCCTCCAGGAATTCCCATTTGAGTTCACGAAGCATCTCCGTAATACTCGCATGTTGATAGATCCTAAAGGTAAAAGATCTAGCAACATGTTTCTGAACTGCATGGATATCTTCCCTTAATCTAAACAAAGAAAAGTGCGAGGTTATCCACATGGGTACTAAAAGAAATTCGATAAATTTAGGGTATACGATAAATGGCACATATCTAAGTGCTGTGAATTCGACTAAATACCTAGGAATTACAATTAGGAGCAACTTAAATTGGGAAGACCACATAGATAATACTGTGGGGAAGGCGAAACAAAGACAGCGCTTTGTTGGCAGAACACTTAGAAGATGCGACAAACCCACTAAAGAGACAGCCTACATTACACTCGTCCCTCTGCTGGAATATTTCTGCGTTTTATGGGATCCTTACCGGGTAGGATTGACGGAGGACATCGAAAAGCTCAAAGAAGGGCAGATCATTTCGTGTTATAGAGCAATAGGGGTGAGAATGTCACTGATATGATAGGCGAGTTGGGATGGAAGTCACTGAAACAAAGGCGATTTTCTTTGCGGGGAGATCTATTTACGAAATTTCGATCACCAACTTCCTCTTCCGAATGCGAATATATTTTGTTGACACCCACCTACGCAGGGAGCAATGATTATCATAATAAAATAAGAGAAATTAGAGCCCGAACGGAAAGATTTAGGTGTTCCTTTTTCCAACGCGCTATTCGAGAGTGGAATGGTAGATAAGTAGTATGAAAATGGTTCGATGAACCCTCTGCTAGGCACTTAAGTGTGAATCGCAGATTAACCATGTAGATGCAGATGTAGATGTAGAATCCGAGGAGGTTGGAATCCCAATCTCCGATCAATTCTCAAGGATGTATCGCACTTACATTCTACGGGATGTCCCCTTTATAGATGAGCTACACTTACCCTAAAATTCTCGCAATTAACCAAAGTGGGCAATTCTTCTTCCCTACTACCGTTCTTACGTGGTCATTCCGTGACGTCTAGATGTTTAATCGGAGTGACTGTGTCTATCAGGACACCACTAATACTGTATTCGAACACTACAGTATTGTTTTTCCTTCTGATAATTACTAGGTTCTTACTAAAAAAATTTAGCATCCGGTTACATACGTGGGTTTTTTTTTCCTTTGTAAACAATCTACAGTGCACTACTACGCCCAACGCTTGCTGGAATCCACGAACCTCGAAAATAACTGTTGTCATTCATCAGTGATTCATAGATGTGACAAGTTGCGCATAAACAGGCAGGAAGACCTTTTGTTAGAAGACTGTAGACCGATCACAAGAGGCATGCGTACAGAGAGATTTGAAGTGGAACGACACCTTAAAATGAATCACGAGTAAAAACTGTGCCAGACTGGTATTCACTGGAAGAATTCTCAGGAAGCGTAAACTGATCATAAGGAAGCTAGCTTACAAAACCATCGTCTTGCCAATACTTGAATATTGTTAGTCAGTTTGGGATCCGTACCAAATGGGACAGATAGAGGAAACATAGAAGACCCGAAGAAGAAGAGCAAATCGTTACGTCACAGATTTATTTAGTAAGCCCAAAAGTGTCATGGAGAAGCTCCGCCAACTCCAGCTGCAGACGTTGTAAGTGTGTCATTGTGCACCACAGTGCAGTTTACTGTCCTCACAAGAAGAGTCAACTGATGTGTTTGCAGTGTCATGTGTTTAAAAAAAATACAACTCCTGAAAGGTAGCAGAATAGCAGCCAGACCGAATTAGTTTTCTAGAAAGTACAGGGTTATTACAAATGATTGAAGCGATTTCACAGCTCTACAATAACTTTATTATTTGAGATATTTTCACAATCCTTTGCACACACATACAAAAACTCAAAAAGTTTTTTTAGGCATTCACAAATGTTCGATATGTGCCCCTTTAGTGATTCGGCAGACATCAAGCCGATAATCAAGTTCCTCCCACACTCGGCGCAGCATGTCCCCATCAATGAGTTCGAAAGCAACGTTGATGCGAGCTCGCAGTTCTGGCACGTTTCTTGGTAGAGGAGGTTTAAACACTGAATCTTTCACATAACCCCACAGAAAGAAATCGCATGGGGTTAAGTCGGGAGAGCGTGGAGGCCATGACATGAATTGCTGATCATGACCTCCACCACGACCGATCCATCTGTTTTCCAATCTCCTGTTTAAGAAATGCCGAACATCATGATGGAAGTGCGGTGGAGCACCATCCTGTTGAAAGATGAAGTCGGCGCTGTCGGTCTCCAGTTGTGGCATGAGCCAATTTTCCGCGGGCTACGCGTGAAACTTGCCCGCAGGCGTTAAACCGTTTCTTTGCTCACTGCAGGCCGACCCTTTGATTTCCCCTTACAGAGGCATCCAGGAGCTTTAAACTGCTCATACCATCACCGAATGGAGTTAGCAGTTGGTGGATCTTTGTTGAACTTCATCCTGAAGTGTCGTTGCACTGTTATGACTGACTGATGTGAGTGCATTTCAAGCACGACATACGATTTCTCGGCTCCTGTCGCCATTTTGTCTCACTGCGCTCTCGAGCGCTCTGACGGCAGAAACCTGAAGTGCCGTTTCAGCCGAACAAAACTTTATGAGTTTTTCTACGTATCTGTAGTGTGTCGTGACCATAAGTCAATGAATGGAGCTACAGTGAATTTATGAAATCTCTTCAATCATTTGTAATAGCCCTGTACTCAGAGTACAAAGGAGATGCCACAGGAAGAGCGTTGGTTTCGGCGTTGACCGGAAGTCGGTATCACGTGAGCTCTCGTGTCGAGCCGCGAGGGCGGCAGTGAGTTGGCGGTGACCATATATGGTCATACTCGAGGACCCACAGGAGGGTGTCCGGAAATGCCACCGTATAAAGGCGGAGGCGACTTAGCCCGTGAGAGAGTTCAGTACAGATTTCGGTCCAAGAGGGTGGTCTGTGTAGGTCAGGCCCAGAACCTAGACTTGTAGTATTCGCTCTGGCTCTGCTTGCGCTCATACTTAGCTGCGATTTTGGGATCAGGAGTATTGTACTTTCATTCAAGTCATTATCCAACTCTGGCTCAGTTGAGCTGGACTGCAGTTATCCAAGTCTTGCCTTTGTTCAATTATTTCTCGACAAAGTTTCGTAAGTCTTTCAAACTTCCAATTTTGCATCTCCACTTTAGCTGACTGGACGGACCTTCTCCCTTCTCGAATGTCACTGAGTGTCTATGTCACTCACTGGATGGGACGTAGGGACTCTATTTCCTGGCTTGAGGTGTAGGGTTGGTCGTGGATTTGCGTGCAGTTATCACTCGATCTATTACAGGAATAGATCTCTCTTTGGAATATCGAATCTGCTCAGCCCAACGTCAAGCTAAACGACAGAACGACTTTGAGGACACCTTTTTCATTGCTTGAATATTTATTTATTGCCAGATTATAGACCTGTTACCTGATGTTTTAAAACAGGTCGTACATCTTAGAATTTTCGTTTTTCATCTTTTTGCAGTTTTCTTTTCTTTTTTTAATGTACGTTATTTACAAAGAATAATGCTTTTCAAAATAACAATAATTTAAGGTTGAAACATAAATAAAATTTTGTTGTTTTTATTTAAGAAGAATATAAAAAGGTGATAGTATTGAGGAGAGATTTGTTAGCGCCTTGATCGATTGTGACTGACAATGTATACTTGGTTCCTTCGATCTGTTGACCGCCAGTGACACACACACGCACACACACACACAAACACACACACACACACACACATACACAAATGGTTATTAGTAGAGAAACAGTACTGCTAATTTTTAAATTTAGGTTCTCATCTGTGTACAGCATTCGGTGATTTCTTGGCTAGATCGCCAGCACCTTATGCTTATTTACTGTCATATCTCGTCTTCCTCCTCCTGTTCCTCCTCATTGTCACTGTTTTAATTGTCACTGTCGGTATCGCTGTCTACACTCTGGAGGTTGTTGTTTGCATATAAGCGTGTCTGATGTGTCCGCAGGTACTCTACATGCGTTGTTTTTGAAATACTGTTTGTCAATACGTTTAATTGTGCCCATTGTTCTTCGTCTCTTTTTGCTGTGTATATATCTATGTCTGTTTCTGTGTTGTCTACGTGTAGGGTATGTCTATTGCTCGCGTACTGCCTGCAGAAAAAGAGAGTGTGTTCTGGGGCACCTTCTTCCCGCATGTGCATATAGGTATCTGCCTCCCTCACGCGGTTTAAGTGCGTAGGATAAGGTCCGTGTCCGGTTAGGAAATGTACCATACCGCGGCTGGGATCGACATGTTTCATTCTCAACCGCTCCTGTATGTCAGGGAGGAAGTCGTGCAGTCAACGTCCCTTATCACTTACATCCCACTAACTTTGCCATGTATACAATTTTTAAGGTGACGTATCGTCTGTATCCGCACACTAGTTATTTTGTGTACCGTATCTAGTCTCCCCATCTTTAACCAGTACCTTGCAGCTCTGTATTTGATCATGATTGCTATGGGGCGTATTCCGAGCACCAAACACAGTGCATCCGCTGAGGTGTTGTCGAAGGCTCCAGATGGCCTAAGTAGGAATAACCCTAGGGAGGCCAGTGACAGATCCAGGAGCCTGGAGATTATTTCCTTTAACCACATGTCAAAGCCACCGCCTTGACAACTAATGTGCGTTGTTAACTCACTAAATTCAGTGTATATGCAGCTAGTCCTGGTGTCTTAGCCGTTGCAGCCAGTCACAAGTATTTAGTTTGTGAGTGACTGCACCGTTGCCCGTCCCTAGCCACGAGAAGGCGGACCAGATCTTCGCTATCACATGTTGCATACGGGGTTTAGTGTTACATTACAAAAGTATTACAATGATAATAAACGTTTAACAAATTTACGAAAACAAAGGATGAATTAAAATCAATATCGTTTTAAATGAAGTATGAAGCATGAAGGGGGAGAAACATATATAACGATAGATAGATAGCAGTTCTACAAAGGAGAATGAAGACAAAATTACTTTAGATATAAAGTGAGGAATGAAGTAGCGAGATATAAATATAGAAAAGAGAGAGATACAGATCTAGAGTTATGTAGAGGAATATAGAAAGTAACGGGTTCCCTTTCACCAAAGGCAGGTTCGATTGCTCGAAAAATGTGAGTTTATCATACTCATGTCTCTGTGCGAGGTGCAGAAAAGTTTACAAAGTACAATGTGTGTGCCTTGCAGATGTGCTGCGCTCCATTTTACATTATGTTTTCAGCATTTTACTGACGGACACAATTACTAAAAGTTTTACAATAGTGACATCTGTTGATGGAGACATATACTAAAAATTTCCAATAGTTATATCTGTTCTTATTACTAGGCTCTGTATTGTATGCAACATCAAAGTTCTACTTTCTATTTGAAGATAATTTATCACATGTCCTATTCCTTAGAGTAATTTCGTATATCTGAAAAAGCATACTTTTATACATTGTATACCTCCTATAAACAATGCTGACATACTAAATTCATGTTACTTTCACGGACACAGAACACATATTAATTACATACTACAGGAAAATACACTAATGGCCATTAAAATTGCTACACCACGAGGATGACGTGCTACAGACGCGAAATTTAACCGACAGGAGGAAGATGCTGTGTTATGCCAATTATTAGCTTTTCAGATCATTCACACAAGGTTCAGGCCGGTGGCGACGCCAACAACGAGCTGACATGAGGAAAGTTTCCAACAGATTTCTCATACACAAACAGCAGTTAACCGGCGTTACCTGGTGAAACGTTGTTGTCATGTCTCGTGTAAGGAGGAGAAATGCGTACCATCACGTTTCCGACTTTGATAAAGGTCGGATTGTAGCCTATCGCGATTGCGATTTATCGCATCGCAACATTGCTGCTCGCGTTGGTCGAGATCCAATGACTGTTAGCAGAATATGGAATCGGTGGGTTCAGGAGGGTAATACGGAACGTCGTGCTGGATCTTAACGGCCTCGTATCACTACCAGTCGAGATGACAGGCATCTTATACGCATGGCTGTGCGGATCGTGCAGCCATGTATCGATCCCTTAGTCAACAGATGGGGACGTTTGCATGACAACAACCATCTGCACCAACAGTTCGACGAGGTTTGCAGCAGCATGGACTATCAGCTCGGAGACCATGGCTGCGGTTACCCTTGACGCTGCATCACAGACAGCACGGCCTGCGATGGTGTACTCGAGGACGAACCTGGGTGCACGAATGCCGAAACGTCATTTTTTCGGATGAATCCAGGTTCTGTTTACAGCATCATGATGGTCGCATCCGTGTTTGGTGACATCGCGGTGAACGCACATTGGAAGCGTGTATTCGTCATCGCCATACTACCGTATCACCCGGCGTGATGGTACGGGGTGCCAATGGTTACACGTCTCGGTCACCTCTTGTTCGCATTGACGGCACTTTGTACAATGGACGTTCATTTCAGATGTGTTACGACCCGTAGCTCTACCGTTCACTCGATCCCTGCGAAACCCTACATTTCAGCAGGATAATGCACGACCGTATGTTGCAGGCCCTGTACGGGCCTTTCTGGATACAGAAAATGTTCGACTGCTGCCCTGGCCAGCACATTCTCCAGATCTCTCACCAATTGAAAACGTGTGGTCAATGGTGGCCGAGGAACTGGATCGTCTTAATACGCCAGTCACTACCCTTGATGAACTGTGGTATCGCGTTGAAGCCGCATGGGCAACTGTACCTGGACACGCCATCCAAGCTTTTTTTGACTCAATGCCCAAGCGTATCAAGGCCGTTATTACGGCCAGAGGTGGTTGTGCTGGGTACTGATTTCTCAGGATCTATGCACCCAAATTGCGTGAAAATGTAATCATATGTCAGTTCTAGTATAATATATTTGTCCAATGAATACCCATTTATCATCAGTATTTCTTCTTGGGGTAGCAGTTTTAATTGCCAGTAGTGTACTTCTCTCAGTACAGAACACAAGACACAAGTAATCATGAAATATCCAGAAAGTGAGTAAGCCTTATGTGAGTTTTAAGTGTTAGTACTACCATATTTACAGGCACTAACAAGGATTTATACACGTATTGTCATTTTTGAAGCACATCCATTATAAAATTGTGAACCCAAATAACTGGAGTAAGATTTGAAACTGAAGCAACACATGCCACATAGGCTTGATCCTACAGGTGCGCAGTACAATTTTACAAAATAATTTTCAATTATAATGGAGCTACATATGAGAGAACTACATTAAACTGTCTAGTGCACAAAAGGCTAGATACAATATTACCAATGTACAGTGAAAATATGTTTATGGATCTTAGCATTAATCTGATATGGGATATGTTCATTCGAATAAAACCGATTCAAAAGTGTGCAAACAATCGTTTCAGAACACTCGTTTTACTACTAGCTACAAAAGCTTATTAGTGAAAGAACTAGCAGCTACTAGTAGTTGTCAAAACAAAGCTGGTATTTTTACAGTCGCTTGCCCTTGTTGCTTAGAGGCGAAATTAAGTACAAACAGTCAATTACTAACACAAAAAGACAAATTGATATGTATCTAAATGGAGGCTTAGCACGAGCACTACAGTATTTGATTGGTCTATGTACACCCTTATCTTGTATAATATTGTTTTAACATAAAAGGTGGAATGTTAATAATTTACTTCATACTGGTTTTAATCTATGCATGCCACACTCCAGCCTGGAAAGTAAAAGACCTCCTGAGAAGAATAATAAGACGTTGCCAAGACAGCGCCGAGGAAAGGACGGCACCTGGACTTGACAGAAGAAGATGCCAGCACCAGCCCGGCAACAGACAGACGGCACCTGGGGACAAGGAGGATATCCCAGAAGGCGAACGTTGCCGGTGTAGCCTCAGTAGCAGCGGACACACGGTGCCTGGGGCCAGGGAGGGCGTCCTACAAGTCCGGCAGGTACGGTGCAGCCCCAGTAGGAGCGCACGGACGGAGACTCGACGGCGAAATCCCGGAAAGCGAACAAGGGCGGCCCACGGCAGCGCGAGCACGTGGACTTCGGCGCGAGGGCAACTGGAGCCACGGTGGACAGAGCGGGTTTGCAGAGGCAGTGCATCGGCAGCGGCAGTTGCGGACAGCGGCGCCAGGTCGCAGGCAACTGTGGAACAGGGAGCCGGCAACAGTGGCAGCCGCAGAGGTTAGCACGGTGTCGCAGAGGCGACGAACAGCGTCGCGGGTGTCACGGCGTCAGAGCAGCCAGCGGCGCCCGTACCGCGGACAGGGGCCTGAGACAGCAGACGGCTGGCTGAGACAGCGGAAGACAGGCCAGCATCGGCGACGACAGACAGCGGCGCAAGGGAACGCTTCGCAGCAGAAGGCGAACAAAACAACGGCCGATACCCAGGTAACAGGTTGAGGATAGGAAGCGATCAAACATCGACACGTCGAAGGGAGACTCATCAGACAGTTCGTCGTTTTCACCAAATTAACATTTATTTAAGAAAAACACACTGAAAAATTAAATTCCAGATTAATAACAACATGAAAATCATCAGAATTTTTTGTTGTTGTTGTGGTCTTCAGTCCTGAGACTGGATTGATGCAGCTCTCCATGCTACTCTATACTGTGCAAGCTTCTTCATCTCCCAGTAGCTACTGCAAACTACGTCTTTCTGAATCTGCTTAGTGTATTCATCTCTTGGTCTCCCTCTACGATTTTTATCCTTCACGCTGCCCTCCAATACTAAATTGGTGAGCCCTTGATGCTTCAGAACATGTCCTACCAACCGATCCCTTCTTCTAGTCAAGTGGTGCCACGAACTTCTCTTCTCCCCAGTCCTATTCAATACCTCCTCATTAGTTATGTGACCTACTCATCTAATCTTCAGCATTCTTCTGTAGCACCACATTTCGAAAGCTTCTATTCTCTTCTTGTCCAAACTACTTATCGTCCATGTTTCACTTCCATACATGGCTACACTCCATACAAATACTTTCAGAAATGACTTCCTGACACTTAAATCTATACTCGATGTTAACAAATTTCTCTTCTTCAGAAACGCTTTCCTTGCCATTGCCAGTCTACATTTTATGTCCTCTCCACTTCGACCATCATCAGTTATTTTGCTCCCCAAATAGCAAAACTCCTTTACTACTTTAAGTGTCTCATTTCCTAATCTAATTCCCTCAACAACACTCGACTTAATTCGACTACATTCCATTATCCTCGTTTTGCTTTTGCTGATGTTCATCTTATATCCTCCTTTCAAGACACTGTCCATTGCGTTCAACTGCTCTTCCAAGTCCTTTGCTGTCTCTGACAGAATTACAATGTCATCTGCGATCCTCAAAATTTTTATTTCTTCTCCATGGATTTCAATATCTACTCCGAATTTTAATTTTGTTTCCTTTACTGCTTGCTCAATATACAGATTGAATAACATCGGGGAGAGGCTACAACCCTGTCTCACTCCCTTCCCAACCACTGCTTCCCTTTCATCATTGTCAAAATCTTTCTCTAAGTCTTCAAATGCTTGAAACATAGGTTTGCCATTCCTTAATCTCTCTTCTAAGGTAAGTCGTAGGGTCAGTATTGCCTCACGTGATCCAGTATTTCTACGGAATCCAAACTGATCTTCCCCGAGGTCGGCTTCTACTAGTTTTTCCATTCGTCTGTAAACAATTCGCGTTAGTATTTTGCAGCCGTGACTTATTGAACTGATAGTTCGGTAATTTTCGCATCTGACAACACCTGCTTTCTTTAGGATTGGAATTATTAAATTCTTCTTGAAGTCTGAGGGTGTTTCGCATGTCTCATATATCTTGCTCACCAGATGGTAGAGTTTTGTCAGGACTGGCTCTCCCACGGCTGTCAGTAGTTCTAATGGAATGTTGTCTACTCCCGGGGCCTTGTTTCGACTCAGGTCTTTTAGTGATCTGTCAAACTCTTCACGCAGTATCATATCTCCCCTTTCATCTTCATCTACATCCTTTTCCATTTCCATAACATATAACCTTATATAAATCAAATTCAAATCCAAATTTAAATAAACTTCTGTATTTAAGCCTTCACAATGCTTTTAATCACATCAGGGGAAACTCTCTAAGACTGACAGAGATAATTAGAGTGGATTTTGTCGTACACAATAAATACATACGCCTCTGTCTCGGTAAGGTAATAAGCGACTACATGTAACAGACAAGGTGCAGGTGTAAACAAAGCAGTTGCAGTTAAACCCTTAAGCAAGGCAGAAAATTTCACTCAGTAGTAGCCCTACGTAAATCACTTATGAGTAAAACACTTCAGTGTAGGTTAGAATAAATACGCTTCACTGAATCACAATTGTATTTCAAATCCATACCCAGTACCTGGTACAGTACCACGACATTACCACCGGGTACAGGCCACCCCCAGTGTTACCACTTTACTTCATAACATCGCACCCCAAGCGGAGGCACACACGCGGTTTACCAATTAACAGAATCACGTGGATTCTAAAAGGACGCACTTATAACCACGGCCACTCTCAAGCCACGGCACACTTCTTTCCAAATGACACAAGCAGGCCCCCGTCACCAGAGCTACAGAGCGTGACATTCGTCACCTTCTTTAGCGACTGCCCAACATTCGGCAAGTCACTCGGCCATCCGGCTGGGTACATCCGTTGTCAAACCCACATCGGCCCACCCAAACCCCGCTGCCAGACACTGCTGCTCCAGCCCCCCATCTTCCGTCACGTGCCTTTCACAACTCGCTCCTCCGCGTCGAGCCTCCACCCCTCAACCAGGAAAACCAAAGACAAGTCACAAGGGAGGTGACTATTGATACCGGTGCCAGAGGTAGTTAGGCCAGCAAAGCGAGCCGCCACCGCTCAACGGTAGCGGTGAGAAGTCAAACGGTGAGTTGAAAGGCTAGCTGGCATATCACGAGACGGAGATAGTGTTTCCGGTACAGGCTCTGATGCGTCTTAATCACAAAGGTGTCAGTTTCTCAGATGTGCTAAAATTAATGCCTCAATCGTTTGATGGCACTAATAACACTTTAAACGATTTCCTCGACAAATGTGATCTTGCTTCTCAACTTATAGACCCACAGCAGTATGGTACCCTTCCAAATTTGTTAAAACTGAAATAGTGGGCTCAGCACGTAGCAAGCAAGGTGTTAGCCAGAGATATAAGCGCGCCTTCCTGAGTGTGCGTGCTGTATTAGTAGAAAACTATGCTGGTAAAGGGACACTTGACTCCTACACACATCAGATGTTTGCAAATCGGAAAGAAAGTGGGGAAACTATAGCTCAATGGGGCTCAAGGTTGAATACCATGCCGCTCCATTCCAGAGAAGCAATCAGAGTTCCCATATGAGAAACGAAGCTAAAAGGCAACCTTGCTCTCGTCTGAAAATTAAGAGTGTTTATCCAAGGAATTTACGATGACAGGATAAATACAATAGTGCGTGTGAAAGGTGAGCAGCTAACGTTAGCAGAGGCTGTAGAGATAGCTTACCCAGAGGAGAGCGCCATCCCTCGGCCCGAGAACAGATAATCGCCACAGTTAGTGATGCGGTGCTCCAGGCCGAGAAGAAAGCCAGCAAGTGCTTCACGTGTGGGAATCCCGGCCATATGGTGTGAGAGTGTCCTGCAGATAAACGAATAAGAAAGATGTGTCAAGAAAGGACAGGGAAACGGATCAATCACGAGTAGTTAAGTGGCCACTTTGTAATTCGCCAAGTCATAGAGACTGGTGTGTGTATCTGAAGTCTGTAATGAACGATTACTGCGCAAGAGACTGCCCAGAAAATCTTTGCCATGCACAAAATCCACATAGGAGATGTAAAAGCCAGGAAGAGTTTATACAACTGGACTGTCAGGACGGTACACTAATTGCCTGAGATTTCTCGTACATAGTGGTGCGCAGATAAGCGTAGTTAGGAGAAGTGTTTTGAGAAATGGTGGATGGCATAATCCAGCCGAACGTATTAGGATTCGGGAAATAACTAATATTGTTGCAAGGACAGAGGGAACTGTAACTCTCGAATTACGAAAGAGAAACGGAATACAAATGAGGAATCGTTTCCAAGTAATTGGGGAAGATGTGGAAAATTGGAAATTTGTGGTAAGTTCATATGGGAACACACTGCTGAGGTCATCGGCCCCTAGGCTTACATACTACTTAATCTTACTGAAACTAACCCACGCAAAGGACAACACACACACACCCATGCCAAAGGGAGGACTCAAACCTCCGATGGGGGAGCTGCGCAAGCAGTGGCAAGGCGCCCCAGACCGCGCGGCTACCCCGCTTCCATTTGACGGGATGCTGGGTCGAGACTTTTTCAGAGAACATGGAGTCCACCGGAAGCTTGTGGACCCGCGCGGAACGAATCATAATGAAGACAAAGCAAGAGCGTGAGCTCCACCCGGTGCAGATTGGTATTAGAAGACGGAAACTTTTGCGCGGCTGTGCAGATACAAGAAAGAGAAGGCTCTTTAAGAGAAACCTCAGATGCTGAGCGAAAGGCGTGTAAGGGAAAGAAGGCGGAGTCACAAGGTGATCTCCGCACAGTACATTTCGAGAGACGCTTAAGTGCAAAGAGAGAAACATGTGGAAAGGCGAGAGCGAATAGTGTCAGAAAGTCAATAATCTCGGAACGCCATAGAGACAGGCAAAAGGTAATGCCCGAGAGAATCAAAAAGATAGTAAACAAATTATTTCAGTATTAAAAATAGGACCTAGGGAGGAACGGGTGTGTCGAAGAAAAAGAGAGGTGAATGCAATGAGAGAGGCTATCATTCCGAATAATTCGGAAAGCACCAAAGGCGTGTATTTGCCTGAGGTATTAGTAAAAGTATAATATAGGGAATGCCTAACAAGTGTACTGAACACTACACGCGAGAGTGTATCAGTAGACTGTGACGGGCGGTAACAGAAGACATTTCGGAGCGGACATTCTTGAGGCAATCGTTCAGCGTGAACAGTGTCAGGAAAAACAAACCGCAGCTGAAATCAGGAATAAATGTGCTAAAGGAGAATTTTCGCACTTAGGAAAGTTAAAGTACTTCTCGAATTTCAACTTACCAAGTCTTATTAACTAAAGTATCGAGAAAAGACGCCTTTCAGTATGTCGTTTGGGGAGTACGAGTGCAAACTAACGCACATGGGTCTTAAAATAGCTCCTAGTACATTTCAGAAGTTAATGAACTCCGTCTTGACAGGGCTACAGGATGAAAAATTTTTCATGTATTTGGCTCATCCTTAAAGAAACATAATGTGCGGCTGACGGAGGTATTCGAAAGGTTTAGACTCCACAATTTAAAACTATAAGTGGTCAAGTGTGAGTTTTTGCGAAACTAACTGTGCTATTTAGGTCATATTTTATCGTCCCAGGGTTTGAGGCCAGATCCACACAAGGTGCCCACAGCCCAAAATGACGAAGCAATTAAAGGCGTATTTAGGCCTTGTGGGATACTACCGGCGTTTTGTAAGAAACTTTTGCAAAATCTCGAAGCGCTTAATTATTTATTAAAGAAATTTGCCCAAAGTAATGGAGCTATGCCAGACACCTCTGGATACTATATCAATAATTATACAAAGACCATAACGCGTAATTAGTATAAATAGCCCTGAAACAAGGGCACTGTTCTCTTCTTGTTTTTGCTCTGCTCTTTTTCTCTTTTCTACTTGTCTCCCTCAGTTACCTTGACTCATGGTACGCAACTGATTCTGCGCATCCGATGAAACGGTCATAGTAGATCTTCCTTAAGCTGTTACTTAATTATTTGCTGCTGCAACTGTTATTAGATGTCAGCGTAGCAAGTGCGTGTATTTGATTACAGTGCGTTACATATAGAGGACCTTTTGTTTCAAATATTAGGCTGTGTGGAATAGTGTAAGTTGACTTTTGTTTGTTTAAAATATACTGTTGAAGTTCAAACATAATTGATTTATAAAGCTGTCCTACCCTTACAGAACCATGATTTTGTGTGTTTTCTTAAACACGGAAGTATTCCTTTTGTTTATTGTAGTTTGTGCAGTAGTCTTTTGTTTGTGAAATACTGTAGAACCTGCAAACATTTAAATATTACGAACTTCGGTTATCAGTTTAATACTAAAAAAAAATGTTCAAATGTGTGTGAAATCTTATGGGACTTAACTGCTAAGGGCATCAGTCCCTAAGCTTACACACTACTTAACCTAAATTATCCTAAGGACAAACATACACACACATGACCGAGAGACTCGAACCTCCGCCGGGACCAGCCGCACAGTTCATGACTGCAGCGCCTTAGACCGCTCGGCTAATCCCGCGCGGCCGTTTCATACTAATTTCCGCAAGGAAACATGTTTCAGTTCACAGTCAGTAACAAATTTTACTAAAAGATTTGCTCTCCACGCCAAATCTGTGAGCCGTAGCTACTTTCAGAAAAAACTGAGTTAACTTTCGTAAAAGTTCAGAATAAATTTAGTCATTTAACGGAAGAGGCTCCAGTTCCTTTTAACATTGCCACCATTCCTTTTCATTTTAATAAAAAAAAATAGTCCACAATCCAGAATCGCTTTTCATATTAATTGCAGGTGAAATAATTAAATCCTAATTAATGGGCTGGGACGTTAGAATACTGCTGAGGTGTCGAGCAAAAAACGCTTTTCAGCATTTGAAAGAGAAGCTGATCAGTCCGCCTATTCTGCAGTACCTGGATTTTGGAACTAAAAACTAAATTAAACTCCCCCTTAACAGGCCGTAAGGTCCAAAGGCAGCGATCGGCCGCCGGGTCATCCCCAGCCCACAGGCGTCACTGGATGCGGATAGGGAGGGGCACGTGGTCAGCACACCGCTCTCCCGGCCGTATGTCAGTTTCCGAGACCGGAGCAGCTACTTCTCAATCAAGTAGCTCCTCAGTTTGCTTTACAAGGGCTGAGTGCATCCCGCTTGCCAACAGCGCTCGGCAGACCGGATGGTCACCCATCCAAGTGTTAGCCCAGCCCGACAGCTCTTAACTTCGGTGATCTGACGGGAACCGGTGTTACCACTGCGGCAAGGCCGTTGGCCTGAATTTTGGAAATGACTTCATAATTACAACGGATGCTACCTGTAAAGCATTGGAGTGGTTTTAAGTTAAGGAAAAATCGGAAAGAACCTACTTGTCGATTACGCCTCGAACACGTTGGACAAGGCAGAATAAGTGTACAGTACGTGATTGAGGGGGATATGTTGGTCATTCATTGGGCCGTGTGTATATGGAAGAAAGTTCGTGATTGTACTGACCATAAACTCCTAACATGGGCAGGTAGTACAGGGTGATTCAAAAAGAATACCACAACTTTAAAAATGTGTATTTAATGAAAGAAACATAATGTAACCTTCTCTTATACATCATTACAAAGAGTATTTAAAAAGGTTTTTTTTCACTCGAAAACAAGTTCAGAGATGTTCAATATGGCCCCCTCCAGACACTCGAGCAATATCAACCCGATACTCCAACTCGTTCCACACTCTGTGTAGCATATCAGGCGTAACAGTTTGGATAGCTGCTGTTATTTCTCGTTTCAAATCATCAATGGTGGCTAGGAGAGGTGGCCGAAACACCATATCCTTAACATACCCCCATAAGAAAAAATCGCAGGGGGTAAGATCAGGGCTTCTTGGAGGCCAGTGATGAAGCGCTCTGTCACGGGCTGCCTGGCGGCCGATCCATCGCCTCGGGTAGTTGACGTTCAGGTAGTTACGGACAGATAAGTGCCAATGTGGTGGCGCTCCATCCTGCTGAAATATGAATTGTTGTGCTTCTTGTTCGAGCTGAGGGAACAGCCAATTCTCTAACATCTACAGATACTGTAGTCCAGTTACAGTAGCACCTTCGAAGAAAAAGGGACCAAAAACTTGATTGGCTGAAATGGCACAGAAAACGTTCACCTTAGGCGAGTCACGTTCATACTGAGTTGTTTCCCGCGGATTCTCAGTGCCCCATATACAGACATTGTGACGGTTGACTTTCCCGTTAGTGTGGAAAGTTGCTTCATCACTAAACAAAATCTTTGAAACGAAAGATTCATCTGTTTCCATTTGAGCAAGGATAAAATCACAGAAATCGATTCTTTTAATCTTATCAGCTGCAGACAGTGCTTGAACCAATTTCAGACGATAAGTTTTCATAACTAACCTTTTTCGTAGGACTCTCCATACAGTTGATTGTGGAATTTGCAGCTCTCTGCTAGCTCTGCGAGTCGATTTTCCTGGGCTGCGAACAAATGCTTGCTGGATGCGTGCTACATTTTCATCACTCGTTCTCGGCCGTCCAGAACTTTTCCCTTTGCACAAACACCCATTCTCTGTAAACTGTTTATACCAACCTTTAATACACCACCTATCAGGAGGTTTAACACCATACTTCGTTCGAAATGCACGCTGAACAACTGTCGTCGAATCACTTCTGCCGTACTCAATAACACAAAAAGCTTTCTGTTGAGCGGTCGCCATCTTAGCATCAACTGACGCTGACGCCTAGTCAACAGCGCCTCAAGCGAACAAATGTACAACTAAATGAAACTTTATAGCTCCCTTAATTTGCCGACAGATAGTGCTTAGCTCTGCCTTTTGTCGTTGCAGAGTTTTAAATTCCTAAAGTTGTGGTATTCTTTTTGAAACACCCTGTATATAAGATCTGTCATCCAGATTGATGAAATGTAGGTTAAAGCTGTACAAGAGTGCTAAACGAAATCAAGTCGCCGGCGCACTCTCGCGAGTGGGAGAGATCAGGGCGGCTTGTGCGCTACAGGTACGTGACTTGTAGCCTAGGTAAAGACACGGCGTATACGGAACCCGCGGCGCGGGTCGGGGAACCACGGGAAGGCGACGACAGAGGAGCTGTTGGCGATCGCGAGCAGGTGGCAGGTGAGGCCGACGACGACGCAGAACACAAGAAAACAGTTGATCCGAGAACAGTAATAGATACTACACTACTGGCCATTAAAATTGCTACACCACGAAGATCACGTGCTACAGACGTGAAACTTAACCGGAAGGAAGAAGATGCTGTGATATGCAAATGACTAGCTTTTCAGAGCTTCCACACAAGGTTGGCGCCGGTGGCGACACCTACAACGTGCTGATATGAGGAAAGTTTCCAACCGATTTCTCATACACAAACAGCACTTGACCGGTGTTGCCCGGTGAAACCTTGTTGTGATGCCTCGTGTAAGCAGAAGAAATGCGTACCATCACGTTTCCGACTTTGATCAAGGTCGGATTGTAGCCTATTGCGATTGCGGTTTATCGTATTGCGACATTGCTGCTCGCGTTGGTCAAGATCCAATGACTGTTAGCAGAATATCGAATCGGTGGGTTCAGGAGGGTAATACGGAACGTCGTGCTGGATCCTAACGGCCTCGTATCACTAGCAGTCGAGATGACAGGCATCTTATTCGCATGGCTGTAACGGATCGTGCAGCCACGTCTCGATCCTTGAGTCAACAGATGGCGACGTTTGCATGACAACAACCATCTGCACGAACAGTTCGATGACGTTTGCAGCAACATGGACTATCAGCTCGGAGACCATGGCTGTGGTTACCCTTGTCGCAGCATCACAGACAGGAGTGCCTGCGATGGTGTACTCAACGGCGAACCTGGGCGCACGAATGGCAAAACGTCATTTTTTTCGGATAAATCCAGGTTCTGTTTACAGCATCGTGATGGTCGCATCCGTGTTTGGCGACATCGCGGTGAACGCACATTCAAAGCGTGTATTCGTCATCGCCATACTGGCGTATCACCTGGCGTGATGGTACGGTTTGCCATCGGTTACACGCCTCGGTCACCTCTTGTTCGCAGTGACGGCACTTTGAACAGTGGACGTTACATTTTAGATATGTTACGACCCGTGGCTGTACCCTTCATTCGTTCCCTGCGAAACACTACATATCAGCAGGATAATGCACGACCGCATGTTGCACGTCCTGTACGGGCCTTTCTGGATGCAGAAAATGTTCGACTGCTGCCCTGGCCAGCACATTCTCCAGATCTCTCACCAACTGAAAACGTCTGGTTAATGGTGGCCTAGCAACTGGCTTGTCACAATACGCCAGTCACTACTCTGGATGAACTGTGGTATCGTGTTGAAGCTGCATGGGCAGCTGTACCTGTACACGCCATCCAAGCTGTGTTTGACTGAAGTGCCAGGCGTATCAAGGCAGTTATTATTGTCAGAGTTGGTTGTTCTGGGTACTGATTTCTCAGGATCTATGCACCCAAATTGGGTGAAAATGTAATCACATATCAGTTCTAGTATAATATACTCGTCCAATGAATGCCCGTTTATCATCTGCATTTCTTCTTGGTCTAGTAATTTTAATGGCCAGTACTGTATTCAGGAATGCGGGAACTGCATCAAGGGAATAACTGGAAACAAAGGACTGCTGAGTCCGGAAAGACAGATGAAATATGTGCATCTCAAAACGTTGCAGTTATAAAACAGTTTCTCGATCATCCCACTGGAGGACATCAGGGCAAAGGGAGAACCTATGAGTAAACAAAAAAGGACTGAGTGTGGAACGGTAGGAACAAATGTACAGAAAAATTTATCCGGAAATGCCAAAGTGGACAAAAGAGGAAGCTCACCAGGAAGAACATAAATATATCTCTAGAGCTTACGAAGGTACCTGTGCACGTTTCCGAAAGGTGTGATATTGACACAATAGCTCCATTAAACCGACGGACAAAGGTAACAAGTATAGCCTTATGTTCCAGGATGCGCTGATGAAGTCTGTGGTAGCTGAACCAATTGAAAGGCAAGATGCCGACACAGTAGCGCGGGTGCTAGTTGAGAACTTTATAATGAGGTACGGAATACCATCAGTATTAAGTGACGTGGGACGTAATTTTATGTGAGGTTCTATTAAAAGTGTATGTTAATTACTGCGTATCAACAAGATACAGACAACAGGTTACGAACCTCAAGCATTCGCAGGTTAGAGAGGTCGCATCAACATTAACGGAGATGCTGGCTTCTGTCTAGGGTTCTTCGGCCGACGTTCATCTGATGATTTTTCTGACGTTTCGCCTGCACGAGTGGCTGGCATTGTCAAAGAATACCCCTCCACTGCTGGTAATGGACCGGAGCAGACTATATGAATGGCATATTTCAATAGTGGTACAAGTCCATTACCTCCACTTTTCTGCCTATAATGCTTCTGCGGTTAATTGTCCAAACAAACAGAAGGAAATGTTCATCTCTAGCTAGAAGCCATATGCTTCAATATTTCTGGTATCTCAACTGCGGATTTTTCAGCGCTCATTTAACACACAATGAACAAAAATGGACTTGTACCACCATTGAAATAAGCCCTTCATATGTAGACTACCTGGCGCGCCAACGTTCAAGGGCTTCTCCGCGGTTATTTCAGGTGCGGTTCTCTTACTACCTGCGACGGTCGTTCACTGCAGGACGGACAGCCAGCATCCATTTACCCTGAGGCTTTCTTCTTTCTCGCTGAAGCTATTCCCGTGTTTATGTATTTCTATAGCTTCCCTGAACAATCGGGTGTGATAGATCTTCTCTACAGCCAGAACTTCCGTGACGCCGACACGCTTGTTCAGAGAAGCTATAAAATACATAAACACGAGAATAGCTTCAACAAGAAAGTAGAAAGTCTCAGAGTGAACGGATCCTGGCTACCCGTCCTGCAGCAAACGACCGTTGTAGGTAGCAAGAGAGGCGCACTGGAATGACTGCGGAGAAGCCCTTGGACGTCGGCGCGCCAGGTACATATAGTCTGCGGCCGCGAACTCGGCTCCAGTCCACCACTATCAACGGAGGGTGAATTTTTGACAATGCCAGCCACTCGTGCTGGCAAAACGTCAGAAAAATCATCAGACGAACGTCGCCCGAAGAACCCGAGAAAGAGGCCAACAGGCAGTTTGTCAACAAGTGACCACGAAAGCCTTAACAGTTTTGTATCAACGGAAATGTTCGGAAATGTTGCTACATTGTGTAAATAGAGCGCAGACAAATTAGGGCAGTTGGGTTCCATTCGCTTTTTTTGTATAATACAACTCCTCATAGTGCGACAGGTAATAGGCTGCGTGAATTATTCTTTGGAAGAACGTCTAACATTCCAGGAGTACTACAGAAAGATCCGCCTTGGAGTGAGGTATAATTTTGATGATTATGTGGCAGAGCTAAAGGAGCACGTACAAGAAATGCACCGATGTGCGAGAACACAGACTGCGGGATATAAGATACAAAATAAGGAATATTATGACAGGACTCAAAAGCCAAAGCTGTTCTTTGATGACAGCGTACGACGGAACAGATCACGTAAGGAAAGCACAGAAAGGCGAAGCCCGTACACTGCGGTACGAACAGAAGGGCCTAATGTTGTAAGCAGTCTGAAAAGAAATAAATACCTCACAGTTCATACAAACAGACTAAAGGAATTTTTCTAATTCCAGATTTCGGTTTCATTCTGCTTTGTCGGTGTTATCGTACTTCTCATTGGGGTTGAGAAGACCAGACAAGAACCCTACACGCAAGTAACGAAGTTTCAGTCTTCACCGGCACGGTGTTATGACAATATGGGTCGAGTGAAAATTTACAGTGTAACGTGGAAAACTGTGAGTTATTTTAGTTTCATGGAACTGAGAGAGAAATCTGAGTGTGCTGTCGCACGGCGAGCAAACTGATATTTTAAAGACAGGTTGGCATTACTGAAAATGAGTGCAACAGAGCGCAACAGTGGCGAGTTGGCGCTAAAATGGCGCGTATGGAAAACAAAACAGGCTCTTGATCTGACAGGGCAATTAAGCCGGCACATAGCAGATTTTGAGAACAGCAATGACAATTGGTTACACCGACCCGTAGTTTAGACCGCCGTTAACGAACAGCCGATACAGCTGAAGAGCATTTTCAGTGAACTAGATTGGGAATACGATATGTATTACGAACATCAGCGATTGTCAACGCTCGGAAAGTTATTCTGGAGTCGCAACTGATCAGTTCAGATCGTGAAGTATCTAGAACTGACTAAAGATGACATCCAACACAATGGTTCCCTGTCGATCTGAAAGTAGATAGGGGATACTTATTAATCATAAACGTTGATCTGGATGTTTTCTTTGCTGGAAACATTTTAAGTTACGTGTTAACCGCCATACTAGTAGAGAACGATATGTATAACCTCTACATGATACTACCAGTGGACGGAACGAGAAATTTATTTACATATATTGTTCAAGAGAAAGAGCTACTGCTAACTAATGGCGCCAAACTTCAGTATGCGAAGTTAAATAACGAGTAGTTACAGTCTAAGACGACAGATTAGAGCTTCGGATTTTGCAAGCAGGTATTTACACTTTTGTTCACATATGACCATGAGAATTATGAGGCTAAGATGCTGCAACCAATGGGAGAAGTTCCGCAGGATTGCGTGCAGAACATAATGGTGTTAAATAGAAGTCTGTAGATAACATTAAGTATTAAGACGAATGCATTACCGTCATCAGTCATGACGGATGTGACATAGATATCATGCTCCAAGGAGCAGGGAAGTTAAAATCTTTTAGGTAAACGTGGGTATACGACTCAGATGGCGATACAGTCTGAACATATAACAGGGACAGATGTCCCCAGGAGTGACATTGTGCCGAACTTAAGCATGAAAATAGATTGCTGCATAGTGAATAATAAGAGGAAGAAAATAAGTGAACTTAAGCTGGAACTGCCAATACATCCTATAATTATGCAGTTAGATAACCCAACTGTTGCAGGACAAACTGGATGGCCTACAATGTGTGACTGAATACTAGGAGAGAAGTGCCTTCAGCAGCTTCTCATTAAGTCATTTCTCTTTCTGGGATTTCATGGGTTCTGGTGTTGTAATTACAGTAACATTATGTTGTGTATGTATATATTGTAAATATTGCCGAGACTGTTTTAAATTTGTGTGTAAAACAATGAGTAAAGATTGTTGTAGAAAAATATGTGTTAAAAACATTACAGTAAATCAATGCCCAGAAAGGGATATAGTCAGGTACCGCCGTAAGAAAAGCACATCTAGAGACAGTGCAGAGATAATGTTTGACAAATCTCTAGTGCCTGCTGGACACATTAAAATTGAAGTTAAAAGTGGTGTTTGTCAAAGTGTTAAGACAAAAAGGGACAAACGCTGAAGAATGATAACACTGGTAGAAACTGTGAAAATACTCATATGAAGTGTTGTCTCTTTCACATACTGAGATTGTAATTATGTTATAAAATGAACATCGATGTATCCTGTGTAATTCATTGTATAGTTGATGAAATGTCTCACACTGTAAAATAAAGTGTATCTTATTCCAGGTGTTAGAATGTGTAACAATAATAGTGGGTGTGAAATGTAAAAGAGTGAATGTTTCTCTTAACAGGAAGAGTTTGAGTTATATGTATTTCTGTTGTGGACAGTTGTAAAGCAATTATGTGTGTAATATGAAGAACAAACCACCACAAGTTTGTTTAATGCACTATGCATTTCGAACCCTGGAGGCTCATCTTCAGGTGCTTTTTAGTGATTTACATAAGGTGTTTTAATTGTTTGCCTGTTGATATTACATTTTTGTGTTACAACATGATATATTGTAGATATAAGTTTAACAGTGTTAATAATATGAAACTAACTTACAGTTTAACATTGTCTGATGTCTGCTTCTGTTGTGCAGTTGGTATACACAATACACATCTTTAATTTTGCAGTTCATACTGGGATATATATATTGTCACACACTTTTTCGCACATTGTAGTAGCAGAACGTAAACATATGAAAGATTCTCGTTCGTACAGATGCTCTAATTGTGGCGTTGCAACTAGTGCGCGGTCGCCCATTTGTCTATTAAAAGCTTTACTTCGTAAATGTGGGCTGCAGTGTAAGCCGGTAGAGTATTATACAGTCAGTAACGGACGAGTTTTGTCCTGCAGACTGACGTCACGACCATCTGTTGCAGCTGTGCGTGTGAAAGTAGTGGAGTAGCGCTGACAGGCTACTTACATTATACAAAACTAAAAATATTAATAACTAATAAAGGTATAACCTGAGGAAAATCATATTTGTTGTCATCCTTCTGTTGTGAAAACAAACAATATGTCAAAGTCTGAGATCAAAAATAGTTGTATTTTGGAAGTTAGTAAAATTTCATAAACAAAAAAACCTAATTTTCCGACAGTCAAGAATTTAAATAAATACAGTGATGTAATAGTTCACCTTCAGTGACTATGTACAATGATCTGATAACGCTTTCAGTGTTCGTGTATAAATTTGGAAAGTTTAGCTTCAGAAAACCCCTGGAACTTTTCTATAATAATAATTTCAAGAATTCTATGTAAATATGTGTATTGTGTGTTAGGGTGCATGTGAATAAGAATGCATGCGTGAGAGTATGTGGGACGTTCGGCATTATTAAAAATCATTCATGTAATTCTCTACAGGAACTGGCAAGTGTTCCAACTCTGTAACATGGGAACGAATCCCCTAGTGGTTCCCCTACTAGTGAATGTCGGATGTCCAAGTATGTATGCCTATGTATAAGACAGCCAGAACATTCGCGACTACATAATAAATCTCTAGATGTAGAGTAAAGCTTATAGTTCATTTTGTTTTGTTTATTTAATTAGAGAGTTTTGTGTTACTTAATCTGATGACTTCAAAGAGCCTAGAGAAGTGGTTGGTGCTTGCTAGATTTTGGCTCGAGCCGTGCCTCAGAAGTGAGTTCTCATTGGCTGTAAGTGCTGACAGCCAATGAGAAGCGAGACGGTTGGCCGCCTAGCGAGGAGATATAGTTTTGAGTGTGGGAGAGTGAGAGGAGAGTCGCGAGCTAGCTTTGATTGGAGGCGGTTATGCTGGATGTTACTTTTTGCATTATTGTAAGATGAAGTCTTGGGATGACTTCCGCCTTATGGTCCAGTGTTAATGGTATCAGGTAGTGACCAGAAACTGTTTATGAAAACTTTAAGAGTGTTGTGATAATTCGTTCCGACGAAAATCGCGAGTGAACTTTGAATTATATAGCGTGGCAGTACTGAGTATATTCTTACTGAGTATTTTATGGCGAGCATAAATTTTAATTAAAGACAACCACTGAATCTCGTGTGCAGAAGTAATTGGCCGTTCATTGACTGTGTTCAAGTAATTGGTTTCGGAATTTGGGAAGGTAAAGGTTCTGGCTGTTTTAGGTTTGGTGATAACTGTGAGCAGAAACTTTAGTAATTTTCGTAAATGTGGGCTGATGATCTTGCTTAACGGCAATAAAGATCTATTGAAGGTTTATATTTGAACTTCATGTTTAAAGTACGAGTGACATCCCTTTTCCGAATCTTTTCTTTAAAGTACACAGACAATTTTCAGCAAATTTCACTTATAGCGGCCTCCGGCATGTAGGTATGAGGTTACAGTTTCCTCAACACCCCTTTTCTGCGATCTCATAAGTAGCTGCAGTCAGGAGTTGACGTGCGAAGATCTACCGTTGTAGAGAGGTAGGTGAACAAAAATTATAAAAGAAATTGCATTGCAGCAGCAACGTATAATCCGCCGCAATTGGTGCATCGCATGCACGCACGTAAATATCCGTCGCATACTTCTAAATATAATCGATTTTCTTGTTTCATAGAAGATAATGTGATATAGTATTACTAGTATACAGGTATTATTAAATTAATTATTCGGCACCATGTTATAGGTTGTCAGCTATTTGTACTATTATATATTTGATTCCTCAGGAAAAAATAAACTTTTAAAGGTGTAGAAAAAATTGTAGCTGTTAAACTCTGTTTGTTTATTCAACAAGTTTTCGGAATATTTTCCTTTGTGTAGCATTATTTCTAACTGTTCTGGTAGATTAAGTTTTTTACTGTTGGGTTCTGCGTGAAGTACAGTTAGGCTGTTGTGGATGTCGTCAAGTCTGTGTTTACTAATACATGTGGTTAGCTACTGTAGATTTTTCAAAATGGTTTAGTCGAAAGGCGTCGGTGTGTTCTTTATACCGTGTGTGGAAGGGTCTTCCAGTTTTTCCAATGTAAAATGCAGGGCAACTGTTACATTGTAATTTATATATTTCACTGTGTTGTGTTATTGGCCTGTTTGTGTTCACTGTGTGAGGTAAGTGGTATCCAAGTTTGCTGCTTGTGAAGAAAGATACTTTAATATTGTTTTTAAATAAGTTAGCTATTTTTTGTGACACTGTGCCTAAGTATGGAATGCTTGTGAAGATTTGTTTTGGGTTGGTAGTTTTCTTTTGTGTTTTTGTGAGTGGTGATGGTCTGAATTTTTCTGGATAGTTTATAAATTGATTTTATAGAGTAACCATTATTTACTGCAATTGTTTTGATAGTATCTATTTCTTGTGTTAGTGCTTTGGGTTTTAAAGGTAATGTATGTGCCCTGTTCAATGTTGATCTAAATGCAGCGTACTTATGTGTGTTCAGGTGGTATGAAGATTCATGTATTGTGATGTCAGTGTAGGTTGGTTTTTGGTAAATGTACAAGTTATGTTCCTGTTTGTTCTTTCACAATTGTGAGGTCTAAGAAATTTATGGATTGAATTGTTTCATCTTATATTGTGAACTTTATTTTATTGTGGAGTGAGTTGAATGATGTGAGGAGTTCTTCAAGTTCATCTTTAGTGCCATAAAATAAGAGTAGCGTGTCGTCTACATATCTCTTGTACTATACAATTTTTTGAACAAGTTTATTTTCTCCTTTGAAGAACTTATTCTCTAAGTGGTTGATGAAGATGTCAGGTAGGAAACATGACATGCAGTTACTCCATAGCTAAGCCTTCTTTCTGTTGATCGATTTTATTATTAAATGAAAAGTAGTTGTGGGACAGTACCAGTTCAAGTAGATCTACCAACTCTGTAATCTCTGGTATGGTTAGATTTTGTGTGTGATGAGGTTTTTTCTAATAATTTCAATTGTCTTTTTAACAGGTATATTTGTGAACAGGTTGATAATGTTAAATGAGGTAAATCTAGCTTCTCCAGGGATTTTTACATCTTTGATGAGTGTTGTTAACTCATGTGCATTTTTTATTAAGTATGTGGTTTCAAAAGTGTAAAATTCTCTGAGGATATTATTTAACAGCTGTGAAAGTTTAAATGCAGGTGTGTTCTTGGAGCTAGCAATTGGTCTAATTTGAGAGTTCTGTTTATGGATCTTTGGCTGTGCTCTGAGTTTGGGGGCAGTGGGATTCATTAATGTGCCACTTTTTATTTGTTTATCAGACAGGAGGAAGTTACATTGATTAAGCATTTTCTTCAATAGATTAAATTAAATTATGTGTGTCTTTTGAACATTACTGTAAAGCAAATGTGTATGTTTCCGATTTAGTGGGATAAAAATTGTGAGAAAGCTTGTACAAAAATTTGCTGTTGCTGAGGACAGCGTATACACATTTTTTCCTAAGGAGGCGAGGTATCGGATATTTTCAAAATCCAACGCCAGAAAGCCAAGAGGTCAGCAGCCAGAATGAATTAGTTTTCTAGAAAGTACTCAGAAAAGATGGCCGTTCGTTTGGGAATTTTCGCGTGAACTAACGTGTCGAGCCGCGAGGGAGACAGTGCGTTGGTGGTAACCGTATATTGTCATACACGAGACCCCGCAGGGCGGTGTCCAGAAATGCCAACGTGGAAGGGGTAGCGTGGCCTGGTGAGAGAGTTCAGTACAGACAGCGGTCTGTGTAGGTGAGGCCCAGCGCCTGGACTGGTATTCACTCTGGCTCTGCTCGTGTTCATACGTAGACGAGGGCCTTCCTTCATGGGATCTTGCATTCAGGAGTAGTGTACTTTCATTCAAGTGGTTATCCAATTCTGGATCAGTAGAGTAATTAAAGGTTGCAGTTGTTTAAATCTTGCTTTTTTTCGATTAGTTCCCGAGCGAACTCCTTCAAACCTCCAGTTAGCCAACTCCATGTTAGCTGATTGGATGGACCTTGTCCAGTCTCCAATGTCACTGAGCGTCTAGACTCCTTGCATGACGTAATAAAAGGACTTTTTTTCCACATTTGACCATTGCAATATGGTTAACGTTTTTGATCACCCGTCATGTTCTCTGTCGATGCCTGTACCGTGGTGGTTAGCTCCTGTCAGATCATGAAACCTAAACACCATCAGGTGTGACTGACACTTGGATGAGTGACCTTTACCTTTTATCCAAACATGAACACTTTCATCAGAATTTATCTTACGTCTGTTACGAGTATACAAGGTAAAAAGCAAATTAGACATATAGTAGGACTCTCCATAATCCTTATTAGCCTGTTTCCCAAAATGATAGGTTCGAAAAGCAATAACATTCATGTTCAGAGAAACTCTCCAGGCCAGGAACGTTACTAACATCGCTATGTCCCCTAACAATTGCTACAGTAAACCAGCCACTACAATGAGAAAAAGTATCATTAAGATCTAAACTAAAATTAAATTTACTTCCTACAAAACTACAGGGCCATCAAGAATAGCACGAGAAGCAAGAGATTTAACAGGTATTTTATTCTTCTTCTCAGCAGCGGTAGTACTCAGCTCTACATTTATCAGTAGACTTATGTGTGGTATGTCTTTAATGACGACAAAATCTTCTGCAGAAAGACTCGTTGGTGTTCAACGCAGTTGCCTGTACAGCATCCCGATGCAGACCACTCCTGAGGCGCGACAGTGCTGGCCTTATATACCAACACGAGACTTACAAACTATTGTAGTTTTTGTAGAATGCGATTTTGATTTCAGATCGTAAGGATACTTTTTCTCATGGTAATTGTTGATTTACTGTGTAACCTCCCCACAAAAATAAAATAAAATATTTAAATGTGAATAGACATTGTGCTAAGTGTAACCTTCCCACAAAAATATGAAAATGAAAAGAACGGAACTAAATTGCAAATAATGCCAAATGATAATTATATTTTAGTAAATAAGAGCAGATATCTGGCTACTTTACAGAAGATTCTCAAAGAAATACTATCCTGGCAGGGTCGCCAAGTGTAAACTCCCCACAAAAATGAAAGACAATAATTAAATATAAATGGAACCAAGTGTAACCTCCCCATAAAAATATGAAAATGAAAAGAATTGAATAGAATTGCAGATAGTGCCAAATCTCAGCTTCCCACAGTAATAAAACTCAATGATAATAAAAATGTGCAAAAAATGTTAAGTCCCCACAAAATTTACGTTAAGATCAACCTGATAAATTTATATAAGGGCAGCTGCGCTGACCTTAGGCCCTGTGCCATAATTAATCTGGTAAATTGATTCTGGAAGGAAAAACATAGGAAATATTGTTTCAATTGTAATGATTCTTTTCTTAAAAACGAATGCTTTGAAAACGAAATTATTATTGGGGCATTTCTTGAACAAATTAATTACAATTACCATACATTATTAGCTGAGCGCAACGCTGCTTCATTACCTTATTTAACAATATACCTCGTCCTGAATCGTGACCAGAGACCCATGTCGACGCCCGCCGACTCCTCACACACGACTGTTCCTGCCGGCTCGCTACATGCAACCATTGTACTGACTACTACTGCCGACTCGCCCACGCTACTGCTCTCTAACTGAGTGCAACTAGCAACTGAACTCGACTACTACTGTCGTCTCGCGCGGTCAAACGCAGACTAGCAACGATAAATAACTCTCTGGTCAGAGATTCTGGTATGCCTCGCCATCGCTGGTTGAAACGTACGCGTTTCAACCGTAGTAACTGTTATGGGACATAGTGGTGTTAATAATGTTCCTGGTCGTTCATCTGCTGGTGTGCACTCAACATCGTGATGCCAGTCGAGGTACTACTTAAGGAGAGAGTCGTGTCCTGACTGAAAGTCCCTCCACACCCGCATACAATGACGCCAGTAGACTGAGGATGAAACAGCGATCGGTCGGTACCGTTGGCCTCCCGCGGCCTATTCGGACGAATTTTAGAATTGTAGTGCATATTCTCTCGGAAATACACTCCTGGAAATGGAAAAAAGAACACATTGACACCGGTGTGTCAGACCCACCATACTTGCTCCGGACACTGCGAGAGGGCTGTACAAGCAATGATCACACGCACGGCACAGCGGACACACCAGGAACCGCGGTGTTGGCCGTCGAATGGCGCTAGCTGCGCAGCATTTGTGCACCGCCGCCGTCAGTGTCAGCCAGTTTGCCGTGGCATACGGAGCTCCATCGCAGTCTTTAACACTGGTAGCATGCCGCGACAGCGTGGACGTGAACCGTATGTGCAGTTGACGGACTTTGAGCGATGGCGTATAGTGGGCATGCGGGAGGCTGGGTGGACGTACCGCCGAATTGCTCAACACGTGGGGTGTGAGGTCTCCACAGTACATCGATGTTGTCGCCAGTGGTCGGCGGAAGGTGCACGTGCCCGTCGACCTGGGACTGGACCGCAGCGACGCACGGATGCACGCCAAGACCGTAGGATCCTACGCAGTGCCGTAGGGGACCGCACCGCCACTTCCCAGCAAATTAGGGACACTGTTGCTCCTGGGGTATCGGCGAGGACCATTCGCAACCGTCTCCATGAAGCTGAGCTACGGTCCCGCACACCGTTAGGCCGTCTTCCGCTAACGCCCCAACATCGTGCAGCCCGCCTCCAGTGGTGTCGCGACAGGCGTGAATGGAGGGACGAATGGAGACGTGTCGTCTTCAGCGATGAGAGTCGCTTCTGCCTTGGTGCCAATGATGGTCGTATGCGTGTTTGGCGCCGTGCAGGTGAGCGCCACAATCAGGACTGCATACGACCGAGGCACACAGGGCCAACACCCGGCATCATGGTGTGGGGAGCGATCTCCTACACTGGCCGTACACCACTGGTGATCGTCGAGGGGACACTGAATAGTGCACGGTACATCCAAACCGTCATCGAACCCATCGTTCTACCATTCCTAGACCGGCAAGGGAACTTGCTGTTCCAACAGGACAATGCACGTCCGCATGTATCCCGTGCCACCCAACGTGCTCTAGAAGGTGTAAGTCAACTACACTGGCCAGCAAGATCTCCGGATCTGTCCCCCATTGAGCATCCTTGGGGCTGGATGAAGCGTCGTCTCACGCGGTCTGCACGTCCAGCACGAACGCTGGTCCAACTGAGGCGCCTGGTGGAAATGGCATGGCAAGCCGCTCCACAGGACTACATCCAGCATCTCTACGATCGTCTCCATGGGAGAATAGCAGCCTGCATTGCTGCGAAAGGTGGATATACACTGTACTAGTGCCGACATTGTGCATGCTCTGTTGCTTGTGTCTATGTGCCTTTGGTTCTGTCAGTGTGATCATGTGATGTATCTGACCCCAGGAATGAGTCAATAAAGTTTCCCCTTCCTGGGACAATGAATTCACGGTGTTCTTATTTCAATTTCCAGGAGTGTAGTATCACTAATGTCTAAGTGCATATGGACGGGCAACATGGCAAATAAGTGATGGTGCACCTGCGAATTTCGCTGCTCTTGTAAGACGGCATTTAATGCGTCAATATGGTCCAAGATGGGAAACCGAGCACCCCATATTCCTGCCTTCCGAAAAGCACCAGTTGGAGATGTTCTTAAAGGTGAAATGTGAAACGTACACGATAGAAGAACTTAAGCAGCGAATCGTAAAATTTTGTCAAGATTTACGAAATTATTGTAGGGTATTTGAAACAGTTTGCAACTCTCTTCATAGAGGGGCGCAGTATTACATCCGGCTGTGTGGACTACATGAGAAACACCTCGTCTAACACGTGCGTGGATGCAGTAAATTGCAAGGTTTCGTGCGTAAGTGGTACTGTATATCTCGTTACGGTAACTCACTAAAAAAGGAGTCCAATTAGATGAGGACTCAATCGAAAATTTCCATTTCAAATGAGTTTTACCAGCTAGGAGAATCTTTCATACTAAAGTCAGTGAAATCCCGTAACCACACTTTCTCAGTCTTCTAACAAATGGCTCGTTTGCCGACCCATTTACTGGAGCGTCTTTGCTTGTATTACCGGATACCTTCCCCCGCGTCAATTTTCACTTTGAATAAGTCCTTTAGGGCTGTTGTAAACCCATCCCACTTTTCTTTTTGTGTAAACAAAGAGCCCTATCGAGACGCACGTGCTCTTTATGTTTGTAGGCATACGTAGCACGCACTTCTGATTTCTTTTTTTTTTTTTTTTCGCGACTGCAGCCGTCAGCTGGCCGTTGAGAAGGAAACACCTGCAAGTAGTAGTCGGCTGATTTTGTGTTGTGGGCAAAAAGATAAAAATATACGAAATACATTATCGCATCAAATTTCGTTTAATCTTGGCGATTCTCAAGTTGGAACAATCTGCAAAGTTGGGCAAGTGTTTGGGGACGAACGAATGGGTACTACACAGATAAACGAGTGGTACAACCGCTTCGGAGTTGGTCACTCGTAAATGAAGAGTGAAGTACGTTCACCTAAGCACTCAAGATCCACAAATCAGGTACTTATCGATCACGAAAGGACCCTGGTGATGCAGAACAGAGGAACCACAATCAGAGAACTTGCAGGCGTGGTTAAATTTAGAAATGGACCCATTCATTCTATTTTAACGGAATATTTGGGCCTTAGGACGATCTCAGCAATATTGGTGCAAAAGATGCCAACAAGTGAACAGAAGCAAGTTCGTTCGGAGATCGCACAGGACCTGGTGGATACTGTGAACGTTAGTCCCTAGCTTCATTGGTGATGAGTGTTTAGTTTAAGATTACAACCAGAAACAAAGTCCCAGTCAGGAAGCATCCATCATCTCTGAGACCCAAAAAAGTGAGGCAGGTACGTCGCAATGTGAAAGTCATACCGGACCGTCTTTTCTGACTCAAGTCGCGTGTTCCGTCACGAATACACGCCAGAAGATACTAATGTCAATATGGAGTTCAGCCAAGAGGTTCTGCGTCACCTTCGTGAAACAGTGAGACGCAAACGGTCGGACTTGTGGACAGTCACCTTCAACACTATGATGTACTCGCTCATCGTTCTCAATTAATTCAGAGTTTTTTGGACAAACACAACACGGCTGTGGTTTTTAACTCTCCCTATTCACCTGACTTTGTACCCAATTACATCCAGCTTTTCGCTTAACTGAGAAAGTCTCAGAAAGGAACCATTTTTTCAGTACAGGGAAGACATTTTACAGCATTCGACGAAGCAGCTGCACACCATACTAAAACAGGCTTTCCAACGATGCTTCCAGTACTGGCAGGAGCGTCGAGGGATGTGTGTAAAAACTAAAGGGTGCTACTTTGAAGTTGACTAGTGTCAAATAACTATATTCGAATAAAAATTGACTTTATAAACAAAAGTCAAATACTTTTTGAGCAGCCCTCGTATACTCTGAATAGCAACTTTTGAGGTGAATCATATTTCCACTTTTTTGATAGTTGCTATAATTAAGGATACTGTATTTAACTAGCTTCTAGTCACATATCACATTCCTTGTTGATCTTGGTTTTTGTTTCATAATTCTTAAAATTATTTTTGTTTTTCATCATGGTCAATTTATTTTTATGCGGCAGGTTGTCTTTTTTCTTTCTGCTACTAATCGTAACATATGTATTTTTATCACTCTGGGTAATGTAAATTCTATACTAACTGATCAGTCATTCCCTTGTTTATGGCAGAAGGCATTGTAACCGCACTTAATAAAATAATATTTACATTTCCGCAGGAAAAAATGTATTTTCCTGACATCGTGAAATCAACTTATAATTAAAATGCAAATGAGCACTGAAATATTTATATTCTACGAAAATTAGCAGCTTCTTGATGTCTACTTTACCGCGGGATTTTAGCGCTGATACATGGTTACCAACAGTCACAATTATTAGCGCTGAAGTCGTATCATAGAGGAGACAAATTAGGCTGTAAATTTTTGGTGAAGCCAGCTGCACATGTTCGAGGAGAACACGACAAAAAAGGAGAAACAACTAAATTATGAACACAGTCTCATGGTGCATAGAAGGTGTAACCTTCACCAGAAGGATACGTGAAAAACAGTCATCCCTCTAGTATGATATTCTCCATCCGTAGTAAAATGTTTTTAGCAGCGCATGAAAATCTGAAATAAATAAACACACACATACACATAAAATTTTCCGTTGAAACATCCCTCTTTCCCTCAATTACGGAAACCGAGTTACACAAATTAACATTAGCAAATTTAATTAGTAGGCACGTAAACCCACAATTACATTCGAGAGAATAATAAATGAAACGAGATTGTGATTCATGTGGAAAAGTTCATAATTAAAGCTATAATAGTTGGAGATGAAGTAGCAAATTAAAAAACTGTAATGGAAGCAGGAGCCCTGACTAGCGGTATGACCCAGGCAACGTACATTCGCTGTTGCTACAATGCTACAGAATATCCCAGAGCGAAATATAAGTTCCTCAAGTTTTATTTGAACCCGTAATTGAGTTTGAAAATGGGTTTGAGAGAGTTTCTTGTTAGAACTGTATTGGAAAAACAAAAACAGAACACTGTAAGCTTTGAATTTAAAACGCAAATATCGTTGTACAATAATTGTATGTTTAAAGTACTACTGCAGCCAGCACAATATGTGAACTTTTCTTATCATTTACGGCTAGAGTAAGCAAAGCTCGGCAGACCCCCGTGTAGAATAATAACGGCAGACTTATGCAGGATTGTCGAAATAAAACATCGTTACACGATGGCTGCTGAGCGTACTGACGAGGAATTTCTGAACTATAACATGGACGGTAAACAGTACAGGCAAGAAGAGAATAGATTTTTCAGTTGTATGATACAAGGTGGTGGGTAACTAATAACAGCTACTGAATCAAATCAGAGAAAAAAATGAAGGGATAGGTTGGTAGGACACATCTCAAGACATCAAAGGACTGTAAGTTCTGTTTCGGAACGAAAACATGGGAGATCGAAGCTTGACTCCAGTGAACATGTTCAAATGGATGTAGGTAGCAAATATTATGCAGAGAAAAGGAAGTTTGTCGAGAACTAGCTTGGAGAACAGCACGAAGCCATTCTTCCAACTGAAGAGCTCAACAGCGAAAAGAATGGCGTGTTTTCTGTTAGTACGCATGCCTAGACGGGCTAAACCAGTTATCATACACTATAAAGGGATATAAGAACAGTGGTCCAGATGACGCAGTACAGTTTACTTCACAAACCGCCGACAGAACTTAGCATGTTGATCTGGAAGCTTCGATGAACGTACAATAGACAATGTGTGAGAATATAGTATCAGGTCCCCCAGCTTAGAAAGCGATCTGACGTGATGTGATGCGTGGATATCGTCTACTTTGCGTCAAGGGGCGTGCAACAGCTGGGAGCGATTGGAAATAAGAGTTGTCAAAGCGGTAGAGCAAAAGTGTACGTGCAGGGCTGTATGAAGCAATGGGTGAACGAGTGAGATTCCAACGCCGCAGACGAACTGAAGTGTATGAACAAAACACATTCCACGTTTTTCTACTCATCTTAAGAGGCATGTTTACCTGCGAACAATTTGCTCACGACTAGAGACCGACAGCTGCTGACTCGTGCTGAACAGCTTAAGAGCCGCTCGCAACCAAAGTTGACACTTGTGAGTAACGTGTTTGCGAGGGGCGCAGAAGCTGCTCGCCTCGTGAATTTGTACGAACCTTTATAATGAACTGTTTCGACTGCATTATTCCAACTTCATATAAAAAGAAAAGCTAGAGCGGCTGGTAAACATAACCTGCTCAAACTGACGCGCCTATTTATAACGACCAGTGAGTGAAACGAGGAGGATGCTTCACGTCGCCAACCACATAAAAGTGTATGTATGACATCATGAGTTCGTTCCATTTAAACCTCACCTCTACCCTTAATTTACATAATACGTACAAGTGCGTAAATCTGAAGGAATTAAAAATTAGAATAAATTATTTCAACAAGAATTAATCGTCTCTAAACAAATATACCGTTACAGCTGTGCGTTGCATAATTCAGATCTTAACATTAATTAAAGCTGTGCAAAACCACCACCATAAAATAGGTCTAAGTGAATTATATTTAACATGTAAGAACTTTGAATCTTCTTCAATAGAGCCAATACAATTCGCCACAGAAAATTGAGCTGCCAAAATAGTTTTGTTACTAGGAGTGTTCTTTAGATCTACACTCCTGGAAATGGAAAAAAGAACACATTGACACCGGTGTGTCAGACCCACCATACTTGCTCCGGACACTGCGAGAGGGCTGTACAAGCAATGATCACACGCACGGCACAGCGGACACACCAGGAACCGCGATGTTGGCCGTCGAATGGCGCTAGTTGCGCAGCGTTTGTGCACCGCCGCCGTCAGTGTCAGCCAGTTTGCCGTGGCATACGGAGCTCCATCGCAGTCTTTAACACTGGTAGCATGCCGCGACAGCGTGGACGTGAACCGTATGTGCAGTTGACGGACTTTGAGCGAGGGCGTATAGTGGGCATGCGGGAGGCCGGGTGGACGTACCGCCGAATTGCTCTACACGTGGGGCGTGAGGTCTCCACAGTACATCGATGTTGTCGCCAGTGGTCGGCGGAAGGTGCACGTGCCCGTCGACCTGGGACCGGACGCAGCGACGCACGGATGCACGCCAAGACCGTAGGATCCTACGCAGTGCCGTAGGGGACCGCACCGCCACTTCCCAGCAAATTAGGACACTGTTGCTCCTGGGGTATCGGCGAGGACCATTCGCAACCGTCTCCATGAAGCTGGGCTACGGTCCCGCACACCGTTAGGCCGTCTTCCGCTAACGCCCCAACATCGTGCAGCCCGCCTCCAGTGGTGTCGCGACAGGCGTGAATGGAGGGACGAATGGAGACGTGTCGTCTTCAGCGATGAGAGTCGCTTCTGCCTTGGTGCCAATGATGGTCGTATGCGTGTTTGGCGCCGTGCAGGTGAGCGCCACAATCAGGACTGCATACGACCGAGGCACACAGGGCCAACACCCGGCATCATGGTGTGGGGAGCGATCTCCTACACTGGCCGTACACCACTGGTGATCGTCGAGGGGACACTGAATAGTGCACGGTACATCCAAACCGTCATCGAACCCATCGTTCTACCATTCCTAGACCGGCAAGGAAACTTGCTGTTCCAACAGGAGAATGCACGTCCGCATGTATCCCGTGCCACCCAACGTGCTCTAGAAGGTGTAAGTCAACTACCCTGGCCAGCAAGATCTCCAGATCTGTCCCCCATTGAGCATGTTTGGGACTGGATGAAGCGTCGTCTCACGCGGTCTGCACGTCCAGCACGAACGCTGGTCCAACTGAGGCGCCAGGTGGAAATGGCATGGCAAGCCGTTCCACAGGACTACATCCAGCATCTCTACGATCGTCTCCATGGGAGAATAGCAGCCTGCATTGCTGCGAAAGGTGGATATACACTGTACTAGTGCCGACATTGTGCATGCTCTGTTGCCTGTGTCTATGTGCCTGTGGTTCTGTCAGTGTGATCATGTGATGTATCTGACCCCAGGAATGTGCCAATAAAGTTTCCCCTTCCTGGGACAATGAATTCACGGTGTTCTTATTTCAATTTCCAGGAGTGTATATTAAATGTTGTACCCATATGATATATGTGTTTCATACGACAGTCGTGAAATGAAACCTTATAAAGTTCAGATCGTCCGTATTTATTCTCTTTCTTCTCATCAAATACACTAACAGATAAAGCAATCCCAGCGCTTCACAATAATTGTGTAATGAGCCTTCGGAAATACAATTGTCTACAAAACATATTTAAGTGGTTAATGTAGCAAGATCCACAGATTTATGTAACCGTGAGAAAAGCCATTGCAAATGTAAAATGCTGGTACATTAACAACCGGTGTAGCCGACAGAATGTTGAATACAAGCATGCAAACGTGTATGCATTATGTGGTACAGGTGCCGGGTGTCAGTTTGTGAGTTGGAGTTCCATGTCTGTTGCACTTGGTCGGTCGTACAAGGATAGTGAATGCTGGTTGTGGCTAGCGCTGAAGTTGTCATCCGATGATGTCCTATACTCGCTCGATTGGAGACATGTGGTGAACGAGCAGACCGAGGCAATATCACATATTCTGTAAAGCATTTTGAGTTACAACAGCTGTATTGGGCGAGCGTTATCCTGTTGAAAAACACCCCCTTGAATGCTGTTCATGAATGGCAGCACAGCAGGTGGAATCACCAGACAGATGTACAGATTTGCAGTCAGGGCGTATGGGATAACCACAAGAGCGCACCTGATGCCTTATGAAATCGCACTCCAGACCATAACTCCAGGAATATTTCCAGCGTAGCTGGGCACAGACAGGTTGTTAGCAGGTTGATTGCTGCCGGCATTCTTGTACAGTGACCACATTCCTGCAAAGTCTTCCTGCAATATCGCAGAAGGAACATCTTCCTCCTCGTAGCCCTATTACAAGACCTCGCTCAAACTCAGTGAGCTGTTGACAATGGCGTTTTCGAAGTCTGAAAGGTATTCTTGACTGCCATCATCTCATTATGTCCAATCTCAAAGGTAACTAACGCTTATAATACTCCTGTCTGCTACTACTGTACCATAACCTCAATGCCAGAAACAGGTTGTGACATAAAACTAATTTGTAAAAGCAACTATGGCACAAAGCAACAGAGCAGTGTTACCCTCTGAGAGGAATTTTGTTATGTTGACCGTGTTGTGCCTAACGGAGGTGGCTTATCGGAAATGAAAATCAGAATTACGTTAATATTGGAATAGTGACAAACAAAATTTTGCCTAGCTATACTGTTTATAGAATAAGGGAAACGGTCGCCAGCCTGATTAGGCAAGAGAAAGATTAACGTTCTCGTTTATGAAAGTAGGTATAAGTAACTATAATGGACGAACGCAACCTAGACTTAGCCACACGCGAGTGCAATGAACTCTGACACACATATGTTTTAAGATTGAAGCTAACAACTGGAGCAGCACAAACTATTTGCTAAATTATAAGAGATACCGAAACACCCTATTACTTTCAGGCTTACATAAAGTGAATGGCCTTTATGACATTACTATTAATATGCACTTCTAATACACAAGAGAGACAAACACTTAGCAAACATGAGAATGTAACTTTTCACAACTACAGCTTTTTCACTTTTACTACAACGAAACACAATGTTGGCAAAATTGCAAGAAACTGACTCACATTTTAGAATTTACTACAGGCAACAATGTGTTCATTTACTTTATAAGCCTCAGTCTTAAGAACTTTTAATTTTGAAGTTAGCAACAGCACTTTAATAAGCAGTTTTACTAGGAAAATAGTTTTCTGCAAGCATCATTGACTTTAACTCACTCTATTGCCACATTAACTTTAACTTTCTTTTTAATAAGTTCAAGAGGCATTAATTAGCATAACATTGGTCATAGATGTTCTTTTAGTAAGGACACTCGGATATCACTTTAGCTCAAACGGAGAGGAACCTGAGAGGTGTTATGATGAGGAGAAAAATCAAGGTAGGTACATAAATTCCGATATAAATTACCTTATAGTTGAGCACACTAACACATCCATTAGGCTGATCCTTCACTGTACATCAATGTAGTATTCCGATACAATGATTGCGCAATGTGGTGGCAACTGCATGTTGGTAGGTGGAATTGCAGGCAGAATTGCTGGACTGTGTCATTTCCTGGTGGCGATGATGGATACAAACTTCAGAATAGTTCCAGCTATTTATCCACCCATCCGAGGCATTGGAAAGTAGCAGAAAAAGCCTCCCTCGGAATCATCACAATATGCATCGGTTACTTGGCAGTCCCCGACTGGTAGCTCGTCTCCGACTGCTGGCTCGTCCCCGACTGACTGTCAGTTCCACCTTTTCTACATAGGCCAACCACAATTTGCGCGCGCTACACAGTCCCGTTCCCGAGGGGAACCACTACACCCTTTACATACAGAATAACTAAGAGCCCTAAGTGAGGATCAGCAATTTACATAACAGCAAACAAATACATTAAATAAAACAGAACATTTTCACATATTGACACTTCTACAAAAAATTATTCACACAAAATTACAATCATATACAGTAAGTTTTGTTCCCTCCAAATGGGACAAAGAATTTTAAATTACAGATACACTACTTTGCATAGAATCAAATCACGACATCAAAGGTTTGACAAAGAAAAGAGTACACAATTTTATGTTATCGATTCAAACACATTTACAGAAGATCAACAATGTGACATTAAATAAAGCAAAAATCAAAATAAATCCATACAGCATAAGAGCTGTGGTGTTACACGCTCACGATCGTTGCAGCGCGTATTTAAAAGCAAGCCTGCTGTGCGTACTTACAAGGCGCTACTAACGTTGCTCTTATAAGCGTCATCTTTCAGATGTAGAAACACACCACACTTACCATCTTTAGTTTGTCTCGTACAACTTCTTCCTGGTGTTGGATTTTGTTTTCGTCAGTGTACTTGTATTTAAATGACGTCTGTCAGCATATGGTTGCCTTAATTTTTGTTGACAGCATAACGGAAATCACTTGGAGCATGTACCTTATTCTTTTTTATCATTACGTAGTCAGTTAATTGGTAGATTTTATAGTTTATACAATCATTGTTTCCTCTTTTTATCTACTGCACATGATCACTGGATTGTCGAAACTGATAATGGCATTCTAAAATGTTGTGTCAGTCACTTAACATTCAGAACGTAACTTTTTTTTTTTAAATTGATAGTTTCGATGCAAAACTGTGAATGTTCCTACTAATACAACGGATGAGACTTACCCTCTTCGTAACATATTAAATTCCTCACCGTCTGAAAAAGAATCTTACAAGATCACCCAGAAATCATAATTTTCTAAGATTTTATATCTATGACACGCGAGTTCAGATCTGGAATATTAATACCAAAGCATTCCGACCAAAACCACAAAATTTCTCTAGTGAATCGGCTTTTGAATTTTCTTAGCGTGTTTTATTCACTAGAAGTTAAGATAATTCGTTGCTGGGTCGTTTATCTCTGTGATAGAATGCTTTATTGTCACGCTGGTTACCAGTGATCAATTCCTGGCCGACGTATATTTTTAAAGGTAGGTGCATGTTCTAGCAGCTTTTCCGTGAATTGTAAAGTATATTAACATGAGAAACAAGATCGAAACCACTGGAGAATGATATTCACTGGGTCGCTGGTTCCAGTCTAATTTCGATCATTACTTTTTTGCTTATTTTCCGTTCACGCGGAATTACTACGGCTGTCACCAAATCTATCGCAATCAACATAAATTTAACTATCGTTTTATGAAAATTGCATGTGAGCTGAGGGCAAACGCGGTAAATATGCTTCATTTGTCCAGTGTGCTCAATGGCATGAAAATTATTTCTTCCATGTATTTTCGATGCTTATCACGGCTATTGTGAGACCACATTTATGGTATAACGAAGCAACGGACAGAAACCGAATAAAGAGTGTAGCTTTATTAACAAGCTTTTGTAAAAGACCAATCATTTACAATTTATTTTTTCAGTGAAAGCTGTAATTTCGCACGTAGTATGTAATTATATATAAAATGATATGCATTTTTCATAATAACAAATGAGACTTAAATATTTGATAATTAGCAGATATTCGATGAATTTTGTATGTACATTGCGAAGGTATTAGAAACGAATGGAAAAAGAAACGAAAAAATTAATACAGAAAATACATTTGAATCAGCAATCCAGCGTTTACCTGCGTCCAATACTACCAAGTTTCCTTTTATTTTTTTCGCATTTATGTATATTATGTTTCACGGAAATGCTCGTAGAACATGCAACTTTGTTCAAAATTTGCGTAGGCTGGGGAACGTACCGATTCCACCCACGTCGCATGTTACTAAAGACACTCGCAAAATTCCAAAGTCGATATTTTTCGAAAATATTTGAAAGTAACATCGAAATATTTTGGGAGAGTGATATTTGAGTTCTTAACTTTACATGCTATAAGCACAAAAAAATTACAAAAATTCGATTGTAATGTGGTGTCGTTAGAGCACAAGCACGCGAGTTCTCCCGTCAATTATGTTGGAACTCTGTTTTTCTGTGGGAGAGTACGGACCACCAGTTTTGAGAGGGTGAAATGAATTTTGAAAGTTAAATCTGTTCATGCAGCTTCAAAGAGTAATTTAACTTGGGTTCTACTGACGTTAGAACTTACTTTTGAGGACCAGAGTGAAACTGACAAGATACTTTTCGACATACTTTCGTTACTTTAACTCTTCTCAAAAAATATTTAAAGTTAATATTTGTCATTTGTACAAAGTTAGTACACTCTGGAAACTGCTAACAATGATTTTAACCAGACAAATTTTACTCAAGAACTATAACAATGGACCCATCTAAGATGCAAAATCCTGTGTCTCAATGAACTGACGAAAATATAGTGATGACTGTTGCTGCTATTATTACATTCAGCACTGATAAATTTTGTTGTAGTGTTTAAGGAAAATGAAAGGGGTGCTTGAAATTAAACTGTCACAGGCCTTAGAAATTAATTTCTCTACATTGACTAAGGACACACTTGTTCACATTATGTGCTGAATCAAGTCTGGTTCTCCTCTTTCTAACACAACAAATAAACAGGTAGTAGCTTGGATTGTCATGAGCAGTGCATTTGAGGATACGGTGCCAAAAATACTTCTGCAAATTCTTCACGTCTTTGGTTAAGATGGCGTCGTAATGGCAGCCTTTATTAAGCCTGCATGAAATAGAATTGTAGAAATGGTGCAAGACTACAATTTCTCTTGGTAAATGTTCCAGCCACGGCTAATGATTACGAAAGACGGCTTCTTAGTGCAGAAGCATGAATAAACGTAGTCTTCAAATAATATGTGTCTATACTAGCACAAAATATTGATGTCTTGCAGAACACACCAAAACACGACATCTCACTGACACTGGCTGATAACTGGTCACTCCCTGCTGTCCATTCTGTCTATGGCAAAGTTCCTTTTCCACGTAAAAGGTATTCCTCAAAACGGAACTGGACCAGGCCATCAATAACCTATATCTCAACACGATCTGCCGATCTGCCTTCTTCGCCCTTTCCCATGTAGAAAAGGCGTCCTCCAAATGGAAACAACAAGACGAAAAGGTGCCTCTTTCAGGCGTAATGGCTTGCTTCTTCCTTACACATGGCGTTATACGTTTCGTAATAATAATTTATGCCAAGTTGAAGAGAAGCTCAGACTGTACAGGCATGATTTGTTTTATCTGGAACATCATTTAATCATGAATTTACTGTTCCAATTACTCTTCGACATGAAATTGCTAAATAAGCAAGTCATCTCTCGATAACACAGTACAGACATGGACATTATCACTGTTCCGTTGTAGGCTTACTTACGGGGTGCCTCAGATCAACACCAGTCCTGAAGGTCTAACCCAGGTCCGGCCATGGACTGCAAAACAACACGCCTGTAGGGTACGAGAGAAGTGTGCGGGCCCTTGCCTCGGCTTCACTCGATCCATCTCGAAAGTATCCGCTACAGCCCGTCATTTCATTTAGTACTACAGTGTGGCATTTGTCCGGCCCGACATCCTTCTCTTCGGCAGAATCGTGGTGTGAGCTCTGTTTACCCATCGCTGTTTGTTCGTAGTATGAGGCACGTTCACTGGTCCAGTGGCTATTTGCACACAGTAATCAGCCTAGCGATCTATCGTCACAAATCTTTAAAAAATGGATGGGCATTACAGAAGATATGGACGGGAAATATCAGTATACAGGGGGAGGCATTTAAACCTATTTCTCGTAATATTTGGTTAAACACAAATTTGATTTAAAAAAAGCGGTAATAAACGTTGTTCACCTAGAAGAGGAACATCCATTAAGACTCTGAAGTCTTAAATACGAACCTCTATTTTTTATTGCAGATCAGAATTCTCCGTGAAAAAGTGTGTGACTTTTGTATGAAACATTTCTTTCGTTTCATGATAGATTACGCTGTAATTGGCAAAGATGGAAATGCGGTGAGAAACCATGGTTCGGACTGTACACATCTCGTCGCAAATGTTCCAGTATTTTAACGATTGCAGGGAGGGTTGATATCATTGCCGCGTACTTTGAGGCTCATAGAAATACTGACGAAGCTCGTCGAAGGTACGCTACTCTGTTCCGCTACAGAAACGTTCCGTCTGCAACGACGTTGCGCAGTATTGCCCACCTGTTTGCTGAAACGGGAAGTGTTAAACCTAGAGAAAGAGTGCGACTGCGGACTGTAACAAACGAAAATAACACACTGAATGTATTAGTTGCGGTTGCTGCAAATCTTTACATTAGTTCTCGGCAAACTGCGCGAGGTTCAGTAATTTCACAAAGAAGTCTTCTACGCATATTGCGTGCAAATGGCATGCTTCTCGTTCATAGCTGCATCAAGAACTGCATGGTGACAATTTTCACAATCATAGCGTGTAGGCTTTCACGGCCGGCGTCTTCAGTAATTACAACTTCCGGGAGAACGTCAGGGAGAAGTATAGGGTTATTACAAATGATTGAAGCGATTTCACAGCTCTACAATAACTTTATTATTTGAGATATTTTCACAATACTTTGCACACACATACAAAAACTCAAAAAGTTTTTTTTAGGCATTCACAAATGTCCGATATGTGCCCCTTTAGTGATTCGGCAGACATCACGCCGATAATCAAGTTCCTCCCACACTCGGCGCAGCATGTCCCCATCAATGAGTTCGAAAGCATTGTTGATGCGAGCTCGCAGTTCTGGCACGTTTCTTGGTAGAGGTGGTTTAAACACTGAATCTTTCACATCACTATGCGTGAAACTTGCCCACACGCGTTCAACCATTTCTTCGCTCACTGCAGGCCGACCCGTTGATTTCCCCTTACAGAGGCATCCAGAAGCTTTAAACTGCGCATACCATCGCCGAATGGGGTTAGCAGTTGGTGGATCTTTGTTGAACTTCGTCCTGAAGTGTCGTTGCACTGTTATGACTGACTGATGTGAGTGCGTTTCAAGCACGACATACGCTTTCTCGGCTCCTGTCGCCATTTTGCCTTACTGCGCTCTCGAGCGCTCTGGCGGCAGAAACCTGAAGTGCGGCTTCAGCCGAACAAAACTTTATGAGTTTTTCTATGTATCTGTAGTGTGTCGTGACCATATGTAAATGAATGGAGCTACAGTGAATTTATGAAATCGCTTCAATCATTTGTAATAGCCCTGTATTTCTACTATTGGACCATGGCCTCTTAGGCCCGGAACTATTAATTACTGAATTTTCACAATCGTCTGAATTTATGCAACTGGATACAGGAGCAACTGGCAGTCAATGATAATTTCATTTCACAGATACTTTCTCTCTCCTTAGACTTGACACGACTCGGCAGTGATGGTTTTCTTAATCGGTATGACGTGAACGGCGTCCGTCGCTCACGAAAACGCCACCCTGTAGCTAGCAGAAAAACACAAACTCCTCGAGTGGTTTGGTCGTATTTCAGATACCATCTTTTCTGATTAATGTCAATATTTCGATAGAGCAGCTCGTCAGAACTTGTAATCGCTCTCGCTTCCTCTCTGATAAACGTGGCAATTGCACCACTGGATAACGCGATGACCTGAAACGGTGACCACCGATTTTCTTTTGTTGTGAGTCCACGACAGGCTATTCAGCTCGCGCGAAGTAGCTAACTGTAGTTCTTCGTTTTGTTATGCGCGGTTTGATAATGGATGTTGAATATTAATATTATAAAGTCTTGAATCTTCAATTCGTCACGCAAGTCGTGGCCACATTATGGAATTGGGAGGATGTTAAGTTAATATATTGTTATTCCGTCGCCAAGACGTCGCTACGTCGCGTGTTCAATAACTACACCACGTAATTCCAGAGATAACATATACTTAAGCAATGTTCAGAATGCGTCGTAATGTTGGGACAAATCGATGACTGTTTACTGTTAAATAACCGTGAATTCACTTTTCACTTCCTAATATTCTAATAGTCAATTAATTGTCACAAATACTTATGATAATGTCAATTCAATTATGTAGGTGACACGAAGAATTGAAGGTTGAATCCAATTTTATTGTTCCTTGTAATTAATTGTCCCTACACTGAGCACGCACACCAATTTCTCACTCAAGGAATTGCTTCCGTTTGCATTAGTAACCCTGTCGTTGACGACAACTTCCGACAACTCGGCGCAATTGTACGTTCTTCGTATTTCCGTTTGTCTGTTACCTACTCGAAACTAATAATTGTTTTTCTGTCAGCGATCTTTCTTTTCCAATGTCCTTGAATGTTTGTGCTTATGCAGTATCACGAAGGCTAAGTCCCATGACAAATCTCACACGATTTAATTTCGTCGCGAATCTCCGTATCCCGTTATCTTGCTAACGGCAAAGATGACTTTGCTTTAATATGGCCTCTGAATAATACCTCAGTCTGTATCGCGAACTTTCAAACTTCCGATTAGCTTAAAAGAATCTCGTAGCGCTTACTATCCCGATAGTACTAGAGAGCGACTAGATAGTAACTGAAGCTAACATTTCCATTTCCGAGTTACATGGTAGTCACATGGAACTTCCTTTTCGATGCGGCTACAACTCTCTTCAATGGTAAATGTAATCTTTGGCCAATTTACCATCTGGGCTTTAACCTTCGATATTAATCATTTTGCAATTTTTTCTTTGACGTTTTTGTTGCGTATCCTATCATATTATTTCATTCAGTCTCTATTTCATGATAAATATTATTATTCACATGACATTCCTGTTGATCGAATTATCACAAGTGTAAATTTTGTCGTCAGTAGCAGCCGTCACTGTAAGGATGACTAATTTTCCTACTTCTTTTACCACAAAGGGTTGTTTATTTGGGTTTCTGTAATTGGGGTGTTACATGTGGTATTTTAGGTACGCAGGTAATTGGCCTATACTTCATAGAAGGTAATCTAACTGGTCAAATGTACAGCGACATTGTGGATCATGTTTTACCCATAGTAATGACGATGTTCCACTTCAAACGAGACTAGATATGTGGTTCCAACACGATGGATGCCCAACGCATTATCCACGACTAACTCGAGAAGTTTTGAATCGGAACTGTCCGCGTTGATGAATCGGAAGAGGGAGTCCTCAAATGTGCCCCCACGTTCACCCGATTTGACTTCTGCCGATTTTTTCCAGTGTGGATGGCTAAAAGAGAGAGTTTACATGGATGTAGCAAGAACCCCCGAAGATATGCTACAACGAATTCGCAATGAACATGCAAATACTATCACAGAGACACAAATATCTTGGGTAACGCTAAATATAGTCTAAGAATACATTGCGGGGGGGGGGGGGGGGGGTAGATGGTGTCACACGATAGCATTTTCGAAAATAGCAAATAATATACTTTGATTTTCCTAATCGTATGTGTGTTTTTGTGAGATATTACAGTTTTGCAACGATCGTCAACCCAGATTCATATCATGAAACGAAATAAATGTTTCATACAAAAGTTACATATTTTTTCACGGAGAATCCAAAGCTGCAATAAGACAATAGAGGTTCCTATTTAAGATTTCAAAGTCACTCTCCCCCCCCCCCCTCCCTCAGTCGCAGGTGGTGCAGGGGGGACGAGCGTTATGTTACTGGCTATCCCTCCTCGAGGTGAATAACTTTTACTACCACTTTTTTTAATCCGATGTGTATTTCGCCAAATATTCCGACAAACAGTTTTAAATGGTGAACCCTGTATATTCTGTATAAGCGTTGGGTACTGCAACTTTTCTACAAAATGGTATCACACTACGATACAGAAAGAATTTGAAGATTTAGTTGCAGTGAAACAGCAAAAATTACAACGACCGTTAGACGGAATTCATTGTCCTGTTCATCAAGACGTACTTTGTGTTACATTCGCGGGCATTGGGCACATTAAGAAATTAGTGACATGAATAGTAAAATTTCCGAAGTCGCATGCATTATTCAACTGTCAGTTGCAACAGTTTTCGATGGATCTGAACGAAGAGTATGGAAATTTTATGTATTACTGTTCTGGTTACCGTGCGGTTCTAGGCGCTACAGTATGGAACCGCGCGACCGCTACGGTCGCAGGTTCGAATCCTGCCTCGGGCATTGATGTGTGTGATGTCCTTAGGTTTGTTAGGTTTCAGTAGTTCTAAGTTCTAGTGGACTGACGACCTCAGAAGTTAAGTCCCATTGTGCTCAGAGCCATTTGAACCGTATTTTGTTCTGGTTACGCCAAGGGCATGCCTAGAACGATTTTCGATTTAAAACTCACTATTGTTGAAGTAATGAAGGCCGAAAGGAGCGCAGGGAAGAAAAATAGAGCATTCAAAAAAAATTGTAGACCTCGTATTTTAGGTGGGCTTGACTGCACACTGTCCAGAGTGAGGCAATGCTACCCAACGTGAGAAACAACTTTTTCTAATTTGATGGGGATGCATTTCAAAAGAAAATCGTGTTGTAGATGGGGCACATTCTGATAAATACAGTCGAGTTACCAAAGCTCACTGGGTAACGCTAGGTTTGAATAACTGATTGTGACCTTTAAAGGACTGCAAGGATACTTTCCTAAACGTTTCGACAACATGGCCAATCTTACATCTTACATGAGTTTTCGAAACTGTGTGCCATTTAAGTTGAAAGGGCCCCTGTGCATGTGGAGATGTAGCTCATCTACCTACGAGGTAATTACCATTTTAAAGACAAATTCCTTTACGTTAAAACACTCCAGGATAGCTCTTTTGCTTTTCTCATGTGTAGTTTCCAAGTCTCCATAATGTGGTTGCAAAAGCGCTACAACATACGATCAACATATCTGTATGAAAGTCATTTTTCGATTATGAAAGTAAATAAGTCATGATTACACGGCAACCTGAGAGTGAAAATCTGTGAAACTGTCTGTGTCTGTCTGTATGTCTATATTTTGTATTAGTAAAAACTTTTATTATGTCTTCAATGTCCCAAAAAGAATTCAGTATTACTGAAGACTGGTTTCTATGTGATCTGTGTTGCTATTTGAATGCAATGCATTCGTAGTTTTCCCTCTCCATCCTCCACACAATCAGACAGTGTGGAAAATCTGCAGTGAGGCCGACCGCTATGCCAATTGTGCCAACGCATGGCCCAAGGGATGAATTTTTGACCGCCCCTGGTCTGCTCTTTGCCTGGTGTTGCACCTCCATCCATAAGACGCAGAGCTGTGGGAGAAACAGAATGGAAAAGGTAGAACGAAAACCTAAAACCCTCAACATACAATTATACACCTCTAATACGTCGCCTCAAATTCAGGAAGCAGGATGTTAGGTGTGTTTTCCTGCTGAAAGAAAGTGCTCCTAAGCAAGAAGGCCTCACACCAAGAGAAGGAATTAACTGCAGTTACCGCGAACCCCACACTGCTTTAGAGAACTCTTCATAAATCAACAACAGGAGTTTCAAGATGCAAGGCAAATCTTTTCACATGCGGATGTGAGCAGGACGTTACGTGCATCTCTGGAGCAGACCAGATATCTAGCCACCTACTAATGTATCAGAATATGGACGAATCCTGTACTCATGAAGATGTTTCAAATACAGCTCTAAAAGGTGTGAAAGATACGGAATTCTGGAGAAGAAAAGTGTGATGTCTTTCAACTGGATGCGGGAAGTATCAGACTCATTGAGCACGGTCTATAAAAGGTGAACAAAGTAGTTACTCTGCTTCGTCCTGAGCTTAGCAAGACTTTGATCCTGGCGCACTGATCGAATAAAATTAACCTTCTCCTTATAACCTTTCGTTGGATAACTTGAACTGCAACATGTTAATTTTCATACGGTTAAAAAATTACAGTTGACAACTTTGAACATGTACCTAGTAATCATCCTATGTACAGTTTTCAATTTAAGCTCACCTGTATTGTTATTTACGTTTACTCAAATAGTCAATAGAATGAGACAGCTCAATCTGAACGAAGTATGTAAATATAGTCACTACATATTAAACAAGCATTCTATGCCCAACAGTTTCAGTTGACATTCACACTAACCACTATAGTCAAAGTACCATTTTGACTACGATTAGTATCATTATGGAATATTCTCCATGGAAACTGAGACAGTTAAATGAAATATCGTAAATTACGAATATTGCTTCTCACAGTCCACAGGCTATTGTGAACTTCGATCATTTTAGACTCTTTTAATAATAACATTCCTCTTTTAGTAACCCCCTGTTTACAATACGTAGACCCGTGTTACTAATTATTATTCCTCATCTCCTCACATTTTCCCAGTGTTACTCATCAGCTAGCTTCATTTTCTACGTTATATCGATTACTGTTCAATTTAAACCAATTCCTCAAACTTCTGACTGGCTCCACTCGACAATTTACTGCCATAAAACATGCATGTACTGGAATGAAAAACCACTCGTTCTGAGTACTAGAACACCGAAAGACAGTCTGACGGATAACGAAAGTGCCTGATCTTAGTACGTTTTCGTATGGTACGCTATTAATCGGTAGCAGTGGGACACTGGGTCTTGTGTGCAGCTTCCACAAGCCAGGGATAGCCATCAAGTTCGCCCGTGTGCGATGCTCGCGCACATATGTCAGTCCCTCTCCCACTAGAGCACACTTCCCGCCACTACCACGCCACGCTGTCTGAGCGGGGAAATCGCCACATACGACAAGTGACTTTATTTCATGCTTCTTAATAACCCAGACCATCAACATAGTAATGTTTTCTATTATTTAATTTTTTGTGTCATGAAGAGTTAATACACTCCTGGAAATGGAAGAAAGAACACATTGATACCGGTGTGTCAGACCCACCATACTTGCTCCGGACAATGCGAGAGGGCTGTACAAGCAATGATCACACGCACGGCACAGCGGACACACCAGGAACCGCGGTGTTGGCCGTCGAATGGCGCTAGCTGCGCAGCGTTTGTGCACCGCCGCCGTCAATGTCAGCCAGTTTGCCGTGGCATACGGAGCTCCATCGCAGTCTTTAACACTGGTAGCATGCCGCGACAGCGTGGACGTGAACCGTATGTGCAGTTGACGGACTTGGAGCGAGGGCGTATAGTGGGCATGCGGGAGGCCGGGTGGACGTACCGCCGAATTGCTCAACACGTGGGGCGTGAGGTCTCCACAGTACATCGATGTTGTCGCCAGTGGTCGGCGGAAGGTGCACGTGCCCGTCGACCTGGGACCGGACCGCAGCGACGCACGGATGCACGCCAAGACCTAGGATTCTACGCAGTGCCGTAGGGGACCGCACCGCCACTTCCCAGCAAATTAGGGACACTGTTGCTCCTGGGGTATCGGCGAGGACCATTCGCAACCGTCTCCATGGAGCTGGGCTACGGTCCCGCACACCGTTAGGCCATCTTCCGCTCACGCCCCAACATCGTGCAGCCCGCCTCCAGTGGTGTCGCGACAGGCGTGAATGGAGGGACGAATGGAGACGTGTCGTCTTCAGCGATGAGAGTCGCTTCTGCCTTGGTGCCAATGATGGTCGTATGCGTGTTTGGCGCCGTGCAGGTGAGCGCCACAATCAGGACTGCATACGACCGAGGCACAAAGGGCCAACACCCGGCATCATGGTGTGGGGAGCGATCTCCTACACTGGCCGTACACCACTGGTGATCGTCGAGGGGACACTGAATAGTGCACGGTACATCCAAACCGTCATCGAACCCATCGTTCTACCATTCCTAGACCGGCAAGGGAACTTGCTGTTCCAACAGGACAATGCACGTCCGCATGTATCCCGTGCCACCCAACGTGCTCTAGAAGGTGTAAGTCAACTACCCTGGCCAGCAAGATCTCCGGATCTGTCCCCCATTGAACATGTTTGGGACTGGATGAAGCGTCGTCTCACGCGGTCTGCACGTCCAGCACGAACGCTGGTCCAACTGAGGCGCCAGGTGGAAATGGCATGGCAAGCCGTTCCACAGGACTACATCCAGCATCTCTACGATCGTCTCCATGGGAGAATAGCAGCCTGCATTGCTGCGAAAGGTGGATATACACTGTACTAGTGCCGACATTGTGCATGCTCTGTTGCCTGTGTCTATGTGCCTGTGGTTCTGTCAGTGTGATCATGTGATGTATCTGACCCCAGGAATGTGTCAATAAAGTTTCCCCTTCCTGGGACAATGAATTCACGGTGTTCTTATTTCAATTTCCAGGAGTGTAAATTCATGAATGACACAAACCATCGGCATAGGGACAGACGCAGACAGTTTCATAGATTTTAGTCACTCAGGTTCCCACGTAATCGTGATTTATCTAGATTTGTAATCGAAGAAAGACTGAAATTAATTATCTTAGTACGAATTAACTGACATCAGCTGTCCTAGCTGTAGATCTACTGCCCAATAGCGCCATATGAAAATTTTTGCCTGACTGGGTCTCGACCACGGATTCCCCGCTTATCGCGGGCAGTACTGTATTTCATGCTCCCCAGATCGACACAAAATTCCATAAGTCGGCTATGTACGTCCTGATACCGTCGTTTATTAAGCTCATCACCTTGTGCTCACAACATTACTTGGATTCCCGCTGAAGGAGTATGAGACAACGGGGAATCGAGACCGTTGTAAGCATCGTCGTGTGCCGCCTAAGCTTGTAATACATACCAGCACATGGATGTCAGAGATGTATGTAAGTAAAACACACTTACACTCACATCTGTTGATCGAAACACTGATATCACGTTTGCAGTCTCTTTATGTAAACCTCAAAAACCTTCACGAGGGAAACAACGTACAACACCTGGACAGTTTTAAGGTAAAGGAAATTCTCTTTTAAACTGGAATTACATTTCTGATCGAACAGTTCCATCTGCAGAAGCACAAAGGCGCTTTCAACTGAAACGATAAACGGTCTCGGAAACAGCTAAGAAACAGATCTAAGATTGGCAGTGTCCTCAAACGCTTAGAAAGCTATTCCTGTAATTCTTTCGACGCCTCAATGGATCTTCCTAAATTCGCGTTTTTCTTTAACGTCTTTGACATTAGGGAAATGGACGGTGTTCCTTGTCAGAAGTTGTTCCTTCTACAGAGCTATTTTCTTTTTAAACGCACCTCCGCCATGAAATGAGAAAGAAGTTGCTTCTCATCTTGCGATGCCTTTTACAAAAGCTATGTAAGAAGCAAGGTCTGTATTTCATTCCGAGTATTTTAATTTTCCGTTCATGCTTTTCCTTTTCCTTCATAAATTCAATAATAGCGTGTCTTATTCAAAAACTCGTTCCAGGAATACCCTTATACTTAACTAACGTACTTTGCAGTAATATAAAATATCTCTATACACCAATTTCAATTCCATCAAAAGCTGTTGGAGCTGACAATGTAATAATGCATTCGACGTCATAAAATTTACGTTTTGCACTTGTTGTATACCTGTATGTTTAACCCAAAGTGCTTCTTGACGTACATAACAATGAATCCCGCACGAATCATCGGTTAATCATTACAATTTTTAGCTCTTTCATCGTGAACTAAATCTTTATTTCTTTCTGCATGGTGTTGCAACACCGTTTCGTAGCAAATCTGCGGCACCCTCAGTTATGCGACTACATAAAAGATATTGAGAGATCTCATCCTTCTCCTCTGTGATTCCCATTTACAGTGACAAGCCAGAACGTTATAAGTCCTTCCCGTCGCCCGGTGGCCTTGCGAGCACATGACGCTGTGACAAAATAATTTAAGCGGAGCAGACACCGACAGGGGATCACCCTAGAAAAGATATGGGCAGCGAATGGGGAAATCCATTGAGATAAGCGACTTTGACAAATGGCAGATTATTATTACGCAGAGCCCGTGAACGAGTATCCCTGTAACGGTGAAGCAGGTCAAATGTTCACGTGCTACTGTCATGACCATCTATGGAAGGAGGTTAGAGGACAGTGAAGAAACCGCTAGGCGCTAAATGGTTGGACGTCCACGACTCTTCACATAACATGGAGTTCGGAGGCATGTCTGCTGTGAAAGTAGGGTTGGTGACGATCTGTGGTATCTCTGCTGAAATATCACAATGCTGGTACACAACTGTTTCGGAGAGCACCATTCAAAAAAAAAAAAAAAAAAAAAAAGTTCAGATGTGTGTGAAGTCTTATGGGACTTAACTGCTAAGGTCATCAGTCAAATGGTTCAGATGGCTCAGAGCACTATGGGACTTAACCATGCCCGAGGCAGGATTCGAACCTGCGACCGTAGCAGGTCATCAGTCCCTAAGCTTACACACTACTTAACCTAAATAATCCTAAGGACAAACACACACACCCATGCCCAAGGGAGGACTCGAACCTTGGCCGGGACCAGCCGCACAGTCCATGACTGCAGCGCTAATTCCGCGCCGCTCCACCGTTCATTATACGTTGTTGAACATGGAGCTTCGCAGCAGACCGACCCTACATGCTGATATGTCGACCCAACGACATCGTCAGTTACGACTGAACTTCACATGGGACCGTCGGGATTCGAACATCGATCAGTGGAAACGTGTTGGCTCGCCAGATGAGACACGTTTGTGCTACACTAAGTCGATAGTCGTCATCGAGATGAACAGAGGCTCGAAACGTGCAGCAAGCCACCAACCAGGCTGGAGGAAGCAGTATTATGCTATGGGAGACACTCTTGCATGGGACCTGTGGTAATAATACAAGACACACTGGCAGCTACGAACCACCTGCAATCCTTCGTGCTGTATGTTTTCCCTGACGGCTACGTCATCTTTCAGCAGTATAATTGTCCGTGTCTCGGAGCCAGAAACATGCTACAGTGGTTTAAGAAGCATTATAGTGAACTCACGTTGACGTCTCGGTGATCAGATTCGACTGGTGTAAATCATATTTGACGCATAGGGCCGCTATCGGTTGCCATCACCATGTGCGCAATTCAGCGGCCCGTTGTTTACGTGAATTACATGACCTTTGCGTAGATATGTAATGCCACATATCTCCGTAGAGCTACCAACGAACTGTCGGATACCTGATAGGCAGAAGCAGTGGTGCACTTTGTTCCAAAGACCAACAAATAAGCTGTTAAGCAAGTGGTCATGTTTTAGGTCATCATTGTATTTTTAAAGAACTGCAAGGATAGATCTGTAGACTCCCTCTTTTCCCAAATGGCCACTAGGCCTTTGAACTTGCTTTACACAACGAACAAACAGAGGACGATAAACAGCACTTACACCATGAGTCTACCGAACTGAAAAAAGTCGTGCCGGCCAAAAGAAGCTGTACCAAAAGGTGGAAAGGATGTGTCGCACCGCACTGCTACATGAAATGTCGCTCTACACCAAGAAGGACCGTGCAAAGCCGAGATTTACCGCATATAGCTGACAAAGGTCGAGCTTCGGATCGCACACGGACAGCACATCGCGCATACGTAGAGTTTTGCATGCAATGCCCGACCATGGCGTAGCAGACAGATCTGTGCACTTGCTAAATAACGAATCCAACGTCAGTATATGGGAGACACTCTTGCATGGGACCTGTGGTAGTAACATAAGACACACTGGCAGCTACGAACCATTGCCATTGCCGATTCCCCCAGTGATTTCAGAAATTGCGATGGAGTGTTATCTGTCCCTTCTGTCTTATTTGATCTGAAGTGTTCCAAGGCTCTTTTAAATTCTGATCGTAATACTGGGTCCCCTATCTCTTCTACGTCGTATACACTCCTGGAAATTGAAATAAGAACACCGTGAATTCATTGTCCCAGGAAGGGGAAACTTTATTGACACATTCCTGGGGTCAGATACATCACATGATCACACTGACAGAACCACAGGCACATAGACACAGGCAACAGAGCATGCACAATGTCGGCACTAGTACAGTGTATATCCACCTTTCGCAGCAATGCAGGCTGCTATTCTCCCATGGAGACGATCGTAGAGATGCTGGATGTAGTCCTGTGGAACGGCTTGCCATGCCATTTCCACCTGGCGCCTCAGTTGGACCAGCGTTCGTGCTGGACGTGCAGACCGCGTGAGACGACGCTTCATCCAGTCCCAAACATGCTCAAAGGGGGACAGATCCGGAGATATTGCTGGCCAGGGTAGTTGACTTACACCTTCTAGAGCACGTTGGGTGGCACGGGATACATGCGGACGTGCATTGTCCTGTTGGAACAGCAAGTTCCCTTGCCGGTCTAGGAATGGTAGAACGATGGGTTCGATGACGGTTTGGATGTACCGTGCACTATTCAGTGTCCCCTCGACGATCACCAGTGGTGTACGGCCAGTGTAAGAGATCGCTCTCCACACCATGATGCCGGGTGTTGGCCCTGTGTGCCTCGGTCGTATGCAGTCCTGATTGTGGCGCTCACCTGCACGGCGCCAAACACGCATACGTCCATCATTGGCACCAAGGCAGAAGCGACTCTCATCGCTGAAGACGACACGTCTCCATTCGTCCCTCCATTCACGCCTGTCGCGACACCACTGGAGGCGGGCTGCACGATGTTGGGGCGTGAGCGGAAGACGGCCTAACGGTGTGCGGGACCGTAGCCCAGCTTCATGGAGACGGTTGCGAATGGTCCTCGCCGATACCCCAGGAGCAACAGTGTCCCTAATTTGCTGGGAAGTGGCGGTGCGGTCCCCTACGGCACTGCGTAGGATCCTACGGTCTTGGCGTGCATCCGTGCGTCGCTGCGGTCCGGTCCCAGGTCGACGGGCACGTGCACCTTCCGCCGACCACTGGCGACAACATCGATGTACTGTGGAGACCTCACGCCCCACGTGTTGAGCAATTCGGCGGTACGTCCACCCGGCCTCCCGCATGCCCACTATACGCCCTCGCTCAAAGTCCGTCAACTGCACATACGGTTCACGTCCACGCTGTCGCGGCATGCTACCAGTGTTAAAGACTGCGATGGAGCTCCATATGCCACGGCAAACTGGCTGACACTGACGGCGGCGGTGCACAAATGCTGCGCAGCTAGCGCCATTCGACGGCCAACACCGCGGTTCCTGGTGTGTCCGCTGTGCCGTGCGTGTGATCATTGCTTGTACAGCTCTCTCGCAGTATCCGGAGCAAGTATGGTGGGTCTGACACACCGGTGTCAATGTGTTCTTTTTCCCATTTCCAGGAGTGTATACGTTAATGCCGAAACTCACTATTCACGCATATGAACTATCAGAAAAGCCATCCCTGGTTAAATCTTTAAAAGTACATTGTAGGTAAAGCTTATTTACAAAATGATCTACATTCAGGTATACGAGGGGAATTCAAAAAGTAAAGGCACATTTGTGAAAAACTGTACTTATTCTGATGATAGAAAACATGCGTTATTTTTCTACGTAATCTCCCTGGACTTCAATGCAGTTTTTCCGACGTTTTACGAGTTTGTTTATTTCATCAGAATATACGTTTATCGGTTGCATCTGTAACCAATTTTGCACCGCAGCAATGACGTCTTCATCACTTTCAAATCTTCTTCCTAGTAGTGATTCCGTCTTGCAACATTGTGGCATGCTACGGAAATGTGGCGTGCGTCGTCTTGTCATTTAGTTCTAAATGTTTTGAAATGCTTACCTACTACATAACACTTTTTCAAAATTAATAAGCAAACATATTAATAGTAAGACTGTATTAAAAACTTTCACTCTTCGTCTCCACAAATTTAAATTATATGTAAAGTTTTACTCCAGGATGGTCTGACGCAGAGGGGGGAAATCCCCCCCATCCCCCCCTGCAAATCGCACACTGCACTCGACGAAACAAACACTAAAAACTGTCAGCACTGCACACAAACACTGATGACTTAAACGGTACAGGTGAACGAAGGAGCGTGACAGCGAAACACTAAACACAAACACGATGGTACACACACGAGATACTGATGGCGATGATCTCCGGCGCGCGAATGTCCACTTAGCGTATGCAAGTCCGGGGACCTGCCAAGAGGCAAATAAGGTGGTGGGGGGAGAGGGGAGAGCAAAGATGCCAAGGGCAGAGGAGATGGGGGGAAGGAATGAAGGTATGGGGGTAGGGGAAGCCCGGGAGAGAGAGGAAGGAGGGAGGGAAGGGGGAGAGAAAGGATAGAGGGTGTCCATAGGAACAAACACAGGAAGAGGGAGGGAGTATCAAAGTTGGTAGGAGGGGTAGAAGGAGGGGTGGAGAGCATCATGAGGGAGGGGGAGCTGGCGGAAGCCACCTTGGGAGAGGGTATGGAGAGTGGAGAGGTGGAGAGCAGGTGGGACTTGGAAATACAGGCGCGGCAGCGGACGGGGGTGGGTGAGGATGGAAGAGACAAGCGGGTAGGGGAATCGAGATTACGGGAGGTGTAGAGGATCCGTACCCGTTCGAGGAAAAGGAGGAGGTGGGGAAACGGAATAAGGTCGTACAGGATACGCGTGGGGGAGGGGAGACGGATGCGTTAGGCGAGGCGAAGAACATGGCGTTTTAGGATCTGAAGTTATCTAACGCTCCTTGGGCAACGAGGTTACTAGAGGAGGAGGAGGATATTAGTGTTTAACGTCCCGTCGACAACGAGGTCATTAGAGACGGAGCACAAGCTCGGGTAAGGAAGGATGGGGAAGGAAATCGGCCGTGCCCTTTCAAAGGAACCATCCCGACATTTGCCTGAAGCGATTTAGGGAAATCACGGAAAACCTAAATCAGGATGGCCGGAGACGGGATCGAACCGTCGTCCTCCCGAATGCGAGTCCAGTGTGCTAACCACTGCGCCACCTCGCTCGGTAGGTTATTAGAGTGGCTGAATGTATTTTATGTAGCGGGAGGATGTGTGTGCTTATACTAAAACCGGCGCAATTTACATATATCCAATATCGATTCCGAGCAGTCGATATAGAGGGTGGTCCATTGATCTAGACCGTGCCAAATATCTCACGAAATAAGCATCAAACGAAAAAGCTGCAAAGAATGGAACTTGTCTAGCTTGAAGGGGGAAACCAGATGGCGCTGTGGTTGAGTCTCTACATGGCGCTGCCATAGGTCAAACGGATATCAACTGCGTTTTTTAAATGTGAACCCCCATTTTTATTACATATTCGTGTAGTACATAAAGAAATATGAATGTTTTAGTTGGAACACTTTTTCCACTTTGTGATAGATGGCACTGTAATAGTAAAAAACATACGGCTCACAATTTTAGACGAACAGTTGGTAACAGATAGGTTTTTAAAATTAAAATACAGAACGTAAGTACGTTTGAACATTTTATTTCGGTTGTTCCAATGTGATACATGTACCTTTGAGAACTTATCATTTCTGAGAACGCATGCTGTTACAGAGTGATTACCTTTAAATACCATATTAATGCAATAAATGCTCAAAATGATGTCCGTCAACCTCAATGCATTTGGCAATACGTGTAACGACATTCCTCTCAACAACTAGTAGTTCGCCTTCCGTAATGTTCGCACATGCATTGACAATGCGCTGACCCATGTTGCCAGGCGTTGTCGGTGGACCACGATAGCAAATATCCTTCAACTTTCCCCACAGAAAGAAATCCTGCGACGTCAGATCCGGTGAACGTGCGGGCCATGGTATGGTGCTTCGACGACCAATCCGCCTGTCACGAATATGCTATTCAATACTGCTTCAACCGCACGCGAGCTATATGCCGGACATCCATCACGTTGGAAGTACATCGCCATTCTGTCATGCAGTGAAACATCTTGTAGTAACATCGGTAGAACATTACGTAGGAAATCGGCATAAATTGCGCCATTTAGATTGCCATCGGTAAAATGGGGGCCAACTATCCTTCCACCCGTAATGCCGCACCGTACATTAGCCCTCCAAGGTCGCTGATGCTCCACTTGTCGCAACCATCGTGGATTTTCCGTTGCCCACTAGCGCATATTATGCCGGTTTACGTTACCGCTGTTGGTGAATGACACTTCGTCGCTAAATAGAACGCGTGCAAAAAAATCTGTCATCGTCCCGTAATTTCTCATGTGCCCAGTGGCAGAGCTGTACACGACGTTCAAAGTCGTCGCCATGCAATTCCTGGTGCATAGAAATATGGTACGGGTGCAATCGGTGTTGATTTACCATTCTCAACACCGACGTTTTCGAAATTCCAGATTCTCGCGAAATTTGTCTGCTACTGATGTGCGGATTAGCCGCGACAGCAGCTAAAACACCTACTTGGGCATCATCATTTGTTGCAGGTCGTGGTTGACGTTTCACATGTGACTGAACACTTTCTGTTTCCTTAAATAACCTAACTATCCGGCCAACGGTCCGGACACTTGGATGATGTCGGCCAGGATACTGAGCAGCATACATGGCACTCGCCCGTTGGACATTTTGATCACAATAGCCATAGATCAACACGATATTGACCTTTCCCGCAATTGATAAACGGTCCACTTTAACACGGGTAATGTATCACGAAGCAAATACCGTCCGCACTGGCAGAATGTTACGTGATACCACGTTCTTATACGTTTGTGACTATTACAGTGCCATCTGTCACAAAGCGAAAAAAGTGGTCCAACTGAAACATTCATATTTCTTTACGTACTATACGAATATGTAATAAAAAATGGGGGTTCCTATTTTTAAAAAAACGCAGGTGATATCCGTTTGACTTATGTCAGCGCCATCTAGCGGGCCAATCACAGCACCATCTGGTTTCTCCCTTCAAGCTAGACAAGTTTCGTTGTTTGTAGTTTTTTCGTTTGATGCTTATTTCGTGTGATATTTGGCCCGGTCACTATCAATGGACCACCCTGTATAAGGTCAGTCAGGAGGAAATGCTCATGCTTTGTCGTGTGACAGTACTGGTGATTCTGCTCCCTTCGACTGAAGGTGCCTTTTTTTATTCTAGTCATTTTTCACGTCACCCTCATGGCGTAAAACAATCCCTGCTCGGAATTACGATATGTCTTGAAATCGGGTTAACTATCGTGTAAATTTAAGTCGTAGCAAAAGGAGCAAGAACTTAATCAGCACGAGAGGAAGAAAATATGAAATGAGAAACTGTGGAAGGCGATACCGTTCCGCGTCATTTTATCGAAAAATTTTGGTGCGCTTTGATGATACAGATTTTCACGGACCGATGATTACCCTCTTATCCCAAAATATACGTTTCCATTTCTAATGGTTTTGTTGCTATCTGTTGCTGCAGTTTGGGTTTCACAGCAAAAAATAGCCCAGTTATAAATATTGAAAAATTATAATCGACGTCTGTACCTTACCGAAAACTTAAATCTTGGTGGTTCATACTTGGTGACATTCGTACTGCCTTTAGGATTTCTCAGTGGTACCGTCTGCAAATATATCCACTGCACGCTTACAGTCACGAAGTTACACTACCAGACAAAGCATCAGTTGTTGGCAACGACTAACAGGAAGCGACAAACAAACAGCACTTACCTTTCCGATGACCTGTACACGTGTTCTTCCTACACAGGAAAAGCAAAACGAAATAAATGGTCGTCAAGTGACACACGCGTGAAATCCATGTAATTACGTAGCAGCAGAAAAGAGAGCACGACAAGGGAAGGAATTGCGCTTGATTAACAAGAGAAAGAGAGAGAGAGAGAGAGAGAGAGAGAGAGAGAGGCAGAGAGAGAGAGAGAGAGACGGACAGACAGACAGATGGAAATTTTCATGAAGACAGATCGCAGAGCAAAACACATGCACACTATTAACGATGAAACAACACGCGCAATGTGGAAATAAACCATTGAAACATATGCAAGCGGGGTTTTGCTGCGTACCACTAGAAGTACAGCGCGTAATTAATAAAAATACGCATCGTATGGAAACTACTGTCGGTGATGAAAAACCATTATCATCTGTGTCGAAAATTTGTCTAAAGAGCAGAAATTGAGATCGTATATCGCAGGTATCCCATTATCCTAACTTCTTTTTTTCCAGACGTCTAACGAGTAACCAGTAACTGTGTAAGCTTATCCCTTCGTACCCAGGTATTGGATCATTTGGTAGCGTGGTGTTTGAGCACCTGAGGCAATTTAAAAAATTGCACCCCGTCATAACCAGTTAAAATTTCCTGTTTTAAATCTATTTAAAACAATTATAATTATAAAATAAAATTACTTCTCTAAAGTCTTTAATGTTTACTTCGAAACCGCAGCAGTTCAGAGGTAGCAATACAAATGTAACAAGATAGGGAAACACGAAACATGACGCATTAGATATTTTAGAGTGTAATCTACTTTTATTTAAAATCTTCTAGATTTTATACTTGCGAATTGTTCAATTACATGTGTAAAATTGAATTTTATTTTTCTTTCAGTTGATGCAGTTGAAAGGTTACTTAACCTTTCCTGGGTCATAGTAAATCCCTCATAGATCTCTAGTAACTTTAATTTGGAAAAACATGTTTCACAAGTGTCATTTGACACAATGATTGTTAGAAAGTAGGACTACATTGCTAATTAAATTCTATTGCACCTCCAATTTAATTATCTAGGTTAATAATTATATAGTTGTCCAATAAAAACTGTTCTCTTCTCGATGAATGTCCTTAAATGAAGGAATATTGCATCTACTACGAAATACTTCAGGAATCATAGCTGAGGCATTCAATTCGGAATATTTTTCACATAAATGCTGAATATTTCGTAGAATGAATTCACATTTTTCTGCGTATTTGAATCTTAAGGAAGACAAGTAGCTCATGAAGTACATTCATTTGTAATGTACGTTTATTCAGTTTTTATGTTAGCTCTTCGACTGCCTCGAGTTGTTCCAGGTGAGTTTCTTGACTTAAACTTAAGCCATCAGACAATCTTCCGTCTTCCGATTTTTCTTTCTATTGAAACGTAAGACATGTTGCATACCTCCATGGCTGTTTCAGCAGCGTTTGTGATTAGAGCTCCACGCTTTTCCTCACAGAATACAGTCAAAGCTTTCAACTTTTGAACGCATTGATCAAGTTCTAGTTCTCTTTTGGAAGGCGACGTTCTTTACGAGGAACACCGTTGAGAAGTTTAGGGAACCGGCATTTGAAGCTGACTGCAGTCTTCTGCCATCAACGTAAATGTCGCTGAAGATAGGAGAATTAAGCCTCATGCGGAGGCATGTAGATAGTCGTTTTTCCCCAGCTCTATTTGCGACTGAAACACCGAAGGGTATGACTCTTAGTGGTACAAGGTATCCTCCGCCACGCACTGTAAGGTGGCTTGCGGAAAATGGATGTGAATCTAGGTTCCTCTTTGTGGGTAATGATTGTTCAGATCGTACCAGGAAACAAGATATAGGTTCCACAGGCAGCTCTCTAAACCCTCTCGGTCGTTGATAAGTACTCTGCTGAATGATACATGTCGTCTTCTACTACTGCAAGGTGTTGGTACGATCAGCTTAGAAAAACATCCCTTTTATGATTTCCTAAATCCCAAGAATGACTCCGGAAGCAGAGGCTACGTTTGCTTGCCTGCAAAAAGTACCATACAGAAAATTTCTGATTAGTGGGCCAAATGTATTTCAGTATTAATTAAACTTCTAAATAGACGTCATCTCGCTGATCATTTGATGGTTTAATAAAATACCAATCCACATATTGCATGTACAATAATCAGGATAAATTTCATTGGAACATTGCTAAGAGGAGGTGCAAACTGACTGATTTTAAGGATACTGACTAGGGAGCGGAATGGCGCTGTCAGATGTAATAACAAAGAATCTAGCCATAATTTACATTTATTGCCTCATTAAGAGGAACACACATACAAATGTTAAAATACAGTTACTTGGGATGCTATCGCGTGAATATCGACACATGGTACATTACGCAACACGGCATCTGAACCAGTACATGTGGGGCAAGAGCCGGCCGGCGTGGCCGTGCGGTTCTAGGCGCTACAGTCTGGAACCGCGCGACCGCTACGGTCGCAGGTTCGAATCCTGCCTCGGGCATGGATGTGTATGATGTCCTTAGGTTATTTAGGTTTAAGGAGTTATAAGTTCTAGGGGACTGATGACCTCAGAAGTTAAGTCCCATAGCGCTCAGAGCCATTTGAACCATTTTTGTGGGGCAAGACTACTAAATTACTGGATATGATTTATCAAGATCCGCACACCCCGTTCACATTGGTCACTCACACAACAAATACAGAATTTAGAAAAAAGGCTTCCCTATTTCATATGTGAGCTCACTGAGTCAAAGCGCGACTGCCTTTAAAGGTCAATTTCAGAGAACAAGATCCACTTCTAAAATTTCTGCACAACTCAGTAATTCTGTAAATAAGACCACATCTATTTCGTAACGAAACTGAGCTTCAATTCGAACACGAGAGGTGTTTACGTCGAACTGGAGCCTCGTGGTGTACAAAGAAACGCACGTGGTACGCCAGATTATGCGCTTCTAAGTCCGAGGGAATGAAACACAAATTTGACGGTAAATTAAACAAAATTTAGCACAAGCATTCCACAAAGCACACAACACATTCATAGGTAACACCCTAACTACCTAAAGCTGTACGTCACGCGGTGGCACCGTTCGTCCACGCCAAGTTACAGTCGCACAAAAGATCTCATGGAATAAACTGAATACTTCTGAAATTAGCACTGTTCTCTGATTGAATTAGCTGGTGCGGTATGATTATCAATGCCACGCCCCAGAGTGACTACCGGAAACTCAAACAAAAAAGCACCCCGTCTTCAGGCCACAGGTGGCCCATCGAGACCATCCGACCGCCGTGTCATCCTCAGGTGAGGATGCGGATAGGAGGGGCGTGTGGTCAGCACACCACTGTCCCGGGCGTTACGATGGTATTCTTGACCGAAGCCACTACTAATCGGTCGATTAGCTCCTCAGTAGGCATCACGAGGCTGAGTGCACCCCGAAAAATGGCAACAGTGTTTGGCGGCCTGGATGGTCACCCATCCAAGTGCCGGCCAAGCCCGACAGCGCTTAACTTCAGTGGTCTTACGGGAACCGGTGTATCCACTGCGGCAAGGCCGTTGCCAAACTCAAACAAAGCACTCACACATTTCGACTCAGCAAACAGAGATGATTCTCAGAGTATTATTAATCACTGGCGTCCCACTCAAGAGAGGGTCCACACACGGCGGACGGAAGAGCTCAGAGAGAGTAAGCAATTTTTACCTCAAAATGGGTGCTGACCAGTGGCTACCAATACCTCTCTGACCCAACGTAGCCGTATTCGAAGCTCTACACAGTCGTTGGCTACACTGCTCGTAACATTCATAGAACATTGTATCGTCGGAATTGGAGCTGTTACACTGCTACAAGACAAAGGCTCAAGTCGTGACCTCCTATCAGGTTTAAAATAAAGGAATCGGAAACACCTATTCATTGTCGTCCTGTGACATTGCAGGCTGCATGCTACTCTCAGCGGAATCAACGTTAAGCGCTGTCGGGCTTGGCCGGCACTTGGATGGGTGACCATCCAGGCCGGCAAACACTGTTGCCATTTTTAGGGGTGCACTCAGCCTCGTGATGCCAACGGAGGAGCTACTCGACCGATTAGTAGAGGCTTCGGTCAAGAATACCATCGTAACGACCGGGACAGTGGTGTGCTGACCACACGCCCCTCCCGTCCGCATCCTCATCTGAGGATGACACGGCGGTCGGATGGTCTCGATGGGCCACCTGTGGCCTGAAGACGGGGTGCTTCTTTGTTTGAGTTTCCGGTAGTCACTCTGGGGCGTGGCATTGATAATCATAACGCACCAACTAATTCAATCAGAGAACAGTGTTAATTTCAGTAGTATTCAGTTTATTCGATGGGATCTTTTGTGCGACTGTGGTGCCACCACGTGACGTACAGCTTTAGCTAGTTAGGGTGTTACCTATGAATGTGTTGTGTGCTTTGTGGAATGCTTTTGCTAAATTTTGTTTAATTTACCGTCCAATTTGTGTTTCATTCCCTCGGACTTAGAAGCGCATAATCTGGCGCACCACGTGCGTTTCTTTGCACACCACGAGGCTCCAGTTCGACGTAAACACCTCTCGTGTTCGAATTGAAGCTCAGTTTCGTTACGAAATAGATGTGGTGACCTGCGTACGCTGTGACCTGGCAGCACTAACATCTCAGCAGTCATGTAGTGACGAACTAATTCCTGAATCCAAGTCTGTACCTCTCAGATGCGTCTTCCTATCGAATGTCTTCCTCCGTATTCCCTAAACAATGTGTTTTAAATTTATTTCTGTTAGTTCCCTCTCTGATACATTCTGCGGAAAATCTATTCCACCAATGGGAAATCTCGGCCAAATGTCATCCAATGAAAAGTTAGGACCTGAGCTCCAACATCCCACCTAGAGGATATTTTTTTAAGCTACCCAGTGAGGCACTTCATCATGTCGCCAGAGAGAAATTTGTGGCTTACGTGGTTTTTCATAGCACCATTTCTCCCGAACACAAAAACTGAAAACACTTTAACAGTAGCTTCCACGTAGCTTTCCCAGGAGGGAACATGGAAATCGCTATTTTTTGCCCAGGACAGCTTCCTCCAGGTTTCTCAGAAGACCTGTCTTCGGAAACGCACCCCTAAGACGTTCTTTTTAAGAGAGGTAGTTGCTCGTAAGCTTGTGAGGTAATGGGCGAGTTGTGGTGCCCTGAAAATATTCTAAGTTCAGAGTTGCCGTGGTCGCACGGGCCGCTCGGCAAACTGGGGCTCGTCAGCGACCACGTGGTGCCGTACGTTGGCTAGTTCAAGGGGGGTAGCCCCAGCTCGCGGTCCCGGTTGACCACATGGCTGGGAATTCCATCGTGACGTTGCGTCGATGAAGGACACATGCAGGGAGTGCCAAAGGTGGCGGACTTTGTGAAACCTTAATGGCAGACATTTCACAGTTCGTATAAAAATTAATAGTAGCCAGAGGAATCATGATACCTCAAAAAGAACCATATACATTACCATTATTTGCACGACAATTCTGATGGTGTAATCAGATTTCCAATATCTTTATTAGTTTAAAGTGTAGTATCTGACTGTAAATTGTACAAGTAACACCCAGTTACGAATTTCCGAAATCTAAACGGTTCCTCCGATTTTGACGGTCGACGTGTCTTTAGAATGCTATTGTGTAAACCTAAATTGGTATGAATTTCAGACATGTAACTTGAATACTACATGAGTTACAGGAGGTCAAAGTGGCCGATTACTATTAATCACGTCAGGACATAAGTACTCCACAGTTCACTAAAAAACGGTAGCAGCTTATTTATGAATATATTTAATCGTCTATGTCGTTGTTTATATCCGATGTATACTATTCATGAAGAAATTGTCCAAATATTTACTGTGTTTTAGAAAGCACAGAGGCATTAGGCTACTGGCCTAATTTTGTTCTGTTACTGTTGATATGTGTTTATTTGATTTGTTTATGTATTTAATAATGTGTGTTAGAGGGTGTTTAAGGTACATTCGGAGGAATATTTATTTAATTTCAAGGTATTTAAAAGTACATCCAGTATTTCGAATGTGTCTCAATATGTTTCTGAGTTTGCGTTGGCTTGAAGACATGAAGGGAGGGCTCTAGCCAATCACAGCGCTTGTTAATGGGGAGACTATGGAAGTGGGGGAGTATGGCAATGGACGCGGGGAGTGCTGGATGGGAAGCAGCGGCGGTCGGTCGCAGGAACTACTTGGAGAATGGAGCAGTTTTACATGTGGTCGCGGGAGATAGAAATATTACGTAGAGCCGACTTATGCACTTGTGAGAATTCCGTGGCTTTAGCAGTGAAGACTATAGAAAAGATTATCTCACGAGCTATGTTGTTGTTCATAATTAATTACGTGAAATAGGACTCTCTTGTGTTCCTTGTTATTCAATTTATATTTTATTTAATTGCTGGACCATCGACGACAATAAATGTTTTCCAGTAATAAAGGACATTCTTAAAGGTACTTCTGCTATTGTACTCATAATTTAAAGTCGTTAAAAATAGTACCTGCAGATTTCATTTAATTGCAATCCGTCATTTATAAATGTTACATTCAAAATTCGCGATTGCCGAGTGATAGGAACCTTCGACCATTAGATTCATATGTATATTCATATTGTATCCTGTAGACTCAGCAGTATTTAGCTTGTAATGCGGCATCTACGTATCGCAGCACCTAGACAATGAAACCAGCCAAAACTTTTCATATTTCACCTTTGAGTCAGAGGGTACGTAGTTGAGGGTCACACAACATTATATTATTTTTACACTCCTAGAAATGGAAAAAAGAACACATTGACACCGGTGTGTCAGACCCACCATACTTGCTCCGGACACTGCGAGAGGGCTGTACAAGCAATGATCACACGCACGGCACAGCGGACACACCAGGAACCGCGGTGTTGGCCGTCGAATGGCGCTAGCTGCGCAGCATTTGTGCACCGCCGCCGTCAGTGTCAGCCAGTTTGCCGTGGCATACGGAGCTCCATCGCAGTCTTTAACACTGGTAGCATGCCGTGACTGCGTGGACGTGAACCGTATGTGCAGTTGACGGACTTTGAGCGAGGGCGTATAGTGGGCATGCGGGAGGCCGGGTGGACGTACCGCCGAATTGCTCAACACGTGGGGCGTGACGTCTCCACAGTACATCGATGTTGTCGCCAGTGGTCGGCGGAAGGTGCACGTGCCCGTCGACCTGGGACCGGACCGCAGCGACGCACGGATGCACGCCAAGACCGTAGGATCCTACGCAGTGCCGTAGGGGACCGCACCGCCACTTCCCAGCAAATTAGGGACACTGTTGCTCCTGGGGTATCGGCGAGGACCATTCGCAACCGTCTCCATGAAGCTGGGCTACGGTCCCGCACACCGTTAGGCCGTCTTCCGCTCACGCCCCAACATCGTGCAGCCCGCCTCCAGTGGTGTCGCGACAGGCGTGAATGGAGGGACGAATGGAGACGTGTCGTCTTCAGCGATGAGAGTCGCTTCTGCCTTGGTGCCAATGATGGTCGTATGCATGTTTGGCGCCGTGCAGGTGAGCGCCACAATCAGGACTGCATACGACCGAGGCACACAGGGCCAACACCCGGCATCATGGTGTGGGGAGCGATCTCCTACACTGGCCGTACACCACTGGTGATCGTCGAGAGACACTGAATAGTGCACGGTACATCCAAACCGTCATCGAACCCATCGTTCTACCATTCCTAGACCGGCAAGGGAACTTGCTGTTCCAACAGGACAATGCACGTCCGCATGTATCCCGTGCCACCCAACGTGCTCTAGAAGGTGTAAGTCAACTACCCTGGCCAGCAAGATCTCCGGATCTGTCCCCCATTGAGCATGTTTGGGACTGGATGAAGCGTCGTCTCTCGCGGTCTGCACGTCCAGCACGAACGCTGGTCCAACTGAGGCGCCAGGTGGAAATGGCATGGCAAGCCGTTCCACAGGACTACATCCAGCATCTCTACGATCGTCTCCATGGGAGAATAGCAGCCTGCATTGCTGCGAAAGGTGGATATACACTGTACTAGTGCCGACATTGTGCATGCTCTGTTGCCTGTGTCTATGTGCCTGTGGTTCTGTCAGTGTGATCATGTGATGTATCTGACCCCAGGAATGTGTCAATAAAGTTTCCCCTTCCTGGGACAATGAATTCACGGTGTTCTTATTTCAATTTCCAGGAGTGTATTTGAAAGCCCACATACTACAAGGTCCAGTCACTGATCACCATCAGTTTCAACGCGCAACAATCAGTCACAGACAGCAAGAGGCAGTTCTTACAGTGGAGTATATGTAGTGTGTCCGTTGTTACAATGCGGAAACGGAGCGATTTATCTAACTTTCAGAAGGGCATGAGCTTTGGCTTTCGCACCGCGGGTGGAAGCATTTCCGAAAGAGCTAAGTTTTTAAGCTGTTCACGTGCCACTGTGGTAGAAGTACACCATGCATGGCAAAATGCCGCTAACCAAAACACGGACCAAGACAACTGGTGTGGGTCACGGGCCATAGATGACATGGGTAAACGACGGCTGCAGGGATGTGTACGGGCGAATAGACTTGCAACTGTTCAACAGCTGATCACCCACACGAACCAAGGGGCTACCAACACTGTCTCCTCAACGTCCGTTCAGCGATCGTTGCTGCACAAGGGCGTCTTCAGAAGGCGCCCATGATGACTGCTGTTCGTCAGCGAAAAAACAGGAATACGAGGTGCGGCTAGAAAAAAACCGGACTGATGCTGGAAAAAACATTTATTTACAATTATTTACAATTTCATGTTATCTCCTTCAATGTACTCCCTCGGTCTCTACACCGCTCCATACGAATTTTCCAGTGCTCATAGCAATGCTGCAGATCATTTTCGGTAAGTCCATACATTACTTCCGTCGCTTTTTCTTTTACTGCTTCAACAGTCTCAAATCTACTTCCTTTCAAAGCTGACTTGACTTTAGGGAAAAGAAAAAAGTCACAGGGGGCCAAATCAGGTGAGTAGGGTGGATGATCTAAGATGGGAATGTTGTGTTTTGCCAAAAACATCTTCACTGACAACGCACTGTGAGCTGGGGCATTGTCTTGGTGAAGGATCCATGACTTTTTTCTCCACAAATCGTTCCGTTTTCTCCGTACTCGCTCACGTAGGGTAGCCAGGACGCTAATGTAGTAATGCTGATTCACTGTTTGTCCCTCTGGTACCCAATCAATGTGCACAATCCCTTTGATGTCAAAAAAAACAATCATCATTGCCTTGAATTTCGATTTTGACATTCGTGCTTTTTTTTGTCGTGGAGAACCAGGAGTTTTCCAATGCATCGATTGGCGTTTAGTTTCGGGATCGTAAGTAAAAAACCACGATTCATCGCAAGTAATAACATTTTGTAAGAAGGTGGGATCACTTTCAATGTTTTCCAGGATGTCAGAACAAATCATTCTTCGGCGTTCCTTCTGTTCAATTGTGAGACACTTTGGAACCATTTCTGAACACACTTTGTTCATGTTGAAACTTTCATGAAGAATCTGCCTAACACTTTCCTTGTCAACTCCTGTTAACTCAGACACTGCTCTGATTGTTAAACGGCGATCTTGTCGAACAAGTTTACCGATTTTTTCAATGTTTGCATCAGTTTTTGCTGACAATGGTCTGCCAGTGCGAGTGTCATCACTGGTGTTTTCGCGGCCATCTTTAAATCGTTTAAACCACTCAAACACTTGTGTTCGCGATAAACAGTTATCGCCGTACACTTGTTGTAACATTACAAACGTTTCACTTGCAGATTTTCCTAGTTTGAAACAAAATTTGATGTTAACACGCTGTTCTTTCTGTACACTCAACATTTTCCGACGCACAGACAAAACGTCAACTACTTAAAACAGACGCCACAGGCAGACTGAGTGCAGGAGGCAGATGAAACTCGAGCAGTAGGCGGAGCGAGAGTCACGTGACAGGCCACGCGACTTTCAGCCTTATTGCATTCGTTTTATTGTTTCACCAGTACTAGTCCGGTTTTTTTCTAGCCACACCTCGTATGTTCGCCAATACCGCAACTGGACGTCAACCGACTGACTACTGGTAGCATTTTCAGATGAACCACTTCCCACGCTCCATCGGACATTGGCAGTTTGCCTGCAGGGCGTAAAATGTCTGAATTCAGAAACATTGCAAAGGTAGTCGGAATGGTCCAGGTCAGAGGAGGGCACGTTACAGTCCAGGGGATGTTACCATGGCATTCCTTGGGTTATCTCATCATTTTGATACGCACAGTGGATCAACACAAGTATGCATATACACCTGGGAACCATGTCCACGCATACAATCCGTTCGTTCCACCTCGTGTCGATGGCATCTATAGAAGGACAGCGCAAAGTATGAAAAATCTCGCAGTGTACGTGCGAGCTTCGAAGAGCTCCGAGATGAGTTTACTCCACACTCCTGTCCACCAAACATCCGGATTTAAGCCCAAAAGAAAATCTGTGACCACATCGATCGGGTTGTACGCACCATGGATCCTTAGCTGAACGGGCTGCATTTTTATACCTCGCTCTCAGTGCACATTGCTCTTGAACTACAATGCGGAGGGAGTTGCGGTTTCTTACCAACAATGAATGACATTAACTGAAGCTGTAAAAGGAAATTTATTGAAATATCTGTTATAGTTTAAGAATTACAGTATTTTGCCTAATATATGTTTTCATACATTACTGGCCACTGAAACTGCTACAACAAGAAGAAATGCAGATGATAAACGGGCATTCATTGGACAAATATATTATACTACAACTGACATGTGAATACATTTTCACGCAATTTGGGTTCATAGATCCTGAGAAATCAGTATCCAGAACAACCACCTCTGGCCGTAATAACGGCCTTCATACGCCTGGGCATTGAGTCAAACAGAGCTTGGATGGCGTGTACAGGTACAGCTGCCCATGCAGCTTCAACACGATACCACAGTTCATCAAGAGTAGTGACTGGCGTATTGTGACGAGCCAGTTGCTCGGCCGCCATTGACCAGACGTTTTCAGTTGGTGAGAGATCTGGAGAATGTGTTGGCCAGGACAGCAGTCGAACATTTTTCTGTATCCAGAAAGGCCCGTACAGGACCTGTAACATGCGGTCGTGCATTATCCTGCTGAAATGTAGGGTTTCGCACGGATCGAATGAAGGGTAGAGCCACGGGTCCTAACACATCTGAAATGTAACGTCCACTGTTCAAAGTGCCGTCAGTGCGAACAAGAGGTGACCGAGACGTGTAACCAATGGCACCCCATACCGTCACGCCGGGTGATACGCCAGTATGGCGATGACGAATACACGCTTACAATGTGCATTCACCGCAATGTCGCCAAACACGGATGGGACCATCATGACGCTGTAAACAGAACCTGGATTCATCCGAAAAAATGACGTTTTGCCATTCATGCAGCCAGGTTCGTCGTTGAGTACACCATCGCAGGCGCTCCTGCCTGTGACGCAGCTTCTAGGGTAACCGCAGCCATGGTCTCCGAGCTGATAGTCAATGCTGCTGCTAACGTCGTCGAACTGTTCGTGGAGATGGTTGTTGTCTTGCAAACGTCACCATCTGTTGACTCAGGGATCGAGACGTGGCCGCACGATCCGTTACAGCCATGCGGATACGATGCCTGTCATCTCGACTGCTAGTGATACGAGGGCGTTGGGATCCAGCACGGCGTTCCATATTAAACTCCTTAACCCCCTGATTCCATATTTTGCTAACAGTCATTCTATCTGGACCAACGCGAGCAGCAATGTCGCGATACGGTAAACCGCAATTGCGATAGGCTACAATCCGACCTTTATCAAAGTCGGAAACGTGATGGTACGCATTTCTCCTCCTTACACGAGGCATCACAACAACGTTTCACCAGGAAATGTCGGTCAACAGCTGTTTATGTATGAGAAAACGGTTGGAAACTTTCCTAGTGTCAGCACGTTTTAGGTGTCGCCACCGGCGCCATCCTTGTGTGAATGCTCTAAAAAGCTAATCATTTGCACATCACAGCATCTTCCTGTCGGTTAAATTTTGCGTCTGTAGCACGTCATCTTCGTGGTGTAGAAATTTTAATGTCCAGTAGTGTAATACACGTTCCCATTCTAGTACCATTTTCTGGTCCTTCATCAGTCTAATAGCATTCAAACTGTGGCAGGCTGCAGTCATCATTCATAGGAACACACTATGCCTCTCGTTTTGTAGTTTGGAGTATATCTGAGGAATGGGAAAAACCCTTATTACAGCACATTATTATTGTGTCTAAAAATACTGCTAAATTATATATATTATATTTCTGCGATATATTAGGCATAATACAAAGATACTATCCCATTCTTCGCTTGAGAGAAATATGGTGAACATGGGTAAAATCATTGTCCAGTTATATGTACGTAATGCTCGAGAAAATGAGAAAAGAATGTTCACAGTGTTTTTGACTCACCGTATGCCTCTTTCGGAACATTCCAGCAGCATAATCTTCCTCGCCAGCTGTTTCTTTGTTCTCTGTAGACTCCTTCAGGAGCCTTTTCCTTATTCTGGACTCTATAGTGGTGGCTTCCACAGTCCTTTCAGCTTCAACTAGTCGCTGACGATCTATGGCAGTCAGAGCAGGTATCATATTATTTCCTGGCTGGATGCCTAATTTGTCCATTACTTTTGTCCTACTGATTACACCGTCACTGAAAAAGATGACAGCATCCATCACATCCTCTTTGAGTACTGTCCGTCCAACAAACACTGTTTATGGTTCTCGTTGTCACATGCAGCTGTTGAAACTCTGATTAGGGGTTTTGTGTACGGCCATGTAAACATTTGCTAAGTAATATTTTATCTGCAAGGTCCCTGTATATTGGCTTTATTGTTTCCATGACTGTGGCGGGCATGGAATGTTTATGGTGATATTCCTTCCCTGAAGCCAGTGTGCAGAAATTTGTTCAACGGGCGTTTAAGACTATAACAACAATTTAAAAGTTAATAAACCATACAGTTTTGGAAACGGGAGAAATTTGTCTTTCACATGGCCGCAATTTTTTATTCCATTTTTCAGTCATTTTCACGTCCAGGTCCCCTTAAGCCTAGCGCAGCTGGGCGCGGCACTGTACTTGGCATAGCTCCACATCCCTGTCGTATCTAGCAGAACCTCACTGACTCTATTCATGCATTCCTCGCTGCAGATGTTGCTATTCAGGCATTTGACAGGACGTCACATTAATGCTGTCACATTAATGTGATTGGAAAGTGTAATTTATTTTGCGTCGCCAGACGCACATTTTGCCGAACAGAGCTTTTTAGGAAGTCGCCTCCGACGGTCCAGATTACGTGCGCAATTCTACGAACCTAGAGCCGACACAACTGCCCAGCGTTACAGTGGCAAAGCGGCGTGGCCGACAGAGACTACCTGCCGATCAGCAGTAAGGGCACTTTCCTCTCTTCTGGTACACCACCCTTCAGAATTCTTTGCAAAAACAGACATAATGTCTTATGGGATAACAGCAATCAGTGATTTTATAATGTTACTTAAAATCCATCTTCATTGCAAAAAAATTTTTTTTTTTTTTTATTATTCATATGACCAGTTTCGGTTCATTCAGAACCATCTTCAGATCTGATATTTCAGTTGCAGGAGTAACCCGTCCAAATCCAGCAACTTTCACATGCTACGTCACATGTGAAGCATTTGAAAGTTGCTGGATTTGGACGGGTTACTCCTGTAACTGAAATATCAGATCTGAAGATGGTTCTGAATGAACCGAAACCGGTCATATGAATAATAAAAAAAAAATTTGCAATTAAGTCGGATTTTAGGTAACATTACTTCAGAATTCTCGTCACATCCGCCGCCCACACATGGCTTTGCAGACCGCCTTCTCGGTGGCTCATCCACTTCTTCTGAGAATGAGTGCAGTTCATTAAGTAAGGAAATGTGCACTTCGACGGTGGCAGTGGCTGCAACTGGATTCCGTCTATGCCTAGCTTGTTCCTACATAGAGTACTTGGCATATTCGGAAAGTAAGGTCCGATTAGATTAGGCGTGAAATGGAAACCACTGTGCAAATCCGATAGAACTTCGCACAGATGTGTTGGGCAGTGTCTTTAGTGTGCCTTTCGAACGCTTCGCGTCGCTCTTTCCAGTTAAGAGCGCAAAGTGATCACGTAGAAACGCCTAAAACAACAGTGTCTCCCGCCAAGTATGTGGATCTTGTGAGAGTTTTCGCCTGAAGCTGTGCAGCCAACGTAACATAAGTGTCATGCGTTTCTTCTTTCAAGACAATTTTCAGTCACATTCTGCACAGACAATGAAGACGCTACTGGAGCGTTTTCGATGGGAAGTGTTTGATCACTCACAATGCAGCCCTTAATTGGCTCCCTCCGTTGTTCATCTATGCTCACATGAAGACAACATTTAGCGACGAAGACAACATTTTGGCACAACAACGAAAGGCAGACCAGCGTAAAGAATTGTCGAAAAGCAGAGGCGTCTTCTCTCTGTCACAAGAGTACTGGGAAGTTTGTACAACGCCACGACCAATATCTAAGTCGGAGTGGTGACTATTTATAGAGATAGCAGCGAATAAAATATTTTTATTTCGACTGTGGTTTTCATATCGCGACCGATCGGACTTTACTTTCGAACAGTCCTCGTAGTTCATCTGAGCTTATGAATGTGTTTCGCATGACAGAGACCTACACAAATCACAATGAATGATAGGAGGAGAGTGGAGTTGTAACTGACGGAGCGCTCTTGCTTCTCGCTTAGCCTCTTGGTGTCTGCAGCATTCTCGTTCATAAAAGTTGACGGCGATGGATGTTGTGTTCTTCCACAGTAAACGGTCTACAAAATTTTCTTGATATTCTTACTTACGAGGCGGTCGAAAAGTTTCCGTTTAAGGACGTTGCTGCAGCCAATATGCAACGTAGTGTGCACCTCGACGTGTATGCTAGGGATCAGTATGGCATTCGTGTCTTTCCAACGTGCGTGCGGTATATGTGGGAACGTGAACTATGGCGACGTTTTTTACAAAATGCGTCCAACGTGCTATTATTTTTTTCTTGGCTGCCAAAGAACGAATACCAGTAAAAATCCATCGGACAATTAAGAATGTGCCTGGGCAGCACGTCCATCGAAAACCGCCGTTGTGGAAAGGTGCGCCACGTTCTGTGTTCGTGGCGGCTCGACACAAGACGCCGGTCTATCTGGTTCAAAAATGGTTCAAAATGGCTGTGAACACTATGGGACTTAACATCTATGGTCATCAGTCCCCTAGAACTTAGAACTACTTAAACCTAACTAACCTAGGGAGATCACACACATCCATGCCATTCGAACCTGCGACCGTAGCGGTCTCGTGGTTCCAGACTGAAGTGCCTAGAACCGCACGTCCACACAGGCCGGCGATCTATCTGGGAGGCCAGCCTCATTCATTACAGAGAAGTGAGAGACATTGAAACACCAGCCATTTAGTCTTGATCTCTCCCCCATGCGATTGTCACGACTATGGTTCCTAAAAAAATTCGATGAGGGGTCGATGATTATTGCCGGACGTGGATGTGCAGCAGGCAGTTACGGACTTCTTCATGCAGCAAACATGGTGTTTTCCCAAATGATGCGTCGATGGGATAAGTGCCTCAGTGCTGACAGAGATTCTGCCTGATTGACACAGCGATTCTGGACTGTACGACGTTCGAAAGGGAAACTTCCTGAGCGCTCCTTATATACTTACACCAGTCATTTGTTTATGTGTCTCATTTGTTCCTTAAGGCACTTAAGAGAGCTTCCATGAAATCTACTGCCATAGCAGCGTCACAAAATTGTGTGATAAAGGCCTCCTGGAGGGAGCCGACGATGGTGGACGATTTGCAGAGTCAGAAATTTTTTGAATTGGTCAACATGAAGGAATTGTGTATCTTGAAGTTTTCCCGGCGTATTGATTGGTCCATCATATTTCGGGCTTGCAGCCGGATCACGTTGACATCTTGGCACGATATTTCGGCTAACAAACATGCAGCCATCTTCAGGTGAGTACGAGACTGAAGATTACTGGTGCGCGTCGTTCTATATATACCGAAAATTGGCGCGGCGGCGCCTGCGCAGTGGAGCGGGCCCCTATCTAATTTGGCGCGCTCTGCAGCACAAGCGGGCTGCGCACGCGTAGTGGTGTACCTACATTTGCGCTATCTGTCGCAAAGCGCCTTCGCGCAGCTGAGGCGCGGTAGTCGAAAGTATAAAATCAATTTTCGTCAGCCGTCGCAACAGATGCAGAACAATGTCTGTGTGAAGCGATTAAAGAAATTACAGGATCCCATGCTTTATCCATCTGAAAGCCGCCGTCTCGATTAATAAGATCTTCTGCCAACCGTATCTCCACGGACTCCTTGATAATGGATTCCCAAAAAGATCTAGTTGTCGCTAAAATTTTTGTTCCACAATAATCCATGGAGTGTCCCGTCGAGATACAGTGTTCTGCTATGGCTGATTTGTAGACGTGTGTGGCGCTCATGCTCCACGCATCTTTCCCGTACTGTGCGAGTAGTTTGGCCAATGTAGGATTTGCCACATTGACAAGGGATCTTATAAATACCCGCCTTCCTCAGACCCAGATCGTCCTTCACAGAGCCAAGCAAAGCCGATATTTTCGTAGGTGGTCGGAAGATCACTTTAACACAGTGCTTCTTTAAAATCCTTCCTATTTTAGAGGAGAGGTTACCCACATACGGAAGGAACGCCCTGGACCTGACCACCTCTTTGTCTTCTTCTTCTTGTTTCTCTTTACATTTCTTCTTTGTTATAGCTGTGCGGATTTGGCGTGTAGAATATCCATTCTCCCTGAAGACGGACTGCAAATGTTCTAATTCTTTAGGAAGGCTGTCCTTATCAGATACCACATGTGCCCGGTGCACCAGAGTACGCAGCGAACCCATGGTTTGTGCAGGGTGGTGGCAGCTTGTCGCCTGCAGATACAGATCTGTGTGTGTGGGCTTCCGGTAGACGGAGTGCCCCAAAGATCCATCGATTCTACGATTGGCAAGGACATCCAGAAACGGCAGACATCTATCTTTTTCGACCTCCATGATAAACTGAATATTCTTGTGAATGGAATTGCAATGCAGAGAAAACTAGAACCCAGTATTAATTCATTCATTAATCCATTCATACGCCTTCCGCCGTTAGCCATCATCATAACCCTGGTTCAGATAAGAACCAGAGGATTAAATAGTTACATGGTTGACTTGCGACGAACATGAGCAGACTAGAGAAGGGAGTATAGTTCGTCATAGTGGTTTAGGAGACGAAAGCTATTGTCACTGAAGCACTGAACTTGGTCTAACTATCTCAGCTGATGAGTGATGATGATTGCCTCAGTGTCGTTTAGAGTCGCTTCTCAAGAACCGCAGTGTTGGTCATACATTCCTCCCATTTAATGTTCAATATGTATCTCGTTTTTTGCTTGCTGAAGAGCTCAAGTTGTTTGATAGCACAGCGAGTATCTGTCCAAATTTCGTAACCATATAGGAACGTGAAAAGACAACATCTTCGTACACCACGACCTTTGGTATTCAACTTTAGGTCTTTAGTCATGAAGGATCTGTGCACTAACCGTCCGAATGCTCTGTCGGCAGCCCCAATTCCTTTATCAAGGTACACTACTTACACAGATGCTTTCAAGATATGGAAAATGATCAACCTGTTGCAATGTTGTGTCTACGCCAGGGACACTGAAGTCCGCAAGAGTTAATCACGGGGCAGACTGTTCGAGAACTTTCGTTTAATCGCAGTAATGGTAAGATCAAAGCGAAAATATGCAAAATCAGTTGACTGACTGTTTTAACTCTGCAGGTGTTGCTAGAGAAGGAGATGAACTGTCATCAGCATACAGTAGTTCTGAAAAAAAGGTGACGTGGGTACGTCGTCGTGACCGAAATCCTGTCAGACTGAGGAGACCACACACAAGTAGATAGATAAGAAGATGAAATGAGATGGTTGTCAGCGGCTCGTACCTCGCAATCGTTATCATGATCTTAACAACGAGATTTATAAAAATCTGCTTAATCGCCACATAGATTTACATAAACCAGTGCGACAAAAATGAATATGAAACGTATCAGCTCTGTACATTGTACCTGAAAACTTCGCAGTTTTTTACGCAACTCAGTTGTTTATGTCTTCATACCTTGTGAACTATGAGACGTACAATGATGCAACTTTCCAAGTACATTCAGTGGTGCATGTAGATACTGTATGCCAAATGTATTGCGAACAGAGTTCACATGCCGGATGATGATGTGCTGCTGCATGAATGGTTAAAAATTAACATTGAGTGACAAATTTATTTGCTTCACGATATTTCGGGGGAGGGGACGCGGGGCTGGGGAGGATGGTGGTCAGCAGAAAATTATGTGTTCAAACTTTGTTTGAAGTTGCTAAGTGCTCTCCTTCTCAAATATTGGATGAATATCGTCTGTGTACTTCGGGTGTCGTGATTTGCGCTGCCTTAAGATATATAAAGAGTTCCTAATTTCAATAATTGCCTTAATTGTGTTATGCATTTAACGTAAAGTTACACCCCTTAATGAGTAGGCTATGGGATCATTTAAGTTGATATAAAGCACAGTCAAATGAGAACTGGACAGATGGGAGAAAAGAAGTACATTGTTTATCATTTCAAAAGTAATCGCCATAGCTATAGCTGTTAAGGGGCTCCGGAAAGGCTCAAAATCATTAAAGTTCAATTTTTACTTTTTTGCGTTTTCTGAATCTGCAGACTATTACCTTTTAATAGATATATAATTTATCCAATTCCGAAGACTACAACTATTTTTAAATTTTTTTTGAAATGGGCGTGCCCCACTGTGGCGCTGTGCGATATGTTAATTACCTTGGTGACGGTGATTCTAAAAGTTTCAAACACGTTCAAGGACTGAAGCCCTATGGTGATGATGTTGTAGTGCAGAAATTTGAGTGTATTGGACACGTACAGAAGCGAATGGGAACAAGACTTCGGCGACTGAAAGCTTCGTACAAAAAACAAAAACTCAGTAATGGTAAAGGGTTGGATGGGAAGGGAAGGTTAACTGACAGTGTAATTGACAAAATACAGAACTATTATGGAATGGCTATTAGGCAAAATACACAAAGTCTCGACGAAATGAAGAAGGCTGTTTGGGCTCTTTTTTTTCATACTTCTTCAACCGATGAAAATCCCCAACATAGCTTGTGTCCCAAAGAAGAAGACATGTTGTAAATATAACAAAGGATTGCTAACTGGTGAAGTGTACACTCATAAGCATAGTCTGCCACATGCAATAATGGAGGTGATAAAACCTATTTTCAGAGACTTAGCAGCACCTGAACTGTTGAAAAAGTGTATTCACGGAAAAACTCAAAACCCCAATGAAAGTGTAAATAGTGTTATATGGTCGAGAATCCCCAAGACTGTATTTGTTGGAATAGAAACACTTCACTTTGGTGTGTATGATGCTGTTGAGACTTTCAATGATGGCAACATTGTAAGGTGCAAGGTATTTAGAAATATGGGAATGAAGATAGGTTCTAACATGGTACGAGCGATGCTTGCTTTAGACAAGGAACGCCTTCGGGCTGCAGACAGGGCTGTAAAGAGTCTAGAAATACAAGCAAGAGTAAACAGGAGGAGGAACAAGAGGAAGCCGGAGGAGGAGTTTGCAGAGGATGAAGATAATCCATTCTATGGACCTGGAATGCACTAAAAAGTTAATCCAATCTTTGTCGCTCGATTCCCAAAACTTTTATTTTCTCATACTAATTACATGTTTTCTAAGGATCTTCCAAACATATTTGTTTCAAACTTTCAGTAAATGTTACACAGTACCTTCTGCATAATTTAACACAGCCTTTTTCCAAAAAACTGTATATTTTTGAATATATAAATAAAAAATTGCAAAAAAATGTTGTGAATTTTCATTACAATTGAAAAAAAAATCATCTTTAATAACTGAACTAAAATTTTGTAAAGTCCCTGTGTTAAGTTGTAGCCCATATTCCAATAAATAATCTATAAAAAGTTGAACTTCCTACCTCAAGTACTTTGTGAGGAAAGATGTAATTTATAAGCGTTATTTTAACATAGCATGTATAGGGCGTTCCGGAGCCCCTTAATGCACGTATCCCACTGCGAGATAAGGCGGTCAAAGCCTTCACGGAATAATGACTGCCATTGCCTACGGAACCAAGATCGTACCCAGGCGTCCACTTCTTCTTTCGAAGCAAATAGGCGACCATGGATGTCTTTCATCAGGGGACGAAAACGTAAGGAAATCCCATGGGGAGAAATCGGGGCTGTATGGAGGATGTGTATGGTCTTCCCACCGAATCTCCTGCAGTGTAGTCCAAGCAACCGTAGCAACATGTGGCCCCATCCACATGTTTCGCCTATGTTGAAAGCGTTTCGCTGGCCGCCGATCAGTCATTGGGCTGTTAAGTGTCGCCTTTCACATCTTTCACTTCTGACGATGGTTGTTAACGTGAATAACGCCGAGATTTACATCTATTCAGAACACACGTTAAACTGCAGGACCCCCTATAACCGAGTGAGTCACTCCAAACATAGGAGGAAGGTATACCAGCCCCCATAGGATCCATAGGATCATGACTATTAAAGTACTGTTATGATAAAATTTTCTCTAGCTTCCAGCTCCTTCAAGAGGTATTTGGATTTGTTCAAGCACACTCTGAAGTCATATTGCTTTTTGTACGACGGAGAATATTTTAATCAGATGGGCGGTGTGGTGATGGGGAGGACATTAGCTCTAGCTATAGATAACCTGTTTATGGAGTACTTTAAGGAGACTTCCCTGGACACGGCTCTTGAAAAACCTAGTTCCCTTTATCGTTCAGTTAACATTCGTTGTCTGATCTCATGGACGTGAAAAGCTGGCAGAAGTCTTAGACCTCATCAACAATATCCATAACATCAAGTTCACCATGGAGGTAGAGACAATGGTGCCTTTACATTCCTAGACCTTGCTGAAGCAAAGTGTGTCTCAGCAACAGTGCTTACCAGAAGCCCACACACACGGACTGATATCTACACACTAACTGCAATCACCATCCATCGCAGAAATGTTGTGTCTTTGCAAAAACAGACATAATGTCTTATGGGATAACAGCAATCAGTGATTTTATAATGTTTCTTAAAATCCGTCTTGATTGCAAAAATTTTTTTTATGTCACATGTGATGTAACATGTGAAAGTTGCAGGTTTTGGACGGGTTACTCCTGTAACTGAAATATCAGATCTCAAGATGGTTCTCAATGAACCGAAACCGGTCATATGAATAATAATAAAAAAAATTGCAATCAAGACGGATTTTAAGTAACATTATAATGTTGTGTCTGACGGCCTTAGGGCATCGATTGGAAACCGTCTCAGGCGATGAAAACCTGCCGAAGAAGCTGAGCCACGTACGGAAAGTTTTCAAGGAAAAAGGCTACAACAAGCGCCGCAAGCCATCTTTCCGAAAACACGGGAGCTGCAGGACTCCGAGGAGAACCCTAAGAAGCTTCCTTTTCTGTCGTTCCGTGGGTCACTAACAGGAAAGATTAGCCGACTCCTTAAAGAGGAACAAAATCGATTTTGTCTACAGGGCTCCAATAAAAATTCCACAGCTCAGGAGGACTGTGAAAGACAGCGCAGACCTCATGACGCCAGAAGTATGTAGAATACGACGTGGGGGTGGACAGTTTTACATTGGTTAGACCGTGCGTACTACTGAACAGTGCTGTGCAGAACACGAAAGACGCTTTCGCTTTCGGTATCTTGAGAAATCAGCGGTAGCAGAGCGAGCTCTAGGAAACGGACATTGTAATGCTTTCAAAGAGGCACCTATTATCACAAGGACTAATAGTTTCTGGGATTCCGTAATAAAAGAAGCAATAGAGGTAAAATTTTGTTACAACACCCTCAATAAAGACCGCGGCCTGCAGCTAAGCACGGCTAGGGAACCAGCCATCGAAACGCTGAAGCGGGCGCGGCTGGAGCGCAACGAAAACATTACCGTATATGGCGCTGGAGCGAACACCTGTGACATTACAGAAGACAGCGCAGCTATTTAATCACTGTAACAGCAACCAAGCGACATTCACCACCTGACAATGGACGAGGAGTACTCGGCCAAAAGCTAGTGAACTTTAAGTGGCTCCGGAACGCCCTATACTTGCAATGTTAAAATAACGCTTATAAATTACATCTTTCCTCACAAAGTATTTGAGGAAGGAAGTTGAACTTTTTACAAATTATTTATTGGAATATGGGCTACAACTTAACACAGGGATTTTACAAAATTTTAGTTCAGTTATTAAAGAAGACTTTTTTTCAATTGTAATGAAAATTCACAACATCTTTTTGCAATTTTTTATTTATATATTCAAAAATATACAGTTTTTTGGAAAAAGGCTGTGTTAAATTATGCAGAAGGTACTGTGTAACATTTACTGAAAGTTTGAAACAAATATGTTTGGAAGATCCTTAGAAAACATGTAATTAGTATGAGAAAATAAAAGTTTTGGGAATCGAGCGACAAAGATTGGATTAACTTTTTAGTGCATTCCAGGTCCATAGGATGGATTATCTTCATCCTCTGCAAACTCCTCCTCCAGCTTCCTCTTGTTCCTCTTCCTGTTTACTCTTGCTTGTATTTCTAGACTCTTTACAGCCCTGTCTGCAGCCCGAAGGCGTTCCTTGTCTAAAGCAAGCATCGCTCGTACCATGTTAGAACCTATCTTCATTCCCATATTTCTAAATACCTTGCACCTTACAATGTTGCCATCATTGAAAGTCTCAACAGCATCATACACACCAAAGTGAAGTGTTTCTATTCCAACAAATACAGTCTTGGGGATTCTCGACCATATAACACTATTTACACTTTCATTGGGGTTTTGAGTTTTTCCGTGAATACACTTTTTCAACAGTTCAGGTGCTGCTAAGTCTCTGAAAATATGTTTTATCACCTCCATTATTGCATGAGGCAGACTATGCTTATGAGTGTACACTTCACCAGTTAGCAATCCTTTGTTATATTTACACCAACTGTCTTCTTCTTTGGGACACAAGCTATGTTGGGGATTTTCATCGGTTGAAGAAGTATGAAAAAAAAAGAGCCCAAACAGCCTTGTTCATTTCGTCGACACTTTGTGTATTTCTAATAACTTTACTTTTACTCATTATTATACTTCAACAAAACAGAGACTCAAGAAACAGAATTAATTACGAATATTTTCGAGATAACGACAGAGTAAATAAACATGAAACAATCGACAATCACACCAGAGATATATATTGAACCATCAAAGGTTAGCCACAACACATACTTTATCTCACATCACTAAAATGTACGTGATGAACACGGACGTTAATAATAACACCATTTGACAGCATTTTAACAGCGCTACGGTGGGTCACGCCCATGTAGAACACATTTCAAAAAACATTTAAAAATAGTTGTAGTCTTCGGAATTAAATACATTATATATCTATGAAAAGGTAGTAGTCTGCAGATTCAGAAAACGCAAAAAAGTAAAAATTGAACTTTTCATGATTTTGAGCCTTTCCGGAGCCCCTTAAACCGCTTGACGAGGCTGGAAGCTCGAGAGAATTTTGTCAGTATGTATCTCCGCGAGACCGTGCATTCGTAAATAAAGTACCGTCAGTTCGATGACGGCTACACAATTTTTTTAGGACATAGTGGGTCTCGTGGACCTTTTTGAGCTTTGTGGAGCCTGCATTTTAGGTTAATAAATTTTCCATGTTACAGGATTCTTGACTGAAGTTGACACGCTAATACGACTCAGACACACTAGAGCATGCTGAAAAGTAATTCCTCCGAATTTTTTACGTGAAAACTGTTAAAGATTTTCTAGTATAACTGTTTCTATTAATATTCTACACTTTTATTCTTCATGTTTACAGGCTGCAGTCATATGCCGCTAGAGGACTCCTAATTGCATCTTGTAACATGACAATGTGTAACGTAACTATGTCGATGCGTGAGAAACAGACTGCTGTAGTCGAGTTTCGAGTTCGAAGAGCTCGTGCACAAACGGAACACCCTCTGCTTCAGCATGAAAATGCCAGACGACACATGAAGGCTGCGACATCTGCACACATCTATCGCTGATAATCCTCCATACCTGGCCCATCCGATTTTCATCTGTTTCCTAAACTTAAAGAGCACTTTCGGGGACTTTACTAGTGCAAGCAGAGGTGATCCTATGGCTCCATCAACAGCGTCAGACATTCTACAGAGATGGTATCAACAAACTGGTTTGTCATTGCAAGAAGTGAGATCGCCGCCAGGGTGACTATGTCGAGAAATAAATATATTGATATGAGAGATAAAGATGTAGAATGTAGATAACGTTTGTTTTTAATTGAAAAGCTTTAAGAATTTCCCATAAAAATTCCGAAACATTATTTTTCGGCCAGCTCTCGATTAACAAGACAGAAGAAGTTGGTGAGAAGAGACTTGCAGAATACCAATAGCCGACATTATATATGGGATCATTATAACAAATATTTCTCCTAAAATATGTGATTTCTGATAAAAATCAAGAAATTTTTCACTTTCCTTGATTAATTTTTTGCACTTGGTCTGCCATTTGGGATAAGTTTTACTCTTCCAGATACTGTTACCAGTGAATCCTCTGGTGATTCTCGATAGCTAGGAATAACTTAGTAAACTCATTCATTACCTATGCTGGCTTTACTTTCGCCTGTACCGCTGCAATGAAGATATTTGAGTAGCGCAGTGATTAACCTATTCATTAGCTTTTGAAAGTCAGATGTTTTGTTCACATTGTTTGTTTTGTTTTCTGCAGCGCAGTGCGTGGTAATTACAGTGAATGCCGGTCGTGTCGCAAAAGCTTTCACACTGTCATGTGCCTGAAAGCTAAAGCTTTTTCCATACCACTCTCTTTAATCAATTATATAATGCTTTTAAGAACAGAAAACAACAAAAAAATTAAAAATGTAACATGTGGAACCGTGTTTCATTACAAATTACTGTGTTATCTCTTTAAGCATTCCTCACTTCAGATCAGCATATTCCGGCCCGAAAATGGCGTCAGCCTGGTCCAATCTTGTAATAGCACGCTGCAAACGTGTCAGTGAGGGCTTAACAAGAACTTGACTACATGTCAGATATTAAACTTATCTGAAATTACTCGAAAATATTCTTGTAATCAGTAACGTTCTACACTTACAGACTTAAGCTGACTTGCTAAAGACAAATTAAGACGTATACCAGCACATTTGCACATCTGTAGAAAGAACAGACGTTATGCAACACCTAGTCTAGCCCTGAACGATAGCATAATTAGTGTGACATCTACTTTCCACCACCTACAAAATTCAAAAAAACGCAAGGCGGATAATGAGAAGGATGTACACTGAAGATCCAAAGACACTGGCACACCTGCCTAGTCTACATCTACATCTACATCCACATCCATACTCCGCAAGCCACCTGACGGTGTGTGGCGGAGGGTACCTTCAGTACCTCTATCGGTTCTCCCTTCTATTCCAGTCTCGTATTGTTCGTGGAAAGAAGGATTGTCGGTATGCCTCTGTGTGGTCTCTAATCTCTCTGATTTCATCCTCATGGTCTCTTCGCGAGATATACGTAGGAGAGAACAACATACTGCTTGACTCCTCCGTGAAGGTATGTTCTCTAAACTTCAACAAAAGCCCGTACCGAGCTACAGAGCGTCTCTCCTGCAGAGTCTTCCACTGGAGTTTATCTATCATCTCCGTAACGCTTTCGCGATTACTAAATGATCCTGTAACGAAGCGCGCTGCTCTCCGTTGGATCTTCTCTATGTCTTGTATCAACCCTATCTGGTACGGATCCCACACTGCTGAGCAGTATTCAAGCAGTGGGCGAACAAGCGTACTGTACCCTACTTCCTTTGTTTTCGGATTGCATTTCCTTAGGATTCTTCCAATGAATCTCAGTCTGGCATCTGCTTTACCGACGATCAACATTATATGATCATTCCATTTTAAATCACTCCTAATGCGTACTCCCAGATAATTTATGGTATTAACTGCTTCCAGTTGCTGATCTGCTATTTTGTAGCTAAATGATAAAGGATCTATCTTTCTGTGTATTCGCAGAACATGACACTTGTCTACATTGAGATTGAATTGCCATTCCCTGCACCATGCGTCAATTCGCTGCAGATCCTCCTGCATTTCAGTACAATTTTCAATTGTTACAACCTCTCGATACACCACAGCATCATCTGCAAAAAGCCTCAGTGAACTTCCGATGTCATCCACCAGGACATTTATGTATATTGTGAATAGCAACGGTCCTATGACACTCCCCTGCCGCACACCTGAAATCACTCTTACTTCGGAAGACTTCTATCGTAGTATCGTATAGGGCTCCCGCGAGCACGCTGAAGTGCCGCAACACGACGTGGCATGTGCTCGACTAACGTCTGAAGAAGTGCTGGAGGGAACAGACACCATGAATCCCGCAGGGCTGTCCGTAACTTCGTATGAGTACAAGGGGGCGGAAATCTCTTCTGAGAGCACGTTGCACGGCATCCCAGATATACTCATGTCTCGGATAAATTCGGAAGTCCTTAGTGACTGAATAACTACTTGGTATAAATCGATAGCTTTTTTTTAAAACTGGGTGCAAGTAACACAGATATTTCTAAAGTCGAACTACTCTTGTGACAGTGGACAATAAACAATAAATCTGATAGGATCCACATTGAGGTCAGAGATTGTGGATAAGTGGAAAACGAAAAACCAATTGGAAAGGCAAGGGTTTCGTAAAGGACATCGCTCAGAAAGCACTACAACGATTTCAGTCAGACAAAAACAGTAGCGAAGGCTAATTAGCTGAATTCACTCTGGAGAGTAAAATACATGAGCGCCAGTTTTGTTTGGGAAACTAACAGAACTAAGAAAAAAACGTTTCTTGTGTAGCGTACGGAAAAAAAACGGTGTAGATAGTTGCGAGCTAATGAAGTTAATGGAAGGGCAAACCAAAAGCTCATGACAATCAAAAATATATTTTACATGATATGACGCAAAGAGATAAGGGAAAATGTAGAAGCAAACCTCTGAGGATGATTTCGAATTAACGTAACACCGGTGTCGATGTGATGGCTTACATTTAGTAAGATAAAGAATAAATCAAGCGTTGCCTAGTAGGTATTTAATTAACCAGAACATCACTCGCTAATTGTTACGTTATCTGGATGAGCCATAGCGTTTAATATCTGGTACGTCTCCCCCTTCAGCGACAAGAATCGATTACTTATTATTATAAGTATTATTATTATTATCATTGTTACAATTTTATTACAATTTATTTAGTTATATCTATACCTCATGTGCGTAATTTCTGTCCAGACAAATTGCTGTCAAAAACTTTCTCTGACAAAACGAATTGTAAAAGTCGGAATGCCCCACTTATCCCTGCCACTTTAAGTGACGCAGACGTATTTTCACTTGCAAAGGACATAATACTTATGAAATAAACTATTACTCATGAAATGAAGTATTAACTCACATCCTCTTTTATATTTACAAGTTAGCGGATCCGTCCAGCTACTATCGATGAGATAATATCTTGTTGCGAAGAAAGCGTGTTCCATTAACTTTTGTTACAAGAGGAGAAAGTGGAATATTTTGAGGATTCACTTGGTAAAAACAGTAAGAGGTCAAGAACACCGTATAACAAAATGTAAATGTATACATTCACAAATCATAAACAGCTCACGGATAAATGAAAAAATGCTAATGAACTAAATGGCACAATGCTAATGAATGTCATCACTAAATTTGTCTCGACGGTTTGATTGGATCCGCAGCAGTGTTATTCATTTTGTATGGGAAAGGAGTCCACCAAACAGCAACAAATTTTTCCCCGATCTTCAATTGCAGACCATTTTAGGAATGTTCTGCAGTAAAAAAGCCACCGAATTTTATCGCAACAAAACCAAAGAACAATATAGCACAGAAGATACCTTCCTTGCAAATGCCGTGTAACACCAAAGAAATAAATTCGTAGCTGTTATCTCTACAAAATAAAATAAAAATTAATGAGTTGATGAAAATATCGATTAAACAGTTTTGGACATATCGGTTACCATTAAGTTTCGTGAAAGAATAATATTACGTTGCATACTCCATACACTGTGTACGTAACACTAGTCTTGAGGTTATACACGGGATCTTCAAAATATTGTTGTGGATTTTCTGATGCATAATTTACCATATTTTGTGAGTTAACATACCCTTACAGGCTGAACCATGTCTCACCTGGAGAAACGGAACTCTAGGAATCCTTAAGTGCCGACTCCACTTCGCTCACAGAACACCGCGAGAACCCATCGTTTGAAAGTTTATGTGGACGCTTAGACTTGTAGATTTGCAAGGATACAGTTGCAGATCCTATTTTTTTTAATGCCTAGACAAGACAGTTTGTTAATTCCCACTTGCAAAGGTAACCGACTTTGAGCTTTCGGCGAACTTTGATCCAGACTTTCTTTCACTGGAGCAACGCTTTCTGGCCTTAGAACACTTTTCGGATCGTTTCTGTTTTAATTCACTAGAGAGTGAGTTTAGCACCATTTTACCACCAAGTGTTGCACTGCACACTTCGCCGGAGGCTTTGCCAAAACACGTCGATTCTTAAACTACACTGAGATCACAAACGTCATTGGTTACCGATCTGCACGTACACAGATGACGGAAGTATCATGCCACAAGGTACATTAGCGGAACTGTCATGTGTATTCAGATGATTCATGAGTAAAGGTTTCCGACGTGATTATGGCAGCGCGAAGTGAATTAACAGACTTTGAACGCGAAATGATAGTTGGAGCTGGACGCTAGGGACATTCCATTTCGGAAATCGTTAGAGAATTCAGTATTCCGGGATCCACATTGTCAAGACTGTGCCGAGAATACCAAATTTCAGGCATTACCTCTCACCACAGACAATGTAGTGGCTGACGGTCTTCACTTAACTACCGAGAGCAGCGGCGTTCGCGTAGAGTTGTCAGTGGTATAGTCATCATCATCTTGGACAGTTTCCAGCCACTGGCTGGGTCTGTCGGGAACACAAGCCTCTCCATCGTATTCTGTCTTTCCACCATTCCCCCTCTTCCACCTTCATCCAGTTCTCTCCTCTTCTCATCACACATTCCTTCACTCCCTTCACCCCTCTGGGCCTCTTCCCCTCCAGTTGCAGATCAAACATCCTCTTTGGAATTCTTCCCTCATCCATTCTATTCATGTGTCCATACCACTGCAGTCTTGATTTTTCTATCCTGTCCTGTACTGGTTCCTCCTTTAGTCTTTCCCTCACATACACATTTCGCAATCTGTCTCGTCTTGTTACACCCAACCTGCTCCTCTGGAACTTCATTTCACTAGCCTGTATTCTACTTTTGTCGCTTTTGTGCATTACCCATGTCTCACTTCCGTATGCCAATATGGGGACAAAGTAGGTTCGGTATATACACTCCTGGAAATGGAAAACAGAACACATTGACACCGATGTGTCAGACCCACCATACTTGCTCCGGACACTGCGAGAGGGCTGTACAAGCAATGATCACACGCACGGCACAGCGGACACACCAGGAACCGCGGTGTTGGCCGTCGAATGGCGCTAGCTGCGCAGCATTTGTGCACCGCCGCCGTCAGTGTCAGCCAGTTTGCCGTGGCATACGGAGCTCCATCGCAGTCTTTAACACTGGTAACATGCCGCGACAGCGTGGACGTGAACCGTATGTGCAGTTGACGGACTTTGAGCGAGGGCGTATAGTGGGCATGCGGGAGGCCGGGTGGACGTACCGCCGAATTGCTCAACACGTGGGGCGTGAGGTCTCCACAGTACATCGATGTTGTCGCCAGTGGTCGGCGGAAGGTGCACGTGCCCGTCGACCTGGGACCGGACCGCAGCGACGCACGGATGCACGCCAAGACCGTAGGATTCTACGCAGTGCCGTAGGGGACCGCACCGCCACTTCCCAGCAAATTAGGGACACTGTTGCTCCTGGGGTATCGGCGAGGACCATTCGCAACCGTCTCCATGAAGCTGGGCTACGGTCCCGCACACCGTTAGGCCGTCTTCCGCTCACGCCCCAACATCGTGCAGCCCGCCTCCAGTGGTGTCGCGACAGGCGTGAATGGAGGGACGAATGGAGACGTGTCGTCTTCAGCGATGAGAGTCGCTTCTGCCTTGGTGCCAATGATGGTCGTATGCGTGTTTGGCGCCTTGCAGGTGAGCGCCACAATCAGGACTGCATACGACCGAGGCACACAGGGCCAACACCCGGCATCATGGTGTGGGGAGCGATCTCCTACACTGGCCGTACACCACTGGTGATCGTCGAGGGGACACTGAATAGTGCACGGTACATCCAAACCGTCATCGAACCCATCGTTCTACCATTCCTAGACCGGCAAGGGAACTTGCTGTTCCAACAGGACAATGCACGTCCGCATGTATCCCGTGCCACCCAACGTGCTCTAGAAGGTGTAAGTCAACTACCCTGGCCAGCAAGATCTCCGGAGCTGTCCCCCATTGAGCATGTTTGGGACTGGATGAAGCGTCGTCTCACGCGGTCTGCACGTCCAGCACGAACGCTGGTCCAACTGAGGCGCCAGGTGGAAATGGCATGGCAAGCCGTTCCACAGGACTACATCCAGCATCTCTACGATCGTCTCCATGGGAGAATAGCAGCCTGCATTGCTGCGAAAGGTGGATATACACTGTAATAGTGCCGACATTGTGCATGCTCTGTTGCCTGTGTCTATGTGCCTGTGGTTCTGTCAGTGTGATCATGTGATGTATCTGACCCCAGGAATGTTTCAATAAAGTTTCCCCTTCCTGGGACAATGAATTCACGGTGTTCTTATTTCAATTTCCAGGAGTGTAATTCCCTTGGATTTCTGTGGCACCTCCTTGCTTCAAATAAGCCCCCTAATACATTTGTAGAACTGCCCTGCTTTTCTGCACGTTTCATTTATTTCCATTGCGTTTCCCCCCTTACTTTCAATCACGCTTCCCAGGTACTTGAAGTTCTCTACCACTTGTAGTTTTTCCCCTCCACAAGTTATATCCACATTTAGCCTATTCTTCTTCCTTGTTGTGACGATTATTTCACTTTTCTTTGCAGAGAAATGCATTCCATATTGTGCTGCCGTTGCCTCCCATGCATCTAACTGCTCTTGCACCTCCTTCTTGCAATTTCCCCATAACATCAGGTCATCGGCAAAAAGCACTGCTTTCATTTTATGATCTCCAATTGCATCTGATACTTGCTGTAGGATTTTATCCATAACAATAATAAACAATAAATGCGAAAGTGCACTTTCCTGTCGCAGCCCATTTTCCAGCTAGAACCATGCAGTACGTTCCCTCCTCACTTTCACACAACTCTCACTTCCCCCATACATTTTTCTGACTTTTCGTGTTATCTCTTCATCTATCCCTTTTTCGTTCAGCACATCCCAGAGCTTGTCCCTACAGATACTGTCATACGCCTTCTCAATATCCAAAAAGGCCATGATTAAGTCCTTCCCGTACTCATAGTGCCTCTCCTGCAGTTGCCTTACCGCAAATATGAGGTCCGTTGTTGATCTTCCCGGTCTGAAACCGTACTGCTCCTCTTGCAGTCTACTTTCAATACTGCTTCTTATTCTCTTCTCCAGGATCTTTTCATAAATTTTTCCACAGTAGCATAGCAGGGTGATTCCTCTGTAGTTCTCACATCTCCTTTTATCCCCTTTCTTGAAGATCGGGGCTATAATTCAGTGGTATAGTCTGCCTGTAAATTCAAGCGCGAGCAGCGCTTTTGGTGGGGGAAGTGGCCTTTCCTGGAAGAACGCTGCCACCTGCCTACAGAGGCACCCAAAATCTGTTCCCCAGTACTGTCTAGCGGTGTAGACCAGCGTGCAGTGATATACGTCGTTTCTGTTCGTGGGATCTTAGTTCCCAGTGTCAGTGAGTGTACTTTGTATACTTACTGATGTACTCCGATATGCGGAAGTAATGGATAGATGACTAGCATTGGTTCAAATGGCTCTGAGCACCATGGGACTTAACATCTGAGTTCATCAGTCCCCTAGAACTTAGAACTACTTAAACCTACCTAACCTAAGGACAGCACAGACATCCATGCCCGAGGCAGGATTCGAACCTGCGACCGTAGCAGTCGCGCGGTTTCAGACTGAAGCGTCTAGAGCTGCTTGGCCACCGCGGCCGGCGCCGTCTAGCACTGCAAGAAAGTGTGCAGAATACGAAGAAGAGGAGGTATTTGCGGAGTAACGAGCGTTCGATCGTCTCTAATGTTGTTACAGCGTGTATTAAAGAGGCGACCCAAAAAGAACTGTTGCCTAATATTACCAGTCCCAATCAAAGGGCTGCAATTTATTCAAACGTCAGCGTCACCCAATAGGACGCACAAGGAAGGAACGGAAAAATAAACCGCATGGTTTATTGGAATCGAATAATTTTGGGACGGAACCCATCGTTGTACTCAGTTTCAAAATCACGTAAAACCTTTGATGCTTATGGAACACCAAATCTCTATCTCAGTCACTGTTCACCTGATTCTATGACATATTGCTTGAAACATGTGCGCAGTAGCTATTCTAAACACTGCTGAAACTTCCTTCGAAACATATACAGCGATTCTGGACTTCTCAGCAAAACGCTTGACATACGAGTTGCGTTCACACATTAATTTTTATTTTTTGGTAAGAACTTTATTTGTTAATCTACAGCAATGTTATCCTCTTCAAAATATTTCCCATTCACACGGTTCAAATGGCTCTGAGCACTATGGGACTTAACATCTGAGGTCATCAGTCCCCTAGAGCTTAGAACTACTTTAACCTACCTATCCTAAGGACAGCACAGACATCCATGCCCGAGGCAGGATTCGAACCTGCGACCGTAGCGGTCGCGCAGTTCCAGACTGAAGCGCCTAGAACCGCATTTCCCATTACATCCTATACACTTATGCCAGTGATTTTTCCATTTCCCGAAACACTTTACGATCTGTTTCTTCGGGATAGTTTATAGGTCTCTTAACTGTGCATTTTTAATCTCATCCAGGCTTGTAAAACCACTGTCCTTTAAGGCCTGCTTTGAAATGTTTATACCACTTGTCTGCCCTTGGTTTACTCACAACAGGCTCACCAAAAGAAATATTTACCATTTCTATAAATTTTATACACCTTATTCCCTTCTTATAACAAAATTTAATACAAATTCTCTAATTTATTTTTACACAAAACAAATAGTCGTTGATGCTACCAAAACACATGTAACCTTCCTGACAGCTGACAACAGAGCAAATACCCAATATGCATAACATTGTAGACATTCTTTTGAGGCATGTTTACGAAGACAGTGACAAAAAAGTAAAGCAAATCGGACAAATACAGCACACAAAATTATCAATTAACACTCTTCGTGTTGCATGAATTAAGTTTCAATGCAGCCCTTCAAAGAAAACTTCTACCTTTTAGTAGAAACACAAAATAAGAACAAGCCTTAAATTCTACAGACTGATTGCATTATATAGGGTTCGTTTTACGAATAGCAGTAGAGGAACATACATTCACATGAACAGGCATTTGGTTCTATGTTTGTAGCAGAATCCTGACTTCCATTCTTATGTTAATATTATTTACTCTATAATGTTGTGTTTCGGAAGAAGCTATCGTGTTTTGTATTCCTTATGGTCTTAACGTATTTGTCTAAAAATAAACGCAGCCGAGGCGTATCTCTACACGCCGTCGCCACAGATTTAAAGCGCGCGCCGCGGCAGGGACGGTACTATGTTGTGAAACAGCCCGTAGAAGCGCCCTGTGACGTAGCTGGGTTGGCGGAGTGGGGACTCAACCGCTCACTCTTCAGTTTACCGAGAGACAAGCAAAATAGAGTGAAACAACCGCAGAAATCAACGGAAGTATCCGTTAGGAAAATGTGGCGAAATTTGGCGTTAACGGCCTATGGCAGCGGAAGACCTACACCAGCGCCTTAGTTAACAGTACGACAGCGAGTGCAGGGCCTCTCCTGGGCTTGTGACCATGTCGGCTGGATCCTAGACGACTGGAAAACTGTAACCTGATCACGTGAGTCCACGTTTCAGTTGTTAAGACCAGATGGCAGGGTCCGAGTGCAGCGCAGGTCCCACGAAGCTATAGGCCCAAGTTGTTAATCGGCATCTCCATAACTGTGTGGGCTGTGCTTAGATGGAATGTACCGGGTCGTCTGATCCATCTAACCTATCATTACGTTCGCCTACTGGGATACTATTATTTCCTTATTTATTTATGTAACCATTTATTTTACCTGGCAAGATTAGGGCCTTTAGGTCCTCTCTTACACCTAACCAGGCATACTCAGATTGAACGAATTTCAGTTTGTACAGAACATTATGGACATACCACGTGTTATACAGTATTAATGGTAAAGAAAAAAAAGATATTATAACATTAGTACAAGGATAATTATAAAAATCAAAAAATTATAACAATCAAGAATAATAGCAATAATAATAATAATAGTAATGACATATCCATTAACGCAAAATTGAGGCACTACAACACTGTCGTACTTCCGGAGGCACTGTATGCATCTGAAACAACACAAATTGGTGGGCAAACTAAAATCAAAGAAACAAGAAAGGAAAATTCTCAGGAAAATTTTTGGCCCGATACAAGAGCAAGGAATCTGGAAGAAGAGACCAACATCAGAATTATATAAATACACAGACAATATTATGGATACAATAAGGAAAAGAAGAATGCAGTTCTACCGACATATCCACAGGATGAATGAAAACAGAATTTCAAAGCGAATTCTTAGTCGTCAACTCAAGCAGGGGAAAAACAAAATGGATAAAAGAAGTTGAAGAGGACCTCAGACAAGCACACATAACAGTAAACGATGCAGAAAATAGAACTGAATTCAGGAACATCATCAAAAAACATAAATTTGACACCACAACCCAGAAGAGACCAGGATGCAAATGGACAGCGGAGCGAAAGAAACAACACAGTGAACACATGAAGAAAATTTGGGCTCAGAAAAAAACATAAACAATTATCATAAAGGAATTCATGTTCAAACGCTCTCTTAAATGGGAATAATCGAAAATAATAATAATAATAATAATAATAATAGTAATGACTATGTATATGAAAGTAAACACGATTTCTTTTATGAATGTCAGTCCTATTGCCAGTTGGGAATTTTCTCGTTATGTTCTTGCAGCTTGTGAGTTATTCACATCGAGCAGAGACATAACACGATAGAAAGGGGTGAAGGAGAAATAGAAGAGGTAGCTAGGTTAGGGGAAGAGAAATCGAATGGTAAAATTAGAAGTTATGATGGAGAGGAGGAAGAAAGAGATGAGAGGGGCACAACAATGGTGGCTATACCGCCCTTAATATGTAAGTTTTGAGTTCCCTCTTGAATGTTTAGTGGTTCTGGATAAGACGCAGGTAACAGGGGAGCGCATTCCATAGTCGTATGGCTGAGATGGGGAATGTCACGGAGAAAGATTTTGTGTTATTTAAAGGTACAGCCAAGATGCTAGACGCATCCGATCTGGTATTGCGGTTGTGGAATGACGATGGTTGTTATCAGCCATTCATGAACTTATTGTTCAAAAACAACGATGGAATTTTTATGTATGACAATGCGCCATGTCATCAGGCCACAATTGTTCGTAATTGGTTTGAAGAACATCTGAACAATTCGATCTTATGATTTAGCCAGCCACCCTGACGTAAACCGCATCAAACAAGCATAGGACATAATCGAGAGGTCAGATCGTGTGCAACATCCTATCCTAGGAGCACTTTGACAGTTGTGGACGGTTATAGAGGCGTCATGTATCAGTAACTCTGCTAGGACGTCCATCGACTTGTTGAGTTCATGCTCCATCGAGTTTCTACGTTGTTTGGGCTCAACAATTCCTTCCTTTCCCTTACGTTGGCATAGAGGCACTATTTCTCGTCATCAGTTACGATGCAAGACAGGAATGGCCAGTGTTGTTCTCGAACAGATTGATGACGAACAAGCAGAGATCCAAATATCCCCATCCGCTGATTTTTGTTAAGTTTGACTCCGAGCATGCGGTACCGGTACATCCGATTTTTGAACCTTCCCCGCTGGATCGAAATGTCGCACGATCATAGAACGATCACAGTTCATCACATTTGCCAGTTCTCGACTACGTGGATCATTGTGGATTAATGCGGTGGAACGCTTTTCATCAAACGCTGAAGGTTTTCCTGAACGTGTAGAGTCACTAATGCGAAATGAGAAAACCATTTTCTTGCCGTTCTCTGCCGAATAGCATTATCCCCGTACACGGCGCAAATGTTTGTGGCTGCGTCCGCTGCTGTTATCCCTCTATTGATCTCAAACATAAGAATATGTTGGAAATGTTCCGATTTCTCTACTTGGTACTCCATTTTCTGCGGGTTCCGACAGGATATTATGAGATATCACATGACTTCCGTCACCTCAGTGTTTTACCTAAACAGTTCCGCACACTTTTCTCAAGAATCTTGATTCCCAAAACACTTGACAATTCCACAGTTACATTCAAGAGGTCGCTAAACAATTCCGCTCTTCTCATTTAGTCAGGCGTAATGACACAGCGAAGTACTTGGGACAGAGGACGTGACAGGCATGTGCAGCCGTGTGACACTAACCGGTTGTAGCATGGAAGTTACTGTTTCCTTCATTTTCTGTAAGGGGATGTTCTTCTCTTTGTTAACAACGGTCAGTTTCTCTCCAGCCTTACAAGTATTTGTTTTTTTCTTTTTTTCTGTACACCGAAGGCACGTCGGGAGCTGCGAGAGCGCGGTTTGTCTGTGGGAAAAGCTTCCACAGCGACTGTACCTGTCCCGCTATTTGGAGATGGGAAACACGTTCTTACTTCGGACCATAATTTTAGCCCATTAAATTTCGAAAAAGAACTTTGAAAAAGAAATATTTTTCGCAAATAAGAGGTTGAAAATAACGGCCAACCAGTTGCAAGCCAAAAGTTTATTTAGCCCTTGACCTAGGTTTCGACATTTATAAAAATATCTTCTTTAGAAGGACCGTTGCTATTCACAATATACGTACACTCCTGGAAATGGAAAAAAGAACACATTGACACCGGTGTGTCAGACCCATCATACTTGCTCCGGACACTGCGAGAGGGCTGTACAAGCAATGATCACACGCACGGCACAGCGGACACACCAGGAACCGCGGTGTTGGCCGTCGAATGGCGCTAGCTGCGCAGCATTTGTGCACCGCCGCCGTCAGTGTCAGCCAGTTTGCCGTGGCATACGGAGCTCCATCGCAGTCTTTAACACTGGTAGCATGCCGCGACAGCGTGGACGTGAACCGTATGTGCAGTTGACGGACTTTGAGCGAGGGCGTATAGTGGGCATGCGGGAGGCCGGGTGGACGTACCGCCGAATTGCTCAACACGTGGGGCGTGAGGTCTCCACAGTACATCGATGTTGTCGCCAGTGGTCGGCGGAAGGTGCACGTGCCCGTCGACCTGGGACCGGACCGCAGCGACGCACGGATGCACGCCAAGACCGTAGGATCCTACGCAGTGCCGTAGGGGACCGCACCGCCACTTCCCAGCAAATTAGGGACACTGTTGCTCCTGGGGTATCGGCGAGGACCATTCGCAACCGTCACCATGAAGCTGGGCTACGGTCCCGCACACCGTTAGGCCGTCTTCCGCTCACGCCCCAACATCGTGCAGCCCGCCTCCAGTGGTGTCGCGACAGGCGTGAATGGAGGGACGAATGGAGACGTGTCGTCTTCAGCGATGAGAGTCGCTTCTGCCTTGGTGCCAATGATGGTCGTATGCGTGTTTGGCGTCGTGCAGGTGAGCGCCACAATCAGGATTGCATACGACCGAGGCACACAGGGCCAACACCCGGCATCATGGTGTGGGGAGCGATCTCCTACACTGGCCGTACACCACTGGTGATCGTCGAGGGGACACTGAATAGTGCACGGTACATCCAAACCGTCATCGAACCCATCGTTCTACCATTCCTAGACCGGCAAGGGAACTTGCTGTTCCAACAGGACAATGCACGTCCGCATGTATCCCGTGCCACCCAACGTGCTCTAGAAGGTGTAAGTCAACTACCCTGGCCAGCAAGATCTCCGGATCTGTCCCCCATTGAGCATGTTTGGGACTGGATGAAGCGTCGTCTCACGCGGTCTGCACGTCCAGCACGAACGCTGGTCCAACTGAGGCGCCAGGTGGAAATGGCATGGCAAGCCGTTCCACAGGACTACATCCAGCATCTCTACGATCGTCTCCATGGGAGAATAGCAGCCTGCATTGCTGCGAAAGGTGGATATACACTGTACTAGTGCCGACATTGTGCATGCTCTGTTGCCTGTGTCTATGTGCCTGTGGTTCTGTCAGTGTGATCATGTGATGTATCTGACCCCAGGAATGTGTCAATAAAGTTTCCCCTTCCTGGGACAATGAATTCACGGTGTTCTTATTTCAATTTCCAGGAGTGTAAATGACCTTGTGGATAATATCGCAAGTACACTGGGCTTTTTGTGGATGATGCTGTAGTATATCGATAAGTTTGTAACAATGGAAAATTGTATTGAAATGCAGAAGGATCTGCAACGAATTGACGCATGGTGCAGGGAATGGCATTTGAATCTCAATGTAGACAAGTGTAATATGCTGCGAACACAAAGAAAGAAAGATCCTTTATCATTTAGCTACAATATAGTAGGTCACCAACTGGAAGCAGTTAATTCCATAAATTATCTGGGAGTAGGCATTAGGAGTGATTTAAAGTGGAATGATCATATAAAGTTGACCGTCGGTAAGGCAGATGCCAGACTGAGATTGCTTGGAAGAATCCTAAGGAAATGCAATCCGAAAACAAAGGAAATAGGTTACAGTACACTTGTTCGCTCACTGCTTGAATATAGCTCACCAGTGTGGGATCCGTACCAGATAGGGTTGATAGAAGACATAGAGAAGATCCAAAGGAGAGTAGCGCGCTTCGTTACAGGATCATTTAGTAGTCGCGAAAGCGTTACGGAGATGATAGATAAACTCCAGTGGAAGACTCTGCAGGAGAGACGCTCAGTAGCTCGGTACACGCTTTTGTTGAAGTTTCGAGAACATACCTTCACCGAGGAGTCAAGCAGTATGTTGCTCCCTCCTATATATATCTCTCGCGAAGAGACCATGAGGATAAAATCAGAGAGATAAGAGCCCACACAGAGGCATACCGACAATCTTTCTTTCCACGAACAATACGAGACTGGAATAGAAGGGAGAACCGATAGAGGTACTCAAAGTACCCTCCGCCACACACCGTCAGGTGGCTTGCGGAGTATGGATGTAGATGTAGATGTAGAAGGAGTGCGTCCTAAAAATTTATATAAATCGTTACAAACCAATCTTACGTGGGTAACGAAGTATTAATAACAGAAAAATATTTGTGAGGCAGGAGTACTGACTTGTTACATCACATGGTAGTAAATTATATTAGCTAAAGCTGAGCGCCTCTCTTCATGTATAAAATTGATATAAAAACCAGTAACATCCCATGCTGTGGCTTAATACAGCAGTCAGATTACGTTCAGCGTACGTCAGAATAAATGCACAAAGCGAAACCTAGGTCATGAGCTAAATAAACCTTTGGTTTGCAACTGGTTGGCTGTTTTTTTTTTTCAACCTCTTCAAATTCATACAGTTGCTGAATCGCAGCGATATTTAGGATTATCCCCAATTTTGTGGTAATACACTAATACAAGGAAGTTATCCACAGCTACGCGTATCTGGTTTCAAGCTAACATCATTTGGCTGTCAGTGTTGATGTCTTCGTAGACGCATAGATAAACAAGTGCTAAAAAGTAAAAAATGTATTCTAATAGAAAGCCCACTTCTTACATTGAGGTGGTCAACACCTGATCCTTTCCTTTACTACATCATATTACATAAAGCCCACTCACCGAAGTGATCCTTTTCTTTAGCAGTAACGCCGATTGCACCCGCTTAACGTCACACGAGCTGTATTCCCGAATATTCGCTTGTTCCCTAAAAAGGTGCACGGTGCCAGCTGACTGCATTGAACCACCTACAGTTCCACTCGCGTCAACCGATTCATAGGGTATCACGTTACCTGCGTAAACTGGTAACACATACCGCATGACTTCTAAATTCAAAAACGATCTGTGAATCCGCTGAAAAATAGGTGACCGCCCTCTCCCATTTAAACACTGAACATATTATCAAGTCTATATTCGAGAATTTACATCTATGGTTGTTCGAGTCGGTCAAGCTTCCTTCCGCTACGTATACAACATCCAGCTCCTCTTCCGTAACTTTAAGTAGATGACCTGTCTCGTATATGTCTTTGTGTGCTACAGATTCTACATAACTGCCAAGTTTGAAGGTGTCTGTGTGCTCTTCATACCTTGCTGAGAGTGTTGTTCCTCTCTGTCCTACAAACGAATCGAATGATCACACTGCATTTTATATGCTGTCATTTGCTCTAGATTATTTTTCCCACTCCATACCTCGTTTCTTAAACCATATCTGACAAAGATCTTAGGTTGGAAAGTCAGCTGGACATTACGTGATTTAAACATATTAGCAAACTCCTCTGAGATTTTCCCTAGATATTTCATAGTGGCATTCGTTACATTCTGGGCTAGTTCCTCTTTTTCTTTCCCTTCCCCTCGTAGATATGGAATTCACCATACTTACACCGTATCCGTTGTTTTCTACTACTTCCTCAATAATGTTTAACTTACTCAGTCTGACAAATTTATCGTTCTGTGCACGTAACTCCTAAACGCAGTTTCTTTATGAATATGTGTGTGGCATGATTCGTTCGGAATCAAAGCATCTTTCGTCGTTTGAATAGCATAGAATTTGTCTTGTCACATTATTTATGGCACGAAATATTGAATGCTTTTAATACTCTCGAGTGCTACAGAAAAGTATTCTCATCGAACACATACAGTTCGCTATTTTATCGGAGTTTTGCTCAGTTCCTTCTACGAGCAACAACGTGTCGTTAATATTACTACTTTCATACTTTCTTTTAGAGGTTATGTTTGTAGGAATTAAGAAAGCCAGATGGCCCGATCTTGGCTCCCGAAACGCGTACCTGTGGATAACATACATTATTTTTCTGTGTTGTATGTTAAATAATGATAACTATAAACAACACAACCGCTACTTCCAAACCTTCAGATGGATAATATTACAATTTTTCACACCAATCAGAAATTAATTCTAGTATGTTTTAAATTAGTGGTCACCAAATGGATTGATACTGTCCTACAAACATCGGAAGACAGCGAAATTTTCTGCAGTGCGAAACTTAACACGACCATACGATTGCACTGAAAGTTAATGAGCACCAACTGATTTACAGGAGAAGCCTTTTCAATGTCTGCTGCAAAATTAGTTACAAAAAAATTGTAAGTAGGCTGTTTATGTTTTCTTTATGTAAGTTTGCTGTTTATGTTTTTTATTGGCAACGTTACATAGCACTCTGTATGAAAATCACTGGCTGTGCTGTGTGCAGTATGTGGCTAGTTTGAATTGTTGTCTGCCATTGTTGTCATGAACTGCTATAGCTGGATGCGAACAGCGCATAGCGCTGGGCAGTTGGAGGGGAGCCGCCAGCAGTGGCGGATGTGAGGACAGAGATGGCGGAGTTTGAAATTTGTAAAAATTGATGTCATGAGCTGCTGTATATATTATGACTATTGATGACTATTAAGGTGAATACAGTGTTTGTTCTCTATTAATATCTTTCATTTGCTAACTATCCCTATCAGTAGTTAGTGCCTTCAGTAGTTTGAATCTTTTATTTAGCTGGCAGTAGTGGCGCTCGCCGTATTGCCGTAGTTCCAGTAACGAAGATTTTTGTGAGGTAAGTGATTTCTGAAAGGTGTAGTTTAATGTTTGTCAGGGCCATTCTTTTGCAGGGATTTTTGATAGTCAGATTGCGTTGCGCTAATTATTGTGTGCCAGGTTAAGCACAGTCTCGTATGTATAAATTCCTCTAAGGGGATGTTTCATATGTCGACCCTTAGCCTAGGATACCTCACTGGAATCTTCTGATTTTTTCTTGTAGTTTGTGTATTTAGTGTAGCTTTTGTTTATTGCTAGCGCGTAATTGTAGAGAGAATCTCCTTTGTAGTTGCAGTCTTTCATTGTTGTACAGTAAAACAGTTGTGGCATGCATGTAGCTTTGCGCCAAGTATTTCGCTGCTGCAATTAACTAGATATTATTTTCAGTGCTATGTTAATGTGTTCTCTTATTTTTGCTCTTCAAATTGTGTTTTTGTGTGTTATCGTGTGAAATATTGTCTCAATAATGGCGTGTGAAAAACGTAACACTCGGCTCCAAAGTAAACTAAGAAACGACAGTGAAGACGAAAGCAATTTGTTAGCGCCACCATGTAATGAATTAACTAATATTCAAAGTAGTAATTTGGTAACTGTGCATAGGGAAATGGAGCGGGCGTCAAACAATGGCGTAGGCAGTGAAACAGGTAGTGAACAGGGAAGCATTATCGATCGATCGGTCGGCAACAGCTCGCCTCAGGAATCCGAAATGACAGAACACAATATGGCAAATACTGTAGACTTAGGTTTTGGGTCCTCACCGGTTTCTCAAATGAGTCAAGACATATTTTCTGCTTGTCAAAATGTGAATGCTGCCGGTGAAAACGCACTGCCAAAGAGCATAGAGAAACAGATTCCAGACACTAATACATTATTATTGCAATTAATGCAAAAAATGGAACAACACCAGAGACGAACACAGCAACAGTTAGACACAGTGGAACAAAATCAGAGACAAACACAGCAAAAGCTTCAAAAGTTAGACTCATTGGAACAAACGCTTGAACAAACACGTGAAGATTTAACTACTGAGTTACATAAAATCGAATCGAAATGTCAAAAAGTCTGTAATGACGTAAAAACACAAATTTGTGAGCATTTCCAACCTATTTTTTCGCTGCATGAAAATGCATTACAGAATCACGAAGCAGCCATAAAAGAACTGCAAACCATTGTTCATGAAAATCATGAGACCTTGTGGGCTAAAATTGACTCAGTTGCATCTACCGATTCGGTTACGCAACTGGCAAAAACTCAGGAAAACTTAAAGAACACAGTAGATTCGATTTCAACACAAATGGACACTCTGAAATTTGGTTCAGAAAAACACACTGAGGAAATGTGTTCACTATCGGAGAAAGTAGCTGAACTTTCGGATCAGGTCACTAACTTATCTACAAAGGTAGATGATGATCTGAATGACACAAGACCCGTAGCCTTCACTGACACAGAAGACTATGAACAAATAAGAAAATTCAAACAAAATCAAAATCAAATTAATACACAGTATAAAAGAGAAATCCGGGAAGTACAAGATCAGTTGACGCAGGTGATACAAGAATTACGTATTTCAGAGGACACTCGCGCCCCAATACTGGAAGAGGGACATAGAAATACGGAAAAGCCACAATATAATAACACAGAGCATTTCGGTAATTATGAAAGAGATTGGCAAGGTGCACCGAATTTTGAGATGGAACCGCCGACACGACGTAACAATGACCGATATGTGACTCGCCGACATGATGATTTTGACTATAAGCTGTTCATTACTACACGTAAATTCAAAACATTTAAGAATTCTGGCAACGACATTCATCCACAAGCGTGGCTCCATCAATTCTCTCATTGTTTTCCTCCCAACTGGTCATTAGAACACAGATTAGAATTTATGTGTGGCTACTTGGAGAATGAACCAGCTGTAAGAATGCGATCGGTCATTCACGATTGCCACAGTGAAGGAGAATTTTACCATGCCTTCCTCTCAGCATATTGGTCTCAAGCTACACAAGACCGCGTAAAACATAGCATCATGATGATGAAACACTTTGAACAATCTGAATTTTCCAGTCTTGTCAAATATTTTGAAGACATGTTGCACAAGAATCAGTACCTATCAAACCCATACAGCCCCTCAGAACTCATCCGCATTTGCTTAATCAAACTGCCTGAACATTTACGACACATTATTTTGGCAGGACGTTGCAAAGACGACATTGAAGCTTTTCAGGGACTGTTACAAGAACTGGAAATTGACACAGACAGTCGCGGGATGCGAAAACAGGAAAACAATCATTACAGGTCACATCCGTCACAATTCCGTGACGACAGAAACAATAAATGGCCACGACAAACCTATTCTTACAACGTAAATCGTGACCAAAACAGACACCACCCATATGATAACCACTGGCAGAGTAATAGTTACAGGGAAAGATCACCTTTCCGCGGTAATGACTATCACAGAGACAATCAGAGAAACAGACAATATGGGACCCAAAATAACTATTATCAAGGGAGACAGAATAACTTTAGACGCAACGGTCCAGCGCGTAGTTACGATTCAAGGAGAAATTCTCCACCATGTGACCGACAAGAAAGAAACTATGGAAACTACCGACATGACGACAGACGATATGATCGTAACGACAGACCTGAATTGCATCAGAACTGGCGAGATTTAAATAGAGCAGAGCACTCTCGTCACGATGAATTTGTAGAAGTTAGGTCTCCAAATCCCAATAACGACGCGCGCCAACAAAGAGACAATAGGCGATGACTCACACCACTGGCAGCCACAAGACGTACTTATGAAACTGATGACGCAGCTGCCGTAGCTAGTAATTACGTAAAAATGGAAGACATTAGAGACATCTTACTCCAGGAACACGACGTAAAACATAACAACATTGCATATCCTGTGATTCATATTACTGTAAATGACGTAAAATTTACGGCAGTACTTGACTCTGGCAGTCCCATTTCAGTAATTAGCGAAACAGCTTTTAGCAAATGCAACAAAGCGAACGATTGCCCCACACTTCCGTTACGTAAGATTAAATTACAAGGTGCAATCTTTGGAAAAAGTGTAGATGTACGCCAACAAACCAATTTAGAATTCTTTTGTCAAAGCCACAGCTTCTCTATGAACTTCCTTATTGTTCCATTATTGTCGACGGAAATTATACTGGGAGTAGACTTTTTGAATGAATATAAAGCAATCTTAAGTTTTCACGATGCTGAAATAAGTTTAGAGAAAGAAGGTAAGTCAATAGCTTTGAAATTTGAAGACTGGCTCTCAAACCATGATGAGGAAATTAATCGGCTTTACCTTCTGTTAGATAACAGTTCGGAATTTTCTACGGAACTAGACACTAACAATCACTCTGCAAGTACTGAAAGGGATGATATCGACGGCATATTTGAAATTAATGAGTTAATTCAGAATAAAATTCAAACAATTGAGAATTGTAATGACACTGATAGGCAGGACCTTTTTGAGATTTTACAAGCACATTCCACAGTTTTTACTCACAAAACAGGAACAATCAAGGGATTTCAATACCAATTTCGTGTTCGTGAGCATACTAAATTTTGTGTAAGACCATACGTAATTCCAGCACATTATAGGGACCGTGTTAGAACAGAAATACAATCTATGCTTGACGAGGGCATTATTGAGCCTGCAGTAAGCTCATACAACAATCCGTTACATGTTGTTGAGAAGAAAAATGGATCGATCAGACTTGTCTTAGATTCGAGACAAATCAATACTATCATTATTCCTGAAACAGACAGGCCGCAGACGATGGAAGAACTTCTTCAAAATTTTAATGGTGTAAAAGTGTTATCTTCCATTGATCTCAGATCAAGCTTTTATCAGATCGAACTACATCCAGAATGTAGAAAATACACAGCTTTCCTTTGTTTCGGCGTTTGTTATCAGTTTCGGAAACTTCCTTTTGGTTTGAACATTTCTTCAGCAGCATTCATTCGCGGGTTAAATTCCATATTACCTGAGTTCTTAAAACGTCACATCACCTTATATGTGGACGATATTCTAATAGCAGAAGCCTCATGGGAACAACATAACCGCATCCTCAACAGTTTGTTACGTATTTTTGCAGAATCTGGAATTACAGTTAACTTGGAAAAGTCTGAATTCGGTAGGTCAAAGGTGAAGTTTTTAGGACATATTATTTCTTCTGAAGGCATTCAGCCGGATCCTGAAAAGTTAGAAGCAATCAGAGCCATTCCAGTTCCATCCACAAAAAGACAAGTCCGCAGTTTTCTAGGTCTCGTAAATTTTTACCGTCGTTTTCTGAATATGCAAATTCTAGTTACACCAAAACTTTGTTCTCTCACTGGAAAAAATACTATTTGGAACTGGGACGAACAAGCACAGTTGGAATTCAATTCTTTGAAAGAAGCGTTACTTCACGCGCCAATACTAGCTCATCCAGATCTGTCACAAGATTTCTGCCTTAGCACTGATTCTTCCAAAGTTGGTCTTGGTGCCCATTTATTTCAAGAAGCCATAGAAGATGACATTACTGTTCAGAAAACCATTGCTTTTGCTAGCCGAGTGCTAACAAAATCTGAAAAAAATTATTCCGTTACTGAATTAGAAGCTTTAGCTATCGTTTGGGCATTTAACAAATTCCGTTTCTTTCTTTCTGGTAAGCACGTAAAAGTATACAGTGATCACCGTGCATTACAATTTCTTATGTCTTCAAAATTAAATCATGATAGGTTAAAACGTTGGGCATTGTTTCTGCAAGAATTCCGCTTCACAATAGTCTACATTCCCGGCAAGGAGAACATTGTTGCGGACGCGCTGTCACGCGCACCGGCTGGGCTTGAGAAAAGTAACACAGAAGGCAACCTCGAGAAAAATTTCAGTATTCTTTACATTCAGAAAGTCGCCTTTGAAAACTTCATCACCACATCTTTAAAGGACATTGCTCATGAACAAGATAAAGATCCGATTTGGAAAGACATCAAAGGTAAATGGCATGAAAAGACACACACTCAGATTCGGCATTATTACCTGGTTAGAAACAACATACTCTTCAAACGCTGCACTGTTGATGACAAGCTATGGGTACTTTGCATTCCAGACGATTTTGTTAATAAGCTCATTTGGTACATTCATTTCAGCTATGCACATTTTGGCCCACAAAAATGTTTTCATATTCTTCGAACGACTTGTTATTTTAACAATATGGAAAAGCGAATTCGAAGAGTCTTGTCTATTTGTAAACTTTGTCAAAAGGCGAAACCGTCTACTATCTCACATCGTGCTCCGCTGTTTCCTATCATTCCTTCTAAATTAAAAGAATTTGCTGCTGTTGATCTCTTGGGACCGCTTGTCAGAACATCTAATGGATTTGCATACGTTCTAGTCGCTGTTGAACTTACTTCAAAATTTGTTTCTTTCACTCCGTTACGTAAAGCCACTGGACGGTCTGTATCCAACGCCTTTGTTAAAAATTTCTTACGTGAAGTTGGACACGTTAGTAAAGTCATTTCAGATAACGGACCGCAATTCAGATCTGCTGTTTGGTCACGCATGCTTCGGAATCATAAAATCAAACCTGTTTTTATTTCATTGTATTCACCACATTGTAACCCGTCTGAACGGATTATGAAAGAAATCAATAAGCTTTGCAGACTTTATTGTCACAGAAAGCATCAGCATTGGGACAGATATTTACACTTATTTCAAAATGTGCTGAATGAAATGCCTCATGATTCCACTGCTTTACCACCTACTCTTGTACTGAAGAATGTAGAACCACCGAACAGAATCAGAGAGCTTGTACCTTTCCCGAATACACGTAAACTGCGACACAAAGACATAATTGATCTGGCTCTTAAAAATATAAAATCTGCAGCAGAGAAAAGGAGAAAACTACACGGTAAAGCAAATGCAAAGAAATTATATATTGGTCAGAAAGTTCTCATTAAAGCTCATTCATTGTCACATAAGAAGAAACACTTGAGTCACAAATTCTTTCTAGTTTACAATGGACCTTACAGAATCCGACGTATACCACATGATAATTGCGTTGAAGTTGAAACTCTGCGTACTAGGAAGAGTAAAGGTTTACACCACATTTCTCATGTCAAACCATTTATTGACAGATAATTTGCTTTTTAACTTAGTCTTTGCAATTTTCACTTCACGCTACTTGTACAATTTGTCAGACTTAAGAAACTGTTAACATGCAACATTTTGGTTTGCTTATGAGTGGATTCTGGATTTGAGGTGCTTTCTGTGAAATGCCAGATGACACAGCGGTTGGTTTGTGTGACAGCTACACGATTATATCACGACGTTACTAATGAGTGACAATTTACAATGTTGCTTTTGCGGTGTATCTGTTTGATATCTGCACAGTTTTTCTGAATTCTTCTGTAAAGTAAAACATGTTTTAGTGGTGACTTTTGTGCTATTGCTACAAGGAGACAGCCTTTTCCGTAGGACAACAATACGTTACAGCACAGTACTTTCCTCATCACGGCAATAAGCGTAATAAGTATGATATCTATACGCAAAGCATTTCACTTTTGTGTATCATGAGGTAAGTACATTGACTTCTGCAGAACTTAGCTTTCGGAGGACAATAACTACGACACTTCCCAGAGATTATCTTAGAGCAAGACGCACATTTAGCGCTACTGGACACGTATTTGAGTGATTAATTTTGTACTTAAGACATTTATTTTTAGAGATTTTTGAATTACAAAGAAAGTTTTTCGTGACACATTTCATTTCATTGCTGTAAGCTGTAATACCTGAGGATACAATTACAATAAACCTCAGGGGGGTACACGCTTACTTTGTGTACCATGTGTTTGGCAAGCACAAGGAGCCCTAGCTAATATGGTATTTGCTTATACAATTTAACACATCGGTACCATATTTCTCTAACACATAAATTACACAGCTATCTGATCATTTAACAGAGAAACAAACATTTTTTTTCTGCGTCAGTGACATGTTTACGCAATTACAGAGTTGGATTACTTCACACTTAAGAAATTGTACTTTGTCTATACTTTGTGAACTGTTCATATTTTTTCGGAACCATTGTGATACTATGAGAGCTTTGAATGATGTATTTGGTATGAGATCATGATTTTTAAAGTACGTTTGAGGTAGATGACACTACTGAAATGAGCAGAGAATTTTCTTTAGGTTTTGAAATCATTGGAGGAAGCTACGACGTTTTTGACATTTGACTGACGTGTTATGATGTTATTTTTACGACGACGATGTGTATTATGCTGTTGAGGTATGTTTATGTCAATAAAATTCTTGACCTGTGAAATGTTTTTATATGAGACTGTCACTGTAGCGGAAACTACTGTCGTAAATATTTCCGTAAGAAAGTTAAGTGACCACCTGCACATAATGCGACGTGGGCACCCAGGTGTGTCAGACACCTGGAGAACAAGCCATTAGGGTGTGCCAGAGGCACAGGTGGAAGAGAAGGACAAAGAGAGGCCTATACCCCTGTTAATGACATTTCTTTGTAGAGGGCATCGCTAATGCGACACGCTCGTTACTTGAAAACATATGATTTTTGTAATGCGTTGTGGGCACACAGCTGTGTCAAACACCTGGAGAATAAGCCATTAGGATGTGCCTTTCATCGCTAATGCGACACCCTCGTTACTTAAAAATTTATGATATTTACTGAAATGCCTAACAAAATGACAAGAAATATTTTTACATCTGCACACCTGATTGAGAGCCATTAACTTATGAAATGAAATGTCACATGACTACTGAATGATATTTTTATGCTTTGGTTTGTGTAATTGCTTATTTCATTTGATATCTGGTTTCCAGCTGTGTTGCAGCATTGCTTTTATAAAATGAGATGCATTTGCTAATGTCAACTCTTTCTGTCAACAGATCTATTAAATGATAATTTTGTAATCCACATTCTTTAAAAAAGGAGCACTTGGAAAGGAAAGAACAATAAGAAGTAACTCGTAACAGTAACACTTAATTTTCTTTTCAGGTACATGGTAATATTTTTTTTTACAATAAGTTGTTATGGTGCACCACTATAATTACATAGACATTAAGATGTGAATATGCATTTCCCTTGTCTGCATTGTTGTTTTTACTGTAATATTTTTTCTGCTTGAGCTATGTCATGTTTAGGCATAAGTTGCTGCTGTTTGCCAGGCATAGTGTTACTGAATTTGACTTTGTGTTACTCTTCTAAGCTAGTTTTTCTTGTTTCCTGCACAGTGCCTTATATTAGTTGTAATATTGCACTTGCTTTGCTAATTTATGCTGCTAGCTTTGCCAATTTGCATTTTTTGTCATTTCTGTTTGTGTTGATTTGTTGTGATGCTGCATTGCCTCGTCCCTTGGTATATATATCTGAGCTCAGTAGATTTAAGTTAGCTTAAGAGGGGGTAGACCATATAAGAAACTAACTATGATGAATTGGAAGAAATGCATTAAGAAGCTATAAGAAAATAGTTTGGCCAAAAAAGTAGTGCACAGTGGAGAAAATCTATTTTTGAAAGAGGATGTGAACAGAATACAGAAAGCATGCTTGGATAGGATTTTTTTTGGTGGAAACAAATGTTGAAATAAGACGAAAGATCTATCGAATGAAGTTGTGGGGTGGACTGCAGTACCAAATGTTACACTGAAAACAAACCCTGTCCTTTCCTCTTTGCTGCTTTTTCCCAATATGTAATTGTGTGTTGTCCTTTCCTTTTGGTGTTATCCCACTATGTGTTTGTGTACCCTTGTGTATTTGTGTTTTTTTTCTGTCTTTATGTGTTTAGCTGATGAGAGCTATGTTGTAGAATTTTTCTAATACTCTGTTATTTTCTTTGTAAAGATGCTTAGACTTTATTTATTCTGTTTTGTTTTAATGCTCATGTGTGAAGTTGACGTTTCAAAAGTGATTCTGATCTTTTATTTTTGTACTCATGTCATCATTCCTGTAACACTGATGTATCTGTTTATTTCTATTCTTTTGTAAAGCCCCTATTACTACAAATATTATCTGTATTGTTATGTCTTTAATGTTGTATTTTGTATCTTTGTAATTGTATTCACATGTTATATAATTGTAATTGACGCCAGTTAATCAAATTAAGTAACTTGTAAGCATTCATTTCACTGCACACATTCTGTTGGTCATAGTATATGGACAATATGTGAGAAGTAGGGACTGATAGTGTTTGCACGTGTGTTAATAATTCAGCAAGGGACTGGATAACAGCATTGCTGGTTCTAAGGACAATTCCACAAACTTTGTGAGTGCACAAGTGGGGGTATATGGACTTGCTATCTTCTCTGCAAGACTCTTCGATGGTGATTGTGCACCTGCACAGTAGCAGCAGATGGCTGCTGGCCATCTCTAACAGGACTACAGTGGGTCTACACCTTTGCTGACTCACCAGTACCATTATTTCTACGAGGACTGCAGTGGGTCTGCACCTCTGGTGGCCCACCAATACTCTCTACCAGGACTGCAGTGGGTCTGCTCTGTGATGACCTACCTACCAATCTTCTTCAACACGTCGACTGACTCTGCTGTGGGTTTGCTCTGTTGTGGCCCATTACCTGTCAGCATTTCAAGAGTCAGCACTGTCTTTCTGTTGGAAGGACAACACTACTTCTTCAAGACTGCATGGACATCCACTACTTCCGTGTGCATTGTCTTTATTGCTCAGGCTTTGATAAAAGAAACGGCAGTTTTACTGTGGTGAATGATCAGGACTGTCTTTATTGACTGTGAGAAAATTTTAGCTTTTGACCAACATTGTATTAATCAGTGTGTGCATTTGATATCTTTGTGATTGTAATTATGAAAAAATTTTTCAAATCTGTATTGGCCAGTGCCCAACACCATTTGTAAAATTTTTTGTGGGGAGCATGGGGGCTATGTAAGTAGGCTGTTTATGTTTTCTTTATGTAAGTTTGCTGTTTATGTTTTTTATTGGCAACGTTACATAGCACTCTGTATGAAAATCACTGGCTGTGCTGTGTGCAGTATGTGGCTAGTTTGAATTGTTGTCTGCCATTGTTGTCATGAACTGCTATAGCTGGATGCGAACAGCGCATAGCGCTGGGCAGTTGGAGGGGAGCCGCCAGCAGTGGCGGATGTGAGGACAGAGATGGCGGAGTTTGAAATTTGTAAAAATTGATGTCATGAGCTGCTGTATATATTATGACTATTGATGACTATTAAGGTAAATACAGTGTTTGTTCTCTATTAATATCTTTCATTTGCTAACTATCCCTATCAGTAGTTAGTGCCTTCAGTAGTTTGAATCTTTTATTTAGCTGGCAGTAGTGGCGCTCGTCGTATTGCCGTAGTTCCAGTAACGAAGATTTTTGTGAGGTAAGTGATTTCTGAAAGGTGTAGTTTAATGTTTGTCAGGGCCATTCTTTTGCAGGGATTTTTGATAGTCAGATTGCGTTGCGCTAATTATTGTGTGCCTGGTTAAGCACAGTCTCGTATGTATAAATTCCTCTAAGGGGATGTTTCAAAATACACTCTAAGACAAAAATAAATAAATAAAAACCGCACTGCGAAGGAAGTATTCGAATGGGACGTAAATCTGTAGATGTGATGTACATGTAAAGACAAACAAATAATTATAACGTCTGAGAAAGTGCATAATGTATTCAAGAGTATGAGCTTCGCAAACTTAGCAAGGTGCTGAACGTGTAATGCCAAGTTCTGTCCAATTGGCGGGTTAGACTGTTAAAATTCTAAGACATTTGGGGGGCCCTGCCCATAACGCTCCAAACGGTTTCAGTTTTTGAGCGATCCGTCGAACTTGCTGGCCAACTTAGGTCTGACAAATACGAAGACAAGCAGTGGAAACTGCCGGTGTGTGTGGATGAGCATTATCTTGCCAAAAATTTCATCCCAGGCTGTCTTGCTAAGAAGAGCAACAAAACGGAGCACAGAATTTCGCCGACGTATCGCTGCGCTTCAAGGGTGTCGCGACTGACAACCAAGGGGTTACTGCTATGACATGGTACTCCAGACCATATCTTGGGCAACAGTCTGGATGGCATCCCACTGTTGACTGAGCCATCGCAAATACATCTTCAGCCTGAACTGGATTTACTGAAATAGAACTGTCTTCACTCAAGAGCCATGCTTGCAGCTGAGCCAAGATGACCAGCGAAGATGTGTCTGTAGGCGCTCCATGACAGTCGTTTGATATCAACCTGACTCTCGCCCGCCATACGACCCTACAACCAGGAGTGAGGGTCTGGGCTGCCATTTGTTTTTATAGTAGGACTCTGTTGTTTGTCATGATGGCACCCATAAAGCACAGAGATACGTCGACAATGTTGTATGCCCCATATTGTTACCCATGACGGCAAGCCATCCTGGGCTTATATTTCAGCAAGATAATGCCCGCCCGCACATGGCGAGACTTTCTACTACTTGTCTCCGTGCTTGCCAAACCCTGTCTTGGCCAGAAAGGTCGCCGGATATCTCCCCATTTGAGAACGTTTGGAGCATAAGGGCAGCGCCCTCCAACAAGTATGGGAATTTGACGATCAAGCGCGCCAATTGGACTGAATTTGGCACGGTATTCGTCAGAAGGGCATCCAACAATTCTGTCAATCAACCTGAGCCGAAATACTGCTTGCAGAGGGGCCAGAGAATCAACGCATTATTCACTTGCTCAGTTTGTGAAGGTCTTCTCCTGAATAAACCATTCAATTTTTCTGGAACTTTTTATATCTTAGAGTATATTTTTCAATATATTGTAGACATCTAGTTGTCTTATGGTAAATATATTATTCTGCTACTGCTAAGTAAATCTTGCGCAGGGAGGCAACAAATCACTGTCCTGGTGTACCTCGACACGGAGAGTGTTCGATAGCCTATTTAGCAAGTTCTCCTGACCCTTTAACCATTGGAAACATCTGGTCGTGACGTGCCGCGAGACAAGACACCACTCGCTGACCGCTACAATTGATGAGTTCTGACACAGAGGTGAAGCAGCATAGAATAACGCACTTGTGCCAGTCATTCAAGCTCAGTTCGACTCGTTTCACAGTCACGCTACAGCCATTGATGCTGCAAAAGGTAGTAGGTATTTCCACAAACTTTCGCACCATGAATACTCCCCGATCACCTACAAATTTAATAAAATATTCTGTTCGTTTCAGGTACAATAAGCAAAATTTCGTTATTTGTTATAATTTCTAATGTTGCACGTTTTGTGGCAAGCAGTCCACTTTCATAACACATGAACTGATTTGGCTGCCTCGTTAATTTTAAGTGACTGCTCGCACTTTCGCCTGCCACCCCTTTTTGCAACGACGTATTGCTCACCCTGCTCAACAGACAGTTTCAGAAGGTGATGTGCTGCTGAGCTTTCGACATACTGAGAGTGGGAAGCTTTACTGTTGTAACTCGTCAACTGATGTGGCTACTGCGACTTCCCTACGTTGCCAACAGCCTACAAGTAGCTGCTGGTATGTCTGTGTGAACAGGCTTGCTGATCCCCCCAAGCAGTATACAGTAAATATTACAACTCCTGCAATCAAATGTCAATGTTCGGAACACTAATTTATTCTGTGACGCAAGTATTAACGTGATGGTTGTTGAAATAATAATCCTAGCTTGTGCCAGAGTCCAATTCACAGGGCTCCTTCTCGTCACCAACGATTGGACCCAAGCTTATAATAAACGCATGTCTTGGCCAAAAATTGAAGTGACAGAAGTGGGAAACCCATGTGGCGAAGCAATTAGGGAAAAAAAATGGGGCGGTTCCGCAGACGTGTGAGGCACATATGTTAGTGTATTTACCATGTAGCGGTTGGCGCAGCTGAAAGATTACAGAACCGTAATTCGAGGGTCATTGGATCGACCCCCTATGCAGAAACTTTTTTATGGTTTTTGTTTTTACGTTACTTTCACTGTAAATCAACCGAAATCACGCTCTATATATCGTAATTGCTGATACTTTCATAAAATAAGAGAAGATAAGGAAAATCTGGGGTGGCAAATAAATTTGCAGAAAGGTAGTCTAAAGTACATACGAGAACTTACATAAAATTAGATACTTTTATTATTTATCAGCTGATAATTTAATCGCACATATGTTAGGGTGATATTCACCGTCGATCCGTGGGAAGCAGAAAATGTCTCGGCGTTTTCCACGCGTTATAACGGCCGAATTTTTACAAGTACACGACTGTTTTAACTTCCTGTCGAAAGAAATTTCGTTGACGTAAATAAAAGCTTCTTGTGCGTTGCACAGTGTGACAACAAACCATGCGTAACTCCTCATGTCGTCAGATATTGGTGAGGATAGCTGGTGATGTAGAATGAAATGTATTTTGAAGCAACCTTCTCGGGATATGACACCGTTTTCTCTCTCGATGAACAGATTTTTCCCGCACTGGGAACCTACTATTCTCATCCAGCTGCCGAGGAGTAGCGGAAACCGAAGTCTTGTACGCTTTAATTAGAGTCCTTTGTTCGAAAATTACGTGCAGAGTCCTCGTAGACGCTGTAAGTACAATCCTATCTTAGTAAATTATTTGCAAACCTCAAATTTTCTTTGCCCTTCCTTTTCATGCCTGTTATGAAAATAATAACAAATACAGTGCAGTGACTGTTTTTTCGGTTTATTTGCAGTGTGAGTAACGCAAAAATAGTAAGTAAAGAAGTTTTCGCAAAAGGTCTCGCTCTATGACTCTGGGATTACCGTTCTGTTATCTTTCCACCAGCCCATCAGCTGCCTGGCAACCACGCTAACATAAACAGCTCATACCACGCCCGACCCGCGTCCGAAATGCTACTTCGGTCTTAATGCTCGGCCATCGGGAGCTCCCATTTGTGTCACTTTCATTTCTGTCTAGTTCAGGCTTGTACCATAAACTTGGCCGAAATCGGTTCCCTCGTAAGTCCAAATCTCCTTACCGAAACAGACATTGCTTCATGGCGATGTCTTGCGTTGTCGCCAGGCTGGTAATTTCACACTGGATTTGTCGTCGGTGAGCACGATCATCTCTATTTCTAAACGGGTCGACACTCCTTGGCAGCTGAGTTGGGATTGAAGAGGAACTGCGACTGCCGTTTAAGCTGTGCAATGCGGTTTATATCCTGGTGTGCGCATTGATATCAAACTGCGCATTATTGGTTCCACATGATTGCTGACGTACAGCATAGTTCCCGTTATGCGGAAGACCTTTGCGGTAGACTGCCCTACTTAGTAGCGGACTCGCTCCGCCTGAAAAGCAGGCTGACCCGTACAACATGAAGTGTTAGAGGGAAAGCTAGCTACACTAGAGTTGCGCGCAAGTGACTCATAGAACAGTGACGTACACAAGCACAGACGGCAGTAGTACCGCGTACATAAGGTATAAAAGGGCAGTGCATTGGCGGAGCTGTCATTTGCCCTCAGGTGATTCAAGTGAAAAGGTTTCCAACGTGATTATGGCCGCACGACGGGAATTAACAGGCTTTCAACGCGGGTTGGTAGTTGGAACAAGATGCATGCGTCATTCCATGTCTGAACCGTTGCGGAGTACAATATTCCGAGGTCCACAGTGCCAAGAGTGTGCCGAGAATACAAAATTTCGGCATTACCTCCCACCACATGTAATCTCCCCACGGAAAATTACCCTCTACCACGCAATAATGGTCAATCAAATCATCCACATTTATTTACGTATGAAAAGTATCTGAGCAGATTTTCTAGTAATATATGCGCCGACAGCTCGTCGACGCCAAGGTGTTTTTCGAGTACGTTTATTCTTTGGAACAACAGAGGTACACAGGTGTATGCTCCATGGTCATTATAGTTTAGAAAGAGAGATAGAAAGAGAGAGAAAGGAACAGCTTCGGAAAGTATCGGTTGGAAGATTTTCGTATTGCAAAAGGAGATTTATTTACTCTTCTTCGCGATAAAGCGAGGCAGGAAAGTTTGTGCCGCTAGCGGGGTAGACAAAGAGAAAGAAGGACTTGTAAAAGTAAATTTCATGAGACTAAAAATCCACGGAAACGGAACATGTACGGAAATGGATTCAATATACAATTATCCTCAGAAATAAGGTTTGTGACCATTTCATTTTAGAGTGAATGACGAATGCGTTCTCTGTCTGAATTGTTGATGATTGTCTGGGGCCTGTAATTAATTGGGAAGTTTCAGCTGTGACGAAGAGAGCCTGCAATCTCTGAGTTTTATTGAAATCGTCCAAAAAGGCTTCGTCCACATCTGAAATTTTAGATCTGTCGTAAACTGAACGAAGTGTTCAAAACGATCGATTTTTTCCCAACTGAATGCAGCGCTTAATAATAATAACGTATGTGAAGATCTTTTCTAGCAAGCCAGCCGCTGAATATTAAGAAGAAGGGCCCCACCAGAGATTTTAATAGGCTGATTTCATGTAACTTAATACTTTCAGCAAAATCGATTAAGTAGTAAGGGCATTCATTAGAATGGCCAATCCGTGACAGGACACGTTTTTGGACGTTGTTAAAATAATTTTGTTCTTTGTTTCATGTGAACTACGACGAGACAACTTAACGTGGAAAAGAGAAGAAATACTCGCAGGCGCATTATTTCATCGACAAATAAAAGCAGCACGCTGGACGCAGAAAACAGGCCAGATCTATAATTTTTTTTGTAAACTTGATGGTATTGAGGATGTAGTCGTAGATTTGAATATTTTCTAATTGTGTTCATAACAGAAGTAGTTTGATTCACTTGCCCTAGTTGCATTTACCTGTATAAGTACCATAACAAAGTAGCCACAGAAGTATTCGTGTGAAGGGAGATATATATATATATCTTGACGGTAGAACATTTATATGGTTTTAACGAGGGCAATGTTTAAGATGAGTCAATCAGAGCAGAGCAATACGCAACAGCCTTCAGCTGTGAGCACTGATGATAATGATGTAGTAAGGAGTGTTGTAGAACCGATCGCTACAGATAGCGCAATAGAACGCCCGGTAGACACGGCGGGAGATGTATCAGCCAGTACGCAACATGGATTAGACCCATTGGTCATTATCATGAGGCAGATGCAGATGTTAACGGAGAACGTGAAAAATATGAAAACTGACATTAACGCGAAATTAGCCTCAGTTACTGAAGGGCAAAACCATTTGAATACGAAATTAGCCTCAGTTACTGAAGGGCAAAACCATTTGAATACAAAATTAGCCTCAGTTACTGAAGGGCAAGAAAATTTGAAAACCGACATTAACGCGAAGTTCGCCGCAGTGAATGAAGGGCAAAATGATCTGAATGCGAAGTTAGCCTCAGTTACTGAGGGGCAAAATGATTTGAATACGAAGTTAGCATCAGTTACGGAAGGGCAGGAAAAGCTGAAAGCTGAGATTAAGCAGCAATTACACGACAGTTTTTCCGAATTAGAACAACGGATAGAGGCGAAGACAAAGGAACTTAAAGATCAGGCCGAAGAGACGGAACGAAAATTAACTGCACAAATCGAATTGGTTAAAGCTCAATGTGAGGAATCTACTCACCGCGTACGTGTAGAAATGAAGGAGTACATGGCTATTAAGATAGATACCGTACGCGAACAGGTGGAAATGGTTCCGCAATTAGTACAAAAGCAAGATGCCATGTCGTGTGCAATTGCGCAACTTCCTGAATTGGCACGTACGCAGACGAACATAAAGGAAAGTGTGGAACATCTGACAGAACGTCAAGACGTTTTAGACCACCAGATTAATGTATTAACGGGTAAATTATCCGAAATCACATTAGAAAACAAAAGGCTAATGTGTGAAAACGTTGAGAATAATGTTAAAGAAGCATTCCAGAGTCTGTGCGGCAAACAGGAAGAGAATTTGTTTGCGAAAGGACTAGAGGAAGTGCGACAGCAGTTAGGTGCTGATCTCGAGCATTGGAAACAAACGATAGCAGAGTCGATACGCGTTTCACAACAAGGCTCAGAACAAATGAATACCGGCCAGCAGCAGAAGTTGCCAGCGACTATAGAGCCAGTTACTGCACATTCGCACACAATACCGACTTGTGTGAGTAACTCAAATATTAAATTGCCACGAGCTAGTTGTTCGCGTGAAGTTTTATCTGACGGAGATTACGAAAGCCTTTGCCATGCCGAAGAAAAAATGATAAAGCATCGGCAATTTCAGATTTTTAATACTGACAAAAGGGGGGTCCATCCGATTGTTTTTATTCGAAGTTTTAGAGGAGTTCTACCCAGAAATTGGTCGGAGTGGCAGAAGATCAGTTTCGTTACTGGGTATATACAAGGTTCGGGGGCGATATGGGCCTCGGATATGACTTCTGTTTGCTCGACCTATGACGATTTTGAGAAAGCGTTTTTAGCAAAGTTCTGGTCAGAAGGAGTACAGGAACGCCTAAGGCAGGAGGTGCTCTACCCAGAGCCTTTCTCCTTTTCGAAAGGAAGCCTTAGGAAGTATTTTGAAAAATATATAAATAAAACTAGATATTGGGACAGACCTATGCCTTTGCCAGACATAATAAACATACTTAAAGCAAGATTACCAACGAGCATCCGGAATCAATTAATTTACGGCAACGATAAAGACCTGGAGTCGTTCCTCACGACATTAGATCATATAGATATTATAGAAGAGAACAACCAGAAAGCCCGTAACAACAGATTCCAATATCGGGAGATAGAACCTCCGCCAAATGGTAGGCAAGGGAACGCACAGAGGTCGATAAATAGTGGAGAAACCCCTCAAAATCTCAATAATAATACCGGCAATAGTCTTGCGAGGGGCTATCCAAGGAACAACAGGAATGGGAAACGATATAATCCCGTATGGGGGAACGAAAGGAATTTCAGACCACAAGCTTGGAACAATAACAGTAATAGAAAGTGGAACCAACCGGGGGGAACAAACTCAAATAACCAACATCAGTGGGGACGGACATCCGCGAATCAACCGGTAATTACCGAAGTGACGGATGAGGTCAACCACCAGGTGAATCAAAATCCAACAAACTTGTAAGGACCCACTCGTGCCCCGGAGGAGCGGTCAACAATAGGTTGAGGGGCAACAGGATATGTATACCCATGCTAACGTATAATGATGGACGATTACTGGCAGATGAATTGACCGAGGACTTAGAACCCCAAGATGAGAATAGGGAACAGGTGGCAGTAGCCGAAGTGCAAGTCATTTTGGAAACTGTACCTATAGTGGCAGTTTTAGACACAGCTGCAACCACAAATGTCATTTCGGAGGCTCTATTCAACAAGATCAGAAATATAAGACGAGTACCAATTTTTCCAGTTCAAAATTGCAAAATAATAGGCGCCGTTGGGGCTCGATCGGCGAATGTAAAAGTGCAGTCACTACTTAGTGTAGAAGTAGGAAATGTAGCAATATTAAGCACATTCCTTGTGGTGAAAAATTTGGTGGTAGACTGCATTATCGGAGTCGACAGCCTGCGTCAATACGGATGCAGAATAGATTTTAAAACAGGAAAAATTTGGTTAGATGTAAATAAACAAGAAATTGAATTGGACTTGTTGAAAAAAGAAAGCCTTACCAGAAAATATAATAGTGGGATCAGTGTGCAAGTAATCAGGACTGCGCGAAATTCTAAACAGCACGTGAATAATGAGTTCAAAGTAAAAGGAGATTTCGGTCAATTAGTGGATGAGAAGTTAAATGAATCCGAAGATCAGAAGAAGCAGCTCAAAGGGTTATTATCAGCGTATGAAAACGTGTTTGATGAAAGGCCAGGAGTGATTAAAGGATACATATGCCATCTCTACGTTAAGCCGCACGAAACGTATTGTAGAACTTTATATCCTGTTCCCTGGAGGTTAAAGGCTCAAGTTCAAAAGGAAATAGATCGCATGTTGAAATGGGGTTTGATCGAACCCTCTACAAGCCCATACTGCTCCCCATTGTTGGTTGTGCCAAAAGCAAATGGAACTGTGAGACTGGTACTCGACGCCAGGGAAATAAATAAAATTATAATTCCAGTGAGGACACACCCGGAAAACATAGACGAACTGATACAACGGTTCCAGGATGTCCAATATTTGACGAGCATCGATTTGCGGAGTTCTTATTGGCAAGTCAAGCTGGATGAGGTATCGAGGAAATATACAGCTTTCATTTATGCAGGAAGAAGTTACCAATTTACTGTAGTTCCTTTCGGACTCAACATTAGTGCTGGAATTTTTATAGCAGCGCTAGATTACGCATTAGGCCCAGAACTAAGAAGCAGGATAACAGTATTTGTTGATGATATGCTTATTGCATCGAAGACCTGGGAAGAGCATATTACTTTACTGAGGCGGGTGTTGGACGTTTTCAAAACCATGGGAATAACTGCTAACCTACAGAAATCACATTTTGCACTAAATAGAATCAAGTTCCTGGGGCATATAATTGACGCAAAGGGAATTTTACCGACCAAGGAGAAGCTAATGGCGATTAGTAAGTTTCCAACACCAAGAAATAGGAGGCAATTAAAAGGGTTTTTGGGTCTTGCATCATTTTTTTAGAAGATTTATCACGAATCAGGCCATGAATGCAGCAGCACTGAATAGTTTGCTGAAGAAGGATGTGCCCTGGCTCTGGACATTAGAGTGTCAAGAAGCATTCGAAGAGATAAAGAAGCAATTAGTAAAGGCACCGCTTTTGTACCATCCGGACATGCAAGAGGAATTCTATTTGTCAACAGATTCGTCAAATGTGGGTCTTGGAGCGTGCCTTTTCCAAGTACGCAAGATAAATGGGCAGCTTACCTTTTGTCCTATTGCGTTTGCTAGTCGTGTTTTGTCCAACTGTGAACGAACGTACACGACGACAGAATTAGAGGCTCTTGCGGTCGTCTGGGGATTTAAAAAATTTCATTATTATTTATATGGGTCGAAGACTATCGTATATTGCGATCACCAATCATTAACGTTTTTACAAACGTGTAAACTGTTACACCCCAGACTGGCTAGATGGACTCTCGCTCTGCAACAATACCAGTTTAAGATCGTACATGTCTCAGGGCAGCAAAACATTATTGCGGACGCTCTATCAAGGTCACCGCGGGGTTTAACCAAAGAGATTGAAGTAAATAATTCCTCAGAATTCCCGATATTGCTACTGCAGGAAAATCCATATAAGACGTACTACATCAATTTGTGTGTGCATATGGCCCAGTTACAGAAAAAGGATGCTCAATGGGGAAGTGTCATTCAAAGGTTACAACAGCAACCTTCGGATCAGATTGCAAATTATTACAAGCTAGTAAATGGCGTATTATTTTTCCGCTGTGGAAGGCCAAACAAAGTCCGTTGGTGTGTTTGTATACCTGAGGCACAAATAGAGAAACTTGTCTGGTTCACTCATTTGACCTGGGGACATTTCGGTGCGACAAAATGTGCAGACAAGATAAGTGGGTACTGTTATTTCCCCAACAAAAAAGCGCAGAGTGCACGAGGTCTTAAAGAGGTGCATAATCTGCCAAAAAACAAAGCCGGATTCAAAAGGGACTAAGCACCCATTATGCTCTATAGTAGTACAAGAACCAAAAGGATTAATTTCGTGCGATCTTTGTGGACCGTTACCTACTTCAAGAGGTGGTGTTAAATATGTGTTAGCATTTCTGGACGTGTGCACGAAATACGTAAAGCTATACCCGATAAAGACGGCTACAGCAAAAGTAATTGTATTAAGATTAATAAGAGATTATCTTCCACATGTGGGTATACCAAAGGCGATCATAACTGACAATGCTAAAATATTTACGGGACTCCGGTAGAAGCAGACTTTGTCTCAAGTAGGTGTGAAACACGTACTAACATCATTTTACCACCCACAAGGTAATTTGGTGGAGAGGATTTTTAGAGAATTCAATCGATTTATGAGGACGTATTGCCATAATAAGCAAACTGCCTGGGCAAATTATGTGGAAGAGTTTGAGCAAATATACAATAACCTGCCACACTCCTCAACTGGATATACACCTCGTGAATTGATGTTCGAAGAGAAGGAGGAAAACTTCTGGACTCACCATATCCCCAAAACTCAGGAAACCGAGATGCCTTGGGAAGAAAAAATAAGACAAGCTATCATAAATATGACGAAAAAGGCTGATCAAAGAAAACAACGATATGACAAATTGATCAAGAGGGTACAGACATACCATGTCGGCGAGAAGGTACTAGTCAAACGACATACCAAATCATCCGTAATAAAGAAAAGTATAAAGAAGTGGGAGTTACTATATACTGGACCATACATTATCCTACAAATTCCGAATCCTGGAGCTTATCTGTTAGCATACCCGGGATCGAACAAAATAAAAGGGTTATTTCCTCATAACGACTTAAAAAGATATAATGAAGATTAGAAGATAGGGAGGAATGGTGTTCCGAGTGACAGAGATGAACGCTCGTAAAAAATATAACAATAAACTGTGTGTGTGTAATGTTAAAAGCCTTTAAATTGGAATAGTTAGTTAGTGACATAGAGTATAGAAGTAATGACTAATTAGTACTATTGAGGGTTGTAAAAAAGGATAGTGGAGATAGGCTTCACCTGTGGTTTGGGTGAACATAGAACTTTAGCATTGCTAATGTTATCAAGATGTATAAAAGATCTGACTGACCTTCAAGAAGAATAAAATGTTTCCCTGCAAATGACGCTGAATAATCTAAAGAGGTTCGAGTGAAGATTCGTATATAATCTCATGTGAACGCTTAAATGTGTAAATATGTGAATTGTGGTAGTGAATCGTGAGTGACGGTTAACGCCGCAACGATTATTTCCCGCGCAAAACAGTTGACATCAGCGCGAGAATTAAAATCGATATAGACGATACAGATATTCTTTGTAAGAGACTCGCACCAAACGCGAGGATAAATTGATTCATGTTAAACTTTAAAAGGAATAGGTGGTATAATTAGAAGCTAAGAGTTTTAATTTTTTATTGAATGATTAAAGAAAGTAGTATTCATAGATTCACTAGTAATTTAATGGTTCGTGTTCATTTGGGAATTTTGTGTGAAAAATCCATTTCCATATATGAGCATGGATGAACGCCGTATGAATCAGAGAGTAAATGAAAGAAGTGAATCCGCATTCTTCAATGCTAATAACTTCTACATTTCAGCACTCAAGTGTAGAAATATATGTATTTAGAATAAAAAGTTTTTTTTGAGTATAGCTAAATTATATGACTTATCAAAGAAATATGGATGATGTCTTGAAATAAAATGAACTACACTTTCCATTATTCGATAATTTGAATCCAAAATCTATAGTCAGTTACATGAATCCTTTAAATTACGAAGAACAAATCAGTCACAGAAAATCTGTTAAAACTTTTGGACTTATAAGCACAAGTGGGGAGGCAAAGTCAAAAAGAGTATTCAAACGAGAGTAAATCGGATGATGCTTTTGGCAACATCATTAATTAAGAGTTAAATTCCTTGAAGTACGTCGTAACAAAAAGGATCCATGAAGCCACAAGTATTTTGCTTTCAAAAAGGAGAATCTTGGACGGTGCTACCTAATCAGTTCTCTTACAGGAAGAGTTTCCCTTTTGGTCATTGCTAATCCTTTTGGAATGAATGTTGCATGTGAATTCGAGTATCCCTGTCCCTTCTACTCTTCTCATTGTGGGACGCGTAGAAGATCAACGACAGAGGGGGCCGCATAGAAGACCGACTACAACTGTGGACGTCGGGGACATGCAAGACCCGGGGGAGTTCAGCACCGCAAGATATATTGTCCTAGAAGCAAGATTGTAAAACGCAAATTCACGTTATTTATTGTAAAACGTTTTTTTTTTTTTTTTTTTTTTTTTTTTTTTTTTTTTTTTTTTTTGCTAGAGGCACAAACTACTCTTCTCCAAATCGTGGTACTAATTAGGCCCTATCTTTCCTTTAGAGATAAATTTCAAAATTATTTTTGTTCTTCTATAGGCTTTCCTATCTTCTATGTACCGTAGGCTGGGGGTCTAAGCTTAAGAGGTTTTCCAAGGTTTCCCTGCTTAAGAAAGTTCCCGAATGGGTAGACCCTGACATACGTTCATGAAAGATCATCTTCCTTGGTTGTGCACAGCAAACATAACACCCAGATGCACGTAAAAGTAATACAGCCGCGGTACCGGTCTCTTCATTTCTTCTGTCTTCAACATTCCTTTTCTTCGTCTAGTTCAAACACAATATTCTTTTTCAGTCGGAGGACTGACAATCATCACTTCCGGGTTATCCACGCTAACAGATACCTCGCGAAGTGTGTTCGGTGAATAAAAATTGACCTCACAAACTTCGCTCGCTGCGAGGGGCATTGTAATCTCCCCACGGAAAATTACCCTCTACCACGCAATAATGGTCAATCAAATCATCCACATTTATTTACGTATGAAAAGTATCTGAGCAGATTTTCTAGTAATATATGCGCCGACAGCTCGTCGACGCCAAGGTGTTTTTCGAGTACGTTTATTCTTTGGAACAACAGAGGTACACAGGTGTATGCTCCATGGTCATTATAGTTTAGAAAGAGAGATAGAAAGAGAGAGAAAGGAACAGCTTCGGAAAGTATCGGTTGGAAGATTTTCGTATTGCAAAAGGAGATTTATTTACTCTTCTTCGCGATAAAGCGAGGCAGGAAAGTTTGTGCCGCTAGCGGGGTAGACAAAGAGAAAGAAGGACTTGTAAAAGTAAATTTCATGAGACTAAAAATCCACGGAAACGGAACATGTACGGAAATGGATTCAATATACAATTATCCTCAGAAATAAGGTTTGTGACCATTTCATTTTAGAGTGAATGACGAATGCGTTCTCTGTCTGAATTGTTGATGATTGTCTGGGGCCTGTAATTAATTGGGAAGTTTCAGCTGTGACGAAGAGAGCCTGCAATCTCTGAGTTTTATTGAAATCGTCCAAAAAGGCTTCGTCCACATCTGAAATTTTAGATCTGTCGTAAACTGAACGAAGTGTTCAAAACGATCGATTTTTTCCCAACTGAATGCAGCGCTTAATAATAATAACGTATGTGAAGATCTTTTCTAGCAAGCCAGCCGCTGAATATTAAGAAGAAGGGCCCCACCAGAGATTTTAATAGGCTGATTTCATGTAACTTAATACTTTCAGCAAAATCGATTAAGTAGTAAGGGCATTCATTAGACACAGACAACGCAGTGGCCGACGGCATTCACTCAACGACCGAGAACAGTTGCGTTTGGGTAGAGTTGTCAGTGCTAACAGACAAGCAACACCGCTTCAAAGAACCACAGAAATCAATGTGGGATGTACGATTGACTTATCTATTTGGACAGTGCGGCGAAGTTTGGCGTCAATGGGCTACGGCGGCAGATAACCCACACGAGAGCCTTTGCTATCAGCATAACGTCACCTGCAGTGCCTGGGCTCGTGACCATATCGGTTGGATCCTAGACGGTTGGGAAACCGCGACCTGGTCAGAAGGGTCCTCACTGCAGTTGGCAAGAGCCGATGGTAGGGCTCGAGTATGGCGCAGACCCCACGAAGCACTGGACACAAGTTGTAAACAGTGCACTGTACAAGCTAGTGGTGGCTCCATAACGGTTTTGGTTGTGTTTACATGGAACAGACACGTTCCTCCGGTCCAGATGAACTGATCATTGACTGGAAATAATCTTGATTCGGCTACTTGGAGACTATTTGCAGCCATTCATTAACTTCATGTTCCCAAGCAATGATGAAATTTTTGTGGATGACACTGCATCATCTCAGCGGACCACAATTGTTCTCAAACAGTTTCAGGAACATTCGGGATAATTCTAGCAATTGATTTGGCCACTCAGGTAGCCAGACACGACTCCCGCCAAACATTTGTGGGATGTAATCGAGAGATCAGTTCAAGCACAAAATCTTTTACCGGCAAAACGTCCACGATTATGAACGACTACAGAGGCAGCAATGTCGAATTAAATCAGGTGATGCTAAGGGAATTATATTAGGAAACAAGACACTTAAAGTAGCAGATGAGTTTTGCTATTTAGGTAGTGAAATAACTGATGATCGCCGAGGTATAGACGATACAAAATGTAGACTGGCAATGGCAAGGAAAGAATTTCTGAAGATGAGAAATTTGTTAACATCGAATGTAGATATAAGTGCATCGTTGTCTTTTCCGAAGGTCTTTGTCCGGAGTGTAGACACGTATGGAAGTGAACCATGGACGATAAACAGTTTAGATAAAAGCAGAATATAAGGTTTCGAAATGTGGTGCTACCGATGAATGCTCAAGATTAGTTGGGTCTATCACGTATCTGACGAGGAGGTGCAGAATAGAACTGGGGAGGTAAGGGATATGTGGCAAAACCTGATCAAAAGTAGGCATCGATTGGCAGGACACATTATGAGACATCAATGGACCACCAACTTGGTATTGGAGGGAAGTGTGGGTGGTAAAAATTGTAGAGGGAGATCGAGAGATAAATACAGTAAGCAGATTCAGAAAAATGTTGGTTGAAGTGGTTATTTGGAGGTGAAGAGGGCTGCACAAGACAGAGTAGTATTCAGAGCTGCATCAAATCAGTCTTCGGACTGTAGACCACAACAACAACAACAACAACGAAGAGGCGGCATGGCTGAGTATTTCTGCAGGGACTTCAGGTACTTGTTGACCCCATGCAATGTCGAGTTGCTGCTCTTCGCCGAGTGAAGTGGGCCTTACAGGATATTATGAAGCCCACGACTTTTGTCATCTTGTGTATATTCCCCACGACATTTTTTTCTGTAATTTATGTACATCTTTAGAAAATAAAAGGAATCCCGTGTAGCGAGTTCGATATCCGTGGAGTGCTGCTACTTAGGTCGGCCTACAACGTAACAGCCCTGCTACAGCAGAACCAGTTAATATGGTCTGCAGTCTGAGATCTTCCTGCTCAGTTTAAGTGTAACAAGGTGGACGCTTCCCCACCAGAGACCAACATCCTTCACGTACGCTCGCTACGAAGACAGTAGTCGTAACAAAACGTCGAATTCATAGCGCCATTTTCGCATTGTCGGTATCAACAGGTCGCAGTGGAGTGTGGGGCCAAGTGGTGGGGAGTATGGAGGGAGGAGTGTGTACGACCGCCGTAAACAGCGCCGCCTAACTGCCTGGCATGGGTAACCCGCTTACGGGCGCGTCACGGGCCGTTACCAGTACACGCCTGGCTCACACTCTGACAGTGTCAGCGGCCAGAAATCTTGGTCTTCGGCCGCAGCGGTGTCTGCGGCCTTCACCCAGCCACCTTCAGTTTTCTCTTAACAAAAAGAGTATAAGAAAAAGAAGAATAGAATGCGGAAATTCTTGGTTTTGTGACAGAGAGCCGCCACCGCACGATTTACAGGATTGCTAGATGTGAAGTGACACACAGTAGCTTAAATGAAGTTTCGAAATATTGTATGCTGTGCTTGCTAGTAAACATGGCTTTTTAGAAAGCCTTGAATAGTAGGTAAGTACTTGTTGAGAACACCACATGAATGGACTCTCTCTTCCAGCATCGTCATTACATCAGACCGACGAGTACGTTGGTAGACAACAATGTTCGGAGGCCAATGACCGATCTAAATACTATGCGGTTTGTGAAATAACATTGCCCGGATTTTGAGAGAAAAAGATCGGTAAAAATGATCTTACGGACGTATGAATATGACGGATTAAATGACTAATGAACGGAAACAGTATTTGGCCGTGACCACCAAACAATGTGCCAGCAACTTCTATTCGATTCAGTCTGAAACTGGACTATAAAATATATAAAAAGTCACATACAACATGAACAGCAAGGAAAGGGATCTTCAAATGAAACACAGCTGCTTCCTCACGTACCTCTCTACCTCTTCTACTACTGGCTGTTGGTGGCGGAGACTTGAAACGAAGACGTACAAATGATAATTTGGCCAATGGATATTTTAACACGACTGGAGTCGCCCTGACACTTATACGTTCCGCAGTAGGCGTACGTTATTTTAATTAGTTAAGTCAATTGTCGTGCGATAGCCTAACTGTTTCCTAAACGTATCCTGTGCATGCGATTGAATGCCAGGGTAAGCCGACAAAATCCAGTTCTCTTTTAACAAATAAGTTAAAACACGTATGAAATGTACACAAGTGACAAGATTAATTAGCACAGGAAAATACTATCTACTAAATGATAAATGCCGTGATTTTAAAATATTTATTCATCATTAACACAATCAAAGACACTAAGCAAGAATTACAACTCTCAGGTTCACCCTGAATTAATATTGGTCCTTAAACTGTCTGGTTGTGCCCTATAATGCACTCGCGATCTGTGATTAGGCGCAGGGTAACTGACGTCACCCGTTGTACTAAATAGCAAGAAGGAACTACTATCTCAATGAGCAGTGTGAAGACTCAGTGCAGATCGGAGTAGAACACGTCATTCAGCAATGTAAATTTACTTTCCTACACGCCGGTGCAAAAGGAAGATCACCGTAGTGATCAGAAGCTATAGCCGCAGAACTTCTCGCCTCAGCGAGATAATAGTAACAGTGTACTTCACCAAAAATATAGCCGAAGACGCGCGTCGACTGCCGTGGACCCAAAACGACCCTCTAGCTCCACGACCCGGTAACGACTCTGTAGCTCCACGCCCAAGGAACGAAATCTCAGCTCCACGCCCCAGGAACGAGAGACCCCTCACTTTCCTCTACTTTCTCCGAGCTCAAAGACTTTTGTCCCCCCTTAAATTTGGGTGGCGAATCATCTTTCCGGAAGGCGCTCGTTTCCGAACGCCGACCATCCTCAGTTTAGAATCCAGACCGAAGTTTCTGGATGTTCTTTCATCATCCTTAGGTAAGTCTGCGAATACTTGCTGCCACATGTTTTTGGCGGACCCTCTGCCTTCTCACGCATGCACACCGGACACGTGTTCCCGTTTTGCAGGTGGTCCAGCTCCAGGGCATCCCGAGATTAGCACCAGGAGCGGCTGCGCCGTCCTGTTGTCCGAAGGAATGTGTGAGCTCCCTGTGTCCTTCCGTTCTACCACGAGCTCTGCTTGTTCCCCAGTCACCCAACATGCACACATTATATAATAATTTAAGTGTACTGGACGATGTCAGTCACATACATGCTTTTATTGAACGAGCACCCCTGTTGAAGGGGCTTGCTTGTGCCGTATTACATGTAACACGGTTTGTAAAAATGACGCCAGCTTACAACTTAACATCAAATTAACATAATTATTCAGTAAAAGAGTACAAGTTACACAAGTGACACTTACACAGCTAATCTCGGTAGCGGAGGACAAAGGAGAGAGACAGAATAACTTGCTTTCCGATTTTTTTTTTTTACATCGTTGCACAAACGAATCTATCTCCTACATTTTGTTTCACATAGTTTTCTTTACACATTTTAACACATGGATACTTCTTTACAAAATAATTCATGAATAATTAAAAATACATCACCTCATTAGTACTGCGCTCATTTCGATTAATATACAAATTTATTTACACACGTCAAACTATTTATAATATTTTCAAGCATTAATTAAAATTGGGGCTATTGAATATAAAATGTCATACATATGTAATAAATCAGAATGAGACATGTACGATGTACAAGATGTTTCTAAAAGTACTTAATAAACCTTGAAAATTCAATCAGATTTATTCGTATCACTTGCAGACATGGGGCTTGGTGTCATCTTTTAGCAAAGTACATTAAGCTTTTTAGCCTTACAGAGAGTGGCCTTCGGAAATTAGTACATTTTCATTTTGTCATTACGAATTTTAGGGTAATATTTACACCAGTATAGATTACTGTTCTGTTCTGATGTTCTACGCACATTATCATCACTGAAAAGCCAAACAAAAGTTTATGTATTATAAAGTACATCATACAAATAGCTTCCATCATTGGCGGTGCATTATTGAAGACGTTTGTGGAAGCTCCTCGTCAAGTTCTCAATCACTTCTTGAAGAATGGCCACTACCTCTACCCAGATTGCGGCTTTTGGTAATGCAGTGCCATCGCGAAGAAACTTTGTTCTTGACATGATCCCACAGAAAAAAATTACAGTCTGAAAGATGAGGCTATCTTACCGGCTATGGGAGATCACAGAAAAGCCAGAGCTATCGATATGGGACGTGGCGCATCCGTGTAGTCCTCGAATTACGGTCCGTATTGGCTACAGCCCCATCTTGCTGAAACCATGTCGTGTTTCGACGGCAGTGCCTCTGCCGCTGTTGAGTGAAGAAATATTTAATCATGGTGGCATACCGCTAGGAACACAAACGTTGGCCGCCCGTTATCTTCAGAGAAAATATGGCCCGATGATTTCAACGGACTGTCCATTAGCGATCTATGGGCTACACTGACCCTTTTCATGAATTACGTGTGTGTCTATGTGTCCTAGTAATAGCGGAAGCTCTTTTTTATTATTGAAGAACTCATTCATTGTTTACCTCATTAGACATTACAACAATAGTCAGCAAGACGTCATGCTGGTCACTTCTGTGCCGTGTGCTTGTGCAGAAATTGTGCCTTCTCACTTTTATCTTCCACCCGTAACTGCTCACCCACTTGCAGCTTGTAAGGATGAAACTGTAAGTCCTGTTTCACGTTCGTATGCAAAGACATGCGAGAGATATCTGATGATCTACAATGGCAACGGGCCGATAGTGATGGTCTTCGTTGCACAGATGCACAAACTTGTCGTATATTTTACGGCGTTTGAGCTGTCAGTTCAGATCACGTACGCTTCGCATTCGTTACAGAACCCGTCTCATGTCATTATTTTATCCGCCTGGATATTGCCTTACAGACTAGAACGCGGAAATGCGGTCTCTTTCATGGGGCATTGTGCGTCATTTGACAACCACAACGCTCTCCACACGACAAAATACCTTCATTGTCTCAATAAACACCTACACTGGCCAACGTTAGTAAAGACATTGCTTTCTCCGAAAGTCGATAATATTTTTTTTCTTTTGTGCATTACCTTATGTATCCTCCCCAGAGAATTTTTTTGAAAGACAATATTTAAATGTTAACGAGAATAGAACCTATTGTAACCTACCAGCAAATAAAATAATTTATTGACAATGACAATTAAATGAGAACAAGCAATCTGACCCATGTGTAACCTCCCACAAAAGAGAAAGTCAATTCAATAAAAATAATGAAATCTCAATGACAATGTAAACGCAAATAGACCGAAATGTCGATCTTTAGGCCCTGACTAAACTCAAATTCTTATCTCAGTAAAACTGCATCTGCTCTTATTTTTCGCCATAGCTTGGAAGAAATGCATCGCAAATATATATATATATATATATATATATATATATATATATATATATATATTTATTTATTTATTTATTTGAATTTAAGGGAAACTTTTCTTTAAGGAAATGCAAGAAAAATATTATTTCAAAAAAGGGATTCTTTGTTAAAAATGGTTGGTTTCAAAACGAAATTATTATTGGGGCGATTCTTGAACAAATTAATTACACTTAAGATCCATTACAATACATTATTAGCTGAGCGCAAAGCTGCTTCATTACCTTATTTAAAAAATATACCTCATTCTGAATCTTGACCAGAGTCCCATGTCGACGCCCGCCGACTCCTCTCACACAACTGTACTGTACTACATACTCTTGCGACTCGCTACGTACCACTCGCGACTCACTCTCATTCGCAACAGAACTGACTACATACTCTCTGGTCAAAGATTGTGTGGCTCACCATCGCTGCCTATGAAACGTACGCGTTTCACTTATCATTTATTTCAATTTTCTTTATTTGTTAATACGTCACATTGTTTCTTCATTCATTTTGCTACTGTTTTATATTTTATATTGTACGAATATGAATGTTCTTGTTTTATATGCTTTGTAAATATTTGGTTAGGCTAGGAGAAGTACTGTGTCAGAGAGAGAGCGAACAACTATCGATAGAGAGCGTGCGAGTTGGTGTGGTATCGAGGCCGGTTCGCGGGTGGAGAAACGTTGCAAAGTTCGCCGTGAAAGACGGTGATACGCGGAGGAACAATTAATTACAGTGCGTTCGCTGTGTTAATAGGAGATCGTGCATTATTAAGTGCACAGTAAAACCTGAAAAGTATATCCAGTGTTTGCGGTGACGATTTTACATACCACAGAACTTGTGACAATTAGCCGTGAACCAGACACCATTGTCGTGTGGAGACACTAACTATTAGAATTGCGTTAAAGTGGAACAAACCAAAATGTTAAGTAAAAGAACAGTGCTGTGATTTGATCAAGAAACATTTATTATATCATCCAAACTGTCTTAAAGACGACGACATAAATTAAACTGATATTTAACGGACTGCTATAGTGATAAACACATGTGGCTGTTTTCCTGTGGCAACACGGTGAAGGAACTGTGCGAAGTATTGGCATTAACCAGCTATATATCGTCAATGCTAAAGACGTTGCATAATTCCGACCTACCCGCACCGCGTGATTAGTAAACTTTTAATAATAAAACGTGGCGCACGTAGCGACAACGCACACACTGGGACTATTACTATCGCGCCAGTGCTGCCAGCTGATTCGTCTACAACGGACCACCCCCGTAACTAGAATATTGATGAAACAGGAGGATCCATCATTATCTTCACGCCACGAATCAGGATTAACTTCACACATCGTCCGCGCGGATCACTGCTGACGTCATCGCACTGCCTGCAGCAACAGGTAATACATTAGAAATAAATTATTACGCTTTCTCTCTTTTCAAAATTAAAGACAATTGCCGTTAAATTATCTATATTAAAAATACTTTCACAATGTCAAGGTTCAATTTTGTTTAGTTCCAATAAATACTCTTTCCATTATTTCGCCTTATTGACAATGTTGAAAACCCGCCAAATTAAAGTTCAATTAATAATTTTCTCTCAGAATTCTTCTCAGATATTTTGCTGCTCATCATAATTTTATTTTATTGTTTGTGTGTAACTTCTTTTGGAGGGAGTACACATTTAATTTTTTGCGCAGTAAAATTAGCTACCATAAAATTACGTACATTACCAGCTGATGCTGTCCGCCATTACTGCTTGAAAACTGACCAATAGTGTTTTTGCACCTATTTTCTCATTGGCTGTCAGCTTCAAAACAAAATTACGTATTTCGTGGGCATCTAGCAGATGAGCGATGTGTATGTAGGCCCCTACAATATATTTTTTTAAATTTTTTACTTTTGCAGGTTTACTGGAATTATAATGACTTTAATTGTTCATTTTGCCGCTGTTAAAGTGACTACCGCATCTATATAATAATAGTACTGAATTGCCTAATTAATTTTTTATTACGTGATCATTGGCATACCACATTTAGATTAAAATTGTCGTCTTATTGGCCCCACATAAGATTCTGCGCGTTCTGACAAAGACTATGCCACATATTTTTTCTTTGTCCATGACTAACAGGGGTAGCCAGATTCCTTGTATAGGCCATGTTTTATTATTTAAAGGTTTTTTTTTCAGAAGTAGAGAACCAGTTTCTTTACACATTCCATACTGAACTTAATAGTATATTATGTGGGTCCGATTAGATTTACATTTTTGCGGGGGTAAATAGAAATCTCCAACTATTTCCAGTAGAGCACCTTGCAACTATACAGGATGAATTTGAATTTCACTGGTTGTGTGACGCACGTGCCATCTGAAGTCGATTTCGTGTCAAACTCGCTACAGTATGTCAGGCGCAACTTGTTCATCTGCGGCGTAGACTGTTGCTTTTCGCTCTGCTACATAAGGTAAGCGTAGTACAAACACAATATCCTTGATGAATCCCCACAGAGAGGAATCAAGAGAAGTGCGGTGAACGTAGGGGCCACGAAACAGGCGAACTTCGTCCAATCCATTTACCTGGGTAGCGGTTATTGAGCAAATTCCGGAGTTCGATGCGGCAGTGCGGCGGTGCTACGTCTTACATGAAGCGTCAGCTTCCTCAATCAGTGGGAGTAAGAAGTTTCCCAGCGTATCCACTTACATTATTCCACTGATTGTTTTCTCTTGGAAGCAGAAAGCAAGTGCAATTTTGAGCTATCAGGAACATATTTGTCGTAGACTTTCACTGCTCCAAATCCTACAGGTGTGTTTGATATATTTGCCACTTAGTGAAAAGGCGGCTCATCCTTAAAGATAATGTTTTCCATAAAGTTTAGTTCTTTACCCATTAGATGTACCATTTCCCCCACGGAAGTCCTTACTATCAATCCTATTAGTATATTTTACAAGTATCTCTTGTTAATTTTTGTGATTTGACAGTTACTCAGCAATGCGTTTCGAAATACACGCTCTCATCATCCGCCTGTTCATTCCTACAGCATTACAGAGAAACATTCTATCCGCACTCTATTTTTGGACCTAGAACGATGGAGAACTCTGAATTTGCATGCCACTAATGTTTTCAGAAGGCCCACTACAACAGCTGTAATAATTCCAAACGAATCATGCCTCTCTCGAGCATATAAAAAGCTGCCTTCAAATATTTAATGAGGTAGGTTCAAATGGTTCAAATGGCTCTGAGCACTATGGGACTTAACTTCTGAGGTCATCAGTCCCCTCGAGCTTAGAACTACTTAAACCTAACCAATCTAAGGACGTCACACACATCCATTGCCGAGGCAGGATTCGAACCTGCGACCGTAGCGGTCGCGCGGTTCCAGACTGTAGCGCCTAGAACCGCTCGGCCACTCTGGCCGGCAATGAGGTAGGCAGCAAACTGGCTAATGAATGCAGGGAAGAGACTAAATGAGCTGGAAATTACTAAGCAGGCAGTGGTGACCAACGGTTATAATACAAATATGGTGAACCGTATTTTGAAGAATGAGGAGAAGAAGATAAAAGCCGAACAAGCCAAAGACGATAGAAAGATTGTCACTGCGCCATATTATGTTAAAATGTAGGAGAAACTGGCTAATATTTAATCAGATTTATCAATGTAAATGTACAATTCCAAGAGATGGGCATGTGAGGTACAGATTACATCCGACACTGTCAAGAGAAAAAGTAAGTTAGGACAACGGGGAGCGTATAAGATACAGTGTTCGCCGAGACTCACCTTGGACACACTGGGAGAACGTTTTCGACGAGATATGAAGAATATTGAGACGCTTTTGGGCTACACAGTTTTGGCAAACCAGTAATAAGCATATATATGAGAAATGCTATCCATTGGAAAGTACTGAGTACTTAACACACATGTAGAAACAAGGGAAGAAAAACTGATTTACTTGAAGGACTCGAAATAGCAGTCCAGCAGTACAGATTTGGTGCGGTTCTTAATACATATGGGAGACAGTCACAACGGATTCCTCAACATTAAAATGGACCTTCTTTCTTTGATATCAGCTTGAACTTGACATTTCAGACATTTTATAGAGAAGACTATTAACTGTGTGCTGTTATTTTTGACCTGGCATGGATTTCCAATTACTCGGTGCATTCACGTGGGGCTGTACCCTAGTGTCACTGCACAAACAGGAGTGCTGCCATCTGGAAGGATAACAAGGGGATGCGGCCGGGAGCATTACTGAAGACTCGTGTGCACTGTAGGAGTCGAACTGTAGTTTCTTGTGACTGAAAGGACTGAAGTGGACGCACTTAGATGTAAGACGAGAACTTTTCATCCTCATCATTTTACTTCATGAATAATACGTTCTACTAGGGCTTTCTGCCGAAGTAGATAATATTTCCGGTTCGCTGTTTCAAGTGTTTAGGTGCATTTGTTTAATGGTGCAGGAATGAGCTCCTTGATGATTAGAGCGTGGGTCTCGAAACGCGTTGTTGCATGTTTTAACGTGGTTCTTCGCTAAATAAATACAACTGATTTTAACTGCGATGTAACAAAATGTGGATACAGACAGTAAATATTTTAAAATCATCAATGTGAATGTTAGTACACTGTCTTTTGCTGAAGACCAAGAGTAGCTGTTAGTTATTATGAGAATGACGTACAAGAAGCTGTTTTTAATTTAAGTGAAATAGCTAGAGAATATAATGTACACACCTAGATAACGGCGGCCGTGCGAAATGACATCGAAACTGATAAGCAGATCATAGAGCAAGTTAATACATTTAAATATCTAGGGTGCACTATTACATACGCGACAAATATAATTATTATTATTATAGAAGGGTTTTGTGGGCGCACGACAGCAAGGTCTTCAGCGCCCGTTCAGTATCATAGTGAGACGGGTGTCAAGAAAAAAACTCAGAACATTTACATATAACGGAACAGAAAACACGGGGAACAATCATTGAAAAATATGTGCTCACCCACACCGAAGCGTGGGATGAAGCAGGGCGTCAGCAGTAAATCATGGACAACACAGGAAGGAAAAGGGAGAGGGTGCTAAAACAATGTAGCTGATGGAAGTGGCTGGCTGACCGCAAGGAAAAAAAGGGAGGAGTCAGCCACTCTGCAATACACTAAAACCTCCAGCCTAAAAGTTTAGGCCAGAGTCCAGACACATCACAAAACTTAAAAACCCTAGACACACACGTCTCATCGTTAGCTAAAACATAGGGCAGATCCCCAACAACTTCTGCTTCTGCCCTTGCATCACGGTATAAAATGCAGTCTGTTAAAATGTGCCGGACAGAGATGTGCACACCACAAACATCACAAAACGGAGGATCCTCCCGCCGTAATAAATAGCTATGCGTCAGAGGACAGTGCCCGATCCGAAGGCGTGTGAGCGCCACCTCTTCCCGCCTGAGCAACCGGCAGGAGGTACGCCACGGCCGAGTTGTTGACTTCACCGACCGCAGTTTATTGGCCGTCACCGCCAGCCATTCGTCCTCCCACAACTCCATGCACTTCCTGTGGAGTGCAGCGATGACTGACTGCAAGGGGATAGGACACTGGACCACATCCTGCTCTCTGCAGGCCTCCTTGGCAGCCCGATCGGCCCCATATGTCGACATGACCAGGCACCCAGCAGAAGGATACCTCTTTACCCCGCCGTTGGAGCAAGTACAGTTGGTCAGGTATCAGCTGGACCATCTCCTCAGTCGGGTATAGGTTCTGCAGTGATTGTAAGGCACTAAGAGAATCGGAGCAGAGAAGAAATCGATCGCCCCGAACACGATGCATCTGCTCCAGTGCCGTCAGGATCGCGTGGAGCTCCGCTGCGAAAACGGTATATTCAGCAGGGAGGCGAATCCGGGTAACATGATCAGGGAACACCATAGAACAGCCAAGGAAAGTCTCCTGTTTGGAGCCATCAGTATAAACGACAGTGAAACCGTGATGCACATCTAAAATGTGAAAAAACAGAGATTGAAACGTAAAATCTGGCGTACCATCTTTTTTAAAATTAGTCAAATCTAAAATAAGTTTGGGTCTCCGGAGGAGCCAAGGTGGAGCTCTGCTCCAACCGCGACGTAAAACACGAAGACCAGCCATAGACATCGCACCGAGGCAATCCTGTGCGCGAATCCCATAGGACTGCGTGGCACGTTGCTGGTAATGAAGTACAAAATAAGTTAGATCTACCCAGCTATTTATGTGGAACGATGCCCAGAACGTTGCTAAAAAAAAGTCTAGAGAGGTACTCTACGTTATGGCTATACTTTTTATGAATGCAAAAATCGATCATTTAAGTAGAGAGATGAAAAGTGTACAGGAACATGTCAAATGGACTTCCTTAGGTAAGCGGCTGAATATACTTCAAGCTGAACTGACTCTGGAAAGCATGCCAGACACAATAAAATAGTTTTAGTTAAGGTGGGAAGAACACATAAGCCGTATATCAGATTTAAGAATCACTATATCAGCAAGACAATATAAACCAAGAGTTGAAAGGTCCTTAGGAAGACATATGAAGAGAAGGCTTGATCAGTTTGGAGAACACAGAACTCCCCTTGTCTAGGTTACAGTGATGATAATGATTTGTAATTATTTGGCTTATTTCATTAAATGAAGAAAAAATCTGAATTATTTTCGACAGCGAAGTGTTGCATAGTGTTGAGATGCAAAAGCCAAGCAGTGGTGTGTCATCTGCAGGGTGATCAAATAAGGAGATATTTCAGACAGTACGCTGACTGGTGGAGAAAGCAGGGAGGCCGATTTGAATTTTTAAAGTAAAATATCGTAGTTATTAAAAAGCGACAAAAAGAAGGAAACTTAAAAGTGTATTACATAAAGACAGTAAAGATATATAAATGCCGGCCGCTGTGACCGAGCGGCTTAGGCCCTTCAGTCCGGAATCGCGCTGCTGCTACGATCGCAGGTTCTAATCCTGCCTCGGGCATGGGTGTGTGTGATGTCCTTAGGTTAGTAAGGTTTAAGTAGTTCTAAGTCTGGGAGACTGATGACCTCAGATGTTAAATCCCATATTGCTTAGAGTCATTTGAACAATTTTTTTGTTATATAAATAATTTGTATTTGAGGAAGGATATAACTTAATAGAACAAAGCCAAATGATAAAAGAAGACAAAATGTGTAGAAGCTAGTCAAGGCGAGGTAAACCGAAAAACCAAAAGCAGTCCTTCCTCGTAGCAAGGCAGGCAGAACGACGGACAATCTTACGAAACACATAGGTGAGCTGTCGTGGATGGCCGACGGGTTTAGTCGCTAGCGTGAGTGAATTGACATAATAGTGCAAATCCTTTCCAGCAGTTTCACTGATCGGAGGATGGTCGTAGTGGAAAATGTTATATGGGTCACGAATTGAGCGTGAGCGTAGAGGCGCAATAGTCCGAACTTCGAAAACTGATTCCGAGTTTATACACATCCTATGGGTAGTTCACAGCGAAAACTCAGTTTAGGTGCTTGCCACGAGACTTGGTGATCTGATTCGTGTCAATAGTGTGAGATCCGTGTGAATGCGCTACAATGATTTTTACGCTCGCCTATCTTTGCTCAAAGAATTCTGTGACTACTCTGACCGGCCGAGCGAGGGAATTGGCAGGGAAGGCGATTTAAGCAGCTCCACCAGCGAGGAGAGGTAAGTTGCCGACTGCACAGGCCGCCGGCAGTTCTACTCGTGGCTGCTGGTTGATCACAGCACCGCGAGTCAGCTTGGTCGGCAATTCTGTGTGAGTCAGCGCGGAGGACTTGGATCTACACTCCTGAAAATGGAAAAAAGAACACATTGACACCGGTGTGTCAGACCCACCATACTTGCTCCGGACATTGCGAGAGGGCTGTACAAGCAATGATCACACGCACGGCACAGCGGACACACCAGGAACCGCGGTGTTGGCCGTCGAATGGCGCTAGCTGCGCAGCATTTGTGCACCGCCGCCGTCAGTGTCAGCCAGTTTGCCGTGGCATACGGAGCTCCATCGCAGTCTTTAACACTGGTAGCATACCGCGACAGCGTGGACGTGAACCGTATGTGCAGTTCACGGACTTTGAGCGAGGGCGTATAGTGGGCATGCGGGAGGCCGGGTGGACGTACCGCCGATTTGCTCAACACGTGGGGCGTGAGGTCTCCACAGTACATTGATGTTGTCGCCAGTGGTCGGCGGAAGGTGCACGTGCCCGTCGACCTGGGACCGGACCGCAGCGACGCACGGATGCACGCCAAGACCGTAGGATCCTACGCAGTGCCGTAGGGGACCGCACCGCCTCTCCCCAGCAAATTAGGGACACTGTTGCTCCTGGGGTATCGGCGAGGACCATTCGCAACCGTCTCCATGAAGCTGGGCTACGGTCCCGCACACCGTTAGGCCGTCTTCCGCTCACGCCCCAACATCGTGCAGCCCGCCTCCAGTGGTGTTGCGACAGGCGTGAATGGAGGGACGAATGGAGACGTGTCGTCTGCAGCGATGAGAGTCGCTTCTGCCTTGGTGCCAATGATGGTCGTATGCGTGTTTGGTGCCGTGCAGGTGAGCGCCACAATCAGGACTGCATACGACCGAGGCATCATGGTGTGGGGAGCGATCTCCTACACTGGCCGTACACCACTGGTGATCGTCGAGGGGACACTGAATAGTGCACGGTACATACAAACCGTCATCGAACCCATCGTTCTACCATTCCTAGACCGGCAAGGGAACTTGCTGTTCCAACAGGACAATGCACGTCCGCATGTATCCCGTGCCACCCAACGTGCTCTAGAAGGTGTAAGTCAACTACCCTGGCCAGCAAGATCTCCGGATCTGTCCTCCATTGAGCATGTTTGGGACTGGATGAAGCGTCGTCTCACGAGGTCTGCACGTCCAGCACGAACGCTGGTCCAACTGAGGTGCCAGGTGGAAATGGCATGGCAAGCCGTTCCACAGGACTACATCCAGCATCTCTACGATCGTCTCCATGGGAGAATAGCAGCCTGCATTGTTGCAAAATGTGGATATACACTGTACTAGTGCCGACATTGTGCATGCTCTGTTGCCTGTGTCTATGTGCCTGTGGTTCTGTCAGTGGGATCATGTGATGTATCTGACCCCAGGAATGTGTCAATAAAGTTTCCCCTTCCTGGGACAATGAATTCACGGTGTTCTTATTTCAATTTCCAGGAGTGTACATTGCTAATGATTTTGAAGCGGCTTTAATTATATGGAATTGTCTCCCAGGGGAAACTCCCCATCGCACCACCCTCAGATTTAGTGGTAAGATGGCCCAGTAGATAGCCCGTCTGAAACTGAACACAGATTAAAAAAAATGGTTCAAATGGCACTGAGCACTATTGGACTTAACATCTGAGGTCATCAGTCCCCTAGAACTTACAACCACTTGAACCTAACTAAGATAAGGACACCACACAAATCCAAGCCCGGGGCAGGATTCGAACCTGCGACCGTAGCGATCGCGCGGTTCCAGACTGAAGCGCCTAGAACCGCTCGGCCACACAGGCCGGCGAACACAGATCAAGCATGAATACAGGAAGCAGGTGTGCTGACCTGTGACAAAAGAAGCAAAATACACTACTGGCCATTGAAATTGCTACACCAACAAGAAAGACAGCTGATCAACGGGTATTCTTTGGACAAATATATTATACTACAACGAGACATCAGTACCCATAACAACCAACTCTGGCTGTAATAACGGCCTTGATACGCCTGGGCATTGAGTCAAACAGATCTTGGTCGGCGAGTATAGGTACAGCTGCCCATGCAGCTTCAACACGATACCACAGTTCATCAAGAGTAGTGACTGGCGTATTCTGACAAGACAGTTGCTCGGCCACCATTGACCAGACGTTTTCACTTGGTGAGAGATATGGAGAATGTGCTGGCCAGGGCAGCAGTCGAACATTTTCTGTATCCAGAAAGGCCCCTAAAGGACCTTCAACATGCGGTCGTGCATTATCCTGCTGAAATGTAGGGTTTGGCAGGGATCGAATGAAGGGTAGAGCCACGGGTCGCAACACATCTGAAATGTAACGTCCACTGTTCAAAGTGGCGTCAATGCGAACACGATGTGACCGAGAGGTGTAAACAATGGCACCCCATACCATCACGCCAGGTGATATGCCAGTATGGCGATGACACATACACGCTTCTAATGTGTGTTCACCGTTATGTCGCCAAACACGGATGCGACCATCATGATGCTGTAAACAGAACCTGGATTAATCCGAAAAAATGACGTTTTGCCATTCGTGCACCCAGGTTCGTAGAGGAATACACCAACGCAGGCGCTCCTGTCTGTGATGCAGCGACAAGGGTAACCGCAGCCATAGTCTCCGAGCTGATAATCCATGCTGCTGTAAGCGTCGTCGATCTGTTCGTGCAGATGGTTGTTGTCTTGCGAGTGTGCCCATCTGTTGACTCAAGGATCGAGACGTTGTAGCACGATCCGTTACAGCCATGCAGTTAAGATGCCTGTCATCTCGACTGCTAGTGATACGAGACCGTTGGGATCCAGCACGGCGTTCCATATTATCCTCCTGAACCCTCCGATTCCATATTCTGCTAACAGTCATTGGATCTCGACCAACGAGAGCAGCAATGTCGCGATAAGATAAACCGCAATCGCGATAGGCTACAATCCGACCTTTATCAAAGTCGGAAACGTGATGGTACGCATTTCTCCTCCTTACACGAGGCATCACAAAAACGTTCCCACCGGCAACGCCGGTCAACTGCTGTTTGTGTATGAGAAATCGGTTGGAAACTTTCCTCAAGTCAGCACGTTGTAGGTGTCGCCACCGGCGCCAACCTTGTGTGAATGCTCTGAAAAGCTAGTCATTTGCATATCACAGCATCTTCTTCCTGACGTTTAAGTTTCGCTTCTGTAGCACGTCATCTTCGTGGTGTAGCAATTTTAATGGCCAGTAGTGTGGAAACGGTCAACGGTCCAAGCTCAAGATGTGCAACATCGAGCCAATTCCTTTAGCGCCGCCCGCGTCGTTGTTGGTCACGGTGTTTGTTGTTGTGGTCTTCAGTCCTGAGACTGGTTTGATGCAGCTCTCCATGCTACTCTATCCTAACCTACATCCTTCTGAATCTGCTTAGTGTATTCATCTCTTGGTCTCCCCCTACGATTTTTACCCTCCACGCTGCCCTCCAATACTAAATTGGTGATCCCTTGATGCCTCAGAACATGTCCTATCAACCGATCCCTACATCTTATCAAGTTGTGCCACAAACTCCTCTTCTCCCTAATCCTATTCAATACTTAATCATTAGTTATGTGATCCACCCATCTAAACTTCAGCATTCTTCTGTAGCACCACATTTCGAAAGCTTCCATTCTCTTCTTGTCCAAACTATTTACCGTCCAGGTTTCACTTCCATACATGGCTACACTCCATACAAATACTTTCAGAAATGACTTCCTGATACTTAAATCTATACTCGATGTTAACAAATTTCTCTTCTTCAGAAACGCTTTCCTTGCCATTGCCAGTCTACATTTTATATCCTCTCTACTTCGACCATCATCAGTTATTTTGCTCCCCAAATAGCAAACCTCCTTTACTACTTTAAGTGTCTCATTTCCTAATCTAATACCCTCAACATCACCCGACTTAATTCGTCTACATTCCATTATCCTTGTTTTGCTTTTGTTGATGTTCATCTTATATCCTCCCTTCAAGACACCATTCATTCCGTTCAACTGCTCTTCCAAGTCCTTTGCTGTCTCTGACAGAATCACAATGTCATCAGCGAACCTCAAAGTTTGTATTTCTTCTCCATGGATTTTAATACCTACTCCTTATTTTTCTTTTGTTTCCTTTACTGCTTGCTCAATATACAGATTAAATAACATCGCGGAGAGGCTACAACCCTGTCTTACTCCCTTCCCAACCACTGCTACCCTTTCATGTCCCTCGACTCTTGTAACTGCCATCTGGTTTCTGTAAAAATTGTAAATAGCCTTTCGCTCCCTGTATTTTACGCCTGCCAGCTTTAGAATTTGAAAGAGAGTATTCCAGTCAACATTGTCAAAAGCTTTCTCTAAGTCTACAAATGCTAGAAACGTAGGTCTGCCTTTCCTTAATCTTTCTTCTAAGGTAAGTCGAAGGGTCAGTATTGCCTGACGTGTTTCAACATTTCTACGGAATCCAAACTGATCTTCCCCGAGGTCGGCTTCTACTAGATTTTCCATTCGTCTGCAAAGAATTCGTGTTAGTATTTTGCAGCTGTGGCTTATTAAACTGATTGTTCGGTAATTTTCACATCTGTCAACACCTGCTTTCTTTGGGATTGGAATTATTATATTCTTCTTGAAGTCTGAGGGTATTTCGCCTGTTTCATACATCTTGCTCACCAGATGGTAGAGTTTTGTCAGGATGGCTCTCCCAAGGCCGTCAGTAGTTCCAATGGAATGTTGTCTACTCCGAGGGCCTTGTTTCGACTCAGGTCTTATCGTGCTCTGTCAAACTCATCACGCCGTATGGTATCTCCGATTTCATCTTCATCTACATCCTCAAGTACATTGCCCTTGTATAGACCCTCTATATACTCCTTCCACCTTTCTGCTTTCCCTTCTTTGCTTAGAACCGGGTTTCCATCTGAGCTGTTGATATTCATACAAGTGGTTCTCTTTTCTCCAAAGGTCTCTTTAATTTGCCTTACCCCTAGCGATAAGCCTCTACATCCTTACATTTGTCTTCTAGCCATCCCTGCTTAGCCATTTTGCACTTCCTGTCTATCTCATTTTTGAGACGTTTGTATTCCTTTTTGCCTGCTTCATTTACTGCATTTTTATATTTTCTCCTTATATCGATTAATTTCAATATTTCTTCTGTTACTCAAGGATTTCTACTAGCCCTCGTCTTTTTACCTACTTGATCCTCTGCTGCCTTCACTACTTCATCCCTCAGAGCTACCCATTCTTCTTCTACTGTATTTCTTTCCCCCGTTCCTGTCAATTGTTCCCTTATGCTCTCCCTGAAACTCTGTACAACCTCTGGTTCTTTCAGTTTATCCAGGTCCCATCTCCTTAAATTCCCACCTTTTTAAAGTTTCTTCAGTTTTAATCTACAGGTCATAACCAATAGATTGTGGTCAGAGTCCACATCTGCCCCTGGAAATGTCTTACAATTTAAAACCAGGTTCCTAAATCTCTGTCTTACCGTTATATAATCTATCTGTTACCTTTTAGTATCTCCAGGGTACTTCCATGTATACAACCTTCTATCATGATTCTTAAACCAAGTGTTAGCTATGATTAAGTTGTGCTCTGTGCAAAATTCTACCAGCCGGCTTCCTCTTTCTTTTCTTAGCCCCAATCCATATTCACCTACTACGTTTTCTTCTCTCCCTTTTCCTACACTCGAATTCCAGTCACCCATGACTATTAAATTTTCGTCGCCCTTCACTATCTGAATAATTTCTTTTATTTCATCATACATTTCTTCAATTTCTTCGTCATCTGCAGAGCTAGTTGGCATATAAACTTGTACTTGTGGGCTTCGTATCTATCTTGGCCACAGTAATGCGTTCACTATGCTGTTTGTAGTAGCTTACTACGGTCACGGTCACGGTCACGGTGTAGGTTACAAAGGGGAATACCTGTGTTCAATTCTTCCTAGTGCCCCTTTTTTTCCATAAAATTGTGAACATCACGCAAGGTCATAGAGTGTCTGTTTGCTTAATTCAGGTTTATTCTGTATTATGGTGTAACATCGATCTGCAACGGCGAGATATAAGAAAGGAGCCGGCCGGAGTAGCCGTGCGGTTCTGGGCCCTACAGCTTGGAGCCGAGCGACCGCTGCGGTCGCAGGTTCGAATCCTGCCTCGGGCTTGGATGTGTGTGATGTCCTTAGGTTAGTTAGGTTTAATTAGTTCTAAGTTCTAGGCGACTGATGACCTCAGATGTTAAGTTGCATAGTGCTCAGAGCCATCTATAAGAAAGGAACCTCCAGATATACCCATCTCTTTTCGTTCTACAGAAGTACTACCTGTTACGACTCTTGGATTCCGTTTTGGAACCTTTGGCTCCTTATATCCTGTGTTGTTCACAGTTCATACCAGTTTACTTGTTGTTTTCATTTCTGTGATAAGTCGGTGAGGTATCTCGCCTGCTCTCACTATCCGTCACATTTACTTGCGACGGTAATATTTTCTTACCACATGACTAATATTCTACAATGTAGTATGACAATTGCCAAGACTACAAAAGGTGAACAGACAAGTCAATGACAGGACATTTTATAATTTTAGGGGAAAGAAATACGAGGGTAATCCCAAAGGTAAGGTCTCCAATTTTTTTTAAGTACAGAACTCTGTTTGCGTGGCAGTTGGTCACACTGTTATGAAGTGTGCTTCACGCGCTGTGTGTAAACATGCGCACGCCGAGCTGAGGCGCTCAGTCTTGGCTTGGCAGCCGTTGAGAATGGAGCTCCCGTTGGATGTTACCGCCAAGTGCGAAATGCGCGCAGTTATTCGGTTTTTGAACGCGAAGGGCACTGCACCGATTGAAATCCATCGCCATTTGACGGAAGTGTATATTGAGTCGTGCATGGATGTCAAAAATGTTCTTGAGTGGTGTAGAGAGTTTGCAGCTGGTCGGACCGAAATCCACGACGAACAAAGGAGCGGGACAGTGTCAGTTTCTGAGGCGACAGTGTTGAAGGTTGAGCAAAACATGAGTGAAGATCGGCGGGTCACCCTGGATGATCTCTGCACGTTGGTTCCTGAGGTTTCCCTCAGCACCACTTACAGAATTTTAAAGGAAACATTGAACTACCGGAAGGTGTGCGCAAGATGGGCGCCACACATGCTGACTGAGGACCACATGCGGCAACGAGTTGATACTTCCCGCACATTTCTTCACCGCCTTGCAGCCGAACAGGACAACTTTCTGGACTCAATTGTGACGGGGGGCGAAACCTGGGCATACCACTTTACACCTGAGACCAAGCAAAAATCACGCCAGTGGGCGGCATCCTTCTTCGCCAAAGCTGCGGAAATTCAGACAAACACAGTCTGCCGGTAAAGTCATGACAACCGTTTTTTGGGATCAGAAATGGGTATTGTTGGTCGACTTTATGCCCACTGGGACCACAATTAACACTGGCAGGTACTGTGAAACTCTGAAAAAACGGGCAATTCAGAATCGGAGAAGAGGAATGTTGAGCAAGGGCGTACACATACTCCATGACAACGCTCGCCCACACATCGCTCGACAAACCGTTGCTCTCCTACAACAGTTTCAGTGGAATATAATCACCCACCCACCCACCATATAGTCCTGCCTTGGCGCCCAGTGACTATCACCTGTTCACTAGGTTAAAAGAACATTTGGCCGAAAAGCGATTCAGCTCCGACGACGAGGTGAAAGAAGACGTTCATAACTTTGTGAACGGCTGAGCTGGTATGACATTGGCATGCAAGAACTGCCACAGAGTCTACAAAAATGAATCGACAGAAATGGTGATTATGTCGAAAAATAGCTAAATGTTTAAGCTGTAAACTGGTGTAAAATAACGTAGAAATAAATAGGTCGATGTACTTATAAAAAAATTGGAGACCTTACTTTTCGGATAACCCTCGTATTTCGAGCGAGAGGTATTTGAACACGGATTTCCCGTTTTCCGGATCGACACCGCGACCACATAACCACGACGCCGTAGTTCCGCCCCCTTACATATCTTGAGTTTTGGCCGCTCACTGTTTCTATTTTGCTTCGATTTTCACAGTTCAGTAGACCTTCTTCCAGTTTTCATGCTTTATCTGTGCTCAGTTTCTGAAGGGTTATCCACTGGGCAATTTTACCACTGAAGCTGGGAAGTGTGCGAGGGGAGTTTCCCTTGTCAGAAAGAAAGGCAGCCTGGAATTATCAAAGTTGGCCTACTTTTGTATCTAATGTGAACTGTTTGTTGCGCGGTGAGCAATTTGTAAATATTATACTCCCTGTGTTTCCGAAAGTGTTTAACGAGCCTGATTCGTAACGTTCGGCATGTCAGACATTTGTAGTTGCCGTCACCGGAATAATAGTTAATTCACTTTAGTACCGAATAAATAAATTTCTAAAACAGAAAATAATATAGCAGTTCGGCTATTTTGAAAGTACATTTTTGGTCTGTGTCGAATTACTAAGGCTTATGTGCTTCCGTGGATCTGCCGTCGTAATTCTATGAACTTTAACAGAGTAGTGTGAGCTTCTGTTTATTTGCCTGTTTTATCTGTTGTAGTGCTGGTCATTGTTGTTTGGCCTGTAGTTACTGTTGTTTTGCTTAAAAAGTTTCGCAAATATATGTTAAATCGCTTTCTGCGTAATTTATATGATTTTTGAGCTTTATTCAGCAATTTTCCGTAGGTTACCTGTTGATATTTTAGTTAAAAAATTTTGTAACAACTTGTTAAGAAATTATCAGTACAACCTGTGCGTATTTCTCGGAAATAAATTTAACTGTGGTATTGTGTATTGCGTATTGAACCGAGGACCTAGAAACGACGGAGAGGCTTCGTCCCGCCGTAGCCCTCAGCCCGCCCTGCAGGCCACAGCAGTCCACCAGCCCCACCGCCACCCCACACCGAACCATGGTTTTGCAAAAACAGACATAATGTCTTATGGGATAACAGCAATCAGTGATTTTATAATGTTACTTAAAATCCGTCTTGTTTGCAAATTTTTTTATTTTTTTTTTTTAATTATTCATATGACCGGTTTCGGTTCATTCAGAACCATCTTCAGATCTGTAAAAATAATTATACTAATTTACCATTTCACAGAAGCAAAAGTTTTTCATCCTATCTAATCAACATCAAATGTACCAGAACGTACCTGATATTTCAGTTACAGGAGTAACCCGTCCAAATCCAGCAACTTTCACATGCTACGTCACATAAAATTGGTTGGCAGAGTGCACGTCATTTGTATTAATTATAACACTATTACCGACAGGTGGCGTCTGGTACATTTGTTACATTCCATTTGTACATAATGTATTCATTAGATCTTTTTTATATTAAAAATATTTGGTTAAAATATGTAGATGTCAAAGTTAAAATCTGTACTTGTCAGGATTAGAAAACAGTAAAATTATCATTGTTATACGATCTAAAGGCATAGGGCAATTCATATATCTATGGTGCTGGTGTGAACTTGTTTTCCTCTACGGTCTGCTTCCGTGACAAGTGTTGCGTGTGGAGATCCAGGCCGAGGGATGAGAGATGGTGCGCGGTGGAGAAGCCGGAAGACGCGTGCAGCGCCTGGCGTCGTTGACGGGGCCCTCCAGTGCGGCCCTCTTGCCCGCGGCGATGGACGTCAGACGACTGAGCGCACCGCGGCACAACACCGAAATGGCGGGAACCACGGAAGCAGACCGTAGAGGAAAACAAGTTCACACCAGCACCATAGATATATAAATCGCCCTATGCGTTTTAGATCGTATAAAAATGATAATTTTACTGTTTTTTAATTCTGACAAGTACAGATTTTAACCTTGACATCTACATATTTTAATTAACTATTTTTAATATAAAAAGATCTACTCAATACAGTATGTGCAACTGGAATGTAACAAATGTACCAGACGCCACCTGTCGGTAATAGTGTTATAATTAATATAAATGACGTGCACTCTGCCAACCAATTTTATGTGACGTAGCATGTGGAAGTTTCTGGATTTGGACGGGTTACTCCTGTAACAGAAATATCAGGTACGTTCTGGTACATTTGATGTTGATTAGATAGGATGAAAAACTTTTGCTTCCGTGAAATAGTAAATTAGTACAATTATTTTTACAGATCTGAAGATGGTTCTGAATGAACCGAAACCGGTCATATGAATACTAAAAAAATAAAAAAAATTTTTGCAATCAAGACTGATTTTAAGTAACATTATAGAACCCAGGTTTATTGTGAGGATCGGCACCCCGGGAACGCCTCATACCAGACGAGTGTAACCCCAAATGTTTGCGTGATAGAGTAATTATGGTGTACCCGTACGTGGAGACAGTGTTTGCGCAGCAATGGTCGACGTAGTGTAACTGAGGCGGAATAAAGGGAACCAGCCTGCTTTCGCCGAAGCTGATAGAAAACCGCTTTAAAAACTATCCACGGGCTCACACCGGACCTCGACACTAATCCGCCGGGAGGATTCGTGCCGGGGACATGGGCAATTCCAGCAGGAAAAAGGGCGATTCCAACAGGTGAATGCGACAAACCACACGTCCAGAACAGCTGCAGAGCGGCTCCAGGAACATTTCCGAGTTTAAGCACTTTCGCTCGCCACCAAACTCCCCAGTTGTTGTTGTTAAGGTCTTCAGTCCAGAAACTGGTTTGATGCAGCTTTACTTGCTACCTGTGCAAGCTTCTTCATTTCCAAGTAACTACTACACCCTACATCCTTCTGAATCTGCTTACTATATTCATCTCTTGGTCTCTCTCTACGATTTTTACCATCCACTAAATTGGTGGTCCCTTGATGCCTCAGAACATGTACTACCAACCGATCCCTTCTTCTATACAAGTTGTGCCACAAATTCCTCTTCTTCCCAAATCTATTCAGTACCCCCTCATTAGTTAGGTGATCTACCCATCTAATCTTCACCATTCTTCTGTAGCACCACATTTCGAAAGTTGCTTTTCTCCTCTTCTCTAAACTATTTATCGTCCATGTTGCACATCCATACATGGCTACACTCTATACAAATATTTTCAGGAAAGACATCCTGACACTTAAATCCATACTCGATGTTAACAAATTTCTCTTCTTCAGAAACACTTTTCTTGCCATTGCCAGTCTACATTTTATATTCTCCCTACCTCGACCATTATCAGTTATTTTGCTGCCCAAGTAGCAAAACTCATCTACTACTCTAAGTGTCTCATTTCCTAATCGAATTCCCTCAGCATCACCTGATTTAATTCTACTACATTCCATTATCATCGATTTGCTTTTGTTGATGTTCATCTTATAGCCTCCTTTCAAGACACTGTCAGTTCCGGTCAACTGCCCTTCCAGGTCCTTTGCTGTCTCTGACTGAATTACAATGTCATCGGCAAACCTCAAAGTTTTAATTTCTTCTCCAAGGATTTTAATTCCTACTCCAATTTTTTTCTTTTGTTTCCTTTAATGCTTTCTCAATGTACAGACTGAATAACATTGGTGATAGGCTACAACCCTGTCTCACTCCCTTCCCAACCACTGCTTCCCATTGATGCCCCTGCACTGTTGTAACTGCCATTTGGTTTCTGTACAAATTGTAAATAGCTCCTTAGACGTGAATATTATTGAACATATCTGGAATGCCTTGAAACGCGCTGTTCAGAAGAGATCTCCACCCCCTTGTACTCTTACGGATTTATGGACATCCCTGCAGGATTCATGGTGTCAGTTCCCTCCAGCACAACTTCAGACAATAGTCGAGTCCATGCCACATCGGTTACGGATTTCATCGTGCTCGCGGGGGCCCTACACGATATTAGGCAGGTGTACTACTTTCATTGACTCTTCGGTGTAAATAACCATTTTGGGTTTTGATACTAATTATATCATAATGCGACTAATCAAAAATTAACTTGTGAAACATTAAAATTATTGAAACTTCTTGGGTGATTAAACCGGTGTGCCTCACTAAGACTCGAAGCCGGAAATGTTGTGGCACAGAGTTTTAGCCTTCCAGGAAGTATCAAAGCGGCGCACACTCAGCTGCATACTGAAAATTCATAAATGACACAGTCTTGTAGGCTGCGGCTAAGCCATTTCTTCACAAAATCCTTTCTTCCAAGAGTTCTGGCCCCTTTACGTGTCCAGGAGAACTTCTGTAGCGTTTGGAAGGTTTGTGACAAAACGTATGCAAGAGAAAGTTAACCACTACCAACAGATTCAAATTTTCACCCAAAGAAGATATGTTCATAGCACAATCCTGTCCGTCATGTAATTACCACACACTGGTATACTAAATTCATACTAACTCTCTGTGAAATCTTCCCAAAAAGAATAGCTGAGGGCTACTTTGATGATTACACCACATGCTTCACGTGGTCAACTTGGTTTACACAAAGCGTATAACTCCACAATAATTTTGATAATTAAAATAAATTAGATCGAAAAGCAATTTACAAAAGAAAAACCTCGAACTGGTTACTAACGTCTTACTATTAACCTGATGGGTCAAACAGTTATATAAGCACGTGGTACTGGTCTCGCAAAGTACACCCCACGTGGGTTGAACATAAAGAAAAGTTGCTATATTGAAAAATATTGTCAAGACGAGACGTTATAATCACACAAGCATTCGCATTTAAGATTGATCTTAGTTAGAGTTACTGATCAACACGTGGTTCCACTTTACTCACAAAGTAGTGACAAAGCAACTACCGGAAAATAATCTGAACTTCACATGAGAATTACACTGCGCTGCAATTTAAGATAACATTAGATATTTTAGAGCTAAACCTGAAATAAAGGTGACTAAATTTTCAGTTAGTTACCAGTCAGTTACCAACATGACAACGGACGGACAGGACCATTCTAAGGATAGAAACCTCTTTGCTTTTAGAAAGCGTAGCTACCTGTTCCGACGGTGGTCCTATTGTTCACTAGCAGACAGGCTTGTCTGCTACCCTCAAGCATGCAACTAGAAATACATTTGCTCATTCATCCTCTCACATAGAAGGGAAGGGGGATGACAGTATCTTATCAAACACAGTGTATAAAAGAAAGCGGATGTAGGTTCCATATGAGACTGTGTGACATGAATTACATATAAACTGTGTTTTAAAGTGTAGTAGTGTGACAGATCGTTCTTGTTTATGTGTAAAAGTAACACGTTCCACTACTCAGTCTCCTCCCAGATAGTCAGAAACGCCACAGTAAATCTAGAAGAGGAATTTATGCCGTAAATGACAATAGATTTAAGAAATTAAACATGAAAGGAATCCAACAGAGACCTTTCAAGTTGATGAGGGGCATTGAGGCTCGTAAAGTACCGAGGACAGGTCATGGGTCGTGTCTGGATACTCGACAGAACATTGGCACCTCATAGGTGCACAGTTTTAATCCGCTTCAGCATTTCAAATCAGCGTACAGTCCACTGCAGAGTGAAAATTCATTCTGTTTTGAAGAATTTATTATGCAAGAGAAAAGTGGAGTTGCGTTAATGGCCTTTTTTTCCTTAGGGAATCAACGACAGCTCCGTAATAGTGGATATCTTTCGTAGTCATCTGATGCCAGGCGCTGATATTCTGTTTCAGACAAATAAAACTATGATGACTAGAATTTTTGTATTTCTTGCTTGCAAACTCCATGTATTTATCTCAAACATAGACGTTATAACAGCCTCAGTCAGCGGTATCTTTCAATTTCGTACTGTAGGGATAGATTAGTGATTGAGTCGCATACGGATTATTATTATGGTGAAATGTCTGCTTGCCATGATTTTCAGAAAAGTAGACTGGCTTGGAAAATTTGTAAGACTGAGGGCATGATATCCCTCTTTCAGAATGTTTGTGGCGTTCCAGTTACGTTGCAAACCTTTCTGCTGCTTGTTGTTGATATGCGCATTCACGTCACTTCCTTCGTGTCAGTTCCTGCTGGTTCATCCACGGCTTCCTTGAAGGAGAACGCAGTGTAAGGGCCATCCAAATGAAATGATGCATTCTACAAAGTTAGAGAATAGTAAGGACTTCTGTATCTACGTTGATTTTCTGCTAACCACTCTGACGTGCCCGGCAGAGGACACTGCCCATTGTGGCAGTTATGTATTACACCTTTTTCCTATTCCATTCATGGAGTAAGGGAAGAATGACTTTTTAAACTTCTCCATGCTCTCTATAATTAGTCTAATATTTTCCTCGTGATCCCAACTGAAGCGATACGATTAATAGATTCCTCATTTAAAGCTGGTTCTTGGAACTTCGTAAGTGTATCTCAGGGTAGATTGCATCCTTCTTCAAGCGTCTACCAGTTCAGTTTCTTTAGCATTACAGGTCACACAAATATGTAATCGTTCATGCTGTCTTTCTCTCTGTACGTTCAATATCACTTGTTATTTCTATTTGGTACTGGTTCCACACAGTTAATCGGTATTTTAAGATTGATCGCATGTGCTTTTTAAGTAATGTCATTGTAGATTCATTGCATTTCCCTAATATTCTATCAACAAGCACAAGTCTTCCATCTTCTTTACTTACGACTGAGCCTATGCGATCATTCAGACTCATATCCCTACAATTAACTAAATCCAAGAATTTGTTAGAATTGACTCATTCCAATTGTGTCTCGTTGGTATTGCATTCGTAGGACACGATAGTTTTCGTTTTGTTGAATGCGTGGTTTTACATTTTTGAAGACTTAAAGCAAGTTGGCCATTGTTTGCACCAATCTAAAACCTTATCAGTATTCGACTGAACATTCGTACAGCTTTGTTTTACACACAGCCCTTGAGCTGCATCACTTCGAAGAACTCTGAGGTCACTATCTACATTTTCTGCAAGATCATATGCATACAGTATGAGCAGCGATGACCTCAACAAAATTCCGAAGGCACGCCGGACGGCCGGAGTGGCCGAGAGGTGCTAGGCGCTTGTCTGGAACCGCTCGACCACTACGGTCGCACGTTCGAATACTGCCTCGGGTATGTATGTGTCTGATATCCTTAGGTTAGTTGGGTTTAAGTAGTTCAAAGTTATAGGGGACTGATGACATCAGAAGTTAAGTGCCATAGACGTCACAGCCATTTGAACCACCATTTGAAGGCACGCCAGACGTTACTGCTTCATACGTCGATGAATCTCCATCTAATGTAAAACCAACGTAAAACGCTGCTGTCTCCCGAACAATAAATTCTCAGTACAGTCTCAAATTTTGCTTTATACAGTGTACGACTGAATTTTCGATAACAAGCACAAGTTTGACACTGAGTCAAATGATTTTCGGAAATCAACAACTACAGCATCTTCCTGAGCCTTGATCCATGTATTTCAGGATATCGCGTTAGAAAATATGAGCTGCGTTTCGTATGATCGATGTTTTCGTCATCCGTAGTGTAGGATTGGAGTGGGGCGAATATGAACTGCGGTTTGTGTACAGGTGGTGTTATATTGTAAAACAACGTAAATATTTTCGGACAAACACCCTTACATGAATACAAAGTTGGGCAATTAATAATAAATCAACAATATTCTTTCCAGAACTAAAGCGAATACGAAAATAGGCATTACACAATAACAAAATAAATAACAAAATTCCTAAATAATACAGTACGTGTAAAACTCAAAAGTAAGTAGCCCGTGTGTTACACAAATGGACACCAACCGAAAGCAGGTGAATAAAAAGGATAATGTTTACATAATTCGTGTGCAGTATGTTACGTTCGGGCAATCATATAAATACAGTACACCAGATAAATAAAATCACCACAGGATCTTTATCTACTACCGAGGACCTGCATTGGAAACTTACTGCTGCTACATGCATCAAGAAGGCTACGTAGCATACAGACAACAACAGCCACATGAAATTCACTAAACTTGTAGGGCTATAGTAGAACACGCCTTCAGCGTCAGTATAAACAGGGCTCTCTCTTGTACAACGGCAGAACACGCCCTCGGGGTGGAGATAAGGCACAATACAAAGGCACGATGTTGCGGCCCCATAACCATGCCGTGTAATATCGGACATTGTAACGAGCACAGTGCACGCCCGAACATTGTAACGAGAACGTATTCAAACACATACACTAGCCACTGGCTGTCTTCACTGCACACACTGCCCGCCGTACACCAGTCTCATTCTGACAACTTGTCAGCACTGCAGACCATTAATACACACCGCTCCGTATATCGCAGCAACAACAAAACCACTCTTCTCTGTATCTGGTTGCCGTCATCTTCTCTGGCCACCGGATAAGAATAAACTCGTCCTCTAGGTAGGCGATGTCCACGACGGGTTGGTCATAACTCCATTGACCCCTGTCTGCAGCAGCTGCCCGGCTCATCGTAGGACCACGTTCTAGCTGAACTACCGTCTCGGTTGTGGGCCACATCTACATCTACATGTACATCTACATGGTTACTCCGCAAATCACATTCAAGTGCCGGGCAGAGGGTTCATCGAACCACCTTCACAATTCTCTATTATTCCAACCTCGTATAGCGCGCGGAAAGAATGAACACCTATATCTTTCCGTACGAGCTCTGATTTCCCTCTTTTTATCGTGGTGATCGTTCCGCCGTATGTAGGTCGGTGACAACAAAATATTTTCGCATTCGGAGGAGAAAGTTGGTGATTGGAATTTCGTGAGAAGTTTCCGTCACAAAGAAAAACGCCTTTCCTTTAATGATTTCCAGCCCAAATCCTGTATCATTTCTGTCACACTCCCTCCAATATTTCGCGATAATACAAAACGTGTTGCCTTTCATTGAACTATTTCGATGAACTCCGTCAGTCCTACCTGGTAAGCAGTATTCTAAAAGAGGACGGACAAGCGTAGTGTAGGCAGTCTCCTCAGTAGGTCTGTTACATTTTCTAAGTGTCCTGCCAATAAAACGCAGCATTTGGTTAGCCTTCCCCACAACATTTTCCATGTGTTCTTTCCAATTTAACTTGTTCGTAACTGTAATACCTAGGTATTTAGTCGAATTTACGGCTTTTATATTAGACTGATTTATCGTGTAACCGAAGTTTAACGAGTTCCTTTTAGTACTCATGTGGATGACCTCACACTTTTCGTTATTTAGGGTCAACTGCCACTTTTCGCACCATTCAGATATTTTTTTTTAAATCGTTTTGCAGTTTGTTTTGATCTTGTGATGACTTTATTAGTCGATAAACGACAGCGTCATCTGCAAACAACCGAAGACGGCTGCTCAGATTGCCTCCCACATCGTTTATATACATAAGGAACAGCAAAGGGCCTATAACGCTACCTTGGGGAACGCCAGAAATCACTTCTGTTTTACTCGATTACTTTCCGTCACTTACTACAAACTGTGACCTCTCTGACAGAAAATCACAAATCCAGTCACATAACTGAGACGATATTCCATAAGAGCGCAATTTTACTACGAGCCGCTTATGTGGTACAGTGTCAAAAGCCTTCCGGAAATCCAGGAATACGGAATCGATCTGAAATCCCTTGTCAATAGCACTCAGCACTTCATGTGAATAAAGAGCTAGTTGTGTTTCACAGGAACGATGTCTTCTAAACCCAGGTTGACTGTTTGTCAATAGACCGTTTCCTTCGAGGTAATTTATAATGTTCGAACACCATGTATGTTCTAAACTCCTGCTGCATATCGACGTTAACGATATGGACCGGTAGTTTAGTGGATTACTCCTTTCTTGAATATTGGTGTGACCTTGAAACGTCCCCTTTGAAAAATTATACAAGACTGTGCTTAAACTGACACACTTTCAAAAATCCCTACAAAAGAATGGCCCTGACTAACATTAATCTTTACCTTTCACAAATCACTTACCTCACAAAAATCTTCATTACTCGAACTACTGCAATACAGCGAGCGCCACTACTGCCAGCTAAATAAAAGATTCAAACTACGGAAGGCACTAACTACTGATAGGGATAGTTAGCAAATGAAAGATTTTAATAGAGAACAAACAATGTATTTACCTTAATAGTCACAATATATATAGCAGTTCATAATATCCAGTATAACAAATTTCAAAACTCCGCCATCTCTCTCCCCACATCCACCACTGCTGGCGGCTCACCTCCAACTGCGCAACGCTACGCGCTGTTCACATCCAGCTGCCGCTGCCCAACACTACAATGGCAGACAACAATGCAAACTAGCCACAGACTGCACACAGCACAGCCAGTGATTTTCATACAGTACGCTATGTAACGTTGCCAATAAGAAAACATAAACAGCCTACTTACAACCTGCGCAACTTTCCAAACTTTGCTCTATCTGCGGCACACGACGACAACTGGCGTCCTCCACGCCGCATGCAAAACAAATCCGGACAGTACCCGATAAAATTACCACGCCGCCCCATGACTCGTTTGCCGCTAGGCACAGCGGCTTCCACTGGAGGCATAAGTAGCCACTGCATCTCCCAATCCACAGACTCATTCAGGGCCAACTTGTCCATATGGACAACTTCGGACGCTGCGACAATTCTTGGCCCCGACGACGCACCATGCGGTGGCGCTGGACTCCTGAGGGTGATGTCGTTACCACATGATGCAGCTGCCTCCTCTCCAGCAGCCTGAGGTCCGGCCTGCCATTATGGACACTTGAGCCGCTGCGACAATCGCACCCCCGGCAACGCGCTGGAGGCATGTCCGTTGCTTCTACATAGGGCACGGTGTCGGAATTCAGAAAGAGTTGTCGATTCCACTTTCCTACTGCAGCTGGCTTATCTCTACCGTGTTCTACAGCCCAAACTACAGGGTGTTTCAAAAATGACCGGTATATTTGAAACGGCAATAAAAACTAAACGAGCAGCGATAGAACTACACCGTTTGTTGCAATATACTTGGGACAACAGTACATTTTCAGGCGGACAAACTTTCGAAATTACAGTAGTTACAATTTTCAACAACAGATGGCGCTGCAAGTGATGTGAAAGGTATAGAAGACAACGCAGTCTGTGGGTGCGCCATTCTGTACGTCGTCTTTCTGCTGTAAGCGTGTGCTGTTCACAACGTGCAAGTGTGCTGTAGACAACATGGTTTATTCCTTAGAACAGAGGATTTTTCTGGTGTTGGAATTCCACCGCCTAGAACACAGTGTTGTTGCAACAAGACGAAGTTTTCAACGGAGGTTTAATGTAACCAAAGGACCGAAAAGCGATACAATAAAGGATCTGTTCGAAAAATTTCAACGGACTGGGAACGTGACGGATGAACGTGCTGGAAAGGTAGGGCGACCGCGTACGGCAACCACAGAGGGCAACGTGCAGCTAGTGCAGCAGGTGATCCGACAGCGGCCTCGGGTTTCCGTTCGCCGTGTTGCAGCTGCGGTCCAAATGACGCCAACGTCCACGTATCGTCTCATGCGCCAGAGTTTACACCTCTATCCATACAAAATTCAAATGCGGCAACCCCTCAGCGCCGCTACCATTGCTGCACGAGAGCCATTCGCTAACGATATAGTGCACAGGGTTGATGACGGCGATATGCATGTGGGCAGCATTTGGTTTACTGACGAAGCTTATTTTTACCTGGACGGCTTCGTCAATAAACAGAACTGGCGCATATGGGGAACCGAAAAGCCCCATGTTGCAGTCCCATCGTCCCTGCATCCTCAAAAAGTACTGGTCTGGGCCGCCATTTCTTCCAAAGGAATCATTGGCCCATTTTTCAGATCCGAAACGATTACTGCATCATGCTATCTGGACATTCTTCGTGAATTTGTGGCGGTACAAACTGCCTTAGACGACACTGCGAACACCTCGTGGTTTATGCAAGATTGTGCCCGGCCACATCGCACGGCCGACGTCTTTAATTTCCTGAATGAATATTTCGATGATCGTGTGATTGCTTTGGGCTATCCGAAACATACAGGAGGCGGCGTGGACTGGCCTCCCTATTCGCCAGACATGAACCCCTGTGACTTCTTTCTGTGGGGACACTTGAAAGACCAGGTGTACCGCCAGAATCCAGAAACAATAGAACAGCTGAAGCAGTACATCTCATCTGCATGTGAAGCCATTCCGCCAGACACGTTGTCAAAGGTTTCGGGTAATTTCATTCAGAGACTACGCCATATTATTGCTATGCATGGTGGATATGTGGAAAATATCGTACTATAGAGTTTCCCAAACCGCAGCGCCATCTGTTGTTAAAAATTGTAACTACTGTAATTTCGAAAGCTTGTCTGCCTGAAAATGAACTGTTGTCCCAAGCATATTGCAACAAACGGTGTATTTCTATCGCTGCTCGTTTAGTTTTTATTGCCGTTTCAAATATACCGGTCATTTTTGAAACACCCTGTAGTTACAGAGCAGCGCTCCAGCCACTCAAACACCGCCAACCGGCCCCCGATGCCAAACTACGAGCAGAACTGCAGAAGCCGGCTAGGCGGGAAGGAGGGCAGTCACTCCGCGAAATTCTACCTCACTGCAGAAACCCACGGCGTGAAGGAGATGATAATATTTGAGGTTCATAATTAAGTTTGAGAATGTGTTATAAGCTTTTCTTAATAGTGCCTAGAATTACCCGATTCAAAGATTATCATTACTAAAATTAGCTGTCAATACGCTCTTGGAGCACGTGCTATTTGATTTCGTAGCCCCACTTACATTGTAACGTCCCCTTAGAAAAATTTATGAATTACTGTGGTGATAAACCTCTTACATTATTTTCTTTTTAAACAGCTGAGCAAAACTGAACGTACTCAAACATTCACTAAAGTGACACACAATATTTTTAGCGCAACGCAATCTGACTTTGAAAAATCCCTACAAAAGTATGGCCCTGACTAACATTAACCTATACCTTTCACAAATCACTTACTTCACCAACAATCTTCGTTACTCGAACTACTGCAATACAGAGAGCGCCACTACTGTCAGCTAAATAAAAGATTCAAACTACTGAAGGCACTAACTACTGAAAGGCATAGTTAGCAAATGAAAGATTTTGATAGAGAACAAACAATATATTTACCTTAATAGTGTTCAAAATTAAAATATACATAGCAGTTCATGACATCCAGTCTTACAAATTTCAAAACTCCGCCATTTCTCTCCCCACATCCACCACTGCTGGCGGCTCACCTCCAACTGCGCAACGCTACGCGCTGTTCACATCCAGCTGCCGCTGCCCAACACTACAATGGCAGACAACAATGCAAACTAGCCACAGACTGCACACAGCACAGCCAGTGATTTTCATACAGAGCGCTACGTAACGTTGCCAACAGGAAAACATAAACAGCCTACTTACATAGCCCCCATGCTCCCCACAAAAAATTTTACAAATTGTTTTGGGCAGTGGCCAATAATGATTCGATGAAATTTTTCATAATTACAATAACGAAGATATCAAATACACACACTTATTGATACAATGTTGGTCAAAAGCTAAAATTTTCTCACAGTCCATAAAGACAGTCCTCATTGTTCATCACAGTAAAATTGCAGTGTTTTTCTCAAAGTCTGAGCAGTAAAAGGCAATGCACACGGAAGTAGTGGATTTCCATGCAGTCTTGCAGAAGTAGTGTTGTCCTTCCAACGGAAAGACAGTGCTGACTCTTGACATGCAGACATGCCACAACAGAGCAAACCCACAGCAGAGTCAGTCGAAGTTTTGAAGAATAGTGGTAGGTAGGTCATCACAGAGTAGACGCACTGTATTCCTTGTAGAAATAATGGTAAGTAGGCTGTTTATGTTTTCTTATTGGCAACGTTACGTAGCGCTCTGTATGAAAATCACTGGCTGTGCTGTGTGCAGTCTGTGGCTAGTTTGCATGATTGTCTGCCATTGTAGTGTTGGGCAGCGGCAGCTGGATGTGAACAGCGCGTAGCGTTGCGCAGTTGGAGGTGAGCCGCCAGCAGTGGTGGATGTAGGGAGAGAAATGGCGGAGTTTTGAAATTTGTAAGACTGGATGTCATGAACTGCTATGTATATTAGCTTTTCTTAATAGTACCTAGCATTACCCGATTCAAAGATTATCATTACTAAAATTAGCTGTCAATACGCTCTTGGAGCACGTGCTATTTGATTTCGTATCCCCACTTACATGTCGTCCAAAGCGAAGGGTATCCGTCATTTCAACAGTTTTCATTGTGGAGATGGAAACAGCATCTGACAAAGACTACTGCCCAACGGAATCCTACCATGCCAAAATATCACTCTATATAAAATAAGCTGACTGCAGCATGGGTCAGTTATTGCAAAGCGAGAAAGGGCATTTCAAACTATTGATTGGAAAAATGAAACATGGTCTGATGAGCTTCGTGTGTTGTCATAAACTACGAGAGGGAAGTGCATATACCATTATACTCGCGAAACGCATGTTGAAGAAGGTGTTAGGTGCTCAAAAAAGTATCAAACATCTATTTGTCGCCGGGAAACGAGAGGGTGCCTATGCCTTGAGAATCAGAGTATCGGCGTCATTTACGTTTGGGAAAACGGTAATAAGCAGACTAGCACTTTTCATGCAACAGTAGAGGACTTTTCGCTAATTTGCAACAGATGTTACAGCACACAACACATAGGAATAGATTCTGCACCGGAACGATGCCTCTATTCATTCATTAGCCTTTGAGATTTAAAAAGTGTGTTGTCTCTTAAAAAGTTCCCTCATCAGAAATTCTCCCAATATTTGACCCGAATGGATGTTTCCCGATACGCAGCAAAATTTTGCCTTTTTCTATTAACGAATGTTACGTGAAATAGGAAACAAAGCTTTTTCTGTTGGAGGGGGGAGGGGGCATATAGAACTTTTTCGTAACTCGGATATTCACAGCCTTTAAAGTTCTTAACGAATAGAAGTAAAATGAACCCCAATGCTGTTGCAATTGATGATTTCTTTATTGGCACAATCGCTTTCGCTGGGGACAGTATCACGTTAGCTCACCAAGACGCGTACAACGTTCGTAGCTACAAATTAGGGCGGTAAACAAATTGTAATGTCGACAGATGAGATGAATTTAGTTCGGTGGCGACTGTGCTCAGGAACAAAAGCTTTTTGCTAAAAGAAAAATGAATATGTTATTGGTCCAACTTCGACACGTACGGAAAATCAACCGACGTCAACATCATGCTGAAAGGAATGGAAAGGTACTTACTTTTGCTAATAATGTCATGAGTCTTCTGATCGGTTGTTGTCTGCCACGAATGCCTTTCTTGTGCTAACCTCTTCCTCTCAGAGTAGCTTTGAGCCCAATATCCTCAAATATTATTTCCACATATCCCAGTAACTATCTTACAGTTTCTACCCTCCGCAGGTCCTTCTAGTACCACGGAAGTTATTCCCTGTTGTCTTAACAAAGGTACTATCATCTGGCTCTACTTGTTATCAGTGTTCTCAACATTTTCCTTCACTCTTCATTAGCAACATAATGAAATGCTTCGATTCTCTTGTTCTTCAACATCATCATCATCAAATGCAGTTTTGGCTTAGACTCTCTTTGATATTTCTCATAATTTGTCAGTATTTATTCCGGCCAGAGGAGCCCCCAGTCTGTAATACCGGTGACGTGCCACATGTTACGTGGTCTCTTCGGAAAGAAAGGCCCGATCTGTCGCGAAACCGAAACGGCAGTGAAAATAAGATGAAGTTTTGCGCAGATGTGCTAGGCAGTATATTTAGTATGCCTGTCGATCGCATCACATGACTATTTTCAGTTCGAAGCACACAGTGAGCCCCTAAAGTTGTCTAGAAGAATTGTGTCTCGCGCCAAGTATGGGTGCTCGCTGAGAGGTTTCCCCTGATTTCGTGCAACCCCGCATAACGTAACTGCCATGCATTTCCTTCTTCATGACAATTCTCGGCAGCAAACTGCAGCAGCAATGGGGACACCTCTGTAGCGTTTTTGTGGGGGAGTGTTTGATCACCCAACCTATAGTCCACACTTGGTTCCCTCTGATGTTCATCTCTGCTCACATGAATTTCTGGCTATAAAGACAACATTTTGGCACAGACAACGAAATGTAGACCATCGTAGAGAAGTGACGGAAATCACAGGAGCCTACCACCTAGGCAGAGAATGTTGCAAGTTTGTACAATGCGATGACAAATGTCTAACTTGGAGTGTCGACTACGTGTAGAGATGTTGCTGGAAGGCGTGGAAAACATTTGGGAACAAGACCTTTTTGATTTTCATTGTGGTTCCCTTTTATTGACCGAACGGACCTTGCTTTCCGAATAGCTCTTGTAACTGAGTGCGCTGAACATTATGATAAGCCGGCGGTAGGAAATTTAGGTGGGGACTTGACATCTGTTTTAGATTATGAAGAAAAGAGTGTGGTCAAGTTTCTAGGACTCCGCACTAAGTTTTTAAGCCGGAGATTTTAGTGGGTTGCAGCGGAGTTTACTCATCCCTTTTATTCCAACTAGCAGCAGGTATCTGCTGTGTAGTTTTAATTTCCTCTCTCTCACTCTCTCTCTCTCTCTCTCTCTCTCTCTCTCTGCTCACACGCGTGCATGTGTGTGTGTGTGTGTGTGTGTGTGTGTGTGTGTGTGTGTGTGTGTGTGTTTATGGTTTTTCACCGTTATTTATGTTTTCCCTTCCAACAGGTTTGCTGCAGAGTGGTAACACCGGTTCCCGTTAACCACGAAAGTTAACCGCTGTTGCGCTTGGCTAGCATTTGGATGGGTGACCATCGGTGTCCTGTTACCATGTGGCGTGCACTCAGCTCTTGTGAGGCCAATTGCAGAGCTACTAAGACTGAGAATTGGCGTCTCCGGTCACGAAAACTAACAAACCCCGGGAGAGCGGTGGCTACCACATGCCACTCATATCCGCATCCAGTGACGTCTTTCAGCTGAGGACGACACGGCGGTCGGTCGGTACCGTTGGGTCTTCCGAGGCCTGCTCGCAGAGAGAGTTTTATGTTATACTTAAGCAGTTCACTTTCTACTAATTTTGCGACCTTTATCCACACTCATGTCACAAAATTCTAGTATGTCCCACTGCTTGAATACTGCTCAGCAGTGTGGGATCCGTACCAGATAGGGTTGATAGAAGATACAGAGAAGATCCAACGGAGAGCAGCACGCTTCGTTACAGGATCATTTAGTAATCGCGAAAGCATTACGGAGATGATAGATAAACTCCAGTGGAAGACTCTGCAGAAGAGACGCTCAGTAGCTCGGTACGGGCTTTTGTTAAAGTTTCGAGAACATACCTTCACCGAAGAGTCAAGCAGTATATTGCTCCCTCCTACGTATATCTCGCGAAGAGACCATGAGGATAAAATCAGAGAGATTAGAGCCCACACAGAGGCAGACCGACAATCCTTCTTTCCACGAACAATGCGAGACTGGAATAGAAGGGAGAACCGATAGTGGCCGGCCGCGGTGGTCTAGCGGTTCTAGGCGAGCAGTCCGGAACCACGCGACTGCTACGGTCACAGGTTCGAATCCTGCCTTGGGCATGGATGTGTGTGATGTCCTTAGGTTAGTTAGGTTTAAGTAGTTCTAAGTTCTAGGGGACTGATGACCACGGATGTTAAGTCCCATAGTGCTCAGAGCCATTTGACCCATATGAGCCATTTGCACCATTTTGAAGAACCAATAGAGGTACTCAAGGTACCCTCCGCCACACACCATCAGGTGGCTTGATGTAGATGTAGATGTAGTAGAAGGACCAGGCCGAAGTGCGCACGCACACTCAGATCACGGTCGTAGAAGATATGTGGATGATGGGAGACCTGTAAAGTTCAAGTGGAAGTAATCCATACCGAGATTCGAGGAGACTACGTTTTCTGTTTTATTTCGTGGCTCTACGTCTCGTACGATACTGTGCGAAGGACAAAATCAGACAGAGGTCGAGCCGTCTCAGCGTTGCAGCTAGTACTACCCTAGATTCCGTAGCATTTAGGTTCCCTGACTAAGAGCTACAGCTGTTTGAAGGGTCGACTGGATTCCGGCCGGAGTTTGCCCGGCAGCCCACTTCGGCGGCCGATAGTCCTCCGGCTGGCCGGGCCGCCACAGCGGGAGCCGATCAATTAGAGCCGGTCGCGCGCCCCCGCGCAGTGTTGACTCCAAGTTGCGCCCCGCGCGTGTTGACACAGCCCTTATCCGGGCCAGTCGTGACTCAGCTGTTTGCCCGTCCGACTGTGTGCCCGCAGCCACGCTGTCGGCGGCGAAATATGAGGGCGGAGCGGCGGGGCGTCGGCGGCGCTGCAGACGTCCGGGGGCAGCCGGGACGGGACCCCCCACAGCCGCGGCTCGATATTATTGAATCCCGCCGCTATCAACTCCGATAGCCTGAAGGCTCGGCTCAGTCGGCTGCGGAGGGCGCTCCCAGCCTTCCTGTGCCGCTAACGTTACTTCACTTTTTCAGCTTAAACCATTCCATTCTGTTTGATGAGTGAAAGAAAAATACTCGCATTAATTGTTTACAAAAGAATGGAAAGACCCGCAGAAGCTGACCTCAGACATGATGAGTTTTGGTTCCAGACAAATACAGGATGATTTTGTGAGGATATTGAAAAATTTTCAGGAATGGTGGAGCTAGGTTGGATACGCCCACATAAGGCACGCGATCTCCACACGATGTGCTTATTTCATCGATTTCTTAGCCACTGGTGCCCCCAATACTTATCTTCTCACATTAAACACCTATCATCATTCCACAACCGCAATACCAGATCGGATACGTCTAGCATCTTGGCTGTACCTTTACATAACACAAAATCTTTCTCCGTGTCATTCTCCATCTCAGCCATACGACTATGGAACGCGCTCCCCTGTGAACTGCGTCTTATCCAGAACCACTTAACATTCAAGAGGGAACTCAAGACTTACATATTAGGGACGGTATAGCCACCATTGTTGTGACCCTCTCACCTTTTTCTTTCTCCTCTCCATCATAGCTTCGAATTTTAGCATTCTATTTCTCTTCCTCTATCTACCTCTTCTATATGTCTTTCACCCCATTCTATCGTCTTATGTCTCTGCTTGATGAGACTAACTCACAAGCTGCAAGAATATAACGAGAAAATTCCCAACTAGCAATAGGACTGATATTCATAAAAGAAAAAATATGTTTACTTTCATATACATAGTCATTACTATTATTATTATTATTCTTGATTGTTATCATTATTTTTTTACTGTTATAATTATCATTGTACTACTTTTATAATCTCTATTTTTTCTGTAACATTGATACTGTATAACATGTTATATGTCCTTAATGTTCTGTAGAAACTGAAATTTGTTGAATCTGAGTATGCCTGGTTAGGTGTAAGAGAGGGCCTGAAGGCCCTAATCTTGCCAGGTAAAATAAATGCATAAATAAATAAAATAAATGCAAATGTATCAATTTGAAGTGGGGGACCATGGTCCACAAACGAACGAATCGAAAATTACGAGCAAAAATCGTTCTGATACCTCTGACAGTGGAATGTAGGTGTCGGCACTGTCGGTGCTACGACTGTAGTGTAGGCAACTTTCAATTGTGGTAAAGTGGTTCAAAAAAAGGAAAAGATGTCCATGAAACAAGCGGTCTAAAGTGCATATCTTAAGAGCTATTTAGGTTCACAGGTTCGTGAGAGTGAAAACCTTAGGTCCACAAATCAGTACGGTTTTAAAAAGCATCGTTCGTGCGAAACGCTGGGTACAATCTGTCTTCACGTCCCTTCCGCATAAGTGACAATAACAGCTTGGAGTTAGAGCTGGATTTCTTAAAAAATACAACGACTGCCAACGGCGACGGTGGTCTGTTTTGTACCCTGCCTGGAAGGCGGAGCGTGGGTCTGCTCCTGAAAACTAAAGGGTAGGCCAAATGTAGGAAGCTAGGAGGAGCAGGTGAGGTAAAACACGTCGATACTGGAAGTAAGTAAAAGTGGTTTACTGGTGCATGAATATATACAGAGGCATACATGACTTCGTACAGATGAGCACGTAGGTGCGAAGCATTAGACCCGTCGTAAGCAGTGAAAAGCCTCTATATGAAGCGAAGCTGAAGCGAAGTCCCCCGGCCGTCTTCTCTTGATCAAGTAGGGAGAATCTGGAGCGGAGCTCGTAGATCTAGACAGCGCCGGCTACAGTGCGCTGTCGCCGGTGTCGGTGTCGTAGTGCCAACCTAAGAACTTGTACCTACGCCGTGGCATCGTAGCTATCGATACCACAGTCTGTCCACAGGCAGAGCCTTCAAACAAAATTTTAATTATGCGGTTAGAAACACTAGAGCTCCCATCTCACTCTGTTACGTTACCCACCGTTTCCAGAGCTACTGAGAGCATGAGTAGAATTTAAGGAGGACTGACATACATACCACATTTTTCAGTCAGAAGAAAATACAAGACTACTTCCGACGATAAAGGGACGCTCCTTATTACCTCCGCGCTGCATGAGGCTACGAAATGCTATGTTGCTGTTTCAAAATGTATTATACTGGCGCCGACCGCGGTGGCCACGTGGTTCTAGGCGCTGCAGTCCGGAACCGCGCGAGTGCTACGGTCGCAGGTTCGAATCCTGCCTCGGGCATGGATGTGTGTGATGTCATTAGGTTAGTTAGGTTTAAGTAGTTCTAAGTTCTAGGGGACTGATGACCTTAGATGTTAAGTCCAATAGTGCTCGGAGTCATTTGAACCATTTTGATTATACAGGTAAAATGGGAAGGCCGCAAAAGAACGCATTATGAGGCACAAATGCCAAACGTGTTTAAAACGAAGTGTGAAAACTGCAGCAGCGAACCATCAGGTCAACTTCGAGAAAGACATTGATTTCAACAACATTCATTTGCTGGCTGGGAAAACTAAAGTTTGTAGAAGAAAATTCCGAGAAAGACTGGGATTTCCACGAACAAACGTAATAGAGAATACGGCTATAGCCTTCTAGCGCCGTGGCTTTCCGCCATTAGGGAAGTGAATACAGAGCCACGGTTCGCGACAAAAAGAATCTGCGTCCAGGAAGCCAACTCCGCGGCGTGCCCTTTCCTCACATGAGATATTGCGAAACATGGAGTATGGACAACGTGCGAATTCTACAATTCTTGATTTCCGTAAAGCGTGCTCGTTACCACAATGCCGATTGTTAACGAAGGTACAAGCACACGGAAAAGGTTCCCAGGTATGTGAGTGCCTGGAAGACTAAGTATTAGAAAGAAGTATGTTGTCATCGACGGCGAATATTAAGAGATGCCGGCCGCGGTGGCCGTGCGGTTCTAGGCGCTCCAGTCCGGAACCGCGGGACTGCTACGGTCGCAGGTTCGAATCCTGCCTCGGGCATGGATGTGTGTGCTGTCCTTAGGTTAATTAGGTTTAGGTAGTTCTAAGTTCTAGGGGACTGATGCCCTAAGATGTTAAGTCCCATAGTGCTCAGAGTCATTTGAACCATTTTTTGTTAAGAGATAAAGGTATCTTCAAGAATGCCTCAGAGAGGTGTGATAGGACAGCTTTTGTTCTCTATATACATCAGTGACCTGACGGATAGGGTAAATGGCAATCTCCTGAGGTTTTCTGATGACACTGTGGTATACGGGGATGCGTAGTCGTTGAGTGACTGTAGAGGGACTCTAGATGATTTACAATTTCAATTTGACGTGATGAATGTCTGCTAGCTCTGACTGTAGAAAAATGCAAGTTAATGCAGGTGAGTAGGAAAGACAAACCCACAACGTTTGAATGTAGTGTTACTAGTGTGCTGCTTCACACTGAAGACCAACATTGTATCAATAAGTGTGTGCATTTGATATTTTTCTTACTGTAATTATGAAAAATTTTTTCAAATCTGTATTGGCCACTGCCCAAAAAAATTTGTAACTTTTTTTTGTGGGGAGCATGGGGGCTATGTAAGTAGGCTGTTTATGTTTTCTTATTGGCAACGTTACGTAGCGCTCTATATGAAAATTACTGGCTGTGCTGTGTGCAGTCTGTGGCTAGTTTGCATTGTTGTCTGCCATTGTAGTGTTGGGCAGCGGCAGCTGGATGTGAACAGCGCGTAGCGTTGCGCAGTTGGAGGTGAGTCGCCAGCAGTGGTGGATGTGGGGAGAGAGATGGCGGAGTTTTGTAATTTGTCATGAACTGCTATATATATTATGACTATTAAGGTAAATACATTGTTTGTTCTCTGTTAAAATCTTTCATTTGCTAACTATCCCTATCAGTAGTTAGTGCCTTCCGTAGTTTGAATCTTTTATTTAGCTGGCAGTAGTGGCACTCGCTGTATTGCAGTAGTTCGAGTAACCAAGATTTTTGTGAGGTAAGTGATTTGTGAAAGGTACAGGTTAATGTTAATCAGGGCCATTCCTTTGTACGGATTTCTGAAAGTCAGATTGCGTTGCGCTAAAAATATTGTGTGTCAGTTTAAGCACAGTCGTGTATAAATCGTTCAAAGGGGACGTTTCAACACAGTCACGTCGATTAAACATCTGGGTGTAACGTTGCTAAGCGATATGAAATGGGACGACCGCGTAAGGATTTTAGTAGGTAAGGCGAATCGTCGACGTCAGTTTATCGCGAGAATTTTACGAAAGTGTAGTTCGTCTGTAAAGCAGACCGCATATAGGACGCTGGTCCGACTTATTCTTGAATACTGCTCCAGTGTTTGGTATCCGTACCAGGTCCTACTGAAGGAAGACGCAGAAGCAATTCAGACGCGGGCTGTTTGCTACCGGTAGGTTCGAACAACACTAAGTTGTATGGAGATGCCTCTGGAACTCAAATGGGAATCCCTAGAGAGAAGGCGACGTTCTGTTCGAGGAGCACTATTGAGAAAATTTATAGAACTGGCATTTGAGGCTGACTTGCGAACGATTCTACTGCCGCCAACGTACATTTCGCGTTAAGACCATGAGGAAAGGTTAGAGAGATTATGGCTCATACGGAAACATATAAACAATCGTTTTTCCCTCGCTCTGTTTGCAAATGGAAAGAAAAGGAAATTACTAGTAGCGGTATAGGGTACTCTCCGGTACGCATCATACGGTGGCTTGTGGAGTGTGTATGTAGATGTAGCTATGAGCACTTGTTTGTCCTCGCTACTATGAAACACATCTCTTCTACACAAGTGCCCATAGCTGTTAAGGTGTATATATTTTAGAGCCTATATTTACCGAAAACATTTTGTTCTTTTAGTCCATACTAACTCTTCCAGTAACAGAGAAACTAGAGAGCTTGCAAGAAGAGATGTGCTTTAAAGTATTGGATATGAACAAGTAGTCGTAACTCTTATGGTATGCATCCTAGAGCATATGATTAATACACGGTTTATTCTTGTTTTGTTCCGTGTTACCTTTCCTCTTATCGTTGCCTTCCCTAAAATCTAAGCTACAACAGTGTAGGTATATGTATTCCACTGTCAGAGATATCAGTACGATTTTCACTTATAACTTGGTTGTTTCAGCCCAGCTTTCTTTACCTCTAGCTGATGTATTTACTATCATTCCTGAATGTTTGTGAACGTGAGCACACGGAATCAGCCTGTATGGGAACACCCCAAGTAATACTGATCCTACGATGTACGAGTAAGGCCTCACAACGACTTCCTTCTTTTCCCCCCAGAACATACTTATTTTTAAGAGTTTCTTTCAACTGTACTATTTTTTTTTTTATCTCCATCACATTCTAGGTCTAATCCAGCGATGTGTCAGAGCATGTATTCTGTGAAGGTCAGATCTACGATATTAGGCCACAGTGTTTTCCTCTGGAAATTCTTCTACCCGAACTGCGTTTCAGCCCCTTCACCGGGGTCTCATTCAATATCTTGTGGTGGTCGGCGTTATCTGAACTCTGTCAATGTCCAGCGTTGGGTTCATTTACAAAATGGTATTTTCTCACACCTATGCTCAAGAAGTGTGCTTCGCTAAAATTCGTCTGCCTACTATTCGTGGGCCCTTATCATTGAGGACAAAGGGAGTTTTCCCGTTCGAATGCTGAAAATGTGTTGCTGGGTAAAATCAGTTGTCACGTCCCTTCCTCATAGTCACAGTAATAGTTTGCAGTTGCAGTTGGAGTTCTTAAGGAATACGACTCCCAACGGCGACGGTGTTTTGTCCACAGGCAGGGCCTTCAAACAAAATTTTAATTATGCTGTTAGAAAGTATAAGGAACTCCCATCTCACATCGTTGGATTACCTTTCGTTTCCGGAATTACTGAGAGCATCATCAGAATTTAAGAAGATTAGATATATATACCAAATATTTCAGTCGGAATAAAATACGAGACCGCTTCCGACGAAGAACGGACCCTCCTTATTATCTCCGCACTGCTGGACGCTACGAAATGCCGTGTTGCTGTATCAAAATGTATTATACAGACAAAATGGGAAGCACTGTAAAACAACGTATTACGAAACAGGAACGCCAAACACGGTTAAAACGAAGCGTCGAAACGGCACTAGCGTAACATCAGGAGAATTGCGACACAGACATTTATTGCAACGACGTTCGTTTGCTGGCCAAAGAAACTAAAGTTTGTAAAAGAAAATTCCGAGAAGCGATTGGTATTTCCAAGAACAAATGTAATAGAGAATACGGCTGTAGCTTTCTAGCTTCGTGGCTTTCCGCCATTAAGGAATTGAATACACAGCCACAGTTCGTGATAAAAACAACGCCCAAGAAGCCAACTACGCGTCTCAACAATAATATTTTGATAAAAATTCCTTCTCTCTTACTTTGTCTGTTTCGATTCTAGGCAATTATGATGGCTCACCATAGTAGCCTTATATATTTCACCCAATAATACGTATTCAACATAAAGGAGGGAAAATTACGTTTCTAACCAGTGACGGCGGCTCAGCAATGATAGACGGAAGAATTTTATCAAGTAACCCCACTTCTTCAGCGTACTTGTCACAGTCCTCGCGACGCCCCCGTCGGAGGTTCGAGTCCTCCCTCGGGCATGGGTGTGTGTGTGTTGTCCTTAGCCTAAGTTAGTTTGAGTCAAATTAAGTAGTGTTTAAGCCTAGGGACCGATGACCTCAGCAGATTTGTCCCATGGTCATTACCACAAATTTTCTAATTTTCTTTAGTACAAGCGCAAAAAACTCCCTTACGTGAGTGACTGCGACACTAGTATTTAACAATGTTCAGATAACCGCGAACATAGGGGTCGGAAAATCGATCGAGTCGAACGAAGAAGAAAACGATGCGACCTAACGCCTTTGAAGATTTTACCTTCACCGGCAACGTACAGAAAGACCTGCAAACTTAAATGTTTCATATGTTAGTGTTCGCAATCTTGCTTTCATCTCTTAAACTAAGCTCTCATTGTCTTGAACGTGTGTCCCATGCGGAGATTCCTTAATCTAGCAAAACCAAGGCATTTTACATAATGCGCATCATGAAGGTCGAAAGGGAGAGGAGGCGTACTTGATGCCCAGGCGAAAACAAATTTTAAAAAGACAGCAGAATTCGTTGATTGTTCAAAAAATGACTCTGAGCACTATGGGACTTAACTTCTGAGGTCATCAGTCCCCTAGAACTTAGAACTACCTAAACCTAACTAACCTAAGGACACCTCACACACCCATGCCCGAGGCAGGATTCGAACCTGCGACTGTAGCGGTCGCGCGGTTCCAGACTGTTGCGCCTAGAACCGCTCGGCCACTCAGGCCGGCCGTTGATTGTTATTGACTTACATTAATAACATGTTTTCTAAAGCATTACTGATGTATAAGAAGGGTCCAGAATCTGAAAATACCTTTGATCACACTCTTGTCAATATCAATGCATTTTCAATAATTTCTATCAAACTAGGGGTACTTTACGACCAGAACAAAACATTTTAAAATACAAATTTATTTAATTGCTGTTGACTTTTACTCAAAACATACTTTTTTAAAATATTGGTGCCGTAACCAGGGTCCTGAACCTGCAAATACTGATTATGACGTTCATTCTGGAAAGTGACATCCACTACCACGACTTAATTATTTGGGTTAAAAGAAACTGAAGGTTTTTAAATATTTGTGGACTCTGGTAAGAGAATTAATTATAAACAATAAGTATTTTCTTCATAATTTTAAAATGTAAAGAAACTGACTAGATTACAATTTTTTCAAGAAGGTGGGCATCAATTAGCACCCGCCTCTCCCTTGGTGTTGTTAGGGTTAAGTAGCCAGATGGAAGTCCGAGGACGCCAGGTCTGGGCTACAAGAAGTGATAAGGCAGTGTTAACCAAATCAATCTGACGAGGTGGTCCTGGGTTCTGATACTTATGTGTGGACATGCGTTGTCGCACTTGATCAGGATTTGTTTTGCGTTCTTTTGGATTCCATTTGTAAATGGTTATGGTTGACTTCTTTGGCAACACATCAATGAGAATGGCGCTATCACCATATCCAAAAAGACTGTCGTCATAACTTTCGCTGCAGCGGGGTCTGCCTTCAACTTCTTCTTTTTTGATGATTGCCGGTGGTGCCACCCCAGTGACACGTTTCCGTTTCCTGTTCAAAGACAAAGTAGGGTTTCATCATTTGCAACGATCCTTGACAGAAAGGGCTCTTTGTTGGTCACAAACTTCTCTGACAGTTCAGATGAAATGGTTTTTCCTCTGTTGTGATCATTTGTGGACCACATCTTGAGCTTAACTCTGAATACCGTAGAATGAGCAGTCATGCACAGACACTTCGAATTCTCACAGACACAATTGATCATGGCGGTGGAGCTCAGTTTCTGCACTTCCTGGCGATTTAACTCTCTTTAACCATCGCCCAACAGTAGCACAATCAACTGCACAATTATCGTGCTTTCCACAGAAACGTTTATGGATGATCAGCACGGTCCCATTTTTTTTCAAACTACGTATTCAATAACAGTATATTGCCTATAACAGGTATCTTGTGTAGATACCATTTTGATGGTTCACTAAGGCTCTGCAATCCATAAATTATTCAAAACTACGCACACGTTCAGAAGAAACATCTATTTTATAGGACTTTTGCTGTATGCAATGAAGACTGTAACATTGTGTCATTATGTATTAAACGAGACTTGTATGTTAGAAAGTAACTTGAAGAAATAAAACTCTGCTACATCAATTATAGACCTAAGAAAAATAGCTGAAAATTTATATCATTCAAGAAATTTAAAGAAAGCATTTCACAGTGTTGACTGCAATAGCCTACTTCAAATTCTGAAGGTAGAAAGGATGAAATACTGGGAGCGAAAAGTAATCTACCATTTGAAGTAAAACCAGACTGCAGTTATAAGTCCGAAGGACATAAAAGGGAATCGTTAGTGAAGAAGGGAGTGGGACATGTTTCTAACCTATCCCCGGTCATATTAACTTTTTGTACTTAGCAAATTGTAAAGGGAACTGTGGTACCTTCAGCAATAAGTAACACAAGTTAAAACTTACCGTAGGTTTATTAAAGCGAAATAAATCACTTGTAAAACTGAATATAAAAACTACACAGGGCTACTTCGGTAACTGAAATTTATTCGGCGACTTATACTGGATCACGCACATGACTAGGATATTTCGCGATGATATGATTGGAAGTTACCTGGAACGTGGGAAATATACAGTGAGCGAGGTTACGGTGAAGGTTGGGAGGCCGCTGTAGAAATTAATCGTGTTCAGAGCTCGTCAGCCCAGCAGAGTCACTGCAGTCTGAGGTATGTGCTTCGTCGACGGCTCGAGCTTTTACCTGCTGAGCCCGTGGTGCACTGGCTGGTACGTTTAGTGCAGTAAATTCGCTGAGCGTTGTGAACCAGTTGTGCTCTGGTATGTACTGGTATTAGCCATTGTTGGCGTTGCTATTGACTAACTGCTGAATTTACCGTCGCTTGTGGTGAAGTGGGTAGATCTCCTACGAACGATGATGTTGACTTCCGTAGAAGGTAATGATGCTATATTTCTCGTCCGCAAAGATGCTGGATACGGCTGTAACATTCTCATCTCCTAAGCAACAAATGAGAGAATGCTTTCGGGTGCTGTGGACACTGTGTAACACTCCCATCAAGGTATTAGCGGCAGTATCTGCATTACTCCTGTAGATTTCCGATTCCTCAATCTCATACGTATATTATGAAGCGAAATATAAAGTACCCAATTGATTTCAGTCAACGGTGGGTCACAAATCGTATTCTTTATTATTGGAACTGTTGCTTCTCCAAAAACGAATCCAAATTACATTCTGATTCAGAAAAATCTCGTTTGGCACAACACATAATTTACTACAAAATTGTTAAGGCTTTCGTGTACACTTGTTGACAAACTTCCTGTTGGCTTCTGTCTCGGGTTCTTAGACAGACGCTTTCTTTCATGTTTTTCTGACGTTTCGCCAGCTTAAGCGGGTGGCATTGTCAAAGCGTAGCCCTCCATTCCTGGTGGTGGAGTTCACCACCAGTAATGGTGGATGAAGCTTTGACGATGCCAGCCTCTCATGCTGGCAAAACATCAGAAAAATCTTCAAACAAACGGCCGAAGAACCTGAAACAGAAGTCAAAAGACGTAATTAACTTCTTCACACTGAAACTTCAGATACAGCTGAAATACGATGCAAATAGTTAGACTGAACATTTTCTCAAGATGGGCGCAAATTTATCCCGATCGAAACGTGTCAGTATCTCAACACTGCTGCTGACCAACTTTGGTGTGACCCAGATATTACATACAGCGCACCCACAACGTTACGCAAGTAATACATTAACAACAATTGGGAGCAGGCGAAGATTACTTCGTTTTGTTGGATACTGCATAATCATGTTTTGCTACATAAATATCAATACCCAACACGCAGAGAAATTAAAAAAATTGGCTTATAAAATTCCATAAAAATGTAAATATTACACCGTGAGGTAGGACACATCTTCTTCTGGCAGCAAGATGTTGGTGAAAAAGTCTGGCACGGTCTTTGGAAGTGCTGATGGTTATTATACTGTTGCTGGCAGTACCTGCGGTTCTTGATCTTTGGAGAATCGTCGGTGCTACATGTGGTTCACGTGCCACCACGCAACCCTTCTTCGATCTTGACCATTGCCCTGGCTGTCCCTTATAGTTTGATTAGTGGTTCGGGGACACAGCGGCCACTGGCCCCAAATGTTTCCAGTCACTACAGCAGTCGAAGAGTGAGGGGGCTGGAAGGTAGAGGATCATGTGCAGTGATGCTGAAACAGAAGTAAAAGTTAAGACATACTTCACTTTGGTTCCTGCAGACAAGTCCATCAGCTGACCCACCCCAAGTGAAAATTAATCCACCTAACATTTTATTGTGGAGGACAGTAGACAATTTGTAGTATTCATTGAAGTAACGTTTAGAGTTTGCCTCTAGGTCATTAAATTGTAGGGAAGGATATTATTACAAGCCGAGCCCATATTCCAAAATTTTAGTATCTCACGTCACTGCCACCAAGAATCGTGAGTAGTATGGCGACGCACTATTGTTAGAGGTTAGAGAAACGCGCCTCGGCGGGTCAACGGACGGCCGTTTCACGATTGCACAGTACTTTAAGACTGTGTTTTATGTGTATTTCTGCTGGCGTCGAACTGCTGAGATTTAGACGCAAGTAGTTGATGAGCAAAGGTTATGGTGTGTGTTACGCATCACTTCCAAGTACAACGGGAGGTTAAGCGTGGGGTACTGGCTTGCTTTAACTACTCAAGTGTTGTTATGTAGTCGTTACTGATGCCCCTATGGTCACGACGCGCAATTTAGTGGAATTTTCCTGATTGGAAAACGATTAATTAACTATTTCCGGCTTTCCTATCTATCCTGGAGAGTGCGATATTTCCCAAGTGGCAAAGAGCATTAATTTCATCTCCCCAAAGTAGATTACCTGTCTCTGTATGTCCACCATTATACACACTGTTGCGGGATCTCGGCTGTTTAGCACAGAATGTTGAATCAAAAAACCTTTCAGCCGTCTAAGCTTATAACTGTTGTTTCATCGAGTAACCAGTTTTGGGGATATATTACTCCATATTCAGATCTACATCTACATCTACATCTACATTCATACTCCGCAAGCCACCCAACGGTGTGTGGCGGAGGGCACTCTACGTGCCACTGTCATTACCTCCCTTTCCTGTTACAGTCGCGTATGGTTCGCGGGAAGAACGACTGTCTGAAAGCCTCCGTGCGCGCTCTAATCTCTCTAATTTTACATTCGTGATCTCCTCGGGAGGTATAAGTAGGGGGAAGCAATATATTCGATACCTCATCCAGAAACGCAACCTCTCGAAACCTGGCGAGCAAGCTACACCGCGATGCAGAGCGCCTCTCTTGCAGAGTCTGCCACTTGAGTTTGTTAAACATCTCCGTAACGCTATCACGGTTACCAAATAACCCTGTGACGAAACGCGCCGCTCTTCTTTGGATCTTCTCTATCTCCTCCGTCAACCCGATCTGGTACGGATCCCACACTGATGCGCAATACTCAAGTATAGGTCGAACGAGTGTTTTGTAAGCCACCTCCTTTGTTGATGGACTACATTTTCTAAGGACTCTCCCAATGAATCTCAACCTGGTACCCGCCTTACCAACAATTAATTTTATATGATCAATTCACTTCAAATCGTTCCTCACGCATACTCCCAGATATTTTACAGAAGTAACTGCTACCAGTGTTTGTTCTGCTATCATATAATCATACAATAAAGGATCCTTCTTTCTATATATTCGCAATACATTACATTGTCTATGTTAAGGGCCAGTTGCCACTCCCTGCACCAAGTGCCTATCCGCTGCAGATCTTCCTGCATTTCGCTACAATTTTCTAACGCTGCAACATCTCTGTATATTACAGCATCATCCGCGAAAAGCCGCATGGAACTTCCGACACTATGTACTAGGTCATTTATATATATTGTGAAAAGCAATGGTCCCATAACACTCCCCTGTGGCACGCCAGAGGTTACTTTAACGTTTGTAGACGTCTCTCCATTGATAACCACATGCTGTGTTCTGTTTGCTAAAAACACTTCAATCCAGCCACACAGCTGGTCTGATATTCCGTAGGCTCTTACTTTTTTATCAGGCGACAGTGCGGAATTGTATCGAACGCCTTCCGGAAGTCAAGGAAAATGGCATCTACCTGGGAGCCTGTATCTAATATTTTCTGGGTCTCATGAATAAATAAAGCGAGTTGGGTCTCACACGATCGCTGATTCCGGAATCCATGTTGATTCCTACATAGTAGATTCTGGTTTTCCAAAAACGACATGATACTCGAGCAAAAAATATGTTCTAAAATTCTACAACAGATCGACGTCAGAGATATAGGTCTATAGTTTTGCGCATCTGCTCGACGACCCTTCTTGAAGACTGGGACTACCTGTGCTCTTTTCCAATCATTTGGAACTTTCCGTTTCTCTAGAGACTTGCGGTACATGGCTGTTAGAAGGGGGGCAAGTTCTTTCGCGTACTCTGTGTAGAATAAGATCCCTGTACACAGACAACAATGGCAACAGTGTGGCATAGGTAACAATAGAGGCTGGTGCAAATGTTATAGACAGTGTTAACACTCTGATCAGCCCGAACATCATGGCTACCTACCTAGTACTCGTCTGGCGCGGATAACTGCGGCGGCGCGTCGTAGCAAGGAAGCAATGAGGCCTTGGTACCTCACTGAAGGGAGATGGCACTACATGTGCACACATTCCTGTAAATTCCGGTAAGGGCGGCGATGAGCTCCGACGGTACGTTCAGTCACACCCCAGGTGTGTTCGATCGGATGCAGATCTGTCAAGTTGGGGCACCAGCAGATCAATTTGAAGACCGTACTGTATTCCCCGATTCACTTCATCACGCTCCTTGCCTTATGACATGGCGTATTATCTCGTTAAAACATGTCACAGCCGTCGGGAACATGATCGTCATGAAGGGGTGTACGTGGTCTGCAACCAGTGTAAGATATTCCTTGGCCGTTGTGGTGCCTTGCGCGGGTTCCACTGGAGAAACGGATTCCCACGAGAATGATTCCCAGAGCATATTGGAGCCGCCATCAGCTTGTCTCCGTCCCGCGGTACAGGTGCCAAGGAGCTGTTCCCCTGGATGACGAAGGATTCGCGCACTCCCATCGGCATGATGAAGAAGGTACCGGAATTCATCAGACCATACTGACGCCACGTTCAATCACCATTGTGCCAATGTCCAGCGCCAGTGGTCACGTGCCCGTTCCAGTCATAGTTGCCAGTGTCGTGGTGTTAGCATTGGCACGTGCGTGGGTCGTCGGCTGCTTGGATTCGAGTGTTCAGTGCACTGCGTGTTCACACACACTTGTTTCCTGCCCAGCATTAAAGTCTGGTGTTCGTTCCCCCATATTTCGCCACCTGTCCTGTTTCAGCAGTCTTCCCACATCTGTAATGAGGGGTGGCCGCCTAACCCCACGACGTCTTTACGTGGTTTCGGCTTGGTTCCTCGAACATCCAACAAGAGATTCAGTTTCCAAAATGCGCTTGCTGATCCTCTGCGCCATCACACTCCGCCCTCGATCAAAGTCAAATAGACCCCGTGCCTTCCCCATTCTAGATACGAGCAGCACCCTCATTGTTGTTACATGCATTGTTCGTATAACTGACTAACAGTCATTCCTCGTCCGGTGACGTTACTATCGCCTGGATGGGTTTGCAACGATAGTAGGTCTGTGGTCTTAATGTTCTGCCTGATCATTGCAAAGATAAATTAAGGAATAAAACAAGAGAACACTGGCTCACTGCGTTAATACAAGCTAGGAACAAAATATGTATACCATATAGTCATAAAAAGAACCAACTAAACAAGGGTCAATATAGCATGTTATGCACAGATAATCAAGCTGTGAGCTAATGTCAATGCCTGTGAAACATCTGGAGCAGAACAGTCATAGTCATATACTGATGAGTATGAACTGGAGCTATAATATTTATTTATATGTTGGCTTATACCAGTAAAACGTAAACCACTTGTTGGAGGTCGACCCAACAACTTTCTGTATCATCATCGTTACATATACTAATAACACAGGCGTGCAAAAAAATATATTTTGAAAGTTGTTTGTAATTTGATAACTGACTTTTATGTACTTTTCAGCGCTGATTTCAAAAATGCAGTCAATTTTCTTCTATCACGTCAAGTTTTCTCACAAAAAAGGCAGTACTTTTGGGTACAATAACAAACTTTAAGCAATTTATCACATTTTTTTCCAACGTTATAAAATTTTATTTTATTTATAAATTGTGTTCTAAACTACATTTACAGCACACTTCCATTTCTCTTTAAGCTCATAAGTCCTTATAGTAACGCTTCTTTTATTGCTTCTTTTATTGCTACTTCTATTGTTTTTCCGGCTGTGGACTCGTTGAGGATCATGTCTTTTTATCATCCAGCAGTAGTTCGCTATCATGTTGACGTTCCATATTCCTTGATATCTTCTTTCCATTTCTTTGATGTCTTCGCCTTGCTCTTCACTTACATCACCAAGGTTTTCAGGGAAGTAGTCAAGATGTGAGTGGAGAAAATGAACTGTAATGCTCACGTTACAGCCCAGCTTTTTAAAGTTTTCGAGCCTGTCTGCGACGATTGTCTTGTAGTTTGGATATCTTTTGTTTCCTAGGAAACCGGTAGCAACTGATTTAAAAGATGTCCATGCTGCCTTTTCTTTTGTTTCCATCTTGTCCACAAAGTTGGGATCTGTCATTAGTTTTCAAATGTCTGGCGTGACAAAGATTCCTTCCTTTAGCTTTGCCTCGGATAAACCAGGAAACTGTCCACGAAGATATCTCAAACACTCCCCTTCTTTTGGCAATGCCTTAACAAATTTTTTCATCAGCCCCAACTTAATGTGAAGTGGTGGAAGTAGCACATTTTCTGGATCCACAAGGCTTTTCCTCTCAACATTTTTAACCCCTACCTGCAAGGTTTTTCTCAAGGGCTAAAGTTTTCATGTAATGTTGCTTTCTGTCTCTACTGTCCCATTCACAGAGAAAGCAAGGGAACTTTGTATAGCCACTTCCTTGACCAAGCAGCATTGAAATCACTTTTAGATCACCACATTGTGTCTATTTATGGTCTGAATAGCAGGGTTTGCTAAAAATCAGTTCAAGGTTTTCGTAACATTCTTTTAAGTGAACCGAGTGTCCAACTGGTATAGAAGCATACTTATTGCAATTTTGTAGAAGTACTACTTTAAGGCTTCTTTTTTAAGAATCAATAAAAAGTCTCCACTCATCAGGAGCCTATTCTATATTGAAACGTGCCATAAGTCTAGGAACATCACTGCAAAACACAAGGTTGCCTTCTTGAGAGAAGAAAAATACAAACTTCTCTTCCCTCGATCGATACCAAGAAAAGGGTGTACCCGGAGCCAACATATGTTTATCTTTCACTCTAGATCCTAAAACCTCTGCCGATTCTTTAGAAAGGCCTCGGTCTCTAACTAAATCATTCAGTTCAGATTGTGAGAATGATAGGGGATCGTTTGTGCCAGGATCGTAGCAATCTCTGTCTTCTTCGCTATCACCTTGCTGAGCCAATTTCTCGTGATCATCTATACCATCCAAAGAATCTAGAGGAGACGGTCGGTATTAGTACTTCAGGTCCCTAGGGACCAGGGCGAATGGCTGATTGAATGTTAGGGTAAGAAATGTCCTTTTTGTTTTTCAAATTGAAACCTCGTACGTTGGAAGAACAAAAATAGCAGTCATCACAATGATTTTTGAGCTCCCTCCAAACCACTGGTATTCCAGAACGTAAGGACAGCTTTTTATGTTAAAACCATTGCACCTGTTCTTCAACACGCACTGAAAAAACTTGACGCGTTTATACATCCTCTGGTAGCCATTGTCCATTGTCCATAAAACAACTTCACAAAACAAGAAAACAGTCGCTGTTTTAAAGCACTAGTAACAGCAACACGTGAACAGTACAGAGTGAAGAGGTATTGTGAACTGAAACACAATAGCAAAAGCTCACTGCTTGATGGGGGGGGGGGGAGGGGGGAAGGGGCAAAGCGACAGATAGGCACTGACATGAAAATACTGCTGGTTTCTCCTAATTACTCTATATTTACGTATATCGAGTATAAAAACGGCTAAATAACAGTTTATGGAGATCCTAAAAACCAAAATTCAAACTCACTAGAGTACTGAAATATCGAAAAAAGCTAAAACTAGACAAGCAGTTTGTGAAGTAACTGTTCGTGATGGAATTCTTTCCCTATTTTTGCCGAAATCAGCGTTGAAATCACTATAGAAATCACTTAATAAATTTGAAACAATTGTTATGTCGCAAACCTGTGTAATAACTAATGAAACGAGAATAAAATTACACCAATGCAATCTGTCAATCACAGATTCGTACGGTGCCACTTATTTAATAACTCATTTTAAATTTTAACATACCAAACTGTAAATCTAATATACCATAACGAATGTTCAGCCCCGATAGCCGAGTGCTCAGCGCGACAGAATGTGAATCCTAAGGGCCCGGGTTCGATTCCCGGCTGGGTCGGAGATTTTCTCCGCTCAGGGACTGGGTGTTGTGTTGTCCTACTCATCATCATTTCATCCCCATCAAATCGAAAGACTGCACCCGGCGAATGCTCTACCCGACGGGAGGCCCTAGTCACACGACCATAACGAATCGCCGCTAAGCAGTAAGTACTGAAATATATGGAAAAGGTCATAGCTGAAGTTATCATGAAAGCGATAAGTCTACTGATATGTAGGCGTGTGGCTGAGTGATACACCAAACCATAAACTATGAAGTAACTCTGAAGGAGAGTGTGCAATACATAAACATTATTTTAGAAAGCCATACTTTCAATCTGAACAACGAAAGATATACGTTTCACGTAGCCCCTAAATAGGGGAAGACCAAAGTTAGTATGACCTACGGTAGAAAAACAACCAAAAAACATGTGTCAGAGTATATTAAACAACGTGTAGTATGTCAGTTGGTACCTTCAAGAGTCGATGGTTAATTGAGAATATTAATGTCAAGGAAAGTACCATAACACTGTGTCGGGTATTATAAAGGCATTAGAAGTACAGGAGTGCAAACAGAATATGCACCCATGTCAACTAATAGAAGTTGCAGATGCGTGGGTACGAATATCCGACATGTACCATTAAAATAAAGAGAAAAAAAATTTGTAACAAACGTTAAGACTTCTCCAAAGTTCCTGAAAACATATAGTGTCCAAATAAAGACGGTAAAAGAAAAATTCTAACAGCTATGCGAGATAATCCAAGCAAACGCTTTGGAAAAATCTGCAATACAGGAAAGGCTGCACAGAATGGGGAGAGCATATGGTATCACGAAGGATCTCTACAATAAAAAGTGCCCATCCAAAATTCCAAAACTAGGGCGTTACAACACAGTAGTGGAGCCAGAATGCCTATACGCAAGCGAATACCTGGTATTAAACTATAATTTCGATAAATTATAATTACTAGAAAGACAAATTATAAAAATATTAGGCCACGAAACACAGCAAAAGGTTGTAAATTACGAAGTAATGCTGAAATACACCAAAACAGAAAATATTTCAAACGTAGACTCATGTTTTTTGGATATTTATTTCGAATGCAAGACAGGAGACTAACTAATAAGATTTTCAGGTATTGGTGGAGTAGTAAGTCTACAACAAGCTGAGTCAACGGAGAAAAAAGGATTTAGAAAGAAACAATATAGAAACAGAAGATATGAGCAACAGAGAAGCGTTTCAGGAAAAGTGAAAATAGAAGGATTCCAAGTCAGGGTAACTGAAAAGACTGCTTCAAAATTGTCTGAAGACAGAAAGAAGAAACATAGTGAACAGATGAAAGTGTACTGGAAAAAAGGAAAGAACAAGGAACGAAGAACTGAAATAGTAACATGCTCAGATAGCTTATTCGCAGCAAAAAAAAAAATATGGGGGGGGGGGGGGGGGAAGGGAGGTCTCACAACACTAACACCATAACTCCAACAATAATGTTTCTCTCCCTCAGTTTTGTCCTGTAACCCCAAATACAACAGTTTGCGATGTAATTTTAAGGTGAGTTTCTAAAAAAACAAAGCATATAGCACATACCGTGATTCTTAGGCCTACAGCAGTTAAATTATTATAAATATGACATTGTACTTCACAAAAATGGAAATTTGACCCACAGAAGATGATACATACGTGTCGAAACATGTCTAGGTAAATAAAAAATAAACTAAACGTGTTTGCATAAGGCTGAGTTTCGGAATAACCGAGTTTTTAAGTCGCAAACACGGAAGAACACAAAGAAGAGCCTCAAACGTTACTAAAATGAGTGTCGTGATTCATGTTGTGTGCCTCTCCCCCCTTTTTTATAGAGCTTTATCATCACCGCGATTTCCACAGGTTCTGCTGAGTTAGCATTTGTCGTTTAGACAACAGTGCGATGTTTTAGCACTTTACGTGTTGATTTCATGACCTTATTAAGACGTGCAATTCTATTTTTACTGATAGTGGTGCAAAATACTCACAAACGTGTGCCCCATAGCACCCAAGGTATATGTGTTTTTTAAATTTCACAACGGAGTTGTTCCAATAAGACTTGTAGTGTCTTCGGTTTCAGCATCTCGCCATAAATTAGCAAAAACGTTAGAGTAATTGATTAAAACAAGAACTAAATTCCAACGAAAATTTGGAATACCTAATTTACTAAAAATTAGTGAAAACTAAAATATGTAGCCATTCCACCTATTGGAAAAGTAGTCTCATTTGATGGTAGCAGCCTGTTTTCTAATATTCTTGTCGCAGAGACAACGGAAATTTTAACAGAATTGTTACATAAAAGCAGAACAAATCCAGCAGAGACAAAAGATAAAGGACGGAAACTGAAACTTGCTAACTGCACAATTATTTCCAATTTCAACAGAGTCCACGCAGTTAATAATATGGGTTAACAATCACGTCCCCCATTGTGTCCCTTATTAACTGAAACGTTTATAGATAATTCTGACTAAATATTTCTAAATAAAAAGCCTTTAATACAATATTGGACTGGGTATGTGAATAATGCACTGTGCTTGTGGGCAGGTACTAGATAATTAAGTCTTTCTTTTTTCAACATTTGAATTCACATCACAGTAAAAGCAAGTTTACAATGGCGTTCAGAGGAGACTCTATCAGCCTTTTAGACCTCATCATTGACATAATTAACCAACAGCATTTATTTAAGATATACAGGAAAGCACTCTTAACAGACATAATAACATCAACCAATTCCCAGCATCCCATAACACACAGACATGTTGCTTTCCAGTCCATGGTGCATCACCTACTATCTATATTACAAAAAAGACAGATTTTGAAAATTAATTCAAAATAATTAAAGAAATAGCATACATAAATGGTTATAGTCCTACACTAATTTAAGAAGAGGCCGAGGATAACAGCACTCCTTTATCCAGCTCACACAGCACAAAATCACACTCATAACAAATGGGCCCCCATGTTATATGTGGGTAGTAGTCCATAGGTAGTTGCCAGGAAACTAAAATCCAGGAAATACATTTCAGCTTTTTGCGCTCGGAATACTATTGCCCAGTTTCTGTTCAACAGCAGAGATAAGAGTCCACCTTTATAATAGAGTGAAATTCGTAGAATTTCCTGCAATCTGTGCAGAAAATTATGAGTAGGTCAGTCAGGTTGCGCTATGACTACCACCATTGCTGAACATGCTTTGAATGAATGTCATTCATACAATGTGAAATGTGATGTTCTCCCTAAAGGAACTAACGGCAGAAAACTAACATTACTTGAAATTTTGGTCATTAATTAACAACAGTCAAAGAATCCTGGCCTGGTCCGTAATGAAAAAACACAACTCCTTTACTCTCCCTTATTACAGTGGGAGCCAGTTATTATTTATCTTAGTTTTAGATAATAAGCGTATTATAAATGTTCACACACACATACAGTTGACTTGTATCTCCCTTCCCCTTTATTCGGTCTGTTTGTGATATTCACCTGTTTCCTCATATGTCGTAGTAGCCTGTGCCATTACTCACTTGTAAAACATTTTTGGCTTGTATATAAACACACAGTTTTAACGTTTGAATATCCTGTAACATAAGATTTGTTTGTTAAGAGTCTCTTTAGGTTTTATATTATACTATCTATATGGCCACAAAATGTCACAATCTTTTTACAGAAATCTTCTTACAGCTATGAATTCTCGTTTAAGTTGTGTGCATTACTTCTTTAGTATTAAGTTATCTGACGATGACCTAAGAAGGCTTAAGCAGACTTATAACGAAGTATTTAATAAATAGTATTGTGGAACATTAATACTTTATATTCAAGTTATTAATATGTCTATGTTCCTCTAAGAACCAACAGAATATTCCATAAATATTCAGTTAGGTTATGGCTGGCAGTATATTGTATATGATGGTGAGAGGAATGAGAATACAGGGAGATCAAGGTTAAACTATTGCGAGGAAGTTCAAATACATATATGGTTTAGTAGCTGCTACATCAAAAAAGTTTTCAGGCTGAAGATCACAACAACTACACCCTGCAAGGTTGATTTTATTCAGAAATTTATTTTATATGTCACGACATGTCAATATCGACATAGCTGTCAATTCATAGAACACCATCATTCTAACGAGTGTACGTTCGAGACTTCTGTTTTAACAGAACCAGCGTGGGTTTCAGAAGTTTGACTAAAATTCAGGGTGAAAAAATATCACTACAACAAACGCTGATATTATTGTCTTTTATTAAAGTGAGGAAGAACTACAGGACATTTTGAATAGGATGAATGTGCTATATCACAGTTGTAATAAGTTTCAACACCACTTGGTTTTATCCACTTTCGATTGTAAAGTACCTTATTCTTGTTTTCGGACATTCACAAAGTTTATTTGCACTCTTTCGGAACTTCGGCTTTTAGGGATTTTTACTAATTACATAAAGGTAGTTTCATATGCTACAAGGTTGTACCGTGTTAAATTAGTTTCCTATAAATATCGTTCACAGAATTATGAATCGAACGAGCACCAATATTGGTAATGAATTTCTTCTTCTTTGGCATTTCTAGAATTTATAGTGTTTCTCATCGGTTTTGTAGCTGACCAGTGGTATTGTCTGTACTCGCCCTGTTTTCACCGTATTGAGTTCCAGTAGTAATTGAACAACTACAGGTCCTTAGTACTTTCCATTTCTCAATTCCAGTTTGCTAATTTTTGTGAATTTGAATTCTCCCAATCCACCGTGCATATAAAACTGCAGTAGTGTCCTCATGTTATTGAATGTGAATGATCAGTTATTTTACAGGACCATAAAATTATAACGTTTTTTAATGTTCTACATGTTTCGTTGGCTGAGGCCAGCCCCACTGAATCTTTAATTGTAAAAATCGATGGCCGACGTTTGTACCTAAAGATAATAAATGTCCATTACTATGATTAGTGAACTACTCTCTTTCATTTATGGACCATATAGATACCAAGTACATCCCATCCCGCGATCTAACTCACTACCTTGACGTAATGAGTGTTAAAATGGCAGATAATATTCAATATTGAGATACATGCTTAATTTCTCCCAGGTATCCTTGAGATCGTATAGCAACAAAAGATTCCGTTGCACATAAAGTTCTTATTCATGGTGTCAGTGGCCAAATTAAATTAAATCAGATTAAATTCATTGCTCACACACTTGTCTCACGAGAGCTCATTGATACGCGGTACCCTGGTATGAAGGTACGTAAAGTAAGAACCCCCATTTCATTTGTATAACACACATGGGCATCCTTTTTGCAAATAGTAATTTTTGTATTACATTCTCAGATATTAGTCTATGTCCAGAAGCACATCAGTACATTTATATTTCAGAATTAACGCTATATATCGAAAACTGTTCACTTGGTAAACACGTTACTATGTTGTCGAACCTCGTAGCATTCATATTATAGTTTTTGTAAAATATTTGCACATGTGGAGAAGCAACCTCACAGACTGTGTGGAGCACTGAAAACATTCCACTTGGTAAACCTCTCACTTTATTGTGTCGATTTTGTAGTCTTAATAGTCATTTGTAGCTTTCATAATCTCTAGCTCTGATACAACAGTTTACAGCGACGGTCATTTTGATCTGGACGTCGTCTGAGTTCTTAGTCCCCGATACGCAGGCGCGGTACCTCATTGTATGCACATCACAACTATAGAGTGTACTTTGTGTGATGACTCCACGACAGGAAGCACTTTAATATAATTATCTTTCAACCTAACAATCCACGATACTTATGGGATAAATCCGTGTTAAATACCGAAAACGCTGTCTATGAGTGACGTTACAAACACGCCATCCCCTCACATACACATGACACAACAATCAGTCTACAAGCTCCACTCTGTACTCCTTTGTTTCTGCTTCACATAGGGACATATCGATATCTTTTAATGCTCATCTCTCGCAGATTATTACACACTGGGTGTTAACTAAAGTGCGGAAAACCTCGGGGCAGTAGATGAAAAACGTAAAAAGCAGCAAAGACATATATTAGATATGGTCAACTCTTTTTCTTTACTTAGTTAGAGACACATTTTTATTGTTGTATGTTTTCTTAGTTTCTGTATTTTTGTTCTACAGGTATTTTTTCATTACGTACGTTGTCTTCTGATGGTCAAATGAAACACTCAAAATGTCTACTTCTAAATGCCGTATCAAGGATTGTCTTACTTGCTCCCATATCCCAGGTGGCTTCTGTGTCTGAAGAAATACTTCTTGAAAACGTTGAAGAAGAAATTCAACATTTGCTGTAGTTCGTAAATACACTAATTCCTTTCAATGGCAAGAAACATAAAACTCCAATGGACTGAGATCAGGAGATCTAGCAGGCCAAAATGTAGCCAAACCACCACTTTCTATTTATTTGAGGAACGCTGGTTTAAAATTTGTTATTGGTTACACAGCAAAATGACATGGTGTCGTGCATGTACCACGCAAGTATAGCGGAACGTCTTCAAGCAAAACATAAATGTGACTTTAAAAATTCACTGTACGATGCTCCAGTCAGTGTTCCATGGAGAATGAAAGGTCCAATTAATGTGTCTCCAACTATGGTAGCACATACATTAAAGCTAAACTGTTGGTGATGTTTTACCAAAACTGCTAAAGGGTTCTCATCCGCCCATACATCATTCTTGTGGAAGTTCTGCACTCCATTCCAGATCAACATTGCTCCATCAGAGAAAACTATGGTAAGTGGAGAGTGTTGACGCTAGGCACATATCCCCAGTAACCAACTATAATAAGCTTTCCTGAACTGAAAATCTGTTTCTTTAAAACTTGGCATTCTCTGAAGGTGGTATGGGTAAACGAGTTGTACTTGTAACACTTTCCACACTGTCGCTTGACACACATTTCCAATCGCTGCTATTTCTCCGTCCCTGGTGCCATTATTGACCTCGAAATGATGAAGTAGGTTCTGACACTAGTCTTCCACAATGAAACGACCTTTTCTCAGAAGAATCTCTCTCCACAAGAGATTTATGTATTTGTTGAGAGTGCTTCTTGTTCTGTAAATATCTATCAGAAAATCTTTCAGGATACCAACATGTGGCTTCAGGCGCAATGCAATTTGCAAATACATACATGTTGTGCGTGTCCATCATGAGCTGATTAGCATACTTTTTAGTCAGAAATGTACAGAACACACGAGTCCAATAAGACAACGGTCGAACAGGCTTCATGCCTGTAATTGAAATGTAGTAAGCTCCCCCTACTGATTGTGTTCTCAGTACTAAAAGTATTTGTTTATATACTAATACTATGGCAATTAATATAAAAAAAGGCTTTGACGTAAGACTTAAACAAACAGGATTTGAAGAGAAAAAATAACTGTAGAACCAAGCTGAAAATTGGAAAAAAAAACAAGAAAGAAACGAAGCAAACATGTAACAACACAAAAGTGTCTCTAGCTAAGAAAGTAAACAAAACTGTCAATATGTATATCAGAACTTGTTTTGCGTCTGTTTAAGTCTTCTATATATTGCCCAGATGTTTCCCACATATTAGCTAACACCTCGTCTATTACTATACACTCCTGGAAATTGAAATAAGAACACCGTGAATTCATTGTCCCAGGAAGGGGAAACTTTATTGACACATTCCTGGGGTCAGATACATCACATGATCACACTGACAGAACCACAGGCACACAGACACAGGCAACAGAGCATGCACAATGTCGGCATTGGTACAGTGTATATCCACCTTTCGCAGCAATGCAGGCTGCTATTCTCCCGTGGAGACGATCGTAGAGATGCTGGATGTAGTCCTGTGGAACGGCTTGCCATGCCATTTCCACCTGGCGCCTCAGTTGGACCAGCGTTCGTGCTGGACGTGCAGACCGCATGAGACGACGCTTCATCCAGTCCCAAACATGCTCAATGGGGGACAGATCCGGAGATCTTGCTGGCCAGGGTAGTTGACTTACACCTTCTAGAGCACGTTGGGTGGCACGGGATACATGCGGACGTGCATTGTCCTGTTGGAACAGCAAGTTCCCTTGCCGGTCTAGGAATTGTAGAACGATGGGTTCGATGACGGTTTGGATGTACCGTGCACTATTCAGTGTCCCCTTGACGATCACCAGTGGTGTACGGCCAGTGTAGGAGATCGCTCCCCACACCATGATGCCGGGTGTTGGCCCTGTGTGCCTCGGTCGTATGCAGTCCTGATTGTGGCGCTCACCTGCACGGCGCCAAACACGCATACGACCATCATTGGCACCAAGGCAGAAGCGACTCTCATCGCTGAAGACGACACGTCTCCATTCGTCCCTCCATTCACGCCTGTCGCGACACCACTGGAGGCAGGCTGCACGATGTTGGGGCGTGAGCGGAAGACGGCCTAACGGTGTGCGGGACCGTAGCCCAGCTTCATGGAGACGGTTGCGAATGGTCCTCGCCGATACCCCAGGAGCAACAGTGTCCCTAATTTGCTGGGAAGTGGCGGTGCGGTCCCCTACGGCACTGCGTAGGATCCTACGGTCTTGGCGTGCATCCGTGCGTCGCTGCGGTCCGGTCCCAGGTCGACGGGCACGTGCACCTTCCGCCGACCACTGGCGACAACATCGATGTACTGTGGAGACCTCACGCCCCACGTGTTGAGCAATTCGGCGGTACGTCCACCCGGCCTCCCGCATGCCCACTATACGCCCTCGCTCAAAGTCCGTCAACTGCACATACGGTTCACGTCCACGCTGTCGCGGCATGCTACCAGTGTTAAAGACTGCGATGGAGCTCCGTATGCCACGGCAAACTGGCTGACACTGACGGCGGCGGTGCACAAATGCTGCGCAGCTAGCGCCATTCGACGGCCAACACCGCGGTTCCTGGTGTGTCCGCTGTGCCGTGCGTGTGATCATTGCTTGTACAGCCCTCTCGCAGTGTCCGGAGCAAGTATGGTGGGTCTGACACACCGGTGTCAACGTGTTCTTTTTTCCATTTCCAGGAGTGTATTTTGAGTTTTAAAACGAAGTTACTATTTTATATTAATAACCAACTTTATGCATGTAAAAATATTTTAAGATCATCGCTGCAAAAGTAAAGAAAGACAACGCTTCTATAGGTGGCCGCTACAAACGTATCTAGAAACAAACACAAAACCTGCACTTTTGTAATTCTCTTTCATGTGATTAGGAAGGAAAAAAGTGTGCTTTACTACAGTAGTATATTCACAAAAGCGTAGTCTGTTCTCAAAAAGACAGTCCCTACCCAGTAGATTTGTTGATATATATGCTACTGGCCATTAAAATTGCTACACCAAGAAGAAATACAGATGATAAACGGGTATTCGTTGGACAAATACATTATACTAGACCTGACATGTGATTACATTTTCACACAATTTGGGTGCATAGATCCTGAGAAATCAGTACGCAGAACAACCAGCTCTGGCCGTAATAACGGCCTTGATACGCCTGGGCATTGAGTCAAACAGGGCTTGGCTGGCGTGTACAGGTACAGCTGCCCATGCAGCTTCTACACGATACCACAGTTCATCAAGAGTAGTGACTGGCGTATTCTGACAAGACAGTTGCTCGGCCACCATTGACCAGACGTTTTCAATTAGTGAGAGATCTGGAGAATGTGCTGGCAAGGGCAGCAGTCGAACATTTTCTGTATCCAGAAAGGCCCGTACAGGACCTTCAACATGCGGTCGTGCATTATCCTGCTGAAATGTAGGGTTTGGCAGGGATCGAATGAAGGGTAGAGTCACGGGTCGCAACACATCTGAAATGTAACGTCCACTGTTCAATGTGGCGTCAATGCGAACACGATGTGACCGAGACGTGTAACCAATGGCACCCCATACCATCTCGCCAGGTGATATGCGAGTATGGCGATGACAAACACACGCTTCTAATGTGCGTTCACCGCGATGTCGGCAAACACGGATGCGGCCATCATGATGCTGTAAACAGAACCTGGATTCATCCGGAAAAATTACGTTTCGCCATTCGTGCACCCAGGTTCGTAGTTGAATACACCAACGCAGGCGCTCCTGTCTGTGATGCAGCGTCAAGGGTAACCGCAGCCATGGTCTCCGAGCTGATAATCCATGCTGCTGCAAGCGTCGTCGAACTATTCGTGCAGATGGTTGTTGTCTTGAGAATGTCCCCATCTGTTGACTCAGGGATCGAGACGTGGGTGCACAATCCTTTACAGGTTCAAATGGCTCTGAGCACTATGGGACTCAACTGCTGTAGTCATAAGTCCCCTAGAACTTAGAACTACTTAAACCTAACTAACCTAAGGACATCACACACATCCATGCCCGAGGCAGGATTCGAACCTGCGACCGTAGCGGTCGTGCGGTTCCAGACTGTAGCGCCTTTAAGCGCTCGGCCACTCCGGCCGGTAATCCTTTACAGCCATGCAGATAAGATGCATGTCATCTGGACTGCTAGTGATACGAGACCGTTGGGATCCAGCACGGCGTTCCATATTACCCTCCTGAACCCACCGATTCCATATTCTGCTAACAGTCATTGGATCTCGACCAAAGCTAGCAGCAATGTCACGATACGATAAACCGCAATCGCAATAGGCTCCAATCCGACCTTTATCAAAGTCTGTAACGTTATGGTACGCATTTCTCCTCTTTACACGAGGCATCACAACAACGTTTCACCAGGCAACGCCGGTCAACTGCTGTTTGCGTATGAGAAATCGGTTGGAAACTTTCCTCATGTCAGAACGTTGTAAGTGTCGCCACCGGCGCCAACCTTGTGTGAATCCTCTGAAAAGGTAATCATTTGCATATCACAGCATCTTCTTCCAGTCGCTTAAATTTCGCGTCTGTAGCACGTCATCTTCAGGGTGTAGCAATTTTAATGGCCAGGATATATATATATATATATATATATATATATATATATATATATATATATATATGTTTGTGTGTGAATTACGTATTTTTATACCCTTTTAACTTGCTCTTGCAAAGCTGAACTTCAACTGCAGCATGAGGAATATTAACTACGGCACACGAGTAGATAAATGTATTCCATTGTGCAGAGATATTTTTGTTCGTCCAGGCCAGTTGTAGAGTTTCCTCGTATAAAAATTGTTGCTTTTTATAAATAATGCGGATTTTAGCCTTTGCACATTCACGTCGACGTGCCTCCCTTTATACCACTCCGTCTTCCTCCTTCTGTCTGCGGCACACCGACACCCACACACGCACTCACTGCCTGCCTGCCTGTTGCGCAGACAAAAGAAGCGCGTCTGGCGACCCCTACCCCCTACCCCCTAGCCCCTACCGACCGCTACCCCGTGACGCAGGCGGCAGGAACCCAGCGCCCCCTCCTCAACTCTTTGACGGCGGCCCAACGCTATCTGTCCTGAAGAGCTGTCAGTGGCCACGCCGTGAGCCTGTTGTGTGAGTTCATTCATGGAGCCTTCTGCGAACAGGTCAGCTCTCTGCAGTCGAATAAACTCGACGTGGCACCATATTTTCACATTAGCTGCCGTACAAACATCCAAACGACGATCCACGAGTTAGATATCATCCACAGACACACACTCTGAGAACTCGATAATTACAACAAAAACAGATTAGTTTTCTGCATTAGAACAAAGTAATACTGATTTCAGCGAGAAACGTTTTACGTCCAGATAATGAGATTAACTCTTTTTTTTAGTTTGATTTTGCTGTACACAAAAAAGTAAACACATATGTCAAGCTTAAACTTTTAGCCAAACTAGGAATCGAACCTATATCAATGACTTCTGCTTCCACTGTCGGGACATTACTCACAGACTACCTCTAACTTCCATTTACACTCTGCACCCTCCGAGGTCCAGAGACACTTTGCCATGACATTGTAGGTCGACGATCCAGGGATAAAATAATGATAGTGATGCACTTTTCTGTACAATACACCTTCAGAGGCTAATTTGTGTTAATAACATTTATTAATTACGAAGAAGCACCACTAGTACAGCATTTTGAATCAAGAAAAATAAACCTGTTCAGTGCTCCAGTTGCAGGAATGCAATCAGAGCTTTTTCTTAAAACTTGTGCATTCTAAGAAAAGAAAAAGACGACATACCTCGAAGCAATTATCCGTATAGGGCGGAAGTCGGTAGATGTGATGTAGATGTCGAAACACACCATTTTGTAGTTAGAACTCGTGTCTCATCAGTTCTCTCTCAACACACTTGATTCCTCGATATGATATAAGTCTAACTGAACGATTAATTCCGATGTACCGGGTGATCAAAAAGTCAGTATAAATTTCAAAACTTAATAAACCACGGAATAATGTAGATAGTGTGGTAAAAATTGACACACATGCTTGGAATGACATGGCTTTTTTTTTAGAAGTACAAAAAAAAGTATTGCTACACGCGTGAAAACCTCTTGCGCGCGTTGTTTGGTGATGATCGTGTGCTCGGCCGCCACTTTCGTCATGCTTGGCCTCCCAGGTCCCCAGACCTCAGTCCGTGCGATTATTGGCTTTGGGGTTATCTGAAGTCGCAAATGTATCGTGATCGACCGAGATCTCTACGGATGCTGAAAGAAACCATCCGACGCCAATGCCTCACCATAACTCCGGACATGCTTTACAGTGCTGTTCACGACATTATTCCTCGACTACAGCTATTGTTGAGGAATGATGGTGGATATATTGAGCATTTCCTGTAAAGAACGTCATCTTTGCGTTGTCTTACTTTGTTATGCTAATTATTGCTATTCTGATCAAATGAAGCGCCATCTGTCGGACATTTTTTGAACGTTTGTATTCGTTTGGTTCTAACAAAACCCCATGTCATTCCAAGCATGTGTGTTAATTTGTACCTCTCTACCTACATTATTCCGTGATATATTCAGTTTTCAAATTTTACCGACTTTTTGATCACCCTGTATATACAAAGATCGGTATTATCTGCGGCAGTAACTAACGATTTTGGAGAATTTCCTTTAATTCTAAAATAAATGCTGAATTTATTCTTCTGGTAATGAGCGAGGAGTGAAAGGAGTGAAAGCATGCCCCATGCCCTCAGCAAGCAAGGTGAGTGATCGGACTCGCACACAAGTGAGTTCTGCAATTTCTGAGCGGTGAGTATCAAATGCAGAAACACAAATCGTTAGTGAAGGCAGATGGATGACTTGGATCAGCCCCAATCACTGTCACAGGGCGTCTAAAAGAGATGCGGATTTTGGATCTCCACAGGATGCTTTGCAGCAGGAGATTCATGGAATTCAAGGGTCTGATTAGCACTATGAATTACCTCGAAGAAAACGGTCTATTGACACAGAGTCAACATGGTTTTAGAAGACATCGTTCCTGTGAAACACAACTAGCTCTTTATTCACATGAAATGTTGAGTGCTATTGACAAGGCATTTTAGATTGATTCCGTATCTATGGATTTACGGACGCATTAGACACTGTACCACACAAGCGGCTCGTAGTGAAACTGTGTGCTTATGGAATAAGGTCTCAGTTATGTGACTGGATTTGCGATTTCCTGTCAGAGGGGTCACAGTTCGTAGTAATTGACGGAAAGTAATCGAGTAAAACAGAAGTGATTTCTGGCGTTCCCCAAGGTAGTGTTATAGGCCCTTAGCTGGTCCTTATCTATATAAACGATTTGGGAGACAATCGGAGCAGCGGTCTTCTGATGTTTGCAGATGACGCTGTCGTTTGTCGACTAATAAAGTCATAGAAGATCAAAACAAACTGCAAAACGATACAGAAAAGACAACTGAATGGTGCGAAAAGTGGCAGTTGACCCTAAATAACGAAAAATGTGAGGTCATCCACATGAGCGCTAAAAGGAACTCGTTTAACTTCAGTTACACGATAAATCAGTCTAATCTAAGAGCCGTAAATTCAACTAAATACCTAGGTATTACAATTACGAACAACTTAACTTCGAAGGAACACACAGAAAATGTTGTAGGGAAGGCTAACCAAAGACTGCGTTTTATTGGCAGGACACTAAGAAAATGTAACAGACCTACTAAGGAGACTGCCTAACTAGGCTTGTCCGTCCTCTTTTAGAATACTGCTGGGCGGTGTGGGATCCTTACCAGATAGGACTGCCGGAGTACATCGAAAAAGTTCAAAGAAAGGCAGAACGTTTTGTATTATCGCGAAATATGGGAGAGATTGTCACAGAAATGATACAGGATTTGGGCTGGACATCATTAAAAGAAAGGCGTTTTTCTTTGCGACGGAATCTTCTCACGAAATTCCAATCACCATCTTTCTCCTCAGAATGCGGAAATATTTTGCTGACACCGACCTACATAGGGAGGAACCATCACCACGATAAAATAAGGTAAATCAGAGCTCGTACGGAAAGATATAAGTGTTCATTCTTTGCGCGCGCTATACGAGGTTGGAATAATAGAGAACTGTGAAGGTGGTTCGATGAACCCTCTGCCAGGCACTTAAATGTGATTTGCAGAGTACCGATGTATATGTAGATGTAGATGCATTTATTTGCCATCTGACTAACTACAACTGGAGGCTAATTCTAAACATCAGGAAAAGCAACTGAGGCAGTTGGTTGCACAACAGACGTCAGTGTCTGAAGGGACGGGGGCAGGTACTCAAAGAAGTAGCGAACACTAGCAACACGTTAAGCACTAACTTGACAGCAGCACTCTAAGTGAGAAAAACAGACATGTCGGAGCTTACCGAAGATGACCAAGAGCGACGCAGAGTCGGCACCCCAGCGACCTGATTGGGTACTCCCTCTGAATACAAAAACATGGTTTTTAAAGAATCGTGGCAACACACTATTTCTCCCTTCCTATGGTCGACTCACCAATTTACTGGCACTTAACTAGTTTTGGCCAATCTGGCGTGTCGTTCTGCACCTCCGGGGCGCCTGTGGCCAAGCACATTTAGATATCTCCCTTACTGCTACTCGGTAGGTAGGGATTCTTCTGGATTTTACATTAACAAACTCCAAGCTTGCTATCAACAGCGTTCATCTGAAAGGTAAACGTCACTGCCACTCCTATTATAACCAGCAACAACAGTGTTTTACTTCACTGGGCCCCACATTTGTGTGGGTGGAGACAGCTGTAGTAGCACTCTAAACTGTGTAAACACTGACGTTGCAGTTCTGAAGAAAAAGTATCAAGCTCGCTGCCTCTGCTAAGACGTGCCTATTTGTGCTCATCTTAAACAGTGATGCCTCACGACAGCTTCTAGACGGTGGATGAAGTTACTAGTTAATTCTCTGATGTGAAACTTATCCTCTTGGGACAGCTGCACAGAGCGTCTGCAATTTGCATGGCGCTAGTGTTATCGTTTATCTCCGGTAACCTAAACACTATCAATTCTGCCTACTCTCTGCATCGTGTCTCTGATTTCCTACCTTGGAGTGCCCTTTATAGCTCCTGTAACGCGCCGACTGGCGGTACGCAAGATCGAACTTGCAACGACAATGGATTGTACTGTACCAACGTCGCTATGTCGTCAATGTATGACTCCCTGCCGCGCAAAATACTTGAGAGAACCAATCGACCACTACAGCTTTAATTAGACACAGTTTTTAATTTCACAGTCGATGTTACGACTGCGGATCGCTATCTAATTTTAGAAGACTGTAGTCGTATTGGAGCGTCTGGCGACTTCTCGAAGTCTAGCTAGTACCGCAATCGCACTCTCAAGGAACAAATTGAAGACAGACCACCCTTAGTATAATTACTACTGCGGCAACCTCAACCACTGACTATGCAGTCGGCTCGAATATCGAATAATGAAAGACAGCACCCTTACTTTACACAACGTCCAGATTGGACAGTGACACGATTACACTACGAATAGGCACATCCAAATATTCTAATGACACTGATCACCAACATCAAGCAGTTATTACGAGATAGGCCAATTTAGGTAACAACTCTCGTTGTCTAAGCTACTGGTCGAATTCAAGCATCGAATCTCTTTAAATACAGGAGCTGTTTATATTATGTCGAGACAAATGCTCCATCTAGCTTGCAGTTGTTCTCCCACACAGCGAAATTCTCACAACGCAGTACATTATCTCTGGAAAAAACTAGTAACCTTTTAATTACTTACAAAATTCCTAATCCATATTCCGTCGTGTTATGACCAGTTTGTATTAAGACGCTTCTTCCAATATCGATAAGAATTGAAATAGTTTATGCTACCACTAAATCTATTCCCACTAAGCACACCGTTGCTATGTAAATAATACGTCACGTGCTTCACAGATTTACTAATCTTTGTTCTTGATGTAATCGTTGATCTTTCCGTAATAAATTAAGACAACTTCAATTCTACTTGCATTTACTTAGACAATCTTTCCATCAATGAAATCGTTTTATCTTATTAGAATATATAGCCTCTATAGGTTTGTTGTGGTTCCACTCAAGCAATGAACTTTTGATTAGGCGAACTTACAAATACTAGCGTATACTTGTGTCCTGCAACGCGGTATTTAGATGTCTATAATTCACCCTTTTCTTTTCTCGTAAAATATATATACACACACACCAGACACTAATTAAATACACGTAAGGTTTATGTTAACCCAAGAAAACTTGAATTTATTTTCTCTAGGTATTTCAATACAATTTCATTCACGTAAGCAAGCGAGTGCCATCAAAGACTACACCCCACAACACGGAAATTCAGTAATAAATAAAATTAAACAAAAACCCCAAGTGCCACCGCCTCCTGAAATCTAACCTTAAGTGACAATTTAAAACAATTCTGAACCTCTTCAGACGTTGACAATACGCAACCCGCTAAGTTCTCTGCTTGAATTCGGCCACTCGTCACTTTGGCTAATCAAGTTTTTGTTTAGCTGCGTGCTGCTTGTAAAATGATTTCCTTATTTTCTCGTCGCTTATCCACTCCACTACTGGTGCACTCTATCACAATATAGTGAAACAGTTCGTATTTATCCGAGCCAATTCTCGGTCCGCTGTAATATAGTGGTATTTAAACAACAACTAAGAACATGTGAGGCCTTAACTTTTCCCGACGAATTGAATGTTCAAATAACTTACGGGTTTGCTGCCGGGTGACGTCGTCGACCACCGTCGATATTTGGACAGGAGCACACCCTGCCATTCTCAAGGCACAAACGCAAGCAGGAAGCAACGAGCAAGGGAATTTAATACTTCGGTTCACAGAGGAAAAGCAAGAAATATTCCACACACAGAACAAGTGTCAACACAAACAATGACAACCAACATCAGAAATATCGATAGTGACTATTAATCAACCGGTGAGGTAGCACTAATTCTGTCCCTCTGTCTTTTGATAAGAGACAGAGCCGGATTCCAAGCAGAATTTAAAAAAAAAATCGACCATCTCTGTTTATAAGGTTGCCTGATAGTTTGGTATCAACAGCTTCCTTAATAACACTCTCCCAATAGCTGGACGTGCAAGCCAGAATTTCCGTGTTGTTGTATTCCATAGGATGACCGGTGTCAAGGCAATGTTCTGCAATAGCGGATTTGCTCGGCTGTTGTAAGCGTGTGTGACGCTTATGTTCAATACACCGGTCTTCCACATTCATGATTGTCTGACCAATATATGAGATGCCACAACTACAAGGAATACAATAGACACCAGCCTTACGCAAACCAAGATCGACTTTTACGGACGTCAACAGGGCCTTAATCTTAGAACGTAGTCGAAAAACACATTTCTCATCATATTTCCGCAAAATACGGCCAATCCTGTTGGAAATGCTTCCTGCATAAGGCAAAAAGTCCGTAGACTTAGGTGCCACTTCGTTGCTATCGTCACTCAGCCGTTGCACAGAAGGCTGATAGCGCAACGCAGGTTTCATCTGCCTCTCACTATAACCATTCTAACGAAAGGTGACTTCGAGATGTGACAGCTCAGCTGCCAAACTGTCAGGGTCTGAGATAACGTGGGCCCGCTGAACCAAGATACGAAGTACTGCTTCAGGCTAAGCTGGATGGTGACAACTATCAGCTCGCAGATACAAGTCAGTGTGAGTAGGCTTCCTATAAACGGAATGTCCCAACGCACCACCAGTCTTTCTTCTGACCAAGACATCAAGGGAGGGAAGGCATCCATTCTTTTCCACCTCGATAGCGAACTGAATATTCGGGTGGATTGAATTCAGGTGTTGCAAAAACCGGTTTAAATTTTCACTACCGTAAGGCCAAACCACAAAAGTGTCGTCTACATATCTGAAAAAAACACGCAGGTTTCAAAGTCGCTGACTCCAATGCATGTTCCTCAAAGTCCTCCATTAACAAATTGGCCACAAGAGGTGACAACAGGCTTCCCATTGCAGCTCCATCAGTCTGTTCGTAGTACTGACCATTCCTCCTTGCATTTGTGCCTTGAGAATGGCAGGGTGTGCTCCTGTCGAAATATCGGCGCTGGTCGACGACGTCACCCGGCAGCAAACCCCTAAGTTATTTGAACTACGACCATGTGTTCGAGGCTTTCCCTTCTCGACGCACACACCAACCACTATTAAACCACTTCAACGAAACGGTTAACAACGCAATTACCTCTGGGCGAGCCGCGGCCACTAATCGTACAACACGGACAGGACATCGGTTCCACCGATTCCCAAAAACTCAGCACCTACAATCTACTTCTCTTTGTAACCAGGCTCACGCTGGACTTACCACAGCAAACTTTCCTACCGAAACTGTCCACAAGACGACAATCAATTGATAGCCCGTGCACCGAAATTCACCAAAACCAGCGTATCACCAGCGAATATTCAGAAAATCCCACAAAATCTCTGTATATTCCATTGCTCCACGTTGGGAGGAAACAACGGTCACAATCACGTATATAAGCAGGGGCCTAATAGACTAAATAGCCACGCTACCTCCGCCAACTGTACCGAAATTAAAACACTGGTAGTACCAATCAAAACTCCTTTCCCTCTCCCAAGCCTTAACTGCCAGCTGCGGTGCCTCACCACACAACGCAGTAGATCGCTCTACTATCAGACCTAGACGCACACCGATATATCCACTTAGTCGGTGAGAGGTCTGCACGGGAAGTAACTAACACTTTATGTCATATCATAGGAACCATTTAAAACGAAGAAACACGTAGCGCCACGCCAACTTTTGACAATTAATTAATTATTCGTTGCTGCTGTCGGTTATCTACGACAGCGGCCGGCTGCTGCGCGTCGCTCAGGCAGCAAGCATCTCTGGACCCAGCGAAGGAGAGTTGTTGCAACGCCGAAGACGCGCGCGCTCACCACCTGTTATTTAGTCGACGTTCTCGGCTGATCTACAACATATTTTTTTTTCTTAGTACATCGTACACGTATATTTACAGTAACCACCAAGTGTTATTACACTCCTGGAAATTGAAATAAGAACACCGTGAATTCATTGTCCCAGGAAGGGAAACTTTATTGACACATTCCTGGGGTCAGATACATCACATGATCACACTGACAGAACCACAGGCACATAGACACAGGCAACAGAGCATGCACAATGTCGGCACTAGTACAGTGTATATCCACATTTCGCAGCAATGCAGGCTGCTATTCTCCCATGGAGACGATCGTAGAGATGCTGGATGTAGTCCTGTGGAACGGCTTGCCATGCCATTTCCACCTGGCGCCTCAGTTGGACCAGCGTTCGTGCTGGACGTGCAGACCGCGTGAGACGACGCTTCATCCAGTCCCAAACATGCTCAATGGGGGACAGATCCGGAGATCTTGCTGGCCAGGGTAGTTGACTTACACCTTCTAGAGCACGTTGGGTGGCACGGGATACATGCGGACGTGCATTGTCCGGTTGGAACAGCAAGTTCCCTTGCCGGTCTAGGAATGGTAGAACGATGGGTTCGATGACGGTTTGGATGTACCGTGCACTATTCAGTGTCCCCTTGACGATCACCAGTGGTGTACGGCCAGTGTAGGAGATCGCTCCCCACACCATGATGCCGGGTGTTGGCCCTGTGTGCCTCGGTCGTATGCAGTCCTGATTGTGGCGCTCACCTGCACGGCGCCAAACGCGCATACGACCATCATTGGCACCAAGGCAGAAGCGACTCTCATCGCTGAAGACGACACGTCTCCATTCGTCCCTCCATTCACGCCTGTCGCGACACCACTGGAGGCGGACTGCACGATGTTGGGGCGTGAGTGGAAGACGGCCTAACGGTGTGCGGGACCGTAGCCCAGCTTCATGGAGACGGTTGCGAATGGTCCTCGCCGATACCCCAGGAGCAACAGTGTCCCTAATTTGCTGGGAAGTGGCGGTGCGGTGCCCTACGGCACTGCGTAGGATACTACGGTCTTGGCGTGCATCCGTGCATCGCTGCGGTCCGGTCCCAGGTCGACGGGCACGTGCACCTTCCGCCGACCACTGGCGACAACATCGATGTACTGTGGAGACCTCACGCCCCACGTGTTGAGCGATTCGGCGGTACGTCCACCCGGCCTCCCGCATGCCCACTATACGCCCTCGCTCAAAGTCCGTCAACTGCACATACGGTTCACGTCCACGCTGTCGCGGCATGCTACCAGTCTTAAAGACTGCGATGGAGCTCCGTATGCCACGGCAAACTGGCTGACACTGACGGCGGCGGTGCACAAATGCTGCGCAGCTAGCGCCATTCGACGGCCAACACCGCGGTTCCTGGTGTGTCCGCTGTGCCGTGCGTGTGATCATTGCTTGTACAGCCCTCTCGCAGTGTCCGGAGCAAGTATGGTGGGTCTGACACACCGGTGTCAATGTGTTCTTTTTTCCATTTCCAGAAGTGTATTAAGTTATCGTGTAGGATGCTCAGCCGTAGGAAGGGCGAACGTTACCGGTGCGTATTGACATATCACACTCCAAATAGCCTTAACCGTAACAACGTTCAAGTCATTGCCACCCGACGGCATGCGTCTTTGAGAGGATTAACAACGCTCGGGGAAGAAAGCGGTCGTGCACTGTGTTCTGTGAACTCGATCAATCCTCGCCAGTGGCGAATATGAATACGGTTTCCTCGGAAGGAACAGACGTGCAAATGGTGTGTTCCGTACAGTAACAAAACGCTGTTGTGAAGTTTCCAAGAGGTGCCTCCATGGGCGAGCCTTTGTCTATGCCAACGGGCTGCCAGCGCCAAGAGCTCAAACACTGAGAAGGCAAAGTTACGGAGTTTTGGAAGGACACCTTTTGTGAAAGAGAGCTCACAGTCTTTGCTAGCAGTGACTTGTCCATAGGGTGGCACTCACATGTTTTGATGAAATGAGGAGTTGTGATAGGTCACATTTGCAAGGTCCTGCAAGCGACGCTGAACCATCCAGAAATAATTTGTCTGGAGTTTTCTTGATTGGAGAAATGAAGTGCGCGCAATGTCAAGTTGGTCAAAACGGAAGTTTTAGCGTTCTCATGCCATAAAGGAGCAGGAGGGCAAACTATCACAAATATTTCTTCGCAGTGTGGGGCAGACAGAGGGCATTTCTTCACGGGAGGCGTAGCGAGAACACTTCTTCGCTGCGAGGAGTAGAGAGTCGAAGTCTGGACTTGAAATAGAGCAGTCTGATTTTCGAGAAGGTGGATCACGCCATGCCAGCGTCCGTCTCTGCCTGCGACATCGACAGATCTTGTCTCCCACGATTGATATCAGTTTCACCACAAAATGGCGTATGAAGTTCTTGAAGGATGATAGGTGAGTTGGATCAGATAAATTAATCAGTCACTGTATGGTCTCCTCTTAACATGATTTTACTTTTTGGGGTTCTATTTCTCTTTATTCACTCTACCTTCCAATGCAGTCGTCACTACCAATTTAATATTGCAATCAGTAGTAAATTCATAGACTTTTTTTCCATTTGGGCTGTTCAAAATGGGTCGCATCAAATAAGACTATTCTGCCCCAGTCAGCTTCATTCCAGACCGTTTTGTTGTAACTTCCCCAACGATTTTATAAATTCTGATGGAAAGTTATCCAACCCTCCAGCCTTATTTGATATTAAGTCTTGCAAAGCTCTTTTAGACATTCTAGTACTGAACCCCCATCTCTTCCCTATTGCCTGCTGTTTCTTCTTCTGTCACATGATCAGACAAATCCTCACCCTCATAGGGGGAGGCATTCAATGTACCCTTTCCAGCTATCCACTCTCTCGTATGTATGGTTGTCAGTGTTGGTTTGCTGTCGATCATGATAAGAACAACCCTATCACAGAACTATTCACAGTAGCTCACTCTCTGTCCTACAGTACGAGCTCCTCTGTATCTTAGTATTATTATTATTATGCATAAGAGCGAAGGAAGCCATTAGGCCTGCTGGAGGGCAAACTTTTGTCCTTGACGTTTCTACAAGTGAAGGGCGGCGCAGGCAGACCAGGTGGACAAAGTTGAGGTAGGAGTGACAGATGGCTTAGCCGCGTTCGGTTTTGGGAAACACCTTTCATGTGGAAAAATGTTTGCCATAGACAGACGGAATACTGTTTAATAGCAAGTCAATAGCGAATCTGAGAGGTTCTGCTTTAGTGCGCTAAACAAATCATTACTCTTTTAGTGCTAAAATTGACTCATAGTATTGAAAGAATGCTTTTTATTAATGCTTCTGCATTGAGAAGCTATCTCTGGTAATTATCAGCCAACGTTGTAAGACTTAGCAGAGTAAACTACGGTGTGACAACGTCTGTAAAGCTTAGCTTCAAACAGGCTTAACAGGGGCAGCCATTATGACGCCATTGTCACATCATTTCAACCAGAGACGTGAAGAATTTGCAAGTGCACTGGCCTTAACAAGGGAACATACAAACCATTCATTTGATATTCTTAAAAAAGAAGAGCCAGATGCAGTTCATGACGCACTGTGGGTGTTTTTGGTCAGTATAGGGTCATTCACTTCTAAAGTGCCCCTTTCGTTTTTCTTAAACCCTACTTTAAAATTCAGCAGTACTGAATGTGATAGCAGTAGCAATTATTTATAGTCAACTAATAGAGACAGAGTGTTATGCATATTCAGTGGGTCGCTTTGTTGTAGCACTTGAGTAATTTTTTGCATTAAGTCTATTTCTTAAGGTATCAGGTGCATATTAATTTCATTCAAATGACAAATATTAACTTTGTCTGTTGTTTGAAATGACTTAAAACTAATGAAAGGAAGCAAGTAAATATCTTTAGTTTCATTTTGCTTCTAAAAAGCAAGTTCCAACTTTACTGAAATATAACCCAAGCATCTACTCCAAACTGTCTGAGCAGATTTAACTTTCAAAATTTATTCCTTCAGAGAATGGCGTCGGTAAATGCCAAATAGCAAAGTTGAATTTCAGGAGGAATTGCTTAAGGTGCAATTAGTTACAGTTCTTGTTCCACAGGTGACTACAGTCACTAAAGTTAGTGGTAAATTATACAAACAATACTAAAAGTAAGCAATGAAGTGTAGTAAATAGTTTGTTCCTCAATACAGTGACCTAATAATTTGTCTACTATATTTAGTATTTTACCCATTGCCAGCAACTGTATTTCTATTTGTTGAAATAGTCAGCAAAGATTTACACAAAAAAAAACTATTTGCTTTACTGATTTCAGGCAAGTGATGCCCTTCTCAAAAGGCTAGAACTATCGCATTATTAACACTTCAGAAGAAGTTTCGATAACCAAATTAAAATTACGTCAGTTAAATAACTAGACAAGCTGAGTCAAATAGTACATTATAGTTCAAATATAGTGTTCAGAGAGTTCGTATTGTTGCTTATATTAGGAAGTCCACATTTAGATGCTACTGACGACAGGCTGAGTGGTAGCAAGGTCACACTGCTGCACAGATGCGTCCAGATTGTCATGAAAACAGACCTTAAGAGAACGTTATATTTGAAATTAGTAAAGACTGCGATAGAGTCGTTATATACACTCAGAGATACAGATACTGTAATTTGTTACACTGCATATGGAACGGAGAGCACTACCATCTTGCAAAACTGCCCATGTAAATTCGAAAATTTCATGTGAGAGTGTTTATCACTGCGGGAACAATTGTGGCAATGGTTCAAAGTTATATTTAAAGTGTTAGTGAAATATATACATACTCAGTCAACATTCGGAGAGTATGTCACTATCTGTGGATACTTCCGTACTAAAGATTGAATGGTACAAAATGTTTGATCAGGCAAAGAGGCTTTTGGAGTCAACTCCCTGAATCTGTGCCAAGAAGACGTCGAGAGTTAAGTGGATGTAATTTGTCTGTAGGACTGTGACCAACCAGAACAGTGAACATTTATTCATACTGTGCAGGCTTTCATGCAGGTGTTTACTTCAGTTGCAACTTCCGGGCTAAGAGGCAGTGGTGGATATTTGGAACTTGGACTGTAAGAGACACCTTCAGAGGGAAAACGACAAGTGTATCAAGGATACGAGAGGCACCTGCATTTATAGAGCTGAGTAGATGGTACCACCATTCATGCGATGCCGAGTGCGTGATTGTCTCTGACGGGCACCATCATTCTTGATTAAAAATAATTGTCGTACTGTTGGCATAAGGTCGGCATCCATATTTTCTCTAACATATCACCACCTTCTTTCCTATTAAAATTGTTACGGTTTTTGCTATTCTCTATGGCCTCTCTACACATGCACCCATGATTATGCGTTGTTTTTGCTAAAACCCTCCTCTCACTGACTTTTATTTCGTAGTTCCTATCTGGGTAAACATGTTCTGCTATGGCCGATTTGTCGCTATATTCCAGACGTCATTTCCTTTTGTATTGGACTAAGCTGTTTGTAATACTTCTTTTTCTGGTACCAACGTACACCTGCTAAAACTGCATGCAATTTTATACATTCGAAGTGCGCCTTTCCTGGTGGGTCTAATGATCGTTACAGCCCCACACCTGGTCCACACTTCCCCGAAGTGACATAATTTTCTTAACAAACAGGAGGCAAACTTTCCAACTTGACGGCCTTTTCTCGTCATAACTCCCATCTTTTTTTCTTCTTGGATGGAGAGCCCACCTCTTTGGGAGAGCAACAATTTTTTCCTTGAATGCTGACCGTAAGTGATTAATCATTTTGCAGACAAAAACTTCTCGCAAATTTTGTTAGCTCTGTTCACCAAGTTTTTAATGACACTTCCTTTTTGTCTTGGATGATGAATTCCTTATGGAGATATCGATCAGGGTGTGTAGCTTTCCTGCACATCTTACAGCCCAAAGCGCCGCCCATCCGTTTGATAACAGATAATTATTTCCCACCGCTTTGTCTTTTTCATCGCAAATTTAAATTTGAGTTGGTGCTGCTGAGATGAACTAAGGAGACATGCAACTCCTCCTCATGCTGTACACATGCTACAAAGATATCATCCATATAGCGGTGCTACTTCGCTGGTCTTTCATTGGCTCTGGGCAGCGTTCATTGCTCGAAAACTGTCATACACAAATTGGCTTCAGCTAGACTGAGGCGGCTGTCCATGGCCAACCCGTCAGTTTGTTCGAACAGTGGCTTTGTTCAGACACTGTCTCACCATAACATATTTCCAGTGTGTCAATGAATTTGGAAGCAAATTCCCTTAGATTGTTTCTTAGCATCAAAAAATGGATATCTAATTATCTACCGATATCCGCTGTATTTTTGCGTAACATTCTTTGACATTCAAACGTCAGCGTAATGTTGGTGATGAAATGTAACTTCACGTGATGTGATACTTTTGAAGAAATTTTAAATTTTTTCCTTTATTTACACCAGGATACTCCACTGACACCTAGAAGCGATTCATCACACACGTAGACAGCACGAAAGAATTTGCAATGACTGTATTTTCAGATGTTGCAGTTAAACACAGACTTCATACAAATAAAATTAGCAGCAACTCCTTTTAATACTGAAACTGGCTTTAAAATTCCTTCTTGTCGAACCTATTAACTGTAAGCATTGTGATCCTTTGTAGAAAAACGCTAATCGTTTTCTTTGTATAAACGTGGCATGCATAGAGTTCTTTGTAAAACTGTCTACATTGATCAGCTGTGCAATGAAGCAGTTTCCTTAGATCATACATAAAGAAATAATAAGCAACCAGTTGCATAAAAGCAATTTAATTTCTTTATCAGTTTCGGGCACTTAGTGTCCTTTTTTAGAAGTATCAGCAATACATTCTTTATATAGCGCTAGTAAGCCTTCAGAAATAGGGCACTAAGTGTCCGAAACCGGTAAAGAAATTAAATTTCTTTTATACAACTGGTAGATTATTATTTCGTCATGTACGACTACAGTTGCTGAGGATGGATAAAATGCGTTTCTTACATCACTCAGCTAGGCAAATGTTATTGGTATACATCCTATAGGGCCTGCTAGCTTGGCAGTAAGACGGTGCACAGGTCGTCCTGTCCATAGTAGAATCAATGAAATCGACACTGTAGCCAAGCAACTAGGCACAATAAATTAATTGCTTGAAGTTGCTGATGTTAAACTGCTACTCTTTGGTTTCTAGGTCAGCATCTCATCGTCTTTGTCGTTACCATGCAAGCTTCTGCCTTTCAATCGCAATCAGGACTTTAAGAAAATGGCAAAGGTAATGTTAATCAGAACACGGGGGAGGAGTACTGGTCTAAATACCAATTAATTTAGTCATTCTTAACATCACATGACAAAAGACGGCTAAAGAAGCACCACACAAGCATTATTTTTATTTGACAAACACTTTCAGTGATATGCGGTCCATGGTAAACAAAGTGGTCAGCTGGGGACCAACACATGACACTAACCAGAACGTATCGCTTTACCTGACTTCTTACATGTGAATCCGTGGTATGGGGCAAAAACTATGCTACTATCAAGCATCTGTATTCTACTAATCCATAAAGAAAAATATGGTTGCAAAGATCAGGGTGCTGAGAAGCATATATTGGAGCGCTACTACGCCATAGCAGCGAATGAATACGTATGATTCTATTGGTCGGGGCGGCAAATCAAGATGCGCTCGACGACTGCAGTCATGGATGGCAGCATCCTGCTATTAACGGCGCGCGCCCGAAAAAGTGCCAAAAATGGTTCAAATGGCTTTGAGCAGTACGGGACTAAACATCTGTGGTCATCAGTCCCCTAGAACTTAGAACTAATTAAACCTAACTAAGGACATCACACACATCCATGCCCGAGGCAGGATTCGAATCTGCGACTGAAGCGCCTATAACCGCACGGCCACACCGGCCGGCGAAAAGTGCAAGTCACGGTCTCGTGTTTGGCTGATTCGGAACACAGATACTTCCTATGAGCCTCTGAAACCCTGGTGGATTCCAGTGAGCAGGTGGTCCCATCTGCTGGTCTACCAAGCCAATTTGACTCCCGACTATGCATGATGGAATATGTCAAATGTTTAGATAGCCGACTCAAAAGAAACAAGTACACCCATGCATCACTCGTGTGTGTAATGCAAGAAGCACTACCTCTGACGGTTCAGACAGTGACTGGCACAGGCTCACTAGCGAAGGGCACAAGTCTCACTGTTTAGGTACAGACCTGCCCTTCTTTACTAGCGAAGCGCTAGTACAAGAGTGTCCTTCTCTTTCTCTCAGCTTTCCTCGCCAGCGCGGTAGCGTAGAACATTTACATCTTAGACTACTTCCACTTTATCACAACCCAGTCACGAGCTGGAGAGCGGCATTCGAAGCTGCATGTACAGATTTGACCAACCAGCGGCTTTAAAAATTAATTGGGAGAAAAGAGAAAAAGATTCAGCTTCTCAGCCTCTTTCACACGCGTTTACGCTGAGTCTTTGCTAAAAGCGTGACCTGGATGGAACCACAGTCCCCCATAAAGAGGTCGTTATCTCCCGTGTTGCGTCCATTTCGAACTTCGCAAAGAATTGCCATAAACTCGCTAAAGGCCTCATGCCTTCACAAATATTTTGTAGTAGAGTCTGGACACCTGGGCGCCACTGACCTGCTCGACAGAAATTCGCAGAAACTCACAGCCATCTCATCGGCTTCCTATGTAACAAGGGCCCATCCTCTACTTTATTGCCAATCATCAATGCTCTGCCCATAGCTCCAGCACCTCCTCAGTGCTACTCAGCCTACCTGGGCATGGCTGCTGCACAATGAAACGGAGGGGCTCGGCAGTCCGCAAACGTTTTCACCCAGGTTCTGCACAAAAAACGCTGGCCTCATCCCTCAGCCGACGTACTCTTTTACTGCGGTCAATTAACTCGGCATCCTCTTCCTCTGAATGCAGGCGAAGCTTACCGCTACTCCTTCACTAGAGCACACAAGCGAGAGTGTTAACTACTGTAAACTATTTCATCATATGAATGACGTCATATCAAATATAGCAGTGTTTCCTAGGAACACTGAGCAGCATGACACCGTATCAAAAGTTGGAGTGCCCTGCAACCTGTCAACCACAGGGCCCTGGGTTCTATTTCCTCCACTCGGACTCGGTGTGTGTGTGTTTCCCTCATTATTATTTCGTCATCATCGAAGCGCAAGTCGCCTAAGTGTCGAAGACTAGAATCAGGTAGCTGAACATTCTGGATGGTATCTCACAGCCGATAATACCAAAGGCAAAATTTTTTTTCTTGTCTTGTCTTGGCCGCTTTTGCAATAGACAAGTGTTTTTGTAGAAGATTCGTCATAAAGCTGTAAGCCAGAAATATCACATGTCTGCACTTCATTGTATGAACAACATCTTGTTTTTGCTACAGTTTATAATGATATCTGTAGATTTGCTCGTTCTTCTTAAGTGAATCTTTTGCAATACCGAAGTCCCTTTCAGCATGATTTGCTTGAATTACATTCTTCATGCTTTTATTCGAAAAACTGAGTCACTAATCCTCCAGTGCAAGGTATGTCGAGCTAGGAGAGATTATGCATGACAGAATTGGGAAACAGTTAATAAAATTTTCCAGGCTATTATGCTGTGGTCGAATGGATTTAATTTAAACCTAATGTATCATACCTATCTTCAGAGGGCAGTTTCAAGGGAATAACAACTTCTTTGTGTGTCCGATTCACACCCTGTCTCACTACTGATTCCAACAAAATTCCTTGTACACATCACACGGATTCGACTTTGCGAATAAGGACTACCGTCAGCTGTAGACTGGAATGACGACAATGAACATTGGGGCGGACCGGGACTCGAACCCGTATTTGCCGCTTATCGCGAACGGTCGCCTTACCATTTGGCTAACCGTGCACGACTCCTGACCAGACCCAAACTTCCTGGTCAACCATGCATCTACGACCTGTACTCGTACATCCATTATGTATATTTCCGTACAGGTCAGAGGCTGTACTTGAAAGTCGTTCGCCCAGTACCGGTAGATAAATATGATATTTCAGTGCCTGTGTTATTCCGATTATGATGCAATGTTCCTTTGGACATGCATGCATGCATGAATGTACAAAGGAAACTTTGCATCATATGTTCCTTCGGACAATCATGCATGCTTAAACGTCCAAAGGAACTTTGCGTCATAATCAGAAAAACACATTCACTGCAATATCGTAAATTCCGTTTACGTGTGCAGTCACATTTTGAATATCCCAGTACAATTGGCCATTGTCGATTGCCGTCTCCCACTGAACCTATTACCCAATGGTAGAAGACTGGTACACATACTCGTCAGCATTGGGATCCAAATGTCATTCAGTTCCAAGGCTTCCTCCTTCCTACGGAAATTTTTGTGCGTTTTGCAATCGCTGCGGTCTCACTCTATAGCCTTTCTTGCTATCTGATCGTGGCTTCCAGTACATGAATCCTATCAAAATAAATGTGGTTGTCTCTTGGCAACAAATTATGTTCCGCAAGAGCAGATCTGTCAATTGCCCTTGTGGTGTTCTAGTTGTTTTTTGACCTTTTTTTGTAGTACCCACTTGCACCTGACCACAAGTACACGAAATCCAGTAAATTCGTGCTTTTTCTAGTTGTTTGCGAACATCCTTGGGGAATTTCAGGTCTTAATGTGTCTTTTAAGTGGGTTTGTAGATCACCGTGATGCTCCGTTTTTCTGTAACGGCCTTAACGAAAGGCAGGAAAACTTTCGATTTCACAGTCGTTTGTGCATCGCTATCATTTCTGCGCGGTGATGCTAACACTCTTTTTGCCACAGCACGTGAATAATCATTCTTGAGCAATGTATTTGTGAGATGTTTTAATCCCGTGTAAAGCAGCTCTAGTTCGCAAATGTTCCTTACTCTACTCGCAACGTTTTTATGATGCCTCGATTCGTTGCGAGTGATGATTCGATGGCCGTTATAGACAAATGTCTGCGTGCGTGGATTTAAGATAAACTGTGTGGCCTAAGCTACCATTTGCCCGTCCGGTTAGCCGAGCGGTCTAACGCACGGCTTTCCGGAGCGGGAAGGAGCTCCTCGTCCCCGGCACGAATGCGCCCGGCGGACTCGTGTCGAGGTCCGATGAGCCGACCAGTCTTTCGAGGGTTTTGAGGCGGTTTTCCATCTCCCTCGGCGAATGCGGGCTGGTTCCCCTTATTCCGTCTCAGCTACACTATGTCGGCGATTGCTGAGCAAAGACGTTCTCCACGTACGCGTACTCCACCACTACTCTACCACGCAAACATACAGGTTAAACTCTTCTGGTGTGAGATGTTCCCTGGAGGGGAGGGGGGGGGGGAGCACCGGGAGCCGAACCGCACAATAGCCTTGGGCTCGCTGTGGGGCGGCGGAGGGGTGAAGTGGACTTTGGTAGTCGTCGTGAGGTTGTGGACCACTGCGACTGCGGCGGGGTCGGAGCATCTCCGTCGTTTCTAGGCCCCCAGTTAACATACAATGCAATACAATACAAGCTACCATATTCTTTCTTTCTTGAAAAGTAGCACACAAAGAAAATTTAATCTTCCACGTCATGCCACTGTGCAGAAGCACGAGTAAACGGAATTTTTCTGCAGTCAGTAGCCAGCCAAGGTGCGAATAGAAATCTCAAAGAAGCTACGATCCCCCTTGAAAATGTCCTCCGAAAATGAGATGAAACGTTGGTTATAAATGTGAAATTTGTAACAGCCCGGAACTTTTGTTGATTGTGGCATTTCCGTACTTGAAAATTTACAGTTTATAGAGCTTGTACATCTAGTAACATGCAACACACTGTGAAATCACTTTATGGAATGAGAGAGATGTCTCATTATTCACTTGTGTAACTTTTTACCAAGCTAAATTTTGCGATATCTGTTAACCTTTATTCATTCATAAAAGAAGACTCGCTAGGTTTGTTAGAGTAGAAATGTGGGAGTGACTTAGTATTCACACCATTTCAGTATTGATGGATTTATGAATACTGGAAAATAAATGTAATCTCTGCCCTCAAGAGATCATTAACACGCCCATTTACGAGTGTCCCCTGACACCGACTATGAACAGATAAAACGGAAATTAGCGGCCATACCGACATTCAACCTGAACAAACACGTGTCACATTTATAGACATGACATGTGCTATACACCTGTCAACAACACACTACCTACTCGTTCGGTGAAGGCCGACCTATTTAAAGCATTCTGCTGTCGCCCTGGGAACTCCGTGTTCCACAGCACCAGTCGTCATAAAGGTTTCACGAAACGCTGTCTCTTCAAATAAACTAACACAATCTCCAATACCGAAGGATCCTCGGTCGCTATCTCCGTTTCGTAATGAAGATGATAGTCCTTTGCCATACTCCATTAAAACTCTTTCTTGTCTACTCTTCGTAATCCCTACAGTTATTACTACTTCGGCATACTAAAGTCTTTCGGTCCCTCTGCATCTACAACTACATTACCATTGCTATCCTACCTGACAGAGGGTTTATCGAAACACCTTCATACTAATTCATTGTTATTCCGCTCTTGAACAGCGTGCAGAATAACAGAACACCTATACCTTCCCGTGCGAGCTCTGATTTACCATATTTTATTATGATTTTTTTTCCTATGTAGGTCGGTGTAAACAAAATATTTACGCATTCGGAGGATAAAGTTAATGATTCGATTTTTGTGGAAAGATCCCGCCGCAACGAAAAGCACTTTTGTTTTAACGATATCTACTCCGAGTCTTGTATCATGTCCGTGACACTCGCTCATCTAGTTTTCGATAACACAAAACGTGCTGCTCTTCTTTGAACTTTCGTGATGTACTCCGTTAATCCTTTTTGGTTACGATCCGACACCGCACAGCACCACTACAAAAGTGGACCGACAAGCGCAGTGTAGGCAGTCTCATTATAGATCTGTTTTATCTCCTAAGTGTTCTGCCAATAAAACGCAGTCTTTGGTTCGCACTCCTCGCAACATACTATGTCTGATCTCCAGTTTAAGTTGTTCATAATTGTAATTCCTAGGTATTTAGCTGAATTAATGGCCTTTAGATTTGATTGATTAATCGTGTAAACGAAGTGTAACGCATTCCTTTTACCATTCATGTGGGTGACCCACATTTCATTATTTAGGGTCAGTGGCCAATTTTAGCACCATAGAGATAATCTGCAGATCATCTGCAAACAGCTAAGACAGCTGCTCAGACTGCCTCTTAAATTATTTACAAAGATAAGGAACAGCACAGGGTCTATAACACTACCTTGCAGAACGCCATAAATCAATTCTGCTTCGATGATATTCTATTATTTATTACAAACTACAACCTCTCTACCAAGAAATGACGAATCCAGTCGCATAAATGAGGCGATATTTCAGAGGTAAGCGATTCGATTACAAGCCGCTTGTGAGGTGCGGTGTCAAAAGCTTTCTGGAAATCTAGGAACATGGAATCTATTTGAAATCCCTTGTCGATATCGCTCAATATTTCGTGTGAGTAAAAAGGTAGTTGTGTTTCACAAGAACTTTGTTTTCTAAATGCGTGTTGACTATGTGTCAATAGATCGTTCTCATCGAGGTAATTCATAATGATCGAATACAATATATGTTCCAAAACCCTGCTGCATGTCGTCATTAACAATACGAGCCTGTAACTTAGTGGATTTTCCTACATCCTTTCCTGAATATTGGTGTGGCATGTGCAACTTTCCAGTCTTTGGGCACCGTTCATGCGTCGAGGAAGCGGTTGTATGTGGTAGCTAATATGGAGCTATTGCATCAGCATACTCTGAAAGGAACCTATCTGGTAGACAATGTGGACGGGATTACTTGCTTTTATTGATTTACGTTGCTTCACTACCCCCAGGATATCTGCTGCTAAGTTAGTCATGTTGGCAATCGTTTTTTATTCGAATTTCCAATATTTACATCGTCTTCCTTGGTGAAGGAATTTCGTAAGGCTGCGGTTAGTAACTCTCCTGTAGCACCAATGTTATCGGTAGTATCTCCATTGCTATCGCTCAGAGAAGGCGTTCATAGTGTGTTGCCGCTAGCACATTTTACATGCGGCCAGAATCTCTTTGGATTTTATGCCAGCTTTAGAGACAAAATTTCGTTGAGCAAACTATTATAAACATCTCTCATTGAAGTCTGCGCTAAATTTCGAGCTTAAGTGGAAGGTCGCCAATCTTGGGGATTTTGCGTTCGTTGAAATTTTGCGTGCGTTTTTTCGTTGTTTCTGCAACTGTGTGACACGTTTTGTGCACCAGGGGGGGGGGGGGCAGGGCTGCTACGTCGTTTGCTAATTTATTTGGTATAAATCTCTCGTTTGCTTTCGATACTAATTCTTTGAACTCAAGCCACATCTGGTCTATACTTCTATTGTTAATTTGGAAGGTGTGTAGATTGTCTCTCAGGAAGGCGTCATGGAAATTTTTATCTGGATTTTTGAATAAGTATATTTTCCATTTATTTTTGTTGGATTTGGGAGTTACAGTGTTCAGTCTTGCTACGACTATCATGTGTTCACTAACCCCTGTGTCCGCTTTGATGCCCGTTATTAGCTGAGGATTATTCGTTGCTAACAGATCTAGTGGGTTTTCACAACCATTTACTATTCGAGTGGGCTCATGAACTAACTGCTCGAAATAATTTTAAGAGAATGCGTTTAGCAGTTTCCCATGATTTTTTATGAATATCCCCGGATTCAAACATATATTTCCGCCAACATATCGAGGATAAATTGAAGCCAACACCAAATATAATTGTGTGTGTCGGGTATACGTTTGAAATTAGACTCGAGTTTTATTTGAACATTACGCTATTAACTGAGTGTGGAGATCGGTAAAAGGATTCAGTTATGATTTTATTCCTGTTGCTAAGAATCACGTCTGCCCATATTAACTCACGGGACCTATATACTAGAATTTCTCTACAAGATGAACAATTTATAACAGAAACGAGCACGTCGCCACCAACTGTATTTAATCTATTCTTTATGAACTATAATAGATCCTTTGTAAAAATTTCGGCTGAACATACCTCCGGCTTTAGCCATCTTTCAGTGCCTGTAGCGATTTGAGCATCAGTGTTTTCTATTAGCGCTTGGAACTCTGGTACTTTCCCAAGTCGGTTACAACTATTTACAAATGTTACAGCGACTCTTCCGATGTCTACGTTCTTCCTGTATTCGACCAGCACCCCTTGAGACTGAAGTCCTTACCTATTCAGTAGAACCCGAAATTTCACCACCCTATGGCGAAGGTCGAGGAATATGTGGCCTATATGGTCGCAGAACCGTCTGTCTCTGATTCAGATTCTCTGCTTGGCTTTGTACCAGAGGTCCGCAATTGGTCCTGTCGACTATGATGCAGTTGGTGAGTTCTGCTTTCATCTCGCACGCAAGACTAGCAGCCTTTACTTCATATACCAGCTCGAAACCAGAGAGAATCTCTTCCAATGCAAAGCGATACACATCACTGTTACCAAAGTGAGCCGCCACCTACACTTGATTGCACGCTGTGCTCATCATGGCATGTGGAAGGACCCATGCCACGTCTGAAATGACTCCAACTAGCACGCACACGGAGTGCACACTGGCTTTCTTCCCTTCGTGGCAGCCATGTCCCTAAGGTGCCCCATAAAGCGCCTAACATTGGAGCTCCCAGCCACCAATAATTCCATAGTCTTCGACTGCCCAGGTCTTGCAGGTTGAGAGGTTTCCTCTGAAACGGGACAAGCGACTCCAACTGGCTGAGAGACATTGTGAGCCACGGACAGCACCTGAAACTTGTGTCTCAGACAAACTGGGGAGTACTTGCTTTTGATCCTCCAGAGTGTCTTTCGAAGAGTGAGTGTTCAACCTCACTGCGAACAGTAACTGGGCTGGCAGCCTCGTGAGGTATGCTGGACGTCCATTGGATCCTCTCGGCCGCTCCACAACAGTGATGCCTATCCACTGCAGCCTCAAGCTGTGTAACCGCAGCCAACACAACCTGGAGCTAAGAGTGAATAGTCACCAACTCAGCTCGCATCCGCACACAGCAATCTTAGTCCAAATCCATACTGAAGACGGTGGAAAACAACACTATACAGACAAACAAACGGCTATCGACATGTGCTGCAGAACTCTACTGAAGAAAACGCAAGAACAGTGTCTAGTTAATTAGATTAACACGCAGAGATTGAAAAACTAAACTACCAAAGAACACAGGTTACACTAAATGATTAAGAACTCGTAAAATGTCACATAATCGGTTACTTTCCTGTTGCTGGTGTTGCTCGGCCGGCGGATGAATAAGACTATTAGTTTCACAGTTAATGGCGAAAACCTTCGTATCTTTCCTAGTCTCTTGCTTCCTTTAACGTAACTAAGAAATGTTTCTATATTATAACTCTGTCAATGGTTTTTCTTATTCAAGTATGGGTATCGTTATCTATGCTTCCGGTGTGAATGTTACGTAGATTTTGTGAGCTCCTATTGTTTCTTGATCTTATGTATTTCTTGAATGATTTCCACATTACGCTGTAGTAAAATTTCCCCAAGTAGTACGAGTTTTCTGGTTATGGACGGTCAGAAATTTTAGATTTAGTATTTGCAATGGATATTTTACTTTTGCATTTCGCTAACCTACTCTCTGTCCATCAGGCATGGACAAGAAGGACGGTTATTGGACATACTGTTTTGTTTAATTATCAGCAGGAGATGATACATCAAGGACCTTGCCTCAGCGGTAATACCGGTTCCCGTCAGATTATCGAAATTAAGCGCTTTCGGACTAGGCTTGCACTTGGATGGGTGACCATCCGGTCTACCGAGTGCTGTTGGCAAGCGTGGTGCACTCAGTCCTTGTGAGGTAAACTGAGGAAGTACTTGATTGAGAAGTAGCGGCTCCGGTCTCGGAAACTGACGTACGGCCGGGAGAGCGGTGTGCTGGCCACACGCCCCTCCATATCCGCATCCAGTGACGCCTGTGGTCTGAGGATGACACGGCGGCCGGTCGGTACCATTGTCCTGTTCGGAAGGAATTTTAGTTTTTGGGAGATGACGTAATATTACATCATAAGCATGTAGTGTGTAACCACAATGTGAATGCGAAATCATTGTTCAACTAAAGGTGTGTCATGATGGACAGGGTACCACACGCAGGAACATGGAACCTAAACATATGTACAAAGATTATTTAACTTTACTATCGCAGTTTACTGATGAACCGTTTTATAGCATTTTAGTAATGATGATAGTTTCAGTGACGCATTGTACCTGTTATTTACTTCGACGTCATAGTAAGAACGTTGCAATACAGGTTGGCATAAAGAATTTTATAGAACCTGGTGCCGATCGACTGATCGAAATTGGTAGTTAATGAAGGTTTATTTAATCAGCAGCTCTGGGTGCCACTGAAATATACATTTTTTTTTTTTTTTCAAATGTGTGAAAGCTGTCACGAGCTATCTACACAAGAGAATAATTTTCATCTTAATCACAAAAGTATTAAAAATTAAGAAAACTTGTAATGAAGAATGTCATGCTATGCCTCCAAGTAAGAAAGTGAACAAATATTGTTTATGAAATTCAGTCGACTGTTTACATATGTATAGCAGAACTATACAAATTCAAATATACAGACAGAGTTGCAGTTATACTTTATGGATGAAAATCATAATTAAACAAAAATATTTAGGACAGAATATTGTTTTAACTGTATGTGTTTTATGCCATGCACATATTCTCCCATTTAAAAATTTTCTCCAGGAGACCAGCATCTGCAAAAGTTTAAAACTTGTCGGATTTTGCTTATGACTGTCTCCATATTTCACAGGGGGCCAAATATAACAGGCACGTAAAATACTTCATGCTCCTCAAGACAGGCAACCAAACTTACATCATCTGTACTCGGTGTGGGTAATGTAGGCTGGTTCGTTTATCTTAAGGTGCATGAAACTTTTCCGCGCTAGTTTCATTTTGCCAAACCTGTACTACGACAGTTTTCCAATTTGTGCCATATTATGTCAGTGCAATCGATTCTTGCACACGTTAACTGTATTTGAAAAATGGTTCAAATGGCTCTAAGCACTACGGGACTTAACATCTGAGGTCGTCAGACCCCTAGACTTAGAACTACTTAAACCTAACTAACCTAAGGACGTCACACACACCATGCGACCGTAGGAGCAACGCAGTTCTGGACTAAAAACGGCATTTCAAATTGCAGTTCTGCACCAGCTGACTGTGCTTGGGAATGGAATAAATTCCGACACTGCAATTGTACAAAATAAAATGTAGTCAGTTATAAGTGTATTATCGCATTTTCTAGTTATGACGCTGGTGGATCCATCCATCAAATCGTTAATCTGGAAAAGCATTTATTTCCTCTCACTTTTGGTTTACTGCGTTCTTTCCGCTCAAGATGCGCTGAATAACCCGTGTTAACACGGTTCCCCTGTGTAAATTTGGTCGGCTAACATACGGAGGAACCTTTTAAAACTGATGATACACTCTCTGACGGGTGATGTGCAATTCCATGTTCTCTAGGCAGGAGAGTCATAGTGCCACATGGGCGTGGCTGTCTACTTGCAGTTAACGTGACAATCGTGGCGCTGAGATGTGGAACTGGATGATCTTTGTTCATACTGCTAGTCAATGTTGCCTTCTTCCTGTTGTCCTCAGCACTACCGAGAAATGGCGCTAGGGGAAACATTGAACCACAGCGATCACCATTCTAATCCACAAGCAGTCCGACCATGTTCAGTGTCGGTCACTCTATAGTGTTTTCTGCACATTAGTGTTTTCCTGACATTTCAGCATACAATACATATTCAGGGCCACAACGCTCTGAAGAGCTGTGTTAGCATAAATAGTTAACAGGTGCACTTATCGCTGCTCCGCTACTAGCACGAGTTATATGTCACGTGTTTTGTGTCGTCAGTGTCCCTGTTTCGTTTCCATATCGACAGGACGCAACATTCCTTCATGTACCACGATGACACCTGAAGTTTTGAACATGACCATATTCCTTTTTCTTTATTTATATCTTAGCAACTGCTATGTAATGTTCTAATTTATAGCCGGCCGGGGTGGCTGAGTGGTTCTAGGTGCCACAGTCTGAAACCGCGAGACCGCTTCGGTCCAAGGTTCGAATACTGCCTCGGGCATGGATGTGTGTGATGCCCTTAGGTTAGTTAGGTTTAAGTAGTTCTAAGTTCTAGGGGACTGATGAGCTCAGAAGTTAAGTCCCATACTGCTCAGAGCCTTTTCTAGACTGTATATGTTTTTCAATCCAACATTTCTTTTGTATCTTAACAGCTGCTATATAATGTTCTGACCTACACATGTTTTCCAATTGCGATACCACTATCCGAATGTACTGTAATATTTTTAGACCATGCGGCATCGGGCGTCTGGAAAGCGGCTATCGCGTGTAGTAAGACTGAATAGCTTTGCTATGTAGTTCAGACTACTACACGGAATTACTGAATAAATATTGGCGATGGCATACAAGAAATCGAATGTTAAATGAATTCAGATTTTCATTAACAAAAATAACCTCTTTGAAGTGACTGAACAGAATGCACTAACTGGTGTACGTTAATCACGCTTAGCAGACGAACAAAATTTACGTAACACAATATACACATTCATATGATAAACACTTGAACTTGCTGTAACTTAGATTGATCTACACCAACTGTCGGTAATGATTTTAATATTACTGAATTCGCATTGTACTGAAGGTACAATGAGTACTGTGGTGGCAATAAATTCTTTAATTGATTTATAAATGAACACTATAGAACTGATGATTACTAGAGATGTTAAAAACATTATTTTAGAACAATTTTGTTCTAATGAAACTCAATGAGTTTTTACGTTGATGATGTACTGAAAAGCCACCACATCGAGTTGAACTGTAATTAATGCGGCACAGTACCTGGCGTCTTCTGTCAGTTGTATAATCCGGCGTTTGTTGGAAATTTTCGGCGTTAACTCCGATTATATCCTCTTGTTGCATTAATACGCCGATACGCACGTAATATAGCCTTTTTACTGGTATTGCTGCACACACAGTGATAGATTTCGGATAATAATGAACTATTTTCTGTAAATAATTGATGACACTCGTGGAATGCACTTATTCATAAACTTATTATTTCACTCACACATTAAACTGTAGAGAACTTGACTTGATAAATACATAAACTGGTTCGCTACGGATAAATGTACTTGTTATGGCGGCGGTATAAAATGCGCTGTTCATAAAAACACTGTCGTACGATAATTACTAGTTCGTTACTTGTGCTGGCGTGAACTCATCAATGTATCTCATATGGTACTAAGATCACATTGCAACATTATCTGCAGACACTGGTCACTTCATACATTGCTACTGGTCGCTGCAGTCCGTCGTAAATTACGCAGTGCCATGTGCTTTTTGAGCGGGAACAGCAACTATATCGCTCACAAGCCGTCTCCGTCGAAATGTTGCATCCTGCAAGCCTTATTGTCCATTTGACTTGCTGACCCACCATAAATCCAGTTCGTGTTTGTTGTAAGCTCACTTTTAACTGTCTATAAGCAACGTTACCGTACCGTACTAAAACCGTCACTTTGGCGCCGCGTAATCTCTGTTCTGCATCTGAACAGTTCCAGAACACATCTCTCTCTACTGCCAAATTCACGCGCCATCCTGCATTGTCCGCATTCTCTGGGATTTCCCTCACATTTAAACATTAATTTACACTATGCCAAGTTCTCTATTTACAAATGGACATACCATAAAATTACCATATTCAATTACAATAAAAAACTAAAATTAATATTTTTACTATACGTAACAATATTATCCTAGTTTAATGCTTCTTTATTTCGTCCTCCGAGCGCAGCACTATTCAGACACCGTCTTACTCATAGCTCTATTTCATTTGATTGCCGCCAGGTGGAAGCTTTTGTTTGTGCAACTATCCAACAGATGGCATGAGCGTTCACTTATTCAACTGCTGCGCCTTGGCTATGTTTTGTTGCGGCATTACAGAATCTAACATTTCTTTTCTATTTATAAGTATGGAATGCAATAGAGAGGATATTTCACAAACTTGCTACAGCGCCCATTATTGTACATAGATATGAAACAGGTGGGACAATATCGCTGATATCTACAGGTGTGTTAGGATTGCAGCCGGATCATGTTGACTTCTTGCCATGATATTTCGGCTGGCAATTGCCCAGCCATCTTCAGGTGAGTGTCTGTCACTGGAGACTGCAAGTTCCTGGAGTCAACTTTATAGCCAAAAATTGGCGGGAAACGCATGTGCATTGGACTCCATCACAGAAGCGTCCTCTATCGAAATCCGCACCCTCTGGAGCTACTGTTCTATCTGTGGCACACAGGCGAATGCATAAAGGTGAAAACTACATGTCCGCCTTCTGTCGGAATGCTCACCTACGTCACTATTAACAGACATCAGATGTCGCCAGACGTGTCATTATGTATAAAACGTCTTCTCTCAGAGGAAATTAGAGAGATCACCGGGTCTCAAGCCATGTCCAGTTGAAAATCGCCATCACGATTTATAAGATTTTGCACTAGGCGTAACTCCACAGATTCTTTAATTCCTGAATCCCAGAAGGTTTTCGCTGGGGCCAAGATTTTTGTGGGAGAAAAATCCATAGCATAACACAGTGCTCAGCTACGGCCGACTTACTGGGCTGCGAAAAGCGAGTGTGGAGTTTGTGTTCAACACATCTTTCATGTACTGTGCGTGTCATCTGACCGATGTAAGCTTTGCCACAATGGCAAGGAATTTTATGGATCCTGGCCTTCTGAAGACCCAGATCGTCCTTTACTGAACTGAGAAGGGCACGAACTTGATTAATTTTCACACACATTTATTAAAATAATGACAAGTATAAAAATTACTTAACTAGGTTCTGGATGCTATTTACAATTGAAAATCTGAAGTTCCTTTGGTATTGGTGTGTTAATCTTATTCTCACATATATCTCTGATACTTGACAAAAGTGTCTATACATTTATCTTCATGGCTATGTACAGGAATATAGTATTGTTATTGGGCGCAGACTGAAACTTGACTATAGACTGGTACAGACAAATGAAGAACTCGTACAGACTGTTGCAGACAAATGCAGACTAACTAATCAGAGGTCTGTACACTCGTTATAATACCTTGCGCGTTCATGTATCACTGCACGAGTGTGATCCGTGAGGAGAAAAGGTACTACGTTAGCAGCAATCTCATTGGCTGCGTTACATATCAATAGGCGGATCGGCGGAAGCAGAATTTGGTCCGTCTCTATGGCAGCACCATCTCGTAATGCGGAAACGGACGAGTGCTGCGCCTGCACTGTTGTGCTTAGCGGGGCGCACTCTAGTGGGAGAGTTGTGTACGCGCTGACTACGCGGGACTATGTACACGACTGTAACCATTAGCTCTGAACACTGACTCTAAATGTTCCAGCTCCTTTGTAAAGCTGTCTCCATCAGAAACAACATGAGCTCAGTGCACCAACGTTGTAAGGACGCCGGTAGTTTGTTTAAGATGATGACAACTCGACGCTTGCACGTAAAGGTCCGTATGTGTTGGCTTACGGTAGAGAGGATGCCCTAATGACCCATCCACTCTCTTAGTAACCAAGACGTCCAAAAACGGCAAGGAACCATCCTTCTCTACTTCCATCGCAAACTGGATGTTCTCGTGGATTGCATTCAGATGTTACAAAAACGGTGACAGTTCTTCTTCACCATTGGGCCACACTACAAAAGTGTCATCTACATATCGCCACAAAACTTTCGGTTTAAGTTCTGCCGAGTCTAGTGTCCTTTCTTGAAAGTCTCCCATAAAAAAGTTTGCTACCAAAGGGGAGAGAGGACTGCCCATGGCAACACCGCCAGTCTGCTCAAAATATTCGTTGTTAAATAAAAATAAAAAGTAGGTTGAGGAAAGAACATGATGGAAAAGCGCTGTTATGTCGGCCGCGAACTTATTGCTGATGAGCGACAAAGAATCCATAAGAGGAACCTTAGTGAAAAGTGAGATGACATCAAAGCTGACAAGTAAGTCAGTTTCACTGAGTTCAAGTGATTTCAATCTATTGATAAAGTCAGTTTATAGCTAACTGGCGTGGTCATCCGTACTGCGCTTTCTTTTTAACATTTATTTTGGCTATGAATTTACATGGACTGTTCCTGAGCTGTCTAAAGCAGATCATATAAATGTACCTTACACAACTTTACAATACCAGTAACTATATGATTTTGTGATATTTTTTCCAGCAAAATGGATTTATAATAACAAAAGAACAAAAATCTAGCAAAAAATGAAAAAAAATTATAGTAACAAAAATAAAATACAGTACGATCAAATCATGCAGGTTCTAACAACCCTACCACAACAAAGGTAAAATTTAATTATGATTGTAGTGTTGCTCACGCTGCTAAATATTGCATTTTTGGGCAAAAAAAAAGTTACGTTGTGTAGCAGGTGTCATTAGAACACAGTTAATAAGGACATCTCATCTTTTCGCGTTTCCCACGCTGGTCTCGTTGTGAACTCATGGCTCAATCGTTGAAATCTAGGTGGTGATGATTCCAAACTCGGGTGCAAAGAGGCCTAGGTGTTATTCTGCGATATTCAAAAGTTTTATAGATGTGTTTCATAAAACATTCTTGAAGATTAAACTTTTGTAAGTTAGCACAATGGTGATGTAAAAAAGTAATCACCACTCCAAATTTAAGTTACACTTTTTTTATTACTTTTGTTGCAATATCACGTAACTCACAAAACATCACTTCACAATATAAAACATACTTGAAAATATCTTCCTCACTGTTAAAGTCCACATTTTATAAACTGACTCCAATTTGTGTCTTTTCATCATGGCGACCAAGACTTGACTCTCTAATAACCGCTTACGTGCAAGTACATCAAAGACCATAGTGACAAAAGAAAGAATTCACATAAGAATAATATCATTGCAATATAAACATATCGATGTATCAAAGTACCTCTCCATTAATGAAATAAAATCTGAATGGTGTCACAGAAATATGTTAATTACTCTACAGAAACACAGTAGAATATTGCTGGTATCGAGAGGTTGAGGTGAGGTGCCGTAATGGTTACGTAATTCAAGTACCAATACAAGGTACATCTCCTTTCCAAATATTTCTTTATTAAGCCTGCCCAAGTTCTTAAAAACGCTGAATGGTCAGTAAATTTTAACTTTCAACGTAATCATTTACATTACATTGTTATTTGTTGTCAAGTAATAGAAATAAATATTTGCATTGCAGATGCAAGCAACTAATGAAGAAAGTCACTGCCAGATGGCTGCAATGTGCTGTGGAAACGCCTCCAGACAAGAGTAGGAGGACAAATACAAAGTAAAGTTTCAGACTTTCAGACGCTCTTCGAGAAATAAAGAGAATGCATGCAAGAGTTCTTTAACTGGAGCAACTGATTGAACATAGGGACTTAAAGAACAGTAAAATATTTCTGGACATCAAGAAAGCATATGATTTCATTGACAGGTATTCCATTGGAAATATCCATAACATGGGAGGAATAGATGACACTACTCGAGAACACACTGCGGAAATTCTGACAGACAGAAACGCAAGATTCAGAGGATTTTTGCACGAAGAGTTTGAGATTAAAACCAGTATCAAACATCGAAGTCGACTGTCATCAGTTTTGATCAACGCAGCGCTGAACGAAGTGATCTGACTGTGAAAAGCAACAAACGAGTAGATGGAAATACCTGAGACATACGTAGCCAAATTATGCCACCTAAGGAAGGTAGGATCACCTAAATCAATAGAAACGGACTGCTAATGCAGGAAAACATCAGGAGGCACACTGAAACAAGTGATAATGTACATAGGAGCAATGACGGAGTAATAGGGAGTATATAGGAGGTCATCCTTTCCATGCCGACGTTGTACACAAAATTAAAATGTCTACAGACACAAATATCAAATACTATAACGCAACGGGAATACAGCTGCATAGATCACATAGGAAATAAATAAATAGGACGTACAGGAAAGCCAAGGACGAATGGCTACGGAAAATATATGAAGAAACCGAAAAAGAAACTCTCGTCGCAGAGACTGACTCAACATATAGAAAAGTCACCCTTCGGTGAAATTGAAAGAAAGGGCGGCAATATTAAAAGTGCAATGGGAATTCCACTGTTAAAAGCAGCGGAAAGAGTGGATAGGTGGAAAGAATACACAGAAGACGCCTATGAGGGGGAATAAATGCCTTATGACGTGATATTCACTGATAAGCATGATATAGGGTATCGGGTATTAAAGTCTAATTTGAAAGACCTTTGGCAGACTTGAGATCAAATAAGGCAGAAGAGATAGATAACAGGCCATCGGAATTTCGAAAATCATTGGTGGCAATGGCAATCGAACGAATATTCAAGCTGACGTGTAGAATCTATGAGAGTGACGACGTATTATCAGACTTCAGGAAAGATATCATTCACACCGTTCCGAAGACAGCAAGGACAAAAAAGAGCGAGAACTATGCTCGATTAGCTTAACAGCTCATGCATCCAAGCTGCTGACAATAATTACACACAGAAGAGTGGAAAAGAGAATTGAGGATCTGTTAGACGACAATCGCTATGGCTTTAGAAAAGTGAAAGGCACCAGAGAGGTTGTCCTGATGTTGTGCTTGATGATGAAGGCAAGACTGAAAAAAAATCGAGATACGTTCATGGGATTTATCGATCTGGTAAACGCGTTCGACAATGTAAAATGGTGCACGATGTTTGAAATTCTGAGAAAAATAGGAGTAAGCAATTGGGAAACACAGCTAGTACACAAAATATCCAAGACCCAGGAGGAAACAATTGAATTAGGAAACCAAGAACGAAGTTCTCTGACTAAAAATAGTGTAAGACGAGGATGGAGTTTTTTACCTCGAGTGTTCTGTCTATATGTCGAAGAGACAATGGCGGAAACAAAATAATATTCAAGAGCGAGATTAAAATTCAGGATATCAGAGATGAGATTCGCTGATGACATTTCTATGCTTAGAGAAGGCGGGGAAGAATTTCACGATATGCCGAATAGAATGGACAGATTAACGAGTACGGATTATGGATTGAGAGTAAACCGGAAAAGACAAAAGTAATGAGATGTAACAGAAATGATTATAGCAAGAAACTTAACATCAAAATTGATTGGCATGAAGCAGAGGAAGTTAAGGAATTCTGCTTTCTGGGAAGCAAAATAACCTATGACGGAAACAAGGAGGACGTAAAAAGCAGTCTAGGACAGCCAAAAGGAGCATTCCTGGCCAAGAGAAGTCTACTAGTATCAAACATAGGAATTAATGTGAGGAGGAAACTTCTGACACTGGTCGTTTGGAGCACAGGAATGTATAGTAGTGACACACCGACTGAGGGAAAACGAGAAAAGAAGAGAATCGAGGTGTGGTGCGACAGACGAATATTGAAAATTAGCTGGAATGATAAGCAACGAGGAGGTTCTCCACAGAATCGTCGAAGAAAGAAACACGTGGCAAACACTGGCAAGAAGAAATAGGGGTATGTGGGGTAATGCTAGGTGGTAGGTGAAAACTGGTACCGTGTTTCTCATGCCACTATTTATGCCCTGTGATGGAGAGATACATAGTTACAACACACTATTCAAGAAGAAACAACGACCATATTCGTGTGTTGTCGCCTTTGCGTCCAGCGCGTCTGTGAAGGTAAGTTCGTTTAACAGAATCAGCTGAGTAAGGTTTTCTCGTTTTTACCCTGCGATTATTTTATAGTCACCAGAATTATAAATCTCTATACAGTAAGGAATATTACATGACCAGTACCTATTTAAGTAACAGCAAACAACTGGGATTTGGTTCAACAAGAGCGTACGTTTATTTCGTCTTTACAACCTCGCACTCGTTATAAGACCGGGTACGTTGAGTGGCGCAAGACCGGGCAGTACCCGGTCAGTTCTTCGAGAACGGTTCTATGGATGAAGACGATAAAAACAATTCAGACATCATTTGGTTGTACTGTGAAAATTACTTTGCTGATCCCACAAAATGGCCACTGTAGTTACTTTACATGTTAATTTTTTGAATAATATTGTTAATTAAATTATATTTGAATAAAAAATTCTAATGCATTTCCACTGTAAAGGTGTGTTCCTGTGGCGATTTTGCGTATCATCAACATGGACAAATGCAATGAATATTGATGATATGATAGTCTATGGTACTCTGCGGTTTGAATTCACTCTGATTTAGTAGTTGCATTGATTTGATTTTGTAAATGATACTGACAATATTATACACATTTATAATGCAATATTCATACTGCAACTTCTCCCAGATAATTATTTTGTTCAAATTGCACAAGAATTCCACCTGACATAGTGTATTAATGTTGACTGTATGTTGTGTTCATATAACTAAAATTGCAGTTCGTACATCAGAGCTTTTATAATTTTTGTCTTTGATAGATTTAATTATTCTTAACAACTTGATCGTGAAAAGGAACCACAGAATACCACCCGCACACAAAACTGACATATGCTACCAGAAATATTTTTCTCTGTGATTCGTACGTAGTTTAATTTTGGCCTCATACATCAGCAATGAAATCTTCTTCATCAATAAATACCATCAGCACTGTTCTTAGAAGATGAAGTCTGATTCGAATTTCGATATATATATATATATATATATATATATATATATATATATATATATATATATATATATATATAAAATAAGTTCCGCCGGTGCACATTTATTTCTTACAAACCGGAATATTGCTTGCAGTTTCAAGTAATTTAAATTTGCCCCTGAGATTATAGTTAAGATGGTGGCCAACAAAAGATAGAGGATTTCTTTTTTAATTAAGATTTTCCTTTGCTCAATAAATAATTAATCATTTAAACTGATGCCACCAAAAAAATTATTAATACTGTTTTGCAAATTAGTTTAACACAAACCCTTGATATTTCGACCAAAATTACAGACAAAGTTTGCTATATAATCGCAACTAACAATGGCTGCGCTTTTTGCAGCTATGATAAAACAATTAATACAAAATTATAATTAAAAGAGGAAGTGATTTTTCAATAATAAATCATAAATAGTTTTAACGCATTTGGCTCTATTTACTTTTTACCAGCAAACGAACATAAAACTACGATAATTTTACGTTAAATGTTTTTCATTCAACAGACCTTAAATCGGTTCGGGTCTTGCGTCGGCGATGTACATCAGAAAAAGACGACAAAAGGGTACAAAACAAAAGAAAAAAATTACATAGATTAACAAATAATGTGAGACCAAATATATTGTCTCTGTTTCACATAATTATCATCTTTTTAAGAAATAATTACATATTTGAAAGAATATTATTGAGTTACGTAATTTTCCACACATTCATATTCCGCTCGTCACATTATAGGTAAAAAAAAACATATATATCGTGGATGTTATGTTCCCATAAAGCTATTACGTGTACCTGCTCTTACCCCTCTATTAGTGTAAGACCGTGTGATCTGATTTTTTATTTTCTCATTACAAAAGTGCTGAAGCTACTACTTTTCAACAATAATATATTGTGCCCCGTTAAACAATGATAACTTTTAATAAATGTGACAATTTGTAGGTTAAACATTCTACCTCCAATGGGATGTGGAGTGTTGGCTACCCGATCTTACCCCACTTTCCCATACAGGATGACAGGACATGGATAACTTCCATAGTTATAGAGGGAGCTGCAGGAGATGATAACTTAGAATCCAACAAGTTGCAAAAACTGTAGCGAAAGACAAGTTGCAAGTGCTGCTCTGAGATGAAATGTTGGCGTACAAGACGAGTTCGTGGCAGCCCCTATCAGTCGGAAGACTGGTGATTAAAATGAAAAATATAGAAATGAAATAAAATGATAAATTGGGAACAGTGAGGAATGCAGTTCTGTGTGCGGGTGAGGCGATCATACTCAGAAGATATAGCATGGACAAAGTACAGAAAGAAGAAAGAAAAATATTGAGAATCATGCTGGACCATAAAAGAAGTGGTGAAAGACAGATCTGAAGACCGAAGGAAGAACGGTGACTGAGCATGATAACAATACCAGGAAAAATCATACTGAAAACCGCAATATTTAAAGAACCTATAGTCAGGGTGACTATGGGCACAATGATCAAAGGAGTATGGGAAACAATGGATAGGACAAGAGGAAGACTATATACGAGTAGAGCCATATCGGTTGTGGAACTCAGGAAAGATTGATCAGAAGTAGTGATCAAGGAGGATGGAAAATAAAGCTAAAGAATATCCCGCACAATCTCGTTAATTTCTAACAATTTAACCGTTTACGACTGACATTGGCCGGTTTCAGATCAATGAAACAAATGAATTTAAAAACTGAAAGAGAAATTTAGCCGTTACTATTAAAGTACAGTAACATATATAAAGTGAATTGATGTCATACCATGCCATACAGGCAAGGATACTCCGCAGATTACACTTAAGTGCCTGGCAGAAGAATAATCGAACCTCCTTCTCAATAAGTCTCCATTATTCCGCTCTCGAACAGCGCCCGGAGAAAACGAACACCTGTATCTTTCCGTTCGAGCTCTGATTTCCCTTATTTTATTACGATGATCGTTTCTTCGTATGTAAGCTGGCGTCAAAAAAAAAAAAAATTTCGCATTCGGAGGAGAAAGATGGTGATATAAATTTGGTGAGAAGATTCCGCCGCAATGAGAAACGCCTTTGTTGTAATGATATCTATCCCAAATCCTGTGTCATGTCAGTGACACTTCCTCTCCTACCTCACAATAATACAAATCGTGCTGCTCTTCTTTGAACTTTCTCGGTGTACTCCGTTAATCTTATCTGCTAAGGATTCCACAACGCGCAGCTGTACTCTAAAACAGGACGGACAAACGTATTGTAGACAGTCTCTTTAGTAGATATGTTACGTTTTCTAAGTGGTCTGCCATTAAAATGTAGTCTTTGGTTTGCCTTTCCCACAACATGTTCTATGTGTTATTTCCAATTTAAATTGTTCGTAATTGTAACACCTAAGTATTTAGTTGAATTTATGGCCTTTAGATTTGACTGATTTATTGTGTAACCGAAGTTTAACGATCCCTTTTAGCACTCATGTGGACGGCGTAATTATTTAGGACCATTTGCCAATTTTTGCACGACACAGATATCTTTTCTAAATGGTTTTGCAACTTGCAACTTGTTTTGATCTTCTGGTGATTCACTAGACGATGAGCGACAGTACCATCTGCAAACAACATAAGACGGCTGCTCAGATCAGATTGTTTCCTAAATCATTTATAGAGATAAGGAACAGCAAAGGGCCTATAACGCTACCTTGTTCAAATGTGTGTGAAATCTTATGGGACTTAACTGCTAAGGGCATCAATCCCTAAGCTTACACACTACTTAACCTAAACTACCCTAAGGACAAACACACCCACCCATGCACGAACCTCCGCTTGGGCCAGCCGCGCAGTCCATGACTGCAGCGTCTTAGACCTAACGCTACCTTGGAGAACGACAAAAATCACTTCTGTTTCACACGATGAATTTCCGTCAGTTACTACAAACTGTGTCAGGAAATCACACATCCAGTCTCATTACTGAGACGATATTCCATAAGCACGCAATTTCACTACAAGCCGCTTGTGTGGTACAGTGCCAAAAGCGTTCTGTGAATGTATAAACACGGAATCAATTTGAAATCCCTTGTCAATAGCACTCAAAACCATCCATTCACTGCGGAAACCCCATTGTGACTGAATTTACTTGAGGAGGATCCCGTACATAAAAGCTAATACCTTGGTACCCTGACAACTAACTATTGACGTATTTCAATAACATGTTAATCAACATGGATATTAACAACGTATACGTAAGTACATTAGTCAGTAAACTGCATAAAGCTTCTTAACACGATCTACAGTTACCTTGTTATATTCGCCGTAGCTGAGAAGTCAGCTCGATTCCTGGTTGTGTCGGGTGTTGTGTTATCTTCATCATCATTTCGTCATCGTCGACGCACAAGTCGCCAAATTGATGTCAAATATAAAGACTTGTCCTAGGCTGGCGAACAGCCTCAGATGGGATTTCTTGTTTCACCATATTGTACGACACGGAAGTGATGTATGTGCAACAAGCCGAAACATTACTTGAAGTAATAAGAAAATGTGCTCATAAACTTACAAGCCCTAAATTTCAAAAAACTGTTAACGTCCTTTAACTTCTTCATGATGAATAAAAGGTACCTCTTACATAAATACTATAGCTAAACGGGAGCACTGAGTATAAACAGGTTCTTCAGCAATGCGGATGATTTCTCTTCTGATCAGCAGAGGTTACCCAAGTCTGGCGTCCTGATCTCTGCACAGTAGTTACTTTCCTTGCTGATGGCACACTGATCTGCTCTCGATTAGGCCGCACTGACAGGGAGGAGGCAAACCCGACCCGCTGTGTAATGGCAGCGTTGAGATGCAGCTCCAGCATCCAGGAGGAATTATGTGCGTTTGTAAAGTAAGAAATATTAAAACATGCATCCTTTGCGAACTCATTGTGGTCATTTAAGAATTTATCCCGATCTTTTCGTTTAGCAACATAAATTTCTAGTTCCTTGGAAGTGTCCAAGTGCCTTTCTTTAGCAGCTCTGTGCAGTACTTTAAATTTTCATTCTTCTTAGTAATACTACCTTTTTTCTTTGCTAAAGTGAAAACCCAGCACTGAGTTTTTGCTCTCGTACATACGTTCCTTGAAATGATCATCGCAGGACTTTGATGTCTGCTCTACATAGTCTTTTAGGTAGTCTTCATATGTACTTCAAAATACTCCATTGCCTGAGAACTTATGTCCTAGATGAAATATTATGTCGTACTTTAAATTTAAGATAATAGTTTGTGTTAAAACGCCATTCGAAATTCATTTTACCGAAAAACGCGTTCAGTTTTTTCGAAATCAGAAACGTTGTACTTCATTGCAACTAATTTGTCTTTCATTCTATTGATCTTATGTTGTAGACATTTACTGATGACATCGCTCTCGATTTTATTATACAGATTCAAAAGATAACTGTTCATGACCCCTGTGCCAGATTGTAAACAGTTATTGTTTGCATCCTCTATTTTTTATTACAATTGTCGGTCTTAATTATTAGCAAGGGCTATCTGCGGCGAGAGACTAATTTCTGTATCGATTTCGGAACCACTGCCGATCGGATTTAGCCGAGTGGTCTAGGGCGCTGCAGTCATGATCTGTGCGGCTGGCCCAAGCGGAGGTTCGAGTCCTCCCTCGTGCATGGGTGGGTGTGTTTGTCCTTAGGATAGTTTAGGTTAAGTAGTGTGTAAGCTTAGGGACTGATGACCTTAGCAGTTAAGTCCCATAAGATCTCACATTCGAAACCACTTAAAAGAAGTTGTAGAATTCTATGTATCATCGCATAGCAAAAGGCATCCCTTTGTCGGGTTGTAATGTGCGCGTGACACAGTACTCGTTAAAGCCTGTACTATGGTAAGTGAGCGGGGTTCACCTCATGACAAAGGATTTTCGTATAGATATCGACCGCATGTACCTGAATGGTGGAAAATCAGACTTACACCCACTCTGTATTAACAATGATCCGTCAAGCAAGTTCGAAATGTAATTACATGTCAGGATGGACCAAAAGCAACCCAGAAGATGCTACTAATGTGATAAGAATACGGTCGCCAGCCTAATTAGGCATTAACTGAGTTTCTTCCCTATACAAGTTGGTATATATTCATGCAAAACAACAAGTTGTTACACTGCATAATATAGTAGAATTTTAGAACCAGAAAATCTATTGAACAGATAGTTTCACATTCTGTACTGATATGGAAAAACCATGAATACATAACACTACATTATAATGTATACTACAAAACTTTATACTGTCTATTAATCTGATTAAAATCTGGCATAGGTTACCCTAGAAATTGCACTTTCGTGCCACACACAAAATGTCAATTTTGATAAAGATAAAATACTGATCAATTTTTACTTTTATATTGACTTTAACTTTTGTTGGCCAAACCAATTTAGAACACGTCAGAAATCAAATGAATGAAGGGGGACCCCGAAACTGTTATGATCACTGTATTTAAAAAATTGATTACTGAGTTTATTATGCGTTCAAGATTTCCAGCATATAAGTTACTACTCTTTTCATCTTATTTACTGCTCACTTATATGTCTTTAAATCTGTCTCGAAATAATAAACTTCACTACTATATCAGTACTAAAGTTATCTGTCAACTTCGTTAGACCTTCTCTATTCATTTAGTGGTTCATTAACAAAACATTCCTTTAAACACCATTCTAACATAGCCAGTTCTGCAAATAATTATTATTAACACAAATTTTAATTTTCATTTCATATCCTAACATAATGCCTACATATGGACCAGATGCGCAGTTACATTATTAAACATGTTACAACAGTTTCAAAAATTGTTACATTTCAATTCTATTACAATATTACTTGACATTTGACATACACGTTAATATTCACATTGAAACCTATTTACAGTTTTCTTAACATAATGACATGAAACAAAAAAGAAATGAAATCAGAACATCAATTACACAAGTTTATCGAAAAATCAGAAAAAATTACTTATATGTACAATAGTACAGCGTCGTTGCTGTCACACATGCCCCTCTTTCCAGTAAATTTCACTAAGCGCAAATTTGTGAATGTGCCATCATAAAATTTTATATCACAAAACTTCCTTTCACTCACATTATATAGGTCAATACTTTTTAATATATCGAGAAAATTTATCTATCATTTTCTTAAGTGCCTTTGGCACAGTCCAGCCTTCTATCACAACATGATTTAAATAGCAAATTACTTATCATCATTAAAATTCACAGATAAATAAAATCAAAATTTGGAACAGAAACACTTAACTACAAAGCATATACAAATACCTATATACACTATAAAACAATTTGTTGCTGCTTGCATTGAACGGCAGTCCATTTCCTTATTTACTAATACACACACAATACAATTTAGAAAAATCACTACATGTGTTTGCTGCCTATTATTCAGATTTGGGCAGTCCATTTCGCATCATTTTATCACATCACCTGTACCACACTTACAATTCTCCTTTGACTATTTATCTGCCCTCTTTGGTGTTTGGCAGTCCTTTATATCACGAATCACGTACTGCCCACTTTGATTTTTGGCAGTCCCATTTTATATTTGGATTGCAGCATTTGCCTTTTCATTTCAGCCCTTTTTTCCATGCACCTTTACATTTATAGTACATTTGGTAACCTGAAACTTACATAAGTACATTAGTACACTGACATTAGTATACATACATTTACAAAGATTTGTTACATTTAGAATAAAATAGTTTCATCGTAAGACACAGCACATTTACTGAACATTGCTTTCTGATTGTACTTAGGTCACTCATTCCTAGGAACATACAGTTTCAGGTCCACAACGTTTCTTACACCTAAAGGTCTCTTTGATTTTGGGTAGATCAGGTAGTAAGCATTATCGTGTGGAATGTCCTGTATTATATATGGTCCATTATAAATATATTTAAACTTGGAAATTTAATGGTTCAGTTCACTAGATTTTTCGTGGATTTTTAAAAGAACATAATCCCCAATTTTAAATTTTGAAACTTTCAGGTTTTTCTCATGTCTTTTAGATCTAGATTCAGCTTTTTGCTTTGCCCTTTTTCTGACTAATTCTTTCTTGTGACTCAACCCCAAGCTTGTACCAGGTGGAAACCCTATTTTTCCTCAATTAAACTTTTACTTCTGCTGCCTAACAAAATTTCTCCCGGTGGGAACCCAGTAGACTCAAGATGTAAGGCGTTCATGACATTCACAAAGTCCGATATGAATCTGCCCCAGGCTCTAAATCATACCCCTTCCTGTTTTTTCCACAACGCACCTTGGTCGACTGTGACATTGTCCCAAGATACGTTCCTGACCTGTGAACCATTTGTATCTGGTGGCTTTCTCGGTTTCTGGAGTTCAAAGTCTTTTCTTACTTGAACTCTTTGCAAAATAGACACTGAGTCGTCAGGAGGCTCCTTTTTTTGTGTTCAGTCTCAATATCTGGGTTTTGTTTTGAAACTTCATCATCTGTAGGTACAATATCGCAATTAGCTGTATTCCCATTATTTTCACTAGCACCGAAAAACCCGTCATCTGAACTATCGTCAGAATCCGGCCATTCTGGATTGGTTTCAGGTTCTAACAGAAAAGCTTTTCTGAGACAGCACTAAGTTCTTCCTCTGCATTTTCTTCAGGTTTTGATTTTAAATCAATATCCTCTTTTGGGAAAACAGCCTCATTATCAGCTTTACACACATCCACTGTTACTTCATATTTAATGTAATCCTCGTGGACTTCAGTTACTCGTAGGTAATTACCTGCCCCTTCCCCATGGTGCCTTTCGGTAACAGCTTGTACTGTTGGCAGATCATTGACAGAAGTTACTTCCTCGTCGATGCTTAGGATTTCATCCTCCAATTCCTTCCTGTCTTTAACCATCGTCCTATCGGCAGCACGCATACTTTGCGCGGCGCTATTTACTCTCTCCTCTTTAAATTCGAGCCACATCACCTTATCGACGTCCTTACTATTTCCTTTTTCACTAATTAACCTCCTTGCCTCATATTCTTTCTTAAAATCCCCCCCACTCACATTGCTTGAGGCCCTTGCACAGATCGTCGAACTGCACATGCCAATCAGTTACTTCTGCTAATTCATTCTCGGCATTTACTTCATTGCTAATACTGCTAACTGCACCTCTCTGTGTATCCACTGTTACATCCACTATTTTCTTCGCCACGAAATTACCACTCGCAATGTAATCGCCCGCTCTTACGGCAATGTTTGTACCTAATTCTGCCGCCTTGCTAGCGGCTTCTCTCTGAACAGCTGATCTGCTAGGCTGGGCCGTTGCGCTCTGATGCTCCACTCACCTGTTAACGTGTAGCACACTGCGCGGCGATGATGAATCATCTGTGCATGCACCTGACGCTTGTTTCGCAACAACACACTGCGTCATTCCACGCCTGTCCCTAAGCTGTCTCATAACTTTACTGTCAGTCCGGTAATGTTTCTTAAATTGGGGCCGATATGTTCTGTTTGCTTCCGTTTGGCCGGCAACGTTCGCAGAAATCAGTTTCCCACGTCGTTATTATTTTGCGCCGTGTACCCTCTACCGCGGCCTGGATAACCCCTCTTCCTCTTCCTCTGCCTCTAACTCTCTGTATCATGTTGACGTGAAATCCATCGCCATCATTCCTCTCGTCATTATTGCGGTTATTCCGGTTACTAAAATTCTGATAATTGGCACGACTTTAGCGCCAGTGGTCTTCGTCTTCGGCCCTTTCGAGAAACGCTTGGAAGCTGCGATGATTGCTTCCCACATATCTCTTCGAATCTTCTAGAAGCTTTTTATATAGCTCCCATACGATATCTGAATCAGATCTTCTCCCTCTTAAATGTGTCAACTTTCGGTACCAATATTCGCAGAAATTTGTCAAAGAATTCCTGCCCCTGTTATCATGAAGTTTGGCTATGATAAACTCGCGTCACAAATGATCCTGTTTTTGTTCGGACCAGTATTCTTCCGTAAACTTTTGTTTAAACTCTTCGAACGTCATTAGTTCGGTATTCAAGTTAATTCCCCAGCTCTTAGCGTCACCTGCTAAGGCGCTAATTACTACATTTATCTTCTCCTGACCAGATAAGTGAAACATTCTCTCACAATTTTTGATGAAATCCAACGGATGCCATCCGATATGTTTCTTTGCGGGATCGAAGCGTTCCTCACCTTCCAATAGCTTCGTAAGTGGCGTGCCATTACAGACCACGCTAGGCCTATTGTTGATTTTACTCTCGAGATCGAAAATTTTGCCTTGAATTTCCGATGTGTTTTGTTCACACTTTTGTACACATCCGGTAACTTTTTCGCCTAAATTTCTTTCAGTAACTGAAACTGCCTTTTTCAACTGTGAGATTCCATGTTGGCATTCGTTTACGATCGCATTTTTGAGACCGAAAACTTTTTCGTCTACTTTTGTTTCAACTAGAGGCTCTACTTTCTCTTGGATGTTGAGAAATTCAACATAAAACCTACTGTTAATGTCGTCAATTTCACCCTGTATAGTATTCATATTTTTATTAATTGTGTCAATTTCAGACTTTATAGTACGAGGGCTATCCACAAAGTACATTACGTTTAGGAATTAAAAATAAATAAAGTATTGGAAATTTTTTTTATTGTATACAGATGAAAGCCACACTTAAATACTACTTTTCTACATAGTTGCCATTTAAATTAAGGCACTTATCGTAGCGATGGACGAGCTTGGAAATTCCTTCGTCGTAAAATTCGGCCGCCAGCGCCTTCAACTTCTTGAAGCTGTGCGTCCATATCAAAACGCTGCATAGCCAACCACTTCTTCATTGCTGGGAATAAGTGGAAGTCGCTCGGTGCCAGGTTGGGACTGTACGGCGGATGAGGAAACAACTCCTACTTGAAAGATTCGAGAACTTCACGAGTGGCATTTGCCGTGTGAGCCCGGGTGTTGTCGTGAATCAGCAAGATCTTTGAGCCCAACCTTCCCCTGCGCTTGTATTGTATTGCTCTTCTGAGGTTGTGCAGGGTTTGGCAATGCCTTTGAGAGTTTATTGTAGTGCCTCTTTCCAGGAAATCCACAAAAATCACACCTTTTCTGTCCCAAAAGAGGTAACCATGTGGTTGAAGGCGCAGGCGGCCGAATTTTATGACGAAGGAATTTCCAAGCTCGTCCATCGCTACGATAAGTGCCTTAATTTAAATGGCAACTATGTAGAAAAGTAGTATTTAAGTGTGGCTTTCATCTGTATATAATAAATAAATTTCCAATACTTTATTCATTTTTAATTCCAAAACGTAATGTACTTTGTGGATAGCCCTCGTATTTACTGCAGAACTTAAATTACCCACTTTTTGTTCTACCTGTTCTATTTGTTTACTAATTTTAATTCCTTGTTCTTCGACCTGTGCTTTAAGCTGACCAACTTGTGTTTTAAGCTGCTCGTCAACGTGTGTTTTAAGCTGATCATTCTGTGTTTTGAGCTGCTCACTCTGTCCTGCAATTTGTTTGGTTAATCGTTGAAATAAGTCGTTCATGCTTAAAATTTTCACACTGCTTTGTTCTACGGAATCGGTGTGTTCCGATCCTATTTCAAAATTTTCTTTCGGTTCTTTCTTTACCTGTGGCGAATCAAACATGTCAGTGGATTCGTTCACGTACCCACTATCATCTACAAAGTCATCATCTACTTCCTGTTTTATTCCTTGCTGTATTCGAGGCGATCTCGACATTTCAATCTGTACGTTAACATGTACGTGGTATTGTATGTACGCCAATTATCTACCACTAACGCCATGTGCTATCTGGCCGCGTAAACTCCTGTCATTGCCAGCCGCATCTTCCATTACGCTCGGCGCATCTACTGTGTTTACGTTATTGTCCATACCTAACGCAAGTTACACCTCACTACCGTACTTGATGTTCACTGTTATTTACATCACTGAATATTATTGCAATTCGTGCCACTAAACATTCACTATTCGGTATTCACGTTATTTTGGGTCCGAAAACAACTGGATGTCCTGTCACCAGGCGCCACTTGTAATGTGCGCGTGACACAGTACTCGTTAGAGCCTATCCTTTGGTAAGTGAGCGGGGTTCACCTCATGACAAAGGATTTTCGTATAGATATCGACCGCGTGTACCTGAATGGTGGAAAATCAGACTTACACCCACTCTGTATTAACAATGATCCGTCAAGCAAGTTCGAAATGCAATTACACGTCAGGATGGACCAAAAGCAACCCAGAAGATGCTACTAATGTGATAACAATTCGGTCGCCAGCCTAATTAGGCATTAACTGAGTTTCTTCCCTGTACAAGTTAGTATATATTCATGCAAAACAATAAGTTGTAACACTGCATAATATAGTAGAATTTTAGAACCAGAAAATCAATTGAACTGATAGTTTCACGTTCTGTACTGATATGGAAAAACCATGAATACATAAAACTACACTATAATGTATACTACAATACTTCATACTGTCTATTAATGTGATTAAAATCGGGCATAGGTTACCCTAGAAATTGTACTTTCGTGCCACCCACAAAATGTCAATTTTGATAAAGATAAAATACTGATAAATTTTTACTTTTATATTGACTTTAACTTTTTTTGGTCAAACCAATTTAGAATACGTCAGAAACCAAATGAATGAAAGGGGACCCTGAAACTGTTATGATCACTGTATTTAAAAAATTGATTACTGAGTTTATTATGCGTTCAAGATTTCCAGCATATAAGTTACTACTCTTTTCATCTTATTTGCTGCTCATTTAAATGCCTTTAAATCTGTCTCGAAATAATAAACTTCATTACAGTTATCTTTCAACTTCGTTAGACTTTCGTTATTCATTTACTGGTTCATTAAAAAAACATTTCTTTAAACACCATTCTAATATAGCTAGTTCTGCAAATAGTTATTATTAACATAAATTTTAGTTTTCATTTCGGGACACTCAGATTGCACAACATTTGGAAAGGACCCTGTTTAGGTTAGTAATGAGGAAAATTAAATGATGGGAAAGTTCTGATAAAATTTAGGTTATTATTGTACAGTTCACTCTCTGATCCATACGAATACAGTACTAAAAGTTTCAACCTGCTAGTATCGATGCGGCGGTTGGCGGGCGGCTAGATGACGAGACACAGAGCACACATACAACCACAGCTATGGCTCTAGATGTATCGGCACTTTAATTCTTCTTAGCGTCGCAATACTTTTCCATTTAGTGCCTATGGAATTTTGCCATGCTGTGTGGGCGTTGGAACAGCATACCCGAGGCTCAGTGAAGTTACGTCTTCCAGGAGAGCCTCCTCGCTCCAGAAGGTGTTGCTCAAACCAATGACAAACTTCAACTACTACTACTGAGCCCGTTGCGCCGTGCAGTGCCCGTGCGAATTTTCCCGCGCTCGCCTGCCATCCACCTTTTACCGCTCCCTGACAGACCGGGTATTCACCCGAGGTTTTGCACTCTACATATCCTAACATATTGCCTTCGTATGGACCAGACGCACAGTTACACTTTTAAACGTGTTACAACAGTTTCAAAATTTGAAACATTTCAATTCTATTATAATATTACTTGACATTTGACATACACGTTAATATTCACATTGAAACCCATTTACAGTTTCCTTAACATAATGACATCATCATCATCATCATCATCATCATCATCATTATCATTTAAGACTGATTACGCCTTTCAGCGTTCAGTCTGGAGCATAGTCCCCGTTATAAAATTCCTCCATGATCCCCTATTCAGTGCTAACATTGATGCCACCCCTGATGTTAAGCCTATTACTTCAAAATCATTCTTAACCGAATCCAGGTGTCTTCTCCTTGGTCTACCCCGACTCCTCCTACCCTCTACTGCTGAACCCATGAGTCTATTGTTTAACCTTGCTTCTCCCATGCGTGTAACATGACTCCACCATCCAAGCCTGTTCGCCCTGACTGCTACATCTGTAGAGTTCATTCCCAGTTTTTCTTAGATTTCCTCATTGTGGACACCCTCCTGCCATTGTTCCCATCTACTAGTACCTGCAATCATCCTAGCTACTTCTATATCCGTAACCTCAACCTTATTGATAAGGTTACCTGAATCCACCCAACTTTCGCTCCCATAGAACAAAGTTGGTTGAAAGATTGAACGGTACACAGATAACTTAGTCTTGGTACTGACTTCCTTCTAGCAGAAGAAAGTAGATCGTAGCTGAGCGCTCACTGCATTAGCTTTGCTACACCTTGCTTCCAGTTCTTTCACTATGTTTCCATCCTGTGAGAATATGCATCCTAAGTACTTGAAACCGTCCACCTGTTCTAACTTTGTTTCTCCTATTTGGCACTCAATCCGTTTATATGTCTTTCCCACAGTCATTACTTTCGTTTTGGAGATGTTAATCTTCATACCATAGTCCTTATATTTCTGATCTAGCTCTGAAATATTACTTGGCAAATTTTCAATCGAATCTGCCATCACAACTAAGTCATCTGCATTTGTGAGACTGCTTACTTTGTGTTCACATATCTTTATCTCACCCAGCCAGTTTATTGTTTTCAACATATGATCCATAAATAATTTGAACAACAGTGGAGACAGGTTGCAGCCTTGTCTTATCCCTGAAACTACTCTGAACCATGAACTCAATTTACCGCCAACTCTAACTGCTGCCTGACTATCTATGTAAAGACCTTTAATTGCTTGCAAAAGTTTGCCTCCTATTCCATAATCTCGTAGAACAGACATTAACTTCCTTCTAGGAACCCAGTCATATGCTGAAAGGTGGCTACACTGAGCCACAGCGCCAGAAATCGCGCCAGAGAGTATTGTTCCGCCGCCTCCACTGGCAGTGATTATTGAGACGTAGCGGCAAGCAGTTCTTGCCGATAAGTTGTGGTGGACACTGCTTGTAGCTGAAGTTGGAGTGAGATGGGGTAGTAGTGAGTATTTGTTCCATGTTTTATGCAGCTATGTGATGGGAGAGATAGCAGATGTTATTCTAATGGAGACATTGTAATGATCAGAGTGCATTTCGTCAATATAAATTAAGGTAACAAACTACTTTTATTTTTCTCTCTCATTATTTCAGTGGCCAAAATAATGCGTCATTACAGGTTCAGTCAACAAAGCATCTGGCTTGTGTTCTTGTATTAGAGTGTAATTCTGGGTTTCTTGAGCAATTATAGTTTTTCTAATTTTTTTTTCTATCACGTCAGTATAAATGGTATTTGAAATTTCTTGTCTTGTTGAAGAAGAACCGTGCCAGATGTGTACGTTGAGTCACACTCCCACACACAGAACAGTTATACTTGTGTTTGGTTTCGTAGGTTTTATAGTTGCTGGGGACTTAATTAATTAACTGTGTTGACGAAAAGTTTCTTACATTCTTTGTTGTCATTCTAAGCAGTCAGATTGCGTACTAAAACTAGTCAGGGCCAGCCGTTTACGAAACTGCGTAATCGGACATACAGCGACAGAAAATTAAAAAGTATTTGCATTGCATTCTTATATCTTTATTTTAATTGAGCCCCCATGCAATGCCTTTTCTAGATCTATAAAGTATAGATACAATTCCCTATTCCACTCGTAACACTTCTCCATTACTTGCCGTAGGCTAAGGATCTGGTCTTGACAACCTCTAAGAAGCCTAAACCCACACTGATTTTCATCCAATTTGTCCTCAACTAATACTCGCACTTACCTTTCAACAATACCTGAGAAGATTTTACCCACGCTGACTAAAGAGATACCTCTGTAGTTGTTACAATCTTTTCTGTTTCCATGTTTAAAGATTGGTGCGATTACTGCTTTCGTCCAGTCTGATCGAACCTGTCCCGACTCCCACGCCATTTCAGTTATTCTGTGTAGCCATTTAATACCTGACATTTCACTGTATTTGATGAGTTCCAACTTAATTTCATCCACCCCAGCCGCTTTATTGCACTGCAATATATTGACCATTTTCTCCACTTCCTCAAATATGATCCTATTTCCATCATCATTCCTATCCCATTGTACATCGATATCTGAAACATTACTCATCGTATTTTCACCTACATTGAGCAACTCTTCAAAATTTCCCTCCATCTGCTCAAGACATCAACAGGATTCACCAGCAGTTTTCCTGACCTGCCCATAATACTTGTCATTTCCTTCTTACCTCCCTTTCGAAGACTGCTAATTACACTACAGAATGGTTTTCCAGCAGCTTGACCCAAAGTCTCCAACCTGTTCCCGAAGTCTTCCCAAGATTTCTTCTTGGATGCTGTTATTATCTGTTTGGCTTTGTTTCTTTCTTCAACATACCTTTCTCTGTCTACCTGAGTTCTAGTATGTAGCCATTTTTGATACGCCATCTTTTTCCTTTTACAGGCTGCCTTACTGTATCATTCCACCAAGCTGTTCGCTTCATCCTACCTTTACACACTACTGTTCCAAGACATTCTTTAGCCACTTCTAGTACTGTGTCCCTGTACCTTGTCCATTCCTTTTCCAATGACTGTAATTGCCTACATTCAACTAACTGGTACCTTTCTGAGATCACTGTTATGTACTTGTGCCTGATTTCCTTATCCTGAAGTTTCTCCACTCTTATCCTCCTACATATGGGCCTGACCTGCTGCACTTTCGGCCTCACAATACCAATTTCACTGCAGATCAAATAGTAATCAGTGTAGAATAGTAATCAGTAGAATCCCCTGAATACACGTGTGTCCCTGACAGCCTTCCTGAATTCATGATCTGTTATTATATAGTCAATGACTGATCCGGTTTCCCTGCTTTCTCAAGTATACCGGTGAATGTTCTTATGTTTAAAAAATGAGTTTGTGATTACTAAGCCCATACTGGCACAGAAATCCAAGAGTTGTTTCCCGTTCCTGTTGGCCTCCATATCCTCTCCAAATTTACCCATAACCTTTTCATACCCTTCTGTTCGATTTCCAATCCTGGCATTAAAATCACCCAAGAGCAGAACACTGTCCTCGTCCTTTACTCTAACAACTATGTCACTTAGTGCGTCATAAAAACTACCCATCTTATCTTGATCTGTCCCTTCACAATGCGAATATACTGACACAATCCTAATTTTCTTGTTAGACACTGTCAAATCTATCCATATCAGTCGTTCGTTTACGTATCTTACTGCAACTACACTGGATTCCATTTCATTCCTGATGTAAAGCCCTACACCCCATTGTGCTAATCCTGCTTTGACTCCTGACAGGTAGACCTTGTATTCTCCCACTTCCTCTTCTTTCTCACCCCTTACCCGAATGCCACTAACAGCTAAAACATCCAACCCCATCTTATTTGCAGCCTCTGCCAACTCTACCTTCTTCCCAGAGTAGCCCCCATTGATATTAATAGCTCCCCATCTCGTTACTATTCGTTTGCCGAGTCGTATCTTAGGAATCCCTGGTTTGTCAATTGGAGGTGGGGCTCCGTCACCTCCAAAGGTCCGAGGCATTTTGCTCTGATTGTTGCCAGCATCATATTTAAAGTACCAGGGAAGCAGGTTGCTAGCCTTACTTGCCTCGGGTCCCATTGGGTTTTACCCCTAACGGTTGAGGGGCTAACCGGCGGATTTGGTAGTCTTTGCCGTCTGAGCACAAAGGTGACCACGACTCAGAATGTGTCCGAGATGCCCAGCCTCATTCCAAAGTAACTGGTATCCTGACTGTCAGGACCACTTGCTTGGCCACTCATACATAATGACATGAAACAAAAAAGAAATGAAATCAGAACATCAATTACATTAGTGCATAGAAAAATCAGAAGAAAAAAAAATTATTTATATGTACAATAGTACAGCATCGTTGTTGTTACAGGGTCTGGCGATTATAAAGAGCTTTTATTACAACGTTTGTTCATGCTGGTTTCAATCAATATGTAGATGATTGATTAACTTTTTGCAATAGTTAAATCCAAGTAATTTATCTTCTGGTATATATTGTACATTTTATTTTCGGATGTATTCTATATAAACTACCTGTTATATCTCCAACAGGTGTTGCGTCGCCATTACATAACATAGAGTCGCCGATATATATCCTGCAGCTAATGATACAATCTTCTACAGCTCTCTTCTCCCTAAGGAATTTCTTTCGTAACTGGTCACAAAAATTTCAGCTGTTGGGAATTCCATTATCAAACAATTATTTCGATAGTAAAATTCTAAAAATTTTAGAACTCAATTACGTTTGTGGATCAAACACAGACTTTTGCAAAGAAGTGTGATAGGGGAAACAGTTGAAGGTTAAGAACGGGAACGTCATTGAACTATCTCTTAAAGTGCATAGAAGCTCCAGACTTTAGGTAAAAACATTGAATTACCAACATAATTCTGTGACGTACAGACGCTTCACAGACGTACTGTTAATCTGTCAGATCTCATATTAGATAATGCCGAAAACCAACTTCTGGACAAAGGACAACAATATAATTTAAAATACTATCATAAGTTAGTGGTAGTCAAAATAACAACAGGAGACTTAAAAGTAGCAAGTGATTTAGTAGAAATGAACAGGTGTGATAAGTTGAAAACAGCTATTAAACTAAAGAAATACTCGAAAACAACTAAAGTCTCCGTTTCGCAAATGTTATAAAGGGAAAGCATTTAGTAAATTAAATAACAAGTTTTATGAACACAAAAGTTATTGTTACAAAAGCAGATAAATGTAATATAACAGTATTAATAGGAATGATAAATTCATATGTAAAACAAAAGAATTTGCTTCGTCCAGTAACATAACAAAAGTTCAGAAAGATTGACCTATGAATTTACAAAATCTATTGAAGAAGAAAATAGACACTCAGATCCTTCCCTTTAGGGAAGAAGAGACGAATAGACTTCAAGTAATCTATTCAGGCATGCCTGCTTTAGAAACCCAAATTAGACTACACAAAACTGATGAACCTATACGTCCAATTGTAAGTAATAAGTACAATGCTGCATATTTGATTAATAAGGACTTGAATAAAAAACTGAAAAAATTGATATTGGCAGGGTGATAAAACATAAGAAACGGCTCAGTCTTTGCGATAGCCAGCCGTTGTGGCCGAGAGGTTCTAGGCCCTTCAGTCCGGAACAGCACAGCTGCTACGGTTTCAGGTTCGAATTCTGTCTCGGGCATGGATGTATGTGATGTTCTTAGGTTTAAGTAGTTCTAAGTCTAGCGGACTGATGACCTCCGATGTTAAGTCCCATAGTGCTCAGAGCCATTTGAACCATTTTCTTTGCGATATAACATTAAAGACATGAATATACTACAAGACAATATTTGGTCCTCCATGGACCTTGTAAATATATTCACAAACATCCAGACAGAAGAGACCATAGCTATCATAAAGAAAGTTTAGTGACCCATAAATGTCTACTATTTATTGAAATAGCAGAATTGTTTGAGATGTTAGATATCATATTGCCATACAACTGTTTTATGTTGAACATCAAATGTTATCATCAAAATGATGGTCTGGTCAAGGGAAACGTAATAACGCATTAACATAGGCAATTGCTGACTTTTTTGCGAACCACCTAAAAAAGAAATGCTTAAGAGGGAAGAGAGATGAAGCAGATGGTATAATTTATTACACGAGATTCGTTAACGTCTCCATTATGTTATGTACGGCGAAGCAACGTAAGTTAGAGATATAAAAGCTAGTTTAAATAGTCTGCATCCGAAAATAGCTTACAGCACAACTCAAAATGGAACAGTAGGATTTGATTGTTTGTAAAGTAAAAGATACATTTCTGGTAACGATCACGCACATACGTTAGTACAAATACACATTCTGATCACCAGACTGAACAAAGAAATGTAATAATTATAAAAACAATTGATCACTGTGGTCTTCTCTCGACAGAAATGTCGTTCTTTCCAGGACTAAAAAATTTGTACAGACCGACATATACAGGGCTATTACAAATGATTGAAGAGATTTCATAAATTCACTGTAGCTCCATTCATTGACCTATGGTCACGACACACTACAGATACGTAGAAAAACTCATAAAGTTTTGTTTGGCTGAAGCCGCACTTCTGGTTTCTTCATCCAGAGCGCTCGAGAGCGCAGTGAGACAAAATGGCGACAGGAACCGAGAAAGCGTATGTTGTGCTTGAAATGCACTCACATCAGTCAGTCATAACAGTGCAACGACACTTCAGGTCGAAGTTCAACGAAGATCCACCAACTGCTAACTCCATTCGGCGATGGTATGCGCAGTTTAAAGCTTCTGGATGCCTCTGTAAGGGGAAATCAACGGGTCGGCCTACAATGAGCGAAGAAACGTTTGAACGCGTGCGGGCAAGTTTCACGCGTACCCCGCGGAACTCGACGAATAAAGCAAGCAGGGAGCTAAACGTACCACAGCCGACGGTTTGGAAAATCTTACGGAAAAGGCTAAAGCAGAAGCCTTACCGTTTACAATTGCTACAAGCCCTGACATCCGATGACAAAGTCAAACGCTTTGAATTTTCGGCGCGGTTGCAACAGCTCATGGAAGAGGATGCGTTCAGTGCGAAACTTGTTTTCAGTGATGAAGCAACGGTGCGAATCTGGGCGGTAGAGAATCCTCATGCATTCGTGCAGCAAATTCGCAATTCACCAAAAGTTAACGTGTTTTGTGCAATCTCACGGTTTAAAGTTTACGGCCCCTTTTTCTTCTGCGAAAAAAATGTTACAGGACACGTGTATCTGGACATGCTGGAAAACTGGCTCATGCCACAACTGGAGACCGACAGCGCCGACTTCGTCTTTCAACAGGATGGTGCTCCACCGCACTTCCATCATGATGTTCGGCATAAACAGGAGATTGGAAAACCGATGGATCGGTCGTGGTGGAGATCATGATCAGCAATTAATGTCATGGCCTCCACGCTCTCCCGACTTAACCCCATGCGATTTCTATCTGTGGGGTTATGTGAAAGATTCAGTGTTTAAACCTCCTCTACCAAGAAACGTGCCAGAACTGCGAGCTCACATCAACGATGCTTTCGAACTCATTGATGGGGACATGCTGCGCCGAGTGTGGGAGGAACTTGATTATCGGCTTGATGTCTGCCGAATCACTAAAGGGGCACATATCGAACATTTGTGAATGCCTAAAAAAACTTTTTGAGTTTTTATATGTTTGTACAAAGCATTGTGAAAATATCTCAAATAATAAAGTTATTGTAGAGCTGTGAAATCGCTTCAATCATTTGTAATAACCCTGTACACCAGGAATCAATGATAGATGGGTAGTGATAGGATGGTTATTGTGAATATACGGTCTCACCCACCAAAATACCAATGTGACTTGCTAGTGCTAACCCTACGAAGCTATCGAGATTCCGGCGACCGACTATTGATGATATAAAAGCAGCATCTGGTGTAGAGGAAGTGCTGTAGCATCCCTCAAGACAAAATTATCTGAGACTGGAAGGTCAGAGATAGCAACGTCATCTTGTCTTACCGTTTTGAGTGGTCAGTTTTGTGACTGGCCTGATTCGGCCAGCCAAGAATTCCTCTATCCCCTTCTGTGCCACCCCCTTTATCACAGAGCAGCACTTGCCGCCTGTGTCCTCAAGTATTTCTTGAGTGTTTAATGTACTTCAGTCTCTGTCTTCCTCTTGTTTTTTCACACTTCTGACATCTTTTGGTCAAATCCGCATAACATAGGTGTATTCGGATACATAATCAGACGCGGTATATCTGTTTAGATTTTTAATTTAATTTAATTTAATTTGATTTTTATTTATTTATTTATTTATTTATTTTGCGTCGTAAGTCTTTCGACTGGTTTGATGCGATCTTTCACGAGTTCCTCTCCTGTGGCAACCTCTCCAGTTCAGGGAATCAATTGCAATCTACGTCCTCAATTATTTGCTGGATGTATTCTAATTTCTGCACTCGTCTACTTTTTTTTACCTTCTACAGCTCCCTCTAGCACCATGAAAGCTATTCCCTGATGACATCCTTTCCTTTCTTCTTCTCAGTGTTTTCCATTTAACCCTTCATTTGCAGATTCTGCGGAGAACTTCCTCATTCAGTGTCTATCACTTCAGCTAATTTTCTGTAGCAACTCGTTTCAAACGCTTCGACTCTCCTTGTTCCGGTTTTCCCAGCCTCCATGATTCACAACACTGCAATGCTGTGCTGAAAACGTACATTCTCAGAAATTTCTTCCACAGATTAAGGCCCATATTTGGTATTAGTAGACTTAGCGGCCAGGACCGTCATCTTTGCATATGCTAGACTGCTTTCTAAGTACCCCGTTCTTCGTTCATCATGGGTTATTTTGCTTCCAAGGTAGCAGAATTCCTTAACTACGTCTCCTTTGTGATCATTGGCTTCGATGTTAAGTTTCTCCCTATATTCATTTCCCCTATTTCTCATTGCTTTTGTCTTTTCCCCGGTTACTCTCAGTCTGTATTTTGTGCTCATTGGACTGTTCATTCCATTCAGCAGCTCATACGGTTCTTCTTCACCTGCACTGATAGCAGTGTCGTAAGCGAATATTATCATTGAAAGCCTTTCACCCCGAATTTTAATACCATTCTTGAAGCTATTATTTATTTCCACAATTGCTTCTTCATTGTCCACACTGAAGAGTGACATGTTTTTTCAGCATCTTCCTTCCATTATCAATCGCAACATCACAACTGCATCTCTGGTGCCTTTGTCTTTCCTAAATCCAACAGATCCTAAAATTTCCATTCTTCTGCGTATTATTCCCCTAATACCACAAATAGGGATATCCCCATCTATCCTGTGATGTGGCCAACAGCAAATATTTTTCGATCGCAAAAAATCTAAAAAATTCTTCATATATTGTTATTTTATTGCAGTGGAAATAGGAAGAGTAAAAAAAGTCGCGGAACAAGAGTGGGAGTGAAGAAGGGGAATAATGAAAAGTCGTGGCAGAAGAAGAAAACGCAACCCATAAGGGGCGAGCTGTGGTCATACAGATACGATAACAAAACGTGGAAGAGAGTTACCACTAACGTTTATCATGTAATAGACAATTTCCCTATTCCGTATTCCAGTGCCTTTGTTTTTACTATTTACTCTGAAATGTCTTAAAAAAAATGGGTGTGAAATCTTGTGGGACGTAACCGCCAAGGTCATCAGTCCCTGAGCTTACACACTACTTAACCTAAATCATCCCAAGGACGAACACACACACCCATGCCCGAGGGAGAACTCGAACCTCCGCCAGGACTAGCCGCACAGCCCATGACTGCAGCGCGTTGGACCGCTCGGCTAATCCCGCGCGAATTGTCTTCCAGACATGCGAGCAGGTCGTAAAAACACAGCACTGTAATGTAGTGTTTCATGCTAAGACAAGGCAGGAACAGAAATCGTAAGTCTCTGCATGTGAGGGAATCACAGCAATTGTGAGAGTACACGACGTAGACACACGGTGACATATGGAAGACTGGATAGGTCCTGAAGGCGTGCTCGGGTAGTCGAGGTGGTTTGGAGTCCCGGCCCGGCAAAAATTTTCTTTGGCACCAATACATTGCGCAGCTGAGTCTTATCATACTCGCAACTGCGAACTTGGACTTGGTCAGCAGTATGTGCCCCTGCAAATAGCTGCAATACAATCTTCAGGCGCTGGGATTGAAGTTTACTAATTTTTCTGCGCGCTTTGTTTACCCAGGCGGCAGCGGCCAGCGCGAAAGCGACGCCTGTCCAGGAGAGCGACGGCTGGATGCTGGGACGCGCACCCACTGGAGGTGGAAACTTTTTAAGTGCCGAGATAAGAGAGGCGGGCCGACGTACAAAGCTGACGAGCCGTAAAACTGGCGCCGCCGGGACAAAGTGGCCGTCCGTCTCGCACGGGAGGGACCCGTCCCCCTTTCACCCGTCTGCCACAACCCCCCCCCCCCCCCACCGCCCGTCACTGTGCTGACTCTGCGGCGACGCTTCTGTTCCCGACCGGCTGCCTTTACCTTTTTTGGCAGCAAACGGGACATCCTTCCCCTTCATGGCAGACACGCGAAAGGATGTTGATCCAATTCCTAGGCAACGCGCTCTTCCTTTGCTTGTTGGCCGTTGTGTGCCCTCGCATACTTGCACATAATTTGGAACCAGTATTACGAGGGTACAGAAATGTTAAGGGGCTCCGGAACGCCCTATACTTGCGATGTTAAACTAACGCTTATAAATTACATCTTTCCTCACAAAGTATTTGAGGTAGGAAGTTGAACTTTTTACAGGTTATTTATTGGAATATGGGCTACAACTTAACACAGGGATTTTACAAAATTTTAGTTCAGTTATTAAAGACGATTTTTTTTTAATTGTAATGAAAATTCACAACTTTTTTTGCAATTTTTTATTTATATATTCAAAAATATACAGTTTTTTGGAAAAAAGGCTGTGTTAAATTATGCAGAAGGTACTGTGTAACATTTACTGAAAGTTTAAAACAAATATGTTTGGAAGATCCTTAGAAAACATGTAATTAGTATGAGAAAATAAAAGTTTTGGGAATCGAGCGACAAAGATTGGATTAACCTTTTAGTGCATTCCAGGTCCATAGGATGGATTATCTTCATCCTCTGCAAACTCCTCCTCCAGCTTCCTCTTGTTCCTCCTCCTGTTTACTCTTGCTTGTATTTCTAGACTCTTTACAGCCCTGTCTGCAGCCCGAAGGCGTTCCTTGTCTAAAGCAAGCATCGCTCGTACCATGTTAGAACCTATCTTCATTACCATATTTCTAAATACCTTGCACCTTACAATGTTGCCATCATTGAAAGTCGCAACAGCATCATACACACCAAAGTGAAGTGTTTCTATTCCAACAAATACAGTCTTGGGGATTCTCGACCATGTGTTGTTGTTGTGGTCTTCAGTCCTGAGACTGGTTTGATGCAGCTCTCCATGCTACTCTATCCTGTGCAAGCCTCTTCATCTCCCAGTACCTACTGCAACCTACATCCTTCTGAATCTGCTTAGTGTATTCATCTCTTGGTCTCCCCCTGTGATTTTTACCCTCCACGCTGCCCTCCAATGCTAAATTGGTGATCCCTTGATGCCTCAGAACATGTCCTACCAACCGATCCCTTCTTCTGGTCAAGTTGTGCCACAAACTTCTCTTCTCCCCAATCCTATTCAATACTTCCTCATTAGTTATGTGATCTACCCATCTAATCTTCAGCATTCTTCTGTAGCACCACATTTCAAAAGCTTCTATTCTCTTCTTGTCCAAACTATTTACCGTCCATGTTTCACTTCCATACATGGCTACACTCCATACAAATACTTTCAGAAATGACTTCCTGACACTTAAATCTATACTCGATGTTAACAAATTTCTCTTCTTCAGAAACGCTTTCCTTGCCATTGCCAGTCTACACTTTATATCCTCTCTACTTCGTCCATCATCAGTTATTTTGCTTCCCAAATAGCAAAACTCCTTTACTGCTTTAAGTGTCTCATTTCCTAATCTAATACCCTCAGCACCACCCGACTTAATTCGACTACATTCCATTATCCTCGTTTTGCTTTTGTTGATGTTCATCTTATATCCTCCCTTCAAGACACCATCCATTCCGTTCAACTGCTCTTCCAAGTCCTTTGCTGTCTCTGACAGAATTACAATGTCATCGGCGAACCTCAAAGTTTTTATTTCTTCTCCATGGATTTTAATACCTACTCCAAATTTTTCTTTTGTTTCCTTTACTGCTTGCTCAATATAGAGATTGAATAACATCGGGGAGAGGCTACAACCCTGTCTTACTCCCTTCCCAACCACTGCTTCCCTTTCATGTCCCTCAACTCTTGTAACTGCCATCTGGTTTCTGTACAAGTTGTAAATAGCCTTTCGCTCCCTGTATTTTACCCCTGCCACCTTTAGAATTTGAAAGAGAGTCTTCCAGTCAACATTATCAAAAGCTTTCTCTAAGTCTACAAATGCTAGAAACGTAGGTTTGCCTTTCCTTAATCTTTCTTCCAAGATAAGTCGTAAGGTCAGTATTGCCTCACGTGTTCCGGTATTTCTACGGAATCCAAACTGATCTTCCCCGAGGTCGGCTTCTACTACTTTTTCCATTCGTCTGTAAAGAATTCGTGTTAGTACTTTGCAGCTGTGGCTTATTAAACTGATTGTTCGGTAATTTTCACATCTGTCAACACCTGCTTTCTTTGGGATTGGAATTATGATATTCTTCTTGAAGTCTGAGGGTATTTCGCCTGTTTCATACATCTTGCTCACCAGGTGGTAGAGTTTTGTCAGGACTGGCTCTCCCAAGGCCGTCAGTAGTTCCAATGGAATGTTGTCTACTATAACACTATTTACACTTTCATTGGGGTTTTGAGTTTTTCCGTGAATACACTTTTTCAACAGTTCAGGTGCTGCTAAGTCTCTGAAAATAGGTTTTATTACCTCCATTATTGCATGAGGCAGACTATGCTTATGAGTGTACACTTCACCAGTTAGCAATCCTTTATTATATTTACACCAACTGTCTTCTTCTTTGGGACACCAGCTATGTTGGGGATTTTCATCGGTTGAAGAAGTATGAAAAAAAGGGCCCAAACAGCCTTCTTTATTTCGTCGACACTTTGTGTATTTCTAATAACTTTACTTTTACTCATTATTACACTTCAACAAAACAGAGACTCAAGAAACAGAATTAATTACGAATATTTTCGAGATAACGACAGAGTAAATAAACATGAAACAATCGACAATCACACCAGCGATATATATTGAACCATCACAGGTTAGCCACAACACATACTTTATCTCACATCACTAAAATGTACCTGATGAACACGGACGTTAATAATAACACCATTTGACAGCAGTTTAACAGCGCCACAGTGGGTCACGCCCATGTAGAACACATTTCAAAAAAAAAAAAAAAAATAGTTGTAGTCTTCGGAATTGAATAAATTATATATCTATTAAAAGATAATAGTCTGCAGATTCAGAAAACGCAAAAAAGTAAAAATTTAACTTTTCATGATTTTGAGCCTTTCCGGAGCCCCTTAAGCTTCCTTCCCGTTGAACCGTGAATTCACTTTCAACACTTTGTCTTAAGAATTTACTTTATTTACTAGCGATTCATCAAGAACATTAACACATTTAATCAGACTATGTGAGCGTGGAAGTAGTTTCCAGGGAGTAACTGATGATACCAAATGGGAATTTTAAACCTAAAAGCTTTTTTCTTTTAACACATTTAAAATTATAAGCAGAAAGCACCCCATAAATATCAAGTTTCAATTTCAATTTATTTAGAGGCAGAAAGAAACAAACTTTTGAGTGTATTATCTTTCGGGCTGAGAACCTTGCCGCTCCCTTTTGACACCGCCGTAGTCACGACCGCTCACAACAACCTCTGAAAGGCTTACACAGGTGCGCTTCTGCAACACACCAGATTACCTGAAAGTAAAAGTTTTAACAATTCACATAAGCACACAAACTATGCACCCCATAGGAGGGATGGAAATGGTAGAAACACTAAAATTAAAAGATTAACTTGCCACCGAAGGTGCAACTTGATTTTAACTTCTAAGAAAAGTCTTACGGTGGAAGGGTGGCAACTTTATATAGTAAAATGACCATTTAAATAAAAGTCCATGACATGCAGTCTTACATAAAATTATACAAGGTTGGCCAAAAATGCTATACAGCACCCATATACCGCCTCTCAAGACGATAGGCAAGATAAAAACGTATTTCAGGAATTAGGTCGTTACACTTCAAGCAATAAATTCGTTAACATATCGAATCCGACAAACATGACAGAGGCAGCTGTTTACGTACGGCAGATTGATAGGGACATTACCGAACAACCCGAACCGCAGGTTGCTCTAACCCGCCCCTACTCCACAAGGGAAAAACGGACGACACAATTAATAAATAACCACGTTCCCGCGTGCGGGAAAACGGAGAAGAATGGTGGGACGACACCAAAACGAAGTGGCTGGCGACCTCACCAAGAAAACAAGTAGAATTTAAGAAATAAATGAAACAACATATCACCGATCACTTAACTTCTAATTAACTGCGATTTCTGGCGAAGACCTGGCGCAGCACCCCCAAAACGCTCTCCCGAACCGTCCGCTGCCAGCCGCTTCAACGGGCGCAGGAAGGCACGCCGATCTCCCGTCTCACGGCGTCGCAGCTCGCACCGGCCAGACCGGTGTCGTGGGTTGACTCCTGTTGCTCTCGTGTCGGCCGCGATGCCACTACGCCTCGCTATACGGCGCGGTCCACTGGACTCACGTGGCGACCTCACTTGCGCCGACGCTCAAATCCCTCATCCGCCCTATCCTTTGTTACGCCCATCCAGCCTGGATCTCCGCACCCCCTACCTTTTATAAATCCCTCCAAATCCTTGAACGCCATGCTCTCCGCCTTACCTATCGCATCCATCTCCCCTCCCCCACGCGGATCCTGTATGATCTCATCACCTTCCCCCACCTCCTCCTTTTCCTTGAAAGGATACGGATCCTGTTCACCTCCCGTAAACTTGATCCTCCTCACCCGCTCGTGTCCCCGATCCTCTCCCACCCCCACCCGCTGCTGCACCTGTATTCCCACGTCCCACCCGGTCTCCATCTCTCCACCCTCCTTACCCTCTCCCAAGGTGGCTTCCGCCAGCTCCCCCTCCCTGATGATGTCCTCGTCCCCTCCATCTACCCCTCCTATCAACTTTGTCCCTGCCCCACCCCCCACTTCCGGTGTACTTTCCTTTCGGCACCCTCCCTCCCTTCTCTTCTCTTCCCTTCTTTTTCCTTTTCCCCCGTCCCCTCCCTCCTCCCCTCTTCCCCCGGGCTTCCCCTCCCCCTTCCTCCCTCCCCCATATCTCCCCTGGCTGTGGCATCTCTGCTCTCCCCTCTCGCTCTCCCAATCCCCTTCCTCCTCCTCCTCTCTTGGCAGGTCCCCGGACTCGCACACGCATAGTGAACATTCGCGCGCCGGAGATCATCGCCATCTGTGTCTCGTGTGTGTGACGTCGTTTTGTGTTTTTAGTGTCTGCCGTCCCGCTACTACGTTCACTTGTGCCATCGGATTCATCGGTGTTATGTGCGCTGTGTCAACATGTTTTCAGTGTTGTTATCGTTGCGTGTGAACGGCTCCGTGTTTTTTGTGTCTCTGTGACCTCTATCTTTTGCCCGTCACTATATTCATTATCATTCTCCATTCTTGTACTATTGTCAACAATATGGCTGAAGAGCGGCGTAGTGTGCCGCTGACAGCCTCCCTGATTTGTACGGGTATTAAAATAACAATAAAGTAAAAAAAAAAAGCCGATGCTCAAGGCGGACAACTCATCTTGTGTCTCAGTGTGCGACCGACCAACCGATAGATCCAACCGCCAATGACCGTTGCCTAAGCAATTCGAGCAGACTGGCGGCCTAACGCGCAGACTCATATGCAACCGGGCGACCACTCGTTGAGTTCTCTCACTGCGCCACAAATTCAGATGAGAGACAGACTAGCAAGCTGGGGACGAGACTGACCCCAGACTGACCCCAGACTCGCCCAGACTGACCAACTGGCGAGCTCATTGCGCCCCTTAAATGCACGTGAACAGGCACCCTTTCCCCTTTACCACCAGAGGAAGACACCAAAAGTGCGATTGCCACAGCGGCGCCACCGCCACAAACGGAGGGCGACTGCTTCACACAACGCGCTGCGGTGTGCTTTTCAAAACAGCAATTTTTACCATGGCTCACCCGCTATGCGGGCAAGTAGTAGTCCTGTGGGTGAGAAGGGGCGACTTGGCTGATTTTAACTTTTCCTTTCGATTAGACATTACCATAATTAGACTTAAAAAGATAAAGAGTGAAAATTGATGTAGGAAGTTTCATTTTCATGTAACTTACACAGCATGCTCTTTATGTGTACATACATGCTCCACGGGCAGGTGTGGCCGTGCGGTTCTAGGCGCTTCAGTCTGGAACCGCGTGACCGCTACGGTCACAGGTTCGAATCCTGCCTGGGGCATGGATGTGTGTGATGTCCTTAGGTTAGTTAGGTTCAAGTAGTTCTAAGTTCTAGGGGTCTCCCATAGTGGTCAGAGCCATTTGAACCATTTGATACATGCTCCGCTAGAGACTGTGGACTGCATGCCAGAGGGTGCCACTATGATGGCATTTCTGTCCTATTCCATTCATGTACTACACCAAGGCAATGTGACTGTCTATGTATCTCTTAATGCTCCCTAATCTCTCTTACAACAATCTCATCATCTCTAAGAGAGGTATATAGGGGTCACACTGTTTTCTTCCAATAAAGGTTCTCTAAACGTACCCACTAGGGTTTCACAAAAACTACATTATCTTCCTACCAAGGATTCTCATTTAAGCTAACCAATCAAGTTACCTATTAAATCTGTCTCGTGTTCAAATCACCCGCGAAATATCTACCTCAGTAAGTCCATCATTTTCAGTTTGTTAAATTCTGACGTTTCTGGAATAATGATTGTTCGTTGCCTGTTTTTGTTTCAAAACTGTTCCTTGCATTTTCATTTGTTCCAAACTGCTCAGCGAGGCACATCACTGAAGCGCCAAAGAAACTGGTATAGGCATGCGTATTCAAACACAGAGATATGCAAACAGGCAGAATAAGGCGCTGCGGTCGTCAACGCCTATAAGACAACAAGTGTCTGGCGCAATTGTTAGATCGGTTACTGCTGCTACAATAGCAGGTTATCTAGGTTTAAGTGGATGTGAATACGGTGTTATAAAAGGCGCTCGATCAATGGGATACAGCATCTCCGAGGTAGCGATGGAGTGGGGATTTTCCCGTACGACCATTTCAGGAGTGTACTGTGCGTATCAGGAATCCAGTAAAACATCAAATCTCCACGTATAAAGGATCCCATATGACTCCAACTTCATACGCCCCACACCATTACAGAGCCTCCACCAGAGTGAACAGCCCCCTGCTGACATGCAGGGTCCACGTGTAACCTCCCCCTCACTTATCGACATTAATGCAGTGAAAAATTAAACCGCGTGTATCTAATGGAAATTTGGAAAAGCAATCGTCACCGAAGTATACTTTCGGTAAAGAGGGAGGAAGGGTTACATCTAAATGAAAGAAAAAATGCAAATGAAATTGGTGGAAATTACTTTTGAAAAAAGGGTAAAGTTCATAAAGAAAGTAAATGTGCGGTCGTTACGTTAACAATTTACTGGCGTTAATTAGATATTTGAGATCTGGAGAAAATTACGGTTGCCAGACCTAATGACAACTACTATAATGACTGAAAAAGAAAGGTTAATGCACATATAATTAGCACTAAAAGCGTGGCAACTGAAGGTTGACACGTGTTGTGTGTAAACTGAATGTTTGTCAGAAGTAATAAATTTCACTACACTCTGACTTAGCAACACTAATCTACGCAATTTAGAAATAAGAGATTTTACTTTGAACTTGAATTAACTTGATTTAACTTTGAACAATTAACAATAGTAAAGTTTAGTACGTACCAATCTGAGCTGCAGTCACAGGTAAGCTAAAATATGGCAACAAAACTCGCACTGTTAATTTGTGCTTGTGTAATCTAAATATTGTAGCCAGCTATGAATACTTTAACTGAACTTTGAAATTAAAGCAGCGAAATTGAATTATATTACTTTAATGCTGGCGTTTGAATTTCAACGACACTCGGGTTCATTTCCGAAAAGGAAGGGACCCTGCTTGGCAATGCAATTGGGACAATGAGCAACAAAGGTTCATGCTAAGTTGCTGTAATTTTGTGATGCAACAATTTTAAAAGTTTGAAAAGCTGAGGTCTGCCATACAGTTCTAAAACTTTAGGTGCTTTCAGTCTTCCTTGTTGGTTGATTCAAGGTTTGAAATCGTCGGTCGAGGAGGTGGCGACAATCACTTATTGTCGGCCGTCGCTGTTGCAGAAGCTGGATGTTGGCACGCCTTCTTCTCGACACGGTCACCAGGCGAAACGGGCTCTTGGTATGTGTCAGCTAATGTTTCCCGTCGGCGACACCGTACCAGAAACTATCATAGCAAGTGAAGAGCAATTACATGCTGCCAAACCCCGAAAGCGCGGCAACTCGCAGGAGTGTCACTCAACACACCTGCTTCACTGCCCTACTCCAGCCAGCCTCTGCTGTGCCCGCGCTCCACGCGACAGAGTTCACACTACCAAAGATCCTAAACACTTTGGTTCTCCACACGACCTATTGATGTAATCGTTCGATAGTATAGTTTTCCCTAGGCAAGACCCAGCTTAAAAATACTAATAATATTTACAAAACAAACCAATTATACATCAACATAAATGCATATATATATATATATATATATATATATATATATATATATATATATATATATATATATATAAACTGTATAACAATCACAATATATAAAGACACAGAAATGTCGGATCTTCAGGTAACAAAATATGGAAAAAATTTATAGTACAATAGATGGAAATAAGAGGATGTGCATTTGCGGCATTACACACGGACTAATGAGGTTGTCTCTATACCCATACACGTCCATCCACTGGTTACAACTTGAAACAAGGCTCGTCTGACAAGGCAACATGAACCAATCGTCAACAGTCCAATGTATGTGTTGACGGGCTCAGGCGAGGAGTAAAGATTTGTGTCGTGCTGCCATCAAGGGTACATGAGTGGGCCTTCAGCTCCGAAAGCCCATATAGATGATGTTTCGTTGCATGGTTCGCCCGCTGAAACTTATTGATGGCCCAGTATTAAAATCTGCAGCAATGTGAGGAACGGTGGCACTTCTGTCATGTTGAACGACTCTCTTCAGTCGTCGTTGGTCCCGTTCTTGCAGGATTCTTTTTTCCAACCGCAGCAATGTTGGAGATTTGATGTTTTACCGGATTCCTGATACTCACAGTACATTCGTGAAATGGTCGTAACGGAAAATCCCCACTTCATCGCTACCTCGGAGGTGCTGTGTCCCATCGCTCGTGTGCCGACTGTAACACCACGTTTAAACTCACTTAAATCTTGATAATCTGCCATTCTAGAAGCTCTAACCGATGTAACAACTTTGCCAGACACTGTTTTCTTATATAGGCGTTTCCGGCCGCAGCACTGCCTGATTACATATATCTGTATTTGAAAACCCATATCCGTACCAGTTACTTCTGCCCGCCCGATTGGCCGTGTGGTGTAACGCACGCCTCACCAGGCAGGAAGGAGCGCCTGGTCCCCTGCACCAATCACCCGGCGGATTTGAGTCGAGGTCCGGTGAACCGGCCAGTCTATGGATGGTTTTCAGGCGGTTTTCCATCTTCCTCGGCGAATGCGGGTTGGTTCCCCTACTCCACCTCAGTTACACTATGTTGGCGACTGCTGCGCAAACAAATTCTCCATGTATGCGTACAGACCATTACTCTACCACGCAAACATAGGGGTTACACTCGACTGGTGTAAGATGTTCCCTGGGGCTCAACCAGGGAACGAACCACACAATAACCCTGGGTTCGGTGTGGGGCGGTGGAGGGGTGAAGTGGACTGTGGTAGTCGTCGTGGGGATGTGGACCACTCCAGCTGTGGTGGGGACAGAGCCTCTGTGTCGTTTCTAGGTCCCCGGTTAATATACATACATACCAGTTCCTTTGGCGCTTCAGTGTATATTAAAACTAATTGGAGTATACCGTTAATTCTTCAGAATTCTATGGAGATTAAATTGGTATACGTGAGTGTGCTGAAAAGTAATATGTGAAAATTCTTAAACTTTTTAAGCAAAATAAACTTTATTAACATTCAACACCTTTATTCTCCATGTCTACATATATATTTCTTAACATATACTGACGACGAACAGATTTCTCCCAACGAGAGAGAAGTTTGTTGATACCATCACTGTGAAATATTTGACTTGGTTGACGAAACCACAACCTGATCTCCACTGGCATCACTTCATCACTATCAAAGTGGAGTTCGAAAAGATGTTCATTAAGTTTTGGAAACTAATGAAAATTGGACAGGGCCAAGTCGAAACGCTATGGAGGCTGATCTATGAGGGTGAACCCAAATTGTCGGGTTATTGCATTTGTCAGACGTCGCTCTCCTGAAGGAGAGGATACACCACATGTGGATAAAGTTTTCTGCGATTACAAACTCGATTACAGTGCTCTGTTTCTAGCGCACCAGCACAGTCACGTTGCACAGCGCCATGTTATTCACTACATTTCGGAGCCCTCTAGCGGCAGAGGGTTGCAACTTGGGTCAGAGAAGCGGGAAGTTTTTTTTTGTTCCTTTATTGTAATTTCATGCCCCAGCTGTGGCGGGTCGGCAGCGGCCTACATACGCCACTCTTTGGCCAAAAGACACAACATAAATACATGGAAGGCATAGAAAACATAAAAAAAAACATGGTAAACACAAGATGAACACTGCACAAGAAATGGAAGACACTGTAAAGAAGGGTGGCGCCAGTTGGAAACAGATGAAGATGTCTACGTGGAGACATGTACGTAGGAGAAAACACTGACGAAGACACTGAACACAAACGGAGAGACGCTGACGCATGAAAAACACTGGCGACGATCATCGGCGTATCACTCACAGTGACGAAGGGTGGCGGGCCTGCCTCCAGGTCAAAGTGAGTGGTAGGAGGGCAGGAAGGGGGGTGGAGCCAGTGGGAGAAAGAAGGGGCAATGGGGGAGAGGAGGGAGGCGGGTTGGAAGCCTGGGGAGAGGGTTTGAAGTGGGAGACGCGGGAGAAAGGAGTGGGGGAAGGAAGGTGAGGAGAGAGGGAGCCCTGAGGGAGGGGGGGAGGGGGGGAATGGGAGGGAAGAGTCAGAGCTGGTAGGAGGGGTAGATCGACGGGACAAGGACATCATCAGGGAGGTGTGAAGATGGAGAGCAGGTGCGATGCAAGAAATAGGCTGACAGCAGGTGGGGATGGGCGAGGATGGGAGAGACAAGTGGGCATGAGGGATGAAGCTTGAGGTAGGTGTAAAAGATCCACATCGTCAGATAGGAGCTGCATGGGGGATGGGAGACGAATGCAATAGGCAAGGCAGAGTGTGTGGAGTTCAAGGATTTGGAGGCTTATAGTAGGTGGGAGGGGCAGAGATCCAGGTGGGATGGGCATAGCAGAGGATGGGGTGGATGAGAGATTCATAAGTGTGGAGGATGGTGGAGGCGTCTAGACCCAATGTGCTGCCAGAAAGGTGTTTGAGGAGGCGGAGTCAGGAATGTGCCTTGGCTTGTATCATCTGGAGAGGGGGGTTCCAGGAAAGGTGACGGTCAAGGGTGACACCAAGGTACTTGAGGGTTGGGGTGAAGTGAATGGGACAGCCATAGATGGTGATATAAAAAACAAGGAGGCGGAAGGAAGGGGTGGTTTTGCCTACAATGATTGCCTGGGTTTTGGAAGGATTGACCTTGAGCAGCCACTGGTTACACCAAGTAGTGAACCGGTCAACATGGGATTGGAGAAGGTGCTGGGAGCGTTGCAGGGTGGGGGCGAGGGCAAGGAAGGCAGTGTCATCGGCGTACTGGAGAAGGTGGACAGGGGGTGAAGGTGGTGGCATGTCTGCCATACACAGAAGGTAGAGAAGAGAGGAGAGGACGGAACCTTGGGGCACACCGGCAGAGGGGTAGAAGGTGTAGGAATCCGTGTTAAGGAAGGCAGAACTTGGGCGGGTAATACGTAGGCATGTTATACCTCAGCCGATATTGAGCACAGAATACAGAATTCTAAGGCAAATACCTTAATTTTCCCTGGAATTTCAGAAAAAGACTGCAGTGCATAAAAAGTGAATTCTACGATTTAAAAACTGGATAAATAATGTATTAAACTAGCGGCTGAAGTCTGAAAATTGTAGCGAGATACAGTATCATCCACAGTACTAAATACCAGGTAACATAGTTTTGGCAGTTGTTCTTTCTCCGAAGGATATCAACAGTTCTAAAGGAATGACGTCTACTGCTGGGACACATAAAAGAGGACTTCTTTCAGGAAGTTTTTGGTTAGATTTATTGTGTTTAAAATTGTTAAGCGTTGTAACCGGGTTATCAAAGTGTAACCTGGTACATGTATTTCTAACTCAAAATTACGTGTAAGAGCGTAAAATAATTTTATACAGGATGAAGTAGAGTGCATAAAAGTGCCCCATGTCTAGAGCCTGTTTACGCACCAATGGGGCCATGTATCATCGAGAAAATCATACAACATAATTATGAGAAACAAAACACACTACTAAAACTTTCAAAACTTGTTTTATTGGCAATAAACACAGTATAGGGTTACATGGTAAAATACAAAAATTTTAATGGTAAGAAACAATTTTTGGTGGCCTTCCAGCTGTTAGCAAAAGACGGCCAACTAATAAGTTTGAACGTAAATTAGAGGCCTATTCATCGTCACTGTCCGAGTTGCAGTTTATGCGCACAAGTAGCAATGTGTTTTCCGTGACACAGCCGTCATGTGCCACCTTTAACATCTAAAGCACTGGACGATCTTCATTTCTTTTATGTTAGCTGTATCATTTCAAGCAGTAAATACAACGACAATTTTCATCCTCCTGAGCAGACTGCTACAGTTATAACAGAAAAGGAGAACTGAATGCCATTTCCGTTGAGACAGGGGTGCTGACAGACGTTTTTGAAGGAGTACTTTATGAGAAGAGATTGAGACGAAGGAAGAAATACCAGACAATTGACGACATAAAGGGGAACAGAAATTACGCAGCCCTGCAAAGGATGGCGGCAGAAAGTACGGCGTTGAGAATTGCCGTGTGAAAACCTGCCTTTGGGTAGAACGCTAATGATGACATCAGAAGTAGGCCTATCTGCATTTTTCGTTGTTCTTGCTTTTAGCAGTTTCTTAAACTTATCTGCCCCTGCTCTCACAGAATTAATACTTTCTGCTTGAGATTCACTAGACTTTTCAAACATTTGCACCTTGTATTCTCCTGTGTCTTCGTTTTTTTCGATTGCTATTCCATTTGCTGTTGTCTTCAAGTTCCCTTGACTGGGGCATCAGTTTGGTTGGAAATGGAAAAATAGTGGGTAAACGTACCCAAAAGAAAATGCGTAAATGTTTGAATTAATTTCGAAACTAAATTAGTAACGTTCAGGCTTAAAAATTTTACAAATGTACTTAGTAGAGTAGAATAATTCCATGTCGACGAGCATATATTTATCTGTTTTCGATTCTAAAAGGTGCGCTGTCTAGGAGTTCAGATATAAGAGTACCAAAATTTACTCATCTCGCACAAAAACACGAATATGTTCTACGCGCTTTGAGGATCATTCAGCTAGTGCAGTGATGTTTGGCAGAGTCTTTAGTAGATGGCAGTTCTAATGTTACATTGTCGGTAGGGCTGTAGCAAGAATGGTTCCTGAGAAAAGTGCTTTGCGTGAACAAGTCCCGTACGTGAAGTTTCCCCGGTTTTCCCTTCCTTCTGGATGTTAAGCAGACTACGTAGTCACCGCAGCCAAAGGGTGAAAACATCATATTGAAAATGGGAGTAATTCAACTGCAGGTCCTTCATTTGTAAGCTAACCCGGTTTCGCAGCATTTTAGCTGCGTAATCAAGTGCAATAAAATCATGTTCCGATCATGAAAAGAGAATTGGATGACACAAAGTTCAGAGTCAGCAATTTTTCGCCAAGTAGTGGACTTCAAAGATATAACGCTCCGGTAATATCAGAAGACCAGTACCTGGAGTGGTAATGCGTTCCCATATACGGCTTGTGGTTGTATCTCCAGCATCTTGACATCTGGCTTTTGTAGGCGTTGCTCTCTGCCGACTGAGTTGTTTAGGCGAATGAGGGATCGTGAACTGCTTAATTTTAGAGAATCCCATACTTAGTCATACAAAGATCGGTTTTTGGTCAGTTTTTTGGTATGTGGGGAACGGCTAGCTCACCAGTAGTTGGTACTAATAGCATTGTGGGAGAGCTCTGTTATTTCATGCTGTTTTATATTTGACATGCGCAACTTAACGAAAAATTCCTGACTGTGAAGGCAAGACCATCACATTCTCTTTTCCTGATCGAAAAAGACTTTATTTTATTGCACCTGACGATGAAGCTAAAATCCTACTAACTCCTAGCGCCTCGCATCATACCTATTCAAATGGGACACCACGTAGTAATGAGACGTGCAGCACGAGTCACTCTCAAGACAATTTGCGTCAGATGCATGTATGTAGTTTCTAAGCAATATGACAGAGGTTACTATTTGTCGGACACTGTTAGAGCTGCATTCAAAATACTGTTGTTGTTGTGGTCTTCAGTCCTGAGACTGGTTTGATGCAGCTCTCCATGCTACTCTATCCTGTGCAAGCTTCTTCATCTCCCAGTACCTACTGCAACCTACATCCTTCTGAATCTGCTTAGTGTATTCATCTATTGGTCTCCCTTTACGATTTTTACCCTCCACGCTGCCCTCCAATACTAAATTGGTGATCCCTTGATGCCTCAGAACATGTCCTAGCAACCGATCTCTTCTTCTAGTCAAGTTATGCCACAAGCTCCTCTTCTCCCCAATTCTATTCAACACCTCCTCATTAGTTATGTGATCTACCCATCTAATCTTCAGCATTCTTCTGTAGCACCACATTTCGAAAGCTTCTATTCTCTTCTTGTCTAAACTATTTATCGCCCATGTTTCACTTCCATACAAGGCTACACTCCATACAAATACTTTCAGAAACGACTTCCTGACACTTAAATCTATACCCGATGTTAACGAATTTCTCTTCTTCAGAAACGATTTTCCTTGTCATTGCCAGTCTACATTTTATATCCTCTCTACTTCGACCATCATCAGTTATTTTGCTCCCCAAATAGCAAAACTCCTTTACTACTTTAAGTGTCTCATTTCCTAATCTAATACCCTCAACATCATCCGACTTAATTCGACTACATTCCATTATCCTAGTTTTGCTTTTGTTGATGTTCATCTTATATCCTCCCTTCAAGACACTATCCATTCCGTTCAACTGCTCTCCCAAGTCCTTTGCGGTCTCTGACAGAATTACAATGTCATCGGCGAACCTCAAAGTTTTTATTTCTTCTCCATGGATTTTAATACCGACTCCGAATTTTTCTTTTGTTTCCTTCACTGCTTGCTCAATATACAGATTGAATAACATCGGGGAGAGGCTACAAACCTCTCTCACTCCCTTCCCAACCACTGCTTCCCTTTCATGCCCATTAACTCTTATAACTGTCATTTGGTTTCTATACAAATTGTAAATAGCCGTTAGCTCCCTATATTTTACCTCTGCCACCTTCAGAATTTGAAAGAGAGTATTCCAGTCAACATTATCAAAAGCTTTCTCCAAGTCTACAAACGCTAGAAACGTAGGTTTGCCTTTCCTTAAACTAGCTTCTAAGATAAGCCGTAGTGTCAGTATTGCCTCACGTGTTCCAATATTGCTACGAAATCCAAACAGGTCTTCCCCAAAGTCGGCTTCTACCAGTTTTTCCATTCGTCTGTAAAAATTCACGTTAGTATTTTGCAGCCGTGACTTATTAAACTGATAGTTCGGTAATTTTCACATCTGTCAACACCTGCTTTCTTTGGGATTGTAATTATTATATTCTTCTTGATGTCTGAGGGTATTTCGCCTGTCTCATACATCTTGCTCACCAGATGGTAGAGTTTTGTCAGGACTGGCTCTCCCAAGGCTGTCAGTAGTTCTAATGGAATGTTGTCTACTCCGGGGGCCTTGTTTCGACTCAGGTCGTTCAGTGCACTGTCAAACTCTTGACACAGCATCATATCTCCCATTTCATCTTCATCTACATCCTTTTCCATTTCCATAATATTGTCCTCAAGTACCTCGCCCTTGTATAGACCCTCTATATACTCCTTCCACCTTTCTGCTTTCCTTTTCTTTCCTTAGAACTGGGTTTCCATCAAAGCTCTTGATATTCTTGCAAGTGGTTCTCCTTTCTCCAAAGGTCTCTTTAATTTTCCTGTTGGCAGTATCTATCTTACCCCAAGTGAGATAAGCTTCTACATCCTTACATTTGTCCTCTAGCCATCCCTGCTTAGCCATTTTGCACTTCCTGTCAATCTCATTTTTGAGACGTTTGTATTCCTTTTTGCCTGCTTCATTTACTGCATTTTTGTGTATTCTCCTTTCATCAATTAAATTCAGTGTCTCTTCCGTTACTAAAGGATTTCTACTAGCCCTCGTCTTTTTAACTACTTGATCCTCTGCTGCCTTCACTATTTCATTCCTCAAAGCTACCCATTCTTCTTCTACTGTATCTCTTTCCCCCCATTCCTGTCAATTGTTCCCTTATGCTCTCTCTGAAACTCTGTACAACCTCTGGTTTAGTCAGTTTATCCAGGTCCCATCTCCTTAAATTCCCACCTTTTCGCAGTTTCTTCAGTTTTAATCTACAGTTCATAACTAATAGATTGTGGTCAGAGTCCACATCTGCCCCTGGAAATGTCTTACAACCTAAATCTCTGTCTTACCATTATATAATCTATCTGAAACCTGTCAGTATCTCCAGGCTTCTTCGATATATACAACCTTCTTTCATGATTCTTAAACCAAGTGTTAGCTATGATTAAGTTATGCTCTGTGCAAAATTCAACCAGGCGGCTTCCTCTTTAATTTCTTAGCCCCAATCCATATTCACCTACTATGTTTCCTTGTCTTCCTTTTCCTGCTACCGAATTCCAGTCACCCATGACTATTAAATTTTCGACTCCCTTCACTACCTGAATAATTTCTTTTATCTCATCATACATTTCATCAATTTCTTCGTCATCTGCAGAGCTAGTTGGCATATAAATTTGTACTACTGTAGTAAGCTTGGGTTTCGTGTCTATCTTGGCCAAAATAATATGTTCACTATGCTGTTTGTAGTAGCTTACCCGTACTCCTATTTTTTTATTCATTATTAAACGTACTCCTGCATTACCCCTGTTTTATTTTGTATTTATAACCCTGTATTCACCTGACCAGAAGTATTGTTCCTCCTGCCACCGGACTTCACTAATTCCCACTATATCTAACTTTAACCTATCCATTTCCCTTTTTAAATTTTCTAACCTACCTGCCCGATTAAGGGATCTGACATTCCACGCTCCGATCCGTAGAACGCCAGTTTTCTTTCTCCTTAGAACAACATCCTCTTGAGTAGTCCCCGCCCAGAAATCCGACTGGGGGACTATTTTACCTCCGGAATATTTTACCAAAGAGGACGCCGTCATCATTTAATCATACAGTACTGCTGCATGCCCTCGGGAAAAATTACGGCTGTGGTTTCTTCTTGCTTTCAGTCGTTCGCAGTACCAGAACAGCAAGGCTATTCTGGTTAATGTTACAAGGCCAGATCAGTCAATCATCCAGACTGTTGCCCCTGAAACTCCTGAAAAGGCTGCTGCCCCTCTTCAGGAACCACACGTTTGTCTGGCCTCTCAACAGATACCCCTCCGTTGTGGTTGCACCTACGGTACGGCTATCTGTATCGTTGAGGCACGCAAGCCTCCCCACCAGCGGCAAGGTCCATGGTTCATGGACCAGTTTTATTTCCGGTTTTGTTTGATTAATTTTCTAATTGTTTATTAATTACTTCTATTATTGGATTCAGTTATGAGAGGGAAAGAAGGCGTGAATGTGAAATACTGTTTAATGTAAAGTTTCTATATTATACAATGAAGTAATGGCCACGTGAGGGATGTTCGAGAACGACGTGTGTGTTAATCATTCGTACCGGGGAGTTTGTTGTAAACTCTTCCATCACTTTATGCTACTGGGGAAATGAGTTTACGACTTCGGTAGGACAGTTCTGTTAAAAGGGAATTAATGTTATAATTGTGAGCTTTCAAAATTTAGTTATATAAATTTACTGTTCTGATTTAGTGTTAAATTTTAATTGGTTCTGTATAGATGCCCAGGACTGAGCGGGTTGGATGTTGCTTTCCGATTGGTTGTGATGTTTCTCTGACGATCAGAAATTAGCAAATTCGCGAGTTTTTTGGGGTATTAGAAGCTTCTTTTGTGTAGAATGGTAAGGTGTACTCAGTTACAAAATTTTTAATATTATGATGTTTCGTTACCTAAATGTTTGAGAAGTTCCCTAAATTGTGGAGGGAGTTCGATTTAAAGCGCAATGGGAAGTTTGGAACATTTGGTGGCATATAATAAATAAATTCCGTGTGGCGTGTTGCTTACACGAGAACTTGAAATTTTTGTTCCACAAGGATGATTTTTCCCAACATTTAAGCGAGCAGTTTTGAAAGAAACTATCTGTTTGTACACTTTCTCTGCAGGATAGTTCATAATTACCATAAACTGGCTATGGTTATGAATGATGTATGTGTATGAACTTTTCAGACAATGTACAGCTTAGATTAAGGCTTGGTAGTAACTGGTAAATGCAAGGTTATCGTAACAGAGTGAAATATTACGCACATAAATACTTTTATTTATCTATTCCTTACACAGACGAAAAAATTTTACTTTCAACTTGAGGTTACGATGTGAACAGCAGTTTTTTCTACAGTTTTTGCCGGCTGAGAACTGCATGTCAGTAACTTCAAGGAGACATGCGTGTAAGAACAAATTCACCACCAGGTAAGTGAAACTTTGCAGTGCACTGCGTCTTCACACTACGATACCAGTCGTGCTTATAAATAAAGTGCTTACAGCTGAAGCGGTCTTACCTTCAAAAGTATGTCCGCCTGATGTTTTACCTTTGTCTTTACTGCTTAGATCTGACTTAACCATCTGAGCTCCAGGCGTTCATAAGGAGTTGGCAAGCCATCCAGTGTGGACGAGAGGTTCTAGGCGCTTCAGTCTGGAACCGCGTGACCGCTACGGTCGCAGGTTCGAATCCTGTCTCTGGCATGGGTGTGAGTGATGTCCTTATTTCAGTTAGCTTTAAGTAGCTCTAATTTCTAGGGGACTGATGACCTAATGTGTTAAGTCCCATAGTTCTCAGAGCCATTTGAACCATTTGAACCATTTTCGCAAGTTGGCTTCATGTTGAAAAACCGTAAACTTCAGTGAAAAGAAAGAAATAACTTTGAAATCTAAATCTTTTCTTCAAAAATTTCCAGCAGAATTTCTGCTGCAACCAAGGAAGGTAAAGAAGTGCGTGCCGCTTACGAGGACTGTGACTTTTCCGTTTGTCACAGCGCATCGCCGACTGCATAGGACAGGCCTTAGGGAGCGGGCGATTCACTTTGCTGGCTGTTGGGGAGTGCGAGCGCGGCGTGGCAGCACACGGGCGAGTCGCGCCCTCTCCCAGAGGGGCCGCCTTTAATATTCATGGCCCGTTTAAACAGGGGCCGCCTGCTGCTCCTGGCGCGGCGGCAACCCGCCCACCGCGCCTCACCTACTGACACCGTGCCGCAGGCGCCCCTGCGGCTACCCGCCTGCCACCCGGCAGCTCACGATAAACGGCAGTGAACAGCTTTCCTTAACATAACATCGGACTTCTGATAAGCGTCACTTACTTTAAAAGCAACGTGATTTTGGTGCTCTTATAGCGAGACTGGACCTGCGTGGTTCTATAGTACGAGGGACGTTTGAAACGTACGTGCAGAGTCCGATAGATGGCACGGCCGGCGCGTATCGAAGTCATGTTTAGTTAGTAACTTCTTTGGAAAGAACGCATACCAATTTTCAGCCGTATCGGTCTATTTCTTTGAGTTTGGCATTCGTGTTAATCAAGGAAGTCGAGTGATCGTCAAAAAATGGACGAAAAAGAATTTCGTGTGGTGATTAAACGTTACTTTATGAAAGGCAAAACGCCCCAGGAGACAAAATAGAATCTTGATAAACATTACGGTGACTCTGCACCTTCGATTAGAACAGTTTATAAGCGGTTTCAAAATTTTTGGAGTGGCCATATGGGCACTAGTGATGCTGAACGTTCTGGACGCCCTGTAGAGGTTACGACTCCAGAAATCATTGATAAAATCCATGATATGGTGATAGATGACAGAAGAGTTAAGGTGCATGAGGTTGCAAATGCTGTGTGCATCTCTAATGAATGGGTAATAATATTTTGCATAAATATTTGGACATGAGAAAGCTATCCGCAAGATGTGTTCCACGATTGCTCACGCTTGACCAAAAACGGAATCGTGTGAAGTGTAGCAAGGATGGTTTGCAGCTGTTCAGGAAGACTCCGCAGGATTTTAAGCGTCGTTTCCTCACTGTGGATGAAACATGGATACATTACTGTACTTCTGAGACCAAACAACAGTCTAAACGATGGGTTACCAAGGAAGAATCTGCACCAAAAATGGCGAAGATCATGCCTTCGACCGGAAAGGTTATGGCGACTTTCTTTTGGGGTTAACAAGGGATAATCCTTATCTATCTATCTGGATAAGTGTAAATGTATTACAGGTGCATATTATTCATCGTTATTGGACCGTTTGATAACAGAGCTGCAAGATAAACGCCGGCGACTGGACTGCAAAAATGTCCTTTCCCATCACGACAATGCACCAGCATACATCTCAGCGGTTGTGGTCGCAAAATTATTGGCAATACGATTCCAACTCGTTTCGCTTCCCCCTTATTCTCCATACTTGGCTACCTCGGACTACTATTTGTTCCCTTATTTGAAGAAATCGCTGGTGGGATTAAGATTTTATTCAAACGAGGAGGTGACTGCAGCAACTAATAGCTATTTTGCAGACTTGGACAATTCCTATTATTCGGAAGGGATCAACAAATTAGAACAGCGTTGGTCGAAGTGTGTAAGTCTAAAAGGAGACTATGTCGAAAAATAAAAGAGGTTTACCCCAAACACATACGTAGTTTTTATTTTTGTATGGACTTTTCAAACGCCCCTCATAGATGGCGGTACAGCCGTTACTAACTGTGCAACACGATACACTTTTGAACTTATAATACACCCTAATACAAAAAAAGTGAGGCACCGTTGAGGAATTATCCGAGTGAGACAGAAACTGATAGATGTGATGTGTGCCACAGACAAAGTAATGATTACAGTTTCAGAGAAATCGAATGATTTATTCAAGAGAAAGTGCTTCACAAATTCAGTTAAATTCTATCCAGTTGGCGCGTTAGATCGTCAAAATCCCGAGCTCGTTGGAGGGCCCTCCAAATAGTGTTCCATATTTTCTCAGCTGAGGAGAGATACGGCGACCTCGCTTTCCAAGGAAGGGCTTTGCAAGCATGAAGGAAAGCAATTGAAACTCTTCCTGTGTGTTTGTCATTAGGATAATTTAGGTTAAGTAGTGTGTAAGCTTAGGGACTGATGACCTTATGAGTTGAGTCCAATAGGAGTTCACACACATTTGAACATTATTTTGACAGTTTAAAGCGCTAATTGAACCGAATTTGACACTATATGTTTCAGGATGACATCCAAGAACTTTATCAATCAATGCTAAGCCGGATACTTGAGTGAGGGCCAGAGGTGGAGAAACAGGTCTACTTGTTCGATTTGTGGTGCTCTTTCTCTTGCACAAATCACCTACTTTCTCGGAAATTATAATCATTTGTTTGTGTGTACATGTATCGTGCATCACATCTACCGATTTCCGTCACGTTGAGGTAACTCTTTTCTTAGAGAATATTTTCTAACATTGGTAAACCTTATTTTCTCAATATGGGTTTGTCGGTTTATTTGGATGTTTGGGGGACCAAGTTTTTTTATACTATGTTTATTTATCTCTTTTCAATGTAAAAACATTTTTCTTTGTATTTTCGAGTTTCTTCTGAGAAGACTGAATATCATATTTCCACTTATAAGTCATAAGCTGAGAATTTTGATCTTAACAAAATATCAGACGGCTACTGACTCATTACAAAGTATTGTTTCTAAGACTAATTTACTACTCAAAATTATCAATGTAAACTGTTCTACTTAAATGTCTTCTGCGATCAAATATCCGTATGTACCGTTTCCTGTGAGTTATCGCTGTAAAGCCTTTGTATCAGTGGTTTACGGTGCTCTTTTATGTAGGGAGTTAGAAATCTGAGGAGGAAGAAAGTTGTTTTGTACCGGTATTGAAGATGTGATGTGGGAAGGCAAGAGTATAGCTTCTCTCCACTGCACCCACGTAAAATATATTGTTGATGTACGTATGAAGAAATGTGAAAGCCTTTTTTTGCTTATTCAGGAGTGAGAGAATGTAACATACAGTGGTGACTTCAGTTGGTGTTTCATTTGACGGAATATTTATAAATAACAGATAACATTATTTTGAGAATACGATAGAATTGCATTACTGATGATTTTATTGGAGGACTTACTGCTGGAACTGAGACCACGAAGAACATTAACATATTGTTCTTAAACACAGTCAAGATCCAGGCGTCCTCTCACTTAAAACATACCCCGTTTATTTTCAGGACAACGAACAGTAATAACAACAGTTACAGTCAGAAGCAAACGCTGAGTATTGTTTACAACCTGTGATTTTCACAACTTACGTTGTTAACGAAACAGTTCTCGCAGCGATACCGTGCAATCTATCTTAATAACGCCTCCGTCTGGTGTTCACCGACCGAACTGTGACTGTTCTTTTATTACGTTAGTCACTCTATAATATTCCAATTACAGGCGGGACAGGATAGCATTAAACTCTCAACTTCCATTTACAATTGAGGGTCCCAGCGCAAAACTGTATTGATGACTGCAGAAGAGCCAAGTGCTGCTTATAGGGAAACAAACCTTCACAGAAAATAAAAGGAGCTCTATTGCAATGGATAGATCAAACATCAATCCACTACAACTCAACGAAGGAAAGGATCAAAGTGTATAGGTATGGATAAAGGAGCTAAACAAGTGAAACATTCTTGAAACTAGAAACTAAAGAGGAAATGGTCGATATTTGGAACTCAAAAGTGAGAAAACAATTTAACCAGTCACTAAGAAAGTTCAGTAGAAACAACGAATCTCGAGGAGATGAAATTCCCACGAAATTATTAAGATTATTGGCAGAATCAACCATGACAGAATTGTCCACCTGCTGTGTATGACATTCAGGGTTTGGACTGTAATAAGCAAACATCAAGATAAATGTGTAGTTGATCATAAATACAAATGCCAGCCAAGCTTTCTGATTGCTCAGTTGTATTTGATGACGTTGTAAGTGTCAGCCGTGATCGGAACAGTGTCTGTGTAGTTGTGAATGCATTATGTCGGAGATAAGTGAATTAGAACGTTGATAAATTGTTGGTGCTCGTATGGGTAGTAGTTCCATAACCAAGAGAGCCGAAGTGTTTGGTTTTTTGTGAAACACCCTGTCGAAGATACACTCCTGGAAATGGAGAAAAGAACACATTGACACCGGTGTGTCAGACCCACCATACTTGCTCCGGACACTGCGAGAGGGCTGTACAAGCAATGATCACACGCACGGCACAGCGGACACACCAGGAACCGCGGTGTTGGCCGTCGAATGGCGCTAGCTGCGCAGCATTTGTGCACCGCTGCCGTCAGTGTCAGCCAGTTTGCCGTGGCATACGGAGCTCCATCGCAGTCTTTAACACTGGTAGCATGCCGCGACAGCGTGGACGTGAACCGTATGTGCAGTTGACGGACTTTGAGCGAGGGCGTATAGTGGGCATGCGGGAGGCCGGGTGGACGTACCGCCGAATTGCTCAACACGTGGGGCGTCAGGTCTCCACAGTACATCGATGTTGTCGCCATTGGTCGGCGGAAGGTGCACGTGCCCGTCGACCTGGGACCGGACCGCAGCGACGCACGGATGCACGCCAAGACCGTAGGATCCTACGCAGTGCCGTAGGGGACCGCACCGCCACTTCCCAGCAAATTAGGGACACTGTTGCTCCTGGGGTATCGGCGAGGACCATTCGCAACCGTCTCCATGAAGCTGGGCTACGGTCCCGCACACCGTTAGGCCGTCTTCCGCTCGCGCCCCAACATCGTGCAGCCCGCCTCCAGTGGTGTCGCGACAGGCGTGAATGGAGGGACGAATGGAGACGTGTCGTCTTCAGCGATGAGAGTCGCTTCTGCCTTGGTGCCAATGATGGTCGTATGCGTGTTTGGCGCCGTGCAGGTGAGCGCCACAATCAGGACTGCATACGACCGAGGCACACAGGGCCAACACCCGGCATCATGGTGTGGGGAGCGATCTCCTACACTGGCCGTACACCACTGGTGATCGTCGAGGGGACACTGAATAGTGCACGGTACATCCAAACCGTCATCGAACCCATCGTTCTACCATTCCTAGACCGGCAAGGGAACTTGCTGTTCCAACAGGACAATGCACGTCCGCATGTATCCCGTGCCACCCAACGTGCTCTAGAAGGTGTAAGTCAACTACCCTGTCCAGCAAGATCTCCGGATCTGTCCCCCATTGAGCATGTTTGGGACTGGATGAAGCGTCGTCTCACGCGGTCTGCACGTCCAGCACGAGCGCTGGTCCAACTGAGGCGCCAGGTGGAAATGGCATGGCAAGCCGTTCCACAGGACTACATCCAGCATCTCTACGATCGTCTCCATGGGAGAATAGCAGCCTGCATTGCTGCGAAAGGTGGATATACACTGTACTAGTGCCGACATTGTGCATGCTCTGTTGCCAGTGTCTATGTGCCTGTGGTTCTGTCAGTGTGATCATGTGATGTATCTGACCCCAGGAATGTGTCAATAAAGTTTCCCCTTCCTGGGACAATGAATTCACGGTGTTCTTATTTCAATTTTCAGGAGTGTATATGCAGCATGCAGTGAAAACAGAAAAATATCATCAACGTGGACGAACGTGTGTGATCGTGACAGACTGCTACTGAAGATGACTGAGACGAAGTATAAGAGTACGACAGTTGCAAAAGTTGCTGCCGAGCTCTGAAAACCCTGTCAGCACCAAAACGAAACGAAGGTTCCTTCATAAGGAGGTAATTTTATGGCGAGGTGGATCCTCAGCATGCCGACACCTTGCCGCAGTGGTAACGTCGGTAGCCGACAGATCACTGAATTTAAATTTTGTCGGGCTTGGCTAGCACTTGGATGGGTCACCATCCGGGTCTACCGAGTGCTGTTGGCAAGCGGGCTGCACTCAGCCCTTGGGTTGCCATTTGAGGAGCTACTCGTTTAAGAACGGTCACGAAAACTGACAATGGCTGGCAGAGTGGTGTGCTGACCATATGCCCCTCTCTATCCACATTCTGTGGCGCCTAAGGTCTGAGACTGACATGGCAGGCGGTCGATGCCTTTGGGCCTTCAACACCTGTTCTGACGGTTCTATCTTTTTTTATCATCAGTGAAGGCACAAAATCTGGACTGTGGAACAATGGAAGAAAGTGATTTGAATGGATGACTTGTTTCACACTGCTTCCAATATCTGGCCCCGTTTAGTTGTTTCACACTGTTTCCAACTTCTGGCCTCTTTTGTGTCCCAAGAACGAAACATGACGTGGTTTCGGTGATGATTTTGGCAGTCATATCGTAGTTTCCCATTGTTACTCTGGAAGGCTGCGTTCCTGCCAAGGATTATGTGACCATTCTCAGTGATGAGGTCCATCCTAGGGTAGATTGTTTGTTCTCCAGCGGTGAAGCTATGTTACAGGATGACAGGGCCCTTGTTCACAAAACTAGCGTCGTCCAGGAGTTGTTTTGTGACCACTAGTATGAATCGTCACATCTCCCTTTTTCACCACAGTCGCCAGATCTCAATGTTATTGAAGTTTGTGGCACTTTGAAGAGAAAGTGGCGTGACGGGCATACTCCTCTATCATTACCGCCCGAAATTTCCCTATTTCGGAGGGAAAATGGTGTAAGATCCGCTTCAGAGCCACACAGAACCTATATTTACTCATTTCGAGTCGAACCGAAGCTGTTTTGAATACCAACGGTTTCCTACACCGTATTAGCCACGACAACGTGTTGTGTTTTAGTGATTCCATGCTTTCCTTCAACCCCTGTAAAACACAGGCTGAATAGCTTCGGATTTTAAGAAAAACATTAAATGTTTATCAATGGGTGAGTGGTTATCTGAAAAGTGATTTACAAACAGAAACTGGGGGAATTTGGTCACTGTGGAACTCTTCAGTATACCGTAAGTTTCTTGGCCAAAAAAATTATGCTCAGTCGCTACTGAATTTAATTAAAATTGGGAAAATATATTATAATAACTGAGTTGATCACTGAATTGGCAAGCATAACTTTAAGTGTTAATATTAATAAGAAGACCTAAGTGGATATATGGAATCAATGTATGGGTATAATTTAAGCACAAACGGCGAATCAGGTAATTCAGAGCGAGCATAAGCTTAAACCTCAACAAAAAAAGAAGCCTACAACAGGCTGGAGGTGTTAAAAATAATCTTACAAATGGGGAGGAGTTTGTCTGAGAAAGAGTCATCACAGTTTAACGCATATTAAACTTCCTGGCAGATTAAAACTATGTGCCCGACCGAGACTGGAACTCGGGACCTTTGCCTTTCGCGGGCAAGTGCTCTACCATCTGAGCTACCGAAGCACGACTCACGCCCGGTACTCACAGCTCTGCCAGTACCTCGTCTCCTACCTTCCAAACTTTACAGAAGCTCTCCTGCGAACCTTGCAGCACTAGTACTCCTGAAAGAAAGGATATTGCGGAGACATGGCTTAGCCACAGCTTGGGGGATATTTCCAGAATGAGATTTTCACTCTGCAGCGGAGTGTGCGCTGATATGAAACTTCCTGGCAGATTAAAACTGTGTGCCCGACCGAGACTCGAACTTGGGGCCTTTGGCTTTCGCGGGCAAGTGCTCTACCATCTGAGCTACCGAAGCACGACTCACGCCCGGTACTCACAGCTTTACTTCTACCAGTACCTCGTCTCCTACCTTCCAAATCTCACTCTGGAAACTTCCTCCAGGCTGTGGCTAAGCCATGTCTCCGCAATATCCTTTCTTTCAGGAGTGCTAGTTCTGCAAGGTTCGGAGGAGAGCTTCTGTAAAGTTTGGAAGGTAGGAGACGAGGTACTGGCAGAAGTAAAGCTGTGAGTACCGGGCGTGAGTCGTGCTTCGGTAGCTCAGATGGTAGAGCACTTGCCCGCGAAAGGCAAATGTCCCGAGTTCGAGTCTCGTTCGGGCACACAGTTTTAATCTGCCAGGAAGTTTCATATCAGCGCACACTCCGCTGCAGAGTGAAAATCTCATTCTGTTAACGCATATTATTAAAATAAAACATCATATTATAAATTACGAAAGTAACTCTAAACTATCATCAGTCGTTACTTGTTATTTAATTAATTAACTCACTTATAATATTGAGTGCTAAGGTGCACTGCGGTGAAAAATGAAATCTTAGGCGCTCATAGGAAAAGTTCGCAGAAACATCCACGATTCACACATACACAATAATAGAGAGTAAAAAAAAAAAAAAAAAAATGTTGCCCATCACAATAAGCCAAAGGCTCAGAGGTTCATCCCCGTCTCTATTATTTCATTATTGTGAATACGAATACTATGGAATGCTTTCCGACAAAGAACTTTATCTGCGTCACCTTGCACATCAAACTGAGGTACCCCGGCACGCCCGACTAGCAGCGTGGTCCAGCGCGCTGCTCCCCGAGCGGGAAGGCGTGCCGGTCCCCGGCACGAATCCACCCAGCAGATTAGTGTCGGTCCGATGTGCCGGCCAGCCTGTGGATGATTTTTAAGGCGGTCCTCCATCTACCTCGGCGAATGCGGGCTGGTTCCAGTTACTGCGCCTCAGTTGCACTGTGTCGGAACTGCTGCGCAAACACCGTTTACACGTACGCGTACACCATAACTATTCTACCACGCTAACATTTGGGGTTACATTCTTCCTGAATGGGACGTTCCCGGGGTGCCGACCCGTACAATAACCCTGGGTTCCGTGAGGGGCGGCGGTGGGTATTGGTGGACTACTGTGGCCTGTTGTGGAGTTGTGAATCACTGAGGGCTACGGCGGGACGAAGCCTGTCCACTGTTTCTTGGTCCCCGGTTCAATACAATACAATACCAACAATACAAGGCAACCTGGCGTGAAACACCCGCAACTGCCGTGAATATTGATGAATGAAGCAAACTACTGAGATCCGTCAAAACTTCAAGAACAAAAACGTAAATCACATAGACACAAATAGCAATAAACTATGACGCGGAATTAAGAATAAAACTTATTCAAGATAGTACTGGAATTACATACGGTGAAATCACCACCACGTGGTATGAATAAAGCTATACAATTTTAAAACTGAAACGAAATGAAAACTGGAAGAAATAAAACATACACACACACAAACACACACGAAAATCCTAATTCTGAGAAATGTCCACTAAAATTCGATAAATTGAATCAGACCCTGAGGAATTCAGGGCGTCGCTGGCAATGAATCCTACTCTTACGTCCAAGAGACGAGTCGCATGAGCCGTGGACAACGCACTGCGAGCAGTGGCTGCACGGTATGTGGCCAGCGGGAGGGGATGGAAGTCGAGTTTTCCGGCACCTTTAAATAATCAGAACATATCGGTTAAGTGAGACAACTCCGAAGGAAAATCACGGGCCTCCTAAAAAGGGGGTTGAGCATATGGCTGATAACGAACTCTGGGAAAGCACACGCTATTCCTAATACACCAAGGAGCCTCAGAAACTAGCAAATATACTAAAAAGACGTGAATATCGACGGCGTAGCCATCACAGAAACGAATAGGAAAATGAGAGGTAATAAGTATGTAGAAAAAACAACTCTGCACTTTAGGAATCCGTCGCTGCGGTAGTACATCTAGCAAAAAGAACACTGTGTCAGCTATATGATAACCCTTAACGAGATGCGACTAGTTTCGTGGCTTACACCCACATCGTTGTGTTCATCATATATGAAGTCATTAAAAACATACATGTAGGAAAGTTGGGAGACCCAACCGCCACTGATAAAACGGTAGTGCCTGTCAAATGCTGATAGTTATAAATGGCCTGCTGTGCTGTTAAGGTCCACGGGAGCAGTCACTACGACGTACTGTATAATTTTTCTTCCGTGCTTTTATGGAGGATGATGTACGCATCATTCGGCCCCTTTTATAACTGACTCCTGCATTTGGTGGGCTGTGCCATTTTGACGCTGAAGGTTAAGGCTCCATCCTTTCTTAGATCGATATCTTTAGTGAATTATTGTATTATGTACATCCGAGGACGTGGCTGTAGGCCCGAAACCGGTCGTGTCCAGTAAGAGATTATCATATAGTTGTACACGATGTTCATTTTGCAACAAATTTGTAGGAATGATTACATTATGGTCTCTGGTGGAGTTCAACAAAATGAAAGAGCAAACAAAGGCATCGCACTACTCCTGCATACAAAACGAGAAAATAAAAGCAAAGATTGCACATGTGTAAGCGAAAGAGTAATTACGGTCAGACTGAATCTGGAAGAGGCAACGCCACCAATAAAAGCGTACATGCACCAGAAGAAGGAAAAGAGGATGAGTCCAGAACTTACTATGAAGAACTGCGGAAGACTCCATATAAATGCAGTGCTGCTGATCAAATTATTACGATGGGGGACTTCAGAATAGGAAATGTTCCATTAACAAATATTATAGGAACTTTGGAGAAGCGGTATGCAATAAAAATGGAAAAATACGAACATATTTTGCCACTTACTATAATCTAACACTAAGAAACTCACTTTTTACGAAAAGAGATATACATAAGTAGACTTTGGGAAGTAGAGTTCTCAGATCAATAACTGACTACATCTTGGTAAATAAAAGCTAAGGAATCAAGTATTGAATGCACTTTTAGTATTGACCAACTGATAAAATGTGTGCATACTATTTTCTAACAAAGTGGACTGGTTATAAGCTGGAATAAGACCTAGAAAATAAGTTAAGCGCTTTAAGAGGTATAGCTCACGACATACTTTACAAAACACTTTTCAGATCCAAAATCGCAATATAAATAAAGTATACTCAGTATTACGCCGTTAAGGAAAGATAAGCAATTATAATTTGATATTAAACGAAATTAATAGCTATAAACATTCGAAACGGTTTGTTGATTAGGAATAGAATGTACACCTGACTCAAGTAATTTCAAAGAACAGTTATATTGTTAACACGTCACGAAAACATGGTTCACGCGTAATACTACCATTTCGAAACATTGATCTGCTGTGGCAGCAGTGTTGGTCGTAATTGTGCAACCACGGCTCTTCATATAACATGCTACACGAAACCTCTTCTTGGTGAAGGAATTATAAATCAGAGCTTACAACTTCCAGCAACGTTGCGATGAATAAATGCCAGTTCCACTGGAGGCTTCAATTACAGAATTTAGTTATAATGTTATCTCGCACCTTTTTCCAGTTGCCTCCTCATTAATGAGTGGCTACAGACTGTCTAGCTTTGGCACGTTAGTTGCGCACCCCCTGTCTTTTCAATTGGCAGGTGCATCTCCAAGGCATAATGGGGTTACTTCCCTCCATCTTTTCTAGTCACTCACAATTCTAAAAGACCTAAGCGTGAACTATGTACTTTATACATATATTTAAGTGCATGAATTTACTATGTAATATAGCTAGTTCATGTTTAGGTCTTTTACAATTGTAAGCTACAAGAAAGATGGAGGGAAGTAATGAACTGCAGATTAAAACTGGAGAAAGTCCAGAGAGGTAGAAAATTAAACTGAAATGAATGAAGCGCTAAGACAAGAAACACGACATACCCCAAATAAATTATCCAAATGGGACGGAAACGGGTAGATGTGATGTGCACGTACAAAAAAAATCGTTACAATTATAGAAAAATTGGGTGATTTATTCAAGAGAAAGGGCTTCACAAAAAAAATCCATAACGCGTTGGTCCACCTCTGGCCTGGAATCTCTTCAAGTTTCGCTTCGAATTGAGCCCCAATGACCAGTGAAGTCTGTCTGGAGACCCCCAAGACAGCAGTGGGTCACCAACGTGGCTTTCACCCTTCATACGGCCCAACAATCAGGAGTGGTGGTCAGGAGTGCCATTTCTTGAATAAATCATCCAATTTTTCTGAAATTATGTTAATGTTCATTACATCGATCAATATTGATATCACTCGTAAAATTACTTCGTCTTGCGTCTTTTTCTTTTTCCTTAGATCGTAAATCGAAGGAACCAGAGGTTGTTCGGTGTTTCAAGATATTAGGAAATGACTGAAACATGGGAGAGCAATAATGCAGACAAGGGAGGGGTAGCATTAAGATGTAAAATAGTGAAGGCGGGAGAGGATTAAATAGGCTAAATGACAAAATCTAGTAAAAAACCTTAAGTAACAATAGAGATATCGAAATTAAGTTTACGGTAGGAGAACATATGAAAGTGCAGCAAATAAAGGACGCAATGATGGAATAAATATGTCTAAAAACTTACACTGACAGGAAGCGCAAAATGGCAAAGCTTGAATACGTAGCAACTTAATGAAAAATTGGTAGAGTATGGGAAAAATGAATGCCTGAATGTCGAGTGCGCAGATGGTGAGCCACTGCTAAGCAAAGAAGGAAATGATGAAAGGTAGAAGGAATGTGTAAAAATGTCTCTACAGAGGAAAACTAGATCCCTCAGATTCCAAGAGGAATGTAACACTTTTTGGTTACAGTAAGGCGGGCGGTGTCAGTTATAAGTATTCTAAGTATTCCAAAACCACCAGCTTCATAAGTCAGGGCCGTAAAATACTGAGAGGAACACTGACATGAATACCGAGTATGGAGTGACTGGTAAAAGGTGACAACTATGAAAATCAGTTCAAGCTCCAGATAAATAAGAAAATAGTGTTAATGAGATTTATTTTAAAAGATGCATTCCAGAAAGGCAAACCTACATTTATAATTTTGGTTTATTTGTTCATACAGTCACCAAAAGTGATTGTCAACAAGAAACAAAAATTATATAAGATCAGTCATCATCTTAAAAGAAATGCTTTTTCCAAACGGACATACGTAGCATTTGTAAACTTACAGAAAATTGTCGAAAATATTGACTGAAATGCATTCTTTGCAATTGTAAAGGCAGCAGGAATGGAACCTAGCTGAAGGATGGCTACAACTTGTACAGAAACCATGCTGCAGTTATAACAGTCGGGTGACATAAAACAGAGGCAGAAGTTGAGGAGTGAGACGAGTGCGCACACTGTACTCGTGTTCAGTTCGTACAGAGAGCAAGCAGGGAATGAAATCATGCAGAAATTTGCAGAGTGCATTAAAATTAATGGGGAACAACTAATAACTTTAGTATTTGACGACTGCATTGTAATTCCGTGTAAGACGGAACAGAAAGTGGAACATCAGTTAAAAGGAACGCTTAATATCTTCGAAAGATGTTGCAAGATGAAAGTCCGCAAAATTAAAACAAGACTAATGGAGTGTATTCAAATTAAATCAGAGAACTTATTGGGAGTGAGACATTACAAGCAGCAGACTAGCTTTGCTGTTAGTACAGCAGAAATATTACCGACGGTAGAAGCAAGGAATCTATGAAAAACGCACTACTAATACCAAATAACTGTATCTGAAATAGAGATATTTGCTAACGTTACAAGCAGATTATTGTGTTGGGATGTCTTTTCTTAATGTATTGTCTGCCGTGCAGTCTTACATACAGCGTTCGCTGGCAATGGCTTCAAAAGGCTTCATAGAAAACAGCAGAAATACTTTAAACAACGAATTTAAGTATTGGGAAACCTTTTCTGAAGGTATCTGGCGTTTAGCCTTGTATGAAAGTGAAATGGGAACTGTAAATAGTTCAGACAAGAAGAGAATAGAAGCTGTGGAAATGTGGTGCTGTAGAAAATTTCTCGATTCGTAAATCATTTGATTAATTACAGATCAGATTGGTGAGGGAAAAAATTTGTAAAAACGTGAATGAAAGAAGGGATTGCATGATGGAATGTGTTGCTAGGCATTGAGATATCGTTAATTTTGTAACTGATGTAAGTGTGTTTGTGTGTGTGGAGGAGGAAGGGGTGTGGGGGTGGGGAGACTAAACTTCCAGAGGGCGACCAAAGCGGGAGTCACTTGGTAGAGTCAAATGGAGGCTACGTGCTTTATGTATGTATCAAGATAACTGCACACAATAGACCACTCATAATAGCTGTAACAATAAAAAGTACATGGATTCATCCTTTACCAATTTAACACTTCGTTATTATCTGTCTGTTTATTGAGTACAAGCTTTGGAGTTGATTTTAAACTAACTTCCCAATGAGCTACAGACTTGAAGCTTTCAACATAGTTCAGAACTGGGCAGTAAAACAATATTAACTCTCTTTCTTTTCAGGTGTGTGGCAGAGGGTATCCTGTGTACAACTGACATTCCCCCATTTTCCTGTTTCATTCATGAATCGCTCACAGGAAGAATGATTGCTACTGATCCTCCCAGTCGAATCTCCCTCATTTTTACCTCCGCAGCCATTTCGCGGGATGTACAGAGAAGGAAGGAATACATTTGTTCATTCAAGTGAAGAAATAGAAATTGAAATAAACCTGAAACTGTACCACATGCATCTGTTTCAATATGATTAAAATGTTTGGTGTGGCTGGGAAAATTAACACACACAATATTAAAAAGCAAGAAATAGTCAATTGAACTGTGACATGAATGTCACATATCGTTGTTTGATACTGTTTCCTTTTCTGCCACTATCGTTGTTATTTTGTTGAGTTTGTGTGCGCCTAAGAAGAAAGCTTTGCATTTTTCGCACATCGACTGTACGCTCCCAGTGTGTTCCCCAACACCTACTTGTCAGCAGGAGGCAGCTGATGATTCGCATTAAAATGGGCGAGAATTCCCAATGACATATACGGTTTCCATGGACGTTGGACTACAGCCTGCTCTGTGCTTTCATTGGCTTAGCTGTTGCCTGCCCTCAATAATGCCTGAGGACACTGTGCCGCAACTGCTGTCATTTATAATGACGTTTTTGCCTTTCCTGTGTGTATATCAAAAGCTAGGGAACTGTAGCACCACCCGAGCAGCGTGAGGAAGTTGGTAGCTTTCACTCCAAAATTCTGGTGTGTCGAAAATAGTGAGTCATCCTGGCTCTTTCCTCAGCACGAAGCGGCTGACCAGTCGAATACAGACTGCTTCTTTTGTTCGTTAATGTGCTTTTTGTACGCAAAGGCTGGGAAGTTTCTGCGTTGCAGCCATGTTTTTTCGTAAAATAAACGGTATTATCGTTCATCAAATCAAATAATAGTAAGGAGACGAACTACTCGTCCATCAGTTATGCACTTCAAGCACCACAGGCTTTTTGGCTTGAAGTCTTACAAGTATTTTCAGAATTCATGACCAAATAGTTTCTGGACTAGCTGTATGTTAAGAATGTCTATGGGGCAAGTGGATATTATTTTATACTTTTTACTCAAATTTAAGAAAATCGTATATTAAAAATTGATTTTGATGTAAATAATTATTTCAGGTTCACTTGCAGTGCATTTGTTGATTGTGTATGTGACATTACTCTTATTTAGCTTGTGAAAGCTCCATGTCCAACCGGAAATTAATTTTGTATGTTCAAAGTGTAGCTCTGCAAAATAGACAGTTCTGGCAGCTGCCTGGTAGAATTTGTTTCTCTTACACAATTGAAAGGTAATGGAAGAAAAGCGAGTTATACAGTTTTTGATCGAAAGTGAATTACTTACGTCATTCGATGCGCAGTGATGAATAACGCCTGATAAAAAGAGAAAACATGCAAATTGAAGTTGTGGGTCGTCAAAATTGTACTGTGTTGTGAAAAAACCAGGATTCGGGCAAGAGGAGGGAAGAAGCAGGTGAAGCACAAGTGTACAACGGATGGTAGCCCTTTCGTGACGTTTACCATGAGGCAATTTTTCCTGTTGTGGGGTTATTGAGTCCGGTCTTATATATATATATATATATATCTCCTGCTCACCTTGAACTGTAGTATTGTTTCGTTTGGTGACATGAACTTGTGGCAGGTCTTTTGGTGTTATCAGAGTCTTCAGTGAGAAGTTAGGTTAAGGGATTGATTTCTGGTGTTATATGGCAAGCAAACGAGAGGCGTAGAGCAATTTCGAGTATTATGGAGTACTCGGGCAATATGGAATACCATGATTTCTCATCCGTCGTGTTGTGATCCCAACCAGGAGTCGCATAACCTATTTCAAAATGTTCCCATGATGGTCTGTAGGGAATCCAGTTCGTCTACAGAAAGCGCAGAACAATTTATAACACTAGCCTTCAGTCTGGTGCCAAATATAACGCTCTCTCAAAAACTAGCGTTACCCTCTGGGAGGATTTTATGTTGTTTGACCGTGTGTTATCTAGTGGACAGAGTGTATCGAACAGTAATTTCGTATCATTGGCAATTAATAGAAAACTTAACAGGCTTTACTTTGGGGTTAATGAAAGTAGAGAAGTGCATACAAATGAAATAACAAACGGTCGCCGGCATAATTAGGCATAATAATTTGACACATTATGTTCAAGGAAACTGAACATGAGTAGCTAAAGTAACTTTCATTAATACCCCCTTTGAACAGTGCACTGGATACACGCGAATACAGGACGATCTAAGTTGTGGGTAGCAATAGTTGCTATCAATGCACCATCTAGTAATTATAGAAAGCAAGATATTGCCTCAGTCCTCATACTACTAGTTGTAATCGCAATCATTACGTAACACAGTATTAAAATGAAACTGCATTGGACACTGAACTAAATTTGAGCACTGAAAGAATTCTGACTTAACTGACCTAGAAATATTACAAATAAAATTAAATAATACCGTATATACACTTTTTATATTCTCATTAATCTGCAAATATCAGATTTCTTTAGTAAAGATAATATTCAAAATATTTTTTTGATATGAAAGTATATGATGGGGAACCCATAAACTGATACTGTCTCTTTAGGCAAACTCTACGATAATTTCATCATTCTATCATAATTAATTATTATTACTACTTGGAATTATTTAAATTTTATCTTCCAAAGCAAATTACTCAACATTGTACTCGAGTAATCTCAGCAAAATCATTCATGATAGCAATCAAGGCTAAATTACTTTTCAAATAAGTATAATTTTATGTGCCTTTTCATCACCTGTGAAGCAGGTATTTCAGACAGTAAATTTTATACACTTTGGCACTGAATTATTGCACATTTAACACACAGAAACAAATCATCGTTTTGTTAGACACAGGATACTCGGTTTTCTGCACACTTAGGAAAGGATCCTGCATCATTTCATGGTCTGGATGAAGTTAGGACTCAAAACACGCGTTTATGGCACTTTGATTTTTATTGCAAACAAACGAATATACTGGTCCGTGCTATGGAACATATCTGTGTTCCTGAAGTTGGTGGAGCAGTGGTGCAATTGTGGTGGTACCCAATGTGGCGGCTAACTGGTCCCACGCTCTTGAAGTTGAATGCTCTTTACAAATTCTTCCAGCCGACGTATTTTTCTCGTTTTAGAGCCATTCCATAATACCAGAGCACCATCCAACAGCCGAATCCACATCCGAGGCAAGTTTTCAATATAGATTAGCTTCCAAATGCCTCACTTGGCACCCTCGATGTTAACTGTACAAATATCCTTTAGTTTTTTTACAGTACTTATATTACAGACTTCAACTTTCAGTCTGACAGTTCAGTGACCTTCATTAGTAAAGAACAACCACTTCACAGTATCTCACACACACAGTTTCATAGCATAACCTACTTACAATCGATATTGGTGTTACAAATTGGCTTCGTAGTTTAATAGCATTTTTGGAGGTAAGTTTTCAAAAATATGCGATAAATATTGAGACTGTACACTAAAAGTATAAATTTTGTTGAGTAACTTGGTAGTACATCGACAAATATAGCTCGATTTTTGACTATGGATACTGTTGGTTCTGTTGTTATGTTGTGTAGTCCAAAATGGCAGTTCAGGCAATACCAAGTACTTGGCATTCCATAAATCCCACATTGACAGGGCAGATGTGAATAACGAAGATCTGATTTTTGGCATACGCAAATAGAGGCATGTAAAACGAATCACATGTACTAGATAAGAACATAATTCTTCCATAACTTTGTTTTGAAGACGCAACGGATTTGTTATTTAATCAAATATTTTTTTTTACTACTTAAATAATACTTTTAAGGAGTTAAAATTAAGAACAAAGGCATATTTTATTACATTTAATATGCACAGCTTTACACGTAATTTTTTTTTAATTTACATGGTTCTCTATATTCTTACAACCCCATTCCGTAATTCTCGTCTATTCGATATTAGCCTCGAAATGCAATTTTTTTGTCTAAATCTTCTTTTTCTGTGAAATGTTTATTAAATTTTACTAAGAGAAATTCGAACACTTCTTGTCAAATAGTCGAAATTAATGTTAAGGTATGTTTGAGAGCTAAGAAAGGGTTCAATTTGGAGATAGAACTACGAAAGTAAATGGTGATCCAAAATACGCTAATTTTGTTTGTTCTATCATGGAACAATAAAAAATAAACTGAAGACATACGAAAGGGCTTGCAGTGTACTGGCGGGGCCCAAACTGGAAGAGAAGGCAAACAGAGTTCACTGTGCAGGAAGCTTCATGACTGAACAGAATCATTGACATGAACCCACACCAAAACCGTAAAAAGTCGGCAAAATTACTGTAACCTAAACACACGCAAAAGTGTATTTTCCGGAAGTCAGTTATATTAAAAATGTTTGGGCTATTTATAGAACGTTACACAAACACAGTATTCTTTTATGATTCATACAGAAATTTAGTAACGTTCAGAATTTCTTTCTGAGTTCTGTAGTCCAAACACAGTCCACCACAAGACGGCAGAAGTGTAAGTACAATGTTTACGACTTTAACTGTTAATAGTGATTAACGTCTTGGTATAGAGCAGCCTCAACTGCGTTACCATGGTGTAGTTAGTTTTAAGTGGCTTACTTGGTTTTATCCCAGAAAAAGTAGGAGTCTGAGTTCTTTAACTGGGGAACAAATATATTTCTATAGATTTTCTGATATGTTAATTTTCAATTATCCTTCATTGAATCTCTCTACAGAGTTAAATTACTCAGCACAGAAGCCTGGAAATAAAAACGTGTTTTACTCGTTCGTGAGAAACGTTGACTTGCTGCCCTCTTTTTCCTCAGGTAATAATGAATGTCATTATAAGAATTTGTTCAGAATACGTGTAGAGGAAACGATAAATTCCTCCTGCGTATAGGAAGATGATGTACATCACTCTTTGGGAACAAAAAACTGTCAACGGGAATCAATTAATTACTGAAAGTGCCCCCCTCTCCCCAGCCTGATATAAGAGTCATCAACAAGATTCCTGAGGGCTCTTTTGATTTCATGAATGACACAAATTTCCAAATCACACTCCAATTACTCAAGTAACATTAAAATTAAAGTGTGATAGAGAACATTCTGTGTTATTTTTATCGCTAAATAATGAAAACACGCAGACTGACTGAAAGTTAAGACTAAATAATGCGCTGTAATATTCAGTTGAAATTATCGAACCTTTTGTGGTTATTTAAAGGGGAGAAATTACAACTTACGAGAGGGATGTTAATGGGTCATTACCGTTCGTGTTGTACATACAAGACCTGTCAAAACAACTATGCCCCCATATGAAGGGGCAAATCTAAAAATCTATAACTAAGCACTGTCGGGAAAATAGCGCAACATCAACAAACAATTACTGTAAGGTAATGAAATTTCGCGAATATAGTTGCCTAGGTACCAAATTTAAGTGATTAACATTGTAAGAAAAAAGTGTAAGTGTTAATAGTGATTAACTTCTTGATATAGAGCAGCATCAACTGCGTTACCATGGTGTAGTTAGTTTTAAGTGGCTTACTTGGTTTTATCCCAGGGAAAGTAGGAGTCTGAGTTCTTTAACTGGGGAACAAATATATTTCATTAGACTTCTGATATCTTAATTTTCAATTATTCTTCATTGAATCTCTCTACAGAGTTAAATTACTCAGCACAGAAGCCTGAAAATAAAAACGTGTTTTACTCGATCGTGAGAAACGTTGACTTGCTGCCCTCTTTTTCCTCAGGTAATAATGAATGGCATTATATGAATTTGCTCAGAATACGCGTAGAGGAAACGATAAATTTCTCCTGCGTAAGCTGGACATATGCCTTTGCAAATCTGAAATACTGGTACATTGGTAACAGATTAAACTGTCAGAATGTTGAAAGTAAGCATGCAAACGTTCATGCATTGTGTAGTACAGGTGCTGGATGTCAGGTTCACCTCAAAATAACGAAATGTGACAAATTGCACATAAAGATACAGAAATATTCATTTTTGTACAATTACACGGTGTGAACAGTTTTAGTTGCGAAGGGCTTAGGCGTATGCGATTGAAGTGAATTTAAATGAGGCAAAAACATAGAATTATTTGTAGAAATGGCAAAAGCCATATCGAGATTCGTTGGAAGGATACTAAGCAATCGTATCTCTCCCTTCATAGTGGCATTATATTGCTAAATCTATAGTTTACTTTTGTAATTGTCCTTCCTCCAAAAACTTCAGACGGCTCTTTGATTCGAAATAATTCCGTAAGTTACAACATAATAACGAATCACTTCACACTGAATGTTCACGTGTACAGTAAATGCGACACAAATGATTAGGCCGAATTTAATCTCGATAGGGATGCAGTTTTGCTCCTATTATCACGAAACATAGATCTTAGAGAGTTTGAATATAGTTAGTGCTACCAACCAACGGTATTTGATTCAAATATTACCAACAGTGCGAACACCAATAAAAAAATTGGGAATAATCTGTCAATTGTTTTGCGAAATTATTCGTCTAAAAGAAAGAAATAAAAGAGATTAGAGCAACATTTGACGCATTTCATTTGTTTTTCATTCTTCCATGCTTTCGATCATCATTAAAGGGTTTGTGAGATGTTTCTCTAATCTGTTTCACTTAGTTTTAGACAGATAATTTCGCTAAAGATTTGATGTTACTGACGTGGAAACTGATTTTCTTTCTAACGGCTTCTATTGTCTGAATGTCATCTGATTCGAATGAAAGCATTTTGGACGTAAATATCATACTGGTGTAACCTTTTATGAACAAAATGCGTGACCTTGAAAAGGTAACTTTATTTGTATTCCAAGTACCTGCTGTTCTCGAAATGCTCTAAATTTAGTTCGAAGGAAGTCATTTTAAAAATGAAATGTCACATCGATGCAAGGTTTTTACCCAAAATAGGTAGGCTTTAAGGAGATGATCTTTCTGACACATTATTTACAAAATGAACAGCAGCTAATCTTGAAATATTTAAATTTTCCTGCAAATCACTAGTTACGGTTTTTCTTAATTATCTTGATTTCTTCCAATACATTAAGTATACTTCGCACTGGTCAGTATGGTATCCCTTTCGTTCACATCCCGCTTTCCGTTTGGCTTGAAAATTTGGTCAAAGATTTCATTGTGTAATTTTCCCTCGAACCACTAGGTTTCTCTTACTTACAGGGTTACTTTAAATCAGTTAAATATCTTTTTGCCGACGCTCGATCTCACGCTGGACAATTTGATACCTCATTTATCCATTTCTCACTCTTTATTCGACTATGAAAGTTCTGACAAAATTTTTCTTTCAAATCACTGATTAATTTTTTCGTAATTTCCCTGACAACTTTCAATCAAATAAACCCTTTTTTGCAAGTTTAGGCCTCACGTTGGTTAATTCGATACCACATTTATCTATTTGCAGCTCTTAGTTTGGGTATAAAAATTCGAAAGGAAACCCGTTGTGTAATTTATAGAGAATCTCGTTTTCGCTCTGCTCAAACTCTTGCCCAATGAAACAATGTCGACCGGCAAAGATTGTTTTTCTACTGCTGGATGTGGTTTGATAAACTGTTGCCGTATCAGCATCGTTACTCAACGGCTCGATATGCAGTCACACGAAGAAATTATCAGAAGATACCTGTCAGTAATAATAATGACTAAACGCGACGTATAACGCTATTGATCCTCAAAACGTCACGGATAGGTTTAAACGTTCATTGAGAAACACGGTACCTGTTTGTCTTGATGAAGTCTTTCAATTAATTAAACCAACAACTTTATATCTCCCAGCTGAAGTCTCTCTTTTCTTTTTTATTAACCGATTAACTGTTTTAACTTTCGAAGTTGTAGGCGATTGCTTGTGACTATTTGAGAACGGCGTACTGTTGGAAACTCACGCTTACAATTCTACTAACGCATACAGAGCGAGAAAGAGAGAGAGAGAGAGAGAAAGGAGAGAGAGAGAGAAAGGAGAGAGAGGGAGGATGGGTGAGAGATACCTGCACAAAAGGGGGATGAAATGATTTTTCCTGCGCGCATCGCGTTCGCGCCCGCTGCATTATGCGCGTCGCCACATGAATTGGTAATTCAGTTCCAGCCCACTGCCTCAAATTACGTGCTGTTGGCCGGGACACGTGGTGAATACAAAGGCACAGCCAGCACCGACAAATGTGCCGCCACTGCTTCCCTGTCGACGTTTTGCACGTCAGCCTTGGCAGTAAACTGCACTCTATCACGCGCCGTGCTATTGACGATGCAGCACTGCCGCACGGGATTCATCGTACGTTTTAGTTCTTCAGAGCCCCCTCAATCATCGTTACCCTTAGTTTACTCCAGAACCAAGCAAATTGAGTACGTTTCACATGATAAAATATTGGACGAAACGGCAGACAAAAAGTCCCAAACTCAGTTCACAGTTCACAATACAGGGCTGAACCTCCAACGAGAAAGAGCACTGACAGTAGGAATAAACAGTTTAACGAAACTGGCTCTGTGTGTAAAGATAAAAGCACAGGCTGTCCGCGTGTATGGGAGGAGCACGTGGAGCGCATTCGAGAGAGCTTTTAACGTAGACGAATGAAATCAAGTAGTAGAGCGGGTAGGGAGCTTGTACTACAACAGGCAATAGTCTAGCGTGAACTGAAACACAAGTTCGTGTGCAAACCATATAATCTACAAATAGTACGGGGCTCTTCACGCAAACAGTATGACAGGATCTGTAGAATTTTGGGACTGTATTCTCCGAAACAAGGAAGAAGATGAATTTTTTCTGCCTTGTGTATTAGTGATGAAGCCACGTCTCACGAAACTGGGAAAGTCAACGGACACAACCTTCAGATATGGGGGCTACAAAATCCCCAGATACCACTGGAACGTCGCTGGACATCCACAGTGTTAACTTTCTTGCGTTGTATGGTTGGCAAAGGTGAATGGATCTCTCTTTTCTGGTGACAGCACGGTTACTTCAGTAACGTATCTCAGAATGCTGAAAAACAGGCTTGCTCCTAAATTGAATGAAGAGTCAGTAGATTACATTTTCGAGCAGGATGGAGCTGCACCACATTGACAACCGAATGTTGGACGTTTCCTAAATGAAAAGATGGTTCAAATGACTCTAATCACAATGGAACTTAACATCTGAGGTCATCAGTCCCCTAGACTTACGACCACTTAAACCTAACTAACCTAAGGACATCACACAGATCCATGCCCGAGGCAGGATTCGAACCTGCGACCACAGCAGCAGCGCGGTTAAGGACGGAAGGGCCTAGAACCGCTCGGCCAACCCAGCCGGCTCCTAAATGAATCTGCACCTCTGCAATGGGTAGGTCGCAAAGTGTATGAAGATTTAGCACTTCACTTCTGGCTATCGAGGTCTGCTGATACAAGAATCTGCGATTTTTTCGTCTGGAAGTGACTGATACATGCAGTTTACGTACCACCTCTTCCCATAGATTTGAGTGGCCTAAGAAAACGTATCACAGCTGTGGCGAACTCACTGACGCAGGACATTATTTTCTCATCGAGTGTGAGATGAATTCTTCCAGGAGTACTAGTTCAGCAAGGTCCGCAGAAAAGCTTCAGAGCTTTGGAAGGTAGGAGACGAGATACTAGCAGTTTTGAAGCTATGGGGAAGGATAGTGAGGCGTGCTTGGGTAGCTCGGATGGTAGAGCACTTGCCCGCGAAAGGCAAAGGTCCCGTCTTCGAGTCTCGGTCCGGCATACACTCTTAACCTGCCAGGAAGTTTCATATCAGTGCACACTCCGCTGAAAAGTGAAAATCTCATTCTGTAAACATCCCTCAGGCGGTGGCTAAGCCATGTCTCCGCAGTATGCATTCTTCCAGGAGTGCTAGTTCTGCAAGGTTCGCAGAAGAGCTTCTGTGTAGTTTGCACGGTACTGACAGAACTAAGGCTATGAGGACGGGGCGTGAGTCGTGTTTGGATAGCTGAGACGGTAGAACACTTGCCCGCGAAAGGTAAAGGTACCGACTTCGAATCTCGGTCCAGCACACACTATTAATCTGCCAGGAAGTTTCTTGCACGGTGAAAATCTCATTCTTAAATTCAGCTACCGCCTAGATATTACCCGTGCAGCCGGAGAAGAAAGACATATTAGACGTCTGTGAACTTACCATGTATGTTCACGGCCTAATCACATTAACGTGACCACTGCCTATGTTCGATTTCAACCTGCAATAACCATTCAGAGACGACAGGTTTGAGCACTTGCAGTGGAAGGTGTATTATGCGTGTGGGGGGAGAGGGAGGGCGGGGAGAGGGGTGGGGGGAGGAACACGGATAACAGTGCAGTCCTTGTCGTAATCTTGAAACAGAGTGATTTACCCGACGTGCGAAAGGGCAAGCGTAGAAGTATTTTCAAACCACCTAAGTTTGTAAGCTGTTTGCTTGCCGCCGTGATTAATGTATACCGTGCATGGCAAAATGGCGCTATCCAGAACCGGCGACGCGGAAACTGTGGTGCCCCATGGACCAGAGGTGAATGCTACGGAGATCTGTACAGGCGAATGGACTGTTGAGCAACTGAATCAATGGGCTACCAACAGCGTCTCCCCAACGACCGTTCCGCGAACGTTGCTGGGCTACAAGCACCTCACTCATACATCGATACTGACTACTGTTCATCGGATACAAACGATTGAATTTGCGCGCCAGTAACGGCTCCAGACGTCCACTGAGTGGAGACTGGTGTCCTTTCCAGATGAATCATATTTTATACTCCTTCGGAAAGTTGCCCGTTGGCGTGTGTGGTGTGAAACGGCTGAACCAAACATCCTGCAACACTTATGGTCTGGAGAATGTCTTCGCGGAATTCCCTGGGTGATCACGCCATTCTGGAAGGCACAACGGATCATCACAAGAACGCGTCTATCCTTGAGGACTATGTCCACCCCTTCATGCAGTTTGGTTTTCCTCTCCTGTGGCAACCTCTTCGTATCAGAGTAGCACTTGCAACTTGTTGTTGTTGTTGTGGTCTTCAGTCCTGAGACTGGTTTGATGCAGCTCTCCATGCTACTCTATCCTGTGCAAGCTTCTTCATCTCCCAGTACCTACTGCAACCTACATCCTTCTGAATCTGCTTAGTGTATTCATCTCTTGGTCTCCCCATACGATTTTTACCCTCCACGCTGCCCTCCAATACTAAATTGGTGATCCCTTGATGCCTCAGAACATGTCCTACCAACCGATTCCTTCTTCTGGTCAAGTTGTGCCACAAACTTCTCTTCTCCCCAATCCTATTCAATACTTCCTCATTAGTTATGTGATCTACCCATCTAATCTTCAGCATTCTTCTGTAGCACCACATTTCGAAAGCTTCTATTCTCTTCTTGTCCAAACTATTTACCGTCCATGTTTCACTTCCATACATGGCTACACTCCATACAAATACTTTCAGAAATGACTTCCTGACACTTACCTCTATACTCGATGTTAACACATTTCTCTTCTTCAGAAACGCTTTCCTTGCCATTGCCAGTCAACATTTTATATCCTCTCTACTTCGACCATCATCAGTTATTTTGCTCCCCAAATAGCAAAACTCCTTTACTACTTTAATTGTCTCATTTCCTGATCTAATACCCTCAACATCACCCGACTTAATTTGACTACATTCCATTATCCTCGTTTTGCTTTTGTTGATGTTCATCTTATATCCTCCCTTCAAGACACCATCCATTCTGTTCAACTGCTCTTCCAAGTCCTTTGCGGTCTCTGACAGAATTACAATGTCATCGGCGAACCTCAAAGTTTTTATTTGTTCTCCATGGATTTTAATGCCTACTCCGAACTTTTCATTTGTCTCCTTTACTGCTTGCTCAATATACAGATTGAATAACATCGGGGAGAGGCTACAACCCTGTCTCACTCCCTTCCCAACCACTGCTTCCCTTTCATGTCCCTCGACTTTTATAACTGCCATCTGGTTTCTGTACAAATTGTAAATAGCCTTTCGCTCCCTGTATTATTCTCCTGCTACCTTTAGAATCTGAAAGAGAGTATTCCAGTCAACATTGTCAAAAGCTTTCTCTAAGTCTACAAATGCTAGAAACGTAGGTTTGCCTTTCCTTAATCTTTCTTCTAAGATAAGTCGTAAGGTCAGTATTGCCTCACGTGTTCCAGTATTTCTACGGAATCCAAACTGATCTTGTAACTTATGTCCTCAATTATTTGATGGAAATACTCCATTGTCTGTCATCCACTTTAGTTTCTAACCTCTACAGCTCCCTCTTCTACCATGGAAGTTATTGCTTGATGTCACACAGCCGGCCGAAGTGGCCGTGCAGTTCTAAGCGCTACAGTCTGGAACCGAGCGATCGCTACGGTCGCAGGTTCGAATCCTGCCTCGGGCATGGATGTGTGTGATGTCCTTAGGTTAGTTAGGTTTAATTAGTTCGAAGTTCTAGGCGAGTGATGACCTCAGAAGTTAAGTCGCATAGTGCTCAGAGCCATTTGAACCTTTTTTTTATGTCACACAGACGTCCGACCATCCTGTCCATTCTTCTTGTCAGTTTTTCCCAAAAATCCCTGATTCTGTGATAACATTCCCATTTCTTACCTTTTCAGTCCACCTAATTTTCAACTTTCTTCTGTTGCACTACATCACATATGCTTTCATTATCTACTATTCCGGTTTTCCCATAGTCCGCGTTCACCATACACAATGCTGTGCTCAAAACGTACCTCATTCAGAAATGTATTCCTCAAAGTTAAGACCAATGTTTGATACTAGTAGACTCCTATTGACCAGGCATGCCCTTTACCCAGAGCTAATCTGCTTTTTATGTTCCCCTTGCTCCGTCCATCATCGGTTATTTTGCTGACTGGGTAACACAATTCCTTAACTTCTTCAGCCTTCTGAACATCAATTCCGACGTCAATTTCTCGCACATCTCATTTCTGCTACTTTTCATTACTTTCGTCTTGTCGATTTGCTCTCAGACCACATTCTGTACTCATTTCACTGTTCATTCCATTCAACATATCCTGTTATTTTTCTGCACTTTCGCTGAGGATAGCAAAGTCATCGTTGAACAATATCATTGATATCCTTTCACCTTGAATTTTAATCCCGTTCTTGATCCTTTCTTCTATTTCCGCCTTCTTCGTTATATGGATTGAACAGCAGGGACTGAAGATTACATCCCTGCCTTATACCGTTTTTAATCCGAGCATTTCGTTTTTAGTCGCCCAGTCTTATTGTCCCATCTTCCTTCTTGCACTTATCGTATATTACCCATCTCTCCCAATAGCTTACTCCCATTTTTTTTTTAATTACGAACATCTTGCACCATTGTGCATTGTCGAACGCTTTTTCCAGATCGACAATTCCTATGAAAGTTTCTTGAATTTTCTTCAGTCTTACTAGGGTTATCAAATGTAACGTCAGAACTGCGTCTCTGGTGCCTTTATCTTTCCTAAACCAAACTATCGCCATGTAACAAATCCTCAATTTTATTTCCCATTCATCTATATATTGTTCTTGTCACCAACTTAGATGCATGAGCTGTTAAGCTGATTGTGCACTAATTTTCGCACTTGTTGGCTCTTGCAACTTTCGCATTTGTGTGGGTGACATTTTTCGGGAAGCTTGATGATATATCGGCAACCAGACATCAATAAATGACTTCAGTATACTGAAGAACTTTGGTGATTCGTTTCTTCGCCACACTGCAGCCACTACCAAAGCTAAAGTCAGTGCTATACGTAATTGAAATTATATCACTCTTTCACGACTGTTAGTCGTAGTTCTAAAGTGTAAAGACGTCCCGATTTTCAAAGATTTTTTCTTTTTACGATGACATTCTAAATCCACTGGCCTGCTCAATATAAAAATTTTCCGTCTACCGCACATAGCTCCACATGTTTGGCTGTAACAATAAATACAGCTATGCACATAGAACAGCAGATTTATGTGAAATTCCGTCATAATTTCGCGCTCTTGTGAGTGGATTTCTTCTTAGAATGTTAATCGTCACAAAGCCGCAGGTTGGTCATTACGAATTGCACGCATGAAAAGACATCTGTGGGCCAAACAGATCGTGCATCGCTAACGATACAGCGTGATATGCAGGGTAGCACACAATGGTACGCTCAATTGATAGTTTCCCGATATCGCTTTGTTCTATGGAGACCGCGCTATTGTTGCCTGGCAACACGTACTGCGTGTATTATCCTTACACATACATTCCTGCGCTCTCTTGCTGTGTTAACAGTGTTTACCGATTGCACGTCTCGCAATGGAATGTCTTTGGCAATGACATCAGTCTATGGTTCAATCATTTAACATTTGGGGTGGGGGGGGGGCAAATATCGTGACGCAAGTGTTTCTTACAGTATTCATGATGTCTAGCTTCTACACGTTCTAAGATTAGTGGGAGTACTTTTACTTTAGTTATATTTCATTTTTGTTATTTTAGGAGCAATATTTAAAATTCAGAGTCATTACTGTTTGTTTTTATGTGACTGACTTCCAGATAATTGTTCAGTCCGTACTAGTATGTTGTTCACGTGTGTGATATTCAAATAATGCTGTGCTAACAGGGAAATCGACTGTCTGCGGCACAGATATCTGTAGGATTGAAACTTTAAACTGTGTTCCCGAACAAGACCCGAAATCGAGACCTTTGCCTTTCGCGGGAAGTGCTCTACCACCTGAGCTATCCAAGCACGATTCACGATCCGTCCTCACCGTTTTGCTTCCACCAGTACCTCATCTCTTACTTTTCAAATTTAGGAAAAGTCTCAAGCGAAACCTGCAGGACTAGCATTCCTGGAAGAAAGGATATTGCGGAGACGTAGCTAGCAACAGCCTGCGGAATGTTTTCAGAGACAAATTTTCACTCCGCTACGGAGCGTGCGTTGACATGAAACTTCTCGGCAGATTAAAACTGCGAGCACATGACCGCCAAGGCAAAGGTCTCGAGTTCGAGCGTCGGTACGGACACAGTTTTAATTTGCCAGGAAGTTTCATATCAGCGAACACTCCGCTGCAGAGTGAAAATTTCATTCTGGGTCGATAGGCTTGTTTGTCTCGCGGACAAATGTAACCGAAACGCTGAAACACCTCAACAAATCAGGTAAGACTGTTAATACAACTTCAAAACATAGGTTAGCTTTGCGTTCTCCTATTTGTCTGTCTGAAAACTGAGTCATCATCACAAAATAATGAAGAGAGTATTGAGTTCAGAAAGGTGGAAGGAGGCTATCACTTTGTATCTCAGGCATAAAATTTCCCAGTAACTCGCATTATACACTGAATGTTGTGGAATGACAGAAACATTCAATTTTTAAATGTTTACCAAACTAATCATTTTTTACCACACCTAACACATTTTACCAGTCGTTATTTTTTGTTATTTAAGTATACCTTTAGTGTACAACATGCACTATTCGATAGGTATATTTATACTGACCTTTTAGAAAACTAGATTTTAGTTATCTCGTTCATTTACTTTGGGCAGCTTGTTGCGCTGTTTGATTGTTGGTAGAAAATTATGTTTATAATTTTATATAATGTTGTAGGAGAGCAGAGATCTTTATTGTGATAAAATTATTTAAAAACAGTCTTGCTCGCAGCCGATATTAACTTCTGACCGGTTTCATTCTTTTAATTACGGACCATCATCAGAGTTGACGCTGTAATAAAAAAAGTAAAAGAGCAGTAATACATAAGGAAGTTAATTATACAAAAGCGTACTCTAAAACGATTCATCATTACCCATCTGGATGACGGTGATGCCGCCTGACCAACTGCTACTGGTAGTTACAGTGACTGAGGCCTCCACAGCGGTCAGAAGTTAATACACTCCTGGAAATTGAAATAAGAACACCGTGAATTCATTGTCCCAGGAAGAGGAAACTTTATTGACACATTCCTGGGGTCAGATACATCACATGATCACACTGACAGAAGCACAGGCACATAGACACAGGCAACAGAGCATGCACAATGTCGGCACTAGTACAGTGTATATCCACCTTTCGCAGCAATGCAGGCTGCTATTCTCCCATGGAGACGATCGTAGAGATGCTGGATGTAGTCCTGTGGAACGGCTTGCCATGCCATTTCCACCTGGCGCCTCAGTTGGACCAGCGTTCGTGCTGGACGTGCAGACCGCGTGAGACGACGCTTCATCCAGTCCCAAACATGCTCAATGGGGGACAGATCCGGAGATCTTGCTGGCCAGGGTAGTTGACTTACACCTTCTAGAGCACGTTGGGTGGCACGGGATACATGCGGACGTGCATTGTCCTGTTGGAACAGCAAGTTCCCTTGCCGGTCTAGGAATGGTAGAACGATGGGTTCGATGACGGTTTGGATGTACCGTGCATTATTCAGTGTCCCCTCGACGATCACCAGTGGTGTACGGCCAGTGTAGGAGATCGCTCCCCACACCATGATGCCAGGTGTTGGCCCTGTGTGCCTCGGTCGTATGCAGTCCTGATTGTGGCGCTCACCTGCACGGCGCCAAACACGCATACGACCATCATTGGCACCAAGGCAGAAGCGACTCTCATCGCTGAAGACGACACGTCTCCATTCGTCCCTCCATTCACGCCTGTCGCGACACCACTGGAGGTGGGCTGCACGATGTTGGGGCGTGAGCGGAAGACGGCCTAACGGTGTGCGGGACCGTAGCCCAGCTTCATGGAGACGGTTGCGAATGGTCCTCGCCGATACCCCAGGAGCAACAGTGTCCCTAATTTGCTGGGAAGTGGCGGTGCGGTCCCCTACGGCACTGCGTAGGATCCTACGGTCTTGGCGTGCATCCGTGCGTCGCTGCGGTCCGGTCCCAGGTCGACGGGCACGTGCACCTTCCGCCGACCACTGGCGACAACATCGATGTACTGTGGAGACCTCACGCCCCACGTGTTGAGCAATTCGGCGGTACGTCCACCCGGCCTCCCGCATGCCCACTATACGCCCTCGCTCAAAGTCCGTCAACTGCACATACGGTTCACGTCCACGCTGTCGCGGCATGCTACCAGTGTTAAAGACTGCGATGGAGCTCCGTATGCCACGGCAAACTGGCTGACACTGACGGCGGCGGTGCACAAATGCTGCGCAGCTAGCGCCATTCGACGGCCAACACCGCGGTTCCTGGTGTGTCCGCTGTGCCGTGCGTGTGATCATTGCTTGTACAGCCCTCTCGCAGTGTCCGGAGCAAGTATGGTGGGTCTGAAACACCGGTGTCAATGTGTTCTTTTTTCCATTTCCAGGAGTGTATCAGCTGCGATCAAGACTATTTTTAAATAATTCTAAACACTGTTTACGTCAACTTTTTTGGTATTAGGATGTTAAATCTGGTTATTGTTCCATAATTATGAAGAGAGCTTGTATTCTGCCTTACAGTTGTCTGGAGTTTTACTCGTGTACGTTGAAGAGCCACTCAAAACTACTCTGACGAAAATTATACTCTTTTCTTTGTGAATATTAACCCATAAAAGTAATATCATGACGAAATCTGACTATCCTTTAGTAATAACGTGACGCAGATCCACGTACTAAGCGTAGAGTTAAAGCTGAGCCTCCGAAGTTCTTGCTGTTTTGTAATGAATAATCTTCTTATCACGGAAACTAACAAGTAATCCTACAAATATTATCAATGTTACTCCTTACAGATGAAAGAGGTCCAAGGATCATGTTTGGCTTTCGACTGTAATTCACAACATTCTTCTAAATTAAAAAATAAAAGAGAGAGAGAGAACACAGAATTTCGGGAGAACATTGCCCGGAACGTGGCACGACAACTGCAGATCTCTAGCTCACGACAGAAATTTATCTCCTGGAACATAAAAGGAAACGGCGAGAATATCGTAAGCAATCTCACACTGTCTAAAAGTCTGTATGACGGGAGAAATAATTCTCATGGAAATGATGGCCATTACGATTACCTGACATCGTCTAATTTATCGCCAGTTCTGTGATTATGGATCTGAAGATAGTCACAAGTGGCTGAAACTGGTTATCTATGCAACAAAACATGCGGTCTAGCCAACAAAATGTTCTAAACGGATACGACACTCTCAAATAATGACTGTCCTGTAGACACAAGATTACAATCAGTTATTTTTATTCCACGACGTATAAGAGCATAGCTTTATAGTTATTCAAAGACAAATTTTATAAAAATGCACAGATTGGTCAGCTCAATGAGGGAATGGTGTATCAATAAATGCGAAGTATTTTGTACCACTTGACAAATATTGAAACGAAAAGATTGGTTTACAGGAAACATCGTGATCAATATTACAATAGCCACGTGATAAGTGTAGAACTGTAAGACAAATATGACATCTAGAAAGTATTCATAAAATTATCAAAAAAACAAAAAATGTAAAGTTAGTGATTCCCAGCCAGAGTGTAGTTACACTCCGAGGGAAGAAATAAAATTTTCTGAGGGTACAAAGGAAAAGCGTTCCATTGTGCTTCGATCACGAAACGAAATTATTTTTAAAATATCATTACTATTACCACGATTTCATAAAACTGGAATGCTGATTACGTGTTACCAATGATTACATTTTCTATTTATTCTTTTAATGCTAGCTTTAATAGATGTATGAACAACAACTACCTCACAATGGCCACCCATTAGAAACATACTTTGTACTTTGTACCAGTCTCTGACACGGTAAAATAGAGACTTATATGTCATATATCATACTCATATTTTAAAAATGCTTACTCCGAGCTGTAGGTAGCTTCGGCAATGAAGAAGAAGTTGCTTCATTATTCACTTCACGAAAATGAGCGAATTAATTGACAGGAAAGCACAACATTACCTAAGTAATTGCTACTATACTGCTATAAACTCTACTTTGTATTATTATTATTATTATTATTATTATTATTATTACTTAATAACTATCGTTATTAAGGGCTGTTGTCAGACACAACGCGTTTGTAGCTTAAAGTCTTCCAATTTGTGGCAATACAGAAGTAAGGAGTCTAGCAATGAAGTGATACACAAACATGAAGTATGGTAGACACATGTTAACGTGGTTGATTCTAAATAGGGTGCAGGCTGTGGGTGAAGCAAGTGTTGCTAGGGAGGGGAGTCGTTCAGAGGAAGCATGTTTTGAAACAAATGTCTACCTGAGTTTGGATAATTAGCTTTCTTTCCTTAGAAGGAGCTGTCGGTAGCATTCGTGATACACCGAGGAATTCTTCATCATTCTGTAAAGGAACTTTGTTAGATATAAGCAGTACCAAATTCCAAACGAGGTGGCGCAGTGGTTAGCACACTGGACTCGCATTCGGGAGGATGACGGTTCAAACCAGCATCCGGCCAATCTGATTTAGGTCTTCTGCGATTTCCTTGAGGCAGATGCCGGGATGGTTCCTTTGGAAGGGCACGGCGGATTTCCTTCGCCACCATTCCCTTATCCAAGCTAATGACGTCGTTGTCGACAGAATGATAAGCCCTATCTTCTTCTCCTCCATAAGCAGTACCAAGTGTCACGTTGATTCATTAGCTCGTGCTTAGATACACACGCTCAGAAACTGAGTATCATTTAGCTTTCGTCATTTTATAAAAAAATGTGTTTCAAAGAATTTTCTATTTAATTATGAAGTTTAGTAACTCACAAAAGTTTATGATGGTACCAGGATTGGATTCAAATTAATATCTCGTTGTATTTACGGTAATAGTCTCAGAACGGTTGGAAACCACTGCATTAGATGAGTAAAGAATGTGTTCACCCAGCTCGATTGCGAATCAGATACGCACTATAAAGACAACTTAAACTGGCACACATTAATCATAACTACTGGACCCATTTCGCTACTCATGCTGCCTCAGTTCAGACGGGAGCCCTTCGTTCCAATATAGCTCTCCAAGCCCGCATTTATAGAAAATGTTACCTTGTGTTTTCAGCACGGGAGCATAGCCAAATTTTACCCACAGTCCTCAAGGCTACTTCACACATACAAAACCCCGGGCTGCATTACTTTACCGGCCGAGGTGGCCGAGCGGTTCTAGTCGCTACAGTCTGGAACCGCGCGACCGCTTCGGTCGCAGGTTCAAATTCTGCCTCGGGCATGGATGTGTGTGATGTCCTTAGGTTAGTTAGGTTTAAGTAGTTCTAAATTCTAGGGGACTGATGACCTCCGCTGTTAAGTCCCATAGTGCTCAGAGCCATTTGAACCATTTTTTTGCTGCATTCCTACATCGCTCCCCTTCCTTCTCAGTATTGTTCAGAGCAGCCACATTTCTTATCACTCCGTAACACGCTCAAAAAGTGATCGGTTGTACATGAATGCTAAATACTGATTTTCAAAAGTAGAAATTATACAGATAAAAGGTTGCAAATACCTGTTTGGTACAATTAACCTAAGTTTTTACAACTACTAAGAATGCCTTCATCACAATGAAATCTTGAGAGAACGTAGTATTACATTGCGAGAAAGCAATGGTCAGAATTTAGAGCAGCTGCGCTTAAGTCAAAACTAAAATAATTAACGTTCCTGTCTTGTCAAATATACTGAGCTGTACATTCTAAAAGGAACTTATTGTTATGGAGCCTGGACAGGAGGACTTTTCTCTAGCGATTTGTGTTGCTTCGCTCCACCCAGGATATCTGAGTTGAAGTATCTCATGTTTTTTGCAGTTCTTCATTCGAATTTATGCTTCGTCTTCTTCCGTAAAGGAATTTCAGAAAACTGTTTTTAGTAACTCCACCTTAGTGGCACAGTCACCGGTAGCATTACCATCGCCATTGCGCAGTGAAGGTATTGGTGGCTTGCCGCTGGTGTACCCCAAATAGGACCAGAATCCCTTTGAATGTACATCACATTTCCACATATCAGCCGGCGGGTGTGGCCGAGCGGTTCTAGGCGCTTCAGTCTGGAACGGCGCGACCTCTACGGTCGCAGGTTCCAATCCTGCCTCGAGCATGGATGTGTGTGGTGTCCTTAGGTTAGTTAGGTTTAAGTAGTTCTAAGTTCTAGGGGACTGATGACCTCAGATGTTAAGTCCCATAGTGCTCAGAGCCATTTGAACCATTTTTTTCCACATATCAATCAAGATGCTCCCTATTTGCTCGGGATTGATGGTTGATAAGATGTTAGGTATGTTTTCGCAACGATTTATACCTCGAGTGGGCTCCCAAACTAATTATTGACAAACTTACTGAGAAAGCATTTAGTACAATTTCTGACTATTTTTTTATTCCTACCGCCCGCTTTTATCACGTATTTTCATCAACAAATCTAGGGTATATTGAAATATGACTGGGTTACCTAGTTGAGATGATACTCATGTTTTCTTTGGACCTTTCAGCAACTGTATTATCTGAGTCATGAACTCGGTAGATGGAATCAATAACACTTGTTTTGTAAATAACACCGCCTTTTCTTGTTGCAACTTAATTTATTTTTCCCAGACGCGTTTCGCCTTTTTCTTGCTGTAAGGCATCTCCAGTGGGATTTATAACGATATAGTTTCGTTATTTTTAGATTATCAGACAGTTCACTTCGCATGTTTTATGTAATCAAGCAATTACTCACAGTTTGCTTTGAACTGCCTTTCCTCTCATCTGGTCTGGAGGTCGCACTACCACTTTATTTTCGAAACATAAGCACAATGTTATATTCGGAACTTTTCCACACTGTTCACCATGTTTCTCCATCTTTTTTGTGGTGTGGTATTATTCTCTTGCCACTAGATATAGCTATTTGTTCGAACACTGTGCTTTTAACAAAGTAAATATTGTAACTTCATTTTGTGTAACTTCATTATGTGTAACTTCATAATGAAGTTACAATATTTACGTTGCTAAAAGCACAGTGTTCGAACAAATAGCTATATCTAGTGGCAAGAGAATAATAGTACACAGCAAAAAAAGAAGGAGAGACATGGTGAACAGTGTGAAAATGTTCGGAATACAAAATAGTGCTTATGTTTCGAAAACAATGGTGGTAGTGCGACGTCCAGACCAGGTCAGAGGAAACGGAGATCACAGCTAACTGCGTGTAATTACTTAATTACATAAAAAACTCGACGTGAACTGTTTGATAATCTAAAAATAACAATGTGTCGCTATAGATCTCACTGAAGATGCCTTAGAGCAAGAAAAAGGCGAAATGCGTCTGGGAAAAATAAATTAAGCTGCAGCAAGAAAAGGCGGTTTTATTAACAAAACAAGTATTTTTGTGCTTTCTTCGGAGTATGGCGAAGCAAACGAAATTGGAGTCAATAATTGTAATTTTTTCCCCTTATCAAGTATAGCCTCTACCCACACTATCTCACAGGAAGTATCTAATTGAATTTTGCTACAAGATAAACTATTTCTAAAAGAAATGAACACGTAGCCACCAATTGCATTTAACTTATCCTTCCTGAACAGTTAGGTCTCTTGTAAAAATTTTGACTGAACTTATCTCCGGCTTTAGCCAACTTTCACTACGTACAACGATTTGAACTTCAGTGCTTCCTACGTGCACTTACAGTTCTGCTTCTTTCCCAGCACAGACTGAATTTACTACTGGAGTACCTAACTGTTCCCAAGTCTGCCTCGTCCTGTGTTTGTACTGCAGCCTTTGAGACTGAAGTCCTTTTTGTTCTTTCTCGAAATCCTCTAATCTAAAAAACAACCAAGTCCATTCCACACATGTCCCACTACTTTTGTAGGCGTTTATAGCTTGTAATTGATCCTTGACCCATTAAGCGGAACCCGATACCCCGCCACCCTATTGCGCAAGTCAAGCATTCTGTAGTCTATTTGTTCACAGAACCATCTAAGCCTCTGGTTCAGACCCTTCACTAGCCTCTATAAAAAGGTCCGCAGCCGGTCCTGTCGATGCTGCTGCGCATGGTGAGGTCTGCCTTCATCTTGTAAGCAGGACTGGGAGCCTTTACCACTTAAAAAGCTGCCGGAAACCAAAGAGAATCTCTTCTGTTCCAAAGTGACACACATAATTAGTACCCGCATCAGCCACCACCTGCAGTTGGTTACTAGCTGTGCTCTTCATGGGATCCGAAAGGACCCGTTCCACATTTGGGATGACTCCCCTCGGTATGCACACAGAAAGCAAACAGGAGTTCTTTCGATCCTTGGCAGCCATACCGCCAAGGGGTCCCTTTACACTCCCAACATGCGAGTTTCCTACTGCTGGTAGTAACACAGTCGCTGGATGTCCCAGTCTTACAGCTACTATTAAGATGCAGACGTAACAATAACATCAGCATGTTAATGTTATCCCTTACTTTCTGTGCAAGCACCTGGCGTTCAACACGTAGATGATTATCTGTGTCCACTGAAACTGACTGTCGTTAAATCTGAATGAAGAGCCAGCGTTACGCAGCTAATTAGTCACAAGATAAAAATAACGAGCTGAGTTTCGATAGCACAACTGCCTTTGTTACTTGTGTAACGTCAAAGGAGAAACGCAGACATTCCGCAAAGTAGGACCAACTGGGAGTTTACGTCCTGTGTGACTCGCCTTCTGCCTCGTCTGCTTCCTCTTTCTTTCTTTGTCTCTCTCTCTCTCTCTCTCTCTCTCTCTCTCTCTCTTTCTCGCGCGAATTCTCCCTGTTTCTCTTTCCTCCCTGTTTCTCTCTGTCTTTATATCTCTCTGTAACTAAAGTCGAACGCCGACGTAAATGAGTAAACTAGGAACTCCGTTCTCAGCGGTACGACGTTGACTTTACAAGATACCACGCGCCATTTGAACTTCTGTAGTCTTCCCTCCGTATGTCAACGAACAATTTAGTGAGCACAAAAGTGGGCGACTGTTTGCATAGATTTCGTCTAAAGACTGTTTACCGGCTATTTATGGGAGAATACAGAACTACGTTGATTCGGGTATGTATTATTTGCCACCGCCGTTTACCTTTTAACTTCAAATATCTCCTTAGCAGACATTTACCCAGTTTCCTACATTGCTTCCTGTCTTTCATAAGAAACCTCATTTGTTCAGAGCTTCTAAAAACTTTGCTTCATATTTGAGCAGCTATTATTGGCCCTTGCTTCTTTTTCAACCGCCCGTTAGCACATTGAAACAATTTTCACAAAAAGTAGACATTTTTGCTGGGAAATGTCTCGCTGAATTTTTTTCTCGCCTTTTTGATGCACGTACTTGCCAATCTAACATTGTTTCGGTGTACAAAGAATCCTACGGACTGAGAACGGTTTACTGTATTTTCATATAAGTCGTGATTAGATTCATCAGCATTTTACTTTATTTTTATCTCTAAGACATTATTCCGTGAATTATCGTGGCATTCGCGAGAAAAGTCAACTGCACACTATCCGCAGAACCAACATGCAAAGAGAGGGAGCCGACGAAAAGTGCTGCAACTACATTAATCCATACGTACTACGAAACTGTATGTATAATTGTCCAGTCGACATATCCCCCTAAACCACTAGACTGGTTTCAACCAAAGTTGGTACACATATAACTTACTGTTTGGAAAGAACCGCTATAGCAGCAAGGACAATCTACCTGTCGGAGGGGTGGGCGTGGGGGTGAAAACAAAGTGTAGCTAACGACGCACAAATTGCTCAGACTACATGCATCCAGTACTTGAGGATGAGAGCACTTTGTTACTTGCAACAAACTTTAACATAATTTCAGACTTTCACGAGACTTCTTTTTCTGGCATTCCCACATAATGATCAAAGGAACAGAAGTTTGTTGCTTAATAAATCTTCGCTGGTTACGCAATAAGCAAAACTGCCACAACAGGCATGACGTTTTAATTTACTATTTCCTTACTGATATGTCTGTTCACAACATATTTTCAGACAGTATTCATACATATCATTGAATTCACCTGCAAATGTATATCATTATACGACACATAGTTCAGAAGATATGACGTCATAAACACTGAGAAGCGAGAAAACTGCCGCAATATGCATGACGTTTTAATTTATTATTTCTCTGTTAATAACTCTATTCGCAACACATTTCGCAGGCAATATCTACATCCACCAATGAATTTACATGCAAAATTAAATCTTTGTGCCATATAACACTTCAGCAAATATGATGTCGTAAACATTCAGGTGTGTGGAAATTAATCTTTACAGATCAATTCCCTGGAGATGCAGGTGAAATATGAATGGAAATACGTGTAACACGTGTGAAATATGGGTGAAGTAAATGCGGCATGCATGAAACTGAGAAAAGCCGCACGTAAACTGCTCCTCCAAAGGCCTGGGGTGATTGCAACTAAACTTGGTACACACTTTACTTACTATCCAAAAAGAAATATTGTATGGTGACAACCATGAGCTTCCTACTGCGGTGGGGTTGATAGCATAAAGATGAAGAGAGAAGGAAGAAAGAGAAGATGGACAGGCAGAACGTGGAAAGGAGGAGATGAACACACATAGCAGGATAGGGGAAATGGAGGGTGAAAGAGAAAGGAAGGAAAACGGGGAGAAGATGAACAGAGATGGGGAAGAGGATAAGGACAGAGAAAGGAAAGAGGAGAGATGGAGGGAGTGTGAGGAGGAAATGGACAGAGAGAGAGTAGCAGGAGGAGGACAGAATCGGGAAGAGGATATGGACGTGGAGGGAGAGGAAGAGATGAAAAGAGAATTGAGGGAGGAGGAGATAGAGAAGGGGATGAGGAAACAGACAGAAAGATGGGAGAGGAGCTGACTGGCAGAGAGGAGGAAGGAGCAGATGAAAAGAGAGAGGCGAGAGGCAAATGGACAGAGAAAGATACAGGATGAGATGGAGAGTGGAGGTGGAGGGGTATACAGGGACAAGCGGTACGAGGAGATGATCAGAGAAGGGGAAGGAGCAGACAGACTGTTGTGTACATAGTTCCGCGTAGTCCGCGCATACACAACTTTCCCACTAGAGCGCGCCCCGCTAAGCACAACAGCGCAGGCGCAGCGCTCGTCTGTCTCCGCACTACAAGATGGCGCTGCCATAGGGACGGACCAAATTCTGCTTCCGCCGATCCGCGTATTAATATGTAACACAGCCAATGAGACTGCTGCTAATGTAGAACCTTTTCTCCTCGCGGATCACAATCGCGCAGTGATACAGGAACACGTGAGGTATTATAATGAGTGTACAGACCTCCGATTAGTAAGTTCTGCATCAGTCTGTACCAATCTGCATTTGTCTGCACCAGTCTGTACCAGTCTGCATTAGTCTGTACCAGTCTAGAGTCAAGTTTCAGTCTGCGCCTAATAAGATGACCATATTCCTGTACATAGCCATGAATATAAAAGTAGAGACACTTTTGTCAAGTATCAGAGATATATGTGAGAACAAGATTAACGTACGAATACCAAAGTAACTTCAGATTGTCAATTGTAAATAGCATCCAGAACCAAGTTAAGTAATTTTTATGCTTGTTATTATTTTAATAAATGTGTGTGAAAATTAATCAAGTTCTGTTTAAAGTGGGTCACTGTCAATCTACTACTCTAAGCGTGCAAGTGGCATTTCTATCGTCTGACCTAATGGCACAAGATAAACACCCCATGATAAGACCACGAGACACATTGCTGACACTCGCCTACTTCGTTAGAGCGACAAGTCCAATAATCTGATCGTGTGTGTACTGAAGGTCTTACAGTACGCACACCACACAGACTAATAGATAGTCCACTAAATTTCAGGCATGCAGCTGCGCAAATAGAATTTCCTCCACTGATATTTCGGCCACGTATCGTCTTGTAGGCGATGACATCTCGGTCGGCGAATGATTCCAATCCACGAAGAGAGGCATTCTCACATCGGACTATTGCGAGTGTAAACCACCCACTGCCAGCTGCCCCAGTTGCGACATCAAGTGAATAATTAACTCGACATCCACGGAAGAAAATAGGTCCATTAAGAATTACAGACTGTGCAGTGCCGTTTCCTCCAAGTTTGTTTTCCAGTCTGATTATGTGTTTATAAACTGGCATGCGATGGCGACGATGAAGATACACACGTCGACGAGGCATAGTGCTTCAATGCTGTTGCAGATAGAGCTCACAGCGGAATGATTCCGATGGCTTTTTTTTTTTCCTTTATTGGGTTTCGATTCCCCCTAAAGGGGACGGGCTGGCAGCAGCTTATTATGCCGCTCTTCAGCCTACAGAATTTCTTTTAAAAAGATGAAGATAATAAATAATAATAACAGTTGGCGATAAATACGGTGACTTAAAGGTAAAAATGGCAGAAAATTCTGGAGCATAAAACATAAAACACAGGGTCGATGAAGCTAATAAAACACACAGGAAGCAGAAAAACAATAGACAGACAATTAAAAAAACACGGCGACAGTCTGGGTTCTGTTCGCAAGAGATATAAAAAGCACACCCAGCGACAGCATGATTTCTGTTCGCAACACTGTGGAAGGACGCACAACACCGAACACTCACTTAAACACTGCGCTAAAAGTTGGCACAAATACGACATACCACACCCGAGAGCTGGTGGGGGGGAAACTGGTCAGATGACGGAAAAAAGGGGGCGGGGAGGAGAGGAAAAGTGAAAGGGGAGGGGGCAAAGGAGCCAATGGAAGAGGAGGATCCATAAGAGGGGTAGGGGGTGCTGAGCAGACGGGCAAGGGATTGGGGAAGGCAGAGGAGGGGAGTACAAAAGGACTCGGGGGGGGGGGGAGAGAAAGGAGATGATAGGCGGGGAGAAAACACAGGATGGAAGGGGGGAGGAAGAGGGAGCCCAGGGAAAGGACGGAGGAAAGGAGGGGGGGTTGAGGATCAGAGTTGATAGGAAGGATAAATGGAGGGAGAGAGGGCATCATCCGAGAGGGGGAGCTGATGGAAGCCACCTTGGGAAAGGAGATGTAGGGTGTAGAGATGGAGGGTAGGGGGGACACAACGGTGAAGACTTGGCAGGGGACGGGGATGGGAGAGGAGAGGAGCAACCAGGGGGTGAGGGGGTTCAAGACGGCGGGAGGTGTAGAGGATGCGGATATGTTCGAGGAATAGGAGCAGATGGGGGAAAGGAATGAGATCATAGAGGATCCGCGTGGGGGACGGGAGGCGTATACGGAAGGCGAGGCGGAGTGCATGACGCATTTCGATGGCGTGCACTGCCCGCTTATATAGAGAACGCGTGACCTTCGTTACGTAACGCGCGGACTTAGACTCTGCAGGCACCAGCAGGCGGGAATTACAGCGTACGCGCGCTCTAGGCTGTACTAGGAGCGCGCGTCTGCTGGTGCGCCGGCCATCCTCAGAGTAAGTCACAAGACTAATGGATGATTGGAATAAATTAATATCCGGGTAACGCCAGATATTCGGCTAGTATTCATATAACTATCACCTGGTCACCAGGAGTGTTAGCATTCCAATAAACTATGAGATCGTATACATTTAACTATATTAAATACTTATTACCAACGCTTTTAGTAGAAGATAAGAGCTTTATTAGGAACTTCAACACGTTTAAATGCTACAACCCATTTGTCTCATAGTACGTCTATGCAGAACCGTCTCACAACTGTGGCAGAAATTTTATTGCTGTTAAATCTTTGTGAAACGAGTCCCATCTCCGTTGCCGTTTACCAACGCGGCATACCAACTCACCAGTTCATCTCATGTGCAGTCCATCAAGAATAAATGAAGAGTAAGCTTTACCACGTCTCTAGTGGAGGTACATTATGTGATCAAAAGTATTCGGACACCTCTAAACAAATACGTTTTTCATATTAGGAGCATTATGCTGCTACCTACTGCAAGGTACTCCATATCAGTGACCACAGAAGACATTAGACATCCCGAAAGAGCAGAATGGGGGGCTCCGCGGAACTCACGGACTTCAAACGTGGGCAGGTGATTGGGTGTTACTTGTGTCATACGTCTGTATGCTAGATTTCCACACTCCTAAATATCCCTAGGTCCACTGATTCCGATGTGATTGTGAAGTGTAAACGTGAAGGGACACGTATAGCACAAAAGCGTACAAACCGACCTCGTCTGTTGACTGGCAGAGGCTGCCGACAGTTGAAGAGGATCGTAGTGAGTGATAGGCAGACATCTATCCAGACCGTCACACAGGAATTCCTAACTGCGTCAGGATCCAATGCAAGTACTATGACAGTTATGCGGGCGGCGATAAAACGTGGAGTTCATGGTCGAGCGGCTGCTCATAAGCCACACATCACGCCGGTAAATGCCAAACGACGCCTCGCTTCGTGTAAGGAGCATAAACATTGGACGATTGAACAGTGGACAAACGTTGTGTGGAGTGACGAATCACGGAACAGAATGAGGCGATCTGATGGTAGGGAACGGGTATGGCGAATGCCAGGGGAAGGTCATCTACCAGCGTGTATAGTGCCAACAGTAAAATTCGGAGGCGGTTGTGTTATGGTGTGGTCGTATTTTTCATGGAGGAGGCTTACACCCCCAGTTGTTTTGGGTGTTACTATCACAGCACAGGCCTAAATTGATGTTTTAAGGACCTTCTTGCTTATCACTGTTGAAGAGCAATTCGGGGATTGTCGATTGCATCTTTCAACACGATCGAGGACCTGTCCACAATGCACAACCTGTGGCAGAGTGGTTAAACGACAATAACGTCCCTGTAATGGACTGGCCTACACAGAGTCCTGACCTGAATCCCAACATCTTTGGAACGTTTTGGAACGCCGATTTAGCACCAGGCCTCACCGACCGATACCTCTCCGCAGTGCAGCACTCCATGAAGAATGGGCTGCCAGTCCCCAAGAAAGCTTCCAGTACCTGACTGAACGTATGCCTGCGAGAGTGGAAGCGTTATTCAAGACTAAGGGTGGGCCAACACGATACTGAATTCCAGCGTTACCGATCGAGGGCGACACGAACTTGTAAGTCATTTTCAGCTGGGTGTCCGGTTACTTTTGATCACATAGTGTGAGTGCCACTAAGTCTCCGACCGAATGATTACTCCTCATTGGGCAGTAATTTTAATAATACTTTTCAGTACTTGTTTATATTAAATATCTGTATCCTTGTGTCGATCAGCTTTGTCCCTGTATTAACCTACTGATTCACCCTTATAGCTTCTACTGTAATTATTAGTGTATCGCTCGAATTGTCTTTGTTTTCTGATTTGCTGAAAGAGCATTTGGCGCGCGCTCTGGGCTGCCAATCCTGTATGCAGGAACACAGTACAAATATACTGCTCCCCTGGGCTGTCAGCCCCACAGAATCTGCAATCTTTGAACTGCAAGTGGTACCTAGCGCTCCCCGCACCTGCCTCGCCCACCATACAGAGACCTCAGCGCGCAGAATTCTTTAGCACCTTTGTGTTCAATATCTGTAATAAATGATTGTATTGCTACAGGTTGGAGATCAGCACCGAGGTGCTATCGGGTGCGTGGCGAAGTGTTTACGGCAATGTGCTCGAAGTAGGTTTCAGTTTCTCGTGCGGACATTCTGATCCAGGTTATACGAGATTTCCTCAGATCATTTCGACAGATCGTAAACCAGTAATATTCCTTTTATCCCCTTGTTATTTCCAGTAAATGTCTCCCACGTAGCTCTTGCTGCTCCAGTGTGAGTTAATATCGTTTTCATGTAAAATGACTTTTATGGCATTAATGACATTTACAGTTCCATAAAGCTTGTTATGACGTTTCGTGTGAAATTCCCAGGTGTGTCAATAAAAATGAGGTTTTACGACAGCAGCTCTATTCTAGAACGTAAGGAGAGAAGTTCTAGGAGTTGAGGTTTAGGCGTATCGTTGACAACGCGTGGGACAGCGTACATGAACGTGTTAAATTAGAAGCCGCTTTCATCCGTTTTGGAGGTACTATTCCGATATTCGGTTGAGGCTACGTAAGGAATCCGTGGAAATTCTAAATCATTGAGGTCGAATGTGATGAGAGCACGCGGTATGACTGACAACCTCATCACCTATGAAACCTGAACTTCATGAACTTCATGAACTTCATTCAGAAACGTTTACGTATTAACCAAAATGTTACTTAATCATCACATAAAGGTAATGTAGCAGCTTAAAAAAATACGTTGCTTGGATCTATGAAAATTATGGAACACTGGAGTACTCTTTACAGCCAGCTATATTGCAAATGCAATATGATTTACACTGTTAAACACAATTAAGAGAGCGGATAGCGTGAAAGTGTACTACGATGCTGCCTATGAATGGAGGAACTGACTGCTGATGTGACAGAGGGTGAATTGGACATCGACCTGGAAAACTTTTGGGATCCAGTAATAGAGACGGACAGAACTTTTGAAAAATTGCGAACAAACAAAACAGAACAAATAGATAAACATTCGTTTTCTTTTTAACTTGAACACAAATATTTATACACTTTTTGTGTAAGATGGCAGATAAGCAAAGATCAGATATACACAATTACTTTGGAATTGCTAAAATAATTGGAGGAAATGGCATCCAGACGATTATACTTAGTGCACACTTATGAGGTGTGTTACGCATTGGGGAAAGAGGACGGTATATGAACATCCTGGCAGGGTCACAATGTGTTCTGAATGGGGAGGTGCGGAATTCACTTGAGATTCTTACACAAATACTATTGAGAATGAGATTTTTACTCTGCAGCGGAGTGTGCACTGATATGAAATTTCCTGGCAGATTAAAACTATGTGCCGGACGAAGATTCGAACTCTGGACCTTTGACTTTCGCTGGCAAGTGCTCTACCAACTGAGCTACCGTAGCACGACTCACGGCCCGTCCTTACGGCTTTACTTCTGCCAGTACATTGTCTCCTGTCTTCCAAATTTTACAGAAGCTCTCCTGCAAACCTTGCAGAACTAGAACTCCTAAAAGAAAGGATATAGCGGAGACATGGCTTAGCCACAGCCTGGGGGATGTTTCCAGAATCACATTTTCACTCTGCAGCGGAGTGTGCGCTGATATGAAAATGTAGCTCAGTTGGTTGAGCACTTGCCCGTGAATGGCAAAGTTCCCGAATTCGAGACTCGGTCCGGCACACAGTTTTAATCTGCCAGGAAGTTTCGTATCAGCGCACACTCCGCTGCAGAGTGAAAATCTCATTCTGGAAACATCCCCCAGGCTGTAGCTAAGCGATGTCTCCGCTATATCCTTTCTTTCAGGAGTGCTAGCTCTGCAACGTTCGCAGGAGATCTTCTGTAAAGTTAGGAAGGTAGGATACGATGTACTGTACTGGCAGAAGTAAAGCCGTGAGGACGGGGCGTGAGTCGTGCTTGGGTAGCTCAGTTGTTAGAGCACTTGCCCGTGAAAGACAAAGGTCCCGAGTTCGAGTCTCGGTCCAGCACACAGTATTAATCTGCCAGGAAGTTTCACAAATACTATTGGTTAAACTGTAACAAACGATAAGGACGAGGTAAGTACGGCCTACAAAAAGGAACCATTCCCTCCACTGTACGGTACTACCCGTTCCGACAATAATTGGCTGCAACTGAGCGGAGCGAGTGAGAACCAAAAGGTGAGGTTTAAATGTAGAAACTTACATTTGGAAGGACGTAAGTGCGTACCGTGATAATTATGGCCCAAATTTTCGCGTGCGATCGATTGCTGCGGCTGGTATCTTGCAAGCTTGACTTTTCCTCTTTAAAATATTAGGTGAGTTGGCGATGTTTCTTTGTCAGTAATAAAAAATACTGTTGAGACTCTGCCTACGCAAGGAAAACACTCTACCTTAAAATCGGAAAGTTGGATTGGGAGATCCTCATACATCGATCTTTCTCATTTGTTTCTAATAATTATCACCGCTTTGCCCTCTCTCTTTCTATTAGAGTTACGGAAATTGGGTGATTAATACAGTGAAACGTCCCTTTAGAGGAATTTATACATATGAAACGTCCACTTAGAACAATTGTACAAGACTGTGCTTAACCTGGCACACAATAATTTTAGCGCAACGCAATCTGACTTTCAATAACCCCTACAAAACAATGGCCCTGACTAACTTTAACCTATACCTTTTACAAATCACTTACCTCACAAAAATCTTCGCTGCTCGAACTACTGCAATACAGCGAGTGCCACTACTGCCAGCTAAATAAAAGATTCAAACTACTGAAGGTACTAACTACTGATAGGGATAGTTAGCAAATGAAAGATATTAATAGAGAACAAACAATGTATTTACCTTAATATTCATAATTGACATTCAGTCTTACAGATTATCAAAACTCCGCCATCTCTCTCCCCACGTCCACCACTGCTGGCGGCTCACCTCCAACTGCCCAGCGCTACGCGCTGTTCGCATCCAGCTATAGCAGTTCATGACAACAATGGCAGACAACAATGCAAACTAGCCACATACTGCACACAGCACAGCCAGTGATTTTCATACAGAGTGCTACGTAACGTTGCCAATAAAAAAACATAAACAGCAAACTTACATAAAGAAAACATAAACAGCCTACTTACATAGCCCCCATGCTCCCCACAAAAAATTTTACAAATTTTTTTTGGGCAGTGGCCAATACAGATTTTAAAAAATTTTTCATAATTACAGTAAGAAAGATATCAAATGCACACACTTATTGATACAATGTTGGTCAACAACTAATATTTTTTCACAGTCAATAAAGACAGTCCTGATCATTCATCATAAGAGTAAACCTGCACTTTGTTTGCTCAAAGTCTGAGCAGTAAAATACAATGCACATGGAAGTAGTGGATTTCCATGCAGTCTTGAAGAAGTAGTATTGTCCTTCCAACGGTAAGATAGTGCTGACTCTTGACATGCTGACAGGTAATGGGCCACAACAGAGCAAACCCACAGCAGAGTCAGTCGACGTTTCGAAGAATATTGGTAGGTAGGTCATCACAGAGTAGACCCACTGCAGTCCTGGTAGAGATTGTGGTATTTGTGGGCCACCAGAGGTGTAGACCCACTGTAGTCCTTGTAGAGATGGCCAGCAGCCATCTGTTGTGACTGTGCAGGTGCACAATCACCATCGAAGAGTCTTGCGGACAATATAGCAAGTCCATGAACCACCACTTGTGCACTCACAAAGTTTTTGGAATTGTCCTTAGAACCAGCAATGCTGTTATCCAGTCCCTTGCTGAATTATTAACACACGTGCAAACACTAACAGTCCCTACTTCTCACATATTGTCCATATACTATGACCAACAGAAATGTGTGCAGTGAAATGAATGCTTTCAAGTTACTTAATTTGATTAACTGGCGTCAATTACAATTATATAACATAAGAATACAATTACAAAGATACAAAATACATCATGAAAAACATAACAATACAGATAATATTTGTAGTAATAGGGCTTTACAAAAGAATAGAAATAAACATATACATCAGTGTTACAGGAATGATGACATGAGTACAAAAATAAAAGATCAGAATCACTTTTGAAACGTCAACTTCACACATGAGCATTAAAACAGAATAAATAATGTCTAAACATCTTTACAAGGTAAATAACAGAGTATTAGAAAAATTCTACAACATAGCTGTCATCAGCTAAACACATAAGGACAGGAAAAACACAAATATACAAGGGTACACAAACACATAGTGGGATAACACAAAAGGAAAGGACAACACACAATTACATATTGGGAAAAAGCAGCAAAGAGGAAAGGACAGGGTTTGTTTTACTGCAGTATTTTGCTCGGAGATCTCCCTTCATTCCATAGATTGTTCGTCTTATTTCAACCTTTGCTTCCACCAAAAAAAAAAATCCTATCTAAGCATGCTTTCTGTATTTATATGTTCACACATTGCTTACCTCATCATTTATTTCCAAGAAAATCCTACCTATACCTCGTTCCTGTATTCTATTCATATTTCTTTCAAAATAATTATTTCTGATTGTACAATACTCATTGGGGCCCAAATCTCTCTTCGCAATGCATTCTTTACCTATTCTCCATAGTCAGTTTCTTATATAGTCTACCCCCTCTTAAGCTAACTTAAATCTACTGAGCTCAGATATATATACCAAGGGACGAGGCAATGCAGCATCACAACAAATCAACACAAACAGAAATGACAAAAAATGCAAATTGGCAAAGCTAGCAGCATAAATTAGCAAAAGTCAAATTCAATAACACTATGCCTGGCAAACAGCAGCAACTTATACCTAAACATGACATAGCTCAAGCAGAAAAAATATTACAGTAAAAACAACACTGCAGACAAGGGAAATGTCTATTCACATCTTAATGACTATGTAATTAAAGTGGTGCACCATAACAACTGATTGTAAAAAAATATTACCATGTACCTGAAAAGAAAATTAAGTGTTACTGTTGCTAGTTCCTTCTTATTGTTCTTTCCTTTCCAAGTGCTCCTTTTTTAAAGAATGTGGATCATAAAATAATTATTTAATAGATCTGTTGACAGAAAGAGTTCACATTAACAAATGCATCTCATTTTATAAAAGCAATGCTGCAACACAGCTGGAAACCAGATATCAAATGAAATAAGCAATTACGCAAACCAAAGCATAAAAATGTCATTCAGTAGTCATGTGACATTTCATTTCATAAGTTAATTGCTCTCAACTCTCGTACAAAGACTCCTGTCAAAATCAGGTGTGCAGATGTAAAAATATTTCTTGTCATTTTGTTAGGCATTTCAGTAAATATCATAAATTTTTAAGTAACGAGGGTGTCGCATTAGCGATGAAAGGCACATCCTAATGGCTTATTCTCCAGGTGTTTGACACAGCTGTGTGCCCACAACGCATTACAAAAATCATATGTTTTCAAGTCACGAGCGTGTCGCATTAGCGATGCCCTCTACAAAGGTATGTCAACAGCGAGTTTAATGGCCTCCCTTTGTCCTTTTCTTCCACCTGTGCCTCTGGCACACCCTAATGGCTTGTTTTCCAGGTGTCTGACACACCTGGGTGCCCACGACGCATTATGTGCAGGTGGTCACTTAATTTTCTTACGGAAATATTTACGACAGCAGTTTCCGCTACAGTGACAGTCTCATATAAAAATATTTCACAGGTCAAGAATTTGCGTTACAAATCTGTAGAAACAAAATGCTATTGATATGACAGTGTCCAAAAAATTTTCGCTTGCATTGTGATACATTCACGCATTTACACACACATTTCATAACTCTGAAAGTACGATTCTTGGTTTCCAACATCCTTTTTCAAAAATCAAGAGTCCCTAACTTCTATTCATTACACCTTACCTTATTCGTCGACACTTTTTCCATTTTTCATCATGGCAGATACATAGCATAATCAAATAACTCATATGGCATCAGCTTATGGATCATAAACTTACCGCAACAGCATAATACACATCGTCGTCGAAAAAATAACATCATAAAACCTCAGTCAAATCTCAAAACCGTCGTAGCTTCCTCCAATAATTTCAAAACCTAACAAAATTCTCTGCTCATGTCAAAGGTGTCATCTGCCTCAAACGTACTTTAAAATCATGCTCCCTTACCAAATACATCATTCAAAGCTCTCATAGTATCACAATGGTACCAAAAAAATATGAACAGTTCACACAGTACAGACAAAGTACAATTTCTTAAGTGTGAAGTAATCCAACTCTGTAATTGCGTAAACATGTGTCACTGACGTAGTAAAAGGATGTTTGTTTCTCTGTTAAATGATCAGATAGGTGTGTAATTTATGTGTTAGAGAAATATGGTACCGATGTGTTAAATTGTATAAGCAAATACCATATTAGCTAGGGCTCCTTGTGCGTGCCAAACACATGGTACACAAAGTAGGCGTGTACCCCCCTGAGGTTTATTGTAATTGTATCCTCAGGTATTACAGCTTACAGCAATGAAATGAAATGTATCACGAAAAACTTTCTTTGTAATTCAAAACTCTTTAAAAATAAATGTTTTAAGTACAAAATTAATCACTCAAATACGTGTCCTGTAGCGCTAAATGTGCGTCTTGCTGTAAGATAATCTCTGGGAAGTGTCGTAGTTATTGTCCTCCGAAAGCTAAGTTCTGCAGAAGTCAATGTACTTACCTCATGATACACAAAAGTGAAATGCTTTGCGTATAGATAACTTAGTTATTACGCTTATTGCCGTGATGAGGGAAGTACTGTGCTGTAACGTATTGTTGTCCTACGGAAAAGGCTGTCTCCTTGTAGCAATAGCACAAAAGTCACCACTAAAACATGTCTCACTTTATAGAAGAATTCAGAAAAAACTGTGCAGATATAAAACAGATACACCGCAAAAGCAACATTGTAAATTGTCACGCATTAGCAGCGTCGTGATAAAATCGTGTAGCTGTCACATAAACTAACCACTGTGTCATCTGGCATTTCACAGAAAGCACCTCAAATCCAGAATCCACTCGTAAGCAAACCAAAATGTTGCATGTTAACAGTTTCTTAAGTCTGACAAATTGTACAAGTAGCGTGAAGTGAAAATTGCAAAGACTAAGTTAAAAAGCAGATTATCTGTCAATAAATGGTTTTACATGAGAAATGTGGTGTAAACCTTTACTCTTCCTAGTACGCAGAGTTTCAACTTCAACGCAATTATCATGTGGTATACGTCGGATTCTGTAAGGTCCATTGTAAACTAGAAAGAATTTGTGACTCAAGTGTTTCTTCTTATGTGACAATGAATGAGCTTTAATGAGAACTTTCTGACCAATATATAATTTCTTTGCATTTGCTTTACCGTGTAGTTTTCTCCTTTTGTCTGCTGCAGATTTTATATTTTTTAGAGCCAAATCAATTATGTCTTTGTGTCGAAGTTTACGTGTATTCGGGAAAGGTACAAGCTCTCTGATTCTGTTCGGAGGTTCTACATTCTTCAGTACAAGAGTAGGTGGTAAAGCAGTGGAATCATGAGGCATTTCATTCAGCACATTTTGAAATAAGTGTAAATATCTGTCCCAATGCTGATGCTTTCTGTGACAATAAAGTCTGCAAAGCTTATTGATTTCTTTCATAATCCGTTCAGACGGGTTACAATGTGGTGAATACAATGAAATAAAAACAGGTTTGATTTTATGATTCCGAAGCATGCGTGACCAAACAGCAGATCTGAATTGCGGTCCGTTATCTGAAATGACTTTACTAACGTGTCCAACTTCACGTAAGAAATTTTTAACAAAGGCGTTGGATACAGACCGTCCAGTGGCTTTACGTAACGGAGTGAAAGAAACAAATTTTGAAGTAAGTTCAACAGCGACTAGAACGTACGAAAATCCATTCGATGTTCTGACAAGGGGTCCCAAAAGATGAACAGCAGCAAATTCTTTTAATTTGGAAGGAATAATAGGAAATAACGGAGCACGATGTGAGATAGTAGACGGTTTCGCCTTTTGACAAAGTTTACAAATAGACAAGACTCTTCGAATTCTCTTTTCCATATTGTTAAAATAACAAGTCGTTCGAAGAATATGATAACATTTTCGTGGGCCAAAATGTGCGTAGCTGAAATGAATGTACCAAATGAGCTTATTAACAAAATCGTCTGGAATGCAAAGTACCCATAGCTTGTCATCAACAGTGCAGCGTTTGAAGAGTATGTTGTTTCTAACCAGGTAATAATGCCGAATCTGAGTGTGTGTCTTTTCATGCCATTTACTTTTGATATCTTTCCAAATCGGATCTTTATCTTGTTCATGAGCAATGTCCTTTAAAGATGTGGTGATGAAGTTTTCAAAGGCGACTTTCTGAATGTAAAGAATACTGAAATTTTTCTCGAGGTTGCCTTCTGTGTTACTTTTCTCAAGCCCAGCCGGTGCGCGTGACAGCGCGTCCGCAACAATGTTCTCCTTGCCGGGAATGTAGACTATTGTGAAGCGGAATTCTTGCAGAAACAATGCCCAACGTTTTAACCTATCATGATTTAATTTTGAAGACATAAGAAATTGTAATGCACGGTGATCACTGTATACTTTTACGTGCTTACCAGAAAGAAAGAAACGGAATTTGTTAAATGCCCAAACGATAGCTAAAGCTTCTAATTCAGTAACGGAATAATTTTTTTCAGATTTTGTTAGCACTCGGCTAGCAAAAGCAATGGTTTTCTGAACAGTAATGTCATCTTCTATGGCTTCTTGAAATAAATGGGCACCAAGACCAACTTTGGAAGAATCAGTGCTAAGGCAGAAATCTTGTGACAGATCTGGATGAGCTAGTATTGGCGCGTGAAGTAACGCTTCTTTCAAAGAATTGAATTCCAACTGTGCTTGTTCGTCCCAGTTCCAAATAGTATTTTTTCCAGTGAGAGAACAAAGTTTAGGTGTAACTAGAATTTGCATATTCAGAAAACGACGGTAAAAATTTACGAGACCTAGAAAACTGCGGACTTGTTTTTTTGTGGATGGAACAGGAATGGCTCTGATTGCTTCTAACTTTTCTGGATCCGGCTGAATGCCTTCAGAAGAAATAATATGTCCCAAAAACTTCACCTTTGACCTACCGAATTCAGACTTTTCCAAGTTAACTGTAATTCCAGATTCTGCAAAAATACGTAACAAACTGTTGAGGATGCGGTTATGTTGTTCCCATGAAGCTTCTGCTATTAGAATATCGTCCACATATAAAGTGATGTGACGTTTTAAGAACTCAGGTAATATGGAATTTAGCCCCCGAATGAATGCCGCTGAAGAAATGTTCAAACCAAAAGGAAGTTTCCGAAACTGATAACAAACGCCGAAACAAAGGAAAGCTGTGTATTTTCTGCATTCTGGATGAAGTTCGATCTGATAAAAGCTGGATCTGAGATCAATGGAAGACAACACTTTTACACCATTAAAATTTTGAAGAAGTTCTTCCATCGTCTGCGGCCTGTCTCTTTCAGGAATAATGATAGTATTGATTTGTCTCGAATCTAAGACAAGTCTGATCGATCCATTTTTCTTCTCAACAACATGTAACGGATTGTTGTATGAGCTTACTGCAGGCTCAATAATGCCCTCGTCAAGCATAGATTGTATTTCTGTTCTAACACGGTCCCTATAATGTGCTGGAATTACGTATGGTCTAACACAAAATTTAGTATGCTCACGAACACGAAATTGATATTGAAATCCCTTGATTGTTCCTGTTTTGTGAGTAAAAACTGTGGAATGTGCTTGTAAAATCTCAAAAAGGTCCTGCCTATCAGTGTCATTACAATTCTCAATTGTTTGAATTTTATTCTGAATTAACTCATTAGTTTCAAATATGCCGTCGATACCATCCCTGTCAGTACTTGCAGAGTGATTGTTAGTGTCTAGTTCCGTAGAAAATTCCGAACTGTTATCTAACAGAAGGTAAAGCCGATTAATTTCCACATCATGGTTTGAGAGCCAGTCTTCAAATTTCAAAGTTATTGACTTACCTTCTTTCTCTAAACTTATTTCAGCATCGTGAAAACTTAAGATTGCTTTATATTCATTCAAAAAGTCTACTCCCAGTATAATTTCCGTCGACAATAATGGAACAATAAGGAAGTTCATAGAGAAGCTGTGGCTTTGACAAAAGAATTCTAAGTTGGTTTGTTGGCGTACATCTACACTTTTTCCAAAGATTGCACCTTGTAATTTAATCTTACGTAACGGAAGTGTGGGGCAATCGTTCGCTTTGTTGCATTTGCTAAAAGCTGTTTCGCTAATTACTGAAATGGGACTGCCAGAGTCAAGTACTGCCGTAAATTTTACGTCATTTACAGTAATATGAATCACAGGATATGCAATGTTGTTATGTTTTACGTCGTGTTCCTGGAGTAAGATGTCCCTAATGTCTTCCATTTTTACGTAATTACTAGCTATGGCAGCTGCGTCGTCAGTTTCATAAGTACGTCTTGTGGCTGCCAGTGGTGTGAGTCATCGCCTATTGTCTCTTTGTTGGCGCGCGTCGTTATTGGGATTTGGAGACCTAACTTCTACAAATTCATCGTGACGAGAGTGCTCTGCTCTATTTAAATCTCGCCAGTTCTGATGCAATTCAGGTCTGTCGTTACGATCATATCGTCTGTCGTCATGTCGGTAGGTTCGATAGTTTCTTTCTTGTCTGTCACGTGGTGGAGAATTTCTGCCTGAGTCGTAACTGCGTGCTGGACCGTTGCGTCTAAAGTTATTCTGTCTCCCTTGATAATAGTTATTTTGGTTCCCATATTGTCTGTTTCTCTGATTGTCTCTGTGATAGTCATTACTGCGGAAAGGTGATCTTTCCCTGTAACTATTACTCTGCCAGTGGTTGTCATATGGGTGGTGTCTGTTTTGGTCACGATTTACGTTGTAAGAATAGGTTTGTCTTGGCCATTTATTGTTTCTGTCGTCACGGAATTGTGACGGATGTGACCTGTAGTGATTGTTTTCCTGTTTTCGCATCCCGCGACTGTCTGTGTCAATTTCCAGTTCTTGTAACAGTCCCTGAAAAGCTTCAATGTCGTCTTTGCAACGTCCTGCTAAAATAATATGTCTCAGATGTTCGGGCAGTTTGATTAAGCAAATGCGGATGAGTTCTGAGGGGCTGTATGGGTTTGACAGGTATTGATTCTTGTGCAACATGTCTTCAAAATATTTGACAAGACTGGAAAATTCAGATTGTTCAAAGTGTTTCATCATCATGATGCTATGTTTTACGCGATCTTGTGTAGCTTGTGACCAATATGCTGAGAGGAACGCATGGTAAAATTCTCCTTCACTGTGGCAATCGTGAATGACCGATCGCATTCTTACAGCTGGTTCATTCTCCAAGTAGCCACACATAAATTCTAATCTGTGTTCTAATGACCAGTTGGGAGGAAAACAATGAGAGAATTGATGGAGCCACGCTTGTGGATGAATGTCGTTGCCAGAATTCTTAAATGTTTTGAATTTACGTGTAGTAATGAACAGCTTATAGTCAAAATCATCATGTCGGCGAGTCACATATCGGTCATTGTTACGTCGTGTCGGCGGTTCCATCTCAAAATTCGGTGCACCTTGCCAATTTCTTTCATAATTACCGAAATGCTCTGTGTTATTATATTGTGGCTTTTCCGTATTTCTATGTCCCTCTTCCAGTATTGGGGCGCGAGTGTCCTCTGAAATACGTAATTCTTGTATCACCTGCGTCAACTGATCTTGTACTTCCCGGATTTCTCTTTTATACTGTGTATTAATTTGATTTTGATTTTGTTTGAATTTTCTTATTTGTTCATAGTCTTCTGTGTCAGTGAAGGCTACGGGTCTTGTGTCATTCAGATCATCATCTACCTTTGTAGATAAGTTAGTGACCTGATCCGAAAGTTCAGCTACTTTCTCCGATAGTGAACACATTTCCTCAGTGTGTTTTTCTGAACCAAGTTTCAGAGTGTCCATTTGTGTTGAAATCGAATCTACTGTGTTCTTTAAGTTTTCCTGAGTTTTTGCCAGTTGCGTAACCGAATCGGTAGATGCAACTGAGTCAATTTTAGCCCACAAGGTCTCATGATTTTCATGAACAATGGTTTGCAGCTCTTTTATGGCTGCTTCGTGATTCTGTAATACATTCTCATGACGCGAAAAAATAGGTTGGAAATGCTCACAAATTTGTGTTTTTACGTCATTACAGACTTTCTGACATTTCGATTCTATTTTATGTAACTCAGTAGTTAAATCTTCACGTGTTTGTTCAAGCATATGTTCCACTGAGTCTAACTTTTGAAGCTTTTGTTCCATTGTGTCTAACTTTTGAAGCTTTTGCTGTGTTTGTCTCTGATTTTGTTCCATTGTGTCTAACTTTAGAAGATTTTGTTCCATTGTGTCTAACTTTTGAAGATTTTGTCCCATCTGTCTCTGATTTTGTTCCATTTGTTGCATTAATTGCAATAATAATGTATTAGTGTCTGGAATCTGTTTCTCTATGCGTTTTGGCAGTGCGTTTTCACCGGCAGCATTCACATTTTGACAAGCAGAAAATGTGTCTTGACTCATTTGAGAAAATGGTGAGGACGCAAAACCTGAATCTACAGTATTTGCAAAATTGTGTCCTGTCATTTCGAATTCCTGAGGCGAGCTGTTGCCGACCGATCGATCGATAATGCTTCCCTGTTCACTACCTGTTTCACTGCCTACGCCATTGTCTGACGCCCGCTCCATTTCCTTATGCACAGTTACCAAATTACTACTTTGAATATTAGTTAACTCATTACATGGTGGGGCCAACACACTGCTTTCGTCTTCACTGTCATTTCTCAGTTTACTTTGGAGTCGAGTGTTACGTTTTTCACACGCCATTATTTTCACAATATTTCACACGATAACACAGAAAAGCACAATTTGAATAGCAAAAATAAGAGAACACATTAACATAGCACTGAAAATAATATCTAGTTAATTGCAGCTGCGAAATACTTGGTGCAAATCTACATGCATGCCACAACTGTTTTACTGTGCAACAATGAAAGACTGCAACTACCCAGGAGATTCTCTCTACAATTACGCACTAGCAATAAACAAAAGCTACACTAAATACACAAACTACAAGAAAAAATCAGAAGATTCCAGTGAGGTATCCTAGGCTAAGGGTCGACATATGAAACGTCCCCTTAGAGGAATTTATACATATGAAACGTCCACTTAGAACAATTGTACAAGACTGTGCTTAACCTGGCACACAATAATTTTAGCGCAACGCAATCTGACTTTCAATAACCCCTACAAAACAATGGCCCTGACTAACTTTAACCTATACCTTTTACAAATCACTTATCTCACAAAAATCTTCGCTGCTCGAACTACTGCAATACAGCGAGTGCCACTACTGCCAGCTAAATAAAAGATTCAAACTACTGAAGGTACTAACTACTGATAGGGATAGTTAGCAAATGAAAGATATTAATAGAGAACAAACAATGTATTTACCTTAATATTCATAATTGACATTCAGTCTTACAGATTATCAAAACTCCGCCATCTCTCTCCCCACGTCCACCACTGCTGGCGGCTCACCTCCAACTGCCCAGCGCTACGCGCTGTTCGCATCCAGCTATAGCAGTTCATGACAACAATGGCAGACAACAATGCAAACTAGCCACATACTGCACACAGCACAGCCAGTGATTTTCATACAGAGTGCTACGTAACGTTGCCAATAAAAAAACATAAACAGCAAACTTACATAAAGAAAACATAAACAGCCTACTTACAACAGGTTTGTTTCAATGTAATGACACGGTTGGCAATTTGCAGGACTGTTTCATAGTGTCTATGGAAAAGTTGGACATTCGTATTTCGGAAGAATGGGAGGTGTATATCCAAATGGGAGTTTTATTATAGCTCCTTTGCAAGTAATTTATTTTCATTGCTTCTTAACTAAGTCCCCAGTTGAGATTTATCGATTTAAACAAATAATGAGTTTCGTGCATTTCTCAATCACGTTGTGTATGGGTTCATTAAAAATAAATTTAGAATCAACAATTGTACCCAAGTATTTTAATCGTTCAACTTCTCTCAAAGAATTATTGTTTAGAACTATGCTAATTGTTGCTCTGTGTTTTTGCCTTCTTCTCGTTATTAGCATTACTTTCTACTTTTCGGCATTATATTGGGCTTTGTTGTTTTGGGGCGAAGCTTTGATTTCTTTCCATTTCTCTGTTAGTACTCATGATGACAATGTTTGCTTTGGTGAACACGATCAAGACACCTGCAAATGGTGTCCTTGTTCCAGATATGTAATCAAAATTCAGCCCAATATTGGTAGTGTAAGTAATTTTTATAGAAGTTGCTGACCACCAGCCTAAGTGCCAACCTTCTGTGATCAATTCCAAACCTCTCCACAGTGATTCAGAGAGTGTGAGCATGGGAGATTATTGCAGTTAATCCATCTATCCTGCAGGTACACTGAGCTCGACAAAGCCCTCTGTGCTTACTCGTGAGAACTAGGGTTTTTTACAGGCATTGGGAATTGCTCTCTTCCCTCTCTCCTTCCTTAACAATACAAAAGACTATACTTGACAGACACTTATCACAGTTATATAGTTATGTGTCCATTATTTCGGCATTATGAAACCAAAGAATGCTACCACTGGTATTACCATTTTTTAGGCTCGTTAGCCTGTTGACTGGTTTCATGCTGGTTGGCACGACTTCCCCTCCTGTGCGTATCCTTTCATCTCAGAACACTATACACACACTGTTAAAGTATTTGTTGTATTTCTTTCCGTTTCAGTCTTGCCAACTTCAGCTTTCTCTTGCACCATGGTAACTGTACCCAGACGTCTTAGCATACACTGATGAGCTGAAATGTTACGACCGTTGCTCACTGCGACACTGAGTGATATCTGGTGACGTTGTGGGATGACGCCTTTGCAAGGAGCACAAACGAATGGGATAACGTTCTAGCAGTGATACGAAAGGGGGGGGGGGGGGTGTGAACAATTAGTGGTTAACGACATGAAAGACGGAGCACAAGCTCGGATTAAGGAAAGAAGTAGAATGAAATCGACCCCGCCGTTTCAAAAGTATCATCCCGGCGCTTCCCTTCCCGATTCCGGGATATCACGGAAAAGTTAAATCAGAATGGCTAGTCGGGGATTTTATAGTAACGATAGGGTCTCAAGTCCTGTGAAACCACAAGTAGGCATTTGGGTGACCGTCCACGCCTCATCACCGAACGTGGAGTTTTGTCACTCTGTAAATTAAAATGGCTGCGATTTGTGTTAGATCTGATGACAAACTACAATGTTTATCGGACGACACGTTCACATTATTGAACCTGGGACCCCACAACAGAGGACCCCTCCGTGTTCACTTGCTGACCCAACGACATCGTCAGTTGCGACTGTAGTGGATACGGGGGGGGGGGGGGGGGGGTATGCAGACTGGACCATGGATCAAAGGAAACAAGTCGCCTGGTCGGATGAATTATATTTCTTGTTACACCTTGTCTAAGCGGGTTGCCGTCATCTAGGCGAACAGTTCCTCGAAACCTGCACCAAGTCACTGACGCAGTTGTTGAGAGCCGTGTTATGGTATGGGGGACATCCACCTGGAATTCCATGGGACTGATAGTAATCGAAGGCACCTTTACAGCTGTGGGTTACGTGAACTTTACTGCGCATCATCTGCATCCCTCCAAGTTTGCTGTCTTCTGGCGGTGACGTCCTCTTTGAGCAGGATAACTGTCCATTTCGCAAGACCAGAATCGAGATACATCTGTCAGAGGACGTGATGGTGGACTCCTATTGATCCATTGGCCACCATATTCGTCTGATGTGAATTAAATGGAAAAAAAACTGAGACTCTAACGGGCACCAGGTCCGCATCAACAAACTACTAGCCCATCATTTACAAGCATTACGTGATCTGTTTGTAAACATATGGAGGCATATACCTGCGGAGCCATGGTAAGGACTTGTTGAATCCTTGTCACACCGAATTAAAGCACTTTCTCCGCTCTAAGGTAATTTGGCTCATCAGCGTATATCCTACTCTTCTGTCCCTTATTCTGACCAGAGTTTTCTACACATTCCTTCACTCGACGGTTCTGCGGAGAATTCCCTCATGTCTTATTTTATCAGCCCACTCTATTTTTAGTATCCTTCAATAACACCACTTCTCACACGCTTCCAGTCTCTTCTTTTATGATTATGCTGCAAATCATAGTTCGCCTTTATATAATGTTGTGCTCCTGTCGTGCATTCTAAGAAAGTTCTTCCTCATGTTACATACTAGCAGATTTCTTTTAGGGAGGAATACCCTCTTCGCCTGCACTGGTTTGCTTCTTATATTCCTCTCGCTTCGTCCGTCATGGGTTATTTTGATTGCAAGTATCATAATTTCGTCACTACATCCACTGCCCTGTCCTCAATGCTGATCAATATTATTCCTGTTATGGCTCCTTCTTCTTCTCCTTCTTCTTTTTCTCCTTCTCGTCATTACCTATGACTTTGTTTGGTTTACTCTAAACCCATATTATGTGCTCATTAGACTGTTCATTCCCTTTCATATCTTCTGCAACTATTCCTTAGTTTCGCTGGGGACAGAAATGCCATCAGCTAATCTTGATATTCTTCACCTCAATTTGAATCTCCTTCCTCAACGTTTCTTTAATTTCCGTTAGTACTTAGTCGATGCACAGGTATAACGGAAGGCGAAAACAATTAGAGGCATGTCCTATTCTCTTTTTAGACCGAGCAAATCTGATAGATTACTCCTATTCTTGCACGTATTGTATACTGTCAGATCGATGCTGTATCTCTAGTTACCTATCGTCCATCCACTAAATTGCATAATTGTTTGGTTATCATTTACTACAAAAGAATTTTATCCATCCCCTCTGCCTTGTATGAATGGTCTGCCAAACTCTCATTCTCACACTGGACCCTCCTTCCAGATAATTATTTCAACTAATATCACACTATCAGGCAGTTCCACTCCTTTGTACAAGACACACATACCGGTATATTCTTCTCACCTATGCAATATCTCCTCAGCGCTTAGCAGTGTAACACTTTTGCGCTCTTAATGAAGACGCATTTTATTTCAGGTTTTACGAAAGTTTATTGTGACTTTCTTGTATGCTCAAATTATCCTGTTGACGAGTGTTTCCTTTTCGGTTCCTTCCAATTTTTCCTGCATACGTCTCGCTTTATATTCCCTGCATTACTTACTGATTTGTTTTTCTAATGGACTTATAGTTCGTTAGTTCTGCATTTTCGTGAATATTTTTAAGGTTCCTCCACTTATCAAACAATGTCTTCAATTACCCACAGTTTTTCTACAGTTTCCTTTATGTGCGGCCTCCACACATAATACTACAATAACAATCGATTCATCAACTCAGAAACACATTTAATTATAAATATGTTGTCGCACAACAGTTTTCACTAAAATATTTAAATCTGAAGAGGGCCTCGCAGCACCACACCTGTGCTGGAAAATTAACGACGTCGCCCCAAAGATAGGGCAACAATTACTACATATCGATAACCGACGCTGCTACCAGTAGCGGACAGTCAGCGCTTGCGAAACCGAGTGGCGCCAGTCAACACGAGAAGAAGACAAACAACCACAACCATGACAACTAAAGGATATGGTCTAGTCTCCAACAGAGAGCGGAAACCTACAAACAGCACCAACGCGAGCCGCAGCACGGATCACCATTACACAACCTCCACTGGCTTGAACAATCCTCTGCTGACATGCAGGGTCCATGGATTCACGAGGTTTTCTGTCGTACACGTCCATCCATTCGACACAATTTGAAATGAGATTTGTCCGACCAGGTAAGATGTTTCCAGTCGGTGTTGATGGGCCCAGGCGCGGCTTAAAGCTTTGTGCTGCGAAGTCATCAAGACTTAGGCACCAAAAGCCCATATCGATGACGTTTCGTTGAATGGTTCGCACACTGAGACTTGATGGCCCGTCATTGAAATCTCAGCAATTTGCGGAAGAGTTGCACTGCTGACTCGTTGAACGATTCTCTTCGGTCGTCGTTGGTCCAGTTATTGCTAGATCTTTTTCCGACCGCAGCGGTATCGGAGATTAGATGTTTTACTGGATTCCTGATATTCAGGGTAGACTCCTGAAATGGTCGTACAGGAAAATCCCCACTACTCGGAGATGCTGTGTCCCATCGCTCGTGCAACGACTATAACGCCACGTTCAAACGCACTTAAATCTTGATAACCTGCCATTGCCTAAGAACTTCGCCAGACAATTGTTGTCTTATATAGGCGTTGCCAAGCGCAGCACCATCTTCTACCTGTTTACATATCTCTGTATTTGAATACGCATGCCTATACTAGTTTCTTTGGCGCTTCTGTGTATGAATCTGGTGTACTAGTACCAGTGATCGCAGCATAGAATGTGAGTGCCACGATCAGCAACACAATGCATATTGTTGGTGGTATTAATTAAGATTTTCGGAATTTTGCAGGTATGACTTGCCTGGTTAACAGCCGGTAAACACACCATTTTCGGGACTCTGGATCGAATACAAAACGCGGTGTATCGAACATGGCAGGTCATCCTGAATGATGATTTTAGGCGTTTTCCCAAATGTTTCTAGCTAAATACTGGGCTGGTATCCAACTACCGCCTCAATTACACACTTCTCAAACATTTCGAAAAGACTTTCACATGGACGCTTAATATTCTTTTGGTATTGCTAAAACATACGTAAACGCTACACGTAAACAGATGGGACAAACAGTTTCTTTCTGAGTGTGATGAGAGGAGGTGGAGGGGGAAAGGGGTAGAAGGAGAGGGAGTCCGACCCCATAATACAGATTAACATGGTGACCCCATGAAGATATGGGATAAAGACCTGGGGAAAGATGATGATGTGGAGAAGGTTTCTTCTATATAATACCGAAAGGAATGATATCCACAACTAGCACAGAAAACAGCAGAAACAAGAGTTGATGAATATGTAAGAGAAGAAATAGCTGAGACTAGTTTGTAGCCTATCGCCCATGTTACTGAATTTGTCCATAAAGCAATTAGTACAGCAAACCTAAGAGAAATTCGGAAAATCATTTATTATCCAGAGAGATGACATAGAAACTATTAGCCACTGCTGCGTTAAATCTGCGAAACACAGAGAAGGATTTGGGAGCTCACTTAAACGGAAACGATAGTGCCTTGAAGAGACGTTATAAGATAAACTCTAACATAAGGAAACAAGAGTACTGGAGTGTAGTCAAATTAATTCACCCAATGCTGAGTGAATCAGACTGTGAGTAAAATCTTCTGTTTTCAAGCTGCGTCAGTTAAAATATAATTCTAGAGCTTTTGATGGCTAGCTCCGTCGTTGGGAGTAAAACTACTGACTGCCAGGGATGTCACGATTTTCATTTTATTTTCTTTACTGTCATTTCACTTCCCAAAAAGGGGCGGGCTGGCAGTGACAAATATGCCACTCTACAGCCAAGGGAGTTACAGCAGGAACATAGGCAAATGAGAAAATAACACATAACGTAGAATGGTATAAAATGGTGAATTAACAAGAACAAAAATAGATGAGTAGAAATGGCAGATTTAAAAAGAACATAGACTGGAGCCATACACACATGCAGAGAATGAACACTGTTAGTCGACACGAGAACAAAGAAACACCAGTGTGAACACAAATGAATGACACAGGCGACACTGCTCGTGCTGGTTGAACATAGCACTGCACACGGCACTGGAGTAACACTGACACCACAATGAAAACGTTAAAAATCACTGCACCGTAGGGGGGGGGGGAAGGGAGGACGGACAGTAGGGGGAAACCAGGAGGGGGGTAGGAGGGGGGCAGTGGTGGGGAGAAGCAAAGGAGCTGGAAGCCCAGGAGGGGTGAATAGGAAAAAGAAGATGTTCGGTAGGGGAAAAGGAGGAAGAAGGGACGGGAGACGGAGGGAGAGAGAGAGCCTTGAGGAGGTGGGAAAGAAGGAGGGATTAGATCTGGTAGGAGGGGTAGATGGAAGGCATGAGGCCATCATCCGAGAGGGGGAGTTGGCGGAAGCCACCTTGGGCGAGGGTATGGAACGTGTGGAGATGGAGACCAGGCGAGACACTGTGGTAGAGGAGCAGCAGTGGGCTTGGGTAGGAGTGAATTGGGGAAACCAACAGATGGGGGGGGGGGGGAATCAAGTTTGCGTGAGACATATACACTCCTGGAAATTGAAATAAGAACACCGTGAATTCATTGTCCCAGGAAGGGGAAACTTTATTGACACATTCCTGGGGTCAGATACATCACATGATCACACTGACAGAACCACAGGCACATAGACACAGGCAACAGAGCATGCACAATGTCGGCACTAGTACAGTGTATATCCACCTTTCGCAGCAATGCAGGCTGCTATTCTCCAATGGAGACGATCGTAGAGATTCTGGATGTAGTCCTGTGGAAAGGCTTGCCATGCCATTTCCACCTGGCGCCTCAGTTGCACCAGCGTTTGTGCTGGACGTGCAGACCGCGTGAGACGACGCTTCAATGGGGGACAGATCCGGAGATCTTGCTGGCCAGGGTAGTTGACTTACACCTTCTAGAGCACGTTGGGTGGCACGGGATACATGCGGACGTGCATTGTCCTGTTGGAACAGCATGTTCCCTTGCCGGTCTAGGAATGGTAGAACGATGGGTTCGATGACGGTTTGGATGTACCGTGCACTATTCAGTGTCCCCTCGACGATCACCAGTGGTGTACGGCCAGTGTAGGAGATCGCTCCCCATACCATGATGCCGGGTGTTGGCCCTGTGTGCCTCGGTCGTATGCAGTCCTGATTGTGGCGCTCACCTGCACGGCGCCAAACACGCATACGACCATCATTGGCACCAAGGCAGAAGCGACTCTCATCGCTGAAGACGACACGTCTCCATTCGTCCCTCCATTCACGCCTGTCGCGACACCACTGGAGGCGGGCTGCACGATGTTGGGGCGTGAGCGGAAGACGGCCTAACGGTGTGCGGGACCGTAGCCCAGCTTCATGGAGACGGTTGCGAATGGTCCTCGCCGATACCCCAGGAGCAACAGTGTCCGTAATTTGCTGGGAAGTGGCGGTGCGGTCCCCTACGGCACTGCGTAGGATCCTACGGTCTTGGCGTGCATCCGTGCGTCGCTGTGGTCCGGTCCCAGGTCGACGGGCACGTGCACCTTCCGCCGACCACTGGCGACAACATCGATGTACTGTGGAGACCTCACGCCCCACGTGTTGAGCAATTCGGCGGTACGTCCACCCGGCCTCCCACATGCCCATTATACGCCCTCGCTCAAAGTCCGTCAACTGCACATACGGTTCACGTCCACGCTGTCGCGGCATGCTACCAGTGTTAAAGACTGCGATGGAGCTCCGTATGCCACGGCAAACTGGCTGACACTGACGGCGGCGGTGCACAAATGCTGCGCAGCTAGCGCCATTCGACAGCCAACACCGCGGTTCCTGGTGTGTCCGCTGTGCCGTGCGTGTGATCATTGCTTGTACAGCCCTCTCGCAGTGTCCGGAGCAAGTATGGTGGGTCTGACACACCGGTGTCAACGTGTTCTATTTTCCATTTCCAGGAGTGTAGGATCCGTATTCGTTCTAGGAACAGGAGGAGATGGGGGAAGGGAATCAGATCGTAATGGATCTGTGTGTGGGATGGGAGACGGATGCGATAAGCGAGGTGGAGTGCATGGCACTCAAGGATTTGGTGGGATTTGTAGTAGGTGGGGGGAAAGGGAGTCAGAGATCCAAGTATGGTGGGCATAACATAGGATGGGGCAGATGAGGGACTTATAGGTATGTAGGATAGTGCAAGTGTCTAATCCCAATGTTCGACCAGAGACGATTTTCCACTTATTCTCGCGGAAGTTGGGCAGCTCCAGCCCGCCGCAGGACCGAGGGACGTCAGGTAGCGCGAGGGGCCAGCGTCACGTTTGAAACGGCAGTTCCCGCCTCCCTAAAGGCGATAAGCATCCGCCGTTGCTTTCTTTCGACACACATGGTGGCAGATACTGAATTAATTCAGAGACGCATCGCTAAGGCCGTAGCAGACCAGTATAACTAAAGCCAAAACTTTGTGGTTTGCTCAAGGAAATTCATTGGAAATATTTGAAAGAATGACAACATTATTCCAATGAAAGCCCATTGGATAAACTTAGAGAACCAGTTCTCGAGGAAGGGTGTGCAACATTTATGCCACCCACATTGAACATCTTGCTTAGGAAGGATCAAAGGCGCGCGCCGTGCCGCGAGGAAGTAGGATTGCAGTGACGATTACTACACCTACATCTACATGGATACTTCGCAAATCACATTTAAGTGCCTCGTAGAGGGTTCATTGAACCATCTTCACAATTCTCTATTACTCCAATCTCGTGTAGCGCGCGGAAAGAATGAAAAACTACACTCCTGGAAATGGAAAAAAGAACACATTGACACCGGTGTGTTAGACCCACCATACTTGCTCCGGACACTGCGAGAGGGCTGTACAAGCAATGATCACACGAACGGCACAGCGGACACACCAGGAACCGCGGTGTTGGCCGTCGAATGGCGCTAGCTGCGCAGCATTTGTGCACCGCCGCCGTCAGTGTCAGCCAGTTTGCCGTGGCATACGGAGCTCCATCGCAGTCTTTAACATTGGTAGCATGCCGCGACAGCGTGTACGTGAACCGTATGTGCAGTTGACGGACTTTGAGCGAGGGCGTATAGTGGGCATGCGGGAGGCCGGATGGACGTACCGCCGAATTGCTCAACACGTGGGGCGTGAGGTCTCCACAGTACATCGATGTTATCGCCAGTGGTCGGCGGAAGGTGCACGTGCCCGTCGACCTGGGACCGGACCGCAGCGACGCACGGATGCACGCCAAGACCGTAGGATCCTACGCAGTGCCGTAGGGGACCGCACCGCCACTTCCCAGCAAATTAGGGACACTGTTGCTCCTGGGATATCGGCGAGGACCATTCGCAACCGTCTCCATGAAGCTGGGCTACGGTCCCGCACACCGTTAGGCCGTCTTCCGCTCACGCCCCAACATCGTGCAGCCCGCCTCCAGTGGTGTCGCGACAGGCGTGAATGAAGGGACGAATGGAGACGTGTCGTCTTCAGCGATGAGAGTCGCTTCTGCCTTGGTGCCAATGATGGTCGTATGCGTGTTTGGCGCCGTGCAGGTGAGCGCCACAATCAGGACTGCATACGACCGAGGCACACAGGGCCAACACCCGGCATCATGGTGTGGGGAGCGATCTCCTACACTGGCCGTACACCACTGGTGATCGTCGAGGGGACACTGAATAGTGCACGGTACATCCAAACCGTCATCGAACCCATCGTTCTACCATTCCTAGACCGGCAAGGGAACTTGCTGTTCCAACAGGACAATGCACGTCCGCATGTATCCCGTGCCACCCAACGAGCTCTAGAAGGTGTAAGTCAACTACCCTGGCCAGCAAGATCTCCGGATCTGTCCCCCATCGAGCATGTTTGGGACGGATGAAGCGTCGTCTCACGCGGTCTGCACGTCCAGCACGAACGCTGGTCCAACTGAGGCGCCAGGTAGAAATGGCATGGCAAGCCGTTCCACAGGACTACATCCAGCATCTCTACGATCGTCTCCATGGGAGAATAGCAGCCTGCATTGCTGCGAAAGGTGGATATACACTGTACTAGTGCCGACATTGTGCATGCTCTGTTGCCTGTGTCTATGTGCCTGTGGTTCTGTCAGTGTGATCATGTGATGTATCTGACCCCAGGAATGTGTCAATAAAGTTTCCCCTTTCTGGGACCTTGAATTCACGGTGTTCTTATTTCATTTTCCAGGAGTGTATATCTTTCCGTACGAGCTCTGATCTCCCTTATTTTATCTTGGTGATCGTTCCTCCCTATGTAGATCGATGTCAACAAAATATTTTCGCATTCGGAGGAGAAAGTTGGTGATTGGAATTTCGTGAGAAGATTCCGTCGCAACGAAAAACGCCATTCTTTTAATGATTTCCAGCCTAAATCCATCATCGTTTCTGTGACACTCTCTCCCATATTTCGCGATAATACAAAACGTGCTGCCTTTCTTTGAACTTTTTCGATGTACTCTGTCAGTCCTATCTGGTAAGGATTGCACACCGCGCAGCAGTATTCTAAAGAATGTGCTCCAGGCGTTTCTCTGACTTTCGCATATGGCAAATGTATGACGACATCATCGCCTTATACCTCTCTTAATCCAGGTACTCTCTCTCTCTCTCTCTCTCTCTCTCTCTCTCTCACTCTCTCTGCCTCTCTAAATTTCTTCCCTCTTCCACGATACGCCACTTCCTTGGAAACAGGCCAATCAGAGAGCTACACACGTATTTTGCCCTCCCGATTACATTTTTCTAGTTCTTAAGACACACACCTACAGTAACGAGGAACGGAAGTTACGTATGTCTCCGGAGAGTGGGGGTCGCAATATATTGTCCTGCATCTACCACCTGCCGAGGTCAGGGGAATGGCCAGAGAACATTCCGAACCCGAAATGACACTCAACTCAACTTGTCGATACACATTTTTCCTTGCTCCAAGCGTGAATCACACAGGACAGTGGGTCGCTAATAATACTACGCAGTACCACCACCTATGCGCTATACTGTTGTCTGTACTGGTTCCAGCAAATATTTGCCACTTTCACATCTCTTAGTGGCTATATTAATATGCATGATAGGTGTCCAGAAAATAAGTTCCGATCCGTCACGAAATGGGAACCACAATGAAAATCCGATGATGCTTCCTAGCGATGTGTTGGGCAGTGTCGATCAAGTTACGTCGTTCTTTTCAGTTCTGAGCGCCCAGTGAGCACGAAAAGACGCTTAAAAGATAGTGCCTCACGCCAAGTATGGGTGACTGCTGGGAGATTTCGCCTAATTTCGTGCAACAGCGCATAGCGTCAGTGTCACACATTTCCTTCTTCATAACAATTCTCTGCTGCATACTGCAGGGGCAATGAAGACCCTCCTGCAACTTTATCGGTGAGAGTCTTTGGTTACTCACCTTACAGCCCGGACTTGGGTCTGCAGAAAACATTTTGGCCAGACAGCGAGCTGCAGACCATAGTAGAGAACTGGTGGGAAGCACAGGCAGCTGCCTTCTATGACGAGAGTATTAGAAGGTTGGAACAACACAACGACCAATGTCTAAATCGGAGTAGCGACTATGTAGAGAATTAGCTGCAATGTGTAACTAACTGTTCCGAATAAAATATTCCCGGGCTGATTTGGTGGAAGAGAGCAATCAACGAGGTCGTCGGTCTCGTCGGATTAGGGAAGGATGCTGAAGGAAGTCGGCCGTGCTATTGGAAAGGAACGATCCCGGCATCTGCCTGAAGCGATTTAGGGAAATCACGGAAAACTTAGATCAGGATTGCCGGACAAGGGATTGAACCGTCGTCCTCCCGAATGCGAATCCAGTGTGCTGACATCTACTCCACCTCGATCGGTTTCAGATTATCATTGTGATTTCCAATTCGCGACCGATCTGTACTTACTTTCATGACAACCCTCGTATTTCGCCACACATCAACGCACACAGTGTACATTCGCCAGTCACTTGTTGAGTACCGAAAAATGTAAAGTGTAAGGGGACCGACAATGACACATGGAGTTCCTTCTCTGGCCGAAGGACATCATAATTTTGCGAAATTCCATACAGTAAGACTGTCTATGTAGTGCTCACACAGATAGGCAGAATTTTTATTCATGATCTTTCAGACAACATTAATAGTATCATCAGGTTTTTGGAGATGACGCAGTTATCTACAATGAAGTATTGCCTGGAAAAATCTACTTAAATATCTTTATAAGGTTTCAGAAAGATGTAAAGATTGGCAACTTGGTTTAATGTATAGAAGTGAAAACTGTGCACCTCACAAAAAGATAAGAACTTAGTATCCTATGACTACGATACCAACGAGTCGCAATTGGGATCTCCAACGTTTACAAATACTTGGGTGTAATAATCTACATGGATATGAAACGGAAGCATAACATAGGCTCAGTCGTAAGTAAGGATGATGCCAGACTTCAGTACATTAGTACTCTATACGAAAAAATAAAAATAAAATAATATAAAACGGCGTAGCACTAAGGAGTTGTTATCATAATGGGACGTAAATCGGTATGTGATGTCCATGTAAAGACAAATTCAAAAAAATCGATGACATATACAATAAAAAGAGCTTCACAAACTGAGCAAGTCAGTGACCCGGTGTGCCCTTATGTAGTAGTTATTCGGCTTGGTATTAACTGACAGATAAGTTGTATGTCCTCCTGAGTAATTGTTGTCTTTGTGGCCTTCAGTCCAGAGACTGGTTTGATGCAGCTCTCCATGCTACTCTATCCTGTGCAAGCTTCTTCATCTCCCACTACCTACTGCAACCTACATCCTTCTGAATCTGTTTAACGTATTCATCTCTTGGTCTCCCTCTACGATTTTTACCCTCCACGCTGCCCTCCAATACTAAATTGGTGACCCCTTGATGCCTCAGAATATGCCCTACCAACAGATCTCTTCTTCTAGTCAAGTTATGCCACAAATTTCTCTTCTCCCCAATTCTGTTCAATACCTCCTCATTAGTTATGTGATCTACCCCTTCTATTCTCTTCTTGTCTAAACTATTTATCGTCCATGTCTCACTTCCATACATGGCTACACTCCACACATATAGTTTCAGAAATGACTTCATGACAGTTAAATCTATCCTCGATGTTAACAAATTTCTCTTTTTGAGAAACGCTTTCCTTGCCATTGTCAGTCTACATTTTATATCCTCTCTACTTAGACCATCATCAGTTATTTTACTCCCCAGATAGTACAACTCATTTACTACTTTAAGCGTTCCTAATCTAACACCCGCAGCAACACCCGATTTAATTCGACTACATTCCATTGTCCTCGTTTTGCTTTTGTTGGTGTTCATCTTATATCCTCCTTTCAAGCCACTGTCCATTCCGTTCAGCTGCTCTTCCAGGTCCTTGGCTGTCTCTGACAGAATTACAATGTCATCGGCGAACCACAAAGTTTTTATTTCTTCTCCATGGATTTTAATTCCTACTCCGATTTTTTCTTTTCTTTCCTTTACTGCATGCTCAATATAGAGATTGAATAACATCGGGGAGAGGCTACAACCCTGTATCACTCCCTTCCTAACCACGGCTTCCCTTCCACGCCCCTCGACTCTTGTAACTGCCATCTGGTTCCTGTACCTGCCACCTTCAGAATTTGAAAGAGTGTGTTCCACTCAACACTGTCAAAAGCTTTCTCTAAGTCTACAAAAGCTAGAAAGGTTGGTTTGCCTTTCCTTACTCTATTGTCCAAGATAAGTCGTAGGGTCAGTATTGCCTCACGTGTTTCAATATTTCTACGGAATCCAAACTGATCTTCCCCGAGGTCGGCTTCTACCAATTTTCCCATTCGTCTGTAAAGAATTCGTGTTAGTATTTTGCAGCAGTGGCTTATTAAACTGATAGTTCTGTAATTTTCACATCAGTGAACACCTGCTTTCTTTGGGATTGGAATTACTGTATTCTTCTTGAGGTCTGAGGTTATTTCGCCTGTCTCATATATCTTGCTCACCAGAGGTGGAGTTTTTTTAGGCCTGGCTCTCCCAGGGCTGTCAGTAGTTCTAATGGAATGTTGTCTACTCCTGGGGCCTTGTTTCGACTTAGGTCTTTCAGTGCTCTGTCAAACTCTTCACGCAGTATCATATCTCCTATTTCATCTTCATCTACATTCTCTTGCAATTCTATAATATTGTCCTCAAGAACATCGCCCTTGTATAAACCGTCTATATACTTCTTCCACCTTTCTGCTTTCCCTTCTTTGGTTAGAACTGGTTTTCCATCTGAGCTCTTAATATTCATGGAAGTGGTTCTCCTTTCTCCAAAGGTCTCTTCAATATTCCTGTAGGTAGTATCTATATTACCCCTAGTGATATGTGCCTCTACATAGTTATATTTGTCCTCTAGCCATCCCTGCTTAGCCATTTTGCACTTCCTGTCGATCTCATTTTTGAGACGTTTGTATTCCTTTTTGCCTGCTTCATTAACTGCATTTTTATATTTTCTCCTTTCACCAATTAAATTCAATATCTCTTATGTTACCCAAGGATTTCTATTAGCCCTCGCGTTTTTACCTACTTGATCCTCTGCTACCTTCACTACTTCGTCTCTCAAAACTACCCATTCTTCTTCTACTGTATTTCTTTCCCCCATTCTTGTCAATCGTTCCCTAATGCTCTCCCTTAAGTTCTCTACAACCTCATAACCGATTCTATCCAATTATCTCATCAGAAAGTCAAAATCCCAAGGTGGTTGTAGGGCTCTGCCCATAATGCCCCAACCATTCTCAACTGGGTAGTGATCCGGAGACCTTCCTGGCCAAGGAATAGTTGGGCAAGCACGGGGACATGCAGTAGAAAATCTCACTATGTGTGGGAAGAGATGTTCCTCAAATGTAAGCGTAGCATCGCTTGCAAAGAAGAGTAACAACACGGGGCGTAGAATATCGTCGAAGTACCGCTGTACTGTAAGGGTGCTACGGATGGCAACCAAAGGGGTCTGAACAGAAAGGACACCCCAGACCATAACTCCACGCTGTGGAGCCCTTGGCGGCGACAGTCAGGTTTATATCTCCATACGCGTCTTCTGCTTGGAATCTCATTGACTGCAGTATAATTGTCTTCAGTGATGATTCTGCTTCGAACTGAGTCCTGACGACCACCGATGACATGTCTCGAGACGCCCCAGGCAGCGGTGGGATATCATGATGACTGTCGCCCAACATGAGCCCCGACAAGCAGGTGTTCAATTTCTTTTCATAGCGGGACCCCTTGAACAGTCATTCGCAGCACCCTTATAGCACGGTGACACGTCAACAATATTCTAGGCCCCGTTTTTTTTGCCCTTCATGGCAAGCCATCCTGGTCTTATATTTCAGCAAGATAATGCCTGCCTGTACTGGTCGAGAATTTCTACATCTTGCCTTCGTGCTTACCAAACCTACCTCAGCAAGGTTACCCAATCTCTCAGCAATTAAACACGTCTGGAGCATTATGGGCAGGGTCCCCATATAAGCACGGGATTTTGACGATTTAGCGCGAGAATTTGACAGAATTTCACACGATTTCTCTCAGGGTTCATCCATCAACTCCATCAGTCAGTGTCAAGCCGAATAACTGCTTACATAAGGGCCAGAGGTAGAGCAAAGCGTTATTGTTTTGATCAATTGTTCTAGCTCTTTCTCTTGAATAAATCATCCATTTTTTCTGATACTGCAATCATTTGTTTGTCTCTGCATCCACCGATTCCCGTCTCATTCGTACATCTCTTTCTTAGTGCGTCGTTTTTTGTGTAGAATATTAGGGAATTACAATTAGTCTACAAAGGAGATTGCTTACAGAACGCTCTTCGATCAAGTCTAGAATATTGATCAAATGCGTGGGACCTACGCCAAACACGACTAACAGAAGGAATTGAACTATAAAGAGAAGGGCAGAGCGAATGGTCACGCAGTTGTTTGTCCCATGGGAGAATGTCACGGAGATGCCGAAGGAACTGAACTGGCAGAAACTTGAAGATAGACGCAATCTATTCTAAGAAAGCCATCTTACAAGGTTTCATGAACCATCTCTGATTAATGAATCTAGGAATATACTAGACTATATATCGCTCCCGTAGGTATCGCAAGGACAAAATCATACATATTATTTAAATCAACAATTCTTTTTCTTAACGCATACTAATCGTAGGGGTCTGGATCAGGTATTGTTAAAAATCATTTTTAAGAGACTTCAGATATTGCATACCGATACTGCGCTGGCACTTACTATTTGTGAGAATTTTAGAGTGAAGAAGATATTTAACTATCATAGACAAAAGGGCATCATGAATGCCTAGCTTCATACATGTATTTTGGGAAGCTAACCTTTTAATTACGAATACCAGACTCTCTTTTCATATTATCTTATTACAAATAGCATTTTCTTTGTTTGAAAGTACTTACGAATTGTATAATTTGTGTACCGTGTAGCCTTGTCACAGATAATAACCGTGACGACTTCGGTAGAGGTCATACATATATCCCTGATAAAAAGGGAACACTAGGTTATAATCTCTACATTCCGCTGGGACAAATGTTTGAAAGAGCAGGGTTATATTTACCAAATCACGTCTTTACTCACGAGCCTTTTCAAGGGTACTAAATAAACTAGCATTTTTGTATTTCTTAAAGAAAATGAAAAACAGGAAGTTCACGAAGATTACATTCTTATATAAAATATCATTTACACCGAAGTATTGTAATGTCTGTCAGGGATTTTATTCAAATTTATATGCTTGTAAATGCACATACAAGGATGTATCATAAATTATAGCGCCCGTCATACAAGCTGTCTTTCCGAAACGTATTTGTTATTACCGCTTTGAAGTGTGATTTAATTATTTCTACTACGGTATAATGCGCTTACTGTAATTAAAAATGTTTGTCGAGTTAAAGTTATAGGTTACGTGGCCCTACTGATAATCCCTTATCTCTGCCACTAGTACAACCCGGTATAAACATTGCAGATGCAAAACATACTTCTGCACAAAGTTCTCGACACAAATACATATTTGTAATTGCTGCTTCTAGAGGGCACTTATGTACTGCTTCTATAGCAAAAAGTACGAAGCGCAAATAAAATCTCAATATCTCAAAACACTATGTTGCATTACATCTGTACCAGGTAAAAAGCGACCACTACGTTGTAACTTGTACATTTCTCAGGGACAAAAGGTTAATAGGAAAGGTCTTCTATTTACCAAATCCCGTATTTACTGACGAACAATTCTATATCAAGGGTACTAAATAAACCAACATTTTTGTATTTCTTAAAGAAAATGAAAAACAAAAAGTTCACCGAGATTACATTCTTTTGTCAAATATTGTTTACACCGAAGTATTGTATTGTCTGTAAGGAATTTTGTTCAAAATTATGTACATAGAAGAATGTATCATAAATTCAGGATTACTATTTCACGTTGTTCTGTTCATTTTTAAGGATGTTTTCTCTTCATTCCCGCAACCGCCCTTCTCCCCACGACTACACTTATTTCAGGTACTGCCATTACCTAAACAACTATTAAATGCGGCAGCTTCGCGCGGATCCCCTGGCTACACTAATCACTGGACGCTCGCAGACGTTCGAACATTCATTCTTTCCACGCTCCATACGTGAATGGAAAGAGAAGACGCCTCAGTAACTGATACAACGGGATGCACCCTCTTCCAAAGGTTTCACAGTGGTTTGGAGAGTATGGATGTAGATACAGATTAAAATTTTTGTCGCCAACATAACCCCCAAACACACGGGACTTCGCGGTAGGCAACTATGAAATGTAATTGTTCCTCTATTCAGGTGTTTCAATTTGCATCTGTACCCGGAACTACACTCCTGGAAATTGAAATAAGAACACCGTGAATTCATTGTCCCAGGAAGGGGAAACTTTATTGACACATTCCTGGGGTCAGATACATCACATGATCACACTGACAGAACCACAGGCACATAGACACAGGCAACAGAGCATGCACATTGTCGGCACTAGTACAGTGTATATCCACCTTTCGCAGCAATGCAGGCTGCTGTTCTCCCATGGAGACGATCGTAGAGATGCTGGATGTAGTCCTGTGGAACGGCTTGCCATGCCATTTCCACCTGGCGCCTCAGTTGGACCAGCGTTCGTGCTGGACGTGCAGACCGCGTGAGACGACGCTTCATCCAGTCCCAAACATGCTCAATGAGGGACAGATCCGGAGATCTTGCTGGCCTGGGTAGTTGACTTACACCTTCTAGAGCACGTTGGGTGGCACGGGATACATGCGGACGTGCATTGTCCTGTTGGAACAGCAAGTTCCCTTGCCGGTCTAGGAATGGTAGAACGATGGGTTCGATGACGGTTTGGATGTACCGTGCACTATTCAGTGTCCCCTCGACGATCACCAGTGGTGTGCGGCCAGTGTAGGAGATCGCTCCCCACACCATGATGCCGGGTGTTGGCCCTGTGTGCCTCGGTCGTATGCAGTCCTGATTGTGGCGCTCACCTGCACGGCGCCAAACACGCATACGACCATCATTGGCACCAAGGCAGAAGCGACTCTCATCGCTGAAGACGACACGTCTCCATTCGTCCCTCCATTCACGCCTGTCGCGACACCACTGGAGGCGGGCTGCACGATGTTGGGGCGTGAGCGGAAGACGGCCTAACGGTGTGCGGGACGGTAGCCCAGCTTCATGGAGACGGTTGCGAATGGTCCTCGCCGATACCCCAGGAGCAACAGTGTCCCTAATTTGCTGGGAAGTGGCGGTGCGGTCCCCTACGGCACTGCGTAGGATCCTACGGTCTTGGCGTGCATCCGTGCGTCGCTGCGGTCCGGTCCCAGGTCGACGGGCACGTGCATCTTCCGCCGACCACTGGCGACAACATCGATGTACTGTGGGGACCTCACGCCCCACGTGTTGAGCAATTCGGCGGTACGTCCACCCGGCCTCCCGCATGCCCACTATACGCCCTCGCTCAAAGTCCGTCAACTGCACATACGGTTCACGTCCACGCTGTCGCGGCATGCTACCAGTGTTAAAGACTGCGATGGAGCTCCGTATGCGACGGCAAACTGGCTGACACTGACGGCGGCGGTGCACAAATGCTGCGCAGCTAGCGCCATTCGACGGCCAACACCGCGGTTCCTGGTGTGTCCGCTGTGCCGTGCGTGTGATCTTTGCTTGTACAGCCCTCTCGCAGTGTCCGGAGCAAGTATGGTGGGTCTGACACACCGGTGTCAATGTGTTCTTTTTTCCATTTCCAGGAGTGTATTATTCGCCATTGGTACTCCAGCATACTAATGTGAAAAACTGGACGCATACGTATAATATTAAAATTTATAGATTAGCGGAAAATGCAAATCAAGTTATACTGAAGTCACTTGACAGTTTACTGTTCACGGAACTCACGTATTCGGTTTGATGTTGCCGACACCTATAGTACACAATACGACCTCCATAGAAATTAATAGTCTACGTAAAATTCCACTGTGTATCTTGTTCCTTGCCGTTTACTTGCAGGATTATTCAGTAACTACCATCAGTACAATAGGAGCAGAAATCCTGTCAGGACACACAGTGCCTAACCCATATACGCCAAACTGATTCGCGTCGTTAGCCGAGAACAGAACTTCGCAACGAGGTGATGGGACTAAATCCGGAGGTAAGCGGTTGAAGGGCTGGCCCTGGTGGAAACTTTTACTGTGAGAGGACGGAGGTGGAGTAACAACTCTTCCCTTCTAGCTCGGTCTCGTGCGTCAGACTCCCGGAGTAAATTGCAAGCCTCTCTCCGCTACCCAACGGCGCGGAATCGTAAGGCGTCGCTGATTGTAATCCGTTCGCCGGATGTGAAGCTAAAGCTTCTTTGATGTTTAATGAAAAGATGGGGTTTCACCTTTTCGCTTTCTGTGTATCTGTTTATTTGTGTAGGCATACGAATGCAGGTTTGTACAACTCATGCACTCATTACAGACATCCACACTACCCAGGAAGTATTGAGAGACACATATTTGTTGAAAATAACGGCAAATAACCTGCGTTAGATTTTTGTCACGACCCCAATCTATCGAATTCAGTGCTACATGCGTCCCAACAACCTGCAGGATATGTAAGCCTGCAGGCTTTCGTGGCCGTGGTCACTAAAGTTAAAATCCTCTGGGTTGTTAGTACTCATAAGAGTTTAGCCAATAACGCTCCTACTTCTGCATCAGCGCGGGAATATAAGCCTATTACGATGGCCTACCAATGGTAGCCACAAGAATTTTAGCCGATACTCCCACTTCTCCAGCACAAACGCAGGAAAATTCCCCTTCATAAGAGAACGCGACACTGGTCTCTGTCAGAGTTCTAGCAATGGTGGACACCGATACATCCTGAAGAAGACCCCATCAGAGGGGTCGCAACGTCGATTATTTTAGAAGGAAATATGACGCAGCCTAAGGCCGGTCGGTGTGGCCGAGCGGTTCTTGGAGGTTCAGTCTGGATCCGCGCGACTGCTACGGTCCCAGGTTCGAATCCTGCCTCGGACATGGGTGTGTGTGATGTCCTTAGGTTACTTAGGTTTAAGTAGTTCTAAGTTCTAGGTGACTGGTGACCTCAGAAGTTAAGTGCCATAGTGCTCAGAGCCATTTGAACCATTTTGACGCAGCCTAACAACTAACAACCCAAAAGACTAACTTTAGTAACCTGCAGCATAATTCAAAAATTTTCTTTACTTCATGCCGTATAACGAAGAATTTCAGCAAGTTACAAAATTAATTGTAATTAGCCGTATTACGACTATTTAATTTATTATGTCTTCCTGCAAATGTTCCTACTACACTACAGAACACGATTAAAGGGTTACTTTTTCGAAAGCCCGTAATTGTCTCCCATTGCAATGCATAACTTTGAACTTTGGCTCAAAGATAACGATAACGTTCCTCTGGTGCAAAGGCTTGGCGGCCTGTGACGTCACCCTCAGGGTCGGCGACGCTTCAAAGGTCATTGCGTCGAAACATACGAAAAAAAGACTGAAGCTCAGAGGTTCATGGAAGGTGTCAGTTGGGAAAATGGCGTCACCAAAACTCCCCACAATTCTACCCAATACCACTCTCTGTCTCTCTCTCTCTCTCTCTCTCTCTCTCACTCACTCACTCACACACACTCACACACACACACACACACGTGCACACGCACTCTTACCTATATTTCACCTGTTCTCTACACGCCTGTTCGACGGAGGTCAGAACCGCGACGCCCTACGTTGTAATGACGCAGTTTTCTTACGGTTGATGGAGGAAAAAGAGTTCAGACACGCCGCCGCTTAATATCGACACAAGAAAGTCTCGGTGGCTTACATAAAGGGGGTCAATGGAATTATATTTATGGCGCTGATTACCGGATAATTCGTGGTCGAAAACGACAGTCCGCAACTTTACGACGTTGTTGACAACCTTCAACTCTGTTGACACGTGCCCGAACGATTCCACCCTCTCTGAAGACATCATTGGCCAGCAACCTCATTGCCTGCGATCTCACCCCTTTGAAGTGTAACGGCACAACACATTCTGCTATCAGGGTGGACCCACTAGGGAAGTGGTTCCAAAACTGGGGGTAATTACCCCCTGAAAGGTAAAATGAAGTTTTCTAAGGGGTAAAAACTAGACGATTCGATTCTACTTCAGTAACGAAACTAAATTATTTTCATAAGATCATTACTATTATCACAGTTTTGTAACACTCTAATGCTGAATATACGAGGGTCACTCCAAAAGAAAAGGAAACTATTTTGGTAAAAATACAGTTTTCATTCTGCATGTGTGAAAGTTTTACAGTGTGTAGATACATCCTTCCCGTTTGTTTTCAAACTTAGTTCAACCTGTTCCCGTGAGTGGAGCCGTCACAGCATCTCTTGAAGATGGCTGCTACACTTGACGTTCGTCAGAAGCAACGTGCTGTCATAGAATTCCTGTGCTGTGAAAATGAGACAGTGTAAAACATCCACAAGAGGTTGAAAAAGGTGTATGGAGATGCTGCTGTCGATCGCAGTACAGTTAGTCGGTGGGCAAGCAGGTTACGTGATGAAAGTGGGCACGGCAATATTGAGGATTGTCCACGCAGCGGATGGCCGCGTACTGCACACATTCCAGACAATGTGCAGAGTGTGACTGCTGACAGACACACCACAGTGAACGAATTGTTACGCTACATTGGGACAGGGGAAGGAAGTGTTTGCAGAATACTGAAAGTGTTGACATTCAGTAAGGTTTGTGCCAGGTGGGTTCCCAGGATGTTGACAGTGGCTCACAAAGAAACAAGAAAAACGGTATGCAGCGAACTTTTGGAACAGTGCGAGAATGGTGGAGACGACTTTCTTGCAAGAATTGTGATAGGTGATGAAACATGGCTCCATCATTTTTCCAGAGACGAAGAGGCAATCAGTGTGTAACGCCGGAAATGCATATCCTCCTATTTCCATCTATTGTACTATAATTTTGTTTTCCTTAATTTTGTTACCTGAATATATGACATTTCTGTGTCTTTACATATTGTAATTGTTTTACTATTTGTATATATATATATATATTTATGCATTTATGTCGATGTATAATTGGTTTGTTTCGTAAATATTATTTGTATTTTTACGCTGGGTCTTGCCTAGGGAAAACTGCTATCGAACGATTACACCGATAGGTCGTGTGAAGAATCAAAGTGTGTAGGATCTTTGGGAGTGTTAACTCTGTCGCGTGGAGCGCGGGCAGAGACAGTCTGGCTGGAGTAGCGAGTGGAGCAGGTGTGTTGTGTGAATCTCCCGCGAGTTGCCGCGCTTTCGGGGTTTGGCAGCATGTAATTGCGCTCGACTTGCGATGATAGTTTCTGACATGGTGTCGCGGACTGGAAGCATTAGCTGGCGCACATCAAGAGCCCGTTTCGTCTGGTGACCGTGTCGAGAAGAAGGCGCGCCAACATCCAGCTTCTGCAACAGCGACGGCCGACAATGAGTCACTGTCGCCACCTCCTCGATCGACGGCTTCAAACCTTCAATCAACCAACAAGGAAGACATGGAAGCACGTAAAGTTTTAGAACTGTATGGCAGACCTCAGCTTTTCAAATTTTTAAAATTGTTGCATCACTAAATTACAGCAACTTAGCATGAACCTTTGTTGCTCATTGTCCCAATTGCATTGCCAAGCAGGGTCCCTTCCTTTTCCGAAATGAACCCGAGTGTCGTTGAAATTCAAACGCCAGCATTAAAGTAATATAATTCAATTTCGCTCCTTTAATTTCAAAGTTCAGTTAAAGTATTCATAGCTGGCTACAATATTTAGATTACACAATCACAAATTAAGAGTGCGAGTTTTGTTGCCGTATTTTAGCTTACCTGTGACTGCAGCTCAGCTTGGTATGTACTAAATTTTACTATTGTTAATTGTTCAGAATCGTTTAATTCAATTTCAAAGTTAAATCTCTTATTTCTAAATTGCGTGGATTCGAGTAGCTTTTGAAATGATTGTTGAGGTAGTCCAAGACTAACCGTATTTTACTGAATTTCGATGTGCTTCAGAAAGAAAGCTCACTATTAACTTCCGTCACTAAATTAACTTTCGATTTTCCGGTTTTATTAATTCTTTTGCTAAATTAAGTCAGAGTGTAGCGAAATTTATTAGTTCTGACAAACTTTCAGTTTTCACACTACACGTGTGAACCTTCAGTTGCCACGCTTCTAGTGCTAATTATATGTATAATAACCTTTCTTTTTCAGTTACTATAGTAATTGTCCTTAGGACTGGCGACCGTAATTTCCCCCAAATCTCAAATATCTAATTACCGCTAGTTAATTGTTAACGTAACGGCCGCACATTTACTTTCTTTATTAACTTTACCCCTTTTCAAAATTAATTTCCACCAGTTTCTTTTGCATTTTTCCTTTCATTTAGATGTAACCCTTTCCTCCCTCTTTACCGACCGTTTAACTTCGGTGACGATTGCTTTTCCCAGATTTCCATTAGGTACACGCGGTTTAATTTTTCACTGTCATTAATGTCGATAAGTGAGGGGGAGGTTACAAGTGGAGTGGCTTCATGCAAATTCAACCAAGAAAAAAATTTCAAAACCACACCTTCTGCTGGAAAAGTTATGGCTATGATGTTTTTTGATTCCGAAGGACTGTTGCTTGTGGACATCATGCCAAGTGGAACCACCATAAATTCTGATGCTTATGTGACGACACTGAAGGAACTTCAAGCTCGACTGAGTCGTGTTCGACCACATCGGCAAAAGCAGGATGTTTTGCTGTTACACGACAATGCACGGCCACATGTTTGTTAGAAAACCATGGAAGCGATCACAAAACTCGGATGGGCAACACTGAAACACCCGCCTTACAGTCCTGACCTGGCTCCATGAGACTATCATCTCTTTGGGAAACTGAGAGACTCTCTTTGTGGAACAAGGTTTGAAGATGTTGACTCTCTTGTCTACGCTACCAAACAGTGGTTCCAACAGGTTGGTCCAGAATTTTACCGTGCGGGTCTACAGGCGCTGGTTCCAAGATGGCGTAAGGCAGTTGAGAGGGATGGAAATTATGTGGAGAAATGAAAATATTGTTCCTAAAGGATGTATCTGCACATTGTAAAACTGTCGAACATGTAGAAAAAAAAGATGTATTTAAAAAACAATAGTGTGGATTTGTTTTGGAGTGACCCTCATATAATTTTCCAATAATTATTTTTTCCCAATTAGTAGCATTGATGCGGTGGAGATTACAGATTTCTCCCACTGCCCGCCCGCTGTACACAGTTGTCGTGCTTTGTCTCCTGCATCGCTGATGATGAAAGTGAGACATAAGCGAAAGACTGCAGAAGCCCAGAAATTGCTTCATTACTCGCTTCGAGACAGATAAAAGTATTAATTTACAGCACGACACAGAATTAGCTACATAAGGGCTATAATCGTGATGTACGCGGTATTATTATTATTATTATTATTACTGCTGTTAGTGGCCGTGTCAGACTTAAAGCATTAACATCCGGAAGTCTTCCGATTTCTGCCAGATCATAAATAAGGAGTGCAGCACACAAGTGATTTACGGAAAGTAAGCATAGTGCACACATTTTAACTTCGCTGATTTTAAATACAGTTGCAGTGTGCAGTTCAAGCAAGTGCCGCAATGGAGAAGAGTACTGCAGAGGAAGTACGTTTTGTAACAAGTTGTAAGTAGGCTGTTTATGTTTTCTTTATGTAAGTAGGCTGTTTATGTAAATAGGCTGTTTATGTTTTCTTTATGTAAGTAGGCTGTTTAGATTTTTATATTGGTAATGACACGTAGCGCTCTGTACGAAAATCACTGGCTGTGCTGTGTGCAGTCTGTGGCTAGTTTGCATTGTTGTCTGCCATTGTAGTGTTGGGCAGCGGTAGCTGGATGTGAACAGTGCGTAGCGTTGCGGAGTTGGAGGTGAGCCGCCAGCAGTGGTGGATGTAAGGAGAGAGATGGCGGAGTTTTGTAATTTGTCATGAACTACTTCTTCAAGACTGCACGGAAATCCACTACTTCTGTGTCCAATTTCTTTTACTAATGAGACTTTGTGAAAAAAAACTGTAATTACTATTATGATGAATGATCAGGACTATCTTTATGGACTGTGAGAAAATTTTAGCTTTTGACCAACATTGTGTTAATATGTATGTGCATTTGATATCTTTGTTATTGTAATTATGAAAAAATTTTTCAAATCATTATTGGCCACTGCCCACAAAAATTTGTAAAATTTTTTGTGAGGAGCATGGGGGCTATGTAAGTAGGCTGTTTATGTTTTCTTATTGGCAACGTTACGTAGCGCTCTGTATGAAAATCACTGGCTGTGCTGTGTGCAGTCTGTGGTTAGTTTGCATTGTTGTCTGCCATTGTAGTGTTGGGCAGCGGCAGCTGGATGTGAACAGCGCGTAGCGTTGCGCAGTTGGAGGTGAGCCGCCAGCAGTGGTGGATGTGGGGAGAGAGATGGCGGAAGTTTTGATTGTTGTCTGCCATTGTAGTGTTGGGCAGCGGCAGCTGGATGTGAACAGTGCGTAGCGTTGCGCAGTTGGAGGTGAGCCGCCAGCAGTGGTGGATGTAAGGAGAGAGATGGCGGAGTTTTGTAATTTGTCATGAACTGCTATATATATTATGACTATTAAGGTAAATACATTGTTTCTTCTCTATTAATATCTTTCATTTGCTAACTATCCCTATCAGTAGTTAGTGCCTTCAGTAGTTTGAATCTTTTATTTAGCTGGCAGTAGTGGCGCTCACTGTATTGCAGTAGTTCGAGTAATGAAGATTTTTGTGAGGTAAGTGATTTCTGAAAGGTATAGTTTAATGTTAGTCAGGGCCATTCTTTTGTAGGGATTTTTGAAAGTCAGATTGCGTTGCGCTAAAAACATTGTGTGTCAGTTTAAGCAGAGTCTTGTATAAATTGTTCTAAGGGGACGTTTCAAAGTGTCTACCCTCACTATGGCTAGTTAGCTTTCTTCTCTGAGAAGGAGTTCTGGGTAGTACTTGCGATGCACCACGAATTCCTTCGTCATTCATTCTAACACAATCACACACACACACAAACTAAAGTCTTTCATTCTACAGTTTATTTAGGTGCTAAAGTTGGCGATAGTGTGGTGGAGGGCAGCAGAAGGAAGCGAGAGGGAGCGGGGATAGTAGCTAATGTCTGATTGGACTCAGCGGTAATGGTCTAAGAAAGGTTGAGAACGACTGCACTAGGGACTGTTCAAAACCAGTCGACGAAATCTGAACGTGATCTCAAGCAGTAAAATGTGTTTAGGATTTTTCAGCCTTCTTGTTTCGTGTCTCCTGTGGTGCCATGAAGGTGGAGGGGGCAGGGCTGGGCTGCAACAGTGGTACACGTGTAAGTAAAACAGCGAAGAGTCCCGGTAAGACCCTATGTTCGGCGTATGGAGTGTTTTCTGACGTTGCCCGTGAAACACCTTCAGGTACTTTCCAGGGAAGCGAAGTGTCTGACGAAACTAACAGAATTGCTTGTCCCAACGAGTTGTTGTGACCCTTACTCTCTTAAATGTATACGGCAACGACCAACGAACGCCTAACACGTGAAAAAGCTTTATACACTGAAGAGCTACTCTATCCTGTGCAAGCTTCTTCATCTCCCACTACCTACTGCAGCCTACATCCATCTGAATCTGCTTAGTGTATTGATCTCTTGGTCTCCCTCTACGATTTTTACCCTCCACGCTGCACTCCAGTACTAAATTGGTGATCCCTCGATGTCTCAGAACATGTCCTAGCAACCGATCCCTTCTTCTAGTCAAGTTTTGCCACAACCTCCTCTTCTCCCCAATTCTGTTCACTACCTCATCATTAGTTATGTGATCTACCCATATAATCTTCAGCATTCTTCGTAGCACCACATTTCGAAAGCTTCTATTATCTTCTTGTCTAAACTATTTATCGTCCATGTTTCACTTCCATACATGGCTACACTCCATACAAATACTTTCAGAAATGACTTCCTGACATTTAAATCTATACTCGATGTTAACAAATTTTTCTTCTTCAGAAACGCTTTCCTTGCCATTGGTAGTCTACATTTTATATCCTCTCTACTTAGAGCATCATCAGTTATTTTGCTCCCCAAATAGAAAAACTCATTTACCACTTTAAGTGTCTCATTACCTAATCTAATTTCCTCAGCATCACCCGACTTAATTCGACTACATTCCATTAACCTCGTTTCGCTTTTGTTGATGTTCATCTTATACCCTCCTTTCAAGACACTGACCATTCCGTTCAACCGCTCTTCCAAGTCCTTTGCTGTCTCTGACAGAATTACAATGTCATCGGCGAACCTCAAAGTTTTTATTTCTTCTCCATGGATTTTAATACCTACTCCGAACTTTTGTTTTGTTTCCTTTATTGCTTGCTCAATATACAGATTGAATAACATCGGCGATAGGCTACAACCCTGTATCACTCCCTTCCCAACCACTGCTTCCCTTTCATACCCCTCGACTCTTATAACTGCCATCTGGTTTCTGTACAAATTGTAAATAGCCTTTCGCTCCCTGTATTTTACCCCTGCCACCTTCAGAATTAGAAATAGAGCATTCCAATCAACATTCTCAAAAGCTTCCTCTAAGTCTACAAATGCTAGAAACGTGGGTTTGCCTTTCCTTAATCTTTCTTCTAAGAAACTGGTACACGTGCCTCATAGCGTGAAGGGCCTCTGCGAACAAGCAGAAGTGCCGCAACTCGAGGTGGAATGCACTCGACTAATGTCTGAAGTAGTGCTGGAGGGAACTGACACTATGAATCCTGCAGTGCAGTCTAAATCCATAAGAGAACGAGGGGGTGGAGATCTCTTCTGTAACAATTCCGGATGTGTAGGGTGCCGCACTGTCCTGCTGGAATTGCCCAAATCCGTCAGAATGCTCAATGGACATAAATGGTTGAAGGTGATCAGACACTATGCTTACGTAGGTGTCACCTGTCAGAGTTGTATCTAAAAGTATGAGGGTTCCCATATTACTCTAACCACACACGCCCCATACCGTTACAAAGCCTCCACCAGGTTTAACACTCCCCTGCTGACATGCAGGATCCATGGATTCATGAGGTTATCTCCATACCCGTACACATCCGTCCGTTCGATACAATTTCGAATGAGACTCGTCCGACGAAGCAACAAATTTCCAGTCATCAACAGTCCAGTCTCGGTGTTGACGGGCCCAGACATGGCGTAAAACCTTGTGTCGCGTGGTCATCAGGGGTACACGAGTGGGCTCCGAAATCCCGTATCGATGATGTTTCGTTGAACGGTTTGCACGCTGACACTTGTTGATGGCCCAGCACTAAATCGGCAGCAATTTGCGGAAGGGCTGCACTTCTGTCACACTGAACCATTCTCTTCAGTCTTCGTTGGTCCCGTCCTTGCAGGATCTTTTACCGGCCGCAACGATGTCGGAGGTTTGGTGTTTTACCGGATTCCTGACATTCAAGGTACAGTCGTGAAATGGTCGTACGGGAAGATCCCCACTTCATCGCTATCTCGGAAATGCTTTGGCTTATCGCTGGTGTGCCGACTATAACACCACGTTCCAACGCACTTAAATCTTGATAACTGCCATTGTTGCAGCAGTAACTGATCTAACAAGTGCGCCAGACACTTGTTCCGAAATCATCACATCGTTTGCATATGCTACGATTTTCATATAGACTGCTGTTGACCCTTGGTGAACTTTCCTTGTATATGGGACATGACTATATTAAAGTGCGCTGGTGAGAGCACAGTTTTTGATGAACCCATCCGTCCGTTCTCAACCATTCTGTTTTTTTCTCGTGTATTATAAAACAGTTCATGTATCTGTTGTAAGTGTCCATGGTTCTCAGTTGCATTCCTTTGCCATATCTCTTCCCTTCTAACAGCTCTTTTAATATCTCTGTATGCAACTACTATACATTTCCAGAATTACCATTTGTTTTCCACAACCAGTCTGGCTGAAAGTATGATGTATACGGTCGGTCTTTCAGATCGAACTACTTATTATTCTTCTTTTAATTTTGATCTTCTGTAAAATTATCTTTCTTTAAAGATATCTTTTCTTATGCTATTCCTCCGTAACTGTGATAGAGCGCCTTGTTGCCCTTCTTAAAGACACATGCACTGATCCCTTTGTCCAACCATCAGGAATCTTTCCTTATGTCCACGCTATCCACATTATTCTATACAGCCACTGGACTCCGATAGGCCATGCAGCCATTTACTCCAGCTGCTTTGCAACTTTTCATTTCTAATACATCTATCTCTGCATCCAATATCTACAGATTTCCTCTTAGAATTTTCTCTGTAATGAAGTTACTTCTTTAATCTCCCTTTATCTCTCACGTGTATGTGTTTCATCCTGAAATTCACACAATTTTTGGAAATATTCTTCCCGTACTCTCAAAACTTCTTTCTCCCATTCGGGTTTTCTTTCCTTGAGGATGACTTTTGAAGTAATTTCTCTTTCCTTCCTTCTTTTATAATAAGCGACATATTATCTTCGTGTCATCCTTAAAATTCCCTTCTATTTATTTCCTGAATTTTTCTCAAGATGTCTTTTTTAGTCAGTTCTATCGTTTGCTGCTCTGCTTGGCCGTTTCCATTTGTCTCTATTATGTTCCTTTCTGTTTTTGAACCATTCTCTCCATGAGTTATTCTTCTTCTTGACTGCCTCTACTGTTCCCTCAGTACACAATGGAGTTTCCTTGCATATAACTTTGTTGATGTCCTTCCATATCTTTCTTCTGCTGCCTTGACTAAGGCCTTTTTGAACTTCCTCCATTATTGTAGCTTCAAAGGCTGTACAGGAATCAGAAATTGAAATCCAACGGGGTTCTGGTAAAGCTACGATAGGCAGAGCAGGCCAGTAGTGGATAACTCATTTGCCTTCAACAATACAACGAGTCTACGAATAAATATTGTATTTCAATTCAAACTGTTGCAGTGAATAAAATCGTATCAATGCAGCATTGAATAGACAATGTGCTACGCTATTACTCTACTATATACTAACAATCAATAAGTGAAATTAAATTAAGATGAAATATGGACCTTGCCGTTCGTGGGGAGGCTTTTGAGCCTCAGCGATGCAGATAGCAGTACCGCAGGTGCAACCACAATGGCGGGATACCTGTTGAGAGGCCAAACAAATGTGTGGTTCCTGAAGAGGGGCAACAGCCTTTTCAGTAGTTACAGGGGCAACAGTCTGTGTGATTGACTGACCTGGCCTTGTAACACTAACCAAAGCGGCCTAGCCGTGCTGGTACTGCGAATGGCTGAAAGCAAGGGGAAACAACAACCGTAATTTTTCCCGAGGGCATGTAGCTTTACTGTATGGTTAAATGATGATGGTGTTCTCTTGGATAAAATATTACGGAGGTACAGTAGTCCCCCATTCGGATCTCCGGGATGGGACTACTCAGGAGGAAGTCGTTATCAGGAGAAAGAAAACTGGCGTTCTGCAGATCGGAGCGTGGAATGTCAGATCACTTAATCGGGCAGATATGCTAGAAAATTTAAAAAGTTAAATCGATAGGTTAAAGTTAGATATAGTGGGAAATAGTGAAGTTTGCTGGATAGAGGAACAAGACTTGTGGTCACGTGAACACAGGGTTATAAATACAAAATCAAGTAGGTTTAATGCACGAGTAGGTTTAATAATGAATAAGAAAATAGGAGCGTGGTGAGCTACTACGAACACCACATTGAACGCATTATTGTAGCCAAGACAGACACGAAGCGCACGCCTACCACAGTAGTACAAGTTTATATGCCAACTAGCTCCGCAGATGATGAAGATATTCAAAAAATGTATCATGCGATAAGAGAAATTATTCAGATAATTAAGGGAGACGAAAATTTGATAGTCATGGGGGGGACTGGAATTCGATTGTAGGAAAAGTAAGAGTAGGAAAAGTAGTAGGTGAATATGGATTGGAGGGCAATTAATGAAAGAGGAAGCCACCTTGTAGGATTTTCCACAAAGCATAACTTAATCATACTAACACTTGGTCTAAGAATTATAAAGAAGGTTGTACGCATCGAAGAGGCCTGGGGACAGATTTCAGTTACATTATATAATGGTAAGACAGAGATTTAGGAACCAGGTTTCAAACTGTAAGACAGTTCCAGGGGCAGATGGGGAATCTGGCCACAATTTATTGGTTATGAATAGTAGATTAAAACTGAATCAACTGCAAAAAGGTAGGAATTTAAGAAGATGGGACCTGGATAACCTGAAAGAACCAGAGGTTATAGAGAGTTTCAGAGAGAGCAAATACAGGGGAAGAAAATACATTAGACGAGGAATGGGTAATTTTGAGAGATGAAATAGTGAACGCAGCAGAGGATCAAGTAGGTAAAAAGATGAGGGCTAGTAGAAACCCTTGGATAACAGGGCAGATATTGAATTTAATTCATGAAAGTAGAAAATATAAAATGCAGTTAATGAAGCAGTCGAAAAGGAATACAAAAATGACATCGACAGGAAGTGCAAAATGGCTAAGCAAAGATGGCTAAAGGACAAATGTAAGGATGTAGGGGCTATATCACTAAGGGTAAGACAAATATTGCCTACAGAAAAATTAAAGAGACCTTTGCAGAAAAGAGCACCACCTATGTGAATATCAAGAGCTCAAGTGGACAACCAGTCCTAACAAAGGAGGGAAAGCAGAAAGGTGGAAAGAGTATTTAGAGGGTCTATACAAGGGCGATGTACTTAAGGGCAATATTATGAAAATAGAAGAGGACGTAGATGAAGATGAAATGGGAGAGATGATACTTCGTGAATAATTTGACAGAGCACTGAGAGACTTAATTAAAAAAAAGGCCTCGAGTGGAGAACATTCCGTTAGAACTACTGATAGCCTTGGGACAGCCAGCCATGGCAAGACTGTACCATCTGGTGAGCAATGTCTATAGGACAAGCGAAATACCCTAAGACTTCAAGAAGGGTTTAATAATTCCAGTTCAAAGAAAACAGGGGCCGACAAGTGTGAAAACTACCGAACTATGAGTCATGCGTACAAAATACTCACACGAATATCAGTTTGGATTCCGTAGATATGTTGGAACGTGTGAGGCAATACTGACGCTAACACTTATCTTAGAAGACAGATTAAGGAAAGGCAAACCTACATGTCTAGCATTTGTAGACCTGGAGAAAGCTTTCGACAACATTGACTGGAATACTCTCTTTCAAATTCTGAAGGTTTCAGGGGTAAAACACAGGGGGCGAAAGGCTATTTACAATTTGTACAGAAACCAGATGACAGTCATAAGAGTCGAGGGGCATGAAAGGGAAGCAGTGGTTGAGAAGGGAGTAAGACATGGTTGTAGCCTATCCCTGATGTTATTCGATCTGTATATTGAGCAAGCAGTGAAGGAAACAAAAGAAAAATTTTGAGTAGGAATTAAAATTCGTGGAGAAGAAATAAAAACTTTGAGGTTTCCCGAAGACTTTGTAATTCTGTCAGAGACAACAAAGGACGTTTAAGAGCAGTTGAACGGAATGGTCAGTGTCTTGAAAGGAGGATACAAGATGAACACCAACAAAAACAAAACGAGGATAATGGAATGTAGTCGAATTAAATCAGGCGGTGCTGAGGGAATTCGATCAGGAAATGAGACACTTAAAGTAGTAGATGAGTTTTGCTACTTGGGCTGCAAGGTAACATGATGGTCGAAATAGAGAGGATATAAAATGTAGACTGGAATGGCAAGGAAAGCGTTTCTGAAGAAGAGAAATTTGTTAACATCTAGTATAGAAGAATTCGATCAGGAAATGAGACACTTAAAGTAGTAGATGAGTTTTGCTACTTGGGCTGCAAGGTAACATGATGGTCGAAATAGAGAGGATATAAAATGTAGACTGGAATGGCAAGGAAAGCGTTTCTGAAGAAGAGAAATTTGTTAACATCTAGTATAGATTTAAGTTGCAGGGAGTTTTTCTGAAACTATTTGTATTGAGAGTTTTCATGTACGGAAGTGAAACATGAATGATAAATAGTTTAGACAGGAAGAGAATAGCCGGCCGAAGTGGCCGTGCGGTTAAAGGCGCTGCAGTCTGGAACCGCAAGGGCGCTACGGTCGCAGGTTCGAATCCTGCCTCGGGCATGGATGTTTGTGATGTCCTTAGGTTAGTTAGGTTTAACTAGTTCTAAGTTCTAGGGGACTAATGACCTCAGCAGTTGAGTCCCATAGTGCCCAGAGCCATTTTGAAGAAGAGAATTGAAGCACTCGAAATATGGTGCTACAGAAGAATGCTGAATATTAGATGGGTAGCTCAAGTAAGTAATGAGGAGGTACTTCATAGAATTGGTTAGAAGATAAATTTGTGTCGCAACCTGACTAAAAGAAGGGGTCGGTTGTTAGGACATATTCTGAGGCATCAAGCGATCACCAATTTAGTACTGTGGGGAAGCGTGGTGGGTGAAAATCGTAGAGGGAGTCCAGGAGATGAGTACACTAAGCATGTTCAGAATGATGTAGGTTGCAGTCGTTACTCAGAGAAGAAGAGACATGCACAGGATAGAGCAGCATGGAGAGTTTCATCAAACCAGTCTCTGACTGAAGATCATAAGAAACAATTACGAAAAACGAGTTATAAGTTAAAAACTTTTTGAAATACATCCTATGGGCAACTAACACCAATTGCCATTTTCGAGACAGGGAAAACCGTTAAAACAATAAACACACTCAGTTCATTTGCAAATATCATGTGTTGCATGGTGACCAGTCCTTCTGGTTCAAGGAAGGCATAAGAGGTACTAGTATAGTATAGTGTAATTTTTATATCAAATTTGATTATCTACGTAGTAAATCCTCCAATTTCGGCACTGCAAGGCATGGTGTCAAAGCGAAGTTGCCTTTTCTCCTGCCAGTTTTTAATTTCCCGCCAAGTCTCGGAACGAGGGTGGAGAGGGATGTCAGCAGAGCTCTGGGACAAAGAAATTCCCGCCAAAATTCGAAATTCCCGCCAGTAGGGTAGGTTGGTGGCAGGGGGAGGTGGGGAGAGGGGAGAAGACGGCTGGGCACGCGTGCAGTTGGGAAAAACACGTGACGTTATCTAGGAGCGGGGGTGGGCGTGGTCTGGGGCGTGCGTGTGCGGGATGGGGGTGATTAATTCATTAATTAATTTGGCATATCAATTTGATATCAAAAGTGTGCTACAAACCTCACTATACTACTACTACAAGATAGTGCACGACTAACGAAATATGGCCTGATCAACAACACATTATGTAATTAGCTCTACACTGAAGTGGCAAGTTGTGGGATAGCGATTTGCACATATACAAATGGTTCTGGTATCGCGTATACAACGTATAAAAGGGCAGTGTATTGGCGGAGCTGTTATTTGTACTCAGGTGATTCATGCGAAAGGCTTCCAACCTGATGATGACCACACGATGGGAATTAACAGACTCTGAATGGGGAGTGGTAGTCGGAGGTAGTCGCTTGAGACATTCCATTTCGCAAATTGTTAGGGAATTCAATATAAGATCCATAATGCCAAGAGTATGCCGAGAATACCAAATTTCAGGCATGACCTCTCACCACGGACAACGCAGTGCCAGACGGCCGTCGCTTAAGTACCGGGAGCAGCAGCGTTCGCATACAGTTGCCAATGCTAACAGACAAGCAACACTGCGTGATATAACCGCAGGAATCAATGTGTGACGTCCGGCGAACGTATCCGTCAGGGCAATACGGCGATATTTGGCGTTAATGGGCTATGGCAGCAGACGACAGACGCGAGTGCCTTTACTAAAAGCACGACGTCGCCTGCAGTGCTTCTGCTGGGCTCGTGACCGTATCGGTTGGACCCTAGATGACTGAAAAACCGTGGACAGGTGCAATGAGGCTCGATCTCAGTTGGTAAGGGTTGATCGTAGGGTTCGAGCGTGGTGCAGGTACCACAAAGGCATGGTCCCAGTTTGTCAACAAGGTAATAGGGAAACTGATGGTGCCTCCAGAATAGTGTGCGCTGTGTTTACTTGGAATGGACTGGGTCCTCTAGTCCAACTGAACCGATCTTTTACTGGACATGGTTATGTTCGGTTACTTGGAGACAATATGCAGTTATTCGTGGACACCATGTTCCCAAACAACGATCCCGTTTTTACGAAAGGCAGTGCGGCATGTTAGTTGTTCGCAACTGGTTTGAAGAATATTCTGACCAATTCGAGCGAATGATTTGGACACTCAGATCGCCCTACATGAATCCCATCGAACATTTATGGGACATAACAGAGAGGCCATTTGGTGGACAAAATCCTCCACACCTATTGTGGACGGCTGTAGAGGCAGCATGCATCAATATTTCTGCAAGGGACTTCCAACGACATGTTGAGTCGATGCCAGGTCGAGGTGCTGGATTAAGCCGGGCAAAAGGGGGTTCGACCCGATCTTAGGAGGTATCCCATGACTTCCTTCACCTAAGTTTAAAAATATACGGAGTTTTATGCACCATAAGACACTGTAACTGAAGAATTAACAACGTCCTCAAAATAGGTTTGATATGTTACACACCACTTAAGTATCTAGAACTCGAAGCTCGACCTCATGTCTCACAACAATAAAAACAGTAGAAGATAGTCAAAATTACCTGTGACGGTCTGTATTGCGCGTTTCTTCATGAGATTCTAAAATCGGTCACTGATCTGAAACACCTACCACGAAAAAAATGGTTCAAATGGCTCTGAGCACTATGGGACTCAACTGCTGTGGTCATAAGTCCCCTAGAACTTAGAACTACTTAAACCTAACTAACCTAAGGACAGCACACAACACCCAGCCATCACGAGGCAGAGAAAATCCCTGACCCCGCCGGGAATCTAACCCGGGAACCCGGGCGTGGGAAGCGAGAACGCTACCGAACGACCTCGAGATGCGGGCACACCTACCACGAAACATTTTGTGTTCCTAGGTACAGTATACTCCAGGCACAAAGCTCGTTACATTTAAAGTGGTTGCATGTTACGAATTATTACTTACCAGTCGACTGCGTTTTATAAAATACGGAAAATCTACAGATTTGAATACGGATCCTGCCGACAGTGAATCGAGTGCCTTACACATTCTGCTACCTGACTCGGTACAACTGCTGTAGTACACACTATAACTCACTCAGCTTTTGTATTCAGCCCCTGTGTCTGTAGTTAACGCATAAATTCTCTGCCACCCTCAATAACTTCCGTGTAATGTGCGTAGAGGTTTAGTTGCTGCACGAAGCTGCCAGAAGTGTAATCTAGGGTATGTGAGATAATATGTCCATCGCTCGTGAACTGGCACGAGAAGTCGTTTGACTGTGGAAGTGCTACATCAACACATTCGTTTATGTGTTCTTCGTTGCACGTCCTTTCTCGCTAGTAGCACCAGCAGTAAAGCTTCTAATTACTACGCGCAGAGCGTGCGAGCCCGCCGACCGCGTCAACTGCCCAGCCTGTTTACTGTTTACGTGTTTGCGTGCAAACAGGGCTTCCGTGCCGGGCGTACTTTATTTTCCGGGCGCCAAGCGGTGCGTGACTCACCTACATTCACTTTGCACGTGTCAGCTAATGAGCAATAGTTCACATTTGTTTTCTCACTCATCCTGGGAAAATACACATTCTGTCTGTGCTATGCTTACGACCCTATTGGCGACTGATCAACATTCGACGCTCGACAGACACAGTACTTATGGCGAAAACTTTCTCCCATCCAGATGTAAAGTTTTTTCTTCATATCGAGAAACAAAGCTATAAGATTATTAAAGGATAATTCAGTTTTTCACCTTTGTTATGTTTCAGCAACACTCATTTACTTCACATGATCATCTTTTTTCAGCGATACGCCATCCTCAGTTGCTTACTCCTACCATGTAATTTTACACCTCACCGTGTGCAGATACACTCCTGGAAATGGAAAAAAGAACACATTGACACCGGTGTGTCAGACCCACCATACTTTCTCCGGACACTGCGAGAGGGCTGTACAAGCAATGATCACACGCACGGCACAGCGGACACACCAGGAACCGCGGTGTTGGCCGTCGAATGGCGCTAGCTGCGCAGCATTTGTGCACCGCCGCCGTCAGTGTCAGCCAGTTTGCCGTGGCATACGGAGCTCCATCGCAGTCTTTAACACTGGTAGCATGCCGCGACAGCGTGGACGTGAACCGTATGTGCAGTTGACGGACTTTGAGCGAGGGCGTATAGTGGGCATGCGGGAGGCCGGGTGGACGTACCGCCGAATTGCTCAACACGTGGGGCGTGAGGTCTCCACAGTACATCGATGTTGTCGCCAGTGGTCGGCGGAAGGTGCACGTGCCCGTCGACCTGGGACCGGACCGCAGCGACGCACGCATGCACGCCAAGACCGTAGGATCCTACGCAGTGCCGTAGGGGACCGCACCGCCACTTCCCAGCAAATTAGGGACACTGTTGCTTCTGGGGTATCGGCGAGGACCATTCGCAACCGTCTCCATGAAGCTGGACTACGGTCCCGCACACCGTTTGGCCGTCTTCCGCTCACGCCCCAACATCGTGCAGCCCGCCTCCAGTGGTGTCGCGACAGGCGTGAATGGAGGGACGAATGGAGACGTGTCGTCTTCAGCGATGAGAGTCGCTTCTGCCCTGGTGCCAATGATGGTCGTATGCGTGTTTGGCGCCGTGCAGGTGAGCGCCACAATCAGGACTGCATACGACCGAGGCACACAGGGCCAACACCCGGCATCATGGTGTGGGGAGCGATCTCCTACACTGGCCGTACACCACTGGTGATCGTCGAGGAGACACTGAATAGTGCACGGTACATCCAAACCGTCATCGAACCCATCGTTCTACCATTCCTAGACCGGCAAGGGAACTTGCAGTTCCAACAGGACAATGCACGTCCGCATGTATCCCGTGCCACCCAACATGCTCTAGAAGGTGTAAGTCAACTACCCTGGCCAGCAAGATCTCTGGATCTGTCCCCCATTGAGCATGTTTGGGACTGGATGAAGCGTCGTCTCACGCGGTCTGCACGTCCAGCACGAACGCTGGTCCAACTGAGGCGCCAGGTGGAAATGGCATGGCAAGCCGTTCCACAGGACTACATCCAGCATCTCTACGATCGTCTCCATGGGAAAATAGCAGCCTGCATTGCTGCGAAAGGTGGATATACACTGTACTAGTGCCGACATTGTGCATGCTCTGTTGCCTGTGTCTATGTGCCTGTGGTTCTGTCATGTGATGTATCTGACCCCAGGAATGTGTCAATAAAGTTTTCCTCTTCCTGGGACAATGAATTCACGGTGTTCTTATTTCAATTTCCAGGAGTGTATATACAGCACTTACGTATTTAAATTACAGACTTAGGTTGTACACATCCGTATAGGTTAACTGTAAAATTACAAGGTCATGAGTAAGCAATTCAGGATGGCCTACTGCCGAAGTTAGCTGGCCATGTGCAGAAAATGACTATGGTTGCAATCAAACCCAGGTAGAAAACGAAATTCTTACCAAATAGTTTCTTAAAAATTTGAGGAAAAAGTTGACAATGTGAAAACAGGCTATTTGAAACAATAATCTTTTTTAACAAATTATTTGGTGCAATGAACATATTTTTTCACATTTTCCTAACTTACTGCTGTTTTATGTGATTTTTCCCTCGTGTATGAAACCGAATGCAGTTATCAATTGTTAAAAGATTATTTGAGTAGAAATTGGTAATGTGAAACCAAGCTATTTGAAACAATAATAACTCCATAGGATTTCATACCGTTAGGAAAAATCACATAAAACAGGAGTAAGTTAGGAAAACGTGAAATAATTGACACGAAGCTGCACCTAATAATTTCTTAAAAATTTGAGGAAAAATTAACAATGTGGAATCAAGCTATTTTTCAATACAAATGTCATAACAATTAATAATGCTACAATGCTTGAATGTGTGTGAATTCCTAAAGGGCAAAACTGCTGAGGTCATCGGTCTCTAGACTTAAACACAGACACACACACATACACACACACACACACACACACGCATGCCCGAGGGAGGACTCGAACCTGCGGCTGGAGGGGCCACTCAATACACACACACACACACACACACACACACACACACACACACACACACACACATGCCCGAGGGAGGACTCGAACCTGCGGCTGGAGGGGCCGCTCAATCCGTGTTATGGTGTCTCAAACCGCGCGGCCGCTGCGCTCGGGATTAATAACTGCATTGGATTCTATGCTCTAGTGAAAAATCACAAAAAACAGCAGTAACTTAGGAAAACAAGAAGTAATCGACATGAAGTTGTATTTATTGTAGCAAATCGGCAACGTAGAAAACGACGGGCGGCATCTGCCCAGAACATACTGCACTACCTATCTTCCTTCCGTCTTGGATAAGGTTCTCACTTCCAATCATAAATGAAAATAGAGTAATGTGTATGTTCAACAAAATTAGTTCCTTTAATTAACCTGATTATGAGTCCATTTTCAGATACAAAGTGACAATCGTCGTCAAAGAGGGTACAATATTGTCCAACAACATTGACAAAGTTGTTACAGAACGACAATATGGAACAAAAACACGGTAAAAGTCATTTATAAAGGAAACAGTCCAGAAACACGCTAATAATACTAAACCTCGAAAAAACTGTGTGTGTGTGTGTGTGTGTGTGTGTGTGTGCGCGCGCGCGCGCGCGTGTGTGTGTGTGAGGTGGAGGTGGAAGGGAGCAGAACGAAATTAGCAAAGCACTACATTCAATAAAAGAAGGGATGTGCAGATGGCAAGACAATCTTATAATCTACATGACAGTTAAATTATATTAACAGTCACACTAAAATAAAATGAATAAAGGACAAGAGTACTGAATAATAACTTGAAAAGATATTACATATGGTAGGTGATGCAGAAATAGAGTAAAAATGACGACTAACAACTTTAACAGGAAGTACATATCCTACAGTACATGTCTATTACATGAAGAATTATCTTAGTGTAGGTAAGATTTAAGCATTTATTATAAAATAACAGGTATAGGAGTAACTCCACAATCACAATTAATGAAACACATGCAGGCAGCTGAGGAATAGAATGAAATAGACACGATAGGAGGAATTAAATGAATGTGAGCATTAAGTAAAGTTTAGGACAGGGAAAGCATTGAGCTGTGTTTGGTCAATTAATTTCACTGTAGGTCAGATATTTATTGATATTCAGAACTTCCAGCAGGTTAACTTTTTTCGGTTTTGCTTGCTAAGTGGTGGACATTTGTGCAGTGACTGACAGCTGTGGCCTTCGCTCAGTACATGCTCAGCAATGCTGCAATGGCTGCTTCACAGGTGGCCTGGCCCTTGATGGGTTAGAATAAATCTGTGACAGGACTCGAATATTTATTTATTTATTTATTTATTTATTTATTTATTTATTTATTGATTTATTTAACCTGGCAAGATTAGGGCCATCAGGCCCTCTCTTACATCTAACCAGGCATTCTACTTATTTTACATTCATACGTTTTAGTAGGCATGTTAAACTACATCTAGTACAAAAAGTGAAATAAACAATTAGAAATACATACATATAGAGTTTATATTCGTAGATCATAAGTACTGTTATAATTAGACATTATTGAACAGACAAATTTTAGATAGGAGTGCTGGCAGCAGGGAGTATGAGGGAGACTCATGGTGAAGGGAGGAGAAGAATAGAGAGACATGATGAAACATAGTTAGGGAAATATAAAGGAAAAGAAGATTGCGTGGCTAATAGAGATAGATGAAGAGGAAGGCATCTCAGGAGCAGGATAGGAGACGCTAGCTTTGCTATTTGACAGATCAGAGGATTGGCCTGGTACATTAATTTTGTGGAGAACTTTATGAAGATGATAGTAGGAAATGCTTCAACTTCTTCTTAAAAGCAGCAGGAGATTGAATTTTGCGCAAGGTAAGGGGCAGTTTGTTCCAGAGGCGGACAGCGGCAACTGAGAAGGAGTTTGCAAAAGTTTTTGTTTTGTGAGTGGGCACAGTTAGGATACCAAATAAGAGTGACCTCGTGTTTCGATTATGATGGCATGACAGGTTTTTAATCTCTGAAGCAAGGTATTGGGGTGCTTGCGCGACGAGGAGTCTGTGAAGTAGACATAGAGTGTGATAGTCACGCAATTTGTCCGGCCGCAGCCACCCTAGCTCGGAGTATGAAGCACTAACATGATCATATCGGCGAATGTTGCAGGTGTAACGCACACAGGCATTCATGGTTAGCTCTAGCCGTCTTTTGTTTTCACTACTCGTGCCTTGCTGAATCACATCACAATAGTGGAGGTACGGTAGAACGAGTGCTTGCACGAGCTGGCGTTTCAAATCCTGTGGAAATATGTTCCGAAACTTTTTGAGAGCATAGAGACAAGCAGACGTCTTTCGGCAGACTGCGACTGTATTCTCCGCCCAGTTGAGATGCTCATCAAAAGTTACACCCAAGTTATTCACTGTTTTCTGATATGGTATTGGAGTACCGTCGAGCAGAATAGGAGGTAGCCGTTCGCGGAAATCTGAACTTATTAGTTTCTGATGGGCTATTAAGATTACTTGCGTCTTTTTTGCATTTAGTTTAAGTCCCAGGTTTTTCGCCCATGTCACTACTGAAGACAGATCATCATTCATCTGAGCGATTGCAGTGTTTACGTCTTCAGGTCTGACGCTTAGGTAGAGTTGGAGGTCGTCGGCATAGAAATGATATTTACAGGAGGACAGAACCGACGAAATATCGTTGACATATAAAGAAAACAAAAGTGGTCCTAAGACTGATCCTTGTGGCACTCCCGAGGAAACATGTTTCCAGGAAGATTTTTCATTTAGGCAGACAACACATTGCTGTCTGTCTTTTAAGTAGCTTTCAAACCATCTCATTGCACTATCAGAGAAATTAAGCTGTTGCATTTTTCTGAGCAATATGTCAAAGTTAACAGTGTCAAAAGCTTTGCTGAAGTCCAGTAGCGTCAATACTGTTGCCTTTCGATTGTCGATGGCACGTTTCAGGTCATCAGTTACTTTAATTAGAGCAGTGTTTGTGCTGTGATGTTTACGGAAACCGGATTGAAATTTGTCATATAGGCTGAATTCATGCAAGTGTTCAGTGATTTGGTCATGAACAATATATTCAAGTGCTTTGGAAACAGCAGGCAGTATGCTAATTGGTCGGTAATCACTAGGCAGTTGCGGGTTTTCGATCTTAGGGATGGGTCGAATTATGCTTCTTTTCCATGCAGTGGGGTATATTCCGTTCACGAGGGAAAAATTAAATATGTCAGTTAAGACAGGTACTAAGATATCGGCAACATTCTTAATCATGGTTATACCGATACTGTCGTTGCCTATTGCATCAGAAGAGATTCTCATTATTGCTTTTCTTACCGTATTTGTTGTTACATGTTTTAAATGGAAGGTATCGTTTTTAGTTATCATGTTTGGGGATTCTTGTGGACGGTAATTATCAGCCGTGCTGGTATTCAGAGGTGCAGAGAAGAATTCATTTAATTCGTTAGCTGACACATGAAAAGTAGTTTCCGATTTTGCCTTTCCGACCCCCAAGCTACGGAGATTCTTCCATAGAGTCGTGGGCGTCAGATCGCTGCATACAAGGGAGCGAGCGTGCCTGATTTTAGCATTGCGAATGCATTGTTTCACTCTGTTCCGTAGCTTTCTGTATTCTTCGAAACGCTCGGGTTTCGGATCTGCCTTGAAACGCCTGTGGGCAGCATCCCTATTAGTCATCATTTGACGTAATTCAGCTGTCAGCCATGGAGCAGGAGATTTTCTTACACGGATTGTCCGTACAGGTGCATGTTTTTCATAGAGGGCAGTGAGTTTATCACCAAGTTCATTAATTTTGCCGTCGATTGTAGGTTCTCTGATTATTTGATGCCATGAGATTTCTGAGCAATCGGCTGTTAGAGCGTCAGGGTCAATGCGTTTCATATTCCTACAAGTTATGTAACGCGATTTGATCCTTGGGGGTTGCACAGAGTAGGCCAGGAATATTACATCATGTGCTGAGAGGCCAGGGGCCGATGTTTGACCAACATCTCTTACTTTGTCAGTCTGTTTCGTTGCGAATACGTCTATAAGAGTATGACTGTGCGCCGTATGGTGTGTAGGTTGTAATGGAAGAATGTTCATGCTATTGCAACTAAACAGTCTTATTAGGTTTGTTGCGGAGGGAGTGTCTCTTAGCAGGTCTATGTTCAAGTCACCCATTACGAGGACATGTTCGTATTGACACTGAAGTGAATGTAATTCCGACTGGAAGGAACTCATTGAGTTTATTTTTGGCGGCTTGTACACGACGCCAGTCAAGAATTTCCGACTTTGTATATTTATTTCAATGAACATGAATTCAGCCTCTTTTTCTTCAGCAGGATTTGACGTACATAAGACTTTCGCTTTGAGATCTGTTCGTATATACGCGCCGACCCCGCCACCTCGCTTTTTTGATCTGTCTGCCCTAAGAAATGTGTACCCTGGGAGACGAATAGATGCAGAGGATATGTGTGGTTTCAACCACGTTTCGGATAAGAGGATTACGTGGTAGTTTAGTTGGTTGAAGAGGAGGCTAAGTTCCTCGTAATGTGCAGGTAAAGACTGGATGTTGCAGTGAGCTGCTAAAAGCTCTGACGCGTTCCGCTGGGCGGCCTGGAGCAGGGTGGCAGACTGGTTTGTCCCTTTGTTGGGCACTACCTGCCGCGAGGGGCACTGGCCGGTGCTTCCGCCGAGTGACATAACACAGGGGTGTCCAAGATTTTGCGCGCCCTGTTTGTGACTCCGCGAGTGCCGAAAGAAAGGCGACTTGAGTGCCGAAAGAAAGGCGACTGCAAGAGATTTCCTGGGGTTGCGGGAGTATAGAAAATGGATTAGTGGTATTAGGTGCAAGGAGAATATGACCAAAATAGTGACGGCTGTGTGTCAGTGTGTATCCTATGTCGTAAGAGGAGAAATGTAATTAGCGTATTTGAAACAGGTTAGGGTGGAAATAAGGAAAAGGGGAGTGATTTAATAGGCCGATGCTGCCAGCAGAGAGAAGTAAGCTTAATAATTAATAGATTATCGTAGGAAGCTAGAATTAAACTGAAATTTACTAAAGTGATACTGGTAGTGATTATCGTAGGAAGCTACAATTAGAATGAAATTTGCCAAAGTGATACAGATGATGATTTTTGTTATGAACAATCTAAACCGAAGAGATGGATGATTACTGAGCTAAACGAGAGAGTAATAATTGCAATAGAACTGTTACAGAATGGAAGAGAATAAACTGAGAAAATGAAAAAAGTGTTAGCAGTAACTAAAATTAAGTAATGGTTAGAGCTACAGACACAAAAAATAGTTACAAAAACAATTTGTTGAAGGTACAAATATGGGTATAATTGAAAAGTTAATACAATTACAAGACTATATCTGAGTATAGGGCTGTTACAATTTGCAAATGGTGTTAAGTTTGCACTTTTGGCTCGAGTAGCTTCACTTAATACTATTCAGTTCTGTCATGTTTGTGACTGTCTTCTTTCCAGCTGCTGTCTTAATGATTACTCTGCCATCCTGAGTCCACACATTTTGAAGACCGAAATGGGATATGGCACTGTTTAAAATCTTTAGCCGTTCGTGTGTCAGATCTTCCCTTATTGTAAGCCCTGTCCTTGCTAACTTCTTCTTCTGGGTAAAGATCTCTGCCCTTTTTCGGTACGAGAGAAATTTAATTATTATTGGATGAGGTTTGGTAGCACCTGGTAGTTTTCGTCCCACCCGATGGCTCCTGTCAATGTCTGCCTTAGTCACTTCAACACCTAATTTTTCACGCGCAACCTCTATAAGCAGGTTGTCTGTGTCTTCTTCCTTATTTTCTACTACTCCAAACAGTCGTAGACTATTTCGCCTTTGGTACTGTTCTAGCTCGTCTGTTGCGGCAGATAGTTTCACTTCCAACTCTCGTGCCTTTTTCTCGTATTCAGACACAGACTTTTTTAGTGCTGTAATTTCGGCAGTATTAGCCTCAACAGTTTCACGCATTTTGGCCAATACTGCTGCCGTTACAGTATCTGATATAGTGCCTGCTATCAGATCGAGATTGTTTTTATCGCGAAGCGCAGCGTTTACCTCAGAGCGGACCAGCTCCGCTATACCAGGAGCCGCGGCCGCACCTTCCGCCAAGAGCAGACCCGCCGCACCTGCTGCTTCCCCGCTGCTGGACGCGCTGCTGTTGACTCTTCTGTTTACCATTTTCTCGAAGATATTGGCGGAGCACAGAAAAAAAAATAGCACTACTGCACAGAACACTGTTGTTTACACGATTTCCACTTGTACTAGACAACACCACCTGCGAGAACACCTTCGAAATCAACTAAATTTCGCGAGCCGAACTTAACACGTGTTACACTGCAGCCGCCATGACAGCTATAGGAAGTGCTGGTTGGGTGGATTAGGCAGGTTTTGCACCTGGGTCTTACACAGGGATTTGATCCTTGTGGCAAGGGATCGGGATTGGGAGTGGAATAGGCATGGACCAGGATGTTGCGGAGGTTGTGTGGGCAATGGAACACCACTTGAGGGGGAAGGCGGCTTGGGAAGTTTCTTGGGTAGGATGTCCCTCATTTCAGGGAACAATGATAGTTAATCAGAGCTCTGTCAATGGATGTGGTTCAGTTGTTCAAGTTTGGGGGGGGGGGGGGAGGGGGAGGTGGTTCTGGGTGATGAAGAGGACACTTCTTGGTCCTTGTGGGTGATGAGAGGATTGGGGGTGAGAGGGGAAATGACTAGCGAGCTACGTTTGTCAGTTAGGTCTGTGTCTGTGTCTGTGAAGACCTTGATGAGACTCTCAGCATACTGAGCAAGGGAGTTTTCGTCTCTGCAGATATGCCATACCCAGGTAGCAAGGCTGTATGGGAGTGATTTTTAGGTGTGAAAGGGATGACAGCTGTCAAACTGCAGGTACTGTTCACGGTTGGTGTGTCTAATGTGAACAGAGGTGTGGATGGAGCCACCAGAGAGGAGGTGGTCAACATCTAGGAAAGTGGCACACTGGGTTGAGGACGACTACATGAAGCAGGTAGGAGAGAAGGTGTTGAGTCTGTGAAGGAACAAAGATAAAGTGTCTTGGCTCTGAGTCCATATCATGAAGATATCATCAGTGAACCTGTACCAGACTAGGGTTTGGTGTTTCAGGTGGCTGCAAAGGTCTCCTCTATACGGCCCATAAAAGGGTTGGCATAGGATTTTGCCATATGGGTCCCCATGGCTGTGCCACGGATTTGTTTATATACTTTCCCTTGAAATGAGAAGTAGTTGTGGATTAGGGCAAAGTTAGTAAGGTATAACGAATGAGATAGTGGGTTTGTAGTCTGAAGGACGTTGGGAAATGTAATGTTCAATAGTAAGACCATGTGCATGATGGATGTTGGTATATAGGTAGATGGCATCAACAGTGACAGAGAGGTCTGGGGAGGTAAAGAGGTGGAGAAGGAAGTGGTTGGTGTCTTTGACATACGAGGCTGGATTATGGGCAATTGGTTGGAGATGGTCAATTCTTTCACTTGGGGCACAATAATCAGCCACAATGGGCATTCAGAATTGTTGGGTTTGTGGATTTTGGGGAGTAGGTAGAACGTGGATGTGCAGGGGTGTCATAGGAGTGAGAAGGGATCTGATTTAGGGGAGATGTACTGGGAGGAGCCTACGGCTTTAAGCAGGGATTGGAGTTTGTGTTCGATTTCTGGGATGGGATCACTCTGGCAGAGTTTATAGGTGAAGGAGTCAGACAATTGGCAGAGACCTTCTGCCAGGTAATCACTCCGATTCATAACAATGGTGGTGAAACATTAGTCTCCAAATAGGATGATTAGTTGTGTATGGTTCTTCTTTCTTCTATTGAAAGGTTGGTGTTCTGACGAAGGAACCTGGGGAAGGACAGTGAGGGTAAGTTGGAGGTAAGAAATTGCTGCAAGGTGACCAGAGGATGGTTAGTGCGAGGGGAGCAGGATCATGGTTGGGTGGTGTTGTGAAGTGGAAGAGCCAGGCTTCAGTGTTTCAATTAGGGTGGTTTTGATTGGAGGAATTGGTGGCAAAGAAGTGCTTCCATTGTAGGGATCAGGAGAAGGAGAGTAGGTCTTTGAGAAGTCCAGAATGGTTGAATTTGGGTGTAGGGCTACAGGTGAGGCCTTCAGATAGGACTGAAACTTCTGAGGAGCTGTTGGTTTTGATGGGAAGATTAACAACAGAGTTACAGCTACGTTGTGACTCTGGATTTGGATTTGTTGGAGGGATGGTAGGGAGTTCAGGGGGATGCAGCAATTTGAAACTCAGCTAGACAGGGTTTAGCTGCTAAGAGGGATGGACGAGGAGGAACACTGTGGGTACGATAGCGGTGGCAGTAGGATGTCAGCAGGGGGTGTCTGGAATACTCCTCCAGCTGCTGGAGAGCAAGGGATTCAGTTTCAGAGATGTGATCTGTGGGGTCGGGATTGCAGATTAGTAGTATCTTGCAGAGGGAGCAGAGGTAGTTCTGGGACACCTGTGTTTTTGCAGTACCAAGTTTGTGAGTGCCAGAGATTGGCAGAATCTGAAAAGGTGTAGGTCATTGTGAAACTAAGTGTTTTTGCAGAACTAAGTTTGTGAGAACCGAGGATTGGAGGAATCTGAAAAGGTGTACATCATTGTGAAAGGATGGGTGGATTCAGAGAAAGGAATCTTTACAATTAAGCAGTTTGGGGAAATTCCACGATTTAAGCAGCATTTGAGAAACAGGGTGTGGGACTGGGCTTTAGCCAGGGAAAGAAAGCCTGCTGATGGTCCACTTGTTGGCTGTCTGGTTCCTGCACACTCCACCAGACAGCGCTTGTCTCTCATCCCAGAGTTTGGGAGGGGGGGGAGAGGGGATTACATGGCTTACAGAGCAGTTGAGAAACAGGATATAGGACTGGGTTTTAGCCAGGGAAAGGAAGCCTCCTGATGCTGCACCTGTTGGCACTCTACTCCTGCAAACTTCACCAGACAGCATTCATCTCTCTCCCCACTAGCTTCTCTGTACTACAAAGATGGGAGTTGTCCTTACAAAATATTCTCTGCTCCCATAATTATCCCGGCCTCAACCTACGGTAACATGCTGTCCCCTAACCCTCCACCCAATAGTTTCCACCATCTCTATCACCTCCTCGGTATTCTCATCTCCCTCCCTGTTTATTTGCAGCGCTCTGCCAATGCATCTGCCTGTCTTTCCCTGCTCTTCCGCCCTTTCTTCTTTCCTTTAGCGCCTTTTGTCCCCACCTCCCTCCCACACAACCTCCTGATGCTGCACCTGTTGGCAGCGTTGTCCCTGCACACTCCGTAAGACAGCGTTCATCTCTCTCCCACACCCATACACTACCATCTCTTCTCCTCCCATTTCTCCACCCCTCTCCAGATTACTGATTGCATTCCATGTCATGTATTCTGACCGAGATGCTGGAATTGGTGGTCGTGTGTGCGTGAGGTGTGCTTCTTCGTGTCTTTTTTTGTATGTATGTGTGTGTGTGTGTGTGTGTGTATGTGAATGGTCCATGTGTGTTTCTCTTTTACTGACGAAGGCTGTGGCCGAAAGCTATATGTGAGTGTATTTTAGTTGTGCCTGTCTGCAGCTTGACGTTTCCTTATTTACGGTTAACAGCAATCTGTCTATTCCTAGATTGTCTATATTCCTACATGAAGTTTCAATTCTTCAAATTAGTAGTTACATCTCTACCTCTTCACTTACAGATGACTGTTGTCGACTCTACAACCAACTATGCAAACAGTGCAGAAATTTGTCCCAACCATTACCTATTATGCTGTAAATAAACTTAACCTTCCTTTTTCTTTATACTGGTTTTACCCTCTACAGCTCCCTCTAGTACCATGGAAGCTATTGTCCAATGTCCTGACAGATGTCTTACCATCTTGGCCCTTCTGCTTGTTAGTATTTTCCATAAATTCCTTTCCTCTCGGATTCTATGGAGAACCTCTTCATTTCTTACCTTATTAGTCCAGCTAATTTTCGACTTTCTTGTGTAGCATCACATATCAAATGCTTCGATTCTCATCTGTTCAGGTTTTCAAATGGTTCGAATGGCTCTAAGCACTATCGGACTTAACATCTGAGGTCATCAGTCCCCTAGGCTTAGAACTACTTAAACCTAATAAACCTAAGGACATCACACACATCCATGCCCCAGGCAGGATTCCAACCTGCGAACATAGCAGCAGCGCGGTTCCGGGCTGAAGGGACTAGAACCGCTCGGCCACAGTGGCCGGCTTTAAGGTTTTCCTATAGTCCATGCTTCACTACCACAGCATGCACTACCCAAAACGTACATTTTAAGAAATTTCTTTCTCAAATTGAAGCCTATAGACTACTCTTTTCTGCACTCGGAATTCCCATTGCACTCTTTATGTTACCGCCCTTGCTTTTAATTTCTCCGAAGGTTGTTCCGACTTTTCTGTGTGCTGAGTCAGTCCTTCCGACAATAATTTCTTTTTCGATTTCTTCACATTTTTCATGTACCATTTCACGTTAACTTCCATGCACTGCCTATTTCTTCCGTGCGGATGCACAAACAGTGACCGAACTCTTACGGGTATCGGCAAAAAGCCGCGAGTAATGAGTCAAGTGGGCAGGGTGTAACGCCGGAAATGCATATCCTCCTATTTCCATCTATTGTACTATTTTTTTTCCTTGATTTGTTACCTCAAGATATGACATTTCTGTCTCTTTGTATATTGTAATTGTTTTACTATTTGTATATTTATGCATTTATGTCGACGTATAATTGGTTTGTTTCGTAAATATTATTTGTATTTTTACGCTGGGTCTTGCCTAGGGAAAACTGCTATCGAACGATTACGTCGATAGGTCGTGTGAAGAATCAAAGTGTGTAGGATCTTTGGTAGTGTTAACTCTGCCGCGTGGAGCGCGGGCTGAGGGAAGGAGTCTGGCGGGAGTAGCGAGTGGAGCAGGTGTGTTGTGTGACGCTCCCGCGAGTTGCCGCGCTTTCGGGGTTTGGCAGCATGTAATTGCGCTCGACTTGCGATGATAGTTTCTGACATGATGTCGCGGACGGGAAACATTAACTAGCGCACATCAAGAGCCCGTTTCGTCTGGTGACCGTGTCGAGAAGAAGGCGCGCCAACATCCAGCTTCTGCAACAGCGACGGCCGACAATGAGTGACTGTCGCCACCTCCTCGATCGACGGCTTCAAACCTTCAATCCACCAACAAGGAAGACTGGAAGCAAGTAAAGTTTTAGAACTGTATGGCAGACCTCAGCTTTTCAAACTGTACCATTTCGTAACTATAATAACAGCAACTTAGCATGAACCTTTGTTGCTCATTGTCCCAATTGCATTACCAAGCAGGGTCCCTTCCTTTTCCGAAATGAACCCGAGTGTCGTTGAAATTTAAACGCCAGCACTAAAGTAATATAGCTAATTCTATTTCACTGCTTTAATTTCAAAGTTCAGTTAGCTGGCTACAATATTCAGATTACACAAGCACAAATTAAGAGTGCGAGTTTTGTTATCGTATTTTAGCTTACCTGTGACTGCAGCTCAGCTTGGTACGTACTAAATTTTACTATTGTTAATTGTTCAGAATCATTTAATTCAGGCTCAAAGTTAAATCTCTTCTTTCTAAATTGCGTAGATTCAAGTAGCTTTTGAAATGATTGTTGAGGTAGTCCAAGACTAACCGTATTTTACTGAATTTCGATGTGCTTCAGAAAGAAAGCTCACTATTAACTTCAGTCACTAAATTACCTTTCGATTATCCGGTTTTATTAATTCTTTTGCTAAATTAAGTCAGGGTGTAGCGAAATTTATTACTTCTGACAAACTTTCAGTTTTCACACTACGCGTGTCAACCTTCAGTTGCCACGCTTCTAGTGCTAATTATATGTGTAATAACCTTTCTTTTTCAGTTACTATAGTAATTGTCCTTAGGACTGGCGACCGTGATTTCCCCCAAATCTCAAATACCTAATTACCGCTAGTTAATTGTTAACGTAACGGCTGCACATTTACTTTCTTTATTAACTTTACCCCTTTTCAAAATTAATTTCCACCAGTTTCATTAGCACATTTCCTTTCATTTAGATGTAACCCTTCCTCCCTCTTTACCGACAGCTTAACTTCGGTGACGATTGCTTTTCCAAAACTCCCATTAGGTACACGCGGTTTCATCTTTCACTGTCATTAAGGTCGGTAAGTGAGGGGGAGGTTACACGTGGCGACCTGGTGACAGGACAATCTTCAGATTTGAGGTTGTTCTGGACACGAATTTTGCATTGTGCAAATCTCGTAACAAAGTATTGGTTACGTACAGGCCGTTACGTCAGCGAGAATAAGTAGTGGGAGTAATCCTAATTATATTTGAGATTTGGCATTTATATTGAAAATTATTAAAATGAGTGAAGGCAACAATTGCCAAAATTTGGTAGACTTGGATACGGAACAATCGGTCGAACAGTGGGAAACGCGCACCGCGGTACCCATTGTTCAGGGGCAGGCGGCTAGCATGAAAGACGCGACCGCCGAAACGCAACAAAGAGCAGAAATGGAATTCCAAACTTTAGAAAATGTTTCGGAATCGGAAGTGAAAATCAAACCTGAATCCCTTTATGACGAATACGGGGGGACAATTAAAGAGGAAGCCGCTACGGATGTGGAACCGGTAGTTTCCGGGAATTTAACTGATTTATTGAATGTTTTGATTAACGAAATCAAGAGTCAATCGGCCAAGCTAGACAATCAGAACAAGGCTATTAACGTTGTTAACAACAATGTTGGAGTTGTTAATACAAAAGTTGATAAAATCAAAGAAGATATTGTTGTAATTAATACCGAAATCGGTAATCTTAAACAGGAAATGATAGGCGTTCAGGCGGAAATTGCGAGCATAAATACTCGTTTTGATTCCGAAATTAGCAGAATCGAGAAAAGTGTAGGAGAAGCAGTTGCTCCGATCATCGAGAATAAGGTGACGGAACAAATTCAATTAGTGAAAAAAGAGGATCAACAGAAGGTGGAAACTTTAAAGGCTTTAGTGTCCGAAGTAGACACTAAAGTGAGGGAGCAGGCTAATACCTGCGAAGAGAAAAAGAGGGAAGTGGAAACGCTTGCGACAACCACTTGCCAAGTAATTACGAGAGTGTCGGAATTAGAAAAGAAACTTGACGAAAAACAGAGCTATGTGCCAATCTGTGCACATAGTTCGGAATTGTTGACGAAAGAGGAGCGGTTCGACCCCTTGAAAAAAGGCGGTATACACGCGACGGATTTCATTAAAAATTGTGAAAGAGTTTTACCCAGATCATGGACTAATGAGAGAAAAATTAATGCGGTTATTGATGTGCTGGCTGGTGATGCCAAGCGTTGGGGCTTAAACCTCAACATTACGAACCTGGCTTTTGACGAGTTTAAAAATTTGTTTCCGGCTGAATACTGGTCAGAGCAAAAACAGCAAAGTGTTTGGCGCGAATTTGTCGTATCGAGGCCTTTCGATGCGAATTCGCGCGGCTCGGTGAAGGAGTTTTGTGAGGGCTGGATCCGCAAGTTGGAATATTTGCGTGATCGCCGCACGGAATCCGAAATAGTCTGGGAACTCTACAGGAAGCTTCCAGATGACACAAAACGTTACGTAGGAAGCAATCACAGGACAATCAATGATTTCCTGGACAGAGTTGAGGACGAGGACAATTGGCGCAATAATCGTGACAGTGGTAGAGGCCGTGGTAACAACAACGGGTACCACAGCAACCACAACAACGATAACCATGGGAGTAATGCATACCGCAACCATGGCAGCAATAACAATAATGGTTCGGACCGTAATAACAATCGGTACAATGCAAATAACAGGAATGACGGAAACCAGTATCATACTAACGTGATACGGGCTCCACAGAATAGTAATAACGCCAGAGGGTGTGGTCAGCCGCCTCAGCAGCATCCGGGGAGCGTATCTGCTGGGACGAGACAGGGAAACCATTAGCCGCGCCGGTGAGGAGCCGAGCGGGCGTGGAGAAATTTTGGCGGCCCAATAACAAGAGAAAACCCAGGTGTCGCCGTTATGAAAATTCCGTATGGAATAATCAACGGCGGGAGAGTGTGCCAGTGTTAAGAGAAAAGAGTGCGCCCACAAGTAGTAGATCAGCTGTATACACGGCAGTAGAAAATACATTCGCTGTCAGTGAGAACAATTTAAGTAGTGTTCCGGAAATCGATCATAAAGTGGCAGCTGTAATACCCACAGCGGAACTGGAGATTGAGTTTAATAATGATTCACAAGTGTTGAGAGAAGATCAGATGTCGGATAACACGTCCGTCATCGAGCGAGGGGATGCAGAGAGGGATGAGGTCTGGTTAAGGCAGTTCGGTCGCTTATACGACTGGGGTCTGTATGGGAGAAGTGTTTATGGGGAGCGCGTGCAGGATTTGCCGCGTCTCGTCCCGCAGGAAGATAGTGTTTGTGAAGTGATAGAAAGTTCTGGCCCTAACCGGCAGACTTTACCAGAAATAGTTGATGTTAATGGGGAGCACGAGCAAGATTCGTCGTGTTTCGTCCCGCAGGAGTTAGATGTTGAAGTAGTAACGGAAAGTTCTGGCCCTAACCGGCAGACTTTACCGAAAGTTATAGTGGTAGAAGTAGCCGACCCATCCGACGCAAACCTCCAGTTTAAACATTGCGAAAGTATTAAGGAGAAAGATTACGAAAATTTCAGTGATAGCCGGACACGATTGGTAGAAAAGCACGTAGATTACAGCGTGTATGAGGTTAGAGCTGACGTTATACGGTCAGACGGTAGCAGTGTGGGTTGCGCAGATCCAGAGGAAGTAATTGCAGATAATACTGGGCACATTCCTCCAGGTAGATTGGCAGATGAGATCAATCTGACCAAAGTGGAATCAACGAAGGTGACGATTAATGAATTGATAGCAAAGCAACACTCACTAGTTGACGAGTTACAGGAAAAGGTTTCGGTATTGGAGGCGAAGCTACAGGCTAAGCCTCAGGACAAACGTGTTGAAATTAAAACTGTATGTGAACAGAGCCGGATTTAGGGTCAAAGCCGGATGGTTTTTTCTGGAATGACCTGGATATAGACGAGGATTTACTGTGGGAAAATAAAGAGACAGCCGAGGACAAGTGTAGACAGATAGTAGTGTCTGTTAATATGCATGACCTACAACTAAACGTGTTGATTGACACCGGTGCAGAATTGAGTGCTGTATCTGGGAAAATATTTGAGTAACTGAAAGACAGACCTGGCATCGTAGTTATGCCAGTAGCAGGAGTGAAAATTATCGGTGCTACTGGGAAGGCCAGTAAACCGGTCACAAAACAGATTTTTGTCAACTTCGAAATATGTGGGGCACGATTTGAACAAGAGTTTGTCGTCGTGCCAGACTTGACTACGGAAGTAATTATCGGGTTAGATTGGCTATTAAAGTACCGTGCAGTGATTAATTGCGAAAGTAAAACTTTGACATGTACGTCACAAAATAAAACAATAGTAGTTAGTTTTGACGAGGCAGGAGACGGTGTGCATAGGCAATACCAGCCTATACACATTGTTAACTGGCCGGATGCTATTGACGTAGGTATGAATTTGAACTACTGTAATGTGAGGAATCTCGGAATTGACAATAGTGTAGAAAGTGAATTGGAAAGTATTGTAGACGGTGTGTCAAACGTAACACACGAACAAAGACGAGGCCTGTATGAAGTAATAATGAGGAATAAGAGTGTGTTTTCAGACAAACCGGGACTTGTGGAAGGATATAAATGCAAGTTGCATGTAATTCCGCACGAACCATTCTTCGTGAGACCGTATGCTATACCGCTGTCCAAAAAGGAAGCAGCGCAACGAGAGATAGATAAGATGATCGAATGGGGAGTGATTGAAAGAAGTACGAGTCCATACAATAACGGTTTGGTCATTGTAGCAAAGCGGGATGGTAGTGTGCGTATTGTGATTGACGCACGCACGTTGAATAGGGTCGTTCAACGTGAAACAGACAGACCAGAGAGTATGGAGGAGGTTTTGCAACGTTTTCATGACGTTAAGTTCATGACTAGCCTCGATCTGACGGCTAGTTACTGGCAAATAGAACTCGAAGAAGAATCTAGGCCATACACCGCCTTCTTGTTTGCGGGCAGGTGTTATCAGTATAGAGTACTGCCGTTTGGACTTAATATATCTGTGTCCGTATTCATCAGGGCCCTAGATAAGGTGCTAGGACCGGCTTTGAGTTCAAGATTAACTGTATATGTTGACAACCTATTGTTGGCCAATGCCACTTGGCATGACCATTGTGACCTGTTAGATGAAGTTTTTAGAGCATTGCGCCGTGGCGGAATGACTCTAAAGCTAAAGAAATGCGAATTTGTGAAGCAGGAACTGAAATTTTTAGGGCATGTAATTACCACTGCTGGTATTACGAAGGACCCAGAGAAACTAGAGGCAATAAGGAATTGTCCTCTACCCAAGTCTAGGAAACAGTTAAAAAGTTTTCTAGGGTTAACAGGATTTTACCGCAAATTTGTAAAAGGACAAGTGTTTAATGATGAAAATTTGAATAACCTCTTACGCAAAAACGTTCCGTTTGTGTGGACTGACGGGTGTCAGGCCGCTTTCGAGAGATTAAAAGACGAGTTGTTAAGATCTAACATACTATTTCATCCTGATTTATCGCTACCCTTCCATCTGGGAACGGATTCGTCCAATTACGGGGTGGGGGTAGAACTGTTCCAAGAAGTTGGTGAAGGAGAGGATAAGGAACACCGGACGATAGCGTTCGCGAGTCGAACTTTATCAAAAAGTGAGCGAAACTACACGATTTCTGAGAAAGAGTGTCTCGCTATCGTGTGGGGATTCAAGAAGTTCAAGGGTTACCTATGGGACCGTAAGGTGATTATTCATACGGACCATAAGGCGCTCACTTATCTGAAGGATTGTAAACTACTTCACGAAAGACTGACTAGGTGGTCGCTGTATTTACAGCAATTTAACTATGACATCTGTTACGTAAAAGGGACCGACAATTGCGTAGCGGATGCGCTGTCGCGGTTGCCCGAGTCTAATCAAGATGTATTGAAAGATGAGTCAGATGGAGTGGTCAAATTATACTATTTTAAAGAAGTTGAGGGACGTAAATTAGTAGTGAACATCTGTAAGAATCTACGTCGTCATCAGAACGAGGACGGTTGTTTAAATATGGTGAAAACCCGATATGACGAAAGGAGTCCAGAAGGAGTGAAATTAAGAAAGTATTACAAGATATACGATCATATCTTGTACATATGTAAGGGTGAAGATAGTAATATTTGGCGGGTATGCTGGCCCACCAAATACGTCACGGAAATAATAGACTACTACCATTTGGCGTATGGTCACTGTGGACCAAAGAAATGTACGGAAAAGCTGAGTGAAGTAGTGCATTTTAACAACATGTTAAAACGCGTTACTGACAGAGTGAAAACTTGCGATTTATGTCAGAAGGTGAAGGTTACCAACTGTACGAGTCGTGGTCCTATGCAAAGTATAAGGCCTAACGACACCTTTGAGTTACTGTGCGTGGACTTGTACGGACCTTTGCCCAAGTCATCAGGAAACTTTGCCTACATTTTAGTAGTGCTAGAAGCTTTTTCCAAGTTCATCAAGCTATACCCGATTAGGAAAGCTACAGCCAAAGCGGTCTATAGCAAGCTTGTGAACGATTATTTTGTTCATATTGGCAAGCCCAAGGCGATTCTATCAGATAATGGGGCACAATTTACTTCTAAGTTGTGGAATGAAGGCATGGAAAGTAATGGGGTCGAGGTGATCCATATTTCAGCCTACTGTCCGGCTGGGAATCCCGCTGAGAGGTATATGCGCGAGCTAGGCCGACTTTGCCGTACCTATTGCCATCACAATCATAGGGCGTGGGGCAAATATGTAGCAGTATTTGAGAGAATTATGAACACCTTGAGACATGAATCGACGGGATTTTCTCCAGAGGAAATCCTGTTGGATGACAGAAGTAAAAGTTTAGTGGAAGAGATAATCAAATTCCCTCCACGGATTGACATTAGTATTGATGTGAAAAAAGATCGTTTGCGAGAAGTAATGAAGCTAAAAGCCGATGCTCGCATACGTCATCATGACGCAAAAGCGCGTTTTGCTAAGTTTGCAATCGGAGACTTAGTACTTGTTAAAGCTCATGAGAAATCGAGCGAGATAGACAATGAAATCTCTAAATTTAAGTTTGTTTATAATGGACCATATAAAGTCATTGGTATACCTCACACAAATGCTTATTGCTTAGAGTATCCAAGCTCTGGAAAACGATTAGGTATACGGAATATTGTAGACTTGAAGTTGTACCAACCTAGGATCGATTAATACCACACAATGGGTAATTTGTACAGTATGTAAATATAGAGTGTAAGATTTAAGGATGTGCCATGTTACGATGCTTTTGCCTGACCTAGAGGTCATTAAAGAAGTTGTAATTAATAAGTAATTAATTTTGACTAAATGATTTAAGAGTAACTGATTAGTAATCATCTGAAAAATCCAAGCTGCTAGTTTAAGTTTTCAGCTGAGTCACAGTAGATTAAGCAATGTGAATATGATTTTGTAACTCTCTGTAATATTTCATGAATGTGTGTTTTTATTAGTCATTGCCGATGTACTTAGACGCTGTTTTAAGTTTCAGGCTAGTACATGCGTGTGATGATGGACAGTGTTGAGTTATCCACTGTGATAGTGTTTATGGACTCCTTGAGATTACTCGGGAGTGAGTTTTTCCGAAAGAATTCAGTGAAACGGACGTTCAGGAAACGCCGTTACAAGGGCGAGTGAGATCAAGCGTGCCGCACAGGCGGGCGCAACAATACTTGCGAGGCGAAGCCACTGTCGGCTCGGTGCCGCTGTCGGCATTCTTTGTACTTGCGGGTACGAAAGGCGGAATTGTTTTTTCTTCCTGGACAGCTGATGTGAACGAATTCTGTTGTCAATATTTATGTATTTGTCGATCTGCTGTATATTATTTTCTTGTTTAGCGTTAACTGGACATGACGAGAATATTAATTATGAAAAGGTTACATAAAATTGTGTATTCTATGTAATTAATTATTAGTTTGCGTATTTTGATATACCTGTTTTTTATGACCATGTACTCTGATCAATTTTGCAAATAGTATTCCATTTCTTATAGTGTTACGAATTTTAATGATTTTGGAATTGCTAAACCATTTTCTATGTTTTCTATGAATTTTGATATGTTGTCAACCTGTTTTATTTTGTGCAAGATGACAGAGTGGATTAAGATTAGGAGTGCCTCCACTCAATTATTATCGTCTCAAAATTGGTTTACGATTAATTAGACGAATGCTAAATTTTGTTATGTTTTGAGCATATGCATTTCCGCTGTTTCTTTTTTGGGACATTTTCTGAGTCTGTTTACGTTACACGAACATCCTCAGACAATGTGGGGCACGTGTAACGCCGGAAATGCATATCCTCCTATTTCCATCTATTGTACTATTTTTTTTCCTTGATTTGTTACCTCAAGATATGACATTTCTGTCTCTTTGTATATTGTAATTGTTTTACTATTTGTATATTTATGCATTTATGTCGACGTATAATTGGTTTGTTTCGTAAATATTATTTGTATTTTTACGCTGGGTCTTGCCTAGGGAAAACTGCTATCGAACGATTACGTCGATAGGTCGTGTGAAGAATCAAAGTGTGTAGGATCTTTGGTAGTGTTAACTCTGCCGCGTGGAGCGCGGGCTGAGGGAAGGAGTCTGGCGGGAGTAGCGAGTGGAGCAGGTGTGTTGTGTGACGCTCCCGCGAGTTGCCGCGCTTTCGGGGTTTGGCAGCATGTAATTGCGCTCGACTTGCGATGATAGTTTCTGACATGATGTCGCGGACGGGAAACATTAACTAGCGCACATCAAGAGCCCGTTTCGTCTGGTGACCGTGTCGAGAAGAAGGCGCGCCAACATCCAGCTTCTGCAACAGCGACGGCCGACAATGAGTGACTGTCGCCACCTCCTCGATCGACGGCTTCAAACCTTCAATCCACCAACAAGGAAGACTGGAAGCAAGTAAAGTTTTAGAACTGTATGGCAGACCTCAGCTTTTCAAACTGTACCATTTCGTAACTATAATAACAGCAACTTAGCATGAACCTTTGTTGCTCATTGTCCCAATTGCATTACCAAGCAGGGTCCCTTCCTTTTCCGAAATGAGCCCGAGTGTCGTTGAAATTTAAACGCCAGCACTAAAGTAATATAGCTAATTCTATTTCACTGCTTTAATTTCAAAGTTCAGTTAGCTGGCTACAATATTCAGATTACACAAGCACAAATTAAGAGTGCGAGTTTTGTTATCGTATTTTAGCTTACCTGTGACTGCAGCTCAGCTTGGTACGTACTAAATTTTACTATTGTTAATTGTTCAGAATCATTTAATTCAGGCTCAAAGTTAAATCTCTTCTTTCTAAATTGCGTAGATTCAAGTAGCTTTTGAAATGATTGTTGAGGTAGTCCAAGACTAACCGTATTTTACTGAATTTCGATGTGCTTCAGAAAGAAAGCTCACTATTAACTTCAGTCACTAAATTAACTTTCGATTTTCCGGTTTTATTAATTCTTTTGCTAAATTAAGTCAGGGTGTAGCGAAATTTATTACTTCTGACAAACTTTCAGTTTTCACACTACGCGTGTCAACCTTCAGTTGCCACGCTTCTAGTGCTAATTATATGTGTAATAACCTTTCTTTTTCAGTTACTATAGTAATTGTCCTTAGGACTGACGACCGTGATTTCCCCCAAATCTCAAATACCTAATTACCGCTAGTTAATTGTTAACGTAACGGCTGCACATTTACTTTCTTTATTAACTTTACCCCTTTTCAAAATTAATTTCCACCAGTTTCATTAGCACATTTCCTTTCATTTAGAAGTAACCCTTTCCTCCCTCTTTACCGACAGCTTAACTTCGGTGACGATTGCTTTTCCAAAACTCCCATTAGGTACACGCGGTTTCATCTTTCACTGTCATTAAGGTCGGTAAGTGAGGGGGAGGTTACAAGGGGCACTATGAATATAGTGCTGGACAATAAGTTGGGAATGTGGGTCTCACGGGAGGCGTGCCAGTGATAAGTCCCTGCAGTCGCGAAATAGTCTGTGTCCTCAGTGGCGTAGATGGTTCGAGCGTCATATAAGCAGGAGATCCTGGGTTCGAGTCCCGGCCGGGGCACAGATTTTCAACTGTCCCCTTTGACTTATATCAGCGCCTGTATGCAACTAGGGGTATTTGTTTCATTGTAAACCAATACCTGATTGCGAAATCTCTGTCTGACCATCATGTAATTCAACTGAAATCTTCCAGTATTTCCCGGTCTTTTCCAATGTATACCTCCTCCTCTTGAGATTCTTGGACAGAGTATTCGCTATTACCGTCTGAAATTTTTGCAGAACTAAATTAGTCTTTCTCTGTCGTTTCTGCTACCAGGCTCATATACTTCCGTAAGCCTTTCTCTCCCTCCTCCCATTACAAACGCATTGCAATCCTACTCTCTATTAGTTTTTCATCTCCCTAAACGTACTAAATTACAAGTTCAATACGCTCATACTCTTCCTCGATCTCTTCATCTTCTGCTTACGACATTGGCATGTATTTCTGAACTGTTATTGTGGTTTTCCTGTCGATACTGCTGCGAACAAACCTATCACTGAACTGTTTACAGTACGTCACTCACTTCCTATTTATAACGAATCCTACTCCAGTTATACCATTTTCTGCTGTTGCTGATATTACCCTATTCTCAACAGAACAAAAATCCTTGTCTTTCGCTTCACTGACCCTCACTATGTTTAGTCTGACCCTTAGCATCCATGTATTCCTGAACTGTTATTGTGGTTTTCCTGTCGATACTGCTGCGAACAAACCTATCACTGAACTGTTTGCAGTACGTCACTCACTTCCTATTTATAACGAATCCTACTCCAGTTATACCATTTTCTGCTGTTGCTGATATTACCCTATTCTCAACAGAACAAAAATCCTTGTCTTTCGCTTCACTGACCCTCACTATGTTTAGTCTGACCCTTAGCATCTCCCTATTCAGATTTCTTAACTTCCCTTCTATGTTGATATTTCTTACACTCCACACCCCGACTCGTAGATCGTTACCCTTTCGATGGTTATTCAATCTTTTTCTCATGGTGACCTCCCTTTGGCAGTGTCCTCCCGGAGATCCGAATGGGGGACTAGTTCGGAATCGTTTGTCAATGGAGAGATCATCATGACACTTGTTTAGTTACAGTTCAATGTCCTGTGGATGCAAATTACGTACCTTTAATGTAGTTGTTTTTCTATTGCCTTCTGCACCCTCATGTCATTCCCAAACCCAAGGCAAGACAGTGCCCTGGACGTCTCCGTGGTCTTCCACCCTCTTTGACAGCGGCCGTAGGTCGAAAGAGGGTGAATTCCTAAATTCCTACGTAGGAAGTTTTCGGCCACCATTGCTGATGATTTTTATTAAAAACTTGAGCAATGGCGGGCTTTGAACTTGGAATCGAGGACAATTTTGTAATAAACCACGTACGCTACCGCTAGATCGTAGGTGCTTTCTACTTGCGTAGAAAACAATGATACTACTGCCCGTGTGTAAAGACAAATTTGTCGTTAGAGTTTCTGTTACAGTCTGTTAGAACGTGATTTATCATAATTGTGTATAGAATTCACTGTTAATTATTCGGAGGCACACTTCTACCTGCTAACATTTAAGAATTACCATATTTGATTGAAGGGAAAGTAATTCGCAGTCAGCGACGCTTTATATAAATTCGGCATTGGAGGAAATTAATACCCTTTCATACATAAACACTTATGGTAAAACGCGGCATACGGAAGACACTTTTTTTTACGTCAGCACACGTCGTGTTATTTCTATATGTATATCTTATGTCTACAGCGTCGATTGTCTGTGTTAAGTACGACTCAACACACACATTTTTATGCCCTTTAGTAGTTGGCAAAGTTCTCTTGCGATGGTATGAATACTTAAGCAGAGACTGCCGTACCGCTTTGGAGTTCGGTTGCCACTGTGTTTTATTGCGCAGCACGTGGGCGTGCTGTGCCATTACGGTCCTCCACGTGGCCGTGTGGGCTGCCAGATACCCGAATTCCACCGCAGTATCGCCGCTGCCATGTCCCGCCCATGGCAGGTCTGACGCGATGAGTGAGCTGTGACGTCATGGGCACTAGGAACTCGTCCCTTGACGACTGAAGGTGGTACACTTACGTCAGACTACCGCTCCTTGAAATCAAGCATGTACGAGTTGAAAGCACATAGAACATATAAAACTTATAAACTATTAAAATATATCGGTGTGAGTGGCATCATGAATGAGGACAATCTGGTATTAAAGAGTACTCAGTGTAAGTTGTCTTCCGGGAATGATAAGCAACGCAAGGCATTACGTTGTTCAGAATTTTTTTTAAAAAGAAAGCAGCAGAACTCCTTAACGCATTATGCAATTATTTTAAGGAAAGAGTTATTGGACAGCGCTGTAGGAGTGGTGTCGAATTCGATACAATCGTCAGACACCACGAAATTCATATAAAAAAATTCTCATTCACTAAGAAGCTATATTCAGTATCCATACGCATCAAACAACAATAAATTATTGCTTTGGTACGTAAAACATATGTCGATCTGACATTTTTAATACACTGATTTCCTTGGATAACTATAATTACTACGTCTGCAAATGCATCTACACTCCGTAACCCCACCTGTGGTGTGCTGGGCAGAGTACTTCACGTACGGCTTTCACTTTCCTCATTTCCTGTTCTGGTCGCGAGTGGTGCAGGTCAAGCTCAGTAGTTAACTCTTCTGGGAATGGATTCTCTAGAAATTTAACAGTTTACTTGGGAGTAGGTAACTTTTAATTAATAAACCAATTACTTGTCAGTTATCACATTAGTCTTGATTCCTGTCATAAAGCATCACTTAAATCTCGTGTTAAAACAGTCAAAGTTTATGTGTAGCACTTGTTGTTACTGTTAAGCTTCACGTTAATTTTCATTTAAACAAACTTCATTGTGATCTGGACTAACGAATCAGGCACTGCTCCGTCTTTAAACGAGAAGGGAGAAACCGATCAGCATTGTATATGTTTTTAACACTGGTTCTCTATTTTGGGAAATACATTATGTTGCTGATGTTATAAACTACTGTTGCTGGCCCTTCCGCATTCGTAAATTAACTACATTTTTCCCTTTTTGTTTAAAAGTAATTAGCAAATTATACGAAAACAGTTTCTGAGCAAGAAAAACGCTATTTCCAACTGGTTTGCAGTTGAGATGCTGTCAGGTCGTAAAGTGCAAAACAGCAGGTGAACCTGTCTATCGGAATCCGTCAAACTCTTCAAAGCACATATTCGTGCGACTTGCGGTGCTCAACCGCATTTTATAATAATATGCATTAAGCAACTAATATCCGAATCCACTAACATTACAGTTTCGTTTAGACTGTAGTTTTTCTGGATGATCACCTTCTGTTTTACATTATGATCATGAATCCTGTTTATCAGGGTCCCTTTTCGAATTTTATTCACTCGGCTTGCTTTGTTAATTTCTGTGAGATACGGTTCTGAAATATCCTGGTTACATGTCGTCAATTCACCCGTTGTGCACATGAGGTATTTTGACACTGAAAACTCTTACGATCTTTGTTCTGGCGTAACGACAAGCGCCAGCACGAAGATCAAGAACGGCACAGCAGAGAGGGCTGTGAGACGACGTGAGCCAGTAACACGGCATGACGTCACCACGACACAGCAGAGAGGGCTGTGAGACGACGTGAGCCAGTAGCACGGTATGACGTCACCACGACACAGCAGAGAGGGCTGTGAGACGACGTGAGCCAGTAACATGGTATGACGTCACCACGACACAGCAGAGAGGGCTGTGAGACGACGTGAGAAAGTAACACTGTATGACGTCACCACGACACAGCAGAGAGGGCTGTGAGTCGACGTGAGCCAGTAACACGGTATGACGTCACCACGTCAGGAGCGGCCTCTACACGAATAGAACAAAGCGACGCACCGCCTAATCTCGGCCGCACTAGAAACCGGGCAGTAGTAGAGCCGCATTAGAACAGCCATAAATAATGAACTTGTGTGAGTAGCTTGCATGGAAATTGTGTATATCGAAGGACACTGATTATTTGCATGTCGGCAATTGCTTGCGACACCACCCTGCACATACGCAAGTTAAGTATTGTCAATTCACAGCTTCAACTTTTGTACTCCTGTCGCTCTCAGTTGCGTGTAATATTACTTTATATTAATAATTTTTACTTTTTGGACCGTCTGACTACAACTGAATGAAACACAAATTTCGTGCCATACAGGTTTAGCCTTTATTCTCTGCAAGGCGTCTTCAGTGGCCTGGAATATGTACATATTGTTTGCTATTTAGTTTACATTTTGGGGCAATGTACCTGTAGATTGTAAACAGTTCTGATGGTTGGTTTTTGCTATGATGTAGTAATAATTTAAATTCTACTTATAGGTTGCGCGGATGATTTTCTACATAATTACGTTTCTGTTCCTCTTCTTACAACAGACAGTTGGGACTTTTTCCACATTTTACAGCACGAGGAACTAAACACTTGTTTTGATGCAATGTTTTGGTTTGTGATGCCGATTGTCGGATGTTACAGCCAATGAACAAACGTTATTCCCAACTTTTGAGTGTAATTTCTGAAGTTTTTGTAAAGCAGCTCACACCAAAAACAGTCACACACACACACACACACACACACACACAACACACACACACACACATGCACACAAAGAGATCACGCTGTGATTTCCGTGTGTGGTCGAGCGGTTGTAGGCGCTGCAGTCCGAAACCACGCGGCTGCTACGGTCGCGGGTTCGAATCCTGCCTCGAGCATGGATATGTGTGATGTCCTTAGGTTAGTTAGGCTTACGTAGTTCTAAGTCTATGGGACTGATGACCTCAGATGTTAAGTCCCATAGTGCTTAGAGCCATTTGAATCAATTGTCACTTCCGTCCAACAAGAGCCACTCCACACCACCGCCTTGCATCAATCACTTCGTCCGCCATACTGCCGTTAGCGCTTTCTCGTGGCCACCGTCGCTGAAATCGAGCTGCCGCCGTGAGGCGAGCGCCACCACCAGAACAAGATCATTTCAGAAGGGAATAAAAAAAGGACAGACAGACCCCCGGAATTCGAAAGTAACTGAGCCGCACGGCTGAATTGCTCAAGCTGTCCTTGTGAAGGCTCAATGTACGACATGCATAAGACACATGAGTCGTTTTACGTCAGCCGCACGAATAAAAATTTTAACTCAATAAAATTTTTGAAAACTCTGCCCTATTGAAAACGATTAGTATTCACCCAGAGGTTCGCAATGCTATATGTTTAACAGCTATTACAAGTTGAGGAATTTCGACAGTAAATACAGTGAAGAGCCAAAGAAACTGGTACACCTTCCTAATATCGTGTAGGGCCCACGCAAGTACGCGGAAGTGCCGCAATACGACGTGGCATGGATTCGACTAATGTCTGAAATAGTGCTGGAGGGAATTGACACCATGAATCCTGAAGGGCTGTCCATAAATCCATAAGAGCACGTTGCAAGACACCCCAGGTATGCTCAATAATGTTCATGTCTGCGGAGTTTGGTGGCCACTGGGAGTGTTTAAACTCAGAAGAGTGTTCCTGGAGCCACTGTGTAGTAATTCTGGACGTGTGGGGTGTAGAATTGTTCTGCTGGAATTGCCCAAGTCCGTCGGAATGTACAATGGACATAAATGGATGCAGGTTTTCCGACGGGGCGCTTACGTACGTATCACCTGCCAGAGTCGTATCTAGATGTATCAGAGGTCCCGTATCATTCCAGTCGCACACACCATTACAGAGCCTCCACCAGAGGCTTCAACAGTCCAAGTCGGTGGTGACGGGCCAAGGCGAGGCGTAAGGCTTTAAGTTGTGCAGTCATCAGGGTACAGGAGTGGGCGTTCGGCTCCGACAGCCCATATCGATAATGCTTCGTCGAATGTTTCGCACGCTCCCACTTGTTGATGGACCAGAATTGAAATCAGCAGCAATTCGTGGAAGGGTTGCACTTCTGTCACGTTGAACGATTCTCTTCAGTAGTCGTTGGTCCAGTTCTTGCAGGATCTTTTTCCTGCCGCTGCGATGTCGGAGATTTGATGTTTTACCGGATTCCTGATATTCACGGCACACTCGTGAAATGGTCGTACGGGACAATTCCCACTTCATCGCTACCTCGGAGACGTTGTGTCGCATCGCTCGTGTGGCGACTACACCCCCTCACGTTCAGACTCACTTAAATCTTGATAACCTGCTTTTGTAGCAGCAGTAACCGTTCTAGCTCGAGACACTTGCTGTCATATAGGCGTTGCCGACTGTAGCGCCGTATTTTTCCTGTTTACGTATCTCTGTGTTTGAATACGCATGTCTGTGCAAGTTACCTTGGCGCTTCAGTGCACAACAACTAAAATAAAAGTATTTTCATCACCATTATGCAGTCATTTAAAACAAAACTTTTTTTTTAATTTTTCGGCCAATTTCACCACAGCAGTCACTTTCACTCTATTTGACGGTACTTATTTGTAGAAAGAAATATGAAGTACAACACAATAAGTAGAAGAAAAACTACATCAACATATTTAGTAAACATTTGTGACGGTGTCTCGTATTGCAAATGCATTTCAATATATGAACAATTACTGTTATTAATGAATTAATCAACTGCTCACACAGATAATACAATAACACTTTGTCAAACCTTTACAGTGCCACAACTTTGTGTGGCAGAGATCCGAAAAAGGGAAATCTGCAAGAAGTGTTCCGAACGGAGCCGTCTTTTGACGATCAGTACTTGTGGACTGGTGGCCAGCTGATCGCTTCCCTTCTATAGCTATTCTACTGTGGGCTGATAACGTAATGATTTCTGTACGTTACCGGTCAATAATAACATGGCTGTATATACGCCCCAAGGTGCTCTTAAGCAAAAAGTTGGTCAACTACTGTTGTAAATGATTTTACCGCCATGCAGGCACACACACGCGTTGTAGTCTTAAACAGAAAATAGAAAACTAGTGAAAATGTGTGACATTTGTCCTTAAATGAAAATGGACGCACAGAAAAAAACAGAAAATATTGTGGTTTGCAGTAGGAAATGTTTAAAGAAAGTTTTTGGGAAATACAGTTAGCACCTGTAAATTTATTAAAGATGAAACGATGATTGCAATGGTATGTGAGTGTTTGAAATAAGACAGAGGGGAAACTCTCATTAGGGCAGTGTTGTCCTTATAGCCTGAGACGCCGAATCAACGTCAATTTGGCGGCAAGTTGTCTATAGCAATTTAGGGTGGGTTTCGTGAAGGATTTAGTTTTGTGGAGGCACTGGTGTGGACGCCCAATGTAACACAAATTTTGGTAGATTCTGATTAATGTACAGCAGCGATATTTTTAGCATATTGTTTACACTACAGAGTGCTAAGTTAACTTAGTAGTATGTGATCCACTGGTAGTTTGATTTAAATGTAGCAGAACGTCAAAAAACATTGAATTTTTCAGAAAATAGGGCACGTTGAGTTCGTAGTAATTCACACTGAACTTCAAATTTGTTGAAGTGTTTAGGAAAACCGCTACAGCCACAACTCTGTGACTTACTGTGATCAGAAAGCGTTTGTTATTGAAACTTTAATTCTTAGCGTTTAAGTTTCAATCACTTAAGTGTCGCTTCATCATTTCTGTATCCTTGCACGTGGTTCATTGCACACGAAATCAGGCCTAAAAGCGGCAAGCCATTCGGGTAGTCGCTTTTCATTTCATATTATGATAAATAATTCGACTAGGGGATCTGAGTGTGGTGAGAAATTCTGACAGTACTAAGGGCTTCGATAGATTACTGAAATTACAGTGACTGTATGAGCTGACTTCATCTCTTTTTTAATGTTCTTTAATTTAACCTGGTGCTGTGTATATTCATTGTCTTCCTGAGTGAGTTTTACAATCGTTAAGTGCTGGAGATATGGAGCAGGAGATAGGCATCCATGGCAAAACCGCCGCCTAGTGAGCCAAGGGAATACAGCCTTTCACAGAAACGTGGACAGGAGAAGCTTCACGTATATCAGGTCTCACGTTTGCCAGGGTGAAAGTCGTCTCCACGAGCATCATGGTCGTGCACCACCTATTGTTTTGTTTACGGTATATTTTCACCCTGGGACGGAGAGCTGAAAGCATTCGTTCTGTACGGGGGAACTCTGTCAGAGTGCATAGACCACGCTAAAAAAGTGCGTTCCGTAGATAAACATATCCGAGCTTTCCAAAGAAACATGGTAAAACAGCTCTGACACATCGTTGGTTCAGAAGATGCCTCTAGCAAAGCAGTTCCGATGCAAGGCTAGCTACCTGCTGGGTGAGAGGACACCAGTTCGTGAAATTGATGTGACATCGTAAAGATGTAAAAAGGAAGCTTTTCAGAGGGGAGGAGACTGAGTTCAGTGCATTCTTCACATTTTACCTCTTCTTGATGGCATATTTTGCTAAAGAAGCAACTATACAACTGGCAAACAGATATAACTTTTAAGAGGATTGGTGGTTGAATTTTTCATGTTCGGAAGAAAAGCACAATCAGTTCGTTATTTCTCATCACTGAGTATAGCGCTGAAGATATCAACTCTCCTCAGGTCGCTCTTTTAACTGGAACAGCTGACTGGGATCCAATGTTCAAGTCCTTGGAAGAGTTATTCCAGCAGCCAGGTATACGCCACCAATCAATTTGGCTTGTGCTGAAGAATATGTTGACCATACCTAGTAATTCCGGCAGGCTAGGACAATCTGAAGTTGGTAGTTCAGATTCATGATCGGATATATACTGTCCAGCTTTCGTGTGCATCATCAAATGCATGAGCTTCGTCGGATTGCTATGCAGTCAAACAGTCAATGTAACCAAACTTTTGAGAAGCTGGGAGAAATTTCATAATCAAGTAAGTTTGCCGACAGGTAGGTCGATTTTTGTACATCTCTTCTGTGTCTGTAACTTTGGTAATTTCAAGATTGATTCAGATGTGTTGCCATTTAAATGCTTTCTTGTGTAATGAAGTGTGCATTTAAATCTTGTTTTTATCACCACATTTAATATTTTTACGATATTATACAAATCCCCTACCTTAAGAATCATTTGCTAGGGTATGTCATAACATTAATAAATCCGTTTCTCTACATTAATTCAGCATTGGTTCTCAAGTGTGTGTCTGCATCATGCTTAAATATGATTCAATTAAATTCACTGCCACACGCGTGGGTTTTTGGAATATTTGTTGCATACTGCCTTCGTGATGTTACAATTTTTGTGGTCTTAGTTAATACAGATGGCAAGAAATTTATTCATTCTTACACTGATAAAGTGAATTATATGAATATGGCTCCAGGACTATAACCCATTAACATCAAATACTAACTCCTGACCCATTTCAGGCTGACTTATCACTGGGAAACACTACACATACTGAATATATGATACTGAAGGAAATAATTCCAATAACAGTTTAGGTGTGGTGAAACAAGCGCTGTATCGTTTGAGAGATACAGAGGTGAGCGAGTGTGCCGGGACTTACCCCAGTTCACTGCTAGTAGCTCCACGTCACCATAACGCGTCTGTGCGTAGTACACAAGTATTGCACCACAATTTAAGAAAAAACTTAAAGAGTTGAAGTTGCTTTTTCAAACTTTGTCAACATATGCTTTATTGTAATAATGTTGAAACTGTCAAGTCTCAGAGTGCTTAAGTCAATATTTTTACTTAAATACATCGTTTTAAGAAAGAAACAAGTGGCGCTAAATAATAAATCTAGGAAGCCAGAAATTGCTCATAACGCGCAGATGAATGTCAAAATTAACTGCACAAGTCCCAACGTCATTAAAGCAATGTTTTGGTCACATCCCCGGTTTTAAGAAAAGTTGAAGGCGCAAAATATTACACTTAGAAATGTGAAAAGTTGTATGTCGCTTCAGTTCAACAAGAAAATAATAACTACGTGACATCATTAAGCTATCTCTAACAATTTTCGAGTAATTTACTGAAAATTAAATTTGGAGCAAAAACGTCCTTATTTGTAGTGCAAGAATGTGGACTTCCAGACTGGGAACTATGGTCAGTATGTTCTCCATCACTTTCTGGCTGGCCACAGAAATGACTGCCAGGCTTTCGTAAAAGACGTCGAACAACATTTACAACGAATACAATTTCGTCCTATGTGTAATCATTATTGTTATGATAACCAACCTGCCGCCCCACAGAGGCTGAACGTTCAGTCGTTTCTGATTGCAGAGACATAGTCACAACCACTTTTGTTTGTAAATATTACTCCAGATTTTTGATCGATTGTTTTTAAAAGCAGTCAAAGAATTTTTCCAGTCTAATTTAGAACAAGGAAATCTGTTATGTACAAATTTTTTACCTTCTAGCAGCTAGTAAATAACACATTCGATATGTACAACAAGTGTACTTACTTAACGAATTATAAGGAAAATATTAATAGTGTTCTAATTTTTTTATAAAAATGAACGCCGGGGAAACAATTTGACACTTATTGAAACTGTTCCATCACAGTAACGTACACGAGATATTTGCATTTGAGATGTCTGACGTACAAGATACCTCTGTGGTTTCGAGTTGAGACTATGCAGTGAGCATCACAGGTTGTTCAGAGGACGGACGTAATAAGAGATGTATTGATACTATGCAATAGTGCATTCATAATGGCTAAGCACTAGACGAAATCTAGATTTGCTTGATAAAACCTGAAAGGAAAGAACGACTGATTCCAGTGTTCCATCATTCTGAAACTCAGATCACAGTCGTTGAGTGAATCCACATTCCTAATGGAAGGTAAATTTAGCAACAGTAGCTATTCAGCCACCGATTCAGTAGAAAAGGCCGTCTGAAAGAGAAAGTTAGGAAAGTCTGAAGCCAGTACGATAGCTGACCACATGAAAGAAGTAGTACACATGATATCAATGCTACTCCCACTGCGTCAGAGCGCACGAAAACGCCTTATTTAATCTCACTCACGGCTGTAGCAGTCCGATAGTACAGAGGAGGCCACGTCAGTCGAGCATCTGCTCTCCCAAGCGTCTAAACTCAACTAAGGAGTCGCAAGTCTCGCTGGAGAGAGACTTCCACAGCAAACGGCCAACTCCCGAATCGTTGCTGATGATGCGCAGAGACCACCAGCAGTCTGCTAACCACTCGAGGCATGACAGAAAGGCCACGAATCTGCATGCCATCAGCCACCGTGGGAGGGAGCATGCCTTTGTCTCCTAATGGGAGGCCACAGGTCACACTCTACACGACAACCAGTATTTCAGGCTGGGCCTTAGATTAAGTTTCCTGGGCGCACATCCTCAACGAGAGCTCTTCAGAAATCGCGGACGCTGCTTTCCACCGATGTCCAGCGAGGACCACGCCAGCTGGCGCCTACGGATCACGGACAGAGCAGTGGACGTAACGTTCTCCCCAAGAGCCTTCGGCAGTGCAGCAGAACTGCCAGGTGTGCGTGCTCACTTCTGCTGAGTGGGCGTGAGCGCTGTTCAGCTGATGGAGCTGCCAAAGAATGAAGAGTAAAATCTTGTACTTCTTATTAATAAATGTTTTGTTATGAATAATGTTTTCTTGTCGCTCCTGAACATGAACACATCCTTCTCACCGGACCTGCTTGGTTCAGCCCTGACAAGCATTGGGGTCTGGGTCTGGTCCCCTACGTAAGCGAGACAAGTATCCACATGGACAGTGTGGAGGCTTTGAAGAGAACTGAAGTTGCTTGACTGCATCTACCATCGTCATATTAGCCCAGCACGTGGTAATATGGTATCACAAGAATTCAGTATACAGTCAGCTACCCAACCACTGAATAAACCACTGATTCATGACTCTCTCCCCTCCCCCCCCCCAAAAAAAAACTAGGTTGTGTTTGTCCGTTAAAGTTACTCATACCTAATTTCTTAAACAAGAATGTTAATCATTCTCTTGCCTAATTAGGCTGGCGACCGTTTTCTCTACTCTCTAAACAGTATAGCTAAGTAAAACATTATTTGTTACTGTTTAAATGTTTACGTAATTCTGACTTTCACTTCCGATAAGCCACTTCAATTAGGTACAATACGGTCAACATAACAAAATTCCTCTTAGAGGGTAACATTGCTCTGTTGCTTTATACCATAATTACTCTAACAAAATAATTCTGTATTGCAAACTGCCTCCAGCTTCGAGGTTATGCTATAGCAGTAGCTACAGTGGAAATAAAAAGTTTAACAGTCACTGGCGTAAACATGATGTCTTTCAAAAAACATTCAGGGACAAGTGTTCATGCTGAAGATTCTCTTTGCAACTGGTTAATACATTGCTTAAACTCGAAACCACAACAGTACTACAAGAGAGGCACAGAACTCCAGCATAAACACTGGCAGGTGACCATTGACACACATGATGATTACTTCACTGAGCGAATGCGTAGTGTACTAGCCTTTTCATTTTGTATTATATTTTAATGTAACGTATTTCGTGCTAATAAAATCATTCATGGAATTGCAAAAACGGCACGAACTTGTGTGCCGACAGTCCAGGCTGAAAATGTTATAGTTTCTGAAATACTGCAGATTGTGGACCCAGGTAAACAGGAAACAGCCCCTACAGTTTACGAAGAAAACCCTTTCTCACTTTCTTGTTGAAACAACGTGTCTGTATACGTCAAATCTAAAGTTTTAAGTTGTTCTTGTCTGAACTACGCAAGTAGTTCGTACACTGTAATTTTAAAGTTAGAGGTGGCAGACAAATGGTGTTCACCTGCACAGTAGGTTTAAAAAGGATATAAGTGTTACAAAGTATTATGTTGCCAAAACTATCGATCGCTGCACCACGGCAGGAACGGATACATTGTCTACTTCATATTCAGTGCCGTTAGATATCGGTTGCCTTCTATTTGCTTGACTACCGTCACTTATTGCAAAATGGCTACTCGGCAGCAGAAATCATTTTGTGCTCACGAGTTTGCGAAGTGTATTTCGGTGATTACTGACTTTTAAAAACGTTATTTTCCTTCGCATTAATGAATTATTAATAATGCCAATGTGCAACAGACGTTCCAGACACATGTACCAAACTGATCCCCCGAATGAATGGAACATTCTCAGACGGTATCGACAATTTGTAGACACAGCATGTGAATGTAAAGGGAAGAGTACCGGCCGTTTTCCTGTGTCCGATTAAAACATCGCACAAATTCAAACCGCTTTCCAAGCAGTCCTACGTTATTAACTCGTCGCGCCAATCGTAAGTTACAACTGTCTACAATAACAATTTGGCTTGTTTTGAGTCTCGGTTGGTTATGAAGCCGTACAAGTTACTGCTGTATAAGTTCTGTTATAAAATCCACGTCATGATGACAAAGGCAAGCGTGTGGTATTCAAGAATACTATTGACAATGTTGATACTTGCACCAACGCTTCGTGTTCAGGGGCGAATCGACTTTCCAACTTAGTGGGAAAGTCAGAGTCAGAATTTGGGGCATACACATGCACACGTTTAACACTTTCGAGATTCACTCACAGTCGGGATTCTTTTTTTTTTTTTTTTTTTTGCGATATCCCACTCATCTGTTTACAGCCCATTCTTCTTTGCTGGAAATACGGTTAACGCTCAGCAGCATCTTGCTGTGTTTCAAAACTATTTGTGTCCGAGACTGACTGTTGTTCTTCTTGTTGTGGTCTTCAGTCCTGAGACTGGTTTGGTGCAGTTCTCTATGCAACTCTATCCTATGCAGGATTCTTCATCTCCCAGTACCTACTGCAACCTACATCCTTTTGAATCTGTGTATTCATCTCTTAGTCTCCCTCTACGCTTTTTACCCTCCACTTTGCCCTCCAATACTAAATTGGTGATCCCTTGATGTCTCAGAACATGTTCTACCAACCGATTCCTTCTTCTAGTCACGTTGTGCCACAAACTTCTCTTCTCCCCAATCCTATTCAATACCTCCTCATTAGTTATTTGATCTACCCATCTAATCTTCAGAATTCTTCTGTAGCACCACATTTCGAACGCTTCTATTCTCTTCTTGTCTGAACTGTTTATCGTCCACGTTTCCCTTCCATACATGACAACACTCCATACAAATACCTTCAGAAACGACTTCCTGACAATTAAACCTATACTCGATGTTAACAAATTCCTCTTCTTCAGAAAATCTCTTCTTTCCATTGCCAGTCTCCATTTTATCTCCTCTCTACTTCGGCCATCATCACTTATTTTGCTTCCCAAGTAGCAAAACTCCTTTACTACTATAAGTGTCTCATTTCCTAGTCTAATTCCCTCAGCATCACCCGACTTAGTTCGACTACATTCCATTATCCTCGTTTTGCTTTTGTTGATGTTCATCTTATATCATCCTTTCAAGACACTGTCCATTCCGTTCAACTGCTCTTCCAGGTCCTTCGCTGTTTGTTATAGAATAAGAATGTCATATGCGAGCCTCAAAGTTTTTATATATTCTCCATGGATTTTAGTACCTACTCCAAATTCTTCTTTTGTTTCCTTTACTGCTTGCTCAATATACAGATTGAATAACATCGGTGAGAGGCTACAACCCTGTCTCACTCCCTTCGCAACCACTGCTTCCCTTTCATGTCCTTCGACTCTTATAACTGCCATTTGATTTCTGTGCAAATTGTAAATAGCCTTTCGCTACCTGTATTTTACCCTTTCCACCTTCAGAATTTGAAATAGAGTATTCCAATTAACATTGTCGAAAGCTTTCTCTAAGTTTACAAATGCTACAAACGTAGGTTTGCCTTTCCTTTATCTTCTAAGATAAATCGTAGGGTCAGTATTGCCTCACGTGTTCCAGTATTTCTACGGAATCGAAACTGATCTTCCCTGTGGTCGTCTTCTACCAGTTTTTCCATTCGTCTGTAAAGAATTCGCGTTGAGACTGAACTAGGACAACATTTTTCGACAAGTCTCCAAGTGGGTGAATATCTGATCGAAACTTCACCGACCAGCTGGATTGGTCGTTAAACAGCCGGCGACTTAAGACTCCTCATCTGGCCTCCACGGTCATGGATTCGACCTCCTGTGACTTCTTGCTGTAGGGGTTCCTTAAGGCCAAAGTTCTTGAACCAATATTACCACGAAGCCTAGAACAGCTGAAGAACCGGATCCGTCCTGCCATAACATCAGAAACGATGACATGCTTACCCGAGTATGGGAGGTATTCGAGTATCAATGAGATATTGTTCGTGTCGCTGAAGGAGGACCCACTGGGCATCTGTAATGTGAACTTGAGAGACTTCGTGGCAGATTAAAACTGTGTGCCGGACCGAGACACGAAATCGGGACCTTTGCCCTTCGCGGGCAAGTGCTCAACCATCTGAGCTACCCAAGCACGAATCACGGTCCGTCCTCACAGCTTTACTTCTGCCAATACCTCGTCTCCTATCTTCGAATCTTTACAGAAGCTCTCCTGCGAACCTTGCAGAACTAGCATTCCTGGAAGAAAGAATATTGCGGAGACATGGCTTAGCCACAGCCTGGGGGATGTTTCCAGAATGAGATTTTCACTCTGCTGCTTGGGTAGCTCAAATGGTTCAAATGGCTCTGAGCACTATGGGACTTAGCATCTGAGGTCATCAGTCCCCTAGAACTTAGAACTACTTAAACCTAACTAACCTAAGGACATCCATGCCGGAGGCAGGATTCGAACCTGCGACCGTAACGGTTACGCGGTTCCAGACTGAAGCGCCTAGAACCGCTCGGCCACCCCGGCCGACTGGGTAGCTCAGATGGTAGAGCACTTGCCCACGAAAGGCAAAGGTCCCGAGTTCAAGTTTTCTGGAACTGCCTGGAAGTTTCATATCAGCGCACACTCCGCTGCAGAGTGAAAATCTCATTCTGGAAACTTCCCCCAGGCTGTGGCTAAGCCATGTCTCCACAATAACCTTTCTTTGAGGAGTGCTAGTTCTGCAAGGTTCGCAGGAGAGTTTCTGTAAAGTTTGGAAGGTAGGAGACGAGGTACTGGCGGAATTAAAGCTGTGAGGACGGGCCGTGAAAAGTACTTGGGTAGCTCAGATGGTACAGCATGTCCCGAGATCAAGCCTCGGTGCGGCACACAGTTTTAATCTGCCAGGAAGTTTCATATCAGCGCACACTCCGCTGCAGAGTGAAAATCTCATTCTGAACTTGAGAGGTTCATAAATATGTGTCCCAAATTTATAGCTGTATGTACTACAGTCTAATAGTTACATACGTTCGAAATGCGTTCATGCTTTTTGAAACACCTTGTATATTACGTAGCGGTTCCCCGCACATAAATCCGGTGCACCTGCTAGCGGAGCAGTTGGCACCTACTTGCTGGGCTGTCGCTACGACACCGTCCGACGCTGAAAGCGCAGCCAAGTACTGACGGTTTCGCTAAATGTTCCCGAACACGTGGCCACAGGCTTACCGAGCAGGGCCATTTGTTCCGCAAAACCTTCATTTCGGCAGTCGGCTCGGCTCCGGCGCAGTCATTTGTTAATGCCAGAGGCGAGAAACTTCGCCGGCCATACTTTGCAATACGGCGCCGTGCGAGAGAAGTGATTAATCCGTAATAGCCATAATGCAAAACCGCGGGCGCGGAAGTTGGCCTCCTGTGGCTGACAGTTTAATGAAATCCCGCGGGCCGGCAAGTGGCGGCGTCGGCCGGGCTCTGCAGACGGCCGGCTGCCGGCGCTGTCTCTGATGGAGCGCGACGGGCGCGCCTGTTGCTGTAGCCATTACTCGCCGCCCTTCAAGATTAGTCAGCGGGCTGACTTAAACAGACGGCCTCCTCCCTCGTGCCGCGAACACTTCAGCGTGGCCCTTGGCTTCTATAAAGAGTAAGTTACCTGAAGCAAAATTAGGACACCGTATTTTGGGCAAGGCATTTTTGACTACTACCATGCACACATTTTTCACAGCTCCTGAAACAAAGTCGTGAGCGCTCAACGACACACTATGAATATAACCGTATAAGGTTGCAAGCCGTGGCTTGATTTAATCATAAATACACTACTGGCCATTAAAATTGCTACACCAAGAAGAAATGCAGGTGATAAACGAGTATTCATTGGATAAATATATTATACTGGAACTGACATGCGATTACATTTTCACGCAATTTGGGTGCATAGATCCTGAGAAATCAGTACCCAGAACAACCTCCTCTGGCCGTAATAACGGCCTTGATACTCCTGGGCATTGAGTCAAACAGAGCTTGGATGACGTGTACAGGTACAGCTGCCCATGCTGCTTCAACACGATACCACAGTTCATCAGGAGTAGTGACTGGCGTATTGTGACGAGCCAGTTGCTCGGCCACCATTGACCAGACGTTTCCAGGTGGTGCGAGATCTGGAGAATGTGCTGGCCAGGGCAGCAGTCGAACATTTTCTGTATCCAGAAAGGCCTGTACAGGACCTGCAGCAGGCGGTCGTGCATTATCCTGAAATATAGGGTTTCGCAGGGATCGAATGGAGGGAAGAGCCACGGGTCGTAACACATCTGAAATGTAACGTCCACTGTTCAAAGTGCCGTCATTGCGAGTAAGAGGTGACCGACACGTGTAACCAATGGCACCCCATATTATCGCGCCGGGTGATACGCCAGTATGGCGATGAAGAATACACGCTTCCAATATGCGTTCACCGCGATGTCGCCAAACAGGGATGCGACCACCATGATGCTGTAAACAGAACCTGGATTCTTCCGAAAAAATGACGTTTTGCCATTCGTGCACCCAGGTTTGTCGTTAAGTATACCATCGCAGGTGCTCCTGTCTGTGAGGCAGCGTCAAGGGTGACCGCAGCCATGATCTCCGAGCTGATAGTCCATGCTGCTGCAAACGTCGTCGAACTATTCGTGCAGACGGTTGTTGTCTTGCCAACGTCCCCAATTGTTGACTCAGGGATCGAGAGATGGTTGCAAGATCCGTTACAGCCATGCGGATATGATGCCTGTCATCTCCACTGCTAGTGATACGAGGCTGTTGGGATCCAGAATGGCGTTCCGTATTACCCTCCTGAACGCACCGATTCCATATTCTGCTAACAGTGTTTCGACCTCGACCAACGCGAGCAGCAATGTCGCGATACGATAAACCGCAATCACGATAGCCTACAATCAGACCTTTCTCAAAGTCGGAAAGGTGATGGTACGCAATTCTCCTGCTTACACGAGGCATCACAACAACGTTTCACTAGGCAACGCCTGTCAACTGCTGTTTGTGTATGAGAAATCGGTTGAAAACTTTCCTCATGCTACCACGTTATAGGTGTCGCCACCGGCGCCAACCCTGTGTGAATGTTCTGACAAGCTAATCATTTGCATATCACAGCATCTTCTTCCTGTCTCTTAAATTTCGTGACTGTAGCACGTCATCTTCGTGGTGTAGCAATTTTAATGGCCAGTAGTGTATATGTCTGTGCCAGCGCACTGAAAGACCTAAGTCCAAACAGGGCCCCGGGAGTAGACAACATTCCATTACAACTACTGACCGTCTTGGGAGAGCCAATACTGACAAAACTCTACCATCTGATGAGCAAAATGTATGAGACAGGCGAAATACCCTCAAACTTCAAGAAAAATATAATAATTCCAATGCCAAAGAAAGCAGGTGTTGCAGATGGGAAAGTTACCGAACTATCAGTTTAATAAGTCACGGACCGAGCGAGGTGGCGCAGTGGTTAGCACACTGGACTCGCATTCGGGAGGACGACGGTTGAATCCCGTCTCCGGCCATCCTGATTTAGGTTTTCCGTGATTTCCCTAAATTGCTTCAGGCAAATGCCGGGATGGTTCCTTTGAAAGGGCACGGCCGATTTCCTTCCCCATCCTTCCCTCACCCGAGCTTGCGCTCCGTCTCTAATGACCTCGTTGTCGACGGGACGTTAAACACTAATCTCCTCCTCCTCCATAAGTCACGGCTGCAATATACTAACGCGAATTCTTTACAGACGAATGAAAAAACTGGTAGAAGCCGACCTCGGGGAAGATCAGTTTCGCTTCCGTAGAAATATTGGAACTCGTGAGGCAATACTGACCCTACGACTTATCTTAGAAGCCAGATCAGAAAAAGGCAAACACATCTTTCTAGCATTTGTAGACTTAGAGAAAGCTTTCGACAATAATGTCTGGAAAACTCTCTTTCAAATTCTGATGGTGGCAAGGGTAAAATACAGGGAGCGAAAGGCCATTTACAATTTGTACAGAAATCAGATGGCAGTTATAAGAGTCAAAGGACACGAAAGGGAAGCAGTGGTTTCGAAGGGAGTGAGTCAGGGTTGTAGCCTCTCCCCGATGTTATTCAATCTGTATACTGAGCAAGCAGTAAAGGAAACAAAAGAAAAAAAGGAGAAGACATAAAAGCTTTAAGGTTCGCCGATGACATTGTAATTATGTCAGAGACAACAAAGGACTTGGAAGAGCAGTTGAACGGAATGGACAGTGCCTTGAAAGGAGGATATAAGGTGAACATCAACAGAAGCAAAACGAGGATAATGGAATGTAGTCAAATTAAGTCGGGTGATGCTGAGGGAATTAGATTAGGAAATGAGACACTTACAGTGGTAGATGAGTTTTGCTATTTGGGGAGCAAAGTAACTGATGATGGTAGAAAAAGAGAGGATATAAAACGCAGACTGGCAATGGCAAGGAAAGCGTTTCCGAAGAAGAGAAATTTGTTAACATCGAGTATAGATTTAAGAGTCAGGAAGTCGTTTCTCAAAGTATTTGTATGGAGTGTAGTCACGTATGGAAGTGAAACATGGACGATGAATAGTTTGGACAAGAAGAGAATAGAAGCTCTCGAAATGTGGTGTTACAGAAGAATGCTGAAGATTAGATGGGTAGAGGTATTGGGGAGGTATTGAATAGAATTGGGGAGAAGAGGAGTTTGTGGCACAACTTGACAAGAAGAAGGGATCGGTTGGTAGGACATGTTCTGAGGCATCAAGGGATCACAAATTTAGCATTGGAGGGCGGCGTGGAGGGTAAAAATCGTAGAAGGAGACCAAGAGATGAATACACTAAGCAGATTCAGAAGGATGTAGGCTGCAGTACGTACTGGGAGATGAAGCAGCTTTCGCAGGATAGAGTAGCATGGAGAGATGCATCAAACCAGTCTCAGGACTGAAGACCACAACAACATGTCTGAGTGGTGCTAAATGTTATTATCTTTACACAAATAAAAGTATTATCTTCTCAATAACCTTCAAATCGTGAGTTACACACTTAATTTTCATGCGCGAATGTAGTGAATTTATTCACGACACTTTGTTGCCTATGGCTGTGGTCACTTTAAGAACTCAGATTAATAAATAAATAAATAAATTTAATAAAATTGAGCCTTAAATTGCTCGTGTACCCATGTACCATCATAATAAAATAAAAACAGTGAATAATTGAGGGAGTACGACTGAGGACATTGGCGTGTTTAAGTTTACGAAATAAAGATAAGTTTTATAACTGCAACTAGCTGATAAATCTTACACAAAAAATGACAAACACAAATCAGAACTGAGGTCCTGTTTAGCTGGAAAAGAATACACTGGGCTGGAAGATATACAAATTCTCTCCTGAACTGATCCCTTTTACAACGCACTATGTTTACGTGAGCCCAATGTGAGGCTCAGTTTAGTTCAAATGGAATCAACTATGACAAAGTATACAGCAAATTATGGTTCACTTGAGAACAGGAATCCCTGAATATGATTTTAACAACCATATTCCGCTGCAACAATAACTTACCCTTTCACCTTGATTCAGGCGGCAGCAGAAAACGACGCGATGTGGGCTAGGAGCGGCGAGTTGCGGCAATTGTAATGTTCTGAAGCGTCCACCAAAATTTGCAGACTATGAGGTCTGGCGTCCTGAGTATCAGAACGCGGGAGACTTCCCTACCGGAGCCCTGAAATCCCAGTAGATTTAGTGTGAGGTGCACCCGACCGCTGACTTCGCCAAACCAATTTGACTTACAGGTGCGACGATGCATGCTGGAATTACCAAACGTTAGACAGCCGACTTAGGAAGAAAAATGCAATAAACTGGTAGCGAAGATCGCAGGAATTCTTTTTATTCCATGACTACCGATTTCGGTGAAACTAAAGACGCCATCATCGGATCTTAGGACACATACAGGTTACAACATCAAGGCTACAATGGTGATATTGATAGTTGCCTGTAACACGCAGGCCTTACAAAATTGTCGTAAGTAGCACATAGGCGCCCAAGAGAGATGACATTATAAATGTTAAGTGTGTCCATTACATACAAGCGCAAGCTAGGTACTGCCACTTTTTGTGTGTGTATGTGTGTGTGTGTGTGTGTGTGTGTGTGTGTGTAGTATGAACTGAAGAGATCATCCTTTATGACTTATTCTTCTAGGATGGGATGTAAGGATAAAAGGAAAACACTTTATTTATTACGCATTCAATTAGGCTTGGGCACGCAATGGGTCCTTTAGCCTGCTGTCTTTGGTGATGTCTATCTGCTGTGGAGGGTGAAATGTGTCAAGGCTGTTATGTGTGACTGCTTCCTCGTGTTATGACAGATTGCCTATGAAGGGTGAAACGTTATTGACTTCGGTACGCGATACTTGTGCCATCTTGCAGGGTTTACCGTTCCTACGGATTGTAATTGTCGAACTTCGTCCCTAAGCGCATCGATCTTGTCAAAAACTCGTAGAGCCTTGTCACGGACCTTCTCTTGTATGGTGGTCTCGTGGAGTGCGGTGCGGATGTCGACGTTTCTTGTCCACCATGGAGCTCCTGTGATCCATCGATAGCAAATGTTTTGCAGCGCTTGGAGTTTGTTGTAGTTGGAGACGCACGTAGTTCCCCACGAGGTGGAGCCATACAACATTGTGGGTTCCACCGTTGCCTTATACAATTGGAGTTTAGTCTTAGGGTTGAGATCCTTACTCTTCAGGAACGGAATCAACGACCTGGTCATCTTCTGGGCTGCCGTCTTCTTGTCGTCAATATGCTGCGTAAAGAGTAATTTTTTGTCAAGGTAGACACCGAGATACTTCACTCCCGGCGACCATGGGATAAATTGGTCAGCTATTTGGAGTCTGTCGTTCAGAACTGGTTTCCTCCGTGTGAACAAAACGGCTGCCGTCTTCGTCGGGTTGATCGTTATCTTATTGTGCAGCGCCCAGCGTTCCATTACAGCAAGTTGCCGTTGCATCCTAGCGATTAGCTGGTCCAAGTGTCGTCCAGTTGTCAGAAAGGCCGTATCGTCCGCATAAAAACTCGCCGTAACAAGGGGGACTGGTGGGATGTCATTTATATATAAGTTGAAAAGTAGAGGCGAAATGACAGAGCCCTGCGGAATTCCTGCGGAGATCAGTTTCATGTCGGAGTTTTTATCGTCGACTCGGACATACAGTTTCCTGTCCTGCAGAAATCTGTCTATGAGTCTAATGTAACAATCCGCAATAGTGGTAGTGCGATGCAGTTTGACGATAAGGTTGGGCCGCCACACCTTGTCGTAAGCTTTTTCGATGTCAAGGAAGCCACCAATCGTGAAGTGCTGCTTGTTGTATCCTTCTTGTATCCGTTCGGTGATCCGTAGAAATAGAAATTCGGCAGATAGCTTGTCCTTGAAACCGAATTGTTCGGGTCGTATAACATCATACGCTGTAAGCGTGTCATGGAGCCTCTGCAACAGCACTCTCTCGAGCACCTTGCCAAGGGTCGGCAAGAGGCTAATTGGCCGGTAACTGTTGGGTTCTGCTGGGTCTTTACCTGGCTTGGGTATTGGCTACTCGAGCCGTCTTCCACGCCGTAGGAAAATATCCCTGCAGAAGGTAGCTGTTGAGAATCCGGGTAAGGAGCACAGTTGGCTTCCTGGGCAACTGTTTCAAATCGGTATTGCTTATGGAGTCGTTGCCCGGCGCATTATTCCGAGTCTTCCGGATAATTTTACGGATCTCTGCTGGTGTGGTGACTTGTGGGCTGCTCTGCACAGGCGCAGCACGAAGAGCAGTCCATTCTGCTGTAACGGCGGCTTCCTGTTCCTGCAGGGTCGCTGGTGTAGACATCTGTTCTTGGTAAGTCGTAGTATACAGCTCCGCCTGGGCGAGTTCGTCATAGAGGAGGCCATCTGGTCCTCTGATGGCTCGTTTAGGTGGCCGCTGGTGTCGTATGTTCTTGACTACCTGCCATTCGTTCTTGGTTCGAAGTAAGAATTCATCCATCTTATCTTCCCAGACCTGCTGTCGCCACTCGGCCACTCTCCTGTGCAGTTCTCGTGTTAAGACGTGTGTTTCTCGTCGATCGATCGGGTTTCTATAGCGGAGCCAACGTCGCCTGCTCCTGTTTCTCTGTGTCTTCAGTTATTGGAGTAGAGGCTGGAACTCGTCGAAAGCTACTACAGGGTAGACCGTGTGAGTAGTTGCCCTCCGTTTGGCTACCTTTATCTTCTGCGTCAAAGTTTGTACCGCGACGTCGATGGCTTCCGGTGTTGAAACGTCCTGCGTCGGGCAGATATTGTTGTCAAGATATGTCCGAAATTGACCCCAGTTCAGAGTTTGTGAGGTTGGGGGCGGAAGGTTGGCCGTTGCGTTTTCCACTATACTGATAACAGGTCGGTGGTCAGACGAAAGATCGTCGACGGTGCGGAGCTGGAGGTTCGTCTCAATATTTTTGATGACAGCAATATCTAGGACGTCTGCTTCTTGCCGATCGACGTAAGGAATCCGTGTGGGCTCTTGTGGGCCATGGACTGTGATGCCCAGTTCTTCTTCCATGGCAATCAAAGTTCGTCCACGAGGGTTCGTACGCCGGGAATTCCACGCGACGTGCTTGCTGTTAAGGTCACCTCCTAGGAAGATTTTGTCAAAATTGGTGGAGATACTCCGTAGGTCGTCTGGCTCCAGGTTTTTACCGGGGCTGTTGTACGCCGCAATGAAAGTGATGTTGCCTGCGGTCGATCGAACCGTTACTGCTGTTGCCTCCAGATGTTGCAGGTGAGGTAGTGTTTCATGATGGTGCCGCAGTTCCCTTTTAAGCAGAACTGCGGTCCCTACACCTCGTTGGACTTGTCTGTCCGTTCTATAGACGTACATGTTACGAAATCTGAGCTCAGTTGTTGGACGAAGGTGCGTCTCCGATACAAGTGCGATGTCGATTTTGTGACGTTGTAAAAATTCAGTGAATTCTGTTTTCTTGTGTTTCATTCCGTTGGCGTTCCATATACAGATTTTCAGGTTTCTCGTGGTCCCAGGGCGATCCATCTTAAGGTGTTCCAAAGGCCTTCAATACACTTTCGATTAAAGAAAGTATCCCCACTAGTTGTTGCTGCACGGCGGTGAGATGTTTCGCGACATCATAGAGCGCTGGGGCTATAGATTGCATCAAATGAGCTGGTGAGACGTAGGTTTCCGGTTCCGGTCGGCGTGGTGATGCTGCGTGGGCGTATGAATAATGCTGGCGGTGCTGTCGAGGTGGAAGTGCTTCAGGAGGAGGCTGTGTTACTGGCTGCCGTGTCGCTGCCGGCTGTTCTTGTGGCGGTTGCTGTCGGTGGGGCGGAGGGTGTGGCGTCAGGTTGGAGTTCCGTATTACACGAGTCCTCCGTTGAGAGGGCTGCGGGGAAGACCGTTGTGTGTATTTCCTGAGAAGTTCCTGGTACTTCTGGCAGCCACGCCACGTGGCAGGATGGTCCTTTTCACAGTTAGCACATTTCGGCGGAGCCCCTCGGGGATGAGTACACGCTGAAGATCGATTTTGCCCTCCACATCGAACGCAGCGAGCAGGCAAGCTGCAATAATTAGCTGTATGTTCGAATCGCTGGCAGTGGCGACATTGAACAGGTCCTTCTTGTCTGTTGTAGGTTTCAATAACGACTTTAGTATATAGAAGGTATTTTATGTCGTAAATCTTGTAGTTTTCCTTTTGGGCTGGCAACGTGACACAGTAAGCATCTTGAGGTCGTAATTCCTTCGTCTTGTCGTCTCGATTTTTAAACTGGTGGACGTTGATGACAGGGAAACCCTTCTCTATCAGTGCGTCTTTCAGTTCTTCCTCCGTAACTTCGGCAGGTAGACGTTTGACAACCACTTTGAGGTCCTTGTCCTCTGCGGCCTGATGTGTAAAAAAGTGGATGTCATTCGACACAAAGAAATTGATGGCCCGCCGTTGATCTTCACAGGAGTCAAAGTGATATTTGATCCTGTCTCGTTGGTAGATGGCCTTAAGACTGCCGTCAATATTCGCTTTCAGCGCCTTGTTGAGTTCCATGTAGTTCTCGGTATGGTAAATAGTAACGGGCGGGACTTTGCGTAGTAAGTTCCGGCCAGAGCCATCTGTCCCCTCTTTATCTGCTTCGAGATTGACATCACTCGTTTGGTCCATACGTTCTGGAGCATCTGTAGTAACTTCCGTCGCAATAGCCGCATAACGGTTGGAAGTTTTCAGTTCTTCTGGACGTTGTCGCTTCCGAGAGTTGTTCTGCTTAGGAGAAGCTTTGAGTCGTTTTCTTTGGCGAACTAGTGTAAAATCGCCCTCTCCGTCGGTGGGCTGCATGGTCCAAACTTCTTCAGAGGAGACTCCCTCCATTTCGTCGTCGTCGTCGTCTGGTGGAGAAAATTGTTCCACGTCGTCTACTTGTTTTTCATGCTGTGAAGGTGGAACTGTACTAGTGCGGTTGTCGTATACTTGCTGACGTTGCAGAATCATGTGTTGTATTTCACGTCTCAGTTCCCGTTGTTGCCGATCGTTCTGTGTTAGCTGATGTCTCTCGTCAGAGGGGTTTGACGTATGTCGTCCTCCGCTCTGCATTCGCGTATCGCTCGTCGTGGTCCCGTCCTCATTATGTTGCCTGTCAGAATCCGTTGTCGTTGCAGGGGTCGTCGCCGTTGTATCCGTCCTGTTGGGAGCGGCCGCCGGGACGGCCGGCGGAGCAGGGCCCCACCGACCGGCCAGCGGCCGGCCCCGGCGCGACAGAGCCGGCTGGCTCGGACCACCACCACCTAGAGACAAGGCCGCGGCGCGAAATTCATAGCAGGTCGTGACGTCACTCCAAGCGGGCCACCATGTTGGTTTCGAAGCGTTTGTTTATTTACACGTTTGTTGGATCGAGTGCTATATTCGTGCTTAAAACTAGCGATTACAGTGTTTGGTTGTAGTGAAGCTACTGTGAACATGGTTTAAAAGTGCTGTGTGCCAAGGTGTCGTGTGAATTACGGAACTCGACCGAAAGTAATGTTTTCCTTTCCGAAAGATGCGAATCTGCGTTGGAAATGTCTTTCAGCGATTCATCGGGACAATTTCCAACCCACTGAGCACACGAAGGTATGTAAAAACTATATACCTAGTACAATTGTTATTTTTTCTGGTGGAATATCTTGCATTTTGGATACATTTGACTAAAATTGTGAGCAAAAGTTCGCAGTAAGTAGGCCTAGTATTCGGTATAAAGTGGCTTTATTTTGATTTTGAAAACGAAATATAAATTTGTGGCTCGTGTTACTTTTTATTCGTGTTTAAATTTCTCTGCAGTTCGTATTTTGTTACGCATTACCGATACGTTTTATTCTCTATTTGTGAGTGGGTGTTGTTTTTCACTCTCGCATTAGTTAGCATGAGTGCTAACGAATGTTGAAACTGCTGTTTTCATGTTTAAAAAGCGATCTCTCTGTATGAAGCATATCTGTGATATTTTTCGATGTGTCAAACAATGGAACAAATTAATCTAGAAATAGGTTAAATTTATTATTGACGTTTTTAGCTTGACACATTGTCTCATTCCAACTGCTGCAAATGTCTGCTGAAGGTTTGTAGATTTTCACTGTTGACTTATGCTCAAAATCTGCCATATTTTTACAGGAAAGAAAATTTACATTACAATAACAACGCATAATTGTTTTTGTGAGGTGAGTTAGAAGTGATTGTTTGCTTGGGGAATGTACTCAGCTTTCCTGAGGGAGCTCTATAAACAGCTACACAGTATTTATTTAGGATACTGAAGGCAGAGGAATTTAATATTATACACTGTATTAGTGCAGAATTTTTCAACTGGGTGTAAATAATAGTTGTCTGGTCCAGAAAGAATGTACTTTTTCACAGTGCATCTTTCACAAATGTACCTTGTTTTATCATGTATATCGCAATATTATTTACATCCCGCACTCGTACGTTTTCACTGGCTATTGATAAGTCTTATGCAATTACATTACCGGTAAAAAAGAATTATAAACTATAGTTTCTGCTATATCACGATTGATAAAGTTACTTATTTTAACCATTCGGCAAAGTACTCTCCTCTTTGCGTGGTATCATTTGCCAAGATCTCGTTTCGTTATCTCCAGCGGTTTACGAGATATGACAGGCGTTATGAATATTTCATTCCCGCGCGTTGCGATCGGAAGTGAAGTTGCTGCAGATGCTCAATTTTTTCGAGATTGGAAGCAGATATTGATCCAAAGTATTACAAAAATTTCAAAACCTCATCTGTATTTCATACTCAGCAATATAATGTGTAATATGCATCAAACACAAATTCATAGCGACCTCTGTTTTTGATGGCAACGTTCTCAAATTTGATACTCATCTGTGAAATACCACAATAGTTATGACCATTATCGAAATGATTGGCAATTCATCATGAAGCTGCCATATAAGGCTAAAAGTATTTCAGAAATTAATTATTTTTTACGGAATAGGTTCTGTAAAACCGTTTGACAAAGATTTGCAGGCCGTGCGCCTCGATTCTGTCAGCGCAGCGCCGAGCCAACCCTGGCCCGCTCTGCGTGACGTCACAAGAGCGCGCCGCGGCCTTCTCTTTAGGTGGTGGTGCTCGGACGCGCGCGTTCCGTTGTCCGCACTCATCGGCATCGCGCGCTCAACTGGTACTGCCACAACTCCGGCTCTGTTCTTACACTACAGGCCGCGTCACGAGATGGCGCTAGCAGAAGAGGCGCCAATGAATGTCACAGCTCACGTCATAACAGGCTTGCGCTTGTATGTGATGGACACACTTAACATTTATAATGTCATCTCTCTTGGGCGCCTACATCTACATCTACATCTACATTTATACTCCGCAAGCCACCCAACGGTGTGTGGCGGAGGGCACTTTACGTGCCACTGTCATTATCTCCCTTTCCTGTTCCAGTCGCGTATGGTTCGCGGGAAGAACGACTGTCTGAAAGCCTCTGTGCGCGCTCTAATCTCTCTAATTTTACATTCGTGATCTCCTCGGGAGGTATAAGTAGGGGGAAGCAATATATTCGATACCTCATCCAGAAACGCACCCTCTCGAAACCTGGCGAGCAAGCTACACCGCGATGCAGAGCGCCTCTCTTGCAGAGTCTGCCACTTGAGTTTGTTAAACATCTCCGTAACGCTATCACGGTTACCAAATAACCCTGTGACGAAACGCGCCGCTCTTCTTTGGATCTTCTCTATGTCCTCCGTCAACCCGATCTGGTACGGATCCCACACTGATGAGCAATACTCATGTATAGGTCGAACGAGTGTTTTGTAAGCCACCTCCTTTGTTGATGGACTACATTTTCTAAGGACTCTCCCAATGAATCTCAACCTGGTACCCGCCTTACCAACAATTAATTTTATATGATCATTCCACTTCAAATCGTTCCGCACGCATACTCCCAGATATTTTACAGAAGTAACTGCTACCAGTGTTTGTTCCGCTATCATATAATCATACAATAAAGGATCCTTCTTTCTGTGTATTCGCAATACATTACATTTGTCTATGTTAAGGGTCAGTTGCCACTCCCTGCACCAAGTGCCTATCCGCTGCAGATCTTCCTGCATTTCGCTACAATTTTCTAATGCTGCAACTTCTCTGTATACTACAGCATCATCCGCGAAAAGCCGCATGGAACTTCCGACACTATCTACTAGGTCATTTATATATATTGTGAAAAGCAATGGTCCCATAACACTCCCCTGTGGCACGCCAGAGGTTACTTTAATGTCTGTAGACGTCTCTCCGTTGATAACAACATGCTGTGTTCTGTTCGCTAAAAACTCTTCAATCCAGCCACACAGCTGGTCTGATATTCCGTAGGCTCTTACTTTGTTTATCAGGCGACAGTGCTACTTACGACAATTTTGTAAGGCCTGCGTGTTATAGGCAACTATTAATATCACCATTGTTTGCCTTGATTTTGTAACCTGTATGTGTCCTAAGATCAGATGATGGCGGCTTTAGTTTCGCCGAAACCGGTAATCGTGGAATAAAAAGAATTCCTGCGATCTTGGCTACAAGTTTATTGTTTTACAACCATCTAAATCGTTCCCACATGAGCACAATGTGCGTCCTACAAAATTAGGACGAATAACTTCACCCTCGTGACACACGATATGTCCAAGATAATGTGCAGCTCCACTGTTGACACAGTTGGAAAATGCACTCGCACTAGGGAAAGACATGAAGTTATTCGCCATGGGGGACCAGAAAACGAAGCAGGCAAAGAACAACCACCATTTTTCACCAGCCCTAGGTATGCGAGCCGAATTAGCAAAAACTAAATCGACCCCCCATTGCACAAACCAATCGAACTATCCGCTACTCATTGAATCTTCTCTCTTGAATCTTATGTTGGCTTGGTATCCAATCCAGATATAGTAGCGTGGTTACCACACTGGAGGAGCAACACTCTACTTAGCATATCCTGAGAGGTGCCAATCAGTGACTGAAAAAAGAAGATTTCAGACTAGGGAGGTGTCATTCTGACGGTAAGCATGGCCATGTTTGGACAAATAAGAAACATCTACCCAGATGGGACCACAGTCCCTCATTTACAGAACATCTACATCTACATCTACACGGATACTCTGAAAATCACATATAAGTGCCTGGCAGAGGGTTCATCGAACCACCTTCATAATCCTCAATTATTCCAATCTCGTATAGCGCGCGGGAAAAACGAACACATATCTTTCTGTACCACCTCTGATTTCGATTATTTTATGGTGGTGATCGTTTCTCCCTATGTAGGTCGGCATCAACAAAATATTTTCGCATTCGGAGGAGAAAGTTGGTGATAGGAATTTCGTGAAAACATTCCGTCGCAACGAAAAGCACATTTGTTTTAATTATGTCCATCCCAAATCCTGTATCATTTCAGTGACACTCTCACCCACATTTCACCATAGTACAAAACGTGCTGCCTTTCTTTGAAGTTCTTCGATGTACTCCGTCAGTCCTATTTGGTAAGGATGCCACACCGCGCAGCAGTATTCTAAAAGAGGACGAACAAACGTAGTGTAGGCAGTCTCCTTAGTAGGTCTGTTACATTTTCTAAGTGTCCTGCCAATAAAACGCAGTCTTTCGTTATCCTTACCCACAACATTTTCTGTGTGTTCCTTCCAATTTAGCCGGCCAGGATGGCCGAGCGTTTCTAGGCGCTACAGTCTCGAACCGCGCTACCGCTACGGTCGCAGGTTCGAATCCTGCCTCGGGCATGGATGTGTGTGATGTCCTTTAGTTAGGTTTAAGTAGTTCTAAGTTCTAGGGGACTGATGACCTCAGAAGTTAAGTCCCATAGTGCTCAGACCCATTTGAACCATTTAGCCTTCCAATTGAAGTTGTCCGTAATTGTAATACCTAGGTATTTAGTTGAATTTACGGTTTTTAAATTAGAGTGATTTATCGTGTAACGGAAGTTAAACGAGTTCCTTTTAGCGCTCATGTGGTTGACCTCACATTTTTCGTTATTTAGGGTCAACTGCCACTTTCCGCCCCATTCAGATATTTTCTCTAAATCGTTTTGCAGTTTGTTTTGATCTTCGGATGACTTAATTAGTCGATAAACGACAGCGTCATCTGCAAACAACCGAAGGCGGCTGCTCAGATTGTCTCCCAAATCGTTTATATACGTAAGGAACAGCAAAGGGCCTATAACACTACCTTTGGGAACGCCAGAAATCACTTCTGTTTTACTCGATGACTGTCCGTCAATTATTACGAACTGTGACCTCTCCGACAGGAAATCACAAATCCAGTCACATAACTGAGACGATATTCCATAAGCATGCAATTTCACTAAGAACCGCTTGTGTGGTACAGTATCAAAAGCCTTCTGGAAATCCAGAAACACGAAATCGATCTAAAATCCTTCATCAATAGCACTCAACACTTCATGTGAATAAAGAGCTAGGTGTGTTTCTCAGGAACGATGTTTTCTAAACCCGTGTTGACTGTGTGTCAATAAACCGTTTTGTGTGTGTGAAATCTTATGGGACTTAACTGCTAAGGTCATCAGTCCCTAAGCTTACACACTACTTAACCTAAATTATCCTAAGGACAAACACACACACCCACGCCCGAGGGAGGACTCGAACCTCCGTCGAGATCAGCAGCACAATCCACGACTGCAGCGCCTTGGACCGCTCGGATAATCCCGCGTGGCAATAAACCGTTTTCTTCGAGGTAACTCATAATGTTAGAACACAATATGTGATCTAAAATCCTGCCGCATATCGACGTTAACGATATGGGCCTGTAATTTAGTGGATTAATCCTACTACCTTTCTTGAAAATTGGTGTGACCTGTGCAACTATCCAGTCTTTGGGCACAGATCTTCCGTCGAGCGAACGGTTGTATATGATTGTTAAGTATGGAGCTAATGCATCAGCATACTCTAAAAGGAACCTGATTGGTATACAGCCTGGACCAGAAGACTTACTTTTATTTAGTGATTTAAGTCGGTTCATTGCTCCGAGGTTATTTACTTCTACGTTACTCATGTTGGCAGCTTTTCTCGATTCGAATTCTGGAATATTTACTTTGTCTTCTTTTGTGAAGGCATGTCGGAAGGCTGTGTATAGAAACTCTGCTTTCGCAGCACTGTCTTCGATAGTATCTCCATCGTTATCGCGCAGAGAAGGCATTGATTGTTTCTTGCCGCTAACATACTTCACATACGACCAGAATCACTTTGGATTTTCTGCCAGGGCTCGAAATAACGTTTCGTTGTGGAAACTGTTATAGGCATCTCGCATTGAAGTCCGCGCTAAGTTTCGAGCTTCTGTAAAGGATCGCCAATCTTGGGGATTTTGCGTCTGTTTAAATTTGGCATGTTTGTTTCGTTGTTTCAGCAACAGTGTTCTAACCCGTTTTGTGTACCAAGCAGGATCACCTCCGTCGTTTGTTAATTTATTTGGTATAAATCTCTCAATTTCTGCCGATACTATTTCTTTGAATGTAAGTCACATCTGGTCTACACTTATGTTATTAATTTGGAATACGTGGATATTGTCTCTCAAGAAGGCGTCAAGTGAATTTTTATCCGCTTTTTTGAATAGGTATATTTTTCACTTACTTTTAGAGGATTTGGGGATTAAAATATTCAGTCTCGTTGCGACAACCCTGTGTTCACTAATCCCTCAATCGTTTCTCATGCTCGTTACTAACTCAGGATTATTTGTTGCTAAGAAGTCAAATGTGAAAGATCTAATCTTTCTGGGCCGACCATTTCCAATTTCTGAAAGAAGGCTGTTAAGCTACCCAGACAGTGATGCAGCTGAAATATATGTTTTACCTGCTCTCTAGGAGGAACAAGACTTCTGGTCAGGTGAATACAGGATTATAAATACAAAATCAAATAAGGGTAATGCAGGAGTAGGTTTAATAATGAATAGGAAAATAGGAATGCGGGTAAGCTACTACAAACAGCATAGTGAACGCATTATTGTGGCCACGATAAATACGAAGCCCATGCCTACCACAGTAGTACAAGTTTATATGCCAACTCGCTCCGCAGATGACGAAGAAATTGAAGAAATATATGAAGAAATAAAAGAAATTATTCAGACAGTGAAGGGAGACGAAAATTTAATAGTCATGGGTGACTGGAATTCGTCAGTAGGAAAAGCGAGAGAAGGAAACGTAGTAGGTGAATATGGATTCGGGGTAATAAATGAAAGAGGGAGCCACCTGGTAGAATTTTGCACAGAGCACAACTTAATCATAGCTACCAATTGGTTCAAGAATCATGAAAGAAGGTTGTATACATGGAAGAAGCCTGGAGTTACTGACAGGTTTCAGATAGATTATATAATGGTAAGACAGAGATTTAGGAACCGGGTATTAAATTGCAAGACATTTCCAGGGGCAGATGTGGACTCTAACCACAATCTATTGGTTATGAACTGTAAATTAAAACTGAAGAAACTACAAAAATGTGGTAATTTAAGGAGATGGGACATGGATAAACTGACTAAACCAGAGGTCTGTGAACAGTCGTGCACGTCCAACCACTTAGCGCCTAGTGGTAGTTCCACTGCCATTCTTCCACTCTCTGTAGATGCTTACGATAGTAACACGTGAACATTCGACCAGCTCCCCGTTTTCGAGATACTCGTCCACAGGCTCTGCATAATAATAATCTGCCCTTTGGCAGAGTCACTTATTTCCCTAATTGCAGCGCATAGGTAATGTTCCATCCGTCTCTGTTCGGTTTACATACTTTTCTTACTGTGTTACGTGCCCGCAATTCCATCAGGAGACTTCCAGCCTTGCAGTGAGCAGTGGTCTTAATGTTTTGGCTGATCAGTGTATTCACTGACACAGTAATCTTTACTTTAGAAATTTTTCGCAGTGTTGCAGTTCATTAGTTTACCATTTACCGTCCATGTATTTGCGTCTTCCCCACTTATCTCAAGTGCTAATAGTAAAACATAGGCAGATAACATGTTTACAAAACAAATGTGTATATCCCTCGGCAGGAAATGTTTTCAAATATTCCAACAGAAATAGGCTTACTATGAAACTTCCTGGCAGATTAAAACTGTGTACGGGACCGAGACTCGAACTCGGGACCTTTGCCATCCGCGGGCAACTGTTCTATCATCTGAGCTACCCAAACACGACTCACGACCCGTCCTCACAGATTCAGTTCTGCCAGGACGGGTCGTCAGTCGTGCTTTGGTAGCTCAGATAGGAGAGCACTTGCCCGTGAAAGGCAGAGGTCCCTAATTCGAGTCTCGGTCCGGCACACAGTTTTAATCTGCCAGGAAGTTTGATATCAGCGCACACTCCACTGCAGAGTGAAAATCTCATTCTATAGGCTTACTATCATTATATATCTTTCCTGTCGCAACTCTCCCCTGACTTCACGTAATTCTGCCCTGTATAATAATCACATTTTGTAGGCTAGGACAAGACAGACTACTAGTAGGACAAAACCAAAACTTTTCCATAGAGTGTTAAACCAGATCCACATGTGAAGCTCGGAAAAGCAAACTGAAAGCATAAAAACGTATGCTCAAAGCTGAGCAGAACACATAGCTATTACTCACGATGAGCTATGAAAACTGAATTCATTCAAAGCACTTTCTTCTTGTGCTAAGCTTTTCCCTTACTGGTTCCAGATTCGCTAAAAAAAATACTTATATTTGCAAGCTATGCCGTAGTGGAATAGTATGATCTTCATTTAATCTAGTAATCAGAAGTAGGAAATCTTCTCATTCTTTCCACAAGTCTATGTATTTCCTCATTAATCACCGCAGCGCTTAGGATATGTGTTTCAAAGTACTGTCCATTCAGTATCCAAACTAATGGCACAGTATATTTTATCTTTACTTTTCTTATAACGACTACTTACAGACATATGCACTCCGTCATCAGGCCACAATTGGCTCATCGGGACCATCCGACCGCCGCGTCATCCTCAGATGAGGATGCGGATAGGAGGGGAGTGTGGTCAGCACACCGCTCTCCCGGTCGTTACGATGGTTTTCTTTGACCGGAGCCGCTACTATTCGGCCGCTCCTCAATTAGCATCACGAGACTGAGTGCACCCCGAAAAACGGCAACTGCACATGGCGGCCCGGACGGTGACCCATCCAAGTGCCGGCCACGCCCGATAGCGCTTAACTTCGGTGATCTGACGGGAACCGGTGTATCCATTGCGGCAAGGCCGTTGCCTACAGACCTATAGACAACAGTAAACGTTTGAATAGCCTAGGCAGTACAAGGTCTAGCAAGTAATTAATTCAACATACCAATCGAAGTATATGGGTCGTGATTATGTAAAAGTTACTTTCGTAGAACCAGAGGAAGCGTTATATTTATCACAGTATAAGAGAAATGCTAAGGATAAATGTTTAGTGCCTGTTAGTTTGCAGGTAATTTAATTTGCTTGGGCATTCTGCACCTTGTGCTGAATCAATAGCGGTAATTTGTTTCATTTGTGATCATATAATCAGACACTGCAGAAAATCAAAGTGGCTCATGATTAGAGAGAGGAAGTAGGTGAATTCAAGTATTGACACTACCGAATATTTATTTTGTGTTATCAGAATTGTTATCTTAAATTGAGTAACGAGGAGGCAAAGGCAAAATGGGATAAATGGTTGTCACCAGAGACCGATCTGTAGAGTCATTAGTAATTCATGTAGCTTCGTTGACGGCGGTTGAGGCAGCTACATGTAACAGTCTGTCAGTGAAAAGTGAGGAAGTAGAGCTGTTTAACTCACAAAGTTTAGAGATGGCTTCAACTGTTTCTAACCTGGTTCCTCACTTTTCTAGTAGAGTGTCTGAGGATGTTGATGGTGTTGGGACAGCAACAAGCCACAAATTTACTTTCAGTTCCTTTATTCAAAGGGTACGGGTACCGGTTTCGATTCGTTGTGATTCATCCTCAGACGGTTTACACGCAAACAACTTTATAATTAAAGAAAGCGTGTAAACCGTCTGAGGATGAATCACAACGATTCGAAACCGGTAACGGTACCCTCTGAATAAAGGAACTGAAAGTAAATTTGTGACTGGTTTCTGTCCCAACACCATCAACATTTGTCTTCAAACAACAGCCATAGTCTCCATCACGTCATCATATGACAAAATTATCTGAGGATGTGTTAGCATTCTTGGAGGATCTCAGATCATTGCCTGATTTCGAAGGCTGATCATATAGTCAGTTGTTGATCAGATTAGATTAGATTAGTACTTGCTCCATAGATCATAAATACGACACTTTGTAATGATGTGGAACGTGTCAGGTTAATAAAAGGTGTCTATACAAGATATTACATCACGCAAAATATTACATGACACTTAATATTTTCGATTTTTTTGTGGGGATTAGGGAAATTACCCACTTACTATATCCAAAAATTCATCTAATGAGTAGAAGGAGTTGCCATTAAGAAATTCTTTTAATTTCCTTTTAAATGCTATATGGCTATCTGTCAGACTTTTGATGCTATTAGGTAAGTGACCAAAGACTTTTGTGGCAGCATAATTTACCACCTTCTGAGCCAACGTTAGATTTAACCATGAGTAGTGAACATCATCCTTTCTCTTAGTGTTGTAGCCATGTACACTGCTATTACTTTTGAATTCGTTCTGACTGTTAATAACAAATTTCATAAGTGAATATAGATATTATGAGGCTACAGTGAAGCTCTCTAGCTCTTTAAATAAGTTTCTGTAGGATGATTTTGGATGAGCTCCAGCAATTATTCTGATTACACGGTTTTGTGGAGTGAACACTCTTTTACTCAATGATGAGTTATCCCAAAATATGATGCCATACGAAAGCAGAGAATGAAAATAGGCGTGGTAAGCTTATTTTCTCAAATGTATATCGCCAAAATTTGCAATGACCCTAATAGCATAAGTAGCTGAACTCAAACGTTTCAGCAGATCCTCAGTGTGTTTTTTCCAGTCCAACCCATCAATGCACACACCGAGAAATTTTGAATATTCTACCTTAGCTACCGATTTATGATCGAAGTCTATATTTATTAATGGTATCATTCCATTTACTGTGTGGAACTGTATATACTGTGTTTTGTCAAAGTTTAATGAGAGCCCATTTTCAGAGAACCACTGAATGATTTTCTGAAAAACATCGTTTCAATTTCACCAGTTAATTCTTGTCTGTTGGTTGTGATAGCTACACTCCTGGAAATTGAAATAAGAACACCGTGAATTCATTGCCCAGAAAGGGGAAACTTTATTGACACATTCCTGGGGTCAGATACATCACATGTTCACACTGACAGAACCACAGGTACATAGACACAGGCAACAGAGCATGCACAATGTCGGCACTAGTACAGTGTATATCCACCTTTCGCAGCAATGCAGGCTGCTATTCTCCCATGGAGACGATCGTAGAGATGCTGGATGTAGTCCTGTGGAACGGCTTGCCATGCCATTTCCACCTGGCGCCTCAGTTGGACCAGCGTTCGTGCTGGACGTGCAGACCGCGTGAGACGACGCTTCATCCAGTCCCAAACATGCTCAATGGGGGACAGATCCGGAGATCTTGCTGGCCAGGGTAGTTGACTTACACCTTCTAGAGCACGTTGGGTGGCACGGGATACATGCGGACGTGCATTGTCCTGTTGGAACAGCAAGTTGCCTTGCCGGTCTAGGAATGGTAGAACGATGGGTTCGATGACGGTTTGGATGTACCGTGCACTATTCAGTGTCCCCTCGACGATCACCAGTGGTGTACGGCCAGTGTAGGAGATCGCTCCCCACACCATGATGCCGGGTGTTGGCCCTGTGTGCCTCGGTCGTATGCAGTCCTGATTGTGGCGCTCACCTGCACGGCGCCAAACACGCATACGACCATCATTGGCACCAAGGCAGAAGCGACTCTCATCGCTGAAGACGACACGTCTCCATTCGTCCCTCTATTCACGCCTGTCGCGACACCACTGGAGGCGGGCTGCACGATGTTGGGGCGTGAGCGGAAGACGGCCTAACGGTGAGCGGGACCGTAGCCCAGCTTCATGGAGACGGTTGCGAATGGTCCTCGCCGATACCCCAGGAGCAACAGTGTCCCTAATTTGCTGGGAAGTGGCGGTGCGGTCCCCTACGGCACTGCGTAGGATCCTACGGTCTTGGCGTGCATCCGTGCGTCGCTGCGGTCCGGTCCCAGGTCGACGGGCACGTGCACCTTCCGCCGACCACTGGCGACAACATCGATGTACTGTGGAGACCTCACGCCCCACGTGTTGAGCAATTCGGCGGTACGTCCACCCGGCCTCCCGCATGCCCACTATACGCCCTCGCTCAAAGTCCGTCAACTGCACATACGGTTCACGTCCACGCTGTCGCGGCATGCTACCAGTGTTAAAGACTGCGATGGAGCTCCGTATGCCACGGCAAACTGGCTGACACTGACGGTGGCGGTGCACAAATGCTGCGCAGCTAGCGCCATTCGACGGCCAACACCGCGGTTCCTGGTGTGTCCGCAGTGCCGTGCGTGTGATCATTGCTTGTACAGCCCTCTCGCAGTGTCCGGAGCAAGTATGGTGGGTCTGACACACCGGTGTCAATGTGTTCTTTTTTCCATTTCCAGGAGTGTATATTTGTATCATCGGCAAAAAGTACCAGCTTTGCATCTTCATGAATATAGAATGGGAAGTCATTAATATATATTAAGAACAGCATAGGACCCAAGACCGAACCTTTTGGCACCCCATTCTTGACTGTTCCCCAGTTTGGGAAATCACCAGTTTTTTGCATTATATGTGAACTGCCTATTTCAACTTTCTGCACTCTTCCAGTTAGCTATGATTTAAATCATTTGGGCACTGTACCATTCATACCACAGTACTTGAGCTCATCTAGAAATATTCCATGAGTTACACAATCAAAAGCCTTTGAGAGATCACAAAAAATCCCAACAGGTGACTTCCGGTTACTCAGAGCATTTAATATTTCATTAGTGGAATTATATATAGCATTTTCCGTTGAAAAACCGTTCTGGAAACAAAACTGACTTTTTGTTGAAACTTTATTTTTACAAAGGTGTGAAGATACTCTAAAATACATTACTTTTTCAAGAATTTTGGATAAGGCAGTCAGAAGAGAGATAGGGCGGTTGTTGTTGACATCAGATATATCCCCATTTTTATGCAGTGGTTTAACAATAGCATACTTCATCTATCTGCGAAAATACTCTGCTTCAGAGAGCTATTACATATGTGGCTAAGAATCCCACTTATTTCTTGGGAACAAGCTTTCATTATCCTGTTAGAAATGCCATCATTTCCATGTGAGTTTTTATTCTTGAGAGAGTTTATTATCTTCCTAATTTCAGAAGGAGACGTGGATGGAATTTCAGTTGTATCAAATGGTGTGGGTAAGGCCTCTTCCATTAACTGCCTTACTTCTTCTAATGAACATTTAGATCCTATTTTCTCTACAACATTTAAAAAATGATTATTCAAAATGTTTTCAACTTCCAGCTTGTTGTTTATGAAGTTTCCATTCGCTTTGATGGTGGTGCCATCATCCTGTACTCTTGGTTGCCCTGTCCCTCTTGTAATAATATTCCAAATTGTTTTGATTATGTTATCAGAAGTATTAATCTCAGACATGATGCACATGCTTCTAGACTTTTTAATAACCTTTCTTAATGTAGCACAGTAGTTTTTATAATATTTGGCTTTTTCTGGATCATGACTATTTCTTGTTGTTAGATACAGTTCCCTTTTGTGGTTACAAGATACTTTTATTCCTGTAGTAAGCCAAGGTTTTTGGTATGGTTTCTTATAATTAGATTTAACTACTTTCTTGGGGAAACCGTTTTCAAATTCTCTTACCAGTGTATCATGAAATAAGGTATATTTTAAATTAGCATCAGGTTCCTTGTACACCTCATCCCACTCTAACTGCTGAAGATTTTCTCTGAAATTTCTAATCGTTGAGTCATTAATTGAATGGAGAACGCAGACTGCTAGATTGCGTTTGGTGGGTGAAGTGAAGTCATTTGTGCTTTGGACCTAAGCATTGCACAAGGCGAGTACGTTTGAGTAGCTGAAGCCAAGGAAACAAATTAGTGTACAGTCTTTCTGTGAACTGTTGGGTATGGTGTCTAGGAAGTGTGATGAACTGGTTAAGGATTTCACAGATCAAATTGACTGTTGAATATACACACACATGTATTATCGCGGGAGGAGGCAAAAAAAGTGATTTCGTTAGAAGCCAAGCAGCGAACACCAGATACCTTTTTGATGAGTTTGGCCCTGAGAATATCGAGGAGGGTGCACGCACAGTGGGACATGCAAAGATCTTCTCACTGCAGTGAGACAAGCGTTGGATGGTGTGGAACGTGGACAAGGATATAGGGGTAATAGTAGAGGTCTTCTGGAGGGGGGGGGGGTAGGCATCTGTTAAACTTAAGAGGAAGCCCAAGAGCCACCAATAGGAGTTCCCGAAATGAATGCAGAGGCGGAGTGTGACATAATGCTTGTAGGTGTGATGTATGGCAAGGAATATAACATTTTGTTACACACAGATGTCCCAAAAGATTTAATGAGTAGTTGGCATTGGAACCCATCATGTTACAACTTGCGTGAGTAGGTGATGTGTGATTGACAGCTGGGAATATAAGATTATAAGATTTTCTTGTACCCTGAGGTGCATGTGTCAATGGTCTCAAGAAATTTAATGGGTAGAACAACTGTATCAGAAGTTGAGTGGAGTAGAGGGTAGTGATGTAAGATCAATAGAGACAGTAATGGTTAAATTTTCATTGGGGACAGTCAAGACTAAACAGTGTAGAATTAATGTCTTATGCAAGTAAGGTCTACAGCACGATACTAGGGATAGATTTACTGCATCAACATCATCCCATACTGACGTATAACAGAACTGAGTGGGAAAATGTTCTGGCTGTGAGACACTGTTGTCAATGTTGATCTGTCCTAGGGAACATCTACTGCACAGAGCGATCCAACTAAATCGCAAACAATGGCATAAAGACTTTATTTGTATGGTTCTATGTGTAGTGGCACCCAAAGTGACTATGGGTGAAAGTTGAGCCTCACTGCTAGGAGAGAATGAAGTTTTTGATGCAGCATGTTGTTTAGTGTGACGAAGTACCATATGCATACATGAAAGGGACAGGAGTAAATCAGTATTCATCAAAGAAGTTGAGGTATCCATCCAAAGAAGTTAAGGTAGTGAGGGTGTGAGGTAACGGGCTAGTTGTGGCGCCCTGAAAATATTTTAAGTTCGGAGTTGCCATGGTCGCACTGGGGCCTCTCGGCGGGCCGTGGCAAGTCAGTGGCCACGTGATGCCAAACGTTAGCTGGGGTCCAGGTAACCGTGTGGCTGGAAATTCCAAGGTGACGCTGTGTCGATGCAGGAGACATGCTGGGAGTGCCAATGATGGCGGACTTTGTGAAACCTTAATGGCAGACATTTCTCAGTTTGTATAGAAATTAACAGTAGCCAGACGAATCATGATACCTCAAAAAGAAACATGTACATTACTATTATTTGCACGACGATTCTGATGGTGTAATCAGATATTCAGTATCTTTATTAATTTAAAGTTTAGTATCTGATGATAAATTATAGAAGTGACACAAAGCAACGAATTTCCAAAATCTAAACGGTTCATCGGATTTTGTCGATCAACGTGTCTTTAGAAAGCTATTAGCATAAACCTAAATTGGTATGAATCACAGGCGTGTAACTTGAACAGTACATGAGTTACTGGAGGTCAAAGTGTGCAATTACTATTAATCACGTCAGGCCATAACTACTCCACAGTTACAAGCAAAAACGGTAGCAGCATGCTGATAAATATATATATTCATCTATGTCTTTGTTTATATCCAATATATACTATTCATGAAGAAATTGGTTATATATTTAGTGTTTTAGAAAGTAGAGAGACATTAGGCTACTGGGCCAGCTTTTGTTTCTATTCCTTTGACATATGTTAATTTAATTTGTTTATGTATTTAATAATGTGTGTTAGAACGTCTTTATGGTCCAGCCATAGGAATATTTATTAAATTTCAAGTTATTTAAATGTAAATCCAGTATTTCGAATATGTTTCATTATGTCTACGAGTGTGCATTGGCTGGGAGACAGGGAGGGTGTTCTCTAGCGAATCACAGCGATCGTTCCAAAACAGGACACGTGGAGAGACTGTATGGAAGTGGGGGAGGAGAATCGTTGCGAGAGAGGACAGGGAGTTCTGGACGGTAGGGAAGAGGACACGAGAGAGTCCTGAACAGTATAGCGCGACGGATGCACAGTCGCGGGAAAGACTTGGAGAGTGGAGCAGTTTTGCGAGTCGTCACGGGAGATAGAATTATTTCGTAGTGCCGACTTGTGCACTTGTGAGATTTCCGTGGCTTCTGCAGTGAAGACGTAGTATGCGTTTAGAAGTGAATATCTCACGAGCTTTGTTGTTGTTGATAACTAATTGCGTGACGTAGGAATCTGTTGTTTCCCTGTTATTCAACTTATATTCTATTTAATTGCTGGAACATCAACAGCAAGTGTTTTGCAGAAATATACCACATTCTCAAAAGTACTTCTACTATCGTACTCATCATTTAAAATCGTTAAGACAGTACTGCAGATTTTATTTAATTGCAATCCTTCATTTATAAATTTCTACGTTACATTCATAATTCGCAATTGCCGAGTGATAGGAACCTGCGACAATTCAGCTCACGTGTGTATTCATATTGTATGCTGTAGACTCAGCAGTATTTGGCTTGTAATGCGGCAGCTACGTATCCCAACCCCTAGACAACGAAACCAGCCAAAACTTTTAATATTTCAACTCTGAGTCTGAGGATACGTAGTTGAGGGCCACACCAATCATTAATTTATTTGAAAGCCCGCAATGGTAACATCGTTGGCCACGTTGGAACAGCTGCGAAAGATCTGCCCACAGGAGGAGTGGGTGATAAGACGGCACAAGATGCTTTAAAGCATTTAAAAAGAACTGAGACAGCTGAAATGGAGGAGCTATCACGGAACTTCCAAGATCTGATTTTTCCACAAGGACCATTTCCCGCAATGCCAGTAACTCAGCACAGGATTCTGACAGGAATCGAGCATTGGGGGCGCTGATGACCTCGATGTTGAGCGCCCATAAACCTCAACACACACACTCGAGCATTGGAACACAGAAGTTCTTATGAAGTACCACTGCAACCAGTCTTGAAGGAATTTCTAGATCAACAGTATCCATGGGGAAAGTAGTAGCTCCTTCGGGCAAAAACTGAAATCATGCCCAAGACGTCGATAAATGGCTCAAAGAAGTATCGCTTCTGTTGCGATTATTGACCTTTAAGTAGCCAAAAAATAAAATATCCTTAACCGACTCTAAATATCACTGAAACAGTAGATAATCTTGGAAAACGCCAGTACTTCCGTATGACAGAAGTGCAGACTGGCTACTCCAGTTAGAAGATGCTCCAGAGGATAGACCAAAGTCTGTATTTTCAGCACCACGTGGACACTATCAATGTAGAAGGATGCATTTTGGATTGAAAAACTCACCAACAAAATTCCAGCAGTTACCAGACGGGGTAATATAAGGATTAAAACTACATCATTGCCGGTCGTGGTGGCCGAGCAGTTCTAGGCGCTTCAGTCCGGAACCGCGCGACTGCTACGGTCGCAGCTTCGAATCCTGACTCGGGCATGGATGTGTGTGATGTCCTTAGGTGAGTTAGGTTTAAGTAGTTCTAACTCCTAGGGGACTGATGACCTCAGATGTTAAGTCCCATACTGCTCAGAGCCGTTTCAACCATTTTTTGAAAACCACATCAGTGTTCAGCGTATATTGATGAAATAATCGTCATTTCAAGGGATTTGTGGAAATATAGGCAGCGATGAGAGAAAGTATTTAAGAAGTTGTAACGGAACTGAAATGATGGTGGGCTGACAGTAATTTGGAGCCCGCGTGTCGGAAACGGGCGCGCTTGTGTGAGACTGCCAGGGAGTGCACCCTGATGCCATCTATTGGCGAAACTGGGAATTAGCGCTGCCTGTCAGACAATGCACTAAGCTCTCGGAGTCAAATGTATTCTTTTTCTTGGTAATTATAAGTTATTACTGTATAATTTAATGTTGTAAAGCGCTTGTAGTAAATTATTATGACTGGTATGGACTCCAGGGTAGTAAATATAAATATTCTTAAATACTAAATGATTTCGGTAAAAAGGTGGTAGGGGAACGCCCCCACTCTTGGTGATACGAGCGTAGCTAGGGGTAGCTGGAGACACAGGGACTGAACAATGGAATGGCCTGGGGAGTGTTGACGTGATCGGACGTGCGTAACTGTGCTCACGCAAAAGTGATTGTGCAACAGCGAAGAGGCGAATATCGTCGCCGTTTTTGGAGTAAAACGCGACGAATGGTTGTTGAAGCCGCCTCTATGCCACTGGGGCTGATTGTAAGAGTTCCTGTGCCCAGATTTTATGGCGGACGTGCAGTAGCTTATACGAGTGCTACAGCTCATAGTTCCAGCCGCCATTAAGGGCATGAGGCGTGAAGAGCTGCGTTAGCCACATGCATCTCACCACCAGCACCGACACGTCTACCCAAGGCAAGACTGCTTGCAATTGTTAAGTCGAACTTTGTATACATGTAAAAGGAGAATACCAGTTTTCTTTTATGCAAGTGCAGAGGACAGAATATAGTAATGAGTAAAATTACGACGCATGTTGTTCATTGTAAAGTGTAGTAACCTCAAACATAGTATAGTGAAATCAGACTGAGGCCACCATCGCCTCTTTCATTTACAATTCTTTTGGTTGTAGAATACTTTAGCGTATAAGAATGTTGAAAAGAGCAATGGTCACACCAGAATGAGTCGCCTATTTACAGTTACTTAAATTTTTCTGAGCAACCTTTCAAGTAAAGTCACTTAACTAATTCTGTATCAATGGTCCAAAGAGTAATATCCAAAATCATTAAATAAGTTGAAGGATAGAATTTTGTTAACCGAAGTTGCATAAACTGTCTTGGTAGTAATTACCAAGCCAACTCACAGAAATTGAGAGAGTATTTGCTTTGTAGAATCATCTAGAATGATCAGAAAGAGTAATATTCAGAATTAAGTTTAAATTCAACTCAAGCCATTTCACTTTGAAACGAGCCCAAAAATTGATTTATTCTTTTGCTCCTTCAGAGCTGGCGACCGTAGTTATAAGTATTTTCAGGAGGATTCGACGGTAAGTCTGCTGCTCTCGTCGTGCTGATAGGATTATCCACTGCTGCTAGCAGTGGTGATTGGATACATAAGCTCACTACCAAGTTAAGTGGGTCAGGTAGGCAGTGTTACCATGTGAACTGTAGGGCACTGTAGGCCGTGGATCGAACCCATTCAATCATCACAGCTCTTAGGGAAATAGTCCGGTTAGGAGTGTACTAATCATTAGGTAAATACTGGCGAGTAACGGTCAAAAATGTATATGCAAGTGAATTTAGCAAGGTCCACGTAGCACCTAGTTAATGTGGTGCAATGGCGCGGGTAGGAGTGGAGTAAAAGTGAGCTGAGCTTGTGGCAGCTGTGCTGGATTCAAATATTAACTACGTGAATTCACTACTGCCTCTTACCATTGGGACTGAGCTATTTACAGTTAAAATACGTAGCAGTAAGCGCAAAGGCGTGACAGCTACAAGTCCATATTGGTTTTATACATACGGAATTGGGAAGTGGGTCATTCCGTCAGTGGAGGGGGTTAAAACAACCGAGTCAGTGGAGAACATACCCCATTTACTGATGGAAAGATTCAGCGGTTTGGTCGCATGTGGCGACCGTGACAGGACTAACCAAGTTTGTAGCATAATGGCTGCAATAAAAGTGTTTTATATAAACTTGTAGTTTCAAGAAAATTTTAAATTTAAAATTCTGTTGTAGACAAATATACCACAATTGGTAAGTTCAAGACGACAACCTGCAAAGCAGCAAAAGAAAGTCCAATAGTAGGAGTTAAACAAGTAATACTTGGTTTAATAAACATTTCTATTAGGCACGAAATACAGCAGCATAAGATGGAGTCGAATAGTAACAAGCAAGACGAAAACATTACAAGGTCAGACCCAGAATTAGGGACCATAGATACTGTTGTAGGGTTGGAAAATCTTATAGATGAATCCACACCCATAAGACAGGAGGAGCGGGAAGTGAAACCAAAGGTAGTGAAAAGTGAACCCAATGTATCTGTGGATGCAAGTCACAAGGGAGAGGATATGGAATTAACAAGTTTGTTAAATAGGATGATGGCGCAAATTCAAGAAGGGAATGCTAGTTTGAAAGCAGAAATGGCTAGTCATATATCCCAATTGGATGAAAACCTATCTGGTAAAATAAAAGCCAATTTAGATGTTTTGAATACGCAAAGCCAACGTATCACAGAGGTAAACAAATCAGCAAATAGCATTAGGGCTGAAATAACAAATGTTCAGAGAAAAGTCACAGAAATAGAGAAAAGATTTGATACCGAAATTCAGAGAATAGAGAAATCAGTGGAACCTTTGGTTAGTGAAAAATTAGAACCGATAATTGAAAGTAAATTACAGGTGATAGTACCAGTTCTAAAGAAAGAGATTGTTAAAGAAACGGCAGCTGATATTGAAACACTGCGCAATACCATGTTGAGTTTTGATGCATGTGTGCAGGAGCAGGAAAATACACTGCGTAATGAGATAAAATTATTAAGTCAGCAAGTTCAGAATCAGACGTTTCTTAACTGTAGTGGTATCCCATTGGTAATGCAAAAATCGGAAATACTGAGTAGGGAGGAAAAATACGATCCTCAAAAGAAACAAGGTGGATGGCATCCAATGGATTTTATAAAAAATTGTGAACGTGTCTTACCAACAGACATGTCGGATAAAGAAAAAATTAATTTAGTAATAGACGCTTTAGCAGGTCATGCTAAACGTTGGGGATTGAATTTGGATATCGACAATTTGAAGTTTACAGACTTCAAAGAAAAGTTCCTTGAGGAATTCTGGAGCACACAACAGAGAGATAGGTTGTAGAGAGAATTCGTTGTCGCCAGAATGCCAGAACATGGGCGTGGGCTCATGAAAGAATACTGTGATGGATGGTTCAAGCGTTTGGAGTATCTTAAAGATCGTAGATCAGAATCGGAGATAGTGTGGGAGTTGTGGAAAAAGCTACCTGACGATTCAAAGCGTTTTGTAGGAGGCACTGATCGAACATTCGATGAATTTTTAGAAAAAATCGAGAATGAAGATAGGTGGCGTGAAACTAGAGAGTTTCGAGGTTTCAGAAATCAGAATGGAATAGTAAAAGGTGGTAGGAATGAACCGCAAATTAACATGATGAGAGGAAGAGGTCAAGAAGGTAACTCTCAGCGAGGGAGAGGACACTATCAGGGAAACAGGATGCATTATCAAAATCAGGAAAACTAAATACCGCGCAGGTCAAGGGCCTAACGCGCGCGGAAAGAAAGAAATGGCCCAAATATAGGGAAGATCGGAGTAGGCAGTACTATAGTAGGATAGTGCGTCGTTCGCCTGAAGTGCAGTTACATAAACGAAACTTTGCGAAGTATAACGCAGGGATACAAACAGAGGAGAGAGAGCAGGGAGGAATTATTAAGGGAAATGAAGTAGGAAAAGAATATCGGTCGGATGTGAAGGCTCACGTGAATGAAATAAGTACAATTCGCGGTCAGAGTGACGAATTGATGAAGGAAGAGTCAGAGAAGGAGTTGTTTGTCGGTAGGGATGGCAACTGTGCAGAGAGGCAGGGGCAAGGGAGGAGTGATGTGACTTATGGTAAAAGGTTCGTACGAATAGTCGACGAATCGCATCGAGAAGTAATTAAAGAGGAAGGGGTGGATAAGAAAAAGGGGCATAGTGCAGAGACGCATGCCGATTCAGAAATTGCCTCGTATGCAGAATATATACATCAGCTCAAAAGCCAGCCAGCACAATTAGAAAGATCTTCCACTCAAGTGAATAATTTGGACCCGAATATGACAGTGTTAGAGAGCCATACCGATTATGATGTGTACCTAGTGACAGCAAGAGTACATGACTGTGATGAAGATTCTTTTAAAGAAATTAGAGAAAGTGTATCTAACCAAGAGAAAGAGTGTTGTGATCCCTGTAGTACTGAAGCAAATGAGTTGAGTGAGACTGGAATTCCATTAGTAGGGGAAAATAATTAAAGTAAGAGTGGCGAATGCACTATCCAACAAAGGGAAAGTATTGAAATGGATTATAATTTGCGAGAATTATTTAAACCCGAAGAAGGTCATATTTCTAAGAAGGAGGAATTATCGTCAGAATCATCATAAAGCATCCAGGGAGAAAAAGAAATAGAGGAAGTTTCCGATTCCGCAACCGAGAGTTCAGGCATGACAGATTCGAATGAGAACGCGATGGCATTAAAGAGCCTAGACGAAGGACTATTGGAAAAAGTGGTGAAAGAATTTAGGATGAAAAGGAGAAAGAAACCTCCGGATGGAATGGTCAGTATAAAAACCGGAAAAATAATATGGCAAGACTTGGCGGTGGAAAAGGATTTATTATGGGAAGATAAAGAAAGTATGAAAGAGGACAATAGGATGCAAACAATCCTACCTATTAATGTATGTGGGTACGATTTATATGTATTGTTGGATACGGGTGCTCAAATAAGTGCTATTTCGCACGCATTTTTTGAGATGATCAAAGAGCAACGAGGAGTAGTCATGATGCCAGTAACAGGTGTTAAAGTGATAGGGGCGACAGGGAAATGTAGTAAACCTGTTAAACATCAAGTGATGATGGAATTTAAGATAAAAAACAAGCTATTTTCTAATGCATTTTTAGTAGTTCCAGAGCTCAGTGCCGAGATCATTTTAGGCATTGACTGGTTAATAAAACAAAAAGTAATTATAGATTGTGACAAAGGGATAATAGTTTGTAAAGTTGATAGTGCGGTATTAGAAATACCATTTGAATCATCTAGAGTAATGGAAGAGAACCAGCTGAGATGGGTAGAATTTAGAGATGATCATGATTCAGGAATAGGGCAAAAATTCGATTGGTTTCTGGTGAGGCAGATAGTTGAAGATGGAAATAAGGAGACACTCCTTCGAAATGTAGTGGATAAAACGGAAGGACTATCTGATGCCCAAAGGGAGGATCTATGGCAAATTCTGAAAGAAAATCAGGAGGTATTTTCGGACAAACCGGGACGAGTGATAAATTATGAGTACTGCATGGAGGTAGAGGAGCATGAACCCTTCTTTAAACCACCATATAATGTACCCTTGTCTAAGAAAGAAGCAGTTCAAAAAGAAATAGATAAAATGGTTTCATGTGGGGTCATTGAACGGAGTTCTAGCCCATATAATAACCCATTGGTGATAGTAGGTAAGAAGGATGGAAGTGTACGAATAGTGATAGATGCTCGTACTCTGAATAAAGTAGTGAAGAGGGAGTTGGATCGTCCAGAGAACATAGATAATTTATTGCAGAAGTTTAATGGTGTAAAGTACATGACTAGTTTAGACCTAACGGCAGGATACTGGCAAATCCCATTAAGTGAGGAGTCTAGGAAGTACATGGCATTTTTATTCAATGGCAAATGCTACCATTACACAGTGGTACCATTTGGCCTAAATACTTCCGTTTCAGTGTTCATTCGGGCTTTAGAAAAAATTTTAGGGAGTGAACTTAGTTCGCTAATCACGGTTTATGTAGATGATCTGTTAATTGCTACAAGGACATGGGAAGAGCACATGGAGTTATGCAACAGGGTGTTCAAAGCTTTAATTAAAGGAGGAATGACCCTGAACCTGAAAAAATGCGAGTTTGTGAAGAAAGAAATAAAGTTTTTAGGTCACATAATAACACCAGAGGGAATTGAAAAGGATCCCAACAAAGTCAAAGCAATAAGAAATTGTCCGGCTCCCAAGAATAAAAAACAACTAAAGTCGTTTATAGGACTTTGTTCCTTTTATCGTAAGTATGTGGATGATCAGGTGTTCAGTAGCCCACATCTGAACAACCTACTTAAGAAGAACAGTGTGTATATATGGACTGAGGAATGTGAAACAGCATTCAACCGGCTAAAAGACAATTTGGCTAAAAACATAAAGTTATGGCACCCTGACCTGTGTGAACCATTCCACATGGCAACAGATAGTTCAGATTATGGATTGGGAGTATCCATATTTCAGGAGGTAATGATAGATGGGGAAAAAACACATAGACAAATAGCATTTGTGAGTAGAACCATGTCTAAGTACGAAAGAAACTATACAGTTTCAGAGAAGGAGGCTTTAGCTATAGTATGGGGTTTTAGGAAATTTCAACTTTTCTTATGGGGACATAAGACTGTGGCCCATACAGACCACAAAGCTTTAATATTTTTGAAGGACTGCAGATTGTTACATAACAGGTTGACCAGATGGGCGCTGTTTTTACAACAATTTGACATAGAGATCAAGTATGTTAAAGGGAAAGAACATGCAGTACCGGATGCTTTGTCGAGATTACCGGAAGGATGTGAGACACTAGAAAGTGTAAAGAATAGGGAAGATGTTTTTGAGGTGAATTACTTCAAAAAAACAGAAGGAAGAGAAAAAGTTAGGGAAATATGTCGGAATATGCGAAGATATCAAAGTGATGATGATGCACTCAAGTCGGTAAAGGTCAAGTTTGACAATCCGGATGCAACTAACATAAGGGCTTCATATAAAATACATAAAGGTGTACTGTATCTTCAAAGATTAAATAATCCAGGGAAGTGGAGAGTATGTTGGCCGGAACAACACACTGAAGTGCTGATAGATTATGTTCACTTGGCATATGGCCATTGTGGTGCACGGAAGTGTACCGATAAGTTAGATGAATGTATTACCTTTAACAACATGGCACGAAGGGTAGCACAGAGGATAAGATCTTGTGATCTATGCCAAAAGGCGAAAGTAACAAATGCAACTAATCAAGGGCCCATGCAATCAATAAAACCTGATGAAGTATTAGAAATAGTAGCAGTAGATATCTTTGGACCATTACCGAAAACCATGGGGGGTTTTGTGTACATATTTGTAGCAGTTGAACTTTTCTCAAAGTATATAAAGCTATATCCCTTGAGAAAAGCTACTGCCAGAGCTGTGTATGATAAAATGGTGTGTGATTATTTTGTGAAAGTAGGGAAGCCAAAGAGAATACTATCAGATAATGGTGTTCAGTTTTGCTCAAAAATGTGGAAGGATGGGATAACTGAGAAACAGGTAGAAGTGGTACATATCTCAGCTTATCACCCATCAAGCAATCCAGCAGAAAGATATATGCGTGAGATAGGTCGGTTATTTAGGCCGTACTGCCATAGTAACCACAAGAAGTGGGGCATGTATGTGGGTGAATTCGAAGAAATCATGAATTCATTAACAAACGAGAGCACTGGATTTACTCCAGAAGAAATCCTGAAAAAGACAAGAAGTAAAAGTCTAGTAGAAGACCTACTAGAATTTCCAAATAGAGTTGAATTAGATTATGATAGTAAAAAGAACTTAGTAAAAGACAAGATGAGAAAACAAGCAGATGCGAGAATTCGTCGTCACGACGAAAAAGTAAGGAATCCCAAATTCAAAATAGGTGATTTCGTTCTTGTAAAAACACATGAAAAGTCAAGTGAAATTAATAATGAGATCAGCAAATTTAAATATATATATAATGGACCATTTAAAATAGTGTCCATACCCAATGTGAATGCTTATTATTTAGAGTACCCATTAACAGGCAAACGCCTGGGAGTAAGAAACATAGTGGATCTCAAAAGGTATGAACCACGAATTCTACCAGATTGAAAATAAATATTAAAGTAAACCAATATGTAAATAGTTGCGTTTCTTTTGTTCTATGTGAAAGGTAAATGCTCACTAAAATATATTGCAGTATTCTAATGAAACTTCTAGTTTAAGTAGAGACTAAACGGACTGGGAAAGACTGAGCTTCTAAGAAAGCCTTAATAGATGTGTAAATAAGTGTTGTGGAAGAGGTAGAAAAGTGAGGAGGTAAAGTGAAAAGGATGGGCTACAAAGTAATAGGCGCATAAGGTGTGTTTTACTTGCCTGAGATGTTTAAAGTGTACTGTGTCTAGAAGTAAGAAAATTGGAAAGAATATATGTAAATCATTTATGTAATGTTTAGCAGGAAAGAGAGAAAGAATTGGTGTTTAATTTTAAATATGTAATATAAGTATCGAGGTGTATCAGTAAGAAAGGGAAAACCCTTAGTAAAAAGCTTATCGAACATTTCAGATTCATTATAGGAGAGACTTCTTATTGAATTATCACTGTAAGATACTTCAATAAGAAGTGGGGCATGTGTAACGGAAGTGAAATGATGGTGGGCTGACAGTAATTTGGAGCCTGCGCGTCGGAAACGGGCGCGCTTGTGTGAGACTGCCAGGGAGTGCACCCTGATGCCATCTATTGGCGAAACTGGGAATTAGCGCTGCCTGTCAGACAATGCACTAAGCTCTCGGAGTCAAATGTATTCTTTTTCTTGGTAATTATAAGTTATTACTGTATAATTTAATGTTGTAAAGCGCTTGTAGTAAATTATTATGACTGGTATGGACTCCAGGGCAGTAAATATAAATATTCTTAAATACTAAATGATTTCGGTAAAAAGGTGGTAGGGGAACGCCCCCACTCTTGGTGATACGAGCGTAGCTAGGGGTAGCTGGAGACACAGGGACTGAACAATGGAATGGCCTGGGGAGTGTTGACGTGATCGGACGTGCGTAACTGTGCTCACGCAAAAGTGATTGTGCAACAGCGAAGAGGCGAATATCGTCGCCGTTTTTGGAGTAAAACGCGACGAATGGTTGTTGAAGCCGCCTCTATGCCACTGGGGCTGATTGTAAGAGTTCCTGTGCCCAGATTTTATGGCGGACGTGCAGTAGCTTATACGAGTGCTACAGCTCATAGTTCCAGCCGCCATTAAGGGCATGAGGCGTGAAGAGCTGCGTTAGCCACATGCATCTCACCACCAGCACCGACACGTCTACCCAAGGCAAGACTGCCTGCAATTGTTAAGTCGAACTTTGTATACATGTAAAAGGAGAATACCAGTTTTCTTTTATGCAAGTGCAGAGGACAGAATATAGTAATGAGTAAAATTACGACGCATGTTGTTCATTGTAAAGTGTAGTAACCTCAAACATAGTATAGTGAAATCAGACTGAGGCCACCATCGCCTCTTTCATTTACAATTCTTTTGGTTGTAGAATACTTTAGCGTATAAGAATGTTGAAAAGAGCAATGGTCACACCAGAATGAGTCGCCTATTTACAGTTACTTAAATTTTTCTGAGCAACCTTTCAAGTAAAGTCACTTAACTAATTCTGTATCAATGGTCCAAAGAGTAATATCCAAAATCATTAAATAAGTTGAAGGATAGAATTTTGTTAACCGAAGTTGCATAAACTGTCTTGGTAGTAATTACCAAGCCAACTCACAGAAATTGAGAGAGTATTTGCTTTGTAGAATCATCTAGAATGATCAGAAAGAGTAATATTCAGAATTAAGTTTAAATTCAACTCAAGCCATTTCACTTTGAAACGAGCCCAAAAATTGATTTATTCTTTTGCTCCTTCAGAGCTGGCGACCGTAGTTATAAGTATTTTTAGGAGGATTCGACGGTAAGTCTGCTGCTCTCGTCGTGCTGATAGGATTATCCACTGCTGCTAGCAGTGGTGATTGGATACATAAGCTCACTACCAAGTTAAGTGGGTCAGGTAGGCAGTGTTACCGTGTGAACTGTAGGGCACTGTAGGCCGTGGATCGAACCCATTCCAATCATCACAGCTCTTAGGGAAATAGTCCGGTTAGGAGTGTACTAATCATTAGGTAAATACTGGCGAGTAACGGTCAAAAATGTATACGCAAGTGAATTTAGCAAGGTCCACGTAGCACCTAGTTAATGTGGTGCAATGGCGCGGGTAGGAGTGGAGTAAAAGTGAGCTGAGCTTGTGGCAGCTGTGCTGGATTCAAATATTAACTACGTGAATTCACTACTGCCTCTTACCATTGGGACTGAGCTATTTACAGTTAAAATACGTAGCAGTAAGCGCAAAGGCGTGACAGCTACAAGTCCGTATTGGTTTTATACATACGGAATTGGGAAGTGGGTCATTCCGTCAGTGGAGGGGGTTAAAACAACCGAGTCAGTGGAGAACATACCCTATTTACTGGTGGAAAGATTCAGCGGTTCGGTCGCAAAGTTACAAGCAGATCTGTTACCACTCAGCATGAAAAATGTCATTCTATGATGGAAGACCTGAGTTACTTAGTCCATGCCATCAGTAAGGCAGTGTAAGGGTTGATCCGAGACGAGTACGTGCAGTGCAATCTTTCCTCGGTCTAATGAGTTATTACACGAAGTTTGTGAGGGGTTTTGTAGACATAGCACAACTGCTTACACAGTTGCAAGAGAAGTTATTGAAATCTCCTAAAAAGACTTCTCCAAACTACATTAGCTGCTAATAAAACTTTACATAAGAAGTTTCCCAATATTGTAATCGCATCTGCAGGTGAAAAAAATCTACAAAAACATACAACTTGGATTAGTAGCAAATTAATAACAGAAATGTGGCGTACCTATATCACAAAAGAGGGAGTAAAATGCGCGCATAGCTTGCAACGGTCCCCTTAGAAAAATTACACATGACTGTGCTTAAACTGACACACAATAATTTTAGCGCAACGCAATCTCACTTTTAAAAATCCCTACAATGGCGCTGACTAACAATAACCTATACCTTTCACAAATCACTTACCTCACCAAAAATCTTCGTTACTCGAACTACTACAATACAGCGAGCGCCAATACTACCAGCTAAATAAATGATTCAAACTACTGAAGGCACTAACTACTGATAGGCATAGTTAGCAAATGAAAGATTTTGATAGAGAACAAACAATGTATTTACCTTAATAGTGTTCAAAAGTCATAATATGTATATCAGTTCACGATATCCAGTCTTGCAAATTTGCTGTCTCTGTTGGACACACGTCCAGATCGTCCGCTTTCACAATTCCGCCATCTCTCTCCCACATCCACCACTGCTGGCGGCTCACCTCCAACTGCGCAACGCTATGTGCTGTTAACATCAAGCTGCCCAACACTACAATGGCAGACAACAATGCAAACTAGCCACAGACTGCACACAGCACAGCCAGTGATTTTCATACAGAGCGCTACGTGGCGTTACCAATAGGAAAACCTAAGTAGGCTACTTACATAGCCCCCATGCTCCCAACAAAAAATTTTACAAATTGTTTTGGGCACTGGCCAATACATATTTTGCTAAAATTTTTTCACAATTACAATAACAAAGAAATCAAATGCACACTCTTATTGATACAATGTTGGCCAAAAGCTAAAATTTTCTCACAGTCCATAAAGACAGTCATGATCATTCATCACAGTAAAATAGCAGTGTTTTTCTAAGTCTGAGCAGTAAAAGAACATGCACATGGACGTAGTGGATTTCCATGCAGTCTGGAAGAAGTAGTGTTGTCCTTCCAACGGAAAGACAGTGCTGACTGTTGACAAGCAGACGGGTAATGGGCCACAACAAAGCAACCCCCAGCAGAGTCTCTCGAAGTTGTGAAGAATATTGGTAGGTAGGTCGTCACAGAGTAGACTCACTGCATTCCTGGTAGAGATTATGGTATTGGTGGGCCACCAAAGATGCAGACCCACTGTAGTCATTGTAGAAATAATGGTACTGGTGAGTCATCAAAGGTGTAGACCCACTGTAGTCCTTGTAGAAATAATGGTATTGTTGGGTCATCAAAGATGCAGACCCACTGTAGTCCTTGTAGAGATGGCCATCAGCCATCTGTTGTGACTGTGCGAGTCCACAATCACCATCGAAGATTCTTGCGGAGAAGATAGCAAGTCCATAAACCACCACTTGTGCACTCACAAAGTTTTGGAATTGTCAGTAGAACCAGCAATGCTGTTAACCAGTCCCTTGCTGAAATATCTACACATGTTCAAACACTAACAGTCCCTACTTCTCACATATTGTCCATATCCTATGACCAACAGAAACGTGTGCAGTGAAATGTAACTTACAAGTTACTTAATTTGATGAACTGGTGTCAATTACAATTTGATAACATAAGAATACAATAAAAAAGGTACAAAATACATCATTAAAGAACATAACAATATGTATAACATTTGTAATAAAACAGGCTTTACAAAAGAATAGAAATAAACAGATACATCAGTGATACAGGAATTATGACATAAGTAAATATATAAAATAATGAGAATGGTTTTCGAAACATTAATTTCACACTTGAGCATATCATATGTTGAAAACAATAGACTGGCTGGGTGAGATTAAGATATGTGAACACAAAATAAGCAGTCTTGCATATGCGGATGACTTAGTTGTGATGGCAGATTCGATTGAAAGTTTGCAAAGTAATATTTCAGAGCTATATCAGAAATTTAAGGACTATGGTATGAAGATTAGCATCTCCAAAACGAAAGTAATGTCAGTGGGAAAGAAATATAAACGGATTGAGTGCCAAATAGGAGGAACAAAGTTAGAACTGGTGGACGGTTTCAAGTACTTAGGATGCATATTCTCACAGGATGGCAACATAGTGAAAGAACTGGAAGCGAGGTGTAGCAAAGCTAATGCAGTGAGCGCTCAGCTACGATCTACTCTCTTCTGCAAGAAGGAAGTCAGTACCAAGACTAAGTTATCTGTGCACCGTTCAATCTATCGATCAACTTTGTTGTATGGGAGCGAAAGCTGGGTGGATTCAGGTTACCTTATCAACAAGGTTGAGGTTACGGATATGAAAATAGCTAGGATGATTGCAGGTACTAGTAGATGGGAACAATGGCAGGAGGGTGTCCACAATGAGGAAAACAAACAAAAACTGGGAATGAACTCTATAGATGTAGCAGTCAGGGCGAACAGGCTTAGATGGTGGGGTCATGTTACACGCATGGGAGAAGCAAGGTTACCCAAGAGACTCATGGATTCAGCAGTAGAGGGTAGGAGGAGTCGGGGCAGACCGAGGAGAAGGTACCTGGATTCGGTTAAGAATGATTTTGAAGTAATAGGTTTAACATCAGAAGAGACACCAATGTTAGCACTGAATAGGGGATCATGGAGGAACTGTATAAGGGGGGCTATGCTCCAGACTGAATGCTGAAAGGCATAATCAGTCTTAAATGACGATGATGATGATGATGATTGAGCATTGAAACAGAACAGAATTATTAATCTGTAAACATCTCTAGAAAGTAAATATAAATTTATTAGAAAAATTATACAACATTACTCTTATAAGCTAAACACATAAAGACAGGAAAAACACATATTCACATAGCATAATAACACAGAAGTACAGGAAAGGGTTAGTTTTCAGTGTGACATTTGGTACTGCAGTCCAACCCAAAACTTCTGTCCATAGATCTTTCGTCTTATTTCAACATTTGTGTCCACCAAAAAAATCCTATCAAAGCATGCTTTCTGTAATTATATGTTCACATATTTCTTACCTCATTATTCATTTTCCATTATCTTACCTCATCATTTATTTCCAAGAAAATCCTACCTAAACCTGTTGTCCCTAAACCCTACTTTTTTGTTTATATCGTCTTTCAAAATTCTTTTTTGGCCGAACTACTTTCTTATAGCTTCTCAATACGTTTCTTCCAATTCATCACAACTCGTTCTCTCATATAGCCTACCCCATCTTAAGCTAACTTAAATCTACTGAGCTCAGATGCTAAACTAAGGGACGAGGCAATACAGCAGCACAAACAATTAACACAAACAGCAATGACAAAAAATGCTAATTTGCAAGGCAAGCAGCAATAAATGTAATAACTTATATCTAAACATGCCAAACCCACAAGCAGAAAAACTAGTACACTAAAGACAACAATGCATATAAGGGAAATGTTTATTCACATCTTAATGTCTATGTAATTAAACTGGTGCACCACAAGAAGTTATTCTACCAAACAAATTACCAAGCAGTTGAAAAGAAAATTCTGTATGCAATTGCTGTGAAGGGAAATGTCTTTTTGTACTACTTCGTTTTTTTAATACATCATAAATTTATTATTTACTGGATCTGTAGGCATAAAATATTTATATTAGTACATCTATAAAATTTTATTTTAACCAATGCTGCAGTGCAGCTAGAAACTAGATATTAAACAAAATGGGCAAAGGAAGGCGTGAAACGTCATTCACTAGGCATATGGCATTTCATAATGCAGTAAATAATCTTTCAACTAGCAAGACAATAGGCGTGAAATGTTTCTCATCATTTAATTTCAGTAAATATCATAAATTAAGAGCTCCACAGTGTAATCATATGTTTTCAAGGTTGGGCGTGTCGTATTTGCGATGCATTCGACAAAGAAATGTCAATAGCGAGGATAATGGCCCCTTTTTTTTCACCTGTGCCTCTGAAAGGCACACACTAATGGCTTTTTCCCAGGCGACTGTCGCGCAGCTGGGTGCCCACGATGCATTATGTGAAGGTGGTCATTTAACTTTCTTACCGAAATATTTACGACACCAGTTTGCACTACAGTGACAGTCTCATATAAAATTTCACAGGTTGAGAATTTGCGTTACAAATGTGTAGAAACAAAATCCTTTAAATGTAATAGTGTCCAAAAAGTTCTCGTCGGCACTGTGATACATTCACGCATTTACACATTTTTACATTTGGTTTCCATCATCCTTTTTCACAAGTCAGAGTCCCTAACCACTACTCCTTATTCCTTACTTTATTACACATATACATATTCGTCAAAATTCTTCAATATTTCATCATTATAAATATGTAGCATAATCAAATTCCCCATATAGCATCAGCTTATTGATCATAAACATACCTCAACAGCATAATACACTTTGTCATCATAATAATATCATAAAAACTCAGCAAAATCTCAAAAACGTCGTAGCTTTCTGCAGTAATTTCAAAACCTAAAGAAAATCCTCTGCTGATTTCAATAGTGTCATCTGCCTCAAATCTACTTTAAAAATCATGATCCCATACCAAATACATCATTCAAAGCTCTCATAGTATCACAATGGTTCTGAAAACGTGTGAACAGTTCACAAAGTACAGACAAAATACGATTTCGTAAGTGTGAAGATATCCAACCGTGTAATTGTGTAAACATGTGTCACTGATGTAGTGAAAAAAAAATGTTTGTCTCTCAGTTAAATGGTCAGATAGCTATGTAATTTATGTGTTAGAGCAATATGGTACCGATGTGTAAAGTTGTATAAGCAAATACCATACTAACTAGGGCTGCTTGTGCTTGCCAGACACATAGTACACAATGTAGGTGTGTACCCCCTGAGGATTAATGTAATTATACCCTCAGGTGTTACAGATTACAGCAATGGAATGAAATGTATCACGGAAAACCTTTGTATCATTGTAATTCAAAAATCTTTAAAAATAAATGTTTTAAGTACAAAATTGATCACTCAAATGCGTGTCCTGTAGCGCTAAATTGTGCGTCTTGTTGTAACATAATCTCTGTCATTACTTAAGGGTAAAAAATGTGCCAAGTGTCGTAATTATCGTCGTCCGTAAGCAAAGTTCTGCAGAAGTCAATGTACTTACCTCATGATAAACAAAAGTGAAATGCTTTGAGAATAGATATCTTACTTATTATGCTTATTGCCGTGATGAAGAAAGTACTGTGCTGTGATGTATTGTTGTGCTATGGAAAAGGCTGTCTCATTGTAGCTACACCACAAAAGTTACTACTAAAACATGTTTTACTTTCCAGAATAATTCAGAAAAACTGTGCAGATATAAAACAGAAACACCACAAAAGCAACATCGTAAATTGTCACTCATTAGTAGTGTCATGATAAAATCGTGCAGCTGTCACATAAACTAACCACTGTGTCGTCTGGTTTCTCACAGAAAGTACTTTAAATCCAGAATGTATTTTCAAGTAAACCAAAATGTTGCATTAAAATCTCATTAGCAGTACTGGTAAATGTTCTAAGTATGTGAGCCTTATAGTCGTTATGTAATTGTGCAACTAACAAGCAAGAATGTACAAATAACAACACTGTGTCGTCTGTTCACTATAACAATGCATTCGTAATTTCTGTTGTAATAAATTCTCTTGTTTCTTGACTGGATATTTAACTTCAAACATTGTTGCATGTTAACAGATTCTAGGTCTGACAAAACATACTAATAATGTAAAGTGAAAAGTTATATGGCAAAGACAAAGTTACAAAGCAGATTATCTTCCAATAAACGGTTTTACATGCGAAATGTGGTGCAATGCTTTACTCTTCTTAGTACGCAGAGTTTCAACTTCAAAACAGTTATCATGTTGTATACGTCCGTAAGGAATGCTAAAATTCTTCTCAAGGTTGCTTATGTTATTTTTCTCAAGCCCAGCCGGCGCACGTGGCTGCCTGCGGTGCAAGTCATTGTCTGTCTCTTTGTTGGCGCGCGTCGTTAGTGGGATTTGGAGACCTAACTTCTACAAATTCACTTTGTCGAGAGGGACCAGCCCTGTATGAATCCCGCCGGTTCTGATGCAATTCAGGTCTGTCGTTTCGATCATATCGTCTGTCGTCATGTCGGTAGATTCAATAGTTTCTTTCTTGTCGGTCACGTAGTGGAGAATTTCTCCCTGAGTCGTAACTGCACGCTGGACCGTTGCATCTAAAGTTATTCTGTCTCCCTTGATAATAATTATTTTGGTTCCCATATTGTCTGTTTCTCTGATTGTCTCTGTGATAGTCACTACTGCAGAGAGGTGATCTTTCCCTGTAATTATTACTACTCTGCCAATGGTTGTCATACGGGTGGTGTCTGTTTTGGTCACGATTTGTGTTGTGAGAATAGCCTTGTCGTGTCCAGTTATTATTTCTTTCATCGCGGAATTGTGACGGATGTGACCTGTAATTGTTGTGTTCCTGTTTCCGCGTTCCGTGATTGTCAGTGTCAATTTCCAGTTCTTGTAACAGTCCCTGAAAAGCTTCAATGTCGTCTTTGCAACGTCCTGCCAAAATAATATGTCGTAAATGTTCAGGTAGTTTGATTAAGCAAATGCGGATGAGTTCTGAGGGGCTGATGGGTTTGACAGGTACTGATTCTTGTGCAACATGTCTTCAAAATATTTCACTAGACTGGAAAATTCAGATTGATCGAAATGTTTCATCATTATGATGCTATGTTTTACTCGGTCTTGTGTAGCTTGAGACCAATATGCTGAGAGGATGCCATGATAAAATTCTCCTTCACTGTGGCAATCGTGAATGACCGATCGCATTCTTACAGCTGGTTCATTCTCTAAATAGCCACACATAAATTCTAATCTGTGCTCTAATGACCAATTGCGAGGAAAACAATGAGAGAATTGATGGAGCCACGCTTGTGGATGAATGTCGTTGCCAGAATTCTTAAATGTTTTGAATTTCCGGCCGAAGTGGCCGTGCGGTTAGAGGCGCTGCAGTCTGGAACCGCAAGACCGCTACGGTCGCAGGTTCGAATCCTGCCTCAGGCATGGATGTTTGTGATGTCCTTAGGTTAGTTAGGTTTAACTAGTTCTAAGTTCCAGGGGATTAATGACCTCAGCGGTTGAGTTCCATAGTGCTCAGAGCCATTTGAACCATTTCTTGTTTTGAATTTACGTGTAGTAATGAACAGCTGATAGACAAAATCATCGTGTCGGCGAGTAGCATATCGGTCATTGTTACGTCGTGTCGGCGGTTCCAACTCAAAATTCGGTGCACCTTGCCAATTTCTTTCATAATTTCCCAAGTGCCCTGTGTTATTATTTTGAGGCTTTTCCGTATTTCTAAGTCCCTGTTCCCATGTTGCAGCGCGAGTGTCCTCTGAAATATGTAATTTTTGGATTACTTGTGTCAACTGATCTTGTACTTCCCGGACTTATCTTTTGTGTTGCGTATTAATTTGATTCTGATTTTGTTTGAATTTCTTAATTTGTTCATACTTTTCTGTGTCAATGATGGCTACAGGTCTTGTGTCATTCAGATCATCATCTACCTTTGCAGATAAGTTAGTGAACTGATCCGAAAGTTCGACTACTTTCTCCGATAGTGTACTTATTTCGTCAGTGTGTTTTTCTGAACCAAGTTTCAGAGTGTCTATTTCTGTTGAAATCGTATCTACTGTGTCCTTTAAGTTTTCCTGAGTTTTTGCAAGTAGCGTAACCAAATCGGTAGATGCAACTGAGTCAATTTTAGCCCACAAGGTCTCACGATTTTCATGAACAATGGTTTGCAGTTCTTTTATGGCTGCTTCGTGGTTCTGTAATGCATTTTCATGCCGCGAAAAAATAGGTTGAAAATGCTCACAGATTTGTGTTTTTACGTCATTACAGACTTTTTGACATTTCGATTCAATGTTATGTAACTCAGTAGTTAAATCTTCACGTGTTTGTTCAAGTGTGGTGTCTAACTTCCTAAGATTTTGTTCCATTGTGTCTAACTGTTGCTGTGTTTGTCTCTGATTTTGTTCCATTGTGTCTAACTTTTGAAGCTTTTGCTATGTTTGTCTCTTATTTTGTTCCATTGTGTCTAACTGTTGCTGTGTTTGTCTCTGGTGTTGTTCCATTGTGTCTAACTTTTGAAGATTTTGTTTCATTGTGTCTAACTTTTGAAGCTTTTGTCCCATTTGTTGCATTAATTGTAATAACAATGCACTTGTGTCTGAAACATGTTCCTCAGTGCTATTCGGCAATGCATTTGAACCGGCAATATTCGCATTTTGACAAGCAGGAAATGTGTCTTGACTTATTTGAGAAAACGGCGCGAACGCAAAACCTGAATCTACAGTATTTGCAGGATTGTGTCCTGTCATTTCGGACTCCTGAGGCAAGCTGTTGCCGACTGATCGATCGATAATGCTTCCCTGTTCACTAATTGTTTCACTGCCTACACCATTATTTGCAGCCCGCTCCATTTCCCTATGCACAATTACCAAATTACTACATTGAACATTAGTTAATTCATTACACAGTGGCGCTAACACACTGCTTTCGTCTTCAGTGTCATTTCTACATCTACATCTACATCTACATCTATACTCCGCGAGCCACCTTACGGTGTGTGGCGGAGGGTACTTATTGTACCACTATCTGATCCCCCCTTCCCTGTTCCATTCACGAATTGCGCGTGGGAAGAACGACTGCTTGTAAGTCTCCGTATTTGCTCTAATTTCTCGGATCTTTTCGTTGTGATCATTACGCGAGATATATGTGGGCGGTAGTAATATGTTGCCCATCTCTTCCCGGAATGTGCTCTCTCGTAATTTCGATAATAAACCTCTCCGTATTGCGTAACGCCTTTCTTGAAGTGTCCGCCACTGGGGCTTGTTCAGCATCTCCGTAACGCTCTCGCGCTGACTAAATGTCCCCATGACGAATCGCGCTGCTTTTCGCTGGATCATGTCTATCTCTTCTATTAATCCAACCTGGTAAGGGTCCCATACTGATGAGCAATACTCAAGAATCGGACGAACAAGCGTTTTGTAAGCTACTTCTTTCGTCGATGAGTCCCATTTTCTTAGAATTCTTCCTATGAATCTCAACCTGGCGCCTGCTTTTCCCACTATTTGTTTTATGTGATCATTCCACTTCAGATCGCTCCGGATAGTAACTCCTAAGTATTTTACGGTCGTTACCGCTTCCAATGATTTACCACCTATGGCATAATCGTACTGGAATGGATTTCTGCCCCTATGTATGCGCATTATATTACATTTATCTACGTTTAGGGAAAGCTGCCAGCTGTCGCACCATGCATTAATCCTCTGCAGGTCTTCCTGGAGTACGTACGAGTCTTCTGATGTTACTACTTTCTTGTAGACAACCGTGTCATCTGCAAATAGCCTCACGGAGCTACCGATGTTGTCAACTAAGTCATTTATGTATATTGTAAACAATAAAGGTCCTATCACGCTTCCTTGCGGTACTCCCGAAATTACCTCTACATCTGCAGATTTTGAACCGTTAAGAATGACATGTTGTGTTCTTTCTTCTAGGAAATCCTGAATCCAATCACAAACCTGGTCCGATATTCCGTAAGCTCGTATTTTTTTCACTAAACGTAAGTGCGGAACCGTATCAAATGCCTTCCTGAAGTCCAGGAATACGGCATCAATCTGCTCGCCAGTGTCTACGGCACTGTGAATTTCTTGGGCAAATAGGGCGAGCTGAGTTTCACATGATCTCTGTTTGCGGAATCCATGTTGGTTATGATGAAGGAGATTTGTATTATCTAAGAACGTCATAATACGAGAACACAAAACATGTTCCATTATTCTACAACAGATTGACGTAAGCGAAATAGGCCTATAATTATTCGCATCTGATTTATGACCCTTCTTGAAAATGGGAACGACCTGCGCTTTCTTCCAGTCGCTAGGTACTTTACGTTCTTCCAGCGATCTACGATAAATTGCTGATAGAAAGGGGGCAAGTTCTTTAGCATAATCACTGTAGAATCTTAAGGGTATCTCGTCTGGTCCGGATGCTTTTCCGCTACTAAGTGATAGCAGTTGTTTTTCAATTCCGATATCGTTTATTTCAATATTTTCCATTTTGGCGTCCGTGCGACGGCTGAAGTCAGGGACCGTGTTACGATTTTCCGCAGTGAAACAGTTTCGGAACACTGAATTCAGTATTTCTGCCTTTCTTCGGTCGTCCTCTGTTTCGGTGCCATCGTGGTCAACGAGTGACTGAATAGGGGATTTAGATCCGCTTACCGATTTTACATATGACCAAAACTTTTTAGGGTTCTTGTTTAGATTGTTTGCCAATGTTTTATGTTCGAATTCGTTGAATGCTTCTCTCATTGCTCTCTTTACGCTCTTTTTCGCTTCGTTCAGCTTTTCCTTATCAGCTATGATTCGACTACTCTTAAACCTATGATGAAGCTTTCTTTGTTTCCGTAGTACCTTTCGTACATGATTGTTATACCACGGTGGATCTTTCCCCTCGCTTTGGACCTTAGTCGGTACGAACTTATCTAAGGCGTACTGGACGATGTTTCTGAATTTTTTCCATTTTTGTTCCACATCCTCTTCCTCAGAAATGAACGTTTGATGGTGGTCACTCAGATATTCTGCGATTTGTGCCCTATCACTCTTGTTAAGCAAATATATTTTCCTTCCTTTCTTGGCATTTCTTATTACACTTGTAGTCATTGATGCAACCACTGACTTATGATCACTGATACCCTCTTCTACATTCACGGAGTCGAAAAGTTCCGGTCTATTTGTTGCTATGAGGTCTAAAACGTTAGCTTCACGAGTTGGTTCTCTAACTATCTGCTCGAAGTAATTCTCGGACAAGGCAGTCAGGATAATGTCACAAGAGTCTCTGTCCCTGGCTCCAGTTCTGATTGTGTGACTGTCCCATTCTATACCTGGTAGATTGAAGTCTCCCCCTATTACAATAGTATGATCACGAAACTTCTTCACGACGTTCTGCAGGTTCTCTCTGAGGCGCTCAACTACTACGGTTGCTGATGCAGGTGGTCTATAGAAGCATCCGACTATCATATCTGACCCACCTTTGATACTTAGCTTAACCCAGATTATTTCACATTCGCATTCGCTAATAACTTCACTGGATATTATTGAATTCTTTACTGCTATAAATACTCCTCCACCATTGGCGTTTATCCTATCCTTGCGGTATATATTCCATTCTGTGTCTAGGATTTCGTTACTGTTCACTTCCGGTTTTAACCAACTTTCCGTTCCTAATACTATATGCGCACTATTTCCTTCAATAAGAGATACTAATTCAGGAACCTTGCCCTGGATACTCCTGCAGTTTACCAATATTACGTTAACTTTTCCTGTTTTTGGTCTCTGAGGACGGACGTTCTTTATCAACGATGATAATGTCCTCTCTGGTAAGCCGTCAGGTATTTTATCGTTTCGCCCAAGGGGGGGTCCCTCTAACCTAAAAAACCCCCGTGTGCACGCCACACGTACTCTGCTACCCTAGTAGCTGCTTCCGGTGTGTAGTGCACGCCTGACCTGTCTAGGGGGGCCCTACAGTTCTCCACCCAATAACGGAGGTCGATGAATTTGCAACCATTATAGTCGCAGAGTCGTCTGAGCCTCTGGTTTAGACCCTCCACACGGCTCCAAACCAGAGGACCGCGATCGACTCTGGGCACTATGCTGCAGATATTAAGCTCAGCTTGCACTCCGCGTGCGATGCTGGTTGTCTTCACCAAATCAGCCAGCCGCCAGAAGGAACCAAGGATGGCCTCAGAACCCAAGCGGCAGGCGTCATTCGTTCATTCTCAGTTTACTTTGAAGCCTAGTATTACGTTTTTCACACGCCATTATTGTCACAATATTTCATAAGACAACTCAGAAAAGCACAATTTGAAGAGCACTTTAACAGAGCATTGAAAATAATATCTCGTTAATTGCAAGCGCAGCTGCGAAATACTTGGTGCAAATCTACATGCATGCCACAACTGTTTTACTGTACAAGAATGAAAAACTACAACTACAAAGGAAATTCTCTCTACAATTACACGCTAGCAATAAACAAAGGCTGAACTAATTGCACGAACTACAAGAAAAAAATCAGAAGATTCCAGTGAGGTATCCTCGGCTAAGGGTCGACGTATGAGACGTCCACTTAGAAAAATTATACATGACTGTGCTTAAACTGACACACAATATTTTTAGCGCAATGCAATCTGACTTTTAAAAATCCCTACAATGGCCCTGACTAACAATAACCTATACCTTTCACAAATCACTTACCTCACCAAAAATCTTCGTTACTCGAACTACTGCAATACAGCGAGCGCCACTACTGCCAGCTAACTAAAAGATTCAAACTACTGAAGGCGCTAACTACTGATAGGCATAGTTAGCAAATGAAAGATTTTGATAGAGAACAAACAATGTATTTACGTTAATAGTGTTCAAAAGTCATAATATGTATATCAGTTCACGATATCCAGTCTTACAAATTTGCTGTCTCTGTTGGACACACGTCCAGATCGTCCGCTTTCACAATTCCGCCATCTCTCTCCCCACATCCACCACTGGTGGTGGCTCACCTCCAACCGCGCAACGCTACGTGCTGTTAACATCCAGCTGCCCAACTGTACAATGGCTGACAACAATGCAAACCAGCCACAGACTGCATACAGCACAGCCAGTGATTTTCATACAGAGCGCTACGTGGCGTTACCAATAAGAAAACCTAAATAGCCTACTTACAGGCTAGTGCAAGTTTAGGCCACTGAAGGAGTAGGTCTCCCAATGTTGAATGTCATTTGTCTTTACTGTTGCTAGTTAAAATGGACTTCTAGTAGTCCAGAAAAAGAAAACCAAGAATTAGTGGTGGCAGGCTATGCAACTGAATATTGCAGGTCGTGTTTATAAATCTCAAAAAATGACATAGCGCAAGAAACCTGAAAAACTATGGGCTTGGGAACCATGAGGTTCAAAGTTTTTTGAAGGTACTGGTGAGCCTTCGACATATTCCTGTGGACGCCAGAATAACAAGCATCGGTTCAACTGTCCAATAGATCACTCCCCTTGTACTCACGTGAATTTAATAAAAAATGTGTCGCACAATGGATATTTAACTAGGAAGGTTGGTCTTAGCAAACACTAGACATGAATGTACGTTACTGAAGATACCAAACGGGGCATCCACCTACCACTGGTCCCTGTTAATTACAAATTTCTCTACTGACAAAAGAGTACATTAATAACAAATTATTACAGAAACAGTTCGATCACAAGCAATGCACGAAATAAGGAAACCATCAGTTTTAACACGGTACAACACATACCGACAGAGGTTGGATAATTCAGTTGGATGGGACAAGACTGCACTCTACACATTACATACGGAGACATAAATGCGCGGTGGTCCAGTTCGACCCACTCCATGGTGGCACGGTAACGACGGAACATTAGATCCTGTCTGGCAGCAGCAGTACTCATCTCAAAATGCTCTTGCCACGGTATGCACAGTGTGTCCATTGTTACAACAATGCTGCTATAGGGAACTGACTGCCATTACCGAAAATCCTCTGGATGGCTTCCCTTACTGTTCTAGAACAAGTGGAATGGTTGATGGGGTCCAGTACCTTTTCTTGCACTCCTCGGTGATATGTTGACCCATGGCTTTCGCTAACCGAAAGGCTATGAGGTTTTCTGCTGTTGGGCGGCATATAAACCGTCACAAAGCTTCACGACTGATCCAGACTAGTGAACAGCAATCAACAGTCTACTAAGGGACTGAAACAATGGTGGTTTTCTTTGCGGCGAGTTCCTTTTACGAAATTTAAATCACCAACTTTCTCTTCCGAATGTGAAAATATTTTGTCGACACCCGCTTACGTAGGGAGAAATGATCATCATAATAAAATAATAGAAAACAGAGCAAGATCGGAAAGATTTAGGTGTTCCTTTTTCCCACGCGACACTCGAGCGTGGGAATGGTAGCGAAGTAGTACGAAAGTGGTTCGATGAACCCTCTGCCAGGCACTTAAGTGTTAATTGCAGAGTAACCATGTAGATGTAGAAGTAGATATAGAACTCGGTGCTCACAACTGTTGCAAAATTCGTAGCTCAGAGCCCCCACGCAAACTGCCTAAAACGCCACAGACTTGGACCTAGGTCGCAGAGAGTCGTCATCTGTGATAATTACAATTGTAATTTCACAACTATTAAAGGAACCTAATATTCAGTCCTGAACCGATCTCACATTTAGCTTTTGCCAGAGGTCCTGCCGCTCGAAGTTCAGATAATACTTTTGGACACACTTCGCGGGATTCAAATCCAATTTTAAACTTTTCAGAGTTCATATTTCGCAAGTAACACTTTCCAAAATCCAATCCTGTTCCGGCAATTTGCAAGATTTTCATCCCTCAACTAGCACTTACCAAATTCCTATCCCGGACGAGCCCCCAATTGCGAGCTAACATCCCAAAGATGTTCGGACTCACATGCGGTTCCTCTTCGCTGAAGTTACTTGGCTCAAACACGTCTAGGGGCTGAACTGCATGCGTCGCATTACACGCCCTGAATTAGACACATGTGACCCTTTGGTTAAATTGTCTGGCTGATGGCAAGTTTGGGAAATCCACAGTTAATATAACGTATAATAGGAGTAATAATAATATCGGGAACTAAATTAACGACCCGTAAATGATGTAGGCCATACAGTTGCGATTTGGTTAGAATAATGTTTATTCAAAAAGCAAACTAATAGCGAAAGTGGTCGTATTTAGAATTACTATTACACTCGCGCGTATATCCATTTGACATACACTCCTGGAAATTGAAATAAGAACACCGTGAATTCATTGTCCCAGGAAGGGGAAACTTTATTGACACATTCCTGGGGTCAGATACATCACATGATCACACTGACAGAACCACAGGCACATATACACAGGCAACAGAGCATGCACAATGTCGGCACTAGTACAGTGTATATCCACCTTTCGCAGCAATGCAGGCTGCTATTCTCCCATGGAGACGATCGTAGAGATGCTGGATGTAGTCCTGTGGAACGGCTTGCCATGCCATTTCCACCTGGCGCCTCAGTTGGACCAGCGTTCGTGCTGGACGTGCAGACCGCGTGAGACGACGCTTCATCCAGTCCCAAACATGCTCAATGGGGGATAGATCCGGAGATCTTGCTGGCCAGGGTAGTTGACTTACACCTTCTAGAGCACGTTGGGTGGCACGGGATACATGCGGACGTGCATTGTCCTGTTGGAACAGCAAGTTCCCTTGCCGGTATAGGAATGGTAGAACGATGGGTTCGATGACGGTTTGGATGTACCGTGCAGTATTCAGCGTCCCCTCGACGATCACCAGTGGTGTACGGCCACTTTGCTGGGAAGTGGCGGTGCGGTCCCCTACGGCACTGCGTAGGATCCTACGGTCTTGGCGTGCATCCGTGCGTCGCTGCGGTCCGGTCCCAGGTCGACGGGCACGTGCACCTTCCGCCGACCACTGGCGACAACATCGATGTACTGTGGAGACCTCACGCCCCACGTGTTGAGCAATTCGGCGGTACGTCCACCCGGCCTCCCGCATGCCCACTATACGCCCTCGCTCAAAGTCCGTCAACTGCACAAACGGTTCACGTCCACGCTGTTGCGGCGTGCTACCAGTGTTAAAGACTGCGATGGAGCTCCGTATGCCACGGCAAACTGGCTGACACTGACGGCGGAGGTGCACAAATGCTGCGCAGCTAGCGCCATTCGACGGCCAACACCGCGGTTCCTGGTGTGTCCGCTGTGCCGTGCGTGTGACCATTGCTTGTACAGCCCTCTCGCAGTGTCCGGAGCAAGTATGGTGGGTCTGACACACCGGTGTCAATGTGTTCTTTTTTCCATTTCCAGGAGTGTACTATTTGTGTTTTTACGCTGGATCTTGCCTAGGGAAAACTATGCTGTCGAACGAATACATCGATAGGTCGTGTGGAGAACCAAAGTGTTTAGGGTCTTTGGTAGTGTGAACTCTGCCTCGTAGAGCGCGGGCAGAGTAGAAGAGTCTGGTTGGAGGGGGCAGTGGAGCAGGTGTGTTTTGTGACGCTCCCGCGAGTTGCCGCACTGTCGGGGTTTGGCAGCATGTAATTGCGCTCGACTTGCTATGTTAGTTTCTGACACGGTGTCCCGGACGGGAGCGTTAGCTGGCACACATCAAGAGCCCGTTTCGGCTGGAGACCGTGTCGAGAAGAAGGCGTACCAACATCCAGCTTCTGCAACAGCGACGGCCGACAATGAGTGACTGTCGCCACCTCCTCGATCGACGACTTCAAACCTTCAATCAGCCAACAAGGAAGACTGGTAGCACGTAAACTTTTTGAACTGTATGGCAGACCTCAGCTTTTCAAACTGTTAAATTTTTCTCACTAAATTACAGCAACGTAGCATGAACCTTTGTTGCTCATTGTCCCAATTGCATTACCAAGCAGGGTCCCTTCCTTTTCCGGAATGAACCCGAGTGTCGTTGAAATTCAAACGCCAGCATTAAAGTAACATTATTCGATTTCACTGCTTTAATTTCAAAGTTCAGTTAAGGTATTCATAGCTGGCTACAATATTTAGATTACACAAGCACAAATTAAGAGTGCGAGTTTTTTTACCGTATTTAGCTTACCTGTGACTGCAGCTCAGCTTGGTACGTACTAAATTTTACTATTGTTAATTGTTCAGAATCATTTATTCAAGTTCAAAGTTAAATCTCTTATTTCTAAATTGCGTAGATTCAAGTAGCTTTTGAAATGATTGTTGAGGTAGCCCAAGACTAACCGTATTTTACTGAATTTCGATGTGCTTCAGAAACAAAGCTCACTCTTAGTTTCAGTCACTAAATTAACTTTCAATTTTCCGGTTTTATTAATTCTTTTGCTAAATTAAGTCAGAGTGTAGCGAAATTTATTACTTCTGACAAATTTTCAGTTTTCACACTACACGTGGCAACCTTCAGTTGCCACGCTTCTAGTGCTAATTATATGTGTAATAACCTTTCTTTTTCAGTTACTATAGTAATTGTCCATAGGACTGGCGACCGTAATTTCCCCCAAATCTCAAATATCTAATTACCGTTAGTTAATTGTTAACGTAACAGCCGCACATTTACTTTCTTTATTAATTTTACCCCTTTTCAAAATTAATTTCCACCAGTTTCATTTGCATTTTTCCTTTCATTTAGATGTAACCCTTCCGTCCCTCTTTACCGACAGATTAACTTCGGTGACGATTGCATTTCCCAAATTTCCATTAGGTACACGCGGTTTAATTTTTCACTGTCATTAAGGTCGATAAGTGAGGGGGAGGCTACACACGTACAGAAGCGAAAAGTGGACATAAGTAGTTCAAACAAGAGGGTAGTAGGAGCTTTTGAAATTTGCTGATACAGAAAAATCTTGAAGATTAAATAGGTTAGCCGAAAACTATTGAAGAGGTACTAATCGAAATGGGAGAATTACAAATTTTTAGCATAACCTGACTAAATGAATGGTTTGGTCCATAGCACACACTCTGAGGCACCAAGAATTCGTCAAAATGCTAATGGAGGGCAGTATGGAGGGTAAAAATTGTAGAAGAGGATCAAGGCTGGAATACAGCAAGAAGGATGAAACCGATGTTTAGCAGTTATACTGAGAGAAAAAGGCTTACACGGGATAGTGTGGAGAGATAAATCAAACCAGTCTTCGGACTGAAGACTACAAAAAACTACACTTTCCTACGACAAATTTTGCTAACAGTCCTACCACCGTTCACATTTTAAGTAAACTGTGAGTCCATAGCAAATGTTCAGTTAATCTTTTACGTTGTTTCCATTCTGTACTTACAATACTGGCCATTAAAATTGATACACCACGAAGATGACGTGCTACAGAAGCGAAATTTAAGCGACAGGAAGAGGATGCAGTGATATGCAAATGATTAGCTTTTCAGAACATTCACACTGTGTTGGCGCCGGTGGCGACACCTACAACGTGCTGACATGAGGAAAGTTTCTAACCGATTTCTCACACACAAACAGCAGTTGACCGGCGTTGCCTGGTGAAATGTTGTTGTGATGCCTCGTGTAAGGAGGAGAAACGCGTACCATCACGTTTCTGATTTTGATAAAGGTCGGATTGTAGCCTATCGTGATTACTGTTTATCGTATCGCGACATTGCTGCTCGCGTTGGTCGAGATCCAATGACCCTTAGCAGAATATGGAATCGATGGGTTCATGAGAGTAATACGGAACGCCGAGCTGGATCCCAACGGCCTCGTATCACTAGCAGTCGAGAAGACAGGCATCTTATCCGCATGGCTGTAACGGATCGTGCAGCCAAGTCTCGATCCCTGAGTCAACAGATGGGGACGTTTGCAAGACAACAACCATCTGCACGAACAGATCGACGACGTTTGCAGCAGCATGGATTATCAGCTCGGAGACCATGGCTGCGGTTACCCTTGACTCTGCATCACAGACAGGAGAGCCTACGATGGTGTACTCGACGACGAACCTGGCTGCACGAATGGTAAAATGTCATTTTTTCGTATGAATTCAGGTTCTGTTTACAGCATCATGATGGTCTCATCCGTGTTTGGCGACATCGTGGTGAACGCACATTGGAAGCGTGTATTCGTCATCGCCATACTGGCGTATCACTCGGCGTGATGGTATGGGGTGCCATTGGTTACACGTCTCGGTCACCTCTTGTTCGCATTGACGGTACTTTGAACAGTGGACGTTACATTTCAGATGTCTTACGACCCGTGGCTCTAAGCTTCATTCGATCCCTGCGAAACCCTACATTTCAGCAGGATGATGCACTACTGCACGTTGCAGGTCCTGTACGGGCCTTTCTGGATACATAAAATGTTGTTCTGCTGACCTGGCCAGCACATTGTCCAGATCTCTCACCAATTGGAAACGTCTGGTCAATGGTGGCCGAGCAATTGGCTCTTCACAATACGCCAGTCACTTCTCTTGATGAACTGTGGTATCGTGTTGAAGCTGCATGGGCAGCTGTACCGGTACACGCCATCCAAGCTCTGTTTGACTCAATGCCCAGGAGTATCAAGGCCGTTATTACGGCCAGAGGTGGTTGTTCTGGGTACTGATTTCTCAGGATCTATGCACCCAAAGTGCGTGAAAATGTAATCACATATCAGTTCTAGTATAATATATCTGTCCTATGAATACCCGTTTATCATCCGCATTTCTTCTTGTAGCAATTTTAATGGCCAGTAGTGTAATTTGTCCGCTATGTGCCTCCATAAAATGATGAACTGTTTGGCTCCTACCATTCATATTTTGTCTCATCGTTATATCCCCCGCTCGCTGCTCTTTCAAATCATTATTCACCGATCATACATTAGTGACGTAGAAATATTCAAATCCGTAGCAGCGTCACCTTTACTTAGGTACCATACACTTGGTCATTCATTATTATCTTATGAGTAGCCTTTATAACTATGTTCCGACCGCTTATTACGTAAGTCAGAAAATTAATTTGTTTAGTGGAAATGCATTTTATTGCTTTTGAAGCTTATCGTCCTGTACTGTGTGAGTTAACATTTGACCATAATGAATAACGTATATGTTAAGTTAATAGAGAATGTTAGGTGTAATATTCAGTGGTGAGTAGTGAGGCTCCAGCCTTCTGTAAATAATTTGTGTTAGTATATTGCTACCATGATTTAACAAGCGGATCTTTCGGTAATATTCACACTTGTCAGGACCTCTCAAGAACGATTCTGTTGATCGCGTATTTGAGCGCCATTGACTATCACGTTTTAAGTGTTACATCCATTACAGAAATATTTTCATTGACTTTCTGTGTACTATATAACAGAAAAAAATTGTGGGCAAATATAAAAGTACATATTCACAGGTTCACGAGAAAATCTTAAAAAATTAAGGAGAAATATCTGACGGCTTATTGCCAGGGCTTTAGCACTGAGAAATGGATAGTAAATAGAACCAGCATGGGCCTGAGACAATTTCATGTAGTGTGTACAAGATACAATTGTAATTAATAAAAAAATACGGGAAGTAAGCTTCAAGTTGATTATTTTATGGTCTTCAGCCTTTCTCTCCCTCCCACAAGTAGAATTCTCCTCAACAGAAAGATGGAGAATATACTGAAATCAAGAGAGAGGAAGTCAATAATTGCGTTATCATTACCAAGTGTCGACATACAACACCAGATATTAATTTTTAGCAAGCAAGAGAGGTGTGATTACGAGCGCTATAGGAAAGTTAATGCTATTAAATTACGCTCACCAAGGAATGAGTTAACATTAGGCGTGATGATGACAATGGAAAGCTAGCTCGAATCACATGGCACACGCTAGCAGACGAAGGATTTTCCACCACCACTACCTAATAAAACGCGTAGTGGTTTAGGTAGACTCCCACCACCATGAATGGTGGGATTCTCGCTCTAAGACCACCGCTTGCCATATCTTGCCGGGAGACTTCGTCGTCACCAGCACAGTAGGACCAGGATTTGCAGCGTCTTGAATTTCTCTCAGACGACGCGACTGAATCTGCTCTCATGAATAATTTATCGGCGTCCGCTGTGCGCTGTTTCATCGCCCTCTATGCTTCGGTGTCCGAGGGTCAGACTTCAGCGACGCACTAACGCCTCGGGTGCTCCATTTTTCACGAAGGCTCAGGATTTCCCACGCATCCCACAGACACCGAGATGAAAAAGTAAGCGGAAATTCTGGCCGCCCTCTGACTTATATAACATTGCCAAAGCCAAAAGTGAGAGACATTTTTCATATAGGCAACACTTCGGTGACCACGGCGTTATTTTAAAAATAACGTGTTCTAATACTGCTCCCTGTTAAGCACTAAGGAGTACTTGAAAAACACTGGCGAATTGTTTAATTATTTCCTCACACCGAACAAACTGGGAAAAAAATTTGGGTAAAGGAAAATACAGAAAAGCCTGTAAGAATATTTTGTGCAACATCGCTGCAAATATCTCGTTAATAAACTCATATAGTCCTGAACTAAGACGTGATGTCATAGGGGCCTATCCCTTATGTTCATTAAACATGTGTCTCTAGCATTTTAACCATGTTAGTAAAGATGCACTCCATCAATTTCCACCGTAATACTTTTGATATATTTGGAAGATAGATTTCAAAAGTCAAACGACGCAATACGAGGCACCGTTTTCAGGTGTCATATTTTTTCTTACTGTAGTAGCTGTTACTGGTCGATTTTATTCGCTTGTAATATTGCTGAAGTAAGCCGCCGCATTCGATATTTTTCTTAAAAATTAGAAACAGTCGCAGTTGCAGTGATAATACGTATGCTAATAGCCAGAAGCGGTATTTGCAATGTACAAAACCTTTTCAAAGGCTGTGTTCCCTTGCTTCATCTGTCTCAACCATATTATTCTTAAATGACCCCATGAGGCCTTCGGCAATCGAATTTTGTTTTAAATTTGTGCACTGTTGCCCAATTTCGGCCTGTTGAAACAATGTCCGATCTTCAGTACGTTATTCGTAGTCGAAATTTAAGTTAAAACTAGCATTATTTTTCGATTTTCGGTACATTGTAGATCCAGCTGAAGTTGAAACATTAATTATAAACAATATACTGAATCTCCAACATTGTTTATGCGAAATCTTGTTAACAGCGAGCTTGAAAATGTCTTGAGGGTTAAATTATGCAGTAGTCAGAAGTAAACTAAAATCCAACAGTTCATCACTGCATTGTGGAATTTGAGAAATTCGCAGCGACCCTGAACACGATTTACAACAAAAGTTTTAAAAGAAACTAACGTATTGGTCCACCTATTACTTTATTACTTGCTGCCAGGACAACTACGAACTAACAATATGCCTAAATGACAATATTTTCGTTATCTGATTATTCTCCTATTTATTTTTAGACACTATTGCGTAGTAATTTTCAAATTTAAAATGGATTTACGACTGAAATTGGAATATTGTATGTAAAAAAATCAAATGGCGAAAATGTGATCGTTTAGAGGAATCTACATGAGCTCCACTTTCATGTTTCAACAGTACTATTTCCAGAGTTTCCCTGTCCCAAATTCCTCACAACCTTCCTTTCTTGTCTAAAATAATAGCTATAACTGACTTTCCATATTAAAATAACTTGAACAATAACTGTGACACATGTAGCTAGACTGACAGTAACTCAACAAGAGAAAACTGTAGCTGAATGCAAGAAGGCTTGCGGATGATAGACGCTTGATGCAATAGCTGGTTGTGGACCATCAATACAAATAAATGTAACTTTTTGTATGTGAGTAGATGAATCGATTATTTTTATTACACTGTTGCCGAGAAATCACCGGAAACAATAACAAATGTAAAATATTTTACAGTTGCGGTTAGTAGTGATATGAATGGAATGACCACGTTAAACTAGTCATCTGAAGTAGAAGATGCCATGCTGATATTCACCTATGGAAATGAAATTCACACACGAAAGGTAGCTTACTAAACCGTCTTTATACAATTCTTGACTACTGCTCGTCAGATTGGGACCCATAAAAATAGAGTAGATAGATAAGATCTAGCAAGAATCTTTAATAGCAGACGATACCAAATAGGCTTTGCGAATCACGGAAAGGCTTAAACTTTCCAGTGCGTAGATTTCAAGAAGTTTACCCGCAAATGGGATGAAGTTGACCACTGGAGTGACACTGACTGGAAAGTTCGAAAAGCATTTTATGTTCAATAACTACACGTTGGTGATCAAAATTCTTTTATTTCAACTATCACATTTATTATTAGAAAGTTCTTAACGTGTGGCAGTAGCTAAATATACAGTATTCTGAACCTCTGCCTGAGTACTAATTGTTTTCGGGATTGATTTTTTTTTAAGTAGCTAAAATTGTTATTCATGTAACTTACATAAACCAACTAATATGTCTAGATCTGTTGTATGCCTGCAATTGGTCATTCACATCTATAACTTGAGCAATAACAAAAGTTTATCTGTTATACTTAATCTCAGACACATTAATAAAACTTTGTAAATTCTTGGTGGAATCGGGAAGCACTAAGGTTGAAGCGTACCGCCTTTTCTCGAGTGGTTCTTTTATGAACAAAACTTCGCGAATGTGATAATAATGTGACCTAATGAACGTAGCCACTGTGACACAGTGTATGTTGCACCAAATGTCTCTATGAGTCTAGTGATGGAGTGTCTGTGTAGTTTTTTGTGTTAACTTATGAATCTGTCGTGTAAGCCGCAATTCTGTTCGTTGCATCATACAGCTGAGATCATAAGATTTGTCAGTGTGGGAAGACCGCGTGTCTACAAAGGTGAATCGGGGAATCGGGAGAACTCAAGAAATTTAGCACGGATATTTATTTTTAGACGTTACCGTCAAATGGGATGAAATTGTCCGATGAGGTGAGCTTGACCTAAAGGTTAAGAAAATGTTTGGTATATCGTAAAAAAATTGCCAAATCCAATAGATATATGAAGGAAGGAATTTTTTTTGAAGTTGACTAGTAAGGGGTACAATGTATGGAGAATTTCAAAAGCAAATTTGTGATAACATTTTTCTGTTCTTAAGCTCTCTGTTTTACTTTGAAGTTAGTATTAAAACTTAATTGTTATGTTGGATGCAGTTCTCAATCATCGGTAAAGTTTCAGATCGTTCATAGCCACCATTGAGTCTTAAACAGTTCACAATTATCTCTCAACAGATAAACACTCAAACTCATCCCCAGGCCGGATGCAGTGGACCGACGCTTTTTTCTTTCTTTTTTAATTTCTGTTAGAGCAAAATGTTATAAAGCCCAAAAAATAATTACTACATCTCAATACGCATGTTCTGAAAAAAATAATTTATTAGTTCAAAGCTCAAAATTAGCCAACTTTACCTTACTTAACGGTACCCGAAAATATGTCTTCCGTTCAAGTACACCTCGAGAAAGGACCATTACAGGAAAATTAGAGAAATTCAATCTCATGTGGATATGGTACTAGCAATCATTCGTCCAGAACATCTTCATGACTGAAGCAGGAGAGGAAGTAAATCGTACTAGCGTCACAAGTATCTTCCCCAAAACACGGAAAGGTGACTCGTATAGACCTACGTGTAAATGCTGCCGTGGTAATTTTCATTAAGGAAAATATAAACCAACTTAGCATTGATGGAAGCTATGAAGGACATAGCTTATCATCGCTAACAAATCATACGAGGGTGAGTCAAATGAAAACCTTAAATTTGTAATAACAAATAGAAATATAGCGCCGTTATCCAGTAAGATGGTAAGCGTGCTATAAACAGCCTACAGTATGGCCTGTAGGTGGCAGCATAGTGCAGATACACACATACCATCGCAGTATCAGTATAAAGATGGCCGCCCCACTTGCGACTTGCACCAGGGAAGAACAGCGTTCTGTTATTCGGTTTTTGCGTAGTGAAGGTGTGAAACCTGTTGAAATTCATCAACGAATGGTGGTTCCGTACGGTGATGCGTGTTTGTCACAGCAGCAAGTCTGCCAGTGGAGTAGGAAGTTCGCAAATGGTGTGACTTCAGTGGAAGTTGCACAACGAGTTGTGACTCCATAGAACATTGCATCAGTTAAATCCATAGTGAAGGAAAACCGCCGAGTGACACTGAATGACATTGCAAGATGTTTACAGATTAGTCATGGGTCAGTACACCACATTGTGCATCATGTGCTCGAGTTTCACAAATTGTCTGGAAGATGGGTGCCACGGTAGCTGACTCCTGAAAGGAGAGAACGACGTGTTGACGCTTGTGAAGAAACTCTTCGGCGCTTTGAACGAGAAGGTGATGGCTTCCTTGCAAGAATCGTTACTGGAGACGAAACCTGGGTTCACTTCCACCAACCGGAAACGAAGAGAGCGAACAAGGAATGGTGCCATTCCTCATCACCAAAACAAAAGAAGTTTCGAACAGAACCACCAGCAGGTAAGGTTATGCTGACTCTCTTTTGGGACGAAAAAGGCGTCATTTTGGAGCATTACATGCCTAGAGGGACTACTGTCATCAGTGCATCATACACAGATCTCCTAAAAAATTATCTGCGGCCTGCAATCAAATCAAAGAGACGTGGATTGCTGTCAGCAGGTGTCCTTTTGCAGCATGACAATGCAAGGCCTCACACTGCCCGTAGAACAGTTGCAACAATCACAGACATGCATTTTGAGTGTCTTCCTCATCCACCATACTCGCCAGACCTTGCCCCAAGTTTGGACCACTCAAAGACGCAATGGGAGGAAAGAAGTTCCGTTCTGATGAAGAGGTACGCCACGCGGTGCATCAGTGGTTACGCGGACTACCAAAATAATTTTTTGTAAAGGAATTTATGCACTTTGTAAGCGCTGTATGACTTGCATTGAGCGTGGGGGAGATTATGTTGAAAAGTGATACAGCTTTGTACCACTTCTGTACAATAAATAATATTTTTTAAAAATATTTAAGGTTTTCATTTGGCTCGTAATATAAATAATGTTGTGGGTAGCAAGCATGCAGATATGACAAGAGTTAACAATGTTGGTTGGTTGGTTGTTTCGGGGAAGGAGACCAGCCAGTGAGGTCATCGGTCTCATCGGATTAGGGAAAGACGGGGAAGGAAGTCGGCCGTGCCCTTTGAAAGGAACCATCCCGGAATTTGCCTGGAGCGATTTAGGGAAATCACGGAAAACCTAAATCAGGACGGCCGGACGCGGGATTGAACCGTCACCTCCCGAATGCGAGTCCAGTGTCTAACCACTGCGCCACCTCGCTCGGTAGTTCACAAGGCAGGAGGAACGAGAAGATGAATCAAACCAGCTGCAAGGCTACTGACTTAAAAAAAACTGACATAAAAGAACGCCAAGACACTGGAGTTCCAAATGATCTCATTCTCGACACGACGCTCAACAGGTCCCGTCGATATGCGCGAGGAGCTGATTTGCTGCGTAACAGGATTGCAAGTCGATCAGAGGCGTCTCAGAGCGCAAGCAAACGAGCAACCCCATTTACCTGGCTCTCACTTTCAACAAGATCAGTGCTGCCTGTAAAATCTGATTTTCTCGCGGCAGCCATCGATACAGGAGCAGGTTCTGAAACTTTGATGGTGGTAACACAAAGGACACTTGTGGGAGCGTGCAGAAATACAGGCTTAATGAAAATAGTAATCGGAGACGGAGAAGGCTCTCGGCTCACTGTTTACCCTCAACCGGCCGCACCGTTGTATTTTGTAAAATTGTAACGTAGCAAATTATTACGCGATAACATTTATTGCAGTAAGATACGCAGGCGTGGAGCCGGTGGCTGAAAGGAGGCTGCAGAATTGTGTCTTAGCGATGACTCATAGCACAACTGTCGCTGCGAGCCAGCATGAAAACGGGCTACTGTGTCATCTAGTACAACGTATATTCATAGCCCCTACGAATCTAAATAAACTATAGTAAATATTATCCAATTAGTTTCAAACTCGGTAGACTACTTTTTGAATAGAAGATGTCCTTAAAATTTCAGCTTTTTATCTGTTATAGATTCGGAGACTGAAAAAATTACTTAAAGGTCTTACAACTGACTCTCAGTTTACATAACTTTGTTAGGAATAATAACAGTCGGTCATTTGAAAACATTAACAGAATTTTCAGGCTATAAAATAATTTAATGGCGTTTATTATTTTCAAAAACTTTAATTACTTTGCATTTCGTAGTATAAGGTGTATGAAAAATTAATATTTGGTTATTATGTTGTGTGAATAAATGGGAATGAATGCAAGTGTGTATGTGGGACATACGTTTAAATTCAATACTACTTCCTGTAAAAGTTGTCGACATTGGGCCGTGGGAAAGATGTAATGCACCCGTTGCTGATGACATATGTCGAGGTGTGTCTGCTTTTGTAAAAGAGCAGACAGAATATCGGTTGGAAGTGTAATTGGTTTCTAAATTAATTTCAAGACTATTTTTCATTTCGATCTTTTTTGTTAAACATTATACTAATATTTGCATTTTTAATTACGTAAATACACTCCTGGAAATGGAAAAAGAACACATTGACACCGGTGTGTCAGACCCACCATACTTGCTCCGGACACTGCGAGAGGGCTGTACAAGCAATGATCACACGCACGGCACAGCGGACACACCAGGAACCGCGGTGTTGGCCGTCGAATGGCGCTAGCTGCGCAGCATTTGTGCACCGCCGCCGTCAGTGTCAGCCAGTTTGCCGTGGCATACGGAGCTCCATCGCAGTCTTTAACACTGGTAGCATGCCGCGACAGCGTGGACGTGAACCGTATGTGCAGTTGACGGACTTTGAGCGAGGGCGTATAGTGGGCATGCGGGAGGCCGGGTGGACGTACCGCCGAATTGCTCAACACGTGGGGCGTGAGGTCTCCACAGTACATCGATGTTGTCGCCAGTGGTCGGCGGAAGGTGCACGTGCCCGTCGACCTGGGACCGGACCGCAGCGACGCACGGATGCACGCCAAGACCGTAGGATCCTACGCAGTGCCGTAGGGGACCGCACCGCCACTTCCCAGCAAATTAGGGACACTGTTGCTCCTGGGGTATCGGCGAGGACCATTCGCAACCGTCTCCATGAAGCTGGGCTACGGTCCCGCACACCGTTAGGCCGTCTTCCACTCACGCCCCAACATCGTGCAGCCCGCCTCCAGTGGTGTCGCGACAGGCGTGAATGGAGGGACGAATGGAGACGTGTCGTCTTCAGCGATGAGAGTCGCTTCTGCCTTGGTGCCAATGATGGTCGTATGCGTGTTTGGCGCCGTGCAGGTGAGCGCCACAATCAGGACTGCATACGACCGAGGCACACAGGGCCAACACCCGGCATCATGGTGTGGGGAGCGATCTCCTACACTGGCCGTACACCACTGGTGATCGTCGAGGGGACACTGAATAGTGCACGATACATTCAAACCGTCATCGAACCCATCGTTCTGCCATTCCTAGTCCGGCAAGGGAACTTGCTGTTCCAACAGGTCAATGCACGTCCGCATGTATCCCGTGCCACCCAACGTGCTCTAGAAGGTGTAAGTCAACTACCCTGGCCAGCAAGATCTCCGGATCTGTCCCCCATTGAGCATGTTTGGGACTGGATGAAGCGTCGTCTCACGCGGTCTGCACGTCCAGCACGAACGCTGGTCCAACTGAGGTGCCAGGTGGAAATGGCATGGCAAGCCGTTCCACAGGACTACATCCAGCATCTCTACGATCGTCTCCATGGGAGAATAGCAGCCTGCATTGCTGCGAAAGGTGGATATACACTGTACTAGTGCCGACATTGTGCATGCTCTGTTGCCTGTGTCTATGTGCCTGTGGTTCTGTCAGTGTGACCATGTGATGTATCTGACCCCAGGAATGTGTCAATAAAGTTTCCCCTTCCTGGGACAATGAATTCACGGTGTTCTTATTTCAATTTCCAGGAGTGTAATTTTCTGAAGAGTGAATTGGCTTAGGCAAGTTTTTCCGCGAGAATGATCTAGAAGGATCATTCTGATTGGTCAGTCAGACTGACCGGCCAATCAGAATTAAGAGGTTCCCGCGTACTGAAAGTAGATACGCAGAGAGTGGGGTAGCATCAAGAGAGTCGCTCGTTAGTCATCGTATGTGAAAGGTCTACTCTACATCTACATCTGCATCTACATGGATATTCTGCAAATCAGATTTAAGTGCCTGGCAAAGGGTTCGTCGAACCACCTTCACAATTATTTAATATTCAAATCTAGTATAGCGCGGGGAAAGAATTAACACCTATATCATTCCGTACAAGCTCTGATTTCCGTTATTTTATCATGGTGATCGTTTCTCCCTATGTAGGTTCGTGTCAACGAAATATTTTCGCATTCAGAGGAGAAAGTTGGTGATTGGAATTTCGTGAGAAGATTTCGTCGCAACGAAAAAGCCTTTCTTTTAATGATGTCAAGCCCAAATCCTGTATCATTTCTATGACACTCTCTCCCATATTTCGCGATAATACAAAACGTGCTGCCCTTCTTTGAACTTTTTCGATGTACTCCGTCAGTACTAACTGGTAAGGATCCCACACTGCACAGAAGTATTCTAAAAGAGGGCGGACAAGTGTATTGTAGGCAGTCTCCTTAGCAGAGGTCATGTTAGATGTGACGGTGAAAATTATGTACAAAATGAAGAATTGTTGAGTTAGTGGCATTTAGGACTAGTCATAACGCGGGAGATTTCATTTACGAACAATTTGAGGAAAGTTTGATGTGTTTGAGTCTATTGGTTGAAGAGTTATGAGCGTGTGAGATTTCAGACCCTATTAAAAATTCCGCTTGGCGCATTCCGCATTTCATTATGGGATATTTGGAGAGCGTTTATTTTATAAAAGTCCACTGATAAAGCCGAATGTAAAACTCACTTATAATAGTAGAGCAGTGACTGGGAGATCGTGTATTCAGTCGGGTCGGACTGATATAGAATCTGGCTGCTTTTGCATGTGAAATCTGCAGTTTACAGTGAATTGTGACTGATAGAATCGTGTACCTCTAAATAAGGACGTGTTAGCTATTTTCTTCTGTTTTCTAAACAATAAACATACTGATCTTGGAATTTTCGGACGCTTATTTCAGTCAAAAATACACCAAATTACCGCCCGAAATCTTGATAAATATGAACTTGCTGGAACTGTTTTTCAGTACAAGTGTTACGCGGCCTCAGCAAGGTAGGTATTAGGTGGCATTTTTCTTCAACGCTGCTTTTTCGCTGCCTAGTAAGTACCTACGCTGCAGAGTGAAGTGATGTCGAGCGGAAGGCGTACTGAGGTAGGTGGACAGTATAATAGGAGCCGTGCGAGGGACGAAACGACCCCGCCTCGCAGCAAAATGCCTGGCTTATTTTAACTGCCCATCGCTTCCTGTCATTTTCTTGGAATTTTAGCGCCAGACGTTCCTCGCAACAATAGTCTTTTGCTGCCTGCCCCTTACAACCCGTTTTGTTGCTGCTACGTTTCTGCCCATAAACAGTTTAGTCAGTACGCGCCTGGCTATTGTATAAATTCTACTGTTAGAAACAGGGCACACTTAACTTCAAGGAAGGTAAAGTACATATGCAGTCTAAAGAACAACTAAATCTAATGTCAACATATTCTTAACCTACAAAAAATTTGTATACACATATTTTAGAAATTATGGAATACGAGGCAAACTTTTGCAAGCAATTAAATGTCTTTACATGGAAAGTCAGGCAGGAGTTAGAGTTGACGGTAAATTGAGTTCATGGTTCAGAGTAGTTTCAGGGGTAAGGCAAGGCTGCAACCTGTCTCCACTGTTGTTCATATTATTCATGGATCATATGTTGAAAACAATAGACTGGCTGGGTGAGATTAAGATATGTGAACACAAGATAAGCAGTCTTGCATATGCGGATGACTTAGTTGTGATGGCAGATTCGATTGAAAGTTTGCAAAGTAATATTTCAGAGCTAGATCAGAAATGTAAGGACTATGGTATGAAGATTAGCATCTCCAAAACGAAAGTAATGTCAGTGGGAAAGAAATATAAACGGATTGAGTGCCAAATAGGAGAATCAAAGTTAGAACAGGTGGACGGTTTCAAGTACTTAGGATGCATATTTTCACAGGATGGCAACATAGTGAAAGAACTGGAAGCGAGGTGTAGCAAAGCTAATGTAGTGAGCGCTCAGCTACGATCTACTCTCTTCTGCAAGAACATGGCTTAGTAGGATATCGATAAACAATCGCTACTCCATGAACTGTGGAATGAGCCAACATTTCAACATGTCTCGGTTCTACAGATGACAGGTTCCGTCACAAGAGTAATTTTATCACCTTTAGCGTATTTCATTTCATTTATTCTCTTTGGATCTACACTAGCCCATTTAACATTAAACGGCCCAAAACTCCAGTAAAAACAGCGATAGGTCCAGTGACACAGCTTCATCAGTCAGGTGCCTCAACTTCAGCATCTAATGCGGGGCGGGAACGCAGGGAATCAAATTTTGCTGGCGTAAATTTTTTCTACCGCCAGGATTCGAAACGGCTACCCTGAATTCCCGCGCCACGTCTCGGGCCCCGAATAGGAATCTTGCTACAAAGGCAGGAGGTTGTTGTGAGAGACTTTACTTTAAGTCCAGGGATGAGGCACTTTGGAGGTCGGTGGAGTGTCGAGACTGCAATTCTGAGTGTAAGCAATTATTACCAGGGAGGGTGACTGGCAGTAGACAACCGACGCAGTTTGACCGAGCCGCGACACTGCATGTAAAAGCTGTCGGCCGCAAAATGCTTGTAACGCCGGAAATGCATATCCTCCTATTTCCATCTATTGTACTATAAATTTGTTTTCCTTATTTTTGTTACCTGAATATATAACATTTCTGTGTCTTCGTATATTGTAATTGTTTTACTATTTGTATATATATATTTATGCATTTATGTCGATGTATAATTGGTTTGTCTCGTAAATATTATTTGTATTTTTACGCTGGGTCTTGCCTAGGGAAAACTATGCTATCGAACGATTACATCGATAGGTCGTGTGAAGAATCAAAGTGTGTAGGATCTTTGGTAGTGTTAACTCTGCCGCATGGAGCGCGGGCAGAGCAGAGAGAGTCTGGCTGGAGTAGTGAGTGGAGCAGGTGTGTTGTGGGAAGCTCCCGCGAGTTGCCGCGCTTTCGGGGTTTGGCATCATGTAATTGCGTTCGACTTGCGATGTTAGTTTCTGACATGGTGTCGCGGACGGGAAGCATTAGCTGGCGCATATCAAGAGCCCGTTTCGCCTGGTGACCGTGTCGAGAAGAAGGCGCGCCAACATCCAGCTTCTGCAACAGCGACGGCCGACAATGAGTGACTGTCGCCACCTCCTCGATCGACGGCTTCAAACCTTCAATCAACCAACAAGGAAGACTGGAAGCACGTAAAGTTTTAGAACTGTATGGCAGACCTCAGCTTTTCAAACTGTTAAATTTTTCTCACTAAATTACAGCAACGTAGCATGAACCTTTGTTGCTCATTGTCCCAATTGCATTACCAAGCAGGGTCCCTTCCTTTTCCGGAATGAACCCGAGTGTCGTTGAAATTCAAACGCCAGCATTAAAATAATAATATAGCATTTCACTGCTTTAATTTCAAAGTTCAGTTAAAGTATTCATAGCTGGCTACAATATTTAGATTACACAAGCACGAATTAAGAGTGCGAGTTTTGTTACTGTATTTTAGCTTACCTGTGACTACAGCTCAGCTTGGTACGTACTAAATTTTACTATTGTTAATTGTTCAGAATCATTTAATTCAAGTTCAAAGTTAAATCTCTTATTTCTAAATTGCGTAGATTCAAGTAACTTTTGAAATGATTGTTGAGGTAGTCCAAGATTAACCGTATTTTACTGAATTTCGATGTGCTTCAGAAAGAAACAAAGCTCACTATTAATTTCAGTCACTAAATTATCTTTCAATTTTCATCTTTTATTAATTCTTTTGCTAAATTAAGTCAGAGTGTAGCGAAATTTATTACTTCTGACAAACTTTCAGTTTGCACACTACACGTGTCAACCTTCAGTTGCCACGCTTCTAGTGCTAATTATATGTGTAATAACCTTTCTTTTTCAGTTACTATAGTAATTGTCCATAGGACTGGCGACCGTAATTTCCCCCAAATCTCAAATATCTAATTAGCGCCAATTAATTGTTAACGTAACGGCCGCACATTTACTTCCTTTATTAACTTTACCCCTTTTCAAAGTCAATTTCCACCTGTTTCATTAGCATTTTTCCTTTCATTTAGATGTAACCCTTTCCTCCCTCTTTACCGACAGATTAACTTCGGTGACGATTGCTATTCCCAAATTTCTATTAGGTACACGCGGTTTAATTTTTCACTGTCATTAAGGTCGATAAGTGAGGGGGAGGTTACACGCTGTCTCATCATTCACTCGATGCAACACACAAGCTGATAAGGAAATACTTACAGAGCTCCCAAACCTACCTACCAATGTTCCATTTGCCTTTTTTTAAAATTAATAACTAACAATCAAAAAATTGCTCTGAAGTTGGCGTAGTGGACACACGATTTATATGCAGGGTATAAAAATGTTAATCGTTTAAAATAAGTTTTTGTAAAGAATAACTCAAATAAGTTCAAGAGGTTGTTGCACGAGATGCTTGTATCTAATAGTGACTGCAAAATCCCCAATGCCATTTTGATAGTTAAAAAGTGTCTTACTCTTCTTCTTCCTTAGCGTTTGTCCCGTATCCTAGGCGGGGTATGCTATTTTGGCTCTCTGCCGCCATTTTATCCGATGTCTTCCATAATCATGTTGCAGGCTTTAGATGTTGAGATCTTTGTGCAGGGAGTCATCACTGCGTATGTTGTCCTATTGGCTGTTCACCGTTTACTCTCAAAGTAAAACCAGCCTTTGCCACTGTTGCTGCGTCTGCTCTAAGAACATGGCCATACTGTCGTAGATGGCTTTCTCTCTTATTATCTACTATCTATTGGTGCTACTCCATGTAACTTAAGAACTTCATCGTTTGATAGTTAATAACTGTAACCAATGTAAATTATTTTCTCTAGTTGGACAGTATGATATATCTGTCAGGTACAGGTGCCTAATTACGAACAAGCTTTCAGAATTGGGCGTTTCAAAGAGATAGTGACATGCAAAAAGCTGCTCAATCCGAACGAATTCAAAAGTAATAGCAGTGTACATGGCTACTACACTAGGAGAAAGGATGATCTTCACTACTCAAAGGTAAATCTAACTTTGGCTCAGAAGGGGGTAAATTATGCTGCCACAAAAGCCTTTGGTCACTTACCTAATAGCATCAGAAGTCTGACAGATAGCCATATAGCATTGAAAAGGAAAGTAAAAGAATTTATTAATGGCAACTCCTTCTACTCATTAGATGAATTTTTGGATATAGTATGTGGGTAATTTCCCAACCCCAACAAAAAAAAAAAAATTTAAATTATTGAGTGTTATGTAATATTTTGTCTAATGTAATATCTTGTATAGACACCTTTTATTAACCTGACACGTTCCACATCATTACGAAGTGTCGTATTCATGATCTATCTAATCTAATCTAATTTAGTTCACTACAAATGTTTTGCATTAGATTATAGTACCCAAAGATAACCAGAGAGATTTCATGAAAAGTACCAACGTGAAAACGTATTTACGACTGATTGCAAAGCATGTACGCAATATTTACTGAACAGATGTTTGTGGGAACAGAATTAAGTACAAGAAAGTCAACGATCAAGATTAGAAGATAATGCGGCACAGAACCGCTTTTAGCTGACCACATATTAGGAATACATTTATTCAGCTCCCGAAGCCAGGAGACAAAGGAAGCTAAAAGCGAAGGGCGAAGATGTGAATATTTTCTCGCGCCTGACGTGGACAGATGACAGTGGCAAGAGGTGATACGTGACACGTGTTAGGTGGGCCTTGGTGCTCCGTAGACCTGTCTGGAGAGCCACGAGGGAATGACAGGCGCTACAGGTGGCGAAGGCTGTCCGCAGGATGCGACAGCTGGCATCCACACACAATGGCACCCGTGCTGCACATGTTATGTCGTCTTGCGTGCGATCAAATAGAGACACTTGTTCCATTGTTCGGCAATTTGTTCTATACTGTGACGAAAGAGTGAACACAGTAACACTGAATCCAATGCTACGCAAAAGTGCTAAGGACACTGGAAAGCTGGCAAAATATTTTCAACTCGACGAAAGTAGTAAAATGCCTGGAATTACTTAATGTTTCAGCAATTTACTTTCTAGCATTCACTGTTGCTGACAACTTCAAACACCAAAACTTGCAGAAGAATTCGAAGCCACTGCATACAAAAGAAAATAGAAAATTCAGGTGGGTGACGTGTTAATGTATCAATACAAAGGGTTTATCAGAACCCTAAAGAATTTAAGAACCTTCAACATCGCAGCGCGTCAGCAATCGTTGGTTAATATATTAAAAAACTAGTGCTCAGAGTCGCCTATTCTACTAATAATAGTTTACATAGGAATTTAATTCACTCCCTGCAGAGTAAGAGTGATAAACTTTCCCAATCAGGAGTATATAAAATTACATCCGGGGACTGTCCAAAATTTTACAGCGGGCAAACGGGACGATCTCTGGGTCTCAGGTATAAAGAGCATATTCCTACTAGAAGCGGTGACGGTACTGAGGGCTCTACTTATGCGGAACACCTTGTGCAAACGGCTCATGCGCAGAGCCCTCCAGTTAATACCGAGTTACTTCATGCCGAGGTTGAGGGCTTAAAACTGGATGTTTTGGAAGAAATGTAGATCTTTAAGCATCTTCAACATGCTAAAGACCAGCTCCTACTAAGAAATAGAAAGTTTTTTGAAGGTTTCGCGCCTTTACTTTGTCCTTCATACTTGTAAATCTGATCATCTGGGGTTTTTCACATGTGCGCGCTGGTTGGCGAGCGCGGTTGGTCAAACTGTTCATCTTCTTTCTTTTTATCCTCATTTTCCTTTTACAATGAAGGTAATTTTAGCCTGTTGAACACCTCTCGTTTTATCCCTATATCTTTATTACCACGACGGCTTTAGATTACGTCCCCTCAGCCCCCCCACCACCCCAGGCTAACTACTGGCTTTAGGTATTGTTTTTTGTCATAGCTAGCTTCATGTATAAGTTTCTTTACTAGCATAAGCAACCGTGTGCGGTTGTTTTTAGGTTTCATCTCCTATTTAGCTCGTCTCTTGTTCTATCCATTCCATTTTTTTATATACGTTGATCCACGGTTGGGAATATATGGGCTATTTAGCCCCGACCCATGTATAAACTTGCTCGTATTCGTATGTGCATGCGCATTCATGTAACTTCCCTTGTCTTGGGCTTGTGCATAGGTAGCGGGTCAGGCTTGTAAGTGAGCGACCATTTGTAGATGCAGTTTATGGCGGGTCATGGCCCATCGATCATAGGCCGATGTGAGGTGGAGCGTACATCAGTAAGTTAAGTAGTAGTTTTGACTTTGTACATATGTACTGTTTGTGTTTTCCTTTTCTTTTTCGTTTATAATTGTACAGCTATGGTGTTCTTTTCATTATTGACAAAGGTCTTCTTAGACACTTGGGGGTTTTATTGTTGTTCTGAAGAAGGTGTAGTTATCTACGCCGAAACCTGGATCAAAATGGCTCTGAGCGTTATGGGACTTAACATATGTGGTCATCAGTCCCCTAGAACTTAGAACTACTTAAATCTAACTAACCTAAGGACATCACACACATCCATGCCCAAACAACTGCAGCGGATCGCTTTCGATTTCATCATTAAAGTGTGGACTTCCTTTTGCCAGAAAAAAATATTTAAGACTGTGCGATTTGCAATAAATGGCTACCTTCGCAGGAAACATAACGTCCTACCGATCTTTTGTACACTAGAAACAAGCGATCACCTTTTGATGATCGTACAAGCTACGCCCCTTACGATAGTAAACCCGGAAAACTTTTAGGCTGAGCGAATACTTGAAAGGTGTACATTAACTAGCAAATGGTCTCAAATCCAATAGCTTAAACTGTATCTACATGTTAGTTTCATAATGACGTAGCGAAAAGTAACTTTTCTATTACCTTGTAGTACCTACTGCAGCCAATACCAGCCTCCGTTGCCGAGGTGACTAATGCAAGCCTATGGGCAGGTCTGGGCTAGGAGGTAAGACTGTTCGTATCCTGTGAGTGGAAAAAGTTTTCAGTGCCAATATTTAGACGCCAAGGGAAGGACAAACAGTAGCCTTAAGTTAATCCCGATTGCCCCCTGGATATTACTCGAGAGGAGTGGGGGATATGCGGGCACCAAGTTTAGTCTCTCGTTTCTGTCAACATTGTACGAAAGCAACATGACACCCCACTATGCATGCAACCATTACAGACACCTGTACTCAATAGAAAATCTCAAGACACAACTTAAACAAACCTGAAAGAAAATGGTCATTCTGCACCATGGAAGAAATGCCTTGCCGATTAAGCGGTTGCATAACACCATAACACCCTGGGGTCTCCCAGCCAATACTGCCTTACGATTCTTTCTCTCCTTTACTCCAGCTAACGGGAACATGATAGTGTTCTGTGATCGACCACTACGGCGTCGACAACAGGTGCCAGTGGTTTAACTGCAGAATATCCATTGCAGACATGAGACCCTGTAGGTTGTAAGGCCCTTGTAAGCTCCTATTTGCATGTAACTCTCATTTTTCTTTGTTTTCTTTACATTTGATAAGTTTGTAAAACGTTCCCAACTGAAACACATTTTCTTGTAAAGCGCTTTCAGTATATGCTAGGCAACTGAGGTCGCTGAAAATGAGACAGTGTAGGTAATTTTGCTTGCAGCAAAAAAGGACAGCCAACCAGTAGCAAAAAAACGGTAGTTTTCAAACAACCTTGATCACGGTTTCGATGAATCTAAACCCGTCTTCTTCGGAAGGACAGACAACTTCACATTAGCAATCCTCTCAGTAAAAGCTGTCTCCACATGACGTTTATCGGCAACGGTCTTCATCTCCAAATGTAAAAATTAAGACCGGTATAATCATGGCTTGTCACATCACGGCCTTGATTTTTACATATGGGCTTACAGGGCGATGCCGATAAATGTCATGTGGAGACAGCTTTTACTGAATGAGCTGCTAATACACTCCTGGAAATTGAAAGAAGAACACCGTGAATTCATTGTCCCAGGAAGGGGAAACTTTATTGACACATTCCTGGGGTCAGATACATCACATGATCGCACTGACAGAACCACAGGCACATAGACACAGGCAACAGAGCATGCACAATGTCGGCACTAGTACAGTGTATATCCACCTTTCGCAGCAATGCAGGCTGCTATTCTCCCATGGAGACGATCGTAGAGATGCTGGATGTAGTCCTGTGGAACGGCTTGCCATGCCATTTCCACCTGGCGCCTCAGTTGGACCAGCGTTCGTGCTGGACGTGCAGACCGCGTGAGACGACGCTTCATCCAGTCCCAAACATGCTCAATGGGGGACAGATCCGGAGATCTTGCTGGCCAGGGTAGTTGACTTACACCTTCTAGAGCACGTTGGGTGGCACGGGATACATGCGGACGTGCATTGTCCTGTTGGAACAGCAAGTTCCCTTGCCGGTCTAGGAATGGTAGAACGATGGGTTCGATGACGGTTTGGATGTACCGTGCACTATTAAGTGTCCCCTCGACGAACACCAGTGGTGTACGGCCAGTGTAGGAGATCGCTCCCCACACCATGATGCCGGGTGTTGGCCCTGTGTGCCTCGCTCGTATGCAGTCCTGATTGTGGCGCTCACCTGCACGGCGCCAAACACGCATACGACCATCATTGGCACCAAGGCAGAAGCGACTCTCATCGCTGAAGACGACACGTCTCCATTCGTCCCTCCATTCACGCCTGTCGCGACACCACTGGAGGCGGGCTGCACGATGTTGGGGCGTGAGCGGAAGACGGCCTAACGGTGTGCGGGACCGTAGCCCAGCTTCATGGAGACGGTTGCGAATGGTCCTCGCCGATACCCCAGGAGCAACAGTGTCCCTAATTTGCTGGGAAGTGGCGGTGCGGTCCCCTACGGCACTGCGTAGGATCCTACGGTCTTGGCGTGCATCCGTGCGTCGCTGCGGTCCGGTCCCAGGTCGACGGGCACGTGCACCTTCCGCCGACCACTGGCGACAACATCGATGTACTGTGGAGACCTCACGCCCCACGTGTTGAGCAATTCGGCGGTACGTCCACCCGGCCTCCCGCATGCCCACTATACGCCCTCGCTCAAAGTCCGTCAACTGCACATACGGTTCACGTCCACGCTGTCGCGGCATGCTACCAGTGTTAAAGACTGCGATGGAGCTCCGTATGCCACGGAAAACTGGCTGACACTGACGGCGGCGGTGCACAAATGCTGCGCAGCTAGCGCCATTCGACGGCCAACACCGCAGTTCCTGGTGTGTCCGCTGTGCCGTGCGTGTGATCATTGCTTGTACAGCCCTCACGCAGTGTCCGGAGCAAGTGTGGTGGGTCTGACACACCGGTGTCAATGTGTTCTTTCTTCCATTTCCAGGAGTGTATGATGGTTATCCTGGTGTTCTATAACCGTTGCTGTAGTGCAGCCATGTTCAAAATACTGAATATTTTTGTTCCTTCACAGATCCATCTTCTTGGGATTTTTTTGAATTTCATTGTTCTATAACTTTGTTATGTAACTTAAAAAGGATTTATGCCAGATGACAGCGTCGTTTTATTCCATAGTGCATAGAAACAAGCTTTCGTTTATACTAGTTATAGTGATATCGTACAGTGGTTTAAAGGCAGTAGGCGTACATTCTGGTAACTGAGTATTTTTCATACTTACATCCTACCTACCTTATCACAGGCCTTCTATTAGTCTGGGAAAAGCACAAAAAGAGGTTTGTTGGACTCTCTTTTGTTTTCTGTCTGTTTTGATGTCAATAATAAACACTGCTGCAAGTTAAAACAAAAACCACAAATATACTGCTACATAGCTAAATGTACAGTGTGAGTCAAGGGGAAAGGTGCGTGCTTTGAGGGGGGGGGGGGGGAGATATTATTAGTGATGCTGAATAAAATCCATCGTATCGACGTGCGTCCTGTTCTTAACAGTTTCCGAGGAAGCTAATGAAAATAATGTGAAACGGGAGAAGTCCAGGTGATAGTAAATGGAACAATGTGACCTAATACTTTGTATTATTGCGTACGTTTACTGACAAAATATATTCAAAAATTCCACCGTCAACTGCAATGTATTTTGCAGCTCATGTAGACAGCTGATCTATTGCTGACCTGAGTACATTCGTAGGGTCCTTTATATGAGGATACGCTTGTAAAGTACGAGCAAGAGCAAGTGAAGTAAGTACTGATATGGTCAGTAAAGACAGCACTACGTACACCATGTAGCCTAATGTCGCTTTTCTTCTGGCATCTGAGTGCTAGTGAAGAAGAACGTGCGATTGACGCTCACGACTTTAAAACATATGAATTACGAATACGGTTAAGAAAAGGACATTTGTTCATTTGAAGTTTTTTTGTTCAGAATTCTATACTCACCTCTCACAGCACGTATCTTTCCTCCTGACTGTATATTTTCATCAAATATGATGTTCTCATTACGTAAGCATAGAGTCACATAACAGCCAAGCGTTGCGAGGCAGTTCTTATCGACAAAAGTATAAATAACTTGTTAGCACACCTCATACTTCTTTGCAGACTGTCAAGCCGTAATTCTATCTAACATGACATGAAAAAACCTGAGGACGGAAAGCACTGAGAAAAAGGACAGGTAACACTGCCGGCAAAAATGCCGAGTCGTCAGAAGTTATGAAAAAAAGAATGAAAAGAGCAGAGAAACAGGTGGACTCCCCGCACAGAAAAAGAGAAAGGGGAAAAAAATCTGCGTCGCTTAGTCAGGCAACTGGCGCGCCAGCCACGGAGACCGCGGCCCGTCCCCGTCAGATAATTATGCAAATGTCGGCACACCTCGGTGCGGCGCGGAGGCTCACGTCAGTGTCGCAATGGCCGCCGAGGAATATGGCGGGCGGGTGGGCTAGCTTTCCCGCGCTATCGCGCGCCGCGAGGGAAAGGCTATCCCGACTCCGCGCTGGAAGTTCCGCTACGGGCTGAGATAACCCTCTGCAGGGACTTCTGGTCCGGAGAGGACGCCGCAGTACGTGTCAGTGAATAGCTGGCGTCGGGGTGAATGGAGGTCTTAGAGGAGTAACTCTTGTTTACGAATTACGGCATAGAGTGAAGAGGCCGTCAACTTGAAAACTGGCTGAAACGTCACCTAAATACGCATGGTAAACTTCTGGCGGTATGCCTCCGCCCTCCTCTGAACTCCGACCCTTCTTAGCTAGCCATACAAGGGACTTACTAATACACACATGTAACGCCGGAAATGCATATCCTCCTATTTCCATCTATTGTACTTTAATTTTTTTTCTCCTTGTTTTGTTACCTCAACATACGTCATTTCTGTGTCTTTACATATTGTAATTGTTTTACTATTTGTATATATATATATATTTATGCATTTATGCCGATGTATAATTGGTTTGTTTCGTAAATATTATTTGTATTTTTACGCTGGGTCTGGCCTAGGGAAAACTGCTATCGAACGATTACATCGATAGGTCGTGTGAAGAATCAACGTGTGTAGGATCTTTGGTAGTGTTAACTCTGCCGCGTGGAGCGCGGGCAGAGAGAGTCTGGATGGAGTAGCGAGTGGAGCAGGTGTGTTGTGTGACGCTCCCGCGAGTTGCCGCGCTTTCGGGGTTTGCCAGCATGTAATTGCGCTCGACTTGCGATGATAGTTTCTGACATGGTGTCGCCGACGGGATGCATTAGCTGGCGCACATCAAGAGCCCGTTTCGCCTGGTGACCGTGTCGAGAAGAAGGCGCGCCAACATCCAGCTTCTGCCACAGCGACGGCCGACAATCAGTGACTGTCGCCACCTCCTCGATCGACGGCTTCAAACCTTCAATCAACCAACAAGGAAGACTGGTAGCACGTAAAGTTATAGAACTGTATGGCAGACCTCAGCTTTTCAAACTGTTCAAATCACAAAATTACAGCAACGTAGCATGAACCTTTGTTGCTCGTTGTCCCAATTGCATTACCAAGCAGGGTCACTTCCTTTTCCGGAATGAACCCGAGTGTCGTTGAAATTCAAACGCCAGCATTCAAGTAATATCATTCGATCACTATTAACTTCAGTCACTAAATTAACTTTCGATTTTCCTGTTTTAATAATTCTTTTGCTAAATTAAGTCAGAGTGTAGCGAAATTAATTACTTCTGACAAACTTTCATTTTCACACTGCACGTGTCAACCTTCAGTTGCCACGCTTCTAGTGCTAATTATATGTGTAATAACCTTTCTTTTTCAGTTACTATAGTAATTGTCCTTAGGACTGGCGACCGTAATTTCCCCCAAATCTCAAATATCTAATTACCGCTAGTTAATTGTTAACGTAACGGCCGCACATTTACTTTCTTTATTAACTTTACCCCTTTTCAAAATTAATTTCCACCTGTTTCATTAGCATTTTTCCTTTCATTTAGATGTAACCCTTTCCTCCCTCTTTACCGACAGATTAACTTCGGTGACGATTGCTTTTTCCCAAATTTCCATTAGGTACACGCGGTTCAATTTTTCACTGTCATTAAGGTCGATAATTGAGGGGGAGGTTACACACACACCAAAAAAGTTTTGCATTAGCTTTGTTCCGAGAGTTCCGAAACCTGTACAGGAAATTGGATTAGAGATCAACATAAACATCATTTCAGCCCTTTTCAGTGCTCATGAAAACCACACATTGCATGTTGTACCAGCGTACAGCGAGACCTTCAGAGGTGGTGGTCCAGACTGCTGTACACACCGGTGCATCTAATACCCAGTAGCACGTCCTCTTTCACTGATGCATGCCTGTATTCGTCGTGGCATACTACCCACAAGTTCATCGAGGCACTGTTGATTCAGATTATCCCACTCATCAACGGCGATTCGACATAGATCCCTCAGAGTGGTTGGTGGGTCGCGTCGTCCATAACCAGCCCTTATCAGTCTGTCCTAGGCGTGTGGGACAGGGTTCATGTTTGGAAAACATGCTGACCACTCTAGTCGAGCGATGTCTGTATCCTGAAGGAAGTCATTCACAAGATGTGCACGATGGGGTCGAGAGTTGTCGTCCATGATGCCGATGTGGTTGTACTATCGGTCGGAGGATGGCATTCACGTATCGTACAGCCGTTACGAGGCCTTCCATGACCACCAACGGCGTACGTCGGCCCCACGTAATGCCACCACAAAACAACAGGAAACCTCCTTGCTGCACACGCTGGAGAGTGTGTCTAAGGCATTCAGCCTGATCGGGTTTTCCTCCAAACACGTCTCAGGTGATTGTCTGGTTGAAGGCATATGCGACTCTCATCAGTGAAGAGAACGTGATGCCAATACTGAGCAGTCCATTCGGCATGTCGTTGAGCCCATGTGCATCGCGCTGCTTGGTATTGTGGTTGCAAAGATCGACCTCGCCATGGACGTCGGGAGTGAAGTTGCGCATCATGCAGCCTATTGTGCACTGTTTGAGTCGTAACACGACATCCATTAGCTGCACGATAAGCATTATTCAACATTGTGGCATTGCTGTCAGGATTCCTCCAAGCCGTAATCCATAGGTAGCGGTCATCAACTGCAGTAGTAGCCCTTGGTCGGCCTGAGGGATGACCGTCCGCTGTGGGTGAGTGGTTCTAGGCGCCTCAGTCCGGAACCACGCGGCTGCTACAGTCGCAGGTTTGAATCCTGCCTTTGGCATGGATGTGTGTGATGTCCTTAGGTTAGTTAGGTTAATGTAGTTCTAAGTCTAGGCTACTTATCATCTCAGATGTTAAGTCAGATAGTGCTTACACCCATTTGAACCATTTTGAACCTGAGGGAGGCATGTCATCGACAGTTCCTCTCTCTCTGTATCTCATCCATGACCGTACAACATCGCTTTGGTTCGCTCCGAGACGCCTGGACACTTTCTAACCTCCCCCTCTCTTATCGACCTTAATGACAGTGAAAACTTAAACCGCGTGTACCTAATGGAAATTTGGGAAAAACAATCGTCACCGAAGTTAATCTGTCGGTAAAGAGGGAGGAAAGGGTTACATCTAAATGAAAGGAAAAATGCAAATTAAACTAGTGGAAATTTATTTTTAAAAGGGGTAAAGTTAATAAAGAAATTAAATGTGCGGCCGTTACGTTAACAATTAACTAGCGGTAATTAGATACTTGAGATTTGGGGGAAATTGCGGTCGCCAGTCCTACGGACAATTACTATAGTAACTGAAAAAGAAAGGTTATTACACATATAACTAGCACTAGAAGCGTGGCAACTGAAGGTTAACATGTGTAGCGTGAAAACTGAATGTTTGTCAGAAGTAATAAATTTCGCTACACTCTGTCTTAATTTAGCAAAAGAATTAATAAAACCGGAAAATTGAAAGTTATTTTAGTGACTGAAAATAATAGTGAGCTTTGTTTCTGAAGCACATCGGAATTCAGTAAAATATGGTTAGCCTTGGGCTACCTCAACAATCATTTCAAAAGCTACTTGAATCTACACAATTTAGAAAGAAGAGATTTAACTTTGACCTTGAATTAAATGATTCTGAACAATTAACAACAGTAAAATTTAGTACGTACCAAGCTGAGCTGCAGTCACAGCTAAGTTAAAATACGGTAAAAAAACTCGCACTCTTAATTTGTGGTTGTGTAATCTAAATATTGTAGCCAGCTATGAATACCTTAACTGAACTTTGAAATTAAAGCAGTGAAATCGAATGATATTACTTTAATGCTGGCGTTTGAATTTCAACGACACTCGGGTTCATTCCGGAAAAGTATGGGACCCTGCTTGGTAATGCAATTGGGACAATGAGCAACAAAGGTTCATGCTACGTTGCTGTAATTTAGTGAGAAAAATTTAACATTTTGAAAAGCTGAGGTCTGCCATACAGTTCTAAAACTTTACGTGCTACCAGTCTTCCTTGTTGGTTGATTGAAGGTTTGAAGTCGTCGATCGAGGAGGTGGCGACAATCACTCATTGTCGGCCGTCGCTGTTGCAGAAGCTGGATGTTTGCTCGCCTTCTACTCGACACGGTCTCCAGCGGAAATGGGCTCTTGATGTGTGCCAGCTAACGCTTCCCGTCCGCGACACCATGTCAGAAACTAACATAGCAAGTCGAGCGCAATTACATGCTGCCAAACCCCGAAAGCGTGGCAACTCGCGGGAGCGTCACTCAACACACCTGCTCCACCGCCCTACCCCAGCCAGACCCCCTCTGCTCTGCCCGCGCTCCACGCGGCAGAGTTAACACGACCAAAGGTCCTAAACACTTCGGTTCTCCACACGACCTATCGATGTATTCGTTCGACAGCTAGGCAAGACCCAGCGTAAAATACAAACAATATTTACAAAATAAACCAATTATACATCGACATAGAATATATATATATATATATATATATATATATATATATATATATATATTATTATTATTGGCGTTTTGCCCTTAAAGAGCGCATTTGGACTAAACTACATGGCCAGTTCCTTTTGCTGCCTTCCTTGCTGCCCAAACTTCCCTCATTCGCTCGCTGTGTTTCTGTTTCCGGTCCTCTGTCCATGCTTCTTGTCGGCTTCGTGTCTTCGGCTTCATCTTGATTGCCTTTTTGGTTGCCCATATTTCTTTCATCTTCTGGCTGTGATCTTGCTTTCGTTCTTCGGTCCATTTTATGCCTGTTCGTTTGTCGCATTGTATCTCATGTAGTTTACTTTTCTTAATGATGTTTCTGAACTTTATTCTGTCGTTTATTGTGTCTGCTGTTATGTTGAGCTGGTTCAGGTCGTTTTCTACCTCTGCCACCCATTTGTTGTTTCTAGTGGTTACCCAGTCAAAGATCTGTTTGGTCAGCCTGTGTGATGGCATTCTGTAAAGGTGTCCATAGAACTATAGTCTGCGTTTTCTAATCTTTTCTGTGATTGTCTCCGTATGTTTGTACAGTTCCTCTGTAGGTTTCTTGATCCATATTCCATTGTTGTTAGTTGCGCCAAATATTTTCCTAAGTATTTTCCGTTCTACTTTTTATAATTGTCTGATACGTGTATGCCCTCGGATTAGTGTGGTCTCTGCTACATATTGTGCCTCGGGGAGCACCACCGTGTCGTAATGGCGTAATTTGGCTTTTTGTGAGATAGACTTCTTGTTGTAATGATTCCACACTACTTTGTATGCCTTCTCCAGTTTAGTCTTTCTTTCTTCATTTGAGTCTCTGTTATGTCCACTCATTTGTAGTGTTTCACCGAGGTATTTGAAGTTTGCTGTTTTGTAAATCGTGCCATACTTTGTGTTCAGAGATGAGAGTTTCTTTGTGCTCATAAACTGTGTCTTTTCGTAAGAGATCTGTAGTCCAGTTTTGGAAGCGATTTCGTGCAGTTTTTCAATAGCGTCTTTTGTTTCCTTTATACCTTTCGTGACAATCGCCAAATCATCTGCAAAAGCCAGGCATTTAATCTGTAGGTTTCCTAAGGTTATCCCCTGTTGTGATGTTTCCCATTCTTTTATGACCTTATCTAACACCAGATTGAAAAGGAGAGGTGAGAGGCCATCGCCTTGTCGGACACCTGTGCGAATTTCGAAGGGCTCTGATAGTTCCCCACAGAACTTTACTTTGGAGGTCGTGTTGGTTAAAGTTTGCTCTATGATAGCTCGTGTTTTGTTGTCTACTTTGTATTCTGCTAGAATTTTGAAGAGAGTTTTCCAGTCGATAGAGTCGTACGCCTTTTTGAAGTCTACAAAGGTAATGATCAGGTTCTGTTTGTGTTGTAAAATCATTTTCAGGTTCCAAATTTGTTCCGCACAAGACCGCCCTTTACGGAAGCCTGCTTGGTATTCCCCAATCAAGTGGTCGGTTTGGCATTCTAGTCTGTTCAGTAAAGCTTTAGAGAGGATCTTGTATGTGACCGGTAGTAGAGATATTCCTCTGTAGTTGTTCGGGTTAGTCTTGTCACCTTTTTTGTGTAGTGGGTGTATCAGGGCAGTTTTCCAGTCGTCAGGAATTTTCATGGTTTTCCAGATGTCTTCCAAGATCCTGTGGATGTCTTTGGTGAGTTCTGGGTCTTGTAACTTCCTGGTGCTCTACGATTCTTGAGTGACTTTATTATTTCTTTAACTTCTTCTAGAGTTGGAGGTTCACTATCTGGATTGTATGTGCTCGTTTCTGTCATCATTTCTTCCATGGCGGGGTCCGTGTTGAGCAGTTTTTCAAAGTACTTTGCCAGAATGTCACAATTGTTTTTGGTATTGGTTTCTAGGGTTCCATCTGGTCTTCTGAAGCACAAGTTGGGTGGTTGATATCCAGTCATATTTTCTCTGCACGTTCTGTAGAAGTTTCTTGTATTGTTCTTCATGAAGTCCGATTCGATCTCTGTCAGTCGCAGTTTGTCATACTGTCGTTTTTCACTGCGAATGATTTTGCTTGATTGCTTCTGTGTTTTCAAGAAGTTCATCCAATTCTCTTGGGATTTATGGCAACTAAATTTTTTCCATGCACTGATTCGTTGGTCAATAGCTTGGTCACATGTGTGGTTCCACCAACGGTGTTTCCGTGTTCGTGGTGCTTGTGCTAGTTTCATGGCCTCTCGGATTCTTCGTGAAAGTTGTGTCCAGTCTGTCGTTTTCTCCATTTTGTGTAATATTTGTGTCTGGTTTAAAGTAACGTATTCTGGATCTGGTCTAACAATTTTGTTCTTCTGGAGCTTTTTCTTGGGCAAAAGACGAATCCTGATCTGTAGTAGGTGGTGGTCTGAGTCGAAGTAGCCTTTACGGGTGTCTATGTTCAAAATTTCTTTTTGTGAGTCTTTCTGCACTATTACGTGGTCGATTTGTAGTTCTTGCTTTCCGCTGGGGAATTTCCATGTGGTAAGTTTTCGTGTTGGTTTCTTGAATTTTGTTGACATAATGGCGAGGTCGTGGCTTTTGCAAAAGTCTATCAGATGTTTTCCGTTTTTGTTGGTGTCCTTGTGTGGAGTATGTTTTCCTGTGATATGTCTGAATATCTTTTCTTTTCCGAGTTTGGCGTTGAAGTCTCCCAGTATTATTTTGACTCTATGTGCAGGAATTTTTCTGATAGTTTCTTCCATTGTCGTCCAGAAGTCATCAATTTCGTCCGGGTTTTTCCTGTTGTAGTCATTAGTTGGTGCATGTGCGTTGATTATTGTGTAGGATTTATTGGCTGATTTCAATGTGATGGTGCTGATTCTTTCGTTTGGTGACGAAAAGTCGATTATGCTGTCCGTGATGGACCTGTGTACTGCAAATCCTGTGCCAAAAAGCCTTAGGTTTTTCAGTTGTCTCGATGGTTTTCCTTTGTATATTCTGAAATTCTCCGTGTTGAAATGGTCTTCGTCTGTGAATCGTGTTTCTTGCAGTGCACATATTTTGATTTGAAATTTTTCGAGAGTGTCTGTCAGTTGTTTCATCTTTCCTGTCTTCATCAGTGTGTTCACGTTGAGTGTGCCGATGTAGTGTTTGCGTTTGGTCTTGAGGGAGTTTGAGAAGCTCCGATTCTTCTCATGATGTCCGTGAGCCCCCGGAATCCGATGCTCACGACAATCCCAGTCTATTGACTGGGGCCCGGGGTAATGAGATTGTTCTCGTTGCACCATCATGATGTTTAGTAGTTGGATGTATGGCATGCTGCCGAGTACAACCTGACTTTGCAGATCAGGAGGTTGGTTGAGGCCGCCACTGACATGTGGAGCAGACGCCTTTTGTAGCCGCCCACTGTGGGAACAGACGCTACTAGTAGTTTTGGTCCGCCCCGAGTATTTCATTTCCTCGGTACCACCTATATCTAGGAGGCATTCCCCTATCCGCCACCTGGGGAGGCGCTCGGTTGCGGGTCTACTAACCGCCCCGATATATATTACAATATATAAAGGCACAGAAATGTCACATAATCAGGTAACAAAATAAGGAAAGAATTTATAGTACAATAGATGGAAATAGGAGGATATGCATTTCCGGCGTTACAACTTCCCTTGTTGAAAACCCTTCGTGACACAAAGTAATAATGTGGACGAGGTCGAAACGCGGTATGGACCATCTAGGCATGGTTGAACTACAGACAAGCCGTGTGCCTCCTTCCTGGTGAAATGACTGGAACTGATCGGCTGTCTGACCCCTCTGTCTTATAGACGCTGCTCATGCATGATTGTTTACATCTCTGCGTGGGTTTAGTGACATATCTCAACAATCAAAGGGACTGTGTCTGTGATACAATATCGACAATCAACGTCTATCTTCAGGACTTCAGGGAGCCGGGGTGATGCAAAACTTTTTTTGATGTGCTTGTATCCTCGGTGGGTAATGCAAGCTACTAATGAAGGGATGTGTCCAGCTAGCAAGTGATCAATACAGCTTTTTTAGTTTACTGAACAAATGCAGCAACATTTTCTTAGAAAGTGTGAGCCGTAACATCAATGCTAGCCGTTCTCACTGATGTTGCACAAGTCTGTCATGACATAGAATCATTGACATAGCCGGAAACTGTACTTATGTGAATGTATTCAATAATGGCACAAGCTGAGGAAATGAAATAAAACTTGTGCCACGGTCGCGACTTGAACCCAGATCTCCTGTTCAGTGGGCAGATGTGCTTTACCATTACACCCTTCCGGGAAGGGGACCAAACAGCGACGTCATCAGTCCCATCGGATTAGGGAAGGATGGGGAAGTCACAGGAACCATACTGGCATTTACTTGAAGACATTTAGGGAAATCCGAGGAGACCCAAATCATGATGGCCGGACACGGGTTTGACGCATTGTCCTCCCGACTGCGAGTCCAGCGAGCTAACCACTGCCTCACCTTGAGCCAGCAAAGCTGCATGGACTAACTTACTCAAAAAAATGGTTCAAATGGCTCTGAGCACTATGGGACTCAACTGCTGTTGTCATAAGTCCCCTAGAACTTAGAACTACTTAAACCTAACTAACCTAAGGACAGCACACAACACCCAGCCATCACGAGGCAGAGAAAATCCCTGACCCCGCCGGGAATCGAACCTGGGAACCCGGGACTAATTTACTCCAATGCCCTCCAAAATACAAATTTCACTTCACGTCTTCAGAGTACTTTCCCCTTGTTAAATCGTCAGTATTGCTGAGGTTCTCCGGTATTGGAATAGCAATCCAGTTTTGTACTTAATGGGGAAATCCTGCATCTCAGGCATTGGAGATGTATTGATCTGAAGGAATTAAATTTTCATTGAGACATATGAGTTTCAACTTGAGGTTGGGGTGCTGTTTCAGTCCCAGGGAGCCTCGGCAATACTGATGTCTTAAGAATGGGAAACAAAGCAGAAGGTGTGAAATGAAGTCTGTGGTAACGACAGCATTGGACTAGGGTAGTGTATGCACCTGTGTCAGCTACACTGCTGCGGTGGTGTAAGGACTAACATATCTGCCCAGTAAGCAGGGCACATTGCTTCAAGTCCTGGCTGTCGCACAAATCATAATTTATTTTTTCAGCTTCGGTCATTATTGAAGACATAGTTGAAACTCAAATGTCCCAAGGAAAATTTAATTCCAAAACATCAATACATGTATGTGGTCGATGACTGAGGCACTCATGATGATTCGACAAGGTGGACACGACATGTGAGGAGGTGATCTCTGGAAGTGTGGTATGCAGTGTTGCTGACGTAAATCCCAGAATTCACTGCATGCTCTGCGATGGGACTCTGGTCGAAGAACCTGCAGCTGGCCACTGTGGCCGAGCGGTTCTAGGCGCTTCAGTCCGGAAACGCGCTGCTGCTACAGTCGCTGGTTCGAATCCTGCCTCAGGCATGGATGTGTGTGATGTCCATAGGTTAGTTAGGTTTTAGTAGTTCTAAGTCTAGGGGACTGATGACCTCAGATGTTAAGTGCCATAGTGCTTAGAGCCATTTGAACTATTTTGAAGAACCTGTTGGCGTGGTCGGAATTGAACCCAGAGCACCATGAACTACGAACTCTCGTTATAGAATCCTCAGAGTGGTAGCTGCTCAGAGTGCTATAAAGCTGTCCAGCAAAAGGGTACCTGCAAATGGGGGTAGTGGCACAAGGCTCACAGAGGAGAGACAGTGTTGACAATAGCAGTGGTGGAGGATGGTGAGCATACCGCCACCTGGAACTGTGGTGGCTGCTGGAAATGTGATCTCCTGTGGTTGGGTTGCTGTTGTACTGGAATGTTGACAACTCGCCGTACACTGGTGTGTGGCTGGTGGATGGGCCTAGCCGAAAGCCAGGAATATAGCATTTACAATTTATGCTACAGCTCTAAAGCTATAGAGGGTTCTTGGTTCACTTTATAGGAAGTACAAAAAATTTGCTATATGTGGTGACTTCAATATTAATTTTACATATAATCATGCAAGAAAAAGGAATTTGGTAGATCTCCTAAATTCATATGATCTGATGCTGGGCCTGTTTTTTACCAACTATGGTGCAGGGGAACAGTAGCCCAGCCATAGACAATATTTTTATTCATTCTTCATTACTAGATGGGCATTCTGTTAGTAAAAGCGTGAATCGCCTTTCAGACCATGATGCTCAAATTTTAACACTAAAAGGATTTTGAACTCAAGCAAATGCCACATATAATTACAAACTATGTAGGAAAGCTAATCCAACGACAATAGAGAGTTATTTAAACCTCATTAAGGAGCACGTGTAGCAAGATGTCTATAGTGCCGATAATATAGATGACAAATATAATGTTTTCCTTAACGCATTTTTCATGCCCTTTGAGTGTTGCTTTCCATTAGAACGTTCTAAACGGGGTACTAGCAGTAAAAGCAGCCTGACTGCTGACTAGTGAAATAAGGATATCATGCAGAACAAAGCTGACTAGTGGGATAAGGATATAACGTAGAACAAAGCGGGAATTATATCAGAATGTTGAAAGTAATCACAACCAAGATACATTAGCCCATTACAGACAGTATTGTAAGGTGCTTAAATATGTTATTAGGAAGGCAAAGGTTATGTGGTACGCAAATAGAATAGCTAATTCACAGGATAAAATTAAAACCATATGGTCAGCTGCGGTGGAAGTGTCTGGTCAGACGCACAAGGCGGTGATATAAAGTAAGATCGTAGTAAAAAATATTTCTGGTACTGGTAAGGCACATATATGTACCGTCTGTAAGAATCATTTTCTGAACATTACTGCTGAATTAAATAAAAACTTAGTTTCTACAGGGAATCATATACCCTCTTGGAAAAAGCCTTTCCGTGAACAATGTCTGAATAACTCCTCCTTGACACTGAAAAGGGGGAGATTGAATCAATAATTAAATCACTGAAGACTAAGGACTCTCACAGAGACGATGGAGTACATAGTATAATATTAAAGAACTGTTCTGCACGTTTAAGCCTTTAAGAATGATTAGTTTCTTAAGCGATTACTCAGTAGTAAAGCCGCTTTATAAAAAATGAGAAAGGGGAAATGTATACAATTGTGGACCTATTTCTATGCTATCAGTGTTTGCTAAAGTTATTGCAAAGGCTGTGTATGCAAGGATAATTGATCATTTTATATCCGTCATTTGCTATCAAACGAACAGTTCGGATTTAGAAGTCGTTTAACAACTGAAAATGCTGTATTCTCTTTTCTCTGTAAGGTACTGATTGGATTAAACAAAATGTTTCGAACGCTACACATATTTTTAATTTAATTGTGCTAATCACAAAATACTGTTCCAAAAATTGGACCATTATGGAAAACGAGCAGTAGCTAACAGTTGGTTCACCTCTTACTTTAACAACAGACAGCAAAACGTCATTATTCACAGTGTTGAGAATCGCTGTGATGTGGGGTCTCAGCGGGATGTGGTCAAACAGGTGGTGCCCCAGGGATCAGTGTTGGGGCCACTCCTGTTCCTTATTTATATAAATGATATGCCCTCTACTATTATGGGTAAGTCTAAAATATTTCTGACCGCTGATGACACGATCTTGGCTGTTGTGTGTAAGATTGGCTCTGTTTCAAGAAGTGCAGTTTATGATGTGAGTTCACGCTTGTAGAAAATAAACTAATGCTAAATCATAGCAAGACTCAGTTTTTATAGTTTCTAACACACAATTCAACAAAACCCGACGGTTTAATTTCACAGAATGGGCATATGATTAGTGAAACTGCACAGATCAAATCTCCAGGTGTTCAGACAGATGTGAAACTGTCGTGGAAGGCCCACATTGAGGATCATGTTCAAAGGTTTAATGCTGTCATTTTTACTATTCGAACGGTATCTGAAGTAAGCGATCGTTCGATACGAAAATTAGCCTACTTCACTCATTTTCATTCGCTTACGTCGCATGGTATTTTATTTTAAAGTATCTCTTCCCATTCTAAAAGGATGTTTTTGGCTCAGAAATGGTCAGTTCGGACGGTAAGTGGTCTAATTTCGCGAACCTCTTGTCGACCCGTGTTCAGTAGTCTTGGTATTTTGACATTAGCCTCTCAATAAATATATTCTCTACTGTCGTTTCTTGTTGACAATAACAACTTATTCCCAAGAATTAGCAGCTTTCACTCAGTTAATAGTCGGCAGAAATCCAACCTGCATTTGGATCGCACTTCGTTGACTCTTGTGCAGGAAGGTGTGCAGTATACCACTGCATCCATTTTCAATAAGCTCCTACAAAATCTCAGAAATCTTAGCAGTAACCAACGCTCTTTCCTTATGCATCACACCCTCTGTTGAGGATTTCCTTGAAAGATTAAGCTAATTCTTATGTTATATCGTTCTTTGCGTTTACTTAAACTTATGGCTTGTCTGTTTTGGGTTCATAAACATTTTGTCTGTTATTACTTTTATGTTGTAATATCATGTGCTGACACGTTCCATGACCTTGGAGATCTGCTCCTCAATTTGGTCCTACGGAGCGAGATGTGTAAATAAATGAAGAAATAAATTGTAAATGCGTGTACACATGTAAAGAACTGAGTACCACCTTGACCCACAAAAAGGAAGAAAGGCTCTACCGATCTGGCCACAGTTGTACCACTTTAAACCACAGGCTACCATGTCATTCTCAGCCAGAGATGTCGTTTCGATGTTGTTTGGTGTCCCGTGGGGTCACCACACTGTTATTCTTGTAAGGTGTCAGGCAAATCCAACACCTTCCATGAAAACCCTGACATGATAAGCAAATCCAGTAGTATGTCACATAGCTCCGAATAAATCGTGACATTAAATTAACCAAAGTAATACGAGTAACGAGTGAGCAAATGGAATACCACAGACTAACACAAGAATGCCTAAATGCATGTCATACCTTCCCACCGTGAGACAGACGCAGTTCCGGGGGGAGAAACGAGAACAGAAGCCGAGAGCAGAACCGTGTTAAGCTAGAAGGCGATAAGGGACGTACACCCACGTCACCAGCTAACCGCTAGGACCACCCCCCAGCCCATGTTAAAAGCTAGAGCCCTCCCGAAGAACAGTATAGATCTTACGATAACACTAAAAGGACCACCCCAGCCGCAAGTTTTAGCGTGAGACTTTTTCGCGTCTCTGTTACGTTAGGACCACCCCCGAGCCCATGTTAAAAGATAGAGCCCTCCAGAAGAACAGTATAGATCTCACGATAACACTAAAAGGACCACACCAGCTGCAAGTTTTAGCGTGAGACTTTTTCGCGTCTCTGTTACGTGCAAACTTTAAAAACATTGCCCCACCACGAAAATTATAACGTTTCTCATTGGATAGACAGAATTCTTGTAGGCGGAGCTTAAGGTTAACATTGAGACCCTGATTGGTCAGATGAAAACACAGCCAGATAGTTTTTTTAAACCAACTTCAGTATATTGTAGCAAGGAGAAGTTAGAGAAGGGTTGTTTCCGAGACGGCGAGGTGAACGGAGCTGTGCTGCCCGCTGCCCCCCAACGAGCACCGACAAGGTAATGAACGCACGCGATGCCGCATAACAGCGCATAAAGCTTCACTCAGAACTGCAGAAGTCTCATCTGTTACATCCCCTTCTTGCGTAGTACTAGCGTCGATCGTCAATTAAAGCTCATGGTGTTCACATTTGCCACTTGAAGTAAAAATGAAATGCGATGATTCTTCTGTTATATAGTTATTGAGAAGCCACATCAGCCACTGTAATTTACGACAAGTTAGATAAGTAATTAAAGATAATTGAGGGTCACCGTAGACCGTATTGATAGTTTGCTCTTTTGTGAAACTTAATTTAAACCTAGATTATAGATGTGATATGGCATAGGTCATCCTTCAATCCATAGTAGAACTTTGTTGAACGCTGTTGGTTTTTACCATCCTGTATTAAAACATTACCTTTTATCAACAGTGCAATTTATAAACAATGTTTTGTGAGTAGAATAAAATTTCCAATGGTAAACGTAACTGCTTTCTCGACGTTATTTTACCAGCTAACTAAAAATAGGAAAGCCTTGAACCCCTTCCACTAAATTTAGTTAGTATTAAGATTCTTTTACAGGCAGTGCAGTGGAGCTGACGCCGAAATCATTAAGTATTTGGTTATATCATCGCTAGTCTCACTGAACTATTCTGAACTCTACATGTCATGTGTGGTCTGACGTCTCCTTACCAGCAACAGGTCCCAGGTTCAAACTAGTCAATTTCCTAAAAAACACGCTCAGAGCGTCGTTGCGCGAAAGTGGTAGGGAGACACGATATAGAACAAACAGACACCACGCAGAATGTTAGATCCAACCTACTCATCTCATTCTAACGGCTCCTTAGATAGCATCACAAGGCTGAACTGCACCCATACCAGTCCTGCCACCAAAGAAAATTCCTGATAGTACCAAGAATTAAGCCGAGTCCACTGCGCGATACTCAACCGTGTTGAACTCCGCAGCTAAAGAGGTGTATACTGTAACCTAGAGCAAAAAATATACACTCTTGCTGGCCATCAGATATTAACAAAAACAGCTTGATCTTTGTGAACTGAAAAATTTAAAGTCCATAATAACAAACTACGTAGAATTATCTACATTTGAAGCTCACGAAGTTGCGCTTCTATCGCAGGATGCAACCAGTGACGGTAACAGCACGAGAAAGGTAGACTTTTCGAGGTAACCTAGGCCACAGATATATAGATATTCTTAGGAGTGTTTCAGAGTCCACCACTGTGGCCGAGAACGGTTGGCAGAGTGAAAGCCCCTTGCAGGCATGTTTCTTAATAGGGTGTGTGACCGCTAAGGACGGTAATGCATACTCTGCAATGTGCTCCCATTCTGGCCACAAGGTTGGTAAGCAGTTCTTCTGGTAGAGCGTTCCACTCCTCTACCACCACTGCAGTGGTCCATGTGGACGTGCTGCAGTAGGTCTCTCCATCCCCCCCCCCCCCCCCCATTTGCATCTCACACAGACTGGATAGGATTTAAGTAGGAGTGACGGGCAGGCAAGTCCATTCTTCGAATATCTTCTTCCTCCTGCACATTTCGATATGGTCTCATACTGTCATCCATTTTGTCGACTGGAGCTGATCGTAGGCAACCTGTTACGATGCGGCCTATCTCGTTGACAGATGTTTCAACATGCTTGGTGTGTGCAGAATTCTGCCAGACTGGTGCTGCATATTCAGCTGTGGAGAAACGGAAGCCTAACGCAGATGTGCATAGGACATCTGATTGAGCTCACCATAAGCTGTTAGTGAGCTTGCGTATTCTATTATTTCGGCTGCTGACTTTGAACTTTGATTTCGCGCAGTGATCTTTTAAAGTGAGGGTTCGGTCAAGCTTTACGCCGAGGTATGTAGGGGTGTGTGTATGTTGTAATTACCTTCCCCTCCAAGTTATATCCAGTTTTCTTGTAGCTTGTCTGTTTCTCGAGTGAAACGCACACACCTGCGTTTGGGATGGGTTAGGCTTTAGATGGTTGTTGCCATAGAATTTTGTCAGGCGTTCGAGGGCTGCAGTCAGTTCCATTTCCATCTCATTAAATGTAATTAGAATTATATATTAATACCTTCAGTTGCTGACGGGCGTTGATATATATCAATGGGGACAGGTCAAAATGTGCGCCCCGACTGGGACTCGAACCCCGGATCTCCTCCTTAAATGGCAGACACTCTATCAATCTGAGACACCGAGGGCACAGAGGAAAGTGCGACTGCAGGGACTACCTCGCGCATGCCTCCCGTGAGATCCACATTCTCACCTTACATGCCCACACACTACATTCGTAGTGTCCCTACCCAGCAGACTCATTACTAGTGGAAGACATTCTTACCAAGTCCCGGACATGTCCGAAAGAACAGACACCATATCCATATAAGTATATAGTTCTGACAATACTGGCCATGACCTTCCTCTACGAGTAATGAGTGTGTTGGGTAGGGACACTACGAATGTAGTGTGTCGGCATATAAGGTGAGAATGTGGATCTCACGGGGGGCAAGTGCGAGATGGTCCCTACAGTCACACTATCCTCTGTGCCCTCTGTGGCTCGGATGGATAGAGTGTCTGCCATGTAACCAGGAGATCCCGGTTCGAGTCCCGGTCGGGGCACGCATTTTCACCTGTTCCCGTTGACATATATCAACGCCCGTCAAAAGATTAAGGCATTAATACATAATTCTAATTTCGTTCTAGACGACTGCAGGTCATCAATGATGTCTGTTCTTACGGACATGTCGAAAGAACAGACACCATATCCATATAAGTATATCATCAAATGAACGTACTTCGTTTGCCAACTGCTGTATCGTTGGCACAGATGTAAGATCTTGTATCTGTCCCGACGGGTTGGTCATTGGTGTAGATATTATACACACTGCCTTGGGGGAGACCATTCTTCTGTATCCTCCGTCGACTTCTCTTGTTCTTCAGGATGACTAAGAACTGCCTGTTTTGAAGAAAGCATTGGGTGATTTGCATTAATCGATAGTCCTTGGTGATTGTATAAATCTTCATTATGAGTTGGTTGTGATTTACTGTATCACACGCTGCTGTTAGGTCCACGAATGCCACACGTGTAATTTGCTCTCTCTCAGTCCGTCTCCTATGTGCTGAGATAGGTTGAGGACCTGGTGACAATATGATATTCCCGGCCGAAATCCTGCCTGTTGTTCGATTACACTCCGGTCGTATTTTTAAGATATGTTTGATTTTGTAAATAATTTTATTGTACAGTCCTGGATACGAATATAATAATAATAACCCATAAAAATGAAGTAACGGCCGAATGCACCCCTCTAAAGCCGCGCATGGTGAAGGGGTACAGAGTCACAATAACTTTAACCAGTGAATGTAATGTGTTCGAATGTTTGGAGGTCAGTACGCCAATGAAACATTCTGCCCATCCACTCCATAACACCTGGATCGCCGGCCGATGTGACCGAGCGGTTCTAGGCGCTTCAGTCTGGAACCGCGTGACCGCTACGGTCGCAGGTTCGAATCCTGCCTCGGGCAAGGATGTGTGTAATGTCCTTAGGTTGGTTAGGTTTAATTTGTTCTGAGTTCTAGGGGACTGATGACCTCAGATGTTAAGTCCCATAGTGCTCAGAACCACTTGAACCATTTTGAACACCTGGACCACAAAAATGATCATTTTAGACAGTGTTCCTGGATGCATTATATATTCCCACCACTCGAAACATGAAGGTACGTAATACCCCCAGGAGCACTATTGAACATGTTCGTCATGATGACCCAGGTGCTATGATGTGGACAGGCGTATGTTGCATGGCCTTCAAATCTTACAACACGGTCAGGTGGTCAACGATATTATACTTCTTCTCCATGTGCGTCGTTTCAAAGCTGAATTGCACCCTGACACTGCTTTCATGTACATTGGCATAGAACTGCGCAATTGGAGGAACTCTTGGAACGAGAGGGTGTTCGGCAGATGGACCGAATTGCCAGTTCCCGCGACATGGATAGCATTGAGCACGCATGGGATATGTTTGGGACACCAATTGCAGCACGCCCACACGTACCAACGAGCATCCAGCTGGTGTCACCCGCGCTGCCGAGCGGCGTAGCCGCGAGGTCTGTGACGCCTTGGCACGGTTCGCTCGGCTACACCCGTCGCAGATTTGAGTCCTCCCTTGGGCAAGGGTGTGTGTATTGCCCTTAGCGTAAGTTAGTTTAAGTTACAGTAACTAGTGTCTAAGCTTAGGGACCAATGACCTCAGCTGTTTGATCCCATAAGACGCTACCATCTCAACCGCGCTTGTGTAGGAATGGAACGCCTTGCCACAAGCGCTCTTTACCAACGTTGTGGCTAGCGTGGTAGCACGTTGCTGAGCATGCACTGCCGTCTGTGGTGACCACAAACCCTATTGAGAATGTCCTGTGGATCGCAATATACCGTGGTGACGTTGGTTTTTGAAAAAAGTTTCATTTCTGTCCGTATCATTGCGCTCCTTTAGTTACTTCTATAACATATTGTGTGAGTTCTTTCCATATATGGTTCAAGTTTCATTGAGCTATATTATTTGACAGTGACTCATCAAGCGAAAGTTACTTTCGTCCTTAAGTTTGGAACACCACTGTGCATTGCCCAAACGTGTAGTATTTTGTATTTTCTACATCACTAAACGCATACGAGAAGAAATTAGAAAATGGATGAAATCTGCATGTATTTATAAAATTATTTCACTAACTTACAAACGGTTATAAATTAAAGAAAATATATTACTTAGATATCCTTAGATATCCTTAGAAGACGAAGAAAATATTCATGAATTCCAATCAAGAACAACGGCCAAGATGAGAAACATAGAAGTAGATATCCTCGGAGGAACGAAGCAACTTAAATCATTTAATGAAGGCAAGGCCTCCGGTCCAGACTGTATACCAGTCAGGTTCCTCTCAGAGCATGCTGATAAAATAGCTCCATATTTAGCAATTATATACAACCACTCGCTCACAGAAGGATCCGTACCTAAAGACTGGAAAATTGCTCAAGTCTCACCAATACCCAAAAAGGTAAGTAGGAGTAATCCGCTCAATTACAGGCCTATATCACTAACGTCAATTTGCAGTAGGGTTTTGGAACGTATACTGTATTCGAACATTATGAAGTACCTCGAAGGAAACGGTTTATGGACACATAGTCAGCACGGTTTCAGAAAATATCGTTCTTGTGAAACACAAATACACTCCTGAAAATTGAAATAAAAACACCGTGAATTCATTGTCCCAGGAAGGGGAAACTTTATTGACACATTCCTGGGGTCAGATACATCACATGATCACACTGACAGAACCACAGGCACATAGACACAGGCAACAGAGCATGCACAATGTCGGCACTAGTACAGTGTATATCCACCTTTCGCAGCAATGCAGGCTGCTATTCTCCCATGGACACGATCGTAGAGATGCTGGATGTAGTCCTGTGGAACGGCTTGCCATGCCATTTCCACCTGGCGCCTCAGTTGGACCAGCGTTCGTGCTGGACGTGCAGACCGCGTGAGACGACGCTTCATCCAGTCCCAAACATGCTCAATGGGGGACAGATCCGGAGATCTTGCTGGCCAGGGTAGTTGACTTACACCTTCTAGGGCACGTTGGGTGGCACGGGATACATGCGGACGTGCATTGTCCTGTTGGAACAGCAAGTTCCCTTGCCGGTCTAGGAATGGTAGAATGATGGGTTCGATGACGGTTTGGATGTACCGTGCACTATTCAGTGTCCCCTCGACGATCACCAGTGGTGTACGGCCAGTGTAGGAGATCGCTCCCCACACCATGATGCCGGGTGTTGGCCCTGTGTGCCTCGGTCGTATGCAGTCCTGATTGTGGCGCTCACCTGCACGGCGCCAAACACGCATACGACCATCATTGGCACCAAGGCAGAAGCGACTCTCATCGCTGAAGACGACACGTCTCCATTCGTCCCTCCATTCACGCCTGTCGCGACACCACTGGAGGCGGGCTGCACGATGTTGGGGCATGAGCGGAAGACGGCCTAACGGTGTGCGGGACCGTAGCCCAGCTTCATGGAGACGGTTGCGAATGGTCCTCGCCGATACCCCAGGAGCAACAGTGTCCCTAATTTGCTGGGAAGTGGCGGTGCGGTCCCCTACGGCACTGCGTAGGATCCTACGGTCTTGGCGTGCATCCGTGCGTCGCTGCGGTCCGGTCCCAGGTCGACGGGCACGTGCACCTTCCGCCGACCACTGGCGACAACATCGATGTACTGTGGAGACCTCACGCCCCACGTGTTGAGCAATTCGGCGGTACGTCCACCCGGCCTCCCGCATGCCCACTATACGCCCTCGCTCAAAGTCCGTCAACTGCACATACGGTTCACGTCCACGCTGTCGCGGCATGCTACCAGTGTTAAAGACTGCGATGGAGCTCCGTATGCCACGGCAAACTGGCTGACACTGACGGCGGCGGTGCACAAATGCTGCGCAGCTAGCGCCATTCGACGGCCAACACCGCGTTTCCTGGTGTGTCCGCTGTGCCGTGCGTGTGATCATTGCTTGTACAGCCCTCTCGCAGTGTCCGGAGCACGTATGGTGGGTCTGACACACCGGTGTCAATGTGTTCTTTTTTTCCATTTCCAGGAGTGTAGCTCTGTATACTCATGGATTAATAAGTGCTAACGACAGGGGATGTCAAATTGATTCCATATTTTTAGATTTCCAGATGGCTTTCGACACCGTTCCTCACAAGCGTCTTCTACCCAAACTGCGTGCCTATGGCGTATCGCCTCGGTCGTGCGACTGGATTCGTGATTTCCTGTCAGAAAGGTCACAGTTCGCAGTAATAGACGGAAAGTCATCGAGTAAAACTGAAGTAATATCCGGCGTTCCCCAAGGCAGTGTTATAGGCCCTCTATTGTTCCTGATCTATATTAAAGACACTGGAGACAATCTGAGCAGCCGTCTTAGATTTTTTGCAGATGATGCTGTCATTTACCGTCTTGTAAAGTCATCAGATGATCAAAAGGACTTGCAAAATGATTTAGATAAGATATCTGTATGGTGCGAAAAGTGGCAATTGACCCTGGATAAGGAAAAGTGTGAAGTTATTCACATGAGTACTAAAAGAAATCAGCTAAATTTCGATTACGTGATAAGTCATACAAATCTAAAGGCTGAAAATTCAACTAAATACTTAGGGATTACAATTACAAATAACCTAAATTAGAACTATCACATAGATAATATTGTGGGTAGAGCAAACCAAACACTGCGATTCATTGGCAGAACACTTAGAAGTTTCAACAGGTCTACTGAAGAGACTGCTTACACCACGCTTGGCCGCCCTTTTCTGGAGTGCGGTGTGGGATCGGCATCAGGTGAGACTGACGGATGACATTGAAAAAGTTCAAAGAAGGGCAGATCGTTACGTATTATCTCGAAATAGTGGAGATAGTGCCACAGACATGATACATGAATTGGAGTGGCAATCATTAAAACAAAGGCGTTTTTCTTTGCGAGGGGATCTTCCCATGACATTTCAATTACCGGTTTTCTCCTCTGATTGTGAAAAACTTCTGTTGGCACCCACCTACACAGGGAGAAATGATCATCACGATAAAATAAGAGAAATCAGGGCTCGCACAGGAAAATTTAAGTTCTCGTTTTTCCTGCGTGCCGTTCGAGAGTGGAATGGTAGAGAGACAGCTTGAAGGTGGTTCATTGAACTCTCTGCCAGGTACTTTATTGCGAATAGCAGTTAATCATGTAGATGTAGATGTATATCATCACACAGATAGGGAAAAGCGTTACAGTTTTTCAAAGAAACAAATGAAAGCCTTACAGCTTTGCACTGACAGGTACGTTGTAATCTTTAAAATAATTAGATTAGCATTCAGTATACAGAGCTACACTCCTGGAAATGGAAAAAAAGAACACATTGACACCGGTGTGTCAGACCCACCATACGTGCTCCGGACACTGCGAGAGGGCTGTACAAGCAATGAAACCTGTGTTGAAATGATCATTATGAAATAATACAAATAATTAGTTACTAGAGCCTGACTTCTTAATAAGATTCTACTTGGTAGTTTTATATCAAGGATTCAACTAGCATTCAGATTTCACAAACTGGAAAACAACATTTTGTTGTGTAAATAAAAGTAAAATAAACTGCGGTGTTACATAAATTCGTTTTCAAGTGCAGGCACATCTCACTTGGTATTGTAACCGTAGGGTACTTTAGAATGTAGTGGGTAGCGTGTTTTATCAAATTTGTGGTCACTATTTCTTAATTAACATTATGTTATTTTATAACATTTCTCATGTTCTGTTTCTGTCTCGTGCAAATACAGAAATACGCTGTATTATTAGACACTATGTGTAAATCAAAAATGCCGGAGAAGCGAATGCGTATCCAGGAAAAAGTGTGAGACTCGCATTTTGCCATGCGGTCCTCTGTTCCTTTCTGACTGAGATATTCTGTACTTTTCCTTAATACGTTCAGACTAATTCCGGGCTGATATCTAATTCAAGTCCCAAATGATTTCTTGGCGCTCTTCTTCAGTTGAACTACAGCGAAGTCTTTAATAACTTCGATAACGACGAACTGTTGACTTTACATGTCCCTTGTACTTTCTTCGCCCTGCAATCGTAGGCCGTTAAATTACGCCACAAGCTTTCTCTTGCGCCATTTTTTTTTCATTTTTTCAGCCTAAGCCCCTTCCGCGTAGGAGCGCGGTCATCGAGTGATTCAGCATCAGTAACAAGAGTTTAACAGTCTTCTTTCTTGCAAGGGAGCATTGACGAGGAATGTCATAGCGCTCATTGCACGAAATACTCCTTTCCCCTTGAATGCGTGAGTCAGGACACTGTCGTTAGTATGCCAGTTCCTCACTGTACTATGTTGAGTGTAAACGAAAAGACGTTTTATGAAACCCAAATTCAGCTCCTTTACAACATGATGAAAATGAATTTTGTAAATGGCTTTCTTGCCGTTTTTAATCCCCTCTCCACTTTATCTACAAACACATACACTCCTGGAAATTGAAATAAGAACACCGTGAATTCATTGTCCCAGAAGGGGAAACTTTATTGACACATTCCTGGGGTCAGATACATCACATGATCACACTGACAGAACCACAGGCACATAGACACAGGCAACAGAGCATGCACAATGTCGGCACTAGTACAGTGTATATCCACCTTTCGCAGCAATGCAGGGTGCTATACTCCCATGGAGACGATCGTAGAGATGCTGGATGTAGTCCTGTGGAACGGCTTGCCATGCCATTTCCACCTGGCGCCTCAGTTGGACCAGCGTTCGTGCTGGACGTGCAGACCGCGTGAGACGACGCTTCATCCAGTCCCAAACATACTCAATGGGGGACAGATCCGGAGATCTTGCTGGCCAGGGTAGTTGACTTACGCCTTCTAGAGCACGTTGGGTGGCACGGGATACATGCGGACGTGCATTGTCCTGTTGGAACAGCAAGTTCCCTTGCCGGTCTAGGAATGGTAGAACGATGGGTTCGATGACGGTTTGGATGTACCGTGCACTATTCAGTGTCCCCTCGACGATCACCAGTGGTGTACGGCCAGTGTAGGAGATCGCTCCCCACACCATGATGCCGGGTGTTGGCCCTGTGTGCCTCGGTCGTATGGAGTCCTGATTGTGGTGCTCACCTGCACGGCGCCAAACACGCATACGACCATCATTGGCACCAAGGCAGAAGCGACTCTCATCGCTGAAGACGACACGTCTCCATTCGTCCCTCCATTCACGCCTGTCGCGACACCACTGGAGGCGGGCTGCACGATGTTGGGGCATGAGCGGAAGACGGCCTAACGGTGTGCGGGACCGTAGCCCAGCTTCATGGAGACGGTTGCGAATGGTCCTCGCCGATACCCCAGGAGCAACAGTGTCCCTAATTTGCTGGGAAGTGGCGGTGCGGTCCCCTACGGCACTGCGTAGGATCCTACGGTCTTGGCGTGCATCCGTGCGTCGCTGCGGTCCGGTCCCAGGTCGACGGGCACGTGCACCTTCCGCCGACCACTGGCGACAACATCGATGTACTGTGGAGACCTCACGCCCCACGTGTTGAGCAATTCGGCGGTACGTCCACCCGGCCTCCCGCATGCCCACTATACGCCCTCGCTCAAAGTCCGTCAACTGCACATACGGTTCACGTCCACGCTGTCGCGGCATGCTACCAGTGTTAAAGACTGCGATGGAGCTCCGTATGCCACGGCAAACTGGCTGACACTGACGGCGGCGGTGCACAAATGCTGCGCAGCTAGCGCCATTCGACGGCCAACACCGCGGTTCCTGGTGTGTCCGCTGTGCCGTGCGTGTGATCATTGCTTGTACAGCCCTCTCGCAGTGTCCGGAGCAAGTATGGTGGGTCTGACACACCGGTGTCAATGTGTTCTTTTTTCCATTTCCAGGAGTGTATTATGTTTAAGTTATATAAGCTGTAAATGTAGGATATTAGATTTTATCTGCTTTTTTTGTGATGAAAATTTGCTGCAGACGCCGGCAAGAGTATGTAATAAGATAGGGGAACCAACTGCAAGACTTCTATCTATTCAGTACCCGGTATCAGAGCTCCTTAGCCACTAACTTTGGGAGCAAGCGTTCCGTTAAGACAATGGATTTTAAATTGCGGCTGCTACATTATTCACTATCTTGCGTTGTTGATCCTTACCAGCCTCTTGACACCAAGTGACGGATCGGTTGCTCGACATGTCACGCAAATTTAAGCGTTGTTTCAACTACCTATGGGTTATAGTTTCGAGCAACATTAACTGGAACCATCAAATAGAAAATTTTGTAAGGGAGGCGAAGCGAAAACTGGATTTTATTGGCAGAACGATAAGAAGTTGCAATAAATTTGCTAAATAGACAGTCTACCAAAAGGTTGTTCGTCTTCTTTTGGAGTACTGCTGTGTGGTATAGGCTCCTTATCGGATAAGTTTGATGGATGAAATCCAAAATTGTTTAAAGGAAGAAAGTTTGTATTATAAGGAAAGAATATAATAAGCGAGTTGCGGCGGCAGTAATTAAAACAAAAGCGTTAGTCGTTAGTCGTGATCTGTTCAAGAAATATCACTCACCAACTTTCACCTGCGAATGCTAATGGATTTTGTTGCTGCCTACCTACACAGGGATAATAATACAAGGGTTGCCCAGAAGGTAATGCATCGAATTTTTTCTTCAACAATTCTTTGTTGAACATTATGAGAATTACACACACGGAAGAATGGTGTTTTATATACACAACCTATTATTCCTGGTAATCTCCATCCCGCTGTATGGCCATCCTTCAGTGCTAAAAAAGCGCTTGTATGCCCTGTCGGAGCCAATCCTTGTGGTGGTGGCGAAGCCAGTGCTTCACTGCGTGAATCACCTCCTCATCGTTCTCAAAATTCCGAGTCGTAATGCGTCTGTCCTCTAAAATGACAACGTCAGCTAGCTGCAACATGTCAGGTGTGACAGCCGTGGATGGTCTCCCTAACCGCTGCAAATCGTGAAGCTCCGCCGAACCGCCTTCTGATGACCTCATCTTCTGTGCCCAGCGACTAACTGTACTTCTGTCGACAGTCGATGCTCCACAGACTTTGCACAAACGTTTGTGATTATTCCCCTCAATTTCTTTCTCCGCAGTGAGAAATTCAATAACGGCACGTTGCTTGTAACGTACATCACCTACAGACGCCGATTTGAAACTGTTCTGCGGCTACGCTATCCGTCGAAAGTAACGGAAACTTGGCATTCTCACTCAGGAGACTTCAAGTAATACATGTGTAGCGTTTCACACTCGCAGCATTGTTTTCGGCAGTGAAAAAAATGCAGTGCGTTACTTTCTGGGCAACCCTCGTAAAATAAATCATATTTAGGACGGAAATATTTAAATGTTCATTTTTCGATAGATTGTGTCAGAGCGGAAGAGTAGAGAAAGTGGTCCCAATAACTCTCTGCGAAATACTTACGGTAAGCGTGAATTGCAGGGTAATTAGCGAAGATATCAATGTAGACATCGATACAGGCCTCCTCCATACTTCAGGTTTTATATCTTCACCTACACTCATCCAGTTTGTTCTTGTATTTTCTAATGTTTCCTTTAATCAAATAGTATTTTTTGTCTTCTCCTTTGGAATTCAATAATTCCTCATTCCCTCGACCACTTTCTCTCTTGGTTTTATTGCTTACCCATCATATTAGCATTCTGATTATAGTCTCTGTTGTGGACTGGCAAGACAGCCAATCCACTAGGAGGAAGCCGAAAGGCACGCGTTTAAGCTCACCCAGGCTGGCGTGAGGTCTGGAACAGGACACTGAAATGAGACTAGTAAAGAAAGTACGTAGCTGCTGGAATACTTAACTTTAATCCATAATTGGTGAACATCGCTCTTGACGGTACATGTTTTACAGCATCAATAGTTACTGGTAATGGCGCCTTGCTAGGTCGTAGCAAATGACGTAGCTGAAGGCTATGCTAACTATCGTCTCGGCAATTGAGAGCGTAATTTGTCAGTGAACCATCGCTAGCAAAGTCGGCTGTACAACTGGGGCGAGTGCTAGGAAGTCTCTCTAGACCTGCCGTGTGGCGGCGCTCGGTCTGCAATCACTTATAGTGGCGACACGCGGGTCCGACGTATACTAACGGACCGCGGCCGATTTAAAGGCTACCACCTAGCAAGTGTGGTGTCTGGCGGTGGCACCACAGTCTCAATGAAGTCTTACAAACGGAACAAGAAAGTAGTTATTTTTTCTCGCTATTCTTATAGCGTGAGATTTACAAGCCTTAGACAAAAATGTGGAAACAGCAAAAACACAACATAGTACCTTGCGTAATACGCTATAGAAAGCGGTTGGCATTAAAAACAGCTTCCACTTGGCACGGAATGGAGGTGGGTAGTGATCACGCACCCTTCTCTCCAAAATAGACATCAAAAGCTCAACAATACTGAAATCTGGTGACTGTGCGCCCAGTGGAGACACGGCAATTCATCTTTGTGCTGACAAAACCAGCCCTGGACAATGCAAGCTGTGTGAACAGGCGCACTGCCATCTTCTCAAGCTTTCGACGACTTCTTCTTTACGCGATGTCATACAGATGTAACAAAGTCACGGAATTTCCATATGGTACTAAGGATCATGTCGATATCTGTGCTGGAGGAATGTAAGTAGCGATGATGATATGTTAGATAGCAGATTTTTTATTTCTTTGTAGCCTTCTGCATTGAGAGCTCGATTCTATGCACTATTAGCGGTATAGCCGCCGTCCTGGTTGACGTTGATGGTGGTGCTGTAGGTGGTTTCTGTGGGACCAAACTGCTGAGGTCATCGGTCTCTAGGCTTGTTGTTGTTGTGCTCTTCAGTCCAGAGACTAGTTTGTGCAGCCCTCCATGCTACGCTATCTTGTGCAAGCTACTACATCTCCAAGTAACTACTGCAACCTACATCCTTCTGAATCTGCTTAGTGTATCCATCTCTTGGTCACCCTCTGCGATTTTTACCCTCCACACTGCCCTCTAATATGAGATTGGTGATCCTTTGATGACTCAGAACATCTCCTACCTACCGATCACTTCTTCTAATTAAGATGTGCCACAAATTCCTCTTCTCCCCAGTTCTATTCCGTACCACTTCACTAGTTACGTGATCTACCACTCTAATCTTCAGAATTCTTCTGTAGCACCACATTTCGACACCTTCTATTCTCTTCCTGTCTGAACTAGTTATCGTCCATGTTTCACTTCCATACGTGGCTACACACCATACAAATACTTTCAGAAAAGACCTTCTGACACTCAAATCGATACTTGATGTCAACAAATTTCTCTTCTTCAGAAAAGCTTTCCTTGCCTAGCTAGTCTACATTTTAAATCCTCTCTTTTTCGATCATCATCAATTATTTTTCTCCCCAAATAGCAAAACTCATCTACTACTTCAAGTGTCTCATTTCCTAATCTAATTCCCCCAGCATCACCTGATTTAATTCGACTACATTCCATTATCCCCGTTTTGTTTTTGTTGATGTTCATCTAATATCCTTTCAAAACAGTGTCCATTCCGTTCAACTGCTCTTACAGGTCCTTTGCTGTCTCTGCCAGAATTACAATGTCATCGGCAAGCCTCAAAGTTTTTATTTCTTCTCCATGAATGTTAATCCCTACTGTAAATTTTTCATTTGTTTCCTTTACTGCTTGCTGAATATACCGATTGAATGACATAGGGGATAGGCTATAACGCTGTCTCACTCGCTTCCCAACCACAGCTTCCTTTCCATGCCCCTCGACTCTTATTACTGCCATCTGGTGTCTGTACAAATTGTAAATAGCCTTTCGCTAACTTAAGCCAACTTACGCTAAGGACAACACACACTCCCATGCCCGAGGGAAGATTCGAACCTCCCAGGGAGGGGGGGAGGGGGCAGCCGCGCGAACCGTATCAAGGCGCCTGAGACCACGTGGCTACCCCGCATGGCACTGACGTTGTTCTGTATATACAGGAGATTTCGTGAAAAAATTGTATATTTTTCACATTATGTTCGACAGCAGTTGATATGTCAAAATGGCGATGGTTAATGTCTCATCTGTACTCCGTGCAACGTTCTGAAATTGCACGTATAGACTACCCAATGCAGCTGTTACGCCATTCACAAGGATTTTTTTTTATTCCAAGGACAGTGCGAATAAGGCAAGTTTTTACTGTGTGCCATATCCCTTTAATTTCCATCGGTAGTCAGAAAATGGAATGAATAAATTATCTGCCATGCGTGTTTTATTTGACGAAGCTCAGAAGAAAGGAAGATAACATCAAATATAAATCTCATCGACTCCTGCAGATTTATTTGAGATTACGTCATTTGGGGTGTTTCCATGCCCTAACCACGTAAATAAGTTACCATTTTTTTCACAACGTACGCCGCGGCCGTATTTCCGACAAAACATTCTAGGAAAATTTCTTTAGATTTCTCCGTTATGTCCTCTGACTGAACGGCACAGTACTGTTAATTTCATTTCGATGCCAACAATCCCGGTAGCTTCCCATCTCATGCAATACATTATCGGATTTACTTCTTCCATCGATAATGGAGTATCTTCTGGACTAGCCACAGTTTTTCGTTTGGCTCACTACTGCACTTACATGGGTCTTAACAGCCTCAATTGTCAACTTCTAAATGATCATCATCCCTTCAAATTAACTTGTGTAAGCGTATTTCCAGTTCTTCTAATTCTTTCTTAATTTGCCAACTCACTAGTATGTTCTCTTTCGATGTTCAGGCTAAGTTTCACCGTAGGTGGAACATTACTGTGTCCATACATTTTCATCTAGCACTGATGTAGGTCTTTTGATTTCCTGTAATAACTTACGGATTTTTGCAAGCATATGTTCTTTCCTCTTCACCTCTGAAGATGGTGTTTCTCTCCCTTAGCTAGAATGGTCTCTACTATCTTGTCTCTTTCTTCCGACACGAAATCAGTAGTATCAATTCATTTCTTTTTCTTCTCTACCATAGCATTTCAACGCTCAATACTGACATTCATGAACAGTAATTTGTTGCTTCACTGTCGCTTAAATATATATATAAAATACTCAGATGAGCGGCTTCGACAGGTGGTTACCATATTCAGATGCGCTTCATCCACTAAAAACCTTCGAATAGATGTGCAATAAACACAATTAGGCATTTTGAACGTCATGCACAACAGTATTTTTTATATATTTGTACGAAGCTTTAAATATAAGCAATCATGTCGCAATAAATGATATACTGTGATCGCATACTTCCAACCGGCAGTACGTCTATTTAAAAAATGACCCTGTCCAAGCAATGTATAGTTCGTTTAAAGCTTTCCCGGCGTACTGATTGTTCCATAAAAACACGGGAGAACTGCCGGATATCAGTAACTTCCTGCCACGATATTTCGGCGCAGAGTCTTCTGGCCATCTTCAGGTGAATGCCACTGTAGCAGTACTGGCGAGTACGCGCTGAGCTCCGCTATTTAAAACCTTCTGAGGTGACATTGCGCATGCGCTGCTCAGCGTGCGCGTTCATAACGGCTCCGTGCGCAGCTCCTCGCGCCCTCCACTGCGAAAGCCTGGCGTATCGGTGTCAGCTCGATTTCCATCTTTGTGCAGATAACTACGTCGACTACGAAGTTTCTCTATAACAGGATTCCAAGCAGAGTTCAGCTGATAACCGCTATCTCGATTGATGAGAGTCTCGTTGTCAGACAATCTTATTTCCACAGGTTCATTGATAATCGAGCTGCAAAAGTTTGATGTATGGGCCAAAATTTTTGTGTCGTTGTAATTCATGGAATGGTCTGTGGAAATACAATGTTCGGCGATTGCGGACTTGGTGGGTTGGAGTACTACTACAGTGGCATTCACCTGAAGATGGCCAGAAGACTCTGCGCCGAAATATCGTGGCAGGAAGTTACTGATATCCGGCAGTTCTCCCGTGTTTTTATGGAACAATGTATAGTTTCTTATTACATCAATGTTAATCAAACGTATAGTCAAAAGAAGCAACGTTTTGCTAATGGGAATGCTGATAATAGACTTTCCCACAGCGATTCACACCTTCGTTGGCGAGACCAAGTCAGCCTTTACATTCAGCCCATACAAGAAAAGATCGTTTTGTATACCAAGACTATTTAATTCTGATTGTAGATTCTCATGGCTCATGAAATTACAAATCGAATGGCCGCAAACATGGATCGATTATATGTGTATTAAGCAAATCCATGAACTTAATATGCAAGTCTCTGTCAGAAAATTAGTTGTGCACGAAGTTTGAAACTTTCACCGTCTTGAGGAAGGACTTGACTAGCAGACAGTGACTTCATGACAGCTATTTTGTTACAATAAATCAAATTTATTAAACACACCTTTATGGGGTCGTTATTTGGGAAAAGCATTTTGTAGTCTTTTGTTAGTGGACCACGTGGACATGTAAGAAGATCTCCATGTCTTCCTGTTGGCATCACGTATAGAGCAAGCCAAGAGCTAAAAATGTCCTCGCCCCGTCTTAAAGACGTAACAGGGACATGTGAGTGCAGCTACCCTATACGGATGCCAATGCGGGCTATACTTTTAGCATTTACTGGTTCTATCTCATTTGTCGATTTGGTTTCCCGTCAATGCGCACATTGGCACAGCAGCCTCACTCCCTGATAGCTAACAGCATGTTCCCACTTCCATTGTCATAGAGTCAGACTTGCAGGGCCCAGGCTTACAAGCATCCGTAATTCCGTCGCGTCGCGAGGATATGGTGTCGAGAGGCGCTGGAGTAGAGATCACGCTGCAACTCGCCGCCCACCAACGAGCCCTCACCCCCCACCCCCACCACCAACGCATTTTTGTTTTTTACGCAAGCATGGTACTTATTTGGGCTGCTGCCATCTTGTCGTTCCGACTCGAATACACTACTGGATGGAATAAACTAACTTCTCTATTCATCTTTTGCATCTGCAACTCTTGTCATTTCTTTCCGAGTTTGCATTTAAATGGTAGGATGCAGCGGTGTACCGTAGGTCTCTAGAAGAGCGTAGCGTTCCAAAGGATTGGAAAAGGGCACAGGTCATCCCCGTTTTCAAGAAGGGACGTCGAACAGATGTGCAGAACTATAGACCTATATCTCTAACGTCGATCAGTTGTAGAATTTTGGAACACGTATTGTGTTCGAGTATAGTGACTTTTCTGGAGACTTGAAATCTACTCTGTAGGAATCAGCATGGGTTTCGAAAAAAAGACGGTCATGTGAAACCCAGCTCGCGCTATTCGTCCACGAGACTCAGAGGGCCATAGACACGGGTTCACAGGTAGATGCCGTGTTTCTTGACTTCCGCAAGGCGTTCGATACAGTTCCCCACAGTCGTTTAATGGACAAAGTAAGAGCATATGGACTATCAGACCAATTGTGTGATTGGATTGAGGAGTTCCTAGATAACAGGACGCAGCATGTTATTCTCAATGGAGAGAAGTCTTCCGAAGTAAGAGTGATTTCAGGTGTGCCGCAGGGGAGTGTTATAGGACCGTTGCTATTCACAATATACATAAATGACCTGGTGGATGACATCGGAAGTTCACTGAGGCTTTTTTCAGATGATGCTGTGGTGTATCGAGAGGTTGTAACAATGGAAAATTGTACTGAAATGCAGGAGGATCTGAAGCGAATTGACGCATGGTGCAGGGAATGGCAATTGAATCTCAATGTAGACAAGTGTAATGTGCTGCGAATACACAGAAAGATAGATCCTTTATCATTTAGCTACAAAATAGCAGGTCAGCAACTGGAAGCAGTTAATACCATAAATTATCTGGGAGTACGCATTAGGAGTGATTTAAAATGGAATGATCATATAATGTTGATCGTCGGTAAAGCAGATGCCAGACTGAGATTCATTGGAAGAATCCTAAGGAAATGCAATCCGAAAACAAAGGAAGTAGGTTACAGTACGCTTGTTCGCCCACTGCTTGAATACTGCTCAGCAGTGTGAGATCCGTACCAGCTAGGGTTGATAGAAGATATAGAGAAGATCCAACGGAGAACAGCGCGCTTCGTTACAGGATCATTTAGTAATCGCGAAAGCGTTACGGTGATGATAGATAAACTCCACTGGAAGACTCTGCAGGAGAGACGCTCAGTAGCTCGGTACGGGCTTTTGTCAAAGTTTCGAGAACATACCTTCACCGAAGAGTCAAGCAGTATGTAAGCTAGGCTGTTTATGTTTCTTATTGGCAACGTTACGTAGCGCTCTGTATGAAAATCACTGGCTGTGCTGTGTGCAGCCTGTGTGCTAGTTTGCATTGTTGTCTGCCATTGTAGTGTTGGGCAGCGGCAGCTGGATGTGAACAGCGCGTAGCGTTGGGCAGTTAGAGGTGAGCCGCCAGCAGTGGTGGATGTGAGGAGAAAGATGGCGGAGTTTTGAAATTACATATATTATGAGTTTTGATGATATTAAGGTAAATACAGTGTTTGTTCTCTATTAAAATCTTTCTTTTGCTAACTATCCCTATCAGTAGTTAGTGCCTTCAGTAGTTTGAATCTTTTATTTAGCTGGCAGTAGTGGCGCTCACTGTAGTGCAGTAGTTCGAGTAATGAAGATTTTTGTGAGGTAAGTTATTTGTGAAATGTATAGTTTAATGTTACTCAGGGCCATTCTTTTGCAGGGATCTTTGATAGTCAGATTGCGTTACGCTAAAAATATTGTGTGTCAGTTTAAGTGTAGCCTTGTACAATTGTTCTAAGAGGACGTTTCATATGGCGACCCTGCCAGGATACCTCACTGGAATCTTCTGATTTTTTCTTGTAGTTTGTGTATTTAGTGTAGCTTTTGTTTATTGCTAGTGTGTAATTATAGAGAGAATTTCCTTGGTAGTTGTGGTTTTTCATTGTTGCACAGTAAAACAGTTGTGGCATGCATGTAGATTTGCACCAAGTATTTAGCAGCTGCAATTAACTAGATATTATTTTCAGTTCTATGTTAATGTGTTCTCTTATTTTTGCTATTCAAATTGTGATTTTCTGTGTTATCGTATGAAATATTGTGACAATAATGGCGTGTGAAACACGTAACACTCGGCTCCAAAGTAAACTGAGAAATAATAGTGACGACGAGCGTAGCTTATCAGCACCACTGGGTAGTGAATTAACTTCAGTAGTTTGAATCTTTTATTTAGCTGGCAGTAGTGGCGCTCGCTGTAGTGCAGTAGTTCGAGTAATGAAGATTTTTGTGAGGTAAGTTATTTGTGAAAGGTATAGTTTAATGTTACTCAGGGCCATTCTTTTGCAGGGATCTTTGATAGTCAGATTGCGTTGCGCTAAAAATATTGTGTGTCAGTTTAAGCATAGTCTTGTACAATTGTTCTAAGGGGACGTTCCAAGTATATTGCTCCCTCCTACGTATATCTCGCGAAGAGACCATGAGGATAAAATCAGAGAGATTAGAACCCACACAGAGGCATACCGACAATCCTTCTTTCCACGAACAATACGAGACTGGAATAGAAGGGAGAACCGATAGAGGCACTCAAGGTACCCTCCGCCACACACCGTCAGGTGGCTTGCGGAGTATGGATGTAGATGTAGATGTAGATGTAGACAGAGCACGAGAACCAAAGCATATTTTAATCTGCACTGGATATCATACAAAATAGGATTACCAAGCTCTCTGGATGAGTACAGATCTCTGGGGCATACACTGACAAAAATCAGAGTAGAATACTTGTTCAATGAAGTAAATTAGGAAAACTAAAACAGGTAAGTCAAATTGCTTCACAAAATCGAATGAATTCCTCGTGCTCTTAATTTTTTGATATCCTTTTCAAAACCTGCAAAAAAAAAAAAAAATGGGGGAAACAAGAGAACAAGGAAGTGAGAAATTACAGTTTCGACACTTGTGAACTATAATATGTACCTTGGTATATTGTAAATTTAATTGTTTTCTGATAATTTTGATGTCGCCTCTAAATGAAAACATGTTTAAGAATTTTCTACTTGTTCCTCATTCTCGAGTACGTTTTCAATTAATATCTGTGACGTGGACATTAGGACAGCTTTATTTTTTATAAATATGTATACATACTTTTGTTTTTTGAGAATTTCTACATCCTTAAGAACTTTTTCGCTATGGACATGTTGAACAGAAAGTATGCTTCAAATATTGTTTTACCGTTTCGAAGGTAATAAACAAAAATGCTTAATACTACATCTCATAAAACTGGTATTGGCAACGTTTAACAACCGCAAACAACGTAAGAGTTAGCAGGAACTCCAGCGCAAGACACGTACTAACGTAGCTGGCATAAGACCGGAGGAATAATTATCACAACAAGAGGTCAGACGTACGTCTCTTTTGCGTGTACGCATATTGACGGGAATGACGAGCCTGGTAGCGGTTCAAGGGGCTTAATCGCAAAATAAGAGAGGTCAGCTGCAACAATGTTGGCTTCACTGCCATGAATGCTGCTCGTTAGGTACGTAGGCCTACTGCCTTACGCTTTGCCACTGGCGTATGGTGCGTTGTAGAAAAGCCTAATTATTTTTAATTGCATAGATCGCAGTGAGGTCGGCGGAAACGAGGATCGTTGCTCGGTAATCCACGGTGGTAGCGGGATTAGTCTTTTTATTTCTTTGTGCTTCTGTTCTACAGATCCGTGTTCATCATACACGAGGAACCAGAAATGTTGTCATTAGTTTGGATTATGATGTACATAGAAAGAAATAATGTCCGGCTGTCACAGTTAATATTCTCCCTTGTAGCTTTACAATCGAGCTAATCCGCTCCCCAGAACAGCTACGAGGTATTTGATGCACTGCTGAATGCTAGCGGGCCAAGTGCTCAGAGGGCGGGGGGGGGGGGGGGGGAGGAGGGGGATCGCCGTGCCCGCTTCAGGCGAACGTTGTGCGTGAGCTGAGGACGGGGTGTGCGTTAATTCCAGAACAGGCAATTCTGGCGACGGACGCGCGCTTAGCAGGGCAGACGATGCTTCAAGAAAACGTTAGACAGTCTTACAGCTCTCTCAACTTCGACAATAAATCATACTTACGTACTAATCCAAATCTGAATACATCGACGATCTCAGCTAAATGGGGTGACAGAAAAATATTTCAATATCTTTAAAACTACAGAAGGTAATATTTCACAGTGAATAAGCATTTATACAATGAACCTCTTAACTAACAACTTATAACAGCTTCATGCTATTTCAACAAATGATATCTCGCATGACAGCATTGCACTATGGCCATTACCTCTGAAAGTTTCGAATTTGTATCTGCTTTATTTCTTGACTAATTGTGTCTTTTACATCTATTTATTACGCAAATCACAGAACATAGTATTCTCCAACACTTACACAGCAAATGAAAGCAGGATTATGTCATTATGTCATATTCCTGTATGTACTTAATGAACTGTTTACTATTTTTCCGCCCGCCGGTGTGACCGAGCGGTTCTAGGCGCTTCAGTCTGGAACCTCGCGACAGCTACGATCGCAGGTTCGAATCCTGCCTCGGGCATGGATGTGTGTGATGTCCTTAGGTTAGTTATGTTTAAGTAGTTCTAAGTTCTAGGGGACTGATGACCTCAGATGTTATGTCCCATAGTGCTCAGAGCCAATTTGAACTGTTTTTCCAATAACTTTATTTAGATGTTGATCGCAAGTGCTACTGAAAAGGTTGTGCTAATTTGAAAGTGGTCAATTATATGTCTTAGTGGATACCACATTTAGAAAGAGAAACAAAAAGATGCTTCTCTCATGAAAGTATAAATAGTAGTTTACACAATACTTAACAAAAATTCGTTGTCATTTAACATGAGTGAACTTGCGAAAAAATATTAGTTTATTTATTTATAAGCAAATCTATATTTGTAATTATTGTGAATGATCTGAGTGTGACAGAATATCTATGACATTCCTTTATTTCAATATGGTTGTAATACACTCCTGGAAATGGAAAAAAGAACACATTGACACCGGTGTGTCAGACCCACCATACTTGCTCCGAACACTGCGAGAGGGCTGTACAAGCAATGATCACACGCACGGCACAGCGGACACACCAGGAACCGCCGTGTTGGCCGTCGAATGGCGCTAGCTGCGCAGCATTTGTGCACCGCCGCCGTCAGTGTCAGCCAGTTTGCCGTGGCATACGGAGCTCCATCGCAGTCTTTAACACTGGTAGCATGCCGCGACAGCGTGGACGTGAACCGTATGTGCAGTTGACGGACTTTGAGCGAGGGCGTATAGTGTGCATGCGGGAGGCCGGGTGGACGTACCGCCGAATTGCTCAACACGTGGGGCGCGAGGTCTCCACAGTACATCGATGTTGTCGCCAGTGGTCGGCGGAAGGTGCACGTGCCCGTCGACCTGGGACCGGACCGCAGCGACGCACGGATGCACGCCAAGACCGTAGGATCCTACGCAGTGCCGTAGGGGACCGCACCGCCACTTCCCAGCAAATTAGGGACACTGTTGCTCCTGGGGTATCGGCGAGGACCATTCGCAACCGTCTCCATGAAGCTGGGCTACGGTCCCGCACACCGTTAGGCCGTCATCCGCTCACACCCCAACATCGTGCAGCCCGCCTCCAGTGGTGTCGCGACAGGCGTGAATGGAGGGACGAATGGAGACGTGTCGTCTTCAGCGATGAGAGTCGCTTCTGCCTTGGTGCCAATGATGGTCGTATGCGTGTTTGGCGCCGTGCAGGTGAGCGCCACAATCAGGACTGCATACGACCGAGGCACACAGGGCCAACACCCGGCATCATGGTGTGGGGAGCGATCTCCTACACTGGCCGTACACCACTGGTGATCGTCGAGGGGACACTGAATAGTGCACGGTACATCCAAACCGTCATCGAACCCATCGTTCTACCAAGGGAACTTGCTGTTCCAACAGGACAATGCACGTCCGCATGTATCCCGTGCCACCCAACGTGCTCTAGAATGTGTAAGTCAACTACCCTGGCCAGCAAGATCTCCGCATCTGTCCCCCATTGAGCATGTTTGGGACTGGATGAAGCGTCGTCTCACGCGGTCTGCACGTCCAGCACGAACGCTGGTCCAACTGAGACGCCAGGTGGAAATGGCATGGCAAGCCGTTCCACAGGACTGCATCCAGCATCTCTACGATCGTCTCCATGGGAGAATAGCAGCCTGCATTGCTGCGAAAGGTGGATATACACTGTACTAGTGCCGACATTCTGCATGCTCTGTTGCCTGTGTCTATGTGCCTGTGGTTCTGTCAGTGTGATCATGTGATGTATCTGACCCCAGGAATGTGTCAATAAAGTTTCCCCTTCCTGGGACAATGAATTCACGGTGTTCTTATTTCAATTTCCAGGAGTGTATATTAGTTTAGTCCTGGAAGTGGTCATGTCGAATCAAACCATGTCTCTAGGGTTTCAGAACGGTTTATTTTCGGTGGGGACGACCTTCAGCCAATATAAAAGTAGATAGTAGTGGAACACTACGGGAGTCAGTTGGAGACTGGGACTTTTCGAGTGAAGAGATCAAGGGTTTTTTTCTGGTCAATTGATGCCGAATACTGAAAGAAGGCCGACCCGCCTATGGTAACGTGTGTGTGTTTCGTGAGGGAGGTGATCAGCCGCTATTAGACTAACTTCTAAGAACACTTTTCGGTTACATTTTGAAAGGGACACTTTTATAAGTTTCCTTTAATTTACGTCTACCATCACATACTTTTTGTTAACAGATTACCGGTTTCGGTCTGTAATGACCATCATCAGATCAGTTTTATAAAAACAAAGTCCTAATGTACCGCAGCCATAGTGGCATCGTCAAATGTTAAATGTAGAATCAGTATATAGGTTATATTTGGCTGCAGTACATTAGGACTTTGTTTTTATAAAACAAATCTGATGATGGTCATTATAGACCGAAACCGGTAATCCGTTATCAAAAAGTTTGTGACCATAGATGTAAATTAAAGGAAACTTGTTGTATATACGGGTCACTGTTTTATTCGCGACAATGTCGCAGCTTGTGGACACTTTTATGTTTATTCTGGAAGAAGGCAGACCTCTCAGTGGTAACGTGGGTGATTTTATCGTCTAGGTGATTGATTCTGGCCACTGAACAGCCGCTACCATACGTTAATTTCTGAAGGAACTCATATCTCGAAAGATCTGAATGTGCCTCAACGTAGAATTCTAACTTTTTCCGCTTCTATTACGGAACATTGCAGACAGCGTATGAGTTTCGACTCGCGGTCTTTCATACGTTAATTTGCGAATCATCGTGTTGAATTCAGAACTGTTTTAAGCTAGTGAACATTTCGCGTACTGTCACTGCAGAATCGACTTAGTTTTTGTGTATATTTGATAACTATCTTGTGTGGGGATTTTGCTACCATTCTCGTAACGCTCTCAACATAACTTTACTAGGTCTGATAAGGGTATTTTCAATCTGTATTTTAACTGAATATCGTAGGACTACTTCCCTGTTATTTCAGATGTCTTTTCTTGAATAAACATTGTTCATCATAATTCTCTGTCGCCTACATCAATTACAAACGTTAGAATAGAATCCTTTTTATAAAATTATTCATTTATATTTCTTCTGTGTTATTTATTAATCTGCGATTCTAGCCAATGCATAGACTATTTGTCTGCACGATCACGGCTATAGATTGTAACTTGTAGCCAACTAGCTGAGAGGCATGAAAAAAGACGTACGCGCCATTACCCTATGACTATGTCGAGCTATTGTTTTTAAACAGAGCCGTGCGTAGCCCAAGTACGTGATGAGAAACATAGAAGTAGATATCCTCGGTGTAGCAAAGCAGCTTAAATCATTTGATAAAGGCAAGGCCTTGCGTACCAGTGAGGTTCCTTTCAAAGTATGCTGATACGATATATCCATATTTAGCAGTTATATACAACCACTCGCTCACAGAAAGATCCATACCTAAAGACTGGAAAATTGCTGAAGTCACACCAATACACAAAAAGGGCAATAGGAGTAATCCATTAAACCCATATCACTAATGTCGATTTGCAGTAGCGTTTTGGAACATGTACTGTTTTCGAACACCATGAAGTACCTCAGAGAAAACGGTTTATTGACACATAGTCAGCACGGATTCTGAAATTATCGTTCTTGTGAAACACAACCACCTCTTTATACTCATGATGTAATGAGTGCTACCGACACGGGAGGCCAAATTGATTCCATATTTTTAGATTTCCAGAAGGCTTTCGACACCGTTTGTCACAACATCTTCCACCAAAACTGCGTGCCTATGGAATACTGCCTCAATTTTGTGACTGGATTCGTCAGAAAGGACACAGTTCGTAGTAACAGATGGAAAGTCATCGAGTAAAACAGAAGTAATATCCAGCATATCCCAAGGAAGTGTAACAGGCCCTCCATTGCTCCTGATTTATTTTAACGACATAGGAGACAATCTGAGTAGCCCTCCTGAATTGTTTGCAGATGATGCTGTCATTTACCGTTTCTTAAAGTCATCAGATGACCGAAACAAATTGCAAAACGATTTAGATATGTTTGTGGTGCGAAAATTTGCAATTGACCTTGAATAAATTAAGTGTGAAGTTATTCAGATGAGTACTGAAAGAAATGCGCTAAAATTAGATTACGCGATAAGTCACACAAATCTGAAGGCTGTAAATTCAACTAAATACTTAGGGATTACACTTGCAAATAACGTAAATTGGAACGATCGCGTAGATAATGTTGTGGGTAGAGCAAAAGCAAATCTGCGATTCATTGGCAGAACACTCAGAAGCTTCAGCATGTCTACTAAAGAGACTGCTTACACCACGCTTGTCCGCCCTATCCTGGAGTATCGCTGTGAGGTGTGGGATCCCCATCAGGTGGGACTGGCGGATGACATCGAAAAAGTTCAAAGAATGGCAGCTCGTTTTGTATTATAGCGAAATAGGGGAGATTGTGACACAGACATGATACGTGAGTTGGAGTGGCAGTCATTAAAACAAAGGCGTTTTCCGTTGTGAGGGGATCTTCTCATGACATTTCAATCACCAGTTTTCTCCTCCAATTGCGAAATAATTCTGTTGGGACCCACCTACATAGGGAGAAATGATCATCACGATAAAATAACAGAAATCAGGGTTCGCACAAAAAAATTAAAGTGCTCGTTTTTCCCGCGCGCCGTTCGAGAGTGGAACAGTAGAGAGACAGTTTGAACGTGGTTCATTGAACTCTCTGCCAGACACTTTATTGCGAACAGGAGAGTAATCACGTAGATGTAGATGTAGATGTGAAGGACGAAGTCTTACAGTAGCCCGCCCTGTTCGGAGAATGAATGTTGTTAAGTCCATATTATTCCTAATTGGTCGTTTGTATGTTTGTATCCGCCTATGTTCCACATCTCCTTCTAAATCACTGGACCGATTTCAACCAAACTTAATATGCTTATCCCTTACTGTCAATCGACATTCGCTGTGGAGGTAAGAACCACCTAGTTATCTTGGATCACAAGATATGACGTCATAAATAACGCGATGCTTGAAAACTGCTGCGCCATGCATGATATTTAAATTTATTTCTTGTGGGCTATTTACTCTGTTGGCAATAAATTTCGCAGGCAGTATCTACATATCCCATTACATGCACCTGCAATATAATGTCTTTGTATCACATATATTTCACGAGATATGACAAAGACCGAGATGCGTGAAAAAATTCCGCATCATGCATAAAGTTGTAATACATTTCTTGTTCCTTACTAACACACTCTTCCAGTTGAGTAAACTTTCGAAAATCCCATACACCAGACGGCGCTTTTGACAGCTTGCAACAGCGGAACGCAAATGGCTGCAGGAGAAAACAATAGCCGTCTATAGACCTACTGGGGCGTTGCCACGGAGATTTTTACAAAATCGATTTGTAGCCTCGCGATGCAGCTGCGTCCATTGTACGAAAACTCTTCAGGATGCCATACTTACACATTTGTATATTGCTCATACTTCTTTGTATGACTTTTTATAACTTCGAAGGTGTTTTAACAAACACATAGATACGAAATTTTTTCAGTATTACATTGCAGACACAATTCTTCTTTTGTTTTCATTTCTGATAGAAAATTGGCTAAATGAACACCAGAGGAAGGTCCGGTTTGTCAGCTACTAAAAAATTACAAATATAAAAGATGTAGTATCTCCCATACGCTATGATCGATAGCGTACAGGACTACATGTCGAGCAACCTATCAACTTTACTCTTTTGTATCTGTAAACAAGTACACTTACATAGAGAACAGTCGTTCACTTTTTTGTTTGTAACACGCTGTCCGAGAATTAACTTACAAGTAGTTCTCATCCCCCAATATTGTTCAAGATATTTGTGAAGCTTCCCTTGGCTGCAAGGCAAATGGCGGAACTAGAAATATCCTCCCAATTTCTCACAGTTGGGACTCATTGATCCTTACTGCCAGGTGTATCCGACTGAAAAGTACCTCACCCTACGTTACTCAACCAGCATGCTCGACCTAGAGAATTATATGTAGTTTGCAGTTTCATACGCACTAGAAAGTCAGATAAGGGATCGAAATAGTCATCTTCAAATTGTCCCACAAAATGAACGAGGCAAAGGTTTCAATAGAACATAAAAATGTTAAAATGGTTAAAATGAAATACAAAAACCATATGATGAACCTCGAGCGTAAGACCACACCACCACGCACTACGTACAGCTTCAGTAACGTGAGGGATAAATTACAAACTCTGTCTCAGTCACCTGCCGGCCGGAGTGGCCGTGCGGTTCTAGGCGCTACAGTCTGGAACCGCGCGACCGCTACGGTCGCAGGTTCGAATCCTGCCTCGGGTATGGATGTGTGTCATGTTATTAGGTTAGTTAGGTTTAAGTAGTTCTAAGTTCTAGGGGCCTGATGACCACAGATGTTAAGTCCCATAGTGGTCAGAGCCATTTGAACCATTTTCTCAGTCCCTTCTCATCCGCAGTTCCGTTTTGTGTTCTTCGGCTCTTGTAACTGTAGTCTAGTTGCTGTACAAACTGTAGACATCCACTGCTTCCTGTATTTTATCCGTCAGTGAGTACAATGCACTCAACATTGACAAACGCTTTTTCTAAATGCCGATATGCTGTTAACGTATGTTTGCGTCCTATAGCGTTTTTTCCAAAATTTAGCTTTAGGGTAAGTATTATCTCATGTGTTCCTACATTTAAAAAGTACGCAAATTAATATTCCTCGAGGCTCAATTCCATCGCCTTCCCTTTCTTCTGAAAATAAGTCTCTTCTGTGTTGCAGCAACGACTTACCGAACAAAAGGTTGTGTAACATTTTTGTCTTTTGTCTTTGGAATTAGAATCATTAATTCTTCTTGAAGCGTGTTAGAAGTTCGGTGTCTTGGAAGGGTTTTCTGTGGTACGTCATTCGCGGGTTCCCGACAAATCTGAGGGGCTGTTGTCTGCTAGAGCTGTTTTGTTTCGAGTTACATTTTTCACTGCTCTATCAAATAATGTGGATCCACTAGCCACCTACGGAATGACTCACTCAAGATTCACAAGCAATTAAACAAGCAGTTGTTGGTGCAGGACAGACCTCTATTTAATTCACACTTGTAATCTAAAGTATGATCTCTAGAACGATAGAATTTCATTTGACTAACGCACCTGTGCCTGGGTTTCAGGTTGGAGCCCCCGTTTTATTTGATGCTGAAGTCCAGTACTGTTGGAGTACCTGTGAAATGCTGTTTGAGTTTGGAGGGAATGCCAAGCGCGCTGAGGCGTGATTGAGAATTTCATTAAGGAAGGAGGCGTGCAAGGGTAGTTCGTGCAGTTGTGCACAGCCAGTGTGCCAGGGTGGCGAAGTGGTTAGCGCATCTCTCCAGTGATAAGGAGACCCGTGTTCAAATTCCGGTCTTGGCACAAATTCTCATATAACCAGAAAAAATAGTGGACGAAGCCTCTTTGAATGGTGTATATGACTAAAACCCACTATGTTTAGGTACGAGGTGCATTCAAGTTCTAAGGCCTCCGATTTTTTTTCTCCGGACTGGAAAGAGATAGAAACATGCGCATTGTTTTAAAATCAAGCCGCGTTCATTGTCAATACGTCCCAGAGATGGCAGCAACGTACGGCAGATGGAATTTTACCGCCAGCGGCGAGAATGAGAACTGTTTTAAATACTTAAAATGGCGACGTTTTCCTTACTTGAACAGCGTGCAATCATTCGTTTTCTGAATTTGCGTGGTGTGAAACCAATTGAAATTCATCGTCAGTTGAAGCAGACATGTCGTGATGGAGTTATGGATGTGTCGAAAGTGCGTTCGTGGGTGCGACAGTTTAATGAAGGCAGAACATCGTGTGACAACAAACCGAAACAACCTCGGGCTCGCACAAGCCGGTCTGACGACATGATCGAGAAAGTGGAGAGAATTGTTTTGGGGGATCGCCGAATGACTGTTGAACAGATCGCCTCCAGAGTTGGCATTTCTGTGGGTTCTGTGCACACAATCCTGCATGACGACCTGAAAATGCGAAAAGTGTCATCCAGGTGGGTGCCACGAATGCTGACGGACGATCACATGGCTGCCCGTGTGGCATGTTGCCGAGCAATGTTGAAGCGCAACAACAGCATGAATGGGACTTTCTTTTCGTCGGTTGTGACAATGGATGAGACGTGGATTCCATTTTTCAATCCAGAAACAAAGCGCCAGTCAGCTCAATGGAAGCACACAGATTCACCGCCACCAAAAAAATTTCGGGTAACCGCCAGTGCTGAAAAAATGATGGTGTCCATGTTCTGGGACAACGAGGGCGTAATCCTTACCCATTGCGTTCCAAAGGGCACTACGGTAACAGGTGCATCCTACGAGAATGTTTTGAAGAACAAATTCCTTCCTACACTGCAACAAAAACGTCCGGGAAGGGCTGCGCGTGTGCTGTTTCACCAATACAACGCACCCGCACATCGAGCTAACGTTACGCAACAGTTTCTTCGTGATAACAACTTCGAAATGATTCCTCATGCTCCCTACTCACCTGACCTGGCTCCTAATGACTTTTGGCTTTTTCCAACAATGAAAGATACTCTCCGTGGCCGCACATTCACCAGCCGTGCTGCTATTGCCTCAGCGATTTTCCAGTGGTCAAAACAGACTCCTAAAGAAGCCTTCGCCGCTGCCATGGAATCATGGCATCAGCGTTGTGAAAAATGTGTACGTCTGCAGGGCGATTACGTCGAGAAGTAACGCCAGTTTCATCGATTTCGGGTGAGTAGTTAATTAGAAAAAAAAATCGGAGGCCTTAGAACTTGAATGCACCTCGTACAATAAAGATGCACTACAAATGAAAGGTGAGGGTGAGAATATGTCTAAAATGGTATATTACTTAAGTGTTGAGCAGCAGTCAGTTGTGGGCGACAAAGTAAGATCTAAAACAAAAGACTTATTCTTACTGGACATAGATTTTGAGGAAAACAAACAGCACGTGGAGGGCAGTAGGGAACGGTCAACTTGGCTCCTCGGCCAGAAGTAGAGGGTTAAAGCCTTCCAGGAAACGTCTACTCGCAAGCTGAAGCGGATCATGTAAAATGTAGCCATCATTATTCTCTAAGTGTCCGAAAATTTCAAGCTCTGCCCATAATTTAATATACGCCATTTTACTTCTTTTTGTAAGATTACGGAATTCTCTAAGTCCTTCGGAGTTTGACTAGCAATAAATAAATGTTCTGCGAAGGTAGAATTGTATACCTCACTACCTTTCTTTCCCAATAGACGTTCTTCATGTCTCACTTTGATTACTATACCAGACTGTCCAATACAGTAACTGAGACAACTGCTGCAGATCATTGTGTAAATGCCAGAATTTGCGAACAGATCCTGAGCATTTTTGATAGTATGCACCAAATGTTTCTTTGTGTTATTATTTAGAGAAAAAGTTAAATTTCATTTATATTTATTCACCAAAAGGACATTAATTCTACAGGACACATTTCTTAAAAACTGGACGAAAATGAATTTAATATTGCCCTCTTTACTGTAAGCGGATCTGTTACCAATTACTGTTGAAAATTCTTTGGTAGTTTTGTTGGTGAAGATAAGAACTACTACATCTTGCTCATATCCATTGTTAGTAGCAGTGGATTTTATTACATTAATTTCATTTTGTGGGTTACTAGGAGGTTGGCTGTTGTAGGGGAACGATTGGCACAGGGGTGAAAAAATGCTAATTTGTGTGCCCGTGGACGAGAAGAGTCATCTGGGATAATATTATCCGAATAAGTTGGCTTACGAAAAACATTAAAGCTGATGCTTCTATCTGCTATAGATATTTTAAGATCGAGGAAGCTTAGCTCCACATTTTCACTCTGAATTTCTTTCGCGAAGCATGTCTTCTCGTGGAAACTTTTGAACGCGCTGAACAACTGTTCTAATTCTTCATCATTGCCATCAAAGCCGATATCATCCACATAGCGAGCACAGAATTCTCAGTGAGAATTAAAGAAAACTCTTTCCAGAGTATTCACGAAGATGTCAGCTGGATTCGGCGAGAGGACTACCGACTGCTAGGCCATTTGATTATACGTAAAATTTTCCATTGAATGTGAAATAATTATGTTTAAGTACGACATGTAACGAACTCATAAGCTCGGTGAATAAGCTAGGTGAATTGTACCTCAGTCAATTTCTTATACTGTAATAAATTCGTCTCGATAATGTTGAGAGTCAAATCAATAGATACATTAGTGTAAAGAGTCAAAAGTGTAAAGATGTGAAATGAGATCAACCAAGTTTATTGTTTATATTTTGTTTACTAAGTCAGCACCATTTTTAACTGAGAAGTCTGTTCGAAAACGGACGAGTCTTTGATTTTGTAATGAAGTCCTGTAGCTAAATAATGGTGTGCACTCCCTATGCTCACTAAAGGACGGATCCGGTGGAAAAGTTCGTGTAACTTAAACTGATTCCTATGAACTGGTGGCTTCGGATTCATGTTGACAAGGCATTTCTTTTGCAACTTCTCGAACAAACTTTTAGTACTAGCTAAACACTTCCGCATTTCTGTTTGCATGTTAACGCTCTGTAGGATATGATGCCATCTTTCATATTTAAATGTCAGTTTTATACAACTCTTTCAAGTGGTATACTATATGTTGTTTTAACCTGCGTCAAATATGTAATATTTTACAATTTTTTTGGAAGTTTTAAGACAAAGCCCTACAGCAGACGGCTACTTCTTTTATACATTGTATTTACATGGTGATTAAGTGGATGACACGTACTAGCCAAAGTCAACTACCCCCACTTTGACTATGAATAAATTAACTTTGCTTGAGCATGTTCATTAAAACAAAGTTTTCTAATATTTCCTGTAATTTTTCTTATTGTAATGCTATTGTCTTTGTCTCGTACACAAGGCCGTGATATTTTTAACGGGTCCTACATCTTCTGAAGAAGATGATTTTAAAACCGACAAAACTATAATGTAAATGTCGTGTGACAAGGGCCTCCCGTCGGGTAGACCATTCGCTGGGTGCAAGTTTTGAAGCCACTTCTGCGACTTTTGCGTCAATGGGGAGGAAATTATGATGATTAGGACAACACAACACCCAGTCCCTGAGCGGAGAAAATCCCCGGCCCTGCTGGGAATAGAACCCGGGCTCTTAGGATTGACATTCTGTCGCGCTGACCACTCAGCTACCGGGGGCGGACGGAGGTATGATCAAGGTTTAATAAACCTGTATTTTGTAACTGGTTGGCTGTTATTGCTAATGCACTGAAGGTAAAATTTATCACCTAAATCACTACACAAACAATCAGGAAAGAATATCACGCATTACTCGCTGCACAGGCCTCTGGCCTTATTTCTAATAAAACAATTAACGCTCATTCAACAGGTCCACGAATGTGGAACCTACCCTATATATATATATATATATATATATATATATATATATATATATATACACAGGGTTAATCACCTAACGTTACCGCTGGATATATTTTGTAAACCACAAATACTGACGAACCGTTTCCACAGACCGAACGTGAGGGGAGGGGCTAGTGTAATTGCTTAATACAAACCATAAAAAATGCACGGAAGTATGTTTTTTAACACAAACCTACGTTTTTTTAAATGGAACCCCGTTAGTTTTGTTAGCACATCTGAACATATAGACAAATACGCAATCAGTGCCCTTTGTTGCATTGTAAAATGTTAATTACATCCGGAGATATTGTAACCTAAAGTTGACGCTTGAGTACCACTCCTCCGCTGTTCGATCGTGTGTATCGGAGAGCACCGAATTACGCAGGGATCGAAAGGGAAGGTTGATGGACCTTAGGTACAGAAGAGACTGGAACAGCACATTACGTCCACATGATAACACCTTTTTATTGGTCTTTTTCACTGACGCACATGTACATTACCATGAGGGGTGAGGTACACTTTCGACGGGCGTTTCATAGGACGTGGAGGATGCATAAATTGGCCAGCCCGTTCTCCTTATCTTACACCTCTGGACTTCTTTGTGTGCCGTACGTTAAAGGAGAATGTGTACCGTGATGTGCCTACAACCCCAGAGGATATGAAACAACGTATTGTGGCAGCCTGCGTCGAAATTACACCAGATGTACTGCGGCGTGTACATCATTCATTATGCCAGAGATTGCAATTGTGTGCAGCAAATGATGGCCACCACATTGAGGATCAATTGGCCTGACATGTCAGAACACACTCTATTCCATTCCGTAATTGAAAACGGAAACCACGTGTGTACGTGTACCTTACCCCTCATGGTAATGTACATGTGCGTCAGCGAAAATGACCAATAAAAAGGTGTCAGCATGTGGACGTAATGTGCTGTTCCAGTCTCTTCTGTACCTAAGGTCCATCACCGTTCCCTTTGGATCCCTGCGTAATTCGGTGCTCTCCGATACACACGATCGAACAGCGGAGGAGTAGTACTCAAGCGTCAACTTTAGGTTACAATATCTCCGGATGTAATTAACATTTTATAATGCAACAAACGGCACTGATTGCGTATTTGTCTATATGTTCAGATGTGCTAACAAAACTAACGGGGTTCCATTTAAAAAAAACGTAGGTTTGTGTTAAAAAACATACTTCCGTGCATTTTTTATGGTTTGTATTAACCAATTACACTAGCCCCTCCCCTCACGTTCGGTCTGTGGAATCGATTCGTCAGTGATGTGGCTTACGAAATATATCTAGCGGTAATGTTAGGTGACTCACCCTGTATATATTCCTTACAGGCGACGCGTAAATCCTGATGGCTTTAACCTTTAACACAAGCCGAACACACAGAAATCGTCCTGAAATGAGGAGTCAGAAGTGCCCGTCTCATCGCAGAAGATACCAAACAACGCCACCCAACTAAATCACACAGTACTCACAGTGTGTTTATGAAACCACCCCCGAAATGTCGTCAACTGGCTTCGCCGCAGATAAACCGATAACTAGACGATTGAAAGGGATACGGATGAAGCAACAACAACAGCTGTCCTGCAATCCTTCAGCAAGATCCCAGAGATGTGAATTTTGCAACAGTCGTCTCGTTAGTTTTCGTCACGATCCTCTTCAGTGGCCATTCGTGACGATCACTCAGTGCACATTTTCGTTCTCGTTGTGACTCAGCTGATGACGTTTTTCTCGCTTTCCCTCTATGCGGCAATAAAGCTGCATACAGTGCCTCTCTAAACACGAAATACATCTGCTTACTTGGCTACGTAAGCACCCACAATTCACTTAGCTCCAACATAATGCACTAAATAACAAACACAATACCGACCACAGCTGAAACTTGAAGCGTCTTGTCGATATAGCGCAGGTGTCGTACTCTGACAAATGCAACAGCACAACGTGTACGCATGGCCAACAACTGCATTCATTTTTAAGCATACACTTTTCGCGGTGTTCTCCATGTTTTTGTCCACTTACTCGTGAATGAATAAAGTTAGGTTTAAATAAAAGATACTATAGGTATTTTCGTGTAATTCACTATTTCTTTGGTATGTTATATGAACCCTTCCCGTTTGGAAAAAACGAATTACATCTAGGATTTCCGCTTCAAAAATGACTGTCATGTTGGTAACGTAGTCCCAGATGTTTTCCCCTTTACCCACCCCATATAAACACTTGGGACACTGCGACCGTGACACTACTTCATACCCAAGTTTCTTAGCTGGCTGAAGAAAAGATTAATTCCTTGTCTGCCTTTAACCTATATTGTTCAGCAGAACGGAAGAAACATCAAACGTTACCGTTCTACATCTACATCTACATATATACTCCGCTAGCCACCAAGCGGAGTGTGGCGAAAGGCACAACTTGCGACAAAGTCATATTCCCCCCCCCCCCCCCCCTGTTCCACTCGCGGATCGCGCGAGGGAAAAACGATTGCCTGAACGCCTCAGTACGAGCTCTAATTTCCCTTATCTTTGAATTGTGATCATTGCGCTATTTTAAAGTTGGTGGTAATAATATATGCTCTACATCCTCGGCGAAGATCGGATTTCGGAATTTAGTGAGCAGCCTTTTCCGTTTTGCGCGTTGTCTATCTGCAAGAGTGGCCCATTTCAAACTTACTATGAGATTTGTAACGCTCTCGTGATGGCCAAATGTACTAGTCACGAATCTTGCCGATCATCTCTGGACCTTCTCAATTTCTTGAATCAGGCCCATCTGGTAAGGGTCCCATACAGACGAACAACACGCTAATAGAGGACGAACTAACGTATTGTAAGCAATTTCCTTTGTTGTAGGACCGCATCGCCTCAGGATTCTACCAATAAACTGCAATCTAGAGTTCGCCTTGCCCGATACTTATGTAATCTGATCATTCCATTTGAGATGATTTCGAATAGTCACACGCAGATACTTGACGGATGTCAACGACTGGGCATTTATTTTGTACTCGTACATTAATGGGGATTTTCGTCTTGTTATACACAGTAGGTTACACTTACTAATATTGAGAGATAACTGCCAGTCATTCTGCAAATCCTCATTGATTCGTTCACAACTTTCGTGTGATAGTACTTTCCCGTAGACAACAGGATCATCGGCAAACAGTCCAAAGCGGCTGTCAATACCATCAACCAGATCGTTTATGTAAATCGTAAAAAGCAGTGGACCTATTACGCTGCCCTGGGGCACACCTGAAGTTACGCTTGTTTCTGTTGAAGTCACGACATACCGCTCTTTGTCTGTTAGAAAACTTTCTATCCAACCGCATATGTCATCGGATGGAGAGTAAGCGAGCACTTTTTGGAGCAAGCGACACACCGTTGATGGTGTGATAAGCATTTCTTTCTGTTAACTGATTATGAATGGTACATTTGGTGCCAAAATGGTGCTCGCCCGATATCGTTTTAGCTCTTCGAACGGTTGTCTCGAAAACAGCTCTCTTCTGTAGAACGATGCAATCTTTGTACAACAAAGTCGCTTTAAAGGCCCCGTGATTTTATTCTGTGGAATTTTTTATTAACAGTACTTCAAAACTTTGAGTCACTGGCAAATCTGTTTATCATTAGCTGATGCAAAGCATACAACAGAGACAGGGACTATTAGACTAGATTGGAACCATTAGAACTTCCATTGCCACCGTTAGACCTTCCAATGGCACATTTTGCTGAAATTCATGTATGCTTGGACCCATCATCAAAACGAATGAGACACAGGGCTAATACTTCGGTATGGAGTAGGATGCGAAGTCACTACAGCTGCAGCGGACAGGCGTTTGCTGATAAACGTCATCAAAAGTGTTTTACAGAAAATTTAGATAACCTTGAAGCCCAGTAAATTTGCCACGATTGTTACCTATATTTATAACACTGTTCAACGAATATTGTCATCTTGTATTTCTTTTTCTTAATGACTTCCGGTATATAATCTAAAGTTTGTTTCAGAATTGCTGTTTTTCACCTTGTTGCTTATTCTTTTATCACAACAGTAATGTACGTAATTCATCGTGGTTAGCGAACTTTTCGTTGAAGTGCCTCACCTGATCTTGTATGGCCTCTGCTTTAACGCTCTAAAGCGAACGCAAGTTACGAAAACTGTCCCCATGCTATACAGTTATTGCAGACTGACCGATTCAGGTAAAAAAATGTTGTGGCTCTATGTATGATTCACAAAGAATTTCTATGGTTCTCTAACCGGAAGCTGAATATTTTTTTTGTATCTATAGCTAACACTATGGATATACAAAACTCTCCTGCTTCATTCGCGAGTAAAATTGTCGTTACATTACTAATGAATGGCCATCAACATTTACTTCAGACTGAACGTATGTGTGACGAAATAACTATGTGAATATGAAGTAGGCCCACACAGTTCATCACGAAACACTCACACTGTAATGACTCGCTACGTATTTTAATGACTTTGTGAGTATAACTCCCAAAACGTGCACATCAAGTTAATTTGCAGCCACCCGCGTATCTGCCTCGTGCAGATTTGAACCCCGTAAAAAAAAAGAGAAATTATCTCTTTGTGAGCGAAAATCGAAGAGGGATCGCTGTAACGAGAAATAATTGCCCTTTCGGAGTCGCACAGTGCAATTTAATGATAATAATTACGCAACTGATCATTCCAGCGAACAATTTAATACATTAGACCGCAATTACATGCGAATTGATTGACTCCAGTGTCCAATACTCACTCGTTACATGACAGCCGTGGGCAATTAAAGGAAAAAAAGAATCAATATCGCTCCCTCTCAGCCGCCATTCATTTGTTTTAAAAGAGGGAGCCCAGACCTGCTTTTAGGCAGGAACTGCGGAGGCGAGTTACTGCAGCCGGCGCGGCACAAAGCCCTGCGAGGCGTCCGTGTTGAACTTTGGCTGATTGCTTGGCAAGTGCCCGCCTCTTACTCTGAGATGTTTAATTCACCGCCAATCAGCGGACGATAACGAATGCCCTTTGCTGCTTTGAAGTGTCCAGCGAGCAAGTGGTCCCCGCGCTGTTCAATAAATAATTATTGTGCGCCAATTTCATTGCCATGAAATATAAAATGAGTCTAAAGTGTTGCTACTTTCACTCGAGGGTGCTCTTTGGTGGTGGAATGCTTGCCGTCAGAGACTGTGTGTAGTGTGAGGTGATCCACATTAGTTCCAAAAGAAATCCGTTGGAATTCGATTACTCGATAAATAGTACAATTCTCGAGGCTGTCAATTCAACTAAGTACCTGGGTGTAAAAATTACGAACAACTTCAGTTGGAAAGACCACATAGATAATATTGTGGGGAAGGCAAGCCAAAGGTTGCGTTTCATTGGCAAGACACTTAGAAGATGCAACAAGTCCACTAAAGAGACAGCTTACACTACACTCGTTCGTCCTCTGTTAGAATATTGCTGCGCGGTGTGGGATCCTTACCAGATGGGATTGACGGAGGACATCGAAAGAGTGCAAAAAAGGGCAGCTTGTTTTGTATTATCACGTAATAGGGGAGAGAGTGTGGCAGATATGATACGCGAGTTGGGATGGAAGTCATTAAAGCAAAGACGTTTTTCGTCGCGGCGAGATCTATTCACAAAATTTCAGTCACCAACTTTCTCTTTCGAATGCGAAAATATTTTGTTGAGCCAAACCTACATAGGTAGGAATGATCATCAAAATAAAATAAGAGAAATCAGAGCTCGAACAGAAAGGTTTAGGTGTTCGTTTTTCCCGCGCGCTCTTCGGGAATGGAATGGTAGGGAGATAATATGATTGTGGTTCGATGAACCCTCTGCCAAGCACTTAAATGTGAATTGCAGAGTAATCATGTAGACGTAGACTAGCGTCGAGGTCGACTTCAGTGAATTGACCTGGAAAAAATAAAAAGAGTTTACAACTCAACAGGAACGCTTTCGGATTGTGTTCCAGTTTTAACTTCCAGCGATAATACAAAATAAACGCAAGTAAAGAAAATGTGTAAGATTTCGTTATCTGCTTACATGAATGAGTTCGTACCGTGTACAAATATCTTACATCACACATCCTCTGGTCTCCACTTATCTTGTCCTATGAGCCCATTTTATAGTGTCCTTGAAATTCTGCAACAGCGTTTACATTTTCTTGTATCATAAAAAGTATCGATTTGTAACTCTTGGAACACGGTGGATGTACTGGCTACTAGAGTTTCTCCATATGTGTGCGAGGCACCCTGGAAAAGTTTATGGTTTATAGATTGCATCATTGTCATTGACAGCAAACTTAGGTAATGCTTCTTTGTTTGAAACGAGGTGGATGTAAATTTGCTTCTTGCTCTATTTTGGCGCTAAACAATTCTACAACACCTCTGCGAACCTGGTTGAAGTCATTGTTCGCTCAACATTTTTGCTATGGTAACGGCTGTATAATGACACTTTCGCTCCTGCGTTGTATTACATTTATTACGTAGTAGTGGTAGCATTGTTCTACTAAACGCCCTTCGCAAATCAGCGTCTGCTCCATACTGAATGGGTTAATGAACATTCCGATATGAGGATAGTGACACTGTCGATCACGAATAGCTGTTTATACGATCATCTGTCATTCATCGACCAGCTAAATTTAACAATCAAGCACTCTGTGTCATAAATTACCACTAAGACATTTCACAAAGCGGAGGTGCGACTTCATTTTGCAGTCCGACTCCCTCACGCTCAGTTCAATTATTAACCGATACACAATACATTTTTCCACAAGTACACAGCAGTACAACATGAACGATATGCTGCCCTTACCGCGCTAGCCAGACTTCAGTCTGCAGCATTCCAACGACACGTCTCCTCTTCACTCGCCCAAAATCGATAGCTGCACGTTGGTTCGTTTTTACACACTTGCTGGAGGGTGCTTCGTATCGTTAGCGAATGTTTTCACCTAAATTGTGATTTCCAGTAGCCTTACTTAGTTTCGGTGCTTGGATCGTTGTCCTCAGGCTAAAATGTATTCTTATGATATGCTCATCTGTTTATAGTACACTAATTCTAGTTGCTCCTATCATAAAATGTCGTTCCTCTGGCAGAGTATGTATGCGTATATCTAGGTTTTTCCATCTGCTCAAAAGCTGACTCGCAGCTCGGGGAAACTGGAGGCAAATCCGGCAATAATGTTAATGTTCGTACATGTTGACCTGGTCACCAGCAGTATCAACACTCAGAAGGTTGCTAGCTACATTTGTACTTCTTAAAGAAACGTTAAGGTAACAGTTGGGGAGAGTTTTGTGGCTTGGAAATACTTTTCAGGCCTTCCAGCCTGTAATAGAAGTTTGACATATTTTTATTCCATCGTTCAATTATTTTTTTCTCCAGACTTGCTCTGAAATTACAATAATTATTACGGAAAAGTAAGGCTTTTTCTTTTTTCAAATGTGGAAACATGTTTCAAGCTGCAACATGGTCACGTACGTAGAAAGAAATCTCCGGTTGAAATATAAAAGCGCTGCAATCGAAAAAAAAATGTATTTTGCAGTCTCTCTGTTACATTATTACTCTACTACAAAGTAATAATCAATAAGTGAAATTGCCGCACGGGGTAGCCGAGCGGTCTGAGGCGTCTTGTCACGGTCTGCGCGGCTCACCCCGTCGGAGGGTCGAGACCTCCCTCGGGAATAGGTGTTTGTGTCGTCCTTAGCGTAAGTTACTTTGAGTCAGATTAAGAAGTGTGTAAGCTTAGCGACCGATGACCTCAGCAGTATAGTCCCATAAGACCTTACCACAAATTTGAAAAAAAAGTGAAATTAAATAACGCAGAACTGTTATTAAAAACCTGTCCAAGTCACAGACATATTGGAATTGGAGCTATTGGAAACTAATGCAAATCTTCGTTTTCAAGACAGGTAATATTGTTTCGACAGTAATAAAACTCAGTCAGTTTGCAAATATCACATGTTCCATAATTAAAGACCTCTTCCTGTTTCAGGGTTCAAGATGGTGCATGACCATCGAAATAAGGCTTAACTGTCAATATGTTACATCAACAGTTCTCACCATGAAATTCTGTACTTGGAGAATTAATAATATATTCCTAATGGCTTCAAAGTAGTATACCACACTCGAAATATAAGGGTCGATCAAAAAGTATCCATTGAGGGCGGTGCTGCAGGTGCGGCTGTTTCACGGTACGTTGTGCTGAGAAATAACAGTTAAGAAAAAAAATTGACACGATACGCCGTTTCCGAGCTAATTAGCATTTAATTTAGGCGATGAGGCCGCTGAGCGTGCAAAAGCAAGCGATCCGCCAGAGACGGTGTCACCAAACGTTATTTTCATTCGGTTTCCTAAAATCAACAAGAGAACGATATAGAAACTGGACATGGGATGGCAGTACGGATCTAGGGCTGAGCAGTCTCGAGCGCTGTCACCTATACTACACTACTGGCCATTAAAATTACTACACCACGAAGATGACGTGCTACAGACGCGAAATTTAACAGACGGGAAGAAGATGCTGAGATATGAAAATGATTAGCTTTTCAGAGTATTGACACAAGGTTGGCACCGGTGGCGACACCTACAACGTGCTGACAGGAAGAAAGTTTCCAACCGACTTCTCATATACAAACAGCAGTTAACGGGCGTTGCCTGGTGAATCGTTGTTGTGATGCCACGTGTAAGGAGGAGAAATGCGCACCATCACGTTTCCGACTTTGATAAAGTTCAGATTGAGGCCTATCGCGATTGCGGTTTATCGTATTCCGACATTGCTGCTCGCGTTGGTCGAGATCCAATGACTGTTAGCAGCATATGGAATCGGTGGGTTCAAGAGGGTAATACGGAAGGCCGTGCTGGATCCCAGCGACCTCGTATCACTAGCAGTCGAGATGACAGGCATCTTATCCGCATGGCTGTAACAGATCGTGCAGCCACGTCTCGATCGCTGAGTCAACAGATGGGGATGTTTGCAAGACAACAACCATCTGCACGAACAGTTCGACGACGTTTGCAGCATCATAGACTATCAGCTCGGAGACCGTGGCTGCGGCTACCCTTGACGCTGCATCACAGACAGGAGCGCCTGCAATGGTGTACTCGACGACGAACCTGGGTGCACGAATGGCAAAACGTCATTTTTTCGGATGAATCCATGTTCTGTTTACAGCATCATGGTGGTCGCTTCCGTGTTTGGCGACATCGCGGTGAACGCACATTGGAAGCGTGTACTCTTGATCGCCATACTGGCGTATCACCCGGCGTCATAGTATGGGGTGCCGTTGGTTACACGTCTCGGTCACCTCTTGTTCGCATTCACGGCACTTTGAACAGTGGACGTTACATTTCAGATGTGTTACGACCCGTGGCTCTACGCTTCATTCGATCCCTGCGAAAACCTACATTTGAGCAGGATAATGCACGACCGCATGTTGCAGGTTCTGTACGGGTCTTTCTGGATACAGAAAATGTTCAACTGCTGCCCTGGCCAGCACATTCTCCAGATGTCTCACCAACTGAAAACGTCTAGGCAATGGTGGCCGAGCAAGTGGCTCGTCACAATACGCCAGTCACTACTCTTGATGAACTGTGGTATCGTGTTGAAGCTGCATGGACAGCTGTACCTGTACACGCTATCCAAGCTCTATTTGAGTCAATGCCCAGGCGTATCAAGGCCGTTATTACGGCCAGAGGTGGTTTTGGGTACTGATTTCTCAGGATCTATGCAGCCAAATTGCGTGAAAATGTAATCAAATGTCCAATGAATACCTGTTTATCATCTGCATTTCTTCTTGGTGTAGCAACTTTAATGGCGAGTAGTGTATGAGAACATTTGACACTAATTGTGCCTGACGGGCCCCTCAATTTGGGCGTGCAACGGCCCGATTGGATAAAATCAATCCAAATGAACTCGGAATCGGCTCAATATACCGACATTTTTAAAAATTATTTCTCAAAAAACTCTGTCCTCTACAATGCACTTAGAGGCTTTTAAGACTGTTTCCGACAACTTCTTAGAAGCACCGACATGTAGGCAAGGAATTAGTATGGCATTCGTGTCTTTCCAACTAGTGTGCGGTAAATGCAAAACCTTGAACTATGGAGACGTTATTACCAAATGCGCCCAAACAGGAACACCGTGCTGTTATTCTTCTCTTGGTGCTCCGGTAGACATCGATCGGGGATTGAAGAATGCGTGTGGGGCAGCACGTCCGTCGATAACCACCGCTGTGGAATGGTGCGACAACGGGTGCTGCTGCTTCATGACAACGCACTTCCCCGTTTCGGAAATGTCGTAACGCAGGAAGACACACTCGAGCATCAACCCCGTAGACCTGATCTCTCCTCGTGCGATTAGCTCGCTCTCTATCCCTTAAACAGGCCTTGATGGGTCGACGATTCCTGTGTGTACTGCGGGCAGCTGCGGACCTCTTTAATCGGCAGGATCCTGTTTCAACCAAACCGGTATCTTCAATCTGGTGCGTCGGTGGGATTGTAGCCCCAGTGCCCACGCTACCGACCTGGACCTAAGGGCCTTCCAACGGCAACTTTTTGATCACCCCTTACACTTACAAATCCTGCGCTAAACACAACCACAGGGCTAACAACAACAAAAACTGTACAAAATGGCGGTCTCTAGCATTCATTCCCTCATGTGACTCTCAGATCTGTCACCAGACTGAAATTTGTCTTTTTTTCTTTTTGGGTCATCAGTCTTTTGACTGGTTTGGTGCTACCCGCCGTGGGTTCCTCTCTTGTGCCAACCTCTTCATATCAGAGTAGCACTTGCAACCTTCGTCCTCAATTACGTGTCGGATGTTTTCCCGTCTCTGTCTTCTTCTATAGTTCTTTCCCTCTATAGTCCCCTATAGTACCATGGAAGTCATTCCCTCATGTCTTAACAGATGTTGTATCATCATGCCCCTTCTCGTTATCAGTGTTTTCCACATATTTCTTTCCTCTCCGTTCCTGCATAGAACCTCCTCATCCTTTACCTTATCAGCACCACATCTCAAATGCTTGGATTCTCTTCTGTTCCGCTTTTTCCACAATCCATGTTTCACTACCATACAATGCTGTACTCCAGACGTACGTTCTCAGAAATTTCTTCCTCGAATTAAGGCCTATGTTTGATACTAGTAGACTTTCCTTACCCCGGAATGCCCTTTTCGCCATGCTCGTCTGCTTCTGATGTCCTCCTTGATCCGTCCGCCATTGGTTATTTTACTGCCTAGGTACCTGAATTCCGTAACTTCATCTACTCCGTGACCATCAATACTGGTGTTAAGTTGAAACGTCCCCTTTCAACAATTATACACGACTGTGCTTAAACTAACACACAATATTTTTAGCGCAACGCAATCTGACCTTCAAAAATCCTTACAAAGGAATGGCCCTGACTAACATTAAACTATACCTTCCACAAATCACTTACCTCACAAAAATCTTCATTACTCGAACTACTGCAATACAGCGAGCGCCATATTGCCAGCTAAATAAAAGATTCAAACTACAGAAGGCACTAACTACTGATAGGGATAGTTAGCAAATGAAAGATATTAATAGAGATCAAACAATGTATTTACCTTAATAGTCATAATATATACAGCAGTTCATGACAAATTACAAAACTCCGCCATCTCTCTCCCCACATCCTCACTGCTGGCGGCTCACCTCCAACTGCGCAACGCTACGCGCTTTTCACATCCAGCTGCCGCTGCCCACCACTACAATGGCAGACAACAATGCAAACTAGCCACAGGCTGCACACAGCACAGCCAGTGATTTTCATACAGAGCGCTAGGTAACGTTGCCAATAAGAAAACATAAACAGCCTACTTACATAGTCCCCATGCTCCCAACAAAAAATTTTACAAATTGTTTTGGCCAGTGGCCAATAATGATTTGATAAAATTTTTCGTACTTTTTTACTACGTCAGTGACAGATGTTTACGCAATTACACGGTTGGAGGTGAGCCGCCAGCAGTGGTGGATGTGGGGAGAGAGATGGCGGAGTTTTGTAATTTGTCATGAACTGCTATATATATTATGACTATTAAGGTAAATACATTGTTTGTTCTCTATTAATATCTTTCATTTGCTAACTATCCCTATCAGTAGTTAGTGCCTTCTGTAGTTTGAATCTTTTATTTAGCTGGCAATAGTGGCGCTCGCTGTATTGCAGTAGTTCGAGTAATGAAGATTTTTGTGAGGTAAGTTATTTGTGAAAGGTATAGTTTAATGTTAGTCAGGGCCATTCTTTTGTAGGGATTTTTGTAGGTCAGATTGCGTTGCGCTAAAAATAGTGTGTCAGTTTAAGCACAGTCGTGTACAATTGTTGAAAGGGGACGTTTCAAAGTTTATCATTGTTCTCATTTCTGCTGCATCTCATTACTTTCGTCTTCCTTCGATTTACTCTCAATTCATATTCTGCACTCATTAGATTGTTCTCCCCGTTCAGCAGATGATGTAATTCTTCTTCACTTTCACTCAGGATAGCAACGTCATCAGCGAATCGTATCATTGATATTCTTTCACCTTCAATTTGAATCTCACTCCTAAACATTTCTTTTAGTTCCGTCATTGATTCTTCGATGTACAGATTGAACAGTAGGGGCGAAAGACTGCATCCCGTTCTTACATCATTTTTAATCCGAGCATTTCGTTCTTGGTCGTCCACTCTTATTATTCCCTCTTGATTGTCGTACATATTGTACGAGGGCTATTCGGAAAGTAAGGAACGATAGGTCGCGAAATGGAAACCGCAGTGAAAATCAAATCTGTTTTAATTGCAATGGTTGGCTACACCTTCCAGTTACTTATCTACACAGTCCCCTCTTAGACTTAGACATCTGTCGTAGCGTGGTACCAAATTTTCAATTCCCTCGTTTTAGAAGACAGCCGCCAGTGCTTTTCGACAATTTTCTACTCGGCACTGCAGCTCGTTATCTGTATCAAAGTATTGTTTTCATAGCCAGCGGTTCATTTGAGCAGATGAATCTCAGGGGTAACCAATTAAGAACTGTATTGTCGGTGATCAAACACTCCCCATCTAAAACGCTGCTGGATCATCTTCACTGCCCCTGCAGAGTGCGGACGAGAATTGTCGTGTAGAACGAACTGCATGACAGTTAGGTTATGTGGATTGCATAGCTTCAGCAGAAGTGGTTGTGTTCTGCATTCCTCGCAATTGTGCATAGTGACCACACTTTTAAATAAAATCTCTACTGAAGCATTTCTATGTGGAAATCGACTTGCCGCTCGAACAGGAAATGTACAGTATAATTCGCAGTATACCATGTTGATAGGGAAAAGGAAACATACTATTCAGCATTTCCACTGACCCGGAATCATTCAGTTTTATATGAAGGGATGTTCTGGGTACTCATTAAACTTGGCCTCTTTAAGCCTACATGTTGTTGTTGTGGTCTTCAGTCCTGAGACTGGTTTCATGCAGCTCTCCATGCTACTCTATCCTGTGCAAGCTTCTTCATCTCCCAGTACCTACTGCAACCTACATCCTTCTGAATCTGCTTAGTGTATTCATCTCTTGGTCTCCCCCTACGATTTTTACCCTCCACTCTGCCCTCCAATACTAAATTGGTGATCCCTTGATGCCTCAGAACATGTCCTACCAACCGATCCCTTCTTCTGGTCAAGTTGTGCCACAAACTTCTCTTCTCCTCAATCCTATTCAATACTTCCTCATTAGTTATGTGATCTACCCATCTAATCTTCAGCATTCTTCTGTAGCACGACATTTCTAAAGCTTCTATTCTCTTCTTGTCCAAACTATTTACCGTCCATGTTTCACTTCCATACATGGCTACACTCCATACAAATACTTTCAGAAATGACTTCCTGGTACTTAAATCTATACTCGATGTTAACAAATTTCTCTTCTTCAGAAACGCTTTCCTTGCCATTGCCAGTCTACATTTTATATTCTCTCTACTTCGACCATCATCAGTTATTTTGCTCCCCAAATAGCAAAACTCATTTACTACTTTAAGTGTCTCTTTTCCTAATCTAATACCCTCAGCATCACCCGACTTAATTCGACTGCATTCCATTATCCTCGTTTCGCTTTTGTTGATGTTCATCTTATATCCTCCCTTCAAGACACCATCCATTCCGTTCAACTGCTCTTTCAAGTCCTTTGCTGTCTCTGACAGAATTACAATGTCATTTTTATATTTTCTCCTTTCATCAATTAGATTCAATATTTCTTCTGTTACCCAAGGATTTCTACTAGCCCTCGTCTTTTTACCAAATTGATCCTCTGCTGCCTTCACTACTTCATCCCTCAAAGCTACCATTCTTCTTCTATTGTATTTCTTTCCCCCATTCCTGTCAATTGTTCCCTTATGCTCTCCCAGAAACTCTGTACAACCTCTGGTTCTTTCCATTTATCCAGGTCCTATCTCCTTAAATTCCCACCTTTTTGCAGTTTCTTCAGTTTTAATCTACAGGTCATAACCAATAGATTGTGGTCAAAGTCCACATCTGTCCCTGGAAATGTCTTACAATTTAAAACCTGGTTCCAAAATCTCTGTCTTACCATAATATAATCTATCTGATACCTTTTAGTATCTCCAGGGTTCTTCCATGTTAACAACCTTCTATCATGATTCTTAAACCAAGTGTTAGCTATGATTAAGTTGTGCTCTGTGCAGAATTCTACCAGGCGGCTTCCTCTTTCATTTCTTAGTCCCAATCCATATTCACCTACTACGTTTCCTTCTCTCCCTTTTCCTACACTCGAATTCCAGTCACCCATCACTATTAAATTTTCATCTCCCTTCACTATCTGAATAATTTCTTTTATTTCATCATACATTTCTTCAATTTCTTCGTCATCTGCAGAGCTAGTTGGCATATAAACTTGTACTACTGTAGTATGTGTGGGCTTCGTATCTATCTTGGCCACAATAATGCGTTCACTATGCTGTTTGTTGTAGCTTACCCGCATTCCTATTTTCCTATTCATTATTAAACCTACTCCTGCATTACCCCTATTTGACTTTGTGTTTATAATCCTTTAGTCAAAGTCTTGTTCCTCCTGCCACCGAACTTCACTAATTCCCCCTATATCTAACTTTAACCTACCCATTTCCCTTTTTAAATTTTCCAACCTACCTGCCCGATTAAGGGATCTGACATTCCACGCTCCGATCCGTAGAACGCCAGTTTTCTTTCTCCTGATATCAACATCCTCTTGAGTAGTCCCCGACCGGAGATCCGAATGGGGGACTATTTTACCTCCGGAATATTTTACCCAAGAGGACGCCATCATCATTTAATCATACAGTAAAGCAGCATGCCCTCGGGAAAAATTACGGCCGTAGTTTCCCCTTGCTTTCAGCCGTTCGCAGTACCAGCACAGCAATGCCGTTTTGGTTATTGTTACAAGGCCAGATCTGTCAATCATCCAGACTGTTGCCCTTGCAACTACTGAAAAGGCTGCTGCCCCTCTTCAGGAACCACACGTTTCTCTGGGCTCTCAACAGATACCCCTCCGTTGTGGTTGTACCTACGGTACGGCTATCTGTATCGCTGAGGCACGCAAGCCTCCCCACCAACGGCAAGGTCCATGGTTCGTGGGGGGTAAGCCTACATAGTGTTTCCTAATCGTGGCCCTGAGTGCTCAAACTAATTGATTTTTTTCATTTCGAGAAGACCGAAGGGGATATCTGTTTTACTTGCTAAAAAAAATTCAAAATCCAAGATCGCATAAATCTTTCCTTACTTAAAATAAAATTTGCTGTCTTCCTCTGGTCTTAAAAAAACCTTTTTGTTATCAAACGTGTTCATTTTACATTGGCCCTGCACATGGCAACTTGGCGTGAGGTCGAACATCAAATGAGCAAGTTTTATAGCAAAAATTTTTTTAAGATCTGAATATAACAGCAATGTCTGTCGAAACCGGATATGTTTACACGATCTTTGCTGTTGAATGTTTATTGGCGTGTTCAAAATAATCTGAAACATGAAATTAGCGTGGGGCAGGATCGATGCCGTTTGACGCTTGCGCCACACAAAGGAAAATAAAAATGAATCATAGTACATGAAGAGTACGTGAACGTCGAAACCCACACGAGGTGATTTACCCCACCCGGCAACTATGCAGAGCGAGAAGCTGGAGGTATTACGCTAGCATGGAGTTATTTACATGGGACGTAACTGGGCCCGTTAAATATACACTGTGTGATCAAAAGTATCCGGACCACCCCCAAAAATATACGTTTTTCATATTAGGTGCGCTGTGCTACAACCTACTGCCAAGTACTTCATATCAGCGACCTCAGTAGTCATCATACATCGTGAGAGAGCAGAATGGGGCGCTCCGCGGAACTCAGGGACTTGGAACGTTGTCAGGTGAGTGGGTGTCACTTGTGTCATACGTCTGGTCTGTACGTGAGATTTCCACACTCGTAAACATCCTTAGGTCTACTGTTTCCCATGTGGTAGTGAAGTGGAAACGTGAAGGGACACGTACATCACAAAAGCCTACAGGCTGACCTCTTCTGTTGACTGACAGAGACCGCCGACAGCCGAAGAGGATCGTAATGAGTAATAGGCAGACATCTATCCATACCATCACACAGGTATTCCTAACTACATCAGGATCCAGTGCAAGAAATATGACAGTTAGGTGGGAAGTGAGAAAACTTGGATTTCATGGTCGAGCAGCTGCTCATTAGCCAGACATCACTCCAGTAGATCACAAACGAGGCCCTTCTTCGTGAAAGGAGCGTAAATATTGGACTTTTGAACAGTGGAAAAACGTTTTGTGAACTGACGAGTCACGCTACACAAGGTGGCGATCCGATGGTAGGGTGTGAGTATAGCGAATGCCCGGTGAACGTCATTTGTCAGCGTGTGTAGTGCCAACAGTAAAATTCTGAGGCGGCGATGTTACGGTGTGGTCGTGTTTTCATGGAGGGGGCCCGCACCCCTTGTTTTGCGTGGCACTATCACAGCACCGGCCTCCATTGATGTTTTAAGCACCTTCTTCTGTTGAAGAGCGATTCGGGGATGGCGATTTCATCTTTCAGCACGATCTAGCTCCTGTTCATAATGTACGGCGTGTGGCGGAGTGGTTACACGACAGTAATATCCCTGTAATGGACTGACCTGCACAGAGTGCTGGCCTGAATCCTATAGAACACCTTTGGGATGTTTTGGAATGCCGTGCCGCGCCTCACCGATCGACATGGATACCTCTCCTCAGTGCAGCACTCCGTGAAGAATGGGCTGCCATTCCCCAAGAAACCTTCCAGTACCTAATTGAACGAATGCCTGCGAGAGTGGAAGCTGCCCACATCTACATCTACATCTATACTCCGCAAGCCACCTGACGGTTTGTGACGGAGGGTACCTTGAGTACCTCTATCGGTTCTCCCTTCTGTTTCAGTCTCGTATTGTTCGTGGAAATGAAGGTTGTCGGTATGCCTCTGTGTGGCCTCTAATCTCTCGGATTTTATCCTCATGGTCTCTTCGCGAGATATACGTAGGAGGGAGCAATATACTGCTTGACTCCTCGGTGAAGCTATGTTCTCGAAACTTCAACAAAAGCCCGTACCGAGCTACTGTGCGTCTCTCTTGCAGAGTCTTTCCACTGGAGCTTATCTATCATCTCCGTAATGCTTTCGTGATTACGAAATGATCCCGTAACGGAGCGCGCTGTTCTCCGTTGGATCTTCTCTATCTCTTCTATCAACCCTGTCTGGTCCGGATCCCACTCCGGTGAGCAGTATTCAAGCAGTGGGCGAACAAGTGTACTGTAACCTACTTCCTTTGTTTTCGGACTGCATTTCCTTAGGATTCTTCCAATGAATCTCAATCTGGCATCTGCTTTACTGACGATTAATTTTATATGCTCATTCCATTTTAAATCACTCCCAGTGCCTACTCCCAGATAATTCATGGAATTAACTGCTTCCAGTTGCTGACCAGCTATATTGCAGCTAAATGAAAATGGATCTTTCTTTATATGTATTCGCAGCACATTACACTTGTCTACATTGAGATTCAGTTGCCATTGTCTGCACACACCTTGACTAAGGGTGGGCCAACATAATACTGAATTCCAGCATTGCCGATGGAGGGCGCCACTAACTTGTTAAGTCATTTTCAACCAGGTGATCTCGTCGTGTATTTTGCTGTCCTATAGCATCAGTAACATATCCGAATCTTCATCAACACAGTCTATCACATAGTCGCTCCAGGATACCGTAATGCACTTGTCATCCATGTAGCAGCAACACTGTGTCTGCGGGAAACCCTGAAGTAGTACTGTCTTCTGACAATGCGCCATCCTTTCGGGCTCTAGTCTTAGCGTGCTACTACATCTGTAACTTAGGTCAATAACTAAAATGGGCAACTGCAACTGTACAGCAAGGCAGTTTGTGCTGAGATACAATTTTTTAAAAAATTCGATACATTACACCATCTGCGAATTAATTAGCATTTAAGTTAACCAATCAAGCAGTTGCACACGCATATTCAAGTGGTCTGCCAGAGACAGTGTCTCCAAACCAATTCTTCGGTGGATTTTCTAAACATTAGCAAGTGAACGATACAAAGTTTGGGCGTGGGACGAACCCAAACCAAAGGCTGAGCAGTCTGGTGCGCTATCGTCTACGTTATGACAACCGCTGACACTAACCACATCTGGCGGGCAACTTGAATTTTGCGGGCTCAACGGCCTGATTGGCTAACTTCAGTGCTAATTAATTCGGAAACGGGACAAAGTACCAAATTTTCTTTCTTTCAAATTCTGAAGATGGCAGGGGTAAAATACAGGGAGCGAAAGGCTATTTACAATTTGTACAGAAACCAGATGGCAGTTACAAGAGTCGAGGCACATGAAAGGAAAGCAGTGGTTGGGAAGGGAGTGAGACAGGGTTGTAGCCTCTCCCCGATGTTATTTAATATGTATGTTGAGCAAGCAGTGAAGGAAACAAAAGAAAAATTCGGAGTAGGCATTAAAATCCATGGAGAAGAAATAAAAACTTTGAGGTCGCCGATGACATTGTAATTCTGTCAGAGACAGCAAAGGACTTGGAAGAGCAGTTGAACGGAATGGATAGTGTCTTGAAAGGAGGATATAAGATGAACATCAACAAAAGCAAAACGAGGATAATGGAATGTAGTCGAATTAAGTCGGGTGGTGCTGAGGGAATTAGATTAGGAAATGAGACACTTAAAGTAGTAAAGGAGGTTTGCTATTTGGGGAGAAAAATAACTGATGATGGTCGAGGTAGAGAGGATATAAAATGTAGACTGCCAATGGCAAGGAAAGCGTTTCTGAAGAAGAGAAATTTGTTAACATCGAGTATAGATTTAAGTGTCAGGAAGTCGTTTCTGAAATATTTGTATGGAGTGTAGCCATGTATGGAAGTGAAACATGGACGGTAAATAGTTTGGGCAAGAAGCAAATAAAAGCTACAGAAGAATGCTGAAGAATAGGTGGTTAGATCATATAACTAATGCGGAGGTTTTGAATAGGGGAGAAGAGTAGTTTGTGGCACAACTTGACTAGAAGAAGGGATCGGTAGGTAGGACATGTTCTGAGGCATGAAGGGATCATCAATTTAGTATTGGAGGGCAGAGTGGAGGGTAAAAATCGTAGAGGGAGACCAAGAGATGAATACACTAAACAGATTCAGAAGGATGTGGGTTGCAGTAGGTAGTGGGAGATGAAGAAGCTTGCACAGGATAGAGTAGCATGGCGCGCTGCATCAAACCAGTCTCAGGACTGAAGACCACAACAACAACAACATCAGTATTTCTCGGCACAGCCTACCTTACAACACCGTTTCAAGCTTTTCAGACTTTTTCTGTCCACTCTGTATATAGGAATAATAAATAATGCCCTTGCAGCTGTTTCATACATATGATTATGTTTACTGCACGTGCCATAGTAATGGAACTGGATGTAACGGTAGCCCAGCACGAATGTCTTGTTGTTCAGGAAAAATGGCGCATATTGTCTCTCATTTTCGAAAAATGAGTGACATTTATTTCAGTGATCATTTGCATTGTCTGTAATGGGAACAGAGAGACAAACGTTGCCTCCTGTAACTGGAACACTGAGAGGACGTTCTGGTCCTTCACTCTTGAGTACGTATACACGAAAAGACGCAGAGCGTCTCTTTTTAATGACGCTCCCTGCTGAAAAGCCCGGCCGCTTGTCACGCCGTTATTGTCGTTCCCACAGTGAGACGTCATGCGGCTAACCCCACCCTGTGTCTGTCGCGGCCTCACATTCGTCTGGCTTTCATCACGGATACCAGCGAGTCACCGCGACCAGACTCCTTTGCTTTGCACACATTCAGCGCCAGCGGTGCACATTCGGCACCGACTGCCCTCTCAGACCACTTTTCTTCTCTCCTACATTCTGGTTGCTTGTTCTGTTCTCCGTTCACGAATCTCCTGGCTGCCTTTCAAAGGACGTCCACACACCTTTCAAACTGATGTTGCCACTTCCACTGTATTTAGTTCACTAGGTGGCAGTTGATCCTGAACACGATCAGTAAGATGACAGAAGACGACAGTGGCAAACTGAAGCCTCCTTCCAACAACTACAACTGAGTCTCGGTCTCACTGACTTAGGTTATCACTTCTACAGTCACCTTGTGACGCCGGAAATGCATATCCTCCTATTTTCATCTATTGCACTATAAATGTGTTTTCCTTATTTTTGTTACCTGAATATATGACATTTCTGTGTCTTTACATATTGTAATTGTTTTACTATTTGTATATATATATATATATATATATATATATATATATATATATATATATATATATATATATATATGCATATATGTCGATGTATAATTGGTTTGTTTCGTAAATATTATTTGTATTTTTACGCTGGGTCTTGCCTAGGGAAAACTGCTATCGAACGATTACATCGATAGGTCGTGTGAAGAATCAAAGTGTGTAGGATCTTTGGTAGTGTTAACTCTGCCGCGTGGAGCGCGGGCAGAGGGAGTCTGGCTGGGGTAGCGAGTGGAGCAGGTGTGTTGTGTGAAACTCACGGAGTTGCCGCGCTTTCGGGGTTTGGCAGCGTGTAATTGCGCTCGACTTGCGATAATAGTTTCTGACACGGTGTCGCGGACGGGAAGCATTAGCTGGCGCACATCAAGAGCCCGTTTCGTCTGGTGACCGTGTCGAGAAGAAGGCGCGCCAACATCCAGCTTCTGCAACAGCGACGGCCGACAATGAGTGACTGTCGCCACCTCCTCGATCGACGGCTTCAAACCTTCAACCAACCAACAAGGAAAACTGGAAGCACGTAAAGTTTTAGAACTGTATCGCAGACCTCAGCTTTTCAAACTGTTCCATTTTTATAACTAAAATTACAGCAACTTAGCATGAACATTTGTTGCTCATTGTCCCAATTGCATTACCAAGCAGGGTCCCTTCCTATTCCGGAATGAACCCGAGTGTCGTTCAAATTCAGACGCCAGCATTAAAGTACAATCATTCCATTTCACTACTTTAATTTCAAAGTTCAGTTAAAGCTTTCATAGCTGGCTACAATACTTAGATTACACAAGCACAAATTAAGAGTGCGAGTTTTGTTACCGTATTTTTGCTTACCTGTGACTGCAGCTCAGCTTGTTACGTACTAAATTTTACTACTGTTAATTGTTCAGAATCATTTAATTCAAATTCAAAGTTAAATCCCTTACTTCTAAATTGCGTAGATTCAAGTTACTTTTGAAATGATTGTTAAGGTAGTCCAAGACTAACCGTATTTTACTGGATTTCGATGTGCTTCAGAAAGAAACAAAGCTCACTATTAATTTCAGTCACTAAATTATCTTTCAATTTTCATCTTTTATTAATTCTTTTGCTAAATTAAGTCAGAGTGTAGCGAAATTTATTACTTCTGACAAACTTTCAGTTTTCACACTACACGTGTCAACCTTCAGTTACCACGTTTCTAGTGCTAATTATATGTGTAATAACCTTTCTTCTTCAGTTACTATAGTTATTGTCCTTAGGACTGGCGACCGTAATTTCCCCCAAATCTCAAATATCTAATTACCGCTAATTAATTGTTAACGTAACGGCCACACATTTACTTCCTTTGTTAACTTTACCCCTTTTCAAAATTAATTTCCACCAGTTCAATTTGCATTTTTCCTTTCATTTAGATGTAACCCTTTCCTCCCTCTTTACCGACAGATTAACTTCGGTGACGATTGCTCTTCCCAAATTTCCATTAGGTACACGCGGTTTAATTTTTCGCTGTCATTAAGGTCGATAAGTGAGGGGGAGGTTACAACCTTTCATCGGCCGGCCACTGTGGCCGAGTAGTTCTGGGCGCTTCAGTCTGGAACTGCGCGACCGCTACAGTCGCAGGTTCGAATCCTGTCTCGAGCATGGATGTGTGTCATGTCCTTAGGTTAGTTAGGTTGAAGTAGTTCAAAGTTCTAGGGGACTGATGACCTCAGATGTTAAGTACCATAGTGCTCAGAGCCATTTGAACCATTTCACCATTCACTGTTACGATTCGGCGCAGAAACGTACAAAAACGTATCGTTATTCTTTCGACTAAAGAAATTTGAGGGGCGAAAGTTGTAGATTCCAGTAAACGGTTTCACATAAATTTAATTTGCAGTAGCTATACAGAAATAAAGAGGCTGGCAGAGGATATATTAGACATTTTGAGCTCCACCAGTGCCGACTTCGAAATGAACACCACCACCACCACAACAAAAACAACAACAACAGTCTTGCGATTAACTTAGCGAAATCTCCCTTCCATGACATCGCATGTAGCCGACATTTCAGCAACGTGTGATGTACAAACCACTTTATCGTCACCTAAAATTGTACGACTGCTACTGCCTCCGATGCGTCTTCCCCATCTTTCTGTTGCTACATTCCGTATATTTTTTCTTCTACCAACTGACTTGGACAAACAGAATTTTTCGTAAGTGGATCTGGTTGTCTAAAGGTAGCACAACGGTTAGCATATCGGACTCGCAACTGGGAGGGTCACTGTTGAAATCCCCGTCAGAAAATTCACATTTAAGTTTTCCTTGATTATTCTATATCGCTCCAGGCAGATGCCGGGATTGTTCGTTTGAAAAGAGCACGCCAGATTTCCCTCCCCGTCCTTTGGTAATCTGAGCCTGTACTACGTCTCCATTGACCCAGCTGTCGACGGGACGTAATACTCTAATCTTCCTTTTCCTTTCTTGAGTATCGAAAGAAAGTTTTCTGTAAATGGAATTACCCAAATGGCCAAGTAATGTAATGTACAACTACATCCCTTTCATCTACCGAGATACTCAAGCTACTGCCTGTCTTATTTTAAAGGAATGATACATGTCTTTAATGGCACTGCAAACCTCTTGAAACCAACAGTTATGTTTGTCAAGGTTTGCAGTACAGTCGCCTATTGTGCAAGTATCACAAATTACGACTGCACTGCACATAGTTAACGTAACTGGCTTGAAAATACAATTCCGTTATTGTAGATTTACTTTTTCCTCAAATTTTTTGCCGTCCCAGGTACATGTGATTGCGCTTATTAAATGGCTCTGAGCACTATGGGACTCAACTGCAGTGGTCATAAGTCCCCTAGAACTTAGAACTACTTAAACCTAACTAACCTAAGGACAGCACACAACACCCAGCCATCACGAGGCAGAGAAAATCCCTGACCCCGCCGGGAATCGAACCCCGGAACCCGGGCGTGGGAAGCGAGAACGCTACCGCACGACCACGAGATGCGGGCGATTGCTCTTATTCCATCTACATTTCCCAGCCGTGCGTGCGTTAGTATTGATACTGTTCGCCCCTTTAGCTTCTCTGGACCTTGCGCCACAGCGACAAGGCAACGTAGCTACGCCACGAGCAAATTTAGCTGCACGCGTGTGATTGCTTTCTGCTCGTTGTGGCAACGAGAATTGCTCACCGAGGACTGAGGACGGATTCGTAATCGTGCGGATGGCGACCTTATGGAAAGTGTGCCTACCGTATTTCAAGAATTACTGGTTCCCTCTGCCTTGTGCTCGCGCGTATGTGCCTTTAGCATCGGCACGTCGCTTGTTTGTACTGCTTTGGTTTGTGCACTCCGAGCTGCCAGTACCTATCAACAAAGAACTGAAAAAAATTTTACTCGTGATTAACGTACTGGTTGTTATTTGCCAGAACTCTTGGTCTTTGAGTAAGGCCCTTTTCTGTGTCATCACTCTTCTCACTGGTTTGAATCGAATTCTCTCCTTTTCAAAACTCTTCATCTCAGATTAATATTTGAAACCTACATCCTCAATTCTTTGCAGTATCTACTTCCGTACAGATTTTACCCTCTGTAGCTCGCTTAGTACCACCAGAGTTATTCCCTGACGTCTTAACAGGTGTCCAATCATCCAATTCCTTCCTCTTGTCAGTCTTTTCCTTATATTCCTTTCCTCGCCAATTCTACGGAGAACCTCCTTATTCCTTACATTATTAGACCAACTAATTTTCTACATTCCTGTGTAGTACCACTTCTCAAATCCTTTGACTCTCCTCTGTGCCACTTTTCCCACGGATCATTCTCCACAACCGTATAATGTTCTGATCCAAACACATTCTCACAAATTTATTTCGCAAACAAAGGCCTAAGCTTGATACTAGTATGCTTTTGTTGGCCAGGAATGCCCTTTTTGCCAGTTTTAGTCTCCTCGCTCCATCCGTCATTGGTTATTCGGAAGCCTAGATGGCAGAATCCTTTGACTTCGTCTCCTTCGTGACCCCCAATTCTGTCGTTACGTTTCTCACTGTTCTCATTTCTACTACTTCTCGTTACTTCCATCTGTCTTCTATTTACTCTCAGTCCACATTCTGTACTCTTTTGACTACTCATTTCATTCAACAGATTCTGTAAATCTTCTTCATTTTCACTGAGGATAGCAATGCCATCAGCGAATCGTATCATTGACATTCTTTCACCCTGATTTTTAATCTGTCGCTTGTTTCCTTTTTCACTCATCGTTTCTTCGATGTATAGAATGAGTATTAGGGACGAAAGAATACATCCCTGTTTTATACCCTTTTTAATCGGAGAATTTTCTTCTTTGTTTCACACCGTTACTGTCCCCTCTTGCTGCTTGTACATTTTACATATTGCACGTCTTTCCCTACAGGTCACCCCTACTTTTCTCAGAATTTAAAACACCTTGCATCATTTTACACTGTCGAACGCTTTTTTTAGGTCGACATATCCTATGAACATGTCCTGAGTCTTTAAGTAATTTATCTTGTTGGCCTTTGAATTTTACGTAGTTAATTCAGCATTCTACATCCAAACAACGGAAACATTTTAGCACAGTATGGACGTGAATGGAATAACAAACGAGACATGAAATATGCTTACAGTTTAGTAATTCGCAAAAAATAAGTATTTCATTTTCACTCATGAGACTTCCTTCACTTTTCACGTTCATTATTCTTGCCCATTGGTGCACTTCCCTGGAGGAAGTTCGATGTGTCTGAGCGTTCCCAGTGCGTCCTTGTACAGGGACGCCCCATTTCTTCCTTCCCCTTTCGTCTCGCAGTGGATATAGCGTCAGTAGAACACTTTGTCATTACCCGTGTGGCAATATAGTTGGTCTCAAAGTCCGGTACATTTGTATTACCATCGTTAAATAAATCACTAATGAAGTAATAAAATGAAGAGGATGATTAACAGCCGAAGTACTCGTAGTTGCTTTCTCTAGTCTTCTGAGGCTTCAGCTCTCAGTAAAACTTAGCCCAAAACGGCTATACGTATTAGAAAAGTGCGCGTTGTCTACACGAATTTCACCTAAATATAAATATATCTTCAAGAACTTCCTAATAACAATATTAAATACAGCGTTTGAATTGCTGTGACGAGTATCAAAAACCGACACAGCTAATAAACTTTTTAATAACAAGACCGATGGGATCCTATCAATATCAAGAAGTAGCAACATTTGTCACAGTAATTTAAAGGCTGTATCTTATGTTGTAACTGGGACGTTCTTGAAGATTTATTTATATTTAGTTGGACCTCGAGTAGACAACGCGTGCTTCTGTGATAAGTATAGTTTGCGATTTAGCGCCATTTGGGCTAATTTAACGATGGTAATACGAATGTGCCGGACCTCGAAAACAACTGCACTGCCAAGGAGGTAATGACAAAATGTTCTGCTGATGCTAATTATACTGACCGACAAAAAAGTGAAGCGCCCAGAACAAGTGGTCGGATGTGTACAGACGATCGGCCGATATACACGGTGTTACAAAAAGGTACGGCCAAACTTTCAGGAAACATTCCTCACACACACATAAAGAAAAGACATGGACATTATGTGGACATGTGTCCGGAAACACTTTATTTCCATGTTAGAACTCATTTTAGTTTCGTCAGTATGTACTGTACTTCCTCGATTCACTGCCATGATTTCATACGGGATACTCTACCTGTGCTGCTAGAACATGTGCCTTTACAAGGACGACACAACATGTGGTTCATGCACGATGGAGCTCCTGCACATTTCAGTCGAAGTGTTCGTATGCTTCTCAACAACAGATTCGGTGACCGATGGATTGGTAGAGGTGGACTAATTCCATGACATCCACCCTCTCCTGACCACAACCCTCTTCACTTTCATTTACGTGGGCATTTGAAAGCTCTTGTCTACGCAATCCCGGTACCAAATGTAGAGACTCTTCGTGCTCGTATTGTGGACAGCTGTGATACAATACGCCATTCTCCAGGGCTGCATCATCGCATCAGGGATTGCATGCCACGGAGGGTGGATGCATGTATCCTCGCTAACGGAGGACATTTTGAACATTTGCTGTAACAAAGTGTTTGAAGACACGCTGGTACGTTCTGTTGCTGTGTGTTTCCATTCCATGATTAATGTGATTTAAAGAGAAGTAAAAAAATGAGCTCTAACATGGAAAGTAAGCATTTCCGGCCACATGACCACATAACATATTTTCTTTCTTTGTGTGTGAGGAATGTTTCCTGAAAGTTTGACCGTACCTTTTCGTAACACCCTGTACAAATGCACTTCTCTGTGAAAGGTAGAATGGCCACCATTAGTTGTGCTCGTGTTTAGTGTCGTTGCCAGGCCTGGTAGGGTACATAACGAGAGTGATTACCGTCATGTAGAATGATCGTTGTGGAGATCACAGACATGCCGCGTGCTTGCGTGAGACATCACTAGCAGCACCTGACAGAGCCTGAAATGAGCCCCGAAGATGGTCTCCTTTTGACCGGCTGATCCAGTCATGCAATATCAGATCTGTGAGCATTAGGATTGTGCCAGTAGCCCGGTGCTGTTTCCAGCCAACCACGTCTGACCACCATAAGGAAGGATCGCCGTATCGTGCTCCAGGCACCTTCACGTCTGCATCTGTCATCAGAGAACAGGTAATAGATACCCTGCAACATTCTGTATCATGTTGCACCATTGATAAACACTAACAGCACACGGACCAGAGAACCACCGTCCCGCAACAAAAACGGCTGCGTCTGTGTTGGTTCCGCGATCGGGGAGCATGAACTGTTGATGGATGATGTATTACGAGGTGCATTCAAGTTCTAAAGCCTCCGATTTTTTTTCTAATTAACTACTCACCCGAAATCGATGAAACTGGCGTTACTTCTCGAAGTAATCGCCCTGCAGACGTACACATGTTTCACAACACTGACGTCATGATTCCATGGCAGCGGCGAAGGCTTCTTTAGGAGTCTGTTTTGACCACTGGAAAATCGCTGAGGCAATAGCAGCACGGCTAGTGAATGTGCGGCCACGGAGAGTGTCTTTCATTGTTGGACAATGCCAAAAGTCATTAGGAGCCAGGTCAGGTGAGTAGGGAGCATGAGGAATCACTTCGAAGTTGTTATCACGAAGAAACTGTTGCGTAACGTTAGCTCGATGTGCGGGTGCGTTGTCTTGGTGAAACAGCACACGCGCAGCCCTTCCCGGACGTTTCTGTTGCAGTGCAGGAAGGAATTTGTTCTTCAAAACATTTTCGTAGGATGCACCTGTTACTGTAGTGCCCTTTGGAACGCAATGGGTAAGGTTTACGCCATCGCTGTCCCAGAACATAGACACCATCTTTTTTCAGCATTGGCGGTTACCCGAAATTTTTTTGGTGGCGGTGAATCTGTGTGCTTCCATTGAGCTGACTGGCGTTTTGTTGCTGGATTGAAAAATGGCATCCACGTCTCATCCATTGTCATAACCGACGGAAAAAAGTCCCATTCATGCTGTCGTTGCGCGTCAACATTGCTTGGCAACATGCCACACGGGTAGCCGTGTGGTCGTCCGTCAGCATTCGTGGCACCCACCTGGATGACACTTTTCGCATTTTCAGGTCGTCATGCAGGATTGTGTGCACAGAACCCACAGAAGTGCCAACTCTGGAGGCGATCTGTTCAACAGTCATTCGGCGATCCCCCAAAACAATTCTCTCCACTTTCTCGATTGTGTCGTCAGACCGGCTTGTGCGAGCCCGAGGTTGTTTCGGTTTGTTGTCACACGATGTTGTGCCTTCACTAAACTGTTGCACCCACGAACGCACTTTCGACACATCCATAACTCCATCACCACATGTCTCCTTCAACTGTCGATGAATTTCAATTGGTTTCACACCACGCAAATTCAGAAAACGAATGATTCCACGCTGTTCAAGTAAGGAAAACGTCTCCATTTTAAGTATTTAAAACAGTTCTCATTCTCGCCGCTGGTGGTAAAATTCCATCTGCCGTACGGTGCTGCCATCTCTGGGACGTATTGACAATGAACGCGGCCTCATTTTAAAACAATGCACATGTTTCTATCTCTTTCCAGTCCGGAGAAAAAAAATCGGAGGCCTTAGAACTTGAATGCACCTCATATGTTCAGCGATGGATCGTGATTCTGCACTACCTCGAATCACCATCGTCAGTGAGTAAAGCGACCACATTCTCCAGTGTGTTGAAGAGGACAGGGGTGTTACTCCAGGAAACATCTTCTGGGAAGCCACTGGGTATGGCTTCAGGTAACAGCTAGTACTGAGGGTAACTGAGGGATCACCGAGAGTGCAGCAGTACGCCAAGGGCACCCCGCTTCCTCATGTGTTATCCCTCATGCGAAAGTATTGTGCTGACATTTTTCAACACAACAATGCTTGTCCACACATTGAACTTGCCACTCTGGGCTGCTGCGGGCATCCTGCGTCCCAATGTGGTACCTCTGATTCGACGGTATCGTGGTGCCATTTTCAGTAGAACAATTCTCGTCCACACGTGGCACTTGCCACGATGTACTGGCCGCCTGATGTTGAGGTACCCCTCCCATGGGTAGCTAGATGCCCATATTTGTCGGTAACGGAAAGTGTGTGGGCTAGGTCTCAGTGCCTGTATCCAGAATATCAACGGCCAGTTACAACAGCTGTGGGCTACCTTCCATAATCGAATCAGTGCATGCACCGAGGTCAGATGGGGAGCAACGTCATGCTGATAAGCGGGCCCTTACTGCGAAGTTCTTTGTAAATTTGATTCGAATTTGTGATCACTGACATACGAGGTGTGTGACAAAGGAAACACGGCTAACAACACTGCGAGAGCTCTGGCAACACTGTATTGCTCTGCTTGTGCAGATCGGTGTGGTCATGACCTCCAGATCTCAGTGCGAGTTTCAGTTCCGTACAGCCAGCACGTGATTTTTGAGAGCGCCATCAGTAAAGATTTGTTTTGGTGGTGTGTTACGAAAATGAAACAGTGGAATTTAGAGCAACGTTAAGCCATCAAGTTTCCTGTTAAACTTGAGGAATCTGCCAGTGTGACCTTTAAAAATTTGAGACAGGCCTGTGGGCAACATTTCTTATCAAAGTGTAATGTCTCTTGCAGCGGTCTCTCCGCGATATTTTCAGAAATTTTATAAATTATATAACTCAGTACATATCTCGAAATATCTCTTCTTATCTTACCGATTATCAATGCAAAGTAGTTTCAAGCCCAATTATTCCTTGTAGCGTCCATTTACTCCATGGAATTGCTTCTCTGCTATCTATGTTTTCTCTTATGGAAAGAATGGGGACTTCTTGCCGTTTAGTCGTGAAAGAAGGATGTATATGTATGTATTGTTGAGCTAGTCGCCATCTTGATGAGATTCTGTATGAGAAGGAATTTAGTACATGAACTAAACTAAAGTAAGTGTGTTCGCGTATTACTTAACTGACTATTATTGACATTGTCTGCTTCTTACGCTGTGTTGCACGGGATCAGTGGGGAACGTCTGATTTACACTGGACGAACCTGCCGTTTTGTATGCTCAAGATATCCAGTTACTTCAAATAAATAGGCTAACACGGTCTTACCAGCAGATCTCCGGTCTTCCCCATGTCATCACCGAAAGTTAATAATTATTACAAATGTTTCCAGGAGATCGACTGACAATTTTCGTCGCACCGAGACTTCGAAATTGCTTCACTGCGTTATGGAATTTAAGTTAAGCTCAATTTAATCAGGATAGAGCGGTATTGAACTGTGTGAATGTGATAAGCCTGCTTTGTCAATGAAAATTCCCTTAATATACGCATGTTTTTACTATCCTGATCAGTGAAGCTACATCAGGCCGGTGTGAGAGAGGTTTTTAAATTTTAGATCCCACAGGCGAAATACCCTCAGACTTCAAGAAGAATATAATAATTCCAATCCCAAAGAAAGCTGGTGTTGACAGATGTGAAAATTACCAAACAATCAGTTTAATAAGCCACAGCTGCAAAATACTAACACGAATTCTTTACAGACGAATGGAAAAACTAGTAGAAGCCGACCTCGGGGAAGATCAGTTTCGATTCCGTAGAAATACTGGAACACGTGAGGCAATACTGACCTTACGACTTATCTAAGAAGAAAGATTAAGGAAAAGCAAACCTACGTTTCTAGCATTTGTAGACTTAGAGAAAGATTTGACAATGCTGACTGGAATACACTCTTTCAAATTCTAAAGGTGGCAGGGGTAAAATACAGGGAGCGAAAGGCTATTTACAATTTGTACAGAAACCAGATGGCAGTTATAAGAGTCGAGGGACATGAAAGGGAAGCAGTGGTTTGGAAGCGAGTGAGACAGGATTGTAGCCTCTCCCCGATGTTATTCAATCTGTGTATTGAGCAAGCAGTAAAGGAAACAAAAGAAAAATTTGGAGTAGGTATTAAAATCCATGGAGAAGAAATAAAAACTTTGAGGTTCGCCGATGACATTGTAATTCTTTCAGAGACAGCAAAGGACTTGGAAGAGCAGTTGAACGGAATGGATGGTGTCTTGAAGGGAGGATATAAGATGAACATCAACAAAAACAAAACGAGAATAATGGAATGTAGTCGAATTAAGTCGGGTGATGTTGAGGGTATTAGATTAGGAAATGAGACACTTAAAGTAGTAAAGGAGTTTTGCTATTTGGGGAGCAAAATAACTGATGATGGTCGAAGTATAGAGAATATAAAATGTAGACTGGCAATGGCAAGGAAAGCGTTTCTGAAGAAGAAAAATTTGTTAACATCGAGTATAGATTTAAGTGTCAGGAAGTCATTTCTGAAAGTATTTGTATGGAGTGTAGCCATGTATGGAAGTGAAACGTGGACGATAAATAGTTTAGACAAGAAGAGAATAGAAGCTTTCGAAATGTGGTGCTACAGAAGAATGCTGAAGATTAGATGGGTAGATCACATAACTAATGAGGAAGTATTGAATAGGATTGGGGAGAAGAGAAGTTTGTGGCACAACTTGACCAGAAGAAGGGATCGGTTGGTAGGACATGTTCTGAGGCATCAAGGGATCACCAATTTAGTATTGGAGGGCAGCGTGGAGGGTAAAAATCGTAGGGGGAGACCAAGAGATGAATACACTAAGCAGATTCAGAAGGATGTAGGTTGCAGTACATATTGGGAGATGAAGAAGCTTGCACAGGATAAAGTAGCATGGAGAGCTGCATCAAACCAGTCTCAGGACAGAAGACCACAACAACAACAGATCCCACACAAAAGATATTAAAAAAGGCACAAGATTTTCGCACGCACAAATAATTTTTGGAAGGCTGAGAACACATTGAACACGAGCCACGCTCAGGGAGACCTTCAGTTTCAAAAATGATGAGAATGTCGAATGTGTGAGTGCGCTTGTGAGATCAGACCGGATTTATTCCTCCAGGACAAACTGTCAACCGTGTGTTCTACAAAGACGTCCTTGAAAGGCCTAGAAAAAGGGTAAATCGAGTGAGACCGGACACTGCAGACAAGTGGATGCTGCATCTTGACAGTGCCCCATGCCACACGGCCATTTCCATCACGGAATTTTGGACCTCAAAAGGCATTCCTGTTACTCCACAACCCATTATTCACCTGATCTGAATCATTGTGGCGTTTTTCTTTTCCCTAAATTGAAAAATGTATTAAATATCCATCATTTTGGGGCGCTGAAGGACATTCAAAAGAGTGTGATCGACATGTTAAAAATCCTACCCCTGGAAGCCTTTCATCGCTGCTACCAAGTCTGGGAACTACTTTGAAGGGGGCAATGTTGCTGTTTGATAAAAATAAAAACTGTGGTAGATAAAAAATCAGTGTCATTACTTTTTTCACACGCCCCTTAACATCACATACCATCTCAACTCGTGTAACTTCATTTAGTTTCTTCTACCCATTATCTTTACTTGTCACGTACTGCACTGGAGCACTAGCGTTCTGAAACCAAAAACTAGCGGATAACTGCAAGGAAACTTCCTTCCGAAGTTAAAGAGCGGCTTTCTCCAGAAAATTGAAATTTTATGCTGCACCATTCAAAGATATGTGGTCCAATAGAGTGATCTCCAAGAATTCCAGCCCAAATGTTCTCTATGAACCTCAACTCGTAACTTCTCGTACAGGCAGTGCTGCATATTTTCAGTAGCCTAGTGGTAGCTGTAGCAACTTTCACATTTCTGGCTATAGGTTACTGATATCAAAACCGTTATGATTTCATGCCCTACTGTATCCGAAGTTTTTAAAGCGTAATTCTGTAACACGTTGAGTATCTATTTTCTTTTAGTTTAAGTCCTACGTCTTTATGTACATGTCTAATCACTCCAAAAATTACTGAGCAGAAAAACTGGACATAACTTCCCTGTGTTGTACATAGTAAGATGCGTACGTTTTCCCAAAGGTTGGACCATTCCTTCCCATCAGCTTAACACAACTACATCGGACGTCCATCTAATTGGCTTCAGGTCTTGGAGACGGAAGTAGCTGCCACAAAATACCAATCCTTCACCTTATCTGTTTTATTTAATTCGTCGAAGTCCACTAAATAATAGAAGAAATGAAAATAAATTGCGTCAAAAATATAGTTTCTCCGCAGACATAAACTGATCCCGAACATCCGCGCATAGCCTTTAAACAAAGAATATTTAAAGGCAATCGATGCAAAAGTAAAAGATGATATTCACAAAAATAACCAAGAGCCGAATACACACGAAAATACGAGCGACGTGGCGCAGTAATTAGCAAACAGAACTCCCACTTGGGAGGACGAAGGTTCAGATCCGCGTTTGGTCATCCAAATTTAAATTTTCCGTAATTCCCATAAATCACTCCCGGCAAATGCCGGTATGTTTCCTATGAAAGGGCATGGCCGATTTGCTATCCCATTCTTGAAACGCCGTCTCTGGTGACCTCGACGTTGATGGGACATTAAAGTATCATCTGCAATTTTGTCATACGATGACTTGATGGAGACCGCGGCTGTTATTTTAAGACAAATGTTGTTGGTGTTAGGACAGCAACCAGCCACAAATTTACTTTCAGTTCCTCTATTCAAAGGGTACCGTTACCGGTTTCGAATCGTTGTGATTCATCTTCAGACGGTTTACACGCTTTCCTTATAACACGTCATAAGTAAATTTGTGGCTGGTTGCTGTCCTAACACCATCAAAGTACCATCTTCCCTCCTCCTTCCTTCTTACATACCAAAGCAAAGCGAGAAATAAAGATACGATTACAGATATTTCACACTTTTTCATGGCTCATTCTTCAAATATACGTAACTTACCTATACAGTCACCACCATATATATATATATATATATATATATATATATATATATATATATATATATATAGTGGTGGTGACTGCATAGGTAAGTTACGTGTGTATATATATATATATATATATATATATATATATATATATATATATATATATATATATATCAAACTAAAGCAGAAACGTAAAGTTTTGACGTCCGCATCTGCAAGTAGTGGCTATGCTCTGTAGTAAAATGCCGCGAGAAGGTCAGAACGTCTCTTTTCAATGGCTACAGACCAACAGTAGCGCTCTAACTTGCCTGTTTATATTTGCTTCTCATTTACTTCAGAGGCGTACAGGGCGGTGCGCAACGAAGAGAATTAACGTCGAAAAAATAATTACATTAATTGCTATCTGTGTAGTGGTTCTGTTCTAGAAATTCAGAAAGCAATCTGTTTACCTGTTACAGGGAGCAGCCCAGAGATTTGTTTTACACAGAAAAGGCGAGACAGAAACATACGTAAATTGAACAGGGACAAAATTCAAATTAGTTGGTAAGTCAATATCCAAAGGGTCACATCTGTCTTATTAAATTTCCCATGGAAGCTGCTCACATCACGATGAAAATAACACATCGACGAATTCATTTCCTCGGAGTGGGCAACTCCAGCTGTGCTTTTAGTAGAAACGAGTTCTAGAATAAAGCAGGATGAGACGGCAGTGCGTAAACAAACAATAGGTTGCCCCGCTTGGAGCGGGATGTTCACTGCAGAGCCGAGTCAGGTAATTGCTTTTTTAAATGCATGGAACCTGTAATCCCTCAGAGAATGAGATTTAATTTCTTCTTTCAGAGGAAGGAAAAGGATGGCTTAATACAATTTGCTTGTGGCTAACATTAGAGGCAGCGAACTGGATTTACGAGGAAACAAAATGTCTGTCTCTATTGCTGTTGCCAAATCCAAGACGGACGTCAAGCAAGTGTTCGCTTAGCAAGTATTTCCTTAGCTGTGCATGTAGGATAATATTCTAAAAACCTATTTCTTATGCTTGTGCATGTCACATATACGGTTTGACAGTCATCTATGCAAAATTCAGTTATTCTGCTTTTGTTCATAGCCTCTTCTGCTTTTGTTCATAAACAGTAGAAAAAATATTTCTAACATACAGCTGTTCGCACTTAACGCAACTACCTAAATAAATTCGGATAAAAGCCATCTTGAAACAGAGAGAATAAATGTACTACCACATAACCTACACTTTCAGGTAATTAACCTGTATCGGTGTGTAGATGCCAAAATGAAGACCGTAAACTATCATTTTCTAAGCAAGGATTTTTATTAACGCTTAATTATTGTCCTACGGACTTCAAAAGAGTCGTGGAATAGTGACGCTGTAATTTAATTTTGTGACCAGGTGAGATATGTATGTAACAAAAGTCAAAGTCACAATAACTTGTATTGTTCTTTAAATCCTCACACAAAACAAGTACAGTAGTTGCAATGAAGTATAAGATGATCATGGTCAATATTATCCTAGTCACTAAAAAATTATCGCATGAATACGAAACAGTTACAAGTAACTACGTTGGCGGAGATTCAGGCTCAAGAACTGATAGGTGGGGTTACTGCATTATTAGCATACTGATCCGTTACCGCCATCTGCCAACAATGGTTGTCAAAATTTGAGTTCGTAAAATTATGCATACCTGAAGGACGTCCTCCTCCTGCTCGTTAACAGGCTGAAGTTTACTAAGTACTTTGAGACCTATACATGCTTAAGCCGATTAAAAATCTTATCATTTTCTTCTTTTCTTACTTTTTTCTTTTTGGCAGTGTTCACTGGAATATTCTCTTTCAAATTCCAAAGATGGCAGCGGAAAAATACAGGGAGTGTAAGGCTATTTACAATGTGTACGTGAACCAGAGGACTGTTATAAGAATCGAGGGGTATGAAAGTGAAGCAGTGGTTGAGAAGGAACTGAGACAGGGTTGTAGCCTATCGCCAATGTTATTCAATCTGTGTACTGAGCAGGCAGTAAAGGAAACAAAAGAAAAATTTGCAGTAGGAATTCAAGTCCAGAGAGAAGGAATAAAAACTTTCAGGTCTGCCGATGACATTGTAATTCTGCCAGAGTCAGCATAGGACTTGGAAGAGCAGTTGAACACAATGGACAGTATCTTAAAAGGAGGATATAAGATGATCAATAAAGAAAAACTAGGATACTTGAATGTAGTCGAATCAAGACAGGTGGTACTGAAGGAATTAGATTATGAACTCAGACACTTAAAGTAGTAAATGTGTTTTGCTATTTGGGAAGCAAAATAACTGATGATGGGCGAAGTAGGGAGGATATGAAATGGAGACTGGAAATGATAAGAAAAGTGTTTCTGAAGCAGATAAATTTATTCAAATGGCTCCGAGCACTATGGGACTTAACATCTGAGGTCATCAGTCCCCTAGAACTTAGAACTATTTAACCTAACTTACCTAAGGACATCACACATATCCATGCCCGAGGCAGGATTCAAACCTTCTGACAGTATTTGTGTGCAGTATAGCCATGTATGGAAATGAAACACGGACGATAAACAGTTTAGATGAGAAGAGAATAGAAACTTTGGGAATGTGGAGCTACAGAAGAATGCTGAAGATTTGATGGGTAGATGAGAAGGTACTGAATAGAATTGGGCAGAAGTTTGTGGCATAGCCTCACTAAAAGAAGGGATATGTTGGTGGAACATATTCGGAAGCATCAAGGGATCAACAATTTAGTACTGGAGGGAAGTGTTGGGGGGGGGGGGGGAGGGGAGGAGGAATCATAGAGGGAAACCCCAAGATATGAAGACAGTAAGCAGATTCAGAGGGATGTAGGTTGCAGTAGTTGCTTGGAGATGAAGAGGCTTTCACAGGACATAGCAGCATGGAGAGCTCCATCAAACCACTCTTTGGACTGAAGACCACAACAAGTGTCGCTGTGTTGTCTGCCAGTGTTACTGTCAGCAGCCACTGTGTCAAGCGATGACTGTGTATCCTGAGAAGCTACATAAAAATTAATTTATATCATGCTCCAATTGGAGCTGCAAAGTGAAATGGACGAAGTATCATATTAGTTATTCCTGTCTTCCCTCATAACATTTACCCCTTCTTCAAGAGCCAGTCCCAACCTCTCATGAGTAGACATCAAACGACAAGTATCAATTGTCCTGGAGCGTCCTCCCACTCCCTTCTTAATAATTTTCCAAACCTACTACTTCAGGCCACGCTGACCACTGAAATTCCCACATTTTCGTGGCCAGAGGCATACAGCTAAAGCAATGAATGCGTCTTGTCACCGACCTGTTGGTGCCTCAGAGGAGCGCATTAGCGTGTTGTTTCCCACGACCCTACATAGATTCCTTTCTGCTTTGTATACGGTATATGATGGGCTTGCTACAGGTATTTTTGGGATTAGAAAGTGGCAGTCCAACACTAATAGAATCCTCACGCAGGGGCTACCGTGTTCTGCCGAGAGCATGAAAGTCATAAATACGTGTAGCTTTCACAGAGCCCGCGTAGCGTTCACCGGTATAATGCTCTCCTGTCACCAGACTGGCGCCGTCGTTCCTGCATTCTCCATTCAAGGCTCACTGTCGTCCAATTTCTGCGAACTTTACTGTACTTTACACCGGATCACCGCAGAAAACGGCTTTAGGAATGTGGGAGCAGCTGCCGTCTCATGCAGTATTCCAGTGACTGCGCTGCCGCCGTTCGGGCAGCCTCGGAGTTACCGGCTGTCTGCGCCGTATTCACTCAGACGGGCATCACTTCAACAGCACATAAACAGCCTTTGGCGAACCCTGTTCTCCCTGGCGTCGACTTCGCCTTTTACAACCTGCAGTAAGTTGATGGTGCCCTTCAGCTTGCTTCGATCTGCTGTCTGCTTGTTAAATTGCCAGAAGGGGAGCCAAACGCAATTCTGAAGAAACAAAAGGCCTGCAAGTAATTCATGTAACGGCAATCACTTATGGACAATGTTTAATGAAAATAAAGAAATACACTACATATCAACAGTGTGAAAGTGGACAAACCGTCCGTTTCGCCATCGTTCAAAGAAAACTTATCATTGACATTCTAGTCGCCGAAGTGGTATTACCTAAAGACTTGCAACAGGCGGCTGAACTCCAGGAAACAGGACTTCCGGCCGTAAATGCCGTATGCAACTTTTTTGTTATTTTCTGAGAGCATGATACACTACTGGCCATTAAAATTCCTACACCAAGAAGAAATTCAGATGATAAACGAGTATTCATCGGACCAATATATTATACTAGAACTGACATGTGACAACATTTTCACACAATTTAGGTGCATAGATCCTGAGAAATCAGTACCCAGAACAATCACCTCTGGCCGTAATAACGGCCTTGATGCGCCTGGGCATTGAGTCAAACAGAGCTTGGATGGCGTGTACACGTACAGCTGCCCATGCAGCTTCAACACGATACCACAGCTCATCAAGAGTAGAGACTGGCGTATTGTGACGAGCCAAGAGTAGTGACTGCCGTATTGTGACGAACCACTTGCTCAGCCACCATTTACCATTCGTTTTCAGTTGGTGAGAGATCTGGTGAATTTGCTGGCCAGGTCAGCAGTCGAACTTTTTCTGTATCCACAAATGCCCGTACAGGACCTGCAACATGCGGTCGTGCATTATCCTGCTGAAATGTAGGGTTTCGCTGGGATCGAATGAAGGGTAGGGACACGGGTCGTAACGTCCACTTTTCAAAGTGCCGTCAATGTGAGCAAGAGGTGACCGACAAGTGTAACCAATGGCACCCCATACCATCACGCCTGGTGATACGCCAGTATGGCGATGACGAATACTCGCTTCCAATATGCGTTCACCGTGATGTCGCCAAACAGGGATGCGACAACCATGATGCTGTACACAGAACCTGGATTCTTCTGAAAAAATGACGTTTTTCCACTCGTGCACCCAGGTTCGTCGCTGAGTACACCATCGCAGGCGCTCCTGTCTGTGATGCAGCGTCAAGGATAACCTCAGCCACGGTCTCCGAGCTGATAGTCTATGCTGCTGCAAACGTCGTCGAAACGTTCGTGCAGATGGTTGTCGTCTTGCAAACGTCCCCATCTGTTGACTCAGGGATCGAGACGTGGCCGCACGTTCCATTACAGTCATGCGGATACGATGCCTGTCATCTCGACTGTTAGTGATACGAGGGCGATGGGATCCAGCACAGCGTTCCGTATTACCCTCCTGAACTCACCGATTCCATATTCTGTTAACAGTCATTGCATCTCGACCAACGCGAGCAACAATGTCGCAATACGATAAACCGCAATCGCGATAAGCTACAATCCGACCTTTATCAAAATCGGAAACGTGATGGTACGCTTTTCTCCTCCTTACACGAGGCATCACAACAACGTTTCACCAGGCAACGCAGGTCAACTGCTGTTTGTGTATGAGAAATCGGTTGGAAACTTTCCTCATGTCAGCACGTTGTAGGTGTCGCCACCGGCGCAAACCTTGTGTGAATGCTCTGAAAAGCTAATCATTTGCATATCACAGCATTTTCTTCCTGTCGGTTAAATTTCGCGTCTGTAGCACGTCATCTTCGTGGTGTAGCAATTTTAATGGGTAGTAGTGTACCATGTTTTCAGAAAGAGCCCCAAATATCGATCACCTTCTACATGAGGTTTTGATCCAAAAACTTGTTTATAACGCATTTTGAGTACGTTTTGTAAACATATTCAAACGTAGTTTTTTCCTCCTCCCTGCTTCAATGTACCAGCGTACATAGTGTTTATCAGAGACATACTATCCGGGTTCCTGGAAGACATCCCACTTGTTATTCGTCAGTGAATATGGTCTCCCACTTTCGAGTGGGCGGTTGTGAAAACCTGGATCAGACATTCCCTGAATAATGGATAGGCAGACGAGGGTTCATGCTTCACCTCATCTCACCCTACTCGATTTACTTTGGTGAAGACAATTGGAAAGTCTTGTGTGGCAAGATGAATGTCGAAACTGAAGAAGATCTCCTGTCCTACGACACAGTTCACACGATCAAGACAACAGTCCTTGCTGTCATCTTCAGTCTTAAACGTCTTTTTTTGGTAAAACACTTTTATTTGACTCTGAAACTCATGCACATGTTTTACAACAAAAAGATATTTAATACTTGAAAATGACAGCAAAGACTGTTGAAACCGGTTGTCTTGAATAAAAAATATTTTGCGCGGTCTTGGCTTCCGAATGGTTTCAGTTTTAACAAGCGCTGTAAATGTAACAGCTTGTGAAATTTGTACAGGCAAATGGAATTCATTATAAACGTACCGTAGACTTTTCGGTCCCCGTGACATCAGTTTAAGTGCGCCATTCCTAGTTCAGCAACAGTTAAAATTATCTGAGGTCATTCGGGAGTGTTCGGCGGGAATTCTACAAGTCATGATCAGGGTTCGGAAGTTGGGAAACTTAGATTGAGCGTTGCACGATACTAAGGCAGAACTTGAGTAGATTTTTCACTTGTACCTTCCGACTAGATCGTTTGTCGGCCTCATATTGATACATTTACCTTTCTCCGTAATCTCTGAAAGTTTGTAACACCGCCACGGAATCAACCGTCCGCGGCTCGTGGTCTTGCGGTAGCGTTCTCGCTTCCCGCGCATGGGGTCCCGGTTTCGATTCCCGGTGGGGTCAGGGATTTTCTCTGCCTCGGGATGACTGGGTGTTGTGTGTCTTTCGTCATTATTTCATCCTCATTCACTCTTAAAGAACTTGTGGAACGGCGGCCGAACCGCCCCGCGAGGGATCTCCCTGCCAGCAATTCCATACGCTCATTATCACGGAATCAACCTGCATATTCATGATGAATACGCTGTGGGTACTTCCGTTTCCAAAGATGACCAAAGCTCCATACATTCCTGCTTTGACGAATACGTAGGTACATTAATGTCCATCTATCGGTTCGCTAAATTATCCGATCTTAAAATCATAGAAAATGTCTAGGACTATTTGGAGCAGCTTATGGAACGTAAAGGGCAACACCCCGGTATCTAAACAATGAGTGGCTGTATTTGTGAGCAGCTTATGGATCGTAACAGCTTATGGAACGTAAATGGCAACACCCCAGTATCGAAACAATGAGTGGCTGTATTTGTGAGCAGCTTATGGAACGTAAAGGGCAACACCCCGGTATCTAAACAATGAGTGGCTGTATTTGTGAGCAGCTTATGGATCGTAACAGCTTATGGAACGTAAATGGCAACACCCCAGTATCGAAACAATGAGTGGCTGTATTTGTGAGTAGCTTATGGAACGTAAAGGGCAACACCCCGGTATCTAAACAATGAGTGGCTGTATTTGTGAGCAGCTTATGGAACGTAAAGGGCAACACCCCGGTATCTAAACAATGAGTGGCTGTATTTGTGAGCAGTTTATGGAATGTAAAGGGCAACACCCCGGTATCTAAACAATGAGTGGCTGTATTTGTGAGCAGCTTATGGAACGTAAAGGGCAACACCCCGGTATCTAAACAATGAGGGGCTGTGTTTTTGTGAGCAGCTTATGGAATGTAAAGGGCAACACCCCAGTATCTAAACAATGAGTGGCTGTATTTGTGAGCAGCTTATGGAACGTAAAGGGCAACACCCCGGTATCAAAACAATGAGTGGCTGTATTTGTGAGCAGCTTATGGAATGTAAAGGGCAACACCCCAGTATCTAAACAATGAGTGGCTGTATTTGTGAGCAGCTTATGGAACGTAAAGGGCAACACGCCCCGGTATCTAAACAATGAGTGGCGTATTTGTGAGCAGCTTATGGAACGTAAATGGCAACACCCCAGTATCTAAACAATGAGTGGCTGTATTTGTGAGCAGCTTATGGAACGTAAAGGTCAACACCCCGGTATCTAAACAATGAGTGGCTGTATTTGGAGCAGCTTATGGAACGTAAATGGCAACACCCCGGTATGTAAACAATGAGTGGCTGTATTTGTGAGCAGCTTATGGAACGTAAAGGGCAACACCCCGGTATCTAAACAATGAGTGGCTGTATTTGTGAACAGCTTATGGAACGTAAATGGCAACACCCCAGTATCTATACAATGAGCGGCTGTATTTGTGAGCAGCTTATGGAACGTAAAGGGCAACACCCCAGTATCTATACAATGAGTGGCTGTATTTGTGAGTAGCTTATGGAACGTAAAGGGCAACACCCCAATATCTAAACAATGAGTGGCTGTATTTGTGAGCAGCTTATGGAACGTAAAGGGCAACACCCCGGTATCTAAACAATGAGTGGCTGTATTTGTGAGCAGCTTATGGAACGTAAAGGGCAACACCCCGGTATCTAAACAATGAGTGGCTGTATTTGTGCGGGGTGTCTATGAATTATCTTTGCAACTTAAGATTTTAAAACTGTACTAGGTTTTAACATATGGTTTTCAACGTGTGATAACTCGTAGATTTTTTTTTTACCTTCCAGGTGACGTAATTTTAACCCAAAGTGGAACTTGAAAACCTGATAAAGTGTGTACGGCACAGAAGAAAGCTCAGTGTGTGGCTTGGTTCATACTGAGGACGTCCGATATCCAAGTGCAACGAAATTTTCGAACGTGGTATGGAAAGCAACCGCCGTCCAAACCAACTGTTCGGGCATGGCATACTTCTTTTATCTAAATAGGTAGTATTCTCCATAAAAACGAGGCAGGTCGCCCATCTGTTACAGAGGCCACTGTGGACAAGGTATGGAGATGTTTGCAAGAAGCCCGACAAAATCATTGCGTACTGCGGCCAGAGAGTTGCAGATGAGACGATCACAGCACACAATGCCTTACCTAAGAGGTTACACCTATACCCCTACAATGTGCAGGTGCAAAAGCATTAAAACCTACGTTCATACCTCACAGCGAACAGTTTTCACTGGATATGCCAGGCAAGACTGACGCAAGTAATTACATTTTGAAAAAATAGGTAACGTTTCATGTATCTGGTGAATAGAATCGTTATAGATTTCGCGTATCGGGTTCATACCATCTGGTGTTGCACGTGAAACAGACAGTCAGAGTGTCAATGTTTGGTGCAGACTGAAGCACAATTGCGTCATTGGTCCATCCCTTTTCATCAAGTCTAAAGTCAACCGTGGTGTTTACCTGGACATGTTACAAGAGTTTGCAGTTCCACAATTGGAACACCTGAAACCTGACATTACATTCCAGCAGGATTGGGCAACACCCCAGTGGCCGCTAAATGTCAGTCAACTTCTAAATGAGGAGTTTCTGGATAGGTGGACTGGACGAGATGGTCCAATTTGATGGCCCCCACGATCCACTGATCTCTCACTGCTACATTCCTGTGGGGTTTTGTAAACGATCTGGTGTAGAGAACGAAGGTTACAGACCTAGAGGACTTAAAGGCACACTTTCACAATGCATTTAAACAAGTCACAGTAGAGATCTCGAATCGTACGTGGAGAGGAATAGAATTCCAACTAGAAATTATCTGTGCAACTAAGTGTGTACAACTTGATGTGGATGAATGAGAAAACAAAATTTTATGACTTATCGCACGTTGGAAACCATTTGTTAATATCTAGTGTAGTTTTAAAGATATTGAAGTCTTAACTTGTAAAGACAATTTATGGATACCCTGCAGATGACACGGCTGAAGAAACTTGTGGACTCTATTCCTCGCTGAATCGGGACCTTTATCAGGTCTTGATGCAGTGTTACAAAGTGTTAACGTGATATTCCCTGAGGGTGACAATGTTTTTGTCCGGTGTGAGTATTGTTTCTTCCGGTTTCTTTTTCCTTTCGATTCTAATGATCTCGATTTTGACTGGACGATTCCCCTCCTTCATTTCGTTTCCTTCTCCGCTGTGTTTCGTTGGCATCTGCTATTTACGATACAAATGGTTTTCGTGATCTAGCCAGGGTTCATCGTTCAATTAACTCACACTTCGCTCTTTGGTCTGGGGCTGCTTGCAGCCTGCTGATTTCTATTTATTTTATTGATTCGATTTTTTTTTATCCTGATGAATATGGAGAACGTAGCTATGTCGTTGCTTGTTTATAACCCATAATTCTCTTCCATGCACTGCCGTCTCATAAATTAAGCGTTGTGTTCTTTCCAGTGTTTCCTTATCGCAGAGACACACAGAGACATAAATTATAATAAAATGTCATATATCTGAAGTGCAGTACAGTAGCGGGCCTGGCAGTATCCATGAAAGCTTCGCGGTAAACCTTATCATGCTTAGCTATAAAAGATTTATGGATACGATGGAGAGGTAGGTATTCTAAAACACGATATACTGCAGTTACGAACACAGACTCAGAACCATTTAGGTTTGGTCTTTGTGTCTCGCACAAGTGGAAGTGCTTTGGCTGGTGGAGTTATCGTCGACTTCGTCCGAGAAAAACAGACGATTCTGGAGCTGTCTAGGAAAGAAGGCAGAGCATGGCGTTTAACACTTCAGACTGCTGTGTCGGTAGCATCTCGCAATCTCCGCCCTCACTAATCGGTTGATGAGATAATATGACCGTGATCGCGCATGCCTAATGAAATGGATTTTCGACAAGGCTATCGTCTCCAAAGAAAATGTCATCGGTTAGTGGGGAGAAGTGTACAACAGGTTATTCTAAAGAGCAAATTACTCTGCCTCTGCGCTTTCTACTTATATGGATTTGGTTAAATGATTAAACAGTGCCATCACTCACGTAAAATACTAAACAAAAAAGGGAACCACATGATTCAGAGAGTTCATAACACATCTAATTGAAATAATGCCGAAATTAATTAATACGGTAGCCAACCCAATTGAACACTGTCTACTGTCTGATCAATAAAGCGGACACGCCGGCCGGGGTGGCCGAGCGGTTCTAGGCGCTACAGTCTGGAACCGCGCCACCGCTACGGTCACAAGTTCGTATCCTGCCTCGGGCATGGGTGTGTGTGATGTCCTTAGGTTAGTTAGGTTTAAGTAGTTCTAAGTTCTAGGGGACTGATGACCTCAGATGTTAAGTCCCTTCGCGCTCAGAGCCATTTGAACCAATAAAGCGGACAGCAATGAGTACTTAATAGTTTGGCTGAAGGTGTAGCTATAGTAAGTTGACACAAGTTTCTGACTACACTGTAGTTACGAAATAATAATCAGTAAATAAAGCAGTTGTCTTACATGTTTAATAGTCAGATATGTTAATTTGGAAAAATATTTAAACTCGTTCTGAAAAATAAATGGTTTACTGCAGATAGCTCTTTTGTTACGACAGTAACGTCATATTAGCGTTCAGCTATGTGCACTAGTTTACCGAACATGTCAAGCTAAATACATTGAACAGATTGTAATTACTATGAAAATTTGCAGCTGTTGGTTTTCAACAGAGTGACATCGCCGGAACATGAACCAAGTAAGTACACTACAACATTATTACAACATATGAAAAATGTGAACTTGATTTATTCTTTTCCTTGGTTTTCAACTGTCAGAATTACTTTAATTTTAAGTTGCTTTACTTTACTTTGTCTTCCCTCAGTTAGCAAGAATGACATTGCCTATGGATGTTATCGAACAACACTGTGAACTTATTTAGGCTTCATTATTAATTACTTTCAATTATCGTCAAGCAAACAAACAAAACAGGCAATAACAGTCTTTTAATACTTTTTTTCTTTTAACTATCTATACAACGGCACTCGGGGTATTCAATAAGTGGAAAGGAACGAGACGCGAAGTAGCTGACAATGGCTGACAATAATGACAAGATCAGGTACCTGAACGTTTTCGTTACAACACTTATTATTGACATAAAATTCACTGAGACTATCAGTGTATAATTCCTCACAAAGTTTTTAACACGACGTAGGTATAACAACCTTACAGTTCGTTGCAGATGTTAAGCCGTCGTCTTCGTTGTCGTCTACAGAGCTCCCATTGTTGGCCCACCTTGATTCGTAACGCCCAATTACGGGGCCCAATTACGGGGCAGACCCTTAGTGTTATTGGAGCCTCCTACGTCCTCTCGGGTTCATCATGCTCTTGGCGCCTCGTTAGTAACAACTGCGGCTCACGTAGACCCCACAATGAACGTCACCTGCTTGTGATCGGTCTTACGGATCACAACCAAGTAAGTCCCCAGCGCGCTCTGCTGTGACGTCATCTCGAGTCCGGAGACAGCGCTCTTACAGAAGTCTTTACTCTTTACCAACGATATTGCTTTTTCTAACTTTCTATAACGGTATTAATCTAGAAAAGATACATCACAATACAAAATACTTTATATACACTCCTGGAAATGGAAAAAAGAACACATTGACACCGGTGTGTCAGACCCACCATACTTGCTCCGGACACTGCGAGAGGGCTGTACAAGCAATGATCACACGCACGGCACAGCGGACACACCAGGAACCGCGGTGTTGGCCGTCGAATGGCGCTAGCTGCGCAGCATTTGTGCACCGCCGCCGTCAGTGTCAGCCAGTTTGCCGTGGCATACGGAGCTCCATCGCAGTCTTTAACACTGGTAGCATGCCGCGACAGCGTGGACGTGAACCGTATGTGCAGTTGACGGACTTTGAGCGAGGGCGTATAGTGGGCATGCGGGAGGCCGGGTGGACGTACCGCCGAATTGCTCAACACGTGGGGCGTGAGGTCTCCACAGTACATCGATGTTGTCGCCAGTGGTCGGCGGAAGGTGCACGTGCCCGTCGACCTGGGACCGGACCGCAGCGACGCACGGATGCACGCCAAGACCGTAGGATCCTACGCAGTGCCGTAGGGGACCGCACCGCCACTTCCCAGCAAATTAGGGACACTGTTGATCCTGGGGTATCGGCGAGGACCATTCGCAACCGTCTCCATGAAGCTGGGCTACGGTCCCGCACACCGTTAGGCAGTCTTCCGCTCACGCCCCAACATCGTGCAGCCCGCCTCCAGTGGTGTCGCGACAGGCGTGAATGGAGGGACGAATGGAGACGTGTCGTCTTCAGCGATGAGAGTCGCTTCTGCCTTGGTGCCAATGATGGTCGTATGCGTGTTTGGCGCCGTGCAGGTGAGCGCCACAATCAGGACTGCATACGACCGAGGCACACAGGGCCAACACCCGGCATCATGGTGTGGGGAGCGATCTCCTACACTGGCCGTACACCACTGGTGATCGTCGAGGGGACACTGAATAGTGCACGGTACATCCAAACCGTCATCGAACCCATCGTTCTACCATTCCTAGACCGGCAAGGGAACTTGCTGTTCCAACAGGACAATGCACGTCCGCATGTATCCCGTGCCACCCAACGTGCTCTAGAAGGTGTAAGTCAACTACCCTGGCCAGCAAGATCTCCGGATCTGTCCCCCATTGAGCATGTTTGGGACTGGATGAAGCGTCGTCTCACGCGGTCTGCACGTCCAGCACGAACGCTGGTCCAACTGAGGCGCCAGGTGGAAATGGCATGGCAAGCCGTTCCACAGGACTACATCCAGCATCTCTACGATCGTCTCCATGGGAGAATAGCAGCCTGCATTGCTGCGAAAGGTGGATATACACTGTACTAGTGCCGACATTGTGCATGCTCTGTTACCTGTGTCTATGTGCCTGTGGTTCTGTCAGTGTGATCATGTGATGTATCTGACCCCAGGAATGTGTCAATAAAGTTTCCCCTTCCTGGGACAATGAATTCACGGTGTTCTTATTTCAATTTCCAGGAGTGTAGTTTACAACACATATCACATTTCTAATAAACGTACTGTTTCTAATGATTTACAGAATAAAACAAGTACATCATATTTGCAATAAACATAATGCGCAAAAGTTTTGGGTAGGAAAACGGTATTATAGTGTCACATCCTGATACGTAACGCGCGTAGCTCAGTTATCAATAAGCTCTTGTATGTTTCAGATAACTTAGAGTATCTAAAGATTTACAGAATACATCGTATTTACAATATACACAATGGCCAAAACTTTAGGTGACATATCTGGAGTGTAGTGTGACGCCGACCAGAGTGGCCGAGCGGTTTTAGGCGCTTCAGTCTGGAACCGAGCGACGGCTACGGTCGCAGGTTCGAATCCTGCCTCGGGCATGGATGTGTGTGATATCCTTAGGTTAGTTAGGTTTAAGTAGTTCTAAGTTCTAGGGGACTGATGACCTCATATATTAAGTCCCATAGTGGTCAGAGCAATTTGAACCATTTTGGATTTGTAGTGTGACAATATGGCCACACAACTGTACACAGACTCAAACTGGAGCTCTACTAAATAACGAAGATGACCTGTGAACAGTTACATCGATATGAAGAGTTAAAGAGCGCAACAGTTTTCTCAGACTTCTTCTCAAGACCGGTCTTAACTTTTCTAGTTCGTCGGCGTTCGGTATGCCACCCAACGAAGCCTGAGGAATTACAAGTCTTTAGCATAGTGCAGCGCTTCAGCAACCGTGAATTGTTCAGAAATTAAGAAATTCAGCCCTCAGTTGCAAGTTATAATTTTATTAGTTTACCTAGGTTTTGATGCCAGTAATGGTATCTCCTTCAGAACCTATAAATTAACCCATAAGGACATTTGCTACACATTGAAATACATAATGACCTCATAATAAAGAAAATCGTGGTACTTACAAAAACTATATTATTTTGAGGGTCAAACGTTGGCCATGTCACAGAATAAAATTAAAACAGAATAAGGACGCATAGTCATAAGATTATGTCTGTCAAAACTAAAACCATTAAGACAAACGTAGACGGAGCTACGCCGGCCAGGAAAAAGAGTCACACGTAAGTAACTAGGAAACTAGGCGTCGCGAGCAATTCCGCGGCGAGGCTCGCCCAGCAGCCAAGCGCATGCGCAAGTGCATGCGCGAGCGGTAGAGACAATCTGTCTCAAAATTACTTAGATCGAACGTAAATTGTAAACAAATTGTGACGGGAAGCAGTCCTACAAATGGACAAACCTACGTCTCGGTACAGTACATTAAGCAATTTACCTGAGAACAAGCTACAAAGTCAAGGCATGAAAATTTACATTCAAATATTATAATAAGAGGGCGAAGCCCCACTACAGTAACTAATAAATTAGTTAGTTTCCTTGTTGCTTACGCGTGACTCTTATTCCTGGCCGGCGTAGCTCCGTCTACGTTTGTCTTAATAGTTTTAGTTTTGACAGACATAATCTTATGACTGTGCGTCCTTTTTCTGTTTTAATTTTATTCTGTGACATGGCCAAAGCTTGGCCCACAAATAATTTAATTTTTGTAAGAACCACGACTTTCCTTAATATGAAGTCATTAGATTGATGATGTATCTCAGTGTATAACATCCGTATGGGATAATTTATAGGTTCTGAAGAAGACACCATTGTTGGCATCGAAACCTAGGTAAACTAATAGAATTTTACCTTGCAACTAAAGGCCGAATTTCTTAATTTCCGAGGAATTATCCGGCTCTTGTGCAACGAACGGAACGTGCCTCCACAGTAGCGGTTGTTCAGCAATACCGCACACAGCGCTTGTTTCTTATGTGGTTAAAGGTAACTGAATACCTCGGGCATGGGTGTGTGTGTGTTTGTCCTTAGGATAATTTAGGTTAAGTAGTGTGTAAGCTTAGGGACTGATGACTTTATCAGTTAAGTCCCATAAGATGTCACACACATTTGAACATTTTTGTAACTGAATAGATCTTCGATTCCTTTTCATGAGATTACTACATGTTGTCTGTTACGAAAAATGTTGTCATAATTCTTTCATGTCTCTTCTGGTTTCACGAGTCGCTTTAGTGGTCTGTACATTAATGAGCCAAACTGTTATCATCACTGAATGGCATCTGATGTCGCTGAAGGCACGTGGCGCTGTAAAGTATTGAAGCGGACCAGAGACGAATGGGGAATCATTTTAGCGACAACCCGGGCCGCAAATGAGGAAATCCACCGACAAAACTTACTTTTTCTTCAGTTAAACCTTCCGAACTGAGAGGCCGTGGTCGATGTATAAAATTTCCACCTAACGTTTCGTCTCCATCTGCGGGAGACATCTTCTGAGGTCGTCCAGGTACTCTCGCATTTATAGAGCGCATAGAGGGCACCACCATTCGTCACGTGATGCCGACGGTATGTCTATCTTTGGAAGGCGTCATCATTCTCGATTAACAGTAATCGATTGTCATTCTGCTGGCCCAACGTCGACATCCATATTTTGTCCAACTTTAAAACTTCCTCTTTTCTACTAAAATTATTATGGTGTTTGTGAATCTCTATTGCTTCTCTATACATGCCCGCATGATAATGGGATGTTCGTGCTAGTACACTTGTCTCATTAAATTTAATTTCGGGGTTCCCATCTCGAAAAACGTTCTCAGCTACGGACGATTTTTCGATGTGTCGTAAGCGACAGTTTCTTTTATGTTCGGCTAAGCGGGTGTTTACATTTCTTTTCGTTGTTCCAATGTATACTTGTCCACAACTGCATGGAATTTTGTATACCCCATGTTTTGCTAGGGGGTGTCGGGCGCCTTTTGCAGTTTGAAACACGTACGTCTCATATGTACCAGCGATGGCGAGGCATGACAGAATCTCTGACCAGAGAGTTATTTATCGTTGCTAGTCTGCGCTTGACTGCGCGAGAGCTCAGTGCGAGTTGGATTCAGTTGCGTGTTGGACGCAGTTGCGAGAAAGTTGTTGTACGTAGCGAGTCGCGAGAGCATGTAGTTTAGTTGCGAGTTGGCAGTTGCGAGATGTACTCGGTCGGAGTCGGCGGGCGTCGACATGGGTCTCTGGTCAAGGTTCGGGACGAGGTATATTGTTAAATAAGGTAATGAAGCAGCATTGCGCTCAGCCAATAACATCTGTTAATTGTAATTAATTTGTTCAAGAAATGCCCCAATAATAATTTCTGTTTTCAAAGCAATCGTTTTAAGAAAATAATCATTCCAATTGAAACAATATTTCCTATGCTTTTCCTCCCAGAATCAATATATCAGATTAATTATTGCACAGGGCCTAAGGCCAGCGCAGGTGCCCTTATAAAATTTATCAGGTTCACATTAACGTTAATTTTGTGGGGGCTTAACATTTTTGCACATTTTATTATCATTGAGTTTTATTACTGTGGGAAGCTAACATTTGGCTCTATTTGCATTTTTATTCAATTCACATCATTTAAAAATAATTACGGGGAGGTTACACTTAGCACGATGTCTATTCACTTTAAATATTTTCTTTCATTTTTTCGGGGAGGTTACAAGTTCTTAAATATTCCTTAATCTTCTTGGTGGGTCTGAAGATTGTTTCGATTCCATACGTGGCCAAAACTCTCCCGATACGGTCTGTGACTTTATTAATGAAAGGTACGAAAACTTTTTAGTAGGTGACCGTTGTTGCTCTTCAGTTCTGGTTTCTCTTCTACTTTGATGGAGGGCTCGATCAATTTCCTTGCTGGTATATCCGTTTTTCATGAAGGCTGACCTTAAGTGATTTAATTCATCTTGCAAGTAAGCCGGCACGCAGATTTTGTTGGCTCTGTCCATCAAGGTTTTCATGACACCTCTTTTTTGCCTAGTATGATGGTTTGATTCCTTGTGCAGTTATCGATCCGTGTGGGTGTTCTTTCTATGTATCTTGCGGCCCAGCGTCCCATCCACCCGTTTAATTACCGACTCATCCACGAAATTGAGTTGACCGTTGCTCTCTTTCTCCATCGTAAACTGTATCTTCGGGTTAATACTGTTCAGGTGCACCAACAAGACATCTAGCTCTTCTTCACCATGATTCCACACTACAAATGTGTCATCACAATAGCGGTACCATTTAGCTGGCTTTTTACTGCCAGTTGCAGCGGTCACTGTTCGAAAATCTCGATAAGTAAATTAGCAACAGTTGGGCTGAGAGGGCTTTCCATCGCCACCCCTTCGATTTGTTCGTAAAACCCATTGAGACAATCGTTCTAGCACGAACATCCCATTATCATGAGCGCATGTATAGAGAAGCAATAGAGTTTCACAAACACCACAATAATTTTAATAGAAAAGAGGAAGTTTTAAAGCTGGACAAAATATGGATGTCGACGTTGCGCCAGCATAATGACAATCGATTGCTCTTAATCGAGAATGATGACGCCTTCCAAAGATAGGCATACCGTCGACATCACGTGACGAATGGTGGTGCCCTCTATGCGCTCTATACATGCGAGAGTACCAGCAGCCTCAGTGGCAGTAGCCGGACGACCTCAGAAGATGTCTGCCGAGGATGGAGACGAAACGTCAGGTTGAAATTTTATAGATGGACCACGGCCTCTCAGTCCGGAAGTTTTAACTGAAGACAACACAGGCCGTGAAAGCCTACATTGTATAATTAAAACTCACTTTGACAGAACGCGTCTACGTCTACATAGATACTCCTCAAACCACCGTATGGTGCTTGGTGGAGGGTACCCTGTACCACTACTAGTCATTTCGTCTCTCGTTCCACTCGCAAATAGTTGTTGTTGTTGTTGTCGTCTTCAGTCCTGAGACTGGTTTGATGCAGCTCTCCATGCTACTCTATCCTGTGGAAGCTGCTTCATCTCCCAGTACCTACTGCAACCTACATCCTTCTGAATCTGCTTTGTGTATTCATCTCTTGGTCTCCCCCTACGATTTTTACCCTCCACGCTGCCCTCCAATATTAAATTGGTGATCCCTTGATGCCTAAGAACATGTCCTACCAACCGATCCCTTCTTCTGGTCAATTTGTGCCACAAACTTCTCTTCTCCCCAATCCTATTCAATACTTCCTCATTAGTTATGTGATCTACCCATCTAATCTTCAGCATTCTTCTGTAGCACCACATTACGAAAGCTTCTATTCTCTTCTTGTCCAAACTATTTACCGTCCATGTTTCACTTCTTTACATGGCTACCCTCCATACAAATACTTTCAGAAATGACTTCCTGACACTTAAATCTATACTCGATGTTAACAAATTTCTCTTCTTCAGAAACGCTTTCCTTGCCATTGCCTGTCTACATTTTATATCCTCTCTACTTCGACCCTCATCAGTCATTTAACTCCCGAAATAGCAAAACTCCTTTACTACTTTAAGTGTCTCATTTCCTAATCTAATTCCCTCAGCATCATCCGACTTAATTCGACTACATTCCATTATCCTCGTTTTGTTTTTGTTGATGTTCATCTTATATCCTCCTTTCAAGACACTGTCCATTCCGTTCAACTGCTCTTCCAGGTCCTTTGCGGTCTCTGACAGAATTACAATGTCATCGGCAAACCTCAAGGTTTTTATTTCTTCTCCATGGATTTTAATACCTACTCCGAATTTTTCTTTTGTTTCCTTTACTGCTTGCTCAATATACAGATTGAATAACATCGGGGAGTGGCTACAACCCTGTCTCACTCCCTTCCCAACCACTGCTTCCCTTTCATGTCCCTCGACTCTTATAACTGCCATCTGGTTTCTGTACAAATTGTAAATAGTCTTTCGCTCCCTGTATTTTACCCTTGCCAGCTTTAGAATTTGAAAGAGAGTATTCCAGTCAACATTGTCAAAATCTTTCTCTAAGTCTACAAATGCTAGAAACGTAGGTTTGCCTTTCCTTAATCTTTCTTCTAAGATAAGTCGTAAGGTCAGTATTGCCCCACGTGTTCCATTATTTCTACGGAATCCAAACTGATCTTCCCCGAGGTCGGCTACTACTAGTTTTTCCATTCGTCTGTAAAGAATTCGTGTTAGTATTTTGCAGCTGTGGCTTATTAAACTGATTGTTCGGTAATTTTCACATCTGTCCACACCTGCTTTCTTTGGGATTGGATTTATTATATTCTTCTTGAAGTCTGAGGGTATTTCGCCTGTTTCATACATCTTGCTCACCAGATGGTAGAGTTTTGTCAGGACTGGCTCTCCCAAGGCCGTCAGTAGTTCCAATGGAATGTTGTCTACTCCGGGGGCCTTGTTTCGACTCAGGTCTTTCAGTGCTCTGTCAAACTCTTCACGCAGTATCTCCCATTTCATCTTCATCTACATCCTCTTCCATTTCCATAATATTGTCCTCAAGTACATCGCCCTTGTATAGACCCTCTATATAATCCTTCCACCTTTCTGCTTTCCCTTCTTTGCTTAGAACTGGGTTTCCATCTGAGCTCTTGATATTCATACAAGTGGTTCTCTTATCTCCAAAGGTCTCTTTAATTTTTCTGTGGGCAGTATCTAGCTTACCCCTAGTGAGATAAGCCTCTACATCCTTACATTTGTCCTCTAGCCATCCCTGCTTAGCCATTTTGCACTTCCTGTCGATCTCATTTTTGAGACGTTTGTATTCCTTTTTGCCTGCTTCATTAACTGCATTTTTATATTTTCTCCTTTCATCAATTAAATTCAATATTTCTTCTGTTACCCAAGGATTTCTAAGAGCCCTGGTCTTTTTACCTACTTGATCCTCTGCTGCCTTCACTACTTCATCCCTCAAAGCTACCCATTCTTCTTCTACTGTTTTTCTTTCCCCCATTCCTGTCAATTGTTCCCTTATGCTCTCCCTAAAACTCTGTACAACCTCTGGTTCTTTCAGTTTATCCAGGTCCCATCTCCTTAAATTCCCACCTTTTTGCAGTTTCTTCAGTTTTAATCTACAGGTCATAACCAATAGATTGTGGTCAGAGTCCACATCTGCCCCTGGAAATGTCTTACAATTTAAAACCTGGACTCGCAAACAGGGCTCGCGAAAAACGACTGTCTACATTCCTCGATACGAGCCCTAATCTCTCTAATTTAACCTTCCTGATCATTATGCGAAATTTCCGCTGGCGGGAGTAGAATTGTTCTGTAGTCAACCTGAAATGGCGGTCCTCTAAATTTTCTCGACATTGCTGCTCGAAAAGAACGTCACCTTCCCTCTGGCGATTCCCATTTGAGTTTCCGAAACATCTCCGTAATGCATTCATGTCTTGCTTTAATCCGACGTGGTGCGGACCCATACACTCCACATTGCGTCGTACTAGCGTCATATATAAAAAGCACTCTGTCTTCAGGCGACGAGTGGCATACCGGGACCATCCGACCGCCGTGTCATCCTCGGTGGAGGATGCTGATAGGAAGGGCGTGGGGTCAGCACACCGCTCTCCCGGTCATAAGATGGTATTCTTTACCGAAGCCGCATCACGATGCTGAGTGCACGCCGAAAAGTGGCAACAGTGCATGGCGGCCTGTATGGTCACCCAAGTGCCGACCACGCCCGACAGCGCTAAATTTCGGTAATCTCACAGGAACCGGTGTAACCACTGCGGCAAGGCCGTTGCCCAGCGTCATATATGAAGGGCTTATTTCAATAGAGGTACAAGTACATTACCTCCACTTTTCTGTCTATAATGCTTCTGACATTAATGGTCTAAACAAACAGAAAGAAAGGTTCATCTCCAGCAGAAAGCCATATGCTTGGTATCTCAACTGCAGATTGTTCAGCGATCATTTAACTTTAGGACCCTGTATCTCAGACTGAACAAAAGTGGACTTGTAGCACTTTTGAAATAAGCCCTTCATATGTGGTCTTCTTTACAGATGAACCACAATTTTCTAAAATTCTCCCAATAAACCGAAGTCGACTATTTTACCTTCCCTACTACAATACTTGCGTGTTCATTCCACTTCACGTTGCTTTGAAACGAAACGTGTAGGTAGTTAATCGACGAGAATGTGTCAAACAGCACACTACTAACGCTGTATTCGAACATTATGCGTTTGTTGCTCATACTCATCTGCATTAATTTTTATATTTCAGAACAAAAACGGTCTCGGTGGCGAAATTATTTAATGTCAACGTTGCGTTTCGACCATTCGGGGCATCATCAGATGGTGTAAATTTACGCAATCTGATGATGCCCCAAACAGGCGAAACACGTGATTGACATTAAATAATTTCGCAACCGAGACTGTCTTTGCTCTGAAACACTTTTAAAACGGTTTCTGTAAAGCCCGTCACGATAGAAAGGAAAAATTTTTACATAAATTTTTCTAGATTAAGGCAAATTCCTATGGCCATGTGTCTGGGAGCGAGCGGAAACGAAGAAGCTGATCGACATTGCTCTTACTGCTCTCGTGAGCATCTAAGAAGAGTGGAGCAGGAAGGTGAAACGAAGACTGGGCGATAAGGTGATCCACTTCCACACCTCGTCACAGGCACTGGAGATAGCAGGCCTGACCAAGTTTTAAAGCAGAATAGGCGGTGATTTATGGCAGATTAGACGGCAAGTACAATACTGGTGCAGACACAAGTGTTTCGGACCACACCGTTCGGCGCACATCGTCGAATATCGGTTTCCGCAGCGTATGGTCCCTACGTTTCTCACGCTGACTCGACGACCACGTGTATTGTAACTGTAGTAGCCACGGGATCATAGAGTGTGTCAATGGACATCTTTCACGCTTGTAACGGCTGCGGGAACATGCAACGCCACACGGGTGCAGGCCAGTGGGTACATTTTTATGCTTTCGGGGACATTTACCTCGGCATCCGTGAGAGCTGTGGTAGAAATGGAAGGCACAATTACACCTGTGGACCATGTGAATATTACAGAGAACCTCATACATCCCTGCACACCGGTTCCCGTGAGATTAACGAAGTTAAGCGCTGTCGGGCGTGGTCGGCACCTGGATAGGTGAACATCCAGGCCGCCATGCACTGTTGCCATTTTTCGGGGTGCACTCAGCCTCGTGATGCCAACTGAGGAGCTACTCGACGCAACAGTGGCGGCTTCGGTCAAGAATACCATCATAACGACCGGGACAACGATGTGCTGACCACACGCCCCTCCTATCCGCATCCTCCACTGAGAATAACACGGCGGTCGGATGGTCTCGGTAGGCCACTCGTGGCCTAAAGACGGAGTGCTTTTTCATACATCCCTGAATGCCAATCCGGCCGGAGTGGCCGTGCGGTTCTAGGCGCTACAGTCTGGAACCGCGAGACCGCTGCAGTCGCAGGTTCGAATCCTGCCTCGGGTATGGATGTGTGTGATTTCCTTAGATTAGTTAGGTTTAAGTAGTTCTAAGTTCTAGGGGACTGATGACCTCAGAAGTTGAGTCCCATAGTGCTCAGAGCCATTTGAACCTGAATGCCAAACATCTTCGACGGCGATGCATCTTCCAGCAGGATAACTGTCCAGAATCGTACAACAGTGGTGTGAGGAGTTCACTAACATTGAAGCTTTGCCCACCAAATGATTCTGGCCTGGAACCACTTCTGGGATGCTCTATGCCCTCAGATCACGTTTAGGAGGGGCGATCAGTGTGTAATGCAAAACTTTTCCTTCTCGACCAGTTTCGGTTGAAATACGAAGAATTTGCTGTGTCACATCTTAGTATATTCCCGCTTCAGCCCCTATAGTTTGATGACATTTCAATTCGCAGCCTTAAATTTGGTATCTGTAACCGAGGTGACTTCCAAGCCCAGAGTTGTCAGTGAGTTTCTTTTTGTGGAAAATCAGAATATCGCAGATATTCATAAGCGCTAGCAGAATGTGTTCGGGGTCCTGGCAGTGAACAAAAGCACGGTGCGTCGTTGGGCTAGGTGTCTGTCACCGAAAACCTCTCGAGTCTCCGGCGTACAGGTCGGCCGCACACAACTGTGACTCATGCAGCTTTGGAGCGGGTGGACACTCTTATTCGAAGTGATCATCGGATCACAATCACATACGTTACTGGTCTACTGGACGAATGTGTTGGTAGTACTGACACAGTCGTCCATCAGTTGGGGTACTCACAAGGGAACCTCCCCATCGCACCCCCCTCAGATTTAGTTATAAGTTTGCACAGTGGGCAGGCTATGAAAAACTGAACACAGATCAATCGAGAAAACAGGAAGAAGTTGTGTGGAACTATGAAAAATTAAGCAAAATATACAAACTGAGTAGTCCATGCGACGATAGGCAACATCAAGGTCACTCTCAGCTCAGGAGCGCCGTGGTCCGGTGATCAGCGTGAGCAGCTGCGGAACGAGACGTCTTTGGTTCAAGCCTCCCCTCGAGCCAAAAGTTTTTCTTTATTTTCGCAAAGTTATGATCCGTCCATTCGTTCATTGACGTCTCTGTTCACTGTAATAATTTTAGTGTCTGTGTTTTGCGACCGCACCGAAAAACCGTGCGATTAGTAGACGAAAGGACGTGCCTCTCCAATGGGAACCGAAAACATTTAATCGCGAGGTCATAGGTCAACCGATTCCTCCACAGGAAAACAGGTCTGATATATTCTATACGGCACTGGTGACGGCATGTGCGTCACGTGACAGGAATATGTTGTCGACCCACCTAACTTGTACACTTGGCGAATGGGTAAAAACATTCTTCTACGTTGCCCGATTTAGGTTTTCTTGTGGATGTGATAATTACTCCCAAAAAGTGATGAAAACATACGAGTTTGTCACATAAACTGCAAGAAATGAATCCAACAGTTTCACAGTCGCTCACTTTTCCCTGTGCTCTGTCGAAACATATGTTTTTAACGTTTTCAAATTTTTTCGTGTGTAGACCGTCAAATCCTGCATCTGTCCAAGCAAATCTGAACATGACCTTGAATTTTGGAGAGCGAAGTTGATTATGTGTGAGTGCCTGAACGTAGATAATTGTCTGAAAATAAAAAATTAAATTTTTCGCTCGAAGGAAAACTTGAACCAAGGACCTCTCGTTCGGCAGCTGCTCACGCTAACCACGGGACCACGGCGCTCTTCAGTTCTATTTATCCTTGATGTTGCATATCTTGCGCGTGGATTACTCAGTTTGTATATTTTGCTTAGTTTTTCATAGTTCCACACAACTTCTTCCTGTTTTCTCGATTGATCTGTGTTCAGTTTTTCAAAGCCTATCCACTGCGGCAACTTATGACTAAATCTGAGGGGGGTGCGATGGGCAGGTTCCCTTGTCAGAAGTGTGTTCCTCGCCGCCTAACTGATTATAAACAGCAACGGAGGACCACCCGCGAGCAATTTCTTGCGCGTTGCAAGGCTGACCATGTCAATTTTTTTTTCATACATCGTTACAGGTGATAAAACGTATTTTCCTCACTTGAAACCAGAAAGTAAACGCCAATCTACGGAGTGCCAAAGAAAAAGTTCAGTCGGTAAAGTTATGTCGACACTCTTCTGGGACTCGGAAGGTGTTACTGTATATGATGTTCTCCCTCAGGCTGCAACCATCAACTGTCACGTGTACTCTGCCACCCTCAGGAAAATGCGTTCTCCTCTTCCATGACAACGCAAGGCCTCACTCGAACCTGTGATCCCGAGAGGAGCTCACAAAACTTCATTGGACTGCTCTTCCTCATTCGTCCTCCAGCACGCATTCCGCACCTTCCGACTTTTGTTTGGCATAATGAATGATGCAGTGCATGGGAAGCAGTACGTGCATGAAGGGGAGTTATTGATGCAGCAAGGCGTTGGCTCCGGCTTCTATCAGTAGAGTCGTACCATGCGAGCTTGCGAGCCCTCTCAGTAAGGTGGCGTAAGATATCCGCCTTGAACGGAGATTATGTTGAAAAATAAGGTTTTGCAGCCAAAAGGGTGAGGAATAATATGGCATATTGAAAGACTGAATAAAACTAATCCGCTTTCAGAAAAAATTACATTACTTATTTAACGTCCCTCGCACGTGAACTTGCGTGACATGTACGTCGATATCTGATGCGACATATCTCCGGAAAGCTACCAACAACCGCTTCAGTACTGCGCTCCAAAGTTGAACGAACGCGCTGTTGAGGACGTGATCTAAAGACTAGGCTTTTCGGCGTATATGGTTCCCCGTTGAGGCGACGCGTTATTAATACTGTAGGCATCTTACTTCCCTTCGTTTATTTATTATTTTGTATGTATTTAAGAGAATCTGACTTACCTGCTGTGATCTGTTTTCGCACTGAGTCCACATTTGCTCCATTCTTTAATGTGTTGTTTGGAACGTTATCAAAGAGACTAAATATTATGGGGTCTTTAGAAATTTACATCTCGTCAACTCTTCAAACTGTCAGTATTCAAGAGTAGTAATGTTCGAACTACCATAAATTTATAAAACTTGGTCACACTCCTGTGATACATTGCCTTCTGCCTTGTTTCAGAGAGACTTCAGAATCTGATTACTTTGAGAATGATTTACATTACATCCCGAAACATTTCAAATCGTGGTTTATTATGAGGAATGAAATCGTACTCTCTACAGCCATCTTTAGTGCCGTAGAAGTTATCCCATGATTTCTTAATACATGTCCTACCACCCCGTCCCTTCATCATGTCAGTGTTTTCCACATATTCCTTTCCTCTCCGATTCTGCAGAGAACCTCCTCATTCCTTACCTTATCAGTCAACCTAATGTTTCAACATTCTTCTGTAGCACCGCTTCTCATATCTTTCGATTCCCTTCTGTTCTGGTTTTCCCACAGTCAGTTTTTCAGTACCGTACAATGCTGTTCTCCAAACTTGCATTCTCAGAAAATCCTTCCTCAAATTAAGATCTACGTTCGAAACTTCTCCTGGCCAGGAATGGCCATTTTACCTGTGCTCTTTATGTCCTCCTTGCTCCGTCCGTCTTTGCTTATTTAGCTGCCTAGGTAGCACAATTCCGTAACTTCCCCTCGCTTTTCTAATTTCTGCTACACCTCATTACCTACGCTTTTATTCAATTTACTCTCAGTCCATATTGCGTACTCTTTAGACGCTTAATTCGGTTCAACAGATGCTGTAATTCTCCTCTTTCACTGAGGATAGCGATGAAATCAGCAGATCTTGTCACTAATATGCCGTCACTTTGAATTTCACTTCCACTCTTGCACCTCGCTTTTCTTTCCGTCATTGCTTCTTCGATGTAGGCATATAGCTGGAGTAGTGGAAGAGTATACCCCTGTCTTACACCCTCTTTAATTCGAGTCTTGTTCTTCCAGTCTTATTGTACCCCCTTGGTTATTGCACATTACTATATATTATCTGTCTTTTCCTACTTTCCTATTTCACTCAGAATTTCGAACATCTTGCGCCATTTGACGTTATCGAACGCTTTTCTGCAGGTCGACAAATGCTATAAACGCGTCTTGATTTTTTCCAGTCTTGCTCCCATTATCAATCGCAATCTCAGAACTGCCTCTCTGGTGCCAAACTGATTCTCATGTAACAGGTTCTACATTTTGTTCTTCATCCTACTGCATATTATCTTTATCAGTAACTTTGATGCATGAGCTGTTAAGCTGATTGTTCGATAAGTCTCGCACTTGTCGGCTCTTGCAGTCTGTGGAAGTGTGTGGATGATGTTTTTTTTCCGAAAGCCTGATGGTATATCGCCAATCTCACACTTTCTACACACTACTCTGAATAGTCGGTTTATGCCACTTCCTCCAACGGTGTCAGAAATTCCGATGGTATGCTTTCTGCCTCATGTGATATTAAACCTTCCAATAGTATTTTAAATTCGGATTCCATTACTGGATCATCCATCTCTTCCCTATCGACTCCTGTTTTTCTGCCGTCATGTCGTGAGACAAGTTCGCCCCTCTTACAAGGGAACCTCCCCATCGCAACCCCCACAGATTTAGTTATAATTTGGCACAGTGGATAGGCCATGAAAAACTGTACACAGATCAGTCGAGAAAACAGGAAGAAGTTGTGTGGTACTACGAAAAAATAAGCAAAATATACAAACTGAGTAGTCCATGGGCAACATATGCAACATCAAGGTATACCTGGACACAGGAGCGCCGCGGTCCAGTGGTTAGCGTGAGCAGCTGCGGAGTGAAAGGTCCTTCGTTCAAGTCTACCCTTGAGCGAAAAGTTAACTTACTTTGTTTTTGCAAGTTATGATCTGTCCGTTCGTTCATTGACGTTTCTATTCACTGTAATCAATTTAGTGTCTGTGTTTTGCGACCGCACCGCAAAACCGTGCGATTAGTAGACGAAAGGACGTGCCTCTCCAATGGGAACCGAAAACATTTTATCCAGGAAAACACGTCTGATATATTCTATACAACACTGGCGACGGCATGTGCGTCACATGACAGGAATATATTGTCGACCCACCTAACTTGCACACTTGGCGAATGGGTAAAAAGATTCTTCTACCTTGCCCGATTTACGTTTTCTTGTGGATGTGACAATCACTCCCAAAAAAGTGATGAAAACATAAGAGTGTGTCACATAAACTGCAACAAATGAATGCAACAGTTTCACAGTCGCACAGTTTTCTCTGTGCTCTGTCAAAACATATGTTTTTAACGTTTTCAAATTTTTCCCTGTGTAGACCGTCAAATCCTGCATATGTCCAAGCAAATCTGAACACGTCCTGGAATTTTTAGAGCGAAATTGATTATATGTGAGTGCCTGAACTCTGATAATTGTCTGAAAATAAAAATTAAAACTTTTTACTGGGGGGAAGACTTGAACCAAGGACCTCTCGTTCCGCAGCTGCTTACGCTAACCACGGGACCACGGCGCTCCGGAGGTCATATTGTCCTTGATGTTGCTTATCCTTCGCATGGACTACTCAGTTTGTACATTTTGCTTATTTTTTCATAGTTCCACACAACTTCTTCCTGTTTTCTCGATTGATCTGTGTTCAGTTTTTCAAGGCCTATCCACTGTGCCAACCTATAACTAAATCTGAGGAGGGTGCGATGGGAAGGTTCCCTTGTTAGAAGCTTTCAGTGTACTCTTTCCACCTATCCGCTCTCTCCTCTGCATTTAACAGCGGAATTTCCTTTGCGCTCTTAATGTTACCGCACCGAAGACTTTTCTAAGAATTATCTCAGCATTTCCGAGAAACATTTCATTTTCGATTCCTTAACATTTTTCATGTGGCCTTTACTCTTTAGCTTATTTATTTCATTCTTAAACGACCTGAATTTCTGTAATCCAGAAATTCATTGAACATTTTTGTACTTCTTTCTTTCGTCGATTAATTTAAGTATTTCCTCTATACCTTGCTTGTACGTATGTTCTATTTTCCAAGTTCTGCGATTGCTGTTTTTTGGAGATGTCCATTACTCTTCAACTGAGTTGCTTATTAAGCTGTTCATTATTGTAGTATCTATAGCCTAAGAGAACTTCAAGCGTGTCTCTTCATTCTGTAGCACTTCTGTATCCCATTTATTTGCGCATTGATTCTTCCTGACTAGTCACTCAAAATTTAGCCTATTCTTCATCATTACTTGACTGTGATCTGCGTCTCTGTCTGCTCCTGGATACGCCTTACAATCCCATATCTCATTTCGCAATCTCTGCCTGACCATTATGTAATGTAACTTAAATTTTTCCGCATTCCCCGGCCTTTTTGATTTGTACCACCTTCTCTTATTAAATAGATTGTTAGCTATTAATAGCTGAAATGTGTTGCAAAACTCGATTAGGCTTTCTCCTCTCATTTATGCTGCCAAGCCCATATCTCCAGTAACCGTTTCTTCTGTTCTTTCCCCTACAACCGCATTCCTATCCCCTTAACTATCAGATTTTCGTCTCTCTTTACGTACTGAATTATCCGTTCAGTATCCTCGTGTTCTTTCTCCATCTCTTCATCTTCTGCTAGAAACGTTGCCAAGTATACCTAAACTATTGTTGTCAATGGTGCTGGCTATTCATCGAATCTGATGAGAGCAACCCTTTCGCTGAACTATTTTCAGTAATTCACTCTCAGACCTACCTTTCCATAGGAATCCTACCGCCATTATATCATTTTCTTCCACTGTTGATATTATCCTATTCTCATATGGACACGGTCTGCCCAGTTCGTTACCTCCGATGAAGCAGTCATCATCATCTACTTAGGGTAACAGTGCTATTCGAGTCTCATATGGAACTAATATTGAACTTGTACATCAAGACAAGAGTTTGTAGTTGTAAATATTCGACACACTCCTGCGGCAATGGATTGTATAAACTTAAGTAGATGTTTTTTGTCATTCATGTAACAAAGAAGACGAATGTTTCATATGTTGTAGCTCCAATCAGATCTTCCAAAGGATTCAAAGAAGCCGGCCGAAGTGGTCGTGCGGTTAAAGGCGCTGCAGTCTGGAACCGCAAGACCGCTACGGTCGCAGGTTTGAATCCTGCCTCGGGCATGGATGTTTGTGATGTCCTTAGGTTAGTTAGGTTTAACTAGTTCTAAGTTCTAGGGGACTAATGACCTCAGCAGTTGAGTCCCATAGTGCTCAGAGCCATTTGAACCATTGATTCAAAGAACGCTCGGCTATGAGCAGACAACTGTAAATTGATCAGGTCATAACGAAGATTACATAGCAATAGACTCCTGTCATGCTGGACAATGTGCGAGAACTGTTGTGAATACAGAGCGCAGTGACCCAAAACCTTGAGGATCCACAGGGAATGTTGCAACAAACAGTGAACACAATCTACCCACAAAGATAAATACAGAGACATATTACCCAGTTCACTCGTGACAGCAGATTGTTGTGCACAGGTTCAGTCTTACATTTGGATTTTAAATGTACGCAGATGCACCATCTCTTTGAGGAAAAAAATCGTGGTAATAAAGCGACGTAAAGTCAGAAGTGTTCCTCGTCGCGTCATGTTTTTCATAATGTCCGTAAATGACTCAGCAATTCGGCCAGCTCTGTGCAGTTTTTCATAGGAGACCTTCCTGTTGAAACAGAGGGTGAGTGATGAGAAAATCTTTGCGGAACTCAGGAAGATTAACGGCATAAGCAGCACTTTCTTCTGTGAGGTTAATTTATTAATTATTGCTCTACTCTTGTAAGCTGGAGTCCGGAGTATAATACAGGAAGTAATAAGCAGTAAAACCAATTAAATTTAGTCCTCTTTACACTCACAAAATTAAGACACCACCGAGAATCGAAAGAGAGAAGAAAAGAAGCAAGAGCGACGAACACCGGGAACGATAGACATACAAGAAAATACGAAAAAAACAATGTAGCTCAGTTAGCTGGACAACGTTTCGAACCTCCGCATTTTTCGTCCCTGGCGCCAGTTAAAAGATAAAAATTGCAACTTTTGTATATTCGTGTGCGAATAATTATATTCAAACGTAGGTAGAAATTGATGGCAAGAGCACTCTTTTCAGATGTAGCTCGTATTTATGTTGTTCACGTCTCAATTTTTTTTGGCTTCCTACGCCGTACACTTTCAGCAGGATTTATACAGCCCCTCTGACTTTTATTACCCAGCTTCTTCTCTAAATACTAAAGCTATATGAGAACCTATCTGCTTCGTCATAAAATGAGTTATGTGCAGTCTTGGGGATGTGTACTGAGGTCCCTTTGCTGACGTCTTCATCTTCAATACAATTTTCCAGCTGCTCCGTTCATTTTTTTCAGCTACTTAGTTCCACTTATTACTAATTATGTGCCCTCTCGTCCTTTACTTTACTCAGATTTTCATTCTGATAATAAGTCAAACCACATCTTCTACATTTGGGATCTTTCGGATGCAGTTCCGACATTCCTAGTCAGACGCCTTCCTGCCTTCCTGTTTAGAATAGCACATTATAACCGCAGTGGCCATCAGACGGATATAGCTATTCAGTGTTCGCAGGACGAGAAATTGGTTCTAATGCGTAATGCAACGTTTGGGCTCGCTTAACGGTATGTGTATTAATTCTCTGGAGGTACTGAATATCTGATAGAAATGGTTTTTTTAGTTTGTTATAGTCGAAGGGTTTCTTTTTGGCGCAGGGTCGCTAAATCTGCACTGCTGTTCTATAACAGTCCAAGTACTTAGTTACCTCCTTTCATGAAATTGATTCAGTTGCAGGGCAAAGTCTCTGATTCTTGATAGATTCTTCTCAGTAGCACAGAGTTTGACTTAGGCCTACCGCCTACAATTTGCGTCTGATGGATACATAAAGCTGTAACCACAATCTCACGTTCTATTAAATATGATGCCCGCAGTATACCACTCTTATCTGACGTTTTTCTGCACTAACATTATGAGCGACATCTGATCCTAATGAAGAAAACCGGACAAGTGCAACTAGTACTCTTGGTCTGAGGGTCCCTGCAAACTTAATCATATGTATATATACAGTTTATCCATAGATTTGATGAGTGAGTGATCCTATAGGCGTTCTGTTTCTACTTACTGAGGTATGGAACTGTAGAAAGAGACAAAAAGGCCTACATCATTTTAGTATAAAGGCGGGGGAAAACGAGTCATTCAGGCAACGTGCAAATGAGCCAACGTTAGACGAGATCTCTGAGGAAACGATCGCATCAGACTTGTGAAATGAATGCTGAACACGTGATTTTTCTTCGTTGAGGAAACTGTAAGGACGTGCAAGGTATTTAGCAAGCAGTACACAACTACCATTAATTAACACTGTTCGACATGGGTTCTATTTCTGACATTAAAGTATGTGCTTCTAGACCATTTTACCGTGGGAAATTCAAATATGTAAACAAAATATCGTTGTCAGGGATACTTTTTATGTAATATGTATATATCTATCTATATTCACAATTCATGGCAAACACAGAGACGTTGTAGAGAAATACGGGTATGTTGCCGCATCCAGTAGTGATAGAACGTGATAATTTCTTGTGTATCACCAGGTGGGAAGAATCAGACACCATTAGGTTATCCCTCCGCCACACCTATGTCATTAAGGCCAAAGCATCTCGTTAACTCGAACGGCGACAGCCGGTCGCTGCCTCTGCAGTAAAGCTTCACGCCTCCTAGGAGCAGGTGCATCGAGTTTACAACCGTGGTGTTAGCCGCAATTTGTGTCAGTCTGAACGAGTGGGTGTTTTGGCTGACAAGTAACTGTCTGTCATATTTCCGAGCACGGTCGAATTTTTTAGTTTCTGTATGTAAACGGATTGAGCCTGGTGCTGAAGGTAAAACGACTGCTTGTTTTTACACATCAGCGTTCCTCTAGTTCCCTACTATTAATTTAACACAGGTGTAGTACCAAAGTGGTATTTTTAAATTTCCAGAAATGCCACGTCGTCGAGGATGTCGATATAAGCCGGACACCTTATGCTACATCTGTGGGAAGTTCACTTTTGCCAGAAATAGGAAGAAAATTTCTTCAGCCATAAAGAAAGCATACAAACATTACTTTGGAGTAGAGGTAGGAGACCAAGATAAAGAATGGGCACCACATTTCTGTTGTGCTACATGTTACTGCAAACTAATTCAGTGGTGGAAAGGTAAAGAGAATGTGGCGCTGTTTGCTGTTCCCATGGTCTGGAGGGAGCCTAAGGACCATGTTACTGATTGTTATTTCTGTCTAACAAAAATTCAGGGTTTTACAACAAAAAGTCGAAGAGGCACATTGTTTACCCAGATCTGCCTTCAGCAAGAATGCCAGTGCAGCATTCCGACAAGCTTCCAGTACCTTCAAGAGCTCGAGGTCAAATTCCGAGTGACAGTGAAATACGTAGTACTGAAGAAATCACAGATGATGATTCTTTATATCACTGCACAAGTGAGTCATCGCCACATTTGTTAACATAGGCAGATTTAAATGATTTAGTAAGTGATCTAGGACGAAGTAAACAAAAGGCGCAGCTGCTTGGTTCAAGATTACAAGAGTATAATCTACTGCACCAAAGTACTAAAATCAGTGTGTTCAGACACAGAGAACGTGCCTTCATTTCTTATTTTTCAACTGACTAAGCACTGCCATTTTGCAATGACGTTGCTGGCCTGATGAAAGTGCTGAACTTCTCTTATATTTCACAGGAGTGGAGACTTTTCATAGATGCATCGAAAACAATTCTGAAGGGTGTTTTGCTCCATAACGGAAAAAATACCCTCTGTTCCAGTAGCTTACGCTAGTTTGACAAAAGAGAATTGCGAATTCGTAAAAACGATGCTAAATTCATTAAAATACAATGAACACAAATGGAAAATACGTGCAGATTTCAAGGTAATTGCTATGGTACTCGGAATGCAACAAGGCTACACAAAGTATTCCTGTTTTCTTTGCGAGTGGGATAATCGAGACTGAAATTCTCACTACATGAAAAAGAAATGGCCCAGGCGAAGATGGAAAGTTGGCGAAAAGAATGTACAACGTGAAAGTCTGGTAGCTCCTGAATATATACTACTTCCACCGCTTCACATCAAACTTGGCCTGATGAAACAATTTGTGAAGGCCTTGGATCCAACAGGCTGTGGGTTTGCATATCTAGCTACCAAATTCCCCCGTCTTTCAGCTGCAAAAATAAAGGAAGGTGTATTTGTGGGCCCACAAATCAGGGAGCTGCAGAAAGATGCAAATTTTGAAGCATGTTTAACTGATAAAGAAAAAACCGCATGGGACTGTTTCAAGATGGTGTCGGAAAACTTCCTCGGAAGAAGAAGAGCTACTAACTACAAAGCAGTGGTGAAGGATATAATCAAAGCATATCAGGATTTGGGGTGCAATATGTCTTTGAAGATACATATGATGGACTCTCATCTGGACTACTTCGCAGAGAGTTGTAGTGACGTATCGGATGAACACGGGGAAAGATTCCATAAAGACATTTCTACCATATAAAGGCGCTGTAAAGGGAAGTGGGTACCTTCTATGTTAGCAGATTATTGCATGGAATATCATTCGAAAGTAGAAAGATTCACAATACAAGAGAAAAAAGTGATGTGCATTACAAGGCAGTGGCTCATTGTTTGTCAATTTTCAGTAATTTCTCATGTCAAATAAATGCTTCAAAGAGTATACACAAAGGTTACTGTGTTATATGGTAGATCCCACCCTCCATTAATGTGATGAACTTATAACATCATAAAGATGTGCATTTGTTTGTCGAATGTCACCTCACGTTTGCTGCACTATATTAGAAACTGAAAAGAGAAATAAAATTGCGATTACTCATAAACTATCCCTGACAGAAAAAAACCAAAAACAGTTTTCAATTCAGCACTCAAAATACAACTAGGATCACAATATTTTTTATCAGAAATAGAAAAAAGGTTTTTTTTGTAGAACAGTGTTATTGAATAGTGGCTCTTTGTATACCCATTAACGAGGTGGGATGTGTTATGAGAAGGCCGGTGGGCATGGACGGTTACTCACAAATTTCGAAATCATGGTCGTACCTCGTCCAAACCGTATATTTACAAACACTAAATCTAAGATGAATGTGACACCGCCCCATAAGCAACACGTTTTGATTTTATTGTTATCCCCTCTTCCTGTCTCAGACCACTTGACGGACGAGGTAACATGTTATACACGGAAGCGCCAAAGAAAGTGGTATAGGCATGCGTATTCAAATACAGAGATATGTAAAAAGGCAGAATACGGCGCTGCGGTCGGCAACCCCTATATATGACAAGTGTCTGGCACAGTTGTTGGATCGATTACTGCTGCTGCAATGGCAGGGTTTTCAAGATTTAAATGAGTTTGAACGTGGTGTTATAGTAGGCGCATGAGCGATGGGACATAGCATGAAGTGGGAATTTCCCCTTACGATTATTTCACGAGTATACCGTGAATACTAGGAATCCGCTAAAACATCTCCGACATTGCTGCAGCCGTAAAAAGATCCTGCAAGAACGGAACCAACGAATACTGAAGAGTATCGTTGAATGTGACAGAAGTGCAACTCTTCCGCAAATTGCTGCAGATTTCAATGCTGGGCCATCAACAAGAGTCAGTGTCCGAACCATTCAACGAACATCATCGATATGGGCTTTCTGAGCCGTGGGCCCACTCGGGGATTGGTGGTGACTGCACGACATAAAACTTTATGCCCCGCTTGCGCCCGTCAACACTGAAATTGTACTGTTGATGACTGGAAACGTGTTGCGTAGTCGTATGAGTCTCGTTTCAAATTGTATCGAGCGGATGGACGTGTACGGGTATGAAGAGACCCTCATGAATTCATGGATCCTGCATATCAGCAGGGGACTGTTGAAGCTGGTGGATACTCTGTAATGGTGTGGGGCGTGTGCAGTTGGAGTGATACGGGACTCCTGATACGTCTAGATACGACTCTGACAGGTGACACGTACGTAAGCATCTTGTCTGATGACCTGCATCCATTCATGTCCATCGTGCAATCCGACGGACTTGAGCAATTCCAGCAGGACAATTCCATGCCCACACTTACAGAATTGCTACAGAGTGGCTCCAGGAACACTCTTCTGAGTTTAAACTTTTCCGCTGGCAATCAAACTCCCCAGACAAGAACTTTATTGAGCATATCTGGGATGCCTTGCAACGTGCTGTTCAGAAGTGATCTCCATCCCCTCGTACTCTTGCGAATTTATGCAAGCCCTGCAGGACTCATAGTGTTAATTCCCTCCAGCATTGCTTCAGACATTAGTCGAGTTCATGCGACGTCGTGTTGCGGCACTTCTGCGATCTCGTAGTGGCCCTACACTCCATTAAGCAGGTGTACCAGTTTCTTTGTCACTTCAGTGTAGATTAAGTTGTTGCTACAAAATCAGTGGTTTATTCAAGTAATGTATGACATTATGTGAATGCAAGAGTGTGTTTAGTAGAAGCTTATATCCCTACTGGTCCATTTACCGGAACGGGAAATTTTTCTTGAACAAGTCCCGAATGCCAGTACTCCTGCAAAAAGTGGTTTTCATAAACTGATATCAAAATGGCCATTAATTCCAGCTGTACCCGTAAGCCTTCAAGTCGGAATCTGGAAACGGTTCCAAGCGTTTTGCTGCAATTAGTGATATTCTCTCATCAGGCTTTTGCGACGCACACATGTTAACCCGTACATCTTGTCACTTGCACTTTAATCCTTAAACCTGAAGTACTGCGAGTGGTAGACTAAAAGGATTGTGGATGGCGAACTTGAGAGGAAACTGTATTTTGTGAGTGATAAAGCTCGAATTCATCTTTATGATCATGCGAACAGCCAAATTTAGCCCTACTGACCCAACGAAAAGCCCCACATTGAGAATCAAATTGATTTTCAAGACAAAAAAATGGACTGAAGTGCGTGATTTCTGACAGTCTGTTTATCGCCCGATTTTCTTTGAAACCACAGTCAATACAAATCTTTTATCTTCAAACTTTCGAGAACTTCTCAGAAACTTGAATGGAAACACTGTTTTTTTCAGCAAGATGGAACTAAGTGTCTAACAAGACGTGAATTCCTATTTCATCTTCATTACAATTTCGCAGAAGAATGTAGAATAAGGAAAGGATCGTAGCCGCGTCGTTAGCCAAACTTTTCTGCAAGTGACTTTTATCTGTGAGGGCATCTGGAACGAAAAGTGTATTAAAATAATCCCAAAAGGGTAGATCAACCGAAGGAAAACACACGCAAGAGTACTGCGTGATGTGAGTCTGAATGTGTTTTCACGAACACAGAATGCGTAAAGAATCAGTGAGAGCAGATTGAGCATAAGTTGTACATCTACATCTACATGGGTACTCTGCAAATCACATTTAAGTGCCTGGCGGAGGGTCCAACGAACCACCTTCACAACTCTCTTTTTTTTCCAAACTCGTATAGCACGCTGAAAGAACGAACCCCTATATCCTTCCGTACAAGTTCTGCTTTCCATCATTTTATCATGGTGATAATTTCTTCCTATGTATGTCGGTGTCAACAAAATACTATCGCATTTGGAGGAGAAAGTTGGTGATTAGAATTTCGTGAGAAGATTCCGTCGCAACGAAAAACGCCTTTGTTTTAATTATGTACAACCCTAATTCTGTATCATTTGTGTGACACACTCTCTCCCATATTTCGCTATATTACAAAAACTGCTGCCCTTCTCTGAACTTTTTCGATGTACTCCGTCAATCCTATCTGGTAAGAATTCCACACCGCGAAGCTGTATTCTAAATGAGAGACGGACAAGCGTAGTGTAGGCAGTCTCGTTAGTAGATCTGTTACATTTTCTAAGTGTCCTCCCAATAAAACGCAGTCTTTTATTAGCATTCCCCACAACATTTTCTATGTGTTCCTTCCATTTTAAGTTGTTCGTGATTGTAATTCCTATGTATTTAGCTAAATTAACGGCCTTTACATTTGACTTATTTATCGTGTAACGGACGTTTAACGTATTCCTTTTAGCACATGTGGATGACCTCACACGTTTCGTTATCTAGGGTCAACTGCCAATTTTCGCACCATATAGATATCTTTTCTAAATCGTTTTGCAGTTTGTTTTGATCTTCTGATGACGGTTAGTCGATAAACGACAGCGTCATCTGCAGACAACCTAAGGCGGCTGCTCAGATTGTCTACCAAATAGTTTCTATAGATAAGGAACTGCAGAGGACCTATTGTACTACCTCGGGGAACGCCAGAAATCATTTCTGTTTTACCCGATGACTTTCCGTCAGTTACTACGAATTGTGACCTCTCTGACAGGAAATCACAAATCCAGTCACGTAACTGAGACGATATTCCATAAGCACGCAATTTCACTACGAGCCGCTTCTGTGGTACAGTATCAAAAGCCTTCCGGAAATCCAGAAATGCGGAATCGATCTGAAATCCCTTGTCAATAGCACTCAACACTTCATGCAAGTAAATAGATAGTTATGTTTCACAAGAACGATGTTTTCTAAGTCCACGCTGACAGTGTGTCAATAGACCGTTTTCTTCGAGGTAATTCATAATATTCGAACGGAATATATGTTCCAAAATCCTGCTGCATACCAACGTTAATGATATGGGCATGTAGTTTAGTGGATTTCCCCTACTACCTTTCTTGAATATTGGTATGACCTGTGCAACTTTCCAGTTTTTGTATTTTAAAAGGATTTTGTGTTTTAAAATTATATGATGTTTTCTGGGAATGATTGCATATATTACAAACGCAGGTTATCTTGGGCATAATGCAGTTGCATGCTGTACTATAATTGGCAGTCAAATGAAAACTAGACAGATTATTTATAAAGTAATAGCCATAACTGTTAAATCATATATCCGACTGTGAGACAAGGCGGCAGTGCCTTCATGGAAAAATGTTTGCGGGTTCCCGGTGTAATGGTTCTTTATTTACGTGACCATTACGGCAGACCAACCCCAGTTCTCGATACCAGTAATATCGTACTACTTTTCTGCGAAGTAACAGACATATTTATGTGACAATATTCACATTTGGTTTTATTAATGTATAGGTACTCCGACGTATCGATATATTACAGTGATATGGTTCTTGGGTGTATTCATTTCTGTGAGACTGTCATAATCTTTGACTTACTTGCAACCGTTTTGGCGCGAATGCGCAAAGAGCAGTCTTTGTTTCACTTTGCAGAAGTTAAGTTGTTATTTCGCTTTGTAAAAGAACAGTCAAGTCTTGTGTTTGGCTAAAGTGGAAATTAAATATATGAAGATTGATACAAAACTGTTTTCTTGTTGACGTGACAATTAAGAAGAAGTATATGTAAATTTTACAAGAAGTATAATAAAAATGTGGATCGTGAACACCAAGTCAAAAATTATTCCTACCATACCATTGTTCTGATCTGGGATTGTTTGATCATTAAGAATTTCCTGAAAACGCATTTGTTAGGTCTTCAAATATTGCTAAAATACAGATCTGGACCTTCCAGCAGTCAAAGTTGAATCACCCTAGAATCAACAAGATGAGCCATAACAACTTCGACGAAATCTACGTGCGAATCCATTCAAGATAAGTGCCAAAATCAATGACTTTTTTACAGTGACTTCATTATTTCCATTCTGACGATACCATCCACAGTCAATAACTTTGTTGTTACCCGATAAAGCTAACATATGCTGCGTGAGCAACATTATCAATCTGATTTCTAACCTACTTTGCCAGTGGTGGTATTGTTAGACCGGATAAATGTGACTGTATCCAGACGGCGTGGACGACGAAGTCGATGGCGCCAAAAATCTTATGGAAACACAGAGAGGGCTGAATAACGCCAGATTTCTGTTTCCATAACCCGTGATAATTTTCATAGAGATTTTCGTTCTCCTAAAACCTCGTAATATCTGAGCATAAAGCATGTCCCATAATTCTACAACAGTCAGACGTCAGCGAATTGAATTACGCTTAGAATTAAGAGCGTCTGCCCGACGATCTTGCCTGGAAACGAAAATGAGCTCCTCTTTTTTTTTTTTTTTCAATCGCTAGATACCATTCGTTGCACAAATTACGTATGAGAAATAACGCAAGTTGTAACCTTCCACCAGTAAAAATATGTATAACACTCACATTCAGTGTAACCTCCACACAGATACATTCTGTAAACTACCAATAATACAATATCACTAATCTCCTAATAACAATTTGACTCATATATAACCTTTCAATAATTAACTAACTGTGAATCTAAACTGGTAAATTTGGACATCAGCAGTGCTGCGTCATGGCCCTGAAAGATCATTCTGAATAAACAGAAAATTCTTACTTCAGTGAAGTCGCCGGATAACACATATATGTATCTGCTCCTATAAGAAATTTTTCTGGCACAGCCCAGTGCAATGCTGGCCGCTAGATTTGTCATGTATAAAAGAAAACGACTGATTTTTCTTTACGATAATCAGGATGACCAATGATGGCAGAAATTAGTAAATTCTTTAAATTTAGATGAAAGATTATCAAAAAGTTAATTTTATAAAAAGGATAATTAATAAAAGATTTTTTGAAACAGTTACATGGGACTTGAGATAACAATAGTACAAATTTTGTTGTAACTAACTACATGAGCGCGCAGCTGCTTTTACCTTATATTACATCGCTCAGGCACTGCCAACGCTCCCCACGACTGACCCAGCCAGCTCCATACACACGACTGCTAGCTACTACTTACTCCTACTGACACTGCTGTTACTGCAGCCAACACTGCTCTCTGGTCTGAGATTCTCTTATAGCTTACATATTGCAGGCAGCGCGTGAGCAATCCATCGAAATTACATGTGCTCGAGTGTGCTAGCAATAAGTTCCTTAGTCATGGACTTCTTACATAACCCTCGACTGGTGGGGGGTAAAAATTTGGCAGCGATGGTGAGTCAATTGGACTTGCCATGAGCAACAAATTTTTCTATAATCTATTTAGTCTGCGTAGTCTACAGCCACAGAGTATATACATAAACCTAACATTATTGATAAATAATATAAGTACAAAACATATTAAGAAATGAAATAGAGTGCACCCGAACTGAGTACAGAACATAGTAAGAAATGATAAAGTGTATACACAATGAGTGCAGAACATACTAACAAATGAATAAGTCTTTACCATATTACAAGAATTTAAACACATTGAGAAATGAAATAAAGTGCACATGCACTGTATAAGTCTTTACCATTTTACAAGAATTTAAACATATTGAGAAATGAAATAAAGTGCACAAACACTGTAGAAGTCTTTAGCATCTTTACATGAACTGATCACATTAAGAGATGAGATAAACGGCATACACACTGTAAAAGTCTTTAGCATTGTATAAGAACTAGGAAAGGAATGGGAAGGATAGCATCATGGTTGTAGCACAGTGAGTTGCACATAGCTGCACTAAAAGTCCATATCTTTATACAGAAGCACAACACCAAGTGAGACAATCTGAAGTTCTCTTCTCCGAAGTATTTATCAGTGCAGCCACGACACTGAAATGTTGTAATAATATGATACCATTATGGTAGTACATTAGTTACACAAACAGTAGGACCATAATGACATCTCCATCGTTCAAGGTGGTAGACAGCTTGATGTATCAACACCACATTCTTGTAGAATCCATACTCTTACATCAACGTATAATCGGTGCACAAACCAAATATACTGCTCCATGAGCATGAGGATGGACAGGACATACAGATATCGCAGTAACTGGTGGTAATTAGGTCATAAGGTGAAGGATACATTAAATCTTTTGCTACTCATCATTCAGAATTACACTAGTGTATCAACCGATTTGAATAATTATTGATACTCATTGGCTAGTTACAAAGCATTTATGTAGTATGTATGGAGTATTGCATAACATCATTCATAAGTCATCTCATTGCAGTAATCATTGGCATAGCATTTATAGAGTATAACAAAACATTATTAAGAAGTCATGTCATTGCGGTAATTATTGGCACTCATTGGCCAGTTACAAAGCATTTATGTAGTATTTATGGAGTATTACATAACATCATTCATAAGTCATCTCATTACAGTAATTATTGGCATAGCATTTAGGCATAAGTCATCTCATTACAGTAATCTTTGACATCATAAGTCATCTCATTACAGTAATTATTGGCACTCGTTGGCCAGTTACAAAACATTTATTATGCATTATTCAGAAGTCATAATTCAAAACAGGAGTTATTGCATGTAGCATTAAGCTGCTAGTGTTTATATATGATATCATGCAACTGACATAAGACATATTTAACATGTAAGACATTGGAAATAGTACCCAAGGTCTGTAGTCCAATAATACATAGACATAATGGAATCAATACATTAGAAAAATTTTCATTATATTTAGGACTAGAAACATATCTTAAACTGGTAGCATTATTTAGTTGTATACTGCTAATAGTTGGGACTAGTAATAATTTTTTTATGCTAGCAATGCATTGCATTGGGATTGATAGTCAATTACTAGGGCATGAAGATATTTGCTTTTGACTTATTGCTGGAAATAAGGATTAATAACGTCATTCGTCATGAGTCAGCTGTAGCAACGTTATGAAACAAGTAAAGTATATGCGATCACATTCATGAATGACGGAGACAACTGGGTTAAAAAAAATGCAAGTACTAGAACCGGTAAATAACTAAGTGCTTGTAGCATATTAATATCATGGAAAGCTTCTCCTGAAAAAAAAATACAAAGTGGATTATTGAGCTGAAAGAACAAATGTATATTATGCTGAAAAGCAGTAAACTTCTAATTAACAGGTAATGAAACGTGTACTTAATATGTATGTATTCTAAATGTCTTTCCCAAAGCATTCAGTCATTATACTATGCGAAATATGACACACTGTCAAAAAGAACTGCAGCAAATACTTAAATAACTACATAGCATTTCTTAACTAATAGAAAATATATAAACTTCATCATTATCATCATCTGCAAAGAAAAACTTCATTATTCATATTACCATATTCTTCATACAACTATTCATCATCATTTATTATCATCTGCAAAAATTGACTATTCAGTATTCATATTACCATTTACTTCATACAACTATTCATTATCATTCACTATTTTATATATTATAAAGTTTCTTACTTCCAGCATATTTCATCACTAAAATTAACATGTGTAGTTCTGTCTGACAGCCTGCAATAATCACCTCGTATTCTGAAAGAAAAATAATTAGTCAAGACTGCTATCATATGCTGAGTATAACATATTCTTGTTAATGCTTGTTAATTCTGATCCGTTTACTCTTCATCGCAAAGTATTGTATTTTCTTTCATTCATTCCGATGGTGAAATTTCCATTTCTTAGTAAACCACTGTGGTTTGTTTAATTTATTTCTTTTACACGTTATTGCTTTCTGAAAATGATGAATATGGATTAATATCTTGCATTTAAATCATATACACATAAAATGAAAACTTGTTTCTAGTGATATGACTAAGCATGCAGCATAGCATGACAGAAAACGTATTAGGCCAAAAACATAGACAGTTTTCAAGTGCGAAACTGCACACACAATATCATAATGTAGTAGCAAAAAAATCTAGAATACTCAAGATACTGAGATATCATAAGGCAAAATGTCAAAGTCAACTGGTGTTTGTTATATCTTAAAGATTTCATAGTGCATACAGACAAAAATTCATCTTTCGATAGGAAAACCATCATATATACTTTAAAAAAATGGAAAATGTGCACGTTCTGATGTACCGTATAACGACAGGAAAAGCTACCTGCTACCCTTACCTTGCCAGGAACTTGCCAAGAAAACATTCGATCATCATCAGTAAGTAGTCACATAGATATAATTGCGTAAGTGGTCATATAAATATCAGGAAATGGCATTACAATGTGATAAATCATAAAGTATGTTCGTTCAATAAAGGGTTTAATATCGGAAATATGGTGATTACCCTTGCTTTTTCTGGTTCTCATTGTTTCGACATGTACTACATTTGGGTGGAGAATGCTGCGAATTCTATATGGACCTGCGTCTAGAAGCTCAAATTTACTGAATCTACTCTTTCCTCTGTTGGATAAAAAATGTGTGCGTACTAATATCTTCTGTCCAATGTGAAAGTGACGGCGTGTACAAACCTGTTTTTGCTGTCTTCTCCGGCGCTCTGCGGCACGTTTGATGTTGTTGAGCGCAATGTCAATTATTTCATAGGTGGCGTAGTCGACGATATGTAGGAAAAGATACTAATTCTTTAATTTTGTTGGGTGGTTCAACATTTTTCAATATAACAGTCGGAGATAGCATAGTAGATTCATTTGGTATGAAGTTAATTACATCCTGGAATGAGAGTATGTGTGTATCCCAATCAATATGTTTTTTATGGCAGTATATTCTACATAGTTTACCAATTTCTTTCATCAATCGTTCCGAAGGGTTCGACGGAGCGTAATACGTGGGTATACAGAAAGGAGAAATGTTTCTAGCTCGTAACATACGTGTCCATATCGCAGATCGAAATTGTGATCCATTGTCAGAAATTACTTTCAACACATGCCCTACATGAAATAAAAAATGTTTTACAAATGCATTCGAACTAGATTTTGTCTACAGCGGCCATATGTCTCAATTAAAGCGGTACAATGGGATGTAACGGAGGAATATGTAAAGTCGTGTCTGGTTTAGCTTTCTGACAGATTTTACATGACGCTAAAAATCGTCGAATATGTTTCTCCATGTTGGCAAAATAACAGGTGTTTCTCAAAATAAGAAAACATTTTCTGGCTCCATAATGTGCATAACGTAAATGAGTATACCAAATTAATTTGTTAACAAGTTCGTCAGGAATACATAATAACCACTTCTTGCTGTCGGAGTGGGAGCGGCGAAACAGAATCTTATTGCGTACAGTGTAATGGTTTCTAATGGTAAGGTTATTCCTATCTTGCCAAAGGTGTTCAATTTCTTTCCATACGTTGTCTTTGCTCTGCTATTGTGCTATGTCTCGTAATGACGACGAAATGAAGTTTCAAATGAAACTTGTTGAATAAACATGAGGCTAAAATTTGCTTGGCAGAAATTGGTTGCGATGTCTTGCTGATTGTTGCTGAGAGAACAGGATAGTGCGTCTGCTACAATGTTTTGTGTACCGGGAATGTGAACATTTGTAAGATTAAATTCCTGTAAAAAAAGTTTCCATCTGCTTAATCTGTCATGTGTAAATTTAGCGGAAAGTAAAAACTGTATAGCTCTAGGATGTGTGCGAGCGGTGATTTGTCTTTAATAAAGAAAATGCCTATATCTGGTAAATGCCCATACAACACACAATGTTTCCAGTTCTGTAACAAAATAATTCCGTTCAGCAGGCGACTTGTAAAAGCGATGTTTTTAATTACTGTAATACCGTCTTCTTCAATTTCCTGAAAAATGTGTACGCCTAAAGCAGTGTTGGAACTGTCGGTGGCAATGGAAAAATTTCTGGTAGGATCTGGGTGTGATAAAAGTGGTGCGTTGAACAAGGCATGTTTCAAATTAACAAATTCAGAATGTGCTTGGCTATCCCAGGACCAAATAGCGTTTTTACCCGTCAACTGGCGTAATCTAGGGGTGTCTAAAGCAGAGGAATGAATAAATTTACGAAAAAAGTTAATTAATCCCAGAAAGATGTGTAGTTGTTTCTTTGTCGTTGGAACAGTAATGTCACGTAAAGCTTGACGTTTTTCCGGGTCAGGCGCAATGCCTTCTGCTGAAATTACATGTCCAAGAAATTTTATGGAAGTTTTGCCAAAGTGCGATTTGCTAAGATTAACTGTGAGTCCTTGTGCCCGAAAAGTTTACAACAGTTGTTCCAGAATCAAATTGTGTTCAGACCAGTTAGCTACTGCGATAAAGATGTCTTCTACATATGTTGTTATCTGTCTTTAAGTTCTGTCGGAAGTATAGTAATCAAACAGCGAATAAATGCTGCTGAAGAAATTGTTAAACCGAACGGTAATTTGCAAAATTGATAACAGTCCCCAAAATAGAGAAATGCTGTGTACTTTCTGCAGTTCGGATGGAGCTGAATTTGCCAGAGTCCCGATTTCTGATCTAATGTGGAATAAAGAGCAGTACCATGATATTTCTGTAAAAGCTCTTCTAGTGTCTGTGGGCGATCTGGTTCATTGATAATAATGTCGTTGACATGACGCGAATCAAGTACGAGGCGGAGTGAGCCATCTTTTTTCTTAACAGTATGGAGCGGGTTTATGTACAGACTAACTGCCGGTTCAATAATACCTTGGTCAAGCATAGCTCGCAATTCTTTCTTAACTTGTTCTCTGTGAATATATGGAATGGGATAATATTTGGCTTTAAATGTGTCGTGCTGTTTAACTTGAAATTCATACATAAAACCGGACATAGTACCAGGGATGATGTCAAAAACTGGAACTAGCTGTAAAAGAAAATTGCGTAGTTGAGTGCGTTCGTCATCTGTATTTGCAGTGCTCTGTTTTACCTTCTCAGAAAACGTTTGCATAACGTCATAGTCGGCTTCGTCTGGTGTATTGTGGTTGTGTACATACGTATCTGTGAACAATATGGAATGACAGTGTATGTTACGCGATGTCAAAATGACCTCTGTTCGATTAAATGCCTGTTCTTCTGCAGATAAAGCGTGCTGATATTCTAATGCCAGTTGTACCTTTTCATCCTTTAACATTAAATAGGAATTTTGAAAGTCAATAAATGTGTCGTGTTGTACCAAAAAATTTATACCTAAAATAACGTCTATTGTCAGTAAGGGAACAATCCAAAAATTTGAGTGGAACGTATGACCTGCAATACAAAATGATAAGTGTGTCTGTAATTGTACTTCTACTCCTTTACCAGATACTGCTCCTTTTAATTTAGTTTTGCCTAATGGTAGCGTAGGGTAGGTGTTCTCTTTGTTACATTCGTTGAATGTTTCTTCATTTATAACTGACATAGGTGATCCAGAATCGATTACTGCTGAAAATATGGATGATCCAGTCTTTAATTCAATAAGAGGGTGGGAAATGGTTTTTTGTATAACTGGTTTTTCATGCAAAAGTTTGTCTCGGATGCCGTCAAAAGTAATAATATTTTCGTGAACAAGATTCTGTGCGTCAAAAGTATTGCTTACGTTGCTGGAAGATGCAGCCTGTACTATATCTATTCAAATTCTTTCTGAAGTGCTGTTATTTGCAGGAGGATGCTGTGGCATTTCGTCTATTTGTACTGTTCTGTTACTTCGTCCTGACGTATTAGGTTCGGGATGATAGCGACTGTCTGGTTCATTCATGATAATCTGTTGTTGTGGATGACTGTGCTGCTGATAATACCGACTGTAATTAAATGTACGCTGAGAACTGTGCTCATTACTTTTATGTCTGTCATGATAGTCATTACTATACGGCGCGTTGCGATACGAGTTGAAATGATGTCTTTTCTGTGCGTACTTATTTCCTTGTTGCTGTGCGTTGCTATTTGGCGGAGCCGACGCTATACGTGTAGGCGGCGAAACATTAAAGCTTGGTTGACCTTGCACATTATATTGTTGGTTAGGTATGCCAACTGGCTGGTTTTGTTGTTGTTGTGGGGAAAAGCCACTATTGTTCCCAAAATGTGTTTGCTGCTGCTAATTAAAATTTTGTCTGTTATTAAAGTTCTGGTGGTTGTCATTCCTAGAGCGTCTATCACCTTTGCTATTAAAATAGCGTGGCTGATCGTAATTACTGTATGCTTGTTGGCCTTGGTTATGTGGTGAAAAATTTTTGTTTGTGAAGGAATAGTCTGATTGCAGAACTTCCAGAAGCTGTAGCAGATCTCTAAATTCCGAAATATTTTCTTTCTGCTGTCCTGTTAAAAGTGACACTCTTAACGATCGTGGTAATTTTGAAATACGTAATTGGATAAGTGCTGACTCACTGTATGGCTCACATAAATATTGGTTTTGTTGTAACATGTGTTCAAAAAATCGCGTGACTGGGAAAATTTGAGTTCTCGTAATTCGGTAAGCTAATTAACTGATCCTTGATTCCGCGCTGTGTCGTCTTCGACCAATACGCTGACAAAAAAGCATTCTGAAATTCGTTTACAGAATAACATTCTCTGGCGATCGGTCTCATACGAGTTGCCGGTTCGCCTTCCAAAAAACTGCAAATAAATTCAAGTTTGTGTGTTACGGGCCAAGTTGGTGGAAAAGCAAAGCTAAATTGTTGCATCCAATCCAAAGGGTGAATCTGTGTTGTGTCATTTTTAATTACCTTAAATTTCCTAACTGATAGAAAGTGCTTGTAATCAAAATTATCGTCTCTGAATGTCTGAACAGGTTCAAGATTGTATGATAATCTGTTTGTCTGTGACTGTTTGGGATCTAAGTCACGTACTCTCTGTAAATTACCTAAATTATACTGGCTGTGTGAGTGTGAGATATGCTCGGAATGTGGCATATGCTGTGCCGTGTTAGAGGCTGAAACATTTTTCATCTCCGTCACTTCTTGCTGCAAAGATGACAGTTTTCTACGTAATGTATTATTGGAAGAACCTATCTCACTGATTGTCTGCTGTATGTTTTGGAATTCCGGTGTTTGCTTAAACGAAACTGCTGACGCATCGTCTGGTTTTGTGTCATTGTTATTTTCGATAACATCAATACGACTGGCCAATTCATCAGTTTTTTCAGTCAGTGCTTTTACTTCATCGTCAATTTTAGTGTCACAGGCATTAATTTGTTTCTGCATTTTCCGTGTGATTTTGTTCAGTTACTTAACCTCTGCTTTAATAGCATCGGGATCCTGTATTAATTCCAATTGTTCAAGTGTGCTGGTCACTATCCGATGATAGTATTGATTTCGTCTGATACTGTAGCAGTGCTGTTGTCTAAGTATGTGTTAGCTTTCGTAAATAACTTACGTTTATCTTCCTGTCTCTGCGCAGTAATTGTTTCCATGACTTGCTTCTTTACTTTGTTCTGTTCCCGTATGAATTTACAGTAACGCGTTTCACTGTTTTGTAGGTGGTGATTAAAACGTTTGTCAATTTGGCTGCTCTGTTGTTCAAATTTCTTGTCTACTTTCGCATCCAGTGTGCGTGAAAGTTCTGCTGACATTAATTTAAACTCGTCGCGTAACTGTGTTGCGTTTTCTGAACATTGTTTAGCAACTGCACTGATTTCATCTCCAAGTAATTTAGTTGTGGCAACATGTGTATTGCGTATCTCTTCACTATTATTCTTGGCACAGGTCTTAATTCCTCAGGTAATTGTTTTTTAGTTTCATTACATTGCTCCGCAACGGCTGTAATCTGTTCAATAAGCTGTTCAATAGAGGTGTCAAGTTTTTCATTAATTTGTTTAAACTACCTATCGTGGTTTTCATTCGACTGAAACTTTCATTAAGTTGTTTATAATTGTTTTCTTGTTTTTCATTCGAGTGTTTGAGGTTTTCATTAAGTTGTTTATAATTTTTGTCTTGTTTTTCATTCGACTTACTTGTTGCAGTAATCTAACAACTAGCAATGCGCAAATATACCTTCAGTAGTCTTGAGTTTCCCAAAAAATAATTCAATAATATTAGTTCCTCTAATGATAATAGTTAGCTGATGTCTCTGTATATCCTTTTATAATCTCTTGCAAATCATAGCTGATGGCTGGCAGGCACACCGCACCTCTCAATCTCTCGCTTCAGACCTGCTACCGACTCGCTTCACTTCTCGCTTACTACTGACTTCCTAAGAGCGCTAAAGTGTGGTCTCTCCTGCCAACAATGCTTTCTGGCGCAGACATTCCCTGCTACCACAATTAATTTCGAACACGACAAGTGTTAATTATTCCTACTTAATACTATTAATAAAATATAAACATCTTTCACAAATTGTGGTTTGACAATAGACAATAGAAATATACACGTCTTACAAGAGGTGATGGTAAGGTTCGAGCGTGACGCAGACCGCATGAAGCTGTGGACCCAAGTTGTAAACGAGGCACCGTGCATGCTGGTTCTGGCTCCTTAACAGAGTCAGCTACGTTTACGTGGTACAGACTGGCTGCTCTGGTCGAAATGAACCTATCATTGACTGGAAACGGTTGTGTTCGGCTACTTGGAGACAATTTATTCCCAGACAACGATGGTATTTTTATGGATGACAGTGCTGAGACCTGGTACCAAGGAAAGCAGGATTCGGTTACGATTGTGGTTGGGGCCGTAATCAATTACTGTTGAATAGTTTATTTTTCAATCACGTACACTTTATTTGGAAACAACAACAATAAAAGATGACCATAAATTAAGAACTGCTCCCCGGCTGAAGGTCTTAATGACAACAAATTCAAAACTATTTCTCGGCTGAAGGCCGCAATAGTAATACAGTAGAGCGTCGATTATCCGAAGTAATTGGGGGACATGGGTGTTCAGAAAACTGGTTTGTTCGGATAATCGAACTGTACATGTTTATTTGCCAAAAAGAAGTACTGTACAGACAATTTATTCATAAAAACAGGCATCTCTTTTAGTATTACAAATGAAACGTCCACTTAGAACAATTATACAAGACTGTGCTTAAACTGACACACAATATTTTTAGCGCAACGCAATCTGACTTTCAATAATCCCTACAAAACAATGGCCCTGACTAACATTAACCTATACCTTTCAGAAATCACTTACCTCACAAAAATCTTCGTTACTCGAACTACTGCAATACAGCGAGCACCACTACTGCCAGCTAAATAAAAGATTCAAACTACGGAAGGCACTAACTACTGATAGGCATAGTTAGCAAATGAAAGATTTTAATAGAGAACGAACAATGTATTTACCTTAATACTCATAATGTATATAGCAGTTCATGACAAATTTCAAAATTCCGCCATCTCTCTCCCCACATCCACCACTGCTGGCGGCTCACCTCCAACTGCGCAACGCTAAGCGCTGTTCACATCCAGCTGCCCAACACTACAATGGCTGACAACTATGCAAACTAGCCACAGACTGCACACAGCACAGCAGTGATTTTCATACAGAGCGCTACGTAACGTTGCCAATAAGAAAATACACTCCTGGAAATGGAAAAAAGAACACATTGAGATCGGTGTGTCAGACCCACCATACTTGCTCCGGACACTGCGAGAGGGCTGTACAAGCAATGATCACACGCACGGCACAGCGGACACACCAGGAACCGCGGTGTTGGCCGTCGAATGGCGCTAGCTGCGCAGCATTTGTGCACCGCCGCCGTCAGTGTCAGCCAGTTTGCCGTGGCATACGGAGCTCCATCGCAGTCTTTAACACTGGTAGCATGCCGCGACAGCGTCGACGTGAACCGTATGTGCAGTTGACGGACTTTGAGCGACGGCGTATAGTGGGCATGCGGGAGGCCGGGTGGACGTACCGCCGAATTGCTCAACACGTGGGGCGTGAGGTCTCCACAGTACATCGATGTTGTCGCCAGTGGTCGGCGGAAGGTGCACGTACCCGTCGACCTGGGACCGGACTGCAGCGACGCACGGATGCACGCCAAGACCGTAGGATCCTACGCAGTGCCGTAGGGGACCGCACCGCCACTTCCCAGCAAATTAGGAACACTGTTGCTCCTGGGGTATCGGCGAGGACCATTCGCAACCGTCTCCATGAAGCTGGGCTACGGTCCCGCACACCGTTAGGCCGTCTTCCGCTCACGCCCCAATATCGTGCAGCCCGCCTCCAGTGGTGTCGCGACAGGCGTGAATGGAGGGACGAATGGAGACGTGTCGTCTTCAGCGATGAGAGTCGCTTCTGCCTTGGTGCCAATGATGGTCGTATGCGTGTTTGGCACCGTGCAGGTGAGCGCCACAATCAGGACTGCATACGACCGAGGCACACAGGGCCAACACCCGGCATCATGGTGTGGGGAGCGATCTCCTACACTGGCCGTACACCACTGGTGATCGTCGAGGGGACACTGAATAGTGCACGGTACATCCAAACCGTCATCGAACCCATCGTTCTACCATTCCTAGACCGGCAAGGGAACTTGCTGGTCCAACAGGACAATGCACGTCCGCATGTATCCCGTGCCACCCAACGTGCTCTAGAAGGTGTAAGTCAACTAACCTGGCCAGCAAGATCTCCGGATCTGTCCCCCATTGAGCATGTTTGGGACTGGATGAAGCGTCGTCTCACGCGGTCTGCACGTCCAGCACGAACGCTGGTGCAACTGAGGCGCCAGGTGGAAATGGCATGGCAAGCCGTTCCACAGGACTACATCCAGCATCTCTACGATCGTCTCCATGGGAGAATAGCAGCCTGCATTGTTGCGAAAGGTGGATATACACTGTACTAGTGCCGACATTGTGCATGCTCTGTTGCCTGTGTCTATGTGCCTGTGGTTCTGTCAGTGTGATCATGTGATGTATCTGACCCCAGGAATGTGTCAATAAAGTTTCCCCTTTCTGGGACAATGAATTCACGGTGTTCTTATTTCAATTTCCAGGAGTGTATAAACAGCCTACTTGCACAAAGTAACATACAAAGGCAACTTCAGTAGGAATATATAGTATATGGCACAGTATATTAAACAAAAATATATACATATTACATACGCATTTAGCATGAACAATACACACAGTATACAAAATTAACGTTCAAAAAAATCCTTTATTTTGGTCTGTCTAAGCAAGCCTACACGCTTACGAGCAGCTAAGTCACGTACGTTTTTCATTACAGATATCTTGAACTGGTCACTTTCAACTTGGGCTTCAAACCATCGCAAGGCAGTATCTAAAGAAGTGAACGCCTCAGAAGCTGTGGCCCAGTGCGGCGACTACTGTGGGAAACTTGGTTTGGGAGTGAGGGGGATGATGGACGGTAGGGTGGGAGAGTAACAGGTGCGAGCGAGTACACAGTTCGGTTAAGCGGTCGTTCTGTTGACCGACGTTCGGATAATGGACGCTCTACTGTAATTTACGAACTGTTTCACGGCTGAAGGCCTGAATAGCAATCTTTTAAGAACCAGTTAACTTCTTCAACTTGAAATTACAGTTATTAAATTTTTAAAAAAAAAACAAAGAAAAAAACACTCATCAAATCTGATCAAACCAAGGAGCGCGGGGCGAGCGGTGCAGACGTTGCTCCAAGGATCGACCTGGGAAAGTCCCTCAAAACTTCGTAAGCGATGAGACAGGCTGCCAAGAGTTGCATTCACTTCACGAGATGGTAACTCAGACTAGTGGCAGTTTAAACGCATGACCAATACTCATTTTCCGAATCTACCTAACGTCTGATGACCAATGCAACGATGGAATAACACACCCAAGCCGGAACCGGTGATCAGCACTACGTCTTCAGACTCCGGTATTTAGCATCGGGAAGCAGAAAGGAACCACTAATACCAGAGTAGAAAAAAAAAATTTAAAAAAAAAACACACCACGCAGCCCACAAATGAAGGAAACTGTCGAACTACACGCCTCACCACCGGACAGCAGCGGCAAGGCGAGGAAAAGTACACTTCCGTAACATATACTAAGCTCCAGGGGAGGTATCTGGGGCGTTAGCGGCCACTAGGCAGGAACAGTACCACTCGTTGAACTTCACAAATAATGACATATACAGGGTGTTTCAAAAATGACCGGTATATTTGAAACGGGAATAAAAACTAAACGAGCAGCGATAGAAATACACCGTTTGTTGCAATATGCTTGGGACAACAGTACATTTTCAGGCAGACAAACTTTCGAAATTACAGTAGTTACAATTTTCAACAACAGATGGCGCTGCGGTCTGGGAGACTCTATAGTACGATATTTTCCACATATCCACCATGCGTAGCAATAATATGGCGTAGTCTCTGAATGAAATTACCCGAAACCTTTGACAACGTGTCTGGCGGAATGGCTTCACATGCAGATGAGATGTACTGCTTCAGCTGTTCAATTGTTTCTGGATTCTGGCGGTACACCTGGTCTTTCAAGTGTCCCCACAGAAAGAAGTCACAGGGGTTCATGTCTGGCGAATAGGGAGGCCAATCCACGCCGCCTCCTGTATGTTTCGGATAGCCCAAAGCAATCACACGATCATCGAAATATTCATTCAGGAAATTAAAGACGTCGGCCGTGCGATGTGGCCGGGCACCATCTTGCATAAACCACGAGGTGTTCGCAGTGTCGTCTAAGGCAGTTTGTACCGCCACAAATTCACGAAGAATGTCCAGATAGCGTGATGCAGTAATCGTTTCGGATCTGAAAAATGGGCCAATGATTCCTTTGGAAGAAATGGCGGCCCAGACCAGTACTTTTTGAGGATGCAGGGACAGGCATTTCGGTTCCCCATATGCGCCAGTTCTGTTTATTGACGAAGCCGTCCAGGTAAAAATAAGCTTCGTCAATAAACCAAATGCTGCCCACATGCATATCGCCGTCATCAATCCTGTGCACTATATCGTTAGCGAATGTCTCTCGTGCAGCAATGGTAGCGGCGCTGAGGGGTTGCTGCGTTTGAATTTTGTACGGATAGAGGTGTAAACTCTGGCGCATGAGACGATACGTGGACGTTGGCGTCATTTGGACCGCAGCTGCAACACGGCGAACGGAAACCCGAGGCCGCTGTCGGATCACCTGCTGCACTAGCTGCGCGTTGCCCTCTGTGGTTGCCGTACGCGGTCGCCCTACCTTTCCAGCACGTTCATCCGTCACGTTCCCAGTCCGTTGAAATTTTTCAAACAGATCCTTTATTGTATCGCTTTTCGGTCCTTTGGTTACATTAAACCTCCGTTGAAAAACTTTATCTTGTTGCAACAACACTGTGTTCTAGGCGGTGGAATTCCAACACCAGAAAAATCCTCTGTTCTAAGGAATAAACCATGTTGTCTGCAGCACACTTGCACGTTGTGAACAGCACACGCTTACAGCAGAAAGACGACGTACAGAATGGCGCACCCACAGACTGCGTTGTCTTCTATATCTTTCACATCACTTGCAGCGCCATCTGTTGTTGAAAATTGTAACTACTGTAATTTCGAAAGTTTGTCCGCCTGAAAATGTAGTGTTGTCCCAAGCATATTGCAACAAACGGTGTATTTCTATCGCTGCTCGTTTAGTTTTTATTGCCGTTTCAAATATACCGGTCATTTTTGAAACACCCTGTATAATGCAACAATTAATAATAAGAAGTGGAGGAAGGCTAATTAGGTTGACCTTCCCCAGACGCTCCACTCGCTGCTCTTCGTCCCAGCAACACTACGAGCAGCAACACGCAAGCAAATGGCGAGATCTCACAATGGTGGAGGTTTCATTACTTGAATTAAGGTCCACTCAACTTAAACATCCTGGGTCCGGTTGACAGCGAGGTTGTACCCCTAGCGACTGCAGCCCTTCCACCCGGCAGCTCCTGTGTGCCGCCAGTGGTCCCGGCGTGTTTGCTCGCTGCGCAGACCTGGCTGCTCGTCAGTCTCCAACTGAACTGCCGACTCACACCACACGCAGAAACCACAACGTCGCTCCAGAGATAGTACCACCGTTACTAGACATCGATATCTGCCGCTGCTGCCACTAGCCGACAACACTTGCAAAGGGTGTGGCGCCAGTGAACACAAGAATAAGACGACAACCGTAACTATACCAACTAAACGATGACAACCTAGCAACGGCGCCAACGCGAGCCGCAGCACGGCTCAAGTGCACCATATCACCAAGCCACAATTGTTGCGACTGGTTTAGAGAAGATTCTGAACCGGCAACTGTGGCCGAGCGGTTCTAGGCGCTTCAGTCCGGAACCGCGCTGCTGCTGTGGCCGCAGGTTCGAATCCTGTGATGTTCTCTAAAAAGTTTTAAGTTGCTGTTTTGGTATGAGAAAGAATTTTTATTTTAGAACCAACTATTTCATCAAAACATGCTGGCCAATCTTTTATTTTGAAACGTCTCCTTAGAACAATTTGTACACGACTGTGCTGATAAACCTCTTACACTATTTGCTTTTCAAACAGCTGAGCAAAACTGAACGTACTCAAACATTCACTAAAGTGACACACAATATTTTTAGCGCAACGCAATTTGCCTATCAAAGATCCCTGCAAAAGAATGGCCCTGAGTAACATTAAACTACACCTTTCAGAAATCACTTACCTCACAAAAATCTTCATTACTCGAACTACTGCAATACAGCGAGCGCCACTACTGCCAGCTAAATAAAAGATTCAAACTACAGAAGGCACTAACTACTGATAGGGATAGTTAGCAAATGAAAGATTTTAATAGAGAACAGACAATGTGTTTACCTTAATAGTCATAATATATATATAGCAGTTCATGACAAATTACAAAACTCCGCCATGTCTCTCCCCACATCCACCACTGCTGGCGGCTCACCTCCAACTGCGCAACGCTATGCGCTGTTCACATCCAGCTGCCGCTGCCCAACACTACAATGGCAGACAACAATGAAAACTAGCCACAGACTGCACACAGCACAGCCAGTGATTTTCATACCGAGCGCTACGTAACGTTGCCAATAAGAAAACATAAACAGCCTATGTAGCGCTCTGTATGAAAATCACTGGCTGTGCTGTGTGCAGTCTGTGGCTAGTTTGCAGTAGTTCGAGTAATGAAGATTTTTGTGAGGTAAGTGATTTCTGAAAGGTGTAGTTTAATGTTAATTAGGGCCATTCTTTTGCAGGGATCTTTGATAGTCAGATTGCGTTGCGCTAAAAATATTGTGTGTCACTTTAGTGAATGTTTGAGTACGTTCAGTTTTGCTCAGCTGTTTGAAAAGAAAATAGTGTAAGAGGTTTATCAGCACAGTCGTGTACAAATTGTTCTAAGGGGACGTTTCAATTTTAATGAACATTAGTAGTATGATTTGTATATTATTACTTTTCCAGTCATAAGGAAACATATGTTTTTGTATGCATTTTTCTGAAAATTATGTAAAGTAAATGATGATGACAATTTTACTTGTAATGTGGTTTGAGTGTAATGAACTGTGTTTGGATTAGAGTAAGTAATGGAAGTAGATGATGACTTGAAGTGAATCACAGAATTTTGTAAGATCTTTCAATATTAAAGGTCAGGATTTCCTAAATTAAAATGTTTAATAATTACAAGATTTTAATATATACATGTTGAATGGACAATTATTTATAATGCAAAAGTAAAAGATGACTTTCAAATACATCATAACTAACTGTAACTTATATATTTTGTACATCAATTTTTTACAAACGACACAGCTGCCGTTCTCCGAACCAGAACGTCCAGTAAGATACAGTGGTACGAAACTTTCAATAAAAGTTATCTTACGTAAAAATGCTGTTTCATTCTACCTCATACCCGAGCCAAGGAAGAACCCACCCTGCCCACATGTTGTTAAGAGAGAAAAGCTAATTTATTTAATATTTTCACCCTGACAGAATGCTTTAGAATGCTCCTGACAATTGACAGCATCAAAAGAGAAAACCCAATTACATTTAGTGACAGAAGTGTTACATTTAGTACCACAACTGTTACATTTGTCCTTAGGTTAGTTAGGTTTAAGTAGTTCTAAGTCTAGGGGAATGATGACCTCAGATGTTAAGTCCCACAGTGCTTAGAGCCATTTGAACCACTTGAAGATTCTGACAGTTCGAGCGAATGATTTGGTCATACAGATCGCCTGACATGAACCCCAGTTAGTGCACAGAATTCTGCACCGGCAGCACTTTCTCAATTACGAACTGTTATGGACGCAGCATAGCTCAATATTTCTGCAGGCGACTTCGAACGACTTGCTGAGTCCACGCCATGTTGAGATGCTGCACTACGGAGGGCAAAAGAGTGTCCGCCATGATACCAGCAGCTATCCCAAGACACTGTCATCTCATAGTACCTTTTGCATTACGAAAAACAACAAGTTGTTGTATATCAAAACCTGTGAGCCAGATCCAGGCCCCCACAACCGCACGAGTGGTCGACTGTGAAGAGCGGACAAATTGAATAGCTGGGCGGCGGCCATTACAGTGGTAAACTGACGCGCGGAGTTCGAATGTTTATACATCGCTTTTGGTTATAAAATGCCTTCCCTTGAGTTAGGTCGCAAACATAATGCCTCATTTAAATACGTTACTACAATATACTTTTTAATTTATGAACAAACAGCAACTAGTCACTGTTTATGAATTTATCTTACGTACTACATGGAATCTGCCGTAGCTAAAAGTTATGTACTGGGCCCCTAGCATTTTTCGTAGTTCATTTACGATAGATGTACGCAAAATGCATCAAAATACTCGAAGATTTGCCCACTACATTAATAGATATTTTTGCTTCAGATTTTATGACGAGAAGTGCGTTATATATGGCATAGTGCTTTGGCAACTCACGACCAAATTATGAAGTTTCAACCTAACCTAGACCATGAAAACACTACCGATAAGCCAACTTTCTTCAAAATGATCAGAACATGTAAAATGGTATTCTGTCGGTCGGAAATCTTGCTTCCTGACAGCGTGTAACCATTTTTGTAACAGCTGTGGTTTTGAGAAAGGAAACCTGCAAATAGATGCACAGACATGATGCTAATACCGTGTTACAAAAACATTTATTAAGCAAGCGCACTGACATACAAAACAACTTAAAATATTCACATACCTGTGAAATGTAATATTCGTTCCTTTCTCGAATTTATTTGTACAATTAATCGCTGCACAACTCTTCACCATGGAACTTCTTTTGATCGGAATGTACAGACAGTAGAATTACGAGTAACAAATACTGTATGTACGCCCCAACAAATATACAACGTTGAATCAGGGTCTTCATAAACAACAATATTACACAACACATCAGACTACAACCACTATAATGGCGTCCAGCCGAAGGTTCAAATTATCCCGCAACTGCAGCGCCATCAGTGAGTCTAGTTATTTTTTATAAGGTCTTTGGCCAGATCGCTGGTCGATCATCAGTGATCGGCTTGTTATCTTTGGCGCGACCCCGGACATGAGCATCCTTGCCTTTTCGGCTGGGGCGCGCGGGGCGGGAAAGGTAGTCGGTTTGTGGCGGTCGGTGAGACTGGCGGAGTTGTGGCTCGGGCGTAAGCACACGTGAGATGTCTGTTACGCTGGGGCTGTTTGCTAATCGTGAAACTCCTGCGGCGGTTACTGGTTGCCTGGAAGGCATTTCGTATAAACTGTGCCAAGCCTCGCAGTGAGAGGGGAGTCCGCAGTTGGTGTTGGCCTAGATGTTTGTACAAATTGAGGTGCCTGTGTGAGAAGCACGGCGTGGGCCTGTTGCTTGCTTCGTCCTTCTGACAGCCACCGCAAGCTGATGTTCGGCCGGAATGTCTACAGTTTGTGGTGAGCATAGAGTGAACAAGTTCTCGTAGGATGTGCTCTCAGCCTGACTCTCAGCCTGTGTTATTTGTGGGTGCCGACCCCTTGCCTGTTACTGCTTCCGGGTGTCCTGTAAGATTTCACAGCAAAACGGTGTTTTTGTGGCATTCTGTGTTTACGGCTCAGCCCCCGCCTAGAAAGGGGAAAGATTTGGAATTCCTTAAGGGGGGTAGGACGTCAAACGGGCCGACTTGGAGCAGGAGAGGCACCACAGGACATTTTAATTTCCACTGTCTATACTTTTACAAATAAATTCGTAAAACTTTAACAGCATGAACAGGTAGGATTCAGGAGTCATACTCATAGCAGTGGAAGTTCAAAAACGTGACAAAACACATTTTTTTTTACTTGTGAAATTTCATCATTTTTTCACTTACTACTGGCTGCATTTGTTGCTATAGGTACACTTTTATTCCTAAGTAAGAGAGATTCTTCGATGACTTTTGCACAGCATACAAACCATAGTTACAGGTGTATGGAACCCTAGAAGTTATTTAATTTACGAAAAAATGAATGAACTGTTACATTTTAAACTTCATGTTTAGACAAAATTCAAGTTTTATAGTTAATTATCTCAATTTTTCCATAGTTTTTTTAATAGATTTGTAAAATTCTGTAGTTTCATACACCTGTAACTACTGTTTGTATGCTATGAAAAATCCATCGAAGAATCGCTCTTACTTAGGAAGAAAAGTGTACCTATAGCAACAAATGCAGCCAGTAATAAGTGAAAAAATTATGAAATTTCACACGTAAAGAAAGGTATATTGCTACGTTTTTTAACTTCCACTGCGATGAGTGAGTCCTCAATCCTTACTGGTCATGGTGACAGTTTTATGAATTTATTTGTAAAAGTATAGACAGTGGAAATTAAAATGTCCTGTGGTGCCTCTCCTGCTCAAAGTCGGCCCGTTTGACGTCCAACCCCTCTTAATGCTGTAATTTAAACATATAAAAAAATGTTCTTTCAGAATAAGCCCCTGTTTCTTAGGGACACTGCAGTTCAAACAGGAGTGGCGTAATGTTAATGAGTATTTATTAATCGTCAAATGAAGTGTATTTAATGTCTTAATGTTTTCTGGGGCACGCAGCTGTGTTATTGAATTCATTTTGAAGTGTTGTGTCGGGTGAATGACTGCTCCCCACTTCAGTGTATTCTTTTTAGTAGTATTGTAAGGTTTTTTTGGATATTTGTCAGTGGGGTGTATTGATTCAATTTTGTTTTTCTCTTTCTTTTGAGTTACGGTGAACTGTTTAGTTTACCTGGTTACTGGCTTAATTCGCGCTTCACGCACTAAATCAGCTGATATTGAAATTGTTTTTTTTTATTCCTGTTTAATGTCAGATTCAAATGTAATTTCATTTGTTATTTGAAATAGATGTGTTGGATTGATTTTAATTAATCATGTGTAATCGAAGTAAGGGACCCAGACCTTCATTAGTGCTTAACAGTGGCGTGTGGTTCGGGTTGTGAGCCCCGTGCTCGGACCAACCGGTACTAATTTTGCTTGGTATTATACCATGTGGACAATCGACCGCACTTGTAAACGAAAACTGTCTTCTAACACAGGATATACAACTTTGCGTAAACGATCAAAACAAGTGCTTCACTGCCAACTGTGCGAATATTAAAGTAAAGTGATTATCGACTGTGTTAAAACATTACGTTACATCGCAGTATTTAACAACTGTTATAAGTTGTTTAAGAAATGCTCATACCATTATTTACTGGGCGTCACCCTTAATATAACATTTGGCTATTTTTTATTTTTGTATTGTTAGGAATAGAAAACACTTTGTCCGAACATTAAAATTACTCACTGTCAAACAGCATTTAGATCCTCAGACTGCTAAATACGAGCCCTCCCTATGACCATGCCCTCTGAATCGGAAGCTATAAATTTTTTACTCTTCTTGCATATTAAAAGGACCACTGGCGAGGACTTAACATTGCAGATTGAGACTATTAAACGTTTGCTGTTTATTTGGGGACGGTCGTTGCTCCGTCACGTCTCTGTTGCAAACTTTCCCTTCTGAGGCTGGAGCATGTCTTTCATCACAAGAGGTGCTCTGTCGATATCGTTTCAAGTAACGGTAGTATAAATCCGTCCATTGATGAATGTTCTGTCCCACTTTTTCCGAGTCTTCTTTTAGTAAGAAACCACGTCTCCAGTTAGAAAATATTTCTGAAAGCACTCGAAATACTTTGTCCTCTTAAGACCCATTTCATTACAGGCAAATAATTCGCCAAGAAATTTCTGCTTCCTCTGACAGGCAAGCGAACGTAAACTCCCAGAGGATGTTTCTGCGCAGAAGGCAATTACGGATTGCCGTTTATGAAGCGAACGGCCTTTGACTTGCTACAGACTCTTGACCCTTGCCGCAAAGCGGTTCTGTAGACAGAAACGACCCATGTTAAAAATAAAATCATGGTAATCACTTTCCTACAACTGTCTGCTCCGTGCAGTTCTCGTATTCCTTAACATTCCGAGCCACCCAACGGAATATCGACTGTCAAGGACCGGGGACGGAAAAAGAAACAGCCGTGAACTCTGATAGTACCATTTGCTTTACAAGAATGATGTAATGTTATCCGTTTGAAATTTTCAGTCGTCGTTGGAATGGTCACGTGGCAGAAAAAAAAACGTAAGCAGTAGTAAAGTCGCTGTGTACGATATACGCCTGAGTCTTACGTTTCTCACTTTGTCATTAGAGTAGATTAGATTAGATTAGTGTTTCGTTCCATAGATCCGTACTGAGGAGATCCTCGTGGATGTGGAACATGTCACCCTTTTTTTAAGCTGAAATAACAATACTAATAGTATGAGTATATACAATACATCATTTGTTTCTATTAAAAAATTCGTCAATGGAGTTGAAGGAGTTGGCCACTAGTAAATCTTTCAGGCTTCTTTTAAACTGATCTTTATTTGTAACTAATTTTTTTATGTTTGCTGGCGAATTGTTGAAGATGAGTGTTCCTGAGTAGTGGACCCCTTTTTGAACTAAAGTAAGTGCTTTTAAGTCCTTGTCCAGATCCTGGTATTGTATGTATGAACTGAGCTGTTTGTTGGAAAAAGAGATATATTATTTACGTCAATTTAATTAAGGAGTAAATATACTGAGAGGCAGTAGTTAGTATACCCAGTTCTTTGAAGAGGTTTCTACAGGACGACCGTGAATTTACTCCACAAATAATACGTATTACACGCTTTTGGACTCTGAAAACTTTTGTTTGACTTGAAGAGTTACCCCAAAATATTATACCACATGACATTATGGAATGAAAGTAGGCAAAGTATGCAAGCTTTTCATTTTTATGTCGCCTATGTCTGTTAACACTCGAACTGCAAATAGAGATTTGTTAAGGCGTTTCTGCAGTTCTGTGGTGTGCTCCTCCCAACTGAATTTATTATCAAGTTGTAATCAAATGGTTCAAATGGCTCAAATGGCTCTGAGCACTATGGGACTTAACATCTATGGTCATCAGTCCCCTAGAACTTAGAACTACTTAAACCTAACTAACCTAAGGACAGCACACAACACCCAGCCATCACGAGGCAGAGAAAATCCCTGACCCCGCCGTGAATCGAACCCGGGAACCCGGGCGTGGGAAGCGAGAACGCTACCGCACGACCACGAGATGCGGGCAAGTTGTATTCCCAGGAATTTAAGACTGTCAACCCCTATCTGCTCTTCTTCATACTTTATGCATATGCTGGGTGGAAACCTCTTAACAGGTTCTGAATTGCATATAGTGAGTGGTTATAAGCATGTGCTGTTGATAGTCTGTTATAGTAATGTGATTATATGTGAAAATTAGTAAAGTACGAAAAATCAGAAATAAGTTAGACATTTACGAAACCAGCTTTAAAGCTAAAAATTGTTCTAAAGCATTTAAGATCCATAATTGTAAAAAATGTTAAATTACCTTTGGTCATGTAGCAAAGGATATGGGCGTGACGGCGTTCGGGCTGGGGAATGTGCAGGCGTGAGCTCGATTTTACAAAGTATTTTTAAAAAAATATTCTTCTTGTCAACAGATAAATGCTAACAAACACAATTTAATTTACAGCCGAATAGAGTTATTGATGGCAGGGCTGAACAAGAGAATAACAATATAAAATACCTTTAACATAATGAAACCAAAATTCAAATAGACTTTGCCTCATCTGGCAGAATGGGACCAAAACGATAATAGTTCACAAAATACGGTCCTCGCTGACAGGCAGAAAAAGATAATAAACTTAGCTTCTGAAATTAAATGCAGGAAAACAAACTAGGACACAACTACCGCACCCGTTACCAACTATTGATCAAAGCAAAGCTACTATCATCCATCTGCAGGACTACCTACGCAAAGAGCTTAGTACATTTGTAAGTAGGCTGTTCAGGTTTTTATGTTGGTAACGCCACGTAGCGCTCTGTATGAAAGTCCCTGAGAGTGCTGTGTGCAGTCTGTGGCTGGTTGGACTCATTGTTGGAATATTCGCTTGTGTTGTGTTGGGCCGTTGGATGTGAACAGCGCGTAGCGTTGGGCAGTTGGAAGTGAGCCGCCAGCAGTGGTGGATGTGAAGAGAGATGCCAGTGTTTTGAGAGGTTGTTACAAGCGGACGATCTGGGCGTATGTCCGCCAGAAAAAGGAAATTTATAAAGATGGATGTCATGAATTAATCGATGTATATATGATGTCTTTTGAACACTGTTAAATTAAATACATTGTTTGTTCTCTATCAAAATCTTTCATTTGGTAACTATCCCTATCAGTAGTTAGTGCCTTCAGTAGTTAGAATCTTTTATTTAGATTGCAGTATTGGCGCTCGCTGTATTGCAGTAGTTCAAGTAACGAAGATATTTGTGAGGTAAGTGATTCATGAAAGGTATAGGTTATTGTTAGTCAGGGCCATTCTTTTGTAGTAATTATTGAAAGTCAGATTGCGTTGCGCTAAAAATATTGTCAGTTTAGTGATGATCAGAATAAGTAAAGAGAAAACTGTTTGAGTACGTTGAGTTTTGATCAGCTATTTGAAAATCAAATAACGTAAGAGGTTTACCAGCACAGTCATTTATAAATTTTTCTAAGGGGACGATACACATTTTTCTGTACAATGTCACATACGAAACAGATCACTCTTACAGGATAAAATAACTAGTTAATTTTCTTGATTAAAGCAGTCTTGGTTGCGAAAATATTGCTTTAATGACGCGTTTCGCCTTTTTAATGTGAATCCTGTCACATTCATATCTCATTAATGCTCCTTATCCATAGTGCTCCTGCAGCTTAATTTTGGAATTTTTATTATAAATCTTAAGTTATGGCATGAAAACTAAGCGCCATCTGCTTGTGTTGCCTCTAACTGCACGCTGCGATCAGCCTAATGCTCGAATGTACACGTATTCGTGCTCGATGCTCTACTGTGCCAATATACACGCTCGACATCTTCGACTGTGATGTCTGATTTTTGTTTCATTATGATTAGCGAAGCAAGATGCGTGCATTTCTTGATGTGTAGTCCTATCGCTGCACCACGGCACTTACCGTCATGACTGTTTTGGAGGTATTGTTTTCCATTTTAACCCTTTTCTGACTTACCACTACGTCACTGAATATTTCTTTTTAACGTTTGATGTCAGTTTGTGCTCATTGTCTAGGCACATGCCCCGGTTATCTCGATGCGGATGTATGCTTATTCCACAGCTTTACAGTTCTACGAAGATCTCTCAATCCATGGTTCGAAAAAAAGGAAAAATAATAGATATTTTATTACAGCCGTGCATGATAGGACCACCGTAACTACTTATATCCTTTATCCTTTCGAATGCGAATTGCATCATAATAGCAATATTTTCTCAACCAATTCTTTTTATTCAAGAATAATCTTTACACGGTTGCTATGCCAGTGGACCAGATCTTGTAAGACAATTTTTGGGAACATGGGATCCAAACCGTTAGTCACACTCACAGTCTTGTAGCAACAAGAGCACCTCCTGTACAATAACACACGCAAAATCAGTCACGCTCAACACGCATAAATAGTCAAATCAATATGACTCTCCCTTTGAGAGAAAACATCCGTACGCCGAGCGTGACGCAACGCAACACCCATAACACGCCTAGCTGCACCCACAGACTTTCCGTGTGTTACATTACCTATCATCCGATACACTCACTGTACATCCTGTGTAAGTAGGCTGTTTGTTTTCTTATTGGCAACGTTACGTAGCGCTCAGTATGAAAATCACTGGATGTGCTGTGTGCAGTCTGTGGTTAGTTTGCATTGTTGTCTGCCATTGTAGTGTTGGGCAGCTGGACGTGAACAGCGCGTAGCGTTGCGCAGTTGGAGGTGAGCCGCCATCAGTGGTGGATGTGAGGAGAGAGATGGCGGAGTTTTGAAATTTGTTATACTGGATATTATGAACTGCTATGTATATTATGATGTTTCAACACTATTAAGGTAAATACATTGTTTGTTCTCTATTAAAAATCTTTCATTTGCTAACTATCTCTATCAGTAGTTAGTGCCTTCCGTAGTTTGAATCTTTTATTTAGCTGGCAGTAGTGGCGCTCGCTGTATTGCAGTAGTTCGAGTAACCAAGATTTTTGTGAGGTAAGCGATTTGTGAAACGTATAGGTTAATGTTAGTCAGGGCCATTCTTTTGTAGGGATTTCTGAACGTCAGATTGCGTTGCGCTAAAAATATTGTGTGTCAGGACAGTCTTGTATAATTTTTCTAAGGGGATGTTTCATACCTGTACTCTCCACTGTGCACTATGTTGTCACTCGACCAACCAAAATATTGCTGTCTGCCTCTCAATCATCCAGTTAGCGCTCCTCTTGTAATCTTGGAGCCTGTTTCTGGATACCCTGTGCAACTGTCGTCCTCTCGTCCAAGAAAATGTACCAAACGCTCCACTCCTTGCAGCCATCTGGCACTCCCCCACTTAAGCTCTTAATGGCCCCAGCAGCGTCACAAACGCCTCCCATCACACTCCCTCAGGGAACTAGACATCCCATGAATTGCAGACTCATGGCACAGTAGTGAACCGTTGCGCGATCGATACCTCGCGCCACATCACCTGGAACAGTCGTTGGCGTGAAGGGGGCGTGGCACGTTTACCGCGGGGGCTGTTGAGATCGTTATTCTGGGAGAGGCAGTGTATGAAGCAGCACAGTGCTACGGGGCAAGAGCCGGCTGTTTGTTCTATCACCAGTGTGCCTCCCTACTTGGTCGGGTTTGAGCGTCTTATGGGTACGAGATACCTGCACTGGTAATGGGAGAGAACACGCTATTTCTTTGGCCAACCAGATCTGGAGGCGAGCGGTGGGTCGTCCTCATCCACAAATCTTCTGTCTGCTCCAAGTTTTTCCATTCTTTACCATACAGCGGCTTTGTATGGCCGATGACCTACTTTTAGTGCTCTGCTACGGTGCTGAGACCGCGCCGCATTTGTAGAGATTGGTCTTGCGTGACAGCGTGAGAGCGTGACAGCTGTGACTGGTTAAGGGGCTCCGGAAAGGCTCAGAATCATGAAAAGTTCAATTTTTACTTTTTTGCGTTTTCTGAATCTGCAGACTATTACCTTTTAATAGATATATAATTTATTCAATTCCGTAGACTACAACTATTTTTAAATTTTTTTTTAAATGTGTTCTACATGGGCGTGACCCACTGTGGCGCTGTTAAACTGCTGTCAAATGGTGTTATTATTAACGTCCGTGTTCATCAGGTACATTTTAGTGATGTGAGATAAAGTATGTGTTGTGGCTAACCTGTGATGGTTCAATATATATCGCTGGTGTGATTGTCGATTGTTTCATGTTTATTTACTCTGTCGTTATCTCGAAAATATTCGTAATTAATTCTGTTTCTTGAGTCTCTGTTTTGTTGAAGTATAATAATGAGTAAAAGTAAAGTTGCTGTTGCGACTTTCAATGATGGCAACATTGTAAGGTGCAAGGTATTTAGAAATATGGAAATGAAGATAGGTTCTAACATGGTTCGAGCGATGCTTGCTTTAGACAAGGAACGCCTTCGGGCTGCAGACAGGGCTGTAAAGAGTCTAGAAATACAAGCAAGAGTAAACAGGAGGAGGAACAAGTGGAAGTTGTAGGAGGAGTTTGCAGAGGATGAAGATAATCCTTCCTATGGACCTGCAATGCACTAAAAAGTTAATCCAATCTTTGTCGCTCGATTCCCAAAACTTTTATTTTCTCATACTAATTACATGTTTTCTAAGGATCTTCCAAACATATTTGTTTCAAACTTTCAGTAAATGTTACACAGTACCTTCTGCATAATTTAACACAGCCTTTTTCCAAAAAACTGTATATTTTTGAATATATAAATAAAAAATTGCAAAAAAATGTTGTGAATTTTCATTAGAATTGAAAAAAAATCATCTTTAATAACTGAACTAAAATTTTGTAAAATCCCTGTGTTAAGTTGTAGCCCATATTCCAATAAATAACCTGTAAAAAGTTCAACTTCCTACCTCAAATACTTTGTGAGGAAAGATGTAATTTATAAGCGTTATTTTAACATTGCAAGTATAGGGCGTTCCGGAGCCCCTTAACTTACAGCACAAGTTTTTGCCGTGCTGCTTCTATATCGGATTCGGTTCAACCTTCTGTTGCTGTTGTTTCCTGTTCCTTTGTCTGGCCAGGCGATATGAGGAGCGTGTCGTTGGTATCAAAAGATAATAGCTTTCATCTGGTAACTATCGTAGAGCTGTGATTTGATGACGTGTTTTAAATTGTTGGGGTTTTACTAAATTCGCTTTAATCTTTAATGAGTTATTAAGACGTACAAAGTAGTTTTGTGTGCGATATGTTGTGCACTAAATCGCCAAATCGATTTCTTTAGTTATTTAGAACTGGCTAGCTTATGCGCCTCACCGGAGCAAATCTCGTTGCATGTATTCTGGTGGGCTATACTTCCAAGCTAAGCTTGTGCTTATGTAAGTGAAGTTCACCAGACAGCCGCTCGCGTCTTCCTTCCATTTACGTTTCCCGTTCAGCGCGACGGTTAGTTATTTACCGTTTCCGCCTCGTGGTGTGATTTGGAGCTGAATGTTGGTTGGCCGCTGAACTTCTTGACTATCAGGTGTAAGTAGGGATGGTTGCCTTCTCCAGTTATATTATTGTGCTTTGGCGACTTTTCATAAATATTTAGTCTACTCGGCCAGCGTGTAATCCGATGACTTGAGTTTTTACTCGTTTTACTTAAAAATTACTTCTCTTTTCATGATTGTATGTTTCTGCCTTGGTTCGTGTTCCCACTGGTTGATTAGCAAAGGAGTGCAGCGAACAACATATCGGGCCTGCCCCAAGTAATTTCAGGTCCATTCGAATTGTCTGAAATGTGATGGTTTCATACTAGGGAGCTTTAATAGCTTTTTGTTCCTTTTAGTGAACTCCTTTTCCGGTAAACCCGAATCATTTGTTGTATTTCAATTAAACACATTCTATAGATAATGGTGAGCTGCCTGTTGGCAAGACTGTTTTCTTATAACATTTGAAGAGACTGTTATGAAACTTCAATTGCAGAAATTTAATCTTGTTTCTCTTATAGAAACTGGCTGTAAATGTTTCTACAATAGCAACCAGTGCCACACAATAATTGTATATTTAGTAAAGGGATAATTTGTTGTAAACTTAAATTTTCATACTACCTGTTGACATGTAGATCCTTGGAGAGCTGAGAGGAAGTGCATGAATTAGCAGTATAGCTTTTCGTTATTTGATCCCACTCAAATATTTGATAAAAACGTTGATCGCTTACCAGTAATTGTTCTTGAACTGTTTTAAAGCTATTTTTCCCTAAAGGTGGTAATAAAAATCTTGATATGAATGACGTTCAATCCTTACTTGGCCTGGTCCTTCCGCTCGCAGGCATCCCTACGCCATTACTGCAAACCATTCTGGTAGGAGAGCATGGTTTTTTTCTGAAAGTTGAAGGGTTGAATTATATGAACATATATATTTAATTGTATATTAATACCTGTATTGCGTCTGTCTACTTACAATCTGTTGTTTTTGGCTCTGGGTTTCAGTGCATTCATCTGTTATGGAGCTCTGGTAGTTTTTGGAGTGGGTTGCCGTCGCAAGGACCAGCTGAGATAGGAGAATAAAATCTGAGGATTTGCAGAGGATGGGGACCTCGGTGAGCTATCGGTGCGACTTCGAGCAGCTATGGGGGCTCCTGTGTCCGTGACGGCGGTGCGTACTGGTCAAGTGAGTCACCATCGAGCACTACGTCGGTTCCCTGTCAGAGATAGAGCAGACCTTACAGTTTCTTCGGTTTAGTGCCCCACCGCGCGCTCAGCTGTACCTCACGCAGGTGCAAATTACGCACTAGTTCTGTAGAGTTGAAGAACTGGTTTCAGTAGTCACGGATTCCCAGCTCAAGTTCAAGGCTGATCAACTTCATAATATAGTGGTAAATCTGCAAATTAGTTTGAATGCCTTAGAATGGTAGAGCGATTAGGGACTTAGTGAATTGCAAATCCGGTGCTTGCCGAAAACGAAACCGTTTTTCAGGGGCCCAGAAGTGGCGATATAGAGAAACAGCAGTCCAGTTTTGCTAAATTACCTAATCCTTTCTCGAATGTCCTACACTGAATAGAATGCCTTGCTGTCAATACTCGACAGTGGTTGTTTAAATTGTTGTCGTTTACTGTTACCCCAGAATAACAATTGTTGGATGTGAGGTCCGCCAGTTATGCAAACACCGTTTTTCTCAGTACCCATATATGTTTCGGCACCACTGTGCATCATCAGTGGGTTTTCGTTTTTATTTATTCTGCAATGTGAACATTTTTTTTAATGATATCAAATTACGTGCATTTTTAGTTCAAACAATAGATCGTTTCTTTTTGTAAATACCTATACATTTGGTGTGCATGAATTTTCTGGGTCACTTGTGTGTTAAGCTTGTCATCTGCAACCAAACGATGTTGATGAGTTTTTTTTTCTTTTTTGCTGGGAGTTAACCTATCTTCCAGAATGTAATTCAGTTTTTCGCTATGTTTTCCCGCCTGTATTCGTTCATACTTAAGTTTTCGTGTGGCAAGTACTTCCATTCTCCACATAATAATGAGGTGTTTTTATGCACACGTAACTATAATAAGTATTTTTCACAAATAACAAACAAACCACAATCACACTGTTTTCTGCGGAAGTGAAGTGTTTTACCACGTTATTTGTGAATAATACTTGTTACAGTTACGTGTGCATCACAACACCTCAGCATTATGTGGAGAATGGAAGTACTTGCCTCACGAAATCGTAATTGAAAACGAATATAGGCGCGAAAATATCGCGAAAAACTGAATTACATTGTAGAAGATAGGTTCACTCACTGCAAAACAAAAAGAAAACAAAAAAATTCGCATCCGCATCGTTTGGTTGCAGATGACAAGCTACCTGTAGTAATTAACACAAAAGTGATACAGAAAATTCATGCACACCAAATGTAAAGGTATTCACAAAAAGAAACGATCTGTTGTTCGAACTAAAAATTCACGTAATTTTATAATCATTTAACAAAAATATTCACATTCCAGAATAAATAAAAACGAAAACCCACTGATGTTGGCACAGTGGTGCCGAAACATGGTTGGGTACTGAGAAAAACGGTGTTTCGCATAACTAGCGGACCTCACATCCAACAATTTTAACTGCAAACACGGCTAAGACAAGGAGCTGCAAATCAAAATGATGGATATCAGAAGAACAAGTTAACGTTTTTGAAATGTCTTGGGAAACCGTTTTGCAGTTGATGTAGCCTTTGTGTCAAGGGTCTTTGGCCGAAACGGTCAGTGAGATTTTAGCGAGGAAGGGCTGTTCAAGCGAACTGCGTCCCCACGTGCCTGCCAGGGCTATGTGCGACCTCGTTAATCAGTATTCTTTTAGAGCAGGGGCGGGCAGGAATTCTGCACGTGTGCGGTGCACATGCAGGTGTGCAGTTAACAGGTGTTCTGCGCGCACACAGGGGCAAGCTGGCCACCCGCTTCTCTCCCCTCCCCGCCATACCGTCTCACCGCTTCTTCCTTTGTAATGCGTCTTGTTTCCTGGCCTGCTTTATTGAATGAAGGAATAAGGTTAGGAGTGCTTGGAATAATAGTGGTTTGAAAGAGTACCTATTACCTACCATACGTTTTATTTAATTATCACAGGCGGAGTTTACAATACGTTTAATGTCTGCAACAAAATTTCTACATACAGACAAACGCAAACAGTTAGGTAAATTTTCATTACTGATGTTTGCTCTTAACCGAGACTTTCATAACAGAAAAAAATCTCTCTCAAACGTATGTCGAGCCAAACATTGACATTATCTTCATGGCTTCACGATGGAGACGAGGAATCTCTTGCTGTGGAAAGTCGTGATAAAAATCTATTACACGTCTTGCCAAAAGGAACTTCTCTCAGACGAGAATTACGCTGTAGATCTATTAATTCCATTTGCAAACTGGGATGAATATCATCTACAGAAACAGCAGATTGTCTAGAGAACTATTCAAAACCTTGGGATAAGTAAGATACATCCCCAAGTAGCTTGAGAAATTCCTCTTTTACTGCACCAAGAACGGCAACATATTGAAATTTATTATAATGGCGTTCAATATTAAACTTCCGCTGACCAGCCAGAATACTGTCACATATTATACATTTCCAATTTTCACGTTTTTGCACAGAGAAAAAAATGATTCTCCCATTCCTTTTTAGAAGATAGCAAATCTCCAGTTCTCCGTTTCCTTGATTCACTCTGCATTTTCCGGTTATTGAAATACAACGTTCACTACGTAGTGGTCGCTTCGCTTCAACGTCCGCATCTTAGCCTGGTACTAAACTGCCGCAACCTGCTGACTGTCGCCACTGCCCCTGTCGACGCCTGCACGCGAGTAGCACACATGCAGCGCTGTGTGCTCATGAGCCGCGTGCAACGTTTGCCCGCCCCTGTTTTAGAGTATGCCATGATTACGAGAATCTAGTTGAGAATATTCGCGAAGTGCCCACGCAGCCTTGGCCTTTGATCTAGAGATGACTGATCATGAGACTGTTGCCACCATTTTGCAAGGGATTAAACTGGACGATCGTTCCAAGGACTTCTTTTTTTTCTTTCGAGAGGCCGAGTAGCCATCGTGACTTGAATAATTTACTTTTATGAAGGAGATTAAACAAGCCGATCAAAGGAGAGGCTGTGAAAAGGGGCCATCTCAGTCTTACACCAAACCCACCTCAGTTACATTTTCCGCTAATAAGATGAGGTTTTTCCACGATAGGTGTATCGCTGTGGTTGACAGGGGCAATTTGTTCGCCACTTCGAGGCCAACGGAAAAAGCTCTTGCAACTGCAGGCGCCGTAGGCAGGGACGGCGTGGCACTTTTTTCACGTTGACTAGTGCAGGTAATCACGTTAAAGGGGTGGTTCATAATCCTCTTTCGTTCGTACGTGCATACGTCAAACATGAGCTGCTCTGTGCGCTATTAGTGTCGACAGCCTTGTTCCTTTAATGAGTCGTAGCGATACTCGAGATACCAAATCATTTGTACGTTCACAATTTAAAGCTCGTGGATAGAACTTCTAGAACTGTTAATGGTCAAGCATCCTTCCATACGATTCACACACATTTCTTGTCGCTTCGATGAATACTCTTACCCTGTGGAGTTATTGGTGGCGAAACAGGACTAATTTTGGAATATGCCCTCGGGAAATTCTGTATCGGCTTTCGGCCTGAAGTGAAGTTTTTCGCTTGTGCTGCCATTCTAGCAGGGCAGTTCTCTGTAATACTGACACTAATGGGGCGGATTTCGACGTCGCGCACTTACCTCCTGATAGGCTAAGGTTCACCTTCAGATGTTGTGTGGTTTTCAGTAGTTGTTGGCTGATACATTAGGTGTGAATAATCGTACTGAATACCGAATATTACTTTCCATCCAACTTCCTGTCGCGCAATCACCCTACCAGCTATCTCCAACTACACTCCTGGAAATTGAAATAAGAACACCGTGAATTCATTGTCCCAGGAAGGGGAAACTTTATTGACACATTCCTGGGGTCAGATACATCACATGATCACACTAACGGAACCACAGGCACATAGACACAGGCAACAGAGCATGCACAATGTCGGCACTAGTACAGTGTATATCCACCTTTCGCAGCAATGCAGGCTGCTATTCTCCCATGGAGACGATCGTAGAGATGCTGGATGTAGTCCTGTGGAACGGCTTGCCATGCCATTTCCACCTGGCGCCTCAGTTGGACCAGCGTTCGTGCTGGACGTGCAGACCGCGTGAGACGACGCTTCATCCAGTCCCAAACATGCTCAATGGGGGACAGATCCGGAGATCTTGCTGGCCAGGGTAGTTGACTTACACCTTCTAGAGCACGTTGGGTGGCACGGGATACATGCGGACGTGCATTGTCCTGTTGGAACAGCAAGTTCCCTTGCCGGTCTAGGAATGGTAGAACGATGGGTTCGATGACGGTTTGGATGTACCGTGCACTATTCAGTGTCCCCTCGACGATCACCAGTGGTGTACGGCCAGTGTAGGAGATCGCTCCCCACACCATGATGCCGGGTGTTGGCCCTGTGTGCCTCGGTCGTATGCAGTCCTGATTGTGGCGCTCACCTGCACGGCGCCAAACACGCATACGACCATCATTGGCACCAAGGCAGAAGCGACTCCCATCGCTGAAGACGACACGTCTCCATTCGTCCCTCCATTCACGCCTGTCGCGACACCACTGGAGGCGGGCTGCACGATGTTGGGGCGTGAGCGGAAGACGGCCTAACGGTGTGCGGGACCGTAGCCCAGCTTCATGGAGACGGTTGCGAATGGTCCTCGCCGATACCCCAGGAGCAACAGTGTCCCTAATTTGCTGGGAAGTGGCGGTGCGGTCCCCTACGGCACTGCGTAGGATCCTACGGTCTTGGCGTGCATCCGTGCGTCGCTGCGGTCCGGTCCCAGGTCGACGGGCACGTGCACCTTCCGCCGACCACTGGCGACAACATCGATGTACTGTGGAGACCTCACGCCCCACGTGTTGAGCAATTCGGCGGTACGTCCACCCGACCTCCCGCATGCCCACTATACGCCCTCGCTCAAAGTCCGTCAACTGCACATACGGTTCACGTCCACGCTGTCGCGGCATGCTACCAGTGTTAAAGACTGCAATGGAGCTCCGTATGCGACGGCAAACTGGCTGACACTGACGGCGGCGGTGCACAAATGCTGCGCTGCTAGCGCCATTCGACGGCCAACACCGCGGTTCCTGGTGTGTCCGCTGTGCTGTGCGTGTGATCATTGCTTGTACAGCCCTCTCGCAGTTTCCGGAGCAAGTATGGTGGGTCTGACACACCGGTGTCAATGTGTTCTTTTTTCCATTTCCAGGAGTGTAGGATGAAGGCATTACGTGAGATGATAGATAGCATGCTTGCTGAGGGGGTTATTAAGCGGGTATTCATCACCGATATTTCTGGTCCCTAAGAATAATTGGGGCTGGCCACTGTGACCGAGCGGTTCAAGGTGATTCAGTCCGGAACCGCGCTGCTGCTAAGGTCGCAGGTTCGAATCCAGCCTCCGGCATCGATGTGTGAGATGTCCTTAGGTTAGTTAGGTTTAAGTAGTTCTAAGTCTTGGGGACCGATGACCTCAGACGTTAAGTCCCACAGTGCTAACAGCCATTTGAACCATTTGAATAATTGGGGGAGGGAGAGGTTTGAAACCCTTTGTAGCCTGTCGTGTCCTTAACCAGAAAGCAATTTTGGAGTCTGCCCCACAACCTGATCTATACGCGTGGTTTTCATGGACTTCCGGCGCTCATTTTCGGTCTTAATCGGATTTTCCTTGCCGAAAAATCCATGGCGACCACTGCATTTTACAGTGACTAGAACTAACATGAACTCAGCAGGGTGACTTTCGGTCTTTCTAATGCGGCGACAGTGCTTTCTAGGTTACTCGATTCCGTACTCAGAGACCGCTACGGTCGTAGGTTCGAATCCTGCCTCGGACATCGATGTTTGTGATGTCCTTAGGTTAGTTCGGCTTAAGTAGTTCTAAGTTCTTGGGGACTGATGACCTCAGAAGTTAAGTCCCATAGTGCTCAGAGCCATTTGAACCATTTTTAACTATTTGGGCGATGTTGTCACTTACAGCGCCATCTTCCCCGACCGTCTAGAGCACTTGCGACTGGTTTTGGAGCGTCTGAGGCAAGTGGGTCTAACTGTTAAACCGTCTAAAGTTACCTTAGCTCCTCTAGGGAGATCTTTTCTCGGAAATCTAGTTCCAGGCGAGGGCGTTAGGACTGATCAGTTTAGGACCTGAGCTATTTACAGTTTCCATCCTCTGATGCTAACAAAGGGGTAGCCCGCTTCATGAGAATGACTAGCTTTTTCCAGAAATTCGTTCCAAAGTTTGTTGAGATTTTTTTTTTTTTGGTCATCAGTCTACTGACTGGTTTGATGCGGTCCGCCACGAATTCCTTTCCTGTGCTAACCTCTTCATCTCAGAGTAGCACTAGCAACCTACGTCCTCAATTATTTGCTTGACGTATTCCAATCTCTGTCTTCCTCTACAGTTTTTGCCCTCTACAGCTCCCTCTAGTACCATGGAAGTCATTCCCTCATGTCTTAGCAGATGCCCTATCATCCTGTCCCTTCTCCTTATCAGTATTTTCCACATATTCCTTTCCCCTCCGATTCTGCGTAGAACCTCCTCATTCCTTACCTTATCAGTCCACCTAATTTTCAATATTTGTCTATAGCACCACATCTCAAATGCTTCGATTCTCTTCTGTTCCGGTTTTCCCACAGTCCATGTTTCACTACCATACAATACTGTACTCCAGACGTAAATCCTCAGAAATTTCTTCCTCAGATTAAGGACGGTTGCCATAGCGAGTCTGCTTTTGATGTCGTCCTTGCTCCGTCTGTCATTGGTTATCGTACTGCCTAGGTAGCAGAATTCCTTAACTTCGTTGACTTCGTGACAATCAATCCTGATGTTAAGTTTCTCGCTGTTCTCATTTCTACTACTTCTCATTACCTTCGTCTTTCTCCGATTTACTCTCAAATCATACTGTGTAGTCATTAGACTGTTCATTCCGTTCAGCAGATCATTTAATTCTTCTTCACTTTCACTCAGGATAGCAATGTCATCAGCGAATCGTATCATTGATATCCTTTCACCTTGTATTTTAATACCACTCATGAACCTTTCTTTTATTTCCATCATTGCTTCCTCGATGTACAGATTGAAGAGTAAGGGCGAAAGGCTACAGCCTTGTCTTACACCCTTCTTAATACGAGCACTTCGTTCTTGATCGTCCACTCTTATTATTCCCTCTTGGTTGTTGTACATATTGTATATGACTCGTCTCTACCTATAGCTTACCCCTACTTTTTTCAGAATCTCGCACAGCTAGCACCATTTTATATTGTCGAACGCTTTTTCCAGGTCGACAAATCCTATCAAAGTGTCTTGATTTTTCGTTAGCCTTGCTTCCATTATTAGCCGTAACGTCAGAATTGCCTCTTTCGTCCCTTTACTTTTCCTAAAGCCAAACTGATCGTCACCTAGCGCTTTCTCAATTTTCTTTTCCATTCTTCTGTATATCATTCTTGTAAGCAGCTTCAATGCATGAGCTGTTAAGCTGATTGTGCGATAATTCTCGCACTTGTCAGCTCTTGTCGTCTTCGGAATTGTGTGTATGATGCTTTTCCGAAAATCAGATGGTATATCGCCAGACTCATATATTTTACACACCAACGTGAATAGTTGTTTTGTTGTCACTTCCCCCAATGATTTTAGAAATTCTGATGGAATGTTATCTATCCCTTCTGCCTTATTTGACCGTAAGTCCTCCAAAGCTCTTTTAAATTCCGATTCTAATACTGGATCCCCTATCTCTTCTAAATTGACTCCTGTTTCTTCTTCTATCACATCAGACAAATCTTCGCCCTCATAGAGGCTTTCAATGTATTCTTTCAACCTCTCTGCTCTCTCCGCTGCATTTAACAGTGGAATTCCCGTTGCACTCTTAATGTTACCACCGTTGCTTTTAATGGCACCAAAGGTTGTTTTGACTTTCCTGTATGCTGAGTCTGTCCTTCCGACAATCATATCTTTTTCGATGTCTTCAAATTTTTCCTGCAGCCATTTCGTCATAGGTTCCCTGCACTTCCTATTTATTTCATTCGTCAGCGACTTGTATTTCTGTATTCCTGATTTTCCCGGAACATGTTCGTACTTCCTCCTTTCATCAATCAACTGAAGTATTTCTTCTGTTACCCATGGTTTCTTCGCAGCTACCTTCTTTGTACCTTTGTTTTCCTTCCCAACTTCTGTGATGGCCCTTTTTAGAGATGTCCATTCCTCTTCAACTGTACTGTCTACTGCGCTATTCCTTATTGCTGTATCTATAGCGTTAGAGAACTTCAAACAACGTATCTCGTCATTCCTTAGTACTTCCGTATTGATTCTTCCTGACTAATGTCTTGAACTTCAGCCTACTCTTCATCACTACTATATTGTGATCTGAGTCTATATCTGCTCCTGGGTACGCCTTACAATCCAGTATCTGATTTCGGAATCTCTGTCTGACCATCATGTAATCTAATTGAAATCTTCCCGGCCTTTTCCAAGTACACCTCCTCCTCTTGTGATTCTTGAACTGGGTATTCGCTATTACTAGCTGAAACTTGTGCCAGAACTCAATTAGTCTTTCTCCTCTTTCATTCCTTGTCCCAAGCCCATATTCTCCTGCAACCTTTTCGTCTACTCCTTCCCCTACAACTACATTCCAGTCGCCCATGACTATTAGATTTTCGTCGCCCCTTTACATACTGCATTACCCTTTCAATATCCTCATACACTTTCTCTATTTGTTCATCTTCAGCTTCCGACGTCGGCATGTATACCTGAACTACCGTTGTCGGTATTGGTCTGCTGTCGATTCAGATTAGAACAACCGGTCACTGAACTGTTCACAGTAACACACCCTCTGCCCTACCTTCCTATTCATAACGAATCCTACACCTGTTATACTATTTTCTGCTGCTGTTGATATTACCCGATACTCATCTGACCAGAAATCCTTGTCTTCTTTCCACTTCACTCCACTGACCCCTACTATATCCAGATTGAGGCTTTGCATTTCCCTTTTCAAATTTTCTAGTTTCCCTACCACGTTCAAGCTTCTGACATTTCACGCCCCGACTCGTAGAACGTTATCCTTTCGTTGATTATTCAATCTTTTTCTCTTGGTAACCTCCCCCTTGGCAGTCCCCTCCCGGAGATCCGAATGGGGGACTATTCCGGAATCTTTTGCCAATGGAGAGATCATCATGACACTTCTTCAAATACAGGCCACATGTCCTGTGGATACACGTTACGTGTCTTTAATGCAGTGGTTTACATTGCCTTCTGCATCCTCATATCGTTGATTATTGCAGATTCTTCCGCCTTTAGGGGCAATTTCCCACCCCTAGGACAAGAGTGCCCGGAACCTCTATCCGCTCCTCCTCCCTCTTTGACAAGGCCGTTGGCAGAGTGAGGCTGACTTCTTGTGCCGGAAGTCTTCGGCCGCCAATGCTGATTATTTATCAAAATTTAGGCAGTGGCGGGGATCGAACCCGGGACCGAAGACGTTTTGATTATGAATCAAAGACTCTAACCCTAGACCACGCTCCATTAAACCTTTTGCGAAAGAAGGGCGCGCCATTTCTTTGGACCGACAGCCACCAGGGCGCGTTTGATGCTCTTAAGATCGCCCCTGTTCTGGCCGGTCCTGACTTCTTTCAGTAGTTGATGATACATGTCGAAGCGTGTAACTCAGGTATTGCCGCCATGTTGCTTCAGGAGTAAGGTGGCGAGCACAGGCCCTCAGCCTATGCCTCTAGGTGCCCATCTCCAGCTGAGAAGTAGTACTCTACCGATGAGTTGGATGCGCTGGCTGTCATCTTCGCTCTGGCGAAATTTAAATACTACCTCGAACACCGGGCATTTGCACTGGACACGGACAACCAGGCCCTTAGTTGGGTTCTGACTAGCCTACACAAAACTGGCCATATTGCGAGGTGGGCTGTCCGAATTTCAGCCTTCCACATCAACGTGCCCTATATTTGAGGGTGCAATAACGTTGTAGTCGATACCCTGAGGAGAATTTTCAAAGAGGAGGAGGTTTCTTCGTCCCACAACGCCAGGGTGGTAGAAGGTCTCGTTAATTCTGTTCTTACTGAGGTTCCGGTGCTGCTTGATGGCCTTGTACTACAACAAAAACAGGACTCCAATCAGGGTTCCATTAGGGAGCGGTTGAGAGCCGGTCAGCAGATTCCCGGTTACGAATTGCGGAAGGACATATTCTGCTGCCGCAGATTAGTGCCGCGATGAAGAGCCTAAAATCTGTCTTCCCCACATTTATTGTAATTCTGTTGTCATCTGGGGGTATATAAAACCTTTCACTAGATACGTGAGCCCCTAACTTGGCACAGCTGTATTATGATTTTTGATAAATGGTTAGTCAGTGGCCGCGCGGGATTAGCCGAGCGGGCTAAGGCGCTGCAGCCATGGTCTGTGCGGCTGATCTCGACGGAGGTTCGAGTCCTCCCTCGGGCATGGGTGTGCGTGTTTGTCCTTAAGATAATTTAGGTTAAGTAGTGTGTAAGCTTAGGAAATGACGACCTTAGCAGTTAAATCCCGTAAGATTTCAAACACATTTGAACATTTGGTCAGTCAGTGTCAGCGACGCAAGATGGCGAAGCCGAATTCCAATGGACGTACGGCGGAGGTGGGCGGGGGGGGGGGGGGGGGTCGTTTCAATCAACTCTGGCGGAGGTCCCTAACCAAAGGTGTGCAGAATTTGTGGTGGTCGATGGTATTACCCATTCGAGTAAGATTTTCTCTTGGCAAGTCTCCGAAAGTCACGGTCAGCGATAATGCACCTTGTTTGTCTTCGAAGGAGTTTCGAGATTCCTATTTCCGATCAGGGGTCAAACACTTCACCTTACCGAGCGAGGTGGTGCAGTGGTTAGCACACTGGACTCGTACTCGGAAGGACGACGGTTCAATCCCACGTCCGGCTATCCTGATTTGGGTTTTCCGTGATTTCGCTAAATCGCTTCAGGCAAATGTTGGGATGGTTCCTTTGAAAGGGCATGGCCTTCTTCCGTCCTCATCCTTCCCTAAACCGGCGGAACCGATCACCTCGCCGTTTCGTCCCTTCCTCCAAACCAACCAAGCAACCATGACACCTTATTGCCCTCCGCTGCTCTCCACTGTGAGAATTGTAACTGGTTCGCTTCCTGCACGTGTTTCCGTATCGGATTCGGTTCTACCAGCTGTTGTTTTTGTTCCCTGTTCCAGTGTCCGATCGAGGTGATTTGAGGACAGTAATAGCTTACATTTGGAAAATGACGTGGAGCTATGATTTGGTGGTGTGTGTTAAATTATTGGTGTTTTGTAAATTGCTTTAATGTTTGATGTCATTATTTACGACGTTCAAAGTTTTTTTTGTGTCTGGTACATTGTACACAAATCGCCAAGTCGCTTTCTTTAGTTATTTGGAGCTCACATGCTTACACGCTTTATCGAGGAAAATCTTGCTGCATATATTTTGGTGAGTTATTCTTCCAAACAAAGCTTGTGTTTACATAGGTGAAGTTTATCAGCCAGCCATTTGCACCTTAATTCCACCTATGTTTTCCGTCTCGCGCCACGCCTAAGTATTTACCGTTTCCGCCTAGTGGCGTGATTTGAAGATGAATGTTGGGTAGCCGTTGAACTTCTTCCCTAACAGGTATAAGTGGGTGTGGTTGCCTTGGCCAGTTATCTTACCCTTTGACGTATTTTCGTAAATATTTTGTCGATACTGCCACTGTGTAATCTGATGAACTAAGGTTTTACTCGTTTTAGTTAAAAGTTACTTCTCTGTTCATCAGGCTAACATTGGAGGTTTCCTGCCTTGATGCGTGTTCCCACTGGTTGCTTAGAAAAGGAGTGTGCCGAGCAATGTATCGGGCCTAACGTAAGTAATTTCAGGTCCGTTCATCTGGACCGCATCGCCCAACCTGTGGTCGTTTCGTATCAAGGACCTTTAATTGTGTTTTGTTTCCGTTTAATGAAACCCTCTTTCGATAAAGCTGAATTATTTGGCTAACAAACATATTCAACAGTCTGTTTTCAAACTGTTTTTGTTAGAACCCCTGAAGAGAACGTCATGTAACTTCATTTCCTGAAATATTATCCTGCTTCTCTCATTGAAATTGGCTGCAGATATTTTAACAGTAACCAGTGGCAAACAAAAATGTAGTTTTTGAAAAGAGAATATTCGTTGTAAATTTAAATTTTCACACTTCATGTTCCACCGGAGAGTTGTGAGCAAGTATTTGAATTAACATTATAGCTTTTAGTTATCTGATCCGAATGAAATTTTTGATAAAATTGTTGACTGATTATCCACAATTGTTCTTAAATTGTTTTAAAGATGTTTTCCCTGATGGTATTAATAAAAATCTAGATACGGATGATGTTCAATCCTTATTGGGCCTGATCCTTCTACTGGCAGGTAACCTTAAGTCAGTAGTGCATACCAAGAAGGAACTCGTTTCAATGTCTCTATAGCTCCTCTAGTTCGCCGCTACTCCACTGCATAGCTAAAGGTGCGAGAGACAAAGTCGTTATATACGGCGTGATTGAGCTGCCCTTACCGATGGGTTTTATGCAACCCGCAGTACCTTCAAAAATCACATGCGAGATTTTCATGTTCTTTCGCTTGCTATGTATAAACTATTTGTCCTACAGTAACAATGAACGGGACCTTTTTGTAACAGATGTAATGTAGTTACATTAAGTATTAATATACATTTCCGCTGGAGACCACAGTTTTCGAGTTATTCAAGTAAAGCAAGTTTGAAGGTCAGTTTTGTATGTTTTTGTTGAATAATTCGAAAACTACAGCCTCCAGTGAAAACGTATCCCAGTAAAAAATTTAACTACCTTAATTTTCCCACAAAAAAGTTGCTGTTCATTTTTTTCTGAAGGACTAATAGTTTTCATGTAGCGAGAGAAAGAATATGAAAATCTCGAATGTGGTTTTTGAAGGCATTGAGAGTTGCATAAAAACCATTGGTGCAGGCAACTGAATCACCTTTTATGTCAGTGAGTTCCAGAGTTTGTTGCACGTACATGATTATCCATGTAATTAGCTATGGTTTTGCTCCTTAGATGTCTTAGAAACACATTTCGAATGAAACCCTCACATATTCGCGAGAGAGTCACACATTATCGTTAGGCTCTCTGCTACCAAGTGCACTAGTACTGAGACACAAAGTATGTGTACAGAGAGAGTATCAGGTAGCTGTATACTTGAGTTTATCGAAGTGGATTAAGCCCTCACATTAGGAATATGAAGTGAGCATTCAGATATTTAGAAATCAATTCTTGTTCAGAACGTATATCACCTCCATTTACATATTGAGAGTGATCAGGTCTGGAATTGAAGACTTTACCGCCAGTAACTGGGGAGCCCAACCTCAAGTCACCAGATAATCTGACGCGGTACTCGTTCTCTGTCCAGGGTACTATGTCTACTGTGGACAGCTGGATGTGACCAACTTCAAACGTGGATGAATTCCGGTGAGATCTATCGCCGGGAGCTATTCTAAACTGTTTCTCCTGGAACTCATTGAATAGACTGGTGAACCCAGGAAGTGAAATGCAAAAAAGGACTTCTGGTCACATGAGTACAGGGTAATATCAACAGCAGCAGAAAATAGTGTAACTAGAGTAAGATTCGTTATGAATAGAAAGGTAGGACAGAGAATGAGTTTCTGTGATCAGTTCAGTGATACAGTTGTTCTGATCAGAATCGACGGTAAATCAACACCGACAACGATTGTTCAGTTATACATGAAGACGTCATAAGCTGAAGATGAAGAGATAGAGTACATGGGGATATCGAATGGCTAATTAAGTACGTAAACAGAGATGAAAATGTAAAAGTCATCGGAGATCAGGCTGCAGTGTTAGGGGAAGGCGTAGAAGTAAGGGTTACGGCAGAATATGGACCTGGTGCTAGGAAGGAGAGAGGAGAAGGACTGACTGAATTTTGCAATTAATTTCAGCTAGTAATACCGAATACTCTGTTTAAGAATCACAAAACTAAGAGGTATACTTGGAAGATGCCTGGACGTACGGGAAGATTTCAGTTAGCTTTCATCATAGTCAGTCAGAGATTCCGAAATCAGATACTGGATTGTAAGCTGTTCCCAGTAGCAAATACGGACTCAGATTACAATTTGATAGTGATGAAAGTAGACTGAAGTTTAAGAGACTACTCAGGAAAAATCAAAAGGTAAATAAGTGAGATACGAAAGTACTAAGGAATGAAGAGAGACGCTGCACCGTCTCTCAGGCTATAGATACGGCGATAAGGAATAGCTCAGTAGGCAGTGCTGTTGAACAGGAATGGACGTCTCTAAAAAGGCCAACAACAGAAGTTGCAAAGAAAAACATAGGTCAAGGAAGGTAACTGCAAAGAGAAAATAGGTAACAGAAAAAATACTTCAGTTCAGAGAAGAAAGAATGAAGTACAAAAATTACCATGGATTCAGGAATACAGAAATACGAGTCAAAATAAATAAATAGGAAGTGCAGGGAAACTAAGGCGAAACGGCTGCATGAAAAATGTGAAGACATCGAGAAAGAAATGATAGATAGGAGGACTGAGTCAGCGTACATAACAGTCAAAACAATCTTCGGTGAAATTTAAAAAATGGTTCAAATGGCTCTGAGAACTATGGGACTTAACATCTGAGGTCATCAGTCCCCTAGAACTTAGAACTAATTAAACCTAACTAACCTAAGGACATAACACACATCCATGCCCGAGGCAGGATTCGAACCTGCGAGCGTAGCAGTCGCGCGGTTCCGGACGGAAGCGCCTAGAACCGCTCGGCCACCGCGGCCGGCTGGTGAAATTAAAAGTAAGGGTGATAACATTTATAGTGCAATCGGAAATCCATTGTTAAACGCAAACAAGAGATAACGGACGGGTGGAAAGGGTACACTGAAGGCCTCTCGAAGGAGGAAGACCTGTCTGATGACGTGATAGAGGAAGAAACAGGAGTCAATTTGAAAGAGATAGGGGATCTATAATTACTACCAGTATTTAAAGGAACTTTGAAGATCGAACAAAGCACAAGGAAAAACGTAAGTCCATCAGAATTTCTAAAATCATTGGGGGAAGTGGCAACATGACGACTGTTCAAGTTGGTGTGTAGAATGTATGAAGCTGGCACTATACTTTCTGACTTTCGGAGAAACGTCATCCACACAATTCCGAACATTGCAAAAGCAGACAAGTACAACAATTATCGCACAACCAGGTAAACAAGTCATGCACCCAAGTTGCTTACAGGAAAAACATACAGAAGAATGGAAATGAAAATTGAGGATCCTGATTTTTCTTTGGTCTGCTCCTCTGGTGTTTTTAACTTTCTTAAAGCCATTTATGACTTAAGGTAAAACACCAGAGAAGCAGACCAAAGAAAAATCAGGATCCTCAATTTTCATTTCCATTCTTCTGTATGTTATTCCTGTAACCAACTACAATGCATGACTTGTTAGCTGGTTGTGCGATACATATCGCACTTGTCTGCTTTTGCAATGTTCGGAATTATGTGGGTGACGTTTCTCAGAAAGTCAGAAAGTATATTGCCAGTCTCATACATCCCACACTCCAACTTGAATAATCGTCATGTTGCCACTTCCCCCAATAATTTTAGAAATTCTGGTGGAATGTTACCTGTTCCTTGTGCTTTGTACGATCTTAAATTTTCCAAAGATCCTATTTTTGGATTCAGATTTTTCTTTGGTCTGCCTCTCTAGTGCTTTTACCTTTCTTAAGTCATAGATGACGATCAGTTTGGCTTTAAGAAAGACATAAGCACCAGAGAAGCAGACCAAAGAAAAATCAGGATCCAATCATAGGATCTGTCGACCTGGAAAAAGCGTTCGACAATGTCAAATGGTTCAAGATGTCCGAAATTCTGAAAATTAGGTGTAAGCTACAAGGAAAGAGGGTAATATTCAATATATACGAGAACGAAGAGTGAAGAAGAAGAGTGGAAGACAAAGAACGAAGTGCTCGGATTAAAAAGAGTGTAAGACAGGAATGTATTCTTTCGCCGCTACCGTTCTATCTACGCATCGAAGAAAATGGTTGAAATGGCTCTGAGCACTATGTGGCTTAACATCTGAGGTTATTAGTCCCCTAGAACTTAGAAGTACTTAAACCTAACTAACCTATGGACATCACACACATCCACGCCCGAGGCAGGATTCGAACCTGCGAACGTAGCGGTCGCGTGGTTCCAGACTGAAGCGCCTAGAACCGCTCGGCCACCGCATCAAAGAAGCAATGACGGAAATAAAAGAAAGGTCAGAGAGTAGAATTAAAATCAACGGTGAAAGGATATCAATGACAAGATTCACTGATAACATTGCCATCTTTGATGAAAGTAATGAAGGTGTACAGGACCTGCCGAATGGAATGAAGTCTGTTGGGTATAGAATATGGACTGAAAGGTAATCGAAGAAAGACGAAAGTAATTTGAAATAGCACAATGACAGCTGCGAGGAACTAAACATTGGAATTGATCATCACGAAGTAGATGAAGTTAAGGAATTCTGCTTCCTGGGGAACAAAATAACCCATGACGGACGGAGCAAGGAGAACATAACACTAAGTGAAAGGGCATTCTTAGCCACGAGAAGTCTACTAGTTTCCAACATAGCCTCTATTAGAGGAAGAAATTTCTGAGAATGTGCATTTGCAGCACAGCACAGTATGATAGTGAAACATGGGCTATGACAAAATCGGAAAAGAAGAGAACCAAAGCATTTGAGATGTGTTACAGAGGAATGTTGAAAACCAGGTGGACTGATACTGTAAGGAATGAGGAGATTCTCTCTACGGAGAGGAATATACGGAAAACACTGACAAGCAGAAGGAACAGACTGGCAGGACGTCTGTAAAGACATCACAGAAAAACTTCCATTGTACTAGAGGGAGCAATAGAGAGTAAAATTTGTAGAAGACAGAGATTGAGATGCATCCAGGAAATAATTGAGGACGTAGGTTGCAATTGCTACTCTGAGATGAAGAGGTTGGCACAGGAGAGGGATTCGTGGCGGGGCGTGTCAAACAAACCAGAAGACTGATGACTCTAAAAAAGGGGTCAGACTTGTCAGATGGGGACTTTGCACAGGGCTAACAAAACGTGAATACGGAGGAGAATAGACAGAGGATCGCCTATGCCACTGTCCATGCTACCCTGAGTTATGCAGGAATGAAGAGCTGATTAAGGCTGAAAGTGGCGCAGTTGCCCAATTCTGGACTTATTATGCAAACTATGTAAATTGTAAATCATGGGAATTGTTGTTTTAGTAGTATCGCACAGTTATGTGCTGTAGAGGTTTGGACGTCATCTGACTCATGTAAATAAATAGGTGCCTAGGTAATTTTTATTCAGTATCTTAATATCTTCAATAAAATTGGCTTTAGGGTTTAAAGAGTTAAATGAAACGCCATTTCTATGTTTACTAAAAATGTCACAACTCAGATGTCACTGTTTTTGCTACAGAAAAGAGAGGGATAGCCGACACTTTAAGTTTTTTACTGCGTCTCTGTTTCAATCAGTTATGGTGCATTGGCGTTGTCAAACGGCTTCCTAGTCGCCATAGTGAAAAGATCCCAAAAATACAGCAAATTTTAGGCTATCATTTACAGCAAAATTGTGATTTATCGCCCACTGACATATTGTTAGGGGCCAAAGTCTTCCGGTTTTCTGATCCGTTAAGTTTAATCTCCGTTCATCCTTAGGGAAACTAAAATAGTAGTCACAAACACTCACATTCTCCATGGCATAGGTGCTAGGACTATAATTTCTTATTGTAATTAATACAAGCAGTATGTTTTGGAGATCCGTATAGTCCAGAGACAATAACTCTGTCATTTATATAAACCTTATCTGCAAGTGAAAATTACTCGAAATTTTTGCATATTTAACGGAGTGATTGACAGCACAGTATGACATTACCGAATGTAATTTTTTTAATATAATACAGTCACATAAATTGTCCCTACGATATTAACTCTTTATTCTACTATCCTTCAATACTCTTCAATTCTTATATCACATATCACTAGTTTGATAAACGTAACTAGACCTTTGTGGTACTTACTACTAACAGCAGTTCTTCATCCTTTGGTGTATTTAACAATTATTCACCAGAGCCGTTACTAACAGATAAATGTCGAAAAAGAGGGCAGGTAAGTAGAACATCAAAGTTTCGGTCTTAGCATAAAATGCAGAGAGACGGCATGCAAAGCTCACTCCATAGATGTTACAAGTTTATTGTGAATCCCATATTGCATACAAGTAATAGGCTCTTCCCTATTAAAATAATAAGTATGTAACATAAAACCATCAGCGGCATTTGAAACATACTTCACTTAACAACTCTAATGAGAGAATTTGGATTAATTGCTACATGTGATATTTCACGAGGTAAATCCTACATCCCATACGCAATGCAAGTACTGCACGAATGCAAACACTAGGCTTGTCTTGCTGTTCCCAATCATGTGGTAGATTTGCTACTGACATCCGCGCACTGTCCATCAATTGCAAATACAGATTAAGTGCACCGGTGAATCCCATACCGTATTCACAAATTGTGCTGAATAATAAGCCAGTACCAACGCACAGAGTGCAGCGACACCAAAGTACGTCGATTGACTATTATCTGCCTAAACTAACTTCTGCGAGATCCTCATCGCACTGGCATTAACTCCCAATTCAGATGAAACGGAAGCTGCAAATAAATGAGCAGCAAACAGTCATACTATGATAATTTTTCTGCAGTTTGTCAGCGAACACGTTCATGCGGTAATCACGAACAGAGCGTACGCCACAACAGCAGGGCGACTCGCACCCGACGGCAGGGTTAACAGCCAATCAGGGGACTCAATTCTTCCCAAATGGACTCCTTTGATGTTCACTTGCTATCAACCGGCGTATTATTCTCACACGCTGATGTATCTCTCACAGCTCCGCTAACGATGTATGTCAGTCTTCTGTGAAATACGATAAAACTGTCTATTGGGAGGATGCCGTGATTAAAAGAATAATTGTTTTCTTTTATTTAACCGTAAGAACGTCACACAGAATTAGACAAACGGCGGCTAGTTTGGCCACTTCAGCCAAAATTGATATTGAATGTTTTCAAATAAGGTGTCGCCACATAAAACTTTTACATGAACTCTTGTTTGGGAGTGAATGGTGACAAAGATTTCTAGCCAAAACGACATACAGCAGGAATAGATTTTCTACGACTTAAAACTCAAGATGTTAAGAAAAAAGTCCGGTAGTATGGGTCATATATGGAAACATATGTTGTATATAAAAAGTGACGAATTTGTTTATGTATTAAAATTAAAAAATAATAAAAACAGTTGACTGAAAAACCTTTGAGTCTGTACAGTGGAACTTGACACAACGCATTAAACTTGAGGACAGATTTTCTGTAAGACAGTTTAACACGCCCGGGAGTACAAATGGCGCGGGGGTACTTTAAACTGGTTGTCATTCCTGCTTTTCTTCACCGTGCGCCCTGTCCACACCACGTACCTGATAATCCCCCGGAGGTCGTACTGTTCTGCTCCACACTGCTACTGGCTTGCCTGAATTTATCTATCTAAATATGCAAGCGGGTTTAGGGGAGTCACTCAATGTCAAAGCACAACACTGTTCTATGTCTGGTATGAACAATTATATTCTGAGACGATAAAAGAAAATCGAAGGTTGCACTGTTTACATTCTAATTCATAAGTGTTTATACCAATTAATGGGTGATCACCAGCCCACATCATAATTCTGACGAGCATACGCGTAATCGACACGACGCGGGTGATTGCTGATGATGCGGAAGCCGAATGGTCGCACGAAAGTTCTTACGCTCGTCACGCATACACAGATATTTGGTACCAGTCCTCCTTGAAACTAGTAACGATATGGCACTGTTCGTGAAGTTAGTTTTACAGTTTACAGTTCTCAATTGTACGTGCGTGGGCGTAACCGTCGCGGCACGGTTGATTGTTTATGATGCGGAACGCGACGACCGAACGCACGTTCCCACGCTCGCTACAAATCACTGCCACCTGATTGCAGTCTTTTATGGTAACTAATTTGAATTGATTACATTAGTTCATTCTGGGAAACCTAACACGGCGCGGATGATTGATGCTGTGCGAAGCGCAGCGAGAGGATACACAAATACGTTATCGGTGGCACTGCTCATTTTTAATTAAATCTCGACGCACTTTCATCTGAATCACTTCCATATAACACCACTTTACCGTAATAGCACTTGTACCAACACTTCAACTTCCATACTAACAATGCTTCTTACAAGCAGAGTTACCCACAACACAACACAACAGTTCCGTGTTCCGTGCTCGACTCTGCAGACACGGCTGCCCGCAAAGATACTCCGCAACCAATCCAGCGATAGAAAATACGCTTACAAGTTCCGGGTGTTTCTTCACAAAGTTTGGACAGAAATCTTTGCCTGCGAATTCTGCTTCTCCGCTAAATCAGGGAGACAGTTTTAAATTTTCCGCCTAATAATAAGCCAACACTTGAAAGTGAATCTTAGCTGGCAGCATTAACCAGAATCTAAATCTCCTCACGTGTCCTACAAGCATTTCTTCGTAATCTTCTCCAAATGTTCGTTTCAGACACCCTATCTGAGTTTTCACAGGTGTCTGCCGATTCCATATAGACTGATTAGCCAGACAATTATGAACACCAATCTAATAGACGGGATTTTCACCTTCGGCACATACACAAAGGCGACGCGTCGTGGCAGGGAAGCAACGAGGCTATGGTATTTCTCTGGAGGGACTTCGCACCACAACTGCACATTCCCGTAAATCCCGGGCAGGGGGCGATGAACTCTGACGCCATCTTCAATCACGTCGGAGATGTGTCCGATTGGTTTCAGATCTGGCGAGCTGCGTGGCCAGCTCATCAAGTCGCCGCAGTCTTCTTGGGACCACTCCTTCACACTCCTGGCCTTGTGACATGGCGCATTATCTTGTTGGAAAATGCCGCTGCCGTTGGGAACATGATCGTCATGAAGGGTTGTAGGTGGCCAGCAACCAGTGTACGGTACTCCTTGGGATTCATGGTGCCTTGCACGAGCTCCACTGGACCCATGGGTCCGCCGCTCGTGGTCTCGCGGTAGCGTTCTCGCTTCCCGAGCACGGGGTCCCGGGTTCGATTACCGGCGGGGTCAGGGATTTTCACCTGCCTCGAGATGACTGGGTGTTTGTGTTGTCCTCATCATTTCATCATCATCCAGGAAAGTGGCGAAATTGGACTGAGCAAAGGTTGGGAAATTGTACGGACGCTGATAACCACGCAGTTGAGCGCCCCACAAACCAAACATCATCATCATCATCATCACTGGACCCATGGATGCTCACGTGAATGTTCCCCAGAGCTTAACGGATCCGCCGCCAGCTTGTCTCCGTCCCGCAGTACAGGTGTCGAGGAACTGTTCCCCTGGAAGGTGACAGATTCGCGCCCTCCCATCGCCATGATGAAGAAGGTATCGAGATTCATCAGACCATGCAACTCCCTGCATCTGAAGCAACATCCACTGCCGATGATCAGGTGCCCGTTTCAGTCGTAGTTTCCGTTGTCGTGGTGTTAACATTGGCACATGCATGGTTCGTCGGCTGCAGAGGCCCGTTATTAGGAGTGCTCGGTGCACTGTGCGTTCAGACACACTTGTACTGTGCGCAGCATTCACGTCTTCTGTTAGTTCCTTCACAGTTCGCCGCCTGTCCTGCTTTACCACTCTGCCCAGCCTACGATGTTCGACATCTGTAATGAGAGGTGGCAGCCCAACCCCGTAACCTTGGATTCGCCACCTGTTGAAGACACCACAGCACTCCTCGAACACCCGAGAAGTCGTGCAGTTTCCGAAATGTTCGTTCCGAGTCTCCAGGTCGTCACAATCTAACCTCGGTCGGACACAGATAGATCATCCGCCTTCCCTAGTCTACACACGGACAGTACGCTCATTGATTCTACATGCATCGTGCATGTATCTGATTAGCAGTCTTTCCCCGAAAGGTGATGCTGCCATCGCCTGGACAGGTTTATATCGGTAGCAGGTCGGTGGTCATCATTTTGAGACTTATCAGCGTAACTGATTCTAATCTCCTGCCCAGTACAGCTGTGGGAACATTAAAGAGAGCAGCAGCAGCACTTTCGGCCAGTTCGCATTCTAAATTATGAGGGCTGTTCAGAAAGTAAGCTTCGATTGATCGCGAAATGGGAACCACAGTGAAAATTAGAAATGTTTTATTTTTAACAGTTAGCTACACCATCCAGCTACTTCTCTACGTAGTTGCCGTTCTGACTAAGACATTTGTCGTAGCGTTGTACCAACTTTCCAATACCCTCATCATAAAAGACAGCCGCCAGTGATTTCCGCCAATTCTCTACGCTGGCCTACAGCTCGTTTTCTGTGCCAAAATGTTGTATTCATAGCCAGCGGTTCATGTGAGCAGAAATGAAACGCAGGGGGAGACAATTACGGACTGTATTGTGGGTAGTCAAACATTTCCAATTGAAAACGATGCAGGAGCATCTTCATTGCTCCTTCAGAATGCGGCTGAGAATATTGCCGTGTAGAAGAAACTGCACGACAGTTATGTAATGTTGGCTGTATAGCTTCAGGCGAAATTTCTCACCAGGTCCTCGTACTTGGCGGGAGACACTATTCTCTAGACAACTTTACGCGATCACTGTGAGCTCAGAAATGAGAGGAGTGACGTGATGCTATCTAGGGTCATACTAGAGACACTGCCCAACACATCTGTGCAAAGCTTTATCGGATTATCATAGTCGTTTCCATTTCGCGATCAATCGGAGCTTACTTTCTGAACAGCCCTCGTTACTTGAAACTGCTGGTGTATTACAGTCTCAGACCACTTCCCTCGAACCTCACTGGCATGGTTTACCTTCAGTCTTGACATCGCGCTCTAAATACAAAACAAAATAATACACTATGGACCATACCACCCTACTCTTCTACTGCCCACACTACTTGATTACATTGTACATTCATACATTACTGGCCATTAAAATTGCTACACCAAGAAGAAATGCAGATGATAGACGGGTATTCATTGGACAAATATATTATACTAGAACTGACGTGACTACATATTCACGCAGTTCGGGTCATAGATCCTGAGAAATCAGTACCCACAACAACCACCTCTGGCCGTAATAACGGCCTTGATACGCCTAGGCATTGAATCAGAGCTTGGATGGCGTGTACAGGTACAGCTGCCCATGCAGCTTCAACACGATACCACAGTTCATCAAGAGTAGTGACTGGCGTATTGTGACGAGCCAGTTGCTCGGCCAATATTGACCAGACGTTTTCAGTTGGTGAGAGATCTGGAGAATGTGCTGGCCAGGGCAGCAGTCGAACATTTTCTGTATCCAGAAAGGCCCGTACAGGACCTGCAACATGCGGTTGTGCATTATCCTGCTGAAATGTAGGATTTCGCATGGATCGAATGAAGGGTAGAATGGTTCAAATGGCTCTAGGCACGGGTCGTAACACATCTGAAATGTAACGTCCACTGTTCAAAGTGCCGTCAGTGTGAACAAGAGGTGACAGAGACGTGTAACCAATGGCACCCCATACCATCACGTTGGGTGATAGGCCAGTATTGCGATGACGAATACAAGCTTCCAATGTGCGTTCACCACGATGACGAAAAACACGGATGCGACCATCATGATGCTGTAAACAAAACCTGGATTCACCCGAAAAAATGTCGTTTTGCCATCCGTGCACCCAGGGTCGTCGTTGAGTACACCATCGCAGGCGATCCTGTCTGTGATGCAGCGTCAAGGGTAACCGCAGCCATGACCTACGAGCTGATAGTCCATACTACTGGAAACGTCGTCGAACTGTTCGTGCAGATGATTGTTGTTTTGCAAACGTCCACATCTGTTGACTCAGGGATCGAGACGTGGCTGCACGATCCGTTACAGCCATGCGTATAAGATGCCTGTCATCTCGACTGCTAGTGATAAGAGGCCGTTAGGATCCAGCACTGGGATCCGTATTATCCTCCTGAACCCACCGATTCCATATTCTGCTAACAGTCATTGGATCTCGACCAACGCGAGTAGCAATGTCGCGATACGATAAACCGCAATCACGATAGGCTACAATCCGACCTTTATCAAAGTCGGAAACGTGATGGTACGCATTTCTCCTCCTTACACGAGGCATTACAACAACGTTTCACCAGGCAACACCGGTCTACTGGTGTTTATGTATGAGAAATCTGTTGGAAACTTTCCTCATCTCAGTACGTTGTAGGTGTCGCCACCGGCGTCAACCTTGTGTGAATGCTCTGAAAAGCTAATCATTTGCATATCACAGCACCTTCTTCCTGTCGGTTTAATTTCGCGTCTGCAGCACGCAATCTTCGTGGTGTAGCAATTTTAATGGCCAGTAGTGTACATGGCACAAACTGAAACAAGCTTGAGTGATGGGAATCTGTTTATAACAATACAATCTACATGTGACTACTTACATATTAACTACAAATAGCTTTCTGGGGAGGGCAACCACAGCTCAGAGACATTGTGAATAACAATAAAAAACACTCAACACACAATAACCATTCAAATTATCACAGAAATTTTAACAACTAAATAATCGAGAATGCTGAGCAAGTTATGTTTTTATCTTTTATTTTGTGCCTACAATAATTTCTTTTTCTCTCTTTAGTTCTCAGCCTTAGGTTGTTTATCTAGTCATGATTTCCTCCTTGCCGCTGATCATGTGTTTACTTTCTTTTTCTCTTCGCCACCGTGGCCTTCCTTCTTCCATTCTATTTTTAGCATCCAGGAGCTGCCTCCACCGTATCGGCCTGTTAGCAATAAGGCATATGTATGCACATCATACAGCATTTTCTGTTTTACTTATACGGCTTGTGTATACCGAATCCTGTAATATATCTTAAGGGGTGATATCCGGTAAGCTATTTTTCGTATTTCTTCCATTCCCGACGTGTTGGTTCAATACTTTACTATTAATTTTTGAATGATATCTTGCAGTATATATATCTTTAATTTTTGTTTTATCCCCATTCATATTAGTCTCTCATTGATTCTTTGTTTTTCCCTGCTTTTTGCTGTGCTTGGCCTATTCACGGTTTGTACAATCTTGACAAAAGTCTTTTGGCTATACTCCATTTTATTATGAGAACCCATAAGTGTGGTTTGACTCTTAACGTGGAGAACTTTCCGAATGCTAGGATTCTCCAGCTACCCATCTACGTTATGAAAACATAACGGTTGTGAGTACCTCACATTTTATTTGTTGAAGCCTACACTTTATATGGTTCAGCATTTCTTCTACTTCGTAAATTTCACAAGTATTTTGCATTCGTGGCAGATAAACGAGAATATGCGTCTGTACTGATGTGTAACCGTTAGTTACACCTTCATGCAACTGTGCGACTTTAGGAAATACCTCACAATTTTTTACTTTTATAGCTGCTATAATTTTCGTCATAATTTAACTGATTATTCAGTGTCGAGTTTTTGGTGTTATTCATAATGTTAACTGGTGTGACGATATTACTTCTTACTTTTAAAAATACAAACCGATACTGGAAATTACATTATCTGTATGGATTGTTCGTTTGCAAGTTTTTGGCATGGTTTTTGCATTTTCGGAACTACCAATTTGACTATCTGTTACGACGATTTGAAACTACAAAAGAGAGAATAAAAAAGTCAATTTCCAAGTATGGCTAGTTTTTCGTTGTACTGATTAATAGAAGTTGCTGACCTATAATTAATCTAGCGCGCTGGAAATTCGTAAGGTCATTCATTGTCTGATGTATGACTTTTTCCATTGCGACACAGTCTACTTGAATAAAAAACTACTGATTATTTAAATTTCGAGTTTGACGTCACATAACAAATGACAGACGAAAATTTTTTTCGTGTGATACATTACAAGTTAACAACTTTCTGATTTTCTCTTTACTTGTACTTTGAAATGTAACTTCATGCCAAGTTTCATCAATGTAGATCAACAGAAAATACCCTATAGGTTTTGATGAGTGAGTTTGAGAGTGTCAAAACAAGTGACATACATCGCCGTTCCTTTTGACTGCATTGACTTACAAGCTTCAGTTTTTTACACCACCAAGGAACCACACATCTCAGTATGTGACAGAAATTTCTCTATCCATTCCTGAGAAAAAACGGTTTTTAACAGTCAGGCAGGCAGACAGACAGACTGACGGGGGGCGGCCGGAACGACGAACGGACAACATAGTGGCCTTATTAGGGTTCCTTTTTTATCGACTGAGACACGAAACCCTAAAAATCACGTTCATAGTCAGCAGAGATGAAGTTCAATAGAAATGCTAGAGGCTGTAATAAAATAGATAAAATGAATGATGAAACAATAAAGTCAGATTTAAAGATATTGTCAGTTAATGACAAGACAGAAGAGGATAGAATTAAATGGAAGGATCATGTTGACAGAATGACAGAAAACAGATTTCCTAAAAGTTAAAGAATTGTTGGCCGAGTGGAAACAGGAATTAGGTAGATTTCTTAATAAATGGATGGAGGGATAATAGTGTGCCCTATAACACATTCATATAATATGTACTTCCCTAGGCTTCTTTACAATTTTGTGAATGTTTTTTTTACTGGTTAAAATGTTCCTACCTCAAAGGTACCATCGATGCATTATACAATAATTAAACGAAAACTTAATCTTACTTTTGCTTAGTATTTGTCTCGCAGCAATTACACCACATGCAAAGCTGGAGGCGAACTGTCTACCGCTTGAGCCTTGTTCCGCAGGGTCAGCCATCGTTAATCGGATTTGGCATGTTAATGTTTAAGGGGTGGCCAGATGCCTTTCCTGCCGCCACGCAGTACCCCACAGGACGGAATTAGTGTACCCAAACTGTCTGCATCGAGTGTAATCCAGGCAATAGTGCGAATGTGTTCAGATGTCTGCAAGTCGTGTAACTGAGGCGGAACATGAGGACCAGTCCGGTATTCACCTAGCGGGATGTGGAAAACTGCCTAAAACCCACATCAAGGCTGGCCTGCACATCGGCCCTCGTCGTTAACCCGCCGGGCGGATTCGATCCGGGGCCGGCGCGCCTACCCGAGTCCAGGAAGCAGCGCGTTAGCGCTCTCGGCTACCCTGGCGAGAGCATAGCTGGAGGCGAACATCGCATTATCACTGTTGGGCCTCCGGCTGCCCCTACCGCATACATCCCTTCCCAAATAGCTGTGTTGCGGGTTGCCGACCACACAGGCAACATAGCGAGAGCGCCAGTCCCACAACGGTTCAACAAAGGTCGCCTACAGTGTAGAAACAACTTGGCCGCACCTCCCACAAGGCAGGACTACGACAGAGTCATCCACCCAAGATAGCCAAACTGCAACTAGCCCACTATTTCCATTTCCGACAGTAGCATCAATCGCGCGATTCCACTTCAGTCGTCCACGCGGTAGTACAACCGGAGACAGAGGGCCACGGAGGCAGTCACGGAGTCGCGCCCGTCGGTTCTTCAGTCACAGTGGATTTACTTGAACATGCCGTTGTAGTGACGGACTCGTTATTATAATCAGCACTCTCTTTCGCTATTTGGATTTAGCCTCAGGCAGATTGTATTACTGTAAGTACTGTATATTTGTGTTCAAATTTCTCATCAATGCATTGGTGACTTATAACAAAACAAGAGTTTCTGGACTTGGACTACTTTATTATGTAATCATTTCAGAATAATAAATTGGCACAGTCGTTCAGAGTGACGTACTTCACCATCACTGAGAGAACACCACTACAATTACGTAGAACACTGTCAAAATAATTTTCTTTAAAAAAAAAAAAATCACGTCGATGGTCCACGGGTGCTTTGCCAAATTTATCGCACTGTTTTCTGTTGGTACTGGTGGTTGATTTCAGAGAATCCATTGAACCATTGCAGCGCCAGAGATCAAACCTGTGTGTGAAGCAAGGTAAGACTCAGGCAATAGTTAGACCCACCTGAGACTGAGAGGCAACAGGTATCGATACAGCTCCTTCGTATCGAATCTTGCCCTTGCTCATCTCTGTCGGACCGTAAACCGCGGGTGGCGCGGTGTGCCCTATCATCCGAGTGTATGAACGATGTGACACCTGCCGATTTTGGCTCGAGGAAGTAGATAGGAGGGAGTCTGCAAAGTGATTTGTACGCGAGCGTTATGTGCACAATCACGCTTCGGAGTGAGGAAAGTAGACAAAAATATTAATAGACAAAAACATTAATAGTTGAACACCTTACATTATAAACGTGCTGAGTATCTCTTTTTCTTAAACTGATTTTATTTGCTCTAAATGTTAACATTTATTCGTGGTGATGGCTAACATCCATAGAACTATATAATACCAAAAGCGCTTCAGCATATGACGAAGGTAACGAGCTGTAACAGTGACGAACAGCAGACGATGGTGTTAGCTTCATGGCCTCTTTACTTCTAAATGTGCTTGGCCATCAGCGTTGAATTACGTCAGTTTAGCTAATGAAAGTAATAGTTGCCACAATGTTTGTACTGCTGTGTAATTAACATTTGTACACTAGCACTCGATCTGCAACAAGGATAGCTTGTTCCATATCTTCCTGAATCGCTTCATACAAATTCCGAGATGGTTCCTTCGAAAAGACACGGCCGACCTCCTTCCCCAACCGGCCCTAATCCGATGGGACCGATGACCTCGCTGTTTGGCCGGCCGGCCGGAGTGGCTGTGCGGTTCTAGTCGCTTCAGTTTGGAACCGCGGGACTGCTACGGTCGGAGGTTCGAATCCTGCATCGGGCATGGATGTGTGTGATGTCCTTCGGTTAGTTAGGTTTAAGTAGTTCTAAGTTCTAGGGGACTGATGACCTCAGATGTTAAGTCCCATAGTGCTCAGAGCCATTTGAACCATTTCAACCTCGCTGTTTGGTCCCCTCCCCAAAATCAGTCAACCAACCAACCAATCAACCAACCAACAACTTTCGTTTTGTATGAAGCGTTTTGTATGAGACGACATATAATATTCTACGACGACCAGATTGAATCAGAAAAGCAATGGATAACTTGAATAGAGTTTGGAATCGTGTGAATGCTAACGTAACGTGAATTAACTTTAGACGCGAAGGGACGTCTCCTATGAACCTAAAGTACAGGGTGTTTATAAATGAATATCGGGGTTTTAATGCTTTATAATATTTATTATATTAAACTTAGTTACAAATGACATGTCAAATGAAAGAACAACTCAAACAGTTTTACCAAGAACCTTATAAATGTTCAATGTGTACACCATTTGTCACACGGCACACACAAAGTCTATAGCGGAGTTCTTCCCAAACGTTGATAAGTGTGTCTTCAGTTATTGTAGCAACAGCTGCTTCAATCCGGTTTCTTAATTCAGGGAGGTCTTCTGGTAGCGGAGGCACGTACATACGATCCTTGATGAAGCCCCAAAGGGAAAAATCGCATGGCGTTAGGTCGGGTGAACGTGGAGGCCATGCAAAGCAAGCCCCGTCATTGGGCCCCTTACGGCCTATCCAGCGCTTGGGTACAATGAAGTACAAGTGCCGTGTGACAAATGGTGCTCACATTGAACATTTATAAGGTTCTTGGTAAAACTGTTTGAGTTGCTCTTTCATTTGACATATCATTTATAACTGTAAGTTTGATGTAATAAATATTATAAAGCTTTAAAACCCCGATATTCATTTATAAACACCTTGTATAATAAAAATCAGAGCCTAGTACGAACTGTTCTAATTTCAAAAGATCTTTCTAATCATTTTTTTTAGATTGTCGCTAGCTTAGTTATGTGGACCAGTGAGGGAAAGAGTCTGATAAGACCAGAGTCACTAAGGCACATAGTTTGGAACCTCACTACCGTGATACGCGTTCCTTGTCAGTAAAGTTAGCAAGCAGTGGGACAGAAAACTAAAGAATACGCTATTCAACAATTAACATTAATCCAAGACCAGCCCGGAGTCTACAAGACTTGAAGGGAAAGCCACAACAGGTCGCACTCCGACACAGTGGAAACCTAGCAACATGCAAGAAGTTTGAAAATAAGGGGACACCTATTTTGATTTAGGTGCCGACAGTCCATATTTTTCCAAAAAATGGCGGTCAGACATTCGAGGCTGTTTCATCAGTCTGCTCACGCGACGTAAAACCAATAGAATCAGTGCAGTGACTAAGAGTACAGTATTAGATATTCGTGCCCCGTGTTCAAACCCAATCTGAGGTTCTTTCTCCTTTTCTCTAGTTGTGACGAAACTATATGGTATCAACATCTTTTGTGACATCGCGAAACACAGTGGAATTACTGACAAAAGGAATAAACATTTCAAAATGGATTTTATCATCACAAAACTTTTACAATTAACAGTAAATCAAAGTGAAAGTATGTAAGTTGGAATAGTCCAGTTGTTGCTTTGATTTTTACTGTTACTCTTCAAGAGAACCAGTGTATTCTCCGCAATGATATCTATCACAAAATCATTAAAAACATATATGCCATAGTCACACTTTTTAGTGTGGTTATCATTAGGAAATGCAACTCGATAGCGTTGCTGAGTAGCTCGCGATCTGGTGATGATTTCTTGAGAAACCACGCATTGTGAAACTACTTCTCGAATTCTGGAGCCTCCAATTAATTATAAATAAAGTCATGTTTCTTAGTTGCAACTCTCGTATTTTCCATTTCCCTCTGCTGATCGACGAGAATAGATTCTTCTGTAATCACCAATGTAATACTTCAGCTGTCGGTAAAATCATACTTCGCAGGTTAAGAGAAGGGGATACACTTAGACGGAGTTACCTTTAATGATCACGGCGGTATTTCGATTTCTTCGCAAAACAGACCATCGTGTAAGAATGGATGGCTGTACCCGCCCCTTCAGTCAATAACGTACAGAAATGGCTCCATTTTTATGTAAGCCCCCGGAAACCTTCGTCAAAAATCTGGTGGTGGGTTTCTTTTGTCAGCTTTTTGGATCACATGGCTGTTGCGTACAGATTCTAATACCGTCCCGTTAATTGATTTACGTATTGTTGAGGATCAAATTTTCCACTGCCTTTGGAGACAAAAAAATTGGAAACGGCGAGGCTGTTTCAACTTCAACGCTCCATTATGATTTTAGAATTCAACCCTGATTTCCTTATTAATATGGATCAAACGGGATGTGTGTGTGACCTCTGGTAGGATAACATCGCCGTTTCGAGGTGATAAAATTACGAAAGTAGCTGTCGGCCAAATTAATCAGCTAACGCGTCGTACACTGCCCATTGCGCACTGACACTTCCCGGAAAATAGTTTTCAACAGTTTTTATCTCATAAGAAGTCAGTGAAAATTTTTATATTCGGTTCTAACATGACGTAAAACAATTAATGAAACCGCATCCGACTGCTGTGTGCACATTAGCATCAACATCTGAAAAGTTCACAAAAGAAATTTATCAGTATTTGTAGAGTCCTGCTTGAAACAGACAATTCGCTTAAATATCTGGGCGTAACGATGCAAATCGATGTGAAATGGAACGTGTATGTGAAGACTGTGAAGGCGATGGTCGACTTCGGTTTATTGGAAGAATTTTAGGGAAGTGTGGTTCACCTACAAAGGAATCCGCATATAGGACGCTGGTGCGATCTATTCTTCCGTGCTGTTCGAGAGTTTGAGATCCGTGCCAGGTCGAATTGAAGGGAGACATCGAAACAAATCAAGGCGGGTTGCTACATTTGTTACTTTTAGGTTCGAATAACGGTGAAGTGTTACGGAGATGCTTCGGGAACTCAACTGGGAATCGCTGGTGGGAAGGCGAAGTTCTTTTCGAGAAACACTATTGAGAAATGTTTCCCTGAGACATTTAAGCCTCTTTCTATTATCTGCTTCCATTACTATTGAGAAAATTTAGGAAACCGCCAGTCGAACACTTCTACTGCCGCCAACGTACATTGCGCGTAAGGAGCACGAAGATAGGATACGAGAAAAATTATCTAATACGGAGGCCTTCAGACAGTCGTTTTCACCTCGCTCTGTTTCCGAGTGCAGAACGAAATGAAATGACTAATACTGCTACAGGGTGCCCTCCGCCACGCACCGTCCGGTGTCTTGCTGAGTATCTGTGTAATTGTATATTTACATAATCAGTTGCAGGCGCCAGCATCCGAGAAAAAGACTGGTTATACGTGATTTTCCGCACAATTATCACCGCACTGCGAGGTGTTTAGCGCCGTTAACGAGGTTGCCTTCCCTAATGATATTCAAATTAAAAAATGTGACTGTGGCGTATGTGCCTTCGCACGTTGTCGTGGTGCTCCGAACTTTCAACGTTTTGTGGTAGATATTATCCTGGGGAATGTACAGTTTCTATTGAACTATAAAAGTAAAAATCAGAGCAAAAATTGAAATATTCGTATTTATATTTCCAGTTGCTACTAATTACATAAGATTTGCGATGAAAAAATCTACTTTTAATAAAATTTTAAATGCTTACTTCTTTTGTCAGTTCCATTTTATATCACGAAGCCAAAAATATCTTAAACTACATACATCAACAAAAGCAAAAAGAAGTGTAAACTTATTTGTCCGTCGCTGACATAGAAGACCGCAAAACCTTCTTTCCTTCCCGTCTGGGCAAGCTGTGCAGTGACTAGAGTACATGTAAAGCTTACTGCGACATGGTAAATGCTAGCTACAATGAAGACGATAATTCGATTGTAATACTGGCATTTTAATTGGATATCCCCAACAACTGACAAAATTTACAAAAAAATGAGTTTCCCTGTCCACCCACACACTTCTGAGAATGGCACATTAACAATTTGCAATTACCCGCCCCTATTACCGGCAGCTACGTTGATAAATACTCGTCACCTCGCAAGGATAACTACCAGATCAAGAATATTAGGTAAGTTGTTGGAAGTGGTTAAGCATTGGTGAAAATCTCGCTTCTGAGCACACAAAGAGCTCTAACCGCAGAACTCTGCACGGAACACGCGATGGTGCAGCGCTGCGATACAGACCGGAGATCTCCCTTCGAAGACGATGGCCAATACGCCGCCTCCAAGTCCGTACCGCTCGATGGCTGAAGGCGAAGTCCCCTCTCCACAATTCTCCCGGCTCCCACGCGTACGAAAATGCGGTGGAAGAATACTCAGTTTCGGCCAATGTCGAACGCTCTATCATCGCCGAAATCTCTCCAACGGCATTTCTGAGATCTACCCAATGATGAAGTAGGTCATAATGCCCCTAGGCAAACGAAATTCCCGTCTTCGCCATGTGTTGCCCAGCACAGGTTGCTCCGGATACCGGGCTACCCTTCGACCATAGATACTAGTAGACTGGCCTTGCTGTGCAGAAGCTATAGGGCTGGTGTGGCTCCAACATAAACCGCGTCACTGTTGGCAAAACGCGGCGGGATTTCAAATCAGCCGTCTGCCATCCTATGTTTGTATCGTATTTTCTCCACATTTCTCAATTGACTGCCAAACGCTTCTGACGAAAATTCCTTTTTAATTTGCGAAAAATTATGCCAGAACTACAGTTGACCTGGATTTGTTCACAGTACCATTTATAAAATCTAACAAATACAGCGAACACCACTCTGGTGGGCAGCGGGACGAAATTACTGTAAACTATCAATTAAAGTAAAATGTCGTTAACATTCTTTTAAACAGTAAGAGTGGGCTCGTGTCCAAACTTTAAATATTGGATTCACCGCGTTGTTATGAGCTCTAGTCACTTATAAAAGAAAATGGGATATGGGAATTATGTCTACTATAGATGCCAAAATTGTCGACTTTAGGGGCAGGTCCATTTCAGAGTATCAATTGTAGGTGCACTTCAAAAGTTCAGTTCCCACTAGTTTTACAAAAGTTTAAACTATCAGTTAAAAAAAATATTTTAGATGAAAGGTAAGACTTTGAAGTTTTAGAAAATAATTTTGGATCCTAGGTTCAAAAATGACAGAAACTGTAAATATAAATTATAAATATACATTGTAAATAATAATTATCCTTTGCTTCGAGCAAAGGCGCGTATGTGAAGATGGCTTAAAGTTTTTCCGTTTCAGGGCCTGTATCCAAAGCTGCCTTCGGTTTTCATCCTTAGGGAACTATGAGTAGGAACGAGAAACAATTATACTTACTTCTGTAACCGAATTATCACAGATACTTTCCAAAATGTAATATGAGTCTGACTTTACAGGCATCACTTTCAACACTTTAATTTACGTGATACTCTATTTCAAGCGTAAATAACATATAAAAGTCACTTCAGCAGGTTTCAATAAATGGATCTGCACTATCATAGAAACACTTACACGTGAAATGTAATGCCATTTCCCCCGACAAAATGCTGAATGCAGCCATAAGTGCAAGACGAAAAAACCATGTTTTGCCAACATTCACGTGACTTCAGCCCAGAGATGTTGGAGCCACGAAAATGACGTCAGGGCCAGTCTATTATATTTATGGTCGAAGGGGCTACCCCCAAAAGCGCCGTATTGTCCCGCGTTTCCGGTGTCCGCTACCTGCCGCCCACGGCGACCCGGCGAGCTACGGCCATCTGCGAACTTTATATTCCACAATTCTCAACTTCCGACACTTTTCACCAACGCTTTAAGTTAGTGACTTAATTATGCAAACATGCAGGGAATACTGCTCGAGAGTGCCTCATACTTACTATAATTCAATAGAGTCATGATCCGATGCCCTTGCCAGTACCTTTATTATTAATCTTAATGTTGGTAAGCTAACGTGTAAGTGTCCACATCCTGCCACCTTATAGACGCACAAAGCTGGATTTGAACACAGAGTACAAAAATTGAAAACTTAGCTATTGCACTACCAACTCACCACGTTTGATGCTGTAAAAGCAGACTTATGGGGTGATGTCGAATCTATGACAGTCATTTAATATGAAACTAGAGAGTATCGTCACCTAAGTCAAAATAAGTGTCCCTTTATTTTTACCCTGCCAGGTTTCGACTGTGTCAGAGAGCGACCTTTGTAGGCTTCCTCTTGTGAACCACGTGTGGGCACAGGCACAATAAACTTATAGGTTCTTGACTACGTTTGCTTTTTCTACTTCGTTATAAATTCAGTTACAGTTAATTTTCTCGAGCACAAACAATTTTATAAAGGTCTTTTCCCGGCAGATTATTTCATCCTTTCGTCTAAAATTGTTGTAAATACGTCATCATTTTCATATGAGTAACATACTGTAAATTTTTTTGTGCAATTTCTAACTTATATTGCGCAAGAAAGCGTTTCTGAAGAAGAGAAATTTGTTAACATCGAGTATAGATTTAAGTCTCAGGAAATCGTTTCTGAAAGTATTTGTATGGAGTGTAGCCATGTATGGGAGTGAAACGTGATAAATAGTTTAGACAAGAAGAGATTAGAAGATTTCGAAATGTGGTGCTACAGAAGAATGCTGAAGATTATGTGGGTAGATCACATAACTAATGAGGAGGTATTGAATAGAATTGGGGAGAAGAGGAGTTTGTGGCACAACTTGACAAGAAGAAGGTACCGGTTGGTAGGACATGTTCTGAGGCATAACATAACTAATGAGGGGGTATTGAATAGAATTGGGGAGAAGAGGAGTTTGTGGCACAACTTGACAAGAAGAAGGTACCGGTTGGTAGGACATGTTCTGAGGCATCAAGGGATCACAAATTCAGGATTGGAGGGCAGCGTGGAAGGTAAAAATCGTAGAGGGAGACCAAGAGATGAATACACTAAACAGATTCAGAAGGATGTAGGTTGCAGTAAGTAATGGGAGTAGAAGAAGCTTGCACAGGATAGAGTAGCATGGAGTGCTGCATCAAACCAGTCTCAGTACTGAAGACCATAACAACAACATTGTGCATTGTCAAATACCTACTTAATTCATATTTATTAGATAAAAGTAACAGAATTACCAAACCTTGATATGAAAAGTCGTCGTTTTATATTGCTACAACAAAGAAGTAACCAGCATTTGGGTAATTTTATCTCTCATCGTCACATTGCAAATTATGAAACAAAATCTTCAAAAGGAGCGGAATCCTCTTATTAGCATCCAAAAATGTAAAAAGTCTACTTAAAACGACAGGACTTACCAGAATCCCAAAAGAAACTGTTATAAATCAAGAAACAGGCTACACTACACAGACTTTAAAACAGTTCGTTTCTCTCTGAAGCAGTTACACTTCACCGCACATAGGCTACTCCCATTCTGAAAGGAATAAACTAGTCGCACCGCTTAGTGTCCCAAGCCGATTGTCGGGACACGTTCAATACCTCTGCACTTCATAAGACTCTTCGGAGAGGCCCGAGGTACACGCCACGGCGGCGGCGCACTGCTTGCTGACGATATACGATCTCCAGCCGCCATTTGTCGCCCTTCTCCCATATCCTGCTAATGAAAACGGACCACCCTACCGAGCTGTCTACCCTAGTGGAGACCTGGAAAACTAGTGCATGTCCGTAGTCCAATCTACGGAGGCATGTACGGAAATTTATGTATACAATATCTAAATTAACGCTCGAGAAGATCTTAAAACAAAAACGCTAGATTTTCTCTATGCATTCATTCGATGTCATTTGGATTTGTTGTGTTGCGAGCCTCCATTACGAACTCACCTTTTCGCTGGTAAGGTGCAATCTCTGCCAGAATAAAATGAGAAGGACGAATAATCACTTCATGGATTGCTACAGTTCGTTACTCATTGCTTTTGGCAACAGATGTGCCTTATACAGGGGACAAAAAAAAAATGGTTCAAATGGCTCTGAGCACTATGCGACTTAACTTCTGAGGTCATCAGTCGCCTAGAACTTAGAACTAATTAAACCTAACTAACCTAAGGACATCACACACATCCATGCCCGAGGCAGGATACGAACCTGCGACCGTAGTGGTCACGCGGTTCCAGACTGAAGCGCCTTTAACCGCATGGCCACACCGGCCGGCATACAGGGGACACTTCGATGTGTACGGCAAATAAAAAGACCTACAGATAATGCTTAGAGGAATCAAAATGATCCCTTTTTTCTTGCAAATCAGAATTTAGAGAGATGTGGCTACTTTCCTGTACCCCACAAACGACAAGTCGCAAGTACATGAAAGTAACTAATTCATACGTAAAATGGTACAGTTATAAGGATTTCATGGACCTCCTTTTACTAAAAATGTCCTCTAGTGCAGATCGTATCATAATGTATACTGTAAGATGTAACCAATAAGGATGCATTACAAACAGTGAATCGTCAGGAAGCTCAGAATGTGGGCAGTGCACTATGAGCGTAATAGAGAACCACCACAATAAATAAATTTACAGTGTACTATTACGGATGATGTGTGTCTTTAAAAGACTATGTCTGGTCTTACAAAAACAGTAATAAATATTATACATATTATGAGAAAATATATCATTAACGATTCTACAGTTGAAGCAAGCCTTCACAAAAAGACGCGAAAATATCTTTGGTTAGTAAATGTATGAAAATGATTTCTAAGTGCCTGAGCAGTAAACATGCAACTCTACAGAGGAGAAACGAGCTTCAGTCAGTTTAAACCAAATATTTATAGAAAGTTGAGTAAGCGGATCAAAATTGTACACACAGTTCTTAATCACAATGAAACTGAAAAAAAGGTGAATGAAATACTAAAGTGTTCCTTCTGAAATAGCTTCAGCTAAGATCACGTAAAAGGTCATCATATAGAACTACACACGAACGAGAAGTTAACAGATGAATGATAAGTGAATAATAAGGCTGCTAGCAGCGATCGACTGTAAAAAGCAAGCTGGATCTTTAACGTTCTGAATTTATTATCCGAATGAATGAGCGGTCTTACAGCAGCAGTTTGTCGTAGGTTTCTGTAACATTCGTGCTCTGCGTGTGGTTCTGAAATAGCGCAAGTGAGCCCAAGTTTGTAGAACATTATAGAATAGATTCAAAACTGCAGACGTATACCATAAACACCAATTGTAGAATTATGGAACATATCACGTTCTCTCATCTAATGAAATTTTTAGGGAACGAACTATTAGTTTGTACGAAACAAACTAATTTCTTCAAAACGAATTATTCACTAAGTGCAAGATATTTTGATAGTGAGCGCAAGTTAGTCCCGTATTTCTAGACTTAGTTTGTAGTACGGATAGTGTGCCGGCGCTACGCCAAAGGCTGGCCATCTGTGGATATTGGCGCATCCAACATCAGTTATAGAAGACCTAAGATATCTTATGCTTTCCTTCTTTTTATGTTCCAGTATGGCTCTGTATGATTAGATTCAGTTTCTGTGGTTGTTGATTTAGACTAAAAATACATACAGAAAAAAGTGAACTAATTAATCATCCAATACATTTTTGGATAGGACACATCGACATAAATTCGTAAATGTTGAAAGTGTCCTGTTAGAAAACGTCTTTCGAACCATTTTTCTTACGAGAGTTGTAAGTCGCTCGCGAAGTGCAAAGACTTTCAAAGTATTGTTTTCGTCTGCTAGGAAGGTCACAGTGTTTGATTATATCTGTACGTGGTACTTTGGAACAGTAACTTAGTGACCAATAAGCGTACAGGGCGGTCGAGATCTGAGTTAGCGTAGCCTTGTGGACGAAGAGACAAGGCACACCTGAATTCCGCCGAATGCTGGGGTGCCCATATTGCGTGGACGGTGCCTGCAGTTTTCATCATTCTACTGGTTCAAATTCGACGCCTTTGTCCAACGTTTCATTTCGGTGGCCGTTTCTACGCAGCAACATACAGCAGTATATGGCGAAAACAATGCTTGCTAATGCAGTTCAGTGTAAAATTTCAGCCGTAAATGAGTTTCGGGTTTAAAGGTGTGCCTTCTTCATAACCAAGGTTAAATTTCTTACTTCCAGTAAAAGTCTTTGTTCCATGTCAAAGCATCTACATCGGTTCTTCACTAACTCATTCGTGAACAAAGGTACGGTTTACGTTACTGTCCAACTTCTGTAGTATTATATGCAGCGATTAGACGTTATATTGGGTTTCTTCTACTCTGTTTACGATAACTGGTAGTGCTGTATTTACTGTAATCCCATGGAGTACATATGTAGTTCCAATACATAAATTTTCTTGCTTGTTCCTTGAATAATAATCGAAAGTGGTTGCCAGTTCTCATAAATTGTTTTTCATCCCTAACACATAACTCAAGGCCTAGGTGTCAGACTCCCTGTGTTCACCTGTCCTTTGTTTAAAGTCGTAGTTCTACCTGCAGCGGAATCACTATTTAAACAAGTTGCCATCGGTAGATAATTTAGTTATTTCTTTGCGTACGTATTGCAGTAAGTATAAGGTATGTCTCAGCTGCTGAGAACTTCGACACACACGCTGACCCTGAATATTTTAAGACTGACCGTTATAACTAACTCTTCTTGTAGTTAGATACAACTTAGAGTCTACCTATCCACTGCACGCACTCTCTCTGTAAGAGAGGATTTAGTATACTTTAAGCTTGGTTTAACATGTTTGAGCGTATTGTTCGTAAATACGTACTTGTTAAAACGTATATTCAAGGCCCCCCCCCCTACATTTATGGAGGAGGAGATTAGTTTTCAACGTCCTGTCGAGAACGAGGTCATTAGAGACGGAGCACAAGCTCAGATTACGGAAGGATGGGGAAGGAAATCGGCCGTGCCCTTTCAAAGTAAACATTCCGCCATTTGCCTGAAGCTATTTAGGGGAATCACGGAAAACCTAGATCAGGATGGTAGGACGCAGATTTTAACTGATGTCCTCCCGAATGCGAGTCCAGCGTGCTAATCACTGCGCCGCATATATTTATTGTTGCACTATGAAAGTTTTTCCTACCTCCAAATATGTCATACATAGAAGTCATGTCAGGTTATTTTTCATTCATGGGTCAACGTTTTGTATATATAGGAGAATATTTTTAGGGATTAATATTGGCCGCGCGGGATTAGCCGAGCGGCCTTAGGCGGTGCAGTCATAGACTGTGCGGCTGGTCCCAGCGGAGGTTCGAGTCCTCCCTCGGGCATGGGTGTGTGTGTTTGTCCTTAGGATAATTTAGGTTAAATAGTGTGTAAGCTTAGGGACTGATGACCTTAACGGTAAAGTCCCATAAGATTTCACATACATTTGAACATTGATTAATATTGACGTCACACCACTTATATTCTCAGATTAAATTTAGAAAGGAGTAGGAGGCTTTCAGTGCTATATAAGAATTCAGATGGGAAGTAATCAGAATTAATGTTTTTCTGTAAATAATGGGATATTTAATGCTATCTATTAAGTCAAATAAAATATTCACTGTGTTTAACACTGTTTTGAAGAAAATGTTATTAATTTAATTTCCTTTTCAAATTGATGCTACTGCACAGAACTGTAGAATTCCAGGGGAAACATGCCCCCTCAAATCTAAGATCAGGAGCAAAACATTCAAATAATATTATACTTCTGCCCCGTAATTACGTCACCTATGAACATCTTAAAACAGGTACAGGCTTGTAAAACTAGACATTTATACACTTGTGACTGTGCTCTCGCGCTTCCTTGAGATTCAAGGCGCGCAACTTTCGGTTTATATGGCGTGTCTTTCTCGAGAACAACATATTGGATTCCGCTAGGAAGTCCTCGTCCAAGTCGCATATCAGATCCAATATTCCGTATACGCCTTTAACGCTGAATACCGAAAGACGAGAAGCGAAATACATTGTCCTTACGTCGTCGCCTGATATGTGAGGGAACGTTGCGTGATACAAACTCTCTCTTGTTCGATACTGTACCACTGTACCCACGACGAAGTTTTTACCGTCTTCTGTTACATCGGTCGAAACATGTGCCGGCGGGAAGGTGACGAATGGCGATGGCAGCGAGAAGGACGTTCAGTTACATCTCCGTGCTTTCTTACGTTGTTACAGAAGCCTCGGTGAAGACTGACTCCCACGTGGTTCTGTACTGTCCGAAGAAAACAGTGCAGACGATTCTCCGTAACAGCAGGTTATAATGCCAATCTGATTTTTGTGTTTCATGATGAAGTTTCTGCTTACTGCCTTACTCATTTCATCAATCAAAATGGCTGGCCAGTGACAATGTGACAGTCTTAGCCACCGCCAAATACCCTCTGTGTAGAAATAGGCTGAAACGGCTCGGGCAACACGTGGTCTGGCGTTATCTTGTTGAAAGGGAACATAATGGAGACCTCGAATGTAAGGTACTGCCGCTGGAAGGGCTCAACAACTGGCTAATTCTGAGCATGAACTCTCGCACTTGCTCAGGTTTTGGTAAGACGGATATTAATGAATTATGGGCAAATTTTATTGATTGGCGACTCCATGTTGTCCTGTGCACTACGACCAGATAACAGGTATACTTGAAAAAAGAGACAGCATTGGTCGTATATTTTTTACTATCGCAAAATCGATTTTCTGTCACTGAGTGACCATCTTCAGTGCTATATTGTATAACTTAAATTAGGATGCACTGTTGTCAATAAGCTTACGGGAATCACATACTCTCTATGTGATTGCCGTAAGCTTTACGATATTTCATATGAAGCTCTCTTTTCTTTTCATGAAGTTCTGCCGTAAAACTATTTTCTCTCCAGCTCTATTTTTTACCTCTTCATGAGTTATATGATCTACCTATCTAGGCCTACTCTTCAGCATTCTTCTGTAGTATAACATTTCAGCATTTCAAAACGAGCTATTCTCTATCTGTCTGTACTGTTTATCATCCACAATTCACGTATCTACAATGCTACCCTAGACAAATACTGCCAGAAAAGGATAATCTACATGTTCCAGCCTCTCTATTTGTTCCATCGTGTGTTGTTTTACAGCGCACATAGCAAGACTCGTCCGTTACTTCCAGAATCTCAATTGCTAATCAAATTCCGTCAGCGTCAACAGACTTAAATGGCTACGCCCACTACTCTTGGTTAAATTTTGTTAATGTTGTTCTTACAAACACTTTAGAGGACACTATTCATTTCTTTCAAATGATCTTGAACGTCTTTTACATCTGACAGATTTACAATGTCACCATAAGGGCTAGGACATTTTTTCTTCTACCTCAACTTTCAATTCCCTTTTCCAGTATCTCCTTAGCTTCATTTACTACTCGTACTTCCTCAGTGTACACAGTGAATAATAACGAGAGACAGGTTGTAACCTAGCGTCACTCTTCTCTTGTTTTACACTTACTAAACCTTATCGTATCGTAAGCAACTTTTATTCATTCGTAGCAGACTCTTGCCACCCTCTCTTTCCTGGAGTTTATGCCATGCAAGAGGTCCGCTGTTTATTTAATTTCACAAATATATTTAATCCATGTGGCATGATGCTCTGCCTGACGCCACAGTAGTGAGCTAACCTACATTCTGATTTAGTTGACACTTGATGTTTTAGGTCCTACGGTGTGGCGTTGTTGCGACAAGTTTTGTCTCCAGGCAACCGCCACAGCGCTTTGCTTTCTGCGACGATAGGAAAGCATTGTAAGGCCCATCTATCTCCCTCAGAAATCATATAAAATTCTGATTTTCGGGTATGATCTAGATCCTTATAATCCCTCTAAGTTAGTTTCAATAAGGGTCACAGTTAAGAGTTTTCTACGTAAGTCACATTTCGTGTCCGGAAAAGTGTCTTTCTTGAGAACTCACAGAATCAATGATTTGCGCAGTGGAAGCGGCGACGCAAAGGGAGCTGATCATGCCAGGTAACCTACGTGATCAAAAGTATCCGGACATTAATATGGGGTGTATCCACCCTTCGTGTTTAGAACGGCTTGAGCACTGCTGCGGTTACTTTCAGCGTGGTGTCTGAATGTCTGGCGGAAAAGCAAGCCATTACTCCTCAAGACCCTAAACTAGAGAAGGTAGTGTCTTGGACGCTGTGGCCAGCAGCGAATTCTTCTAAGCTGTCATAAACATGTTCCACCTGGTTGAGTCGCGGACTCTGAAGGGGTCAGTCGACTTCAGAACTGTTATTCTCCACAAATTATTGCCTCACAGATGCCACTTTATGACCGGTTGGATTGTATATAAAGTGTAACTGTCAGACAACCGGTAGCATACAACTTTTTTTTAAAAACACATTAACCAGGTTTCGATAGCTCTAAGACTATCTTCACCCGTGATGACTGGGTGTTGTGCGCTGTCCTTAGGTTAGTTCGGTTTAAGTAGTTCTAAGTTCTAGGGGACTGACGACCATAGATGTTAAGTCCCATAGTGCTCAGAGCCACTATCTTCACCAAAATGGTAAAAACTAGGAAAATATACAAGGTACAGGTAATATACACGAAAATAGTGAAAGGTGGCTACACTGAGCCACAGCGCCAAAGATCGCGCCAGAGAGTATTGTTCCGCCGCCTCCACTGGCAGTGATTATTGAGACGTAGCGGCATGCAGTTCTGGCCGAGAAGTTGTGGTGGACACTGCATGTCGTGAAGTCGGAGTGAGATGTGGTAGTGGAGAGTGTTGTTCCATGTTTTATGCAGCTATTTGATGGGAGAGATAGCAGATGTTATTCTAATGGAGACATTGTAATGATCAGAGTGCATTTCGTCAATATAAATTAAGGTAACAAACTACTTTTATTTTTCTCTCTCATTATTTCAGTGACCTAAATAATGCATCATTACAGGTTCAGTCAACAATGCATCTGGCTTGTGTTCTTGTATTAGAGTGTAATTTTGGTTTTCTTGCACAATTATAGTATTTCTAATTTTCTTTTATCACGTCAGTATAATTGGTATTTAAAAATTCTTGTCTTGTTGAAGAAGAACCGTGCCAGATGTGCGTTGAGTCATACTACCACATACAGAACAGCTACACTTGTGCTTTGTTGGTTTCGTAGGTTTTATAGTTGCTGGGGACTTAATTAATTAATTGTATTAACTGAAATTTTCATTTCATTCTTTGTTGTTGTTCTTTGCAGTCAGATCGCGTACAAATACTAGTCAGGGCCAACCGTTTACGAGACTGCGTAATCGGACATACAGCTACAAAAATTATTTGCATTTGCATTTTATTATTTAAATAAGCCCCCATGCAATAGTTACGTATGTGGAAATTCTCAGGATAAGGTCTAGTGTCCAATTCCACTCATCAGCTTTGAGCAATGACGTCATACCTAACGCACTACGTATAATCAATCTATTAAAGCAACGGGTCATATTCGCAAACAAAGAAATGTTGCATACGATAAAATTACAATCACATTCTTGCAGTTATTTACTTAGTCATGAATTACATCGAAACGAACTGAAGATAACGAAAACAATTGAGAAGAAAAATTAAAAACAAATTTTCATTTCTGGTAAGAAGTATTCTAATTTATGCGAATAGAAAAGCACAGAGAACCTTTAAATCGCGTTACATAAAGGACATGGTGAAGTCATACTGTTATAAAACAGCGTTAATTTTATATTAACTATTGAATGTAACGGGAGAAGCGCAGGAAAGTTGGGGTTTTGAGTGGGGAGAAACTAGAATGTATCAGAGAGACGGAAAAATTAAATGAATCACAAAAAATACGAAAGAGTAGCATAAAATGGGGAAAAACCGACACACTAAATTCTAAATGAAAAGCCAATAGCTGACAAACAAATATCCACAAGAAACAAAGAATATTGGAATCGATAACTGGAATTAACCTCTGTAGGTAAATTCCAGCTGCAGATTCTAACTGCTCCATGATTCACATGTAAATTATTTTTGCAATTATATGCAGTGAAACGTAATACCATTTCTACATTTGTAATTGCTCTCCAAAACTACTGCGGTGTATAACAAAAACTGCATTAGGTAACTAGAACTGACCTTTTATATAGGTGAATTCTAGTTACCGATTCCAATATTAGTAACTTTTTTGCAGGAGTTCAGAGGGCAATTAAAATGCAGAAATCATATTAGCCCACATTTTAATACACACATGTGTTGATAAAACGATCTAATTAATGAACCATCGACTGGCTGGAAACGATAATTAGAATTGGCCTATATTGGAGGTCAGTTCTCGTTGCCAATTCCAGCTTTTCAATAGTTCATAATTTCGGATATTTTTGCAGTAAATCTGGGGACTACGTTTTTCTAGAATTTCTTATTGATCTCAGAACTACTACGAAACCTTATAAGTATTGTAGGTACAGCTTCCAAATTTTTCTCTTTCTCATAGTAATGAAGACAGTAATACCATATGCAGAACTCCTGTAACACTTTAGTGTACGCACTTGTTGTTAAAACGATCTAAATAACGAACCGTGGAATGGTTGGGATCAGTAACTAGAATTTAAACTATATAGGTCAGTTCCAATTATCGATTTCACTATTTCTTAGACCCTACATTTTGTCAAAGTTCGTTACTTGTGTAGATTTAACAATTAGTATTAAAAGTTAACTCTGATTCATAATATTATGACTTCATCATGCGCTATACTGTATTGGTTTACAGGTTCTCTGTGCTTTTCTTACTCGCATAAATTAAGATAATTTTTTTCAGGCAAGTATACTCCTCTTTTGCTATTGTTATTTATTTTGTTTTTGTTACCTTCAATTCTTGTCGGTACAGTTCGTTGCTAAGTAATTAATCACGTGAATTGTGTAATTTTATCGTACGCTACATTCGTTTGTTTATTAATATGATCAGTCGCTTTCAGAGATAGCCTCTATGTAGCTTCTCTGCCTTAGGTATGACGTCATTTCTCAAAGCCGACGTGTGGAATTGGACACTAGAATTGACCCAATTCTCAATTAAAATCCAGAGACCTTGTACTAATGTGATCTTTATTTCTGTACCATTTCTTGGACATGTCTCTTACAAAATACAGCGTCTTTTGCATAACAAATATGACTGCAAAGTAGCTTTTTCCACCAATAATTTTCTACAAAATAATCTTATTCGCAATCTGGATTCAACACTAACTCATTTTCAAAAGTCAGGAGTTTACAAAATCGTCTATGACTCTTGTCCGATCTGTTACATAGGACAAACGTGGCGAGCTACAGCTGGAAGATTTAGAGAAAATCTTCTAAGAAGAAAGAGTACTGATGTTCATGATTCATCTATGGCCGACCGCTTGTTAATCACAGGCCATAAAACCAAGGAAGTACAAGATGTCAGTATCCTACACTCCGAGAAAACAGGTTTCCGACTCGATATCCTTGAGAAGCTAGAAATTTTCAAACACCTGTCGCTTAAAGACGATTTTATTCTTAACGAGGAATTGCAGTTGCGTAATAAAAACTACTTTCAAGGTTTACAGCCGTTACTTACAACCGCCTGATTTTTAGAATTTTCCTCGCAGTAGCGTCGGGAAAGTCGTTTTTCCTTATTCAACTGTCGTTATCTGTCTTTTACTTTATTTAAAACCGCCTGTAAAAAGGCTGATTTAATTTTTTCGTGCTTTCGTATTGCCTAATGTGTGGGCACTATATGTCACTAATGTATACCTACAGCTATGTAATTTTACTCTTATCGTAGATGTTTATAAGTTTGTCGTTTTGTTACTAGATGGCGCTACCAATTCTCGTATCCACCTCATGGCGGTGTCGGCTTATATGCCGTTTAGTCTGATGCCTCTTGCGCTGTGTATGTGCAGTTAACTTGTGCCGCCGCTTGCAACTATGATTTTATTAGTCTGATAACTGTCTGTCTTCTTTATTATGACCTATATTCTTGACTCGTGGAACAAACCTTGTGTCATTTGACGATAGCACTGCTGCTGAAAATTTAAAAGTTTTCGTGTGGGTTTATGTAAGTACAGTTTTCTGGTTTTTATTTGAGAATTTTCACATATGTAAATATTTTATGTATATTACCTGTACCTTACATATTTTTCCAGGTAACTTTTACCATTCTGATGATGGTAGTATTAAGAGGTATCCAAATCTGGTTAATGTGTTTTTAAAAAAGTTGTGTGCAACCGGTTAGCTGACTGTTACACTTTATATATTTGCATACTGGTTGCTGAGCGCACAGTCAAAAAATGTTTAAAATACCAGGGTGGATTGTCACACTGATACAGTCGTCGTCTCCCAACTGTTCCTCTACTGTTCATATCTTTCAGCATTTAGCGTTTTTTTTTTAAAGATAATAATAGGACCACTCTGACGACGAAAAACACCCCAAAACCGTAACGCGACCTCCTTCAAGCTTCACTGTTAGCACTACACATGATGGCAGGGAAAGCTTACCAGGATTCGCCGAAACTTTCCATCGGATTGCCGCAGGGTGTACCACAATCATCACTCCAGATCACTCATTTGATCAGATAAAGTTTGCAGAACCATGGGTTGTGGTGTTAGAAGAAAATTAATTGCATTGGTTTCCTTCCGTAATTCAAACCCAGTCTCTCTTCCACCATGAATACATGCTCACTATAATTCTTTACTTTCATTATTAATTTCGAGATGGTTAATAGTTAATACATATGTTATGCTTGTGGTAACCCTAATATTGTATCACTTTATAAATAAAAAATGTTTCTGGATCACTGGTTTTGAATTAATAATTTGTGGGACCACATAGATTTTTGTAGCTACGTTACTATCGATCATTACTTTGCGTTGTAGCCAGTGATGTTAACTACATATTTGTCAGTTTAGGAGTAGATAGCAGTTTTGGTGACCACTAAGTTCGTGGGCGCCCCTTCCATCACGGGATCCAGAGTGTTAAGGAGTAATATGAACAAATCTGTTATAGCAAGCCCGAGAGATTTAAGGTATAGCAGATTTACTTTAAAAACCTTTCTCTGTAACTCTACTTATGAAGTAGCTATTACAGTCGGTTCGTAGGGATGTACTAATGTTTTTATATGATGGTTCTTTTCTACTTTTATTTCGTCGTGCTTTTTTCTTTGTTGGATTTTTAATCATATCACTTATATATAAATTGAACAAAATTAGAGAAAGGCTAGAACTTTGTTTAACTCCTTGATTAGTTATAACGCCATTCTTACTTATTTTGTTCCCTATATTTGCTATACATATAGATTCTGAGTATAACTCTTATGAGTCATATGAAGTGTCATGGAATTTCACTTTCTTATAATATTGACCAATATTCTGTCCTGTTTAATTTTTCAAACGCCTTGACATAGTCGACAAAAGAGATAGATGTGTCCCATTACCAAATTTTCTCCTTTTATTTATAAATACCTTCAAGGTAAATATATTTTCAGTTGTTGTTCGTCCACATCTAAATGCAGTGAGGTTTTCAGTTGACACCGTTTAGGCTATTTGTCTTAACCTTAGAGCTAAAAATTTTGGGTGTACTTTATAATCAGGTATTAAAAGACGTATTCCTCAATAATTATTACAGTCTTTTCCATCTCCTTTCGTAAAACCTAAGTACACAACAGTTGTTGACCGGATCTCCGGCATGCTCTCTTTCTCCCAGCATAGAGTCAGGAAACATAAAAATCTTAGTCAGAATAATTGCGCCAGATTGTAATAACTCCGTCAGTGCCATCTATACCAGTTGCCTTTTTGTATTTCATTGTTTTTAAACCTGTTTCTAGTTTTGCTAATGTCTGTACATCTGCCTTCTTCCAACCTTCATAATTTCTGCTTCTTCCAAAAAGTTTTGGCCATACCACAAATTTTTATAATTTTCTTCTCATTGTTCTTCGTTGATTGTACTGACGTTTAATGTATACTTCCCTCGTCGATTTAAATATATGAATGATATATAGGCAATTGCTTTTTGTCTATGAATATCACTTTTATGGATTACTTACGTATATCCGTTCCAACTTCCTTGTGTGCTGTTCTAGTTTCTCGTTTAGCAGTTGCACTTCTTAGTTTGTATTCTGCTTTTAATTCCGACCATTTCCTTTGTAGATAATTTAGATACACATCCTTTTTCGTTCTAATTACTTTTTGTAGCTCTTTGTTCGATATTCTTAATTGTTTCTAATTGTATCTTTTAACGGTTGTTCCCATTGTTTCAAAATCTGCCTTCTTACACTCTCTCAACCTTCATTTACAACCAGCATCCACAGTTCACGACCATCCATGTCGATCAGTACATGAATTCTGCTTGGTCTTGATCTAGCTGTGAGTGTTCCTTCATCTTTCCACTTCACAGTGGCATCACCAGTGGTCCACTTGGGCAGCTTTAGAAGGACTGAAATGTCCCTGATGCATTTGAATCTCTGTCGACATCTAGTGACCAGTCCACGTTCAAAGCCACTGAGTTTTCCTGTCCGACCCAATTAGCTGTTAGTGCTTGTCAGCTGACAACACGTCCACAGGTCGCAGTCTAATGCTTAGCGTCATAGCCTCTAAATAGCAGGGTCCCGGGTTCGATTCCTAGATAGATAATGTTCGCTCAGAGACTGCGTGAGTGTCTTGCGTAATAACGTCATACGACCATTTCATTTACTGACAACACCGTACCCTCTGTTCCTTTTATACTCGGGGGTCCACCTCTCGTGACATCTCGCGCTCTGTTGCGCAGTAATACATTACTGGCCCTTCAAATTGCTACACCACGAAGATGACGTGCTACAGACGCGCAATTTAACCGACAGGAAGAAGATCCTGTGATACGCAAATGATTAGCTTTTCAGAGCGTTCACACAAGGTTGGCGCCGGTGGCAACACCTACAACATGCTGACACGAGGAAAGTTTCCAACCGATTTCGCATGCACAAACAGGCGTTTCCTGGTGAATCGTTTTTGTGATGCCTCGTGTAAGGTGGAGAAATGCGTACCATCACGTTTACGACATTGATAAAAGTCGGATTGTAGCCTATCGCGATTGCGGTTCATGGTATCGCGACACTGCTGCTCGCGTTGGTCGAGATCCAATGACTGTTAGCAGAATGTGGAATCGGTGGGTTCAGGAGGGTAATACAGAACACCGTGCTGAATCCCAACGGCCTCGTATCACTAGCAGTCGAGATGACAGGCATCTTATCCGCATGGCTGTAACGGATCGTGCAGCCACGTCTCGATCCCTGAGTCAACAGATGGGGACGTTTGCAAGACAACAACCATCTGCACGAACAGTTCGACGACGTTTGCAGCAACATGGACTATCAGCTCGGAGGTCATGGCTGCGGTTACCCTTGACACTGCATCAGACAGGAGCGCCTGCGATGGTGTACTCGACGACGAACCTGGGTGCACGAGTGGCAAAACGCCATTTTTTCGGATGATTCCAGGTTTTGTTTACAGCATCATGGTGGTCGCATCCGTGTTTGGCGACATCGCGGTGAACGTACATTGCAAGCGTGTATTCGTCGTCGCCATGCTGGCGTATCACCCGTCGTGATGGTATGGGGTGCCATTGGTTACACGTCTCGGTCACCTCTTGTTCGCATTGACGGCACTTTGAACAGTGGACGTTACATTTCAGATGTGTTACGACCCGTGGCTCTACCCTACATTCGATCCCTGCGAAACCCTCCATTTCAGCAGGATAATGCACGACCGCATGTTGCAGGTCCTGTACGCGCCTTTCTGGATACAGAAAATGTTAGACTGCTGCCCAGTACATTGTCTAGATCTCTCACCAATTGAAAACCTCAGGGAAATGGTGGCCGAGCAACTGTCCCGTCACAATACGCCAGTCACTGCTCTTGATGAACTGTGGTATCGCGTTGAAGCTGCATGGTCAGCTGTACCTGTACACTCCATCCAAGCTCTGTTTGAATCAATACCTAGGCGTATCATGGCCGTTATTACGGCCAAAGGTGGTTGCTCTGGGTACTGATTTTTCAGGATCTATGCACCCAAATTGCACATGTAAGTTCTAGTATAATATTTTTGTCCAATGACTACCCGTTTACCATCTGCATTTCTTCTTGGTGCAGCAATTTTAATGGCCAGTAGTGTAGATGCGGTGGATACATTTGATAGTGTATGTTGCTGATGCCAGAAGTCGAGTCCACTAATGTAAAACGGCAATTACTTTAAATCAATAAATCAATAAAGGAGGGTAGTTTGTATATAGTATTTTCTGCTTTGGAAACTGGGGAGCGGCTTAGCGGTTGCCTGAAAGAAATCCAACAACCATCTAAAAATTACGCTCGGGCAAGTCTGCGAACAAGAACCATGGTTTTCAAACTGTGATGAGGATTCAGTCTGGATCTGGCTCACCTCACAGTCTCGCACTCTAGACCGGTGTGCGCTGTGCTATACGATGAGGTGCTGGCTAACAGACCGCTTACGATAAATAAAATAACGATTCAGCGTGACCGTTAGCTGCATCTCATGCATATCGATCCGACGACAGCAGTGACTCCATTCGTCTCCGAGTGTCAGAGCCCGGAGATGGAAAGGAAGTATTGGGCGTATTTTGCGTCGCGCTGGTCGCGAGAACGATCAGACGCGCCACACGTGCAGATGGTCCGCTGACACCCGAGCCGGCGGCTGTGGCGGCGGCGGCGGCGCAGATAACGAGGCCTCTGCGGTGCCACGTGCGGCGGCTGGGCCCGCACGTGCAAACGCGCTGGCAGCGCGGCGGGCAGAGCCGGGCGGAGCCGGCGGAAATTCGCGGCGTCGCTAACGAGACGCGTGAACCGTGCTACTAGTAGAGGAGGGGAAGCGGGTGGGGGGGGGGGGAGACGGCCATGCTGATAGCGCGGTACCGGAGTGCAGCGGAGAGGGCCGGATTAGGGCTACACTACCTGCTGCCTGCGGCGGAGCGCGCGCTCCATCTGCAAACCTGCGGTCGAACGCACACCTCCGACACCGTGGCGCGCAAAATGCTCAGAGGGCGTTCAACTACGGGGCTCATACTGCAGGTTTTCCTGATTACAATAATGTTGAGTGTATGCTTACATACAGGGTTACTACAAATGATTGAAGCGATTTCACAGCTCTACAATAACTTTATTATTTGAGATATTTTCACAATGCTTTGCACACACATACAAAAACTCAAAAAGTATTTTTAGGCATTCACGAATGTTCGATATGTGCCCCTTTAGTGATTCGGCAGACAACAAGCCGATAATCAAGTTCCTCCCACACTCGGCGCAGCATGTCCCCATCAATGAGTTCGAAAGCATCGTTGATGCGAGCTCGCAGTTCTGGCACGTTTCTTGGTAGAGGAAGTTTAAACCCTGAATCTTTCTCATAAACCCACAGAAAGAAATCGCATGGTGTTAAGTCGGGAGAGCGTGGAGGCCGTGACATGAATTGCAGATCCTGATCTCCACCACGACCGACCCATCGGTTTTCCAATCTCCTGTTTAAGAAATGCCGAACATCATGATGGAAGTGCGGTGGAGCACCATCCTGTTGAATGATGAAGTCGGCGCTGCCGGTCTCCAGTTGTGGCATGAACCAATTTTCCAGCATGTCCAGATACACGTGTCCTGTAACGTTTTTTTTCGCAGATGAAAAAGGGGCCGTAAACTTTAAACTGTGAGATTGCACAAAACACGTTAACTTTTGGTGAATTGCGAATTTGCTGCACGAATGCGTGAGGATTTTCTACCACCCAGATTCGCACATTGTGTCTGTTCACTTCACCATTAAGAAAAAATGTTGCTTCATCACTCAAAACAAGTTTCGCACTGAACGCATCCTCTTCCATGACCTGTTGCAACCGCGCCGAAAATTCAAAGCGTTTGACTTTGTCATCGGGTGTCAGGGCTTGTAGCAATTTTAAACGGTAAGGCTTCTGCTTTACCCTTTTCCGTAAGATTTTCCAAACCGTCGGCTGTGGTACGTTTAGCTCCCTGGTTGCTTCATTCGTCGACTTCCGAGGGCTACGCGTGAAACTTGCCCGCACGCGTTCAACCGTTTCTTCGCTCACTGCAGGCCGACCCGTTGATTTCCCCTTACAGAGGCATCCAGAAGATTTAAACTGCGCGTACCATCGCCGAATGGAGTTAGCAGTTGGTGGATCTTCGTTGAACTTCGTCCTGAAGTGTCGTTGCACTGTTATGACTGACTGATGTGAGTGTATTTCAAGCACGACATACGCTTTCTCGGCTCCTGTCGCCATTTTCTCTCACTGCGCTCTCGAGCGCTCTGGCGGCAGAAACCTGAAGTGCGGCTTCAGCCGAACAAAACTTTGTGAGTTTTTCTACGTATCTGTAGTGTGTCGTGACCTTATGTCAATGAATGGAGCTACAGTGAATTTGTGAAATCGCTTCAATCATTTGTAATAGCCCTGTATTTGGATGCCTCTTATCTACGAGAGTCGTTCAATAAGTAATGCCCCACTCTTTTTTTTCTCAGAACATATTGTTCAGAATTTGCTGACAATATACATCAACATGGAGCTCTGTTTCTGCATTTCCTGAGGCTGCAACTTTTTTTACCCATAGTCCAATTGTACTCCTATCAACTGCAGCATCGCCATACACTGCACACAAACGTAACTGATGTTCACCACGGTTTCTTTTTCTGCAGATAAGAATTTAATAACAGCACGCTACTCGTAACGTACGTCGCATGTAGACGCCATGTTGATGCTATACTTTCGCTCTGCCATGTGCCAGAACCGTTCGAAACTTCACCAGAGCACAAAACAAACGTCCAAGGTGAAGCTCCAACAAGGACGTTTGTCTATGTGTATTAATTTTTTTTTTAAATGTGGGACATTGCTTATCGAACGATACTCGAATATGCAATTTTCTTGAAGTTACCAATTTGCGTCTCATACCTCCAATTTTGTTACAGTTCATAAAAAAAAGGTACCTGTGATAAACGTCATCTTGCTCCAATCTAACAGACCGTCAAACACACTGAAGGAGAAACATGCATCTAAACACCTATTTCCGTTAAAACGCATTGTATTCTTCCTTATCTCCACTGTATGTTCGTCTTATGTTCGCCTCTCATGAGAGTAATGTATGTGACACTGTAAGGTGCGGTTTGTTTTTGCTTATTCTAGAATTGAGAACAACTGTGTAACGTGAAATGACAAGTTTAATGTTAATATTCTCACAAAATTACAGCCTTTACACAGTTTTCAACTCACAACATAAAAACAGCGGAATGGACAATACATCTTGCCAACATCAAAAAGAGAAATAAGTTTATACACAACAATGTTAGATATTAACTCTCTGAAAGCACATTAATGCTAAACACAATATTATGAGATTTTAATTGGAAGTTTCTTTTTATTAATCCTAAGCACCATAATATGAAAGTTTTAACTGGAAGTTTCTTTACAAAATCACTCCTACACATATGTTGTGATGTTGGTCAGTACTACGAAAATCGTCCGATTCCGGTTCAAAGTTCGGTACTATTTAGGATGACAATCAAGTCTACGATGGATGGTTAGTCAAGCGACAAATTTGAGCACAGGATTATTGAATGCCGCTCGAGTTTACAGTGGACGCAAGCTGGTCAACCAACAACGTTTACACATCTGTACGCGGTATTTACCCTAAGCTCCGATGTGCTGCTATCTGCAAGGCCCCTCTCTCCCACTGAAATTCCTATAAAACTTATCTGACCTTTGCTGAACTTTCCAGCAGAAACTTTTCCTATGTTTCTCGATATGCGAGAACACACATACTCAGCCCTAGTCTTCTTATGTGGCGATATACACGTGCATGGTTGGAGCAGCGTGCGTATTATGGTGCCATCTCAGTTCTCACAAGAACAATAAACTAATTTGGCTGGTTCGTTTCTCCACAGTTGGAGCTAAACGTTGCTACAGCTAGTTTCTAGCTGAAGTGCTGCTGCTGTGAACGCCGTGGCCACACAAATTTCTTCTCCGCATCGTACTGACCATTACGCAATCCATTCTGCACTTGACGCCAGGTCAGAGAAGAGTCCAACCTAAAATATTCTCTCTTGTCCTACTCATGGCAGAACTGTCTCCCTCCACTTGGGTTCCTTTTTAACGTCATGGCTTTTGTCGGCCAATACAGGGTTATTACAAATGATTGAAGCGATTTCACAGCTCTACAATAACTTTATTATTTGAGATATTTTCACAATGCTTTGCACACACATAAAAAAACTCAGTTTTTTTAGGCATTCACAAATGTTCGATATGTTTCCCTTTAGTGATTCGGCAGACATCAAGCCGATAATCAAGTTCCTCCCACACTCGGCGCAGCATGTCCCCATCAATGAGTTCGAAAGCAACGTTGATGCGAGCTCGCAGTTCTGGCACGTTTCTTGGTAGAGGAGGTTTAGACAGTGGATCTTTCACATAACCCCACAGAAAGAAATCCCATGGGGTTAAGTCGGGAGAGCGTGGAGGCCATGACATGAATTGCTGATCATGATCTCCACCACGACCGATCCATCGGTTTTCCAATCTCCTGTTTAAGAAATGGCGAACATCATGATGGAAGTGCGGTGGAGCACCATCCTGTTGAAAGATGAAGTCGGCGCTGTCGGTCTCCAGTTCTGGCATGAGCCAATTTTCCGCGGGCTACGCGTGAAACTTGCCCGCACGCGTTCAACCGTTTCTTCGCTCACTACAGGACGACCCGTTGATTTCCCCTTACAGAGGCATCCAGAAGCTTTAAACTGCGCATACCATCGCCGAATGGAGTTAGCAGTTGGTGGATCTTTGTTGAACTTTGTCCTGAAGTGTTGTTGCACTGTTATGACTGACTGATGTGAGTGCATTTCAAGCACGGCATACGCTTTCTCGGCTCCTGTTGCCATTTTGTATCACTGCGCTCTCGAGCGCTCTGACGGCAGAAACCTGAAGTGCGGCTTCAGCCGAACAAAACTTTGAGTTTTTCTACGTATCTGTAGTGTGTCGTGACCATATGTCAATGAATGGAGCTACAGTGAATTTATGAAATCGCTTCAATCATTTGTAATAGCCCTGTAGAAGCGTTCCTCTTATTTTGTGGAAACTCTCTACCAATCGCAATGTCCCTTCTATCAAACTACGTCGAAACTTTTTCTCCTTTCTAGTGCATTTCAGCCAATCGGACGTTTTGTGCCCATTCTAGACGCCTAAAGTACATTGACCTTTCCATGTGTCACACTCGTTGGACGAAAATGCGTCACTGGCTTTTGTTCGTATCGCGTTGGAATTCCGAAACGCCGTTTTCTAAATCTTTCTCTCTGCCTTTGTGCAGATGTCCCGCTGCATGCTGTTCTCCGGCTTGAATTGCCTTGCCGGGGTCGCTGTCCTCCTTCCCACCACCCCTTTAAGTGGTTTCTGGCATAACTCCTGCAGTGTGCTTTCGCTACACCATTGTGCAGATGGCTCTGCAAAACTAAAAGCGACTCAACTCGTGTTCGCTGTTCTACCTTCCTCTCAAAGACATGCATTGTATAGGAACGGTTGGTAATTACTGTCGATTGGCTGTCATTCTATTTTGCATTAGATACTGATAGAGAAATGTTCTCATAACCGCCAAATTACGTTAGTTGTCATCTTCACCTTTCCATTGCAGTGTGTAAAGGTCTCATGTAAGTTGCGAATCTGACCATTTATTCTGCCACCTTACAACAGATTCAAGCAAACCCAGCAACCGTTTAGAACAATTAAGAATTGTACTGATTTTTTTTTAAAGACAGCACGATAAATTTAAGGAATATGAAGTTTATGTTCAATAATGCACACATTTTCAGTTTGAGAAACATTTTATTTACAATAATCATTTTACAACGTTCGTTTCTGTAGAATCAACAGATAATTTCATCAAATGAACACTGAACGGTATTTACTCATAAGAGAAGATTTAGTAGCACCTGGGTATTTTGTACGGTTTACAGCAACACTCTGAAAAACGTATTCTTTCACAGTTTCATTTCCTGTGGGAATGTTTTTCTAGTCCTGAACGACACCTCTTTCAGCAACATCATTCACAACAGACGTCTCCTGATGTTTATGAACTGCACTTTTGTAATGGGAGCCTTGTCTCCATACTGAAGGGTCCTTGTGGAGAAAATCAGTATACTGATAAGAAAACATTGCGAAGAAAGTTTTCTTAAAAGATTTACAAAACACGGAAAGTCAATTTTCATACATGGAGAAAGATCACTTTTGTGTATAATGTACGTCTTCACTTCATTTTTTTGTTTCTTCCTCTTCTTGACCTTGCTCTGATTTCAAGATAACTTGAGCTATATTTGCAGTAACCCGTGACCTCCACTGGAATACTGCCATCAAGGATAGCTAAACCACATTTTCTGGAGCTAAGTGCAAGATGTGATTTGAAAACTTTTTCGGTAGCCTAACTGATTACTGGATCATGCGCCTTAATTGCTTCTACTGACGTTGTTGAATTCTGCCTAATCGTCAGTTGTGTTGTGTCTAGGAAACATGCTTTCTCGGGTCGCCAAACGGAAATTAAAGCAAATCGCATTAATGAGTTTTATTACGAAAACTAAATGATAATACTAAACTCAGAGACATACACAGCTGTGTCGAAAGTAAAGGGTGACATGCAACATAATCACCGTTCTTCAGTATAACAATTCCAGGATTGAGCTACATTTGATGTGCAAGGAAAGTAATGAGCTTTGACGCTTCTACAGGGTGTTTCAAAAATGACCGGTATATTTGAAACGGCAACAAAAACTAAACGAGCAGCGATAGAAATACACCGTTTGTTGCAATATGCTTGGGACAACAGTACATTTTGAGGCGGACAAACTTTCGAAATTACAGTAGTTACAATTTTCAACAACAGATGGCGCTGCGGTCTGGGAAACACTATAGTACGATTGTTGTTGTGGTCGTTGTTGTGGTCTTCAGTCCTGAGACGGGTTTGATGCAGCTCTCCATGCTACTCTATCCTGTGCAAGCTTCTTCATCTCCCAGTACCTACTGCAACCTACATCCTTCTGAATCTGCTTAGTGTATTGATCTCTTGGTCTCCCTCTACGATTTTTACCCTCCACGCTGCCCTCCAATGCTAAATTTGTGATCCCTCGATGCCTCAGAACATGTCCTACCAACCGATCCCTTCTTCTAGTCAAGTTGTGCCACAAACTTCTCTTCTCCCCAATCCTATTCAATACCTCCTCATTAGTTACGTGATCTACCCACCTTATCTTCAGCATTCTTCTGTAGCACCACATTTCGAAAGCGTCTATTCTCTTCTTGTCCAAACTAGTTATCGTCCATGTCTCACTTCCATACATGGCTACACTCCATACAAATACTTTCAGAAACGACTTCCTGACACCTAAATCTATATTCGATGTTAACAAATTTCTCTTCTTGAGAAACGCTTTCCTTGCCATTGCCAGTCTACATTTTATATCCTCTCTACTTCGACCATCATCGGTTATTTTACTCCCTAAATAGCAAAACTCCTTTACTACTTTAAGTGTATCATTTCCTAATCTAATTCCCTCAGCATCACCCGACTTAATTTGACTACATTCCATTATCCTCGTTTTGCTTTTGTTGATGTTCATCTTATATCCTCCTTTCAAGACACTGTCCATTCCGTTCAACTGCTCTTCCAAGTCCTTTGCTGTCTCTGACAGAATTACAATGTCATCGGCGAACCTCAAAGTTTTTACTTCTTTTCCATGAATTTTAATACCTACTCCGAATTTTTCTTTTGTTTCCTTTACTGCTTGCTCAATATACAGATTGAATAACATCGGGGAGAGGCTACAACCCTGTCTCACTCCTTTCCCAATCACTGCTTCCCTTTCATGCCCCTCGACTCTTATAACTGCCGTCTGGTTTCTGTACAAATTGTAAATAGCCTTTCGCTCCCTGTATTTTACCCCTGCCACCTTCAGAATTTGAAAGAGAGTATTCCAGTCAACATTGTCAAAAGCTTTCTCTAAGTCTACAAATGCTAGAAACGTAGGTTTGCCTTTTCTTAATCTTTCTTCCAAGATAAGTCGTAAGGTCAGTATTGCCTCACGTGTTCCAACATTCCTACGGAATCCAAACTGATCTTCCCCGAGGTCGGCTTCTACCAGTTTTTCCATTCGTCTGTAAAGAATTCGCGTTAGTATTTTGCAGCTGTGACTTATTAAACTGATAGTTCAGTAACTTTCACATCTGTCAACACCTGCTTTTTTTGGGATTGGAATTATTATATTCTTCTTAAAGTCTGAGGGTATTTCGCCTGTCTCATACATCGTGCTCACCAGATGGTAGAGTTTTGTCAAGACTGGCTCTCCTGAGGCCATCAGTAGTTCTAATGGAATGTTGTCTACTCCCGGGGCCTTGTTTTGACTCAGGTCTTTCAGTGCTCTGTCAAACTCTTCACGCAGTATCTTATCTCCCATTTCATCTTCATCTACATCCTCTTCCATTTCCATAATATTGTCCTCAAGTACATCGCCCTTGTATAAACCCTCTATATACTCCTTCCATCTTTCTGCTTTCCCTTCTTTGCTTAGAACTGGGTTGCCATCTGAGCTCTTGATGTTCATACAAGTGGTTCTCTTCTCTCCAAAGGTCTCTTTAATTTTCCTGTAGGCAGTATCTATCTTACCCCTAGTGAGACAAGCCTCTACATCCTTACATTTGTCCTCTAGCCATCCCTGCTTAGCCATTTTGCACTTCCTGTCGATTTCATTTTTGAGACGTTTGTATTCCTTTTTGCCTGCTTCATTTACTGCATTTTTATATTTTCTCCTTTCATCAATTAAATTCAATATTTCTTCTGTTACCCAAGGATTTCTATTAGCCCGCGTCTTTTTACCTACTTGATCGTCTGCTGCCTTCACCACTTCATCCCTCAGAGCTACCCATTCTTCTTCTACTGTATTTCTTTCCCCCATTCCTGTCAATTGTTCCCTAATGCTCTCCCTGAAACTCTCTACAACCTCTGGTTCTTTCAGTTTATCCAGGTCCCATCTCCTTAAATTCCCACCTTTTTGCAGTTTCTTCAGTATCAATCTGCAGTTCATAACCAATAGATTGTGGTCAGAATCTACATCTGCCCCAGGAAATGTCTTACAATTTAAAACCTGGTTCCTAAATCTCTGTCTTACCATTATGTAATCTATCTGAAACCTGTCAGTATCTCCAGGCTTCTTCCATGATTCTTGAACCAAGTGTTAGCTATGATTAAGTTATGCTCTGTGCAAAATTCTACAAGGCGGCTTCCTCTTTCATTCCTTCCCCCCAATCCATATTCACCTACTATGTTTCCTTCTCTCCCTTTTCCTACTGACGAATTCCAGTCACCCATCACTATTAAATTTTCGTCTCCCTTCACTACGATATTTTCCACATATCCACCATGCGTAGCAATAATATGGCGTAGTCTCTGAATGAAATTACCTACGTTTGACAACGTTTCTGGCGGAATGGCTTCACATGCAGATGAGATGTACTGCTTCAGCTGTTCAATTGTTTCTGGATTCTGGCGGTACACCTGGTCTTTCAAGTGTCCCCACAGAAAGAAGTCACAGGGGTTCATGTCTGGCGAATAGGGAGGCCAATCCACGCCGCCTCCTGTATGTTTCGGATAGCCCAAAGCAATCACACGATCATCGAAATATTTATTCAGGAAATTAAAGACGTCGGCCGTGCGATGTGGCCGGGCACCATCTTGCATAAGCCACGAGGTGTTCGCAGTGTAGTCTAAGGCAGTTTGTACCGCCACAAATTCACGAAGAATGTCCAGATAGCGTGATGCAGCAATCGTTTCGGATCTGAAAAATGGGCCAATGATTCCTTTGGAAGAAATGGCGGCCCAGACCAGTAATTTTTGAGGATGCAGGCACGATGGGACTGCAACATGGGGCTTTTCGGTTCCCCATATGCGCCAGTTCTGTTTATTGACGAAGCCGTCCAGGTAAAAATAAGCTTCGTCAGTAAACCAAATGCTGCCCACATGCATATCGCCGTCATCAATCCTGTGCACTATATCGTTAGCGAATGTCACTCGTGCAGCAATGGTAGCGGCGCTGAGGGGTAGCCGCGTTTGAATTTTGTATGGATAGAGGTGTAAACTCTGGCGCACGAGACGATACGTGGACGTTGGCGTCATTTTGACCGCAGCTGCAACACGGCGAACGGAAACCCGAGGCCGCTGTCGGATCGCCTGCTGCACTAGCTGCGCGTTGCCCCCTGTGGTTGCCGTACGCGGTCGCCCTACCTTTCCAGCACGTTCATCCGTCACGTTCCCAGTCCGTTGAAATTTTTCAAACACTTTATTGTATCGCTTTTCGGTCCTTTGGTTACATTAAACCTCCATTGAAAACTTCGTCTTGTTGCAACAACACTGTGTTCTAGGCGGTGGAATTCCAACACCAGAAAAATCCTCTGTTCTAAGGAATAAACCATGTTGTCTACAGCACACTTGCACGTTGTGAACAGCACACGCTTACAGCAGAAAGACGACGTACAGAATGGCGCACCCACAGACTGCGTTGTCTTCTATATCTTTCACATCACTTGCAGCGCCATCTGTTGTTGAAAATTGTAACTACTGTAATTTCGAAAGTTTGTCCGCCTGAAAATGTACTGTTGTCCCAAGCATATTGCAACAAACGGTGTATTTCTATCGCTGCTCGTTTAGTTTTTATTGCCGTTTCAAATATAGCGGTCATTTTTGAAACACCCTGTGTCTAGTTGCTAGTCAACAGGCTGCTGTAGAAATGGGCCGTGGCCAGACGTGTTTATGTCCTCTTCGCATAGACGCCACTACTGTCGTGCTGTCGTGCTGGAGAGGGGTCGGTCAGCGTGCAATTGGCGGACGTCTTCTTCACAGCTCTCTCTGCTCTCTAATTACCGACTGGCGTGCTGGCGCTTGACTTAACGCCGTAACAGACTTAAACAGGCTCGGTCATATGCGCGTGCAAGGAAAATACATCTTCTGTTTAATGAGTGGTTCTGCATTCAGATAGTGAAACTGACCTTGAAACTTACATAATTTGAGTGCATATGTGGCCTTTTTCATTCTCTTAGATTGAGTTACAGCTCTTGGGACGCATAACGATATCCCATTCTTTTGAATGGTGCAAAGAAGGATCATCGTCAACTGCAGCAGTTCTCGGTAGTCAACTCGTGGCTATCCCCGCCTAGAAACTTCGTTTTCAAGAAATCCGATTAGATCGTATATCATCAGTTACTTCACTGCTGCCGATTATGTAAGCATTTTTGTCGAGTCTCGACCAAGTTACTTTCATTTTTCCTGACAAGTTCCATACGTGGACCAGAAGTTCCCTCGATAGTGAATCGAAGCAAGTCGTCCACACAGTTTCAAAAATGTGGCAACAAGTCACGACTAAACAATTTTTCTAGTTCTGTACAGCTGCAATTTACTCGACATTACAAGGTTAATATTTTACTATTAATAAAATTACGACATTTATTATATATTTTGGACAAGAAGAGAATAGAAGCTTTCGAAATGTGGTGCTGCAGAAGAATGCTGAAGATTAGATGGGTAGTGCACATAACTAATGAGGAGGTATTGAACAGAATTAGGGAGAAGAGGAGTTTGTGGCACACCTTGACAAGAAGAAGGGACTGGTTGGTAGGACATGTTCTGAGGCACCAAGGGATCACAAATTTAGCAATGGAGGACAGCGTGGTGGGTAAAAACCGTAGAGGGAGACCAAGAGATGAATACACTAAGCAGATTCAGAAGGATGTAGGTTGCACTAAGTAGTGGGAGATGAAGAAGCTTGCATAGGATAGAGTAGCATTGAGAGCTGCATCAAACCAGCCTCAGGACTGAAGACGACAACAACAACCACCTTCTGTATTACGTAATAGAATTAAAATATTGAAACAGTATTATTAAAAATAAGTATTTCTAATAGTAACATATTTTAATAGTAACAACAACAATAATAATAATATTGCGAAACTGCGTAACAAAATTCACGCACCAATACTTACAAACTTCACGGTCGATGAGGGTCATCTTGAAGTTGTCCGCCCCGGTAGCTGAGTGGTCAGCGTGACAGACTGTCAATCCTAAGGGCCCGGGTTCGATTCCCGGCTGGGTCGGAGATTTTCTCCGCTCATGGACTGGGTGTTGTGTTGTCGTAATCATCATTTCATCTCCATCGACGCGCTGGTCGCCGAAGTGGCGTCAAATCGAAAGACCTGCACCAGGCTAACGGTCTACCCGACGGGAGGCCCTAGCCACACGACATTTCCATTTCATCTTGAAGTTGTCAGATTAATTTTTTATTGACTAGAAAATGATGAGGGACCTATACTTTAACAAGAATGAGAAATAAGAGCCACCCTATTAAATACTAAACGCTATATTTGTGGTATCGATAACTACGATGACATGGCGTAGGTGCAAGTTCGTAGGTTGGCACTACGACACCGATACAGGCGACAGCGCCCTCTAGCCGCCGCTGTGTTGCTCTACGAGCTCCGCTACGGATTCTGCCCATTTGATTCCGAGTAGACGACCAAGCAACATTGTTTCGATTTCATAGTGGGCGAGCCACTACAAATTTGCCAGTGTAACTAGATTGATATACAGTTTCGCACCTACGTGCTCATCTTCAGTGCAAAGTTACGTATGTCATTGATTAATATTCTCTATTAAATGTTCTGTTAATTTTAAACGCAGTACCGAAGCATTTCACCTTTTCCTGCACCTACTCACTTCCTACATTCGGCCTACACTTCAGTTTATAGGAGTAGACCCATGCGCCGCCTACCAGGCGGAATACAAAAATATTTACTGTAGTTCGTTTGACATTTGCTTTCCTTACTACGAAATTTATTCGCTGACTGTGGATTCCTTGACGTCAGCTTGGACATACTACCTACTAGTAACACACGAAAATTAGTGGCGGGACTCGAACGCACATTTCCGGCGTATTTCAGTTGGTCACGTTAGCCATTTCGGCTATTGATATACCATACTGTCTACATCCCCTACGGCTCTCAACATTACTTGGATTCCCGCAGTACTGAGAGTGAGACTAAGTGTTCAAAGTTATTATCGTCGTTTTTGCACGTCTACGCTTGTTATACTTATTTTGCAATAGCAAACAAGTAGTTTTCTTATACTTTGCAAAGATGTTGACCCGAAAAACGAACCTTCCAGTTGTTTGTCATCTGTTCCGGCTGAACCGACCAATGAGACTGGTCGCTCCCAATGAACTCGGTTACGTAATTGAACTTGCTGCTAAATGGATCGCCCAATAAGAAAAGAAAGGCCCTCGTAAATATCAATAATTATTAATAACAATGGTAGGTTATCTATCCGCCGAATTGACCCATTGGTCTATATTGACCTCAACTTCATTTACTCCTGGTGAGCAAGCACACAAAACACGAAGGATATATTAACATGATCAATCAAATACAAGTATCACACAGGAAAATGCAATTGGTGAACATCAAGATAATTCAACCCTGTCTTAGATCTGCTTGACAAGCCGGCAAGTACTGGATGAGGCATGCATGACAATCATCTCAACAGGCCACCACACTGAGACGCATAATCGTTGAGTGCGTATCAGGAAACAAGGCATGGGTTCCACGGTTCCACATGCAAATACCTAACTACTTGATCACGTAGAAGCCCACGGCCACAAGAACTACTCAAGACTAATCAAGTTTGAAAGAAACGAACTGAAAACACCTAAGCATTCTACTACTCGGATAGCCCACACTGTAAGCTGTTTTCACCAGAATCAACAGCTGAGATCGATGAGAACTGCGTCTGTTGCAGCCTGCTAGCAACAACAACCCTTCACTCACAGGTTGACGAGCTGATTCACCAGTGCAAGTCTGCGACTCTCGTCTCCATCACCCGATCAACTTTCCTCCTCTGTACCCCACCCCCACCCCAAACAAGAGTTTTCTTCCAAATTTTGTTTCTCTTTACCCAGAGTCTCTATAAATAATCACTGCAAAATCTACTTCACAAAAGGGAAATCTTATTCAAAGATTGTCTAATAGAACGATTTGGGTTTGTTCATCATCATCATTTAAGACTGATTATGCCTTTCAGCGTTCAGTCTGGAGCATAGCCCCCCTTATACAGTTCCTCCATGATCCCCTATTCGGTGCTAACATTGGTGCCTCTTCTGATGTTAAACCTATTACTTCAAAATCATTCTTAACCGAAACCAGGTACCTTCTCCTCGGTCTGCCCCGACTCCTCCTACCCTCTACTGCTGAATCCATGAATCTCCTGGGTAACCTTGCTTCTCCCATGCGTGTAACATGACCCCACCATCTAAGCCTGTTCGCCCTGACTGCTACATCTATAGAGTTCATTCCCAGTTTTTCTTTGATTTCCTCATTGTGGACACCCTCCTGCCATTGTTCCCATCTACTAGTACCTGCAATCATCCTAGCTACTTTCATATCCGTAACCTCAACCTTGTTGATAAGGTAACCTGAATCCACCCAGCTTTCGCTCCCATACAACAAAGTTGGTCGAAAGATTGAACGGTGCACAGATAACTTAGTCTTGGTATTGACTTCCTTCTTGCAGAAGAGGGAGTAGATAGTAGCTGAGCGCTCACTGCATTAGCTTTGCTACACCTCACTTCCAGTTCTTTCACTATGTAGACATCCTGTGAGAATATGCGTCCTAAGTACTTGAAACCGTCCACCTGTTCTAACTTTGTTCCTCCTATTTGGCACTCAGTCCGTTTATATTTCTTTCCCACTGACATTACTTTCGTTTTGGAGATGCTAATCTTCATACCATAGTCCTTACATTTCTGATCTAGCTCTGAAATATTACTTTGCAAACTTTAAATCGAATCTGCCATCACAACTAAGTCATCCGCATATGCAAGACTGCGTATTTTGTGTTCACATATCTTAATCTCACCCAGCCAGTCTATTGTTCCCCCCTGCGGGTCCGGGGATTAGAATAGGCCCGAGGTATTCCTGGCTGTCGTAAGAGGCGACTAAAAGGAGTCCATCCCCCTCACGGGGGTAGTTAGCGCCTGCGTCCGGAGACGGACGGTTCCACGACCTATGATTGTGGTCTTTTTGGTTTTTCACTTCTCGTTTCTTCCTTCCTTTTGTTGGTTCATTTCTTTGCTCTTCTCCACCTCACTGTCTTCCTTACTCTTTCCCTTGACTTCTCCTTGCCTTCTCATTGCCTTCTTCTCATTGCCTTCTTCTCATTGCCTTCTTCTCATTGCCTTCTTCTCATTGCCTTCTTCTCATTGCCTTCTTCTCATTGCCTTCTTCTCATTGCCTTCTTCTCATTGCCTTCTTCTCATTGCCTTCTTCTCATTGCCTTCTTCTCCTTGCCTTCTTCTCCTTGCCTTCTTCTCCTTGCCTTCTTCTCCTTGCCTTCTTCTCCTTGCCTTCTTCTCCTTGCCTTCTTCTCCTTGCCTTCTTCTCATTGCCTTCTCTGGTCTCCGCCTCAGCGTTTGAGACAGTCTGTCCTCTTTCTCCCTCTCTCTCTTCTTTTTCCTCTTCTTCCTTCCTCCCTGTGCGTGCCTGAAGGCCGACCCACGCGTTCGCACGCGTAGCCGGTGACGGGGTAACGCGTAAGTCCCCGCCCTGGGTAGACATGTAAGGCACGTGCGTACCCCCTGGTAAAGGCCAGGCCCGGGGAGGGGTGATTGCCTGAGCTGATACCTTCTGACCATGCCGATTGGTCCCTCCGTCTGTTTCTCGGGAGGTGTGACCTGAGGTGTAAACATTCACCTAGGCGGGAGTGCCCTCTGAGAGGGTCCCCACAAGGAAGGAGCGCGCCATCGGAGACGCTGGCAATCATGGGGGATTCCTCCGCAATGGATTCTACTCCATCTCTTTCGACTTCTGCCCAAAAACTGAAACGTGACCAGCCACCAGTGACAAAAGTACTACCGCCTGCCCCACAGTTCCTCGTCGTTTCTCGAACTGAGGACGGAAAGGATTTTTCCTCTGTCAACCCTTTCGTTATCCAGAAGGGCGTAGATGCCATAGCCGGATCTGTCAAATCTTGTACCAGGTTGCGTAACGGTACCTTATTACTAGAAACTGAGAGTGCCTTTCAGGCACAAAAACTGCTTCGGGCCACACACCTGTACACGTTCCCTGTCCGGGTGGAGGCCCACCGAACTTTGAATTCGTCTCGTGGTGTAGTCTATACTAGCTCCCTCGACGGATTGACTGACGAGGAGATTCAATCTTTCCTCGCTGAGCAGGGCGTGACGGCTGTCCATAGGGTCATGAAAAAGGTCAACAATGACCTTGTACCGACCCGGACACTTTTCTTGACCTTCGATAGTGTTAAGCTGCCATCGCGCATCAAGGCGGGCTACGAGGTTATTTCTGTTCGCCCCTATGTCCCGACACCTACGCGCTGCTACCAGTGTCAGCGTTTCAATCAAACTCGACAGTCTTGTTCCAATGCGGCTAAATGTGTCACTTGTGGCAGGGATGCCCATGAGGGTGACTGTCCACCTCCGTCTCCTCGTTGTGTGAACTGTCAGGGTGACCATGCCGCATCCTCCCGCGACTGTCTTGTCTATAAGGAAGAACGCTGTATCCAAGAAATTCGGGTCAAAGAAAAAGTGTCCACCTCGGCTGCTCGCAAGCTATTGGCTAGTAGGAAGCCCGCGCTGCTCCCAGCGGGGAAATACAGTACTGTCCTCGCCTCTCCTCGGACTACCAGGGAGGTAGCAACCCAGACATGCGATCTGACCTTCAGCACTACGGTCGTCCGTTCGGCCAGTGCTAAGATCGCGCGGTCGACGTCTCCTCTTCCTCCCATCACCCCACAGACACCAGCCCCTTCATCAGCTTCTGCTAAGACGAAGACCCCGAAGTCAGATGCACGGGCCTTCAAGAAGGAACCATCCCGTGCAGACTTCATACGTACCTCGACCTCCCAGCCTTCGACCGGTACTTCCACCAAACGTCCTTCCAAAAAGGCTCATAGGAAGCACAGTTCTCCTTCTCCGCCACGGCGCATTTCTTCTCCTGCGCCACCCAGCGGTTGCCGCCCCAGGCCGTCATCCGTTTCGCCTGGCCGCACCGCTGGTAGCCGTCCATCTGGCCGTTCACCGGCGGAGGAAGCTCCCCCTCCCGGCCATCCTCCCGAGATGGCCGATGAACCTATAGACACAATGGACAACGACTGTCCGCCTACTGATAGCGGCGGCGGTGCTCGCTCGAAGCCAGGCCCTCAGCGGCCTTCGAGGTGACCCCTTCTTTCATCTTCCTTTTCTTACGATGGCACTTATTCACTGGAATATTCGCAGCATTCGCTCCAACCGAGAGGACCTGAAGTTGCTGCTCCGCTTGCACCGTCCGCTCGTCGTAGCCCTCCAGGAAACGAAGCTACGCCCATGCGATCAAATTGCCTTGGCACACTACACCTCTGTGCGTTTTGACCTACCCTCTGTGGTAGGTATCCCAGCTCATGGAGGGGTTATGTTGCTGGTCCGGGATGATATTTACTACGATCCCATCACGTTGCACACCGGCCTGCAGGCAGTTGCCATCCGCATTACTCTCCCCACTTTTACGTTTTCCTTTTGTACCGTTTACACTCCATCGTCATCTGCCGTTACCAGGGCAGACATGATGCAACTTATTGCTCAGCTACCTGCACCATTTTTGTTAACTGGAGACTTCAATGCCCACCATCCCCTTTGGGGCTCTCCAGCATCCTGCCCGAGGGGCTCCTTGTTAGCAGACCTTTTCAACCAGCTCAATCTTGTCTGCCTCAATACTGGCGCCCCTACTTTCCTTTCGGACACATCTCACACCTATTCCCATTTAGACCTCTCTATATGTACTCCCCAACTTGCACGCCGGTTTGAATGGTATGCCCTTTCTGATACATATTCGAGCGACCACTTCCCGTGTGTTATCCATCTCCTGCAGCATACCCCCTCTCCGTGCTCCTCTAGTTGGACCATCTCCAAGGCAGACTGGGGGCTCTTCTCTTCCAGGGCGACCTTTCAGGATCAAACCTTCCCAAGCTGCGATCGTCAGGTCGCACACCTCACGGAAGTCATTCTCGCTGCTGCTGAATATTCCATCCCTCACCCTACTTCTTCTCCACGTCGCGTACCGGTCCCCTGGTGGACCGCAGCATGTAGATACGCTTTACGTGCTCGTCGACGTGCTTTACGCACATTTAAACGCCACCCTACAGTGGCGAATTGTATCAATTATAAACGATTACGTGCTCAGTGTCGTCGTATTATCAAAGAAAGCAAGAAAGCCAGCTGGGCTGCTTTCACAAGCACCTTCAACAGTTTTACTCCTTCTTCTGTTGTCTGGGGTAGCCTGCGCCGGCTATCTGGCACTAAGGTCCACTCACCAGTTTCTGGCTTGAAGGTCGCGAATGACGTCCTTGTGGCCCCTGAGGCTGTCTCCAATGCCTTCGGCCTCTTTTTCGCAGAGGTTTCGAGCTCCGCTCATTACCACCCTGCCTTCCTCCCCCGCAAACAGGCAGAGGAGGCTAGGCCACCTAACTTCCGCTCCTCGAATTGTGAAAGTTATAATGCCCCATTCACCATGCAGGAACTCGAAAACGCACTTGGCCGATCACGGTCCTCCGCTCCAGGGCCTGATTCTATTCATATTCAGATGCTGAAGAATCTTTCTCCTGCGGGTAAAGGTTTTCTTCTTCGTACTTATAATCGCATCTGGATTGAGGGACATGTTCCCGCATGCTGGCGCGAGCCTATTGTTGTCCCGATTCCTAAGCCGGGGAAGGACAAGCACTTGCCTTCCAGTTATCGACCTATCTCGCTTACCAGCTGTGTCTGTAAAGTGATGGAGCGAATGGTTAATTCTCGATTGGTTTGGCTGCTCGAGTCTCGACGCCTACTTACCAATGTCCAATGTGGATTTCGTAGGCGCCGCTCTGCTGTTGACCATTTGGTTACCTTGTCGACCTTCATTATGAATAACTTCTTGCGGAAGCGCCCGACCGCGGCTGTGTTCTTTGATTTGGAGAAGGCTTACGACACCTGTTGGAGTGCGGGCATTCTCCGCACCATGCATACATGGGGCCTTCGCGGTCGCCTCCCTCTTTTTATTCGTTCCTTTTTAATGGATCGACAGTTCAGGGTACGTGTGGGTTCTGTCCTGTCCGACACCTTTCGCCAGGAGAATGGGGTGCCACAGGGTTCAGTTTTGAGCGTCGCTCTCTTCGCCATCGCGATCAATCCAATAATGGATTGCCTCCCAGCTGATGTATCAGGCTCCCTTTTCGTGGACGATTTTACCGTCTATTGCAGCGCGCAGTGTACACGTGTCCTGGAGCGCTGTCTTCAGCGTTCTCTTGACCGTCTTTACTCCTGGAGTGTCGCCAATGGCTTCCGTTTTTCTGCCGAGAAGACGGTCTGTGTTAACTTCTGGCGCTACAAAGAGTTTCTCCCACCGTCCTTACGACTCGGTCCCGTTGCTCCCCCAATCGTGGAGACAACCAAATTTTTAGGCCTTACATTTGACAGGAAACTTAGCTAGTCTCCACATGTGTCATATTTGGCCGCCCGTTGTACCCGTTCTTTAAATGTCCTCCGTGTTCTCAGTGGTATGTCGTGGGGAGCGGATCGAACCGTCCTACTTCGTCTATATCGGTCGATCATCCGCTCTAAGCTGGATTATGGGAGCTTCGTCTACTCCTCTGCACAGCCATCCATCTTACGCCGCCTCAACTCCATACAACATCGGGGTTTACGACTTGCGATCGGAGCATTTTATACTAGACCCGTAGAGAGTCTTCATGCTGACGCTGGCGAATTGCCACTCACCTACCGGCGCGATATACTGCTTTGTCGGTATGCCTGTCGGCTACTGTCAATGCCCGACCATCCGTCTTATCGTTCCTTTTTTGACTATTCTCTCGACCGTCAATACGGGTTGTATGTCTCTGCCCTGCTACCTCCTGGAGTTCGCTTTCGTCGCCTCCTTCAACACCTTAATTTTTCACTCCCTGCAACCTTTCGAGTGGGCGAGAGCCACACGCCACCTTGGCTCCAGGCTCAGGTCCGCGTTCACCTTGACCTCAGCTCGCTCCCAAAAGAGGTTACCCCGGTTCGGTCTACCACTCCCGTTTTTTGGAACTTCGTTCGAAGTTCATCAACATGACTTTCATTTATACAGATGGCTCTAAGACCAATGACGGGGTCGGGTGTTCCTTTATTGTCGGGGCACAAAGTTTCAAATACCGGCTCCATGGCCATTGTTCGGTCTTCACAGCTGAGCTCTTTGCCCTCTACCAGGCTGTTCTTTACATCTGCCGCCACCGACATTCTGCTTATGTCATCTGCTCCGACTCCATGAGCGCCATCCAGAGCCTCAGTGATCCGTACCCGGTTCACCCTTTCGTACACCGGATCCAACGCTCTCTTCAGCAGCTGGTGGACGTCGGTTCTCCGGTTAGCTTTATGTGGGTTCCTGGCCATGTCGGTATCCCTGGGAACGAAGCTGCAGATGCCGCGGCCAAGACTGCGGTCCTCCAGCCTCGGACAGCTACTTGTTGTGTCCCTTCGTCCGATTTTAGCAGGGTCATTTGTCGGCGCATTTTATCGCTGTGGCATGCCGATTGGGCTGCACTTACAGACAACAAGCTTCGGGCCTTAAAACCTCTTCCCGTGGCTTGGACGTCCTCCTCACGCCCTTCTCGGCGGGAGGAGGTAGTGTTGGCCCGGTTAAGAATTGGACACTGCCGGTTCAGCCATCGCCATCTGCTGACGGCTGCGCCGGCGCCGTTCTGCCCATGTGGGCACTTGCTGACGGTTCGACACATTTTAATGTCCTGTCCAGATTTTAGCACACTGCGTCTAGATCTTAATCTGCCAAGTACTTTCGATGCCATTTTAGCGGATGACCCACGAGCAGCAGCTCGTGTTCTTCGTTTTATCAATTTGACAAACCTCTCTAAGGACATTTGATGATGCTGTTTTTTAATCCTATGCCTGTCAGTCTGTCTTTGATCGTGTTTTCCCTTTTAGTTGTTGTTGTCAACATGTGCCTCGCGTTGCATTCTTAGAGTAGTCAGGGCGCTAATGACCATTGAAGTTGTGCGCCCTAAAACCACAAAAAAAGTCTATTGTTTTCAACGTATGATCCATAAATAATATGAACAACAGTGGAGACAGGTTGCAGCCTTGTCTTACCTCTGAAACTACTCTGAACCATGAACTCAATTTACCGTCAACTCTAACTGCTGCCTGACTATCCATGTAAAGACCTTTAATTGCTTGCACAAGTTTGCCTCCTATTCCATAATCTTGTAGAACAGACAATAACTTCCTCCTAGGAACCCGGTCATATGCCTTTTCTGGATCTATAAAGCATAGATACAATTCCCTGTTCCACTCATAACACTTCTCCATTATTTTCCGTAAGCTAAAGATCTGGTCCTGACAACCTCTAAGAGGCGTAAACCCACACTGATTTTCATCCAATTGGTCATCAACTAATACTCGCACTTCCCTTTCAACAATACCTGCGAAGATTTTACCCACAACGCTGATTAAAGAGATACCTCTGTAGTTGTTACAATCTTTTCTGTTTCCATGTTTAAAGATTGGTGTGATTACTGCTTTTGTCCAGTCTGATGGAACCTGTCCCGACTCCCAGGCCATTTCAATTAACCTGCGTAGCCATTTAAGACCTGACATTCCACTGTATTTGATGAGTTCCGACTTAATTTCATCCACCCCAGCCGCGTTGTTAGCAAACAATAACGGTCAATCAAAGTTTCAGACTGAAGAACTACACTGAAGAGCCAAAGAAACTGGTACACCTGCCTAATATAGTGTAGCGCCCCCGGGAGCACGTAGAGGTGGCGCTACACGACGTGCCATGGACTCGACTGATGCCTGAAGTAGCGCTGGAGGGAACTGACACCACGAATCGTGCAGGGCTGTCCATAAATCCGTGATAATACGAGGGGGTGGAGATCTCTCCTGAACAGCACGTTGCAAAGCATCCCGGATATGCTCAATAATGTTCAAGTCTGTGGAGTTTGGTGGACAACGGAAGTATTTTAACTCAGAAGAGTGCTCCTTGAGCCACTCTGTAGTAATTCTGGACGTGTGGGGTGTCGTATTGTCCTGCTGGAATTGCCCAAGTCGGTCGGAATGCACAATGGACATGAATGGCTGCAGGTGATCAGAAAGGATGCTTACGTACGTCTCACCTGTCAGAGACGTATCTAGACCCACCAGGGATCCCATATCACTCCAACTGCACGGCACTGCATAACAAATGACATCCTGAGACCGGAGCAATTCGGCTTCAGAAATCACCACTCCACAACACAACTACTCCTACGGGTCGTTGAACACACAACACATGGCTTCAACATAAACAAAGCTACAGGGGCAGTGTTCCTGGACATCGAAAAGGCTTTCGACCGTCTATGGCACAACGGCCTCATCCGCAAACTCAGCGACGCGGGATTCCCCGATGGGCTGCTGCGTCTAATACACTCATACCTCACAGACAGGAGTTTCAACACTGACGTGCAGGGAAAACAGTCAACACGACACGGTATACACGCGGGAGTACCCCAGGGAAGCATCCTAGGGCCCCTACTGTTTAACCTCTACATAAACGATCTCCCAACCACACACAACACAATGATGGCAATCTACGCGGATGACACAGCCATCCTTGCGCAAGATTGGAAACCATCAAACATTACGTCACGCCTACAGACTGCACTCAGACTGGCCGAGCCTTGGTTGGAGAAATGGCGTGTTAGAGTAAACGTCGACAAGTGCGAAGCCGTTCTGTTCACGAGAAGACCGAAGCAACTGCGCAAACACCGCTACTGCAGACCAATAACTCTACATGCACGCCCAATACGTTTCCGCGATAAAGTCAGATACCTCGGTGACTGGCTGGACCGGAAATTACTCTGGGGGGACCACATACAACACATGACTAACCGAGCTAGCGCGAGGCTCAAACAGCTCTATCCTATGCTCAACAGGCGTAGCACACTGAACAGAAGGGTGTCGAGGTCCATGTACATGACACTTATCCGACCCCTGATGACGTACGCAGCTCCCGTCTGGGGATACGCTGCGCCTACACGCCTGCGACGTCTGCAGCTCATACAAAACAAGGTACTCAAAATCATAAGCAATGCTCCACTATACACACGCATCGCGGACCTACACCGGGAATACCGACTTGAGACTCTCACGGAGGTAATCCACAAACTCACCACAAGACTATACAGAAACTCCAGACATTCGCAGAACCCGTTTATTCTGAATCTGGGGAACTACGACCACAAACATAGATGGAAACATAAAAGACCAAAAGACATACTTGCAAGGACATAACATCTATGGCCAAGCTTACGCAAACATAACGGCACAGGCGAGCCCCTGTTAATCAGACGCATTTACTGGATATCCAGCTGAAATACACTGCCGAATAACTGGCACCACACAGGGAAGCCGTACCGTACACTGCATGCAAACAAGCTCCACACATCCCCCACACAGTGAGATGATCTATGGCCGATCTCCCACTACTGTATAACGATCTCGATTGTTCCAGGAAAGTAGCAGCCGCAGAAACTGGGACACATCGCCATCGCCTGTCACGGTAATGATGCATGATACCTATACTAACAAATCCAACCTTGCATGAGCTATCGCAGCTAGTAAGCAACTACTGCTCTTACTACCCATCCCACTGTCGCAGAGGTTTTTTTCCCACGGCACGAGCCATGGCACTTTTTTCCCTCTGCTCTTCAAATCGCTACCCTCACTCGCGTTTCGTCCACTATCTATCACCTGATGGACCGTGTTAATGCGTAGCCTTACCCAGACGCACGGACAACATCACAGCCCAGCATCCTGTGATCCACCTACTAGATAACTAACATGTTTACGGAGGTGACAGTAGAACTTTTGGTTTGGTCACCACGTTGGTGCGGGCGTGGAGGGGCCCCATCTCTCTTTTTTTCCAACTGCACAAGCGCCACACTATTACAGAGCCTTCACCAACTTGAACAGCCCTCTGCTGACATGCAGGGTCCATGGATTCATGAGGTTGTCTGCATACCCGCAAACGTTCATCCACTCGATACAATTTGAAACGCGACTCGTCCAACCAGGCAACATGTTTCCAGTCACCAACAGTCCAATGTCGGTGTCGACGGGCTCAAGCGAGGCGCAAAGCTTTGTGTCGTTCAGGCATCAAGGGTACACGAGTGAGCCTCAGTCTCCGGAAGCCCGTATCGATCATGTTTCGTTGAATGGTTTGCACGGTGACACTTGTTGATGGCACAGCATTAAAATCTGCAGTAATGTACGGGAGGGTTGCACTTCTGTCACACTGAACGATTCTCTTCCCCGTTCTTGCAGGAACTTTGTCCGGCCGCAGCGATGTCGAAGATTTGATGTTTTACCTGATCCCGCATATTCACGGTACAGTCGTAAAATGGTCGTACGGGAAGATCCCCCACTTCATCGCAACCTCGAAGATGCTGTGTCCCATCGCTCTTGCGCCGGCTGTAACACCACGTTCAAACTCACTTAAACCCTGATAACCTGTCATTGTAGCATCCGAAACCGATCTAAAAAGTGCGCCACACACATGTTGCCTTAGATAGGCGATCCCGAAAGCAGCGCAGTATTCTGCCTGTTTACATATTTTCGTATTTGCATACGAAAGCGTGTACCAGTTTCTTTGGCGCTTCAGTGTAGTGCGATTAGCGGCAAAGGTAGAGCTGCAAAATTTTTTTGAGAACATTGAAATGATGCTCAGCTTCCCAGTTGACAAATCCCATATCATATTCCACAATGCTCAAACAATTGATAAGGTAAAAATGTTTAAATAGATAGGTAAATAAAAGAGCGTCAATAGATAGTAGAACATGAAACTACAACGATTACAGAGAACTACGTGCCAAACTCACAAAAACTATCTCTTTCAATGAATTTTAATCTTCGGCATTATTCCTCCGTTATCAAACGGTAGGTAACGTATTAAAGTGAAACATTGTTTAAATTAAACACTCAAGCGACGACTAATAAATCGCAGAACGAAAGCTAATAGAAGAACACTCCGAATTACTGTCAATAAAAAACACCAAGTAAATGATCAGTGGCGACTCGTTCCCCTGACAAAAAGGAGAGTTGCATTTTTGGCCACATTTCTGTCTCACCGAATACTAGACTCTTGAAATAACTTTTGATTACTTTTGGAACAGTAAGACAAAAAACAACTGGTATAAAGAAGTACAAATGGATTTGAATGTAAAGAACATTAAAAAACATCAAATAGAACATAGGAGAAGAGAAGCTCTGCTGAAGAACAAATGCATACGACTGATGTCCAGAACATTACAACGGAAGAAACACGTCATATCTGCAGACGAAGCTGCCATACCACTTCGAATGAGGAAGTTTTGGGAAAGGAAGAAATTGTTGACTGCTAAGATCTAAACTTATTCATTGTAGATTTTGTTGCATAATGTTATTGCACCACCTCGGGCGTTAATTATTTAAATGAAAATGTAAATAAAATGTTCAGAAACTGAGCTCCAGCAGTCCTCCTAGCAGTTATTTTTAAAGCAACCCATTGAGGCACTGTCCCACATCAGGAGAGAGAAATTCGTTGTTTCCATGACTTTAAGTGTGGACACCACAATTCCTCTATCACGAAGAAGGAAAAAAAAGAGCTTCAACTGTAGCCGACAAATAGCTTTCCAAGCGGCAGGATCACAGTCTTGTCCTAGGGCAGCTTCCCGGAAGGCGTGCTGTAACATCAACTACTGTACATATGATAATTTTTTTTTCTTTCTGAATGTTGATAAATTAATGTAAGCAATGTTTTGAATTTCTTTTTCTTTTCGTGTCATGTTAAAGAAACCGTGAGCAACTTTCGAAATGAATATTATTATTTATGTTAGATTTCAAGTAATGTGGTAATCAAAGGGAAGTGTATTTAATGTTAAAACTAATGTAAGATGTGAAAATTGTATTGATACGCTTGGTCCATATGTAGGAAAGGTATTAATATATGTGTAGTAGAAAACCTGTGGTGAATACCCTACCTGTAGGGGAGCGGGAAAAGGTGGAGGCAGGCGAGCGCGGGAAAACGCACACTGGCGCGGTTCGGCACAACGGGCTCAGTAACACAGTCGGAGTTGGGCATCGGTCAGAGGAACACGTACCGTATCGAGGAGGCTATCCAGGAAAAGTGGATTCCATTGAGCCTCGGATGTGCCGATCCTGACGACTACATGGCATGGCTATATTCTTAGTCACAAAATTGGAAAGATTACGACGCTAAGAAGAAGGGAAGTGCCGATTCAGTGAGAGCCTTAGCCATGCTTGCATGTGTGCTGTGCTTCTCCCTATCTCGCTGCCCGCCATCCGCCGCACCGATTTGCACAGGTCAAACATTTAATTCATCTTTAGAATTGTATCTGTGTGGACCAGCGTCGAAAATGTTTCTAACTGTTCAATAATAATGTGACTTTTACCAGAATTGCCCTAACAATTAATCATCCTTATCACTGACCTAGACAGGGTCCTTACCTCATATTGTGCAACCCGAGTATCCCGAACTGAAAGTTTAAAGTTAGTGTTAATGAGAATTATCAGCAGGCAAATCTATGCTATAAAGAAGTTTAAAGTTCTGTGTGTTAATGCAAATGTTAGTAAAGAACAACAGTTTGATTAAATTGGAAGATAATTTTTTGAATTGAGCTAGCAATGACACTTAATTAATTTGAGACAGAAAGAATGATAGTTAAATAATCCAGAAGTGAGACAAAAGAGTAGTAATCCATAGGTTAATAATTCTGAGTGGTAATTTACCTTCAGGACTTAATAGTTTCAGTATAACGACCATAACAGTTTCAGGGCCCCCCCTTCTCTTGTCCATTCTTTCAAACCTTGAAGTGTACTGATCAGATTTGACCAGCAAAGTTAAGTTCCATATTAAACTTAAGTGTATAAGTGTTTATCCATCCTTAATAGTGACATTGTATGTGTACTTTCAAGATTGCTAATTCTAGGGTAATCTATGCCCGATTTCAGTCTGATCAATATACAAAATGCAGTTCGTAGTAATCATTGCAGTGTGGTGTTGTGTATTTATAGCTCGTCCAAATTAGTACAAAAGGAGAAAACTTTAGTTCGGTGGATTTTTCCGGTTCCAAATTTTGCCATAAAACGCAACATTACTACGTGTTATTATGCTTGTACATGCATCCACTTGTACAAGGAAAAACTCACTCAATGCCTAATTAGGATGGCGACCGAATTATTAATCATTGGTGGTATCTACTGTGTGTACTTCTTGTCCATGCGAACGGGTAATTATACTTTACATTTGCTTGACGCATCACTGTAGTTACTGACTGGATATAAGTCCGAATTGCTTCCAATTAGGTACACGCGGTCAACTTATGTACTAGAATCCTTGTTTATAAGGTGAAGCCCGTGAACTTATTACAGTACAGGCTTTTAAAGAGCTAACGTACGCCCGAGCGGGCAGTAGCGTTACAGTGCCAGATAAAACACACTACCAAGAGATTCTTTTTAACAGGGGTAGCGCCTTGTAGAAGAATTTACTGCACACTGACCGAACGCACAACATTTTTATCGAACTTTGCCTCTTAGGAATTCCCCACGCCGTACCAGACGCAACTTACAGTTCTGGAGCCGCGCGCAGCTTCCCAGCACCACCGTGAAAAAGCAGGGTCTGCCAGTCGACGGGGTCGTAGCGTTGCCCTCTGTCTTGGGGTAAACCTTCCTTAGTATTCGCCTCATACTTAGGGACATGGTCTTTGCTCGGAAACGGCCTTACAGACGGAATAAAAAGATCGCAACGCCCAGAAGGACTTGTGAAACATATACGAAAGTTGGTGGACGTGTTTCTACATCAGAAAGTTGATTTCTACTCCAGTTTCGTGGCAGTCGCGTAAGGGTGGCGCTAGTAGCGACACTACGAGGATGCAAATCAGGTTTGCTTTAAATACACGCTGTAAAGGTGGTGAGCGTTCGTTACCTTTGAAACTGGACGTGGTGAATTGCTGTTAGTCAAGAATGCCTTTAAGGCGACAAAGACGTCTTTATATATATACTAAGATGTATCTGTTCTTTCAGAAATGTCCGAAAGAACAGATACATCGGCGACCATGCAGCTCGTTAGAATGAAACTAAAATGAATTGAACACCCTTAGCTGCTTACAGGCGTTGACATACGCATCATGGGAGGGCCACTACTTTCATTTTAGTCGAACAAATACATAGGTGTAACAAATTGTGGGAATCTCAAATGGAATGATCACGTATGCTGAGTAGCAGTAAAAGTATGTGTCACACTTTGGTTCAGTAGTTACACACTGGGAAAATGGAGTCATCCTTCAAAAGAGATCCTAGAATACTATTCAGCTATCTTGGGCCCTTGCCAAACACACAGATCAGCACTTCGTAATGACCACAACCCACTGCGGGACTGAATGCCGCCTGGAAGCTTTGCAGGAAAGGGACGCGTTAAGGAAAGTATGTAACGCCGGAAATGCATATCCTCCTATTTCCATCTATTGTATTATAAATTTGTTTTCCTTATTTTTGTTACCTGAGCATATAACATTTCTGTGTCTTCGTATATTGTAATTGTTTTACTATTTGTATATATATATATATATATATATATATTTATGCATTTATGTCGATGTATAATTGGTTTGTTTCGTAAATATTATTTGTATTTTTACGCTGGGTCTTGCCTAGGGAAAACTGCTATCGAACGATTACATCGATAGGTCGTGTGGAGAACGAAAGTGTTTAGGATCTTTGGTAGTGTTAACTCTGCCGCGTGGAGCGCGGGCTGAGCAGAGAGTCTGGCGGGAGTAGCGAGTGGAGCAGGTGTGTAGTGTGAAGCTCCCGCGAGTTGCCGCGCTTGCGGGGTTTGGCAGCATGTAATTGCGCTCGACTTGCGATGATAGTCTCTGACATGGTGTCGCGGACGGAAAACATTAGCTAGCGCACATCAAGAGCCCGTTTCGTCTGGTGACCGTGTCGAGAAGAAGGCGCGCCAACATCCAGCTTCTGCAACAGCGACGGCCGACAATGAGTGATTGTCGCCACCTCCTCGATCGACGGCTTCAAACCTTCAATCAACCAACAAGGAAGACTGGAAGCACGTAAAGTTTTAGAACTGTATGACAGACCTCAGCTTTTCAAACTTTTAAAATTTGTGTCACCAAATTACAGCAACTTAGCTTGAACCTTTGTTGCTCATTGTCCCAATTGCATTACCAAGCAGGGTCCCTTCCTTTTCCGGAATGAACCAGAGTGTCGCTGATATTCAAATTCGATTTCGCTGCTTTAATTTAAAAGTTCAGTTAAAGTATTCATAGCTGGCTACAATATTAGATTACGCAAGCACAAATTAAGAGTGCAAGTTTTGTTACCATATTTTAGCTTACCTGTGACTGCAGCTCAGCTTGGTACGTACTAAATTTTACTATTGTTAATTGTTCAGAATCATTTAATTCAAGTTCAAAGTTAAATCTCTTATTTCTAAATTGCGTAGATTCAAGTAGCTTTTGAAATGATTGTTGAGGTAGTCCAAGACTAACCGTATTTTACTGAATTCCGATGTGCTTCAGAAAGAAAGCTCACTATTAACTTCAGTCACTAAATTAACTTTCGATTTTCCGGTTTTATTAATTCTTTTGCTAAATTAAGTCAGAGTGTAGCGAAATTTATTACTTCTGACAAACTTTGTTTTCACACTACACTTGTCAACCTTCAGTTGCTACGCTTCTAGTGCTAATTATAGGTGTAATAATCTTTCTTTTTCAGTTAGTATAGTAATTGTCCTTAGGACTGGCGACCGTAATTTCCCCCAAATCTCAAATACCTATTTACCGCTTGTTAATTGTTAACGTAACGGCCGCACATTTACTTTCTTTAATAACTTTACCGCTTTTCAAAATTAATTTCCAGCAGTTTCATTTGCATTTTTCCTTTCATTTAGATGTAACCCTTTCCTCCCTCTTTACCGACAGTTTAACTTCGGTGACGATTGCCTTTCCCAAATTTCCATTAGGTACACGCGGTTTAATTTTTCACTGTCATTAAGGTCGATAAGTGAGGGGGAGGTTACAAGTATATAAGCGGACTAGAGACGAATTTGAAATCACACCCAGCAATGATACAGGCCACAAGTAGGGAAATCCATTGACATGAGCGTTTTTGACAAAGGGAATATTATTACGACACGGCGACTGGGAACGCGCGTCTCAGAAAAAGTACAATTGCTCTGGGATGTCCGCAGAAAGTGCTTGAAGGACGGTGAATCCATGGATAAGCGACATCGTGTTGGATGTCCGCGGCTCGTCACAGAAGATGGTTTACTAGCACAGTAGAGGAGGACAGGTGGCGACGTGTTGCGGATTTGACGACACACAATAGTTCTGCTGCAGGGACAAGTAATTCGGAGTACACCTTCGGCGCACACTGTTGAACATGGAGATCCACAGCAGACGATACCTACGTGTTCCGCGACATCACCGTGCAACGACATTGCCAGTTAAGATTGTAGTGGGCACTAGACCGTAAACCCTGACTCCATGTAAACGCTTCACCTGAGCGGATGAATCACGTTTCTTGTTGCCCCAACTCGATTTAGTCTGGATACTTCATCATCCGGCTGAACGTCTGGTCCGTGGGGGCTGCATTAAGCTACGGGCGACGTTCACGTGGTCTTCCAGGGGACCTGTGGAAGTAGACGAAGGCACTACACGAGCTGTGAAGCACGTGAACATCGTTGTGGTCCACCTGAATCCCTTCATGCTTTATGTTTCCGTGAGAGTGACAGCGTATTCCAGCAGGAAAACTACCCATGTTGCAAGGACAGAATCATGTGCAGTGGTTTGAGGAACATGCTAGTGAACTCACGGTGATGTATTGGCCATCAGATTCACCTGCTCTGAAGCCGGTGTAACACGTATGGTAACCTATGAGGCGCCTGGTCTGCACTCACAAACCACTCGTTCGTAATTTACGGTAAGTGCGTGACCTGTGCGTAAACATCTTGTGCCCTACACCTCCCCAAACTTGTCTAATCCACGCCACCCTGAGTCGCTGTTACGCTGCTTTTCATAGATGCGCCGATACACTTCCAAGCAAGTGGTCGTATTGTTTTGGGTCATCATTGTAGATCGGCAAATCGAATGTATGCAAAGAATGATAGCATCATTCCGCGAGGACCAGAAGGACAAGATGCGTCTAGTTACAATGCGCACAAAGACATTTTATCAATCATTCTCCCCCCCCCCCCTCCTATACGGAAATAGAACTCTAAGAAACCCTAATGTGTGGTACAATCGGAACTACTCTTTGCTATGTAACTCACAACTACCTGCATGGAATGGCTGCAGATGTAGATTTCAACTGAAACCTGTAGATATATCTCAAACAAACAGTGACCGAATAAGTTAATCGTTAGTTACACTACTGGCCTTTAAAAACGCTACTCCACGAAGATGACGTGCTGTAGACGCGAAAATTAACCGGCAGAAAGAAGATGCTGTGATATGCATACGATTAGCTCACCAGAGCATTCACACAAAGTTGGTGCCAGTGGCGACACCTACAGCGTGCTGACATGAAGAAAGTTTCCAACCGATTTCTCATACACAAACAGCAGTTGACCGGCGTTGCTCGGTGAAACGTTGTTGTAATGCCTCGTGTAAGGAGGAGAAATGCGTACCACCACGTTTCTGACTTTGATGAAGGTCCGATTGTAGCCTATCGCGATTGCGGTTTATCGTATCGCGACATTGCTGCTCGCGTTGGTCGAGATCCAATGACTGTTAGCAGAATATGGAATCGGTGGGTTCAGGAGGGTAATACGGAACGCCGTGCTGGATCCCAACGGCCTCGTATCACTAGCAGTCGAGATGACAGGCATCTTATCCGCATAGCTGTAACGGATCGTGCAGCCACGTCTCGATCCCTGAGTCAACAGATGGGGACGTTTGCAAGACAACAACCATCTGCACGAACAGTTCGACGACGTTTGCAGCAGCATGGACTATCAGCTCGAAAACCATGGCTGCGGTTACCCTTGACGCTGCATCAGACAGGAGCGCCTGCGAGGGTGTACTCAACGACGAATCTGGGTGCACGAATGGCAAAACGTCATTTTTTCGGATGAATCCAGGTTCTGTTTACAGCATCATGATGGTCGCATCCGTGTTTGGCGACATCGCGGTGAACGCACATTGGAAGTGTGTATTCGTCATCGCCATACTGGCGTATCACCCGGCGTAATGGTATAGGGTTCCATTGGTTACACGTCTCGGTCACCTCTTGATCGCATTGACTGCACTTTGAACAGTGGACGTTACATTTCAGATGTGTTACAACCCGTGGCTGTACCTTTCATTCGATCCCTGCGAAACCCTACATTTCAGCAGGATAATGCACGACCGTATGTTGCAGGTCCCGTACGGGCCTTTCTGGATACAGAAAATGTTCGACTACTGCCCTGGCCAGCACATTCTCCAGATCTCGCACCAATTTAAAACGTGTGGTCAATGGTGGCCGAGCAACTGGCTCTTCACAATACGCCAGTCACTACTCTTGATGAACTGTGGTACCGTGTTGAAGCTGCATGGGTAGCTGTAACTGTACACGCCATCCAAGCTCTGTTTGACTCAATGCCCAGGCGTATCAAGGCCGTTATTACGGCCAGAGGTGGATGTGCTGGGTAGTGATTTTTCAGGATCTGTGTACCCAAACTGCGTGAAAATGTAATCACATGTCAGTTCTAGTATAATATATTTGTTCAATGAATACCCGTTTATAATCTGCATTTCTTCTTGGTGCAGCAATTTTAAATTTTAATGGCCAGTAGTATATTTTATATGTTAAGCCTGTTTGTTCGCTAGGTAACTGAGACATCCCTTAACAGACAAAATAATCTCGAATGCCAGCAAAGTGTCGTGTCCGTCGACTGGGGTCAGTGTTGTTCGGATTAACTGCTGCATCATACGTTGAACTCAGTTCCTACACACACGATACAGATACCAGCAACTGTTGTCAGATATTACAGAACGTTGCTCGTAGCATCTGCTGCTGTGGGATACATGGAACATCACTTTTTTGTAGACATACGCTACTGACACAACTGGTTCACGTTTCCATTTCGCTCCGGGACCTTGGGAAATACCACTGGTGGCGTAACGAGTCCTGAGGCAGCTGTAAGCTCTTTGCTTCACAGTGGCTGATCAAAAACGAAGTGAGGACTTTTCTTGGCGGTTCGCCAAGGAGACGAGTGTCGAGGCCACAGGTGTCACAGGTAGCCTTCTGAAGCACGTAATGGAGCAATTGCTAGTGGAGGTTAGAATGATAGTCGAGCATTAACACGATTGTATTTCTCGGAAAGTTTACAAGGCAGTATTCCCAACGGATATTGCAGAGGGCAGTGTGCACTCACAATCTATGTAGAACGGAATAAAAGCTCAGAAAAGGGCAGATTAGGGAAGAGCAGAGGTTCAGCGAGTAATCAGAGAAGCCGGCGTACATTGACGCTCTTCAGGAGCACCTGATGGATCAATAGACACTTCAACTATGAGAAAAGAGTGGTAGACTTTCGTGGACGCGCGGCAACTACCAACTAAGCGGCAAAGTTAAGTATATTTTGGAATAGCACTGAAAAGAGACTACCTGTCTCTGTCCAAAGGAATTAAGTTACAGGAATTTCAGTGAAGAGCAGGGACAAGTTACTGACTAGTACTTCTCTCTTGTAATACAGGGCAAGTGACCCTTGACAGATAGTGAGTTGCTTCAAAGTGGTGATGATTTATGATTTAGGCCAAGTGTTCAGTAGTTAACAGAGCGAGTGGCAATGGAAACACTCGTCTCTTATAAGGGTCTTCCCTAGTGATTACTAAAAGCATCTGACATTCTACTGAGGGGTTTTAGTCTGACTCCTCAGTAAAAAGAAATGTGTTGGGAAGAACAATATAGGAACTGACTAAAAGTATTAATTTGCTACTTCAGCATCTCAATCCTGCCAACTCCATATGATTTACCAACCTGTTGTAACCGAACGCTCATCCCAACCAAGGTGAGTTTCTCCTTCTCATCTCCACTATAAAGGTTGATAAACAGGCTAACTAAACTGACTGAGCCAAACAGATACCAACAAAGCCAAGAGAAAACAAAATGGTGTAAGAAAACTGTGTCGAGACTTGCCATAAATGGACTCTTTCGTATGCGCGAGATTCCTATTGAACAAAACAATGCTTATAACTCTCCAACTTCCACTGAATGCCACGCCGTCGGAAGTCACATAAACATTATTTGAATTTGGCCCTACGTTCCGTCATAAAGAAACCGCGGAATGGAAATTTAACTACTGAATTCTGATCGACCGATCACGTTTCCTAGTATCTTTCTCTTACTGAGAAAATGAGATTAATGACTACAGGAGGTTTCATGACGGCTGATAAGCACACTGCGGAAAATTTTAATAAACTAAGTTAATTCCTAACTGGCATTTACTCAAAACATGAGCACACTCATTACATCAGTAAATATTTAATACGTATGAAATCCCAGCACTATGATTCCTTGAGCGGAATCTGTTTTTCATTACTTTAGCCATCATTATTCACAGAGGACTAGGTCTACAAACGAGGAGCCAGAAACTTCGCTCAGTGGAAGGGGGGGGGGGGGGTCAAAATAAGCGAACATATGCCTCGGTTTGTCCCTATATATTCGACCATTTCTCAGAGAAAATGACGGTCAAATTTTTAGAGGTACTTTATGTGCCTTTAGAAAGTAGTTTGGTCAACCGAAACGGTGGCACACTGGTTAGCAGTGCAACTTCACACGTTTGCCCATCTTGTTCGAATCTTATTCGGGAGGACGACGGTTCAATCCCGCGTCCGGCCATCCTGATTTAGGTTCTCCGTGATTTCCCTAGATCACTTAACGCAAATGCCGGGATGTTTCCTTCGAAAGGGCACGGCCGATTTCCTTCCCCATCCTTCCCTAACCCGAGCTTGTGCTCCGTCTCTAATGACCTCGTTGTCGACGAGACGTTAAACACTAATCTCCTTCTCCTCCTCCTCTTGTTCGAAACCCAATTATTATTATTGTTTATATTTTTCTTACATCTACGAATGTTCATAGAATATTACTACATGAATGTATCCCAATGTATATTGAAATAACATTTTATTTATTCGTCTATTAAGTGTACAAATTTTAAAAAAAATGAATGGAAAATAACTTGCACTCGTTTTTGGTGAAATGACTGAAGTGTATGCTGATCCATAATTAACTGCTCGCGCCAGTTCTCGAAAAAGTGATAAGCTATGAGTGCTTTTCCGAGAAATTATTGCGAACTCATGAAATATTCAGCAATGTTAATGGCGTTTCTTTCCCAAGTAAGGTTTTTACAAAGAAATGTCAGTCTGGCAACCCTGCGCTTGAGAACTGCTTACGGTACTGGGAATCGCTGCGCGTCGTATACTACGATCGGTGTCATCCAAGGGACTGCACCAAATGTTCCTGAAGAAGACACAAAAGAATAAATTATAAGAATTAAGAATCCATATAAGAATCGACTATACGAATATAAAAATTAAAAAAAATAAAAATTTTATCCCCTGAAAATACCGTACACATATTACATTATAAATGTATAACAGTTATCGTGAAATCCAGTTGTAATTTTACAATTAATGTAACGCGCTTGTGGCCTCTAACGTTATAAGGAACATTCATGTAGTAACCATCTACGGAGATGGGTACATGAGCGAAAAAAATAAAATGAATTAAATAAAAATAATAATCGGGTGTCGACCACAGGACGCTAAACTGGGAGTCCATGACGCTAACCATATGCTACCAGTGTGTTGAGCTTATCGTACCTCTTCGCTGGTAATCGGGGCTCATTTGGAAGAGGGTGTCATCACTGAAGACAGTTCTACTCCCATCGATGACATTCCTACCCGACGACGTGTCTGGAGGCTGCCCAGACAGTATACCAACCTGATCCGTAGCCGCCCATACAGTCAGACAGCCAGGAGTGATGGTCTGGGATGTCAATTCTTTTCATAGCAGGATGCCTTTGGTTATCATCCACGGTACCCTTACATCATAGCTGTATTTCGACGATGTTCTACACCCCTTTTTTATTCCCTTCATGGCAAGCCATTCTGGGCTCAAATTCCAGCAAGATAACGCACGTTCGGTCTCTACTGTTTGTTTTCGTGCTTGCAAAACACTACCTTAGCCACCAAGGTTGTCGGATCTCTCCCCAATTGAGAACGTTTGCGACATTATGGGCAAGGCCCTCGAAACAGCTCGGGATTTTGCGATCTAATTCGCCGATTGGACAGAATTTGGCATTACACCCGTCAGGAGAACATCGAACAACTCTTATCAATCATTTCCAAGTCGAACCTTCCTTGCGCTGAGTTAACGCATTATTGACTTGCTCAATTTGAGAAGCTCTTCCTTTTCAGTAAATCATCCAATTTGTCTGTCAGCACATGTACATCACATCTACCGATTTCCGTCCCATTCGCGTAATCCCCTCATGATACGTGCTTTTATTTTCTTTTTCTTTTTTCTTGGAGTGTTATTACACTTCCTTTAAATTCTTTATTTACTGTTCATTTCTTTTTTTAATTTTATTTTGATGTTGTCTGTAGTAGTACAAAGGTTGCAGAAATAAATTTATGCTACGATTTTTGCTTCAAAGCAACGGTGTACGAGAAACCCCTACAGATTTTAGCGAGCCAGAACTGATATATCGTGTCGTGTATTGCCTACAACAAGCTGTTTTTTTTTTTTTTTTCAGTCAAAGTGGCTCTGACCACTATGGGTTTAACATCTGAGGTCATCAGTCCCCTAGAACTTAGAACTACTTAAACCTGAAGCGCCTAGAACCACTCGGCCACAACGGCCGGCTTTGGCCAGTCACACTCATTTTCGGCTAGTGCAACAAGAGACACATAGACAGCCCCATTGCAAATATTTGGATTCCTTATCAACGATGCTTTGCAGAAGACCTGGAACGAATGCAGAGGCGCCCTACTAGAATCTCGATAGGATGTTACAGTCCGCACGAAAGTGTAACAGAAATCTCGAACTTAAATGGGAATCCGTGGAAGAAAGTCGATATACTGGGGTTCGACAAAAATACGGAAACAACGAGTGAAAGAATGAATATAAATGCAGATTACAGAGAAGTTTGCAGGCTCCGATGCCTTATCTGATCACCAACGCCACCTGTGCAATGTTCTCGATACGTTGCAAGTGTCAGTTGTGGTCAGAACAGGGTTCTGTGAAATTGTGAGTGTGTCATGTCGAAGCTAAGCGAATTAGAGCTTCGGCAAACTGTTGGTGCCCTTATGGTGGGTGCTTCCATAATCAGAGGGGCTGAAATGTTTGGTGTTTAATGAGGCATCGTATCGAAGACTTATCAGCATACAGCGAAAGCGGGAAAAAAATCTCTCAAATCACAACGCGGACGAAAGTGCGTGTTAAATGATAGTGACAAACGGCCATTGAAAAAATAAATGATAATTAATTGAAACCCTCAGCTGCCGACAGGTTTTGTTGACATACCTCGATGGGGACAGCTGAAAATGTGTGCCCCGACCGGGACTAGAACCCGGGATCTCCTGCTTACGTGGCAGACGCTCTATAAATTTTTTTTAAAAATCTTATTTTGTTCGTTTTCGTTCGTTGTATCTGCTCGGGGCGGACGTCGTAAGACACACGTTTAAGTTCGTCGTTGATCCATTAACTCAGTCTTTTTTATTACAGAGGGCAGCTAACCCTCTGACTGAACACCCTGAGCTACCATGCCGGTTATGGTATGTTGTGGATTGGCAAGAGAGCCAACCCGGTTTTTAGAGGAAGCCGAAAGGCACGCGTTTAAGCTCACGCAGGCTGGCGTGAGGTCTGGAACAGGACAAGGAAATTAGACTAGCAAAAAAGGACGTAGCTGTGGAATACTTAACTTTAATCCAGTAGCTGTGGAATACTTAACTTTAATCCATAAATGGTGAACATCGCTCTTGACGGTATATTATTCATTTTCTCAATAGTAACTAGTAATGGCGCCTTGCTAGGTCGTAGCAAATGACGTAGCTGAAGCCTATGCTAACTATCGTCTCGGCAAATGAGAGCGTATATTGTCAGTGAACCATCGCTAGCAAAGTCGGCTGTACAACTGGGGCCAGTGCTAGGAAGTCTCTCTAGACCTGCCGTGTGGCGGCGCTCGGTCTGCAATCACTGATAGTGGCGACACGCGGGTCCGACGTATACTAACGGACCGCGGCCGATTTAAAGGCTACCACCTAGCAAGTGTGGTGTCTGGCGGTGACACCACATAGTAACTGTTCCCGAAAGAACAAATATTGGTTCTTTCGAGAACGGTTACTATCTTCATATATAGTTAAACGTCTACCCGGCCATTGACCTTCGTCTGTGCGGATGCGTACAGGTTGCCCGAACTCTTACGGGAATCGTCACCTTAGTGGGCGCGAGTAATGAGTAGATGGGCAAATATCTATTAGGAAACATTACGTATGTCGATTGCGGACTGTTGGGAATGTGGGTCTCACGGGAAGCGTGCACCCTGCCGTCGCGCTATTCATCTGTGTCCTCGGTGGCTCAGATGGATAGAGCGTCTGCATTGTAAGCAGGAGATTCTGGGTTCGAGACCCGGTAAGGACACACATTTTCAGCTGTCCCCGTCGAGGTATATCAACACCACCTGTCGGCAGCTGAGGGTGTCGATTAATTATCATTTATTCTAGAAAGCTGCACGGTCATCATGATATTTGTTCTTTCGAGAACAGTTACTATCTTGAAACTTCTTCGCAGATTAAAACTGTGTGCCCGACCGAGACTCGAACTCGGGACCTTTGCCTTTCGCGGGCAAGTGCCCTACTATCTGAGCTACCGAAGCACGAATCACGCCCGGTCCTCACAGCTTTACTTCTGCCAGTATCTCGTCTCCTACCTTCTTCTTTCAGGAGTGCTAGTTCTGCAAGGTTCGCAGGAGAGCTTCTGTAAAGTTTGGAAGGTAGGAGACGAGATACTGGCAGAAGTAAAGCTGTGAGGACCGGGCGTGAGTCGTGCTTCGGTGGCTCAGATGGTAGAGCACTTGCCCACGAAAGGCAGAGGTCCCGAGTTCGAGTCTCGGTCGGGCACACAGTTTTAATCTGCCAGGAAGTTTCATATCAGCGCACACTCCGCTGCAGAGTGAAAATCTCATTCAGTTACTATCTTCATACATTGAAAAGGACTTTGACAGAACATAAAAGGACAACAGCTGCAAAAGCCACTACAAAAGTGAATATTACACTCGTGAACTCTGTCAGCACCAAAACAACACAAAGGGACCTCTGTAAGTAGAGCTCCCTCCGTAGAGAGACTTTGAATTGCAAAACAAGTCATCAGTGATTTAAATACCAGTAACAGGAAATATGGTTCAAATGGTTCAAATGGCTCTGAGCACTATGGGACTTAACATCTGAGGTCATCAGTCCCCTAGAACTTAGAACTACTTAAACAGAGCTAACCTAAGGACATCACACACATCCATGCTCGTGGCAGGATTCGAACCTGCAACCGTAGCGGTCTGGCGGTTCCAGACTGAAGCGCCTAGAACCGCTCGACCACACCAGCCGGCAGGAAAATATGGTGCCGAAGCCATAAAATGGAGTAATGTAATTTGGTAGAATGAGTCTGGTTGCACACTGTTTACAGACTTCTGGCCGAGTTCACCTTCCGTGAGTGAAACATGGAGTGAGTTCGATGACGATTGAGGCAGCTATATCGTGGTACTCCGTCGGTGCCATCGTTACTCTGCAAGATCGCTTTACTGCCAAGCATTACGTGAACATTCTGCCCGAACACGTCCATCCCATGGTACCATGTTTGTTCGCTAAACATGACGCTGCATTGCAACACGGTGGGACCCCTGCTCACACAGCTCGCATCGTCGTCCAGGACTGGTTTTGTGAGTACGAGGATGGATTGTCGTATCTCCCCGCCCAACACAGCCACGAGATCTCAGTGTCATAGAGGCTTTGTGGTCTGCTTTGGAGAGAAGGGTGCGTGAGTGATACGCACCAGGTAACCTGAACTCCCCACTATTTTGCAGGAAGGTTGAAATAAAATTCCCTCGAAAATCATACAGTCCTCTTACTTATTCATTACGAGACGACAGGAAGCTAATCGAACAGTAACTGGTTTCCTACACTGTTTTAGTTATTTTGTCGTAGTGTTTCTATATTTTTGTGCAACTCCTATAGTTCGCGCAAAACCTTGGTGGGTAAACGTGGAGTATCCATATTCAAGGTAGCCTGTGCGACCGTTATGCTGCTCTCATTTTGCATCTCGCCGGAGGATCATGAGGGTAAAATAAGAGAGACTGGGACTCGAACAGAAGTAAATACACGATCACTTTCCTCTCGCACAGTACTCAAAAGCAATAGGAAAGAAAATCGATAGAATTGGAACGATGACGAAATACACAGTCTGCAGTGTATGGGCGTATGTTTAGATGTAGAGCTGTGCAGAAGAGACAGTACTCGTCTGACGCAATTAGGAACTGCTGATAATAAACTTTTATGGTTACTTCACCGGACCTACCCTCTTCTTGAGGGTCCACGACCCATCCCCGATTTCCCGAGTGGAGAGCAACTCACAAAACGTATTAAGCTTGCTCGACTGTTTTGCCAATCTGCTCTGTGGCTTCAAAATGATGCCTTGTTATACGCCCATCGGCATTCTCACTGGTTTAGGCCCCTTGTAGTGTAACGACGTAAGTTTCTTATAAATGATTTTCTTTCGACATATGACCATGTGCAGACTTCGTCACCTACGTCAGTTACAACCCACTCCAAAAATTATTTATATTCTTTTTAAATTGTCTCAGAATGTTTCTTGAACGAAACTGTAAAACATCATTTGAGTCGTATGCACAGAATTACGTCACTCGGGCCAAATGCTTTGCGTGAACTTTTTTCAATTTTTGACGTCGTTTGTTTCTCCTCAGAAATTATATTGATACACTTTATCTTGATTTAATCGATATTAGAACCACATTAAATAAACTTTGAGATTCAAAGTCGCGATGAACACCGTCAAAATTCAATAATCTCGTCAAATATATTATTAATTCATTCACATAATTCTTCATAAATAAATCCTCAGAACACGTATTTCAACTTTAATAGCATCCACCAGTTTATTATCTTCCTACATACAGACGTGAACATGACCTTTGACGAGACAAAACTAACATTTTCAATAAGATTAAACTTCCTATGATATCATTGTTGTACAAAAAAATTACATATTTTCATTTATCAATTTTTAGAAGCACGACGCAACAACTCGGTTCCAGGATCTTCTGTCGCTCTTTGGCTGTCGACCCGCGACGTATAGTGGCCAGCAATTTTCTCTCTGGTCGCGGCAGCGAAGATGCTGTCTCCGTTCGTTGCGCCGCCCTCTCCGTACATGAAACATAAAAAAATACTAAACTTTAGGCAATTCACAACCATTACAAAATATTACAAAAATACATAAACAAAAACTAAATTAAACTTATATTCACCTGCAAACTGGGCTGACACTGGTGGATGGGTGACGCTTCAGTTTCGTCCCACTACACCCTCTGCAGCTAATAACAGTTGACTATTTGATACCACAGTCCGTCAGAGCCATTTATAATCCAACTTTGACTATTAATAATCGGCAAAGTTTCCGCGATGTCAAGGAAGAAGTTATGAACACAGGTAGGAGCTAGGTATAGCGCTCAAACTTCAGCAAAGTAATCTCTGTGACTTGCAAGCTCTGTCGAGAGCCGTTCGATGTTTCGTTTCGGAAAAAATTCCCCCATCCTCCGAAGGCTGCTACCAAACGCCGTATTCGTAATTGTATTCCTCCGGCACTATGGTCCTACCAACTTAGTAAGGATACTTCACAGTTCCTTCATTATAATTCAAAAGCTTATTCAGACAGACACTATGATTTGAAAAACCCATGACGATCACCGACTTCAACGGATATTTATAGGTTCAAGAGACAGAATAAAAATTTTCGGTAGTTTTGAAATGGCGCGCAGAACGACATGCTGAAATGAATCGAGAATGCGGGCTGTGCTGCGACTTTAATGCAGGGCACATTGTATTGCTCCACAACAGAACAGTAAGCGCGATTTTAAAAACATTTTCATCAATTTAACCAGATGACATTGTAACTCTGACGGAGATGATGATGATGGTCGAGTGATAAAAGACATAAAAGAAAAGTAAAAGACGCACCACGAAGAAAATAAGTAGATAAGATGTGCAGGGTGACAGCTATTGAAATATATGAATGTGTAGCACCACATTTCGGAAGCCCCTATTCTCTTCTTGTCTAAACTATTTATCATCCATGTTTCACTTGTATACATGGCTATACTCCATACAAAAACACTTTTAGTTTCAGAAAAGACTTCCTGACACTTAAATCTATACTAGATTTAGCCCCTATTTACAAAATATTGCTGCTTGTGTTAAGGTCTTTACTACAGTTTATCGCTTTGACGCGATATTTTATTTTCTTGAGCTACACTCATCCTTTGATAAAAACCATGTTGTCGCCAATAGCGCAGATGGCTCGTCGCTGTCGTAGTCGTCGTCGTCGACATCGTCATCACCATCACCACCACCACCACCACCACCACCATCATCATCATCATCATCATCATTATCATCTTCACCAGCAGTAACACTTAGAGGTTAGCTTCTTATGTAAATCATGCAAAACATGGCTAAATGGTATACTTACAACTCTTTGCAGTGAAACATTTTTATTGAGTCTTCTTGCTAAATATTCGTAGTACGTGTTCCGAAAATTGTTCGTTGCAAGTTGCTAGGTAACAACACACAATAATGTTTCCTAAGAAAGCCTGGAAAAGTCGCTGCTGAATCATTACAAAACAAATAACGTACTATTTCAGACTTGCTTCACTAGGAACAGACATTCTGACTAATATAAGGTATTCACCATAATATATATATATTATGTGCTGGGCTTTACAAGCTCTTGTATAATTTATCAACTATGAAACTGAATTAAAGGCCTTCATTAGGCACATGTGAAATAATCCGAAACTTATCAAGGGTAATAACACAAATTTGTTACCGCATAGGTCATAACGGTAGTGGGGAACCCTTAAAATCTGTATCATGGTGAATACCTTATATTAGTTAGAATGTCTGTCCCTAGTGAAGCAAGTCTGATATAGTGCATTGTTTGTTTTGTAATGATTCAGCAGCGACTTTTCCAGGCTTTCTTAGGAAACATTATTGTGGGTTGTTACTTAGCAATTTGAAACGAACAATTTTCGGAGCAAATACTACGCATATTTAGCAAGAAAATTCAATAAAACTGTTTCACAGCAAAACGTTTACATATATTAGAGAAGTCGTAAGCTAACAACCGCGAAGACCCTACAGGAGAATTCCCTAACGTCTTCCTAGGTAGTCGTAATAAGCCGATCAATTAGAACAGGGTTGCACTGATGGCCAATGTGAAAATAATTAACGGATATCAATTTATTTCTGTGAGTACTATTACAGTCGTTAATTTTTCCTACAGTGTATTTACTTTTCTTACAGTGCCTTTGACACGAGCCGCCTAGCTAAAGGTTGTCTTCTTGCTGGTGGACTTGTATAACCTGTTGTAGTTTCGCAGTTCCTGCGTTTCTCTTGTGTCTCGTTGCTTTGCAGGTCGCTATAGGCTAACAGGAAACAGTAGTAGAAGATATTAAAGGAAGTGAAATACAATTTTGTCTAGTGACTGCAAAATTTGCCGACAGCTAAACGTGAAGCACTGAGTAATGATGTACGCTTGCTTTTTGTTCATAAACGTTGAGAAGTTAAAGAAAAGGAGAGAGTATTTTCTATGTGCAACGTATATAACAATCTAAGTAACAATTACGATGTTTGATCCGATAAAAAAATATCATTATAATTCATTTACTTCCGAATACAGTAAAGACGTATTTGCCAGTGACGCCAGGGGTGGGACTGACATTTTGAAACCACCCATGCAGTGATGTAGAATTGATTCACACCGTGCACCCACCCAACTTGGTGCACTCTCGTCTGTGAAAATATTACTAAAATAATTTCTCGTGAGATACTAAGCCATTAAAAACATCGTGAGTTAACTAAAATACCTCCCTTGTCAAAATGATTGTGGTTTTTACTGATGCAACTACATCTGAGGATGCTCCTGACTGGTCGAAACACGTAATCTACTTAAAAATGAGCGACGGAACATTTAAGTGAAAAATACCTTAAATATCAGTACAGTTGGTGTTTTTTACAACACGAATATGTTGGACATGGTGACTGTGGTCTTTATTTTTATCCGTTTGAGTTCCTTTTAAATATAATTCTTTCAATAAGTTCAATTTCCGATTCTTGAATGCTTCAATTTTTTTAAATTTTGCACAAGTTTAATGAAGTGAATTTTTATTAAAAATGTTTACAGTATGGTGGCGTTTATATTTTCTCATGCTGCGAAAAGAATTTATGTTTTAAATGGCTCTATGAAGATAACCGTCCAAAAATGTACATATCGTTCTGGGACCGAAGTGAAGTGCGGTTTTATACCCTGAACTAGGAGCCCTAAAGCAAGCCAAGGACCTCTTCCTAGCATTTGCTGCGAGCCTTGCGCTGGCTTAATCCGGCATAGTATCTATCGCAATCACAGGGATATGATATGGCACAGACAACTGAAAAGATTAGCACTAATAAATAGCAACAATTTAGAAACTTGGGTTGTGTACATGCGCACGCTCACCGCAGACAGGGAATCTGGCTGCTGTTGGCATCGTTAGCCGGTGTGGACCTAAAGTCGTGCTCGAAAAGGGATGGGCTGCTCTCGCGTGAATTCTGCGAGGCGCAAGTAAACAGTATGTCAACACGTTTACGTGCGACAAATCTTCCACATCTACATCTGTACCTACATGGATAATCTGCAAATCACATTTAAGTACCTGGCAGAAAGTAAATCGAACCACCTTCACAATTAATCTCCATTATTCCACTCTCGAACAGCACGCGTAAGAAACCAACACCTAATCCTTTCTGTGCGAGCTCTGATTTCCCTCATTTTATTAAGATGATCGTTTCTCCTACGTAGGTCATTGTCAACAAAATATTTTCGCATTCGGAGGAGAAAGTTGGTGACTGTAATTGTGGTGTCACCGCCAGACACCACACTTGCTAGGTGGCAGCCTTTAAATCGGCCGCGTGTCGCCACTATCAGTGATTGCAGACTGAGCGCCGCCACACGGCAGGTCTAGTCTAGAGAGACTCCCTAGCAGCCGCCCCAGTTGTACAGCCGACTTTGCTAGCGATAGTTCACTGTCTACATACGCTCTCATTTGCAGAGAAGACAGTTTAGCATAGCCTTCAGCTACGTCATTTGCTACGACCTAGCAAGGCGCCATATTCAGTTACTACGAATGTATTCTGAACAGATATTGTGAATCATGTACCGTCAAGAGCGAGGTTCATCATTAATGGATTAAAGTTAAGTATCAAACTAATTACGTTCGCTTTCTGAATTCTAATTCCTTGTCATGTTCCAGACCTCGCGTCAGTATAGTACTTTCCTCCTCACGCCAGCCTGAGTAAGCTACAACGCGTGCATTTCGGCCTCCTCTAGTAGCTCTTCTGCCAACACAACAGAAATTTCGTGAGAGGATCCCGCCGCAACAAGAAATGCCTTTGTTTCAATAATGTCCACCCCAAATCCTGTATAATGTCCGTGGCACTCTATCCCCTATTTCTCTATAATACAAAATATGAAACTCTTCCTTCTAGATGTACTCCGTTAATCGTGTCTGGTAAGGGTGCCACATCGCTCAGCGGTACCGCAAAAGAGGAAAGACAAGCGTAGTGTAGGCAGTTTCCCAAAGTCGAAACCGAATTTCGGAACCCGTTTTCCGCTGTTGTGTTTACATGTTACATTCTGAAGTGTATTTGCTGGCCCAGTTAGAGATGGCGTCAGGAAAACAGCTGTTCCAGTGTCTGATTTGGTCAATACAGTCGTTATTTCTCTTCACTTGAACATTAGAGATGGACAGCTTCATGCCCAGTCTAATATTTCTGCTTCTCCTTCACTGCACAGTAAGTCACCTCGTGAATAACACCCTAATATTTTGAAAACAAGACGTAAGATGACAACCCAAGAACGTTTCACAAACGATTGTTCGTTTACGTGCAAGGGAAGTGGAAGTGGAAACCGGCAGCTGGAGAAGCATTTTCAGAATCGATTTTGGAGTGTTTTCATGATCAACCAGAAATGGTATTGTGGAATCGCTTTAGTGAGCCCCATGCAAACGTAGTGTGTGACTTTCTGGCAAGACCAACACTCAAGTGTTGCAATGCTCAGAGAAGAAAGCTTCCACGACAATATATGCCACCATTTCGGGAACAGAGCAGTTGGGGACTATTATTACCACCAACCAATCTCTCCAAATGATCACAACATTCGACGACTGCAGCATCATGAGACTATGAGACTGAGTAATTTAAGTTGCACATCTTGGTGAATCTTCCGAAAACAATAATTTTTCAATGTTGTTGTTGTTGTGGTCTTCAGTCCTGAGACTGGTTTGATGCAGCTCTCCATGCTATTCTATCCTGTGCAAAATTCTTCATCTCCCAGTACCTACTGCAACCTACATCCTTCTGAATCTGCTTAGTGTATTCATCTCTTGGTCTCCCCCTACGATTTTTACCCTCCACGCTGCCCTCCAATACTAAATTGGTGATCCCTTGATGCCTCAGAACATGTCCTACCAACCGATCCCTTCTTCTGGTCAAGTTGTGCCACAAACTTCTCTTCTCCCCAATCCTATTCAATACTTCCTCATTAGTTATGTGGTCTACCCATCTAATCTTCAGCATTCTTCTGTAGCACCACATTTCGAAAGCTTCTATTCGCTTCTTGTCCAAACTATTTACCGTCCATGTTTCACTTCCATACATGGCTACACTCCATACAAATACTTTCAGGAACGACTTCCTGACAAATCTATATTCGATGTTAGCAAATTTCTCTTCTTCAGGAACGCTTTCCTTGCCATTGCCAGTCTACATTTTATATCCTCTCTACTTCGACCATCATCAGTTATTTTGCTCCCCAAATAGCAAAACTCTTTTACTACTTTAAGTGTCTCATTTCCTAATCTAATACCCTCAACATCACCCGACTTAATTCGACTACATTCCATTATCCTCGTTTTGCTTTTGTTGATGTTCATCTTATATCCTCCCTTCAAGACAACATCCATTCCGTTCAACTGCACTTCCAAGTCCTTTGCTGTCTCTGATAGAATTACAATGTCATCGGCGAACCTCAAAGTTTTTATTTCATCTCCATGGATTTTAATACCTACTCCGAATTTTTCTTTTGCTTCCTTTACTGCTTGCTCAATATACAGATTGAATAACATCGGGGATAGGCTACAACCCTGTCTTACTCCCTTCCCAACCACTGCTTCCCTTTCATGTCCCTCGACTCTTATAACTGCCATCTGGTTTCTGTACAAATTGTAAATAGACTTTCGCTCCCGGTATTTTACCCCTGACACCTTTAGAATTTGAAAGAGAGTATTCCAGTCAACATTGTCAAAAGCTTTCTCTAAGTCTACAAATGCTAGAAACGTAGGTTTGCCTTTCCTTAATCTAGCTTCTAAGATAAGCCGTAGGGTCAGTATTGCCTCACGTGTTCCAACATTTCTGCGGAATCCAAACTGATCATCCCCGAGGTCAGCTTCTACTAGTTTTTCCATTCGTCTGTAAAGAATTCGTGTTAGTATTTTGCAGCTGTGGCTTATTAAACTGATTGTTCGGTAATTTTCACATCTGTCAACACCTGCTTTCTTTGGGATTGAAATTATTATATTCTTCTTGAAGTCTGAGGGTATTTCGCCTGTTTCATACATCTTGCTCACCAGATGGTAGAGTTTTGGCAGGACTGGCTCTCCCAAGGCCTTCAGTAGTTCCAGTGGAATGTTGTCTACTCCGGGGGCCTTGTTTCGACTCAGGTCTTTCAGTGCTCTGTCAAACTCTTCACGCAGTATCGTATCTCCCATTTCATCTTCATCTACATCCTCTTCCATTTCCATAATATTGTCCTCAAGTGCATCGCCCTTGTATAGACCCTCTATATACTCCTTCCACCTTTCTGCTTTCCCTTCTTTGCTTAGAACTGGGTTTCCATCTGTGCTCTTGATATTCATACAAGTGGTTTTCTTTTCTCCAAAGGTCTCTTTAATTTTCCTGTAGGCAGTATCTATCTTACCCCTAGTGAGATAAGCCTCTACATCCTTACATTTGTCCTCTAGCCATCCCTGCTTAGCCAATTTGCACTTCCTGTCGATCTCATTTTTGAGACGTTTGTATTCCTCTTTGCCTGCTTCATTTACTGCATTTTTATATTTTCTCCTTTCATCAATTAAATTCAGTATTTCTTCTGTTACCCAAGGATTTCTACTAGCCCTCGTCTTTTTACCTACTTGATCCTCTGCTGCCTTCACTACTCCATCCCTCAAAGCTACCCATTCTTCTTCTACTGTATTTCTTTCCCCCATTCCTGTCAATTGTTCCCTTATGCTCTCCCTGAAACTCTGTACAACCTCTGGTTCTTTCAGTTTATCCAGGTCCCATCTCCTTAAATTCCCACATTTTTGCAGTTTCTTCAGTTTTAATCTACAGGTCATAACCAATAGATTGTGGTCAGAGTCCACATCTGCCCCTGGAAATGTCTTACAATTTAAAACCTGGTTCCTAAATCTATCTTACCATTATATAATCTATCTGATACCTTTTAGTATCTCCAGGGTTCTTCCATGTATACAACCTTCTATCATGATTCTTAAACCAAGTGTTAGCTATGATTAAGTTGTGCTCTGTGCAAAATTCTATCAGGCGGCTTCCTCTTTCATTTCTTAGCCCCAATCCATATTCACCTACTACGTTTCCTTCTCTCCCTTTTCCTACACTCGAATTCCAGTCACCCATGACTATTAAATTTTCGTCTCCCTTCACTATCTGAATAATTTCTTTTATTTCATCATACATTTCTTCAATTTCTTCGTCATCTGCAGAGCTAGTTGGCATATAAACTTGTACTACTGTAGTAGGTGTGGGCTTCGTATCTATCTTGGCCACAATAATGCGTTCACTATGCTGTTTGTAGTAGCTTACCCACATTCCTATTTTCCTATTCATTATTAAACCTACTCCTGCATTACCCCTATTTGACTTTGTGTTTATAACCCTGTAGTCACCTGACCAGAAGTCTTGTTCCTCCTGCCACCGAACTTCACTAGTTCCCACTATATCTAACTTTAACCTATCCATTTCCCTTTTTAAATTTTCTAACCTACCTGCCCGATTAAGGGATCTGACATTCCACGCTCCGATCCGTAGAACGCCAGTTTTCTTTCTCCTGATAACGACATCCTCTTGAGTAGTCCCCGCCGGGAGATCCGAATGGGGGACTATTTTACCTCCGGAATATTTTACCCAAGAGGACGCCATCATCATTTAATCATACAGTAAAGCTGCATGCCCTCGGGAAAAATTACGGCCGTAGTTTCCCCTTGCTTTCAGCCGTTCGCAGTACCAGCACAGCAAGGCCGTTTTGGTTATTGTTACAAGGCCAGATCAGTCAATCATCCAGACTGTTGCCCCTGCAACTACTGAAAAGGCTGCTGCCCCTCTTCAGGAACCACGCGTTTGTCTGGCCTCTCAACAGATACCCCTCCGTTGTGGTTGTACCTACGGTACGGCTATCTGTATCGCTGAGGCACGCAAGCCTCCACACCAACGGCAAGGTCCATGGTTCATGGGGGGAAATTTTTTTTTTCACTAGGCTAGTGTATTGTATCAGTGTAGGTTACATTATCGAATTACATTGTTGTTACCTGGGATAGTTTCCCTTATTCAAAGATACCCACTGGCATAAATGTGAGTAATAAATACGTCACAGAATTTATTACAATTATATCAAATTTTGTTCCTTCAAAAAATTCTTCAATAAATCTAAATTAACTGACAGCCAGTTTCCATCATAATAGGTCTGCAGACTATCTTTTTTTTTTTCTTTTTAAAATATTTATTCATTTAAATTTGAATGCTGACACTAAACAAGTTAAATGCTGAAAGGAATTTGTTTTGCTTTTCTGTTGATGTGTGTTGATGTTTGCTGCATAGTATTTCAGTGTTGTTTAAACAGTTCATATTTCATAGTGAGTTTCAGTATTTTGAAAGTTTTATTTTTCTGATATTACAGTCTAACTAAAAATGAATTTTTTAAGGTAAATCTCTGTGTGCTGCGACATCTATGTACTGTCGCGTTCAAGATCATTTCAGTATTATAGTTATCAAAGTACATTGTATCGTATTAAGAATGATCTGCTATAATTATTGAACAGAGTGAGGCAGGCATGCTACAATCTGTACTCACAGGGGATATTTGCCCCAACAGTAACGATAAAAAATTATGTAATATAGTTGCACTCACCATTTTAGGTGATTTTGCAAAGAGTTTATCTAGTTGCACTCGCAACCGTTTTATTTCAAAATTATCCAATTTCATTTTAAGTTGTTGAATTATTCAGCTAGAGCAAATATTTATTTCTAAGAAAAATCAGTACTAATACATGTTAAGTACAACAGCACATTGATGAGCCAAAACAGAATTACCACCTCCTGAATAGTTTGTGTGTCCGTCTTTGGAACTAAACACAGCACTGATTCTGCATATCAGGAACCGGACAGTTTGTTGATAGGTATGTGGCGTTAGATGCCTACGCGCGGGTCATGTAATTCGCGTAAATAATGGGCTGCTGACCCGCGTACACGGTAATGGTGCCCGATTGCGACCCAGATGAGTTCCGTAGGATTTACATCAGGAGAATTTGGTCGCCGAGACATCAACGTGAGTTCACTATAATGCTCCTCAAACCACTGCAGCTCGGTTGTGGCTCCGAGACACGGACAATTACACTGCTGAAAGATGGCATCGCCGTCGGGAGGGACTCGAGCGTGAACGGATGCTGGTGGTTCGCAGTTGTCAGCGTGTCTTCGATTACTATCACAGGTACCACGCAAGCGCAGGAGAATGTTTCCCATAGCATAATCCTGCTCCCACCAGTCGGCGTCCATGGCGCGCTGCAGGTTTCGAGCCGTCGTTCACCTCGATGACGGCGTATTTGATTCACCCCAAGTGGCGACACGTTTACATCGATCAATGATCGAATGCCAATGGTCCCGTGCCCATTGCAATCATAACTGATGATGTCGTCAGGTTAACATTTGAACACGGTGGGGTGGTCTGCTGCGGATCTCCATGTTCAACAATACAGGGTGATTAAAAAAGAATACCACAACTTTAAAAATGTGTATTTAATGAAAGAAACATAATATAACCTTCTGTTATAGATCATTACAAAGAGCATTTAAAAAGATTGTTTTTCACTCAAAAATAAGTTCAAAGATGTTCAATATGGCCCCCTCTAGACACTCGAGCAATATCAACCCGATACTCCAACTCGTTCCACACTCTCTGTAGCATATAAGGCGTAACAGTTTGGATAGCTGCTGTTATTTCTCGTTTCAAATCATCAATGGTGGCTGGGAGAGGTGGCCGAAACACCATATCCTTAACATACCCCCATAAGAAAAAACCGCAGGGCGTAAGATCAGGGCTTCTTGGAGGCCAGTGATGAAGTGCTCTGTCACGGGCTGCCTGGCGGCCGATCCATCGCCTCGGGTAGTTGACGTTCAGGTTTCATAACTAACCTTTTTCGTAGGACTCTCCATACAGTTGATTGTGGAATTTGCAGCTCTCTGCTAGCTCTGTGAGTCGATTTTCCTGGTCTGCGAAGAAATGCTTGCTGGATGCGTGCTACATTTTCATCACTGTTCTCGGCCGTCCAGAACTTTTCCCTTTGCACAAACACCCATTCTCTGTAAACTGTTTATACCAACGTTTAATACACCACCTATCAGGAGGTTTAACACCATACTTCGTTCGAAATGCACGCTGAACAACTGTCGTCGATTCACTTCTGCCGTACTCAATAACACAAAAAGCTTTCTGTTGAGTGGTCGCCATCTTAGCATCAACTGACGCTGACGCCTAGTCAACAGCGCCTCAAGCGAACAAATGTACAACTAAATGAAACTTTATAGCTCTCTTAATTCGCCGACAGATAGTGCTTAGCTCTGCCTTTTGTCGTTGCAGAGTTTTAAATTCCTAAAGTTGTGGTATTCTTTTTGAATCACCCTGTATATGATGAACTTCATGCTCTGAAACACTTGCGCGTGCACCAGCATTGTTCTCTTTCGGCAAAGATGCCACAGATCACCATCTGTCCAGTCAAATTCTTGTCGGGTTTCCAGCCGGGTCAAACTGTCATCTGAGCACAATATTTCAGCCGCCCATCTGGCCGCCATCATCAGGTGAAAAAAGCTACCTGATGATGACGGTCAGGTGGACGGCTGAAATATTGTGCTCAGATGACAGTTTGATCCGACTGGAAACCCGTCAAGAATTTGATCTACTAATACGCCGGGAAAGTCTACATTGTCACACCATCTGTCCTACTTTGCAGAGCAGACAAGCCTCCGAACCCCACGTTCTACGAAAAGTCGTGGACGTCCAACCGTATAACACCTAGTGGTAGTTTCACTGTCCTTTTCCTCTTTCCGTGGACGCTCACGCCGTTTTAGAGATACTCGCTCATAGGCTCTACGTAACAATAATCTGCCTTTTGGGGTGGCCTGCTACCGCTCCTTCCCGGGAAATTCGTGTCAGCAACTCCACTGAACTACACGCATGATCCGTCTCGGCAGCTGTGCCGTCAGCGCGTCGGATTCCCAAGCGAAGGGGATCGGGTTCGATTCCGGGCTGGGTCGGAGATGTTCTCCACTCGGGGACTGAGTGTTGTGTAATAAACGGGAACGCCTACAGCCGTCTTCACGATGGCCAGAGATACAATGGTAGGAGACACAACATCGTTGTTACAGGTCTGCGAAAATCAGTACATAGATGTTGGCCACTGATGACTCGTTTATACCGTTGGAGTTAACTTCCTCAGTGTCAGTTAAGACCTGAAGATGGCGCACTGAAGCACTGAAATTGGTAGCCGTATAATGAATAACATAGTGTAACAGTTCTGGTACTAAATGTAACACTTCTGTCACTAAATGTAACTGGGTTTTCTCTTTTAATGCTGTCATTTGTCAGGATGAGCATTCTAAAGCATTCTGTCAGGGTGAAAATATTAAATAAATTAACTTTTCTCTCTTAACAGCATGTGGGCAGGGTGGGTTCTTCCTTGGCTCGGGTATGAGGTAGAATGAAACAGCATTTTTACATAAGATAACTTTTATTGAAAGTTTCGTACAACTGTATCTTACTGGACGTTCTGGTTCGGAGAACGGCAGCTGTGTCGTTTGCGTAGCCTTCTGCTGCGGCAGCAGCAGCGGCGGCGGCGGCGTCTGATTACGCGTAGCGGTGTGTATTTCGTGTCGCCGTCTCGCCCAGCTGACCGGAGACGCGCAGCGCGAGGTGGCCCGTTTAATTATTGCGAGCAAAGTCGTGCATCGGATGGTGATACCTTGGATGTGGCGTCCCAGTGTTTCTCTTCTCTAAGCGGCCGCGTGTGTTGTGCGTCAGCCAGCGGAGCGGCGCGTTGGGGGAAGGCCAGTGTCCCGGACTCGAACAACGGACTCCCGCTTGCCAGTCTTCGGCTGTCAGGTCTTCATCCCAGCTCACAGGTGACTGCTGATGTGAGGCCGTCTCCTTCCCGTCCTCACGAGTCACCCGGGTGTGTAAAAACAGACTTCAAATACCTTTTAACTTCTGTCTTCTGGCGCTGAGGCTGCTGCTTGCTATTCCATTACAGCGGCGGACTTGGTGCGTCTGTGCATGATGTAGTCTCTTCTTGCATGACGGTCTTCAGCACCGAAACTGACTTAAAACAACTGCTACGCTTCTCCACTTCTTCGTCTTCTTCGTCTTCTTCGTCTTCTTCGTCTTCTTCGTCTTCTGCGTCTTCTGCGTCTTCTGCGTCTTCTTCGTCTTCTTCGTCTTCTTCGTCTTCTTCGTCTTCTTCGTCTTCTTCGTCTTCTTCGTCTTCTTCGTCTTCTTCGTCTTCTTCGTCTTCTTCGTCTTCCGTCTCCCGTCTCCATCTGTCGGGCCCACCGCGTCTCGCGTATTTATTCACTTCAGTTCACTGGAGGTGAACGACTTCACGGCCATTGCCTCTTCTGTCACGTTGAAAAGCTTCTCGAAGAATCTTCTTAACGTCGGTCATTGGCTCTTGGGATGAAGGCGAGGGCCTTTGCTCACATGCGACAACTGAGAAACACGTGAGCGGGTCGGGCGATGCCCTGACGGCTGAATCGACAGCGCCCGCTTATGTGGAACTTGCTGACTTCACGGTCATTGTCTCTTCTGTTCTGCTGTTTTGCCCGCTGTTTGCCAGTATGTAACTCTCTAAACTAAACCAAGTTTTTCATTTATATTCTAATTTCTACTTCACTTTGATTTTACTAATTTATTTACTTAAGTGCCACTCAACAATAGTAATGAATAACATAGTAAGGACGGCTGTAGATGTTCCATTTTGCTACACATGTGAACGGCCGAACTCCTCAAACGTCCAATCAGAAGGATGGACATACGAAAACTGCATGCTGTTTTGACCTTACGTTCGTCTCGTCATTAGTGAAATTGCACTATTAAACTGGCTCAAACGGCACCTCCCAAAAGCAAGTAAATTGAAAAAAAAGCCACGTGACAAAAGGTGGCCGTTTGGAGCATCTAAACTGTGAATCAGAAGAGGTGTACTTGGAAAAGTCCGAAAGACACAATGAGATTTCAAATGGATTACATCATGGTCAGGCAGAGATTCCGATATCATATACTGGATTATAAAACGTACGCAGGAGCAGATATAGACGCAGATCATAATTTGGTAATGATGAAAAGCCGGCTGAAGTTTGAGGCTAGCCAGGAAGAATCAGTGCACACAGAAGTGGGATACGACAGTACTGAGGAATAAAGAGGGAAGTTTAAAAGTTCATTTAGGCTATAGACACTGAGATAATGAACAGCTCAACGGGCAGTTCAGTTGAAGAGGAATGGGTATCTCTATAAAGGACAATCACAGAAATTGGAGGGGAAAACGTGCGTACACTTCGAAGAAACCATGGACAACAGAAGAAAAGTTCAGCTGATGGGCGAAACAAGTAATTACAAAAATGTTCGGAGAAATTCAGGATTACAGAAATAAAAGTCATTTATTGATTGGCGACTCCATGTTGTCTTGTGCACTACGACCAGATAACAGGTATACTTGAAAAAAGAGACAGCATTGGTCGTATATTTTTTACTATCGCAAAATCGATTTTCTGTCACTGAGTGACCATCTTCCGTGCTAGAAGTTAAAAATTTTTTGAAATTACGATCAGAGAGTATAACATAGAAAATCACAATTACATCTGCATATGAACATAACACTTGTTAGAAACAAACCTATATTGTATAAGTTAAATTAGGATGCACTGTTGTCACTAAGCTTACGGCAATCACATAGACTGAGGTCGCTGTTTACCTGCACTTGTTCAGCAGACCTCGGTGTGACGGGGCTTGACACGCCCTCTATGTGACATGTGTCACGTGAAGACATAGTATTACTGGTTTTGCGAATTATTAACATTAAATAACTCTTGTACTTTTGTGAATGGTGTAGTACTTCAAATTTAAAATGTACGTACAACACGTAGCAAACGCAGGGCAATATCTAAAATACATTGGTGTATTGTTTTTTATAAACTGTAAAACATAAAATAGATCGATGATAAGTTGTTAGAGTGCAGAACATATAAAAAGCAAAAGATAATGCAAAAGAATAATAAATGAATAACATAAAATGAGGCGTAACACAGGTTTTTTAAAAAAAAACATAATACCCACCATCTGGCGTGGGAAGTCAGAAGTACAACGTTCTTAATTTATGTAACAAACGTTAATACCAAGGAGTCTAATATATAAAAATAATAACAGTACGAAATTGCCGTTATTTAGTAATTAAAATGCCGTGCAAATATAAGGTGCGAACAAGTAGTATACATCAATCATCGAGAAACCATCATGAGGAAGGACAAGTAATAGTGTCACTTATACCAAAATACACATCGTACTTTAGAGAAATTAAACAGACTATGCACGATATCCAGCACTTATTCAAATAGCAAAGGAATTGTTAACATACATTAAAAATAATTACGTAAAGTGATAACCGGTTTGTATTACTTTGTGTCAACGCCTACGAGATGTCGACTATAGTAAAATTATGTTCAGTAGGCGTCCATGAGTTCTGCAAATTACAGAACAAAAAAGGAAGAAGCATCTTTTAAAAAACCGAAATTAGTAATGTTATTAAAACAAACTGAAAACATGTGTGTCAATGTGTTGAGATAGTTGAAATAGCGGCCATTATACGTGTACAAGTCATTATAGGTGTAAAAGTCATTTAGCAATGAAGTAAACAGGAAGCTCAGTGAAAATAAGGCGAAATCGCTACATGAAAAACGTGAAGAAATCGAAAAAGAAATTATTGTCGGAAGGACTGATTCAGCATATAAGAAAGTTACAACTACCTTCGGTTTAATTAAAGCCAAGGGTTGTAACATTGAGAGTGCAATAGTAATAGCCGCGCGGTCTGAGGGGTCTTGGTTCAAAAATGGCTCTGAGCACTATGGGACTCAACTGCTGTGGTCGTAAGTCCCCTAGAACTTAGAACTACTTAAACCTAACTAACCTAAGGACATCACACACATCCATGCCCGAGGCAGGATTCGAACCTGCAACCGTAGCGGTCGTGCGGTTCCAGACTGTAGCGCCTTTAACCGCTCGGCCACTCCGGCCGGCCGAGGGGTCTTGTCACAGTCCGCGCGGCTCCCGCCGTCGGAGGTTCGAGTCCTCCATCGGACATGGATATGTGTGCTGTCCATAGAGTAAGTTAGTTTAAGTTAGATTAAGTAGTGTGTAAGCAGTTTGGTCCCATAAACCACAAATTTACAAATTTATTTTGCTATGGTAATTCCACTGTTAAATGCAGATGAGAGAGCTGATAGGTGGATAGAGTATATTAGAGCCGCTATGAGGGAGAGGTCTTATCTAATGACATGATGGAAAAAGAAGCAGAATCCTGTAGGCACGAGATAGGAGATCCAGTATTAGAATTTAGAAGAGCTTTGGAAGACTTAAAATCAAATAAGGCAGAAGCGATAAATGACATTCCACTGGAATTTCTAAAATCGTTGGGGAAGTGGCAACAAAGCGACTACTCTCGTTGGTATGTAGAATGTTATGAGGCTAACAACATACCATCAAACTTTCGGAAAAACATCATCCACAAAATTCTCAAGACTACAAGAGCCGACAAGCGCGACAATTATCGCACAATCTGCTTAATAGCTTACGCATTTAAATTCCTAAAAGAATAGTATACGGAAGACTGGAAAAGAAAACTGAGGATCTGTTAGATGATCATCAGTCTACTTTAGTAAATGTAAAAGCACCAGAGAGGCATTGTGACATTTATGTTGATAAAGTGTAAGTAGGCTGTTTATGTTTTCTTTATGTAAGTAGGCTGTTTAGGTTCTTATATTGGTAACGCAGACGCCATGTAGCGCTCTCTGTATGAAAATCACTGGCTGTGCTGAGTGCAGTCTGTGGGTAGTTTGCATTGTTGTCTGCCATTGTAGAGGGACAGCTGGATGTTAACAGCGCGTAGCGTTGCGCAGTTGGAGGTGAGCCGCCAGCAGTGGTGGATGTGGGGAGAGAGATGGCGGAGTTTTGATAATTTGTAATACTGGATGTCAATTATGAATATTAAAGTAAATACATTGTTTGTTCTCTATTAATATCTTTCATTTGCTAACTATCCCTATCAGTAGTTAGTGGCTTCAGTAGTTTGAATCTTTTATTTAGCTGGCAGTAGTGGCGCTCGCTGTATTCCAGTAGTTCGAGTAACGAAGATTTTTGTGAGGTAAGTGATTTCTGAAAGGTATAGTTTAATTTTACTCAGGACCATTCTTTTGCAGGGATTTTTGATAGTCAGATTGCGTTGCGCTAAAATTATTGTGTGTCAGTTTAAGCACAGTCTTGTATAAATTGTTCTAAGGGGACGTTTCGAAAGGAAGCAAGACTGAAGAACAATTACTGTTCCAAATTCTGAGAAACATAGGTGTAAGCTATAGGGAAAGACGAGTAATCTACAATATGTACTAGAAGCAGGAGGGGGCAACAAGAGTGGAAGACCAAGAAGGAAGTGGTAGGATTTTTAAAAAATTTAAAATTTGTGGTAAGGTCTTATGGGACCAAACTGCTCAGGTCATCGGTCCATCGGTCCCTAAGCTTAAGCACTACTTAAACTATCTGAAACTAACTTACGCTACGGACAACGTACACACCCATGCCCGAGGGAGAACTCGAACCTTTGACAGGGGGGGGGGGGAGGATCCGCGCGGACCGTGCCAACACGCCTGAGACCGAGCGGCTGAAGTGTCCGGATTAAAAAAGACAGAGATGTAGTCTTTCACCACCCATTCTTTTCAATCTGTACACCGAAGTACCAATGACGGAAACAAAAGAAAGGTTCAAGAGTGGGATTAAAATTGATGGTGAAAGAATATCACTTAACATTCACTGATGGCATTACTAGCGTCAGTGGAAGTTAAGAAAAATCACAGAATGTGTTAAATGAAGTCCAATGAGTGAAGTATATGGATTGAGTGTACATCGAAGAAAGAGGAAAGTAATAAGAAATAGCAGAAATGAGAACAGAGAGAAACTTAACATCATAACTGACGATCACGAAGTAAATGAAGTTAAGGAATTCTGCAACCTAGGCGGAAAAATAATCCATGACTAATGGAGTAAGGAGGACATAAAAACCAGACTAACACCGGAGAAAAGGGTATTCTTCTCAAGAGATGTCTATTAGGAAGAAATTTCTGAGACTGTGCGTCTGGAGTACTGCATTGTGTGAGAGTGAAAGATGGAGTGTGGGAAAACCAGAACAGAAGAGATAGAATCATCTGGGATGTGGTGCTACAGAAGAATGTTGAAAATTAGGTAGATTGATAAGGTAAAGTATAAGGAGGTTCACTGGAGACTAGGCGAGGAAAAGCATATGTGGAAAACACTGACAAGAAGAAGGGGCTGGATAATAGGGCATCTGTTACATCAGGGAATTACTTCCGTGGTACTAGAGAGGGTTGTAGAAGGCGAAAACTGTAGAGGAGGACAGATATTTGGATACATCCAGCAAATGACTGAGGACGTAAGTTTCAAGAGCTGCTCTGAGATAAAAAGGTGGCACAGGAGAAGAATTCGTAGCAGTCCACATCAAATCAGTCAGGAGACTGATGACAGAAAAAAACCACCTCCCGCGGTCTTCTAACGCCGACTGTTATCGGCGGTGTGTATGGAGTGCTTTTCTCGGCCACTCATATGAAAACCACGCTAGGTGTCGCGGTTGTAATCTCCATCGCAGAGGCGTCAAAAGAAGGGGTGAAATGTAGGTAAGAGGAGTGCGACGACCTTACGATCTCGTGACGCTTCCACGGTAACACTGAGAAGCATTGTGGCGAAATTTGGTGCCAATGCGAAATCATTAACCCGTCTTATACGTCACATGAACTTCCGAGCTGTGGCCTGTTTTTTCACACGTGTCGACACCTTGCCGTCTGAAGCGTTGTTGAGCCGGAGGATGGCACCGCAGGGTGCCACGCTACTGTACCGTTACGGAGGAGGGCCTTACGCACCTCTGAGCCAAATTTCAAATTTAAGCATTGCAATGGCTGGGAATTGTGGCGTTTCGAAAAAGTGATTCTTGAATTCTGTTGCGCAGCGTATTTTACTGCCCATGCAGTAGAGCTCATAGACTACTTTTACATTCGCATTCCTAAGCCCAATTCCGTCAGCATCATCTGATTTAATTGCATAATACTCCATTACCCTTGTTTTACTTTGTTGTTGTTCATTTTATAATCTCTTTTCAAAACAGAGCCGGCCGGAGTGGCCGAGCGGTTCTAGGCGCTTCAGTCCAGAACCGCGAGACCGCTGAGGTCGCAGGTTCGAATCCTGCCTCGGGCATGGATGTTTGTGATGTCCTTAGGTTAGTTAGGTTTAAGTAGTTCTAAGTTCTAGGGGACTGATGACCTCAGAAGTTGAGTCCCATAGTGCTCAGAGCCATTTGAACCATTTTTTTCAAGACACAATCCGCTTCGTTCAACTGTTCTTCTAAATCTTTTGTCGTCTCCGATAGAATAACAGTGTCATTAAAAAAAAAAGGAACTCCGTCTTCAGGCCACGAGTGGCCTACCGGGACCATCCGACCGCCGTGTCATCTTCAGTGGGGGATGCGGATAGGAGGGGCGTGGGGTCAGCACACTGCTCTCCTGGTCGTAATGATGGTATTCTTGACCAAAGCCGCTACTTTTCGGTCGTATCACTAGCAGTCGAGAGGACAGGCGTCTTATCTGCACGGCTGTAACGGATCCTGCAGCCACGTCTCGATCTCTGAGTCAACAGTTGGGGACGTTTGCATGACAACAACCATCTGCACGAACAGTTCGACGACGTTTGCAGCAGCATGGACTATCAGCTCGGAGACCATGGCTGCGGCTACCCTTGCGTTGCATCACAGATAGGAGCGCCTGCGATGGTGTACTCAACGACGAACCTGGGTGCACGAATGGCAAAACGTCATTTTTTCGGATGATGCAGGTTCTGTTTACAGCATCATGATCGTCGAATCCGTGTTTGGCGACATCGCGGTGAACGCCCATTGGACGCGTGTATTCGTCATTGCCATACTGGCGTATCACCCGGCTTGATGGTATGGGGTGGCATTGGTTACACGTCTCGGTCACCTCTTGTTCGCATTGACGGCACTTTGAACAGTGGACGTTACATTTCAGATGTGTTACGACCCGTGGCTCTACCCTTCATTTGATCCCTGCGAAACCCTACATTTCAGCAAGATAATGCACGACCGCATGTTACAGGTTCTGTACGGGCCTTTCTGGATACAGAAACTGTTCGACTGCTGCCCCTGCCAGCACATTGTCCTGATCCCTCACTAATTGAAAACGTCTGGTCAATGGTGGCCGAGCAACTGGCTCGTCACAATACGCCAGTCACTACTCTTGATGAACTGTTGCATCGTGTTGAAGCTGCATCGGCAACTGTACCTGTACACGCCATCCAAGCTCTATTTGACTCAATGCCCAGGCATATCAAGGCCGTTATTACGGCCAGAAGTGGTTGTTCTGGGTACTGATTTCTCAGGATCTATGCACCCAAATTGCGTGAAAATGTAATCACATGTCAGTTCTAGTATAATATATTTGTCCAATGAATACCCGTTTATCATCTGCGTTTCTACCTGGTGTAGCAATTTTAATGGTCAGTAGTGTGAATTTTTACGTTTGTGATGCACTCTTTGAGTTCTTTGGGCCTGAACTGTTATCCGTTCAATGGCTGGATGTCCGCTTGACGTGCTAACGATTGCACTAGATCACGGCGAGGAACAGCTAGAGCATTTGTCGACTTTAGGAAGTTGAGCGGCTGCAGCGAGCCGTGGTCGGGGTGGCACATTCTTCTGCGTCTCCCCACCCCCTCCCACCCTCTCCCTCCAACACCCTGACCTACACCAACCATTCCACGGGCCGAAGGCGCAATTCTTCTTCCGCTTACGGAGCCGAGCCTGCATTAAGAGTTTCTCAGCTCACTTAGCGCCGACTAGCTCCTCTGGTTCTTCTTCTTGTCCCGGCTGTCCTCCCATTACTTCTGCGCCAATACTTAAGCAAAGTACGACCGTTGGAGTAAGTGAGGCTGTTGTAAGCCGCGCATAAATCGTTTCCGGATATCAGCGAATCTCCTCTCGGGAGCGACGCAGCCAAGTTTTTATTGTCACTGAAGAGGCTGCACGTCGTAAGCGAATCCGTTTGCGTCGCACCCGCTGGAGTAAATATCAGAGTCTCTAGTATTATCATGCCATATTCTCACAGTCAGGAGTCAATAAAAGGAAGACTAAATGTCTCTTCAACTTCTAAATCATTACAGACTGAGCACTAGCTCTGTCGGAGAAGATAGTGAAGGAAAACGTCGGTGCTCTCCTAAAAGAAAACATAGCACCACTCTTCTGCTGTTATTCAAGGAAACTACGAAAAGCCTAACGCTGGGTTTATCCTAAGGGGGAACGACACGGTGACAGACGAAAATATTGCTCAAATTCAGGATTTTTTTCTCCGTACTGAAAAGTAATAGACAAATGGGGTTTGCTGCAATGAATAAAGCGTACATTGAAGTTTTTATTGGTATTTTTTATTGAAAAATACTAATATATTTACTATGTAATTGGGATTTTCCCGAGGCAGCTCTGAAAGGAGGTAGATCGATTGTTGTCGCTGTAATTCCGGTTGTGCTTATCTGAAACATGAAGCGAATGTATCACCCTAATCCTTAGAGATGTAATTTTAGTTCACTGTAAGGATTTGCAAAACAATTTTTTGGTGAAATTATAGATATTTGAAAAAATTGCTATTTTTGGAACCCCCTTTTGGCCAAAAAAATACTAAATATCAACAGCAAAAATCGGTTACGATGAAGTGAAGAGAATTCAGTTTGCTTCAACGGAGACCAAAAATCATTAAAATCGGGTGAAAATTGTAGAGTTGGCAACAAAAACCATGCCGAAAGATATAGTTTTGATAAAAAAGCGTTTGAAGTTTGACAAGTATTTATCAGATATAAAAAAAGGACTAAGCTTGAACTTACGGGATATCATTGATGCCTTTCTCATAATAACTATCACACCATCTAGCGGATGGCCGTTTTCTGCTACTTTGACCTGATAAGCCCATATTTTTGTCCTCAAAACCCTTTTCGTCGTTCCGCCTATCTCTATCTCCACAGTATCCGCACATTTCTTCGCCGATTTTGATTTGAAGGGCATTTCCCACATATATTAATGAAGTATGGCCTACATTGAATAGACATACGTCCAAATTTGAAGGAATGTTGACAATTTCGCTTCGGCTGGATGTTATTTTTGGAGCGTATCTCCGAATGAGTGTTCAAACTTTCGTTCACATTTTGAGTAAAACCTCCCAAACAACGCTCCAGTAAATCAGGTTCAGTCAGATCTGTATAAATAGGGGTGATGGTATCGATAACGACTTGTGGCAACCGGTTCTCTGACGTCGAGGCGTGCCGTGCACACTCGGTTTCAAATGATTACAAAATCGTTAATTTTTGGAGTGCGCGCATAATATTTTGGGGAATAATTTTACACTGTATATACACTCGAATTCCGTAATAAAAAAATTTCGAGTTTTTTCGACAGTCACTATGTCCTTCCGCCTTAACCACACCGCTTGATCTTTGTGTGCTGATTTTCGGTTTTGTATGGTTTTAGTCCTGTTCCAGTTATTATGTGATAAACATAATTTGTATGAGAACAGAGAGAGCAGTACGCGAGGATCTATGAAACCTATTTTGATCCACTAACTCGTACTGAGTAATTGACATCGAGTGTCACTGATAATTGTACAAATGGTCATCAGAAGATAATTCGCAGTTCTGACGTAGGCTTAGGGTGACAGCGTGAGAATTATGTCACAAGACACCATAACAACAAATGTGAAGCTTAATGAGACCTGTCGCATTATCACGGATTGTTTAAGACTACACCGTAAATAAACTCCACTGTCCTCCTGGCATAGCCCTTCCTGACATTGGACTCGAGATAGCTTCTAGATCCTAGAAAAGCAGGGCTCTGGCTATGGAAGCCCTCACTTTGTTTGGGCGTCAGCCAATACATCCGCAGCTGAAATGAAAGAAAAAAGCTTCTTGCCAGCTACTGAATTTCTTACAGGAACACCACAGGAAGCTAGGGTCTCAAAGTACGTATGGAAAAATGAATGATTACGAAGGAAGAACTCGCTACCGCTCTTTCAGAGACGTGGACAACTTGGGAGGCTCTCAGCAGACTACACTTTAGTACCGCGAGATGCAAGACCACTCTGCAGAAGGTAAGCCGACCTGTGGAGTCAGTTTCTTGTAGATCAACAACTATGTTACTACACTGTTCTCCATCTCCAGCTACATGCGCCGAGAGCGACCTGATGAGGGCGAAAACGATTGCACTCGAAGTGGCCAATTTCTTTCTGGTCAACCTATGTATTAACTGATGCTAACGATCGATTTCCTTTTGTTGCTTATGTACTTCCTACTTGTGACACGACAATAAATAAGTAAGAACACAAGCCTCTTAAACTGGAGGAGAGGAGTTCAGTGCATTTCAGGAGAGATTTCATTCATTTTCATTAGTTACTAGCATAGTGAAGGGAGCAACTGTTTCAGATGATTCGATTCTACACTGAAGAGCCAAAGAAACTGGTACATCTGCCTAATATCGTGTAAGAAGTCGTGGTCTCCTGACCTTCATTGCTTACATATTTCGCCCTCACAATCATATTCTGCACATCAAGACGCTTCATTCGAACCCAAACTCGATAAGATATAGTCAATGTTGTATGAATTCATGTAAACGATATGCAAATAAACAGTAAATCGCAAGTGCGCACCGAGTTTGAAATACTCGAGGCTGGCGTACACACACACACATTCAAGACACGATGGTCGCAGGGGCTTTTAGTTCAGGAGAAGCAAACTGCATGTTGGGAGGCCGGTCCTTTCAGAGGACAAGTCAACCTATCTACATCGGCCTGTGACCACCCCTAGTGCAGACAGCGTTTGCCCGAGTGAAAGGCTGAACGACCCCTTGTTCAGCTTAAAAGCAAATTCCGCTACATTGTGTGGGATCGCCCAGCCTATGCATTCTTTACAAACATAGCACGCAGTTTCAGAGGTTTTCACAGAGAGACAGCAAACGCCAAACGCCGATGCTACAGATTTCCAGATTGGTCGCCTTAAACGAAACGTTATTCTCCCGTTTTAGAAGAGCCATGCTGATTGGCAGACGATATTACTGACGCCTTTAGCTGAAGGAGTAATGAAAGAGACCAAAAGATATACCCCTTCACGTCTGGTGTGGGGAGGGGCCGTTATGTTGTCGCTCTTGGAGCGAGAACACGTAACGAGATCGTGTGCGCTCGTACATTTACTCACAGAGCGAGGAACAAGTCTCTCCTCAGTACTTCACTGGGAGAGCATCTCTGTCGAGATTGAATCGGAGTGCGACTCCGTATTGAGTCCTTGCGATTAAGCGTTATTCACTGTGTTTGCTGCCACACTTCTTGTTCGGTGTGAATGGACAGATAGTTAAACGCCTGCGAGCGAATATTGAGTGGCATCGTGATGGACTGGTTATCTGACCGGTGTACCACACCAATAGTTAGACTAGTGGCGAATAGGAGTCATTGACTTCATCAAGGTGCAGAGAGAGTTTGATTGGCGAAGGTCCCTCCAGATAGAATGAGAGTTATCTTACTTGACAGCAGCGAGCAGCGCAGACAGCAGTCATTGCAGTTTACGGTATTGTGCACTACAGCTCTTGCGAGCCCCGTATTTCCTCCGCAACAGTACACTTTACCGCATTTCACACGCGACAGCCTCGACCATACCTAGCAACATTCAAACAGATAATTATTCAAGTTGAGTAGGCATGGCTCTCAGCCATTCTGCCAAATCTTAAACTTTGTATAGAAATTTCATTAGTGAATCCTATCCTTAAGAGGTAACTTCACATTCCGAAAAGAACCTGGAAATAACTTGTTCAGTTCATAACTAAAAGTGCCATTGTGATTTCTCAGAATTTTTACAAAATAAATAATAATTTTCGTTAGTTTCAGGTTTTTCTTAAACTAACTACCACTACTCCAGTACCCAAGTATCCCACTAGTTACGTAAGAAATTTTGTGAATTTTTGTGTCATTTCCTTACAGCATACGACTCCAGAAGATATTTATTGCTGAAAGTTTTTCAGGCATTTCTCTTTAGAACGTCAGGAGTGTCTGTCTGACTTCTGTAGTAGTGTGGGGGTGGAAATTGCATCTTGCAGGAGCCACAGGGTAAAGGTTACATCTCAGATTAATCCGTTGTGCAGAATGACAGAACAGCACCCACACGCTCACATTCGTGTAGGGTCCCCGCAAGCACGCATAAGCGTCGCAACACGACATGGCATGGACTCGATTAATGTCTGAAGTAGTGCTGGAGGGAATTAACACCATGAATGCTGCAAGGCGTTCCATAAATCCTTAAGAGTTCGAGGGGGTCGAAATCTGTACTGAACAGCACTTTGCAAGGCATCCCAGATATCACAAAAATATTCATGGCTGGGGAGTTTGGCGGCCAAATGGCTCTGAGCACTATGGGACTTAACATCTGTGGTCATCAGTCCCCTAGAACTTAGAACTACTTAAACCTAACTAACCTAAGGACATCACACACATCCATGCCCGAGGCAGGATTCGAACCTGCGACCGTAGCGGTCAAGCGTTTCCAAACGTTTGGCGCCCAGCTGAAGTGTTTAAACTCGGAGGAGTGTTCACGGAGCAATTCTGAATGTGTGGGGTGTCGCATTTTGTTGCTGGAATTGCCCAAGTCCGTCGGAATGCACAATGGACATGAATGGACGCAGGTGGTCAGACAGGATGGTTACGGACGTCTCGCCTGTGACAGTCGTATCTAGACATACGATCATACCATGAGTGCAATATCACTCCAACTTACACGCCTCATACCATTAGAGAGCCTCCACCAGCTTGAACAGTCCCCTATTGATTTGCAGGGTTCATGGATTCATGAGGTTGTCTCCTTACCCATACACGTCCATCTGCTTGATACTACACTCCTGGAAATGGAAAAAAGAACACATTGACACCGGTGTGTCAGACCCACCATACTTGCTCCGGACACTGCGAGAGGGCTGTACAAGCAATGATCACATGCACGGCACAGCGGGCACACCAGGAACCGCGGTGTTGGCCGTCGAATGGCGCTAGCTGCGCAGCATTTGTGCACCGCCGCCATCAGTGTCAGCCAGTTTGCCGTGGCATACGGAGCTCCATCGCAGTCTTTAACACTGGTAGCAGGCCGCGACAGCGTGGACGTGAACCGTATGTGCAGTTGACGGACTTTGAGCGAGGGCGTATAGTGGGCATGCGGGAGGCCGGGTGGACGTACCGCCGAATTGCTCAACACGTGGGGCGTGAGGTCTCCACAGTACATCGATGTTGTCGCCAGTGGTCGGCGGAAGGTGTACGTGCCCGTCGACCTGGGACCTGACCGCAGCGACGCACGGATGCACGCCAAGACCGTAGGATCCTACGCAGTGCCGTAGGGGACCGCACCGCCACTTCCCAGCAAATTAGGGACACTGTTGCTCCTGGGGTATCGGCGAGGACCATTCGCAAGCGTCTCCATGAAGCTGGGCTACGGTCCCGCACACCGTTAGGCCGTCTTCCGCTCACGCCCCAACATCGTGCAGCCCGCCTCCAGTGGTGTCGCGACAGGCATGAATGGAGGGACGAATGGAGACGTGTCGTCTTCAGCGATGAGAGTCACTTCTGCCTTGGTGCCAATGATGGTCGTATGCGTGTTTGGCGCCGTGTACGTGAGCGCCACAATCAGGACTGCATACGACCGAGGCACACAGGGCCAACACCCGGCATCATGGTGTGGGGAGCGATCTCCTACACTGGCCGTACACCACTGGTGATCGTCGAGGGGACACTGAATAGCGCACGGTACATCCAAACCGTCATCGAACCCATCGTTCTACCATTCCTAGACCGGCAAGGGAACTTGCTGTTCCAACAGGACAATGCACGTCCGCATGTATCCCGTGCCACCCAACGTGCTCTAGAAGGTGTAAGTCAACTACCCTGGCCAGCAAGATCTCCGGATCTGTCCCCCATTGAGCATGTTTGGGACTGGATGAAGCGTCGTCTCACGCGGTCTGCACGTCCAGCACGAACGCTGGTCCAACTGAGGCGCCAGGTGGAAATGGCATGGCAAGCCGTTCCACAGGACTACATCCAGCATCTCTACGATCGTCTCCATGGGAGAATAGCAGCCTGCATTGCTGCGAAAGGTGGATATACACTGTACTAGTGCCGACATTGTGCATGCTCTGTTGCCTGTGTCTATGTGCCTGTGGTTCTGTCAGTGTGATCATGTGATGTATCTGACGCTAGGAATGTGTCAATTAAGTTTCCTCTTCCTGGGACAATGAATTCACGGTGTTCTTATTTCAATTTCCAGGAGTGTATTTGAAGCAAGACTTGTGCGACCAGGCAACATGTTTCAAGTCATCATCAGTTCAATGTTTCTGTTGACGAGCACAGGTGTGCGTAAAACCTTGTCATGCAGTCATCAAGGGTATGCAAGTCGGCCTTCGGCTCCGAAATTCCATATTGATGATGATTCGTTGAATGTTTCGCACGCTGACACTTGACGGCCCAGCGTTGAAATCTGCAGCAATTTGTATTAGGATTTCACTTCCGTTAGGCTGAACGATTCTCTTCAGTCGTCGTTGGTCCCGTTCTTGCAGGATCTTTTTCCCTCCGTAGCGATATCGGAGATTTGATGTTTTACCGGATTCCTGATATCCATTGTAGTGAAATGGTCGTACGAGGAACTCCAGACTTCATCGCTACCTCGGATGTGCTGTGTCCCATCGGTCGTGCGCCGACCATAATACCACGTTCAGACTCACTTAAATCTCGATAACCTGCCATTGTAGAAGCAGTAACCGATGTGACACCTGCGCCAGACACTTGTTTTCTTATATAGACGTTGCCGACGGGAGCGCCGTATTCTGCCTGTTTACATATATCTGAATTTGAATACGCATGCCTATACGAGTTTCTCTGGCGCTTCAGCTTGAGGGTTATTCGAAAAGTAAGGAACGATCGGTTCAAATGGTTCAAATGCCTCTGAGCACTATGGGACTTAACTGCTGAGGACATCAGTCCCCTAGAACTTAGAACTACTTAAACCTAACTAACCTAAGGACATCACACACATCCATGCCCGAGGCAGGATTCGAACCTGCGACCGTAGCGGTCGCGCGGTTCCAGACTGTAGCGCCTAGGACCGCTCATCCACCTCAGCCGGAAAGGAACGATCGGACGCGAAATGGAAACCACAGTGAAAATCCCATGAAGTTTTGCAGAAGTGTGTTGGGCAGTGGCTGTAGTATGCCCGTCGGTGGAGTTATGTCGTTCTTTTTAGTTATGAGCTCACAGGGAGCACAGAAAGATACCTAGAACAATAGCGTCTCTCGCCAAGTACGAGGGCTTGGTGAGAAATTTCGCCTCAAGCTATGTAGCCAACTTTACATAACTGTCGTGCGATTTCTTCTTCAAGACATCTCTCAGCCGCATTCTGCAGGGGCAATGAACTCCTTCATCGTTTTCAATCGGAAATGTTTGATTACCCACAATACAGCCCGCAGTTGTCTCCCTCTGAGTTTCATCTCCGCTCACATGAACCGCTGGCTATGAAGACAACATCTGGTACAGACAACGAACTGTAGGCCAGCATAGAGAATTGACGGAAAGCACTGGCGGCTGCCTTCTACAACGAGGGTATTGGAATGTTGGTACAACGCCGCGACGAACGTCTTAGTCGGATCGGCGTCTATGTAGGTAAGTAGCTGGAGTTGTAGCTAACTGTTGCAAATAAAATAGCTATGATTTTCACTGTGGTTTCCATTTCGCGACCTATCGTTCCTTACTTTCCGAATAGCCCTCGTAGTATGGTGACAATACTGAGCACGCCATGTTGTAGTGGGGGCAATACGTTTTTTGTTTCACGCTGAAAATAAATGAACATTACGTGAAGCTTTTGTTTGGTTTTCTACTAATTCAGACGAAAGAAGGCGTGGACCTGCTACCTTGGATGAAATAGATCGAATATTCAGTGGCAAAATCGGTTTCCCCATCTCCAGAGATTCCTCTTAAGTCACGTGTTGCGCTCGCTCCACGAGAGGGCGGACGGAGCAGGGACTTGTGATGGACGGTAGAAGCGGCACGGCCGAGCTTTTGGCAGGCGGGTACGGTGATGGGCGGTCAGCTGTTGTTGGTGAATCCAGTAGCAACGTACCGAAGGCACCGAGGGGGCCGAGGCTGGTGGTTCGGGTTGTGCTTTGAGGTGGGCAGTGACGTAAAGTCCGCGGGTTCCACTGCATACGAGCCGGAAGAGATGGCGTCGTAGTCAGGTGCTGGAATTACACAAAGCAGCTAGTCTTGGGCGGAGAAGAGCCGGAGAGACCTCAAGACCTTGTGTTTGCAGAACAGTTGTCGGACCAGACGACAGACAAAGCAGATGGGGTTGCCATCTGCACAACAGCCTGTGGCAGGGAGCAGTTGCTTTCTGTACATAGCCGGATGCACACCAATCCTTGAGGTGGCGAAGCAACGGCTTCTGCTGGTCATTAGCAGCACTGTGTGAGATCTTTTCGAAAGTGATGGTAGCCAAGCCTGGTGGCTTTGCGACTGTTTGCGATTGAAGGTGTCACGTGCGAAGGTGCTTGGGTAAAAAAGATAGTAAGCAAAAGTTGTAAAACAACTTCCTGAACTGAAGTCTGCGAGTGCTGAGTAACGGCTTGCTCGTATTTATGGCATGCTAGTCATGCATTGCAATACACAGCAGATGAAGTTCTGCCAGTGCACAACGTAGACGTGATTAAGCAAACTAAACAAAAGTTTTTTTCGCCACACGCGTGTATCAGTAGTTTATTCAGTGGTTAACGAAACTCTGTCTTCAAATCTGGCAGAAAACCCAAAGATGATCTGGTCGTACGTACAATAGACTGGCGGTGAGACGCAATCAATATCTTCGCGCACGACAGCAATGTCAGTGCTACAGATGACAATGCCACGCAGAGTTTTCCGAAATTCCTTTACCAAAGAAGAAATTAATATTCCCAAATTCAAATTAAGAACAACTGCAAACAAGAGGAACTAAGAAGTAGATATGGTCGGTGAAGAGAAGCAGCTTAAATCACTTAATAAAGGTAAGCCCCACATTCCACATTGTATACTAGTTAGGTTCCTTAGAGAGTGTGCTGATACATTAGCTCCGTGCTCAGGAATCGTATAAAACTGCTCGCTCATTAAAAGATCCGTGCCTACGGACTGAAAATTTGTACAGGGCACTAATACCCAGGAAAGAAAATAGGAGTAACGCTCTGAATTACAGATACATATCAGTAATGTCGATTTGCGGAAGGATTTTGGAACATGTACTCTCTTCAAACACAATGAACGACTTCGAGAAAACTATTTATTGACCTTGTTCCTCACTGGCGACTTGTCGTTAAATTGCGGGTCTACGGAGTATCGTCTCATTTGTGCTGCTGGATACTGCGGTGGCCCAGTGTAATGTTAAGCGTTTTCGTGGACTTACTTGTTGAAGAATGCTGGTTCTGCTTTTTTGCAGCGCCGATGTCTTCTGCTAGCACCGGACGCTTCTCCGAAGATTTCACTGCTAGGAAGGGGAATTTTTCACTCTCTCGCTCTCTGTCTTCTTATTTAAAAAACACGCTACTCTTGGAATATCATTCAATTAACCCGAACATATTTATTTCCACTTTGTACACAAAAACGACTAAACTTTATGACGTAAGCCCACGCGTTACCGGGCACCCAAGATCAGTTAATTACACATTTTTTAACACAATTAATACATAAGCTTTTATCGTGGCTGACTATCCACGTCCAGTCCACGTACTCTCAACAGCAGTTCAACGTCTACTACACAGTCACTATCTCGAGTCATTCCATTTGCTTTTCAACAATACAAAGCTACATTACCCCTTGCAGCCGGCCACGGAGCTTCCGGGCCGCATGTGTTTATTATTGGCAGGTCGTGCTGAACACTTGTCAGCGCCGACGAATTTTCTCCCTTCCAGTTTCGCCTGCACAAACAATAAATGGGTGCAGTATCCCATTCTCATCCTTACGCCCTGCTTTAAAATAACGCGTGTTAGAAACGGCTGGAACACGCGTGTCTCCAGACTTTCGTAAAATTCTGGAGGCACTACAATACGTGATCCCCGATCAGAAAGGTCACAGTTCGTAGTAAGTGGCGGACAGTCATCGAGTAACGCAGCAGTATTACCTGGCGTTCCCCAAGGAAGCGTTACAGACATTCTGGCGTTCCTGATCTACGTAAACGATTAAGAAGACATCCTGAGCAGCCCTCTTAAATTATTTTCAGATTATGTTGCCATTTACTCTAGAAAAGTCACAAAATGATCAAAACCAAATGCCTAATGATGCAGGTAAGATTTCTGTATGGTGGAAAAGCTGGCAGTTGAGTCTAGAGAACGGAATGTATGAAGTCATCCACATGAGTACTAAATAGAATCCGCTAAATTTCGGTTATAAGATAAATCTAAAATAAGTCTAAAGGCTGTGAATTCGACTAAATGCTTAGGGAGTATAATTACAAATAACATAAATGGGAGTGGTCACATAGAAAATATGTAACACCATAATCGATAGTGAGTAGTTTATGCAGTGTAATATATTATGTGAAGTATAAAGTGTTTACTCTTTACTGCTTCATGTCTTTACATTACTTTAAGGAAGTGGAGTTTAGAGAAATATGTTTTGTAGAATTATAACTGTGTGCTTAAATAATGGATTTTTATTAAATATGTTGGTTTATGTACGAGAAACTGCAATGTAAAAACTAGTTCATATTTAGGGACTTTGTATTACATAATGTAAAAGACATAGTACTTCCCCTCCGCAACGGAAGTGAGTCGGCGCGCGCCAAAAGGTGGATTTGGCTGTCAGGCTGAGCGGGAAGCGAGAGATCACAGTAAGGAGTCAGTAGCCAGCAGCCGACCAGTCAACAGCACAGGTGCCGAGCGAGGCATCCAGCACCTAATCTGAGATGGAATGGACTCGGGTGTAACTGCGGCTGTAAAATGGTGCCCTCACATTGGAAATGGCTCTAAAAATGATATTTACGTCGCCAAGAAGAACTAAAAAGAGGATATTACTTCCAAAGGAGAGACCACGTAGCCGCCACGTGCTCGACACCACTATTGCGCCACCACTTCATCAGATCCAAGTGGTTAGATCTGTATAACAGTGTGAACCAGGGTGGTTGTTGGATTTGATTTGCAAAAATAATTCAAATATTGCTGAACTTTGTGTTCGAACCATGAATTTACTCCTTTCATGGTACCTAACAGGGTCCTCTCCTCAAAATTATTAAACACCGAGTATCCTGTGTGTGAAAACTGATAATAACCTGTGTTATTTAATTAAGCCTAATTTCTGAATGCAAAAATATATAAATGTGGATAGTCAGATTAATGGTTTCATTGAAATCAAGGGAGACACTTAATGATGAATTTATAAAAATCTCCAATGTGTTTTGGTTTGCTTCTATTTTACAAATATCAGTGTTTTAATGTTCAGCAGTATAAAAGTTATCAGTGAAAATCTCTTGCTTCACAAGTGGTGTTATAAAGCATTTGGTTCAGATGCTGTTGGAAGTTAACTTTTAATTGAAGTCTTTTCTATAGTTTGTTGAGGGTATTGTCAGTCCAAATGATATTAAAATATATCAAGATAAATGATCTTAAGTAGGAAAGTAATTCATATTTCATCATAATTTAAAATATTTATGAAAATTATGTATAGTTTGCATATATAAAGAAGGGATAGTTTGCGGCCCCACCTTTCCAATCTGTTATATCAGGAAAAAACCAACCTGAATAATTATTTTCTAGCGAAAGGAACCAGAAGTGATTATTTAAAAGAGTATATATGGTTGGCTCTGAGCACTATGCGACTTAACTTCTGAGGTCATCAGTCGCCTAGAGCTTAGAACTAATTAAACCTAACTAACCTAAGGACATCACACACATCCATGCCCCTAGGCAGGATTCGAACCTGCGACCGTAGCGGTCACACGGTTCCAGACTTAAGCACCTGTAACCGCACGGCCACACCGGCCAGCAAGATTATATATAAAAGGTATGTGTACAGTGTTACCTTATTGCATTTGTGATATGTATGTGTGTGTTAGTCAAACTATAATTGTTGCCAGAGGCCACTTAGTCTTGTGTATGCCCTAGGGAACAAATTAGTGAAAGGCAGAAGTGAAGATTGTGGTTAACAGGGATAAAGTCTCTTTTCCATTTCTGTGATTGCTTAACTATGCCGTTGATAACTATTGCTACCCACTGTGTATTTCGACTAGTTATTGTAAGTGTTCATTGCACTTTTCTGAGAAAGAATCTACGTAAGTCACTTTTCCAAAAGTATATGCAAATCCACTGAAAATCATGTTTTCTCATTTTTGTGCCTAATTCGGCTGGCGACCGTTTTATTATTTCATTTATATTAAATCGTGTACTGTAATTTCTTACCAAATTTTTAGTCTTTCTGTTGTCTACCAACTGCTACCCTTACGAATGTCATGTTCGATACCCTCTTTCTGTTAGGTAACAAACGGTCAAATTCAAAAATCCTGTCAGAGGGTAACACATAATGTGCGTTTAAGTCATATTTAGACAAACTGCAGCGGTAGTGTTATATTTGGCTTCCTTGTGACAGGTTTGTAAGTTTCGTTATTAGGAAACAATGCAGCACACACGGCGCGGGAACGCCGGTAATAGTGTTATAAATACTGTGGGGAAAGCGAACGAAAGACTGTGATTTAATGACAGAAAGCTTAGAAAATGCAACAAGTTTACTAAAGAGACTGCCTACGTTACACTTGTCCGTCTTCTTCTGGAGTATTGCCACGCGATGTGGGATCCATATCAGGTAGAACTGACGGAGGGCACCGTAAAAGTTCAAAGTAAGGCAGCACATTTTGTATTACCGTGAAATAATGGCGATGTTGTCACGGATTTGATACGTGAATTGTGGTGGAAAGCATAAAAGCAAAGGCGTTTTTCGTTGCGGCAAGGTCTGCCCATGAAATTTCAGTCTCCAACTTTCTCCTACGAATGAGAAAATATTTTTTGGTACAAACTTACACAGGGAGAAATTATCGTTGTAATAAAATAATAGAAGTCAGAGCCCCAAATGAATTATTTGCGTGTTCGTTTCACCCGTGCGCAGTTCGATGATGACGATGATGATGATTGGTTTGTAGGGCGTTCAACTGCGCGGTCATCAGTGCCCAGTTCGAGAGCGAAACATTAGACAAGTAGTTTGACCTTCTCCAGACACTTGAATTGCCGAGTAATCATGCAGATGTAGACGTAGATGAAGAGTTAGTTCTGTATTGAACTCTGACTGAACTTGTGGTTAACTCTTGTTCATTATTATTGCCTGATGGGTAAGAATTGTCATATATGCAATGAACTGTCATATATGTTTTGCGTAAGAAATATTCAGACATAAGAACGACTAGCTTGGTAGTGTTGCCGGTAGCTAGTATCTTAGTGTCGGGAGGTGGTTTTAATAGTAGAGCAATGTGCAGTTAAGGGCTAGATTACTGATCCTAAATAAAAATTCTTTGGCATTGTTAGTTTTTTGTTGTTATTTTTTATTTCGGCAGCGTACCATTCATTTTAAGGTCTAAGTCGTTGCCTGGTGGCCTATTGTACGGCCAGCTTGAATTTTTTATGCATTTGACCTTGTTCTGTTATTGTCAGAAGGATATTTTGCGCTTCGTTACTTTAGCCCCATTTATGTTGTTTTGGTCTACAGGTTTGCGAGGGTCCCTCAATAAGTAGTGACCCACATTTTAAAAAAAAAAAAAGCCACTAATATACGAAGAAAAAAAGATATTGTTGGTGCTTCACATTTGATGTTTGTTATGTGCACCGGTGAAGTTTTGAACGGTTCTGGAATACGGAAGAGCCGTAGTAGAGGGTCAGAATGGAGTCTGCATACGACTCACGTTACATGCAGCGTCCTGTTACTGAGTTCTTGAGTGCAGAAAAAGAAACGGTGGTGAACGTCCACAAGCGTTTGTGTGCCGTGTGTGACGATGCTGCAGTTGATAGGAGTACAGTTGGGCGATGGGTAAAGAAAGTTACAGCCTGAGGAAATGCAGAAACGAAGTTCCACGATCAGCCACGCTCGGGACGTCCTGTCACAGCCACTGCTCCAGACGTGGTGAACCGTGCGGTTGCCATTATTCATGCCGACCGGCGCATCACAATTCGACAATTGGCTCCACGATTTGAAGATGGCGAGAGTGTCAAATGGTTCAAATGCCTCTGAGCACTATGGGACTTAACATCTGAGGTCATCAGTCCCCTAGAAATTAGAACTACTTAAACCTAACTAACCTAAGGACATCACAGACATCCATGCCCGAGGCAGGATTCGAACCTGCGACCGTAGCAGTCGCGCGGTTCCGGACTGAAGCGCCTAGAACCGCTTGGCCACCACGGCTGCCACGAGAGTGTGAGTCATGTAGTGAAAACATGGCTACGCCTACAGGACAAGAGTTTTTATCAGCAGGGAATACACGCTGTTCCATAACGATGCGTACGGCCACAGAACGTGATGGAGACTGCGTAGAAAAATTGTGTATATTGTCACCAAATTCTGACTCTTAACGATAAATGTCTTCTGAGAAAAAAAATGTGGGGCATTACTTTTTGAACGGCCCTTGTATTTTATTGTAAGTGGTTTCTGGTAGTAAATAAAACAATTGCTAAACTGAGCCCCGCGTCTGCACAACCCCTAGCCTAAGCCCCACTCCACGTAAATCCCACGCTAAGAATATAGGGTGGCCAAAATAAAACTAATCCAGTATAAACTTGATGCACCTTAAGTTATAGAACTCAACTTGCATCACTGCTCTCTGTGCATGTTTAAGTTGCGTTACCTGTCTTATGGTGCATCAAATATTTTCTGGGCTCGTTTTATTTCGACACGCAGTATATCCAAGAGAGTTAAGGATTTTAAAATCTACTGTTTGATCCACGCCTTTCACGGTAAAGAAAAAGACGAATCTAAAGTTGACCTCAATGTCACAGCAACTCGGGGGACTAGCAAATTATGCCACCGCTACAAATCTAACATCCAAGGACTGCATTGTTCAAGGCACTCCTCCCTTCAAGGGACTGATGTAAGGGTACCATATCTTGCTGCAAAAAGACTCATTTTAGGCCAGCCGGAGTGGCCGTGCGGTTCTAGGCGCTACAGTCTGGAACCGCGTGACCGCCACGGTCGCAGGTTCGAATCGTGCCTCGGGCACGGATGTGTGTGATGTACTTTGGTTCGTTAGGTTTAAGTAGTTCTAAGTTCCAGGGGACTGATGACCACAGCGGTTAAGTCCCATAGTGCTCAGAGCCATCTGAACCATTTTTGAACTCATTTTAGCTAGATAAGAATGTATAACAGAACTATATCTCCCAAACAACAAAGCAAATGCTAATGCTCTAATGATGTGATCAATCACGAGACAACGCCACGCACCAAATGTTACGATACTGCGCTCTACGTTTCGCATAATATACAGTTTTGCAGACTGCCCTGTATACATCGGTATATATTTGGACAGATATCTGGGGTGCACGGTGCAAACAAGCTCGCACGTATCGGATATCTTCATCACTTGTTCTACGTCAGTCATCAAGCTTCTTCACATTCATAGCAGTTTTGTTTTGTTGCCAGAGACGGTAGCTCTCAGCATTTCGTTTCTCTGTATCCATCCGTTTACTTAGGCCACTGGCCCCTTCTAATATAGATGGCATTATACGTAACTCCACTTAAATACAAAATATAGAAAAAATAGATATTCGGGCCTTCGGCGAACCAAAATTAGTGTTACTATATTTATAGACGCTCTCGTTACTGCCTAGCATATTATGTTTTAAACTCCCTGTACTGTCGTAGACGCTGCGCACATGGAGACTAATTAAGCGGATGGAATTTGGAGACGGTTCTCTACTCCGTCGTTTTCCGGTACAGTTCTGTAATTGAAAGGCTGTGAAAAGCGTTGTGTAAATCGGGCAGGTTGCGTTGTTCTTTCAGTCACGGCAGGCGACGTGTTTACGATACGTTGACGGGTAGCACGAGAAACTTTATGGTTGTCGCCATTGTCACACAGCGCGGGTTCGGAGAAAGATACGGTCGGAGCGCACAGTGAATAAAAATAAAGGTCTGCGGCGACCAGGCCACGAAAGTGTTAATGCCGCCTGCCAGACGAAGCGCGTGACAAGTGCATCGGTGGGCTCTCATAAAAAAGAACAGGCGGGAAACGGAGCTCCGAATATTTTTACTGTGGCCTCACGCGTGCTGTTGTAGTTTACGATTCCTATGGTTGGAGTAACAAAAATTTATGCTGGCTGCCGGTACAAATAAGCACCCTCACTTCATCACTCACGTGTTCACGTGAACAGAAATACGTTAGCATCACGGCGACAGAGACTGTGGACTCACTGGAAAAATGTCCAAGCTCAGCGTTGCGGAATTCGCTACGAGTTTGTCTCGTTGTGTCATATATGATCGATGCAGAGGCACGTAATTTGTAGTTTCAGTACTTAACATATTTTAAAAATATATTAACGCGTAAATGTGTGCCTCTTCTGATACGGATAAAAGTACGCCATAGGCGAGAGATTACATGATTAATTACGATGCAAAATATTATCAACAAGCAAAGTGTGTTTTGGCAATCTACTGAACTGTTCTCATCCGGAGTCACCAATTACAAAATCCAGCACCATTCCTAATAACGATCAGATTCCGAAACCGACGTATGGAAATGTGCTGCGAAGTGTCAAACATAAAAAAATGGGAACTGATAATGAAGAAATTTCGGTTGAGATGTTAAAATATGGATGAGAGACATTGCATGGATGTACACTCCTGGAAATTGAAATAAGAACACCGTGAATTCATTGTCCCAGGAAGGGGAAACTTTATTGACACATTCCTGGGGTCAGATACATCACATGATCACACTGACAGAACCACAGGCACATAGACACAGGCAACAGAGCATGCACAATGTCGGCACTAGTACAGTGTATATCCACCTTTCGCAGCAATGCAGGCTGCTATTCTCCCATGGAGACGATCGTAGAGATGCTGGATGTAGTCCTGTGGAACGGCTTGCCATGCCATTTCCACCTGGCGCCTCAGTTGGACCAGCGTTCGTGCTGGACGTGCAGACCGCGTGAGACGACGCTTCATCCAGTCCCAAACATGCTCAATGGGGGACAGATCCGGAGATCTTGCTGGCCAGGGTAGTTGACTTACACCTTCTAGAGCACGTTGGGTGGCACGGGATACATGCGGACGTGCATTGTCCTGTTGGAACAGCGAGTTCCCTTGCCGGTCTAGGAGTGGTAGGAAGATGGGTTCGATGACGGTTTGGATGTACCGTGCACTATTCAGTGTCCCCTCGACGATCACCAGTGGTGTACGGCCAGTGTAGGAGATCGCTCCCCACACCATGATGCCGGGTGTTGGCCCTGTGTGCCTCGGTCGTATGCAGTCCTGATTGTGGCGCTCACCTGCACGGCGCCAAACACGCATACGACCATCATTGGCACCAAGGCAGAAGCGACTCTTATCGCTGAAGACGACACGTCTCCATTCGTCCCTCCATTCACGCCTGTCGCGACACCACTGGAGGCGGGCTGCACGATGTTGGGGCGTGACCGGAAGACGGCCTAACGGTGTGCGGGACCGTAGCCCAGCTTCATGGAGACGGTTGCGAATGGTCCTCGCCGATACCCCAGGAGCAACAGTGTCCCTAAGTGGCGGTGCGGTCCCCTACGGCACTGCGTAGGATCCTACGGTATTGGCGTGCATCCGTGCGTCGCTGCGGTTCGGTTCCAGGTCGACGGGCACGTGCACCTTCCGCCGACCACTGGCGACAACATCGATGTACTGTGGAGACCTCACGCCCCACGTGTTGAGCAATTCGGCGGTACGTCCACCCGGCCTCCCGCATGCCCACTATACGCCCTCGCTCAGAGTCCGTCAACTGCACATACGGTTCACGTCCACGCTGTCGCGGCATGCTACCAGTGTTAAAGACTGCGATGGAGCTCCGTATGCCACGGCAAACTGGCTGACACTGACGGCGGCGGTGCACAAATGCTGCGCAGCTAGCGCCATTCGACGGCCAACACCGCGGTTCCTGGTGTGTCCGCTGTGCCGTGCGTGTGATCATTGCTTGTACAGCCCTCTCGCAGTGTCCGGAGCAAGTATGGTGGGTCTGACACACCGGTGTCAATGTGTTCTTTTTTCCATTTCCAGGAGTGTATGTATCACCTGATACAGGTAATGTGGAAACCTATTGTTGTGGCTATGCCCCCCTGTAACGTTTTGTGGTTCCTGGTTGGATGAGGAAAGGGTGGGATGATAGGTGGGTGGCCGATTTCTTCTCACTGCAACACAAAATGCACTCGTGGTTAAATTTACACTTTATTACAGGAGCCAGCTGAGTACTGACCTTCAATGGAGTTCTTGAATCTTGTCCGTGCCCGTATCACAACTGTTTGCAGTGACTAACGTTCCCTCACAGCTGGCTAAGGTGCGAGGCGACGACTTTCACTGTGGAAGACCAGAGCACACTGCGATATATTGAGGTGAAATGCCAACTGAGTCCCGATGCGACGTACTGAGGAACTGATTGCGAGATTGAGAAAATGAGCGATTGGGACAGCTCGGTCGAAGGCGACGGCCTATATGCACACTGCCCAGGAGGCGTTGTCGACGCGTAGCCTGGGGGCTTGTCTTGGTCTTCTCTTGTCATAGGCGCGCTTAGTTCACCGTCTGCTATGCAATGTTTCCTAGCGCCGACCGGTGTGCTACCTCATGCTAGGCCATTCCTCCTCCTCCTCCTCCTCCTCCTCCCCCGAAAATGCCACCCGTTGTCGTTCCTGTACTAGAGGTGCGAACGACAACTGGGTGGGTGGGGGGGAGGGGGGGGAGAGGAGGCAGGAAGCTGGACTTGGAGATGAGCCAGTCCTGAGGGTGTCCCCTGGGCGATGACAGCGACGGCGATGGCTGGTCCAGGTCCATCGGATCGCAGAGCGGCGACGGCGGAAGCCAGAGCGCGAAGTCCAGTGGCTCGCCCTGGGATGCCATGGCGACCCCAGCTGGCGGCTGCGAAGGGTCCCGTGAGGCCGTGAATCTGGCGGAAGAAAAGCAGCAGAATCACGGGGCAAACGACAAACGCGAATTTCATTCTGATGACGACGTTGCAATAGATCGGGATCTGCAAATGAGATACACTACTGCCCATTAAAATTGCTACACCACGAAAATGACGTGCTACAGACGCGAAATTTAACCGACAGGAAGAAGATGCTGTGGTATGCAAATGATTAGCTTTTCAGAGCATTCACACAAGGGTGGCGCCGGTGGCGACACCTACAACGTGTTGACATGAGCAAAGTTTCCAACCGATTTCTCATACACAAACAGCAGTTGACCGGCGTTGCCTCGTAAAACGTTGTTGTGATGCCTCGTGTAAGGAGGAGAAATGCAGAATTACGTTTCCGACTTCGATAAAGGTCGGATTGTAGCCTATCGCGATTGCGGTTTATTGTATCGCAACATTGCTGCACGCGTTGGTCGATATCCAATGACTGTAAGCAGAATATGGAATCGGTGGGTTCAGGAGGGTAATACGGAATGCCTTGCTGGATTCCAACGGCCTCGTATCACTAGCAGTCGGGAAGACAGGCAGCGCCTGCGATGGTTAACTCAACGACGGACCTGGGTGCACCAATGCCAAAACGTCATTTTTTCGGATGAATCCAGGTTCTGTTTACAGCATCATGATGGTCGCATCCGTGTTTGGCGACATCGCGGTGAACGCACATTGGAAGCGTGTATTCGTCATCCCCATACTGGCGTATCACCCGGTGTGATGGTATGGGGTGCCATTGGTTACACCTCTCGGTCATCTCTTGGTCGCATTGACGGCACTTTGAACAGTGGACGTTACATTTCAGATGTGTTACGACCCGTGGTTCACTCCCTTCCCAACCGCTGCTTCCCTTTCATGCCCCTAGACTCTTATAACTGCCATCGGGGTTTCTGTACAAATTGTAAATAGCCTTTCGCTCCCTGTATTTTATTCCTGCCACCTTTAGAATTTGAAAGAGAGTATTCCAGTCAACATTGTCAAAAGCTTTCTCTAAGTCTACAAATGCTAGAAATGTAGGTTTGCCTTTCCTTAATCTATTTTCTAAGATAAGTCGTAGGGTCAGTATTGCCTCACGTGTTGCAACATTTCTGCGGAATCCAAACTGATCTTCGCCGATGTCGGCTTCTACCAGTTTTTCCATTCGTCTGTAAAGAATTCGCGTCAGTATTTTGCAGCTGTGACTTATTAAACTGATAGTTCGGTAATTTTCACATCTGTCAACACTTGCTTTCTTTGGGATTGGAATTATTATATTCTTCTTGCAGTCTGAGGGTATTTCGCCTGTCTCATACATCTTGCTCACCAGATGGTAGAGTCTTGTCAGGACTGGCTCTCCCAAGGCCGTCAGTAGTTCCAATGGAATGTTGTCTACTCCCGGTGCCTTGTTGCGACTCATGTCTTTCAGTGCTCCCAGGCGTATCATGTCCGTTATTACGGCCAGTGGTGGTTGTTCTGGGTACTGATTTCTCGGGATCTATGCACCGAAATTGCGTGAAAATGTAATCACATGTCAGTTCTAGTATAATATATTTGTCCAATGAATACTCGTTTATCATTTGCACTTCTTCTTGGTGTAGCAATTTTAATGGCCAGTAGTGCAGATATGTGTGCCAATGTTTCTGGATCTCGCCTCGCTCCCAGAACTCACGTCGGTCAAAAACCCTGTAAAGAACAAGATCTCGCGATGCAAAGCGATACTTGCGGACCATCAGCGGCGCTAGATGCTGCGGCAGGTGGAGCAAGTGAAGCAGGGTCCGATGGCGGCGGTCATGCAGAATTTCCGCCGGTGATGGTCCGTCGCGTGGGTGGGAGCGATAGGAGGCGAGAAAGAGCTGCAGCGCCTGTTCCCGTGCGTGGGGAGTGCGAAGCTTGACCATCTGATGTTTAGAAGTGCGTGCGAGGCGTTCTGCTTCTCCGTTGGACTTGGGGTGAAACGGAGCATTTTTTAGATGACGAATGCCATTTCGTTCACAAAACTATTCAAAGTCGTGTGATGTGAACTGAGATTAAGGACAAGAGTTCAATGGTGCTACGTGACGTGGTAGAGTTCATAGCCACAGCAATTGGAAAGTTGCTAAACAAGTCTGCCACTATGAGCCAACGAGTGTTCCCAAATGATCCTGCAACGTGTATGTGTACTCGATGCCATGGGGATTGAGTCTTAGGCCAAGCTGAGAATGCCTGTGGTGGAGCGGGTTGGTTTCCCGTTCTTGCGCGACACTCTCATGTTATCTGTTCACTGTGGGCGTCCATGCCTTGCCAAGTACAATGCCAGCGCTGTAACTGTTTAGTTACGTGCCAGTGCCCTTGGTGAAGCACTTATAACACATCCTTTTGCAACACTGTGGGAATGAGCACACGCGATTGTCCACTGTCAGACTGCACTAAAATCACACCTTGTAGTACTGAAAGATTACCACGACGAGCAAAGTATCGGCGCACTATTGAATTCTGAATACTGTTCAGTGAGAGAGGCTAAGACTAGCGAATGTAATTGAACAAAATAAAGAATATCGCTTGCTGCATTTTACATAGCCGGCCTCTGTGGCCGAGCGGTTCTAGGCGCTTCAGTCCGGAACCGCGCTGCTGCTACGGTCGCAGGTTCGAATCCTGTCTCGGGCATGGATGTGTGTGATGTCCTTAGGTTAGTTAGGTTTAAGTAGTTCTAAGTTCTAGGGGACTGATGACCTCCGATGTTAAGTTCCATAGTGCTTAGAGTCACTTTTTTATTTCTGAAAGAGATCAAGTATACGCTGCAACATCAGATCAGTTTCAGTACAACACTTTAAAATGGGATACTTAACCTTTGCAGACAATCATGTCCATATGAGCGACGATATACATTACATACAATCGCAGAATGCAGTGTCAACCGTTTATTGCTTTGAACAGTACTGAATGACTGACAGTGTACATTTAACTATTAACTTCTGCACTCTGTTCTAACAACAAAAACTCGTTGTTGCTGAATCTGAAGTACCAAGTGATCAGAAAGTTAGTATAAATTTGAAAACTGAATAAATCACATAATAATGTAGATAGAGAGGTACAAATTGATACATGCTTAGAATGACATGGGGTTTTATTGGAACCAAAAAAATACAAAAGTTCAAAAAAGTCCGACAGATGGTGCTTCATCTGATCAGAATAGCAATAATTAGCATAACAAAGTAAGACAAAGCAAAGATGACGTTCTTTACAGGAAATGCTCAATATATCCACCACCATTCCTCAACAATAGCTGTAGTCGAGGAATAATGATGTGAACAGCACTGTAAAGCATGTGTGGAGTCATGGTGAGGCATTGGCGTCGGATGTTGCCTTTTAGCATCCCTAGAGATGTCGGTCGATCACAATACACTTACGACTTCAGGTAACCCCAAAGCCAATAATCGCACGGACGGAGGTCTGGGGACCTGGGAGGCCAAGCATAACGAAAGTGGCGGCTGACCACACGATCATCACCAAATGACGCGCGCAAGAGATCTTTCAAGCGTCTAGCAATATGGGGTGGAGCGCCATCCTGCATAAACATCGTACGTTCCAGTGAGCGTTTATCAGCCAGGCTGGGGATGATGCGATTCTGTAACATATCTGCGTACCTGTCACCCGTCATGGTAGCAGTTTTGCTGTCCAGCACTATCTGTCGGAGATATTGTGAACTTTGTCTTTTTCTGTTCTAATAAAACCCCATGTCATTCCACGCATGTGTGTCAATTTTTACCTCTCTATCTACATTATTCCGTGGTTTATTAAGTTTTCAAATTTATACTCCCTTTTTGATAACCTGGTACAATGAGGCTGTAGTTTGTGTGCCTGTCAAAGTAGGCTGTCAAAGAGATGGTGTAGATGCGCTATGCCCTGACGTAGGTGGACTTCTAGAAGTGGCGGCTTACTGAACCTCATGAGGATGTCTCTTCGTGTACGTCCCTCGTTCGTTGTTGGTCTGGTGACGACTGTCGATAGCTTATAGTTCCGTCGTGAGGTACCAACTGTTATACGTAACCTCACTCTATGGACGACACTACACTATACAGAGTGGTCCATTGATAGTGACCAGGCCAAATATCTCACGAAATAAGCGTCAAACGAAAAATCTACAAAGAACGAAACTCGTCTTGCTTGAAGGGGGAAATGAGATGGCGCTATGGTTGGCCTGCTAGATGGCGCTGCCGTAGGACAAACGGGATATCAACTGCGTTTTATGAAATAGGAAACCCCATTTTTATTACATATTCGTGTAGTACGTAAAGAAACATGAATGTTTTAGTTGGACCACTTTTTTCGCTTTGTAATAGAGGGCGCTGTAATAGTCACAAACGTATAAGTACGTGGTATCACATAACATTCCGCCAGTGCGGACAGTATTTGCTTCGTGATACATTACCCGTGTTAAAATGGACCGAAAACACTCCCCTTACTATCCTATTCTCCATGATGATCACCCCGTCCCTGACACCCTTAGTAAGACCAATCACTTTGCCTCCTACCTTTCCTATGTCTTTTCCATCCCCAGTTCGATTACTCCCTCTTCCCAGATGTCCGCGATTGAACTGACACCTCTGTCCCTCCCCTCGCACCTGGTTTCCAGTACTTGGACAACATTGCACTCACGGAACTCAATGCCCCTATCACTACACAGGATCTCATTGCTACACTCCGCACAAAACCCAACACCACTCCTGGTCACGATCGTGTCACCTATCGCCACCTTCGTGAACCTCCTGTCTCTTTCCTCTCCACCCTGGCCAGGCTCTACAATGTAGTCCTGTCCACCTGCTACTACCCCGACCTGTGGAAAACCTCCCGTATCCTGATGTTCCTTAAACCCGGTAAACCGCCGTCCGCCGTCTCCTCCTACCATCCCATCAGCCTTACCTCGGTCTTCAGCAAGGTCCTGGAATCCATTCCTCACCCGACGCATCCACCAGCATCTCCGCCAGCACCGCCTCCTTCCCTTTAGCCAGTGTGGCTTTCGGCCATCGTGCTCTTCCGATGACCTTCTCCTCCACCTCACTCATCTCCTTTCCGAACAGCTTAATTCCCGTCGCTCCGCAATCTTCCACTCCCTGGACCTCGAACGTGACTATGACCGCATATGGCATTCCGGTCTCCTCTTCAGGCTCCAAACCTTCACCCTTCCCATTAACTACGTCCGTCTGCTCAGCTCTTTTCTCTCCCACCGTCCTTCCTACATCACCATCCATAACACGAATTCCTACACCTTTTTTCCCTCTGCCAGTGTGCCCCAAGGCTCCGTCCCCTCCCCCCTACTGTACCTTTTGTATACGGCGGACATGCCGCCGCCGTCACCCCCCGTCCACCTTCTCCAGTTTGCCGATGACACCGCCTTCCTTGCCCTCGCCCCCACCCTGCAGCGTTCCCAACACATTTTCCAATCCCATCTTGACCAGTTCACCGCTTGGTGCAACCAGTGGTTGCTCAAGGTCAATCCCTCCAAAACCCAGGCGATCATTGTAGACAAAACCACCCCTTCCTTCCGCCTCCTTGACTTCTATCTAACCATCTATGGCCGTCTTATCGCTCTCACCCCCACCCTTAAGTACCCTGGTGTCACCCTCGACCGTCGCCTCTCCTGGACCCCCCATCTCCCGACAATCCAAGCCGAGGCACGCTTCCGACTCCATCTCCTCAAGCTCCATTCCGGCCATACGTGGGGTCTGGACCCCACCACCATCCTCCACACCTATAAATCCCTCATCCGCCCTAACCTCTGTTACGCCCATCCTGCCTGGATCTCCGCCCCCCCCCCTACCTTTTACAAATCCATTCAGATCCTTGAACGCCATGCTCTCTGCCTCACCTATCGCATCCATCTCCCCTCCCACACGCGGATCCTGTACGACCTCATTCCGTTCCCCCACTTCCTCCTTTTCCTTGAAAGGATACGGATCCTCTGCACCTCCCATAAACTCAATCCTCCTCACCCGCTTGTCTCCCCCATCCTCTCCCACCCCCATCAACTGCCGCGCCTGTATTCCCATGTCTCACCTGCACTCCATCTCTCCACCCTCCTTACCCTCTCCCAAGGTGGCTTCCGCTAGCTCCCCCTCCCTGATGATGCCCTCCTCTCCTCCATCTACCCCTCCTACCAACTTTGATCCTCCCTCCCTCTTCCTGCGTTTGTTCCTTTGAGCACCCTCCCTCCCTTCTCTCCCCCTTCCCTCCCTCCTCCATTTCTCCCCATTCCTCCCCCAGGCTTCCCCTCCCTGTCCCTCTACTCCTCCTCCCATCTCCTCAGCCATTGGCATCTTTGTTCTCCCCTCTCCCCCCCCCCTTCACCCATCTTCCCCTCTTGGAAGGTCCCCGGACTCGCACACACTATGTGGACATTCGCGCGCCGGAGATCATCGCCATTAGTGTGTCGTGTGTGCCGTCGTGTTTACTGTTCAGTGTTCACCGTCACACTCCATCGTTCACCTGTGCCATCGACATCTTCAGTGTTTGTGCGTCGTGTCAACAGTTTGTAGTGTGGATTATCGTCGGGTGTGAACGGCTCCGTGTTTGTATTTACGTGTCTACTGTTTTATTACCCACCGTTATGTAACTTACGTGTATTCTTTCTGTTGTTTTCTCATTGTGTATTCTATGGCTGAAGAGCAGCGTAGAATGCTGCTAACAGCCTGCCTGTTGTACAGGTTTTAAAATAGCAATAAAGAAAAAGAAAAAAAAGAAAAGAAAATGGAGCGTTTAACAATTGCGGTAAAGGTCGATATCGTGTTGATGTATGGCTACTGCGATCAAAATGCCCAACGGGCGTGTGCTATGTATGCTGCTCGGTATCCTGGACGACATCATCCACGTGTCCGGACCGTTCGCCGGATAGTTACGTTATTTACGGAAACAGGAAGTGTTCAGCCACACGTGAATCGTCATCCACGACCTGCAACAAATGATAATGCCCAAGTATGTGTTTTAGCTGCTGTCGCGGCTAATCCGCACATCAGGAGCAGACAAACTTAGCGAGAATCGGCAATCTCAAAAACGTCGGTGTTGAGAATGCTACATCAACATCGATTGCACCCGTACCATATTTCTATGCACCAGGAATTGCATGGCGACGACTTTGAACGTCGTGTACAGCTCTGCCACTGGTCACAAGAGAAACTACGGGACGATGACAGAGTTTTTGCAGGCGTTCTATTTAGCGACGAAGCGTCATTGACCAACAGCGGTAACGCAAACCGGCATAATATGCACTATTGGACAACGGAAAATCCACGATGGCAGCGACAAGTGGAACATGAGCGACCTTGGCGGGTTAACGTATGGTGCGGCATTATGGGAGGAAGGATAATTAGCCCCCATTTTATCGACGGCAATCTAAATGGTGCAGTGTATGCTGATTTCCTACGTAATGTTCTACCGATGTTACTACAAGATGTGTCACTGCATGACAGAATGGCGATGTACTCCTACTCCCAACATGATGGACGTCCGGCACATAGCTCGCGTGCGGTTGATGCGGTACTGAATAGCATATTACATGACAGGTGGATTGGTTGTCGAAGCACCATACCATGGCCCGCACGTTCACCGGATCTGACGTCCCCGGATTTCTTTCTGTGGGGAAAGTTGAAGGATATTTGCTATCGTGATCCACCGACAACGCCTGACAACATGCGTCAGCGCATTGTCAGTGCATGCCCGAACATTACGGAAGGCGAATTACTCGCTGTTCAGAGGAATGTCGTTACACGTATTGCCAAATGCATTGAGGTTGACGGACATCATTTTGAGCATTTATTGGATTAATGTGGTATTTACAGGTAATCACGCTGTAACAGCATGCGTTCTCAGAAATGATAAGTTCACAAAGGTACATGTATCGCATTGGAAGAACCGAAATAAAATGTTCAAACGTACCTATGTTCTGTATTTTAATTTAAAAAACCTACTTGTTACCAACTGTTCGTCTAAAATTGTGAGCCATATGTTTGTGACTATTACAGCGCCATCTATCAAAAAGCGAAAAAAGTGGTCCAACTAAAACATTAATATTTCTTTACGTACTACACGAATATGTAATAAAAATGGGGGTTCCTATTTAAAAAAACGCAGGTGATATCCGTTTGACCTATGGCAGCGCCATCTAGTAGGCCAACCATAGCGCCATCTGGTTTCCCCCTTGAAGCTATATAAGTTTCTTTCTTTTGTAGGTTTTTCGTTTGACGTTTATTTCGTGAGATATTTGGCCCAGTTACGATCAATGGACCACCTTGTACACTCCTGGAAATGGAAAAAAGAACACATTGACACCGGTGTGTCAGACCCACCATACTTGCTCCGGACACTGCGAGAGGGCTGTACAAGCAATGATCACACGCACGGCACAGCGGACACACCAGGAACCGCGGTGTTGGCCGTCGAATGGCGCTAGCTGCGCAGCATTTGTGCACCGCCGCCGTCAGTGTCAGCCAGTTTGCCGTGGCATACGGAGCTCCATCGCAGTCTTTAACACTGGTAGCATGCCGCGACAGCGTGGACGTGAACCGTATGTGCAGTTGACGGACTTTGAGCGAGGGCGTATAGTGGGCATGTGGGAGGCCGGGTGGACGTACCGCCGAATTGCTCAACACGTGGGGCGTGAGGTCTCCACAGTACATCGATGTTGTCGCCAGTGGTCGGCGGAAGGTGCACGTGCCCGTCGACCTGGGACCGGACCGCAGCGACGCACGGATGCACGCCAAGACCGTAGGATCCTACGCAGTGCCGTAGGGGACCGCACCGCAACGTCCCAGCAAATTAGGGACACTGTTGCTCCTGGGGTATCGGCGAGGACCATTCGCAACCGTCTCCATGAAGCTGGGCTACGGTCCCGCACACCGTTAGGCCGTCTTCCGCTCACGCCCCAACATCGTGCAGCCCGCCTCCAGTGGTGTCGCGACAGGCGTGAATGGAGGGACGAATGGAGACGTGTCGTCTTCAGCGATGAGAGTCGCTTCTGCCTTGGTGCCAATTATGGTCGTATGCGTGTTTGGCGCCGTGCAGGTGAGCGCCACAATCAGGACTGCATACGACCGAGGCACACAGGGCCAACACCCGGCATCATGGTGTGAGGAGCGATCTCCTACACTGGCCGTACACCACTGGTGATCGTCGAGGGGACACTGAATAGTGCACGGTACATCCAAACCGTCATCGAACCCATCATTCTACCATTCCTAGACCGGCAAGGGAACTTGCTGTTCCAACAGGACAATGCACGTCCGCATGTATCCCGTGCCACCCAACGTGCTCTACAAGGTGTAAGTCAACTACCCTGGCCAGCAAGATCTCCGGATCTGTCCCCAATTGAGCATGTTTGGGACTGGATGAAGCGTCGTCTCACGCGGTCTGCACGTCCAGCACGAACGCTGGTCCAACTGAGGCGCCAGGTGGAAATGGCATGGCAAGCCGTTCCACAGGACTACATCCAGCATCTCTACGATCGTCTCCATGGGAGAATAGCAGCCTGCATTGCTGCGAAAGGTGGATATACACTGTACTAGTGCCGACATTGTGCATGCTCTGTTGCCTGTGTCTATGTGCCTGTGGTTCTGTCAGTGTGATCATGTGATGTATCTGACCCCAGGAATGTGTCAATAAAGTTTCCCCTTCCTGGGACAATGAATTCACGGTGTTCTTATTTCAATTTCCAGGAGTGTATATTTGCTGCTCATACAGTGAAACTTCATTATCAGGTGCGACGTTTTAATTTACTACCTCTTTACTACTAATTCTCTATATAATGCATTTTGCAGACAGGGTCCACATATACCACCGAATGTGCGTACAAAGCTGTATCTCTTTACGAAGTATAGTTCAGGAAATGTGACGCCTTAAACATTCAAACGCATGAGAAACTCGCTTTTCTTAAAAAGGATAGTATATTACCAAAACTACGAGGGTCGTTCAATAAGTAATACAACACATTTTTTTTCTAAAAGTAGATTGGTTTTATTCAGGATTCCAGTACGTATTGTTCCTTTATCTTTTGGCTACAAAATCCTATTTTTCAACGTAATCTCCGTTCAAAGCGACGGCCTTACGCCACCTTACTAGGAGGACCTGTATGCTCGCGTGATACCACTCTACTGGTCGACGTCGGAGTCAACGTCTTGCTGGCTCAACAACCTCTCCATTATCCACGTACCGCTTCCCGTGCAGTGCATCCGTCATTGGCGAAAACAGACGTAAGTCCAAAGATGCGAGACCCGAGCGGTAGGGTGGATGGAGAAGAACAGACCAATGACGTTTTGTGAGTTCCTCTAGGGTGCGTAGACTTTCGTGAGGCCATGTGTTGTCATGGCGAATGAGGCGTTCGTTTGCCTCTTTGTGGCGACGAACACACTGAAGCCGTTTCTTCAATTTCCCCGCTGCCGTTGTGGCCGAGCGGGTCTAAGCACGTCAGTCTGGAACCGAGCGACCGCTACGGTTAGTTAGATTTAAGTAGTTCTAAGTTCTAGGGGACTGATCACCTCAGATGTTAAGTCCCATAGTGCTCAGAGCCATATGAACCATTTACAATTTCCCGAGTGCACAGTGCCCTTTGGAATTGATCGTTGTACTATGATGAAGAACATCGACATATAAATAGATTTTCAGCGATCACAGGCGCTGCAGACCACGCGCTGCTTCCTCAAACTGCCTCCATTCCTCCCTGTTTAGTGCCCGGTTCCTCCAGGTGTCTTCAATTCCCAGAACTGCTAGGTCCTTCGCCAGGTCGTCCATCCAACGCTGCCTCGGCCGTCCAGTGGTGCGTTTGGTGTTTGGTTTCCCCGCTAGTGCCATCTTCGCCTGTCTTCCATCTGGCATACGGGCTACATGGCCCATCGATTGTAATCTTTTGCTCATTATCTTCTGTATGATAGTTGGTTGTCGCATCAGACGGTAGATTTCCTCGTTTTTCCTCCTCCTCCTCCATTCTCCTTTATCTAAAACCGGTCCCCATATCTTCCTCACTACTCTTCTTTCAAATATTAATTTTTTTTCCCTTTCTCGCTTAGCCATGCTCCATGTTTCTGAACCGTACATTACTGCTGGGTATATCACTGTGTTGTAGATTTTCATCTTAGTGTTCTCTGAGATCGATTTAGAGCCGAGCGTCTCTCTGAGGGAATGCATGCATTTCGTTCCCAGTCCTATTCTTTCTTTGATGTCCATTTTTTGTTGTTGTCCGTGGTAAACCAAGATACCAAGTATATGAACTGGTCTATTCTCTTTGACCTCTTTCCATCCATCTCAAGAAATTCTGCCTGCTCTTGTCTTCTTCCTAATTGCATGAACTCTGTTTTGTCTCGATTCACTTTGAGCCCTACCTTCTGTACAGAATTATCCATTTTCTGGTACATTTCTTTCAACTCGTGCTTTGATTCACCAATGGTACTACGTCATCTCCATATGCGAGACTATTGAAGTTACCGTTCATCTCTACTCCAGTCAACTCCAGTTGGCTACACTCTTTCATTACGTTCTCTAAGATGACATTGAACAGAACACATGAGAGAGCATCCCTTTGTCTTTGGCCTGTCTCAATCTCGAATGTTTCTGATGCGGCTCCTCGGAAACGTACTGCTGCCTTTGACCCTTCCATACAAGCTTGCACCATTCTCACTAGTTTTCGGGGATTCTGAATTCACGCATTGCATTGTATAGGTTACTCCTGTGGATGCCGTCATATGCACGTTGAAAATCGACGAACAGGCTATAGATATCTTTATCATATTCCCAATGTTTCTCAAACAATTGTCTTAGTGTGAAAATGTGATGTATTGTCGCTCGGTTTGGTCGAAAACCAGCTTGGTACTCCTGTACGTTGTTCTCTATGAATGGTTGATATTTTCTGAGGATAATGATGGACAGCACCTTATACGTTACATTCAACAAGCTGATTCCTCCGTAGTTACCGCATTACATTTAGCTTCCGTTCTTGTACATTGGGCATATTAGAGCCAATTTCCATTCTTCTGGCAGTGTCTCCTTCTCCCATATCAACTGTATCAGTTTATATATCTTTAAGTGTAAGCTCTGACCTGAGGGAGAACATCAGATAGAATAATCACTTCAGAGTCCCAGAAGACCGTCGCCATGGCTTTACCGGCTGATAGAGTTGCTTTGAACTTTTTCTTCGGAGAAGAAGTGCCGAAGCGCCACTCAGTGGTCTGCCATTTTGTTTCCGATCCGAAGTGATGAACGTATGTTTCATCGCCTGTGACGCCGTTCGGCAAAAAATTGTCACGATCAACATCGTAATGCGCAAGCAATTCTGCACAGATGGTCCTTGGTTACTACACTCCTGGAAATGGAAAAAAGAACACATTGACACCGGTGTGTCAGACCCACCATACTTGCTCCGGACACTGCGAGAGGGCTGTACAAGCAATGATCACACGCACGGCACAGCGGACACACCAGGAACCGCGGTGTTGGCCGTCGAATGGCGCTAGCTGCGCAGCATTTGTGCACCGCCGCCGTCAGTGTCAGCCAGTTTGCCGTGGCATATGGAGCTCCATCGCAGTCTTTAACACTGGTAGCATGCCGCGACAGCGTGGACGTGAACCGTATGTGCAGTTGTCGGACTTTGAGCGAGGGCGTATAGTGGGCATGCGGGAGGCCGGGTGGACGTACCGCCGAATTGCTCAACACGTGGGGCGTGAGGTCTCCACAGTACATCGATGTTGTCGCCAGTGGTCGGCGGAAGGTGCACGTGCCCGTCGACCTGGGACCGGACCGCAGCGACGCACGGATGCACGCCAAGACCGTAGGATCCTACGCAGTGCCGTAGGGGACCGCACCGCCACTTCCCAGCAAATTAGGGACACTGTTGCTCCTGGGGTATCGGCGAGGACCATTCGCAACCGTCTCCATGAAGCTGGGCTATGGTCCCGCACACTGTTAGGCCGTCTTCCGCTCACGTCCCAACATCGTGCAGCCCGCCTCCAGTGGTGTCGCGACAGGCGTGAATGGAGGGACGAATGGAGACGAGTCGTCTTCAGCGATGAGAGTCGCTTCTGCCTTGGTGCCAATGATGGTCGTATGCGTGTTTGGCGCCGTGCAGGTGAGCGCCACAATCAGGACTGCATACGACCGAGGCACACAGGGCCAACACCCGGCATCATGGTGTGGGGAGCGATCTCCTACACTGGCCGTACACCACTGGTGATCGTCGAGGGGACACTGAATAGTGCACGGTACATCCAAACCGTCATCGAACCCATCGTTCTACCATTCCTAGACCGGCAAGGGAACTTGCTGTTCCAACAGGACAATGCACGTCCGCATGTATCCCGTGCCACCCAACGTGCTCTAGAAGGTGTAAGTCAACTACCCTGGCCAGCAAGATCTCCGGATCTGTCCCCCATTGAGCATGTTTGGGACTGGATGAAGCGTCGTCTCACGCGGTCTGCACGTCCAGCACGAACGCTGGTCCAACTGAGGCGCCAGATGGAAATGGCATGGCAAGCCGTTCCACAGTACTACATCCAGCATCTCTACGATCGTCTCCATGGGAGAATAGCAGCCTGCATTGCTGCGAAAGGTGGATATACACTGTACTAGTGCCGACATTGTGCATGCTCTGTTGCCTGTGTCTATGTGCCTGTGGTTCTGTCAGTGTGATCATGTGATGTATCTGACCCCAGGAATGTGTCAATAAAGTTTCCCCTTCCTGGGACAATGAATTCACGGTGTTCTTATTTCAATTTCCAGGAGTGTATTTACGATTTTCTGTTAGGCGGCGAAGAAACCAGCGAGCGCACACCTCTGCGTACCCCGACTGGTGAACGTGTGTGTCAACACAACCAACAGACGACCAGTTGCGCAGTAGGGTGTGTTGTTTGTGATCCGTCAACACCTTGAATGAGAGTGTCCGCACTTCCCGACACACCAGGAGTCACAGCTATGTACGGCCGGCCCGCACTAGGCATGTCGGACAGGTTTGTTCGACCTTGTGGCGATGATGACAGACGCCTCGCACAACGACTCACCGTGCTTTTGTTCACTACCAGGTCTCCGCGGACATTTTGCAAGCGCCTGAAGCGCTCTCGTTTTCCGCCATATGAAACTCAAGGACAGTTCCCTGCTTGGAACACAGCTCCGTTACAGACGCCATTTCGAAGACTACGTACAGCGCTGCCACCTAGCGGAGCTTCACGAAATTATAGCAGGGGTATTTCACAATGTCCCACGACAAATAACGCATTTTTTTCAACCTGTATTGGCCGAGAAAAAAAAACGTGTTGCTTTACTTGTTGAACTCCTCTCGTATATTCAGTCTCTGATTGATAATGAGAGTCCTTAGTTACAATTTAGAAATTGTTTCTCGTTTACATCACTACGAAATACAGAACGGAGAACAATTCAGCGGCTACTAATTGTTCGTCGTTATTGCAGTAAAACTACAGCATCAAGCAAAACGTTTTAATTTATTTCTTTACTACACTACTGGCCATTAAAATTGCTACACCACGAAGATGGCGTGCTACAGACGCGAAATTTAACCGACAGTAAGAAGATGGTGTGATATGCAAATGATTAGCTTTTCAGAGCATTCACACAATGTTGGCGCCGGTGGCGACACCTACAACGTACTGACATGAAGAAAGTTTCCAACCGATTTCTCATACACAAACAGCAGTTGACCGGCGTTGCCTGGTGAAACGTTGTTGTGATGCCTCGTATAAGGAGGCGAAATGCGTACCATCACGTTTCCGACTTTGATAAAGGTCAGATTGTAGCCTATCGCGATTGCGGTTTATCGTATCGCGACGTTGCTGCTCGCGTTGGTCGAGATCCAATGACTGCAAGCAGAATATGGAATCAGTGGGTTCTGGAGGTTAATACGGAACGCCGTGCTGGATCCCAACGGCCTCGTATCACTAGCAGTCGAGATGATAGGCATCTTATCTGCATGGCTGTAACGGATCGTGCAGCCATGTCTCGATTCCTGAGTCAACAGATGGGGACGTTTGCAAGACAATAACCATCTGCACGAACAATTCGACGACGTTTGCAGCATCATGGACTATCAACTCGGAGGCCATGGCTGCGGTTACCCTTGACGCTGCATCACAGACACGAGCGCCTGCGATGATGTACTCAACGACGAACCTGGGTGCACGAATGGCAAAACGTCAGTTTTTCGGATAAATCCAGGTTCTGTTTACAGCATCATAATGGTCGCATCCGTGTTTTTCGTCATCGCGGTGAACGCACATTGGAAGCGTGTATTCGTCATCGCCATACTGGCGTATCACCCGGTGTGATGGTATGGGGTGCCATTGGTTACACGTCTCGGTCACCTCTTGTTCGCACTGACGGCACTTTGAACAGTGGACATTACATTTCAGACGTGTTATGACCCGTGGCTCTACCCTTCATTCGATCCCTGCGTAACCCTACATTTCAGCAGGATAATGAACGACCGCATGTTGCAGGTCCCGTACGGGCCTTTCTGCATGCAGAAAATGTTCGACTGCTGCCCTGGCCGGCTCATTCTCCAGATCTCTCACCAATTGAAAATTTCTGGTCAATGATGGCCGAGCAACAGGCTCGTCACAATACGCCAGTCACCACTCTTGATGAACTGTGGTATCGTGTTGAAGCTGCATGGGCAGCTGTACCTGTACACGCCATCCAAGCTCTGTTTGACTCAATACCCAGGCGTATCAAGGGCGTTATTACGGCCAGAGGTTGTTGTTCTGGGTACTGATTTCTCAGGATCTATTTACTTAAATTGCGTGAAAATGTAATCACATGTCAGTTCTAGTGTAATATATTTGTTCAATGAATACCCGTTTATCATCTGCATTTCTTCTTGGTGTAGCAATTTTAATGGCCAGCAGTTACTAATTATTCGCTTTCTATTTTCCAGACACTATTCACATATAGCTCTGAAGAAACCTACAAAATTTTACTATTGCACAGTACGTAAGAGTTCGATTCTTTAAAGAGTCGGGATTGTGGAATGGTGTTGCTCGTGTATCAGAAATACTGAAATACGTTGCGCAGTACTTCTCACCATTTTCGTACAATAATGTTAGCCACGTAAATATTTTTAATATGGTTTCAACGAATACGGCTGCCGCACATCATTTACATTCGCCACAGAGATTGCATTTGGGCAGTGAATGAATTTTGACTTTCAGGTCTCTCTGATGAAATAGGTGGCGTTACATGGGTATTGCTTTGCAGGGGCGAACTCTTTCCATCCGTGGCAAAAGGGAGGCTAATTATTTTTAATTGCGTGGCGTGCAGTCATATTGCCGGGCGCTAACGAAGCAGCCGCTGTTACAGGCCGTCCCAAAAGCTGGGCGTCCATGTTGCGAAAGCACATCCAATGGACATGAACCCTCTAAAAATGGTAATTTCCTCCGCTGCTGAGTGTGTCACAGGGAACACGTGTGACCAAGCGTGCGCGTATGCTATAGCCACGACTGACTAGATGCCAAGTGGATTGTTGTGGCACAATTCACATTTGGACAAACCTTAATTCTCTGGATTAATTTTTGTGATTTCACAAAAGAATCCAGATAGGAAAGTAAATCCCATCACTCCAACAGGGAATAAGAAATAATAAACCTCTACTGAGGTGTTGGCTACAGGTGGAAGTCTGAAAAGTGTACCAAGGTACGACATTCTCCCCAACCTGATTGTAACATATTGTTAAAAAATTATGCAGTCTTTCTTCACTTTGTTTCATTGACGTTTGTTTCTTTCTATTCTTATTGTGAAGAGCACTTTCCTAGTCATTTAATAATTTTGCATGGAGTCTAATGATCTGCACATGCTTGCACTTTGTGACGGTACGTCACATAAATATTGACATTTTTATCGGTTGTAAACTACAGTTAAAGTATTTTATGAATATAGTTAGTATAAAAGATATAGTTAATGTTTTTGAAACAACTGATTTGCAGCTATAATTTAAGAGTAGCACATTTGTTTAATGTGAAAGGTCTCTGTTGGATTCCTTTCATGTGAATTTGTTAAATCTGTTGTCATTTAAGGCATAAATTCCTCCCCTAAATTTACTGTGGCGTTTCTGACTATCTGGGAGGAGACTGAGTAGTGGAACGTGTTACTTTTACACATAAACAAGAACGATCTGTCACACTACTACACTTTAAAAACACAGTTTATATGTAATTCATGTCACACAGTCTCATACGGAACCTACATCCACTTTCTTTTATATACTGTATATGATAAGATACTGTCATCCGCCTTCCCTTCTGTGTGAAAGGATGAATGAGCAAATGTATTTCTAGTTGCATGCTTGATGGTAGCAGACAAGCCTGTCTGCTAGAGAACAGTAGGACCACCATCGGAACAGGTAGCTACGCTTTCTAGAAGCAAAGAGGTTTCTATTCTTAGTATGGTCCTGTCCGTCCCTTGTCATGTTGGTATAGGAAGCTGCCTCTCTGGTCACTTCCGTTTGTATCTGTGAGGCACCCCTCAGGAGGGACCCACGGCAGTCTGTCCGTGGGGAGCGTCTGAAGTGGTAAGATCTCCAGCTAAGCGCGTCTCTGCTAAGTCCGTAGGACAATGGATTTCTTAAGTTCAGCCTAACTGAAAATTTAATCACCTTTATTTCAGGTTTAGCTCTAAAATATCTAATCTTATCTTAAATTGCAGCGCAGTGTAATTCTCATGTGAAGTTCAGAATATTTCCCGGTAGTTGCTTTGTCACTACTTTGTGAGTAAAGTGGAACCACGTGTTGATCAGTAACTCTAACTAAGATCATCAATCTTAAATGCGAATGTGCGTGAGATCATAACTTCTTGTCTTGACAATATTTTTCAATATAGCAACTATTCTTTATGTTCAACTCACGTGGGGTGTACTTTGTGAGACCAGTACCACGTGCTTATACAATTGTTTGACCCATCAGGTTAATAGTAAGACGTTAGTAACCAGTTCGAGGTTTTTCTTTTGTAAATTGCTTTTCGATCTAATTTATTTTATTTATCAAAATTATTGTGAAGTTACACTCTTTGTATAAACCAAGTTGACCACGTGAAGCATGTGGTGTAATCATCAAAGTAGCCCTCAGCTATTCTTTTCGGCAAGATTTCACAGAGAGTTAGTATGAATTTAGTATACCAGTGTGTGGTAATTTCATGTCGGACAGGATGGTGCTACGAACGTAATTTCTTTGGGTGAAAATTGAATCGGTTGGTTGTGGTTAATTTCCTCTTGCATATGTTTCAACGTTCTTCGTGTGTTATTTTATGAATGCAGTGTTGTATGCAGTCTCCCAATCTTGGCTCCATATTTGATGTGTTCCGTAAGATTACAAACTCACATTTTCCGCAATCCTAAATAAGGAACCAGTTTAGTTATGACTCAAGTTTAATATGCTGAAATTTCAATGATCAATGTTAAAATAAATTTCCAAATATAAACTGATTTATTTCTTTTTATTTAAATTCTCTTTATATATATAATCACCGGTTGTCGTACGACTATTAAAAGATTCTAATTAATGTTAGTCTGGTTGGGAAATTGGTAAGCTAGACTGGATACCTGGTAAAACAGTTGCGCAGTAATGCAAGGTTAACTTCCCAGACAGCTCACAGCTTTTAACCCGCTTTTATTGTGTATCAGTTCCGCTTACACCACAAAATAAAGCAACAACGTTATAAATGTCTATGAAAATAGAAAAAAGGATCGAAAGAGACGCGATTGTACGGCCGAGGAGGAAGGACGTATTTTATGGTACACACACTGTTTTGTTTCGCTATACGGAAGGCAGCCATCGAGCGGCTACACATATTTTAGGTAAGTTATTCGTATTTCTACTAAAATAAAATATTATTGTATCACAAAATTATTTTCTTTGTAATAGCTGTCCCCTCAAATGCTCGCAGTGGCTAATTATTTTTAATAGGCATTTTTTTTAGTAATTTCCGCTGCGAGAAGCTCATCTTCCGATGCAGCCTCTGGTCGGCCGTTACGCGCCGAAGTATTAATTTATTGGTTGGTTGGTTGGTTTGGGGAAGGAGACCAGACAGCGTGGTCATCGGTCTCATCGGATTAGGGAAGGATTGGGAAGGAAGTCGGCCGTGCCCTTTCAGAGGAACCATCCCGGCATTTGCCTGGAGTGATTTAGGAAAATCACGGAAAACCTAAATCAGGATGGCCGGACGCGGGATTGAACCGTCGTCTTCCCGAATGCGAGTCCAGTGTCTAACCACTGCGCCATCCTGCTCGGTGTTAATTTATTTTTCAAAGTGTTAACAGTAAATTTAAATGCGAGAGCTTTCGTTGTAAGAACCTTTTTAAAATGCAGCAGATAATTAAGTTACGTTAAAGTTCATTTTTTTTAATTATACAGATTCCATGAGTTCAGTAAGTTTTATCTTGGCCGCTCCACGGCAACAACCGAAATTCTCTCGAGCCTTGCTTTGCAATCAATAAATAGAAATGAACAAAATTACATTCAATTCAGTTAACGGCAACTATATTTCAGTCATCACCTTCAAAATCTAGAGTTGGTACATGAATAACTGCCGCCCTTCAAGAACCCGTTTCATATTTACTTATGCACGTAATTAAAAGTGATAACAAAAGATAATATCATTGAGAGAAAGAGTCATGCTCAAACCAAAGAAAAATTCATGCTGATAAATTAAAAATACAAATATATAATATATATATGTAATTTATGGTATATGACGTAACAAATGGCACCGTCTGCCACAACTTCAACTCGATTTTCAACGAAAGAAAAAATTTTGTTTAATATAATGAGATGATATTCAGTGGAAGTCGGTGTTGCAGATCGTGATGTTTGCGGCTCCGACAAGGAAACAATTGTTGAAATGTTTTATTACGTGTCAGTGCACCATTTTATAGTGGTATGTGCCAGGACGAGAGCACCGTGCCATATTCAGGGTGTGAACTGCAGCCAGCCAACGCGACATTCCATCGTGCTAACAGCTTCTTCAATAGTAACCCACCTCCCCAGCAGTGACTAGCCTTCAGGAAGTTTCGACAGCACAGAAGAAAGAGGTAGCACGTGCCTTCCGCATTAACGCTTTCGTGGGCAAAATTATTGAGCAGTTTTTTTTAATGAATGGAGAACAGATAGTAGTTAATAGATAGGTATATTTATCATACAGAATATCAAATTTGCTCCAACTGTGAAAGTGAGGTCAAACAACAAGGTGGGAAGTATTCTTCCCACTGCCCTTCCTTGGAGTTAAATGACAAAACAACTTTTTCAATAAGTCATATTTATTTGATAAATTTACTTCTCTTGTTACAATGATTGTTCACAATTACTTGCCATGAAATTTTCTGAAACATGGATCTATGCAAAGTGGTATTTGGCAATATGTACAAAAACAGCGAGTGTTCTTTTCTGCAGCTTTGGTACTACAATGACGGCACGGCCAGTAGGTTCCGCCTAAAATGGGTCGATGCTCCCCTACTGCCACATGACTAAAATCTTCAGGTACTTTACCCCTTTTTTCCAGAAAGGCAGCTTTTTGTCCACGCCTTTTTTGGGATGAGAAGCCAGCGACCAATTGTCTGGCTAGATGGATCCTGTATGTGAGCTGATGATGCTGCCCACTTTCTCTTTTACTTATTTTCCACAGGATAAAACTGTTCACTGCAGCAACATCCACGAGGAAATAAAATATTCTGTGCCACCATTTTACAGAATGTCTGCCAATAGCATACCTTTCTCGTAATTGATCAAAAGTATCAACACTACCCTTTATTCTGTTGTATTCTGCCACAACTTCAGGAGAAGAAATCTCTGTACTAGTACCATCCTTGTTTTTCATTTTCACTGTGGCTGTTTCTGTTGGGTCATGAATTGAGGTCAGGAAAGTGACTGGATGCTTTTCCATCCATTTTACTGCAGAAATGGCTCATTTTGTTTCAAACTGGAATTCTCCTCGTTCCAATTTTACGTGCTCCGTCATACATTTGGGTAAATCAAAAGTATTTACCTTATACTGTAGCTTTGAGGGAAAAAAATCACAAAATGTCACGCAAACAGCACTGAAAGGCTCCTCTACAGAGCAACACTCAGCTATACAATGCCTCTGCGCGAAGGTTCAGTGGAAATGGCGGGAACTTCCGATTGGAAGTAGTACCCTATACTGTTCACTAGGTGGTAGCACCGTATAGAGGTGGGAACTGTGAATCCCACGGGACTAGGAGCGAGTTCATTGTAGCGGGAATCATGTTTCCCACGACTCACGAAAGGGTTATCAGATCCTATTATGCCGAATACGTAGCCCTGGCCTACATAGGTCATCGCCATTTCTGTGCTACAGATCAGCACCAGCACTGACGGTCTCTGCCATGGGGTCGTCAACACCCTCTTGATGCAACTGTCATAACCACAGCCGGGTTACGAAGCAACGAGCACTGCCACACAGACTTCGCCACACAGCCTGGTCTTCTCCCTCATCTGCAATTGAGGGCCTGCCAGAGGTCGTGTGCTACCTCGTGGTCTGAGGTACGAACTGAGGGCCTTCCAGTTCATAGACATTAGGGTGTGCCAGTCCCAGCCAACGCTCTCCGGCCACGGGTCTGGGTTTGATGATGGGAAACACTGCCGACTACCACTGAAGCCGAATGCAGGCTCACTCTACCCGCAGCCATGGGAGCTGAGACACTGCCTCCTGACATAGTGTGACGAGGCAGGAACGAGGTTCATTGTGCCCACAACCTTGGGACCCGAGGAACCACGCCTGACTTAGCGCTGCGTGGCAGTTGGTAGGAAGGCTCTGGTGAGCTGTATAGAGGAGAAACTCTGACGACAGAGCATCTATGCCTGCCCACACTGACCCGAGATTCATCGTCCACTGCCTCACACCCGCCACTTGTGGGCACCCAGTTTCTACGTCTCTTTACTAGAGGATCTGAAACGTCCCCATAGGAACAATTATACACGACTGTGCTGATAAACCTCTTACACTATTTGCTTTTCAAACAGCTGAGCAAAACTCAACGTACTCAAACATTCACTAAAGTGACACACAATATTTTTAGCGCAACGCAATCTGACTATCAAAGATCCCTGCAAAAGAATGGCCCTGAGTAACATTAAACTACACCTTTCAGAAATCACTTACCTCACAAAAATCTTCATTACTCGAACTACTGCAATACAGCGAGCACCACTACTGCCAGCTAAATAAAAGATTCAAACTACGGAAGGCACTAACTACAGATAGGGATAGTTAGCAAATGAAAGATATTAATAGAGAACAAACAATGTATTTACCTTAATAGTCATAATATAAATAGCAGTTCATGACAAATTTCAAAACTCCGCCATCTCTCTCCCCACATCCACCACTGCTGGCGGCTCACCTCCAACTGCGCAACGCTACGCGCTGTTCACATCCAGCTGCCGCTGCCCAACACTACAATGGCAGACAACAATGCAAACTAGCCACAGGCTGCACACAGCACAGCCAGTGATTTTCATACAGAGCGCTACGTAACGTTGCCAATAAGAAAACATAAACAGCCTACTTACAGATCAGTAAATTATTTGGTCAACCAGTGTCTGCATACGTCTTTTGGAACTCCTTTCTACTTCTTGCAGAGGGTCACTGTCCCACAACCATCCACACCATTACAGTTCGAACCCTTTCAACGTTTTTCTCTCTTACCTGAGCGGCAGTTTTCTCTTCCGTGACAGTTCCAGTAGTGTATTTGCAATGTTAAATATAGCAAGTACTGCATTGCATACCAGCTTTCTTTTTCACATTCATAAACTGGTTTGGCTCAAAGCGTAGCAAACAAAAGTCCCAGTCCGATTCAATAGAACACATTTAGGATGAGTTAGAATGTCAAATTTTGCAAAGAAAATTCACATCACTAAGTTCACTGGTTTCAGCCCTTGAGGAAGAATGGGCTGCCATTCCTGTCACCACATCAGAAATCTCAGCCATTTGCAGAACAGTACACCAATACAACCAGGTGGCACTGGGCCTAATGACACATGGAGTGCATTTATATTAGACATTTAACTGCAAAATCATTACTGTGCGTAAATTCAGATTTTCCCCATTCACAATTCATTAAAATTCTTTGCTTAACCAAATGACAACACGAGTGATTTTATTAAGAAATTATTATCTATGCACTTTTAAGATAAATTACTTTTATTAAAAGGTAAGTTTATTATATATTAACTGTTCCAGAATCTCAAGGATGGAAATGGACATAACTCTGTATCTCAGATGTGGACTCAACATCAGTCCTTTTGAACAAATTTAAAAAAAATGCCCAGGACTTGACCCAGCATACTCCATCTCTTAAAAAGACAAGGAAGATTAAAATTAGATGGAATCAACAGATGTTTATATCACACGATAATCTTCTTAACCCTTACAGGAAGCGACTTGGTAAGGATGTAGCTGGTACAACTTTCACATTAATGACTCACTAGACCCGCCAGGTTATCCGAGAGCGCTAATGCGCTGCTTCCTTCATTCGGGTAGGCGCTCCAGCTCCAGATCCAATCTGCCCTGCGAATTACTGACGAGGGACAGTGTGCCGGCCAGCCTGGATGTGGTTTTTAGGCGTGAATACTGGGCTGGTCCCCCCGCCCCGCCTCAGTTACACGACTCGCAGATCTTTGGAACACATTCACGATACACTCATTCCATCCCAGTGTGGGGGGTGGCATGGGGTGACGGCAGGAAGGGCTTCTGGCCACCCCTTAAAATTAACCATACCAAATTCATACTTAACCCTGCCGACCCTGAGCATGATGCGAGATGAGGCAGTAACGAAAGAAGAATAATTAATGACTCACTAATTAAACCCACTTAAGCTAGTAATTTACTAAACAAAGTTAGGGTAGGTATGCTAAAACTACGCCAGGGCCTTTCCTTTATTTTGCAAGTAACCAGGTTTCTCACAGCCAATCAGTGCCACCAAATAACATATTCGTGACGTAATTCGTTCAAGGAACGCATGCATTAGCTGAACTCAAATAAAATACTAGCAGTTCTCTCCGACGATACAACACTGTATCGTCACAGTGCCTGGATCACCGTTGTGGCCCACTGTATATTCCAAAAGTAGCAGTAATTTGAAATCTTAATTCCATGAGGGAGGGCAGACCTAGAAGATCGCAGACTACACAGGGAAAAAAAAAGAAACGTTCCCTTCACTTCTCAAACAACCGTCACAGTCCATACTGTCCACACTTGTGCTCCTCGACACAAAAGTCGTCACACTGACAGAGATCGTGAAGTTCCACCGTCCAACGGCATCGTCCCACGGCTTCCAAAACAGCTGTCTCCTCTTTAGAAGCCACAACCGGTCTCAGACCCACTCCACTCATCCTCCACCTGACTGTGCAGGCCGCACCTGTATCAGGGCACAGAATACCGACTATGCACAGTAGGGGGCGTGGTACGAACTTCCTTGAAATGATTGGTCGAGTGACAGATACAAAATGTAGGTGTAGCTGCAAAATACATTTATACACTTCACAGAGAACGTACCCAGCAGATTTCAAGCCGACATAAAGGCAAATGGGGGACACATCCCATAGTAATATTCACTAGTAAATAATCACACGCTTTTGATCAGGAAGTGTATGTTATTTCTAATCTCCACAGGCGATCAAGTTTATCACAGCCTCGTGTGAGTAATTTCAGAGTGCGACTTCTAACCGTCAGTTAGTTACAGGAAGTCACGCTTGAGCCGTGCGGCTCGCTGCGACCTCTCGACTGCATGGTCGTGCGTGCATCTTTGTCGGAACGTGGCTCGGCACCGGGACGAGAGCGCCACAGAGTGGCTGTCGGGGAAGAGTGCTGGGACAGCAGGGGCTGACAGGAACTACGGTCTGAGGCGGAAGTGATACCATCGAGGCAGTGGTTTTGAGAGCTTTGTTTTTGTTGAGGCAGGAGCAAGCTACACGTCAGACACTGGGGCATACCTGCTATTGACTTCTTAAGTAATAGAACGCAGTACGTTGTCCTCGATGGTGAGTGTTCATCGGAGATGAGGGTACCATCTAGAGTGCCCCAGGGAAATGTGGTAGGTCCGCTGTTGTTTTCTATCTACATAAATGATCTTTTGGATAGGGAGGATAGCAATGTGCGACTCTTTGCTGATGATGCTGGGGCGTACGGGAAGGTGTCGTCGTTGAGTGACTGTAGGAGGATACAAGATGACTTGGACAGGAATTGTGATTCGTGTAAAGAATGGAAGCTAACTCTAAATATAGATAAATGTAAATTAATGCAGATGAATAGGAAAAAAGAATCCTGCAGTGTTTGAATACTCCATTAGTAGTGTAGCGGTTGACACAGTCACGTCGATTAAATATTTGGGCGTAACATTGCAGAGCGATTTGAAGTGGGACAAGCATGTAATGGCAGTTGTGGGGAAGGCGCATAGTCGTCTTCGGTTCATTGGTAGAATTTTGGTAAGATGCGGTTCATCTGTAAAGGAGACCGCTTATAAAACACTAATACGACCTATTCTTGAGTACTGCTCGAGCGTTTGGGATCCCTATCAGGTCGGATTGAGGGAGGACATAGAAGCAATTCAGAGGCGGGCTGCTAGATTTGTTACTGGTAGGTCTGATCATTACGCGAGTGTTACGGAAATACTTCAGGAACTCGGGTGGGAGTCTCTGGAGGAAAGGAGGCGTTCTTTTCGTGAATCGCTACTGAGGAAATTTAGAGAACCAGCATTTTAGGTTGACTGCAGTACAATTTTACTTCTGGCAACTTATATTTCGCGGAAAGACCACAAAGATAAGAGAGATTAGAGCTCGTACGGAGGCATATAGGCAGTCATTTTTCCCTCGTTCTGTTTGGGAGTGGAACAGGGAGAAAAGATGCTAGTTGTGGTACGAGGTACCCTCCGCCACGCACCGGATGGTGGATTGTGGAGTATGTATGTAGATGTAGATGTAGATATTCGTCTCTGGCAACCTACTTCCTGGGAAGCAAGCATATCAGAGACCACCTGGAACCTGAATTTGTTGCTATTAGCAGCCAGTTGAGAGCGACCGGTTCTTGTTATTATGTCTGTGATGAACAGTTTTAGACTGTGTTTCATGCTATGAACTTTTGGCGCCTTGTAGTGGTGCTACTGTCTGAACTTTGCTGCAGTGCTTTTAATAGAAACAGACTTTTTGGTTTTACATTAGTACTTGCCCTCCTTAATTTGTGCACAATAATTGTGTTTCTGGCAGGAAAGTCTCACAACAGAATTTGTCACTGAACCGTTGCGAAATCGATAGCTCCTGGAACACAGTCTTTGGCGCGGAGGGGGCGTGGCATGTTTTGCCGCGAGTTAGAGGCAGTGAGTGAAGCAGCACGGAGGACACAGGTTTGTGGGGCAGCCGGCTTCTGGGAACGAGGGCCTGCACCGGAAACGGGAGTGGAAACATCAGTCCTTCGGCCACACAGGTCTGCAGGCGAGCAGTGGGTGGTCATCATCCACACACCTACTGGCGGCTCCAACTGTTTCCACTGTTTGTCATCGCACAGAGGCTTTGTATGATCGCTCATTTACTTTTGGTTCGTTGCTTCGGTGCCGGAACCACGCGGCATTCATTAAGACTGATCTTGTTCCCCCGCAGTGAGCGTGGTAACTGTGACTGGTTCGCTTCCTGCGGATGTTTGCCCCTGCTACTCGGGTCTACCTCCTGATGTTGTTGTCGTTGTTGTTCTCTGTTCCTGTGTCTGGCCAGGCATTGGAGGAGCGTGTCGCAAGTGTCAAGCCATGATAGCTTTGATTTGGTACTTGCCATAGAGTTGTGGTCTGACTGTGTATTTTAAATTACCAGGTTTTGTATATTTATTTTATGTTAAAAGTGTCATTTTATGAAGTACGTCCGAAATATTTTTTCTTTGCCTGATATGTCATCCACTAAATTTTCCAAGTCGCTTTCTGTAGTTATTTGGAGCCCAAAAACTTAGGCCCCTTACTGGGGTAAAACATGTTGCATGTATTTTGGTGGGTTGTACTTCCAAGCCAAGCCTGTGTTTACGTAGGTAAGGTTAATCAGCCAACCGTTCGTGTCTTACTTCCACCTACAATTTCCGTCCCGTGCAACAGATAAGTATTTGCCGTTTCCGCCTCGTGGCGTGATTTAAAGGTGGATCTCAGTTGGTCGCTGAGCTTCTTTACTATCAGATGTAAATTGGGGGTTGTTTCCTAGGCCAGTTACCTTGTTATCTTTTAGCGACTTTTCACAACTCTTATGCCACGCTCCCAGCGTGTATTCTGATGACTTAAGTTTTACTCGTCTTACTTAACAATTATTTGTCTGTTCATTAGGCTGTCACTGTATGTTTGTGCCTCGGGGCGAGTATCCGCCGGTTTCTTAGAAAACAAGTGGTGTTGTGAGCAGCGCATCGGGCCTGGCCTAAGTAATTTCGAGTCCGTTCGTCCAGACCACTTTGTCCGTTGCGCGGTGATTTCATACCGAGCAGCCATACTTGTTGTTGTTTCCTTTTTAATAAACTCCTTTTAAGTAAACCTGAATTATTTGTTGTATTTTAGTAAAACACATTCTAAAGAGGTTTGTGGCCTACCTGTTTTGCAGATTGTTGTCTTACATCATTTGCAAAAACTTTTATGTAACTTCAACTGATGAAATATTATCTTTCTTCTCTTACTGAAATATTCTTAAGCAATTCAACAATACTAACCAGTGGCACACTAAATTTGCATATTTTAGGAAAGAGAATAACAGTGTTACACACCGAAGAGCCAAAGAAACCTGTACACCCGCCTAATATAGTGTAGGTCATCCGAGAGCACTTTGAAGTGCCGCAAAACGACGTGGTACGAACTCGACTAATGCCTGAAGTAGTTATGGAGGGAACTGACACCGTGAATCTCGCAGGGCTCTCAGTAAATACGTAAGAATGCAAGGGGTGGAGATCTCTTCCGAGCAGTACGTTGCAAGGTATCCCAGATATGCTCAGTAATGTTCATGACTGGGGAGTTTGGTGTCCAGCGGAAGTCTTTAAACTCAGAAGAGTGTTCATGAAGCCATTCTGCAGCAATTCTGGACGTGTGAGCTGTCACATTGTCCTCCTGGAATTGCCCAAGTCCTTCGGAATCCACAATGGACATGAATGGATGCAGGTGATCAGACAGGATACTTATGTACGTGTCACCTGTCAGAGTCGTATCTACATATCAGGGCTCCCACGTCACTCTAACTGCGCACGCCCAACAACATTACAGAGCCTCCAATAGCTTTAACATTCCCCTGCTGACATATAAGGGCTATTGATTGATGAGGATGTCTCAATACCAGTACACGTCCACGCTCTCGATACAACTTGAAACGGGACTCGTCCGACAAGGCCACATGTTTCCAGTCATCAACAGTCCAGTGTCGGTGTTGACGGGCCCAGCGTGACGTAAAGCTTTGGTCGTGCAGTCATAAAGAGTGCACGAATGGGCCTTCGGCTCTGAAAGCCCGTATCGATAATGTTTCGTTGAATGGTTCACATGCTGATACTTGTTGATTGCCCAAGATTGAAATCTGCAGCAATTAGCGGAAGGTTTGCATTTCTGTCACTTTAAACGATTCTCTTCAGTCGTCGTCGGACCTGTTCTTGCAGGATCTTTTTCCGGTCGCAGCGATGTCGGAGATTTGATGTTTTACCGGATTCCTGATATTCACTGTCCACTCGTGAAATGATCGCACGGGAAAATCCCCATCGCTACTTTGGAGATGCTGTGTCCATCTCTTGTGCGCCGACTACAACGCCACGTTCAAACTCACTTAAATCTCGATAACCTGCCTCAGCTAATGTCTGAAGTAGTGGTATAGGCAACTGACACCATGAACCGTGCAGGGCTGTCCATAAATCCATAAGAGTACGAGAGTTGGATATCTCTTCTGAACAGCAGGTTGCAAGGCATCCCGGATATGCTCAGTAATGTTCACGTCTTGGGGGTCTGGTGACCAGCGGAAGTGTTTAAACTCAAACGAGTGTTCCTGCAACCACTTTGTAACAATTCTGGATGTATGGGGTGTCGCATTGTCCTGCTGGAATTGCCCAAGTCCGTCGGAATGCACGATGTGCATGAATGGATGCAGGTGATCAAAAAGGATGCTTATGTAAGTATGACCTGTCAGAGTTGTATCTAGACCTATCAGCGGTCCCGTATCACTCCAACTGCACACGCCCGACACCATTACAGAGTTTCCACCAGCTTGAATAGTGCCCTGTTGACATTCAGGGTAAATGGATTCATGAGGTTGTCTCCGTACCCGTGCACGTCCATTCGCTCGATACAACTTGAAACGAGACCCGTCCGATCAGGCAACATGTTTCCAGTCATCAACAGTCCAACGTCGGTTTTGACGGGCCCAGGCGAGGCATAAAGTTTTGTGTCGCGCAATCATCAAAGATACACGAGTGGGTCTTCGGCTCAGAAAGCCCATATCGAAGATGTTTTGTTGAATGGTTCGCAAGCTGATACTTGTTGATGGCCCAGCATTGAAATCTGCAGCAATTTGCGGAAGGGCTGCATTTCTGTCACGTTGAACGCTTCGTCGTTGGTCGCGTTCTTGCAGGATCTTTTTCCGGCCGCAGCGATGTCTGAGATTTGATGTTTTCCCGAATTCCTGATATTCATGGTACACGTTTGAAATGGTCGTACGGAAAAATCTCCACTTCATCGCTATCTCGGACATACTGTGTCCGATCGCTCGTGCGCCGATTATAACAGCCCGTTCAAACTCACTTAAACCTTGAAAACCTGCCATTGTAGCAACAGTAACCGATCTAACAACTGCGCCAGACACTTGTCTTATATAGGCGATGCCGACCGCACTGCCGTATTCTGCCTGTTTACATATCTCTGTATTTGAATAAGCATGCCTATACCAGTTTCATTCTCGCTTCAGTGTATAAAACCTTGATACCAATGTCGCCAATCCTGGTTTTGCACGGTCCTTCCATTCCTAGGCAACCTTACACCAGTAGCGTTTACCAGTCACAAGTTGTTTCGAATTGTTATTTATACTTGGGCTGTACCAGCGTCAGCTCAAGGCTAAAACCAACAATACTTACATTGAAGGTGGTGAAGGGAGGAGGGGATCATTGCTGTCAGCTGCATCAGGACATTATGCGGTATTAACGACAAAGAGTGAAAATGTGTACCGGGCTGGGATTCGAACCCGGGATCTCCCGCTTACTAGGCAGGTGCGTTAACCAGTGCATCATCCGGGAAACGGCGTTGTTGCAACTACACGGACTGTCTCGACACGTCTCACGGCCGATCCACATCCCCATCGAGCTCCACCTATGCGCATTCCCTGCGCATTTCCTTCATATTCGTTCTCTGAGATTCCCGCAGGAGGTCGGACGTATTTGTACGTCTGTACTGAAGAAGGTGGATCCATTGCCCAGCTAGAACATTCAAATTATGTTTTACGAAAAAACCGAGAAAAATGTCACTGAACAAATAATCTCATTTATGCTTCGGTCTCAGTTCCACATTATTAATTACATGATGTGTGACATGTTTCAATGACTCTGGGTTATCTTCAGACATAAAACAAAGTAAAACAAAATTTGTACCGTCTAATATATCACAAAAATAAGTAGAAAAGAATTATACACAAATTTAGAATTTACCGAAGCAGTTGCATCAGCAACCCATATTGTCTATTCAGAACTTCTTATCAGAGAACTGTGTTTCTCATCTGCGGTCACTGTTTTAAATATGTATTCCGTGAAGGTACGCGAGAGGGGAGGCGGAAAGGGGAAAACAGCGGGAGGAGGAAGGGGAAAATGGGGAAAGGAGGATTGGGAAGAGGAAGGAAGCAGGGAAGGGGAGTGGTGCGGAAGTCATGAGTTTAACAAGAAAGAAAAATTATTTAAGAATTCTCGTTAAAATGTTAATAGAGCAGAGCAATTAGGGTGTAAAACCTAAAAAGCATAAAATGATAAAATTATAAAATGGGGTGAGGAGGCAGGAATGGTATCAATTTAACAAGAGTCTTCAACTAAAAATTCAAAAAATTAATTATGCAAAAAATCTTCCGCTAAAATAGTAAAAAATAGACCTTGAGATGTGTAAGACTTTAAAAGTAAATTCTAAAAGTGGAAACAGAGTAGTTAAAATTGAATTAGTCTATGCCTAGAGTAAAATATGTGTAAATAAAATCTGCAAACTTATAGAAGTGAAATAATTACGTAACTGCGTACAACTGCATTAAGAGTCATTAAATTTAAAAAGTTAAAACACTGAAATTTGTTGTTTTTGTTGTTCTTGTGGTCTTCAGTCCAGAGACTGGTTTGATGCAGTCTCCATGCTACTCTATCCTGTGCAAGCCTCTTCATCTCCCAGTACATACTGCAACCTACATCCTTCTGAATCTGCTTAGTGTATTCATCTCTTGGTCTCCCTCTACGATTTTTCATACCACGCTGCCCTCCAATACTAATCTGGTGATCCCTTGAAGCCTCAGAACATGTCCTACCAACCGATCCCTCCTTCTAGTCAAGTTGTGCCACAAACTTCTCTTCTCCCCAATCCTATTCAATACTTCCTCGTTAGTTATGTGATGTACTCATCTAATCTTCAGCATTCTTCTGTAGCACCACATTTCGAAAGATTCTATTCTCTTCTTGTCCACACTATTTATCGTCCATGTTTCACTTCCATACATGGCTACACTCCAGACAAATACTCTGAGAAAAGACTTCCCGACACTTAAACCTATAATCGATGTTAACAAAATTCTCTTCTTCAGAAACGCTTTCCTTTCCATTGCCAGTTTACATTTTATATCCTCTATACTTCGACCATCATCATTTATTTTGCTCCCCAAATAGCAAATCTCATTTACTACTTTTACTGTCTCATTTCCTAATCTAATTCCCTTGGCATCATCTAATTTAATCCGACTACGTTCCATTATCCTCGTTTTGCTTTTGTTGATGTTCATCTTATATCCTCCTTTCAAGACACTGTCCATTCCGTTCAATCGCTCTTCCAGGTCCTTTGCTGTCTCTGACAGAATTTCAATGTCATGGGCGAACCTCAAAGTTTTTATTTCTTCCCATGGATATTAATTCCTACTCCGAATTTTTCTTTTGTTTCCTTTGCTGCTTGCTCAATATACAAATTGAATAACATCGGGGATAGGCTACAACCCTGTCTCACTCCCTTCGCAATCGCTGCTTAATTTTCATGCCCCTTGGCTCATAACTGCCATCTGGTTTCTGTACAAATTGTACATAGCCTTTCGCTCCCTGTATTTTATCCCTGGCACCTTCAGAATTTGAAAGAGAATATTCGAGTCAACGTTATCAAAAGGTTTCTCTAAGTCTAGAAATGCTAGAAACGTAAGTCTGCCGTTTCTTAATCTATATTCTAAGATAGTTCATAGTGTCAGTATCGCCTCACGTGTTCCACTATTTCCACGGAATCCAAACTGATCTTCCCTGAGGTCGGCTTCTACTAGTTTCTCCATTCGTCTGTAAGGAATTCGCGTTAGTATTTTGCAGCTGTGACTTATTAAACTGATAGTTCGTTAATTTTCAAATCTGTCAACACCTGCTTTCTTTGGGATTGCAATTATTATATTCTTCTTGAAGTGTGAGGGTATTTCGCCTGTCTCATACATCTTGCTCACTCTTGTAGAGTTTTGTTAGGGCTGGCTCTCCCAAGGCTGTTAGTAGTTCTAATGGAATGTTCTCTACTCCCGGGGTCTTGTTTCGACTTAGGTTTTCAGCGCTCTGTTACACTCTCCACACAGTATCACATCTCCCATTTCATCTTCATCTACATCCTCTTCCACTTTCATAATACTGCCCTCAAGTACATCGCCCATGTATAGACCCTCTATATACTTCTTCCACCTTTCTGCTTTCCCTTCTTAGCTTAGAACTGGGTTTCCATCTGAGCTCTTGATATTCATACAAGTGGTTTTCTTTTCTCCAAAGGTCTCTTTAATTTTCCTGTAGGCAGTATCTATCTTAACCCTAGTGAGATATGCCTCTACATTGTTACATTTGTCTTCTAACCATACCTGCTTAGCCATTTTGCACTTCCTGTCGATCTCATTTTTGAGACGTTTGTTTCCTTTTTGTTTGCTTCATTTACTGCATTTTTATATTTTCTCCTTTCATCAATTAAATTTAATATATCTTCTGTTACCCAAGAATTTCTATTAGCCCTGGTCTTATTACCCACTTGATCCTCTGCTGCCTTCACTATTTCATCTCTCAAAGCTACCCATACTTCTTCTACTGTATTTCTTTCCCCCATTCCTGTCAATTGTTCCCTAATGTTCTCCCTGAAACTCTGTACAACCTCTGGTTCTTTCAGTTTATTCAGGTCCCATCTCCTTAAATTCCCACCTTTTTGAAGTTTCTTCAGTTTTAATCTACAGTTCATAACCAATAGATTGTGGTCAGAGTCCACATCTGCCCCTGGAAATGTCTTACAATTTAAAACTTGGTTCTTAAATCTCTGTCTTACCGTTTTATGATCTATCAGAAAGCTTCCAGTATCTACAGGCCTCGTCCTTGTATACAACCTTCCTTCGTGATTCTTGAACCATATGTTAGCTGCGGTTAAGCTGTACTCTGTGCAAAATTCTGCCAGGCAGCTTCCTCTTTCAACTCTTACCCCCATACCATATTCACCTACTACGTTTTCTTCTCATCCTTTTCCCACTATCGAATTCCAGTCACCCATGACTATTAAATTTTCGTCTCCCTTCACTATCTGAATAATTTCTTTTATCTCATCATACATTTCATCAATCTCTTCATCATCCGCGGAGCTAGTTGGCATATAAACTTGTACTACTGTAGTAGGCGTGGGCTTCGTGTCTGTCTTAGCCACAATAATGCGTTCACTATGCTGTTTGTAGTAGCTTACCCGCACTCCTATTTTTTTTATTCATTATTAGACCTACTCGTTCATTACCCCTAATTATTTTGTATTTATAACCTTGTATTCGCCTGACCAGCAGTCTCGTTCCTCCTGCTCCCGAATTTCACTAATTCCCACTATATCTAACTTTAACCTATCCATTTCTCTTTTTAAAGTATCAAGTATAAAACCAAAAAACGTTTAAAATGATCCATACTAAAATTATAAATGCAAAAGAATTCTGCATGGTACGCTTTCACAACTGAACCGATTTTGATGAAATTTAATATGAAGATAGCTTAAACGCTGAGGAACAACAAAGGTTACTTTAGAAAGTGTGTAACAGAAAACTAACTATTCTATTTAAAAAACTTTTACTGTCTCACTTTTGAACACTATCATATTTGTGAAAATGCTTTTATTGTTTGATATGCTCTACATTAAACGAATCGAGTACAATGGGTATACAAATCTCAGTGTAGTTATGCCATACTTCCATCCTAATATCTATCACAAACTCATCGCATTATAGGCGCTAAGTGTCAAGGGTCGGTTCTGAGGTATGTGTCATAAGGAACTTCGGTAGAAACCGTGGAAAAATAGAGGTTATGCTGTTAGGTTTAGAATTTCTCGTTCATGGGATCCCGGGATCGAACCCTAGTTGGGTCGGATTGTTTTTGCTTGTTATCCTCATCATTACTTTAATCATCATCAACGAGAAAGTTGCCGAACTTGGGTTAAATACAAAGACTTGCATCAAGCTCCCAAAAAGACTGGGGTCTTACAGCCCATAAAGCCACACACATTTCATATCACTTTACATAAACACACTCGAGGGCATTGCCGGTAACAGCTAGATTATAATGCGTGATAATCCATTTCTCCATATTAACAAATACGAAAGTAACACTATCTATGACGTTTTAACGACTTTCCCGCTGAACAGATTCCAATGAAATTTGGTGTGGAGATAGCTTGAATCCTGACGAAGGTCATAGGCTACTGTAGAAAATTGTATGTTTTTGAGTATCATTAACATTTTTAAACACAGTGTACGCGAATGGGATGCAGACGACGCCGGCGCTATGTTTGGTGACTCTTAGTGTTTATAGAATATTCTGTGACGGTGCAAATCCAATGTATTGTGCCGGCAACTTATGATATTGAGTTGCTGGACCACCTGGCTTAGCTGGAGATTTTATGTGGAGATACAAAAACAAAATCCGACGGTAAGTCCGAGAGCCATATTTAAAACTATTACGATAAGACTCGGAAACATACGTTTGATTTAGGGCATAGAGGTTTCTAAGAGAGCTCGAAGGTTTCTCAAATCCAATTAACCTCGGAGTAATCCGAGGCCACCGGGACTTAGATGCAGAATGCCAGGCGGCTATGAGTGCTACAGAGACAGTAAAACGGTCGCAAGTCCTTCGCATTTTAGCTACTGGTCGTCGAGCATCACTTACTGCTTCAGAGACGCTTGAAGACTCACAAAGACGGCGTCATTTAAAGGCTGTACGACAAACACAGAGACGTCGCACCTTTACATGTGAGACTGAGTATTATCTCTTAAGAGACTGTGTTAATCATAAATTCGTCATCTTATGGGATGGATTAAAAATATAGGCACTACAATGCTTTGAAGTAGAAGGAAGGAAACGGTTGGTATGTGTTATTCTGGTGACAAACACTAGGTGAGTCAGAGGAACACCCTAATAACTCAACTCCTGTACGTAAGTAATGGATCTTAGCATCTTTAAAATACACTGAAGCGCCATAGAAACTGGTATAGGCATGCGTATTCGAATACAGAGATACTTGAACATGCGGAATACGTCACTGTGGTCGGCAACGCTCATATAAGACAACTACTGTCTGCCGCAGTTGCTAGATCGGGTACTGCCGCGACAATGGCAGGTTATCAAGATGTGAGTGAGTTTGAACGTGGTGTTCTATTCGGCGCACGAGTGATGGGACACAGCATCTCCCAGGTAGTGATGAAGTGGGCATTTTCCCGTACGACTATTTCACGAGTGTACCGTAAATATTAGGAATCCGCTAAGGAATCAACTCTCCATCATCACTATGGCCGGAAAAAGATCCTTAAACGACGGAACCGACGACGACTGAAGAAAATCGTTCAACGTGACAGAAGTGCTACACTTCCGCAAATTGCTGCAGATTTCAATGCTGGGCCACCAGCAAGTGTCAGCGTGCGAACCATTGAACGAAACATCATCGATATGGGCTTTCGGAGCCGAATGGCCACTCGTCTTCCCTTGATGGCTGCACAACACAAAGCTTCCCGTCTCTCTTGGGCCCGTCAACATCGACATTGGACTGTTGATGACTTGAAACAACAGTCGGAGAAGACTCGTTTCAAATTGTACCGAGCGGATGGACGTGTACGAGTATGGAGACAACCCCATGAATCCATGGAACCTACATGTCAGCAGGGGGACTGTTCAAGCTGGTGGAGGCTCTGGAATGGTATGGAGCGTGCGCAGTTGGAGTGGTATGGAACCCCTGATACGTCTGGATATCACTCTGACACGTGACACGTACGTAAGTATCCTGTCTGATCACCAGCATCCATTCGTGTCCAGTGTGCATTCCGACCGACCTGGGCAGTTCCAATACTTCTGCTGGCCACCAGACTCCCTCCACATGAATATTACTGAGCATATCTGGGATGCCTTGCAACGTGTTGTTCAGGAGAGATCTCCATCCCCTTGAACTCTTACGGATTTATGGACAGCCCTGCGGGATTCATGGTGTCAATTCCCTTGAACACTATTTCAGACGTTAGTCGAGTGCATGCCACGTCTAGTTGCGGCACTCGAAGGGCCTCTGCACAACATTAGGCAGGTGTACCAGTTTCTTTAGCTCTTCACTGTATAATTAGAAAATGTATTGCATGCTTTCTGATTCGACGTAGACCGAAATAAGACACATTCATTATGTGCTTACGTAGCGGCACTGTAAGTATTTTTTATACATACGTCTATAACAACTACAGGGCTATTATAAATGATTGAAGCGATTTCATAAATTCACTGTAGCTCCATTCATTGACATATGGTCACGACACACTACAGATACGTAGAAAAACTCATAAAGTTTTGTTCGGCTGAAGCCGCACTTCAGGTTTCTGCCATCAGAGCGCTCGAGAGCGCAGTGAGACAAAATGGCGACAGGAGCCGAGAAAGCGTATGTCGTGCTTGAAATGCACTCACATCAGTCAGTCATAACAGTGCAACGACACTTCAGGACGAAGTTCAACAAAGATCCACCAACTGCTAACTCCATTCGGCGATGGTATGCGCATTTTAAAGCTTCTGGATGCCTCTGTAAGGGGAAATCAACGGGTCGGCCTGCAGTGAGCGAAGAAACGGTTGAACGCGTGCGGCCAAGTTTCACGCGTAGCCCGCGGAAAATTGGCTCATGCCACAACTGGAGACCGACAGCGCCGACTTCATCTTTCAACAGGATGGTGCTCCACCGCACTTCCATCATGATGTTCGGCATTTCTTAAACAGGAGATTGGAAAACCGATGGATCGGTCGTGGTGGAGATCATGATCAGCAATTCATGTCATGGCCTCCACGCTCTCCCGACTTAACCCCATGCGATTTCTTTCTGTGGGGTTATGTGAAAGATTCAGTGTTTAAACCTCCTCTACCAAGAAACGTGCCAGAACTGCGAGCTCGCATCAACGATGCTTTCGAACTCATTGATGGGGACATGCTGCACCGAGCGTGGGAGGAACTTGATTATCGGCTTGATGTCTGCCGAATCAGTAAAGGGGCACATATCGAACATTTGTGAATGCCTAAAAAAACTTCTTCAGTTTTTGTATGTGTGTGCAAAGCATTGTGAAAATATCTCAAATAATAAAGTTATTGTAGAGCTGTGAAATCGCTTCAATCATTTGTAATAACCCTGTATATACACAGACATCACTCATCATAGCAAAACTGGTGACATGCGAGCGCAACAACAAAAGCTTTAGGGCACAGAGTGTGACATTTATTATTAATTGTACTTACTTCCGCTTGTTGGCGTTGAACGGTGCATTGTTTTGCAATGTGTATGGAAGTCAGTCTGCCTGCCTGCCTGTTTGGTGCTAGGACGGTGTGTGAGCCAATGTGCTGCCCCTCTCTCTTCTGGGTTATGGGGCTGTTGATCATACGTGCCCTGTGGCGAGGTGGACGGTTGGAAGAGGCCTTCAAATTTCCAAATAATGCACATTTCATCAAATCGTTCTACTAATTTAATGCGTTGGCAGGCTCTTGCAGATGGTATGTAAGAATACGAGAGCTTTTCGGAAAGTATGTTCCGGTTGGTCGCGAAATGGAAACCATTATGAAAATCAAAAATGTTTTATTTGCAACACTTAGCTATACCTTCCAGCCACTTCTCTACAAAGTCACCGCTGCGACAAAGACATCTGTCGTAGCGTTGTACCAACTTTCCAATACCCTCGTCATAGAAGGCAGCCGCCAGTGCTTTCTGCCAATTCTGTCTTCTTATTTACAGCTTCTTGTCTGTATCATAACGTTGTCATCATAGCCAGCAGTTCACGTGAGCAGAGATGAAACTCAGTGGCAGCCAATTGTGGGCTTCATTGTGGATGATCGAACGCTTCCCATCGAAAACACTGGAGGAGCATCTTCATTGCCACTGCAGAGTGCGGCTGAGAACTGTCAATAAGAAAGAAACGTATGACAGCTATTTTTGTGGCCTGCATGACATCAGGTGAAATCTCTCTCCAGGCCCTCATACTTGGTGGGAGACACTGTTTTCTAGTCTAGGCATCTTCACGTGCTCGCTGTACGCTCAGAGCTAAAAAACGACGTGACGCGATTGATGGGAACACATATGAGCAAAGCTTCATCGGTTTGTTCGTAGTTTCTCAGTGGTTTCCATTTCGAGACCGAATGAAATTCACTTTCTGAATACCCCCCACCCCCCATAAGAGTTCCTTCCAACACTGTCAGGAGGTAACATTGTGTACCACATCCAAACGTGCATCATTAGTTCCAAAAGCGTTCTTCGATGTTACATGATGTTCACCAAACGCCGTTTTATGATTGTGAGTTGAAGCGTGCGTATTTCAAACGGCCTGCCTATTGGACCTACGTAAACTTTAGAACAGTTCCCTTGCTTTAGTTTATGAGCACCTGTTGCCGTGTATTCGGAAGAATTTTTATTCACGGGCTGTTCCTCAGTCTGAAGCCAATAATGTCATTAGTCTTAAACCCTCTGCGCAAATTGGTATTGCGAAATTGTTCAGCAGTAATTTCTGAAACCCATCCTGTATAATTCATGAGCATGTAGATGATTTTCCTGTCTTCCTGTTCATCTGTCAGCTCGCTGTTAGTAACTTTATGTTGTGTCTGGCTTTTAACTTTTATCGGCCATAGTGACACCTGAACAACTGACAAATTTTGTCGTAGAGTTGTAGTTCCCCCTGCAAAGATGATGGCGCCGTACTGATGGTAAATACCGAATGGTTAAAACCAATACGGTATTTCATTTCTGAATACGCGATATTTCTCGGTATATACTTGGTCTCGCTTTTTTGTAACAAGTATTTTTAGTTTTTACCGTTTAAAAACTGATATATCAGTTTATCATGGCAGTCGTACTAAAAATTTGGATCTTAAATAAAACTTTAAAGAAAACAGTTTTTAGGAAGTTCTTGTGTCTTCTGAAAGATTCGTATCGTCTTTGAATATTACTGTTTCTGTTTAAAGGAGTCAGCTTATAGATGAACACATTACAGAACAAATATTTTTGAACAGATTGGGAAATAAACATCGGCCAGTGCATTACTTCATTACTGAAATTTTAGTTCAATTTGTCGTGTAAGCATTTCCGGTGAATGTTGTATTTTTCCTTTGAACTCACTTGCTTATTTGAATTTTTTTAAACATCAGTTTTTGTCAGTAAAAATCAACTGCGTTCAAATTCCTGTTATTACTAAGACATTGGTTTTTCATTCTAAATAGTTATATAAAAAGAATTCTACACATTTTACACGAAAGTTTATTATTTTTCTGTCATTTTTATGAAATAAATTAAAAACGTAAGAATTATTTATAGTTTGAATAAAAATATATAATAGTTGGGTCTGCTGCCCACGCTACACAATACGCTTTTATCTGCTTGTAACCATTGGAAACGCAGTCCGCAGCTCGTGGTCGTGTGGTAGCGTTCTCGCTTCCCGCGCCCGGGTTCCCGGGTTCGATTCCCGGCGGGGTCAGGGATTTTCTCTGCCTCGTGATGACTTGGTGTTGTGTGATTTCATTAGGTTAGTTAAGTTTAAGTAGTTCTAAGTTCTAGGGGACTGAAGGATGTTAAGTCCCATAGTGGTCAGAGCCATTTGAACCATTTTGGAAACACAACTTAACAAAAATAATGGAGTTCTCCAACCTCAGTTTTCACTCCTTAGTACTGACTAAGTAGTAGAGAGTTAAAAAAAAATTAACACCAGTAGGAGAATACTGGTGAATTTGTTGTAGTGTACAAACCCTCATTATTTTTCGAGGAAAGCTGTGAACAGTGGTCAGAATAAGTTTTCTTTTCTTTGCCTGTTTTATTTGATATTTTGAGCCTAGTATCTTAAAACGTATAATACAAAAGGGCGAGGGGTTCTCAGAATTCTTCAGTCTTTGTTCGTTGTCCACCTTTATTACTGTAACAATAGCAACAAAAAAAGACGGAAATTGGTTCGTTCAGAAATAGACTATTTTGAGCGGTTTTAACACTCAGATTAAAATGGAGATGGAAAGAAACGGTGTAACCAAAAACCGGTTCCTTAAGAATAGCCGCTCTCCTCTTTGGCACTAAACTTACCGTTTCAGATTTCACAAAATACAGATGCAGAAAGAACTGTGGAACGCTTCTGTGACTGAATCCATCACTCACGCGTAGGTGTCTGAGGTCTTCCCTCCATAGCTGTGCATGGCTGGGCATCCTCGCCAGTCGTAGTGCAGGACACAGCCCTGGATGGTCCCGTGACTTTGAGTGATTGGCAGGTGAGCCATAATGGCCGCCAGTGCGTGCCCCTCCGAGAGGGTGGGATCAGGTCGGGCCGTGGGGACCGTTGTCGCTACCGCTCGTGGGTCGCGCGATTATGCGAAATGCCTTCATTTGCGTCAGTCGCTTGCGGTGCCCGAGACGAATGGCTTTCCGATGCGGGGGCTCGCTAACCCACCGACTGCATTACGGGGGCAGCAGTATCGGAGCACAACGAACCACGTGACGTATCGGCGCGCCTCCCGAGCCCTGCAGGTCTGTGACCGCCGACACGGCACTAATAGCTCCTGCCAGGGGCAGATAGTAAACCTCTCTGCATAGCATGCTTCTATCGCTGCATGCTGCGCCACGTATGGATGTCTCAGCAACCTCTGGTAGTCGCGTTCTGTTGTTGTTGTTGTCATCGTCAGTCGGTTACCGGTTTTGAAATTAACAGTACAGAAAGTCTGCAAAAATCAGCAGAGGCCTCGACCTGGGGAGGTATCAAGAATGTAGTCCCACAGGGTTCAGTCTTGGGTCCCATGTTGTTATTAATATACAGGATGTATCAAAAACAATCATCCAATTTAGCACGTCTATATTTCTCAAACTAATAAACATACAGTATATAATGAATTTTGTTTTTGTTTATGAACGAGAAACCTTTTCATAGGTGTTCAATATGCCCCCCTTGAGATGTACATCTTATGTCAGTGCGGTACTCAAATTGTTCCCACACTGCAGTGAGCATGTCTTTAGTTACAGCTTCCACAGCTGCTGTTATGCGATGTCTTAGTTCATTCACTGTTGTTGGTAACGGAGGTACATAGACATAGTCTTTTATAAACCTCCGCATGAAATAATCACGTTCAGTCAGGTCCTGTGACCTTGGAGGCCAGTAATGTAAGGCTGAATCATTTGGTCCAGTGCGACCGATCCATCGTTCAGTAATCCTTCGATTTAAAAATTCCACTTCCAGATGTTAGTGTGGCGGTGCCCGATCCTGTTGGTAAATGAAGTCATTCGAATCAGTCTCCAACAGTGGGAAAAGAAAGTTATCAAGCATATCAAGATAACTGCTTCCTGTAACAGTGTTCTAGGAAAAGAAAAATGTACCATACACCTTTTCCCGTGAATCTGCACACTGCTCCTACCTAGCGGGAAACATGTAAAACTTGAGAGCTTACTCATTCCAACAGCACGTTGTTCACACACATATCTCAAATAACATAATAGTTATGATTTCTAAAAATAGGATGATTCCTTTTGATTCGCCGTTTATATTAATGACTTGCCACTCTTATCTTCACGAAGATGCAAAGCTAGTTCTTTCTGCTGATGACAGCAGTATAGTAAACATATCCAACGAACAAGCATTAGCTGAGGAAATTCCAAATAATATCTTTCAGAAAATTATTGAGTGGATCTCTGCAAATGGATTCTCACTAAATTTTGAGAAAACGCAGTACATACAGTACCGTACAGTAAATGGCGTAAAACAATTGATAAATATAGATTTTGAACATAAGTCTGTTGCTAAGGTAGAATATTCAAAATTTCTGAGTGTGTGCATCGGTGAGAAATTGAATTGGGAGAAACGCATTGATGATCTGCTGAAACGTTTTGGTTTAGCTACTTATTCTATTAGAGTTACAGCAAATTTCTGTGATAAACATATCAGTAAATTAACCCACTACGCATGTTTTCATTCACTGCTTTCATATGGCATCATATTTTGGGGTATTCATCATTAAGAGAAAAAGTATTCATTGCGTAAAAGCGTGCAATCAGACTAATAGATGGAGCCCGCCCTAGATCACCTTGCAGACATTTAAGGTGCTCGTAATATTCACATTACTTTCGCAACACATATATTCACGTATGAAATTTGATTTTAATAACTCATCTCAAATTAAAAGCGATAGCAAAGTGCATAGCTACAACACTACAACAAAGGATGATCTTCACTACTCTGGATTAAATCTTACATTGGCGCAGAAAGGGGCGAATTACGCTGCCAGTCACAAACGTATAAGTACGTGGTATCACGTAACATCCCGCCAGTGCGGACGGTATTTGCTTCGTGATACATTACCCGTGTTAAAATGGACCGTTTACCAATTGCGGAAAAGGTGGATATTGTGTTGATATATGGCTATTGTGATCAAAATGCCCAACGGGCGTGTGCTATGTATGCTGCTCGGTATCCTGGACGACATCATCCTAGTGTCCGGACCGTTCGCCCGATAGTTAAGTTATTTAAGGAAACAGTAAGTGTTCAGTCACATGTGAAACGTCAACCACGACCTGCACAAATGATGATGCCCAAGTAGGTGTGTTAGCTGTTGTCGCGGCTAATCCGCACGTCAGTAGCATACAAACTGCGCGAGAATCGGTTATCTCAAAAACGTCGATCATGAGAATGCTACATCAACATCGATTGCACCCGTACCATATTTCTATGCACCAGGAATTGCATGGCGACGATTCTGAACGTCGTGTACAGTTCTGCCACTGGGCACAAGAGAAACTACGGGACGATGACAGATTTTTTGCACGGGTTGTATTTAGCGACGAAGAGTCATTCACCAACAGCGGTAACGTAAACCGGTATAATATTCACTAATGGGCAACGGAAAATCCACGATGGCTGCGACAAGTGGAACATCAGTGACCTTGGCGGGGTAATGTATGGTGCGGCATTATGGGAGGAAGGATAACTGGCCCCCATTTTATCGAGGGCAATGTAAATGGTGCATTGTATGCTGATTTCCTACTGATGTTACTACAAGAGGTTTCACTGCATGACAGAATGACGATGTACTTCCAACATGATGGATGTCCGGCACATAGCTCGTGTGCGGTTGAAGCGGTATTGAATAGCAAAGTTCATGACAGATGGATTGGTCGTCGAAGCACCATACCATGGCCCGCACGTTCACCGGATCTGACGTCCCCGGATTTCCTTCTGTGGGGAAAGTTGAAAGATATTTGCTATCGTGATCCACCGACAACGCATGGCAACATGCGTCAGCGCATTGTCAATGCTTGCGCGAACCTTACGGAAGGCGAACTACTCGCTATTGAGAGGAATGTCGTTACACGTATTGCCAAATGCATTGAGGTTGACAGACTTCATTTTGAGCATTTATTGCATTGATGTTGTATTTACAGGTAATCACGCTGTAATAGCATGCCTTCTCAGAAATGATAAGTTCACAAAGGTACATGTATCACATTGGAACAACCGAAATAAAATGTTCAAACGTACCTACGTTCTGTATTTTAATTTAAAAAAACCTACCTGTTACCAACTATTCGCATAAAATTGAGCCATATGTCTTTGACTATTACGGCGCCATCTATCACATAACGAAAAAAGTGGTCCAACTAAAACATTCATATTTTTTACGTATTATACGAATATGTAATAAAAATGGGGGTTCCTATTCAAAAAAACGCAGTTGATATCCGTTTGACATATGGGAGCGCCATCTAGCGGGCCAACCATAGCGCCATCTGGTTACCTCCTTCAAGCTAGAGTTTCGTTCTTTGTAGTTTTTCCGTTTGACGCTTATTTCGTGAGATATTTTGCCCGGTCACGATCGATGGACCACCCTGTATATATATATATATATATATATATATATATATATATATATATATATATATATATATATATATTAAGCTGACGGTTCCACATCATTACGAAATATCGTAACCCCGATGTGTGGAACAAGTATTAATGCAATGTAATGTACTGAAGAGCTAGTGAATCTGGTACTACTCTTTTCGTATTATTTTAGACTACAGTGAGGTGACAAAAGACATGCGATTTCTCCTAATATCGTACAGGACCTCCTTTTGCCCGAAGTAGTGCAGCAATAGGCATGGGCTCTACAAGTCGTTAGACGTGGAAGTCCCCTGCAGAATTAGTGGGTCATTTCTGCCTCTATAACCGTCCAAAATGGCGAAATTGCCGTTGCAGTATTTTGTTGACGAACTGACCTCTCGATTATGTCCCACAAATGTTCGATGCGATTCATGTCGGGCGAGGTGGGTGGGCAAATCATTCGCTCGGACTGCCCATAATGTTCTTCAAACCAATCACGAACAAATGTGGCCTGGTGACACGGCGCATTGTCACCCGTAAAAATTACATCGTTCTTTGGGACTATGGTGTTCATGAATGGCTGCAAATGATCTCGAAGTAGCTGAACATAACTATTTCCAGTCAATGATCGGGTCAGTTGGACCAGACCACCCACTCCATTCCAAGTAAACACTGATCGTATTGTTATGGAGCCACCCCCAGCTAGCACAGTGCCTTGTTGACAGCTTGGATGCATGGCTACATAAAGTATTTGCCACACTCTAACCCTGCCATCAGCTCTTACCGACTGAAATCTCACCAGGCCATGGTTTTCCAGTCGTCTAGGGTCCAACCGACATGGTTGCGAGCCCAGGAAAGGCACTACAAGCGATGTCATGCTATTAGCACACACACATGCGTCCGTCTTCTGCTTTTTTTTCCGCAAGCCACCTGACGGTGTGTGGCGGAGGGTACCTTGAGTACCTCTATCGGTTCTCCCTTCTATTCCAGTCTCGTATTGTTCGTGGAAAGAAGAATTGTCGGTATGCCTCTGTGTGGGCTCTAATCTCTCTGATTTTATCCTCATGGTCTCTTCGCGAGATATACGTAGGAGGGAGCAATATACTGCTTGACTCTTCGGTGAAGGTATGTTCTCGAAACTTTGACAAAAGCCCGTACCGAGCTACTGAGCGTCTCTCCTGCAGAGTCTTCCACTGGAGTTTATCTATCATCTCCGTAACGCTTTCGCGATTACTAAATGATCCTGTAACGAAGCGCGCTGCTCTCCGTTGGATCTTCTCTATATCTTCTATCAACCCTATCTGGTACGGATCCCACACTGCTGAGCAGTATTCAAGCAGTGGGCGAACAAGCGTACTGTAACCTACTTCCTTTGCTTTCGGATTGCATTTCCTTAGGATTCTTCCAATGAATCTCAGTCTGGCATCTGCTTTACCGACGATCAACATTATATGATCATTCCATTTTAAATCACTCCTAATGCGTACTCCCAGATAATTTATGGTATTAACTGCTGCCAGTTGCTGACCTGCTATTTTGTAGCTAAATGATAAAGGATCTATCTTTCTGTGTATTCGCAGCACATTACACTGATTGAGATTCAATTGCCATTCCATGCACCATGCGTCAATTCGCTGCAGATCCTCCTGCATTTCAGTACAATTTTCCATTGTTACAACCTCTCGATACACCACAGCATCATCTGCAAAAAGCCTCAGTGAACTTGCGATGTCATCCACCAGGTCATTTATGTATATTGTGAATAGCAACGGTCCTATGATACTCCCCTGCGGCACACCTGAAATCACTCTTACTTCGGAAGACTTCTCTCCATTGAGAATGACATGCTGCGTCCTGTTATCTAGGAACTCCTCAATCCAATCACACAATTGGTCTGATAGTCCATATGCTCTTACTTTGTTCATTAAACGACTGTGGGGAACTGTATCGAACGCCTTGCGGAAGTCAAGAAACACGGCATCTACCTGTGAACCCGTGTCTATGGCCCTCTGAGTCTCGTGGACAAATAGCGCGAGCTGGGTTTCACATGACCGTCTTTTCGAAACCCATGCTGATTCCTACAGAGTAGATTTCTAGTCTCCAGAAAAGTCATTATACTCGAACACAATAGCCCATTGTTGCCGAATTTCGCCGAATTGTCCGAACGGATACGTTCGTCGCACGTCCCACGTTGATTTCTGCGGCTATTTCACACAGTGTTGCTTGTCTGTTAGGAATGACAATTCTACGCAATCGACGATGCTGTCGGTCGTTAAGTTAAAACCTTTGGCCATTATGTTCTCCGTGCGCAAAGGTTATGCCTGAAAATTGGTATTCTCGACACACTCTTGACACTGTGGACCACGTAATATTAAATTTCCTAATGATTTGCGAAATGGAATGTCGTATGTGTCAAGATCCTACTACCATTCCACGTTCAAAATATGTTAATTCCCGTCATGTGGCGCTGATCACGTCGCCCATCTTTTAACATTGTGTGGGATCGATAGTTTCGATGCCACAGCGTAGGTTGGCACTGCATGGGTTTCGAAAAAGACGGTCATGTGAAACCCAGCTCGCGCTATTCGTCCACGAGACTCAGAGGGCCATAGACACGGGTTCACAGGTAGATGCCGTGTTTCTTGACTTCCGCAAGGCGTTCGATACACTTCCCCACAGTCGTTTAATGAACAAAGTAAGAGCATATGGACTATCAGACCAATTGTGTGATTGGATTGAGGAGTTCCTAGATAACAGGACGCAGCATGTCATTCTCAATGGAGAGAAGTCTTCCGAAGTAAGAGTGACTTCAGGTGTGCCGCAGGGGAGTGTCATAGGACCGATGCTATTCACAATATACATAAATGACCTGGTGGATGACATCGCAAGTTCACTGAGGCTTTTTAAAGATGATGCTGTGGTGTATCGAGAGGTTGTAACAATGGAAAATTGTACTGAAATGCAGGAGGATCTGCAGCGAATTGACGCATGTTGCAGGGAATGGCAATTGAATCTCAATGTAGACAAGTGTAATGTGCTGCGAATACACAGAAAGATAGATCCTTTATCATTTAGCTACAAAATAGCAGGTCAGCAACTGGAAGCAGTTAATACCATAAATTATCTGGGAGTACGCATTAGGAGTGATTTAAAATGGAATGATCATATAATGTTGATCGTCGGTAAAGCAGATGCCAGACTGAGATTCATTGGAAGAATCCTAAGGAAATGCAATCCGAAAGCAAAGGAAGTAGGTTACAGTACGCTTGTTCGCCCACTGCTTGAATACTGCTCAGCAGTGTGGGATCCGTACCAGATAGGGTTGATAGAAGATATAGAGAAGATCCAACGGAGAGCAGCGCGCTTCGTTACAGGATCATTTAGTAATCGCGAAAGCGTTACGGAGATGATAGATAAACTCCAGTGGAAGACTCTGCAGGAGAGACGCTCAGTAGCTCGGTACGGGCTTTTCTCAAAGTTTCGAGAACATACCTTCACCGAAGAGTCAAGCAGTATATTGCTCCCTCCTACGTATATCTCGCGAAGAGACCATGAGGATAAAATCAGGGAGATTAGAGCCCACACAGAGGCATTCCGACAATCCTTCTTTCCACGAACAATACGAGACTGGAATAGAAGGGAGAACCGATAGAGGTACTGATGGTACCCTCCGCCACACACCGTCAGGTGGCTTGCGGAGTATGGATGTAGATGTAGAGAGCGGAAGATCTTCGCCGACCACAGCTGTGCCGACCACGCTGTGCAGCTCTACGAGCGCCGCTCCACTTTCGCCCAGTTCATGAAGAGCAGGCGGCCGAGAACCATCGCTTTAGCTTAGCTTGCTATTGAGACTTTCTTAGCTGGACTTTGGCTGCACACCTACGTGCTCATCACCTAAAGTTATGTAATCTGTCTGCCTGTGTTTATGCACTCGTAAACCCCTTTTACTTACTTGCAGTACCGATGTGTTTTACTTCACCTGTTCCTACTCGCTTCCTTCGCTTGGCCAACCTTTAAGATTTTAGAAGCAGACCCGCGCGCCGCCTTCCAGGCGGGATAAAAAACACTGTAACGTGGCTACTTATTCATTGATTGAGAACAGCTGTGTAAGTTGAAATGACACGTTTAACGTCGCAATTTTAGCACAAAATTACATGCTTCTACACAGTTTTCGGTTTCGAAAACTGTGGGAAGATCAGTTTGGATTCCGTAGAAATATTGGAACACGTGAGGCAATACTGACCTTACGACTTATCTTAGAAGAAAGATTAAGGAAAGGCAAACCTACGTTCCTAGCATTTGTAGACTTAGAGAAAGCTTTTGACAATGTTGACTGGAATACTCTCTTTCAAATTCTAAAGGTGGCATGGGTAAAATAGAGGGAGCGAAAGGCTATTTACAATTTGTATAGAAACCAGATGGCAGTTATGAGAGTCGAGGGGCATGAAAGAGAAGCAGTGGTTGGCAAGGGAGTAAGACAGGGTTGTAGCCTCTCCCCGATGCTATTCAATCTGTATATTGAGCAAGCAGTAAAGGAAACAAAAGAGAAATTCGGAGTAGGTATTACAATCCATGGAGAAGAAATAAAAACGTTGAGGTTCGCTGATGACATTGTAATTCTGTCAGAGACAGCAAAGGACTTGGAAGAGCAGTTGAACGGAATGGATAGTGTCTTGAAGGGAGGATATAAGATGAACATCAACAAAAGCAAAACGAGGATAATGGAATGTAGTCGAATTAAGTCGGGTGATGTTGAGGGTATTAGATTAGGAAATGAGACACTTAAAGTAGTAAAGGAGTTTTGCTATTTGGGGAGCAAAATAACTGATGATGGTCGAAGTAGAGAGGATATAAAATGTAGACTGGCAATGGCAAGGAAAGCGTTTCTGAAGAAGAGAAATTTGTTAACATCGAGTATAGATTTAAGTGTCAGGAAGTCATTTCTGAAAGTATTAGTATGGAGTGTAGCCATGTATGGAAGCGAAACATGGACGGTAAATAGTTTGGACAAGAAGAGAATAGAAGCTTTCGAAATGTGGTGCTACAGAAGAATGCTGAAGATTAGATGGGTAGATCACATAACTAATGAGGAAGTATTGAATAGGACTGGGAAGAAGAGAAGTTTGTGGCACAACTTGACCAGAAGAAGGGATCGGTTGGTAGGACATGTTCTGAGGCATCAAGGGATCACCAATTTAGTATTGGAGGGCAGCGTGGAGGGTAAAAATCGGAGGGGGATATCAAGAGATGAATACACTAAGCAGATTCAGAAAGATGTAGGTTGCAGTAGGTACTGGGAGATGAAGAAGCTTGCACAGGATAGAGTAGCATGGAGAGCTGCATCAAACCAGTCTCAGGACTGAAGACCACAACAACAACAACAACAATACAGTTGTCAATTTGACAACTTAAAAACAGTTGTCAGGATAATGCATCTCGCCAACATCAAAAAGTGAAATAATCCTAAACACAACAATATAAAATATTAACCCTCACAAAGAATATTAAAATATTAATCCAAAACACAACAACACTAAACTTTAATTAGAAGTTTCTTTACAAAGTTGTTCCTAAACATTCGTTATGATGTTGGTCAGTACTACGAAAATCGTCCGATTCCGGTCAAAGATCGGTACTATTTAGGATGACAATCAAGTCTACGGTGGATGGTTAGTTATGTGCCAAATTGAACGAAAGATTACCCAAGGCCTCTCGAGTTTACAGTGGATGCAACCTGGTGAACTAAGAAAATTAACGCCTCTGCACGCGGTATTTACCTTAAGCTGCAACGAGCTACCGTCTACAAGGCCGCTCTCTTCCGATGAAATTCCTATAAAACTTACCAAACCTTTTCTGAACTTTCCAGCAGAAACTTTCCCTATGTTACTCATTATGCGACAAAACATGTACTCAGCCCTGGTCTTTCTAGGTGGTGATATACACGAGCATTGTTGGAGAAGTGTGCATATTATAGTGCCCTCTCAGTTCTTGCAAGAACAATTAACTAATTGGCGGGTTCGCTTCACCACAGTTCAAGCTAGATGTTGCTACAACTAATTTCTAGCTCGAATTCAGTTGCTGTGAATGCAGTGTTCACACAAATTTCTTCTCTGCATTGTACAGAGTATTAAGCGCTCCTGTTCTACATTTGATGCCAGCTCAGAGAAGAGTTCCTGAAAATTTCTCTCTTGTCTTACCCATAGCTGAACTGCCTCCCCCACCTGGGTTCATTTGTTTTTCACGTCACAGCCTTTTCGACCTATAGGAGCGTTCCTCTTTTTTGTGGAAACTCTCTCTACCAACCGCAATGTCCCTTCTATTGAACTGCGTCGAAACTTCAGTATTTTTCTCCTTCCTAAGCGTCTCCGCCAATCGGACGTTTTGTGCCCATTCTGGACGTCTAAAGGCGTACATTGACCGTCACATCTGCTGCACTTGCTGGACATGAGATCGAAATGCTACACCGGTTTTTGCTTGTATCCCTTTGGAATTCCGAAACATAGCTTTCTAAAGCTTTTTCTCTATCTCTCTGCAGAAGTGCTGCTACATGCGTTTCTCCCACCTGAGTCACCTGGTCAGGTTATTGACTTTCCACCTGCCACCCCTTTAAGTGTTTTCTATGGTAACCCCTGTGGTGTATCTTCGCATCTGCCCTTGTACCTCTGGCTTTCAAACGACAAACGCTGCTTGTTCCACCTTCTGCTCAAAGACATGCATTATTACCATCAATTGACTGTCATCCCCTTTTGCATTACATATTGCGGGGAAATTTGCTTGTAACCGCTGAATTACGTTAGGTCTCATGTTCACTTTCTCGTTGCGATGTATAATGCTCTCATGTAAGGTGCGAATTTGACCTTCATTTATTCGGCCACTTTACATGAGTCACCTGAGTACAAATGGCAGCTCCACCAATGCACTGTCCTATTATACCTTGAATACGCAATACTACCGCCATCTGTATATGTGGATATCACTATCACATGACTTTTGCCACCTCAGTGTAGGCATATTGACTTATGGAAGAGCAGTGACTTCCTTTTATTTATATATATATATATATATATATATATATATATATATATATATATATATATATATATATAATTTTCTGAACCTTATGTATAATAAAACCAAAAAAGGATTTTATATATAATATATAAGGATCAGAAGAATTTACTCCTTGAGGATTATCCTAGATAAGACTATGAGGTTTCTTGCAAATGGCAGCTTAACTCATAAAGTTCTTTTTTTCTTTTTTTAATGGATACACTTCACCGTGTCATCTGTTTCCAACATGCAACATTAAATTCTTCCCTCTATATCTCTCCAGTCTCTTTCCTTCACTGCTTTCACAGCAATTCTTATTCATGCTTTAAGAGTCTACGCGTCAGGAGTCCTAAGCTGAATGCTTTATACCCACTGACTCCCACAAGAAGGGTGTCCGCCGCTCGTGGTCTCGCGGTAGCGTTCTCGCTTCCCGAGCACGGGGTCCCGGGTTCGATTCCCGGCGGGGTCAGGGATTTTCACCTGCCTCGAGATGACTGGGTGTTTGTGTTGTCCTCATCATTTCATCATCATCCCGGAAAGTGGCGAAATTGGACTGAGCAAAGATTGGGTAATTGTACGGGCGCTGATAACCACGCAGTTGAGCGCCCCACAAACCAAACATCATCATCATCATCATCATCCCACAAGAAGGGAAAGAACAAGGGGGTTAGGTCTGTTGAATGTTGTGGCCATGATGTTTGATATTCTGTGTCCATTAGTGTGTTCCGATGGATTTCGTCCAAGAAATGGAGAGCAGATTCTGATTTCGATCAGAGGCTCGTTTCATTGTTAAAAGTAAATGGATTATCCACTACTGGCTGCCTATCCACTACTGGCTAGCCTATCGCTAATGGCATAACTTTTCATGGTTCCTGTGAGGTCTTGACAGCGGTCTCGGGCACACACTGTCCCAACTGTACTTCAGCTCTGTAGGCAGTCCCGTACTTCATGTCGTTGCCTGTCTCCTACTACTTTGACGAAGACCATCTGGACTACCACGAACATTGTGGAGAAACCAGGATCAGTTTTGGTGCAATATTGCTGAGCGCGCAAGTTACAGCCAGGCATGGGCCTGTTGACAGTAAGTTACGCTACCAGCGGTTGTGAAGTAGAATGAGGGCCACAGGGCCGTAGACCCACTGAAAATAGTAAACGCAGCGGTTTGCATGGGGCAAGTTACAGGCAGAAGAGGCCCACTGGCCTGCCTAGGTGTTATGAGTATGTGACTCGGAGCAGTGCGATAGCAAAACAGAAAAAAATGGTTCAAATCGCTCTGAGCACTGTGGGACTTAACGCCTGAGGTCATCAGTCCCCTAGAACTATTTAAACCTAACTAACCTAAGGACATCACACACATCCATGCCCGAGTCAGGATACGAACCTGCGACCGTAGCGATCGCGCGGTTCCAGACTGAAGCGCCTAGAACCGCTCGGCCACCAGCGGGCCGGCAGCAAAACAGTCATGTATAAATAGGTGCCTGTTTTCTAACAAGACATTAAAGTGTGGTTGCTCTCCTGGATGGGGAAGTGTGCCACACCACCGGATACACGCAGCAGCAGATGGAGTGCCAGCAGTCCAGTCCATGACAAGTCGCTGGTTCGACCCTCTGAGGCTGACGCGGTGTCCGTAGCCATCCAGAGACAGGTCACTCCGTGGCTCGCAACCTCAGGCAGTCGTCTTGGCTTCCAACACGCTCCGGAGACATCCAGGGCGAGGGCCGCAGATTCGGACGCCGGATCATGGGTGCTCGTTGTCGCCACGTTCTTAGCCACGCCGGCGAGGGAGCGCGCCACAGTTCGCCTTGTGGTGGGCGTCGCTGAGGCGGCAGAGGCGAAGGCTGCCGAGTCGTCGGCCGGCACATCCCCATGACAGCGACGCAACTCTGCTGCCGCACAAGGCTGAAACACAGCAGTGTCTGCACGGGTCGCCGAGGCAGCCATTCCGCTCCAAGCGATTTCACAGACAGCAAAGTGGTGTCTTCAGCATTGCAGGACCTGGTGATGCAGACCGAGAGGAATGGAGCCACTGTAGTTGGAAACAATAAATCATTTGGAAAGCTCGGACAAGTCTTAAGGGGCTCCGGAACGCCCTATACTTGCAATGTTAAAATAACGCTTATAAATTACATGTTTCCTCACAAAGTATTTGAGGTAGGAAGTTGAACTTTTTACAGATTATTTATTGGAACATGGGCTACAACTTAACACAGGGATTTTACAAAATTTTAGTTCAGTTATTAAAGATGATTTTTTTTCAATTGTAATGAAAATTCACAACATTTTTTTGCAATTTTTTGTTTATATATCCAAAAATATACAGTTTTTTGGAAAAAGGCTGTGTTAAATTATGCAGAAGGTACTGTGTAACATTTACTGAAAGTTTGAAACAAATATGTTTGGAAGATACTTAGAAAACATGTAATTAGTATGAGAAAATAAAAGTTTTGGGAATCGAGCGACAAAGATTGGATTAACTTTTTAGTGCATTCCAGGTCCATAGGATGGATTATCTTCATCCTCTGCAAACTCCTCCTCAAGCTTCCTCTTGTTCCTCCTCCTGTTTACTCTTGCTTGTATTTCTAGACTCTTTACAGCCCTGTCTGCAGCCCGAAGGCGTTCCTTGTCTAAAGCAAGCATCGCTCGTACCTTGTTAGAAAGTTATTTACAGTAATAACACATACCTTTGGCTTTCCAACATTTCTCATTTTCTTAAAAGCCTTCAGAGGATTTCTAATAACTTTACTTTTACTCATTATTATACTTCAACAAAACAAAGACTCAAGAAACAGAATTAATTACGAATATTTTCGAGATAACGTCAGAGTAAATAAACATGAAACAATCGACAATCACACCAGCGATATATATTGAACCATCACAGGTTAGCCACAACACATACTTTATCTCACATCACTAAAATGTACCTGATGAACACGGACGTTAATAATAACACCATTTGACAGCAGTTTAACAGCGCCACAGTGGGTCACGCCCATGTAGAACACATTTCAAAAAAAAATTTAAAAATAGTTGTAGTCTTCGGAATTGAATAAATTATATATCTATTAAAAGGTAATAGTCTGCAGATTCAGAAAACGCAAAAAAGTAAAAATTGAACTTTTCATGATTTTGAGCCTTTCCGGAGCCCCTTAATATGGTGCCTTCTACCTCTTCCCACTACATTGGGTGGCAGAAGTTGCTACTGCAGTATTAAAAGACAAGCAATACTGCGTGAAATAACCGCAAAACTCAATGTGGGACGCACTACGATCGTTTGTGTAATGAGAGTCTGCCGAAAAATCAAATGAGTGTCTGGCACTGTTGGCCGGGAAGTTCGGCCGCCGAGTGCAAGTCTTATTTCGGTCGACGCCACACTGGGCGAATTGCACGCCGGTGCCGAGGATGAAATTATGATGAGGACAGCACAACACCCAGTCTAAGAGCGGAGAAAATCTGGGAATCGAACCTGGGCCCGCTGCATGGGAGGCAAGCACGCTACGCTCAACTATGTAGGCGGACAGTCCGCCGAAATGGGCTATGGTAGCAGATGAGCAATGCGAGTGTCTTTGCTAACAGCACGACATCGCCTGCACCGCCTGTCCTGGATTCGTGACCATGTCAGTTGGACCATAGACGAATGGAAAACCGTTGCCTAGTCAGGTGAGGTGGGTTCCGATATCAGTTGGTAGAAGCTGATGGTAGGATTCTATGGTGGCGGAGACCCCACGAAGTCATCGACTCAAATTGTCAAAAAAATGTTCAAATGTGTGTCAAATCTTATGGGACTTAACCGCTAAGGTCATCAGCTTACACAGTCATCATCATCATCATCATCTCGGACAGTTTCCAGCCACTGGCTGGGTCTGTCGGGAACACAAGCCTCTCCACCGTGTTCTGTCTTTCCACCATTCCCCCTCTTCCACCTTCGTCCAGTTCTCTCCTCTTCTCATCACACATTCCTTCACTCCCTTCACCCATCTATCCCTTGGTCTTCCTCTTGGCCTCTTCCCCTCCAGTTGCAGATCAAACATCCTCTTTGGAATTCTTCCCTCATCCATTCTCTTCATGTGTCCATACCACTGCAGTCTTGATTTTTCTATCCTGTCCTGTACTGGTTCCTCCTTTAGTCTTTCCCTCACATACACATTTCGCAATCTGTCTCGTCTTGTTACACCCAACCTGCTCCTCTGGAACTTCATTTCACTAGCCTGTATTCTACTTTTGTCGCTTTCGTGCATTACCCATGTCTCACTTCCGTATGCCAATATGGGGACAAAGTAGGTTCGGTATATAATTCCCTTGGATATCTGTGGCACCTCCTTGCTCCAAATAAGCCCCCTAATGCATTTGTAGAACTGCCCTGCTTTCTGCACCTTTCATTTATTTCCATTGCGTTTCCCCCCTTACTTTCAATCACGCTTCCCAGGTACTTGAAGTTCTCTACCACTTGTAGTTTTTCCCCTCCACAAGTTATATCCACATTTGGCCTATTCTTCTTCCTTGTTGTGGCGATTATTTCACTTTTCTTTGCAGAGAAATGCATTCCATATTGTGCTGCCGTTGCCTCCCATGCATCTAACTGCTCTTGCACCTCCTTCTCGCAATTTCCCCATAACATCAGGTCATCGGCAAAAAGCACTGCTTTCATTTTATGATCTCCAATTGCATCTGATACTTGCTGTAGGATTTCATCCATAACAATAATAAACAATAAAGGCGAAAGTGCACTTCCCTGTCGCAGCCCATTTTCCAGCTTGAACCATGCAGTACGTTCCCTCCCCACTTTCACACAACTCTCACTTCCCTCATACTGTGTAAGCCCTAAGCTTACACAGTACTTAACCTAAATCTTCCTAAGGACAAACACACACACACCCATGCCCGAGGGAGGACTCAAACCTCCGCCGGGACCAGCCGCACAGTCCATGACTGCAGCGCCTAAGACCGCTCGGCTAGTCCCGCGCGGCTCTCAAATTGTCAACAAGGCACTCTGCAAAATGGTGGGCGCTCCATAATGGTGTGGGCTGTTGAATAGACTGGGTCGTCTGGTTATATTCAGCTACTTGGATACTACTTGCAGCCATTCATGAACTTCATGTTCCCAAACAACGATGGATGTTCTATGGATTACAATGCACCATGTCACCAAGCCACAATTGTTAGCGATTAGTTTGAAGATTGTGGACAGCTCGAGCAAATGGTCTGACCAACCGGGGCCCCACGACATGAATCACGTCGAAAATTTATGCGATAGCATCCAGGACAACACAACGAAACAAGGCCCCGGGACTAGACAATATTCCATTAGAACTACTGACGGCTTTGGGAGAGCCAGCCCTGACGAAACTCTATCATGTGGTGAGCAAGATGTATGAGACAGGCGAAATACCCTCAGACTTCAAGAAAAATATAATAATTCCATTCCCAAAAAAGCCGGTGTTGACAGATGTGAAAATTACCGAACTATCAGTTTAATACGCCACGGTTGCAAAATACTAACACGAATTGTTTACAGACGAATGGAAAAACTGGTAGAAGCCGACATCGGGGTAGATCAGTTTGGATTCCGTAGAAATGTTGGAACACGTGAGGCAATACTGACCCTACGACTTATCTTAGAAGAAAGATTAAGGAAAGACAAACCTACGTTTCTAGCATTTGTAGACTTAGAGAAAGCTTTTGACAATGTTGACTGGAATACTCTCTTTCCAATTCTGAAGGTGCAGGGGTAAAATACAGGGAGCGAAAGGCTATTTACATTTTGTACAGAAATCAGATGACAGTTATAAGAGTCGAAGGACATGAAAGGGAAGCAGTTGTTACGAAGGGAGTGAGACAGGGTTGTAGCCTCTCCCGGATGTTATTCAATCTGTATATTGAGCAAGCAGTAAAAGAAACAAAAGAAAAATTCGGAGTAGGAATTAAAATCCATGGAGAAGAAATAAAAACTTCGAGGTTCGCCGATGACATTGTAATTATGTCAGAGACAGCAAAGGACCTGGAAGAGCAGTTGAACGGAATGGACAGTGTCTTGAAAGGAGGATATAAGATGAACATCAACAAAAGCAAAGCGAAGATAATGGAATGTAGTCGAATTAAGTCGAGTGATGCTGAGGGAATTAGATTAAGAAATGAGACGCTTAAAGTACTAAATGAGTTTTGCTGTTTGGGGAGCAAAACAACTCATGATGGTCGAAGTAGAGAGGATATAAAATGTAGACTGGCAATGGCAAGGAAAGCGTTTCTGAAGATATCGAGTATAGATTTACGTGTCAGGAAGTCTTTTCTCAAAGTATTTGTATGGAGTGTAGCCATGTATGGAAGTGAAACGTGGACGATAAATAGTTTAGACAAGAAGAGAACAGAAGCTTTCGAAATGTGGTGCTACAGAAGAATGCTGAAGATTAGATGGATAGATCACATAACTAATGAGGAGGTAATGAATAGGATTGGGGAGAAGAGGGATTTGTGGCACAACTTTACTAGAAGAAGGGATCGCTTGGTAGGACATATTCTGAGGCATCAAGGGATCACCAGTTTAGTATTGGAGGGCAGCGTGGAGGGTAAAAGTAATAGGGGGAGACCAAGAGATGAATACACTAAACAGATTCAGAAGGATGTAGGTTGTAGTAGGCAGTGGGAGATGAAGAAGCTTGCATAGGATAGAGTAGCACGGAGAGCTGCATCAGACCATTCTCTGAACTGAAGACCACACCACTACCAATCCAGGGTTCAGTTCGTACGCAATACCCGCACCGGCTACACTTTCGCAAAAATAATAGATTTCAAAATTACGTTCAGAATGAATTGTCGCCTAGCTGTATTTAGTGTTGGGAAGTGAGGGGAAGGCGAGAAAGCAGCGCGTTTATTACGTGGTCGGTCGGCGGCTGCAAGTTATGTGACTCTGAAGGCGATAATGGATAGCCAGGGGCGGCCTGGCCGTGCCAATGTTAGTTAGACAACGGGAGAGGGTTGTTATTCTGAAAAAAAGTACGCCACACTGTGAGATGAGGAGGGCGAAAACTGACTTTCAATGAGCGACAGCAGTTTATTTTTCCGAGTGTAGTTGGTGGCGTAACTGGTATTCAGAACATAACGGAAAAACCAACGACGAAGACTAAAAATCTTTGCTAAGAAAGTACTGCCAGTGAAGGTGCCCTCTAAAATATTTTTATTTTTAGTAGCAGTAAAGCAGAAGTAAAAAACTAGACCCTCGTAAGTAGTGACTGTGACCAGTTGTGAAATGCAATTTATTGCATGAAGGCAACAAAATAGTTGCAGAATACATGTCTTGTTGTATTCAACCCCATTTTCTCCCTCAAGTTAAGTGATTGTACTGTGCGATCCTGCGTGGCTGAGCAAGCAATGTGTCTGCCCTCTCAGGTGCCATTCGCTTGGAACCATTGAGGTCCTATATCCCTCCTGAAACCATCGATCACATATTGGCATAACGGTCAAGGGATTCCGACCAAAGCTCCGAAGGACACGAACTCTATTACCCCAAACGAGATAAAGTGACCCAACTCTGCACTGACAATCGTCCTTTGTGATATAAGAGGTGAGTACGATGTGGAACAAAATGCCAACTTTTACAATGTGACGTGAGCTTCGAGTGCCGTTGTTCAACCCAGTCTGCGCCAGTCTCCGTAAACGCATGCCACAGGTTATCTCAAGACTGGGGTGATGTTCGCACCGACAACAGGCGTACCTGATTGCTTACAGAGAACCTAAAAACATTCTATGCGTCCAGACGAAAGATATTCTTGGATATTCAGTATGTGGTTGCAAAGAATGGTAATGCACAAGCAATCGTTTTCGCAAGAGATGCAACGAGCATTGTTCACTGACAAGAATCTGTTGATCATTCCAGCTGTGAAATTGCGACCGACACTGCTTCAGTGCAACCACATCAGGGTGTAGGCGACCATACCACCCTCATTTCCCCCGCAAGCCAGGAACCTGAGCACCTAGTCACGCCTCGTTAGCAACTGTACTGTTGATAATCTGAGCACGCAGTAACCAGTTGCAGTCTCACAGGTAAAAGTTTACATCTCTGCGATATGTTGACGGCAAGGAAGTAAATAAAACCGTCATATCCAAGATACGTTGGTTGCTGTTCGTATTCTTGTTGTTTTTTTCTTTAGCTTTTGGTATTGCTGCTGTGAACCACGAAGACACTTATCTCTACCCTGATAGTGCTTACCCCCTTTGCAGTAAATCTTCAATAACGCTGACTGTGCCCCCCCCACCCACCCCCTCCCTGCCTCGACCATTTGCAGGCAGGACGTGGAACTGGCGTAGTAAGCGAAATAAGGTTTTTAGTAATTTTGACTTCTTCTCTGAAAACTTCTCGATCCTGAATGCCATCATATGAAACTTCAGCTTCCTGTAAATGCTTTCTATCTTGGCTTGCCCATTTTGAATACGATTTGGTTTTTGATATTGAAGAATGTATGCGATGAGTAAGTCTTTCTTGGTTCATTCTTTCCAGATGACCAAAAAACATCATACTCCGCTTCCTCATGCTGGTAACAATGTCTTCTGTATGTTCGTATAATTTACAGTTGTCTTCGGCGGAATTCTCTGTTTTCTTTGATAGGGCCAAGGATTTTCCTCAAAATTTTCCGGTCTTTCATTTAAAGTTTTCGTAGTGGTCCTTTCTTTGTCATGTTTAAACATTCTGATGCATACAGAGCTGACGGTCTAATTACGGTGTTATAATGAGAAAGTTTTAGGTTTAAAGACAGGCTTTTGCTTTTGTATAAGTCTTTGCACAGATGAAAAGCACCTTCCAGTTTAGAACACCTACTTTCTTGAACCATGGACCTTGCCGTTGGTGGGGAGGCTTGCGTGCCTCAGCGATACAGATGGCCGTACCGTAGGTACAACCACAACGGAGGGGTATCTGTTGAGAGGCCAGACAAACGTGTGGTTCCTGAAGAGGGGCAGCAACCTTTTCAGTAGTTGCAAGGGCAACAGTCTGGATGATTGACTGATCTGGCCTTGTAACAATAACCAAAACGGCATTGCTGTGCTGGTACTGCGAACGGCTGAAAGCAAGGGGAAACTACGGCCGTAATTTTTCCCGAGGGCATGCAGCTTTACTGTATGATTAAATGATGATGGCGTCCTCTTGGGTAAAATATTCCGGAGGTAAAATAGTCCCCCATTCGGATCTCCGGGCGGGGACTACTCAAGAGGATGTCGTTATCAGGAGAAAGAAAACTGGCGTGCTACGGATCGGAGCGTGGAATGTCAGATCCCTTAATCGGGCAGGTAGGTTAGAAAATTTAAAAAGGGAAATGGATAGGTTAAAGTTAGATATAGTGGGAATTAGTGAAGTTCGGTGGCAGGAGGAACAAGACTTCTGGTCAGGTGACTACAGGGTTATAAACACAAAGTCAAATGGGGCAATGCAGGAGTAGGTTTAATAATGAATAGGAAAATAGGAAAGCGGGTAAGCTACTACAAACAGCATAGTGAACGCATTATTGTGGCCAAGATAGACACGAAGCCCACGCCTACTACAGTAGTACAAGTTTATATGCCAACTAGCTCTGCAGATGAAGAAGAAATTGAAGAAATGTATGATGATATAAAAGAAATTATTCAGATAGTGAAGGGAGACGAAAATTTAATAGTCATGGGTGACTGGAATTCGAGTGTAGGAAAAGGGAGAGAAGGAAACGTAGTAGGTGAATATGGATTGGGGCTAAGAAATGAAAGAGGAAGCCGCCTGGTAGAATTTTGCACAGAGCACAACTTAATTATAGCTAACACTTGGTTTAAGAATCATGATAGAAGGTTGTATACATGGAAGAACCCTGGAGATACTAAAAGGTATCAGATAGATTATATAATGGTAAGACAGAGATTTAGGAACCAGGTTTTAAATTGTAAGACATTTCCAGGGGCAGATGTGGACTCTGACCACAATCTATTGGTTATGACCTGTAGATTAAAACTGAAGAAACTGCAAAAAGGTGGGAATTTAAGGAGATGGGACCTGGATAAACTGAAAGAACCAGAGGTTGTACAGAGTTTCAGGGAGAGCATAAGGGAACAATTGACAGGAATGGGGGAAAGAAATACAGTAGAAGAAGAATGGGTAGCTTGGAGGGATGAAGTAGTGAAGGCAGCAGAGGATCAAGTAGGTAAAAAGACCAGGGCTCTTAGAAATCCTTGGGTAACAGAAGAAATATTGAATTTAATTGATGAAAGGAGGAAATATAAAAATGCAGTTAATGAAGCAGGCAAAAAGGAATACAAACGTCTCAAAAATGAGATCGACAGGAAATGCAAAATGGCTAAGCAGGGATGGCTAGAGGACAAATGTAAGGATGTAGAGGTTTATCTCACTAGGGGTAAGATAGATACTGCCTACAGGAAAATTAAAGAGACCTTTGGAGAAAAGAGAACCACTTTCATGAACATCAAGAGCTCAGATGGAAACCCAGTTCTAAGCAAAGAAGGGAAAGCAGAAAGGTGGAAGGAGTATATAGAGGGTCTATACAAGGGCGATGTACTTGAGAAAAATATTATAAAAATGGAAGAGGATGTAGATGAAGATGAAATGGGAGATACGATACTGTGTGAAGAGTTTGACAGAGCACTGAAAGACCTGAGTCGAAACAAGGCCCCCGGAGTAGACAACATTCCATTGGAACTACTGACGGCCTTGGGAGAGCCAGTCCTGACAAAACTCTACCATCTGGTGAGCAAGATGTATGAAACAGTCGAAATGCCCTCAGACTTCAAGAAGAATATAATAATTCCAATCCCAAAGAAAGCAGGTGTTGACAGATGTGAAAATTACCGAACTATCAGTTTAATAAGTCACAGCTGCAAAATACTAACGCGAATTCTTTACAGACGAATGGAAAAACTGGTAGAAGCCGACCTCGGGGAAGAGCAGTTTGGATTCCGTAGAAATGTTGGAACACGTGAGGCAATACTGACCTTACGACTTATCTTAGAAGAAAGATTAAGAAAAGGCAAACCTACGTTTCTAGCATTTGTAGACTTAGAGAAAGCTTTTGACAATGTTAACTGGAATACTCTCTTTCAAATTCTGAATGTGGCAGGGGTAAAATACAGGGAGCGAAAGGCTATTTACAGCTTGTACAGAAACCAGATGGCAGTTATAAGAGTCAAGGGGCATGAAAGGGAAGCAGTGGTTGGGAAAGGAGTAAGACAGGGTTGTAGCCTCTCCCCGATGTTATTCAATCTGTATATTGAGCAAGCAGTAAGAGAAACAAAAGAAAAATTCGGAGTAGGTATTAAAATTCATGGAGAAGAAGTAAAAACTTTGAGGTTCGCCGATGACATTGTAATTCTGTCAGAGACAGCAGAGAACTTGGAAGAGCAGTTGAACGGAATGGACAGTGTCTTGAAAGGAGGATATAAGCTGAACATCAACAAAAGCAAAACGAGGATAATGGAATGTAGTCGAATTAAGTCGGGTGATGCTGAGGGAATTAGATTAGGAAATGAGACACTTAAAGTAGTAAAGGAGTTTTGCTATTTGGGGAGCAAAATAACTGATGATGGTCGAAGTAGAGAGGATATAAAATGTAGACTGGCAATGGCAAGGAAAGCGTTTCTGAAGAAGAGAGATTTGTTAACATCGAGTATAGATTTAAGTGTCAGGAAGTCATTTCTGAACGTATTTGTATGGAATGTAGCCATGTATGGAAGTGAAACATGGACGGTAAATAGTTTGGACAAAAAGAGAATAGAAGCTTTCGAAATGTGGTGCTACAGAAGAATGCTGAAGATTAGATGGGTAGATCACATAACTAATGTGGAAGTATTGAATAGGATTGGGGAGAAGAGAAGTTCGTGGCACAACTTGACCAGAAGAAGGGATCGGTTAGTAGGACATGTTCTGAGGCATCAAGGGGTCACCAATTTAGTATTGGAGGGCAGCGTGGAGGGTAAAAATCGGAGGGGGATATCAAGAGATGAATACACTAAGCAGATTCAGAAGGATGTAGGTTGCAGTAGGTACTGGGAGATGAAGAAGCTTGCACAGGATAGAGTAGCATGGAGAGCTGCATCAAACCAGTCTCAGGACTGAAGACCACAACAACAACAACTTTCTTCAGCTGAATTTTCTGAACCGTCAGGTGTAAATATTTCTCCAAGATATTTAAATTTCTTCGAATGCTTGATTTCATCTTGTTGTATTTTAATATTAGGAGGCGCGTTTTTGATGTTTGTGATGAATTCAGATTTTTTAAATAGTTTTTTTAGGCCAGTCTTTGCAGCAATTGATTATAGGCTGGACACTTGAACCTTAGCTTCGTCAATATTATTTGCAATAAGTGCCAGATCATCAGCAAAAACCAAACAGTTTCCACTGAGACCTTTTCTTTTGTGTCCAATTTGAATCCCATAACCTGGCGGTACGGTTGTATTCCACTCTCTGTCTTTTCCAGGACACAGGACTGCTGTCATAGTGGCGCTGTATTCCGCTTGTGATCACCCCATCGCAGACATGTGCTGCAAACGCGGAAACCCAACGGGAATTATAGTGTTACGCAGGGTCTGTGAACGAGTATCCTGAAAACGGCGAAGCTGGTCGAGTGCTCACGTGCTACTGTCGTGAGCATCCACTGAAAGAAGTAGGAGGGCAGTGGATCTACCACTAGGCGCTAGATGGCTGGACGTCCACGACTCTTCTCAGATCTTGGGTTCGGAGGATTGTCTGCTCTGTAAAGTAGGATAGATGACGATCCGGGACATCTCTGCTGAAACATTGTCGAACGTGGAGCTCCACAGCAAACCGCCACTACTTCGCCAATTACGACTGCACTGGGTACTGGACCACCGGTGCAAAATGGTTCAGATGGCTCTGAGCACTGGTGGACTTAACATCTGAGCTCATCAGTCCCCTAGAACTTAGAACTACGTAAACCTAACTAACCTAAGGACATCACACACATCCATGCCCGCGGCAGGATTTGAACCTACGACCGTAGCGGTCGCGCGGTTCCAGACTGTAGCGCCTAGAACCTCTCGGCCACAACGGCCGGCTACATGACCTGTGCTTAGACATCTAATGCCACATACCTCCACAACCCTGCCAACAATATTTCGAATTCCTGATACGCGGAATCAGTTATAAATTTCATTTCAAAGGCGGGCAAACCAACTGTTAAGCATGTGGTCTTAACGTTTTGGCTCATCAGTGTATGTCTAGTGTACAGAAAAGGTCGGAAAAAATCGGAAATGACAAATTATCTTCGTAGCGAGGTACAAGCGTGTAAAGTGATTTGTGAAGCTATTTATAAAGATACTAAATACACTCCTGGAAATTGAAATAAGAACACCGTGTATTCATTGTCCCAGGAAGGGGAAACTTTATTGACACATTCCTGGGGTCAGATACATCACATAGGATGCACTGACAGAACCACAGGCACATAGACACAGGCAACAGAGCATGCACAATGTCGGCCTAGTGCAGTGTATATCCACCTTTCCCAGCAATGCAGGCTGCTATTCTCCCATGGAGACGATCGTAGAGATGCTGGATGTAGTCCTGTGGAACGGCTTGCCATGCCATTTCCACCTGGCGCCTCAGTAGGACCAGCGTTCGTGCTGGACCTGCAGACCGCGTGAGACGACGCTTCATCCAGTCCCAAACATGCTCAATGGGGGACAGATCCGGAGATCTTGCTGGCCAGGGTAGTTGATTTACACCTTCTAGAGCACGTTGGGTGGCACGGGATACATGCGGACGTGCATTGTCCTGTTGGAACAGCAAGTTCCCTTGCCGGTCTAGGAATGGTAGAACGATGGGTTCGATGACGGTTTGGATGTACCGTGCACTATTCAGTGTCCCCTCGACGATCACCAGTGGTGTACGGCCAGTGTAGGAGATCGCTCCCCACACCATGATGCCGGGTTTTGGCCCTGTGTGCCTCGGTCGTATGCAGTCCTGATTGTGGCGCTCACCTGCACGGCGCCAAACAAGCATACGACCATCATTGGCACCAAGGCAGAAGCGACTCTCATCGCTGAAGACGACACGTCTCCATTCGTCCCTCCATTCACGTCTGTCGCGACACCACTGGAGGCGGGCTGCACGATGTTGGGGCGTGAGCGGAAGACGGCCTAACGGTGTGCGGGACCGTAGCCCAGCTTCATGGAGACGGTTGCGAATGGTCCTCGCCGATACCCCAGGAGCAACAGTGTCCCTAATTTGCTGGGAAGTGGCGGTGCGGTCCCCTACAGCACTGCGTAGGATCCTACGGTCTTGGCGTGCATCCATGCGTCGCTGCGGTCCGGTCCCAGGTCGACGGGCACGTGCACCTTCCGCCGACCACTGGCGACAACATCGATGTACTGTGGAGACCTCACGCCCCACGTGTTGAGCAATTCGGCGGTACGTCCACCCGGCCTCCCGCATGCCCACTATACGCACTCGCTCAAAGTCCATCAGCTGCACATACGGTTCACGTCCACGCTGTCGCGGCATGCTACCAGTGTTAAAGACTGCGATGGAGCTCCGTATGCCACGGCAAACTGGCTGACACTGACGGCGGCGATGCACAAATGCTGCGCAGCTAGCGCCATTCGACGGCCAACACCGCGGTTCCTGGTGTGTCCGCTGTGCCGTGCGTGTGATCATTGCTTGTACAGCCGTCTCGCAGTGTCCGGAGCAAGTATGGTGGGTCTGACACACCGGTGTCAATGTGTTCTTTTTTCCATTTCCAAGAGTGTAGTACGCAAGCCACAGTACGGTGCGTGGCGAAGGGTGCCCTGTACTACTACTAGTCATTTCCTTTCCTGTTCCACGCACAAACAGAGCAATCGAAAACCACTATCCACATCCCACTATATGAGCCATAATTTCTCGTATCTTATCATTGCGGTCCTAATGCGAAATGTTCGTTGGCGTCGGTAGAATCGCTCTGCAGTCAGCTTCGTATGCCGGTTCTCTAAATTTTCTCAATAGTGTTCCTTGAAAATATCGTCGCCTTCCCTCTAGGGACTCCTCTTTGAGCACCCGTAACATCTCCGCAATACATGCGTGTTGCTACTGGTAACAAGTCTAGCAGCACGCCTCTGGATTGCTTAGTTGTCTTCCCTTGATCCGACCTGGTGCGGGTCCCAAACACTCTAACAATACTCAAGACAAGATCGCACTAGTGTCCTATATGCGGTCTCCTTTACGGATGAACCATATTTTCCCAAAATTCTCCCAATAAACGGAAGTCGACCATTCGCCTAACCCTACCACAGTTCTCATATGCTGATTCCATTTCATATCGCTTTGCAGTGTTAGGTCCAGATATCTAAACGAGGTGACTGTGTTAAGCAGGACACTACTAATGCAGTATCTGAGCATTACAGGTTTGTTTTTCCTTCTCATTTCTACATTTATAGCTAGCTGCCATTAATCATACAAACTAAAAATTTTGTCTAAATAATCTTTTGTCGTCCTACAGTCAGTCAGTTCCGACACTTTGCCGCACACCACAGCATCAGCAAACAACTGTAGATCGCCGCCGACCCTGTCCGCCATATCATCTATGTATACAGAAGGTATCATATGGTACTTCATTGAGGCACTCCTGACGATACCCTTGTCTTTGATGCAAACTCACCATCGAGGACAACATACTAGATTCTATTACTTAAGAAATCTTCGAGCTACCCACACATCTGTAGACTTATTCCATATATTCGCTCCTTCGTCAACAGCCTGCAATGGGGCATCGCGTCAAATAACTTCCGGAAATATACAAATATGGAATCTGCCTCTTGCCGTTCATCCACTGTTTACAGTATATCACCTGAGAAAATGGCAAGCTGACTTTTGCACATGCTGATACGTGGACTTAAGCTTCTCGGTCTCAGGAACTGTATTGCAAGCAATACAATGCTCTTTCTTCAGCAAATGTCCTGTGCATTGCGACGAAATCTTACTCTCTGCCGTGCCGTCCACAAAAGCCGATCTTCCAGGACTCTGCCATAACAGCGCTCCTCCCTGGATCACACAGATCTCAGGGAAGAGTCTCCACGGTTCCCGCATAGATCCATAGAGATACAATCTGCGCGTCCTTACATTCGTTGCGTCCGCCGGCAAGTCGGCTTATTTCAAAGCATTGTCCACCCTGGCTGTCTGCCGTCGTTCTTCGCACGTGTTGGAGCCTGACTTCGACCTCCAACGAATTCTGCTGGGGGCTCTTTATCTGCCGGCCTTTACATGTTCAACCACTGCACTTCCCCTCGCCTACAGCCAAGTACAATGTGCTTTCATGGAAGCTTCTTGTTTAAGTGTACGTGAAATTCAATATAGAAAATAGGAATGTATGTAGTTAAGTGGTCGCAGTCGCTGGTACTTATTCATATTTGGTTTATCATTAGGGATTAATTTATTCTGATTTGATCTGTCTTTTTAATCCAGGTTTTATATTTGCTGTGATATATTTTCGGCAAAAAAGGTCGCACTACGCTGTTAGTCCAGTGAAACTGTCAGAAAAAAAGTCTGTACCTTGCAAAAGGTGGGGTAGAAGATTTTATTTTTTTAACTCGTTCATATTGTTGGAAATGTTAGAAAACCAAGTTTTGCCAACAAAATTTCTCTTGGGAAACCTTCCTGCAGTCCAAAAACGTCGAAAATTTCGGACTTTTTTCAGTTTTTTCAAAATATCTGTTTCATTTTCTCCTATCTATTTTCTTTTTTAAAGAGCACAAAATTCTCTACAAATTTGATATTTACCATTTTTTTCTACTCCCAGTATCTAAGGCGCTACAGCACGTCAAAAATACCATTTTTTTTAAATTTCGAGCAAAGTGGCAAATTACCTAATTTTTGAACACTTTTATTTCAGTTTCTATTTGTGTAGTATAAACATATTACTCATCATGTTATTCATTGGAATTTACCATCTCACTCTGCTGCAGGGCCAGGACCAACAGCACCATATTCAGCAACTACGAACACATTCACATCGGATTGCGTGAAGTTTGTGTTACAATATGTAATACGATTGCATGCAGGTGCCGTACATTTTCTACAGTTGATTGACGTTAATGATCAGTGATAAGAAAAAGTATGTAGGAATTGTTCTTTTGCGGACAAAAGCGTATTTATTCTTTGGCCTTCGTTCCTGTGGAAGATGTGAAGTCAGGTGGATCGAGTAAATTTTTTTTCAATGATGGAGGGTACCTTATCCACAAAGTGACTTGGACTCGAAATGTTTGCTGCAAGTCAATAGCCCAAAGCTATGTTTCTTACCTGCAACGTCATTTTGGATCTCAATTTGCTATTGTATTTGATGGGTATCCATGTGAGGGAGACAAATGTAGCACAAAGAGTGCTGAGAGGATTCGTAGGTCCAAAAAACATTCTTCGGTTGGCGTTGTGGTTGAATCAGAGATTGTGAACCAAGTCCCTCAAGACAAGTTCTTGTACAACGAACGAAACAAGATGCGTTTGATCACACTTCTTAAAAAGGAATTTCTGGAGTGTAGCATTGAATTGCTCCAGGCACAATAAGATGCTGACGTTATGATTGTAACATCTGCCATTTCAAGAACCAAAGATTTGGGAAGTGTTGTCATTGTAGGAGAAGATGTTGACCTGCTTGTGCTCATGACCAGTTTGGGGCAAGGCATTGAAAACTTATTTTTCTTAAAGCCAGGAAGAAGAAATGCAGAAGACGAGTGTTTTTCCACTGCAGCTTACAAGTTTGACAGTGAATATATTCTGTTCACTTACGCCTTTAGCGGATGTGATACAACATCCGCTTTTTTTGGTCACGGAAAAATTAAGTGCTGCAATATTGTTGCGAAAAATGAACACCTAATCTCAGCCCTTTGCACGTTCAATAAACGATATGCTACCCGTGTAGAAATAATAACAGCAGGAGAACAGGTTACTATCGCATCGTATAGTGGAGGTGTCAGCAGTTCCCACACACTAGACCATTTGCGGTACCAGCTATTCGCCAAGTCTGCCACGAAAAGCAAACTGAATCTTGCACGGTTGCCACCTACACAAGATACTGCACAACATCATTCGTTGCGGACTTACCAACAAGTCCAAAGTTGGATGGGAAACTGGAAACCTCCTGAGAAATGGGGATGCAATCACAGTGACCACGGTCTAATACCCGTTATAATGAGCCAAGATCCAGCACCTGAAGCACTTCTTCACATTGTTTCATGCTCATGCAAGCTGAACTGTGGCGGAGCGTGCTCCTGCAGAAAAGCGGGTTTCAAATGTTCTTCAATTTGTAAGAAATGTAGTGGGGTCAACTGTGAAAACGTGCAAAATTTTTATATGAGGACAGTGAAGAAGATGTTATGGAGGATGTTGAGGAAACCGCTGACGAAATCAACGAACTTGCTGAGGCTGACTCGCTGTTTAAAGAAGAGGTCAATCTGGGGTCAACTCTATGTACAGACCCTGAATCCGTAACTCAAGGTATTTCTGGTGACACTGAGGAACCTGGCCCATCAAAACGTTGGAAGTGATGCTCATATCTCTCTCAAGTGCGCTAAAGTGCGATATTACAAATATTGCACACCCAGAACTGTCAACATGTTTTAGTAACTGACAATGCATTTTAATTGTAATAAAGCTACTTATTTTTAATGTCAACTGCGTGGATTTTATACACAAGAATAATTACTTACCTAATTAGGTTGCCTATTGCATTTAATAATAGTTCAGTTTCCTGAGACAAATTATTTTGTGTGTGTGTGTGTGTGTGTGTGTGTGTGTGTGTGTGTATGTATGTATGTATGTCACTTAATGATGTATTTTTATATTTATAGTTTTACAAATACCAGGGCAGAGGTGCCCCATAGTGAACTTGAGGTAGTGATGTAAGAATCACAACTGTAGGATGCCGAGCATTCCTCATGTTGCATGCAGAGAAATTGAATACCTGAAAGTGAGGTGGTAAAATCCAACATATAACATGATGTATAATGTATTTATACTACACAAACAGAAACAGAAAAAATAGTGTTCAAAAATAAGGTATCTTGCTACTATGCTCAAAATTTGAAAAATTGGTATTTTTTTAGGCGCTGTAGCGCCTTAGATATTGGGAGTAGAAAAAAATGGCAAGAATCATATTTGTAGAGACTTTTGTGCTCTTTAAAAGAGAAAATAGACGTTAAAGTGATAGGAGCAAATGAAACTGAGATATTTTGAAAAAACTGAAAAAAGGCCGAAATTTTGCAGGTTTTTTGACTGCAGAAAGTTTTCCAAAGCGAAATTTTGTTAGCAAAACTCGGTTTTCTAATCTTTCCAACCATATGAACGAGTTGAAAAAATAAACTCTTCTACCCCACCTTTTGCAAGGTATATCTGCAATTTGACTGGACTATGTCACGCCTATGTTACAACGACGTAAATGTATAAGGCTATGTTTCTTCCATAGCCATGTTGGTGAGACGCAGACTGCCCAGTGAACGAGCATGTCGTCAGGGGACTCCCTGAATCCTGCCTTCCCATGAATGCTGGCCTTAGCGGACCGTTCTTACGTTTGTCTTCAAGTGCAAATCTGATGTTTGGATCCTTGGGAACTCTGTTATAAGGCAAGCAGGAACTCCGTCTTCAGGCCACAACTGGCCCGACGGGACCATCCGACCGCCGTGTCATCCTCAGCTGAGGATGTCGATAGGAGGGGCGTGTGGTCAGCACACCGCTCTCCCGGTCGTTATGATGGTTTTCTTTGACCGGAGCCGCTACTATTCGGTCGAGTAGCTCCTCAATTGGCATCACGAGGCTGAGTGCACCCCGAAAAATGGCAACAGCGCATGGCGGCCCGGACGGTCACCCACCCAAGTGCCGGCCACGCCCGACAGCGCTTAACTGCGGTGATCTGACGGGAATCGGTGTTTCCACTGCGGCAAGGCCGTTGCCACACTCTGTTACAAGGTGTTCATATAATCAGTCGTGTGTGATATCAGACAGTACATTGGTTTCTGGATCCATGTTTATTAGTATTATCTGCTTGTCTCATTGTCTTCTGCTCGTCCTCCTGTTTACATCTGCAGTAGTCTAACACTCCATTGAACGTTTCAGACTTTGTCGATTAATAGTACCGCACTAAACGCTAGAAAAGAAAATGCAATTTAGGATGAAACTTTTCTGCAGTTGACGTGTAACTCCGCTGGGTGTGTGTATAACAGCCTTTAAGCCAAATCAGACCTGAATTTGTTTTGGAGGAAGGAAAATTTTTCTTCATGTGGTAATGCTGTTCGGAGATTTTTTATTGATTTTGAATGCAAAATTTTTACAAAAATATGTACACTTTCCAAAACACAATTTGTTCAGGTCGCTTCACTTTTTGGACTAAAATAACTAATTACGAGATATTCTCTTTTGTAATAAATAGTGAAACACTCATGCGATAATTACCAAAAAAAATTTCAATAGTAATATTCAGTTATACAGTGAAATATAGCGAGCTGCTGCGCACTGCTACATTGAATTGCTGATATTTTCATAGTGATGCCCAACAGTTGGCAGCACTTGCGCATGATGATGAAGTTGGACGTTTACAAAAGTGTACCTTGTGTTTCCATTGGGAAAAAAATACTTCTTTTGCAGCTGAGACACAGTAAAGGTAATGTACATAACTCTAGCCATAGGGTCTGAAAGTGTTAAATAGGAACCCCCCCCCTCCCTCCAGGATAGCGACTTACACGCCACCACGTCTATTCTGGGACAGTTCTACAGCAATCCCTGTAGTATTATATCTCATCAACATCACTTCGTGTCAATACTCGTCTGGTTACTCAAAGGTTACGACTATGGAACACGCATTACTGTGAGGTTGATTTCGGATAATGAATACAGTAGGTGAAGATTATTAACAAGTTTCGTGTGAGATTTATTATTACATCGATTTGTTAATTGCACTCACAATGGGTCACAGCTGTAAAATAAACTGGTCCCCACTTGCAACAGTGTTAAAAGCTTGGCAGGTTAACTTGCATTTATTCGAAAAGCCATCAGCATTTTGGGAATATCATAATGGTCTACAAGAATAACGGTACTAACAAGTAACCGAGAATCATCCATGTGTACTTCTGTGCAATAAATGAAGTTTTAGAAGAATTCCAACCACCAATTAAAACTACAGTATCGCTACAGCGTGTGTCCAGAGAAACCAGAGTGTTTTGGATACAGGTGCGAAAGCACATGATGTTCCACCCTAATCTTGAGAGTATTCAGTGTACATGAGACCAATGCCAAGAACCAGTCTGCTCACTGGAAAATAATCGACGATCTTAATTCTGCGTTATGCACAGTTACTCTACTGAAGTGAATGCAAAACAATAATACCGAGGTCTGTATTAAAAGCAATGAGCAGGAGTATGACTTCTTAGTAGTACTTCGGGCATGCGTGCGAATATGAAATTCACTCAAGGCCTGATTTGGTAGATATTACACTCTAAGACAAAAAAGCGACGCACCAAGAAGGAACGATCCGAATGGAACAGAAATCATTGGATGTGATGTACATTTAAAGACAATCAAATGATTACAATTTTGCTTTATTCAAGAGAGAGAACTTCACATATTGAGCAAGTTGGTCCACCTCCGGCCCTTAGCACTCCGTCTTCAGGCCACAAGTGGCCCTTCGGGACCATCCGACCACCGTGTCACCCTCAGATGAGGATGTGGATAGGAGGGGCGTGTGGTCAGCACACCGCTCTTCTGGTCATTATGATCGTTTTCTGTGAGCGGAGCCACTACTATTTGGTCGAGTAGCTCCTCAAATGGCATCACGAGGCTGAGAGCGCCCCGAAAAATGACAGCAGCGCATGGCGGCCAGGTTGGTCACCCATCCAAGTGCCGGCCACCCCCGACAGCGCTTAACGTCGGTGATCTGACGGGAACCGGTGTATCTACTGCGGCAAGACCGTTGGCACCTCCAGCCCTTATGAAAGCAGTTATTTGGCTTGGCATTGATTAACAGAAGTGTTGGATATCCTCCTGAGGGATATCGTGCCAAATTCTGCCCCGTTGGTGCGTAAGATCTTCAAAATCCCGGGATAGTTAGAGAGCCCTGCCAGTAACGCTCCAAATGTTCTCAACTGGGGAGAGATTCGGCGACCTTACTGGCCAAAGTAGGCCTTGGTAAGCGCTAGGAAAAGCAGTAGAACCTCTTGCCATGTTTGGGCAGCCATTATCTTGCTGAAATGTAAGCCCAGGATGACTTGCCATGAAGGTCAACAAAACGGGACGTAGAATATCAACTTACCCATTGTGCTATAAGAGTACAGCAGTTGACAACCAAAGGGTTCTTGCCATGAAAAGAAATGGCCCCCCAGACCATCCACTCCTGGTTGTCAGGCCGTATGGCCGGCGGTAGTCAGACTGGTATCCTACTGCCGTCTGCTCCGTCTCCAGACACGTCATACGCGCTGGAGTGGTCTCCAGTGATGAGTCCCGCTACGGACTGAGCCCCAATGACCAGCGAAGACGTCTTTGCAGACGCGCTGGGCAGCGGTGAGATACCCACCTGATTGTCGAATGGTTCAAATGGCTCTGAGCACTATGGGACTTAACTTCTAAGGTCATCAGTCCCCTAGAACTTAGAACTACTTAAACCTAACTAACCTAAGGACATCACACACATCCATGCCCGAGGCGGGATTCTAACCTGCGACCGTAGCGGTCGCGCGGTTCAAGACTGCAGCACCTAGAACCGCTCGGCCACTCTGGCCGGCACCTGACTGTCATCCGCGGCATTATTACAGCTCAGCGGCACGTCGACGATATTCTACGCCGCGTTTTGTTGACCCTCATGGCAAGACATCCTGGGCTTGCATTTCAGCAAGATGGTGCCCGCCCGCTCACGGCGAAAGTTTCTACTGCTTGTCTTCGCATTTATCACATCCTACCTTGGCTAGCGAGGTCACCGTATCTCTCCCCAGCTGAAAACGTTTGGAGTATCATGGACAGGGCCCTCCAACTAGCTCGGGATTTTGACGATCTAACGCGCCGGTTGTACAGCAACTGACAAGATATCCCGCAGGAGGAAACCCAACAACACTATCAATCAATGCCAAGCCGAATAACTGCAAGGACCAGAGATGGACCAACACGTTATTGTCTTTCTGAATTTGTGAAGCACTTTCTCTAGAACAAAGCAAAACTTTAATCATTTGTTCGTATGTACATGTACATGACATTTACCATTTTCTGTCCCATTCGGATGAGTCCTTCGTGGTGCGTCGTTATTGGAGTGTTATCAATTTTATTTACGTCTCACGCGTATTTGCTAGCTTGAAGGGAATACTGAACAGTGGTAGTGAATCTGTCATTAAAGGCAATGAGCAAAGAACTATTTCCTTTGTACTGCTGAGGCCAAGTGTGAATTTTAATCTCACACAAGACATCACTCGAGAAGTGTTAGTTTCAATGCCGCGTCACGTGTCTTTACTCTCCTGAAGGGAATCCCAATCACGTAGAGTGAACATATTGTTGATAGCAATCAGGAAGCTCATGTTACCTTTATACTACTGGGGACACGTGTGAATCTGAATCTAACACAAAGCATCACACGAAAATATTAACAAATTAGCACACGCATATAGTCACACTCGGAACTAATAACTACTATTGTTCTTATCATTCAGTCGCTGAAAGGGAGTGATTTATTATTACACAGTGCCCAGTTACGTTGATGTGACAACCTGTCGATAGCCTAAATAATCTCCTTTTGTAGTGCGGACCGCTGCGAGACGAGCAGGAAGACAGTCAGTGGGGTTCTGAGAGTCACGTTGCAATGTCCTGATGCTAGATGCCATCGTGCCGAGGAAGAATTAATTGCCTGCAGGGGTGCACTTGGTCCTCAAGAATAGATGCCTACTTGTGTTGATCCACAGGGTCTTCCAGAATGACGAGATAGCCCAGAGAACGCCACGAAAACATTCCCCCGACCATAACGCACGTAGGGTGTTTGGTTTCAGACGTTTCTCGCCGTACATGCCAACGACCATCTGTCCGATGGAGCGTAAAATATGATTCATCTTAATAGGATACCTAACGCCAATCAGCGGACGCCTAGTTGCGGTATTTGAGAGCAAATCCTACCATGAGTGTATGAACTAGCCGCCTGCTGTGGAGGGACGTACGCAGAAACACTGACTGAACTGTCGCTGAGGGAAGACTATTGATAGCCCCCTGGTTCATGTGGGCACTCAATTGCACGACAGTTGGCCAGCTACTTGCCTGTACACATCTCTGCAGTAGTCGTTTACCCCTGTCGTTTATGGCCCATGGTACACCTGAGTTGCCTCGACGCCGGTTTTAGATAGCGCCATTTTGCCACGCACCATTTACTTTAACACGCCTGCACGCGAACAGTTAAAAAAATTAGCCGTTTCGGGAAAGCCTCCACCTTTGGCCTCAAATTCAGTATAGTGTCCTTTTCCACATTACAACAAGGAATGCACTGTTTCCGCGAACTCTTCCCCCCCCCCCTCCCCCACACTTTATGTAATCTCCATTGCTACTGCTTCCACCTGTCGATTGTGAGTGGTTACTGCACGTTAACATCGAACATGGACGATGGTCAAATTAACGTCACTGAACTAAGTATTAACTTACTTCAAAGCAATATGAACACCTTCACAATACCATAGAAGCGAGAACTGCATCCTCTCCGTTTGAGTCTCGGAGGAAGAATAATCATAGACGATGCCGCTTGTTCCGTTCCTCGACCACCCGGAAGGTGGAGAGGCAGCCTGAATCTCAAAGATGACCAGTGGTCCCCTCGCGATCTCAGTTGTACTTACATTAAAAAACTAGAAACACGCCTCGATTGCAAAAAAACACCTAGTGTTAACCTAGGTTTCGGCGTAGATAACACCACCTTCTTCAGAACAATAAAACCCACAAGTGCCTAAGAAGATCTTTGTTAATGGTTAAAAGAACACCATAGCTATACATTTATAAACGAAAAAAAGGAAAACACAAACAGTACATGTGTACAAAGTCTAAACCGTTACTTAACTTAATGGTGTAACCTCCACCTCACACCGGCCTATGTTAGATGGGTCATGACCCGCCATAACCTGCAGCTACAAATGGTCGCTCACTTACACGCCCGAACCGCTACCTATGCACATGCGCAAGACAAGGGAAGTTACTTGAGTGCTCATACGTAAAAGTTTATACATGGGTCGTGGCTAAATAGCCCTTATATTCCCAACCGTGGATCAATGTATATTAAGGAATAGAGTGGATAGAATAAGTGACGAGCTAAATAGGAGATGAAGCTTAAAAATAACCGCACACGGTTGCTTATGCTAGGAAAGAAACATATATGAAGCTACTTATGACAACAGGAGGAAGTCTTAAAAACTATTCTTAAAGCAAATAGTTAGCCTGGGGGGGGGGGGGGGGGGTTGAGGGGACGTAATCTAAAGACGTCGTGGTAATAAAGATATAGGGATAAAACGTGAGGTGTGCAACGGGCTAAAATCACTTTCATCGTAAAGGAAATGAGGAAACAGGAAAAAGATGAACAGCTTGACCAACCGCGCTCGCCAGTCAGCGCATGCATGTGAAAATCCCCAGATCATCAGATTTACAAGTATGAAGAACAAATTGAAGGTGCGAAACCTTCAAAAAATTTTCTGTTTCTTAGTAGGAGTTGGTCGTTAAGGATAGTGTCTTTATCATGTTGCAGATGCTTAAATGTCTGCATTTCTTCCAGAACATCCAGTTTTAAGCCCTTAACCTCGGCATGAAGTAACTCGATATTAACTGGAGGGTTCGGCGCATGAGCCGTTTGCACAAGGTGATCCGCATAAGTAGAGCCCTTAGTACCGACACCGCTTATAGTAGGAATATGCTCTTTATACCTGAGACCCGGAGCTCGTCCCGTTTGCCCGATGTAAAATTTGATCAATCCCTGCATATAATTTTATATACTCTGGATTGGGAAAGTTTATCGCTCTTATTATGCAAGGTGTGGATTAAATTCCTATGTAAACTATTATTAGTAGAATAGGCGACTCTGAAATTATGGGCTCTGAGTAAACGCCCCAATTAGTAACTTATATTGCCTATGTAAGGGATAGATATCGTTGCCACTTGTTTGTCATCTAACACACCCCTTAGGGTGGAAGATGTAATATTATTTTTATTTATTTTCTTGTTATACATCTGTCTTACCAACTGAGGCCTATAGCCATTATTTATAGCAATATTCTCAAGTGTGACCAGCTCAGTTTCTACTGCATCTGGTGCAAGAGGGATAGCTGTAACTCTGTGAATATTAGAATGAAAAAAGGCCATCTTATGGGCGTACGGATGGACCGAGTCTGCATGGCCCATCTAACATAGGCCGGTGTGATGTGGAGGTTACACCATTACGTTAAGTGACGGTTTAGACTTTGTACACATGTACTGTTTGTGTTTTCCTTTTTTTTTCGTTTATAAATATATAGCTATGGTGTTCTTTTAACCATTGATGAAGGTCTTCTTAGGCACTTGTGGGTTTTATTGTTCTGAAGAAGGTGTAGTTATCTGCACCGAAACCTAGGTTAACATCAGGTGTTTGTTTTGCAATCGAGGCGTGTTTCTAGTTTTTTAATATGTTAACCAACGTTTACTGACGCGCTGCGATGTTGAAGGTTCTTCAGTGGTACTTCCTTGACCTATGCTGCAGCTTCCCTGATACAGCTAACCCCTCTGGACAACTTCTACGTCCCTCAGCTTAGTACACCTGTTCAGCAGACGGTGATTTCGACTAGACATGATGAGCATGTTTCATTAATTGTCATCATTCACACTGCTTCTCATACACGACAAGGGCATGGAAAATGCAGGCACTCTTCAAATACAGGTGGAAATAAAGAACAGGACGCCTTTCTTTCCTCAAGACTACTTACAGTGTCAAAAAGATAGTGAGCGGTCAAGAGACTACTAGATAGCGAGAAAAATTAATGCACTCAAGTGAGGGAAGACTACTATGCAGAAAACTTGAACATTAAAGCCATAATTTTAACTTTATTTTTTTATGAATCCAGAATTTTTTACTAGTCCGGAATTTGAGAAAGGCGTCTTAGTTGCATTCATAGATGTAAAAAAAGCTTGTGATACTGTTAGCAGGGAATATTTAAGACAACATATGAACAGACTGTAAGTGTCAAAAGAAATGCTGCTGAACATCATAAATATGTACAAAAAATACCTGAATTGTGTTACTGCAGATGGCAAAAGATCAGAATGGTTTATAACGGACGGATGGGTTCGGCAAGGAAATGTGCTCTCGCCAGTGCCTTTTACTATAGTCACAGACGACATCATCAGGAAAGTTCGCCAAGTGCCAACAGCAGGTGAAACGAAAATTATAGCATATGCAGATGGTGTGATGATTTGGGAAGAAACTGAACAGAAATTGGGAGAACAACTAAACACCTGGCAGAGAGTGATTGAAGAAGCGGGCACAGAAATAAACTGAAGTGAAGTAACGAAAATCAGCACGAAAAATGAAAAAGCTAAGTACGTAACGTGCAATGGAAAATTATTAGTAGATGGTTTCAAATATGTAGGACGTAAATTAACCAAGAAAGGAAACATCAAGGATGAAATTTCGGAGAGAATGGAAAATTATAAGCTATTTTATTATTGTGTATGGGGCATAATTACAAATTATAAATAACCATTCAAAGCAAAGATCATGCTGTACAAATAATACTGTATGCCAATTTTGACCAATGGATCAGAATTTTGGACAAAGTGAAACGTCCCCTTAGAACAATTTATACAAGACTGTGCTTAAACTGACACACAATATTTTTTAGCACAACACAATCTGACTTTCAGAAATCCCTACAAAGGAATGGCCCTGACTAACATTAACCTGTACCTTTCACAAATCACTTACCTCACCAAAAATCTTCGTTACTCGAACTACTGCAATACAGCGAGCGCCACTACTGCCAGCTAAATAAAAGATTCAAGCTACGGAAGTCACTAACTACTGATAGGGATAGTTAGCAAATGAAAGATTTTAATAGAGAACAAACAATGTATTTACCTTAATAGTCATAATATATATAGCAGTTCATAATATCCAGTATAACAAATTTCAAAACTCCACCATCTCTCTTCCCACATCCACCACTGCTGGCGGCTTACCTCCAACTGCGCAATGCTACGCGCTGTTCACATCCAGCTGCCCAACACTACAATGGCAGACAACAATGCAAACTAGCCACAGACTGCACACAGCACAGCCAGTGATTTTCATACAGAGCGCTACGTAACGTTGCCAATAAGAAAACATAAGCAGCCTACTTACATAGCCCCCATGCTCCCCACAAAAAATTTTACAAATTGTTTTGGGCAGTGGCCAATAATGATTTGATAAAATTTTTCATAATTACAATAACAAAGATATCAAATGCACACACTAATTGATACAATGTTGGTCAAAGGCTAAAATTTTCTCACAGTCCATAAAGATAGACCTGATCATTCATCATAATAGTAATTACAGTTTTTTTTCACAAAGTCTCATTAGTAAAAGAAATTGCACACAGAAGTAGTGGATTTCCATGCAGTCTTGAAGTAGTGTTGTCCTTCCAACGGAAAGACAGTGCTGACTCTTGACATGCAGACAGGTAATGGGCCACAACAGAGCAAACCCACAGCAGAGTCAGTCGAAGTCCATAAACCACCACTTGTGCACTCACAAAGTTTTTGGAATTGTCCTTAGAACCAGCAATGCTGTTATCCAGTCCCTTGCTGAATTATTAACACACGTGCAAACACTATCAGTCCCTACTTCTCACATATTGTCCATATACTATGACCAACAGAAATGTGTGTAGTGAAATGTAATTTACCAGTTAATAATATGATGAACTGGTGTCAATTACAATTTTATAACATTAGAATACAATTGCAAAGGTACAAAATACATAATTAAAGAACATAACAATACAGATAACATTTGTAGTAATACAGGCTTTACAAAAGAATAGAAATAACATATACATCAGTGTTACAGAAATTATGACATGAGTACATACTTAAAAGATCAGAATAACTTTCGAAACATCAACTTCACACATGAGCATTAAAACAAAACAGAATAAACAATGTCTAAACATCTTTACAAAGAAAATAACATAGTATCAGAAAAATTCTACAACATAGCTCTAATCAGCTAAACACATAAAGACAGGAAAAAGACAAATAAACAAGGGTACATAAACACATAGTGGGATAACACAAAAGGAAAGAACAGGGTTTGTTTTCAGTGTAACATTTGGTACTGCAGTCCAACCCAAAACTTCATTCCATAGATCTTTCGTCTTATTTCAACCTTTGCTTCCACCAAAAAAATCCTATCCAAGCATGCTTTCTGTATTTTTCTCGCATAACCTCTCAGTGCATTTCTTCAAATTCATCGCAACTCATTCTCTTATATAGTCTACCCCTTCTTAAGCTAACTTAAATCTACTGAGCTCAGATGCGAAACTAAGGGACGAGGCAATGCAGCAGCATAAAACAATTAACACAAACATCAAGGACAAAAATTTTAAATAGGCAAAGCAATTGCAGTACTACAACTAATATAAGGCACTGTGCAGCAAACAAGAAAAATAAATCAGTAGTAAAACTAGCTTAGAAAAGTAACACAAAGTCAAATTCAGTAACACTACGCCTGGCAAACAGCAGTAACTTATACCTAAACATGACATACCTCAAGCAGAAAAAATATTACAGTAAAAACAACAATGCAGATAAGGGAAATGTATATTCACATCTTAATGTCTATGTAATTAATGTGGTGCACCATAGCTTATTCTACCATAAAAATTACCAAGTACTTGAAACGTAAATTATGTATGCAGTTCCTGTGAAGGGAAATGTGTTTGTGCTCCCTCATTTTTTGGGAAGTGTATTACAAAATTAGTATTTACTGGATTTGTAGACAGAAAATATTTATATTAGTACATCTATAAAATTCTATTTTAACCAATGCTGCAGTGCAGCTAGAAACTAGATATTAAACAAAATGAGTAAATAAATACATAAAGCAAGCCATATGGCATTTCTCACAACTAGCAAGACAATAGCCGTGAATGTTTCTCATCGTTTCATTAGGCATTTTAGTAAATATCATAAATTAAGAGCTCCACAGTATAATCATATGTTTTCAAGTTTGAGCGTGTCGTATTTGCGATGCTTTCTACAAAGGAATGTCAATAGCGAGGATAATGGCCTCCTTTTTTTTTTACCTGTGCCTCTGGAAAGGCACACCCTAATGGCTTTTTTCTCCAGGCCTCTGACACAGCTGGGTGCCCACGACGCATTATGTGCAGGTGGTCACTTAACTTTCTTACGGAAATATTTACGACAGCAGTTTCCGCTACAGTGACAGTCGCATATAAAAATATTTGACAGGTCAAGAATTTGCGTTACAAAGCTGTAGAAACAAAATCCTATTGATATAACAGTGTCCAAAAATTTTCGTCGGCATTGTAATACATTCACGCATTTACATACATTTCATAACTCTTAAAGTACGATTCTTGGTTTCCAACAACCTGTTTCACAAACTAGAGTCCCTAACCACAACTCATTATTCCTTACCTTATTCGTCGACACTTCTTCAATATTTCATCATAACAGATACGTAGCATAATCAAATAACTCATATAGCATCAGCTTATTGATCATACACATACCGCAACAGCATAATACACATAGTCATCGTAATAATAACATCATAACACCTCAGTCAAATCTCAAAAACGACATAGCTTTCTGCAATAGTGTCAAAACCTAAAAAAAAATTCGCTGCTCATTTCAATAGTGTCATCTACCTGAAACGTACATTAAAAATCATGATCCCTTACCAAATACATCATTCAAAGCTCTCATAGTATCACAATGGTTCCAAAAAAATATGAAGAGTTCACACAGTACAGACAAAATACAATTTCATAAGTGTGAAGTTCCCCAACTGTGTAATTGCGTAAACATCGGTCACTGATGTAGTAAAAAAATGTTTATCTCTCAGATAAATGATCAGATAAGTGTGTAATTTGTGTGTTAGAGAAATATGGTACCGATGTGTAAAGTTGTATAAGCAAATACCGTATTAGCTAGGGCTCCTTGTGCTTGCCAAACACATGATACACAAAGCAAGCGTGTACCCCCCTAAGGATTAATGTAATTATACCCTCAGGTGTTACAGATTACAACAATGGAATGAAATGTATTACGGAAAACCTTTGTATCATTGTACTTCAAATATCCTTAAATAAATGATTTAAGTACAAAATTAATCACTCAAATACGTGTCCTGTAGCGCTAAATGTGCGTCTTGCTGTAAGATAATCTCTGTGGAAGTGTCGTAGTTATTGTCCTCCGAAAGCTAAGTTCTGCAGAAGTCAATGTACTTACCTCCTGATAAACAAAAGTGAAATGCTTTGCGTATAGATATCTTAGTTATTACGCTTATTGTTGTGATGAAGAAATTACTGTGCTGTAATGTATTGTTGTGCTACGAAAGAGGCTGTCTCATTGTAGCTATACCACAAAAGTTACTACTAAAACATGTTTTACTTTCCAGAATAATTCAGAAAAACTGTGCAGATATAAAACAGATACACCGCAAAAGCAACATTGTAAATTGTCACTCATTAGTAGCGTCATGATAAAATCGTGTAGCTGTCACATAAACTAACCACTGTGTCATCTGGTATCTCACAGAAAGTACTTTAATTCAGAATGTATTTTCAAGTAAACCAAAATGTTGCATTAAAATCTCATTAGCAGTACTGGTAAATGTTCTAAGTATGTGAGCCTTATAGTCGTTACGTAATCGTGCAATTAACAAGCAAGAATGTACAAATAAACACTGTGTCGTCTGTTCACTATAAAAATGCATTCGTAATTTCTGTTTAAAAATGTTCCCTAGGTTCTAGACTGGATATTTAACTTCAAACATTGTTGCAAGGTAACAGTTTCTAAAGCATACTAGTAACGTGAAGTGAAACGTTTTATGGCAAAGACAAAGTTAAAAAGCAGATTATCTTTCAATAAACGGTTATACATGTGAAATGTGGTGTAAACGTTTACTCTTCCTAGTACGCAGAGTTTCAACTTCAACACAATTATCATGTGGTATACGTCGGATTCTGTAAGGTCCATTGTAAACTAGAAAGAATTTGTGACTCAAATGTTTCTTCTTATGTGATAATGAATGAGCTTTAATGAGAACTTTCTGACCAATGTATAATTTCTTTGCATTTGTTTTACCGTGTAGATTTGTCCTTTTGTTTGCTGCAGATTTTATATTTGCAATAGCCAAATCAATTATGTCCTTGTGTCGAAGTTTATGTGTATTTGGGAAAGGTACAAGCTCTCTGATTCTGTTCGGTGGTTCTTCATTCTTTAGTACAAGAGTAGGTGGTAAAGCAGTGGAGTCATGAGGCATTTCATTCAGCACGTTTTGAAATAAGTGTAAATATCTGTCCCAATGCTGATGCTTTCTGTGACAATAAAGTCTGCAAAGCTTATTGATTTCTTTCATAATCCGTTCAGATGGGTTACAATGTGGTGAGTACAATGAAATAAAAACAGGTTTGATTTTATGGTTCCGAAGCATGCGTGACCAAACAGCAGATCTGAATTGCGGTCCGTTATCTGAAATGACTTTAGCAACGTGGCCAACGTCACGTAATAAATTTTTAACAAAGGCGTTGGATACAGACCGTCCAGTGGCTTTACGTAACGGAGTGAAAGAAACAAATTTTGAAGTATGTTCAACAGCGACTAGAACGTACGAAAATCCATTCGATGTTCTGACAAGGGGTCCCAAGAGATCAACAGCAGCAAATTCTTTTAATTTAGAAGGAATAATAGGAAACAACGGAGCACGATGTGAGATAGTAGATGGTTTCGCCTTTTGACAAAGTTTATAAATAGACAAGACTCTTCGAATTCGCTTTTCCATATTGTTAAAATAACAAGTCGTTCGAAGAATATGATAACATTTTCGTGGACGAAAATGTGCGTAGCTTAGATGAATGTACCAAATGAGCTTATTAATAAAATCATCTGGAATACAAAGAACCCATAGCTTGTCATCAACAGTGAAGCGTTTGAACAGTATGTTGTTTCTCACCAGATAATAATGCCGAATCTGTGTGTGTGTCTTTTCATGCCATTTACTTTTGTTGTCTTTCCAAATCGGATCTTTATCTTGTTCATGAGCAATGTCCTTTAAAGATGTGGTGATAAAGTTTTCAAAGGCGACTTTCTGAATGTAAAGAATACTGAAATTTTTCTCGAGGTTGCCTTCTGTGTTACTTTTCTCAAGCCCAGCCGGAGCGCGTGACAGTGCGTCCGCAACAATGTTCTCCTTGCCGGGAATGTAGACTATTTTGAAGCGGAATTCTTGCAGAAACAATGCCCAACGTTTTAACCTGTCATGATTTAATTTTGAAGACATAAGAAATTGTAATGCACGATGATCACTGCATACTTTTACGTGCTTACCAGAAAGAAAGAAAGAAACGGAATTTGTTAAATGCCCAAACGATAGCTAAAGCTTCTAATTCAGTAACGGAATAATTTTTTTCAGATTTTGTTAGCACTCGGCTAGCAAAAGCAATGGTTTTCTGAACAGTAGTGTCATTTTCTGTGGCTTCTTGAAATAAATGGGCACCAAGACCGACTTTAGAAGAATCCGTGCTAAGGCAGAAATCTTGTGACAGATCTGGATGAGCTAGTATTCTTTCAAAGAATTGAATTCCAACTCTGATTGTTCATCCCAGTTCCAAATAGTGTTTCTTCCAGTGAGAGAACAAAGTTTTGGTGTAACAAGAATTTGTATATTCAGAAAACGACAGTAAAAATTTACGAGACCTAGAAAACTGCGGCCTTGTTTTTTTGTGGATGGAACTGGAATGGCACTGATTGCCTCTAACTTTTAGGATCCGGCTGAATGCCTTCAGAAGAAATAATATGTCCGAAAAACCTCACCTTTGACCTACCGAATTCAGACTTTTCCAAGTTTACTGTAATTCCAGATTCTGCAAAAATACGTAACAAACTCTTGAGGATGCGGTTATGTTGTTTCCATGAAGCTTCTGCTATTAGAATATCGTCCACATATAAGGTGACGTGACGTTTTAAGAACTCAGGTAATATGGAATTTAGCCCGCGAATGAATGCTGCCGAAGAAATGTTCAAACCAAAAGGAAGTTTCCGAAACTGATAACAAACGCCGAAGCAAAGGAAAGCTGTGTATTTTCTATATTTTGGATGAAGTTCGATCTGATGAAAGCTGGATCTGAGATCAATGGAAGACAACACTTTTACACCATTAAAATTTTGAAGAAGTTCTTCCATCGTCTGCGGCCTATCTGTTTCAGGAATGATGATAGTATTAATTTGTCTCGAATCTAAGACAAGCCTGATCGATCCATTTTTTTTTCTCAACAACATGTAATGGATTGTTGTATGAGCTTACTGCAGGCTCAATAATGCCCTTATCAAGCATAGATTGTATTTCTATTCTAACAGGGTCCCTATAATGTGCTGGAATTATGTATGGTCTAACACAAAATTTAGTATGCTCACGAACACGAAATTGGTATTGAAATCCCTTGATTGTTCCTGTTTTGTGAGTAAAAACTGTGGAATGTGCTTGTAAAATCTCAAAAAGGTCCTGCCTATCAGTGTCATTACAATTCTCAATTGTTTGAATTTTATTCTGAATTAACTCATTAATTTCAAATATGCCGTCGATATCATCGCTGTCAGTACTTGCAGTGTGATTGTTAGTGTCTAGTTCCGTAAAAAATTCCGAACTGTTGTCTAACAGAAGGTAAAGCCGATTAATTTCCTCGTCATGGTTTGAGAGCCAATCTTCAAATTTCTTTCTCTAAACTTATTTCAGCATCGTGAAAGCTTAAGATTGCTTTGTATTCATTCAAAAAGTCTACTCCCAGTATAATTTCCGTCGACAATAATGGAACAATAAGGAAGTTCATAGAGAAGCTGGGGCTTTGACAAAAGAATTCTAAGTTGGTTTGTTGGCGTACATCTACACTTTTTCCAAAGATTGCACCTTGTAATTTAATCTTACGTAACGGAAGTGTGGGGCAATCGTTCGATTTGTTGCACTTGCTAAGCTGTTTCACTAATTACAGAAATGGGACTGCCAGAGTCAAGTACTGCCGTAAATTTTACGTCATTTACAGTAATGTGAATCACAGGATATGCAATGTTGTTATGTCTTACGTCGTGTTCCTGGAGTAAGATGTCCCTAATGTCTTCCATTTTTACGGAATTACTAGCTACGGCAGCTGCGTCGTCAGTTTCATAAGTACGTTTTGTGGCTGCCAGCGGTGTGAGTCATTGCCTATTGTCTCTTTGTTGGCGCGCGTCGTTATTGGGATTTGGAGACCTAACTTCTACAAATTCACCATGACGAGAGAGTCCTGCTCTGTTTGAATCCCGCCAGTTCTGATGCAATTCAAATCTGTCGTTACGATCATATCGTCTGTCGTCATGTCGGTAGGTTGCATAGTTTCTTTCTTGTCGGTCACGTGGTGGAGAATTTCTCCCTGAATCGTAACTGCGCGCTGGACCATTGCGTCTAAAGTTATTCTGTCTCCCTTGATAATAATTATTTTGGTTCCCATATTGCCTGTTTCTCTGATTGTCTCTGAGATAGTCACTACCGCGGAGAGGTGATCTTTCCCTGTAATTATTACTGCTCTGCCAACGGTTGTCATACGGGTGGTGTCTGTTTTGGTCACGATTTGTGTTGTGAGAATAGCCTTGTCGTGTCAAGTTATTATTTCTTTCATCCCGGAATTGCGACGGATGTGACCTGTAGTTGTTGTGTTCCGGTTTTCGCTTTACGCGATTGTCAGTGTCAATTTCTAATTCTTGTAAGAGTCCCTGAAAAGCTTCAATGTCATCTTTGCAACGTCCTGCTAAAATAATATGTCGTAAATGTTCAGGCAGTTTGATTAAGCAAATGCGGATGAGTTCTGAGGGGCTGTATGGGTTTGACAGGTACTGATTCTTTTGCAACATGTCTTCAAAATATTTCACAAGACTGGAAAATTCAGATTGTTTGAAATGTTTCATCATTATGATGCTATGTTTTACTCGGTCTTGTGTAGCTTGGGACCAATATGCTAAGACGAAGGCATGATAAAAATCTCCTTCACAGTGACAATCGTGAATGACCGATCACATTCTTACAGCTGGTTCATTCTCCAAGTAGCCACACATAAATTCTAATCTGTGTTCTAATGACCAGTTGGGAGGAAAACAATGAGAGAATTGATGGAGCCACGCTTGTGGATGAATGTCATTGGCAGAATTCTTAAACGTTTTGAATTTACGTGTAGTAATGAACAGCTTATAGTCAAAATCATCATGTCGGCGAGTCGCATGTCGGTCATTGTTACGTCGTGTCGGCGGTTCCATCTCAAAATTCGGTACACATTGCCAATTTCTTTCATAACTTCCGAAATGCCCTGTGTTATTATTTTGTGGCTGTTCCGTATTTCTATGTCCCTCTTACCGTATTGGAGCGCGAGTGTCCTCTGAAATACGTAATTCTTGTATTACCTGTGTCAGCTGATCTTGTACTTCCCGGATTTCTCTTTGGTATTGCGTATTAATTTGATTCTGATTTTGTTTGAATTTCCTAATTTGTTCGCACTCTTCTGCGTCATTAAAGACTACTGGTTTTGTGTCATTCAGATTATCATCTACCTTCGTAGATAAATTATTTAGCTGATCCGAAAGTTCAACTACTTTCTCTGATAATGAAATAATTTCCTCCATGTGTCTTTCTGAACCAATTTTCAGAGTATCTACTGTGTCCTTTAAGTTTTCTTGAGTTTTTGAAAGTTGCGTAACCAAATCGGTAGATGCAACTGAGTCAATTTTAGCTTGCAAGGTCTCATGATTTTCATGAACAATAGTTTGCAGTTCTTTTATGGCTGCTTGGTGATTCTGTAATGCATTTTCATGCCGCGAAAAAATAGGTTGAAAATGCTCACAAATTTGTGTTTTTACGTCATTACAGACTTTTTGACATTTCGATTCAATGTTATGTAACTCAGTAGTTAAATCTTCACGTGTTTGTTCAAGCTTATGTTCCACTGAGTCTAAGTTTTGAAGCTTTTGTTCCATTGTGTCTAACTGTTGCTGTGTTTGTCTCTGGTGTCGTTCCATTGTGTCTAACTTTTGAAGATTTTATCCCATTTGTTACTGATTTTGTTCAAGCGTTGTGTCTAACTTTTGTAGCCTTTGTCCCATTTGTTGCATTAACTGTAATAACAGTGCACTGGTGTCTGAAACATGTTCCTCAGTGCTTTTCCGCAGTGAATTTGCACCGGCAACATTCACATTTTGACAAGCGGAAAATGTGTCTTGACTCATTTGAGAAAACGGTGAGAACCCAAGACCTGAGTCTATAGTATTTGCAATATTGTGTTCTGTCATTCCCGATTCCTGAGTCGAGCTGTTGCCGACCGATCGATCGATAATGCTTCCCTGTTCACTAGATGTTACACTGTCTACTCCATTATTTGACGGCCGCTCCATTTCCCTATGCACAGTTACCAAATTACTACTTTGAATATTGGTTAATTCATTACATGGTGGCGTTAACACACTGCTTTCGTCTTCACTGTTATTTCTCAGTTTACTTTGGAGCCTAGTATTACGTTTTTCACACGCCATTATTGTCACAATATTTCACACGACAACACAGAAAAGGACAATTTGAAGAGCATAAATAAGAGAACACATTAACATAGCACTGAAAATAATATCTAGTTAATTGCAGCTGCGAAATACTTGGTGGAAATCTACATGCGTGCCACACCTGTTGTACTGTACAACAATGAAAGACTGCAACTACAAAGGAAATTCTCTCTATAATTACGCGCTAGCAATAAACAATAGCTACACTAATTGCACAAACTACAAGAAAAAAATCAGAAGATTCCAGTGAGGTATCCTAGGCTAAGGGCCACCACATATGAAACGTCCCCTTAGAACAATTTATACAAGACTGTGCTTAAACTGACACACAATATTTTTTAGCGTAACGCAATCTGACTTTCAGAAATCCCTACAAAGGAATGGCCCTGACTAACATTAACCTGTACCTTTCACAAATCACTTACCTCACAAAAATCTTCATTACTCGAACTACTGCAATACAGCGAGCGCCACTACTGCCAGCTAAATAAAAGATTAAAACTACGGAAGTCACTAACTACTGATAGGGATAGTTAGCAAATGAAAGATTTTAATAGAGAACAAACAATGTATTTATCTTAATAGTCATAATATATATAGCAGTTCATAATGTCCAGTATAACAAATTTCAAAACTCCGCCATTTCTCTCCCCACTACCACCAGTGCTGGGGGCTCACCTCCAACTGCGCAACGCTCCGCGCTGTTCACATCCAGCTGCCCAACACTACAATGGCAGACATCAATGCAAACTAGCCACAGACTGCACACAGCACAGCCAGTGATTTTCATACAGAGCGCTACGTAACGTTGCCAATAAGAAAACATAAACAGCCTACTTACAAAAGAAACATCTAAGCAAAATACAAGCAACAGAGCTGCACTTTTTGAGAGGGATCCCTGGTAAGTTGAGAATGGACAGGATAAAGAATAAAATGATACGAAACACACTGCAGATCAAGTTTCTGAAGGAAATTATGGAGAGTAGTAGGCTTAAATAGTTTGAACACATTTGAAAATGGGGGATCTCAAGGACTTCCGAAAAGAGCCGTAGAATGGACAGAAGAGGACTGCAGTGGCAGGATATGCTAAATGATAGGCTGTGGGAGGAAGGAGAAGCTTCGAAGGCACTCTGTGAACGACCTGCGTAAGTAGAACCGCTTCAGGAAGAAGAAGAAGAAGAAGAAGAAGAAGAAGAAGAAGAAGAATACAATTTCGAAACTTTATTGATTGGCTTGGTCTTTCTATTTGAAAATATACGACAAATACTTATTGTACAAGTCACCAGTACCCATATATGACGACTTCATTGTCCAACCTTTCGCATGCTGTACGTCACCACGCAGCATTCGTCGTAAAATTGAGTTCAAATGGTTCAAATGGCTCTAAGCACTATGGGACTTGACATCTGGGGTCATCAGTCCCCTAGACTTAGAACTACTTAAACGTAATCAACCTAAGGACCTCACACACATCCATGACCGAGGCAGGATTCGAACCTGCGACCGTAGCAGCAGCGCGGTTCCAGACTTCAGCGCCTAGAACCTCTTCTTCACAGCGGCCGGCGAAAATTGAGTATTTTGCGTCAGTGAACACATTCTTTGCTGCGGTGAAGAAACTGGCATTGGGTGTGTCACAAGGAACATACAGTATAGAAAGGCCACCTTTGCAGAGTCTCTTCTCCGCGCTGGTGCTAGATTTGATAGAGGACAAGGGAGCAACGGCGTGAAGAGGAGACAGCAGACTAGATGCAAGTTCTGCAGATTTTCGTGTGGGTCGCGAAGGCTCCAGGTGGACAGTGCAGAGAACAACCTCCTGTGCACCGTCATTCAGCCCAAAATTCAGCGGCTTGCGCAACTTTAACATGCGGGCGATGACTTGCAATAGGATGTTTCAGAGTATCTCTCTCTGATTCCCTGCATACGGAAGAGCAACTCTTCAGAGTTTAAAGGATTTCCGAGTGTCGTTAAGTACAAGACATTCCTATTAGTTTGATGAATTTGGCGACAGATTAGCGAGTACCATGACTGGATAATAAAAAACATTGAATCATAATTGATAAAAACTGTACATTTTTATGTTTAATTTGTGCTCAGTATGAAAATAAAGTAAAACTTGGCGAAATATCTTTCTGAGAAAAAAAATTATATGCATCAATAACATCGAATGGTTATGATTGAGCTGACAGTGTTCCGAACGCTGCAGTGCGGGCTGTATACGTCACAGGACGCTGAAACATCGTAGGTATGTTGATTAATTGGTGCGATGGCAGACTATGCTGAAAAAATAGTAGTTCCGCTTTGTGACAACAGGTGAAAAATGGTTCAAATGGCTCTGAGCACTATGGGAGTTAACATCTGTGGTCCTCAGTCCCCTAGAACTTAGACCTACTTAAACCTAACTAACCTAAGGACGTCACACACGTCCATGCCCGAGGCAGGATTCGAACCTGCGATCGTAGCGGTCACGCGGTTCCAGACTGAAGCGCGTAGAACCTCACGGCCACACCGGCCGGCACACCAGGTGAAATTACGACATTGTAAGCAGTCATAATAAGCAATGTTTTCTGTTTTGACGCCAGTATGCCGTTTATCGCTTGGTGGCGAGTATTGATTTTTTTTTTTTTGTGAAGCGGCGGTTGGTGTAAATGGATAACAAGATTGAAGTTCTCCATACGAAACTCAACGCCTATTGAAAGGAAAGACCGTGCACAACTGGTAAAGTTACTTATCAGAACGGCAGCAATAGCAGCGCTGCATTGTGTGAATATCTCAGATAGAAACAACTGTGAAGAGGCCCCAATAAATGGGCTGCAGAATATTATCGAGAATATTGAGGAAACATGTGAATTCGGTAGTGCAGTAGGGAGAGGCAGGCGGCCCATTCCCGCGGCAATTGTTGATGAAGTTGCAGTAGCTATAACCGACAATACAACAAATGCCTCAAATTCTGCAGCCACTGCTCAAGCTGTGTCGCGGGAATCGTCTTTCTCCTGGTCAACAATTCTAAAGATTTTGCGGTACATTTTACACTGGTATTCCTACCACATTCAGAATGTGCACCAAATGACGCCCAAAATAGGCTATAATGCCGTGACTTTGCCCCTCGTTTCTTTGGCACGCCTGGAAATGGATGACATGTGGCCGGGGAATACCCTTTGCTGGCCTCAGTGGCCGAGCGGTTCTAGGCGCTTCAGTCCGGAACCGCGCTGCTGCTACGGTCGCAGGTTCGAATCCTGCCTCGGGCATGGATGTGTTTGATGTCCTTAGGTTGGTTAGGTTTAAGTAGTTCTAAGTCTGGAGGACTGATGACCTCAGATGTTACGTCCCATAGTGCTTGGAGCCATTTGAGCCATTTTTGAATATCCTTTGGATGGACGAACCGCATTATACTCTGCAAGGAGCCTTAAACACGCAAAAACATGTATTGTTATTTTTACGGTATTTTATGATTTTTTAGAAAAGATTAGCATGTCTCCTTGCTTTTCAAATGGAGTATTGAAACTTCCGTTGAAACTAAACTCGCCTTGTGTGTGTATTATAACATGTTGGTACTGAGCTGTGGCAGATTTCTTGTTGCGTGCTCTTGATTCCGTTGAAAGTCGTCGTGTTTTAATTTGCAGGTTTCTTCGCCTGTCTCCCAGTGTCTCTCCAACTCCACTAAGATGTACTGTAGCTGAAACTTTCTATAGTAACTATAATGAAAGTAAGCTCCGATTGATCGCGAAATGGGAACCACAGTGAAAATTAGAAATGTTTTATTTTTAACAGTTAGCTACACCATCCAGCTACTTCTCTACGTAGTTGCCGTTCTGACTAAGACATTTGTCGTAGCGTTGTACCAACTTTCCAATACCCTCATCATAAAAGACAGCCGCCAGTGCTTTCCGCCAATTCTCTACGCTGGCCTACAGCTCGTTTTCTGTGCCAAAATGTTGTATTCATAGCCAGCGGTTCATGTGAGCAGAAATGAAACGCAGGGGGAGTCAATTACGGGCTGTATTGTGGGTAGTCAAACATTTCCAATTGAAAACGATGCAGGAGCATCTTCATTGCCCCTTCAGAATGCGGCTGAGAATATTGCCTTGTAGAAGAAACTGCACGACAGTTATGTAATGTTGGCTGTATAGCTTCAGGCGAATTTTCTCACCAGGTCCTCGTACTTGGCGGGAGACACTATTCTCTAGACAACTTTACGCGATCACTGTGAGCTCAGAAATGAGAGGAGTGGCGTGATGCTATCTAGGGTCATACTAGAGACACTGCCCAACACATCTGTGCAAAGCTTTATCGGATTATCATAGTCGTTTCCATTTCGCGATCAATCGGAGCTTACTTTCTGAACAGCCCTCGTAATTATAACCATCCAGTGCTACTCAATTTCTAGAAATTAAAAAAATGATTTGCTAGTGATATTTTGCATTTTGTATTAAATTTGAATTTGTTGTGAAGACTTGCATTTTCGGGCCAATAGAAAATAACAACAAAAGTATTTTTACTGTAATTTAATTATATGAGATCTAAAAACCGATTTTTGCTTTATTAAACTTTCCCGTAAGTTAATAAATATGGAATCCCAAAAACGTATAAAAGAAAATATTTGAGGCAACGACTGTGTAACTACTAACCAATTACGGCAAGCTGTACGCACTGAGCTACCGATGACTTCACTAACATTTTACAAATATTTTCTATTTAACGGGGCTTGGAAATCTTCCAATCTCCAAGGCGATTTCCTCGAGTATTTTTTGTGAAATTTATCGTAATACTTCAGGAAATTCATTTCTGGGCGCTGACATTCAAGTCTTACAAGTGCGAACGAAATAGGAGAAGACCGTTCCGTACGGTCTCCGTCTTAGACTTCAACCAAGGCACGATCCAGCATATTTAACGTCATGGAATAGACTTCATTGTCCGGCTAAAACTGAACCGCTTAGAACATAAATTTCTTTCATACCGTCTCGGAATATTCGTCATACACTGGCATGTTTATTACAACTGAATAAAGCCTATTCCAACAAATCTGTTCTTGGGTAAAATGATTCGCACGGCACAATATGTTAGCGACCGTCAGAAACGCCACTGTCCCCCACTACATAGATTTTCTGTCAAAATGGTGGATTCACTTCCTATCCGTCACAGTTAAGCGTAACTTAAACTGACACGCCATCAGAAATTCAAATAACAGGCCGCAGTTTCAAAGCATCGGACAAATAACCAATAGAAATATAATATACATCGTGCTGAGACGAACGTGTAGGCAAAATAACAGTCGAGAATGTTTTGAAACGTCCCCTTAGAAAAATCTATGAATGACTGTGCTGATAAACCTCTTACATTATTTGCTTTTCAGACAGCTGAGCAAAACTGAACGTACTCAGACATTACTCTCTTTACTTATTCTGATGATCACTAAACTGACACACAATATTTTTAGCGCAACGCAATCTGACTTTTAATAATCCCTACAAAAGAATGGCCCTGACTCACAATAATCACTTACCTCACAAAAATCTTCGTTACTCGAACTACTGCAATACCGCGAGCGCCAATACTGCCAGCTAAATAAGAGATTCTAACTACTGAAGGCACTAACTACTGATAGGCATAGTCAGCAAATGAAAGATTTTGATAAAGAACAAACAATGTATTTACCTTAACAGTGTTCAAAAGCCATAATATATATATTTCAGTTCATGACATCCAGTCTTACAAATTTACTGTCTCTGATGGACACACGTCCAGATCATCCGCTCTCAAAACTCCGCCATCTCACTCCCCACATCCACCACTGCTGGCGGCTCAACTCCAAGTGCCCAACGCTACACGCTGTTAACAGCCAACTGCCCAACACTACAATAGCAACTATTTCAACAATGCCCACCAGCCACAGACTGCACACAGCACAGCCAGTGATTTTCGTACAGAGCGCTACGTGGCGTTACCAATAAAAAACCTAAACAGCCTACTTACATAGCCTACTTGCAGTTTTTACACTTTTATTGGCTTTAATTCTGAGTCTACTTTAGCAGTAGTTCACACTCATATATAAACAATGACGTACGAGGCTATCAGTATCTCCGTCGTCTTACCTCGTCACCACTGAATTCCCGCAAGTGAGAGAAGTCACAGCCGATGTACCTCGCGAGGGCGTGACCTCGCTAATTCTGCTATAAAATTTGAGGTTGCCGTTACACTAAGCCAAAATGGACGAGCTTGGTAATGGCGTACCTGCGAAGTTTAATATCAGCAGGTATAAAATTAAAACTTTTAGAGCTGAAGTTCTGCACTGGGAGTCCACCATTCAACAGTTTGCGACTTGCTGAAACTCTCAGCGATCACGGAAGGACACTAGGAAATTAGTTTGGTGTCCAATTAGAGCACAATGTTGTTAGTACAAGTCAACAGTAAACGGCCGTTCCAAGTTTATTTTATCAGAGCGTGAAAATTTATTTTATTTCACGCACACAACACCTAATGTGTGCGAATGGCTCTTGCAATCGGTCGCCTTCTGTCTGTATCTACTTCAGTTTGTTGTGTGCACAATAGACAGCTCTTTAAAATCATAGTCTCATCTAAATACAGCCTTGTTGAACAAAATCACACTTCTGTACTTTTCAGTATCTAATTAACACTTTTGTACATTTCTTCACCTGTCAATTAATGTTTCTGCATGGAATTCTACACGTGCAACTTCTTTACCTGCAGGAACTCGCCGTAGTGACAACTGACTTGATCCATCTGCTTGTTACTGTCTGTCTGTCCACTTCAGCGATGCTGCGGCCAGTTAACCAACCTGCCTTACTTCTACTGACAAGTTTTGAGGTTGGGCTCCCGCTTGTGATCCACGCACAACTTTTCATGAAATTACACGCCTTGTAATGTCGCGAGTCAATATGAGATAACTTTGTTGCAGTAAGCTACTTTGCATAAGAGCCCGTAGCATTGGACCCGTTGGCTGTGAAGGAGACCGCCAGTTTTGTCTCAACAATGACTCATTCACACCTGTCGCAATGCTAGCCGCTGGAAGCAGTATCCGTGTCACTTTGAGCAACTGTATATTAAAACCCTTGAGAATCTAAATAAACTATATTAAACATAATCCAATCTAGTTAAAAATCGGTAAACTACCATTTGTTATTCAAGAGAATATTGTATAAAAATTTCAGTTTTCTGTCATAGTTTCGGAGTCAGAGAGATTTACTTAAAAAATCAAAAACTGGCACTTAGAAGATTAAATTCAGTTAGGATCTATAGTAGTTCACCTTTTGGTATCATTAGAAAACATTTCCAGGACTCTCAGTGGGGAGCACTATTTAATCACGATTTTGACATTTAAAAACTTTAACTACTTTTCATTTTTGTAAGATAAAAATTCAAGAAAAAATTTATAACTATTTGTTTTGTTGATGTGGAATGAATAGAATGATTGAGATTGTGTATGTGGGACATACGTAAAATTTTATTATATAGACCCTAACGTTACTGTGTCGTGGGAAAGTTGTGTTTTAGCCGCATTGCTGATGACGTATGTCTAACTGTACTTGCCTTTGTACGGAGGCAGCCAGAATAGCCGTTTGCATAGTAATAAGTTTCTAAATTTAATTCAAGTTTAGTTTTCCTTATGTTTGGTTTTGTTAAACATTATATTAATATTTGCATACTGAAATGACGTAAATGTATCTGTGAATAGTGATTGACGTAGGACAGTTTTGGAGCGAGAATAATATCGAAGGATAGTTCTGATTGGCTGATCATTTTGATCATCCAATCAGTGTTAAGCAGTTCCCGTGCACTGCTGGGTAGTTATACTGGGAGAGAAGCAGACTGAACAGGAGTCGCTAGTCAGCTATAGGACGTGCAGGTCATTTAGAATGCTTCCATCTTTATTATGTGTAAAATGAAGAAATAATTGGCTTCTCAAGTCCAGATTGTATGGCCGTAATAGTAGTTCACTTACGGACAGTTTTGTGAAGTTTGGAAATTTTTGGATTGTTTTGTTGGAAAGAGAACCGCTTGTGAACTTCCAGCCGTAGTAAAAGTTCCGCGTGGCGTGTTTCGTATTCGTGTATCGAATATTTGGTGAACAGTTTCTTTAATAGAAATCCAGTGAAAAGAACTGGATGTGAAACTCATATATAGTAATGCAGTATTTGACTGTAGATCACGTAATAATTCGGATCGGGCATAACTGCATTTCTGGCTGCTTTGCGTGTGAAATGTATTGCATGACTGTGAACTGAGAACAGTGATCTTGTTAGTTAAGTAAATTCGGGCTGATGGCAGGTGTTTTTTGTTGAACTAAGAAAATAAAAACACTAGTTTCAGAATTTTGACCTTTTACTAAAGAGATGAAGCAATCGCCCTCCACCCGAAAATTGGTATAAGATATTACAGGATAGCTTGTACTAGAGTTTATGCGGACTTTGCAACGTGAGTATCGACAACGGTTTTCATCAACACCTCTTTTAACGTCGTCTGAGCAGTACCTACGTATGCAGAGAAACGGGCTGGTGATCAGACGCCGTACTGAGGTAGGTGAAACTTTTGTAGTGAACAGTACAACGAAAGATACATTTATGCCTCATATCATTACCCGCTCAAGAGGAAACCCAGTTCTAAGCAAAGAAGGGAAAGCAGAAAGGTGGAAGGAGTATGTAGAGGGTCTATACATGGGCGATGTACTTGAGGACAATATTATGGAAATGGAGGAGGAAGTAGATGAAGATGAAATGGGAGATATGATACTGCGTGAAGAGTTTGAAAGAGCACTGAAAGACCTGAGTCGAAACAAGGCCCCGGGAGTAGACAACATTCCATTGGAACTACTGACAGCCTTGGGAGAGCCAGGCCTGACAAAACAATACCATCTGGTGAGCAAGATGTATGAAACAGGCGAAATACCCTCAGACTTCAAGAAGAATATAATAATTCCAATCCCAAAGAAAGCAGGTGTTGACAGATGTGAAAATTATCGAACAATCAGTTTAATAAGCCACAGCTGCAAAATACTAACACGTATTCTTTACAGACGAATGGAAAAACTAGTAGAAGCCGACCTCGGGGAAGATCAGTTTGGATTCCGTAGAAATACTGGAACACGTGAGGCAATACTGACCTTACGACTTATCTTGGAAGAAAGATTAGGGAAAGGCAAACCTACATTTCTAGCATTTGTAGACTTAGAGAAAGCTTTTGACAATGTTGACTGGAATACTCTCTTTCAGATTCTAAAGGTGGCAGGAATAAAATACAGGGAGCGAAAGGCTATTTACAATTTGTACAGAAACCAGATGGCAGTTATAAGAGTCGAGGGGCATGAAAGGGAAGCAGCGGTTGGGAAGGGAGTAAGACAGGGTTGTAGCCTCTCCCCGATGTTATTCAATCTGTATATTGAGCAAACAGTAAAGGAAACAAAAGAAAAGTTCGGAGTAGGCATTAAAATCCATGGAGAAGAAATAAAAACTTTGAGGTTCGCCGATGACATTGTAATTCTGTCAGAGACAGCAAATGACTTGGAAGAGCAGTTGAATGGAATGTATGGTGTCTTGAAGGGAGGATATAAGATGAACATCAACAAAAGCCAAACGAGGATAATGGAATGTAGTCGAATTAAGTCGGGTGATGTTGAGGGTATTAGATTAGGAAATGAGACACTTAAAGTAGTATAGGAGTTTTGCTATTTGGGGAGCAAAATAACTGATGATGGTCGAAGTAGAGAGGATATAAAATGTAGACTGGCAATGGCCAGGAAAGCGTTTCTGAAGAAGAGAAATTTGTTAACATCGAGTATAGATTTAAGTGTCAGGAAGTCGTTTCTGAAAGTATTTGTATGGAGTGTAGCCATGTATGGAAGTGAAACATGGACGGTAAATAGTTTGGACAAGAAGAGAATAGAAGCTTTCGAAATGTGGTGCTACAGAAGAATGCTGAAGATTAGATGGGTAGATCACATAACTAATGAGGAAGTATTGAATAGGATTGGGGAGAAGAGAAGTTTGTGGCACAACTTGACCAGAAGAAGGGATCGGTTGGTAGGACATGTTCTGAGGCATCAAGGGATTACCAATTTAGTATTGGAGGGCAGCGTGGAGGGTAAAAATCGTAGGAGGAGACCAAGAGATGAATACACTAAGCAGATTCAGAAGGATGTAGGTTGCAGTAGGTACTGGGAGATGAAGAAGCTTGCACAGGATAGAGTAGCATGGAGAGCTGCATCAAACCAGTCTCAGGACTGAAGACCACAACAACAACAACATCATTACCCGCCCCACTGCAGCCTGTAGGAGATTGGTTGGCCAGCAAATCTACAGAGATGACAAAAGGCGTGGTATGCATCCTAATATCGTGTCGGACATCTTTTTGCTCAGCGTAGTGCAGCATCTCGGCTTAGCATGGAGTCAACAAGTCGCTGAAGTCCCCTGCAGAAATACTGAAGCATGCTGCTTCTATAGCCGTCCATAACTACAGAACTATTGACGGTGCAGGATTTTGTGCAGGAACTGACCTCTCGACTATGTCCCATAAACGATGTGTGGGATTCATGTAGGGCGATCGAACAGTCCTGAATGCTCTTCAGACCAATCATGAACAATTGTGGCCTGTTCACATGGCGCGTTTTTTTGTCGTCCACAAACATTCCATTGTTGGTTGGAAACATGAAGTTCACGAATGCCTGCAGGTGGTCCCCGTGCAACCTAACATAGCCATTTCCAATCAAAGATCGGTTCAGTTGGACCAGAGGACCCTGTGCATTCCATGTAAACAAAGCCCACACTCTTGTGGAGCTACCAACAGCCTGCACAGTGTGTAACGGAAATGAAATGATGGTGGGCTGACAGTAATTTGGAGCCCGCGCGTCGGAAACGGGCGCGCTTGTGTGAGACTGCCAGGGAGTGCACCCTGATGCCATCTATTGGCGAAACTGGGAATTACCGCTACCTGTCAGACAATGCACTAAGCTCTCGGAGTCAAATGTATTCTTTTTCTTGGTAATTATAAGTTATTACTGTATAATTTAATGTTGTAAAGCGCTAGTAGTAAATCATTATGACTGGTATGAACTCCAGGGTAATAAATATTCTTAAATACTAAATGATTTCGGTAAAAAGGTGGTAGGGGAACGCCCCACTCTTGGTGATACGAGTGTAACTAGGGGTAGCTGGAGACACAGGGACTGAACAATGGAATGGCCTGGGGAGTGTTGACGTGATCGGACGTGCGTAACTGTGCTCACGCAAAAGTGATTGTGCAACAGAGAAGAGGCGAATATCGTCGCTGTTTTTGGAGTAAAACGCGACGAATGGTTGTTGAACCCGCCTCTATGCCACTGGGGCTGATTGTAAGAGTTCCTGCGCCCAGATTTTATGGCGGACGTGCAGTAGCTTATACGAGTGCTACAGCTCATAGTTCCAGTCGCCATTAAGGGCATGAGGCATGAAGAGCTGCGTTAGCCACATGCATCTCACCACCAGCACCGACACGTCTACCCAAGGCAAGACTGCTTGCAAAAGTCGAATTTTGTATACATGTAAAAGGAGAATACCAGTTTTCTTATATGCAAGTGCAGAGGACAGAATATAGTAATGAGTAAAATTACGGCGCATGTTGTTCATTGTAAAGTGTAGTAACCTCAAACATAGTATAGTGAAATCAGACTGAGGCCACCATCGCCTCTTTCATTTACAATTCTTTTGGTTGTAGAATACTTTAGCGTATAAGAATGTTGAAAAGAGCAATGGTCACACCAGAATGAGTCGCCTATTTATAGTTACTTAAATTTTCTGAGTAACCTTTGAAACGTCCCCTTTGAACAATTTATACAAGACTGTTCTTATAAACCTCTTACACTATCTGCTTTTCAAACAGCTGAGCAAAACTGAACGTACTCAAACATTCACTAAAGTGACACACAATATTTTTATCGCAACGCAATCTGACTTTCAAAAATCCCTACAAAAGAATGGCCCTGACTAACATTAAACTATACCTTTCACAAATCACTTACCTCACAAAACTCTTCATTACTCGAACTACTGCAATACAGCGAGCGCCACTACTGCCAGCTAAATAAAAGATTCAAACTACTGAAGGCACTAACTACTGATAGGGATAGTTAGCAAATGAAAGATTTTAATAGAGAACAAACAATGTATTTACCTTAATATCATCAAAAGCCATAATATATGTAATTTCAAAACTCCGCCATCTCTCTCCTCACATCCACCACTGCTGGCGGCTCACCTCTAACTGTGCAACGCTACGCGCTGTTCACATCCAGCTGCCGCTGCCTAACACTACAATGGCAGACAACAATGCAAACTGGCCACAGACTGCACACAGCACAGCCAGTGATTTTCGTACAGAGAGCGCTACGTGGCGGCGGCGTTACCAATATAAGAACCTGAACAGCCTACTTACATAACGAAAACATAAACAGCCTACTTACACCTTTCAAGTAAAGTCACTTAACTAATTCTGTATCAATTGTCCAAAGAGTAATATCCAAAATCATTAAATAAGTTGAAGAATAGAATTTTGTTAACCCAAGTTGCATAAACTTTCTTGGTAGTAATTACCAAGCCAACTCACAGAAATTGAGAGAGTATTTGCTTTGTAGAATCATCTAGAATGATAAGAAATAGTAATATTCAGAATTAAGTTTAAATTCAACTCAAGCCATTTCACTTTGAAACGAGCCAAAAATTGATTTATTCTTTTGCTCCTTCAGAGCTGGCGACCGTAGTTATAAGTATTTTCAGGAGGATTCGACGGTAAGTCTGCTGCTCTCGTCGTGCTGATAGGATTATCCACTGCTGCTAGCAGTGGTGATTGGATACATAAGCTCACTACCAAGTTAAGTGGGTCAGGTAGGCAGTGTTACCGTGTGAACTGTAGGGCACTGTAGGCCGTGGATCGAACCCGTTCAATCATCACAGCTCTTAGGGAAATAGTCCGGTTAGGAGTGTACTAATCATTAGGTAAATACTGGCGAGTAACGGTCAAAAATGTATACGCAAGTGAATTTAGCAAGGTCCACGTAGCACCTAGTTAATGTGGTGCAATGGCGAGGGTAGGAGTGGAGTAAAAGTGAGCTGAGCTTGTGGCAGCTGTGCTGTATTCAAATATTAACAACGTGAATTCACTACTACCTCTTACCATTAGGACTGAGCTATACGTAGCAGTAAGCGCAAAGGCGTGACAGCTACAAGTCCGTATTGGTTTTATACATACGGAATTAGGAAGCGTGTCATTCCGTCAGTGGAGGGGGTTAAAACAACCGAGTCAGTTGAGAACATACCCTATTTACTGATGGAAAGATTCGGCGGTTCGGTCGCAAGTGCCTTCTCGACAACATGGCTCCATGGCTTCTTGGGACTGCTCCCTCAGCTCTTACCATCTGAAATCTGGACTCGTGTGACCACACCACGGTTTTCTAGTGGTGTAGAGTCAAACCGATATGGTAACGAGACCACGAGAGGCCATACAAGCGATGTTGTTCTTTTAGCAAAGGCTGCCTGAGCTCATTAACGCCAAATTTTGCGAAGGGCCGCTGCTCTCGGTCGTTAAGTGAGGGGTTCGGCCACTGCGTTGTCCTTGGTAATGTATGAAATTCGGTATCCTCGGCACATTAGTGGCACTGTGGATCTCGGAATACTGCTAACGTCTTCAGAAACGAGATGCCCCATGCGTCTTTCTCCAACTAACATCCCACTTTCAAAGTGTGTTAATTCCCATCGTGGGCCCATAATCACATCCAAAACATTTTCACTTGAATACCTGAGTACTAATGATAACCCCGCCAATGCAATGCGCTTTTATAGATTGTGTACGCGACGCTACCACCATCTGTATATGCCCATATCGCTATTCCATGACTTTTGTCATTTCAGCGTTAAGTACCCAATGCGTCTGGTAAAAAGAGATTAAATTGTAGAGGTTACGTTGCCACACATGAAAAATACATATGCATCTCACGATAATTCAAGGAGTCTTCGCGCAAGCTACTTGTGGTGTCACCGCCAGACACCACACTTGCTAGGTGGTAGCTTTTAAATCGGCCGCGGTCCGCTAGTATACGACGGACCCGCGTGTCGCCACTGTCAGTGATGGCAGACCGAGCGCCGCCACACGGCAGGTCTAGTGAGACGTACTAGCACTCGCCCCAGTTGGACAGCCGACTTTGCTAGCGATGCTACATTGACAAATACGCTCTCATTTGCCGAGACGATAGTTAGCATAGCCTTCAGCTACGTCATTTGCTACGACCTAGCAAGGCGCCATAGCATTTGATAATTAATATTGTGAAGCCTGTACAGTAACAAGAGCGATGTTCTACAATTGTGGATTAAAGTTAAGTATTCTACCAGTTACTCTTGTTTTGCTAGTCTTATTTCTCTGACCTGTTCCAGACCTCACGCCAGCCTGCGTGAGCTTAATCGCGTGCCTTTCGGCTTCCTCCAAACTCCGTGAGTTGGCTCCTGCCAATTCACAACACTACTAATCCAAAGTACAAACAATCCTGTTGGAAGAACATCCGGAACTGAGAATTATATTCGAGGTTGAAAATACCGTTTCAGTTGTAAATTTCTCTTATTATCGCGATCGGTTTCGGGCTCTCATAAGCCCATCCTCAGTAGTCGACCGGAAATAGAAAGAGGCGGGAGATAATTTTTACACTCCGCAACACCTATAAAAAACAAAAAAATTCATAAAAAAAGTTTTGTAAAACTTTTAATAAACACTACGAAACCGCCCGTCAGGCTAGGTGCTGTTAAACCTATGTCAATGCGAAAGTGACACCAGACAGTACCACGGAATAACTGCCTGGGTAGGGAAATATACAAATAATAGCAGTGGACGTGTACTAGGCTCGGTGTGCCACCTATGAGAGCAGAACACGGAGTAGCGGATGCGAACGAGGAAGCAAATTGGTAAACCAGAGTGGCAGAAGTGCTGCCATCTATTTACTGAGAGAAGAACGCGGGGCCACTAGCCCGGCCGTTCACAATTTGAATTAGTGGTTTGCATTTAAAATGAAGAAGAAACAAAAAAAATACATAAAAATAAACAAAATAAGTTCAAAGTGCATTATGCGTAGTAAAGGAGTGTATTTTAACAGTTCGATACAAAACTGTGATGAAACTGAGTGGAAGCTGCGATATAAGATTATTATATGAACCGTAAGACGCCATGAAACTTTTCTTTTACATGAGAGGCAAGAAAGGTTTTCAATTTAGTGGGGATATATAAGCGACAACGTGGACCATTGCGCCACAGTCATCAGTTAAAAGGACATACACATGTGCCACTCCTATTTACAAGTTCTCGTTACTGATCAACAGGGGAAGTACCGAAACCTTACAGTCTATACTATCAGAAAGTAATATGCCAATTAATAGCTAGCAGCAATAGCACTATAAGGACACATTAAAAGTTGGGTCAGTTTAAAACCTGCTAACCAACAGTCGACAACTAATGGAGGCTCACATGCGATAAGACATGATACAGATTTACACATTTTACATCATGAAAGAAGGTAAATCGTTTTTATTAGTGTCTGGAACCGCGCGACCGCTACGGTCGCAGGTTCGAATCCTGCCTCGGGCATGGATATGTGTGATGTCCTTAGGTTAGATAGGTTTAAGTAGTTCTAAGTTCTAGGGGACTGATGACCTCAGATGTTAAGTCCCATAGTGCTCAGAGCCATTTGAACCATTTTTTTTAAATTAGTGAGGGCATAAACAATGCAACGGTACTATGATGCGCCATAGTCATAGGATAAAACGAAAAACATGCAAACTTTTACTAAGAGAGGTCAATTTTGCAGCTATGTAAATTAAACTAGGTGGATCTTGAGGACCTCACTACAGGAAGGAGGCATATGCCGTACATTCGCTAAGCCTATTGAAGGACGCATAAATAATAGCTAAAAAAAACACTGACCTAATTAACAAATTTACATGTTTGGCGTACAGTAATCAGGGACCACAAAGAGAAGGAAGTGAGGCTGGACGCCGCTTCAAAAATGAAAAGTTATTCAGCAGGACTGCGTACTTAAGCACAGTTTGCTCGTTCAGAATGCCGAAACCGGTCTTGATAATAAAAGAAATTTACAAGCGGTATTTTCAACCTCTAGTAATCCAAAGTACGAGGGTAGTTCAATAAGTAATGCAACACATTTTTTTTCTGAAACAGGGGTTGTTTTATTCAGCATTGAAATACACCAGGTTATTCCCCAATCTTTTAGCTACACAACACTATTCTTCAACGTAATCTCCATTCAAAGCTACGGCCTTACGCCTCCTTGAAATGAGGGCCTGTATGCCTGCACGGTACCATTCCACTGGTCGATGTCGGAGCCAACGTCGTACTGCATCAATAACTTCTTCATCATCCGCGTAGTGCCTCCCACGGATTGCGTCCATCATTGGGCCAAACATATGGAAACCCGACGGTGCGAGATCGGGGCTGTAGGGTGCATGAGGAAGAACAGTCCACTGAAGTTTTGTGAGCTCCTCTCGGGTGCGAAGACTTGTGTGAGGACTTGCGTTGTCATGAAGAAGGAGAAGTTCGTTCAGATTTTTGTGCCTACGAACACGCTGAAGTCGTTTCTTCAATTTCTGAAGAGTAGCACAATACACTTCAGAGTTGATCGTTTGACCATGGGGAAGGGCATAGAACAGAATAACCCCTTCAGCGTCCCAGAAGACTGTAACCATGACTTTACCGGCTGAGGGTATGGCTTTAAACTTTTTCTTGGTAGGGGAGTGGGTGTGGCGCCACTCCATTGATTGCTGTTTTGTTTCAGGTTCGAAGTGATGAAACCATGTATCATCGCCTGTAACAATCTTTGACAAGAAATTGTCACCCTCAGCCACATGACGAGCAAGCAATTCCGCACAGATGGTTCTCCTTTGCTCTTTATGGTGTTCGGTTAGACAACGAGGGACCCAGCGGGAACAAACCTTTGAATATCCCAACTGGTGAACAATTGTGACAGCACTACCAACAGAGATGTCAAGTTGAGCACTGAGTTGTTTGATGGTGATCCGTCGATCATCTCGAACGAGTGTGTTCGCACGCTCCGCCATTGCAGGAGTCACAGCTGTGCACGGCCGGACCGCACGCGGGAGATCAGACAGTCTTGCTTGACCTTGCGGCGATGATGACACACGCTTTGCCCAACGACTCACCGTGCTTTTGTCCACTGCTAGATCACCGTAGACATTCTGCAAGCGCCTACGAACATCTGAGATGCCCTGGTTTTCCGTCAAAAGAAACTCGATCACTGCCCGTTGTTTGCAACGCACATCCGTTACAGACGCCATTTTAACAGCTCCGTACAGCGCTGCCACCTGTCGGAAGTCAATGAAACTATACGAGACGAAGCGGGAATGTTTGAAAATATTCCACAAGAAATTTCCGGTTTTTTCAACCAAAATTGGCCGAGAAAAAAAATGTGTTGCATTACTTATTGAACTGCCCTCGTAATTGTCTCCCAGCGTAACTACTAAAAACTAGCGACCCAGATCGATGTGCCACAAGCTCAAAGTAATCGTCCCTCAATCCCAGAACGATGTCAGTAAAGCAAGTTACCTCACGGGACTTCACTCATAAAACGCCAGGATAGTCCTGATGCTGCCTAGCACCGCGGCACACAAGGTTCTCTACAACTGCTGAATTCCCACTGCGGTTCATATCCCCGCTGCCCGTCCGACCTAGCTTTTCCATAGGTTTACCTAAATGAATCAGGGATATTGCCGAAATAACTGAGAGGCTAGAGTCGATTTCTTTCGCCGTATTTCTCCAACCCGAGCTTGTGCTTCGTTCCTGTTGCCCCCTTCGACAACGGGACATTTCTTTCTTCTTTCATGCGCACGCTGCATCTTGGGAACAAAATAAATGTCATTGCCTAATCAATCAGAGACGTTAGTATCCGGCTACAACATTACAAGTATAGTAGTACAGCCCGTCACTCAGGGTACACATTAGGTGAAATGCTACCCAGTGATATAAAATTAATTTTAAAAGTACAGTCAGTAGTAAGGATTTGGTGTGAGGGCCTTCGGGAAAGTGCGGTGTTACTCTAGATGACATCACATACTAGACTTTAAAGCGACCAGTTCTAAAGTAATCCTCCAGTGTCTGGAGTCATTATTAGGTTAGAAGAATAGCAGAAATCAAAAGAATTCAGAAGCGTGTTGTTATTACCGTTAGAGGGGTACGTACAGGCCATGCAGTAACATTAAGAGTGTAATGAGAATTCAACTCTTAAAAGTACAGAGAGAGCGGATAGGTGGAAAGAGTACATTGAAAGCCTCTACGAGGGGGAAGACTTGTCTAGTGACATTACAGAAGACGAAACAGCAGTCGACAGGGAAGAGGAAAGGGATAAAAAAAATCAAGGTTCAAATGGCTCTGAGCGGTATGGGACTTAACTTCGTCGGTCATCAGTCCCCTAGAACTTAGAACTACTTAAACCTAACTAACCTAAGGACAACACACACATCCATGCCCGAGGTAGGATTCGAACCTGCGACCGTGGCGGTCACGCGGTTCCAGACTGAAACGCCTAGAACCGCACGGCCACACCGGCCGGCCGAAGGGGATCGAGTATTAGAATCAGATTTTAAAAGAATTGTGGGAGACTTAAGATCGAGTAAGGCAGAAGGGATACATAACATTCCATCGGAATCTCTAAAATCGTTGGAGGAAGTGGCAACAAAACGACTGTTCACTTTGGTGTGGAGAGTGTTCGAGGCACGATCTGGCTTTGGGAAGTACATCATCCACACAATTTAGAAGATTGTGGTAGCCAACAAATGCGATAATTGTCGCACAATCAGTTTCACAGCGCATGCATCCAATTTGCTGAAAAGAATGGAATACAGAATAATGGAAAATAAAATTTAGGATATGTTAGATTGTAAGTAGACTGTATAGGTTTTTTATTGGTAACGCCACATAGCGCTCTGTATGAAAATCATTGGCTGTGCTGTGTGCAGTCTGTGGCTGGTTTGCATTGTTGTAATACTCGCCATTGTAGCGTTGGGCAGCTGGATGTTAACAGCGCATAGCGTTGCGCAGTTGGAGGTGAGCCGCCAGCAGTGGTGGATGTGGGGAGAGAGATGGCGGAGTTTTGAAGTTTGTAATACTGGATATCATATATTATGACTATTAAGGTAAATACATTGTTTGTTCTCTATTAAAATCTTTCATTTGCTAACTATCCCTATCAGTAGTTAGTGCCTTCCGTAGTTTGAATCTTTTATTTAGCTGGCAGTAGTGGCGCTCGCTGTATTGCAGTTGTTCGAGTAATGAAGATTTTTGTGAGGTAAGTGATTTGTGAAAGGTATAGGTTAATGTTAGTCAGGGCCATTCTTTTGTATGGATTTTTGAAAGTCAGATTGCGTTGCGCTAAAAATATTGTGTGTCAGTTTAAGCCCAGTTGTAATCTCCCCACGGAAAATTACCCTCTACCACGCAATAATTAATAATGGTCAATCAAATCATCCACATTTATTTACGTATGAAAAGTATCTGAGCAGATTTTCTAGTAATATATGCGCCGACAGCTCGTCGACGCCAAGGTATTTTTCGAGTACGTTTATTCTTTGGAACAACAGAGGTACACAGGGGTATGCTCCATGGTCATTATAGATATAGAAAGGGAGATAGAGAGAGAGAGAAAGTAACAGCTTCGGAAAGTATCGGTTGGAAGATTTTCGTATTGCAAAAGGAGATTTATTTACTCTTCTTCGCGATAAAGCGAGGCAGGAAAGTTTGTGCCGCTAGCGGGGTAGACAAAGAGAAAGAAGGACTTGTAAAAGTAAATTTCATGAGACTAAAAATCCACGGAAACGGAACATGTACGGAAATGGATTCAATATACAATTTTCCTCAGAAATAAGGTTTGTGACCATTTCATTTTAGAGTGAATGACGAATGCGTTCTCTGTCTGAATTGTTGATGATTGTCTGGGGCCTGTAATTAATTGGGAAGTTTCAGCTGTGACGAAGAGAGCCTGCAATCTCTGAGTTTTATTGAAATCGTCCAAAAAGGCTTCGTCCACATCTGAAATTTTAGATCTGTCGTTAACTGAACGAAGTGTTCAAAACGATCGATTTTTTCCCAACTGAATGCAGCGCTTAATAATAATAACGTAGGTGAAGATCTTTTCTAGCAAGCCAGACGCTGAATATTAAGAAGAAGGGCTCCACCAGAGATTTTAATAGGCTGATTTCATGTAACTTAAGACTTTCAGCAAAATCGATTTAAGTAGTAAGGGCATTCATTAGAATGCCCAATCCGTGACAGGACACGTTTTTGGACGTTGTTAAAATAATTTTGTTCTTTGTTTCATGCGAACTACGACGAGACAACTTAACGTGGAAAAGAGAAGAAATACTCGCAGGCGCATTATTTCATCGACAAATAAAAGCAGCACGCTGGACGCAGAAAAAGGGCCAGATCTATAATTTTTTTGTAAACTTGATACTATTGAGGAAGTAGTCATAGATTTGAACATTTTCTAATTGTGTTCATAACAGAAGTAGTTTGATTCACTTGCCCTAGTTGCATTTACCTGTATAAGTACCATAACAAAGTAGCCACAGAAGTATTCGTGTGAAGGGAGATATCCTGACTGTAGAACATTTATATGGTTTTAACGAGGGCAATGTTTAAGATGAGTCAAGCAGAGCAGAGCAATACGCAACAGCCTTCAGCTGTGAGCACTGATGATAATGATGTAGTAAGGAGTGTTGTAGAACCGATCGCTACAGATAGCGCAATAGAACGCCCGGTAGACACGGCGGGAGATGTATCAGCCAGTACGCAACATGGATTAGACCCATTGGTCATTATCATGAGGCAGATGCAGATGTTAACGGAGACCGTGAATAATATGAATACAAAATTAGCCTCAGTTACTGAAGGGCAGGAAAATATGAAAACTGACATTAACGCAAAAGTAGCCTCAGTTACTGAAGGGCAGGAAAATATGAAAACTGACATTAACGCGAAATTAGCCTCAGTTACTGAAGGGCAGGAAAATATGAAAATTGACATTAACGCGAAATTAGCCTCAGTTACTGAAGGGCAAAACCATTTGAATACAAAATTAGCCTCAGTTACTGAAGGGCAAGAAAATTTGAAAACCGACATTAACGCGAAGTTCGCCGCAGTGAATGAAGGGCAAAATGATTTGAATACGAAGTTAGCATCAGTTACGGAAGGGCAGGAAAAGCTGAAAGCTGAGATTAAGCAGCAGTTACACGACAGTTTTTCCGAATTAGAACAACGGATAGAGGCGAAGACAAAGGAACTTAAAGATCAGGCCGAAGAGACGGAACGAAAATTAACTGCACAAATCGAATTGGTTAAAGCTCGATGTGAGGAATCTACTCACCGCGTACGTGTAGAAATGAAGGAGTACGTGGCTATTAAGATAGATACCGTACGCGAACAGGTGGAAATGGTTCCGCAATTAGTACAAAAGCAAGATGCCATGTCGTGTGCAATTGCGCAACTTCCTGAATTGGCACGTACGCAGACGAACATAAAGGAAAGTGTGGAACATCTGACAGAACGTCAAGACTTTATAGACCACCAGATTAATGTATTAACGGGTAAATTATCCGAAATCACATTAGAAAACAAAAGGCTAATGTGTGAAAACGTTGAGCATAATGTTAAAGAAGCATTCCAGAGTCTGTGCGGCAAACAGGAAGAGAATTTGTTTGCGAAAGGACTAGAGGAAGTGCGACAGCAGTTAGGTGCTGATCTCGAGCATTGGAAACAAACGATAGCAGAGTCGATACGCGTTTCACAACAAGGCTCAGAACAAATGAATACCGGCCAGCAGCAGAAGTTGCCAGCGACTATAGAGCCAGTTACTGCACATTCGCACACAATACCGACTTGTGTGAGTAACTCAAATATTAAATTGCCACGAGCTAGTTGTTCGCGTGAAGTTTTATCTGACGGAGATTACGAAAGCCTTTGCCATGCCGAAGAAAAAATGATAAAGCATCGGCAATTTCAGATTTTTAATACTGACAAAAGGGGGGTCCATCCGATTGTTTTTATTCGAAGTTTTAGAGGAGTTCTACCCAGAAATTGGTCGGAGTGGCAGAAGATCAGTTTCGTTACTGGGTATATACAAGGTTCGGGGGCGATATGGGCCTCGGACATGACTTCTGTTTGCTCGACCTATGACGATTTTGAGAAAGCGTTTTTAGCAAAGTTCTGGTCAGAAGGAGTACAGGAACGCCTAAGGCAGGAGGTGCTCTACCCAGAGCCTTTCTCCTTTTCGAAAGGAAGCCTTAGGAAGTATTTTGAAAAATATATAAATAAAACTAGATATTGGGACAGACCTATGCCTTTGCCAGACATAATAAACATACTTAAAGCAAGATTACCAACGAGCATCCGGAATCAATTAATTTACGGCAACGATAAAGACCTGGAGTCGTTCCTCACGACGTTAGATCATATAGATATTATAGAAGAGAACAACCAGAAAGCCCGTAACAACAGATTCCAATATAGGGAGATAGAACCTCCGCCAAATGGTAGGCAAGGGAACGCACAGAGATCGATAAATAGTGGAGAAACCCCTCAAAATCCCAATAATAATACCGGCAATAGTCTTGCGAGGGGCTATCCAAGGAACAACAGGAATGGGAAACCATATAATCCCGTATGGGGGAACGAAAGGAATTTCAGACCACAAGCTTGGAACAATAACAGTAATAGAAAGTGGAACCAACCGGGGGGAACAAACTCAAATAACCAACATCAGTGGGGACGGACATTCGCGAATCAACCGGTAATTACCGAAGTGACGGATGAGGTCAACCACCAGGTGAATCAAAATCCAACAAACTTGTAAGGACCCACTCGTGCCCCGGAGGAGCGGTCAACAATAGGTTGAGGGGCAACAGGATATGTATACCCATGCTAACGTATAATGATGGACGATTACTGGCAGATGAATTGACCGAGGACTGAGAACCCCAAGATGAGAATAGGGAACAGGCGGCAGTAGCCGAAGTGCAAGTCATTTTGGAAACTGTACCTATAGTGGCAGTTTTAGACACAGCTGCAACCACAAATGTCATTTCGGAGGCTCTATTCAACAAGATCAGAAACATAAGACGAGTACCAATTTTTCCAGTTCAAAATTGCAAAATAATAGGCGCCGTTGGGGCTCGATCGGCGAATGTAAAAGTGCAGTCACTACTTAGTGTAGAAGTAGGAAATGTAGCAATATTAAGCACATTCCTTGTGGTGAAAAATTTGGTGGTAGACTGCATTATCGGAGTCGACGGCCTGCGTCAATACGAATGCAGAATAGATTTTAAAACAGGAAAAATTTGGTTAGATGTAAATAAACAAGAAATTGAATTGGACTTGTTGAAAAAAGAAAGCCTTACCAGAAAATATAATAGTGGGATCAGTGTGCAAGTAATCAGGACTGCACGAAATTCTAAACAGCACGTGAATAATGAGTTCAAAGTCAAAGGAGATTTCGGTCAATTAGTGGATGAGAAGTTAAATGAATCCGACTGCATCACGGAAGATCAGAAGAAGCAGCTCAAAGGGTTATTATCAGCGTATGAAAACGTGTTTGATGAAAGGCCAGGAGTGATTAAAGGATACATACGCCATCTCTACGTTAAGCCGCACGAAACGTATTGTAGAACTTTCTATCCTGTTCCCTGGAGGTTAAAGGCTCAAGTTCAAAAGGAAATAGATCGCTACCCGGGATCGAACAAAATAAAAGGGTTATTTCCTCATAACGACTTAAAAAGATATAATGAAGATTAGAAGATAGGGAGGAATGGTGTTCCGAGTGACAGAGATGAACGCTCGTAAATTATATAACAATAAACTGTGTGTGTGTAATGTTAAAAGCCTTTAAATTGAAATAGTTAGTTAGTGACATAGAGTATAGAAATAATGACTAATTAGTACTATTGAGGGTTGTAAAAAAAGGATAGTGGAGATAGGCTTCACCTGTGGTTTGGGTGAACATAGAACTTTAGCATTGCTAATGTTATCAAGATGTATAAAAGATCTGACTGACCTTCAAGAAGAATAAAATGTTTCCCTGCAAATGACGCTGAATAATCTAAAGAGGTTCGAGTGAAGATTCGTATATAATCTCATGTGAACGCTTAAATGTGTAAATATGTGAATTGTGGTAGTGAATCGTGAGTGACGGTTAACGCCGCAACGATTATTTCCCGCGCAAAACAGTTGACGTCAGCGCGAGAATTAAAATCGATATAGACGATACAGATATTCTTTGTAAGAGACTCGCACCAAACGCGAGGATAAATTGATTCATGTTGAACTTTAAAAGGAATAGGTGGTATAATTAGAAGCTAAGAGTTTTAATTTTTTATTGAATGATTAAAGAAAGTAGTATTCATAGATTCACTAGTAATTTAATGGTTCGTGTTCATTTGGGAATTTTGTGTGAAAAATCCATTTCCATATATGAGCATGGATGAACGCCGTATGAATCAGAGGGTAAATGAAAGAAGTGAATCCGCATTCTTCAATGCTAATAACTTCTACATTTCAGCTCTCAAGTGTAGAAATATATGTATTTAGAATAAAAAGTTTTTTTTTGAGTATAGCTAAATTATATGACTTATCAAAGAAATATGGATGATGTCTTGAAATAAAATGAACTACACTTTCCATTATTCGATAATTTGAATCCAAAATCTATAGTCAGTTACATGAATCCTTTAAATTACGAAGAACAAATCAGTCACAGAAAATCTGTTAAAACTTTTGGACTTATAAGCACAAGTGGGGAGGCAAAGTCAAAAGGAGTATTCAAACGAGAGTAAATCGGATGATGCTTTTGGCAACATCATTAATTAAGAGTTGAATTCCTTGAAGTACGTCGTAACAAAAAGGATCCATGAAGCCACAAGGATTTTGCTTTCAAAAAGGAGAATCTTGGACGGTGCTACCTAATCAGTTCTCTTACAGGAAGAGTTTCCCTTTTGGTCATTGCTAATCCTTTTGGAATGAATGTTGCATGTGAATTCGAGTATCCCTGTCCCTTCTACTCTTCCCATTGTGGGCCGCGTAGAAGATCAACGACAGAGGGGGCCGCATAGAAGACCGACTACGACTGTGGACGTCGGGGACATGCAAGACCCGGGGGAGTTTAGCACCGCAAGATATATTGTCCTAGAAGCAAGATTGTAAAACGCAAATTCACGTTATTTATTGTAAAACGTTTTTTTTTTTTTTTTGCTAGAGGCACAAACTACTCTTCTCCAAATCGTGGTACTAATTAGGCCCTATCTTTCCTTTAGAGATAAATTTCAAAATTATTTTTGGTTCTTCTATAGGCTTTCCTATCTTCTATGTACCGTAGGCTGGGGGTCTAAGCTTAAGAGGTTTTCCAAGGTTTCCCTGCTTAAGAAAGTTCCCGAATGGGTAGACCCTGACATACGTTCATGAAAGATCATCTTCCTTGGTTGTGCACAGCAAACATAACACCTAGATGCACGTAAAAGTAATACAGCCGCGGTACCGGTCACTTCATTTCTTCTGTCTTCAACATTTCTTTTCTTCGTCTAGTTCAAACACAATATTCTTTTTCAGTCGGAGGACTGACAATCATCACTTCCGGGTTATCCACGCTAATAGATAGCTCGCGAAGTGTGTTCGGTGAATAAAAATTGACCTCACAAACTTCGCTCGCTGCGAGGGGCATTGTAATCTCCCCACGGAAAATTACCCTCTACCACGCAATAATTAATAATGGTCAATCAAATCATCCACATTTATTTACGTATGAAAAGTATCTGAGCAGATTTTCTAGTAATATATGCGCCGACAGCTCGTCGACGCCAAGGTATTTTTCGAGTACGTTTATTCTTTGGAACAACAGAGGTACACAGGGGTATGCTCCATGGTCATTATAGATATAGAAAGGGAGATAGAGAGAGAGAGAAAGTAACAGCTTCGGAAAGTATCGGTTGGAAGATTTTCGTATTGCAAAAGGAGATTTATTTACTCTTCTTCGCGATAAAGCGAGGCAGGAAAGTTTGTGCCGCTAGCGGGGTAGACAAAGAGAAAGAAGGACTTGTAAAAGTAAATTTCATGAGACTAAAAATCCACGGAAACGGAACATGTACGGAAATGGATTCAATATACAATTTTCCTCAGAAATAAGGTTTGTGACCATTTCATTTTAGAGTGAATGACGAATGCGTTCTCTGTCTGAATTGTTGATGATTGTCTGGGGCCTGTAATTAATTGGGAAGTTTCAGCTGTGACGAAGAGAGCCTGCAATCTCTGAGTTTTATTGAAATCGTCCAAAAAGGCTTCGTCCACATCTGAAATTTTAGATCTGTCGTTAACTGAACGAAGTGTTCAAAACGATCGATTTTTTCCCAACTGAATGCAGCGCTTAATAATAATAACGTAGGTGAAGATCTTTTCTAGCAAGCCAGACGCTGAATATTAAGAAGAAGGGCTCCACCAGAGATTTTAATAGGCTGATTTCATGTAACTTAAGACTTTCAGCAAAATCGATTTAAGTAGTAAGGGCATTCATTAGACAGTCTTGTATAAATTTTTCTAAGGGGACGTTTCAAGATGACGACTAGTTTAGCCTTATGAAAGGGAAAGGGTCCAGAGAGTCAATTCTGATGTTGCAGTTGATAATGGAAGCACGGCTGAAGAAAAATCAATTCATAGGATTAGTCGATCTGTAAAAAGCGTTAGACACTGCAAAATGGTGCATGATGTTCGAAATTATGAGAAAAAGTTCTGGGGAAAGACGGGTAACACGCAGCATGTAGAAGAAGGAACTGTAAGACCGCAAAACCGAGAGTGATGCGCTCGGATTAAATAGGGTGTAAGGAAGGGACGTAGTCTTTCACCCCTACTGTTTAGTCTACACAACCAATAAGCAATGCGGAAAATAAAAAAAAAGGTTCAAGAGGGGGATTAAAATTCGGGGTGAAAGGATATCAATGATAAAGTTCGTTGATGATGTTGTTGTCCTCAGTGGCCCGCATCTCGTGGTCGTGCGGTAGCGTTCTCGCTTCCCACGCCCGGGTTCCCGGGTTCGATTCCCGGCGGTGTCAGGGATTTTCTCTGCCTCGTGATGGCTGGGTGTTGTGTGCTGTCCTTAGGTTAGTTAGGTTTAAGTAGTTCTAAGTTCTAGGGGACTTATGACCACAGCAGTTGAGTCCCATAGTGCTCAGAGCCATTTGAACCATTTTTTTGTCCTCAGTGAAAGTGAAGGGAATTACGGGTTTCGTTGAATGTCTTAGGTTGGTAGTTGATTGGAGACACAGCATCGTTGTGATATATATATCGCATTACGACAATAAAAGTGACACATGTCAAACAGCGACTGTTTCTTGTTTCAGTCACCGGAAATACTTGCGCAGCGTCCCAACGTCCACGGGAAACGCCATATCTCTACCTCGCAATGTTGTAGGCTACTTCATGATTCTCCACGGCAACAGTGTTGCTACGGGCAGGTGTGCCCAGGTCATGCAAGAAGAGCGACACATTGTAAGTTTTGAAACTATTCACGTATAAGGTATGTCGAATGTAATTTTTAATATCAATGATTACTGCTATATCTTTGTTTATACAATATCTCTCTGCTACATTATAATTTCCTGGAGACATGTATGCATATCTGAAGGAAAATATAGTATTTTGACGATTACAGCCGTTGTAAATATTATTAAACTTCATGCGTTGCAGCGTACAAGGAAAAAACTGGAAATTTCTCCTATAAAGGCAGTTGATATTGAATCCCTTTTCTCGGAGAAAACATTTTATAAGCCTACTTACGGTTCTATGTTTTCGTAAAATCTACTGTTTTAACTGATATTCCTGATTAAAATGTATTAATTTTAAAAAATGACAGTTTTGCATTATATATTTTTCTAATACAATACTTTCAGTTTGTTTTTATTTTAATTCAGGTACTATTTTTGCCTCGTGGAGATTAGAATGTCCTATAACACTATGGTAAGTACAAAAGTATTATTTAGTCCGGAAAAGTTGCAAATTATTACGTGAGAGGTCATAACGACAGCAAAAAGTTTTTAGAAATAAAAAAAAAAGGACACAACTCGAAAAATTAATTAGTAATTACTTGATTGCACCTCACATTCGACGTGAACAGAACTATATGTTCGTATTACTGTTGTATAGCCTGTAATGGAATTTACTGTCAAAATTACTTATTTGACATTTAAATTTCGCTTGTGGTACGTCAGCGTAAGTTTTACAGATTTCCTTAAGTCATTTTTGCTGAAGTATTGGAATTTTTATCTGTGGTGAAACGTCTCCACGTCAGCAGGTCCAATGAATTTGCAAAATAGTCTTTGGTTTTACATCTCTTCTCACCTCCGTCTCTGCTCGAAACTGCAGAGAAAGATGAGCAGGAGAGTGTGTGATTTACTAGCCTCAGCGAAATTTCAACACTAAGAGAGAGTTATCAATTTATAAGTTAAGTTTCATGTCTATAAGTATACATACAACCTGCTTATCGTATATCCAAGCTATATCTTCTCTGTTCCTACTTTCGTCTGCAGAAGTGGAAGTGTGAGTTGTCTGTGTGCGGTATTTCAGAATTTTTTGGTTGCAGGAAGTTTCTTGTGGACGTTACGAGCAGTTTAGCGAACCTTTGTGCAGAATTTGAACAGAGCCACACTGGATCAAAGAGACATTAATGGCCACTAGTCAACAGCTATTGCAAGGTTGCGACAGGTAGCCAACGCGTAGGCTCTCTGGCCGTTTCCGGCTTCTGTGAAGCCCTGTGACCCTGGCTACGGTAAAGTGTAAGTTTTACTTTTCCCTGGGTCGCAGGTGTGTAATGATGGTCTGAGCAGTCGTCTGTAGCTGCGTAAATTGAAGTGTGTGAACCTAACTTTAGTTTGAATTTCTAGTAGTCCATCTTCAGTGTACGCAACGGTAATCATGCTACACAAATCATTTCAGTTAGGGAACGGTGTTATTTTTATTAATGTTCAGTTTACTCAATGTTGGTATACAAAGTCAGGTACAGGTTTCATTCAGACTATCGACTTTGCCATTAAATCTGAGTTTTGAGAAGAACAGGTATCATTCAGTGTCGCTGTTCTTGCTGGGGCGCGAAGTGCTCAGTCTTCTTAATGGCTCAGTCCTCTTTTTAAGATAATCTTGCGGTAAAATAAACTAAAAGTTCTTCATTAGACAAAACAAGCACTTACCTCAATGAGATTTTCACTCTGCAGTGGAGTGTGCGCTGATATGAAACATCCTGGTGGATTAAAACTGTGTGCCGGACCGAGATTCGAACTCGGGACTTCTGCCATTCGCGGGCAAGTGCTCTACCAACCTTTTTTAATATTTTTGTCTTATTTTGTTCTTTATTGTTCGTTCCATTTGTTCGGCGCGCACGTCCCATGACACCCATTTAGGTTAGTCGTTGATCTGTTTACTCAGTTTTTTGTTACAGAGGGCGACTAACCCTCTGACCGAACACGCTGAGCTACCGTGCCGGCAAATTTTCACTCGAGGGAAGATATTCACTCGAGGGAAGCCTTGAACCAAGGACTGAGCTACCCAAGCACGACTCACGCCACGTCCTCACAGCTTCACTTCTGCCAGTCCCAAGTTCGAGTCTCCGTCCGGCACACAGTTTTAATGTGCCAGGTAGTTTCAAGCAGTTACCTGTCGTTCTGGGGAAGGCGCAGCGCAGACTAACTCCCGTTCCCACTCACGTGACTCAGCACTAGCAGTAGGAACGACACGTGAGCGTAGCGGGGAGCGATGTTGTCGGTTGATCAGCACATCCTTTGTGTCTGCATCCTACTTTGCCTCGCCCGCTGTGTCCGTAGCGTCGCTGTGACGCTGTGGGTTAGGCGACCTACGAATAAAGCTGTTGGACACAAACATAAGAATAGCATTGATCAACAAAAAGGTACGGCCAAACTTTCAGGAAACATTCCTCACACACAAATAAAGAAAAGATGTTTTTTGGACATGTGTCCGAAAACGCTTAATTTCCATGTTAGAGCTCATTTTAGTTTCGTCAGTATGTACTGTACTTCCTCGATTCACCGCCAGTTGACCCAACTGAAGGAAGGTAATGTTGATTTCGGTGCTTGTGTTGACATGCGACTCATTGCTCTGCAGTACTAGCAACAAGCACAGCAGTACGTAGGATCAACAGGTTAGTGTTCATCACGAACGTGGTTTAGCAGTCCATCACGAACGGTCAGTGCAATGTTTACAAATGCGGAGTTGTCAGATGCCCATTTGATGTATGGATTAGCACGGGGCAATAGCCGTGGCGCGGTACGTTTGTATCGAGTCAGATTTCCAGAACGAAGGTGTCCCGACAGGAAGACGTTTGAAGCAATTGATCGGCGTGTTAGGGAGCACGGAACATTCCAGCCTATGACTCGCGTCTGGGGAAGACCTAGAACGACGAGGACACCTGCAATGGACGAGGCAATTCTTCGTGCAGTTAACGATAACCCTAATGTCAGCGTCAGAGAAGTTGCTGCTGTACTAGGTAACGTTGACCACGTCACTGTATGGAGAGTGCTACGGGAGAACCAGTTGTTTCTGTACCATGTACAGCGTGTACAGGCACTATCAGCAGCTGATTGGCCTCCACGGGTACACTTCCGCGAATGGTTCATCTAACAACGTGTCAATCCTCATTTCAGTGCAAATGTTCTCTTTAGGATGAGACTTCATTCCAACGTGATCAAATTGTAAATATTCACAATCAACATGTGTGGGCTGACGAGAATCCGCACGCAATCGTGCAATCACGTCATCAACACAGATTTTCTGTGAACGTTTGGGTAGGCATTGTTGGTGAAGTCTTGATTGGGCCCCATGTTCTTCCACCTACGCTCAATGGAGCAAGTTATCGTGATTTCATACGGGATACTCTACCTGTGCTGCTAGAACATGTGCCTTTACAAGCACGACACAACATGTGGTTCATGCACGATGGAGCTCCTGCACATTTCAGTCGAAGTGTTCGCACGCTTCTCAACTACAGATTCGGTGACCGATGGATTGGTAGAGGCGGACAAATTCCAAGGCCTCCACGCTCTCCTGACCTCAACCCTCTTGATTTTCTTTTATGGGAGCATTTGAAAGTTCTTGTCTACGCAACACCGGTACCAAATGTAGAGACTCTTCGTGCTCGTATTGTGGACGGCTGTGATACAATACGCCATTTTCCAGTACTGCATCAGCGCATCAGGGATTCCATGCGACGGAGGGTGGATGCATGTATCCTCGCTAAAGGAGGACATTTTGAACTTTTCCTGTAACAAAGTGTTTGAAGTCACGCTGGCACGTTCTGTTGCTGTATGTTTCCATTCCATGATTAATGTGATTTGAAGAGAAGTAATAAAATGAGCTCTAACATGGAAAGTAGGCGTTTCCGGACACATGTCCACTTAACATATTTTCTTTCTTTGTGTGTGAGGAATGTTTCCTGAAAGTTTGGCCGTACCATTTTGTAAAACCCTGTATATCTGCCGAATCCAGGATGACTTCGAATGCATGCCTCGTTCAACAAGGGATTACAGAAGAACATGTGTACACTTACTTGGTTTATTCTGAGAACTTACAAGCAGTTATCTTATTAATCGATAACTGAAGGAGACTGAAAAATACACAGAAAATATAATCAGATGAAATTCTCCGTTAGCCAGATACAAATTCCATTTAGTCCTTTTCACAGGAATGGTACACAGAGTCGGCAGTGTCACTGTCACTGTCTGAGTTTTCTTGCGTTTCTTCCTGCAGCAGATCGTCTGTACTGCATTTGTTACACAACACTTCTTAAAGCCGTTCTCAACCGATGTCCTGGAAACTAGTGTTCAAGCAGCCTGGATCCATTCCGTAATTAGAGACACTGAAGACTCACCAACTTCCCGGTAGTGGTCAGGGCTTGACCACCTCGCAGTAACCACTTGCTGTACAACTGCTTCAGATGGTCTTTAATTGTGGTCTTTAAATATTTTATTCACCACCACATCAAACACTTGCGGCTGCGAAGGCATGCTTCTTGGATTGATACAACTTCTTTGCTAAATTTCAGGATTTCTACCCTCACTACAGGTGTCTGATGCCCCTTGAAAACACCAACGTTCAACTTTCTACAGTTCTTCAAAAGTTCAAAAGAGGACCTGGCCTACTTTTCCAAACTATAAGGTGACAATCTATAACCATCTTACTGGTTCAAAAATGGTTCAAATGGCTCTGAGCACTATGGGATTTAACATCTGAGGTCATCAGTCCCCTAGAACTTACAACCACTTAAACCTAACTAAGATAAGGACACCACACACATACAAGCCCGGGGCAGGATTCGAACCTACGACCGTAGCGGTCTCGCAGTTCCAGACTGCAGCGCCTAGAACCGCCTAGAACCTGGCCGGATTCTTATTGGTCATCCGTCCTTTTACGTTGCAACAAAATATTATATAGGTGGCAGCTTTTCCTTAGGCATACATTAACCACTGAGGGTGACGTAGTGTCGCATCTCTTGTTCCATCATCAAGCACACAGTCTGACGGTCATTCGTGATGTAGTGCGAACCGTTATATTTTTGGCGCCTTTCTCTTCAGCTATTGTGGCAGATTGTATGTCGAAGTAAACAGGAGTCTCGTCAGCGTTTCCAATTTGCCCTATAAGGCTCCTTCCTCAGTCCTATCGCGTGTAGCTGACTCCCGGCCAAGTTTTCAGTATACTATACTGGAAGACGGTAAGCAAGGAACGTCTGACATTGTAGCCGAAATCATTTGCGTCGCGTTATCCTTGTACACCATCGAGAGCTGGCTTATTTTTTACTCGATCGACATTTAGAAGGCGAAATATGAAAACTGGGACATTACAGCATTAAAATGAGACATTCAGCATTACTAAATTCCTAATTAAAAAAACAAAATTTTATACAATATGGCATTGTCCGTGAGGTTATGTATATCCCCCAGTTCACCATTAAAACCAAGAACAGTACACTCGATCAAATGGGCCGTTGATTGGTTGAGTCCACATTCGCACTTTTCTGGAGACTAGAAATCTACTCTGTAGGAATCAGCATGGGTTTCGAAAAAGACGGTCATGTGAAACCCAGTTCGCGCTCTTCGTCCACGAGAGACAGAGGGCCATAGACACGGGTTCACAGGTAGATGCCGTGTTTCTTGACTTCCGCAAGGCGTTCGATACAGTTCCCCACAGTCGTTTAATGAACAAAGTAAGAGCATATGGACTATCAGACCAATTGTGTGACTGGATTGAGGAGTTCCTAGATAACAGGACGCAGCATGTCATTCTCAATGGAGAGAAGTCTTTCGAAGTAAGAGTGATTTCAGGTGTGCCGCAGGGGAGTGTCATAGGACCGTTGCTATTCACAATATACATAAATGACCTGGTGGATGACATCGGAAGTTCACTGAGGCTTTTTGCAGATGATGCTGTGGTGTATCGAGAGGTTGTAACAATGGAAAATTGTACTGAAATGCAGGAGGATCTGCAGCGAATTGACGCATGGTGCAGGGAATGGCAATTGAATCTCAATGTAGACAAGTTGTAACGCCGGAAATGCATATCCTCCTATTTCCATCTATTGTGCTATTATTTTCTTTCCTTGCTTTGTTACCTCAAGATATGACATTTCTGTCTCTTTGTATATTGTAATTGTTTTACTATTTGTATATTTATGCATTTATGACGATGTATAATTGGTTTGTTTCGTAAATATTATTTGTATTTTTACGCTGGGTCTTGCCTAGGGAAAACTGCTATCGAACGATTACGTCGATAGGTCGTGTGAAGAATCAAAGTGTGTAGGATCTTTGGTAGTGTTAACTCTGCCGCGTGGAGCGCGGGCTGAGCAGAAGGAGTCTGGCTGGAGTAGCGAGTGGAGCAGGTATGTTGTGTGACGCTCCCGTCAGTTGCCGCGCTTTCGGGGTTTGGCAGCATGTAATTGCGATCGACTTGCGATGATAGTTTCTGACATGGTGTCGCGGACGGGAAACATTAACTAGCGCACATCAAGAGCCCGTTTCGTCTGGTGACCGTGTCGAGAAGAAGGCGCGCCAACATCCAGCTTCTGCAACAGCGACGGCCGACAATGAGTGACTGTCGCCACCTCCTCGACCGACGGCTTCAAACCTTCAATCAAGCGACGAGGAAGACTGGACGGACGTAAAGTTTTAGAACTGTATGGCAGACCTCAGCTTTTCAAACTGTTCCATTTTCGTCACTATAATTACAGCAACTTAGCATGAACGTATGTTGCTCATTGTCCCAATTGCATTACCTAGCAGAGTCCCTTCCTTTTCCGAAATGAACCCGAGTGTCGTTGAAATTCAAACGCCAGCATTAAAGTAATATAGCTAACTCGTTTTCACTGCTTTAATTTCAAAATTCGGTTAAAGTATTTATAGCTGGCTACACTATTTAGATTACACAAGCACAAATTAAGAGTGCGAGTTTTGTTACCATATTTTAGCTTACCTGTGACTGCAGCTCAGCATGGTACGTACTAAATTTTACTATTGTTAATTGTTCGGAATCATTTAATTCAAGTCCAAAGTTAAATCTCTTATTTGTAAATTGCGTAGATTCAAGTAGTTTTTGAAATGATTGTTGAGGTAGTCCAAGACTAACCGTATTTTACTGAATTTCGATGTGCTTCAGAAAGAAAGCTCACTATTAACTTCAGTCACTAAATTAACTTTCGATTTTCCGGTTTTATTAATTCTTTTGCTAAATTAAGTCAGGGTGTAGCGAAATTTATTACTTCTGACAAACTTTCAGTTGTCACACTACACGTGTCAACCTTCAGTTGCCACGCTTCTAGTGCTAATTATATGTGTAATAACCTTTCTTTTTCAGTTACTATAGTAATTGTCCTTAGGACTGGCGACCGTGATTTCCCTCAAATCTCAAATACCTAATTACCGCTAGTTAATTGTTAACGTAACGGCTGCACATTTACTTTCTTTATTAACTTTACCCCTTTTCAAAATTAATTTCCACCAGTTTCATTAGCACATTTCCTTTCATTTAGATGTAACCCTCTCCTCCCTCTTTACCGACAGGTTAACTTCGGTGACGATTGCTTTTCCAAAACTCCTATTAGGTACACGCGGTTTCATTTTTCACTGTCATTAAGGTCGGTAAGTGAGGGGGAGGTAACAAAGTGTAATGTGCTGCGAATACACAGAAAGATAGATCCTTTATCATTTAGCTACAAAATAGCAGGTCAGCAACTGGAAGCAGTTAATACCATAAATTATCTGGGAGTACGCATTAGGAGTGATTTAAAATGGAATGATCACATAATGTTGATCGTCGGTAAAGCAGATGCCAGACTGAGATTCATTGGAAGAATCCTAAGGAAATGCAATCCGAAAACAAAGGAAGTAGGTTACAGTACGCTTGTTCGCCCACTGCTTGAATACTGCTCAGCAGTGTGGGATCCGTACCAGATAGGGTTGATAGAAGATATAGAGAAGATCCAACGGAGAGCAGCGCGCTTCGTTACAGGATCATTTAGTAATCGCGAAAGCGTTACGGAGATGATAGATAAACTCCAGTGGAAGACTCTGCAGGAGAGACGCTCAGTAGCTCGGTACGGGCTTTTGTCAAAGGTTCGAGAACATACCTTCACCGAAGAGTCAAGCAGTATATTGCTCCCTCCTACGCATATCTCGCGAAGAGACCATGAGGATAAAATCAGAGAGATTAGAGCCCACACAGAGGCATACCGACAATCCTTCTTTCCACGAACAATACGAGACTGGAATAGAAGGGAGAACCGATAGAGGTACTCAAGGTACCCTCCGCCACACACCGTCAGGTGGCTTGCGGGGTATGGATGTAGATGTAGATGTAGAGGGTCGTTCGCGAGGCCCCATGTTGCCAACATATCCCTGCATCTTCCAACATCCGTCCTCACACGGATCGGCGTGGTCCACACTCTTCTGGAAAGCATAAAGCCCTCTACTGGTATGCTTAGATCAATAACCTGTTTTCTGTTCTTTACTGTGCTTCTCCTAAATAAACGTTTCCATTCATTTTCTGGGTCGAAGGGAAATACCTCCTTTTTGCTATAAAGGTGATCTTGGTCTCAGGCGGTTTTTTGGCGTCAGGTCCTCGTGTATGGGAAGGTTTGGGTTAACTAATATTTTGCTCTATTCTCTTGACAGTAGCTAATTTCTTCTGATTTCAGGTGGTGCTATGTTAGACAGTACGGGTAGCCAATCTACAGGTGTAGGATTAAGTGCTCCCTATATTATGCTCATTGTTTCTCTTAGGTGGATGTCGATTTTTGATACATGCACACTTCTGGCCCATACAGGTGCACAGTACTCGGCCACGCTGTATACCAGTGTCAAGGCAGAAGTTCTCAAGGGATTTGCATCACATTCCTAGGTTGTTCCGGTGAGTTTGGCTAGAATGTCATTTCTAGTTTTCTGTTTTTGTTTTCCATCCTCTAGATGGTTCAAAATGGCTCTGAGCACTATGGGACTCAACTGCTGTGGTCATCAGTCCCCTAGAACTTAGAACTACTTAAACCTAACTAACCTAAGGACATCACACACACCCATTCCCGAGGCAGGATTCGAACCTGCGACCGTAGCAGCAGCGCGGCTCCGGACTGGAGCGCCTAGAACCGCACGACCACCGCGGCCGGCCCTCTAGATGGGCTCTGTACGCTAGGGACCGATCGAGCTTTACTCCAAGGTACCGAGGATTGTCTTCATGTTTAATGGTCTGGTTATTCATGCAGATGTTCAGCTTTCTCTTGGCTTCTCTGTAATTGAGACTCATGTTTACACTTACTGTCTTGTCTGGATTTGGTTTTAGACGCCATTTGGAGCAGTATAGGAGCAACAGGTTTAAGTCTTCGTTCAATTTCCGCTCTATTTTTTCAAAATATTTGCTTTGATAAACTATTGCGATATCGTCCACGTATATAAACTTACGGGACGTTGTTTCTGGGATATCGGCAGTGTACAAGTTAAACACTGAGGGGGGCAGTACCGAGCCCTGTGGGAGTCCGTTGTTGAGCGCTACACATTTGCTGGTTTTGCCATTAAGAGATACTCTAATTTTTCTTCCAGTTAAAATGTTCTTCAAAAATGTGTAGGTCTTGCTGCCAGAGCAGTCTTTAACTTGGACACCGTGTTCCTCTGCCAGTTCACGTGCTTTATTTCGTATAACGCCGAGGGAAACTACCATTCCTTCTTTACGCTTCTCGCGCACAAATGCCATCAATTTCTTTTCAGTATTTTCGAAACGTCCACTCTATGGGCCTATGAAAGCTTTCCTAGTAGACTTCGCATTTTTCAAACGTCCTCTGTTCTTTCGCCACCTCCGAACATTGACTTCTGTGACTCCACGCTTCCTTGAAGCCGCACCATTGTTTCTTGCCTCTGCATGTCGAACAACCATGACTTTGAAATAGGCGTGATAGTAACGTATGTACCCTATGGAAAATTCTATGCTGAACGACGTTGTTCCGCAACAGTATCCCATTACACATTTAACTGCACTGTGTCGAAGTGGGACTCCGAAGTCAAACAACTCATAAAAAAAAAGTCTGCAAGAGGCGCTTCCTGCTATCCTGCAACACAGCTCAAAGCGCATGCGCACGTTCAAGATCAGAGTAGTAGGCGTGGCAGAGAGCACAGTTACAGCTTGATGGAAGCTCGAGGTTCTATTCGGTAAGGAAAAGAAAAACCTTACATCATACGCCGCGAATGCAAGACGACACACTACTTCTCGGCACAAAATTCTGGATAAAACCGCTTCCTGGATTCGGAGATGTACTGATATATCGCTATGGTATATCTCATTATTCCTCGATTTACCTGTTCCTCACGCTTAGGAGACGTCCATTAATTCCGTAAAAGGTTTTCTGTAATAGTTGTTCCTGCCCTCCCCCTTTGTGAGATTTGACGAGGTGTAATCAGAAGTCCACGCCCACCCCCACCCGAGGTTGACACCGTTGTCAGGCAAAAACACATAAAAAAGAAATTTTCTAAATTTGTTTTAAACACTGATTAAAAGAATACAATAAAACTATGTTTTCCTTACAAAGCGCAATGGTAAGTGGTTTTAACATTCGATTAAAATACACTCCTGGAAATTGTAATAAGAACACCGTGAATTCATTGTCCCAGGAAGGGGAAACTTTATTGACACATTCCTGGGGTCAGATACATCACATGATCACACTGACAGAACAACAGGCACATAGACACAGGCAACAGAGCATGCACAATGTCGGCACTAGTACAGTGTATATCCACCTTTCGCAACAATGCAGGCTGCTATTCTCCCATGGAGACGATCGTAGAGATGCTGGATGTAGTCCTGTGGAACGGCTTGCCATGCCATTTCCACCTGGCGCCTCAGTTGGACCAGCGTTCGTGCTGGACGTGCAGACCGCGTGAGACGACGCTTCATCCAGTCCCAAACATGCTCAATGGGGGACAGATCCGGAGATCTTGCTGGCCAGGGTAGTTGACTTACACCTTCTAGAGCACGTTGGGTGGCACGGGATACATGCGGACGTGCATTGTCCTGTTGGAACAGCAAGTTCCCTTGCCGGTCTAGGAATGGTAGAACGATGGGTTCGATGACGGTTTGGATGTACCGTGCACTATTCAGTGTCCCCTCGACGATCACCAGTGGTGTACGGCCAGTGTAGGAGATCGCTCCCCGCACCGTGATGCCGGGTGTTGGCCCTGTGTGCCTCGGTCGTATGCAGTCCTGATTGTGGCGCTCACCTGCACGGCGCCAAACACGCATACGACCATCATTGGCACCAAGGCAGAAGCGACTCTCATCGCTGAAGACGACACGTCTCCATTCGTCCCTCCATTCACGCCTGTCACTACTGGAGGCGGGCTGCACGATGTTGGGGCGTGAGCGGAAGACGGCCTAACGGTGTGCGGCACCGTAGCCCAGCTTCATGGAGACGGTTGCGAATGGTCCTCGCCGATACCCCAGGAGCAACAGTGTCCCTAATTTGCTGGGAAGTGGCGGTGCGGTCCCCTACGGCACTGCGTAGGATCCTACGGTCTTGGCGTGCATCCGTGCGTCGCTGCGGTCCGGTCCCAGGTCGACGGGCACGTGCACCTTCCGCCGACCACTGGCGACAACATCGATGTACTGTGGAGACCTCACGCCCCACGCCCCACGTGTTGAGCAATTCGGCGGTACGTCCACCCGGCCTCCCGCATGCCCACTATACGCCCTCGCTCAAAGTCCGTCAACTGCACATACGGTTCACGTCCACGCTGTCGCGGCATGCTACCAGTGTTAAAGACTGCGATGGAGCTCCGTATGCCACGGCAAACTGGCTGACACTGACGGCGGCGGTGCACAAAAGCTGCGCAGCTAGCGCCATTCGACGGCCAACACCGCGGTTCCTGGTGTGTCCGCTGTGCCGTGCGTGTGATCATTGCTTGTACAGCCCTCTCGCAGTGTCCGGAGCAAGTATGGTGGGTCTGACACACCGGTGTCAATGTGTTCTTTTTTCCATTTCCAGGAGTGTATTTCAAACACGCCAACTCTAAGTGGTATTCGTACAGGCAAACAGAGACAGACGGAGGAAAACCTTCCACAGTAACAGCATCAACCACCTTGACGGATTCCTAAAAACCCACCTTCTCTCAAATATGACTGAACCGTTACTTACTTTCCGAATGAAAACCAGCATTATTTGTATCTTCTTCAGAACCGTAAGATAACGTAGCTTTTCAGTTTTACGGATTATAAGAAGGCCTTTATTCCTTCTAAAAATTCCCTCCAAAATTCAAGCGTGTCTTATACTCGAAATTAACATAAAAATAACCAGTGTTTCATTTAAAATTCCCCCGTCTTCAAAATGCCCATATATTGGATGTTGCGGGAAACCTATCTCTGTTTGCAACGCTGCAATCAACTGGCAGCAGCAGGACACCGATGTGACGAATATGAGTTGCGGGAATTCACAAACATCCTAACACTGTTTCCCCCAGCCCCGTCATCACAAACCCAGAACACTGTCTACCATACCGTGCGTCATTGCAGTCTAAGGCGCCAGTGAATTTGTATTGCAGGTGATCTGTGTTATCGGTAAAACTGCAACATTTTTGTTAGTAGCTAGTTTCGTAATGGAAGAGAATAAAGATATTCTCATGATGTCGGCTTTGAATTTAAAATAATAGCCTATGCAGAAGAACATAGAAATAGAGCAGCTGAGCAGCATTTCAGCCCTCCACCAACATTGAAAAATATTCGCGATTGGCGGGCTAGTAAATAACAACTAAAAAATGAGGAAGACTAAATGTGCAAATAGAGGACTGAATGCAAAATGGCAAAAAGGTAGAAGGTGATTTTCGGGGATTTAAAGATCAGTTTTATAGACTAAGAAATCTTTTTAGTCTGACTTCGCAATCTAATAACAAAAATGGTAAAAATGTTATTTCTTTAATGCTTAAAAATGAAGATGCGTCTTATAGTAAGTAGCATCTTATAGTCCGTAAATACGGCAACAGGATAACTAAGAAAACTGTTGTAAGTAAACTTCAGCTCAGCTTCTTTCCATAATCGTTTAACTTCTCGTCCGCATATGTATTTCGACTTGTCGGCATGCCACTTAACTCAAGCACTGTTAAGATAAGATTAGATACTTTATTGTCACATAACATGTTTTTATACAATCATTCGATTGAGAACATTGGTGACTCGTCAGTCTTTAACCTAAGTTGTTACAGTATTTTATATACTACAGGAAATAAGTAATACATACATTGCTTATTATAATAAAAATACCCCCCCCCCCATGAACCATGGACCTTGCCGTTGGTGGGGAGGCTTGCGTGCCTCAGCGATACAGATAGCCGTACCGTAGGTACAACCACAACGGAGGGGTATCTGTTGAGAGGCCAGACAAACGTGTGGTTCCTGAAGAGGGGCAGCAGCCTTTTCAGTAGTTGCAAGGGCAACAGTCTGGATGATTGACTGATCTGGCCTTGTGACAATAACCAAAACGGCCTTGCTGTGCTGGTACTGCGAACGGCTGAAAGCAAGGGGAAACTACGGCCGTAATTTTTCCCGAGGGCATGCAGCTTTACTGTATGATTAAATGATGATGGCGTCCTCTTGGGTAAAATATTCCGGAGGTAAAATAGTCCCCCATTCGGATCTCCGGGCGGGGACTACTCAACAGGATGTCGTTATCAGGAGAAAGAAAACTGGCGTTCTACGGATCGGAGCGTGGAACGTCAGATCCCTTAATCGGGCAGGTAGGTTAGAAAATTTAAAAAGGGAAATGGATAGGTTAAAGTTAGATATAGTGGGAATTAGTGAAGTTCGGTGGCAGGAGGAACAAGACTTCTGGTCAGGTGACTACAGGGTTATAAACACAAAGTCAAATAGGGGTAATGCAGGAGTAGGTTTAATAATGAATAGGAAAATAGGAGTGCGGGTAAGCTACTACAAACAGCATAGTGAACGCATTATTGTGGCCAAGATAGATACGAAGCCCACACCTACTACAGTAGTACAAGTTTATATTCCAACTAGCTCTGCAGATGACGAAGAAATTGAAAAAATGTATGATGAAATAAAAGAAATTATTCAGATAGTGAAGGGAGACGAAAATTTAATAGTGATGGGTGACTGGAATTCGAGTGTAGGAAAAGGGAGAGAAGGAAACGTAGTAGGTGAATATGGATTGGGGCTAAGAAATGAAAGAGGGAGCCGCCTTGTAGAATTTTGCACAGAGCACAACTTAATCACAGCTAACACTTGGTTTAAGAATCATGATAGAAGGTTGTATACATGGAAGAAGCCTGGAGATACTAAAAGGTATCAGATAGATTATATAATGGTAAGACAGAAACTTAGGAACCAGCTATTAAATTGTAAGACATTTCCAGGGGCAGATGTGGACTCTGACCACAATCTATTGGTTATGAGCTGTAGATTAAAACTGAAGAAACTGCGAAAAGGTGGGAATTTAAGGAGATGGGACCTGGATAAATTGAAAGAACCAGAGGTTGTACAGAGTTTCAGGGAGAGCATAAGGGAACGATTGACAGGAATGGGGGAAAGAAATACAGTAGAAGAAGAATGGGTAGCTTTGAGGGATGAAGTAGTGAAGGCAGCAGAGGATCAAGTACGTAAAAAGACGAGGGCTAGTAGAAATCCTTGGGTAACAGAAGAAATATTGAATTTAATTGATGAAAGGAGAAAATATAAAAATGCAGTAAGTGAAGCAGGCAAAAAAGGAATACAAACGTCTCAAAAATGAGATCGACAGGAAGTGCAAAATGGCTAAGCAGGGATGGCTAGAGGACAAATGTAAGGATGCAGAGGCTTATCTCACTAGGGGTAAGATAGATACTGCCTACAGGAAAATTAAAGAAACCTTTGGAGATAAGAGAACCACTAGTATGAACATCAAGAGCTCAGATGGAAACCCAGTTCTAAGCAAAGAAGGGAAAGCAGAAAGGTGGAAGGAGTATATAGAGGGTCTATACAAGGGCGATGAACTTGAGGACAATATTATGGAAATGGAAGAGGATGTAGATGAAGATGAAATGGGAGATACGATACTGCGTGAAGAGTTTGACAGAGCACTGAAAGACCTGAGTCGAAACAAGGCCCCCGGAGTAGACAACATTCCATTACAACTACTGACGGCCTTGGGAGAGCCAGTCCTGACAAAACTCTACCATCTGGTGAGCAAGATGAATGAAACAGGCGAAATACCCTCAGACTTCAAGAAGAATATAATCATTCCAATCCCAAAGAAAGCAGGTGTTGACAGATGTGAAAATTACCGAACAATCAGTTTAATAAGACACAGCTGCAAAATACTAACACGAATTCTTTACAGACGAATGGAAAAACTGGTAGAAGCCGACCTCGGGGAAGATCAGTTTGGATTCCGTAGAAATACTGGAACACGTGAGGCAATACTGACCTTACGACTTATCTTAGAAGAAAGATTAAGGAAAGGCAAACCTACGTTTCTAGCATTTGTAGACTTAGAGAAAGCTTTTGACAATGTTGACTGGAATACTCTCTTTCAAATTCTATATGTGGCAGGGGTAAAATAGAGGGAGCGAAAGGCTATTTACAATTTGTACAGAAACCAGATGGCAGTTATAAGAGTCGAGGGACATGAAAGGGAAGCAGTGGTTGGGAAGGGAGTGAGACAGGGTAGTAGCCTCTCCCCGATGTTATTCAATCTGTATATTGAGCAAGCAGTTGTGTTGTTGGGGTCTTCAGTCCTGAGACTGCTTTGATGCAGCTCTCCATGCTACTCTATCCTGTGCAAGCCTCTTCATCTCCCAGTACCTACTGCAACCTACATCCTTCTGAATCTGCTTAGTGTATTGATCTCTTGGTCTCCCTCTACGATTTTTACCCTCCACGCTGCCCTCCAATGCTAAATTTGTGATCCCTTGATGCCTCAGAACATGTCCTACCAACCGATCCCTTCTTCTAGTCAAGTTGTGCCACAAACTTCTCTCCTCCCCAATCCTATTCAATACCGCCTCATTAGTTACGTGATCTACCCACCTTATCTTCAGCATTCTTCTGTAGCACCACATTTCGAAAGCTTCTATTCTCTTCTTGTCCAAACTAGTTATCGTCCATGTCTCACTTCCATACATGGCTACACTCCATACAAATACTTTAAGAAACGACTTCCTGACACCTAAATCTATATTCGATGTTAACAAATTTCTCTTCTTGAGAAACGCTTTCCTTCCCATTGCCAGTCTACATTTTATATCCTCTCTACTTCGAACATCATCAGTTATTTCGCTCCCAAAATAGCAAAACTGCTTTACTACTTTAAGTGTCTCATTTCCTAATCTAATTCCCTCAGCATCACCCGACTTAATTTGACTACATTCCATTATCCTCGTTTTGCTTTTGTTGATGTTCATCTTATATCCTCCTTTCAAGACACTGTCCATTCCGTTCAACTGCTCTTCTAAGTCCTTTGCTGTCTCTGACAGAATTACAATGTCATCGGCGAACCTCAAAGGTTTTACTTCTCCATGAATTTTAATACCTACTCCGAATTTTTCTTTTGTTTCCTTTACTGCTTGCTCAATATACAGATTGAATAACATCGGGGAGAGGCTACAATCCTGTCTCACTCCTTTCCCAACCACTGCTTCCCTTTCATGCCCCTCGACTCTTATAACTGCCATCTGGTTTCTGTACAAATTGTAAATAGCCTTTCGCTCCCTGTATTTTACCCCTGCCAGCTTCAGAATTTGAAAGAGAGTATTCCAGTCAACATTGGTAAAAGGTTTCTCTAAGTCTACAAATGATAGAAACGTAGATTTGCCTTTTCTTAATCTTTCTTCCAAGATAAGTCGTAAGGTCAGTATTGCCTCACGTGTTCCAACATTTCTACGGAATCCAAACTGATCTTCCCCGAGGTCGGCTTCTACCAGTTTTTCCATTCGTCTGTAAAGAATTCGCGTTAGTATTTTGCAGCTGTGACTTATTAAACTGATAGTTCGGTAACTTTCACATCTGTCAACACCTGCTTTCTTTGGGATTGGAATTATTATATTCTTCTTAAAGTCTGAGGGTATTTCGCCTGTCTCATACATCGTGCTCACCAGATGGTAGAGTTTTGTCATGACTGGCTCTCCCGAGGCCATCAGTAGTTCTAATGGAATGTTGTCTACTCCCGGGGCCTTGTTTTGACTCAGGTCTTTCAGTGCTCTGTCAAACTCTTCACGCAGTATCTTATCTCCCATTTCATCTTCATCTACATCCTCTTCCATTTCCATAATATTGTCCTCAAGTACATCGCCCTTGTATAAACCCTCTATATACTCCTTCCACCTTTCTGCTTTCCCTTCTTTGCTTAGAGCTGGGTTGCCATCTGAGCTCTTGATATTCATACAAGTGGTTCTCTTCTCTCCAAAGGTCTCTTTAATTTTCCTGTAGGCAGTATCTATCTTACCCCTAGTGAGACAAGCCTCTACATCCTTACATTTGTCCTCTAGCCATCCCTGCTTAGCCATTTTGCACTTCCTGTCGATTTCATTTTTGAGACGTTTGTATTCCTTTTTGCCTGCTTCATTTACAGCATTTTTATATTTTCTCCTTTCATCAATTAAATTCAATATTTCTTCTGTTACCCAAGGATTTCTACTAGCCCGCGTCTTTTTACCTACTTGATCGTCTGCTGCCTTCACCACTTCATTCCTCAGAGCTACCCATTCTTCTTCTACTGTATTTCTTTCCCCCATTCCTGTCAATTGTTTCCTAATGCTCTCCCTGAAACTCTCTACAACCTCTGGTTCTTTCAGTTTATCCAGGTCCCATCTCCTTAAATTCCCACCTTTTTGCAGTTTCTTCAGTTTCAATCTGCAGTTCATAACCAATAGATTGTGGTCAGAATCTACATCTGCCCCAGGAAATGTCTTACAATTTAAAACCTGGTTCCTAAATCTCTGTCTTACCATTATATAATCTATCTGAAACCTGTCAGTATCTCCAGGCTTCTTCCATGTATACAGCCTCCTTTCATGATTCTTGAACCAAGTGTTAGCTATGATGAAGTTATGCTCTGTGCAAAATTCTACAAGGCGGCTTCCTCTTTCATTCCTTCCCCCCAATCCATATTCACCTACTATGTTTACTTCTCTCCCTTTTCCTACAGTCGAATTCCAGTCACCCATGACTATTAAATTTTCGTCTCCCTTCACTACCTGAATAATTTCTTTTATCTCGTCATACATTTCATCTATTTCTTCATCATCTGCAGAGCTAGTTGGCATATAAACTTGTACTACTGTAGTAGGCATGGGCTTTGTGTCTATCTTGGCCACAATAATGCGTTCACTATGCTGTTTGTAGTAGCTAACCTGCACTCCTATTTTTTTATTCATTATTAAACCTACTCCTGCATTACCCCTATTTGATTTTGTATTTATAACCCTGTAATCACCTGACCAAAAGTCTTGTTCCTCCTGCCACCGAACTTCACTAATTCCCACTATATCTAACTTTAACCTATCCATCTCCCTTTTTAAATTTTCTAACCTACCTGCCCGATTAACTGATCTGACATTCCACGCTCCGATCCGTAGAACGCCAGTTTTCTTTCTCCTGATAACGACGTCCTCTTGAGTAGTCCCCTCCCGGAGATCCGAATGGGGGACTATTTTACCTCCGGAATATTTTACCCAAGAGGATGCCATCATCATTTAATCATACAGTAGAGCTGCATGTCCTCGGGAAAAATTACGGCTGTAGTTTCCCCTTGCTTTCAGCCGTTCGCAGTACCAGCACAGCAAGGCCGTTTTGGTTAATGTTACAAGGCCAGATTAGTCAATCATCCAGACTGTTGCCCCTGCAACTACTGAAAAGGCTGCTGCCCCTCTTCAGGAACCACACGTTTGTCTGGCCTCTCAACAGATACCCCTCCGTTGTGGTTGCACCTACGGTACGGCCATCTGTATCGCTGAGGCACGCAAGCCTCCCCACCAACGGCAAGGTCCATGGTTCATGGGGGGGGGGGGAAACAAAAGAAAAATTCGGAGTAGGTATTAAAATCCATGGAGAAGAAATAAAAACGTTGAGGTTCGCCGATGACATTGTAATTCTGTCAGAGACCGCAAAGGACTTGGAAGAGCAGTTGAACGGAATGGATGGTGTCTTGAAGGGAGGATATAAGATGAACATCAACAAAAGCAAAACGAGGATAATGGAATGTAGTCGAATTAAGTCGGGTGGTGTTGAGGGTATTAGATTAGGAAATGAGACACTTAAAGTAGTAAAGGAGTTTTGCTATTTGGGGAGCAAAATAACTGATGATGGTCGAAGTAGAGAGGATATAAAATGTAGACTGGCAATGGCAAGGAAAGCGTTTTTGAAGAAGAGAAATTTGTTAACATCGAGTATAGATTTAAGTGTCAGGAAGTCATTTCTGTAAGTATGGAGTGTAGCCATGTATGGAAGTGAAACATGGACGGTAAATAGTTTGGACAAGAAGAGAATAGAAGCTTTCGAAATGTGGTGCTACAGAAGAATGCTGAAGATTAGATGGGTAGATCACATAACTAATGAGGAAGTATTGAATAGGATTGGGGAGAAGAGAAGTTTGTGGCACAACTTGACCAGAAGGAGGGATCGGTTGGTAGGACATGTTCTGAGGCATCAAGCGATCACCAATTTAGTATTGGAGGGCAGCGTGGAGGGTAAAAATCGTAGGGGGAGACCAAGAGATGAATACACTAAGCAGATTCAGAAGGATGTAGGTTGCAGTAGGTAATGGGAGATGAAGAAGCTTGCACAGGATAGAGTAGCATGGAGAGCTGCATCAAAGCAGTCTCAGGACTGAAGACCATAACAACAACAACAATAAAAATACAACATTGTATTTTAAATCTTTTCGTAACTTTTCGAATCATTACCATAGACTTCACACACCTATATGAAGTATCGATGTACTGAATGGAATACAAACCGCCATTCAAACTATAATTCTATATATAATCATGAATATACAGTGAACGTGTATACTTTGTATCTATATGGCTTTGAAAGTGTACCATTTGTACTAGTATCCTTACTTCCTATTCCTGTTTATAAATTCTTCTAAACTATAACATTTGCTTTTTATTCATTTAGAAATTCTTCTATACTATAATAACATTTGTTTTTTAGGAATGTGTCAATGGTCTCCAAATGTGGATTCCCCAAATATTGACCCTATCTTATTTCTGATCTTCAGAGCCATGTAATATGGAGTATTTTCATATAATGTGAGAATGTGACAGGGTAGCATGTATTTCAATTTATGTCTAGTTTCATAGTCATGTGTGAATGTATTTCCTTCAAACAGATGCGAGTTTTTCTGTGCAAAGAGAAGTATACCATGAAGTCCAGGCTTTCGAATAGTGGTTTGCATGAATGTCTACTATTAGCTTCTTTCAATGCTCAGATTTTTTTTTTTTTCAGTTTGAAAATTCGAAGGAGGTTTGTCTACTCAGCACCCCATAAAATTATTCGACATCTTATAACTGGTATGAAATTCGCGTGGTATACAATTTTCTTCACCGTTAAATCCGTTACTTTGTGTAGTACCCTCATTGCATAAACTAAACTATTTAACGTCTTAAGTAAACTGTCCACATGGTCGGTCCATTGCAAGTTTTTATTTAAAGTTATCCCAAGAAATTTTAAAGTGTAAAGGTTTTGGGACAAATTCATATTGAACACAATAACATCAGCATTATATGTGTTTCAGAATACTAAGACTAACTCACTGACGTGCAGTGATTTCGATCGACGCCCCAGAGAACTCCCCAAATAAAATCTAACACTTGGGCAGAACTTTTCAAATCGGTGGATCCTGGGCATGCGTTCGATTCAGTACACAGAGCCCATAAAGATCGGTGGGCACTTTAATACTGTCTATGATCGGGATTAAATACACAGTACCGCTATTCAGAAAGTAGGGAACGTTTCCGTCTGACGCCGCTAGGCGCGCGCCGATCGCGTATATTTTGGTATGTGCGTGCTCGGCAGCTCAGTCGGCATTCAACCGTGACAGCGGGAACGTCTCTGCGCGTCTGGCTTTTTCGAAACTGGAATTTGAAATGTGCGCTGCAATCGAAAATCCCGCCAGTTGTGAGGTGCGGTGTGTGATACGGTTTTTATTGGCAAAAAACCTAATATCTATAGAAATTTATCTTGAACTGTGTGAAGAGTACGGAAACAACGTAATGAGTGAATGTGCCGTCAGGAAACGGTGCAATTAGTTTAAAAATGGCCGAACCAACGTTCATGATGAAGAGAAGAGTGGACACTCGAGCATTGTGACTGACGGTCTTGTCCCTGAAGTTGATGAAACGGTTCGTGAAAACCGTCGCTTCGCAATAGCGGAGCTTTTGCTTTCTTTTCCACAAGTTTCACGGACATTTTCGTTTCAAATTGTCACTCAAAAGCTAGGCTACCACAAATTTTGTGCATGCTGGGTGCCCAAAATGCTTACAGAGCACCATAAAGAACAGCGAATGGGGGCAACGTTGACATTTCTGGAGGCCAACCACAAACATGGTGATTCATTACTGGATCGAATCGTAACCGGTGACGAAATTTGGGTGAAACACGTCAATTGCGAGATAAAATTACAGTCCATAGAGTGGGGGCACACAAAGTCCTCCTAAACACCAAGAAAATGTTTGAAAACCTTGTCAGCAAGGAAGCTGGTGGCGACAGTGTTTTGGGATAGGCAAGGTCTGCTACTTATTGATTTTCTCGAACGTGTAGCAACCATAAATTCTGCCCGGTACTGTCAAACTTTGCACAGCCTTGGAAGAGCAGTTCACAAGAAAAGCCGAGGAAAGCTGACGTCCAAAATTAGGTTTTTGCAAGATAGTGTCCGACCTCACACGGCAAACCGCACTAAAGAACTGCTTCATTCATTTAAATGGGAAATTTTCCCTCATCCGTCCTACAGCCCTGACCCTGCACAAAGCGACGTCCACTGTTTCCCAAGATGATGAACTGCTTGCAACGCAGCGCATTGATGACGACGCGGAAAGCCAGGCGGGCATGACTCACTGGCTGAAGACTCAAGCGGCACAATTTTATAATGAAGGTATTTCAAATCTTGTCCACTGCTATGATAGGTGCCTCAATTTGTTAGGTGACTATGTGGAAAAGTAGTATGTCAGTCTCTTTCCGATGTATGTAATAAATTGTATTTCTTGTACTTAGTTTTTTAATGCCAAAACATTCCCTACTTTCTGAATAGCCCTCGTAAAACAAAATGTTATCTGTTATAATAATGCATGCACTTCGTCTTCAGGCCCGGAGTGGCCTACCGGGACCATCCGACCGCCGTGTCATCCTCAGTGGAGGATGCGGATAGCAGTGGCGTGGGGTCAGCATACCGCTCTCTCCGTCGTCATGATGGTGTCAGCATACCGCTCTCTCCGTCGTCATGATGGTATTATTGACCGAAGCTGCTACTAGTCGGTCGAGTAGCCCCTCAATTGGCATCACGAGGCTGAGTGCACCCCGAAAAATGGCAACAGTGCATGGCGGCCTGGATGGTCACCCATCCAAGTGCTGACCAAGCCAGCCCGACAGCGCTTAACTTCGGTGATCTCACGGGAAAACTGTACACTCCAGACCAACCGCCATTATCACAACTTTAATTGTTGCACGTTGTAAATTCCCAGCGTTGGTTCAGTTAGTGACGTCGCTGATGAACGGTGAACGTGGCAGATTACGGGGGAGATGACGCCCCACTGAGCAGCAGCGCGAACAGCAATTCCCGCCATTAATCAGGGCGTCAGAGAGCGGGGATTCCCCGCTGAGGGTGGTTTCAGAGCAACAGCCAGCCGCGCCGCGGGGATCCCAGCGAGAGCTCCGCCATTAGACCGACGCGTTCGCTGTGGGCCCGAAGTACGGTACAAGAGAAACTTTTACGGTTGCCGATTCTGAGAGTGCTACCATTAAACGGGAAACGGGGGCATAGTTTTTACAGTTACAATACCGACCGAAAAAATGTGCAACTTCTCATTACAAGAAAAGCTCTTCCAAAAGTCTGTGATACTGACGCAGTGAAATCATAAATACATTATACAATACGTCTTTCAGACACGTGTAGCACTTCAAACAGGCTTTCTTCCTGTTTAGTCTATCAAATTTCTAAAGTTTAGTTTCCTATTCGTCACACGTTATTTCGTGTATCATGTTGGAAAACGTGCTTTAATTAGCAGATTTGAAGATCACGGGAGAAATAAGGAGTTAAGCCTTCTTTCTGGCTGTCATTTTACACTGAGATGACCAGAGTCATGGGACACCTTGCGACAGGGCGGTAAAATAAGTGGTTCGGTTGCAGACTTCACACGAATGTGCATATACAAATGTTGGTTAAAAAAAGTTACTGCAAATTTTGGCTCTCTCGTAAGTCTCAGGGGATGATTTCCACACTTTGTGCATTAGTACACTGTTCCACACACGCGCATTAGTTATAATTTTTGAAGCAATTATTCACTCAGACATGAGTACAGTTTATGCTAGGTAGCAAAAATTATGCGATTATTATAGCAAAATCAGTTTTTCACAACACAGTTCAATCACTATTTATTGGCGTTGTCCTCTTCTTTCACACAATGAAATTAGCACTGGTGAGACGGTTTAATAATAATTTGACTCCGAGCCCCCCCGATAGCAGTAATGTACGCTGCTATAAACGAAAATTACTCAGTCAATTCGATCAGAACCACAAGTCCCACTGTCCTCTTTGTTCTAACAGTTTTGGCGCGAAATCACAGTTCGCCACATGTTCACTTACGACGATGTATACCTCGCAAATCGTACTTCCAGTTGACCAAATATATGCTTGCGCACTTGCACTATTAAACAATACTCTTTGTCGAAATAAATCGCCGCGAAAAAGAATTCTCAAACGTCCACATGGGCCACCCTTAAGTGGGCTTGCTCGCCACCCACCCTCCAAAACGACTGACCAACGACTCACCCCTGGCCAAGATGGCCCCTCGCTTGTATAGGCTCGGACATCAACCTCCCTGGTAATGCAAGTACCAATCTCACCAGTTAAGGTTACAAATTTTGATACATACATCCCTCTACATAAGTAAGTACACCATCGGAACCGAACTAAAAAGTACATCTTATTTACTATGTTAATTTCTAGGATTATTCTATCGCCAGTAAATCAAGTTTTAGTTTTTGCAAAATTGCGCCACTTTGCGCAAATTTGTTTGTTTACATCTATGCTGCAAAGTTTTAACATACAACTGCATATAGCACCGTTTTTAGACGTAATCTATAGCGATCTACACATTGCGCTGCTCAAAATCTTCCTATCTATAATAATTAATTAATTATGGGCGATAAATGTTAGTAATAATTTGCAAACAATGAAAACTATTGCACGTTAAGTGTATAGTATAATTTAACTACTTTAAAATACGTGTGGTGCCACCCAAAATATTATATATTGCCGTTCTTCACGTCATGAATTTTCTATCGAATTTTATAAACAATTTTCCCTCACTTCGTTTATTTCTCTTTACGGGCTTAATTATTTATGAATCTTAACATATGACTACGGCACTCGATACGCCATGACGAAACGTTTTTAATGAGTACTCGCTCATCCTTGTCAGCTGTTATTTGCTATTTTTATTAATCTTTCGCCCGCAGCTCGTGGTCGTGCGGTAGCGTTCTCGCTTCCCACGCCCGGGTTCCCGGGTTCGATTCCCGGCGGGGTCGGGGATTTTTTCTGCCTCGTGATGGCTGGGTGTTGTGTGATGTCCTTAGGTTAGTTAGGTTTAAGTAGTTCTAAGTTCTAGGGGACTGATGACCATAGATGTTAAGTCCCATAGTGCTCAGAGGCATTTATTAATCTTTCAGTATTCGTGATATTAACCGATTTTGAAGTTAGTATAACTTTAGCGTCTCGTGACTTGAAATAAAGGTCTATCTTTCAGAAGGTTGTAACCTCCCCACAAAATAAAAATAAATATTATAGATAAGATTCTAATTTTAGTCTCACCTCAAAACAAAATTCTTTCTCCTTTGCAACCTCCCTACAAAATTCTTTTCACATTAACCTCAACACAAAATTCTTTCTGATTTAATCTAAGCTCAAAATTCATTCACATTTAGCGTAACCTCACAACAGAAAAATTCCTAAACCTCTCAACAGTAAAAATTATAATTATGTCGTTCACATTCAGTGTAACGTCCCAATAAAAAAATAAATTCAGTAACCTGGTAATAAAACAATGTAAGTAAACTCTCAATTAAATTGTCGCTCACTTATGACCTTTCAATAATTCACTGTGAATTTAACCTGGTAGATTTTGGACGACAGTAGTGCTGCGTCATGGCCCTGAAATATCATTCTGAATAAAAAAAAAGGAAAAATTCTTACCTCAGTGAAGTCGCCGGATATATCTGCTCTTACAATAAATTTTTCCGGCACAGCTCTGTGCAATGCTGGCCGACCTATCTGTCATTTATGAAAGGGAGCAACTGATTTTTCTATTGCAATAATCGGGATGATCATGGATGGGAGAAATTAGTAAATTCTTTAAATTGAAATGAATGGTTGTTAAAAGTTACTTTTTATGAGGAAGATTAGTATTACGCGAGTTTTAAAACATTTACATGCGACCTGAGATAACATTACTACATATGCGCGAGGCTGCTTTTTACCTTGTACAATAATACTCAGGCTCCGGCATCGCTGCACCGCGACCGGCCAGCCAACACGATACACCATACCAGACCAGGGCAGACTCCAGACTAGCAACAACTTACTGCTACAGCTACACACTTCCTACTGCAGTCAACACTGCTCTCTGGTCAGAGACCTTGCATATCGCAGGCAGCGCATGAGCAATACATCTGCTCGGACCTCTTACATAACATTATACACTCCTGGAAATGGAAAAAAGAACACATTGACACCGGTGTGTCAGACCCACCATACTTGCTCCGGACACTGCGAGAGGGCTGTACAAGCAATGATCACACGCACGGCACAGCGGACACAACAGGAACCGCGGTGTTGGCCGTCGAATGGCGCTAGCTGCGCAGCATTTGTGCACCGCCGCCGTCAGTGTCAGCCAGTTTGCCGTGGCATACGGAGCTCCATCGCAGTCTTTAACACTGGTAGCATGCCGCGACAGCGTGGACGTGAACCGTATGTGCAGTTGACGGACTTTGAGCGAGGGCGTATAGTGGGCATGCGGGAGGCCGGGTGGACGTACCGCCGAATTGCTCAATACGTGGGGCGTGAGGTCTCCACAGTACATCGATGTTGTCGCCAGTGGTCGGCGGAAGGTGCACGTGCCCGTCGACCTGGGACCGGACCGCAGCGACGCACGAATGCACGCCAAGACCGTAGGATCCTACGCAGTGCCGTAGGGGACCGCACCGCCACTTCCCAGCAAATTAGGGACACTGTTGCTCCTGGGGTATCGGCGAGGACCATTCGCAACCGTCTCCATGAAGCTGGGCTACGGTCCCGCACACCGTTAGGCCGTCTTCCGCTCACGCCCCAACATCGTGCAGCCCGCCTCCAGTGGTGTCGCGACAGGCGTGAATGGAGGGACGAATGGAGACGTGTCGTCTTCAGCGATGAGAGTCGCTTCTGCCTTGGTGCCAATGATGGTCGTATGCGTGTTTGGCGCCGTGCAGGTGAGCGCCACAATCAGGACTGCATACGACCGAGGCACACAGGGCCAACACCCGGCATCATGGTGTGGGGAGCGATCTCCAACACTGGCCGTACACCACTGGTGATCGTCGAGGGGACACTGAATAGTGCACGGTACATCCAAACCGTCATCGAACCCATCGTTCTACCATTCCTAGACCGGCAAGGGAACTTGCTATTCCAACAGGACAATGCACGTCCGCATGTATCCCGTGCCACCCAACGTGCTCTAGAAGGTGTAAGTCAACTACCCTGGCCAGCAAGATCTCCGGATCTGTCCCCCATTGAGCATGTTTGGGACTGGATGAAGCGTCGTCTCACGCGGTCTGCACGTCCAGCACGAACGCTGGTCCAACTGAGGCGCCAGGTGGAAATGGCATGGCAAGCCGTTCCACAGGACTACATCCAGCATCTCTACGATCGTCTCCATGGGAGAACAGCAGCCTGCATTGCTGCGAAAGGTGGATATACACTGTACTAGTGCCGACATTGTGCATGCTCTGTTGCCTGTGTCTATGTGCCTGTGGTTCTGTCAGTGTGATCATGTGATGTATCTGACCCCAGGGATGTGTCAATAAACTTTCCCCTTCCTGGGACAATGAATTCACGGTGTTCTTATTTCAATTTCCAGGAGTGTATGTGCTCGGACGTCTTACAAGGTGCATATTGCTGACCACAATCCACTGCGCATCGCTCTTCACCGTAAGTTACACAGTTTTCGCGTATTGTGCGAAAAAACAAACAATGCCCCAAGCTGCGGGCCACGTGGCCGCCCGGCGGCGGAGACCACCCCACCGACCGTTGCAAACAACGCGCGGGCGCGCCACGCGCTTCCGCGAATCGCGCTCCATGTAGCGCGCTCGCTCTCCACAAAGGAACTCCTTGCATACTAGAAATACTCATCTAGTAGCAGGGGGTTTGTACCGTCACAACCTTCTAAAATCGCTGCGGACCTAATTTTGGCCGACGTAGTGCAGCAACTAGACGTGGCATGGAGTCAACTAGTCATTGGAAGTCCCCTCCAGAAATATTGACCCAAGCTGCCTCTATAGCCATCCATAACTGCATAATGTTGCCGTGCAACATTTTGTGCATGAACTGGTCTCTCCATTATGGTTCAAATGGCTCTGAGCACTGCCGGACTTAACATCTGTGGTCATCAGTCCCCTAGAACTTAGAACTACTTAAACCTAACTAACCTAAGGACATCACACACATCCATGCCCGAGGCGGGATTCAAACCTGCGACCGTAGCGGTCGCGCGGTTCCAGACTGTAGCGCCTAGAACCGCTCGGCCACTCCGGCCGGCTGGTCTCTCCATTATGTCCTATGGTTCAAATGGTGCAAATGGCTCTGAGCACTATGCGACTTAACTTCTGAGGTCATCAGTCGCCTAGAACTTAGAACTAATTGAACCTAACTAACCCAAGTACATCACACACATCGATGCCCGAGGCAGGATTTGAACCTGCGACCGTAGCGGTCGCCCGGATCCAGACTGTAGCGCCTAGAAGAGCACGGCCACTCCGGCCGGCATTATGTCCTATAAATCTACATCTACATCTATATCTACATACATACTCGGCAAACCACAGTACAGCACTTGGTTGAGGGTCCCCAGTACCACAGCTAGTCGATTCCTTTCCTGATTCATTCGCAGACAGCGAGAGAAAACTGACTGTCTATATGCCTCCGCAAGACCCTAATTTCTCGTATCTTGCCTTCGTGGTCGCTACGCTAATACGCTAAGTGTATGTTGGCGACAGTAGGATGTTCTGCAGTCAGCTTTAAATGCCGGTTCTCTAAACATTCTCAGTAGCATTTTTCGAAATGAATGTCTTCTTCCCTCCAGAGATACCCACCTGAGCTCCCAAGGCATATCCGTGAAACTTACGTGTTAATCTAACGTACCGGTAACAAATCTAGCAGATCGCTTCTGACTTTCAATCCGACCTGGTGCGGATCCCAAACACACGAGCAGTACTCAAGAACAGGTGGCACTAGCGTCCTATATGCGGTCTCCTTTACAGATGAACCACTCTTTCCTAAAAATTCTCCATTCACCGTCGCTACCACAATCCTCACGTCCTCGTTCCACTTGGTATCGCTTCGCAACGTTACGCCCAGATATTTAAACGATGTGACTGTGTCCAGTAGGCGACTAAAAATGCTACATCCGAACATTATAGATTTGTTTTCCTGCTCATCCGCATAGATATACATTTTTCTCTATTAAGAGCCAGTTGCTATTCATCACACCAACTAGATATTTTGTGTAGCTGATACTGTATGGACCTACAATCACTAATCTTCGACACCTTCCTGTACATCACAGTGCCATCAGCGAACAAACGCAGATTGTTGCCCACCCTGTCTGCCAGATGATTTATGTATGTGGAAAATAACAACGGTTCTATTACATTTCCCTGGAGCTCTCCTGATGTTATCCCTGTCTCCGATGAACTCTCGCTGTCGAGGACAACACACTGGATTCCGTTACTCAACAAGTATTCAAACCAGTCACATATCTGGTAGCCTATTCCGTACGCACGTACCTTCGTTAACAGTCTACTGTGGGGGGCCGTGTGGAGTGCTTTTAGGAAAGCTATAAATGCGGAATCTGCCTGTGGCGTTTCATCTATACTTCCTAGTATATCATGTGAGGAAAGAGCCACCTGGATTTGACGCGAGCGATTCTTCCTAAAGAATTGCTGATTCGTTGACATGAGGTTTCCGATCTCTAGGAAGTTTATTATACACTACTGGCCATTAAAATTGCTACACCACGAAGACGACGTACTACAGACGCGAACTTTAACCGATAGGAAGAAGATGTTGTGGTATGCAAATGAGTAGCTTTTCAAAGCATTCACACAAAGCAGGCGCCGGTGGCGAAACCTACAACGTGCTGACATGAGGAAAGTTTCCAACCGATTTCTCATACACAAACAGCAGTTGACGGTCGTTGCCTCGTGAAACGTTGTTGTGTTGCCTCGTGTAAGGAGGAGTAAAGCGTGCCATCACGTTTCCGGCTTTGATAAAAGTCGGATTGTATCCTATCGCGATTGCGGTTTATCGTATCGCGGCATTGCTGCTCGCGTTGGTCGAGATCCAATGACTGTCAGTAGAATACAGAATCTGTGGGTTCAGGAGGGTAATACGGAACGCCGTGCTGGATCCCAACGGTCTCGTATCACTAGCAGTCGAGATGACAGGCATCTTATCCGCATGGCTGTAACGGATCGTGCAGCCACGTCTCGATCCCGGAGTAAACAGATGGGGACGTTTGCAAGACAACAACCATCTACACGAACAGTTCGACGACGTTTGCAGCAGCAAGGACTGTCAGCTTGGAGACCATGGCTGCGGTTACCCTTGACGCTGTATCACAGACAGGAGCGCCTGCGATAGTGTACTCAACGACGAACCTGGGTGCACGAATGGCAAAACGTCATCTTTTCGGATGAATTCAGGTTCTGTTTACAGCATCATGATGGTCGCATCCGTGTTTGGCGACATCGCGGTGAACGCACATTGGAAGCGCGTATTCGTCATCGCCATACTGGCATATCACCCGGCGTGATGGTATGGGGTGCCATTGGTTACACGTCTCGGTCACCTCTTGTTCGCACTGACGGCACTTTGAACAGTGGACATTACATTTCAGACGTGTTACGACCCGTGGCTCTACCCTTCATTCGATCCCTGCGTAACCCTACATTTCAGCAGGATAATGAACGACCGCATGTTGCAGGTCCCGTACGGGCCTTTCTGCATGCAGAAAATGTTCGACTGCTGCCCTGGCCAGCTCATTCTCCATATCTCTCACCAATTGAAAACGTCTGGTCAATGGTGGCCGAGCAACTGGCTCGTCACAATACGCCAGTCACTACTCTTGATGAACTGTGGTATCATGTTGAAGCTGCATGGGCAGCTGTACCTGTACACGCCATCCAAGCTCTGTTTGACTCAATGCCCAGGCGTATCAAGGCCGTTATTACGGCCAGAGGTTGTTGTTCTGGGTACTGATTTCTCAGGATCTATTTACTTAAATTGCGTGAAAATGTAATCACATGTCAGTTCTAGTGTAATTTATTTGTTCAATGAATACCCGTTTATCATCTGCATTTCTTCTTGGTGTAGCAATTTTAATGGTCAGTAGTTTATTTGAACACAGAACATGGTCCAGAAACCTGCAGCAAACCGTTGTTAAGGATACTGGTCTGTAATTTTGCGGCTCAGTTCTTTTACCCTTCTTGTATAGAGGAATCATCTGCGCTTCTTTCCAGTCGTTTGACACTCCACTCTGGTCGAGAGATTCGCAATAAATGCAAACTGAGTAAGGAGTCAATGATATAGAGTACTCTTTGGAAAACCGAGCTGCGATTCAGTCCGGCCCTGTCGACTTACTTGTTTTCAACAGTTGTTTAAATGTTCGAAGAGATTCATGTCAGGTGATCTGGGTGGTCAAATCATTCGCTCAAATGGTCTAGAATGTTCTTCAAACCAATCGCGAACAACTGTGGCCCGCTGATATCGCGGATTCTCATCCATAAAAATTCCATCGTTGTTTAGGAATATGAAATCCACGAATGGCTGGAAATGGTCTCCAGGTAACCGAATATAACCATTTCCAGTCAACGATCGGTTCAGCTGGACCAATGGACCCAGTCCACCCCATGTAAACACAGTCTACATCATTATGGAATCGCCACCAGCTTGCACAGTACCTTGTTGACAAGTTGGGTCTGTGGCTTCGTGGCGCCTCTGCTACCATCAGTTCTCACCAACTGAGATCGGGACTCATGTGACCAGGCCACGATTTTCCAGTCGTCTGGGGTCCAACTGATTTGGTCACGAATCCAGGAGAGGCGCTGCAGGCGATGTCGAGCTGTTAGCAAAGGTATTAAAGTCGCGTCGGTTGCCCATTAACGCCGAACTTCGCCGCACTGTCCTAGCGCTTAAGTTCGTCGTACGTCCAATATTGATTTCTGCGGTGATTTCATACAGAGGAGGAGGAGGAGATTAGTGTTTAACGTCCCGTCGACAACGAGGTCATTAGAGACGGAGCGCAAGCTCGGGTGAGGGAAGGATGGGGAAGGAAATCGGCCGTGCCCTTTCAAAGGAACCATCCCGGCATTTGCCTGAAGCGATTTAGGGAAATCACGGAAAACCTAAATCAGGATGGCCGGAGACGGGGTTGAACCGTCGTCCTCCCGAATGCGAGTCCAGTGTGCTAACCACTACGCCACCTCGCTCGGTGATTTCATACAGAGATGCTTGTCTATTAGCACTGACAAGTCTACGCACACGCTGCTGCACTCGGTCATTAAGTGAAGGCTGTCGGCCACTGCGTTGCCCACGGTGAGAGGTAATGCCTGAAACTTGGTATTGTCGGGACTTTCTTGACACTGTGCATCCTGGAATATCGAATTCCCTAACGATTTCCGAAATGGAATGTCCCATGCGTGTAGCTCCAATTACTATTTCGAGTTCAGAGTCTGTTAATTCCTGTCGTACGGCCATAATCCGGTCGGACGCATTTTCACTTAAATCACCTGAGTGCAAATTACAGCTGCGCTAATGCATTGCTCCTTTATAACTTGTATACGCGAAACTACCGCCATCTGTATATGTGCATATCGCTGCCCCATGATTTTTGTCTCCCTCAGTGTATGTGGCGTTAATGTAGGCTAAAATCTGTGTTTTACACTGCTCATATACTTCAGGGAAGAAAGATGTTAGTCTGGCAACTATTGACGTCTGTAATATAGCCCACATGAACAGAAAGAAAGGTTGACCAGACTTTCACCGACTAGGGGAAATGTCGCACCACATTACACGAAAAGCGTATGTTTTACGTAATTCTGAGCTAATTAACGTACACTTAGTGAAACAGACAGCCGTGTTATTCTGCACTTCTGTACCAACCTTAAACCATTTATTCAGTTACACTGTGTATATTACTGTCTTTGTTGGTTAGTGCCGTGTTGTTATCGGTGAATGCTGATGACTGGCGGTAAATTTTCCATTTATTTCTTTTTACATGCAGTATATCGAAGGAGGATCTTTTTCTGTGACACTGTGGTATAGGGTAGCGTCTTCAATTATTAATCAAAACTTGGTCCTGGGCTTCAACCCAGTAACCACTCCAACTTTGAATAAAAGTCATCGGTGGTGGCGGCCGAAGTCTTCTGTTATAAGAAGTCACCCCAGTTCTGCCAAGACCTTGTAAAAGTTAACGGAGGAGCGGACAGAGGTTCGGGGCACACTCATGCCTATGATCTGGGAAACTGGCGCAAAAAAAGACAGGTAAGTTAGCAGTGATCAACGGGCTGAGGATGCAGAAGGCGATAAAAACCTCTGAATTAAAGACAAACGACGTGTATCCACAGGACATAAGGCCTGTAATTGAAAAAAAACTGTTATTATGAACAATCCTGTACAAAAAAATGTCTTATTAGTGCCCCTCTCGTATCTCTGGTAGCTGACTGCCAGTGAGGAGGTGATCATGAGAAAAACATCGAATAACCAAAGGTAGGGTAACATTCTAAGAGTCCTAGCATCCAATGTAACAAGTCTAAGTATTGTAGGAAAACTAGAAAATTTCAGTAGGTAAATGCTGAGGTTTAGTCTAGTAATAGTGGGGGTCAGTGAAGTGCACTGGAAGGAGGATAAGAATGTATTGTCAGAGGAGTATAGGGTAATACCAACAGCTGCAGAAAACAGTGTAACAGGAGTAGGGTTCGTCATGAATAGGAAGGCAGGACAGAGAGTGAGTTACTGTGAACAGTTCAGTGATAAGATTATTCGTATCACAATCTAAATCAAACCGTCGCCACCATTCCTTTACATATGTTGACGTCACTGGCAGAAATGGAAATCAGAGAGGAAATATAAGAGAACGCCGAAGGGGTGTTATAGTATGTAAAAGGAGATGAAAACGTAATAAACGTGGTGGGTTGAAATGCTGTATTGTGACCAGGAGCTGACGAAAGAATTACGGAGAACATGAGCTCGGTAACAGGATTGAGAAAAGGCAAAAGCTAACTGAATTCAGGAATACATTTCAGCTCGTTAGAGGTAACATTGTTCAAAAATCATAAGACAGGAACGTGTATCATCAAGTCACCTTCCATTAGGAATGTGATATGAATTTCAAATGATAGAGCACAGCTATCAGTCGTCCTTTTCTTTCAGGTTTCATTACGCAAATCTAGATTTCGGCTGCTGCCTAGCCCTTATCAGTGCACTATTTCAAGGTATCAATACATGTCCTTCTACGTCAGTCCCCTGGTTTTCGGGCTTCTGTCACAGTTAGTTCAAGACGAGTATGTGTTCTCTGCAGTACTACAGCTGGTTTGCATCAGGGAGAGACAGAGATTCCAAAATTAGACAGCGGACTTCAAGGTGTACTCAGGAGGAGACATAGATTCAGATCACAATCTATTAAAGATTAAGAGTAGATTGAAGTTAAAGAAAACTGTCCAGAAAAATCTGTGCAGAAAGAAGTGGGACACTGAAGTACTGGAAAAATATGAGGTGCATTTGAAGAACTCTGAGGCTATAGATAATGTGCCAGGAACAACAAAGCATGCAGTTCAGTTGCTGAGGTATGGACGCGTCTAGAAAGGGGAAGCTGGAGATACAAATAAATGTACACGGTAGGTAATTACAAAGAAATCTTGCATAACTGATGGACGACAGAAGGAAGTACACAAATATACACAAATAAATCGGAAATACAGCAATAAAAGTCACTAAGGAATGAGACAAACAGGAGATACAGGGAAGCTAAAGCGAAATGGCAGAAGAAAAGTTAAAGAAATCGAAAAAAAAATGTTCGTCGGGAAGACCGATTCAGCACCTAGAAAAGTGAAATTAAAAGCGATGGCATCAACATTAAAAGCGATAGGAGAATTCCACTGTTAAACGCAGAGGCAGGAACTAATAGTTGAAAGAGTAAATTGTAGGCGTCTATGAGGAAGAACAAGTGTCTGAGGAGCCGCGCGGAATTAGCCGAGCGGTCTGAGGCGCTGCAGTCATGGACTGTGCGGCTGGTCCCGGCGGAGGTTCGAGTCCTCCCTCGGGCATGGGTGTGTGTGTGTTAGTCCTTAGGATAATTTAGGTTAAGTAGTGTGTAAGCTTAGGGGCTGGTGACCTTAGCAGTTAAGTCCCATAAGATTTCACACACATTTGAACATTTTTTTGAAGTGTCTGAGGACGTGGTAGAAGTTGAAATGGGGCTGATAAGGCAGACGTAAAAGATCCAGTATTAGAGTCAGAGTTTAACAGAGCTTTGGAAGACTTGAGATAAAATACGATGGAAGGCATAGGTAATATTCGTTTGGAATTCCTTAAATCATTGGGAGAAGTGACAACCAAACGTCTGTTCACCTTGATTTGTGGGTCTGTGCTGATGCACATACGCCATAACGCTTTCGGAAAAATATCACGCACACAATCCCGAAGACAGGAACGGCAGGTAAACGCGAAAATTATCGTACAACAATCTTAACTCCTCATGCATCAAAACTGCTGACTATAATAATACGGAGAAGAATGGAAAACACTTTTGAGAATCAGATGACCATCAGTTTGTTTGACTTTAGGAAAGATAAAGGCACCAGAAAAGCATTCTGATGTTGCGCTTAATGATGAGTGCAAGACTTAAGAAACGTCAAGACACTTTCCTAAGATATGTGGACCTAAAAAAAGCCTTCGACAATGTTCATAATTAACACAATTTGTACAGCAGCCAACAGGGAAGAAAAAGAATGGAATACCAGCAACGAAGTGCTCGGATTAAGAAAGATGTGAGACAGGGGCACATTTTCTCACGTCAATTGTTTAATGTACATATGGAAGAATCAGTGACGAAAATAAAAGAAAGATTTAAGAGTGCGATATAAATTGTGCATGAAATTGTAAGATTAACTAATGTCATTGCTATCCTCAGCGAAAGTGAAGAAAAGTTATAGGACAAATTAAATGGAACGAACCATGTAATAAGCATAGAATACAGATTGAATGTAAGCCGAAGAAAGGCTAATGCAATAAGGATTATCAGAAATGACATCAGTGGAAGTTACCATGGTGACTAGAACGTAGACGAGTGAAAGAAATCTGCTGCTACAAGTACATAATGAGCATGCTAATACTGGTGAAGAGGAGTTTCCTTGTTAAGAAAAAGTCTACTAGTGAAATATCGGCCTTAATTTGAGGAAGACATTTTTGAGGAGGTACGTTTGATGCACGGTTTTGTATGGAACTGTATCACAGAATATGTGAAAGCCAGCATTTGAGAAGTGGTGTTATAGAAAGAGGTTGAAAATTGTGTTGGCTGACAAGATAACAAATTCACCGCAAAATCAGCAAGAAAAGAAACATTTGGAAAATGTTGAGAAGAAGGAGGGGCAGAATGGTAGCGACATGTGTTAAGACGGCATGGAATAAATTTCAAGGTACTAGAGGGAGCCTTAGAAGGTAAAAAGTATAGGGAAAGACAGAAATTGGAATATATCCGACAAATAATTGACGACGTTGTTTCCAAGTGCTGCTCTGAGATAAAGAGTTCGGCACATACGAGTAAGTTATAGCGGGCCACATCAAACAAGACACAATACTGGTTGGAAACAAACAAACAAAAAAAGGCTGGAAGACTACAGTTTACCTCTGCCTACGGAATGTGAATCGTAGAGAAGACGTAAAGAAAGATTTTAGAGTGTAGTCACATGAGCAGAATAATGCTTGCAACTGCAAACTAATTCATGTATTAGAAAAGTTAAAAATAATTAAAAATTTTGATATCTTTCCTCCTTTGAAGCCGAATACAACTACTTTTCATTATCACTATTAAAATATTAAATATTGTTAAGCTGATAATAACAAGAAAGAAAATGAATTCTTTTCAAGTTTATTTTTAAACATCTAAAAATCCGCAACGAAAAACTTCTTCTTGAACTTCTAATTTGATATTACTTCTTTTTCCGCTGAGCAGGTTAATTTTCAGCTAGTTTTCATTCTGAATTTTTTTTTTACTTTTTATGGAAAATGACCATTTTACAACTAAAATATGTATAATTACTCTTGTAAGTAGACTATGTGCTCCCGAAATAGACTTTTAGTAAATGCTTCATTGCGTCTCATTTTTTGAAATTTCCCTACTGTATAATGTATTCATGATGACCTTACCGCAGTGTGTCCTTCATTTGTGAGCTAATGAAGAGAAACTAACATATGAAGAAACAGAATACTTATTAAAGATTCTTGTTAGTGGTGGTTACACTGACAAATGAAGAAACTCAGCACTTACTACGGATTCTTGTTATGATATTCTTTGACACTGTCAATGGGGAGATACGCGATTTGTTGATTTAAAACATGTCAGGATAAAAATCCTACGTCAAGATCGCAAATTTTCTTTATTGATTACCAGTTAGGGCTCAGTGACGAGCTATCTTCAGATCAATCTAAAATGTCATTCAGTGTGTGACAATAATTACACATTGTCGTATTCTTAGAGCTAAGTCTCCCTAAAATGAAAAAACCTAGTTGGTTACATAAATTGACTAGCGATTAGTGATTGACGTTGTCAGTTTACATAACCGACAACGGTTTATTTTTTCATTTTAGCGCGACTAGTATCTAATAATACGACGATGGTTAATGATTTTCACACAATGAACGACTTTTTATGTTCATCCGAAGATGATTCGCCAATGAGCCGTAACCGGTAATCAATAAATAAAATTTGCGATCTTGACGTAGGATTTTTATCCATGCGTGTTTTAGATCCTTGTTTGAATAGGTGCAAATCTCCAGAAAGCGTCTCGAAACGTTCTTGGGTACGGTGGGAGAATGCGTACTGGTAAGTACGACAAGAAAATTGTTCTGTCGCTTGAGCTTCCTCGCTTATTTCGAACCCCAAGTAATATTTCTGGCCTTGAATTTAAAATTAAAGCATCTCTCAGTAGCGTGCAATGATTCCTTATTTCACAAGTATTAATAACCAGCAGAATAAAAAGCGAGTGGCAGCCCATATAAACAAGCTAAAATGGAAATTTAATTATTATTCACATAATATCAGTTCCTCGCTAAGAGTTTCTTACAGTCGCAAGATAACGGATTCACGACATACGTGCTGTTTTCTGCGCAGGGGGCAACAACTGTGGGAGACTGGAGGTTGCAATACACTCAGGGCAGCGGAAAAAAATAGGCACTTCGCGTGAACTGCAATCTTAGTTCAAATGAGATCAGTGACGCTCGATCCCTCGTAACTGAGAGGAGGAATGAAGGAGAGAAATTTTCGAAAGAAAGGATCTATAACACGTGCATATATATACATATATGTTACAAAAAGGTACGGTACGGCCAAACTTTCAGGAAACATTCCTCACACACAAAGAAAGAAAATATGTTGTGTGGACATGTGTCCGGAAATGCTTACTTTCCATGTTAGAGCTCATTTTATTACTTCTCTTCAAATCACATTAATCATGGAATGGAAACATACAGCAACAGAACGTACCAGCGTGACTTCAAACACTTTGTTACAGGAAATGTTCAAAATGTCCTCCGTTTGCGAGGATACATGCATCCACCCTCCGTCGCATGGCATCCCTGATGCGCTAATGCAGCCCTGGAGAATGGCGTATTGTATCACAGCCGTCCACAATACGAGCACGAAGAGTCTCTACATTTGGTACCGGACTTGCATAGACAAGAGCTTTCAAATGCCCTCATAAATGAAAGTCAAGAGGGTTGAGGTCAGGAGAGCGTGGAGGTCATGGAATTGGTCCGCCTCTACCAATCAATCGGTCACCGAATCTTTTGTTGAGAAGCGTACGAACACTTCGACTGAAATGTGCATGAACCACATGTTGTGCCGTACTTGTAAAGGCACTTGTTCTAGCGGCACAGGTAGATGTCCCGTATGAAATCATGATAACGTGCTCCATTGAGCGTAGGTGGAAGAACATGGGGCCCAATCAAGACATCACCAACAATGCCTGCCCAAACGTTCACAGAAAAATCTGTGTTGATGACGTGATTGCACAATTGCGTGCGGATTCTCGTCAGCCCACACATGTTGATTGTGAATATTTACAATTTGATCACGTTGGAATGAAGCCTCATCCGTAAAGAGAACATTTGCACTGAAATGAGGATTGACACATTGTTGGATGAATCATTCGCAGAAGTGTACCCGTGGAGGCCAATCAGCTGCTGATAGTGCCTGCACACGCAGTACATGGTACGGAAACAACTGGTTCTCCCGTAGCATACAGTGACGTGGTCAACGTTACCCTGTACAGGAGCAACTTCTCTGACGCTGACATTAGGGTTATCGTCAACTGCACGAAGAATTTCCTCGTCCATTGCAGGTGTCCTCGTCGTTCTAGGTCTTCCCCAGTCTTCTGGAATGTTCCGTGCTCCCTAAGACGCCGATCAATTGCTTCATCTCCATCTACATCTACATGACTACTCTGCAATTCACGTTTAAGTGCATGGCAGAGGGTTCATCGAACCACAATCATACTACCTCTCTACCATTCCAATTCCGAACAGCGCGCGGGAAAAATGAACACCTAAACCTTTCTGTTCGAGCTCTGATTTCTCTTATTTTATTTTGATGATCATTCCTACCTATGTAGGTTGGGCCCAACAAAATATTTTCGCATTCGGAAGAGAAAGTTGGTGACTGAAATTTCGTAAATAGATCTCGCCGCGACGAAAAACGTCTTTGCTTTAATGACTTCCATCCCAACTCGCGTATCATATCTGCCACACTCTCTCCCCTATTACGTGATAATACAAAACGAGCTGCCCTTTTTTGCACCCTTTCGATATCCTCCGTCAATCCCACCTGGTAAGGATCCCACACCGCGCAGCAATATTCTAACAGAGGACGAACGAGTGTAGTGTAAGCTGTCTCTTTAGTGGACTTGTTGCATCTTCTAAGTGTCCTGCCAATGAAACGCAACCTTTGGCTCGCTTTCCCCACAATATTATCTATGTGGTCTTTCCAACTGAAGTTGTTCGTAATTTTAACACCCAGCTACTTAATTGAATTCACAGGCTTGAGAATTGTACTATTTATCGAGTAATCGAATTCCAACGGATTTCTTTTGGAGCTCATGTGGATCACCTCACACTTTTCGTTATTTAGCGTCAACTGCCACCTGCCACACCATACAGCAATCTTTTCTAAATCGCTTTGCAACTGATACAGGTCTTCGGATGACCTTACTAGACGGTAAGTTACAGCATCATCTGCGAACAACCTAAGAGAACTGCTCAGATTGTCACCCAGGTCATTTATATAGATCAGGAACAGCAGAGGTCCCAGGACGCTTCCCTGGGGAACACCTGATATCACTTCAGCTTTAATGGATGATTTGCCGAACGTCTTCCTGTCGGGACACCTTCGTTGTGGAAATCCGTCTCGATACAAACGTACCGCGCCACGGCTATTGCCCCGTGCTAATCCATACATCAAATGGGCATCTGCCAACTCCGCATTTGTATACATTGCACTGACTGCAAAACCACGTTCGTGACGAACACTAACCTGTTGATGCTACGTACTGATGTGCTTGATGGTAGTACTGTAGAGCAATGAGTCGCATGTTAACACAAGCACCGAAGTCAACATTACCTTCCTTCTATTGGGCCTACTGGTGGTGAATCGAGGAAGTACAATACATACTGACGAAACTAAAATGAGCTCTAACATGGATATTAAGCGTTTCCGGACACATGTCCACATAACATCTTTTTTTTATTTGTGTGTGAGGAATGTTTCCTGAAAGTTTGGCCATACCTTTTTGTGACACCCTGTATATACACAGGGTGTCTCACTTAACTCTGCCACCTCAGATATCTCTGGAATAACAATAGATATCCAAAAACGGTTTTCACCAGCATAAACGTACGGCAGTGGCTTAGAAAACCAAATACTATGCGAAATTTTAAAACGTAAACAAATTTTATTTTTATATTTTATATTTTACGGTCATCTCATGAGGATGGACGGTGACCGACTAACTAAAAGAATATGGAGTTTCATCCAGTCTAAGAAAACAAGGCCAAGATGGTTCGAAGAATGTGAAAAAGATCTTAGGCAGATTGGTATCTCAGAAATTCCTTACAGAAACAAATTTAGAAGATTGGTGAACAACTACCGTGGTTTTAAAATGGCATCAAAGGCGGAGATGATCATTACCCGAAGAGCATTACCAGGCACTTCTTGGTGGACTCAGAGGATACTGGCAGGAAGTCAAAGCTGGAACAAAAACAACAGCTAGACACTAAAACGAATTTAGTTGTTGCCGTGCAGTCCATACAGGCTCAACTCGATACTTAAAAAAAAAGCTATTTTCAACACAACCTTGTGTATTTTTAAATCGACACCTCGTATTATTTCGTATGCAATCAATAGCATGAAAAATCACAAAAATAATGGCGTTAGTTGCATCGCAATACGTCAATTACATCCCGAGAAATTGCGAAGCGAAGCTGACGCTTGAAATAAGTGAAGCACACAGCTAGCGCACGTCCTAGACGCTAGCGTGCACCTCACACTGCCTGTGTCATGTGTTCACACAGCGGCAAGGTATGCACAATCCAAAAAAATAAACAAGTTACACGTCCAACGCAAAGTTACGTTTTTGAAATTGTGAATGCATGTTTATTCTAGCGAAATGACAACTAGAGCTACAATATGAGATAACACACTTGAATTCACTTTGCTAAACATATTCACTAGTGCCCTGTCGCCCACAGAAACTGTATTTGTGCATTACATCGAGCATATAAAATGCACCCACATCTTGAGCAATGAGACTGTGTCATGTCAACATATGTTCCTAGTGCCCTCCGTTTGCATCAATATACGTTTGTAGACGGGTAACGAGAAAGTGTTGCACAGATTGTACAGTTTCTACAGATATTGCCGCACACGCCGCAGTACTGCGATGCTGCATATCCTCTACTGTCGTTGTGAGTTCTTGATACACTCTGTCTCATGTCAACATATGTTCCTAGTGCCCTCCGTTTGCATCAATATACGTTTGTAGACGGGTAACGAGAAAGTGTTGCACAGATTGTACAGTTTCTACAGATATTGCCGCACTCGCCGCAGTACTACGATGCTGCATATCCTCTACTGTCGTTGTGAGTTCTTGATACACTCTGTCTCTCACTGCACCCCAGAGAAAGAAATCTAATGGCGTCAAGTCGGGGGACCGTGCTGGCCATCGCACAGTACCCACCCGCCCCATCCACCTATTTGAAAATGTCGCATCCGACACGTCTCTGGTAACTTTTGCACTGTGTGCGGGACGTCCATCGTGTTGGAACCACATTGATAGACGAGTTTCCGATCCTAGATCCTCCATGAGGAGCGCTAGTGTGTGTTGAAGAAGTGATGCATATCGCTGTCTATTCAGTGTTCCGCGGTAAAAATAGGGACCGACAATACAGTTAGCAATGATACCGCACCAAACATCGACACTCCACTGCCGTTGATGAGCAACTTGGCGAAACCAGTGGGGATTTTGCACGGACCAGTAGTGCATGTTCCACAGATTCACATTACCATGATTTGTAAATGAAGTCTCGTCTGTAAACAATGTAGTGCTTAGGAATAGCGGATTACCTTGCAACTGCTGAAGTGCAAAACGACAGAATGCAATGCGGGATTCAAAGTCATTCCCGAAGAGCTCTTGGTGCAGTGAGATATGGAACGGATGGAACCGATACCGATGCAAGATTCTGCACACGCTACTGTGGGTTATTCCTACATGTCGTGCTATTTCTCATACGCCCATCTGAGGATTGTGCGTTACAGCAGCCAGAACAGCAATTTCGTTTCCATTGCCATTCGCTGGCATTGTAGGTCGACGTTTTGTGGGAGCCCAGCATCCTGTTCAAAATGGCTCTGAGCACTATGAGACTTAATATCTGAGGTCATCAGTTCCCTAGACTTAGAACTACACTACTGGAAATGGAAAAAAGAACACATTGACACCGGTGTGTCAGACCCACCATACTTGCTCCGGACACTGCGAGAGGGCTGTACAAGCAATGATCACACGCACGGCACAGCGGACACACCAGGAACCGCGGTGTTGGCCGTCGAATGGCGCTAGCTGCGCAGCATTTGTGCACCGCCGCCGTCAGTGTCAGCCAGTTTGCCGTGGCATACGGAGCTCCATCGCAGTCTTTAACACTGGTAGCATTCCGCGACAGCGTGGACGTGAACCGTATGTGCAGTTGACGGACTTTGAGCGAGGGCATATAGTGGGCATGCGGGAGGCCGGGTGGACGTACCGCCGAATTGCTCAACACGTGGGGCGTGAGGTCTCCACAGTACATCGATTTTGTCGCCAGTGGTCGGCGGAAGGTGCACGTGCCCGTCGACCTGGGACCGGACCGCAGCGACGCACGGATGCACGCCAAGACCGTAGGATCCTACGCAGTGCAGTAGGGGACCGCACCGCCACTTCCCAGAAAATTAGGGACACTGTTGCTCCTGGGGTATCGGCGAGGACCATTCGCAACCGCCTCCATGAAGCTGGGCTACGGTTCCGCACACCGTTAGGCCGTCTTCCGCTCACGCCCCAACATCGTGCAGCCCGCCTCCAGTGGTGTCGCGACAGGCGTGAATGGAGGGACGAATGGAGACGTGTCGTCTTCAGCGATGAGAGTCGCTTCTGCCTTGGTGCCAATGATGGTCGTATGCGTGTTTGGCGCCGTGCAGGTGAGCGCCACAATCAGGACTGCATACGACCGAGGCACACAGGGCCAACACCCGGCATCATGGTGTGAGGAGCGATCTCCTACACTGGCCGTACACCACTGGTGATCGTCGAGGGGACACTGAATAGTGCACGGTACATCCAAACCGTCATCGAACCCATCGTTCTACCATTCCTAGACCGGCAAGGGAACTTGGTGTTCCAACAGGACAATGCACGTCCGCATGTATCCCGTGCCACCCGACGTGCTCTAGAAGGTGTAAGTCAACTACCCTGGCCAGCAAGATCTCCGGATCTGTCCCCCATTGAGCATGTTTGGGACTGGATGAAGCGTCGTCTCACGCGGTCTGCACGTCCAGCACGAACGCTGGTCCAACTGAGGCGCCAGGTGGAAATGGCATGGCAAGCCGTTCCACAGGACTACATCCAGCATCTCTACGATCGTCTCCATGGGAGAATAGCAGCCTGCATTGCTGCGAAAGGTGGATATACACTGTATTAGTGCCGACATTGTGCATGCTCTGTTGCCCGTGTCTATGTGCCTGTGGTTCTGTCAGTGTGATCATGTGATGTATCTGACCCCAGGAATGTGTCAATAAAGTTTCCCCTTCCTGGGACAATGAATTCACGGTGTTCTTATTTCAATTTCCAGGAGTGTATTTAAATCTAATTAACCTAAGGACATCACATACATCCATGCCCGAAGCGGGATTCGAACCAGCGATCGTGGCAGTCGCGCGGTTCCGGACTGAAGCGCCTAGAACGGCTCGGCCACCGAACCGGCTATGACAGAAATTGTAAAGCCGTTGCTATCCTTTACAAGCCACATATTTCAGAACTTATGAGATTAAGAAACGTGCATCCAAGTGTGTTACCACTAATTGTACCTCTAGTTGTCATTTCACAACAAAAAATCGGCATGCCCAAGACATCCATCATTCTGATTCCGCATTATTTGACACATTATAAGAGGTGGACCGGTTCAAATAAGGTACAGCTCAAGAACGGGCTAAACTATCCCCTTTTAGGAGTGCCATCAATGAAATAAGGGCCAGTAAAATAAACGTCGTGTGACTACGGCCTCCCGTAGAGTAGACAGTTCGCCGGGTGCAAGCCTTTCGATCTGACGCCACTTCGGTGACTTTCGGGTCGATAGAGATGAAATGATGATGATTAGGACAACACAACACTCAGTCCTTGAGCCGAGAAAATCTCTGACCCAGCCGGGAATCGAACCCAGGCCCTTCAGATTGACATTCTGTCGCGCTGACCATTTTTTTTTTTTTTTCATTCTGTTCGTTGTGTTTGGTCGTTGCGGACGTCACATGACATCCGTTCAAGTTCGTTGTTGATCCTTTGACTCAGTGTTTTGTTTTTTTACACAGGCCTACTAGCTCTCTGACAGAACACGCTGAGCTACCGTACCGGCCGCTACCAGGAGCGAGCCACTGATGTGTTGTCATACAATACCAAACCATACAGTAATACTCCACTGACGTAGTACGTCAATCACATCAGGATTACCGTCGGCGTGAGGCACACGCTTGAGTCTTAGGACGTGCGCAAGCTGTTGTAAGTAGGCTGTTTAGGTTCTTATATTGGTAACGCCGCCGCCACGTAGCGCTCTCTGTATGAAAATCACTGGCTGTGCTGTGTGCAGTCTGTGGCTAGTTTGCATTGTTGTCTGCCATTGTAGAGGGGCAGCTGGATGTTAACAGCGCGTAGCGTTGCGCAGTTAGAGGTGAGCCGCCAGCAGTGGTGGATGTGAGGAGAGAGATGGCGGAGTTTTGAAATTACATATATTATGACTTTTGATGATATTAAGGTAAATACAGTGTTTGTTCTCTATTAAAATCTTTCATCTGCTAACTATCCCTATCAGTAGTTAGTGCCTTCTGTAGTTTGAATCTTTTATTTAGCTGGCAATAGTGGCGCTCGCTGTATTGCAGTAGTTCGAGTAACGAAGATTTTTGTGAGGTAAGTGATTTTTGAAAGGTATAGTTTAATGTTACTCAGGGCCATTCTTTTGCAGGGATCTTTGATAGTCAGATTGCGTTGCGCTAAAAACATTGTGTGTCACTTTAGTGAATGTTTGAGTACTTTCAGTTTTGCTCAGCTGTTTGAAAAGCAAATAGTGTAAGAAGTTTATCAGCACAGTCGTGTATAAAAGTTGCTTAAAGGGGACGTTTCACTGTGTGCTCCCTTTATTTCAAGCGTCAATTTCGTTTCGCAATTTCTGGGGATGCAATTGATGTATTGCGATGCAATCAATGTCATTATTTTTGTGATTTTTCATGCTATTGATTGCATACGAAATAATAGGAGTATCCATTTAAAAATTACCAAGTTTATGTTGAAAATAGTATTTGTTTACATTTCAAAATTTCGCTTAGTATTTCGTTCCCAGAGACCCTACCGTTTCTGAATAGCTGTTGTTGTTCCATAGATATTCGAGGTGGCAGAGTCAGGTGAGATACCCTACATACAGCATATCCACCACCGAATATTCTTACGATTCCTTGTTCCGCTACATTTGGTGCGAGTACGAATGTGGAAGCAAAAATACCAAAACATGGTTCTGCCGACGGAAGAGCATCCCTTCCGTGTCGCACGTATTGCGGCGTACGCGACAGAAGGCTGGAGAGGTGTAATAGAACATCGCAGACGTGACTAGTGTAGGCGCGGAATGGCGCAGACGGCGCCAGAGTCGATTGCAGTAACGACTACGAGGGACGAAATCGAGTGAGGGCTTATGGGCAAATGCGGTTCCCGTGTTCAGCAATGCCACACGCGGATCGCGAAAACGAGACTAGGGGAAAATACAGGCGGATCCGCGGGAACTGGGCCACTCCAGCGGTGCTGCGGGGGTACCGGAGAGATACTGGCTGCCTCCCGCGTCAGCAAGGGACGTGCGCCGGCAGCAAAGCGCGGCCGCCAACTTCTGCAACTGCATTACCTGCGGTCCGCGAGGCCCGGATTATCCTCGGGGATTACTTGCGGTGCCAACCCAAAGAGATCTGGCGCGCCGAGTGCCGAATGTCTCGGCAGAGGATTAACGGCGCAGCTGCTGCGTCCGCTTCTATCCACGCCGGTGAGCAGAGCTGAGGGGCGTTGCCAGGCGACGGTTTGGAGCGCCTCTGAGGAGCTCAGATACGGGCGTGGCTCCAGAGACCCCGCAGCATCTTCTTGTGAGTCAGTCCCACACGGTACTTAGCGATATTAAACCTCTTCGTAATCTCCGCGCAACACATCGTAGTATTAAGGGAAATTTCGAAGAAGCCTAGTACACTCCTGGAAATTGAAATAAGAACACCGTGAATTCATTGTCCCAGGAAGGGGAAACTTTATTGACACATTCCTGGGGTCAGATACATCACATGATCACACTGACAGAACCACAGGCACATAGACACAGGCAACAGAGCATGCACAATGTCGGCACTAGTACAGTGTATATCCACCTTTCGCAGCAATGCAGGCTGCTATTCTCCCATGGAGACGATCGTAGAGATGCTGGATGTAGTCCTGTGGAACGGCTTGCCATGCCATTTCCACCTGGCGCCTCAGTTGGACCAGCGTTCGTGCTGGACGTGCAGACCGCGTGAGACGACGCTTCATCCAGTCCCAAACATGCTCAATGGGGGACAGATCCGGAGATCTTGCTGGCCAGGGTAGTTGACTTACACCTTCTAGAGCACGTTGGGTGGCACGGGATACATGCGGACGTGCATTGTCCTGTTGGAACAGCAAGTTCCCATGCCGGTCTAGGAATGGTAGAACGATGGGTTCGATGACGGTTTGGATGTACCGTGCACTATTCAGTGTCCCCTCGACGATCACCAGTGGTGTACGGCCCGTGTAGGAGATCGCTCCCCACACCATGATGCCGGGTGTTGGCCCTGTGTGCCTCGGTCGTATGCAGTCCTGATTGTGGCGTTCACCTGCACGGCGCCAAACACGCATACGACCATCATTGGCAGCAAGGCAGAAGCGACTCTCATCGCTGAAGACGACACGTCTCCATTCGTCCCTCCATTCACGCCTGTCGCGACACCACTGGAGGCGGGCTGCACGATGTTGGGGCGTGAGCGGAAGACGGCCTAACGGTGTGCGGGACCGTAGCCCAGCTTCATGGAGACGGTTGCGAATGGTCCTCGCCGATACCCCAGGAGCAACAGTGTCCCTAATTTGCTGGGAAGTGGCGGTGCGGTCCCCTACGGCACTGCGTAGGATCCTACGGTCTTGGCGTGCATCCGTGCGTCGCTGCGATCCGGTCCCGGGTCGACTGGCACGTGCACCTTCCGCCGACCTTTGGCGACAACATCGATGTACTGTGGAGACCTCACGCCCCACGTGTTGAGCAATTCGGCGGTACGTCCACCCGGCCTCCCGCATGCCCACTATACGCCCTCGCTCAAAGTCCGTCAACTGCACATACGGTTCACGTCCACGCTGTCGCGGCATGCTACCAGTGTTAAAGACTGCGATGGAGCTCCGTATGCCACGGAAAACTGGCTGACACTGACGGCGGCGGTGCACAAATGCTGCGCAGCTAGCGCCATTGGACGGCCAACACCGCGGTTCCTGGTGTGTCCGCTGTGCCGTGCGTGTGATCATTGCTTGTACAGCCCTCTCGCAGTGTCCGGAGCAAGTATGGTGGGTCTGACACACCGGTGTCAATGTGTTCTTTTTTCCATTTCCAGGAGTGTATATCGAAGTTGCGCCCACACTGCGACCAATATACAGAGGGGTCCTAAAAATGTATCCATTTGTAAGGTGTCAGGCAAATCCAACACCTTCCATAAAAACCCTGACGCGATAGCAAATCCGGCAGTATGTCACATAGCTCCGAATAAATCCTGACATTAAATTAACCATAGTAATACGATCAACGAGTGAGCAAATGGAACACCACAGACTAACACAAGAACGCCTAAATGCATGTCATACCTTCCCACCGTGAAACAGACGCAGTTCCGAGGGGAGAAACGAGAACAGAAGCCGAGAGCAGAGTCGTGTAAGCTAGAAGGCCCTACGATAAAGGACACCCACATCGCTGGCCAACCCCCAAGAGCAGCCCCCAGCCCATGTTAAAAGATAGAGCCCTCCAGAAGAACAGTATAGATCTTACGATAACACTAATAGGGCCACACCAGCTGCAAGTTTCAGCGTGAGACTAAACGCATCTCTGTTACGTCGCAAACATTAAAAACATTGCCCCACCACGAAAAGTATAACATTTCTCATTGCATAGACAGAATTTTTGTAGGTGGAGCTTAAGGTTAACACTGAGACCCTGATTGGTCAGTCGAAAACACAGCCAGATACCTTTTTCTTAAACCAACTTCGGTAAACAGTAGTAAGAAAGTTCGAGAGAGTTGCTTCCGAGACAGCGAGGTGTGTGGAGCTGCGCCGCCCGCCGCCCCCTGACGCTGCCTAAACACTGAAGAGGTAATGAACGCACGCGATGCTGCATAAGAGCGCATAAGGCTTCACTCAGAACTGAGGAAGTCTCATCTGTTACATCCCCTTTTTACGTAATACTAGTGTCGATCGTCAATTAAACTTCGTGGTATTCACTTTTGCTACTGGAAGTTAAAATCTGAAACGCGATGATTTTTCTGTTATATAATTATTGAAAAGCCACATCAGCCACTGTAATTTACGACAAGTTAAATAAGTAATTATAGATAATTGAGGGTCACTGTAGACCTTTTTTGATAGTTTTCTCTTTTATGAAACTTAATTTAAACCTAGATTATAGATGTGATATGGCATAGGTCATCCTTCTATCCATTATAGAACCTGGAAACCCATTCAGGGAATATTCGTTCACATTTTTGTTGAATTCAGTTGGTTTTTATTATCCTGTATTAAAATATTTCCTATCATCGATAGCGCAATTTGTAAACAATGTTTTGTGAGTAGAATAAAAATTCCAATGCTAAACTTAACTGCTTTTTCGACGTTATTTTACCAGATAACTACAAATAGGAAAGCCTTCAACATCTTCCACTAAATTTACTTCGTATTAAGATTCTTTTACAGGGAGTGCAGTGGAGCTGACGCTGAAATCAATAAGTATATGATTATATCATCGCTAGTCTCACTGAACTCTTCTGAACTCTACATGTCATGTGTGCTCTGGCGTCTCCTTACCAGCAACAGGTCCCAGGTTCAAACTAGTCAATTCCCTAAAAACCTCGCTCAGAGCGTCGTTGCGCGAAAGTGGTAGGGAGACACGACTTAGAACAAACAGGAACCACGCAGAATGTTAGACATTTTTTAAAAGTCCATAACTTCCAAACTAATTGACGGAGCTGTCTCATTTTTGGTGAAAGTGTAGCATGAAGTCCAACTTAAAAATATCATTGCAGGTGTTCGAAATGGTCACCATTAACATCCACAAACAAGCGATGCCGCCGAACTGCAGCACGAACTACTGACTGCAACGTGTTCAGTTGGATATTTGCACATGAATGTACGATGGATTCTCGAAGTTCACCAAATGTGCGTAGCTTTTGTCGATAAACGACGTCCTTTAGTGTTCCCCACAGGTAGAAGTCCAGAGGAGCTAGGTCTAGGGAACGTGGTGGATACTCCACAGCACCTCTACGGCCTATCCATCTTCCTGGCAGATTTTCGTCGAGATACGCCCTAACACGATTTTGGTAGTGGTCTGGGGCACCATCTTGTTGAAAGTAAACTCTTCCGTCTCTATAAAAGTCTCGGATGGCAGGTAAAATGGATGTCTGAAGCTTCTGAAGGTACACCTCACCGGTAACTGTGCCGTCAAAGAAGAATAGCCCAATCAAGCCCCAGTAAGACAACCCACACCACGCATTTATTCCTGGCAAATTCACGGCTTTGTCTACACGGACGTTCGGGTTTTCGGTGGCCCAGTAGATGCAATTGTGGCGATTTACTGTACCACTGAGTTTGAAGTGTGCCTCATCAGACCACACAATCATCTCTGCAAACACTTCATCGTTGCGCACCGTGTTAGTAAACCACTCGCAGAACTCCATTCTACGATCTGGGTCGTCCTCGTTCATTGCGTGTAGCAATCGTGGGATGTAGCACTTCCACTTTGCTGTCTTCAAAATTCGCTGAACACTTGAGCGACTCACTTCAGTTTCACGGGCACACTGTCTCACAGACTCCTGTGGTGTGCGAGTGAATTGTTGTAACACACGACGGGAGTCAGCTGGACTTGTTACTGTTACAGGTCGTCCAGATCGTTGTTGGTGTGAATCTTTAACACAGCCTTCCGCTTCAAATTTGTCTCCAATGCGACGAATCGTTAAACGTGTCGGTGGCTCTGTTTGACACTCATTTCGCCATTGCCCTTGAACCTCATTAATGTTTTCGTACTTAAAATACCACTTCAAAACTGACTTCCTTTCATCGAATGCAAGCCTTGCGCCAGCCATGTTTACTCGAGTAACTAGGTGCAACTAAGAACAAAACACTATCTGGCGATTGTCATCTGATAAAACAAATCAACGCAGTACAACGGTTGTGTGGCGATTGCGGGAACTACAAACTGTTACACTACCAAAGATGAGACAACTACGAAAATTTGTGTGCTAGTTGTGGATTTATAAACAGTGGATACATTTTTTGGACCCCTCTGTATGTTTGGTTTTTTTGTTTTTGTTTTAGGGTGCAAAAACAACTAGGGTCATATGCACCCATGTCAAAACTGTAAAACACGAAGACAAAGAGAGGAGTTAAAAAACGACTACACGTCAATCCCAATCGACGGAAGAGAAGACAACCAAAAATAGGGTCGTGGAGAAAGGTCTCTAAAATACGCCATAGAGAAAGGGAGGTCCAGTACTAAAATTTAAATGGACTTCGCCTTACTGCTAAAACGGATAAAAAGTAAAACGCGGTCGACAGACCGCGCGTCGGTCGCTAAAGCGACCTATAAATCAGACGTCAAACAAACGGGAACGTCAGCGGTTAAAAAAAGGGCATTCCGTTAGGAAGTGGCGGACTGTTAAAAGTTGGGTGGAATGTGCACAAAGTGGTGGGAGAGCATGACTTATAAGTAGCCTGTTTAGGTTTTTATGTTGGTAACGCCACGTAGCGCTCTGTATGAAAATCACTTACTGTGCTGTGTACAGTCTGTGGCTGGTTGGCATTGTTGGAATATTCGCTTGTGTAGTGTTGGGCAGTTGGATGTGAACAGCGCGTAGCGTTGTGCAGTTGGAGGTGAGCCACCAGCAGTGGTGGATGTGGAGAGAGAGATGCCAGAGTTTTGAGCGAACGATCTGGACGTGTGTCCGTCAGAAAAAGGAAATTTGTTTTCGTTGGATGTCGCAACATTATTACATATATTGTAAATAAGCTGTTTAGTTTTTTATGTTGGTAACGTCACGTAGCGCTCTGTATGAAAATCATTCACTGTGCAATGTGCAGCCGCGCGAGTCATCCTTCGGGCATGGGTGTGTGTATTTGTCCTTAGGATAATTTAGGTCAAGTAGTGTGTAAGCTTAGGGACTGATGATCTTAGCAGTTAAGTCCCATAAGATTTCGCACTCATTTCAACATTTTTTTGCTATGTGCAGTCTGTGGTTGGCTTGCGTTGTTGGAATATTTGCTATTGTAGTGTTGGGCAGTTGGATGTGAATAGCGCATAGCGTTGCGCAGTTGGAGGTGAATAGCGCATAGCGTTGCGCAGTTGGAGGTGAGCCGCCAGCAGTGGTGGATGTCGGGAGAGAGATGGAAGAGTTTTGAGAGCGGACGATCTGGACATGTGTCCGTCAGAAAAACGAAATTTCTAAGAACGGATGTCATGAGCTGATATATATATATATATTATCACTTTTGAACACTATTAAGGTAAATACATTGTTTGTTCGCCATCAAAATCTTTCAATTGCTAACTATCGCTATCAGTAGTTAATGCCTTCGGTAGGTAGAATCTTTTATTTAGCTGGCAGTACTGGCGCTCGCTGTATTGCAGTAGTTCCGAGTAACGAAGATTTTTTTTAGGCAAGTGATTCATGAAAGGTATAGGTTATTGTTAGTCAGGGCCGTTCTTTTGTGGGGATTATTGAAAGTCAGATTGCATTGCGCTAAAAATATTGTGTGTCAGTTTAGTGTTGACCAGAATAAGAGAAGAGAGAAATGTCTGAGTACGTTCGGTTTTACTCAACTGTCTCTGTATCAAACAATGTAGAAGTTTACCAGCACAGTAATTTATAATTTTTCTAAGGGGAGGTTTCACACTTAACAAATGGCGATGGCTAAACAGACATTGCCCCATACGCAGCCTAGCTAAAATTATCTCCTCACAGCGGCGATGGGGGGGGGGGGGGGGGAAGGAAGTCGTCCAAGCTGATGGGAGAGACTTAATAACCCGGAGCTTGTTCCCATGAAGGGAGGACCAGTGGTGATGCCAAAGTGACACCACCTGCTGACATACGGCAACACAGAGATCATTGGAGGGGGTGTAAGAACTATAGGGCTGAGGTACGAGGACTGCGGTGTAACGCCGGAAATGCATATTCTCCTATTTCCATCTATTGTACTATAATTTTTTTCCTTGTTTTGTTACCTCAAGGTATGACATTTCTGTCTATTTACATATTGTAATTGTTTTACTATTTGTATATATATATTTATTTATTTATTTATTTTCGTAAATATTATTTGTATTTTTACGCTGGGTCTTGCCTAGGGAAAACTACTATCGAAAGATTACATCGATAGGTCGTGTGAAGAATCAAAGTGTTTAGGATCTTTGGTAGTGTTAACTCAGCCGCGTGGAGCGCGGGCAGAGCAGAGAGGGTCTCGCTGGGGTAGTGCAGTGGAGCAGTTCCTGACACGGTGTCGCGGTCGGGAAGCATTATCTGGCGCACATCAAGAGCCCGTTTCGCCTGGTGACCGTGTCGAGAAGAAGGCGCGCCAACATCCAGCTTCTGCAACAGCGACGGCCGACAATCAGTGACTGTCGCCACCTCCTCGATCGACGGCTTCAAACCTTCAGTCAGCCAACAACGAACACTAAAAGCACGTACAATTTTAGAACTGTATGGCAGACCCCAGCTTTTCAAACTGTTGCATCAAAAAATACAGCAACTTAGCATGAACCTTTGTTGCTCATTGTCCCAATTGCATTGCCAAGCAGGGTCCCTTCCTTTTCCGGAATGAACCCGAGTGTCGTTGAAATTCAAACGCCAGCATCATTCGATTTCATTGCTTTAATTTCAAAGTTCAGTTAAGGTATTCATAGCTGGCTACAGTATTCAGATTACACAAGCACAAATTAAGAGTGCGAGTTTTGTTACCATATTTTAGCTTACCTGTGACTGCAGCTCAGCTTGGTACGTACTAAATTTTACTATTGTTAATTGTTGACAATCATTTAATTCAAGTTCAAAGTGAAATCTCTTATTTCTAAATTGCGTAGATTCAAGTAGCTTTTGAAATGATTGTTGAGGTAATCCAAGACTTAATTTCGATGTGCTTCAGAAAGAAAGCTCACTATTAACTTCAGTCACTAAATTAACTTTCGATTTTCCGATTTTATTAATTCTTTTGCTAAATTAAGTCAGAGTGTAGCGAAATTTATTACTTCTGACAAACTTTCAGTTTTCACACTACACGTGTCAACCTTCAGTTGTCACGCTTCTAGTGCTAATTATATGTGTAATAACCTCTCTCTTTCAGTTACTATAGTAATTGTCCTTAGGACTGGTGACCGTAATTTCCCCCAGATCTCAAATATCTAATTACCGCTAGTTAATTGTTAACGTTAAGGCCGCACATTTACTTTCTTTATTAACTTTACCCCTTTTCAAAATTAATTTCCACCAGTTTCATTTGCATTTTTCATTTCATTTAGATGTAACCCTTTCCACCCTCTTTACCGACAGATTAACTTCAGTGACGATTGCTTTTCCCAAATTTCCATTAGGTACACGCGGTTTAATTTTCCACTGTCATTAAGGTCGATAAGTGAGGGGGGAGGTTAGAGCGGCCTTGGCAGCAGCGTCAGCGGCCTCGTTTCCTGTCAGACCGACGTGATCAGGAACCCACATAAACATCACAGTGGTTCCATCGAGAGTGCGCAAGTGATAGCTTTCCTGGACCCATTGCGCTGAGATGGTCGGTGTGCAGCACACAGAGGCTTTGAAGGGCGCTGAGAGAGTCTGAGCAAATGACGCAATTGACAAGCCTGTATCGCCAGATGTACTTCGTGGCCTGATACAGGGCGAAGAGCTTTCCCGTAAATACTGAGGAGCGTTCCGGAAGCCGATACCGAGAAACGTCGGCGCCAATGACGAAGGCACACACGACATCACGATCAGTTTGAGAGCCATCAGTGTACACAAAGGTACTATCAAGAGGTTCCATGGAAAGATGATGAAACTGAAGACGATAGAGCGAGGTTCGAGTAGTGTCCTTAGAAAGAGAATGAGGGCCAAGGTGAACACCAGCCGCCGCATGAAGCCAAGGTGGGGAAGGGTTCACACTCACTGGGGAAGTTCAGGGAGCGTGAAGTTAAGTTGGCGGAGAGAGAGACGAAAGCGAACTACAGGAGGTTACAGAGAAGAGGGACGCATCCCATACTGGCGATCAAAGGAGTCATCGAAGAAGGAGGCATAGGATTGATGGCCAAGTATGGCAAATAAACGGCATGCATACCTGCTGAGGGGAAAGTCACGGCGGTGGGATAGCGGTAGGTCAGCATCTTCTGATGGGCTAGTGAAAAAAGGCGCCAGTTGCCAAACGGATGTCACGATTTGTGGGTAGTATGGAGACGGCGTAAGAGGAACGGACGTGTAGATGCATAAACGGAACACCCATAGTCTAGTTTCGAACGGACAAGGGATTGGATTGGATTGGAATTTTTGTGGGTGGAGACCACACAGCGAGGTCATCGGTCTCAACGGATTAGGGAAGGACGGGGAAGGAAGTCGGCCGTGCCCTTTCAAAGGAACCATCGCAGCATTTGCCTGGAGCGATTTAGGGAAATCACGGAAAACCTAAATCAGGATGGCTGGACGCGGACGGTCACCCTCCCGAACGGACGAGGGAACGGTACAAAAGCAGGAGGGGTAGTTCGATCTGCAACCCAGGAAGTACCACCGATGACATGTGGGACATATAGGGACCACACTCCCAACCATCCAGGTGTCGACTATACAGACGACAAAAGACAAATTTTTATTTGTTTAGATGACCTGTGCGCTTCGTGCCAGCACGGGCAGACCTGCTCCGCGCCAGCGATTCCTACTACCATCAAGGAGTGTAGAACTGATGATGATCTCTTTCAAAGATCGAAACCGTTTATCCACAAAATAAAAATTAACAACTTAAATGCAGTTACGATTGTGTTTATTAAATAGGTTATAATTTTTTTAGATCGCTACTTTTCCTGGAAAAATGCCAGTCAGGCAGCAGATACTGTGTGTTTCACAAGTTCCTAACCAGGATCGAATTTTATAATATCATCGGTGTGCTTTAATAGTTTAGTTTCTTGAGTTTCTGCTAGTTCATTTAATATATAATAGCCACTTTCGTTTGCGTTGGAAAGTAAATCGATTTTGTGACATATTACAAGTTGCTAATCAGGGACGAATTATTTAGTTTCACCTGAGTGCTTTGGCAGTTAGGTTTTTGAATCTCTGCATATTAATCTAATTTATTAGACACAGTTCCTGTGTTTTCGTCAGGGTCTAGAATAGAGTTGCACAGCACGTGGCGACAGTCCGTTTATTTGTACAGTTTAGTTTTCCACGGTCTTTAGTATGGACAGGGACTGCGACTGTTGTGTGCGGATGCCAGATGAGTTGGTGACACTTCGCTCTCAGCTTCGGGCTGTGATGGCTTCGGTTACACAGCTTGAGGCTGCAGTGGATGGGCACCACTGTTGAGGTCCGGCTGTGGGGATCCAGGGGACGCCCAGCACGTCCGAGTCCTCCGATCGTTCCTCACCGGTGGCCAACCCAGTTACTGCTCGCACTGAGGCTGACCCCTCACCTGTGGTCGAGTGGGAGGTCGCCCTGGGGCGAAGCAGGCGGCGAAAGACTCCCCAGGCGGCCGCACGTGAGGCCTCCCCAGTTTGTCTGACAAACTGGTTCCAGGGGCTGTCTGTGGCTGACACTGTCACTGAGCTGGATGCAGTCGCCTGTCATGTTTCAGAGGAAACCTCTGATCCTGCAAGATCCGGACGATCACAGAGGGTGGGATTATTGATACACTCCTGGAAATGGAAAAAAGAACACATTGACACCGGTGTGTCAGACCCACCATACTTGCTCCGGACACTGCGAGAGGGCTGTACAAGCAATGATCACACGCACGGCACAGCGGACACACCAGGAACCGCGGTGTTGGCCGTCGAATGGCGCTAGCTGCGCAGCATTTGTGCACCGCCGCCGTCGGTGTCAGCCAGTTTGCCGTGGCATACGGAGCTCCATCGCAGTCTTTAACACTGGTAGCATGCCGCGACAGCGTGGACGTGAACCGTATGTGCAGTTGACGGACTTTGAGCGAGGGCGTATAGTGGGCATGCGGGAGGCCGGGTGGACGTACCGCCGAATTGCTCAACACGTGGGGTGTGAGGTCTCCACAGTACATCGATGTTGTCGCCAGTGGTCGGCGGAAGGTGCACGTGCCCGTCGACCTGGGACCGGACCGCAGCGACGCACGGATGCACGCCAAGACCGTAGGATCCTACGCAGTGCCGTAGGGGACCGCACCGCCACTTCCCAGCAAATTAGGGACACTGTTGCTCCTGGGGTATCGGCGAGGACCATTCGCAACCGTCTCCATGAAGCTGGGCTACGGTCCCGCACACCGTTAGGACGTCTTCCGCTCACGCCCCAACATCGTGCAGCCCGCCTCCAGTGGTGTCGCGACAGTCGTGAATGGAGGGACGAATGGAGACGTGTCGTCTTCAGCGATGAGAGTCGCTTCTGCCTTGGTGCCAATGATGGTCGTATGCGTGTTTGGCGCCGTGCAGGTGAGCGCCGAGGCACACGACCGAGGCACACAGGACCAACACCCGGCATCATGGTGTGGGGAGTGATCTCCTACACTGGCCGTACACCACTGGTGATCGTCGAGGGGACACTGAATAGTGCACGGTACATCCAAACCGTCATCGAACCCATCGTTCTACCATTCCTAGACCGGCAAGGGAACTTGCTGTTCCAACAGGACAATGCACGTCCGCATGTATCCCGTGCCACACAACGTGCTCTAGAAGGTGTAAGTCAACTACCCTGGCCAGCAAGATCTCCGGATCTGTCCCCCATTGAGCATGTTTGGGACTGGATGAAGCGTCGTCTCACGCGGTCTGCACGTCCAGCACGAACGCTGGTCCAACTGAGGCGCCAGGTGGAAATGGCATGGCAAGCCGTTCCACAGGACTACATCCAGCATCTCTACGATCGTCTCCATGGGAGAATAGCAGCCTGCATTGCTGCGAAAGGTGGATATACACTGTACTAGTGCCGACATTGTGCATGCTCTGTTGCCTGTGTCTATGTGCCTGTGGTTCTGTCAGTGTGATCATTTGATGTATCTGACCCCAGTAATGTGTCAATAAAGTTTCCCCTTCCTGGGACAATGAATTCACGGTGTTCTTATTTCAATTTCCAGGAGTGTAGATGAGACCTCTAAAGTTAGGCGCGTTATGGGGCCCCTTAGGGACATAGCTGCCAAGAAGGGAAAGATAACCAATATGCACTCCGTGTGCACACCAAGTGGAGTCATTCCAGATTTGGAACGGGTCCTCCCGGATGCCATGAAGAGCACAGGGTGCAGCCAACTGCAGGTGGTTGCTCACGTCGGTACCAATTATGTATGTCACTTTGGATCAGAAGAGATTCTCTCTGATTTCGAGCGGCTAACAGATTTGTTAAAGGCTGCTAGTCTTGTTTGCAAGATGAAAGCAGAGCTGACCATTTGCAGCATAGTCGACTGGACCGATTGCGGACCTCTGGTACAGATCCGGGTGGAGGGTCTGAATCAGAGGCTCAGACGGTTCTGCGACCGTGTAGGCTGCAGATTCCTAGACTTGCGCCAAAGGGTGGTTGGGTTTCGGGCTCCGCTGGACAGGTCAGGTGTCCACTATGCGCAGGAGATGGCTACACGGGTAGCAGGATCTGTGTGGTATGGACTGGGCGGTTTTTTAGATTAGAGGCTCTCGGGAAAACGCAAGAAGGGCTTCAGTCACAAAGGGTGCAGGCCGAACACAGGAAGCACGTAGATACAGAAACCATCGGTTTAACAGCTGTAAATTGTCGTAGCTGTGTTGGGAAAGTACCAGAGCTCCAAGCGCTAGTACAAAGCACTGATGCTCAAATCGTTATAGGCACTGAAAGCTGGCTAAAGCCGGATGTAAGCTCAGAAGCTAAGCCAAAATTTTTGCGAAGAACCTAATGGTGTTCCGAAAGAATAGGCTAAACACGGTTAGCAGTGGCGTGTTTGTTGCTGTTAGAAGTAGTTTATCTTCTCGCAAAATCGAAGTAGATACTTCCTGTGAGTTAGTATGGGCAGAGGTCATTGTTGGCAACCGGAATAAAATAATAACTGTATCATTTTACCGACCTCCCAATTCAGATTATACAGATGCTGAAAGATTCAAAGAAAACTTGAGTCTGATTTAAAGCACGTACACGACTCATATAATTGTAGTTGGTGGTGACCTTCATTTAGCCTCGATATGTTGGCGAAAATACATGTGTAATTCCAGAGGTATGCATAGAACATCATCCGAAATTGTGCTAACGCATTTCCTGAAAATTATTTCGAGCAGTTAGTTCATAGGCCCACCCGAATAGTAAACGGTTGTGACAACACACTTGACCTCTTAGCAACAAATAATCCTGAGTTAACAACGAGCATCAAAACCGATACAGGGATTAGTGAATACAGGGTTGTCGCAGCAAGACTGAATACTGTAACGCCCAAATCCTAGAAAAATAAGCAAAACATATACCTACGCAAAAGAAGCAGATAAAAATTCACTTGACGCCTTCCTGAGAGACAATCTACACTCCTTTCAATTTAATGATGTAAGTGTAGACCAGATGCCGCTTGAATTCAAAGAAATAGTACCCGCAGCAGTTGAGAGATTTATACCAAATAAATTAAAAAACGACGGAGATGATCCTCCAAGGTACGCAAAATGGGTCAGAACACTGTTGCAGAAACAACGAAACAAACATGCCAAATTTAAACACAAGCAAAATCCCCTAGATTGGCGATGTTTTACAGAAGCTCGAATTATAGCGCGGATTTCAGTGAGAGATGCTTACAATAGTTTCCACAACGAAACTTTGTCTCGAAACCTCGCAGAAAATCCGAAGAGATTGTGGTCGTATGTGAAGCATGTTAGCGGCAAGAAACAATCAATGCCTTCTCTGAGCGATAGCAACGGAGATACTATCGAAGACAGCGCTGCCAAAGCAGAGTTACTAAACACAGCCTTCCGAAAAGCCTTCACAAAAGAAGACGAAGTAACAGAATTCGAATCAAGAACAGCTGCCAACATGAATAACATAGAAGTAAATATCCTCGGAGTAGTGAAGCAACTTAAATCACTTAATAAAAGCAAGTCTTCTGGTCCAGACTGTATACCAATTAGGTTCCTTTCAGAGTATGCTGATGCATTAGCTCCATACTTAACAATCATATACAACTGTTCGCTCAACGAAAGACCTGTGCCCAAAAACTGGAAAGTTGCACAGGTCACTCCAATATTCAAGAATGGTAGTAGGAGTAATCCACTTAATTATAGGCCCATATCGTTAACGTCGATATGCAGCAGGGTTTTGGAACATGTATTGTGTTCGAACATTATGAATTACCTCGAAGAAAACTGTCTATTGACACACAGTCTACATGGGTTTAGAAAACATCGTTCTTGTGAAACACAGCTAGCTCTATATCCGCATGAAGTGTTGAGTGCTATCGACAAGGGATTTCGATTCCGTACTTATGGATTTACCGAAGGCTTTTGAAACTGTACCACACAAGCGGCTTGTAGTGAAATTGCATGCTTATGGAATATTGCCTTAGTTATGTAACTGAATTTGTGACTTCCTTTCAGAGAGATCACAGTTCGTAGTAACTGACGGAAAGTCGTCGAGTGAAACAGAAGTAATTTCTGGCGTTCCCCAAGGTAGTATTATAGGCCCTTTCCAGTTAATTATCTACATAAACGATTCAGGAGACAATCTGAGCAGCCGTCTTAGGTGGTTTGCAGATGACGCTGTCGTTTATCGACTAATAAAGTCATCAGAAGATCAAAACAAATTGCAAAACGATTCTTAAAAAGATACGTGAATGGCGTTTCATTGCGACCGTCTACTCAATTCCTCTGGCTAGAAGCCATTATCCAACACCTCTCCAAGAATTTTTCTATACTACATAATCCAGGAAGAAACTGCTGCCACTTAAGAGTATTTGAACTGGAAGTTAGAAGAGATTCAGTCATGACTGTTAACAATGCCACTCCATATTCCCTTGTCATCGCACAAAACAGTTTACAAACTACTCGTCTCGACAGTAGGGCGTTCGATATATCGCTCGCAGTGAGTGTGCCACATCGATACCCAAGACTTCTTGGAAATCATAAAGGTAAATATTTAACAGACGTCCAGCACCGCTTCAAAAAACATGCTCTTACGAAATGTGTCCATCAAATAGCGGGTCTGATGCTATCACACAGTAAGTACTGAAACGTCCCCTTAGAAAAATTATACACGACTGTGCTTAAACTGACACACAATATTTTTAGCGCAACGCAATCTGACTTTAAAAAATCCCTACAAAAGAATGGCACTAACTAACATTAACCTATACCTTCCACAAATCACTTACCTCACCAAAAATCTTCGTTACTCGAACTACCGCAATACAGCGAGCGCCACTACTGCCAACTAAATAAAAGATCCAAACTACGGAAGGCACTAGCTACAGATAGGCATAGTTAGCAAATGAAAAATTTTAATAGAGCACAAACAATGTATTTACCTTAATAGTCAAAATATATATAGCAGTTCATGACATCCAGTCTTACAAATTTCAAAACTCCGCCATTCTCTCTCCCCACATCCACCACTTCTGGCGGCTCACCTCCAACTGCGCAACGCTACGCGCTGTTCACATCCAGCTGCCCAACACTACAATAGCAATGGCAGACAACTATGCAAACTAGCCACAGACTGCACACAGCACAGCCAGTGATTTTCATACAGAGCGCTACGTAACGTTGCCAATAAGGAAATACACTCCTGGAAATGGAAAAAAGAACACATTGGCCCCGGTGTGTCAGACCCACCATACTTGCTCCGGACACTGCGATAGGGCTGTACAAGCAATGATCACAAGCACGGCACAGCGGACACACCAGGAACCGCGGTGTTGGCCGTCGAATGGCGCTAGCTGCGCAGCATTTGTGCACCGCCGCCGTCAGTGTCAGCCAGTTTGCCGTGGCATACGGAGCTCCATCGCAGTCTTTAACACTGGTAGCATGCCGCGACAGCGTGGACGTGAACCGTATGTGCAGTTGACGGACTTTGAGCGAGGGCGTATAGTGGGCATGCGGGAGGCCGGGTGGACGTACCGCCGAATTGCTCAACACGTGGGGCGTGAGGTCTCCACAGTACATCGATGTTGTCGCCAATGGTCAGCAGAAGGTGCACGTGCCCGTCGACATGGGACCGGACCGCGGCGACGCACGGATGCACGCCAAGACTGTAGGATCCTACGCAGTGCCGTAGGGGACCGCACCGCCACTTCCCAGCAAATTAGGGACACTGTTGCTCCTGGGGTATCGGCGAGGACCATTCGCAACCGTCTCCATGAAGCTGGGCTACGGTCCCGCACACCGTTAGGCCGTCTTCCGCTCACGCCCCAACATCGTGCAGCCCGCCTCCAGTGGTGTCGCGACAGGTGTGAATGGAGGGACGAATGGAGACGTGTCGTCTTCAGCGATGAGAGTCGCTTCTGCCTTGGTGCCAATGATGGTCGTATGCGTGTTTGGCGCCGTGCAGGTGAGCGCCACAATCAGGACTGCATACGACCGAGGCACACAGGGCCAACACCCGGCATCACGGTGTGGGGAGCGATCTCCTACACTGGCCGTACACCACTGGTGATCGTCGAGGGGACACTGAATAGTGCACGGTACATCCAAACCGTCATCGAACCCATCGTTCTACCATTCCTAGACCGGCAAGGGAACTTGCTGTTCCAACAGGACAATGCACGTCCGCATGTATCCCGTGCCACCCAACGTGCTCTAGAAGGTGTAAGTCAACTACCCTGGCCAGCAAGATCTCCGGATCTGTCCCCCATTGAGCATGTTTGGGACTGGATGAAGCGTCGTCTCACGCGGTCTGCACGTCCAGCACGAACGCTGGTCCAACTGAGGCGCCAGGTGGAAATGGCATGGCAAGCCGTTCCACAGGACTACATCCAGCATCTCTACGATCGTCTCCATGGGAGAATAGCAGCCTGCATTGCTGCGAAAGGTGGATATACACTGTACTAGTGCCGACATTGTGCATGCTCTGTTGCCTGTGTCTATGTGCCTGTGGTTCTGTCAGTGTGATCATGTGATGTATCTGACCCCAGGAATGTGTCAATAAAGTTTCCCCTTCCTGGGACAATGAATTCACGGTGTTCTTATTTTTAATTTCCAGGAGTGTATAAACAGTCTACTTACTTAGCCCCCATGCTCCCCATAAATAATTTTACAAATTGTTTTGGGCAGTGGCCAATAATGATTTGATAAAATTTTTCATAATTACAATAAAAAAGAAATCAAATGCACACACTTATTGATACAATGTTGGTCAAAAGCTAAAATTTTCTCACAGTCCATAAAGACAGTCCTGATCGTTCATCACAGTAAAATTGCAGTGTTTTTCTCAAAGTCTGAGCAGTAAAAGAAAATGCACACAGAAGTAGTGGATTTCCATGCAGTCTTGAAGAAGTAGTGTTGTCCTTCCAACGGAAAGACAGCGCTGACTCTCGACATGCAGACAGGTAATGGGCCACAATAGAGCAAACCCACAGCTGAGTCATTCGAAGTTTTGAAGAATATTGGTAGGTAGGTCATCACAGAGTAGACCCACTGTAGTCTTGGTAGAGATTACGGTATTGGTGGGCCACCAGAGGTGCAGACCCACTGTAGTCCTGATAGAGATGGTGGTATTGGTGGGCCACCAGAGATGCAGACCCACTGCAGTCCTTGTAGAAATAATGGTACTGGTGAGTCAGCAAAGGTGTAGACCCACTGTAGTCCTTGTAGAAGTAATGGTATTGGTGGGTCATCAAAGATGCAGACCCACCGTAGTCCTTGTAGAGATGGCCAGCAGCCATCTGTTGTGACTGTGCAGGTGCACAATCACCATTGAAGAGTCTTGCGGATAATATAGTAAGTCTATAACCACCACTTCTGCGCTCACAAAGTTTTTGGAATTGTTCTTAGAACCAGCAATGCTGTTATCCAGTCCAATGCTGAATTATTAACACACATGCAAACACTATCAGTCCCTACTTCTCACATATTGTCCATATACTATGACCAACAGAAATGTGTGCAGTGAAATGTAACTAACAAGTTAATAATATGATGAACTGGTGTCAATTACAATTTTATAACATAAGAATACAATTACAAAGGTACAAAATACATCATTAAAGAAAATAACAATACAGATAACATTTGTAGTACAGGCTTTACAAAGGAATCAAAATAACATATACATCAGTGTTACAGGAATTATGACATGAGTACATACATAGAAGATCAGAATAACTTTCGAAACATCAACTTCACACATGAGCATTAAAACAGAACAGAATAAATAATGTATAAACATCTTTACGAAGAAAATAACATACTATCAGAAAAATTCTACAACATAACTCTTATTAACTAAACACATTAAGACAGGAAAAACACACATTCACAAAGTGTAATAACACAAAAATACAGGACAGGGTTTGTTTTCAGTGTGACGTTTGGTACTGCAGTCCACCCCAAAACTTCATTCCATATATCTTTCCTCTTATTTCAACATTTTTTTCCACTAAAAAGTTCTATCCCAGCATGCTTTCTGTATTTATATGTTCACACATTTCTTACCTCATTATTTATTTTCCATTATATTACCTCATCATTTATTTCCAAGAAAATTCAACCTAAACCTATTGTCCCTAAACCCTACTTTTTTTGTTCATATCCTCTTTCAAAATACTTTTTTGGCCAACATTTTTTTATAGCTTCTCAATGCATTTCTTCCAATTCATCACAACTTGTTCTCTTACATGGTCTACCCCATCTTAAGCTAAGTTAAATCTACTGAGCTCAGATGCTAAACTAAGGGACGAAGCAATGCAGCAGCACAAAACAATTAACACAAACAGCAATGACAAAAAAATGCAAATTGGCAAAGCAAGCAATATTACAACTACTATAAGGCAATGAGCAGCAAACAAGAAAAATAAATCAGTAGTAAAACTGGCTTAACAGAGTAATGTAAAGCGAAATTTAGTAGCACTATGCCTGGCAAACAGCAGCAGCAAACGCAATAACTTATATCTAAACATGACATAGCTCAAGCAGAAAAAATATTACACTAAAGACAACAATGCAGACAAGGGAAATGTATATTGACATCTTAATGTCTATGTAATTAAAGTGGTGCACCACAAGAAGTTATTCTATCAAAAAAATTACCAAGTAGTTGAAAAGAAATTTCCGTATGCAATTCCTGTGAAGCGAAATGTCTTTTTATGCTCCTTCGTTTTTTTGAATAGATCATAAAATTATTTACTGAAGCTGTAGGCATAAAATATTTGTATTAGTACATCTATTAAATTTTATTTTAACCAATGCTGCTGCAGCTAGAAACTTGATATTAAACAAAATGAGTAAAAAAATGCATAAAGCAAGCCATATGGCATTTCTCTCAACTAGCAAGACAATAGCCGTGAAATGTTTCTCATCATTTCATGAGGCATTTTAGTAAATATCATAAATTAAGAGCTCCACAGTATAATCATATGTTTTCAAGTTTGAGCGTGTCGTATTTGCGATGCTTTCTACAAAGGAATGTCAATAGCGAGGATAATGGCCTCCCTTTTTTTTCTACCTGTGCCTCTCAAAAGGCACACACTAATGGCTTTTTCTCCAGGCATCTGACACAGCTGGGTGTCCACAACGCATTACGTGCAGGTGGTCACTTAACTTTCTTACCGAAATATTTACGACAGCAGTTTCCGCTACAGTGACAGTCTCATATAAAAATATTTCACAGGTCAAGAATTTGCGTTACAAATCTGTAGAAACAAAATCCTATTGATATAACAGTGTCCAAAAAATTTTGGCCAGCATAGTGATACATTCACGCATATACACACATTTCATAACTCTTAAAGTACGATTCTCGGTTTCCAACATCCTTTTTCACAAATCAGCATCCCTAACCACTACTCATTATTCCTTACCTATTTACACATATACATATTCGTCGACACTTCTTCAATATTTCATCATAACAAATACATAGCATAATCAAATAACTCATATAGCATCAGCCTATTAATCATAAACATACCTCAGCAGCATAATACACATCATCGTCATTATTATGACATCATAACACCTCAGTCAAATCTCAAAAACGTCGTAGCTTTCTGCAATAATTTCAAAACCTAAAGAAAATTCTCTGCTCATTTCAGTAGTGTCATCTACCTCAAACATACTTTAAAAATCATGATCTCATACCAAATACATCATTCAAAGCTCTCATAGTATCACAATGGTTCTGAAAAAATATGAACAGTTCACAAAGTACAGACAAAATACAGTTTCATAAGTGTGAAGTTATCCAACTGTGTAATTACGTAAACATTTGTCACTGATGTAATAAAAAAAATGTTTATCTCTCAGTTAAATGATCAGATTGCTGTGTAATTTGTGTGTTAGAGGAATATGGTACCGATAAGTAAAGTTGTATAAGCAAACACCATATTAGCTAGGGCTCCTTGTGCCTGCCACACACATGGTGCACAAAGTAAACATGTACCCCCCTGAGGATTAATGTAATTATACCATCAGTTGTTACAGATTACAGCAATGGAATGAAATGTATAACGGAAAACCTTTCTATCATTGTACTTCAAATATCTTTAAAAATAAATGATTTAAGTACAAAATTAATCACTTAAATACGTGTACTGTAGCGCTAAATGTGTGTCTTGCTGTAAGATAATCTCTGTGGAAGTGTCGTAGTTATCATCCTCCGAAAGCTAAGTTCTGCAGAAGTCAATGTACTTACCTCATGATAAACAAAAGTGAAATGCTTTGCGTATAGATATCTTACTTATTACGCTTATTGCCGTGATGAAGAAAGTACTGTGCTGTAACGTATTGTTGTGCTACGGAAAAGGCTGTGTCATTGTAGGTATACCACAAAAGTTACTACTAAAACATGTTTTACTTTCCAGAATAATTCAGAAAAACTGTGCAGATATAAAACAGGAACACCGCAAGAGCAACATTGTAAATTGTCACTCATTGGTAGTGTCGTGATAAAATCGTGTAGCTGTCACATAAACTAACCACTGTGTCATCTGGTATCTCACAGAAAGTACTTTAAATCGAGAATGTATTTTCAAGTAAACCAAAATGTTGCATTAAAATCTCATTAGCAGTACCAGTATATGTTTTAAGTATGTAAGCCTTATAGTCGTTACGTAATCGTGCAACTAACAAGCAAGAATGTACACACACAATAACACTGTGTCGTCTGTTCACAATGACAATGCATTCGTAATTTCTGTTTAAATAAGTTCTCTTGGTTCTTGACTGGATAGTTAAATTTAAAACATAGTTGCATGTTAACAGTTTCTAAGATTGAAAAAGAGTACTAGTAACGTGAACTGAAAAATTTTATAGCAAAGACTAAGTTAAAAAGCAAATTATCTCTCAATAAATGGTTTTACATGTGAAATGTGGTGTAACCCTTTGCTCTTCCTAGTACGCAGAGTTTCAACTTTAACGCAATTATCATGTGGTATACGTCGGTAAAGAATACTGAAATTTTTCTCAAGGTTAGCGTCTATGTTATTTTTCCCTGAGCCAGTGGGCGCACATGGCTGCCTGTGGTGCGAGTCATTGTCTGTTTCTTTGTTGGCGCGCTTCGTTACTGGGATTAGGAGACCTAACTTCTACAAATACACCTTGCCCAGAGGGCCCAGCCCTGTTTAAGTCCCGCCAGTTCTGATGAAATTCAGGTCTGTCGTTATGATTATATCGTTTGTCGTCATGTCGGTAGTTCCCGTAGTTTCTTTCTTGTCGGTTAAGTGGTGGAGAATTTCTCCCTGAATTATCACTGCACGGTGGACCGTTGCGTCTGAAGTTATTCTGTCTCCCGTGATAATAATAGTTCTGGTTGCCATATTGTCTGTTTCTCTGACTGTCTCTGTCATTTTCATTACTACGGAAATGTGATCTTTCTCTGTAATTATTACTACTCTGCCAACGGTTGTCATACACGTGGTGTCTGTTTTGGTCACGATCTACATAGTAAGAATAGCCTTGTCGTGTCCAGTTATTATTTCTTTCATTGCGGAATTGTGACGGATGTGACCTGTAATTGTTGTGCTCATGTTTTCGTGTTCCGCGATTGTCAGTGTCAATTTTCAGTTGTTGTAACAGTCCCTGAAAAGCTTCAATATCGTCTTTGCAACGTCCTGCTAAAATAGTATGTCGTAAATGTTCAGGCAATTTGATTAAGCAAATGTGGATGAGTTCTAAGGGGCTGTAAGGGTTTGACAGGTACTGATTCTTGTGCAACATGTCTTCAAAATATTTCACGAGACTGGAATATTCAGATTGTTCGCAATGTTTCATCATTATGATGCTATGTTTTACTCGGTCTTGTGTAGCTCGAGACCGATACGCTGAGAGGAAGGCATGGTAAAATTCCCCTTCACTGTGGCAATCGTGAATGACCGATCGCATTCTTACAGCTGGTTCATTCTCTAAATAGCCACACATAAATTCTAATCTGTGCTCTAATGACCAGTTGGGAGGAAAAAAATGAGAGAATTGATGGAGCCATGCTTGTGGATGAATGTCATTGCCAGAATTCTTAGCCGGCCGGTGTGGCCGTGCGGTTAAAGGTGCTTCAGTCTGGAACCGCGTGACCGCTACGGCCACAAGTTCGAATCCTGCCTCGGGCATGGATGTGTGTGATGTCCTTAGGTTAGTTAGGTTTCAGTAGTTCTAAGTTCTAGGGGACTGATGACCACAGATGTTAAGTCCCATAGTGCTCAGAGCCATTTTTGAACCAGTAATCTTAAATGTTTTGAATTTACGTGTAGTAATGAACAGCTTATAGACAAAATCACATGTCGGCGAGTCGCATGTCGGTCATTGTTACGTCGTTTCGGCGGTTCCATCCCAAAATTCGGTGTACCTTGCTAATTTCTTTCATAATTTCCGAAGTGCCCTGAGTTATTATTTTGTGGCTGTTCCGTATTTCTATGTCCCTCTTCCCGTACTGGAGCGCGAGTGTCCTCTGAAATATGTAATTCTTATATTACTTGTGCCAACTAATCTTGTAGATAAGTTAGTGAACTGATCTGAAAGTTCGGCTACTTTCTCCGATAGTGAACACATTTTCTCAGTGTGTTTTTCTGAACCAAGTTTCAGAGTGTCCATTTGTGTTGAAATCGAATCTACTGTGTCCTTTAAGTTTTCCTGAGTTTTTGCAAGTTGCGTAACCGAATCGGTAGATGCAACTGAGTCAATTTTAGCCCACAAGGTCTCATGATTTTCTTGAACAATGGTTTGCAGTTCTTTTATGGCTGCTTCGTGATTCTGTAATGCATTTTCATGCCGCGAAAAAATAGGTTGGAAATGCTCACATATTTGTGTTTTTACGTCATTACAGACTTTTTGACATTTCGATTCAATGTTATGTAACTCAGTAGTTAAATCTTCACGTGTTTGTTCAAGTGTGGTGTCTAACTTCCGAAGATTTTGTTCCATTGTGTCTAACTGTTGCTGTGTTTGTCTCTGATTTTGTTCCATTGTGTCTAACTTTCGAAGCTTTTGCTGTGTTTGTCCCATTTGTTGTATTAATTGTAATAACAATGCACTGGTGTCCGAAACATGTTCCTCAGTGCTTTCCGGCAGTGAATTTGCACCGGCGACATTCACATTTTGACATGCAATAAATGTGTCTTGACTTATTTGAGAAAACGGTGAGGACCCAAAACCTGAATCTACAGTATTTGCGAGATTGTGTCCTGTCATTTCGGATTCCTTAGGCGAGCTATTGCCGACCGATCGATCGATAATGCTTCCCTGTTCACTAATTGTTTCACTGTCTACGCCATTATTTGGAGCCAGCTCCATTTCCCTATGCACAATTACCAAGTTACTACTTTGAACATTAGTTAATTCATTACATGGTGGCGCCAACACACTGCTTTCGTCTTCACTGTCATTTCACAGTTTCCTTTGGAGCCTAGTATTACGTTTTCCACACGCCATTATTGTCACAATATTTCACACGACATCACAGAAAAACACAATTTGAAGAGCAAAAATAAGAGAACACATTAACATAGCACTGAAAATAATATCTAGTTAATTGCAAGCGCAGCTGCGAAATACTTGGTGCAAATCTACATGCATGCCACAACTATTTTACTGTACAACAATGAAAGACTGCAACTACAAAGGAGATTCTCTCTACAATTACGTGCTAGCAATAAACAAAAGCTATACTAAATACACAAACTACATGAAAAAATCAGAAGATTCCAGTGAGGTATCCTCGGCTAAGGGTCGCCATATGAAACGTCCACTTAGAACAATTATACATGACTGTGCTTAAACTGACACACAATATTTTTAGCGCAACGTAATCTGACTTTCAAAAATCCCTACAAAAGAATGGCCCTAACTAACATTAACCATACCTTCCACAAATCACTTACCTCAACAAAAATCTTCGTTACTCGAACTGCTGCAATACAGCGAGAGCCACTACTGCCAGCAAAATAAAAGATTCAAACTACGGAAGGCACTAACTACAGATAGGCATAGTTAGCAAATGAAAGATTTTAATAGAGAACAAACAATGTATTTACCTTTATAGTCATAATATATATAGCAGTTCATGACATCCAGTCTTACAAATTTCAAATCTCCGCCATTCTCTCTCCCCACATCCACCACTTCTGGAGGCTCACCTCCAACTGCGCAACGCTACGCGCTGTTCACATCCAGCTGCCCAACACTACAATGGCAGACAATGGCAGACAACAATGCAAACTAGCCACAGACTGCACACAGCACAGCCAGTGATTTTCATACAGAGCGTTACGTAACGTTGCCAATAAGAAAACATCTTGCCGGTAAATGTCTTTTTCGATACTGGTGAGAAGCTTCAAAAAAATCTCCTGTTCCATTTGAATTAAATTACGAAACGAATGTCGATCTTGAAATCTATGTGATGTATATTATTTCAGACTGTTCCTAGCCAATGCAACATCGAGAATATAGGTATTATAGGTGCACAAACTGATATTACACACTATACCTTTACTATATTCAATTTAAGAACGAAAATGGGATGAAAATTCAGTTCAGTTAATGTTGTGTACATAGTTCTGCGTAGTCAGCGCGTACACAACTTTCCCACTAGAGCACACCCCGCTAAGCACAACAGCACAGGCGCAGCGCTCGTCCGTCTCCGCACTACGAGATGGCTCTGCCACAGAGACGGACCAAATTTTGCTTCCGCTGATCCATGTATTAATATGTAACGCAGCCAATGAGACTGCTGCTAACGTAGAACCTTTTCTCCTCGTGGATTACACTCGCACAGTGATACATGAACGCACAAGATATTATAACGAGCATAAGACCTCCGATTAGTGAGTCTGCATTTGTCTGCACCAGTCTGCATTAGTCTGTACCAGTCTGTACGAGTTCTACATTTGTCAGTACCAGTCTATAGTCAAGTTTCAGTCTACGCCTAATAAGATTACCATATTCCTGTACATAGCTATGAAGATAAATGTATAGACACTTTTGTCAAGTATCAGAGATACGTGTGAGAATAAGATTAACGTACCAATACCAAAGGAACTTCAGATTGTCAATCGTAAATAGCATCTAGAACCAAGTTAAATAATTTTTATACTTGTTATTCTATTAATAAATGTGTGTGAAAATTAATCAAGTTCTGTTTAAAGTTGATCACCGCCAATCTGCTACTCTAACCGTGTAAGTGGCATTTCTATCGTGTGACCTAATGGCAGAAGATAAACACGCCACGATAAGACCACGAGACATATTGCTGACACTCGCCTACTTCGTTAGAGCGACAAGTCAAATAACCTGATGTGTGTGTACTGAAGGTCTTACAGTACGCACACCACAGTTAACGAGTAACTTCTATCACTGTGTGTCTCAGGTCGTTGTTCAGTATTATGCAGAGTTCCTCTGCGAGCAATTCGCTGTTCAAGGCATCGGCGAGTTCGGAAATTTCTTTGCGACTATCGCCGCCCTTCTTCGACGATCGCGAACGGAGTTAACGCAGTTATATTACGCGCTTCCGTATTCTTAAAGAAACTGTGTGATCTACGAGTCAAATAAGGCCGACATCTGCCGCTGGAGAGCACTGACAGCGCAGATCACGTTAACTAGCTCGTCCAATGTGCCGACGGTGCCGTCTCAGGTGAGGACGGATGTCTCGTCCACGTCAATGTTAGGTGCCTCGTCCCGTGTGAAGATGGCTTAAGACCATCTCAAAATGTCTTTTCTCCTCTGGCTCTTCCAAAGCATTTCACAGTAATCCCCGTCTTCCCAATATCTGTTTCAGAATCAGACAGTACTGTAAGGTTTCGTGACTCTTGGACATAGTGCTTGATTGTGCATTATGCTGGTAGAAAGTGTGAGCTAAGGCTTGCCGGCACACTAGCCCTGTGTGTTCGGTCAGAGGGTTGGCTGCCCACTGCAATAAAAAAACTGAGTGAAGTATTCAACGATGAAGCTGAAGGGGTGTCATGTGACGTCCACCCAGACCAAATAATGAGAACAGTGACGAACAGAATTAAGAGAAAAAAAGGGCATAGCGTCTTTGACTAGTAATTAAAACGTTCCGAGTCCCGGATTTCGTACCTAGCCACAACTTAAAATTTAAATATAAATCACCATCAGTGAGTGGCGAAGACTTTCGGCACGAGAAGTCACCCTCGATTTGTCAACGGCCTTGTCAAAAGGGGCAGACGTGAGGATTAATCAGTCACGATTAACGTCATGGGGATGCAGAAGGCAATGGAAAGCACAGCATTAAAAACACATAAAGTTAATCCATAGGTCATGTGGCCCACAACTGAAAAAGTCTATTTATGATCTCTCCAATGGCAAAAGATTCCGGATTACTTCACCATTCGATTCACTAGTAGAGGATTACCAAGGGGGAATGGCTCTGAGCACTATGGGACTTAACTGCTACGGTCATCAGTCCCCTAGAACTTAGAACTACTTAAACCTAACTAACCTAAGGACAGCACACAACACCCAGCCATCACGAGGCAGAGAAAATCCCTGACCCCGCCGGGAATCGAACCCGGGAACCCGGGCGTGGGTTACCAAGGGGGAGGTGGAATAACCAAAGAAATGGTAAAACTCTGCGAATCTGACAATAGTTTGAACGTAGTAGGGAAGCCAGAATATCTTAAGAGGGATATGCAAAGACTTAATCTAGATGTAGTTGGGGTCAGTGAAGTAAAGTGGAAAGAAGAGCAGGATTTCTTGTCAGAGGAATATAGGATAATAACAACAGCAGCAGAAAATGGTATAACAGCACTAGGATTCATTATGAATAGGAAGGTAGAGCAGACAGTAAGTTACAGTGAACAGTTCAGTGAACGGATTGTTCTAAGGAGATTCGACAGCAAACCAAAGCAGACAGCAATAGTTCAGGTATAGGCTTAGATGCCGCCGTCGCAAGCTGAAGATGAACAGGTTGAAAAAGTATATGAGGATACTGAACAGGTATTTCAGTATGTAAAGAGAGATGATAATCTATTAATCAAGGGGAACTGTAATGTAGTTATAGAGGAAGGAGAAGAGGAAGAGTTACGGGAGAACATTTGCTTGGTCGTAGGAAGGCGGATGGAGGGGAGGGGGGAGGGGAGAAAGACTAATATATTCCGACTAGTAATAGCGAATACTCTGTTTATGAATCACAAGAGGAAGAGGTATACTTGGAAAAGACCCTGAGACAATGGAAGATTCCCGCTGGATTACGTTATGGTCAGACAGAAACTCAGATATCGGATACTGAGTTGTAAGACGTACCCAGAAGCAGATATAGACTCAAATAACAAATTGGTAATGATGAAGAAGAGTAAACTGAAGTTTAAGAAAGTCGTCCAGAAGAACCACTGAGGAAGGCAGTGGGATAATGAAGTACTAAGATGTGACGAGATGCGTTTGAAGTTCGCTAAAGATGTAGGTACAACGATAAAGAAAACCGCAGTAGACCGTTCGATGGAAGAGGAGTGGACTGGACATCACCAACAAAAGCGATCACAGATGTTACACAGACAAACGTAGATACGAAGAACATAATTGCGAAGAACCTTGGGTAACTTCAATAGACAAAGGAAAGAAAGAAGCATAAAAACGTTCTGGGGAAGACAGAAATGCGGAAATGTAAAACACTTGGAAATAAAGTATAAAGGAACTGCAGAGAAGCAGGGGCGAAACAGCTGCAGGAAAGTGTGAAGAAATCGAGAAAGAAATAACCGTCCAAATGGTACCGAAAAATCAAAACAGTCTTCGGTGAAGCAAACAGCGACGGCGGCGACATTAAGAGTGAATGGTATTCCACTGTTAAATGCAGAGGAGGGAGCGGAGAGATGGAAAGAGGGGAAGGAATCGTCCAACTGCGTGACAGAAGAAGAAACTGATGTTGTATGGAAGAAACTGCGGATCCAGTACTACAGTCACAATTTAAAAGAGCCGTGGAAGAAGTGAGATCAGATATGGCAGAAGGGATATAACATACCTTCGCAGTTTCTAAAATCACTGGAGGAAGCGGTAACCAAACGATTATTCAAGTTGGTGTGTAGAATTATGAAGCAAGCGACATTCCATCAGACTCACAATAAAACATCATTCACACAATGTAGAAGATAGAAAGAGCAGGTAAGTGAGAGAACAGTTGCACAATCAGCTAACTGTTCATGCATCCAATTTGCTTACAAGAATAATGTACACAAGAAGGGAAAAGAAATTGAGGATCTGTTAAATGAAGATCAGTTTGTCTTTAGGAAAAGTAAAGGCACCAGAGGCAGTTCTGACGTTGCGCCCCATAATGGAAGCAAGACTAAAGAAAAATTAAGACACGTTCATATGAATTGTCTACATGTAGAACGCGTTCGACAAAGTAAAATGGTGTGACATATTTGACATTCTGAGGAAAATAGGGTTCAGATGTAGGGAACGACAGTTAATATAGGACAAGAAGTAAGACAGTAAGACTGGAATACTAAGAACGAGGCGCTCGGTTTAACAGAGTGTAAGATATAATGCCATCTTCTTGTTCTACTGTTCAGACCATACACAGAAAAAGCAATGATGGAAATAAAAGAGAGGTTCAGGACTGGAATTAAAATTCAGAATGAAAGAATATCAGTGAAAACATTCGATGATGATATTTCAGATCTTAGAGAAAGTGAAGAAGAATTACAGGATCTGTTAAATGGAATAAACAGGCTAATGAAAACAGAACGTGAACTGAGAATAAACCGTAGAAAGGCAAAAGTAATGAAAAGTAAAAGAAGAAACGTAAATGGGAATAGCGAAAAGCTTAACATAACTGGTGATTACGAAATACACGAAGATAAGGAATTCTGCTACATTGGAAGCAAAGTAACCTATGATGTATGAAGCAAGGAGGACATCAAAAACAGACTAACTCTAGCAAAAATGGCGTCCCTGGCCAAGAGAAGCCTAATAGTATCAAACACAGGTCTTAATTTGGGGAAGACATTTTGGGAATATACTTTTGGAGCGCAGAATTATATGAGGTTCATTCAAATGGAACCTGGTCAGTGCATCAACCTTTGTCTTACAGGTAAGATTGCGCCACGTAACTGCGGGTATGGTGGTACCGTTTGATGTTGCATAGCGACAGTGTAGTTTCACACCGAAGAGAAGGTGGTCACACAAGTTACCGTCCACTACCGAACATGCAGGCGAGTAAGCAGGAACAACGAGGAGTGATTCGATTTTTGGCGGCGGAGGGAGTTGGAGGGAGAGTATCGACGGATGGAGGCTGTGTACGGTGAGTACAGTCTGAGTCGTTCAAGTGTTGTGGAATGGCGCAAACTATTCTTTGAGGAGCACGAGTCACTGGAAGACCATGCTCGTCCTGAACAGGCTCATCGTATCATCACACCGGAAATGGTTGCGGAAGTGAATGCTTTAGTCTCGCTAAATCCAAAGCTTGCTTTAACTAAAACAAGGTTTTCGCGGACATCGATTCGCAACGGACGACGAAGTGTGTGACTGGGTCCAGGCCTGGATCCGACAGCAGCGTAGTAGATTTTTCAAGGATGGAATCGACTGGCTAAATGTGCCAACAGTATAGCGACTGTTTTTGAGTATGTGTGCTGTGTGACTGTGTAACAGAGTTGATAAAATCGTTGTCGTTACTTTAGACTAGTGACCAGGTTTCATTTGAATGCCCCTTATATGATAGTGAATTACGGAATGTGGGAAAACAGGAACAGGAGAGAATCGAAGCGTTTGAGACGTAGTGCAACAGAAGAATGTTGAAAACGTGATGGACTGATAGAGTAAGCAACGAGGAGATTCCTCGTAGAATCGACAAAGAAAGGAACATATAAGAAGATAGTGAAGAGAATAAGGGACAGGATGAGAGGACATACGTTGAGACACCAGAGAATAACTTTCACGATATTAGAGGGAGTTGTAGAGGGTAGAAACTGTACAGGAGGACTGAGATTGGAATACATGGAGCAAATTTTTGTGAACTCTGGGTGCAAGGGCTACTTTCGGATGAAGAGGTTGGCACAGGAGTGGAATTAGTGGCGAGTAGCTTCGAACGTATGAGAATATTCCCTTGTCTCGAAACCTATCCATCTACAGATCCCGAATAACGTGATTCGTTCAAATGGTTCTGAGCACTATGGGACTCAACTGCTGTGGTCATAAGTCCCCTAGAACTTAGAACTACTTAAACCTAACTAACCTAAGGACATCACACACATCCATGCCCGAGGCAGGATTCGAACCTGCGACCGTAGCGGTCGTGCGGTTCCAGACTGTAGCGCCTTTAACCGCTCGGCCACTCCGGCCGGCACGTGATTCGTCAACGACATATTTGTACCAATGTTACGGACATACCACGCATTCAACACATCTCTATGAAGGAACTGGAGCAGCCGAATGTTTCTAGCTGGAGTGGTTCAGTACATAAGGGAGCGTATACGCTGATGAGCTGTAACAGTTGTGGTACTATATGTAACACTTCTGTCACTAAATGTAACTGGGTTTTCTCTTTTTATGCTGTCAGTTGTCAGGATGAGCATTCTAAAACATTCTGTCAGGGTGAAAATATTAAGTAAATTAACTTTTCTCTCTTAACAACATGTGGGCAGGGTGGGTTCTTCCTTGGCTCGGGTATGAGGTAGAATGAAACAGTATTTTTACATAAGATAACTTTTATTGAAAGTTTCGTACAACTGTATCTTACTGGACGTTCTGGTTCGGAGAGCGGCAGCTGTGTCGTTTGCGTAGCCTTCTGCTGCTGCGGCGGCAGCGTCTGATTACGCGTAGCCGTGTGTATCTCGTGTCGCCGTCTTGCCCAGCTGACCGGAGACGCGCAGCGCGAGGTGGCCCGTTTAATTATTGCGAGCGAAGTCGTGCATCGGATGGTGATACCTTGGATGTGGCGTCCCAGTGTTTCTCTTCTCTAAGCGGCCGCGTGTGTTGTGCGTCGGCCAGCGGAGCGGCGCGGTGAGGAAGGCCAGTGTCCCGGACTCGAACCACGGACTCCCGCTTGCCATTCTTCAGCTGTCAGGTCTTCATCCCAGCTCACAGGTGACTGCTGATGTGAGGCCGTCTCCTTCCCGTCCTCACGAGTCACCCGGGTACGTAAAGATCAGACTTCAAATACCTTTTAACTTCTGTCTTCTGGCGCCGAATCTGCTGCTTGCTATTCCATTACAGCGGCGGACTTGGTGCGTCTGTGCATGATGCAGTCTCTTCTTGCATGACGGTCTTCAGCACCGAAACTGATTGAAAACAACTGCTACGCTTCTTCACTTCTTCGTCTTCTTCGTCTCTCGTCTCCGTCTTCGTCTCCGTCTCCGTCACCGTCTCGTCTTCATCCGTCGGGCCCACCGCGTCTCGCGTATTTATTCACTTCAGTTCACTGGAGGTGAACGACTTCACGGTCATTGCCTCTTCTGTCACGTTGAAAAGCTTCTCGAAGAATCTTCTTAACGTCGGTCATTGGCTCTTGGGATGTAGGCGAGGGCCTTTGCTCACATGTGACAACTGAGAAACACGTGAGCCGGTCATTGCCTCTTCTGTCACGTTGAAAAGCTTCTCGAAGAATCTTCTTAACGTCGGTCATTGGATCTTGGGATGTAGGCGAGGGCCTTTGCTCACATGCGACAACTGAGAAACACGTGAGCCGGTCGGGCGATGCCCTGACGGCTGAATCGACAGTGCCCGCTTATGTGGAACTTGTTGACTTCACGGTCATTGTCTCTTCTGTTCTGCTGTTCTGCCCGCTGAATGCCAGTATGTAACTCTCTAAAGTAAACCAAGTTTTTCATTTATATTCTAATTTCTACTTCACTTTGATTTCACTAATTTATTTACTTAAGTACCACTCAACAGAGCTAAAACTTTATGTGCATCCGTTCAGTTGCGTGCTGATCCACCTATGGAACGCCGTGCATTAGCGATTCTGCACGGTATGGATTCTGCAAGTCCATGGACGATTTGTGCCACCAGATGTCTACGTCGGGTCACGGCATTCTCCTTAAATTACTGGCCGGTGAAATGTGGACGTGGAGCTGATCCCCAATAACATCCCATATGTGTTTCATCGTGTTCCGATCAGGCAAATTTGGTGGCCAAGACATCAATACTCCTCAAACCACCATATTACGATTCTGGTCTTGTGAGACGGACAGCTACCCTGCTGGAAGACGCCAACGGTAACGGGAAAGACATCAAGCATGGAGGGATGCTCGTGGTCCGCAATAACGTTCACGCAGTCCATAGATACCATGGATGCGATTATTACCACATGTCCCGTGGAAGCCCAGGTGGATTTTATTGGCGACACCAGCCTGTGTCTGTGGCGTGGTGCATGTTTCGAGCAGCCATTCCCCTGGAAAAGAGCACATCCGGAAACGGCCATTAAAGCTAAAGCTTCGGAATTTATGAATAAAAAGTGAAGCAAGACCTTCTACTTGTGGGAACAAAAAGAACAACGAAAGATTTTTCTTTCCCCTTGAGCTCTTGCTTCGGTATTAGATGAACTGTAAGAATAAAGAGAAGCTCTGACTTCATTCTGGAAGCAATTGCTTGTAAAACTTGAAGGCTGGTCAGTAGCAGGCGCACGTTTGCTGAGTGCAGATATGGCTCAAATAGTAGCACTTTTACGCCGCGAAAACGCTTCAGGCTACGTCGATGTCCACCTGGAGAGCATTATAAAACTCTGTATCGCTACAACGAAGAAAATGTTAAGTGGATTGCAAAGCATTTTCTGACAGAGACGGGGGAAAGATGAGGTGGAGCACTATCGTCGGAGCAGAAGATGAAGATTTTCCTTCGGTATGTAGCTGATCCAGGATTCCAATCTGGAAAAGCAGAAGTAATGGGAATTCATCCAACTACAGCCAGTAAAACAGTGAGTAGTGTTTCTAAAAAGATAATGGTAAAAGCTGATTTGTGGATCAAGTTTCCGTCATCAACACATGATGTTACTGTGGCTAAATATGAGTGGCTACAAAAATGTATATTTCCAGGTGCTATTGGTGTAATTGACTGTACGCATGTGCGAATTCCAAAACCTGTGCAAATTGGCGACACATACATCAACAGAAAGGGTTTTTCTAGTATAAATGTGCAGGCTACATGCAATGTGAAGGAACAGTTCACTAGTGTTGAGGCTAGCTGGCCCAGGTCAGTACATGACAATCGAGGCTCTGAGCACTATGGGACTTAACATCTATGGTCATCAGTCCCCTAGAACTTAGAACTACTTAAACCTAACTAACCTAAGGACATCACACACATCCATGCCCGAGGCAGGATTCGAACCTGCGACCGTAGCAGTCGCGCGGCTCCGGACTGAGCGCCTAGAACCGCTAGACCACCGCGGCCGGCATGACAATCGAATATGGAGAAATTCAAGTGTGTGGAAAGTGCTGAGTGAATGTAAGAACACTGTTCTTTTGGATGATGAGGGTATAGGCTAGAGCTCTGGCTGATGACCCCTTTTCGTAAATCAACTGAGGACAGTCACAAGTCATTCAATAACTTTTAAAAAAAGAAAGAGTTGTGATACAGCGTTGCTTTGGTCAGCTGAAGAGGCGGTTTCCTGTTTTGCAGTATATGTGTAGAGTTGCCTTACCAAATGTTCCAATAACAATAGCTTGCTGCTTTATACTGCATAATGTTGCGAAACATCTACAAGATGAAGATTTTGAAGACACAGCACAGGATTTACATGAAGATGGTTATAATGAGGAGGAGGACCCTTTAACTGAAGCGGATATTCTTCAGAGAGGACGTCAAAGAAGACAACAAATTGCAGCTCTAATACAAAATGCAGGATTTTGAATTTTTTATTTATGAAAAGATACAAAACTACTGATCGCCTACAACAAAATGAATAACACAGTCTACAGAACGGTATATACATTAAAACTTTTTTCATTTTCCTCCTGTTGCAAATTGTTTGCATTATTCATCTTTATATTACGAAAGTTCATTAACATAGCTTCTTTTTCCATTTGCAGTCGAGTGAGCTTCAATTGCTCCAGCAGCACCAGCCTTGGAATTCTGTAGTACTGAGCAACTTCGTCTCATCTGTTTCTGGCAATGCTCCTTTCTTCAAGGGTGGTGGCCTGGCATATGGACTTGCTCTAGGCGAAGAGTATGGAGGGCCAGCACGAGGTGTAACATCTGTTCCTAGAAACACATATGTATGACAGAGATGTACAATACGGTAGAACTTAACGCGTGTTTGCATTTTTATGGAGATTTACTTTACAAAGATAACAGCGGAAACTTTCCTTCGCGAAGGGTTACGAAATGTTGGCGGCCCAACTTAACTCTAGCCACGCCGCTTAATGAAACTGAATAGCAAACATGGCTCTTACAGGGTGTTTCAAAAATGACCGGTATATTTGAAACGGCAATAAAAACTAAACGAGCAGCGATAGAAATACACCGTTTGTTGCAATATGCTTGGGACAACAGTACATTTTCAGGCAGACAAACTTTCGAAATTACAGTAGTTACAATTTTCAACAACAGATGGCGCTGCGGTCTGGGAAACTCTATAGTACGATATTTTCCACATATCCACCATGCGTAGCAATAATATGGCGTATTCTCTGAATGAAATTACCCGAAACCTTTGACAATGTGTCTGGCGGAATGGCTTCACATGCAGATGAGATGTACTGCTTCAACTGTTCAATTGTTTCTGGATTCTGGCGGTACACCTGGTCTTTCAAGTGTCCCCACATAAAGAAATCACAGGGGTTCATGTCTGGCGAATAGGGAGGCCAATCCACGCCGACTCCTGTATGTTTCGGATAGCCCAAAGCAATCACACGATCATCGAAATATTCATTCAGGAAATTAAAGATGTCGGCCGTGCGATGTGGCCGGGCACCATCTTGCATAAACCACGAGGTGTTCGCAGTGTCGTCTAAGGCAGTTTGTACCGCCACAAATTCACGAAGAATGTCCAGATAGCGTGATGCAGTAATCGTTTCGGATCTGAAAAATGGGCCAATGATTCCTTTGGAAGAAATGGCGGCCCAGACCAGTACTTTTTGAGGATGCAGGGACGATGGGACTGCAACATGGGGCTTTTCGGTTCCCCATATGTGCCAGTTCTGTTTATTGACGAAGCCGTCCAGGTAAAAATAAGCTTCGTCAGTAAACCAAATGCTGCCCACATGCATATTGCCGTCATCAATCCTGTGCACTATATCGTTAGGGAAGTCTCTCGTGCAGCAATGGTAGCGGCGCTGAGGGGTTGCCACGTTTGAATTTTGTATGGATAGAGGTGTGAACTCTGGCGCATGAGACGATACGTGGACGTTGGCGTCATTTGGACCGCAGCTGCAACACGGCGAACGGAAACCCGAGGCCGCTGTTGGATCACCTGCTGTACTAGCTGCGCGTTGCCCTCTGTGGTTGCCGTACGCGGTCGCCCTACCTTTCCAGCACGTTCATCCGTCACGTTCCCAGTCCGTTGAAATTTTTCAAACAGATCCTTTATTGTATCGCTTTTCGGTCCTTTGGTTACATTAAACCTCCGTTGAAAACTTCGTCTTGTTGCAACAACACTGTGTTCTAGGCGGTGTAATTCCAACACCAGAAAAATCCTCTGTTCTAAGGAATAAATCATGTTGTCTACAGCACACTTGCACGTTGTGAACAGCACACACTTACAGCAGAAAGACGACGTACAGAATGGCGCACCCACAGACTGCGTTGTCTTCTATATCTTTGACATCACTTGCAGCGCCATCTGTTGTTGAAAATTGTAACTACTGTAATTTCGAAAGTTGGTCCGCCTGAAAATGTACTGTTGTCCCAAGCATATTGCAACAAACGGTGTATTTCTATCGCTGCTCGTTTAGTTTTTATTGCCGTTTCAAATATACCGGTCATTTTTGAAACACCCTGTAGCTGATCCAGGATTCCAATCTGGAAAAGCAGAAGTAATGGGAATTCATCCAACCACAGTCAGTAAAACAGTGAGTAGTGTTTCTAAAAAGATAATGGTGAAAGCTGATTTGTGGATCAAGTTTCCGTCATCAACACATGATGTTACTGTGGCTAAATATGAGTGGCTACAAAAATGTATATTTCCAAGTGCTATTGGTGTAATTGACTGCACGCATGTGGGAATTCCAAAACCTGTGCAATTTGGTGACAAATACATCAACAGAAAGGGTTTTGATAGTATAAATGTGCAGGCTACATGCAATGTGAGGGAACAGTTCACTAGTGTTGAGGCTAGCTGGCCCGGGTCAGTACATGACAATCGAATATGGAGAAATTGAAGTGTGTGGAAAGTGCTGAGTGAATGTAAGAACACTGTTCTTTTGGATGATGAGGGTATGGGCTAGAGCCCTGGCTGATGACCCCTTTTCGTAATTCAACTGAGGACAGTCACAAGTCATTCAAAAACTTTTAAAAAAAGAAGGAGTTGTGATACAGCGTTGCTTTGTTCAGCTGAAGAGGCGGTTTCCTGTTTTGCAGTATATGTGTAGAGTTGCTTTACCAAATGTTCCAACAACAATAGCTTGCTGCTTTATACTGCATAATGTTGCGAAACATCTACAAGATGAAGATTTTGAAGACACAGCACAGGATTTACATGAAGATGGTGATAATGAGGAGGAGGACCCTTTAACTGAAGCGGATATTCTTCAGAGAGGACGTCAAAGAAGACAAATTGCAGCTCTAATACAAAATGCAGGATTTTGAATTTTTTATTTATGAAAAGATACAAAACTACTGATCGTCTACAACAAAATGAATAACACAGTCTACAGAACGGTATATACATTAAAACTTTTTTCATTTTCCTCCTGTTGCAAATTTTTTGCATTATTCATCTTTATATTACGAAAGTTCATTAACATAGCTTCTTTTTCCATTTGCAGTCGAGTGAGCTTCAGTTGCTCCAGCAGCACCAGCCTTGGAATTCTGTAGTACTGAGCAACTTCGTCTCATCTGTTTCTGGCAATGCTCCTTTCTTCAAGGGTAGTGGCCTGGCATGTGGACTTGCTCTAGACGAAGAGTATGGAGGGCCAGCACGAGGTGTAACATCTGTTCCTAGAAACACATATGTATGCCAGAGATGTACACAACGGTAGAACTTAACGCGTGTTTGCATTTTTATGGAGATTTACTTTACAAAGATAACAGCGGAAACTTTCCTTCGCAAAGGGTTACGAAATGTTGGCGGCCCAAGTTAACTCTAGCCACGCCGCTTAATGAAACTGAATAGCAAACATGGCTCTTACAGGGTGTTTCAAAAATGACCGGTATATTTGAAACGGCAATAAAAACTAAACGAGCAGCGATAGAAATACACCGTTTGTTACAATATGCTTGGGACAGCAGTACATTTTCAGGCAGACAAACTTTCGAAATTACAGTACTTACAATTTCAACAACAGATGGCGCTGCGGTCTGGGAAACTCTATAGTACGATATTTTCCACATATCCACCATGCGTAGCAATAATATGGCGTAGTCTCTGAATGAAATTACCCGAAACCTTTGACAACGTGTCTGGCGGAATGCCTTCACATGCATATGAGATGTACTGCTTCAGCTGTTCAATTGTTTTTGGATTCTGGCGGTACACCTGGTCTTTCAAGTGTCCGCACATAAAGAAGTCACAGGGGTTCATGTCTGGCGAATAGGGAGGCCAATCCACGCCACCTCCTGTATGTTTCGGATAGCCCAAAGCAATCACACGATCATCGAAATATTCATTCAGGAAATTAAAAACGTCGGCCGTGCAATGTGGCCGGGCACCATCTTGCATAAACCACGAGGTGTTCGCAGTGTCGTCTAAGGCAGTTTGTACCGCCACAAATTCACGAAGAATGTCCACATAGCGTGATGCAGTAATCGTTTCGGATCTGAAAAATGGGCCAATGATTCCTTTGGAAGAAATGGCGGCCCAGACCAGTACTTTTTGAGGATGCAGGGACGATGGGACTGCAACATGGGGCTTTTCGGTTCCCCATATGCGCCAGTTCTGTTTATTGACGAAGCCGTCCAGGTAAAAATAAGCTTCGTCAGTAAACCAAATGCTGCCCACATGCATATCGCCGTCATCAATCATGTGCACTATATCGTTAGCGAATGTCTCTCGTGCAGCAATGGTAGCGGCGCTGAGGGGTTGCCGCATTTGAATTCTGTATGGATAGAGGTGTAAACTCTGGCGCATGAGACGATACGTGGACGTTGGCGTCATTTGGACTGCAGCTGCAACACGGCGAACGGAAACCCGAGGCCGCTGTTGGATCACCTACTGCACTAGCTGCGCGTTGCCCTCTGTGGTTGCCGTACGCGGTCGCCCTACCTTTCCAGCACGTTCATCCGTCACGTTCCCAGTCCGTTGAAATTTTTGAAACAGATCCTTTATTGTATCGCTTTTCGGTCCTTTGGTTACATTAAACCTCCGTTGAAAACTTCGTCTTGTTGCAACAACACTGTGTTCTAGGCGGTGGAATTCCAACACCAGAAAAATCCTCTGTTCTCAGGAATAAACCATGTTGTCTACAGCACACTTGCACGTTGTGAACAGCACACGCTTACAGCAGAAAGACGATGTACAGAATGGCGCACCCACAGACTGCGTTGTCTTCTATTTCTTTCACATCACTTGCAGCGCCATCTGTTGTTGAAAATTGTAACTACTGTCATTTCGAAAGTTTGTCCGCCTGAAAATGTACTGTTGTCCCAAGCATATTGCAACAAACGGTGTATTTCTATCGCTGCTCGTTTAGTTTTTATTGCCGTTTCAAATGTACCAGTCATTTTTGAAACACCCTGTACATATCATATTACTGCTAGCACCACTAATAACAGTAACAGTAGTAGTAGTACTTACGATACAGTATTAAAAACATTTCGCTACTCTCGCGAAAAACAAATTTCCGCTAGCATCTTTATAAGTAGCAGTAATTAATTTTGTTTGACTAACAAAAACTAGAACTTAATCTTACCAGACGACTTCGTGTGCTCCACTGACTCTACTGGCGATAGTGTAGACATGGACGGTGCCACCCCTAGTGCCACTGCCCCTGAAAGTTAACGATTTGAAAAAAAAAAAAAAATAAATAAACTCATTTTAACATTTACAGACTGTGTGTAATTCTTTCAACCAAATTAAAATAAATAAATATTAACATCACACGAGCTTATAATTTATTTTACCTGGTATCTGGTTCATTGCAGGATTCCCATCTCCTTGTAGCAAGCTGTAAAACATTTTCTCCCAAACATTTAAAACAATCTGTTTATTGTTGTGACTTCTGAAATTTTCCCGGCGTATTTCTTCTTCTTTCCCGTTCTGTTCTTATCGGTTTTCCTTTTTAGTCTCGTTTTCATGTTACTAACTTTCTTTAGCAATTTGTTTCCTGTCTATTTTAATGCCAATATTAGTTTCAAATGAATGTATAACATTTAGGATTGCTGCTTCTTTCTTTCTTCTTTGCTTTTGGAAGTTGTAACTTCTCTAATAACTCAGGATGATTTACTAAAGCCTTGACTAAAACCAACATCGTACTTTCTGCACATACCGAGCTCTCATCTGAATCGGACAAGGACATCTTCAGTCGATAAGTGACAGTACTCACTGAAAATAAATGAAGTGAAACACAGTCTCACGGCAAAGGAAACAGTGATGAAGCCTGCTCTTGCTCAACAATGGTTCGCTGACAATGCATACCGAGCAAGTGGCTAGGAGCTTTTGCTACTTTGTTAGAAGTAAATGGTAGAGAGGAAAAGCAAAAGGTTATTCTTACAATCAGAAGCTAATGCTTCTGCTTTTACCTTCTGCTTCCAAGTGAACGCCCGTACTTCTACCTTTTGCTCCAAGCTTGTGCTTCAGTTTTATTCATATGGCCCAATTTAAACGCAGCCAAAACCTCTCAGACAAACAGAAGCTCAACGATGTCAAAGTTAGCGTACGGAGGGCTATGCGTGAAGCGTTCAGTGAATTCGAAAGTAAAATTCTATGTACCGACTTGACAGAAAATCCTAGGAAGTTCTGGTCTTACGTTAAATCAGTACGTGGATCGAAACAGCATATCCAGACACTCCGGGATGATGAAGGTATTGAAACAGAGGATGACACGCGTAAAGCTGAAATACTAAACACCTTTTTCCAAAGCTGTTTCACAGAGGAAGACCGCACTGCAGTTCCTTCTCTAAATCCTTGCACAAAAGAAAAAATTGGCTGACATCGAAATAAGTGTCCAAGGAATAGAAAAGCAACTGGAATCACTCAACAGAGGAAAGTCCACTGGACCTGACGGGATACCAATTCGATTCTACACAGAGTACGCGAAAGAACTTGCCCCCCTTCTAACAGCCGTGTACCGCAAGTCTCTAGAGGAACGGAAGGTTCCAAATGATTGGAAAAGAGCACAGGTAGTCCCAGTCTTCAAGAAGGGTCGTCGAGCAGATGCGCAAAACTATAGACCTATATCTCTGACGTCGATCTGTTGTAGAATTTTAGAACATGTTTTTTGCTCGAGTATGATGTCGTTTTTGGAAACCCAGAATCTACTATGTAGGAATCAACATGGATTCCGGAAACAGCGATCCTGTGAGACCCAACTCGCTTTATTTGTTCATGAGACCCAGAAAATATTAGATACAGGCTCCCAGGTAGATGCTATTTTCCTTGACTTCCGGAAGGCGTTCGATACAGTTCCGCACTGTCGCCTGATAAACAAAGTAAGAGCCTACGGAATATCAGACCAGCTGTGTGGCTGGATTGAAGAGTTTTTAGCAAACAGAACACAGCATGTTGTTATCAATGGAGACGTCTACAGACGTTAAAGTAACTTCTGGCGTGCCACAGGGGAGTGTTATGGGACCATTGCTTTTCACGATATATATAAATGACCTAGTAGATAGTGTCGGAAGTTCCATGCGGCTTTTCGCGGATGATGCTGTAATATACAGAGAAGTTGCAGCATTAGAAAATTGTAGCGAAATGCAGGAAGATCTGCAGCGAATAGGCACTTGGTGCAGGGAGTGGCAACTGACCCTTAACATAGACAAATGTAATGTATTGCGAATACATAGAAAGAAGGATCCTTTATTGTATGATTATATTATAGCGGAACAAACACTGGTAGCAGTTACTTCTGTAAAATATCTGGGAGTATGCGTGCGGAACGATTTGAAGTGGAATGATCATATAAAATTAATTGTTGGTAAGGCGGGTACCAGGTTGAGATTCATTGGGAGAGTCCTTAGAAAATGTAGTCCATCAACAAAAGAGGTGGCTTACAAAACACTCGTTCGACCTATACTTGAGTATTGCGCATCAGTGTGGGATCCGTACCAGATCGGGTTGACGGAGGAGATAGAGAAGATCCAAAGAAGAGCGGCGCGTTTCGTCACAGGGTTATTTGGTAACCGTGATAGCGTTACGAAGATGTTTAGCAAACTCAAGTGGCAGACTCTGCAAGAGAGGCGCTCTGGCATCGCGGTGTAGCTTGCTCGCCAGGTTTCGAGAGGGTGCGTTTCTGGATGAGGTATCGAATATATTGCTTCCCCCTACTTATAACTCCCGAGGAGATCACGAATGTACAATTAGAGAGATTAGAGCGCGCACGGAGGCTTTCAGACAGTCGACCTTCCCGCGAACCATACGCGACTGGAACAGGAAAGGGAGGTAATGACAATGGCACGTAAAGTGCCCTCCGCCACACACCGTTGGGTGGCTTGCGGAGTATAAATGTAGATGTAGATGTATTCTCTTGCCCACTGCAATCGTAATTGACGATGTCCTTGGGTCAACTTGAGCGCCCGTAAGGCTCAACTGTTGCGGAGCCCAATTTTCAGCAGTGTCTTCTGGAAGATGTGCTTTGAAGTACTCAAGGCGGGGATGATCAGTATCTTCTCAGCTACTCGAAGTTTCACCGTCCTTTAAGCACTTGGCACAGATAGTCATGACAGAATCACGGGAAGAGCCGACCAGCTCAGCTGCTTCCGAGATGCTCGTTCCAGACGCTGGGCCGTAACAATCCTCCCTTCATGAAAGTCACATATGTTAACAGATTCCTCACTTCCGGCCCGTATCGTCGCTAGAATGATTAGCCATTCGTCTTCACTCTGGTTATAGACACTCGATATTGCGTCACCTGCCTGCAGCGGCATCAGGCGGCCTTCAGTCTAGCGGCGGGCTGTGACCTTAATGGTTTGGCCCGTCAGTGTAAAAGACTTCTTTCATGTACCTGGAGAAACTATAGCGCTTTTTCTGCTAGGCACATGGTCTCACGAAGAGACCATGAGGATAAAATCAGAGAGATTAGAGCCCACACTGAGGCATACCGACAATCCTTCTTTCCACGAACAATACGAGACTGGAATAGAAGGGAGAACCGATAGAGGTACTCAAGGTACCCTCCGCCACACACCGTCAGGTGGCTTGCGGAGTATGGATGCAGATGTAGATGAAGTATTTATAAAACTTATTTGGACTTCTGCCCCGTAAGCCAGTAGGTTGTAACCTGTGTAAGTAGGCTATGTAAGTAGGCTGTTTAGGTTCTTATATTGGTAACGCCGCCGCCACGTAGCGCTGTCTCTATGAAAATCACTGGCTGTGCTGTGTGCAGTCTGTGGCTAGTTTGCATCGTTGTCTGCCATTGTAGTGTTGGGCAGCGGCAGCTGGATGTGAACAGCGCGTAGCGTTGCGCAGTTGGAGGTGAGCCGCCAGCAGTGGTGGATGTGGGGAGAGAGATGGCGGAGTTTTGAAATTTGTAACAATGGATGTCATGAACTGCTATATATATTATGACTATTAAGGTAAATACAGTGTTTGTTCTCTATTAAAATCTTCCATTTCCTAACTGTGCCTATCAGTAGTTAGTGCCTTCAGTAGTTTGAATCTTTTATTTAGCTGGCAGTAGTGGCGCTCGCTGTATTGCAGTAGTTCGAGTAACGAAGATTTTTGGTGAGGTAAGTGATTTGTGGAAGGTATAGGTTAATGTCAGTCAGGGCCATTCTTTTGTAGGGATTTCTGAAAGTCAGATTGCGTTGCGCTAAAAATATTGTGTGTCAGTTTAAGCACAGTCCTGTATAAATGTTCAAAGGGGACGTTTCATATGGCGACCTCGTTACTCGAACTACTGCAATACCGCGAGCGCCACTACTGCCAGCTAAATAAAAGATTCAAACTACAGAAGGCACTAACTACTGATAGGCATAGTTAGCAAATGAAAGATTTTAATAGAGAACAAACACTGTATTTACCTTAATAGTCATTATATATATATATATATATATATATATATATATATATATATATATATATATATATATATATATATATATATATATATAGCAGTTCATGACAAATTTTGGTACATTTAGCAATACATTGTATTTACAGGGCTATTACAAATGATTGAAGCGATTTCATAAATTCACTGTAGCTCCATTCATTGACATATGGTCACGACACACTACAGATACGTAGAAAAACTCATAAAGTTTTGTTCGGCTGAAGCCGCATTTCAGGTTTCTGCCGCCAGAGCGCTCGAGAGCGCAGTGAGACAAAATGGCGACAGGAGCCGAGAAAGCGTACGTCGTGCTTGAAATGCACTCACATCAGTCAGTCATAACAGTGCAACGACACTTCACGACGAAGTTCAACAAAGATCCACCAACTGCTAACTCCATTCGGCGATGGTATGCGCAGTTTAAAGCTTCTGGATGCCTCTGTAAGGGGAAATCAACGGGTCGGCCTGCAGTGAGCGAAGAAACGGTTGAACTCGTGCGGGCAAGTTTCACGCGTAGCCCGCGGAAAATTAGCTCATGCCACAACAGGAGACCGACAGCACCGACTTCATCTTTCAACAGGATGGTGCTCCACCGCACTTCCATCATGATGTTCGGCATTTCTTAAACAGGAGATTGGAAAACCGATGGATCGGTCGTGGTGGAGATCATGATCAGCAATTCATGTCATGGCCTCCACGCTCTCCCGACTTAACCCCATGCGATTTCTTTCTGTGGGGTTATGTGAAAGATTTAGTGTTTAAACCTCCTCTACCAAGAAACGTGCCAGAACTGCGAGCTCGCATCAACGATGCTTTCGAACTCATTGATGGGGACATGCTGCGCCGAGGGTGGGAGGAACTTGATTATCGGCTTGATGTCTGCCGAATCACTAAAGGGGCACATATCGAACATTTGTAAATGCCTAAAAAAACTTTTAGAGTTTTTGTAGGTGTGTGCAAAGCATTCTGAAAATATCTCATATAATAAAGTTATTGTAGAGCTGTGAAATCGCTTCAATCATTTGTAACAACCCTGTACATACACTGCGAGCTGTGCGCACGTTCCATTCTCTTCTGGTGATGCAATCGTGCAGAGGAAATATAAACTGCATGTAGGAGTGGGCATGGTCCCTATGGATAAACGCGAACTTGTGTTGATCCACTGTGCCTTCCAGAATGGCAAGATTACACAGGGAATGCAAGGAAAACATTCCCCAGACCATAACTGTTACGACGTGTTTGCTTTCAGACGCTTCACGCCCTACAGGCCAACGGCCATCTGCCCGATGGAGCTTATAATGTAATTCATCTTAAAAGGTCCTCTTTTGCCACTCAGTGGACGCCTAGCTGCCGTACTGAAGTGCAAATACCAGTCTTCGTCGCTGATGAACAGTCACTACGGGTACATAAAACAGGCGCCTGTTATGGAGGTGCTTACCTGTGTGACCTTATCATTTCTGAGAACGCATGCTGTTACAGCGTGATTACCTGTAAATACCACATTAATGCAATAAATGCTCAAAATGATGTCGATCAACCTCAATGCATTTGGCAATACGTGTAACGACATTCCTCTGAACAGTGAGTAGTTCGCCTTCCGTAATGTTCGCGCATGCACTGACAATGCGCTGACGCATGTTGTCAGGCGTTGTCGGTGGATCACGGTGGAAAATATCCTTCAACTTCCCCCAGAAAGAAATCTGGGGACGTCAGATCCAGTGAACGTGCGGGCCATGGTATGATGCTTCGACGACCAATCCACCTGTCATGAAATATGCTATTTAGTACCACTTCAACCGCACGCGAGCTATGTGCTCATCATGTCGGAAGTACATCGCCATTCTGTCAAGCAGAGAAATTTCTTGTAGTAACATCGGTAGAACATTACGTAGGAAATCAGCATTCATTGCAACATTTAGATTGCCATCGATAAAATGGACGCCCATTATTCTTCCTCCCATAATGCCGCACCATACATTAACCGCCAAGGTCGCTGATGTTCCACGTGTCGCAGCCATCGTGGATTTTCCGTTGCCCAATAGTGCATATTATGCCGGTTTACGTTACCGCTGTTGGTGAATGACGCTTCGTCGCTAAATAGAACGCGTGCAAAAAATCTATCATCGTCCCGTAATTTCTCTTCTGTCCAGTGGCAGAACTGTACACGATGTTCAAAGTCGTCGCCATGCAATTCCTGGTGCATAGAAATATGGACGGGTGCAATCGAAGTTAATGTAGCATTCTCAACACTGTCGTTTTTTAGATTCCCGGTTTCACGCAATTTGTCTGCTACTGATGTGCGGATTAGCCGCGACAGCAGCTGAAACACCTACTTGGGCATCATCATTTGTTGCAGGTCGTGGTTGACGTTTCACATGTGTCTGAACACTTCCTGTTTCCTTAAATAACATAACTATCCGGCGAACGGTCCGGACACTTGGAAATTGTCGTCCAGGATACCGAGCAGCATACATAGCACACGCCCGCTGGGGATTTTGATCACAATAGCCATACTTCAACACGATATCGACCTTTTCCGCAATTGGTTAACGGTCCATTTTAATACGGGTAATGTATCAAGAAGCAAATACCGTCCGCACTGGCGGAATGTTACGTGATACCACGTAGTTATACGTTCGTGACTATTACAGCGCCATCTATCACAAAGCGAAAAAAGTGGTCCAACTGAAACATTCTTATTTCTTTCCGTACTACAGCAAAATGTAGTAAAAAATTGGGGTTCCTATTTAAGGAAACGCAGTTGATATCCGTTTGAACTATGACAGCGCCATCTAGCTCGGCAACCATAGCGCCATCTGATTTTCCCCTTCAACCTAGACGAGTTTCGTTTTTTGTCGTTTTTTCGTTTGATGTTTATTTCGTGAGATATTTGGCCCGGTCACTATCAAGGGACCAGGTGCAAAATATTTAAACCGATAAACTCTGAGAGGTTGTAGGGGACATCAAAACAAATATTTTTCCCTAATGTAATTTTTTCCTATGAGGAGTATTTAATCCGGTAGAGGAAGATTTCTCTGGCGGCAAATTAATTAAACCAACAAACACTTAACCATTTTTATGACCAAGAGACAACACATTAACACAACCCAATTTCAATTACAGTAGATTTTCAAAAATGCCTCCATTGACACGTTGACAAAGGTTACACCGTCGGATCATGTTCTATCTGACACGGGCAAAATCCCCAGGAGTATCCTGAATTGTTCGTGCTGCTACAATCCGGGCAACCAGATCCTCTTCTGATGCAACAGGAGTTGCGTAAATATGGTTGCGCATCTCTCCTCACACAAAAAGTCCAGAGGGGATATATCTGGGGATCGTGCAGGCCATGGTACAGGACCACCTCTGCCAATCCACGTTTCTGGGAACCGTCGGTCCAGGAATCGACGCACACGACGACTGAAATGTGCCGGCGCCCCGTTGTGTTGGAATCACATGCGTTGTCTTCCAGCAATTCTGGCAATGCTCTGGCGAGAAAATTGTAATACTGCCAGCCATTCCGAACGGTCTAAGGCGCTGCAGTCATGGACTGTGCGGCTCGTCCTGGCGGAGGTTCGAGTCCTCCCTCGGGCATGGGTGTGTGTGTTTATCCTTAGGATAATTTAGGTTAAGTAGTGTGTAAGCTTAGGGACTGATGATCTTAGTAGTTAAGTCCCATAGGATTTCACACACATTTGAACATTTTGCCAGCCATTTAATGGCCTAAGTAGCAGATACGGCCCAAATAAACGGTCTCCAACAACACCGATCCACACATTAACGAAGAACCGCACTTGATGAGCGCTAGTAACTGTGCCATGTGGGTTACCCTCACTCCAAACATACGAATTGTGAATGTTGAAGACTCCATCACGCCCGAACGTTGCTACATCGGTAAACAACACAGAGGATGGAAATGTAGGATGCATTTCACACTGTTCCAGGCACCACTGCGAAAACTGTGCTCTGGGTGGATAATCAACTTGTTCCAGGTTGTGGACACGCTGTAAGTGAAATGGACGTAACACTTGCTCTCGAAGGGCTGTTCTTTGCACGAGAGCTGTTGAAGGATTTCGCTCCACATGCTGCAAGACAGCTTCCTCAGATTGCAGCGTTCTTGCCGTGCGACGGCGTCCCTGTCCAGGTAATCTGCTAAATGATCCGGTTTCGCGCAGACGTTGGTACACAGCAGCAAAGGTCGCATGATGCGGGATACGGCGATTATGATATTGTTGTTGATAAACCCGCTGTGCAGCTCGTCCGTTGTGGTGCGCTACGTAGTACGCACCATCCATATCAGTGTACTCACTCCAGGTGTATAGCTCCATTAGTAAACAGAGACAATGCATTACTATACTGGTGGACAGCAGTTGCCTACAACTGAAGATCGTAATACGGCCTCTAACAACTGAAGAGCGTAATACGGCCTCCACCGGTTTAAATAATCCTCACAGGAAAAAAAGACATTAGAGAAAAATATTTGTCTTGATGCCCCCTAAAATCTCCCAGAGTTTGTCTGTTTAAATACTTTCCACCATATATATATATATAGTATGGAGAGCTGCATCAAACCAGTCTTAGGACTGAAGGCAACAACATATACATATATCCGCAGCTGTCGTTTACCCCTGGTATCTATGGCTCATGGTGCACCATAGTTGCCTTGACGCCGTTTTGGTGCCGGTTTTGGATAGCTCGATTTTCTCATGCACGGTATACTTCAACGGCATCAGAACACGAACAGTTTACAAACTTTGCCGTTTCGGAAATGCTTCCACCCTTGGACTGAAAGCCGATGACCAAGCCCTTTTCGACATCCAAAAAATTGCTCCGTTTCCGCTTTACGAAAACTACTGGTCTGATTTCAGCATCCCCCGAATGCTTTATATACCCTCCACTGCCAGTGCTGCCATCAGCCGTCTGTGAGCGGATATTGCACGTTGACGTAGAACATAGGCAGTGATCACATTCAAGTGACCAGACAGCGTATATTCCTCTCTGTAGAAGCGGATTTTATTGCTCCAACCTGTGGTCTTATACACTGATTTCGCTAGACCCAGAGAAAATTAGAATTAACCCTTAGCAGCAAACTAAATTTTCTTCGTTCTCTCCCAATAATTTGATGCATCATGTAATCATTCCCCTCAGCTTTCCTTGTGAGTATTCTTGGTGAATTTAGTTAAATGACTATTTCCATTCATGATTTTCTTTCTTTATGTCTTGAAGAAACATACATGGTGAGTAAAATAAATATTTCCCAGAAAATACTGGGGCAAATTTTTCTTACAACCTTCAGTCGGCATCGAAATTAAAGCCACAGTAAAAATCCTACGAAGATTTGTGCAGATGTGTTGTCCAATGTCTCTGCTATGTCTGTCGTTCGCGCCACCTCGCACTTTTCCGTTCTGAGCGCACGGTGAGCACGTGAAAATTCCTAGAACAATATATTTTCTTACCAAGCGCGAAGTGCTGGATACGAATTCCGCCAAATTTCGTGCGGCACACATGAAAGTTATTTACTCTGTCTCGATTGTTCGTTCGTTCATAAGCATTAATATATTTGCCTACCTTTTACTCAAAACTGAATGTACCGTTCTCTATTGCACAAAGGTTGAACTGAAACTACTATGGCGAACAGCGTGTCTCAGTGCACACATGTACAGAATGACAAATCTAACTGGCGTTCACTGTGCAGGAAATTAAATGAAAAACTGTTACTCAAAAACCACTACCAAAATAAAACTGTGCATTGCTAAAAAAAAAAAAAAACACCATGAAACACACACTGTTCATCGGCTCATTACAAATCTGAATTACAAAGAAAATTCGTAGACTTTGCACAATGGAAACGTGAGATGCAAAAGTCGACTATTCCGCAGATGTCACTCGCGACTGCTTCTCTCTCTTAACACGAAATTTCCACTTATTCTAAAACTATCCGCATATAAATGTCCAGTCCACCTATATATTTCCGCCTTTCACAAATAACGTACCTGTCATGTGCTTTCTTTGAGAGGTGGCATGAGCCCCTCTCATATTTCTATCTTACGATTCTCCTCACTAATTGCATGTGGTGGTAAGTTGCTATTCCTTCACACACGGACTTCCCACGCAGCGTCTCTCGTCACCCGGGTGGTCCGGTGACAGGCGGGCTCTGCTGATTTTGAAATGGTAAGCCGACGAGTGTGACGGAGTCGAGTGAATGCTTTCCGGACGCCGACATTGTCAAGAGACACGCCCGTAGGTGCCTGAAGTAGTGGCTGGGCTAGAGGTTCCGTTACTTCGCAGAAACTTGGCGAAAACACTTTCTGGCGGGCTACCAGCGAGGCGTGGGAATGACTTGTGTACCCAGGCAGTTGTGTCGGGAAAATTCCCGCGCTTTCTGCAAAATAGTAACTGTGATTTGCTTGCTCAGGGCATAGCTCCGTGACGTAGCAAAATCAGCGAAGAAATTGGCGCCAAGAATCTCCATTGGTGGAATGGTAGTGTTCCGGCAATAGAGTGGAATTTTCCGCCGGTTTTAGAGTTGCTGCCGGCCGCGGTGGTCTAGCGGTTCTGGCGCTGCAGTCCGGAACCGCGGGACTGCTACAGTCGCAGGTTCGAATCCTGCCTCGGGCATGGGTGTGTGTGATGTCCTTAGGTTAGTTAGGTTTAAGTAGTTCTAAGTTCTAGGGGACTTATGACCTAAGATGTTGAGTCCCATAGTGCTCAGAGCCATTTGAACCATTTTTAGAGTTGCTGATTGGAACGGTTAACCACAGCCACTGTCATTGGGGCGGGAATGTTCTGTGTTCGGTTTGTACGGGTGCTCTTGTGGGGTAGACGGCTCTCGCCTTTCAGTCGGAGTAGGTTACAACACTGAGCTCTCGCTGTTTTGCACAGCCTGCCTTCCGTTGGCTGTCTAATATACTTTTATTTGATTGTAACTGTTTAACGAAGTTGCTGAAGTTTCGACTTCAACGTAACTTTCCGAGTACAGTTGGCAATTGAGCGTTCTGCGTACAAGCGGCCTATGTTGTCTGTCTTGGGCAGTTTTGGCTAAAGTTGACTGTATCGGAGTTACTGTGTGACTTCGCTTGTGAAAATCAATCACTGTACCGTCAGTGATTGTGTGGCGAGCCTTCTTTGTCGCCCTCAGAGGCGCGTTTGTATTGATAGGAAGTCTTTAGTCTGGAACAACCAGACAATTTGTTTCGGGCTATACTCGCGATATTATCATCACCACGACGGGACGTCGAAGCAACCAGCCATCGCTTCCAGTACGCCAGATCGTGTCCTTGCAGCTAAGAAGACAGCTTGGTAATGTACGTCCGCAGCACCGGCAAAGCAGGCATTTTTGCTAGGGGATAATCAGAGCTCAGCAGAGCGCGCCTGTTCGTCTTTTCTAACTTTGTTCTATCTTGGGTGTTCATTGTCTGAGTTCTCACTAATGTAGCAGCATTTAATGTTGGGTTAGCTGTGTGTCTCTCTTGAGATTTGAGTTGCAAGGAATTGGCTCCACATACCACTTCGTCATAAACGTCACAATCTAGTTTATGGACAGTGTTTATTTGAGTATCCAATTTTAGCCAATTTGATGTATTGTAAATGTTTCATGTGTTTTTGTTTATTATTTTGTGTTTAGTCTTAATAAATCATATTGTTATTTTGGACAAAACTTTCATCCTGTTAATCGGTAGAGCAACCCTATCATTTCTCACTACGTTAATGAAACCTACCTTTATTTAACTTATTTATCAAATTAAATTATTGCAGATGCCAAACTCTTTTCTACTCCACTTGCAGGGTTGATTACAGTCAGTTCGAGTATCTTTTTAATCCATGTGCAACAGCAAAAGTCGGAGTTAGAACAGGGGGGGCTTAGAGCATCATTTATGTATGTAGATTATAGAAGAATTTAGTGTTAAATACACTGCTAGCCCTGGCACCTCGCATCTTCTTCATGTCCATGTCGGCCGCACACAGCAGAGGAAACAACGATGGTCCTACAGTTTTCGATAGCAATTGTTTCATCGCCCACCATACAGCCTCGACGTGGCTCTATTTCATTTTCGAACAGCATTTTACCAGAGACAGCGAGCTACAAACCTGCGTAGGAAACTGATAAAAAGCGCAAGCGGCCACTTTTTATTACGAAGGCATTGGGAAGTTGATTCCACACAAATGCCTAAGTGACTACATAGAGGAATAGATAGGAGACGTAGCTGGATATTGCAAATAAAACATTTTTTTTTTTATTTTCACTGTGGTTGCCATTTCGCGGCCGATCGGAGGTGAAAAACACTAGCATTCGTATGTTTGTAAGTAGGCTGTTTATGTTTTCTTTATGTAAGTAGGCTGTTTAGGTTCTTATATTGGTAACGCCGCCGCCACGTAGCGCTCTGTATGAAAATCACTGGCTGTGCTGTGTGCAGTCTGTGGCTAGTTTGCATTGTTGTCTGCCATTGTAGTGTTGGGCAGCGGCAGCTGGATGTGAACAGCGCGTAGCGTTGCGCACTTGGAGGTGAGCCGCCAGCAGTGGTGGATGTGGGGAGAGAGACGGCGGAGTTTTGTAATTTGTCATGAACTGCTATATATATGACTATTAAGGTAAATACATTGTTTGTTCTCTATTAATATCTTTCATTTGCTAACTATGCCTACTAGTAGTTAGTGCCTTCAGTAGTTTGAATCTTTTATTTAGCTGGCAGTAGTGGCGCTCGCTGTATTGCAATAGTTCCAGTAACGAAGATTTTTGTGAGGTAAGTGATTTGTGAAAGGTATAGGTTAATGTTAGTCAGGGCCATTCTTTTGTAGGGATTATTGGAAGTCAGATTGCGTTGCGCCAAAAATATTGTGTGTCAGTCTAAGCACAGTCTCGTATACAATTGTTCTAAGGGGACGTTCCATATGTCGACACTTAGCCTAGGATACCTCACTGGAATCTTCTGATTTTTTCTTGTAGTTTGTGTAATTAGTGTAGATTTTGTTTATTGCTAGCGCGTAATTGTAGAGAGAATTTCCTTTGTAGTTGCAGCCTTTCATTGTTGTACTGTAAAACAGTTGTGGCATGCATGCAGATTTGCACCAAGTATTTCGCAGCTGCGCTTACAATTAACTACATATTATTTTCAGTGCTATGTTAATGTGTTCTCCTGTTTTTGCACTTCAAATTGTGCTTTTCTGTGTTATCGTGTGAAATATTGTGACAATAATGGCGTGTGAAAAACGTAACACTAGGCTCCAAAGTAAACTGAGAAATACTAGTGACGACGAGCATAGCTTATCAGCACCACTGTGTAGTGAATTAACAGACATTCGAAGTAGCAATTTGGTAATAGCGCATAGGAAAATGGAGCGGGTGGCAAACAATGGTGTAGACGGTGTAACAATTAGTGAACAGGGAAGCATTATCGATCGATCGATCGGCAACAGCTCGCCTCAGGAATCCGAAATGACAGAACACAATATTGCAAATACTATAGACTTAGGTTTTGGGTCCTCACCGTTTTCTCAAATAAGTCAAGACACATTTTCTGCTTGTCAAAATGTGAATGTTGCCGGTGATAATGCACTGCCAAAAATCATAGAGAAACAGATTCCAGACACTAATACATTATTATTGCAATTAATGCAAAAAATGGAACAAAATCAGAAACAAACACAGCAACAGTTAGACACAATGGAACAAAATCAGAGACAAACATAGCAAAAGCTTCAAAAGTTAGACACAATGGAACAACACCAGAGACAAACACAGCAACAGTTAGACGCAATGGAACAAAATCTTCACACCACACTTGAACAAACACGTGAGGATTTAACTACTGAGTTACATAACATTGAATCGAAATGTCAAAAAGTCTGTACTGACGTAAAAACACAAATTTGTGATCATTTTCAACCTATTTTTTCGCGGCATGAAAATGCATTACAGAATCACGAAGCAGCCATAAAAGAACTGCAAACCATTTTTCATGAAAATCATGAGACCTTCCAAGCTAAAATGGACGCAGTTGCATCTACCGATTCGGTTACGCAACTTGCAAAAACTCAGGAAAACTTAATGGACACAGTAGAAAGACACATTGAGTAAATGTGTTCACTATCGGAGAAAGTAGCCGAACTTTCGGATCAGGTCACTAACTTATCTACAAAGGTAGATGATGATCTGAATGACACAAGACCTGTAGCCATCACTGACACAGAAGAGTGCGAACAATTTAGGAAATTCAAACAAAATCAGAATCAAATTAATACGCAACACCAAAGAGAAATCCGGGAAGTACAAGATCAGCTGACACAGGTAATACAAGAATTACGTATTTCAGAGGCCACTCGCGCTCCAATACGGGAAGAGGGACATAGAAATATGGAACAGCCACAAAATAATAACACAGGGCATTTCGGAAGCTATGAAAGAAATTGGCAATGTGCACCGAATTTTGAGATGGAACCGCCGACACGACGTAACAATGACCGACATGAGACTCGCCGACATGATGATTTTGACTATAAGCTGTTCATTACTACACGTAAATTCAAAACGTTTAAGAATTCTGCCAACGACATTCATCCACAAGCGTGTCTCCATCAATTCTCTCATTGTTTCCCTCCCAACTGGTCATTGGAGAACAGGTTAGAATTTATGTGTGGCTACTTGGAGAATGAACCAGCTGTAAGAATGCGATCGGTCATTCACGATTGTCACAGTGAAGGAGAATTTTACCATGCGTTCCTCTCAGCATATTGGTCTCAAGCCACACAAGACCGAGTAAAAATGGCATCATAATGATGAAACATTTCGAACAATCTGAATTTTCCAGTCTTGTGAAATATTTTGAAGACATGTTGCACAAGAATTAGTACCTATGAAACCCATATAGCCCCTCAGAACTCATCCACATTTGCTTAATGAAATTGCCTGAACATTTACGACATATTATTTTGGCAGGACGTTGCAAAGACGACATTGAAGCTTTTCAGGGACTCTTACAAGAATTAGAAATTGACGCAGACAGTCGCGGGATGCGAAAACAGGAAAACAATCACTACAGGTCACATCCGTCACAATTCCGTGACGACAGAAACAATAACTGGCCACGACAAGCCTATTCCTACAATGTAAATCGTGACCAAAACAGACACCATCCGTATGACAACCACTGGCAGAGTAATAATAGTCACAGAGAAAGATCGCATTTCCGTAGTAATGAATATGACACAGACACTTATAGAAACAGACAATATGGGAACCAAAACCATTATTATCAAGGGAGACAGAATAACTTTAGACGCAACGGTCCAGCGTGCAGTTACGACTTAGGGAGAAATTCTCCACCACGTGACCGACAAGAAAGAAACTATGGAATCTACCGACATGACGACAGACGATATGATCGTAACGACAGACCTGAACTGCATCAGAACTGGCAGGATTCTCGTCACGGTGAATTTGTAGAAGTTAGGTCTCCAAATCCCAATAACGACGCGCGCCATCAAAGAGACAATAGGCAATGACTCACACCGCTGGCAGCCACAAGACGTACTAATGAAACTGACGACGCAGCTGCCGTAGCTAGTAATTACGTAAAAATGGAAGACATTAGGGACATCCTACTCCAGGAACACGACGTAAAACATAACAACATTGCATATCCTGTGATTCACATTACAGTAAATGACGTAAAATTTACTGCAGTACTTGACTCTGGCAGTCCCATTTCAGTAATTAGTGAAACAGCCTTTAGCAAATGAAACAAATCGAACGATTGCCCCACACTTCCGTTGGGTAAGATTAAATTACAAGGTGCAATCTTTGGAAAAAGTGTAGATGTACGCCAACAAACCAACTTAGAATTCTTTTGTCAAAGCCACAGCTTCTCTATGAACTTTCTTATTGTTCCATTATTGTCGACGGAAATTATACTGGGAGTAGACTTTTTGAATGAATACAAAGCAACCTTAAGCTTTCACGATGCTGAAATAAGTTTAGAGAAAGAAGGTAAGTCAATAGCTTTGAAATTTGAAGACTGGCTCTCAAACCATGACGAGGAAATTAATCGGCTTTACCTTCTGTTAGACAACAGTTCGGAATTTTCTACGGAACTAGACACTAACAATCACTCTGCAAGTACTGGCAGGGATGATATCGACAGCATATTTGAAACTAATGAGTTAATTCAGAATAAAATTCAAACAATTGAGAATTGTAATGACACTGATAGGCAGGATCTTTTTGTGATTTTACAAGCACATTCCACAGTTTTTACTCACAAAACAGGAACAATCAAGGGATTCCAATACCAATTTCATGTTCGTGAGCATACTAAATTTTGTGTTAGACCATACGTAATTCCAGCACATTATAGGGACCGAGTTAGAACAGAAATACAATCTATGCTTGACGAGGGCATTATTGAGCCTGCAGTAAGCTCATACAACAATCCATTACATGTTGTTGAGAAAAAAAATGGATCGATCAGGCTTGTCTTAGATTCGAGACAAATTAATACTATCATCATTCCTGAAACAGATAGGCCCCAGACGATGGAAGAACTTCTCCAAAATTTTAATGGTGTAAAAGTGTTGTCTTCCATTGATCTCAGATCCAGCTTTTATCAGATCGAACTTCATCCAGAATGCAGAAAATACAAAGCTTTCCTTTGTTTCGGCGTTTGTTATCAGTTTCGGAAACTTCCTTTTGGTTTGAACATTTCTTTGGCAGCATTCATTCGCGGGTTAAATTCCATATTACCTGAGTTCTTAAAACGTCACATCACCTTATATGTGGACGATATTCTGATAGCAGAAGCTTCATGGGAACAACATAACCGCATCCTCAACAGTTTGTTACGTATTTTTGCAGAATCTGGAATTACAGTTAACTTGGAAAAGTCTGAATTCGGTAGGTCAAAGGTGAAGTTTTTGGGACATATTATTTCTTCTGAAGGCATTCAGCCGGATCCTGAAAAGTTAGAAGCAATCAGAGCCATTCCAGTTCCATCCACAAAAAGACAAGTCAGCAGTTTTCTAGGTCTCGTAAATTTTTACCGTCGTTTTCTGAATATGCAAATTCTAGTTACACCAAAACTTTGTTCTCTCACTGGAAAAAATACTATTTGGAACTGGGACGAACAAGCACAGTTGGAATTCAATTCTTTGAAAGAATCGTTACTTCACGCGCCAATACTAGCTCATCCAGATCTGTCACAAGACTTCTGCCTTAGCACGGATTCTTCTAAAGTCGGTCTTGGTGCCCACTTATTTCAAGAAGCCATAGAAAATGACACTACTGTTCAGAAAACCATTGCTTTTGCTAGCCGAGTGCTAACAAAATCTGAAAAAAAATTATTCCGTTACTGAATTAGAAGCTTTAGCTATCGTTTGGGCATTTAACAAATTCCGTTTCTTTCTTTCTGGTAAGCACGTAAAAGTATACAGTGATCATCATGCATTACAATTTCTTATGTCTTCAAAATTAAATCATGACAGGTTAAAACGTTGGGCATTGTTTCTGCAAGAATTCCGCTTCACAATAGTCAACATTCCCGGCAAGGAGAACATTGTTGCGGACGCACTGTCACGCGCACCGGCTGGGCTTGAGAAAAGTAACACAGAAGGCAACCTCGAGAAAAATTTCAGTATTCTTTACATTCAGAAAGTCGCCTTTGAAAACTTCATCACCACATCTTTAAAGAACATTGCTCATGAACAGGATAAAGATCCGATTTGGAAAGATATCAAAAGTAAATGGCATGAAAAGACACACACTCAGATTTGGCATTATTATCTGGTTAGAAACAACATACTCTTCAAACGCTGCACTGTTGACGACAAGCTATGGGTACTTTGCATTCCTGAAGATTTTGTTAATAAGCTCATTTGGTACATTCATTTCAGCTATGCACATTTTGGCCCACGAAAATGTTATCATATTCTTCGAACGACTTGTTATTTTAACAATATGGAAAAGAGAATTCGAAGAGTCTTGTCTATTTGTAAACTTTGTCAAAAGGCGAAACCATCTACTATCTCACATCGTGCTCTGTTGTTTCCTATTATTCCTTCTAAATTAAAAGAATTTGCTGCTGTTGATCTCTTGGGACCCCTTGTCAGAACATCGAATGGATTTTCGTACGTTCTAGTCGCTGTTGAACTTACTTCAAAATTTGTTTCTTTCACTCCGTTATGTAAAGCCACTGGACGGTCTGTATCCAACGCCTTTGTTAAAATTTTCTTACGTGAAGTTGGCCACGTTGCTAAAGTCATTTCAGATAACGGACCGCAATTCAGATCTGCTGTTTGGTCACGCATGCTTCGGAATCATAAAATCAAACCTGTTTTTATTTCATTGTATTCACCACACTGTAACCCCTCCGAACGGATTATGAAAGAAATCAATAAGCTTTGCAGACTTTATTGTCACAGAAAGCACCAGCATTGGGACAGATATTTACATTTATTTCAAAATGTGCTGAATGAAATGCCTCATGATTCCACTGCTTTACCACCTACTCTTGTACTGAAGAACGAAGAACCACCGAACAGAATCAGAGAGCTTGTACCTTTCCCGAATACACTTAAACTTCGACACAAAGACATAATTGATTTGGTTCTTAAAAATATAAAATCTGCAGCAGACAAAAGGAGAAAACGACACGGTAAAGCAAATGCAAAGAAATTATATATTGGTCAGAAAGTTCTCATTAAAGCTCATTCATTGTCACATAAGAAAAACACTTGAGTCACAAATTCTTTCTAGCTTACAATGGACCTTACAGAATCCGACGTATACCACATGATAATTGCATTGAAGTTGAAACTCTGCGTACTAGGAAGAGTAAAGGTTTACACCACATTTCACATGTGAAACCATTTATTGAAAGATAATCTGCTTTTTAACTTTGTCTTTGCCATAAAACGTTTCACTTCACATTTCTAGTATGCATTGTCACACATAGAAACTGTTATCATGCAACTATGTTTTGAAGTTAAATATCCAGTCAAGAACCAGGAGAACTTATTTAAACAGAAATTACGAATGCATTGTTATTGCGAACAGACGACACAGTGTTATTGTGTGTGTACATTCTTGCTTGTTAGTTGCACGATTATGTAACGACTATAAGGCTCACATACTTAGAACATTTACCAGTACTGCTAATGAGATTCTAATGCAACATTTTGGTTTACTTGAAAATACATTCTGGATTTAAGGTACTTTCTGTGAGATACCAGATGAGACAATGGTTAGTTTATGTGACAGCTACACGATTTTATCACGACGCTACTAATGAGTGACAATTTACAATATTGCTCTTGCGGTGTATCTGTTTTATATCTGCACAGTTTTTCTGTATTATACTGGAAAGTAAAACATGTTTTAGTAGTAACGTTTGTGGTACAGCTACAATGAGACAGCATTTCCGGTAGCACAACAATACGTTACAGCACAGTACTTTCTTCATCACAACAATAAGCGTAATAACTAAGATATCTATACGCAAAGCATTTCACTTTTGTTTATAATGAGTTAAGTACATTGACTTCTGCTGAACTTAGCTTTCGGAGGACAATAACTACGACACTTCCACAGAGATGATCTTACAGCAAGACGCATATTTAGCGCTACAGGACACGTATTTGAGTGATTAATTTTGTACTTAAATCATTTATTTTTAAAGATATTTGAAGTACAATGATACAAAGGTTTTCCGTAATACATTTCATACCATTCTTGTAATCTGTAACACCTGAGGGTATAATTACAATAATCCTCAGGGGGGTACACACTTACTTTGTGTACCATGTGTCTGGCAAGCACAAGGAGCCCTAGCTAACATAGTATTTGCTTATACAACTTTACACATCGGTACCATATTTCTCTAATACATAAATTACACAGCTATCTGATCATTTAACTGAGAGATAAACATTTTTTTTTACTACATCAGTGACACATGTTTACTCAATTACACCGTTGGATAACTTCACACTTACGAAATTGTATTTTGTCTGTACTTTGTGAACTGTTCATATTTTTTCGGACCCATTGTGATATTATGAGAGCTTTGAATGATATATTTGGTATTGGATCATGATTTTTAAAGTACGTTTGAGGTAGATGACGCTATTTAAATGAGCAGAGAATTTTTTTAGGTTTTGAAATTATTGCAGGAAGATACGACGTTTTTGAGATTTGACTGAGGTGTTATGATGTTATTATTACGACGATGATGTGTATTATGCTGCTGAGGTACGTTTATGATTAATAGGCTGATGCTACATGAGTTATTTGATTATGTTACGTATCTCTTATGATGAAATATTGAAGAAGTGTCGACGAATATATATATGTATAATGAGGTAAGGAATAATGAGTAGTGGATAGGGACTCTGACTTGTGAAAAAGGTTGTTGGAAACCAAGAATCGTACTTTAAGAGTTATGAAATGTGTGTAAATGCGTGAATGTATCACAATGCCGGCGAAAATTTTTTGGACACTGTTATATTTACAGGATTTTGTTTCTACAGAATTGAAACGCAAATTCTTGACCTGTGAAATATTTTTATATGAGACTGTCACTGTAGCGGAAACTGCTGTCAAATATTTCCGTAAGAAAGTTGAGTGACCACCTGCACGTAATGCGTTTTGGGCGCCCAGCTGAGAGGTAGTCGTCTGACAAAAGAAAGCCATTAGGTGAAAAAAAAAGGGAGGCCATTATCCTCGCCATTGACATTCCTTTAGAGAAAACATTGCAAATGCGACACCCTCATTACTTGGAAAGATACTTACATCTGCACACCTGATTACGACAAGCGTCTTTCTACGAGAGTTGAGAGAATTTCTACTAACTTATGAAATATCACATGACTACTGAATGATATTTTTATGCTTTGGTTTGCATAATTGCTTATTTCATTTGATATCTGTTTTCCAGCTGTGTTGCAGCATTGGTTTTATAAAAAAACTTAAATGCATTTGCTAATGTGAACACTTTCTGTTAACAGATCTATTAAATAATTATTTTATGATCCACATTCTTCGAAAAAGGAGCTGTTGGAATGGAAAGAACAATAAGAAGGGACTAATAACAGTAACTGCATATATCATTTTCTTTTCAAGTACTTGGTAATTTTTTGTAGAATTAGTTTTTGTGGTGCACCACTTTAATTACATAGACATTAAGATGTGAATATACATTTTCTTTATCTGCATTGTTGTTTTTAATGTAATATTTTTCTGCTTGAGCTATGTCATGTTTAGGTATAAGTTACTATTGTTTTATTTTTCTTGTTTGCTACACAGTGCCTTATATTAGTTGTAGTACTGCAATTGCTTTGCCAATTTGAATTTTTTGTCATTGATGTTTGTGTTAATTATTTTATGCTGCTGCATTGCCTCGTCCCTTATTTTAGCATGTGAGCTCAGTAGTTTTAAGTTAGCTTAAGAGGGGGTAGACTATATAAGAAACTAACTATGATGAATTGGAAGAAATGCATTGAGAAGATATAAGAAAATGGTTTGGCCAAAAAAAAAAAAAAGTAGTGTACAGTGGAGAAAAACTATTTTGAAAGAGGATGTGAACAGAATACAGAAAGCAGGCTTAAATAGTACTTTTGGGAATAATGATGAACAAAGGGAGATCTCCATGCAAAATATTGCAGTAAAACAAACCCTGTCCTTTCCTTTTGTGTCATCCCTCTATATGTCTGTGTACCCTTGTGTATTTGTGTTTTTCCTGTCTTTATGTGTTTAGCTGATGAGAGCTATGTTGTAGAATGTTTCTAATAATATGTTATTTACCTTGTAAATATGCTTAGACATTATTTATTCTGTTTTGTTTTAATGCTCATGTGTGAAGTTGATGTTTCAATAATTATTCTGATCTTTTATGTATTTACTTATGTCATAATTCCTGTAACACTGATGTATGTGTTTATTTCTATTCTGTTGTAAAGCCTGTAATACAAATGTTATCTGTATTGTTATGTTTTTAATGATGTATTTTGTACCTTTGTAATCGTATTCTTATGTTATAAAATTGTAATTGACACCAGTTCATCATATTATTAACTTGTAAGTTACATTTCACTGCACACATTTCTGTTGGTCATAGTATATGGACAATATGTAAGAAGTAGGGACTGTTAGTGTTTGCACGTGTGTTAATAATTCAGCAAGGGACTGGATAACAGCATTGCTGGTTCTAAGGACAATTCCAAAAACTTTGTGAGTGCACAAGTGGTGGTTATGGACTTGCTCTATTATCCACAAGACTCTTCAATGGTGATTGTGCACCTGCACAGTCACAACAGATGGCTGCTGGCCGTCTCTACAAGGACTACAGTGGGTCTACACCTTTCCTGACTCACCAATACCATTATTTCTACAAGGACTACAGTGGGTCTGCACCTCTGGTGGCCCACCAATACCACAATATCTACCAGGACTACAGTGGGTCTGCTCTGTGATGACCTACCTACCAATATTCTTCAAAACGTCGAATGACTGCTGTGGGTTTGCTCTGTTGTGGCCCATTACCTGTCAGCATGTCAAGAGTCAGCACTGTCTTTCCGTTGGAAGGACACCACTACTTCTTCAAGACTGCATGGAAATCCATTACTTCTGTGTGCAATTTTTTTTACTAATGAGACTTTGTGAAAAAAACTGTAATTACTATTATGATGAATGATCAGGACTCTCTTTATGGACTGTGAGAAAATTTTAGCTTTTGACCAACATTGTATAAATAAGTGTCTGTGTGCAATTTTTTTTACTAATGAGACTTTGTGAAAAAAAACTGTGATTACTATTATGATGAATGATCAGGACTGTCCTTATGGACTGTGAAAAAATTTTAGCTTTTGACCAACATTGTATCAATAAGTGTGTGCATTTGATATTTTTGTTATTGTAATTATGAAAAATTTTTTCAAATCATTATTGGCCACTGCCCAAAAATATTTTGTAAAATTTTTTGTGGGGAGCATGGGGGCTGTGTAAGTAGGCTGTTTATGTTTTCTTTATGTAAGTAGGCTGTTTAGGTTCTTATATTGGTAACGCCGCCGCCACGTAGTGCTCTGTATGAAAATCACTGGCTGTGCTGTGTGCAGTCTGTGGCTAGTTTGCATTGTTGTCTGCCATTGTAGTGTTGGGCAGCGGCAGCTGGATGTGAACAGCGCGTAGCGTTGCGCACTTGGAGGTGAGCCGCCAGCAGTGGTGGATGTGGGGAGAGAGATGGCGGAGTTTTGTAATTTGTCGTGAACTGCTATATATATGACTATTAAGGTAAATACATTGTTTGTTCTCTATTAATATCTTTCATTTGCTAACTATGCCTACTAGTAGTTAGTGCCTTCAGTAGTTTGAATCTTTTATTTAGCTAGCAGTAGTGGCGCTCGCTGTATTGCAGTAGTTCCAGTAACGAAGATTTTTGTGAGGTAAGTGATTTGTGAAAGGTATAGGTTAATGTTAGTCAGGGCCATTCTTTTGTAGGGATTATTGGAAGTCAGATTGCGTTGCGCTAAAAATATTGTGTGTCAGTTTAAGCACAGTCTCGTATACAATTGTTCTAAGGGGACGATCCATGTTAAGCATCTTAACCTCAGGGACCTCAGCTTACATCATCTGCCCTGGATGCGCATGATGTAAACTGGACTTACTGTCATAAAGTGCGTGAAATATTTTCCACGCTAGCTTTATTACACCCGCTCTGCGTACATTGATTTTAGTGTAACTATTCAGGAGCATACATGCGTCACGCAAAATGAACGCAACAAGAAAAATCACCAAAATTGGAGCTAATAAGGAGGTACTCGACAATCACTCTTCCCATACGTCATTCGCGAACGGAAGAAGTACCCTCAGCCACACACCGCAGAGTGGGTTGCCAAATTTAGATGGAGACGTAATTACGGTAAAGAACAGATGAACTCATTCAAATTCAATGACAATTCCAGTTACTTATTTTGCCTCTTAAGCGAAATTTACTACGGACCACTTACGCAGAAAACGTTGTTGTAGGAGTGTAGAGTGGCACACATCGATAAGAAGCCAAGTGAACTGATGAACAGAACGACAGACTAAACGTTTATATATCTCGTATAATGCATATGTTGTCGTTGAAGTTAATGCATCAATGTTCATTTACTGAACAAATTGAGTCGGAAGTACGTCATCGTTGAATCAGTTACCTAGCACATATCAGCCTTCTCTATAACAGTCTGCACGAATATTTCAGAATGCTATGAGGATTTAGTAACAGGTGAAAGACAACACGGTAATAGGACAGAGCATCATCAACAAGAATAATTAATTTCTGCTGTCGTCCAAGATGTTTTATAGCAAGATTACTGGTCACCCTGTACCTGTAATGTGTGATATGATTTTTATTTCAACATCAGATTATAAATAAAAGAAAACTACCCGATTGTCCACACAGATCTTGGAAATACAGCAACCTGAGGCAAATTCTGATTGTTGTTTCTATAGGTACATAAATCATATAGACTGCCCTTTATGAAACGTAACAATATACTGTATTACCAATCGATTCATAAGTAGCACCCAAACGCTGTCATACCATAAAATACCTGCCTACGATCAAGGGAGGTGCAAGGAGGTATGGCACGGAACAAAACAATGACATAGGCTTGGTCACGCTTACTACAAACACAGGCTACTATCCACTGACAGCATACAGAAAATTTGCAGTTTATTTCCCAAAGAGTTTACTTGGTAAAATGCTTGTGCAATCTCCACTGCAATATTGTTCGAGAACATGGAATAGTTACTTTTCTGGACTAACAGGAAGTACTGGAAATATAGAAGATACTGCAAATATAGTAAGTACTGAAGTACAAATTGTAACGCAGTAAATGTGTCAAGTACTAACTTACCCCAGCGTCTGATCAGACCAGTCCCCACCACCAAAGAAGAGAGAGAACTAATGTTAATCCTCTGATTCTGATCACAGGTTCGAACTCCCAATAAAATTCGAGTAAATCGCTACCGGTACCAAACAAAGACCGCTCGATCAATTAATTAACAAGCCGCCCATCTTAATTTCTCAGTTAATACATCATCATCATCATCATCATCATTTAAGGCTGATTATGCCTTTCAGCGTTCAGTCTGGAGCATAGCCCCCCCTTATACAGTTCCTCCATGATCCCCTATTCAGTGCTAACATTGATGCCTCTTCTGATGTTAAACCTATTACTTCAAAATCATTCTTAACCGAATCCAGGTACCTTCTCCTCGGTCTGCCCCGACTCCTCCTACCCTCTACTGCTGAATCCATGAATCTCTTGGGTAACCTTGCTTCTCCCATGCGTGTAACATGACCCCACCATCTAAGCCTGTTCGCCCTGACTGCTACATCTATAGAGTTCATTCCCAGTTTTTCTTTGATTTCCTCATTGTGGACACCCTCCTGCCATTGTTCCCATCTGCTAGTACCTGCAATCATCCTAGCTACTTTCATATCCGTAACCTCAACCTTGTTGATAAGGTAACCTGAATCCACCCAGCTTTCGCTCCCATACAACAAAGTTGGTCGAAAGATTGAACGGTGCACAGATAACTTAGTCTTGGTACTGACTTCCTTCTTGCAGAAGAGAGTAGATCGTAGCTGAGCGCTCATTACATTAGCTTTGCTACACCTCGCTTCCAGTTCTTTCACTATGTTGCCATCCTGTGAGAATATGCATCCTAAGTACTTGAAACCGTCCACCTGCTCTAACTTTGTTCCTCCTATGTGGCACTCAATCCATTTTCACTATGTTGCCATCCTGTGAGAATATGCATCCTAAGTACTTGAAACCGTCCACCTGTTCTAACTTTGTTCCTCCTATGTGGCACTCAGTTAATACTACTAAACTAATTTCCCTAGATCCGCGGGCACTACCGAGGAGTTGTCTACATAGAGGATAATCAACTGGACGCAGCAAGATAATTTTGGCATTCCCAGTCTCTTTAATACAGAAAATGGGAAACACTAGCTTGACTCCCTGGCCGTTCCTTGGACTCGTCTTGGAGGCCACACGGTGGAGGAGACATACAGTCTCCCGCGTTCTGGGAATCTGTACCACCCAGCTTGGAGGCAAAAACTCGGACGCTCCAGTCGACCAGAACAGCGGGAACGGTTATTTCTCCTATTTCTGTTAGGTTAGCTACAAGGGCCTATTCGTATATCGCAGAAGTGCACTCTAGTTCGTCGATCGAGTGTTTAAGTAGTCCAGAGAACAGTCCTCCATCCCATTCCGTTGCGGTTACTAAACGTGTCGACATAGCAAGGTTCATCGTGCAGCAGTTACCGCCATTTTTTGGCAAGTATTGTCTTGGGAGTAGCTTTGTGTCAACCACCCGCGAGTTGCTCTCCGAAGCACGCTGCAACCACGATGACTGCGCCTTTGCTGCCGTTATATCTGCATTGCGACACAGAGGCACTGCAAATCGACACGCAGTATGGTGGGCTCTACTGTCCGACCACTGTTACTCTAAACGCATTCTTGACCCAGAGCTAGCTTATTTGTTATAGTGATTCGTATTAATTCAGGGAAAAAAAGGTGGGAATTTAAGGAGATGGGACCTGGATAAACTGAAAGAACCAGAGGCTGTACAGAGTTTCAAGCAGAGCATAAGGGAACAATTGACAGGAACGGGGGAAAGAAATACAGTAGAAGATGAATGGGCAGCTTTGAGGGATGAAGTAGTGAAGGCAGCAGAGGATCAAGTAGGTAAAAAGATGAGGGCTAGTAGAAATCCTTGGGTAACAGAAGAAATATTGAATTTAATTGATGAAAGGAGAAAATATAAAAATGCAGTAAATGAAGCAGGCAAAAAGGAGTACAAACGTCTCAAAAATGAGATCGACAGGAAATGCAGAATGGCTAAGCAGGGATGGCTAGAGGACAAATGTAAGGATGTAAAGGCTTATCTCACTAGGGGTAAGATAGATACTGCCTACAGGAAAATTAAAGAGACCTTTGGAGATAAGAGAACCACTTGTATGAACATCAAGAGCTCAGTTGGAAACCCAGTTCTAAGCAAAGAAGGGAAAGCAGAAAGGTGGAAGGAGTATATAGAGGGTCTATACAAGGGCGATGAACTTGAGGACAATATTATGGAAATGGAAGAGCATGTAGATGAAGATGAAATGGGAGATACGATACTGCGTGAAGAGTTTGACAGAGCACTGAAAGACCTGAGTCGAAACAAGGCCCCCGGAGTAGACAACGTTCCATTGGAACTACTGACGGCCTTGGGAGAGCCAGTCCTGACAAAACTCTACCATCTGGTGAGCAAGATGTATGAAACAGGCGAAATACCCTCAGACTTCAAGAAGAATGTTATAATTCCAATCCCAAAGAAAGCAGGTGTTGACAGATGTGAAAATTACCGAACTATCAGTTTAATAAGCCACAGCTGCAAAATACTAACACGAATTCTTTACAGACGAATGGAAAAAGTAGTAGATGCCGATCTCGGGGAAGATCAGTTTGGATTCCGTAGAAATACTGGAACACGTGAGGCAATACTGACTTTACGACTTATCTTAGAAGAAAGATTAAGGAAAGGCAAACCTACGTTTCTAGCATTTGTAGACATAGAGAAAGTCTTTGACAATGTTAACTGGAATACTCTCTTTCAAATTCTAAAGGTGGCAGGGGTAAAACACAGGGAGCGAATGGCTATTTACAATTTGTACAGAAACCAGATGGCAGTTATAAGAGTCGAGGGGCATGAGAGGGAAGCAGCGGTTGGGAAGGGAGTGAGACAGGGCTGTAGCCTCTCCCCAATGTTATTCAATCTGTATATTGAGCAAGCAGTAAAGGAAACAAAAGAAAAATTTGGAGTAGGTATTAAAATCCTTGTAGAAGAAATAAAAACTTTGAGGTTCGCCGATGACATTGTAATTCTGTCAGAGACAGCAAAGGACTTGGAAGAGCAGTTGAACGGAATGGATGGTGTCTTGAAGGGAGAATATAAGATGAACATCAACAAAAGCAAAACGAGGATAATGGAATGTAGTCGAATTAAGTCGGGTGATGCTGAGGGTATTAGATTAGGAAATGAGACACTTAAAGTAGTAAAGGAATTTTGCTATTTGGGGAGCAAAATAACTGATGATGGTCGAAGTAGAGAGGATATAAAATGTAGACTGGCAATGGCAAGGAAAGCGTTTCTGAAGTAGAGAAATTTGTTAACATCGAGTATAGATTTAAGTGTCAGGAAGTCATTTCTGAAAGTATTTGTATGGAGTGTAGCCATGTATGGAAGTGAAACATGGACGATAAATAGTTTGGACAAGAAGAGAATAGAAGCTTTTTAAATGTGGTGCTACAGAAGAATGCTGAAGATTAGATGGGTAGACCACATAACTAATGAGGAAGTATTGAATAGGATTGGGGAGAAGAGAAGTTTGTGGCACAACTTGACCAGAAGAAGGGATCGGTTGGTAGGACATGTTCTGAAGCATCAAGGGATCACCAATTTAGTATTGGAGGGCAGCGTGGAGGGTAAAAATCGTAGGGGGAGACCAAGAGATGAATACACTAAGCAGATTCAGAAGGATGTAGGTTGCAGTAGGTACTGGGAGATGAAGAAGCTTGCACAGGATAGAGTAGCATGGAGAGCTGCATCAAACCAGTCTCAGGACTGAAGACAACAATAACAACAACAACATTAATTCATTTGCGGTCTCGCTACGAACTGATCTTTAACTGAAAACATTTTTGTTTCTGTGAACTTCTGTTCTTTTGACTTGTCCATTGTTCGTCAAGTGGCTGCTTTTTTGTGAGTAAAACGGTAGAAAAACTGTGACGGCGCTATCTCTCATTTATATGACCATATATGAAAAGATGTATTGCTAGACGATGCAGACTTTCATTGGTCTGTAGCTTCCCTTCTGTCCCTTTAATCAGTTCTTTGCTAGGCGACGAAACACCTGCTGTAAGGAACGAAGTCCGGCACCTGAGACAGAAGATCAGCAGGTGATTGATCTGCCAGGGAACTATGAAAGCTGGCACAATTAATTCAGACTCTTAAGAGGAGAGATGACAGAGACCCCAACCATTCACCCGATCAGCCAATAGACATGCTACAGAAACTTCAAAGGCCTATTTAAATGGCTGTAGTGTGCTGGATGTGTACAGGAAAACTGAAACTAGTAGTTTCAAAAGCAGTGTGAGCCTTGTGGAAATCTAGTTAAAGAAATTTTCTAGCTCCATTTACAAAGATTTAATCTAAAGTTTCGTGTAACTCCGCGCATTCGTCTACTTAACGAACAGTGATGGTAATGAACATGCCAGCATTCATGTCATAAAAACATGGTGCTGTTATACGTGTTTTGATGATTCGAGGAGTGCAAACTTAGATGAATCTGGGCCGCACCGTATCTGTGCAGCGTGAAGAAGAGGCTGTCTCTCTTACTGGGAGAGGACAAAGGGGCACCGCCATTTACCCATTGCCCGTTGTGGGGCTACAAACTTCACAATATACGGGGTCATTTAGGAACATCAATTACGTTTAAAGCGTCGAGTATTGACAGAATATGACACGCTAATGCTCTCTGATTAATTACTCACAAAACCAATTTGTGTACGTGTGGAATAAAATAGGAGGTAATTTTGATAGCACTTCAGCAGCGTTTGCATTTCCTAACTAAATTCACGGCTGCCATCGCCTATGTTTAGGTGCTGCATTATTACGGATATTAATTCAATGTTGTCAGGGCCGGCGTACGGCCCAAGAGAAAAAAGCGGCTGCTTGGGGCGACAGGGCAGTAGGAGTGTCAGAGGCAACCAAATGCTAGCAGTGTGTAGAGATACTGCCAGAAACAGTAGTGAAAATTTAAATAGGTGAAAATCTACAATTATGGAAGCAGAACCGTTCCAGTAGACACGCATTCGGAAACTAGCCATTCGCAGGGTAACTGCGAATGAGTAATTACAGTGCGCCACTGACTTAAGTATTAAATATTGTCCTATTTAGTATAAATTAAGTGTAGACTTTTCGATATAGGTAAGATAATTTGCTTTTATCGTAGTTGCAAAAATTATTTTATTTTTACCACTGACGTATTTTGCGTACAGCATCGTAAGATCTGTGGTTCCAGAAATAGCATACGAATGGATGGAAACAGATTTTATACAGTAACAAGACGTAGTGTAAGTCTTGGTGGTGCGCTGAGTTAAATTGCGTACCTTAATGGGAACACAGTATCTATTATCTGATTAAAATTACTTTACAGTTGACACTTCACGCTTTGGAGCTGGTTTCCTCCAATCAGATAGCTCAACGTCCCATCCGAACCGTCTAGTCCCGCCTAAAAGACAGGCTGTAGCGCGTACGTCACAGCACGTGACACTGCAGGTCTTTGTGAGTGCCAGCAGCCGTCTCCGGCGAGGAGCGAGTAACTACAGTACTGGCCATTAAAATTGCTACACCAAGAATAAATGCAGATGATAAACGGGTATTCATTGGACAAAGCTATTATACTAGAACTTACATGTGATTACATTTTCACGCAATTTCGGTGCATAGATCCTGAGAAATCAGTACCCAGAACAACCACCTCTGGCCGCAATAACGGCCTTGATACGCCTGGCCATTGAGTCAGAGCTTGGATGACGTGTACAGGTACAGCGGCCCATGCAGCTTCAACACGATACCACAGTTCATCAACAGTAGTGACTGGCGTATTGTGCCGAGCCAGTTGCCCGGCCACCATTGACCAGACGTTTTGAATTGGTGAGAGATCTGGAGAATGTGCTGGCCAGGGCAGCAGTCGAACATTTTCTGTATCCAGAAAGGCCCGTACAGACCTGCAACATGCGGTCGTGCATTGTCCTGCTGAAATGTAGGGTTACGCAGGGATCGAATGAAGGGTAGAGCCGTGGGTCGTAACACATCTGAAATGTAACATCCACTGTTCAAAGTGCCGTCAATGCGAACAAGAGGTGACCGAGACGTGTAATCAATTTCACCCCATACCATCACGCCGGGTGATGAGCCAGTATGGCGATGACGAATACACGCCTCCAATGTGCGTTCACCGGGAAGTCGCCAAACACGGATGCGACCATCATGATGTTGTAAACAGAACCTGGATTCATCCGCAAAAATGACGTTCTGCCATTCGTCACCCAGGTTCGTCGTTGAGTACACCATCGCAGGCGCTCCTGTCTGTGATGCAGCGTCAAGGGTAACCGCAGCCATGGCCTCCGAGCTGATAGTCCTTGCTGTTTCAAACGTTGTCGAAATGTTCTTGCAGATGGTTGTTGTCTTGCAAACGTCCCCATCTGTTGACTCAGGGAACGAGACGTGGCTGCACGATCGTTAACAGTCATTGGATCTCGACCAACGCGAGCAGCAATGTCGAGATACGATAAACCGCAATCGCGATAGGCTACAATCCGACCTTTATCAAAGTCGGAAACGTGATGGTACGCATTTCTCCTCCTTACACGAGGAACGTTTCACCAGGCAACGCCGGTCAACTGCTGTTTGTGTATGAGAAATCGGTTGGAAACTTTCTTCATGCCAGCACGTTGTATGTGTCGCCACCGGCGTCAACCTTGTGTGAATGCTCTGAAAAGCTAATCATTTGCATATCACAGCATCTTCTTCCTGTCGGTTAAATTTCGCGTCTGTAGCACGTAGCACGTCATCTTCGTGGTGTAGTAACTTTAATGGCCAGTAGTGTATTTCAGACGAGTTAAATAGTCTGCGCGTTTAAATGCGTGCAAACTCTCGACAGCACAGGACAAAGTTAAGACCTTTAGTGGGTACCTTTTCAATTACATATTTACATATTAATTTCCCGTGGGCCCTGCTCGGAGCCAAGCATCCGCGGAGTGTGGCGGACAAGCCGACTAATGTGACGTCACAAGGTCGTTGCAGGGCCAGCATATCTCGTTGGTCCCGCGAACCTTCCTTCGTTGTCTAAGTGCCACAACAATTGGTAAATTCACGTACAATTGTATGTCCGGCTTTCTCTGTCGATATGTTTGGATTCCGAAACCTGGGTCTGGCATGACTCTGAGGGAATAAACACGGTTCATACACAGCACTAACTAAACACTACTGGGTCCTTCCGCAGAAGAAGTGATTCATCGTGAGATATACTCGCACTGTGATTACTATCACATAGATCAGTATACATTAGACAAGCTTCACACGACGTTAACTCAAACCGGATTTTTAGAAGCTGCAATTCATCGTTGCGACTGAGGTACCAGAGGCATAAATACAGGAATTGGTTCAAATGGTTCTAATGGCTCTGAGCACTATGGGACTTAACATCTGAGGTCATCAGTCGCCTAGACTTAGAACTACTTGAACCTAACTAACCTAAGGACATCACACACAGGATTCGAACCTGCGATCGTAGCAGTCGAGCGTTTCCGGACTGAAGCGCCTAGAACCGCTCGACCGCCCCGGACGGCTACAAGAATTGATTCCAGGGAAGTGTCGTAGTACAGTTGATAGTGTATAAACCTGCCGTGTAGAACGCCAAGGTTCGAAACCTGTCAAAGATAACGAACTTTTATTATGATATCGAACTCTGCCTTTAACTTGTTTAAATGTAAGTTTTTTTTCAATACTAATACTTTGCCATATCATTTTCATCATCGGATTCCCTTTTTAATTTGATTTTACTTTTCTTCCTATTATTCTTGTTTCGTCTGGAATAAGCCTTTGTCACCTATAATCTTGCAACCAAGTAACAGCCAGGACTGCTCGTCGGTTGGTAATGTGGCAGCTCGTGCAGCCAGTGTGAGGATAGTTCCATGTAACCAATGACAGCGAGATATTACGGTTTGCTTTAGCACTGAAACGAAAATTTTTCTGTGTCGCGTTTGTTGGTAGAGGTTAGATTCAATCAACATGAACAAAGCGGTTTTAGTCCTCCCGAAAATTTTTAACTGTCGTTTTCTCAGATACATTGCACATCACCACTCTGAGGGTAGCTTACTACATGAGTTTAAACCCAGGGCTACAAAACGCGTCATCTCCCACTGTTCAGTCACTGGTCGCTTAAAATCAGCTGCCGACAGAGCATCTTACATTTGCGTCAAACCTCACTGTGGCAGCTTTAACATTGCCCCACACCATACATTAACAGCATTTGTGAAGTGACCTGCCATGTTTGTGTGTAGCCAGGCAAAGAGAGCATTGTCCCACTTTCAATTGTTGCCAAATTTATTCAAGACGAAGGATACAAAATGGCGGCGATAGATATGGTAACATCGCAATGGCATCATGGTGCGAAGTTCAAATTTTGGTGGGAAAATAGGTCATTTGGGCTACCTCCACTAACCTAAGTCATCCGATCGCTGTCTCTTCCTAGGAATTGGTGGGAAAAGGACTCAGCCTGTGCTGGATAGGATGGATGCAATTCATTATTTTGCAGGCAGTCTTTATTTAAACAATTAAAGGCAGTACCTCCAGCCAGTGTGACCACCATAAGGTCCGGAGTACAACTGACCTAGTACACAGTACCACCACCAGAGGGCGCTGTCATCCCTTCTGTGACGTAATTAAAGATGGCGGTCTGGGGAGGAATGACTAGAAAAGGACTCAGCCTGTGCTGGGCTGCTGAAGAGAGGATGGAGTGTACTTTATTTATTTTGGAACAATTTATTTAGGCAAGAATTTCACATAGCGTATTTACAGGGTGTTTCAAAAATGACCGGTATATTTGAAATGGCAATAAAAACTAAACGAGCAGCGATAGAAATACACCGTTTGTTGCAATATGCTTGGGACAACAGTACATTTTCAGGCGGACAAACTTTCGAAATTACAGTAGTTACAATTTTCAACAACAGATGGCGCTGCAAGTGATGTGAAAGATATAGAAGACAACGCAGTCTGTGGGTGCGCCATTCTGTATGTCGTCTTTCTGCTGTAAGCGTGTGCTGTTCACAACGTGCAAGTGTGCTGTAGACAACATGGTTTATTCCTTAGAACAGAGGATTTTTCTGGTGTTGGAATTCCACCGCCTAGAACACAGTGTTGTTGCAACAAGACGAAGTTTTCAATGGAGGTTTAATGTAAGCAAAGGACCGAAAAGCGATACAATAAAGGATCTGTTTGAAAAATTTCAATGGACTGGGAACGTGACGGATGAACATGCTGGAAAGGTAGGGCGACCGCGTACGGCAACCACAGAGGGCAACGCGCAGCTAGTGCAGCAGGTGATCCAACAGCAGCCTCGGGTTTCCGTTCGCCGTGTTGCAGCTGCGGTCCAAATGACGCCAACGTCCACGTATCGTCTCATGCGCCAGAGTTTACACCTCTATCCATACAAAATTCAAACGCGGCAACCCCTCAGCGCCACTACCATTGCTGCACGAGAGACATTCGCTAACGATATAGTGCACAGGATTGATGACGGCGATATGCATGTGGGCAGCATTTGGTTTACTGACGAAGCTTATTTTTACCTAGATGACTTCGTCAATAAACAGAACTGGCGCATATGGGGAACCGAAAAGCCCCATGTTGCAGTCCCATCGTCCCTGCATCCTCAAAAAGTACTGGTCTGGGCTGCCATTTATTCCAAAGGAATCATTGGCCCATTTTTCAGATCCGAAACGATTACTGCATCACGCTATCTGGACATTCTTTGTGAATTTGTGGCAGTACAAACTGCCTTAGACGACACTGCGAACACCTCGTGGTTTATGCAAGATGGTGCCCGGCCACATCGCACGGCCGACGTCTTTAATTTCCTGAATGAATATTTCGATGATCGTGTGATTGCTTTGGGCTATCCGAAACATACAGGAGGCGGCGTAGATTGGCCTCCCTATTCGCCAGACATGAACCCCTGTGACTTCTTTCTGTGGGGACACTTGAAAGACCAGGTGTACCGCCAGAATCCAGAAACAATTGAACAGCTGAAGCAGTACATCTCATCTGCATGTGAAGCCATTCCGCCAGACACGTTGTCAAAGGTTTCGGGTAATTTCATTCAGAGACTACGCCATATTATTGCTACGCATGGTGGATATGTGGAAAATATCGTACCAAAGAGTTTCCCAGACCGCAGCGCCATCTGTTGTTGAAAATTATTACTCTGATACAAAACACTTGCCCTGACGTGATTGGGGTCATAGTAAATAGTCTGCAGACCTGCAAACTACTTGTGAATCACCGATATAATCCAGTACACTCATGTACAGACACGTAAACAACTCGTAAATTGTCAAAATAATGAATGTATAATGCTCTGCAAACATGCTTGCTAATTGTAAACTGTAGAAATAATGCATTGAACAGCCTACAGAACTGCAAACTGCTCGTAAATCACCGAAATAATGCGGTACATTGATGTACAGACACGCAAACTGTCGAAATAATGCATTGCACAGCCTGCAGACACGCAAACATATAGTAAGTTTTCAAAATAATGCATGTAAAACTCTCTGCAGATATGCTTATTAACTATAAACTGTCGAAATAATGCATTTCACAGCATACAGGTACGAAAACGTAAATTGTCAAAAAGTAATGGATGTGTAACGCCATGCAAACACCCTCACAACGCTTGAACAGCAGAAAATAATATAGTGCACAAACACTCAGTGCATGTAAAATACGCAGTATATCACCGATCTGTTCCAATGCATGCACGCGCTTTGCAGGACCATTCAGATGCAAGCCAGCACTGGAGCATGAGCCATTGCTCTGACGCCGCTGCAGATGACAGCGAGCAGATGAAAGTAGCATCTATATTCGGGTATACAGTTAGAGTTCTTTGAGTGTTATCCTGATGTCACATGTCTATGTAAATAAGTGCCAAGTCACCCTCTGGCCCATGCACACATGTTTACCATTGCTGGTGCGAAACCTCTCTAGCTAGGGAAACTGACGTCACAGGTCACGTCATAGAAATCTCTTCCATTGGCTCCCAGAATAACATCGACTGCTTTCTCCCTTGCGATCCTAATGGGACATGAGAGCAGTGTCTAGCTGTGCATGCATTTACAGGCCAAGCACGGCTGATACAACACTGAAAAATGCTCGCATAGCTACACACCATCGTAGGTGCATCTAAAAGATTCTCATTGCTATACTGATGTCACTTGGCTATGTAAATAAGTCCCAAGTCAACATCTCAGAAATTGTATAGTGTGCCAGACATAGTTAACATTCGCTTTTATAGGAGCTTTTGTGATGGAAATCCTTGTTTTAACATAACCTGCTTATGACAATAGCTCAGAATAACACCAAATGCATTCATCCTGATGGTTCTAGTGTAGGAGCCCGTCCATCACGTGTTACCCTTCCTGGAAATCATTAAGCCTTGGTTAAAACAAACATTTCTGAAACGCAGACGTTGCCACCATGATGTAGAGGCTCCTGCGTTCCAGGACAGAGGATGTCTTGTGAATGAATGTGTCATTATGATTGCCTCGTAGGAAATATACCTGCCAGATTACTGAAGCTGCCGGTGTGGAAGCACTGTCTACCTTTTTTCCTTTCTGCAGAGGAGATTTGCAGCGGAAAAACTATTTTGTACATATCATCAGCTGCAGATTAAATCGGTAATGGTGCTGCAGGGCAGGTTGGTCGAGGACAGGGCAAGAGGGTCTTTCAGTCTCTAATTGTATCCCAAGACTGCGAGAATGCTCTGTGACTCCCATCCGCTTAGAGATAGATCATAAATTAAGCACTGTGCTCAAGGTGCTAGAAATATGTAGAGCTCTGTCTGGTATACTTTGATAATGTATATATTCAATAATTAAAAATGAATGGACATACTGCACAGTTGTCTATCTACATTCGCAATGATACTCGCAAAGTAGAGAAGGGGTGGTTTAGCTATGATACAGAAATTGGGAAATATGCTGTCGCATCACTGGTGAGTGCTGAAAGTACTGTAAAATTGCTAAAATTGTTTGGACTATCAACTGTGATGCTTATTATTACAGTACATCGACGGCATATTTTCCATCCCATCTGTCCACTGGTAAACTGTTGGTTGCAACATAATGATAGACTGACATCGCTTGTTTGAGTTGGAGAAAGAGTATTGTTGGAGGGGCAAAACCTTCTGGGGATGGCTAGCACCGAAACACCGACAAGAATTTCCATCACAAAGGCTCCTACAAAAGCGACCGTTAACTACTTCTGGGACACAACACACAATTTCTGAGAGGTTGACTTGGGCCTTATTTACATAGCCATGTGACATCAGTATAACACTGAGAACCTTTTACATGTGCTTGCAATGGTGTGTAGCTACGCCAGCATTTTGCGGCTATGTGTCAGCCACGCTTGGCTGGTAAACGGATGCATGGCTGGACACAGCTTGCATGTCCCGTTAGGTTCACAAGGGAGAAAGCACTCGACGTTATTCTGGGAGGCACTGGAAGAGATTTCTGTAGCGCAACCTGTGACGTCAGTATCCACAGGTAGAGAGGTTTCGCGCCTGCAACGGTAAACACTTGTGTAAAGCCCAGAGGGTGACTCGGCGCTTATTTACATAGAGTGGCCCAGAGGGTGTCTTGGCACTTATTTACATAGACATGTGATGTTAGTATAACACTCAAAGAACTCTAACTGCATACTTGAAAATAGACACTACTTTCACCTTCTAGCTGTCGTCTGTAGCGGAGTGAGGGTGATGGCTTGCGCCCCGGCATTGACTTGTGTCTGGCTGGCCCTCAAAGAGTGTGTGCAGGTTGGAAGAGTTCGGCGATGCATTGCGTTTTTTGCATGCACTGAGTGTTTGTGCAATATATTATTTTCGGCTCTTTAGGCATTCAAAAATAGCTCTGAGCACTATGGGACTTAACTTCTGAGGTCATCAGTCCCCTAGAACGTAGAACTACTTAAACCTAACTAACCTAAGGACATCACACACATCCAAGCCTGAGGCAGTATTCGAACCTGCGACCGTAGCGGTCGCACGGTTCCAGACTGTAGCGCCTAGAACCGCTCGGCCACTCCGGCTGGCTTGAGTCCATGTATCCACACTTCAACACCTGACCTGCTCCCCTGTGGGAAATAAGCTTTAATGGCCTGCTCTTGCCACATGTACCTGGAGATACTAACCAACCTAGAAACATATTGCTATTAGACTAATAATTAGTATGCAAATGAAGTAAACACTGGAGTAATGTGGTTCAGCTCACATTCGTCTGTCACCAACTTACTGCACTTACACACCTAGCACCCTGTATGTGAGAAATGACACATTCAACTTTTTGTTTTTTAAATATCTCTTGTTTATTAAGAGATTGGTCATACATTGCTGCAAATGTAACAGATTTCGTATGCTTTTTCACCATGAAACTTTTATTTTACCGTTTCGCCTTTGTAGTGCTTGTCCACGGCAAGATGACTACTCGTACAGTGGTTGTCAGGAATGGTCTTCCCTCCACATTTATACTGTAGAGAGCAGAGCAGTGGTGAGGGAAGGGCAGCGTCAGCTGCTTCCAGCAGTGCTGGCACCATTACACTTAAAATATTAACAGTGAATACTTACTTAACGTTGGCAGCACTCAGAGACAAACGAGTATCTTTAAACTAGCGCCGCTTTTGTCTGCTTGTAACAGGACCATTAAAATTGTCACGTTATCTGGACACGGAGAAGTGCTAGCTGCAACATCAACGACCTGAATTTTCCCATTGTTCCAAATAGGTTATTTTAGAAGAATCTCTGTCACTATTAAAGAAGCAACCCTGTGCATCAAAAGATTTACTGCATCCCAACAATCCTGCTTTACTCTCATATTCACCTTGGATGATATTTCTATCACAGCCTAAAAAAGCGATACTGCACATGCCACTTATTAACGTTATCCATGTACCAGTCTCATATTATACAGTTCCAGTATAGATATTTATGCAATCTTACTTTGGTTTCAAGGCATAAAGCTGTTGATTAAGACTAGTTTCTCTTACACACTGGCTGGACATTTCCTCCCTCAATATTTCCTTAAGATCGAAAACATTGAGAAGCACCCACATGCCTTTCTCATACTGTGGCATCAAGCAGTCAGGCCTGCAAGATGAGTGGTCTGCCAAGCGAGTGGATTCAATCTTATCTGTGGAGTAACATGAAATCTAGTACTCACAATAAAGTTACAAATTATCCTCCTGTATGAATAATGCGCAACGGAAACGCACATCTGACTATCAGTAATTTACAAAACTTTGACTGTTCACTACGCACTGGCAATACCACATTTTCCTTTTTTTTATTTAACGGCTTTTATCAACACGTGGCCATCGCACTGAATATGAGTGGCGCACACATGATAAATTCTGGATATCATGACAACATACAATTCGAAGGAAAAGGCCACCAATCTTTTTCTTTTCACTATCTTATTTATTCCGATAAATTCTATAACCTAAACACACAAATTCTATAACCTACAACAATAACACATGAGAAATTCCGCCCAGTGGGCATGGCTTTACATTGGTGATTCTCTATCTTATGGTCTCGTAATTATTCAACGCTACAGTGCACTTTCTGGATAGGATGGTGGATCTTTCTTGCTATATCTCACACTTCGACTCTCACAACCATCACCACGAAACTTTCCTCCAGACCGAGCGATACAAAAGGAACATGCATAACCCACTACCTCTGCAACTACCTAGCTACTCTCCCATGCAAACCACACATACCCAAATTACATGACATACACCACACTACAACATGGAATACAACACAATAAATAGTCACAACACTATCACTTTCAGCTTTCCCACTTCAATTGGTATTCATCACAGTTTCACGCGACACTGCCCCACTTCGTAATTCTTCTTTCCTACTATGAACTCTGGAGATATATGCACGTCTTCCTGTGCAATGCAAGCCAAGTGGCGTTGCTGGATAGACGGCTGACTCACCTTGCTTCTCTCTCAGAGTATTATAGTTTGAATCAAGCGTCACACGGAAACATAACATGCAAAGTAATATTAAGAGCATATTCATCACACACGCGAGTCCTCAACTGATACCATGGACGAGTATTCTCTTTATCCTTTGTCTCATACACAGACTGAGACTCACACAGTACTCACCATGTGGAAGTACTCGTCTCTAATTTCAAGTCCTGCACATGCCATTCCTTAAATATTTCAACTTATAGTACAAACGCTAGGAATTCAGCTTAACTTAAGCACACGGAAGTATTTAAACTTATTGCTACACGTGGTTTCATTGTGACCATTGGTCACTTCTGAAGATTACTACGATCCCTTTAATATTACCTGTCTGACATTTAATTCTCCCCACAAAAGTTCCTGAAATAGAGAAATTATTATTTCAAACTACTCTTAAATATTCCACATGCATACCATGTCTCCACTCTTTTGTCTTTACGGAGCACACCTAAGACAGGTCTTAACAGCACAAGATCCAGCGGCAGAGTGCTGAAACATGGCGGTTCTTCAGGTTCTCTCGCACCTCTGCCGAAGTGGGGGAGCACCTTGCTACCGTATTGGTCAGCCACATTTCAGGCGCTCAAAGCTCAGGTAAATTTCATCTCTTTGGTCCCACCAAAGGTGGCCAAAGGCTCGTCTCAAAGATGATCGTATATTCCCATTCACTATCTGCGGTTAGCAGACGACCATACATTCATTCATTTCACAGATCTCACCAAACTGGATGTAGGGATTTATTTTGTGGGAGTGCACATGTGATCAATTAAATAAATAAATTGTCATTCTTTCCCACACTGGTATCCGGCTTCGCTGTATTAATTGAAATTGAGTTATTATTAGAAAAAATATGTTGTTCTGACAAGAATAATGAAGTATGTTGTACCTATTTTCAATGTCGGGCGGTACTGTACCCTTTCAACATTATTACTGATTTGAAGGTCTTTATAGTGGAAGACCTGAAATTCCACATATCCCATATTATATTCTGGAAGCCAATATAAATTAGGCTTGTAGAATAGGTCGTCATGCCTAAAACATGCACAGAATACAGCTGACCTCTCGGTCTCTCCTTCATAAAGTATTCCGCTAGTGCTGCTAAGAAGCGCTCACAGTCACAAACGCTGCATTCACAGGCTTCGTACAATAGCTGGGGGTTGTACCCAGTGGGGTGCAGCACAGCTGACGTTACACGTCTCATCAGTGCAGATGGGTGCGAACGTGGATGCTGTCAGACTGCTTACAGTAATGGCTTAAATGGGAAATTTAAAATATTGGCTTGGTGCATAAGTTCCAGGCATTCTCCCATAACCTGAACAAACACATCAGATGCACATAATAGAGGCTTCAGTCACCAGTAACATATTCTCCTCCACTATCTGCAACAGGCTGCCAACGCTAAGGTAGTTTCTCGATGTCACAACTGCAGAAATAACGTGGTTTTGCGGCGAAGAACTCGTCGAGTCATGTTCGGGGAGCATTCTGATCCGGAAAAGAAGTTCCTTGAAGGTTATTCAGTAGAGTGGGAAAGGTGAAAATCTGAGGACGCAAGATCAAGTGAATAAGATGGGTGAGGAATGACTTCCCAACCCAACACCTCAACAGCGTTTATGATCAATCTAGCAGAACGCAGATCATTATGGTTGAGTAGCTTTACTTCACGCAGTCTTCCTGGTCATTGTTCTTGGACTGCGTCTACAAGACGTCTCAGTTGCTGACGGTAAATGTCAGCAGTAATTATTACAGCTCGGGGAAGCAATTGGTAGCACACCACACGTTCGCTGTTCCACTATATGCATTACATTATCTTTTGTGGATGCGCGCAGGTCTTTGTATTGGGAGTTGCTCCATTGTTCCGAAGGGGAGTTACTCCAGTGTTCGGTCTCACCCTTCGTTTATTTCTCTCATGGTTACATAAAGATAGCATTTCTCATCACTAGTGACGATATAGGAGAGGAATGGTCGATGTTGTTCACGAGCCAGTTGATGACGATCAAGCAGAGATGCACATCTGGCCATCTGTCGATTTTTGTAATTTTGGCTTAGTGCATGCAGTAGCCATATATCCGATTTTTTAATCTTTACCGTTGCCTGCAAACGCCGCACGATGGTGGAATGATCACAGATCATCACATTTGCTAGTTCCCTAGTACACTAACGTGACTGTGGATTAATGCGTTTAAACGATCTTCATCGAACCCCAAAGATCTTCATGACTAGTGTCAAAACGATGCTATGGTGCGAAAAGTGGCAATTGACCCTGAATAAAGAAAAGTGCGAAGCTATTCACATGAGTACTAAAAGAAATCAGCTAAATTTCGATTACGCGATAAGTCACACAAATCTGAAGGCTGTAAATTCGCTAAATACTTTGGGATTACAATTACAAATAACCTAAATTGGAACGATCAAACAGATAATATTTTGGGTAGAGCAAACCAAACACTGCGATTCATTGGCAGAACACTTAGAAGATGCAAAAGGTCTATCAAAGAGACTGCTTACGCTACGCTTGTCCGCCGTATTCTGGAGTACTGCTGTGCGGTGTGGGATCCGCATCAGGTGGGACTGACGGATGACATCGAAAAAGTACAAAGAAGGGCTGCTCGTTTCGTATTATCGCGAAATAGGGGAGATAGTGTCACAGACATGATTTGAATTGAGTGGCAATCATTTCAAAAAAAGGAGTTTTTCGTTTCGACGGGATCTTCTCATGAAATTTCAATCATCAGTTTTCTCCTCCGATTGCGGAAACATTCTGTTGTCACCCACCTGCATAGGGAGAAATGATCATCACGATAAAATAAGAGAAATCAGGGCTTGCATGGAAAAATTGAAGTGCTCGTTATTCCCGCGTGCCGTTCGAGAGTGGAACGGTAGAGAGACAGGATGAAGGTGGTTCATTGAACCCTCTGCCAGGCACTTTATTGTGAACAGCTGAGTAATCACGTAGATGTGTAGATGTAGATCCTCCTTAAAGCGAGAAAATCATTTTCTAGCCGTGCTCTGTCAATTCCATTATCCTCATACATGGCCCAAATATTTCTAGTTGCCCCGTTGCTTTCACATCCCTACTGAACTTGTAACCTCCCCGTGTGTAATTATAAAGTTCAATGATTATAAGAAAATGTGCCATATGTTGTCTTCGCACAAAAGTGAATAATAAAAATGAGCCAAATGGTGTCTTCCCACAAAACTGCATAATAAAATTGAGCCAAGCGTAACCACCTTGCAAAATTAAAGAATAATAATGGCCCAAATGTAAACTCCCCACAAAATTAATATTAAGGAATGAAGATTGATGACAAACCAAGACAATAATATTAATTAGATAATAAACCATGAACTGACTGTAACATCTGAACAGCAATAATTAAACCTGATAAATTTTATAGGCACAGCAGCGCTGACCTACGGCCCTGTGAAATAATCAAACCTGATAAATTCTTACCTCAGTTAAACTGTATGTCTACCTGCTCTTATTTTTGGCACAGCTTCGTGCAATGCTGGCGTGTATTTAATTCTGATTCTTGGAGGAAATGCATAGGAAATATTCTTTAAACTGAAATGAATCTTTTTCTTCAAAAAGGTGGAAAAATTCTTTAAATTGAAATGATTACTTTCTTTAAAAGATTTACTTTATAAAAATTATTATTGGGGCAATTCTTGAACAAATTAATTACAATTAACATATGTTATTAGCTGAGCGCAATGCTGATTCATTACCTTCGATAACAATATACCTCGTCCTGAATCGTGACCAGAGACCCATGTCGACGCCCGCTCAGTACAACCGTCCACTCGCTACAACTACTGCCGACAGAGTACAACTCGCAACTGCTCTGGCCGACTCGCAACATACTACTACTGTCGTCTCACGCACGCTACTGCTACCGTCTCCCACGCTCTACTGCTACTGTACTGCAGTCAGACTGCAACTAGCAACGATAAATAACTCTCTGGTCAGAGATTCTGTCATGCCTCGCCATCGCTGGTAATGAAAACATATGAAACGTACGCGTTTCAGACTCAAACAGAAGAATATGTAGGATAAGTTGCGGTTACTTCACTTGTCACTTCATTTTCACGCGTCCACATGTCCATACACTATCTCCTAATGACAAAATAACAATACGTAAATTCAAATAGCAAAAGTGAAACACAGATATAAAAAATGGCAATCGATAAGTAGATCCATAGCAACCGGAATACCAACGTACAAAACAAAACTCTACGAACTTATGCACCAAAGAAATTGAGCCGTGGCGTCTTCCATGACGTCACGTGCGCGATCCTACTGGCACCACCTGTGTGCGCGTTCTATCGATTCTGGCCCTCGTCGTAACATCTTTGCCTGGTTATGTGTTCCCTCTGGAGCTGTGTGGTAGTGAGCGGTGTGTGGGACACGGAGCTGGACGAGTGTGTCTGAGTACTAGAGATGGGGGATGCGCTCTTGAACTAATTCATAGAGTTTAATCTTTCAAAGGAGTGAACAATCAGTGATTCAGAAAAAAAGAACGGTAGCTCCAAACGTTTCCCACGGCAGAGAGAGAGAGAGAGAGAGAGAGAGAGAGAGAGAGAGAGAGACAGAGCACATCAGCAGCGCCTCTGCTGGTCACAGCACAGTGCACGCCACACAACACAGCCAGCGCCGGCCTCTGACTTGCTTCTACCTTGGCTGCCTGCATTGTGCAGTGCCCCATTGGATTTTGTGTTTCACATATGCCGTGCCGTCTCTGTGTGTCGTCTGCCGCATGCAGTGTCTGGCGCAGCTTAACTTCACATCGCACTCTGTCGGCGATCGTTTCAGTCGCACATCCTGCCCTCTGGGCAGTTGATGCGAGCAACAGGACAGAGAGCCACCTAGCGGATAACATAGGAACTACTTGCAACAACCTGCTCGCAAGGGAACGGACGATTTGTCATGGAACGGGTGAGTTCACCACTCCCCCCACCCTCGTAACTCGCCCGCTCAAGGCTCACCCCACCATTCTCGACTCTAGCCAAAGCGTTGAGCAAAGCAACTCAGGTGTCACTCTGGTCTCTGCGGTCTTAGCTCACGCAGTAATACAGCTCGTGGCTCGACCTGCTCGACTCAGTGCTTCTGCATCGGAGTTCGTCTCTACTGGATATTGTTCTTCGTAGTAATACCGCTATGTATATTACATTATTATGTTATGTATACATCATTTGTTTTTATTTTATTTTTATTTGTTTAAACTGATCAGATTAGGTTCCTGACGACTCCTCTTACTATAGGATTTTTATTATGAACACTCGAATTTACGCTTTAATTACGAGCGAACCGATAAACGTATCGCAAAATGTGATACACCAATATTTTACTTGTTTTATTCTGCGTAAGGCTATATGCAGCACTTTCGTTTTACAGTCAAATTTATATATTTTTTTCTTATTCTGGTACGGATTTTGCGATTTTAGGCGTCTTCGGAAGGAAACGTTCTCTTTAAAAATATATGGCTTGCGATGTATTTGTATGAGGTTAATGAAATTTTAATACATTATAGCCAAATATATTGTTAATGTAAATCTCAAGTTACAACATTTTCCGATCACCCAAAAAACCACGATAGTGCAAAATAAATCAATAATGAAAAACTTTGTCATATCGTGGAAATTTCAATAAACAATACAAAATTCTTACTCATTATCTGTGTTACTTCAAAATAGGATCAAATAAGATCAAAATACAGGTATAGTACTGGAATAAACCAAGTTTAAAGGGCAATGTGCCTTCCATTTATTTTCTATTGTAAATGAGTGGTGAGTCATGAAAAAGAGCTAATTCATTTCAGGGAGTGAACAGTTCTGATCCGATCTCTGAAAAGAACAGTTTTGCCCATCTCTACTGAGTACTCGGCGTCCTGGCGATTGCAGCGCGTTGAAACCGCTGACCGTGCGGCCACAGGCCCCACGTTTTCCTACGGCTTTGACTGTTGCTACCGGCGGGTTTAGAGACCAAGGAGCGGCTCTCGTCACGTGCAACTTGGTTGCAAAGTACATCAGTTAACTGTGGTGTGCTAAATACGTCGAGATGTATTGGACATCGGCGGCCGAGTGGTTCTAGGCGCTTCAGTCCGGAACCGCGCAACTGCTAGGGTCGCAGGTTCGTATCCGGCATCGGGCACGGATGTATGTGATGTCCTTAGGTTAGTTCGGTTCAAGTAGTTCTAAGTTCTAGGGGACCGATGACCTCAGATGTTAAGTCCCACAGTGCTCAGAGCCATTTGAACCGTTTGTATTGGACAACTTGTTAGCAACTAAAAGCAGGAGGACAGTATTATCCGGTGCCTACCAGGGATCCTGAAGCTATTGGCCTCCTTGGGGTATATTTGAAATTATATATGAAGACTGTTCAATACGTATTGTAAGGGGCTCCGGAACGGCTCAAAATCATGAAAAGTTCAATTTTTACCTTTTTGCATTTTCTGAATCTGCAGACTATTACCTTTTAATAGATATACAATTTATTCAATTCCGAAGACTACAACTATTTTTAAACTTTTTTTTGAAATGTGTTCTACATGGGCGTGACCCACTGTGGCGCTGTTAAACTGCTGTCAAATGGTGTTGTTATTAACGTCCGTGTTCATCAGGAACATTTTAGTGATGTGAGATAAAGTATTTGTTGTGGCTAACCTGTGATGGTTCAATATATATCGCTGGTGTGATTGTCGATTGTTTCATGTTTATTTACTCTGTCGTTATCTCGAAAATATTCATAATTAATTCTGTTTCTTGAGTCTCTGTTTTGTTGAAGTATAATAATGAGTAAAAGTAAAGTTATTAGAAATCCTCTGAAGACTTTTAAGAAAAGGAGGAATTTTGGAAAGCCAAAGGTATGTGTTATTACTGTAAATAATAACATTCTAACATGGTACGAGCGATGCTTGCTTTAGACAAGGAACGCCTTCGGGCTGCAGACAGGGCTGTAAAGAGTCTAGAAATACAAGCAAGAGTAAACAGGAGGAGGAACAAGAGGAAGCTGGAGGAGGAGTTTGCAGAGGATGAAGATAATCCATCCTATGGACCTGGAATGCACTAAAAAGTTAATCCAATCTTTGTCGCTCGATTCCCAAAACTTTTATTTTCTCATACTAATTACATGTTTTCTAAGGATCTTCCAAACATATTTGTTTCAAACTTTCAGTAAATGTTACACAGTACCTTCTGCATAATTTAACACAGTCTTTTTCCAAAAAACTGTATATTTTTGAATACATAAATAAATAATTGCAAAAAAATATTGTGAATTTTCATTACAATTGAAAAAAAATCATCTTTAATAACTGAACTAAAATTTTGCAAAATCCCTGTGTTAAGTTGTAGCCCATATTCCAATAAATAATCTGTAAAAAGTTCAACTTCCTACCTCAAATACTTTGTGAGGAAAGATGTAATTTATAAGCGTTATTTTAACATTGCAAGTATAGGGCGTTCCGGAGCCCCTTAAAAGATTGTTAATTGTGCTCCGGTGTGAGCTGGTCAGAATTCCGGTTCCTTTATGCCGTTGAGTGACCCGTTTTGGGGCTGTGCGTGTCAATCTGAAGGTTTCTGTTAGCGTCAAGCTAGAATTTGACAGTATTAATCTTGTACTTGAAATCATTGTTTGTTATCATTAAGTATTTGATACAGCTGGTTGTAATTTCTGTTTGTTACAGACCTTACAGCCCATCCTGGGGCGAGTTATTGGTTTGGGACTGCAACTAAAGTTTTGTGCTTTCAGTCTAAAGGCACGCACGTGCGTGTCAGTGGGCGTGTATGCTCCCTTATTCCGTGTTAAGGAGCCCTTCAGGTTATAGGTCTACATTTTAACCGGCCATCTACCATTGCTACGTATCCAAATTACAGTGTGTCTATTAGTCCCTAAGAGGCGCCAGTAATGGTATACCTTGACATAATCAATCTTGTTTGAATTATTATGGAATTATTCTTGTAAACTACTTTGTGCATTGTTTCTTGTTGTTGCTGGGAATACTGTCCTCAAATAAGTTCTACTTGCTAGCACAGGTTTCAAAAGCAAGCGGAATCTCGTATATGGATTAAGATGTATTTCTTGATCAGATGCAGTTAGGACGTTCATGGTAATTGCAGGCTCGTAAATCACTCTTCTATAAAATGATCGCTAAAGAAAAGTGAACATGTCCACCGATTTTGGGATATGTTTTCACTCTCAAATGTTTTCATAGCTGTTCAGACTTCACCTAAAACTGTTTGTAAATAACTGGAGGACAGCAGGCTGTTTGGATCTTCGAGTGTAGTATGGAGCACTTCCGCTGTGTAACAATTTTCTCTAGTTTTCACATAGAGAAATGTACTTTCAGTTCATGCCATTGTTAAAAGTACGACAGACTGCTGGCTGTATGGAAAACCCACACGTCGCACATACTTTAAGTATTTTAAGTGATGCTTTGGCGCAACTTATTGTTTCAATTATTTTGCTGTGTTCTTCTTGACGATTTGGAGGTAGACAAAACCAACTGTAGGTTTCTCTTACCATGTTCAATGTTTCGGGGTATAGCGTTTTCCGAGGAATGACTCGCTGTTAGTTGTCAAGAATGACATAAGCAACGCACAAGTACGAGATTCGGCAGTCCATAATAAGTTTTTAAGTTTTTGTGTCATCCCATCAATTTTTTAATTTCTAGGCTGCGGTCTTTAAAAAGTTGCCACGATTCCATAGGCTAGACCTTTTGCATCGGCTTTTTCGACTGCAGTAAGTGATAAAAATGTCAACATTTTTTTCTCATTCACTATAATATCTTATTGCAGTTCCTAGATGTTTTAAAACACATACGTCAGTGGAATCGTCTACCAGCAGACTAAATTTTTCGTTACCGGTATCAGTTCGCAGTACTTACTTGAAATATGGACGCAACACTTCACTTCTTATGTTTGAACACATCGTTCGATGTATTGTAAGTTTGTGGTGGATTTACAGTCAGGAAATATGTTTTTACACTTCCAGATGTTCCATCGTCAAAACCGAACAATGTTCAGCAATGAACAATGCAAGTGATGCTTCTGCCTTACTAAAAGCTCTAATATTTTCCATTTTTTTCTACTGGCAAGGTCTCCTGTGCAGATTTTATGTAAGTCTCATTTTATGTTGCCTGGTTTCAGCGTGTTGGTTTATCACGCTCAGTTTAGCATAAAATTCAGTTTGGCAGTTGCGGCACATATCTTTAGCATCATTTCCTGGGAATATTGTCAGAAAGACTTTAAATTCAGATTTATTCTCCCATGCTATTTTGTATTTTTGAGCGTAGCACTTTGTCTTCACTGTTAATTCCACTACACCACATTGTATTCGCCCAACCATACACGACGCAACACAGAGAAACGAGAATGTGCAAAAATACACTTGAGCCTAGCCTTAGCGTTAACATTGCCATCCCAAGCTACCCGAACACTTCCAAAATGACACGAGACAACTATCGATTCCAAACTACTCGAATAGTTCCGAAGTGGCACGAGACAAATGTCGATTTCAGACTGCCTTGCTCCAGCTTTTAGAAGTATCAAACAGCAGTTCTTTTCGAGTTCAGTTAGCGTTTCCCAGCAGAACTAAGAGTTAGGGCATATATATTCTCAAGAGGAGTTTCATGTAGTAGTTAAAGAAACGTAGTTTAAAAAGTAGCCACAAAATTTAGTCGCTAAACACTTTTAAAATGTCTCTATCGATGTCAAAATGTCGCTTAATCTAGCGACAAAGTCGCTAAATTGGCAGCACTAGGTCCGAGCTGTTCTTTTCGAGTTTAGTTAGCATTTCCCAGCAGAACTAAGAGTTAGGGCATATACAGGGTGTTTCAAAAATGACCGGTATATTTGAAACGGCAATAAAAACTAAACGAGCAGCGATAGAAATACACCGTTTGTTGCAATATGCTTGGGACAACAGTACATTTTCAGGCAGACAAACTTTCGAAATTACATTAGTTACAACTTTCAACAACAGATTGCGCTGCGGTCTGGGAAACTCTATAGTACGATATTTTCCACATATCCACCATGCGTAGCAATAATATGGCGTAGTCTCTGAATGAAATTATCCGAAACCTTTGACAACGTGTCCGGCGGAATGGCTTCACATGCAGATGAGATGTACTGCTTCAGCTGTTCAATTGTTTCTGGATTCTGGCGGTACACCTGGTCTTTCAAGTGTCCCCACAGAAAGAAGTCATAGGGGTTCATGTCTGGCGAATAGGGAGGCCAATCCACGCCGCCTCCTGTATGTTTCGGATAGCCCAAATCAATCACACGATCATCGAAATATTCATTCAGGAAATTAAAGACGTCGGCCGTGCGATGTAGCCGGGCACCATCTTGCATAAACCACGAGGTGTTCGCAGTGTCGTCTAAGGCAGTTTGTACCGCCACAAATTCACGAAGAATGTCCAGATAGCGTGATGCAGTAATCGTTTCGGATCTGAAAAATGGGCCAATGATTCCTTTGGAAGAAATGGCGGCCCAGACCAGTACTTTTTGAGGATGCAGGGACGATGGGACTGCAACATGGGGCTTTTCGGTTCCCCATATGCGCCAGTTCTGTTTATTGACGAAGCCATCCAGGTAAAAATAAGCTTCGTCAGTAAACCAAATGCTGCCCACATGCATATCGCCGTCATCAATCCTGTGCACTATATCGTTAGCGAATGTCTCTCGTGCAGCAATGGTAGTGGCACTGAGGGGTTGCCGCGTTTGAATTTTGTATGGATAGAGGTGTAAACTCTGGCGCATGAGACGATACGTGGACGTTGGCGTCATTTGGACCGCAGCTGCAACACGGCGAACGGAAACCCGAGGCCGCTGTTGGATCACCTGCTGCACTAGCTGCGCGTTGCCCTCTGTGGTTGCCGTACACGGTCGCCCTACCTTTCCAGCACGTTCATCCGTCACGTTCCCAGTCCGTTGAAATTTTTCAAACAGATCCTTTATTGTATCGCTTTTCGGTCCTTTGGTTACATTAAACCTCCGTTGAAAACTTCGTCTTGTTGGAACAACACTGTGTTCTAGGCGGTGGAATTCCAACACCAGAAAAATCCTCTGTTCTAAGGAATAAACCATGTTGTCTACAGCACACTTGCACGTTGTGAACAGCACATGCTTACAGCAGAAAGACGACGTACAGAATGGCGCACCCACAGACTGCGTTGTCTTCTACATCTTTCACATCACTTACAGCGCCATCTGTTGTTGAAAATTGTAACTACTGTAATTTCGAAAGTTTGTCCGCCTGAAAATGTACTGTTGTCCCAAGCCTATTGCAACAAACGGTGTGTTTCTATCGCTGCTCGTTTAGTTTTTATTGCCGTTTCAAATATACCGGTCATTTTTGAAACACCCTGTATATTCTCAAGAGGAGTTGCATGTAGTAGTTAAAGAAACGTAGTTTAAAAAGTAGCCACAAAATTTAGTCGCTAAACACTTTTGAAATGTTTCTATCGATGTCAAAAAGTCGCTTAACCTAGTGACAAAGTCACTAAATTGGTAGCGCTGGGTCCGAGTCACTGAACTGCCAGCCTTATACCGCGGCTGTGAGTCCCGATTGGCTGTCGCGTGAGAGGAGGGGGGGAGGAAGGGGGGAGGAGGGGAAAGGGGCCTGGTCCGCTCACTGAGGTAGCGACAGCAGCAGGATTAGAGACTTCAGCCTATAAATTCAAGATGCAGATGTGCCAGCACCTTGCAGGTAAGAGAGCTCACTTTGATGGAATAGTAGGTTTAACTCGTAAAAAAAGCGCGAATTTGTCAAGCAGTTCTGATTTGTGTGTCATTGAAGCTGCTAGATAAGTTGAACTTCCGTTCCCTTCTTTTACATCCCCAACTCTGCCCAGGACATTTTCTCTTATTTTGTGCTCTGATAGGCACAATTTTCATTCTGGTTCCCAATGTTTAATATACCATAATTTTGACATTAGACCGCCATAGCTTGGCAACCGTTGTAGATTGTTGTTGACTTGGGCTACGACTGATCTGGTGTAGGTTTTTTTATTTCCTTTCGAACCACGTTGCTTATATAGAGGAAATGGATAAAACTTTCACAAAACAACAGGACGACCATTAATTACGTGTGTTTGTCTACCTTATAAAATTTGAAACTATTCGCACAAGTTTGAAACATAGATGTGGTAGGCGTAAAAAACTCACAGGAAACGTGTTTTTTGTACGTAAAATCTAGTGAAGTCAATTTTTTTGAAAGCATGCTTTCAGTTTTATCGTAAAACTAATTTTTTTATTTTATAATTTTTTTATTCAGGTTGTAAGTAGGCTGTTTAGGTTTTTATGGTGGTAACGCCACGTAGCGCTCTGTATGAAAATCACTGACTGTGCTGTGTGCAGTCTGTGGCTGTGTGGTTTACATTGTTGGAATTTTTGCTATTGTAGTGTTGGGCAGTCGGATGTGAACTGCGCGTAGCGTTGTGCAGTTGGAGGTGAGCCGCCAGCAGTGGTGGATGTGGGGAGAGAGATGGCAGAGTTTTGAGAGCGGACGATCTGGACGTGTTACCACCAGAAAAAGGAAATTTGTAAGACTAGATGTCATGAACTGCTATATAAATTATGACTTTTGAACACTATTAAGGTAAATACATTGTTTGTTCTCTATTAAAATCTTTCATTTGCTAACTATGCCTATCAATAGTTAGTGCATTCAGATGTTAGAATCCTTTATTTAGCTGACAGTATTGGCGCTCACTGTATTGCAGTAGTTAGAGTAACGAGGATTTTTGTGAGGTAAGTGATTCATGTAAGGTATAGGTTGTTGTTAGTCAGGGCATTTCTTTTGTAGGGATTATTGACAGTCAGATTGCATTGAGCTAAAAAAAAATTATGTGTCGGTTTAGTGTTGATCAGAATAAGTAAAGGGACAAATGTCTGAGTCCGTTCATTTTTGCTCAGCTGTTTGAAAATCAAATAACAGAGGTTTTCCAGCACTGTTATTTATAAATTTTTCTAAGGGGACACTTCAAGGTTAAATCGCTTCCGCGCATTCAATTCACATAAGACTAATTTTTATTGCTACATTTATCTCGACTTTAAACTATCGTATCTTGAGAAGTGATAAAAATTATTGGATAAAAAATTTCGGTATTCGTTCATCGTTCATCTACTTTCGTACAAAGTTTGAACCGATCCGTAGAAGTTTACAGTTTAGAAGTGATGCGCTTCACAAACCTCTCAGAAAAACGTGTTTCTTTGCTCGTAAAACCCAAAAGAAGCTAGGTTTCTCAAACGGTTAAAACTTATCTAAGACGAAGGTCCGATACAGCGCTATACCAAATTTGAACGATCAGTCTCGCTGCAGCCCGGAGTTATTGAAAGGTGACCGTTTCTGCACGTAAAATCCGAACAGCGCACATACAAATGGTGCCATTCGCTGAGAATTAATTTGAGCACAAATAAAATCTTTTGCGAAAGGAATTAGTCGATTCATAGGATTTTCCTGGGCACCAGCTCATGTGCGTCGTTCATTATACTCTAACATAGTCACAGTAAAACAGATCTCCGAATGACTATAAAAATGGCATCTTTGTCTGGGCTAAACCGAAACATTTTTACCCAATGTCCCTAGCACAAATAGAACCAAGTCTCCACCCAACCTGCAATTCTGTGCGTGGCCTTTTCATGCATATTTGTTAAAGCTCTGCAACGATAATGTTTAGTTTAACTTTGGGGTGCCACTTGAGATGTCCTCATGTCACTCTAGGGGTAAGGCTACCCTCTGGAGGTTGTCTGTAACCTGGTTTTGTACCACTGCTCTAGTTCAACTAAGGAAAGTAGTACAGCCTGGTTTGACTCAGAGGAATGAATGAACAGCTCAGTCAACAAAAACACTAAAAAAAATGCTTTCATTGGAAGAACGAATGTATTGTTCAACCAACAGAAAATCTACAGACTGGTTTCACTTGAAAAGAAAGAATGAATAATTCAGTCGATGTGCAAAACTACGATGGTTGTCAAGAAAGTAAGTCCCGATCTGTCGCGAAATGGAAACCACAGTGAAAACCTGATGTAGTTTTGCACAGATGTGTCGGGTAGTGTCTCTAGTATGACGCTCTTTTCAGTTGTGAGCGCACTGTGAGCGAGTAAAATTGCCTAGAACAACAATGTCTCCCACCAAGTAGGAGGGCCTGCTAGGAGGCTGCGCCTTAATGAATGCAGCCCTCCTAACACAACTGCCACGCACTTCCTTCTTCACGGCAATTCTCAGCCACACTCTGCAGGGGCAGTGAAGACGCTTTGCAGCCTTTTCGATGGGAAGTATTCGATCACTCACAACACAGCCCTAATTGGCTGGTCCTGAATATCATCTCTGTTGACATGAAACGCTGCATACGAAGACAATACTTGGGCGCAGGCGACGCGCTATAGACCAGCTTAGAGAATAATCGGAAAGCATAGGCGGCTGCCTTTTATGACGATGGTATTGGAAATGTGGTATAACGCTCCGACAAATGTCTAAGTCGGGGGGCGGGGGGGGGGGGGCGACTATGTCTGGAAAGTGTAGCTAACTCTTGCAAACAATATGCTTCTGATTTTCACTGTGGTTCCCATTTAGCGACCGATCCGAACTTTCTGTACTCCCCTCGTACAACGGATTGGGTCAACTGTTTTCATTCGGTTGCATCCACAGGCTAATTTCGCTCGAAATACATGAGTGAACAATAATCCAACCTATACATGAAACGACAACCAACAGCCTCGATTGGTTTTACTGAAAAGAATCAGCGAACAGACAACTCTACTTAATCGATTGTTTTCCGTCAGTTGTTCTCATAGATTTGTGTCACTCAATAGGTGAATGAATTATCCGACCGATATGTAAGACTACAAGGGTCATTCGGAAATTAAAGGACTTTTTGTCTTGACACGTGACCTCCTCACCCCCATCACCACCACCGACGCACCACTGACCTTGGTACTCATCCGTTCCAGTTTGGCAACAGCCACGACCCAATACTTGCTTACTCCTTGGCTGTGCGACTTTAAAATGTGTGACAAAACTGACGATCCCTTCAAGTGTGAAGTGCGTAGTGTTATCAGTTTTCTAAGTGCGCAAAAAGTCCGACTCTTAGAAATTTATAGACAGGTAACTGAGGTTTACGGTAAAACTGCTGAACGAAGGGTCAGTTGGAAAGTGGTGTATCATGTTCAATTGTGGACAGAAGAATGTTCACGACGAAGGTCTCTCGGGCCAGCCCTCAGTGGTGACTGACGGACTGAAAGCAAGGATTGAAACAAAAATAGAAGAAGGTGGGGGTTTCGCTATTAGTGGACTGTACTCTTTCTTTCCGGAAATTCCAAGAACCGTGTTGTACGAGATTGCTAGTGCAGATCTGCGCTGTAAAACATAGTGTGTGCCAAGTGGGTTCCTCGAATTTTGTCACACAACACAAAACCAAATGAATGTCAGCCGCACTGACACTTCTTAGTCGCTAAGAAAAGGATGGCGATGGATTTTTGAATCACTTTGTCACTGGTGATGAGACTTGGATATCACGTTTCGCCGGCCGGTGTGGCCGTGCGGTTCTAGACGCTTCAGTCTGGAACCGCGTGACCGCTACGGTCGCAGGTTCGAATCCTGCCTCGGGCATGGGTGTGTGTGATGTCCTTAGGTTAGTTAGGTTTAAGTAGTTCTAAGTTCTAGGGGACTTATGACCAGGGATGTTAAGTCCCATAGTGCTCTGAGCCATTTATCACGATTCGCACATAAAGTTCCTATCAGTGGAATGGCGTCGTTAGAAACCCCAAGCGAAACCGAGAAAAGCAAAATAAATTTTGAGAACCAGAAAGAGTATGGCTGCAGTGTTTTGGGATCGTAAAGCTGTCCTGCTCATCGACTACATGCCTAGATGTGAGACCAGAAATTCAGCGGCCTACTGTCAAACGCTTCAACGGCTTCGCCGCGCCATTGAAAAACAAGTGGTTCGGAATGCTAGCCTGTGGGGTCATCCTCGTTCACGATAATGCACGTCGCCATGCAGTGGGAGTGACGTAATACTTGGATGTACTGTTTCAGTGGGAAGTGTTTAAGTAGTCAGGACTTGGACCCAAGTGATTATCACTTCTTCCCCGAACTGAAAGATTTTTTTTTTTTTTTTTTTTTGGGTGGACGACGCTACGGAAGTCATGATGAACTTAAAGTAGCCGTTTGCCAGTGGTTCAATAACTTAGCGACAACTGCGTACGCAAAAGGTATATAAAAGCTGATAAAACGGTACGACAAGTGCCTAAATTTGACCGATAAATACGGAGAAAAGCAGTCTGGGTATCAAATTGTACTTGCGTTGTCACAAAAGTTCCAGGAAAGGGTTTTTTTCTTTAAAAAAAATAGGAAACTGCACTAACCAAGTAATGATCGTAGCTCCTATTGAACCAGTGCCCTTGGCTGTCTATACACCGTTGCCAACCGTCATCCCGAGCAATAATCTTTGACAGAAACGTGGGATCGCATTTAGCTCTATCCAGCAGATCAGCAGAAATTCTTCGTCTTTCCTCTTTCTGTTCGTCTGTTCATGCGTGAGGGACAAGTTTTGTATTAAGTATTCGTTTCCCTAAATCTCCGTGTAGAATCTTATGACATGCGCCGGCTGGAGTGGCCATGCGGTTCTAGGCGCTACAGTCTGGAACCGAGCGACCGCTGCGGTCGCCGGTTCGAATCCTGCAACGGGCATGGATGTGTGTGATGTCCTTAGGTTAGTTAGGTTTAATTAGTTCTAAGTTCTAGGCGACTGATGACCTCAGAATTTAAGTCGCATAGTGCTCAGAGCCATTTGAACCATTTTTATGACATGCACCACGATTCAAATTAAGTTCTTCTGATATCGCACGCACAGTTGCATAATGGTCTCTTAGCTGCAGCTGCCTTACACGCTCCATGTTTGCGTCGGTATGTGCTATATACGTGAAGCCAGCTCTGGGATGATCTTGTGCTGAATCTCTGCCTTCAGGAAACCTTTTGTGCCGCTCCAAAACACGACTTCGGCTATCCGAATGTGCCCCTCCTGCACATGCTTGCTCAATCACTGCTCACGCTTCCCTAGGTGTTTTTCCGAGCTTAACGGGGAACTTAATGTTCAGTCTTCGCTCACAATCAGCATCCGATATGTTACCGTAACTAATGCGCCAAGTGTTTCCAGAATGAGATTTTCACTCTGCAGCGGAGTGTGCACTGATATGAAACTTGCTGGCAGATTAAAACTGTATGTCAGACCGAGACTCGAACTCGGGACCTCTGCCTTTCGCGCCAAGTTTTGCTTAGCACAGCCCTTGCCAGCTGGTGCGTTTACGCGGAAACACGGCCAAGGTGATTTCAAGGACGCACACGTATCAGGTAACATAAAAACATTTTTTTTTTCCTTTTTGATATTTCATCCTCAGAGATAAAAAAATAAAAAGAAACTTGTGCTGGAACTTTTCTGACAAAGGGAATACGTAAAATACAGTTTCAAAATGGTTCAAATGGCTCTGAGCACTATGGGACTTAACATCTGTGGTCATCAGCCCCTAGAACTTAGAACTACTTAAACCTAACTAACCTAAGGACATCACACACATCCATGCCCGAGGCAGGATTCGAACCTGCGACCGTAGCAGTCGCGCGGTTCCGGACTGAGCGCCTAGAACAGCTAGACCACCGCGGCCGGCAAAATACAGTTTCGTTTAGTTACATTACATAAACGTTTCTGTGGAAAAAAAGTTCTTACTTTTCGAATGGTCCTCGTCTAACCGAATGGTTGTTTACACTTGGCAGTCCACGTGAGAACGAGTAAACAAAGCCTGCGCAGTCGCGGACTGGAACTCCGCGGCCTGGCCACGAGGCGAGCAGCGGTCCACAACGTGGCCGCGCCTCGCAGCGCGCATGCGCGTCACGGCCGCAGAGCACGGCACGTCTGCTTGTGAAGCGAGTTCATTACGCGCCGGCCTCGCAGGCTTTATTTTAATTTAATTAGGCCCCGCGACAGGGCGCACCGAGTCCCTAATCCGGCTGTCCGCCGAGAATTATTCTGCCTCCCGCTCTCTAATAAGTTCGCCACCTGCGGAGCCGTTTCTCAGGAGTCGCGCCGGCGAACAGGTAGTCTGCTGGCGCGGGGGCGGGCCGCACCACCCCCGGCCTGACAGACGGACGCTTCTCCACACTGGCTTTTCCTTCACAGGGGCGTTGGTCGAAAGTTACAGCCCCCTTATGCAGGAGCAGTAGTCCAAAGTTACAGCCAACTTATGCCAGAACACTGCCAAAATGAGAAACCAAAGAGGTCTTTCATAAGATTTTCTTGGTTCCTCCAGCCCTTTACTCAGCCTTATTTATTTAGCCTGGCAAAATGAGGCAAACAGACATTCTCCTATTTTAGATTTATGTAAGCATCCTACATTACATTTAGAAACTAAAATTCATATACACTCACGCTCATAAATTAAGAATAATTGCAGATTGTCGTGCCACACAAAGTGGCACTACACAAAACTGGCGCTAATAGCATAGCCACATAGGTAACACACACGACACAGACTTGTTAGTCCACGGTATTGGTGATAAGTTGAGAAAACCGTCCCTAAACACATGTGGTACAAAACGCCACTGTTTGCTGCGCAAGTACCCCGACATCAATATGGGTTATGATCACCATACACACGTACACAGGCCACACAACGGGTTGGCATACTCTAGGTCAGGTGGTGGAGCAGCTGCTGGGGTATAGCCTCCCACTCTTGCACTAGTGCCTGTCGGAGTTCCTGAAGTGTCCTAAGGGTTTGAAGACGTGCAGCGATACGTCGCCCTAGAGCATCCGAGACGTGCTCGATGGGGTTTAGGTATGGAGAACAGGTAGGCCACTCCATTCGCCTGATAACTTCTGTTTCAAGGTACTCCACCACGATGGCAGCTCGGTGGGGCCGTGCGTTATCATCCATCACGGGGAAGGTGGGACCCACTGCACCCCTGAAAAGGCGGACATGCTGGTGCAAAATGACGTCCCGATACACCTGATCTGTTACAGTTCCTTTGTCAAAGACATGCACCAATCATAATCCCGCACCACTCCAACAAACCACGACCTCCGTACAGATCCCTTTCAAGGACGTTAACCCTAGGACACCCAAGCCTTTTTTTTTTTTTTTTGTAGCTTGTATGCCTAGAGGGTGGAGGGGGGGGTTCGGGGAGCCCACAGGTATTAATTTAGTTTACTGCCGAAAAATTACAACTTTCAAAATGGTTTATGTATTTTAACAAAGGCATCGGTTTTATAAATGTTGTTAATTGTTATAAATATTGGATTGAGTGAATAAAAAATTGACGTATTACAATACAAAATACAAATGTGTTCATATACAATAGACTACTCTGAGTCCTCAACTTCAAAGCAAGAGACACACTTCACAATTTGTTCTGAATGTGTGTTACACACATGTTTATGACACTGGCCACAATACTGTTTTGGTTTACTTAGATTGTTGTACTTCTGCTTCTTTGTTTTAGCTTCTCTTACACAAATATGGCACCGACCTTTCCCTGCAGGAGGCTGACGTGCTTCTGTTGTCACTTCTTTGATTTTCTTTTGTAAAATAGTCTCCATTGATTGAACAATTTGGTAAGATAACCCTCTTGGATGGGTAGATCACGTAACTAATGAGGAAGTATTGAATAGGATTGGGGAGAAGAGAAGTTTGTGGCACAACTTGACCAGAAGAAGGGATCGGTTGGTGGGACATGTTCTGAGGCATCAAGGGATCACCAATTTAGTATTGGAGGGCAGCGTGGAGGGTAAAAATCGTAGGGGGAGACCAAGAGATGAATACACTAAGCAGATTCAGAAGGATGTAGGTTGCAGTAGGTACTGGGAGATGAAGAAGCTTGCACAGGATAGAGTAGCATGGAGAGCTGCATCAAACCAGTCTCAGGACTGAAGACCATAACAACAACAACAACCCTCTTGGATTGGCACTTCTTTCTTCTACCTGCAATTTCACTAGTTCCATCCCAGCTTGAAGAAGATAAAGTTTCCGTTTGTTGTGTTTCTTTTCATTCCATCTTGGATGTTGCTTGACAACATCAGTAAGTTTTTACTTGGTTTCGTTTGTGCTATGTAGGACACCAAAGGTACTGGAGGCCTACCTGTTGATGGGTCTGTGAACAAGAACATTGAAGAATATAGCTCTCGATTTGACGTGTTCTTCATTATGTCTGGAATATGCTTCCTGTTTGACTGGAGAGTTCCTACTGTAGTAACTTTGTAGTCTTGGTATAACTCTTCCGCCAAATCCACCGATGTGTGGTATCGGTCTGTAGTAATATTTCGACCAGTATTTTTCACAGGTGCTACCAGACGTTTGACGACAGCTGCTGAACCCCGTTCTTCTTTCGACTTCTCAACATTTCCTGCATAGGGTTCCATATTCAAGACGTATCTGTCAACTGCATCGGACATCATGCGTATAAGGATGGCGTACTTGCCCGGTTTAGCCTTCATGAGATGAGGTGGACCCCTGGTTTATGCAGTAGTGGAATCCTATCAATTAACTTTGTTGAAAACATCTCGGATTGTTGTGACCTTGTCTGTTTCCCTTTTTAGCTTGTGGGTACTTTTGTCATCAAACCTTATGATTAAAATAAGTTCCTTGAAACGTTCTCTTGTCATAATACCCTTGTAAACTGGCCGACCCATAAGGTCTGACCAAAGATCGTGTACACTGACAGAATTGTCCTAATTTTCCCCCATAAGTATCAGGATTCCTATAAAGGCATACAATTCTTTCTCATTAGTTAAAGTAACATTTCGCCTAACTGCCTCTTCATTTGAATGTTTTACTATAACATCCATGATGTCAGGCGTAAGAAGTAACTTCAAGGCTTCTCCAGGTGAATGGCAAACACCAGCTGGAGTTACTCCTGCCTGTTCTCTTACTATATTAGCAACAGACCTCCGAGGAATTCTAGGCTGTGTGGTTACGTACCTTCTTCCAGACTTGGCCACAATAACATCCTGATGGTCACTGCCTGAAGCTGCGCTATCTTCATCTTCTCTAACATCCACATCACTTTCCCGATCTGAATCATACTCCATAACACCATCCTCATATTCACTTTCACTCCTCGAGTCAGAATCTTCATCTAAAATTTCATTCAGAACTCTTTCTAAAGACGAGTCATGTATTCTTTTAGTCATTTCTAAGTTTGGGTGTGAACAGTAGGGAACTGCACTAACTCACTGCAAGTTTACAAGATAAATAACAGCTGCCTGACGTCAACAATCACTTCCTCTGAAAGTAAACCGATTGTTGTGAATATCACGAATACCAACCAACAAGAAACTAACTTGCATTGTTGTTGAGATGAGAAATACGAAATCCTACTAACGGAAATTTTCTATAGCATGGAAGCCTAAGGGGGGAGGGGGGTTGTTTTACCCATGATAAGTTTGTTTATTCTTTCTTTCGAAGCAGGAATTTTCTATAAAATATATTGACACTAACCTTTCATAAAATAGCTAACAAACAATAACTCAAAGGGAATGTGTAGTATGAAAGTTACTTGGGCAAAGTAGGAGACATAAAAAAATTGTGGGTTCAATGAACCCCCCCTTAGGTGTCCTAGGGTTAAGGGGTTGGTATCTGGTTCCTGTTTCACGTCTGATGAAAACCCGGCGAGAATTACTGTTCAGAATATAGCTGGATTCGTCCGTGAACATATCCTGGGGCCACTGTTCCATTGACCATGTACTGTGTTCTTGACATCAGGCTTTACGGGCTCTCCTGTGACCAGGGATCAGTGGAATGCACCTTGCAGGTCTCCAGGCCAATAAACCATGTCTGTTCGGTCGTCTGTAGACTGTGTGTCTGGAGACAACTGTTCCATTGGCTGCTGTAATGTCCCGAGCAAGGCTATGTGCAGTACTCCGTGGCCGTCTGCAGGCACTGATGGTGAGGTATCAGTCCTCTTGTGGTGCTGTACACTGTGGACATCCCGTACTGTAGCGCCTGGACTCGTTTCCTGCCTGCTGGAATCGTTGCCATAATCTTGATATCACGCTTTGTAGCACACGGAGGGCCCTTGCTACGACCTGCTGTGTTTGATCAGCCTCCAGTCACCCTGGTATTCTACCCCTCATAACGTCATCAGTATGAGTTCTTTGAGCCATTTTCAACACATAGCCACCATTAGCACGCCTGAAAACGTCAGCACACTTACTCGCCGCACCGCACTCTGACATGCACCAACATACCTCTGCGTATGTGGACCGCTGCCAGCGCCACCGTGCGACGACCGCAGGTCAAATGCACCGCATGGTCGTACTCCGATGTGACTGAAACACGCAAACTGCCCACGAGAGCGTTGTTTCACCATGTATCAGCATTGTCCTTAATTTATGAGCATGAGTGTAGTACGAGTGGCGTTCAGTAAGTAACTAAACATATTTTTTTTCTCAAAGTAACGTTCCTGTATACCATATTATTCCCCACCGTACTGCAGGGGCCCCTATTGTTGTGACCGTATGTAACGCCGGAAATGCATATCCTCCTATTTCCATCTATTGTACTATAATTTTTTCCTTGTTTTGTTACCTCAAGATATGACATTTCTGTCTCTTTATATATTGTAATTGTTTTACTGTTTATATATATATATATATATATATATATATATATATATATATATATATATATATATATTTATTTATTTATTTATGCATTTATGTCGATGTACAATTGGTTTGTTTCGTAAATATTATTTGTATTTTACGCTGGGTCTGGCCTAGGGAAAACTATGCTATCGAACGGATACATCGATAGGTCGTGTGAAGAATCAAAGTGTGTAGGATATTTGGTAGTGTTAACTCTGCCGCGTGGAGAGCGGACAGGGAGAGTCTGGTTGGAGTAGCGAGTGGAGCAGGTGTGTTGTGTGAAGCTCCCGCGAGTTGCCGCGCTTTCGGGGTTTGGTAGCATGTAATTGCGCTCGACTCGCGATGATAGTTTCTGACATGGTGTCGCGGACGGGAAGCATTAGCTGGCGCACATCAAGAGCCCGTTTCGTCTGGTGACCGTGTCGAGAAGAAGGCGCGCCAACATCCGGTTTCTGCAACAGCGACGGCCGACAATGAGTGACTGTCGCCACCTCCTCGATCGACGGCTTCAAACCTTCAATCAACCAACAAGGAAGACTGGAAGCACGTAAAGTTTTAGAACTGTATGGCAGACCTCAGCTTTTCAAACTTTTAAAATTGTTGCATCACAAAATTACAGCTACTTAGCATGAACCTTTGTTGCTCATTGTCCCAATTGCATTACCAAGCAGGGTCCCTTCCTTTTCCAGAATGAACCCGAGTGTCGTTGAAATTCAAACGCCAGCATTAAAGTAATATTATAGCATTTCACTGCTTTAATTTCAAAGTTCAGTTAAAGTATTCATAGCTGGCTACAATATTCAGATTGCACAAGCACAAATTAAGAGTGCGAGTTTTGTTACCGTATTTTAGCTTACCTGTGACTGCAGCTCAGCTTGGTACGTACTAAATTTTACTATTGTTAATTGTTCAGAATCATTTAATTCAAGTTCAAAGTTAAATCTCTTATTTCTAAATTGTGTAGATTCAAGTAACTTTTGAAATGATTGTTGAGGTAGTCCAAGACTAACCGTATTTTACTGAATTTCGATGTGCTTCAGAAAGAAAGCTCACTATTAACTTCAGTCACTAAATTAACTTTCGATTTTCCGGTTTTATTAATTCTTTTGCTAAATTAAGTCAGAGTGTAGCGAAATTTATTATTTCTGACAAACTTTCAGTTTTCACACTACACTTGTCAACCTTCAGTTGCCACGCTTCTAGTGCTAATTATATGTGTAATAATCTTTCTTTTTCAGTTACTATAGTAATTGTCCTTAGGACTGGCGACCGTAATTTCCTCCAAATCTCAAAAATCTAATTACCGCTAGTTGATTGTTAACGTAACGGCCGCACATTTACTTTCTTTATTAACTTTACCCCTATTTCAAAATTAATTTCCACCAGTTTCATTAGCATTTTTCCTTTCATTTAGATGTAACCCTTTCCTCCCTCTTTACCGACAAATTAACCTCGGTGACGATTGCTTTTCCCAAATTTCCATTAGGTACAAGCGGTTTTATTTTTCACTGTCATTAAGGTCGATAAGTGAGGGGGAGGTTACACGTAGAAAATTTTAATTTTCATTTTTGCTTTTGTGACCATAGTAAGAGTCCAGGCTCCATAGGCAAACAGCCAGCCGACATTAAGAAATAGTCCACCAGCACGTAGGGACAAGATAAGCGGCGGAGGATGCCAAGTATGGCTTGTTGATCAAATAACTTAGTGTTTGACTTCCTGCCAGAGGAAGCAGCATGAATCAAACTTGCACAATGCAAGATGCAAACACCAGGGCGATAATACAGCAAGAGAGAGAGTGTCAGTCACGTGCGGAAAAGACTCATGTGGAAATAAATTAAGTTGTGTGCAGCTAGAAATGAAAGTGTCGTGTGGAACCGAAGGCATTCTTGCGCAAGCCGACCAATTAGAAACGAGAGTGTCGTGTGGAACCATAAGCATTCTTGTGCAATCCGATCAGTTAGAAATGAAAGTGTCATTTGAAACAAATTAACTCCTGTGCACCCGAGTACATGAGAAACGAAGTAAAAGGCCAATCAGCGGAATAGCTAGAAGCAGAGATTCAGATGCATAGTCAGTGCCGGCAGTTTGGAGATTCCGCAGCAAGACGCCAGTAGGGCCGAGTAGGCCCATAGCAGCCGATACAGCTGATAAAGACTTCAACTATGAGAAGACAGTGATAGACTCTGGTGCACACTCAGGAACTGCAGGTCAAGTAGGACTTTAGAGTTTCATTGGAATAGTGTTGAACACAGACTGTCACTCTTTGTCTCAATTACTTAGAGAGAATTCAGTGCTAACCAAGAACAAGTGATTGCTTTTTACTTGTTTCTTATATGTACCGGCAATTAGCCTTGAAGTAGCAAGCCCGAATAAATAGACTGAATCTTACTAAGGGGCTTATGGTCCAATACCTCACATAAGTATATGTGAGATTAAACTTGATAGAAACTAACCAATCTTTTCTGCCTATTGCAATTTGAAACGTCCCCTTAGAACAATTATACACGACTGTGCTTAAACTGACACACAATATTTTTTTTTAGCTCAACGCAATCTGACTTTCAAAAATCCCTACAAAATAATGGCCCTGGCTAACATTAATCTATACCTTTCACAAATCACTTACCTCACTAAAAATCTCCGTTACTCGAACTACTGCAATACAGCGACCGCCACTACTGCCAGCTAAATAACAGATTCAGACTACGGAAGGCACTAACTACTAGTAGGCATAGTTAGCAAATGAAAGATTTTAATAGAGAACAAACATTGTATTTACCTTAATAGTCATAATATATATAGCAGTTCATAACATCCATTCTTATAAATATCAAAACTCCGCCATTTCTGTCCCCACATCCACCACTGCTGGCGGCTCACCTCCAACTGCGCAACGCTACGCGCTGTTCACATCCAGCTGCCGCTGCCCAACACTACAATGGCAGACAACAATGAAAACTAGCCACAGACTGCACACAGCACAGCCAGTGATTTTCATATAGAGCGCTACGTAACGTTGCCAATAAGAAAACATAAACAGCCTACTTACATAAAGAAAACATAAACAGCGTACTTACAAATTCTGCAACCTATTTTCCGGAAACTTATTTGCTTCAAACCAAGGAGATTCTCTCCAGTCTCGTCTCCGATAGAAAGGTTGACAGCAATTAACAACTAACCCATTGTTGTTAACGTCACGATTGCGCTACGCAGTTCGCACTTACTTCATTCTGCTATAGTGAGGCTGTGCCGGGACGTGACACTATGCCCAAATGGTACCACTCTACTGGTCGACTTCGCAGCCAACGTCTTGCTGCATCAACAACCTCCCCATCGTCCATGTACTGCTTCCCGCAAGTGCATCTTTCATTGGGCCAAACAGATGGATGTCGGAAGGTGCGAGACCCTGGCTGGAGAGTGGATGAAGAAGTGCAGCCCAATGAACTTTTGTGAGCTCCTCTCGAGCGTGAGGACTCTCTGGGAGTCCTTGCTTTGTCATGGAGATGGAGAGGTCCGTCGTGATTAACTCGCTGAAGTTGTTTCTTCAATTCGCTGAAGGAAACAGAGTACTCTTCAGAGTGGTCGCTGCACCACGAGGGAGCACATCAAACAGAATAACCACTCCAGAGTCTCAGAGGAACGTCGCTATGGCTTTACCGGCTGACTGAGCAGTTTTGAACTTTCTCCTCAGAGGAGAGGTGGTGCGGCGTCGTTCCATGGATCACCACTTCGTTTCTAGTTCCAAGTACGAACCCAAAATTTCATCACCTATGACGTCGTTCGGGCAACGGCCTTGCCGCAGTGGTTACACCGGTTCCCGTAAGATCACCGAAGTTAAGCGCTGTCGGGCGTGGTCGGCACTTGGATGTGTGACCATCCAGGCTGCCATACGCTGTTGCCATTTTTCGAAGTGCACTCAGCCTCGTGATCCCAATTGAGGAGCTACTCGACCGAATAGTAGCGGCTTCGGTCAAGAATACCATCATAACGACCGGGAGAGCGGTGTGCTGACCTCACGCCCCTCCTATCCGCATCCTCCACGGAGGATGACACGGCGGTCGGATGGTTCCGGTAGGCCACTCGTGGCCTGAAGACGGAGTGTTTATGACGGCGTTCGACAAAAAAACTGCCACGATCACCCTCGTAACGTGTAACCAATCCGAAAAAGATGCTCCTCTGTTGGTCTTTATGGCACTGTGTTACGTGGCGAGGAACCCAGCGCGCGCACACCATTGAGTACACCAAACGGTGGCCGAGTGTGTCAGCGTAACCAACAGAGACGTCCAGTTGCGCAGCGAGGTTTTTGATAGAAATCCATGGATTACTGTGTCTTCGTACGGTTTTAACATTGGAGGAATCACAGCTGCGTGCGGCCGGCCAAAACGCGAGAGATCGGTCAGGTCTGAGAGACCTTGTTACGACGATGACAGACGCCTTGTCTAACGACTCACCGTGCTGTTGTTCACTGCCAGGTCTCCGTCTATGAATATCTCCGATGCTCTGGTTTTCCACCAAAAGGATCTCAATGGCAGATCTCTGCAGCAAGCACCTCCGTTGTAGACGCCATTTTAAAGGCTACGTAAAACGATACCACCTATCTGGACTTCATGAGGCTGTAGGAATTGAAGCAGAAATACTCCACAGTGTCCCTCAACAAATTCCACATTTATTGACCGAAACTGGCCGAGAGCCCCTCGTATGTATAAAAAAACACATACACAACAGTTTATATTCGTTCACAGTAAGTGCAATAGTAAGTAGTAAGTCCATGAACCATGGACCTTGCCGTTAGTGGGGAGGCTTGCGTGCCTCAGCGATACAGATAGTCGTATACCGTAGGTGCAACTACAACGGAGGGGCATCTGTTGAGAGGTCAGACAAACGTGTGGTTCCGGAAGAGGGGCAGCAGCCTTTTCAATAGTTGCAGGGGCAACAGTCTGGATGATTGACTGATCTGGCCTTGTAACACTAACAAAAACGGCCTTGCTGTGCTGGTACTGCGAACGGCTGAAAGCAAGGGGAAACTACAGCTGTAAGTTTTCCCTAGGGCATGCAGCTTTACTGTATGGTTAAATGATGATGGCGTCCTCTTGGGTAAAATATTCCGGAGGTAAAATAGTCCCCCATTCGGTAGGTTAGAAATTTAAAAAGGGTAATGAATAGGTTAAAGCTAGATATAGTGGGAATTAGTGAAGTTCGGTGTCAGGAGGAACAGGGCTTCTGGTCAGGTGAATATGGGTTATAAATACAAAATCAAATAGGGGTAATGCAGGAATAGGCTTAATAATGAAAAAAAGAAATAGGAACGCAAATAAGCATCTACAAACAGCACAGTGATCGCATTATTGTAGCCAAGATAGATACGAAGCCCACTCCTACCACAGTAGTAAAAGTATATATGCCAATTAGCTCCGCAGGCAACAACACGGTTTTATATATGGGCGCCAGCAGAAATGCACATGCTAGAAACAGATGGAAGAGGGAGAGATAAAAGAACGTGATTACACACAGTTAATGAATATAAGGGAAGAAAGTGACGTGATTCATACACAAAGGGAAAGATTGAAAAGCGTAACTGGGGGAAGACAGGAATACTGACGTTCCTACTTGACATATGGAAAATTAGCCACACACCTCATTTTCTTGGGAAAATGTTATGTAAGTGACAGAAGGACGTCCTCAGCTTTTTCTTAAGAGCAACGAGACACTGAAATGTGCACAGAGCGCAGAACAGCTTATTCCAGTGGAGGACAGCAGCTACAGCGAACGACTTCTTTGATATTATCTCGTACAGTATACACTGAAAGGCGAATGGCCAAGAGTGAGCAGAAATCTGCGACTGTTTTCTAATGATAATACAGTGTATCGGGAAGTGTTGCCATTGAGTGACAGTAGAGAGATACAGGAAGACTTGGCCAGAATTTCTATTTGGTGTGACGAATGGCATCTTGTGCTAAATGTGGAATAATGTATTTTATTAGTTATTTAGCGCACGGCTAGTACAGACATACCAGTGGTTACGTATACATGCAAATATACACACATTTACATATGAGAAACTTAGTGTTGTTCGTGCTACACAACAGGATACACAGTCTTTCAATTCAGCGCAGATCATCTGGACTTGCCCTGCAGGAAGTCCTCTTCATCACCATGAAAGGCTCGAAACAACTTGCACATCTAGTACCTGGAAAAAAAATTGTAAATTTGTGGTAAGGTCTTATGGAACCAAACTGTTGGGGTCATCGGCCCCTAAGCTTACTCACTACTTAATTAAACTGACCTACGCTAAGGACAACACACACACCCATGCCCGAGGGAGGACTCGAACCTCCGACGGGGACAGCAGCGCGGACCGTGACAAGGCGTCCCAGACCGCGCGGCTATCCCGCGTGGTAGCACCAGAAAATACGTTATGCAGCGGAACATCTGTTATTGCGTCCCACCGATCTCCCCATTCGGCACGAGATTTAAAATCCTTAACATTTATGTCAGCAGCATCACGCAGGTTCAAATGGTTCAAATGGTTCAAATGGCTCTGAGCACTATGGGACTTAACTTCTGAGGTCATCAGTCCCCTAGAACTTAGAACTACTTAAACCTGACTAACCTAAGGACATCACACACATCGATGCCCGAGGCAGGATTCGAACCTGCGACCGTAGCGGTCGCGCGGTTCCAGACTGAAGCGCCTCGAACCGCACGGCCACACCAGCCGGCCATCAGGCAAGGATGGGTGATGTGATTTTAGTGCAATTTTGTCATATGATGACATGGTTGGAGACTGTGTCTGTTATTTGAAGACAAATGTTGATGGTGTTGAGACAGCAACCAGCCACAAATTTGCTGTAAGTTCCTTTTTTCGAAAGGTACAGTTACTGGTTTCGAATCATTGCAATTCATCGTCGGACGGCTTTCATCCTTCCATTAGAACATGTGGTGCATTTTTTATTGGTTATTTGTCATGAAATGTCTGTTTGTAGTGTTTGTTTTCATAGTTTTTGTCCAACAGATGACGTTCGTAGTTTTCACCACATTCTTATCGTTGCACACATAATTTTGTATCAGTGAGCACTTTAGATTTGCAACTTGCACCGCACGTTTTGATAGGTACAAAGTGCTTACAAACATATGAGAGTCAAAGTTGTTCTGAAATATTGTAACATTATAAAGATGTCCCATGTTTGGTAAAGGATCATATATTTTAGTCTTTTAAGATTCAAAAGCGCCAGATCAGTTCGCATGGGTAGCCTACGATACTTAGAGATCTTGCGGAATTCCCTACTAAGGTCAGTCTATCGGCATAGATTAGGATTCATTATTCTGGTTAGCAGTGAAAGCCTGTGAACTAGAGTAGATCGGATTGCGCCGGATGTTACGTGCATTGTAGTAAATTAATGCATATAGATAGGAATAACGATCCTGTAATGTTCAGATCCACTACTGTTGCTCTGTTTATCAAATATCTAGGTGTAATGTTACAAAGCGATGTCATGGTAAGTGAGCACTTGACGTCGATTGTGAAGAAGGCGAATGGTTAGCTCGGGTTTACTGGGATAAATCTAGCGAAGTACAGCTCATTTATAAAGGAGACCGCTTAGAGAACACTTGTGCAATAAATTCCTGAGGGCTGCTCGTGTGTTTGCGATCCCCACCCATATCTTATCGGCAGTTTCGATCAACAAATAAGTACTGAGGAAATGCTACATGAACTCAAATGGGAAATCCTGGACGAAAAAATACGTTCTTTTTAGGAAACGTTAACGAGTGGGACAGGAAAGGAAAAGACTAGCTGTGATGTTAAGTATCCTCAGCCATGCACCGTGTGGTGGTTTGGGGTGTATACAGGTTATCTCAAAAATAATTTTACAACTCTGGGAACATTTTCCTTACATCATAAACAGAAAAAATTTCGTATAAACATGTAAGAAAATCCTTCGTTTTCGGATTATTAACGAAAATCTATACTCACGCCCGGTCCTCACAGCTTTACTTCCGCCAGTACCTCGTCTCCTACCTTCCAAACTTTACAGAAACTCTCCTGCGAAACTTGCACAACTAGCACTCCTGAAAGAAAGGATAATACAGAGACATGGCTTAGCCACAGCCTGGGGCATGTTTCAAAAATGAGATTTTCACTCTGCAGCGGAGTGTGCGCTGATATTAAAGGTTCTGTAAAGTTTGGAAGGTAGGAGACGAGGTACTGGCAGAAGTAAAGCTGTAAGGACGGGGTGTGAGTCGTCCTTGGGTAGCCCAGATGGTAGAGCACTTGCCCGCGAAAGGCAAAGGTCCAGATTTCGAAACACGGTCCGGCACACAGTTGTAATCTGCCAGCAAATTTCATATCAGCGCACACTCCGCTGCAGAGTCAAAATCTCATTCTGAAAATGTTGATATGTTGCACTGGCCTGCTCGAGCACGACTCACGCCCCGTCCTCACAGCTTTCTTTCAGGAGTGTTTCTGCAAGTTTCGCAGGAGAGCTTGTGTAAAGTTTGGAAGGTAGGAGACGAGGTACTGGCGGAAGTAAAGCTGTGAGGACGGGGCATGAGACGTGCTTGGGGTGCTCGGTTGGTAGAGCACTTGCCCGCGAAAGGCAAAGGTCCCGAGTTCGAGTCTCGGTCCGGCACACAGTTTTAATCTGACAGGAAGTTTCATACCAGTGCATCCTCCGCTGCGGAGTGAAAATCTCATTCTGAAAATTTATAGATTGGGCGACTGGAGATCGGCAACACATGTCCTCGTCTGGCTTCTAAACGCACATGCACCCGTCAAATCATAGACTGTCGCGCTCTTACAAATACCCCCTGACGGTTTCCAAATATTTCGGAGGCTTCCATGACAGTCGATGAAGAGTTTCTGGTCTTCTTGTAGGTCTTCGAGGTGTCAATAATGTCCCTGCAGACAGCTTCTGTAAGACATGCTGGGAGACCTTACAATACTACTAGACAGCACCAACAATTCCAGCCTACACATTAATCTTAAGCTGATGCTAATGTCTAGTCTGTGCTGTACCGTCAAGATTCTGATGGCCCTATAGGCACTGAAAATTTGTTATTCCATCTCCTCCAGACGTTGCCACTGAGGAGACGAACAACGGATTGCCAGTTTGTGCAACAAATCACTGGCAAATGTTCTCCCTTGTAGGGCGATAGGCAGACGTAAGGCCCTGCAGATGTCGAAGAAAATACAGATACATGAGTCGCTCATGAAATATCCTCCATGCTGTACTTGGAGATGTATCACAAAGTGGGGGCGCTTGCCTTGTGTGCTCACACCTGGTTCGTCTTTTAGCTCCCACGGGACATGCTCTTCCTGGTCTGGCCTATGAGCAACACCTGGTGTTCCTCGGTCAGTAGCCTGCGTTGCAAAGGATTCTATCTCAGCAACCCAACGATACACACCACCAACGGTAGGATGACTCGGTTGTCTTCGGTCTCGGAACGCCATCTAATACAGCTGTGCAGCCTCGTGTCCATTACCAATCGCACGGCCGTACATAAGCATCATGGATCCCTGCTCACGAAATGAATATCCTGGTAAGTTTGAACGGAGCACTGTTAGTTAACTCACAATCTGTAGTACATGTAGACAATGGACACGTTGAAGGAAGACGAATTACGAATCTAAACAAGAGTCCCTGACAACAAAACGTCATCTAGGATACAATTAGTTCAACGGTTCGGTTAGTAAATAGGACGATAAACTGTCGGGATTGTACAGTACCTTGAAAGCGGTTGAACTTGAGGTTCAGTGGTAACTCGAAAAAGAATCATTTTCGGACATACGTTTATATGAACTTAGTTTCTTGTGTTCTTGTAACGAATCAGTTCCTAAAGTTTGTTAACGTATTTTTGAAACCTCCTGTACGTGTGGATGTAGCTGTAGATGTACCTGGCCGTTATTTCGGTTGTCGGCTGTGTAGCCTTTGCGTTGCCTTTGTGATGCCTTTGTCTCCGTACAGTTATGGTAGAAATAGTTTTCTAAGGCTAAAAATTCAAATTGGCGGCGGTAATTTGACTCATATCGACCGTCAGTGGCCCCTTATGGCTCTGCGAAATCGATGTGACGTCCGTTCTTCACATTTTCGTGGTCGTGTTGCGTGGCTGATCACTTATGTAGAAAATCTATCTCTGCGATACAGGAAAACCACCGAAGACACTGTTGAACTCAGAATTCTTATGTAATCTCCGATGTTGTATGCATCATTGATCTTTTTTTTTTTTTTTTTTTGTCATGAGTCTACTGACTGGTTTGATGCGGCCCGCCACGAATTCCTTTCCTGTGCTAACCTCTTCATCTCAGAGTAGCACTTGCAACCTACGTCCTCAATTATTTGCTTGACGTATTCCAATCTCTGTCTTCCTCTACAGTTTTTGCCCTCTACAGCTCCCTCTAGTACCATGGAAGTCATTCCCCCATGTCTTAGCAGATGTCCTATCATCCTGTCCCTCCTCCTTATCAGTGTTTTCCACATATTCCTTTCCTCTCTGATTCTGCGTAGAACCTCCTCATTCCTTACCTTATCAGTCCACCTAATTTTCAACATTCGTCTATAGCACCACATGTCAAATGCTTCGATTCTCTTCTGTTCCGGTTTTCCCACAGTCCATGTTTCACTACCATACAATGCTGTACTCCAGACGTACATCCTCAGAAATTTCTTCCTCAAATTAAGGCCGGTATTTGATATTAGCAGACTTCTCTTGGCCAGAAATGCCTTTTTGCCATAGCGAGCCTGCTTTTGATGTCCTCCTTGCTCCGTCCGTCATTGGTTATTTTACTGCCTAGGTAGCAGAATTCCTTAACTTCATTGACTTCGTGACCATCAATCCTGATGTTAAGTTTCTCGCTGTTCTCATTTCTACTACTTCTCTTTACCTTCGTCTTTCTCCTATTTACTCTCAAACCATACTGTGTACTCACTAGACTGTTCATTCCGTTCAGCAGATCATTTAATTCTTCTTTACTTTCACTCAGGATAGCAATGTCATCAGCGAATCGTATCATTGATATCCTTTCAGCTTGTATTTTAATTCTACTCCTGAACTTTTGTTTTATTTCCATCATTGCTTCCTCGATGTACAGATTGAAGAGTAGGGGCGAAAGGCCACAGCCTTGTCTTACACCCTTCTTAATATGAGCACTTCGTTCTTGATCGTCCACTCTTATTATTCCCTCTTGGTTGTTGTACATATTGTATATGACCCGTCTCTCCCTATAGCTTACCCCTACTCTTTTCAGAATCTCGAACAGCTTGCACCATTTTATATTGTCGAACGCTTTTTCCAGGTCGACAAATCCTATGAAAGTGTCTTGATTTTTCTTTAGCCTTACTTCCATTATTAGCCGAAACGTCAGAATTGGTCCGCCGCTCGTGGTCTCGCGGTAGCGTTCTCGCTTCCCGAGCACGGGGTCCCGGGTTCGATTCCCGACGGGGTCAGGGATTTTCAACTGCCTCGAGATGACTGGGTGTTTGTGTTGTCCTCATCATTTCATCATCATCCAGGAAAGTGGCGAAATTGGACTGAGCAAAGATTGGGTAATTGTATGGGCGCTGATAAGCACGCAGTTGAGCGCCCCACAAACCAAACATCATCATCATCAACGTCAGAATTGCCTCTCTCGTCCCTTTGCTTTTCCTAAAGCCACACTGATCGTCACCTAGCGCAATGATCGTACAATAATCAAAGTCGATTAACTCGGAACGTACTGCCATGTTCGCTGCACATTTGTCTATATCAGACTGCTCAGTTATCGTGCGACATACTTCTACGCCGCATCTTGCCGCAATATTCAGACGTCATACAAGGCGCATCTTCAAATTAAATTGGACAACCCTTCCCATAACTTCTGGACACTTAATTTACCTTTCAAATCATTCGACACCATGTACTTTCAAGGGGTGGCATACTATCTGTCTTCTTTACGTGTACAGGGTGTAACTAAATTCCCTTTACAGACTTCGAGGACAGGTTCCTTCAATCATAACAAGAAAAAATGTAGTATACTAAACATGGACTCTAAACCGCATAACTTAAGAACTGTGAGCACTTGTTCTATAGAAGAGATGTGTTTCACAGTAGCGAAGATGAACAAGTGCTCATAGTACATCAGCTACGCACTTTGAGACCATTTTTTTCTTGAAAATTCCTGGCAGATAAAAATTGTGTGCCGGACCGAGACTCGAACTCGGGACCTGCTGTGAGGACGGGCCGTGAGTGGTGCTTGGGTAACTCATATGGTAGAGGAATTGCCTGCGAAAGACAAGGTCCCGAGTTAGAGTCTCGGTCCGGCACACAGCTGTAATCTGCCAGGAAGATTCGTATCAGCGCACACTCTGCCGCAGAGTGAAAATCCCATTCTGGAATTTTTTTCCTTGTTTTGATGTAACGAACCTGTCCTCAAAGTCTGTAAAGGGAATTCAGTAACAACCTGTATCGATTAAAGTCCCCTACCAGTTTCTGTCTTTAGGTTTAGGTTAATCTGAGGAACTGCTGTAGAGGTTTTGACATGCATGTCACTATAGATAGACTGATTCATGAGACAGGGACGTAGGAGGTAGGGGTAATGCGGCCTGCGGCGCCAGGCCAGCGAAAACTACCCCTGTCGTGAGAATGGCGCGAGCCGACTTCCTATACGACCTACGATGTAGGATGTATCAGACATTAAGCTGATAAGAACCTATTTTGGTATAGAAGCAATGTTTGGGTGTTAAGGGAAACGGAGGAAAAGTTCACACAAAAAATGTAGCCTGCGCTGGAATTGCGCTAGGGTCAGACGGCCGGCAAGTGACTGCACGTCGTAATGAACTCCGTTGCAGTCGAGCAAATCGTGGCGCACTTGCGCTGCATTTGGGCGGACCGGACATCGCTGTAGCTTTCAGCTCCCACAAGATGTCACTCGAAATTCCCATTAAACGTGGAATAGATACCATTTGTGCTTCCTGAGATCTTTACAGTTGTGTGCGGCTTAAATTGTTTAAGTCATATGGAGGTGATGATATACAGTATTTAACGTTGTGCTCTGAATTTTAATGATAATTCTGTTCAGTGGTCCATAAACGAGATTACTGCGACACCACACAAGTCGTCCAACCTTAGACAATTAGCACTACCCATGCGAAGCTAGAGCGGGTTACTGTTCAGATTATAATTATCATCAGATTATCGCGGTCGTCTTACGCGGCGGATTACGTGTGCAGGAAATCTGTCTCTGCGATGTTAGAGAACCACCCAAGACACTTTCGAATTCAAAAGCAAGAATTCTTGTGTAATCTCCGACACACTATGTTGTATACATCTTGCATCGATTATCGTACCATATTCAAAGTCGGTTAAGTGAGCTAAGCTAAAAAAAAAAAAAAAAAGTACCAAAAGTTACTTGTTATTAAGCAATTTTATGAATAGTCTCGAGACAATCTTGAGGTGATGTTCCTCAGATACAGAGGTACTGGTCCCCGATTTTTGCAGCTTACTTAGTATTTATAATAATAAGTTACCAGAATACTGCCAAGATCAAACGGACAATTTTAAGACGTTGACCACATCTTGTGTAGTTTTATATGAAATGTGAAACTAAAGTACAAACATCAAAACAAATTTTGCATCACCTCGGTTCCGAGAGTTCCGATAACTGCACAGAAAATTGGAATAGAGGTCAACATAAACATCATTTCCGCCCTTTTTATTGGTCATGAAAACCGCACATTGCATGTTGTACCACCATACAGCCAGACCTTCAGAGGTAGTGGTCCAGATTGCTGTACACCCCGATACCTCTAATACCTAGTCGCACGTCCTCTTGCATAGATGATGATGGTGATTTTTGGTTTGTGGGGCGCTCAACTGCGCGGTCATCTGTGCCCTTACGAAGTCCCAATTTCTATTTTTTTTTTTCGCTCTCCAATTTTTTTCCATAGTCCAATCTAGTCACTGTCACTAATGATGATAATGATGATGAAATGATGACAACACAAACACCCAGTCCCCGGGCAGAGAAAATCCCAGACCAGGCCGGGAATCGAAGCTGGGACCCTGTAAGCCAATAGCAGCAACGCTATCCACTAGACCACGAGCTGCGGACTCTTGCATTGATGCATGTCTGTATTCGTAGTGGCATACTGTCCAAAAGGTCATCAAGGCGCTGTTGGTCCAGATTGTCCCACTCCTCAACGGCGATTCGGCGTACTTCCCTCAGAGTGGTTGGTGGGTCCAAAAACAGCCCTTTTCAGTCTATCTCAGGCATGTTCCATAGCGTTCATGTCTAGAGAATATGCTGGCTACTCTAGTCGAGGAGGAAGTCATTCACAAGATGAGCACGATGGGGGCGCTAATTGTCGCCTATGAAGACGTATGCCTCGCCAGTATGCTGCCCATATGGTTGCACTATCAGTCGGAAGATGGCATTCACTTATCATACAGCCGTTACGGCACCTTCCATGACCTCCAGCGGCGCACGTCAGCCCCACATAATACCACCCCAAAATATCAGGGAACCTCCACCTTGCTGCACTCCCTGCACAGTGTGTCTAAAGTGTTCATCCTGACCGGGTGTGCCTCCAAACAGGTCTCCGATGATTGTCTGGTTGAAGGCATATGCGACACTCATCGGTGAAGAGAATGTCATGCCAATCCTGAGCGGTCCATTCAGCATGTTGTTGGCCCCATCTGTACTGCGCTGCATGGTGTCGTGGTTGCAAAGATGGACCTCGCCATGGACGTTGGGAATGAAGTTGGGCATCATGCAGCCTATTGCGCACAGTTTGAGTCGTAACACGACGTCCTGTGGCTGCACAAAAAGCATTATTCAACATGGTGGCGTTGCTGGCAACGCTCCTCCGAGTCATAATCCGTAGGTAGCGGTCGTCCACTGCGGTAGTAGTACTTGGGCGGCCTGAGCGAGGCATGTCACCTACAGTTCCTGTCTCTCTGTATCTCCTCCACGTCCGAACAACATCGCTTTGGATCACTCCGAGACGCCTGGACACTTCCCTTGTTGAGAGCCCTTCCCGGAAAAAGTAGCAATACGGACGCGATCGAACCGCGTTATTGACCGTCTAGGCTTGGTTGAACTACAGACAGCACCAGCCGTGTACCTCCTTCCTGGTGGAATGACTGGAACTGACCGGCTGTCTGACTCCCTCCGTCTAATAGGCGATGCTGTCGCACGGCTGTTTACATTTCTGGGCGGATTTAGTGACATCTCTGAACAGTCAAAGGGACTTTGTTCAAATGGTTCAAATTGCTCTGAGCACTATGGGACTGAACTTCTGAGGTCATAAGTCCCCTAGATCTTAGAACTACTTAAACATGGCTAACCTAAGGACATCAGACACATCCATGCCCGAGGCAGGATTCGAACCTGCGACGTAGCGGTCGCGCAGTTCTAGACTGTAGAGCCTAGAACCTCTCGGCCACTCCGGTCGGCTAAAGGGACTTTGTCTGTGATAGAACATCCACAGTCAACGTCTATCCTCAGGAGTTCTGGGAACCGGGGTGGGGCAAAACTCTTTTTTTTTTTTTTAATGTGTATATCTTAATGTGAAGTATGCTGGTAAAGCTGCAAAAAAACTAAACATATGAGCTGAATTTTTCTTCTTTCGCATACGGAATCCACATACTGTGATAGGGGTGCCAAATTACACTATGATCAGAAGGAACCTTTATCAAAGGATACCGTTAGATGAAGCTTCCTCCGAACGAATGTGTTCACGGTAAAATGTTAAGTGTGTACTGTTCTTCACTGTGACAGACGTGGCTTGAAAATGCCCAAGGATCGAAATTAGTTAAAAGCAAAAGTATTAAATAAAGTGTTCATTTCGAAATTAAAAGGAACCTGCACTGGAAAAAGACTTCGTTCAAGAATGCAGACCTGTTGTTTACAGCTGTTAGTTACGGCTGTCAACGTAGTTACAGCACTAACGTCGCGACGAAGCGTATACACCAGGAACAAAATCAGTCACGGAACGTTTTGGAAGGACGGTGTAAGTACTGACAACGTTTGAGGGACCAAGTTAAATAGCATTAATGAAATCGGAAAGACGAACGACGGGTTTCTCTCATAAGATATGGTCGATTTCTGTTGTACTTAGTGTATCACTCCACAGCGTGCATTGCTACTGGAGCTCTTCGTTCACCGAAATGTAGACCTGTCATGAGTTCGAAGGTTGGTTTGAATAGGACAGTGCTTCACTAGGCATTGTTTTATTGAAGGTGGTAAGCCATTGCGTTACTCCGACCTTCGAACTGGCTTACACAGGCGGTTGTAACGGTACCTGTTGTTAGCGTGGGCTCTGGACCATGACCTAACTTGGCATTTTTCACATTTTTTATCAGAGGCGAAATATAAAAATCCTATGTCTGATCGGGGATCGAACCTAATACCAAAAGTTCATAGCGCAACACTTTACCGTTCTGCCACCGAGCTACAACTTTATGATAGAAAGCTGACAAATGCCGCATGTGAATTTTGAAATCAAGCTGAATACGTTTCTTTGCCATGCCTCCTTCTACCCAAGAGAGGAATTTTTATTTGGAAGTGTGCAAAATACGTCTGCTCCAAAAGACTAGCATACCCCATACTGTTAATTAACTCAAAGTACTTTTTCACTGTAATGCATTGTTTCGCAATTTTTAGGAAATACCGGGGGATTCCACTTCTTTATCTAGACGGGAAAACGAAGTGAATGAGACAACGTTGCTTACAAGGCAGCTACCACGCCAACAAATAATTAGAGAATTAGTTCGGTCGCGCCTTCCAAGCTGATCACTGTTGCCACATCTCTCTGCTATGTCAGTCACATGTGGTCAGCGCTCGCAGCCGATAAAATACCAGCTGTGACTCGTTTTCGCTGCGTGCTTTGCGCCCCTGTGCGACACGTTTATTTTGCGCAACAGACGTCCGAAGCGAATATCGAGACTGCGCGGAAAAGTGAGAATCCTGTGCTGCGCGCTAACGCTAGTGTACTCTACGCGGAACCGTAACAGCTGCCGTTTGTAGCCTCACTCCACTGTGTGCGAGGGTAGCGGAGAACCGGCAACGCTGCCCGCTTTAACGCTCAGATCTGTTCGACTGTCAATCATTTTATTTGTCTGATAGAGGATCACCACTTCGGAGTAATACATCTGCATGAAATTATCGGTACGATACGCATGAATGAGGGCTAATCATAAAATTTTAGTTACCAGTTCGAAAACAAAACCGCGCTGCCGCGATGTAATTTGATGATGGTGTGTTAGAATTTCTCTACATGTTCACCTTTCAATGTGGCATTTTTTTCCAGCGATGGATGATTGGCGGAGACCTTGGATTCAGAAAACCTTCCACCTCACAAATTATCGCGTTGTCATTCTGGACCACGCAATGGTATCTTCATACGGTGAAAGAGGAGAAACTCACTGGGAGCCATGCCAGTGCATTACGTGCGCGAGGAAAATTTTTATTGCCACAACAAGCTGCATATGTGTGTGTGCCCTGTGCAGAATGAGCTCGGGCGTTCTCGTGGAGCAGAAACACTCACATGAACAGCCTACGAGAACCTTGTCACAAAATTTAGATAGAATAACGGGCGTTCAAAATGCTTCCGTTTGAAGGTCGTACAGTCCAGAATCGGTATGCAATCAGTCAAAATCTCCGTGAACATTGAGGCAATCATCCCACCAACGAATCAGGCTGAATACGTCCGTTAGTAAAGCACCGTACTGCATTTCCTGAAGAAGACCTTAACTGCCTGCTGCAAGTCCGCGTCCAACAGAAATCGTCGGCCCTCTAAAGCCGTTTTTAAGGGTCCAGAGGCTTCATAATAGCGTGGTGAGAGATCTGTATCTACATCTACACCAACATCTACATGGATACTCTGCAAATCACATTTAAGTGCCTCGCAGAGGTTTAATGGAACCACCTTCATAATTCTCTATTATTCCAATCTCGTACAGCGCGCAGAATGAACACCTATATCTTTCCGTACGAGCTTTGATTTCCGTTATTTTGTCATAGTGATCGTTTCTCCCTATGTAGGTCGCCGTCAACAAAATATTTTCGCATTCGGAGGAGAAAGTTGGTGATTGCAATTTCATGAGAAGATTCCTCCGCAGCGAAAACCGCCTTTGTTTTAATGATGTCTATCCCAAATCCTGTATCATTTCAATGACACTCTCTCCCCTATTGCGCAATAATACAAAACGTGCTGTCGTTCTTTGAAGTTTTTCGATGTATATCATGAGTATAGGGCGGGTGCTCGTGTGTCTCACACTTCAGCTGGCGCTTCTTCTGCGACACAACATTTCTAGTACGGGGAAGGCGTTACCACGAAGCAGCAGCACTCCCTGTCGCGCACCATTCCACAGCGGTGGTCTTGGCAGACATGCTGCTCCAAATTCACTCTTCATACTCCGACGGATGTCTGCCGGTGTTTGTCCTTTGGCAGCGAAGAAAAGAATAACATCAGCATGTTGGTCTTGTTTCGAGGCATTTGGCAGGTTAGGTCTGGGAGAGTTGGACTGCTTTTTTTTTTTAGCAGAAAATTTGTATTTTTCAACTTTTATGACTTCTGGCAGCATGCTGATATAGAGTGTCATACTAACATCGGTACAATATGTTATTAAGGTACTGCCACTTAAAATACAGCGTCGTCCATCTCAGCCACAGGTGTATGGTTGAGAGGGACCAGTGTACTGAGAGAGGCGGACCATATGACTTTTACATACATGCTCCGCAAGCTGTCTTATGGTGCATAGTGGAAGGTACCCTGTGCTATTACTAACATGCTGCTTATAAGCCTTGGTAAGAGACCAATTTTCTCTTATCTTCATGACCCTTAGGCGAAATGCATGTTGGCGGCAGAAGAAACCTTCCTGCGGTCAACTACTAATGCTGGTTCTCTAAATATTCTCAATGGTGCCCTAACAATAATGTCGACTTCTCTCCAGGGATTCGCATTTGAATTCACGAGGCATCTCTGTAATACTCGCATGATGATCGAACTTGCCGGTAACAAATCTAGCAGCACACTTATGAATTGACTCGATGTCTTCCCTTAAGGATACAGGGTACTTATAAATGGTGGAAAATCGAAAATTTTAATGACTTTATCAAATTCTATAGTCATTCCTGATTACACTGACACATACATTATAGGATTTCAAATGAAAAATGACCTATATATACCAAATTTTAAAGTTACGGTCATGTATGGTGCCACACCCCCTTTTTTCCGTTACAGAAAACAGTATTATTTCGAAAAGAAGTGTAACCTTTCTGTTATGAATGAAATAAAACCAATTTTTAGATACCTGAGTGACCGTGTTTTGCTTAGTAAATGTCTTCATGGGGGCACTCATAATGCAAATGAAAGTTTCAACCATTGCATATGGGAAAGATTACTCATTAATGTTTTTGTAGGACTAAATACATTGAAAGTTGGTGCACTAAATGCAGTGATATGTTTCAGCGCTGTAGTGACAGGAAGGTTGGAAGTCCTTAGAAATTTAGGCATAATGTGTGGCTGTAATGTGGAAGATCAATTGCTTGCATGAAGCTGAAAGATTCGCTCTTCAAGTTACCAAAGAAGCAAAAAGTGCTAAAGGGAATGCCAAGAGGAAGCTTGAAGATGAGGAAATGCTGCAGGATGAAGACTATGCTTCAGGAATGTTCTGAGAAGTTCAATTGGACTCGTATCTTCATTCACAATTTCCCGCAAGTCGCATTTTTCAGAATTCAGGTACAAACATTTCCTAAAGTTTACAAAGCATTGCTCTAGTTTTTTTCTGCATCTTGCAATAGTCCATATTTACGTAGTAGACCTAAGCTTTGTTGCAGAATCAACTAAATTAGAGAAAAAATATCATTTTTACTAGGAAAAAATTTTTAAAAATTAAAATGTAATATGCGATATTTTTTTATCCATGTAATATACATAATATGTGGAATTAAACAGGTCTAGTACCTCAGCCATCATGTCACGCATATCTGGTAAGAATTTGGTCTCCTTCAAAGGTATAACATTGGATTAAATGATAAGTCAATTTGAGGAAGCATTTTGGAAAAAAACTGCATCAATTTCTTTGTAATTTTTTAATAACCCTAAGCAGGTTCAAAAATATTCAAAATACTTCTAATTTGTTTAGAAAGTGCGCTGCATTAGCTGATATCAACAAAAAGTCTGTAAAACATATACATTATAAACAGTGCCTGAAAGAAATAGGTGTTGATTTTTACATAATATTGAGCCGGAAAAGTACCCTGTATCCTTAATCAGACCTTGTGGTCATTCCAAACACTCGATCAGTACACAAAAACGGATCGCACTCGTGCTCTATACGCGGTCTCCTTTATTGATGAAACACATTCCACAAATTCGTCCAACAAATCGAAGTTCACCTTTCGCCTTCCCTACTACGTCCTTACGTGCCCGTTCCACTTCATATCACCGAGCGGTGTGGTGCAGTGGTTAGCACACTGGATTCGCATTCGGGAGGACGACGGTTCAAATCCGCGTCCGGCCATCATGGTTTAGGATTTCCGTGATTTCCCTAAATAGCTTGAGGTAAATGCCGGGATGGTTCCTCTGAAAGGGCACAGCCTTCCGCATCCTTCCCTAATCTGAGCTCGGGGAGACGTTAAACATTAATCTCCTCCTCCTCTCAATAAGATACTTAATCGAAGTGTAGTCAGGCAGTACATTAATAATGCTGTAATCGAATGTTATGGGATTATTTTTTCTACTCATTCACAATAGCTTATATTTTTCCACATTGAGAGCAACCTATCATTCATGACACCTGTAATGGGAAAAACCTAGGGCCCCAAAATCGCCAACAAGGATTTTAGTGGAATGACTGATCCCATGAGTTTTGGATCGTCATTCACCACTTATTGCACACAAAATTATTTATTCATAAAAAGTTTCAGAATTAAAGCAAACAATACGCTTTACATGAAAATATAAAGGTTCTCTAAACTCAAACAAAGTTTACGATTTCAAAACAACAATTCGACAATATGAAGCTTCCGGATAGAAAAACAATAATTTAAAGGAACTTCAAAATTTGCTTGAATGACCTTAGAAAGAACCCATCAATGGACAAAAGGTCATTTCACGTGAACCAGTTAATAACAATTTTAGCAATTAAAGTGTCCAACGAATAATGACAATTCCCAAAATCTATTTTCAACTGATAACAAGCCCGAAGGGACAGCAACCATACTAATAATAATTTGACCCTAGAAAGAACAGGGTGGTGGTAATAAAAGGCTAGCAATCGATCCAGGAAAATGACGGGATTAAAAACCCTGCTTACTGAAATTGTTTTGAACAATATGTAATAATCGCTATTAACGGGGCGAGAGACCCCCCATACCCTTTGTGCATAACACGGGCGAAATTCTTCATGTCCACCAACATTTTTAGAAAAGCATAGGCATATGAAACTTTATTCTTTTAGAAACATAAAAGTACAACAAGAGTAAAAAATATGCCAATATCGATATGCAACCTGAAGGTATGGTAATATACAAAATTAAAACCATTTTCTGTAACGGAGAATTTAGTGACAGCATGGAGAGCCCAAGCTCTTAAATCAAACACTCCAAAATTTGTCAAAGACTGTGAGTGGTTGTACCAAAGGAATACAACTTACCTTATACCTTATATATGAATTCCGTGTATGAGTGGGCTCAGATGATACCGTCCCAATCAACGGCGAGCACAGTTAATGCCTCACAAACGGAACCGTTCGAACGCCGCCTGAGGTGCAAACAGTGTATCAGTAGATTGTTGTTGCGGTCTTCAGTCTAGAGACTGATTTGATGCCGCTCCCCATGCTACTCCATCCTGTGCAAGCTTCTTCATCTCCGAGTAACTAATCAGGAGACTACAGGCGTGCAAAACAAGGATGACAAGCACGAACCAGGCTCGAAAACTCACGCACGCGTGTAGCGGGCCCACGAGCAGTTAAGTTTAGCGTAGACACCTGTAGTACAGAGTAGGCTTTAGTAAGTACTAAACTACAGACACCCCCAGCTGCGTGCACACCAAATCACATTAACAACTAAGCACATAACACCACAAGGAAATCCCAGTCTACAGAATATAATTTACGAACATGTAGGGACTGCAGCCAAGCCAAGTACACAAGAAATTTATATTTTAAAAAGCCTGGGTCAAAACCACATCAAAATTGCTATAAAACTAGTTTACCAAATACCCAATTATAGCCGGCCGTGGTGGCCGAGCGGTTCTAGGCGCTTCAGTCTGGAACCGCACTGCTGCTACGGTCGCAGGTTCGAATCCTGCCTCGAGCATGGATGTGTGTGATGTCCTTAGGTTAGTTAGGTTTAAGTAGTTCGAAGTCTAGGGGACTGATGACCTCAGATGTTAAGTCCCATAGTGCTTAGAGCCATTTGATTTTGAACCCAATTATAAATCTGCCTTACAGTCATTGCTTATCCATTTCAGAGGTTATACCCAAAACACCCTGGAAAATATTTGTTTTGTAGATAAAAGCTGCCTTTTCTTACTGTATTTTATTTCCTCCAGACGCGTTATGCCTTTTTCACTTTCAGGCATCGTCAGTGGATCTAGAATGATACAGTTTTGTTTTGATATGTGTTATTTGTAGATTATAAAACAGTTCACGTATCGTTTTTTATGTAAATATCTGCTTACTTACAGTTCTTCCCGTTTTTGGTTTGCATCTGCGTTTTATCTCATCTGGTCACATGCTGTAGGTCGCACTACGGCTCTATGTACGAAACATAAGCATTTTTTTATGTTCCGAACTTTTTTCTTCCCAGTTTTCATCTTGTTTGCCCTTATTCTTGTGTTGCATCGCCAGTCTTCTGTCATTACTGAGCGAGGTGGTGCAGTGGTTAGGACACTGGACTTGCATTCGTGAGGACGACGGTTCAATCACGCGTCCGGCTATCCTGATTTAGGTTTTCCGTGATCTCCCTAAATCGCTCCAGGCAAATGCCGGGATGGTTCCTTTGAAAGGGCACGGCCGACTACCTTGCCCATACTTCCCTAATCCGATGAGTTGAATGACCTCGCTGTTTGGTCTCTTCGCCAAAACAACCCCCCAACCTCTTCTGTCATTAATTACACATATTTGATAGAAAACTATAATTTCAAGACTTAGCTACTGTGAGTTCACTATGTGTCTCATCCTGTTTGGATTGTTTACGTACATGTTGCCAACCTAAAGAAGTATATCCTGAAAACTAACGTCGATTCATTTCTGTTATAGAGAGAGAGAGAGATATAGTATAAATATATGATTTTTTTATATGGGGTGCGGGTGTCGGTGGTTATTCAGCGCGAGTTGCAGAATGTTGAATATGAATGTAATAGTTCTCAGCTCTGACAGCTATTACATTTATATTCAACATTCTGCAACTCGCACTGAATGACCACCAACACCCGCAGCACACAAAAAGAAAACAAAAATTCCATGCGTATACACTCCCTCCCCCCCCCCCACCTCTCTCTCTCTCTCTTGCACTCTTGTACACACTCACACACACACACACACACACACACACACACAGATATAAACATAACAGAAACGAATAGAAGTTATTTTTTGGAACATATTCTTCTGTTTGGCAACATGTGCGTAAACAAACCAGACAGGATGAGACACTTAGTGAATTCACAGTAGTTACGTCTTGAAATTACCGTTTTCGATCAAATATGTGTAATTAGTAACAGAAGACTGGAAATGAATCACAAGAATTAAGGCAAACAAGATGAGAAGTGGGAAGAAAAAAGTTCGGAACATAAAAACGTGCTCATGTTTCGTAAATAGAGCTGTAGTGTGACCTCCAGTGCGTCTCCAGGTGAGAGTAAACGCAGAGGCCTGCCAAAAACGTGAAGTACTGTAAGTAATCTCATTTACGTAAAAAACGAGACGTGAACTGTTTTATAATCTACAGATACATATCAAAACAAAACTATCATTCTACATCCCACTGATGATACCTTAAAGTGAAAAAGGCGAAACGCGTCTGGAAGAAATAGAATAGAGAGCAGCAAGGAAAGGCCGTTTTTAATTACAAAACAAATATTTCTGGGCTTACTGCGGAGGATGGCCACGGAGAAACTCGTTCCTCAGAAAATAACTGGCGGAATGAAAATGCTGTCAAATGCGGTGCCTGCACGGCTATAGACAGTCTTGCCTGGAACAGTCTAAATATCAATACTGAGGGAGGGCAAACAACAAATCCCTACCACTGATCGTAAGTTTTCGAGGTAATAGTGTCAGTGAAACAACGCGAAGATAGCCCAAATTACTGTTCAGCACCAATCTGAACTTGACGGGTCGTAACACCAACCCGCGAAATAAATCGTGAATATTAATTCAGAGTTCAGCAGAAAACAGCAAACTGCACTTAAAAGAACTAAGGTTAAAGACACCTGTAGATAGAGACGCCACGAAACATGTTCAAATAAAAAGACGCAAGCACATGAAAATCACCTTAAAATGTTTCCAAGAGTCCACGTCTGACAGTGCGAATTCTCCAATTGGCAGATAAGTGAACCAACTCCACATATCAAGAGCCCCTAGGCTCCTCGGCTAATTCACAACACACAGCAAGTACTGCCAACTCCGGCCAAATGGACGGCTACTTCGCGAGACACGTGTTAGGCTCGTCCTGCCCTTAGTTCTCTCTAGGGACCCGAAGCGCTCGAGTCGCAACCGATAACCAAAGATCAAAACAGAGGACAAAGGTCGATATCCAGAGAGTTGCCACGGCTCGACACCAACGATAAATTTTGTATCTGTCACCATGTACCCTTCTACGGTCACGCAATGACGACACCACAGTCTAATACGTACACTCTCTGGTGTGGAAGTTGTTAGTTACTGTTTGACAGCTGGAGCGACACTAGCGCTCCAAGCGGTGAGAAAGCGGACAGTCTTCTGTGTCGTAAGGATAATTATTGTTTTCAATTATTTTCTACTCAATTAACAGAATGTTGTTGTATTTTTGAGTTCCATTCATTAGTAAGTTACCAAGAGGCATGAAATATCGTGAAATACAAGTAAAAGGAAGCAGTATCAGTCTCTTTCAATGATATAAGCTACAACTCATTCATGAAGAAATACTTTCGAACGTGTGTATTTGTAGTTTATCCCACTGGAAGTAAGAGAATATAAACATATTTCATTCATGTATTTCCATTGTTGTTTGCTGTTATTATTATAGGCACTTTACTTGGCACTCAAAAATTGTTTATGGAGTCCAAAGATTCGCCTTCTCTTACACTTCACTCGACTTTCTAGTACACTAATATTTTAGTACACGTCATTATCTTTGTTTCAAATGCGAATGTATTGAAGGTTCTTGCCGGTTGTGGCTCAGATTTAGCAACAATTGTGGAATTTTCAAATAACTTCCAGGAATTCAGCCAGGTAACACTTTCAGCGACCGCCGATATTTCGGCGGGAGAACACCCCGCCATTTTCAAGGCAAATTGCAACGGACAGGCGGCGTACAAGCAAATTTAATACCTCGGTTCTCGGACTTAAGCAGGAAAGATAACACACACACACACACACTGCATACTAGTGCCACCAAAGATGACCAAAGTCAGAGCTATCGATAGTGAGACAAAGTGAGGTAGCATTGACTCTGTCCCTCTGTGGAATTGGTTTCTCCTGTGTTGGGAAACACTTTAATTGCTTTTGACTATTTATTACCACACTTGTGAGGTTTACCCCTAAGCTACAGCTGTGGTGGCTTATTTGATATGTTAAATAATGCAGGTGTTACATTCCACATAGGTTTCCAACGCTCAACATTCACTGATTTGGCGCAAAGTGTGACGAACAATCTCTGCTTATTTGGATAAATGTACGAACTTCTTTCTGTAAAAGGTCAGGGCTTCTGGTGTTTACTAGCTATAATTCGTTACTAAAGAAAACCAACGTTATTTAGTAAATGTCTGTACGTTACAGGAAGATCGTAAATAAACTATCCTGTAATGCACTGTTTCGTATCTCCCACGACCATAAGATTACTAAATAATCACAAATGTGGTGTAATTTTTGTAGTCACTTTCGATATCTATGGCACTACATACACTTCCTCTTATAGGAAGTATGTTGCAAATTAAGTTAGTATTTGCACTCATCCGATATCGTATACAGAAGTCTCGCTTAATGCCCGCTTGCGGCACTGCTGTCGCTGTGGGTAACAAAAGCGAGACGGAGTTCAAATGTGTGGATTCCTAAGGGACCAAACTGCTGAGGTATTCGGTCCCTAGACTTACACACTACTTAAACTAACTTATGCTAAGAACGACACGCACTCCCATGCCCGAGGGAGGACTCGAACCTCAGGCGGGATGAGCCGCGCAGTCCGTGACATGGTGCCTCCAACCGCGCGATCCGAGACGGAGTGCCGCGACTGTTGTAGAACTTCACGTGCCACCACAGAGTGGTCAACAAACAACCGCAGACTGCTGATCACCGTGTCTGTCAGATCGTTTATGTTTGTTGAGAATAAGAGTGGTCTTGTCGCACTTCCCTGGAAATATGGAAACTTGTGATAAGTTCGTACGGGACCCAACTGCTGAGTTCATCGGTCCTTAGACCTACGCACTACTTAATATGACTTAAGCTAACTTAGGCTAAGGACAACACACACACCCATGCCCGAGGGAGGACTCGAACCTCCGACGGGGGGAGCCGTGCGAACTGTGGCAAGGCTCCCTAGACCGCGTGGCTACCCCACGCGACACACTTCCCTGCGACACTTCCTACGATACCCTTATCTCTGATGAACATTCACCGTCGAGCACAGCGAGCTGGGTTCTAATACTTAAGAATTCTTCGAGCCACTCTCGTATCTGGGAACCTAGTCCATATGCACGTACCTCCTTTAAGGGGCTCCGGAAAGGCTCAAAACCATGAGAAGTTCAATTTTTACTTTTTTGCGTTTTCTGAATCTGCAGACTATTACCTTTTAATAGATATATAATTTATTCAATTCCTAAGACTACAACTATTTTTAAATTTTTTTTGAAATATGTTCTACATGGGCGTGACCCACTGTGGCGCTGTTAAACTGCTGTCAAATGGTGTTATTATTAACGTCCGTGTTCATCAGGTACATTTTAGTGATGTGAGATAAAGTATGTGTTGTGGCTAACCTGTGATGGTTCAATATATATCGCTGGTGTGATTGTCGATTGTTTCATGTTTATTTACTCTGTCGTTATCTCGAAAATATTCGTAATTAATTCTGTTTCTTGAGTCTTTGTTTTGTTGAAGTATAGTAATGAGTAAAAGTAAAGTTATTAGAAATCCTCTGAAGGCTTTTAAGAAAAGCAGAAATGTTGGAAAGCCAAAGGTATGTGTTATTACTGTAAATAATAACATTGTAACATGGTACGAGCGATGCTTGCTTTAGACAAGGAACGCCTTCGGGCTGCAGACAGGGCTGTAAAGAGTCTAGAAATACAAGCAAGAGTAAACAGGAGGAGGAACAAGAGGAAGCTGGAGGAGGAGTTTGCAGAGGATGAAGATAATCCATCCTATGGACCTGGAATGCATTAAAAAATTAATCCAATCTTTGTCGCTCGATTCCCAAAACTTTTATTTTTTCATACTAATTACATGTTTTCTAAGTATCTTCCAAACATATTTGTTTCAAACTTTCAGTAAATGTTACACAGCACCTTCTGCATAATTTAACACAGTCTATTTCCAAAAAACTGTATATTTTTGAATATATAAATAAAAAATTGCAAAAAAATGTTGTGAATTTTCATTACAATTGAAAAAAAAATCATGTTTAATAACTGAACTAAAATTTTGTAAAATCCCTGTGGTAAGTTGTAGCCCATATTCCAATAACTAATCTGTAAAAAGTTCAACTTCCTACCTCAAATACTTTGTGAGGAAAGATGTAATTTATAAGCGTTATTTTAACATTGCAAGTATAGGGCGTTCCTGAGCCCCTTAACAGTCTGCAGTGGGACACCGAGTGAAATGCTTTTCGAAAATGTAGGAATAGGGAATCTGCCTGCTGCTCTTCGTCTATGATTCGGAGAATATCATGTGAGAAAAGGGCAAGCTGAATTTACCAAGAGCGATCCTTTCGAAATACGTCCTGATCTGTGGACAGAAGCTTTTCCTTCAGCAAAATCTTTCCCACTGGTGGTTGAGAGTTCGCAATTCTGGCAATGGTGAATCCACGTAATACTTCCACTGCTCGATTTGTTCTATTGCCTGAATGGTTATAGTGAACACCTCACTTACGTCGGTAGGAGTTGAGTGAATAAAGAAATCATCCAGACTGGTCTGATACCGCTGCAACTATTCCGCAGCTGCCTCGGTAGTTGAGGTTTTTCGAAAGGTTGTGAGCAGTCGCAGAATCCAACGGTCGGTGATCTTTTGTCGTGATCAAAATGTCGATCAAGATGTCGAAAACGGATCGATGACTGATTTTCACTTTTTTCCACTATCGCCTCGACTGTGGTACGCTGGTCTTCGAGCTCCAAGGCCTGTACTTCTATTGAGATTATCAGTTCTTCACACATAAATTGTCTACCATTCTGTTCCTGCCATTCTGCTCGTTACCATTTAGAATTGTCTGGCCATGTTGAACCATCTCAGTCACGTTCCTACTGTGTGATATAACAGAGTATTGTTGTTGTCACGGTCACCAACTAGTTACGGAAAAAGCAGACCGATTGAAACCGATACCGGTGTTTTAGTTCTGAATAACCGGTATTTTTCAGTATTTGTTTGGTCTGTTTTACAACAGGCACTTTTTTTTATATTTTACTAATAACCGAGTAAAAAAAACTTAATAGAAATAGCCATAGCGCCAGTGCTAAAATTTTGGTTTTTAAATAAACCATTTTCAAAGAAAGTAATTTTTATTAAAATTTACATTGATTTCAAGTATTGCGTTATTATAGAAAATTGGAAGAATGATCAGGGCTGTTTTAAAAGTGATGCCGACAGAAACGAGCAACAAACACATCGCATAAGTGTTGGTAAAGTATTTCTGAGACAGGTATGTCCCCGTTGCCGTGTGTCGTGACTTAAGGTACCTGTGGCGTGGAGTGTGCAAGACCTGGCCCCCACCCTGCCTGTATTGCAGTTTCCCGCTGTCGCCGCTGGACATACATCGTGTTGCAGAATGGCACCAAACCTAGGCTGGAAATATTCTTACGACTTTACGTAGCAATGAGGTACAATGCTTCGTTTGCTTTAACAGTTTAAATATTTTTCTGCCATTTCTATGCAGTAATAAAGAAGAAAGGAAATTGTGGTAACACTAATAAATTAAAAACTTAACAAGAATTCAAACTTAATGTTAATGAAAAATGGAACTAGCTTGTGTCTGTATAACATGCCCCGTATCTTCATCAGGTTACCTTCCATTCGGAAAGCGGTTGCACTGTTATATTGACTTGTAAACTATAGATTGCAGCAATCAGTTGTCCTTTTTAATTTTGTTATGCAGATCTAGATTTCGACTGGAAGGTAGACATTCTCAATGCACTATTATTTTCGCTCAAAGTATGCAAGTCCCTGACAGTTCATTGAACTGTGGGCGAACACCGATGAACAGGGACTCACATGCTTTGTGGGAAAATAATAGTGCATTGAGAATGGCTAGCTTCTGTCCGAAATCTAGATCTGCATATTAAAATTAAAAAGGACGACTGACTGGTGCAATCTATAATTTACATGTCCTTATCTGTTTGCGGCCCTTGAAAATGGACAAATGAAAACGAAAAACGGCGTTCTTCAACCTCAGCTTTTACCCTTTAGCACTGACTACTAATAATACTCAAATAGGGATATAATCCCCGATTACAACATAATTTTTGAGCGGAATGTCAAGAAATTAGAATCAGTAGGAGAACAATGGTGATTTCTTCTAGTACTCAACCAGTTCTCACTTTTCAAGAAAAGCAGCAAACGGTGAACGGACTAAGTTTCCTTTTTATTTCCCTATTTAGCTCAATACTTTGATTCTATGCATTTTGAAACGAGTTAAATTTTTCAAACTTTGTTCGATTTCTACGTTAATTACAAGGAATAATAGGAATAAAAAACCGAAAATCGGTTATTTCAAAAGCCGTTTATTCTGAGCGGTTTTCACTGTCAGGTTAAAGAGACATGAAAAAAAAAACGATGTAACTGATAACCGGTTGTTTCAGCAACAACCGCCATCCCTATCATCAACTCAGTGTGGCCTGATGCAGCGTTGTTATCCTCGAAATGCAGACAAGACGTTTACCACAAGATAATCTACACTACTGGCCATTAAAATTGCTACACTACGAAGATGACGTGCTACACACGCGAAATTTAACCGACAGGAAGAAGATGCTGTGATATGCAAATGATTAGATTTTCAGAAAATTCACACAAGGTTGGTGCCGGTGGCGACACCTACAATCTGCTGACATGAGCAAAGTTTCCAACCGATTTCTCATACACAAACAGCAATTGACCGGCGTCCCCTGGTGAAACATTGCTGTGATGCCTCGTCTAACGAGGAGAAATGCGTACCATCACGTTTCCGACTTTGATAAAGGTCGGATTGTAGCCTATCGCGATTGCGGTTTATCGTATCGCGACATTGCTGCTCGCGTTGGTCGAGCTCTATGGCTGTTAGCAGAATATGGAATCGGTGGGTTCAGGAGGGTAATACGTAACGCCGTGCTGGATCGCAACGGTCTCGTATCACTAGCAGTCGAGATGACAGGCATCTTATCCGCATGGCTGTAACGGATCGTGCAGCCAAGTCTCGATCCCTGAGTCAACAAATAGGGACGTTTGCAAGGCAACAGCTATCTGCACGAACAGTTCGACGACGTTTGCAGCAGCATGGACCATCAGCTCGGAGACCATGGCTGCGGTTGTCCTTGACGCCGCATAACAGACAGGAGCGCCTCAACGACGAACCTGGGTGCACAAATGGCAAAACGTCATTTTTTCTGATGAATCCAGGTTCTATATACAGCATCATGATGGTCGCATCCGTGTTTGGCGACATCGCGGTGAACGCACATTGGAAGCGTGTACTCGTCATCGCCATACTGGCATATCACTCGGCGTGATGGTATGGGGTGCCATTGGTTACACATCTCGGTCACCTCTTGTTCGCATTGAAGGCACTTTGAACAGTGGACGTTACATTTCAGAGATGTTACGACCCGTGGCTCTACCCTTCATTCGATCCCTGCGAAACCCTACATTTCAGCAGGATAATTCACGACCGCGTGTTGCAGGTACTGTACTGGCCTTTCTGGATACAGAAAAAGTTCGACTGATGCCCCGGCCAGCACATTCTCCATATCTCTCACCAATTGAAAAGTCTGGTGAATGTCGGCCAAGCAACTGGCTCGCCACAATACGCCAGTCACTACTCTTGATGAACTGTGGTATCGTGTTGAAGCTGCATGGGCAGCTGTACCTGTAAACGCCATCCAAGCTCTGTTTGACTCAATGCCCAGGCGTATCAAGGCCGTTATTACGGCCAGGGGTGGTTGTTCTGGGTACTGATATCTCAGCATCTATGCGTGAGAATATAATCACACGTCAGTTCTAGTATAAGACACTCCTGGAAATTGAAATAAGAACACCGTGAATTCATTGTCCCAGGAAGGGGAAACTTTATTGACACATTCCTGGGGTCAGATACATCACATGATCACACTGACAGAACCACAGGCACATAGACACAGGCAACAGAGCATGCACAATGTCGGCACTAGTACAGTGTATATCCACCTTTCGCAGCAATGCAGGCTGCTATTCTCCCATGGAGACGATCGTAGAGATGCTGGATGTAGTCCTGTGGAACGGCTTGCCATGCCATTTCTACCTGGCGCCTCAGTTGGACCAGCGTTCGTGCTGGACGTGCAGACCGCGTGAGACGACGCTTCATCCAGTCCCAAACATGCTCAATGGGGGACAGATCCGGAGATCTTGCTGGCCAGGGTAGTTGACTTACACCTTCTAGAGCACGTTGGGTGGCACGGGATACATGCGGACGTGCATTGTCCTGTTGGAACAGCAAGTTCCCTTGCCGGTCTAGGAATGGTAGAACGATGGGTTCGATGACGGTTTGGATGTACCGTGCACTATTCAGTGTCCCCTCGACGATCACCAGTGGTGTACGGCCAGTGTAGGAGATCGCTCCCCACACCATGATGCCGGGTGTTGGCCCTGTGTGCCTCGGTCGTATGCAGTCCTGATTGTGGCGCTCACCTGCACGGCGCCAAACACGCATACGACCATCATTGGCACCAAGGCAGAAGCGACTCTCATCGCTGAAGACGACACGTCTCCATTCGTCCCTCCATTCACGCCTGTCGCGACACCACTGGAGGCGGGCTGCACGATGTTGGGGCGTGAGCGGAAGACGGCCTAACGGTGTGCGGAACCGTAGCCCAGCTTCATGGAGACGGTTGCGAATGGTCCTCGCCCATACCCCAGGAGCAACAGTGTCCCTAATTTGCTGGGAAGTGGCGGTGCGGTCCCCTACGGCACTGCGTAGGATCCTACGGTCTTGGCGTGCATCCGTGCGTCGCTGCGGTCCGGTCCCAGGTCGACGGGCACGTGCACCTTCCGCCGACCACTGGCGACAACATCGATGTACTGTGGAGACCTCACGCCCCACGTGTTGAGCAATTCGGCGGTACGTCCACCCGGCCTCCCGCATGCCCACTATACGCCCTCGCTCAAAGTCCGTCAACTGCACATACGGTTCACGTCCACGCTGTCGCGGCATGCTACCAGTGTTAAAGACTGCGATGGAGCTCCGTATGCCACGGCAAACTGGCTGACACTGACGGCGGCGGTGCACAAATGCTGCGCAGCTAGCGCCATTCGACGGCCAACACCGCGGTTCCTGGTGTGTCCGCTGTGCCATGCGTGTGATCATTGCTTGTACAGCCCTCTCGCAGTGTCCTGAGCAAGTATGGTGGGTCTGACACACCGGTGTCAATGTGTTCTTTTTTACATTTCCAGGAGTGTATATTCGTCCAATGAATACCGGTTTATCATCTGCATTTCTTCTTTGTGTAGCAATTTTTATGGCCAGTAGTGTACATCAGCAGGTTGTGTCGTTCCCTTTCGGCTCCTGTAGCAGTGTGCTAAGAGAGTGTGTCGCGGTGATTTTATTGTGTTTCAAGACTGCCGACATTTACCCGCAAACAAACAAAACTTAATTACATAAAATTTTTCTTTCGAGGTCATAATAAAAACCTCATGGCTACCTCTAAGTACTGTGTAACGCTTAATGCGATTGTTCTCTGTAACGCATCTGTTGTGTTAAAAATGTTCTAACCCATAAATGTTCGCAGATAAATGAATAAATAAACAATAGAGAGCAACTGTCATCACGATGTGGTACTGAAACTAAACATTTCAACAAAAAGCATAAATGGTCTGCACATAACCACATATAGAAATTTTAATATCTTTTGTGTGGGATCTAAAATTTAAAAACCTCTCTCACACCGGCCTGATTTAGCTTCACTGATCAGGATAGTTAAAACATGCGTATATTAAGGGAATTTTCATTGACAAAGCAGGCTTATCACATTCACACAGTTCAATACTGTTCTATCCTGATTAAATTGAGCTTAAATTAAATTCCATAAGGCAGTGAAGCAATTTCGAAGTCTCGGTGCGACGAAAATTGTCAGTCGATCTCCTGGAAACATTTGTAATAATTATTAACTTTCGGTGATCACATGGGGAAGACCGGAGATCCGCTGGTAAGACCGTGTTAGCCTATTTATTTGAAGTAACTGGATATCTCGAGCATACAAAACGGCAGGTTCGTCCAGTGTAAATCAGACGTTCCCCACTGATCCCGTGCAACACAGCGTAGTAAGCAGACACTGTCAATAATAATCAGTTAAATAATACGCGGACACACTTACTTTAGTTTAGTTCATGTATTAAATTCCTTCTCATACAGAATCTCATCAAGATGGCGACTAGCTTAACAATACAAACATATACATCCTTCTTTCACGACTAATCGGCAAGAAGTCCCCTATTCTTTTCATAAGAGAAAACATAGACAGCAGAGAAGCTATTCCATGGAGTAAATGGACGCTACAAGGAATAATTGGGCTTGAAACTACTTTGCATTGATAATCGGTAAGATAAGAAGAGATATTTCGAAATACACTCCTGGAAATTGAAATAAGAACACCGTGAATTCATTGTCCCAGGAAGGGGAAACTGTATTGACACATTCCTGGGGTCAGATACATCACATGATCACACTGACAGAACCACAGGCACATAGACACAGGCAACAGAGCATGCACAATGTCGGCACTAGTACAGTGTATATCCACCTTTCGTAGCAATGCAGGCTGCTATTCTCCCATGGAGACGATCGTACAGATGCTGGATGTAGTCCTGTGGAACGGCTTGCCATGCCATTTCCACCTGGCGCCTCAGTTGGACCAGCGTTCGTGCTGGACGTGCAGACCGCGTGAGACGACGCTTCATCCAGTCCCAAACATGCTCAATGGGGGACAGATCCGGAGATCTTGCTGGCCAGGGTAGTTGACTTACACCTTCTAGAGCACGTTGGGTGGCACGGGATACATGCGGACGTGCATTGTCCTGTTGGAACAGCAAGTTCCCTTGCCGGTCTAGGAATGGTAGAACGATGGGTTCGATGACGGTTTGGATGTACCGTGCACTATCCAGTGTCCCCTCGACGATCACCAGTGGTGTACGGTCAGTGTAGGAGATCGCTCCCCACACCATGATGCCGGGTGTTGGCCCTGTGTGCCTCGGTCGTATGCAGTCCTGATTGTGGCGCTCACCTGCACGGCGTCAAACACGCATACGACCATCATTGGCACCAAGGCAGAAGCGACTCTCATCGCTGAAGACGACACGTCTCCATTCGTCCCTCCATTCACGCCTGTCGCGACACCACTGGAGGCGGGCTGCACGATGTTGGGGCGTGAGCGGAAGACGGCCTAACGGTGTGCGGAACCGTAGCCCAGCTTCATGGAGACGGTTGCGAATGGTCCTCGCCCATACCCCAGGAGCAACAGTGTCCCTAATTTGCTGGGAAGTGGCGGTGCGGTCCCCTACGGCACTGCGTAGGATCCTACGGTCTTGGCGTGCATCCGTGCGTCGCTGTGGTCCGGTCCCAGGTCGACGGGCACGTGCACCTTCCGCCGACTACTGGCGACAACATCGATGTACTGTGGAGACCTCACGCCCCACGTGTTGAGCAATTCGGCGGTACGTTCACCCGGCCTCCCGCATGCCCACTATACGCCCTCGCTCAAAGTCCGTCAACTGCACATACGGTTCACGTCCACGCTGTCGCGGCATGCTACCAGTGTTAAAGACTGCGATGGAGCTCCGTATGCCACGGCAAACTGGCTGACACTGACGGCGGCGGTGCACAAATGCTGCGCAGCTAGCGCCATTCGACGGCCAACACCGCGGTTCCTGGTGTGTCCGCTGTGCCGTGCGTTTGATCATTGCTTGTACAGCCCTCTCGCAGTGTCCAGAGCAAGTATGGTGGGTCTGACACACCGGTGTCAATGTGTTCTTTTTTCCATTTCCAGGAGTGTATGTACTGAGTTATATAATTTATAAAATTTCTGAAAATATCGCGGAGAGACCTGCAAGAGACATTACAAAATGAATCAGCTTTGGAAGCTCCGAAATTGTCTGGGTGCACTTCGTTGTAACACGTACTTACTTTGTACATGGTACATGAAACAGCCAACCAAGCAGACAAAAGGTACAAACTAGTCAGGTATCGCGTCAGGCGCTGCATCTGTTATGAACTGGGACATTAACAGAGTTCGCCCTACGATGCTACGTTATTAAGAGCGTAACAGCCTCTGAATGTTTTAAGTCCTGTTGATGCTCCTCTGGAGTCCTTAACGATTTTCTGAAAGCCAGGTGTCCGTGTTACTGACAGATAATTCGGCGCTAAATCCCCGAGTTGTTTCGCGCCTAGCAGAAGTAAAGCTTTCCCTTCACGTCAGAAGCAGATTAGAGACTGCCTCGCCCCCGAAGACAGCTGACTGAGTGTTTTGCCCGCTAGCTGGTGCGTTGCTACGGTCGAGCGAGTCGCCGCCATCTGGACTGCAGGACTAATCCCTTGTCGCCTTGTGTCCACCTGAAGCTGTTAACGTAGCAGTCGGGATAACAACATAGAAACGACAGTTGCGGTAATCCCTGCCACTCTGACCCCCAGTTAACAAGCGACATTCTGCTGCACTGCTATGAATACGGAGACTACGCCCTTGTCAGGTGGACAGCAGATTTAGTTGTAAATCCATATCTGTTCATCATGTTCGTACCCAGTAGAGATGGGCAAACTGAAACACGTAACTGTTTCGAAACAAATAAAACAGTACAATGTAATGTTTCGATACGCTGTTTCGAAACAGTGAAACAGTTTGTGTTTTGTAATCTAATAAACCTACACATTTTATCATCTTGACTGTCTACTGTATACGTATGTCCACATAAACACAAATGAGGTGCGAGAGCGCTAATCATATCGCAGAAAGTATGAAATTATCACTTAGGCGTCTTGGCAGTTTCGTATTTCTGCAGCAATTGCGCTGCTTTCGTGTCGTGTGACTTTCATACTTTTCAATTGGCTGAGGACAGCCATAGCTGAAGACAGAAAGGCCACCACGAACAGAACTGGAGGTGGGAGCAAACTGCAGAAACAACGGATATGCTACTGGAATTCCCACATTCCGTTAGTATGGGTAATATACCCATCCTGCTGATTTCCATGCACACAAAGGGAATCATTGAGGATAATAGGGACAGTGACTATATACTCACAAATAACGCCAAATAAATCGAATAAATAACAAAATATAACAGAAAAAAATTTTGTCTTTCAAGGTGTTTCGAACCGTTACTATAAATTCACCATGCTTCCTAGTCCTTTCCGTTCCCCATTACACTATGAGTGATATGTCAAACAGATTGCTTGCAATTATACCTACATCAAATTTATGTATATGTCTAATAACTGTCACTCTACGCCTTTTTTTATTCAAAATGTTGTAGGCTTACTTACGTTTCTTAATATGATAACTGTACATGAACAGAGAAGCGTATGTTGTCAAAAAGTTTAATTTAACTGAATGATTTTCTCATATTTATTATTTTGAATGTGAATAGTATGCGTTGTTTTATTGGTTAGTGTTTATAAAGCAGATGTTACGCCATTTCGGAATATGACAGTCAGCTAGAAACGAAGCTTTATTTTCGGATGTCTTAAGCTTCATGCTATTGCTTGTCAAAAAGATTTTGACACTCTTGAAAGTGTTTCATGAAGTGGTATGTTAAATGTGTTTCAGTACCTGTGCCGAGCCCGAATCTCGTCCGACACAGAGGGGAATGAAACATCACTGTTTCGATACAATTAGTCCGTTCCCAGCACTGGTGGACTGAAACATTCTTATTCTGAAACAATGATACAGTTTCTGTGTCTGGCTCGAGACCGAATCTGGTCCAGTTATCCGAGACAGGGGTGGAATGAAACACCACTGTTTCGAAACAGTGAACCGTAGCCGTTCCGAAACACTGAAACAGTTCCACGTATCGATGCACTGTATCGAAACATAGAAACAGTGGCCAAGTCTAGTACCCAGACCATTAGCAACTTACCACGGTTCACTCCTGAAATATTGAAGTCATGATATTAATGACTGGTAAGCTGCTGAACCAAATTCGATCGTGCATTTGTTCGACAAGCAATGTAATCCCTAGTCAGGTACCCTAGTATGCTTCAAGCAGGTGGTCCAGACACCAGCTATGATATATTTGTTGTTCCTCTTCTCGTGTCTCAGTTATTTTCCACTATATTCTCAAACATGTTGTTATTGTGGTTTTAATTTTTATATGTGATTTCTTTTTAGTACACGCTATAGCGGTAGTTAATAATTCCGAACGGCAGCATTTACAAGCTTTGTGGGAAGCTGGCCGTTGTGGCCGAGCGGTTCTAGGCGCTTCAATCCGGAACCGCGCTGCTGCTACGGTCGCAGCTTCGAATCCTGCCTTGGGTATGGATGTGTGTGATGTCCTTAGGTTAGTTAGGTTTAAGTAGTTTTAAGTTAATGCTTAGACCCATTTGAACCATTGTGGAAACGAGCTTTTACGTTAGGGATACAGCTGAGCTACATACACTCCCTGACAGAAAGAGTGAATCTCTCAAAAGGTGAGGAGGAAATGAAATGAAACTTCACGAGTTGAGAGAGTATGTGATGTTATTTCAGTGACTACAAAATCGAGTCTAATGTACAAAGCACTTGGTAGTAGGAGCCCACTTACCAGGACGACAATTCTCCCACCTCTTGCCTGGATGCCCATACTTAGTCTGTTGGGATAGGTGTCATGACGTCGCTGTATATTCTCTTGAGGCACGCTGGCTTATAGCTGTAGCAACCGGTCCTTGATATCTTGGATTTAGGCACTGGGGCGGAGTTGACGTCCGAACTGGTCCAACACATGTTTTATGGGGGACATATCTGCGGATCTTGATGGCCACAGGAGTAACTCGACATAATGCCAACAGTTCACAGAGATACGTGCCATGTGGGGACTAGTATAGTCCTGTTAAAAAATTGTACCGTGATGTTACTGCATGAGGACGCAGGATATCCGTCTCATACCACTGTTCTGTCAGAGTTCCTTCAGTCACTATCAGCCATGGCCTGACTTCAAGGCCCAAACCCGCATCCGGCCATCCAGATTTAGCTTTTCCGTGATTTCCCTAAATCGCTATAGGAAAATGCCGAGATGGTTCCTTTAAAAGGACACGGCCGATTTCCTTCCCCATCCTTAGCACCATCCGAGCTTATGCTCCACCTCTAACGACCTCGATGTCGATGGGACGTTAAACCCAATCTTTATTCCTTTTCCTGAAGGATCTCCACTCCATGACTCCACAAGTAAGACCGCTGCGCCTCTCCAAAACATTGGAAAGGCGAGACTTTCCCAGATCGCCACCATATTCGCCAACGATGGTCATCCAGGCTGGTGGACAGCATGCGGTGCCTTTCATCAGCAGTCCACACTTCCGGTCATAGCACCACTCCAGACGCACCCTTTTTTCTCGTGCTGTTAACAGCGGTCTACGTGTGGGACGGAAATTCCCTAGTCCAGTTGCTTCTAGTTTCCGACCACTATTGCGATCTGAGACAGAATACTGCAGGAAGTCTATTACTTGTTCTTGTACGGCAGGCGCAGATATGAAAGAGCCACGATGCGTTCGCTGCTCATTAAGGCGATTCTCCCTTGTTGTGGGCAGACGTGATCGACCGGAAACTTGGCGGTGAGTGTGCCTCTCCTCACGTTCCCATGCATTCTGTCATCGGGCCACTGCCGCAACCGAAAGCCCCACAAATGTGGATATTGCGCGATTCGACCAGCCCGACAAATGGGGACACACAATGAGGACCGTTTCAAACTCTCTCAGGTGCTGATAACGACTTTTCACACGCACGTGACTTATCATTTGGTGTCATCACCCCTTCTGCCACTTTTCCTTCGTACACTTTCACCCGTGGCAATTCTCGCTCCTAATTACGATACACACCGTATACAAAATTTGCAACTGGGCACTTCTGTCAGCCCAGTGTCCCAAGCGCAGGCTATTAATTGCGAAATGCCCTGTATAGAAATTTTACAGTTTTGACGCTTCCGCTGCCCCTCTCAGCTTGAAGTAATCTGTCAGTTCTCAAACCCAGGAAGAGTTTGCCGTAGAGGGGCTGTTATTAAAGCAGAAGAAGTTGCATGTTCTACAAGTCAGGATGCCTACAACGTTTGGAAAGGACTAATTGACAAGCACACAGACTAGAGTGTTGTAGCCTCCCTCACCCCTTTTATGCTTTAGTTTTGCGGCAATTGGACATGGGTACTGGATGGCTAGTAAAGAGAACACGCTTAGTTGCTAAAACAATTTGACCGTTTTGCCCAGTACGAAAATGTATCTCTTTACTTTACGGCCGGCCGGTGTGGCCGTGCGGTTAAAGGCGCTTCAGTCTGGAACCGCGTGACCACTACGGTCGCAGGTTCGAATCCTGCCTCGGGCATGGATATGTGCGATGTCCTTAGGTTAGTTAGGATTAATTAGTTCTAAGCTCTAGGCGACTGATGACCTTAGAAGTTAAGTCGCATAGTGCTCAGAGCCATTTGATCCATTTTTTTACTTTACGAATATGGAAGTTACACAAATTAAAGTTAAATACACGTGAAACGTCCCCTTTCAACAATTATACAAGACTGTGCTTAAACTGACACACAATAATTTTAGCGCAACGCAATCTGACTATCAAAAATCCCTACAAAACAATGGCCCAGACAAACATTAAACTATACCTTTCACAAATCACTTACCTCACAAAAATCTTCATTACTCGAACTACTGCAATAGGCGCCACTATTGCCAGCTAAATAAAAGATTCAAACCACAGAAGGCACTAACTACTGATAGGCATAGTTAGCAATTGAAAGATTTTAATAGAGAACAAACAATGTATTTACCTTAATAATCATACAAATTTTAAAACTCCGCCATTTCTCTCCCCACATCCACCACTGCTGGCGGCTCACCTCCAACTGCACAACGCTACGCGCTGTTCACATCCAGCTGCCGCTGCCTAACACTACAATGGCAGACAACAATGCAAACTAGCCACAGACTGCACACAGCACAGCCAGTGATTTTCGTACAGAGCGCTACGTAATGTTGCCAATAAGAAAACATAAACAGCCTACTTACACACTGACAGCAAGAACTGTAACGCCCAAAAATGATTAATAGAGGAATGAAACTTCGGGATTACATTTGTCTAGGTAACATATTTCAGTGATTAACTCTGCAAGGTCACAGGTTGACGTAAGCGAGATATAAGTCATTGCAAATGTGAAACGTTGGTACTTCATCCACGTTGCACTCGGTCGGTCAATACAGGGACGGTTAACTGTTCGTGGATGACGCTGGAGTTATTGTACGGTGAAGTCACGTATGTGCTCGACTGGAGACACAGCTGGTGATCAAGCAGAACAAGGTTACTTGTCGACACTCTGTACAGCATGTTGGGTAACAAGAGCGGCTTGTGTGTGAGCGTTATTTTGTTGGAAATATGTCCTGGAATGCTGTTCATGAATGGCAGCACAACGTGTCGAATCACCAGATTGACGCACAAATTTGCTACCAAAGTGCGTGGGGTAACCACAGCATCCCAGACCATACCTCCAGGTGTAGGTCCAGTGCGTCCAGCACACGTTGGTTGCAGCCCCTCAACCGGATTGTTCCTCAACAACATACAGCTGTCACTGGCACAGAGGCAGGACCAACCAATCTCCAGCCTGCCCTCCAATGAGCTCTCGTTTGACACCACTGATTTCCGCGCCCGGGTTCCCGGGTTCGATTCCCGGCGGGGTCAGGGATTTTCTCTGCCTCGTGATGACTGGGTGTTGTGTGATGTCCTTAGGTTAGTTAGGTTTAAGCAGTTCTAAGTTCTAGGGGACTGATGAGCATAGATGTTAAGTCCCATAGTGCTCAGAGCCATTTGACACCACTGAAGTCGCAGATGAAGGTGGTTTGCGTATCGGTGGCAATCACACTTCAGGGCGACTGGCTCGGAGCTGTCTGTGAAGTAACCGATGCATGATTACAGACTGGCGACCTACCTTCCTTCACACACCTGGCCTCCACCCTTTCCTTTCTGTCCTGTCAACCTCCCCAACCAGAACGCAATTTACCCGTTAATACGGTTCTACTGCACTTATATATGGTGTAAATATTTAATATTTGTTGTTAACTAACCTTATTTAACAATGAACATCAATTTTATATGATTAAAACACTATTTAATAGTATGCCATATTTCCATTCCCCGGAACGCAGAAACTATCAGTCTTAGAGAAAAAGAATATAATTTTTTGTAGGAAATTTAACGCAGGTTAAAGTTGTATCGGGAAAAATTTTCTCTAGTGACCGTAGTTTTTGAGACATTAAAGAGAAACCTATAAAAGTGACCTTTAAACATTGGCCCACAGCCACGCTCACGCCCAACCAGTCAATGTTTTTAGTATGTTGTTCATTACGCTCCTTCCTACCACTGTACAACAGTCTGTGACTACAGGAGTTTTCCTCCAAATTTTGTTTCGTTGATTCGACTAAACCTCGAATGACAACTCTACTCGTATTGCAGTGCACAGCCAATCGTGCATGGACATCGTTGAATAAAATAGCATGACAATGACCCTGCCAGAAAAAGACATGTAAGGCTCCGAAATTTCCGAATAACCAACCATGCATAAGCCCTGCCATTTACTACGTCATCTTACCAACGACAGTAGTACTCCTTCCAGTGTACAGGGTGTGACGCTTAAATCCGGACAAATTTCAATTTGAATTTCCCACCATATCGAAGGCATCTAGTAAACAGTCAGAACCTCAAAATGGACGACATGTTACGGACAAGTATGGAGTACAACCTAAGAGCCGCGATTGTCGAAAGTCTTCCCGATGGGCGTTCGCCCACTGAAATAGTTCGAGTCTTCGTGTACCCGATGTCAACTCTTTACGGCATTGTGGCCAAGTACAACGCTTCAGAGACGTCTGGGGAACTTTCCACAAACCCGGCGAGAAAACGTCATTCCAGAAAACGCGTGTCAAGAGCTGCAGCAGTCATCGAAAAGGCTCACGCCCTGATTTCGGAGGACCCGGGGCAATCGCTGAGGGAATTGGCGCCAGCAGTGAATGTCAGCGAACGAACAATGCGTCGGACGGCAGAGAAGAACCTCACACGAGCCATTGAGTCCAAAACTGGCTCTCGGATAACGTTGACATGTTCTGGGCATAGGAGTTCTGGCCACTGAATAACCCGCATTTGAACGCCCTCGACAATTATGTTTGGAGCGTAGTCGAAAGATTTTTAGACAACATAGTTGCGTGGAGATAACAGCGATTGGTTTACTTATAATCAATTATTCATAATGATAGTCAAAATCGCATTATCTACTTTGTCGCCAACCGGTTTCAACCCTCGATGGGGTCATCCTCAGGGCAATTTACACTGTAAAGTTATAATATTAGTAAGTGATCATGTACGTAATCTACAAGCACTTAATCAAAGTTACATAAATAAACAGATTTTTATACCCATTCGGTCGCTCGCTGGAGTCGTCACCCTGCCTTTGCACGGTTGGTAACTATGCATGGTTGGTTCTCTGCATGAGCTTACATAACGGCCAACAACACGTGGGCAGACGGTAACGCCCTCGACGGTGACCAACGGTACTCGTAATTACATGCTTAAGCAAGAAATCGTAAATTTTAAAGTTTGTTCCGGTTGTAATATAAAACATAATACATAATAATTATAACTAATTAAATCTCGAGAAATTTACAATTATTTAAAATTCAGATAACTGTTGTACCATTCATTTTTCACATCATTTGTGGATAGAGTAGAGCCCTCTATATTTTGTGGTATGGACGCCGTTGCCATGGACGATAGTATACGTCAAGCCCCCTCTAGCCTGTGTGGTTGGGTACGCCGTTACCGTAACAACGAACGCCGCGCAAAGATGGTATTACAGCAGACGACCTACACGAAGCGGCTACCATGACCAGTATTATAACTTTACAGTGTAAATTGCCCTGAAGATGACCCCATCGCGGGTTGAAACCGGTTGGCGACAAAATAAATAATGCGATTGTGACTGTCATTTTGAATAATTGATGGTAGTCGAAAGAGTTACCAATAAGACGAGGCACACTAATGTCTCATCTCTACGCACCGCTATCGAAGCAGTATTCGCGAATATGGACACGACTCTTTTAAAGAGTCCGTGCGATCATTTCAGAACAATATTCTAGGCGTCGGCTGGTGTGGCCGAGCTGTTCTAGGCGTTTCAGTCTGGAACCGCGCAACCTCTACGGTCGCAGGTTCGAATCCTGCCTCGGGCATGGATGTGTGTGATGTCCTTAGGTTAGCTAGGTTTACGTAGTTCTACGTTCTAGGGGACTGATGACCTCAGCTGTTAAGTCCGATAGGGCTCAGAGCCATTTGAACGTTTATTCTAGGCGATCATTGCGGCTGAAGGGATCTACATCGAGTAATGTTACTCTTGAAAGATGGCACTACTTACATGTAAAAGGATTTTAATTTTCATTTGTATTTTGTTCCAGTAAATTTGTTTTTAAAAACCTTTCATTTGTTCGGATTTAAGAGCCGCACTCTGTACATGACCAAGGATGGTTTTTGGTCACGGTAGTGGGACTCAAGTAAAATTTAGGAACTAGGTAGTGCATGACAGCATCGCCGAGTCACAGGGCACAGAAAAGGAGAAAGCCATCGCACCCACACTCTATATTGAAGCAGATGTCGAGTGTAGCGGTCCGGCGTTAAATCGCGTGCCTCTAAACCGAAAAGTCGAGGGATCCAATCCTGGCTGGACCGTGGATCTGTGTTTTAACCTAGCCTTCACCTCTCAACGATATGAGCAATAGCCATGAACGAATCGAAGTTCGGATTCTACGTTAAAAGCGAGCGAGGTAGCGCAGTTGTTAGTACACTGGACTCGCATTCGCGTGGAAGACGGTTCAAACCCTCTACATCTACATCTACATCCATACACCGCAAGCCACCTGACGGTGTGTGGCGGAGGGTACCTTGAGTACCTCTATCGGTTCTCCCTTCTATTCCAGTCTCGTATTGTTCGTGGAAAGAAGGATAGTCGGTATGCCTCTGTGTGGGCTCTAATATCTCTGATTTTGTCCTCATGGTCTCTTCGCGAGATATACGTAGGAGGGAGCAATATACTGCTTGACTCTTCGGTGAAGGTATGTTCTCGAAACTTTGACAAAAGCCCGTACCGAGGTAGTGAGCGTCTCTCCTGCAGAGTCTTCCACTGGAGTTTATCTATCATCTCCGTAACCCTTTCGCGATTACTAAATGATCCAGTAACGAAGCGCGCTGCTCTCCGTTGGATCATCCGGATTTAGGTTTCCCGTGGTTTCCCGAAATCGCTTAACGCAAATGACAGGATGGTTCCTTTGGAAGGTCACGGTCGACTTATCCATCCTTTTGTAATCCGATCTTGTGCTCCGTTTCTAATAACGTCGTTGTTGACGGAACGTTAAAATCTAAATCTTCTCCTCCACGTCAAACTATTGAGATCCCATGCTATACCCGCAAGACAGGACAGATAGTTTAATTGGTGGAAAGGGGCCAAAATGAGTGGGTGTCAGTTACACTCGAACATACTACTTTGTTCATTTGACTAACATTACAAGAGTAAAGAAAACATTAAAAACAGAGCAAGCCAAACTTTAATTTTAGAACTTAATTCCCGTTTAAATGCGCCATTCAATCTCACACCTCAAGGGAAAAACAACTTTAAGTTAAAACCGACTGAAGGCCAATCACAAGAATTTGAATTTTAAAAGGCATAAGGCCTCATCCTAAAATAATTCTCTAAATTAGGCTGAAGGCGCAAACAATCTGACGCCTTAAGGGGAAAACAATTTTATTTTAAACTCGGCTAGAAGCCATACACAAAGAAAAAACAAGGATAAATAAGAAAAGGCAGCACATCAAACGGCGCTCAGAAGTTTCGAAGGGTCGGCCTGGAACTCAGACACTGACGCTCGCTTAGGTGAGACAGGCAGTCGGCCCAAAAGTTCTCAATGCGACGGCAACCCAACCGACAAGACAGTCAACGGACCAAGCGACGGGATAACTTCCGCTCCACCCGACCAGCACACAACAGGGAGTTCAATGGAACAACCTGCGTTGAAGGTATCGGCGCCCATGACGAATTACACATTCAGCTGTCAAACTACACGCTGTGCTGGACAGCGACAACACGACGAGGAAAATACACTGCCTGAATTTACATCAACAGCCAGGGCAGGTAACCGGAACGTTAACGGCCACAAGGCAGAAGATAAAAAAAAAAAAAATGGTTCGAATGGCTCTGAGCACTATGGGACTTAACATCTGAGGTCATCAGTCCCCTAGAACTTAGAACTACCTAAACCTAACTAACCTAAGGACATCACACACATCCATGCCCGAGGCAGTATTCGAACCTGCGACCGTAGCGGTCGCGCGGTTCCTGACTGAAACGCCTAGAACCGCACGGCCACTTTGGCCGGTACAGAAGATTCCGCTGGTGCACTTCAATTCAAAAATAATAAAGTTAAATTAAAATCCACAGGAGGGCGGCTAGAATTTCGCCAACTTGAAAACACACGTTGTTGCTCGCGGGAATGTCCCAACAGCTGACAACGAAATTCAAACGACACGATGTTAACAGTTGGGGCTGGCTGGTAGATGAAGTAAAGAATCATCTTTCGTGTCCGGGATCGGCGAGCCAGCGGCGTCCGCCAGACACCCACCACGAAGATTTCCTCGCTCCTCCAGGCCAACCGGCCAACTGCCCGCACATGGCACAGCCGGAAACTATAATCGCGAGGCCAAGGATGGTACAAGGGTGCGAATATCGACACATGCTGCTGCTGACACTCGAGGAGAGAGAGGATAACAGCATAATCGCTATAACGGCGGGAGACTAATCAGAGAATAGCAACCAAGGTTTAATGCAGAGCATAACACGAGCCAGCCACGGCTTAACTATAGCTCTCCGACCCCAGTTTAATATCTGCGGTAGGTTAGGGACACGGAAGTCGCCGAAGTGGCGTCCAATAGAAAAACTTGCACAAGGGCACTAAGCCACAAGAAATTATTGTTATTTTTTAAACAAAAGCTTTTTTTCACGCCAGCAGATACTAACAAATACGGGTAAAGTAGGCTAATCAGCCTAGCTTTCCTTGTCCTTCGCTTTCTTCCTTTTTTTTAATAATTTTAAAATACTTTTAATAAACAGCATTGTGACATCTCTTTCACTGTTGAAGCAAAAGTCGTGGAAGAAATTTCAGGACTTCTGTTTATACACTTATTGGTCGATGTAATCCAAAATTTTATAATGTTTCTCCTTCCGAAATACAGCATTTGTTTCTCAAGAAAATGCTCCTGTAGTGAGTACAGAAAATCTGCTGCAAGGAGAGCGGATGATAAAATAAATATTAACGTGACTCCACGTTTGCGTTGCGCGAAGTAGTTCACGTCAGAACTTGACAGAATCGGACTGCACTGGATCATTCGGTCTTTTGACGTCACCGCCTCGTCAACGCCACATCAAAACATTGCCGCTGACAGTCTTTGACGTGAGGTGACGGTGGCGCATCATGCGGTTGCGTACGATCCACTTCCGTCGACAGACAGTGTGAATGCGGTCATTTAAAAAAAAAATACTGTGCGAAATGCTTCGGTGACACAGTCTGTGACGTGATGTGACGTAAAGTTCTGTGTGTATCGGCCTTAATCCGTCCACCATCGGTACTTGGTGTGGCTTTGAAGCCCTCGTGAATTTGCAGAGACGCATTACAGACATGAGTTAAAAAATAGATGTAAAGAGCCTCGAAGTTGTCATTCCAACAACATACGTCACTCATTACAATTTACACGAAGAGTATTCACAGCATCGCCTGTACTGAAGACGCGTTATTCGAACCCGAACTTGTGTACACGCATTTATAGGAAGTGTAATATACGGAACAACAATACTGGCTGATATAGATTGTGTGTACTGTTCAAGGCCACAGAGGCTGTGTCCTTTGACAAGTAGTGATGACGCCATCTCTCACTGTGCAGAATTTGAACGTGAGTCTTCACGACCTGGGTACTGCACAACACCGGCTCATGCAGTGTTCGTTCCACCTCGTGCAGTTTCAAAAAAAAAATAGTTCAAATGGCTCTGAGCACTATGCGACTTAACTTCTGAGGTCATCAGTCGCCTAGAACTTAGAACTAATTAAACCTGACTAACCTAAGCACATCACACACATCCATGCCCGAGGTTGGATTCCAACCTGCGACCGTAGCGGTCGCTCGGCTCCAGACTGTAGCGCCTAGAACCGCACGGCCACTCCGGCCGGCGTGCAGTTTCCACTTCAGCGTTTAGATACTGCATAACTTCGACTACCATGCGAGGTGGCGCAGTGGTTAATACAATAGACCCGCAACCGGGAGGAAGACGGTTCAAACCCGCGTCCGGTCACTCTGATTGAGGTTATCCGTGATTTCCCTAAATCTCTTCAGGCAAACGCCGGGATGGTTCCTTTAAAAAGGCACGGCCGACTTCCTTCCCCGTCCTTTCCTAATCAGATAGAACTGAGAACCTCGCCGTTTGGTCCCCTCCCCCGAATCAAACATCCAACCAACCAACAGCTTCAGTTGGTGCCATGGTACCCAGGTAAAATAGTCAGTTCAGAAGACTGCCTACAATGGGCGAGGTTCGGTAGGAGGGGGGGGGGGGGAAGCAAGTAACCGTATCTTGAGAGAAGAACGTACATGTAGAACGGGATTCACTTGAAATGAATTTGGCCCATCAGCTGTTGTCTAGAGATTGACCGCACACCGCTGCAAAATAGTTACCATATTAAAACAATTATGATTTATAAAGTTCATTGAAGATTTTGTTACTCCACTATAAATAAATAAATATACCCTGAGGTGGATTTAACTACTTGAACTGGACGACACAAGAATTACTTTAAATTTCAATAGTTTATTCATTAGAACATAACTGTGATGTAGTGGCATTAGTTGTCTCAGCAACAAAAGCTCGTAGCCAAATTCACAACAGCTGATTCACAGCGACCTCGCAGTTCATGACTAAATCCTCGATGTATATCAACACCCTTCTTCGTAAAGAGTTTCATACGCGGAATAACTGTAATTCACGATGTGAACTGTACTCGCGAAGCAATTCGAGGTCCGGCCGGCCGAAGTGGCCGTGCGGTTCTAGGCGCTGCAGTGTGGAACCGCGAGACCGCTACGGTCGCAGGTTCGAATCCTGCCTCGGGCATTGATGTGTGTGTTGTCCTTAGGTTAGTTAGGTTTAACTAGTTCTAAGTTCTAGGGGACTAATGACCTCAGAAGTTGAGTCCCATAGTGCTCAGTGCCATTTGAACCAAGCCAATTCGAGATCCCAACATTAGCACGGCGCAGCCAGTTACCGTGCAGAAATCAGGTTACACATAAAATTTATAAGGCCGCACTCTGAAGACGGAGGCCCTCACTCTCTCGAGTCGCTGACGCTTCCTCGCGACCTCACTGTCAAGTCGAGGTTACTGTGCTTTCCCCCACTGTTTCTATTAGCTTGGTTCCGACTGCCCGTCAAAAAAAATGGTTCAAATGGCCCTGAGCACTATGGTGAAACGTCCCCTTAGAACAATTTATACACGACTGTGCTTAAACTGACATACAATATTTTTAGCGCAACGCAATCTGACTATCAAAGATCCCTGCAAAAGAATGACCCTGAGTAACATTAAACTATACCTTTCAGAAATCAGTTATCTCACAAAAATCTTCGTTACTCGAACTACTGCAATACAGCGAGCGCCACTACTGCCAGCTAAATAAAAGATTCAAACTACGGAAGTCACTAACTACTGATAGGGATAGTTAGCAAATGAAAGATTTTAATAGAGAACAAACAATGTATTTACCTTAATATTCATAATTGACATCCAGTATTACAAATTATCAAAACTCCGCCATCTCTCTCCCCACATCCACCACTGCTGGCGGCTCACCTCCAACTGTGCAACGCTACGGGCTGTTCACATCCAGCTGCCGCTGCCTAACACTACAATGGCAGACAACAATGCAAACTAGCACACAGAGCGCTACGTAACGTTGCCAATAAGAAAACATAAACAGCCTACTTACATAGCCCCCACGCTCCCCACAAAAAATTTTACAAATTTTGTTGGGCAGTGGCCAATACAGATTTAAAATTTTTTTTCATAATTACTGTAAGAAAGATATCAAATGCACACACTTATTAATACAATGTTGGTCAAAAGCTAAAATTTTCTCACAGTCCATAAAGAGAGTCCTGATCATCATAATAGTAATTACAGGGTTTTTTTTCACAAGTCTCATTAGTAAAATAATTACACACAGAAGTAGTGGATTTCCATGCAGTCTTGAAGAAGTAGTGGTGTCCTTCCAACGGAAAGACAGTGCTGACTCTTGACATGCTGACAGGTAATGGGCCACAATGGAGCAAACCCACAGCAGAGTCATTCGAAGTTCTGACGAATATTGGTAGGTAGGTCATCACAGAGCAGACCCACTGTAGTCCTGGTAGAGATTGTGGTATTGGTGGGCCACCAGAGGTGCAGACCCACTGCAGTCCTTGTAGAAATAATGGGATTGGTGAGTCATCAAAGATGCAGACCCACTGCAGTCCTTGTAGAAATAATTGTATTGGTGAGTCAGCAAAGGTGTAGACCCACTGTAGTCCTTGTAGAGATGGCCAGCAGCCATCTGTTGCGACTGTGCAGGTGCACAATCACCATTGAAGAGTCTTGCGGATAATATAGCAAGTCCATAAACCACCACTCGTGCACTCAAAAAGTTTTTTGAATTGTCCTTAGAACCAGCAATGCTGTTATCCAGTCCCTTGCTGAATTATTAACACACGTGCAATCACTAATGTCCATATACTATGACCAACAGAAATGTGTGCAGTGAAATGGAACTTACCGTTGCCAATAAGAAAACATAAACAGCCTACTTACAATGGGACTCAACTGCTGTGGTCGTAAGTCCCCTAGAACTTGGAACTACTTAAACCTAACTAACCTAAGGACATCACACACATCCATGCCCGAGGCAGGATTCGAACCTGCGACCGTAGTGGCCGTGCGGTTCCAGACTGAAGCGCCTATAACCGCTCAGCCACACCGGCCGGCGACTGCCTGTCGCTATCGTCTCTTCCCAACTATGCACTCTGCCTTAGTGACCATTATCCTACAGTTCAACAAAGAAGCTTTTGGGCCGGTCAGCCAACAATAATGAAATGAGTTTCATAAAGGATTGCGCTCCAGTACGCATCACATGAAACGAAACACTCTGTATTTAAACGCACTACTTCTCATAAACGTTATACACTACCCGACAAGGAGAGTGAAGCAGTCTGAAGACACGGTCTGATATCAATGTAATTTGGTATACGTACACACCGACAGCAGGTGTGTAAGTGATTAGAGTTCTAACTCTCTGTGACAGACAGAAAGGCTACCAGAATACGTTAGTACTGATCGTGTTTAGTATTGTTACCATCCCTGATAGGGAATACATGGGGTGTGAGCAGTTTCAGATGTTGAGTGATCAGTGTAAGTACCACAGAGATGCCACATATTCGTGTGAGACAACGTTACCAGCATCTGAGTTTGAAATGGGTCTCCATTTGGCTGGCTGGTCGAATGGTGTAATGTGAAGGTCATGTGGATGTGGCAATGGCCCGATGTTGGAGTGTGTGGACAGGCGTACACATCGCCAAGATTGCGATCGATTGCGTCTGACCACCACAGGGGAGTATCGCCGTATTGTGCACCAGGTACATCGTAATCCATCCACAACTACGTCTGCCGTTCGAGAACAAGTAATAGACACCTCCAACATTCTGTGTCATCCCACACTATTGCTCGGGGACTAGCAGCACCAGAGTTAGAGAATGCATGTCATGTGTAGCTGTCAACACCTCTAGAGTGTTGAGTGCTGCTGTGAACTGAAAGCATGGACCGGTAATGCAAACAGTCGCTTTGTGTTCAGCGATGAATCGCGGTTCTGCGCTTTCCCGAATGACCGTCCTCGGGGAGTATGGCGGCTGCCTCAGGAGATTTACCATTCTTCCAATGTTTTGGGGAGACCCAGCGGCCTTATTCCTGGCGTTATGGTTCAAAATGGCTCTGAGCACTATGGGACTTAACATCTGAGGTCATCAGTCCCCTAGAACTTAGAACTACTTAAACCTAACTAACCTAAGGACATCACACACACCCATGCCTGAGGCAGGATTCGAACCTGCGACCGTAGCGGTCGCGCGGTTCCAGACTGAAGCGCCTTTAACCGCGTGGCCACACTGGCCGGCCCTGGCGTTATGGTACGGAGAAGTATCGTGTATGACATCATTCACAGTTGGTAGTGACTGAGGGAGTACTGAAAGCACAACGGTACATCACGGACAACCTGCGTTCTCATGTGATAACTCCACAGCAACAGTACTGTGCTACCATTTTTCAACAGGACAATGCTCAACTTCATATTGGCACGTATTTCTACGAATTGCCTGCATGATTTTTTAGGTACCCCGTAGACATCATGATCGTCAGACACGTTTGGGACCTGGTCAGGCGTCAAATCCTAGATCCAGTGTCTAGGCTTTCAACCACCAGTTACATCAGTTGTGGGACTGCTTGCCTCAGGAAAGGATGAAGTTGTTTTATAACGCTGTTCCCAGCCGAAACAGTGCACGCAACCAGACCAGAGCGAGTGCAACGTCATACTGATAAGAGGGTTCTCCGTAAAATTTATTCAATTTCGTAATAACTGAACTAACATTACATACCCTCTCAACCCGTGCAGTTTCATTTCCATTTCTCCAACCATTCTCCGTGCTTCGCTTTTATGTCCAGCAGTATGTTAGGCAATGAAAACCTCCTAACTCCATCTGTCTGTGAAAACCTCGTGTTTCCAGTAACGAGTAACTCCATTACTAAAGACAGATTTAAAAGTGCATGGATTTCTCTAATCTGTCAATAAGTAGCGTTCCACTAGATTGTTACACATGTAACAACATTAACTGTATCACGTAATACATTTCTGAAGAAACCATTGTTGCTTCTTCTGTAAAATTTAACAAAATAGAGTTATGAGGTTTTCATTGCCTACCATCGACATGATATTGATATCTAAGACATAAATATTTCTTGTATAATCAATATCAAGTAATGCTGTGGGAATAACTGAAATAAGATGACAGTTTTGCATGCTGTAGTGTGTGCATTCACTGTTTGTTACATTGCTTTTGAAGAAATTGCAGACTAATCTGTGCTCATGAAACCCTCTTCTGCGCCAGCGGAGACATGCCGAGCAGTTGCTTATCTACATGGATTTTGGCTTGGACACCTAAACTCAGATGCTACCTCGACCACTCTAAATTGCGTATCAGGACGAGTTCCTGCAATATTTCTATGCAAACCGCCACAAAAGTTTTATAATCAATGTTGCAACCTCATAACCTGCCTATGTTCATAGAAGTGCTTTGCAGTCAGCGTTACTCACTGTAAATCTTTAACAGACTGAAACCCACGCTCAGCAGTTCCCATGCCACCGTTTACGAGACTAGGAACGCCTGTCCAACCTTTTCAGAACATACATAATGACCTGTTTGGTGCGCAGGTATGGCGGCACTTCTGATGACTTCTGCCTCCGAATATCTCTGAGACACAGAACCACCCTTCTCTCACACTACTGTGAAATTTATATGCTTCGGAGTTGAAACACGAATGACAAGAATTTGTAGTGAAACTGAAGATTAAATTATGCATTTTATTCCACGACTAATCCTATTATTCCACGCGTAGTAAAACAAAATTAACACAGGTGATCAAGGAATCTTATCTTCCTGAATAACAAACATAATTCAGTATCACGACAGATTTATTTCCAAAAGACATGATTGACTTTGACATAGATCAATATAATACATCAATCTTATTTATACTTGGGTTCATAAAATGAAGTGTACTGACGTACAGGTGACAAAGTTGCACAGAGCATGGCAAATTTACTCTAATTCAGAGTTTAAAGATGAATAACATGATCAAAATGTAAGTAATACGACTGACGGTGACTGTGAACCGTTGACTGGTACAAAGTAGCACAGTGAGCTTAAATCGGAAAGCTGCTGCCGTGGGCACGGGGTGCAGTGAGTGAAATTCACTCTAAAGGTTTCCCGTGCTGGAGCTGCGAAACGCTCACTATGTGCATGTAGGAACCTTGAATGTGGTTGCCAGTGCGCCTCTGCATCAGGTTGAATGGTGGATCTCCGTCTCTCGTTCAGATCCATCTTCGCTCCCAGACTCCATAGCCCAAGAACAAGTCGACCACCCTCATCCAGGGCCCAACATCAGATCAGTTTCTCTGCTCCACGGCTTCCATCTCCACACCACAAGACTGAGTCTACTTCTCTGCTCCACGGCATCTGACTGAATTCTTCTTCCTCACACTTCGTGCAAGTCCGCGAAACGGTCCATTTGTAGAGCGTACCAGAAGCCGAAAACCACCAATCGAAAATGGTAGCAGTCTCCTGATGCAATCGTGTACAGCCCGCCGTTGTGGCCGAGCGGTTCTACGCGCTTAAGTCTGGAACCGCGCTGCTGCTACTGTCGCAGATTCGAATCCTGCCTCGGGCATGGATGTCTGTGATCTCCTTAGGTTAGTTAGGTTTATGTAGTTCTAAGTCTAGGGGACTGACGACCTCAGATGTTAAGTCCCATAGTGCTCATGCCATTTGAACCATTTTAACCAATCGCGTATCACTTACGCATATTAGATGCTGTACTGTGCAGTCTTCCTCCGTAAGACGGGAAAGAGCTGTTCCTCCAATCCTAACACATCTAGAGGTATTGAACGAGAGACCGCTATTACCTTTAATGCTGTCACGGTCAGTGTCCCAATCAGATCACTGTTACACTACTGGCCATTAAAACTGCTACACCAAGAAGAAATGCAGATGATAAACGGGTATTCATTGGACAAATATATTACACTATAACTGACATGTGATTATATTTTCACGCAATTTGGGTGCATAGATCCTGAGAAATCAGTACGCAGAACAACCACCTCTAGGCGTAATAACGGCCCTGCTACGCCTGGGCATTGAGTCAAACAGAGCTTGGATGGCGTGTATAGGTACATCTGCCCATGCAGCTTTAACGCGATACCACAGTTCATCAAGAGTAGTGTCTGGCGTATTGTGCAGAACCAGTTGTTCGGCCACCATTGACCAGACCTTTTCAATTGGTGAGACATCTGGAGAATGTGCTGGCCAGGGCAGCAGTCGAACATTTTCTGTATCCAGAAAGTCCCGTAAAGGACCTGCAACATGCGGTCGTGCATTATCCTGCTGAAATGTAGGGTTTCTCAGGGATCGAATGAAGGATAGAACCACTGGTCGTAACACATCTGAAATGTAACATCCACTGTTCAAAGTGCCGTCAGTGCGAATAAGAGGTGACCGAGACGTGTAACCAATGGCACCCCATGCCATCACGCTGGGTGATACGCCAGTGTGGCGATGACGAATACACGCTTCCAATGTGCGTTCACCGCGATGTCGCCAAACACGGAGGCGACCATAATGATGCAGTAAACAGAACCTGGATACATCCGAAAAATGACGTTTTGCCATTCGAGCACCCAGGTTCGTCGTTGAGTACACCATCGCTGGCGCTCCTGTCTGTGATGCAGCGTCAAGGGTAACCGCAGCCGTGGTCTCCTAGCTGATAGACCATGCTGCTGCAAACGTCGTCGAACTGTTGTTGTCTTGCAAACGTCCCCATCTTTTGACTCAGGGATCGAGACGTGGCTGCACGATCCGTTACAGCCATGCGGATAAGATGCCTGTCATCTCGACTGCTAGTGATACGAGGCTGTTGGGATCCAGCACGGCATTCCGTATTACCCTCCTGAACCCACCGATTCCATATTCTACTAACAGTCATTGGATCTCGACCAACGCGAGCAGCAATGTCGCGATACGATAAACCGCAATCGCGATAGGCTACAATCCGACCTTTATCAAAGTCGGAAACATGATGGTACGCAATTCTCCTCCTTACATGAGGCATCACAACAATGTTTCACCAGGCAACGCCGGTCAGCTACTGTTTGTGTATGATAAATCGGTTGGAAACTTTTCTCATGTCAGAATGTTGTAGGTGACGCCATCGGCGCCAACCTTGTGTGAATGCTCAGAAAAGCTAATCATTTACATATCACAGCATCTTCTCCCTGTCGGTTAAATTTCACGTCTGTAGCACGTCATCTTTGCGGTGTAGCAATTTTAATGGCCAGTAGTGTATGTGTCTCCATGATTAGATAAAGTGGAAGAATCGCTGTCTTTCAAACATCATTCTCACCATTTAAATTAGTTTTTGTAGTTTTCAGGCCTGCTCGAACCAGATGTACCTAATCGTTTGTATAATTTCTCACTTTCTCTCTCCCGCCCTGTGGCTGCCTACAGTCAGTGGTACTGGTCATCGGAAAAATATTTACCTGCTAGAAGATTTCATAGTGAAACTTGCTGTGTCGTATTTTGTTGTTCGTTTCATTTGTTTTTTTGTTGCTCTTATTCTTTCAAAAGTTTGGCTGCAGCAACAGCTTCCTCTCTTCAGCAAGTCTGTTCATCTCTAAGTGTCAAGAACATCCCAACTTACTAACCACATTTTTCAAATACGATGTCCTCGTGCGTCCACTCGTTTTCTTCTCTGCAATCTTGCCTTCTAAAATGTTTTACAGAAAAATATCATGTATAATTAAGTGTCAAATGAGTTTTTCTTAACGTTCGTCAGTTCTTTCTTCTTGCAGAACCATCTCATTTGTTTTGTTTTTCTGTAACTCCAGCTAGTTCCTGTAATTCTCCAGAGCTGCATTACCGCACCTTCCAGAGGGGCTTTCTCATGCTTTGATGGCGACCAGGTTTCCCATCAATATGTCAGGATACCCCACGCTAAGATCCTTACAAATCTTTTCTTAGTGTGGAAGCTGATGCGGTTGTTCAGAAAAGGTTCTTGTTATTTAGGAAGGCACTCTTGGCCACTGCTATTTCTCTCTTGACTTCCTTGAGGCATCAGTTGTTTTCCTCCACAATCCTACTGAGATAGTGAAACTCGGCAACTTCTTAGCGTAGCTCAATGCCTACTTCTGTGTCGGTTTTTCTTCCGCCTCCTTTCTTGTTTATAACTATGACTTTCGTCTTTCTGATATTTATTTTTAGTTTTCTTATCAGCCGCGCTGAGTAGCCGCGTGGTTAGAGGCGCCATGTCACTAATCGTGCGGCCCCTCACGCCGGAGGTTCGAGTCCTCCCTCCGGCATGGGTGTGAGGGCTGTCTTTAGCGTTAAGTTAGTTTAAGTAGTGTGTAAGTGTAAGTAGGCTGTTTATATTTTCTTATTGGCAACGTTACGTAGCGCTCTGTATGAAAATCACTGGCTGTGCTGTGTGCAGCCTGTGGCTAGTTTGCATTGTTGTCTGCCATTGTAGTGTTAGGCAGCGGCAGCTGGATGTGAACAGCGCGTAGCGTTGCGCAGTTGGAGGTGAGCCGCCAGCAGTGGTGGATGTGGGGAGAGAGATGGCGGAGTTTTGAAATTTGTCATGAACTGCTATATATATTATGACTATTAAGGTAAATACATTGTTTGTTCTCTATTAATATCTTTCATTTGCTAACTATCCCTATCAGTAGTTAGTGCCTTCAGTAGTTAGAATCTTATTTAGCTGTCAGTAGTGGCTCTCGCTGTATTGCAGTAGTTCCAGTAACGAAGATTTTTGTGAGGTAAGTGATTTGTGAAAGGTATAGGTTAAAGTTAGTCAGGGCCATTGTTTGTAGGGATTATTGAAAGTCAGATTGCGTTGCGCTAAAAATATTGTGTGTCACTTTAGTGAATGTTTGAGTACGTTCAGTTTTGCTCAGCTGTTTGAAAAGCAAATAGTGTAAGAGGTTTATCAGCACAGTCGTGTATCATTGTTCTAAGGGGACGTTTCATAAGTCTAGGGACCGATGACCTCAGCAGTTTGGTCCCTTAGGAATTCACATACATTTGAACACTTTTTTTTCTTATCTCTTGATTTATCACTTTAAGTCTGTATGTAAAAGGCAGTGAATAGTGCACAATATTTGTAATCATTACGTTATTCACAATATTAATATTTACAGATTCAGTGGTGAAGGCGAAAATCCTTGCGAAACGCGCGTGCAGACATCAAATCATGTGAAAACTCTCTCTTCTGTCGCAGTGTTTTAACTGAATAAGGCGAGGAGTGTCTATTGACAAAAGAAAGCATTTCAGGAGTTACATGCACTGTACAAAAACTATTTATTCGATGGCTCCCGGTACCAGAACCACGCACATCGAGAATTACACTGTTCGGCCTATTATTTCCGAAGAATCAGTATGCTGATAAGACGTGATGTAACACATTTACTTCGTTTGCGTGTAAAAAGTAAGTCACGCAATATTGACACAACTGCATTAACGATAATGTTTTTAGAAATGAGCGTGCTTATCTGCTCTACAGTACATCACAATGCACTCCCAATTTGCTACCGCATTTCTGTCGCACGCACCCTTTTGGGAAACGTACCGTACAAGCCAAACAAACAAACACCGCTGTGTCATGTCAGCCGATGGGCGTCAGTGGGTGCTGACATGGGCAGTGGAAGGGGGGGGGGGGGATGAAATCAGCGCATCGCTCTCCCGGCTGTTGTCAGTTTTCGTGACCGGCGGTCGTTCCTTAGAAAGGGCGAGGCCTGTTTCTGCATCTACATCAAAACTCCGCAATCCACCTTACGGTGTGTGGCATCGCTTACTTCTAGTACTGTTTACTGATTACCATCCATCTTCAATTTGATCTTACGTACCGTCGATAACACATTATTGTCGGAGAGAGCTTGAGACCCCCCGTACAGTGTATTTGCGGGTGCTACCAAGCAGTCACTCGTTACCCTCAAAGCTATGTCGTTACCTATACGTATCTAGCGCAGTACATCTCTTGGCAGAAGCTGCGACGTTTACCTTGGCACGACGAGCGTTTCTTGACAGGCTCTGGCCAATCACAATGTAGGTCAGCTCATTTAGGTCTGGGAAGCCTCGTGGTTGCAGCATAAAGGAACACATCTTCTCTTCCTGCTATCGTGACGACGTCCTATGCAGATTTTCAAATGGTTCAAATGGCTCTGAGCACTATGGGACTCAACTGCTGTGGTCATAAGTCCCCTAGAACTTAGAACTACTTAAACCTAACTAACCTAAGGACAGCACACAACACCCAGCCATCACGAGGCAGAGAAAATCCCTGACCCCGCCGGGAATCGAACCCGGGAACCCGGGCGTGGGAAGCGAGAACGCTACCGCACGACCACGATTTTGGTTTAAAATGGAATGATCATGTAACGTTGATCGTCGGTAAAGCAGATGCCAGACTGAGATTCATCGGAAGAATCCTAAGGAAATGCAATCCGGAAACAAAGGAAGTAGGTTACAGTACGCTTGTTCGCCCACTGCTTCAATACTGCTCAGCAGTGTGGGATCCGTACCAGATAGGGTTGATAGAAGATATAGAGAAGATCCAACGGAGAGCAGCGCGCTTCGTTACAGGATCATTTAGTAATCGCGAAAGCGTTACGGAGATGATAGATAAACTCCAGCGGAAGACTCTGCAGGAGAGACGCTCAGTAGCTCGGTACGGGCTTTTGTCAAAGTTTCGAGAACATATCTTCACCGAAGAGTCAAGCAGTATATTGCTCCCTCCTACGTATATCTCGCGAAGAAACCATGCGGATAAAATCAGAGAGATTAGAGCACACACAGAGGCATACCGACAATCCTTCTTTCCACGAACAATACGAGACTGGAATAGAAGGGAGAACCGATAGAGGTACTCAAGGTACCCTCCGCCACACACCGTCAGGTGGCTTGCGGAGTATGGATGTAGATGTAGATGTAGATGTGGATCTAAAAACTGGCTTATTCGCCTGATTTTTTCTGGGCTATGGTGAACTTGTTGCTGGCTTCATTTGTGCTGCCTTTACTTGACTGTAAATCACACGGCTTTCAGGTCGTGGAGCATTAAGTTTCTTTTTTGTGACACATTTGGCCAGTTTTCATCTTTTTTAGAGCACGTGAGACTCAGTACCCATTTGTAATTTACTCATCGAAGATTTCGAGGGGCCTGTCTCAATGCTCTTCCACAAGTAAGACAATGCTTCGGAAATTAACAAAAATGTTTCCTATGTCTTGAACATACATTATAGTGGATTGGTGGGAACGCAGCAGTTCAGTAAAGGAACACTAAATAACATACCTTAATTTGCAAGGATGATATTAAATTTTTATTCCGTAATCGATTTCAAGACTTCGCGTCCCATCTTCAGATGTATCTGTGCACATTACAAAATTTTTCCAAAATTACATACGCCAATATATAAACAATGTAACAGATTTTCTCAAAACGTACGTGTTATACGTACCAAGTATACCGGTCAATGTGTATACAGAAAATTCTAATATTTTGGATGTCACGTGGAAAAGTAAAGCTTCAGTAGCATTTGAGTAATGGCGGGCAACATCTCCAAAGAGGTTGAGCTGTGAGAGACTGTTAGTAGAAATTTTGCTTGTGGGTGGAGTGCAGTCTTGGACAGAGGGAGGAAGACCTAACTGGCAGTTGATGGTTGTAGTGCTGACATCTCAGTTACAGACAACCTGCATAATCCAGTTATTTTGGCAACTGATGCAGCGTGATTATGGATCGTGATAACCCCTTCAGCATGAACTACGTCCTGAAGATGGCGCACTGAAGCGCCGAAACTCGTAGATACACAATAAGTAAGACCACAAGGACGGCTGTAGGTGTTTCGTTTTCTTACAGTGGTGAACGGCCGTGTTCCCACAGACTTCCAATCAAAATGATAGACATACAAAAACTTCATCGATTGATCCGTATACTGTTCTGTTTTCCAAAGGGACTTTCTTAATGATATCAGGTGGTGGTTTGTGCAGAACAGTTTGAGAAACATCACTAACGGCTGGCAGTATCAATTTCTCGTCAGTGCTGTGGGATTTTCCCACTTTAACAATATGTAAAGAAACTTTATAAGAGGCAAGCAACCCAACTACTTCTAGATTCGATGCAACCCCAGATACATTAGGTAACGTTTGATGTCTTGGAAGTTGTGATTTGAGCCTTTGAAAATAAGACATTATTTTATTTCTTTTTTCAATCAGAATGTAGTTTTGTTTGATGTTCTTCTAACATGTAATGTTTCACTGCTTCGAGAGTACTCCCTGATATATGAGACACATTCGTAATGCCTTGTTTAAGGTCTGTTGAATAAATCCATAGTTTAAATATTCGGCACTTTATTGTCTACTTTTTTCCGACATGGGCCTATCTGTGAGAATAAAAATAATGGCATGCCTCTTTTAGCCACCACAATACAAATCATCACTATATTAAACAAATGATTATAGTTGAATTGTGTAAATATAAATAATGTAAGTGTGTGGGTGTTCTGTTGACGAGCTGCGCAACGGATTTATGTGACAAGTACCCTTTGGCTCCTGCAAGAAGCAATTTCCACCCCACACTACTACAGAATTCAGACAGACTCTCCTAACGTACCAAAAAGAAATGCCTGAAAAAGCCGGCCGCGGTGGTGGAGCGGTTCTAGGCGCTTCAGTCTGGAATGCACGACCGCTACGGTCGCACGTTCGAATCCTGCCCCGGACATGGATGTGTGTGATGTCCTTAGGTTAGTTAGGTTTAAGTAGTTCTAAGTTCTAGGGGACTGATGACTTCAGATGTTAAGTCCCATAGTGCTCAGAGCCATTTGAACCTACTTTTTTTTTTTGCCTGAAAAACTTTCAGAAATAAATATCTTCTGGAGTCGTGCACTGCAAGGAAAAGACACAAAAATGATCTATTTTCTTATGTAACTAGTGGGATACTTGGATACTGGAGTATTGCTAGTTAGTGTAAGAAAAACATTAAACGAATGTAACATATTATTTATTGCAAAATCTGAGAAAATCAAGTGAAACTTTTATTTAAAAACTGATACACAAATTTCCGAGTTCTTTTCGGAATAGGAGGTTACCTCTTATGGATAGAAATCCTGTTAATGAAATTTACATACAAAGTGTGGGAAAGCTCTTTTATCCCTTTTCTTTAAGAATGTTATTTACTTGGCAGAATGACAGAGAGCTGCACCTACTCAACTTGAATAATTATCAGACTGTATTTTTCTAAGTACGGTCGACGCTGTTGCGTGAGAAATGTAATGGAGTGACGTGAATGAAGTTTATTATTTCTAATGGAGGAAAGATGGGGCTCGCCTACACTGTAGTGCACAATACCATGAGCTGCAACGATTGCTGCCTGTGTCGTTCGCTGCTGAAAAATAACAAAACTATCTCTTTCTATCTGGCTTGACCTTCGCTAATCGAACTGTCACTACGCCTTGATGAAGTCAAGGACTCCTACAGGGTGTTTCAAAAATGACCGTTATATTTGAAACGGCAATAAAAACTAAACGAGCAGCGATACAAATACACCGTTTGTTGCAATATGCTTGGGACAACAGTACATTTTCAGGCGGACAAACTTTCGAAATTACAGTAGTTACAATTTTCACCAACAGATGGCGCTGCAAGTGATGTGAAAGATATAGAAGACAACGCAGTCTGTGGGTGCGCCATTCTGTACGTCGTCTTTCTGCTGTAAGCGTGTGCTGTTCACAACGTGCAAGTGTGCTGTAGACAACATGGTTTATTCCTTAGAACAGAGGATTTTTCTGGTGTTGGAATTCCACCGCCTAGAACACAGTGTTGTTGCAACAAGACGAAGTTTTCAACGGAGGTTGAATGTAACCAAAGGACCGAAAAGCGATACAATAAAGGATCTGTTTGAAAAATTTCAACGGACTGGGAACGTGAGGGATGAACGTGCTGGAAAGGTAGGGCGACCGCGTACGGCAACCACAGAGGGCAACGCGCAGCTAGTGCAGGAGGTGATCCAACAGCGGCCTCGGGTTTCTGTTCGCCGTGTTGCAGCTGTGGTCCAGATGACGCCAACGTCCACGTATCGTCTCATGCGCCAGAGTTTACACCTCTATCCATACAAAATTCAAACGCAGCAACCCCTCAGCGCCGCTACCGTTGCTGCACGAGAGACATTCGCTAACGATGTAGTGCACAGGATTGATGACGGCGATATGCATGTGGGCAGCATTTGGTTTACTGACGAAGCTTATTTTTACCTGGACGGCTTCGTCAATAAACAGAACTGGCGCATATGGGGAACCGAAAAGCCCCATGTTGCAGTCCTATCATCCCTGCATCCTCAAAAAGTACTGGTCTGGGCCGCCATTTCTTCCAAAGGAATCATTGGCCCATTTTCCAGATCCGAAACGATTACTGCATCACGCTATCTGGACATTCTTCGTGAATTTGTGGCGGTACAAACTGCCTTAGACGACACTGCGAACACCTCGTGGTTTATGCAAGATGGTGCCCAGCCACATCGCACGGCCGACGTCTTTAATTTCCTGAATGAATATTTCGATGATCGTGTGATTGCTTTGGGCTATCCGAAACATACAGGAGGCGGCGTGGATTGGCCTCCCTATTCGCCAGACATGAACCCCTGTGACTTCTTTCTGTGGGGACACTTGAAAGACCAGGTGTACCGCCAGAATCCAGAAACAATTGAACAGCTGAAGCAGTACATGTGAAGCCATTCCGCCAGACATGTTGTCAAAGGTTTCGGGTAATTTCATTCAGAGACTACGCCATATTATTGCTACGCATGGTGGATATGTGGAAAATATAGTACTATAGAGTTTCCCAGACCGCAGCGCCATCTGTTGTTGAAAATTGTAACTACTGTAATTTCGAAAGTTTGTCTGCCTGAAAATGTACTGTTGTCCCAAGCATATTGCAACAAACGGTGTATTTCTATCGCTGCTCGTTTAGTTTTTATTGCCGTTTCAAATATACCGGTCATTTTTGAAACACCCTGTATCTGCCCCTAGTCTAATTATTGGCGTGGTACACCAGTCAGATAACCAGTCCACCACAATGCCACTCAATGTTCGCTCACAGCCGTTAACTAATACTCTGTGTTCACACCGCACACTGCACTTTAATTGTTGCAGCCAACACAGTGAACAAATGTTTAATCACGAGCAATTCAATATAGAGTATCACTCCAATTCGCTAGCGACAGAGGTGCTCTCTTAGTGCAGTACTGAGTAGAGTCTTTGTTCCTCGCTCTCTGCATACACACACGAGGGCACTCGCTCCCGTTACGTGTTCCCGCGTGAATAGCGTCACCGGAATGACCCCTCTCCACGCAAAAAGCGAAAGGGTATATCATCTGCTGTCTTTCCCTCACTCCTCTGGCTCATTGCATCAGAAATAGTCCGCCAATCAGCGTTACTCTGTCGCCATCATGTCTTGAATGTTTGGGTACACCAGCCTCGACTTTTTAATCTCGGTGCGCACTTGCGATTTATTTATTAGCTTAGCATATCGATTAAATGGAAATACATAAAATTGACTCTACCCTACAGAGTTTGGGCTCGAATGAAACGTTTTGATACACAGAATATGATGGTGAGGTCGGAATATGTAAGAAATTAAGGTCAGGAGACCACGCCACCTTACAATAATATGTTGATCTGTGTTGTTATGAGAGTTTGCAAACACAGACACAATACGAAAAAACTTCCCTGTTTAATTGAAGATAATATTGTCTGTGTGTGGTTTTAGGATTCTGTGACTCAGTCTGTAAAGCTGGAACCTTATAGGATTACTTTGTTGTCCATTCGTTTGTCTGTCCGACTGCTGCAAACCATTTTTCCCAGGAACGAGTAGACATTAAGTTCAAATGCATGTCACATATTACGGTCTGCGGTGTAAATATTTTAAGCATCTAAGTCAATCAAAAGACACGGCCATTTATGTCACATATTCTGATTCTCAAGAACTCATTCAACAAAATCTTTAGGGTACTTCCCGTTGACTTAGAATCATCAACTTCAAAAAGAAGTAAGGTTTCACAGTACAAGTAAAGGGAAAAATTCGAAAATTGTAAATTTTTAATCATATAACTAGAAAAAATATTTTTGGTACTTTTTATCTGTCTCTGTCTCTTTGTCCGTCTGTTAAGACCCTTTCTCTCTGGAACAAACTGGCGTATCAAGTTCAAATTTATGTCACATGCTAAGGTTTGTGAACCCTTGGCGGTGTAAAAATTTTAAGCTTTAAAGTCAATTCAATCAAAAGATTCGGCCATTTGCGCCACATAGTTTGGTACTCGAAAACTCACTCATCAAAACCCACAGGACACATCCCGTTGTCCAGAATCATGGGATTTTGCAAGTAGCAAGGTTTCACAGTACAAATAAAGGGAAAAATCCGTAACTATCCATTTTTAATTGCTTCACGGGAAAAATATATCTTTTTGTCGTTTATTATCTGGCTTCAAACTCCATAGAAGAAAGAATGGTGCAGTACAAAATACCAGTCAGCAATAATGGATTTTTTTCCTAGCTATTATTCGATTATGGAGGTGATATTTCACCTTTCAATATTTCAACTTCCGTCTCGATAATGCCACGTGGTCGTCCGGAGGCCGGTCATCTTTGTTCCGCACATCCGCGTAACCACTGCTGCTAGCAGCCATACACAGTGGCTACGTTCGTGACAAGTTATTTTGCAGTATCGCATAAGGAACACCCAGCTTCTCGGTGCCCTATTACACAACCTCGTTCAGCCTCAGTAACGTGTTGAGTTGATAATGGCGTATTTGTCGCCTTAAAGGCGCTCTTGACTAACATCTGCTCGCCACGTCCAATATCAAAGGTAAATAATGCTCATGACCGTTACAGCGTGTATTTAAAGCAAACCTGATTTTCATTTTCATAGTGACACTACTAGCTTTACTCTTATGCGATTCGCACGAAATCTGAATAGACATCATCTTTCAGATGTAGAAACACGCATACCAACTTTCGTTTACGTTGCACAACTTCTTTTTGGTGCCGTGTTTTTTTTCTGTCATTATTTCTTGACCTCTTCAGTCCAGTTAGCAGCTCACTTCCTTCGCCTAAGGTATTTGGGAAAGTGATTATTTAATCTGCTGACATCATTGTATAAAAATGGCCAAAGAATATCAGTCTGCTGATTCTTACAGTTTCAGCATTGTGATGTAAATATTTCATCGTTATTTCTTATCTGAAAAGAGCTGGTCGTTTTTAGAGGACAGTATCTTCCTTGCAGTTCTTTACTCCAATCTGTCTAGTTTATCCACTTACCATTAGGCACTCACTGGCATACAGGCATTCTGGCTTCACCACTATACAGGGTGTTACAAAAAGGCACGGCCAAACTTTCAGGAAACATTCCTCACACACAAATAAAGAAATGATGTTATGTGGACATGTGTCTGTAAACGCTTAATTTCCATGTTTGAGCTCATTTTCGTTTCGTCAGTATGTACTGTACTTCCTCGATTCACCGCCAGTTGGCCCAATTGAAGGAAGGTAATGTTGACTACGGTGCTTGTGTTGACATGCGACTCATTGCTCTACAGTACTAGCATCATGCACATCAGTACGTAGCATCAACAGGTTACTGTTCATCACGAACGTGGGTTTGCAGTCAATGCAATGTTTACAAATGCGGAGTTGGCAGATGCCCATTTGATGTATGAATTAGCACGGGGGAATAGCCGTGGCGCGGTACGTTTGTATCGAGTCAGATTTCCAGAACGAAGGTGTCCCGACAGGAAGACGTTCGAAGCAATTGATCGGCGTCTTAGGGAGCACGGAACATTCCAGCCTATGTCTCGCGATTGGAGAAGATCTAGAACGACGAGGATACCTGCAATGAACGAGGCAATTCGTGCAGAGAAGTTGCTGCTGTACAAGTTAACGTTGACCACGTCACTGTATGGAGAGTGCTACGGTAGAACCAGTTGTTTTCGTACCACGTACAGCGTGTGCAGGCACTATCAGCAGCTGGTTGGCCTCCACGGGTACACTTCAGCGAATGGTTCATCCAACAATGTGTCAATCCTCATTTCAGTGCAAATGTTCTCTTTACGGATGAGGCTTCATTCCAACGTGATCAAATTGTAAATTTTCACAATCAGCGTGTGTGGGCTGACGAGAATTCACACGCAATTGTGCAATCACGTCATCAACACAGATTTTCTGTGAACGTTTGGGCAGGCATTGTTGGTGATGTCTTGATTGGGCCCCATGTTCTTCCACCTACGCTCAATGGAGCACGTTATCATGATTTCATACGGGATACTCTACCTGTGCTGCTAGAACATGTGCCTTTATAAGTACGACACAACATGTGGTTCATGCACGATGGAGCTTCTGCACATTTCAGTCGAAGTGTTCGTACGCTTCTCAACAACAGATTCGGTGACCGATGGATTGGTAGAGGCGGACCAATTCCATGGCCTCTACGCTTTCCTGACCTCAACCCTCTTGACTTTCATTTATGGGGGCATTTGAAAGCTCTGGTCTACGCAACCCCGGTACCAAATGTAGAGACTCTTCATGCTCGTATTGTGGACGGCTGTGATGCAATACGCCATTCCCCAGTGCTGCATCAGCGCATCAGGGATTCCATGCGACGGAGGGTGGATGCATGTATCCTCGCTAACGGAGGACATTTTGAACATTTCCTGTAACAAAGTGTTTGAAGTCACGCTGGTACGTTCTGTTACTGTGTGTTTCTATTCCATGATTAATGTGATTTGAAGAGAAGTAATAAAATGAGCTCTAACATGGAAAGTAAGCGTTTCCGGACACATGTCCACATAACATATTTTCTTTCTTTGTGTGTGAGCAATGTTTCCTGAAAGTTTGGCCGTACCTTTTTGTAACACCCTGTATTGTGATGTTCAGTTGTACGAGGGTGTGTGAAAATCAATGCCTCTGTATTTTTTTTATGTCAAACCTCTTAAATATTTTCAAATAAATCAAACGCTGTTAACATTCTATATCTTGTTTTTTAATACCTAAATATGTGCATCTCTCTGTCGCTAGATGGCTCCGAAATGTGGTGTGTAACATGTCGATGGATAACATAACTGTGCCAGTACTTGAGAAACAGCGTGCTGTAATCGATTTTGGAATTCGAAGAATTGTTTCACACATGGAGCACCCTATCCTTCAGCACGACAAAGCCAGACCACGCACGATCGTTGCAACATTTGCAACAACCCGCCGCTTGGGTTCCCTATCATCGATCATCTTCTGTACATCTTCGACCCATACGATATTAATCTACCTACAAAACTTAAAGAACATCTTCGAGGACTTACTTTGATAGTGATGAAGAAGAGCAAGCAGAGGTGAGGTTGTGGGTCCGTCAACGTAGTCAAACATTCTACAGTGACGACATCAAAAAGCTGGTCTGTCATTGGCGGTCTCTCGTTGGGAGAAATATGTTCGTCGCCAGGGTGACTATGTTAAGAAGTAAACCTCTAGACACGAAGAATAAATATGTATAATGTTGATTAACTTTGTTTTATTTCAAAAGTCTTAAGAGCTTTCGTATGAACATTTCGGACGCATTAGCTTTCAGCATGCCCACTTAACTTCGTTATATAATCTTTTTCTATTATAAACAATCTATCTGCTACACAAAAGCTCTTTCATCTACATCTAGGTCTACATGCTTACTCTGCAATTCACACTTAAGTGCCTGGCAGTGGGTTCATCGAACCATCTTCATACTGCTTTTCTACCATTCCACTCTAGAATGGCGCGTGGGAAAAAGGAACACCTAAATATTTCCGTTCGAGCTCTGATTTCTCTTATTTTATTATGTTGACCATTTCTCCCTGCGTGGGTGGGTGTCAACAAAATACTTTCGCATTCGTAAGAGAAAGTTCGTGATTGAAATTTCGTAAATAGATCTCGCCGCAAAGAAAACCACCTTTGTTTCAGTGACTGCCACCCCAACTCGCGTGTCATATCAGTGACACTCCCATCCCTATTGGACGATAACACGAAAACGAGCTGCCCTTCTTTGCACACTTTCGATGTCCTCCGTCAATACTACCTGTTAAGGATCCCACACCGCGCAACAATATTCTAGCAGAGGACGGACAGGTGTAATGAAGGCTGTCTCTTTAGTGGGTTTGTCGCATCTTCTAAGTGTTCTGCCAACAACGCGCAGTCTTTGTTTCGCCTTCCCCACAATATCATCTACATGGTCTTTTCAATTTGAGTTGCTGGTAATTGTAATTCCTAGGTATTTAGTCGAATTGACAGCCCTTTGATTTGTGCGATCTATCGTATACCCAAAATTTATCGGATTTCTTTTACTACCCATGTGGATGACGTCATACTTTTCTTTGGTTAGAGCCAATTGCCACTTTTCGCACCATACAGAAATTCTCTCTAGATCATTTTGTAATTGGAATTGATCTTCTGATGATTTTACTAGACGGTAAGTTACAGCATCATCTACAAAAAATCTAAGGGCGCTGCTCAGATTACCACCTAGATCATTTACGTAAATCAGGAACAGCCGTCGGCCTATGACACTACCTTGCGGAACGCCAGGTATCACTTCTGTTCTTCTCGATGATTTACCGTCTATCACTACGAACTGTGACCTCTCTGAGAGAAATCACAAATCCAGTCGCACAACTGAGACGATACTCCACATGCACGCAATTTGATTAATAGTCGCTTGTGAGGAACAGTATCAAAAGCCTTCTGGAAATCTAGGAATATGGAATCGATCCGAGATCCCTTGTCGACAGCACTCATTACTTCATGGGAATAAAGAGCTAGCTGTGTTGCACAATAACTATATTTTCTGAATCCGTGTTGGTTATGTATCAATAAGTCATTTTCTTCGAGGTGATTCATAATGGTCGAGTACAGTATGTGCTCCAAAATCCTACTGCAAATTGAGGTCAGTGATATGGGTCTGTAATTCAATGGGTTACTCCTATTTCCTTTCTTGAATATTGGTGTGACCTGTGCTACTTTCCAGTCTTTAGGAACAGACCTTTTGTCAAGTGAGTGGTTGTGTATGGTTTGCTAAGAAAGGCGCTATTGTGTCTGCAGACTCTGAAAGTAACATTATTGGTATACCATCTGGACCGGAAGACTTGCCTTTCTTAAGTGATCTGAGTTGTTTCGCAACACCTAAGATATTTACTTTTATGTCACTCATGCTAATAGCTGCTCTGGATTCGAATTCTGGAATATTTACTTCATCTTTTTTCGTGAAGGGATTGCGGAAAACTGTATTTAGTAACTCCGCTTTAGTGAAACCATCATCGGTAACATTTCCATCGCTATTGCGCAGTGACAGTATTGACTGTTTTTTGCCACTGGTGTACTTTACATACGGCCAGAATCTCTTTGGGTGTTCTACCATATTTTGAGACAATGTTTCATTGTCGAAACTATTAAAAGCATCTCGCATTGACGTCCGCACTAAATTTCGAGCTTCCGTGAAACTTAGCCAGTCTTGGGGATTTTGCGTTCTTCTGAATTTGGCGTGCTTTTTCGTTGCTTCTGCAACAGTGTTCTGGCGTGTTTTGTGTACCATGGTGGATCAGTCCCGACTCTTATTAGCTTATGAGGTATGAATCTATCTTTTGCTGTCGATACCGTATCTTGGAATTTGAGCCGTATGTGGTCTACACTTACATAACCAGCTTGGAAGGAATGAAGACTCTCTCTTAGGAAGGCATTAAGCGAATTTTTATCTGCTGTTTTAAATAGATATATTTGGCGTTTATTTTTAGTGGTTTTGGTTGATATGGTTTTGAGCCTCGTTAGAATGACCTTGTGTTCACTAATCCCTGTATCCATCATGACGCTCTCTATTAGATCAAGATTATTTGTGACTTACGATTCTTTCCTTTGCAGCAGATTTTAGTCATCCACTTTCTTCTGTTACTTTTCCCAAATATTTTTTTTACTTTTTCTATTTAACAAATATCTGTTACGAAACTTTCCGATAATTCTTTATCTTTGTACCAAATTTCGTGTTCCAAAGAAAATTCTCTAGTTGTTGAACACCACCTCCTGCAAGAGATTCATCTGCACCATAACATTTGTAAGGCTGTCTGAAATTACAGTAGAACCATCAGCATATGCCAGGTAATTTACTTGAACACCTCTATTCCTTCTCCCCAGTATTAATTGTGAAATTTTATGTTCTGATAACTTCTCATTCCGCATTCTTCACTGCAAAGGGGAATTTTGTAGGAGAGTAATAGAGAATAATTAAAGAACAATCGAAAACAGCTATTTGTGTGGCCTATCGGGCGGTCCCGCGAGATGAAGCTGTGAACTGTGAGATACATATTCATGCGGCATCTGTTGAATTTATAACCTCATGTTTTCCTTTTTTTTTAGAGGCGAACGATTTACGCTTCAGTGCCACTGCATATCGAAAATTTTTATTCGTTCCCCGTCGTTTATCAACAGGCCCAATCATTCCAAGTTACTCCACCCCTTAACAGTTACCCGCAGCTCCAGTTTTACTTTTCATTGTATTAGCATACAGCAGCCCCGAGAGTATTTTTTTAGAAAACGCTTTGTTTTGTCACTGAACCATTAATTGGTGCAGAGATACCATGCAGAAATTTACGTTTCTGCCCCGTGAACACAGGAAAATATACGAAATTTTGGGAATTATTTATCCGTGACACAAGCTTTAGTCCAGTTCCCCTAGCAATCATTTATAATAACGTGGTACATATTTTTCTTATATCCCATCCTATAAAGAGTAGGCCACGAACATAAACCATGTGCCACGAGTATCAGGAGGGCCGCCATGTTCATTTTCCACGGTGTTTCGGTATATATGTGCAATTTTTTCAGTGCACAGTTGGCATCAGACCAAACGTTTACTGCTCACCACATTTTTCATGCGACACCCATCGTTGACACAAAAAACGTCGGCTTATTGCTCGCTGCAAGAAGAAATATTTGTTTTATTTGATATTAGAACAAATAAGCCCTCGGTCACAAATATTAAGTCAAAACTGACCAGGTTTCGACGCTACTATGAGCGTCGTCTTCAGAATTACTAACTCTTCTAAAACACATTTGGTATATAATACATTAATAAAATTAAAGTTTGTACTGACTGGAACGAGATGCAGTACTCACAAGTCACATTTTAAAAAAGATCTAAGCCGGAAATGCGACGTCATGAACAGTTGCAAATAAGATGGCGAGCCGCTGAGGGCTGCTCGTACTTGAGTGAGCAAGGGTTGCAATAAGACTGACACTTTTTGTTTGTTTTATTTTTTAAAGAACAAGAGTTATAACGGCATGTTTTAATCCTTTACCGTTGAGATTGGTCATATGACTGATCAGTGAGACCGCGACTTTGCTACGAGTGCCCTCACTAAACTTGGAGCTATTTAGTATTATTAACGAACTGTTATACAACACAGTCGGGCCAATCAAAGCTTAAATTTCCTCTTTCTTGCATTTTTCCATTTCCTGAAGTATCTGAAAACACACTCCTTCACTGAAACGATTAATTTCTATCGTATTTCTGTTTCCTTTTTTCTTTTCATTTACTAGACTCTCGATCGATAACGAAACGAAATAATAAAATTGTAGCTACGAAAGGTCTAACAGCAGCATAGTGAAGCGTTCCTCTTAATTTCAATAATTTTTTTCCCATTAAATGACGATATGAAGATTTAATTAATACGAAGAAATTTTGCACAACTCGAATGTTGTGAATGACAATGAGTAAATCTTAGTCTCTTTTTAGACAAAAAGCTGTAAAATATTGCATGATTATAAATCTGCATGTATTTATGAAATAAGTCATCGTCAAAATTAAATTGTGGGGCTGTGGATGTCAGACCACTGAGGCTATTGATGACGTCATACTTCGGTGATAGACGGCCGATTTTTTTGACAAAGTTCTCACGTGAAAACATGCGCGAGAATGGTGAAACGGTCGGGAAACAGATCTCAGGGTAGTTCTGATCTGTAACAATGAATAAATAACGAAAGAACGCGTGACGTGTCCGGTCATTATACCACCGAAAAGTCCGCCCTCAGTTTTTATTTGATGCGGCCACAGTACGCGGAAAGTAAGGTTCGGTCGGTCGCGAAATTGGAAACCACTTCTGTGAAAATCAAAAATGTTTTACTTGCAACAGTGAGTTACAACTTCCAGATACTTATCTACATAGTCGCCGGTCCGACTTACACGTTTTCCGTAGCGTTGTACCATCTTTCCAACACCCTCGTTAAAAGAAGGCTTTCCACCAATTCTGTACGCTGGCCTGCAGCCCGTTTTATGTACCAGAATGTTGTCTTTCATAGCCAGCTGTTCATGTAAGAAGAGATGAAACTCAGAGGGAGCCAGTTGCGGGCTGTATTGTGGGTGATCAGACACTTCCAATTGAAAACGCTGCAGGAGCATCTTCATTGCCCCTGCAGAATGCGGCTGAGAATTGTCGCGAAGAAGGAAACGCGTGACAGTTATCTGATGTGGGCTGCGTAGCTTCAGGCGAAATTTCTCACCAGTCCCTCGTGCTTGGCGGGAGGCACTATTTTCTAGGCATTTTTATGTGCTCCCTGTGCGCTAAGCACTGAAAAGAGCCACGTGATGCGACTGACACGCGTACAGAGGCACTGCCCCAAAACATCGGTGCAAAGCTTCGATCCGATTTTCACAGTGGTTTCCATTTCGTGACCGATCGGACCTTAATTTCCGAATACGCCTCCAGAACATATAAAATAGTACTCGTTACACAGGAAACTAATGGGGCTAAAGTGTTCTGAAATAAATACAGTCTGCATTAAGATGACAATATAATTTATTTCGACCTAGTAACAAGAGAGTGCCACCTAATGTTCACAGCTTGACATGATACAACAAAAAGGGTGCAAATACGCGGAAAGAAAAAATGAATACAGCTAGTTCCATTTATATAAAAAAATAGTAGTGGGGCCAAGTGTAGCTCGTTAGTTAAAGTCTCTGGCCATGATACAATAAATTATTACTCTGGTTTCACAACTGAATTTATCTCATAAGAGAGAAAATTAAAAGAAAAATACAATGTATCGAAATAAATGTACAGCCAGGTAAATAGATTTATTTTACATATTCGAGTGCTACATACGTATGTTTCGCATACACGAACATGTAATGCTTTAATAGTGAAACATAAAGGTAGATCACATAACTAATGAGGAGGTATTGAATAGAATTGGGGAGAAGAGGAGTTTGTGGCTCAACTTGAAAGAAGGGATCGGTTGGTAGGACATGTTCTGAGGCATCAAGGGATTATCAATTTAGTATTGTAGGGCAGCGTGGAGGGTAAAAATCGTAGAAGGAGACCAAGATATGAAAACCCTAAGTAGATTCAGAAGGATGTAGGTTGCAGTAGGTACTGGGAGATGAAGAAGCTTGCACAGGGTAGAGTAGCATGGAGAGCTGCATCAAACCAGTCTCAGGACTGTAGACCACAACAACAACAAATAAAATAAAACTGACTATGAATTATAAAGTAGAAATAATAGTGATTCAAGCCTTCACCGCACAATACGGAAAAGAATTTTTATCGTTGGACACAGCCTGATGTTCCTCTCCAGAACAGATCTGTAGAACATGCACTCGCCTCTCTAACATAAAATCAACGCTACATTTCATGCGAAAAGTAATAAAAAGCAATAACTTACAAGCCAAAACGCAAGTCAACAGAAAGACACAGTTATAACTTAGCCATACAGACGCTACCGTCGTCGCTCTAAGCAAACAGTCTATAAAACCATCGAGAACATTGAATTCTCAACATCTGCTGCAGACAAGAAGAAGAATGCTGTGAAGACTGTTGCTGCCACTGCTCTTGTCGACGGACCCTGTGTGCTCTGTGGATGTAGACTTAATTTTAGTATTGATATTAATGATACATTTACACATGGTAATGGTTGGCTTACTGTAACTATTGTACGAGGAGGTACAGGAGTACCTAATGTTCCCGGGCTTGAAAGTTTTGTAGACAGAGACATTATTGCCTACCGTACCTAACACATGGCAGAACTTGCAAATAAAGACTTTGGTAAATCTGCCTATATGTCTACCTCTGCATTGTCATTGTATGCTCGTAACAAAGGAAAAATATCTGTAAATGAGTCTGTATTCATTTGGGTTAAAGGTAAAGGAGTATGTGAATATGTAAAGTTTGTTGGTGACTGTACTTTGTATAAATACTGGATCCAAAACAAGGATTGGAGACACAGCGGGAACTCGAATACGACCGACACAATTTCTGAGGTTTTTCGGGGACGTTTTGTGAGTATATTAGTAAGCGATGCTTGGTCTCCACTGCTCGTTCCAGACTGATGGCATTTACGCTGAAGAGCCAAAGAAACTGGTACACCTGCCTAATATCGTGTAGGGCTCCCGCGAGCACGCAGAAGTGCCGCAACACGATGTGGCATGGACTCGTTTAATGTCTGAAGTAGTGATGGAGGCAACTGATACCATGAATCGTGCAGGGCTGTCCATATATCAATAAGAGTACGAGAGTTGGAGATCTCTTCGGAACAGCACGTTGCAAAGCATCCCGGATTGATCACTAATGTTCACGTATTGGGGGTCTGGTGACCAGCGGAAGTGTTTAAACTCAAAAGAGTGTTCCTGCAACCACTCTGAAGCAATTCTGGATAAATGGGGTGTCGCATTGTCCTGCCGGAATTGCCCAAGTTCGTCATGCACAATGCACATGAATGGATGCAGGTGATGATAACGGATGCTTACGTACATGTCACCTGTCAGAGTTGTATCTAGACCCATAAGCGGTCCCGTATCACTCCAACTGCACACGCTCCACACCATCTCAGAGTTTCCACCAGCTTTAACAGTGCACTGCTGACATTCAGGGTAAATGGATTCATGAGGTTGTCTCCCTACCCTTACACGTCCATTCGCTCGATACAATTAGAAATGAGACTCGTCCGATCAGGCAACATGTTTCCAGTCATCTACAGTCCAAAGTCGGTGCTGACGGGCCCAGGCGAGGCGTGAAGTTTTGTGTCGCGCAGTCATCAAGGATACACGAGTTGGACTTCGGCTCCGAAAGCCCATATCGAAGATGTTTCGTTGAATGGTTCGCTCGCTGACACTTGTTGATGGCCCAGCATTGAAATCTGCAGCAGTCTGCGGAAGGGTTGCATTTCTGTCACGTTGAACGATTCTCTTCAGTCGTCGTTTGTCCCGTTCTTGCAGGATGTCGGAGATTTGATGTTTTATCTGATTCCTGATATTCACGATACGCTTTTGAAATGGTCGTAAGGGAAAATCCCCACTTAATCGCTATCTCGGACATGCTGTGTCCCATCGCAAGTGCGCCGAGTATAATACCCCTTCCAGACTCACTTAAATCTTGATAACCTGCCATTGTAGCAGCAGTAACCCATCTAACAACTGCGTCAGACACTTGGTGTCTTATATAGGCGCTGCCGACCGCACTGCCGTATTCTGCCTGTTCATATACCTCTTATTTGAAAACGCATGGCTGTATCAGTTTCTTTGGCACTTCCGTGTATTACACTGGAAATATCTACACAATAGTCCCAGTGCCTATGGTACGCGCTGTGTGTCCGGAAACTTGTTTCACTCAGTTACGCCAATTACTGTTGGGAAATGGTAATTCAGACTTTCCCCTTCACCCGCAAATTTGGTTTCAGCACTAGTCGGTAAAATATATACTAGGGTAAAATATAAGGAAAGCAAAAAAGCGGCACAGACCATAGTAAGGGCGGAGAAGAAGTGGTTGGAAAAATGGACAAGAATGTTAGAAGAGGATAGTGAAGGGAACAAAAAAGTACTTTACACCATGGTAAGAAATAAGAGGAACGACAGAAGCGAGTGCCTGAGGATCATGGATAATAATGGAATAGTTGTGGAGGAAATGCATGAGCTCAAAAAGATTTGGAAGGAGTACTTTGAAGATCTGTTGAATGCCGCCAAGCGGGTAACTAACAGCGATGGAGAGCCTAAGGCAGCAGACGATTATAATAGTGGGGAAATTGATGATCTAACTTGGAATGAAGTGGAAGAAGCCATAAAGAGGATGAAAGGGGGCAAGGCACCAGGTTGGGACGAAGTAACAGTGGATATGATACGAGCAGCAGGAGAAGTAGGAACCCAGTGGCTATACAGAGTGCTGAGGGTGGTGTGGAAGGAGAACAGAATTCCTGAGGATTGGAAGAAAGGAATTATAGTCCTGATCTTCAAGAAAGGGGATAAAAGGAGATGTGAGAACTACAGAGGAATCACCCTGCTATGCCACTGTGGAAAAATCTATGAAAAGATCCTGGAGAAGAGAATAAGAAGCAGTATTGAAAGTAGACTGCAAGAGGAGCAGTACGGTTTCAGACCGGGAAGATCAACAACGGACCTCATATTTGCGGTAAGGCAACTGCAGGAGAGGCACTATGAGTACGGGAAGGACTTAATCATGGCCTTTTTGGATATTGAGAGGGCGTATGACAGTATCTGTAGGGACAAGCTCTGGGACGTGCTGAACGCAAAAGGGATAGATGAAGAGATAACATGAAAAGTCAGAAAAATGTATGAGGGAAGTGAGAGTTGTGTGAAAGTGGGGAGGGAACGTACTGCATGGTTCAAGCTGGAAAATGGGCTGCGACAGGGAAGTGCACTTTCGCCTTTATTGTTTATAATTGTTATGGATGAAATCCTACAGCAAGTATCAGATGCAATTGGAGATCATAAAATGAAAGCAGTGCTTTTTGCCGATGACCTGATGTTATGGGGAAATTGCGAGAAGGAGGTGCAAGAACAGTTAGATGCATGGGAGGCAACGGCAGCACAATATGGAATGCATTTCTCTGCAAAGAAAAGTGAAATAATCATCACAACAAGGAAGAAGAGTAGGCCAAATGTGGATATAACTTGTGGAGGGGGAAAACTACAAGTGGTAGAGAACTTCAAGTACCTGGGAAGCGTGATTGAAAGTAAGGGGGGAAACGCAATGGAAATAAATGAAAGGTGCAGAAAAGCAGGGCAGTTCTACAAATGCATTAGGGGGCTTATTTGGAGCAAGGAGGTGCCACAGAAATCCAAGGGAATTATATACCGAATCTACTTTGTCCCCATATTGGCATACGGAAGTGAAACATGGGTAATGCACGAAAGCGACAAAAGTAGAATACAGGCTAGTGAAATGAAGTTCCAGAGGAGCAGGTTGGGTGTAGCAAGACGAGACAGATTGCGAAATGTGTATGTGAGGGAAAGACTAATGGAGGAACCAGTACAGGACAGGATAGAAAAATTAAGACTGCAGTGGTATGGACACATGGAGAGAATGGATGAGGGAAGAATTCCAAAGAGGATGTTTGATCTGCAACTGGAGGGGGAAGAGGCCCAGAGGAAGATCAAGGGATAGATGGGTGAAGGGAGTGAAGGAATGTGTGATGAGAAGAGGAGAGAACTGGACGAAGGTGGAAGAGGGGGAATGGTGGAAAGCCAGAACACGATGGAGAGGCTTGTGTTCCCGACAGACCCAGCCAGTGGCTGGAAACTGTCCAAGATGATGATGATGACTAGTCGGTTCAGTCTAGGGTTTGGTTTTCCGGCTGTGTTAGTACGCGATAGACAGCAGCATGGGTAGGTTTTCTGCTGAAAAGTTGACCGATATGCAACTCACGTGATGTTTGACGGAACGCAGTGGTAAAGCGGCACAACGACTCTATCCTGGCTGGGCCACTCCCGCACCAACTGTGACTACACCACAATGCGACGTGGCGGGTTGCGCCCTCACTATCTTCCAAGCAATGGGATAGGTTTCAGGTTGTCTGCTCCTTCTCACTGCGAAGGAAGATACTGGTTTAGCCGACAAAAGAAGCGTTGACGAAAATTCGACTACATACCTACCACGCAAAGGCCACAGAACTTGAATCCATGGGCAGCAGCTGAAAGTTAGTTAAACTATCGAGCGTTCGGTATTCTTGCATGACTCGTTTCAAAAAATGCCCAAAATTTCTCTTAAGTTGGTTTATTGTCTTTAAAACATGGAAAATAGCTATCAAATCCTTATTTAATATCTCGACATCAGTTACGCAATGTTACGGACTGCCTCTGTTACAATTTCAAACCCGAAGGCAGCCAAAAGATACTTAGTCCGATTCGATATTTTGAACATCCTAAACAGTCGCTGGCGTACGACTAATTGCGAGTTAGCACATTCGGACGTCCAGTAGGCTTCTTGTATAGAAGTGCTCGCCTTAATGTCTCGTAATCTGCAAGAAAAATGCCACGCGAAGTTTATGTACGACATAATATATAAATGTCGTGTGAGCAGGGCCTCCCTCGGGTAGACCTTTCGCCGGGTGCAAGTCTTTCGATTTGACACCACTTTGGCGACTTGCACGTCGATGGGGATGAAATGATGATGATTAGAACAATACAATACCCAATCCTTGAGCGGAGAAAATGTCCGACCCAGCCGAGAATCGAACCCGGGCTCTTAGGATTGACATTCTGTCGCGCTGACCACTTTTTTGCAATTTTGTTCGTTGTTGATCGTTGGGTTTGGTCGTTGCGGACGTCACATGACATCTGTTAAAGTTCGTTTGTTGATCCTTCCACTCAGTTTTTTATTACAGAGGCCAACCAGCTCTCTGACCGAACACGCTGAGCTACAGTGCCGGCTAAACCACTCAGCTAGTGGAGGCGGACCGTGTACAACATCAATGCTCACACACCAATATCTCCTAAAATAAACAACTCACAACGCTCAAACTTTCACAAATACTCAATACTGCAGTCGATTTTCGTCAAAGACTCAAGAACCGATCAATCACGCGAATTCATTCATTTTGGTACAGATTTTATCAGCACGGTTTAATATAGTTGTTTACCAAAAGACGGCTCCCGAGCGACTATCTATCGACTCATACCTTAGATCTGAGGCACAAAGCCCCATTCAAACGCACGGGAAATGCTGAATTCCTATTGGCCAGTATGTTAAGCAGCCAATCAGATCTTCTCGAGCACTTGTATACTCGCGGTACTTCTAATGTCAGCCAATCAATAATTTAGACTAGAGATCTCGTAATTCCGAAAATAAGTAAAATTTTAATGAAAACAAAATACGATTCCTTTCCAAACAATAAATTACTAATAAATTTAATACTTATGCCCCTTCTGGCTGCATTTTACAATATCAAGCTCATTCGGACATACGTCACAATTTCACGCATTCCACAACTTTCACACGCATACATTTACATAGTTTTAATAAAATATCATATTCCCACTTTACCTATGTCCTCCATCTACTCTCTCAATCTCTCCAAAACACACAACCAAAACACGACGAAATAATAAATTTCCAAAGTACTTTCAATTAAGTCAGGAATCTGTGGTAATGAAACTAAAGAAAATTCCAGAAAATTATATTATATGAACCTATCCTTTTGGTTGTAGTTTCATTTGATACTATAGATGAATAAATTACAGACCATAACTCAGTTTCGCAATGCCAGCACGGTTATTATATGTTTCAGGTAAAAATGTATATCTCCAAAGATACTGAAGTTATCGATTTGAAATTTTAACAATATGGGTGTTTTATCCATAGAATTTGGTATACTCTCTTTCAAATTCTAAAGGTGGCGGGGGTAAAATACAGGGAGCGAAAGGCTATTTACAATTTGTACAGCAACCAGATGGCAGTTATAAGAGTCGAGGAACATGAAAGGGAAGCAGTGGTTGGGAAGGGAGTGAGACAGGGTTGTTGCCTCTCCCCGATGTTATTTAATCTGTATATTGAGCAAGCAGTGAAGGAAACAAAAGAAAAATTCGGAGTAGGTATTAAAATCCATGGAGAAGAAATAAAACTTTGAGGTTTGCCGATGACATCGTAATTCTGTCAGAGACAGCAAAGGACTTGGAAAAGCAGTTGAACGGAATGGACAGTGTCTTGAAAGGAGGATATAAGATGAACATCAACAAAAGCAAAACGAGGATAATGGAATGTAGTCGAATTAAGTCGGGTGATGCTGAGGGAATTAGATTAGGAAATGAGACGTTTAAAGTAGTAAAGGAGTTTTGCTATTTGCGGAGGAAAATAACTGATGATGGTCAAAGTAGAGAGGATATAAAATGTCGACTGGCAATGGCAAAGAAAAACGTTTCTGAAGAAGAAAAATTTGTGAACATCGAGAATAGATTTAAATGTCAGGAAGTCGTTTCTGAAAGTATTTGTATGGAGTATAGCCATGTATGAAAGTGAAACGTGGACGATAAATATTTTAGACAAGAAGAGAATAGAAGCTTTCGAAATGTGGTGCTACAGAAGAATGCTGAAGAGTAGATTGGTAGATCACGTAACTAATGAGGAGGTATTGAATAGAACTGGGGAGAAGAGGAGCTTGTGGCACAACTTGACTAGAAGAAGGGATCGGTTGGTAGGACATGTTCTGAGACATCAAGGGATCACAAATTTATCATTGGAGGGCAGCGTGGAGGGTAAAAATCGTAGAGGGAGATCAAGAGATGAATACACTAAGCAGATTCAGAAGGATGTAGGTAGCAGTAGGTACTGGGAGATGAAGGAGCTTGCACAGGATAGAGTAGCATGGAGAGCTGCATCAAACCAGTCTCAGGACTGAAGACCACAACAACAACGTTTGAAAAAATATCGATAAATATTTAATAGTACTTCTTCAGATTCGTAGACGGTGTGTCTCACGTACTGCACGCAGCGTTAAACAAGTACATGGTTCGCTCGGCCCAGTAGCCAACGTCAGCTGTGTCAGTGCCTTGGGCAAAATCTGCTGTCCGGCTCCACGGCAAGCTATGCTTTCAGTGTAAGGCGACAACTCCTAGTAATTTGCTACGTTACTGCAGTACTTTTGTATTCGCCACTTCTGCAGCTTTTGATCAGTAAACCTATCGGTATTGAAGGAGCGCGTTCAAGACGGTCTCGTAGAACGGCTTGAAAGTGATAATGCCTTACTGGACTGTGTTAGTAGTGTGACTGTACGACTTGAGTCGATCCGTCGATAGCTACTACGGGCTCCAGAAGAAAAGTATACTTCCGTTATACACGTAGTCCCTGTCCGACTCGACCTTTCTCGTCTCGTGCGGCTGCCCGATAAAGCCAGCCTCACACGGGACTTGAATAGGAACGTGGACGAGGAGCCGGTGACGCCACATCTTGGAATTCCACGTTCCACTATTACGCGAGGCGTGAAATGCAGAATGAGGATGTCACACGTTTGCCTCGTGGAGAGGAACGTGGGCAATGTGATGCGGCATAGTTTTCACATCATAAGCAAAATTTATGAGCCGTCATACTGTACGGCGTTAAACTCCATATTTCGTAGTTTCTTATGGTATTACCGAACGCGTGGTGTGAATATAGGCTGTTTCAAAGCATCAGCACATTAAGGCTCTCCCAGAAGTCACGAAACTTAAAGTGACTGCCAGTCCTTGTCGGGAAGTAAGCACAAGTTACGCACTGCAAGTTTTTGCCATTATGAAGGTTTTTGTATTATATAAAGTCAAAAGTCCTTGGACACTTTAATAAGTTGGAAGATTAAAGGGAAAATTGAAATGTGATGATGGGAACATAGGTTTGACGTGGGACCGCAACTTTTGGAGTGAATGTCATTCATGGCCGCCATCTTGAAATCTGCAATTTTGGATTCAAGTCATTTTTTTTTAATGGGAAGGGGGGTGTATGACACATCAAATAACACTCGCTTGAGCTCTGGAATTTAGTGGTGTAATTTGTTTTTGTCTATCTTGTACAGTTTAGAAGTTACTAATGTTCAAAATTACCTTGATACCGACTCATGTCTCTCTCTGTTGTAGGTGATCTAAAATGGGTCTGACACGTGAACAGAAGATCGAAATCATCCTTATGTCAGGGGAACGCAGCTACCGAACAATAGCAGCTGACTACAACAGACGGCACCCAGACAGAGAACCAGTATCGCACAGCACGGTGGCTCACGTGATCACCAAATTCGGGAGACGGGCTCTGTTCACGATAGGGCACCTAGTGGGCGACCAAGGACTGCCACCAATGAGGGAACTGCATCTGCGGTTGTTGCGTCGTTTGTGAAACGTCCTAAAGGAAGTACCCGTCGTGTGGCCCTAGCATGTGGGATAAGCCAAACCTCCGTTGTCCGGATATTGCACACCAATAAGTGGCATCCTTACAAGCTGGAGATGCAACGTCGACTTAACGAGGATGACCGTGATCGCCGGTTGGAGTTCTGCCTGTGGGCTACTGAACAACACGAACTGGAGCCTTCGTTTGCCAAGGGCATACTGTTCAGCGACGAGGCGTATTTCACTTTGAACAGGGAGGTTAATCGACAATATTGTCGGTACTGGAGTGACGCAAATCGAACTGTATTGCCCCATTTCGATAACGTAGTCCAGCGAAGGTGGTGGTGTGGTGTGGCATATGGGACACCCGCATCATTGGGCCATTTTTCATTTACAACACCTTAACTGCACCACAGTACCTGATGCTGCTGTAGGACCTTGTGTTCCTTTCCACACTGAACTTTGTCGGCAAATTTCCCATCTTATTTTCAGCACGATGGAGCCCCTCCACACTATGGCATTGGTGTCCGTGAATGGTCGGAGGAACAACTGACTGGCGTGGTCCCGTGGAGTGGCCGCCCAGATCCCCTGACTTAACGCCCTTTGAGTTTTATCTATGAGGACATCTTAAGCATACAGTGTAAGCTGAGAGCATCCGTGATTTGAGACACCTGGAGGAACGCAGACAACACGCCTAACCTAAACGATGAAGAAGTTACTTCACACTGATGGTAGTCAATACAGTATAGAGATTATGGATATGAGGCATACGCAAATTTACCTTAGACGCTATAATTTCACTATACTCAATTTGAAACCGAAAATGAGATGGAGATTCAACTCAGTTAGCATCCTACAACCGAGTGGCGCTCCGCTTTTACCCTAGAGCCTGCAGAAGCTGAAAGGGCGTCGAGGAAGTTGCCTAGGAATCGGTCGCAGGTTCTCGATATACAGGTACATTTTTAAAATGCTCAACAAAGGTGCGCGGCTAGCACTGAGGGTGTTGTCGAACTTGGAGATCTTAAAGGGGAGCCCCTTTCCGTTTTATTCATACTTGCGTCAATATCCCACTTCTCCCTCAAACACCCCCACCCACTCGAGCCGGTGATTACACCGCAGGAGGTCTCAAAACAGGAGAGCTGAAAAAGTGTAAGCATCCTTTGTTGTATAGAACACAGTGACGCTGCACAGTATCCCTGCCAACACCCGTGAAACACGAAGTTGGTACACCATACAGAAGTGGCAGGGTTTCTCGATGAACTGACTAGACAAGAAAAGTAGAGCAAATGAAGTCACCAACACCTAAGGGTTATAGTCGGGCGCTCCGTATTGTGCAAGACTATTTTTCTTTCAACTTCTGATTGGTCGCGAAATTAAAACCACAATTAAAAACTGGTGAAACTTCGTTCATGTGTTGCTCAGTGTCTATAATAGGCTTATATATCGTGTCACGTCACACCGAGTTCCGAGTGCACCGTGAATACGTAAAGATGTCTAGAAAATAGGGTCTCCAGCCTAGTATGAAATCCTGCTGAAGAGTTTGACCTGATTTCATGCAGCCCACATGACTGTCATACGTTTCCAACTCGGCCGCACACTGCAGATGCAAAGGAGACTCTCCTGCAGCTTTTTCGATGGGAAGTGTTACATCACCGACCATACAGCCCAGGCTTGGCTACCTCTGAATTTTATCTCTTCAATCACACGAACTTCTGGCTGTGGGGACAGCATCTTGACAGGGACAACGAGCTGCAGACCGGTCTAGGGAATTGTGAGAAATCACAGGCGTCACGCAGTACTGGAAAACTGAGACCATTTTATGACAGATCTCTATGTCAGAGCGAGCGCTACGTAGCTTACATGGTTTGACTGATTGCGTCTCCTGATAGTTATGCAAATACATCATATGTTACATTTTATCTCTGTCCTAAACTTCCTTCCAATATTTATGGGAATCTGAGTCTATATTCAATTTACTGATACTCGAATTAAGGACTTACGTAGTTGTTTTAAATGAAGACAAAATATTTTTCAAATAAATTACAATAGTTATTTGTTTATATAAGATTGTACAAGTACCTCAACCATCTAACAATCCTACGATCAACAGCAGAATGGCGGAAGTGAAGTAGCCGTTCATAGTTGTACAATAATTCTCTTAATGCAGCAAATGAAAGAAAAGAGCGACAAAGTATTTTTTTTTTTTTTTTTTACATTTCGCGCGCATAATGCCCCTGCATTTTAACTCGACCGTGACAAAACATCATTCACATCGCAAATCACGATTCCTAGGTACGATGTATTACAATGCCCCTAATGGGGACAGTTTTTGTTTACCACATAAAGAAGTATAGCACCATTCTGATTTCTCTCGATTCACTAATTAATTTCCTATTTATGACTGCTTAATTAATTTTTATATTATATTTCAGATTTGTTTTCGTTTTCCTCTTTGGTTGACATGTATAGGAATAGCGTGTGATACAAAGTTCTGTACATAAACATAGAACATTACTGTAAATGTGATATTATGTCAGGAAACACTGCAGATGGGTTTACATAATAACATCCATACGCTGAATACTTGAGTTCATTGCACACTGTTTGTTTTTAAATAGTTCACAGGATTTGATTTTTCACCCTGGATTTAGTTTCTTTCTTTTGCCGTACTATTTACTCTAGGTCCATGGGAATCCAGAGAAAAATTGTGTGAATAGCACTCAGCCTCATGAGACATTTAAACATCTTACATACATTATCTTTCATTACAATATTTTTGATAAGTTAGTTTCAAAATTCTTATGTTACTTACAGGTATTGGACGACTGGATAAATTCGTATATAAAATAGGCCTACTTTTCATATGGTTTGTATTATTGTACTGTACTGTTCCATTTCATTATTTTTTGATTGGAGAATGTGGAGTTCTAAATAATTTTTCACGCACATTTTAGAAAAAACTAATTGTTTTAAATTTGTTTTATTTACAAGTGTTACGATGTTGGGATTGTTTGCAGCAATGAAAGGAAAGAATTCTCCTTTCTCTAATGAAAAATAACATACAATGGTCACGTTAAGAAGGACTCAAGTGATAAGTTCGTATCGATGTACTCTGGGTAGGTTAGCAGGTGCTTGGTCTGTGAGTTTTTTGGTCATGCCACGAGAACACTGATTTACCCACACGCGTCAGTAGAGGGATGTCGTGCACGGCCACAGGCGGAGACAGGGCCTTGAAACTTACCTTGGTGGCAGTCTGCTAGCAGCCACGAGAAACTGAGGGTTGTCCAGGACATCAGCGAATGTTACCTTTCAAGGGCGGCAAGTTTTCCTATTTGGAGGTGGCTGTGTGATGGATAGCCGCATATGAGCTCATCGGTTCCTCATTGGCATTTACCTTGCTGGTTTGGAGCATTTTCCGTGATGAAGGCTTCTTCAAATTCCAGTGCGAAAGTACTTCACTGGGGGTGTAAGTAGACTGTTTAGGTTTTTTTATTGGTAACGCCACCTCTGTATGAAAATCACTGGCTGTGCTGTGTGCAGTCTGTGGCTGCTTTGCATTGTTGTAATACTCGCCATTGTAGTGTTTGGCAGCGGCAGCTGCATGTGAACAGCGCGTAGCGTTGCGCAGTTGGAGGTGAGCCGCCAGCAGTGGTGGATGTGGGGAGAGAGATGGCGGAGTTTGGAAATTTGTAAAAATGGATGTCATGAACATGTACACTCCTGGAAATGGAAAAAAGAACACATTGACACCGGTGTGTCAGACCCACCATACTTGCTCCGGACACTGCGAGAGGGCTGTACAAGCAATGATCACACGCACGGCACAGCGGACACACCAGGAACCGCGGTGTTGGCCGTCGAATGGCGCTAGCTGCGCAGCATTTGTGCACCGCCGCCGTCAGTGTCAGCCAGTTTGCCGTGGCATACGGAGCTCCATCGCAGTCTTTAACACTGGTAGCATGCCGCGACAGCGTGGACGTGAACCGTATGTGCAGTTGACGGACTTTGAGCGAGGGCGTATAGTGGGCATGCGGGAGGCCGGGTGGACGTACCGCCGAATTGCTCAACACGTGGGGCGTGAGGTCTCCACAGTACATCGATGTTGTCGCCAGTGGTCGGCGGAAGGTGCACGTGCCCGTCGACCTGGGACCGGACCGCAGCGACGCAAGGATGCACGCCAAGACCGTAGGATCCTACGCAGTGCCGTAGGGGACCGCACCGCCACTTCCCAGCAAATTAGGGACACTGTTGCTCCTGGGGTATCGGCGAGGACCATTCGCAACCGTCTCCATGAAGCTGGGCTACGGTCCCGCACACCGTTAGGCCGTCTTCCGCTCACGCCCCAACATCGTGCAGCCCGCCTCCAGTGGTGTCGCGACAGGCGTGAATGGAGGGACGAATGGAGACGTGTCGTCTTCAGCGATGAGAGTCGCTTCTGCCTTGGTGCCAATGATGGTCGTATGCGTGTTTGGCGCCGTGCAGATGAGCGCCACAATCAGGACTGCATACGACCGAGGCACACAGGGCCAACACCCGGCATCACGGTGTGGGGAGCGATCTCCTACACTGGCCGTACACCACTGGTGATCGTCGAGGGGACACTGAATAGTGCACGGTACATCCAAACCGTCATCGAACCCATCGTTCTACCATTCCTAGACCGGCAAGGGAACTTGCTGTTCCAACAGGACAATGCACGTCCGCATGTATCCCGTGCCACCCAACGTGCTCTAGAAGGTGTAAGTCAACTACCCTGGCCAGCAAGATCTCCGGATCTGTCCCCCATTGAGCATGTTTGGGACTGGATGAAGCGTCGTCTCACGCGGTCTGCACGTCCAGCACGAACGCTGGTCCAACTGAGGCGCCAGGTGGAAATGACATGGCAAGCCGTTCCACAGGACTACATCCAGCATCTCTACGATCGTCTCCATGGGAGAATAGCAGCCTGCATTGCTGCGAAAGGTGGATATACACTGTACTAGTGCCGACATTGTGCATGCTCTGTTGCCTGTGTCTATGTGCCTGTGGTTCTGTCAGTGTGATCATGTGATGTATCTGACCCCAGGAATGTGTCAATAAAGTTTCCCCTTCCTGGGACAATGAATTCACGGTGTTCTTATTTCAATTTCCAGGAGTGTATATTATGACTGTTAAGGTAAATACAATGTTTGTTCTCTATTAAAATCTTTCATTTGCTAACTATGCCTACTAGTAGTTAGTGTCATCCGTAGTTTGAATCTGTTATTTAGCTGGCAGTAGTGGCGCTCGCTGTATTGCTGTAGCTTGAGTAACGAAGATTTTTGTGAGGTAAGTGATTTGTGAAAGGTATAGGTTAATGTTAGTCAGGGCCATTCTTTTATAGGGATTTTTGAAAGTCAGATTGCGTTGCGCTAAAGAATATTGTGTGTCAGTTTAAGCACAGTCCTGTACAAATGTTCAAAGGGGACATTGCAGGGGTTACTGGCTGCGAGACCATTGCGGCGATTATCATCGCACAACGGAATAGTGAGCTCCTGTCTGCCGTATTACGTCTTACTGGGGGACAAAAGTAAATGAAATTACTTTCGGTATGATTCAGTGTTGACAGTGCTCGGCGGAGTTCGGGTGCTTCAGTATTTAAATGTTCCTTTTGTTTAAAATTTCCAAAGGGAGAGCAAGTAGTAGCTTGCCTGCACCTTGGGTACTTTTAGTAATTTTCACTACATACTATCTCGGCCGCGTCTTACATTATGCTGTTTTGGAGCTTAATCGTCTGAGCTGCCACTCGCTTCATTTGGTAATTTCATACGTATTCCTAGATGTTAAAAGGGGAAGTGCGCAGAACTGGTACCTTATCTGAAATAGTATGCATTTATTTATTTTAAATTTATTTTGTATATGCTAATGTTGCCGTCTTTCTCTTTTAGAGGTATAAACCCTCACTGTATTCTATCTATGTAAAATTTGTGTGACAGCCGCTTGCTTCCGATGACGAATGTAAATACAGGCTTCTGAACAAAGTTTTCGGGCTTCACGTTCTTCGTTTGTAAACCCTGGATTGCAGTTTAATCTATGTTGCATTACTGATATTTTTAAAATCATTTCTGATAAGTGGTGTAAGCGCCTTTTGGCGGCATTTGAGTAATTATTTCACTTTGTTCCTTATTGGTGCCTCTGAACTATTATTCAGTACTGATACTTTAAAAATAATTTCTGGTAAGTGGTCTAAGTTTCTTTATAGTGCGTTTACCCAATTCTTGATATTGTTTCTTATTAGTGCCTCTGGACGATTTCATATTAACAGTTTTTGAAATTATTTTTAGTAAGTGGTCTAATTTTCTTTAGAGCACAGTTAAATAATTACTTGATATTGCCCCAAATTGGGGCTTTTGTTGAGTTTTGATTTTGGGTGCTTTACATTTCAGTAATTGTATTACTTTAATAAATTTGCTCAGGTTACCAGTCTGAACTTGGTGTAAATTTACTGTACTGAAACAAAATGGTTTAATTTTTTTGCTGCGTCTGAGCTCAGTCCTTTACAATTCCCAGATCCTGTATTCCATACTGTTGAATAAGAAGCAGGCTAAGAAATGCATCAATGACGTGGTAGATTGACAAGTCTCATATATCCTTGCTTTTCATTCTTTTGATCGACAGCATAGTGTGTTTCTACAAGTCACAATATGGTTGGTATCGGTGACTACAGAGATCGAGCTGTTAAAACATCTCTTAAATCCCCTCTATCTCTGTAGTCCTGTACTTGCTTTGCTGTATGAGCTTCACAGAGTTTTGCATGGGTCTTCATGTGGAAGGAGAACACAGGGGCTGCTGCTGGCCAGTCCGGAGAGGTCCTTAAGGAGAACAGGTGGTTCCTTAAGCCACCCATCTAATTTACCAACCTTCTGTTCCCCACCCACCCCCCCACCCCCTACCATCAGCATTGAACGGGTCGCCGACGGGTGTAACTGTGAGAGGACACTGCATGACCGCATGCCAGATGCTACATGTCTACACTGAAAGAGTATGGGACAGCAGAGAGTGGTCTGGCCAAGAAGGTAGAGAGATAGAGGTCCAATAGCAAACCAACTCACCAGGGCCACGGGCCTTATAGCTATGAAATTGCCGTGAACAGGTCAGGGCACACCTACTCGGCAGGGGGGTGTGGGGGTGGGGAAGGTAGACGACGTTGGCCTGTGAACCAGGCTGCTTTGGGCAGGGACAGTGACCCAGACACTGAACGTCAGGTAGGCAGATCAGGGACACTAAATTATCCGGACTGGTGTTGGTTTGTGTGAGCAGTCAAGACTACACAGGAGTTTGTATAAAAGCAGCTGGCATAATAAACCGTGTCACGCATCTGGCTAGTGCAGAATAAATTATTTTTACAAGTCGGTCTCTCTGCCCAGAAAACACAGAATGTTATTTTTCGTCAGTAACGCTTTTCGTAGAAAAACAGTGAGTTCCAGGGTGATGGAGAGATTTTCATCCTTTCTTTCTCGTGGGAAGTTAGCAGCTGTTTATTGTTAACATTTTCTCTTCTCCTTTAATAGGCAGTTACGGCCACTGCATGTGGAGTAAACACTTCTCTCTTTCGCCAGGTGGGAAGAAGGTCCATTGGCTGTTCTAAGAAAATATTTGTAAATGGCTTTTCAGGATACCGTTTTTTCTAGAAATTATCGAACGCAGGAAAACAGCTCACTGGGCGAAGTAAAAGGATATCTGAGAAGTGGGAGTTTGGAGATCGTGTTTCTCAGAGTTGCATTCAATGGAAGTAGGCCCATTATTTAATTTCTGAAAAAAAAACGATTTGTAGGGTGTTGGATTGCTGTTTTAAAGAAGTATCTCAGTGATCAACGTTCGGCGAATCCTTCTGACTGTGGAATACACTTTTGAGTGGATTTTGTGGAGAGCAGAAAGAAAAGGTAGAATTTTTTGTTCTTTATCGAGCAGAACGCTGAAGTGGACACTCTGGATGAAGACGCAGAAGCAGACCTTCGAGGCTGATAACCGTGTAGAAACGGACGGCCTGACTTTCGATGCGCTGAGGAGGCAGCACTCGTATTTCTGGTAGCCAGCTGATCACACGTCGGCTGAATAATTAGCTGCTGCCAGGGGACTCTGTCGCATGCAGGACTCGACGCTCCGACTCACCAGCTGTGGTGAGATTATCTGGCATTGCAGGCTAAGAGGGAAATAGAGCAGCACGTCCCATATGTTCCTCGTATACCTTGTCAACCAACCTACCTATAAGTAAAGTGCGTTGTAATATTCAGCATTGGTCGTTCCTCTCTCTTTGCAATTCACCACCCATGTTAATATCAATTATTGCTTTCTTGATTATATATGTGCCTATGAGCAATGATTGTACGAAAATTGGGTTAAACTGGGTGAGGACTTTTACTTCAGTACCTAGAGGAAACACTCTTCTCGTTGTTAAACTTTTAACGTTTACTGTAGGGACTAATCCTGAGACGCAGCGGGCTGTGTGGCCGAGCGGTTCTAGGCGCTTCAGTCTGGAACCGCGCGACTGTTACGGTCGCAGGTTCCAGTCCTGCCTCGGGCTTGGATGTGTGTGATGTCCTTAGGTTAGTTAGGTTTAAGTAGTTCTAAGTTCTAGGGGACTGATGACCTGAGATGTTAAGTCCCGTAGTGCTCAGAGCCATTTGAACCTGGGACTCATTTACGAGCGCCATTCTGTCCATATCGTTCTACCCATGGCGCAACCTAATCGTTTACGTATCTAGGTTCGTGAGGAACGATCTGTCTCTTGGGCGGTCCAGATAGTGCAGAACGCTTTTGCAGCCAAAAGGCTTGTAGTTCTGTTGGCGTCTTACAACAACCAAAGGCAAAGTGGGCAATCTTTACCGAAAGAAATTTACTATTAGGCCTTAGCCAAAGAAATTTCTGGCAGTGCACCTTTGAAGCACAGTATTCTACGATAGTGAAGCATGGAATGTACCGCAAGAAGAAGAGAATCGAAGAGTTTGGCGTGTGGTGCTTCAGAAGGATAACTGAAAATAAGGTGGACTGATAACAAGTGAGGAGGTTCCTCACAGAGTAGAGGAAGACCGGCGGGCAGTGGAAGCGGCAATCTGCGGCTGTCTGCTGCGATGCTGTGCTGTGCAGGAAGAAACGCGACGGCTTAGACAAAATTTATAGTTGGTTGGATGAATGGTAGCTAGCTCTAAGTGCAGAAAAAATTAAGTTAATGCAGATGATTAGGACAAACATACAGCAATATTTGAATGCAAGATTACTAGTGTGCAGCTTGACACGGTGATGTCGACTAAATATCTGGGCGTATCGTTGCAAAGCACTAAGAAATAGAACAGGTATGTAAGCATTGTAATAGGGAAGACGAATGGCCAACTTCGTGTTATTCGGGGAATTTAAGGAAAATGTGGTTTACCTGTACAGGAAACGACTTATAGGACACTAGCGCGAGCCGCTCTTGAGTACTGTTCGAGTGTTTGGGATCTGCACAGAGTCGGGTCAGAGGAAGACACTGAAGAAATTCATAGACGGATTACTTGATTTGTTACCAGGAGGTTCGAACAACACGCAAGTATTACGGAGATGCTTCGAGAACTCAAATGGGAATCCCTCGATGGAAGACGACGTTGTTTTCCAGGCACATTATTGAGAAAATTTAGACACTCGGCATTTGAGTCTGACAGCCGAACGGTTCTACTATCGCAACATACATTTCGTGCAAGGACCATGTAGGTAAGATTAAAGGGATAAGGACTCACACGGAAGCATACGGACTTTTTCCCTCGTTCTGTTTGCGAGCGCAACAGGAAAGAAAATGACCAGTAGGGGTACATGTAAACTTCCGCCATGCACCGTTCGGTGGCTTGCGGAATATGTATGTAAATATAGCTGTATAAGAGATTCGCACAGGAATTCGTGGTGGGCTGCGTGAAACAAGTCAGCAGACTGACGACCTATAAAAAAAGGAACATTACAATAACCCATTAATAAAGAAGTCGCAGAACCATCCGGAAATGACAAACGTCAGATGATAATTACAGTAAACAGGGAACAAACGGGTGACCCGCCCGAGACCTGCCAGCTATAGAACCGCTACAGCACGGTGGACGACGCAGAGCACACAGTAATATTGTCTTACTCTCGGATTTCGATACCGTTAATTACAGCAGCGTGTATGTCACACTAAAGTTTCCCTCCTTCCGTTTTCGTAACGAATTCTAATATTGCCGTTTTATGAAATTAACCAGTGATTTAGATAGACGGTAAGACAGCAAAAGCATTACGAAATTAAGTTGTCGAAATAAAATTCAATCGTTGCTTAATTATTTTTTTACGCATTTACCTGTGTTCCGAGAGATTCATCCTCTCACGGTCTCATAGTCATTTAATTTCTTTAAAAGCATCTAATCACGTAATTTCCTTGGAATTACAAGAGCAAAGGGATTCCGTTTTAATCCCGGCAACAGCGGCGGCGCTGGCCTGTTACGGCCAAGTTGCGCTGCAGACGCAGTAATTTGCTCGAAACGTCGGACGGACCGGGTTAAACCACGGCTGCGGCCGCCCAGCCTCCCTGATCGTTAAGCGGATCCACACTCCGCCGTTTCCACTAATTTCAGAGAACTTTAACCAGAATAGGAGGAAAGGTAATAATTTTAATGTATATCGATTTATTTTGTCCTGCAGCATATGAACACTGTACAAAAAATTTGTGATCCACCTGGGGACAGCAGGACAGTACTGCGTGGCCTCGATAATAGCCTCAATTCGACGAGAATTAGATAGACTCAGCAAGTACCTTAAAGGATCCAGCTGAAGTCATTCATTAATTACTCAAGAGCCAAAGAAACTGGTATAGGCGTTTTCAAACACAGGGATATGTCAACTGGCAGAATACGGCACTGCGGTCCGAAACGCCTAAATAAGACAACAAGTGTCTGGCGCAGTTGTTAGATCGGTTACTGCTGCTACAATGGCAGGTTATCGAGATCAGTTTGAACGTGGCCTTATAATCGGCGCAGGAGCGATGGGACACAGCATCTCCGAAGGTAGCGATGAAGTGAGGATTTTCCGGTACGACCATTTCGCGAGTGTACCGTGAACATCAGGAATCCGGTAAAACATCAAATCTCCGACATCGCTGCTGCCTGAAAAAGATCCTGCAAGTACGGAACCAATGACGACTGAAGAGAATCGTTCAACGTGACAGAAGTGCAGCACTTCCCCCGCAACTTGCTGCAGATTTCAATACCGGGCCATCAACAAGTGTCAGTGTGCCAACCAGTCAAAGAAACATTATCGATATGGGCTTTCGGAGCTGAAGGCCCAATCGTGTACCCTTGATGACTGCACGACACAAACCTTTACCACTCGCCTGGGCCCCTCAACACCGACATTGGACTGCTGATGACTGGAAACTTGTTGCCTGGTCGGACGAGTCTAATTGTATTGAGCGGATGGACGTGTACGGGTATGGAACGAACCTCATGAATCCACGGACCCAGCCTGTCAGCAGGAGACTGTTCAAGCTGGTGGAGGCTCTATAATGGTGTGGGGCGTGTGCAGCTGGAGTGATGTGGGACACCTGATACGTCTAGATACGACTCTGACGGGTGACACGTACGTAAGCATCCTGTCTAATCACCTGCATCCATTAATGTCCATTGTGCATTCCGACGGACTTGGGCAATTCCAGCAGGACACTGCGACGCCCCACACGTCCAGAATTGCTACAGAGTGGCTCCGGGAACACTCTTCGGAGTTTAAACATTTCCGCTGCCCACCGACTTCCCCAGACATGAACAATATTGAACGTACCTGGGATGCCTTGCAACGTGCTGTTCCGAAGACATCTCCACCCCTTCGTACTCTTATGGATTTATGGACCGTCCTGAGGGATTCATGGTGTCAGTTCTCTCCAGCACTACTTCAGACATTAGTCGAGTCCGTGCCACGTCGTTCTGCGGCACTTCTGTGTGCTCGCGGGGGCCCTACACGATATTAGGCAGGTGTACCAGTTCCTTTGGCTCATCAGTGTAGATTCTGTAGAGCTACTACATTCTGGAAGTTCTGCCTGCCACGTGCCACCAGCTGTTAAAACTTTTTTTTTTATTCGTTAGCCTTCTGACTGGTTTTCTGCGGTCCATCACGAATTCTTCTCTTGCGCCAGCCTCTTCATCTAAGACTAACAATTGACTAGCACCCTGCGTACTCAACTATTGGTGGATGTAGTCCAGTCTCTGTCTTCCCATACAAATTTTATCCTCTACAGCTCCTCAGAGCGGAGTTCAATGCTAGTTGCTTTTCATATCTTCCATAAAGAAACTCTTTCTCAATATCCGACAGAAAGTCCAAAGACATATGTGAAACACACAAGCAGTAAGACGGCAGCAGTACCTTCACTTTGCGATACCAATGGCAATATTACCGATGACATTGTCACTAAAGTGGAGTTATGTTTTCCGAAACTCCTTCGCCAAAGAAGACGAAATAAATATTCCAGAATTCGAATCAGGTGTAGCTGCCAACGTGAGTAACGCAGAAGTACGTATCCTCCGTGTAGTGAAGCAACTTAAAATACGTAATGAAGGCAAGTCTTGCGGTCCCGAAAGTATGTCAACTAAGTTCCCTTCAGTGCATGTTGATACAGTTGCTCCATATTTAGCAATCACATAAAACTGCTCCCTCGACGAAAGACCCAATGACTGGAAAGCTGCTAATCCGCAGAATTACAGACCCATATAAGTAATGTCGAATAGCAGTAGGATTTCTCAATATATTCTGCGTTCGAACATCACTCGTTAACCTCGAAGAAAACGATTTATTGACAAATAGCTCGGAATCAGAATACCGTTCTTGTGAAACATAGCAAGATCTCTATTCACACGAATTAATGAAATGCTATCGACAGGATATCACGAACTGATATTCAGAATGCTTTTGACACTGTACTTCACAAAAGGGCTTCTAATCAGTCTGAGTGCCCATGTTTAGTTGTGCAACTGGATTCGTTATTTCTTATCAGGTCACAGTCCGTAGTAGTCGATGGAGAATCATCGAGTAGAACAGAAGTGATATCTGTTGTTCCCCCAAGGAACAGTTGTAGACCCTCTTTTGTGATTAATCTACATAAACGATTTCGGGGAAAATCTGAGCAGCCCTCTCAAATTTTTTCGCGGATTATGCTGTCGTATACAGTCTGTTAAAATCATCAAGATTCACAACCAAATGCAAAATGACTTAAACACGGTATCTGCATGGTCTCTGAATAATTTCGGTTACACCATAAATCACACGAATTTAAAGGTAAAAATTCAAATAAATACCTAGGAATTACAATTACAAAAAATTTAAATGTAAACGATCTCATAACTAATGTTGTGGAGAAGGCAAACAAAAGACTGTGTTTTATTGGTAGAACACTTAGAAGATGCAACAGGTCTACTAAACAGACTACCTACATATGCCTGTCTGATGTCTGCTAGAGCACTGCTATACATTATGCGATGCTTACCGGGTATCATTGACGGAGGACGTTCAAAAGGTTCAAAGAAGGCCTGCTCAATTTGTACTATAGCGAAATAGTGGAGAGAGGTCACGGATATGATAAGCCAGTTACGTTGGCAACAGTAAAACAAGAGCGTTTTTCGTTACAGCGAGATATTTTCACGAAATTTCGGTCACCAGCTTTGTCCTCTTAATGTGATAATATTTTACTGTGGCCAACTCGCATAGGAATTAAAGATCTTCGTAATAAAATAATACAAACTGCCTACTGGCTTCGGCCTCGGGTTCTTCGGCCGACGTTCATCTAATGATCTTACTGACGTTTCGCCAGCCACTCGTGCTGGCGAAACGTCAGTAAGACGTTCAAACTGAGAACTACTTAAACTGAGAACTACTTAAACTGAGAACTACTTAAACCTAACTTACCTAAGAACATCACACATCCATGCACGAGGCAAGATTCGAACCAGCGACCGTAGCAGTCGCGCATTTCCAGACTGAAGTGCCTAGAACCAGTCGGCCACACCGGCCGGCGATGTTTCACCCACTTGGCCATGATACCTACAACAGCAAGATTTGGTATGCAATGGGCTTTTATAGAAAAATGAACGCTTGTAATAATAATAATAATAATATGTGTAGCCACTATAGTGCAGTCATCTTACTGACTGAGCTACAATGGCTACACCTTACATTACATAATGAAAGGTTAGTTAAATTAGAAAAACAACAAAGATTTGCTATATATATTAAATTTCAGCAGTGATATGTAGGCTGCATTAGATCAACAACAAAACAACTTATTCATTTTTTACAGTATTTCTCGGATAACCAAATTCCACATCTATTTCTCTCAAACTGATGGGTGTTCCTTTAGCTTCTTCTTTTGATACCACACTGCTAAAGAGTTTTAAGTCTTCTGCATGCACACTATACATATGGAGATAGTTCACGACGTCTTTATACACAATTTGACGATACAGCAGCCTACGGTTCAACCTTTCCAGCCCAAGGTATAGCATTGTCTGTAGGCTGAACAAATTTGTAACGGTGGAGTGTTGCAGATGAATGTATCCACCTCCAGATCTCACCAAGAGTGTCACACAGTTATACAAAAATATTATAGATAGTACCAGACAAACACGGTAAATGTCCAGAGATGGAGAATACTTGGAGGTCATCTGTTAGTTGATGTGGTGCTCTGCAAGAAACAGGTTCATCCCACTCCACGTCCATAAACTGTACATTAAAACTTCTCGATGCATTTTCAGTTTCTAACATGACGTGCTATTCAGTGTTCACTGATGCTTCTATATCAATACTTCAGCGCTTTGAACTGATAGCTGTTAAATTATAAGTTGAAGTGAAAAGCAGTAGAACACTGGGAGGAACTGGCAGTTCCTCATCCACGACCTCAACACTCTGTCTTTGCAGTAACACAGGAATGTTCTGGGATGATGCATGTGTTGCAGATCAGTAATGACCTACGCTGTGTGATGTAGGGCCCACAGCACAGTTATTTTGAGAGCTGGGAACTTGCTGGGTGTCATCATTACCCAAATCAATGAGTGGGATGGGTAAAAGTAGCTTGTTGTCCTGCTCCTACATGGTGGTCAGGCACCCTACAGGATACCACACTGCTGCCACTGCTGCTGGTTCTGACAGGCCAGAGTTCGCGGCAGGTCTGAATGAGCCAATGGTAGCTGCTGTTGGTCCAGACATGCTATATGTTACTGGTTATCCAGTGGAGTTGAACACAGAAAGTGAACTCTACTAAGAAGTGGAGGAGGCACTGCTACTTGTGGTAAAAGTGGCAACGATATGTAAAGAGTTACTTTTATGCTGCTTCTTCAATAGAGAGGCAGATGAGAATCTTGACTGCTGTTGACACTTCATGGATCCTCTTCTTCCAGAGACTGACGGCATCTGAGGTCAATGGTACACTGCATCCACCTTACATCCCTTATATAATTATCATATGACTGGAAATTAATTAGTGAATCAATTTATTGACTTCAGGAGCATTTCTAGATTGACTCCCAGTCAGGCTTTTGCCTAGGAAAGGGTTCTCGCATGTGCTGTATCCAGCAGGGGAAGGCTTGTTGGTTTCCCAGATAAAACGCTGCTTTGTTTACTGTACAGGGTGGCTGCAACTGATGGTGTGTGTGGGCCCAGCTGTGGCATGTGACAGGATGTGACCACTTGAGAGAAACAGAGAGACAGAGAGAGAGAGAGAGAGAGAGAGAGAGAGAGAGAAAACGAGGGCATGTGTTTTGACAGGAATTTCTCTGGTATAAGTATCAATGGGTAGCTTTCACCTGATGCTTTGTCTGAGGATTAGGACGACTTCTGGTCTGCATGCCTCTCTCCTGACCTGCATGCTTGGTAGTACGTGAGGTGGCTGCCAGTGTGACAGCCAACAGAGGTCACTTGTCTTGACCAGGTATAGTGCGGCCTCTCTCACAACACGTGTGCGTGGGAGGACAGGAAGCAGCCAGCACGTTTGTCCCATGTCAGTCTGAAGATGGGATCAAGATATTTTTGACAGTGTGGTTATATGTGGTGAGTTATGTTGACGTGGGTTTCATGATGATATGCATTGTGTGATCAGAAAGAAAAAGCGATCTGTTTAATTACTTCTTTTCCATGTATTTCACAAGACCTGTATCTTCTCAAGCAGCAGAGAATGATGAGCATTTCCCACCACATAAAAGAAGGTAAACCCATGCAAATTAAATTTTCTAAATAAATAGTGTATCGTTTGCTATGTATTTCACACTGCTTTGAATTTCCTGCCAACGTTCCTCTCCAGCACAGACTGAGTCCTTCCTGCCATTTTCCAGATAAGGTAGCGAATGGGTTCAAATGGTTCAAATGGCTCTGAGCACTATGGGACTTAACATCTAAGGTCAGCAGTCCCCTAGAACTTATAACTACTTAAACCTAATTAACCTAAGGACATCACACACATCCATGCTCAAAGCAGGATTCGAACCTGCGACCATAACAGTCGTGCGGTTCCAGACTGTAGCGCCTAGAACCGCTCGGCCACTGCGGTTGGCTAGGGAATGGGCTGGGAATGGAAAGGGACAGGCAAATTTTCTGAGGAGGAGAGATTAATTAATTTATCGATTTAATTAACTAGTCAATTAATTTAATATAAAAATGCGCTTGTATTGGTGAGGGGATTTCCCAGAGGGATGTTGAAGCAGGATATGGAGGGGGAGGACAGATTATCCACAAGGGACTTAAGTCAATCCCCAGTGGGTCATAAATCAATTAACAGAACAATAGATTAAGGGGAGGATGAGGGGGTCATAAATAGATCAAGTTTGCCCATGGATGTATGCAACCCACAATAACAAAATGTGCTGATAGTCCTGTTACCCCTCTACTCCCAAACTTACATATGTCGTCAACCATTTGTCTACAACCTGCACTCATACATCCATTACGTTCATTCCTGTACAGGGGACACATTTAAATCGAAAATCGTTGCGGATGCATGTGATATTGCAGTGCCTGTGTGTTCAAAAGCAAGATTCAATGTTCTTTCTGATGTACATGCATGTGTGAAGGAATACTGCATCGCACTTCTGAACAACACAGGCCCTGCAGTATGATAATGGACAGAAATCCTACTTGTTTAGGTGAATGGCAGATTGTTCTAAATTTGGATACTGTAAGGTAAACCCGATGAGTAGGAAAAACAATGCTGTAATGTTCGAATACTGCATAAAAGGTGTGCTGTTTGACTGTCACTTAGACTAAGTATCTAGGCATAACGTCGCAAAGCGGTATGAAATGGGACGAGCACACATGAACGGTAGTATGGAAACAGAAAGGTCGAATTTGGTTAACGGTAAGTATAGCTCTTCTCTAAAGGAGACATCATATAGAACAACAGCGCATTCTATTCTTGAGTACTGCTCGTGCTGCAATGGGTGCTGCTGATTTGAGACCGGTAAGTTCGATCAACACTCGTGTATTACTGAGATGCTACGTGAACTGAAATGGGAATCCCTGGAGGAGGTACTGTGTTCTTTTCGCAAAACGCTGTTGAGAAAATTTAGTGCACCGTCATTTGCACATACCTACATAACTATTCTACTGCCGCCAATGTACATTTAGTGTAAGGACCACGAAGAATGGGTAGAGAAAACTGCTTGAGAGTAAACCGAAGGAAGGCGAAAGCGCTTAGGAGTAGTATAAATGAGATTATCGATATACTTAACTTCAAAATTGGAGACCACGATGAGGCGAAGTGGAGGAAGTCTGCGATCTTAGAAGCGGAATAATAAAAGACGGGCGAAGCAAGGATGAAATGAATAGCAGACTAGCGCAGACAAAGAGGTCATTCATTACCAAACCAGGAAAGACACATTGTTAGATTATCGGAAAAATATGACCCACGCGGTCCCAAAGACAGAAAGAGCAGCTAAGTACGAAAGCTAAAGTATACAAGCAGCTTAGATGTTAAGTCCCATAGTTCTCAGAGCCATTTGAGCCATTTGGGTGAAACATCAGAACTTTATTGTAAGTGATTGGTCCTGTGATTGTGTGGAAGAAGATCAGAAGAAGAAGAATGGGGTACTCCTACGCACTAATGTAAGAGAAATGACTGTAGATCCATCCAGCAGTGGCAAGACAAATGTTCCGTTCTCGCTATTATACAGCCGGATGGAATCCACTTTGCGCATTTATGTGTATTTTCAAAACTGCAAAAGATACTGCACGATGTTGATCGTGTAACATACATAACATTCAGTCAAAGAAGTCAAATTCCCCCACCAGAAAAAATAAAGCCACACACAACGTTCATATTTGAAGATGTTTCTGTGGGAAATAAAGATCAAACTCTACGATATTTCTGCTTTGATTGTAATTTATTTGAGTCACACATACCCCAGAACCCCGTAGCAGTCGGCGAGGAATAATGCAAATCCCTTCATAGCATTCACACAAGACAATTTGAATCTAAAAGACATTTTCCAGGCACATTCAAGAACTAACATGTCATTCAATGATTTGTAAAGACTTCTGCAGATAGTTGGTATCATACGCAATATGGGTTTCATGTTATTGATAAATCAAGAATGCTGAATGACGGTAGGTATAGATTGAACTTCCAGGAGTTAGTATAGCTATGAGAAAAGTGATGAATCTGTTAGTACATTCACACCATGGCGAAGTTCGCACATATATCAGACACTAAACCCAAGAGGATAGGTGTGCATAGGCAGAGAATCCGTCTGTACATGGATAGAAAATTTCAGTCTCTCGAACGTAAAATTAAGGAATTAGAGACGTATGTCCAGACCCTTCTGAGACCGATGAATGAACTAGATGTTATTATGGTTAAGAAACTGGAGACATACACCCACACCATTTTGAGAAAGAAAGTAGACGGCCTAGTTGTAAAAGTTGACGGAACTGAAAAGAAAGTACATGACTCAACTGTAAAGATTGAGTGAAATGTATATAAGGTGCAACCTGTGAAGCAGCCCACGTAGTATGTAGCAAGATGTCAACTAAGCATAAGGTCTTCGCTTTACCGAACGCCATTCGAGAAAAGTTACGCTTTGGGGGGATTAGGAAATTTCGATCGAGAGCATACACTGCGAGAAACGTTTAAACCAGTTACTGAATCTCTCGATGACCTCTCAGCGAAATCTCACAACGACGACGCTTTTGCCGGTTTCATTAACCGCCACAGCGACGCTAGGACAGACAAAATATTTGGTGTCAGTGGTGAAAACCATACATTACTTTAAATGAAAATGCAATACATATAGAGGATAGGGAATTTCAAGTAACACCAGGTCTACTGAACATCGTTTTCATAAAACCCTCAGAAACAGCAAAATTTTCACCCAAATATCTGGAGATGAACGGTGAAGTACTACAATTGATCGGTGTACACAGGAAAGCAGAAATCCAACGCAGTGCGAAATACAGAGACAATGTAAAACTATTATCATTAGACGGCCGATATAGCAGTAGTGATGATATCGACACTCAGAATAAAAGAGTCAGCAGTCGGCCTCCTTAGTATATATACTACAACGATCCCAATGAGATAACAGATCAACTACGAGTGCTCATGGCATCAGATGCTGCTGCCAATGCCGTTCATTCGAATGAGATTGTCTCAGTAATTTCAGAGCTTATAGAGAGAGGTATACTTGAATGAGTACGGAGACAGCAGTTCGAAAATTGCAGAAACAAGCACGCAAAACATACCCTCGTAGGCATGTTATAATTAAAGCTTTGGATGACTTACGGCAGGCTGAACTTGTACACATGAGAAAATATTCACGTGATAACAACGGATTCAAATATACTTAATTGGTTATTGATACATACTTCACATTTGCCTGGGCATTACTTATTAAAACAAAAACGGGTAGACCTGTCGCTGGCGTGTTTGAGCTTTTGTTGCAGACATGAACGAATCGATGCCCAGACAACCTCCGAACCGACCACGGTGGAAAGTTTTACAATAGCAATATCAAGACCGTGATGCAGCGGTGTGGAATACATCACTAATCAACATTCACCAACCGGAAGACGAATATCGTGGAACGTCTGAACAGAACAATAACAGGTTAAATGTGGACGCGCTATAATCTTCATGGCTCATACAAATGGACACATATCCTTCCAGAAATAATTGCACAGTACAATCGAACCAAACATGGCACAAAGTGAGACCAATCGATGTTCATGATAATGGACTCATGGATATGGTGTACTATCGTATTGAAATGCTTGAGTAACGTAAACAGATATTTAATGTTGGTAATTTGGTACATAACTCAAAGCAGCATTTGAGAAATCATGCCCTTCAAATTGATCGCGTGAGATATTCACTGTTCCCAAAATGCAGAGAACAAATCCCAGAACTTACATCTTAAAGGATAGCAATGGCACTTAAATTTCAGGATGCTTTTGCACGAGGATATGTAGAAGAGCTCAGGACCACAGGTGTTTCCGCAGAGCGTGCCGTAAGACGTCGAGGTAATAGAGCACTAGTTAAGAGGGGGGGGGGGAGGTAGGACGTCAAACGAGCCGACTTGGAGCAGGAGAGGTACCCCAGGACATTTTAATTTCCACTGTCTATACTTTTACAAATAAGTTCATAAAACTTTGTCAGCATGACCAGGAAGCATTCAGGATTCACATTCGTAGCAATGGAAGTTGAAGAACATAACAAAATAATATTTCTTACATATGAAATTTCATCCCTTTTTCACTTACTATACGGCTGCATCTGTTGCTATAGGTACACGTTTCTTCATAAGTCAGAGAGATTCTTCTATGAAGTTTGCACAGCATACAAACCTGTATGAAACTGTAAAATTTATTTAATTTATGAATAAATGAATGAGCTGTTACATTACAAACTTCATGTTTAGAAAAACCTCAAACTTTATAATTAATTATCTTGATTTTTACCACAGTTTTTAATAGATTTGGAAATTTCTAGAGTTTTGCATTAAGGAGTTTGTGTTTAATAAGCATACCAAGTTTGAAAGTAATAGGATATTTATTTTGGGTGTTATATGTACAAGTACAGAAATTAGTGTTTTGCGGAAAATGGCCGTTAAAGTTTAAGCTTGCATTTGGCATTCTTTTAGAACTGTCCAGCACCATAAACAGGTTCTTTTTTAATTTATAAATGAGTTTTCTTCCTTTCCACATTCCTATGATGCACTCTTCTTGATTTTATCTCCTCCAATAATAATTTATCTGCTTTCACTACACGCTCTCTGGCTGTCGCTTACATAGCTTTGATGCAGTTCACTCCGGACTAAATTCCCATTTTCTCTAAAACATATTTCCTACTTTACACACCCTCATTGAAACATGAAACTGCCTCATGAACACCAATAACAAGTGCATTTCTTCTCACAAAAATTGTTTTTGGCAATCTTTCTCACAGACATTGGTTAAAACTTTCATTTGGTTTTTGGGTACCGCGATGAAGACACTTCTTCAAAGGAAGTATCGATATCAATAGTCCTTTGTTTCATGTATGACAATCTCTGGCGTTAATATTAACATTCGAATTCTATAGAGCGAAATACAGTTACTTATGACAGAAGCATACTGTGCAAAGGGGTGTGGCGCTGCATCTTGGTACGCTTAAGACCAAATAACGTACCTATAATCTCTCAAATATATATGTTTTATACATCAAACTATCCAGGACAATGCGCGCTACGAAATAGGCATATTATGGAAAAATCTATTTTTTTTTTTTAGTTTTTGACGTCCTACTCCCCTTAAAAGGGTTGGTTTTCCTGCAATACAAAACAGCTGGATTGACGGTGACGATTTGTTATATAATGAGGTGCACAGAATCCCTAGTACCGATATCTTGCCAGTATCAGTGTAGGTAACAGGAAAAAATGTCGAGATTCTCGATTCCCAGAATGGATGAACTATCGATCCACATAGTTAGATTTGTACTGTCCTGGTCACAGTGGCCCAGAAATACAGAAAAACTACAAAGTGACCCTATCAGAGTTACTTTTTTATCGACTGAGGAGCGAAACCCTAGAAAATGAACAGATTATTCAGGACTGCTGAATGATCTGTAAATTCGGTGTATAATTTCAAACTACTAGATTTTGTATCGTTTACAGAGTTCCTTCCCCAACTAGATTGCCAAGTCATTCTAACACAAAATACTAAACAGTAATTACTCATTGAATAAATTATTGCGTGTACTAATATTGTGTATGCGTTTGGGTGAGTATGTGTGTGTGTGTGTGTGTGTGTGTGTGTGTGTGTGTGTGTGTGTGTGTGTGTGTGAATTACTTATTGAATAAATTATTGCGTTTACTAATATTGTGTATACGTTTGGGAGTGTGTGTGTGTGTGTGTGTGTGTGTGTGTGTGTGTGTGTGTGTGAGTGAGTGTGTGTTGTCTATTTTCGACGAAGGCCTTGTTGGCTTTATACGTGTCATGTATACTTTTAGTATCTGAATCGATTGTGAGTGAGCAGCGATGTTGGAAGCTGTAACGCAGAAGTTAATCTAGTATCGTTGAGATGCGTGAGGACGCAGTGGAGCAGTCAAAGTTTAGTTGTGTTAAGAGTTAGGCTGACAATTTTAAGCAGTGTTTGAATAAAGATGTAAGCAATGTTTGTGTAAGAGGGAGGAAGCAGTGGCAATAATATGTTTCAAATTTAAAGTTTCAATTTATCACTTTGTTCAATAAACAAGTGAAGGAGCAAGACTAATGGAATGTCCAAGGTAAACATAATAATGATGTTACTTTATTTTTACTATTGCTGCATCATCGAACTAGCTTCGTTATTGTACTGAAAGCTGTTAGATTTGAGAGATAGGAAAGTGTACTGTTTGGATGTTGAGAAGTTCATTAAATTTTAAATCTACCTTGAGCGTTTTTTCACAGCATACAAAAAACTTAGTGTTGTCATTTATGAGCATATATCATTTTCTTACCAACATTTCTCTTACAATTCTTTTTAATGGAGCATCCCACCTAGTGCGTTCGAAAAAAAGTTCGATTTGCAGTTAACAGAGAACTCATTGCACCTCTCAAGTATCTCTGTGTATATACAATAATTTGCAGCTTTAGCATAGGGGCGTGCAAGACAGAGTAGTACTGCAACGCGTTATCCAGATTTGCGTAGAATAGAAGCAAGGAGAAAATATTATGATGTATTTTATTTATTTATTCAATCAGGGTCACCATTCATAGACAGTTTTGGTGATCAAATTTGCAAAACCAATTACTCTAGGTTTCATGTCAAAGTTCATTGTTCAGGCAGTTTATACCGTTCTAAATTCTTGCAGTCAGATTGCTAACTTTCACAGTTTGAAAGACTCCCCTTTTCATTACGACAATTAATTACTAACACAGTGCAGCTGTGCTTTCACATTACGACAGTATATGTTTCATTACGACAGTTCATTTATTATTACAGCTCAGATCTTACAATCAGAAACAGAGTACTTCAATCTTATTTCTATTTATTTACATAACTTTCACTCTGTTTTTACTTATTTAGATAACTTTCAGGCCGAAACCTCACTTTCTGACAGTCTTTTTGTTGGGCCTATCTGCGAATCGGCATCTCCGCTATATGGTGAGTAGCAACTATTCTTTTCATAATATTGTTACTGTGTCTACTGACATTGTTTTTGCTACAGACCTTCCATTCATATTAAAATAAAATTTTTGTGTATGTTTGCACTTTAGGATTTATAGTTAGAGCCTTATAAATCACGTTATCCACTAAAATTTTGCACATTGCAAGTTTTTAACTTATAAGGGGCGGCCATGGTGTTGGGATCACAGATTTACTTCAAACTTTGTACACTTTTACTATGCCTTAAAAAACGGTTAGCGTTCGAGCTCCGTAAGCTGAACGTGTATGAGGCGACAGTTCGATTCCAACTCAGACTTAATTTTTAATCTAAATTTTTTTCATCACTGGTCATATTATTTAATATATATGGCATTTCAGAGGTAATATAACCAAGAAAAACCACATGTATTTGTATGAAATTTCAGTAAATTTCAAGTAATTTGACTACTTACTATTTTTAATTAAATTTAATTATTGGAGCAAACATATATATAGCTATCGACAAGTAAATGAAGAAACGAATGGAATTTTCCTGAAAATTAGGCCTGTCGTAATTTTCGAAATCCCTTGTACCCAGAACTACTTTGCACCTCGACGCTTCGAGCTGTAGACGCAGAGGCAGGACCCATTTGGTAGTTAACCTGCGCAGCGGTGAGACTTACTAGTGTAGCAAGAACGAATTGTGTAGGTTGTAATCTCCGCCCCTCGTACCTAATTCCAGTTATTGTCCACAATAAGCAACGTCTTTTATGAATAATTTTATGGAAGCGAAGATAACACTAAGCTTTCTAGTTTACTTAGCTTTTCGTGTAGAGTTGGCTCCAGTTCTTCTTGTTTAGGGATTTGATTCTGGAAGCTGGAACTCCCGCATTTTAGGACGTCATGGTTGAAATGATCTAAATAAATTCGAAGATTGTTGTTGCAGAATTTTTGCTCTTACGTTAATATATTTTGTCACATTTTAGTATATCATGCAGTCTTTTGAATTTTCACATTAACAAAGCCGAAATTACATTGTTCGCCCAAAACACAAAAATACGACCGATCACATCAGAAGCATGCTTACTTCTCCTTCACTCAGCTGAAATAACAATATTCCAAAGGGTTTACAATTTTTATTGGCAAATGAATTTCTATTAGTTTCGATTATTATTTCATAGATGAATCCGGAAATGAACATAGTAAACAGTACTTGATTGCGTAAGTAATAATAGAAATTTTAAGTGTGTCAAATAATTCGTAATTTCAAATGTTCCTAAAAAAATAATTTTAGCTGTACTTGTCGACTGTAACATCGAAAATAAAGTAACTCCTTTATATAAATTTTAGCTTGATGTATAGCATACTGTGTGTAAAATTATATGAAAGTTTTCAGGAAAGCAGCTGAGATAGGTATTGACCTGTCCAAAATTCGAAAAATAATACTAGTATCGACAACTACAGCTGAGGAAAAGTAATGCTGGAGGAGGATTCCCCTTTACAAGGTGCATACATTTTGAATATTTCAGAATTTACACTTGTACTGTAAAAATGAAAGTGTGAGCGGGAGATGAACCGTCATGTCATACACTTTCGTCTTATGAAGCTCGAACGCTACTCGCCCTTTTATTTTCCCTTTTTTTTATTCTTATTTTGTCCGTTATTGCTCGTTGCATTTGTTCAGGGCGTATACCTCATGACGCCCGTTAAAGTTCATCGTTGCTCATTCATTCAATTGTTTATTACATAGGGCAGCTAACCGTCTGACCGAACATGATAAGCTACGGTGCCGGCTACCACGTGACCAACGTGAACTCTGACGTCCGGCATCTGCGCACAGACACATAGTGAGTAGGCTGTTTAGGTTTTTATGTTGGTAACGTCACGTAGCGCTCTGTATGAAAGTCACTGGCTGTGCTGTGTGCAGTCTGTGGCTGGTTGGCATTGTTGAAATGTCCGCTATTGTAGTGTTGGGCAGTTCGATGAGAACAGCTCGTAGTGTTGCGCAGTTGGAGGTCAGCCGCCAGCGCTTTAATCTTCATGGCTCATACAAATGGACACATATCCTCCCAGAAATAATTGCACAGTACAATCGAACCAAACATGGCACAATGAAAGTGAGACCAATCGATGTTCATGATAATGGACTCATGGATATGGTGTACTATCGTATTGAAATGCTCGAGTAACGTAAACAGAAATTTAATGTTGGTAATTTGGTACATAACTCAAAGCAGCATTTGAGAAATCATGCCCTTCAAATTGATCGAGTGAGATATTCACTGTTCCCAAAATGCAGAGAACAAATCCCAGAACTTACATCTTAAAGGATAGCAATGGCACTTAAATTTCAGGATGCTTTTGCACGAAGATATGTAGAAGAGCTCAGGACCACAGATGTTTCCGCAGAGCGTGCCGTAAGACGTCGAGGTAATAGAGCACTAGTTAAGGGGAAGGGGGGGGGGGTAGGACGTCAAACGGGCCGACTTGGAGCGGGAGAGGTACCCCAGGACATTTTAATTTCCACTGTCTATACTTTTACAAATAAGTTCATAAAACTTTGTCAGCATGACCAGGAAGCATTCAGGATTCACATTCGTAGCAATGGAAGTTCAAGAACATAACAAAATAATATTTCTTACATATGAAATTTCATCCCTTTTTCACTTACTATACGGCTGCATCTGTTGCTATAGGTACACGTTTCTTCATAAGTCAGAGAGATTCTTCTATGAAGTTTGCACAGCATACAAACCTGTATGAAAATGTAAAATTTATTTAATTTATGAATAAATGAATGAGCTGTTACATTACAAACTTCATGTTTAGAAAAACTCAAATTTTATAATTAATTATCTCGATTTTTACCACAGTTTTTAATAGATTTGGAAAATTCTAGAGTTTTGCATTAAGGAGTTTGTGTTTAATAGGCATACCAAGTTTGAAAGTAATAGGATATTTATTTTGGGTGTTATATGTACCAAGTACAGAAATTAGTGTTTTGCGGAAAATGGCCGTTAAAGTTTCAGCTTGTATTTGGCTTTCTTTTAGATCTGTCCAGCACCATAAACAGGTTCTTTTTTAATTTGTAAATGAGTTTTCTTCCTTTCCACATTCCTATGATGCACTCTTCTTGATTTTATCTCCTCCAAAAATGATTTATCTGCTTTCACTACACGCTCTCTGTCTGTCGCTTACAAAGCTTTGATGCAGTTCACTCCGGACTAAATTCCCATTTTCTCTGAAACATATTTCCTACTTTACACACCCTCATTGAAACATGAAACTGCCTCATGAACACCAATAACAAGTGCATTTCTTCTCACAAAAATTGTTTTTGGCAATCTTTCTCACAGACATTGGTTAAAACTTTCATTCGGTTTTTGGGTACCGCCATGAAGACACTTCTTCAAAGGAAGTATCGATATCAATAGTCCTTTGTTTCACGTATGACAATCTCTGGCGTTAATATTAACATTCGAATTCTATAGAGCGAAACACAGTTACTTATGACAGAAGCATACTGTGCAAAGGGGTGTGGCGCTGCTTCTTGGTACGCTTAAGACCAAATAATGTACCTATAATCTCTCAAATATATATGTTTTATACATCAAAGTTGGAGGTGAGCCGCCAGCAGTGGTGGATGTGGGGAGAGAGATGGCAGAATTTCGAAAGCGGACGATCTGGACGTGTCTCCATCAGAAAGAGTAAATTTGTAATATTGCATATCATGAACTGGTATATATATGATGACTTTTGAACATTATTAAGGTAAATACATTGTTTGTTCTCTATCGAAATCTTTCGTTTGCTAATTATAGCTATCAGTAGTTAGCGCCTTCAGTAGTTATTCAGCTGGCAGTATTGGCGCACGCTGTATTGCAGTAGTTTGAGTAACGAAGATTTTTGTGAGGTAAGTGATTCATGAAAGATATAGGTTATTATTAGTCAAGGCCATTCTTTTGCAGGGATTATTGAAAGTCAGATTGCGTTGCGCTAAAAAAATATTGTGTGTCAGTTTAGTGATGATCAGAGTAAGTAAAGAGAGAAATGTCCGAGTACGTTCAGTTTTGCTCAGCTGTTTGAAAATCAAATAACATAAGAGGTTTACGAGCAATATTATTTATAAAATTTTTCTAAGGGGATCTTTCAACATCACTTACATGATAGAAGCGTAAAACTTCTCTTGCGGTTTTCTCGGAATTGCCAGGGTGGTAGGGTGTTGCACCTTACTATTTTCCCATTATGTTGTTTTAATGGTTTACTATAGATGTACGAAGTTTGAAGTAAGTCCGTGATCAGAGCGTCGTGGCATCCCCTTGTTAGATCTCAAAGGCGTGCAAAGCTCTCAGTTAGTTTTGTGGGACCGGATGGCTTCTCGCACGCAGGGGTGTGTAACGTCTCTTAGAAAAACACATATTATATGTGGTAAAAAAAAAAAGGGAGAAAAGAATAATTGAACTGGATGATTGTAATTACGTGGACAACAATTGTGTGAACTTTATGTAATAAATTGAAAGCATTATGTGTCATGATTTGTTCTTGTATAGAATTATGTACTGATTTTTTTAAAAGATAATATCTGTGTCGGCGAGTACTGAAACCTCCACAGACGATACTTATTAAATATCAAACAAAGCTGAGAATATGTGACAAGTATAAACAGTAGTGACCGAACATTAATTTCTCTGTCGTCTTCTTGGAGTTACGTGAGTACGAAGAGCCTGTGACGTTATATTGTACGCTAGCGTAGCATTCTTTTGTCAAGATTGAGAGACGTACGCCATTAAGTACTCATTGTAAAGGTGTGTAATAATTTAATCTGTTTAAATGTTTTGAATAGAGTTACTTAGTGAAGACTTGCATTATGATTTGTAATAAGCTTAACTGGTATTTTATCCCATCCTTTTAAGACATTTTAAGCTACTCAAATATTATTTGTGGTGTAGAGCTGCGCTACGAACGAACGAGCCGCTGCCGCGGCGCATTCAAACTGCATTAAATGAAACCAATCATACCGCAAAAAAGCGTACAGGTTGACGCGGGCTGCTGATGATATACAGGGTGTTTCAAAAATAACCGGTATATTTGAAACGGCAATAAAAACTAAACGAGCAGCGATAGAAATACACCGTTTGTTGCAATATGCTTGGGACAACAGTACATTTTCAGGCAGACAAACTTTCGAAATTACAGTAGTTACAATTTTCAACAACAGATGGCGCTGCGGTCTGGGAAACTCTGTAGTACGATATTTTCCACATATCCACCATGCGTAGCAATAATATGGCGTAGTCTCTGAATGAAATTATTCGAAACCTTCGACAACGTGTCTGGCGGAATGGCTTCACATGCAGATGAGATGTACTGCTTCAGCTGTTCAATTGTTTCTGGATTCTGGCGGTACACCTGGTCTTTCAAGTGTCCCCACAGAAAGAAGTCACAGGGGTTCCTGTCTGGCGAATATGGAGGCCAATCCACGCCGCCTCCTGTATGTTTCGGATAGCCCAAAGCAATCACACGATCATCGAAATATTCATTCAGGAAATTAAAGACGTCGGCCGTGCGATGTGGCCGGGCACCATCTTGCATAAACCACGAGGTGTTCGCAGTGTCGTCTAAGGCAGTTTGTACCGCCACAAATTCACGAAGAATGTCCAGATAGCGTGATGCAGTAATCGTTTCGGATCTGAAAAATGGGCCTATGATTCCTTTGGAAGAAATGGCGGCCCAGACCAATACTTTTTGAGGATGCAGGGACGATGGGACTGCAACATGGGGCTTTTCGGTTCCCCATATGCGCCAGTTCTGTTTATTGACGAAGCCGTCCAGGTAAAAATAAGCTTCGTCAGTAAACCAAATGCTGCCCACATGCATATCGCCGTCATCAATCCTGTGCACTATATCGTTAGCGAATGTCACTCGTGCAGCAATGGTAGCGGCGCTGATATGTTGCCGCGTTTGAATTTTGTATGGATAGAGGTGTAAACTCTGGCACATGAGACGATACGTGGACGTTGGCGTCATTTGGACCGCAGCTGCAACACGGCGAACGGAAACCCGAGGCCGCTGTGGGATCACCTGCTGCACTAGCTGCGCGTTGCCCTCTGTGGTTGCCATACGCGGTCGCCCTATGTTCATCCGTCACGTTCCCAGTCCGTTGAAATTTTTCAAACAGATCCTTTATTGTATCGCTTTTCGGTCCTTTGGTTACATTAAACCTCCGTTGAAAACTTCGTCTTGTTGCAACAACACTGTGTTCTAGGCGGTGGAATTCCAACACCAGAATAATCCTCTGTTCTAAGGAATAAACCATGTTGTCTACAGCACACTTGCACGTTGTGAACAGCACACGCTTACAGCAGAAAGACGACGTACAGAATGGCGCACCCACAGACTGCGTTGTCTTCTATATCTTTCACATCACTTGCAGCGCCATCTGTTGTTAAAAATTGTAACTACTGTAATTTCGAAAGTTTGTCCGCCTGAAAATGTACTGTTGTCCCAAGCATATTGCAACAAACGGTGTATTTCTATCGCTGCTCGTTTAGTTTTTATTGCCGTTTCAAATATACCGGTCATTTTGGAAACACCCTGTATTATTAACACTGCAAAAAGATAATTTACCTTCATAATATAAAAGAAATCTTGCTGTGCGTGGTTCTGGTCTGGCAAACCTTATAATAAAAACATCTTTTTCTATAATAATAGTCTCATGTTCTCGTGTTAGTCGTGGTACTTATTGGTGTTTTACTGTTAACAAAAATCCACAGCAAAATATTGATGTTGAACAATCATTGCGTACTGTAACATCAGTACTGATAACGAAATAATTTTGATTAACCTTTTCAGTAACTGTAAAGTAAGGAAGATATGTTGAACTTTATGGCGAGTTACAGTAACGAAAAAATGTTCCTTTAATACAAAGCCAGATCCAGAATAATAAGAACATAATATATTTTGTTTTGTTGAAAATTAATGATCCAAAGAAAGTCACAGCACAACATCACTAAAAGGTATTTCGGGGCTCTTTTCGTAGCAACATATTTTATCTCATATATTAGTTGTTCCGCAAGCAATAATAAAACAAAGCAAAGAGAGCCAGCGAAAGGTGTTTCGCACGTTTACCTTTTTATAAGGCTAAACCATAGCTGTACTAGTGACGGAGGTCTCGTTGGAAGCGAAAGCCATAAACAGCCGCATCCGGTCGCAGGGAAGCGCGGCAGTTACAAGTCGACAGAGAGAAAGTAATCAGCGAGCTCGCTCGGAATGCAAATAGCGGTTCTCCCGGCCGTCACGGCTGCGAGGAAATATGGCGCACGCACTTTTAACTGCGTCGCTGTCGTTAAAAATATATTAGACGCAGCAGCAGCAGCGAGACGGCCCCCCTGCTACGCATTATGCGGCGGGCCGTTCTGCCGGAGAGCGCCACCGCGCGGCGGAGACGCACGGAGGGCTCCGAAAACTGCCGAACGCCGCGCGGCGCGTGGGAGGCGTGAATGCCGCGCCGGCATTAATGAGACACTCGGAATACGCGGCCCGCCGGATTAAAAGAAAGGGAAGAGAAAGCCACGCGCCGGCCGAGAGCCTTGTTAGCGGTGCGTGGGCGGCGTCGGCGCGGACGCTTTACGGCGCCGCGGCGGCCCCGCCAGGGCGCCGTAAAGGGACGCCGGGAATCGCGGCGTCCCTGCGAGGCGTCACTCAGCGCCGGCTGAATTATTCGCGGCGCCTGCAACACGTGGGCCGCCCCCGTCCCTGCCGACTGCAGCAGCCGAGGCCGCTGCCGGCGGCCCTGAATACTGCATACGGGTGGAGGAGCGCACCCGCCTTGTTCGTGGCGTAAATAAGTTCGCAGACTGTGATGCGCCCGGCTGCAACCGCGGCCACTGTGGGTGCTCACAGGAAAGAATGAGACACTGACACCAGAGGGGGAGACTGTGGCTGTGGGCAAAGTGGATTAATTGCGACGTAATGAGAACGGAAAAGGATTGAGTTGAATACACTATGCTATACCAGCGGATGCTTCTATCGGAGCACAAAAACGGCAATTATGCCTCTGATTATTATAAGACCAAAATTTTAAAAAGCGTTCTCTAACTGGAGCGAAGCAGCGATTGGTATAAAATACTTAAAATCAAATAAAAACAATCTCGATCCAGTTTTCAGATATTTATTTGTTAGCAACAGGCTTCGGTCCTTTCCTCAGACCATCTTCAGGCGTTTCGCCGCTGTTATTGCTGCTGGTAGTGACAGACGGAGCGAGATCCGCAGAAGTATGGATGTCACTGACGACGTCTTTACTTCTCTGGATCACGATCCATCTGTCGCCACCTTCAGTCAAAATATACTACAGGCCATTAAATTTGCTACACCACGAAGATGACGTGCTACAGACGCAGAATTCAACCGTTAGGAAGAAGATGCTGTGATATCCAAATGATTAGCGATTCAGGCATTCACACAAGGTTGGCGCCGGTGGCGACACCCACAACGTGATGACATGAGGAAAGTTTCCAGCCGATTTCTCACACACAAACAGCAGTCGACCGGCGTTGCCTGGTGAAACGTTGTTGCGATACCTCGTGTAAGGAGGTACCATCACGTTTCCGACTTTGATAAAGGTCGGATTGTAACCTACCGCGATTGCGGTTTATCGAATCGCGACATTGCTGTTCGCGTTGGTCAAGATACAATGACTGTTAGCAGAATATGGATTCGGTGGGTTCAGGAGAGTAATACGGATCGTCGTGCTGGATCCCAACGGTCTCGTATCGCTAGCAGTCGAGATGCCAGGCATCTTATCCGCATGGCTGTAACGGATCGTGCAGCCACGTCTCGATCCCTGAGTCAACATGTAAGTAGGCTGTTTAGATTTTTTTATTGGTAACACAGCGTAGCACTCTGCAGGAAAATCACTGATTGCGCTGTGTGAAGGCTGTGGTTGGTTTGCATTGTTGGAGTAATATTCGCCATTGAAGCGTTGGGCAGTTGGCTGTTAACAGGGCGTAGCGTTGCGCAGTTAGAGGTGAGCCGCCAGCAGTGGTGGATGTGGGGGGAAAGACGGCGGAATCTTGAAAGCGGACGATCTGGACGTGTGTCCATCAGAGACAGTGAATTTGTAATATTGGATATCATGGACTGATATATATATATATATATATATATATATATATATATATATATATATATATATATATATATATATAACACTATTAAGGTAAATACATTGTTTGTTCTCTATCAAAATCTTTCTTTTGCTAACTATGCCTATCAGTAGCTAGTGCCTTCAGTAGTTTGAATCTTTTATTTAGCTGGCAGTAGTGGCGCTCGCTGTATTGCAGTAGTTTGAGTAACGAAGATTTTTGTGAGGAAAGTGATTTGTGAAATGTATAGGTTAATTTAGTCAGGGCCATTCTCTTGTAGGGATTATTGAAAGTCAGATTGCGTTGCGCTAAAAAATATTGTGTGTCAGTTTAAGCACAGTCGTGCATAATTTTTCTAAAGGAACGTTTCATACAGATAGGGACGTTTGCAACACAACAACCATCTGCACGAACAGTTCCACGACGTTTGCAGCAGCATGGACTATCAGCTCGGAGACCATGGCTGCGGTTACCCTTGACGCTGCATCACAGACAGGTGTGCCTGCGATGGTGTACTCAACGACGAACCTGGGTGTACGAATGGCAAAACATCATTTTTTCACATGAATCCAGGTTCTGTTTACACCATCATGATGTTCGCATCGTGTTTGGCGACATTGCGGTGAACGCACATTGGAAGCGTGTATTCGTCATCGCCATACTGGCGTATCACCCGGCGTGGTGGTATGGGGTGCCATTGGTTACACGTCTCGGTCACCTCTTGTTCGCATTGACGGCACTTTGAACAGTGGACGATACATTTCAGATGTGTTACGACCCAGGGCTCTACCCTTCATTCGATCCCTGCGAAACCCTACATTTCAGCAGGATAATGCATGACCGCATGTTGCAGGTCCTGAACGGGCCTTTCTGGATACAGAAAATGTTCGACTGCTACCCTAGCCAGCACATTCTCCACATCTCTCACCAGTTGAAAACGTCTGGTCAATGGTGGCCGAGCAACTGGCTCGTCACAATACGCCAATCACTACTCCTGATGAACTGTGGTATCGTGTTGAAGCTGCATGGGCAGTTGTACCTGTACACGCCATCCAAGCTCTGTTTGACTCAATGCCCAGGCATATCAAGGCCGTTATTATTGCCAGAGGTGGTTGTTCTGGGTACTGATTTCTCAGGATCTATGCACCAAAATTGCGTGAAAATATAATCACATGTCAGTTTTAGTATAATACATTTGTCCAACGAATACCCTTAATCATCTGCATTTCTTCTTGGTGTAGTAATTTTAATGGCCAGTAGTGTAGTTGGGAAAAACCTGAAGATGGTCTGAGGAAAGGGCTCAACCCGGTTGCTAACAAATAAATATCTGAAAGCAGGATCAAGACTGTTTTCATTTCATTATCAGCATTTAATAGAAGAGTGACTGAAAAGTGGGGTACCAGCTGCCTCATTCCGCCTTCCTCAGCACCTTCAAATATTATCTCAAAAACTCTAGTATGCAAATGTCTTGCTGGCGTTTTTAACACACGACTCACCCCTCACTCCCACGAGCTCCCCTCACTGCCAGTCTCCTTGTTTCTGTCCTACTGCTACTGTCTTCTCTCAGTGTCACTCTCTTGCTCTCTCTTATTGCTACTCTCTTATTCATTTCGCCTCGGAGATGCTTTCTCTCCCACTACCTCTCGCTTCCTCGTTGTCTTTGCCATAACCCTGTCTATCATTATCACTGGCTCTCTCTCCCTTCCACTTTCTCGTTCTCTTTATTCCTCTGTCACTGGCACTCTCTTCTTCACTCTTTTCCTAGTACTTTTCTGTCACTGTCAACTATGTTCCACTATCACTGTATCCCTCTCTTTTTCTCACACTGCCATAGTCTCCTTCGCTCTTTATATTCCACAACCACTGTCTACCATTTTCCAGTACTTAACTGTTTTTTTTTCTGATTCCCAGTGCTACTCTCTTCTTTTCTCTTAGCATGAAAAACGGCGAATTTTAGGATAAATTTTTAACACTGCTCAGGGAGGTACGATCTGGCAGCTGCTATCCCCCATTTCAGTCAGAATCTTTGATTAAACAGAAGAATATTCACCTTCATTGTGCTTCAATGAGAGCATTTAAGCTGGATCTCTTTTTATCCCTACTGCAGCAGGGCATGTAATTCATGTGAAAAGAACTTTATGGTTCAGTAAAATTTTGATGGTTTACTTATGCGAAACTGAAATTACGCAAAACCAAATTTGCACTTCAGACAGGATTTCACGTGCGCAAAAGTTTTGCCCATGCTTACGTACTACATCATGGGGTTCTCAGAATCTTTTTGATGATAATGGGTATTTATCCGTGCTGCATCACTTTATAAACGTTTTCGCCTCATACTAGATTTTATGTGTACACATAGATAACTCTGAACCTCTGTATCTAGGAAACTGATAAAGATACGAAGAAAATTTCCAGGATACTTCGAAATCGGAAGCTTGTGAATATATCGTAAAAATTTCAGCCATTTGCTGTGCCTAGCCGTCTTGGAATCTACATGTTTCTGGGGTGTTTCTCGATAACTGATACAGATTTTGAGAAGGAGATGAGGGCACTTCTAGATAAATGCCTAGATAATATAGCGTTGAAAGTTCAGGAATTTGCTGCTCTTAATTATTTAGATACCCGCTGGTGACGAGCTTTATGGAGTTCTATAAACTGGAGTGATAAAGTACACGCGAATGGACATCGATTGTCGTTGTCAAAAATGAGATGTTTGCGTCCAACTGAGTTCTGCTAACTAATGTAATTTAAAATTCTTATCTTGTTTGCAACTTCATGAACTGCCACATTCAATAAAAATTGATTGCCACCGTGAAAACATTTAAACTGTTAATTACGTGTGGAACTATTTTCGCCAGAACTATAAAGTCGCAATCGTGATATTTATGTTGCAAACAAATGGAACTTAGCTTTGCTACTGGTGAGTTAAAGTGAACGTTAGATCATATCAGAACTGTATACGGGACGTTAGTAACAGTGTAAGAAACTTGTAAACTCACATACACGAATTTGGATCTATACGGCAGCAATTACGTCTGACCGGGCTGTGACAAAAGGATTGCGATAAAGGATGAAGTAACTTTTAGGAGAAACATATACCAAGCAGGAGGAGATATTTGCCGTAATTACACGACTGACAGAGCCGTTGTAATTACGCCGCCATCACCGACAAGCCGTCGCTGGCGTCACGTAGTACCAACCATGAACAGACTAGCTGCACCGCCAAGTGCTCTCCCGTTTTGTAGACTCAAAGCATTTTAAACAGTTTGAATTGCAGTATCTTCTTCTTTTGTGACAAACGTCTCCCACTGTTTACAGTGTGTGTGTGTGTGTTTGTGTGTGTGTGTGTGTGTGTGTGTGTGTGTGTGTTTTATCTGTAAGGAGTTTCTGTGAAAATCGAGGTATTAAATTTTAAATTTGCTTGCTCAGCACGTACTTGCCGTGTAGAAATATCGATGGTTGTCGACGAAGTCATCCTGCTGCATTCCCTTAAGTTATTTGAACATTGCATATGCCGAGAGAAACGGAGGTATCACACTACTAATTTTGGTTCAAGATTTTTTGCAGCGAACTGACCTCTTGTCATCTCCCATAAATCTTCGATGGGATTCATGTCGGACTATGTAGGTGGCCCAATCAATCGCACGAACTGTCCGGAATGGTCTTCAAACCAGTCGCGGACTATTGCGGCCCAGTGACTTGGTGCATTGTCTTCCATAAAAATTCCATCGTTGTTTCAGAACATATCTGAAAGGCAGCCTATGGTTTCGGAGTAGCCGAATATAACCCTTTCCAGTCACTGATCGGTTCATTTGAACCAGACGACCCAGTCCACTTTACGTAAACACAGCCCACACCACTATCGAGCCGACACCAGCTTGCACAGTGCCTTGTTGACAATAGCGTGTATGACTTCGTGGGCTGTGCCTCGCACTCGAACCCTAGGATCAGTTCTTGCCAACTGAAATCGGGTCTCATCTGACCAGGCCACGATTTTCCAGTAATCTAGGGTCCAACTGAAACGGTTACCATCCCAGGAGATGCGCTGCAGACAGCATCGTGCTGTCAGCAAGGGCACTAGTGTCGTTCGTCTGCTGTCTTAGCTTATTGACCCCAGATTTCGACGCAATGTCGCATAGCGTACGTTCTCCGTACGTCACACATTGATTTCTGCGAGTATTTCACGCAGTGTTACTTGTCTGATAGCACTATGTCGGCACAGGGCAATACGGGTTCCAAGTTACAAAATTTTTAAGGGGCTCCGGAACGCCCTATACTTGCAATGTTAAAATAACGCTTCTAAATTACATCTTTCCTCACAAAGTATTTGAGGTAGGAAGTTGAACTTTTTACAGATTATTTATTGGAATATGGGCTACAACTTAACACAGGGATTTTACAAAATTTTAGTTCAGTTATTAAAGATGATTTTTTTTCGATTGTAATGAAAATTCACAACATTTTTTTGCAATTTTGTTATTTATATATTCAAAAATATACAGTTTTTTGGAAAAAGGCTGTGTTAAATTACGCAGAAGGTGCTGTGTAACATTTACTGAAAGTTTGAAACAAATATGTTTGGAAAATCCTTAGAAAACATGTAATTAGTATGAGAAAATAAAAGTTTTGGGAATCGAGCGACAAAGATTGGATTAACTTTTTAGTGCATTCCACGTCCATAGGATGGATTATCTTCATCCTCTGCAAACTCCTCCTCCAGCTTCCTCTTGTTCCTCCTCCTGTTTACTCTTGCTTGTATTTCTAGACTCTTTACAGCCCTGTCTGCAGCCCGAAGGCGTTCCTTGTCTAAAGCAAGCATCGCTCGTACCATGTTAGAACCTATCTTCATTCCCATATTTCTAAATACCTTTGGTTTTCCAACATTTCTCCTTTTCTTAAAAGCCTTCAGAGGATTTCTAATAACTTTACTTTTACTCATTATTATACTTCAACAAAACAGAGACTCAAGAAACAGAATTAATTACGAATATTTTCGAGATAACGACAGTGTAAATAAACAAGAAACAATCGACAATCACACCAGCGATATATATTGAACCATCACAGGTTAGCCACAACACATACTTTATCTCACATCACTAAAATGTACCTGATGAACACGGACGTTAATAATAACACCATTTGACAGCAGTATAACAGCGCCACAGTGGGTCACGCCCATGTAGAACACATTTCAAAAAAAATTTAAAAATAGTTGTAGTCTTCGGAATTGAATAAATTATATATCTATTAAAAGGTAATAGTCTGCAGATTCAGAAAACGCAAAAAGTAAAAATTGAACTTTTTATGATTTTGAGCCTTTCCGGAGCACCTTAACGGAGTTCCTCCACCTTGACGTAAGATAGGCTGGTTACACCACTATTAGCGGCGGACTAGGAAGCACGGTGATGCAAGACAGACGTGCAGCACAGTCTGCAGCTCTGCTGAGTGAGAGAGAGCACAAGCAGCGGTAAAACAGAAAAGGACAGCGACTAAGCAAAATACCGCACGCTCGTTAGCGCGGCGGGACCCCGCAAGAAGCAATAGACACGGCTAGGGAAAACACTCACAAACCAATTTAACTAGCTGTGTAACGTTCCCTTAGAAAATAAAGAGTGTCAGTACTGGAAAAACTTCTACGTTATTTGATTTTCAAACAGCTGAGAAAAACTCAACGTACTTAAACAGTTTTCTTTTTACATATTCTGATCATCTGTAAGTAGGCTGTTTATGTTTTCTTATCGGCAACGTTACGTAGCGCTCGGTATGAAAATCACTGGCTGTGCTGTGTACAGTCTGTGGCTAGTTTGCATTGTGTTATTGTAATTATGAAAAATTTTTTCAAATCATTGTTGGCTACTGCCCAAAACAATTTGTAAAATTTTTTGTGGGGAGCATGGGGGCTATGTAAGTAGGCTGTTTATGTTTTCTTATTGGCAACGTTTCATAGCGCTCTGTATGAAAATCACTGGCTGTGCTGTGTGCAGTCTGTGGCTAGTTTGCAGTGTTGTCTGCCACTGTAGTGTTGGGCAGCGGCAGCTGGATGTGAACAGCGCGCAGCGTTGCGCAGTTGGAGGTGAGCCGCCAGCAGTGGTGGATGTGGGGAGAGAGATGGCGGAGTTTTGAAATTTGTTATACTGGATATTATGAACTGCTATATATATTATGACTATTAAGGTAAATACATTGTTTGTTCTCTATTAAAATCTTTCATTTGCTAACTATCCCTATCAGTAGTTAGTGCCTTCAGTAGTTTGAATCTTTTATTTAGCTGGCAGTAGTGGCGCTCGCTGTAATGCAGTAGTTCGAGTAACGAAGATTCTTGGTGAGGTAAGTGATTTGTGAAAGGTACAGGTTAATGTTAGTTAGGGCCATTCCTTTGTAGGGATTTCTGAAAGTCGGATTGCGTTGCGCTAAAAAAGATTGTGTGTCAGTTTAAGCACAGTCTTGTATAAATTGTTCTAAGGGGACGTTGCACATCATTAAACTGATACACAATATTTTTAGCTCAACGCAATCTGACTTTCAATAGTCCCTACAAAAGAATAGCCCTGACTAACCTATACCTTTCATGAATCACTTACCTCACAAAAATCTTCGTCACTCGATCTACTGCAACATAGCGAGCGCCAATACTGCCAGCTAAATAAAAGATTCTAACTACTGAAGGCACTAACTACTGATAGGCATAGTTAGCAAATGAAAGATTGTGATAAGGAACAAACAATTTATTTACCTTAATATTGTTCAAAAGTCATTGTACATCTATGAATTCATGACATCCATCTTTAAAAATTTCCTTTTTCTGGCGGACACACGTCCAGATCGTCCGCTTATAGTAACCTTTCAAAATTCTGACATCTCTCTCTCCACATCCACCACTGCTGGCGGCTCACCTCCAACTGCACAACGCTACGCGCTGCTCACATCCAACTGCCCAACACTACATAAGCAAACCTTCCAACAATGAGACCAACCAGCCACAGGGTGCACACAGCGCAGTCAGCGATTTTCATACAGAGCACTACGTGGCGTTACCAACATAAAAATCTAAACAGCCTGCTTACACCTGCTAAAAGAGAATTGAAGCAATGGTTGCAGAATAACGAGGTCGCATGTTGTCATTCTTTTAAACTGTACGGCATCAAAAGTACGCAGAACTCTTTAAATACCAGAGCCCCAGCTCCATGTAAAGGAGAATGGTTCAGGACAATGGGAAAGATGGAGTCTGTGCCGACACTGTTCCACGCCGCTACGCACTGTTCACATCCAACTGCCCAACACTACACAAGCAAACCTTCCAACAATGATACCAATCCGCCACAGACTGCATATAGCGCAGTCAGCGATTTTCATACAGAGCACTACGTGGCGTTGTTGTTGTTGTGGTCTTTAGTCCTGAGACTGGTTTGATGCAGCTCTCCATGCTACTCTATCCTGTGCAAGCTTCTTCATCTCCCAGTACCTACTGCAACCTACATCCTTCTGAATCTGCTTAGTGTATTCATCTCTTGGTCTCCCCCTATGATTTTTACCCTCCACGCTGCCCTCCAATACTAAATTGGTGATCCCTTGATGCCTCAGAACATGTCCTACCAACCGATCCCTTCTTCTGGTCAAGTTGTGCCACAAACTCCTCTGCTCCCAATACTTCCTCATTAGTTATGTGATCTACCCATCTAATCTTCAGCATTCTTCTGTAGCACCACATTTCGAAAGCTTCTATTCTCTTCTTGTCCAAACTATTTACTGTCCATGTTTCACTTCCATACATGGCTACACTCCATACAAATACTTTCAGAAATGACTTCCTGACACTTAAATCTATACTCGATGTTAACAAACTTCTCTTCTTCAGAAACGCTTTCCTTGCCATTGCCAGTCTTCATTTTATATCCTCTCTACTTCGTCCATCATCAGTTATTTTGCTCCCCAAATAGCAATACTCCTTTACTACTTTAAGTGTCTCATTTCCTAATCTAATACCCTCAGCATCACCCGACTTAATTCGACTACATTCCATTATCCTCGTTTTGCTTTTATTGATGTTCATCTTATATCCTCCCTTCAAGACACCATCCATTCCGTTCAACTGCTCTTCCAAGTCTTTTGCTGTCTCTGACAGAATTACAATGTCATCGGCGAACCTCAAAGTTTTTACTTCTTCTCCATGGATTTTAATACCTACTCCAAATTTTTCTTTTGTTTCCTTTACTGCTTGCTCAATATAGAGACTGAATAACATCGGGGAGAGGCTACAACCCTGTCTCACTTCCTTCCCAACCACTGCTTCCCTTTCATGTCCCTCAACTCTTACAACTGCCATCTGGTTTCTGTACAAGTTGTAAATAGCCTTTCGCTCCCTGTATTTTACCCCTGCCACCTTTAGAATTTGAAAGAGAGTATTCCAGTCAACATCATCAAAAGCTTTCTCTAAGTCTACAAATGCTAGAAACGTAGGTTGGCCTTTCCTTAATCTTTCTTCTAAGGTAAGTCGTAAGGTCAGTATTGCCTCACGTGTTCCAGTATTTCTACGCAATCCAAACTGATCTTCCCCGAGGTCGGCTTCTACTAGTTTTTCCATTCGTCTGTAAAGAATTCGTGTTAGTACTTTGTAGCTGTGGCTTATTAAACTGATTGTTCGGTAATTTTCACATGTGTCAACACCTGCTTTCTTTGGGATTGGAATTATTATATTCTTCTTGAAGTCTGAGGGTATTTCGCCTGTTTCATACACCTTGCTCACCAGATGGTAGAGTTTTGACAGGACTGGCTCTCCCAAGGCCGTCAGTAGTTCCAATGGAATGTTGTCTACTCCGGGGGCCTTGTTTCGACTCAGGTCTTTCAGTGCTCTGTCAAACTCTTCACGCAGTATCGTATCTCCCATTTCATCTTCATCTGAATCCTCTTCCATTTCCATAATATTGTCCTCAAGTGCATCGCTCTTGTATAGACCCTCTATATACTCCTTCCACCTTTCTGCTTTCCCTTCTTTGCTTAGAACTGAGCTCTTGATGTTCATACAAGTGGTTCTCTTATCTCCAAAGGTCTCTTTAATTTTCCTGTAGGCAGTATTTATCTTACCCCTAGTGAGATAAGCCTCTACATCCTTACATTTGTCCTCTAGCCATCCCTGTTTAGCCGTTTTGCACTTCCTGTCGATCTCATTTTTGAGACGTTTGTATTCCTTTTTGCCTGCTTCATTTACAGCATTTTTATATTTTCTCCTTTCATAAATTAAATTCAATATTTCTTCTGTTACCCAAGGATTTCTACTAACCCTCTTCTTTTTACCTACTTGATCCTCTGCTGCTTTCACTACTTCATCCCTCAGAGCTACCCATTCTTCTTCTACTGTATTTCTTTCCCCCATTCCTTTCAATTGTTCCCTTATGCTCTCCCTGAAACTCTGTACAACCTCTGGTTCTTTCAGTTTATCCAGGTCCCATCTCCTTGATACGTGGCGTTACCAACATAAAAACCTAAACAGCCTACTACAGCCGCTAAGAGAGAATTGAAGCAATGGTAGCAGAATAACAAGGTCGCACGGGGTCATCCCTTGTAAACCTCACGGCGTCAGAGGTATGGAGAACTCTTTAAATACGGAAGCCCCAGCTCCAAGTAGAGGAGAACGGTTCAGGACAAAGGGGAAGATGGAGTCCGTGACGACTCCGTTCCACACTGCTAAACACTGTTCACATCCAACTGCCCAACACAACAGAAGCAAATATTCCAACAATGATACCAACCAGACACAGCCTGCACACAGTGCAGTCAGCGATTTTCATACAGAGCACTACATGGCGTTACCAACATAAAAACGTAAACAGCCTACCTACAGCTGCTAAGAGAGAATTGAAGCAATGGGAGCAGAATAACAAGGTCGCATAGGGTCATCCTTTTAAACCGCATGGCATCAAAAGTACAGAGAACTCTTTAAATACCGGTGCCTTAGCTCCAAGAAGGGGAGAGCGGTTAAGGGCAATGGGAAAGACGGAGTCCGTGCCGACACTGTTCCACGCTGCTACGTGCTATTCACATCCAACTGCCCAACGCTACACTAGCGAATATTCCAACAATGAGACCAACCAGCCACAGACTGCACACAGCGCAGTCAGCGATTTTCATACAGAGCACTACGTGGCGTTACCAACATAGAAACCTAAACAGCCTACTTACAGCTGCTACAAGAGAATTGAAGCAATGGTTGCAGAATAACGAGGTCGCATGCGGTCATTCTTTTAAACCACACGGCATCAAAAGTACGGAGAACTCTTTAAATACCAGAGCCCCAGCTCCAAGTAGAGGAGAACGGTTCAGGACAATGAGAAAGATGGAGTCCGCGTTGACACTTTTCCACGCTGCTATGCGCTGTTGACATAGAACTGCCAACACTACACAAGCAAGCCTTTCAACAATGATACCATCCAGCCACAGACTGCACGTAGCGCAATCAGTGATTTTCATACAGAGCTCTACGTATCGTTACCATCATAATCTAAAGAGCCTACTTACAGCTGCTAAGAGTGATTTGAAGCAATGGTAGCAGAAAAACGAGGTCGCATGCGGTCATCCTTTTAAACCGCATGGCATCAAAGGTACGGAGAACTCTTTAAATACCGGAGCCTTAGCTCCAAGTAGAGGAGAATGGTTCAGGACAATGGGAAAGGTGGAGTCCATGCCGACACTGTTCCACGCTGCTACGCGCTGCTTACATCCAACTGCCCAACACTACACAAGTAAACCTTCCAATAATGATACCAACCAGACACAGACTGCACATAGCGCAGTCAGCGATTTTCATACTGAGCACTACGTGGCGTTACCAACATAAAATCCTAAACGGTCTACTTACAGCTGTTAAGAGAGAATTGAAGCAATGGTAGCAGAATAACGAGGTTGCATGCAGTCATCCTTTTAAACCGCACAGCATCAAAAGTACGGAGAACTCTTTAAATACCAGAGCCCCAGCTCCAAGTAAAGGAGAATGGTTCAGGACAATGGGAAAGATGGAGTCCCTGCCGACACTGTTCCACGCCGCTACGCGCTGTTCACATCCAACTGCCCAACACTACACAATTAAACCTTCCAACAATGATACCAACCAGCCACAGACTGCACATAGCGCAGTCAGCGATTTTCATACAGAGCACTACGTGGCGTTACCAACATAAGAACCTAAACAGCCTACTTGCAGCTGCTAAAAGAGAATTGAAGCAATGGTTGCAGAATAACGAGGTCGCATGCGGTCATTCTTTTAAACTGCACGGCATCAAAAGTACGGAGAACTCTTTAAATACCGGAGCCCCAGCTCCAAGTAAAGGAGAATGGTTCAGGACAAAGGGAAAGATGGAGTCCGTGCCGACACTGTTCCACGCCGCTACGCGCTGTTCACATCCAACTGCCCAACACTACACAAGCAAATATTCCAAAAATGATACCAACCAGACACAGACTGCACACAGCGCAGTCAGCGATTTTCATACAGAGCACTACGTGGCGTTACCAACATAAGAACCTAAACAGCCTACTTACAGCTGCTAAGAGAGAATTGAAGCAATGGAAGCAATGGTAGCAGAATAACGAGGTCGCATGCGGTCATCCTTTTAAACCGCACGGCATCAAAAGTACGGAGAACTCTTTAAATACTGGAGCCCCAGCTCCAAGTAGAGGAGAACGGTTCAGGACAATGGGAAAGATGGTGTCCGTGGCGACAGTATTCCGTTCCATGATCATGTTGTTTTAGTAAGTCTTGTCTCAGATCTACCAGCGAAATACCAGCCAGCCGTGGAGTGCTGCAGAGCTGAACTTCACTGACGAACTTCACGCTGCGTCCCGCCAACCGCTACTGATGGGAGAACTTATGAACTAAAAGCAGCAGTGCAGTAGCAGGTGTTGAGCTCTCTGAGTGTGAAACGGAAGACGACGACCAGGGTTCCTGGCGGACCACCCACCGGTACACCTATGTGCCTCATGGTGCAGTTCTGGGTGCGTTTGCCGCCTACACCATACAGCGGATAGGGTGGTCCAGGGAAGAAGAGGCACGGAGTGGGATCGAGTACGCTCCCTCAGCCGGTAGCACCCATCCATGCTCTAGCAGGCTGGGCTAAGCATTCGTATCGATGCAGCAGGAACGACGTTTCGCTAGGATGCAGGCGCAAGGACTGGTGCACCGTCCGACACCGAGAGTCTTGAGGCGTAGTGCCGTATACCGATCCTGCCTTACAGGCGGTTAAGTGGGTGATGTGTCTCAGAGAAGGATAGTGGCAGATGGTGACGCGAGACTGGACGCGCACGTAGTTTATGTATCCGCCGATAGAAGACAGTATTGGATAGGGGACTGATTTAGTTTCGATTGTGCCCACTAGAGTGCACTAAAGTAATAGAATGTTTTTCATAAACTGTTCTAGTACTTTCATAAAGTGTTACTATGTCTTCTTTTGCATGTAAAATGTTATAAATATGTTTTAGCAGTATGAATGATGCGTGGTGTGGTTTAGAGTTAATATGAAGTTAATTGTTTAACGACTTATGTAGTGGGATTTAGTGTGGGAACATTGCGAAGAAGTATGGGTGTGGACAAAGGGAATTTTTGTAGAATAGATTTGTAAAGTAAGTTTATGGTAAAGCGAAAGTTAATTCTGGTATAAATAACAATAGTAAATAACTTTATGCATAAACAAAACTTCAGCATATTAGATAATTACGTCGGTAAAAATTGCAGTCGTTAGGTTTATTATTTTGCGATTGGTTATTGATGAAAAGCGCGGACTGACGCGGAAGAATGTTGTTTTGCTGTTGGCTGTTGAGTAAACTGATCGATGGTAAAGCAATATTCTTCGCGCGCCTTTCTCAGCTGGTAGAGAAGACGCAGGTCGTAGAGTATTCTAGACAGGAAACAGATTGGACGTGTGTAGTAGTAGTTCCGATGGAAATGATAAATTGCCGGACCTAGCAGTGTTTCATACATCAAAAGTGTTGTAAAGTGACGGCATAATTATTCCGATGGGTGTGTAGAAATTCGGAATTTTTAAGTGAATTTTGTGACTAGAAAATACATATATTCCGCGTGGCGGATTGAGTAGGTCGGTGGCTAAAAACTGTGACTGCTTTAGGTACCAAGAGACTTAATATTTGGCGAGCATTTTGAATCAAAAACAATCCGTATTTTTGTAGCTATTACGTTTTCGGGAAATGCAACACCATAAACTTGCTAACGTGAGTGAAAGGGATTGTGAGTGACTGTGTTAAGACTAGCACGGGCTTGGCAGTGATACTTGTTCACCTAAGTTTCAGAATATATTAATTAAGGAAAAAATTTCCAACCTTTCATTTCGTGTGAAAACTTTCTCCCGAAACGTAGATTTAGTGACTTTAATCGCAGCCTGGTTCACGTCGAAGTACAGTAGGTTTCGCTCGGCTTCCTTACTGATGATCTGCTGAGACAATGTTCACAGGTAGGTGCACGTCCGTCGTAAAGGGACGGAAGGAACCGCGCCGCCGCAGTCTGTCCGTAACTAGGGCAGGAGGCAACTACGGCCAACAGTGCACCAGCTTTGCGGAGCGGGCTAGCCGCGTGGTCTCAGGCGCCTTGCACGGTTCGCGCGGCTCCCCCCGTCGGAGGTTCGAGTCCTCCCTCGGGCATAGGTGTGTGTGTGTTGTCCTTAGCATAGATTAAGTAGCGTGTGTAAAGTAGGCTGTTTAGATTTTTATATTGGTAATGCCTCGTAGCGCTCTGTATGAAAATCACTGGCTGTGCTGTGTGCAGCCTGTGGCTAGTTTGCATTGTTGTCTGCCATTGTAGTGTTGGGCAGCGGCAGCTGGATGTGAACAGCGCATAGCGTTAGGCAGTTGGAGGTGAGCCGCCAGCAGTGGTGGATGTGTGGAAGGAAATGGCGGAGTTTTGAAATTACATATATTATGACTTTTGATGATATTAAGGTAAATACAGTGTTTGTTCTCTATTAAAATCTTTCATTTGCTAACTATCCCTATTAGTAGTTAGTGCCTTCAGTAGTTTGAATCTTTTATTTAGCTGGCATTAGTGGCGCTCGCTGTATTGCAGTAGTTCCAGTAATGAAGATTTTTGTGAGGTAAGTTATTTGTGAAAGGTATAGTTTAATGTTACTCAGGGCCATTTCTTTGCAGGGATCTTTGATAGTCAGATTGCGTTGCGCTAAAAACATATTGTGTGGCAGTTTAAGCACAGTCTTGTATAAATTGTTCTAAGGGGACGTTTCACGTGTAGTCCCAAGGACCTATGACCTTAGCAGTTTGGTAGGAACTTAACTACCGCCACCACCACCCTTTGTAAAAGTTGTCAAAATAAACGATTCACTGAATAATCATGTTTCCTTAGCGCCACGACCGCTTCCACGCGATTCCTGACGTCATGCAGAGGCGTCATCCGCTCGGCCCCTCTGTAGCACTGACGACTCTATGCAAACACTAAGGCTCTCGGCCATTAAGTGAAGACCGTCGCCCAGCATTGTGTGTGGTGAGAGGTGATACCTCAAATTTGGTATCCTCGGCGCTCTTTTGAGGCTGTGGATCTCGGGATAGTGAATTCCCTAACTATTTCCGAAATAGAATGTCCCATGCGTCCAGCTGCTACTACCATTCCGCGTTTAGTCTGTTAATCCCCCTCCTGCGGCCATAATCACATAGGACACATTTTCACACGAATCACCTGAGCACACACGACAGCTACACCAACGCATTTCCGTATTATACCTGGTGCACGCCATACTGCCGCCATCTGTACATGTGTTGAAACACGTATGTATGCAGGGTATACAGTACAGCGATGGCGAGCCAGTAGAGAATCTCTGACCAGAGAGTTATTTATCGTTGCTAGTCTGCGCTTGACCGCGCGAGAGTTCAGTGCAGTTGCATGTAGGGAGTCGGTAGTTACAGTTGCGAGTTAGCTGTTGTGTGAGGAGTCGGCGGGCGCCGACATGGGACTCTGGTCGAGATTCAGGACGAGGTATATTGTTAAATAAGGTAATGAAGCAGCATTGCGCTCATCTGATAATGCAATGGATCTTAACTGTAACTAATTTGTTCAAGAATCGCCCCAATAATAATTTCGTTTTAAAACCAACCATTTTTAACAAACAATCCCTTTTTTGAAATAATATTTTCCTTGCATTTCCTTAAAGAAAAGTTTCCCTTAAATTCAAAAAAAATATATTTGCGATGCATTTCCTCCAAGCTATGGCGAAAAATAAGAGCAGATGCAGTATTACTGTGGTAAGAATTTGAGTTTAATCAGGGCCTAAAGATCGACATTTCGGTCTATTTGCGTTTTCATTGTTAATGAGATTTCATTTCTTATTAAATTGACTTCCATTTTTTTGGGGAGGTTACACTTAGCACGATTATAATTGTCATATCAAATTATTGTCATTTTAAGAAAACTCTCTGGGAGGTTACACTATTGTCCTTTTTCTCTTACATTTTTGTGGGGAGCTTACACTTGGCTCAGATTGCTAGCTGTAACATTTAAATATTGTCTTTCAAATTTCTCTGGGGAGGTTACACTTGGCTCTATGTCCGTTGACATTTAAAATATTTTTCTTTTTATTTTTTCTTGGGAGGTTACAGTGTGTATCGCTACCCCGTGACTTTTATTACCTAATCGTGCACTGCGTCAGTAACGCTGTCCTGGATACGGCAGACTGACTCGTGGTACAGAACCTCCTTCACCCCCAATGTTATCCGTTCGTCCTCAGCGGACACGAACAATTACTTCCTTTCTGCTAGTTTGGAGGAAGCGCGTGGTACGCGCAACGCCGGCCGTCAGAAACTGGGTCAGCCCGCTTGAGGGTGTCATGTGTCGTAAGCTGAGCTTTTGTTTGGTGTTTGGAGAGAGCCTGTGGTTTCCTCTTCCTTTCTCCGTGTAATCCCAGCGTCTCTCTCGTGGAAAGAGGATTCGATTTCTTAAGGGGCCTCCACACGTTCAATATTTATTGGCAGTACTAGTTCGTCAAAATTTCAATAAACTGGAGCCACCAGACACCAGCAATACTGTTCACAAAAGTTGTCAGCTTACAGCTTTACAGGATTAAGATGTAGAGCTTCCAAAAGAAAGCGTGTGCTGCAGTAATATTATCTATAGCTTCAAGCAAACAGAAAGCAGCGAAACAAAGGAAATTGTTCCGGGAATTGCTGAAAAAAAAAGAAGCGGTTGGTCACATGTTAATTTACTGAGACATCAGAACCACGGACCCGAAAGATTTCATAGACTATTTCCCGACGCGTCCTGCGTCGCACGACAAGCGTTTATGTTGATACGAGATAAACAAGACAAACAAAATTAATTAATTAATTAGAGGGGCAGTCGCAGTCAATGAAAAATAGGGAGTAACTTTGAAATTTATGACAGCAAGTTTTATTCCGTAATATCAGCAAATACAATTAGTAAAATCCTATGCAAATCTGTAAAGAAATTAATCTCCTGGAAATTATATTTCAGGCAATTAACATACTGTTTTGCGTTTTGTAATACTTTTGTGAAACTAATGTGCATTTTGCAGACGTCTCACTAGTCATTACAAATACAAGACTAATCTTTCGAAGTAGAAGAGTTTTCCCAAACTGCTATGCAATTCACCAACCTGTACTAGATTTTCAAATTAATAATGTCTGCAGCGTGATAGAGAATTCTCCGTTGGCCATTCAAGTGCAGGCTGGCCGTGTGGCCGAATGGTTCTAGGCGCTTCAGCATCTGTCAACCAATTTCAGAATTAAACGTTTATTAATCCTTTACCATGGTTTAGAAAAACATAAATTTGCCTCTTTAGTACGAAAATGGACCTATTGAATGAATTCTTACAAAACAGTTACAAATGCTAACCATATAAGGAACCAAATTCGATAAACAATAGATTGTAAAATTTTCTTAGAAGATCATACTCACTGGTAGAACCACATAGACATGCATATTATAACAGACAAGAGACTTTTTTTGTCAATATGTGGTTCTACGAGTGAGTTTTGCTCTTCTAAAGAAATTTTATAATTTATTGTGTATCGAATTTCGTTCCTTATGTGGTTGACATTTGCAACCGTTTTCTAATAATTTGTTCAGCAGATCCATTTTCCTCCTGAAGAAGGCAATTTTGTATTTGTCAAAACCATGGTAAAAAGCTGATAAACCTTTTAATTCTGCAATCAGTTCGCTCTTATTTTCCAATCCCGTCTAACTTCTACGTGCATCGTTGCCGAAGCACAGCGATGTTTAAAACTTTTAAAACCTATTTATTTGAAACACTCATGTTTGTGAATGTCTGTTCTTTTCCTGAAGCAGCAGTAATTTGTTATACAGATAAGGGCGGGAGTCAACTACTGAAACAAGGAAGTAATTACTCGTGTTTACTGTCAAACTTTTTCTCTTGACGTCTCCGTTTCTAGAACACCTTTGCTCATGGAAGAAACGTGCAATAGGGTGGCACAGTGGGCATCGTCGGTATAGGGTTAGCAGGTGGACTTGTCTTTTCTGTTATCTGCAACGGATTTCCTTTGGTAGGGGTGTGAGGCTGTGCGACAGCTGTGAAGAGAATAGCCATCGAGTGGCTGACTTAGGTTCAAGTAATAGTGCGCTCTACAAGATTTTGATATGGTATGTTATTAACGGTGTGGTTTATGAATGAAAATGGTAATCAGCACTTTTGCAGTAATCGGTCATCTAAGGTAAATTCTAGCCATGGATGTCTCATATTTCCAGGCAAATTACCGCGCTGTAAGAACTGAATCATCATTATGTCAAGAATGGTTACAAAAGGTAGGCGATATGGTGTGTTTAGTCGATCCAAATGATACAAGACATAACGATACTGTGAAAGCACATTTGCACTATATTCTCAACCACACTCCATCTGAAAAGACAAGCTGCTGGATTTTTATGTCATACTTTGTACTATAGCAAGAGACAGAGACCATTTTTGAAAAAAAGTGTAGTGATTGTGTTTTTGGACATACTACATCAATAATTTACTGTCAGCAACATTACATTCTTTTTTCGAGTACCTTATATTTACTTTGCTTAAACCCTGTCTATAATTATTATTTGTTAATTGAAAAAGAAACTGCAGTTAAAGTTACGCAAATGTGGTTCATCTACAAAAGGAGGTGAGGAATCGCTAAACTGATGAGTCGCTTTTTAACTTTACTTGAATAAATTAATTTACGTGATGTCTCAAGACGAAACTGATTCAGCGGGATAGTAATAACTAGCTGCATTTTTTCTGGAAAGTTCCGTAAACTTAATCGATAAACAGCTAAACGTTAAATATCTTGTGAGTTTCATTATGATGCTAAAAAGTGAAGCTGCGCTTCTTCAAACATAAATTCTTTAACTGTTTCAAGTCTGATGAACGAAATACTGGGCTTTGTTTTAATGCAGAAATCTAATTATCAGAACGGTAATTAAGGTAAGAGTGATGTGAAGTGTTAAATGCTGTTTTCAGAGCATACGTGTCTCCTAAATTTCTTCTAAATGTTCCAGAATAATTACGACGGCGTTAACAATAATCAAACAGGCTTACACACGGTTCACATTTATAAAACAGTCCATTTTAACTAAAGACCGTTTTCGGAGCGTACATTTTATTACTCCTTGCGAGTCCGAAGGTAGACACATCCACAGCCGCTCAAGGTTGTAGCACGCTCATGCTGTTTAGCGTGACCAGCCACTCGTAACAAGGCAAGATAAAAGTTCACGACATTTAAGAATAGAGTTTCTTAGGGTTCTTACAAACCTCATCATTCAGTTCTGCTTGAGTGGCTGACTGATTACGCTCCCCTAGTGCGCATGCCCTCCCAAAAGACGAGAAGAGTCTCCATCACCGAAGCTCTGTCTACCGGGATAGTAAGATGTTCATCCAAGTTGTATAAGGTTAGGTCTCCATACCATGGCACCGAGTATCTGAAAAAAAAATGGGGTGACCTGGTGCAACAATATAGATGCCGGAACTGAGTTCCCCGAGTTATCCGATAGTAACAGCAATGCGCACCGAAAGCGTCCTTCCAAGAAAAGGTGCAAATATTGGCGTACAGAAGGAAATGATCGATACCTCACAGAACCTGACGTTGGGTAGTATACTAAATTTGTGTGATGGAAAATTGAGAGCTTTTTAACAGTCACTTTATTAAACTGCTAGGGAAAACCCTAAAAAGTCGTTTGGAGAAACAGTTGAGTAGATTATGATACAGAGTACACAGTGTCTCGTGGGTGATTGCTCAGCCAGATTTATTTCTACTACTATTTTTCTTTTGTTATACCTCTATCTAATAGCACCATTAAAGCTGTCGTAAATCTTCCCACTACATTTAGAGTTTCAACTACCGCATTTAAGTTCATAGATACCTGAACTATTCTACTTTTCTTATGTCTCCATTTAGATCTCTTTTGAACTGCACTATTTGTATGAAATGCTGTTTTGATTTCATGTTTCTTTTCTTTCTAATTTTCTCTTTTTGTGTCTCACCTAAGTGGTAGGCCATTATTTTTGTCCTGCCTCTGAACTGATTTACTCAGTCGGTTTCATGGGTATCTACAATTCAAGATGGACTTACAAACAGGATACAGTAGGAAATTTTGACATACACATGTCAGCTAAAGAAGCTATATACGATAGAAATAATTCAAGGTCAGCATGAGGTTTGAACGTGAGATCATAGTATACGTCGTGTGACAATGACCAACTTAGCTACCAAGCCTGTTACTTTGTCCTCGTACATCTTAAATCTGAAGCAAGGTGAGAAATTTTAAATTTTTGCAAATTCATGCCATTGTATCTGATTTTTTCTTTTTTTACACATAAATATCAGCCCAGAATGGATAGGAACATATCCACTCTTCAAAACAATGGTTGGTTCACTCGCATCGGATAATAAGTCTCTGTGATACACTGTCGTTCATCGAATTCGGCTAGTTCGGAAATGGTGGTTTCACTTTGCTCTAGAGCACCTGTGACGTCCACCGGTCTGTGCTGTCTTTTATATGTCTTCTTTAAAACGAAATCGAGTTGTAAATTGTAATTTGTCAATCCCTGATGCACTCATGAAGCTCTACAGATGCCAAGCTTTCGATAGCTTGTGCTGTGAGTTAATTGTACCTAAAATATCTTCCAGCAAGCTGGGCATTTGTAGTAAATTAGATTAAAATATTTTATCATATTTCAGTTAACTGTCCTATAGAAGCAATAAGACGTACATTAATCATTGTTGAAGATATTCTAATCGTTACGTTTAGGGGTACTTTAGTTCTCACAAAACTCAGTGTATCAAAAAATTGTAATTAAATAAAAATTCGTCTCCAAAAGCATGTACTGATTAACAAAATATTTTCATACTCCTCAAATTACTTCACAGAATTACTACCTTCAATTTTATAAAATAATTGACTGCAAACCCTCAACTTCTCCTGTCCATAAAACTCAACTCTCAAACTAACTCAGGTGCCTCATTTCGAACAAAGCCCACAGTTAATAGACATGTGGTGCACAATGATACATTAAACTATTTTCGATTATTCACTTTCTTTACGTTGCGTAATACAGCATTTACAAGCTAAGATATGGTTTTGTGTGTTTCTGCAATGTTTATTAAAAGGCTTTAACAGTTCGTAATTTACATACATCCTAAAAGTTTGAAACAGATTTTGACTGTGTTTCTTGGTCTGACAGAGTAGTTACAACTTTTTTATGAAATATGTGTGGCATTGATAAAATGTCATAAAAGAAAATTAATACTATAAATCACACAAAATCATTATAACTTATTCCTAAACACACTAAAAAGAATATTTTCCTCAAATACATAAAAAATAAAAGAAAATATGTTACAGCAAAAACCGGTGGCTCCCCAACGAAGCCCAGTTTTGATCTACAAATAATCTAAAACACCATATTTCCTGCACAAAGCATATTACCACAGAGAAAATATATTTATATCAAATTTTCGAACACATGCTGGCAATGTTGTCCAAAACCTGCTTCTGAGATATAGCACAAGTAACTTCCACTGGCTTAAAGAAAATAATTTGCATAGTAAAACGTTTAATTATAATCGATTACATTATAAATTAGATAAATCTTTTGTTCCAAAGATCCGTAATGAGGAGACCCTGAAGAATTCCGAACATGTCATAAAACAAGAATACATAACGTATACTAAAAAAGGAAATACTACGTAATATATATTAAGAAAGAGATATTAATGTATTTTCCAAAGGTTCTAAGTAAACTGATCCTCACTGGTGTAGAATAAGTCGGAATATCTTAAACGTTTTAATTTAAAAATTAATAACAAACTTTTTGTAAAACGTGTAAATATACAGTACACCGAAGTGCATGCTTAAACTTTTGTAACTAGGCGCGGGCATACAGAAAATCGGCGTACTACACTTGGCTACACTGATCACATTGCTCACTGAAAATGCGCAGAAAAAAGATTTTGTGTAATAGTCACGTTGTTTGATAAATCTACGAAGAAACTCATCGATGAAGTGGAAGGAGGCACAAACATATCCTTTGAGATCCTCTTACACAGAACATAGTTAATTTTTTTTCCTTTTGCTGGAAAGTTATTGAAAATGTATGTTCCTACATAATGGACATGTTCCTGAACCAAAGCAAATGAGTATACCTTTATGAATATTATTCTTAGCTCTAGCACTGTTTCCTTGATTGAACGGTTGGATAGAGAAACTGATATACTTTATTATTTTTTATAAATTTCATTCAGAATGAAATATATTTCGAAGCAGCAGCAAGTATCTGCACCTCCTTGAACAGATTTTGTAGATCATTTCAACCAGAGAAAATCTCACAAACAAAAGTACTTCTCATATGTAATGTTAACTATAGTTTTTAACAACATTCTATTAAAAATCTAAGTTGGAAAGATCTTATACTTCCGCCTACAAATTCATCGACACTTACACTTTATCTGGCGTACAGGTGCGATAGCAAAACACAGCTGTGATCCGTGACTGGAATTAATATACAATACAACTAGAATTACGCTCTATCGAAACCACGGTTTGGTAGTTTTGCTACAATACATCCGTAAATGACGTAGAAAATTGTAGAATTACCGATAGTATTGGAAGCGCTGGTAGTGAAAGAATGCATGAGAGAGAAACTGGGAGTAGATGAATCCTCTTTGTTTGTTTGTTTGTTTTCTTGTATATAATTACTACCGCTAATCGTTAAGTGTTAGTTCATTGTATGTTTTATACCCTTACAAAATATACACTGCATTTTATAAGTAATAAAAATTAGTTGATCGAGTAACTACTGAGCTTTTGTATCACCATAGCAATTAATTTTGATGCAATTGCAGTTTATATGCACGAAGATAAAAAAATCTATGTAATTATTGTTGTTATTTTGTACTGAATAGAACGTTCTTCATCATGATCAAAGGTAATAGTTTATTGTTGTTACTGATAAGTGGGAAGCAGGCTGCTGTATCCGAGTGGTTCTATGCGCTTCAGTCCGGAACCACGCGGCTGCTACGGTCGCAGGTTCGAATCCTGACTGGAGAATGGATATGTGAGGTGTCTTTAGGTTAGTTAGGTTTACAATACAGATGCCGGAACTGAGTTTCCCGAGTTATCCGATAGTAACAGCAATGCGCACCGAAAGCGTCCTTCCAAGAAAAGGTGCAAATATTGGCGTACAGAAGGAAATGATCGATACCTCACAGAACCTGACGTTGGGTAATATACTAAATTTGTGTGATGAAAAATTGAGAGCTTTTTACCAGTCACTTTATTAAACTGCTAGGGAAAACCCTAAAAAGTCGTTTGGAGAAACAGTTGAGTAGATTATGATACAGAGTACACAGTGTCTCGTGGCTGATTGCTCAGCCAGATTTATTTCTACTACTATTTTTCTTTTGTTATACCTGTATCTAATAGCACCATTAAAGCTGTCGTAAATCTTCCCACTACATTTAGAGTTTCAACTACGGCATTCAACTTCTAATTCTAAGGGACTGATGGCCTCAGATGCTAGGTCCCATAGTGCTTAGAGCCATTTCAACAATTTTGATAAGACGGAAAGTTGTTTATGAATAACAGAAATATAGAAGGTCCACAGACTGGAAGGTATCGACGAGATAGTGGAAGGTTTCAGGTAGATTATACACTCCTGGAAATGGAAAAAAGAACACATTGACACCGGTGTGTCAGACCCACCATACTTGCTCCGGACACTGCGAGAGGGCTGTACAAGCAATGATCACACGTACGGCACAGCGGACACACCAGGAACCGCGGTGTTGGCCGTCGAATGGCGCAGCTGCGCAGCATTTGTGCACCGCCGCCGTCAGTGTCAGCCAGTTTGCCGTGGCATACGGAGCTCCATCGCAGTCTTTAACACTGGTAGCATGCCGCGACAGCGTGGACGTGAACCGTATGTGCAGTTGACGGACTTTGAGCGAGGGCGTATAGTGGGCATGCGGGAGGCCGGGTGGACGTACCGCCGAATTGCTCAACACGTGGAGCGTGAGGTCTCCACAGTACATCGATGTTGTCGCCAGTGGTCGGCGGAAGGTGCACGTGCCCGTCGACCTGGGACCGGACCGCAGCGACGCACGGATGCACGCCAAGACCGTAGGAAACTTCGCAGTGCCGTAGGGGACCGCACCGCCATTTCCCAGCAAATTAGGGACACTGTTGCTCCTGGGTTATCGGCGAGGACCATTCGCAACCGTCTCCATGAAGCTGGGCTACGGTCCCGCACACCGTTAGGCCGTCTTCCGCTCACGCCCCAACATCGTGCAGCCCGCCTCCAGTGGTGTCGCGACAGGCGTGAATGGAGGGACGAATGGAGACATGTCGTCTTCAGCGATGAGAGTCGCTTCTGCCTTGGTGCCAATGATGGTCGTATGCGTGTTTGGCGCCGTGCAGGTGAGCGCCACAATCAGGACTGCATACGACCGAGGCACACAGGGCCAACACCCGGCATCATGGTGTGGGGAGCGATCTCCTACACTGGCCGTACACCACTGGTGATCGTCGAGGGGACACTGAATAGTGCACGGTACATCCAAACCGTCATCGAACCCATCGTTCTACCATTCCTAGACCGGCAAGGGAACTTGCTGTTCCAACAGGACAATGCACGTCCGCATGTATCCCGTGCCATCCAACGTGCTCTAGAAGGTGTAAGTCAACTACCCTGGTCAGCAAGATCTCCGGATCTGTCCCCCATTGAGCATGTTTGGGACTGGATGAAGCGTCGTCTCACGCGGTCTGCACGTCCAGCACGAACGCTGGTCCAACTGAGGCGCCAGGTGGAAATGGCATGGCAAGCCGTTCCACAGGGCTACATCCAGCATCTCTACGATCGTCTCCATGGGAGAATAGCAGCCTGCATTGCTGCGAAAGGTGGATATACACTGTACTAGTGCCGACATTGTGCATGCTCTGTTGCCTGTGTCTATGTGCCTGTGGTTCTGTCAGTGTGATCATGTGATGTATCTGACCCCAGGAATGTGTCAATAAAGTTTCCCCTTCCTGGGACAATGAATTCACGGTGTTCTTATTTCAATTTCCAGGAGTGTACGAGTATAATGGTTAAGACAGAGATTTAGGAACCAAGTTTTAAATTGTAAGACATTTCCAGGGGCAGTGTGGACTCTGATCTCAATCTATTGGTTATTAACTGTAGATTAAAGCTGATGAAAGTGCAAAAAGTCGGGAATTTAATAAGATGGAACCTGGATACTCTGAAAGAACCAGAGGTTGTAGTGAGTTTCAGAGAGAGTATTAGGGAACGATTGACAAGAACGGGGGAAAGAAATACAGTAGAAGAAAAATTGATAGCTTTGAGAGATGAAACAGTGAAGGAAAGTGAGGATCAAGTAGGTAAAAAGAAGAGGGCTGGTAGAAATCCGTGGGTAATATAAGAGATATTGCATTTTATTGATGAAAGGAGAGAATATAAAAATGCAGTAAATGAAGCAGGCAAAAAAGAATAAAAAACATCTCAAAATGAGATCGATAGGAAGTGCAAAATGGTTAAGCAGGGATGGCTAGAGGATAACTGTAAGGATGTAGAGGCATACCAGTAGATATTGCCTACAGGTAAATTAAAGAGATCTTTGGATTAAAGAGAACCACTTGTATGAATATCAAGAGCTCAGATGGAAAAAAGTACTAAGCAAAGAAGGGAAAGCAGAAAGGTGGAAAGAGTATTTAGAGGGTCTATGCAAGGGCGAGGTACTTCAGGGCAATGTTGTGGAAATGGAAGAGGATGTAGATGAAGGTGAAATGGGAGATACGATACTGCATGAAGAATTTGACAGAGCACTGAAATACCTAAGCCGAAACAAGGCCCCCGGAGTAGGCAACATTCCATTAGAACTACTGACAGCCTTGGGAGAGCCAGTCCTGACAAAACTCTACCATCTGGTGAGCAAAATGTATGAGACAGGCGAAATACCGTCAGACGTCAACAAGAATATAATAATTGAAATTCCAAAGAAAGCAAGTACTGCCAGGTGTGAGAATAGCCGAGCTATCAGTTTAATAAGTCACGGTGCAAAATACTAACACCAATTCATTACAGACGAATGGAAAAACTGATAGAAGCTGAACTCGGGAAAGATGAGTTTGGATTCCATAGAAATGTTGGAACACGTGAGGCAATACTTACCCTACGACTTATGTTAGAAGATAGATTAAGGAAAGGCAAACCTACATTTCTGGCATTTGCAGACTTAGAGAAAGCTATTGACAATGTTGACTGGAACATTCTCTTTCGAAATCTGAAGGTGGCAGGGGTCAAATACAGGGAGACAAAAGCTATTTACAATTTGTACAGAAACCAGATTGCAGTTATGAGTCGAGGGGCATGAAAGGGAAGCAGTGATTGGGAAGGGAGTGAGACAGGGTTGTAGCTTACCCCTGATGTTATTCATTCTATTGTAAGATGGCAAAAACTATGCTCCTTACATGAAGTCATTAAAGATCACCTAACTCACGTTGAGCGAACAGTAGGGCTGAACAAAAATAACTGACAAGGCACAATGCATCTTGTAGAGGGTATAGTATGGACATATCGGAATAATTAATGTCGGGTGATGGTTTTAAAGTAATTCACCCAACATGAAAACTTTGTGGAAATGTGTCGATTTACTGGAGGCTAGTTTATCCCAGGGAAGTATTCGAGTGACCATGGCCGGCTGGGGAGCGGCGAAGGGAAGCGACAATAGGCAGCTTAGGGTGGCTCAAGCTCTGAGAAAGCGGTAACAGGGCGCGGCCTCCAGCTGCCTTAAGATGAGTGACAGTGAGTGGGTGGATGACCCCATGCTGGTGTACCAGGAAGCAGACGGAGAACTTGTACGGCTGTTGATAAATGTCTGTCGTCCCGTTTTCAGTGAAACATGCGAGATAGCTGTGCAAAGCTATGGTGGAGCGGTCAACAGAGGCCAAAATATGTGTGTTCATGACTATAGCAACTTCACGCTGAATTCACAGTCTGCAGAGTCTGAAGTAAATCGGGTGAAGAGCGACAGAATGAAATACGCCGGCCTCCAATGGGAATGTAGGACGAAGGAATTTGAAGTACTCTCCTGGGAGTCAGAATTCCGGAAAAATTGGTGTTTTGTGCAGACGCTAACCTTGATGGATGGCCTGGGAGGAACTAAATAGCAGAAGTTGAGAGGAAGGGAAATTTTGTGGGAATTTGGTCACTTCCCATAGCAGGCATTGGTTAGTGCTGGGAAGAGACGCATAATTAACATGACTTGCACTGCAATTGGCGTAAGTGATTTTGCTGGAGGGGAAACCAAGGCGAAGAGTGGACTGGGAGAAGTTTTTGTAGAGGTCTTCTGTTCCCATCTTGCCTAGAGTGCGGATGTGGCATTCTTTACTCAGCTTGCCTGAGAAAGAGTGAGCATCTCTGTAGTTTAGGACTTAGCAAATGGAACGATTGAGCTTTGGTTCAGCTATGTACTGAGCAAGATAGCTAGGACTGAAAAGATGAGCGCAGCCTTGCAGCACCACGAGGTCGGTCGATGTCCTCATAATGACGACACCCCGCCACGCTGAATTTGGTGATATTGCACCCGCTCCGGCTGGAATTAGGCCACTGATTAATTTGTTGGATCACGTCGGCAAAATTTCCACGAGGGTTTCATGGGCCATGTATTGGGGAATTCTTCTCGCACTTCGCATTACGCCTGGGTCAGTCAATAGGAATTAATTTTGATTCATCGCGCTTTACTCCACGTAAACGCAATTTATTACCACTGCCTGATAGGAGACTCATGTAATGTGATGATTGAAGGTCGGGAGTTAAAATAAATTTGTGCTAATCGACTGCACCTGTTTTCGATCAAGTAGTTGAAATCCGAAGTCACTTTCTTCATGAATTTTATGTTCAACATTAGCATCTGGTGTTCAATAGCTGAATATAACATCAATGTGCACCGCTTTTTAATTAAAAGTGATCAATTCTGAATCAATTAATGTCAACACTGCCACCGCAGTTCAATCAGGAGTCACAGGGTCTTATTACTTTCTTTGCGTTATCCGATATTGCGGCCATTTTGCACTCTCTGTTGACCTGTTAGTCAATTAGCTGGGGTGAACACACGCCAAAGCCAGATAAGTGACGGGAGGGGTGTTACACTATATACTGAGTAAGCAGTAATGGAAGCAAAATTCGGAGTAGGAATTAAAGTACATGGAGAAGAAAAAAGAACTTTGAGGTTTGCCGATGACAATGTATTTATGTCAGAGCCAGCAAAGGACCTGGTAGAGCGGAAAGGACAGTGTCTTGAAAGGAGGATATGAGATGAACATTTAAAAAAAAGCAAAACGAAGATAACAGAATGTAGTCGAATTGAATCAGGCGATGCTGAGGGAATTCGATCAGGAAATGAGACACTAAATGTAGTAGATGAGTTTTGCTATGTGGGAATCAGAATAACTGATGGTGGTCGAAGTAGAGAAGATATAAAATGCAGACTGGCTATGGCAAGCAAAGCGTTTCTGAAGAAGAGAAATTTGTTAACATCGAGTATAGATTTAAGTGTCAGGAAGTTACAGTACTTCTGAAAGTATTTGTATGGAGTGTAGCTATTTGTGGAAGTGAAACATGGACGATAAATAGTTTAGACAAGAAGAGAATAGAAGCATTCGAAATGTGGTGCTACAGAAGAATTCTGAAGATTAGATGGGTAGATCACATAACTAATTAGGAAGTACTGAATAGAATTGGGGAGAAGAGAAATTTGTGGCAGAACTACACTAGAAGAAGGGATCGGTTCGTAGTACATGTTCTGAGGCGTCAACGGATCACCAATTTAGTATTAGAGGGCAGCGTGGAGGGTAATAATCGTAGAGGGAGACCAAGACATGAATAGACTAAGCTGATTCAGAAGGATTTAGGTTGCAGTAGGTGCTTGGAGATGAAGAAGTTTGCAAAAGATAGAGTAGCATGGAGAGCTGCATCAAACCAGTCTCTGGACTGAAGACCACAACAACGACATAAGGAAGACGAAGTATTGAACAGATTTTTTATTTGTTTTTGCTTTGGTTATTTTACTTTTTTGAGGAAATAGTGTTTTGTAGAGCTTTGTAATAGACCTGTAAGTTTGTTTTTATTTGTTCTACAACATCCTCTGTTTCTAGTTATAAATCAACAATTTTCGGGCAGCGCGGGATTAGCCGAGCGGTCTACGCCGCTGCAGTCATGGACTGTGCTGCTGGTCCCGGCGGAGGTTCGAGTCCTCCCTCGGGCATGGGTTTGTGTGTTTGTCCTTAGGATAATTTAGGTTAAGTAGTGTGTAAGCTTAGGGACTGATGACCTTAGCACTTAAGTCCCATAAAATTTCACACACATTTGATCATATTCTAAGTCAGTTTCTAAAAGTTTCACTACTTCCGGTTTCTAGGGAATCTAGTAAGACACCGATCGCATATGCAAGCAAAGCGATCGAGATGGGATAACGGGTAATTCTTATGCAACCGTCCTAATGTACTGGTATTGCAACTACGATCTTAACTGACAGGGTCTACTAGGAGAACTACCGTAGTCTATGCTTACTTACGATAGCCTACAGTAGTTTTAGAATTTTAAATAAAACACAATTGACTGACTGTGTTAATTTAACTAGCAATTCATGCCAGTAACAAGGTCCTATATCTGCAAGTAACTATGTAATTAAATTTTTCATATGAAAAGTAAGTTCTGTTCATTATTAAAATATTTTACGACGCCTGTAGATGCTGTATTAAAAAGGAGGTGGTAATAGTCTTGTTAAATCTGAATGGTAGACAGAGATGTGAATCAACCTTTTCCCGATGACAAGGTTAACCTTAAACATTTCACCTCCATGGTACATAGTATAAATCAGCACATTCAGTTCTGCATAAAGGTTTTGATGCTCGATAACAAATTTACTACTCCACATGAATGTTCTGTAGCCCATAAATCTCTTGGGAGACCACAGAAGCCGTTTGCGCGAGACGTTTGGAGAGTATTAACGCACACGCGAATGCATTCGGCGGCGGCGCACGCATATAAGGGCTTCGCCGGGGCCTTGTCTTGTTTACCGCCCCTCGTCGCAGACGAGTGCAGCGGCGCACGAAATTAAGGCCCGCAGCTGCAGGCAGGGGCACAACATATATTACGTCTGGCAGTCGGCGTTTATTAAATCGCGCTCACCTCTCCAATGGTTGTTTTGCTGTACCCGGTGCCTCGTTACCTTTACTGGCCCTTCTGTACGCATGGACTCACAAACTAATCACTCCGACTTCACGTTTGATCCGACATAAACCTCTGCAACGAAAAAAAACTTTAAAAATAAACACTTTAAAAATCCTTCCTGGCTGATATCTCCTCTGTACACATACATTTCTCTGTAGCAATATTTGATTCAGTATTTCCAAACATTACTGTTTCATAAGTTTCATATGTCGCGATTTCTGAATGCTAACATCAATTATTTACCCAAGAATGGAAAAAAAATTGGTAGAATACGACCCCGAGGGGGATGAAACTGGGATCCACATCTACATCTATATACATCCTCCCCAAACTAATGGTCATTTCCTTTCCTGTTCCACTCGCAAAGAGAGCGGAGGAAAACTGACCTCTAAAGGACTCCGTACCAGTCGTAGTGTCTTGCATCTTACACACATCAAAAAAAGTTTCGCATCACCCCAGTTCCCAGAATTCCTGAAGATAGACGTTGACTGTGGATATTGTATCACAGGCGCAGTCGCTTTTACTGCTAAGAGAAGTCACTAAACCCGCCCAAAGATGTAAACAACCATGCATGAGCAGCGCCTATTAGACGGAGGGGGTCCGACAGTCGATCAGTTCCAGTCATTCCAACAGGAAAGAGGTACAAGGCTCGAGTTGTCTTTAGTTCAACCATGCGTAGATGGTCAATACCGCGGTTCGATCTCGTCCAGCCGGCCGCGGTGGTCTCGCGGTTCTAGGCGCTCAGTCCGGAACCGCGCGACTGCTACGGTCGCAGGTTCGAATCCTGCCTCGGGCATGGATGTGTGTGATGTCCTTAGGTTAGTTAGGTTTAAGTAGTTCTAAGTTCTAGGGGACTGATGACCGCAGCTGTTAAGTCCCATAGTGCTCAGAGCCAGAGAGCCGATCTCGTCCGCATTGTTACTTTGTGCCAGGAAGCGCTCTCTACAAGGGAAGTGTGCAGGCATCTCGGAATGAACCAAAGCGATGTTGTTCGGACATGGAGGAGATACAGAGAGACAGGAACTGTGGATGTCATGCCTCGCCCAGGCCGCCCAAGGGCTACTACTGCACTAGATGACCGATACCTACGGATTATGGCTCGGAGGAACCCTGACAGCAACGTCACCATGTCGAATAATGCTTTTCGTGCTGCCACATGACGTCGTGTTTCGACTCAAACTGTGCGCAATAGGCTGCATGATGCGCAACTTCACTGCCGACGTCCATGGTGAGGTCCACATTTGCAACCACGACATCATGCAGCGCGGCACAGATGGGCCCAATAACATGTCGAATGGACCGCTCAGAATTGGCATCACGTTCTCTTCACCGATGAGTGTCGCAAACGCTTTCAGCTAGACAATCGTCGGAGACGTGTTTGGAGGCAACCCGGTCAGGCAGAACGCCTTAGACACACTGCCCACCGAGTGCAGCAAGTCGAAGCTTCCCTGCTGTTTTGGGGTGATATTTGTGGTGCCGACGTACGCTGCTGGTGGTCATGGAAGGCGCCGTAACGGCTGTACGGTATGTGAATGCCATCCTCCGACCGATAGTGCAACCATATCTGCAGCATATTGGCGAGGCATTCGTCTTCACTGAGTGCTCCCACCGTTCACATCTTGTGAATGATTTCCTTCAGGATAACGACATCGCTCGACTAGAGTGGCCAGCATGTTCTGCAGCCATGAACCCTATCGAACACGTCTGGGATAGATTGAAAAGGGTTGTTTATGGACGACGAGACCCACCAACAATTCGGAGGGATTTACGCCGAATCGCCGTTGAGGAGTGGGACAATCTGGACCAACAGTGCCTTGATGAACTTGTGGATAGTATGGCATGAATACAGGCATGCATCAAAGCAAGAGGACGTGCTACTGGGTATTAGAAGTACCGGTGTGTACAGCAGTCTGGACCACCACCTCTGAAGGTCTCGCTGTATGGTGGTACAACATGCAATGTGTGGTTTCCATGAGCAATGAAAAGGGCGGAAATGATGTTTGTATTGATTTATATTCCAATTTTCTGTAGAGGTTCCGGAACTCTGGGAAGCGAGGTGATGCAAATTTTTTTTGTGGTTGTGTGTATTCATAGTCGTTATGTGAAATGTACGTCGGCGGCAGCAGAATCGCCCTGCAGTCGGCCTCAAATGCTTTTGTTATGTTAATTTGCGCAGTAGTGCCTTGTGGAAAGAGCGTCGACTTTCCTCCAGGGATTCCCAATTGAGTTCACGATACATCTCCGTAATACTTGCGTGCTAATCGAACATTAAGGTAAGAAATATAGCTGCACGCCTCCGAATTGATCGACGTCTTTCTTTAATCCGAGCTGGTGGGGAGCATAAACATTCGAACAGTACTCAAGAATGAGTCGTACTAGCATTCTACATGCCATTTACTTTACGGATCAGCTTCACTTTCCCTGAATTGTCGAATGAAGTCGGGCACTCTCCTTCCCTACTACCAAGCTGACGTTCTCATTCCATTCCGTATCGCTTTGCAACGTTACGCCTAGATGTTTAATCGAAATGACTGTGTCACGCTGCACGGTACTAGTACTGTATTTGAATGTTACTGCACTGTTTTTCCTATTCATCTGAGATAACTGACATTTTTCTACGTTTAGAGCAAGCCGCTTTCCATCACACCAACATAAAGTTTTGTCTTTGTCTTCTTGTATATTCCTACAGTCGCTCAACGACGACATCTTCCCCTACCCCAAAGGGTCATAAAAAAACCGTAAATTGCTGCTCACCTTGTCCATCGGGTCATATATGTGCTCACAGACAGAGAATAAAAGCGGTACTATCACACTTCCCTGGGACACTCCAGATTTTATCGTTGTCTCTGATGAACACTCGCCGTCGAGGTCCACGTACTTGCTTCAGTTACATAAGAGGTCTTCGATTCACACACATATCTGGGAACCTAAACCATACGTTTCATCAAGCGTCTGCTGTGGGACACCATGTCAAATGCCTTCCGTAAATCCAGAAATATGGAATCTGCCTGTTGCCCTCCGTCAGTGGTTTGTAGGACGTCATGTGAGAAAAGCTGAGTTTTGAACTAGCAATTCTTTCTAAATACGAGCTGATTTCTGGACGGACAGTTTTCTGCCTCAAGGAAATTTATAATATTCTAACTCATTCGAGAATTCTGCAGCAAACTAATGTTAAGGAGATCCGGAAAAATGTAGGAAGACGCGGGTCATTTCTGACCTTACGACTTATCCTATAATATAGTTTCAAAAAAGATAAATGTGTATTCGTTGTATTTGTTCATTTCGAGAAAGCCATTGATAATATTGACTGGAAAGCCCTCTTTGAAATTATGAAGATAGCAGGGAGAAAATGCAGGGACTGAAAGGTTACCTACAACTTGTACAGTAAACAGACTGCAATTGTATGAGTCAGAAGACGTGGAGGTGCAGCAGCAGTTGGGAAGGGAATGACGCACGGTTGCAGCCTATTCCTGATGTTATTTAAACCGTGCAATGATCAAACCTTGAAGGAAACCAGGGACAAATTTGAAAAGGTAATTAGAGTTTAGGGAGACGAAATTAAAGTTTACCGACGACATTGTAATTTTATCACAGACGGAAAATAACTTGCTAGAAGAGTGTAACGGGACGGATAATGTCTTGAAAAGAGGTTGAAAGATGAATGTCAACAAAAATAAAACAGGGGTAACGGAATATAGCCGAAGTGAATCAAGCGAAGCTGTGCGAATTAAATCAGGAAATGAGACGCAAGAAACAGTAGATGTTTTGCTATTTCGGCAGTGAAATACGTGACAACAGCCGAAGTAGAGAGAATCAAAAACGCAGATTGCCACTAGCAGGAAAAGCTCTTCCGAAAAAGAGAAACTTAGTAACGTGCTGTCTTGTACTAAAGAGAAATAAGGACGATGAACAGCTCAAACAATAAAGGAATCGAAGTTTTCACCAAAAGAACCTCAGAACTACATAATTTGCACTAAAACGCGGGAGTAGCTTAGCTAAGTAAATTGAATACCTGAAACTTAAGTAATATACACTGGCTGACAGAAAAGTCAAGCACCCAGAAGACATGGACAGTTATCAATGTTGCCACATGCACATACACACCACGTAAATGATTAGAGTTGCGATTATCTACGACAGGTACAACAACCTGCAGGATGCATTAGAGTTTTCGTGCTTCGTGTTGTTACCAGGCCTCGATGGGCATATAAGGGGCGCGAACAGGATCAGCCGTAGAGTGGTTACAGAGAAGGCTACGGAGACGGTGAGTACTCCTGTGTGACAGCATTATCAGCAGCTGAAGGAGTTTGAAAGAGGACTTACTGTGGGACACCATATGCCCGGCTGGTCGAATCACACAATATCCACATTTGTGGAGCATTCGGACGTCACAGCGGCCCGATATTCGACTGCATGGGAACAGGAGGACAGGCATGGTTCCCGTCAAGTTTCCGATCGAACAAGTCTGACCAGCACAAGGGAGGCTCGTGCTGTTGTGGGCAAAGCACACCATCGCCCCTACACATCTGCGTGTGCCATCAGAGAACAACTAATGGTGTCCCTGTAAGATTTTGTGTCATCCCACACCAGTGAACAGAGGTGTTCAGCACCCGGATTAGGGAATTACTGTCCCATGCGTAGGCGACCGTTAACGCCACAACACAAACGGCTGGTTTTGGGGAGCAGGGGGGGGGGGGGGGGGTTGCCATGGCCGAGCGAGAAGTATGATGTGCTGACGAGTGGTGTCGCATTACGTTCAGCTATTAATCGCGGTTCTCCACTAACCCGGATGAGCAGTATCAACGAGTATGGCAGCGACCTGAAGACAGGGTCCATTCTCCAAAATGTTTTGGAGAGACACAGACTTGTTACGCCTAGCGTCTTGGTGTGGGCAGCTGTCGTGTACGACTTTGGGTCACGGCTGGTAGTGACAGCACAACGGTATGTTAAGGTCACTCTGCATCCTATATCGTCTCTCTCCCTTTCTCTCTCTCTCTCTTTCTCTCTTCTTCTGTGAAAGGTATCGGTTTGCAATCTTAGGAATCGTGGATGAAAATATTTGTAAGTCGTGACGTCGCGTGTATTTCGCACACTCGTAGTAGCTGCTAAAACATAAGCTAACAATCATCAATGTTGCTACGTAGGCAAATAATTCTAAGTAAATGTACTGTATTGTGTGGTAGAGTAAATATGGGACTTACTGCAGAGGTCATCAGTCCGAGGGCATCAGTCCCCTAGAACTTAGAACTGCTCAAACCTAACTAACCTAAGGACATCACACACATCCATGCCCGAGGCAGGATTCGAACCTGCGACCGTAGCGGTCGCGCGGTTCCAGACTGTAGCGCCTAGAACCGCACGGCCACCCCGGCCGGCCAAACCCCAGTGTTTGCGTGGTAGAGTAATTATGGTGTACGCGTACGTGGAGAAAGTGTTTGCGCAGCCGACATAGTGTACCTGAGGCGGAATAAGGGGAACCAGCCCGCATTCGCCGAGGCAGATGGAAGACCGCCTTAAAATCCGTCCACAGACTGGCCGGCACTTCGACACTAATCCGCCGGACAGATTCGTGCTGGGGACCGGTAAGTCTTCCCGCCCGGAAACCAGTGCGTGAGACCGCACGGCTTAAGTAAAGATACTAGGTTGGGTTGTAACAATTTACTTATGTTAACAACACAAAAGTCTACGTCAAAAATACACGTGGTTTGTTTAAAACTGTAGTAGTTACAGTCCGATAAATAAGTATTGTTACTGAGAGAGACATGATATAATCACCTACGTAGCTCACGATTATTCTCAATGTTACGTAAATTCTTTGTTAAACGCTGGCCTTTTATACAGTCAGTTATGATTTGAGTAGTATTTACAGCAGTGGAAACAAGAATTTTATACAGTCAGCGATTTACTCATTAGCAAGTATAAGTCTCATGTTATCATTTATTATTTTTGCGTTGGTCGTCTGTATTTAATGAAAACATTTCTTCTAAAAATATTTCCTTTTCCTGAGAGCAAGATGTTCGGTTATCTCGTGGCTGAAGCCCGAAAATCACGTGATTAATTACATTTCACGTAATGGCTGACAGTGCGCAGTTACGACAAAATAATGGCACATGGCCAATGGTAAAACTTGAATTCTAGCAATAAATAATTATTTCCTTTTAATTATTTCATATGGAAGGGGAGGTATGAAACGAGATTAAAGGGACCAATATTTTTTATCCGTATATTGTGAAAAAGCTTTTGTACAATTAACAGAACCACCAGTTCAGAAGCAATCTCGTTCAAAAGCGTTTAATAGGTTCGAAAGCTGACAACGGAGTGATCATTTTATTCATCCAAGCATGTCTTCCTTACGTACGTAAACGCGCATAGTTTTATTCGTTATTGATACACTTTACTTGTGGTTCTCGTAACATTTTACTACGGTTTTTAGAAGGCTTCCCAGTGTCCTTTAAATTTTCCTGAGTTTTTGCAAGTTGCGTAACCGAATCGGTAGATGCAACTGAATCAATTTTAGCTTGCAAGGTGTCGTGATTTTCATGAACTATAGTTTGCAGTTCCTTTATGGCTGCTTCGTGATTCTGTAATGCATTTTCATGCCACGAAAAAATAGGTTGGAAACGGTCACAAATTTGTGATTTTACGTCATTACAGACTTTTTGACATTTCGATTCGATTTTATGTAACTATGTACTTAAATCTCCACGTGTTTGTTCAAGTGTGGTGTCTAACTTTTGAAGATTTTGTTCCATTGCGTCTAACTGTTGCTGTGTTTGTCTCTGGTGTTGTTCCATTGTGTCTAACGTTTGAAGATTTTGTTCCATTGTGTCTAACTTTTGAAGCTTTTGCTGTGTTTCTCTCTGATTTTGTTCCATTTGTTGCATTAATTGCAACAATATTGTATTAGTGTCTGGAATCTGTTTCTTTATGCTTTTTGGCAGTGCATTTTCAACGGCAACATTCACACTTTGACAAGCAGAAAATGTGTCTTGACTCATTTGAGAAAACGGTGAGGACCCAAAACCTGAGTCTACAGTATTTGCAATATTGTGTTCTGTCATTTCGGATTCCTGAGGCGAGCTGTTGCCGACCGATCGATCGATAATCCTTTCCTGTTCACTATTTGTTTCACTGTCTACACCATTATTTGCCGCCCGCTCCATTTCCCTACGCACAATTACCAAATTACTACTTCGAATGTCTGTTAATTCATTACACAGTGGTGCTGACAAGCTACGCTTGTCGTCACTATTATTTCTCAGTTTACTTTGGAGCCTAATGTTACGTTTTCCACACGACATTATTGTCACAATATTTCACACGATAACTCAGAAAAGCACAATTTGAAGAGCAAAAATAAGAGAACTCATTAACATACCACTGAAAATAATATCTAGTTAATTGCAAGCGCAGCTGCGAAATAATTGGTGCAAATCTACATGCATGTCACAACTGTTTTACTGTACAACAATGAAAGACTGCAACTACAAAGGAGATTCTCTCTACAATTACGTGCTAGCAATAAACAAATGTTACACTAATTACACAAACAACAAGAAAAAACCAGAAGATTCTAGTGAGGTACCCTCGGCTAAGGGTCGACATATGAAAAGTCCCCTTAGAAAAATTAATGAATTACTGTGCTGATAAGCCTCTTACATTATTTGATTTTCGAACAGCTGAGCAGAACTGAACGAACTCAGACATTTCGCTCTTTACCTATTCTGATCAGTACTAAACTGACACACAATATTTTATAGCGCAACGCAATCTGACTTTCAATAATCCCTACAAGAGAATGGCCCTGACTAAATTAACCTATACGTTTCACAAATCACTTACCTCACAAAAATCTTCGTTACTCAAACTACTGCAATACAGCGAGCGCCACTACTGCCAGCTAAATAAAAGATTCAAACTACTGAAGGCACTAACTACTGATAGGCATAGTTAGCAAATGAAAGATTTTGATAGGGAACAAACAATGTATTTACCTTAATAGTGTTCAAAAGTCGTAATATATATATTATATATTTTAAAAAAATCCGCCATCTCTCTCCCCACATCCACCATTGCTGGCGGCTCACCTCCAACTGCGCAACGCTATGCGCTGTTAACATCCAGTTGCCCAACACTACAATAGCGAACAACAATGCATACCAGCCACAGACTCCACACAGCAAAGCCAGTGATTTTCATACAGAGCGCTATGTGACGTTACCAATAAAAAAACCTAAACAACCCACTTACATAGCCCCCATGCTCCCCACAAAAAATTTTACAAATACAGGGCTATTACAAATGTTTGAAGCGATTTCATAAATTCACTGGAGCTCCATTCATTGACATATGGTCACGACACACTACAGATACGTAGAAAAACTCATAAAGTTTTGTTCGGCTGAAGCCGCACTTCAGGTTTCTGCCGCCAGAGCGCTCGAGAGCGCAGTGAGACAAAATGGCGACAGGAGCCGAGAAAGCGTATGTCGTGCTTGAAATGCACTCACATCAGTCAGTCATAACAGTGCAACGACACTTCAGGACGAAGTTCAACAAAGATCCACCAACTGCTAACTCCATTCAGCGATGGTATGCGCAGTTTAAAGCTTCTGGATGCCTCTGTAAGGGGAAATCAACGGGTCGGCCTGCAGTGAGTGAAGAAACGGTTGAACGCATGCGGGCAAGTTTCACGCGTAGCCCACGGAAGTCAACGAATAAAGCAAGCAGGGAGCTAAACGTACCACAGACGACGGTTTGGAAAATCTTACGGAAAAGGCTAAAGCAGAAGCCTTACCGTTTCGAACTCATTGATGGGGACATGCTGCGCCGAGTGTGGGAGGAACTTGATTATCGGCTTGATGTCTGCCGAATCACTAAAGGGGCACATATCGAACATTTGTGAATGCCAAAAAAAAACTTTTTGAGTTTTTGTATGTGGGTGCAAAGCATTGTGAAAATATCTCAAATAATAAAGTTATTGTAGAGCTGCGAAATCGCTTCAATCATTTGTAATAACCCTGTAGTTTTGGGCGGTGGCCAATACAGATTGGAAAAAAGTTTGCAGAATTACTATACCAAAGATATCAAATGCACACATTTATTGATACAATGTTGGTCAAAAGCTAAGATTTTCTCACAGTCCATAAAGACAGTCTTGATCATTCATCACAGTAAAGTTGCAGTGTTTTTTTTCTCAAAGTCTGAGCAGTAAAAGAAAATGCACATGGAAGTAGTGGATTTCCATGCAGTCTTGAATAAATAGTGTTGTCCTTCTAACTGAAAGACAATGCTGACTCTTGACATGCAGACAGGTAATGGGCCACAACAGAGCAAACCCACAGCAGAGTCAGTCGACGTTTTTAAGAATATTGGTAGGTAGGTCATCACAGAGCAAACCCACTGTAGTCCTGGTAGAGACTATGGTATTGGTGGGCCACCAGAGGTGCAGACCCACTGCAGTCCTTGTAGAAATAATGGTATTGGTGGGTCATCAAAGGTGCAAACCCACTGTAGTCGTTTTAGAGTCGGCCAGCAGCCATCAGTTGCGACTGTGCAGGTGCACAATCACCATCGAAGAGTCTTGTACTATATAGCAAGTCCATGAACCACCACTTGTGAACTCACAAAATTTTTTTTGAAATGTCCTTAGAACCAGCAATGCTGTTAATCAGTCCCTTGCTGAATTATCAACACACGTGCAAACACTATCAGTCCCTACTTCTCACATATTGTCCATATACTATGACCAACAGAAATGTGTGCAGTGAAATGTATGCTTACAAGTTACTTAATTTGCTGAACTGGTGTCCATTAAAATTTTATAACATGAGAATACAATTACAAAGATATAGAAAACATCATTAAAGAACATAACAATACAGATAACATTTGTAGTAGTGCAGGCTTTACAAAAGAATCGAAATAACATATACATCAGTGTTACAGGAATTATGACATAAGTACATACATAAAAGGTCAGAATAACTTTCGAAACATCAACTTCACACATGAACATTAAAACAGAACAGAATAAATAATGTCCAAACATCTTTACAAAGTAAATAACATAGTATTAGAAAAATTCTACAACATAACTCTCATCAGCTAAACACATAAAGACAGGAAGAACACAAATACACAAGGGTACACAAACACATAGAGGGATAACACAAAAGGAAAGGACAGGGTTTGTTTTCAGTGTAACATTTGGTACTGCAGTCCAACCCAAAACTTCATTCCATAGATCTTTCGTCTTATTTCAACATTTGTTTCCACCAAAAAAAATCCAATCCAAGCATGCTTTCTGTATTTATATGTTCACATATTTCTTACCTCATTATTTATTTTCCATTATCTTACCTCATCGTTCTTTTCCAAGAAAATCCTACCTTAACCTGTTGTTCCTAAACCCTACTTTTTTGTTCATATCCTCTTTCAAAGTACTTTTTTGGCCAAACCATTTTCTTATAGCTTCTCAATGCGTTTCTTCCAATTCATCACCACTTGTTCTCTTATATAGCCTACCCCCTCTTAAGCTAATTTAAATCTACTGAGCTCAGATGCTAAACTAAGGCACGAGGCAATGCAGCAACACAAAACAATTAACACAAACAGCAATGACAACAAAAATGCAAATTGGCAAAGCAAGCAGCAGTAAATGTAATAACTTATATCTAAACATGACAAAGCTCAAGTAGAAAAAATATTACAGTAAAAATGGCCATGTTTATACCTATGTCACATCTTAACACTAGAGTGATGCATCACGACAACTTACTCTAGCAGAAAAGTTACCAAATCGTAAAAAAATTATTTATGCAGTTCCTGTGAAGGGGAATGATTATTTGTGCTCTCTTTTCTAAGAAAGTACATCATAAATGTATTCTTTACTGGGTCTGTAGACAGAAAATAGTGAAAATAGTAAATATATTAAATTTTATTTTAACCAATGCTGCAGTGCAGCTAGAAACTAGATATTAAACGAAATGAGCAAATATATATACAAAGCAACATATGAAACCTCATTCACTAGGCAAATGGCGTCTCCAAAGGCAAATAAATCTCTCAACTAGAAAGACAGTAGTCGTAATCAGGTGTATAGACATAAAATATTTCTCGTCATTTCATTAGCCATTTCAGTAAATGTCATAAATTAAGCACTCAACTGTGTAATCATATGTTTTCAAGTTTGGGCGTGTCGTATTTGCAATGCTTTTTACAAAGAAATGTCAATAGCGAGGATAATGACCTCTTTTTTTTCCACCTAATGGCTTTCTTTTGTCAGACGACTATCTCTCAGCTGGGCGCCCAAAACACATTACATCAAGGTCCCTTACCTTTCTTACCGAAATATTTATGACAGCAGTTTCTGCTACAGTGACAGTCTCATATAAAAATTTCACAGGTTAAGAATTTGCGTTACAAATGTGTAGAAACGAAATCCTATAAATAAACAGAGTCCAAAAAAATTTCGTCGGTATTGTGGTACATTCACGCATTTACACACATTTCATAACTCTTAAAGTACGATTCTTGGTTTCCAACATCCTTTTTCACAAGTCAGAGTCCCTAACCACTACTCATTATTCCTTATCTTATTTCATATACACATATTCGTCGACACTTCTTCAATATTTCATCATAACAGATATGTACTATAATCAAATTCCTCATATAGCATCAGCTTATTGATCATAAACATACCTCAACAGCATAATACACATTGTCATCATAATAATATCATCATAACACCTCAGTCAAATCTCAAAATCGTTGTAGCTTCCTCCAATAATTTCAAAACCTAAAAAAATTCTCTGTTCATTTCAGTAGTGTCATCTTCCTCAAACGTACTTTAAAAATCATGATCCCATAACAAACACATCATTCAAAGCTCTCATAATATCACAATGGTTCTGAAAAAATATGAACAGTTCACAAACTACAGACAAACTACAATTTTATAAGTGTGAAGTTATCCAACTGTGTAATTGCGTAAACATCTGTCACTGACGTAGTAAAAAAAATGTTTGTCTCTCTCAGTTAAATGATCAGATAGCTGTGTAATTCAGTGTTAGAGAAATATGGAACCGATATGTAAAGTTGAATAAGCAAATACCATAACAGTTAGGTCTCCTTGTCCTAGCCAAAATCATGGTACACAAAGTAAGCGTGTACCCCCCTGAGGATTAATGTAATTATACCCTCAGGTGTTACAGATTACAGCAATGGAATGAAATGTGTCACAGAAAACCTTTGTATCATTGTGATTCAAAAATCTTTAAAAATAAATGTTTTAAGTACAAAATTAATCACTCAAATACGTGTACTGTAGCGCTAAATTGTGCGCCTTGTTGTAAGATAATCTCTGTGGAAGTGTCGTAGTTATCGTCCTCCAAAAGCTAAGTTCTGCAGAAGTCAATGTACTTACCTCATGATAAACAAAAGTGAAATACTTTGCGTATAGATATCTTAGTTATTACACTTATTGCCGTGATGAAGAAAGTACTGTGCTGTAACGTATTTTTGTGCTATGGTAAAGGCAGTCTCATTGTAGCTATACCCCCAAAGTTACTACTAAAACATGTTTTACTTTCCAGAATAATACAGAAAAACTGTGCAGATATAAAACATATACAGCACAAAAGCAACAATGTAAATTGTGTCACACATTAGTAGCATCGTGGTATAATTGTGTAGCTGTCAAATAAACTAACCACTGTGTCATCTGGTATCTCTCAGAAAGTACTTCAAATAAAGAATGTCTTTTCAAGTAAACCAAAATGTTGCATTACAATGTCATTAGCAATACTGGTATATGTTCTAAGTATGTGAGCCTTATAGTCATTACATAATCGTGCAACTAACAAGAAAGAATGTACATACACAATAACACTGTGTCGTCTGTTCTCTATAACAATGCATTTGTAATTACTTGTCTAAATAAGTACCCTGGGTTCTTGACTGGACATTTAACTTCAAACATTGTGCATGTTAACAGATTCTAAGTCTGACAAAGCATACCAGTAATGTAAAGTGAAAAATTTTGTACCAAAGACTAAGTTAAAAAAACAGATTATCTCTCAATAAACGGTTTTACATGTGAAATGTGGTGCAATCGTTTACTCTTCCTAGTATGCAGAGTTTCAACTTCAACACAATTATCGTGTGGTATATGGAACATCGGTAAAGAATACTAGAATTTTTCTCAAGGTTAGCATCAATGTTATTTTTCCCTGAGCCAGCCGGCGCACGCGGCTTCCTGTGGTGCGAGTCATTGTCTGCCTCTTTGTTGGCGCGCATCGTTATTGGGATTTGGAGACCTAACTTCTACAAATTCACCCTGTCGAGAGGGCCCTGCCCTGTTTGAATCCCGCCAGTTCTGATGCAATTCAGGTCTGTCGTTACGATCATATCGTCTGTCGTCATGTCGGTAGATTCCATAGTTTCTTTCTTGTTGGTCACTTGGTGGAGAATTTCTCCCTGAATCGTAACTGCGTGCTGGACCATTGCATCTGAAGTTATTCTATCTCCCTTGATAATAATAGTTCTGGTTGCAATATTGTCTGTTTCTATGATTGTCTCTGTCATATTCATTACTACGGAAATGCGATCTTTCTCTCTAACTATTACTCTCCCAGTGGTTGTCATATTGGTGGTGCCTGTTTTGTTCACGATTTGCGTTGTAAGAATAGCCTTGTCGTGTCGTGTTATTATCTCTTTCATCGCAGAATTGTGACGGATGTGACCTGTAATTGTTGTGTTCCTGTTTTCGCGTCCCGCGATTGTCAGTGTTAATTTCCAATTCTTGTAAGAGTCCCTGAAAACCTTTAATGTCGTCTTTGCAACGTCCTGCCAAAATAATATGTCGTAGATGTTCAGGCAATTTGATTAAGCAAATGCGGATGAGTTCTGAGGGGCTGTATGGGTCTGACAGGTACTTATTTTTGTGCAACATGTCTTCAAAATCATTCACAAGACTGGAAAATTCAGATTCTTCGAAATGTTTCATCATTATGATGCTGTGTTTTACTCGGTCTTGTGCAGCTTGAGACCAATATGCTGAGAGGAAGGCATGATAAAATTCTCCTTCACTGTGGCAATCGTGAGTGACCGATTGCATTCTTACAGCTGGTTCATTCTCTAAATAGCCATACATAAATTCTGATCTGTGCTCTAATGACTAGTTGGGAGAAAAACAATGATAGAATTGATGAAGCCACACTTGTGGATGAATGTCGTTGCCGGAATTCTTAAATGTTTTGAATTTACGTGTAGTAATTAACAGCTTATAGTCAAAATCATCATGTCGGCAGGTCGCATGTCGGTCATTGTTACGTCGTTTCAGCGGTTCCATCTCAAAATACGGTGTACCTTGCCAATTTCTTTCATAATTTCCGAAGTACCCTGTGTTATTATTTAGTGGCTGTTCCGTATTTCTGTGTCCCTCTTCCCGTATTGGAGAGCGAGTGTCCTCTAAAATATGTATTACTTGTGTCAACTGATCTTGTACTTCCCGGATTTCTCTTTGGTGTTGCGTATTAATTTGATTCTGATTTTGTTTGAATTTTCTAATTTGTTCGCACTCTTCTGTGTCCTTAAAGACTACCTGTTTTATGTCGTTCAGATTGTCATCTACCTTCGTAGATAAATTATTTAGCTGATCCGAAAGTTCAACTACTTTCTCTGATAATGAACTAATTTCCTCCATGTGTCTTTCTGAACCAATTTTCAGAGTATCTACTGTGTCTTTTAAGTTTTCCTGAGTTTTTGCAAGTTGCGTAACCGTATCAGTAGATGCAACTGAGTCAATTTTAGTTTGCAAGGTGTCGTGATTTTCATAAACTATAGTTTGCAGTTCCTTTATGGCTGTTTCGTGATTCTGTAATGCATTTTCACGCCGCGAAAAAATAGGTTGGAAATGCTCACAAATTTGTGTTTTTACGTCATTACAGACTTTTTGACATTTCGATTCGATTTTATGTAGCTCAGTAGTTAAATCTTCACGTGTTTGTTCAAGTGTGGTGTCTAACTTTTGAAGATTTTGTTCCATTGCGTCTAACTGTTGCTGTGTTTGTCTCTGGTGTTGTTCCATTGTGTCTAACTTTTGAAGATTTTGTTCCATTTTGTCTAATTTTGAAGCTTTTGCTGTGTTTCTCTCTGATTTTGCTCCATTTGTTGCATTAATTGCAACAATAATGTATTAGTGTCTGGAATCTGTTTCTTTATGCTTTTTGGCAGTGCATTTTCACCGGAAACATTCACACTTCGACAAGCAGAAAATGTGTCTTGACTCATTTGAGAAAACAGTGAGGACCCAAAACCTGAGTCTACAGTATTTGCAATATTGTGTTCTGTCATTTCGGATTCCTCAGAAAATGTGTCTTGACTCATTTGAGAAAACGGTGAGGACCCAAAACCTGAGTCTACAGTATTTGCAATATTGTGTTGTCATTTCGGATTCCTGAGGCGAGCTGTTGCCGACCGATCGATCGATAATCCTTTCCTGTTCACTATTTGTTTCACTTTCTACACCATTATTTGCCGCCCGCTCCATTTCCCTACGCACAATTACCAATTTACTATTTCGAATGTCTGTTAATTCATTACACAGTGGTGCTGATAAGCTACGCTCGTCGTCACTATTATTTCTCAGTTTACTTTGGAGCCTAGCGTTACGTTTTTCACACGACATTATTGTCACAATATTTCACACGATAACACAGAAAAGCACAATTTGAAGAGCAAAAATAAGAGAACTCATTAACATACCACTGAAAATAATATCTAGTTAATTGCAAGCGCAGCTGCGAAATAATTGGTGCAAATCTACATGCATGTCACAACTGTTTTCCTGTACAACAATGAAAGACTGCAACTACAAAGGAGATTCTCTCTACAATTACGCACTAGCAATAAACAAAAGCTACACTAATTACACAAACTAGAAGAAAAAAATCAGAAGATTCCAGTGAGGTATCCTCGGCTAAGGGTCGACATATGAAAAGTCCCCTTAGAAAAATTAATGAATTACTGTGCTGATAAACCTCTTACATTATTTGGTTTTCAAGCAGCTGAGCAGAACTGAACGTACTCAGACATTTCGCTCTTTCCCTATTCTGGTCAGTACTAAACTGACACACAATATTTTTTAGCGCAACGCAATCTGACTTTCAATAATCCCTACAAGAGAATGGCCCTGACTAAATTAACCTATACGTTTCACAAATCACTTACCTCACAAAAATCTTCGTTACTCGAACTACTGCAATACAGCGAGCGCCACTACTGCCAGCTAAATAAAAGATTCAAACTACTGAAGGCACTAACTACTGATAGGCATAGTTAGCAAATGAAAGATTTTGATAGGGAACAAACAATGTATTTACCTTAATAGTGTTCAAAATTCATTATATATATATATATATATATATATATATATATATATATATATATATATCAGTTCGTGACATCCAGTCTTACAAATTTACTGTCTCTGATGGACACACGTCCAGATCATCTGCTCTCAAAACTCCACCGTCTCTCTGCCCACATCCACCACTGCTGGCGGCTCACCTCCAACTACGCAACGCTACGCGCTGTTAACATCTAGTTGCCCAACACTACAATAGCGAACAACAATGCAAACCAGCCACAGACTGCACGCAGCACAGCCAAGGCTTCCCAGGAGACGGTACAGTCCTAAGGGATTACCTCTTATGTGAACTGTTACGGTACCATTTTTCAACAGGACAATGCTCATACACACATGACACGTGTCTCTATCAACAGTCTGAACTGTCTGCCTAATGTTTATGTCTGTGGCCAGGGATATCCCAGATCTGTCGCCGATACATGCAGATGTAAACTACATCCCAGTGCTTGTGTCCAAGGTACAATTTACAACAGTTGTGGGCCATGTTGCCTCTGGAGAGGTTATGACAGCTATATAAAACCCTTCACAACCAAATTAACTTTTTTAATTCACTGTGTCTCAGTATCAGTTCAACAGCTTACCTCACCGAATAAATACCGGATATGAGTACAATTAATATACGTGAGTCGTGCATGTGGTTAGGACGAGGAGGAGGAAGGGTATTAGTGTTTACCGTCCCGTCGACATGAAGGTTATTAGAGACGGAGTACAGCCTCGGATTCTGAAGGATGGGGAAGGAAATCAGCCACACCCTTTCCAAAGAAACCATCCCTGCATTTGCCTCGAGTGATTTAGGGAAATCACGGAAAATTTAAATCTGGGTGGCTGGTTGGGAATTTGAACCGTCGTTCTCACGAATGCCCATCCAGCGTGCTAACTACTGGGCCACCTCGATGTGGTTATGTTGATTTCTGTGCTTGAGAAAATTCTTTGCCTAGTTTTACTTAGATTCAGCTTTCCTGGTGTCCCGACTGGTGACGCCTGAGGTAGCCCCGGAAGAGATTTACGTACGCGTGCATCTGCGACGTGATTGCTCGAGGGGGGCTGTTCTGATGTTGCCTCAGATCCATGGTGGTTGCTCAGCGCGTCTGCGTGGTTGACGTTCACTTCACAAAATGGTTCAAATGGCTCTGAGCACTATGGGACTCAACATCTTAGGTCATAAGTCCCCTAGAACTTAGAACTACTTAAACCTAACTAACCTAAGGACATCACACACACCCATGCCCGAGGCAGGATTCGAACCTGCGACCGTAGCAGTCCCGCGGTTCCGGACTGCAGAGCCAGAACCGCTAGACCACCGCGGCCGGCGTTCACTTCACAGGCCGAGCTTTCGCCTACTGGAGAGAGGCAACTGTACCCTGCCTGTGTGATGACGGGGCGTATTGTGGATTTGGTCTTCAGGCCTTTTCCTGCTGCCTTTGCTTGTGGACGTGGCCACATACACTGTCCGTCATTTGCTTCGCCCCGATACAGGAACAACAGTGAGCGGTATTTTGGTGGGCGTTAAGTGTTGGTCAGGATGCGTGAGACAACAGCCCTGTGCAGTCACTTCCGAGTATCGCTTGGTACTTTGACAATGAACTGATTCGCACCGTTCTACTGACCGTGTATGGCCGACGCCTTTGTGTCAGCATCCTGATGATAAGAATCTGTCTAAAAAGAATACTCATTTAGTGGTAAGAGGGTATCGGTTACCGGAGACGTATGTGTCTTCGGAATTAAATCTGTAGTGTCTGCTGACTCCTGCAATTAAGAGCCTTTTTATATTTATTTTTTTAGCTGATACTAAGGAGACAAATGCACTCAGTTGTATACCTTCACGCTTCTGTTGTGACTGGGAACTCGAGCACTGGGCTGGCCGTTATGGCCGAGAGGTTCTAGGCGCTTCAGTCCGGAACCGCGCTGCTGCTGCGGTCGCAGGTTCGAATCCTGCCTCGGGCATGGATGTGTGTGATGTTCTTAGGTTAGTTAGGTTTAAGTAGTTCTAAGTCTAGGGGACTGATGACCTCAGATGTTAAGTCCCATAGTGCTTAGAGCCATTTGAACCATTTTTTCGAGCACTGACTGTCATTCACTTGCTGTGTAAGTTTAATTTGTACTCTGGACGTATGTTTTACAATTTGTCGAGTAACTGCCTGGGAGGTCGGCCTAAATCCAGCCATTACCGTAATTGCCTGTTCTGTATGACTGAAACTCTTTGCTTGCCTCGGATTTCGTTGTTTGCAAAACGTGTTTGGTTAACTCCTTAGTTTGCTTCGCGGACATGTGCGAGTACACAATTTTAAATTTTTGGTTTATGTGGTTTCGCATATGAGTGAAATAAGTTGCTTCACAGTGGTGTATGTAAAGTCAAAAATCATAAGCTTGCATCACGGACGTGCACATCATTTTAAAGCCTCTACCTAGTGTGACTATGCGTATTAATGAAATACCAAGTCCCTTTGGCTGCTTCACGGCAGTTTATGTACAGTTACAGTTTTTTGGCTGTGTGATCGAAATTTCTTCATCCAGAAGCCTGCTTCATAGATGTGACCTCTTTTTAATTCTCTTTTATGTAATTTACGTCCATTGATGCTAAAATCTGCTTTCCTGGTTTCTATAAATATGCACGTTAGTGAAATAGTCCTGTATGCAGACATTTGAATTTTAATACCAATTTTCTCGTCTTGTGACTCATATTAATTGGGGAAATATCTGCTTTGCAGGTGGATACATCATTTCAAATTTCTGCTTTGCCTGTTTGAAAGATAGCAATTCCTTCTTCTTGCTTTTCAGCTGAGTAAGTAAATTATTTTCAACTTTTTGGTATTCACTGATGCTACTGTCTGTTCCATGTCGTATCTGCTTCACAGATGTATGTTTATTTTTTCCTGTATCAGCTGTTTGCCGAAGTGTATTACAGAATCTGAGTAAATTTTGATAAATTTTTGGATATTGCTTAGAACCAAACGGTTTGTTTCGAAACTTGGCCTCTGTGGCGAAGAAATATCACTTGCATTTGTAATTTTTAAAAAAATCGCCCTCTGGAATAAATCAATAAATAAGGTTACTTCAAACATTACTTTATTTTCGCTCAGCATCTTACTATTCCAGGGTCTTAGCTCCCTACCAGTTCAGTATGGACTTGAAGAAACATATCGGTCCAGAAAGACGTCCATAACTGTCAGCTATCTTACATACTTTTACATTTTTTTAATCTTCACATACTTTTATTGGTGTAGTTCGAGAACAGCCGAAATGAAATCCACTGATGAATTAATTGATGTACTTACTATTAACTGTATCTGACAGTATGAATGATAAAGTAACACTTGAAACGTCCCCTTAGAAAAATTATAAATGACTGTGCTTAAACTGACACACAATATTTTTAGCGCAACGTGATCTGACTTCCAAAAATCCCTACAAAAGAATGGCCCTGACTAACAATAACCTATACCTTTCATGAATCACTTAACTCACAAAAATCTTCATTACTCGAACCACTGCAAAACAGCGTGTGCCAATACTGCCAGCTAAATAAAAGATTTTAACTACAGAAGGCACTAACTACTGATAGGCATAGTTAGCAAATGAAAGATTTTGATAAAGAACAAACAATGTATTTACCTTAACAGTTTTCAAAAGTCATTATATATATATATATATATATATATATATATATATATATATATATATATATATATATATATATATATATATATCATTATATATATATGTATAATGACTTTTGAAAACTGTTAAGGTAAATACATTGTTTGATCTCTATCAAAATCTTTCATTTGCTAACTATGCCTATCAGTAGTTAGTGCCTTCTGTAGTAAAAATATATATATCAGTTCATGATATCCAGTATTACAAATTTACTGATGGACACACATCCAGATCATCCGCTCTGAAAACTCCGAAATTTCTCTCCCCACATCCACCACCGCTGGCGGCTCACCTCCAACTGCGCTGTTAACAGCCAACTGCCCAACACTACAATAGGAAATATTCCAACAATGCCCCAGACTGCACACAGCGCAGCCAGTGATTTCCATACAGAGCGCTACATGGCGTTACCAACATAAAAACCTAAACAGCCTATTTACACACTAACTTTGGCACAGTCTCTTTGCACGGAACTTCACTCTAAAATTCTTGTTAAGTTATTAATTAAAGACAGGTCTTCCTTAATCCTAGGCATTATCGTTTGCCATTTAGTGTATATATACACTGATGAGCCAAAACGTAACGATGTTTGCCGTCTTACAGGTTCAATGTCGACTGGTGGCCGGTGGGGTCTTGTGACGCGGTACAGAAAATGTGTAAGCTGAGCAGAATAGAGTGCGGAATCATTCTATCTTTGTCAAAGATATTTGATAGTGTAATAGGGACTTTGTCAAATGTCGTCCAATATTTGATCAAATCTAGGGCCTCGCTGTATATTTGATCAAAGAAACCGCTTGTCTTCTGTTCACTGCAATGTGACATGTTACCACATGGAGCGCTAGCATCGCTGCAGCGTTCTGTCGTCTGTAGTGTTTTTATAACCATTGCCAGTAAATACAATTGGTGTGTGCCGACAACTACAAAATTAATAGAGATGTCTGAAGCTGATGAGGCGGTTTACAACGTGAGGCACCCTGAATACAAAAATAGATTAAGAAGATTGGAGACCTAACCTGACCTAACCTAACCTAACATAACCCTCTCCTGTAGCAAGGAATCGGAGTGTTATAGTGAGCCTGTCTTCTGAAGATGTATCAGTTCTTAAGTGAATATTGTGCTTTGTGATATGAGGATACACTTCATTGAGCACATACAGAAATGTATGCTCATCCATTCTTAAGTAATTGATGTACTACTTGACGTCTTCCACTGTAAGCTCACGTAACAAGGTTTGTTGAATGCTTTTATCGTGTCGTCGTAAAACCCACGGCTTCACCCAGATTAGATTACTTTTTCGTTCCATAGATCCGTGCTGAGGAGAGCCTCGTGGATGTGGAACATGTCGATTTTTTTAAAGCTGAAATAACAATACTAATAGTATGAATAAATACATCATTTGTTTCTATTAAAAATTTCGCCAATGGAGTAGAAGGAGTTAGCCAGTAGTAAGTCTTTCAGGCTCCTTTTAAACTGATCTTTATTTCTAACTAAATTTTTTATGTTTCCTGGCAAATTATTGAAGATGAATGTTCCTGAGTAGTGGACCCCTTTTTGAACTAAAGTAAGGGCTTTTAAGTCCTTGTGCAGATCATTTTTGTTCCTGGTATTGTATGTATGAACTGAGTTGTTTGTTGGAAAAAGAGATATATTATTTACGACAAATTTCATTAAGAAGTAAATATACTGAGAGGCAGTAGTTAGTATACCCAGTTCTTTGAAGAGGTTTCTGCAGGAGGTCCGTGAATTTACTCCACAAATAATACGTATTACACGCTTTTGGACCTTGAAAACTTGTTTGACTTCAAGATTTACCCCAAAATATTATCCCATATGACATTATGGAATGAGAGTATGCAAGCTTTTTCATTTTTATGTTGCCTTTATCTGCTAACACTCGAATTGCAAATACAGATTTGTTAAGGCCTTTCTGCAGTTCTGTGGTGTGCTCCTCCCAACTGAATTTATTATCAAGTTGTAATCCCAGGACTTTTAAGACTGTCAACCTCGTATGTATGGTTCCATTTTTTTCCCCACTTCTTTTCCGCATGTGCACACAATGCAACTGGAGTACGTAGAACTGCTGCAGTTAATAACAAGCTGTTGTCAGCCATCTTGAACTTTGACGAAAAATTTGATGACAGTGTAATACCCCCTCTAGCGGTACGTCAAAGATCTTTGTCAAATATATTGGACGGAATATTGGATCACATCTTTGATCAAATCTTTGACAAAGAAATTTGATAGTGTAATACCGGCCTACTGTCCATGAGCGTCCGCGGAGCGTGTTCAAAGGACACTAAAGCTGCTGGTTGGCGACAGGTGTTGGACGTCCACACTTACCACAGACCGTGGAGGTCGGAGGCTTCTCCACTCAATGCTGGGTAGTCGGCGGTATGTGGCGGATCTGACGACAGAATACAACGTTGACGCAGGCACGACTGTTTCGGAACACACCGTTCAGTGCAGAATGTTCAACAGGAGCTCCACATCAGACCACCCCTGCGTACTCCCACGTGGAACCAGTAACATCGCCAGTTACAGTTGTAGTGGTCACGGGATCACCGATATTCGGTAGTGGATCAATGGAAATGTGTCACCTGGTCGAATGAATCACGTTTATCGTTACACCAGTTCAGTTATCGTGTCCTGTTGCGCCATCATCCAAGCGAACGAACGTTCGGATGCACCGTCTTCAGGGCAATTGGCTGTTCGAAATATGCACAGCCCCAAGGACACAGGACGATGGGAGCAGTAATGAGCTGTGGAGGACACTCTCCTGGGATTCCATGGAATCACTGGTAGAAATCGAAGGCACTATGCGCACATTGTTGGTGACCATCTGCTTCGCTTCATGCTTGATGGTTCCTCCGACAGCAGTGGCATCTTTCAGTCAGATAACTGTCTGTGTCACAAGGCCAGAATCGTGCTACGTTGTTTTGAGGAACATGATTTGAACGTGAAAGATGGCACTTGAAATCCCAGGGTCAGCAGGACAAAGCGGACGAGGGTATATTTGTGGAAAGGGGCCAAAATAAGTTACTGTCAGTTGCACTCAACACATATACTTTATTGTTAAAACACGCGATCACACAAGCAAGAATCAAAAACTCTCGAAGGTTTTAACGAAACACCTCCTTTGATTTAGTTTAGATCGGCTGAAGGCCACGTCGAAAATCCAAGGCACAAGGCCTAAGCAAGGAATTGAGGTATAGGAGTTCTTCTGGAGGTTTCACTTCTTTAAAAAAATTTATCTTCAATGTAAATAGGCAGAAGGTCTTAGCTCAAATCTTTCCCACAGTACTCGGCTGAAGGCCACACCTTAATCAAGAACAGTGTTACGGCTTAAGGCCGAGACAAAGATGTCCAATGTTTGATCTAAATGGGCTGAAAACTCGGCTGAAGGCCACATATCAACAGAACAACTTAACGGCTTAAGGACTAGGAAGAAGAGCTTTCAATTTGAAAAAGCTGAAGGTCTTATCTTAAAATATTTTGGGTGAAACTAGGCTCAAGGCTTCATACTAAAGAATGACAATCTTATGACTTAATGGCAAGGCAAGGATTCTGAATTTTTAATTTAAGAGAGAAAAAACTCTGCTGAAGGCCACATAGCATGCAGAAAACAATTTTACAGCTTAAGGCCTAAAGGGAAGAGCTTCTAAATTTCAACTAAAACAGGCTAAAGGCTTTATCCTAAAATGCTTCACATAAAACTCGAATGAATGCCACATACGAAACCCAAACAATCTCATGGCTTAAAGCCCAGAAAAAGAAATTTCCAATTTTTAATTTAAGCTGGAGAACTCGGCTGAAGACCACATACAAACTAGAAAATATTTCGTAAGGCCTAGACAAAATTTTTCAACTTTTGATTTGAAAAGGCTGAAAACTCGGCTGAAGGCCACATGCCAACTTGAAACAAATTTACGGATTAAGGCCCACGCACAAGGAATTTTCAGTTTTAATTTTGAAAGGCTGAAACTCGGCTGAAGGCCACATACGAAACAAGAAACAATTTTTTTTACGGCTTAAGGCCTAAAAAGAAAAGCCTTGCAATTTTAATAAGCTAAAACCCGCCTGAAGGCCACACAGAGTACATAAGACTAAAAAGGAAATCACTATGTAAAACACAAGGATTAGTGCTCAGATGGTTCCAAGGATCGGCCTGAGAAGATAACACTAACGCAAGTTTAGGTGAGACAGGGAACCAGACCGACAACCTCTTAATCGGAAGGCAACCCAATCGAAAGCCAGCCAACGAAACAACCAAAAAAATCAGTTCAGTTCCACCCAAACGACAAGAAGATGTCAATAGCACAACGTTCTGGATACTGGTGCCCAATCCAGCCAAGTCAGAATAAACGCCCAAAACTACCAACACACCTCAGCTATCGATCTACACGCCATGCTGGACGGCATCAACACGACGAGGAAAATACACTGCCGAAAATTACGGCAACGCCCAGGGCAGGTAACCGGAACGTCAACGGCCACACGGCAGGAGATACCGCTGGTACACTTCATTAATGAAGGAATGAATTAAATTAAGTTAAACACCACACAGGAAAGCGGCTGCAACTCTAGTCGACTACAGTGCACCCACGTTGTTGCTCGCGGGAATCTCCCAGAAAGCGACAACCAGGATCAAACGAAGAGATATGTTAGCAGTTGAGGCTTGAAAGTAGGTTAAGTGAGCACTCAACTTTAGTGTCCAGGATCGGTGGGCGACGAATTTCGTAACCCTCACAAGAAGCGCCTCAGAACTCCAACCACGCGGCTCCGGTCTGACTACCGCCATGGAGACTTCCTCGTTGGCCGCGCGGGATTAGCCGAGCGGTCCAAGGCGCTGCAGTCATGGACTGTGAGGGCTGTGCGGCTGGTTCCAGAGGAGGTTCGAGTCCTCCCTCGGGCATGGGTGTGTCTGTTTGTCCTTAGGATAATTCAGGTTAAGTAGTGTGTAAGCTTAGGAATTGATGACCTTAGCAGTTAAGTCCCATAAGATTTCACACACATTTGAACAATTTTTTTAACAACTTCCTCGTTGCTCTGCCCCAACCGACCGACTGCCTAGGCCCGGAAACGGTCAAAGGACCAAATACACGCCAGCCGATGAGACGACCGACCGAACAATCAACCAATCCAGAGTGTCGCCAGCGGTCAGCGAGCACTGGCTGTCCGCACTTCACCGGCGCTCCGTCCCTTACTTCACTGCTGCTGCGTCCCGACTGACCTTGAGACACACGACGACCCAGAAATACTATCGATCGCTCCAGAGATGGTACGACAGTGCACTTATCGATAAGCGCTACTGCTGCCACTCACGGGCAGGAAAGGCAGGAAGAAAGTGACGCCAGTAAATGGAATAAGGAAACGAGGTGGCAGTACAATAAGAGAAGATGACAAACAATAAATGGCATGAACACGAGCCGTGCACGGCTCAGTAAGTCCTGAGAGTGAGCCTCCCTTTCATTTTTATTATTGTTAGAACGTTTAATGAGATTGCTTGATAGTGATTGCATGCTGCGTGCCTCAGCCTTTAGCTGCACTCGGTAATTAGAGTCGATGGGTCGTACTTTCTGTTGACTAGCTGCTAGTTGTAGAATTTTGAAACACGTATTATGTTCGAGTATAATGACTTTTCTGGAGACTAGAAATCTACTCTGTAGGAATCAGCATGGGTTTCGAAAAAGACGATCGTGTGAAACCCAGCTCGCACTATTCGTCCACGAGACTCAGAGGGCCATAGACACGGGTTCCCATGTAGATGCCGTGTTTCTTGACTTCCGCAAGGCGTTCGATACAGTTCCCCACAGTCGTTTAATGAACAAAGTAAGAGCATATGGACTATCAGACCAATTGTGTGATTGTATTGAAGAGTTCCTAGATAGCAGATCGCAGTATGTCATTCTCAATGGAGAGAAGTCTTCCGAAGTAAGAGTGATTTCAGGTGTGCCGCAGGGGAGTGTAGTAGGACCGTTGTTATTCACAATGTACATAAATGACCTTGTGGATGACATCGGAAGTTCACTGAGGCTTTTTGCGGATGATACTGTGGTATATCGAGAGGTTGTGACAATGGAAAATTGTATTGAAATGCAGGAGGATCTGCAGCGAATTGACGCATGGTGTAGGGAATGGCAACTAATTCTCACTGTAGACAAGTGTAATGTGCTGCGAATACATAGAAAGAAAGATCCCTTATCATTTAGCTACAATTTAGCAGGTCAGCAACTTGAAGCAGTTAATTCCATAAATTATCTGGGAGTACGCATTAGGAGTGATTTAAAATGGAATGATCATATAAAGTTGATCGTCGGTAAAGCAGATGCCAGACTGAGATTCATTGGAAGAATCCTAAGGAAATGCAATCCGAAAACAAAGGAAATAGGTTACAGCACGCTTGCTCACCCATTGCTTGAATACTGCTCAGCAGCGTGGGATCCATACCAGATAGGGTTGATTGAAGAGATAGAGAAGATGCAACGGAGAGCAATGCGCTTAGTTACAGGATCATTTAGTAATCTCGAAAGCCTTACGGAGATGAGAAATAAACTCCAGTGGAAGACTCTGCAAGAGAGACGCTCAGTAGCTCGGCAGTTTCGAGAACATACCTTCACCGAGGAGTGGCTGGTTCAAATGGCTCTGAGCACTATGGGACTTAACATCTATGGTCATCAGTCCCCTAGAACTTAGAACTACTTAAACCTAACTAACCTAAGGACATCACACAACACCCAGTCATCACGAGGCAGAGAAAATCCCTGACCCCGCCGGGAATCGAACCCGTGAACCCGGGCGTGGGAAGCGAGAACGCTACCGCACGACCACGAGCTGCGGACCACCGAGGAGTCAAGCAGTATAGTGCTCCCTCCTACGTATATCTCGCGAAGAGACCATGAGGATAAAATCAGAGAGATTAGAGCCCACACAGAGGCATACCGACAATCTTTTTTTCCACGAGCAATGCGAGACTGGAATAGAATGGAGAACCGATAGAGGTACTCAAGGTACCCTCCGCCACACACCGTCAGGTGGCTTGCGCAGTATGGATGTAGACGTAGATGTAGATGTAGACTAAGATTTCGTGTTCTGTCTGTGCTGCAGTTACGTGGAGAGAAAGACGTTGCTCACAGTCCTGCAAGAGAGACGCCTTAAGGACTCGAATTTGGGAAAGGTGGAAATGATTAGCCACAGGAAGAATGCCGGAGACTATGTCGGGACTTGCGGTAATTTTCATGTTTCGGGCTTTTGCGCAATAGCCAGAGGAGAAAACCATGAAAGCGCGGGGAGTCACCAGGCGACCAGCGGTGGTCTGCTGCCAACAGAACCCAGAATACTGTGGCCGCTGCTGGCTGGACAGCGTTTACAAGTTTCAGGCCGTGTGGCACGACTATCCAGAGTTCTAGAAAATGTTCTCAGTAATAAGAGTAATTTTTTCGGAATCTGAAGGGTGTCTGCGTGCCGGATCGCCGAGGATAATTTTTTCTTAGACAAGCATATCTGCTAACATAGTAAAACGTTCTTCTCTGAATCGGAGATGATCGTCCGCTGCTGGATGTCCAAGAGTCTCTCACTTAGGCTGCCGGGGTATTTTTTGGAAAGTTGAGTTCCCATGCCAACTGACTTCCTGCTCGTGCTAAAAGGTAAGCGCTGTGAAGGGCATCAGACGGTGATGTCTCAGTCGTGGCAGTGGCGTCAGTGAGTCTATTGGCGGAGACGGTGAGCCATTTTTGATTACACGACCGTGGTAGCGGAATCTTGCCACGTGCAATTGGTAGAATGACTTTCAGACCCGCTCCATACGCAGTAAATTTTTTTTGAAATTGGTGGTTTTGGAAGGGGATCGAAAGAACTGTTTTTGTAACAGAAGGGGTGAGTTCGTTCGGAGACGATGTGGTGTGCGCATCAGTATTCGTTCTGGAACTGAGAGAGGAAGGGTCCGTTTGGAGATGGTGCCATGTACGCGTCGCAGAGTGGAGTCCGATGGTGGCGACCGAGATGAAGTCCAACATTCGAGCCGTAGCACGGGCGCCCTGGGTGAGGACTTGCAGATTCTTCTCAGTGCTGAGCATGGGATTCACCCGTGAGGAGCAGCTGTCTCTGGTGAGCATTTTTGTGGTTCCAGCATAAAGCAAATTTTCTGTGTTGCTTTACACCCTCAGTGACGTGTTCCTTCACCTTCTGGGAGCAGTTAATCAAATAATGTATGTTGTACAGTTTTTCAGTTTTGTGGTTCACATTCACTGTCATGCCAAATGGTTCAAATGGCTCTGAGCACTATGGGACTTAACATCTGAGATCATCAGTCCCCTAGAACTTAGAACTACTTAAACTTAACTAACCTAAGGACGTCACACACGTCCGTACCCGAGGCAGGATTCGAACCTGCGGCTGTAGCGGTCACGCGATACCGGACTGAAGCGACTAGAACCGCTCGGTCACAAAGGCCGACTGTCATGCCAGACAGAGTCAGTCAGTGCTACCGTTGTTACACAGGAAGGGCACGACACATAGAGAATTCGATCCTTTGATGGAACCTTTGCCAATCGACCATTCCAATGAGATAATAGTCACCTCTAAGTGTTTTGTCGGACCTGTTTTACTTATTGTTTACTCTGAATGTCAAATTTCATGCACGATTCTGTCGTAATAAATCAGTCGTATCGAGGAATAGCCTTTCTTATTTCAGCAGAGAATATATCCTGCTTATTTACTAATTATGATTTCTTTTTGTGTTACATTACGTATTAGTTATTGTCTTATCACTAGTTGCCATCTTGGGGTTCACTACTACTTAGCTGAGTGGTATCGTATTTGCCTACCATGCAGCGAAACCAGGTAAGATTCCCGATCAGGTTGGAGATTTCCTCCGCTCGTGGACTGCGTGTTGTGTTGTCCTCATCATCATCTCATTTTCACCAACGCGCAAGTCGCCCAATGTGGCGTCACCTGGAAAAAGACCTGCACCCGGTGCATGAACTCCCCCGGGTGGGGCCTCATGGCTAACAGTGCCACACGATCATCTTTTTCTGACTACTAGGGACAGAAAACATTAATAAGCATTCAGATAGTCCGTTGCGCACAGATTTCAGTAGTGTTTCTTAAGGGTGATGGTTCAAATGGCTCTGAGCACTATGGGACTTAACATCTATGGTCATCAGTCCCCTAGAACTTAGAACTACTTAAACCTAACTAACCTAAGGACATCACACAGCACCCAGTCATCACGAGGCAGAGAAAATCCCTGACCCCGCCGGGAATCGAACCCGGCAACCCGGGCGTGGAAAGCGATAACGCTACCGCACCACCACGAGCTGCGGACTCTTGAGGGTGATTCAGTGTTGAGAGACATTCTGGGGCAGAAATTAATCTCTAGTAATTCCCACATTATCAGATTTTTGACCTCTTGCATAAATTCACGTTGATGGCCTGCTCAACAAATTCGCCTGATATGCACTCAATTTAATACATTTGAAACATCGTCGGACGCAGGCTCCGTGCCCATAAACCATCAGTCACTAATTTACAGGAATTTCGTGACCTGTGCGAGGACATGTGTTGCCCAGTACCTTCGGAAACCGGTCAAAGAATTGCCGATATCCATATCACCCGGATTCACTGCTATATTGCATTCCTAAGGTGGACCAACATTCCGCTACGTAGGAGGTCACAATGTTTTAGCTCCTCAGTGTATAAATGTCTGTTGTAAGCTTTTCAGTTTACTTGCCAATAAAAAATAACACATTTCTTTTTCTCTGTCACATATCCTCAAGAACCATCTGACGTATATCTGTAGAAGAAACATTAGCGTACCCGTTTCCTTACATATGCATAACGTATTTTTGTTTTTCTGGCATGTTCCACATCCACGTGCCTTATTTCACTATAGGTCTGCAGAATGAATAGAGCATCTAGAATGAAAAGAGTATGTATATAACCCCTGTTCAAGAAAAAACCGGCTGTAGGTTCCTAGCATCAGGCAGGTAGCACTCAACAGGACCTAACCTCAAACTCTCCACTATCAGTGTGACAATTCTTATATCATAGTAAAGTGAACTGATCTTTGTAGAACATTGCCACTGTGGGATGGCTTGCATGCCTTACTGTAGGCGCAACCATACTGAAGGGTATGTTTGGAGAATCCAAGGCAAATTATGATTGCAGAAGAGGAGTAGTAGCTACTCCATTAGATACAACAGCACCAGTCTGTGTGACTGACTGATCTGGACGTTAATGAATATTATCTTTCCGTGTTAGTACTGCGAATGGCTGAAAGGCAGGGGAACTACAACCGCTATACATCCAGAGGATATACAGCTCTTCTGGATGGCTTAATGATGACGGCAACTTCTTGGGTAAGACATTCCGGAGATAAAATAGCCCCTCATTCGAATTCCCAGGCGGCGACCAGTGGGATATTGCCATCAGGAAAAACAACTGCCATTCATCGGTTGGAGTATGATACAAGATCTCTTTCTCGGTTAGGTAGATTATAGAATGTGAAAATTCAAATGGGTAGGTTGAATTTAGATATAGAGAAAGTTCGTGAATTATGGTAGCAGGTAGGACAGGATTTCTGGACCAGTGAGTGCAGGGTTATCAACACAAAATCAAACAGAGGTGACGCAGAAGTAGGACTGCTAATGAAGAACTATGAATGCGAGTGAACTGCTATGAACACCGTAGTGAATGTATTACAGAGCCAAGACAGACGCAAAGCTAAGAACGAACATATCAATTCAAGTTTATATGCGAACTACCTATTCAGAGGATTATGGGTTGAATGCGTGTGACATGTGTGGTACCATAAACTAAATTATTTAGATGACTAAGGGAGAATAAAATTTGATAGCAATGGGGTACTGTAAATCTACAGCAGCAAAGTGAAGAGCAATTGAATTAGTAAGAGAAAGTAATCTACGAAAAGGAACGAAAGGTGAATACGTATAGTAGAATTTTGCACAGATCATAATTTAATTAGTCCAAAAACTTGGTTTACACACCGCGAGAGAATGTTCTATGCGTTCAACGGATCTTGCAAAATCAGAAAGTTTAAGAAATATTATATATGGTCCAGTCACATTAATGCGACCATCTCCTATGTTCGACGCCAACGTGTAATAACCAATCGCAAACGGCAGGTGGCAGCACTGGTGTCGGAGGGTATATAAAGCGTGTCCGGGGGACGACGAAAACAGTATAATCGTTATCGTAATGCAATAACGGAGCGATTTATTTAAAACCCAAACCTGCACGTTCATTGCCGGCCGGAGTGGCCGAGCGGTTCTAGGCACTACGGTCTGTAACCGCGCGACCACTGCGGTCGCAGGTTCGAATCCTGCCTCGGGCATGGATGTGTGTGATGTCCTTAGGTTACTTAGGTTTAAGTAGTTCTAAGTTCTAGGGGACTGATGACCTCAGCAGTTAAGTCCCATAGTGCTCAGAGCCATTTTTTTTTTTTTTTTTTTTTTTGCACGGTCATTCGCTTTCTGGTCAATGGGTGGAACCTTTTACGAAACGGCTAAGTCTGTAAACTGTTTGCGTGCCGCCGTACTTAAAGCATACCACACAAGGCAAAATTGCACTATCCAAAACGGTCGCCGGAGTAACTGTGGTGTACCATGGGCCATAGATGACAAGGGTGAACAACTGCTGAGGAGATGCGTATGGGCGAACAGACGTGCAACTGTTGAGCGTCTGACAACCCATATGCGTCAAGGGGCTAACAACAATGTCTCCTGTCTCCTTAACGACCGTTCAGCTAACGTTGCTGGGTGTGAGGCATCGCAGCAGGTGCCTGGTTCGTGCGCCCACGCTGAGTGCTGTACATAGACGGCGAACGCTGGAATGTGAACGCCAATACTGCAACTGGACGTCCACAGAGAGTCGGCAGGTGATGTTTTCCGATGGATTGGGGCGAAATGTCTGAAAGAAAACACCCAGCAACCATCATCGGAAGGGTCCAGGATGGAAGAGGGAGCTTTATGGTCTGGGGAGTGTTTTCGTGGCATTCCGAGTGATCTCGTCATTCTGGAAGGCATAATGGATCAACATAAGTATGGATCTATCCTTGGGGACCAGTCTACCCCTACATGCATTTCTTTTCTCCTCAGCTCTATGGCATCCACCAGCAGGACAATGCAACGTGTTACACAGCTCCCAGTGGACATGTGTGGTTCGAAGAATACCAAAATGAGTTTACCCAAGATTAATTAATAAGCACATAAAAGACCTAATAGCAGCTACAAAACTTCCATGTGACACTGCCAAACATAAATCCAATGATAAAAATGCGTTGGAATTTAAAGCCAACAAACTTATCACTAAACACATGCTTTCAAAAAATAATATAATTAATAATGAACAAAAAATTCTTAAAGATTTCAATGATAAACTTACTGCTAACAAAGCTCTCATGGTAAAGGCTGATAAAGGAAATTCAGTTGTTGTTTTGTATGAATCAGAATACATTGAAAAAACTCTAGAATTTTTTCAATCCAATAACTTCACAGAACTAGAATCAGACCACACAGAAAAATTTCAAGCTCAACTTCGTAAATTACTCAACAGTTTTGAATTCCTCTTAAATAAATATGAAATTCGGGACTGCATTACCATGAATCCAACTGCACCGAAACTTCGGTCACAGCCTAAGATCCACAAAGAAAATTCTCCCATACGCCCTGTTGTGAACTCAAGAAACAGCCCAGCATACCACATAAGCAGAAAATTGAAGGATCTCCTTACCACCTACTACATGTTCGAACATACACAGTTAAAAACACAGTGGACCTTGTAGAACATATCAAAGATATCCACATACCACCAACAGCTAGATTTGCCTCATTAGATATTGTAAACCTATACACTAACATCCCAGTAGACGAAACAATTAACATAATAAAAAGTAACCTCTTAAAACACAAAAAGGTCAATCTACCAGAAATATATGAGTTAATAAAGATCCTCACACTCGTCTTGTCTAATAATTACTTCACCTTCAATAATAAAGTCTATAAACAAAATGATGACCTTGCAATGGGTAGCAGTCTTGCTGGATTATTAGTTGATATTTACATTAACCATCTTGAGCAAAAGTTCTTCTCATCCAATAACCAAATGAACAGTAAAATAATTTACTACAAGAGATACGTAGATGACACTCTATTACTTTTTGATGGTAACAGCAGCGAAATTGATACCTTAGCTGAAGATCTGAGCAAATTACACACCATCAAATTCACAGTGGAGCATGAAATAAATAATAGCATCAATTTTCTGGATCTCAAAATATCAAACATAAATAACAAACACCATTTTGGTATCTTTCGAAAACCAACAACCACAGATGTTACCATCAATAACACATCCTGCCACCTGAACCAACATAAGATGGCTAATTTCCGATCAATGCTACATCGTATGCATAAAGTCCCCCTCACCCCCACTGAACAGCACAAAGAAATCAACATAATCAAATCAATTGCCCAAAATAATGGCTATGATGCTTCAATCATAGACACACTCTCTCAAAAAATAAAAGAAAAAATTGCTAGCAATAAGTCTTTGCAACAAGCAACAGCCACAGTAACTATGAAAGACAAAAAATCAGTAAAATATGTAGCCCTACCATATATAGGCCCACTTTCATACAAAATTTCCAACCTATTCAGGAAGAAGAATGTCAAAATCAGTTTCTCTACCAATAACAAACTCCAACAAAGAGTCATACACTCACTTCCACACAATAGCATTCCCCATAAAAGATCTGGAATTTATAAACTTAAGTGTAACAACTGTCCTAAAATCTACATTGGCCAAACAGGTAGAGCTTTTGAAACAAGATTCAAGGAACTCCTTGATGCCCTACGTCTGAAAAACCTAAGCAAATCTGCTTTTGCCACCCATCTTGCAGAAAACAATCATACAGTTGAGAATATAAAAGTAACCTGCAGATATTACATCTCAAAGACAAGGGATTCACATTGAATCTCTTAGAGGAGATTGAGATTCATACACATAAAAACAGGTTCCCTGATCTCATTCTGAATGAACAGACAGAGTCAGTTAACACTCCCTTCCTAAATAACTTTGAAGAAACTTTCACTTTTTTAAAATAACTTAAGCCTAATATTCCATTAAAAACATTTAGTATACAGGCCCCCAAAAACTGTTTATATGTCATTGAAATATTGCATAATGAAAACATGTGCATTGCTTATCATGTCATATATTAGAATTTATCTCCTAAAATTGTAACAACTAATTAGTAACACACAGTATTTCTGTACTACGTATAATGTTTGTTATCTTATTTGTATGTAATTTTATTTATTCCATTTTAGATTAATCTCATACAATAGCCAAGAGATATTTTACTGTACCCATATCGACTATACAGCAACTGTAAGTTAACATCGTTATGACTGTAAGCTCTTTGCAAATATTGTTCTCGTTTGTAATATGAAGCTGGGCCACGTTTTGTAAACGTTATTCGTGTGTGCTGCGTGTGTAATTAAGATGATGAGGTTGACAGTGACGTCCATTGACTGGAATAGCACTCACATAGTGCATATTGAAAAGTGTATTAAGCTTGCACTCGAAAACATAAACGCACGAATATTTCGTCAGGCAGAACTACATAGCTCTGCAGCAAACGAATAACAAAAACAAAACTAGGTCCAACTTAGAATGCTTGTAACTGCCATCTGAAGATGTATTTGTAAAGAAAAATCCGAAACCGGTCATGGTCTGAAGATAATAAACCTTTTTAAACCATACATGTGGCTGGTAGCTGTTTTTTATAAATTATAAACCTTAGTACAACAGCCACGTTTCTCAACATGTCGACTTTCGACAAAATAGCGTTAAAATAATGATGATTAGGACAACACAACACCCAGTCCCTGAGTGGAGAAAATCTTCGACCCAGCCGGGAATCGAACCCGGGCCCTTAGGATGGACATTCTGTCGCGCTGACCACTCAGCTACCGGGGGCGGACCCTCCATTTGTGAAGCACTCTCTCTTGAACAAATCATCTAATTTTTCTGAACTGTAATCATTTGTTTGTCTGTACATTTACCTCATATCTACTGATTTCCGTCCCATTCGGATAACTCCTTTTTTTTTTCTTTTTTTTCAGCCGCAAAACTCATCTCTACTCTCTACGCACCTACTCACAACTCTCTAATCTCCGGTCGGAGAGTCACACTCCACAACTCCATACTCGTACTGATCGCCAGCAACTGTTTCAAGTAGCTGGTTCTTGTTTCACACAGCCGAACTGTCACAAGCGCTACAAATCTGTGTTATATCTTTACGGTTGAAGATCGAAGGCGTATCCACGGCAGAGACCGCTTACATGGGTGGTTTAGCAGCTCCACCACAAACGGAGGCAATCACACAGTGTGGCCACAGACGTCGGCCACCTAGGAAACCACTAAGTGCAAGGATGACCTCGTAACCGGCCTCAGATAAGGCTGGTAAACCCTCCGTGTTGGCTTGAATCTCTCTTATATATGGAAATTACTCAGTACAATTTGATAATAACCCCGTAGATCAAATAGACATAAAACAATTAAAACCAGCCTTCAGTATATATTACAAGAGAAAGAAAGAAACGCTGCGGGCCTAGATGGCATTAATGCTGAATTAATCAAACACAGAGGAACCACTTTAGAATTTTGCTTCCGACATTTTTTAAATATGTTCTACAAGAACTGTTCCGTCCCAAATGAATGGAGCACATCTGAAGTTATTTCTATGTTTAAAAAAGACAGTAGTACAGACGCCGGAAATTACAGAGGAATTAGTTTTGCACATGCAGGATATGAAATTTATGGGAAAGTTCTTAACCAAAAATTGCAGATTATCGCTGATGAATTAATCTCGTAAGAACAATCAGGCCTTAGAAAATAACGTTCGTGTAATGATGATATACTGTATTTACACTCCTGGAAATTGAAATAAGAACACCGTGAATTCATTGTCCCAGGAAGGGGAAACTTTATTGACACATTCCTGGGGTCAGATACATCACATGATCACACTGACAGAACCACAGGCACATAGACACAGGCAACAGAGCATGCACAATGTCGGCACTAGTACAGTGTATATCCACCTTTCGCAGCAATGCAGGCTGCTATTCTCCCATGGAGACGCTCGTAGAGATGCTGGATGTAGTCCTGTGGAACGGCTTGCCATGCCATTTCCACCTGGCGCCTCAGTTGGACCAGCGTTCGTGCTGGACGTGCAGACCGCGTGAGACGACGCTTCATCCAGTCCCAAACATGCTCAATGGGGGACAGATCCGGAGATCTTGCTGGCCAGGGTAGTTGACTTACACCTTCTAGAGCACGTTGGGTGGCACGGGATACATGCGGACGTGCATTGTCCTGTTGGAACAGCAAGTTCCCTTGCCGGTCTAGGAATGGTAGAACGATGGGTTCGATGACGGTTTAGATGTACCGTGCACTATTGAGTGTCCCCTCGACGATCACCAGTGGTGTACGGCCAGTGTAGTAGATCGCTCCACACACCATGATGCCGGGTGTTGGCCCCGTGTGCCTCGGTCGTATGCAGTCCTGATTGTGGCGCTCACCTGCACGGCGCCAAACACGCATACGACCATCATTGGCACCAAGGCAGAAGCGACTCTCATCGCTGAAGACGACACGTCTCCATTCGTCCCTCCATTCACGCCTGTCGCGACACCACTGGAGGCGGGCTGCACGATGTTGGGGCGTGAGCGGAAGACGGCCTAACGGTGTGCGGGACCGTAGCCCAGCTTCATGGAGATGGTTGCGAATGGTCCTCGCCGATACCCCAGGAGCAACAGTGTCCCTAATTTGCTGGGAAGTGGCGGTGCGGTCCCCTAAGGCACTGCGTAGGATCCTACGGTCTTGGCGTGCATCCGTGCGTCGCTGCGGTCCGGTCCCAGGTCGACGGGCACGTGCACCTTCCGCCGACCACTGGCGACAACATCGATGTACTGTGGAGACCTCACGCCCCACGTGTTGAGCAATTCGGCGGTACGTCCACCCGGCCTCCCGCATGCCCACTATACGCCCTCGCTCCGTCAACTGCACATACGGTTCACGTCCACGCTGTCGCGGCATGCTACCAGTGTTAAAGACTGCGATGGAGCTCCGCATGCCACGGCAAACTGGCTGACACTGACGGCGGCGGTGCACAAATGCTGCGCAGCTAGCGCCATTCGACGGCCAACACCGCGGTTCCTGGTGTGTCCGCTGTGCCGTGCGTGTGATCATTGCTTGTACAGCCCTCTCGCAGTGTCCGGAGCAAGTATGGTGAGTCTGACACACCGGTGTCAATGTGTTCTTTTTTCCATTTCCAGGAGTGTATAATAAGAAAAATTATAGAAAAACGTTGAGAACTTCGCCACAGTTTTCCAACTTCTTTGTATACAACAGCTTCATCTGCGCAAAGCTCACGCAAGTTTCGACGCTATCCGCTAGGCCAATTACACACACTGCGAAGATCAATGGTCCTACAACAGCACACTGGGAACACTCGCAGTTGCTTTCACGACTGAGAAGTTCTCTCCGTTGAGAATTACATACCGTGTTCTGCTCGCCAGAAGCTCTTCAATCCAATTATACAGCTGGCCTGGTATTCCGTAAGCTCGTATTTTGTTCCTTAGACAGCAGTGCAGAACCGCATCGAAAACCTTCCGGGCACGAGTATCTACTGTTTTCTGGGTTTCATGGACGAACAGATCGAGTTGGCTTGTGTTAGTTCCTACAGATGTTTTCGATCTCGAGAAATGACGTAACAGCCAGAATAAAGCATGTTCCAGAATTCTGCAACAGGCCAACGTCAGAGACATAGGAAAACAGTTCCGTGCGTCTGTTCGACGAACCGCCTTGAAAACGGGAGTGAACTGCACTTTTTTACTACCATCAGGAACGACTCACCCCACCACCGAGCTACTGCAAACTGCTGCTCCAGGAGTACACGAAACTCTGGCAATCTGAGTTGTATTAGTTTTCAATGGGCAGTAAATGCAGTAACGGTAAAAGTGTTAATTTATCGCTGTTGGATACAGCAAACTCCTACGATTAAAACCAATACTATAAAACCAGGAACAAATAAACATATTTGATATCCTGCATGGTGAAAACTTTTTTTCCCTTCTGTTGTGTACTTAAAGACCCTCTGCAAACTTCGGACTACGCCCACTTATCTATCTTGGAACTACACTCCTGGAAATGGAAAAAAGAACACATTGACACCGGTGTGTCAGACCCACCATACTTGCTCCGGACACTGCGAGAGGGCTGTACAAGCAATGATCACACGCACGGCACAGCGGACACACCAGGAACCACGGTGTTGGCCGTCGAATGGCGCTAGCTGCGCAGCATTTGTGCACCGCCGCCGTCAGTGTCAGCCAGTTTGCCGTGGCATACGGAGCTCCATCGCAGTCTTTAACACTGGTAGCATGCCGCGACAGCGTGGACGTGAACCGTATGTGCAGTTGACGGACTTTGAGCGAGGGCGTATAGTGGGCATGCGGGAGGTCGGGTGGACGTACCGCCGAATTGCTCAACACGTGGGGCGTGAGGTCTCCACAATACATCGATGTTGTCGCCAGTGGTCGGTGGAAGGTGCACGTGCCCGTCGACCTGGGACCGGACCGCAGCGACGCACGGATGCACGCCAAGACCGTAGGATCCTACGCAGTGCCGTAGGGGACCGCACCGCCACTTCCCAGCAAATTAGGGACACTGTTGCTCCTGGGGTATCGGCGAGGACCATTCGCAACCGTCTCCATGAAGCTGGGCTACGGTCCCGCACACCGTTAGGCCGTCTTCCGCTCACGCCCCAACATCGTGCAGCCCGCCTCCAGTGGTGTCGCGACAGGTGTGAATGGAGGGACGAATGGAGACGTGTCGTCTTCAGCGATGAGAGTCGCTTCTGCCTTGGTGCCAATGATGGTCGTATGCGTGTTTGGCGCCGTGCAGGTGAGCGCCACAATCAGGACTGCATACGACCGAGGCACACAGGGCCAACACCCGGCATCATGGTGTGGGGAGCGATCTCCTACACTGGCCGTACACCACTGGTGATCGTCTAGGGGACACTGAATAGTGCACGGTACATCCAAACCGTCATCGAACCCATCGTTCTACCATTCCTAGACCGGCAAGGGAACTTGCTGTTCCAACAGGACAATGCACGTCCGCATGTATCCCGTGCCACCCAACGTGCTCTAGAAGGTGTAAGTCAACTACCCTGGCCAGCAAGATCTCCGGATCTGTCCCCCATTGAGCATGTTTGGGACTGGATGAAGCGTCGTCTCACGCGGTCTGCACGTCCAGCACGAACGCTGGTCCAACTGAGGCGCCAGGTGGAAATGGCATGGCAAGCCGTTCCACAGGACTACATCCAGCATCTCTACGATCGTCTACATGGGTGAATAGCAGCCTGCATTTCTGCGAAAGGTGGATATACACTGTACTAGTGTCGACATTGTGCATGCTCTGTTGCCTGTGTCTATGTGCCTGTGGTTCTGTCAGTGTGTTCATGTGATGTATCTGACCCCAGGAATGTGTCAATAAAGTTTCCCCTTCCTGTGACAATGAATTCACGATGTTCTTATTTCAATTTCCAGGAGTGTATGTACTGAATAAAAGGCCCCCTAGCATAAAAAGTTTAGACCCATGAAATCATATACTAACACTGACTGCACCTTTTATAAAGGGAAAGAAGAAGAGAAAAATAGGAGCAGCTTACTTTGCACAGTCTAATAATATGTTTATTAAGTAGGAACTTCACTGAATCCCATGCACGTACTAAGTCGTGTAAGCACGTGAACTGACATTAATTACGTGACGTAACCCAGCTACGTTACATGCTGTGGGCACGCTTGGTGTTGTCTGTTAGCCAAATCATTCCATTTAGAAACCTGAAAATTCAGAGACACAAATCAATCACCCCATATATAAAACAACGATCTGCCAGCTCCCTCTGTGATTCCAGTTGCTAACTTACTTTCTGCCCTTTAAAAACGGGGAAAGAAAATACACGAAGGATACCGCTCACTACGGTTTTGACATGGAGGTGTTGATAGAATTAATAGTTCCGGAAAATTGTTATCTTCGTGGAGGAAAGAAAGTCTACAATATAGCTCGGTGTCGATTGAAAAATGCTGCACAGTCATAAAGAATCAAAATTTTAAACTAGTGGAACACGAACATAGCTCGGAATGTTTGAATCAGGAAATGTTTAATTGCATTTGAAGTATAAATATAGACACTACGATACACATAATATCCGTTAGTGAATAATTACAAACGGAATATTTAAACAAAAATAATCGTACGCGCATCAGAAAATACCGAAACGGGAAACCGATGAATTCAGATCCACTAATATTCGGATTGACTAATGCAAAACCGATTCTATACCGTGCTTCGAAAGTTATCCGTCTTACTAAGCAACGAATAACATTTTTTCTCAACACAGAAAGTTGCTCTGTAATGTACAGAATATACTGCAATACCACTACAGGTGAACTAGTAACATGTGTGTATTACGTTTGAGTGAATTGACTGCCGCCTAACCAAGCACTATTAGTGCAGCTTTAAATACCTGCCTGGAAAATGAACTTGGTAGTTCGAAACTAGTCAGCACTTAAATGAACGCAACTCTCACGAAAATACAGTTGAGCGGCACCCACATGCCTTGCTCATACAGTGGCATCAAGCAGTCAGGCCTGCAAGATGAGTGGTCTGCCAAGCGACTGGATTTATTCATATTTCTTAATGACTGCTTATGAGCTCTAGTACCCACAATTAAGCTACAAATTACTCTCCTGTTTGAATATTACGCAACGGAAACGGATAACGCACATCTGACTATTAGGAATTTACACAACTCTGATTGCTCACTACGCTCTGGCAATACCACATTTTCTTTCTTAGCCAACGGCTTTGACCAACACGTGGCCATCGCACTGAATATGAAGGGCGCACACATTATAAATTCTGGGTATCATGACTACACATTACTCGAAGAACAAGGCCACCAATCTCATTCTTTTCACTATCATTTTTATTCCGATAAATTATATTATGATTCAAAGATTTAACACACCATTACATTTCATACAACAATTACACATGAGAAACTCCGTCCAGTGGGCATGGCTTTACATTGGTGATTCTCTATCTTATGGTCTCGTAATTATTTAATGCTACAGTTCACTTTCTGGATAGGATGGTGGATCTTTTGCTATATCTCACACTTCGACTCTCACACCCATCACACGAAAATTTCCTCCAGACCGAGCAGTACAAAAAGGAACATGCATAACCCACTGCCTCTGAACCTATCTTGCTACTCTCCCATGCAAACCACACATACTTAAATTAAATGAAATACACCACACTGGCAACATGGAATACAACACAAGGAATAGTCACAACGTTATAATCACATCACTTTCAGCTTTTCCACTTCAATTGGTCTTCAGCACAGTTTCACACGATACTGCTCCACTTCGTAACTTTTATTTCCTACTATGAACTCTGGAGGATGTAGGCACGTCTTCCTGTGCAATGCAGGCCAAGTGGCGTTGCTGGATAGACGGCTGACACACCTTGCTTCACTCTCAGAGTATTATAGTTTGAATCAAGCGTCACACGGAAACATAACACGCAAAGTAATATTAAGAACATATTCGTCACACGCGCGAGTCCTCAACTGATACCATGGATGAGTACTTCTCTTTATCCTTTGTCTCATACACAGATTGAGACTCACACATTACTCACCACGTGGAAGTACTCGTGGAAGTACTCGTCTCTAATTTCAAGTCCTGCACACGCCATTTCCTAAATATTTCCAACTTATAGTACACACGCCAGTAATTCAGCTTAACTTAAGCATTCGGAAGTATTTCAACTTATTGCTACACGTGGTTTCATTGTGACCGTTGGTCAATTCCTAAGATTTCTACGATCCCCTTAATATTACCTGCCTGACATTTAATTCTCCCCACAAAAGTTCCTGAAATAGAGAAATTATTATTCCAAACTACTCTTAAGTATTCCACAGGCATACCATTCTCTCCAATCTTTTGTCTTTACGGAGCACACCTAAGACAGGTCTTACCAACACAAGATCCAGCGCCAGAGTGCTGAAACATGGCCAGTCTTCAGGTCAATTTGCACCTCCGTCGAGGTGGGGGCACACCATGTTATTGTATTGGTCAGCCACATTTCAGGTGCTCAAAGCTCAGGTAAATTTCATCTCTTTGGTTCCACCAAAGGTGACCAAAGGAACGTCTCAAAGATGATCATATATTGCCCATTCACTATCTGCGGTTAGCAGACGACCATACATTCATTCATTTCGCAGATCTCACCAAATTGGATATATGGATTTATTTTGTGGGAGTGCACATGTGATCAATTAAATAAATAAATTGTCCTTCTTTCCTACACTGGTATCCGGCTTCGGTGTATTAAGTGAAATTGAGTTATTATTACAAAAAATATGTTTTTCTGACAAGAATAACGAAGAATGTTGTACCTATACTCAATGTCGGGCGGTACTGTACCCTTTCACAGTGAAGAAAATTACTACTGTTTATAATTATTTATTCAACCTGATTTGATGAGGGCCATCACCCCTCTCTGACATCGGACTGGAGTTACACACATACAGTGTGACAAGCTCAAGTATTGTGGCATTTGTGGGAGAGTGCACAAATGGTTTAATTCGTACCTAACTGGAAGAGAGCAGAAAGTTGAAATAAGCAGTTCTCATAATATGCAAAGATCAGCATATTCCTCAAACTGGTGAACCATCAAGAATGGAGTTCCACAGGGGTCGGTCTTGGGTCGTTTGTTGTTCTTAATATATATTAATGACTTGCCATTCTATATTCATGAAGAGGCAAAGTTAGTTCTCTTTGCTGATGATACAAGTATAGTAATCACACCTGACAAACAAGAATTAACTGATGAAGTTGTCAATAATGTCTTTCAGAATGAATTTTGATAAGACACAGTACATACAGTTCCGTACAGTAAATGGTATGATGCCATTAATAAATATAGACCTTCCAGGTTCTGTTTACAGCATCATGATGGTCGCATCCGTGTTTGGCGACATCGCAGTGAACGCACATTGGAAGCGTGTATTCGTCATCGTCATACTGGCGTGTCACCCGGCATGATGGTATGCGGTGCCATTGGTTACACGTCTCGGTCACCTCTTGTTCGCACTGACAGCACTTTGAACAGTGGAAGTTACATTTAGGATGTGTTACGACCCGTGGCTCTACCCTTCATTCGATCCCTGCGAAACCCTACATTTCAGCAGGATAATGCACGACCGCATGTTGCAGGTCCTGTACGTGCCTATCTGGATACAGAAGATGTTCGACTGCTGCCCTGGCCAGCACATTCTTCTGATTTCTCACCAATTTAAAACGTCTGATCAATGGTGGCCGAGCAACTGGCTCGTCACAGTATGCCAGTTATTACTCTTGATAAACTGTGTTATCGTGTTGAAGCTGCATGGGCAGCTGTACCGGTACACGACAGGCGTATCAAGGCCGTTATTACGGCCAGAGGTGGTTGTTCTGGGTACTGATTTCTCAGGATGTATGCACCCAAATTACGGAAAATGTAATCACATGTCAGTTCTAGTATAATACATTTGTCCAGTGAATGCCCGTTTATCATCTGCATTTCTTCTTGGCGTAGCAATTTTAATGGCCAGTAGTGTATTTCATTGACTGTCGTCCAGAGATGAAGATGTTATACAGTTCTCTAGTATAATGCGGGAGGTTATTCCAGAGTCGTTATCCTGTCAATGAGAAGGACTTAGAGAAAGTGGTTGGACAATGGAGTAGGAATACTATTAGTAGTGGAAGTAGAGTTTGTGGCAGATAAGTTTCGACGTAAGTACTAAAAATTTTAGTTAATCAGTCGTAAAGGTAACTGTAGCCCACGCATTCATTGACTGATTTCTGCGCCCCACTTTGGAGAGACAGTGCGAAACTTTCTTTCTTTATCAGCCATCTCAGGGAATGATTTCCCTTACCCACAACGGTTACGGTTCTAACGATAATTCTCAGGTGCAATAGGAAGTAGCTCGGTTGCGAAGCACCGGTCCGAACTTGGCCAATAAGTTTCCGCGAGTCTTGGCGGTACCTGGAGTGCGCAGCCATAATGAGAGCTGCATTTCAGGGCCGGACGAAACTTGGGGCTCGTCCCAGCCGCGCGAGTTATTTGCATCTGAGGCGGCCCGTAACTCGGGAAAGATGCGCGCGGCAGCAGGGGTTAGCTCCGGAAACTGCCAGACCCGGCGACGAGCCGTGCCGGTTTTTCATTTCTGGCCGCAGCAAAAGTTGCGGCGGCATGTTTAATGTTTAACGGCGTGCAATATTAAAAAGGCTGAAGTTTGAGAGCGTGCAACTACAGGCCGAGTGAGTGTGTGTCGGGGGTCATGTATGCACGGCCGCATCCCATTCCGCGAGTGCTCTATTCATCTCTGGACAGCGCCGCGGCGGCGGACATACATCAGCTCGGATATAAATCCCCCGCCCCGCGACTGTGCGGAGGGAGGGAGGGAGACGCGCCGGCTCGCCTAACAAAGGCAAGAGTGACACACGCGCGCGCGCCTGGAGCGCCAATGGCGAGGCGTGAGGGGTTGTAATGAGCACCCGCTACACGTCGCGGAAGCACTCCTAAGGAGTCGGATATTTTTATTTCGCTTGTTTATCCATTTATATGAAATACAGGGTGTTCTTTAATATCGGTTACAAACTTCTAGGACATTAAAGTCAGTACTGCCATTAGACTATTTTTTATTTGCAGTGTTACATTTACACGATCATGATTTCGGCTTCAAAGTGCCTTAATCAAGTGTTTTAAGTGTTATACAACGCCTAAGATGGCATACTATCGAATTTAAAAAACACTATTAGACAGAATTTCTGGTAACAATGTGTCTAATAGTAACGAAACTTCCTGGCAGATTAAAACTGTGTACCGGACCGAGACTCGAACTCGGGGCCTTTGCCTTTCGCGGGCAAGTGCTCTACCGACTGACCTACCCAAGCACGACTCATGCCCCGTCCTCACAGCTTTACTTCTGCCAGTACCTCCTCTCCTATCTTCCAAACTTCACAGAAGCTCTCCTGCGACCTTGCACTCATGGAAGAAAGGATATTGCGGAGACATGGCTTAGCCACAGCCTGGGAGATGTTTCTAGAATGAAATTTTCACTCTACAGCGGAGTGTGCGCTGATATGAAACTTCCTGGCAGATTAAAACTGTGTGCTGGACCGAGACTCGAACTCTGGACCTTTTCCTTTCGCGGGCAAGTGCTCTACCGACTGAGCTACCCAAGCACGACTCACGCTCCGTCCTCACAGCTTTAATTCCGCCAGTACCTCGTCTCCTACCTTCCAAACTTTACAGAAGCTCTCCTGCGAACCTTGCAGAACTAGCACTCCTGGAAGAAAGGATATTGCGGAGACATGGCTTAGCCACAGCCTGGGGGATGTTTCTAGAATGAAATTTTCACTCTACAGCGGAGTGTGCGCTGATATAAGAGTATATTTTAAATACGACAGTATGCCATATTAGGCACTGTATAACACATAAAACACTTGATAATGGCACTTTGAAGCCGAAATCATGATCTACATCTACATCTACGTGATTACTCCGCAATTCACAATAAACTGCCTGGCAGAGGGTTCAATGAATCACCTTCAAGCTGTCTCTCTACCGTTCCACTCTCGAACGGCACGCGGGAAAAACGAGCACTTAAATTTTTCTGTGCGAACCCTGATTTCTCTTATTTTATCGTGATGATCATTTCTCCCTATGTATGTGCGTACCCACAGAATGTTTTCGCAATCGGAGAAGAAAACTGGACATTGGAATTTCATGGGAAGATCCCGTCACAACGAAAAACGCCATTGTTTTGTTGCCACTCCAATTCACGTATCATGTCTGTGACACTATCTCCCCTATTTCGCGATAATACAAAACGAGCTGTCCTTCTTTGTACTTTTTCCATGTCTCCGTCAGTCCCACCCGATGCGGATCCCACATCGCACAGCAGTACTCCAGAACAGGGCGGACAAGCGTGGTGTAAGCAGTCACTTTAGTAGACCTGTTGCACCTTCTAAGTGTTCTGCCAATGATTCGCAGTCCTTGGTTTGCTCTACCCACAATATTATCTATGTGATCGTTCCAATTTAGGTTATTTGTAATTGTAATCCCTAAGTACACTCCTGGAAATGGAAAAAAGAACACATTGACACCGGTGTGTCAGACCCACCATACTTGCTCCGGACACTGCGAGAGGGCTGTACAAGCAATGATCACACACACGGCACAGCGGACATACCAGGAACCGCGGTGTTGGCCGTCGAATGGCGCTAGCTGCGCAGCATTTGTGCACCGCCGCCGTCAGTGTCAGCCAGTTTGCCGTGGCATACGGAGCTCCATCGCAGTCTTTAACACTGGTAGCATGCCGCGACAGCGTGGACGTGAACCGTATGTGCAGTTGACGGAGCGAGGGCGTATAGTGGGCATGCGGGAGGCCGGGTGGACGTACCGCCGAATTGCTCAACACGTGGGGCTGAGGTCTCCACAGTACATCGATGTTGTCGCCAGTGGTCGGCAGAAGGTGCACGTGCCCGTCGACCTGGGACCGGACCGCAGCGACGCACGGATGCACGCCAAGACCGTAGGATCCTACGCAGTGCCGTAGGGGACCGCACCGCCACTTCCCAGCAAATTAGGGACACTGTTGCTCCTGGGGTATCGGCGAGGACCATTCGCAACCGTCTCCATGAAGCTGGGCTACGGTCCCGCACACCGTTAGGCCGTCTTCCGCTCACGCCCCAACATCGTGCAGCCCGCCTCCAGTGGTGTCGCGACAGGCGTGAATGGAGGGACGAATGGAGACGTGTCGTCTTCAGCGATGATAGTCGTCTCTGCCTTGGTGACAATGATGGTCGTATGCGTGTTTGGCGCCGTGCAGGTGAGCGCCACAATCAGGACTGCATACGACCGAGGCACACAGGGCCAACACCCAGCATCATGGTGTTGGGAGCGATCTCCTACACTGGCCGTACACCACTGGTGATCGTCGAGGGGACACTGAATAGTGCACGGTACATCCAAACCGTCATCGAACCCATCGTTCTACCATTCCTAGACCGGCAAGGGAACTTGCTGTTCCAACAGGACAATGCACGTCCGCATGTATCCCGTGCCACCCAACGTGCTCTAGAAGGTGTAAGTCAACTACCCTGGCCAGCAAGATCTCCGGATCTGTCCCCCATTAAGCATGTTTGGGACTGGATGAAGCGTCGTCTCACGCGGTCTGCACGTCCAGCACGAACGCTGGTCCAACTGAGGCGCCAGGTGGAAATGGCATGGCAAGCCGTTCCACAGGACTACATCCAGCATCTCTACGATCGTCTCCATGGGAGAATAGCAGCCTGCATTGCTGCGAAAGGTGGATATACACTGTACTAGTGCCGACATTGTTCATGCTCTGTTGCCTGTGTCTATGTGCCTGTGGTTCTGTCAGTGTGATCATGTGATGTATCTGACCCCAGGAATGTGTCAATAAAGTTTCCCCTTCCTGGGACAATGAATTCACGGTGTTCTTATTTCAATTTCCAGGAGTGCATTTAGTTGAATTTACAGTCTTCACGTTTGTGTGACTTACCGCGTAATCGAAATTAAGCGGATTTCTTTTAGTACTCATGTGAATAACTTCACACTTTTCCTTGTTCAGGGTCAATTGCCACTTTTCGCCCCATACAGATATCTTATCTAAATCATTTTACAAGTCGTTTTGATCATCTGATGACTTTACAAGACGGTAAATGACAGCGTCATCTGCAAACAATCTAAGACAGGTACTCATATTGTCTCCTATGTCGTTAATATAGATCAGGAGCACAATAGTGTAAATGTAACATTGCAAATAAAAAACAGTCTAATGGCGGTACTGACTCTAAAGAAATATATTATGACTGTGGCCCCACATTATGAAAAAATTATTAAAATTCTAGGACTTGTGGAGGGGAGTGCGTACGACGGTTTCGATTCAGATGTGCAACGTGTCCACGTTTGCTGAGGGGTAGAGACAAATCTCAGCGTTGCTTGTCCTGTTATGCAATAGCGTAGATACGATGACGTGTACGACGTCAGACGGTCACCCGATGTCACTTAACGTCTGCCTTACTGCGAAACCTATTCAGTGTCTGTGCGTCTCCGATACAGAAAACATGGTTCAGTACACTTTTTCGGAATACGTAGACGTGCTTCTCGTGAATAATTAAGTTCGAGATAACAGAAGAGCTGGTATTCGGATGTAATACGAACGTTTTCTGCAGCATAAAACGCTGAAACGTCCCCTTAGAAATTTTTAAGAATGGCTGTGCTGATAAACCTCTTACATTATTTGATTTTCGAGCAGCTGAGCAGAACGGAACGTACTCAGACATTTCGCTCTTTACCTATTCTGATCAACACTAAACTGACACACAAAATTTTTAGCGCAACGCAATCTGACTTTCAATAATCCCTACAAAGGAATGGCCCTGACTAACAATAACCTATACCTTTCATGAATCACTTACCTCATAAAAATCCTCGTTACTCGAACTACTGCAATAGAGCGGCCATCTAAATAAAAGATTCTAACTACTGAGGGCACTAACTACTGATATGCATAGTTAGCAAATGAAAGATTTTGATAGAGAACAAACAATGTATTTACCTTAATAGTGTTCAAAAGTCATTATATATATATATATATATATATATATATATATATATATATATATATATGTGTGTGTGTGTGTGTGTGTGTGTGTGTGTGTGTGTGTGTGCCTTCAAAAGTCATTATATATATATATATATATGTGTGTGTGTGTGTGTGTGTGTGTGTGTGACGCCCCACTTGTACAGCCGACATTGCTAGCGATGGTTCACTGACTACATACGTTCTCATTTGCCGAGACGACAGTTTAGCATAGCCTTCAGCTACGTCATTTGCTACGCCCTAGCAAGGCGCAATATTAAGTTACTATATGTCTTCTGAACAGATAATATTGTGAATCATGTACCGTCAAGAGCGACGTTCATCATTAATGGATTAAAGTTAGGTATGGAACTAATTACGTTCGCTTTATGAATTCTAATTCCTTGTCATGTTCCAGACCTCACGGCAGTAGAGTCCTTCCCTCCTCACGCCAGCCTGTGTGAGCTAAAACGCGTGCATTTCGGCCCCCTCTAGTAACACGGTGTTGGCTCTTCTGCCAACACAACACTTTCTATCAGAAACACTGCAGGAGAGTCCTCATTGCCTGTGCAGTGTGCAGTTGGAATGAACGAAACACTTGAGATACATTATATATGGGCTGCATAACGTCAGCCGAAACCCCTCAGCAGTGTTGAGTGGTGCTTAAGATAGGTAAATAAACTAGTGAAATCAATGTGAAGTGAAGTAGAAATTAGTAAATAAATGAAAAACTTAGTTTAGTTTAGAAGAGTTACACACTGGCAAACAGCGGGCAGAGCAGCAGTGGCAACGGCCGGCACTTGCAAGTCAGCATGTTCAGCAGAAGCCATCGCCCTCCCCACATAAGCGGAAGCTGTCGATTTAGCCGTCAGGGCATCGCCCTACCGGCTCACGTGTGTCTCAATTGTCCCATGTGATCAAAGGCCCTCACCTACATTCCAAGAGCCAATGACCGACATTTAGAAGATTCTTCGAGAAGCTTTTCAGTGTGACAGAAGAGGCAATGACCGTGAAGTCGTTCACCTACAGTGAACTGAAGTAAATAAATATGCGAGACGCAGTGGGCCCGACAGTAGTTTTCAGTTCAGTTTCGGTCCGAGTTCAGTTCCAGTATAGTTCATGCAGGAAGAGACTACATCGTACACAGAAGCACCAGGTCCGCTGCTGTAATGGAATAGCAAGCAGCAGCCTCGCCGCCAGAAGACAGAAGGTATTTGAAGACTGATTTTTACGTGCCCGGGTGACTCGTGAGGACGGGAAGGAGACGGCCTCACATCAGAAGTCACCTGTTAGCTGGGATGAAGATCCGACAGCCGAAGACTGGCAAGCGGGAGTCCGTTGTTCGAGTCCGGGACACTGGCCTTCCCCCGCCGCGCCGCTCCGCTGGCTAACGCATAACACACGCGGCCGCTTAGAGAAGAGAAACACTGGGACGCCACATCCAAGGTATCACCATCTGATTCACGACTTCGTTCTCAATAATTAAACGGGCCACCTCACGATGCACATCTCCAGTCAACTGGGCGAAACGGCGACACGAGATATACACCGCCAGGCGTAATCAGACGCCGCCGCTCACGCAGCAGAAGGCTTCGCAAGCGACACAGCTGCCGCTCTCCCAGCCAGAACAATCCAGTAAGGAAACCATTGTACGAATCCTTCAATAAAATTTATCTTATGTAAAAATGCTGTTTCATTCTACCTCATACCCAAGCCAAGGAAGAACCCACCCTGCCCACATGTTGTTAAGAGAGAACAAGTAATTTATTTAGTGTTTTTCACCCTGACATAATGCTTCTGAATCAAATGCCCTTTGCAGTAATGCTCATCCTGATAATTGACTAGCATCAAAAGAGGTTACCAGTTACAGCAGGCACTTCACATTTGCGCAATGGACTATTGGTCTAGGCATCTTTGCGTGCACACTTTGTGCTGAGAACTGAAAAGTCCAACATGACGGGATAGATGGGCATACTAGAGAAACGGCACGACACATATGTGGAGAGCTTCGCCGGATTTTCACTGTGGTTTTAATTTCTCAACTGATCGGAAGCTGAAAAAAAAGATAGCTGTCGTTTCTACCGAGCTGTTGTTCCCATTTTATACACAATATGTCTGATCCAACCGTCTTCTCCAGGTGCCGCACGTTTTGCTTTAATGTGTATGCGTTTCCTGGACTCCAGTCAGGCTAGCTGGAGTTCTGGAGTCCAGGTAACGAGTACACATTACAAGGCGCCCAATGTTTATAAACTACTACAAACGTCTAAAACTTGTAATCGGGTCTTCTATGGGATGTACTATTGCTATATAACATGGACTTTTCCTTCCTACTGAACGAATCAGTGCTTAACATTCTCTTACTTCGCGTGAATGGCCAATTGTCTGAAGTTAGCTAAGCATTAACTTAATTTAGCCCTGTCTTCTGTCAAGAAGAAAATCGCGGAAATCTAAGTATAGGATCATCATCTTGTAGTTTTGCAGTCTTCTCGTTTCCGTGCTAGCTTAGAAAACTGGATGAGGAATTCCGCCTTATGCAAGACACATTTGGAGTTTTACTTTACCCAGACATCTTTCAGCACTTTTTGTGCTATCTTCAGTGGATTATTTGGTTTCGTTTCTGTAAAATTTATAGTACATATTAACGTTTAGATTAAACATTTGGGGCAATATATTTACATTTGTGAAGAAAGTGATTGTTGTCAAATATTATACATGGTTTGTTTATCGTTGAGATATATATTACTGACCTGATGTGTTGTATGTTGGCCGGCCGGAGTGGCCGAGCGGTTCTAGGCGCTACAGTCTGGAACCGCGCGCAGGTTCGAATCCTGCCTCGGGCATGGATGTGTGTGATGTCCTTAGGTTAGTTTGGTTTAAGTAGTTCTAAGTTCTAGGGGACTGATGACCTCAGCAGTTAAGTCTCATAGTGCTCAGAGCCGTTTGAACCATTTTTTGTTGTATGTTGTTTATTACGATATGTCTAAAGTTCTGGTGTTATAGCTTATTTGGAAAAATAATGCTTGCATACACTTCAGACATATCCTAATAAAGACCGAGCGAGGTGGCGCAGTGGTTAGCACACTGGACTCGCATTCGGGAGGACGACGGTTCAATCCCGCGTCCGGCCATCCTGATTTAAGTTTTCCGTGATTTCCCTAGATCATTTCAGGCAAATGCCGGGATAGTTCCTTTGAAAGGGCACGGCCGATTTCCTTCCCCATCCTTCACTAATCCGAGCTTGTGCTCCGTCTCTAATGACCTCGTTGTCGACGGGACGTTAAACACTAATCTCCTCCCCCCCCCCCCCCCATATCCTAATAAACAACATACAATCCATCAGGTCAGAAATACATATCTCAACGGTGAACTGTAAACAAATCATGAATAATATTTGACAATAATCACTTCATTCACAAAAATAAATACTTTGTATCAAATGTTTTCTCTAAATGTTAATATTTAATAAAAGCTTTACAGAAAATAAATAAAGTAACCCACTGAAGATAGCACAAAAATGCTGAAACATGTCTGAGTAAAACAAAACTCCGCAGGTGTCTTGCCTAAGGCGGAATTCCTTGTCGAAATAACTATCGAACTTTAGATTTCAGGGTTCAAGAATTCACAGGAAGCGGGATGCCCTGCTGGCATGCACTTTGGGGTAAACTCTAACCGTGTTGATTCTGAATGGACATTTATTCTCAAAATAGAAGGTACTCCTGAGGTTCAGTAAACATTACAAACGTAAAAAATCGTAGTACCATGGTTCCGTAAGAGTAAACTGCTTGACACTGCATCATTCATCATTATTCAGCGATCATTAGGTTGACTCAGCGACTTAACATGGACTCTCGTATGATCAAACACCAAGATTCAGACGTTCTCTGAATAACCGAATGCGAAACTACCATTTTCTAGCAATAGCAGCATCGTCAAAAGCGACTCGCAGAGGAATGAAACACGCAACTTAATAGGGATTACGATGCACAAAGTGGGCAGTGACCAGATGATGAACGAGTTCGGCCACATCTTAAACGATAGCGAAATTATTACTCACAAGAGCACATAATGCTTCTAACAGAATACTTCAAAATGACACAAAGTTTCTAACACGAAAAGCTGAACTAAGTACGATCCAAAAGACATCGTCTAAGTGTGAGGAAGAATCAGCAAGTCACACTCACTCGATCTCGAACAGCGACCGACTAACTCTGTACAAAATCCAACTTGCCTTGCGTCGGAGCAGAGAGAGCGGAAAACCTTGGAGGGGGCGAAGTGACCAGTCGACAAGATGAATATTTCGGTGGTACCAGGCAGCTTCACCAATCACAGGACAGGAGAAGCAACGCTTGTCACCCTCATTCAAAATTTTCCGTCAGTTCGACGTTCCAAGGCCTCTGCCACACAGATGAACCAAGTAACTCCACATGAATTCACCAACGTGCATGCGTTTGTAATTTCACCCACAGTCATACACTCCAGTAATCATCCGTGTTTAACCCTTTAAGTACCATTAATATGAAGAAAATTAATTTCAAAATTTCTCATAAAGTTTACACGTATTGTCATAGTAAACAACGAATACAAGTAGAGATTGCCAAAAAGTAAGCAATCAATTGTTTAAAAGTTGTGGTTTCAATTTGGAATCACATGGAAATACAGTTTTCAACAACCCATCTTTTTCCTGAGATGTATTTGAAAGCAATTTCGCATTTTTTCCGAGACACGATCCCCCATCTCGAAACTTACATGAAGTCACAATGCCCAAAACAAATTGTAGTCTTAGATAGCAAGCAAAAATTGTACCCAAAATTTTAACAAATGTATGTCAGAAGCACATACTGCTTTTGTGGTTTCATTTCTAAACCGCCCATAATAGCAGTACTAAGAACGCAAATTTACGTTACGATAACTTCAGATATACTTACTTCCACTGCACATGATCTCCTCAGTGTGATCACTATAGAAAAAAATACACATGTCACAATCTCCTGTATTTGTGTAGTGCGTCGATCGTTGCTTTGAACGATGTAAGTGACTGCTATAATGCACTATATTAATAGAAGTCCTACGGTGTACCACCAGATGTCACTATCTTTCAACACTGGTAATTAAAAAAAAAGTAATAAAATGATGGTTTCTGGCAGAACCACTCGTACTCAAAGGGTTAAGAAGGCTGGTGAAAGGTAAGAAACGTCGTAAACATAAAGATAAAACACACTCAATTCGGTTCCCAGCCTGAGTTTCCTCTCTCGCGTGCTAAAAGTATAAGGAAACATCGGCAGAGGAAAGAAACACTGCAGACCTTAATGAAGCTACAAAATTATATGAAAGGCGTACTGACTTCCGTCTTTCAAGACGACAGTAAAACTCGCAGCTCTTGAAAAAGACAGCTAGGTCGATCATCGAAATATTTTGCGTAAATTGGAAACAACTCGTCAGAACATCCGGAAGCACACCGTTAATCAGTCATGCTGATAAACCTGAGAGACGAATGCTGCTCTCGCAGTAAACGCTAGCAACAAAGTTTGCTTGGAATGATATATGATAGTAACATACTTCACGGTACATACAGTTTTGTTGTGTCTGTTATCTCATTTTTATTGGTCTACTTTTATTTTATTCTTGCATGGGCCAACTAAGGATAACGTGCCAATTCCAGTTCCTTATTCGCCCTATTCTTCCCTTTTCTTCGAATACTCTTTCACCTGTTCACTATGTTTTCTCTTTCTGTCTTCTGACCACTTCAATTTTTTCACTCTCCTACCTTGGAATATTTCCATATTCTATACCTTTTCCCTAAACACTTCTACTGCAGGATGTGGCACAGTGGTTAACACACTGGACTCACACTCTGGAGGACTTTGCTTCAAACCCCAGCCCGCCAACCAAATTTAGCTCTTCCGTGATTTCTCTAAATCTCTTCAAGCAGATGTCAGGAATGGTTTCTTTGAAAAAGTCACAGTCGGTTTCCTCCCCCGTCCTTCCCCATCATTCATTCGTGCTCCGTAATGGATCTCTCTTGTCACTGACTTTTTAACGTACAAATAGATCTTTTGATTACTCTACTGTCTTTAATATTCAAACATTATCAGTCTTATCTTTCTCATTACATGGGATACGTTTTCTATCATCATCATCATCATCATCATTTAAGACTGATTATGCCTTTCAGCGTTCAGTCTGGAGCATAGTCCCCCTTATAAAATTCCTCCATGATCCCCTATTCAGTGCTAACATTGGTGCCTCTTCTGATGTTAAGCCTATTACTTCAAAATTGTTCTTAACCGAATCCAGGTACCTTCTCCTCGGTCTACCCCGACTCCTCCTACCCTCTACTGCTGAACACATGAGTCTCCTGGGTAACCTTGCTTCTCCCATGCGTGTAACGTGACCCCACCATCTAAGCCTGTTCGCCCTGACTGCTACATCTATAGAGTTCATTCCCAGTTTTTCTTTGATTTCCTCATTGTGGACACCCTCCTGCCATTGTTCCCATCTACTAGTACCTGCAATCATCCTAGCTACTTTCATATCCGTAACCTCAACCTTATTGATAAGGCAACCTGAATCCACCCATCTTTCGCTCCCATACAACAAAGTTGGTCGAAAGATTGAACGGTGCACAGATAACTTAGTCTTGGTACTGACTTCCTTCTTGCAGAAGAGAGTAGATCGTAGCTGAGCGCTCACTGCATTAGCTTTGCTACACCTCGCTTCCAGTTCTTTCACTATGTTGCCATCCTGTGCATCCTAAGTACTTGAAACCGTCCACCTGTTCGAACTTTGCTCCTCCTATTTGGCACTCAATCCGTTTATATCTCTTTCCCATTGACATTACTTTTGTTTTGGAGATGCTAATCTTCATACCATAGTCCTTACATTTCTGATCTAGCTCTGAAATATTACTTTGCGTTTTCTATATTTCGATAAATTTCATCGTTACTTCTTAATTCTCAATCTTCCATAGTTTCTCTGGGGCTAATAATACTGAGGCGTGCGCGGCTCGTGTTCATGCCATTTATTGTTTGTCATCTTCTATTAAGATACGGCCGCCTCGTTTTCTTATTCCATTTACTGGCATCACTAGCTTCCTTCCTTACTTGCCCATGAGCGGCAGCAGCAGCGCGTATCGATACTAGAGATGGGGGATCCGCTCTTGAACTAATTCATAGAGTTGAATCTTTCAAAGGAGTGAACAATCAGTGATTCAGAAAAAAAGAACGGTAGCTCCAAACGTTTCCCACGGCAGAGAGAGAGAGAGAGAGAGAGAGAGACGGAGCATATCAGCAGCGCCTCTGCTGGTCACAGCACAGTGCACACCACACAACACAGCCAGCGCCGGCCTCTGCCCTGCTTCTACCTTGGCTGCCTGCATTGTGCAGTGCCCCATTGGATTTTGTGTTTCACATATGCTGTGCCGTCTCTGTGCGTCGTCTGCCGCGTTCAGTGTCTGGCGCAGCTTAACTTTGCATCGCACTCTGTCGGCGATCGTTTCAGTCGCACGTCCTGCCCTCTGGGCAGTTGATGCGAGCAACAGGACAGAGAGCAACCTAGCGGATAACATAGGAACTACTTGCAACAACCTGCTCGCAAGGGAACGGACGATTTGTCTCGGAGCAGGTGAGTTCACCGCTCCCCCCACCCTCGGAACTCGCCCGCTCAACGCTCACCCCACCGTTCTCGACTCTAGCCAGAGCGTTGAGCAAAGCAACGCAGGTGTCACTCTGGTCTCTGCGGTCTTAGCTCACGCAGTAATACAGCTCGCGGCTCGACCTGCTCGACTCAGTGCTTCTGCATCGGAGTTCGTCTCTACTGGATATTGTTCTTCGTAGTAATACCGCTATGTACACTCCTGGAAATTGAAATAAGAACACCGTGAATTCATTGTCCCAGGAAGGGGAAACTTTATTGACACATTCCTGGGGTCAGATACATCACATGATCACACTGACAGAACCACAGGCACATAGACACAGGCAACAGAGCATGCACAATGTCGGCACTAGTACAGTGTATATCCACCTTTCGCAGCAATGCAGGCTGCTATTCTCCCATGGAGACGATCGTAGAGATGCTGGATGTAGTCCTGTGGAACGGCTTGCCATGCCATTTCCACCTGGCGCCTCAGTTGGACCAGCGTTCGTGCTGGACGTGCAGACCGCGTGAGACGACGCTTCATCCAGTCCCAAACATGCTCAATGGGGGACAGATCCGGAGATCTTGCTGGCCAGGGTAGTTGACTTACACCTTCTAGAGCACGTTGGGTGGCATGGGATACATGCAGATGTGCATTGTCCTGTTGGAACAGCAAGTTCCCTTGCCGGTCTAGGAATGGTAGAACGATGGGTTTGATGACGGTTTGGATGTACCGTGCACTATTCAGTGTCCCCTCGACGATCACCAGTGGTGTACGGCCAGTGTAGGAGATCGCTCCCCACACCATGATGCCGGGTGTTGGCCCTGTGTGCCTCGGTCGTATGCAGTCCTGATTGTGGCGCTCACCTGCACGGCGCCAAACACGCATACGACCATCATTGGCACCAAGGCAGAAGCGACTCTCATCGCTGAAGACGACACGTCTCCATTCGTCCCTCCATTCACGCCTGTCGCGACACCACTGGAGGCGGGCTGCACGATGTTGGGGCGTGAGCGGAAGACGGCCTAACGGTGCGCGGGACCGTAGCCCAGCTTCATGGAGACGGTTGCGAATGGTCCTCGCCGTTACCCCAGGAGCAACAGTGTCCCTAATTTGCTGGGAAGTGGCGGTGCGGTCCCCTACGGCACTGCGTAGGATCCTACGGTCTTGGCGTGCATCCGTGCGTCGCTGCGGTCCGGTCCCAGGTCGACGGGCACGTGCACCTTCCGCCGACCACTGGCGACAACATCGATGTACTGTGGAGACCTCACGCCCCACGTGTTGAGCAATTCGGCGGTACGTCCACCCGGCCTCCCGCATGCCCACTATACGCCCTCGCTCAAAGTCCGTCAACTGCACATACGGTTCACGTCCACGCTGTCGCGGCATGCTACCAGTGTTAAAGACTGCGATGGAGCTCCGTATGCCACGGCAAACTGGCTGACACTGACGGCGGCGGTGCACAAATGCTGCGCAGCTAGCGCAATTCGACGGCCAACACCGCGGTTCCTGGTGTGTCCGCTGTGCCGTGCGTGTGATCATTGCTTGTACAGCCCTCTCGCAGTGTCCGGAGCAAGTATGGTGGGTCTGACACACCGGTGTCAATGTGTTCTTTTTTCCATTTCCAGGAGTGTATATTACATTATTATGTTATGTATACATCATTTGTTTTTATTTTATTTTTATTTGTTTAAACTGATCAGATTAGGTTCCTGATGACTCCTCTTACTATAGGATTTTTATTATGGACACTCGAATTTACGCTTTAATTACGAGCGAACCGATAAACGTATCGCAAAATGTGATACACCAATATTTTCCCTGTTTTATTCTGCGTAAGGCTATATGCAGCACTTTCGTTTTACAGTCAAATTTATATATTTTTTTTCTTATTCTGGTACGGATTTTGCGATTTTAAGCGTCTTCGGAAGGAAACGTTCACTTTAAAAATATATGGCTTGCGATGTATTTGTATGAGGTTAATGAAATTTTAATACATTATAGCCAAATATATTGTTAATGTAAATCTCTAGTTACAACATTTTCCGATCACCCAAAAAACCGCGATAGTGCAAAATAAATCAATAATCAAAAACTTTGTCATATCGTGGAAATTTCAATAAACAATACAAAATTCTTACTCATTGTCTGTGTTACTTCAAAATAGGATCAAATAAGATCAAAATACAGGTATAGTACTGGAATAAACCAAGTTTAAAGGGCAATGTGCCTTCCATTTATTTTCTATAGTAAATGAGTGGTGAGTCATGAAAAAGAGCTAATTCATTTCAGGGAGTGAACAGTTCTGATCCGATCTCTGAAAAGAACAGTTTTGCCCATCTCTAATCGATACGTGCACTGTCGTATCATCTCTGGAGCGACCGGTAGTAATTCCGGGTCGTCGTGTGTCTGGCAGTCAGTTGGAGACGGACCTGCAGTGAAGTCGGGCGCGGACAGCCAGTGCTCGCCGACCGCTGGCGACACCCATGAATTGTCCGACGGAGGGAGATGGGAGCGGGACAACCGTTGATTGGTCGTTCGGTTGGTCGTCTCATCGGCCGACGTATATTTGGTCCTTTCACCGTTTCCGGGCCTGGGCAGTTGGTCGGTTGGTGTGGAGCAGCGGGGCAATCTCCACGGCGCGTAATTTGGCCGGGTCCGCTGGCGGGGTCCGTGCGCGGTCGCAGTGTGGACTGCTGTTCCCATTGCTACGAGGCCCGTGGCTCACCGGTCCCGGACGCGAAAGTTGAGTCTTTACTTAGTCTACCAGACAGCCCCAACTGTTCACACTGTGTCGTTTCAATTTCGTTGTGGGCTGTTAGGACATTCCCACGAGCAACGACAGGTGTTTCCAAGTTGGCGTAATTCTAGACGCCCTTCTGTGGTGTTTAACTGAACTTGATTATTTTGAATTGAAGTGCACTACCGGAATCTTCTGCCTTCTGGCCGTTAACGTTCAGATTACCCGCCCTGGCCATTGTCGTAAATTCAGGCAGTGTATTTTCTTTGTCGTGTTGTGGCTATCCAGCACGGCGTGCAGTTTGACAGCTGAAAGAGTAATTCGTTGTGGGTGCCGATACCTTCTGCGTGTTCCATTGAACTCATTGTTGTGTGCTGGTCGGGTGGAGCGGAAGTTATCCTGTCGCTTGGTCCGTTGACTGTCTGCCGGTTGGGTTGCCGTCGGATTGAGAATTGTTGGGCCGACTGCCTGCCTCACCTAAGCGAGCATTAGTGTTTGAATTCCAGGCCCACCCTTGGAAACTTCTGAGCGCCGTTCAATGTACTGCCTTTCCTTATTTGTCCTTGTTGTTTGTTTATGTATGGCTTTTAGCCGATTTTAAGGTAAGTTGTTTTGCCGTTAAGGCGTGAGATTGTTTGGGCCTTCAGTCTAATGTAGAGAAATGTTTTAGGATAAGGCCTTCTGCCTTTTCAAATTCAAATTCTTGTTTTTGAGTCTTAAGTGATTGGCCTTCAGCCGGTTTTAAATTAAAGTTGTTTTGCCCTTAAGGCGTGAGATTGGATGGAGCATTTGCCGGGAATTAAGTTCTAAAATTTATTTTAGGCTTGTTCTGTTTTTAATGTTTTCTTTCCTCTTGTAATGTTTGTCAAATGAATAAAGCTGTATGTTCGAGTGCAACTGACAGCCACTCATTTTGGCCCCTTTCCAGAAATCAAACTATCTGTGCTGTCCTGCGGGTATAGCAGGGGATCTCAAATATTTTGCTAATGATTCCCGTATCTAGTATTTCTAATTTACCTAAAATATAGTTTAATGCTAGACATTTCCTTGTGTGTCTACATCTATATAGGCACTCCATAAGCCACCGTACGGTGCTTGGCGGAGAGTACTCTGTACCACTTCTGGTCATTTCCTTTGCTGTTCCACTCGCAAATAGAGCGAGGAAAATACTACTGGCTGCATGCCTCCGAATAAGCCATAATTCCTCATAGCTTATCTTCGTGGTCCTTACGTGAAATTATGTTGGTGGCACTAGAATGTGTTATATCCTAGCCAGTAATGCCAACCGAGCCCGCTGCCAAAAGGTTGGCAGCATCGAAGTCCAGACGCCTTCCGCATAAGCAGCGCCAGCGATACAGGAAATCGCTGCAAGTCTGCGCGCGCCACCGCTGGCTTCTGGCTTCTTAAGCGCTGGAGTCGCGAGCGCTAGGACAGTTCTGTATTCGCCGCTCAGTTGTATACTCGCCACCGATTTGTGTACTTGTTAGTCAGTTGTGTGTTCATCGCAGCAGAGTTGTTGTTTGTCGTTAGCCGACGCTGACCTAGCCGCTCCGACTCGAACTAGACAGATTTCTGTAGACACGGAGTTCACTACTGTGTTTCTGTATCTTCGTTAATAAAGATAAGTACCGACTTTTATTTAATCAGAGTGTTTGGGTTTTCATCTTTCTGTTCACTGTTCCAGCGGACCGGTCGGCCCGCTATTAAAAGTGTGGCGGTGACTTCGTAAGCCGTTTCGACAGCGAAGTGTTTGTCGCTACGAACCCCGCCACAAAAGAATGGTTCGACAGTCAGCTTCAAACGCCGGTTCTCTAAATTTTCTCAATAGTGTTTCTCGAAAATAATGTCGCCTTCCTCCCAGGGATTCCCATTTGAGTTTCCGAAGCATCTCTGTAACACTTAAGTGCTGTTCGAATCTATCTCTTGACAAATCTAGCAGCCCGCCTCTGAATTGCTTCGATGTCTTCCTTCAATCCGACGTGGTACAGATCCCAAACACTCGAGCAGTAATCAAGAATAGGTCGCCTCACTGCCCTACGTGCGGTCTTCTTTACAGGTAACCCAGTCTTTCTTAAAATTCTACCCAATACACAGAAGTCCACCATTCGCCTTAGCTGCCACTGTTCTCACACGCTCGTTCCACCCCATATCGCTTTGCAACGTTACGCACACATACTTAAATAGCTGCACTGTGTCAACCAGGACACTAGTAATACTGCATCCGAGCATTGCAGGTATGATCTTCCTACTCATCCACATTAACTTAAATTATTCCAAATTTAGGGCTAGCTGCCACTAGTCACACCAACTGGAATTTTGTCTAAGTCAGGGGCGGGCAGGAATTCTGCACGTGTGCGGTGCACATGCACGTGTGCAGTTAACAGGTGTTCTGCGTGCACACAGGGGCAAGCTGGCCACCCGCTTCTCACCCCTCCCCACCATACCGTCTCTCCGCTTCTTCCTCTGTAATGCGTTTTGTTTCCTGGCCTGCTTTATTAAATGAAGGAATAAGGTTAGTAAGAGTGCTTTACAGAAATCATCGTTGGAAAGAGTACCTATTACCTACGATACGTTTTATTTAATGATCACAGGTGGAGTTTACAATACGTTTAATGTCTGGAACAAAATTTCTACGTACAGACAAACGCAAACAGTTACGTAAATTTTCATTACTGATGTTTGCTCTTAACCGAGACTTATTAATTTTCATAACAGAAAAAAATCTCTCACAAAAGTATGTCGAGCCCAACATTGACTATCTTCATGGCTTCACGATGGAGACGAGGAAACTCTTGCTGTGGAAAGTCGCGATAAAGATCTATTACACGTCTTGCCAAAAGGAACTTGTCTCTCAGACGAGAATTACACTGTAGATCTATTAATTCCATTTGCAAACTGAGATGAATATCATCTACAGAAACCAGATTCTCTCGAGAACTATTCAGAACCTTGGGATAAGGAAGATATATCCCCAAATCGCTTGAGAAATTCCTCTTTTATTGCACTAAGAACGGCAACATACTGAAATTTATTATAATGGCGTTCAATATTAAACTTCCGCTCACTAGCGACAATACTGTCACATATTATACATTTCCAATTTTCACGTTTTTCCACAGAGAACAAATGATTCTCCCATTCCTTTTTAAAAGATAGCAAATCTCCAATTCTCCGTTTCCTTGATTCACTCTGCATTTTCCGGTTCTTGAAATACAACGTTCACTACGTAGTGGTCGCTTCGCTTCAACGTCCGCAGCTTAGCCTGGTACTACACTGCCGCAACCTGCAGGCTGTCGGCACTGTCCCGTTCGACGGTTGCACGCGAGCAGCACACGTGCGGCGCTGTGTGCTCATGAGCCGCGTGCAACGTTTGCCCGCCCCTGGTCAAAGTCATCTTGTATCTTCCCTACAGTCACTCAACTTCGACACCACAGACTGCTGCCCACCCTGTCTGCCAAATCATTTAAGTATATAGAGAACAAAAGCGGTCCTATCACACTTCCATGAGGCTCTCCTGACGATACCCTTATCGCCGGCCGGAGTGGCCGAGCGGTTCTAGGCGCCAGTCTGGCGCTACAGTCTGGAACCGCGTGACCGCTGCGGTCGCAGGTTCGAATCCTGCCTCGGGCACGGGTGTTTGTGATGTCCTTAGGTTAGTTAGGTTTAAGTAGTTCTAAGTTCTAGGGGACTGATGACCACAGCAGTTAAGTCCCATAGTGCTCAGAGCCATTTGAACCATTTGATACCCTTATCTCTGATGAATACGTGCCGCCGAGGTCAATATACTGGGTTCTATTATTTAATAAGTCTTCGAGCCACTCACATATCTGTGAACTTATTCCATATAGCCGGCCGCGGTGGTCTAGCGGTTCTGGCGCTGCAGTCCGGAACCGCGGGACTGCTACGGTCGCAGGTTCGAATCCTGCCTCGGGCATGGGTGTGTATGATGTCCTTAGGTTAGTTAGGTTTAAGTAGTTCTAAGTTCTAGGGGACTTATGACCTAAGATGTTGAGTCCCATAGTGCTCAGAGCCATTTTTTTTATTCCATGTGCTCGTACCTTCGTTAACAGCCTGCAAGGGGGACCGTGTCAAACGCTTTCCGGAAATCTAGAAATATGGAATCTAGTCTGTTGCCCTTCATCCGTAGTTCTTAGTGTAACACGTCGGAAGAGGGCAAGCTGAGTTTCGCACGATCGACGCTATCTAAAACCATGCTGATTCGTGCACACAAGCTTCTCAGTCTCAAGAAAGTTTATTGTATTCGAAATGAAAATACGTTCAGGGATTCTGCAGCAAACAGAAGGTAGGGATATAGGTTTGTCATTTTGAAGGTCCGTTCTTTTCCCTTTCTTATATACTAGAATCATCTGCCCTTTTTTACAGTCTCATGGAACTTTGTGCTGAGCGATAGATTCACGATAAATGCAAACCCGGTAAGCGGCCAATGCCGTAAAATCGAGCAGGCCGCGGTGGCCGTGCGGTTCTGGCGCTGCAGTCTGGAACCGCGGGACTGCTACGGTCGCAGGTTCGAATCCTGCCTCGCGCATGGATGTGTGTGATGTCCTTAGGTTAGTTAGTTTTAAGTAGTTCTAAGTTCCAGGGGACTTATGACCTAAGATGTTGAGTCCCAAAGTGCTCAGAGCCATTTGAACCATTTTTTGTAAAATCGAACTGGGATTCCATCCGGACCTGGTGATTAATTTGCTTTCAAATCTTTCAGTTGTTTCTCTACGCCACGTATGTCGTCCATATTGGAGTCTGTCCGATAATCGAATGACGGTATGTTTGTACGATTCTCCTCTGTGCGAACGATTTCTTGAAAGTGAAATTTAAAACTTTAGCTTTGTTTCTGCTATCTTTAACTGCCACACTGCTCAACAAAGGACTGGATGGAAGCCTTAGAGCCGCTTAGAGATTTTACATACGACAAGAATTAAAATCCATGGATAATAAATAAAAACTTTGAGGTTCACCGATGACATTGTAATTCTGTCAGAGACAGCAAAGGACTTGGAAGAGCAGCTGAACGAAATGGACAAGGTCTTGAAAGGAGGATATGATATGAACATCAACAAAAGCAAAACGAGAATAATGGAATGTAGTCGAATTAAATCGGGTGATGCTGCAGGAATTAGATTAGGAAATGAGATGCTTAAAATAGTATATGAGTTTTGTTATTTGGGGAGCAAAATAACTGATGATGGTCGAAGAAAAGAGGATATAAAGTGTAGAGTGGCAGTGGCAAGGAAAGCATTTCTGAAGAACAGAAATTTGTTAACATCGAGTATAGATTTAACTGTCAGGAAGTCTTTTTTGAAAGTATTTGTATGGAGTGTAGTCATGTATGGAAGTGAAACGTGGACGATAAATAGTTTAGACAAGAAGAGAATAGAAGCTTTCGAAATGTGGTGCTACAGAAGAATGTTGTAGATTAGATGGGTAGATCACATAACAAATGAGGAAGTATTGAATAGGATTGGGGAGACGAGAAGTTTGTGGCACAACTTGACCAGAAGAAGGGATCGGTTGGTAGGGCATATTCTGAGGCATCAAGGGATCACCAATTTAGTATTGGAGGGCAGCGTGGAGGGTAAAAATTGTAGAGGGAGACCAAGAGATAAATACACTAAGCAGATTCAGAAGGATGTAGGTTGCAGTAAGTACTGGGAGATGAAGAAGCTTGCACAGGAGAGAGTAGCATGGAGAGCTGCATCAAACCTGTCTGGACTGAAGACCACAATAACTACAAGAATATTCTCGGGTTCTTTGCGAGATCTTTTGCTAAGGTGTGACAGCGGTAGCAGTTATACGTTTAGCGCACAGATTTTTCCAAACACGCACGGATTTCTACTAACCTTCTGTTCTCGTCATTTATGCATTCCGATTTGAACCGAGAGTGCAACAGCCTCTGTTTCTTCAGCATCCGCCGAATTTCGTTATTAAACTATGGTGCGTCTCTTCCATCCATTATCCACTTATTAGGCACATAACTCTCCAAACCACGAATTATAATCTGCTTAAACTTTGTCCATAATTATTCTCTACATCCATCTTGCTGGGACTAAGCAAAGCCAATTCACTAAGTGAGATGTTAATAAGTGCTTATCTGCACTGTCTAGCAGACACACCCTTCTACCCTTCTTGACTGAGTCATTAACTTTCGTGATCATAGTTGCTACAATGACATCACAATCGCTGACCTCTTTCTACACAGACGTTGCCGATAAAGCCCGGCCTATTTGTAGCTACAAGTTCTAAGATATTTCCATTGCGTTTGGGCTGCCGAGCTACCTATTCAAGGCAATTTTCAGAAATTGTGTTCAAAGGTTTTTTGCATGACAGTCTGCCTGTACTCCCCGCAATGAATACATAGGCATCCTGGTTTATAATCGTCAGATTAAAGTCTTTTCCATTATCTGGATATTTACTCACTACCGACCGTAGACTTTCTTTGAATGACTCTAGAACTGCACAGCAGAATCGGGTGACCGGTAAAAACATCCAACAATTAACTCGGTTTCACCTACAGCTCTTACACGCGACCAGACGTCTTCACTGCCACACCTAACTTCAACCTCAATAGAGGCAATATTTTTGTCAACTGCAATGAAAACTCCCGCTCCTATGGCCTCTAATCTCTCTTTCCCATAGACGTTCCATCACTCGCTAAATATCTCAGATTTCCTTTTAGGGCTTCAGCCAGGTCTCGGTCCCAGGAATAATTGGAGGGCAAGAACATTCCTGGAGGGCAGTAAATCCGGGAACTTCATTACGAATACTTCTACAGTTACTGATAAAAATGTGACAGTCGAAGTATCTTTATTCTGAATACCGTTTGACTTCCGTTGCTGCATATCGAGTGGCGAGTGTTCATTGGAGAACTTCGGACATCTGCCTAGCCTAAAATACCCTCGTGTGCGTCCCACAAATACTCTGCTATCAGAGTAGCTACTTCCTTTTTGTAGTGCACCCCTGACCTGTGACGGCGAGTCCTTTAAATCCCCAGCGATAACGTAAGTCTAGAAATCTGCAGCCAAATGGTTCAAATGCCTCTGAGCACTATGGGACTTAATTTCTGCGGTCATCAGTCCCCTAGAACTTAGAACTACTTAAACTTAACTAACCTAAGGACACCACACACATCCATGCCCGAGGCAGGATTCGAACCTGCGACCGTAGCGGTCGCGCGGTTCCAGAGTGCAGTGCCTAGAGCAGCTCGGCCACTCCGGCCGGCGAGGAATTTATAGGATTCCGTGTAATTGTGGGGAAGTGTACGTGGTTACTACAAAAAGAACGGCCGAGAAATGACTAGAAGAGCACAAGGGTAATTGTACACTCCTGGAAATTGAAATAAGAACACCGTGAATGCATTGTCCCAGGAAGGGGAAACTTTATTGACACATTCCTGGGGTCAGATACATCACATGATCACACTGACAGAACCACAGGCACATAGACACAGGCAACAGAGCATGCACAATGTCAGCACTAGTACAGTGTATATCCACCTTTCGCAGCAATGCAGGCTGCTATTCTCCCATGGAGACGATCGTAGAGATGCTGGATGTAGTCCTGTGGAACGGCTTGCCATGCCATTTCCACCTGGCGCCTCAGTTGGACCAGCGTTCGTGCTGGACGTGCAGACCGCGTGAGACGACGCTTCATCCAGTCCCAAACATGCTCAATGGGGGACAGATCCGGAGATCTTGCTGGCCAGGGTAGTTGACTTACACCTTCTAGAGCACGTTGGGTGGCACGGGATACATGCGGACGTGCATTGTCCTGTTGGAACAGCAAGTTCCCTTGCCGGTCTAGGAATGGTAGAACGATGGGTTCGATGACGGTTTGGATGTACCGTGCACTATTCAGTGTCCCCTCGACGATCACCAGTGGTGTACGGCCAGTGTAGGAGATCGCTCCCCACACCATGATGCCGGGTGTTGGCCCTGTGTGCCTCGGTCGTATGCAGTCCTGATTGTGGCGCTCTCCTGCACGGCGCCAAACACGCATACGACCATCATTGGCACCAAGGCAGAAGCGACTCTCATCGCTGAAGACGACACGTCACCATTCGTCCCTCCATTCACGCCTGTCGCGACACCACTGGAGGCGGGCTGCACGATGTTGGGGCGTGAGCGGAAGACGGCCTAACGGTGTGTGGGACCGTAGCCCAGCTTCATGGAGACGGTTGCGAATGGTCCTCGCCGATACCCCAGGAGCAACAGTGTCCCTAATTTGCTGGGAAGTGGCGGTGCGGTCCCCTACGGCACTGCGTAGGATCCTACGGTCTTGGCGTGCATCCGTGCGTCGCTGCGGTCCGGTCCCAGGTCGACGGGCACGTGCACCTTCCGCCGACCACTGGCGACAACATCGATGTATTGTGGAGACCTCACGCCCCACGTGTTGAGCAATTCGGCGGTACGTCCACCCGGCCTCCCGCATGCCCACTATACGCCCTCGCTCAAAGTCCGTCAACTGCACATACGGTTCACGTCCACGCTGTCGCGGCATGCTACCAGTGTTAAGGACTGCGATGGAGCTCCGTATGCCACGGCAAACTGGCTGACACTGACGGCGGCGGTGCACAAATGCTGCGCAGCTAGCGCCATTCGACGGCCAACACCGCGGTTCATGGTGTGTCCGCTGTGCCGTGCGTGTGATCATTGCTTGTACAGCCCTCTCGCAGTGTCCGGAGCAAGTATGGTGGGTCTGACACACCGGTGTCAATGTATTCTTTTTTCCATTTCCAGGAGTGTAGAAGAGGAGAAACAGATCAGTTGTTGTGGAACATGCTTTGCAACCGTGGGAGAACCGCATTCATTTCGACAGGACTCAGTTAACTTGCAGCCACAAGCGGTTACCACGAAAGCTATGCAGAGAGGCCATAGAGATTGTAAAACATCCAAGGAATTTTAATAGTAAGGAGGAGGGCCAGTATTGAATGACATCTGGATTCCGGTGCTGAAGAAGATGTGTACCACTCTTCCACCACGCGATGATAGCAACAGGGGGCGACAGCAGTCGACAACGGCCAACTGCGCTCGCGGATTCAAAACATGTGACGTCACGCCACTACGCGCTGTAGTTAGCTGCGAGCCAGGGTGTGAATCGCACATTCAAAAAAGCTACGATCCGCATTGAAAATAAATATCGCAGATGGGGACGATATGTTGGGTTTTAATGTGAAATCCATTCGACCGTGGCGTAATAGCCTGGAACGTTTTATTAACTGTAATCGAGTGGTGGGATATCCACATTTCTGGGGCATTCGGATTTGACAGTGCTCCGATGTTGGTCTGCGTGGAACGTGAGGGCAGCCGTAATCCTCATAAAGGTGTCGATCGACTGCGTATGACCACCGCAAGGAAGCATCACCATACCGTGCAACAAGCACATCGTAATCCCTTCACATCTGCAACTGTCATCCGAGAACGAGTAGTGGACTTCCCGCAACATTCTGAGTGAACCCACGCAGTCTGTCGGAGACTAGCAGCATCTTTCTTTCGCTAACGCCGCAGTCCCGCAGCGATCGCTGGGTCGACGTGATTTGGCAGTATTAGTTTTTAAGGGATGGCCGGATGCCCTTCCTGCCGCCACCCCGTACCCCCCAAGGACGGAATCAGTGTACCCCAAATGTCTGCGTCTAGTATAAATCGTGAAATAGTGCTGACGTGTTTCAGATGTCTGCGACGCGTGTAACTGAGGCGGAACGTGGGGATCAGCCCGGTATTCACCAAGCGGGATGTGGAAAACCGCCTAAAAACCACATCCAGGCTGGCCGGCACACCGGCCCTCGTCGTTAATCCCCCGGGCGGATTCGATCCGGGGCCGGCGCGCCTACCCGAGTCCAGGAAGCAGCGCGTTAGCGCGCTCGGGTACCCTGGCGGGTAGACTAGCAGCATCTAGATTAGGGAACTACTGTCCGATGCGCAGACTACTGTTAACAACGCAACGCAGCAGCTGCGTCTGGAGTGATGTCATTCTTGACAAGAATGGACTGCTGATGAACGGCATTGTACGGTATTTAGTGATGAATCGTGGTTCACAACCCTATATGACCATCAACGGCCAGTATGGCGGCAACGTGGGGAGGGTCCCACTCTTACAACATCTTGGGGAGACACAGCAGCGTTACTCCTAGCTTCATTGTCTTGGAAACCATTGGGTATCACTTATGTCACATCTGGTAGTGACTGAGGAAACTCATATATACGTGACGGACAGCCTGAGTCCTCATGTACTCTCTCCATTATGGCGCCATTTTCCGACAGACAACGTTCTTCCACAGATGGCACGTGTCTCTATGAATGCTTGATGTTTAGATACTCCTGTGGCCAACAAGATTCCTATACCTGTCCTGATAGATCATGTATGCAACCAGCTTGCATGTCAGCTCTGTTGCAGTGCCAGCATCCAGGATAACAAGGACCAGTTTCAACAGTTGTGGACCAAATTGTCTCACGAGAAGTTACAACGTCTTTACGACACGTTTCCCAACTGCACGCACCCAGACCAGCGGGGCCCGCCACGAATTCCTCCCCTTCTCAAACCAAAGTGGCACACGCAGTCTAAGTCCTCAGTTATCTGCTAGACGTATTCCAATCTCTGTCTCCCTCTACAGATTTTACCCTCTACAGCTCTCTCTAGTACCACGGAAATTATAACCTGATGTGTTTAAAAATGTCCTATTATCCTGTTCCTTCTTCTTCTCAGTGTTATCCACATATTCCTTTTCTCGCTGTTTCTGCGGAGAGCCTCCCCATATCATGTCGGTAAGTGGGCTCACACAGCCAAGTTCTTTATAAATTTGACTTGATTTTGTTTCATTGAAATATCACATACAGTCTCAACCTGTGAAGTTTTATTTCATTGCCTCCTCTCCATCTGGGTGCGTCACTTTTTTAGCCAGGCTGTCTAATTATTGGTATCGATTGGCGATTTCCTACCGACATTGGGAAGCAGTAGTCACGGAGACGGCATTAGTCAACGTTCATCCTCACCTTTCAGTGGTACGCTACAAAAAAAAAATGGCTCTGAGCACTATGGGACTTAACATCTATGGTCATCAGTCCCCTAGAACTTAGAACTACTTAAACCTAACTAACCTAAGGACAGCACACAACACCCAGCCATCACGAGGCAGAGAAAATCCCTGACCCCCCCGGGAATCGAACCCGGGAACCCGGGCGTGGGAAGCGAGAACGCTACCGCACGACCACGAGATGCGGGACGTACGCTACAGATAGCCACCAGTTGATGGACCCCCTCACGTGCAAGCTAACGTCTTACGAGTACTATCCTGCTTGCGTCCTTGAATAAAACTTTACCTATAAACTTAAATAACATTGTCCGTGGAGCGCAGCGATCTGGTGCTATAATTTGGTTGAAACAACAATCGAGATCCCAATAACTTTTGTTTATTATGACCGGTTTCGGCTTATGTTAAAGCCATCCTGAGGTTCTTTGCGCCCCCCCCCCCCCCCCAATGGCTGGTCCTGGCGGCTCCTCGGTTTTCCACGTGATCCAGTGTACGGTAGTGGGGGGGCGCAAAAAATCTGAAGATGGCTTTAACATAAGATGAAACCGATTGTAATAAACAAATGTTATTGGGGATCTCCATTGTTGTTTCAGCCAAAAAACCTTATCTATTACTCAGAAAGGGTCTTCTTTATTACCTTTGTTAAGATGGTAAAGTTAAGTAGCAAATCGTGTGATTTCAGTGATGGTGACACCACTGAGTGGAAGAGTAGAACACTACGAACTAAAATAATTTTCTATATATGCACTGTGCATTATTTACTTTGTGTTTCTCACTGCAACTGATACCATTTCTGTTTATCGGTGCTTTTTTCTCTTCTTTTGGATGTCTCGTGCCGTACGCACCCTGCAACTTGTCTGACACGAGAGAAGACAGATCCAACTACCACACCTAGACCTCGAAAAAAGAGGTCGTCAGGCAATAGAGATCGAATAGAAGCTCGAATAGACCAAGGATGGGGAATGGAATAGCTCGCATCGTTTCCTGAGGCTGGAAGAAAATTTGAAAGCCGCTGCTCCTTGCTCCTAAATATGATTCCCGTGAGCCAACCACGATAATACCTCAGTCAGCTGGTTACTCCCATTTCAGTGGCGTGGGACTGATGGCGACACTTCAGCCATTGGTGGGTCGTAAGCATTAATTATTTTTATAATCCTATTGACCAACTAGGATCACGTAACAACTTCAATTCCTTTTCTTCCCTTGTTGTTTTCCATTTTCCCAGTACTTCATCTTCTGTTCATGTTGTTTCCGATTTCTTATTTCTTCTGCTTTTAAAGCCTTCTAAACTGAGTATTTCACTTTTAAAAGGTTTCTGTCTGTTATTTCAGGATCTTCTTCTATGTTCTTTCTTTGTAGTTCTTTCCTTATGCCTGTAATCGACGATACAGTCGATTTCTTTCTTCTTGTAGAAGTACAGGAATATTGTACAGGAATATTTGTTTCGTGAGCCTGCTCTCATTCATTCGGTAGAGGTATCCTAAAAAGATCAATCCTCTTTTAGACATTACTTCTGATATTTTATCTATATTTTCGTAGATCTCGTCGTTCCTTCTCATCTTTTATTTTGAGTATTAATTATTTGTACCCCCCCCCCCCCACATGAACCATGGACCTTGCCGTTGGTGGGGAGGCTTGCGTGCCTCAGCGATACAGATGGCCGTACCGTAGGTGGTACCACAACGGAGGGGTATCTGTTGAGAGGCCAGACAAACATGTGGTTCCTGAAGAGGGGCAGCAGCCTTTTCAGTAGTTGCAGGGGCAACAGTCTGGATGATTGACTGATCTGGCCTTGTAACATTAACCAAAACGGCCTTGCTGTGCTGATACTGCGAACGGCTGAAAGCAAGGGGAAACTACAGCCGTAATTTTTCCCGAGGACATGCAGCTCTACTGTATGATTAAATGATGATGGCGTCCTCTTGGGTAAAATATTCCGGAGGTAAAATAGTCCCCCATTCGGATCTCCGGGCGGGGACTACTCAAGAGGACGTCGTTATCAGGAGAATGAAAACTGGCGTTCTACGGATCGGAGCGTAGAATGTCAGATCACTTAATCGGGCAGGTAGGTTAGAAAATTTAAAAAGGGAGATGGATAGGTTAAAGTTAGATATAGTGGGAATTAGTGAAGTTCGGTGGCAGGAGGAACAAGACTTTTGGTCAGGTGATTACAGGGTTATAAATACAAAATCAAATAGGGGTAATGCAGGAGTAGGTTTAATAATGAATAAAAAAATAGGAGTGCGGGTTAGCTACTACAAACAGCATAGTGAACGCATTATTGTGGCCAAGATAGATACAAAGCCCATGCCTACTACAGTAGTACAAGTTTATATGCCAACTAGCTCTGCAGATGATGAAGAAATAGATGAAATGTATGACGAGATAAAAGAAATTATTCAGGTAGTGAAGGGACACGAAAATTTAATAGTGATGGGTGACTGGAATTCGTCAGTAGGAAAAGGGAGAGAAGGAAACATAGTAGGTGAATATGGATTGGGGGGAAGGAATGAAAGAGGAAGCCGCCTTGTAGAATTTTGCACAGAGCATAACTTAATCATAGCTAACACTTGGTTCAAGAATCATGAAAGGAGGCTGTATACATGGAAGAAGCCTGGAGATACTGACAGGTTTCAGATAGATTATATAATGGTAAGACAGAGATTTAGGAACCAGGTATTAAATTGTAAGACATTTCCTGGGGCAGATGTAGATTCTGACCACAATCTCTTGGTTATGAACTGCAGATTGAAACTGAAGAAACTGCAAAAAGGTGGGAATTTAAGGAGATGGGACCTGGATAAACTGAAAGAACCAGAGGTTGTAGAGAGCTTCAGGGAGAGCATTAGGGAACAATTGACAGGAATGGGGGAAAGAAATACAGTAGAAGAAGAATGGGTAGCTCTGAGGGATGAAGTGGTGAAGGCAGCAGACGATCAAGTAGGTAAAAAGACGCGGGCTAATAGAAATCCTTGGGTAACAGAAGAAATATTGAATTTAATTGATGAAAGGAGAAAATATAAAAATGCAGTAAATGAAGCAGGCAAAAAGGAATATAAACGTCTCAAAAATGAAATCGACAGGAAGTGCAAAATGGCTAAGCAGGGATGGCTAGAGGACAAATGTAAGGATGTAGAGGCTTGTCTCACTAGGGGTAAGATAGATACTAGCTACAGGAAAATTAAAGAGACCTTTGGAGAGAAGAGAACCACTTGTATGAATATCAAGAGCTCAGATGGAAAACCAGTTCTAAGCAAAGAAGGGAAAGCAGAAAGGTGGAAGGAGTATATAGAGGGTTTATACAAGGGCGATGTACTTGAGGACAATATTATGGAAATGGAAGAGGATGTAGATGAAGATGAAATGGGAGATAAGATATTGCGTGAAGAGTTTGACAGAGCACTGAAAGACCTGAGCCAAAACACGGCCCCGGGAGTAGACAACATTCCATTAGAACTACTGATGGCCTCAGGAGAGCCAGTCATGACAAAACTCTACCATCTGGTGAGCACGATGTATGAGACAGGCGAAATACCCTCAGACTTTAAGAAGAATATAATAATTCCAATCCCAAAGAAAGCAGGTGTTGACAGATGTGAAAGTTACCGAACTATCAGTTTAATAAGTCACAGCTGCAAAATACTAACGCGAATTCTTTACAGACGAATTGAAAAACTGGTAGAAGCCGACCTCGGGGAAGATCAGTTTGGATTCCGTAGAAATGTTGGAACACGTGAGTCAATACTGACCTTACGACTTATCTTGGAAGAAAGATTAAGAAAAGGCAAACCTACGCTTCTAGCATTTGTAGACTTAGAGAAAGCTTTTGACAATGTTAACTGGAATACTCTCTTACAAATTCTGAAGGTGGCAGGGGTAAAATACAGGGAGCGAAAGGCTATTTACAATTTGTACAGAAACCAGATGGCAGTTATGAGAGTCGAGGGGCATGAAAGGGAAGCAGTGGTTGGGAAAGGAGTGAGACAGGGTTGTAGCCTCTTCCCGATGTTATTCAATCTGTATATTGAGCAAGCAGTAAAGGAAACAAAAGAAAAATTCGGAGTAGGTATTAAAATTCATGGAGAAGAAGTAAAAACTTTGAGGTTCGCCGATGACATTGTAATTCTATCAGAGACAGCAAAGGACTTGGAAGAGCAGTTGAACGGAATGGACAGTGTCTTGAAAGGAGGATATAAGATGAACATCAACAAAAGCAAAACGAGGATAATGGAATGTTGTCAAATTAAGTCGGGTAATGCTGAGGGAATTAGATTAGGAAATGAGACACTTAAAGTAGTAAAGGAGTTTTGCTATTTAGGGAGTAAAATAACCGATGATGGTCGAAGTAGAGAGGATGTAAAATGTAGACTGGCAATGGCAAGGAAAGCGTTTCTCAAGAAGAGAAATTTGTTAACATCGAATATAGATTTAGGTGTCAGGAAGTCGTTTCTGAAAGTATTTGTATGGAGTGTAGCCATGTATGGAAGTGAGACATGGACGATAACTAGTTTGGACAAGAAGAGAATAGAAGCTTTCGAAATGTGGTGCTACAGAAGAATGCTGAAGATAAGGTGGGTAGATCACGTAACTAATGAGGAGGTATTGAATAGGATTGGGGAGAAGAGAAGTTTGTGGCACAACTTGACTAGAAGAAGGGATCGGTCGATAGGACATGTCCTGAGGCATCAAGGGATCACAAATTTAGCATTGTAGGGCAGTGTGGAGGGTAAAATCGTAGAGGGAGACCAAGAGATGAATACACTAAGCAGATTCAGAAGGATGTAGGTTGCAGTAGGTACTGGGAGATGAAGAAGCTTGCACAGGATAGAGTAGCATGGAGAGCTGCATCAAACCAGTCTCAGGACTGAAGACCACAACAACAACAACAATTATTTGTATTACCTTTCCAGGTAGCCTCGCTTCTCTCAGTTCCAATAGTCCCATTGTTATCCCCAACGTTGTCAGAGCCGATTAATGCTTCATCTTCTAACCACCGTGTCCTCCAGATGTTGTATTCTGATGATAACAGAAATCGAGTTTAAAGACGTAATGCACGTACATGATCTTCACCCCAGAGTTGCAAACTAATTCTGTGAATTGAAGTAGTCTCCAACACTTGTTGTGTGAACTAATTACTCTCCACTTTGCACGGTCCAGTACTGTAGTCGCTGCTGTAAAACGAGGGCCTATTTTCCCAGCGGCAGATTAATTTAGGACACATTGTTCTAAATGCGGAAAGCTCCAGGTGCTATGAAATGTTTATGCAAAGCCGTATTTGGCGGTGGGACACGGGAAGTAGGCAATTAAAATTAATTAAGTTCCGCAATGTTTCCCCGTTTTTAATCCATTAATACGATATGAGATGCAAATGGCCAGCGGTATCACTTACCAGTTGTCGGCGGAAAGTTTTCCAATTTGCCACGCTCCGCGATAAGCTAACGAGATTCTGAGCCCTTGCAATTTCCGCTGTTAACAGTGAGTCGCGCAAGAATGCGGGACCGCGGGCAGGTTTCGCGTCCCTGTGACCGGCCTCACGTGACCGGTCCACAGCTAGAGCGGACGGCGCATGCGCCTGTACGAACGGATATCCCTATTGGAGGAAAACCGGAGCACTTCAAACGGGCGGCGAAGGTAGTGACATGTGTGAGTCACACATAGATTACTTCACGCGAAAAACTCTATGAGCTTGTGAGCTAACAGAGATTCGCGCCGAAGAGGTGTGGTATAGGCATTTGGTCACACAGGGTGAACAAATTCACGTTCGCAACCAGCAGGACACCAGTATAATACGGGGTGACAATCACTGAACTATATAAATAAAATCGTCATAACTTCCGAATGGTTTTCGTGAGAACGTTGGAAGTGCAACGGTGTCCGCGGGGCATGATGGTTACACGTTGGTTTCCAAAGCAAAAGACGAGTGTATATACGATAACAAATAGAATTATTTTAAAAGCCCACCGCTCGCCCCGAGCTCGGAATTGTAATACACAATTACAGAAATTATTATTAAAGAATATTATGATGGATACGTAAAACTTCCGAAACACAACTTTAAATAAAAGATACACGGCTTCAAGGCGCCCCTAATAATTACTCAGCAGTTAATTTACTTCTAAGAAATTAAACTCTGGCAGCAACCGGCCAAGAGCAGAACAGAGAACGGTTCCTGTAGTAAGCTAATTGCCAATGATAGCAAATTAAAGTTGAAACCTTCCCGTCTCCTCTCTCCTCTATATCTCTTTTGTTACGCAACCTTCCCTTCTACAGTAACCTATGAAACCTTCCCTTAGGATTTCTATCTCTTGCTTAATAAAAACAAATAAAATCTTCCCTCTGAAATTAATTCTCTTTCTCAATAATAATAATAAGTGCAGTTTTTGCATACAAATTTAAATGCTGCTTATTAAAAGTGATTTGCTGATTATTTCGACAAAAAATAGAATGTGTCGTCGTCGTGGCCCTCAGTCGTTACGTGCAATAACCCAAAACTGTTCCTTACCTTTTTTACTGTTACTAGATCGCCATCTGACTGCTACATAGAACAGCGACATGAATATACTTACCCTGTTTTATTATACTCTATTAGCTGCTGGTGGGCTGTCATAATAAGTGGCTGTATTTATTACCAAAGCTGACATTATTCTTTAATAGCAAAGCTGACGTTATTCTTTAATTAATTTGACTGAAGTTGCTCCGGTTGCAGGTCCATAGTTAAACATTTTCTAGACAACAATAAAATTTTGCAAAGTTTTACGTTGATGGTTTTTGGGATGGGTTATAATCAGTAATGCAATATTGCTGGCAAAAATTAATTATATTCTGAAAACGAATCTTCAAATACTTACTGTTGGTAATGAAATGAGTTTACAAACGTTCAAACGGGACTTACTTTATACAATAATCTTACAACTAGCATTGCACAAACATACCTTCAGTAGGCTTGAGTTTCTCAAAAAAAAAAAAAAAAAAAAAAAAAAAAATTCAATAATGTTAGTTCAAAAAAATCTTCAAATGTGTGTGAAATCTCATGGGACTTAACTGCTAAGATCATCAGTCCCTAAGCTTACACACTACTTAACCTAAATTATCCTAAGGACAAACACACACACCCATGCCCGAGGGAGGACTCGAACCTCCGCCGGGACCAGCCGCACAGTGCATGACAATATTAGATCCTCTTATGATAATAGTTATCTGATGTCTCTGTACATCCGTTTATAATCTCTTGTAAATCATAACTGGTGGCTGGCAGGCACACTGCTCCTCTCAACCTCTCGCTTCAGACCTGCTACCGACTCGCTTCACATCCCGCTTACTACTGACTTCCTACGAACACTAAAGTGGGATCCCTTCCGCCAACAATGCTTTCTGGTGCAGATAATCCCTGCTACCATTACAAAATGTATCAATGCGCGTTCTTTCCCGCTCTTTTCTTAAAATGTATCCGTCCATATGCGGTCTCTCTCGCCCTTTTTAAATTATATCAATGTACGGTCTCTCCTGCCAAGAATACTTTGGTGCAGACATTCCCTGCTACCACAATTATTTCCAAAATGACAAATATTAATTGTTCCTACTTAATCCTATTAATAAAATATAAACATCTTTCATAAATTGTGATTTGACAACAGATACTAGAAATATACACGTCTTACAAAGTAATTAAGTAAGTAAAGATTGGTTTCAACAAGCTCAGCACCGCTTAAGATAGCTCAGTACAATCTAATGTACACAACAGCTTTAAAACGACTTTAACAGAACGTTTTATAATAAAACCCCGTCTTTCAAACTCATCCGGCACATCGGCTGACAGCCGGCCAGAGTGGCTGAGCGGTTCTAGGCGCTACAGTCTGGAACCGCGCGACCGCTACGGTTGCAGATTCGAATCCTGCCTCGGGCATGGACGTGTGTGATGTCCTTAGGTTGGTTAGGTTTAAGTAGTTCTAAGTTCTAGGGGACTTATGACTTCAGAAGTTAACTCCTATAGTGCTCAGAGCCATTTGAACCATTTTTGAACATCGGCTGATAAAATTAACACGCAAAATTCCCGTAAAACTATTACAAGTTTGTGCTGTTATGGACCGGACGAAATCCACTAAAAGAATTGAAGCATGGACAATGAATAAAGTTTCGCAAACTCCCACGTGCACGCGAAGATCAAGCCAAAGTTGAGTTCATCTTTGTTTAACCAGGTAGAATAACTTTCTATCAACCACAACGTCTTTCCAATGTGAGATCAACTAAAGGCGCTTAACATAGACTGTATTCTGCTTTTGCGAGCAACATAATACCGCCGCCCAACGAGGTAACAACGTAGACATTCCTCCACGCTGTGCGCCGTATCTAGAATAACTTTCTATCAACCACAACGTCTTTCCAATGTGAGATCAACTAAAGGCGCTTAACATAGACTGTATTCTGCTTTTGCGAGCAACATAATACCGCCGCCCAACGAGGTAACAACGTAGACATTCCTCCACGCTGTGCGCCGTATCTCCATGCAAGCCCGTACACCACGCGTTAATAGCACTTCACGACATTGTTCGATCTCGACTGCTACCTTTTACAGCTACTTAAGTACACTTCGGCACGATACCATCTAAGTCTGCCGTAAACTCAGATCCGAGCGAAGTACAGCTAGTCGCTCGGTGTATAAACCGGCACATTCCCTGCCCGAAACAGCACTGCCCTCCCTCGTCTTCTTTTCCTCCTTGCGGCCTCGGTACACACCGTCCGCCACCTCGCGAACGTAAAACACTGATATTGAATACGGACTGTCTCAGAAAAGAAGGAATCGACTGAGTTATCAACCACAAATTTTATACATTTGTTGAATCACACCGTAGGGAAAAAAAACGTAACAAATCACTTTAGATCGCTCCATAGAGTATCATAACAAACACTTTACATTTGAGCTCGAGCAAACAAACAAAATTACGAGATGAACAAAACCTCTAAAAGTTTAAAAAAGATTAACGGCCTTCTTAACATCATGCTTATGAGACCACTTCTTCTAATGCAAGTTAATTGCAATTAAATCAAAATTTACAGAACTTCGCGATTTTAAACGTCAAACATCTACAACCTTCATTTCTATAATAATGAATTTTGTTGCTTCTGGATCCTGGACAACGTTACTCAAAACCTGCCTGCTACGATACGTCCACTTGATTTTCAAGCGGCGTGTTTAGATCATAAATTTACCTAAACAGTCAGCATGTGTGCATACAATTACATCAGAATTAGGCATTACGGCGTGTTTATATAGTGACTTTATCTAAACAGTCAAGCACGATGTTTGTTTATAATTTACACTAGAATGAAGAACTGCCCAACGGGTTACCTGAAACAGTTTGGTATTAGAAGCAAGGCATAACTACGTGTACAAGGGGCGTTGAGTAAGTTATGCTTTATACTTTTCTCTAAAATCAGGTTAGTTTTATCCAGGTTTCCAATACATCATATTATTACCGATTCTGTTTGCTACAGCCTTATTTTTCAACATAATACCCGTTCAATGTGACGGCCTTGCGCCACTTTACTGGAAGACTCTGTATTGCCGCATGTCACTACCCTATTGATCGACGTTGGCTATAACGGCCTGCTGCATCAATAAACTCCACATCATCTAAGTACTGCTTCCCTTGGAGTACATTCTTCGTTGCACCAAACACGTGGAAGTCGGAAGGTGGGAGACACAGGCACAAACCTCTGAGTACCGTAACTGGTGGATGAGTGTGTAAACACTGCCAGCAGAAACGACCAGCTGTGGAGCGAGTTGCCGGCCGGTGTGGCCGAGCGGTTCTAGGCGCTACAGTCTGGAACCGCGGGACCGCTACGGCCGCAGGTTGGAATCCTGCATCGGGCATGGATGTGTGTGATGTCCTTAGGTTAGTTAGGTTTAAGTAGTTCTAAGTTCTAGGGGACTGATGACCTCAGCGGTTAAGTCCCATAGTGCTCAGAGCGATTTGAACCATTTTTTTGCAGCGAGTTGTGTGACTGTGATACGTCGATCATCTCGAATTAGAGTGTCCGCACGTTCCAACATCGCAAGCGTCATAGCTGTGTGCAACCGGCCGGCACGCGGCAGATAGGAATGGTTTGCGAGCCCTTGTTGTGATGACGACAGACGCCTTGCCCAACGACTCACCTAGCTTTTGTCCATTGCAAGCTCTCCGTCGACATTCTACGAATACCTACGATGCTCTGATCTTTCGCCAAAAGAAACTCAGTGACAGCTCTCTACTTGGAACGCACCTCCATTGCAAACGCCATTTTGAAGGCTACCGATAGCGGTGCCATCTACTGGAACTTCATGAAACCTCTGGGCTGAAGCGTGAATATTCCACAATGTATCCACAAAAAACTCCGCTTTTTTTCAACCGAAATTGGTGGAGAAGAAAATGTGTTTCATTATTGACCGCCCTTCGTACATAAGCATCAGGCAGTACCCCCTCGGATTACTGATGAGTAGTAGGCCTAACAACGAGTTTCAGTGAAGAAAAGTGTTTAGCCACTGCAGAAACTGCAAAACACCACCTTGCAGCGACTGACTGTCCATCCATCTTTGTAAGTACAAGCAGACGATTATTACATGTAGGTCGGAGCTGACTGACACCACAGTGCGTTCAACACCAGACAGCCACACGTTCCAGACTGCGAAAGAACTTGCCCCCCTTCTAACAGCCGTGTACCGCAAGTCTCTAGAGGAACGGAAGGTTCCAAATGATTGGAAAAGAGCACAGGTAGTCCCAGTCTTCAAGAAGGGTCGTCGAGCAGATGCGAAAAACTATAGACCTATATCTCTCACGTCGATCTGTTGTAGAATGTGCTTTGCTCGCGTATCATGTCGTTTTTGGAAACCCAGAATCTACTCTGTAGGAATCAACATGGATTCCGGAAACAGCGATCGTGTGAGACCCAACTCGCTTTATTTGTTCATGAGACCCAGAAAATATTAGATACAGGCTCCCAGGTAGATGCTATTTTCCTTGACTTCCGGAAGGCCTTCGATAGAGTTCCGCACTGTCGCCTGATAAACAAAGTAAGAGCCTACGGAATATCAGACCTGCTGTGTGGCTGGACTGAAGAGTTTTTAGCAAACAGAACACAGCATGTTGTTATCAATGGAGAGACGTCTACAGACGTCAAGGTAACCTCTGGCGTGCCAGAGGGAATGATACGGGACCATTGCTTTTCACAATATGTATAAAATGACCTAGTAGATAGTGTCGGAAGTTCCATGCGGCTTTTCGCGGCTGATGCTGTAGTATACAGAGAAGTTGCAGCATTAGAGAATTGTAGCGAAATGCAGGAAGATCTGCAACGGATAGGCACTTGGTGCAGGGAGTGGCAACTGACCCTTAACATAGACAAATGTAATGTATTGCGAATACATAGAAAGAAGAATCCTTTATTGTATGATTATATGATAGCAGAACAAACACTGGTAGCAGTTACTTCTGTAAAATATCTGGGAGTATGCGTGCGGAACGATTTGAAGTGGAATGATCACATAAAATTAATTGTTGGTAAGGCGGGTACCAGGTTGAGATTCATTGGGAGAGTCCTTAGAAAATGTAGTCTATCAACGAAGGAGGTGGCTTACAAAACAGTCGTTCGACCTATACTTGAGTATTGCGCATCAGTGTGGGATCCGTGCCAGATCGGGTTGACGGAGAAGATAGACAAAGTCCAAAGACGAGGGGCGCGTTTCGTCACAGGGTTATTTGGTAACCGTGATAGCGTTACGGAGATGTTTAACAAACTCAAGTGGCAGACTCTGCAAGAGAAGCGCTCTGCATCGCGGTGTAGCTTGCTCGCCAGGTTTCGAGAGGGTGCGTTTCTGGATGAGGTATCGAATATATTGCTTCCCCCTACTTATACCTCCCGAGCAGATCACGAATGTAAAATTAGAGAGATTAGAGCGCGCACGGAGGCTTTCAGACAGTCGTTCTTCCCGCGAACCATACGCGAGTGGAACAGGAAAGGGAGGTAATGACAGTGGCACTTAAAGTGCCCTCCGCCACACACCGTTGGGTGGCTTGCGGAGTATAAATGTAGATGTAGATGTAGACCACTAAGTATGCACTCTGTCTGACGGACCAGGGGTTGCCTCCGCTACTGCCGGCCGTCCCCTTGCACACTCCACAGTCATCAAGCCAGCTCCGCGTTCCCCGCCACCCTCCAGCGCACCGCTGCAGCCGCTGTATACCACAGTTCCCGCCAGAGGGTTCAGCCGGCCGGTGTGGCCGTGCGGTTCTAGGCGCTTCAGTCTGGAACCGCGCGATCGCTACGGTCGCAGGTTCGAATCCTGCCTCGGGCAGGGATGTTTGATGTCCTTAGGTTAGTTAGGTTTAAGTAGTTCTAAGTTCTAGGGGACTGATGACCTCAGAAGTTAAGTCCCATAGTGCTCAGAGCCATTTGAACCATTTGAACCGCCAGAGGGAGCAGACACCGTATCTACCTAACGACTCACCGAAACAAAATGCGCCAGCCTCTGTACATAAAGGGAAAACAGTGACACCCATCACACAGTCTCATTGCAGAAATTCAATCAGTAAACCCCTGATTCTTTCAAGAATCGAACTCCCATCTACACTCCTGGAAATGGAGAAAAGAACACATTGACACCGGTGTGTCAGACCCACCATACTTGCTCCGGACACTGCGAGAGGGCTGTACAAGCAATGATCACACGCACGGCACAGCGGACACACCAGGAACCGCGGTGTTGGCCGTCGAATGGCGCTAGCTGCGCAGCATTTGTGCACCGCCGCCGTCAGTGTCAGCCAGTTTGCCGTGGCATACGGAGCTCCATCGCAGTCTTTAACACTGGTAGCATGCCGCGACAGCGTGGACGTGAGCCGTATGTGCAGTTGACGGACTTTGAACGAGGGCGTATAGTGGGCATGCGGGAGGCCGGGTGGACGTACCGCTGAATTGCTCAACACGTGGGGCGTGAGGTCTCCACAGTACATCGATGTTGTCGCCAGTGGTCGGCGAAAGGTGCACGTGCCCGTCGACCTGGGACCGGACCGCAGCGACGCACGGATGCACGCCAAGACCGTAGGATCCTACGCAGTGCCGTAGGGGACCGCACCGCCACTTCCCAGCAAATTAGGGACACTGTTGCTCCTGGGGTATCGGCGAGGACCATTCGCAACCGCCTCCATGAAGCTGGGCTACGGTCCCGCACACCGTTAGGCCGTCTTCCGCTCACGCCCCAACATCGTGCAGCCCGCCTCCCGTGGTGTCGCGACAGGCGTGAATGGAGGGACGAATGGAGACGTGTCGTCTTCAGCGATGAGAGTCGCTTCTGCCTTGGTGCCAATGATGGTCGTATGCGTGTTTGGCGCCGTGCAGGTGAGCGCCACAATCAGGACTGCATACGACCGAGGCACACAGGGCCAACACCCGGCATCATGGTGTGGGGAGCGATCTCCTACACTGGCCGTACACCACTGGTGATCGTCGAGGGGACACTGAATAGTGCACGGTACATCCAAACCGTCATCGAACCCATCGTTCTACCATTCCTAGACCGGCAAGGGAACTTGCTGTTCCAACAGGACAATGCACGTCCGCATGTATCCCGTGCCACCCAACGTGCTCTAGAAGGTATAAGTCAACTACCCTGGCCAGCAAGATCTCCGGATCTGTCCCCCATTGAGCACGTTTGGGACTGGATGAAGCGTCGTCTCACGCGGTCTGCACGTACAGCACGAACGCTGGTCCAACTGAGGCGCCAGGTGGAAATGGCATGGCAAGCCGTTCCACAGGACTACATCCAGCATCTCTACGATCGTCTCCATGGGAGAATAGCAGCCTGCATTGCTGCGAAAGGTGGATATACACTGTACTAGTGCCGACATTGTGCATGCTCTGTTGCCTGTGTCTATGTGCCTGTGGTTCTGTCAGTGTGATCATGTGATGTATCTGACCCCAGGAATGTGTCAATAAAGTTTCCCCTTCCTGGGACAATGAATTCACGGTGTTCTTATTTCAATTTCCAGGAGTGTATAAGGAGCAGTCAAATGAAAACCGAACATCCGCCACAGCAGGACCATGGAATAGTGAGCCGTGGTACGGTCCGCGTTGGTGCTGTTTGTAGGTTTCCGCCCTCTTTTGGAGGCCAGACGGTATCGTTTAGTTGGCATGGTTGCGGTTGTTTGTCTTCTTCTCGTGTTGACTCGTGCCACTCGGTTTCGCAAGCGTTGCCTGTCCGCTAGTGGCAGCAGCGGCGGTTATCGATATGTAGTAACTGTTGCCCTATCTTTGGGGCGACGTTGTTGTTTTGCCGGGTCGTGTGAGTGGGTCAGTTCGTTTGGGGACTCAGAAGGAGACAGGTCTGCGCAGTGCCAGAACAGGCTGGGACCGCTGGCGGATGGAAGGGCTGTGGTCACGAGGGTGCACGACCTCGTCGTAAACCGGATCGAGCAAGCAGTAAGATGAGTGCATTTCAATCCAAGTAGCGAAACCTCCACCATTGTGATATCCCGCGATTCTCCAGTTTCTGCGAGGGATTAGCCGAGCGGTCTCAGGCGCTGCAGTCATGGACTGTGCGGCTGGTCCCGGCGGAGGTTCGAGTCCTCCCTCGGGCATGGGTGTGTGTGTTTGTCCTTAGGATAATTTAGGTTAAGTAGTGTGTAAGCTTAGGGACTGATGACCTTAGCAGTTAAGTCCCATAAGATTTCACACACGTTTGAACATTTGATTCTCGAGTTACGTCGAGAAGTAACGCCGAGGCCAAGAGCACCGAGTGGAGTGCTTTCTACTCAGGTGGTTGGTCCCTTTATCATTCTGGGCGCTCTAAACACGGTATCCTGGGGACGTAGTGCAGACTGCCGGTTCCGGCTTTGGCGTATTGTTCTATCGTTGCTTTTGCTTTATCGGACGTCAGGTAGCTTCAGCAAGATTATCATTAGTCATTTGTTAGACTGCCTATAGTCTGAGTTACCATCTTGTGAAGTGAATGCAACTCTTGGCTGCCTATCTAATCGCTCGCGAAAAAGTTTGGTGCCGGACCTTCTGACAGGTCGATTCCTGGAGCATCGTCTGTGGACCATTGCGTTGCTAAGTTTACCATCATCTTATTTCACCCATTTGGTAATCACTTGCTTGCTTTTTTAACTGACCTTTGCTATTGTATTAGCTGTTTTTCAGCAGGTTTCTAAATTTTTTATATTATTGGCATTCTTGGTGTGTAAGGCCTTCAGACGTGGTTGTGGTCACTTGGCTTAAAATTCTAGTTTGGTATTTTTATCTACGCAGTAAGCCTTTAAAATCTTATTTACTGCCATTCCTCGAGTCTGATGCCTTCTGCTGTGTTTGTGGCGACTTGCCTTTAATATTTGAATACCTGTAATTTCTAAGTTGCAGCGAGTTTTAAACAATTCTTAATTTATTGCCATTGCTGGTATGTTAGGCCTTCTGCCCAGATCACACTGGCTTGTTTTTTAAAACATTATCTGTTGTATCTGTATTTAATGGTGATTTGCTAAATTCTAGCTCACTGAAAACACTATTATTTGCACAGTTGTTCATTCCTTCATTAAAAACGTGTGGTATTTTATTTATTGTTGAGACTGGAATTGCTAGTTTAAAATAAATTGTGTGTAACTGTAAAAGGCAACCAATAGTAACTGATTACGGCCCCGTCCACAGTCGTAACCGAATCCTGCCTTCCCCAGACTATCAGGTCTCAAATGTTTCAATTCAAAAGTACGAGGTGCATTCAAGTTCTAAGGCCTCCGATTTTTTTTCTCCGGACTGGAAAGAGATAGAAACATGCGCATTGTTTTAAAATGAGGCCGCGTTCATTGTCAATACATCCCAGAGATGGCAGCACCGTACGACAGATGGAATTTTACCGCCAACGGCGAGAATTAGAACTGTTTTAAATACTTAAAATGGCGACGTGTTCCTTACTTGAACAGCGTGCTATCATTCGTTTTCTGAATTTGCGTGGTGTGAAACCAATTGAAATTCATCGTTAGTTGAAGGAGACATGTGGTGATGGAGTTATGGATGTGTCGAAAGTGCATTTGTGGGTGTGACAGTTTAATGAAGGCAGAACATCGTGTGACATCAAACCGAAACAACCTCGGGCTCGTACAAGCCGGTCTGACGACATGATCGAGAAAGTGGAGAGAATTGTTTTGGGGGATCGCCGAATGACTGTTGAACAGATCGCCTCCAGAGTTGGCATTTCTGTGGGTTCTCTGCACACAATCCTGCATGACGACCTGAAAATGCGAAAAGTGTCATCCAGGTGGGTGCCACGAATGCTGACGGACGACCACAGGGCTGCCCGTGTGGCATGTTGCCGAGCAATGTTGACGCGCAATGACAGCACGAATGGGACTTTCTTTTCGTCGGTTGTGACAATGGATGAGACGTGGATGCCATTTTTCAATCCAGAAACAAAGCGCAAGTCAGTTCAATGGAAGCACACAGATTCACCGCCACCAAAAAATTTTGGGTAACCGCCAGTGCTGAAAAAATAATGGTGTCCATGTTCTGGGACAGAGAGGGCGTAATCCTTACCCATTGAGTTCCAAAGGACACTACGGTAACAGGTGCATCCTACGAAAATGTTTTGAAGAACAAATTCCTTCCTGCACTGCAACAAAAACGTCCGGGAAGGGCTGCGTGTGTGCTGTTTACCAAGACACCGCACCCGCACATCGAGCTAAAGTTACGCAGCAGTTTCTTCGTGATAACAACTTTTAAGTGATTCCTCATGCTCCCTACCTACCTGACCTGGCCCCTAGTGACTTTTGGCTTTCTCCAACAACGAAAGACACTCTCCGTGGCCGCACATTCACCAGCCGTGCTGCTATTGCCTCAGCGATTTTCCGGTGGTCAAAACAGACTCCTAAAGAAGCCTTCGCCGCTGCCATGGAATCATGGCGTCAGCGTTGTGAAAAATGTGTACGTCTGCCGGGCGATTACGTCGAGAAGTAACGCCAGTTTCATCGATTTCGGGTGAGTAGTTAATTAGAAAAAAAAATCGGAGGCCTTAGAACTTGAATGCACCTCGTAATCACCACACAGGTGAACACATTTATCCCATCGGGAGACGAGATGATGAACTGCTGTTTCGCAGTATGTGGTCGGCTGCTGTTGAATCCCATTCTTGCACTTCCTCGTACGACGAAACCAATGTCCACACATGTCTTCCTTCAGGTCGCCAAAAATGTGAAAACCACATGGTGAACCATCAGGGATGTATGATGGATGTTGCAGTGTTTCCCAACCAAACAGCTGAAGCGTAGCGTAGCCTTCGTCTGATTTCCATTGTAGGGTCGGTCGTTATCCGTCCGACAGTATTCCGGCAGCCCGAGGGCAAACGGCAAAGCCAGCAAACAGTGGAAACATCCCACATTTCGCCCCCCCCCCTCCAAAAAAAAAAAACAATGCGCAGCCCGGTAAGGTCATAATGATCTCCTTCTTCGACTGCAGAGGCCACCTGCTCCTCGAGTTCCTTGAGCGTGGAACCACAATCAATGCGCAGTACTATGTAGACGCTTTGCAGAAACTGCAACACGCCATGAGGGAATGCTGTCAGAGGGAATCATCCTGTCGTAGTATGACGCCCGCCCCCACATTGCCAATGGTGCGAAGGCTACACTCCAGTGATTTGGTTGGTAAACAATGCAACATCCTCTGCAAGCCCGGATCTTTCATCGTGTTTTTCCACATCTTTGGCGACCTGAAGAAAGACATGCTTGGACCTCGGTTTCAGTCGGACGAGGAAGTGCAAGTACAGGTATGGTTGGGAATCCGTCAGCGTCCGACCGTGTTCTACGAAACATGAGTTTATCTTCCCGTCTCCAAGTGGGATGAATGTCTTAATGCGTGTGGTAATTGCTTCTGAATGGAAAATTCCAAGATCCCGTTGTGGCCGGTGACCGATTTTCATTTAATTTCCCCTTATATAATACAGCCTCAAACTGAATTTTCTCATTTTTGAGAGTACTGAAGGGCGATCTGTTTTAGTTGTAAAGAGCCAAGATCGTATAGAATATTTATTTATTTACGACAGCCGGTCCCAACAAACTTTGTTGTCATCTTCAGGCCTTAAGATCTTTTTGTTCTAAAGCATTTTATTTTTGCCCCTTGAGGTTCAGAGTAAAATGAACATGTTTTAGAACAGAAAGATCTTAAGACCTAAAGGTTACAACAAAGTCTGCTGAAACTGGCTGTCTTAAATAAAGAAATATTTTATGCGATCTTGGCTGTTGAATGGTTTATCACATCTTCAAATGTCTGATTACAAATGAGTTAATGTATTATATATTTCCTTTAAGCACGTAAGCAGAAACACTTCAGGAAAGGTGTGAAATTATGCTTGAAGTTTGTTAGAAGTCACTAAGTACTCTTATTGTGAAAAACTTAATGAATATAAACTAGGTAATTTGCGCGTCATATTAAGCAAAAGCTGGTTTTTCACACATTTCAGTGCTTATAACGTTGTACCTCCAGCATCATGTATGTGTTGTACAACAATAAAATTTTACATGTATGTTCGGCGATATAAGCAGATAGTGTATGCAAAATGTGTTGCGAATGGAGTTAGTAGTAAAGAAGTAATCAATTAAAGGGTCATGCCTGAGGCTGATGTTTTACTGCACATCATTTTAAGGAAGGTTAGAACCGAAAATTTTTTTTTCACTTTTTCGGATTTTTATCTCTATAAGATTTGCAACCCCCCCCCCCCCCCCCCATGAACCATGGACCTTGCCGTTGGTGGGGAGGCTTGCGTGCCTCAGCGATACAGATAGCCGTACCGTAGGTGCAACCACAACGGAGGGGTATCTGTTGAGAGGCCAGACAAACGTGTGGTTCCTGAAGAGGGGCAGCAGCCTTTTCAGTAGTTGCAGGGGCAACAGTCTGGATGATTCACTGATCTGGCCTTGTAACACTAACCAAAACGGCCTTGCTGTGCTGGTACTGCGAACGGCTGAAAGCAAGGGGAAACTACGGCCGTAGTTTTTCCCGAGGGCATGCAGCTTTACCGTATGGTTAAATGATGATGGATGGCATCCTCTTGGGTAAAATATTCCGGAGGTAAAATAGTCCCCCATTCGGATCTCCGAGCGGGGACTACTCAAGAGGATGCCATTATCAGGAGAAAGAAAACTGGCGTTCTACGGATCGGAGATTCCTCGACTTGCGCCATAGGGTGGTGGGGTTTCGGGTTCCGCTGGATAGGTCAGGAGTCCACTACACGCAGCAAACGGCTACATGGGTAGCAGGGTTTGTGTCGCTTGGACTGGGCGGTTTTTTAGGTTAGATGGCCTCGGGCAAGTACAGAAAGGGCAACAGCCTCAAAGGGTGCAGGGCAAAGTCAGGACATGCGGGCACCAAGCAACAATCGGTATTGTAATTGTAAACTGTCGAAGCGCTGATAGAAAGCACCGAAGCTGAAATCGTTATAGGTACAGAAAGCTGGCTGAAGCCAGAGATAAATTCTGCCGACATTTTTACAAAGGCACGGACGGTGTTTAGAAAGGATAGATTGCATGCAACTGGTGGTGGCGTCTTTGTCGCTGTTAGTAGTAGTTTATCCTGTAGTGAAGTAGAACTGTGAATTATTATGGGAGGAGGTTACACTCAACAACCGAGCTAGGTTAATAATTGGCTCCTTTTACCGACCCCCCGACTCAGCAGCATTAGTGGCAGAACAACTGAGAGAAAATTTGGAATACATTTCACATAAATTTTCTCAGCATGTTATGGTCTTAGGTGGTGATTTCAATTTACCAGATATAGACTGGGACACTCAGATGTTTAGGACGGGTGGTAGGGACAGAGCATCGAGTGACATTATCCTGAGTGCACTATCCGAAAATTACCTCGAGCAATTAAACAGAGAACCGACTCGTGGAGATAACATCTTGGACCTACTGATAACAAACAGACCCGAACTGTTCGACTCTGTAAGTGCAGAACAGGGAATCAGCGATCATAAGGCCGTTGCAGCATCCATGAATATGGAAGTTAATAGGAGCCTTAAAAAAGGGAGGAAGGTTTATCTGTTTAGCAAGAGTAATAGAAGGCAGATTTCAGACTACCTAACAGATCAAAACGAAAAAAATTCTGTTAGGACACTGACAATGTTGATTGTTTATGGAAAAAGTTCAAGGCAATCGTAAAATGAGTTTTAGACAGGTACGTGCCGAGTAAAACTGTGAGGGACGGGAAAAACCCACCGTGGTTCAACAACAAAGTTAGGAAACTACAGCGAAAGCAAAGAGAGCTTCACTCCAAGTTTAAACGCAGCCAAAACCTCTCAGACAAACAGAAGCTAGCGTAAGGAGGGCTATGCGTGAAGCGTTCAGTGAATTCGAAAGTACAATTCTATGTACCGACTTGACAGAAAATCCTAGGAAGTTCTGGTCTTACGTTAAATCAGTAAGTGGCTCGAAACAGCATGACCAGACACTCCGGGATTATGATGGCATTGAAACAGAGGATGACAAGCGTAAAGCTGAAATACTAAACACCTTTTTCGAAAGCTGTTTTACAGAGGAAGACCGCACTGCAGTTCCATCTCTAAATCCTCGCACAAACGAAAAAATGGGTGACATCGAAATAAGTGTTCAAGGAATAGAAAAGCAACTGGAATCACGCAACAGGGGAAAGTCCACTGGACCTGACGGGATACCAATTCGATTCTACACAGAGTACGCGAAACAACTTGCCCCCCCCCTCTAACAGCCGTGTACCGCAAGTCTCTAGAGGAACGGAAGGTTCCAAATGATTGGAAAAGAGCACAGGTAGTCCCAGTCTTCAAGAAGGGTCGTCGAGCAGATGCGCAAAACTATAGACCTATATCTCTGACGTCGATCTGTTGTAGAATCTGTTTTGCTCGCGTATCATGTCGTTTTTGGAAACCCAGAATCTACTCTGTAGGAATCAACATGGACTCCGGAAACAGCGATCGTGTGAGACCCAACTCGCTTTATTTGTTCATGAGGCCCAGAAAATATTAGATACAGGCACCCAGGTAGATGCCATTTTCCTTGACTTCCGGAAGGCCTTCGATACAGTTCCGCACTGTCGCCTGATAAACAAAGTAAGAGCCTACGGAATATCAGACCAGCTGTGTGGCTGGATTGAAGAGTTTTTAGCAAACAGAACACAGCATGTTGTCATCAATGGAGAGACGTCTACAGACGTCAAGGTAACCTCTGGCATGCCACAGGGGAGTGTTATGGGACCATTGCTTTTCACAATATGTATAAAATGACCTAGTAGATAGTGTCGGAAGTTCCTTGCGGCTTTTCGCGGATGATGCTGTAGTATACAGAGAAGTTGCAGCATTAGAAAATTGTAGCGAAATGCAGGAAGATCTGCAGCGGATAGGCACTTGATGCAGGGAGTGGCAACTGACCATTAACATAGATAAATGTAATGTATTGCGAATACATAGAAAGAAGAATCCTTTATTGTATGCTTATCTGATAGCGGAACAAACACTGGCAGCAGTTACTTCTGTAAAATATCTGGGAGTATGCGTGCGGAACGATTTGAAGTTGAATGATCACATAAAATTAATTGTTGGTAAGGCGGGTACCAGGTTGAGATTCATTTGGAGAGTCCTTAGAAAATGTAGTCCATCAACAAAGGAGGTGGCTTACAAAACACTCGTTCGACCTATACTTGAGTATTGCTCATCAGTGTGAGATACGTACCAGATCGGGTTGACGGAGGAGATAGAGAAAATCCAAAGAAGAGCGGCGCGTTTCGTCACGGGGTTATTTGGAAACCGTGATAGCGTTACGGAGATGTTTAGCAAACTCATGAGGCAGACTCTGCAAGAGAGGCGCTCTGCATCGCGGTGTAGCTTGCTGTCCAGGTTTCGAGAGGGTGCGTTTCTGGATGAGGTACCGAATATATTGCTTCCCCCTACTTAGACATCCCGAGGAGATCACTAACTTAAAATCGAGAGATTCGAGCGCGCACGGAGGCTTTCAGACAGTCGTTCTTCCCGCGAACCATATGCGAGTGGAACAGAAAAGGGAGCTAATGACAGTGGCACGTAAAGTGCCCTCCGCCACACACTGTTGGGTGGCTTGCGGAGTATAAATGTAGATATAGATGTAGCGTGGAATGTCAGATCTCTTAACAGGGCAGGTAGGTTAGAAAATTTAAAAAGGGAAATGGATAGGTTAAAGTTAGATATAGTGGGAATTAGTGACGTTCGGTGGCAGGAGGAACAAGACTTTAGGTCAGGCGAATACAGGGTTATAAATACAAAATCAAATAGGGGTAATGTAGAAGTAAGTTTAATAATGAATAAAAAAATAGGAGTGCGGGTAAGCTACTACAAACAGCATAGTGAACGCATTATTGTGGCCAAGATAGACACGAAACCCATTCCTACTACAGTAGTACAAGTTAATATGCCAACTAGCTCTGCAGATGACGAAGAAATTGAAGAAATGTATGATGAGATAAAAGACATTGTTCAGATAGTGAAGAGAGATGAAAATTTAATAGTCATGGGCGACTGGAATTCGGTAGTAGGAAAAGGGAGAGAAGGAAACGTAGTAGGTGAATATGGATTGGGGCTAAGAAATGAAAGAGGAAACCGCCTGGTAGAATTTTGCACAGAGCACAACTTAATCATAGCTAACACTTGGTTTAAGAATCATGATAGAAGGTTGCATACATGGAAGAACCCTGGAGATACTAAAAGGTATCAGATAGATTATATAATGGTAAGACAGAGATTTAGGAACCAGGTTTTAAATTGTAAGACATTTCCAGGAGCAGATGTGGACACTGACCACAATCTATTGGTGATGACCTGTAGAGTAAACCTGAAGACACTGCAAAAAGGTGGGAATTTAAGGAGATCGGACCTGGATAAACTGAAAGAACCAGAGGTTGTACAGAGTTTCAGGGAGAGCATAAGGGAACAATTGACAGGAATGGGGGAAAGAAATACAGTGGAAGAAGAATGGGTAGCTCTGAATGAAGTAGTGAAAGCAGCAGAGGATATAGTAGGTAATAAGACGAGGGCTATTAGAAATCCTTGGGTAACAGAAGAAATGTTGAATTTAATTGATGAAATGAGAAAATATTGTAATTCAGTAAATGAAGCGGGCAAAACGGAATACAAACGTCTCAAAAACAAGAGCGACAGGAAGTGCAAAATGGCTAAGCAGGGATGGCTAGAGGACAAATGTAAGGAAGTAGAGACATATCTCACCAGGGGTAAGACAGATACTGCCTACAGGAAAATTAAAGAGACCTTTGGAGAAAAGAGGACCACTTTTATGAATATCAAGAGCTCAGGTGGAAACCGAGTTCTAAGCAAAGAAGGGAAAGCAGAAAGGTGGAAGGAGTATATAGAGGGTCTATACAAGGGCGATGTACTTGAGGACAATATTATGGAAGTGGAAGAGGATGTAGATGAAGATGAAATTGGAGATATGATACTGCGCGAAGAGTCTGACAGAGCACTGAAAGACTTGAGTCGAAACAAGGCCCCAGGAGTAGACACATTCCATTAAAACTACTGGCAGCCTTGGGAGATCCAGTCCTGACAAAACTCTACCATCTGGTGAGCAAAATGTATGAGACAGGCGAAATAGCCTCAGACTACAAGATGAATATAATAATTCCACTCCCAAAGAAAGCAGGTGTTGACAGATGTGAAAATTACCGAACTATCAGTTTAATAAGTCACAGCTGCAAAATACTAACGCGAATTCTTTACAGACAAATGGAAAAACTGGTAGAAGCCGACCTTGGAGAAGATCAGTTTGGATTCCTTAGAAATATTGGAACACGTGAGGCAATACTGAACCTATGACTTATCTTAGAAGCTAGATTAAGGAAAGGCAAAACTACGTTTCTAGCATTTGTAGACATAGTGAAAGCTTTTGACAAAGTTGACTGGAATACTCTCTTTCAAATTCTGAAGGTGGCAGGGGTAAAATACAGGGAGCGAAAGGCTATTTACAATTTGTACAGAAACCAGATGCAGTTATAAGAGTCGAGGGACATGAAAGGGAAGCAGTCGTTGGGAAGGGAGTGAGACCGGGTTGCTGCCTATCCCCGATGTTATTCAATCTGTATATTGAGCAAGCAATAAAGGAAACAAAAGAAAAGTTCGGAGTAGGTATTAAAATCCACGGAGAAGAAATAAAAACTTTGAGGTTCACCGATGACATTGTAATTCTATCAGAGACATCAAAGGACTTGGAAGAGCAGCTGAACGGAATGGACAGTGTCTTGAAAGGAGGGTACAAGATGAACATCAACAAAAGCAAAACGAGGATAATGGAATGTAGTCGAATTAAGTCGGGTGATGCTGAGGGAATTAGATTAGGATATGAGACACTTAAAGTAGTAAAGGAGTTTTGCTATTTGGGGAGCAAAATAACTGATGATGGTCGAAGTAGAGAGGATATAAAATGTAGACTGGCAATGGCAAGGAAAGCGTTTCTGAAGAAGAGAAATTTGTTAACGTCGAGTATTGATTTAAGTGTCAGGAAGTCGTTTCTGAAAGTATTTGTATGGAGTGTAGCCATGTATGGAAGTGAAACGTGGACGATAAATAGTTTAGACAAGAAGAGAATAGAAGCTGTCGAAATGTGGTGCTACAGAAGAATGCTGAAGATTAGATGGGTAGAACACATAACTAATGACGAGGTATTGAACAGAATTGGAGAGAAGGAAATTTGTGGCACAACTTGACTACAAGAAGGGATCGGTTGGTAGGACATGTTCTGAGGCATCAAGGGATCACCAATTTAGTATTGGAGGGCAGCGTGGAAGGTAAAAATCATAGAGGGAGACCAAGAGATGAATACACTAAGCAGATTCAGAAGGATGTAGGTTGCAGTAGTTACTGGAAGATTAAGAAGCTTGCACAGGATAGAGGAGCATGGAGAGCTGCATCAAACCAGTCTTAGGCCTAAAGACCACAACAACAACAACAAGATTTGCAATTTTCCGAATAAAATGATATATACATACATATCACTCATAAACTCACATGGGAAGTATTTTATTTTAGTTTTTTTAAATATAATCTAAATCGGTTGAAAATGTTAAAATTTTTACCTGTTTTGCTTCAAGATCTAAAAAATCGGAAATTTTTTATATAAAAAGCTGTGGATTGCTGTGTTATAAAGTTTAAATATCATGTCATGTCCAGAAGAGAATGGCCACCAGGTTGAGGAATTTGAAACAGAGTTGGAGAGAGAAGACACTTTCTGGTGGTAAAACCATAAGAGGCAGGCTGACAGACAAAATGATTGATGAACTACCGCAGTATTATATGATGGCCATTAGAAATAATACTGAGGATTTGTTGAAAATGAAGCAGGCAGTATGGGCTACCTTCTTCCACAGACTGACGACTGATGAAAACCCAGTACACCACCTTTGCCGTCCTCGTCCTGATTCATGGTGCAATTACTGCAATGCCCAGTTATCAAATAGTTCATACAGCCATAAACATTCCATCCCAGCAGCACTCATGGATATCATAAAACATATTTACAGAGACCTGAAAAGCCCTGAATTACTGAATAAATGTCTGAATGGTCAGACTCAAAATCCCAATGAGTCGTTCAATAATCTTATATGGACTCAGTTACCAAAACATGTTTTTGTTGGAATGAAGACACTGTAGTGTGCGGGGCGGAGGGGAGCCAGTGATGCTGTTACTGCTTTTTTAATGATGGCAACATTGTTAGCGTGAAAGTGGTACAGCATATGTGAATTCATCCTGGAGCAAACTGCATCAGAGAACTTGAACGGATGGACAAGGTTCGCATTGATAAAGCAGAGTATGCAGCACAGTTGGCCACTAAGGAGTCTAGAAAGAAGAAAATAAGAAGAAACTTGGAAAAATATCAAGAGCATGATATACAGTATGGTGCATGGTGCTTATGAGTGATTAAAAATAAAATATTATCCGTATATTGAGTTACAGTCTTTTGAAACTTTAAAAGCCGTTCCTTAAAATTTACATTTTCTGTTGCAGTTTCCCCAAAATCTAAGAAACCACTTCGAGTAGAGTATTCAAATTTTCAAGGAGTAATTACATACATATCCTGAGTCTACTGAAGTAAAAGAAGAACACAATGTTATGTGTAATTAAATTTATTTAGGATAACGTGCAAAAAATACACAAAATTAATCTGTGTAATTAAAAAATTTTATTTCCGAAAGCAGTGGCTATAATGCAATTATTGTAGTTCAGTAGACTCAGAACATACAGTTTAATGTCCTGGAAGTTTCATGTCAATGGTTGCAGTGGTTCCTGAAAAAGCCAAGTCATTAAATTTATTATTTTCGGGATAGGGCGTTCCGCAGGCAGGGGTGGTCGAGCGGTTCTAGGCGATAGAATCTGCAACCGCGCGACCGCTACGGTCGCAGGTTCGAATCCTGCCTCGGGCATGGATGTGTGTGATGTCCTTAGGTTAGTTAGGTTTAAGTAGTTCTAAGTTCTAGGGGAGCGATGACCTCAGATATTAAGTCCCATAGTGCTCTGAGCTATCTGACCCATCTGAAATGTCGCCTTCAACAGCGGGTTCTTTCGTTCTAAAACATGCAGAAAACATTTTAAAACATTATTATATGTGTAATGTTCTACATATTATTTCTGTCACTAACTTCATAATACCTTATTTACAGTCATGGCATGATTTTTCCAATTGCTGCCGTTGTTTCCAGCATATTTTTTACTTCTTTTTTACTGGCATTTTTTTCGGATTACGTCATGTCAACTGCAAACGTTTGAGTGGCTCTTAGTAAACAAATACACAAACGTGAACGTATGTATGTGAGCGTCACATAGTTGGGATTCTGGTGTGTCGTACTTGCAGATACAGTTTTGGTGTGTACTAGGTTGTTACGTAGTTTGTTACGTAGTCACACTTGTCGCACGGCTTGCAGCTACTTTTACACAGAAAGAAACATAACTTTCGCATCTACATTCCACCATCTTGCCGTTCGTGTCTGTCGTGAGAAATGTATCGGATTTTGCGAGAAGTTTATGAAAATTGTACCGGGAGTTCTGACGGCTTCTGTTGCTTATTTATGTCTCTGTGTGTGATGGAGCAGTGATTTTGTGTGTGTGTGTGTGTGTGTGTGTGTGTGTGTGTGTGTGTGTTTTCCAGTTCTGTGTCAGTTCTCTTAGAACGGTAAAGAGTGTATTGTTGCAAAGTGTTTTTTTTTCTGTTTATTACGTTTTTTCCCCTCCACTATAGCCTTTTGTATATAATAATTTTCTCCTAGTTTTCGGTATAAACTGCTGCTGTGTTTCAGGATGTTGAAACGTCCCCTTAGAAAAATTATACATGACTGTGCTTAAACTGACACACAATATTTTTTTAGCGCAACGCAATCTGACTTTCAGTAATCCCTACAAGAGAATGGCCCTGACTAAATCAACCTATACATTTCACAAATCACTTACCTCACAAAAATCTTCGTTACTCGAACTACTGGAATACAGCGAGCGCCACTACTGCCAGCTAAATAAAAGATTCAAACTACGGAAGGCACTGACTTCTGATAGGCATAGTTAGCAAATGAAAGATTTTAATAGAGAACAAACAATGTATTTACCTTACTAGTCATAATATATATAGCAGTTCATGACATCCATTCTTACAAATGTACTGTTTCTGATGGACACACCTCCAAATTATCCATTCTCAAAAAACCGCCATCTCACTTCCCCACATCCATCACTGCTGGCGGCTCACCTATAACTGCGCAACGCTACGCGCTATTAACATCCAGCTGCCCAACACTACAATGGCAGACAACAATGCAAACCAGCCACAGACTGCACACAGCACAGCCAGTGATTTTCATACAGAGCGCTACGTGGCGTTACCAATATAAAAAACTAAACAGCCTACTTACATAGCCCTCATGCTCCCCACAAAAAATTTTACAAATTGATTTGGGCACTGGCCAATACATATTTCTTAAAAATTTTTTCACAATTACAATAACAAAGAAATCATATGCACACACTTATTGATACAATGTTGGTCAAAAGCTAAAATTTTCTCACAGTCCATTAAGACAGACCTGATCGTTCATCACAGTAAAATTGCAGTGTTTTTCTCAAAGTCTTAGCAGTAAAAGAAAATGCACAAGGAAGTAATGGATTTCCATGCAGTCTTGAAGAAGTAGTGTTGTCCTTCCAATGGAAAGACAGTGCTGACTCTTGACATGCAGACAGGTAATTTTCCAAGAAAATGCTACCTAAACCTGTTGTCCCTATACCCTACGTTTTTGTTCATATCCTCTTTCAAAATACTTTTTTGGCCAAACCATTTTCTTATAGCTTCTCAATGCATTTCTTTCCATTCATCACAACTCGTTCTCTTATATAGCCTACCCCATCTTAAGCTAACTTAAATCTACTGAGCTCAGATGCTAAACTAAGGGACGAGGTAATGCAGCAGCGGAAAACAATAACACAAACAGCAATGATAAAAAATGCAAATTGGCAAAGCAAGCAGCATAAATTAGCAAAGCAAATGCAATATTACAACTAATAAAAGGCAATATGCAGCAAACAATAAAAATAAATCATTAGTAAAACTGGCTTAACAAAATAATACAAAGTCAAATTCAGTAACACTATGCCTGGCAAACAGCAGCAGCAAATGCAGTAACTTATACCTAAACATGACATAGCTCAAGTAGAAAAAATATTACACTAAAGACAACAATGCAGATAAGGGAAATGTGTATTCACATCTCAATGTCTATGTAATTAAAGTGGTGCATCACAACTTATTCTACGAGAAATATTACCATGTAGTTGAAAAGAAAATTATGTATGCAAGTCCTGTGAAGGGAAATGTCTTTTTGTGCTCCTTCGTTTTTTTTTTTAAGTAGATCATAAAGTTATTATTTACTGGATCTGTAGGCATAAAATATCTATATTAGTACATCTATAAAATTTTATTTTAACCAATGCTGCAGTGCAGCTAGAAACTATATATTAAACAAAGCGAGCAAACTCTCAACTAGAAAGACAATAGATGTAAAATCATCATTTCATTAGGCATTTTAGTAAATATCATAAATTAAGAGCTCCAAAGTATAATTATATGTTTTCAAGTTTGAGCGTGTCGTATTTGCGATGCGTTCTACAAAGAAATGTCAATAGCGAGGATAATGGCCTCTATTTTTTTCTTTTCTACCTGAGCGTCTGAAAAGGCTTGTTCTCCAGGTGTCTGATGCAGCTGTGTGCCCACGACGCACGTGCAGGTGGTCACTTAACTTTCTTACGGAAATATTTACGACAGCAGTTTCCGCTACAGTGACAGTCTCATATAAAAATTTCACAGGTCGAGAATTAACGTTGCAAATGTGTAGAAACAAAATCCTATGAATATAACAGTGTCCAAAAAAATTTTCGCCGGCATTGTGATACATTCACGCATTTACACACATTTCATCACTCTTAAAGTACGATTCTTGGTTTCCAACATCCTTTTTCACAAATCAGAGTGCCTAACCACCACTCAATATTTCTTACTGTATTACATATATACATATTCGTCGACACTTCTTCAATATTTCATCATAATAAATACGTAGCATAATCAAATTCCTCATATAGCATCAGCTTATTGGTCATAAACATACTTCAACAGCATAATACACATCGTCATCGTAATAATAACACCATAACAGATCAATCACATCTCAAAATCGTCTCAGCTTCTTTCAATAATTTCAAGACCTTCAATAAAGTCATCTACCTCAAACGTACTTTAAAAATCATGATCTCATACCAACTACATCATTCAAAGCTCTCATAGTATCACAATGGTTCCGAAAAAAATATGAACAGTTCACAAAGTACAGACAAAATACAATTTCGTAAGTGTGAAACTATCCAACTGTGTAATTGCGTAAACATGTGTCACTGATGTAGTAAAAAAAATGTTTGTTTCTCTGTTAAATAATCAGATAGCTGTCTAATTCTGTGTCAGAGAAATATGGTACTGATGTGTAAAGTTGTATAAGCAAATACCATATTAGCTAGGGCTCCTTGTGCTTGCCAAACACATGGTACACAAAGTAAGCGTGTACCCCCCTGAGGACTAATGTAATTATACCCTCAGGTATTACAGATTACAGCAATGGAATGAAATGTATCACAGAAAACCTTTGTATCTTTGTAATTCAAAAATCTTTAAAAATAAATGTTTTAAGTACAAAATTAATCACTCAAATACGTGTACTGTAGCGATAAACTGTGCGTCTTGTTGTAAGATAATCTCTGTGGAAGTGTCATAGTTATCTTCCTCTGTAAGCAAAGATCTGCTGAAGTCAATGTACTTACCTCATCATAAACGAAAGTGAAATGCTTTGCATATAGATATCGTAGTCATTACGTACCTTACCATGATCAAGAAAGTACTATAACATAACGTATTGTTGTGCTACGAAAAAGGCTGTCGCATTGTAGCTATATCAAAAAAGTTACTACTAAAACATGTTTTACTTTCCAGAAGAATTCAGAAAAACTGTGCAGATATAAAACAGAAACACTGCAAAAGCAACACTGTAAATGGTCACTCATTAGTAGCATCATGATAAAATCGTGTATCTGTCACATAAACTAACTACTGTGTCATCTGGTATCTCACAGAAAGTACTTTAAATCCGTAATGTATTTTCAAGTAAACCAAAATGTTGCATGTGCCAGTATACGTTCTAAGTGTATAAGCCTGATAGTCGTTATGTAATCGTGCAACTAACAAGCAAGAATGTACAAATAACAACACTATGTCATCTGTTCACTAAACAGTGCATTCGTAATTTCTGTTTAAAAATGTTCCCTAGGTTCTAGGCTGGATAGTTAACTTCAAAACATTGTTGCATGTTAACAGTTTCTCAGTGTGACAAATTGTACTAGTAGCGTGAAATGAAAAATTTTATGGCAAAGACTAAGTTAAAAAGCAGATTGTCTATCAATAAAAGCTTTTACATGTGAAATGTGGTGCATTCCTTTACTCTTCATAGTACTCAGAGTTTCAACTTGAACGCAATTATCATGCGGTATACGTCGGTAAAAAATACTGGAATTTTTCTCAAGGTTAGCGTCTATGTTATTTTTCTCTGAGCCAGCCGGCGCACACGGCTGCCTGCGGTGCGAGTCATTGTGTGTCTCTTTGTTGGCGCGCGTCGTTATTAGGAATAGGAGACCTAACTTCTACAAATTCACCTTGTCGAGAGTGCCCTGCTCTGTTTGAATCTCGCCAGTTCTGATGCCATTCAAGGCCGTCGTTACGATTATATCGTCTGTCGTCATGTCGGTAGTTCCTGTAGTTTCTTTCTTGTCGGTTAAGTGGTGGAGAATTTCTCCCTGAATCGTAACTGTGCGCTGGACCGTTGCGTCTGAAGTTATTCTGTCTCCCTTGATAATAATTATTTTGGTTCCCATATTGTCTGTTTCTCTGATTGTCTCTGTGATAGTCATTACCGCGGAGAGGTGATCTTTCCCTGTAATTATTACTACTCTGCCAATGGTTGTCATACAGGTGGTGTCTATTTTGGTCATGATTTGTGTTGTGAGAATAGCCTTGTCGCGTCCAGTTATTATTTCTTTCATCGCGGAATTGCGACGGATGTGACCTGTAATAGTTGTGTTCCTGTTTTCGCGTTCCGCGATTGTCAGTGTCAATTTCTAATTCTTGTAAGAGTCCCTGAAAAGCTTCAATGTCGTCTTTGTAACGTCCTGCCAAAATAATATGTCGTAAATGTTCAGGCAATTTGATTAAGCAAATGCGGATGAGTTCTGAGGGGTTGTATGGGTTTGACAGGTACTGATTCTTGTGCAACATGTCTTCAAAATATTTCACAAGACTGGAAAATTCAGATTGTTCGAAATGTTTCATCATTATGATGCTATGTTTTACTCGGTCTTGTGTAGCTTGAGACCAATATACTGAGAGGAAGGCATGATAAAGCTCTCCTTCACTGTGACAATCGTGAATGACCGATTGCATTCTTTCAGCTGGTTCATTCTCTAAGTAGCCACACATAAATTCTGATCTGTGCTCTAATGTCCAGCTGGGAGGAAAACAATGAGATAATTGATGAAGCCATGCTTGTGGATAAATGTCGTCAGAATTCTTAAATGTTTTGAATTTACGTGTAGTAATGAACAACTTATAGTCAAAATCGTCGTGTCGACGAGTCGCACATCGCTCATTGTTACTTCGTTTTGGCGGTTCCATCTCAAAATCCATTGCGCCTGGCCAATTTCTTTCATAATTTCCGAAGTGTCTACATCTACATCTACATCTACATTCATACTCCGCAAGCCACCTAACGGTGTGTGGCGGAGGGTACCTTCAGCACCTCTATCAGTTCTCCCTTCTATTCCAGTCTCGTATTGTTCGTGGAAAGAAGGATTGTCGGTATGCCTCTGTGTGGGCTCTAATCTCTCTGATTTTATCCTCATGGTCTCTTCGCGAGATATATGTAGGAGGGAGCAATATACTGCTTGACTCTTCAGTGAAGGTATGTTCTCGAAACTTTGACAAAAGCCCGTACCGAGCTACTGAGCGTCTCTCCTGCAGAGTCTTCCACTGGAGTTTATCTATCATCTCCGTAACGCTTTCGCGATTACTAAATGATCCTGTAACGAAGCGCGCTGCTCTCCGTTGGATCTTCTCTATCTCTTCTATCAACCCTATCTGGTACGGATCCCACACTGCTGAGCAGTATTCAAGCAGTGGGCGAACAAGCGTACTGTAACCTACTTCCTTTGTTTTCGGATTGCATTTCCTTAGGATTCTTCCAATGAATCTCAGTCTGGCATCTGCTTTACCGGGGATCAACTTTATATGATCATTCCATTTTAAATCACTCCTAATGCGTACTCCCAGATAATTTATGGTATTAACTGCTTCCAGTTGCTGACCTGCTATTTTGTAGCTAAATGATAAAGGATCTATCTTTCTGTGTATTCGCAGCACATTACACTTGTCTACATTGAGATTCAGTTGCCATTCCCTGCACCATGCGTCAATTCGCTGCAGATCCTCCTGCATTTCAGTACAATTTTCCATTGTTACAACCTCTCGATACACCACAGCATCATCTGCAAAAAGCCTCAGTGAACTTCCGATGTCATCCACCAGGTCATTTATGTATATTGTGAATAGCAACGGTCCTATGACACTCCCCTGCGGCACACCTGAAATTACTCTTACTTCGGAAGACTTCTCTCCATTGAGAATAACATGCTGCGTCCTGTTATCTAGGAACTCCTCAATCCAATCACACAATTGGTCTGATAGTCCATATGCTCTTACTTTGTTCAATAAACGACTGTGGGGAACTGTATCGAACGCCTTGCGGAAGTCAAGAAACACGGCATCTACCTGTGAACCCGTGTCTATGGCCCTCTGAGTCTCGTGGACGAATAGCGCGAGCTGGGTTTCACATGACCGTCTTTTTCGAAACCCATACTGATTCCTACAGAGTAGATTTCTAGTCTCCAGAAAAGTCATTATACTCGAACACAATACGTGTTCCAAAATTCTACAACTGATCGACGTTAGAGATATAGGTCTATAGTTCTGCACATCTGTTCGACGTCCCTTCTTGAAAACGGGGATGACCTGTGCCCTTTTCCAATCCTTTGTAACGCTACGCTCTTCTAGAGACCTACGGTACACCGCTGCAAGAAGGGGGGCAAGTTCCTTCGCGTACTCTGTGTAAAATTGAACTGGTATCCCATCAGGTCCAGAGGCCTTTCCTCTTTTGAGCGATTTTAATTGTTTCTCTATCCCTCTGTCGTCTATTTCGATATCTACCATTTTGTCATCTGTGCGACAATCTAGAGAAGGAACTACAGTGCAATCTTCCTCTGTGAAACAACTTTGGAAAAAGACATTTAGTATTTCGGCCTTTAGTCTGTCATCCTCTGTTTCAGTACCATTTTGGTCACAGAGTGTCTGGACATTTTGTTTTGATCCACCTACCGCTTTGACATAAGACCAAAATTTCTTAGGATTTTCTGCCAAGTCAGTACATAGAACTTTACTTTCGAATTCATTGAACGCCTCTCGCATAGCTCTCTTCACACTACATTTCGCTTCGCGTAATTTTTGTTTGTCTGCAAGGCTTTGGCTATGTTTATGTTTGCTGTGAAGTTCCCTTTGCTTCCGCAGCAGTTTTCTAACTCGGTTGTTGAACCACGGTGGCTCTTTTCCATCTCTTACGATCTTGCTTGGGACATACTCATCTAACGCATATTGTACGATGGTTTTGAACTTTGTCCACTGTTCCTCAACACTATCAGTACTTGAGACAAAACTTTTGTGTTGAGCCAACAGGTACTCTGAAATCTGCTTTTTGTCACTTTTTCTAAACAGAAAAATCTTCCTACCCTTTTTAATATTCCTATTTACGGCTGAAATCATCGATGCCGTAACCGCTTTATGATCACTGATTCCCTGTTCTGCGTTAACTTTTTCAAATAGTTCGGGTCTGTTTGTCACCAGAAGGTCTAATATGTTATCGCCACGAGTCGGTTCTCTGTTTAACTGCTCAAGGTAGTTTTCAGATAAAGCACTTAAAAAAATTTCACTGGATTCTTTGTCCCTGCCACCCGTTATGAACGTCTGAGTCTCCCAGTCTATATCCGGCAAATTAAAATCTCCACCCAGAACTATAACATGGTGGGGAAATCTACTCGAAATATTTTGCAAATTATCCTTCAGGTGCTCAGCCACAACAGCTGCTGAGCCAGGGGGCCTATAGAGACATCCAATTACCATGTCTGAGCCTGCTTTAACCGCGACCTTCACCCAAAGCATTTCACATTTCGGATCTCCGTCAATTTCCTTCGATACTATTGCACTTCTTACCGCTATAAACACGCCTCCCCCTTCACTGTTCAGCCTGTCTCTGCGGTATACATTCCAATCTGAGTTTAGGATTTCGTTACTCTTTACGTCTGGTTTCAGCCAACTTTCGGTCCCTAGTACTATATGGGCGTTGTGATCGTTTATTAATGAGAGCAGTTCTGGGACCTTTCTATAGACGCTCCTGCAGTTTAGTATTAGCACATTAATATTGTTATTCCCTGTTGCATTTTGCCTACTCCTATCTTGCCGCGTCTCAGGAGGCGTCTTGTCGGGCCTAGGGAGGGGATTCTCTAACCTAAAAAACCCCCATGTGCACTCCACACGTACTCCGCTACCCTTGTAGCCGCTTCCGGTGTGTAGTGCACGCCTGACCTATTCAGGGGGACCCTACATTTCTCCACCCGATAGCGGAGGTCGAGAAATTTGCACCCCAGATCTCCGCAGAATCGTCTGAGCCTCCGGTTTAAGCCTTCCACTCGGCTCCAAACCAGAGGACCGCGATCGGTTCTGGGAACGATACTACAAATAGTTAGCTCTGATTCCACCCCGCGAGCGAAGCTTTCCGCCTTTACCAATTCCGCCAACCGCCTGTACGAACTGAGGATGACCTCTGAACCCAGACGGCAGGAGTCATTGGTGCCGACATGAGCAACAATTTGCAGTCGGGTGCACCCAGTGCTCTCTATCGCCGCCGGTAGGGCCTCCTCCACATCTCGGATGAGACCCCCCGGCAAGCAGACAGAGTGAACACTGGCCTTCTTCCCCGACCTTCTCGCTATTTCCCTAAGGGGCTCCATCACCCGCCTAACGTTGGAGCTCCCTCCCCTCGTGTGCCTGCTCGGACCTTGCTGAAGGAGCAGCCACATGTCCCCTCACAGGCAGAGCGGGCGATGCCACACGGTCAGCCTCCACATTGACCTTCCGCCTCGTGCGCCGCGAACGCCGCTGAACCCGCCACTCCCCTCGGGGAGAGGGTGGCCCAACCGCGCCCGGTACCCGCGAAGATGTCTCGACAGCAGGGACAGTGGGTGAAGCATGTAACACCTGGGGTGTACCTTGCGACGCACCAGACTCCCCACTGCCGCTACACTCCGAGGCAGCAGCCTGAAGACGGCTGACCGCGGCCATCAACACGCTCAGCTGTTCGCGAACAGTGGCCAGCTCCTCCTGCGTCAGTACACAGCAGTCACACATCCTATCCATCCTAAGGAAACAATTTACTGAAGAGAGTTAACCAACCTTTAACTAGACTGCTAATTCACTAAAGGCGGCTGCTTATTCACTAAACTGTGGTTGCTAGCCACTTCTTGTAGAAAACAATGAAAATAGCACTACCTGTCTCTGGACTGTATTGAAAACAAACTCTAGCACTACTGGCACTATGGTTGACTACAGGGACTCTCTCTGACTGTATTCAAAACAAACACGAAATCTATGGAACACTATTAAGAGCACTCGAAAATTAAAGCTTCCTAAAAGCAAATACACACGGAAGAAGAAGTGACAAGTAAGAAAAATACAGTTAATACTTAAATTAAGGTAGCTCGCTGCACAACAGACGTGAAGCAGGCGGCAGTTACTGTGTTATTATTTTGTGGTTGTTCCGTATTTCTATGTCCCTCTTCCCGTACTGGAGCGCGAGTGTCCTCTGAAATATGTAATTTTTGTATTACTTGTGCCAACTGATCTTGTACTTCCCGGATTTCTCTTTTGTGTTGCGTATTATTTTGATTCTGATTTTGCTTGAATTTCTTAATTTGTTCATACTCTTCTGTGTCAGTGATGGCTACAGGTCTTGTCTCATTCAGATCATCATCTACCTTTGCAGATAAGTTAGTGAACTGATCCGAAAGTTCGGCTACTTTCTCCGATAGTGTACTTATTTCCTCAGTGTGTTTTTCTGAACTAAATTTCAGAGTTTCCATTTGTGTTGAAATCGTATCTACTGTGTCCTTTAAGTTTTCCTGACTTTTTGCAAGTTGCATAACCGAATCAGTAGATGCAACTGAGTCAATTTTAGCTTGCAAGGTCTCATGATTTTCATGAACAATAGTTTGCAGTTCTTTTGTGGCTAATTCTTGATTCTGTAATGCATTTTCATGCCACGAAAAAATAGGTTGGAAATGCTCACAAATTTGTGTTTTTACGTCATTACAGACTTTTTGATATTTCGATTCGATTTTATGTAACTTGGTAGTTAAATCTTCACGTGTTTGTTCAAGTGTATGTTCCACTCAGTCTAACCTTTGAAGCTTTTGTTCCATTGTGTCTAACTTTTGAACCTTTTGCTGTGTTTGTCTCTGATTTTGTTCCATTGGTCTAACTGTTGCTGTGTTTGTCTATGATTTTGTGTCATTTGTTGCATTAATTGCAATAATAATGTATTAGTGTCTGGAATCTGTTCCTCTATGCTTTTCGGCAGTGCATTTGCACCGGCAATATTCACATTTTGACAAGCAGAAAATGTGTCTTGACTTATTTGAGAAACCGGTGAGGACGCAAAACCTGAATCTACAGTATTTGCAAGATTGTGTCCTGTCATTTCGGATTCCTGAGGCGATCTGTTGCCGACCGATCGATCGATAATGCTTCCCTGTTCACTAATTGTTTCACTGCCTACACCATTATTTGCAGGCCGCTCCATTTCCCTATGCACAATTACCAAATTACTACTTTGAACATTAGTTAATTCATTACTCGGCGGCGCTAACACACTGCTTTCGTCTTCACTGTCATTTCTCAGTTTACATTGGAGCCTAGTATTACGTTTTTCACACGCCATTATTGTCACAATATTTCACACGACAACACAGAAAACTACAATTTGAAGAGCAAAATAAGAAAACACATTAACAGAGCATTGGAAATAATATCTCGTTAATTGCAAGCGCAGCTGCGAAATACTTGGTGCAAATCTACATGCATACCACAAGTGTTTTACTGTACAAGAATGAAAAACTACAACTACAAAGGAAATTCTCTCTACAATTACGCGCTAGCAATAAACAAAGGCTGCACTAATTACACAAACTACAAGAAAAAATCAGAAGATTCCAGTGAGGTATCCTCGGCTAAGGGTCGACATATGAAACATCCCCTTAGAAAAATTATACGTGACTGTGCTTAAACTGACACACAATATTTATTTAGCGCAATGCAATCTGACTTTCAGTAATCCCTACAAGAGAATGGCCCTGACTAAATTAACCTATACGTTTCACATATCACTTACCTCACAAAAACCTTCGTTACTCGAACTACTGCAATACAGCGAGCGCCACTACTGCCAGCTAAATAAAAGATTCAAACTACGGAAGGCACTGACTACTGATAGCCATAGTTAGCAAATGAAAGATTTGAATAGAGAACAAACAATGTATTTACCTTAATAGTCATAATATATATAGCAGTTCATGACATCCATTCTACAAATGTACTGTTTCTGATGGACACACATCCAGATTATTCATTCTCAAAAATCCGCCATCTCACTTCCCCACATCCACCACTGCTGGCGGCTCGCCTCCAAGCGCACAACGCTACGCGCTGTTAGCATCCAGCTGCCCAACACTACAATGGCAGACAACAATGCAAACCAGCCACAGACTGCACACAGCACAGCCAGTGATTTTCATACAGAGCGCTACGTGGCGTTACCAATATAAAAACCTAAACAGCCTACTTACATAAGGACAGCAGTGGGTCTGCACCTCCGTTGGCCCACCAACACCGTAATCTCTACCAGGACTACAGTGGGTCAGCTCTGGAATGACCTACCTACCAATATTCTTCAAAACTTCGACTAACTCTGCTGTGGGTTTGCTCTGTTGTGGACCATTACCTGTCTGCATGTCAAGAGTCAGCACTGTCTTTCCGTTGGAAGGACAACACTACTTCTTCAAGACTGCATGGAAATCCACTACTTCTTCAAGACTGCATGGAAATCCACTACTTCTGTGTGCATTTTCTTTTACTGCTCAGACTTTTAGGAAAACACTGCTATTTTACTGTGATGAACGATCAGGACTGTCTTTATGGACTGTGAGAAAATTTTAGATTTTGACCAACATTGTATCAATGAGTGTGTGCATATGATTTCTTTGTTATTGTAATTGTGAAAAAATTTTTAACAAATATGTATTGGCAAGGGCCCAAAGCAATTTGTAAAATTTTTTGTGGGGAGCATGGGGGCTATGTAAGTAGGCTGTTTAGGTTTTTTATATTGGTAGCGCCACATAGCGTTCTGTGTGAAAATCGCTGGCTGTGCTGTGTGCGGTCTGTGGCTGGTTTGCATTGTTGTTGGCCATTGTAGTGTTGGGCAGTTGGCTGTTAGCAGCGCGTGGCGTTGTACAGCTGGAGGCGAGCCGCCAGCAGTGGTGGATGTGGGGAAGTGAGATGGCGGATTTTTGAGAATGGATAATTTGGAGGTGTGTCCATCAGAAACAGTACATTTGTAGGGATGGATGTCATGAACTGCTATATATATTATGACTATTAAGGTAAATACATTGTTTGTTCTCTATTAAAATCTTTCATTTGCTAACTATGCCTATCAGTAGTTAGTGCCTTCCGTAGTTTGAAACTTTTGTTTAGCTGGCAGTAGTGGCGCTCACTGTATTGCCGTAGTTCGAGTAACGAAGATTTTTGTGAGGTAAGTGATTTGTGAAACGTATAGGTTAATTTAATCAGGTCCATTATCTTGTAGGGATAACTGATTGTGTGTCAGTTTAAGAACAGTCATGTATGATTTTTCTAAGGCAACATTTCAATTGTGTAGATCACTTTCGATGTTAGTGAGGTAGCGATTTTTGTTCATTAGGTGTTCTGCGAAAGTCGAATATGTGCTGTCACTCTTTAGGGCTCTCATATGGCCTGCGTACCTTGTTCGGAGCTCTCTGCTTGTTTGTCTTATGTATTAGGTCTGACAGGAGCTACATGTGAGTTAGTACTGGGTGATCAAAAAGTGAGTATAAATTTGAAAACTTAATAAACCACGGAATAATGTAGATAGAGAGGTAAAAATTGACACACATGCATGGAATGACATGAGGTTTTATTAGAACAAAAATAAAGTATTGCTAGACGCGTGAAAGATCTCTTGCGCGCGTCGTTTGGTGATGATCGTGTGCTCAGCCGCCACTTTCGTCATGCTTGGCCTCCCAGGTCCCCAGACCTCAGTCCGTGCTGTATTTGGCTTTGGGGTTACCTGAAGTCGCAAGCGTATCGTGATCGACAGACATCTCTAGGGATGCTGAAAGACAACATCCGACGCCAATGCCTCACCACAACTCCGAACATGCTTTACAGCGCTGTTCTCAACATTATTCCTCGACTACAACTATTGTTGAGGAATGATTGTGAACATATGGAGCATTTCCTGTAAAGAACATCATGTTTGCTTTTTCTTACTTTATTATGCTAATTATTGCTATTCTGTTCAGATGAAGCGCCATCTGTCGGACATTTTTTGAACTTTGTATTTTTTTTTTTTTGTTCTACTAAAACCCCATGTCATTCCAAGCATGTGTGTCAATTTGTACCTCTCTATCTACATTATTCCGTGGTTTATTCAGTTTTCAAATTTATACTGACTTTTTGATCGCCCGGTATATACCAACACTGCTGAATTTGCAGGGGTTCTTTTTCCTGGTCTTAGCCTTTGTTGAACTGTGTTGTTTGTTTTGAATGTTATTGGGATCCCTTATTTTTTCAGTATGTTTCCAGTTCCATGAGCTATTTTATTGTAATATGTTAGTGTGTAACATGTTTCTTTTTCCTGATGTGATGTGGTCTGCAGATGAATCTTTTTAAAACACACGTTACTACAATAATTCATCATGTAAACCACATTTGGGGAAGCAGAAATACGGGTTACTTTTAATAACCAGACGAACGTGTAACTCATAGCACAACAGGCACGGGCATTATCTAGGAAAGGAACTTGACGTGTACGCCCTATAGGTACAACTGGTGAGAAATACAGCAAACGGACGTCACACTTACGTCGGTCATTGGCACGACCAGGGTGAGGGAGTAAGGGACAATGAGATACAGCAAAACACATAACTTTTGGGGACTTTTACATCGAAGTACAGAATGTTGCAGTCATCGTATTGGTGACGGAGAATATGGAATACAGCGAGGAAAGACAAATATCACGTGGCAGTCATGTTGTAAAGACGAATGTAAATGCAGGAAAAGAGGAAAAAATCCCGCGAACTACCACCAAGAAAATCAGTGAGGCTGTGGCTGCAAGGTGACACAAATGTGGAGGCCTTTTGCCTGCGGCCATCGATGACTGGAAATGGCGAGAAGTCCCGAGAGCAATACTCAGTGAATTAGCGCCGGCCCTGTCAGCCATTGCGACCGCGAAGTTCAGATCTCAGACGAGACTCCGTGGCGTCATACAGAGTGGCAGGGGAAGGCAACCTACAGCGGTCAGGTCGCGGCAACTGCAGGATTCGCGTGCGGCTCGCTGCTGCCGGAAACCGGGCAGATAGCATCCGCCGACGCCGCATCGACCACACCAACGTCACGCGGTTGTACGCTTAGCGGACATGTAATTAGTCACCTGTCGTGTTGGCGTTAATGGTACATCCGGGCACCTGTGTATGATGTGGGGCTAGCAGTAGCGAGTGGCGCTTGAATGGATAGTGCAGACTGGTGGCTGCCCTGTACGAAAATGGATGTAGTGTCGTTGTATGTGGCCAGTCCCATCAATGTTACCACCGCCTACGTTCGACGTCAATATGCAATAACCACTCACAGTTGGTAGTACTAGCATTGGAGAGTATATAAATCACTGGATATAACATTTGGAGAAGTACAGGGTGTTTCAAAAATGACTGGTATATTTGAAACGGCAATAAAAACTAAACGAGCAGCGATAGAAATACACCGTTTGTTGCAATATGCTTGGGACAACAGTACATTTTCAGGCGGACAAACTTTCGAAATTACAGTAGTTACAATTTTCAACAACAGATGGCGCTGCAAGTGATGTGAAAGATATAGAAGACAACGCAGTCTGTGGGTGCGCCATTCTGTACGTCGTCTTTCTGCTGTAAGCGTGTGCTGTTCACAACGTGCAAGTGTGCTGTAGACAACATGGTTTATTCCTTAGAACAGAGGATTTTTCTGGTGTTGGAATTCCACCGCCTAGAACACAGTGTTGTTGCAACAAGACGAAGTTTTCAACGGAGGTTTAATGTAACCAAAGGACCGAAAAGCGATACAATAAAGGATCTGTTTGAAAAATTTCAACGGACTGGGAACGTGACGGATGAACGTGCTGGAGAGGTAGGGCGACCGCGTACGGCAACCACAGAGGGCAACGCGCAGCTAGTGCAGCAGGTGATCCAACAGCGGCCTCGGGTTTCCGTTCGCGGTGTTGCAGCTGCAGTTCAAATGACGCCAACGTCCACGTATCGTCTCATGCGCCAGAGTTTACACCTCTATCCATACAAAATTCAAACGCGGCAACCCCTCAGAGCCGCTACCATTGCTGCATGTGGGCAGCATTTAGTTTACTGACGAAGCTTATTTTTACCTGGACGGCTTCGTCAATAAACAGAACTGGCGCATATGGGGAACCGAAAAGCCCCATGTTGCAGTCCCATCGTCCCTGCATCCTCAAAAAGTACTGGTCTGGGCCGCCATTTCTTCCAAAGGAATCATTGGCCCATTTTTCAGATCCGAAACGATTACTGCATCACGCTATCTGGACATTCTTCGTGAATTTGTGGCGGTACAAACTGCCTTAGATGACACTGCGAACACCTCGTGGTTTATGCAAGATGGTGCCCGGCCACATCGCACGGCCGACGTCTTTAATTTCCTGAATGAATATTTCGATGATCGTGTGATTGCTTTGGGCTATCCGAAACATACAGGGGGCGGCGTGGATTGGCCTCCCTATTCGCCAGACATGAACCCCTGTGACTTCTTTCTGTGGGGACACTTGAAAGACCAGGTGTACCGCCAGAATCCAGAAACAATTGAACAGCTGAAGCAGTACATCTCATCTGCATGTGAAGCCATTCCGCCAGAAACGTTGTCAAAGGTTTCGGGTAATTTCATTCAGAGACTACGCCATATTATTGCTACGCATGGTGGATATGTGGAAAATATCGTACTATAGAGTTTCCCAGACTGCAGCGCCATCTGTTGCTGAAAATTGTAACTACTGTAATTTCGAAAGTTTGTCTGCCTGAAAATGTACTGTTGCCCCAAGCATATTGCAACAAACGGTGTATTTCTATCGCTGCTCGTTTAGTTTTTATTGCCGTTTCAAATATACCGGTCATTTTTGAAACACACTGTAGGAACATAGCTTGGATTACTTTTAGTACGCAGACGAACTTGAAACATAGCATAACAGGAATGGCCATTGCCAGAGAAAGGAACCTGACGTGTACGCCTTACATGTACAGGTAGTGAGAAATACGGCAAACGGACGCCGCCTTGACACTGGTCCCTGGAACGGCCAGCGTGGAAGGGTATATAGAGCATATCGGGGGACGCGGAAAACTGTGCACTCGTTGTTGTCATGCGGAAACGCTGTGATTTATCTGACGTCCAAATGGACATGTTCGTTGGCTTTCCAACCAAAGGTGAAAGCATTTACTAAATGTCAAAGTTTATAAACTGTTCTCGTACCGCTGTGCTTAATGTACACCGTGCCTAGCAAAATGGCGCTATCCAAAACTGGCGCCGGGCGTACCGTGGTGCACCATGGGCCATAGAAGACAGTTGTGAACGACTACTGCGAAGATGTGTACTGCCGGATAGACGTGCAACTGTTGAGCAGCTGACCACCCTGATGAGGCAAGGGGCAACCAAGAGTGTCTCCTCGACGACCGTTCAGCAAACAATGATGCATATGGGCCTCCGCAACAGACGTCTCGTTCAGGCAACCACGCTGACTGCAGTTCAGCGGTGACGAACGCTGGAACGCCAATACTGCAAACTGGACGTCCACTGACTGACGCCAGGTGGCCTTTTCAGATGAATCAGGCTATATGCTCCATCGCAAGAGAAACGTCTGAAAGCAAATACCCTGCAACAATCGGCGGAAGTGTCCACGCTGGAGGAGCAGAGGGCGTTATGGTCTGGGGATTTTTTTCGTGGTATTCCCTGGGTCATTGCCGGGATGGTTCCTTTGAAAGGGCACTACCGACGTCATTCCCCATCCTTCTCTAATCCGATGGGACCGACGAGCTCGCCTTTTGGTTCCCTCTCCCAAATCAACCAACAAACCAACCAACCCTGGGTCATCTTGTCATTCTGGAAGACGCAATAGATCAACACATGTATGTATCTATCCTTGGGGACCATGTCCATCCTTACATGTAGTTTGTTCTTCGTCGGCACAATGACTTCTACCAGAAGGAGACTGGAGCACGTCATATAGCTCATAGTCTACGTGCGTGGTTCGAAGAGCACCAGCACGACTTTACACCAAACTCTCCGGATTTAAACCCAGTCGAGAATCTTTGGAACCACCTCCATCGGGCTGCTGGCACCATGGATCCTCAAACAAGAAACCTAACGCAGCTGGTCACGGCATTGGAGTCGCTATGGCTCCACATTCTTGTCGGTACTTTTGAGAACCTCACTGTGTTCCTACAAGTCTCGCAGCGGTCTGCGCAGCAAAAGGTGGTTATTCAGGCTTCTGACGGTTTGTCACATTAATGTGGTTCAAACGGTTCAAATGGCTCTGAGCACTATGGGACTTAACATCTGTGGTCATCAGTCCCCTAGAACTTAGAACTACTTAAACCTAACTAACCTAAGGACATGACACACATCCATGCCCGAGGCAGGATTGGAACCTGCGACTGTAGCAGTCGCTTGATACCGGACTGAGCGCCTAGAACCTCTCGGCCACAGCGGCTGGCACACATTAATGTGATTGGACAGTGTGTAAGACATACAAAGCCACGTGGCTGCCTTTAGACGCACCAACGGACACCCACTGAAGCAGCTGGATATGTTCCAGGTTCCATTCCCGCATACTGTACTTACAAACTTTCCGGCTGGGACAGAAATCCCCCCTTGCAGCAGCAAGATCGACCACTCGATCTACACCCCTCAGTAATCATTACATCGCTTTCCCTTTTCCTACACCTCAGAAACCACTAAGGATAAGGTTTGTCAAAATTGCAACATTATTGTTCTTATTCAGACTATGTGCGAAATTTATCGCTTCTCTACTTGGCCACGTAATTAATCCACATGTAGTAATATATCCTCAGCGCCCACTATCAAACACGGCCTGCTACGCTGCCCATTGAATTCAACCGTATCTGTGTGTGGCCATCTTGCATAATTCTACACTATCTTCCCTCACTAAACACGACTTCGAGCATTAATGTTATTTCAATGACTTTCGCTAGAGTATTAATTAAGTAGCTTCAGGGGCGATATATCAGTCGCCTAAACGAAATAATTTTCACTGCTACAGAATCTCGGATCAGGGGAATATAGTTTTCGACTAATACTGATTGGCAAATTACATTAATTCACAGTAGTTCGTCGCAACTGAGTCTTAATATGTCTCCGTTGCTGTAGTGCATACAGATAACTCACTGTCTGCACTGTGAATGTACACTTGACAGCAAAAAAAGTGGGTCACTGCCGAATACAACCAACATAACGTAGCTGTGTTGCAGGTCCTCTAAACACCAAAACCCTGTAGGGTACAGTCGTTTGACTACACACAATGGGTACCGCAAGAGACTACTAAGAGACCAAAGGTCTTTATGGCAGTCAAAGCATCAACTAATATCATCATACAAAACATATTAGAAAATACGTTCTTAGCGATGAGACACCCCATAACACTCATAAACTAACCTTAATTACAACAAGTGACATTCCAAAAGTTCTGAGAAAACGGATTATTTTACATATACCGTACAGTAATCCTTAGTCAAAATTAAATACTTGAGACAATATATGGAGTTACAAAGCTGTACGGCAATTGGAAAAAAGTTTTTCGGTCTCTAAAAGGTTTTCCATCCACGTACTGAAGGTCGCTCAATGGCGAGTGGCTCTGGAAACTGGATATTGGACGAACCAGTAGAAAAACGCGATTAACGGCAACAAGCACTCTAATAAAATCTCAACATTAACAGCGAATCACCAGTAATATCATTGTCCTCGTAACACATCAACAGCTACGTGTACACAAATTTGAACTTTAAATGACATGACCAACGTCGTCGTTCTGGACCTGGATTCAAACCCAGCACATATAGCCATTGCTAACTAAGCTAAGCTTTGTTTGTGCCTTATTGATACTGTATCACTAGGCATAAAGAGACGTGAAGTATAGACGTTTGCCCCAGTATCAGTTATCAATTCAGATCCTGAAAATAAATGACGAAAATGTTTGTACTGAACTGGGAATCCTGTCATAACAGTTACCGTCCTGGGAAGTACCCCCAACGACGTTTAATATAGTGTCATTCACAAGGAACAAGGTATGCTCATATTTAAAACTGAAATGCCATCATATAAAGCTTGTGACAGGGATGCGAACCCAGCACCTAATCGGATTGTTAACGAAGTACAGTCATGCTCAAAAGTATCCGAACGACCTGGATTGCATTTCTCCTGATTCCCATGCAACCCACATAACACAGCTGTCTAGCAGGTCCTCTAATCGCTCCTTAATACAGTCGTTTGACTATTGAAAATGGTTCCAACAAATCACCACTAGAAAACACTGCTCTGCATCGCAATAACTCAAGATGTAAAGTAATACCACGATACTACAAATATCAGGGAACACCTCATCACATATAAGACTGTCCTTAAGGCTTGTAAGCTCGCATTTATTGCAATAACTGACATACCTGAAATGTTAGCACTCTCATTATTACGTCAGATAGGTAATGCACGTAGTAAGTTCGTCGTATTCATGATGTCCTCTTCAAAGTAGCATACCATACTTGTTATTTAACACAAAATGTCATTAAAGATTTACGTTATTCACGAGCAGCTAGTTGAGAATATATATGAACTTCAAACGACACGACGAACCGCCTCGTTCTGCATATGGATTCAAACCCAGGTCATGCAAACTAAGATTTCGTGGCTGACGGAAATTAAGTCATTCCTGACTAGGCATAAAGAGAATGATATACCTCGATTTTAGACAGTATCAGTTAACAAATATCAACTTTAAATTACATAAGGTAAACATTTTTAACGGTCGCGAATTCCTACCCAGCATCCATTATCCCTGTTAACGAACAACGAGAGATGTACTATACTGCTTCTTCACAAGTAACTTACTTGAAATGCAGTGAGGCAAAGCTTTGTGTTAGACAGGGATTCGAACCCAGAACCTAATCGGATTGTTATCGAAGCACAATCAACTTTGACATATCGGATTTTCTCGGCAGTAGCTAGATGTATTAAATGAAATGACGAGACGAAACATTAATGTTTCCTTCCCAGGACTCCAACCCGGCACGTATCGCTGTTATATTCTAGAGAAAAGGAACGTTAAGTATGGGTTCGTTACACCAGCAGCGACTTGAGAGCGTATTTGAACTAGATATAATATGACAAAGAGTTCAGTGCTGCCTAGGAATCGAACCCTACACATATCGTTGTTGACTACACACAAAGAGACGTCAGCTAACGAATTTTTCTCCACCAGCAGCTCGGAATAACATCCTTAAACTTACAGTGATCTTTCAAATAGTTCTGTGTCTCACTGGGAGTCAAAAACGTCAGATATCGTTAGTGTTGACAACGAATGAAAATTCATTAACAATAAAAATTATTATCCACCAGCAGATAGGTGTTGTCATGCTAGAGCTTGATAATACATAGTGAAAAGTTTAGTGGTGGGCCAGGATTCCAACCCATTCATGCGCAATATGTGGAGATGTTGAGGAATCTGCAGTGTTGAACAAACAACAAGTTGTAGTCGAGCTGTATTGTCACGAAGGGATCAAATACCGCGTTAAGGGTGGTCTGAGTTGCATTCCCAGTTCAGAACCAATTTTATCGACATACAGAAGCTCAAATAAAAGACGGAATAAGTGTCCTGTGACCATACACAGGGTTTGTTTCGTCACTAGAAATAAATAACTAGTATAAGAAAGGTTACTGGTGATAGAGTTTCTACATGTCGGCACTCCTTACTTTGTTGTAGTTCTACCTAACGTCTACTTGGTAGAGAAGGAATATCATGTTTAATGTGATTTTCAGACCACAATGCCATTATACCTTCTTCACTTGGCGTAGCCAGAAGAGGATAGAATCTGCCTCTCCCTATCAAAAAACATCGACAGATGTTGGAATCGAACCGAGACCAACATCATATGAAACTATCATTAGTCCAACAGACGACCAAACCCTCTTCTCTGTGACTCATTTCTCTATCATAACACCGTTGCGGCACTCAAGATGAGAATTCTGACACACAGGCTCCCTGTAGTGGTTTGCAGGATGTTCAGTACGTTCATTTACTTGGTTGACCGAATCGCCATGAACTAGCTGCCTTGGCTACCCAATGCATACTTTCGATTCTATTTTGTAATCACCGAAATAAAATAACGTAACTACCACCTACACAGAAGTGCCAACAGTGTAGGATGCAGAAATTTAAATAGGAAGTGTTCCTTTCCATTTGAGCTACTCTATTGCGCTATCTGTTTGTTGAAACCATCGTGCAGTGCAAAAAAATGCTGTAAGTGTCTGTCTCTCAGAAGTCTAGATCCCGGCCACATGCATTATCTCACAGCACTGTGGAATGCCGAAGTTCTGGAGGAACTGTTTTTCACTTCTAGAGGTGCTGTAGCTACGTCACAGCTAGTAGCATAACGGTAAGCTTCGCGCACTGTTGATAAGACGTCGCGTGTTCTATTACATTCGCTACTACATTTTTTTAAACACAATTCTGAAGTTAACAAATTAATGGAACTTCGAACATAATTCTCTTCACTTCTCAACCCAAAATAGTCGCATGTGGAAAAAAGGCAAACTTCTGCGTCATTTTCTTCTTTTCAGGTTTAATAGACGGCCAGGCATCAGATGCGTCTCGGAGCTTTTGTATTATGTATGGGGAGCGCATCGTGCCAAAATAGTCAGAAAAGTATTTTCTACATTAGCTGTCGTCTGGTAGTGGCATTTTATTCTTCTGCAAATCTTGTTTGACAGCTTTAACTCAGAACAAGTTTTCTACATGCATGTAATCAATAAAATGCATGTGCATTGTCAGACTGTTATAGATAACATCAGAGAATTCGCATATATCGTTGATGATTAATTTCTCTCTCATGTTTAGTATTGTTTTAACAACACTAAAAGAAAACTTACGAAAACTTTGCACTGTATTGTAAGAAATGAAATAAAACTACCCACGATAACCTTACGACGAAAGTAAGTCTGTTTTATCAAAACTGAGTATCTGTACACAAGCGTGCCTCTATCTGCACGAATTAGTAAAACACTATTCACTTAGATTTCGATTGGGTCTGTGTTTAAATGGTATGCTGTGTCATACTCAACAGGTATGCAAATGTGGCATTTCATAAATAAACTCAAAATTTGCTTGTCAGCAGCGGAAAGAGGCTTTACCTGTTGTACAGCATTGTAAGTTTTTCACCATTGCACTATGAGCTGAAAGTATTTTCTTACGATTTGCTTATCAATGTTTAATCAGACTGCTTGCAGCTCTTACACAGAAGGGATAAAAACGTTACATTCAGCTAGGCTGGAACCGCGAACCATAACAGTCGCGTTTTCACAGGTCAGCACGTCAACACAGAGCGAGCGGATAGATATGGTTTGCCCCTTCCTCTTACGAGGCCAATAGTGGCTAGAACTCGTAAACCGCTATCTACAGGACGAGATTAGTTGCGATTGCAACGTTCAATGACTTTGCTGGGCTGAAAACAGTAAATTTACAATCTTCTGTTACACCTCAAGCGATAACAACTCAGGTTATTCAATGGAAATGACACGAGAAATCAAGTGAACTTTGAGGCTTAATTCCGTGCACACCAGGAAGTAACTCGTCGATCACAGAGTTGCCAAACATACCATTCGTTGTTGCCAAATCTCAGTTACATTACCAGCAGGAAGAAGACGAACCGATGTGATCCTACAGGCGGCTGGGAAGTGAACATAGCTGGCGCCTCAAAGACGCGGCTGCTACGGCCTCGAATACGTAATGCGTCTGATTCGCATTTCTGTAACTAGGTTTAGGGACTGGAGCTTAGTTGCTAAAAATACTCAGAACTGACTGCTACTAAGCATCATAAATCAGTAACTCTCATAGTTGTTTTTATATTTCTTTCGTAACTGTACTCAAAACTAAGAAACTCATTCACGGACGTTTTCGTGCCTCGCCGATAGTCGAGCACAACAAACAAATAAAAATAAAAAGAGAATGTGTATGTGTGTGTGTGTGTGTGAGAGAGAGAGAGAGAGAGAGAGAGAGAGAGAGAGAGAGAGAGACAGAGAGACAGAGAGAGAGACAGAGAGAGAGAGAGAGAGGGAGAGAGAGAGAGAGAGAGAGAGAGAGAGAGAGAGAGGGTAAAAAATTGTTTTAAAGAAATTGAATACTGGTATGTAAAGAAATCTTTCATTAAAATGACTCGTTCCACATCATTACGAAATGTCGCATTCATGGTCTATAGAACAAATATTAATATAATCTAATCATATCATATTGCTGACTATCCATGAAGAGTCATGAAGTACCGAAATTTTCGCCTATATCAGTAACCAAATCTAAACTTGAAAATAAAAGACGACAGTTGTTGTAATAAACCGGGACTCCTATCAAGACCCTTTCATCCCTGTTAACTAACCATGAAAGCTGTCTGATATATCTCAATTCAGAAGTAACGAAGTGTGTATGAATTTAAAGATGAAGCGCATGATGTGAAGTTCTGCGACGGAGATACGAACCCAAGACGTAATCGGATTGTTAACTAAGTAAAATCAAATGTTACGTATCGGTTTTTCTTGCCAGCTGCGAGGTGTTTAATCTAAAATAAGGACACAAATTTTTGTGCCTGAGCGACAATCGTACCGCACTCCTATCGTTCTTCTTTATTGTCCACTAATATTGCTTAAGTATCAATTGCTTACTCACCAACAGCAAGATGTGTGCGTGTTTGTCCAGAAATTGTTGGCAACATAAACAGACATTAAAATGCACGTTAATTTTCACTAGCAGGCCGGTGTGCACGTGATAGGGTTTGAAATGAAATTATGAATATTTTTGTACTGGATCAGGATTCGGACCCACATATTTACCTTTGGAAGAGACCTAGAGAAGACTGCAGTCTTGGGAAAAGGAATGAAATGATTGAACTATTCTGTTCCGAGAGATTCAGATCCTCGAAAGAGGAGATACGAATTCGAATCACAGTCCAGCACCAAATTTTTCAACGTCTCTAGTTCAATCGAGTACAAGTAAAATAAGAGCCCTGTTCCTTTAGACGGCTATCAGTTCATCAAATAAAATAAAATTTTCTAATGTAAGTAAGTTTACTGGTGACAGTATTTCTGTTTACCCTGACCTCCACCTATGTCATTTTCCAACGTAAACCGACTCTGCCCAGTTTGGAATGAAGGAACGTGATGTCTAATGCGGATTCTGGATTATAACATCTTTCTCTTGAGGTTACCAGAGGTAAAGCAAATCTGTTTGTGCCTCTTAAAAGTAAATGCCTGAACCCACGCATTGCACCTGTGATAGCTCGTTCCACCAGACCATTGTGGCCACATTTCCCAGCCCAGGAGTGCGCTGTAATGGATGACGTGCTTAGCTTACTCAACTAGTCAAGGTGGAAAAAACGCGAGTCTATTAAATAGTTAAGTAGAAGCAAGCTTCTGACGTGGACATTATGCTATTCTCATGTCAGCAGGATGTAAAGACTCTTCTAGGCGTCATAGCCTCGATTTGAAGCCATTTTGAAATTTTCACTAATTCAGGAAATTCCTTAGTTCCAGAAAATCCACTGTGAAGTGTGAAGTTAACGGATAATTCGATTATCACCGTCATTATTACTATCATTTTCTTCATACCGCTGCTGGAACACATGTGCTTGAAGAACATTTAAGTCCTTTTGGTCATTATAGAAGTAGTTGCCCAAGAACAAGTTCTTTCCCTGTCTACGGAATCCTTTTCATGTTAATATCAAACATCAGCAATTACTCGTAGATCACATTAAAACTAAAGTAATTGATGAAGACGTTACTTGATAACGGAAACGCGCTGCCTTTCTTCATTTACTTGCGCCTAGAAATGGCTGTCGAATACTGCCAAACCAAAAGCCAAGGGATCTTACTGCCTTCCAATATACGTCGCTGTCGGTTCTTCCATATGATTTGGTCGACGGGACCTGTTTCAAGTTGTGTATGACACAGAATGTTTTAGAAAATCAATTGTTTTCCTTTGCAATAAACAGAACGATTTTCATTCTAAGCTATCCAAGTCCAAAATTTTCTCAATATTAGTTTAAATTTAATATTCGCTTCCATAATGTAAGGAAAGTATTTCACAGTTGTAAAACCCGCATCCCACTAACTGTCCTTACACTTAGTCGCTGTCCATAAATTCTAGCTCAAAGTGACACCAGTTTAAGTAACCTAATGTAACGAAGACTGTTTGCCAGTGCTCTTTCTCACCGGAAAATATGCAATTCACTCATTGGGCTCCATAAGTACACTGTAAAAGTAATTTTTGTGTGTGTGCAATGCATACGGATTGTAGAATTAAGTGGTGCTCTCTCTTTCACTTCTGTGTACAATATGCCTGACCTAAACGGGCCCTTTATCATTACAGGCCCTGGGCGGTGCAACATCATATTGACAACAGTAATGTGCTTATACTGACAACCTCATTGTTTGCTTTACCCGACTTTGTAATCATTTAAGTAAACCAATATGACGTTCGAGTGGGAGACATTTCGTCCCCATTTTCCTTCTGTGAAATTTGTCAGTAAGCTTTTTGCCTTCGAACCAGCGAAATGCGGCAGAGTACGGCTGGTAAACGATTTACAAACCACGATTTAGTGCCGTTAACATGATTTCTTTAAACATTAGCGTAGCTGAAGGAATTTAGTTTCTTCATAAATCGTCTTATGCAGCAACGTTCACAGATGTCTCAAATAGGAAAAGCTCTTTATCCAGGTACGAAGGTTGTAAAACAAACTTCCCACAGTTTGTGTCAGGTTGATCTTTTCGTCTGATAGCACTGCGTAAGTATTTTGTGTAGTGTTCCTGTAGCTGTGGGAATCATTTGTAGAAAACGAGTTTCACACCAATGGGTACAGTACTGATAAATATTCAAAATGATTATCAACCTAAGTCTGCGTTCATCCACAAACAGAGGCGTATTTGTAATATTGAAGCTAGACTAGGTATCCTTGTCTTCCTTGAGTGGGCATTGGAAGGCGTTTACACACACGTATACGAGGGTAATCCCAAAGGTAAGGTCTCCTAAGGGACACGCAAGTGCCAACGCAGGCACAAACGAGAGATCCTTAATTTTAATGGCAAGCAGAAACCACAGTGTTGGCTGCATGTTGGCAAGGTGATAAAGAGCCAGACTACGGATACGAAGGTCTCAGGTTCGATGCCTCACCGGTCCCACGATTTTTATGTGCCGTTTTACACATATTTCCCCTTGGGCAGTGTTTGTTGATGTGAAAAATGCCGAGTTGCACTGTGGTCCGAAAGCCACGTAAAACTGTAGGTTCCCCTATTAACTGGCTAGGTAAGTCAACTCAAAGGTCGGATGAAAGCAACAGCATACCACCTCCAACAAGTCCGTGCCTATTAAAGCACAGTGGTGTTCAAACCACTCTTGCGACTGATGACTGCTTTACTTTCTATGGGTTCCAAAACTAATGATCTTCGGGTTGTTAACATTTTTGTGTTTTCATGCTGTAGCTTTGATGCCAGTAAACGTAAGTAACCGGCTGAGCACTGTGACCATTCGAGTTGTCAAGGTGGTAGACGTCGATGCTGTCGACCCCAACTACAATTTTGGTCATGGCTATGTTTCAGTCGAATACCTCTATGGGCCTTTCTGCGTATTTCAAGATATACTTTTATGCACTTGCTACGCTTCCAAATTGATATCTGATAGAGCTGTATTTATCAACATGAATCAGATATGTTTTCCGTGCAATATATTGGACAACGCGTCAGTGCAGCGAGATTTCGTTTATGTGTTGCGCATGGTGCAAGAAATATTTGTGTTTTGCTTGCTTCTGTGATAGGTTTCACCCCACTGCATGCGAGCAAGCTCACGAATAGACTGTCAAATACTGGAATTACGCAATAACACACTTAAAAGTTGTATTTTTGCATTATATATCCCGATGAAAGTAACTGTAAACATGTTATATGCCTACTTGCTTATTATCGCGCTTCTCGATGCTTTCCTCAAAAAAATTAAAATAAAAATAAAAAGAGAGAGAGAGAGACAGAGAGAGAAAACAGAAATGTATTTCAAATATCAGCTCAGCGACGCCATGTTCGTATCGTAAAGCAAGGATAGTTGATAGGTAATATCTCGTTGTACTAGCGATATGTATGGCTACGGGGTTCTTTGTTTTCTCTCTGCAAACAAACTAGAATAGAATTCAGTAACAAAGTGGTAAGAACACCCACTCAGTGCGCCAATTAAACACTCAGCCATTCTTGGTTATTTTGTTAATCGTCTGTAATGCAGTAAACATCCTTGATTATTGATTTGTAATTACTACCATTTTTATTGTTATTCGTCACCCCACAACAGCTTTCCTATCACTAATTGCCGCCGATGCACGTAACGGATGGATCGGGATGAATGGAATGTGGGATGTTTCGTCACGGAGAATATACACATTTATCTCGGCGTCTTGTGTCAGGATAATATGAAAATCTCAATAAGAAAAGACGACAATAACACCCAACTATTTCTGTCCACTTAACACCATGACGACAGACAAATTGGCGTCTCACTGTGTTTTGATTATAATTCGTTAGCCTTTTTGCGACGTCATTTTAATACCTCGTGGGAGCAGGCATAATATTTTGCTTTTTGATCACCGAACAATAACACACAAAGATAGTAGATGGAAGGATACAAAGAAAAAATCAGACTCATGGGTGTGGATCCATTTCACCATAAAAAGACTAAACAAGAGGGAAACATTACGAAAGATGCAATCGATTTCGAAGTGCAAAGTGTTTGTTATCTTACTTTTCGTGACAGGTTGGCAAAGTTGAGTTCCAGAGACTTTTTATTGTACTGAAATAATCTTTTGTAGCAAAGTAACAAGGTAAGTGTTTTATTCGTATATATTTTGTGGGAAACTGCAATCGTGATGGAAGATTACACAACTGAATGTTTGACACAGCTGGTAGGAGAAAACGCTGCATATTAACCAAACCCCTCGCCCCCTCTCCGTATCCTCCTATGACACGAGCACAGGATTCTCCTCCTATAACGCTACAGAGCTGTTCATAGCACAGCTGAGAATTGGCAACATCGTCACAAACATTTGGCAACACTGTGACAGTGCAATCACTTCCGCGTATGTTACTGAACTGACTCGCTAAATTCACTTGATACTCCCTTTCCATTTGAATGACTCGTGGTACATAATCCTCACGTAAACTAGGACGCTGAGGCAGAAATTTCAATTTTTTGGCTAAAGAAATGCTATTCTTCACATAAGTGACAACTTTTAATATCTTTCACGATGCGTTATGAGGCTGAGCGACCAATACCATGACGAGAGTGGCGTGCTGGCAGCAGTGTGTCCGTAGCCCCGTAGCCCCGCGGTACCGCCCGTGTCTCGTGTTCCAACGGTTAAGAAAATAGTCAGTTCTAACCGTGGTAGGGGCAGCGCGTGCAAGCTTTTTTTGTGTATTATTTCATGGTACTGCGAATTTCCAGAAAAAATTCTGTAACAAAATCAGAAGAAAACCTTTACATATCAAATCCTCTTGGCAGCTCGACTCAGTAAGTTGTGTTAATGGTCGTAGATCTCGGCTTTCTGACGGGAAAGTTGCTATATAACACAAGCGTCTCTGAAGAAATTCGAATCGACCGTCAACGATACGAAATTCAATCATGCTCTTCACTTAAGACTCCCATGCCAGGGTGATAAGTATGAAGGAAATACATTGATTAGTGTGTGTGTATGGGTATGTGTGGGAACGACGCAGCTCGTCCTCCATAGTTTTACGTTTAGTCCAACAGGTAACAGCTGCATTGTGCTCAGCGAAGACTGCACTCGGTGTGATACCGAACAATGGGGAGACGCACTGCAATGCACAAAAAATGGTTCAAATGGCTCTGTGCACTATGGGACTCAACATCTGAGGTCATCAGTCCCCTAGAACCTAGAACTACTTGAACCTAAATAACCTAAGGACATCACACACATCCATGCCCGAGGCAGGATTCGAACCTGCGACTGTAGCAGTCACGCGGTTCCGAACTGAAGTGCCTAGAACCGCACGGCCACCGCGGCCTAGCCTGCATGACCTGGGTTTGAATCTGACATGTTGACATAAGTGCCAACTCCGTGTTTCTTGAGGAGGCCGAAATGCACGCTGTGAAAGCTCACGCAAACTGTCGTGAGGTCTGGAACAGGTCAGAGAAATAAGACTAGCAATTAAAGTACGTAGTTGCTTGAATACTTAACTTTATTCCATAATTGGAGAACATAGGTCTGACGGTACAGGCTTTATAAGATAACCAGCAAAAGAGAAATGGCGCGTTGCTAGGTCGTAGCAATTTACGTAGCTAAAGGCTATGCTAACTATCGTCTCGGCAAATGAGAGCGTAATTCTCAGTGAACCATGGCTATCAACGTCGGCTGTACAACTGGGGCGAGTCCTAGGACGTGTCTCTAGACCTGCCGTGTGGCGGCGCTCGGTCTGCAATCACTGACAGTGGCGACACGCGGGTCCGACGTATACTAACGGACCGCGGCCGATTTAAAGGCTACCACCTAGCAAGTGTGGTGTCTGGCGGTGACACCACAGAATCCATATGCATACTGAGGCGGTTCGTCGTGTCATTTGAAGTTCATACATATTCTCAACTAGCTGCTCGTGAATAGCGTAAATTTTTAATGACATTTTGTGTTAAATAACAAGTATGTATGTTGCTTTGAAGAGGAAATCATGAATACGACGAACGTACTACGTGCATTACCTATCTGACGTAATAATGAGAGTGCTAACATTTCAGATATGTCAGTTATTGCAATAAATGTGAGCTTACAATCCTTAAGGACAGTATTATCTGTGATGAGGTGTTCCCTGATATTTGTAGTATCGTGGTATTACTTTACATCTTGAGTTATTACGATACAGAGCAGTGTTTTCTAGTGGTGATTTGTTGGAACCATTTTCAATAGTCAAACGACTGTACCAAGGAGCGATTAGAGGACCTGCTAGACAGCTGCGTTATGTATGTCGCATGGGAATCAGGTGAAATGCAATTCAGGTCGTTCGGATATTTTTGAGCACGACTGTACATAAAATCAGAATTAAATATCAAATGTTTTCACCAATAGCGAAATGCTGGAACCTTAATTGACGATAGAATTGTTTTTGCCTGACTGGGATTCGAACTCAGCATCTAGCACCGTCGTTTTCTAGGCAGGAAAAGACGATAAATAGCTATTGTTGGTTCACCAGTAGCGAGATGTGCGCACGTTTAGCTAGACATCAGGCGACGTAAAGTTCTGTACTGAATGGAATTCAAACCCCGCCCACGTGGTCATGAAGAAACTTTAACTATCAAATTCTTTTCCAATAATAGCTAGGAATGGCATGTTTGCACTTTCAATGATGTGATGGAAAATACTCTGCTGGCTAGAAGTTGAATCGACAACATGTCGTCGTTGGTGATCACAACGAACACAACGTCAAACCCAAATCCGTTTTCACCAGTAGGATGGAGAGGAATGTTTGAACTTGATAAGATGTAAGGAAACTTTTGATCTTGTAATGTTGTGATAAAAAGCTCATCTTGTGGCTGTGAGTTGAAACGAACACGTTACAGCTAACAACGCAAGAAGAGACGCTGAAAATGCAACTATTTTTCACTAGTAGTTCGGAGTGCACATGCTAGGGCTTGAAATGAAGTAATGAATATTTTGTGCTGATCGGGATTCGAAACCAGATAGGTGCCTTTCGAGGACGCCTAGAAGAGTTTGCAATCTTCGGGAACACAGTGAAATCGAATTCTAATCCCAGTCCAGCACCACAATTTTCAACGTCCCAGTTCCAGATAGAGTAAGAGCCTTGTGAACTTACATGGCCATTGGTTCATTAAATGAAACACGTTTCCTAGTTTACGACGGCTTGCTGGTGACACAGTCTCTGCCTTACGGGGTTTCTCCATCTGTCACAGCTCAAACGAATGCCCAGTCGGCAGCGAAGGGATGTTATCTTTACTGCGGATATTGAACTACGGAGCTTATAGGCGTTCTGCACTTGGCGTTACTAGGGGTGAAGGAGAACTACTTGTGTGTGTTAAAAATCTACGCCTGACGTGAGATGTGAACCTACACGTTTTACACATCAATACAAGATTAATCCACCAGACCACAGAACTCCCTGCCAAGCACATAATTATGAATTGCAGAGTATTCATTTAGATGTAGATGCAGATGTCAAGGGACGCGTAACAGGAAGGAGGGCGGGATCTGGGAATGGATAGAAGTGCAGAGTGCAAAATATAAGCGTGAAATGCTTGCAAAGTATTGCTTACTTAGATGTGTGCCACAGTTCGTTTTATCTTAGGACCGAGAGATAAGGAAGGACTGTTCTCAGAACGAAGAATGGGTTATAGGGAAGGGGAGATCAAAGAATACGGTTTCATAGGTGGTGAGAGGAATGATAGAGAGTAGAGACAGCAGCAATTAAAAGAGAAAATGTAGCGTCATTGGAAACCGCTAGATTTGTGTACAAAGTTTTGGGGGAGTGTAATAGAAGGGCACTTGCGGCGATAGTGTCAGAGAGAGTGTGTGTGAGAGAGAATAGAAGAGATATTAACAACGAGTAAACATAAATGTTCAAATGAGTGTGAAATCTTACGGGACTGAACTGCTAAGGTCATCAGTCCCTAATCTTACACACTACTTAACCTAAATTATCCTAAGGACAAACATGCACACCCATGCCCGAGGGAGGTCTCGAACCTCCGCAGGGAGCAGCCTCACAGTCCATGACTGCAGCGCCTTAGAACGCTCGGCTAGTTCCGCGTGGCGAATAAACGAATAAACATAATATAAAATCGTTGGGGTATTGTGTGGAGGACGGAGGGTGTATTCATGGATGGAATGGAAGAGAGAGACGTATTTGAAATAACAAAAAACTACTGTGACATAATCCATCTACGCTGCTTTGTTTGTAAGTAAAATAGAATACTTATCAAACTGTATATTCAAAAGAAACCCACTTGAATTAAAAGGGCAACTCAAAGCAAAGCTAACCCATATTGTATCTTTTCTGTTGCCACGCGATCTTCCACTAGCTCCCAATGATGAAAAATGACTAAAAAGAAGACATAACAAAACATTTTAAGAACTCTAATATTTTATCCAGAATCCTTCATTATTTTGTACTTCTATCACGCGTCTTGGCATAGAATGTATAAGCCGTCGGACGTAACAGCCTGAAGAAGCAACTTCCTCCCAGACTTCCAGGACGCAGTCCCAAAGAGCGTCCGCAGTAGTTGGTTGGTTTCGTGGCCAGTTCTCCGTTAATGTTCTGGCGACCTCAGCCCACATGTTTTCCATGGAGTTCAGATCAGCCGCCCGTGGCGGCCAGTCCATGACGTTGACGCCAATCGTGGAGAGCCGCTGCTGAACAAATGCAGACTTGTGAGAGGGAGAATGGTCTTCTTCCAATGTGACGTCCCCTTCTGCGTACAGCATTCGCACTGACGAAAGCTTCACATTTTCCAATATGTTGCCATACTGCGCGCTGTCCAGAGTTCCTTCTATCCTGAGAAGGATTCCCGCCCCTCTCGTAGAATTCCAACCCCAGCAGGTAACAGACAGCCGGCCTCTTCTTCTCGTCGTGGTTACATATTCGCGTCGATGGCGAGTCCCTTGCGGCCTGTAAACGATTCGTGGACCGTCGCCATTGGTGGAAAACACCTTCTCATCAGTGAAAATGACGTTGTCCCACGGCGCCCTCAGATGGAGCTCCGCAAATGCTAGCCGGTATAAAACGTTGCCTTCGCTGAGCTCTTGTTTCACGGCGGATCGTCGTGCATGCAGTCCAGCGTCCCTCAGCCTTCGGCGAATCGCGTCACTGGAGCCGGGGAAGTTGGTCTCCCGCCGCAACTGCTTCGCGTTCAGAAAGGGATTTTCTCTGCTCCTAGACACTAGGTCCCTGTCATCCTGCTGTGAGATCACTCTCTTCCTGCCTGAGCCAGGAGCCCTGTTGGTGGTGCCTCTTTCAAGGCAGATCCTCCAACATCTCGTTGCAGTGGTATGTGGTACGCCATACCGTCTGCCAGCTTCTCCGATGGAACATCCTCCTTCCTCAATGAGAGCGACGACTCTACCTCGGCCGGCCGGAGTGGCCGAGCGGTTCTAGGCGCTTCAGTCTGGAACCGCGCGACCGCTACGGCCGCAGGTTCGAATCCTGCCTCGGGCATGGATGCGTGTGATGTCCTTAGGTTAGTTAGGTTTAAGTAGTTCTAAGTTCTAGTTGACTGATGACCTCAGATGTTAAGTCCCATAGTGCTCAGAGCCTCTCCCAGTGAGCCATTACGGCAGACAGCCTGATGTGTATTTCTGCTTGCCGCTCTTATACTGATTCCAAGAGAGGAGGTAAACATATTTACGTCAAACGGAGCGGCAGAGGCAGAGGCATGCGGCGCAGCCGTGCTGGCTCGTCCTGGGCTGTTGGCCCACCAACGCCACCGCCAGCTCGCTCACTTGCGACTCGCCTCGGCCAGCCTGGCTGGCCCGTAGCTCGCGAGCCGCGGCTAGTACAGACCCGGGCCGCATGGCCACGATCACCCCTTGAAGGATCAAAAGTTACACCTAACCTACCCAAGTCTGCAGTATAAACTAACGTTTCTACAGCTATTATGCTATAACATGTGCAGGCATACCTACAGTTGACGATTTATTCAAATATTTGACGGACAATACTTTCAAAAATACCTTCATTTTAAACATAGCTACCACAAAATATTTCACCTAGCTAGCAATAGCATGACGCAGGAAACTATACTTTCTTGTAAGCGCTGTGCTTTAGATATAGCCTTAAGAAAACCTGTATTCAACCACGACAACTAAGCGCAATGTAAGAGTAAACAGGTTTGGCGGCAGCTTCTCCAAATAATAGTATATACGTAGTATATAATACACGTTTTGTGCACTTATAACATGTACTCAGTGTCTCTGAAACAATACGTGCTGCACGACGGAAATTACTTTCCGCTGAGGCACTTCATTTACATCTCAATGATACACGACTACTAGAGAACATTGCTCTTTACGGCAGTCAATCCACTTGTAAATTAACATCATGATATCGCAGATATTAGGGAACACGTTACTAGGGATGAGTAAGGCCTTAAGGTTTGCAACTAAACATGCTACTCCTAGCTACTACTGAACCATGTGTGCGGCGTTCGACTCTCAGTCACCTTATTTCTAGTTAAACGTGTGCACATCTCGCTGATGGTGGACCAACGTTGGACATTTCTCGTCTGTTCCTGGTTAGACAACGACGGCGGTAGGCACCGGGTTCGAATCCCAGTCAGGCAATACAACTTCAGTCGTCATTTAAGGTTCCAACCCCACTACTGGTGACAAACTGTGATATCTACATTCTGATTTTACGTACTTCTTCAACAATCCGGTTAGGTGCTGGGTTCACATCCTTGTCCCCAGCATTACATGATGGCATTTCAATTTTAAACATGTGCATTCTTTATTCCTTGACAATGTAACACTATACAACGTCTTTCGAGGTTAAGTACCAAGAAGGTAATTCTCATGTTAGGGTTCCTGCTTTCGTACATACATTATCGTCATTTACGTTCAACTTGAGAATTGATAACTGATACTGGTGCAAACGTCAATAATTGACGTCTCTTTCTGCTTAGTTATCGAGTCTCGATAAGACACAAAGCTTTGCTTGGTTAACAATGGCTTTACATTCTGGGTTTGCATCCGGATCCAGAACCAAGAGGTTGGTCATGTCATTTAAAGTACAACTTCGTGTACAAGTAACTGTTGATGAGTAATGTGAACAATGATATTACTTGTGATTCGCTGTTAATGTTGGCATTTCCGTAGAGTGGTTGCCGCCGTTAATCACGTTTTCTTTTAACTGCTTAGTATTACATAAAGTTGATGCGAAACCACTCCCCGTTGAACGTTGAACGACGTTCAGCATGTGTTGGGTAAACCTTTTAGACACCAAAGAACTTGTTTCCAATTGCCATACAACTTTATAAATCCATATACTGTCTGAAATATTTAATTGTGCCTAAGGATTACTGAACGATTTATGTGACAATACTAATTGTCCCATAACATTTGAAATGTCACTAATTGTAATTAAGTTTAGTTTACAAACGTTAAGGACTGTCTGATTTCTTCTGTACAATCGTGGTGTTACTTTACATCTGGACGGACTGTCATAAAGACTGGTGTTCTCTAGTAGTCTCTAGCGGAACCCATTGTGTATCTTACGACGACTGTACTGTGGAGCGTTGCGACTATGTGCAACACAGATATGCTATGTTGGTTGCATACATTCAGGTGCAGCCTACATGTTGGAATTCAGGGGTGACCCACTTTTTTTGCTGTCGAGTGTACATTACACATTTTGTTGACATCTTCGTCTTGAGTTGACAATGGGTCTCGGCCAGAAACTAGTTATCGAATGTAAAATAAAATATTTCCAACTTGGACTGGCTTTTGGTTTTATTGATATAAAGAACTTGGCAATATGAGCCCACTTATCAGGATGACGTTGCAGTCTCTCTGGCCTGAATATATGCACTGTTTCAATTGGGAAGGCTGTCATAAAGCAATTATATACTCTCCTGGTTCTTGGTTGGTTCTTGTTTTGGGGGAGGAGACCAGACAGCGAGGTCATCAGTCTCATCAGAATAGGAAAGGACGGGGAAGGAAGTTGCACATGCTCTTTCGAAGGAACTATCCCGGCATTTGTCTGGAGCGATTTAGGGAAATCACAGAAAACCTAAATCAGGATGGCAGGACACAGGATTGAACCGTCGTCCTCCCGAATGCGAGTCCAGTGTGCTAGCCACTGCGCCACCTTGCTCGGGGTATACTCTCCTGAAGCAAACTGGCCCACAATTGTTTTCACTGGTCCTTGATATATACGAGGCTGACACTGTGAGTTGACCTCTGAACTGGCCACATTCATGTTCTATGTGGAAGACATTTAGGGTCTAGCTGGAGTACATCACGCATACGGTTCATACAGATACGTGCCATGTGTAGACTAGCATCGCCTGTTGAAAAATGGCACAATGACACAGCCACACCAGAGGCAACGCATGAAGGCCATCAGAGTCCCTCAATCACTGCCAGCCGCGACCAGAAGTTACACCTGATGGCTCCCCTCGCCAAGACTCTAGGAGTAACATTGCTGTGCCTTTGCAAAAAATTGTAAGAATGGGATGTATCCTCAGGGCGTTGCCATACTCACCTGCAATGGTCATCTGGGGACGTACAGAACCGCGATTCATTGCTGAGCACAATGCGACGTTGCTCATCAGCTGTTCATGCTTCCCGAGCACCACCAATTCCAAACTGAGCCGTCTGTTCTGTGCCCTTACCGGAAGAACACGTATGGGACGGTACTTTCCTAGTTTAGCTGCCTCAGTTCTCCTGCCAATGATGCAAAATGTCACAGAATGTTGCAGGGAGTCCACTGTTCTCGGATGGCAGAAGCTGAGCTGAAGGGGTTACGATGTGCTTGGTGCACAATATGGCGATCTTCCCTTGTCGTGGTGAGATATTGTCGATCAGAACGTTGACCACGAGTATTCTTGCGTTCATGTTCCCATGCAGTCCAAAGTCTGGCCACTGTCTCACGAAAATGCTCCACAAGTCTGGATACTGTACGATCCGATCAGCTGGCCAAATGGAGATCCTCAGTGACACCCCTTTCAACCTGTGTCAGGTGCGGATAATGCTGTCTCACACGAGTACGAAGTATATCTATGTCATTTAGCGTTATCACTGTGAACAAAACGGATCTAATTTTGACCTTGAATTTTGTTTATTTAAACTCAAGACAACAGGTTTTGCTTCCAAAGTAAAAGAAAGTAGTGTTACAACCGCTCGAATTCAGGGGTTGTATTATGTTAGAACAACCGAGGGGTATGGTTTGGGAGAGAGGGATGACTCACGCTGAAGCGCGCACAGAAATACAGGCAAGTGTGTCATTGACTATATTACAACGAAGGTATGCAGCGGGCCTTACGCTGAACTTGGCAAGCCGGCCGCTGTGGCCGAGCAGTTCTAGGCGCTTCAGTTCGGAACCACCCTACTGCTACGAATCCTGCCTCGGGCATGGATGTCTGTGATGTCCTTAGGTTAGTTAGGTTTAAGTAGTTCTAAGTTCTAGGAGACTGATGGCCTCAGATGTTAAGTCCCATAGTGCTTAGAGCCATTTGAACCATCTTGTATATATTGTATATTACTCGTCTCTCCCTAAACCTTACCCCTATTTTTCACAGAATTTCGAACATCTTGCGCCATTTTATACTATCGAACGCTGCATGCGTAGGTCAGCGCCACGCGAGTGTCGGAATCTGCAGCGTCGGTGTCCGGTTACCCAGCATTGCGGACGTAGCGAGCCTATTCACGCCACGGCTATGTGGCCACCGCGTGCGTTAGTTGCGCCCAATAGCCCGGAACATGGCTGACTGCTCCCTCAAGCTCGACTCCTGGACTGCAGCCGAAGGGGAACAGCCGACCGCCGCGTTGTAGTGAGTCTTGCCAGCTCCGGGCTTCCGCCCAGGGCAGCTCGTTCAGTGACCGCAGACAGCTCTGCACCCGAGAGGCCGCGAGTTCGTGACCCGGCCCCGCCCTTGCGGACGGCAGCTTGCAGTCCGCTGGACGATACCACCCAGAGAGCCGAGGCTAGCAGCCATCTGCCCTAGCGCCGGTGTAGCTCCGAGGTGCGACGCGCCCCCGACTACAATGACGCGTCCGTGCAGCGGAGGTTGGAGGTACAGGGTGTTTCAAAAATGACCGGTATATTTGAAACGGCAATACAAACTAAACGAGCAGCGATAGAAATACACCGGTTGTTGCAATGTGCTTGGGACAACAGTACATTTTCAGGCAGACAAACTTTCGAAATTACAGTAGTTACAATTTTCAACAACAGATGGCGCTGCGATCTGGGAAACTCTATAGTACGATATTTTCCACATATCCACCATGCGTAGCAATAATATGGCGTAGTCTCTGAATGAAATTACCCGAGACCTTTGACAACGTGTCTGGCGGAATGGCTTCACATGCAGATGAGATGTACTGCTTCAGCTGTTCAATTGTTTCTGGATTCTGGCGGTACACCTGGTCTTTCAAGTGTCCCCACAGAAAGAAGTCACAGGGGTTCATGTCTGGCGAATAGGGACGCCAATCCACGCCCCCTCCTGTATGTTTCGGATAGCCCAAAGCAATCACACGATCATCGAAATATTCATTCAGGAAATTAAAGACGTCGGCCGTGCGATGTGGCCGGGCATCATCTTGCATAAACCACGAGGTGTTCGCAGTGTCGTCTAAGGCAGTTTGTTCCGCCACAAATTCACAAAGAATGTCCAGATAGCGTGATGCAGTAATCGTTTCGGATCTGAAAAATGGGCCAATGATTCCTTTGGAAGAAATGGCGGCCCAGACCAGTACTTTTTGAGGATGCAGGGACGATGGGACTGCAACATGGGGCTTTTCGGTTCCCCATATGCGCCAGTTCTGTTTATTGACGAAGCCGTCCAGGTAAAAATAAGCTTCGTCAGTAAACCAAATGCTGCCCACATGCATATCGCCGTCATCAATCCTGTGCACTATATCGTTAGCGAATGTCTCTCGTGCAGCAATGGTAGCGGCGCTGAGGGGTTGCCGCGTTTGAATTTTGTATGGATAGAGGTGTAAACTCTGGCGCAGGAGGCGATACGTGGACGTTGGCGTCATTTGGACCGCAGCTGCAACACGGCGAATGGAAACCCGAGGCCGCTGTCGGATCACCTGCTGCACTAGCTGCACGTTGCCCTCTGTGGTTGTCGTACGCGGTCGCCCTACCTTTCCAGCACGTTCGTCCGTCACGTTCCCAGTCCGTTGAAATTTTTCAAACAGATCCTTTATTGTATCGCTTTTCGGTCCTTTGGTTACATTAAACCTCCATTGAAAACTTCGCCTTGTTGCAACAACACTGTGTTCTAGGCGGTGGAATTCCAACACCAGAAAAATCCTCTGTTCTAAGGAATAAACCATGTTGTCTACAGCACACTTGCACGTTGTGAACAGCACACGCTTACAGCAGAAAGACGACGTACAGAATGGCGCACCCACAGACTGCGTTGTCTTCTGTAACTTTCACATCACTTGCAGCGCCATCTGTTGTTGAAAATTGTAACTACTGTAATTTCGAATGTTTGTCCGCCTGAAAATGTACTGTTGTCCCAAGCTAATTGCAACAAAGGGTGTATTTCTATCGCTGCTCGTTTAGTTTTTATTGCCGTTTCAAATATACCGGTCATTTTTTAAACACCCTGTAGCTTCAGCGAGCCGGTTGGCCGCCGATATCCCTCACCACAAGGTCGCCATGGTTGGCCTGCAACTTAAACAGTCGTCTCTCTCTCCTGTTCTAGTCGCAGACAGCGTGGTGACACGACTGCCTGCTTTGAGCCTGCAGGCCCGCTTACTTACACGTCTTTTCCCTACGCCTCTGGCGTAGTTCCTTTGGAGGGGACAAGTAGAGTGCTCCTCCATAATTACAGCGTCAGCTTTTCTCAGCCCGCTGCGGCCCTTACACACAGGTCGCTAGGCGCTCTTCCCAGCACGTCGGTCCCCTGTGCTTCCCTGGTTATTTCACATTTCTATTCAGTGCCCGCCGGGCCGTGCCTTCCCGCCTGCGAGCGATGTCGCAAACATGCCTCGCAGAATCGTTTGCACAATATCAAAATCGCCCACGCGTGCTATCCAATGTGTCAATCGGTTCCAGAATGAGATTTTCAATCTGCAGCGGAGTGTGCGCTGGTTTGAAACTTCCTCGCAGATTAAAACTGTGTGCCGGACCGAGACTCGAACTCGGGACCTTTGCGTTTCGCGGGCAAGTGCTCTACCACTGAGCTACCCAAGCACGAATCACGCCCCGTCCTCACAGCTTTACTTCTGCCAGTACCTTGTCCCCCGGTCCGGCACACAGTTTTAATCTGCCAGGAAGTTTCATATCAGCGCACACTCCGCAGCAGAGTGAAAATCTCATTCTTTCAGGAGTGCTAGTTCTGCAAGGTTCGCAGGACAGCTTCTGTAAAGTTTGGAAGGTAGGAGACGAGGTACTGGCAGAAGTAAAGCTGTGAGGACGGGGCGTGAGTCGTGCTTGGGTAGCTCAGTGGTAGAGCACTTGCCCGCGAAAGGCAAAGGTCGCGGGTTCGAGTCTCGGTCCGGTACACAGTTTTAATCTGCCAGGAAGTGTCATGCCAATCGGTTCCTTAACTACTGCCTTCCAGCCATAGCTTCGCGAAAATTTGCAAGACTTCCCAAAATCCACTCCCGTACTTACTCGTGACGCAGCAGTAGCCATGTCGAGTTCGGTAACGAACTCCACAAGAATATAAAACATAAAAAAATCTCGCAATGAATTTCTAAATATTTATGGAACATGCTGTATCTATGCTCAGTTGTAAATGGAAACCCAAACAATTTCGCACTTGGTCATATGCGGTGATATGACGTTTTACTGAATGTAAACATCGTTTCCGTAGTTGGATAACTGACAGATTTGCAGATCCTACGGACAGCGTGTCTTGTACCAACAACGAAGGAGCAATCTAATTATTGGTAGACGTCCCGCATCTAACAACGGACGCCACAACTCGAGTTACCACAGAGCGCAAAAAAACACGTAAATACACCGGATAAAAACACTGCCCATGTATGTATCAGCACATCCCTCCAAAAAATACTTAAAAACACATTCAACAACAGTTAAATTAAAACAAAAGAGAAAAGGAGAGGTAGCAAATAGTACTGATTACTGCAAAGAATGGAAACAACAATCAACATCGGTTGTGTCACACTTAACTGAAATTTTTAAAGAAAGCAAACATTAGAAAATTTTCTCACGGTAAGAAAAGAAATTACAATTTTCACTGTTTAAGTTCTTTGAGTCGTCGGCGGCGGCTCGCTGATGGTGTCAGTGTAGCTAAAATTGTTCCATCAGTTGTGAAACGGCACCATATACATCCTCTCGCTTGGTACAGGTTACCCCCGGCAGCTACTTTATTCTTCGTTGCGTTCCTTCTTTGCCATAATCCTTATATGCAACCGTTTCGTATCTGCACAACAATGACGTCTCTTACACATACAACTCCAATACCAATGTGCGGTTAGGCAGTTTTAAAACATTATAAAATTCTGTTTCAGTCACCGGTAACGAAACTGTAGCCCATCCGCTTTTAGCATGAGGATCACTATCCGGATTTCACGGTAAACAGTACCACACATAAAAAGCTCTATGACTGTTACCACGGTGATGGTTAGTGTTGTAACGCTTGCAGCACTTTATTGGAAGTAGCAAACATGAATTTTAAATAACACTACTTCGTGCAACTCAGTTATATGCAAAACAGTTCCGTCATAATAACAATCACTGTCCATTCGCGTGTACATTGTAACTGCTGTTTATAGTACTCCACGAAGCTCGCATTGTTGAAACGGTCTAACATTTTCTTTCATAACGTTCACGTCAAAATTTAGTTTTAACAGTGACCGAAAAATACAGAACGCGGCCATTAGTTTTCGTGTGTTTCTGTCCAGCGTGATTACGCAATATAAAGCGCGCGCAAAGATCACCACACTGCTTACTCGTCGACTGTCACTCGTCGACTGCCACTATACGAGGCGCATTCAAGTTCTAAGGTCTCAGATTTTTTTTCTAATTAACTACTCACCCGAAATCGATGAAACTGGCGTTACTTCTCGACGTAATCGCCCTGCAGACGTACACATTTTTCACAACGCTGACGCCATGATTCCATGGCAGCGGCGAAGGCTTCTTTAGGAGTCTGTTTTGACCAATAGCAGCACGGCTGGTGAATGTGCGGCCACGGAGAGTGTCTTTCATTGTTGGAAAAAGCCAAAAGTCACTAGGAGACAGGTCAGGTGAGTAGGGAGCATGAGGAATCACTTCAAAGTTGTTATCACGAAGAAACTGTTGCGTAACGTTAGCTCGGTGGGCGGGTGCGTTGTCTTGGTGAAACAGCACACGCGCAGCCGTTTTTGTTGCAGTGCAGGAAGGAATTTGTTCTTCAAAACATTTTCGTAGGATGCACCTGTTACCGTAGTGCCCTTAGGAACGCAATGGGTAAGGATTACGCCCTCGCTGTCCCAGAACATGGACACCATCATTTTTTCAGCACTGGCGGTTACCCGAAATTTTTTTGGCGGCGGTGAATCTGTGTGCTTCCATTGAGCTGACTGGCGCTTTGTTTCTGGATTGAAAAATGGCATCCTCGTCTCATCCATTGTCACAACCGACGAAAAGAAAGTCCCATTCATGCTGTCGTTGCGCGTCAACATTGCTTGGCAACATGCCACACGGGCAGCCCTGTGGTCATCCGTCAGCATTCGTGGCACCCACCTGGATGACACTTTTCGCATTTTCAGGTCGTCATGCAGGATTGTGTGCAGAGAACCCACAGAAATGCCAACTCTGGAGGCGATCTGTTCAACGGTCATTCGGCGATCCCTCATTCGGCGATCCCCCAAAACAATTCTCTCCACTTTCTCGATCATGTCGTCAGACCGGCTTGTGCGAGCCCGAGGTTGTTTCGGTTTGTTGTTCATTCAACTGTCGCACCGACGAACGCACTTTCGACACATCTATAACTCCATCACCACATATCTCCCTCAACTGTGAATGAATTTAAATTGGTTTCACACCACGCAAATTCAGAAAATGAATGATTGCACGCTGTTCAAGTAAGGAAAACATCACCATTTTAAGTATTTAAAACAGTTCTCATTCTCGCCACTGGCGGTAAAATTCCATCCGCCGTACGGTGCTGCCATCTCTGGGACGTATTGACAATGAACGCGGCCTCATTTTAAAACAATGCGTATGTTTCTATCTCTTTCCAGTCCGGAGAAAAAAAATCGGAGGCCTTAGAACTTGAATGCACCTCATAGGTATCGCAGTTGCATTACAATTCATACAACAATGTTAAGTTTTAAAGGACGCATTTTACAAAAGCATTGCACAGGTCAAAATTTAGTTGATATTTTGCATACTCAGTTTATAAGAAATTCATGTAACTATATAAATAGAACATTAACATAGTTGCATTTCATACTGTAAAACAAAACAAATATTATTTTAGAACACCTAAGATATATGTAGAGAATAAAAGGGACGCAAAAGGAAGAGAAAAATGTACCTATCGGAGTTAGCAATATCTTCATGCCACCCAATTTCTGAGGCTTTTCACACCCATTTTATTCGTACTCACCAGCAACGCTAAACACGAACAATACTAATCCACTCTGGAAGCTTGTCTACCTTTCACACGGAATTGCAACTCGAATCATTTACATACCCGCTTATGGTGTGTACGTGTACCAAGTAACACTGACATTCGACGAAATTTTCTGGAAGCTTACTTCTTTTTTCAGGCAGTGTAGATCTGGCAACAGACCTCGAACATATTGACAACAGGTCGAAGAGCACATAACTTATTACCCGCTGTAAATAAAAAACTAACACTGATACACTTCCATCCGATTAATGGCATAGAGATTTTCTGACCAGGCGAGGACCATATTCGGTGGTATTACACCAGACTGGCGAAAGGCCAAGCCAAGAAAGTGACTGTGGGGCGGAGGTGACACTCCAAAACATCTTCCAGCGTCCATTATGCGCAAGAGTTGTCTCTGTTGACAGGAAGACGTCGACTTCAAAAAACATCTATGAAGTGGTTTGGGATGTAGATCTGTAGGATATAATGAGTCAAATCATCGAAAAAAATACCAACTAATGGGCACCTAAAATACTAGCGACAGCTGTTGCAGCAGGTCAGATAAATGAGGAAATCCATCTGTGCCAAGAGGTACACACGCGCAGCAAAATGTGGGAGTGGTTCAAAAAGTAAGATTACACCCGCACACCCAGAAAAGCTTTACCTAGGAAATGAAATATACACACATAGTTACTTAATCAAGGTACAGATGTAGTAAAGACTGAAAAACGACCTTTAGAATGTCGGCATAGGTTCTAAGGCTACAAAAACCACATGTTTCTTTAATGGTCCAAAAGACGAAAATCTCTTGCTGCGAGATCCAGATTACGTAGCGGGTGTTCTGGTACATTCCTTCAGAAACGTTGGACAATCAGATGTAAAGAAAATCGTAGTCGGTTTTTATCGTACAACAGCACGAAACCTTAGCAGACCTACCTTACGATAGTAACTAATAACTAACGTAGAATATAAGCATGTAACACTTGCTAACCAAACAAAGACTGCAGCTACGAACATGGCCCTAATTTGGGAGCTATGACTCAGATTTCTTGGGGCTGTCTCGATCTGTGCAAATGTTCAGTTACTAGCACTAGTGATAAATACAGGAACACAACGCAATAATCTAACCCGAAATAATCAGCCTGAACTACATGAGTGGTGGGACAGTTTTCTCTGCTTTCCTGTTCCTATAATCTATATTCACTCCTTCAACAATAAACTGGTTTTTCCATTACATTTTGCTCTGTATTTGTCATTCTAAAACGCCGCAGCGAAAGAAACCAAAACATGAAAAGGAGAGAAAAACAAAAGGTACGCTGACCCATCCATGTTGGGATATGGGCAATGGTTAACCTGGCAGCAGGTGTTCGAAGCGGATTTGGCGACCTTCTCAACAACTTTAGCAGAATGCAACGGCCAAGAGGGCACCACGGCCCTCATAAGCCTTTCTATACTGGTGCTTATGCTGTGGCACCATCGTTTTTATGTCGATCAAAAAGCTTAACAGTAATGTGAGAGTGTAACTATGATGTTTACTGATAGCTATTGGCCACTACTGGGGGTCACCAGAAATCGATGTGTAACAGCATGTATTTCATATCTCCGCTGGCTTTTGAGATTACCGTTGTGACTCACGGGCCGGCCGCGGTGGTCTCACGGTTCTAGGCGCTCAGTCCGGAACCGCGCGACTGCTACGGTCGCAGGTTCAAATCCTGCCTCGGGCATGGATGTGTGTGATGTCCTTAGGTTAGTTAGGTTTAAGTAGTTCTAAGTTCTAGGGGACTGATGACCTCAGATGTTAAGTCCCATAGTGCTCAGAGCCATTTGAACCATTTTAGACTGCGCACAAGAAATAATAACTGCTTCGCAGAGTATACTAGTTTACTAGTTGTTTCCCTGTGAAACCACATACAACAAAAATAGTGTAAAATTACATCGAGCAATCAAACAGAGAACCGTCTCGTGGAGATAACATCTCTTGGACCTACTGATAACAAACAGACCCGAACTTTTCGACTCTGTAAGCGCAGAACAGGGAATCAGTAATCATAAGGCCGTTGCAGCATCCCTGAATATGGAATTTAATTGGAATATTAAAAAAGGGAGGAAGGTTTATCTGTTTAGCAAGAGTAATAGGAGGCAGATTTCAGTCTACCTAACTGATCAAAACGAAAATTTCTGTTCCGACACTGACAATGTTGAGTGTTTATGGAAAAAGTTCAAGGGAATCGTAAAATGCGTTTTAGACAGGTACGTGCCGAGTAAAACTGTGAGGGATGGGAAAACCCCACCGTGGTTCAACAACAAAGTTAGGAAACTACTGCGAAATCAAAAAGAGCTTCACTGCAAGTTTAAACGCAGCCAAAACCTTTCAGACAAACAGAAGCTAAACGATATCAAAGTTAGCATAAGGAGGGCTATGCGTAAAGCGTTCAGTGAATCTGAAAGTAAAATTCTATGTAGCGACTTGACAGTTAAATCAGTAAGTGGATGAAACACCATATCCAGACACTCTGGGATAATGATGGCACTGAAACAGAGGATGACACGCGTAAAGCTGAAATACTAAACACCTTTTTCCAAAGCTGTTTCACAGAGGAAGACCGCACTGCAGTTCCTTCTTTAAATCCTCGCACAAACGAAATAATGGCTGACATTGAAATAAGTGTCCAAGGAATAGAAAAGCAACTGAAATCACTCAATAGAGGAAAGTCCACTGGACCTGACGGGATACCAATTCCATTCTACACAGAGTACACGAAAGAACTTGACCCCCTTCTAACAGGCGTGTACCGCAAGTCTCTAGAGGAACGGAAGGTTACAAATGATTGGAAAAGAGCACAGGTAGTCCCAGCTTTCAAGAAGGGTCGTCGAACAGATGCGAAAAACTATAGGCCTATATCTCAGACATCGATCTGTTGTAGAATTTTAGAACATGTTTTTTGCTCGCGTGTCATGTCATTTCTGGAAACCCAGAATCTACTCTGTAGGAATCAACATGGACTCCGGAAACAGCGATCGTGTGAGACCCAACTCGCTTTATTTGTTCATGAGACCCAGAAAATATTAGATACAGGCTCCAGATAGATGCCATTTTCCTTGACTTCCGGAAGGCGTTCGATACAGTTCCGCACTGTCGCCTGATAAACAAAGTAAGAGTCTACGGAATTTCAGACCAGCTGTGTGGCTGGATTGAAGTATTTAGCAAACAGAACACAGCATTTTGTTCTCAATGGAGAGACGTCTACAGACGTTAAAGTAACCTCTGGCGTACCACAGGGAGTGTTATTGGACCATTGCTTTTCACAATGTATATAAATGACCTAGTAGATAGTGTCGGAAGTTCCATGCGGCTTTCCGCAGATGATGCTGTAGTATACAGAGAAGTTGCAGCATCAGAAAATTGCAGCGAAATGCAGGAAGATCTGCAGGGGATAGGCACTTGGTGCAGGGAGTGGCAACTGACCCTAATCATAGACAAATGTAATGTATTGCGAATACATGGAAAGAAGGATTCTTTATTGTATGATTATATGATAGCGGAACAAACTCTGGTAGCAGTTACTTCTGTAAAATATCTGGGAGTATGCGTACGAAACTATTTGAAATGGAATGATCATATAAAATTAATTGTTGGTAAGGCGGGTGCCAGGTTGAGATTCATTGGGAGAGTCCTTAGAAAATGTAGTCCATCAACAAAGGAGGTGGCTTACAAAATACTCGTTCGGCCTATACTTGAGTATTACTCATCAGTGTGGGATCCGTACCAGGTCAGGTTGACAGAGGAGATAGAGAAGATCGAAAGAAGAGCGGCGCGTTTCGTCACAGGACTATTTGGTAAGCGTGTTAGCGTTACGGAGACGTTAAGCAAGCTCAAGTGGCAGACTTTGCAAGAAAGGCGCTCTGCATCGCGGTGTAGCTTGCTGTCCAGGTTTCGAGAGGGTGCATTTCTGGATGAGGTATCGAATATATTGCTTCCCCCTACTTATACCTCCCGAGGAGATCACGAACGTAAAATTAGAGAGATTCGAGCGCGCACGGAGGCTTTCCGGCAGTCGTTCTTCTTGCGAACCATACGCGAGTGGAACAGGAAAGGGAGGTAATGACAGTGGCACGTAAAGTGCCCTCCGCCTCACACCGATGGGTGGCTTGCGGAGTATAAATGTAGATGTAGATGTAGATGGTCTCAGAATACTTGTCCTTATTTTATTTTTATGTGTACTTGATTGTAAAGACGCTGAGAAAAGAATTTTAGCGACGATTGTATTGGTGATGAACAAAATGCGCCATTCCACAATTCCCTTACCGTAATGACATTAATACGATTCCGGAAGAAATTGTTCGTCACACTATGTAGTCTTCTGCAACGACTACCATGTTGCCAAAAACAGTGAGATAAAGCATTCTAACTGTCTCCCCAAGGGAAGAGCTTATGGTCTAACGTACCGTCAACGACTTAGTCATCAGAGGCAAGGCACAAAAATGGGGAAGAAAATCGATCATGATGTCAGACTTCTGACTGGTTTGATGCGGCTCGCCACGAATTCCTGTCCTGCGCTAACCTCTTCATCTCAGAGTAGCATTTGCATCCTACGTCCTCAATTATTTGCTGGATATATCAAAACATCTGTCTTCGTCCACAGTTGTTACCCTGTACAACTCCCTCTGGTACCATGGAAGTTATTCCCTGATGTCGTAACACATATCCTCTAATCCTGACTCTTCTTCTTGCTAGTGTTTTTCATATATTCCTTTCCTCGCCGATTCTGCGAAGAACCTCCTGTTTTTTAGTCTTATCAGAGCACCTAATTCTCAACATTCTTCTGTAGCATCGTATCTCAGAGGCTTCGATTCTTTTCTGTTACGGTTTCTTCCACTGTCGATGATTCACTATGATCCAGTGCTGTACCCCAAACGTGCAGTCTCAGAAATTTCTTCCTCAAATTAAGGCCTATGTCAGTAGAGGGGGCTATGTAAGCAGGCTGTTTATGTTTTCTTATTGACAACGTTACGTACCGCTCTGTATGAAAATCACTGGCTGTGCTGTGTGCAGTCTGTGGCTAGTTTGCATTGTTGTCTGCCATTGTAGTGTTGGCCAGCGGCAGCTGGATGTGAACAGCGCGTAGCGTTGAGCAGTTGGAGGTGAGCACCTGCAGTGGTGGATGTGGGGAGAGAGATGGCGGAGTTTTGAAATTTGTAAGACTTGATGTCATGAACTGCTATATAAGTTAGACTCATTGGAACAAACTCTCGAACAAACACGTGAAGATTTAACTGCTAAGTTACATAAAATTGAATCGAAATGTCAAAAAGTCTGTAATGACGTTAAAACACAAATTTGTGAGCATTTCCAACCTATTTTTTCGCGTCATGAAAATGCATTACAGAATCACGAAGCAGCCATAAAAGAACTGCAAACTACTGTTCATGAAAATCATGAGACCTTGCAAGCTAAAATTGACTCAGTTGCATCTACCGATTCGGTTATGCAACATGCAAAAACTCAGGAAAACTTAAAGGACACAGTAGATACGATTTCAACACAAATGGACACTCTGAAACTTGGTTCAGAAAAACACACAGAGAAAATAATTTCACTAACGGATAAAGTAGCCGAACTTTCAGATCAGTTCACTAACTTATCTACAAAGGTAGATGGTGATCTGAATGACACAAGACCTGTAGCCATCACTGACACAGAAGAGTATGAACAAACTAAGAAATTCAAACAAAATCAGAATCAAATTAATACGCAACACAAAAGAGGAATCCGGGAAGTACAAGATCAGTTGGCACAAGTAATACAAAAATTACATATTTCAGAGGACACTCGCGCACCAACACGGGAAGAGGGACTTAGAAATACGGAACAATCACAAAATAATAACACAGGGCATTTCAGAAATGATGAAAGAAATTGGCAAGGTGCACCGAATTTTGAGATGGAACCGCCGACACGACGTAACAATGACCGATATGCTACTCGCCGACACGATGATTTTGACTATAAGCTGTTCATTACTACACGTAAATTCAAAACGTTTAAGAATTCTGACAACGACATTCATCCACAAGCGTGGCTCCATCAATTCTCTCATTGCTTTCCTCCCAACTGGTCATTGGAGCACAGGTTAGAATTTATGTGTGACTACTTGGAGAATGAACCAGCTGTAAGAATGCGATCGGTCATTCACGATTGTCACAGTGAAGGAGAATTTTACCATGCGTTCCTCTCAGCATATTGGTCTCAAACTACACAAGACTGAGTAAAACATAGCATCATAATGATGAAACATTTCGAACAATCTGAATTTCCCAGTCTTGTGAAATATTTTGAAGACATGTTGCACAAGAATCAGTACCTGTCAAACCCATACAGCCCCTCAGAACTCATCCGCATTTGCTTAATCAAATTACCTGAACATTTACGACATATTATTTTGGCAGGACGTTGCAAAGACGACATTGAAGCTTTTCAGGGGCTCTTACAAGAACTGGAAATTGACACTGACAATCGCGGAAAGCGAAAACAGGAGCACAACAATTACAGGTCACATCCATCACAATTCCGTGACGACAGAAATAATAACTGGACACGACTAGGCTATTCTTACAGCATAAATCGTGACCAAAACAGACACCACTCGTATGACAACTGTTGGCAGAGTAATAATAGTTACAGAGAAAGATCGCATTTCTGTAGTAATGAATATGACAGAGATTACCATAGAAACAGACAAAATGGGAACAAAAACAATTATTATCAAGGGAGATAGAATAACTTCAGACGCAACAGTTCAGCGTGCAGTTACAATTCCGGGAGAAATTCTCCACCACATGACCAACAAACAAGAAACTATGTAAACCTCCAACAAAACGACAGGCCTGAATTCCATCAGAACTGGCGAGATTCTAACAAGGCTGGGCCCTCTCGGCAAGGCGAATTTGTAGAAGTTAGGTCTCCTAATCCCAGTAACGACGCACGCCAACAAAGAAACAGACAATGACTCACACCGCAGGCAGCCACGTGCGCCCGCTGGCTCAGGGAAAAATAACATAGACGCCAACCTTGAGAAAAATTCCAGTTTTTTTTACCGACGTATACCACATGATAATTGCGTTAAAGTTGAAACTCTGTGTACTAGGAAGAACAAAGCGTTACACGACATTTCACATGTAAAACCATTTATTGAGAGATAATCTGCGTTTTAACTTAGTCTTTGCCATAAAATTTTTCACTTCACGATACTAGTACTCTTTGTCACACTTACAAACTGTTAACATGCAACTATGTTTTAAAGCTAACTAACTATCCAGTCAAGAACATAGGTAAATTAGACAAGTAATTGTGAATGCATTGTTATTGCGAACAGATGACACAGTGTTGTTATTTATACATTCTTCCTTGTTAGTTGCACGATTACGTAACGAATATACGGCTTACATACTTAGAACTTATACTGCTAATGAGATTTTAATGCAACATTTTGGTTTACTTGAAAATACATTCTGGATTTAAAGTACTTTCTGTGAGATACCAGATGACACAGTGGTTAGTTTATGTGACAGATACTCGATTTTATCATGACACTACTAATGAGTGACAATTTACAATGTTGCTTTTACGGTGTTTCTGTTTTATATATGCACAGTTTTTCTGAATTATTCTGGAAAGTAAAACATGTTTTAGTAGTAACTTTTGTGGTAAAGCTACAATGAGACAGCCTCTTTCGTAGCACAACAATATGTTACAGCACAGTACTTTCCTCATCACGGCAATAAGCGTAATAACTAAGATATCTATATGCAAAGCATTTCACTTTTGTGTATCATGAGGTAAGTACATTGACTTCTGCAGAACTTAGCTTTCGGAGGACGATACCTATGACACTTCCACAGAGATTATCCTACAACAAGACTCACAGTTTAGCACTACAGTACATGTATTTGAGTGATTAATTTTGTACTTAAATCATTTATTTTTAAAGATATTTGAAGTACAATGATAGAAAGGTTTTCCGTAATACATTTCATTCCATTGCTGTAATCTGTAACACCTGAGGGTATAATTACATTAATCCTCAGGGGGGTACATGCCTACTTTGTGTACCATGTGTTTGGCAAGCACAAGGAGCCCTAGCTAATATGGTATTTGCTTATACAACTTTACACATCGGTACCATATTTCTCTAACACATAATTACACAGCTATCTGATCATTTAACTGAGAGAGACAAACATTTCTTTTTACTACATCAGTGACATGTTTACGTAATTACACCGTTGTATAACTTCACACTTACGCAATTGTATTTTGTTTGTACTTTGTGAACTGTTCATATTTTTTCAGACCCATTGTGATATTATGAGAGCTTTGAATGATAGATTTGGTATGGGATCACGATTTTTAAAGTACGTTTGAGGCAGATGACACTTTTGACATGAGCAGAGAATTTTTTTTAATTATTGGAGGAAGCTACGACGATTTTGAGAGTTGACTGAGGTGTTATGATGTTATTATTAGGATGACTATGTGTATTATGCTGTTGTGGTATGTTTATGATCCATAAGCTGATGCTATATGAGTTATTTGATTATGCTACATAGCTGTTATGATGAAATATTGAAGAAGTGTTGACGAATAAGGTCATGAACAATGAGTAGTGGTTAGGGACTCTGGTTTGTGAAAAAGGTTGTTGGAAACCAAGAATCGTACTTTAAGAGTTATGAAATGTATGTAAATGCGTGAATGTATTACAATGCTGATGAAACTTTTTTGGACACTGTTATATCAATAGCATTTTTTTCTACAGATTTGTAACGCAAATTCTTGACCTGTGAAATATATTTATATGAGACTGTCACTGTAGCGGTAACTGCTGTTGTAAATATTTCGGTAAGAAAGTCAAGTGATCACCTTCACGTAATGCGTAGTGGGCAGCTGCGCGACAGTCACCTGGAAAAAAGCCATTAGTGTGTGTCTTTCAGAGGCACAGGTAGAAAAAAAGAAAGGGGAGGCCATTACCCTCGCTATTGACATTTCCTTGTTAAAAGCATACTGTGGAGCTCGTAATTTATGATATTTACTAAAATGCCTAATGAAATGATGAGAAACATTTTACATCTATTGTCTTTGTAGTTGAGAGATTGCTCATTTTGTTTAATATCTGGTTTCCAGCTGTGTTGCAGCATTAGTTTTATAAAATAAACTTAGATGCATTTGCTAATGTGAACACTTTCTGTCAACAGATCTATTAAATAATTATTTTATGATCCACATTCTTCGAAAAAGGAGCTCTTGGAATGGAAAGAACAATAAGAAGGGACTGATAACAATAACTGCATATATAATTTTCTTTTCGAGTACTTGGTAATTTTTTGTAGAATTCGTTTTTGTGGTGCACCACTTTAATTACATAAACATTAAGATGTGAATATACATTTCCCTTGTCTGCACTGTTGTCTTTAGCGTAATATTTTTTTCTGCTTGAGCTATGTCATGTTTAGATATAAGTTATTTCATTTGCTGCTGCTGTTTGCCAGGCATAATGTTACTGAATTTGACTTTGTATTACGCTTTTAAGCCAGTTTTACTACGGATTTATTTTTCTTGTTTGCTGCGCAGTGCCTTACATTAGTTGTAATATTGCAATTGCTTTGCCAGTTTGAATTTTTTGTCATTGATGTTTGTGTTAATTGTTTTGTACTGCTGCATTGCCTCGTCCCTTAGTTTAGCATCTGAGCTCAGTAGATTTAAGTTAGCTTAAGAGGGGGTAGACTATATAAGAAACTATGATGACTTGGAAGAAATGCATTGAGAAGTTTTACAAAAAAAGTACAGAAAACAGGTATAGATAGCACTTTTTGAAATAATGAAGAACGAAGGGAGATCTCCAAGAAGTAAAGAAAGTATTGTTTGCAAGATACTGCAGTAGAACAAACCCTGTCCTTTCCTTTTGTGTTACCCCACTATGTGTTTGTGTACCCTTGTGTATTTGTTTTCTTTCTGTCTCTGTGTAGTTACATAGAATTTTTTCTTCTAATACTAAGCTACATTCACTATGATGAGGAATACTGTTATCCTCAAATATAATTGGCATTAATAATATGTTATTTACCTTGTAAATATGCTTAGACATAATTTATTCTGTTTTGTTTTAATGCTCATGTGTAAAGTTGATGTTTCGAAAGTTATTCTGATCTTTTATGTATGTACTCATGTCATAATTCCTGTAACACTGATGTATATATTATTTCGATTCTTTTGCAAAGACTGTACTACAAATGTTATCTGTATTGTTATGTTCTTTAATGATGTATTTTTTACCTTTGTAATTGTATTCTTATGTTATAAAATTGTAACTGACACCAGTTCATCATATTATTAACTTGTAAGTTCCATTTCACTGCACACGTTTCTGTTGGTCATAGTATATGGACAATATGTGAGAAGTAGGGACTGTTAGTGTTTGCACATGTGTTAATAATTCAGCAAGGGACTGGATAACAGCATTGCTGGTTCTAAGGACAATTCCAAAAACTTTGTGAGTGCACAAGTGGTGGTTCATGGACTTGCTATATTATCCGCAAGACTCTTCAATGGTGATTGTGCACCTGCACAGTCACAACAGATGGCTGCTGGCCATCTCTACAAGGACTGCAGTGGGTCTGCATCTTTGATGACCCACCAGTACCATTATCTCTACAAGGACTGCAGTGGGTCTGCATCTTTGATGACCCACCAATACCATTATTTCTACAAGGACTGCAGTGGGTCTGCACCTCTGGTGGCCCACCAATACCGTAATCTCTACCAGGACTACAGTGGGTCTGCTCTGTGATGACCTACCTACCACTATTCTTCAAAACGTCGAATGACTCTGCTGTGGGTTTGCTCTGTTGTGGCCCATTACCTGTCTGCATGTCAAGAGTCAGCACTGTCTTTCCGTTGGAAGGACAACACTACATCTTCAAGACTGCATCGAAATCCACTACTTCTGTGTGCTATTTATTTTACTAATGAGACTTTGTGAAAAAAACTGTAATTACTATTATGATGAACGATCAGGACTCTTTATGGACTGTGAGAAACTTTTAGCTGTTGACCAACATTGTATCAATTAGTGTGTGCATTTGATTTCTTTGTTATTGTAATTATGAAAAATTTTTTCAAATCTGTATTTGGCCACTGCCCACAACAATTTGTAAAATTTTTTTGTGGGGAGCATGGGGGCTATGTAAGTAGGCTGTTTATGTTTTCTTATTGGCAACGTTACGTAGCGCTCTGTATGAAAATAACTGGCTGTGCTGTGTGCAGTCTGTGGCTAGTTTGCATTGTTGTCTGCCACTGTAGTGTTGGGCAGCTGGGTGTGAACAGCGCGTAGCGTTGCGCAGTTGGAGGTGAGCCGCCAGCAGCGGTGAATGTGGGGAGAGAAATTTGTAAGACTGGATGTCATGAACTGCTATGTAATTATGATTTTTCAACACTATTAAGGCAAATACATTGTTTGTTCTCTATTAAAATCTTTTATTTGCTAACTATGCCTATCAGTAGTTAGTGCCTTCCGTAGTTTGAATCTTTTATTAAGCTGGCAGTAGTGGCGCTCGCTCTATTGCAGTAGTTCGAGTAACCAAGATTTTTGTGAGGTAAGAGATTTGTGAAACGCATAGGTTAATGTTAGTCAAGGCCATCCTTTTGTAGGGATTTTTGGAAGTTAGATTGCGTTGCGCTAAAAATATTGTGTGTTATTTTAAGCACAGTCCTGTACAATTTTTCTAAGGGGACGTTTCAACCTTTGCATTTTCCCGGTTTACTCTCAATTCACTTTCTGTACTCATTTCATTGTTAATTCCATCCTGTAAATCTTCATCGCGTTGACTGAGAATTTAGCCAAATTAAGGAACACCTAAATCTAGATGGCCGGCGTCGTACCCATGTATCACATCACTTGGTCTTCAATCCCAGTATGAAACAAAATAGCTGTCATCCGCAGGTCAGATCACGTACGGACACAGTGACATTTTTGAATACTTGTAGAAAGTTCGTATAACCTCGGAGAACTGATGGAATTTTCCACGTGTTGCTGTCACAAGAGTGACTAATCGCATCTTATTCTAGTGGAGCTCATATGCCTCGCAGAAGACTGAAAAACACACAACATCCCTGGCACCTGCGCCTGTCTGTAGCACAGCGATACGAACAGATATTTAAAAATGACAAAAATCCCGGACCGCTTTTTCTTTTTGAAATATTACCCAGGCCGACAGCAGAAGCGGGTTCCAGTCAGTATGGTATTAATCGTAAATCCTTCTATTTTTATTCTCTTCTCTTATTTACTGTTCTCTGCTTATTTGCTTTAACTGAACGGTTTTAGTAAATAAAGAACATACATTCCTTTGTTGTCGTTCTGGTCTTGCAGCTCTCCACGTTAATGTATCCGGTACAAGCTTCTTTCGTTCTGCGTAAGTATTGCGATCTACGTTCTTTTGAACCAGCTTATTATACACAGGCCTTGCTCTACCTTTACAGTTATTACCCCCTTCCCCTTTTCCCTTCCTCACACTTCCTCCATTACCAAACTGACGATTCATTCATGCCTATGTGTACAATCAACAGAGTCATTCTATTATTCATCAATTAGTGCCATAAATACATTTTTCCTCAAACTGATGTACTACCTCCGAATTCTAACTTTTCTCCTAGACACATGCTTTCACGAATGCTCCCTGACATTTAAATTTATATTCGATGTTGACAAATTTCTCTTTTTAAAAACACTTCGCTTGTTTTCGCCAGTCTCAATTTTATAATCTCACTACCTCGGCCACGATCAGTTATTTCCCTACTCAAGTAACAAAACTCGTTTACTACTTTCAGTGTCTTATTTCCTAACCAGATTACCTCAGCGTCGTGTGATTTAATTCGATTACATTCAATTTCGTTGACAATTATATCATAATCAGTTTAAAGAAACTACGCATTCCATTCAACTCTCGAAGTTTTAATATTTTTTTCCCTGATTAATTCTCTTTCCAAATTTCTCCTTGGTCTCCGTTACCGATTGCTCGGTCTACATACTGAATGGCATCGGGAATAGGCCACAACACACCAGGAGTGCAGAGTTAAGGCAGTTATACTTTAGATAACTATCCTGGGAGTCATAAATTTTCTGCAGGACAGCTAACATGCTTCTGGTTCCACCCAGTTTGCGTGGTATCATATTTGTCCGTGTACGCTGCCAGACGGCCGACAATTACAAAGTATACCCGTTTCAGATAACAGCATTACTTCAGTACATATGACCTTTACTGACGATGCATTTGTACCACTATCAGGAGTATAATTTCATACACCGATGAGAGAATGGGTCTCAATCAGTCTTGTATAACATAGTTATGCTATTTTACTTCATTTGACCGATACTTGTACCTGCGGTATACTAAGTTCACCAGGGAGCCTCCATGGAAGTATTGTACGGCTATTTACCTGCAGCGGGTAACAAATTCCAGTCCTTCTGCTTTAGCACGTCAGTGATTATCAGAATATCCGAAATACCTCTACAACGACGTCCCAGTGCCTTTCTAACTCAGGTTATGTACAGACTAGATAGCATAGATGGCAAAAGATAACTCTACGGTGTACTAAAAGATACTTCCTAGTGATTCTTTACCTATCACGTATCAGGTTCTAACACTTATTAACCTTTTAGCACAAGTCCTGGGGGGTGGGGGGAGGCGGCTTCTACAATAATGTTTTATGGTAAAGGTTTCGATTTCATAAATGGTTTATCTTTATAGAGAGGATATTCCCACTGTAGATGTTCCTCAATTTTAAATGAAAATTTGGCTGGTATCATCACATGATGACGCTTAACACGTAAGGTAGAAAATACTATTGTATTAGTATTTTGTCTACGATTATGAGTAATCACACCATGTTCGAAACAAGATAATTCTAAGGATTTTGGTGCTTTGGTTGGGTTGGAGGGAAAGGGACTAAACTACAGGGTCATCAGTCCCTCTAGTAATTTTAGCAAGTACTGTTTTTTCATATGACCTTATTAGGGGTACACATTCACCTAATTTGATCGGGGGAGGGGGGTGAAAGAGTATTTTATTATATCTCAGTGCCCATTCAGATTAACATTCACTCGTTTTTAGTATAGAGGTTTGCTTTCAATGCCACACATGTTAATTGCTTGTAGAGAGTGGCATACATACTCCCAAATGATTGGTTTCAATTAAGCTGTAAATTGATTACTGTCAGCATATAGAGTCATCAACATTGCAACGATAGAAAATAGTACTGGCCTAATATCTGCTCATGACTATGAGTAACTGTAATTCATATATATTCTGACGTAAGCACAAGAACTTTAATCTGATTTTGCGACTGATAGATCTGACAACTAGCAATATATACTACAAGTACGAGATATGCTCTTACGGTGTATGCGATTAATGTAACATAGTTTTAGGAATATTCTTCTGTGTCTACAGCTGCATCTGAAGTGGGGGTATCAGAAGCGTATTCGATTATACCAAAAAGAAATTATAAAGCATCTTTCCAGCCGGAGGCTATTTTGTTTATAATTGCTACAGGAGGATGATTTCTGACACTGCACAGTACGCACTTTTGGATGTCGATCTAAAAGTTTATAAGTCGTCTGCTGTAGACACCGACGTGGTAGGGAGCGGATTGAATTGTGGTAAGGTACTCGGCAAATTGAGTCGTATTTCCATAAATAACAATTTATTATCTCTTCAACAAAACAACCTCTTAATAGCAAAGGATAAAAATTAAGGTAAAAGATTTAACGATCTAGCAAAAATTCAAAACAGTAGGGTACAGTTTTCAAAATTTTAAAAGCACAGAACAGTTGTACAGGTGCGGCCGCGCATAAAATACAAAACAAGTCAAGAAAACATCAGCAATTTGCGATCAAGAGCTTCAGGTCAAGTGATGACAGTGATAGCAATAGTATTGAACACCTAAATTAGCGGCCTAGGCCCAGTCAGTTTGCTACGGAACAGCTCGGTAGGATACAAGAAGGCACACCAACAAATGTCTATAATGTTAATCCAAACGCGCTACTGTCAGGGTATATTTTACAGTTTTTTTGACACAATTAAATTTCCGGCTCACTGGCAGTAAAATGTTTGTAACAAGTGAGAGCTTTCAAAATGTTAAACATACAGAGAATACTGAACTTAGGGACATGTGACGCCCATTTCGAACGTGAAAATGATTTTTAATTAAACACTCTGCCGTCGGCAAATGCAATAATATACCAGCGGCCACTTCTCGATGTTGTCACCAAACATTTTCACTGATAGCTTTAGCAAAAGGAGTTGACATCAACTGCCGTTAAAAACTAAGTTTAGCAACAGTCATTCAGACCATGAAGAATCTCATAAAATTCAGTGTGAGCACTAATTGGTACTACAGCAAAAGATCACCTTCCAGCACAACAGTGAAATTAAAAGTTTCCACAAGTTGAGATTCGACAGCCGTAAAGTACTTTGTAAAATGCATTTTAACTATCCGCTGTTTATTTATCCCATTAATCATCTACCAGTTCAGCTATTAAGTACCATCCAAGATGTAGTGTGCAATAGATTAGTTAAAAGCATCCCATATTCCTTTGAAGCTGAACAATATCGAAATATACAGTGAAATTGTACAAACAATAGATATAATTTGTCTTAGTGTAACACCACAGCACTTATGCTGTATGGATTTAATTTGCTTTATTTAATGTTACATTGTTGATCGTCTGTAAATGTGTTTGAATCGATAACATAAAATTGTATACTCTTTTCTTTGTCAAACCTTTGATGTCGTGATTTGATTCTATGCAAAGTAGTGTATCTGTAATTTAAAGTTCTTTGTCCCATTTGGAGGGAACAGAACTTATTGTATGTAATTGTAATTTTGTGTGAATAATTTTTTGTAGAAGTGTCGATATGTGAAAATGTTCTGTTTCATTTAATGTATTTGTTTGCTGTTATGTAAACTGCCGATCCTCACTTAGGGCTTTTAGTTATTTTGTATGTAAATGGTGTAGTGGTTCCCCTTAGGAACGGAACTGTGTAGCGCGCGCAAATTGTGGTTGGCATAGGTGGAAAAGGTGGAACTGATAGTCAGTCGGGGACGAGCCACCAGTCGGAGATGAGCCATCAGTCGGAGATGAGGAGTCAGTCGGAGACGAGCCACGAGTCGGAAAGGAGCTACGAGTCTGTGCACTGTCATTATAAAGGTGCATATTGTGCTGATTCAGAGAGAGAGAGGCTTTTCTGCTTCTTTCCAATGCCTCGGATGGGTGGATAAATAGAAGGAACTATTCTGGAATTTGTATTTATCATCGCCACCAAGAAATGACTGAGTGCAGCAATTCTACCTGCAATTCCACCTACCAACATGCAGTTGCCACCACATTGCGCAATCACTGTAACGTAATACTATATTGATGTACAGTGAAGGATCAGCCTAATGGATGTGTTAGTATGCTGAAATATAAGGTAATTCATATCGGAATTTATTTACCTACCTTGATTTTACTCCTCATCATAACACCTCTCAGGATCCTCTCCGTTTGAAGTAAAGTGATTACCGAGTGTCCTTACTGAAAGTACATTTATGACCAGAGTTTTACCAATTAATGCCTCTTGAACTTAGTAAAGAGAAAGTTAAAATCAATGATGCTTGTTGAAATAATTTTCCTAGTAAAACTGCTTACTAAAGTGCTGTTACCAACTTCAAACTTTAGGCTGAGTCTTATAAAATAAATGATCACGTTGTTGTCTGTGGTAAATTCTAAAAGGTGAGTCAGTTTCTTGCAATTTTGTCAACATTGTGTTTCGTTGTAGTAAAAGTGAGAAAGCTGCAGTTGTAAAACGTTACATTCTCATGTATGCCAAGTGTTTGTCTCTCTTGTGTGCATATTAACAGTATAAAGACCACTCAGTTTGTGTAAACCCTGAAAGTGATAGTGTTATTCTGTACCTGTTATAATTTTGAAAATAGTTCCTGCTGCTCTAACTGTTAGCTTCAATCTTAAAACATATGTGCGTCAGAGTTCATTGCACTCGCGTGTTACTAAGTCTAGGTAGTGTTTGTTGTGTTGTCCATTATAGTTACTTATACCTACTTTCATAAATGAGAATGTTAATCTTTCTCTTGCCTAATTAGGCTGGCGACCGTTTCCCTTATTCTAGGAATAGTATAGCTAGGCAAAATTTTGTTTGTCACTATTCCAATATTTACGTAATTCTTACTTTCATTTCCGATAAGCCACCTCCGTTAGGAACAACACGGTCAAACTAACAAAATTCCTCTCAGAGGGTAACACTGCTCTGTTGCTTTGTGCCATAGTTTCCTTTTACAAAATTGTTTTATGTTACAATCTGCTTCTAGCGTTGAGGTTATGGTACAGTGGTAGCAGACAGGGAGTGTTATATTAGAATACCGATAATTACATCTCATGTCAAACAGACAAATCTGTCTGCCTATTTGACATGAGATACGACTGTCAGTAATCTAAGACAAATAACGTCAGGTGTTTGTACAATTTCACTGGATAATTTCGATAATTCAAAGGAATATGGGATGCTTTTAACTGATGTGTTGTACCCTACATCCTGGATGATGGTTAATAACCGAAACTAGTAAACGACATGGTTAAAATGCATTTATAAAAAACATTAGAATAGAAGCGCCTTGAGGCAACTAGATTAAGCTAATGCTCAATTAGAGTAATGGACAATTAAAATATTTAATGGCTGATTACAGTCAACAATATGGACACTGAATACATCAGAATACGTCAGCTTAAGTACGAAATTAGCTGGTCAGCTGTCTTACAAAAGACTTAAGAGTCCTCTGTCCAACGGTGCATAAATCATTAAATACAACCACGACGTACCTCTTGTGCTCTTCTGCCTTATTTTTATTAGCTTTGAATTTAATTCCATTCAGAGACATACAGGGCAATAAATTAAGAGCTGCTTCCGGCTTCCCTCTTGAATTCAGTACGACAACAATTACGAAAAAACTAGTAGCTACCCTACAACATACAAACTGCATTCATCCGAGTACCTCTAAAATAAGAAAATAGATGCGCCCGAGTAGGACAAGGTTGGCGAGCACAAGAAACACAAAGGCCAAGAAAGTTTTAGAGCACTTAACTGAGCATGCAGCTCCCTAGACAATATGAATGCGCAGAGCTTGTACAGACACCAACAAGTCACGTCACTCAGCAGTATGGCAATAGAATGTCAAAACTGCCAATGGTAAATTTAACGACTAGCCCACGTTCGCCACAATCGAGAAACGTGTTTAAAATGGCTAGAGATGGCCCAGTTCAGGAAAAATGAATGCATGCACCCCCCCTCCCCCCCAGTATCACGCCAGCCACAGAAAAATCGCTCGAAAAATAGGAAGTTCGTCAAGATGCAAAAGACCACAACACTTGTTTGTCAAGTTCAAAACGTGCCCATAGCTGTTAATGCCCCCCCCCCCCCACATACACTGAAGAAATGTATGACGAGATAAATTTTTCAGATAGTTAATGGAGACGAAAATTTAATAGTCATGGGAGACGGGGATTCGATAGTAAGAAAAGAAAGAGAAGGACAAATAGTAGGCGAACTTGGACTGGGGGAAAGGAATGAAAGAGGTAGCTGCCTGGCAGAATTTTGCACAGAGCATAATTTAATCATAGTTGACACTTAGTTTAAGAATTGTGAAAGAAGGGTGTACACGTGGAAGAGATCTGGAGACACCGGAAGGTTTCAGATTGAATAGATAATGGTAAGACAGAGATTTCGGAACCAGATTTAAATCGTAAGACATTTCCAGGGCCAGATGTGGACACTGGCGACAATTTATTGATAATGAACTGTAGACCAAAATTAAAGAAACTGCAAAAAGGTAGGAAATTAAGGAGGTGCGAGCTGGATTCACCGAAGCAGCTAGAAGTTGTAGAGAGTTTCAGAGGAAGCATTAGCAGTCGATTGACAAGAACAGTGGAAAGGAATACAGTATAAGGAGAATGGGTAGATTTGAGAGATGAAATAATGAAGGCAGCAGAGGATCAAGTAGGTAAAAACACGAGAGCTAGTACAAACTCTTGGGTACCACAAGAGATACTGAATTTAACTGATGAAAGAAGAAAATATAAAACTCCTTTAAAGGAAGCAGGCGAAAGGGAATGCAAACGCCTAAAAAATTAGATTGACCGAAGGGCAAAATTGCTAAGCAGGAATGGTTAGTGAAATGTAAGGCTTTAAAAGCATATGTCACTAGGGGAAAGATAGATGCCACCTACAGGAAAATTAAAGAGACCTTAGGAGAAAAGAGAACCACATACATGAATATCAACAGCTCAGATGGAAGACAATTCCTAGGCAAAGAAGGGGAAGCAGAAAGGTGGGAGGAGAATATAGAGGGTCTATACAAGGGAGATGTACTGGAGACCAATGTCATGGAAATGGAAGAGGACGTAGATCCAGATGAGATGCTGGATATGCTACTGCGTGAAGAATTTGACAAAGCACGGCAACACCTAAGTCGAAGTAACGCCCCAGGAGTAGACAAGGTTCCGTTTGAACTGCCGACAGCCTTCGCAGAGCCAGCCATGTCAAAACTCTCCCATCTGGTGGGCAAGATGTATTAGACAGGCGGCATACCCCCAGACGTCAAGAAGAACATAGTAATTCGAATTCCGAAGAAAACAGGTGCTGACAGGAGTGCGAATTGCCGAACTACCGGTTTAATGAGTCACGGCTGGAAAATACTAACATGAATTCTTTACTGAAGAGAGGAAAAACTGGTAGAAGCCGACCTCGGGGGAGATGAGTTTGGATTTCAGAGAAATGTAGGAACACGTGAGGCAGTGCCGACCTTATGGTTTATCTTAGAGGATAGATTAAACGAATGCAAACCTACATTTATAGCATTTGTAGACTTAGGGAAAGCTTTTGACAACGTTGACTGGGATACTCTCTATTATAAAATCTAAAGGTGTCGGACTGGTTGGTTGGTTGGTTGGTTGACTTGGGGCAGTGAGCCAAACAGCGAAGGTGGCAGGGGCAAAATATGGGGAGCGAAAGGTTATTTACAATTTGTACAGAAGTCAGATAGCAGTTATAAGAGTCGAGGCGCATGAAAGGGAAACAGTGATTGAGGAGGGAGGGAGACAGGGCTGTAGACAATCCCTGGTTTTATTCAGTCTGTATATTGAGGAAGCAGAAAGAAAAAAAAGAAAACTTTGGAGTAGGAGTTGAGTTTAGGAAGAAGAAACAAGAACTTTGAGGTTTGCCAATAACATTGTAATTCTGTCATAGACAGCAAAGGACTTGGAAGAGAGGCTGAACGGAATGGACAGTGTCTTGAAAGGAGAGTATAAGATTAACATCAAAAAACGCTAAACGAGGGTAATGGAATGTAGCCGAATGAAATCAGGTGATGCTAAGGGAATTAGATTAGGAAATGAGACACTAGAAGTAGTAGATGAGTTTTGCTATTTGGGCAGCAAAATAACTGTAGAAGAGAAATTTGTTAATGTCGAGTATAGATTTAAGTATCAGGAAGTCTTTTCTGAAAGTATTTGTACGGAATGTAGCCACGTATGGAAGTGAAACATGGACGATAAACAATTTAGGCAAGAAGAGAGTAGAATTTTTTGAAATTTTGTGGTACAGAAGAATGCTGAAGATTAGATGGGTAGTTAGTGTAATTAATGAGGAGGTACTGAATAGAACTGGGAAGAAAAGAAGTTTGTGGCATAACCTGACTAGAAGAAGGGTTCAGTTGGTAGGACACATTCTCAGACATCAAGGGATGACCAATTTAGTATTAGAGGGAAGTGTGGGAGATAAATACCTTTCAAGGAGACATGAATACAGTAACCAGATTCAGAATGATGTAGTTTGAAATAGTTACTCGGAGATGAAAAAGCTTGCAGATGTTATAGTAGCATGGAGAGCTGGATCAAACTAGTCTTGGACTGAAGACCACAACAACAGCAGCTGGAAATGGGCACTCACTGTAAAATCCTCAGTCTTGAGGTGAGTGGATCCGCAACCCAAGTATGCTTCCTCCAAATGGTTGAGTGGCTGATATCCTGAATCCCAAACAGCGTCTTGGTGCCGGCCGGTGTGGCCGTGCGGGCTAGGCGCTTCAGTCTGGAACCGCGTGACCGCTCCGGTCGCAGGTTCGAATCCTGCCTCGGGCATGGATGTGTGTGATGTCCTTAGGTTAGTTAGGTTTAAGTAGTTCTAAGTTCTAGGGGACTGATGACCACAGATGTTAAGTCCCATAGTGCTCAGAGCCATTTGAACCATTTGAGCGTCTTGGTGCCAACAACATACACCTCAAGCCAGGCAGCCGAGTTCACACAGGGATATCAAAACGTCCATGGTAACAGTGGACCCAGAACTGTACACAGCTCGCCGACAAGACCAGACGCTCCGAGAATGCTGCGCGCGTCCATGTATGCTCCGCGGCACCACCTCACTGCCTCCTTGAGGGAAGGTGTCTTTCAAGTAACCAGCAACTGGTCAGAGACTTCCGCCGTGGACAACTACTGTCGTTATAAGAGAGCAGCGCCAATATGGAACCCACATGTGTCACGTATCAATAAGCATTTGTATGTTTCAAAGAGCCTTGAAAAGGCATGTCTTAAGCAAGTCGCTTAAACTCTGAAGGTAATCAGATAATCGTACTGCTTGGCAAGGAAAAGCACTAAGCAACAGCGCATAGTTTGCGGAAAAAGGATACACACTGCAGCTTGTTGCTGCATGGACGTGAGAATCAATATCCAATTTCTATTTAGTCATCTGAGTCTGCAAGTCACTTGTCTCATTCCTTGCCACGCATTAAATAACATTATGTATGTTAAAATGAATATAGGGCTATTTTTCGTTTACTTATGTAAATGTGCGGTCTTGTAAGGTCACGTGGTCCATTTTAGAGTATATGTATGTAAGACATTAGATTTTGTATTCATTTTTACGTAGTATGTACATACACCGATAAGCCAAAACATTATGACCACCTGTTTAATAGCGTGTTGTTACACTTTTCAAACAAAGTAAGACGGAGATTCTACAAGCCCTTGACAGCATTCCAGAAGTATGCGGCACCAGATGTCTGCGCACAGCTCAAAGCAATTCCCGCAAATAAAGCAATGGTGGTTTAAGGGCACAAAGCGGCCAGATATGTGTTCCAATGGGTACAGATCAGGCACATTAGTTGGCCATGTGCCTCAAACCACTGTATCACGATTCTGACCTTGCAACACGGATAGTTATCCCGCTGAAAGATGTCATCGCTATACGGTGAAACTTCAAGCTTGAAATGCATATCCTCCTATTTCCATCTATTGTACTATTTTTTTTTCCTTGCCTTGTTACCTCAAGATATGACATTTCTGTCTCTTTGTATATTGTAATTGTTTTACTATTTGTATATTTATGCATTTATGTCGATGTATAATTGGTTTGTTTCGTAAATATTATTTGTATTTTTACGCTGGGTCTTGCCTAGGGAAAACTGCTATCGAACGATTACGTCGATAGGTCGTGTGAAGAATCAAAGTGTGTAGGATCTTTGGTAGTGTTAACTCTGCCGCGTGGAGCGCGGGCTGAGGGAAGGAGTCTGGCTGGAGTAGCGAGTGGAGGAGGTGTGTGGTGTGACGCTCCCGCGAGTTGCTGCGCTTTCGGGGTTTGGCAGCATGTAATTGCGCTCGACTTGCGATTATAGTTTCTGACATGGTGTCGCGGACGGGAAACATTAACTAGCGCATATCCAGAGCCCGTTTCGTCTGGTGACCGTGTCGAGAAGAAGGCGCGCCAACATCCAGCTTCTGCAACAGCGACGGCCGACAATGAGTGACTGTCGCCACCTCCTCGATCGACGGCTTCAAACCTTCAATCCACCGACAAGGAAGACTGGAAGCAAGTTAAGTTTTAGAACTGTATGGCAGACCTCAGCTTTTCAAACTGTACCATTTTCGTCAATATCATTACAGCAACTTAGCATGAACTTTTGTTGCTCATTGTCCCAATTGCATTACCAAGCAGAGTCCCTTCCTTTTCCGAAATGAACCCGAGTGTCGTTGAAATTCAAACGCCAGCATCAATTTATTTCACTGCTTTAATCTCAAAGGTATTCATAGCTGGCTTCAATATTCAGATTACATAAGCACAAATTAAGAGTGCGAGTTTTGTTATCGTATTTTAGCTTACCTGTGACTGCAGCTCAGCTTGGTACGTACTAAATTTTACTATTGTTAATTGTTCAGAATCATTTAATTCAGGCTCAAAGTTAAATCTCTTCTTTCTAAATTGCGTAGATTCAAGTAGCTTTTGAAATGATTGTTGAGGTAGTCCAAGGCTAACCGTGTTTTACTGAATTTCGATGTGCTTCAGAAAGAAAGCTCACTATTAACTTCAGTCACTAAATTAACTTTCGATTTTTCGGTTTTATTAATTCTTTTGCTAAATTAAGTCAGGGTGTAGCGAAATTTATTACTTCTGACAAACTTTCAGTTTTCACACTACACGTGTCAACCTTCAGTTGCCACGCTTCTAGTGCTAATTATATGTGTAGTAACCTTTCTTTTTCAGTTACTATAGTAATTGTCCTTAGGACTGGCGACCGTGATTTCCCCCAAATCTCAAATACCTAATTACCGCTAGTTAATTGTTAACGTAATGGCTGCACATTTACTTTCTTTATTAACTTTACCCCTTTTCAAAATTAATTTCCACCAGTTTCATTAGCACAGTTCCTTTCATTTAGATGTAACCTTTTCCTCCCTCTTTACCGACAGGTTAACTTCGGTGACGATTGCTTTTCCAAAACTCCCATTAGGTACACGCGGTTTCATTTTTCACTGTCATTAAGGTCGGTAAGTGAGGGGGAGGTTACAGGTGGCGACCTGGTGACAGGACAATCTTCGGATTTGAGGTTGTTCTGGACACGAATTTTGCATTGTGCAAATCTCGTAACAAAGTACTGGTTACGTACAGGCCGTTACGTCAGCGAGAATAAGTAGTGGGAGTAATCCTAATTATATTTGAGGTTTGGCATTTATATTGAAAATTATTAAAATGAGTGAAGGCAACAATTGCCAAAATTTGGTAGACTTGGATACGGAACAATCGGTCGAACAGTGGGAAACGCGCACCGCGGTACCCATTGTTCAGGGGCAGGCGGCTAGCATGAAAGACGCGACCGCAGAAACGCAACAAAGAGCAGAAATGGAATTCCACACTTTAGAAAATGTTTCGGAAACGGAAGTGAAAATCAAATGTGAATCCCTTGATAACGAATACGGGGGGACAATTAAAGAGGAAGCCGCTACGGAAGTAAAACCGGTAGTTTCCGGGAATTTAACTGATTTATTGAATGTTTTGATTAACGAAATCAAGAGTCAATCGGCAGAAATTAAAGCTCTGTCTGCCAAGCAAGAAGATCAGGCTGCCAAGCAAGAAGCTCAGGCTGCCAAGCAAGAAGCTCAGGCTGTCAAGCAAGAGGCTCGGGCTGCCAAGCAAGAAGCTCAGGCTGCCAAGCAAGAAGCTCAGTCTGAAAAAATTGAACGGATGCTAGACAATCAGAACAAAGCTATTAACGTTGTTAACAACAATGTTGGAGTTGTTAATACAAAAGTTGATAAAATCAAAGAAGATATTGTTGTAATTAATACCGAAATTGGTAATCTTAAACAGGAAATGATAGGCGTTCAGGCGGAAATTGCGAGCATAAATACCCGTTTTGATTCCGAAATTAGCAGAATCGAGAAAAGTGTAGGAGAAGCAGTTGCTCCGATCATCGAGAATAAGGTGACGGAACAAATTCAATTAGTGAAAAAAGAGGATCAACAGAAGGTGGAAACTTTAAAGGCTTTAGTGTCCGAAGTAGACACTAAAGTGAGGGAGCAGGCTAATACCTGCGAAGAGAAAAAGAGGGAAGTGGAAACGCTTGCGACAACCACTTGCCAAGTAATTACGAGAGTGTCGGAATTAGAAAAGAAACTAGACGAAAAACAGAGCTATGTGCCAATCTGTGCACATAGTTCGGAATTGTTGACGAAAGAGGAGCGGTTCGACCCCTTGAAAAAAGGCGGTATACACGCGACGGATTTCATTAAAAATTGTGAAAGAGTTTTACCCAGATCATGGACTAATGAGAGAAAAATTAATGCGGTAATTGATGTGCTGGCTGGTGATGCCAAGCGTTGGGGCTTAAACCTCAACATTACGAACCTGACTTTTGACGAGTTTAAAAATTTGTTTCTGGCTGAATACTGGTCAGAGCAAAAACAGCAAAGTGTCTGGCGCGAATTTGTCGTATCGAGGCCTTTCGATGCGAATTCGCGCGGTTCGATGAAGGAGTTTTGTGAGGGCTGGATCCGCAAGTTGGAATATTTGCGTGATCGCCGCACGGAATCCGAAATAGTCTGGGAACTCTACAAGAAGCTTCCAGATGATACAAAACGCTACGTAGGAAGCAATTATAGGACAGTCAAGGATTTCCTGGAAAGAGTTGAGGACGAGGACAATTGGCGCAATAATCGCGACAGTGGTAGGGGCCGTGGTAACAACAACGAGTACCACAGCAACCACAACAATGATAACTATGGGAATAATGCATACCGCAATCTTGGCAGCAATAACAATAGTGGTTGGGGCCGTAATGAGAATCGGTACAATGCAAATAATAACAGGAATGACGGAAACCAGTATCACACTAGCGTGATACGGGCTTCGCAGAATAGTAATAACGCCAGAGGGTGTGATCAGCCGCCTCAGCAGCATCCGGGGAGCGTATCTGCTGGGACGAGACAGGGAAACCATTAGCCGCGCCGGTGAGGGGCCGACCGGGCGTGGAGAAATTTTGCAGGCCCAATAACAAGAGAAAACCCAGGTGTCGTCGTTATGAAAATTCCGTGTGGAATAATCAACGGGGGGAGAGTGTGCCAGTGTTAAGAGAAAAGAGTGCGCCCACGAGTAGTAGATCAGCTGTATACACGGCAGTAGAAAATACATTCACTGTCAGTGAGAACAATTTAAGTAGTGTTCCGGAAATCGATTATAAAGTGGCAGCTGTAACACCCACAGCGGAACTGGAGATTGAGTTTAAGAATGATTCGCAAGTGTTGACAGGAGATCAGATGTCGGATAAAACGTCCGTCATCGAGCGAAGGGATGCAGAGAGGGATGAGGTCTGGTTAAGGCAGTTCGGTCGCTTATACGACGAACTAAGAGATTATAGGGGTCTGTATGGGAGAAGTGTTTATGGGGAGCGCGTGCAGGATTTTCCGCGTCTCGTCCCGCAGGAAGATAGTGTTTGTGAAATTATAGAAAGTTCTGGCCCTAACCGGCAGACTTTACTAGAAATAGTTGATGTTAAGGGGGAGCACGAGCAATATTCGTCGTGTTTCGTCCCGCAGGAGTTAGATGTTGAAGTAGTAACGGAAAGTTCTGGCCCTAACCGGCAGACTTTACCAAAAGTTTCAGTGGTAGAAGTAACCGACCCATCCGACGCAAACCTCCAGTTTAAACATTGCGAGAGTATTAAGGAGAAAGATTGCGAAAATTTTAGTGATAGCCGGACACGATTGGTAGAAAAGCACATAGATTACAACGTGTATGAGGTTAGAGCTGACATTATACGGTCAGACGATAGCAGTGTGGGTTGCGCAGATCTAGCGGAAGTAATTTCAGAAACTAGTGGACACATTCCTCCAGGTAGATTGGCGGATGAGATTAATCTGACCAAAGTGGAATCAACGAAGGTGACGATTAATGAATTGATAGCAAAGCAACACTCAATAGTTGACGAGTTACAGGAAAAGGTTTCGGTATTGGAGGCGAAGCTACAGACTAAGCCTCAGGACAAACGTGTTGAAATTAAAACTGTATGTGAACAGAGGCTGGAAAAGCAGCCAGATAAGCCGGATTTAGGATCAAAGCCGGATGGTTTTTTCTGGAATGACCTGGATATAGACGAGGATTTACTGTGGGAAAATAAAGAAACAGTCGAGGACAAGTGTAGACAGATAGTAGTGTCTGTTAATATGCACGACCTACGACTAAACGTGTTGATTGACACCGGTGCAGAATTGAGTGCTGTATCTGGGAAAATATTTGAGTTACTGAAAGACAGACCTGGCATCGTAGTTATGCCAGTAACAGGAGTGAAAATTATCGGTGCTACTGGGAAGGCCAGTAAACCGGTCACAAAACAGATTTTTGTCCACTTCGAGATATGTGGGGCACGATTTGAACAAGAGTTTGTCGTCGTGCCAGACTTGACTACGGAAGTAATTATCGGGTTAGATTGGCTATTAAAGTACCGTGCAGTGATCAATTGCGAAAACAAAACTTTGACATGTACGTCACAAGATAAAACAATAGTAGTTAGTTTTGACGAGGCAGGAGACGGTGTGCATAGGCAATACCAGCCTATACACATTGTTAACTGGCCGGATGCTATTGACGTAGGTATGAATTTGAATTACTGTAATGTGAGGAATCTCGGAATTGACAGTAGTGTAGAAAGTGAATTGGAAAGTATTGTAGACGGTGTGTCAAACGTAACACACGAACAAAGACGAGGTCTGTATGAAGTAATAATGAGGAATAAGAGTGTGTTTTCAGACAAACCGGGACTTGTGGAAGGATATAAATGCAAGTTGCATGTAATTCCGCACGAACCATTCTTCGTGAGACCGTATGCTATACCGCTGTCCAAAAAGGAAGCAGTGCAACGGGAGATAGATAAGATGATCAAATGGGGAGTGATTGAAAGAAGTACGAGTCCATACAATAACGGTTTGGTCATTGTACCAAAACGGGATGGTAGTGTGCGTATTGTGATTGACGCACGCACGTTGAATAGGGTCGTTCAACGCGAAACAGACAGACCAGAGAGTATGGAGGAGATTTTGCAACGTTTTCATGACGTTAAGTTCATGACTAGCCTCGATCTGACGGCTAGTTACTGGCAAATAGAACTCGAAGAAGAATCTAGGCCATACACCGCCTTCTTGTTTGCGGGCAGGTGTTATCAGTATAGAGTACTGCCGTTTGGACTTAATATATCTGTGTCCGTATTCATCAGGGCCCTAGATAAAGTGCTAGGACCGGCTTTGAGTTCAAGATTAACTGTATATGTTGACGACCTATTGTTGGCCAATGCCACTTGGCATGACCATTGTGACCTGTTAGATGAAGTTTTTAGAGCATTGCGCCGTGGCGGAATGACTCTAAAGCTAAAGAAATGCGAATTTGTGAAGCAGGAACTGAAATTTTTAGGGCATGTAATTACCACTGCTGGTATTACGAAGGACCCAGAGAAACTAGAGGCAATAAGGAATTGTCCTCCACCCAAGTCTAGGAAACAGTTAAAAAGTTTTCTAGGGTTAACAGGATTTTACCGCAAATTTGTAAAAGGACAAGTGTTTAATGATGAAAATTTGAATAACCTCTTACGCAAAAACGTTCCGTTTGTGTGGACTGACGGGTGTCAGGCCGCTTTCGAGAGATTAAAAGACGAGTTGTTGAGATCTAACATACTATTTCATCCTGATTTATCGCTACCCTTCCATCTGGGAACGGATTCGTCGAATTACGGGGTGGGGGTAGAACTGTTCCAAGAAGTTGGTGAAGGAGAGGACAAGGAACACCGGACGATAGCGTTCGCGAGTCGAACTTTATCAAAAAGTGAGCGAAACTACACGATTTCTGAGAAAGAGTGTCTCGCTATCGTGTGGGGATTCAAGAAGTTCAAAGGTTACCTATGGGACCGTAAGGGGATTATTCATACGGACCATAAGGCACTCACTTATCTGAAGGATTGTAAACTACTTCACGAAAGACTGACTAGGTGGTCGCTGTATTTACAGCAATTTAACTATGACATCTGTTACGTAAAAGGGACCGACAATTGCGTAGCGGATGCGCTGTCGCGGTTGCCCGAGTCTAATCAAGCTGTATTGAAAGATGAGTCAGATGGAGTGGTCAAATTATACTATTTTAAAGAAGTTGAGGGACGTAAATTAGTAGTGGACATCTGTAAGAATCTACGTCGTCATCAGAACGAGGACGGTTGTTTAAATATGGTGAAAACCCGATATGACGAAAGGAGTCCAGAAGGAGAGAAATTAAGAAAGTATTACAAGATATACGATCATATCTTGTACATACGTAAGGGTGAAGATAGTAATATTTGGCGGGTATGCTGGCCCACCAAATACGTCACGGAAATAATAGACTACTACCATTTGGCGTATGGTCACTGTGGACCTAAGAAATGTACGGAAAAGCTGAGTGAAGTAGTGCATTTTAACAACATGTTAAAACGCGTTACTGACAGAGTGAAAACTTGCGATTTATGTCAGAAGGTGAAGGTTACCAACTGTACGAGTCGTGGTCCTATGCAAAGTATAAGGCCTAACGACACCTTTGAATTACTGTGCGTGGACTTGTACGGACCTTTGCCCAAGTCATCAGGAAACTTTGCCTATATTTTAGTAGTGCTAGAAGCTTTTTCCAAGTTCATCAAACTATACCCGATTAGGAAAGCTACGGCCAAAGCGGTCTATAGCAAGCTTGTGAACGATTATTTTGTTCATATTGGTAAGCCCAAGGCGATTCTATCAGACAATGGGGCACAATTTACTTCTAAGTTGTGGAATGAAGGTATGGAAAGTAATGGGGTCAAAGTGATCCATATTTCAGCTTACTGTCCGGCTGGAAATCCCGCTGAGAGGTATATGCGCGAGCTAGGCCGACTTTGCCCTACCTATTGCCATCACAATCATAGGGCATGGGGCAAATACGTAGCAGTATTTGAGAGAATTATGAACACCTTGAGACATGAATCGACGGGATTTTCTCCAGAGGAAATCTTGTTGGATGACAGAAGTAAAAGTTTAGTGGAAGAGATAATCAAATTCCCTCCACGGATTGACATTAGTATTGGTGTGAAAAAAGATCGTTTGCGAGAAGTAATGAAGCTAAAAGCCGATGCTCGCATACGTCGTCATGACGCAAAAGCGCGTTTTGCTAAGTTTGCAATCGGAGACTTAGTACTTGTAAAAGCTCATGAGAAATCGAGCGAGATAGACAATGAAATCTCTAAATTTAAGTTTGTTTATAATGGACCATATAAAGTCATTGGTATACCTCACACAAATGCTTATTGCTTAGAGTATCCAAGCTCTGGAAAACGATTAGGTATACGGAATATTGTAGACTTGAAATTGTACCAACCTAGGATCGATTAATACCACACAATGGGTAACTTGTACAGTATGTAAATATAGAGTGTAAGATTTAAGGATGTGCCATGTTACGATGCTTTTGCCTGACCTAGAGGTCATTAAAGAAGTTGTAATTAATAAGTAATTGATGTTGATTAAATTATTTAGGAGTTACTGAATATTAATCAATTTAAAAATCCAAGCTGCCAGTTTTCAGCTGAGTCACAGTAGATTAAGGAAAGTAAATATGCTTTTGTAACTAGCTGTCAGATTTCATGAATGTGTGTTTCATTAGTCATTGCCGATGTACTTAGACGCTGTTTTAAGTTTCAGGCTAGTACATGCCTGTCATGATGGACAGTGTTGAGTTATCCGCTGTGATAGTGTTTATGGACTCCTTGAGATTACTCGGGAGTGAGTTTTTCCGAAAGAATTCAGTCAAACGGACGTTCTGGAAACGCCGTTACAAGGGCGAGTGAGATCAAGCGTGCCGCACAGGCGGGCGCAACAATACTTGCGAGGCGAAGCCGTTGTCGGCTCTGTGCCGCTGTCGGCATTCTTTGTACTCGCGAGTACGAAAGACGGAATGTGGAGTTGCTTTTCTTCCCGGACAGCTGATGTGAAAGGATTCTGCTGTCAATATTTATGTTTTATTTTATCTGCTGTATATTATTTTCTTGTTTAGCGTTAATTGGACATGACGAGAATATTAATTATGAAAAGGTTACATAAAATTGTGTATTCTATGTAATTAATTATTAGTTTGCGTATTTTGATATACCTGTTTTTTATGACCATGTACTCTGATCAATTTTGCAAATAGTATTCCATTTTTTATAGTGTTACGAATTTTAATGATTTTGGAATAGCTAAACCATTTTCTATGTTTTCTATGAATTTTGATATGTTGTCAACCTGTTTTATTTTGTGCAAGATGACAGAGTGGAATAAGATTAGGAGTGTCTCCACTCAATTATTATTGTCTAAAAATTGGTTTATGATTAATTAGACGAATGCTAAATTTTTTTGATGTTTTGAGCATATGCATTTCCGCTGTTTCTTTTTTGGGACATTTTCTGAGTCTGTTTACGTTACACGAACATCCTCAGACAATGTGGGGCACGTGTAACGCCGGAAATGCATATCCTCCTATTTCCATCTATTGTACTATTTTTTTTTCCTTGCCTTGTTACCTCAAGATATGACATTTCTGTCTCTTTGTATATTGTAATTGTTTTACTATTTGTATATTTATGCATTTATGTCGATGTATAATTGGTTTGTTTCGTAAATATTATTTGTATTTTTACGCTGGGTCTTGCCTAGGGAAAACTGCTATCGAACGATTACGTCGATAGGTCGTGTGAAGAATCAAAGTGTGTAGGATCTTTGGTAGTGTTAACTCTGCCGCGTGGAGCGCGGGCTGAGGGAAGGAGTCTGGCTGGAGTAGCGAGTGGAGGAGGTGTGTGGTGTGACGCTCCCGCGAGTTGCTGCGCTTTCGGGGTTTGGCAGCATGTAATTGCGCTCGACTTGCGATTATAGTTTCTGACATGGTGTCGCGGACGGGAAACATTAACTAGCGCATATCCAGAGCCCGTTTCGTCTGGTGACCGTGTCGAGAAGAAGGCGCGCCAACATCCAGCTTCTGCAACAGCGACGGCCGACAATGAGTGACTGTCGCCACCTCCTCGATCGACGGCTTCAAACCTTCAATCCACCGACAAGGAAGACTGGAAGCAAGTTAAGTTTTAGAACTGTATGGCAGACCTCAGCTTTTCAAACTGTACCATTTTCGTCAATATCATTACAGCAACTTAGCATGAACTTTTGTTGCTCATTGTCCCAATTGCATTACCAAGCAGAGTCCCTTCCTTTTCCGAAATGAACCCGAGTGTCGTTGAAATTCAAACGCCAGCATCAATTTATTTCACTGCTTTAATCTCAAAGGTATTCATAGCTGGCTTCAATATTCAGATTACATAAGCACAAATTAAGAGTGCGAGTTTTGTTATCGTATTTTAGCTTACCTGTGACTGCAGCTCAGCTTGGTACGTACTAAATTTTACTATTGTTAATTGTTCAGAATCATTTAATTCAGGCTCAAAGTTAAATCTCTTCTTTCTAAATTGCGTAGATTCAAGTAGCTTTTGAAATGATTGTTGAGGTAGTCCAAGGCTAACCGTGTTTTACTGAATTTCGATGTGCTTCAGAAAGAAAGCTCACTATTAACTTCAGTCACTAAATTAACTTTCGATTTTTCGGTTTTATTAATTCTTTTGCTAAATTAAGTCAGGGTGTAGCGAAATTTATTACTTCTGACAAACTTTCAGTTTTCACACTACACGTGTCAACCTTCAGTTGCCACGCTTCTAGTGCTAATTATATGTGTAGTAACCTTTCTTTTTCAGTTACTATAGTAATTGTCCTTAGGACTGGCGACCGTGATTTCCCCCAAATCTCAAATACCTAATTACCGCTAGTTAATTGTTAACGTAATGGCTGCACATTTACTTTCTTTATTAACTTTACCCCTTTTCAAAATTAATTTCCACCAGTTTCATTAGCACAGTTCCTTTCATTTAGATGTAACCTTTTCCTCCCTCTTTACCGACAGGTTAACTTCGGTGACGATTGCTTTTCCAAAACTCCCATTAGGTACACGCGGTTTCATTTTTCACTGTCATTAAGGTCGGTAAGTGAGGGGGAGGTTACAATCCGCAATAATGTTCATGTAGTTCAGTGCTGTCATGATGCCCTCGATTACCACCACAGATCCCATGGAAGCCAATTCAAGTACCCCATAGCATAATTCCGCTCTCGTCAGCCTGCATCTGTAGCGTGGTGCATGTCTCGTGCAGCTACTTGCCTGGATGACGGCGCGTAAGGACCCAAACATCGACCTGGCGTAACAATAAATGCGATTCATTCGACAGGCGACACATTTCTATTGATCCAAGGTGAAAACTGAGTGTTGCTGGGCCCACTGCAGTCGTAATTGACGATGTCATTCGGTCTACACCGGAACACGTAAGAGGTCGTGTGATGTGGAGCTCCGTGTTCAACAATGGCCTTTGAACTGTGTGCTTCGAAACACTTGTACCTGCACCGGCATTGTACTCTGCCGACAATTCCGCCACTCATCGCTGCCTGTCCCGGATTATGTTTTGTGATGAGGCGTGGTCACCCTACTCGTTACTCCACCATCCTCCAACCAGTCGCGACAGTAGTCCGCCAACAGCCGACCAGCTTCACCGTTTCAGAGATTCTCGTTTTCAGCCGCAGTGCCGCAACAATGTGCCCTTCGTCAAAACAGTTGTATCAGTGGATTTATACACTCCTGGAAATGGAAAAAAGAACACATTGACACCGGTGTGTCAGACCCACCATACTTGCTCCGGACACTGCGAGAGGGCTGTACAAGCAATGATCACACGCACGGCACAGCGGACACACCAGGGACCGCGCTGTTGGCCGTCGAATGGCGCGAGCTGCGCAGCATTTGTGCACCGCCGCCGTCAGTGTCAGCCAGTTTGCCGTGGCATACGGAGCTCCATCGCAGTCTTTAACACTGGTAGCATGCCGCGACAGCGTGGACGTGAACCGTATGTGCAGTTGACGGACTTTGAGCGAGGGCGTATAGTGGGCATGCGGGAGGCCGGGTGGACGTACCGCCGAATTGCTCAACACGTGGGGCGTGAGGTCTCCACAGTACATCGATGTTGTCGCCAGTGGTCGGCGGAAGGTGCACGTGCCCGTCGACCTGGGACCGGACCGCAGCGACGCACGGATGCACGCCAAGACCGTAGGATCCTACGCAGTGCCGTAGGGGACCGCACCGCCACTTCCCAGCAAATTAGGGACACTGTTGCTCCTGGGGTATCGGCGAGGACCATTCGCACCGTCTCCATGAAGCTGGGCTACGGTCCCGCACACCGTTAGGCCGTCTTCCGCTCACGCCCCAACATCGTGCAGCCCGCCTCCAGTGGTGTCGCGACAGGCGTGAATGGAGGGACGAATGGAGACGTGTCGTCTTCAGCGATGAGAGTCGCTTCTGCCTTGGTGCCAATGATGGTCGTATGCGTGTTTGGCGCCGTGCAGATGAGCGCATACGACCGAGGCACACAGGGTCAATGCCCGGCATCATGGTGTGGGGAGCGGTCTCCTACACTGGCCGTACACCACTGGTGATCGTCGAGGGGACACTGAATAGTGCACGGTACATCCAAACCGTCATCGAACCCATCGTTCTACCATTCCTAGACCGGCAAGGGAACTTGCTGTTCCAACAGGACAATGCACGTCCGCATGTATCCCGTGCCACCCAACGTGCTCTAGAAGGTGTAAGTCAACTACCCTGGCCAGCAAGATCTCCGGATCTGTCCCCCATTGAGCATGTTTGGGACTGGATGAAGCGTCGTCTCACGCGGTCTGCACGTCCAGCACGAACGCTGGTCCAACTGAGGCGCCAGGTGGAAATGGCATGGCAAGCCGTTCCACAGGAGTACATCCAGCATCTCTACGATCGTCTCCATGGGAGAATAGCAGCCTGCATTGCTGCGAAAGGTGGATATACACTGTACTAGTGCCGACATTGTGCATGCTCTGTTGCCTGTGTCTATGTGCCTGTGGTTCTGTCAGTGTGATCATGTGATGTATCTGACCCCAGGAATGTGTCAATAAAGTTTCCCCTTCCTGGGACAATGAATTCACGGTGTTCTTATTTCAATTTCCAGGAGTGTACATCTCTGAAGAGTATCTTTGCTGTAATGACTGCCTATTCGTCTTTGTTTCGCTTACATTTCTCCCTTATTGCGGCACATACGGGCATCACCACCTGGAGACAATCAACCTTGCGGTGGGCGGTTTTGATAATGTTTTGGGTCATCAGTGTATATACTCAGTATTCACATAATCTGGGATTTGTACGAAGTTGTTTTTCACTCCTCTGATCTTATTCAAATTCTAAGATGTCTTCACTTAAGAACTACATTCACAAACTAACTACGAGGCGTTTTTTTTAAGTAAGTACCATTTTGAAATTAAAAAAAGACGTGCTAATATATCTCAATAATTTTATTTTTACATGAAAGCCTGCACCTTAATCTACGCACTGACGCTATTACAGTCTGATTCTTCCTTGTTTACGTTGTCTACTGAGTGTTTCAGATGCCTCCGATAAACGTGAGTCCCGCCGACTGTGAAGATTTCAAGCGATCGATATTCATCGTGAGATCTGTGCAGTTTACGGAGGAAACATTATGAGTGATGGAATGGTAAGAAAGTGGGTGAGAGCATTTAAACATGGCCGCACAAATGTGCATGATGAACAACGGGGTGGGCGTCCTTCGGTCGTTAATGAATGTTTGGTGCAGGAAGTGGACAATAATGTGAGAGAAAACAGACGCTTTATGATTTCGTCCTTGCGGGATTACTTTCCTAATGTTTCTCGTAGTGTTTTGTATGGCATTGTGACCGAGCACTTGAATTACCGAAAATCGTGCGCACATTGGGTACCGGAAATGTTGACGGATGTGCACAAAACCAAACGTTTAGACAGTGCATTGACTTTCCTTGAGCGGTGCCACAACGACGGTGATGATTTCATAAGCCAAATTGTCACGGGATATGAAACACAGGTGGCCTACGTCACACCAGAATCAAAGCAACGTTTTCCTACAAGACAATGCACGTCCGCATGTGGCGAATCAGACCAAAGATCTCATCACATCTTTTCGATGGAAACTGTAGGTCATCCTCCGTACAGCCCCGATCTTGCGCCCAGTGACTACCATCTGTTCCTGCACTTGAAGAAACACCGGGCGGTCAGCGTCTTCAAAATGACGACGAAGTCAAAACAATGGTGAGGCAGTGGTTAACAAGTCTGGCGGCAGACTTCTATGAGGAGGGTATTCAAAAACTGGTACAACGTTATGACAAGTGCCTCAATATTGAAGGAAATTGTGTAGAAAACTATATTAAGGTACAGGCTTTCATGTAAAAATAAATTTATTGAAATATCTTAGCACGTCTTTTTTTAATTTCAAAATGGTACTTACTTAAAAACACGCCTCGTACAATAGGTTTAATTACATTTAAAGCTGAGAGAGAATAAACTGCGTTCAGTAGAAATGTACTTTCTTGCGTTTAAATGAAATTTTCAGCTAACATTGTACGTGAACATTACAGTGGAGCTTCAAGACATGTGGTTGCTGTGACGAAGGCATCGATATTTGGCTACCATACGAACTCTTTTCAGCTTAATGAAAGACAAATACCGACGCCAGCAGCAAGAGTGCAGTGAAATAATCCATTGGCAACAAGTGAAAACTTGTGTCGGACCTGCACTCCAACCCTGATTTCCCTCTTTTTGCGAGAAATCGCCTTAACCGCTGTGACTATCCGAGCATGTTCCGTGTCCAGCTCAAATTCTCAACTTGTGACACACTCTGAAAGAATAGATACTATGCATAAAATAGTAATACCTGTACACCTTGACGGATTTTCATGATATATCTTCAGTGTGGATACCACTACTGTCTTAATAGCTGTTCCACGAACGCTATTACACCGATGAGCCGAAACATCATGATCTCCTGCTCAACAGAGTATTGGCTGACTTTTGGGGCACAGCACAGAGGCGATTCTGCGTGGCATAGATTCGACAAGTACTCGGTATGTTTCCGGAGGTATGTGCCGCCAGGTGTCCACACTCAGACCATGCAGTTTCTGTACATTACGGCCGGTTCTTTGTGACCGAGAGCTGGCGTCCTGATGTGTTCCATCTCGTTCAAAAATGGTTCAAATGGCCCTGAGCACTATGGGACTTGACATCTATGGTCATCAGTCCCCTAGAACTTAGAACTACTTAAACCTAACTAACCTAAGGACAGCACACAACACCCAGCCATCACGAGGCAGAGAAAATCCCTGACCCCGCCGGGAATCGAACCCGGGAACCCGGGCGTGGGAAGGGAGAACGCTAGGCGCGCACGACCACGAGATGCGGGCCCATCTCGTTCATTTGCGCTGAATTTGGTGGTGAAGATACCGACGTGAGTTCACCATCGTGCTTCTCAACGTAGCGTAGCATCATTCTGACTTCGTGACATGGACAGTTATCCTGCTGGAAAACGGCATTGCCGTCTGGAAGACATGAGGCATGGATGGGAACAGATGGCGCGCAATGACGTTCACGTAGTCCAAAGGTACCGTGGTACCTCCGTTTACTACCACTGATCCCTTGAAACTTCAGATGAATGTAACACTGTCCCCACTGCGTCCGTGGTACGTTGCATGTTCCTAACAGCAGTTCGCTTGGATAACAGCGTATCTGATCACCAGCATCGACCTGGTGTAACAGCAAACGTGATTAATCCGATCATGTGGCACATTTCCTTTGATCCACGGTCCGAACTCGATGGCCCGGTGTCCTCTTCAAGCACGGCCGCGGGACGGCCACACAGCACACCGGCTGCTGCGCCTAACCACCGAAACCGTACAGGGTGCGCCCCTGCCTCTTCAGGGCGTACACCACGTCCATGGCCGTCACAGTCTTGCGCTTGGCGTGCTCAGTGTACGTCACCGCGTCGCGGATCACGTTCTTCAGGAACACCTTCAGCACTCCGCGGGTCTCCTTGTACGAGGTGCATTCAAGTTCTAAGGCCTCCGATTTTTTTTCTCCGGACTGGAAAGAGATAGAAACATGCGCATTGTTTTAAAATGAGGCCGCGTTCATTGTCAATACGTCCCAGAGATGGCAGCACCGTACAGCAGATGGAATTTTACCGCCAGTGGCGAGAATGAGACCTGTTTTAACTACTTAAAATGGCGACGTTTTCCTTACTTGAACAGCGTGCAGTCATTCGTTTTCTGAATTTGCTTGGTGTGAAACCAATTGAAATTCTTCGACAGTTGAAGGAGACATGTGGTGATGGAGTTATGGATGTGTCGAAAGTGCGTTCGTGGGTGTGACAGTTTAATGAAGGCAGAATATCATGTGACAACAAACCGAAACAACCTCAGGCTTGCACAAGCCGGTCTGACATCATGATCGAGAAAGTGGAGAGAATTGTTTTGGGGGATCGCCGAATGTCTGTTGAACAGATCGCCTCTAGAGTTGCCATTTCTGTGGGTTCTGTGCACACAATCCTGCATGACGACCTGAAAATGCGAAAAGTGTCATCCAGGTGGGTGCCACGAATGCTGACGGACGACCACATGGCTGCCCGTGTGGCATGTTGCCAAGCAATTTTGACGCGCAATGACAGCATGAATGGGACTTTCTTTTCGTCGGTTGTGAAAATGGATGAGACGTGGATGCCATTTTTCAATCCAGAAACAAAGCGCCAGTCAGCTCAATGGAAGCACACAGATTCACCACCACCAAAAAAATTTCGGGTAACCGCCATTTTCATCGATTTCGGGTGAGTAGTTAATTAGAAAAAAAATCGGAGGCCTTAGAACTTGAATGCACCTTGTAGATCAGACCAGCGATGCGCTTCACGCCGCCCCTGCGAGCCAAGCGGCGGATGTCCGGCTTCGTGATGCCCTGGATGTTGTCGCGCAGCACCTTGCAGTGCCGCTTGGCGCCACCCTTGCCGAGTCCCTTTCCTCCCATGCCGCGATGTCGTTTGATCAACAAGCCAACACGTAGGGGTCGTCTGCTGCGGAAGTTCATATTCAACGATGTACACTGAACGGTGTGCCCTGAAACACTATTGCCTACATCAGTACTGTACTCTGTTGTCCCATCTGTCACAAATCGCCGCCTACCAGGCATTACAAAGCTGGCAACTCTCCGATGTCCTTGTACTACGCTATTTGATAAAAGTGAAATTCAGTCCACCTCTCCTACTGAAATTAGGAAAACAATAAATTCACTCAAAAGTAAAAGCTCAGATGGAATTGATGGCATTTCCAATAGAGTACTAAAAGCTTGTTCCCAACAGATAAGCAGGATTCTCAGCTACATATGTAGTAGCTCACTGAAACAGGGGATTCTTCCAGACAGACTGAAATATGCTATTGTTAAACCATCGCATAAAAAACTAGATAGATCTGATTCTAACTACTACCGCCCAATCTCACTTCTGACGACTTTATCCAAAATTCTTGAAAAAGTAATGTATTCAAGAGTAGAATCACATAGTTGTAAAAATGAAGTACTAACAAAATGTCAATTTGGTTTTCAGAAAGGCTTTTCGACAGAAAATGCTATAAATGCTTTCACTGATCAAATACTAAATGCATTGAATTACCAAACATCACCCATTGGGATATTTTGTGATCTCTCAAAGGCTTTTGATAATATGAATCATGAAATTCTTCTAGATAAGCTTAATTATTGTGGTATCAGTGGGACTGGGCTCAAATGGTTCAATTCATACTAAACTGGAAGAATGCACAAAGTTGAAATTAACAGTACAGTTAGTCTGCAAAAACCAGCAGAGTCCTCTAACTGGGGAGGTACCAAGAATGATGTCCCACAGGGTTCAGTTTTGGGTCCCTTATTGTTCTTAATATATATTAACGACTTTCCAGTCTATATTAATGAAGATGCAAAGCTAGCTCTTTTTGCTGATCATACAGGTATGGTAATCACACCCAAGAAACAACAATCAGCTGAGGAAATTGCAAATAATATCTTTCAGAAAATTATTAAGTGGTTCTCTACAAATGGACTCTCGTTAAATTTTGAAAAAACGCAGATATAAAATTCTGTACAGTAAGTGGCCTAACACCATTGATAAATATAGACTATGAACGGATGTCTGTTGCTAAGGCACAATACCCCAAATTTCTGGGAGCGTGCATTGATGAGGAACTGAATTGGAAGAAACACATCGATGATCTGCTGAAATGGTTAGGTTCAGCTACTTATGCTATTAGGGTTATTTCAAATTTTGGTGATTAACATAACCGTAAGTTTTCCTACTATGCCTGTTTTCATCCCCTGCTCTCATATGACATCAGATTTTGGGGCAATTCGTCATTAAGAGAGAAAGTATTCATCGGACGAAAGCGTGTAATCAGAATAATAGCTGGAACTCACCCGAGATCACCTTGAAGACATTTATTTAAGGAACTCGGGATATTCACAGTACCTTCGCAATACATATATTCACTTATGAAATTTGTCATTAATAAACCATCCCAATTCAAAAATAACAGCGAAGTGCTTAGGTACAACATTAGAAGAAAGGATGATATTCACTATTCTGGATTAAATCTCAATTTGGCACAGAAAGGGGTGAATTATGCTGCCACAAAAATTTTTTGGTATTTGTCAAGTAGTATTAAAAGTTTGACAGATAGCCAAACAACGTTTAAAAGCAAATTAAAAGAATTTCTGAATGACAACTCGTTCTACTCAACAGATGAATTCTTAGACATGAAGTAGCAAAAAAAATTGATCAGATAATTAATTATTTTTTGTAAAGAAAACTTATGTTAAAGTAACACATTCCACATCATTACGAAATGTCGTATTCATGATCTATGGAACAAGTATTAATGTACGTATGTATGTGTGTATGTATGTACTGTAACGAGAGGTGGACATCCAACACCTCGTCACCTTTATTGTCGTTCAACTACTTTCCATAGATACTCACGACAGCTTTGTCGTTTTCGAGATGCTTGTTCTCAGTCACTGGGTGGTAATACTCTATCCTTTGCCACAGTGGCCCATGTAGTTGGTAGAATGGTTCCCCATTCGCTTCTGCTTTACTTATATTATTTCCTTACCGCATCACGTCCTCTCATCGCCATCACGTTTCATTCAGTCTAGCGGTGGACTGTAGTCATCATGTTGTGGCACATCAGCGTAACAGACCTGTATACACACATCAACAACACATTCACAAACTTCACAGGATCATCATACCTACGAGCCATATGACATCTACTGATTTATATGAGCCTCCTCTACACTTTTTCATCGACTGCATTCTTCACTGATACGCATCTGTCTGGTTCCTATATCCCTTCAAATGTCATCTAGCCACCACATATTTAGCTCGTAATCTTGACGTTTTTTCTCCCCTTGGAATCCAGCAAAGAAAATTTTCCATCCACCGACCATACATTAGCCCAGCTATGCAGTATGTTCCGGTCTTAATTATTTTTTACTTTTTCCACTCTAGTCTTTTCTCTGATCTATTGGTTTTTTTTTCTGCTGTCGCTTTAAGAAATTCGCAGCACGAATCTCTGCATCGGTCACTGTTCGACCTTCCAGTTTCCAATTGTTTTCACGTTAACAGCCCATTCCTAAGTTTTGAAAACCCTTTTTAGTTTACCAAAGACGCTCTAGGCCATTACTTACTCTTCTGTTAATTTCTTTTGCTGCTTTTTACCTTGTGTATCATTTATTCTTTCATGCTTTTTATCTATTTTAACTTTGCATTTCGTGAGTCTATGTTCCCTTGCAATTCGAATGTGATTTACATGCATTACAGACGGTACAATATTCTTAGTTTTTTCGTAGAATATACCCTATTTAAAATTTAATAGTATTTTACGCTTGTCAGGTCCATTTTATAACTCTTTTGCTCTGTAAGAACGAACATGTTATTCCTGTCCTCAAATTCCAGTAGTGTATATTCTCAGTCATTTAGAGCATCATACCAGAACCTTCCCAAAGACGAATCGTTCCATATTTTTTTATTCTACTTTAGCACTAAAACACCTGATTAAAATCTTGTAGCAGGTTTCCTGTAATTAACCAGTGCCTGTAAGTTTCCGTGGAGGTCTTGTATCTTCTCATGAGAATATGAGCAAATTAGGCTTGAATGATTCCTTGGAACGTCTTTTGCTTATTTTTTAATCAAATTTTGCTATTCTCCCTGAGACACCTTCAAAATCTGACATCTATGTACTGTAATAAATATTACATAAGCTGGATGTCTCGAACTGAAGACCCTTTATTATCTTTACTCACTCTATAACAGTAAAAAATATGTCATAGTACTTAACCCACTGATGAGTCTAAATCTTGTTCGATTTCAGTTACATAAAAAAAAAATCAGCTCTAAAATTGATCAGTTCTATAATAAATTTAGTATTTGCTTCACTCCTTTTTGCATTACGTAAGAATTTTCTGTATGATTTCGCTATAAATATGCATCGCCTCCGAACAGCTACAGACAACACAATAAGGGCTTTCTGTTCTGCTCGACTTTGGCGACTAGGCTCCGACATTGAAAGTGCTTGGCACATGGTATACCGATCCCGCGCCTTGTCCTCTGCCAGCGGTTTTCACGGCCATTCGTCCAATTACGACGAAGGGTAATTACGTGAGCATACAAAAACGCAATCTGCAGCGTCATTTCCGAAGTAACCGTTGCTAGGCAACGAGATTATTCAGTACGTGTGTACGTGCAGTGTGAAAGCTTACATCTACATCTACATTTATACTCCGCAAGCCACCCATCGGTGTGTGGCGGAGGGCACTTTATGTGCCACTGTCATTACCTCCCTTTCCTGTTCCAGTCGCGTATGGTTCGCGGGAAGAACGACTGCCGGAAAGCCTCCATGCGCCCTCGAATCTCTCTAATTTTACATTCGTGATCTCCTCGGGAGGTATAAGTAGGGGGAAGCAATATATTCGATACCTCATCCAGAAACGCACCCTCTCGAAACCTGGACAGCAAGCTACACCGCGATGCAGAGCGCCTCTCTTGCAGAGTCTGCCACTTGAGCTTGCTTAACATCTCCGTAACGCTATCACGCTGACCAAATAATCCTGTGACGAAACGCTCCGCTCTTCTTTGGATCTTCTCTATCTCCTCTGTCAACCCGACCTGATGAGCAATACTCAAGTATAGGTCGAACGAGTGTTTTGTAAGCCACCTCCTTTGTTGATGGACTACATTTTCTAAGGATTCTCCCAATGAATCTCAACCGGGCACCCGCCTTACCAACAATTACTTTTATATGATCATTCCACTTCAAATCGTTCCGTACGCAGATATTTTACAGAAGTAACTGCTACCAGTTGTTGATCCGCTATGCCGGTCGGAGTGGCCGTGCGGTTCTAGGCGCTACAGTCTGAAGCCGAGCGACCGCTACTGTCGCAGTTTCGAATCCTGCATCGGGTGTGGATGTGGGTGATGTCCTTTGGTCAGTTAGGTTTAATTAGTTCTAAATTCTAGGCGACTGATAACCTCAGAAGTTAAGTCGCATAGTTCTCAGAGCCATTGGTTGTTCCCCTATCATATAATTATACAATAAAGCATCCTTCTTTCTATGTATTCGCAATACATTACATTTGTCAATATTAAGGGGTAGTTTCCACTCCCTGCACCAAGTGCTTATCCGCTGCAGATCTTCCTGCATTTCGCTACAATTTTCTAATGCTGAAACCTCTCTGTATACTACAGCATCATCCGCGAAAAGCCACATAGAACTACCAACACTATCTACTAGGTCACTTGTCCCCACCAGGTCTATAGGACAGTTTCTTGCTGTCGTCCTCAGACATCAGCTGTACTGTAGAATTACACCATACCTAGTTTGCTAAAACTAAAAACACAAAAGTGAATAGTGGGCGTTGGATCTCCAATCAACTTCGGCGGTGAATTATTCATTACAAAGAATGACATCAAACTAGTGTACTTTTTTGTTGCTTCCATGGAGTTCCACAATCTCTAAGGGTTTAATAAAAAATGTATTATCTGTTGCAGGCTGTATTGTGTTTCATTACAATCGTACTATTGGCTAGTTTCGGTCGCGAGTCATTATCAAGCACGCGAAAGAAACCAACATGAAAGAGGGTCACATGTCTGCATAGATCGTCATGTATAAATAAAATATTCAGTAACACACATTAACGTAACCAGATTTACAGTGCAATAACATTACTTACATTTGCTGTGTCATGTATTATATGTCACGCTCATCACTTCGTCTTACGTCAGATACATTAAACCGGAAGTCGTACTCCATCGTAACATACTCTAAGTGCTGCAGCCTGACAGCAAAAACAGCTGTTACGAAGCTGTCAAAGATGCACTTACTTCCAAACAATATAAACCTATCGATAGCTATTTGTAGTTACATTACGTTTAGTGCTGGCGTGCCAGACTTAGTTGAAGTATTGTGTACTAGGTAATCGGTGACCAAAGGCCACTTACGAGCATGTATATTCTTTACAGTACTTTAAAATCGTGTATGAAGTATAAATATCATGATATATTGACAGAGAAAGAAACTATTTATTACTGGCGTTCCAGATTTAACGGAAATATTGTAACAAGGGTCATCACTGACGTAAAGTTACATACAGATATACTGAGACCTGCTTATTGATATTGTCCAGATGAATGATTCACAAAAATACAAATTTCAAAAATATTTCATGTATATATCATCAGTGATAAATCGGTGGAACCAGATGACAGTTTATAACAAGCAAATCTGTGACTATAGGTCTGCCTTTTATTACACCAAAGTGAGTAGTAAGTGATAACAGGAACCAATAGAGATAGTATAGGTCTATGAGTACACTTAAAATTTAGTGCGGCCATACTGCACACAGAAAAATGAGAAAACTTCCTTCCCAGAATCACGTGTATCTTACATTAAGCAAAATACTAGTACAAACCACATAATGCAAAGAAAAATGTATGGACCAAAGCAGCAGTGTCTTGGAAAATACAGGTAAAAATAACAGACGTCCATCGAATGAAGATATGGACTAATTGCAAACATTATCATAAGTCATCAGTGAAGGTGACACACAGAGATTAACTTAATGACATTTCATACAGAGGTCTTTTTTCGTTACATTAATGGGTTACGAAACAGTAGAATCATCATACAGACCCCAATTGTAGCAAATATGTTTTTATCTACACGCCTTCTATTCTTCACAGTTGGTAAATAGCGACAATTGATACTTAAAGAGAAAGACCGCAAAAATACTCATTACTGGACATACACGGGTGCCAAATTGTACAACCCGAAAACGTGTATACGCATCATCTATGCAGCAAAGTACTTGGTAACAGTGCATTGTTTGAAGAAGAATGTAAGATAATCTGGTAGCAAAAGCTACAAAATACAGGTCAGGTTATTCAGTGACATACATCTAGTAAGAATACTGGCTAATACAAACTACTTATTAAACGAAACAAGGCGTCAAGTCACGTAACATTCCATGGTTTGTATTAAATATCAAGTGTCAGAAGATAAACGCCCTTTTCATATCTAACAACTGATATAAAATTTAAGGCATTATGATACACAAATGACATATGTGGTAAGAAATATGGGATTTAAATTTCAGTACACCAGGTAATTCATGACATGAATTGTAATATGTTATCATAGTATAGAATAAACCATGCAAACTGTAAAAGTATAGAAACCTCAATGGTCAGTTCACCGTAAATCCAAAGTATCAAGAAAGCATAACCTTTAACGGTGAAGGAAATATGTGAATTAGAAAGGCTCAGAATGAAGAGTATGAGACCACATGATAGTTGGAAGGGAATGGAACTAAGAAATAAATAAAAATTAATTCAACACTCTTTTCAAATTTTGCAGGAAATATCTGTTTCTCAAACCTGTCTGTTCATTTAAGATGCTCTGTGCATGTTTAGTAAAAGCGACATAAATTTCCATATCTCCACAAATGTTCATTAATCTGGTCTTACAACTGATGTGCAAAACTTCCAGTGCATTAGGGCTGTTAGCATTAGGTGTAATAGTACGTAAGTGATTGCTAAACGAAGATTTATTACTGGTACTAATATTCCGATTTCCCTCAGCCTAGTTCCGAAGTTCCTCCCTATTTGTCCCACATAATACTTTTCAAAGGCATCACAATTAGCTTCGTAAATTTATAGACGACGATCTGTGCAGGCATGTGACACTCTTCCACGTTGGTTTATTTCAGGTGCTTGATAATGGCTGACGGCCGAAATAAGCCAACAGCACGATCTTAATAAAGCACAATACTGCCTGCAACGGACAATGTATTCTTTTATTCAAACAATGAGTGTTATCTATAACGAAATTATCACTGTTCACAAGGAATACAGTATGCGCAGCCACTACAGATATAAGTGTGGTGCTCAGTTTGATAATTCAGGAATAACATAAACTCGAAACATTGAAACGCGGGTTAATTTTCAACGAAAAAAATCTGAGGAAACGTATTCCGATAAGTGATGCCATTTCGAAAGTAAGTTTACGAATTGTTAATGAAATCGCCAAACAAGGCATCACTAGCGGTGATTACATGAAGAGGATCATTTTACGAAGGTTGTCCAGAAAGAAATGCACCGCATTTTTTTTCTTCGACAACTCCTTATTGAAAACAATGAGAATTACACACACGAAAGAATGGTGTTTTACATTACTGGCCATTATAACTGCTACACCAAGAAGAAATACACATGATAAACGGGTATTATTGGACAAATATGTTATACTAGAACTGACATGTGATTACATTTTCACGCAATTGGGGTGCATAGATCCTGATAAATCAGTACCCAGGACAACCACCTCTGGCCGTAATAACGGCCTTGATACGCCTGGGCATTGAGTCAAACAGAGCTTGGATGGCGTGTACAGGTACAGCTGCCCATGCAGCTTCAACACGATACCACAGTTCATCAAGAGTAGTGGCGGGCGTATTGTGACGAGCCAGTTGCTCGACCTCCATTGCCCAGACGTTTTCAATTGTGGAGAGATCTGGAGAATGTGCTGGCCAGGGCAGCAGTCGAACATTTTCTGTATCCAGAAAGGCCCGTACAGTACCTGCAACATGCGGTCATGCATTATCCTGCTGAAATGTAGGGTTTAGCAGGGATCGAATGAAGGGTAGAGCCACGGGTCGTAACACATCTGAAGTGTAACGTCCACTGTCCAACGTGCCGTCAATGCGAACAAGAGGTGACCAAGACGTGTAACCAGTGGCAGCCCATACCATCACGCAGGGTGATACGCCAGTATGGCGATGACGAATACACGCTTCCAATGTGCGTTCACCGCTATGTCGCCAAACACGGATGCGACCATCATGATGCTGTAAACAGAACCTGGATTCATCAGAAAAAATGAAGTTTTGCCATTCGTGCACCCAGGTTCGTCGTTGAGTACACCATCGCAGGCGATCTTGTCTGTGATGCAGCGTCAAGGGTAACCGCAGCCATGTTCTCCGAGCTGATAGTCCATGCTGCTGCAGATGTCATCGAACTGTTCGTGCAGATGGTTGTTGTCTTGCAAACGTCCCCATCTGTTGACTCAGGGATCGAGGCGTGGCTCCACGATCCGTTAGAGCCATGCGGATAAGATGCCTGCTAGTGATACGAGGCCGTTGGGATCCAGCACGGCGTTCTGTATTAGCCTCCTGAACCCACCGATTCCATATTCTGCTAACAGTCATTGGATCTCGACCAACGAGAGCACCAATGTTGCGATACGATAAACCGCAATCGCGACAGGCTACAATCCGACCTTTATCAAAGTCGGAAACGTGATGATACGCATTTCTCCTCTTTGCACGAGGCATCACAACAACGTTTCACCAGGCAACGCCGGTCAACTGCTGTTTGTGTATGAGAAATCGGTTGGAAACTTTCCTCATGTCAGCACGTTGTAGGTGTCGCCACCGGCGCCAACCTTGTCTGAATGCTCTGAAAAGCTAATCATTTACATATCACAGCATCTTCTTCCTGTCGGTTAAATTTCGCGTTTGTAGCACGTCATCTTCGTGGTGTAGCAATTTTAATGGCCAGTAGTGTAACTACACATGCTTTTTTTCACGTAATCTTGATCCGATTCTAAGGCCTTCCTCCAGAGCGAAACAAGGATGTGTATGCCCTGTCGGTACCAGTCCTTTTCCTGGAGGCGGAGCCAGTGTTTCACTGTATGAATCACCTCCTCATCGTCCTCAAAATGTCTGCCCACTGCCGAGTCGTAATGTGTCTGTCCTCGCGATTGGCATCAGCTCGCTGCAACATGCCAGGTGTGTCTGCCGTTGATAATCTCCGGGATCGCTGCAATTCGTGGAGCTCCGCCTAACCGCCTTCTGATGACCTCACCTGCCGTGGCCAGCGACTAACTGTACTTCTGTCGACAGCAGATGCTCCATAGACTTTGCACAAGCGTTTGTGATTATTCCCCATACTTTCTTTCTCTGCAGTGAGAAAGTCAATGATAATACGTTGAATGTAATGTACATCATCTACAGATGGCATTTTGAGACTGTTCTGCAGCTACACTATCAGTCGGAAGTGACAGAAACTTGGCGCGCTCACACAGGAGACCTCAAATAATAAATACGTAACGTTTCGCGTTCTCAGCATTGCTTTCGGCTGAGAAAAAAAATGCGATGCTTTCGTTCTGGGCAATCCTCGTAAGTATAGCGGAAGAAATGTTTCCTGACAAAACCGAATAATACAAAGCAGTCACTCTTTCTGTAGATAAAGTGGCGCGACGAGGTGAAGACATTGATTGCAATTTGTCAGATCAATTAAAAGAAAAGCAGTCTGAGTTTGCCTGGAACTTACTAGCCCTGGACGAATCTACAGAGGTCTCTGATACTGCCCAAGTCCTGTTGATTTTTAGAGGTATTAACACAGATTTCCAAATTACCGATGAAATGTCGGATCTGATTGTCTTGCACGGAACGCCTGCATATATTTCAAGGATTCACTTAACTTTAACTGAAAAGTACAGCCTTCCTATTTCTTGGCTGAAACCTTTTACAGCATATGGGGGAACAAATGTGAATGGCAAGTCCGTTGCAAGGTTAAACTCAGAATGTGAAGTAAATATTGTTGCCTAACAACCCCCCCATGAACCATGGACCTTGCCGTTGGTGGGGAGGCTTGCGTGCCTCAGCGATACAGATGGCCGTACCGTAGGTGCAACCACAACGGAGGGGTATCTGTTGAGAGGCCAGACAAACATGTGGTTCCTGAAGAGGGGCAGCAGCCTTTTCAGTAGTTGCAGGGGCAACAGTCTGGATGATTGACTAATCTGGCCTTGTAACATTAACCAAAACGGCCTTGCTGTGCTGGTACTGCGAACGGCTGAAAGCAAGGGGAAACTACAGCCGTAATTTTTCCCGAGGACATGCAGCTCTACTGTATGATTAAATGATGATGGCGTCCTCTTGGGTAAAATATTCCGGAGGTAAAATAGTCCCCCATTCGGATCTCCGGGCGGGGACTACTCAGGAGGATGTCGTTATCAGGAGAAAGAACACTGGCGTTCTACGGATCGGAGCGTGGAATGTCAGATCCCTTAATCGGGCAGGTAGGTTAGAAAATTTAAAAAGGGAGATGGATAGGTTAAAGTTAGATATAGTGGGAATTAGTGAAGTTCGGTGGCAGGAGGAACAAGACTTTTGGTCAGGTGGTTACAGGGTTATAAATACAAAATCAAATAGGGGTAATGCAGGAGTAGGTTTAATAATGAATAAAAAAAATAGGAGTGCGGGTAAGCTACTACAAACAGCATAGTGAACGCATTATTATTGCCAAGATAGACACAAAGCCCATGCCTACTACAGTAGTACAAGTTTATATGCCAACTAGCTCTGCAGATGATGAAGAAATAGATGAAATGTATGACGAGATAAAAGAAATTATTCAGGTAGTGAAGGGAGACGAAAATTTAATAGTCATGGGTGACTGGAATTCATCAGTAGGAAAAGGGAGAGAAGGAAACATAGTAGGTGAATATGGATTGGGGGGAAGGAATGAAAGAGGAAGCCGCCTTGTAGAATTTTGCACAGAGCATAACTTAATCGTAGCTAACACTTGGTTCAAGAATCATGAAAGGAGGCTGTATACATGGAAGAAGCCTGGAGATACTGACAGGTTTCAGATAGATTATATAATGGTAAGACAGAGATTTAGGAACCAGGTTTTAAATTGTAAGACATTTCCTGGGGCAGATGTAGATTCTGACCACAATCTATTGGTTATGAACTGCAGATTGAAACTGAAGAAACTGCAAAAAGGTGGGAATTTAAGGAGATGGGACCTGGATAAACTGAAAGAACCAGAGGTTGTAGAGAGTTTCAGGGAGAGCATTAGGGAACAATTGACAGGAATGGGGGAAAGAAATACAGTAGAAGAAGAATGGGTAGCTTTGAGGGATGAAGTAGTGAAGGCAGCAGAGGATCAAGTAGGTAAAAAGACGCGGGCTAATAGAAATCCTTGGGTAACAGAAGAAATATTGAATTTAATTGATGAAAGGAGAAAATATAAAAATGCAGTAAATGAAGCAGGCGAAAAGGAATACAAACGTCTCAAAAATGAAATCGACAGGAAGTGCAAAATGGCTAAGCAGGGATGGCTAGAGGACAAATGTAAGGATGTAGAGGCGTATCTCACTAGGGGTAAGATAGATACTGCCTACAGGAAAATTAAAGAGACCTTTGGAGAGAAGAGAACCACTTGTATGAATATCAAGAGCTCAGATGGCAACCCAGTTCTAAGCAAAGAAGGGAAAGCAGAAAGGTGGAAGGAGTATATAGAGGGTTTATACAAGGGCGATGTACTTGAGGACAATATTATGGAAATGGAAGAGGATGTAGATGAAGATGAAATGGGAGATAAGATACTGCGTGAAGAGTTTGACAGAGCACTGAAAGACCTGAGTCAAAACAAGGCCCCGGGAGTAGACAACATTCCATTAGAACTACTGATGGCCTCTGGAGAGCCAGTCATGACAAAACTCTACCATCTGGTGAGCACGATGTATGAGACAGGCGAAATACCCTCAGACTTCAAGAAGAATATAATAATTCCAATCCCAAAGAAAGCAGGTGTTGACAGATGTGAAAATTACCGAACAATCAGTTTAATAAGTCACAGCTGCAAAATACTAACGCGAATTCTTTACAGACGAATGGAAAAACTGGTAGAAGCCGACCTCGGGGAAGATCAGTTTGGATTCCGTAGAAATGTTGGAACACGTGAGGCAATACTGACCTTACGACTTATCTTGGAAGAAAGATTAAGAAAAGGCAAACCTACGTTTCTAGCATTTGTAGACTTAGAGAAAGCTTTTGACAATGTTGACTGGAATACTCTCTTTCAAATTCTGAAGGTGGCAGGGGTAAAATACAGGGAGCGAAAGGCTATTTACAATTTGTACAGAAACCAGATGGCAGTTATAAGAGTCGAGGGGCATGAAAGGGAAGCAGTGGTTGGGAAAGGAGTGAGACAGGGTTGTAGCCTCTCCCCGATGTTATTCAATCTGTATATTGAGCAAGCAGTAAAGGAAACAAAAGAAAAATTCGGAGTAGGTATTAAAATTCATGGAGAAGAAGTAAAAACTTTGAGGTTCGCCGATGACATTGTAATTCTGTCAGAGACAGCAAAGGACTTGGAAGAGCAGTTGAACGGAATGGACAGTGTCTTGAAAGGAGGATATACGATGAACATCAACAAAAGCAAAACGAGGATAATGGAATGTAGTCAAATTAAGTCAGGTGATGCTGAGGGAATTAGATTAGGAAATGAGACACTTAAAGTAGTAAAGGAGCTTTGCTATTTAGGGAGTAAAATAACCGATGATGGTCGAAGTAGAGAGGATATAAAATGTAGACTGGCAATGGCAAGGAAAGCGTTTCTCAAGAAGAGAAATTTGTTAACATCGAATATAGATTTAGGTGTCAGGAAGTCGTTTCTGAAAGTATTTGTATGGAGTGTAGTCATGTATGGAAGTGAGACATGGACGATAACTAGTTTGGACAAGAAGAGAATAGAAGCTTTCGAAATGTGGTGCTACAGAAGAATGCTGAAGATAAGGTGGGTAGATCACGTAACTAATGAGGAGGTATTGAATAGGATTGGGGATAAGAGAAGTTTGTGGCACAACTTGACTAGAAGAAGGGATCGGTTGGTAGGACATGTTCTGAGGCATCGAGGGATCACAATTTTAGCATTGGAGGGCAGCGTGGAGGGTAAAAATCGTAGAGGGAGACCAAGAGATGAATACACTAAGCAGATTCAGAAGGATGTAGGTTGCAGTAGGTACTGGGAGATGAAGCAGCTTGCACAGGATAGAGTAGCATGGAGAGCTGCATCAAACCAGTCTCAGGACTGAAGACCACAACAACAACAACAACAACCTTGACAATACAATTCGTTCTTAACAAGGAGCCGATGTGTGCAAAGTCATTCGATATGTCTTGTATGACGAAGATTGAAATTATTGTTTTCAGTTTCAGTTGATGCCGTGTACTCAAGCTTCGTCAGTTCAAGTCCAATCTAGAAGAGGTAGAATCTTTATCAAGTGATGTCCCATACCACAAGGCAGAAAGGTGGTTAACCTACGGTAAAACTTTGTCAAACTTCTTTTCTTAGAGAACAGAGTTTGAAATATTTCTGAATGAGCAAAACAATCCTCTGGAAGTCATGTCGGCCAAAACATGACAATGGAAACTAGCTTTCTTAGGTGATGTTACTCTCCGTTTGAATGAACTGAATAAAAAACATCAGTTGGAGGATAATTTTATTTGTGAGCTTCACACACATGTTAAAACTTTCAGACAGATACTTATACTTTTGGAACACAATGTCAGACACAAAATTTTCTCAAGCTTCGGCAACTGACAGTCGTCGAAGAGTGAGCATGGTTGAAGACTCCTCTCTTGTTTGCAACGGAATTTCTTGGCTCTGCCAACTTCTCAGATTTAGAGGACCATTCCAAGGAGACCCAAATTTTCAAGAGCCCCTTTTGCTTGAGAAGTAGAAGATGTTGAGGCAGCACTGCAAATGGGAATTGTTGATCTACTTGCTCATTACACCATGACAAAAAAATTTAAAGAAAGAAATCTCGTTCAATTTCACAATTATTTTCTAGAATAAAACTCCCCCAAGATCAAAGACTTTGCACGAGCTTTGTTCTCTGCAACTGGCATTACTTACAGTTGTGAACAAATATTTTGCTGATTTTTTTGAGTCATTAGTCTTCTGACTGATTTGATGCTACCCGCCATGAATTCCTCCCCTGTGGCAACCTCCTCATCCCAGTAGATCTCAGAGTATCACTTGCAACCTACGTCCTCAATTATACGGTGGATGTTTTCCAATCTTTGTCTTCCTCTGCAGTTTTTGCCATCTACAGCTCCCGCTAATATCATGGAAGTCATTCCCTCATTTCTTAACTGATGTATCATCCTGTCCCCTACCCTTGTAAGTGTTTTCCACATATTTCTTTCCTCTCAAATTCTGCTCAGAACCTCATCATTCCTTACCTTATCAGTCCACCTAAATTTCAACATTCGTTTGTAGCATCACATCTCAGATGCTTCGATTCTCTTCTGTTCCGGTTTTCCCACAGTCCATGCTTCCCTACCATACAATGCTGTGCTCGAAAGGTACATTCTCTGATATTTCTTCCTCAAATTGAGGCCTATGTTTGATATTAGTAGACTTCTCTTGACCAGCAATGCCCTTTCTGCCACTTCTAGTCTGATTTTGATGTCCTCCTTGTTCCGACCATCATTGGTTATTTTGCTGCCTAGGTAGAACCCCTTTATTTCATCTACTTCGTGAACATCAGTCCTGTTGTTAAGTTTCTCGGTGTTCTCATTTCTGCTACTTCTCATTACTTTCGTCTTTCTTTGATTTACTTTCAATCCATATTCTGTACTCATTAGACTTTTCATTCCAGTCAGCATACCAAGTAATTCTTCTTCACTTTCACTCAGGATAGCAATATCATCAGCGAATCATATCACTGATATCCTTTCACCTTGAATTTTAATCCCACTCTTGAACCTTTCCTTCATTTCCATCACTGCTTCTCCGATGAAAAGTAAGGACGAAAGACTCTATCCCTGTCTTACACCATTTTTAATCCGAGCACTTAATTCTTGGGCTTCCAATCTTATCATTCCCTATTGGCTCTTGTATATATTGGCCGGCCGGTGTGGCCGTGCGATCTAGGCGCTTCAGTCTGGAACCGCGTGACCGCTCCGGTCGCAGGTTCGAATCCTGCCTCGGGCATGGATGTGTGTGATGTCCTTATGTTAGTTAGGTTTAAGTAGTTCTAAGTTCTAGGGGACTGATGACCACAGATGTTAAGTCCCATAGTACTCAGAGACATTTGAACCATCTTGTATATATTGTATGTTACTCGTCTCTCCCTACAGCTTACCCCTATTTTTCACAGAATTTCGAACATCTTGCGCCATTTTATACTATCGAACGCTTTTCCCAGGTCACAAATCCTATGAAGGTACCTTGATTTTTCTTTAGTCTTGCTTTCATTACCAACCGCTACGTCAGAATTGCCTCTCTGGTGCCTTTATCTTTCCTAAAGCCAAACTGATCGTCATCTAACACATCCTCAATTTTCTTTTCCATTCTTTAGTATAGCAACCTTATAATCAACTGTGAAACATGAGCTGTTAAGCTGATTGGTGCGATAATTCTCGCACTTGTCAGCTCTTGTAGTCATCGGAATTGTGTGATGATATTTTTGCGAAAGTCAAATTGTATGTCCCCAGACTCATACATTCTACATACCAACGTGAACAGTTGTTTTGTTGCCGCCTACCCCCCAATGATTTTAGAAGTTCTGGTGCAATGTTATTCCTTCTGCCGTATTTGATCTTTCAGTCCTCCAAAGCTCTCTTAATTTCTGATTCTAACACTGGATTCCCATCTCTTCTAAATCGAATCCTGCTTCTTCTTCGTCACTTCAGACGAATCTTCCCGCTCATAGAGGCCTTCAATGTACTCTTTCCACCTATCCTAATTTACCAAAACTAAATATAGAAGTAGGCTGAGTAACGAACATTTACGAGATATTTTGACTCACGCAACGGACTAGCTCCGCAGTCGGAGTGGAAACGTTAGAGGATCGTTATATACATCGACCACGGCCTATTGGCCCGGAAGTTTTAAGTGACGACAACAGACTAACTTAGAGCCACAGTATGGGAAAACTTTGGAATCAGGAAACAAATTTTATATCTCTCACACGAATTTTTCACTGAATTTGGTGTTTGTGCTAAACAGCAATAAATTTCGTTATAATTTTCTGCTTCAGGGTCTGAGAATGTATGTTATCTGACTGCCACTGAGATTCAGAAATTGATAAGTGGCCCTCATAATCTAGTAGTCTGGAGACCCCTGTGCTTTACCAGCAAGTTACAGTACTACCAGTGCCTCTCTAAATTCCTTGGCCAAGTTATCATCAACTTCAGCCCGTGACAAGGTTTACAACCTGTTCCGATTTAATCACTCACCCAGATAGTCGCTAGCATGGTCTGCCTACACCCGACCTTTGCTGAGAAGTTATGCTATTACTGCTAAATTTTAGGTAATTTTCCTCTTCCACATTTTGCACATGTAATAGCCCAGGCAAGAGATTTAAATTAGCATTGGTTTCACACTTAGCTATCGGCATATATCATTATGCGCAATGTGGTGCCATATTTGGGACGTGAGAAGAAAACCTACATCTTCGGACAATCTTAACCAAAGTCGTTTCTGATGTCTGAATATTGTTCTCATCAGCTTTGAGAATTATTCAACTTTCAGAAAGAATAGTGCTAAAACTGCCACTGCTTTACTAAGAGTAAGAGGCTTTTTATTAGGTGTGTCAGAGTCTCTTGCTGAGATGGTAGAAGAAATGGGGTAACTAATCTCCAACGGAAGCAAATTTAGTCTGATAATCAATGCTGATAAGCCGTAAAGAATGTTGCTTTTTAGAGAAGTGCTGTAGAAGTCTGCACTGTAAGTTACGGGTTGCGAATGTTCTAGTCTAGAAAACTTACCACACTTTTTATTCATTTAGTGTATGGCTAAATCAGAAACAAACAATATTACAGTTATCTCAAACTACGAAGTAATATCCGGAATATGGATATAGTGTATTAATCACCCCGACATCACTGGGAACTCTGTTGGATCTCCAGGAAAAGCTCACAGAGGATATTCTTGAATCACATGGTAAACAGTCTGCCTTTAAGCGCCACAATTACATTTCGTGAAGTTATTTTCCTCCACTCGTGCAAAGAGTCGGCACATCTTCCAACGTTGGTCCTTATTCGGTAAAGAACCGATCAGATTTTGAGTGGCAGTTCGAAGCCAGGTGGCTTGGTCGATATGCATGATTTCTTGTTCTGTAGTAGCATTCATCTGCCTTGTGTGTCCCCAACATTCGTCGGTATGAAAGCCGTTTCCAACTAACAGTCTTAAGTTTTCTAGGATTGAGTAACGAGAGAGAAGCCTACCTTTGCTGATGATTGCAATGTCTGCATTAACAAGGAAGTTAGGATTTTTCTGTATTTTTTTGTCGTCCCATACAAGAGCACTTTCCTGCCGGAGAGATGGAAGTGGTATGGGCAACCAAAAACTGTGGGTCTGATGATGCCGTTTATAGGACACACGGTACGGTTGAACCGTGTATCAACAAATCTTTGGCAGCTGTTCTTAATAGATGTCGTCTGTAACTGAGCGTTCTATCAGGCGTTACCCCTTAAGACACCTGGGCACATGGTTCAACGAACACACCAACTTGAAACTGGGTGTAATGGATTACTGATGCATTGTGAACGTAGTTCAGTATGAAACAGATAATGATTCCACGTTTCTAGATAAAACTAAAATCAAGACATAAAATGCATGACATGTTCAATAGTGCTATATGGACATAAGACCTGAAATGTTCAATCTTTTAGCTTAAAATGTTGGGGAATGACGTGTAATCCAGCACGGCAGACTAATGGATAGAGAAAAGGAAGGAGGAAAAAAATTACTGTAAATGTTTCCACAACCTAAACCTTGGCGAGAACGAATACGAGAATACTTCCATGGACAGGTCATGTGGCAAACGTTTTTGAACATCTTTAATCTCAAGTTGGGATGATGTGACACTGGTTGAAGTAGTGTAAGACCCGCAATGCCCTGGGGTCAAAGACAACCAAGTAGAGAAAGCTCCAAAACTCTGCTGTAGGAGACATATTTTGAGGTCAGTAAATTATCTTCATGGATTTTAGTAGTTGGGAGAGAACAACGTCTCAGTGACAGAAGACATGATCAAGCCATATCGGTTAGAAACTGTGGAGGGAGATAAACCTAAGACTGGTTACATCCTGGGAAAAATTTCGGAAGAGATCAGCTTTTATGGTCTATGGTTCATCCCCTACCATTTCGTCCTAAATCCAGACGATCAGACTGGAACGTAACTGAACAAACTAAATTTTGTGTTTCAGTTTCTGTCACAGTTACGTGCAAAACATTTTATTTGTGGTGACTAGTTTCAGACTAAATTATCCATTCCCAAACGAGAGCCTTCGCTGTGAACGTTAACATACATTCCCACTAAAGCACATATATATAATAGCCGTAACTGGTATTTTTGTGTCACTGGTACTTATTCAGGATCCAGTAACTTCATAAAGACAAAATTCACAAAGATAAATAGGAACGCTATCTCCAGAAGTACGTGGTACCATTTACTTTTGAAAGCAGCCTTCTTTGTGAAGTCATTGGATCCTGAATAACTATTGCAATTCTGTAACTGTAAAAACATCAGTTATGGCTATTTTATGTATGTGGACTGGTGGGGATGTATGTTAAAATTTACAACGAAGGCTATGGTTTGAGAATGGACAATGCAGTCCGACATTAGTCACAACAAATAAAACTTTTTGGACGCAGAAAAATAAAATTTAGTAATCCAAGCTCCTGGTCTACATTACGTTGGAACTTCATAACCTAAATTAGTCTGAAGGAATTGACTCAAAGCAATATAACGGAAGGAACTGTAGAAGACTGGACTAACGCGTGTGCTCACGTTGTAAATAGTGGAAAACATGCTGAACCCTTAATCGAACAGGAATTTGAAAATGTTGGGCCTTAAAGTAGTGACGAAGAGAGTCACTAGGACAAAGACGTTCTCTCATTCAGGCAATCTGAAGGAAGTTCTGTTTATCCGGAAACGTAGTCTGCTGATTGAGCTAATGCATCCACAGTGTTATGATTCAGAATTTATTACAGATTTTACGAACGTCTTTAATTATTTAATCGGTCTTCTGGCTGCTTTGATGCGGCCCGCCACGACTTCGTCTCTCGTGCCAACCACTTAATCTCGGAGTAGCACTTACAGCCAACGTCCTCAATCACTTCTTGGTTATATTCCAATATCAGTTTTCCCCTACAGCTTTTACTGTCTGTAACTGTCCGTAGTACTGTAAACGTAAATCCAGTGACACCTTTAGACGTATCCTGTCATATTGTACATTCTTCTAATCAGTTTTTTTTCCATGTATTCCTTTCCTCGTCAATTTTGTGGAGAATCCCCACATTTACGATCTTATCAGTGAATTTAATTTTACAGCATCCTTCTGTAACTCGGTATCGGACACGGTTCGATTCCCTTCCTTTCCGGTTACCTAAAAGACCAGAATTTTATGGAAGTGAATCAGGGACTGTAGACTGTGGGACTTGTAACCTCCCCCTCACTTATCGACCTTAATGACAGTGAAAAATTAAACCGCGTGTACCTATTGGAAATTTGGGAAAAGCAATCGTCACCGAAGTTAATTTGTCGGTAAAGAGTGAGGAAAGGGTTACATCTAAATGAAAGGAAAAATGCTAATGAAACTGGTGGAAATTAATTTTGAAATAGGGATAAAGTTAATAAAGAAAGTAAATGTGCGGCCATTACGTTAACAATCAACTAGCGGTAATTAGATATTAGAGATTTGGGGGAAATTACGGTCGCCAGTCCTAAGGACAATTACTATAGTAACTGAAAAAGAAAGATTATTACACATATAATTAGCACTAGAAGCGTGGCAACTGAAGGTTGACAAGTGTAGTGTGAAAACTGAAAGTTTGTCAGAAGTAATAAATTTCGCTACACTCTGACTTAATTTAGCAAAAGAATTAATAAAACCGGAAAATCGAAAGTTAATTTAGTGACTGAAGTTAATAGTGAGCTTTCTTTCTGAAGCACATCGAAATTCAGTAAAATACAGTTAGTCTTGGACTACCTCAACAATCATTTCAAAAGCTACTTGAATCTACGCAATTTAGAAATAAGGGATTTAACTTTGAACTTGAATTAAATGATTCTGAACAATTAACAGTAGTAAAATTTAGTACGTACCAAGCTGAGCTGCAGTCACAGGTAAGCTAAAATACGGTAACAAAACTCACACTCTTAATTTGTGCTTGTGTAATCTGAATATTGTAGCCAGCTATGAATACCATAACTGAACTTTGAAATTAAAACAGTGAAATCGAATGATGCTGGCGTTTGAATTTCAACGACACTCGGGTTCATTCCGGAAAAGGAAGGGACCCTGCTTGGTAATGCAATTGGGACAATGAGCAACAAACGTTCATGTTAAGTTGCTGTAATTTTGTGATGCAACAATTTTAAAAGTTTGAAAAGCTGAGGTCTGGCATACAGTTCTAAATGTTCACGTACTTCCAGTCTTCCTTGTTGGCTGATTGAAGGTTTGAAGCCGTCCATCGAGGAGGTGGCGACAGTCACTCATTGTCGGCCGTCGCTGTTGCTGAAGCTGGATGTTGGCGCGCCTTCTTCTCGACACGGTCACCAGACGAAACGGGCTCTTGATGTGCGCCAGCTAATGCTTCCCGTCCGCGACACCATGTCAGAAACTATCATAGCAAGTCGAGCGCAATTACATGCTGCCCAACCCCGAAAGCGCGGCAACTCGCGGGAGCGTCACACACCACACCTGCTCCACTGCACCACCCCAGCCAGACTCTCTCTCTGCTCTGCCCGCACTCCACGCGGCAGAGTTAGCACTACCAAAGATGCTAAACACTTTCGTTCTCCACACGACCTATCGATGTATTCGTTCGGTAGTATAGTTTTCCCTAGGCCAGACCCAGTGTATACATACAAATAATATTCACAAAACAAACCAATTATACATCGACATAAATGCATATATATATATATATATATATATATATATATATATATATATATATATATATATATATATATACACTCCTGGAAATGGAAAAAAGAACACATTGACACCGGTGTGTCAGACCCACCATACTTGCTCCGGACACAGCGAGAGGGCTGTACAAGCAATGATCACACGCACGGCACAGCGAACACACCAGGAACCGCGGTCTTGGCCGTCGAATGGCGCTAGCTGCGCAGCATTTGTGCACCGCCGCCGTCAGTGTCAGCCAGTTTGCCGTGGCATACGGAGCTCCATCGCAGTCTTTAACACTGGTAGAATGCCGCGACAGCGTGGACGTGAACCGTATGTGCAGTTGACGGATTTTGAGCGAGGGCGTATAGTGGGCATGCGGGAGGCCGGGTGGACGTACCGCCGAATTGCTCAACACGTGGGGCGTGAGGTCTCCACAGTACATCGATGTTGTCGCCAGTGGTCGGCGGAAGGTGCACGTGCCCGTCGACCGCAGCGACGCACGGATGCACGCCAAGACCGTAGGATCCTACGCAGTGCCGTAGGGGACCGCACCGCCACTTCCCAGCAAAGTAGGGACACTGTTGCTCCTGGGGTATCGGCGAGGACCATTCGCAACCGTCTCCATGAAGCTGGGCTACGGTCCCGCACACCGTTAGGCCGTCTTCCGCTCACGCCCCAACACCGTGCAGCCCGCCTCCAGTGGTGTCGCGACAAGCGTGAATGGAGGGACGAATGGAGACGTGTCGTCTTCAGCGATGAGAGTCGCTTTTGCCTTGGTGCCAATGATGGTCGTATGCGTGTTTGGCGCCGTGCAGGTGAGCGCCACAATCAGGACTGCATACGACCGAGGCACACAGGGCCAACACCCGGCATCATGGTGTGGGGAGCGACCTCCTACACTGGCCGTACACCACTGGTGATCGTCGAGGGGACACTGAATAGTGCACGGTACATCCAAACCGTCATCGAACCCATCGTTCTACCATTCCTAGACCGGCAAGGGAACTTGCTGTTCCAACAGGACAATGCACGTCCGCATGTATCCCGTGCCACCCAACGTGCTCTAGAAGGTGTAAGTCAACTACCCTGGCCAGCAAGATCTCCGGATCTGTCCCCCATTGAGCATGTTTGGGACTGGATGAAGCGTCGTCTCACGCGGTCTGCACGTCCAGCACGAACGCTGGTCCAACTGAGGCGCCAGGTGGAAATGGCATGGCAAGCCGTTCCACAGGACTACATCCAGCATCTCTACGATCGTCTCCATGGGAGAATAGCAGCCTGCATTGCTGCGAAAGGTGGATATACACTGTACTAGTGCCGACATTGTGCATGCTCTGTTGCCTGTGTCTATGTGCCTGTGATTCTGTCAGTGTGATCATGTGATGTATCTGACCCCAGGAATGTGTCAATAAAGTTTCCCCTTCCTGGGACAATGAATTCACGGTGTTCTTATTTCAATTTCCAGGAGTATATATATATATATATATATATATATATATATATATATATATATATATATATATATGCATTTATGTCGATGAATAATTGGTTTGTTTTGTGAATATTATTTGTATGTATACGCTGGGTCTGCAAAAAAAGGGTGTAAGAAATAACGACTATTTTATTGTAAAATGACTTAAGAATGAATAATGATAAGGCATACAACTTCCTGAGATAAAAACTAAATAAGTTTTGTTTTACTACGAAAATCCTGCCCCTTTCTGTTGTGCTATTGACTACTTTCGAATTAGTGCACATTTCGCCACGTGGCCGGCAAGAGATAACGACTTCCTCAAATTCTAAAAAGACACTCACTACGCACACACTTATGCATTTCGGCCACTCATCTGCTTAAATTCAAAGATGGTGACTTACAAAAACAAAAATGTGCCAAAGACCATGTCTGCCAGAGAAATTGCAGTATGTGCATAGATGTTGTGATAGTATACTCGCAGGACATAGGTGTTTCAGTAAATCTTTGTGTATGAACGTCCATGTGGACGAAATGCTTATGTGTTTTTGTTTTTTTTGGGGGGGGGGCTCCATAATACTTGTGGCTTCAGACTTCAGGAAACTGACGAAATAGGCTGTTTTTAGAAAACTGCGAATAGTACAGAAAGAAGTCGCAGGATATTTTTGTGGCACCACCACCCCAAGGAACTTTTGCCACAAGCAGCCAGCATTACATGTATAGCATAAAGCAGTTTTAATTATGCACAGCAGTCTGTGGTTAAACTTGTCGGTTCAAAACCGGTAACGGTACTATTTACTGATAATGGCATTATTAACAGTAGCTAGCGGCTGCTTTTACTTTATTGTAAGAATTACCCTCTATATTCACACAGCAAGTATCAGAAAGCGGTTTGTTGACGGAATGCTAGGCAAATGCAGTCAGCCTACAAACGAGATTGCAGACAAAACACTCGTGCCATCCATCCTAGAATATTGCTCAAATGATTGGGACCCGTACCAAATAAGATTAGCACGGTAATATCGAACGGACGCAAAGAAGGGAGGCACAAATTCTTTGACTCAAGAGCAAGTGCCATGAAGATGCATGAAAAAACTGAACTGGCAAAAGACATGAAGATAGATGCAAACTATCGCATGAAAGCCTGCTTAGAAGATTTCTAGAACCAACTATAAGCGATGAATTTATGAATATACCACGTATCACTCCCATAGAGATCGCGAATACAAGATTAAACTATTTCCAACAAGCTCAGAGGCGTTTAAGCTATCATGCTTCCTGCGCTGAATACGTGAATGGAGCGGGGAAAAGACTGCTATGCACTTCACAGTGATTAGAAAAACACATATGTAGACCTAGATGTAGAAGTAGCTATGCTCTCATCATGTCACTTTTCGACAAAACAGAAGAAACATTACAACTTAAAGATTGCGGTATGTATGTTGACATAGTATGTATGACTTCAAGGCCTTAATTCACCCAGAGTGTCCTAAGCTCATTTCTTCGTCGCCTCGTATCACTTCCATCTGCGGGCGCCAGACCTAGGACACGCACTGCATAAATGTTTTTATTAAGGATTTTGAGAGACATACGCAGAAAATTTTAATCTTGACGTGAAACAGATAACATTTCTTCTGAAGATCTACGTAAACAGTTAATTAACGGAACACCAGAATACCTGGTGTGCTCTGGGTCGTTTGAACTGAGTCGAAAGTAGATGCTTGATGCGCAAAAACTGCCCCAGCGGTGCCTAGCGAGCGGTTGACTTGCCCCGTCCAGTGTGTTTATGGACCGTCTGCGAGGAAACTCTATGTCCTGCAAACTGCACCCAGTGAAATCTGCGCCCAGGGGAATATCGAGGAAAGATCCCTTCGCCTCCCAATCCGAATCCGGCAACTTTCCTGGCTGGTAGAAGAGCTGATGGCTTTTCTGTGGTATTTTATTCTGTAATATCTACTTGTGAAAAGGGTTTGAGGTGCCCGAACTGTGACGCAAAAAACTTTACAGTGCAATACAAAGAGATTTATTTACGACAGGATCTGCAGAAACTACAATGGAAAACGTAAAAGACAGATTACAAACACGGACTTTAAAAATCTTATCTTTTCTACTTGACGAAAATTACTCTACTTTAATTATACATTCAAGTGTGGTCCACACCGAGAACCAGCATTTGCTACATGTATTGCATAGAAGATGCGTTATTATGCTATTTAAAAAGCCAAGCTTATGAATGTTTGCAAGTAATACAATCCGTTCATATAAGGGCCGATCAAAAAGTTTTCATTCGAAGGCCGTACAGTCCAGAATAGGTAAATCAGCCAGGCCAAATCGCCGTGAGCAATGAGGCTATCATTCCACCGATGGTGATAAAGTTTTAAACATGGCTGCTTGGTTCAGTGACCGTTTCTAAATTGAAACTGAAACAAATGAGCCCTCGGTCACTATTACTTTTAGTCTTATTGAGCAGGATTCAACACTTCTAAGAGTGCGTTCATCAGAATTGAAACAAAATGGCCTATAACATAGTTACAAATTTACAAAATTCAAATGGCTCTGAGCACTATGGGACTTAACATCTGAGGTCATCAGTCCCCTAGAACTTACAACTACTTAAACCTAACTAACCTAAGGACATCACACACATCCATGCCCGAGGCAGGATTCGAACCTGCGACCGGAGCGGTCGCGCGGCTCCAGACTGAAGCGCCTAGAACCGCTCGGCCACTCCGGCCGGCTTACAAATTTACAGGAAAAGACATTTTTTGTGTAAAATGTGTAAGTACATACTAACAATAAAAAACAGAGGCAGTACTTACATGTCACATATAAAATAATTAACAGGTCAGAAGGGGTTTAGTCACAAAATATATAAAAAGGAATGCGTGAAGCGAGACACTATGGGCTGTTCGTACCCTGTACAGCCACAGGTTGCAACAGACTGAGTCGCCTGCGTTAACAAGTGCGGGCAGGTGAACATGACACTGCAGCGACAGTGCCATCTAGTAGCCGCGGTACAGCTTGGCTACTTAACATTCAAATGTAGACTGTCGAAAATTATAATAGATATTGTTTAGTGCATAATGTAAAAGCAATATTTTGTTTAACAGCGTCGGATAAAGAAACATTTCGACTGCATCAGAGCTTAGAAGTACAGTTTGAAGCCCGTGCTGTTGCATTGGTTCCACTTACATCTCGTTTTGTATTACGGCGACTCAGCTGAGGGAGTGTCTCAGCTATAAGACGCGAGTTTTTGTAGCAATCGTTAAAACAAAGGCATTTCCTGTTGCGGCGAGGTGTTTTCACGATATTTCAACCGCCAACTTTTTCCTCCGAGTGCGAAAGCCGCGCGGGATTAGCCGAGCGGTCTCGGGCGTTGCAGTCATGGACTGTACGGCTGGTCCCGGCGGAGGTTCGAGTCCTCCCTCCGGCATGGGTGTGTGTATTTGTCCTTAGGATAATTTAGATTAAATAGTGTGTAATCTTAGGGACTGATGACCTTAGCAGTTAAGTCCCATAAGATTTAAAAAAAAAATAAAAATAAAAAAAGAGTGCGAAAATAATTGGATAACTCCCATCTACACAGGTTGAAATGGGCACCATAATAGAATACCGGAAACAAGAGCTGGCACGGAAAGGTTTATGTGTTCTTTTTCCCACGTGTTATTTGAGAGTCGTTGTTCGCTGAGCCCTCTGTCAAACACATAAACGTGAACTGCAGGGTGCTCATGTATATGTCCAAGCAGATGGAGATGAAAATGCAGTACGGGCACACTTTCAGTCTGCCACCTTAGCCGGTTACTCTAACGCTGTCGCTGGATGACTGTCGCTATCGTATGGAATCCAACAGACTTGTGGAGCTATCAAGTACGATTTCTCGAAAACACTTGACAAACCGTATCACACTAGAACAGCATTAGATACGTCTCAATATGTATTACGACCGTGTAGACGATGAGCAAAAACTGTGATCGCTGGTTGTATGACTCCCTGTCCTATCCCAGTTTTGGTGCATTTTCGCCCGCGTCCCTCCTATTCTGACACTGCAATAATTTCATTTATACGCTGTATACACGTGGCCGCTGTACGCGGCAAAACTACTGACTAACCCATCTGTACTATCGTTACAGGCTTAATGATTTTAGCATTTTAATGATATTTGTAAAAGCATCTACTACCTACAATTTCAGACATATATTTTGTAAATGGTTCAAATGGCTCTGAGCACTATGGGACTTAACATCTGAGGTCATCAGTCCCCCATAACTTAGAACTACATAAACCTAACTAACCTAAGGACATAACACACATCCATGTCCGAGGCAGGATTCGAACATACGACCGTAGCAGTCGAGCGGTTCCGGACTGAAGCGCCTCGAACCGCTCGGCCACAGCGGCCGGCTGTTCTGCAAATTTTGTTAGTACTGGAGCACCAAAAGTCAATAAAGGTACTTCTTTCCATATGCAATACCTCCCGCGCTTCTTCCTCACTTTCCGGTTTATGTATATTTGGTACAGAACCTTGGGTGATTCTTTCGTCTGTATGTAAAACACGCGTGGATAAAAATTCTACTTCAAGATCACGAATTTTCTTTACTGATTACCGGCTTCGGCTGATTACCGAGTCATTTTGAGATAAATCTAAAATGTTCTCGAGCGTGTGACCCTTATCACACATTGTCATATTTTTAGAGATTTTTTAGAGCTAGACTAAGCTCTAAACAATACGACAATGTGTAATAGATGCCACACACTCAACAACATTTTACATTGATCTGAAGATGACTCGGTAAAGAGCCGGAACCGGTAATCAGTAAAGAAAATTCGTGATCTTGAAGTAGAAGTTTTATCCAGACATGTTTTAAATCAACAGACAGCATATACCCCCCCCCCCCCCCTCCTCTTGACAATGTCAGAGAATAATCCCCTGAGTCCTCAAATGAGTCACATGATTCATTAATATGTGTATACACTTTTATGTATAAACTTCTGAATGTTTTATCTTCATATTTTTGTAATATTATTTTTGTTTCATAAATAGACAGTCTCAGTTGCAAAAAAAAAAAAAAAAAAAAAACTTTGCAACCGACATTCTCTTTTTTTATAATTATGAAAACCGTTTGCTGTACCAGTCAGCCTATCACGGAATGGATTAAGCTTCACTTTTTTTTATATTAATCTGTTCATCTATTTTCAACGTATTCTTTTCACGCCACTACAACTACACGACCTTGTCACCAGGGGGCATATAATGGTATTTAGGTTTTGAAATATTAGCCCGTCACCAGTCGTGTACCGATGCCGAGAACGTATACAATGAAGACATTTTGTATGATATGTACACCTAACTGTGAATTTTTTTAAACATTTTACTTTTAATGTCGTGTATATCTTGTGTCTGTACTGTCATGGAAATTATGATTCATTTCGCAAATTTTGTGACGATGGGATGCACTCGAAGCGTCAGCAAACATAAGGAGTTTGAATTATATATTAATACCTTCAGCTGCCCCCCATGAACCATGGACATTGCCGCTGGTGGGGAGGTTTGTTTGCCTCAACGATACAGATGGCCGTACCGTAGGTGCAACCACAACGGAGGGGTATCTGTTGAGAGGCCAGACAAACGTGTGGTTCCTGAAGATGGGCAGCTGCCTTTTCAGTAGTTGCAGGGGCAACAGTCTGGATGATTGACTGATCTGGCCTTGTAACACTAACCAAAACGGCCTTGCTGTGCTGGTACTGCGAACGGCTGAAAGCAAGGGGAAACTACAGCCGTAATTTTTCCAGCGGGCATGCAGCTTTACTGTATGGTTAAATCATGATGGCGTCCTCTTGGGTAAAATATTCTGTAGGTAAAATAGTCCCTCATTCGGATCTCCTGGCGGGGACTACTCAGGAGGATGTTGTTATCAGGAGAAAGAAAACGCGTTGTACGGATCGGAGCGTGGAATTTCAGATCCCTTAATCGGGCTGGTAGGTTAGAAAATTTAAAAAGGGAAATGGATAGGTTAAAGTTAGATATAGTGAGAATTAGTGAAGTTCAGTGGCAGGAGGAACAAGACTTCTGGTCAGGTGAATACAGGATTATAAATACAAAATCAAACAGGGGTAATGTAGGAGTAGGTTTAATAATGAATAGGAAAATAGGAATGCAGGTAAGCTACTACAAGCAGCATAGTGAACGCATTTTTGTGGCCAAGATTGATACGAAGCCCACGCCTACCACAGTAGTATAAGTTTATATGCCAACTAGCTCCGCAGATGACGAAGAGAGTGATGAAATGTATGATAAAATAAATTGTTCAGTTAGTGAAGGGAGACGAAAATTTGAAAGTCTTGGGTGACAGGAATTCGATAGTAGGAAAAGGGAGAGAAGGAAACGTAGTAGGTAAATATGGATTGGGGGAAAGAAATGAAAGAGGAAGCCGCCTGGTAGAATTTTGCACAGACCGTAACTTAATCATAGCTAAAACGTGGTTCAAAAATCATAAAAGAAGGTTGTATACATGGAAGAAGCGTGGAGGTACTGACAGGTTTCAGATAGATTATACAATGGTAAGACAGAGATTCAGGAATCAGGTTTTAAATTGTAAGTCTTTTCCAGGGCCAGATGTGGACTCTGACCACAATCTGTTGGTTATGGACTGTAGATTAAAACTGAAGAAATTGCAAAAAGTTGCGAATTTGAGGATATGGGACCTGGATGAATTGAAAGAACCAGAGGTTGTAGAGAGCTTCAGGTAGAGCATTAGGGAACGATTGACAAGAATAGGGGAAAGAAATACAATAGAAGAAGAGTGGGTAGCTTTGAGAGACGAAATAGTGAAGGTAGCAGAGGATCAAAAAGGTAAAAAGACGAGGGCTAATAGAAATCCTTGGGTAACAGAAGAGATATTGAATTTAATTGGTCAAAGGAGAAAATATAAAAATGCAGTAAATGAAGCAGGCAAAAAGTAATACAAACGTCTCGAAAATGAGATCGGCAGGAAGTGCAAAATAGCTAATCATGGATGGCTGGAGGACAAATGTAAGGACGTAGATGCTTATCTCACGAGGGGTAAGATGGATACTGCCTACAGGGAAATTAACGAGACCTTTGGAGAAAAGAGGACCACTTGTATGAATATCAAGAGCTCAGATGGAAACTCAGTTCTAAGCAAAGAAGGGAAAGCAGAAAGGTGGAAGGAGTATATAGAGGGTCTATACAAGGGCGAGATTCTTAGAGACAATATTATAGAAATGGAAGAGGATGTACATGAAAATGAAATGGGAGATATGATGCTGCGTGAAGAGTTTGACAGTGCACTGAACGACCTGAGTCGAAACAAGGCCCCCGGAGTAGACAACATTCCATTAGAACTACTGACAGCCTTGGGAGAGCCAGGCCTCATAAAACCCTACCATCTGGTGAGCAAGATGTATGAGACCGGCGGAATACCCTCAGACTTCAAGAAGAATATAATAATTCCAATCCCAAAGAAAGTAGGTGTTGACTGACGTGAAAATTACCGCACTATCAGTTTAATAAGTCACGGCTACAAAATACTAACGCGAATTCTTTACACACGAATGGAAAAAATGGTAGAATCCGCCCTGGGGAAAGATCACTTTGGGAACACGTGAGGCAATACTGACCCTACGACTAATCTTAGAAGATAGATTAGGAAAGGCAAACCTACATTTCTATCATTTGTAGACATAGAGAAAGCTTTTGACACTGTTGACTGGAATACTCTCTTTCAAATTCTAAAGGTGGCAGGGGTAAAATACAGGGAGCGAAAGGCTATTTACAATTTGTGCAGAAACCAGATGGCAGTTATAGGACTCGAGGGGCATGAAAGGGAAACAGTGGTTGGGAAGGGAGTCAGACAGGGTTGTAGCCTCTCCCCGATGTTCTTCAATCTGTGTATTGAGCAAGCAGTAAGGGAAACAAAAGGGAATTAGCTTAGGAAATGAGACACTTAAAGTAGTAGACAAGTTTTGCTGTTTGGGGAGCAAAATAACTGATTCTGGTCGAAGTAGAGAGGATGTAAAATGTAGACTGGCAATGGCAAGGACAGCATTTCTAAAGAAGAGAAATTTGTGAAGGTCGAGTGTAGATTTAAGTGTGAGGAAGCCGTTTCTGAAAGTATTTGTATGGAGTGTAGCCATGTATGGAAGTCAAACGTGGACGATAAATAGTTTAGACAAGAAGAGAACAGAAGGTTCCGAAATGTGGAGCTACAGAAGAATGCTGATGATTAGATGTGCAGATCACATAACTAATGAGGTGGTATTGAATATAATTGGAGAGAAGAGAAATTTTTGGCACAACTTGACTAGAAGAAGGGATCGGTTGGTAGGACATATTCTGAGGCATCAAGGGATCACCAATTTAGTATTGGAGGGCAGCGTGGAGGGTAAAAATCGTAGAGGGAGACCACGAGATGAATACACCAAGCAGATTCAGAAGAATGTATGTTGCAGTAGGTACTGGGAGTTGAAGAACCTTGAACAGGATAGAGTAGCATGGAGAGCTGCATCAAACCAGTCTCTGGACTGAAGATCACAACAACACCTTCAGCTACTGACAGGCGTTGATACGTATCAACGGGGCAGTTGAAAATGTGTGCCCCGACCGCGACTCGAACCCGGGATCTCGTGCTTACATGGCAGACGCTCTATCCATCTGAGCCAGCGAGGGCACAGAGGACAGTGCGACTGCAGGGACTATCTCGCGCACGCCTCCCGCGAGACCCACATTCTCACTTTATATGTCCACTTACTACATTCGTAGTGTCCCTACCCAACACACTCATTACTCGTGGAAGACATTCTTACCAAGACCCGTAAGAGTTCGGGTAATATGTGTGCATCCGCACAGAAGAAGAAAGTCATGGCCAGTATCGCCAGAACAATATGTCCGAAAGAACAGACACCATATCCATATGAACATGAGGAGCGCTGAATAAGTAGTGCAACCCTTTTTTTCTCAGCCGGTTGCGGTTGAAAATGGGCGGAATTTTGTTGTCGGACATCGTGGAATATTCCTGCTTCAGCCGCTGTAATTACATGAAGTTACAATAAGTAGCAGACCTATATGTGGACTTCGAAATGGCAGCTGTAATGGACGTGCGTTCCAAGGAGAGAGCTGTTATTGAGTTTCTTTTGGTGTAAAACCAAAGCATCGCAGATATTCATAGGCGCTTTCACAGTGTCTACAGAGACGTAGCAGTGAACAAAAGCACGGTGAGTCGTTGGGCGATGCGTCTGTCATCATCACAACGAGGTCACGCACACCTATCCTCCTGCGTGCCAGCCGGTAGCACGCAGCTGTAGCTCCAGCACTGCTGGAACGTGCGGACACTCTCATTCGAAGTAATCTACGGATCAATGTAGGATACTCTTCGCTGGAAGCAATACATGGATGATTAGGAGGTTATTGATACAGCAAGATATTGGCTCCCACGTAGACCAGTAAAGTGGTTCAGCTGGGGCATACACGCCCTCCCAGACACGTAGCATCAGGCCGTCGCAGTGACGGATATTATGTTGAAAAACAGGGTTTTGTAGTCAAAAGGGTGGGGAATAATTTGGTCTATTGGAATCCTGAGTATAGCCACCCTACTTTCAGAAAGGTATGTGTTGTATTACTTACGGAACGCCCCTCGCATAACTTTTAACAAGAAGTGATCTGTGTGTTGATTTTAGCGACCTAATAGAGCATTAATATGAGAAGTGTTCAAAGGTTTTTTAAGCAGTCTAGCATTCATACAAGCATTCAGTTTGTGACACCATAGCTCTAATGCTCTACTGATTTACTTTGTCTTTTGTTTTATTTAATGTGAAACGTCCTCTTAGAAAAATTAATGAAATGACTGTGCTGGTAAATCCCTTACGTTATTTGATTTTCAAACAGCTGAGCAGAACTGAACGTACTTAGACATTTCGCTCTTTACTTATTCTGATCAACACTAAAGTAACACACAATATTTTTAGCGCAACGCAATCTGACTTTTAATAATCCCCACAAAAGAATGGCCCTGACTAACAATAACCTATACCTTTCACAAATCACTTACCTCACAAAAATCTACGTTACTCGAACTACAGCAATACAGCGAGCGCCACTACAGCCAGCTAAATAAAAGATTCAAACTACTAAAGGCACTAACTACTGATAGGCATAGTTAACAAATTAAAGATTTTGATAGAGAACAAACAATGTATTTACCTTAATAGTGTTCAAAAGTCATAATATATATATATATATATACCAGTTCATGACATCCAGTCTTACAAATTTACTGTCTGTGATGGACACACGTCCAGATGATCCGCTCTCGAAACTCCGCCATCTCTCTCCCCACATCCACCACTGCTGGCGGCTCACCTCCAACTGCACAACGCTACGCGCTGTTAACAGCCAACTGCCCACCACTACAACAGCAAATTCCAACAATGCCACCCAGCCACAGACTGCACACAGCACAGCCAGTGATTTTCATACAGAGCGCTACGTTGCGGTGGCGTTACCAATATAAGAACCTAAACAGCCTACTTACAAATGTTACATCGTTCAGTTTCTGTAAATGTGTTTGATTGAATCGATAACACAGAATTGTATACTCCTTTCTTTGTAAAAACTTTGATGTGTTTTAGAGTGTAGGAAGTGTAATCTCTGTAATATGTACAATATGAGCAAATTATATGTTTTGTCTTTGTCATATAATCTCTTTGGTTATCTTTAAAATTACATAATTTTATTTAAATAATTTTGTGTAGAACTACCAATATGTGCAAATGTTCTGTTTCATGTAATGTGTTTGGTTGCTGTTATGTAAACTGCTGACCTTCACTTAGGGAACTTAGTTATTTCATATGTACAAGGTGTTGTGGTTCCCCTAGGGAACGGAACTTCGCAGCGCGCGCAGAATGTGGTTGGCATGGATAAAATGGTGGAATCAAGCGTCAGTCGGGGACGAGCTGTCAAACTGTCAACTGCTCATGTAAAAATTGTATATTGTGCTGGTGCCGAGAGAGGCTTTCCGTGCCGCTTTCCAATGCCTCGGATGGATGGATAAAGAGCTGGAACTATTCTGGAATTGATATGTATCATCGCCACCGACAAATGACAGAGTCCAGCAATTCTACCTGCAAATCCACCTACCAACATTCAATCGCCACCACATTGCGCAATCACTGAAAAGGAACCAAGGAATAGTAGAAATGTATGGTTAAGGATCAGCTCATTGGATGTTTTAGTGTGCACAAATATAAGGTAACTTATGCTCGAACTCTTATACCTACCTTGATTTTTATCCCTAGTCACACAACCACTTAGGGTCCTTCCCATGCTAAAGTGATTACCGACTGTCCTTACTGAAAGAAGATTAAAGCTCAGTGTTTTAGCAAATTGAGTAATATAGTAAATAATGCTTGCTAAAAATAAATTTTCTATTAAAACTGCTTATTAAAAATTTGTTGCCAACTTTTAAAGTTAAAGTTCTCAAAACTGAGGCTTATAATGCTTTTCTTAGTAAATGATCACAGTGAAGTCTGTTGAAAATCAACCAAAGGTGAGCTGTTGTCTTATAACCACATCAAGTTGTGTTCTACTGCAGTAAGAGTTGAGAAGTAATATTGTTGAAGGTTACATGTTCATACTTGTTAAGGGCTTGTTTCTTTAGTGTATTGAAAGTGTGTTTAGTGTTCTCTGCCACAGTGGTCAAGATTCAAGATAAAGCCCCCCTCCCCCTCCACTGAAAACAGTTCAAATGTACGAAGTTACTTAATCATAGCAAGTTTCAATTACTCTTGCTATTCAAGTGAACTGTACAATATTGGGCTCCCCTTGTGTATTAAAAGTGCATATTAATGGTGTAACAGGATCAACAGTTTGTCTATTGTGCTCATGCTAGATTACGATTAATAGAAAGACCACTATCTATGAAAACAATAATTTCTTTACTCAAAAGACAGTGAGAAGTAATCTGTTAGTGAATTCCATTTAATTTTCATTCTAAGTAGAAAGGTGTTTAGTAGTGAAAGACTTAATCTATGCGCAGTAACTAAATTTGCTATGAACCATATCCATATTTCATATCAGAGAGGAATTTGTTTGAAAAGTAATATTGAACCTACGTCCAATTTACGAGTATACAGTGAATATTAATAGTAATGTTATTGACACCATTCAGTTTGACTAAGTCCTCAAGGTAATATTGTGTACTGTATCCGTTATATTTATGCAAATAGTTTGTTCTGATCTGGTAGCTCCAACCTTAACGTGAACATACTGTATTCAGGTGCCAGGTTTCATTGCACTCTCGTGTGGCAAAGTATAGGTTGTGTTTGGCCGTTAAAGTTACTCACACCTGTTTTCTTGAACACGAATGTCAATCATTCTCTTGCCTAATTAGGCTGGCGACCGTTTTCTTTATTCTTTGAACAGTGTAGATAGGTAAAATATTGTTTATTACTGTTTAAATATTTACGTAATTTTAACTTCCACTTCCGATAAGCCACCTCCGTCAGGAAGAACACGGTCAACATAACAAAATTCCTCTCAGAGGGTAACACTGCTCTCCTTCTTTATATTATAATTGCTTGAATCAAAATAATTTCATTATACGAACAGCCGCCAGCTTTGAGGTTATAGTATAACAGTGAAAGGTCTCTGTTGGATTCCTTTCATGTTAATTTCTTAAATCTGTTGTCATTTCACTTGTAGGAGACTGAGCAGTGGAACTTGTTACTTTTACACATAAACAAGAACGATCTGTCTCACTGCTACACTTTAAAGCACAGTTTATATGTAATCCACGTCACACAGTCTCATACGGAACCTACATCCACTTTCTTTTATATACTGTATATGATAAGATACTGTCATTCCCCTTCCCTTCTGTATGAAAGGATGAACGAACAAATGTATTTCTAGTTGCATGCTTGATGGTAGCAGACAAGCCTGTCTGCTAGAGAACAGTAGGGCCAACGTCGGAACAGGTAGCCACGCTTTCTAAAAGCAAAGAGGTTTCTATTCTTAGTATGGTCCTGTCCGTCCCTTGTCATGTTGGTATAGGAAGCTGCCTCTCTGGTCACTTCCGTTTGTATCTGTGAGGCACCCCTCAGGAGGGACCCACGGCAGTCTGTCCATGGGGAGCGTCTGAAGTGGTAAGATCTCCGGCTAAGTGCGTCTCTGCTAAGTCCGTAGGACAATGGATTTCTTAAGTTCAGCCTAACTGAAAATTTAATCACCTTTATTTCAGGTTTAGATCTAAAATATCTTATGTTATCTTAAATTGCAACGCAGTGTAATTTGAGTGTGAAGTTCAGAATATCTTCCAGTAGTTGCTCTGTCACTACTTTGTGAGTAAAGTGGAGCCACGTATGGATGATCCGTAACTCTAACTAAGATCATCAATCTTAAATGCGAATGTGCGTGAGATTACAACATCTCGTCTTGACAATATTTTTCAATATAGTAACTTTTCTTTATGTTCAACCCACGTGGGATGTACTTTGTGAGACCAGAACCACGTGCTTATACAATTGTTTGACCCATCAGGTTAATAGTAAGACGATAGTAACCAGTTCAAGGTTTTTCTTTTGTAAATTGCGGTTCTATGTAATTTATTTTAATTATCAAAATTACTGTGGAGTTCCACTCTTTGTGTAAACCAAGTTGACCACGTGAAGCATGTGGTGTAACCATCAAAGTAGCCCTCAGCTATTCTTTTCGGGAAGATTTCACAGAGAGTTAGTATGAATTTAATATACCAGTGTGTGGTAATTTCATGACGGACAGGATTGCACTACGAACGTAACTTCTTTGGGTGAAAATTGAATCGGTTGGTTGTGGTTAATTTCCTCTTGCCTATGTTTCAACGTTCTTCGTGTGTTATTTTATGAATGCAGTGTTGTATGCAGTTACCCAATCTTGGCTCCATATTTGATGTGTTCCATAAGATTACGAACTCACATTTTCACAATCCTAAATAAGGCACCAGTTAAGCTATGAATCAAGTTTAATATGCTGAAATTTTAGGGGAACAATGATCAACGTTGAAATAAATGTCCAAATATAAACTGATATATTTCTTTTTATTTAAATTCTCTTTTTATATATACATCACCGGTTGTCATAACACGACTATTAAAAGATTATAATTAATGTTAGTCTGGTTGGGAATTTGGTAAGCTCGACTGGATACCTGGTGAAACAGTTGCTCAGTAATGCAAGGTTAACTTCCCCAGATAGCTCACAGCTTTTAACCCGCTTTTATTGTCTTGAATATCAGCACCGCTTTCAGAACAACTTAGTGCATCAACATTACAACAGTAGCGGACGGAAGTGATATAAGTTAACTTACACATTGTTGCCTCATACAAAGAAGATAAGCTTTAGTAACACCAAACCATTCAAACAGCAAAGAAAAGAAACAGAAAATTAACTCATTATTCAGATACTTAAGGGGCTCCGGAAAGGCTCAAAATCATTAAAAGTTCAATTTTTACTTTTTTGCGTTTTCTGAATCTGCAGACTATTACCTTTTAATAGATATATAATTTATTCAATTCCGAAGACTACAACTATTTTTAAATTTTTTTTGAAATGTGTTCTACATGGGCGTGACCCACTGTGGCGCTGTTAAACTGCTGTCAAATGGTGTTATTATTAACGTCCGTGTTCATCAGGTACATTTTAGTGATGTGAGATAAAGTATGTGTTGTGGCTAACCTATTTTCAGAGACTTAGCAGCACCTGAACTGTTGAAAAAGTGTATTCACGGAAAAACTCAAAACCCCAATGAAAGTGTAAATAGTGTTATATGGTAGAGAATCCCCAAGACTGTATTTGTTGGAATAGAAACACTTCACTTTGGTGTGTATGATGCTTTTGCGACTTTCAATGATGGCAACACTGTAAGGTGCAAGGTATTTAGAAATATGGGAATGAAGATAGGTTCTAACATGGTACGAGCGATGTTTGCATTAGACAAGGAACGCCTTCGGGCTGCAGACAGGGCTGTAAAGAGTCTAGAAATACAAGCAAGAGTAAACAGGAGGAGGAACAAGAGGAAGCTGGAGGAGGAGTTTGCAGAGGATCAAGATAATCCATCCTATGGACCTGGAATGCGCTAAAAAGTTAATCCAATCTTTGTCGCTCGATTCCCAAAACTTTTATTTTCTCATACTAATTACATGTTTTCTAAGGATCTTCTAAACATATTTGTTTCAAACTTTCAGTAAATGTTACACAGTACCTTCTGCATAATTTAACACAGCCTTTTTCCAAAGAACTGTATATTTTTGAATATATAAATAAAAAATTGCAAAAAAATGGGTGAATTTTCATTACAATTGAAAGCAAAATCATCTTTAATAACTGAACTAAAATTTTGTAAAATCCCTGTGTTAAGTTGTAGCCCATATTCCAATAAACAATCTGTAAGAAGTTCAAGTTCCTACCTCAAATACTTTGTGAGGAAAGATGTAATTTATAAGCGTTATTTTAACATTGCAAGTATAGGGCGTTCCGGAGCCCCTTAACAGAACGTAAGGAATAACAGAAAAGGCAGTAAATGGATTTCATCCCATGACTTCGTTTGCACGCGTGCCTTGTGTTTTAGACTGTGGGCTAAGTCTCAACCTGTCCTTCGCGTCTTTTTTGTTTTTGTTATCTTTGTTGGTTAGGGGAACTCGTGGCCACGCCCCCCTGCGGCCACCCCTCGCGGCCGTGCCTGTCGCCGCCGGCTCGCCCTCCAGCGCCGGCCCCTCGCCTGTGACCCGGCTATGAATAGCGGCGCGGCGTGCGCGCCTTATTTATAGCCGGTACGCAGCAACACCTGCCCGCTGAGACACGCGGATGCTGCCGCCGCGTCGGCTCTCGGATGGCCGCTCCTGACTCACAGAAGGGCCACAGGCGACGCACGTCGGCGTGTGCCACGCAGTACCGCCGTATGCAACACAGGGTGAATCAGGAAGGGCTTTACAACTTTGGACTAATATACACTACTGGCCATTAAAATTGCTACACCAAGAAGAAATGCACATGATAAACGGGTATTCATTGGACACATATATTATACTAGAACTGACATGCCATTACATTTTCACGCAATTTGTTTGCATAGATCCTGAGAAATCAGTGCCCAGAGCAACCACCTCTGGCCGAAATAACGGCCTCGATACGCCTGGGCATTGAGTCGAACAGAGCTTGGATGGCGTGTACAGGTACAGCTGCTCATCCAGCTTCAACACGATACCACAGTTCATCAAGGGTAGTGATTGGCGTATTGTGACGAGCCATTGACCAGACGTTTTCAGTTGGTGAGAAATCTGGAGAATGTGCTGGCCAAGGCAGCAGTCGCACATTTTCTGTATCCAGAAAGGCCCGTACAGGACCTGCAACATGCGGTCGTGCATTATCCTGCTGAAATGTACGGGATCGAATGAAGGGTAGAGCCACGGGTCGTAACACATCTGAAATGTAACGTCCACTGTTCAAAGTGCCGTCAATGCGAAAAAGAGGCGACTGAGACGTGGAACCAATGGCACCCCATACCATCACGCCGGGTGATACGCCAGTATGGCGATGACGAATACATGCTTCCAATGTGAGTTCACCGCGATGACGCCAAACACGGATGCGACCATCATGATGCTGTAAACAGAACCTGAATTGATCCGAAAAAAAGACGTTTTGCCATTCGTGCACCCAGGTTCGTCGTTGAGTACACCTTCGCAGGCGCTCCTCTCTGTGGTGCAGCGTCAGCCATGGTCTCCGAGCTGATAGTCCATGCTGCTGCAATCGTCCTCGAACTGTTCGTGCAGACAGTTGTTGTCTTGCATACATCCCCATCTGTTGATTCAGGGATCGAGACGTGGCTGCACGATCCGTTACAACCATGCGGATAAGATGCCTGTCATCTCGACTGCTAGTGATACGAGGTCGTTGGGATCCAGCACGGCGTTCCGTATTACCCTCCTGAAGCCACCCATTCCGTATTCTGCTAACAGTCATTGGATCTCGACCAACGCGAGCAGCAATGTCGCGATACGATGAACCGGAATCGCGATAGGCTACAATCCGACATTTATCAAAGTCGGAAACGTGATGGTACGCATTCCCCCTCCTTACACGAGGCATCACAACAACGTTTCACCAGGCAACGCTGGTCAACTGCTGTTTGGGTATCAATAATCGGTTGGAAACTTTCCTCATGTCAGCACGTTGTAGGTGTCGCCACCTACGCCAACCTTGTGTGAATGCTCTGAAAAGCTAATCATTTGCATACCACAGCATCTTCTCCCTGTCGGTTAAATTTCGCGTCTGTAGCACGACATCTTCGTCGTGTAGCAATTTTAATGGCCAGTAGTGTAGAAATTTATTGGGCTGACTTATAGAATCGGTAGATGTGTCATTTTGTAGCAAACAACCTCTCCTTTCAAATAAATCTGTCAAGTGTTATTTTGGCTCGATGTGATAACTACACTCCTGGAAATTGAAATAAGAACACCGTGAATTCATTGTCCCAGGAAGGGGAAACTTTATTGACACATTCCTGGGGTCAGATACATCACATGATCACACTGACAGAACCACAGGCACATAGACACAGGCAACAGAGCATGCACAATGTCGGCACTAGTACAGTGCATATCCACCTTTCGCAGCAATGCAGGCTGCTATTCTCCCATGGAGACGATCGTAGAGATGCTGGATGTAGTCCTGTGGAACGGCTTGCCATGCCATTTCCACCTGGCGCCTCAGTTGGACCAGCGTTCGTGCTGGACGTGCAGACCGCGTGAGACGACGCTTCATCCAGTCCCAAACATGCTCAATGGGGGACAGATCCGGAGATCTTGCTGGCCAGGGTAGTTGACTTACACCTTCAAGAGCACGTTGGGTGGCACGGGATACATGCGGACGTGCATTGTCCTGTTGGAACAGCAAGTTCCCTTGCCGGTCTAGGAATGGTAGAACGATGGGTTCGATGACGGTTTGGATGTACCGTGCACTATTCAGTGTCCCCTCGACGATCACCAGTGGTGTACGGCCAGTGTAGGAGATCGCTCCCCACACCATGATGCCGGGTGTTGGCCCTGTGTGCCTCGGTCTTATGCAGTCCTGATTGTGGCGCTCACCTGCACGGCGCCAAACACGCATACGACCATCATTGGCACCAAGGCAGAGGCGACTCTCATCGCTGAAGAGGACACGTCTCCATTCGTCCCTCCATTCACGCCTGTCGCGACACCACTGGAGGCGGGCTGCACGATGTTGGGGCGTGAGCGGAAGACGGCCTAACGGTGTGCGGGACCGTAGCCCAGCTTCATGGAGACGGTTGCGAATGGTCCTCGCCGATACCCCAGGAGCAACAGTGTCCCTAATTTGCTGGGAAGTGGCGGTGCGGTCCCCTACGGCACTGCGTAGGATCCTACGGTCTTGGCGTGCATCCGTGCGTCGCTGCGGTCCGGTCCCAGGTCGACGGGCACGTGCACCTTCCGCCGACCACTGGCGACAACATCAATGTACTGTGGAGACCTCACGCCCCACGTGTTGAGCAATTCGGCGGTACGTCCACCCGGCCTCCCGCATGCCCACTATACGCCCTCGCTCAAAGTCCGTCAACTGCACATACGGTTCACGTCCACGCTGTCGCGGCATGCTACCAGTGTTAAAGACTGCGATGGAGCTCCGTATGCCACGGCAAACTGGCTGACACTGACGGCGGCGGTGCACAAATGCTGCGCAGCTAGCGCCATTCGACGTCCAACACCGCGGTTCCTGGTGTGTCCGCTGTGCCGTGCGTGTGATCATTGCTTGTACAGCCCTCTCGCAGTGTTCGGAGCAAGTATGGTGGGTCTGACACACCGGCGTCAATGTGTTCTTTTTTCCATTTCCAGGAGTGTATTTGTGATGCAGCAAACATCCCACAGGTAATCAATCTCTTCGCACAGTCGTTGCAGTAAATCGGGTATAACTTGTCCAACGGCAGCGTAGATTCGATTTTTCATGTCGGTTAAACTGTTTGGTAGACATAGATACAATCTTTAATGAAACCCCACAGAAAGAAATCCCGTGGTTTCAGGTCTGGGGAAGGATGTGGCCATGTGAGTGGCCCTTCAGGACCAATCCACCGATCTGTGAAGCGATTATCGAGGAAACCTCAAACTTCCGTTAGAAAGTGAGGTGGTGCACTGTCTTGCTGGTAGTAAACCGTCCCATCTCGGTCATCTTCATCGACCTGGTGGAAATAAAAAGTTTTCAGGCATAAAGATATAGACAATACCACTGACAGTTTTCTATGTGAAGGAGAAACGGCCGTACACTTTCAATCTGGTAAGGGCGCAAAACACTAAGTTCTTGCGCAACGAGCAAATTGTAGACGTGCTTGGAGGTTCTTTAGCGTATTCGGTGCGAAATTTACGCCGAAGAGTTGTTGCAGAGCTACTTTCATGAAACCAAAACACACAGCGAATACCCCCTGCACCAGTGGAAGCAGCAACTTTAACTCTGCACAACGCTGTCGCTCGTGGTGGAGGAATGGGGTACTGGTGCACTATGTGAATCAAACTTTTAAGGTTGTTTTCTTCCCAAACTGACACATCTACCGATTCTGTAAGCTATCTCAATAATTTCTATATCATTTCAAAGTTGGAAAGTCCATTTTGACCCACTCTGTATTCAGAGTGAACCACAACGTTACCGACAAACTCTCAAAGTTTTGCTAAGAACAATGTCCACAGCCCTGAAAGTTGTCATTCCGCTTAGGTTGCAGCAAAAATATTTTTTTGTTATATATCACGATTGCAGTTTCTACATTTTACTATCATCCGGTGGTTTGGAAGCAATTGGTCCCCAAAAATATTACACAAGTTAACGTACGGTATCGACTCTCATTGACTAGTGCTTTTGCACCCTTAGGTTAAGCTCGCAGTATGTGACATCTTTCTCAGTTGTCCGCATTTGTGTTTCTTTCTCAACGCTGTTTACATAGGACTTGTCTTATGTGTCTACTGTGAACATAGCTTTTACCATCACGACGAATCACTTTTTAACCTGTAGTAATAAGTGTTCTCGCGTGGTCTTCGGAAGAACGAACTGATTTATACCACCATAAGTAATTGATTTTAAAACTACTAACTATCCGAACATGGGGATTGTACCCCTTCACTGTCCTCCACACCCACAAAATCTTTATTTGTCCCATCCTTCGTTATATGAATATTGCATGGATCTCTGCCCCATCCATGTCGTGTCAGTGCCTCCGGATCCTGGAACACCACACACTCCTCCTCAACTTCTGCATCCGTTTACGTTCCCTCAAAGGGATCCTTTACCAACTCAGTTCCCACCTCTCCTCACTCACACTGAACACCTCCAAACAATATATACCATCCGCAAAACTCCAATAATCCTCTCGTTTCCTCTCTGCTTTACCTCCACCCTTACATTTACCCATCCCACCAGTTATAGATCCACCTCACACCCCACCCAGTCCACATTATTAGGGCATTTTCTCCCTCCGCTCCCCATATTTCCTTAAGCCCTTTTTCCCCATCTGACTTTCTTTACCCACTCTCTTTCCCCAACAACTATTATGTCACCAGTCCTCCCCCCCCCTCAACTGTGCACCCTCTTCTGTCCCATCAGCGCCGTCCGGAGTGGCCGAGCGGTTCTAGGCGCTACAGTATGGAACCGCGCAACCGCTACGTTCGCAGGTTCGAATCCTGAATCGGGCATGGATATGTGTGATGTCCTTAGGTTAGTTAGGTTTAAGTAGTTCCAAGTTCTAGGGGACTGATGACCTCAGAAGTTGAGTCCCATAGTGCTCAGAGCCATTTGAACCATTTTGTCCCATCAGCCATTTCTACCTGATCCCCGCTATGCACCAGTCCACCATCCTTACACCACCACATTCTTACCCTCCCCACTGGCCAACCTTTTCCCTTTCACAATTAACTCCCCGTTATGTGGAAGTCCTTCCAGTTGGCAGGAAAGCACTTCTTTCAAGACGGCCGGTGTGGCCGAGCGGTTCTAGGGGCTTCAGTCTGGAACCGCACAGCCGCTACGGTCGCAGGTTCGAATCCTGCCTCGGGTATGGATGCGTGTGATGTCCTTAGGTTAGTTAGGTTTACGTAGTTCTAAGTTCTAGGGGACTGATGACCTCAGATGTTAAGTCCCATAGTGCTCAAAGCCATTTTTTTGCTTCTTTCAAATATCAGTGTTTTGGCAACATGTTTTAAATGTGCACTTATTGTGTTTCATTTTACCTATTATTATTATTGTTGTTGTTTTCAACTCCCTGTGCAAGAATTCATCTATCGTATATCTAAAAATTTCCATTTTATATTTCACCTTTAAAAAGTTTTAAATTCACTGTAAATACCTCCGCTATCTGTTCTTGTTTTTTCATCTAATGTAGTTCTTTTATCGTCAATTGGCAGAAGACCGGGTTGCCTGTACCACTGATGCACCCCTCCCCTCCCCCCCGCCGCCCTTCGCCACTACTGAGCACAGGAGCATGAAATAACAGGGAAGACAAAAATTGTTGATTTTATAATGTTCGGTATCATGTTGATATAGAGAACAACTTCATATTACTAAGGGGATACTACTGCCTCACCTAAGTAAATGTACAGTCTCATTTTTCTTGCTACTCCAATTTGTAAACATCGTAATTTTTTTTTTTTTTTTGACTGATTACTACCAGGCCACCTGATGATGACAAAATGTCGAAACTGCAATTGTGATGTGTAAATAACATTTTTGGTACAGCCTACGCAGAATGTCAACTTTCAAAAACTCTCAAAAGTTGTTCAGAGACACCTTGGGTGTATTTTGGTACAAGGACCCGACAGTCTTCAGCGGCTCGGTGCACAGATGTTACATTTAGGTTGGTTTCTTGCCCCACTTACCTTTGTATCTGTATTGTTCTGAAAATAGTGCACAACAGTACAAATGTCAGTGGTGCGCGCTGTGTATCTTTTTTCATGCGCTCACAGTATCTGCTCTTGACAACTTTAAGGGGCTCCGGAAAGGCTCAAAATCATGAAAAGTTCAATTTTTACTTTTCTGCGTTTTCTGAATCTGCAGACTATTACCTTTTAATAGATATGTAATTTATTCAATTCCGAAGACTACAACTATTTTTAAATTTTTTTTTGAAATGTGTTCTACATAGGCGTGACCCACTGTGGCGCTGTTAAACTGCTGTCAAATGGTGTTATTATTAACGTCCGTGTTCATCAGGTACATTTTAGTGATGTGAGATAAAGTATGTGTTGTGGCTAACCTATTTTCAGAGACTTAGCAGCATCTGAACTGTTGAAAAAGTGTATTCACGGAAAAACTCAAAACCCCAATGAAAGTGTAAATAGTGTTATACGGTCGAGAATCCCCAAGACTGTATTTGTTGGAATAGAAACACTTCACTTTGGTTTGTATGATGCTGTTGCGACTTTCAATGATGGTAACATTGTAAGGTGCAAGGTATTTAGAAATATGGGAATGAAGATAGGTTCTAACATGGTACGAGCGATGCTTGCTTTAGACAAGGGACGCCTTCGGGCTGCAGACGGGGCTGTAAAGAGTCTAGAAATACAAGCAAGAGTAAACAGGAGGAGGAACAAGAGGAAGCTGGAGGAGGAGTTTGCAGAGGATCAAGATAATCCATCCTATGGACCTGGAATGCGCTAAAAAGTTAATCCAATCTTTGTCGCTCGATTCCCAAAACTTTTATTTTCTCATACTAATTACATGTTTTCCAAGGATCTTCCAAACATATTTGTTTCAAACTTTCAGTAAATGTTACACAGTACCTTCTGCATAATTTAACACAGCCTTTTTCCAAAAAACTGTATATTTTTGAATATATAAATAAAAAATTGCAAAAAAATGTTGTGAATTTTCATTACAATTGAAAAAAATCATCTTTAATAACTGAACTAAAATTTTGTAAAATCCCTGTGTTTAGTTGTAGCCCATATTCCAATAAATAATCTGTAAAAGGTTCAACTTCCTACCTCAAATACTTTGTGAGGAAAGATGTAATTTATAAGCGTTATTTTAACATTGCAAGTATAGGGCGTTCCGGAGCCCCTTAATGCTCTTTTTAACTCATTGCCCTCAAGGATTCATTCGGTACTGCTCGGTTCTGTCTAGGATTTAGTTTTCCGGCAGTGTTAGTTGTCCGTTAACAGTGATGTACAGCAGTATGTGGCGTTTATGCCACATCCCTGCTCATGTTTATTACATTTTTGTTGCTAAGTTTTAACGCATGGTATAGGAAGACTTAATTACGGGAGGCTAGCAGGTAACTCATCGAACGACACGGCAGAAGGTCGCATAGTGTGAGACCGGCCGGGGAAGCAAGAGAAGTATCGCACTGGAATAGAGAGAGACAAAGGGGATTCCCCTATGTCGCTGGGCGCCAAGAAGCGAATCTTTTGTTATTTATGTTTACTGTTTAAACATTCATACACAGATCCAACCGTGCTGGTGACGATACTTTCACTAAGAACTTGTTAATAATAATTTCGGAATCACTCAGTTCAGCAGGAAATGAATAATTACACATTTTAGCTAGTGTCAGTGCTTGCTGACGGAAAGGATGGACCAATAACAAGTGTGCCCCGAGAGGGCAGGCACCAAACTGTCAAGACCGCTCGCAGACAGTCTACGATCCGTTTTCTAGATGATGACACGCGAATTAGTGTGTGAAGTGCAACTCCGCGCAAAAACGGAATTAACTGTTAAAGTTGCCTCGGTAAGCAATATTTGTACCATCTGATGTGGTTTCTAAGATCATGTGAAGCATTTTGTGACTTTTTTGGTGCTCGGGAACTAATGACTAATGACCGAGAATCTTATTATGAATATTCATAACGAAAACCATTCAGAAGTTGTTACGATTTTATTTCGTATAGTTCAATAATTGTCACACTGTACTGTACTTGGTTATTGCACCAATATCTCCAACTTTTTGCATAAAAAGAATAAAAAAAACATATAAACGTATGTCTGGAATTGGATGGAGCTACTGCTGTACATTACAATGCGTTTCAGAAACATTCATCAATTTCTCGACACTGTACTTTCTTCAAGAATGAAGACAGGACCTTGGGATCAATTACGCACAGGCTACAAAGGTCATGTTTACAAAAGAACCATCTAAGTGTAGCAAGGATATATATTTTACACATATGCACTTACAGTGTTACGGCACTTTCTACAACAACATATAGCATGAAAGTTTTCATTTACCTTTCACAGATGTTCAAAGTGCCCTCCACCGCACGCCCGACATACAGCCAGACGAGAGTCAAATCCGTCCCATACTTTTGCGGGAATGTCTGGAGTTACTACTCCCACTACTGTTGCGACGCGTGACGTAGTTCAACCAAAAGTTGGTGGAAGGGAAGACCTTTAGATGGAATTTTTCACGAAGTCCTAACAAAAAAAGTTTCTTACCGTGAGGGCAGGTGGTCCTGGAAGCCAATGATGCAGCGCGAGATCTGTACAAGCGAACTGTTTGCCTGTCTTGAGCCACTAAACACATCCAATAAAACTCGCTAGTATAAATTCAAAACCGGACCATGTACGCGAACAATACTTAGCATTAAATTATACGAAACCTATGAAGTTCGATCCACTGCTTGTAACTACAGCCAAGATATACACTGTGGTCACAATGGAATCCACACGGACCTCATTTGAGCGCAAGTATCCGCGCGTAAATTACAAGAATCACATGTAATCCAATTTTAAGGAGCGGAGCTAGAGCAGTGTGGTATGATGTAGTACATAACGTCGTAACTACAAGAGAAAAGCTACACAAAATAATAATAAGACCTTCATCGCAGTGCACGAAATGCCGAATAACTGAAACCTTGCCACATATCTTTACGTGTGGGTCGAGACTCAGATTTGGTAGTGGAGCAGGAAAAAATTTGCAGTGATAGTTAGAACCAATGAGATCGACTCAACAGTGCAACAGATCACAAAAACGGGTTGGAGACTATTCCCAGAGGCGAAAAATAACAGCTACATGTGGCTCATCGGCAACAGTGTCTACTTCCAATAATGTAATGTCCATTACTCCAACAATGTAAGTATTACATCATGGAACAACACAGAACTTTAAAGAATAAACGAAAGTACAAGAAGTGGTGCAACAACTTCCTCGCCAAGTTAATTTAATGGAAATTAAGATTCTTTAACTTGCAAAGATTGTCACTATAACACTTCTTTTACATATTTGGAACGCAATATACTCTCATTACTATTACTTGTATTTGTGCTGTATTATGACGTAAGTAATATGTATACTGTTCAAAATAAGACGGAAAACTTTTACTTTCGCTATGTTGGATAAAATTTACCAGAAGTTTCTATCCTTAATCGTGTAGAAAATACAGGGGGTGCACGAAAATATGGAAACACGAAAAACACAAGACATAACTGAGTATAATACGATGTACGAGAACCGTTGGCATTCAAAACAGCTTCCAGTCGTCTCTGAATGGATAAAAACGGGTTCTTTATGGTTTTCAAGGTAACCTTATAGCATTCTTCCTGCAAAATAGTAGCAAGTTCAACTAACGATGACGGAGATAGCTATCGATCACGCTCCCTTCTCTCAAAAGTATATTACAAAGGCTCAAATACAGAGAGAACTGGGGATACTGTTGGCCAGAGAAGATGCGACCAATAGTCCTCGTGCTCACAAACCCGGCCCGGGACGACGCGAGCTGTGTGAACAGGTGGTACCCTGTCGTCTTTGAACACGGCAACACCATTGGCGAACAAACATCGAGCCATGGGATGGACCAGATCAGCCAAAATGGTCACATAATCCTTGTAAGTAATACGACCTTTGCAAAATAGCCATGGGGTCCATGGAATACCACGATATGGCTGCCCAAATTATCACTGAACGCCTCCGGTGTTTCACTCTTGGGACGTGTACCCGGCCAGAAGTTGGAAACAGTGCACAACGGGACCCATCCGACCAAGTGACTTTCCTCCATTGCTCCACAGACCAGGTTTTATGGCTTCGGAAGCACGTTTCCCTGTTACCACCATTTGCATTACTGATTAGTTTCGAAATTACAGCTCGCCCTGCAACTGTTTTGGTGCTGACGGGGTTCGTGAGTGCGGAATATAATTCTACTGTGACTTCTACAGCTGTTGTCCCCTTATTTTTCGTCACATCATCTTCAATGCCTGTCTGTCACGGTCCTTCATCACAAACGTTCGTCCGTATTGTGAATTAGCGCACGACGTTAATCCGCTTACCTATATGCTGTATAAATACTCGATACGGTGTGTCTTGAAATACCAAATATTTCGGCTGCATTTGTTACAAAAGCATACAGCATACGAGCATCAACAACCTTCTCACGTTCGATTCACTTACCTTCGGCATAATGCACTTACAAGTTAACAGAGCGCTGTTTTGACGACAATTGATAATTGCAGTGTACTAAGGACATTACACAAGTGCAGCACGTGGTCAAATACAATGGCGAATCCTGCAGGCAAATTTTTTTATGTTTAAGTATGCGTTTCTCGCAGTGATTCCATGTTTTTGTCCGGCCCCTGTATAGTGGATAAGGATGAATCTTTTTGATGCAGTTGGAAAAAATGTTTAAAATGGCCACCTTGGTGTACAACGTGGTCATTCACATGTCGCATCACAGACTGCCTTACAGAATCGAATTACCCATGTTGTAGCCAAATAGCGCCACAGATTGGACGGAGAGGCTCTTCAAGGGTCTTGTGAGTAACGAGCTTACGAGGGTTACATAGCGCTGCAACGACCGGGTTGATCGACCGCTACAGTTGGTGGTGGAGCAGCATAGATAGAGGTCAACATGCCGGAATGCCACCAACCGAGGCGAGGGTTGTAGCGGAAAGGTGAGTGACTGCCTGTTGACGAAACGTGAGTGAAACAGCTTTGGAAAACCTAGAGAAACAGTACTGGAAAACCATACATTTATTCTCAAAGTACGTCACGCGAAGACTTCAGCGTAATTATCGTCTTTGAATAGAAGTCTCATTTCTGTTCGCCTCAGAGCGTGTTTCTTTCAGTTATGTTCTGCACTATACTGTAGTAGTTCTTTCTATGTATGCTCCAAGTTTCATCAAGCTCTGTTACTTCGGAGTGAGACATCATGTAAAAGCTACTTTCGTTCTCAATTTTTGTAAATCATTGTTTGGGTATGGTCTTGCTCCGTCCTTGCTTTGCTACGGCATCGGTTTTCATCATGTAATCCAAATCGCAGCATAACGACTATTCACGTTGGCCTGTAGAATGTATGAGTGTGGTCGCTGTGGCCGAACGGTTCTAGCCGCTTGAGTCTCGAACCGCGAGACCTCTACGGTCGCGGGTTCGAATCCTGCCTCGGGCATGGATGTGTGTGATGTCCTTAGGTTAGTAAGGTTTACGTAGTTCTAAGTTCTAGGGGACTTATGACCTCAGATGTTGAGTCCCATAGTGCTCAGAGCCATTTGAGCCATTTTTTCCGACATACCATATGACTTTCCGAAAAATATCATCCACAGTATTTCAAAGACTGCAAGAGCTGACAAGTGCGAGTATTGTCGCACAGTCAGCTTAACAGCTCATGCATCCCAATTGCTGACAAGAATATTATACAGAAGAATGGAAAAGAAAACTGAGGATGTGTTAGATGACGATGAGTTTGGCATTAGGAAAGGTAAAGGCATCAGAGAGGCAATTCTGACATAGCGGTTGATAATGGAAGCTAGACTAAAGAAAAATCCAGACACCTTCATAGGATTTGTCGACCTTGAAAATGCGTTGGTAAAATGGTGCAAGACGCTCTAAATTCTGAGAAAAATAGGGGTAAAATATAGGGAGAGATGGTAATATACAATATGTACAATGGCCAGTAGGGAATGATAAGAGTGTGACGACCAAGAACGAAGTGCTCGGATTAAAAAGCGTGTAAGACAGGAGGGTACTCTTTCGCCCTTGTTGTTCAAAAATGGTTCAAATGGCTCTGAGCACTATGGGACTTAACATCTATGGTCATCAGTCCCCTAGAACTTAGAACTACTTAAACCAAACTAACCTAAGCATATCACACAACACCCAGTCATCACGAGGCAGAGAAAATCGCTGACCCCGCCGGGAATCGAACCCAGGAACCCGGGCGCGGGAAGCGAGAACGCTACCGCACGACCACGAGCTGCGGACCCTTGTTGTTCAATCTGTACATAGAAGAAGCAATGATGGAAATAAAAGAGAGGTTCGGGAGTGGAATTAAAATTCAAGGTGATACGATTTGCTAATGACGTTGCCGTCCTTAGCGAAAGTGAATAAGAACTGCATGATCTGCTGAATGGAATGAACAGTCTAATGAGTACAGTACATGGATTGTGAGTAAATCGAAGAAAGACGAAAGTAATGAGAAGTAACAGAGATCAGGACGGCGAGGAACTTAACATCAGGATTGGTGGTCACGAAGCAGATGAAGTTAAGGAATTCTACTGCCTGGGCAGCAAAATAACCAGTGACGGACGGAGCACGGAGGAGACTGGCACTGGCACTGGAAGAAATGGCATTCCTGCTCCAGAAAAATTTGCTAGTATCAAACGTAGGCCTCAATTTCAGGAATGAATTTCTGAGAATGTACGAGTACGTGTGGGGTACAGCACTGTGCAGCAGTGAAACACGGGCTGTGGGAAAACCGGAACAGAAGAGAATCGAAGAATTTGAGATGTGGTGCTACAGACGAATGTTGAAAATTAGTTGGACTGATACGGGAAGGAATGAGGAGGATCTGCGCAGAATCTGAGAGGAAAGGTATATGTGGAAAACACTGACAAGGAGAAGGGACGGGATAATACGACAACTGTTAAGAAATCAAGGAATGACTTCCATGGTAATAGAGGAAGCTGTAGAGGGCAAAAACTGTAGAGGAAGACAGAGATTGGAATGCATCCAGCGAATAATTGAGGACGTAAGTTTCAAATGCTATTCTGAGATGAAGCAGTTAGCAATTGAGAAGAATTCGTGGCAAGCACCATCAAACCAGTCAGAAGACTGATGACACAAAACAAGAAGCCACAACAAATCCGTGGCTCGGACGTGAAGTAACAAGGCCACCCAGCCGCAGCGGTTCCGGCTTTCTGCTGCGTCAGTTGTACTGTGCCCTCGGTCTCCCTGCTTTCCGACGACATGAGGGAACCGCTTTGGCGCCTCGCTAGATGTACCCGCTGCGTCAGCAGACGTTTCTAGCGAAACTTCGCTCAGCCGTCTGACTTGACCTGCTTGCCTGGCGTCTTACAGTTGCCGAGAGGAAAAAAACTTAATTTTTCCTCTCTCGCGCCAATTACACTCCTGGAAATGGAAAAAAGAACACATAGACACCGGTGTGTCAGACCCACCATACTTGCTCCGGACACTGCGAGAGGGCTGTACAAGCAATGATCACACGCACGGCACAGCGGACACACCAGGAACCGCGGTGTTGGCCGTCGAATGGCGCTAGCTGCGCAGCATTTGTGCACCGCCGCCGTCAGTGTCAGCCAGTTTGCCGTGGCATACGGAGCTCCATCGCAGTCTTTAACACTGGTAGCATGCCGCGACAGCGTGGACGTGAACCGTATGTGCAGTTGACGGACTTTGAGCGAGGGCGTACAGTGGGCGTGCGGGAGCCTGGGTGCACGTACCGCCGAATTGCTCAACACGTGGGGCGTGAGGTCTCCACAGTACATCGATGTTGTCGCCAGTGGTCGGCGGAAGGTGCACGTGCCCGTCGACCTGGGACCGGACCGCAGCGACGCACGGATGCACGCCAAGACCGTAGGATCCTACGCAGTGCCGTAGGGGACCGCACCGCCACTTCCCAGCAAATTAGGGACACTGTTGCTCCTGGGGTATCGGCGAGGACCATTCGCAACCGTCACCATGAAGCTGGGCTACGGTCCCGCACACCGTTAGGCCGTCTTCCGCTCACGCCCCAACATCGTGCAGCCCGCCTCCAGTGGTGTCGCGACAGGCGTGAATGGAGGGACGAATGGAGACGTGTCGTCTTCAGCGATGAGAGTCGCTTCCGCCTTGGTGCCAATGATGGTCGTATGCGTGTTTGGCGCCGTGCAGGTGAGCGCCACAATCAGGACTGCATACGACCGAGGCACACAGGGCCAACACCCGGCATCATGGTGTGGGGAGCGATCTCCTACACTGGCCGTACACCACTGGTGATCGTCGAGGGGACACTGAATAGTGCACGGTACATCCAAACCGTCATCGAACCCATCGTTCTACCATTCCTACACCGGCAAGGGAACTTGCTGTTTCAACAGGACAATGCACGCCCGCATGTATCCCGTGCCACCCAACGTGCTCTAGAAGGTGTAAGTCAACTACCCTGGCCAGCAAGATCTCCGGATCTGTCCCCCATTGAGCATGTTTGGGACTGGATGAAGCGTCGTCTCACGCGGTCTGCACGTCCAGCACGAACGCTGGTCCAACTGAGGCGCCAGGTGGAAATGGCATGGCAAGCCGTTCCACAGGACTACATCCAGCATCTCTACGATCGTCTCCATGGGAGAATAGCAGCCTGCATTGCTGCGAAAGATGGATATACACTGTACTAGTGCCGACATTGAGCATGCTCTGTTGCCTGTGTCTATGTGCCTGTGGTTCTGTCAGTGTGATCATGTGATGTATCTGACCCCAGGAATGTGTCAATAAAGTTTCCCCTTCCTGGGACAATGAATTCACGGTGTTCTTATTTCAATTTCCAGGAGTGTACATCATTTTGCGGCGCAACAGGGCATACTTAGCCAGCCAGTAAGGCGCCAGTGTGGCGAGAAAAATTTCTGTCTGACACCAGGTCGGCGAATTCAAGACTTGTTTTCCACAAGTGGCTCTTGCTAGCTGAGCAGGCAATCTCTCCCACCTGCTAACCCTCGACAGGGTGGACATTTTCAAACCGAAAGCGTAACTATGCGACCGCACCATGGCACGAAATCATGAGTTGTAGGACTACAAGTAATTAGCACAGCGAGTGATCTGGTTTAATAAAGAAGAGGGAAAAAAGGATTGATAAAGACTTGTAATAAAGAACGTATGTCTCGAGTAAAAAATAACGGAGTATAATTTTGCAACAAGAGGAAGCTGCCTGGTTTGTGGTGGGGGATATAGAGATCTCCTATTGGCTCAGCGAGAAACAGAAATGTTGTGTGCAGTACAGACGTCAGTCTACTAAAAATCGTGCGACACAACGTCGCTCTTAGATGCATCTTTACAGATGACGGACGTGTCCCAAGGACTGCACAATATGTTTCATGGAAGTGCGCATGGTTGAGTAACGAGGTTTAGTTATCCGCCACCATACGAATTATTTCTATGAAGCAAGTTGTACAGGTCAATTACCGTCTTTCGCAACTGCGTTTAGCAGAGGTAGGTGTAGACAGGACACAACAAACTTTCAATAGGAAATTGAAAATGAATGTAGGAAAGTCATCGAAAAGGAAGAAAGTTTTGCTGTTAGGCAGTTCTCATGCCAGAGGTGTAGGCCAACTTCTGCAGGAGGAATTAGGACCAGAATACCAGGTCACAAATTTTTTCAAACCAAGTGCTAGTCTGGATCAGGTGACAGAGGATTTAGGTTCACTCTGTAAAGGATTTACCAGGGAAGACACCGTGGTTATTGTGGGAGGGCCAGGGAACAGCATCGACAGAGATCCTGGGTACAGTATAGAGTGTGACCTGGTAAAGATTGCGTCGGCATCGAGACACACCAATGTTGAATTTGTATCTGTCCTGAGACGCCATGACCAGCCTCATTTGGACTCTTCTGTTGGGAGAGTTAATTTGGAGTTGGAGCGGCTGCCTGGGTCAGGTGCGGGGGCTCATATTGGTGTGGTTCCTGTTGATTATCTCAGTAGGTGGGACTATACCAGGCACGGCCTACATCTCAACAGGAAAGGGAAGGGGAAACTGGCTCGGGTAATAGCAGGAAATTTAAGGGGGGGAGGCACTGCCATGAATGGTAAAATACCAGTGGTTACAGGTGTTGGAGCAGCACCTTTTTTAGGATAGGTAAGACAGAAAGATGTCAAGTTCTACGAGAGGTCAGGATTGAAACAAATCTTCAGTTTAGGAAAGAAATTAAACAGCACAATTCTAGCACATTAGATCACCAATCACAGCTACCAATTATAAATTTTCACCAATCACCAGAAATTTTATCTCCACCAAGTTGTATCTCAGTCCTAGGTAATTGCATTGATGAATTAAAGTCACCCAACCCAGTTGACATAATCTGCCTCTCTGAACACCATGTGACCACTGGTATAGGAACTAGGCCTAAGCACAATGAGAAACTCAGACAGGAGAGTACTGCAAATGTTAGAATAAGGAAAGGTTCTCATAAAAGTATAATTAAAAATAATGTAAGTATATTTCATCAAAATATTGGGAGTTTAAAGAATAAAGTAGATGAGCTTCTGGTTTGTTTAGAAGATTTAGAAGCTGAGAATGAAATAGATATACTATGCCTGTCTGAGCATCACATTGTTACTGATATGGATAAGGTAAATGTAAGTGGTTATAAGCTCTCTGCACATGTAATGAGAGAAAATATGGAGAAAGGAGGAGTTGCCATATATGTCAAAAGTTATCATTGTGCAAAAAGTATAGAAACAAAAAAGTTTTGTGTAGAGAAACATATAGAAGCATGTGCCTGTGAGCTTAAATTAAATAAAGGCACATTTATTATTGTAACTGTATATAGGTCCCTATCAGGAAATTTTCATCTATTTCTGAAAAATTTGGACTCCTTGTTGTGCTATCTGTCAGACAGGGGGAAGCAAATTATTATTTGTGGGGACTTCAATGTAGATTCTCTGAAAGAGGGTAATAGGAAAAATGACCTTGAAGTATTACTCGGTTCTTTCAATTTGACACCCGTTATTGATTTTCCTACTCGGGTGGTAAAGGATAGCAGCTCACTGATAACTTCTTTGTAGACCAAGATAAGTTTAACCAGATAAATACTCAGCCTGTTGAGAATGGTCTTTCTGATCATGGTGCACAGCTAGTTACAATATGTGACATAGCTCCATTCAGCAATACAGCAATACAGCAGTTAGACTGGGATGAGGTGTACCGTGAACCTGATGCCAATTTAAAATATAATTTATTTCATGACATTTTTGTAAATGCATTTGAAAACTGCTTCCCCAAGAAAATAGTTAAATATACTCGTAAGAAACCTTGTAACAAACCATGGCTTACTAAGGGTATAAAAATATCTTGTAACCGGAAAAGGGAAATGTATCTGACAGCAAGAAAGAGTAGTGACCCAGAAACTATCAAAAATTATAAAAACTACTGTGTTATATTAAGAAAAGTTATTAAAAATCCAGGAGTATGTGTATCATGTCTGAAATCAGCAACTCTGATAATAAAATTAAAACAATTTGGAATATTATTAAAAGAGAAACAGGTCAACCAAGAGCAGAGGAAGACAGTATTACCATCAAATTGAATGAAAGCTTCACGAACAAAAAGTCAGAAGTTGAAAATATTTTTAATAATCATTTTCTAAATGTTGTGGATATAGTAGGATCCAGGTGTTCATTAGAAGATGCTAGGCTGTTAATGGAAGAGGCCATACCTATGCAATTTGATACAATTGAAATCTCACCCACTTCTCCCTCTGAAATTAAGAAAATAATAAACTTGCTTAAAAGCAAAAACTCACATGGAATTGATGGCATTTCCAGCAAAATACTAAAAGCTTGTTCTCAACAGATAAGTAAGATTCTCAGCCACCTGTGTAATAGCTCTCTGGAACAGGGCATTTTCCCTGATAGACTGAAATATGCTATTGTTATACCTTTGCATAAAAAAGGGGATAGATCTGATGTCAACAATTACCGTCCAATCTCCCTTCTAACAGCTTTATCCAAAATTTTTGAGAAAGTAATGTATTCAAGAGTAGCTTCACATATCTGTAAAAATGAAGTACTAACAAAATGTCAGTTTGGTTTCCAGAAAGGTTTTTCAACAGAAAATGCCATATATGCTTTCACCAGTCAAATTTTGAATGATCTGAATAACCGAAAACCACCCATTGGGATTTTTTGTGATCTCTCAAAGGCTTTTGATTGTGTAAATCATGAAATTCTGCTAGACAAGCTCAAGTATTGTGGCATGAGTGGAACAGTGCACAAATGGTTTAATTCGTACCTAACTGGAAGAGTGCAGAAAGTTGAAATAAATAGTTCTCATAACATGCAAAGATCAGCACATTCCTCAAACTGGGGAACTATCAAGAATGGGGTTCCACAAGGGTCAGTCTTGGGTCCTTTGTTGTTCTTATTATATATTAATGACTTGCCATTCTATATTCATGAAGAGGCAAAGTTAGTTCTCTTTGCTGATGATACAAGTATAGTAATCACACCTGAGAAACAAGAATTATCTGATGAAATTGTCAATACTGTCTTTCAGAAAATTACTAAGTGGTTCCTTGTAAACGGACTCTCACTGAATTTTGATAAGACACAGTACATACAGTTCTGTACAGTGAATGGTATGACGCCATTAATAAATATAGACCTTAATCAGAAGCGTATAGCTAAGGTAGAATATTCCAAATTTTTAGGTATGTCCATTGATGAGAGATTAAATTGGAAGAAACACATTGGTGATCTGCTGAAACGTTTGAGTTCAGCTACTTATGCAATAAGGGTCATTGCAAATTTTGGTGATAAACATCTTAGTAAATTAGCTTACTACGCCTATTTTCACTCATTGCTTTCATATGGCATCATATTTTGGGGTAATTCATCACTGAGGAATAAAGTATTTATTGCACAAAAGCGTGTAATCAGAATAATAGCTGGAGTCCACCCAAGATCATCCTGCAGACATTTATTTAAGGATCTAGGGATATTCACAGTAGCTTCTCAGTATATATACTCTCTTATGAAATTTGTTATTAACAACCAAACCCAATTCAAAAGTAATAGCAGTGTGCATAACTACAATACTAGGAGAAAGGACGATCTTCACTATTCAAGATTAAATCTAACTTTGGCACAGAAAGGGGTGAATTATACTGGCACTAAAGTCTTTGGTCACTTACCAAATAGCATCAAAAGTCTGACAGATAACCAACAAGTATTTAAGAAGAAATTAAAAGAATTTCTGAATGACAACTCCTTCTACTCCATAGAGGAATTTTTAGATAGAAATTAAGAAAAAAAATTTTTTAAAAAATAAAAAAATAAAAATAAAAAGTAAAGAAAAATAAAAAAACACACAAAAAATAAAGTTGTTATATTAACTTAGGTATGTTGTTAAATTAAATTAAATTATTATTTCGTAATGATTAATCTAATCTAATCTAATCTAATCTAATCTTAGAAGTCTTATTAAAAACAGACGTGTTTCACTTTGTTCTACAACTACATCTACGTGATTACTCCGCTATTCACAATAAAGTGCCTGGCAGAGGGTTCAATGAACCACCTTCAAGCTGTCTCTCTACCGTTCCACTCTCGAACGGCGCGCGGGAAAAACGAGCACTTAAATTACTCTGTGCGAGCTCTGATTTCTCTTATTTTATCTAAAGCATCTTCAGTGATTAGTTGTTTTCGTTCTTTACTTCATTCTTCATGTTATTCCACGAGTATGTGTTGAGTATTCTGCACACAGCACTTTCACTGCACTAAATATTCACGTTTTTGTGTTGAGAAGAATTAATGTCATCTCACCATTTCGTGTCCAAAACAAAACACGCAAATGGTGAATGACAGTAGTTCTTATCAACACAGAAACGTGAATATTCATTGCATGAAAGTGCTGTGTGTTGAACACACATCATATACACATGGGAAAGCAAGAACAATGCAGTAAACAACAACAACAAAAAAACATGGTCACTGAAAATGCTTTAGAATAAACCGAAACGCTTGTGCTCTAAATAACATGCGAAAGCCGGTAATCTATCTTTACAACTTGTATATCTGCAACACAGAGAAAAACCGAAAAGCAAAATAGACAACATTTCTTTCCATGATGTTTTAGCAACATAGATATTTAGTGGCTCGTAAAAATGAGAATGTCTTAGAATATTCATAGCTGGCAACTATCGTTGGTATTATATACTCTTAAACCTACAAAAATACATTTTGTTTCCTGGCAACAAATGTTTTACTGTGATCACGGTATAAACATCGTCATATCACTGTATGAGATGCGGACTTGAACATGAAGTCATACGAATTTTCTTCCATTCTTTTCTAGGTGATAAAATCTAGTAGAACTCTTTTGTTTACTAATCAATTTGTTTATATTTCAGCATCACCACCTGCTTTGTAACAGGGCCATAATTATTTCGTACTCTGGCAGGCTGTGAGACAGTTTGGGTGGGAGGTAAAGGAGTTCGGACTGTGGAGAAGAATATGTGTTACAGCAACATAGGAAACGACAGTAACCGGACAGTCTGCGCATCGGCAACTGGTTCAGCATGCACAAATTTACAGATGCCACCACAAGTAAAAATGAACGGCGGTTAAGTGCGGTGATCAAGGTGTCCAGGTACAAGGACCTCGTCATCCAACCAATCTCTTGGGAAAGATGTGTTTAAGGTGCTGACGAAGAGTGATACGAAGCGGGCTGGAGATGCATCATGCATCGGCCACATTACCTGCCATGTTGTTGACGGTACTTTTTCCAGAAAAAGTCAGGGCATCCTATATGAATGTCCATTAACGCGCTGAAGCTAACGAAATGGTCCAAGTAGCTGGTAGCCTACAGTCCCAGCCCAAACGCTGATACTCAAGTGTTGTCGATGCTACGATTTATCTAGTCACCAAGGATTTACTTTAGGCCACCAATAACGATTTGTTGTACACTCCTGGAAATGGAAAAAAGAACACATTGACACCGGTGTGTCAGACCCACCATACTTGCTCCGGACACTGCGAGAGGGCTGTACAAGCAATGATCACACGCGCGGCACAGCGGACACACCAGGAACCGCGGTGTTGGCCGTCGAATGGCGCTAGCTGCGCAGCATTTGTGCACCGCCGCCGTCAGTGTCAGCCAGTTTGCCGTGGCATACGGAGCTCCATCGCAGTCTTTCACACTGGTAGCATGCCGCGACAGCGTGGACGTGAACCGTATGTGCAGTTGACGGACTTTGAGCGAGGGCGTATAGTGGGCATGCGGGAGGCCGGGTGGACGTACCGCCGAATTGCTCAACACGTGGGGCGTGAGGTCTCCACAGTACATCGATGTTGTCGCCAGTGGTCGGCGGAAGGTGCACGTGCCCGTCGACCTGGGACCGGACCGCAGCGACGCACGGATGCACGCCAAGACCGTAGGGTCCTACGCAGTGCCGTAGGGGACCGCACCGCCACTTCCCAGCAAATTAGGGACACTGTTGCTCCTGGGGTATCGGCGAGGACCATTCGCAACCGTCTCCATGAAGCTGGGCTACGGTCCCGCACACCGTTAGGCCGTCTTCCGCTCACGCCCCAACATCGTGCAGCCCGCCTCCAGTGGTGTCGCGACAGGCGTGAATGGAGGGACGAATGGAGACGTGTCGTCTTCAGCGATGAGAGTCGCTTCTGCCTTGGTGCCAATGATGGTCGTATGCGTGTTTGCCGCGGTGCAGGTGAGCGCCACAATCAGGACTGCATACGACCGAGGCACACAGGGCCAACACCCGACCTCGTGGTGTGGGGAGCGATCTCCAACACTGGCCGTACACCACTGGTGATCGTCGAGGGGACACTGAATAGTGCACGGTACATCCAAACCGTCATCGAACCCATCGTTCTACCATTCCTAGACCGGCAAGGGAACTTGCTGTTCCAGCAGGACAATGCACGTCCGCATGTATCCCGTGCCACCCAACGTGCTCTAGAAGGTGTAAGTCAACTACCCTGGCCAGCAAGATCTCCGGATCTGTCCCCCATTGAGCATGTTTGGGACTGGATGAAGCGTCGTCTCACGCGGTCTGCACGTCCAGCACGAACGCTGGTCCAACTGAGGCGCCAGGTGGAAATGGCATGGCAAGCCGTTCCACAGGACTACATCCAGCATCTCTACGATCGTCTCCATGGGAGAATAGCAGCCTGCATTGCTGCGAGAGGTGGATATACACTGTACTAGTGCCGACATTGTGCATGCTCTGTTGCCTGTGTCTATGTGCCTGTGGTTCTGTCAGTGTGATCATGTGATGTATCTGACCCCAGGAATGTGTCAATAAAGTTTCCCCTTCCTGGGACAATGAATTCACGGTGTTCTTATTTCAATTTCCAGGAGTGTATTATGAAGGGCACCGTTGACAGATAACCCATAACGATTTCGTGTCAGAAAGGTCACAGTTCGTTGTAACTAACGGACGGTCACCGAGTCAAAGAGAAGTGACATCAGGCGTTCGCCAAGGAAGTGTTATAGGCCCTCTGTTGTTCCTAATTCATATAACCGACTTAGGACACATACTGAGCAACCATCTAAGATTTTGTGGTGATAATGCACTCAGTTATCATTTAGCTAAGTCATCAGAAGATCAAAACCAATTGCAAAATGATTTAGATAAGATATCTATGTGGTACGAAAAGTGGCAATTAAATCTAAATATTGAATCACACAAATGTAAAAGGCCATGAATTCAACGTAGTACTTGGAGATTACAATAACGAATAACTTAACTTGGAACGATCAAATAGATAATATTGTGGGGAAAGCGAACCAAACTAACTAAACTCCATCCGAACAGGTCTTGGAATGCCCAACAGTACTGACTGGCCGCCGTGTCATCCTCAGCCTACAGGCGTCACTCGATGCGGACATGGAGGGGCATGTGGTCAGCACACCGCTCTCCCGGCAAAGCGAACCAAAGATTGCGTGTTATTGGCAGAACACTTAGAAGATGTCACAGGTCTATTAAAGAGCCTTTCTTCGCTGTACTTGTACGTCCTCTTATGGACTTCTGCTATGATATAGGGGATTGTTAGCAAGTACAACTGACGGAGGGCATCGAAAATGTTCAAAGAGGGGCACCTCGTTTTGTATTATCGCAAAATAGGAGATAGAATGTAAAGGGTGTGATAAGCCAGCTAGGATGGCAAACATGAAAACGAATGCATCTTTCGTTGCAGCGCGTTATATTCATCAAATTTCAATAACCATCTTCCTCCGCCGAATGCGAAAATATTTTAATGGTGCCCACCTACATAAGGAGAAACGATCATCGTAATAATAAAAAAGAAATCAGAACAAGCACGGGGAGATTTAAGTGTTCGTTTTTCCATGCGCTGTTCGAGAGTGGAAAAGTAGAAAAATAGCCTGAAGGTGATACAGTAAACTCTCTGCCACGCACTTCATTGCGTATTGTACAGCAACCATGCAGATGTAGATGAAAATGTAGATGATGGTGGTTTACGTCAATAACTAACGACAAAATATGTCTTCTGGAGAAAAATGTGTTGCCGTTAATCGATGCATACCTTCCTTCGCTTGACGGTATTCTACCGTTTGCCACTAGTGTCTATAAACTTCAACAAGAGAAAAGGAAAAAATTAATACAGCCAGTTTTCAAAATGGTTCAAATGGCTCTGAGCACTATGGGACTTAACTTCTGAAGTCATCAGTCCCATAGAACTTAGAACCACTTAAACCTAACTAAACTAAGGACATCACACACATCCGTGCCCGAGGCAGGATTCGAACCTGCGACCGTAGCGGTCACGCGGTTCCAGACTGTAGCGCCTAGAACCGCTCGGCCACCTCGGCCGGCTACAGCCAGTTTTAAAGAAAGTCTGTTAATCAATTTCAGTAAGACTAACAAGATGTACAATTGACGCATCGGAAAGGGCATTGTACATGTTAACAATGAAGTCGCTGCAATCACTTGACGAGTTATGTCTTTAGGTAATTGATGGCAGCAACTGGGTGAACTGCAAAGGAAATAAACTGGTTAGAAAAGCGAAAAAATATTGAAAAACTGTCAGTGATTAATGGAGAGATGCCTACTGGGAATTACTAGGAGGGACAAATGTGTAAAGTAACAAATTTGTATAGAAGACATAATTATGAGGGCGATGATGTTGGGTGGACCATTTCGCCAGATGAGTGGATCAAGTAAGCAAGTTCTTTGTTAAATTCTAAAATATATGTTCCGATAAAGTGTTAAAAAGGCATACACCGCTATGTCATTTCACACAGCATTCTATCCTACGTACACCGATGAGCCAAAACATTAGGACCACACGCTTAAGAGCTTGTTCTTCCATCTTTGGAAATAAATATATCACCAGTTCTGCGTATCATTGATCCGACAGTTTGTTGCAGACGTGCCAACTCTCCCGATTTAAGCGGGAGACTCCCGGTTTCCCCTTCTTCCTCCCGATCTGCCGACAGTGAAGACCGATCTCCCGATTTTTAGAGCAGTTTCAATACTTTCCTTACTATCTGAAAATCCTGCGCCTTCGATATATTGGTGGATGACAAGGTATGGCTGCTACCTGTCTATGTTAACTTGGTAGATTGGTGCGGTGGCTGTCGGGAGCAGCAGTAGGCGTAGCTCGTGCTTCGTATCTACAAGGAAATAAGGAACTTATCGTTGGCAGCGTTCGGAGACAAATGAATATCTTTCAACTAGTGCCAATTTCCTCCGCTTCTGGTAGCACCAGCGCAATCGTAAAGTTATCGTGGACAAGGAGTAGTCGACAGTTGTTCCAAGCAAAGTGATTAGCATTGTTGTGCCTAAAAGACAGTGTTGCCAAGTTAGGGGATTTCCCCCTAATCTTAGGGAGAATTAAGCTGCCTAGGGGGAAGTTAGAGAGATAAATGTTTCAGGGGGAAAAATGTGTTTCCTCGGGTCGTCATTTCGAACTGCAGTTCTCTCGAGAGTGCTTCATTCGAATGTGTGTGAATCCAAAGAAACCTGCAGAGCTAATCATTCATATTGTTCAGGATGTTGAAAGATAAATTATACAGTCGGAATGCTCAGGTATGTCCATTATTTAGTATTCACATGTAAATAATAAAGCAAATGTAATTGACTTGTTACAGTTATTGAATTATTGCAACTTAAATCATCAGGGATGTGTTGTAATTCACAATAGTACACCGCTAAAATTCTCCTGATTTTTCACTTTTGCAAGTTGGCACGTCTGTTGTTGGTAGGCTTGTGGAGGCATGTAGTATTAGATGTCTAAGCACAGGTTATGTAATTCATGTAAATATCGGTGCGCTGGTTTGCGTGCGTGGTGATGGCACCCGTTAGCAACACATGTGGTTCCATACGATTTATATCACGCCAGTTTGATCGCCGAGACATCAACTTGAGTTCACTACAACGATCCTCAAACCACTGTAGCACGGTTATGGCTCCGACACACGGACAATTATACTGATGAAAGATGACATTGCCGGCCGGCCGATGTGGCCGAGCGGTTCTAGGCGCTTCAATCTGGAATCGCGCGACCGCTACGGTCGCAGGTTCGAATCCTGCCTCGGGCATGGATGTGTGTGATGTTCTTAGGTTAGTTAGGTTTAAGTAGTTCTAAGTTATAGGGGACTGATGACCTCAGATGTTAAGTCCCATAGTGCTCAGAGCCATTTGAACCATTTTTGATGACATTGCCGTCAGGGAAGACATCAAGCATGAAGGGATGTAGGTGGTTCACAGCTGTCAGCGTGTCTTCGATTACTTCCACAAGTTCCATGCAAGCGCAGGAGAATGTCTCCCAAAGCACAATACTACTCCCACCAGTCTGCGTCCGTGGCGGGCTGAACGTTTCGAACCGCCATTCACCTCAAAAATGTTCAAATGGCTCTGAGCGCTATGGGACTTAACTTCTGAGGTCATCAGTCCCCTAGAACTTAGAACTACTTAAACCTGACTAACCTAAGGACATCACACACATCCATGCCCGAGGCAGGATTCGAACCTGCGACCGTAGTGGTCGCGCGGTTCCAGACTGTAGCGCCTAGAACCGCTTGGCCACACCGGAAGGCCATTCACCTCGATGACGGTGTTTGTGGAGACGACCATGGACATAGTGTGGCAGAAATGTGATTCACTTGAAGTAGTGACATACACTCCTGGAAATTGAAATAAGAACACCGTGAATTCATTGTCCCAGGAAGGGGAAACTTTATTGACACATTCCTGGGGTCAGATACATCACATGATCACACTGACAGAACCACAGGCACATAGACACAGGCAACAGAGCATGCACAATGTCGGCACTAGTACAGTGTATATCCACCTTTCGCAGCAATGCAGGCTGCTATTCTCCCATGGAGACGATCGTAGAGATGCTGGATGTAGTCCTGTGGAACGGCTTGCCATGCCATTTCCACCTGGCGCCTCAGTTGGACCAGCGTTCGTGCTGGACGTGCAGACCGCGTGAGACGACGCTTCATCCAGTCCCAAACATGCTCAATGGGGGACAGATCCGGAGATCTTGCTGGCCAGAGTAGTTGACTTACACCTTCTAGAGCACGTTGGGTGGCACGGGATACATGCGGACGTGCATTGTCCTGTTGGAACAGCAAGTTCTCTTGCCGGTCTAGGAATGGTAGAACGATGGGTTCGATGACGGTTTGGATGTACCGTGCACTATTCAGTGTCCCTTCGACGATCACCAGTGGTGTACGGCCAGTGTAGGAGATCGCTCCCCACACCATGATGCCGGGTGTTGGCCGTGTGTGCCTCGGTCGTATGCAGTCCTGATTGTGGCGCTCACCTGCACGGCGCCAAACACGCATACGACCATCATTGGCACCAAGGCAGAAGCGACTCTCATCGCTGAAGACGACACGTCTCCACTCGTCCCTCGATTCACGCCTGTCGCGACACCACTGGAGGCGGGCTGCACGATGTTGGGGCGTGAGCGGAAGACGGCCTAACGGTGTGCGGGACCGTAGCCCAGCTTCATGGAGACGGTTGCGAATGGTCCTCGCCGATACCCCAGGAGCAACAGTGTCCCTAATTTGCTGGGAAGTGGCGGTGCGGTCCCCTACGGCACTGCGTAGGATCCTACGGTCTTGGCGTCCATCCGTGCGTCGCTGCGGTCCGGTCCCAGGTCGACGGGCACGTGCACCTTCCGCAGACCACTGGCGACAACATCGATGTACTGTGGAGACCTCACGCCCCATGTGTTGAGAAATTCGGCGGTACGTCCACCCGGCCTCCCGCATGCCCACTATACGCCCTCGCTCAAAGTCCGTCAACTGCACATACGGTTCACGTCCACGCTGTCGCGGCATGCTACCAGTGTTAAAGACTGCGATGGAGCTCCGTATGCCACGGCAAACTGGCTGACACTGACGGCGGCGGTGCACAAATGCTGCGCAGCTAGCGCCATTCGACGGCCAACACCGCGGTTCCTGGTGTGTCAGCTGTGCCGTGCGTGTGATCATTGCTTGTACAGCCCTCTCGTAGTATCCGGAGCAAGTATGGTGGGTCTGACACACCGGTGTCAATATGTTCTTTTTTCCATTTCCAGGAGTGTATTTCAATTGATCGACGGTAGAACCCCGAGGGTCCTGTGCCCACTACAATAGTAACTGACGATGTCGTTGGGTCAACATGTGAACTCTGCGGACACCGTGTCCAACCATGTACGATCAACGGTGGGCTCCGAAACACTTGTGGCTGCACCACCTCTGTGCTCTTTCAGCAGCTCTACATCTACATCTACATCTACATCCATACTCTGCAAGCCTCCTGACGCTGTGTGGCGGAGGGTACCTTGAGTACCTCTATCTGTTCTTCCTTCTATTCCAGTCTCGTATTGTTCGTGCAAAGACTTTGTCAGTATGCCTCTGTGTGGGCTCTAATCTCTCTGATTTTATCCTCGTGGTCTCTTCGCGAGATATACGTAGAAGGGAGTAATATACTGCTTGACTCCTCGGTGAAGGTATGTTCTCGAAACTTCAACAAAACCCGTACAGAGCTACTGAGCGTCTCTCTTGCAGAGTCTTCCACTGGAGTTTATCTATCATCTCCGTAACGCTTTCCCGATTACTAAATGATCCTGCAACGAAGCGCGCTGCTCTCCGTTAGATCTTCTCTATCTCTTCTATCAAGCCGGCCGTGGTGGCCGTGCGTTTCTAGGCGCTTCAGTCTGGAACCGCGTGACCGCTACGGTCGCAGGTTCGAATCCTGCCTCGGGCATGAATGTGTGTGATGTTCATAGGTTAGTTAGGTTTAAGTAGTTCTACGTTCTAGGGGACTGATGACCACAGCAGTTAAGTCCCATAGTGCTCAGAGTGATTTGAACCATTTCTTCTATCAACCCTATCTAGTATGAATCCCCACACTGCTGAGCAGTATTCAAGTAGTGGGCGAACAAGTGTACTGTAAACTACTTCCTTTGTTTTCGGATTGCATTTCCTTAGGATTCTTCCAATGAATATCCGTCTGTCATCTGCTTTACCGGGGATCAACTTTATATGATCATTCCATTTTAAATCACTCCTAATGCGTACTCCCAGTTAATTTATGGAATTAACTCATTCCAGTTGCTGACCTGCTATATTGTAGCTAAATGATAAGGGATCATTCTCTCTATGTATTCGCAGCACGATACACTTGCCTACATTGAGATTCAATTGCCATTCCCTGCACCATGCGTCAATTCGCTGCAGATCCTCCTGCATTTCAGTACAATTTTCCATTGTTATAACCTCTCGATATACCACAGCATCATCCGCAAAAAGCCGTAGTGAACTTCCGGTGTCATCCACAAGGTCATTTATGTATATTGTGAATAGCAACGGTCCTACGACACTCCCCTGCGGCACACCTGAAATGATTCTTACTCCGGAAGACTTCTCTCCATTGAGAATGACATGCTGCGTTCTGTTATCTAGGAACTCTTCAATCCAATCACACAATTGGTCTGATAGTCCATATGCTCTTACTTTGTTCATGAAACGACTGTGGGGAACTGTATCGAACACCTTTCGGAAGTCAAGAAACACGGCATCTACCTGGGAACCCGTGTCTATGGCCCTCTGAGTCTCGTGGACGAATAGCGCGAGCTGGGTTTCACACGATCGTCTTTTTCGAAACCTATGCTGATTCCTACAGAGTAGATTTCTAGTCTCCAGAAAAGTCATTACACACGAACACAATACGTGTTCCAAAATTCTACAACTGATATGCCACAGATGAGCATCTATCCTAATTTTCAGACCCTCCGAACCCCACGTTCTGTAAAGAGTCGTGTGCTCCAACCATTTATGGCCTAGTGGTAGTTTCACTGTGCTTCTATCTCTTTTCATAGATGCTCACGACAGTAGCATGTGAGCAATCGACCAGCTTCGCCGTTTTCGAGATTCTCGTCCACAGGCTCTACATTATAATAATCTGCCCTTTGTCAGGGTCACTAATCTCACGTGATCTCCCCATTTGCAGCCCATATCTTCGCTAGGATGATCCCCCGGCTGCGTCCGCTTCGTTTACGTACTTTTGTTACCACGTCACGTGCCGACCGTAGTGGTCACGCGATTCCAGACTGTAGCGCCTAGAACCGCTCGGCCACTCCGGCTGGCGAAGTACTAGGCATTAGAGTATCCCAAAGCACCAGGAAAGAATGGATAACAGAAAACATGTTGAAGAAGATGGAAGAGCGGAGAAAGTGGAAAAGTGTAGACACTGAAGAAGGCAAAAAGAGGTACTGAATAATGAATTAAAAAGAGAAACTGAAGAGGCGAGAGAAAAATGGATAAAACAGAAATGCGACGAAATAGAGAAAATGGAGGAAGAGGGAAAGTATGAAATCATGTATAGACTGGCTAGTGAGATAGTCTTTGAACGTAAAAGAAAGAGGAATAACATGGAAATAGAAAGAGCGGATGTTGCTCTAGCAGAAGAACCACAGGAAGTTTTGAACACATGATAAGAATATATTGAATGTCTGTATAAGGGGCATGAAATGCAAACCGAAAAGGTTGAAGAGGAGTAATAAGTGCCAGAAGATGTAAAGGGATTTGCCATATTGGAAGCAGAAGTAGAAAAGGCGCTGCAGGAGATGAAGAATAGGAAGGCATGCGGAGTTGATGATTTTCCAGCAGAACTGTTGAAGAGTCTGGGAGACAAGTCCAGAAAAGAAAAAGTCTACCTCTGTAACGAGATATATGACAAAGGGGAATGGCCTGAGGACTTCTATGCAACAGTTATGATACTAATAGAGAAAAAGAGAAACACTGAAAAATGTGAATAGCACTGGACCATCAGTCTAATTTCTCATGCAGTTAAAGTGTTGCTGAGAGTGTTGAATACAAGGCTATATGGCAAACAGGACAGAGGGATTGCAGAGGAGCAGTTCTGATTTAGAAGAGGAAAAGGAACAAGATATGCTAGTGGCCTATTAAGAACTATCGGGGGAAGATATATGGAAAAAGATAGAGAAATCTTTGCTGTTTATACAATCCTGGAAATGGAAAACAGAACACATTGACACCGGTGTGTCAGACCCACCATACTTGCTCCGGACACTGCGAGAGGGCTGTACAAGCAATGATCACACGCACGGCACAGCGGACACACCAGGAACCGCGGTGTTGGCCGTCGAATGGCGCTAGCTGCGCAGCATTTGTGCACCGCCGCCGTCAGTGTCAGCCAGTTTGCCGTGGCATACGGAGCTCCATCGCAGTCTTTAACACTGGTAGCATGCCGCGACAGCGTGGACGTGAACCGTATGTGCAGCTGACGGACTTTGAGCGAGGGCGTATAGTGGGCATGCGGGAGGCCGGGTGGACGTACCGCCGAATTGCTCAACAAGTGGGGCGTGAGGTCTCCACAGTACATCGATGTTGTCGCCAGTGGTCGGCGGAAGGTGCACGTGCCCGTCGACCTGGGACCGGACCGCAGCGACGCACGGGTGCACGCCAAGACCGTAGGATCCTACGCAGTGCCGTAGGGGACCGCACCGCCACTTCCCAGCAAATTAGGGACACTGTTGCTCCTGGGGTATCGGCGAGGACCATTCGCAACCGTCTCCATGAAGCTGGGCTACGGTCCCGCACACCGTTAGGCCGTCTTCCGCTCACGCCCCAACATCGTGCAGCCCGCCTCCAGTGGTGTCGCGACAGGCGTGTATCGAGGGACGAATGGAGACGTGTCGTCTTCAGCGATGAGAGTCGCTTCTGCCTTGGTGCCAATGATGGTCGTATGCGTGTTTGGCGCCGTGCAGGTGAGCGCCACAATCAGGACTGCATACGACAGAGGCACACAGGGCCAACACCCGGCATCATGGTGTGGGGAGCGATCTCCTACACTAGCCGTACACCACTGGTGATCGTCGAGGGGACACTGAATAGTGCACGGTACATCCAAACCGTCATCGAACCCATCGTTCTACCATTCCTAGACCGGCTAGGGAACTTGCTGTTCCAACAGGACAATGCACGTCCGCATGTATCCCGTGCCACCCAACGTGCTCTAGAAGGTGTAAGTCAACTACCCTGGCCAGCAAGATCTCCGGATCTGTCCCCCATTGAGCATGTTTGGGACTGGATGAAGCGTCGTCTCACGCGGTCTGCACGTCCAGCACGAACGCTGGTCCAACTGTGGCGCCAGGTGGAAATGGCATGGCAAGCCGTTCCACAGGACTACATCCAGCATCTCTACGATCGTCTCCATGGGAGAATAGCAGCCTGCATTGCTGCGAAAGGTGGATATACACTGTACTAGTGCCGACATTGTGCATGCTCTGTTGCCTGTGTCTATGTGCCTGTGGTTCTGTCAGTGTGATCATGTGATGTATCTGACCCCAGGAATGTGTCAATAAAGTTTCCCCTTCCTGGGACAATGAATTCACGGTGTTCTTATTTCAATTTCCAGGAGTGTATATTTAGAAAAGGCTTTTGACAGAGTTCAATGGAACAAGCTGATGGATATTTTGTAGAGGAAAGGAGTAGATTGGAAAGAGAGACGACTGGTGCAGAATCTATATTTACACCAGAAAGTAAGGATAAGGATTGGAAACCAAATGTCAGAAGGAAGCAGCATTGCCGGTACGTACGGCATGACAGCGGATGGGATTAGCGTGGGGCGCGGGCGCAGCAGCACTGACTCTCTCTGCCTGTTCGTGTTCCTCTTCTGTAGTGATTTCGCTGGGCAGTGGCCTCTCGGTTAGCGATTACACGCAGTGCTAAGTCGTGGTCAATCTGCGATTCATCAAAACTAGATCGCGCTAGAGACCACCCGTCTAAATTTTTAAAATATTGTAAACATAGAGCGAGAACATGCAGCATGTGAAGCAGGCAAAAAGGAATACAAACGTCTCAAAAATGAGATCGACAGGAAGTGCAAAATGGCTAGGCAGGGATGGCTAGAGGACAAATGTAAGGATGTAGAGGCTTATCTCATGAGGGGTAAGATACATACTGCCTACAGGAAAATTAAAGAGACCTTTGGAGAAAAGAGAACCACTTGCATGAATATCAAGAGCTCAGATGGAAACTCAGTTCTAAGCAAAGAAGGGAAAGCAGAAAGTTGGAAGGAGTATATAGAGGGTCTATACAGGGGCTATGTTCTTGAGGACAATATTACGGAAATGGAAGAGGAGGTAGATGAAGATGAAATGGGAGATATGATACTGCGTGATGAGATTGGCAGAGCACTGAAAGACCTAAGCCGAAACAAGACCCCGGGAGTAGACAACATTCCATTAGAACTACTGACAGCCTTGGGAGAGCAACTCCTGACAAAACTCTACCATCTGGTGAACAAGATGTATGAGACAGGCGAAATTCCCTCAGTCTCCAAGAAGAACATAATAATTCCAATCCCAAAGATAGCAGGTGTTGACAGATGTGAAAATTACCGAACTATCAGTTTAATAAGTCACAGCTGCAAAATACTAACGCGAATTCTTTACAGACGAATGGGAAAACTGGTAGAAGCCGACCTCGGGGAAGATCAGTTTGGATTCCGTAGAAATAAAGGAACACGTGAGGCAATACTGACCTTACGACTTATCTTAGAAGAAAGATTAAGGAAATGCAAACCTACGTTTGTAGCATTTGTAGACTTAGAGAAAGCTTTTGACAATGTTGACTGGAATACTCTCTTTCAAATTCTGAAGGTGGCAGGGGTAAAATACAGGGAGCGAGAGGCTATTTACAATTTGTACAGAAACCAGATGGCAATTATAAGAGTCGAGGGGCATGAAAGGGAAGCAGTGGTTGGGAAGGGTGTGAGACAGGGTTGTAGCCTATCCCCGATGTTGTTCAATCTGTATACTGAGCAAGCAGTAAAAGAAGCAAAAGAAAAATTTCACAGCTGCAAAATACTAACGCGAATTCTTTACAGACGAATGGGAAAACTGGTAGAAGCCGACCTCGGGGAAGATCAGTTTGGATTCCGTAGAAATAAAGGAACACGTGAGGCAATACTGACCTTACGACTTATCTTAGAAGAAAGATTAAGGAAATGCAAACCTACGTTTGTAGCATTTGTAGACTTAGAGAAAGCTTTTGACAATGTTGACTGGAATACTCTCTTTCAAATTCTGAAGGTGGCAGGGGTAAAATACAGGGAGCGAGAGGCTATTTACAATTTGTACAGAAACCAGATGGCAATTATAAGAGTCGAGGGGCATGAAAGGGAAGCAGTGGTTGGGAAGGGTGTGAGACAGGGTTGTAGCCTATCCCCGATGTTGTTCAATCTGTATACTGAGCAAGCAGTAAAAGAAGCAAAAGAAAAATTTGGAGGTGGTCTTAAAATCCATGGAGAAGAAATAAAAACGTTAAGGTTGGCCGATGACATTGTAATTCTGTCATAGATAGCAAAGGACTTGGAAGAGCAGTTGAACGGAATGGACTGTGCCTTGAAAGGAGGGTATAAGATGAACATCAACAAAAACAAAACGAGGATAATGGAATGTAGTCGAATTAAGTCGAGTGATACTGCGGGAATTAGATTAGGAAATGAGACACTTAAAGTAGTATAGGAGTTTTGCTATTTGTGGAGCAAAATAACTGATGATGGTCGAAGTAGAGAGGACATAAAATGTAGGCTGGCAATGGCAAGGAAAGCGTTTCTGAAGAAGAGAAATTTGTTAACTGCGAGTATAGATTTAATGTCAGGAAGTCGTTTCTGAAAGTATTTGTGTGGAGCGTAGCCATGTATGGAAGTGAAACGTGGACGATAAATAGCTTAGACAAGAAGAGAATAGAAGCTTTTGAAATGTGGTGCTACAGAAGAATGCTGAAGATTAGATGGGTAGATCACATAACTAATGAGGAGGTATTGAATAGAATTGGGAAAAAGAGGAGTTTGTGGCACAACTTGATTAGAAGAAGGGATTGGTTGGTAGAACACTTTCTGAGGCATCAAGGGATCACCAATTTAGTACTGGAGGGCAGCGTGGAGGGTAAAAATCGTAGAGGGAGACCAAGAGATGAATACACTAAGCAGATTCGGAAGGATGTAGGCTGCCGTAGGTACTGGGAGATGAAAAAGGTTGCACAGGATAGAGTAGCATGGAGAGCTGCAGCAAACCAGTCTCAGGACTGAAGACCACAACAACAACAACAACAGAGCGAGAACATGCATCGTCACAAGTTTTTAGTCAAAGTGTGCAATAACCGGCGAAAAGGAGCCTAATATGCAAATGCATATGCAACATGCGAATGCATACAATCCGGTCTCTAGTCACTGGCTTTCGGGCCAAGGGCGGAAGCATTTCCGAAACGGTGAAGTTTGTAAATTATCCGCCTGCCACCGTGGTTAAAATAGGATGGCTATTCGTAAACTAATGTCCGATCGTTAGCGAAATGGAACCACTGAGAAAATCAAAAATGTTTTACGTGCAACAATTAGCGCACATTCCAGCTACTTGTCTACACAATCGCCGCTCCGCCTCAGACATTTGTTGTAGCGTTGTACCAACTTTCCAATATCCTCGGCATAGAAGGCACCCGCCTGTGCTTTCCTCAAATTCTCTACACTGGTCTACAACTCAATGTCTGCGCCAAAATGTTGACTTCATGTGAGCAGAGATGAAACTCAGGGAGGGCCAAATACGATGTACACTCCTGGAAATTGAAATAAGAACACCGTGAATTCATTGTCCCAGGAAGGGGAAACTTTATTGACACATTCCTGGGGTCAGATACATCACATGATCACACTGACAGAACGACAGGCACATAGACACAGGCAACAGAGCATGCACAATGTCGGCACTAGTACAGTGTATATCCACCTTTCGCAGCAATGCAGGCTGCTATTCTCCCATGGAGACGATCGTAGAGATGCTGGATGTAGTCCTGTGGAACGGCTTGCCATGCCATTTCCACCTGGCGCCTCAGTTGGACCAGCGTTCGTGCTGGACGTGCAGACCGCGTGAGACGACGCTTCATCCAGTCCCAAACATGCTCAATGGGGGATAGATCCGGAGATCTTGCTGGCCAGGGTAGTTGACTTACACCTTCTAGAGCACGTTGGGTGGCACGGGATACATGCGGACGTGCATTGTCCTGTTGGAACAGCAAGTTCCCTTGCCGGTCTAGGAATGGTAGAACGATGGGTTCTATGACGGTTTGGATGTACCGTGCACTATTCAGTGTCCCCTCGGCGATCACCAGTGGTGTACGGCCAGGGTAGCAGATCGCTCCCCGCACCATGATGCCGGGTGTTGGCCCTGTGTGCCTCGGTCGTATGCAGTCCTGATTGTGGCGCTCACCTGCACGGCGCCAAACACGCATACGACCATCATTGGCACCAAGGCAGAAGCGACTCTCATCGCTGAAGACGACACGTCTCCATTCGTCCCTCGATTCACGCCTGTCGCGACACCACTGGAGACGGGCTGCACGATGTTGGGGCGTGAGCGGAAGACGGCCTAACGGTGTGCGGGACCGTAGCCCAGCTTCATGGAGACGGTTGCGAATGGTCCTCGCCGATACCCCAGGAGCAACAGTGTCCCTAATTTGCTGGGAAGTGGCGGTGCGGTCCCCTACGGCACTGCGTAGGATCCTACTGTCTTGGCGTGCATCCGTGCGTCGCTGCGGTCCGGTCCCAGGTCGACGGGCACGTGCACCTTCCGCCGACCACTGGCGACAACATCGATGTACTGTGGAGACCTCACGCCCCTCGTGGTGAGCAATTCAGCGGTACGTCCATCCGGCCTCCCGCATGCCCACTATACGCCCTCGCTCAAAGTCCGTCAACTGCACATACGGTTCACGTCCACGCTGTCGCGGCATGCTACCAGTGTTAAAGACTGCGATGGAGCTGCGTATGCCACGGCAAACTGGCTGACACTGACGGCGGCGGTGCACAAATGCTGCGCAGCTAGCGCCATTCGACGGCCAACACGGCGGTTCCTGATGTGTCCGCTGTGCCGTGCGTGTGATCATTGCTTGTACAGCCCTCTCACAGTGTCCGGAGCAAGTATGGTGGGTCTGACACACCGGTGTCAATGTGTTCTTTTTTCCATTTCCAGGAGTGTATATTGTGGGTGATCAAACACTTTCGATCGAAAACGCTGCAAGAGCATTTTCATTGCCCTACAGAGTGCGACTAAGAGCTGTCATGAAGAAGGAGATGCGTGACAGTTATGTTAGGTGGGCTGCGTGACATCAGGCGAGATCTTCACCAGGCTCCCATACTTGGCAGGAGACACTATTTCCTGGGTAACTTTAAGTGCTCCTGGTGCACTCAGAACTGAGAAGATCGATGTCACGCGATCAGTGGGCATACTAGAGAGACTGCCCTGTACATCTGGGCAAAGTTCGGTCGGATTTTCACTGTGGTTTCTATTTCGCGCCCGATCAGACATTACTTTCCATATAACCTCGTATACGGTGCATAGCAAACTGGTGCTATACAAGACAGTCACCTGGACAAAAGTGGTGCACCGTGGGCCATAGGTGACGGGGATGAATGATGGCATCGGAGATGTGTATGGAAAAACAGACGTGCAACTGTTGAGCAGCTAATCGCCCAGATGAACCAAGGAGACTAGAAATCTACTCTGTAGGAATCAGCATGGGTTTCGAAAAAGACGGTCATGTGAAACCCAGCTCGCGCTATTCGTCCACGAGACTCAGAGGGCCATAGACACGGGTTCACAGGTAGATGCCGTGTTTCTTGACTTCCGCAAGGCGTTCGATACAGTTCCCCACAGTCGTTTAATGAACTAAGTAAGAGCATATGGACTATCAGACCAATTGTGTGATTGGATTGAGGAGTTCCTAGATAACAGGACGCAGCATGTTATTCTCAATGGAGAGAAGTCTTCCGAAGTAAGAGTGATTTCAGGTGTGCCGCAGGGGAGTGTCATAGGACCGTTGCTATTCACAATATACATAAATGACCTGGTGGATGACATCGGAAGTTCACTGAGGCTTTTTGCAGATGATGCTGTGGTGTATCGAGAGGTTGTAACAATGGAAAATAGTACTGAAATGCAGGATGATCTGCATCGAATTGACGCATGGTGCAGGGAATGGCAATTGAATCTCAATATAGACAAGTGTAATGTGCTGCGAATACACAGAAAGATAGATCCTTTATCATTTAGCTAGAAAATAGCAGGTCAGCAACTGGAAGTAGTTAATACCATAAATTATCTGGGAGTACGCATTAGGAGTGATTTAAAATGGAATGTTCATATAATGTTGATCGTCGGTAAAGCAGATGCCAGACTGAGATTCATTGGAAGAATCCTAAGGAAATGCAATCCGAAAACAAAGGAAGTAGGTTACAGTACGCTTGTTCGCCCACTGCTTGAATACTGCTCAGCAGTGTGGGATCCGTACCAGATAGGGTTGATAGAAGAGATAGAGAAGATCCAGCGGAGAGCAGCGCGCTTCGTTACAGGATCATTTAGTAATCGCGAAAGCGTTACGCAGATGATAGATAAACTCCAGTGGAAGACTCTGCAGGAGTGACGCTCAGTAGCACGGTACGGGCTTTTGTCAAAGTTTCGAAAACATACCTTCACCGAAGAGTCAAGCAGTATATTGCTCCCTCCTACGTATATCTCGCGAAGAGACCATGAGGATAAAATCAGAGAGATTAGAGCGCACACAGAGGCATACCGACAATCCTTCTTTCCACGAACAATACGAGACTGGAATAGAAGGGAGAACCGATAGAGGTACTGAAGGTGCCCTCCGCCACACACCGTCAGGTGGCTTGCGGAGTATGGATGTAGATGTAGATGTAGAAGGGGCTACCAACAGCGTCTCCTTGGTGACCGTCCAGCAAGCGTTGCTGTGTATGGGCCTGTGCAGCAGGCGCTTGGTTTTTGCCTCCGTGATGACTGCTGTTTACCAGCGACGAAGGCTACAATTTAAACGCCAGTACCGTAACAGTACGTCCACTGGTTAGCAACTGGTCAGCTTTTCAGACAAATCACGTTTTATGCTTCACCAAACAGATGGCCTCTGACATGTACGGCGCAAAACTTCTCAAAGCAAACACCCTGCAATAAACGTACGAACGTTATTGTTTGTCGAATGTTTCCGTGGCATTTCCTGGGTGAGCTCGTCATTCTGGAAGTCACGATGGATTAAGACAGGTATGTATCTATTTTTATGAACCGTGTCCACCCTACATGCAGTTTGTTTCGTCTCGTCACGATGCCATCTACCAGCAGGACAATGCAGTGTGTCACACAGCTCACAGTGCCAGTGTGTTGTTCGAAGAGTGTTGTTTAGACCAGAAACGCATGCGTTTAGCCCAGTGAATACTGCAGTTGTCATCTTCCAGGACAGATCTGAGTACGCAGTATATTAATCATGAAGATGCAGACATGATCCCCGATAACACAGAAATAAATGTTCTGGTCCATGTTCAAGGTAACTTGGGCGAGTGCGCCTACGTGATGGTACGCAAAACATCCCCAAAGCATCACAGAAACAATTGCGTCGTGAACCACAACCTACACATAGTTCGGGTTAAATACTGTGTCATCGGTTCACTCGACATGTTTCATCATTCGAAAAGAGGCAACACCCCCCCCCCCCCCCACCCACACCCAAATCAGTTGCCTGTAACTTCACTGCGGCTAACGCAACAATAAAAATCATTAATCCCCAGACAACATCAATTACAGTTGCTACCAAATCAACAGAGGGTAAACGCAGAACCTTCGAAATTTAGAGTGGTTCGCTTAATCAAAATCGGGTCGGCCATGCACTGTTGCCTTTAAGCCCTAATAGAAGTATGGATTGCACAAGCAGGTCATTCATTAACGTAGACACTGGCGAATAATTACATAAACAATGAATATATAACGAACATTGAAGGGTAATAAACAGAGTTGTGCTGTACCAAAACAATGGTTCGGTAGTTTAGGTATAGTACACAAATAACGTAGCAAATGATAGGATCGCCGTTAGTATTTGTGGAACTGACAGAGAAAACAATATACTTGAATGCCTAAAAGAGGAGCTGAAAGCCGACTACTCTTTGTTTCTTGTTTGTTTGTCTGTTTGTTTGTGTTTCACATCTTTCCATGTTGACCAGTGTGTATTTTATATCCTTACAAAATATAAATTATATTTCATAAGTAATAAAAATTAGTTGATACCGTAGCTTCTGCATTTTTAGGTAACCAAAACAATTACTTGACGCAAGTACAGGTTATATGCACAAAAATAAAAAAATCTGTGTAATTATTGTTTTATTTTATACTTAACAGAACATTCTACATGATGATTAAAGGTAACAGTTCCATGTTATTACTGAAAAGTGAGGAAGTTGTTTATGAGTAAAACGAACATGTTTTATATAAGCTCTACGAAATGGTGAAGCAATGTTTGATATGTTTTTGTTTAATTTTAAATGTTCCTCTTTAACTTCACCATTTTTTTGAGGAAATTACGTTTTATAGTGCTACGTTAATAAATCTGTACCTTCTTTTTACTGTGGTTATCCTCCAGTCGGTTACTTAATAATAAACAATGTTTGTAGGAAAATTGAAACTGTTAATGTTTAATTGAGGTCTTATTAGAAACTTGTACTGATGACGTTCACTAACAAAGTGACCGAAATAAGATAACGGCCAATAACTATGCAACACACCTGAACTACAGGTAATGCGGTTACCATCGTTACTGACAAAGGCTGCTAGGAAAACTACAATAGTCTTACTCTAGTCTATGGTAGCTTACAGTATTTTACAACTCTATTAAAAATTTGAACTAATCATGTCGGATAATATATCGGCTACAGCGGGTGGTTTAAACTTCGGCCATACGTTTATTCCAATAAACACATACAAATATATTTCGAATGGTTGCCTCAGATTCGATTAATAATTTAACACAATATTGATTCAAGATATCAAAGAAACGCTGATTTCAATAACTGTGAAAGACACAGTCTAAAGTTGCGTAGGATATTTATTTATTCACTGGTGACATGTCAAAATGTTGTTCTAATGTGTGTGAAATCTTATGGGACTTAATTGCTAAGGTCATCAGTCCCTGAGCTTACACACTACTTAACCTAAATTATCCTAAGGACAAACACACACACACACATGTCCGAGGGAGGACTCGAACCTCCGCCGGGACCAGCCGCACAGTCCATGACTGCAGCGCCCAAGACCGCTCGGCTAATCCCGCGCGGCGACATTTCAAAACGTAAGCGTACATCATTGTTCATGTGTTGACGTTAAGTGGTATAGCAACACATTTACATTTTTTGTAGCCTGTAATTTACATATGGTTGTAATCCAGCACTTATTTACATGGACGATTTGATAATTGACGAGCAGTCCGAAACTAGTGGTCAGTTAATAAAGCTACTTCCTGCGCAAATTAAGGCGCTTTTTTAATAGTTATTGTCATTACATAAAAAGTTACCATCCTGTTCAAACCTAGCAAGCTGGAGTTACAGAGATGTTGATTTGTAGTGCAAGGGCAGCATTCACGGACTGTAATAAGTGCGGACTAAATGCTTGGAGCCGAGCAACACCCTCAGGAAAACCTGCAGCCAAAAGCTCTAAGTTCAATAGCTGCATATAAGTTTTAAAGCAGTAACAAAGTGAATGCAGTTGACAAATATTCAGTCACTGATGACCCAGTCCTGAACCGATGAATGTCATAGTAACACACTGAAGCCCAAGCGACTGTGTGACTGAACAATATCTTCAATACACTTTACTAGTCCTAACGCACACTGACAAAAGACCACGAGCTCTGTCTTGCTTGCTTATATAAGATCTTGGTCGCATGACCACTACGGTAGCCAACATGGTGTGTTTCAACCTGAACACTATTCACGAAATTAGACACATTATAACAGTTATTCTGTTTTAACTGTATACGTTAAGTGCTCTTCATTAAATTCATAATTTACATCTTACAATATTTACTCCAAATTTAGTGTCAATAGTTTGCTTTATTTATCTTGTTTGCATATCTGGAGCTAGTCAACATAATGTCTTTGTACATCTTGACAATGTAATCCTTTGTTGGTCAAATGACAACACTATGGGTATAAAATCATCGGAAGATCACTAAATAATGAAGCTAGTGACAATGTACATATGGAGAAATCTTGGTTTAGGCACTTTTTTCATGTTATTCACTATTCAATTTATAACTATTTGTTTTACAATAATTGAGACGTGGGACTTAGGGAAAGCAGGAAAGGTGTGGATGGGGCCTAATCAGTTACCATTGGCTGCAGAGAAAACACACTTTATTTTTAAAAAAAAACTCTCAACAATCATTTTTAAAAGATTTTACTACACTGGTGGCTGACAGCCTTATTAGAAGAATTGCAAGTTATTGTCAGCTGAAGGCCACAAGCAATGTTACACACAATCAACGGCTGAAGGCCTGATTACGAAATTCAAAATTATTCGTCGGCTGAAGGCAAGAAGCTGTTTCAAAAATACACAACGGCTGAAGGCCTGAATTACCAATAAGGTGGACAATTACACGTTAAAAATCCCAAAAATCCTTATAGCAGTCTTAATAACTGTAACAAGTTATAGTGACGGGTGAAAGCCTTATGAAGACAGAATTGAAACTCTCAGTCGGATGAAAGCCACGAGCAATGTTACAAAAAATTAACGGCTGAAGCCCAGCAGCAATTTCAGAATACACAAGGTCTGAAGGCCTGAATTACAAATAAGGTGGACAATTACACTTTAAAAATACTAAAACCCTTTCTAATAATCTTAATAACTTGTAACAAGCTGTAGTGGTGGCTGAAGGCCACACTAAAACAGGATTGAAAATTATCTGTCGGCTGAAGGCCAGAAGCAATGTTACAAACAATTAACGGCTGAAGGCCTGATTACGAAAGGAACGCAACAACATGTTAAGACGTTAGAATAAATTTTAAACAATTATGAGAACTTGTCCAAATAAGATGGAGTGATCCACAGACAGCTCTCCCTGGATCGACCTGAGGAAGGTGGCTACAGCTGTGTAAGCGGTGAGACAGACAGCCAAGAGTTGTACTCACGTAACAGGATGGCAACTCACATTAGGGGTAGCTTAAGCGCCGACCGAACGACTAACCAATCTGCGTAACGTCCGATCAGCGGTACAACGATGGAATATTTTTAGGCAAGGACGAAGAGATGGACAGCATCGCGTCTTCATAAACACGCCCAAGGCCGAAGGAAACACTAGAACCAAGGTAAAAAGCACTCCGTCTTCAGACCAGAAGTGGCACATCGGGACCATCCGACCGCCGTGACATCCTCAGCTGAGGATGCGGATAGGAGGGGCGAGTGGTCAGCACACCGCTCTCCCGGTCATTATGATGGTTTTCTGCGACCAGAGCCGCTACTATTCGGTCGAGTAGCTCCTCAGTTGGCATCCAAGTGCCGGCCACGCCCGACAGCGCTTAAGTTCGGTGATCTGACGGGAGCCTGCGTAGCCACCGCGGCAAGCCCGTTGCCTAGAACCAAGGTAGACCTACCAAAAACATATGCACAGTACAATTCAAGAGGCTGTCGAGCTACACGCCGTGTCCGAGAGCATCAACACAACGAGGAAAGGTACACTACCGAAAAAGTACACTAACCTCCAGGGCAGGTAACTGTGGCGTTAGCGGCCACAAGGCATAAAATACCGTTGCTTGCATTTCACTAGTAAGATAATACTAAATCCAAACTAACTTCAAGGAATAGAAGGTGGCTAATAGCTTCCGCCAACCTGACCGACTGTACAGGGTTATTACAAATGATTGAAGCCATTTCACAGCTCTACGATAACTTTATTATTTGAGATATTTTCACAATGCTTTGCACACACATACAAAAACTCAAAAAGTTTTTTTAGGCATTCACAAATGGACGATATGTGCCCCTTTAGTGATTCGGCAGACATCAAGCCGATAATCAAGTTCCTCCCACACTCGGCGCAGCATGTCCCCATCAATGAGTTCGAAAGCATCGTTGATGCGAGCTCGCACTTCTGGCACGTTTGTTGGTAGAGGAGGTTTAAACACTGAATCTTTCACATAACCCCACAGAAAGAAATCGCATGGGGTTAAGTCGGGAGAGCGTGGAGACCATGACATGAATTGCTGATCATGATCTCCACCACGACCGATCCATCGGTTTTCCAATCTCCTGTTTAAGAAATGCCGAACATCATGATGGAAGTGCGGTGGGGCACCATCCTGTTGAAAGATGAAGTCGGCGCTGTCGGTCTCCAGTTGTGGCATGAGCCAATTTTCCGCGGGCTACGCGTGAAAGTTGCCCGCACGCGTTCAACCGTTTCTTCGCTCACTCCAGACCTACCCGTTGATTTCCCCTTACAGAGGCATCCAGAAGCCTTAAACTGCGCATACCATCGCCGAATGGAGTTATCAGTTGGTGGATCTTTGTTGATCTTCGTCCTGAAGTGTCGTTGCACTGTTATGACTGACTGATGTGAGTGCATTTCAAGCGCGACATACGCTTTCTCGGCTCCTGTCGCCATTTTGTCTCACTGCGCTCTCGAGCGCTCTGACGGCAGAAACCTGAAGTGCGGCTTCAGCCGAACAAAACTTTATGAGTTTTTCCACGTATCTGTAGTGCGTCGTGACCATATGTCAATGAATGGAGCTACAGTAAATTTATGAAATCGCTTCAATCATTTGTAATAGCCCTGTAGTTGTTGTGGTTGGTCTCACTGACCCTGGGAGCAGCAACACTCAAACAACAGCGATATCTTAAACAGTGGAGGTTTCAGTACAGGACACGGTTTACTCAACTCCAAACATCCTGAGTTTGGTCGGCGGCTACAGCCCCTCGATCCGACAGTGCCTGCACGCCGCCATCGGTCCCGGTCTGCCTTCGCGCTGCGGACCTCCTTGCTGCTCTGTCCAAAGCTAAACTGATGTCCCTTCACACAACTCCCCAAATCCAGTACACAGACAGCATTAAAATAACTGCTCATTCAAAACCACAAGATACACACGGATCCGAGAAAACAATCTCACCAACAACTCACAATACTAAAACCAGTTACTGTGAAACAACATAGACGGATTATAAGTCGGCACAAACACAGAGAAGCCAGTACCGGTCGGAGGACCAAATGCACGTCGTCCGCTGCGACGACCGATCCAAACGACCAACCAACTGTCGTCCCCACTTAAGTCAGGCACGGGAAAGATCCCAGTATATATCGTGGACTGACAACTTATTGCAATGAGGTTACTATGACGGGCGGACACACACACACACACCAGTGAAAGTTGCACTACTCGAATATGACCGTTCATTCAACTAAAACTCGCTGAATACGGCCTTGACGTGGTCGTGCACTCTCTCGACCACATCCTTTCGTCGGACAGTGCACGTGTGTCGGCAGCGGTCGGGCGAGTAGTGGGTGTCCGGACCTCCCTCCTGCTCCGTCCCAACTCCAACTCAACTCGCTCGACACACGACGACCCGGAAATACCACAGGCCGCGCCAAGGGTGGTATCACAGTACGCGCTATCGATAAGCGCTGCTGCTGCCACTCACGGATAGACAATGAGAGCAAACGTAGTGGCGCAAGTGAACACTCTAAGGAAACGAGACGCCACTATCGCTATTACAAGATGCCAAGCATCAACGCAAGCCACACACGGCTCAATAATAGTTAATTGTTCATTCCAGACCTTAAAAATTGCGTATAATGTGCATTAGAGTGCTGCAACGCTCAGTGTTTGATCGGTCACGGCTCGCCTGTTGACGTGGGAACCGAGCCGCTCGTGTCCGGCCCCACACCACTCGGCTCGGCCACGTACTCGACCCATGTCTGTTGCCCGGTTTCCGGACACGCGGATAACCGAGCATGACCGAGCATGACCGGTCACCGCTGACGTCTCACCTCACCTCACCTCGGCCCGGCTCGCTGCACTGTACTTCACTGTACAAATCCAACGCCTCTCTCTCTCTCTCTCTCTCTCTCTCTCTCTCTCTCTCCCTCGCTCTCTCTCTCTCTCTCTCTCTCTCTCTTTTAATACAAAAGTAACGTTTCCAAGAACGGGTACGTTACACAGCTAAATTCATAGAGCACTTTCTTTTATAATATTTACTCCCGTCTTCCTAAAGTCCAGGAATTTTGTTGTAAATAAAACATTGATCACAAGAGACCAATCTGTGTTAATGTAATGAAATGTAAGCGTCAAATAGTGCACCTGATTATGCGAATCAGTCCACGTATCAACTGTCGCAGCACATGTTTTATTAATAACTTCCACAATAACAGAAGGCATTATACTGTTTCGTATTGCATCAGCTTGTTCTTTGACATGTCTGCTTATAGTAGAGGGATGTGGCATGACATCTGCCACGTTAACTTTTCCATAATGCGCACCTAGATGTATTAATTCTTGGCCTAATTCTCTGAAACCTTCACCGCAAACAGCATTAAAAGGTCTCATATCTGTAGCACACATTGCAACACACTTTGCTGTAATACTATTTTTTATTACTGCCGGTATACCTGAAGGAGCTGTATCTTTGTGAGGTTTCTTGCAACTGTGTTTCTTAAAAAAAAGAGTAGTTCGCGATTGGAAACACAATAATGTGGAGCAGTTTATGCACGATACGTACCCAGTAGAAGCACTGTTTTCGTCTACAACCACCAAAAATATGCTCCGTACTTGGCTTTTTAGACCTTCCCGTCTCTTCAACGTGTAAACATTGATTTCAATCTTACGTCTTACTGCACTGGTTTCCTCGCACTGCATGATTGCAGAGAGAGAGAGAGAGAAGGAGAGAGAGAGAGACCACAAATGAGAAGCCCGTACTGGCTGCAGTCTCACACGGATAATGACACGTGTAATGTGTTTGAACTTGCGTGCTACGTATTCGGTCACGGCTTCTATGCTCGGTCACTAGAACTAGTGCGGGCAGCCTATCCAGTTAGGGTGTGCTCGCCCCATCTCGTATTTTGTGCTCGCTTACTCGGTCATGCAGGACTCTAATGTGCATGCATGGTGTGTCTGAATCATATACTTTATAAACAAGTATAATTTCAAATATTAATAAATTCGTTAGTAATAATTTTATAAACATGGTAACAGCTTCAGCGAGCTCATCTCACTATCACAAATCAGACGCTGTCTTTAGATTTTATGTAGCATGTCTGCAAGCAGTTGTAGTACTTTTAGTGAATGCATCAAGTTTTCATTTTATACGCCACGAGGGTTCCGCCGTCTTGACGCGCGGTTTTAGTTCAGCTGGCAGAACTCCCCACTTCTTCCAGAAGTTCTTCCCGAAAGTTGCTTGCTGCAAAGAAGAAGTATTCAAATGTTCTGGAAGGTTACCTGATTTTTCTCTTTCTTTCTAATTTGCCAAATTCCGAACAACCCTGAACTCACAGCTCAAGTTGCAACTTGTTAGTGACACAAGCATGACACAGATGTTCCAAGACTATCGGCAGATTCCTCCTTCACTTCATTCGACGCTCTTAGGTCAGCGTTGGCCATTGTCATGGAACCTCATCATGGTGAGGTTCTATGATGCCATGCACGGGCACTACAGACTCTGTGGCTACTTGTGGTGATACGCTTTCATCTTAAGGGGCTCCGAAAAGGCTGAAAATCATGAAAAGTTCAATTTTTACTTTTTTGCGTTTTCTGAATCTGCAGACTATTACCGTTTAATGGATATATAATTTATTCAATTCCGAAGACTACAACTATTTTTAAATTTTTTTTGAAATGTGTTCTACATTGACGTGACCCACTGTGGCGCTGTTAAACTGCTGTCAAATGGTGTTATTATTAACGTCCGTGTTCATCAGGTACATTTTAGTGATGTGAGATAAAGTATGTGTTGTGGATAACCTGTGATGGTTCAATATATATCGCTGGTGTGATTGTCGATTGTTTCATGTTTATTTACTCTGTCGTTATCTCGAAAATATTCGTAATTAATTCTGTTTCTTGAGTCTCTGTTTTGTTGAAGTATAATAATGAGTAAAAGTAAAGTTGCTGTTGCGACTTTCAATGATGGCAACATTGTAAGGTGCAAGGTATTTAGAAATATGGGAATGAAGATAGGTTCTAACATGGTACGAGCGATGCTTGCTTTAGACAAGGAACGCCTTCGGGCTGCAGAGAGGGCTGTAAAGAGTCTAGAAATACAAGCAAGAGTAAACAGGAGGAGGAACAAGAGGAAGCTGGAGGAGGAGTTTGCAGAGGATGAAGATAATCCATCCTATGGACCTGGAATGCACTAAAACGTTAATCCAATCTTTGTCGCTCGATTCCCAAAACTTTTATTTTCTCATACTAATTACATGTTTTCTAAGGATCTTCCAAACATATTTGTTTCAAACTTTCAGTAAATGTTACACAGTACCTTCTGCATAATTTAACACAGCCTTTTTCCAAAAAACTGTATATTTTTGAATAAATAAATAAAAAATTGCAAAAAACTGTTGTGAATTTTCATTACAATTGAAAAAATCATCTTTAATAACTGAACTAAAATTTTGTAAAATCCCTGTGTTAAGTTGTAGCCCATATTCCAATAAATAATCTGTAAAAAGTTCAACTTCCTACCTCAAATACTTTGTGAGGAAATATGTAATTTATAAGCGTTATTTTAACATTGCAAGTATAGGGCGTTCCGGAGCCCCTTAAGATAATCTTCCTACGCCGCACGACACCCCAGATGCACCTCTAACAAAAAATCCAAACACAACAAACCCCGAAACGGTTCAATAACTCGACTAGCCCAAACAACGTGACTTACACTTGATTGCCCTCCAAATAGCCACAATCTCAGTTGTATCAGCTATTACGCGGGCAGGTGTTTTACGAACTCCCTAGTTATTAGTTCACGTCTTTGTACGCTCACTTGCCATCTTAGCCGGAACTTACACTGTCCACTGTGCGATGCGAAGCGACAAGATGGGATGCGATGTGAAGCGAAGCGAACTAGATTCCCCAAAGCGATGGGATGCGATGGTGTGTTCACACTGCATGCTATGCGATGCGAAGCAGATTCCCCACGACGATACTATGCGACGGAGCGTTCACACTGCATGCGATGCGACGTGAAGCGAAGCAGATTGCCCAAAGCGAAGCGATTCGATGGCGCGATCTGGCCGATAGGGAGCAGTAGCTGCTAAGCAGTCTTGGAATGGTGTCAGTTTTCCTCCAACCAATAAAACCGTTTTTAGAAGAAAAAAATGCTCTCAAAGTTCGAGGCAGTCTTGAGTGTGTGTATAAAATCAACAAAGAGAGGAGTGTAGAATTCCATCATTTGTACAGTGACTCGAAAAAAGATGAAGATGAACTCTGTAATTACTTCAGAATTAGCACAGAGAATTTGGTTATATTGTGTCGTCTGTTTCAAGTAGTTTGGAAAGCAAAACACAATTTCAGGAAGTCGATTACATCCGAAGAGAAACTTGTGACCATCATCACGTATGTACACATTATTTAGTTTACAAAACACTTTTTCTTCATTTTTCAGTGCCTATCCGGTTTGTATGTTGGCGATCGTGATGACTAATCTTCTCTTGTTGGTAGAAACACGGAATAGTTCTTTTGAAGGAATACTGAACCAGCATCTAAGGTCGTCAAACCAAGAATTCGTCTTCTTCGGGGACCTATTTCCCTCTTGATTTTCAATTGAAGTATTTTTTGTAGCAAATCATATCTATTTGTACTGCGTATGACACCTCCTAGATATTGCAACTTTCGGCATTTTACTATCTTGATTAATTTGGGCGTTGTGTTCATTCTTCTCAAAGCTTCTATGTTTGTTTCTCTCTTGGTCCAAGGTATTCTCAGGATCGTCCTGTAAAGCCACAATTCAAAAGCCTCGAGCTTCTTCTCCGTGTTTTTATTTAAGATCCATGTGACAGAACTCATTTTCTGGAACACACTTTTTGCCCTCTCGATGCGAATCTTGATTTCTTGCGAGATATCTCAATTTTCATTTATTGTGGTCTCAAGATATTTATATCTTTAATTTTTTGGTATATGACTAAGTTTACTCCAGTAATATTTTTCCTCCTTACGAACATGAGTTTTGTCTTTGTCGTGTTTATTTCAAGCCTATTGACTGCTGTCTCTCACATTTCTATCCATTAACAACTGTACCGCCTTGAATAGTGTCAGCAAATACAATAGTGCCATCCGCATATCGAATGTTATTTAATTTTATTCCATTTAGCAAAATTCGTTCTTCTACTTCTTCTAAATATGAATTCTAAGTATATATTAAATAGTATGGGTGAAAAGATACATCCCTGTCTCACTCCCCTGAGAACGTTGACTGCTTCAGTAAGGTCTCCATCAGTACGCAACACAACTGTTTGAATCCAGTACAGGTTCTTGATGATTCGCAGATCCCTTTCCTCCATTCCAACACTTCTCAAAATACCCATCAATTTATCGTGTTTTACTCTATTATAAGCCTTCTGATAATCTATTAGGCAAGCAAATATGTCTTTATTTACATTTCTACATCTCTGAAACAATGCTTGTATAGTGAACAAGGCTTCTAGCGCATCCACAGATCCCCCAAAGTGATTGGGAGCTATCTGTTCCTCACATAGTCTGTATATTCTTCCGTGTATCACCCTCAAAAACACTTTCAAGATACGGCTCATTAAGCGTATCGTACGACAACCACCGCATTATTTTGCATTTGTCTTTTTGGGCAGAGTAATGGACTCTGATTTCAGCCACTCAAGTTGAATGTTTCCAGTTACAGAAATTTGATTGAAAATTTGAGTTAACCATTTTACATGATTTTGATCTATCAGTTTTAAGAAATCTGTTGCTACTTTATCTTGTCCCAAGGCCTTATTGTACTTCAACTGATTGATGGATGTTCGAACCTCTACTTCTAGTATTTTTGTACCACTTGCTTCATTTGTATTTGAATTAAAACCACATCTAGTGTAGAGAATTAAATTTTCAGCGTATTTTTCCATGACTTTTTCTTGTCTTCTAATTCCACCACCAATCCACCAATTTCCCAGTTTCATCCACTAGTTCTCCACAGATGCTATTCCTGTATTTCCCTGTTATTTCTTTGACTTTCTTATATACATTGAGACTATCATATTTACTTTTAATAAAACTCTATTTCCTCGCATTGCTCTGCTTTTTCGTTTTCTTTTGCCTCCCATATTTTTCTTCTGATGTCCATAATTATCTTCCAGTACTCCGTTTGGTTTGCCCTATTTAATCTCATTTCCTCTATTAGATTCATGATCTCATCAGTCGTCCATGGCTTACTCTTCTTTCTCTCTGGTTTCATGTACTTTTCTTTTATTTTCTGTACAACATTCTTCAGTTTGTTGTTCAGTTCTAAATTGACACTGTTACTTGTTATGTCTTCAAGTTGAGTTCTATTTGTATGTACTGTTTTACTATTGGGTCTTTCATTTTCCTCTAATTGTAGCTCTACTTTTCTTTCTCTTTACTCTATTCAGTGTAACTTTAAAAAATCCTTCAAGCGGTGTGTGACCAGATTTTACGACTGCTTTGGATATGTTTTTACTAAGGCGCAGCTGTTCCTGAAACGTTCATTTACTAGTATGAAATCAGTCTGGTTTCTCACGTATTTCCGAGGTCTGTCCATCGGCGACTTCGATGTATACAGATCATTTGACACCGCAAAAGTTTTGGATCATCCCCTCTAAAATTCCTCTCTCCTGGTCCAAATGGTCCTACTATATCTGATGTCGTCCCCTACTTTCGAATTAAATTCTCCCATCACAATTGTCAACTCACGTTTGTTAAGTTTAATCAAAATTACGTTTATGTTATCCTAAAATGCTTCTACCTCTTCATCTTCCTTGTCCATTGTAGGGGCATACATTTGCATTATATTTGTATCGTTAGGGATACTACTCAGCTGCAATAACACTGTATGGGCTGCTGCAAGTATGAAACTTTTGAGACACCGTGCTAGTTTCGCTGATAGTATTACACCGACTCCATGCTCATGCTTCCCATATGCTCTTCCTGACTATACCCTCTGTGTCGATTTAATGTAAACATCTCCTGTGTCCGGCCACCGTATCTCGCTAACTCCAAGTATCCCTGCTCCCATCCCATCAATTTCTTGAACTGTATTGTGTATTTTTCCCTCCTTCATTCACTGATTTTACTTTCCATTATAAAATCTTAGAAATGAACAGTTTTTTTTTTATTTTGATAATGAAATGACGGCCACAATAGTTACAGTAATAGAAAAATTCGTCCTACAATATGTTTGCCTCAGTGGCTGCTGTCATAGTTCTTGAGCGCCTCTCTCGCATTTCTCGCTCTTCTTGAATCTCTGTTGTTCTCTCTGTCATTTTGAAATCATGCCGCAAAAACACTGTTTTAAATTATGTGTTGGTCAACACATAACTAAAGGGAGACCTCGAACCCATCTTTATCGATTATTATGTTGTGAAAGAAGCAGGTGCAATGAATGATAATGTCTGCATGTTCTATAGAAGTTTCAATTTCCTTTTGGAGAAGACGCCACTTGCCGGGCACAATTCCGAACGAGTTTTCCACCACCGTTCTGGCCCATGATAATTTCTTGTTAACCATTTCGTGACAGAATTAATTAACATTTCTCATATTACTGTAAAAACTGGTTTTCTGCTTTTCGAATGGATACTGAGTCAGGCCATGTTTCTAAATTGCTGTTGTTATTTATAGTTTTACACCTATTTTCAGTGGGACGTATGTGTCCTGCTGGACTTGAGGGAATAAATGATTCCCTAAATTTCTGCCGGCCATGGTGGCCGAGCCGTTCTAGGCGCTACAGTCTGGAACTGCGCGACCGCTACGGTCGCAGATTCGAATCCTGCCTCGGGCATGGATGTGTGTGATGTCCTTAGGTTAGTTAGGTTTAAGTAGTTCTAAGTTCTAGGGGACTGATGACCTCAGAAGTTAAGTCCCATAGTGCTCAGAGCCATTTGAACCATTTGAACCCTAAATTTCTCCTCCTCCAGCGAGACACATACGTTCCACTTAATACACTTCTTTTTTCATTCTTTCTAAGAATTAGGATCTGTAAGAAGAAGAATGAAGTACAGTTATTATGTTAAAGAAATTTCAAGATAATAAGCCAGTTACAGTTTTGTCAACTGCGCATCACCCAAAAGATATAATATTCGTCGCAGGAAAAAATAGAGATGGTAAACCTCAGCTATATCCTGCTCTGCGTCCGTAGCAGATTACACAGCTGTAATGGGAACCGTAGACTCGTTCGGCCAGCGGAGGGAAAGATATCATATTGGCAGTGGGTCACTCAAATGGCGGCATCGTCTTTCTTACTTTCTTTTGGATGTTGCAATAGTAAGCAGTTTCATCATGTGTAGCTGTAACAGTATAGGAAGATGTGACAAGCTTTCTTTTCACCTGCTTTTGTAAGCAGCTTTCAGCTGGGAGAAATATAAAGAGAAGCGGAAGGCAAGCATTTGTTGCAAAAAACGAATGACGAGTTTGTGGAGTTTTACGTTTCATATCAAATCAAGGGAAAGAAAGTAAAATTACAGCACCGAATAGAATATGTAAATGTAAAAATTTAGATACAATTATGAACAGAAGGTACAAACAGAAGTTCTGTACACTCGCTGCCAATAAAGCAAAACCACAAAACGAATTTAAAAGTGTTTTATCAATAAATATATGCACAAACCTGTATATCTGTAGCGAACAGAGTAAAAGAAACAATAAATAGCTTTACTGAGGTTATCTGTTGCAGACAGGAAAAAAATTACAGAAAACTGCAAAAAAAAAAAAAAAAAAAGACAAGGCACCAATGCACAACTGAAAGCATCAAGCGATCGTTCTTGTGAAACGCAACTAACTCTTTAAGCAGGCGAAATGTTGAGTGCTGTTGACAAGGGATTTCTAATTGATTCCGTATTTCTCGATTTCCAGAAGGCTTTTGACACTGTATCACACCAGCGGCTTGTGATGAAATTGGGTGCTTATGGAATATCGTCCCAGTTATATGACTGGATTCGTGATTTCCTGTCAGAGGGGTCACAAAAAACATAAGTGTTTTTCGGTGTTACCCAAGATAGTTTATAGGCCCTCTGTTGCTCCTTATCTATAAAAACGATTTAGCAGACAATTTCAACAGTCGTCTTAGGTTGTTTGCAGATGATCCTGTCGTTTATCGTCTAGTAAAGGCATCAGAAGATGAAAAGAAAGTGCAAAAGATTTAGAAAATATATCTGTATGGTGCGAAAATTGGCATTTGAGCCTAAATAATAAAAGGTGTGTAGTTATCTACGTGAGTGCTAAAAGAAGTCCGTTAAACTTAGGTTACACGAAAAATCAGTCAAATCAAAAGGCCGTAAATACAACTAAATACCTGGGAATTAGAATTAGGAACAATTTAAATTGAAAAGGACACATAGAAAAAGTTGTGGGGAAGGCAAACCAAAGACTGCATTTTATTGCCAGAACAGTTAAAATATGTAACAGGTCTACTAATGAGACTGCCTACATATACTATGCTTGTTCATCCTCTTTTAGAGTACTGCTGCGCGATCTGGGACCCTTACCAGATAGGATTAACGGAGTACATCGAGAACGTTCAAGAAAGAGCAGCAAGTTCTTATTATCGCGAAATAGGGGAGAGAGTGTCACGGACATGATACAGGATTTAGGGTGGACATCATTAAAACAAAGGCGATTCTTATTGCAGCGGAAGCTTCTCACGAAATTTCAATCACTAACTTTCTCCTCCGAATGCGAATGCATTTTGTTGATGCCAACCTACGTAGGGAGAAACGATCATCATATTAAAATAAGAGAAGAGTTTTTAGCAAACAGAACACAGCATGTTGTTCTCAATGGAGAGACGTCTACAGACGTTAAAGTGACCTCTGGCGTGCCACAGGGAAGTGTTATGGGACCATTGCATTTCACAATATATATATAAACGACCTAGTAGATAGTGTCGGAAGTTCCATGCGGCTTTTCGCGGATGATGCTGTAGTATACAGAGAAGTTACAGAACTAGAAAATTGCAGCGAAATACAGGAAGCACTTCGTGCAGGGAGTGGCAACTGACCCTTAACATAGACAAATGTAATGTATTGCGAATACTTAGAAAGAAGGATCCTTTATTGTATGATTATATGATAGCGGAACAAACACTGGTAGCAGTTACCTCTTTAAAATATCTGGGAGTATGCGTACGGAACGATTTGAAGTGGAATTATCATATAAAATTAATTGTTGGTAAGGCGGGTGCCAGGTTGAGAATCACTGGGAGAGTCCTTAGAAAATGTAGTCCATCAACAAAGAAGATGGCTTACAAAACACTCGTTTGACCTATACTTGAGTATTGCTCATCAGTGTGGGATCCGTACCAGGTCGGGTTGACAGAGGAGACAGAGAAGATCCAAAGAAGAGCGCCGCGTTTCGTCACAGGGTTATTTGGTAAGCGTGATAGCGTTACGGAGATGTTTAGCAAGCTCAAGTGGCAGACTATGCAAGAGAGGCGCTCTGCATCGCGGTGTAGCTTGCTGTCCAGGTTTCGAGAGGGTGCGTTTCTGGATGAGGTATCGAATATATTGCTTCCCCCTGCTTATACCTCCCGAGGAGGTCACGAATGTAAAATTAGAGAGATTCGGGCGCGCACGGAGCCTTTCCGGCAGTCGTTCTTCCCGCGAACCATACGCGACTGAACAGGAAAGAGAGGTAATGACAGTGGCACGTAAACTGCCCTCCGCCACACACCGTTGGGTGGCTTGCGGAGTATAAATGTAGATGTAGAGCTCACACGGAAAGATACAAGTGTTCTTTTTTTCCATGCGCTTTTCGAGAGTGGAATAATAGAGAATTATTGTGAAAGCGGTTCGGCGAACCCTCTGCCATGCACTTAAGTGTGATTAGCGGAGAATTTATGTAGATGTAGATTAAGCGATATCTCGAACATTAGGTGCCAAACAATGAGACCCTGTTGGCTCCAAGCAGCTGAAAAATTCAATACTGGTTCGCAGCACCACTCAGATGTGGGACTTTCATATCCCTGTGAACTCAGGGAAATAAACTTGTGTGTGGGACACATAAGTCCCACTGCTCACGAAAGGATTAAATAACGTTTCTTGGTCAATCAGTGATAGTCCAGTAAACGGAAGCATTACGTTTCCCAGTAGGGAAATGCTTCATCTCCAGTCAACACTAATGCGACATTTACTGAAGTTTCAGGTATTTCTTTCGGCGATGGCTAGTTTTGTGGAACGTTCAAAATATTGTTGTACAAATCACTTGCCCGCCATCTGAGAGCGTGCCGCAATCTCGGGCGTCAATTGCTGTTAATCTCCGGTTAGCTTCGGCTACATCTACTAAAGCAAGTGAAAAAGAATTCTTATAATTGTAGTACATTGTCCCTGAATGAGGGTAGCACTCAACCCGAACGTGATTATCATCAATGCCGCCCCCCCCCCCTCCCAGTTCGGAAAATTCTAATCACCGTACACGTTTTGGGCAGCCGTTTGAAGCTGTTGTATAGCAGGAGGAGACAGGTGTATAGGATCCGAATTTTCCACATTTCAGCGCACGTTTCATGTACACGTTGTGCGACTGTAATTAGATCCATCCGAAATGACTGTGACAGTGCACTGAATGACATCCCGACCGACAAATATCTGAAGAAGAAGGAAGTGATCAGTACTGAACGATGCGAAGGATCTTTGTAGGTTGTACTGCACACAAAAAATATTATATTCAATATAAAGTCTACTTAATTATTCATGCATATATTCATGTCCGGTGGAGGTGGTGAAGACTAAATGGAAATATTTAGGGGACACGTTCCTCTCGGAACTGAAAAAAGTCATGGAAAACGTTCAAGAGACGAAGGTGGTTTGCCATTATTCCAATGTACACTGAAGAGCCAAAGAAACTGGTATATTTGCCTAATATCGTGTAGGTCCCCCTCGAGCGAGCACAAGTACCGCAACACGACATGGCATGGACTTGACCAATGTCTGAGGTAGTGCTGTAGGGAACTGACACCATGAATACTGCGGAGCTCTTCATAGATCCGAAATAGTACGAGGAAGTGTAGATCTGTTCTGAACAGCATGTTGCAAGGCATCCCAGATATGCTCAATAATGTTCATGTCTGGGGAGTTTGGTGGCCAGCGGAAGTGTTTGAACTCGGAAGAGTGTTCTTGGAGCCCCTCTGTAGCAATTCTGCACTTGTGGGGTGTCGCACTGTCCTGCTGGAATTGCCCAAGTCCGTCAGAATACACAATGGACATAAATGGATGCAGGTGACCAGACAGGATGTTTACGTACGTGTTAACTGTCAGAATCGTATCTAGACGTACCAGGGGTTCCGTATCACTCCAACTGTACAAGCCCCACACTATTACAGAGCTCCACCAGCTCGAACAGTCCCCTGGTCACATGCAGGGTCCATGGATTCATGAGGTTGTCTCCATTCCCGTACCTGTCCATCCACTCGATACAATTTGAATTGAGTCTCGTCCGACCAGTCAAAATGTTTCCGGTCATCAACGCTCCTATGTCTGTGTTGACGGGTCCAGGTGAGACGTAAAGAGTGGACCTTCGGCTCCGAAAGCCCATATCGATGATGTTTCTTTGAATGGTTCGCACACTGACACTTGATGGCCTATCATTGAAATCTGCAGCAATTTGCGGAGGGGTTGCGCTTCTGTGACGTTGAACGATTCTCTTCAGTCGTCGTCGGTCCCGTTCTCGCAGGATCTTTTTCCAGCCGCGCCGATGTCGGAGATTTGTTGTTTTACCGGATTCCTGATATTCACGGCACATTCGTGAAATGGTGATACGGGATAATCCTCACAACATCGCTACTTCGGAGATCCGGTGTCGCTCTAGCGCTGACTATAACACCACGTTAAAACTCACTTAAATCTTGATTTAGCGCCAGGCACTTGTTTTCTTACATAGGCGTTGCCGACCGCAGCGCCGTATTCTGCGTATTTACATATCTCTGTATTTGAATACGCATGCCTGTACCAGTTTCTTTGGCACTTCAGTGTATCTGGCCGTGATAGGAGGTACTGACGTTCGTGACAGACATTATGACTCCACGGTAGACGAAAGATAACATTTCGCAACGGGAAAGAAACGCATCTCAATATGCCGTCGTACAGTTGTCACGGAGTGCTGCAGCTGACGAGAGCAAGCAGTGTTCATCAGGAGCCAGCTGTTAGAGGCTCCCAGGAAGTTCATAGGGCATCGTTTCTGTGCCTCCACCCTCAGTCTCCCCGTATCCAAACAACCAAAATAAGAGATCAGAGAAATCTACAAATACGAAGTGGCTGAAAACAGAAAAACGAAAGCTGGAGCTTCAAAAGGCGAGACGCAAGATGACAATTATAATTTTGTACTATGATTACTCCCCATTACGCGAAAAGTACAACCTGAAGCTAACTTGAGAGCTAGAATTAAAATGCAGCAGATTTTAGTGGATGAATTGGAACGCTCTTCACCTCTTCCACCGCTCATTCTTCCATTCCGTTTCACCGGCCTGAAAATCGTCAAGCTGAGAGTGTCATTTCGAGCCCCCAACTATGTGGAGACTTCAATATTTTCAGTGAATTGTCATCAACATTGTGGTTCATGGTGTGGGTTCCTATAGTCATGTCCTAGTTCATGAACCACAGGCAACGTATGAGTGGCCAAGTAAGTGGTCCCGACAGTCGGGATACCAGTTACTTTGGAATAAGGCTGGGCATCTCGGACATATTCTGAGTCGCGGTCACCTTTGTCCTCATACGGCAAAGACTACCAAATCCACCGGTTAGTCCCTCAGCCGTTAGGGGTAAAACCCAATGGGACTCGGGGCAAGTAAGGCTAGCAACCTGCTTCCCTGGTACTTTAAATATGATGCTGGCAATAATCAGAGCAAAATGCCTCGGACCTTTGGAGGTGACGGAGTCCCACCTCTAACTGACAAACCAGGGACTCTTAAGATAAGACTTGGCAAACAAATGGTAATGAGATGGGGAGCTATTAATATCAATGGGGGCTACTCTGGGAAGAAGGTAGAGCTGGCAGAGGCTGCAAGTAAGATGGGGCTGGACGTTTTAGCTGTTAGCGACATTCGGGTAAGGGGTGAGAAAGAAGAGGAAGTGGGAGAATACAAGGTCTACCTGTCAGGAGTCAAAGCAGGAATAGCACAATGAGGTGTAGGGCTTTACATCAGGAAAGAAATGGAACCCAGCGTAGTTGCAATAAGGTATGTAAACGAACGACTGATGTGGATAGATTTGACAGTGTCTAGCAGGAAAATTAGGATTGTGTCAGTATATTCGCATTGTGAAGGGACAGATCAAGATAAGATGGATAGTTTTTATGAGGCACTCAGTGATGTAGTTGTTAGAGTAAAGGACAAGGACAGTGTTCTGCTCATGGGTGATTTTAACGTCAGGATTGGAAATCGAACAGAAGATTATGAAAAGGTTATGGGTAAATTTGGAGAGGATATGGAGGCCAACAGGAACGGGAAACAACTCTTGGATTTCTGTGCCAGTATGGGCTTGTTGTTGTTGTTGTTGTCTTCAGTCCTGAGACTGGTTTGATGCAGCTCTCCATGCTATTCTATCCTGTGCAAGCTTCTTCATCTCCCAGTACCTACTGCAACCTACATCCTTCTGAATCTGCTTAGTGTATTCATCTCTTGGTCTCCCCCTACGATTTTTACCCTCCACACTGCCTTCCAATACTAAATTGGTGATCCCTTGATGCCTCAGAACATGTCCTACCAACCGATCCCTTCTTCTGGTCAAGTTGTGCCACAAATTTCTCTTCTCCCCAATCCTATTCAATACTTCCTCATTAGTTATGTGATCTACCCATCTAATCTTCAGCATTCTTCTGTAGCACCACATTTCAAAAGCTTCTATTCTCTTCTTGTCCAATCTATTTACCGTCCATGTTTCACTTCCATACATGGCTACACTCCATACAAATACTTTCAGAAACGACTTCCTGACACTTAAATCTATACTCGATGTTAACAAATTTCTCTTCTTCAGAAACGCTTTCCTTGTCATTGCCAGTCTACATTTTATGTCCTCTCTACTTCGACCATCATCAGTTATTTTGCTCCCCAAATAGCAAAACTCCTTTACTACTTTAAGTGTCTCATTTCCTAATCTAATACCCTCAGCATCACCCGACTTAATTCGACTACATTCCATTATCCTCGTTTTGCTTTTGTTGATGTTCATCTTATATCCTCCCTTCAAGACACCATCCATTCCGTTCAACTGCTCTTCCAAGTCCTTTGCTGTCTCTGACAGAATTACAATGTCATCGGCGAACCTCAAAGTTTTTATTTCTTCTCCATGGATTTTAATACCTACTCCAAATTTTTCTTTTGTTTCCTTTACTGCTTGCTCAATATAAAGATTGAATAACATTGGGGAGAGGTTGCAACCCTTTCTCACTCCCTTCCCAACCGCTGCTTCCCTCTCATGCCCCTCGACTCTTATAACTGCCATTTGGTTTCTGTACAAATTGTAAATAGCTTTCGCTCCCTGTATTTTACCCCTGCCACCTTTAGAATTTGAAAGAGAGTATTCCAGTCAACATTGTCAAAAGCTTTCTCTAAGACTACAAATGCTAGAAACGTAGGTTTGCCTTTCCTTAATCTTTCTTCTAAGATAAGTCGTAAGGTCAGTATTGCCTCACGTGTTCCAGTATTTCTACGGAATCCAAACTGATCTTCCCCAAGGTCGGCTTCTACTAGATTTTCCATTCGTCTGTAAATAATTCGTGTTAGTATTTTGCAGCTGTGGCTTATTAAACTGATTGTTCGGCAATTTTCACATCTGTCAACACCTGCTTTCTTTGGGATTGGAATGATTATATTCTTCTTGAAGTCTGAGGGTATTTCGCCTGTTTCATACATCTTGCTCACCAGATGGTAGAGTTTTGTCAGGACTGGCTCTCCCAAGGCCGTCAGTAGTTCTACTGGAATGTTGTCTACTCCGGGGGCCTTGTTTCGACTCAGGTCTTTCAGTGCTCTGTCAAACTCTTCACGCAGTATCGTATCTCCCATTTCATCTTCATCTACATCCTCTTCCATTTCCATAATATTGTCCTCAAGTACATCGCCCTTGTATAGACCCTCTATATACTGCTTCCACCTTTCTGCTTTCCCTTCTTTGCTTAGAACTGGGTTTCCATCTGAGCTCTTGATGTTCATACAAGTGGTTCTCTTATCTCCAAAGGTCTCTTTAATTTTCCTGTAGGCAGTATCTATCTTAACCCTAGTGAGATAAGCCTCTACATCCTTACATTTGTCCTCTAGCCATCCCTGCTTAGCCATTCTTCACTTCCTGTCGATCTCATTTTTGAGACGTTTGTATTTCTTTTTGCCTGCTTCATTTACTGCATTTTTATATTTACTCCTTTCATCAATTAAATTCAATATTTCTTCTGTTACCCAAGGATTTCTACTAGCCCTCGTCTTTTTACCTACTTGATCCTCTGCTGCCTTCACTACTTTATCCCTCAAAGCTACCCATTCTTCTTCTACTGTATTTCTTTCCCCCATTCCTGTCAATTGTTCCTTTATGCTCTCCCTGAAACTCTGTACAACCTCTGGTTCTTTCAGTTTATCCAGGCCCCATTTCCTTAGATTCCCACCTTTTTGCAGTTTCTTCAGTTTTAATCTACAGGTCATAAGCAATAGATTGTGGTCAGAGTCCACATCTGCCCCTAGAAATGTCTTACAATTTAAAACCTGGTTCCTAAATCTCTGTCTTCCCATTATATAATCTATCTGATACCTTTTAGTATCTCCAGGGTTCTTCCATGTATACAACCTTCTATCATGATTCTTAAACCAAGTGTTAGCTATGATTAAGTTGTGCTCTGTGAAAAATTCTACCAGGCGGCTCCCTCTTTCATTTCTTAGCCCCAATCCATATTCACCTACTACGTTTCCTTCTCTCCCTTTTCCTACACTCGAATTCCAGTCACCCATGACTATTTAATTTTCGTCTCCCTTCACTATCTGAATAATTTCTTTTATTTCATCATACATTTCTTCAATTTCTTCGTCATCTGCAGAGCTAGTTGGCATATGAACTTGTACTACTGTAGTAGGTGTGGGCTTCGTATCTATCTTGGCCACAACAATGCGTTCACTATGCTGTTTGTAGTAGCTTACCCGCATTCCTATTTTCCCATTCATTATTAAACCTACTCCTGCATTACCCCTATTTGACTTTGTGTTTATAACCCTGTAGTCAGCTGACCAGATGTCTTGTTCCTCCTGCCACCGAACTTCACTAATTCCCACTATATCTAACTTTAACCTATCCATTTCCCTTTTTAAATTTTCTAACCTACCTGCCCGATTAAGGGATCTGACATTCCACGCTCCGATCCGTAGAACGCCAGTTTTCTTTCTCCTGATATGGGTTTAGTAATCACAAACTCCTTTTTTAAACATAAGAACATGGGAAGGCAGGGGAACCAGATCTGTCATTGACTATATAATAACAGATCAGGAATTCAGGAAGGCTGTGAGGGACACACGTGTATTCAGGGGATTCTTTGATGACACTGATCATTATTTAATCTGCAGTGAAATTGGGATTGCGGGGCCGAAAGTGCAGGAGGTCAGGTCCATATGTAGGAGGATAAGAGTGGAGAAACTTCAGGATAAGGAAATCAGGCACAAGTACATAACAGCGACCTCAGAAAGGTACCAGTTAGTTGAATGTAGTCAATTACAGTCATTTGAAAAGGAATGGACAAGGTACAGGGACACAGTACTAGAAGTGGCTAAAGAATGTCTTGGAACAGTAGTGGGTAAAAGTAGAATGAAGCAAACAGCTTGGTGGAATGATACAGTCAAGGCAGCCTGTAAAAGGAAAAAGAAGGCGTATCAAAAATGGCTACATACCAGAACCCATGTAGACAGAGAAAGTTATGTTGAAGAAAGAAACAAAGCCAAACAGATAATTGCAGCATCCAAGAAGAAATCGTGGGAAGACTTTGGAAACAGGTTCGAGACTATGGGTCAAGCTGCTGGAAAACCATTCTGGAGTGTAATTAGCAGTCTTCGAAAGGGAGGTAAGAAGGAAATGACAAGTATTTTGGACAGGTCAGGAAAACTGCTGGTGAATCCTGTGGATGCCTTGGGCAGATGGAGGGAGTATTTTGAAGAGTTGCTCAATGTAGGTGAAAATGCGATCAGTAATGTTTCAGATTTCGAGGTAGAATGGGATAGGAATGATGACGGAAATAGGATCACATTTGAGGAAGTGGAAAAAATGGTCAATAGATTGCAGTGCAATAAAGCGGCTGGGGTGGATGAAATTAAGTCGGAACTCATCAAATACAGTGGAATGTCAGGTCTTAAATGGCTACACAGGGTAATTGAAATGGCCTGGGAGTCGGGACAGGTTCCATCAGACTGGACAAAAGCAGTAATAACACCAATCTTTAAACATGGAAACAGAAAAGATTGTAACAACTACAGAGGTATCTCTTTAATCAGCGTTGTGGGTAAAATCTTCGCAGGTATTGTTGAAAGGAAAGTGCGAGTATTAGTTGAGGACCAATTGGATGAAAATCAGTGTGGGTTTAGGCCTCTTAGAGGTTGTCAGGACCAGATCTTTAGCTTACGGCAAATAATGGAGAAGTGGAACAGGGAATTGTATCTATGCTTTATAGATCTACAAAAGGCATATGACCGGGTTCCTAGGAGGAAGTTATTGTCTGTTCTACAAGATTATGGAATAGGAGGCAAACTTTTGCAAGCAATTAAAGGTCTTTACATGGATAGTCAGGCAGCAGTTAGAGTTGACGGTAAATTGAGTTCATGGTTCAGAGTAGTTTCAGGGGTAAGACAAGGCTGCAACCTGTCTCCACTGTTGTTCATATTATTTATGGATCATATGTTGAAAACAATAGACTGGCTGGGTGAGATTAAGGTATGTGAACACAAAATAAGCAGTCTTGCATATGCAGATGACTTAGTTGTGATGGCAGATTCGATTGAAAGTTTGCAAAGTAATATTTCAGAGCTAGATCAGAAATGTAAGGACTATGGTATGAAGATTAGCATCTCCAAAACGAAAGTAATGTCAGTGGGAAAGAAATATAAACGGATTGAGTGCCAAATAGGAGGAACAAAGTTAGAACAGGTGGACAGTTTCAAGTACTTAGGATGCATATTCTCACAGAATGGCAACATAGTGAAAGGACTGGAAGCGAGGTGTAGCAAAGCTAATGCAGTGAGCGCTCAGCTACGATCTACTCTCTTCTGCAAGAAGGAAGTCAGTACCAAGACTAAGTTATCTGTGCACCGTTCAATCTTTCGACCAACTTTGTTGTATGGGAGCGAAAGCTGGGGGGATTGAGGTTACCTTATCAACAAGGTTGAGGTTACGGATATGAAAGTAACTAGGATGATTGCAGGTACTAGTAGATGGGAACAATGGCAGGAGGGTGTCCACAATGAGGAAATCAAAGAAAAACTGGGAATGAACTCTATAGATGTAGCAGTCAGGGCGAACAGGCTTAGATGGTGGGGTCATGTTACACGCATGGGAGAAGCAAGGTTACCCAAGAGACTCATGGATTCAGCAGTAGAGGGTACGAGGAGTCGGGGCAGACCGAGGAGAAGGTACCTGGATTCGGTTAAGAATGATTTTGAAGTAATAGGTTTAACATCAGAAGAGGCACCAATGTTAGCACTGAATAGGGGATCATGGAGGAACTGTATAAGGGGGGCTATGCTCCAGACTGAACGCTGAAAGGCATAATCAGTCTTAAATGATGATGATGATGATGATGATGATGATGATGATGATGATGATGATGATGATGTCATCAACATTATTTCAGTCTCCTTTCAGCAAAGTCATAATTTACAAAATATGTTGACTGTATCACAGACCGTAAATTTCATATAGTAAAAAGTGTTTTGGGTGTAAGGAGTAGAATCCAGCAGATTCCATCCCCACGAGAACGTGGTGCACCCTGCTTTAGACTGATGGCTCAGGCGACAGAGTGACTCCCAGTATTAGTCCCCTCTTCTTGCCAGTAGTGGACTGAGTTTAGAGCACTGTCTTGTTCTAGAGCTGGGAAACTGGTTCTAGAGGCGGAGGAACCAAGAAGATCGTCAACGGTGCAGGGATGTAGAAGGTACTGCAAAACGGCTACATTAAATGCCTCATGGCCTGTCCTAGTAATCGTCATGGCATGCTCACGGCGAAATTAGCATCCAGAGTGAGTTCCTCAGTCGGATCTCCAAGAGGAACAGTTATGAGTACAGACATGAAGAAAGTCAAATGTGTTACTTTTGTGTAGTATTTTTGTAGTTATTTATTTTACGTTTTTGTACTTATTGTCTGTTTCGCAGTTATGAGTTACTTCATTCCTGGTTTGACATGCCAGATCCCTGTTGTGGTAATCTCTGTTTTTCTAATACCACAACAAGAGGGAACTTTATTAATGAGCAGTTTCATACGTCCATAGCACGAAACACGGATGGCCTATGTGGCCGAGAGGTTCTAGGCGCTACAGTCTGGAACCGCGCGACCGCTACGTCCGCAGGTTCGAATCCTGCCTCGGGCCTGGGTGTGTATGATGTCCTTAGGTTAGTTATGTTTACGTTCTAGGGGACTGATGACCACAGCAGTTAAGTCCCATATTGCTCAGAGCCGTTTGAACCATTTTTGAACGAAACACAACCGCGCTTGCGACTACACCACGGGGATGGCGGTTAGCGCTGAAACAGCCGGGTCCGCCGCTCGTGGTCTCGCGGTAGCGTTCTCGCTTCCCGAGCACGGGGTCCCGGGTTCGATTCCCGGCGGGGTCAGGGATTTTCACCTGCCTCGAGATGACTGGGTGTTTGTGTTGTCCTCATCATTTCATCATCATCCAGGAAAGTGGCGAAATTGGACTGAGCAAAGTTTGGGTAATTGTACGGGCGCTGATAACCACGCAGTTGAGCGCCCCACAAACCAAACATCATCATCATCATCATCATGAAACAGCCGGTTTTTCGGTCACACGGGTGCTTTTCGTCTCCAGTTTAACCTGACTGTTAAAAGTGTATAAAATAACCGGTTTCTGAAATAACCGATTTTCGGTTTTTCATTGCGCTTATTTCCAGTCATAAACGTGGACTTCGAACTAGGACTGAAAAAGTCTAGCAAAGGGGAAGCAGTAGGGAACACGAATGGTATGGGGCTGAGGCTGCGGCAGAATCTGTCTCTCGATCTCCAGTAAGGACTGCAATGGCGAGGGAGAGGGGCGCGGCGACAGCCGACACTTTAGGACTAATCTCTACGGTTAGAGTGAGGACACTTCGGTCACGCAGAGAACGTAGAACACGATACTAAAAGTGTTTTGATAGTTGCTAAGGAAACAGTGATACGATTCGCTCGAGTGCTTCTCCTTTCTATCTCCAATTTAATATGAAGACCATAACCGCTCAGAATAACCGGTTTCCAAAATAAGTGATTTTCCGTTTGTTGTTATTACTTACAGTAGTAAATGTACACTTCGAACAATGATTGGAGAATTCTAATGAAGGTAATAGATCGCGATCTATATGGGTCAAGGCTGCAGAAGAAATAAGTCTCAATGTCTCCGGCAAAGGTTGCGAAGGCAAAGGAAACCAATAGAGCAAGACTGATGACTTCACTGCATCGTCACTTTTGGATGGTATCAATTTTTCACCATGAAGCAATCACAAAATTAAAGGTTTAGTTATTATCCCGAGTTTATATCACCTCAATGAAATTACTGGTACATAATCAAAATTAGCTTCTCTTCCAAGGACCTTTTTGGATGTTTCCGTCTTCCAGTTTTAAATCTTCTAAAGCAAATGGAGCGTTGTACTCCACTCCCACAGTGCTTTGTGAAGTGCTTGCAAACTAGGAATGGTACCAGTATGCAATATAACTACTGTCCGAGGACGACAGCGAAAAACTACCCTACAGACCAGGTGGGTGTAAGTCTTGCTGTACACTGCACGTACATACCTACAGTCGAAGAGAACACCCCGCCGGGAAACGGGAACATTATTGTCTCTCTAGTGCTGCTCCGATATTCATCTCAAGTGTTTGTTGCAAGTTTCTAACTGTGGGCGTTGTTATTAAGATAGTGCTGATCTCTTTTCCCAATCCCCACTTCAAAGCAATAGAAATTTTACGGATAAACATTGTATTGTATTGTACTGCATGTTAACCGGGGACCTAGAAACGACGGAGAGGCTCCGTCCCCGCCGCAGCCTCAGTGGTCCACCTCGACGACTACCGCAGTCCACTTGACCCCTCCGCCGCCCCACACCGAACCCAGGGTTATTGTGCGGTTCGGCCCCGGTGGACCCCCCCAGTGAACGTCTCACACCAGACGAGTGTAACCCCTATGTTTGCTTAGTAGAGTAATGGTGGTGTGCGCATACGTGGAGAACTTGTTTGAGCAGCAATCGCCGACATAGTGTAACTGAGGCGGAATTAGGGGAACCAGCCCGCATTCGCCGAGGCAGATGGAAAACCGCCTAAAAACCGTCCACATACTTGTCGGTTCACCGGACCTCGACACAAATCCGCCGGGCGGATTCGTGCCGGGGACCAGGCGCACCTTCCCGCCCGGAAAGCCGTGCGTTTGACCGCACGGCCAACCAGGCGGGCCGAATAAACATTACTGACTTCTGAAAAAAAAGCTATTATTGTTAAAGCAAAAATTTTTGCACCGCTGCTGTGACAAACTGATATGCCAGTTTTTTTACCCAGTTATTAGCAAAAAATGAAATGAACCTGTTTTAACCGAAACCAAACAATCACCGAAAAACACCGGTAATTCAGAACTAAAAAACAGGTACCGGCTTTAATCAGTCGATTTTTCCCATCCCTACTACACCGGAGTCATCGCATCGCATCACTCGACTCAGCCTGCAGTCTAAACGGGCACCGCGCTGTTCCATTGCTAAGCCAAGCCTCTCTGCTCAGACGCCATTTCAGCACGTCATCGCTCGGTCCGGCGTCGCATCGCATCGCATCTCGGACTGTGGAAAATCCGCCTTACTCACTCAGAAGACACGCCGCTTGAGTTCCCCAGTGCCCGGGATTTCCACATCGCCTGCGCCAGCCCTTGCCACAACCGTTCGGTCACTGCCCGGCGTCCAAACTGACTCAACTTGCTCGGCCAAATACTCGACATTTATTTAATTTTTATCAGACTTGCCACTCGTACTATCACATCACGTTTATTTTTAAAAATCATTGTTTCTGCTGTAGTTCTTCTATTTAAGTGGTTCTATCATGTTATGTAATTGGATCTTAGCTTGACACTAGTGTTCAAGTGTCACTGAGTCAACCTTTACTTGTAATTCGTTTATTACATGTATTTTCAGGGAAATCCTATATGGGACTTAGAATTTCTGAAGTTTGTCAGTAATTCTGTTTTCTTAATAAGGGTCTGTTTGATTACTGAGTACGCTAGGTTTCTAACTGTATTTGCAAATCTTTATCTAGTGGCTCGTCCACAATTTGTAATTCTCAATTTTTTTAAAAGCATAATGTCAATAAATTGTCTTAATTATAAAGTGTGACTACCAACCATGATTCCATCACGCTTCCTCTTTTATGGTATTTAAGATATGGTGTGGAAGTGTGATACCATAATGGAAACACGTATCAAATAGTGTTTTTGCGACTATTTCTGGTAAAAGCATAGCATTGCATTAGTACTCACAGATAGGACCCAGTCAGTTTGCAAACTTGACCCCGCTTACAGAGAGCCAGCTTCAAGTCAGCGAATATACTGCAATACTTTTTTTTTATTTTGCAAATTCTTATATTTTCCTAAGTAACACTCCTCTGCACAGAAGAAATGTTTTAATGGCCAATACGTTTTTAGATAAGGCAAATTAGTTTGGATGGTCTAATTGTATCACACCTGAACATCCTAATTTCATTTGTTCGAGGCTGTGAATGCTGTCGTATTATATGCTAGTGATCAATCCATGTATAGTAAGTGGTATTACGTTTTTATTAAACATATTTCTTGCACGAATGTGAAAATCGGAAGTTGTAAAAAGATGTGAATGTGTGAATGAAACTATTATGTTTCACTCCTATACAAAACTTTGGTTTTCTTCTCGAGTTGTTAATCCTATATTGTGTAACTCACATTGTTTAGCAGCTACTGTTTTTGTGCGGTCATTGCGAACGGTTTTCTATTAGCACTCGATTCTCCCTGTGCCGATCTTCACAACCGGAATTAGGAGAGAGGTCCGTTTGAATAAATAGGGCTATCTGACACCAAGATCGACAGATATATGTTTGTTCCTGCTTGGCTGTTTCGTTTAAGAAAGCTCGCTCGTGACATTAAAAACGTGATCCAGGCCGAATTTTACATGAGGCGTGTGTTGAATGCTAATCAGCAGCTTCGCATAATTAATTAGAGCGGGACCGTTGTGTTACAGTATGTGCAGCTGAATAAATAAAATTTTATTGTGCCACGCTCATTTCATCGCACTTCGTTATGAAGCTACTACAGTGACGTAGAATATGTACACATTTACATGTGGCGCATTACACTTACAGATCTATGGTAGGTATTCGCCAGTTATGAGAGGGTAAATTTAAGAGTATCTACGCAATGTTTTTCTATTTTATTACAATAAGAATACAAATTTACAGTGACATCACATTTTAACATAGTCACATTGTTTTTCAATTCACTTGGTCCATCGCTGCATACATAAAAAAAAACATGTCTACGGTTGAGTTGAAATCCACGTGTAATCCCGCTTCCTTCATCTTTAAGTAGACCAAACAAATGGAAAACAGAACTTCATGCACATGCTTCAACATCTCAAGATTCATTTTCTAAAGAGTTTGAATCGTGTTGGTGGCGATATGTGGACGTACGTTGTTGTGCAAAACTAGGTCGCTGCTTGACAATAGTAGTCGATGTTTGTCTCGAACTGCAGGGTCCAACTCGTTGCAGAGCATATCATTATCACGTTGGCTATTTACTGTGTACCAATTTTCAATGTAATATTATGGAAACAGCCGTTGTGCATCCCAGAAATTGTGACCATCATTTTTGCAACAAAGGGGTGCTTTGTAGGGACCTCTGTGGTGTTTACATTCGATGCTCAAGCATTTGCTCTCTGGTTCTAAGCGACGATCGTATTCTTCATCTGCAGCGGTGATTCGCTTCAAAAACATTTCACTTTCATCACCATGAAGGCGCAGTTTCCATTCGAAGCTCTGGCACTTGCTCTCTGGAACAAACTGATGAACACATGTTTCATATGCAGAGATGATTCGTATCAAAAGTCTGGAACAAACTGATGAACCCATGTTTCATATGCAGAGATGATTCGAATCAAACACATTTCACTTTCGTTACAATGAAGTTCCAGTAGCTGCTGGCAGATAGTCAAACGGTTGTGCTCATGCTCATCATCATGTTGTTTTGGGAGTCATTTCGCACAGTCTAAAAGAAAGCTTTCGTTTACAGAACCACGACTAAAGTGCAGGAGGTGTGCCATTTCAGCAACAAGTACTCTTAGGTTACTCAAAACTAGGCCACGGAACTGCACGATGTTGTCATCAGTAGTGGATGTGACTGGACGGGCGCCGGCTGGTGTAGCCGAGCGGTTCTAGGCGCTACAGTCTGGAACTGGGCGACCGCTGCGGCCGCAGGTTCGAATCCTGCCTCGGGCATGGATGTATGTGTTGTCCTTAGGTTAGTAAGGTTTAAGTAGTTCTAAGTTCTAGGGTACTGATGACCTCAGCAGTTAAGTCCCATAGTGCTCCAAGCCATTTGAACCATTTTGAACTGGACGGGCCGGTATTTCCTCGTCATTCGCGCTTGTTCATAAGCTTTTTCGTACTTCGTCCTGGTATAACACAGCACACGTAATATGCTGAATATCTGGTATGGATTTCAACTCCTGGTACATATTCGCACCTTAAAAAAGAAGGATTGCATAACGCTGTTCTTCATTAGTGCGAACGAAATTGGCACAGCCATATTTACTTCGCAAGAGCACAGAATGAAATAACGTGACAAAGCTGAAAGTTACCATCTGGCGGCTGGCGAACGCACTAGTATGCAGACTGCGCCTTGTATTCATCACCGATTTCCTCCAAATGTATGGTAAACGAGTACAACGAGGCGGTAAAAGTCATGAGATACCACGACAGATCGAATCGGACCTCCTTAAAAAAATGGTTCAAATGGCTCTGAGGACTATGGGACTTAACATCTGAGGTCATCAGTCCCCTAGAACTTAGAATTAGTCAAAGCTAACGAACCAAAGGACATCACACACATCCATTCTCGAGACAGCATTCGAACCTGCGACCGTAGCGGTCGCGCGGTTCCATACTGAAGCGCCTAGAACCGCTCGGCCACACAGGCCGGCCGGACCTCTTTATACCCAGCGTAAAGCAGCAGATGTGCTATGGGGCAGACTCGTTGATTAGTAATCAAAACTTCGTCGATTCCTGGTTCCAAATCCGACACTCCTTGATTTTTGATCAGTAACCATCATTGGCAGCCGAAGGCTTCCGACATAAGAAGTCACCCTCATTCTGCGAGCGGCCTTCTCAAAGAGGGCGGAGGAGCGAACAGAGGTTCAAGGCACTCTTGTTCTTGGTGGGAGAAACTGACCCCAAGGGGAGAAGAATCAGCAATGATCAACGGCATGAGGACGCAGAAGACAACGGAAACCACTGCATTAAATACACATAACGTGTATCCACAGGACATGTGGCCTATAAATGACAAAATGTCATAATGATCTTTTGATCTCTCCGTTGGCAAAAGATTCCGGAGTAGTCCCCCATTCGGATCTCCAGGAGGGAACTGCCAAGGGGAAGGTTACCATGAGAAAATATTGAATAGTCAATTGAAGGATAACGTTATACGAGTCGAGGCGTGGAATGTCAGAAGGTCGAACGTGGTAGGGAAACTAGAAAATCTGAAAAGGGAAATGCAAAGGCTCAATCTATATATAGTAGCGGTCAGTGTAGTGAAATGGAAAGAAGAAAACGATTCCTGGTCAGATGAGAGTAGGGTAATATTAACAGCAGCATAAAATGGTATAATTTGAGTAGGGTTCGTTATGAATAAGAAGGTACTGCAGAGAATGTGTTACTGTGAACATTTCAGTGATAGGGTTGTTCTTATCAGAATCGACAGCAAACCAACATCGACAACGATAGTTCGTGTATATATGTCGACGTCAGAAGCTAAAGATGAAGAGATACAGAAAGTATATGAGGATATTGAAACAGAAATACAGTACGGAAAGGAAGATCAAAATCTAGTAGTCTTGGGGGACGGGAATTCAGTTGTAGAAGAAGCAATAAAAGAAACGGTTAAAGGAGACCATAGGCTTGGTACAAGGAATGAGAGAGGAGAAGGACTAATTGAGTTCTGTAATAAATTTCAGGTAGTAATACCGAATACTTTGTTCAACAGCTACAAGAGGAGGACATGTACCTGGGAAAGGCCGGGTGATACGGGAAGATTTCAGTTAGATTATATCATGGTCAGACAGAGATTCAGAAATCAGATACTGGATTGTAAGGCGTACCTGGGAGCCTATATAGATTCTGATCACAATGTAGTAGTGATGAAGAGTAGACTGAAGTTTAAGAGATAACTAAGGAAGAATCATCTGTCTTCATGGATACTCTGCAAGTCACATTTAAGTGCCTGGCAGAGGGTTCATCGAACCACCTTCATAATAATACTCCAATCTCGAACAGCGCACGAAGAAAACACCTGTATCTTTCCGTGTGAGCTCTGCTTTCTCTTATTTTATCATGGTGATCATTTCTTCCTATGTATGTCGGCGTCAACAAAATATTTTCGCATTCGAAGGAGAAAGTTGGTGATTGGAATTTCGTGAGAAGAGTCCTCTGCAACGAAAAACTCCTTTGTTTTAATTATGTCCATCCCAAATCCTGTACCATTTCAGTGACACTCTCTCCCCTATTTCGCTATAATACAAAATGTGCTACCCTTCTCTGAACTTCGCTGGTCGCAGGTGATGCTCCAAAAATGACCAGCTTTGCGAAAGAAGCGGCGACACTTTCTGCGCAAAACCACCCATAATTTTGCACGACCATGCGCGCGCGCATACAGCGCAAGCTGTGGTTGCTCTGTTCGGTCGATGGGACTGGGAAGTACTGTACCATCCACCATACTCCCCGCACTTAAGTCCTTGTGACTTTCATTTGATTCTGAAGATGAAGGAACCACTTCGTGGCATTCGCTTCAGAACTGTTGCAGAGATTCGACAGGCAGTAGACCACTCCATTCGCACCATCAACAGAACAGGCTCTGCTAACGGTATACTACACCTTCCACATCGCTGGTTCAAAAATGGTTCAAATGGCTCTGAGCACTACGGGACTTAACATCTATGGTCATCAGTCCCCTAGAACTGAGAACTACTTAAACCTACCTAACCTAAGGACATTACACAACACCCAGTCATCACGAGGCAGAGAAAATCACATCGCTGGCAATTGGTTCTGCACAACGCTGGTGACTACTGTGAAGGACAGTAACAGGTGCAAACATGTAACTCTTTTGTATAGGTAGTGAATAAATAGTTGCCACTATTTAAGTTACAACACGCGTACAATTGCAAAGATGTTGGTTGGGTTGTTTGGGGAAGGAGACCAGACAGCAAGGTCATAGGTCTCATCGGATTAGGGAAGGATGGCGAAGGAAGTTGGCCGTGCCCTTTCAAAAGAACCATCCCGGCATTTGCCTGGAGCGATTTAGGGAAACCACGGAAAACCTAAATCAGGATGGCCGGACGCGGGATTGAACCGTCGTCCTCCCGAATGCGAGTCCAGTGTCTAACCACTGCGCCACCTCGCTCGGTGCAGCATTTTGTGGACGAACTGACCTCTCGTTTATGTTCGGTAAATTTCTATGGGATTCATGTCGGGCGATTTCGGTGGCCAAATGAATCGCTCAAATTACCAAGAACGTTCTTCAAACCAATCACGAACAATTGTGGCCTGGTAATACGGTGGACTGTCATCAATAAAAGTGCCATCAAAATGGTCTCCGAGTATCCAAACATAACCATTTCCATACAACGACCGTCTCATTTGACCAGGCCACGGTTTTCCAGTCCAACCGATCTGGTCGCAAACCCAGGAGAGGCGTTGCAGGCAATATCGTGCTGTTAAGGGTGTCTGGAAAGGCTCAAAATCATGAAAAGTTCAATTTTTACTTTTTTGCGTTTTCTGAATCTGCAGACTATTACCTTTTAATTGATATATAATTTATTCAATTCCGAAGACTACAACTATTTTTAAATTTTTTTTGAAATGTGTTCTACATGGGCGTGGCCCACTGTGGCGCAGTTAAACTACTGTCAAATGGTGTTATTATTAACGTCCGTGTTCATCAGGTACATTTTAGTGATGTGAGATAAAGTATGTGTTGTGGCTAACCTATTTTCAGAGACTTAGCAGCACCTGAACTGTTGAAAAAGTGTATTCACGGAAAAACTCAAAACCCCAATGAAAGTGTAAATAGTGTTATATGGTCGAGAATCCCCAAGACTGTATTTGTTGGAATAGAAACACTTCACTTTGGTGTGTATGATGCTGTTGCGACTTTCAATGAAGGCAACATTGTAAGGTGCAAGGTATATAGAAATATGGGAATGAAGATAGGCTCTAACATGGTACGAGCGATGCTTGCTTTAGACAAGGAACGCCTTCGGGCTGCAGACGGGGCTGTAAAGAGTCTAGAAATACAAGCAAGAGTAAACAGGAGGAGGAACAAGAGGAAGCTGGAGGAGGAGTTTGCAGAGGATGAAGATAATCCATCCTATGGACCTGGAATGCACTAAAAAGTTAATCCAATCTTTGTCGCTCGATTCCCAAAACTTTTATTTTCTCATACTAATTACATGTTTTCTAAGGATCTTCCAAACATATTTGTTTCAAACTTTCAGTAAATGTTACACAGTACCTTCTGCATAATTTAACACAGCCTTTTTCTAAAAAAAACTGTATATTTTTGAATATATAAATAAAAAGTTGCAAAAAAATGTTGTGAATTTTCATTACAATTGAAAAAAAAATCGTCTTTAATAACTGAACTAAAATTTTGTAAAATCCCTGTGTTAAGTTGTAGCCCATATTCCAATAAATAATCTGTAAAAAGTTCAACTTCCTACCTCAAATACTTTGTGAGGAAAGATGTAATTTATAAGCGTTATTTTAACATTGCAAGTATAGGGCGTTCCGGAGCCCCTTAACGAAGACGTCGTCGTCTTCTGCCATAGGCCATGAAAGAAAGATTTCACCGCATTGTCCTAACGGATACGTGAGTCGTACGTCCCACATCGATTTCTGCCGTTATTTCACGCAATGTTGCTTGTCTGTTAGCACTGATAACTCTAACTGCCCCCACTCTCGATGGGCGTCTGGGTTGTCCGTGGTGAGAGGTAACGCCTGAAATTTGCTATTCTCGGCACACTATTGACACTGTGGATCTCGGAATACTGAATTCCCTAATGATTTCCGAAAAGGAATGTCCCATGCGTCTAGCTCCAACCACCATTCTGCGTTCAGAGTCTGTTAACTCCCATCGTGCGACCATAATCACGCCCGAAACACTTGAAACGAATAAGCTGAGTGCAAATGACAGCTCCGTCAATGTGTTGCCCTTTTATACCTTCCGTACACGATACTACCGTCATCTGTATATTTGCATATCGCTAACCCATGACTTTTGTCACCTCAGGATATGCAGGGCTTGGCCAGAAGTGAAAATGACAGAAGTGGGAGTTCCAGGTGACAAAGCATGAAGAAAAATAAATAACTTTTTTGGCGTGGGCGGGAGACGTAGGAGCCACTTATACGAGGGCAGTTCAATAAGTAATGCAACACATTTTTTTTTCTGAAACAGGGGTTGTTTTATTCAGCATTGAAAAACACCAGGTTATTCCCCAATCTTTTAGCTACACAACACTATTTTTCAACGTAATCTCCATTCAATGCTACGGCCTTACGCCACCTTGAAATGAGGGCCTGTATGCCTGCACGGTACCATTCCACTGGTCGATGTCGGAGCCAACGTCGTACTGCATCAATAACTTCTTCATCATCCGCGTAGTGCCCCCCACAGATTGCGTCCTTCATTGGGCCAAACATATGGAAATCCGACGGTGCGAGATCGGGGCTGTAGGGTGCATGAGGAAGAACAGTCCACTGAAGTTTTGTGAGCTCCTCTCGGGTGCGAAGACTTGTGTGAGGTCTTGCGTTGTCATGGAGAAGGAGTAGGTCGTTCAGATTTTTGTGCCTACGAACACGCTGAAGTCGTTTCTTCAATTTCTGAAGAGTAGCACAATACACTTCAGAGTTGATCGTTTGACCATGGGGAAGGACATCGAACAGAATAACCCATTCAGCGTCCCAGAAGACTGTAACCATGACTTTACCGGCTGAAGGTATGGCTTTACACTTTTTCTTGGTAGGGAAGTGGGTGTGGCGCCACTCCATTGATTGCCGTTTTGTTTCAGGTTCGAAGTGATGAACCCACGTGTCATCGCCTGTAACAATCTTTGACAAGAAATTGTCACCCTCAGCCACATGACGTGCAAGCAATTCCGCACAGATGGTTCTCCTTTGCTCTTTATGGTGTTCGGTTAGACAACGAGGGACCCAGCGGGAACAAACCTTTGAATATCCCAACTGGTGAACAATTGTGACAGCACCACCAACAGAGATGTCAAGTTGAGCACTGAGTTGTTTGATGGTGATCCGTCGATCATCTCGAACGAGTGTGTTCGCACGCTCCGCCATTGCAGGAGTCACAGCTGTGCACGGCCGGCCCGCACGCGGGAGATCAGACAGTCTTGCTTGACCTTGCGGCGATGATGACAAACGCTTTGCCCACGACTCACCGTGCTTTTGTCCACTGTCAGATCACTGTAGACATTCTGCAAGCGCCTATGAATATCTGAGATGCCCTGGTTTTCCGCCAAAAGAAACTCGATCACTGCCTGTTGTTTGCAACGCACATCCGTTACAGACGCCATTTTAACAGTTCCGTACAGCGCTGCCACCTGTCGGAAGTCAATGAAACTATACGAGACGAAGCGGGAATGTTTGAAAATATTCCACAAGAAATTTCCGGTTTTTTCAACCAAAATTGGACGAGAAAAAAAATGTGTTGCATTACTTATTGAACTGCCCTCGTAGCAGCAGAGACTCCTGGCAGCGTTTGTCGCAGCGGGAAGAGCGCGGAACGGCAATTCGAGGATCCTGCGATCGAGTCCATATGTGCAGAATCATTTTTATTTTCAACTTTTATGTTGCTTACGCTGGAAGTAAACCGACGTAATGGTCGATACATTGCTTCAGTTTCTCGTCTTGATGGGTAGACAAACGAAGCCACAATTACAAAAAGATATTTTTCAAGGTGAAGAAGGACAGCCATCGTGCAGTAAAGTGATCCTCCCAAATGCATTGCGCTACTGTAGCCGCGCGATGTCCGTTCTTATCTCCAGGTGAATAACTTGATCAAAAATCTTGAACACTGCTCGTCGAGAGAGAAATATAAATGACATCCAGAGAAGATTGCATCAAAATACATTCAGCTGTACGTAGATCATCAGCTTTCCTCGCCAGCATTTGATGAAATGTTGCGCGACGTCTGGTTTGATGCCAAACTGTGCGGTGAGGGAAAACCTTATATGGATGTAAACGAAGACTGCTTCTGTACTGAAACTTTAAACGAACCACGTACTTTTAAAAATTTGCTGTTTTTAACATGTTCAAGATTCCGAAAATATTAATGCTTCCCCTGTTTTTGCGATAAATATTACTCCAGTACGTGTAAATCATCAGCTGTAACATAATAAAATCATCTTATTATGTATACGAAGTTCCCGTGTACGCCTTACAATCCTTTACTGGAAATGTATTTGAAATTGCGTATTTTCCTTTGCCTTCCCTTTTATGAAAACACTAATACATACATTGTTTAAATGTCAACATTTTAGGTTAGGCTTTACACTGACTTTTATTGACATTAAATGAAAAAGCAAATTTACTGTTACCAGTCACTGTTTATTTATCTCCACGACGCGTTTCAAATATTTTTAACCTCATCATCAGGTGGATTTACATTTGTTCGTATGACATGTGTCTGTGTGGTGTTACGATTTTTTGGAGGAACTTGTCGCACTGTCTACTGGAGAAACAAAACACTATTTCACAACATGGTTTCGGGTTTCTTTTGACAAAAGAGTAAAACAGAGTACCTTCAGTGGACACAGGTTCCTTTCACCGTCGTAACACATCACATATATAATGTCATATTTTGTAAACAAATATGGCGTCTGCAAACTATTAGGTGCAAGGATCATATAGCAGAAGAGAAACATTGTCACAAAGTACTAAGAATATAAATCGTAACAACATTATTACAGAATAAATGCCGGCCGGCGTGGCCGAGCAGTTCTAGGCGCTACAGTCTGGAACCGAATCCACCCTCGTGCATGGATGTGTGTGGTGTCCTTAGGTTAGTTAGGTTTAAGTAGTTCTAAGTTCTAGGGGCCTGGTGGCCTCAGAAGTTATGTCCCATAGTGCTCCGAGCCATTTGAACTTTCGAACAGTATAAATTTTAAACGATTTTGGAGATCTTTGTTTTAAGGTGTTGAATACATGCGTTGGAATGAATATTTCAGGTGCTATATAAACCGATTTCGTCAAGTTAATATAGCTTAAACTTCATACTAATTTATATAATCAGGTGACACGTTACAAAAAGTAGGGTAATTATGTTGGCTACAGTGGTATAATTGTACGCAAATAACACTTTCCGTTGGAATTCACAGACAGATATGACAGGCTGGAGGCAGAGGAAGAGAAAGAGAAAATGAGAAGGAGACAGAGGGTGGAAGGACTGATTTGATGAGAGCAAACTTTCTATTGCAAGGGGTTCCTAAAATTATATCTGTTACATGTAATAACGGTCTAAAGGTTGAGGTAATACATTGGTTAATGCTTTAAAATATCCAGATGGGTGTACAATTTGTCCTAGTAATTGATTTACATATAGTTTCAAGATGACAGGGGGTACAAGCTGTTGGTCTGATGATAAATTTGTAAATGAGGTCAATCCCTTCTGTATTTGGGGGATGTCATGTTAACATAACTAAATATTTATGTTAAATATTAATGTGTGTGTGTGTGTGTGTGTGTGTGTGTGTTTGTGTGTGTTCGTGTATGTGAACGTTCGCAGTTGCTGAGTCGGCCACTCAGGCTAAGCGGTTCTAAGAGCTTCAGTCCGGAACCGCGCTGCTGCTACGGTGGCAGGTTCGAATCCTGCCTCGGGCATGGATGTGTGTGATGTCCTTAGGTTAGTTAGGTTTAAGTAGTTCTAAGTCTAGGGGACTGATGACCTCAGATGTTAAATCCCATAGTGCTGAGAGCCATTTGAACCATTTGAGCAGTTACTGAAACCAGAGATGATATTGTCATTTAAGATGAATTCAGGTTGTTTTGTTTGGTGGCTGTAGATTTGGAGTATTTCAAGGATGTCTAGTTTCTTGCCTTTACGTTGGATGAAATGATGCTGATACTTGTGTTGTTAACACGGTGTTTTGTTATGTGCAGTTGGGTGACTATTGCTGATGCGTGGTATTTTTTTATTTTTTATTGCTCCCATGTGTTCTTTTAACCTAATCTCCAATTATCTGCCTGTCTGGCCTATGTACTAACAGTCACGGTGCTGACATTCCATTTCGTACACACCTGTGTCATGAAGTGGGTTCCGTGTGCTGATGTTGTGGAGTAACTACAGTTTTCTGTGGTAAAGGATATGTTTATGCCTTTTCGTTTGAAGACACTGGCAATCTGATACGAAATTTTTCCTGGAAAGGGGATTGTATGGAAGATGTCGTTTTTGTTTTTATGATGTGACTGATTTGCCACTATTGAGTGTTTTTGGGTGTCTACTATGGAGCTGCTATAACCATTTGCAATAGCTGTTTGTTTTATCACTTCAGTTTCTTGCTCACATTTGTCTTCAGAGAGTGGTAGCTGGATAGATCTATTGATCATGAATCGGAGTACCGCCGTTTTGTGGGCTGTGGGGTGACAAGAGGAGCTGTGGATTATAGTATGTGTTGTGGTAGGCTTCCGATAAATTTCAGACTGATGTCTGTTATTCTTTATTCTAATGGCAAGAACTAAAAAATTTATACTGTCGTCTGCTTGGTGTTAAACTATGAATTTTATATTTTCATGGGAGCTGTTGAACAACTGGTTCAGCTCATTGATGTCATCATCACCTTCCCTGTCTAAGTCAGCCCTGGACGATGATCTATAACCAAGTGGGCGAGACCTGCTCTTCCGTCTTCCGAGTGCGCTTCTCTACCTTGTCGTCCGGTCATTGGCTAATTGTACTCGGCCGGCGGTTGCTCACGCCGTTATGCCTGTGGTGCTTTTGCCCTGGCTGTGTCTTGTTCGACGACACAGCAGCGTCACCTCCTCTCCTGACTGTAAGCCATCGTTTGCTGTTCTGTTACCTTGTTAATATGTGATTAAATTAAAAAGACGCCCACTGTTGTTCTACTAACCAAAACGACTAGATATACGTAATAGTTCCTCGGTGGGAAGCTCTTTCGCATATAACATGGACCCTTCTTAGCAGCGAGCCTGATATTCAACGGAGCACTGCTTAACATCCTCTAGCTTGCCCTGAAGCCAAGTCATCTGAAGTCCCAGAAATATCAACTGAATTTATCCCTTGGTCATATCACAAAGAAAACGCGCATTTGTTCAGGGATAGAATTTTACTAATTTTACTTCCTCTTACAGTGGTACATGAAGTTAGTAACTACAGAAGGAGAGAGGCCTGCTTGCATGCACATCCTCGATTTAGTAGACTTTGGTCTATGCACCATCATATGCAGTCTAGTTTTGCTTATTGTTGTTGTTGTTGTTGCTGTGGTAGTGATGGTGGTGCTAGTTTGATGCAGCCCTCCATGCTAATCTGTTCTGTGCTAGTCTTTTCACCCCTGCATAACAACTGTAATCTATATCCATTTGAACCTGCTTACTGTATTCGAGCCTCCCTCTGTTATTTTTAACCTCCACTCGCCCCCGTACCCACACATACACAGTTGCCCAGTTACCAAAATGATTTTTCTTTGATGCCTCAAGATGTGTCATATTAACCGATACTTTATTTTATTAGTTTGTGCCATAAATTTCTTTCTGATAAGTTGGATTTAGTCCCTCTTCATATGTTATTTGATCTACCCATCTAATCTTTAACAATACCACTCAAGCACCAGATTTCAACAGCTTCTATTTGTAAGTAGGCTGTTTATATTTTCTTATTGGCAACGTTACGTAGCGCTCTGTATGAAAATCACTGGCTGTGCTTTGTGCAGCCTGTGGCTAGTTTGCTTTGTTGTCTGCCATTGTAGTGTTGGGCAGCGGCAGCTGGATGTGAACAGCGCGTAGCGTTGCGCAGTTGGAGGTGAGCCGCCAGCAGTGGTGGATGTGGGGAGAGAGATGGCGGAGTTTTGTAATTTGTCATGAACTGCTATATATATATATTATGACTATTAAGGTAAATACATTGTTTGTTCTCTATTAATATCTTTCATTTGCTAACTATCCCTATCAGTAGTTAGTGCCTTCTGTAGTTTGAATCTTTTATTTAGCTGGCAATACTGGCGCTCGCTGTATTGCAGTAGTTCGAGTAATGAAGATTTTTGTGAGGTAAGTTATTTGTGAAAGGTATAGTTTAATGTTAGTCAGGGCCATTCTTTTGTAGAGATTTTTGAAAGTCAGATTGCGTTGCGCTAAATAATATTGTGTGTCAGGTTAAGCACAGTCGTGTATAAATTGTTCCAAGGGGACGTTTCATATTCTCTGCCTGCCTGAACTGCTTGTCGCCCACGTTTTGCATTTGTAAAAGGTTACACTCCAGACAAATAACTTCTGATAGTACTTCCTAACACTTTGACATTAGAAGTCAACAAACTTCTCTTTTTCATAAATGCTTTCTTGCACTTGCCAATCGGAATTTTGCATCTTCCATGCTTTGGCCATCATCAGTTATTTTGCTGACCGAATAATTACATTCATTTACTACTTTTAGTTTCTCACTTGGTAATCTAATTCTTTAATCATCGCTTGATTTACATCACCTGCATTCCCATACCTTTCTTTTACTTTTATTGATGTTCATCTTGTAACCTTTTTCCAAGATCCTATTCATTTCGTCCAACTGTTTTCCCACACCCTTTGACTTCTCTAACAGAACCAAAGTGTCACATTAAAGTTTTCATTTCTTCTACACAAACTTTAATCCCCATTCTAAATTTCTCCTTGTTTTCCTTCACTACTTGGCTAAACTGAATAACATTTGTAGTACGCTACAGCTCTCAGTCCCTTTTCAGCTATGGCTTCGCTGTCACTAACTACAGTCTCGTTTCTGTGCAAGCAGTAAGTAACCCTTCGCACCCTGTATTTTATCCCCGATACCTTCAAATACGTAGTCCAGTTAACATTACCAGAACCTGTCTCTTAATCTGTAAATATTATAAATGTAGGTTTGTCTTTTTCAGTCTACCTTCTAGAATAAGCTATTGGCTTAGTAACGCCTCGGCGTTCCTGTATTTCTTTGGAACCCAAACTGACCGTCCCTGAAGTTGGTTTCCAACAGTTTTTCCATGCTTCTGTAAGTACTTCGTGTCAATATTTTGCAATCATTACCTCTTGTTATCGTATCATATCTACCGGTGGCCTTTCTGTCGGAGACGGACATTAGTTGACAATTGTCGTGTAGACAACACGAATTTTTGTCTGATTAACAGTGTCTATAATTACAAGTGTTCCTTCTTAAATACTGCATACAAATCAGGCACATCCTATGATGAACAATTCATCACACTGCATTACAAGATCTAAACATATACATGGCATAAGTTCTAGGCACACGGTCACGCCTCATAACCTTCCCTTGTTTACTTCTTCGTGAGTTTTTCAGCCAAAATTAAATAATTAACGATTACCTTTAATTAAATTTGAAACCACTAAAAGCCATCGAAATATAGCGAAAAAGGGTGGAGCGGGGAGGGATGGGGGAGGGGGGTTGAACTTTAGAGTCGCCAGCACTTCCACGAACAAAATAGACAAATTCTTCTACGTAAATACAGAACTTTCTCCTGCAACTACCCGAATGCGAAATACGCCCGCCCAGATTTACTAGCCGCAGAGCATATATCATAATCTTTCAACTGAATGACACAATTTTACTGGCGACAGCTGATTCTGAGAGGAATCGTCTACTGAGGCAAAAAAAAAAAAAAAAAAAAAAAAAAACGCAAAGCATGTTGGTTCAACATACCAAGGAATATTATTTTAAAAGATGTATAGAACAAACCTCCCGGAACAGTAGATAAAACCAGTAAAGCATAGATAAACGCAATGTTGTGACAAACACTACAGTACATACAAACGCGGACCTCTAACACTACAGACGTGACCTGTGAAAATACTGGTATGCCGAGAGTTTCATCATTATACGCTTATCTACTGTGAGCTGTTTCCTTGGGATAAAGAGAGAAATATACATACAATGTTGTTCTGGTTTCTGTGGGTTTAATTTCGAAGACTGATTTGGTGCAACCGTCCCCAACCCACAACTCTCTACCCTGTGTCAACGTCTTCATCAGTGAATAACTACTGCAGCCCACACCAACGTACATCTGCTTACTGTAGCCAAGACATGGTCTTCTTCTACAACTTTTGATCCCCCCTCCCATTAACAAATGCATGATACCTTGAAGTCTTAAAGTGTGTCCTATCAATCGAACCCCTCTCTTGGTCAGGTTGTGCCGTAAATTTCTATTTACCCAATTAGATTCTCTACCTCTTCATTAGCAATTCGATCTACCCATCGCCGGCCGATGTGGCCGAGCGGTTCTAGGCGCTACAGTCTGGAACAGTGCGACCACTACGGTCGCAGGTTCGAATCCTGTCTCGGACATGGATGTGTGTGATGTCCTTAGGTTAGTTAGGTTTAAGTAGTTCTATGTTCTAGGGGACTGATGACCTCAGAAGTTAAGTCCCACAGTGCTCAGAGCCATTTGAACCACTTTTGGTCTACCCATCTGATCTTCTGCGTTCTTCTGAAGTACCACATTTTAAAATCTACTCTGTTCTTCTCTAAACTGTTTATGATCCCTTTTCACTTTCGCATAATGCCACGCTTCAGAAAAATGTACTCAGAAAACTCTTCTTAGCGCTTAAATTTATATTCGAAGTAATCACATTTCTCTTTTTCGGAAAGGCTTTTCTTATTATTTAGTCTGCATCTCATATCCTCTCTACGTCGATCATCGTCAATAATTTTTCCGCCCAAATAGCGAAACTCATCTAATATTTCTAGTGTCTTATTCTCTACCCCAATTTTCTCAACAGCAACTGATTATTTAAGCCGACTAGTTTCCATTATGTTTGTTATACTTTTGCTCGCCAGAAGTTTGAGCGGAACAAAGCAACACTCCCTGTAAATTACTCATTGAACTTTTGTCCGAATTTTCATACCAAAAGGAGAGTTGGAAATGGACAATTGGGGTACCAAACTGACCATCGTGAGGCGTTACTTTAAAAAAAATGGTTTAATAGCTTGAAAGTAATCAAGGTAGTAAAGAAATAATTGGTTAGGGATTTGAGCGAAATTTTTTCTCTGAATTTTCATAGCCAAACAAATAACGGGAAATGAACAAATGGGGTATGAAACTGAGAAACGTGAGGCCTAGTTCTGCAAATACATGTTTAATTGCTTGAAAGTAATCAGCATAATTAAGAAAAACTTAATTACTGATTCGAAGGGAAATTGAAATATTTCAGGAGCAGCTGATGTTAGTTATGTAAATGACGTTTCAAAAAGTTCGTGTCTTCAAGACCTATTTATTTTGCGAATAAAGTTGTACTGGTGGTATATTTAACTGTCAAAAATGCTTCCATCGAAACAAGTACTCAATTTAGGACATTTGTAGAACGAAAGACACTAGGAAGGCGTAACAGGCGTGAAAAAGATCCTCTCCTCAGGGTCTAGCTGTTGCTATGTTGCTATGATTTCATATTAAATCGTAAAAATTGCTTCCTTCAAATCAGGCACTAAACTGTGCACTTTACGAGAACAGAAGACGCTAGAAAAGCAAATGAGAGGTCAAAAAGATCATGCTTTCTGAACATAAATATTTTGTGAAATGATTTGTCTAAAAGTAAGAACTAAAATAGATTCGAGAAATATTTGATGCGTCCGTCGTGTGATGTTCGTAATCATGTACGGCAAATGAGGTGCTGATTGACAGAATTTCAAGCGCAATGTTTAACTTAGAACTTAAAGCAGTACTAGAGGATATTTATTGGTGAATTATGTAGATAAAGCAGCCTGCTGTTGTGTGGCTTACACGTATTTCTATCATCTAGGCCAGAAGGTCTAAAAAAATCCAATAATTTTTCAGTCTCAAAACTTTTCAGCAGAGGAGTCTACAAATATCAGGAGACGGAATGTGAATTCTGAATCGGCATGTCTCATTTGCTGTGTGTGATTTCGACCACCATTCAAAGGTGCATCAAATGTTTCCCTAATCTGTTTTCTTTCTTACTTTTAGACAAATCATTCCAGAAATCATTAGAGCGGTTTCTTTCTCAAAAAAATTATCCTTGTGTCTGTCTTACAACCTCTTCTCAAGACATCCACTCCTTTCAAATGAAAAGTCCTTTATCGTTTGTGACAGAATAACAACAGCAAATTTCCATTATGTTCTTCTCTCTGGTCTTTAATTACCCTTCAATACACAGCACACGGTCTAAAGTGATATTTGACGAAGATAGGTGGCCCGGAAATTGCAGACTTAAAAATGGTGTTCAATCACAAACTGGGAACCGCCTATGACGCATAACGAAAGCTGCTGGGGTGATCAAAATCATAGCGATATGCACACACACAGATGGCGGTAGTAACGCGTACACAAGGTATAAAAAAAGGCGGAGCTATCATTTGTACTCCGGTGATTCACGTGAAAAGGCTTCCGAAGTGATTACGGCCGCACGACAGGAGTTAACAGACTCTGAACGCGGAACGGCAGCTAGAGCTAGCGAAACGTCCCCTTAGAACAAATTATACATGACTGTGCTTAAACTGACACACAATATTTTTAGCGCAACGCAATCTGACTTTTAAAAATCCCTACAAAAGAATGGCCCTGACTAACATTAACCTATACCTCTCACAAATCACTTACCTCACCAAAAATCTTCGTTACTCGAACTACAGCAATACAGTGAGCGCCACTACTGCCAGCTAAATAACAGATTCAAACTACGGAAGGCACTAACTACTAGTAGGCATAGTTAGCAAATGAAAGATTTTAATAGAGAACAAACAATGTATTTACCTTAATATTCATCAAAAGTCATAATATATACAGCAGTTCATGACATCCATTTTTACAAATTTCAAAACTGCGCCATTTCTCTCCCCACATCCACCACTGCTGGCGGCTCACCTCCAACTGCGCAACGCTACGCGCTGCCCAACACTACAATGGCAGACAACAATGCAAACTAGCTACAGACTGCACACAGCACAGCCAGTGATTTTCATACCGAGCGCTACGTAACGTTGCCGATAAGAAAACATAAACAGCCTACTTACATAGCCCCCATGCTCCCCACAAAAAATTTTACAAATTGTTTTGGGCAGTGGCCAATAATGATTTGAAAAATTTTTTCATAATTACAATAACAAAGATATCAAATGCACACACTTATTTATACAATGTTGGTCAAAAGCTAAAATTTTCTCACAGTCCATAAAGACAGTCCTGATCATTCATCACAGTGAAACTGCCGTTACTTACATAGCCCCCATGCTCCCCACAAAAAATTTTACAAATTGTTTTGGGCACTGGGCAATACAGATTTGAAAAATTTTTTCATAATTACAGTAAGAAAAATATCAAATGCACACACTTATTAATACAATGTTGGTCAAAAGCTAAAATTTTCTCACAGTCCATAAAGACAGTCCTGATCATTCATCACAGTGAAACTGCCGTTACTTACACTAGAAGCATGGGACATTCCATTTCGTAAATCGTTAGAGAATTCAATATTGTGAGGTATGCAGTGTCACGAGTGTGCCGAGAATACCGAACTTCAGACAGTACCTCTCACCACGGACAACGCAGTGGCCGGCGGACTTCATCTAACGAGCGAGATCCTCAGTGTTGACACACAAGTAACACTGGGTGAGATGACCGCAGGATCAATGTGGGACGTCCGACGAACATATCCGTTAGGACAGCGCGGCGAAATACGGCTTTAATGGGCGATGGCAGCAGGCGACCGACGCAAGTGCCTTTGCTAGTAGCAGGATATCGCCTGCAGCGCCTCTCCTGTGCTCTAGACCACATCGGTTGGACCCCAGACGACTGGAAAACCGTGGTCTGGTCAAGAGAGTTGGCCTGGTCAAAATGGTCTCAGTTACAGTTGGTAAGACCTGATGGTAAGATTCGAGTCTGGCGCAGACCCTACAAAGCTATGGACCCAAGCTGTCAACAGGGCACTGAAGAAGCTGGTGGTGCCTACTAAATGGTGTGGGATGTGATTGCGTGGAATGGATCGGATCCTCTGGTCCAAAATAACCGATGGTTGATTGGAAATAGTTATGCTTATCTACACTACTGGCCATTAAAATCGCTACACCACGAAGATGACGTGCTACAGATGCGAAATTTAATCGACAGGAAGAAGATGGTGCGATATGCAAATGATTAGCTTTTCAGAGCATTCACACAAGGTTGGCGCCGGTGGCAACACCTACAACGTGCTGACATGAGGAAAGTTTCCAACAGATTTCTCATACACAAACAGCAGTTGACTGGCGTTGCCTGGTGAAACGTTGTTGTGATGCCTCGTGTAAGAAGGAGAAATGCGTACCATCACGTTTCCGACTTTGATAAAGGTCGCATTGTAGCCTATCGCGATTGCGGTTTATCGTATTGCGACATTGCTCCTCGCGTTGGTCGAGATCAAATGACTGTCAGCAGAATACGGAATCGGTGGGTTCAGGAGGGTAACACGGAACGCCGTGCTGGATCCCAACGGCCTCGTATCACTAGCAGTCGAGATGACAGGCATCTTATCCGCATGGCTGTAACGGATCGTGCAGCCACGTCTCGATCCCTGAGTCAACAGATGAGGACGTTTGAAGGACAACAACCATCTGCACGAACAGTTCGACGACGTTTGCAGCAGCATGGACCATCAGCTTCGAGACAATGGCAGCGTTTACCCTTCATCACAGACAGGAGCGCCTGCGATGGTGTACTCAACGACGAGCCTGGGTGCACGAATGGCAAAACGTCATTTTTTAGGATGAATCCAGATCATGTGTACAGCATCATGATGGTCGCATCCGTGTTTGGCGACATCGCGGTGAACGCACATTGGAAGCGTGTATTCGTCATCGCCATACTGGCGTATCACCTGACGTGATGGTATGGGATGCCATTGGTCACACGTCTCGGTCACCTCTTGTTCGCATAGACGGCACTTTGAACAGTGGACGTTACATTTCAGATGTGTTACGACCCGTGGCTCTACCCTTCATTCGATCCCTGCGAAACTCTACATTTGAGCAGGATAATGTCCGTCCGCATGTTGCAGGTCCTGTACGGGTCTTTCTGGATACAGAAAATGTTCGACAACTGCCCTGGCCAGCACATTCTCCAGATCTCTCACCAATTGAAAACGTCTGGTCAATGGAGGCCGAGCAACTGGCTCGACACAATACGCCAGTCACTACACTTGATGAACTGTGGCATCGTGTTGAAGCTGCAAGGGCAGCTGTACCTGTACACGCCATCCAAGCTCTGTTTGACTCAATGCCCAGGCGTATCAAGATCGTTATTACGGCAAGAGGTGGTTGTTCTGGGTACTGATTTCTCAGGATCTATGCACCCAAATTGCGTGAAAATGTAATCACATGTCAGTTCTAGTATAATATATTTGTCGAACGAATATCCGTTTATCATCTGCATTTCTTCTTGGTGTAGCAATTTTACTGGCCAGTAGTGTACTTGTAGACCATTTACAGCCATTCATAGTCTTCATGTTCCCAGACAACGATGGAATTTTTATGGATGACAATGTGCCATGTCACCGGGCCATAATTGTTGGCGATTGGTTTGAAGAACTTTCGAGCCATTTCGAGCGAATGATTTGGCCACCCATATCGCCCGACATGAATCCCATCTAACGTCCATGGGACGTAGTCGAGAGGTCAGTTTGTGCACAACACCCTGCACCTACAACACTTCCGCAATTATGAATGGCTATAGAGGCAGCAAAAGGAATCTGTGATCACTGAAGGCAGTGCCACAAGTTCCTCCAAAAATCGTAACACAACACACACACAAATGTAATACTTACTAATGTAAATCCACCCGATGATGGAGGTTTAAACCTTCGAAACGCGTCGTGGTAACAAATAAAACGGTGACTGGTAACAGTGAACTTGTTGTTACATTTAATGTCAGTAACAGTCACGGTAAAGCCTAACCTAAAAATGTTCGCATTTAAAGGAAATGATTGGTAGTGGTTCGAAATACTCTCCACCATGCACCATACGGTGGCTTGCGGAATATGTAGGTAGGTATAGATGTAAGCGCTATTCCTCGCCATTAAATCAGAAATCACATTCTTAAGGTGGAAAGCGGATAAGTCGTTGCCTTCGACCTAGGCAGCCCGCATTGCTCCAACACACGTGATTACTGGTATACGGAGTGCTACCAAACTCCACTGGCAAAATTTCGAAGGTAGTTCAGAGACATTTTCTGATTATCTGGGATCCGTGGTCTCTCGTTCTCGTAGCTCGTTATATAGTAACTGCATTTCGTTTGATTTCTTGAAGCCATTTATTTTTCTACAAGCACTGCACTAAAAATTCCTGCTCTTTAGCGCAGATGTGTCAGCGGCATGTGCCGTGTGTCTTGTTCGGAGAACAAACTTTGTTCCATTTACTCGCTGCGCTTAATGTTGACAACAGTAATGACCACTTTACTCTTAGCTCTCAGGCTTACGCTCAATACTGCTCGGTTCTGCGTTGGGTTTGTTTTACCGGCAGTGTTTGCTGTACATTAACAGTGATACACAACAGCACAGATGGGTTTACTGATACAGAGTTAGCCGATACACAGCTCTCGTATGGATTCACTGAATGCAGCAGAAGAGCGACACAAAGGCACTGTGCCGAGCCGTTCCCGCAGTGCCGGCAACCACATTACAGTACCATCTTACTGTATTTTAGCACTTGTATATAGCAGTCTAAGAGAATGCGGATTCTTCCGTGCAGTTTTGAAGTATACTTAAAGGGTTCTTACCGTTTCGAAGGTATTTTCAAAGAACCAAAATAAATTGGGTTAAAAACCGATAAACCATAATCACATTGTTGTTGTTGCGGTGGTGGTGGTGTCCAGTCCAAAGACTGGTTTGTTTGATGTAACTTTCCACGTAATTCTATTCTATATAAGTCTCTTCACGCAAATAACTACTGCAACGTACATCCTTTTGAACCTGCTTACTGTATTCACCTCTTGGTCTCCCTCTATAATTTTTACCCGCCCCGCCCCTCACATACACACACACACACACACACACACACACACAAACACACACACATCCTCCCTTCATGTCTCAGAATGTGTCGTATCAACCAGTCACTTCTTTTAGTCAAGTTAAGCCACAAGGTCTTCACTCCCCAACTCTATTCGGTACGTCCTCATTGGTTATACACACATCAAGAAAAGTATTGGATCTACCCGTCTCCCAGTGCTCCTGAAGATAGACGTTGACTGTGGATATTGGATCACAGACACAATCCCTTTGACTGTTTGGCAATGTCAGTAAACCCGCCCCAAGCTGTATACGACCATGCATCAGCAGCGCATATTAGACGGAGGGGGTCCGACAGCCGATCTGTTCCAGTCATTACACCTGGGAGGAGGCACATAGCTCGTGTTGTCTTTAGTCAACCATGCCTATACGGTCAATACTTTGGTTCAATCGCGTCCGCATTGATACTTCGTGCCAGGAAGCGGCCTCAACAGGGGAAGTGTCCAGGCGTCTCGGAGTGAACCAAAGCGATGTTGTTCGGACATGGAGGAGATACAGAGAGACAGGAATTGTCGATGACTTGCCTCGCTCAGGTCGCCCAAGGGTTACTATTGCAATGGATGACCGCTACCTACGGATTATGGCTCAGGGGAACCCTGACAGCAACGCCACCATGTTCAATAATGCTTTTCCTGCAACCACAGGACGTCGTGTTTCGACTCAAACTGTGTGCAATACGCTGCATGATGCGCAACTTCACTCCCGACGTCCATGACGAGGTCCACCTTTGCAATCACGACACCATGCATTGCTGTATAGATGGGCCCAACAATATGCCGAATGGACAGCTCAGGATTGGCATCACGTTCTCTCCTCTGATGAGTGTCGCATATGCCTTCAACCCCACAATCGTCGGAGAAGTGTTTGGAGGCAACCCGGTCAGGCTGGACGCCTTAGGCACATTGTCCAGTGAGTGCAGCAAGGTGGATGTTCCCTGCTGTTTTTGGGGCGGCGTTATTGGGGGGGGGGGGCTGACGTACGCCTCTGGTGGTCATGGAAGGCACCGTAACGGCTGTACGATACTTGAATACCATTCTCCGACCGATAGTGCAACCATATCGGCAGCATATTGGCGAGGCATTCGTCTTCATGGACGACAATTCGCGCCCCCATCGTGCACATCTTGTGAATGACTTCCTTCAGGATAACGACATCGCTCGACTAGAGTGGCCAGCATGTTCTCCAAACATGAACCCTATTGAACATGCCTGGGATAGATTTAAAAGGGCTGTTTATGGACGGCATGGCCCACCAACCACTCTGAGGGATCTACTCCGAATCGCCGTTGAGGAGTGGGATAATCTGGACCAACAGTGCCTTAATGACGTTGTGGATAGTATGCCACGACGAATACAGACATGCGTCAATGCAAGAGGATGTGCTGCTGAATATTAGAGGTACCGGTGTGTACGGCAATCTGGACCATCACCTCTGAAGGTCTCGCTGTATGGTGGTACAACATGCAATGTGTAGTTTTCATGAGCAATAAAAAGGGCGGAAATAATGTTTATGTTGATCTCTATTCCATTTTTCTGTACAGGTTACGGAAATTTCGGAACCGAGGTGATGCGAAACTTTTTTGGATGTGTGGATTATCTACCCATGTAATCTTCAGCATCATTCTGTAGCACCATATTTCAAAAGTTTTTATTCTCTTCTTGTCTAAATTGTTTATCATCCATTTCTCACTTCCATACAACGTTACATTCCCGACACATACCTTCACAAAAGCGTTCCTAACACTTATATAATATGCTATGAGACCATGACGCTGCTGCCTTCGATTACATTGTTTATTACAATAGGGCTATTTCGGCGTGGCTGCCATCTTCAGCTTATCCGTGGAAAGTACATTGTTTGGTAGAATATTTTATATTTTGAAGTAGATAATTTAACGTTTTTACGTAAATATATAAAACTGCAACCAGTCACTCTTTTGAAGAGTTATTTGTTATTCCGTGAAACGGTTTACGAAAATTTTCAATTTCATCTTCAGATGGTTTTCTGGAAGTTACATATCTGTTTCTAGCATAATGCCGGGTGCTGGCTCTGTGACAAGAAGTTGAAACATGCTTTAATGCATCGCCATGAGTATTGTTTATCTGTCGATATGGATGCAAAATTTTAGTTTTGTACTTACTGCGACACTATGGACAGCTTTTATCTGTTAGTATCCATCTGTCTGCTTCCACTGTGATGGCCAGTTAGCATATCACTTCACACACTTTTCCTCAATATGTATCCATTTACATTGTGATAGCGAAACTTTGCCAGCATCCAGTATGTGCTATATGACTTCTGCTTGTTACAAAGATCTTGACACAAAGCTATGACATAGGCCTACTTTGCTCAGAGATATTTGTTTTTGTTTGCGCGGATTAAAGCCGATATATGAGCAAACACTTCAATCAGAACTGGCGTTAACATGAGAGCTCAAAATAAAGAAATAAATAAATTACTACAAGAACAAACTTGAAGTGGTCTGATGTCTTATTTCTATTCGTATATTAACGTACAATACAGTCAGTCTATGCGCAAATACTTTAATCTACACTGGCATTAACAGGAATGCCCAGGAATAAAACAATACAGAGTTCTAGTATTTGCAATGAATGCAGCTGTTTGCATGACTGTGAACTTTATATTTAAATTAAAAACAAAAAAAAGAACTTCAAATGACCTGGACTTATTTCTGTTCTTACGTTCATATGATCTGGAATATTAGTAAGGGCAGCTACTGTTTATTTCAGCTAGAGGTAATATATATAAAAGTTATAGTATTTGTAATGAACTAAAGCTGTTTGTATAACCGTGAACTTTATATTTAAAACACAGAACAAATTTTGACTTATTTCTGTTCTTCTTACAGTATGGTCTATTCTCCAAACGTCTCTTTAATTTTTCTGTAGGCGGTTCCCACCTTTCTACTAATTACATATGCGTCTGTATTCTTAAATTTGTACTATAGTCTTTCCTGCTTAAGTATTTTGCCCTTCCCGTCAGTATCACTCTTTAGACGTTTTTATTCCCTTTCGCGTGCTTCATATCCCGCATTTTTTTAAATATTTTCTACTTTCACAAAGTAAGTCCAATATCTCCTGTGACATCCAAGGATTCCTCCCAGGCCATGTCTTTTTACCTATGTGGTCCTCTGCTCCCTTCATTATTTCATCTCTCCAAATTACCCATTCGTCTTCTGCTCTATTCCTTTTCCAGATTCAATCAGTCGATGCCTAATGCTCCCTCTGAACTCTCAACAACATATCGTTCTTTCAACTTATCCAGGTCCCATCTCGTTAACTTACTAACTTTTTCCAGTTTCTTCAGTTTTAGTCTACAGTTCATTACCAACAAAATGTGGCAAGAGTCCACATCTGCCCCTGAAAATGTCTTACAACTTAAAATCTTGTTCCGAAATCTCTGTCTTACCATTATATAACCAATCCGAAACCTTCCGTTGTTTCCATGTCTCTACATTATGACTCAGAAACGAGCCACGGGAGACTGTGCTTCCCTTAAACCAAAATACTCAAAAAATGTCTCTGAAAAACCTAAAAAATTTAGTGTGTGGAGTTAAGGTTGAAGCTATGCAGACAAACTGTGCCACTCAGTGGGCTGGAAATGTAAACAACGAACTACACTCCTGGAAATTGAAATAAGAACACCGTGAAGTCATTGTCCCAGGAAGGGGAAACTTTATTGACACATTCCTGGGGTCAGATACATCGCATGATCACACTGACAGAACCACAGGCACATAGACACACGCAACAGAGCATGCACAATGTCGGCACTAGTACAGTGTATATCCACCTTTCGCAGCAATGCAGGCTGCTATTCTCCCATGGAGACGATCGTAGAGATGCTGGATGTAGTCCTGTGGAACGGCTTGCCATGCCATTTCCACCTGGCGCCTCAGTTGGACCAGCGTTCGTGCTGGACGTGCAGACCGCGTGAGACGACGCTTCATCCAGTCCCAAACATGCTCAATGGGGGACAGATCCGGAGATCTTGCTGGCCAGGGTAGTTGACTTACACCTTCTAGAGCACGTTGGGTGGCACGGGATACATGCGGACGTGCATTGTCCTGTCGGAACAGCAAGTTCCCTTGCCGGTCTAGGAATGGTAGAACGACGGGTTCGATGACCGTGCACTATTCAGTGTCCCCTCGACGATCACCAGTGGTGTACGGCCAGTGTAGGAGATCGCTCCCCACACCATGATGCCGGGTGTTGGCCCTGTGTGCCTCGGTCGTATGCAGTCCTGATTGTGGCGCTCACCTGCACGGCGCCAAACACGCATACGACCATCATTGGCACCAAGGCAGAAGCGACTCTCATCGCTGAAGACGACACGTCTCCATTCGTCCCTCCATTCACGCCTTTCGCGACACCACTGAAGGCGGGCTGCACGATGTTGGAGCGTGAGCGGAAGACGGCCTAACGGTGTGCGGGACCGTAGCCCAGCTTCATGGAGACGGTTGCGAATGGTCCTCGCCGATACCCCAGGAGCAACAGTGTCCCTAATTTGCTGGGAAGTGGCGGTGTTGTCCCCTACGGCACTGCGTAGGATCCTACGGTCTTGGCGTGCATCCGTGCGTCGCTGCGGTCCGGTCCCAGGTCGACGGGCACGTGCACCTTCCGCCGACCACTGGCGACAACATCGATGTACTGTGGAGACCTCACGCCCCACGTGTTGAGCAACTCGGCGGTACGTCCACCCGGCCTCCCGCATGCCCACTATACGCCCTCGCTCAAAGTCCATCAACTGCACATACGGTTCACGTCCACGCTGTCGCGGCATGCTGCCAGTGTTAAAGACTGCGATGGAGCTCCGTATGCCACGGCAAACTGGCTGACACTGACGGCGGCGGTGCACAAATGCTGCGCAGCTAGCGCCATTCGACGGCCAACACCGCGGTTCCTGGTGTGTCCGCTGTGCCGTGCGTGTGATCATTGCTTGTACAGCCCTCTCGCAGTGTCCGGAGCAAGTATGGTGGGTCTGACACACCGGTGTCAATGTGTTCTTTTTTTCAATTCCAGGAGTGTATTTGGTTCATGTATCCATTCCAATACAGGTAATTTGTCTCCTATTAAATGATGATAACGTGGAGTTTCCAATGTAAACGTTTAATTCTCTTTATTTCTAATATAACAACGAAGACCACCATTAACGCTGTACAACTGACGTGTCACATACCACTTCACTGTAAGTGAAATGAAAATCTGTCACACAACAGCATCCCTCTACACCCAACATATACACCGAAGAACAGGCTCTGTCTGAACTAATATCGCACTGATGAGAAGGCACGCAACCAAATCACAACTTGATAGGATAGGGAAAAATTTTCAGTTTTTTGTATCTATTGCTTTGGTGGGATTCCATTTCATACGGCAGTTGTGTGTTCTTCCTGAGGTCCTAGAAATAAAGTCATCATCCACAGCTGAATGGAATATCTCGTTTTAATTGATTCAACTGCGTGTTCTTGGTGAAATACTGTACATTGTGTTACCTAAATCGAGCACTTTTTAGCCTTGTTTCAAAAACTTTATTATTACCATACGATCTAGGTTTCATTTGCTAAGCCAATTTACTAGTACACAGCAAGATGGGAACCAAGCAAGGATAAATATGTCAGCTTCTTAACTGATCTGTCGATTTTTGACTTCACAGAACTGGTCCCAAAGATGGGTACCAAGCAAAGATAAACACGTCAACTTCTTAATCTATCGATTGTTGACTTAAACTGCAAAAGTTATCTTTTTTGATAATTTTGACACATTTACAAATGCACTTTAGAGAGTTGATTAGGAAATTATTTACAGTAATTGCGAATTAACAAACAATGAAGCAGAGCTATGTGCACAGGAAGGGGGATTTGTATCATTGTCTACCTCTGAATGAAGGCTCCATGGTCCTTCTCCTATGTAGAAGTTGTGACATGGTCTAGAAGTGGTGAGTAATTGAACTGAATATAAACTGAAAATTTAAATGAACTGAATATCTCGTTCCAGTTATATAATTGTATTGAACGTCTTGTGTCAAAGATCTACAAAATGTGATTACGGTACCCTTGGAAACTGGATTACTGCACCGCGGATACATCAAAAATGATGTAACACGTCCTCAGGTTGCCCTCTCCAAGTTTTTTACTGTTCCATTCCGCTGTGGTTTAGCCGCTTCTTTGAAACTTACCATTTGCGCTTCGATGACGCATAAGAAACCTTCTGTTTGGGAAATATAAGTCTTTAAGTACTGCATGTCTTAAGACATACTTTTCAAGCAAATGTTTCATCTACTACTCTTGGAAACATACTGCTTACAGTTGTTTCTTTCACAGTTTTCCTTCTTGAGGAACTAGTGTTATTGTAGTCTCTAGCGTCATTAACCTTCCGACATCTTTTTTATGAATTTCTTCTTGAGATATGGAATTGGATGAATCCAAGAAAAGGCAAGTACGTTGCCAATGAACCATTAACACTTGAAATTTAACCAATTTAAATTTAAGGTTTGAAAGCGTTGCATTGTGTCAACCTTCCGGCAAAATAATCTAAACAAAACACAGTCTAAAAATTCAGCCATTATTAGAACACACAGAAAATTTTCAGTTAACACATGTTTCAAAGAAAAATACATCAGTAGACGTCACAGACCTATAAGGTAACTAAATCAAACAACCAAAGGGCAAACATAACACACAGGCCTTCGCTAAATAGGAAATATAATACTTAAACTATTCAGGTGATACAGATGACTCAGCCTGATTGCATGAAACAATGTATAGATAAAATTTAAACAACAACGCCCACAAGACTTCCACTAAAACAACAAGCAATCACATAGGCCGTTAGTATCAAATTAAATGAGAGAAAGACAGCACAAATGTTGGTAAAATAACAACCAGGCTCATCCGTGTTAAACAAGAATGATTGTGCCTAAACGGACGGAAAGCTTTAGTAACGTAGGTCAGCCACCGGTGAAAGATCAGATTAACTCAAACCTAAAACACGTGAAACACTGAGGCAGAAAACGACGCACCACGAAACAATTATCCGAATCGGACGGAAACAGACAGATGTGATGTGCATTTACAGAAAAACAAATGATTATAATATCAGAAATATTGGATGTTTTACTCAAGAGAAAGAGCTTCACAAATTGAGTAAGTCATTAACGCGTTGATCCACCTCTGACTTTCACGCAAGCATTTATTCAGCTTTGCACTGATTGATAGAGCTGTTGGACGCCTTCCTGAGGGATATCGTTCCAATTTCTGTCTAACTGTGGCCTCAGACCGTCAAATTCTCAAGTCCGTTGGAGCTCCCTGCCCATAATGCGCCAAACTTTCTCAACTGAGGAGAGATCTGAGGACCCTGCTGACCAAGGTAGGGTTTGGCAAACACGAAGACAAGTAGTAGAAACTCTCGCCGTGTGCAGGCGGTAATTATCTTCCTGCACGGCACTGCCATGAAGGGCAATAAAGCGGGGCGAAGAAAATCGTTGACGTACCGCTATATTGTAAGGGTGCCGCGGCTGATAACCAAAGGGGTCCTACTATGAAAACAAATCGCGCACCAGACCATCATTCCACGTCGTCGGGCAGCATGGCTGGCGACAGTTTGATAGGTATCCCATCGCATTCCGGGGCATCTCCAGACACGTCATCGCTGGTCAGTTCGAAGTGGAATTCATCACTGAAGACAATTCTACTCCAGTCAATATGCTTCCAGGTCGTATCTGTCCAAACCACGGGCTTCCTGGTGTATGCAGGGTGGTCCATTGACCGAGACCGGGCCAAATATCTCACGAAATAAACGTCAAACGAAGAAACTACAAAGAACGAAACTTGTCTAACTTGAAGGAGGAAACCAGATGGCGCTATGGTTGGCCCGATAGATGACACTGCCATAGGTCATATCAACTGCGTTTATAAAAATAGGAACCCCCCATTTTTTACTACATATTCGTGTAGTACGTAAAAAAATATTAATGTTTTAGTTGGACCAGTTTTCTTCGCTTTGTGATAAATGGAGCTGTAATAGTCACAAACATATGGCTCACAAATTTAGACGAACAGTTGGTAACAGGTAGGTTTTTTAAATTAAAATACAGAACGTAGGTACGCTTGAACATTTTATTTTGGTTGTTCCAATGTGATACATGTACCTTTGTGAACTTATCATTTCTCAAAACGCATGCTGTTATAGCGTGATTACCTGTAAATACCACATTAATGCAATAAATGCTCAAAATGATGTCCGTCAACCTCAATGAATTTGGCAATACGTGTAACGACATTCCTCTTAACAGCGAGTAGTTCGCCTTCCGTAATGTTCGCTCATGCATTGACAATGCGCTGGCGCATGTTTTCAGGCGTTGTCGGTGGATCACGATAGCAAATATCCTTCAACTTTCCCCATAGGAAGAAATCCGGGGGTCATCAGATCCGGTGAACGTGCGGTGCTTCGACGACCAATCCACCTGTCATGAAATATGCAATTCAGTACCGCTACAACCGCAGGCGAGCTATGTGCCGGACAACCATCATGTTGGAAGTACAGCGCCATTCTGTCATACTGTGAAACATCTTCTAGTAACATCGGTAGAACATTACGTAGGAAATCAGCATACATTGCTCCATTTAGATTGCAATCGATAAAATGGGAGGCAATTATCCTTCCTCTTATAACGCCGCACCATACATTAACCAGCCAAGGTCGCTGATGTTCCACTTGTCGCAGCCATCGTCGATTTTCCGTTGCCCAATAGTGCATATCATGCTGGTTTACGTTACCGCTGTTAGTGAATGACGCTTCGTCGCTAAATAGAACGCGTGCAAAAAATCTGTCATCGTCCGGTAATTTCTCTTGTGCACAGTGGAAGAACTGTACACGACGTTCAAAGTCGTCGCCATGCAATTCCTGGTGCATAGAAATATGGTACGGGTGCAATCGATGTTGATGTAGCATTCTCAACACCGACGTTTTTGAGATTCCCGATTCTCGCGTAATTTGTCTGCTACTGATGTGCGGATTAGCCACGACAGCAGCTAAAACACCCACTTGGGCATCATCATTTTTTGCAGGCCGTGGTTGACGTTTCACTTGTGGCTGAACACTTCCTGTTTCATATAATAAAATTATAAACAACCGACCAGTTGCAATGGATAAAGAATTCTTTACCTAGGTTTCAACAAATTTAAATTTGTCTTCTTCAGAAGGTGGCAATTTTACATTAGTAAGGACTAATGTACCATCGCCGTTTTTACAAATGCCGGCATAGATCCATTTGTCAAAATTAAAATATAGTCCTAGAAATAGGGTTTGTCACGTAAATATAAATTAGTACATGGATCTTGCAGAGCTCACAACCGACTTCCTGTCTCCTTAAATAACGTAGCTATACGGTGAAAGGTCCGGACACTTGGATGATGTCGTCCAGGATACCGAGCAGCACACATAGCACACACGCCTGTTGGGCATTTTGCTCACAATAGCCATACATCAACACGATATCGACCTTTTCTGCAATTGGTAAACGGTCCATTTTAACACGGGTAATGTATCACAAAGCAAAAACCGTCCGCACTGGTGGAATGTTACGTGATACCAGGTACTTACACGTTTGTGACTATTACATCGCCATCTATCGCAAAGCGAAAAAAGTGGTCCAACTAAAACATTCATATTTCTTTACGTACTACACGAATATGAAATAAAAAATGGGGGTTCTTACTTTAAAAAACGCAGTTGAGATTCGTTTCACCTATGGCAGCGCCATCTATCGGGTCAACCATAGCGCCATCTGGTTTCCCCCTTTCGCTCTTTGTAGTTTTTTCGTTTGATGCTTATTTCGGGAGATATTTGGCCCGGTCACTATCAATGGACCACCCTGTAGAGGTCATTGGTAGTCCGCGCAAGGGGCCCGTTTCTGTGAGCCGCCTATTAATTGTCCTTCTGGTCACACTAGTTGCTCGTCGGATCGATGATAATGATGAACCCGTTTCGCTGAGTGCCCCATTGATGACTACTCGGTCCTCTAGTTCTGCCCTCTCTATATCGACCGCTTCCCTCTTGACGCTGTGTCCGGTTATGGGTCTCCCATTCCCACCAACATCGCTCCTGTTCAAAAGTCGAGCGACTCGGCGATTACTCTAATTGGCTTCTTTGTGCACAACTACACGCCCTCTCTCAAATACTTCATCTGCGCACGTTGTTCACGCATCTGTCTGCGAGGTATAGTTACTGTCCAAGTGAGTACACGGAATGAAATACGCGAAGAGTTTATGGCCTGGTATCGTGTCCCCTGTTTACTATCCTTGAAATCTGTGCAATGAAACTACGCTGCTGAGTCAGACATTCATCCATCGGCCACCGAAGTTTGGAATTTTGCATTTTCAGTCGATAGTTGTATGAATATTAATTTGTGACCACTCTACATCTACATCTACATCTTTACTCCGCAAGCGACCTGACGGTGTTTGGCGGAGGGTACCTTGAGTACCTCTATCCGTTCTCCCTTCTATTCCAGTCTCGTATTGTTCGTGGAAAGAAATATTGTCGGTATGCCTCTGTATGGGTTCTAAACTCTCTGATTTTGTCCTCACGGTCTCTTCGCGAGATATGCATAGGAGGGAGCAATATACTGCTTGACTCCTCGGTGAAGGTATGTTCTCCAAACTTCAACAAAAGCCCGTACCGAGCTACTGAGCGTCTCTCCTGCAGAGTCTTCCACTGGAGTTTATCTATCATCTCCGTAACGCTTTCGCGATTACTAAATGATCCTGTAACGAAGCGCGCTGCTCTCCGTTGGATCTTCTCTCTCTCTTTTATCAACCCTATCTGGTACGGATCCAACACGGCTGAGCAGTATTCAGGCAGTGGACGAACATTTGTACTGTAACCTACTTCCTTTGATTTCGTATTGCATTTCCTTAGGATTCTTCCAATGAATCTCAGTCTGGCATCTGCTTTACCGACGATTAATTTTATATGATCATTCCATTTTAGATAACTCCTAATGCCTACTCCTAGATAATTTATGGAATTAACTGCTTCCAGTTGCTGACCTGCTATTTGTAGCTAAATGATAAAGGATCTTTCTTTCTATGTAATCGCAGCACATTACACTTGTCTACATTGAGATTCAATTGCCATTCCTTGCACCATGCGTCAATTCATTGCAGATCCTCCTGCATTTCAGTACAATTTTCCATTGTTACGACCTCTCGATATACTACAGCATCATCCGCAAAAAGCCTCAGTGAACTTCCGATGTTATCCACAAGGTCATTTACGTATATTGTGAATAGCAACGGTCCTACGACACTCCGCTGCGGCACACCTGAAATCACTCTTACTTCGGAAGACTTCTCTCCATTGAGAATGACATGTTGCGTTCTGTTATCTAGGCACTCTTCAATCCAATCGCACAATTGGTCTGATAGTCCATATGCTCTTACTTTGATCATTAAACGACTGTGGGGAACTGTATCAGACGCGTTGCGGAAGTCAAGAAACACGGCATCTACCTGGGAACCCATAAGTCCGTAATGGGTCGTTTTACTGTTTTCTTTTTCTTTTTGTCTTAGAGTCTAAAATGATATCTACACTCCTGGAAATGGAAAAAAGAACACATTGACACCGGTGTGTCAGACCCACCATACTTGCTCCGGACACTGCGAGAGGGCTGTACAAGCAATGATCACACGCACGGCACAGCGGACACACCAGGAACCGCGGTGTTGGCCGTCGAATGGCGCTAGCTGCGCAGCATTTGTGCACCGCCGCCGTCAGTGTCAGCCAGTTTGCCGTGGCATACGGAGCTCCATCGCAGTCTTTAACACTGGTAGCATGCCGCGACAGCGTGGACGTGAACCGTATGTGCAGTTGACGGACTTTGAGCGAGGGCGTATAGTGGGCATGCGGGAGGCCGGGTGGACGTACCGCCGAATTGCTCATCACGTGGGGCTTGAGGTCTCCACAGTACATCGATGTTGTCGCCAGTGGTCGGCGGAAGGTGCACGTGCCCGTCGACCTGGGACCGGACCGCAGCGACAAACGGATGCACGCCAAGACCGTAGGATCCTACGCAGTGCCGTAGGGGACCGCACCGCCACTTCCCAGCAAATTAGGGACACTGTTGCTCCTGGGGTATCGGCGAGGACCATTCGCAACCGTCTCCATGAAGCTGGGCTACGGTCCCGCACACCGTTAGGCCGTCTTCCGCTCACGCCCCAACATCGTGCAGCCCGCCTCTAGTGGTGTCGCGACAGGCGTGAATGGAGGGACGAATGGAGACGTGTCGTCTTCAGCGATGAGAGTCGCTTGTGCCTTGGTGCCAATGATGGTCGTATGCGTGTTAGGCGCCGTGCAGGTGAGCGCCACAATCAGGACTGCATACGACCCAGGCACACAGGGCCAACACCCGGCATCATGGTGTGGGGAGCGATCTCCTACACTGGCCGTACACCACTGGTGATCGTCGAGGGGACAATGAATAGTGCACGGTATATCCAAACCGTCATCGAACCCATCGTTCTACCATTCCTAGACCGGCAAGGGAACTTGCTGTTCCAACAGGACAATGCACGTCCGCATGTATCCCGTGCCACCCAACGTGCTCTAGAAGGTGTAAGTCAACTACCCTGGCCAGCAAGATCTCCGGATCTGTCCCCCATTGAGCATGTTTGGGACTGGATGAAGCGTCGTCTCACGCGGTCTGCACGTCCAGCACGAACGCTGGTCCAACTGAGGCGCCAGGTGGAAATGGCATGGCAAGCCGTTCCACAGGACTACATCCAGCATCTCTACGATCGTCTCCATGGGAGAATAGCAGCCTGCATTGCTGCGAAAGGTGGATATACACTGTACTAGTGCCGACATTGTGCATGCTCTGTTGCGTGTGTCTATGTGCCTGTGGTTCTGTCAGTGTGATCATGTGATGTATCTGACCCCAGGAATGTGTCAATAAAGTTTCCCCTTCTGGGACAATGAATTCACGGTGTTCTTATTTCAATTTCCAGGAGTGTATAAAGCAATGCATGGTGTCGTGGTTGCAAAGGTGGACCTCGTCATGGACGTCGGGAGTGAAGTTGCGCATCATGCAGCCTATTGCACACAGTTTGAGTCGAAACACGACAGCACGTGCCCTTGCATGGACATCCTCCCGCAGTCGGTGATAAAAAGCTGAGAGCAAGCTGTTGCGGGCACGCCATTGTATTAGACACGCCTCCTGCATATAGTCATTGCTCCATGAGTTCTGCTCCTTTGACATGTCTAGTACACTGCTGGATTTGTTCTTAGTTTGGTATCGAGCTTGGTAGCCCAGGGAGTCGGCCTTTGCCTTGAAACCTTCCCGTCTTCTCTATATCTCTTTTGTTACGCAACCTTCGATTTCACAATAACCTATGAACCCTTCCCTTAGGATTTCTATCTCTTGCTTAATGATAACAAATGAAATCTTCCCTTTGAAATTAATTCTCTTTCTCAATCTTCGCATACAAATTTAAATGCTGCTTATTAAAAGTGATTTTCTGATTATTTCGACGAAACCTAGAATGTGTCGTCGTCGTGGCCCTCAGTCGTTACCTGCAATAACCCAAAACTGTTCCTTACCTTTTTTACTGTTACTGGATCGCCATCTGACTGCTGCATCGAACTGCGACATGAATATACTTACTCTGTTTTACTATACTCTATTAGCTGCTGGTGGGCTGTCATAATAAGTGGCTGTATTTTTTACCAAAGCTGACGTTATTCCTTAATAACAAAGCTGACGTTATTCTTTAACTAATTTGACTGGAGTTACGTAATTCATAGTTAAACTTTTTCTTGACAACAATAAAATTTTGCAAAGTTTTACGTTGATGGTTTTTGGGATGGATTATAATGAGAAATGCAAAATTGCTGGCAAAAGTTAATTATATTTTGAATGAAATGATTTTACAAACGTTCAAATGGGACTTACTTTTTACAATAATCTTACAACTAGCATTGCGCAAACATACCTTCAGTAGTCTTGAGTTTCTCAAAAAAATAATTCAGTAATATTAGGTCCTCTTATGATAATAGTTAGCTGATGTCTATGTACATCCGTTTATAATCTCTTGTAAATCATAGCTGGTGGCTGGCAGACAAACCGCACCTCTCAACCTCTCACTTCAGACCTGCTACCGACTCGCTTCACATCTCACTTACTACTGACTTCCTATGAACGCTAAAGTGCCGTCTCCCCCGCCAACAATGCTTTCTGGTGCAGACAATCCCTGCTACCATTACAAAATGTATCAATGCGCGGTCTTTCCCGCTCTTTTCTTAAAATGTATCCATACACTGTCTCTCCCGCCCTTTTTAAAATTATATCAATGTGCGGTCTCTCCTGCCAACAATACTTTGGTGCAGACATTCCCTGCTACCACAATTATTTCCAACATGACAAATATTAATTATTCGTACTTAATCCTATTAATAAAATATAAACTTCTTTCATAAATTGTGGTTTGACAATAGACAACAGAAATATACACGTCTTTCAGCCTGCCATGGTGAGCGGACCTGCGGCGTGTGCTGTGCTCTGCATTCTGCTGCGCTCCGCTCGGAAAGTCAAAAAGCCTTTTGCAGTAGTTAGCTGCGATATTTGAGACTCCTGATGAATTAATATTAGAAGAAGAGATCAATCAGCAAGATGGGAGAGACAAATTAAAATTTATGTCTGACCAGAACGTTCAGAGACTGAATTCTTTCGAAATGGCTAGAGGAAGTTGTGAAAATTTCTTTTGAGTTGACGGCCTCTGTGGCCGAGAGGTTCTAGGCGCTTCAGTCCGGAACCGCGCTGCTGCTACGGTCGCAGGTTCGAATCCTGCCTCGGGCATGGATGTGTGTGATGTCCTTAGCTTAGTTAAGTATAAGTAGTTCTAAGTTGTAGGGGACTGATGACCTCAGAAGTTAAGTCCCATGGTGCTTAGAGTCATTTGAACATTTGAATTTTTTGAGGTTGTTATAGGTATCCTCTCAATTGTGAGCAGCATAGTGCAAAGCTTAAAACACGGAATTGTGTAAGAAAATTGTAGAATGTGATGGTGGAACATTTAAGTACAAACATCATGATGGCAATATTGGTGAAGTTCATGCTCCGCATGCAGGAATCGGAATTAGGACTTTCCGTACCTTTGAGCTGTCTCTTGAAGTCACTGCTGAGCAGGTAAATTCAGCGATAGCTCCTCATGGAAGAATAATCAGTAATTTTGCATGAAAGTGGTCTGCCGCTCATAAGGTCTCCGTATTGAAAGGAATTGGTTGGTTGGTTTATTCTGGGAAAAAACCAAACAGCGACGTCATTGATCCCATCGGGTTAGGGAAGGATGGGAAAATTCGTGGTAAGGTCTTATGGGACCTAACTGCTGAGGTCATCGGTCCCTAAGCTTACACACTACCTAATCTAACTTAATCTAACTTACGCTAAGGACAACACATACACACATGCCCGAGGGAGGACTCGAACCTCCGGCGGAGGGAGCCGCGCGCACCGTGACAAGACGCCCTAGACCGCGTGGATACCACGCACTGCAGGGAAGGATGGGGATCGAAGTCGGCAGTGGCCTTTCTCATAGCAACTATACCGACATTTGCCTGAAGCGATTTACGGGAATCACGGGAAAACTGCATCAGGATGGCCGGACGCGGGTTTGAACCGTCGTCTTCCCGAATGCGAGCCCAGTGTGCTAACCACTGCGTCACCTCGCTCGGTGAATGGAATCAAGGAATGGCGAATAGATTTACACAAGCGCATACCCTCATACGAAAATGATTGCTTTTATCGTGCTGTCGCAATATACTTTGGGCTGCCAAGAACGTGCGCGTCGCGCGGCAATACAGGTGATATCCATCTCGCAATGTACACTCCTGGAAATTGAAATAAGAACACCGTGAATTCATTGTCCCAGGAAGGGGAAACCTTATTGACACATTCCTGGGGTCAGATACATCACATGATCACACTGACAGAACCACAGGCACATAGACACAGGCAACAGAGCATGCACAATGTCGGCACTAGTACAGTGTATATCCACCTTTCGCAGCAATGCAGGCTGCTATTCTCCCATGGAGACGATCGTAGAGATGCTGGATGTAGTCCTGTGGAACGGCTTGCCATGCCATTTCCACCTGGCGCCTCAGTTGGACCAGCGTTCGTGCTGGACGTGCAGACCGCGTGAGACGACGCTTCATCCAGTCCCAAACATGCTCAATGGGTGACAGATCCGGAGATCTTGCTGGCCAGGGTAGTTGACTTACACCTTCTAGAGCACGTTGGGTGGCACGGGATGCATGCGGACGTGCATTGTCCTGTTGGAACAGCAAGTTCCCTTGACGGTCTAGGAATGGTAGAACGATGGGTTCGATGACGGTTTGGATGTACCGTGCACTATTCAGTGTCCCCTCGACGATCACCAGTGGTGTACGGCCAGTGTAGGAGATCGCTCCCCACACCATGATGCCGGGTGTTGGCCCTGTGTGCCTCGGTCGTATGCAGTCCTGATTGTGGCGCTCACCTGCACGGCGCCAAACACGCATACGACCATCATTGGCACCAAGGCAGAAGCGACTCTCATCGCTGAAGACGACACGTCTCCATTCGTTCCTCCATTCACGCCTGTCGCGACACCACTGGAGGCGGGCTGCACGATGTTGGGGCGTGAGCGGAAGACGGCCTAACGGTATGCGGGACCGTAGCCCAGCTTCATGGAGACGGTTGCGAATGGTCCTCGCCGATACCCCAGGAGCAACAGTGTCCCTAATTTGCTGGGAAGTGGCGGTACGGTCCCCTACGGCACTGCGTAGGATCCTACGGTCTTGGCGTGCATCCGTGCGTCGCTGCGGTCCGGTCCCAGGTCGACGGGCACGTGCACCTTCCGCCGACCACTGGCGACAACATCGATGTACTGTGGAGACCTCACGCCCCACGTGTTGAGCAATTCGGCGGTACGTCCACCCGGCCTCCCGCATGCCCACTATACGCCCTCGCTCAAAGTCCGTCAACTGCACATACGGTTCACGTCCACGCTGTCGCGGCATGCTACCAGTGTTAAAGACCGCGATGGAGCTCCGTATGCCACGGTAAACTGGCTGACACTGACGGCGGCGGTGCACAAATGCTGCGCAGCTAGCGCCATTCGACGGCCAACACCGCGGTTCCTGGTGTGTCCGCTGTGCCGTGCGTGTGATCATTGCTTGTACAGCCCTCTCGCAGTGTCCGGAGCAAGTATGGTGGGTCTGACACACCGGTGTCAATGTGTTCTTTTTTCCATTTCCAGGAGTGTATACAACGCCGAGTGGCCCAGCTACCGGCTGGCGAAGCTGTGAAACCTCCAACCATGTCAGCGCTGTCTTTAACTTCTGCAACGACACTCAACGGACAATTCCACAAGTCTCACGCTCCTGAGGTTACCCAGCATCACACTGCTCTTGACAATGAACTGACAATGGACGTTAGCGACTCGACAATGACAACACAACCGAAGCGCCAAGAACAGGAACCTAACATAACTGTTCAGACAGAACAAACACCGGAACCGACTATAGTTCCTGAGAAACATTATGAATCACCTCGAAGGGAACGATCTATTGATACGTAATCAGCATGGTTTCAGAAAACATCGTTCTTGTGCAACGCAGCTAGCTCTTTATTCGCACGAAGTAATGGCCGCTATCGACAGGGGATCTCAAGTTGATTCCGTATTTCTAGATTTCCGGAAAGCTTTTGACACCGTTCCTCACAAGCGACTTCTAATCAAGCTGCGGGTCTATGGGGTATCGTCTCAGTTGTGCGACTGGATTCGTGATTTCCTGTCAGGAAGGTCGCAGTTAGTAGTAATAGACGACAAATCATCGAGTAAAACTGAAGTGATATCAGGTGTTCCCCAGAGAAGCGTCCTGGGACCTCTGCTGTTCCTGATCTATATAAATGTCCTGGGTGACAATCTGAGCAGTTCTCTTAGGTTGTTCGCAGATGATGCTGTAATTTACCGTCTAGTAAGGTCATTCGAAGACCAGTATCAGTTGCAAAGCGATTTAGAAAAGATTACTATAGATTGCTGTATGGTGTGGCAGGTGGCAGTCGACGCTAAATAACGAAAAGTGTGAAAAGGGTGATCCACATGAGTTCCAAAGGAAATCCGTTAGAATTCGATTACTCGATAAATAGTACAATTCTCAAGGCTGTCAATTCAACTAAGACCTGGGTGTTAAAATTACGAACAACTTCAGCTGGAAAGACCACACAGATAATACTGTGGGGAAGGCGAGCCAAAGGTTGCGTTTCATTGTCAGGACACTTAGAAGATGCAACAAGTCCACTAAAGAGACAGCTTACACTACACTCGTTCGTCCTCTGTTAGAGTATTGCTGCGCGGTGTGGGATCCTTACCAGGTGGGATTGACGGAGGAAATCGAAAGGGTGCAAAAAAAGGGCAGCACGTAATAGGGTAGAGAGTGTGGCAGATATGATACGCGAGTTGGGACGGAAGTCATTAAATCAAAGACGTTTTTCGTTGCGGCGAGATCTATTTACGAAATTTCAGTCACCAACTTTCTCTTCCGAATGCGACAATATTTTCTTGAGCCCAATCTACATGGGTAGGAATGATATCAAAATAAAATAAGAGAAATCAGAGCTCGAACAGAAAGGTTTAGGTGTTCGTTTTTCCCGTGCGCTGTTCGGGAGTGGAGTGGTAGAGAGCTAGTATGATTGTGGTTCGATGAAACCTCTTCCAAGCACTTATATGTGAATTGCAGAGTAGTCATGTAGATGTAGATATAGATGTAGATGTAGATGGATCAGACTCCAGGAAACAAGAAGGAAACCGAGTCTCCACTTGCCAGCGAAACAAATGTACCAATGGAAAACGCTGAAACCCCCCGCCAGAGGCAGCCCTTCAAGAAAGGATAACAAGAGGAGACTGGTACACAAGGTCGCTGAATAACTGCACCGTCTTTGCGAGAAAAATCAAAGAAAATCAGCATCAAACTGCATGAGGAACCACCTAGACATTCGGTTTTGAGTATTCATGCTTCTGGCCCAATGCAAGACAAACCAAGTACACAATTCCCCATGGCATCGGACCATTTGTCACGCGAAAGATTGGAACTGAGAACCATTTACGAGACAGAGATGGTTCTTCCTGAGACTAAACATGCATAAAACGATACTCGGAAGTTAATCAACACAAAAACTGGGTTGTCGAGTCGGGCGAAATGAACCAGGGTGAAGAAATGACTGAAATTGCAGAAACAAGGCAAGAAGATCAATCGAACAAGATGGATACATCTTAGCTGAAACAAACTTGAGGAGAAGGATACATAGGAAGAAGGATCCTTTATTGTATGATTATATGATAGCGGAACAAACACTGGTAGCAGTTACGTCGTAAAATGTCTGGGAGTATGCGTGCGGAACGATTTGAAGTGGAATGATCATATAAAATTAATTGTTGGTAAGGCGGGTACCAGGTTGAGATTCATTGGGAGAGTCCTTAGAAAATGTGGTCCATCAACAAAGGAGGTGGCTTACAAAACACTCGTTCGACCTATACTTGAGTATTGCTCATCAGTGTGGTATTCGTACCAGATCGGGTTGACGGAGGAGATAGAGAAGATCCAAAGAAGAGCGGCGCGTTTCGTCACAGGGTTATTTGGTAACCGTGATAGCGTTACGGAGATGTTTAACAAACTCAAGTGGCAGATTCTGCAAGAAAGGCGCTCTGCATCGCGGCGTAGCTTGCTCGCCAGGTTTCGAGAGGGTGCGTTTCTGGATGAGGTATCGAATATATTGCTTCCCCCTACTTATACCTCCCGAGGAGATCACGAATATAAAAATTAGAGAGATTCCAGCGCGCACGGAGGCTTTCCGGCAGTCGTTCTTCCCGCGAACCATACGCGAGTGGAACAGAAAAGCGAGGTAATGACAGTGGCACGTAAAGTGCCCTCTGCCACACGCCGTTGGGTGGCTTGCGGAGTATAAATGTAGATGTAGATGCAGATATATGCCCGACACTATGTCTTATGGCGAACATTGACATCTATAATGAATAAGACAATATGAGTGCAGTGCAAGCCTACAAAATCGCCACGTAGAACATTAACAAGATACACTCCACTTTGCATTTACAGCATCTGCAAGACTTTTTATACAGAGCTGACGTTGATATATTACTGTTAAGGAAGCAACAGATATTAAATTAGAGAAGGGGGATGCTATAACCAGCCCTTGTGTCCGGGCAGAGTTGGGAACCGCCATTCTCACGAAAGAAGGCACGGATGTCACACAGGCAGAAAAACTTGCGAACAGTTCAATAACACCTGAATCATCAACGTTTACGCACTGTCTAGCAACAAAATCAGGCGCACTAGAGTGGAATTTTTTAAAAATGAAATCGTTATTGTATCCGCTAACCATCAAGATTATATGATCCTAGCCGGCGACTTTAATTCTGTCCTCACCCCAAAACACCAGACACCGAATTTCAATTAGTCTACAGAACTGGAGCGAACAGTCCACCAACTGCAGTGAAAAGACACATGGGATCGTGCCACTTGTGCACAGCCCGGCTTTACATATTTTACCAGAAACTCAGCAAGCATGCTGGACAGCATCTACGTACCATGCAACTTAAAGAACCATGTACTTCAGTTTCAGATCCGTCCAACTATCTTTTCTGGTCACGCTGCGTACATTACCACAATACATTTAGAAAAACATGAGGCTTACCGAGCGACGGGCATTTGGAAACTCAACATCTCACATCTACGGGGTAAGGAATGTCACGTGGCATTTACTAATACATGGAAAGAGTGCGAAGACAGATTCCCGTTACATAATCCTTCTATAGCTTGGTGGTTGCAGGGTGCTAAGCCTGAAATAGGAAGAATGTTGAGCGACTACGCGCGACAGAAAAGCTTCTGGATTAAAATGTCTGCTGAGTTTGGTTTAGCTGCCTTAGAGATCTATACATCCTGGATAGACAAGTAACGGAGAACTGTACAGAGATTCAGAAAATCAAAGCAAAACTTTTAGCACTGAAACGGAGACAGTCAGAAGGATTTAAAATCATAGAGAGGATAGAAAACACCGTGGATAGGGAAGAAACAGCCACGTACCACGTGCTGAGTAAAAATAAGAGAGAAAACGTAAAAATGTTGACAGAAGTAAAGTGACAGAACCAGTCATACTAAAGACTGAAATTAAAGTATGGCTCACAAACATATCTCAGATATAATGTCCAACAAACCTACCGACGACAAGGCGCGGCAAGATCTCGTCAGGAACGTACCAGGCAGAATTAGTACAGAGGAAGCGGAAAATCTCAGATCTGAGATAGAGGAGGACGATCTGAAAGTACGATAGCAAAGAATCCTAAAAATAAATCTCTAGGACCTGATGGTATCCCAGTGGAATTATACCAAGTGTTCTGGCCACATATAGAAACCAAGTTGCTATCCATGTTCAGCGAACTCATGCAATGTCGACGTCCCTAAAGAATTTCCTGAAGGGATAATAGTTGTGACTCCTACATACTCAGCAAAGGAATTGAAAACCTACGCCCAATCACATTACCCAACAGCGATTACAAGATCAAGGCCCACCTGTTAGCAAGAAGGATGAAAATGGTAATGACCTCTATAATCGGTCTACATGTGTAGGCACTGACGCATGCTTCCGTCAGAATATATGCGAATATAGGGATCTAACAGCAAACACAGACGTATGCCGAATAAAATGAACATTTGAGTCATTAGACATTGAGAAGGCGTTTGATAGAGTCATACGTATGTTCTGGGAGCCATGGAAGTTTATGTATATTTACAAGTGGGGATATCCAACCACCAAATAATCGTTAAAATTCATGATGAAACATTCAGCTGTCATTTAGTTTGCACAATTCGCTACTATTTTCGGTCAAAGACCATAATGAAGCTTAGATGGCATAAATGGCAGGAGAGTTATACCATAATTTGGACAAAAGTAATTTGCTCTTTTAAGACCACCATAGTATGTAAAAAAATTCTCGCAATAATACCTGTGTACGATAATTTTCGTCAAAGAAGCAAGTCCACATCAACAGCTAGATGTAGCAAACTGTGCAAAATAAATGACAACTGAACGCTTCACCATGAATTTTAACAATTGTGGAAGTAATGGGATTCCCACCACGATTCACGAGGACTACCAACAGATGTTAAAAAACAGTACTGCACGAATAATGATAAACGGACAACTAAGTCAAGAGACTGTGATGACTACATTCATACGACAAGGCTACCACATGTCAGTGGCACTTTTCTCAATAACAACAGAACTTCTCCTCACAACACGCGGATGATGTTGGCTTCCTGGTCACGAATGAAGATGAAGTGGTGCAAGACCTTCAGACTGCACACACCTACTGAACTTGCTTCTGGTACCAAATTAAATGAAAGGAAGTCACGGATCATGAACATAGGCAGAGGAATGGAAAATCTGGAACAACTGACGGAGGTATCCAAATTGAAAGATTTGGGTGTTGATTTTAGGAGCAACATCCGGCACACAGTTGCCGTTATTATAAAAAGCTATTTACAAGCATATGAGAATCTGTACGAGGAAACAGTATGAGGCAACTGGACGATATACAGAAAACCACTCTAATTATTGCGTGTGTATAACATCCAAATTTAACTATGTTGCACAAGATTTCAAGCTTTACCAATACTCGTACAAACAGCCAAAACGATTATGTCGACGATAGCAAGCTTTGTGAGCCAAGGCACAGTTTCAAAGTGAAGTTCTACACTCTAACTTCCCCCACAAGGAAAGAGGACAGAACCTCACTGCTGTCAGCTACAGGTGACGAGCATTATACCTCTGTCGGACGTACAACAGTGGAAACAGTTGCCAGACAGCTTAAACGGTCCACTTTCTGAACGAAATTGCCCTTGCCATTCTGCAGCCGCCAATAGACGTGCAACTTGTACCAACTGGTCTGTGTTATTTGCACAATTTTCTTGTTGAATACAGTTACGTCTCATGGAGGCTCTCAGAGCAACAGGTCATGAAAGTAAAGGGCATCTATACATATTTGATGGAAACCAAGGCAGGAAATAACATTGAAAAAATATCCTAGCAATAACTGGCCTGCAATTTGGAAAAAACATCCACGACCGGAATTTACTCTCCAAGGTGAAATCTACTTGTTACGATGTAGCCAACAGGAAAATTTCAGCTAATTACACGTCTCACAAATTCGCCTACATGCGCATCATGCAACCTTCTTGATACTGAAGAACACAGGTTTGTGTGTGAAAGAGTAAAAGACATTTGGTATACAGTGAAGCAGAAGTTAGCGGCTGTCAGCAGAAGATCTCCCAACATCTTCACCGCCGCACATTTTCTGACTCCAGACGCAGTTCCATATCCTGATACGAAGCGAAATGCTGTTAACTGACTAAAGGGGAACATGTTGCGTTGTATCTTGAAGGCAGAAAATAACAGCAAAGAAGACTACTGGGCGTACCTCATACGTACCAAAATCAACAAAAAAATTACGCATCCTTCTTAAATACAGTCATTATATGAAATGTTTCAGAACGCTATAATAGAGAAAGATTGATACGGGTTTCATAGATGTTAGTCCTGCTCAATTACATATAACGGTCACAAGAATTTCTTAGATTCTTTCAGGGGACATACACTCATGCTCATAAACTAAGAATAATACTGATACATGGTGAACAACACTCTGGTAGGCGGTTTGCGGGTTTAAATCACCTCGGGCTATGACTATGGGGTGCATAAGACCTGCGGTCGTCGCACGGTGGCGCTGGCAGCAGTCCACATACACAGAGGTGTGTTGGTACGTGTTACAGTACGATGCAGCGAGTAAGTGTGCAGACGTTTTCACGCGTGCTAATGGTGACTGTGTGTTGGAAATAGCTCAAAGAACACATATTGATGACGTTATGAGGGGTAGAATACTAGGGCGACTGGAGGCTGGTCAAACACAGCAGGCCGTAGCACGGACACTCTGTGTGCCACAGAGTGTGGTTCAAATGGTTCCAATGGCTCTGAGCACTATGGGACTTAACTTCTGGGGTCATCAGTCCCCTAGAACTTAGAACTACTTAAACCTAACTAACCTAAGGACATCACACACAGCCATGCCCGAGGCAGGATTCGAACCTGCGACCGTAGCGGTCTCGCGGTTCCAGACTGTAGCGCCTAGAACCGCACGGCCACCCCGGCCGGCGCCACAGAGTGTGACCTCAAGATTATGGCAACGATTCCAGCAGACAGGAAACTTGTCCAGGCGCTACAGTACGGGACGTGCACAGTGTACAACACCACAGGAAGACAGATATCTCACCATCAGTGCCCGCAGACGGCCACGGAGTACTGCAGATAGCCTTACTCGGGACCTTACCGCAGCCACTGGAACACTTGTGTCCAGACACACATTCTACAGACGACTGAAAAGACATGGTTTATTCGCCCAGAGACCTGCAAGATGCATTTTTCCACTGACCCTGGGTGACAGAAGAGCCCGTAAAGCCAGGTGTCAAGAACGCAGTACATGGTCACTGGAACAGTGGTCCCAGGCAATGTTCACAGACGAGTCCAGGTATAGTCTGAACAGTGATTCTCGCCGGGTTTTCATCTGGCGTGAACCAGGAACCAGATACCAACCCCTTAATGTCCTTGAAAGGGACCTGTATGGAGGTCGTGGTTTGATGGTGTGGTGTGGGATTGTGATTGATGCACGTACACCCCTGCATGTCTTTGACAGAGGAACTGTAACAGGTCAGGTGTATCGAGACGTCATTTTGCAGCAGTACGTGGGTCCCACCTTCCTCCTGATGGATGATAACGCACGGTCCCTCCGAGCTGCCATCGTGGAGGAGTTCCTTGAAACAGAAGATATCAGGCGAATGGAATGGCCTGCCTGTTCTCCTGACCTGAACCCCATCGAGCACGTCCGGGATGCTCTCGGTCGACATATCGCTGCACGTCTTCAAACCCCTACGACGCTTCAGCAGCTCCGATAGGAACTGGTGCAAGCAACTGCTCGACCACCTGATCCAGAGTATGCCAACCCGTTGTGCGGCCTGTGTACGTGTGTATGGTGATCATATCCCATATTGATGTCGGGGTACATGCTCAGGAAACAGTGGCGTTTTGTAGCACATGTGTTTCGGGACCGTTTTCTCAACTTATCATCAATACCGTGGACTTACAGGTATGTATCGTGTGTGTTCCCTATGTGCCTATGCTATTAGCACCAGTGGTGTATAGTGCCACGTTGTGTGGCACCACATTCTGCTATTATCCTTAATTTTTTAGCATGAGTGTAGAAGAGAAGCCGGCCGGTGTGGCCGTGCGGTTCTAGGCGCTTCAGTCTGGAACCGCGTGACCGCTACGGTCGCAGGTTCGAATCCTGCCTCGGGCATGGATGTGTGTGATGTTCTTAGGTTAGTAAGGTTTAATTAGTTCTAAGTTCTAGGCGACTGATGACCTCAGAAGTTAAGTCGCATAGTGCTCAGAGCCATTTGAACCATTTTTTTGTAGAAGAGAAGAAATCAGGTTCCTGGAAAAAAGTTCAAGACTGAATCCTCATGAAGAATTTAGACAAAAAGTGTAAAATATATTTTATTTTACTTTTCCATTACTTTTTTATAAGAAGATACGTTTTATGTTCTATTTAAGTTTCAACTTACAAGTGAAAGCAAGATTTTGCGCTCTCCTTATAAAGAGTAAAGACTGTTCGCACAGTTTATTTCAACGTAATTGTTTTCCATAATTAAGAGTCACATTAATTTTCTTTGAATATCATCTAGAAGAAGCGTTTATTTTCTTTATCTTAACATGAATTAATCAAATTTAATAAAAAAAAGCTTGAAAAACACGAAACCAAGAAGTACTTCTGCGCAAAAATTAAAAAAAAAATGCACCCTGGACTTGTATTCGTGAGGACAGCAGGATCGCATAAAGTAATTGCCAGGATAGTTCCTACGAAAGTACAAGGCCTGTTTCCTTCCACACCCTTCATTAAACCGAGCTTGTGCCCCGTCTTTAATGGGTTCGATGTCGGCGGGCCGTTAAACTCTAACCGTCCTTCCTTATGAGTTAGTACTGGGTTGGTGCATAAGTTCGTAGCATTTTTCCATAACAGATACATATAATACACTTTCGTCATGAATAATACAATCTCCTTCAGTATTTACAAAAGTCTACCAACGCTGGAGTTACTGTCGATTCCGCGACTGTAAAAATCACGTGGTTTTGAGGCGAAGAAATGGACGAGTCATGTTCGGAGCCGATTTGTATACGCAAAGGAAGTTGTAACCTCCCCCTCACTTATCGACCTTAATGACAGTGAAAAATTAAACCGCGTGTACCTAATGGAACTTTGGGAAAAGCAATCGTCACCGAGGTTAATTTGTCGGTAAAGAGGGAGGAAAGGGTTACATCTAAAGGAAAGGAAAAATGCTAATGAAACTGGTGGAAATTAGTTTTGAAATAGGGGTAAAGTTAATAAAGAAAGAAAATGTGCGGCCGTTACATTAACAATCAACTAGCGGTAATTAGATATTTGAGATTTGGGGGAAATTACGGTCGCCAGTCCTAAGGACTATTACTATAGTAACCGAAAAAGAAAGATTATTACACATATAATTATCACTAGAAGCGTGGCAACTGAAGGTTGACACGTGTAGTGTGAAAACTGAAAGTTTGTCAGAAGTAATAAATTTCGCTACACTCTGACTTAATTTAGCGAAAGAATTAATGAAACCGGAAAATCGACAGTTTATTTAGTGACTGAAGATAATAGTGAGCTTTGTTTCTGAAGCACATCGAAATTCAGTAAAATACGGTTAGTCTTGGACTACCTCAACAATCATTTCAAAAGCTACTTGAATCTACGCAATTTAGAAATAAGAGATTTAACTTTGAACTTGAATTAAATGATTCTGAACAATTAACAATAGTAAAATTTAGTACGTACCAAGCTGAGCTGCAGTCACAGGTAAGCTAAAATACGGTAACAAAACTAGCACTCTTAATTCGTGCTTGTGTAATCTAAGTATTGTAGCCAGCTATGAATACTTTAACTGAACTTTGAAATTAAAGTAGTGAAATGGAATGATTCTGGCGTTTGAATTTCAACGACACTCGGGTTCATTCCGGAAAAGGAAGGGACCCTGCTTGGTAATGCAATTGGGACAATGAGCAACAAACGTTCATGCTAAGTTGCTGTAATTTTGTGATGCAACTTTTAAAAGTTTGAAAAGCTGAGGTCTGTCATACAGTTCTAAAACTTTACGTGCTTCCAGTCTTCCTTGTCGGTTGATTGAAGGTTTGAAGCCGTCGATCGAGGATGTGGCGACAGTCACTCATTGTCGGCCGTCGCTGTTGCAGAAGCTGGATGTTGGCGCGCCTTCTTCTCGACACGGTCACCAGACGAAACGGGCTCTTGATGTGCGCCAGCTAATGCTTCCCGTCCGCGACACCATGTCAGAAAACTATCATCGCAAGTCGAGCGCAATTACATGCTGCCAAACCCCGAGAGCGCGGCAACTCGCGGGAGCTTCACACAACACCCCTGCTCCACTCGCTACTCCAGCCACTCTCTCTCTGCCCGCGATCCACGCGGCAGAGTTAACACTACCAAAGGTCCTACACACTTTGATTCTTCACACTACCTATCGATGTAATCGTTCGATACCAGTTTTCCCTAGGCAAGACCCAACGTAAAAATACAAATAATATTTACGAAACAAACCAATTATACATCGACATAAATGCATATATATATATATATATATATATATATATATATATATATATATATACAAATAGTAAAACAATTACAATATGTAAAGACACAGAAATGTCATATATTCAGGTAACAAAAATAAGGAAAACAAATTTATAGTACAATAGATGGAAATAGGAGGATATGCATTTCCGTCGTTACAAAGTTCCTTGAAGGTTGTTCGATAGAGTACGGAAAAGGTGAACATCTGAGGGCGCAACATCACGTGAATAAGGTGGGTGCGGAATAACTTCCCAACCCAGCACGTGTATAGAGTTTTTTGTCAGTCTATCAGAATGGGGGTGGGAGTTATCGTGGAGTAACATCACTTCACTCAGTATTCCTGGTCGTTGTTCCTGGATTTCGTCTGCAAGATACCTCATTTATTGACAATAAATATCAACAGTGCTGCTATACCTCGGTGAAGTAATTAGTTGTACACCACGCCGTCGCTCTTCTATCACACGCGTAACTTTTTTTTGTGGATACACGCAGGTCTTTGAACTGGGAGCTGTTGCTTTGTTTGGGCTAAACCACTCCTTTCTGTAGATTAGCAAAAAGCGTAAAGGGGCCGCCTCCGAGCCGAGAAGAAGCGCAGCAGAGCCGCCAGCAGCAGCAGCCCTTGTCTGATAAATAGTAAATTAATTTAGTCCTTGCTTTTTCTTCACGTGCTTCTGCAAAGGAGTGGACTGTACGTGTGTATTTTACTGTGTAGGCTAGTGGTTACAAAACTGAGAAATATACACAACAATTTTTAGTGTACTATATTCTCCTTTGGGCAGCGGCCTTCCCGCAGTGGATACACCGGTTCCCGTCAGATCACCGAAGTTAAGCGCTATCGGGCGTGGCCGGCACTTGGATGGGTGACCATCCGGGCCGCCATGCGCTGTTGCCATTTTTCGGGGTGCACTCAAGTCTCGTGGTGCCGACTGAGGAGCTACTCGACGGAACAGTAGCGGCTCCGGTCGAAGAAAACCATTATAACGACCGGGAGAGCGGTGTGCTGACCACATGACCCTCCTGTCGGCATCCTCAGCTGAGGATGGCACGGTCGGATGGTCCCGATGGGTCACTTGTGCCCTGAGGACGGAGTGCTTATATTCTCCTATGGTATATTTTGCATACATTTCAAACTCAGTACTGGCAGAACATACCGAAGGCCTTATTATTATTATTATTATTATTATTATTATTACTATTATTAATGGCCGTGGATATAGTTGTATAAATATGTTGATAAGCATAACTGTTATACAGCAGTGCCAGTCTACGACGTTAAAATCACCGTTCCTGAAGCGTTGAAACCACTCACGCCACGTTCTTTCCTTACCATACGTACTTGAGAGCATTCGATGAGACTCAGCCGCTGTTTTCTTCATATTGAAACAAGACAGTAACACCTCCCGCAAATGACGAGAATTAGGCCTGTAAACTGACATTTTCAATCACGAACAACTTTATGATGCAGACACAAATCGACTAATGTTTGAATCAGGTTATGTTGACCGAGGTCCAAGCTAATTGCCTGACGTCTGCGATCTGTTTGCTTCGACCGCTACTCACCACTGTCGCCACCTACCGGCAAACGGCAGAAGCAGAGTTGTACGTCTTGTATTATTATTGGCAGTGGCTATAGTTGTATAAATATGTTGGTAAGCATAACTCTTATGCAGAAGGTGCTATTTCACACTCTCAAATGTATCTGAATCTAATTTTCTTTTTTAAGTATCATAGTCCGTCACCTCAGCTCTCTTCACAGATATAAATACACTCATTCTCGTCACGGAATTATCGATTACAGTAGCCACAGCATCACACTCACCTATCACTCTACTAACTAAAACGTAGCAGCAATAATTTACTGTAACCTTGAGTAGTCGCACACTAAGGGAGTAACATCTAACGTAGATGAAAATATCCCTCGCAGAAAATTTGGAGAAATCGTCAATTACCACACGTGTTGTTGCTCTTTCCTTATATATAAGTGAAGAAAAAAGGCTGGGGTGTTGGTTCAAATAGGTTGATCACTTCCGTATTTGTACATAGAGGTCTGAAGTACACTTAACAAACAGTTCCATCAATGTTTGTTTGGAAGAAGACGAGCTAAAGCTTGGTTAACTTGGCGTTCATACACTGAGGTAAGAAAAGTCGCCAGCCGATGTGACCGAGCGGTTCTAGGCGCTTTAGTCCGGAGCCACGCTGCTGCTACGGTCACAGGTTCGAATCCTGCCTCGGGCAGGGATGTGTGTCATGTCCTTAGGTTAGTTAGGCTTAAGTAGTTCTAAGTCTAGGGGACTGATGACCTCAGATGTGAAGTCCCACAGTGCTCAGAGTCATTTGAGCCATTTTGAGAAAAGTCAGGAGATAGCGATATACACATACGTAGATGGCGGTGGCATCGCTTACACGCGGTGTAAAATGGCATTACTTTGGCCGGAGTTGTCATTTGTGCTGAAATGATCCCTGTCAAAAGGTTTCCGACGTGATTAGGCCGTACGACGGGAACTAACACACACTGAATGCGGAATGACAGTTCGAGCTGGACGCATGGGACATTCCATTTCGGGAATCGCCAGGGAATTCAATATTCCGAGATCTACAGTGTCGAGTATGTGCCGAGAATACCAAATTTCAGGCAATACCCCTTCTACATCTACATCTACATCCATACTCCGCAAGCCACCTGACGGTGCGTGGCGGAGGGTACCTTCAGTACCTCTATCGGTTCTCCCTTCTATTCCAGTCTCGTATTGTTGTGGAAAGAAGGATTGTCAGTATGCCTCTGTGTGGGCTCTAATCTCTCTGATTTTATCCTCGTGGTCTCTTCGCGAGATATACGTAGGAGGGAGCAATATACTGCTTGACTCTTCGGTGAAGGTATGTTCTCGAAACTTTGACAAAAGCCCGTACCGAGCTACTGAGAGTCTCTCCTGCAGAGTCTTCCACTGGAGTTTATCTATCATCCCCGTAACGCTTTCGCGATTACTAAATGATCCTGTAACGAAGTGCGCCGCTCTCCGTTGGATCTTCTCTATCTCTTCTATCAACCCTATCTGCTACGGATCCCACACTGCTGAGCAGTATTCAAGTAGTGGGCGAACAAGCGTACTGTAACCTACTTCCTTTGTTTTCGGATTGCATTTCCTTAGGATTGTTCCAATGAATCTCAGTCTGGCATCTGCTTTACCGACAATCAACTTTATATGATCATTCCATTTTAAATCACTCCTAATGCGTACTCCCAGATAATTTATGGTATTAACTGCTTCCAGTTGCTGACCTGCTATTTTGTAGCTAAATGATAAAGGATCCATCTTTCTGTGTATTCGCAGCACATTACACTTGTCTACATTGAGATTCAATTGCCATTCCCTGCACCATGCGTCAATTCGCTGCAGATCCTCCTGCATTTCAGTACAATTTTCCATTGTTACAACCTCTCGATACACCACAGCATCATCTGCAAAAAGCCTCAGTGAACTTCCGATGTCATCCACCAGGTCATTTATGTATATTGTGAATAGCAACGGTCCTATGACACTCCCCTGCGGCACACCTGAAATCACTCTTACTTCGGAAGACTTCTCTCCATTGAGAATAACATGCTGCGTCCTGTTATCTAGGAACTCTTCAATCCAATCACACAATTGGTCTGATAGTCCATATGCTCTTACTTTGTTCATTAAACGACTGTGGGGAACTGTATCGAACGCCTTGCGGAAGTCAAGAAACACGGCATCTACCTGTGAACCCGTGTCTATGGCCCTGTGAGTCTCGTGGACGAATAGCGCGAGCTGGGTTTCACATGACCGTCTTTTTCGAAACACATGCTGATTCCTACAGAGTAGATTTCTCGTCTCCAGAAAAGTCATTATACTCGAACACAATACGTGTTCCAAAATTCTACAACTGATCGACGTTAGAGATATAGGTCTATAGTTCTGCACATCTGTTCGACGTCCCTTCTTGGAAACGGGGATGACCTGTGCCACGGATGCAGTAGCCGACCGCCCTCAGCTAACGAGCGATAACTGTGGCGTTTGCTTAGAGATCTCAGAGCTAACAGGCATGCAACAGCGCGTGAAATAACCACAGAAATCAATGTGAGAGGTACCATGAACGTGGTAGTTAGGGTAGTATGGCAAAATATGGCGTTAATTAGCTATGGCAACAGACGACCGCCGCGACTGCCTTTGCTAACAGCACGACGTCACCCCGCAGCGCCTCTCCTGGACTCGTGACCATATCGATTGGACACTAGACGACTGGAAAACCATATCCTGGTCAGATGAATCCCGATTTCAGTTGGTAAGAGCTGAAGGTGGTGTTCGGATGTGGCGCAGGCTCCACGAAGCCATGGACCCAAGTTGTCAACAGGGTACTGTGCAATCTGGTGGCAGCTCCATGATGGCGTCGGCTGTGTTTACATGAAATGGACTGGATCCTCTGGTCCAATTGAACAGGTCATTTACTGGAAATGGATATGTTCGGCTACTTGGAGACCATTTCCAGCCAAAACAACGAGGGAATTTTTTTGTTTGACGATGCGCCATGTCATCGGGCCACAATTGTTCACGACTGTATTGAAGAACATTCTGGCCAGTTCGAGCGAATGATTTGACCACCCAGATCGCCCGATGCGAATCCCATCGAATATTTATGGGATATAATCGAGAGGTCTGTTCTTGCACAAAAGCCAACATAGGCAATACTTTCCCAATTATGGACGGCTATAGAGGCAAGATTGCTCAATATTTCTACAGGGAACTTCAAACGACTTGTTGAGTCTATACGACGTTAAGTTGCGACATTACGCCGAGTAGAAGGAAATTCGACTCGATATTGGGAGATATCCATGACATTTGTCACCGCAGTGTATTTCATAGCGTTGTGTTCTTATTTATGAGTTCGTGTAACGGATACTGTCGTGTGACTAGGGCCTCCCGTTGGGTAGACCGTTCGCCGGGTGCAAGTCTTTTGATTTGACGCCACTTCGGCGACTTGTGCGTCGATGGGGATGAAATGATGATGATTAGGACAACACAACACCCAGTCCCTGAGCGGAGAAAATCCCCGACCCAGCCGGCAATCGAACCCGGGGTCTTAGGATTGACATTCTGTCGCGCTGGCCACTCAGCTACCGGGAGCGGACATGGATACTGTGATCTCTTGCAGTAAGCGATTGATTGGACGAACAGTTTAAACCGTCGCTATATTCATTCCCATCCATGTCATATAGGTCTGAGTTACGTTACAAACTATATTTGTAGATGAAGGGTCACAACTTTAAATTGTCCCCTGTCATTACCCTTAGGCTTAATAAGTTATCACTGGATACAGTTTTACGTTCGGACAACTTTACCTTTGTTCTCTATCGATAACGTCTGACGTTAGTTATCTTTGGTTACATGCCGACGATAATTGTTTACGATGTGTGTTATCTTTCTGCATATCTACATCTACATATATACTCCGCTAGCCACCAAGCGGTGTGTGGCGGAGAGCACTATCCGCGCCAGAGTCATATTTCTACCCCTCCCCCCCCCCCTTCCCCTCTGTTCCACTCGCGGATCACGCGAGGGAAAAACGACTATCTGAACGCCTTAGTACGATCTCTAATTTCCCTTATCTTTGAATGGTGATCATTGCCGATTTGAAAGTCGGTAGTAATAATATATGCTCCACATCCTCGACGAAGATCGGATTTTGGAATTTAGTGAGAAGCCACTTCCGTTTAGGGCGTCGTCTATCTGCAAGTGTGTCCCACTTCAAACTTTCTATGAGGTTTGTAACGCTCTCGCGATAGCTAAATGTACCAGTCACGAATCTTGTAGCTCTTCTTTGGACCTTCTCAATCTCTTGAATCAGTCTCAACTGGTAAGGGTCCCATACAGACGAACAATACAACAAACAACAATACAACAAATAACAACAACATGTAAATGTGTCAGCGTGTATAAAGTTGACATGGCTTAAAGCCAAAACATGTAAGTAAACATGGTTACATAGCTGCATTTTTCAAACTGTGTAGTCTGCGGAATGTCAAAATACACAATGATTTTTGTAACATATTTTATAAACATTTTGTATTTCAGCTGCACTTGATAATGGTCTAAGACCGAAACTGCAATAGTGAAATAAGAAGTTTTACAGTCACTGGCGTAAACATGATGTCTTTCAAAAATTTTACATGACTGTGAATCCCAGTTATGAAAAGTTAATACTCTAAGACTGGACGAACTAAACTATTGTAAGCAATTTCCTTTATTCAAGGAATGCATCGCTTCAGGATTCTACCAATAAGCCGCAATCTAGAGTTCGCCTTATCCGTTACTTGAGTAATCTAATCGTTCCATTTGAGATCATTTCGAATAGTCACACCCAGATACTTGAGAGATGTTACCGCTTCCAAAGATTGGGCATTTATTTTGTACTTGTACATTAACGGGGATTTTCGATTTGTTATACGCAGTAGGTTACACTTACTAATATTGAGAGATAGCTGTCAGTCATTACACCACGCATTTATTTTCTGCAAATCTTCACTGATTTGTTCACAAATTTCGTGTGATACTACTTTCCTGTAGACTACAACATCGTCGGCAAATTGTCTAATTCCGCTGTCAATACCGTCAACCAGATCTTTAATGTAAATCGTAAAAAGCAGCGGACCTATTACGCTGCCCTGGGACTCACCTGATGTTGAGCTTCTTTCTGTTGAAGTGTCCCCATTCAGTACGACATACTGCTCTCTGTCTGTTAGAAAACTTTCTATCCAACCGCATATGTCATCGGATAGACCGTAAGCGCCCACTTTTTGGAGCAAGCGACAGTGCGGAACTGAGTCGAACGCCTTTCTAAAGTCGAGGAATATGGCATCAACCTGGGAGCCGGTATCTAGAGCCTGTTGTATATCATGTACAAAGAGGGCCAGCTGTGTCTCGCATGATCGATGTTTTCTAAACCCGTGCTGGTTTCTGCAGATGAGCTTCTCAGAATCTAGACAGATCATTATATCTGAATATAAAATATGTTCCATGATTCTAAAACAAATCGATGTCAGTGAAATTGGCCGGTAATTATGTGCATCCGATTTTCTACCCTTTTTATAGATTGCTATGACCTGTGCCTTCTTCCAGTCCCGTGGAACTTTCCGCTGTTCCAATGGTCTCTGATATATCATGTATAAGAATGGTGCTATATTTGTAGCATAGCCAAAATAAAATCTTACGGGGATACCGTCTAGACCAGATGCCTTCCTGCCGTATAAGGATCTTAATGGTGTTACAGTCCCAGATACTCTAAAAACTATGTCAGCCATCCTTGCTTTTGTTCGCTAATTAAAGGGGGAATGGTGCTGCAGTCCTCTACCATAAACGAGTTTTTGAAAGCTAGGTTTAGAATTTCGGCTTTCTGTTTATCATCATCCGTTACATTACCCGTATTGTCAGCAAGAGAAGGTATTGAATTATTTGTAGCTTCATAGATTTTACGTACGACCAAAATTTTTTGGGGTTATTTTTAGAATCTGCAGATAAAATATTGCTTTCAAATTCATTAAAAGAATCTCCCGTTGACCTTTTGACAGCTGCTTTCATTTCGCATAATTTCTGTTTGTTAGCGGGTAGTGACTACGTTTAAAACGACTATGCAAAATTCTCTGCTTTCTCAGCAACTTCCTAATATGTTTTTTGAACCAAGGTGGATCCTTTCCCTCCCTCATATTTTTGCTAGGCACATATTTCTCTAGAACGTGGTGGACAATACCTTTAAATTCCGACCAAAGATGCTCAATATCTCTGTGTCCCGCGGTGGATGGTTGGAGCTGACTATGAAGATATTGGTTAATGACAGTTTTATTTGCTTTCCCAAACAAGAAAACTCTACGCTCTCTCTCTCTCTTTTTTTTTTTTTTTTTTTTTTTTTTTTTTGCAGCTTCCACTGACATAGAAGCCACAACGATATTTTGGTCGCTGATACCTTCTTCTAGATTAACTTCCTCAAAAAGATCAGATCTGTTTGTCGCCAAGATATCTAATATGTTCCCATCTCGAGTTGGTTTTCTAACCAATTGCTCAAGGTTGTATGTTGAGAGCTCTTCTAGAATAACTTCACACGAGTCTTTGCTTCCGCCCCCTGTGATAAACGAGTAATTTTCCAAGTCAATGGACGCCAGAATAAAGTATTCACCTATAACTAATGGATAATTTGAGTATTTATTTCCTATGTACTCAAGACTTCCCCTGAAACGTTCTGCGACGTTTGTTGTGGATGCTTGTGGTCTATAAAAAATCACCCTAATACAATGGTCACTCCTTGTCTGATTGACAGCTTAATCCAGACTATTTCATAGTCCAACCCAGTATCGATCTCAATTGCGTTTAAACAGCTTTTAACTGCAATGAACACACCACCCCCATAGCATCAGTCCTATCCTTCCTAAAAAAAAAAAAACCTGTCCAATCCGAGTTCAAAATTTCACTGCTATTTATGTCTGGTTTCAACCAGCTTTTGACACCTAATACAATATTGGCATTACTACTGTTTATTTCGGAGAGTAACTCGGGAATCTAGCTACAGACACTTCCACAATTTGAAACGTCCTCTTAGAAAAATTATACACGACTGTGCTTAACCTGACACACAATATTTTTTTTAGCGAAACGCAATCTGACTTTCAGAAATCCCTACAAAGGAGTGGCCCTGACTAACATTAACCTGTACCTTTCACAAATCACTTACCTCACAAAAATCTTCGTTACTCAAGCTACAGCAATACAGCGAGCGCCACTACTGCCAGCTAAATAACAGATTCAAACTACGGAAGGCACTAACTACTGACAGGCATAGTTAGCAATTGAAAGATTTTAATAGAGAACAAACAATGTATTTACCTTAATAGTTATAATATATATAGCAGTTCATAATATCCAGTATAACAAATTTCAAAACTCCGCCATCTCTCTCCCCACATCCCCCACTGCTGGCGGCTCACCTCCAACTGCGCAACGCTACGCGCTGTTCACATCCAGCTGCCGCTGCCCAACACTACAATGGCAGACAACAATGCAAACTAGCCACAGACTGCACACAGCACAGCCAGTGATTTTCATACAGAGCGCTACGTAACGTTGCCAATAAGAAAACATAAACAACCTACTTACAAATTTACTAACACGAGATTTAGCATATTCAAATCCTTTGGAATGACCTGTATACGCGAACTAACAGTTTTTACAGTTGGCACACCCACACCCACATCAGTGCCAAGAACTGGTAATTTTTCAGACCAACGGTTTGTTTCCCGTGGAGAGGTACCTGACCTAAAAAAAACCATGTGGACACCACAAGTACTGTGCTACCCACGTAGCTGCTTCCTGTGTGTAGTGCACCTCTGATCTATCGAGCGCAGTCCTACAACCTTTCACCCCACAGCGTAGGTCGAGGAATCTACAACCTTTTTCGTCAGTGAGTCGACATACCCTCAGATTTAGATTCTCCACTCGACACCAAACCAGAGGACCCCAGTCTACCCTGGGTACGCTGCTGAAAATCGTCAGCTTGACTTCCACTCCTCGAGAGATGGAGGCCGCCTTCGCCAATGTAGCCAGCCGCCGAAAGGACCCAAGGATATCCTCGGAACCCCGACGACTGGCATCGTTGGCGCCGACATGTGCTACAGTCTTCAGCTGTCAGCACCCCACACGCTCGATAGCCGCCGGAAGGGCCTCTTCCACATCCCGGACAAGGCCCCCCAGCAAGCACACCGACTGAACGTTGGACTTCTTCCGTGCCCTACCTGCTATGTTCCTGAGAGGCTCCATGACCTGCCTAACATTGGAGCTCCCAATAACTAACAAATCCCAACCCCCACGTGCCTGTCTGACCCTTGCTGAAGGAGCGGCCACTATCCTGGCAAAAGGTGCATTCTGATTCGGCTCAGCATTCCCTCCCCCCCCCCCCCCCCCCAGCATCAGGTAGCACACAGAATCTATTAGCAAAGTGCACGGGATTTGGCAGGAGCCTGCGTCCCCCATGCAGCCTTCGCCTTGAGGCTCGCGACCTCGACACAGTCCGCCACCCACACTTGGGTGAGAGTGGACCGGCCGGCTAGGTCGCACCTGAGGTCGGTTCAGTGACAGAGAGCTGTGACATCCCCCCCCCCCCTGCACATCTATTACAGCAGAGGCTGCCCTAGGCACCCCATCCCCACTGCACCTCAGGGTGGCACTTTGGAGCCTGTTGACTGTGGCCAACAAAGCTTCCAGCTGCATTTGGACTGTGGCCAACTCCTGCTGCATCCGCACACAACAGATACACTCCCTATTCATCTAACTAATATGTGATGTACTGTAAGAAACTTAAGGAAACCTACTGCCACATATGGTCAACAGCTACTCTCTAGTTGGCAGAAAGGACACTCAACAATGAAAAATCATCTTGTGTTTCCTGTCTGACATAGCCCCACCACCAACAAATGTTAAAAGTGCGATGCACAGCGACCTTTTGTTGCATTTGTGCCTTGACTATGAGCCACTGTTCACCAGTCGAAATATCGGCGGTTCTCGAGGACATTATCGTACTGAATCTCCGTTCGGTATTCGAACAGTTCTGTATTTCTTTCGGAACCCTGATTACCACAGAACTTCCCTAAACGTTCCAAATCACTCTGTGCAAAACACATTTGCAGACAATGGTTACAAAATTGAAAACTTTGGCATAATTTGTTGTCATGCATTACATAATGCCATATGCTATCGTACTGTGGACTGTATTCTCAAAGCAAATTGACGTATTCCTAAGATAGAAACATGTAGAACAAATTGTTTGGGGCGTAAAATGAACATAGTGTTGCGAAAGAGTTACAGATAGTAATAACTGTCTCTCAACAGTATTTTTTCCATATAATGGAATTTGTCAAAAGCAATGAACCCCGTATTTGAATCATCGCCACTAACTTTTAAAGCAGTACTAGGTACTAGAAATGTCCACCCAAAAAAGTGAAGGCGCTTACTTTTATGGAAAAAAGTCTAAGATTCAGGAATACATATGACTGTTTAGCTACTAAAAAGTACCATTTAAGAGGAGCCTTAACGATCTTTTGTCGATTTACTCATTCTATACGTTAACAGAACTACTGATGTACACTTAATAAGTAACATCATATATTGTCAGTCCTCTATAAAGATCTGACTTTGCGTATCTCAACTGCATTAACATGACTATTATAACCGAAAAAAGTAAACTTTTTCCTTTCAGATCGTTTAGCCACGTTAGTTAGGAATTATTTAATAGACCTAAGTATGCATACAGGCGTATTTGCATCTTTATTGCACTGATTGTTTTAATTTGCAGACGAAAATGCATTCCAAATTATCAACTTGTTGAGCATTAAAGGAAGTCATTCTTCCTTTAACCTGTTTATGACGAGTGTGGACCCAGCATGAAAAAAACCTATTGGGCATTTCTTATGACAACAGTATTTAGGACCTGCGGAATGAACATTAAGCCTTAACATATAAATTCTGTTACACAATAAGTATTGCGTATTTTGTTTTCTCTCAGGAGTTAGACGTTAGTTCCCGTGAAATAATTATGTGTTTTTATCTGTCTAGCTATGTACTTAGGTTTAAAGCATGGTATATAGCTTTGGAATATAAACGAAAAAACTTCTTGGTCCAGCTTATTGAACCATCATTTCGAAGTTAGCTCAAGCACGATTGCTGATTCCTAGTCTTCACTATCATCCGCGCTGCTTCGTATCGCTGTGGTCAACATTATTGGACCCAGTGGCACCCAGTGGCAAAGAAGGCCGTGTGAGATTTTCTTACAAAGGGGGGAGCAGGAACACCTACAGTCCTCGCAGTTATGCAAAGATTATATTCAGCAACGTGAGCTCGTAATTAAAAAGTTCGAAATTAAAAGAGTAATTACATAGTTCGTTTAAGCGAAATTCTGCCAAGAGATACACAAACAACCCGCTGTAATTACAGTGCGGTACTGAAAAAGCAATGCGTGGGTGTTTTTTATTACTACAGTGTAAACGTATGGTAATAGCAGTCAAACTCATTGTTTCGCTTGGCAAGAGTGACATAATTTGCAATTGGGATACGTAACGTTCCTTTATCAATGCGGAAAATGATTCCACAGCAAAGTAACGATGTAAGCTCGATTTTGAAAGTGTGTAATTCATAACTGAACCTGACGTTAAACAATTGACCTCAGTATTCTTCTATGGAAAGCCACCACTGTAAATCCACACAGTCTTCAAAAGAATTAAATTAATACATCTTTGGAATTATACAATATTCTGTAGAACACTAATTGATTGGATATGCTAATAACTACACCTTTCAACTTTACTTGTGAGGTACAAACCACTATTGCAACCGACATGTGACGAAAGGGTCGGAAGTAAAGTGAATATAATCGTTCACACAATCACCCACGTTAGGTTTGAGCAGAGCTAAAGAACACCAGTATCGAGTATGAAGCAGTACCACAACTATGCTTGTTATCGAAAGTACGACCGTACAGAGAATCAAGTGACATTTATGACTAGATTGAAGATTTTTTGGTAGGGAGAACAAAGCATGTTGTCGTCGGAGAATCATCGACAGATATAGAAGTAATTTCGGGTGTGCACCATGAAGGCGTGCTGACACCCAGGTTGTTCATGCTGTATATTAACAACCTTGCAGATAATAGCAATAGTAACCTCAGATTTTTGATAGGCGATGCAGTTATCCATAATGAATTATTGTCTGAAAAAAGCTGTACAGATTTTCAGTTGGATGTTGATAACAATTTAAAGTGGTGCAATGATTGCCAACTTGCTTTAAATGTGCACTTCTTCAAAGATCGAAAAAACTTAGACTCCTATAAGTATTACATCAACAATTCACAACTGGAATTGGTCGACTCATGCATACACCTGCACGTAACAGTAGGGATATGAAATGGCACGATCACATACACTCAGTCACAGGTAGAGCAGTTGACGGACTTTGTTGAACACTAGGGAAATGTAGTTAGTTACAAAGGACGTTTCCTCAAAACGCTCTTGCATCCAGTTACATAATATTTCTCAAGTCTGTGCAACCATTGTCAAATAGGACTAACAGGAAATATTGAACCTGTTCAGAGAAGGGCAGCTTGAATGTTCACAGGTTTGTTTGACCCATGTTGGACAGTCACGCAATTGCTGAAGAAACTGAATTGGCAGACACTTGAAGATAGACTCAAATTATCCCGAGGAAGCCTACTTACATAACTTCAAAAACCAGATGTAAGGTATGAGTCTAGAAATATACTACTCCCCCTGCGTATTACTCCTGTAAGAACCAAGAGACAAGATTAAACTCCTTGCAGTGACCACAAAGGCATTTAAACGAACACTCTTCCCGTGCTCCATACGTGGGTGGAAGACCCGGATGAAGCCATAATAACAGTTCCAATCAGAAGTACGCTCTTCCATGCACTTCGCAGTGGTTTGTAGAGTACGAATATAAATGTATATCTCAGCAAACGTTTGTCGCTGCCTAATATGTAACAGACATAATCTATATATGTTCCATACGCGTTTCGCTTTTATTCGTTGCAAGGTGTCCTCAGTGGCCCGGAGTATGTACTCATACATATTTTTGTTATTATTATTTAGTTTACAATTATGATGTTGTGTATATAGGTTACAGACAGTTCTGGATTTTTGCATTTCTTTGATGCATTAATAATTTAAAGTTTTACTGCCGATAAACGAGTAAACATAAACCAATACGGACTCTATACTAAACTTAATAAATGAAATGATAAAATAAAAATCGCTTCACTTGTACCTCTGTATGAAAATCACTGGCTGTGCTGTGTGCAGCCTGTGGCTAGTTTGCATTGTTGTCTGCCATTGTAGTGTTAGGCAGCGGCAGTTGGATGTGAACAGCGCGTAGCGTTGCGCAGTTAGAGGTGAGCCGCCAGCAGTGGTGGATGTGTGGAAGGAAATGGCGGAGTTTTGAAATTACATATATTATGACTTTTGATGCTATTAAGGTAAATACAGTGTTTGTTCTCTATTAAAATCTTTCATTTGCTAACTATCCCTATCAGTAGTTAGTGCCTTCCGTAGTTTGAATCTTTTATTTAGCTGGCAGTAGTGGTGCTCGCTGTATTGCAGTAGTTCGAGTAACGAAGATTTTTGTGAGGTAAGTGATTTGTGAAAGGTATAGGTTAAAGTTAGTCAGGGTCATTGTTTTGTAGGGATTATTGAAAGTCAGATTGCGTTGCGCTAAAAATATTGTGTGTCAGTTTAAGCACAGTCTTACGTATAAATTGCTTAAAGGGGACGTTTCATATGTCGACCCTTAGCCTAGGATACCTCACTGGAATCTTCTGATTTTTTCTTGTAGTTTGTGTATTTAGTGTAGCTTTTGTTTATTGCTAGCGCGTAATTATAGAGAGAATTCCCTTGGTAGTTGTGGTTTTTCATTGTTGCACAGTAAAACAGTTGTGGCATGCATGTAGATTTGCACCAAGTATTTCGCAGCTGCGCTTGCAATTAACTAGATATTATTTTCAGTGCTATGTTAATGTATTCCCCTATTTTTGCTCTTCAAATTGTGTTTTTCTGTGTTATCGTGTGAAATATTGTCACAATAATGGCGTGTGAAAAACGTAACACTAGGCTCCAAAGTAAACTGAGAAATAATAGTGAAGACGAGCGTAGCTTATCAGCACCACTGTGTAGTGAATTAACAGACATTCCAAGTAGTAATTTGGTAATTGTGCATAGGGAAATGGAGCGGGCGGCAAATAATGGTGTAGACAGTCAAACAGGTAGTGAACAGGGAAGCATTATCGATCGATCGGTCGGCAACAGCTCGCCTCAGGAATCCGAAATGATAGGACACAATTTTGCAAATACTGTAGATTCAGGTTTTGCGTCCTCACCCTTTTCTCAAATAAGTCAAGACACATTTTCTGCTTGTCAAAATGTGAATGTTGCTGGTGCAAATGCACTGCCGAAAAGCGTAGAGGAACAGATTACAGACACTAATGCATTGTTATTACAATTAATGCAACAAATGGGACAAAATCTTCGAAAGTTAGACACAATGGAACAGAATCTTCAAAAGTTAGACACAATGGAACAAAATCTTCAAAAGTTAGACACAATGGAACAAAATCAGAGACAAACACAGCAACAGTTAGACACAATGGAACAAAATCTTCGGAAGTTAGACACCACACTTGAACAAACACGTGAAGATTTAACTACTGAGTTACATAACATTGAATCGAAATGTCAAAAAGTCTGTAATGACGTAAAAACACAGATTTGTGAGCATTTTCAGCCTATTTTTTCGCGGCATGAAAATGCATTACAGAATCACGAAGCAGCCATAAAAGAGCTGCAAACCATTGTTCATGAAAATCATGAGACCTTGTGGGCTAAAATTGACTCAGTTGCATCTACCGATTCGGTTACACAACTGGCAAAAACTCAGGAAAACTTAAAGATCACAGTAGATTCGATTTCAACACAAATGGACACTCTGAAACTTGGTTCAAAAAAACACACTGAGGAAATGTGTTCACTATCAGAGAAAGTAGTTGAACTTTCGAATCAGCTAAATAATTTATCTACGAAGGTAGATGATAATCTGAATGACACAAAACCAGTAGTCTTTAATGACACAGAAGAGTGCGAACAAATTAGGAAATTCAAACAAAATCAGAATCAAATTAATACCCAACACCAAAGAGAAATCCGGGAAGTACAAGATCAGCTGACACAGGTAATACAAGAATTACGTATTTCAGAGGACACTCGCGCCCCAATACGGGAAGAGGGACATAGAAATACGGAACAGCCACAAAATAATAACACAGGGCATTTCGGAAGTTATGAAAGAAATTGGCAATGTGCACCGAATTTTGGGATGGAACCGCCGACACGACGTAACAATGACCGACATGCGACTCGCCGACATGATGATTTTGACTATAAGCTGTTCATTACTACAAGTAAATTCAAAACGTTTAAGAATTCTGCCAATGACATTCATCCACAAGCGTGGCTCCATCAATTCTCTCATTGTTTTCCTCCCAACTGGTCATTAGAACACAGATTAGAATTTATGTGTGGCTACTTGGAGAATGAACCAGCTGTAAGAATGCGATCGGTCATTCACGATTGTTACAGTGAAGGAGAATTTTACCATGCGTTCCTCTCAGCATATTGGTCACAAGCTACACAAGACCGAGTAAAACATAGCATCATGATGATGAAACACTTTGAACAATCTGAATTTTCCAGTCTTGTCAAATATTTTGAAGACATTTTGCACAAGAATCAGTACCTGTCAAACCCATACAGCCCCTCAGAACTCATCCGCATTTGCTTAATCAAACTGCCTGAACATTTACGGCATATTATTTTTGCAGGACGTTGCAAAGACGACATTGAAGCTTTTCAGGGACTGTTACAAGAATTAGAAATTGACACAGACAGTCGCGGGATGCGAAAACAGGAATACAGTCACTACAGGTCACATCCATCAGAATTCCGTGACGACAGAAACGATAACTGGACACAACAAGGCTATTCTCACAACACAAATCGTGGCCAAAACAGACACCACCCGTATGACAACCACTGGCAGAGTAATAGTTACAGAGAGAGATCGCATTTCCGTAGTAATGAATATGACAGAGACACTCATAGAAACAGACAATATGGGAACCAAAACAATTATTATCAAGGGAGACAGAATAACTTTAGACGCAACGGTCCACCGTGCAGTGGTAATTCAGGGAGAAATTCTCCACCACATGACCGACAAACAAGAAATTATGTAAAGTACCGACAAAACGACAGACGTGAATTTCATCAGAACTGGCGGGTTTCTAACAGAGCTGGGCCCTCTCGGCAAGGCGAATTTGTAGAAGTTAGGCCTCCTTATCCCAGTAACAATGCGCGCCAACAAAGGAACACACAATGATTCGCACCGCAGGCAGCCGCGGCAGCGGGTGCGCCGGGTGGCTCAGAGAAAAATAACATAGATGCTAACCTTGGGAAAAATTTTAGCACTCCTCACCGACGTATACCGCATGATAATTCCGTTCAAGTTGAAACTCTGCGTACTAGGAAGAGTGAAGGTTTACACCACATTTCACATGTAAAACCGTTTATTGGAAAATAATCTGCTTTTTAACTTTGTCTTTGCCATAAAACGTTTCACTTCACGTTGCTAGTATGCTTTAGAAACTGTTACCATGCAACAATGTTTAAAGTTAAATATCCAGTCAAGAACCAAGAGAACTTATTCAAACAGAAATTACGAATGCATTGTTATTGCGAACAGACAACACAGTGTTATTGTGTGTGTACATTCTTGCTTGTTAGTTGTACGATTACGTAACGACTATAAGGCTCACATACTTAGAACATATACCAGCACTGCTAATGAGATTTTCATGTAACATTTTGGTTTGCTTGAGAGTGGATTCTGGATTTAAGGTACTTTCAGTGAGATGCCAGATGACACAGTGGTTAGTTTATGTGACAGCTACACGATTATATCACGACGTTACTAATGAGTGACAATTTACAATGTTGCTTTTGCGGTGTATCTGTTTTATATCTGCACTGTTTTTCTGAATTATTCTGGAAAGTAAAACATGTTTTAGTAGTAACTTTTGTGGTATAGCTACAAGGAGACAGCCTTTTCTGTAGCACAACAATACGTTACAGCACAGTAATTTCTTCATCACAACAATAAGCGTAATAACTAAGATATCTATACGCAAAGCTTTTCACTTTTGTTTATCATGAGGTAAGTACATTGCCTTCTGCAGAACTTAGCTTTCGGAGGAAAATAACTACGACACTTCCACAGAGATTATCTTACAACAAGATGCACATTTAGCGCTACAGGACACGTATTTGAGTGATTAATTTTGTACTTAAAACATTTATTTTTAAAGATTTTTGAATTACAAAGAAAGTTTTCCGTGATACATTTCTTTCCATTGCTGTAATCTGTAACACCTGAGGGTATAATTACATTAATCCTCAGGGGGGTACACGCTTACTTTGTGTACCATGTGTGTGGCAAGCACAAGGAGCCCTAGCTAATATGGTATTTGCTTATACAACTTTACACATCGGTACCATATTTCTCTAATACATAAATTACACAGCTATCTGATCATTTAACTGAGAGAGACAAACTTTTTTATTACGTCAGTGACACATGTTTACGCAATTACAGAGTTGGATTACTTCACATTTACAAAATTGTATTTTGTCTGTTATTTGTGAACTGTTCATATTTTTTTCGGAACCATTATGATACTATGAGAGCTTTGAATGATGTATTTGGTATGAGATCATGATTTTTAAAGTACGTTTGAGGTAGATGACACTACTGAAATGAGCAGAGAATTTTCTTTAGGTTTTGAAATTACTGCAGAAAGCTACGACGATTTTTAGATTTGACTGAGGTGTTATGATGTTATTTTTACGACGACGATGTGTATTATGCTGTTGAGGTATGTTTATGATCAATAAGCTAATGCTATATGAGTTATTTGATTATGCTACTTATCTGTTATGATGCAATATTGAAGAAGTGTTGACGAATAAGGTAAGGAGTAATGAATAGTGGTTAGGGACGCTGACTTGTGAAAAAGGATGTTGGAAACCAAGAATCGTACTTTAAGAGTTATGAAATGTGTGTAAATGCGTGAATGTATCACAATGCCGGCGAAAATTTTTTGGAAAATGTTATATTCATAGGATTTTGTTTCTACACATTTGCAACGCAATTTCTTGACCTGTGAAATATTTTTATATGAGACTGTCACTGTAGCGGAAACTGCTGTCGTAAATATTTCCGTAAGAAAGTTAAGTGACCACCTGCACGTGCGTCGTGGGCACACAGCTGTGTCAGACACCTGGAGAACAAGCCTTTTCAGACGCTCAGGTAGAAAAAAAAAAAAAGGGAGGCCATTATATTCGCTTTTGACATACCTTTGTAGAAAGCACCGCAAACACGATACGCTTACATCTGCACACCTGATTATGACAAGCGTCTTTCTCTAGAATTGAGGGAATTTTTACTGCGTTATGAAATGCCATATGGCTAATGAATGATGTTTCATGCCGTCCTTTGTACATATTTGCTCATTTTCTTTAATATCTAGTTTCTAGCTGCACTGCAGCATTGGTTAAAATAAAATTTAATATATGTACTATTTTATGCCTACAGATCCAATCAATAAGAAATTTATGATCTACTTCCAAGAAAACGAGGGCACATAAATAGACATTTCCCTTCACAGGAATTGCATAAATAATTTCTTTACGATTTGGTAACTTATCTGCTAGTGTAAGTTCTCGTGATGCATCACTTTAGTGTTAAGATGTGACATAGGTATTAAACATGGCCATTTTTACTGTAATATTTTTTGCTTGAGCTATGTCATGTTTAGATATAAGTTTTGTTATTTGGTGCCGCTGTTTGCCAGGCATAATGTTACAGAATTTGACGCTGTTAAACCAGTTTTACTATGGATTTAGTTTTCTTGTTGCTGCACATTGGCTCATATTAGTCGTAATGTTGCATTGCTTGGTAATTTAGATTTACTGTAGCTTGCTTTGCAATTTTCCATTTTCTTTTTTTTTTGCATTGCTGTTTGTGTTAATTTGTTATGTGCTGCTGCATTGCCTCGTCCCTTAGTTTAGCATCTGAGCTCAGTAGATTTAAGTTAGCTTAAGAGGGGGTAGCCTATAAGAGAATGAGTTGCAATGAATTGGAAGAAATGTATTGAGAAGTTATACGAAAAAAGTACAGAAAGCAGGTATAGGTAGGACTTTTGGGAATAATGATGAACTAAGGGAGATCTCCATGCAAAATACTGCAGTAAAACAAACCCTGTCCTTTCCTCTTTGCTGCTTTTTCCCAATATGTACTTGTGTGTTGTCCTTTCCTTTTGGTGTTATCCCACTATGTGTTTGTGTACCTTTGTGTATTTGTTTTCTTCCTGTCTCTGTGTAGTTTCATAGAATTTTTTCTTCTTTTAATATTAAGCTACATTCACTATGATGAGGAATACTGTTCTCCTCAAATATAATTGACATTAATAATATGTTACTTACCTTGTAAATATGTTTAGACATTATTTATTCTGTTTTGTTTTAATGTTCTTGTGTAAAGTTGATGTTTCAAAAGTTATTCTCATCTTTTATGTATGTACTCATGTCATAATTCCTGTAACACTGATGTATATGTATATTTATATTCTGTTGTAAAGCCTGTACTACAAATGTTATCTGTATTGTTATGTTTTTAATGATGTATTTTGTACCTTTGTAATTGTATTCTCATGTTATAATATTGTAATTGACACCAGTTCATCAAATTAAGTAACTTGTAAGTTCCATTTCACTGCACACGTTTCTGTTGGTCACAGTAATGCACAAAATGTGAGAAGTTGTGACTGTTAGTGTTTGCATGTGTGTTAATAATTCAGCAAGGGACTGGATAACAGCATTGCTGGTTCTAAGGACAATTCCAAAAACTTTGTGAGTGCACAAGTGGTGGTTATGGACTTGCTCCATTATCCGCAAGACTCTTCAATGGTGATTGTGCACCTGCACAGTTGCAACACATGGCTGCTGGCCGTCTCTACAAGGACTACAGTGGGTCTACGCCTTTGCTGACTCACCAGTACTATTATTTCTACAAGGACTGCAGTGGGTCTGCACCTCTGGTGGCCCACCAATACCACAATCTCTACCAGGACTACAGTGGGTCTACTCTGTGATGACCTACCTACCAATCTTCTTCAAAACGTCGAATGACTCTGCTGTGGGTTTGCTCTGTTGTGGCCCATTACCTGTCAGCATGTCAAGAGTCAGCACTGTCTTTCCGTTGGAAGGACAACACTACTTCTTCAAGACTGCATGGAAAACTGCTTCCATGTGCACTGTCTTTTACTGCTCAGACTTTGAGAAAAACACTGCAATTTTACTGTAATGAACAATCTGGACTGTCTTTATGGACTGTGAGAATATTTTAGCTTTTGACCAACATTGTATTAATAAGTGTGTGCATTTGATATCTTTGTTATTGTAATTATGAAAAATTTTATCAAATCATTATTGGCCACTGCCCAAAAATATTTTGTAAAATTTTTTGTGGGGAGCATGGGGGCTATGTAAGTAGGCTGTTTATGTTTTCTTTATGTAAGTAGGCTGTTTATGTTTTCTTATTGGCAACGTTACGCAGCGCTCTGTATGAAAATCACTGGCTGTGCTGTGTGCAGCCTGTGGCTAGTTTGCATTGTTGTCTGCCATTGTAGTGTTAGGCAGCGGCAGTTGGATGTGAACAGCGCGTAGCGTTGCGCAGTTAGAGGTGAGCCGCCAGCAGTGGTGGGTGTGTGGAAGGAAATGGCGGAGTTTTGAAATTACATATATTATGACTTTTGATGCTATTAAGGTAAATACAGTGTTTGTTCTCTATTAAAATCTTTCATTTGCTAACTATCCCTATCAGTAGTTAGTGCCTTCAGTAGTTTGAATCTTTTATTTAGCTGGCAGTAGTGGCGCTCGCTGTATTGCAGTAGTTCGAGTAACGAAGATTTTTGTGAGGTAAGTGATTTGTGAAAGGTATAGGTTAAAGTTAGTCAGGGCCATTGTTTTGTAGGGATTATTGAAAGTCAGATTGCGTTGCGCTAAAAATATTGTATGTCAGTTTAAGCACAGTCTTATGTATAAATTGCTTAAAGGGGACGTTTCAATGCAACCATATTAAAACAAATACATATTTCCTCCGTCTCTCTCTCTCTCTCTCTCTCTCTCTATCTCTCTCTGATTCACACACACACACAGGTTATTATATACCCGGAGAATCTCCTAAAACTTACACCGAAGGTATAGCGGAAAGGGGAAGTGCTGTTGATTTGCGGTTTTCACAGAATACATTGGTAGTCAGGTGCTCGTACCGATAGTCAATAAACAGATTGTAATAATACGTAGAAAGTGTATTTTTTGTGCAAACATACACTTTTTTGAATGGAACTGTGCCTGTTGACGTTCTGATGTAATTAAATTTTCCTTCAGACATCTGAGTCTCATCTTTATCCACGATAACGATAGAAGCTGGAGAAATCGGAGATAAAGATCAGACCCTACTGACATTAACAGACTAAAAGTAGAGTAAATTAGAACGTCGATGGGGTTTGTTGCAGGATTCTATTGCGAGTCGTTTAGGAGATATCGTCTTTTGAAAAGTTTCTACACCGATACTTTAACAATATCTGTGATGCACACACTAAAGAACAAGGCAAGTGCATACGCTAATCGTGTGGATTCTGACCAATAACGAGAAAACTGACCATCACAGGTTGTGTTCAAAATGACCATCTACAGCGGCAATATAGGCTTCCAATCTGGTACGGAACGACTGCTGCACACATGTGAACGTTTCAGCGGAGATGTACGGGCAGGCTGCAGTAATACGTCGTTGCATAACATCGGGTGCAGTTTATATGTCCTTGTAGAGAGCGTCTTTCAGCTTTCCCTACAGAAAAAAAAGTCTACAAGCGTCAAATACTGGAACGGGCCGACCAAGGTACAGGTCCTGTGCATTCATTCCAACGATTTGGAAACAATTCATGAAGACATTCTGAGTACTTCATGCAGTTGCCATTTCTGCAATATCTGCGGTGCGAGTTTTAGGTGATTCACACTGTAATTAAAAAATATATATTATCTCCTAATCATACCAAAATAAATACCATTTCGTGCGCACACACACACACACACACACACACACACACACACACACACACACACACACATATATATCCAAGCACACATACACACACGAACAGATCCCAGATATTAGAAAAACACATTCAGTAGTTGCAATAACATTCGATATTTGCCGGTAATATTCAACAGTTAACAACACAAACGAAAATAAATTATCAAAACAGCTGTTCAGTTCCTAGTGCTGTGAAGTCTAAAACAAAATTTCAAATGGCAGTTACAAGAAGAAGAACAACGGTAACAAAGAAACGAAACCACAATATGTAGACCAGCATCCATGTAATCTGTTAGTAGAACTTTAAATTAATACTGCTTCATAGAAAAGCAGAAAGTGCCAGAATTGTTTATAGTCTATATATGCAACGTCTTAAATATAAATTAAATAATACAATCAAAAGTATATATTCCAGGCTACTAAAGATATCTTGCAAAGAATAAAACGGAACGCCTATGGCACAAAAATTGTGTTTCATACGGTTGTAATTAGACGGTACCAGGATTACAAAAGTTGAAAATAATCTGCCTAGTCCTAAGAAGGCCACTCTGCAGTATGAATCCCTAAAACTCACAGTGAAGCAGCAGATCTGGGAACTTGTCTGTCACGTGGTATGTTGCTGCGCAGTGCTAAGCTCAGGCTCCATAGCTGGATCTCTGGCCGCTTGAACGTCAGTGTTTCACAAGACGTTTATGTCCGTAAACGCCACATATCCAGTTGAATTATCGTATACGACTGAAGAAGTCATCCGGATTGTCCTGACAAGGACGCAAATTTTCCATTGTTGATGTAAAATAATTACCGCACTATACTCTACTTACCAACTGGCTCCGCCATTTCGTTCTGGCCCCTCGTTTTATATCTCCACCAAAGGCCGATATCGATCGCGGCTCAGTGGCGCTACAGTTCACAGTTGACGATCGTCATCAGGGACGTGAGTGGCATCATGTGGCCACTATACGTCGACAGCATGGAATCACCTACTTGGTACCGAGAGCGCTCGACTGATGGCAAACACCATTTATTCCAGATCTCTCACACACTGAAATCATCTAGTCGTTGTACCCCGACAGACTATAATGACCTATCGTACAAAGGGTGTTCGACAGACGGCCAAACACCATGGTTTCCAGATCTCTCATACAGAGAAATCATCTGGCCATTGTATGTCGAGAGACTAGAATGACCTACTCAGTACATAGGGTATTCGACTGATGGCCAAACACCATGGTTTCCAGATCTCTCATACAGTGAAATCATCTGGCCATTGTATGTCGAGAGACTGGAATGACCTACTCGGTACATAGGGTGTTCGACTGATGGCCAAACAAAATGGTTTCCAGATCTCTCATCCAGTGAAATCATCTGGCCCTTGTATGTCGAGAGACTAGAATGACCTACTCAGTACATAGGGTATTCGACTGATGGCCAAACACCATGGTTTCCAGATCTCTCATCCAGTGAAATCATCAGGCCATTGTATGTCGAGAGACTGGAGTGTCCTACTCGGTACATAGGGTGTTCGACTGATGGCCAAACACTATGGTTTCCAGATCTCTCATCCAGTGACATAATCAGGCCATTGTATGTCGAGAGACTAGAATGACCTAATCAATACATAGGGTGTTCGAAAGATGGCCAAACACCATGGTTTCCAGATCTCTCATCCAGTGAAATCATCTGGAAATTGTATGCCAAGAGACTAGAATGACCTACTCGGTACAGAGTGTGTTCGTCTGATGGCCAGACATAATGTTTTCCAGATCTGTCACCCACTGAAATCATGTGGTCCCTGCGCGCTGTGAGGCTGGAATAACCTACTCGGTACAGAGGGTGTTTGACTGATGGCCAAACATCATGTTTTCCAGATCTCTCACCCACTAAAATCGCCTGGTCATTGTGTGCTGAGGGATTGGAGTGCCACCACTTGCCAGCCACTATGATTTATTAATTTTGGCGTAGAGCTGGAGAAGCATGGAAGGAAGTACCCATATATGTCATACAAGCATACATGCATTTCGACTCGACGGCCAGCCAGGTTAGATCCATAGTGGCTGCAAGAGGTGGCAGCTCTCTGTTCTACATTCCATGACATGTATGTCCGGAAATGACATACAGGTTATTGAAACATGAATTTATCCCACTATACGAGTGGTTCCCTGCCTAGGGGATAGTTACCCTCGAGGAGTAAAATGAAATTTCAAAAAAATTGGTTGAAATGGCTCTAAGTACTCTGGGACTTAACATCTGAGGTCATCAGTCCCCTAGAACTTAGAACCACTTAAACCTAACTAACCTAAGGACATCACACACATCCATGCACGAGGCAGGATTCGAATCTGCGACCCTAGCAGCAGCGCTATTCGGGACTGAAGCGCCTAGAACCCCTCGGCCACAGCGGCCGACAAATTAAATTTCCTGAGGGGTAAAAACTCAAGCATTCAAGTGTGTTTCGGTCATAAACTAAATTATTTTTAAAAGCTCAATACTATTAGCTCTACTTTGGAAAACTATAATGCTGGTTAAGTGACCAGTATTTTTAAAAATAATACCGGCTTTAACACGTGACACAATGAAGTGGAGGCTACAGCTTGTGTAAACACGTCTTCTTGACATAGTCCACCCGCTACACACATACTTAGTGCATTGTGCCACGCATCTATCACAGTAAATATGAGACATAGACATCACGCATGCTTAAATATCTCACGAAAACGCCTTGTTTGAATAGTTGGTAGTTCCCATAACAGAACAGAAATTGCTTCATTACTCACTTTACAACAGTATGCATCTGACAGCACAAGACAAAAGCAACTATGTAATAGCTGCTGCACTGCTGTAGAGCCAACACAGTATTATTATTATTATTATTATTATTATTATTATTGATACTAGCTTTTCCCGGCCCCTCTTTGCTGTGACTCAGTCTCGTTAAATAGAAAAGAAGAAAAAACAGAAAGCATGCCTTTCTGACACGCATGGGAATTAGATATAACTCCTTCACCCGCCCTTCATCTGTCCATTTCCTCCTCTCTCTCTTTCCCCACTGTCATATTCCTGGCTGTGGCCGCCAGCATTTTATTTTGATAGAAGCGCGTCTTGATGCAGCTTGAAACACATGAAGTAGCATATGGTACAAACGTGGAGTGAGGTACAAGCGACAGATGGTACAGTATGTACCAGTCCCGCGGGAGGGTCTGCCAGCTGTACTGAACGTGCTTCTGATTGGTCGGTACGTTCGAGTGCTAGGCGCCAATTATTCATATACTTTTCATTGTATTTACAGTTTTTAGTATAATAATCTCTCGTGGTTGTTTATTAACTGTCACTAGTTTTGAGACACATAAGAGTAACGATATTGCAACTGAAGTGCTTCGGACACCTTCAGGTCGCTTTGGCGGGCCTGGGAGACGACGTACTTCTGCTGCGCTAGTCACTCTATTCGGACGTTCTGGAGGGTCAGACACGTATCTCAGCACCTCCTTCGCCTTTCCCCCTCTCTCTGTCCACCACCACCTCCCCCTTTCTATCTTTCCATGCCCTTCCTCTCCCCTCCCTCTCTCACCATCTCCTCCTGTCCCCTCTCCCTGTCCATCCCCTCCTTCCCATTTTCTATCTCCATATCCTCCCACCCTGTGTCCATCTCCTCCCCTCTCTCTGACCTTACCTTGTTTATTGTTATTGCATGTTCAGATTGTATAGTAGCCGATAAGCTATAAATACAACTTTTCTGTTTGCTAACAACTTTTCACTTTTATATACTTTACATTGTGAGTGTGTGGGTTTTATTTTGTCAAGTTGCGCAGTGGACTGATCCAACAAATACCCTTTCGCTCCCCATGAAACAATTTCCATCTCACACTACTACAGAAGTAAGACAGATGCTCCTAATGTACCAACATGAACTGATTGAAATACATTCAGCAACAAATATCTTCTGGAGTCGTCCGCCGTAAGGAAAAGACACAAAAATGTTCTACATTATTACGTAACTAGTGGGATACTTGGGTACTGGAGTATTGCTAGTTAGTGTAAGAAAAACATTAAACGAACGAAAACTATTATTTATTGCAAAAAAATTGTGAGAAATCAAGTGAAACTTTTTCTTATAAATTAATAAATTTCCGGGTTCTTTTCAGAACAGTAGATTGCTCTTATGGATAGGAATGCTATTATTTTACAAAGTATGCAAAGGTTCTTTTCTCCCTTTTCTTTAAGAATGTTATTTACTTGGCAGAATGGCTGACAGCCACACCTACACAACTTGAATAACTTTTCTAGGTACGATCAAGGCTGTTGCAAGAGAAATGTAGTGGAGTGTACTGTTGTGGAGGACAGATGGGGCTCGCATACCCTGTAGCGCACAACACCATGAGCTGCACGACTGCTGCCTGCATCGCTCGCTGCTGACAAATAACACAACTATCTCTTTCTATCTTGACTGGCCTTCGCCAATCAAACTCTCCCTGTGCCTTGATGAAGTCAAGGACTCCTATCCGCCCCTAGTCTAACTATTGGCGTGGTACACCTGTCAGATAACCAGTCCACCGCGATGCCACTCAATATTCGCTCACAGGCGTTTAACTAGTACTCTGTCCGTGTTCACACTGCACAATAAGTGTGGCGGCCAACACACTGAATAATTCTTAACTGCGAGCAACTCAATATAGAGTGTCACTCCGATTTACTAACGATAGAGGTGCTCTCCCAGTGAAGTACTGAGGAGAGACTTTGTTTCTCACTCTTTGCGTACATGTATGAGCGCATTCGCTCTCGTTACGTATTCCTGCTCCAAGAGCGACAATGGAACGGCCCCTCTTTCTGGAAAAATTGCAAGGGTATATCATTCGCTGTCTTCCCTCACTCCTCTGGCTCTTTGCATCAGAAATATTCTGCCAATCAGAGTTGCTCTTTTAAATGGGAGAATGACGTTTTGTTTAAGTCGACCAATGCGGAAACAATGTAGCATCTCCGTTAGGCGTATACTGTCCTCCTGTGAGAATTCCATAACTATGCAGTTGGTCCGTCAAAAAATGCATCTTCTGGACGCTCCCACACAATGTAGCGGAATTTGCTTTTAAGTTGAACATGGGGGTCGTTATCCCTTCACTCTGGGAAAATCTGTCCTCTCTCTGGGCAGTCGCTATGGCCGAAGTAGGCCTCTGAAGGGACGGGCCTTCCAGTGGGCCGGTTGCCTCTTTAAATCGAAAATTCCTGTGGCCATCATGTTGTGTACACCACCTCGACTTTTTCAACCTCAGTGCGCACTTGCAATTTACTTATTAGATTTGCCATATAGCTTACATGAATTCATACAAAATTGACTCTACCTTATCGAGTTTGGGTTCGAATGAAGCATTTTAGTGTGCACAATACGATTGTGAGGAGGGAGTATGTAAGAAATGAAGGTCAGGAGACCACGCCACCTTACAACATATTAAAAATAAATAGCCTATATTCGTCCAACTATTCATTAGAGTACTGTGAAAAAATTTGAAGAAAATTGGTGAGAACTTTCCGAGATTTTGATAATAGAGTTTGCAATTTATATAGTACTTATTTATTTGTACATTATACAGATTTAAGTAATAGGTATATAAAAATACACACGTATTAGAATGCAACTTTGTGTCACAATTTCAAAGCAACCGGTGAGGAACTTTCAGAGAACAACAATTTTGTACCAATGAGTACTTACGTTTTCATTGATTTCATCTATCATTATTACATATACAGGCTGCTCAAAAATATGTGTCGAATATTTTGAGAAGTGGTAGTACTCATCAAAACAAGGAAAATAAGTCTAATGAAGATGGATCCGGAAACGCATACTTTGTGTGACAAGCACTTGTTTATAGGAAGGGCGGCGCGACGATTCGTTGCGGCTATTAGCACAGACGTTGTACTGGCGCTCCGTCAAATGTGTCGGCAGGGTATTATGATGTCTTACTCACATTACTCTACCTACCATTAGGTGATCTGTTGTCATTTGTGTGGTTCCAGTCATGCTGTGGGCTACGTTAGTTTTCATCGTGTTTGTGTGCCTTATGGTAAAGTACTATCAGCCTGGGTACATATCATGGTGTTTTACCTTCTTCCAAATGCGGGTTCCCTTATTTGTTTGCTGTTGTTGCACTGTTTGTATGTACAAATCGTGTAGTACACGTACATTTTCTCTCCTCCACCACTTGTTAGCAATGGAAGCCTATTACTCGATAAGTGAAATGGCGGATATGATAACTGGCTAAGGTTGAGCAAATGGTCATAGCCTCCAAGTCCGTGCCCTCTACGCTGAAAAATATCCACTGCGCAGAGTATCCTCTGATAAGCTGTATGGCAGGCGTTTCCAGCGTCTGAGGGACACAGGTATCCTTGCACCTCGGAATACTGACAGTATTGTTTGTTTTGTTTCGCTTTGCTTTAGGGCGCAAAAAACAGCTGGGGTCATATGCACCCTAGTAAAAACTAGAAAACACGAACACAGAGTGGAATTAAACGACTATGCGTCAGTCCCAATGGACAGAATAGGAGACAGCTAAAAACAGACACGTGGAAAAAGGGCTAAAAGAAACGCCATACAATAAGGGAGGACCAAGACTAAAAGTTAAAAGGCCGTCGCCATATTGCTGCGGTGGATAAAAAGTAAAACGTGGTCGACAGCCCGCGCGTCATTCGCTAAGACGGCTGATAAATCAGGCGTCAAACCCAAGCTCGAACGTAAATGGTTAAAAAATGGCATTCCAACAGGAAGAGGTGGACAGTTAAAATTTGTGCGCAATGTGAACAAAGTGGTGGGGTAGCACCACTGAGCAAATGACGATGGCTATAAAGGCAGTGCCCAATACGCAGCCGCGTTAAAATAATCTCCCGGCAGGAGGGCCGAGAGGCGGTTGTCCAAGGCGCTCGGAGAAGTTTAATAAGACGAAGCTTATTCCCGCGAAGGAAGGGCCATTGGCGATGCCAAAGGGACACCACCTTCTGACAGAAACGCAGTGATCATCGGAGGGAATATAGTTACCCGCGGACTGAGGTACGAGGACTGCAGCCTTGGCAGCAGCGTCAGCAGCCTCGTTTCCTGGTCGACCGACACGACCAGGGACCCACAGAAACATCACACTGGCTCCACCAACAGTGAGACATTGACAGTTTCCCTGGACCCGCTGCACTAACGGATGGGTGGTGTACAGCGGACATAGACTTTGCAGGGCACTGAGTGAGTCTGAACAGGGGGTACAATTGGAAAGGCTGTGTCGCTGGATGTACTCGGTGGCCTGATACTGACAGTGGAAGGCCCCTGTAACCTCCCCCTCACTTATCGACCTTAATGACAGTGAAAAATTAAACCGCGTGTACCTAATGGAAATTTGGGAAAAGCAATCACCGAGGTTAATTTGTCGGTAAAGAGGGAGAAAAGGGTTACATCTAAATGAAAGGAAAAATGCTAATGAAACTGGTGTAAATTAATTTTGAAATAGGGGTAAAGTTAATAAAAAAAAAGTAAATGTGCGGCCGTTACGTTAACAATCAACTAGCGGTAATTAGATATTTGAGATTTAGGGGAAATTACGGTCGCCAGTCCTAAGGACAATTACTATAGTAACTGAAAAAGAAAGATTATTACACATATAATTAGCACTAGAAGCGTGGCAACTGAAGGTTGACACGTGTAGTGTGAAAACCGAAAGTTTGTCAGAAGTAATAAATTTCAGTACACTCTGACTTAATTTAGCAAAAGAATTAATAAAACCGGAAAATCGAAAGTTAATTTAGTGACTGAAGTTAATAGTGAGCTTTCTTTCTGAAGCACATCGAAATTCAGTAAAATATGGTTAGTCTTGGACTACCTCAACAATCATTTCTAAAGCTATTTGAATCTACGCAATTTAGAAATAAGAGATTTAACTTTGAACTTGAATTAAATGATTCTGAACAATTAACAATAGTAAAATTTAGTATGTACCAAGCTGAGCTGCAATCACAGGTAATCTAAAATACGGTAACAAAACTCGCACTCTTAATTCGTGCTTGTGTAACCTAAATATTGTAGCCAGCTATGAATACTTTAACTGAACTTTGAAATTAAAGCAGTGAAATCGAATTTGAATTTCAACGACACTCGGGTTCATTCCGGAATAGGAAGGGACCCTGCTTGGTAATGCAATTGGGATAATGAGCAACAAACGTTCATGCTAAGTTGCTGTAATTTTGTTATGCAACAATTTTAAAAGTTTGAAAAGCTGAGGTCTGCCATACAGTTCTAAAACTTTACGTGCTTCCAGTCTTCCTTGTTGGTTGATTGAAGGTTTGAAGCCGTCGATCGAGGAGGTGGCGACAGTCACTCATTGTCGGCCGTCGCTGTTGCAAAAAATGGTTCAAATGGCTCTGAGCACTATGGGACTTAACTGCTGAGGTCATTAGTCCCCTAGAACTTAGAACTAGTTAAACCTAACTAACCTAAGGACATCACAAACATCCATGCCCGAGGCAGGATTCGAACCTGCGACCGTAGCGGTCTTGCGGTTCCACACTGCAGCGTCTTTAACCGCACGGCCACTTCGGCCGGCTCGCTGTTGCAGAAGCTGGATGTTGGTGCGCCTTCTTCTCGACATGGTCACCAGACGAAACGAGCTCTTGATGTGCGCCAGCTAATGCTTCCCGTCCGCGACACCATGTCAGAAACTATCATCGCAAGTCGAGCGCAATTACATGCTGCCAAACCCCGAAAGCGCGGCAACTCGCGGGAGCTTCACACAACACACCTGCTCCACTCGCTACTCCCGCCAGACTCCCTCTGCTCAGCCCGTGCTCCACGCGGCAGAGTTAACACTACCAAAGACCCTCAACACTTTGGTTCTCCACACGACCTATCGATGTATCCGTTCGATAGCATAGTTTTCCCTAGGCCAGACCCAGCGTAAAAATACAAATAATATTTACGAAACAAACCAATTATACATCGACATAAATGCATAAATATATATATACAAATAGTAAAACAATTACAATATGTAAAGACACAGAAATGTCATATATTCAGGTAACAAAAATAAGGAAAAAAAATTATAGTACAATAGAAGGAAATAGGAGGATATGCATTTCCGGTGTTACACCCCGCACAGTTGGCATGCCTGGCATGGAGGAGCGTGTGCTACGGTCGGTGGAAGAAACGCCTGTAACCAGTGTGCGACGATTAGCAGCAGCAGAAGCCGTCTCTCATTGTCCTATCTGGGGGGAACTTCGTGAACAACTGCTGTAACCACAGCGAGTTCAGGCCCTAAGGCACAGGCTCATCATGGCAGACGGCGGTTCTGTCAATGGCTGTTGCAGATGTGTGCCTCAGATCCACTGTTGACACCCATGATTTTATTTACCAATGAGGCAGAGTTCAAAAGAGACGGTATCGTGAAATTCCATAACCAGCATGTATGAGCAATTGCAACCCCACAAACAATTGAGAAAAGAAGGCGTCAACACCGATTCTCAATCAACGTATGGGCAGGTGTACATTGTAACGGAACATATTAAAGGCTTTACTGTACCGAAGTATGCGATACCCTCCAAATTCAACCAGTTTAATGAGTATTCATGATTATAGAAAAGTTATTGTGTATGTTAACAATGATTGCATAACATGTCTGCATAAACAGTCAACCCATTAAATTATACTGAATAACTGACCCACACAAAAGTTTATATCACTTGATCACTGATACAGCAAATGTCATCATGTAAAAACACTAAGTTCATCTTAAATAATTAATATGAAGTACGAAAAATAGTGGCCAACTTTGGTATTTTGGATCTCCTTAAATAAAAATCACCCAGTGAAACCTATTTGTTCACTAGGAGCGTTTTCACTCAGTATTCACGTAAGCAATCCTATTTTAGACGAAAACCAATGTAATTCTTAATAATTCATGTTATTTACTTATTTATGCAAATTAGAGAAGTCAATTGACAAACTTCTAAAAAACGGCCTTTTTGTAACAGAGAATTATTCTGTCAAGTCAACAAATCTGTTTTTCATTTTAATAACATGTTAAATTATGTCACTCGATGCAAAATAATAACTTTTCTGCACAAATTATGGTAACAGATGGACATGTGACTTATAAACTATATCTCTTTTTAGTAGTTCTTTGACAATGTTATAAATACGAGCAGCAAGAAGGGTCGAGAGGCAGTCGGAATGTCACTTTGGTAAAGTGTGTTTGTGTGTTATTGCTTGAGGTGGATAAACAATGCAAAGAACATGTAACGGAAGTACTACTTTGTGTTGAGTCATGGTCTTTGGTGGACAGTGGAATTAAGATGGCCACCAGAGTAATAAATATTTGAAGTTTACATATTTGTTGGTTTCGCTCGTTCTTTATCATCAAAAGCACATAAAAAACACGGGACCTCATGTTTTTAACCCTAGACAACCAGATGTAGAGCCAGCATCAGCATCGAGAGACAGCAGCGATCCAGCAAGTAGCAGCGATTACTACAGCACAATGCATTTTAATGGCGCCAACCTAACATTAAGTGCTAACAAGCTCCGTAAATGGGAGTGAAATAGTGCGATTATAGCAATTAGCAATATCTACAACTAGGCGACCATTACAACATGGAGATAGATTAATAGGGCCACACGTGCTACCACAAAGGTTAACTGGTGCGCACGCTGTCCCATTGCAGCAACGAATACAGGTGTGCTTCTTGCATGATGGTGCACCAGCACACTTTCGTCACAATGTGCGTGGAGATCTGATGCAGACATTTCGGGACCGCTGGATTGTTAGGGACTGAGGGGTGCGGGGGGGGGGGGGGGGGGCACACCTTGGCCTTTTCGTTCCCCACACCTAAATACCCTAGACTTTTGGTTAAGGGGACACTTGAAGGTCTTGGTCTACGCCACGCCAATCAACGATGTGCTGATACTACAGGGTCGCTTCTTCAGTGCGTGCCAGCAGGTACAACCACAACCAGAGATACTTCAAAGGGCGCGTCATTCCTTATACCGGAGGACAGAGGGTTGCATTGTTGAACACCTCTTGTAAACACGTGTTTATAGCAACAAAATTGGTTCAAATGGCTCTGAGCACTATGGGACTCAACACCTGTGGTCATCAGTCCCCTAGAACTTAGAACTACTTAAACCTAACTAACCTAAGGACATCACACACATCCATGCCCGAGGCAGGATTCGAACCTGCGACCGAAGCGGTCACGCGGTTCCAGACGGACGCGCCTAGAACCGCACGGCCACACCGGCCGGCTTTATAGCAACAATTCCAGAGACATGTTCATTTGACTTCTCAGAAAGTATGCATTTCCAGACCCATCTTTATTCTTATTCCGATGAGTACTCAAAGTATTCGACAATTTTTTTGAACAGCCTGTATATTTACATATTATATGTCGCGCTGTAGTAGGTGCAAAGAAAGTCGCACGCTTATTCGAATACAACATTGTGTCAAAATTTCAAAGCAGTCGGTGAAGAACTTTCGGACCTTTATGATTTTCTACAGACGAAAGTTTACATTTTTACTTATATAGATGTAAATGTTCGTTTGTACAAAATCGTAAATCTCCAAAAGTTCTTCACCAATTCCTTTGTAATTTTGGCACAACGCTGCATCATTTGAATTTTGGAGTGTTTTTATATACCTACCGGAGAGCCACATATATATCCTTCCCCATAAACCAAGGACCTTGCCGTTGGTGGGGAGGCTTACGTGCCTCAGCGATACAGATGGTCGTACCGTAGGTGCAACCACAACGGAGGGTCATCTCTTGAGAGGCCAGACAAACGTGTGGTTCCAGAAGAGGGGCAGCAGCCTTTTCAGTAGGTGCAGGGGCAACAGTCTGGATGATTGACTGACCTGGCCTTGCAACATTAACCAAAACGGCCTTGCGGGGACTACTCAAGAGGACATCGTTATCAGGAAAAAGAAAACTGGCGTTCTACGGATCGGAGCGTGGAATGTCAGATCCCTTAACCGGGCAGGTAGGTTAGAAAATTTGAAAAGGGAAATGGATAGGTTAAAGTTAGATATAGTGGGAATTAGTGAAGTTCGGTGGCAGGAGGAACAAGACTTTTGGTCAGGTGAATACAGGGTTATAAATACAAAATCAATTAGGGGTAATGCAGGAGTAGGTTTCATAATGAATAAAAAAAATGGGAGTGCGGGTAAGCTACTACCAACATCACAGTGAACGCATTATTGTGGCCAAGATGGACACGAAGCCCACGCCTACTACAGTAGTACAAGTTTATATGCAAACTAGCTCTGCAGATGATGAAGAAATTGAAGAAATGTATGATGAGATAAAAGAAGGTAGTGAAGGGAGACGAAAATTTAATAGTCATGGGTGACTGGAATTCGAGAGTAGGAAAAGGGAGAGAAGGAAACATAGTAGGTGAATATGGATTGGGGCTATGAAATGAAAGAGGAAGCCGCCTCGTAGAGTTTTGCACAGAGCATAACTTAATCATAGCTAACACTTGGTTCAAGAATCATGAAAGAAGGTTGTATACATGGAAGAATCCTGGAGATACTAGAAGGTATCAGATAGATTATATAATGGTAAGACAGAGCTTTAGGAACCAGGTTTTAAATTGTAAGACATTTCCAGGGGCAGATGTGGACTCTGACCACAATCTATTGGTTATGAACTGTAGATTAAAACTGAAGAAACTGCAAAAAGGTGGGAATTTAAGTAGATGGGACCTGGATAAACTGAAAGAACCAGAGGTTGTACAGAGTTTCAGGGAGAGCATAAGGGATCAATTGACAGGAATGGGGAAAAGAAGTACAGTAGAAGAAGAATGAGTAGCTCTGAGGGATGAAGTAGTGAAGGCAGCAGAGGATCAAGTAGGTAAAAAGACGAGGGCTAGTAGAACTCCTTGGGTAACAGAAGAAATATTGAACTTAATTGATGAAAGGAGAAAATATAAAAATGCAGTAAATGAAGCAGGAAAAAAGGAATACAGACGTCTCAAAAATGAGATCGACAGGAAGTGCAAAATGGCTAAGCAGGGATGGCTAGAGGACAAATGTAAGGATGTAGATGCTTATCTCATGACGGGTAAGATACATACTGCCTACACTTGTATGAATATCAAGAGCTCAGATGGAAACCCAGTTCTAAGCAAAGAAGGGAAAGCAGAAAGGTGGAAGGAGTATATAGAGGGTCTATACAAGGGCGATGTACTTGAGGACAATATTATGGAAATGGAAGAGGATGTAGATGAAGATGAAATGGGAGATACGATACTGCGTGAAGAGTTTGACAGAGCACTGAAAGACCTGAGTCGAAACAAGGTCCCGGGAGTAGACAAAATTCCATTAGAACTACTGATGGCCTTGGGAGAGCCAGTCCTGACATAACTCTACCATCTGGTGAGCAAGATGTATGATACAGGCGAAATACCCTCAAACTTCAAGAAGAATATATTAATTCCAATCCCAAAGATAGCAGGTGCTGACAGATGTGAAAATTACCGAACTATCAGTTTAATAAGTCACAGCTGAAAAATACTAACGCGAATTCTTTACAGACGAATGGAAAAACTGATAGAAGCCGACCTCGGGGAAGATCAGTTTGGATTCCGTAGAAATATTGGAACACGTGAGGCAATACTGACATTACGACTTACGTTAGAAGAAAGATTAAGAAAAGGCAAACCTACGTTTCTAGCATTTGTAGACGTAGAGAAAACTTTTGACAATGTTGAGTGGAATACTCTCTTTCAAATTCTAAAGGTGGCAGGGGTAAAATACAGGAGGCGAAAGGCTATTTACAATTTGTACAGAAACCAGATGTCAGTTATAAGAGTCGAGGGGCATGAAAGGGAAGCAGCGGTTGGGAAGGGAGTGAGACAGGTTTGTAAGCTCTCCCCGATGTCATTCAATCTGTATATTGAGCAAGCAGTAATGGAAACAAAAGAAAAATTCGGAGTATGTATTAAAATCCATGGAGAAGAAATAAAAATTTTGAGGTTCGCCGATAATATTGTAATTCTATCAGAGACAGCAAAGGACTTGGAAGGGCAGTTGAACGGAATGGACAGTGTCTTGAAAGGAGGATATACAGGGTGTTTCAAAAATGACCGGTATATTTGAAACGGCAATAAAAACTAAACGAGCAGCGATAGAAATACACCGTTTGTTGCAATATGCTTGGGACAACAGTACATTTTCAGGCGGACAAACTTTCGAAATTACAGTAGTTACAATTTTCAACAACAGATGGCGCTGCAAGTGATGTGAAAGATATAGAAGACAACGCAGTCTGTGGGTGCGCCATTCTGTACGTCGTCTTTCTGCTGTAAGCGTGTGCTGTTCACAACGTGCAAGTGTGCTGTAGACAACATGGTTTATTCCTTAGAACAGAGGATTTTTCTGGTGTTGGAATTCCACCGCCTAGAACACAGTGTTGTTGCAACAAGACGAAGTTTCCAACGGAGGTTTAATGTAACCAAAGGACCGAAAAGCGATACAATAAAGGATCTGTTTGAAAAATTTCAACGGACTGGGAACGTGACGGATGAACGTGCTGGAAAGGTAGGGCGACCGCGTACGGCAACCACAGAGGGCAACGTGCAGCTAGTGCAGCAGGTGATCCAACAACGGCCTCGGGTTTCCGTTCGACGTGTTGCAGCTGCGGTCCAAATGACGCCAACGTCCACGTATCGTCTCATGCGCCAGAGTTTACACCTCTATCCATACAAAATTCAAACGCGGCAACCCCTCAGCGCCGCTACCATTGCTGCACGAGAGACATTCGCTAACGATATAGTGCACAGGATTGATGACGGCGATATGCATGTGGGCACCATTTGGTTTACTGACGAAGCTTATTTTTACTTGGACGGCTTCGTCAATAAACAGAACTGGCGCATATGGGGAACCGAAAAGCCCCATGTTGCAGTCCCATCGTCCCTGCATCCTCAAAAAGTACTGGTCTGGGCCGCCATTTCTTCCAAAGAAATCATTGGCCCATTTTTCACATCCGAAACGATTACTGCATCACGCTATCTGGACATTCTTCGTGAATTTGTGGCGGTACAAACTGCCTTAGACGACACTGCGAACACCTCGTGGTTTATGCAAGATGGTGCCCGGCCACATCGCACGGCCGACGTCTTTAATTTCCTGAATGAATATTTCGATGATCGTGTGATTGCTTTGGGCTATCCGAAACATACAGGAGGCGGCGTGGATTGGCCTCCCTATTCGCCAGACATGAACCCCTGTGACTTCTTTCTGTGGGGACACTTGAAAGACCAGGTGTACCGCCAGAATCCAGAAACAATTGAACAGCTGAAGCAGTACATCTCATCTGCATGTGAAGCCATTCCGCCAGACACGTTGTCAAAGGTTTCGGGTAATTTCAGAGACTACGCCATATTATTGCTACGCATGGTGGATATGTGGAAAATATCGTACTATAGAGTTTCCCAGACCGCAGCGCCATCTGTTGTTAAAAATTGTAACTACTGTAATTTCGAAAGTTTGTCTGCCTGAAAATGTACTGTTGTCCCAAGCATATTGCAACAAACGGTGTATTTCTATCGCTGCTCGTTTAGTTTTTATTGCCGTTTCATATATACCGGTCATTTTTGAAACACCCTGTAAGATGAACATCGACAAAAGCAAAACAAGGATAATGGAATGTGGTCGAATTAAGTCGGGTGATGCTGAGGGAATTAGATTAGGAAATAAGACACTTGAAGCAGTAAAGGAGTTTTGCTCTTTGGGGAGCAAAATAACTGATGATGTTCAAAGTAGAGAGAATATAAAATGTAGACTGGCAATGGCAAGGAAAGGGTTTCTGAAGAAGAGAAATTTGTTAACATCGAGTATAGATTTAAGTGTCAGGAAGTCGTTTCTGAAAGTATTTGTATGGAGTGTAGCCATGTATGGAAGTGAAACATCGACGATAAATAGTTTGGACAAGAATAGAATAGAAGCTTTCGAAATGTGGTGCTACAGAAGAATGCTGAAGATTAGATGGGTAGATCACATAACTAATGAGGAGGTATTGAGTAGAATTGGGGAGAAGAGACGTTTGTGGCACAACTTCGCTAGAAGAAGGGATCGGTGGGTAGGACATGTTCTGAGGCATCAGGGGATCACCAATTTTGTACTAGAGGGCAGCGTGGAGGGTAAAAATCGTAGAGGGAGACCAAGAGATGAATACACTAAGCAGATTCAGAAGGATGTGGGTTGCAGTAAGTACTGTGAGATGAAGAAGCTTCGACAGGATAGGGTAGCATGGAGAGCTGCATCAAACCAGTCTCAGGACTGAAGACCACGAAGACCACAACAACATACATATATATATATATATATATATATATTTCGAGCTGAGCCTCTATGGACAGCGTGGTAACAATCATTTTAGTGTCTAGGTCTTGTTCTTGTTCCAGCTTTGACTTCCTGCCAGTATCTTCTGAACCCACCAAGAAGTGCCTGTTTATGCTCTTTGGACAAAGGTCCTATCCGTGTTTTGAACGTTGATGGCATTTTAAAACTTTGGTAGTTGTTTACTAATCTTCTAAATTGGTTCCTGTCAGGACTTTCTCTCTCTGAGACACCCAATCTGCTTAATATGTTTTTCACATTTTTGGAACCATCTCGACCTTGATTTCTTAGATTGGATGAAACTCTACTATTCTTTTTGTTAGTCGGTCACTGTCCATCCTCATGAGATGACCGTAAAATAACAATCGTCTCTTCTTAAAGGATGCTGTGATAGGTTCTGTCTTGCTGTAAAATTCATTTGCTCTCATTCGCCGTTGTCCATCAACCCATCTATTACCTAGGACTTTCCTTAATGTGCTATGCTCTCGCTTCTCCAGTCGCTCAGCTTGACCTGGTCTGTTCGTGTTGCAACAGTGCATATAGCAAAAACGGCAAAATAACAGGTCTAACAACATTCTGCCTGTACGGAGCGCTGATCAGCGTACCCTGCAGAAACACCAAAGGTGAACAAGTGTTGTGACTTATCGCACCCCAGACAATAAGGCCTGGTGTGTACGAAAGCACTCTACGAGACGGTGCTCACAAGGTCTACACTGTACACGAAAACGCACTTTGCTTGCTTGTTGGCAGAATTTGATTTCATCACTAATGACCACGGCGCGCCATTCTATCTTCCAAGTGATCCTCTGACGTCACCAGTCGAGGCGTACACGTCAATGCTGTGCAGTGACTGGAGGACGGGGTACAGGTGTGCGTACCCGTACTCCCACTGCTAAAAACGGGTCCGCAACAGTTCGTGTTGACACTTCTGGGGTCACAAGCCTTCTTACCTGTGCTGTGGTAGCTGTACGATCTCCCACGGCTGCCATTATTATACAACGGTCCTGGAGGGTGTCAGTGCATCATGGACGTGCAGAACCTCGTCTACGGGGAATGTTCGCGCCACTACTGATACCAGCATCGTTGGGCAACTGAGGCAGCACGTTCAATCCCACAGTTTGATTCCTCTCAGACTCGCTCAATTGGCTGCAGGAAGCAACAGTGCGTCTCCCTGGTAGCCGGCCGGAGTGGCCGAGTAGTTCTAGGCGCTACAGTCTGGAACCACGTGATCGCTACGGTTCGAATCCTGCCTCGGGCATGGATGTGTGTGTTGTCCTTAGGTTAGTTAGGTTTAAGTAGTTCTAAGTTCTAGGGGACTGATGACCTCAGAAGTTAAGTCCCATAGTGCTCAGAGCCATTTGAGCCGGTCTCCGTGGCATGATTGCTGTCGGCTTCACATCACACTGAGCCTTCTGTCTGTCAGTATTCCCTATTAAAGGACAGACACAGATGGCGCTCTGGTAGCTATGTCACTACGCTGTCTGCTGCCGGACGAAGTTGGAACCGTTACCATTACGTCTACTATCCCCCAGGTGGAATATGCCGTCGTTGTTGTTGTTGTGGTCTTCAGTCCTGAGACTGGTTTGATGCAGCTCTCCGGGCTACTCTATCCTGTGCAGGCCTTCTTCATCTCCCAGTACCTACTGCAACCTACATCCTTCTGAATCTGCTTAGTGTATTCATCTCTTGGTCTCCCTCTATAATTTTTACCCTCCACGTTACCCTCCAATGCTAAATTTGTGATCCCTTTATGCCCCAGGACATGTCCTACCAACCGATCCCTTCTTCTAGTCAAGTTGTGCCACAAATTTCTCTTCTCCCCAATTCTATTCAATACCTCCTTATTAGTCATGTCATCTACCCATCTAATCTTCAGCATTCTTCTGTAGCACCACATTTCTAAAGCTTCGATTCTCTTCTTGTCCAAAATATTTATCGTCCACGTTTCACTTCCATACATGGCTACACTCCATACAAATACTTTCAGAAACGACTTCCTGACACTTAAATCTATAATCGATGTTAACAAATTTCTCTTCTTCAGAAACGCTTTCCTTGCCATTGCCAGTCTATATTTTTATATCCTCTCTACTTCGACCATCATCAGTTATTTTGCAATTTGCTCCCCAAATAGCAAAACTCATTACTACATTAAGCGTCTCATTTCCTAATTTAATTCCTTCAGCGTCACCCGATTTAATTCGACTACATTCCATTATCCTCGTTTTGCTTTTGTCGATGTTCATCTTATATCCTCCTTTCAAGACACTGTCCATTCCGTTCAGCTACTCTTCCGAGTCCTTTGCTGTCTCTGATAGAATTACAATATCATTGGCGAACCTTAAAGTTTTTATTTCTTCTCAATGGATTTTAATTCCTACTCCGAATTTTTCTTTCGTTTCTTCTACTCCTTGCTCAATATACAGATTGAATAACATCGGGGATAGGCTACAACCCTGTCTCACTTCCTTCCCAACCACTGCTTCCCTTTATGCCCCGCGACTCTTATAACTGACATGTGGTTTCTGTACAGATTGTAAATAGCCTTTCGCTCCTGTACTTTACCACTGCCACCTTCAGAATTGGAAAGAGAGTATTCCAGTCAACACTTTTAAAAGCTTTCTCTAAGTCTACAAATGCTAGAAACGTACGTTTGCCTTTCCTTAATCTATTTTATAAGATAAGATTCATCGGATGAAAATCGACGTTGTCTTCCCAGGTGTACTAATTTTCTTCTGGCATTGTTTCTACGTATATTTATAATTCATTTGGCGCTCCAGTAGGTACATAAAAACAGACGCATATTCGAATGCAACTTTGTTTCTAAACTTCAAAGCAATCGATGAAGAACCTTCAGGGATTTACGTTTTCTTACAAGCGAATATTTAAATTTTTATTTCTGTAGACTATTAGTGGCAGTGGTCAGGCACAAAGCAGTGGCAACCCGAGGTCTCCCTATTTATGCCATTTCAGAAGTGAGGAGTCCAGCAGTCAAGTGATTTACAGACAGTAAATACAGAGCACGTATGTTAACATGGTCGATCTGAAATGAGGGTCGAGTGTGTGGGTGAAGCTAGTGTCGCTTAAGAGAGGTAAGGTGCAATGGAAACGTATTTTGTAATAAGTGCCTCTCACGATATAGAGAACTATCTTTCTTTTCTGGGATCGTGACGTAGGCAGCACTTGCCAAGCAGTCAGAACTGATTCATCACTCTATAGAAATGATAGTTAGCAGTGTAAGTCGTTTCATCGACTCATTAGTTCGTGGTTTAATAAAATACCTACAAATACTAAATATCACTTATATTTCGTCATTTGAAAAATGAAAACGTTCAAATAAAATACATTTACACACTAAATTTAGTTAGGTATAACGTTGTTGAGTTTTTATTGGGGGGTGGGGGGAGGGGGGGACTTCTAGATAATAGTCGATTGCTCTCGGGAGTAATGGTCTCGGAAAGGTTCGGAACCGAGGCATTATACAGTACATGCACAACAAGTAATTTTCATTATTTGCTGTTCTTCCTGATATTACATCTTTTAGGGCTAGAAGCGTAAAGACACCGACGTAAATTATCTCTTTGCTGCTTAAGCTGAAAAGACGGTTGGTTGTTTTGGGGAAGGAGGCCAGACAGCGAGGTCATCGGTCTCATCGGATTAGGGAAGGACGGGGAAGGAAGTCTGCCGTGCCCTTTGAAAGGAACCATCCCGGCATTTGCCTGGAGCGATTTAGGGAAATCACGGAAAACCTAAATCAGGATAGCCGGACGCGGGATTGAACCGTTGTCCTCACGAATGCGAGTCCAGTGTCTAACCACTGCGCCACCTCGCTCGATCTGAAAAGACGATTTGGGTATGGAGGATAGATTAAGTTTTCCTTGTACCATGGTTGAGAGAAACAGGCGGAATATCTTTTAGTGCTGCGGCAGGGAAAAAAATAAGATGCACCTATGGGACAGCTACATTGTTTGTAAAGAAGAATGCTTACATCGCAGTGAAAGTGTAAGAAGTACATTGTGTTGAGAAGACGTGTCAGAGTTCCTGTCGTCGCTACTCTGAGACTGACCTGCATGTTGGCAGATGGAGAAATGAATGAAGAATGGTACACATACGTTTTCACGCAGCAATATTTTCAGTATCTGTTGTAATACGTTAATCAATGGAAACATAATGGTCTAACTGAAACATTCGTGCAAGCCTTCATTACTTTACTGCATATGCTACCAGGTTCCTTCCCGTATCCGTTGTCACCCAACAAAACATTTTGCAAATCATTACGTATTTGCATGCATTACTTATGCTAATGTAAATTCATTCTCAAATGTCTGTCAGTACGTTTGTTATTCTGCTGAATTATGTAGATGACAATTCCATTGGCAGAAGCTGCTAAGAATGTAAATTAGTTTCCAAACAATGGCACGACCAGCAAATTGTAAATTTTTGTTGTATTTTGTGGTATAACAAATTTCTTGTAAAGACTATACCGAAGAATATAGCTTCATAACGTAGAGCTTCAAAATTTGAACATCGAGAACAACTCATTTTCACTACACCAGCACTGCTCTTTCAGTTTGATCGCCCTATGGCTGAGGGGTCATCTGGTCTTACTACCACATAGAGGATTCTCGCTAAACCCGGTGAACGCAGAAGAGCAACGGGAGGGCAGTTTGCAACTTATGTACCTAATTTTCATAAGCAATCATTACCGTAGCTAACGCGTCATCAAACGCGTCTGTTTCTGTTAGGAATTATCTAGTAGTACGAATATTTAGCTTAATAAAATGGTTAAGGATCTTTCAGCGCTGTTACGTATACGAGGATAGAGAGTAAAAGCGACATTTTCAGCATGTGTGTCATTAAAATTGTTGTCAATCCTAACAGCTAACGCTGTTTTGAACAAATAAGGTATCTAGGTAAATTCTGTTCACTGAAACTGTTATGGGCATGCGTATTCAAATACAGAAATATGTAAACAGGCACAATATGGCGCTGCGGTCGGCAACGCCTATACAAGACAACAAGTGTCGGTGCAGTTGCTAGATCGGTTACAGCTGCTACAATGGGAGGTTGTCAAGTTTGAACGTGTTGTTATAGTCGGCGCACGAGCTAAGGGACACAGCATCTCCGAGGTTGCGATGAAATAGAAATTTTCCCGTACGACCACTTTACGAGTGTAGCGTGAACATCAGGAATGCGGTTGTAACGCCGGAAATGCATATCCTCCTATTGCCATCTATTGTACTGTAAATTTTTTCCTTATTTTGTTACCTGAAGATATGACATTTCTGTGTCTTTATATATTGTAATTGTTTCACAGTTTGTATATACACAGGGTGGTCCACTGATTGTGACCGGGCCAAATATCTCACAAATAAGCACCAAACGAAAAAACTACAAAGAACGAAACTTGGCCAGCTTGAATGGGGAAACCACATGGCGCTATGGTTGGCCCGCTAGATAGCGCTGCCATTGGTCAAACGGATATCAAACGCGTTTTTTTAAATAGGAACCCCCATTTTATTACATATTCGTGTAGTACGTAAAGAAATATGAATGTTTGAGTTGGACGACTTTTTTCGGTTTGTGACAGATGGCGCTGTCATAGCCACAAACGTATAAGTACGTGATATCACGTAACATTCCGCCAGTGCGGGCGGTATTTGCTTCGTCATACATTACCCGTGTTAAAATGGAACGTTTACCAATTGCGGAAAAGGTCGACATCGTGTTGATGCATGGCTATTTTTCAGTTATTATAGTAGTTGTCCATAGGACTGGCGATCGTAACTTTCCCCAAATTTCAAATATCTAATTAACACCAGTTAATCGTTAACGTAACGACCGCACATTTACTTTCTTCATTAACTTTCCCCTATTTCAAAATTAATTTCCACCAATCTGATTTGCATTTTTCCTTTCATTTATATGTAACCCTTTCCTCCCTCTTTACCGACAGATTAACTTCGGTGACGATTGCTTTTCCCAAATTTCCATTAAGTACACGCGGTTTAATTTTTCACTGTCATAAAGGTCGATAAGTGAGGGGGAGGTTACACGGTGAAACATCAAATCTCCAACATCGTTGCGACCGGAAAAAGATCGTGCAAGAACGGGACCAACGACGACTGAAGAGAATCGTCCAACGTGACAGAAGTTCAACCCATCTGCAAACTGCTGCATATTTCAGTGGTGGAACATCAACAAATGTCAGCGTGGAAACCATTCAACGAAACATCTTCGATATGGGCTTTCGGAGCTGAAGGTGACCCGTGTATCCTTGATGACTGTACGACACAAAGCTTTACGCCTCACCTGGGCCCGTCAACACCGACATCGTACTGTTGTGACTGGAAACATGTTGCCTGGTCGGACGAGTCTGGTTTCAAATTGCATCGAGCGTATGGACGTGTACGGGTAAGGAAACAACCTCATTAATCGATGGACTCTGCATGTCAGCAGAGGACTGTTCAAGTTGATGGAGGCTCTCTAATGGTGTGGAGCGTGTACAGTTCGGGCGATATGGGACCCCTGATACATCTAGACAAGACTCTGACAAGTGACACATACGTAAGCATCCTGTCTGATCATCTGCATCCATTCGTGCCCATTTGCATTCTGTGAGCGTATAAGCTGTGGCAGAAGATTAGAACGGCAGTGTACCGCCGCAGAGCACGTGGCTGGCGGTTGCTGCGAGGCCGTGGCGAGCGGCTAGTGTGTACGCGGAGTTGGGAAAACCCTAGTGAACACTTAGCAGGGGAGCGTATGGTCGTGTATGCGCTCTTGGAGGAATTTATATGCCAGAGAAAAATTGATAAAAACAGAATTAAGAGTGACACTGGGATGCGAGCTGGCACTCATGGACAGAAATGTATGTAAAGCTAAATTATCTAGACGAGCCACAAAAATATGTAATAGTTTAAAAGTTATTGTCGTCTTAAAAATTGTAAATTTATGGACTTTCAAAAGTTAATATCTCGGCAATGTTTTTGCCGATTAAGATGAAGAAAGTGTTTACGGGTGCGGCTAGTAGAGCTGCATCGAGCAATCATAGCCGATTTAGCTGAATATGTACTAATTTTGAATGAGAGGTCGGAATATGGGATTCGACTGAGAGGAAATGTGTTTTTGGTAATAAATAAATTTAAAGAGACGAAAATAGCAGCAGCGTTCTAAAGTTTAAAAAGGTAGATGAGTAATTAAGTATGTATTTTTATTTGTTTATTTATGTTCAGTATCAAAAATCCGGGAAAAGCAATATCACGTCACAAGAACATTATTTGTGAAAAAACGGTGGCCGATACAAAAAATTGGACTTTAAATTGTTATTGCCCAGAAAATTTCCGTATTTTTCACTATAACATGTAGCCGCGCGGGATTAGCCGAGCGGTCTTAGGCGCTGCAGTCATGGACTGTGCGGCTGGTCCCGGCGGAGGTTCGAGTCCTCCCTCGGGCATGGGTGTGTGTGTTTATCCTTAGGATAATTCAGATAAGTAGTGTGTAAGCTTAGGGACTGATGACCTTAGCAGTTAAGTCCCCTAAGATTTCACACCCATTTAAACATTTCACACTATAACACATATGTTTTTGTGTTTAATTTTAGAATATTCGTAATTTTTGTCAAACATTGTTTTGAGTTATGCAGTCGTTTCGAGGGTGCATAGGGCGGCCATCTTTGAGGACATTTGGTTCTGAGCGACGCTAAGAGCCAGACGTGCGGTGCATCTGGGGGTAGTGGGTTGGTAGCCACATTCGGGGACAAGTTTGTATTTAGCTACGTTCGAAAGCGATCAAGTGGAGCGCAATATAGTCGTTTAGTACAGCAGACAAGAGTGTATTTTATGAATTGTGAATAGACTGTCGAGTGCTGTGATCGCGTCGTATGAATTTTATAGTGGAGTGTTGTAGCGTCAGTTATTAAAGGCCGCCCTTACCTTACATAAGGAACCCTCAGACTGCATTTTAAGTGTTTAGTGAAAATAAAAATGGTTCAAATGGCTCTGAGCACTATGGGACTTAACATCTGAGGTCATCAGTCCCCTAGAACTTAGAACTACTTAAACCTAACTAACCTAAGGACATCACACACATCCATGCCCGAGGCAGGATTCGAACCTGCGACCGTAGCTGTCACGCGGCTCCACACTGTAGTGCCTAGAACCGCTCGGCCACTCAGCCGGCTTAGTGAAAATATTGAAGAAAAATAAACTATTTGTTCAAATTATAAATCAGCGTGAGTGACTCAATATTTTAAATTTCACCGCAATACCTGCCTTAAAAATTGAGTTGACGACAGGTGTGAGCTGGCACCCTATGACAAAAAACGTAGCCAAACACTGAGACCAGCCACATCTCTGGGCCACTCAATTAAGCTGAGTGTAACAAATATACATATATTCGTGCCATAGCACGTGGGGGCCCGAGCCAAACTATTCAAACTTCAATGTGTAGTGCGCAGTACAATCTGTAATTCCGACGGCAATTCCAGCAGGACAATGCGACACCCCACACATACAGAACTGCTACAGAGTTTAAACACTTCCGCTGGCCGCCAAACTCCCCAGGCATGAATATTATTGAGCATACCTTAGATGCCTTGCAATGTGCCCTTCAGAAAAGATCTCCACACTCACGTACTCTAACTGATTTGTGGACAGCCCATCAGGATTCATGGTATCAGTTCCCTCCAGCAATATCTCAGACATTAATCGAGTCCATCCTAGGTCGTGTAGTGGTACTTCAGCGTGCTCGCGGGGGTCCTACACGATATTAGGCAGATGTACCAGTTTCCTTGGCTCTTCAGTGTATATACGAGGTGCATTCAAGTTCTAAGGCCTCCGATTTTTTTTCTCCGGACTGGAAAGAGATAGAAACATGCGCATTGTTTTAAAATGAGGCCGCGTTCATTGTCAATACGTCCCAGTGATGGCAACACCGTACGGCAGATGGAACTGTTTTAAATACTTAAAATGCGACGTTTTCCTTACTTGAACAGCGTGCAATCATTCGTTTTCTGAACTTGCGTGGTGTGAAACCAATTGAAATTCATCGACAGTTGAAGGAGACATGTGGTGATGGAGTTATGGATGTGTCGAAAGTGCGTTCGTGGGTGCGACAGTTTAATGAAGGCAGAACATTGTGTGACAACAAACCGAAACAACCTCGGGCTCGCACAAGCCGGTCTGACGACATGATCGAGAAAGTGGAGATAATTGTTTTGGGGGATCGCCGAATGACTGTTGAACAGATCGCCTCCAGAGTTGCCATTTCTGTGGGTTCTGTGCACACAATCCTGCATGACGACCTGAAAATGCGAAAAGTGTCATCCAGGTGGGTGCCACGAATGCTGACGGACGACCACACGGCTGCCCATGTGGCTTGTTGCCGAGCAATGTTGACGCGCAACGACAGCATGAATGGGACTTTATTTTCGTCGGTTGTGACAATGGATGAGACGTGGATGCCATTTTTCAATCCAGAAACAAAGCGCCAGTCAGCTCAATGGAAGCACACAGATTCACTGTCACCAAAAAAATTTCGGGTAACTGCCAGCGCCGAAAAAATGATGGTGTCCATGTTCTGGAAAAGCGAGGGCGTAATCCTTACCCATTGCGTTCCAAAGGGCACTACGGTAACAGGTGCATCCTACGAAAATGTTTTGAAGAACTAATTCCTTAATGCACTGCCACAAAAACGTCCGGGAAGGGCTGCGCGTGTGCTGTTTCACCAAGACAACGCACCCGGACATCGAGCTAACGTTACGCAACAGTTTCTTCGTGATAACAACTTTGAAGTGATTCCTCATGCTCCCTACTCACCTGACCTGGCTCCTAGTGACTTTTGGCTTTTTCCAACAATGAAAGACACTCTCCGTGGCCGCACATTCATCAGCTGTGCTGCTATTGCCTCAGCGATTTTCCAGTGGTCAAAACAGACTCCTAAAGAAGCCTTCGCCGATGACATGGAATCATGGCGTCAGCGTTGTGAAAAATGTGTACGTCTGCAGGGCGATTACGTCGAGAAGTAAAGCCAGTTTCATCGATTTCGGGTGAGTAGTTAATTAGAAAAAAAATCGGAGGCCTTAGAACTTGAATGCACCTCGTATAGGCAATATAATGGAGGATTCTGATTGGTCTAAAGCACAAGGAAGCACATTCCTACCCTGTGTCGAGGTAACAAAGCGGCAGTTGACAAGCGACGGCGAGGTGAGCAGTTGCGTATCGGGTGCAGATCCCACTGATCACCGGTAGAATATGCCGTATCAGTCAAATTGTGGCGCTGCTTTTTGTTGATCGTAACTCTCAGTGTTTCCACACGACGCATGAGTGTAAGACCATTGCAATCTGTATATAGCGCAGATGGATCATAAGTGACTGTGCAAACATGTTTTGTAAACCACCACAAAGGAAATTAACTAGAATTAAAAATGTCATCCCTTCAAAAAAACGTGCGCTCTGTCATTCGACCACTAACTCTTGTCAGACTTCGCACCATTCTGCACCGTTACAGCCATTCATCCAATCCTGAGTCTCTCAGGCGAACCCACGATCAGAGCTTCTACTGTGCAGAGGGGACATCATCATCTGAATGACAAACATCAGTATATTTCAGGTACGCATAACAAGATACAATGGACGTGCGTGTCTCCGCCAGAAACCTCGCCAAGTTCAGACGATCTGTCACCAGTGGGTCCTGTGACCGATGTTGCTAACGCAAGGGGAGCGTTGGAAAGAGGTCCACCACTGCCACTTGCTCAGCTCACTTGGCGCACGCTGCCAGCTTCTCTATCCTTGGTGCTTCCAATGAAGAAACAAGGCTGTAATCAATTATTCTTGAAATAACTATCTTTGGAAACATAAATACAAATAACAAAGTACAGTTTTAATACACTACTGGCCATTAAAACTGCTACACCAAGAAGAAATGCAGATGATAAACGGGTATTCATTGGACAAATATACTAGAACTGACATGTGATTACATTTACACGCAATTTGGGTGCATAGATCCTGAGAAATCAGTACCCAGAACAACCACGTCTAGCCGTAATAACGGCCTTGATACGCCTGGGCATTGAGTCAAACAGAGCTTGGATGGCATGTACAGATACAGCTGCCCATGCAGCTTTAACAAGATACCACAGTCCATCAAGAGTAGTGACTGCCGTATTGTGACGAGACAGTTGTTCGGCCACCATTGACCAGACGTTTTCAATTGCTGAGAGATCTGGAGAATGTACTGACCAGGGCAGCAGTCGAACATTTTCTGTATCCCGAAAGGCCCGTACAGGACCTCCAACATGCGGTCGTGCATTATCCTGCTGAAATGTAGGGTTTCGCAGGGGTCGAATGAAGGGTAGAGCCACGGGTCGTAACACATCTTAAATGTAACGTCCACTGTTCAAAGAGCCGTCAGTGCGAACAAGAGGTGACCGAGACGTGTAACCAATGGCACCCCATATCATCACGCCGGGTGATACGCCAGTACAGCGATGACGAATACACGCTTCCAATTTGCGTTCACCGCGATGTCGCCAAACACGGATGCGACCTCACGATGCTGTAAACAGAACCTGGATTCATCCGAAAAAATGACGTTTTGCCATTCGTGCACCCAGGTTCGTCGTTGAGTACACCATCGCAGGGGCTCCTGTCTGTGATGCAGAGTCAAAGGTAACCGCAGCCATGGTATCCGAGCTGATAGTCCATGCTGCTGCAAACGTCGTCGAACTGTTCGTGGAGATGGTTGTTGTCTTGCAAACGTCCCAACATCTCGACTGCTAGTGATGCGAGGCCGTTGGGATCCAGCACGGCGTTCCGTATTACCCTCCTGAACCCACCGATTCCATATTCTGCTAACAGTCATTGGATCCCGACCAGCGCAATGTCGCTATACGATAAACCGCAATCGCAATAGGCTACAATCCGACCTTTATCAAAGTCGGAAACGCGATGGTACGCATTTCTCCTCCTTAGACGAGACATCACAACAACGTTTCACCAGGCAACGCCGGTCAACTACTGTTTGTGTATGAGAAATCGGTTGGAAACTTTCCTCATGTCAGCACGTTGTAGGTGTCGCCACCGGCGCCAACCTTGTGTGAATGCTCTGATAAGCTAATAATTTGCATATCACAGCATCGTATTCCTGTCGGTTAAATTTCGCGCCTGTAGCACGTCATCTTCGTGGTGTAGCAATTTTAATGGCCAGTAGTGTAATAATGGAACCCGTTATTCATACTTAAGCGAAAAAAATAAACTTGAAACTGTAGTGTGGGTGTGTGTGTTTGTGTGTGTGTGTGTGTGTGCTCACCTTTGTACTATTACCACTTTCTAACTGATGAGTTGCCTCAGAAAATTTTTTTGTACTACATTATTGTGTGGAAATGTGCAAACTATGTCAGGATGTCCTTTTTTCCAAGATTAGCAACCGTGCAAAGATCAAAGCAGCTGACCTTAATTGTTTAAAGAGCTCTGTAATATGGTTCTTCCAGTTCAAGTTTTCATCAGTATGTCCACAGAAAAAGTTTGGAGCATTCTACACCAGTTTTTTACTCCTCCCTGTGTGCTACATCAGTTGAGGGTACGGCTCTATTCGTAGTACAGAACTGAATGCAATGTATTTCTTCCTAAATTCAGGGAGAGTCCATTTTCAGAGAACCATTTTATAATTCTTTGGAAAATATCATTTACCAAATCTTCCGTTGCTTTCTCTCCAATGGAATTTATTATAGCACTAGTAGCGTCAGCGAACAGTACCAATTTCACTCGTTGAATGTTAAGTGGATGGTCATTCACATGTATAAGGAATAAGACTGGACCCAAAACTGAACCCTGTTGGACTCAATTCGTGATTTTTTTTTTCTCCAGTCACTAAAACTTTCTGCCTTTATGACATTGTTTGAATTATTGAGCATAACTTTCTGCAGTCTGTCAACCATAATTCAAACAAACTGAGTGTAGAACCATCAATTCCATAAAATTTGAGTTCTTCTAAGAGAGTATCTACGGCATCAGACGCCTTGGAAAGATCACAAAAAATACCAACTGGCGATACACGCACACACATACATACACACACACAGTCCGCTATCTTACGCCTTATACCTACGTTTTTACAACTAAACCATCCATCGTCAACCACTCTCTTTCTATCTTATGCTCTCCCTTCCCCTTTTTTCACGGTTATGTTTTAGGTGCAAAAGAATGACTCCATCTAAGTGTTTCCTCGTAACCAGAGTAACTCGAAGAAAAATTCTGTCATTTAACTCACCGTCCTGCTTTCGTCTATATCGATACACCTATTCGTTCTCCTTAGCACCGCAGAACATAATTCGCAGTACTCAGACTTGAGAAGCACGTTATACTGCGGCTGCCCACGCTATAAAAATGCAAAAGGGGCGGGGGAGGGAGAGAGGGAGGGGGAGGGAGGTTTGGAGCATTTTATCGCTTTGCGCGAGGAGCAGTGTGCAACGTGTATCGGACATAACTGGCTGGCAGGAATTTTTCAGCGCCGTCTGCATTCTAACCCGGTCATCCACGTTCCCGTCTGTCACGAGAGAAAATTTACTGACGTTTTTATGACGCGAGCAGCAAGCAAACACCAATTAAAATGCGGTAAAAGAACCGTAACAGGCAGGAGTGTGGCGATGACAAGGGCAGGGACGCGTGCTTGCCCGCCTTGTGGGTCGCCACCCGTGTCCCAGTTACGCGCCCACCGGCAGCCGTCGGCACGTGTACAGCTCCGCAGAACCCTAACTAGCTAAATAACATAAGTCAAAAAGTATTCATTTATTTATCGCTAAATACAGACGCTGTCTTCCATCGGACCAGGGGCTACACATACGAAAAATATACTACAAAACATTCGAAGCGCTCGCTTCCGGGACACGGCGAATTGTGCCGGCCGCTGATCGTTTCCGCCGGCGCGTTGACGACTGCCGATCAAGTTGGACGTCGTTTATAGGCGGTTTCCCAAAGTCGGCTGTTTGAATACAGGGCTGGTGCCCACGTCTTGCCTTAGTTATACGAATATTTAGAACACGTTCTCACACTTGCACGTGAGATAACACTGGACAGAGATATACAGTGGCCGTAATTACTGTAAAGGCATGTGGTTATTTGTACAAAAAAAACACATGTTTATTTACATACACTGCCGGCCGTTGTGGCAGAGCCGTTCTAGGCGCTTCAGTCTGGAACCGCGTGACCGCTGCGGTCACAGGTTGGAATCCTGCCTCGGGCATGGATGTGTGTGGTGTCCTTAGGTTAGTTAGGTTTATAATATTACTTGAAAATACAGCTCTTCGATTGCACAGGTAAAAATTTTTCAACTTTACCTAGGTTTCAACTGCTCTAAGGCAGCCTTCATCAGAAGTAAAAAAAATTTACATTACCTATAACATAGTTTTGGAATAATATTAAAATTATTAAATTAAACATACACTCCTGGAAATGGAAAAAAGAACACATTGACACCGGTGTGTCAGACCCACCATACTTGCAGCGGACACTGCGAGAGGGCTGTACAAGCAATGATCACACGCACGGCACAGCGGACACACCAGGAACCGCGGTGTTGGCCGTCGAATGGCGCTAGCTGCGCAGCATTTGTGCACCGCCGCCGTCAGTGTCAGCCAGTTTGCCGTGGCATACGGAGCTCCATCGCAGTCTTTAACACTGGAAGCATGCCACGACAGCGTGGACGTGAACCGTATGTGCAGTTGACGGACTTTGAGCGAGGGCGTATAGTGGGCATGCGGGAGGCCGGGTGGACGTACCGCCGAATTTCTCAACACGTGGGGCGTGAGGTCTCAACAGTACATCGATGTTGTCGCCAGTGGTCGGCGGAAGGTGCACGTGCCCGTCGACCTGGGACCGGACCGCAGCGACGCACGGATGCACGCCAAGACCGTAGGATCCTACGCAGTGCCGTAGGGGACCGCACCGCCACTTCCCAGCAAATTAGGGACACTGTTGCTCCTGGGGTATCGGCGAGGACCATTCGCAACCGTCTCCTTGAAGCTGGGCTACGGTCCCGCACACCGTTAGGCCGTCTTCCGCTCACGCCCCAACATCGTGCAGCCCGCCTCCAGTGGTGTCGCGACAGGCGTGAATGGAGGGACGAATGGAGACGTGTCGTCTTCAGCGATGAGAGTCGCTTCTGCCTTGGTGCCATTGATGGTCGTATGCGTGTTTGGCGCCGTGCAGGTGAGCGCCACAATCAGGACTGCATACGACCGAGGCACACAGGGCCAACACCCGGCATCATGGTGTGGGGAGCGATCTCCTACACTGGCCGTACACCACTGGTGATCGTCGAGGGGACACTGAATAGTGCACGGTACATCCAAACCGTCATCGAACCCATCGTTCTACCATTCCTAGACCGGCAAGGGAACTTGCTGTTCCAACAGGACAATGCACGTCCGCATGTATCCCGTGCCACCCAACGTGCTCTAGAAGGTGTAAGTCAACTACCCTGGCCAGCAAGATCTCCGGATCTGTCCCCCATTGAGCATGTTTGGGACTGGATGAAGCGTCGTCTCACGCGGTCTGCACGTCCAGCACGAACGCTGGTCCAACTGAGGCGCCAGGTGGAAATGGCATGGCAAGCCGTTCCACAGGACTACATCCAGCATCTCTACGATCGTCTCCATGGGAGAATAGCAGCCTGCATTGCTGCGCAAGGTGGATATACACTGTACTAGTGCCGACATTGTGCATGCTCTGTTGCCTGTGTGTATGTGCCTGTGGTTCTGTCAGTGTGATCATGTGATGTATCTGACTCCAGGAATGTGTCAATAAAGTTTCCCCTTCCTGGGACAATGAATTCACGGTGTTCTTATTTCAATTTCCAGGAGTGTATTAAAGTTGCATCATAGCTAACTGCTACGGTACAGTAGACAAAGAAAGCATAATTACATAGAGTAAATAGTTATGAAATGGTTTAGAGCAACAGTGCTCACGTTAAAGATGAAAATATATTTGTACATTATAAAATTTTCCTAGGAATGCACAACTTAAGACGCGCCGCTAAGGGTCGCGTGTGCGGCCGGCACTGTAAGCAGCATCAGACTGACAGGCGCGCGCGCCGTCGATGTTAGCATGTCGGCACCTTGTATCGCGCCATCTAGTATGAATGCTTGTAATTTACAGTGACAACAGCTGTCAGAAGCATTGGAACAGGAGCGCACGTAATGTACTGATTACATTATGTCAGATAGTATGTAACAGATCGAAAGTTGAACAAAATATTATACTGTAAAAACAGGAGGAGAGAGAACAATATTTAAGGCTACAGTACGGGAAACATAATAGCAATTTCCGCGTTAAGTGATTTTAAGCAAGGGCTCTACACCATCAAAGAAATTTTTATCACGTTATTGTAATTGCTCATTGAGGATTAAATGGTCGTTACGGGAAAAATGTTTGAAAATTTCCAACTGTCCAAGAATATCAAGTCTGAAGCCTTTCTTTTCCGTATGTAAGATACTAATATCATGAACATCTTTAGGTTTGAGTCCTGTGATAAGAAGGTGTTCAGCGAATGACGAATTATGTACGTTCGTACCTTTTTTCTCCTAATAGATGCTCTTTATTTCTAATGCCTTAGAGCAGTTGAAACCTAGGTAAAGTTGAAAATTTTTTACCTGTGCAACGGAAGAGCTGTATTTTCAAGTAATATTATTAATTTCGTCTATGGTTGCTGCATTATCGGCCATGTTCAAAATTGTAGTTAGTTTTGAGTAGTTCTAAGTTCTAGGGGACTGATGACCTCAGATGTTGAGTCCCATAGTGCTGAGAGCCATTTTTAACATACAGTGCTGTCCAAAATTAAAGCAACAAACCACTATTTCCCCATCCCATGTTTAATTTACGATGTAATCATACAGGTTGTCAACAGATTTCTGTACCATCGTGTCCTGCACGGAAGATGGCATTCTGGTCGACCAACGCCGACTCAAAGGAAGGCCTCGGCGCTTGTTGGTGACGTCACGTCAGCTAGGCACGGCGAACGCCAGGTCTGTTGCAGGCAGAAACGCCTGGGCGTGCTTATCATTATACATCTCTCATTTTTGGACAAAATGTTTGGTATTGTTTTGGATTCTGCTGTTTTATTTAGATGAAAGATTTTCTTACTATCGTAAAGCTACAAATGAAGATCATAGGTCAGTACTACTGAATCCTGTCGGAACAAACGTAGATCAATATGAGAAGATGCTTTGCCCCATTCCAAGCTCCGGAAATTTTACATTCAAGTAACTATATTTACTTGATCCATTTTGCTATCGAAACTTACCCCAACCCCTTACAATTAACTCGTTTCTTTTATTTATTTATTTATTTTCGTTTGACATCGTTACTGGAAATGTGAACGAATTTACGTGTGTAAATGTCCAACTGTTGCCATTCATTAGATTACAGTCGTTTTCAACTAAAGGAATTCTAAACAGGAAACAAAATAGCTTCATACATCGAAAATACTGCTGAGCTTAAACTTTTTTAAACATGCACATTACTAAAGATAAATACTCCCCTCTTGCAAATGAAAGGACAAACTTTATAAGATAAAAAAAATTTATTTGATACAACAAGTATCTCTCTTTTGCCTCCTCTTCTGTCCCTCAGCCTCTCTCCCAACGTGTACAACCGCAAGATATTTCATTAACATTCAGTGCTCCTCACCCCATAGTCAACCAAGATACCTAAAGAAGAGCACAAATATGTTCACGGTTTCTTGTAAAAGCAACCCAGTACAAACGTAACTTCCTCAGATTTACAAATAAGGTAAAGAAGCACGTATTCTGTTGCTCCTGGACCATGAAGTTGTTTTTGTATGTCAATCCTTAAAACAGGTGAAAATTTAAGTTCAGGAGTACACTATTTGTTAAGAAGTGTAATGAATTGCACAATTACTTTATTGCAGAAATCTCTCAGAACAATGTGTATTGGTCAACTACCGCCAATAGTTTCACATCTTCTTGTGTCAGAGAGGGAGACAGCACCATTATGAGTATGCCTGCTACAGACCTGGCGTTCGCCGTGCCTAGCTGACGTGACGTCACGAACAAGCGCCGAGGCCTTCCTTTGAGTCGGTGTTGGGTCGACGGACAACCACGCCAACGATCACATCATGGCGCCTACAAACGGGATAGTGTTTGCCGGGTAGTCCCATATCCACAGTCACTGTGTAAACAGTCACATACAGTGCAGTATGGCACAGAGAAGACGCCTACCAGACTCTCTTAGGTGGAGAGGCATAGGAAGAGTGCAAGCAAGACAGTCGCAGATTGATATGACCCGATGGCTTAACGTGCGTCGTTTTGTTGGTTTTCGGATGTGCCGACAGTTTATAAAGATCAAAACTACACTCCTGGAAATTGAAATAAGAACACCGTGAATTCATTGTCCCAGGAAGGGGAAACTTTATTGACACATTCCTGGGGTCAGATACATCACATGATCACACTGACAGAACCACAGGCACATAGACACAGGCAACAGAGCATGCACAATGTCGGCACTAGTACAGTGTATATCCACCTTTCGCAGCAATGCAGGCTGCTATTCTCCCATGGACACGATCGTAGAGATGCTGGATGTAGTCCTGTGGAACGGCTTCCCATGCCATTTCCACCTGGCGCCTCAGTTGGACCAGCGTTCGTGCTGGACGTGCAGACCGCGTGAGACGATGCTTCATCCAGTCCCAAACATGCTCAATGGGGGACAGATCCGGAGATCTTGCTGGCCAGGGTAGTTGACTTACACCTTCTAGAGCACGTTGGGTGGCACGGGATACATGCGGACGTGCATTGTCCTGTTGGAACAGCAAGTTCCCTTGCCGGTCTAGGAATGGTAGAACGATGGGTTCGATGACGGTTTGGATGTACCGTGCACTATTCAGTGTCCCCTCGACGATCACCAGTGGTGTACGGCCAGTGTAGGAGATCGCTCCCCACACCATGATGCCGGGTGTTGGCCCTGTGTGCCTCGGTCGTATGCAGTCCTGATTGTGGCGCTCACCTGCACGGCGCCAAGCACGCATACGACCATCATTGGCACCAAGGCAGAAGCGACTCTCATCGCTGAAGACGACACGTCTCCATTCGTCCCTCCATTCACGCCTGTCGCGACACCACTGGAGGCGGGCTGCACGATGTTGGGGCGTAAGCGGAAGACGGCCTAACGGTGTGCGGCACCGTAGCCCAGCTTCATGGAGACGGTTGCGAATGGTCCTTGCCGATACCCCAGGAGCAACAGTGTCCCTAATTTGCTGGGAAGTGGCGGTGCGGTCCCCTACGGCACTGCGTAGGATCCTACGGTCTTGGCGTGCATCCGTGCGTCGCTGCGGTCCGGTCCCAGGTCGACGGGCACGTGCACCTTCCGCCGACCACTGGCGACAACATCGATGTACTGTGGAGACCTCACGCCCCACGTGTTGAGCAATTCGGCGGTACGTCCACCCGGCCTCCCGCATGCCCACTATACGCCCTCGCTCAAAGTCCGTCAACTGCACATACGGTTCACGTCCACGCTGTCGCGGCATGCTACCAGTGTTAAAGACTGCGATGGAGCTCCGTATGCCACGACAAACTGGCTGACACTGACGGCGGCGGTGCACAAATGCTGCGCAGCTAGCGCCATTCGACGGCCAACACCGCGGTTCCTGGTGTGTCCGCTGCGCCGTGCGTGTGATCATTGCTTGTACAGCCCTTTCGCAGTGTCCGGAGCAAGTATGGTGGGTCTGACACACCGGTGTCAATGTGTTCTTTTTTCCATTTCCAGGAGTGTATATCTCGAAGACCAGGGAGGGGCCGATCATGTGTAACATCAGAAAATAGAGGACTGTTATTTGGTTGTAAGGGCACTGTGGTACCGCCTTAGCAGTGCACGGCAACTGGCTTCTGACCTCGTAGCATCCACTGGATGTGTTATATCGAGGCAAACGGCATCCAGAAGGCTCCGGAAGAGTGGCCTTTATTGTCGGAGACCTGCTGCATGTGTGCCTCCGACGCGTCTTCACAGAAGGGAACGCCCAAAGTGGAGTCGCCAACATGCCACCTGGACGGTCTACCAGTGGGACAATGTTCTTTCCATAGGGAGTCCCGATTTGGTCTGGACAGTGATTCTCTACGGATTCGCTTCTGAAGGGAACGTGGAACACGATTTCGGGACCCAAACATTCTGGAAAGAGACTGATATCGACGATGATCCGTAACTGCGGGGACATGAATTATGTTGGCCACTCGAAAATCTTTCATGAAACTATGCAGTTAAGTTGGCAAGGTTTAACTGCTGTCAGGTAACGTGACGAGATCTTCGGACCTTATCTGTGGTTGTTGCGAGGTGGTTGATGCTTTCCTGGAAAAGGAAGATACTGCACACACAGCGAGGGCTGCTCGCTCTCTCTCGATTTGAATCCCATAGAGCACGTCTGGGATGCACTAGGGAGATGAATTGCTTCACGTCATCGTCCACCAACCTCTCTCCAAGACTTGCGAGCAGCACTGCAGGAAGAAAATGGTTCAAATGGCTCTGAGCACTATGGGACTTAAAAAATGGTTCAAATGGCTCTGAGCACTATGGGACCTAACTGCTGTGGTCATAAGTCCCCTAGAACTTAGAACTACTTAAACCAAACTAACCTAAGGTCATCACACACATCCATGCCCGAGGGAGGATTCGAACCTGCGACCGTAGCGGTCGTGCGGTTCCAGACTGTAGCGCCTTTAACCGCTCGGCCACTCCGGCCGGCTATGGGACTTAACTGCTGTGGTCATCAGTCCCCTAGAACTTAGAACTACTTAAATCTAACCAACCTAAGGACATCATACACATCCATGCCCGAGGCAGGATTCGAACCTGCGACCGAAGCGGTCGCGCGGTTCCAGACCGTAGCACCTAGAACCGCTCGGCCACCCCGGCGGGCTACTGCAGGAAAAATGGGCGCTATTGGCTCAACATGAGATTGATGACATCATTCACAGCATGTCACGTCGTTTGTCAGGCTTGTATTTCTCCCAGACGCAGTCCCTCCCCATACTGAGCCCATTAACCAGTTTTGGGAATGTATATGTAAATCCGTTAAGTTGGAGAAAATGAAGAACATTTTTGTCTACCGATATGCATGTTGCAGTTGTTTACGTTCTGTATTCTTTACAGTGTTTCTAGTTTACTACCACCTGATTATACTGTTTTGTGATAAAATAAACGCGACCTTGCAAAATTTCGGTTTGTTGCTTTAATTTTGAACACTAGTGTATTTAGTATTGTACGCATTTTGCCTGTACACTTTACAACAAAGCAAACAAAATACATTGGAATCGGACCCAGTGTCTAAAAACTGAAAAAGAGGCGATCTTTCAGATAGGAAGAGGCGGAAGTTGGTATAATGGCAGGTCCGCCAGATCACACGCACAGTGGTAAATGTCAACACGATGCAGTTACAGATTGGAGGTATGTCTGCTAATGTCGTACGGCAGTTATTGTGATAATGCCACGTGGAAAGCCTCTACCGGGTGACGAGGAATATTAAGGCGTACAAAGAAATGGGCCTGGCTAATTGACAGATTGTTAAGAAATCAGGGCGTTCCAGCTGTGTTATTGATAATTTTGTCAGACTGCGTGCATAATATGGCAAAAATGACCATGATCGAAAATTATCAGCATCAGATATGTGTTTGATTCTGCGTAAAGAAAAATTAAACGGCTTGTGTTACTCTTAAATAGTGGCTGATTTGCAGTTATCATTCAGCAGATACGTTACACGAACCCTGGCTCAAGACGCGAATCTGGCTTCCAAGAAACGGCTCCATAAGCCGCCTTTAAACAATGCACCTCAGGAGGCTTGGCTGAAGTTTGCAGAAGAACGTATGTCGTGGACTGTAGAACAGTACAGGACCATTTTCAGTGATGAGGAGCAATTTGATTTAGATGGGCCAGAGGGTTTTCACTACTACTGGCTTGATAACCGTGCTGAAGAACACGATCGGATGGCGGTGACAGCGTTACGATTTGGCCAGCATTTTGCGCTTCAGGCAACTCCAAAAGAGCATGGCTACACCACAAACTGAAGACGAATGATTATACAGGAATGTCGGAAATTGAATTCGTTCATATGTATGAGGAATTTTACGATGATAATTCACTATTCCAACAAAGTAACGCTGGTATTCATAAGTCTGCCAAGACAAAATTGTGGTTTCGAGGTAAAGGAATTCCACTTCGGAGCTGGTCTTTGAGATGTTCGGATTAAATCCCACGGGATATTAGCACGACGTGTTTATCGTAAGGGACGGGAGTTTGGGACTGTGGCCGAGTTGAAAACTGCAATTAGAATGGAGTGTACCTCAATCTTGGAAGAAGATATCACTACCCTTATACAGTCAATGCCTAAGAAGATTTTCGCAGTTATTAAGAACAGAGATTCGACTAAATACTAGGTCATAGTTGTGATCTATTTACTGTGTACGTTAGGTTATTCCGACAACGTTTCGTAAGTACCTTTATACAGATTTTCGCCCCTAAGGTTGTCTTGTTGTTTTAAATTCCTTAGATGGCAATTCTAATGGTAAAATAGGAACGTATTTTGCTTTATTTTGTTGTAAACTGTACGGGAAAAACGCGTTCGATACCAAATACGTAAATAAACAAGTTTTCTCCAGAGATAACCACGTGTCTTTATACTAATTTCCACCACTGTATGGAGGTTGTATCGTATTTGTTAAACTGGAAATGACTTCACTGGCCGCAGTGGACGTAACAGTTTCCCTCGAAATTGTCCTGAATAAGGACGCCCCCTTTACAGGTGAAAAAGTCCGACGGAAATAATATTATTATGTGATCTGACTATCCTCGGGAATGATTCGTTACAGTCACCATACGTAACACAATGGAACTTCCGTTGGCGTAATCTGTTGATTGCGACCTAGGAATGTAAAGTCGTCACGGAACATAAAAAATGAGACGACGGAACACCTGATACCCAGAAATGCTCAAGGCGAACGTACCTTCTGCAGTCTGAAAATAATATATTTAAGCTCAGAAATGATTGATATTTGAATAAATTGCTCGAGGCAGAAGTGTCTCCAAACTGAATCGCGAAAATATTTCTGTAATTACCTCTGCATGGGCATTAGTGGGAGGCTCGTGGTTAGGCCTACTCAGTACAACAATCTTGAAAGATAGTACCTCACTCAACTAAACTGATGAAAGAAGCGAAACAGAAATAAAGACAAGAAATTTTCTTTCAATTTAAGGGTCATTATTTGATCCCAAAAGGCACAAGGATTCTACGCAAAACAATCAGATTAAAGTTACACGACACACATTGTGCGCCCTGCTTGATCATATTATGACCTGTTGCATTACGGTGATTTGAAAAAGAAAAACACGTAAAATCCAAAACGTTTTGGAGAATGAAATATCTACTTTCCAAAACCAAACCAAACCAAACGTAAACAGACTGGGATCTGAACCACATTGATTGGAACCGCGACTTTCACATTGGTATTCTTTCGACAACATTGCCAAAGCATCCTCACTGTTCCAACATATCTCGGCAGGCCCTAAAACAAAACAAAACAACACAGCCGCGCGGGATTAGCCGAGCGGTCTCAAGCCATGTAGTCACGGACTGTGCGGCTGGTCCCGGCGGAGGTTCGAGTCCTCCCTCGGGCATGTGTGTGTGTGTTTGTCCTTAGGATAATTTAGGTTAAGTAGTGTGTAGGCTTAGGGACCTTAGCAGTTAAGTACCATAAGATTTCACACACATTTTGAACAAAGAAACACATTACCTCGTGTTGCAAAAGAGGTGCACAGAAAAGAGCCGTAAACGCTTGTTATAAGCACTTCGTCAATACAAGCCCATTGCTGCATTCACGCCTGGCTCCCTCTCTCTCAGTATATGTTAACGCAGCCAAGCTCATTAGCACACCAAATAACACGCGAGCAAAACAGCCCTTGACTTCAGGGCAGCCCGAACGGAATAGACATAATATATAGGAGTACGTGGTTTAAGAGAAATACAAATCTCTGCCGCAGTTGGGTAATGGATTAAGTTCAGTGACAACCAGTAAGAAATCGTGTCAGACGGGGATTCTCGAGTCCGCTTTACGCGAGCAGTCGTCTTAAGTGCTTTGGCTGTTCTGACATGCTTCCCCATCGACCCAAATTCTCAACTTGCCGCTCACTACACACGTAGCGCCACCATCCATTGTCCTCACTGCACACAGCTTTACTTGATTCCCGCAAAACTTCGGTGATAGTGTGCATTCGCAAAGAAGTTATCACCAACGTCGGACACACACACACACACACACACACAAACACGCAAGTATATATAAAAGGACAGATATAGGACAGACACCACAAACACACACACACACACACACACAGATATATATATATATATATATATATATATATATATATATATATATATATATATATAGGGTGGTCCATTGATCGTGACCGGGCCCAATATCTCACGAAATAAGCGTCAAACGAAAAAACTACAAAGAACGAAACTTGTCTAGCTTGAAGGGGGAAACCAGATGGCGCTATGGTTGGCCCCCTAGATGGCGCTGCCATAGGTCAAACGGATATCAATCACGCTGTAACGGCATGGGTTCTCAGAAATTATAATTTCACAAAGGTACATGTATCACATTGGAACAACCGAAATAAAATGTTCAAACGTACCTACGTTCTGTATTTTAATTTAAAAAACCTATCTGTTACCAACTGTTCGTCTAAAATTGTGAGGCATATGTTTGTGACTATTACAGCACCATCTATGACAAAGAGAAAAAAGTGATCCAACTAAAACATTCATATTTCTTTACGTACTACACGAATATGTAATAACAATGGGGGTTCCTATTTTTAAAAAAACGCAGTTGATATCCGTTTGACCTATGGCAGCGCCATCTAGCGGGCCAACCATAGCGCCATCTGGCTTCCCCCTTCAAGCTAGACGAGTTTCGTTCTTTGTAGTTTCGTTTGATGCTTATTTCGTGAGATATTTGGCCCGGTCACTATCAGTGGACCACCCTGTATATAATCAATAACACACATACATACACACACACACACACACACACACACACATATATATATATATATATATATATATATATATATATATATATATATATAACTCTGCAGATCACGTCGGCTACTGCCAGATATTACGTGGACTGGCGTCCAGGATCACTGGAATCACGTCGAGGTCACCAAAAATGTTGCGGTTTTGAGTAAATTTGCTTTATTGCAACATTAAATAGCACAGTGTGCAAAGACGTAAAACAGTAAGAGAATACATAGCGAGAATTAACACAAGAAGTAGTTCAGAAAACCGAAGAATAAACGAATGTCAGCGATAATGACTCTTAGCATAAACACTGCATCTAGAGCATATTTTATACAACGATGCATTATCATCACACAACAAAACCGCTGCTTAAATTCTCAATAAAATTCAATGGTGGCAGAATACTGGCAACGTAAGGACCTTCGTTGTGCTACCATCCTTCTCCAAGAGGGTAGAAGAGCGGCCAGAGTTTCAGGGCAACCTCTTATCCTCCATGAGAGAAACTGGACCTAACAGGCGGATGAATCGGCAGTGACCAACGGCATGAGGATGTGGTAGGCAATTAAGAACACTGCATTATAGACGCATAGTTTGTATCAACAGCACATGTCATGAAAAGTCATGATGATGTCTCCATTGGCAAAAGATTCGATATTAGGTGCCCAATCAGATCCCCAGAAGAGCATATAGTCTGTAACAGAAGAAGCTTTACGATGATGTCTTCAATGGCAAAATATTCTGGATTACTCGCACAATCGGATCTCCGAAAGTGGGCTGCCAAGGTGGAGGTAACCAGCACAAAAAGATTGAATAACGAACGATAGTTTAAGATTCCACGAGTTGGAGCATGGAATATCATGTGTTTTAACATGGTAGGGAAGCTATAAAATCTGGAAATTGAAATAAAAACACTCAGTCTACATGCGGTGGGAGTCAGTGAACTGAAATGGAAAGAGGATAAGGATTTCTAGTCGGATGAATATCGGGCACTGACCACAGCAGCAGAAAATTCAGCATGAATGGTAAGATAGAGCAAAGAATGAGTTACTGCCAGCAGATCTGTGATAGGATTGTGTTGCATTTATTTCTTTCTCTTCTTTGGACATTACAGTTTCATACATCTGACGATGGGATTTTAAAATCCCGAAGCCGGACGTGGTTTGAATAAATAATTCATACAACTGAAGTGGATCTCAATAAATTTTCACGGCTCTCAGTTGCGGATGTCCTAGGTACCAAATCTTGAGTTCTTGAAGCAGTTTTTTACGGTAAGCCAGTTTAGCGGAGCTTAGTGTAAGCCTTTGCGATCCGCCCCTCAGACAACTAGACACGTTTGTTGAAACGGTTTCGCATACTTGTCCGATTTCTCATACAGATTTGTAGGGAAATTCTTTTCATAAATTTCTCTATAATAAATGTTTTTATTGAAATTGTCTTGATCGCAAAAATTGGTAACGAAGCTGTCGGTGGTAATTTCTAAGCAATTATCAGATACGTTGAGCTGGTTACGGAGTAACTTACAAGAGTAAATCACTAAATATAAATTAAATGTTTTAATCGTTGGAATAAACGTTCAGCTCATTATGGAAGTTATTCTTACTTACTAGACAATGTAATGCTGACTTAATAGTGTTCGTCAAATGCTGTAAGTAGGTCCACTGTTCATAATTATCGCATATGATCTTCTGCAAATCATAACGTTAAAAAGGTACTTTTACATCGTTCATCATGAGTAGCTCATGTATTATTCAACCTTCAGAGTGTATCTTGAAATGCGGTTCGTCGCTTCGTTTTCTCTAAGAAACAGTGCCGCTATTTGTTATGTACGAAGCTTTATTGGTGCTAGTTCTATCTTGCGGTGTCAGTGAAATAAAATGCAGCCTTCCTGTTTTCATCGTACCGTCTTTCTCACGCCACACACGGTCTATCAAACCTGTCACGTTAGCCATACATATCAGTTTCTAGGTTATGAACCTACTAGCGTAAATTAGAGTGGAATCAAAATTCGAGGTGAAAGGACATCAACGATAAGATTCGCTGATAACATTGCTATCCCCAGTGAAAACGAAGAACTGCAGGATATGCTGAATGGAACTAACAGTGTACTGAGTGCTGAATATGGATTGAGAGTAAATAGAAGAGAGACGAAAGTAATAAGAAGTAGCAGAAATAAGAACGGCGAGAAACTTGAGAGCATTAATGGTCACGAAGTTGCTGAGGTTAAGGAATTCTGTTACCTGGGCAGCTGAATAACTCATGACGGACGAAGCAAAGAGAACATCAAAAGTAGACTAGCACCAGGAAAAAGGGCATTGCTGTTGAAGAGAAGTTTACTGGTATGTAATAAAGGCGTTAATTTGAGGAAGAAATTTCTGAGAACTTAAGTCTGCTGCACAGCCTTGTATGGTAGCGAAACACGGATTGTGTGAAAACCGGAACAGAAGAGAACTGAAACGTTTGAGACGTGGTGCTACAGACGAGTGTTGAAAAGTAGATGGACTGGAAAGGTAAGAAATTAAGTTCTGCGCAGAATCGGAAATGGAAGTAGTACGAGCAAATCACTGACAAGAGGGAGGGTCACTATGAGAGGACGTCTGTTACGACACCAGGGAATAAGTTCCACGTTAGTAGAGGGAGATGAAGAGTGTAAAAACTGTAGAGGAAGACAGAGATTGGAGGTCATCCCGGAAGTAATTGAGAACGTAGGCTGAAAGTGCTAATCTGAGATGAAGAGGCTGCACAGGAGAGGAATTCTTGGCGGGCCGCATCAAACCAGTCAGAAGACTGATGAATCAAAGGGTAAATTTTACATCGGTGCTCGTATTTGTGACATACTGCAGCTCAGAATATGGGACAGCATTTCGACGGTATATCGAGCTGCATCACACCTGTCTCAGGACTGAGGACAACAACATCTGTAAGATTTCTGAAAATTATTGACTCAAAGTTAGCTAAATTATCACTTAAACATACAGTATGTAAAATATTCTGATACGGCTGGGCAGTTGAGGATGGATCAATGTGACAATCGTCTCCTGCGATTCTAAAAAGCATTTGTAACGTCCGGCATAGACAACTATAGCGCTATTCATGGATCATTACCGTCTCTCTCTCTCTCTCTCTCTCTCTCTCTCTCTCTCCCTCCCTCCCTCCCTCCCTCCCTCCCTCCCTCCCCAGTCACTCGTCTCGCCACTGAATCTCAAGAAGCTGGATACTGTTCACCGTAAAAGTATAGGGCAAGAGTTTCATGCTGGACCGGCGCCCGTACCTATGAGAGGTCAACTGTGTCCACCTCTTGTATTCAATTCGTCAATCATTGCTAAGATAGCCTAGGTATGTCATGACTGTAACCAACCTGATGCTTTTTCTGAGTTTCAGATTGTGTGTGTGTGTGTGTGGGTGGGTGGGTGGGTGGGGGGTGGTATGAATTCCTGAAACTAATGGGACTGGCACGTCAGCTAAAGTGACATTTGACGTGGTGGCTGATAGCAGCTACCGTAAATGGGAAATACCTTTGCAGCTGATCCCGTCAGCCATTGCGCTGAGAGCCAGCTTCGTTTCGCTTACTGTACTCAGTTATAGCATAAAGGTTTCTTCATCCAAGCGCCCCTTAATCTCTGTAAACTTTTCTCTATTTTCTGACAACATATTTATCAGCTTCGTTCATCAGATTCGACAGGAAACCAACGCCAACAACACTTTTTCACCGCGCGGGATAGCCGTGCGGTCTGGGGGGCCTGGAGGCTCCCCCCCCCCCCCCCCTTCCCCAACCCGTCGGAGGTTCGAGTCCTAAGCGTAAGTTGGTTTAAGGTACATTAAGAAATGTGTAAGCGTAGGGAGCGGTGACCTGAGCAGTGTGGGCCCATAGGAACTTACCACAAATTTCCAACATTTCCAACACTGTTTCGGGAATACATGCCGATGTCACAAGCAGAAGATAAACAGGTAAAGTATACGAGGGTATTGAACAGACAGTTCATATATGAAGGGAGATGATAATCTGACAATCATGGGTGACTGAAACACAACGGCAGGAGAAGGGTCAGGAGACAGAATTACTGGAGAATGTGTATTCAGAGATATCACTGAGACAAGACAAAGACTAAACGAGTTGTGAAATAAATTTCAGTTTCTGAAAGCGAATGCAGGAGGAGGTATACCTGGAAAGAACTCAGATACGCATGAAGATTCCAGATGGATTACATCATAGTTAGCCAGAGCTTCTGAAATCAGACATTGGATTGTAAGGCACACCCTGGGGCGGATATAGACTGAGTTCACAATTTAATAATGATGAAGATGTTATGGGATCGTCTTTTGGAATGGACCCACAACACAGACAAATTCACAAGACTCAAATTAGAGACTGATCTTTAACCTGCGTAATTAATTGATTTTAATGAACATGTAACCTCCCCACAAAAATAATAAATATTATGGATAAGATGATTCTAATTTTAGTGTAACCTCAAAACGAAATTCTTTCACAGTGTAACCTCCCACAAAATTCTTTCCCATTTATAACCTCCGTACAGAAATTCATTCACATTTAACCTTCACACAAAATTCTTTCTGATTTAATCTAAGCTCAAAATTAATTCACATTTAGCGTAACCTCAAAACAGAAATATTCCTAAACCTCTCAACAGTAAAAATTATAATTATGTCGTTCACATTCAGTGTGACGTCCAAATAACAAAAAATAAATTCAGTAACCTGGTAATAAAACAATGTAACCAACCTCTCAATTAAATTGTCGCTCAATTATGACTTTTCAATAATTCACTGTGAATTTAACCTGGTAAATTTTGAACGGCAGCAGTGCTGCGTCATGGCCCTGAAAGATCATTCTGAATTTTAAAAAAAAGGAAAAATTCTTACCTCAATGAAGTCGCCGGATATATCTGCTCTTACAATAATTTTTTCCGGCACAGCTCTGTGCAATGCTGGCCGACCTATCTGTCATTTATGAAAGAAAGCAACTGATTTTTCTATTGCAATAATCGGGATGATCATGGATGGGAGAAATTAGTAAATTCTTTAAATTGAAATGAATGGTTGTTAAAAGTTACTTTTTATGAGGAAGATTATTATTACGAGAGTTTTAAAACATTTACATGCGACTTGAGATAACATTACTACATATGCGCGAGGCTGCTTTTTACCTTGTACAATAATACTCAGGCTCCGGCATCGCTGCACCGCGACCGGGCCAGCCAACACGATACACCAGACCAGACCAGAGCAGACTAGCAACAACTTACTGCTACAGCTACACAGTTCCTACTGCAGTCAACACTGCTCTTTGGTCAGAGACCTTGCATATCGCAGACAGCGCATGAGCAGTACATCGAAATTACATCTGCTCGGACCTCTTACAAACACATTATCATTACTTGCAGTGTTATAAAAATGGACTTGCACGTTATTTCTCTGAAGCCCTGCGCTGCTCCGGTGGGAATTCCACAACAGGGAGAACTTCGTGTAGCGAACACTTGCGAGAACATTTTTTGAGATGGAGTGAGGAGAAACCTTAGCAGAAAGCACTACTGTCTGCGAAAAGTAGGCACGACGTTTGGGGTGGACACTGCAGTTTGCAATCGGGCAGGTGAAAAGAAAGCCCTCAATATTTGAAAACCGCGAGAGACTGCTGGATGCATGGCTCTTACACAAAACTGATTGTTTAATAACATAAGAAAGACGGGCATTGTTTCATCTCGTTGGGAGCTAGGCAATCCCGAGATGAAGCCCCTTTATTGGCTGAAGAAAGAGACAGGAAAAGCGAGAAACGACTTTTTTCGAGGAAACTTTTAGGAAGAATTTCACTGGTTAACAAAGTTAAACATAGGCTTGACAGACGCCATCACACGAAACAAATCACGGACAAATCATCTTACTTTTCTCTCCTCCTGTTCGCCTCGAAGACCTCCTCCGCAAGAGTTCTGCTTAGATCTCCATCACAAATCTTCATCCTATGGTGCCAACGTAGAAGGGAACACATTGACACTGCAGCAAATCGAGGTCGCCGTATTTCTGCCGCCAACAGCTACAATACAGTGTGACTGAGCCACTCCTGCGTGAGATGTAAGGAAAGTCAAATCAATTTACAACTCTGACATCTTAAAGCTTCAATCCAACGAGTTATCTTGCAGGTCACGAAACGTTTGCTTCCAGATTCGAAAACAGGTGTGATGTATTATCTCCCATAATTCTACGAGTGGCCTTCAGCATTTCTATCCTTTTACTAACTCATTTCATGGCTTCCCTCAGAACTAACGCGATTTACTTTCAGTTTTTCCCCAAATCCCTATGTCAGATTAATGGATTTGCGTTCGCACAGGTTGCCTTAAGTAACCGTTTACCGAGATGTTCCCACAGAAATACTACAGAGAATTAAGCTTATTTGACATAATTGTGAATGTGTAGGTGACAAATAAACCAAATGATTAATACTCCCTCTGTCAGAAAAGTTCCGGGACAGTTTTTTTTCTGAGTTTGCATACGAAAAAGTAACAAAAGTTGCTTTTATATCACCTGGCATTTGTCCATCCTTGAAATGACCTTGGCCATGTTTCTGTACCAACTCACTACGTGGCAGAGCTGTGCTTAGCAACACGCGGTTTGGGTTCTTGGCGTATTAGTTACAGTGACATAATGGATGCTGATTGTAAACAAAGAGTGAACATTACGTTCTGCTCGGCAAAACCCCTAGTTAAACATGGAAAAGATTAAGCAAGCATATTCAGGCGAAGCCCTTCCAAGAAATAGTGTTCTGGAGTGTCACAAAAGGTATCGTGAAGGCAGAGATTCAGTGCAACATCATCCCAGAGCGGGTCATCCGTCTACAGGACATACTGACGCAAATGTGGAGCGAGTAAGGTAGTTATTGCAAGAAGACCGTCTTGTAACTGTGTGTGCGATATCAGAAGAACTTAATTTGAATCGTGACGTGTGTCATAAGTTTTTACGCCAAGATTTAGGGAAAAGAAAACTCAATGCAAATTCGCCCCTCACGCACTAACGGACAAACGGAAGGAGGAAGGACGACGAATTTCTGCTGAACTACTCGACTGAGCCAGACTCGATCCCACAGTTCTGTCAAAGATTATTGCTGGGAATGGAAGTTGGTGCTATCAGTCCGACCCTCACACGAGGCATCAAAGTGCCGAATGGCGGAGTCCTGAATCACCAGCCTCTAAAATAGTCACACGACAACCTACGAGAACGAAGACAATGTTGGTCGCATTCTTTGATAGTAAAGCGTTAGTTCTCTATGATTATGTTCCTCCAGGCCAAACAGTGAACCAAACGCTTAACATCGAAGTCTTGAAACTTTTGTGACAAGCAATTCGACGTCGTCTCAGGACTGTTTCTTACTGCATGACAATGCAAGACCCCCATACTGGTTTACCTGTTGCCGAGTATTTGTCCAGACATTCATTTTTTGTCATCCCACATCCACAATATTCGTCCGACCTCTCGAGTGAAAAGCCAGCTGAAGGGAAATATTCATGAATATATCACAGACATCCAACGTGCTGAGACACATGAGCTTATAGCCATCGCATTTGAAAATTTCCCTCCTTGCTTCCAAGACCTGCAGAAACGTTGGCAGCTGTGTATAGGTATACAAGGGGACAACTTCGATAAAATCTACGATCATTACTTGGTAAGTGCAATTTTCTATTTTTTGAAAAACTGACCTGGAACTTTTCTGGCAAAGGAGATATGTCCAGTTCCACATTAACATAAGGAAAACCACCTACAAAAAGTAGACTGAAGTTTAAGCGAATCGTCCCGAAGAATCATTGTGGAAGGAAGTGGGATAATGTAGTACTGAGAAATGATGACACCTGTCTGAAGTTCTTTAAGACTGTAGCCAGCTCAGCTGAAGAGGAATGGACAGCTCTAAAACGAGCAGTTCCAGAAATTGGGAGGACCATCACGAATACAAGGAGGGTATCTGTAGAAAAACCATGGGTAGAAGAAATGTTTCAATTGGTTGACGAAAGAAGGGAGAAGAAACATGTTCAGGGAAATTCAAAAGCAATGGGTAGAAGAAATGTTTCAATTGGTTGACGAAAGAAGGGAGAAGAAACATGTTCAGGGAAATTCAAAAGCATAGCAATGTAAGGCAAACAGAAATAAAACACGGAAACAGTGATGGGAAGCAAAGTCGAAATGGTTGCAAGGAAAATGTGAAGAAATTGTTAAAGAAGTAGTCATCTGAGGGACTTATTCAGCATATCGGAAGGTCAAAACTATTTTCGGTGAAATTAAACCAAAGATCTGTAACATTAAGAGTGCAGTGGCAATTCCACTCTATCAAACGCAGAGGAGAGAGCGGGTAGGTCAAAAGAATGCATTGAAAGCCTCTACAAGGGGAAGGAACGGTCTGATGCCGTGGTAGAAGAAGAAACAGGAGTTGATATGGATAGCTTAGAGGGTCTAGTACTAGAGTATGGCTAAGCTTTGGAAGACTTTCGATTAAATAAGGCAGGAGGCATGGATAACACCCCTCTGGAATATCTAAATTAACTGAGGTAAGTGACAACCAAATGGCTATTCAAGTTGATTTATAGAATTTGCCATCAGACTTTCTGAAAAATTACATCCGCACTCTCGTGAGGAAGTCACGGGCAGATAACCATGACAAAAAAAATGAAATGATCGTGTGGCATTGTTGGCCAGGAGACGCCATCCGGGGAAGTTCGGTCGCCGGGTTGCAGGCCTTATTTCAGGTGACGCCACATTGTGCGACTTGCATGTATGATGATGAAAGTATGATGAGGACAACACAGCACCAAGTCGCCGAGCAGAGAAAATCTCCAACCCGGCCAACAATTGAGCCCGGGCCCGCTGCATGGTTGGCAAACACGTTACCGCTCAGCTAAGCAGGCGTACTATATCAAGTATGAGAGATGTCACACGACAGCTTAATACTTCAGGAATTCGAGTTAGTAACAAGGATAATACATAGAAGAATGGAAAAGAAGAGTGAGTATCTGTTGAATGACGATAAGTTCGAGTTTCGGAAACGTAAAGGCACCAGATAACCGTGGAGATAGATTTTTAAAAAATCAACAAACGTTCAAAATATCTTTCGATCCAAAAAAATTGTTCGACAGTGTAAAATGGAGTACAATGTTCGAATTATTAGGAAAACAGATATAAGATATAAGGAAGGACGGGTAATATTCAACATATACAAGAAACAAGAGGGAACAATAAGAATGGAAGACCAAGAACAAAGTGCTCTTATTAAACAGGTAGTACGACAGTGATGCACTCTTTCGCCTTTATTGTTGAACCTCTAAATCGAAAAAGCAGCGATGGAAATAAAAGCAAGGTTCAAGAGCGGAATCAAAATTCAGGGTGAACGGACATCAGCAATAAAATTCGTTGACGACGTTGCTACCCAAGTGAAAAGTAAGAAGAGTTGTAAGACCTGTTAAGCGGCGGAATGAACTGCGTAATGAGTACAGGACATTAATAGGGAATAAACAGAAGAATAACGAATGTAATGAGGAGCAGCAGAAAGGAGATGAACGAAAAATTTCATATCAAAATTAGAGACCAGAAAGTAGACGAAGTTAAAGAAATCTGCAACCTTGGAAGAAAAATAACACAGACGAAGCAAGGAGGACGTCAAAAGCAGACTAACACAGGCAAAAGGGTATTTCTGGCCGAGGGAAATCTGTAAGTATCAAACGCAGGCCTTAATTTGAGGAATCAGTATCTGAGAACGCACGTTTTTGGGCCAGCATTGTACAGTAGTGAGTTATGGACTGTGGGAAAGAAGAGAATCGGAGCATGTGAGACGTGGTGTTACAGAAGAATGTTGAAAATTACGTAGACTGATAAGATAAGGAGCGAGGAGGATCTCCACAGAACTCAAGAAGGAACATTTGGAAAATCCTGAAAATGAGGAGGGAAACGATGATGGGACATCTGCTAAGACACCAAGGAATAACTTCCATGCTACTAGAGGAACTGCAAAGGTAAAAACTGCAGAGGAAGACAGAGCTTGGAATATAGTCAACCAATATCTGAGAAAGTGGGATGCAAATGCTGCTCTGAAATGAAGGGGTTGGCACAAGAGGAGCATTTGTGGTGGGCAGCATCAAACTAGTCACGAGACTGACTACTCAAAAGAATTAACAAAAGATGCTAGGAAAGTAATTTTCATCACCTTAAGGAGATGTTGAATCCTTCCATTATCATTATCAGTGTTTTGCCCTAGGGCAGCTCTCGATGCAGTTCTGTCATTTGCTACCCTCATCGCTTTCTGCTAATTGTTTCCTGTCCTTACAGCGTCCACCTTTTAATATCTTCTCCGTCCTCTTCTTCTTCTTCTTCCATTCACTGTCCTTCTATAGTATCCATCAGTAAACGAACTCTTCTCACTCAGTGTCCAAGCCAGTTGTGTTTCCTCATCCCGATTACCTTTAAAATTTCTCTCCCTTCTCCCACTCTTTTCAAGATATCCTCATTGCTCATTTTATGTACCCATTTTATCCCTTCCATCCTCCTCCAAATCCACATCTCAGATGCTTCTATACCTCTTTCTTCCTCTTTCGTCAGTGTCCATGTCTCAGCTACGTACAATGCCATGCTCCATATGAAGCACTTGGCTAGTCTCTTCCTCAGGTCCCTATTCATGTGCCCACACGGAAGCCTCCTTGGCAATTGCTATAAGTGTTTTCACCTCCTCATTACATCTCATTTCGCCTGTAATAATATTTCCCAGATATTTGAAAGTACTTATTTTTTTCTGTATCTTCTTCTCCTGAATTTATAGTTGTTCTTACTTTTCTTGACTTACGCCATATATTTCATCTTTTCCTTATTAATTCTCATTCCGATTTCCTCATAGGTCTTTTAATATACCAGTCATAGGTCTTTCAGTCTCTTTTAATAACACCACATCTTCCACAAATCGAATACGTTCTATTCTCCTTCAACCAAACCCCAAGTTCTCTATTTTGTTTTAAACATTTCTGAATAATACGCCCGAAATGTGTGTTCAACAGTATTTTGGAGAGACATCAGCCTCGTCTCGCTCCCCTACCGTTTGTGCTTCCCTCTGTCATCTCATTCCCAATCTGTACTCATATTTTCTGCGGGTATACGTTTTTCTTAGATTGGAATCTTTCCAAAACTATGTTTTATTAATGTACCAACAATGGAAGAAATATTTACAGAAAATGGTTCAAATACTTGAAGAGGTGTATAAATTATACAGGTAAATACTCTCGGAACCAATAAAACGATTTGTAGCAAAAAATGGTTTTCTTTCATTGGTTTTTATGAACACTTGAAAAGCAGACTCTTTCAGTAATATTGGAACGTCCATACTTGTAGACGAAGGTAACTGTCGGTATCTGAGGCCAGGGAGTGGTAAAGCGTTCCTGGGGGAACTGCGAAATGGTGAGTACGGCAGCAACGTAAAAGTTGGGAATCTAGGAGCCGTGCGGGAACTGGACTGTGGCGTGTTTAAGCACCGGCCCAGGGTACCAATGTGGCGAGAACACTGCAGCAACACAGTTGTGCAGCTGAAAGGCGAAACTTCACTCTCACGGTTCGGTGAATGCGATTCGGTGCCGGCTTTGAAAGGCGAGGCTACAAAGCAAACACGAGCCCATCTAGGAGAGACTCCGTGACGAACGTCATTCTACAGGCCAACGTTTACGGAGAACAATGTCAGTCTTAACTGCAGAAACGCTTCAGCGAACGATGGGGAATACGAGTAAACTGGCCGCGAAATGCCCGTTTCGATCTCGCAGTGGTCGTGTGCCTCGTGTAGCGTGGAATTGGATCTCTTTCTGCGACATTGCAGTGCTTCGCTGGATAGATGGTCGGCTTGATGATGTAGGCTTACACTGGGAGTAACGTAATGGTCTCATCACAGGCCACAACAGGTTCATACAAAACGAGTAAATATGTCGAGACGACGACTTCTTACAAGGGAATCTCCCCATCGCACCCGCCTCAGATTTAGTTATAAGTTGGCACAGTGGATAGGCCTTGAAAAGCTGAACACAGATCAATCGAGAAAACAGGAAGAAGTTGTGTGGAACTATGAAAAAATAAGCAAAATATACAAACTGAGTAGTCCATGCTGAAGATATGCAACATCAAAGACAATGTGAGCTCAGGAGCGCCGTGGTCCCGTGGTTAGCGTGAGCACCTACGCAACGAGAGGACCTTGGTTCAAATCTTCCCTCGAGTGATAAGTTTAATTTTTTATTTTCAGACAATTATTTTGCGAAGCTGCACAGGTACACAGAGCAGTATTGTTTACGTGATCGTGTGTCAATTATCAAAGTTCAGGCACTCACACATAATCAACTTCGCTCTCCAAAATTCCAGGACATGTTCAGATTTGCTTGCACATATGCAGGATTTGACGGTCTACACACGGAAAATTTTTGAAAACGTTAAAAACATATGTTTTGACAGAGCACAGGGAAAACTGTGCAACTGTGAAACTGTTTCATTCATTTGTTGCAGTTTATGTGACAAACCGTCCGCCCTCGTGGTCTCGCGGTAGCGTTTTCGCTTCCCGAGCACGGGCTCCCGGGTTCGAATTCCGGCGGGGTCAGGAATTTTTCCTGACTCGAGATGACTGGGTGTTGTTGTGTCGTTTTCATCATCATCATTCATCCCCATTACGGTCGGAGGAAGGCAACGGCAAACCACCTCCATTAGGATCGTGCCTAGTAAGGCGGTGCGGGTCTTCCGCATCGTTCCCCTACGCTCTGTAAAGAAGCATGGGACTTCATTTCAATATTTCATGTGACAAACTCTTATGTTTTCATCACTTTTTTGCGAGTGCTTATCACATCCACAAGAAAACGTAAATCGGGCAAGGTAGAAGAATCTTTTTACCCATTCGCCAAGTGTACAAGTTAGGTGGGTCGACAACATATTCCTGTCATGTAACGCACATGCCGTCACCAGTATCGTATAGAATATATCAGACGTGTTTTCCTGTGGAGGAATCGGTTGACCTATGACGTTGCGATCAAATGTTTTCGGTTCTTTCCCATTGACGAGGTACGTCCTTTTGTCTACTAATGGCACGGGTTTGCGGTGCGGTCACAAAACACAGACACTAAACTTATTACAGTGAACAGAGACGTCAATGAACGAACGGACAGATCATAACTTTGAGAAAATAAAGAAAGTGAACTTTTCACTCGAGGATAGACTTGAACCAAGGACTTCTTGTTCCGCAGCTGCTCACGCTTACCACGGAACCACGGCGTTCCTGAGCTCACATCATCCTTGTTGTTGGCTATCTTGCGCAAGGACTACTCAGTTTGTATATTTTGCTTATTTTTTTCATAGTTCCACACAACTTCTTCCTGTTTTCTCGATTGATCAGTGTTCAGTTTTTCAAGGCCTATCCACTGTGCCAACTTATAACTAAATCTGAGGGGGGTGCGATGGGGAGGTTCCCTTGTTAGCAACAAATAATCCTGAGTTAATAACGAGCATCAAAACCGATTCAGGAATTAGTGAACACGGGGTTGTCGTAGTGAGATTGAATATTGTAATCCCCAAATCACCGAAAAATAAGCGAAAAATATACCTATTCATAAAAGCAGATAAAAATTCACTTGACGCCTTCCTGAGAGACAATCTCTACTCACTCCAAATTAATAATATAAGTGTAGACCAGATGTGGCTTAAATTCAGAGAAGTAGTATCGGCAGCAACTGAGAGATTCATACCAAATTAATTAACAAACGACGGAGCTGATCCTCCTTTGTACACAAAACGGGTTAGAACACTGTTGCAGAAACAACGAAACGAACATGCCAAATTTAAACAGACGCAAAATCCACAAGATTGGCGATCTTTTCCTGAAGCTCGAAATTTAGAGCCGACTTCAATGCGAGATGCCTATAACAATTTCCACAACGAAACGTTGTATCGAAACCTGGCACAAAATCCTAAGAGATTCTGGTCGTATGTGAAGTATGTTAGTGGCAAGAAACAATCAATGCCTTCTCTGGAGATACTATCGAAGACAGTGCTGCCAAAGCAGAGTTACTAAACACAGTCTTCCGAAATGCCTTCACAAAAGAAGACGAAGCAAATATTCCAGAATTCGAATCAAGAACAGCTGCCAACATGGGTAACGTAGAAGTAAATATCCTCGGAGTAGTGAAGCAACTTAAATCACTCAATCATAGCAAGTGTTCTGGTCCAGACTGTAAACCAATTAGATTCCTTTCGGAGTAAGCTGATGCATTAGCTCCATACTTAACAAGCATATACAACCGTTCGCTAGACGAAAGATCCGCACCCAAAGACTGGAAAGTTGCACAGGTCACACTAGTACTGAAGAAAGGTAGTAGGAGTAATCCACTAAATTACACGCCCATATCGTTGACGTCGATATGTAGCAGGATTTTGGAACATATATTGTGGTCGAACATTATGAATTACTTCGAAGAAAACTGTCTATTGAACGCAATCAACATGGGTTTAGAAATCATCGTTCCTGTGAAACACAACTATTTCTTTATTCACATGGAGTGTTGAGTGCTATTGACAAGGGATTTCAGATCGATTCCTTATTTCTGGATTTCCGGAAAGCTATTGACACAGTACCACACAAGCGGCTAGTATTGAAATTGCGTGCTTATGGAATATCGTCTCAATTATGAGACTAGATTTGTGATTTCCTGTCAGAGAGGTCACAGTTCGTAGTAATTGACGAAAAGTCATCGTGTAAAACAGAAGTGATTTCGGGCGTCCCCCAAGGTAGTGTTAGAGGCCCTTTGCTTTTCCTTATACATATAAACGATTTGGGCGACAATCTGAGCAACCGTCTTCTGTTGTTTGCAGTTGACGCTTTCGTTTATCGACTAATAAAGTCATCAGAAGATCAAAACAAACTGCAAAACGATTTAGAAAAATATCTGAATGGTGCGAGAAGTGGTAGTTGACCCTGAATAACGAAAAGTGTGAGGTCATCAACATCAGTGCTGAAACGAATCCGTTAAACTTCGGTTACACAATAAATCAGTCTAATCTAAAAGCCGTAAATTCAACTAAATACCAAGGTATTACAATTACGAACAACTTAAATTGGAAAGAACACATAGAAAATGTTGTGGGGAAGGCTAACCAAAGACTGCGTTTTATTGGCTTTATTGGCAGGAAACTTTGAAAATGTAACAGACCTACTAAGGAAGCTGTCTAAACTACGCTTGTCCGTCCTCTTTTAGAATACTGCTGCGCGGTGTGGGATCCTTACCAGATAGGACTGACGGAGTACATCGAAAAAGTTCAAAGAAAGGCAGCACGTTTTGTATTATCGGGAAATATTGCAGAGAGTGTCACAGAAATTATACAGGATTTGGGCTGGAAATCGGTAAAAGAAAGGCGTTTTTCGTTGCGACGGAATCTTCTCACGAAATTCCAATCACCAACTTTGTCCTCCGAATGCGAAAATATTTTGTTGACACCGACCTACATAGGGAGGAACGATCACCACGATAAAATAAGGGAAATCAGAGCTCGTACGGAAAGATATAGGTGTTCATTCTTTTCGCGCGCTATACGAGATTGGAGTAATAGGGAATTTTGAAGGTGGTTCCATGAATCCTGTGCCAGGCACTTAAATGTGATTTGCAGAGTATGCATGTACATGTAGATGTAGATTTCATTAAATAACAGCGGATAATGTTGCGAGCTTGCTGACATACACCAGTACAGCATTTATTAACTTTTGCAGATACCGGATAATGACAACATCTACATCTACATTTACATCTACATTTATACTCCGCAAGCCACCCAACGGTGTGTGGCGGAGGGCACTTTACGTGCCACTGTCATTATCTCCCTTTCCTGTTCCAGTCGCGTATGGTTCGCGGGAAGAACGACTGTCTGAAAGCCTCTGTGCGCGCTCTAATCTCTCTAATTTTACATTCGTGATCTCCTCGGGAGGTATAAGTAGGGGGAAGCAATATATTCGATACCTCATCCAGAAACGCACCCTCTCGAAACCTGGCGAGCAAGCTACACCGCGATGCAGAGCGCCTCTCTTGCAGAGTCTGCCACTTGAGTTTGTTAAACATCTCCGTAACGCTATCACGGTTACCAAATAACCCTGTGACGAAACGCGCCGCTCTTCTTTGGATCTTCTCTATCTCCTCCGTCAACCCGATCTGGTACGGATCCCACACTGATGAGCAATACTCAAGTATAGGTCGAACGAGTGTTTTGTAAGCCACCTCCTTTGTTGATGGACTACATTTTCTAAGGACTCTCCCAATGAATCTCAACCTGGTACCCGCCTTACCAACAATTAATTTTATATGATCATTCCACTTCAAATCGTTCCGCACGCATACTCCCAGATATTTTACAGAAGTAACTGCTACCAGTGTTTGTTCCGCTATCATATAATCATACAATAAAGGATCCTTCTTTCTATGTATTCGCAATACATTACATTTGTCTATGTTAAGGGTCAGTTGCCACTCCCTGCACCAAGTGCCTATCCGCTGCAGATCTTCCTGCATTTCGCTACAATTTTCTAATGCTGCAACTTCTCTGTATACTACAGCATCATCCGCGAAAAGCCGCATGGAACTTCCGACACTATCTACTAGGTCATTTATATATATTGTGAAAAGCAATGGTCCCATAACACTCCCCTGTGGCACGCCAGAGGTTACTTTAACGTCTGTAGATGTCTCTCCATTGAGAACAACATGCTGTGTTCTGTTTGCTAAAAACTCTTCAATCCAGCCACACAGCTGGTCTGATATTCCGTAGGCTCTTACTTTGTTTATCAGGCGACAGTGCGGAACTGTATCGAACGCCTTCCGGAAGTCAAGGAAAATGGCATCTACCTGGGAGCCTGTATCTAATATTTTCTGGGTCTCATGAACAAATAAAGCGAGTTGGGTTTCACACGATCGCTGTTTCCGGAATCCATGTTGATTCCTACATAGTAGATTCTGAGTTTCCAAAAACGACATGATACTCGAGCAAAAGACATGTTCTAAAATTCTACAACAGATCGACGTCAGAGAGATAGGTCTATAGTTTTGCGCATCTGCTCGACGACCCTTCTTGAAGACTGGGACTACCTGTGCTCTTTTCCAATCATTTGGAACCTTCCGTTCCTCTAGAGACTTGCGGTACACGGCTGTTAGAAGGGGGGCAAGTTCTTTCGCGTACTCTGTGTAGAATCGAATTGGTATCCCGTCAGGTCCAGTGGACTTTCCTCTGTTGAGTGATTCCAGTTGCTTTTCTATTCCTAGGACACTTATTTCAATGTCAGCCATTTTTTCGTTGGTGCGAGGATTTAGAGAAGGAACTGCAGTGCGGTCTTCCTCTGTGAAACAGCTTTGGAAAAAGGTGTTTAGTATTTCAGCTTTACGCTTGTCATCCTCTGTTTCAATGCCATCATCATCCCGGAGTGTCTGGACATGATGTTTCGAGCCACTTACTGATTTAACGTAAGACCAGAACTTCCTAGGATTTTCTGTCAAGTCGGTACCTAGTATTTTACTTTCGAATTCACTGAACGCTTCACGCATAGCCCTCCTTACGCTAACTTTGACATCGTTTAGCTTCTGTTTGTCTGAGAGGTTTTGGCTGCGTTTAAACTTGGAGTGAAGCTCTCTTTGCTTTCGCAGTAGTTTCCTAACTTTGTTGTTGTACCACGGTGGGTTTTTCCCGTCCCTCACAGTTTTGCTCGGCACGTACCTGTCTAAAACGCATTTTACGATTGCCTTGAACTTTTTCCATAAACACTCAACATTGTCAGTGTCTGAACAGAAATTTTCGTTTTGATCTGTTAGGTAGTCTGAAATCTGCCTTCTATTACTCTTGCTAAACAGATAAACCTTCCTCCCTTTTTTTATATTCCTATTAACTTCCATATTCAGGGATGCTGCAACGGCCTTATGATCACTGATTCCCTGTTCTGCTCTTACAGAGTCGAAAAGTTCGGGTCTGTTTGTTATCAGTAGGTCCAAGATGTTATCTCCACGAGTCGGTTCTCTGTTTAATTGCTCGAGGTAATTTTCGGATAGTGCACTCAGTATAATGTCACTCGATGCTCTGTCCCTACCACCCGTCCTAAACATCTGAGTGTCCCAGTCTATATCTGGTAAATTGAAATCTCCACCTAAGACCATAACATGCTGAGAAAATTTATGTGAAATGTATTCCAAATTTTCTCTCAGTTGTTCTGCCACTAATGCTGCTGAGTCGGGGGGTCGGTAAAAGGAGCCAATTATTAACCTAGCTCGGTTGTTGAGTGTAACCTCCACCCATAATAATTCACAGGAACTATCCACTTCTACTTCACTACAGGATAAACTACTACTAACAGCGACGAACACTCCACCACCGGTTGCATGCAATCTATCCTTTCTAAACACCGTCTGTGCCTTTGTAAAAATTTCGGCAGAATTTATCTCTGGCTTCAGCCAGCTTTCTGTACCTATAACGATTTCAGCTTCGGTGCTTTCTATCAGCGCTTGAAGTTCCGGTACTTTACCAACGCAGCTTCGACAGTTTACAATTACAATACCGATTGCTGCTTGGTCCCCGCATGTCCTGACTTTGCCCCGCACCCGTTGAGGCTGTTGCCCTTTCTGCACTTGCCCGAGGCCATCTAACCTAAAAAACCGCCCAGCCCACGCCACACAACCCCTGCTACCCGTGTAGCCGCTTGTTGCGTGTAGTGGACTCCTGACCTATCCAGCGGAACCCGAAACCCCACCACCCTATGGCGCAAGTCGAGGAATCTGCAGCCCACATTGTCGCAGAACCGTCTCAGCCTCTGATTCAGACCCTCCACTCGGCTCTGTACCAAAGGTCCGCAGTCAGTCCTGTCGACGATGCTGCAGATGGTGAGCTCTGCTTTCATCCCGCTAGCGAGACTGGCAGTCTTCACCAAATCAACCACGTTGTTTGTTTTAATGTAACTATATATTTTCCTGTGGCATTCATAGGACACTTCTGCGACGTAACATGTGTGCAACTTTACCAAATAGTAACAATACAATAGCGCTACGGACCTCCATAAGTACGTAAGGAGAAGAGGTTCCCATCAGCCCATCTGTGCCAGTGTACCCAAACACCCAAATCTGGTGTGTTTCATTTGCTCACCTGTGCACTTGAAGTCCATCCGTCAGTGTTCTGCAGCTGTAGCGATCAACCAACTTGTTCGTGAAGCTACTCCGACTTTTCAATGTGTACGACAATCGGTTAAGTGGATACCGGTATAGTTTTCGTCTGTGCCAAACATCTTCCGACTCTCAGAGCAGCGGCGAGGCTAAAAGTAAACTGATCGTTGCAAGCGGTCGCTATCTGTCTTTGCAAATATCATAAAAATTTTCAAGCAACTGGAAGTGTGAATAATGAAATACGCCAACGAAGAAGAACAGAAATTAATGAGACAAATGCGATCAGTATTTTTGCAGAGGTAATTACGAGGCAGTTTGGATGTGCGAGTGGCATCATCCAAAGGAATATTCTGCAAATACTACATAAAAAAGCATTTCTTACTTCACGCGTTTCACTTCTATGACAACATCGTTGCAATGACTTTTGAAACCAGTCACAATTTTGTGAGTGGTGTCTACACAACTGCCACGTGACGTGGCGTTTCTGTGCAAGATTTTGTTCAAGGATGAAACGTCATTGACAGACTATCGGCAAATCAATCTTGCCAATATGCACTATAGTTCTGCTGAATATCTACGCTGGCTGAGAGAAATAGATAATACAGTACCCTTGGTCCGGCTTTCCAAGAATCTCATCGTTCTTGTGTTGATGAGAGTCTAAATCATCAGAAGTATCTTCAGTTTCTAACAGATATCTTCACACAGTTGTTGGAATACATCCCACTGGACGAAATGCAATCCATGTAGTACCAACATGACGCAAGTCCGTCCATTCGCCACAGATGGTTACTGACCTTTTTAACAGAAAATCTGGAGATCATCTGGTTGGTCATTTGGGAAACAAAACAGCCTACAGTCTCATCAGATATAGCACCTCTGAAATTTTACCTGTGGGGAAAATTAAAGGGAAAGGTCTACAAGGAAACACCAACAGTATTTATAAGAAGTGAAATGCCGTATAAAACGAAATACGTGCTGCGATAGGTCCAAAAGAAATTCATTGTGCAGCGTTATCTGTGTGGAATCGCTTTACAAAAAATGGCTCTGAGCACTATGGGACTTAACTGCTGTGGTCATCAGTTCCCTAGAACTTGAACTACTTAAACCTAACTAACCTAAGGACATCACCCACATCCATGCCCGAGGTAGGATTCGAACCTGCGACCGTAAGGATCGCGCGGTTCCAGACTGTAGCTCCTAGAACCGCTCGACCACTTCGGCCGGCAATCGCTTTACACCATATAACACCTATGCGTATGTTGTCCAAAATATGACCTTAACATACAATAAGTGTTACCCTCTGTGAGGAATTTTGAGGTCTGACCGTATGTCAACCCAATGGGAGGATGGTATCGAACATGGATTATGCGACTATGGCAGCTAATAGTAAGCTGAAAGACTTTAATTTTGCATGCGATGAAAGCAGCGAAGTTCTAGTCAATGAAACACCAAACGGTCGCCAGCCCAACTACGCACAACACTTTGAAACACCAAGTTCAAAGAAAAATGATCATGGATTGCTGAAGAGACCTCTAACAACGCTTCCCCCAAACAGCGCAACGGATACACACAACCAACGAACGAATCACGCAGCGGCTAGCAGTAGACAACCTTTCACACAAACCAGCAAACAGAGAGAACCAAATAATACTTCACTCATAGTAATCAAAGTTACTATTGCAATCATTAATCAATTCAGTATCAATTCAACATCAAGATGTCACTAAAGACACACTGGACGGAAATCGGGCATGGAAAGAGTTCCGATTTCAGCCAACACACATATCAGAGACGAAACAAAAAAATCGCACACCCACACCTATTATGCCTTCATTACAAGCAATGTCACAGATTTCCCCCAATGACAACAAAGAAATCCTCAGTTTGACCCTGTCATAGTGGAAAAGAACATAGTGGGGGCCCACAAACTGTCATTCACTCCATAGGCTAATGCTGTAATTATTTCAGAGACAGTACGCGAAAGAACTTGCTCCCCTTCTAACAGCCGTGTACCGTAAGTCTCTAGAGGAACGGAAGGTTCCAAATGATTGGAAAAAAGCACAGGTAGTCCCAGTCTTCAAGAAGGGTCGTCGAGCAGATGCGCAAAACTATAGACCTATATCTCTGACGTCGATCTGTTGTAGAATTTTAGAACATGTTTTTTGCTCGAGTATCATGTCGTTTTTGGAAACCCAGAATCTACTATGTAGGAATCAACATGGATTCAGAAAACAGCGATCGTGTGAGACCCAACCCGCTTTATTTGTTCATGAGACCCAGAAAATATTAGATACAGGCTCACAGGTAGATGCTATTTTCCTTGACTTCCGGAAGACGTTCGATACAGTTCCGCACTGTCGCCTGATAAACAAAGTAATAGCCTACGGAATATCAGACCAGCTGTGTGGCTGGATTGAAGAGTTTTTAGCTAACAGAACACAGCATGTTGTTATCAATGGAGAGACGTCTACAGACGTTAAAGTAACCTCTGGCGTGCCACAGGGTAGTGTTATGGCACCATTGCTTTTCACAATATACACTCCTGGAAATTGAAATAAGAACACCGTGAATTCATTGTCCCAGGAAGGGGAAACTTTATTGACACATTCCTGGGGTCAGATACATCACATGATCACACTGACAGAACCACAGGCACATAGACACAGGCAACAGAGCATGCACAATGTCGGCACTAGTACAGTGTATATCCACCTTTCGCAGCAATGCAGGCTGCTATTCTCCCATGGAGACGATCGTAGAGATGCTGGATGTAGTCCTGTGGAACGGCTTGCCATGCCATTTCCACCTGGCGCCTCAGTTGGACCAGCGTTCGTGCTGGACGTGCAGACCGCGTGAGACGACGCTTCATCCAGTCCCAAACATGCTCAATAGGGGACAGATCCGGAGATCTTGCTGGCCAGGGTAGTTGACTTACACCTTCTAGAGCACGTTGGGTGGCACGGGATACATGCGGACGTGCATTGTCCTGTTGGAACAGCAAGTTCCCTTGCCGGTCTAGGAATGGTAGAACGATGGGTTCGATGACGGTTTGGATGTACCGTGCACTATTCAGTGTCCCCTCGACGATCACCAGTGGTCTACGGCCAGTGTAGGAGATCGCTCCCCACACCATGATGCCGGGTGTTGGCCCTGTGTGCCTCGGTCGTATGCAGTCCTGATTGTGGCGCTCACCTGCACGGTGCCAAACACGCAAACTACCATCATTGGCACCAAGGCAGAAGCGACTCTCATCGCTGAAGACGACACGTCTCCATTCGTCCCTCCATTCACGCCTGTCGCGACACCACTGGAGGCGGGCTGCACGATGTTGGGGCGTGAGCGGAAGACGGCCTAACGGTGTGTGGGACCGTAGCCCAGCTTCATGGAGACGGTTGCGAATGGTCCTCGCCGATACCGCAGGAGCAACAGTGTCCCTAATTTGCTGGGAAGTGGCGGTGCGGTCCCCTACGGCACTGCGTAGGATCCTACGGTCTTGCCGTGCATCCGTGCGTCGCTGCGGTCCGGTCCCAGGTCGACGGGCACGTGCACCTTCCGCCGACCACTGGCGACAACATCGATGTACTGTGGAGACCTCACGCCCCACGTGTTGAGCAATTCGGCGGTACGTCCACCCGGCCTCCCGCATGCCCACTATACGCCCTCGCTCAAAGTCCGTCAACTGCACATACGGTTCACGTCCACGCTGTCGCGGCATGCTACCAGTGTTAAAGACTGCGATGGAGCTCCGTATGCCACGGCAAACTGGCTGACACTGACGGCGGCGGTGCACAAATGCTGCGCAGCTAGCGCCATTCGACGGCCAACACCGCGGTTCCTGGTGTGTCCGCTGTGCCGTGCGTATGATCATTGCTTGTACAGCCCTCTAGCAGTGTCCGGAGCTAGTATGGTGGGTCTGACACACCGGTGTCAATGTGTTCTTTTTTCCATTTCCAGGAGTGTATATAAATGATCTAGTAGATAGTGTCGGAAGTTCCATGCGGCTTTTCGCGGATGATGCTGTAGTATACAGAGAAGTTGCAGCATTAGAAAATTGTAGCGAAATGCAGGAAGATCTGCAGCGGATAGGCACTTGGTGCAGGGAGTGGCAACTGACCCTTAACATAGACAAATGTAATGTATTGCGAATACATAGAAAGAAGGATCCTTTATTGTATGATTATGTGATAGCAGAACAAACACTGGTAGCAGTTACTTCTGTAAAATATCTGAGAGTATGCGTGCGGAACGATTTGAAGTGGAATGATCATATAAAATTAATTGTTGGTAAGGCGGGTACCAGGTTGAGATTCATTGGGAGAGTCCTTAGAAAATGTAGTCCATCAACAAAGGAGGTGGCTTACAAAACACTCGTTCGACCTATACTTGAGTATTGCGCATCAGTGTGGGATCCGTACCAGATCGGGTTGACGGAGGAGATAGAGAAGATCCAAAGAAGGGCGGCGCGTTTCGTCACAGGGTTATTTGGTAACCGTGATAGCGTTACGGAGATGTTTAACAAACTCAAGTGGCAGACTCTGCAAGAGAGGCGCTCTGCATCGCGGTGTAGCTTGCTCGCCAGGTTTCGAGAGGGTGCGTTTCTGGATGAGGTATCGAATATATTGCTTCCCCCTACTTATACCTCCCGAGGAGATCACAAATGTAAAATTAGAGAGATTAGAGCGCGCACGGAGGCTTTCAGACAGTCGTTCTTCCCGCGAACCATACGCGACTGGAACAGGAAAGGGAGGTAATGACAGTGGCACGTAAAGTGCCCTCCGCCACACACCGTTCGGTGGCTTGCGGAGTATAAATGTAGATGTAGATGTAGACAATTGCACCACACCAATGTGGATTTCCCACCCCACTTGAATGCACCTACATTTCAACTCTATATAGCAATTCACTCAATCAACGTTCTCAAATAAAACTTCAGAAACCAGTTCCCAGTAACAGTCACAACAAAGTTAAGCCTCATGAAAGTTCAAACCATGCGCAGGTGGCTTAACCAGCATCACTTCAACACTGAAACCTTGGCTCATTCAAACCAGAAACAATTCAATGGCTACTCAGAAACAGGACACTCGGTCCCCTGCACGGCCAGGATAGTACTCCAAAACAGCCCCGTGATCAGGCAATCTCAAAGTTCACACACATGCCTTTATCATTCGAATTATCATTGAAAAAGTACACACACAAACATACTGGTCCGTACCAAGTCACACATCTGACCTGCTGAAGTTGGCGGAGCAGTGGCACAACAGTGGTGGCAAGCACACGGCGGCTATCCAGTCTCACCTCCTGCAACTCAAAGCCCCTTTCAAATTTCTCCTTGGCGACGCACCAATCATTTCACAGCCATTCCACAATACAAGAGCACCGCATCACAGCCGAAACGACATTCGAGGCAACTTCAACACAAATCGGCTTCCGAATGCCCCACCTGTCACCCACAGTGTTGACACAACTGCTGGCCGCTATCTGCTTAATGTGCTCTCTCTCTTGCCGCCTAGATTGACTGCCAAATCCACCTCTTCCCGCACGCCAAGCCCATTCCATAGCGGAAGGGGTTCCCTACACCTTTTCCGTTATACAATACAACTTCCCTAAGTATGAACCAGTATTCAAAATACAATTTCTCTTTTACGAGCATACATATCTTATAAAGTTTCATTGTTTATAAACATTATTAAATATTTACAAAACATACATCATAAACATCCACTTTCCCTCTGACAATTCAAAGAAAATAACTATCATAGCAATCACTCCATAGTTACATACACATATCAACACTCTATAAACTACTTACAATCGATAATGGTGTTAAAACCATATACCACTTCTCAGAGTCAATGCAGGGCTATTACAAATGATTGAAGCGATTTCATAAATTCACTGTAGCTCCATTCATTGACATATGGTCACGACACACTACAGATACGCAGAAAAAACTCATAAAGATTTGTTCGGCGAAGCCGCACTTCAGGTTTCTGCCGCCAGAGCGCTCGACAGCGCAGTGAGCCAAATTGGCGACAGGAGCCGAGAAAGCGTATGTCGTGCTTGAAATGCACTCACATCAGTCAGTCATAACAGTGCAACGACACTTCAGGACGAAATTCAACAAAGATCCACCAACTGCTAACTCCATTCGGCGATGGTATGCGCAGTTTAAAGCTTCTGGATGCCTCTGTAAGGGGAAATCAACGGGTCGGCCTGCAGTAAGCGAAGAAACGGTTGAACGCGTGCGGGCAAGTTTCACGCGTAGCCCGCGGAAGTCGACGAATAAAGCAAGCAGGGAGCTAAACGTACCACAGCCGACGGTTTGGAAAATCTTACGGAAAAGGCTAAAGCAGAAGCCTTACCGTTTACAATTCCTACAAGCCCTGACACCCGATGACAAAGTCAAACGCTTTGAATTTTCGGCGCGGTTGCAACAGCTCACGGAAGAGGATTCGTTCAGTGCGAAACTTGTTTTCAGTGATGAAGCAACATTTTTTCTTAATGGTGAAGTCAACAGACACAATGTGCGAATCTGGGCGGTAGAGAATCCTCACGCATTCGTGCAGCAAATTCGCAATTCACCAAAAGTTAACGTGTTTTGTGCAATCTCACGGTTTAAAGTTTACGGCCCCTTTTTCTTCAGCGAAAAAAACGTTACAGGACACGTGTATCTGGACATGCTGGAAAATTGGCTCATGCCACAACTGGAGACCGACAGCGCCGACTTCATCTTTCAACAGGATGGTGCCCCACCGCACTTCCATCATGATGTTCGGCATTTCTTAAACAGGAGATTGGAAAACCGATGGATCGGTCGTGGTGGAGATCACGATCAGCAATTCAAGTCATGGCCTCCAAGCTCTCCCGACTTAACCCCATGCGATTTCTTTCTGTGGGGTTATGTGAAAGATTCAGTGTTTAAACCTCCTCTACCAAGAAACGTGCCAGAACTGCGATTTCGCATCAACGATGCTTTCGAACTCATTGATGGGGACATGCTGCGCCGAGTGTGGGAGGAACTTGATTATCGGCTTGGTGTCTGCCGAATCACTAAAGGGGCACATATCGAACATTTGTGAATGCCTAAAAAAACTTTTTGAGTTTTAGTATGTGTGTGCAAAGCATTGTGAAAATATCTCAAATAATAAAGTTATTGTAGAGCTGTGAAATCGCTTCAATCATTTGTAATAACCCTGTATTAACGTTTGGTGAATCTCGAATGTGCTGCACAACAGCATGGGTGATTCTTTGTTCGCCAGCGTCGCACACTGTCGCTGTTCACTGTGCCATTTACAAAAAATGTTGCTTCGTCACTGAAAGCGAGATTCTTGCAAAACCCATCCTCTTTCATAATCTGTTGCAACTGTGCCGAAAATTCAAAGCATCTGACTGTGTCATCGGCAGTCAGGCCTTGTAGCACTTACAAGCGGTAAGGTTTAAGATTCAGTCGTTTCCTTAGGATCTTCCAAACAGTTGCTTGTGGGATATTCAGCGCTCTACTTGCTCTGTGTCGCCGACTTCTGTGGGCTACATGCGAAACTCCTCGCGCACACTTGGTCGACCATTCCTTCATTCACTGCAGACCGACCCGTTGATTTCGCCTTTCAGAGGCGTCCTGAGGATTTAATCTGCGCACACCATCACCGAATGGAGTTAAAAGTTGTTGGACGTTAGCTGAACTTTTTTCTGAAGAGCCGTAGCACTTGTAACACTACCGGCCCTTTCGAAATTGGCAGTCACCGATAATGCTAATCTTCTGGTAAGGGTTTTAGCCTGGCCATGACTGTACCTAACGACAAGGAATTGGACTATAATTTCGTAATCGTGAAGTTAGTGAAACAGTAACAACAGCAAAGTAAACGGGTTTTGAGCTGACGTTCTGCTCACACGAAAGTAAATTGTAGTGCGGTCGCCAGCCTAATTAAGTAATGCCGTATCAAAATTTATTGTAAAGCGGACGCTCCACCTAAGAAAATTAACCTTACTTGATACCCTAATCAATCTCTTCCAACACAGTTACTTTCAATATTATCTAGTAACTTGCCCAAGCAAAGAACACAACAGCTAACCTTTATGCAGAACACAAAATGGGCAATAAATGCAGCAGTACACACTGTCTCACAATAACGGTTGCTAATGGCAAAAACTACTATGCAGTATGATGAATAAATGTAGAAGGACATATGAACCTACTAACAAAGTCTGACTGGTAGTAAGTAATATGAAGTACTATTATTTTAATTAAATTTCACAAAAAATACCATGATTTGAAACAGACTGATTACTGTGGACTTCATAAATTTGCACAATACAAATAGGCAGTACAGTTATTAATTATAAGAAAAGTTTTGGTGCAGAATAAATGATTGGAATGGTTGGTGCTCTTGTTCAGAAAGAGTCTTTACTTTCATTTACCGCATAAGTTAAGTAGCTTATGGGGTCCTTTAAACTGATATGGTTTGACGAAGCATCATCAGTAGTAAATGGTAACACACAAAATTAAGAAAACGGGAAATGCCTTTAGTAACAACTTTAAGTGTAATTAATAATGCTAAATTACTTCAACAGTTACAAGGAGACCGAGCAGATAGTCTCTCATTCGACTTAGAGTCAAACTAACTTTGTAAATGACTACACAACTGGATAAACCACTTTAAAACAACACATACAAAGAAACAAACAATTAAAAGTTTACAAACCTATGATGATCCAGGAGCATCACTTACAGTTCGAGCCAAAAAAAAAACCTTCAAAAACTGGCTGAAATTTTACGAAACGATCGTTATGCATCTACCAAGATAATTTAGAAGATCACTGAAGTTTCTAAAAGAATTGAAAAATGGATAAAAACAAGATATGCTGTCTCTTTGTACCTTAGTCACTCACTGACGATCAAAAAGATTGCAGAGTGGAACACTGCAGATACATGAAGAGATCGGCCGCTAGGACCCACGTTTCGTGTCTTTCATCGTTACAGGTGATGAAACGTGCTGTTATAAGTACGATCCGCTTACAAAGCACAAAAGCTCGGAATGGAAAGGTCCAGAATCTCCGAGACCGAAAAAATTTCGCACACAGAAAAGCTGTGTCAAGACATCTCTCAGTGTTTTCTTTGATTCGAAAGGAATTATCCATAAAGAATCCGCTCCAGAAGGTCGGATGGTGAGTGTATACCAATATTTGGATGTCTGGAAACGTTTATGGACGAGGACTGTTAGGGTTCGACCTGCATACCGTAATCAGCTTTGACTAACTTATGCTCTGTGCAAAATTCTACCATGAGGCTTCCTCTTTCATTCCCTTCCCCCCGTCCATATTCACCTAATATTTTTCGTTCTATGCCTTTTAATACTATCGAATTCCAGTCCTCCATCACAATTAAATTCTCATCTCCTTTAACTATCTGAATAATTTCTTTTATTTCATCATACATTACTCCGATCTCTTCATCATCTGCGGAGCTTGTTGGCGTATAAACTTTACTATTGTGGTAGGTGTGGGCTTCGTGTCTGTTTTGGCTACGGTAATACGTTCGTTCATTCGCCGTTCATAGTAGCTTACCCGCATTCCTATTTTCGTATCCATTATTATGCCCTGCCTACCCGTAATTGTTTTTGTATTTATAACCCTGTAGTCACCTGACCAAAAATCCTGTTTCTCCTTCCACTGAACTTCACACATTCCCACCATATCGAACTTCAGCCTCTCCATTCCCCTCTTTAAATTTTATGATCTACCTGCCTGATCAAGGGATCTAACATTCCTCCCTCCAACCCATGGAATGCCAGTTTCGTGTCTTCTGATAACGACATTCTCCTGAGTAGACCCCGCCCGGAGATGTGAATGGGGGACTATTTTTCTCCGGAATATTTTACCCAAGCGGACGCCGTCATCATTTAACCATACAGCACAGCTGCATGCTCTTGTGAAAAATTACGACTGTAGTTTCCCCTTGCTTTCAGCCATATGCAGTAGCACCACCGCAAGGCCATTTTGGTTCATCTTACGAGGCCAGATTAGTCAATCATCCGGATTGCTGTCACTGCAACTACTGAAAAGGCTACTGCCTCTCTTCAGGAACCACGTTTGTCTGGCCTCTCAACAGATACGCCTCCATTGTGGTTCCACCTACGTTACGACTATCTGTATCGCTGAGGCACGCAAGCCACCCCACCGATGTAAGATTCATGGTTCATAGGAGGGGGCAAAAGAAGCTCAGGAGACACTAATGACCTAAGCAACAAAATCAAAGATTTGAACGTTCCCAACACAGCTACATTCATTCGACATTACAACAATGTACACACCCACACACCAACAGAAGAAACAATCAAAATAATTGAAAGACAACTATGGCAGACAAACATTATCCCCCAAACATAGACACAAAAAGTCTCAACCATTTTGAAGGTGATCATAGGTCAAAAAGATTTAAAGGTGAATTCTACATCCGACAGAAAGGACTCCCCATGGGGTCAAACGTTAAGTGACCTGCTGGCCAACACCTTCCTTAAGAATCTTGAAAACAAAAAGAAGTACAAAGTAATATATTTGTACCACTATCTTGATGATATAGTACGGTTGATAATTGAATACATAACCACATTCAACGAGGGGTCATTCAATAATTAAAGAGGCAAATTGGCCTGGAGAAAAAAGCATTTACTTTTACAAAACATCACTTTTTCTACCATTCAAAGTAATCCCCTTGAACATTTATGCACTTTTTCTAATGGGCTGCAAGCTTTTTTATACTGGCTGCAAAGAACTCTTTGTCTTGATGTCTGAAGCAATTTCCCACAAACTTTTTCGCATTCTCGTTGTCCTGGAACCTCTTTTGATATAATGCCTCCTTCAGTGCACCAAACAAATGGAAATAACTAGGTGCTAAATTAAGACTGTAAGGGAGATTAGGCAGTACTTCCCAGCCCATTTTGTTGACGGTTTCACAGGTTAGATGAGCAATATGAGGAAGTGAATTGTCCTTCTGGAGAATCACACCTCTCCTCTGAGATCCACGACGTCTCTCTCTCATGCAGTCATGTCGATGTGCGAGAGTCTGTTTCATTTCATTGACCTTACTGCAATACACAAGAAACACGCGTTTTTTTTAGTTGGTTATCGATCTTTTGTGAAGTTAGTGGCAAAATTAAGAAGAATTTGTACTTACAGTTTTCTTATGGTCCATTTGTGCAGAGTCTCACACACACTAAACATCACTCACGAATCCGTCTTAATCGTGGGATACCAGCTGCCTCAGTCTATCTTCCTCATCACCTTTAAAAATTATCCCAAACATTTTGGCGTGCAGGCACGTTCGCGCTCTATTTAACATGCAGCTCACCTCTGGCTGCTCCAAGTTCACCTAACTGTCACTCATTCACACCCATTAGTCCCTCGCTGTAAGTCGCTCACACCCATCCACTCACACTTGCCCGTTCTCACTGACTCATTCAGCCCAACTCATTGTCATCATGTCTTTGTGTCTCCTGTCTCCCGTGTCACAGCCACAGTCTCCTTCGTTCTGTCCTACTTCTACAGTTTCCTCTCACTCTCACTGTCTGCCTCTTGCTATCTCTCTTACTGCTCCTGTCTCATACATTCCTTCCCCACTGCTGCTTTCTCTTCTCACTGTCACTATCTTTCCGTCTTCCTCGTTGTCCTTGCCACAGGCTCTGTCTCTCATTATCTACAGCTACATTATTTCTCTGCAATTCGCAATTAAGTGCCTGGCAGAGGATTCAACGAACCATCTTTAGGCTATTTCTCTGCCGTTCGACTCTCGAACAGCGCGCGAGAAAAACAAAGAACGCTTCAATCTTTCCGAGCGAGCTCTGATTTCTCTTACCACTGTCTCTCAACCACATCGACTTCTTTCCTTCTCTTAACTCCTCACCCATCAGCACTGTCTCTTCATTCTTTTCCTAGAGCTTTTTTATCACTGTCAACTATGTTCCACAGCTACTACGCCCCTCTCTCTCTCTCACGCTGCCATTCCATTCTTCGCTCTTTCCATACCAGAACCACTGTCTACTATCTTCCAGTATTTATTACTTTTTCGTCTCTTTCCTACTGCACTATCTCCTCCTCTCTCAGCACAAAAAAGCGCGAATATGTTCGGATGCGAAAATTTTTGGGAATTTTTTTTAGGATAGAATGAGACAGCGTTTCTCAGTCAGAGTCTTTTTACATGAACGGAAACATATTCCCATTTTTTGTGCTCCGACAGAACGTTTCTCCGCTGGTTCTACCTGCTACAGCAGGGCGTGTCACTCATATGAAAACAAATTTACTGGTCAGCAAAATTTTTATAGTTTACTTATGTGAAACTCACACACCTCAGACCAGACTTTACGTGCACAAATTTTTGCATTTGGTCAGTACTACGACATGGGCGTCTGAGAACCATTATGATGTCAACGGAGACTCTTTACAGCATTTTTAGCCGTGCTACGCCAATTTACAAACTACGTTTTCGCGTCACACTGGAATTTACTTGCGTATTTTACGTCTACGAGTAGGATAAATTTGAACCTATGTATCTAGAAAATGAATAAAGATACCAAGAAAATTTTCAAGCTTGTTGTTCGAGATTGAGATCTTACGAATATACCTAAAAATCATAGCCATTTGGAACCGCCATAAGCCCCTTAACGCCCACGGTAGACCACATCAAATGCAGAAGGAACCAACCTACTTGCCTAAGCCAGTGGACGTGTATAATATTCATACTTTGACCCTGTACTATCGGATAGTAACATTAAGAAGATTGTTCTGTTGGACATACAAATGGTCCCGAGCTAAGGCTTTCCTAAGCATTTGACCCTACTTTTCTACCACCTACAGAAACCAAGGTATGAACCACGGAAAAACCCCGTTTCCATGCGCGGTGTTTTGTAAGATGTTCCTAATCATGCTGTTGCATGCGTACTATGAAACGTCCCCTTAGAACAAACTATACATGACTGTGTTTAAACTGACACACAATATTTTTAGCGCAACGCAATCTGACTTTCAAAAATCCCTACAAAAGAATGGCCCTGACTAACATTAAACTATACCTTTCACAAATCACTTACCTCACAAAAATCTTCATTACTCGAACTACTGCAATACAGCGAGCGCCACTACTGCCAGCTAAATAAAAGATTCAAACTACGGAAGGCACTAACTACTGATAGGGATAGTTAGCAAATGAAAGATTTTAATAGAGAACAAACAATGTATTTACCTTAATAGTCATAATATATATAGCAGTTCATGACATCCAGTCTTACACATTTCAAAACTCCGCCATCTCTCTCCCCACATCCACCACTGCTGGCAGCTCACCTCCAACTGCGCAACGCTACGCGCTGTTAACATCCAGCTGCCCAACACTACAGTGGCAGAAACAATGCAAATTAGCCACAGACTGCACACAGCACAGCCAGTGATTTTCATACAGAGCGCTACGTAACGTTGCCAATAAGAAAACATAAACAGCCTACTTACATAGCCCCCATGCTCCCCACAAAAAATTTTACAAATTGTTTTGGGCACTGGCCAATACAGATTTGAAAAAAATTTTCATAATTGCAATAAGAAAGACATCAAATGCACACACTTTTTAATACAATGTTGGTCAAAAGCTAAAATTTTCTCACAGTCCATAAAGACAGTCCTGATCATTCATCACAGTAAAATTGCAGTGTTTTTTTTTCTCAAAGTCTGAGCAGTAAAAGACAATACACACGGAAGTAATGGATTTCCATGCAGGCTTGAAGAAGTAGTGTTGTCCTTCCAACGGGAAGACAGTGCTGACTCTCGATATGCAGACAGGTAATGGGCCACAACAGAGCAAACCCACAGCAGAGTCATTCGAAGTTTTGAAGAATATTGGTAGGTAGGTCATCACAGAGCAGACCCACTGTAGTCCCGGTAGGGATTACGGTATTGGTGGGCCACCGGAGATGCAGATCCACTGCAGTCCTTGTAGAAATAATAGTACCGGTGAGTCAGCAAAGGTGTAGACCCACTGTAGTCCTTGTAGAAATAATGGTATTGGTGGGTCATCAAAGATGCAGACCCACTTTAGTCCTTGTAGAGATGGCCAGCAGCCATCTGTTGTGACTGTGCAGGTGCACAATCACCATTGAAGAGTCTTGCGGATAATATAGCAAGTCCTTAGCCACCACTTGTGCACTCACAAAGTTTTTGGAATTGTCCTTAGAACCAGCAATGCTGTTATCCAGTTCCTTGCTGAATTATTAACACACGTGCAAACACTAACAGTCTCTACTTCTCACATATTGTCCATATACTATGACCAACAGAAACGTGTGCAGTGAAATGGAACTTACAAGTTAATAATATGATGAACTGGTGTCAATTACAATTTTATAACATGAGAATACAATTATAAAGGTACAAAATACATCATTAAAGAACATAACAATACAGATAACATTTGTAGTACAGGCTTTACAACAGAATAGAAATAAGCATATACATCAGTGTTACAGGAATTATGACATAAGTAAATACATAAAAGATCAGAATAATTATTGATACATCAACTTCACACATGAGCATTAAAACAAAACAGAATAAATAATGTCTAAACATCTTTACCAAGTAAATAACATATTATTAATGCAAATTATATTTGAGGATAACAGTATTCCTCATCATGGTTCATGTAGCTGAGTATTAGAAAAATTCTACAACATAAGTCTCATCAGATAAACATATAAATACAGGAAGAACATAAATACGCAAGGGTACACAAACATATAGTGGAATAATACAAGGAAAGGACACGGTTTGTTTTACTGCAGTATTTTGCAAACAAAACTTTCTTTACTTCTCGGACATCTCCCTTCGTTCTTCATTATTTCCAAAAAGTCCTATCTATACCTGCTTTCTGTGCTTTTCTCGTATAACCTCTCAGTGCATTTCTTCAAATTCATCGCAACTCATTCTCTTATAGGCTACCCCCTTTTAAGCTAACTTAAATCTACTGAGCTCAGATGCTAAACTAAGGGACGAGGCAATGCAGCAGCACATAACAATTAACACAAACAGCAATGACAAAAAAGTGGAAAATTGCAAAGCAAGCTACAGTAAATCTAAACTACCAAGCAATGCAACATTACAACTAATATGAGCCAATGTGCAGCAACAAGAAAAATAAATCAGTAGTAAAACTAGCTTAACAGAGTAATAAAAAGTGAAATTTAGTAGCACTATGCCTGGCAAACAGCAGCAGCAAATGTAATAACTTATATCTAAACATGACAAAGCTCAAGCAGAAAAAATATTACATTAAAGACAACAATGCAGACAAGGGAAATGTATATTCACATCTTAATGTCTATGTAATTAAAGTGGTGCACCACAAGAAGTTATTCTACCAAAAAAATTACCAAGTGGTTGAAAAGAAAATTCCGTATGCAATTCCTGTGAAGGGAAATGTCTTTTTATGCTCCTTCGTTTTTTTGAATAGATCATAAAATGATTTACTGGATCTGTAGGCATAAAATATTTATATTAGTACATCTATTAAATTTTATTTTAACCAATGCTGCTGCAGCTAGAAACTTGATATTAAACAAAATGAGTAAATAAATACATAAAGCAAGCCATATGGCATTTCTCTCAACTAGCAAGACAATAGCAGTGAAATGTTTCTCATCGTTTCATTAGGCATTTTAGTAAATACCATAAATTAAGAGTTCCACAGTGTTATCATATGTTTTCAAGTTTGAGCGTGTCGTATTTGCGATGCTTTCTACAAAGGAATGTCAACATCGAGGATAATGGCCTCCTTTTTTTTCTACCTGTGCCTCTGAAAAGGCACACACTAATGGCTTTTTCTCCAGGTGTCTGACACAGCTGGGTGCCCACGACGCATTACATGCAGGTGGTCACTTAACTTTCTTACCGAAATATTTACGACAGCAGTTTCCACTACAGTGACAGCCTCATATAAAAATATTTCACAGGTCAAGAATTTGCATCTCAAAGCTGTAGAAACAAAATCCTATTGGTATAACAGTGTCCAAAAAATTTTCGTCGCCATTGTAATACATTCACACATTTACATACATTTCATAACTCTTAAAGTACGATTCTTGGTTTCCAACAACCTTTTTCACAAACCAGAGTCCCTAACCACTACTCATTATTCCTTACCTTATTCGTCGACACTTCTTCAATATTTCATCATAACAGATATGTAGCATAATCAAATAACTCATATAGCATCAGCTTATTGATCATAAACATACCGCAACAGCATAATACACATAGTCATCGTAAGAATAACATCATAACACCTCAGTCAACTCTCAAAATCGTCATAGCATCCTCCAATAATTTCAAAACCTAAAAAAAATTCTCTGCTCATGTCAAAAGTGTCATCTGCCTCAAACGTACTTTAAAAATCGTGATCCCATACCAAACATATCATTCAAAGCTCTCATAATATCACAATGGGTCCGAAAAAATATGAACAGTTCACAAAGTACAGACAAAATACAATTTCGTAAGTGTGACATTATCCGACGGTGTAATTACGTAAACATCTGTCACTGATGTAGTAAAATAAATGTTTGTCTCTCTCAGTTAAATGATCAGATAGCTGTGTAATTTATGTGTTAGAGAAATATGGTACCGATGTGTAAAGTTGTGTAAGCAACTACCATATTAGCTAGGGCTCCTTGTGCTTGCCAAGCACATGATACACAAAGTAAGCATGTACCCCCCTGAGGATTAATGTAATTATACCCTCAGGTGTTACAGATTACAGCAATGGAATGAAATGTATCACGGAAAACCTTTGTATCATTGTACTTCAAATATCTTTAAAAATAAATGTTTTAAGTACAAAATTAATCACTCAAATACGTGTACTGTAGCGCTAAACTGTGCGTCTTGTTGTAAGATAATCACTGTGGAAGTGTCGTTGTTATCGTCCTCCGGAAGCTAAGTTCTGCAGAAGCCAATGTACTTACCTCATGATAAACAAAAGTGAAATGCTTTGCGTATCGATATCTTAGTTATTACGCTTATTGCCATGATGATGAAAGTACTGTGCTGTAACGTATTGTTGTGCTACAGAAAAGGCAGTCTCATAGTAGCTATACCACAAAAGTTACTACTAAAACATGTATTACTTTCCACAATAATACAGAAAAACTGTGCAGATATAAAACAGATACACCACAAAAGCAACATTGTAAATTGTCACTCATTAGTAGCGTCATGATAAAATCGTGTAGCTGTCACGTAAACTAACCACTGTGTCATCTGGTATCTCTCAGAAAGTACTTTAAATCCAGAATGTATTTTCAAGTAAACCAAAATGTTGCATTAAAATCTCATTAGCAGTACCGGTAAATGTTCTAAGTATGTGAGCCTTATAGTCGTTACGTAATCGTGCAACTAACAAGCAAGAATGTACACACACAATAACACTGTGTCGTCTGTTCACTATAACAATGCATTTGTAATTAAAGTTTAAATAAGTTCTCTTGGTTCTTGATTGGATATTTAACTTCAAACATTCTTGCATGTTAACAGTTTCTAAGTCTGACAATGCATACTAGAAATATGAAGTGAAAAGTTTTATGGCAAAGACAATGTTAAAAAGTAGATTATCTCTCAATGAACGGTTTTACATGTGAAATGTGGCGCAATCCTTTACTCTTCCTAGTACGCAGAGTTTCAACTTCACAGCAATTATCATGTTGCATACGTAGGTAAGGAATGCCAAAATTTTTCTCAAGGTTAGCGTCTGTGTTATTTTTCTCTGAGCCAGGCGGCGCACGTGGCTGCCTGCAGTGCGAGTCATTGTCTGTCTCTTTGTTGGCGTGTGCCGTTATAGGGATTAGGAGACCTAACTTCTACAAATTCACCTTGCCGAGAGGGCCCTGCCCTGTTTGAACCACGCAAATTCTGATGCAATTCAGGTGTGTCGTTACGATCATATCGTCTGTCGTCATGTCGGTAGATTCCATAGTTTCTTTCTTGTCGGTCACGTGGTGGGGAATTTCTTCCTGAATCGTAACTGCGCGCTGAACAGTTGCGTCTGAAGTTATTCTGTTTCCCTTGATAATAATTGTTTTTGTTCCCATATTGTCTGTTTCTATGGTAATCTCTGTCATATTCATTACTACGGAAATGCGATCTTTCTCTGTAACTATTATTACTCTGCCAGTGGTTGTCATATGGGTGGTGTCTGTTTTGGTGACGATTTGCGTTGTAAGAATAGCCTTGCCGTGTCCAGTTATTATTTCTTCATCGCGGAATTGTGACAGATGTGACCTGTAATTGTTGTGCTCCTGTTTTCGCGTTCCGCGATTGTCAGTGTCAATTTCCAGTTCTTGTAACAGTCCCTGAAAAGCTTCAATGTCATCTTTGCAACGTCCTGCTAAAATAATATGCCGTAAATGTACAGGCAGTTTGAAAGCAAATGTGGATGAGTTCTGAGGGGCTGTATGGGTTTGAAAGATACTGATGTCTTCAAAATATTTCATAAGACTGGAAAGTTCAGATTGTTCGAAACGTTTCATCATTATGATGCTATGTTTTACTCGGTCTTGTGTAGCTTGAGACCAATACGCTGAGAGGAAGGCATGATAAAATTCTCCTTCACTGTGACAATCGTGAATGACCGATCGCATTCTTACAGCTGGTTCATTCTCCAAGTAGCCACACATAAATTCTAACCTGTGCTCCAATGACCAGTTGGGAGGACAACAATGAGAGAATTGATGAAGCCATGCTTGTGGATGAATGTCGTTGTCAGAATTCTTAAATGTTTTGAATTTACGTGTAGTAATGAACAGCTTATAGTCAAAATCATCGTGTCGGCGAGTCGCACATCGCTCATTGTTACTTCGTTTCGGCGGTTTCATCTCAAAATCCAATGCGCCTTGCCAATTTCTTTCATAATTTCCGAAGTGTCCTGTGTTATTATTTTGTGGTTGTTCCGTATTTCTAAGTCCCTCTTCCCGTGTTGGAGCGCAAGTGTCCTCTGAAATATGTAATTTTTGTATTACTTGTGCCAACTGATCTTGTACTTCCCGGATTTCTCTTTTGTGTTGCATATTAATTTTGTTCTGATTTTGTTTGAATTTCTTAATTTGTTCATACTCTTCTGTGTCAGTGATGGCTACAGGTCTCGTGTCATTCAGATCATCATCTACCTTTGTAGATAAGTTAGTGAACTGATCTGAAAGTTCGGCTACTTTATCCGTTAGTGAAATTATTTCCTCTGTGTGTTTTTCTGAACCAAGTTTCAAGAGTGTCCATTTGTGTTGAAATCGTATCTACTGTGTCCTTTAAGTTTTCCTGAGTTTTTACAAGTTGCATAACCGAATCGGTAGATGCAACTGAGTCAATTTTAGCTTGCAAGGTCTCATGATTTTCATGAACAGTAGTTTGCAGTTCTTTTATGGCTGCTTCGTGATTCTGTAATGCATTTTCATGACGCGAAAAAATAGGTTGGAAATGCTCACAAATTTTTTGTTTTTACGTCATTACATACTTTTTGACATTTCGATTCGATTTTATGTAACTCAGTAGTTAAATCTTCACGTGTTTGTTCAAGTGTGTTGTCTAACTTTTGAAGATTTGGTTCCATTGCGTCTAACTGTTGCTGTGTTTGTCTCTGGTGTTCTTCCATTGTGTGTAACTTTTGAAGCTTTTGCTGTGTTTGTCTCTGGTGTTATTCCGTTGTGTCTAACTTTTGAAGATTTTGTTCCATTTTGAAGCTTTTCCTGTGTTTGTCTCTGATTTTGTTCCATTTGTTGCATTAGCTGTAATAACAATACATTAGTGACTGGAATCTGTTCCTCTACGCTTTTCGGCAGTGCATTTGCACCGGCAACATTCACATTTTGACAAGAAGAAAATGTGTCTTGACTTATTTGAGAAAACGGTGTGGACGCAAAACCTGAATCTACAGTATTTATAAAATTGTGTCCTGTCAATTCGGATTCCTGAGGCGAGCTGTTGCCGAGCGATCGATCGATAATGCTTCCCTGTTCACTAATTGTTTCACTGCCTATGACATTGTTTGCCGCCCGCTCCATTTCCCTATGCACAATTACCAAATTACTATGTTCAACATTAGTTAATTCATTACACGGTGGCGCTAACACATTGCTTTCGTCTTCACTGTCATTTCTCATTTACTTTGGAGCCTAGTATTACGTTTTTCACACGCCATTATTGTCACAATATTTCACACGATACACAGAAAAACACAATTTGAAGAGCAAAAATAGGGGAACACATTAACATAGCACTGAAAATAATATCTAGTTAATTGCAAGCGCAGCTGCGAAATACTTGGTGCAAATCTACATGCATACCACAACTGTTTTACTGTACAAGAATGAAAAACTACAACTACAAAGGAAAGTCTCTCTACAATTACGCGCTAGCAATAAACAATAGCTACACTAATTACACAAACTACAAGAAAAAAATCAGAAGATTCCAGTGAGGTATCCTCGGCTAAGGGTCGACATATGAAACGTCCCCTTAGAACAAATTATACATGACTGTGTTTAAACTGACACACAATATTTTTAGCGCAACGCAATCTGACTTTCAAAAATCCCTACAAAAGAATGGCCTTGACTAATATTAAACTATACCTTTCACAAATCACTTACCTCACAAAAATCTTCATTACTCGAACTACTGCAATACAGCGAGCGCCACTACTGCCAGCTAAATAAAAGATTCAAACTACGGAAGGCACTAACTACTGATAGGGATAGTTAGCAAATGAAAGATTTTAATAGAGAACAAACAATGTATTTACCTTAATAGTCATAATATATATAGCAGTTCATGACATCCAGTCTTACACATTTCAAAATTTCGCCGTCTCTCTCCCCACATCCACCACTGCTGGCGGCTCACTAACTGCGCAACGCTACGCGCTGTTAACATCCAGCTGCCCAACACTACAATGGCAGAAACAATGCAAATTAGCCACAGACTGCACACAGCACAGCCAGTGATTTTAATACAGAGCGCTACGTAACGTTGCCAATAAGAAAACTTAAACAGCCTACTTACAGTACCAATACAGGCCGAGAATTTTAGTACATCGGGAAAAAATGTTACGAGATATAATTACGATGCACAATTACAGATTATTGAGACTAACATTTATCGAAAAGAAAATGAATCGCGTATTGTAAATAAAATTCCACAGATGGAATGGGCACCACGACACACAGTACGAATTAAAAAATAACACAAAGAAATTGAATCCACAATCGGAAAATACACTTTAGTTGTACAACTCAAATGAAGACTGAAAATCGAAATAGTGAATCAAAACGGTTACTACAGGAAGAATCTTAACTGTTTATCGGACTGTAAAGAAAGTGTCATAAAAATGGCTGAAAAACTGTAATGGAGACGGCGATATAATACAAACTAAAAAAACTACCATAAAGAAATCAAAGCTAGTACAGGAAAATACACTTTACGCACGCTCGCCTCATGCAAGTCGATAAACGTTCTCCACTTTAATGCGCAGGTTTTGCGACGAGTGGCTGCAAATGCTTACCTTTGCAGGTACTCGGGTGCAGTACAGCCGCCTGATATCTCGTTAGCTACTGAAGCTCATTCCTTCACCTCCTTCAGTACGTACCAATGCGGGCAGTGCGTGTCCAGCCGCCGAGACTCGCCGTTTCCGTGGTAACCCTCCCAGCCGTCACGCCATCACAATGCATCATTTGTCAATGTCGCTTAAATTACCAGCCTTCTCTATTCATTGCATGGAGCTTGCCTTCAACCTTTTATTGCCCATTTCCTACTGTATTGCAGAGATTTATTGCTCGCTGGAAACATTTTACACATAAACATGTTTGGTACGCTTGTCCATGACTGTTTAAAATACAGATTAAAAAAAAGACACAATGTAACCAGGCACTACTAAATTCTAAAGTTTTATTTACGATGCGTTTCAGATGCTTTGCACCATCATCAGGCGGTACTTCCTGTGTTTATCCCAGATACATTGCTCCGAGGTAACCACTGATGTCGAAATACCTCCAGTCCTCTGCGTCTTCGTAGTTTTGCAATTGAACTTTGCACACCTTTTGTTTAGAAACTTTACCTATCTGAAAAGATACTGTGAAAAATAGAAGATTAATGCGAGTGTTCCAAATATCGTCTTCTTTTGTTATTTTCCTCTCCTGTTACGATAAATGGAGATGGAAATTCAATAAAAATTTCAAATGGAAAGGGAGTTTGTAGAGGTAGGTTTGAGAGAGGGGAATTTTGACCACCAACCAGGAGTTTATAACTTACATTTTTCAGGATCACTGGGCGATGTTTCGTTTACAGAATATTAACGTAATTAGTATTTAAATATGGCAGCATATGCTTCTATTTTTCCTTGCCTTTATCACTTATCTCCAAGGGATCAGAGTCTTAATATGAATTTGGCAGTGTTATTAGTAGACGATAGCCGAAGAATCTTCCTATTGCCACCCCCCCTCCTCGCCCCCCCCCCCCCCAGGGCCAGAATATCTGTAACCCCACCTGCTGTCTGAATCTAGTGTTATCCAATGTGAAAGTGTGTCAACGTTTTTTTTTTGGAACTGGTTGCAAGTAGTATAACTAAGGCAGAACGTGGGTACCAGCCCAGTATTCACCTAATCGGATGGGGCAAAACACCTAAAAATCATATCCAGGCTGGCTGGCACACCAGCTCTCGTCATTAACATGACCCCCCCCCCCCCCCTCAACTCACCATCGAATCCTGGAAACACTGTGCTACGCGAGTGTTTACCTGGGCAGGTTAAATACGGATGAGTGTTGATCACTTACAAGTACGTTCGGACGCCAGAAAACGATATTTACACCCTTGGCCATTACAATTGCTACACCAAGAAGAAATTCAGATGATAAACGGGTATTCATTGAACAAATATATTATACTACAACTGACATGTGATTACATTTTGACGCAGTTTGGGTGCAAAGATACTGAGAAATCATTACCCACAACAACCACCTCCGGCAATAACGGCCTTGATACGCCTTGGCATTGAGTCAAACAGAGGTTGGAGGGCGTGTACGGGTACAGCTGCCCATGCAGCTTCAACAGGATAAAAATGGTTCAAATGGCTCTGAGCACTATGGGACTCAACATCTTAGGTCATAAGTCGCCTAGAACTTAGAACTACTTAAACCTAACTAACCTAAGGACATCACACACACCCATGCCCGAGGCAGGATTCGAACCTGCGACCGTAGCAATCCCGCGGTTCCGGACTGCAGCGCCAGAACCGCTAGACCACCGCGGCCGGCTTTCAACAGAATACCGCAGTTCATCACGAGTAGTGACTGGCGTATTGCGACGAGCCTGTTCCTCGGCCACCATAGACCAGACGTTTTCAATTGCTGATAGATCTGGATAATGCGCTGACCAGGGCAGCAGTCGAACATTTTCTGTATCCAGAAAGGCCCGTACAGGACCTGCAACATGTAATAGTGCACTATCCTGTTGAAATGTAGGGTTTCGCGGGGATTGACTGAGGGATAGAGCCACGGGTCGTAACACATCTTAAATGTAACGTCCACTGTTCAAAGTGCCGTCAATGCGAACAAGCGGTGACCGAGACGTGTAACCAATGGCACCCCATACCATCACGCCGGGTGATACGCTAGTATGGCGATGACGAATACACGCTTCCAATGTGCGTTCACCGCGATGTCTCCAAACACGGATGTGACCATCATGATGCTGTAAACAGAGCCTGGATACATCTGGAAAAATGACGTTTTGCAATTCGTGCACCCAGGTTCGTCGTTGAGTGTTGAGTACACCATCGCAGGCGCTCCTGTCTGTGACTCAGCTTCAAGGGTAACCGCGGCCATGGTCTCCGAGCTGATAGTTCAAGCTGCTGCAAACGTCGTCGAAGTGTCCGCGCAGATGGTTGTTGTCTTGCAAACGCCCCCATCTGTTGACTCAGGGATGGAGACGTGGCTGCACGACCCGTTACAGCCATGCGGATAAGATGCCTGTCATCTCGACTGCTAGTGATACACCACGAAGATGACGTGCTACAGACGCGAAATTTAACCGACAGGAAGAAGATGTTGTGATATGCAACTGATTAGCTTTTCAGAGCATTCACACAAGGTTGGCGCCGGTGGCGACAACTACAACGTGCTGACATGAGGAAAGTTTCCAACCGATTTCTTATACACAAACAGTAGTTGACCGGCGTTGCCTGGTGAAACGTTGTTGCGATGACTCTTGTAAGGAGGAGAAATGCGTACCATCACGTTTCCAACGTTGATAATGATCGGATTGTAGCCTATCGCGATTGCGGTTTATCGTATCGCGACATTGCTGCTCGCGTTGGTCGAGATCCAATGACTGTTAGCAGAATATGGAATCGGTGGGTTCAGGAGGGTAGTAAGGAACGCCATGCTGGATCCCAACGGCCTGGTATATTAGCAGTTGAGATGACAGGCATCTTATCCGCATGGCTGTAACGGATCGTGCAGCCACGTGTTACGACCCGTGGCTCTACCCCTCATTCGATCCCTGCGAAACCCAACATTTCAGCAGGATAATGCACTATTGCATGTTGCAGGTCCTGTACGGGCCTTTCTGGATACAGAAAATGTTCGAGTGCTGTCCTGGCCAGCACATTCTCCAGATCTCTAACCAATCGAAAAGTCTGGTCAATGGTGGCCGAGCAACTGTTTCGTCACAATACGCTAGACACTACTCTTAATGAACTGTGGTATCGTGTTGAAGCTGCATGGGCAGCTGTACCCGTATACGCCATCCAAGCTCTGTTTGACTCAATGCCCAGGCGTATCAAGGCCGTTATTACGGCCAGAGATGGTTATTCTGGGTACTGATTTCTCAGGATCTATTCACCCAAATTACGTGAAACTGTAATCACATGTCAAATCTAGTATAATGTATTTGTCCAATGAATACCCATTTATCATCTGCATTTCTTCTTGGTGTAGCAATTTAAATGGCCAGTAGTATATGTTGCTGCGTATGAAATTTAGCTAAAACGTTAAATCTTTCTTTAAACTTGGGTGGAGGTCTATCTGTCACCAATCTCGAGAAATTTGATTTGTCGTAGCACACTCATTTGCGATACAGCTAGACAGAAACATCCACACCACTCTTGACATTTCGTAAACGGTTTGAGATATCGAAATTAGATCTTGGCAATTACAAGCATGCAAAGCGGAGAGTATTTTTGCATACGACTATTGTGCAAAACCTCTTTATCTACTGTGTTATTCTACTAACCACGGACTTTTTCGATAAAAGAATGTAATTTTTAAGGGCTGTCGATAGCTGATGAAATGAGAAATGCTATGGGTTTTGGAACATTTACTTTGTACCGAAAACGTGCTTTCGCATAAGATACTGACTACTTTTCCTCATTTTCTTATGCAATAAACTTAATAAACAACTGTTTCGGAATTCTCTCGTAACTGCATCTGCAAAATATATTAGTGAGGTGAGACTGCCGGCCGCGGTGGCCGAGCGGTTCTAGGCGCTCAGTCCGGAACCGCGTGACTGCTACGGTCGCAGGTTCGAATCCTGCCTCGGGCATGCATGTGTGTGATGTCCTTAGGTTAGTTAAGTTTAAGTAGTTCTAAGTTCTAGGGGACTGATGACCACAAAGTCCCATAGTGCTCAGAGCCATTTGAACCATTTTTGAAGTGAGACTGTAACCAACACTGTGTTTTCTCAAAGAAAGCAAAGTTTAAGATGACAAGAAGAGAAAATTCGCCACTCGTGACGCTTCTCTGAAAGTTACAAATGATTAATAGCCCAGGCTAAAATAAATCGTTAAATTTTCGGCGTAATTCTTTTTAGATACTAACCAAGGCATAGGTGCCAGGTCTTTTTGAATGGTCACCATGCAAGTGTGGGCGTCGAGGTGCCCGGCTTAATATTTACAAAAACGTGAGTGTAGGCTTCAGTTTAGAGTGGCACTCCCCTCCAACACTCGGCATTTCCCCTACAGGTCCTGCCTGCAGCCCCCACCATTACCGCTTTCCTTAAGCTGCTGTCCGCGCATCTTACGCCCACGGCATTCTGTGTAGACTCTAGCTGCAGTATTCAGACATCTGTCTTGTGTCTGAGGGGTTGGCTTGGGTTGTTTTGGGGGAGGAGACCAGACAGCGAGATCATCTGTCTCATCGGATTACGGAAGGACAGGGAAGGAAGTCGGCGGTGCCCTTTCAAAGGAACCATCCAGGCATTTACTTGGGGCGATTTAGGGAAATCACAGAAAACCTAAATCAGGATGGCCGGACGCGGGATTGAACCATCGTGCTCCCGAATGCGAGTCCAGTGGGCTAACCACTGCGCCACCTCGCTCGGTCTTGAGTCTGTTATGGACGCATTTGACCAGCAGTCTTCGGCGCAAGTGTGTGAGCACAGCGAACATTTCAGCTGCGATCGTATAACAGGGTCCCATGATAAAATTCACTTCAGGTAAAATCGTGATATTTTTTCGTGTTGTCTGCAGACGTGCCATTAGGAATTTTGTGTCTTTCTTTATCATTTTCAGTAGCTTCAGAATATGTGGTGATCGAAATCCGCCTCTGTGCTAAATATCTGTAAATTCAAGTGACTTACAAGCAGCTTCTCTCATTTGTGACTATGTTTCTAAACTATTCATAAAGCACACCCTCTTCAAGGCACGAGTGGCCTACCGGGACCATCCGACCGCCGTGTCATCCTCAGGGAAGGATGCGGATAGGAGGGGCGTCGGGACAGTACACCGCTCTCCCGGTCTTTATGATGGTATTCTTGACCGAAGCCGCTACTATTAGGTCCAGTAGCTCCTCAATTGGCATCACGAGGCTGAGTGTACCCCAAAAAACGGCAACAGCGCATGGCGGCCTGGACGGTCACCCATCCAAGTGCCGAGCAGGCCCGACAGCGCTTAACTTCGGTGATCTCACGGGAACCATTGTATCCACTGCGGCAAGGCCGTTGCCAAACTGTTCATAAACTCATTTTTTTAGCTTTTATTCTGTGAGGTGATGCTCGAAAGGAACGGTAGATATTCTGAACTGACGTGTTCACAGTCCCAATGGCCAACTTGTACATCTAATCTGTTTATCATACTGGGTTTGTTAGACGCGTTCATTTTGGAAATTCATTATTTTACATCTCTTCCTTTACCTGACAATTCCACCAGGTGTCTTTCACCCCCATCTCTGAATCTTCAAACTTGGTTACATGGGAAAAGTGTTCTGTACACTTACCATGCAGTTTGCTGAGGAGCGGGGGCTACACTGCACACATGTGCCACAATTGCACTTTTTTTTGTAAGAAATTTCAGCAATCCAGGTAAGGTTGTGAGTCCCTCTTTGAACCCTTGCAAATGGCAGTGTCGATTTAGTATTATAAACTGGGGAAAAATGCGGAGTGTCATGTGAATAATAGTGCAAGTTACTATTTCGTGACCAGCTTTATCCAAGCATCTTGCTTTACCCAGCCACACGAAAAAAAAATGCTTCCTATGAAATAACCATTTCTGCGATTAAAATATTCCTTTTGCCACAAATGTCCAATGTGGAAAAGACTTGATTTTATTCTTTTATTTGCTAACAATATCGATGAAGATAGAAGAAGCTGTGTACTCCAGCGATTATAATTTCGAATATACCTTTTTGATCTGCTTTATTTCGATCCCTAGTCAACTTATGTCTACAAAAACATTGCAGATATTGAACTACTGAAGCGCAATTTCTACTCAGCTTTCTCTCTACAACCAGCAAAGATAACAGGCAAACATTATGAAGTGTAATTAATTTTATTTAAGAAAAATAATACAGTTTTTTTCAAATTATTGTCTCTATTCCCTTTGAGACAAACGGTAACATTCACTTTCCATTCCTTCTTCAATAACGCGAAAGAAGAGAAACAAAGACAAAACCAAACATTATTTTACATTAAATATTAAATCATTCTTCCTGCATTAATAAACAGCAATGTCCATTTTTTATATAAAATCTTTTCTTTTCCACCGAATGTTGTCCATCAAAGATATAATATTCTTTTTATCAGAGTACAGTTTATTTCTTTTAACCATTTTAACATTGAGTTATAACAAGGGGTGATGGCGCTACAGACTTACGATGTACGTTGCTTTGAAGCCGGAGCCGCCATGTTAGTTGCCTGAAAACAGCAGGCTGCTGTTCACGACTGCTTCTTGTTCTTAATTTCTGTCATGTACACGCAACAGCTGTGTTAAACAGAATATGTTACTGTGGTTTCGTGAATAAAGCAGCGTCAGAGTGGCATTTTCAGGCATTTTCTGGTCTTCTATGCATATTTGATCCCGTAATACGACGCAGTATGTGACGTGAAGAGGCTGCTTTTGTAATCCAACATTTTTCACAATGCGTACTGACGAAACTGGTGTTCGATCTACGTCCTATTTCCAAAAATGCTGATAAAATATTTCAACATGTTTAGTTGGATTCCAGCCATTCCTTCCCACATCGTTCACCCAGGAAACTTTTCGAATTGATGGGAAATCTAAAATTAAATGACAGAAATAAATCCACCACAGTAAAGTAAACACCGCAACTAACATTCATGTATATAACAGAAAATATGGCTTGAACGAGTGCAGTTACGGATGAAGTATAATCAGAATTATTAGTACACACATAAACAACGCAACCTAGCATTTTTTATCAAAACACTTCCACCAGAAGTTAACGTTTGGGGAAACTAACATGGCAGACGTCAACTTCAAGTTTGTGACAGCTTCTCTTAGTATATCTTCCAATGTTACTTCAACTGCAGTTCTGGCTAACATAATTCTCAATATGAGAGATTCATCGAAGTATGAGAGTGATGTAATTATTGCAGTGGAATACTTAGCTTTGAACCGTCAAATCTCCTCCATCAATATAGTCCATTGGGAGATGTGTATTGCAAATTTGCCTGGATTTCGGATGCGATGAAAACGTGGATCTTAAAATACTATTTTCTAACACATTGATGAATCCTTTTAACAGCATATGTATTTTCTGTAAGTATTTACAAAGATATCCACACATAAATTGTGTTCTACCAATGTGACTGACAAAACAGCAACTGTTACAGACCTTGCGTCGTTACACTGGCCAAACTGCGACAGACTTCACGCGCTTTGCACCACTTAATATATACCCTATCTTAACAATGTATGTTCTTTGGACTATTGTCAAATCAGTCACATTTACTGATTTATAAAGAAAAATTATTGATTTACAACAAACTGTGAGTACAGTTTTAAAGACAATAAATGATGATTCATTCTGACCACATTTCTAAACATTGTTCTTTTGACTTTCGTGTGGAAATTTGGTTATGAAGTTACAGCAACAACACCTATCGTAAAATCTTTAGTTACATCTTGATTTCAAGTTGAATTTTGTTCCTGACATTAACTGAGGTAAGTACAAAATGCCAAAACGGAATTTCAGGTTTAAGTTCTGTATGATAAATACGTAATATAAAAATGACTGAAAATTAACAGCATTTCAAGAATCGTTAGTGAAAAAGTTAATTACTACTGATATAGCTGGTTTTTCGTTATTAAAATAATACATAAAGCGCTCAATTCAGTTTAAATACATCAGATGTCAGATAAATGTTCCAAAAGTCTGTTTTAGGTAAGGTGAAACTTACGAATCTTGCTAATTACTTATTTGTTCAGTTACAATATAGATATTTCTACTACCTTTTCCATGGGAATGTAATAATGCGGTGACGACAATGAAATTATAAATTTTGCTGAATTTTACGACAGTGTGTTAATTCACATCAGGTTTTACAGCTAATTATAACTTTTTGTTAATTACAGTTGAAGGCCTTGAAATAATGATAATGATGTTGATTCAGTATATAAGTGAACAATACAGTTCAATTTGTTGATAGTAATTAAGAAAAACTAACTTTTATCCATTACATATTGTAGATCGGGTAATATACAATCTGCTAAGCTTTGAGTGGTATCGAAGCATTCGTTAACTACCCTATAGCTAGTCCAATCACAACCTCCATGCATTTTAATGACTTATTATTTATATCGTTGTTTAACGTTGCAAGTCACATACTGTCATCTGTCAGCCAATGGCTACACTCCATCAACTCAGTTTATTCTTGTAGTTACAATGTTTGCCAGCAGAAGTCTTTTTTCTTTCACATGGATTCCCAGCGTGAATGATGTATTTTCATCTTAAAAAAGAGAATTCCTGCATTTCAAAAGCTGGTCTTGTAGATGGGGAGGGAAAACCATAGCTTGTTAGCATACAAAAAAAGGGGGCAAAATCATTCATAAGGTATAAAATATTCTACCAAGTACCGACGGAACGGTCAGTCAATGAAAAATCAAACAAGTTTGTGAGTGGGTAATGCTGGTCCCTCACAAGGCGACGATGGTGCAGTTCTTCGAGACACGGCTGCGACAGAAAAGAAGTCAATGTAAATCGTAGCTTTCACCATACAAGCTCTATGTTTTCAGATTGCTAGGTAGCGTAGTTAATAGACGATAATCTGCTACGCCGAAGGAACTCACACCAAGTGAATATGTAGTTAGCGACCACGGGGTCTCGACCTGAGTCTAGTATTGGTTGGTTGGTTGGTTGGTTGGATGGTTGGGGGGAAGGGACCAAACAGCGAGGTCACCGGTCCCGTCGGATTAGGGAAGGATGGGGAGGGAAGTCGGCCGTGCCCTTTCAAAGGAACCATCCCGGCATTTGCCTGAAGCGAATTAGATAAATCACGGAAAACCTAAATTAGGATGTCTGGACAAAGGTTTTAACCGTCGTCCTTCCGAATGCGAGTCCAGTGTGCTAACCATTGCGCCACCTAGCTCGGTGGTCTGGTATTGCTCCCACTTACTTATGCCATGCTCCTCTCTTTTTATCTTTACTCTCTGATCAACTCCGGCCTCCTCGTGTTCTTTTACGACCCTGATGCTATTAGGTCTCGAGGTCTAGGGTGTCTTTCACTTTCCAACCTCTATTTCTCAGTCAGGACGGTCAACGGCTCTGAAGACGGCAGTCTGTAACGCCTGAGCCTTGGAAAACGCGCATTAACCATGAGAGGTTCCATGCCCTCTTCTGCATGTCGCTTCTCATTTTCATCAATTTTATCACTGTTGTATGTCATTGCACGGCAATAACAGACCGAATAAGGTTATTGTAATGAGAGTATCTGTACTGAGAGCTCAAAAAATACTTTTCACTTTATTCCTATACATTTTGGGTTAGTTCCATGGGTGGCCTGTGCGAGGCAAGCATCGGAGAACGCTGTACACGGCATTTCCGGTTGGGGGCTGCACTTCCCTGAATTCTGTGGGGTTCGTACAATAGGCTTAAGAGCCTGGCGGAACGACTGACGTCGGTCGAGTTTCGCCCATTGTATGCAGGGCGAAACGACCTGCAAGATGTCTGAGTGTCGCCATGGTGTATGTGTTTACCGTTCCGGCGCGTCCGGAACGAAGATTCCTGGCCACCGACTGACTACATTGTCCTCATGGTTCTGAGAATACTTGTGGACCTCGCCCTGCTGGGTGTGACTGTCTGGCGCCGGATGGCCGGTGGTCTAGGCAGGTTGTTTTTGCAGCCGGTCAAACGGCAAGTTCAGTGCCCTCAGCTGAATAGTAGAGGCATGATTGGTCAATTTAAACTGAGTCTAGTTGACGTCATAAAACCCTGCTAGAAATTGGAGGGAACGGTCGCTATTGGCGCGAATGATGTTCTGAGACAGTGTGGAGGAATTTTGGTATCAGCACTGAATGCTGATTCGTGGTTTTCGAGGAGAGTAGGGAGCTGAGCAGTGCTGGCTTCGCTGCTTGCATCGCATCACAGAGTGGATTCGGGATCTGGTCTTCCTTGGAGTCGGACGGTCTTGCGACTTGGTCGCTCGTTTTCGGAAGAACTTAGGATTCTCGGACAGCCTTCGCGGCCAGGGGTTGACAGAGAGTTGCTGCACGGCAGAAGTCGGCGCCCGCATCACCAGGACGCTGCGTACCGACGGCGTGCTGCGGACTTCAGTACTGGTACAGTATTTTGCGGCTCCGGTATTGTAGGACCTTATCAATTTTATACTGAATCTCTCAGCAGCTCGCGCGCTCGCTTTGCTACAAGTCCGCCTTGCTTGTTTCTCCATGTGATCCCGTTTGAGTTCTCACTGCTAATTGCGATAATGCTATATAGTCGGGAGATTAATATTTGATTCATTAGGACCTCCAGTCATTATCGTCAATCTGTTGCATCACAGAGAGTAGGAACACCCTTGTTCTCGAGCCAACTCTTATTCTCATAATATTTCAGTATACCCTATCCTTTAATCTACTGTGTGTGTCGACAATAATGTACATTTATGTCCTGATATATAATAAATCTCATTGTGATATTTAATCCGCATATCATTTCGCAGATATAGGCAGAATCTCATTTCCTGTAGTTTATTATGATAAGGTTCTCTTTTTTTGAGTAGATTACGATTTTTATTAAATTATTGTGAGTGTGCACTCCTTATTTTACCAACGAGCAGGGTCCACCATCATTTCCTTTCGTTACCGTTATGTGCATAATTAACTATCTGGTAGATAAAGAGGGGGTCGAGTGCATGTCTCGTTCTCATGCAAGATTCGCCTGAATTAAAGAGGTACAAACTCTTCTCCACCCCGGCACCTCGCAACCATCTTTACACCAAAAAAGAAGTCCTGAATGGCAACTACAGCGGAGATATAGATCTTCGATACGGTGTAGCTGGAAGATAACTAAAATAAAAAAGTAGCGTCTTTTCAGAGGAGCGGCTACAGAAGGCGTCTGTTCTCAATGGCAGGAGCGGCCTAACTTCATGCCGGCGGCAGGTTCTAAAGGTCATGAAACCAGTGCCACATCGTTGCGGCAATGCTGTCCCAAGGATTCGGTACTACGGTAAGGGCGTCGCCCGAAAGCGACGCGCGTGTGCACGGCTCAGTCAGCGTGGCAAGTATGCAAGGATTACCGTCGCAAGTGCGGCGACGGCTAAACATGTGAGCCCACACATCCTGTCTCGCGTCACTGGACGTCGGGACTACGACTAGACGCTGCAGCCAACTAGCTACGGCACTCGAACGGAGGCGCGTCGACATCTGTGCAGTGCAAGAAACAAGGGGGAGTGGGCAAAAGTCATATGGTACTGGTTGTGCCTACAAACTGATAGCCGGCCGCTGTGACCAAGCGGTTCTAGGCGCTTCAGTCCGGAATCGCGCTGCTGCTATGGTCGCGGGTTCGAATCCTGCCTCGGGCATGGATGGTTGTGGTGTCAGAAACTGACCATCAAGAATCAAATTCAAGGAGAAGGAGGCAGTCATTATGACCGAAATTATAGTGCCGCCAGTTACCACAGTGGAAGGCAGCTGGACTAAACCGAGAATATCTGTTCATGAAGGTCCAAGCTTTACTCTCGGAACAACGAAACCAGGACCACGAAGGATCAACAAAGGCAAGTGGCTTTGGAATGACGCTGTTACGGATGCCGTACGCAAGAAGAAAAAATAGTGCCACAAGTTTCTTGCAGACAAAACACTATCCGAAATCCAGACAAATTTGCAATACACATCTCCCGGTGGACTATATTGGTGGAGGAGATTTGATGGTTCAAAGCTAAGTACTCCAGTGCCAAAATTACATCACTCTCGTACTTCGATGAATCTCTCATAATGACAATTATGTTAGCCAGAGCTGCAGTTGAAGTAACATTGGAAGGTATACTAAGGAAAGTTGTCCCAAACTTGAAGCTGACGTCTGCCATGTTAGATTCTCGTGAATGCTGTGAGAAGGGAAGGCTGGAAACCGACTAAACATATTAAAATATTTTCTCAGCATTTTCGGAAAGAGGACGTAGACCGTCAGTACTCATTGAGGAAAATGTTGGATTACAAAAGAAGCTTTTTGACGTCACATATTTCCCTTCTTGGTTATTCGAACGCATAACAAAAAGCAAGTTGCAGCAACGAGGCGAAATGTGTGAAAAAATTGGATCTTTTTTTTTCTTGCGGCTGGATAATGGAACCTGCTTGAATAAAGCTGCTCACGAAATAGGAAATTGTACTATTATTCACATGACGCTCCGTATTTTTTCCCCAGTTTATAAAACTAAATCGACACTGCCATTTGCGAGGGTTCAAAGAGGGACTCACAAACTTATCTGGGTGACTGAAATTTCTCACAAGAAAAAAAGAAATGCAATTGTGGCACATGTGTGCAGTGTTGGCCCCGCTCCACAGCAAACTGTAAGGTAAGTGTACAGAAGTCTGAAGATTCAGACATGGGGCATGGGGGCAAAAGACACCTGCTGGAATTGGCAGGTAAGGGAAGAGGTGTAAAATAATGAATTTCGAAAATGAACATGTCTAACAAACCCAGTATGATAAACAGATTAGATGTACAAGTTAGCCATTGGGACTGTGAACACGGTGACCGAGCGGTTCTAGGCGCTTCAGTCCGGAACCGCGCTGCTGCTACGATCGCATGTTCGAATCCTGGCTCGGGCAATGATGTGAGTGATGTCCTTAGGTTAGTTAGGTTTAAGTAGTTCTACGTCTAGGGGACTGATGACCTCAGATGTTAAGTCCCATAGTGCTCAGAGTCATTTGAACCATTTTACAAAGTGATATACAACAGAACTCCCAGCACAATTAACGGCTTTGGCATTGTCATATCAGCGAAATTCGATGGTTCTGTCTCAGAGGTGCAGCGTTACTACGATCGGCTTAAAAAGTTGTCTATATTGCAGACAGACGAAAAATCTACTTCTGCAGTGCGTGTGCCCCACAAACCGGCCTGAGTGAAGAAACGAAACATGCCTTCTGGGCATTGCTTGACGAGAAGACTGCTGAAGTCCCAGCAGAAGATTACTTCATAGTCGCTGGTGACCTAAATGGACATGCCGTACAAAGGAAATAAGATCATGACGCCCATGGTGGACACGGATGTGGGGAGAGAAACGTTGACAGCCAGCAAATCTTCGATTACGCAGAAAGTCATGACCTGGTCATCATGAATACTTGGTTCAAAAAACCTGAAAGTCATCTAATCACGTATTATAGTGGATCAAAGGTGACTCAGGTTGACTGCGTCCTACTAAGACTTCGGAACCTCAAAATAGGTCAGACATGAAAGTTGTTCCTTACGAAACTGGCGCAATGCATCACCGACCAGTCATCTGTAAGCTTAGAATAAACCCACCAATATCTGGGTACTGTGCTAGAAACTGGCTATCAAGAATCCTAGGTGAAGGAGGCCGTCATTATGACCGAAATTATAGTGCTACCAGTTACCATAGTCGAAGGCAGCTGGACTAAACTGACAAGGGAATCTCCCCATCGCACCCCCCTCAGATTTAGTTATAAGTTGGTACAGTGGATAGGCCTTGAAAAACTGAACACAGATCAATCGAGAAAACAGGAAGAAATTGTGTGGAACTATGAAAAAAATAAGCAAAATATACAAACTGAGTAGTCCATGTGCAAGATACGCAACATCAAGGAGAGCGTAAGGTCAGAAGCACCATGGTTCCGTGGTTAGCGTGAGCAGCTGCGGAACGAAAGGTCCTTGGTTCAAGTCTTCCCTGGAGTGAAAAGTTTACTTTCATTATTTTCGCAAAGTTATGATCTGTCCGTTCGTTCATTGACGTCTCTGTTCACTGTAGTAAGTTTAATGTCTTTGTTTTGCGACCGCACTCCAAAACCGTGCGATTAGTAGACGAAAGGATGTGCGTATCCAATGGGAACCGAAAACATTTGATCGCAAGGTCACAGGTCAACCGATTCCTCCACAGGAAAACACGTCTGATATATTCTATACGACACTGGTGACGGCACGTGCGTCACATGACAGGTACATGTTGTTGACGCACCTAACTTGTACATTTGGCGAATGGTTAAAAAGATTCTTCTACCTTGCCCGATTTAGGTTTTCTTGTGGATGTGATAATCAGTTCCAAAAAAGTGATGAAAACATAAGAGTTTGTCACATAAACTGCAACAAATTAATGCAACAGTTTCAAAGTCACACAGTTTTCCCTGTGCTCTGTCAAAACATATGTTTTTAACATTTTCAAACTCTTCCGTGTGTAGACCGTCAAATCCTGCATATATCCAAGCAAATCTGAACATGTCCTGGAATTTTGGAGAGCGAAGTTGATTATGTGAGAGTGCCTGACTTTTATAATTGTCTGTAAATAAAAAATTAAACTTTTCACCTGAAGGAAGATTTGAACCAAACACCTCTCCTTTAGCAGCCGCTCGGGCTAACCACAGAATCACTGCGCTCCCGAGTTGGTCCTATCCTTGATGTTGCTTATCTTGCACATGGACTACTCAGTTTGTATATTTTGCTTATTTTTTTCATAGTTCCACACAACTTCTTCCTGTTTTCTCGATTGATCTGTGTTCAGTTTTTCAAGGCCTATCCACTGTGTCAACTTATAAATAAATCTGAGGGGGGTGCGATGGGGAGGTTCCCTTGTGAGAATCTCTGTTCATGAAGCTCCACGCGTTATTCTCGGAACAACGAAACCAGGACCACCAAGGGTGAGCAAAGGCAAGTGGCTTTGGAATGACGCTGTTAAGGATGCCGTACGCAAGAAGAAAAAATTGTGCCACAAGTTTCTTGCAGAGAAAACATTATCCTATTGAAATGCTTACAAACAAGCCCATAGAGAGGCGAATGAGGTCATTCGATCACAAAAGCAGACAAGTATTCAGATCTCTCACGAAACTACACACACGCGAAGGAGAACGTGACATTTATGTACTATTCAAATCAAAGCATCTCAAAACGGAAGACATCCAACACTATCACGGCATCAACGACGAAACAGGTGAGCTGCTGGTCAACAGAAAGAAAGGAAGGGACCGTTGGCGGAACTACTTCGAGAGAATTTCTACCGAGGAGTTTCCCCATCCACAAATACCAACCATGTCAGCTGTTGAAGGACCAGTCGAGGAAATTAAGATTGCTGAAACCGAGGCTATTCTAAAGGAGATGAAGAGAGGGAAAGTTACTGGCCCCGATGACCTCCCAGCAGTGTTATGCCGTTCCCGACAGTGGAATGGTGCAAGCTGGCTAACGGATCTTTTCAAACACATCATCAAAGAAGGTAGAATACCAAAAGACTGGCAGCGGAGCATCACTGTACCAATCTTCAAAAAGAAAGGAAGTCCTGCTGAGTATTCTAACTAGCACCCGATCATATTACTGAATTAGTAGGCTGTTCTGTCTGGTGCCACTGTCTCAGGTGTAGTATCGACTATCCCTCTTGCGGCCCCATTGCCAATATCTACGAGGAAGACTTGGTATCTGTGGGTTGTGTCCTAGGAAGGTCTTTCCTTGCCGATGTATATACGGGGTTAGCTGGCCCGAGAGGAGCCACGAAGTTTGGGGATTGGCGGTAGCGTCGCGACAGGAGGTGGTCACGAGGTCCGAGCGGCCGAACCCACGAGCTGCGAAAGGAGGACCTGCGCAGAGTGAAGACACCGGAGTACTTCACAGGGGTCAGCGTCGACTACAAGCAGTAGGCCGACATCCCGTCGGTTGCTTGGCAACATTCGTGCCTGACGACCGCTCACGCTTGGCTGCCCTCTTCTGCCTGGCTGTCATCGGTACCACTCAGTAACCGCAGCGACGCACCGTGGAAGCATGGAACTGCTTGCTGATAAAAGGGAGTAACATTCCGTAATCCTCGCGGTGATTTGTATCATTACAAACACTGAAATTTTCAAATCTTTCTGTTGAACGTTACTAGTATTCGGTGTTATTTAGGTTACTGAAACCTCATAATCACCCAGTGCTGCTATAATTTGTATTGTGTAATTAAATACTAATATGCTGTCAGTTTTCACTGTGATTATCTGAAAAGGACATGTAGAATGCTATTAGTCATTACTTTTCGTCTCCTTGTATGAAAGTTGGTATTTATGAGCCGCAGTACGAGCTGTGTGATACTTGTTGAATAACAGATTTCGATGATCGGTTAACTCAGTGCTTGCTACCTTAATTTAGTGCTACGTGAAAGGCTCACGGCTTCCCAACAGTCACAACGCTATAAATTTATTGGTTTTTCACTGTGCTGTAGAGTGAAACTTGTTTCTCTGTGTCGCTCGGGGCTGCCTTAGGAGCTGCCGCCGTCAGACGCAGTACGCTCTCTCAAGGGTACCGTAGTGCAACAACACAATGTTGGTCAGAAAGTGCTTTCTTTTTAAAAAAATGTTTTTAGTCGTAAATCATGGTTTTTAAGTAAGAGTAAGTAGAGGGTACTGATTCTATTGGCCCATCAGGCTGCAGAATAGATAAACTAAATATTGCTGTTTGAAGGATTTTGTGTTTCTCTAATTTTCTCTAAAATAAGCTTATTTAAATGCTGTAAAACCATCTTGCTTGAAGTATCCTTGATAAGGGATTGGCTGAACACTTGTCATTTCAATTTTTTTTATGGAATTGCGATATTTGAATCTGAAGTTTAAATTCAGTTAACACATAATTTCACTAGCCATGCCTAGCATTAATTTTCTTTTACACTGAGGCAATCACAGACAAATATTTTATTTTTTCTTAAGAACTTACGTTTTTAACTACCATGCGTGATATTATACGGGATAATCGCCGGTGGCTCCAATCTATAACTTCGATATGTTGTCAAAAAAAATATTTTTTTTATTATACAGGATGGACCATTGATCGTGACCGGACCAAATGTCTCACGAAATAAGCGTCAAACGAAAAAACTACAAACAACAAAACTTGTCTAGCTTGAAGGGGGAAACCAGATGGCGCTACGGTTGGCCCGTTAGATGGCGCTGCTATAGGTCAAACGGATATCTAGTGCGTTTTTTAAAAATAGGAACCCCCATTTTTATTACATATTTGTGTAGTACGTAAAGAAATATTAATGTTTTAGTTGGACCACTTTTTTCGCTTTCTGATAGATGACGCTGTAATAGTCACAAACACATGGCTCACAATTTTATACGAAGAGTTCGTAACAGGTAAGTTTTTTAAATTAAAATACAGAACGTAGGTGCGTTTGAACATTTTATTTCGGTTGTCCCTATGTGATACATGTACCTTTGTGAACTTATCGTTTCTGAGAACGCATGCTCTTACAGCGTGATTACCTGTAAATACCACATTAATGCAATAAATGCTCGAAATGATGTCCGTCAGCCTCAATACATTTGACAATACCTGTAACGAGATTCCTCTCAACAGCGAGTTGTTCGCCTTCCGTCATGTTCGCACATGCATTGACAATGCGCTGACGCATGTTGTCAGGCGTTGTCGGTGGATCACGATAGCAAATGTCCTTAAACGTTCCCCACAGAAAGAAATCCGAGGACGTCAGATCCGGTAAACGTGCGGTCCATGGTATGGTGCTTCGGTGACCAATCCACCTGTCATCAAATATGCTATTCAACACCGCTTCAACCGCATGCGAGCTATGTGCCGGACATCCATCATGTTGGAAGTACATCGCCATTCTGTCATGCAGTGAAACATCTTGTAGTACATCGGTAGAATACTACGTAGGAAATCAGCATACATTGCACCATTTAGACTGCCATCGATAAAATGGGGGCCCATTATCCTTCCTCCCATAATGCCGCACCATACATTAACCCGCCATGGTCGCTGATGTTCCACTTGTCGCAGCCATCGTGGATTTTCCGTTGTCCAATAGTGCATATTACGCCGGTTTACGTTACCGCTGTTGGTGAATGACGCTTCGTCGCTAAATAGAACGCGTGCAAAAAATCTGTCATCGTCCCGTAATGCCTCTTGTGCTCAGTGGCCGAACTATACACGACGTTCAAAGTCGTCACCATGCAATTCCTGGTGCATAGAAATATGGTACGGGTGCAATCGATCTTGATGTAGCATTCCCAACACCGACGTTTTTGAGATTCCCGATTCTCGCGCAGTTGGTCTACTACTGATGTGCGGATTAGCTGCGACAGCAGCTAAAACACCTACTTGGGCATCATCATTTGTTGCAGGTCGTGGTTGACGTTTCACATGTAGCTGAACACTTCCTGTTTCCTTAAGTAACGTAACTATCCGGTGAACGGTCCGGACACTTGGATGATGTCGTCCATGATACCGAGCAGCATACACAGCACACGTCCGTTGAGCATTTTGATCACAATGGCCATACGTCAACACGATATCGACCTTTTCCGCAATTGGTAAACGGTCCATTTTAACACGTGTAACGTATCACGAAGCAAACACCGTCCGCACTGGCGGAACGTTACGTGATACCACGTACTTATACGTTTGTGACTATTACACCGCCATCTACAACAAAGCGAAAAAAGTGGTCCTACTAAAAAATTCATATTTCTCTACAAACTACACAAATATGTATTAAAGAAATAGAGGTTCCTACTAAAAAAAAACGTAGTTGATATCCGTTTGACCTATGGCAGCGCCATCTAGCGGGTCAACCATAGCGCCATCTGGTTTCCCCCTTCAATCTAGACGAGTTTCGTTGTGTGTAGTTTTTTCGTTTGAAGCTTATTTCGTGAGATATTTGGCCCAGTTACCACCCTGTATATATTGTTAAATAAACAGGTTTTTTTCCTTAATTCCAGTAAGTTGTTGTTGTTGTTGTGGTCTTCAGTCCTGAGACTGGTTTGATCCGGCTCTCCATGCTACTCTATCCTGTGCAAGTTTCTTCATCTCCCAGTACCTACTGCAACCTACATCCTTCTGAATCTGCTTAGTGTATTCATCTCTTGGTCTCCCCCTACGATTTTTGCCCTCCACGCTGCCCTCCAATACCAAATTGACGATCCCCCGATGCCTCAGAACATGTCCCACCAACCGATCTTTTCTTCTGGTCAAGTTGTGCCACAAACTTCTCTTCTCCCCAATCCTATTCAATACTTCCTCATTAGTTATGTGATCTACTCATCTAATCTTCAGCATTCTTCTGTAGCACCACATTTCGAAAGCTTCTGTTCTCTTCTTGTCCAAACTATTTACCGTCCATGTTTCACTTCCATACATGGCTACACTCCATACAAATACTTTCAGAAATGACTTCCTGACACTTAAATCTATACTCGATGTTAACAAATTTCTCTTCTTCAGAAACACTTTACTTGTCATTGCCAGTCTACATTTTATATCCTCTCTACTTCGACCATCATCAGTTATTTTGCTCCCCAAATAGCAAAACTCCTTTACTACTTTAAGTGTCTCATTTCCTAATCTAATACCCTCAACATCACCCGACTTAATTCGACTACATTCCATTATCCTCGTTTTGCTTTTGTTGATGTTCATCTTATATCCTCCTTTCAAGATATCATCCATTCCGTTCAACTGCTCTTCCAAGTCCTTTGCTGTCTCTGACAGAATTACAATGTCATCGGCGAACCTCAAAGTTTTTATTTCTTCTCCATGGATTTTAATACCTACTCCGAATTTTTCTTTTGTTTCCTCTACTGCTTGCTCAATATACAGATTGAATAACATTGGGGAGAGGCTACAACCCTGTCTTACTCCCTTCCCAACCACTGCTTCTCTTTCATGTCCTTCGACTCTTATAACTGCCATCTGGTTTCTGTACAAATTGTAAATAGCCTTTCGCTCCCTGTATTTTACCCCTGCCACCTTTAGAATTTGAAAGAGAGTATTCCAGTCAACATTGTCAAAAGCCTTCTCCAAGTCTACAAATGTTAGAAACGTAAGTTTGCCTTTCCTTAATTTTTCTTCTAAGATAAGTCGTAAGGTCAGTATTGCCTCACGTGTTCCCATTTTTCCACGGAATCCAAACTGATCATCCCAGAGGTCGGCTTCTACTAGTTTTTCCATTCGTCTGTAAAAAATTCGTGTTAGTATTTTGCAGATGTGGCTTATTAAACTGATTGTTCGGTAATTTTCACATCTGTCAACACCCGCTTTCTTTGGGATTGGAATTATTATATTCTTCCTGAAGTCTGAGGGTACCTCGCCTGTTTCATACATCTTGCTCACCAGATGGTAGAGTTTTGTCAGGACTGGCTCTCCCAAGGCCGTCAGTAGTTCCAATGGAATTTTGTCTACACCGGGGGCCTTGTTTCGACTCAGGTCTTTCAGTGATCTGTCAAACTCTTCACGCAGTATCGTATCTCCCATTTCATCTTCATCTACATCTTCTTCCATTTCCATAATATTGTCCTCAAGTACATCACCCTTGTATAGACCCTCTATATACTCCTTCCACCTTTCTGCTTTCCCTTCCTTGCTTAGAACTGGGCTTCCATCTGAGCTCTTGATGTTCATGCAAGTGGTTCTCTTATCTCCAAAGGTCTCTTTAATTTTCCTGTAGGCAGTATCGATCTTACCTCTAGTGAGATAAGCCTCTACATCCTTACATTTGTCCTCTAGCCATCCCTGCTTAGCCATTTTGCACTTCCTGTCGATCTCATTTTTGAGACGTTTGTATTCCTTTTTGCCTGCTTCATTTACTGCATTTTTATATTTTCTCCTTTCATCAATTAAATTCAATATTTCTTCTGTTACCCAAGGATTTCTGCTAGCCCTCGTCTTTTTACCTACTTGATCCTCTGCTGCCTTCACTACCTCATCCCTCAAAGCTACCCATTCTTCTTCTACTGTATTTCTTTCCCCATTCCTGTCAATTGTTCCCTTATGCTCTCCCTGAAACTCTGTACAACCTCTGGTTCTTTCAGTTTATCCAGGTCCCATCTCCTTAAATTCCCACCTTTTTGCAGTTTCTTCAGTTTTAATCTACAGGTCATAACCAATAGATTGTGGTCAGAGTCCACATCTGCCCCTGGAAATGTCTTACAATTTAAAACCTGGTTCCTAAATCTCTGTCTTACCATTATATAATCTATCTGATACCTTTTAGTATCTCCAGGGTTCTTCCATGTATACAACCTTCTATCGTGATTCTTAAACCAAGTGTTAGCTATGATTAAGTTGTGCTCTGTGCAAAATTCAACCAGGCGGCTTCCTCTTTCATTTCTTAGCCCCAATCCATATTCACCTACTACGTTTCCTTCTCTCCGTTTTCCTACACTCGAATTCCAGTCACCCATGACTATTAAATTTTCGTCACCCTTCACTATCTGAATAATTTCTTTTATTTCATCATACATTTCTTCAATTTCTTCGTCATCTCCAGAGCTAGTTGGCATATAAACTTGTACTACTGTAGTAGGTGTGGGCTTCGTATCTATCTTGGCCACAATAATGCGTTCACTATGCTGTTTGTAGTAGCTTACCCGCATTCCTATTTTCCTATTCATTATTAAACCTACTCCTGCATTACCCCTATTTGATTTTGTATTTATAACCCTGTATTCACCTGACCAAAAGTCTAGTTCCTCCTGCCACCGAACTTCGCTAATTCCCACTATATCTAACTTTAACCTATCCATTTCCCTTTTTAAATTTTCTAACCTACCTGCCCGATTAAGTGATCTGACATTCCACGCTCCGATCTGTAGAACGCCAGTTTTCTTTCTCCAGTAAGTACCAAGTATCAAATAGGATACGCTAAATAGCTGAAATCACAAGCAACCAAGCCGGATTTGTGAAAAATAGTGACACTGCTGACGCAATCCGTGCCGCTCGGCTGCTGGTTGAAAAATACCTCAAAACGAACAAGCCACTGCACCTTGCTTTTCTGGACTTCTAAAAGGCTTTAGATCGGGTACTACATGGCCTAATCTGACTAGCGCTTCGAGACCACGGCATTCCGGAGTACCTTGTCAACTGGGTACGGTTTCTGTATGCAGAACCGAGAAGCTTTGTCCAAGCAGCTGCAGGAGCGTCAGATGACTGCCGCAACACAGTAGGAGCCCACCAATACCCGACCTTATCACCACTGCTGTTTATTCTTGTAATCGACACTGTCACATCAGACCTGAAGATGCCGCTAACATGGACACTTCTTTATGCTAATGACGTCTTGTTGGCTGTGGAGAACAGGTTTGATCTCTAGCACCAAACACAAGAGTGGAATGAGCGGCACGTGCGATGTGGCCTGCGGCTCAACAAAAAAAAAAAAAAAAAAAAAAAACTGTGTGCACGACATCAGATCCATCAGCACTGACGGAGAAGATCTGCCAACAGTAACAAAATTTAAGTATGTCGGTTCTGCGATCTCTAGCGATGGCCAGCGTATAGACGAGGTCAACTCAAGGACGCAGGCAACCTGGATGAAGATCGAATGACAACAGGCGTCACCTGCGATCGTCGGCTTAAGGATCGTCTGAAGTCAAAGATCTGTCAGACTGTCATCCATGCTCTTTCCCCCTACGGCACTGAGTGTTGGGCAGCTACAAAAGAGGCTCAAAGACGACTGGAGGTCACGGAGACTAAGTTTCGTACATGGACAGTGGTGTACTCTACTAGACCACGCCTCGAATGACACTATCAGGAAAGTTATAGGATACAGGTTCCGCCTTTACGCAAAAATATGTTTCTTTCTTTTTAACCAAACATGTTTCGACATCTCTGTGCCATCTCATCAGTGGATTTTGTTTATTGAAAACTTGAGCACCGCACATTGCGAAATGAAGACGTGTTTATAAAAAACGAAATTGCACAAAGTATAGAAGGATCAGTCACAAAAAACGTGACAAGCTATCAGTGCAGGACACCACAGAGATGGTCCTGCAAAACCATATAATGTGAAATCACATTTTAAATCAACAAAACCCACTGATGATGGCACAGAGGTGCCGAAACGTGTTTGAGTAAAAAGAAAAGACAGTGTTTTTGCATAAAGGCGGGACTTACATCCTACAATTTAACCGCAGAAACGGAAAGAAAGACAGGAGCTACAGATCCAAAAAATGACTATCAGGAAACATTTCGGGGTCGCACCGATCCAGAAGAAAATGTTGAGGAAGCCATCTGCGACGGTTTGGACATGTGCTGCGCACAGAAGAAAATACGACTGCAAAGGCAGCCTACACAGTAGAAGTCATGGGAAGCAGACCCAAGGGACGACCTAGACAACGACTGGCCGACACTCTGCACAGCGACCCGAAGGCAGCAAATCTTCATCCAGATAAGGCCCACTGTCTAACAAAATGGAGACCCCGAATCCACTCAGCTGACCCTGCTGCCAGGTGGCACAAATGCTAAAGAAAAGGAACAAGCAGGTAATAAACCTCAAAAAAACTTTTGTCTTGCACAAATCGAGTAACACCGCACAGCTGCCTGACCGCCGTCTTGTGAAGGGGCAAAGTTGTTGCAATATATGTTACTACAGGATATCATTTTAAGAAGTCATGGTTGCAAAATATTGACACGCATTATTTACAGAAGAAATTAACCCTGAGGGCGTTCAGTTTGGATTCCGGATAAATAAAGGCATACCTCTGGCGATAATGACCCTACGGCTTTGCTTAGGAGATAGGTTAGTAAAAGGCAAAACTACGCTTGTATCATTTTTAGATTTAGAGAAAACTTTTGACGATGTGGATTGGACCACATACGTTGAAATTTATAAGCTAGCAAAGGCAAAGTACAGGGAGCGAAAGGTCGCTTACAACAAGTACAGAAACCACAGTGCAGTGGTAAGAGATGCAGGCCATGAATGGGAAGTAATAGTTGAGAAAGGAGTGAGACAGGGTTGTGGCCTGTTCCCGATGTTATTCAATCTGTACATAGAGCAAGCAGTGAAGGAAAGTAAGGAAAAATGTTGAATGCAGTAGGCAGATTGAAATGGATGTAGGAGTTATGCAGAGGTGAAGAGGTTTTGACAGGGTGGAGAGCTGCATCCAGCCATTTTTCAGACTGTAGACAACACCAACAACAACAGGAAGTAGCAATGTAAAACTGTGCAAAGTAAATAATTTTCTCTTTTCACTGTCACGGACAATGGAAAGTATTCCTTGTAGCACTTAGTTTCCTCAAAGAGTCTGAATACGATACTTCAAAGAGAGATTTTCATCTTTCTTCAGACATAAGGAATTGAAAAGTGTTTACTGATTTCGTTTTCATCTTGTGATAATTTTGTTTGTGCGAGAGTTCTGTGTAAGAGACCGTATTTTGTTGCATTTGTGGGTCTTAGGACCACTGGTTTTACCCCCAAATAATATCGCTGCCCTACCGCAGCAGGAAGAACTGTATCTTTGCCAGATGAGTTCTCTGTAGTACGCGCTCTATGCTACACGCATTGTGTATACACTGCGAGAATAAAAGTATTCATAGTAAGTGACGGTAGTGCGAGTGGTTATTTATCGTTGTAATTACCACGCCCGCTCCCCACGACCTACGCAGTTAAGAGACTCTTAAACCATTAGCTAATGTTATCCACTATCCTACTCGCTAAAACACTTACACTTTATTCCACATCTTTCACAATGAAACTTGTTTAATCTGTAAATTTTTTTAGTGTCCTGCCACGTTAAATACACACCATTGACCCCATGACATCTCCCTTCACCCCCCCCCCACCCCCCACTTCACTGCATTCCAATTAGGATCAATTTAGTACTAAATTCATCCTCATGGTGATAAAGAAAAAGAAGAAGGCGTTGGGAGGCGAAAACGTAACATCAGGACTGTTATTTGCTTTCCTGAAAGTTAAGATAATTGTAGACTTTCCTAAGGTGAACGTAATAGCGAAAAATATAACATATCAGTAGTGATTGATTACCGTACATCCTTCGACAGTTGTACACCTGCCACAGTGCAGAAAAATCACACCAGTTTTGAAAGATTTTGCAAGAAATTCATGACAGAATAATTCATGATACTGGTATTACTTAATCATTCACGGATGTCTATGAACTTCATGTATTAGCATAATTAAACACTGTTGAAATACTCCAACATCAGTCAAGATCCAATGGGTTTTTTATAAGCCGTAGAGGTACGGTGTGCCGCTAAGAAAGTGCCTCAGCAAAATTTCTTGCAGCCAAATTTCGTTACGTTGCCTCTCGAGTACAGAGAGCGCCTTCATCAAGCCATTTCTCTGGCGATGCGCAGCTACAAAAGGCAAAGGAACACGCAACGCTACCACCGTAACTGACTTTTACTTGATGACGAAAAAAGTATTTGCCTTGCACAGAACATACCACAGGTAGCACAAAACGATGCTGCTGAAATATGAAATTTCCGTACTTGGTAGGGTTGTTATATCGTCGACATTGTCAATAACTGCAGTTAATGTTTTCACGCATAAAAGTAACTGAATCGCCTTAGTTTTTTGACAACTACGGACCGTGGCAATTTTGATGGACAACAAATACAGAAAAATAATTTAACCCCTGATACATTTGTTGTGCCGTAAAACATATTTGAAAATGTTATCTGGTTAGAGACGTTCGGAGTGCACAAGGAATCGGGTTTAAAATACACCAGATAAATGTCTGTAATACTCATCTTCTGCAATAAGTAAGTGGCTGTCCGTGGACATTATCATAAGTAAGAGAAAAAAGAATAAAAGAAAAAAAGAAGAAAGGCGCGAGGTCAGGGCCGGTTCCAGAACATTTTTCAACACAAGTGACGTATAATTTCACACCCCCGCCCCTCCTCCCTCAGACATTAATTGCTATTCCTTGGGCTCTTGGTAAGACGTTTAAAAGTAGATCGAAATGTAGTGACCGTGGAAGTGGACTGTTTCTTCTTTTAAAATAAGTCCCACATACTCTGTAATGAAAATAAATTTCTCAACAATTCGAGTGTTAAATATTTAAAGAAGAAACAATTCATATCAATTTAAGACAGTACCTGAGGTTTTTAAAAGATTTTAGTGAAAACGGAAAGAACTAGTCCCGTAATATTGTTCTGGCGTCCGTAAACATGTGTCATCTATTAAACTAAATGGGAAAATGAAAACATAAACTTTTTGATATTTTTTGGTTTTATAATTAAACTTCTTAATTCTGTTATTTACAAATTATTTCACTTTTCATCAGGAAAAAGTAAGACAGAAATACAAAAAATATCATCTAATTTTACAGTGACATCTTAAACATATGACACCGTTTTCTTGTGTAGGTTGTGTATGGCATGTCAACAACACTCACCAGTATATAGTTAAATTTAGAAAATTTGCCAAGAACGGAGGTGTAAATCGATAAACATGTTCCATATTCTTATGTATCTAACTGAAAATGAAAAAAAAGAAACATATTTGTGTATGATACAAAACAGGAATATTCTGTTAAGATAGTCGTGTGTAATTCCAACAGTTGTTCAGTTGACGGTTCTTTCACTTGAATAAAACGATTCTATTTAAATTTTTCTAGCCTTTAACTTTAGCAAAATCTTTCGAAACAGACTCTGAATTTACTGACTTGAAGTTACCGCTTTTAACAGCAGAAGTTGATGATAAACGCAACTGTTTTTGAGAAAGTGTTCATCAAGTTAAGTTTCGAAAAGCTGCTTTCACAACTATTTACAAATATAGGTAACGTCGGAAGGATTTCCGAGCTTACATAAGCATTAAGGTGAATTTCAATAGATTTCTTTATGTGATGATGGGATATGTGTAAAACTTCGAGCGGGAAGAATGAGCGCTTAGATCGAAACTTCGTCGTTTACTTCCTTCCCACTGACGTCACGCTCACACATTCTCAGTAGCCATGCAGGCCGAATTCGGGTTTCAAATATCCTACGTCTGCAGATCATGAATATGGCATAGAAAGCTGCAGGTCTTACTATTTCTGTGTTAGTGAGCAGAATGAGATTTTCACTCTGCAGCGGAGTGCGAGCTGATATGAAACTTCCTGACAGATTAAAACTGTGTGCCGAACCGAGACTCGAACTCGGGACCTTTTTCCTTTGGCGCGCAAGTACTCGTGCTTTGGAAGGTAGGAGACGAGGTACTGGTAGAATTGAAGCTGTGAGGAGCGGTCGTGAGTCATGCTTGGGTAGCTCAGATGGTAGAGCACTTGCCCACAAAAGGCAAAGGCCGCGAGTTCGAGTCTCGGTCCGGCATACAGTTTTAAACTGTCAGTAAGTTTCAGACAGCTATATCGTCAATAAGGTAGAAAAAAAATTTACCTTAAAGAAGTGTTATACTACATCTTCATGAGTAGCTTCATCGTCAGACTCATAGGTAAACTGCTTCTTCACTCTCCTGAGACGAATTTTCTTTTCTTTTTCAAAGTCTGAAACAGATCCACATTTACAAGCAAGTACTTTTCCATCCGGCATCACGCTACTGAAGCCCTATTCTGATCTTATCTTATTTCAAAAAATTGCTAACATTTTCAAATAGATCAACAGCGCTCTGTAGGTTTACAACACAGGCATTCGAAATGGGAAATGCTCCCTCCCTACAATCTGGGGTACAGGGTTTTTTGTTCATTACAGAATTCCCGTTCAGTCCTAAAAATAATTTCCTGTGAGTTCGCTAAACATCTCGTTTAGCCAACTGCATAATTACATGGTTGAACGCAGTGAGACAATAATTTGGCTTTGGCAATTGCTTTATACAAAAAATTACGTTTGTTTAGTTGTCACGACGTTTATGGTAAATCATGAAGCTCTTTTTGGTGCAGCTGTGTTTTCGCGCTAACGTAAACTCAAAGCAGATGTAGATATTTCGAGGGCAGTGCTGAAATAGTCATAAATCTTTACCATTCGAGCCCTCATTCCCGCTTTTCTCGGAGTGCAGGAAAGGACCGATCCAACACATCGACAGGCCGCCATCAATAACCAGAAAGACCTCCGTCCCCTTTCCACTGCTGAAAACCTTAAAACTGGTAGGTAGTAAACCAGGCCAGCGACCGTCGACAGAATTTTCTCATTTTTAATATTTTTCTACTTCAGAACTTTCATATTCCGTGTCAGTCCAACATTATGGGTATATGAATAAAAATACGTTTTCTAAACGTTTTGCTGCTTTATTTCTCGACTTATTGATCATTTTGTTTGATACCTGTCAGAACTAATCACGTAAAGAAGTAATTTTAAATGACTAACTTCAAAAGTGTGTCATTTTAATAACTTGAATTTTGAAGGTAATAATGAAATCATACTTACATTTCAAGTATCAAATTATACGGCCAGTAATAAACATCGAGTGGATAACAGGCAGTTCCATGGGATATAATAAGTTTTTTGTGTTCAGAATAAAATTTAGTTACTGTGGCAAGATTGGATTGGATTGATTTGGGGGAAGAAACCATACAGCGAGGTTATCGGTCTCATTGGATTAGGGAAGGATGGAGAGGGAAGTCGGCTGGGCCCAGTCAAAGTAACCATCCCGGCATTTGCCTGGAGCGATTTCGGGAAATCACGGAAAACCAAAACCAGGATGGCCGGACGCGTGATTGAACCGTCCTCCTCCCGAATGCGAGTCCAGTGTGCTAACCAGTGCGCCACTCGATCGGTTGTAAGTAGGCTGTTTAGGATTTTATGCGTAGTCATACAGGTTGTCCACAGATGTCCGTACCGTCGTGTCCTGCACGGAAGATGGCATTCTGGTCTAGGGAAGACCACGCCAGCGATGACGTCATGGCACCTACTAATGGGGCAGTGTTTGCCGGGTACTCCCCACATCCACAGTGGCTGTGTAAACAGTCACATACGGTTCAGTATGGCACAGAGAAGACTCCTACCAGGCCCTCTGCGGCGGAGCCCGCGGAGAGACATAGGAAGAATGGAAGCAAGACAGTCGCAAATTGAAGTTGCCCGATGGCTTGTAAGTAGGCTGTTTAGGGTTTTACGAGTTGCATTCAAGTTCTAAGGCCTCCGATTTTTTTTCTAAATAACTACTCACCCGAAATCGATGAAACTGGCGTTACTTCACGACGTAATCGCCCTGCAGACGTACACATTTTTCACAACGCTGACGCCATGATTCCATGGCAGCGGCGAAGGTTTCTTTAGGAGTCTGTTTCGACCACTGGAAAATCGCTGAGGCAAAAGCAGCACGGCTGGTGAATGTGCGGCCACGGAGAGTGTCTTTTATTGTTGCAAACAGCCAAAAGTCACTAGGAGCCAGGTCCGGTGAGTAGGGAGCATGAGGAACCACTTCAAAGTTGTTATCACGAAGAAACTGTTGGGTAACGTTAGCTCGATGTGCGGGTGCGTTGTCTTGGTGAAACAGCACATGTGCAGCCTTTCCCAGACGTTTTTGTTGCAGTGCAGGAAGGAATTTGTTCTTCAAAACATTTTCGTAGGATGCACCTGTTACCGTAGTGCCCTTTGGAACGCAATGGGTAAGGATTACGCCCTCGCTGTCCCAGAACACGGATACCATCATTTTTTCAGCACTGGTGGTTACCCGAAATTTTTTTGGTGGCGGTGAATCTGTGTGCTTCCATTGAGCTGACTGGCGCTTTGTTTCTGGATTAAAAAATGGCATCCACGTCTCATCCATTGTCACAACCGACGAAAAGAAAGTCCCATTCATGCTGTCGTTGTGCGTCAACATTGCTTGGCAACATGCCACACGGGTAGCCATGTGGTCGTCCGTCAGCATTCGTGGCACCCACCTGCACGACACTTTTCGCATTTTCAGGTCGTCATGCAGGATTGTGTGCACAGAACCCACAGAAATGCCAACTCTGGAGGCGATCTGTTCAACAGTCATTCGGCGATCCCCCAAAACAATTCTCTCCACTTTCTCGATCATGTCGTCAGAACGGCTTATGTGAGCCCGAGGTTGTTTCGGTTTGTTGTCACACGATGTTCTGCCTTCATTAAACTGTCACACCCACGAACGCACTTTCGACACATCCAAAACTCCATCACCACATGTCTCCTTCAACTGTCGATGAATTTCAATTCGTTTCACACCACGCAAATTCCGAAGACGAATGATTGCACGCTGTTCAAGTAAGAAAAAGGTCGCCATTTTAAGTATTTAAAACAGTTCTCATTCTCGCCGCTGGCGGTAAAATTCCATCTGCCGTACGGTGCTGCCATCTCTGGGACGTATTGACAATGAATGCGGCCTCATTTTAAAACAATGCGCATGTTTCTATCTCTTTCCAGTCCGGAGAAAAAAAATCGGAGGCTTTAGAACTTGAATGCACCTCGTATGTTGGTAACACCAAGTAACACACCCTGTATGAAAATCACTGACTGTCTGTGTGCAGTCTGTGGCTGGTTGGACTCATTACTGGAATATTCGCTTGTGTAGTGTTGGGCAGCTGGATGTGAAGGGCACGTAGCGTTGTGCAGTTGGAGGTGAGCCGCCGGCAGTGGTAGATGCGGAGAGAGAGATGCCAGAGTTTTGAGAGGTTACTATAAGCGGACGACTTGGACGTGTGTCCGCCAGAAAAAGGAAATTTGTAAAGATGGATGTCATAGGTTTATAGATATATATATGAAGACTTTTGAACATTATTAAGGTAAATACATGGTTTGTTCTCTATCAAAATCTTTCATTGGCTAACTATTCCTATCACTAGTTAGTGCTTTCAGTAGTTAGAATCTTTTATTTAGCTGGCAGTATTGGCGCTCGCTTCGAGTAACGAAGATTTTTGTGAGCTAAGTGATTCATGAAAGGTGTAGGTTATTGGTATTCAGGGCCATTCTTTTGTAGTGATTATTGAAAATCAGATTGCGTTTCCCTAAAAATATTGTGTGTCAGTTTAGTGATGATCAAGAATAAGTAAGGAGACAAATGTCTGAGTACGTTCAGTTTTGCTCAGCTGTTTGAAAATCAAATAACGTAAGAGTTTTACCAGCACAGTCATTCTTAATTTTTCTAAGGGGATGTTTCACGGTGTGGCAAGACATGTCTCGCCAGTGACCAACTCATTTATACCAAAAATATCAATTTTACAGTCTTACCCTTCCGCCACCTCCTGAATAAATTTTTGCTGAAATCCATTGTTTGCAGTAGCTCTTTTGGGAACTTTACTGATCTGTTTGATCCTAAACATAATTTATCACCAGACCGCTGTATAACAAACAAACATGAATTCTTGTACTTCTCTCGCAACAGGAATGGTACTGTTTCGTGGGAAACCATGTACTTTAGAAGCTTTGCTAATTTCATATTCGTAAACAGTCTCATACGTTTGTTAAATGTAGTAGTTAACTGTCTCCAAGGTGTTTTTCCGGATTGCGCAACGAGTACCACAGAGAGATTACACCGTCCGATTATACGCATACCTTTTCAAAATACCCCATCGATAGGTAGGTACTGAAATGAAATACAAAAGTTCCGGAAAAACTGACAACAACACAACATGATGTCTCAGAATCGTCCAAGACAGTGGTTTAACGATGAGCACCTGAACCTTTTTCGAACTCATCTCCTTGGTCTTGCATATGTTTCAAAAGAACCCACCGTCTTATCAACTCGTTTAAAGCCCTGCACACACGAGGACACATCTTGCGCCACTAATGGTGCAATAAGATGGTACAACTTCCTGCTCCAACAGCCGACATGCCATCTTGTAGCTGCGTTTGTATACACAATGACTGCAGATGACGCAACATTATTTTAGAAAATGGCTGATGACGAACTGAGAGTGGCAGCTGCCGCTTATGCAGTCATTACTGCAGCAATATCTCGGCGACGTCGACGAAGAAATTTACGTTGGCATAATAGAAGGTGGCGGAGCAGACCTTGAATATTAAGACGTGACGACGGCGGTCGGGAATTGCGCAGTCTGTTACACGATGAACTGAGACTGAAGGACAGCGAATCACACAAAAATTTTCTGAGAATGGGCTAGACGGAACTCTTGACATTGCTTCGTTTAGTAGGTCCACAGTTATGCGAGAACCTATCTCAAGTTGAAAAAGGTGAGTAGGTACCTTTATATAAGCTTAGTATTACTAGGCTGCTGTTCGTACAGTGCATACTTGTAAGCTGTAACTAATTCCACAATTTTCTTTAGGTTAATTCTGACACAGAGATTTCTAGCTACTGGAGAAACTTGCAGGAGCATAATGTTTTCATTCAGAATACCTTAAACTTGTAATGCACTTTACCAGTATGTGAATGATTCGTGCATAAAGGTACGCTAATCTTGTTAAATTTCATGAGAACATGACCAAAATAACTTAATGTAATAACATATTTCAATAATCTGAAAAGTACAATAAAGGAACCATTTTTGTTCACATGTGTTACTCTCAACAAGAAACATAATTCGGTATTTTGTGTGCCTCTGCCACAACTTTTTGATGCAGTTTTATTTTTTACGTTAGTTAGTTGGCAAACCCCTAGCATTGCCCTTTATTTTGATAAATTCATTAGAAGTAGAAACAAATTCTTTAGAGTGCCATTCATAACTATTTACACAACATATTTTGGGGGAAGGATGCATCTCTAATCCAATCTTCAGCTGTGCCTGTGCCCAGGTATTATCACACATTTTTACAGTTTGGCCATTATATTCAAAACGTATGCCTACATTATAAAAGTCTATGTTAAGAACTGAACCTAACAAGTAATAGCTCAAAACTCTTTCCCCCCTACATGTGGAATTTTCAGACAAAACCAATGTACTTCTTAATCCACCATTTTCAGTTGTTAGGGTAAGATGTGTCTGATACGTAGTGGTTTCAGACTGTAAGAGCATACTTATTTTTCAATTCTTGTGTATAAAAATCACACTGACATATTCACATCACATTTTCTGTCTTTCAGATGCCATTGACAGAAAATGAATGGAATCGTATATCAAAACAATTCCAAGACATGTGGAACTTTCCAAATTGTCTTCGTGCTTTAGACGGTAAGCACATGGAATTCCTACCACCAAGATGTAGGGGGTCATACTACCACAATTACAAAAGAGGTAACAGCATTCTGTTATTGGCACTTGTTGGTGCAGAGTATAAATTTGCATGTGTAGATGTAGGTTACAATGGGAAGATCAGTGATGGAGGAGTGTTCTAGAACAGTCCACTCTGTGAAATTCTTACTGGTACTGAAAATTTAATGAATATTTCTACACCAGTGGCTTTTATAGTTGTACCTGATGATGTTTTTCCCTTATCAGAGCATATATTGAAGCCATATAAGGGAAAGTCACACAGCAATAGAATATATTTAATTACCGTTTGAGCAGGGCAAGAAGAACATCAGCAGATGCTTTTGGAATACTGAGCAATAGGTTCAGAATTCTACTCAAGAAAATGGAGCTACCTGTTGAAACTGTAGGGGAAATCACACTGTGTACTTGTGTGCTGCACAACTTTTTACTGGACACATGTTGGAAGAGTTGTGTTGCACAACTGGAGAAGAAAGAGGACACTAATCATTGTGTTATCATTCCACGGTAATGGCAGCAAAATAATCTGAGGGGCATAGGAAGATCAGGTCAACACAAGTCAATTAAATACGCTAGTAAAGTGAGGGACACTCTACAGGAATATTTCAAAAGTACTGGGTATGTACAAGGACAGTGGCAATCTGTACAAAAATTTCGGTACTGATACAGTGCCAAATCTTGAAAGTAAGTAATGTAAATTATGAGTGAAAACTTAATATGGTATGTAGGAGATGATATACAAAAAGTAACTTAGTTGGTATTAGCAATAAATTTTGTATTTTGAATTTGCTACAATTACAATCCTCATCAAATTTGTATTTCATAGATACTATGCGATTACAGTTTAATGAAAATGAACAAATAAACAATGTTGTTACTCAAAATAAAGAAGTAAACAGTCTTCGTACTAAAAATAACGAGCATAATGGAATGTAGTCGAATTAAGTCGGGTGATGCTGAGGGAATTAGATTAGGAAATGAGACACTTAAAGTAGTAAAGGAGTTTTGCTATTTGGGGAGCAAAATAACTGATGATGGTCGAAGTAGAGAGGATATAAAATGTAGACTGTCAATGGCAAGGAAAGCGTTTCTGAAGAAGAGAAATTTGTTAACATCGAGTATAGATTTAAGTGTCAGGAAGTCATTTCTGAAAGTATTTGTATGGAGTGTACCCATGTATGGAAGTGAAACATGGACGGTAAACAGTTTGGACAAGAAGAGAATAGAATCTTTCGAAATGTGGTGCTATAGAAGAATGCTGAAGATTAGATGGGTAGATCACATAACTAATGAGGAAGTATTGAATAGCATTGGGGAGAAGAGAAGTTTGTGGCACAACTTGACAAGAAGAAGGGATCGGTTAGTAGGACATGTTCTGAGGCATCAAGGGATCACCAATTTAGTATTGGAGGGCAGCGTGGAGGGTAAAAATCGTAGGGGGAGACCAAGAGATGAATACACTAAGCAGATTCAGAAGGATGTAGGTTGCAGTAGGTACTGGGAGATGAAGAAGCTTGCACAGGATAGAGTAGCATGGAGAGCTGCATCAAACCAGTCTCAGGACTGAAGACCACAACAACAACAACTAAAAATAAAAAAATAAATAGTCTTGTTACTCATTACTGCCCAGCTCTTCCTCTTGTACAGTACAAAGAACGTGTAAAATATCTCTCTCTTAGCTCCCATCACCAGAGCTTTGCTTTTTATTTGCTACAGATAAGCAATTACTGAACCAAAGACTTCAACATCAGTTGGAACAGTTTTTAGTTTATTTGTGCTAGGCAGTATATTGTCAGCTCTTTTCAAAAGAGCATTTTCTTCTTCATTGGAAGCACTCTTCCTTTTTGTTCCCTTGATCATACCTCGTCCATGTGGACTGCTGTATGGTGATGATGGTGTTGGTAATGATGGTGCTGTTTGAAATGGCTGGCCTTCTTGTGCAACTTCACATTCCTCTATAATTAAGAAATCCTCACTAACATCAATGGGAGACTCTGGGATCTCACTGACAAGACAGTCATCCTGAAAAATAATGATAACAATTGTATACAACTTGCAGTGTGTGCTTTATACTTTTTGTGATTGGATATTTATGGTCAGTGTGAGGCACTGTGCAAGATCATGGACCACGAACTCAGCTTCACAACGTATTTAATTTTAAGTTACAAAGGAAAAAAAAATACAGTAGTGGGGTTCAATCCCACAGTTCTCGAACTGTGAACTAAACGCATCAGACAACTGAACTATTGACATACATCGCATATTTGTTAGTATAACGTATCTTGTGAAGTTCGCGAAGGCAAACCAGTTATCTGGTTAGTTTTTTTCACTTACGGTACTAACTACAGAGAAAACTGCATAGGTAAAAAATTACTTACTGTGACGTTACTGTTTCTAGTATTGTCCACGTTTTCTTGTGACAATTATGCGCTGCAAGTTCCTTTCCTCGCCTGAAAGTTGTCTCGGAGAAACATAAGTTTCTTAAAATACCACAGCGTGGTTTCATACACGTCAGCAGATCCCATACCGTACGTAAACTTTTCATCTTCGCTATGATTTCAGCATGAGGCGAAAACCTAACCTCATTCAATGAATCAACTATTTTGTAAAGTGAGTATTTCCTAGTGTAAATGAATTTTATCCGTAGCGGATGCTCTTGGACTCCGTGACTTTTCCTTTATAGGGTGTAGAAAAATTTCCGCTACCAGTCACAATAAAAGGTTATTTGTCACACGACGGGTTTCGGGTTTGCGCCCATCCTCAGGTATTCATACATTCATGTACGTGTTTATATTGCTGGAGACAATTGCGTAAATACAAAAAATTATTTGCTGGTGACTGAACAGATACAAGTGGGACGATTGGAAGTGACAAGGCAGCGTTTGTCGAAAATATATCTGTACTTACATAAAACTGTCACCACAGGGTAATTATGATAATGATGCTTTATCTTTATGTTGTCCCACTTGTATCTGTTCAGTCACCAGCAAATAATCTTTTTTTGTATTTATACAGTGATCTCCAGCAATATAAACATGTACATGAATGTATGAACACATGAGGATGGGCGCAAACCCAAAACCGGTCGTGTGACAAATAAATAACCTTTTATTGTGACTGGTAGGGGAAAAGTTTCTGCACCCTATTTACTAGCGTGTATGTTATGGTATGTGGGTGATTTTGCGTCATAAAGACGTATTTCGTGTCTGTATGCCGCAAAAAAATTTCTATAACTTCCTCAGACCATTATCACACAGTGTACCACCGATGGCGAAAACAAACAGACGTATGCACTCAAATGGTAGCCATATGGCGCGGAATATAGCTTCGTTCGCTTGCGTTCCATTTACTGGCAATGCGGTGGCAAGCAACTAGGTAGCACGCAAGCAATTTACTCGCTACGCCAGTCATGGCGCAAGAAATGTTTCCGTCTGAACAGGGCTTAAGAGGACATCGTTTACACATTCACCAGTAGTGTTGCAAGGCTACTCCCCATGTCTGCGCACCGAATACACTCATTTTTGTCAGTGGGTGACCTGTATTTAATTGATTTAGGTTGAAAATCCTGCTTTCCCGATGTTAACTTTACTCATTATTGTAAGTGATGCTTGGCAATATACTATTGAAATTAGCAATTCGCGGATTTTCCTATGCAGTATTTATTTCGTTGAACACACGAGCATTGACATCAACTGACGCAGGTAAAGAACACTTCAAACAAACTGTGTGCCATTACACAATAACCGTAGGTCTATACATGATGGACCGTCAGCTCTGTCTGCACGGTACTGCTTCCAAGGACCGATTCTCAGCTCCCACTGAACGCTAGCTACTGCCTCCAAGCTCGGTCGCTCCACAACAGTTACAAATGTGCCCTCAATTGCCTGTGCATAATCGATCGAAACGCCGTATGAAAAGGGTACCCTTTCAGTGTCTGTAAGTAGAATGAAATGTAGGAAATAATCTTTGACAACTGATTCTTCAGCAGGCTCTCTTTAAACAAAATGAAAGACCAGTGACATTTGTTCTGTGTGCCTCACGTCATGAGTATAGTCTAAAATGAATGACTGACATGTTTTTTTTTTTAAGTTAAACTAGAATTTAATTTTGAATACGTAATGATAACAGAGTAATTAATTCATTTTGTGTTACTTTACTTAGACAGTGAGCATTAGTTTTACGAGAACTTATTGTTCGGAAATGCTCTTTCACCACAGCATCAAACGTAGTAATGTGTTCTATTAGTTTCAAGAATTCCCCTTACTTTCTTTAAAGATAGCATCTGTTGTTCCACAAGTACTACTGTCTTACGGAAAGCAACCTTTTTAACACATCAAATCAACGTTCAGTCTTAGTGTAAATGGACAGCCCATCTAGTATTTTGGCTAGACGCAAACGCAAGTGTAATTCTCACCGAAACAGGTGTGCATTCATATGATTTATTTTCCCACCTGACGTAACTCCACTTGTAAAAAAGAAATATCATTTTTTTTGAAACCGAATAAATAAGATACACACTGCGGATTTTTTCACTGCCAGTCAATTTTCTTTTGAAGTTTGCAGGAGTAAATCTTCTGCCTCTCTGATCAGCAGAAAAGTTAACATCGGCTGTAATCCTCGTCTACATACGTACTCCGCAAGCCACCGTATGGTGCATGGCGGAGGTTACATTGTTCTACTACCAGCCGTAGTGCTTCCTGTTCCACTCACAAGCAGAGCGAGGGAAAAGCGACTATCTATATGCCTCCGTCTGAGCCCTAATTTCTCGTACGTTATTTTCGCCGTCCTTAAGCTAAATGTACGTTAGCGGCAACAGTATCGTGCTGCAGTCAGTCACCTTCGACTGCAGGTCCTCTCAGTTTTCTCAGTAGCGTTCCCCGGGGAGAACGTCACCTTCCCTTCAGGGATTCCTATTTGAGTTCCTGAAGCATTTCCATAATACTGGCGTTTTTATCAAATCTGCTGGTAACAAATCTAGCAGACCGTAAAGAAAACCAAGCTCTGTATCGTGTGTGAGATACAGAGGCGGGCGAGTGCGCCGGGACTTACCCCAGTTCACTGCTAGTAGCGCCACGTCACCTTAACGCGTCTGCATGTAGCGCACAAGTATTGCACCACAGTTTAGTATGAAATTAAAAATCAAAATTTTTGTTTAAAACTTTGTTAAATTATAGTTTGGTGTAATAATGTTCCAAATACCAAGTCTTGAAGTTCTCAACTTAATAGTTCACGGAAAAATGCCGTTTTAAGAGAAAAATCAGAGACGCTAAATAATGACGCTAGGAAGCCAGAATTTGGTCAGAAGGTGCAGTTAGAAGTTATAAATAATTGATGCTGGTTTCCAAAACCATGAAACAAAAATTAACGCCAGAATCCACGTTTTTCGGAAAAATCAGAGGCGCTATATAATGGACTTAGAAACTTGAAAAAATTTGTTTTATGCTTCAGTACACCCCAAAAATAATAACAGAGAGTCCACGTTAATCTACCTCTTATAGTTTTTGAGTAATTAAATGAAAACTAATTTTGTAACTAAAATGTACCTCAGTGTTGTAGATTAAGTACTTGAAATTTTAATGATAGAGGATTTTGGTTAAACCAGATGATCAAATATATCAAATAATAGAGCTACACCAAGTTTAAGACTTGTAACATAAATGGCAACTGATATAAGTCTTAGCAAAGGTATGGTTCACAGGTAACAATCTACCGTTAGTTCCACTAAATATATTCTATTAAGCAAAGTTTTCATTATAGACAGCTGAAACTTTCTACGTGCTTTCGACTGATTATCTGCATACCAGCAAAAATTAATAAGTTTCTGAAGTAGTTGGTAACTATATTATTAAAGACTATGTGCCCGAGATAGCGGTCATTTGTAGACTGCCGCCGTATGTAAATAGAGACAACAGATGTTTTCTCGGCAGTCCGCACCGGCACCTTATAAATACAGCCCCTGAAGCAGTAGGAAGGTTCACTTCGCTCTCAGACACTGTTTGGTCCACGTCAGTTAAACGTCTGGTCGCGCACTGCCTCGGATGACGTCAGAGCCGAGCTGTGACAAGCGCGTATTTGGCAGTGAAAACGGATAGTGAACTCGCGAGGACTACACCGTCCTGGATCGTTTAGAATTCGGTAAAATAACTGTTAGTGTGCCGTCCGTGTGAAATTCAATTCCGCGTGGCAAGTGATGAATTTATTTCCACTTTTATGGCGAGCATTAATTTTTGAACATCTATTGCGAACTTTCATTTGAGTGATGTTAGTCAGGGCGAAAAACAATCTGGTAGGAAGTTACCGTAGAGGTCGCCTCTGAACTGCTAAAGGTGCTGTTAGATAAGAAAGACTTGTTTTCAATTGAACATAACGCAATTTTAAGTGTTGTTTGTGAGAAACTTTAATTAAATTAAATCTTTATTGAAACTTTAAACTTTTACTGAAGTCATAGTCCTGACCCCGCAAAGAAATGGAAAGTTGACACTTTTCTTTCAGTGGGCTGGACCGGAATGTGGCCGTGCAGACTGGAAACTAAGGTCAGTATTTTTCCCTTCGCTTTCTGGTTGACCACCAAATTAGTTGCCAGGCTCACGTGATTAAAGATGGCAGCAAAACTTTAAACCAATGAAGTAACTTACTCGCCACCCCAAAACCGCCTCTGAATTGCTTCGATGATTGCCCTGGTGGGCATCCCAAACACTCGAGCAGCACTCAAGAGTGGGTCGCACTAGTGTCCTGTATGCAGTCTCATTTACAGGTGAACCACACTTCCATAAAATTCTCCCCCCATCCGCGTTCCCCTCTACAATCCTTACATGCTCGTTCGATTTCATATTGCTTTGCGACTTAACGCCTAGATCTACATCTACATCTGCATCGATAATCTGCAAATCACATTTAAGTGCCTGGCAGAGGGTTCATCGAACCACCTTCATAATTCTCTATTATTCCAATCTCGTACAGCGCGCGGAAAGAACGAACACATATATCTTTCCGTACGAGCTCTGATTTCCCTTATTTTATCGTGGTGATCGTTTCTCCCTATGTAGGTCGGCGTCAAAAAAATATTTTCGCACTCGGAGGAGAAAGTTGGTGATTGTAATTTCGTGAGAAGATTCCTTAGCAACGAAAAAAGCCTTTCTTTTAATGATGTCCAGTCCAAATCCTGTATCATTTCTGTGACACTCTCTCCCCTATTTCGCGATAATACAATACGTGCTGCCCTTCTTTGAACTTTCTCGATGTACTCCGTCAGTCCTATCTGGTAAAGATCCCACACCACGCAGCAGTATTCTAAAAGAGGACGGACTAGCGTAGTGTAGGCAGTCTCCTTAATAGATCTGTTACATTTCCTATGTGTTCTGCCAATAAAACGCAGTCTTTGGTTAGCCTTCCCCAAAACATTTTCTATGTGTTAGTTCCAATTTAAGTTGTTCGTAACTATAATTCCTTGGTAATTAGTTGAATTTACGGCCTTTAGATTAGACTGATTTATCGTGTAGCCGAAGTTTAACGGATTCCTTTCAGCACTCATGTGGATGACCTCACACTTTTCGTTATTTAGGGTCAACTGCCAATTTTCGCACCGTTCAGATATATTTTCAAAATCGTTTGGCAATTTGTTTTGATCTTCTGATGACATTATTAGTCGATAAACGACAGCGTCATCCGCAAACAACCTAAGACTTGTGCTCAGATAGTCTCCCAAATCGTTTATGTAGCTAAGGAACAGCAAAGGACCTATAACGCTACCTTGGGGAACGCCAGAAATCACTTCTGTTTTATTCGATGACTTTCCGTAAATTACTACGAACTGTGACCTCTCTGACAAGAAATCACAAAGCCAGTCACATAACTGAGATGATATTCCATAAGCATGCAATTTCAGCACAGTGTCAAAAGCCTTCCGGAAATCCAGAAATACGGAATCGATCGGAAATCCCTTATCAACACTTCGTGTGAATAAAGAGCTAGCTGTGTTTCACAAGAACGATGTTTTCTAAACCCATGTTGACTGTGTGTCAATAGACAGTCTTTTTGGAGGTAATTCATAATGTTCGAACACACTATATCTTCTAAGATCCTGCTGCATATCGACGTTAACGATATGGGCCTGTAATTTAATGGATTACTCATATTACCTTTCTTGAATATTGGTGTGACCTGTGCAACTTTCCAGTCTTTGGGTACGGATCTTTCGTCGAGCGAACGGTTGTATATGCATGTTAAGTATGGAGCTAATGCATCAGCTTACTTCGAAAGGAACCTAATTGGTATACAATGTGGACAAGAAAACTTATTTTTATTAAGTGATTTAGGTTGCTTCATTATTCCTAGGTTATTTACTTCAACGTTACTCATGTTGGCAACTGTTCTCGATTCAAATTCTGGAATATTTGCTTCGTCTTCTTTTGTGAAGGCATTTCGGAAGGCAGTGTTTAGTAACTCTGCTTTAGCAGTAATGTCATCGATAATATCTCGATTGGTATCAGGCGTTGATTGTTTCTTGCCACCAACATACTTCACATACGACCGGAATGTCTTTGGATTTTCTGCCAGGTTTGTAGACAAAGTTTCATTGTGGAAACTGCTATAAGCATCTCGCAATGAAGTCCGCGCTAAATTTCGAGCTCCTGTAAAGGATCGCCAATCTTGGGGATTTTGCGTCTGTTTACATTTATCATATTTAATCGGCGCGACTGTTTCAATTAACACTACCAGTGCTCTTTTCGAATATTACGAGATTGTTTTTCCTACTCATCTACGTTAACTTAAATTTTTCTACATTTAAAGCCAGCTACCATTCATCACACCAATTACAATCTTGTCTAAGTCATCTCGCATTTTCCTACAACCAGTCAACGACGACACTTTCGCATACACCACAGCATCGTCAGCAAACACTGCAGACAGCTGCTCACGTTGACCTTCAGATCATTTATGTATATACAGGATAATAGCAGTCCTATCACACTTCCCTGGGGCCTTCCTGGCGGTAGTCTTGTCTCCGACAAATACTCGCCCCCGAGGACAACGTACAGGGTCCTATTACTGATGAAGTTTTCAAGCCACTCACGTATCTGGGAACCATTTATTTGAAAACAGGGCCTCTTCCTAGAAGAATTCGTATCATGTCATCCGTTATTTTCTGTGGCCATTGCCCGGTGTCAGGCGATAAGTTAACAATATGTGAGGCACTTGGTCCTTCCTGCAAAATAAAACCATACCCCTATTGAGCAGGTGGAAAATTAATATTCTACGCACAATCTGAAAGTGAAAAAAAAAAAATCAAGAAGTCAGTACATTCTGACGCTCCTATTGTTGTCTAAACTGTGATATGTGACGGAACAGGAATATATTTTCCCTACAACCGCTTCTTTTTACTCAGTAGAAGACCCAGATAATACCAACAACTGACTAAAATTTCTTTTTTGCACTTGCAGGGCGTTAATATACTAGATAATGAGCGCAGTATTGCCTTCAGCAGATTTTCAGATTTTAAACATTCCTTTTTCCTGGAACAGATTATTCTTAGCTTGTTCTTAATGCAGAATGAAAAGTAAATGCGAGAAATGTGTTGTCTGCGTTGACAGATATTTTCAGTTGCCGGAAAACAAAATAGAGAACTGTTCACCAAATAAAGTCAGGTTTGACAAACTGAAATTGTGAAACTGTGCGTTATTTTTCAAGCCATTGTACAGACTAACATCTAGACTGACAAACAAGAATGATTGTTGACAGGGATCTTATGGCAAGCTGCTCCAACAGTTCTCCACAGGGCTTGAGAGCTCGTGAGTATCTAGGGCTCGTGCCAGCAAACACATCCTGTATCTCTGAGTGAAGGCAACAGAAACGACAATTTGCAGGAGCTCGTTGCCATTTTCATTGGAGAGCATTTTCCTTTTTCTGGTAAGCACAGACGTCTACATGGCCTTGTTCATCTCTAAACTCCCCACTGAACTAACTCGTAGACCTAAGTACAAGTTTTGAAAAGGAAAAAGCGCTAAGAAACAAAATATCAATAATGTTATATTCATTTAATATGTGATAGACATTGAGGCGAGAAAAATCAGGGGATAGCGATTTGGACATATATATACACTCCTGGAAATGGAAAAAAGAACACATTGACACCGGTGTGTCAGACCCACCATACTTACTCCGGACACTGCGAGAGGGCTGTACAAGCAATGATCACACGCACGGCACAGCGGACACACCAGGAACCGCGGTGTTGGCCGTCGAATGGAGCTAGCTGCGCAGCATTTGTGCACCGCCGCCGTCAGTGTCAGCCAGTTTGCCTTGGCATACGGAGCTCCATCGCAGTCTTTAACACTGGTAGCATGCCGCGACAGCGTGGACGTGAACCGTATGTGCAGTTGACGGACTTTGAGCGAGGGCGTATAGTGGGCATGCGGGAGGCCGGGTGGACGTACCGCCGAATTGCTCAACACGTGGGGCGTGAGGTCTCCACAGTACATCGATGTTGTCGCCAGTGGTCGGCGGAAGGTGCACGTGCCCGTCGACCTGGGACCGGACCGCAGCGACGCACGGATGCACGCCAAGACCGTAGGATCCTACGCAGTGCCGTAGGGGACCGCACCGCCACTTCCCAGCAAATTAGGGACACTGTTGCTCCTGGGGTATCGGCGAGGACCATTCGCAACCGTCTCCATGAAGCTGGGCTACGGTCCCGCACACCGTTAGGCCGTCTTCCGCTCACGCCCCAACATCGTGCAGCCCGCCTCCAGTGGTGTCGCGACAGGCGTGAATGGAGGGACGAATGGAGACGTGTCGTCTTCAGCGATGAGAGTCGCTTCTGCCTTGGTGCCAATGATGGTCGTATGCGTGTTTGGCGCCGTGCAGGTGAGCGCCACAATCAGGACTGCATACGACCGAGGCACACAGGGCCAACACCCGGCATCATGGTGTGGGGAGCGATCTCCTACACTGGCCGTACACCACTGGTGATCGTCGAGGGGACACTGAATAGTGCACGGTACATCCAAACCGTCATCGAACCCATCGTTCTACCATTCCTAGACCGGCAAGGGAACTTGCTGTTCCAACAGGACAATGCACGTCCGCATGTATCCCGTGCCACCCAACGTGCTCTAGAAGGTGTAAGTCAACTACCCTGGCCAGCAAGATCTCCGGATCTGTCCCCCATTGAGCATGTTTGGGACTGGATGAAGCGTCGTCTCACGCGGTCTGCACGTCCAGCACGAACGCTGGTCCAACTGAGGCGCCAGGTGGAAATGGCATGGCAAGCCGTTCCACAGGACTACAGCCAGCATCTCTACGATCGTCTCCATGGGAGAATAGCAGCCTGCATTGCTGCGAAAGGTGGATATACACTGTACGAGTGCCGACATTGTGCATGCTCTGTTGCCTGTGTCTATGTGCCTGTGGTTCTGTCAGTGTGATCATGTGATGTATCTGACCCCAGGAATGTGTCAATAAAGTTTCCCCTTCCTGGGACAATGAATTCACGGTGTTCTTATTTCAATTTCCAGGAGTGTATATATAGATGGCGGTAGTATCGCTTACACAAGGTATAAAAGGGCAGTGGATTGGTGGAGCTGTCATTTTTATTCAAGTGATTCATGGATTCATGGGAAAAGGTTTCCGAAGTGATTATGGGCGCACTACGGAAATTAACAGACTTTGAACGCGGAATGTTAGTTGAATTTAGATGCATAGGACATTCCATTTCGGAAAGCGTTAGGGAATTTAATATTCCGAGATCCAAGAGTGTGCAGAGAATACCACATTTCTCACCATGGACCACGCAGTGGCCGACGGTCTTCGCTTAGCGACCGAAAGCAGCGGCGTTTGCGTAGAACCATACAGGACCGAGCTCTCTGCGATCTTGCTGATGTGGAAGAAACCAATCACGAAACACACTGAGATACGCAGCGTGATTCGCAGCACCGTCACATAAATATGGACCTGCCAAGTGGGTCGGAGACACTGCAGTCCAGATCACGACATGTGGTGGCTTGTCTTCGAGTTCTTCATAGAAATGTGGGCTTTCCTTATTCCGCAAACAAATGTTTCTTGCTTTTTCACAGTTGTATTGCACACTCGTCCGGCAAAAATGCAGGGTGTCCACAATGAGACTCCAACATTTGAACTCATAAAATCTGAGAGGGAACACAATTTATTGACGAATAAATACAGGCAAATAATACAGCAGCTCATCAAGTTTTCATACACAGGTGGACGGTTCAGTACACTTGAACATGGGCGCCATGGGTAGCGCGAAGAATATAAAGTCTATAATCGATTTCGTGCCATGTGTTGCGGAGCATCTGTTCTGTGACAGAGTTGATGACAATTCTTATGCGATGTTTCACGTCTTGCAGGTCCTTTACTGGTGTAGCGTATACCCGGTCTTTCACATAACCCCACAAGAAAAAATCGAGGGGGGTTATGTCGGGCGAACGTGGTGGCCAAGGAATTGGACCTCCACGGCCAATCCATCGTTGCGGGGATGTGTCATTTAAAAATTTTCGGTCGTCAAGGCTCCAACGGGGTGGTGCACCGTCCCGTTGAAACATCACATTTGGCTGCAGGTCTGTTATCTGCGGCACGGTAAATTGTTCCAACGTGTCCAGGTAGATGGCTCTATCCACAGGCGGCTCCTGAAAGAAAAACGGCCCAACAGTGCGATTTATCCAGAACGATATTTTCACTCTGCAGCGGAGTGTGCGCTGATATGAAATTTCCTGGCAGATTAAAACTGTGTGCGCGACCGAGACTCGAACTCGGGACCTTTGCCTTTCGCGGGCAAGTGCTCTACCATCTGAGCTACCGAAGCACGACTCACGCCCGGTACTCGCAGCTTTACTTCTGCCAGTATCTCGTCTCCTACCTTCCAAACTTTACAGAAGCTCTCCTGCGAACCTTGCAGGACTAGCACTCCTGAAAGAAAGGATATTGCGGAGACATGGCCTAGCCACAGCCTGCAGAGTGAAAATATCATTCTGGAAACCTCCCCCAGGCTGTGGCTAAGCCATGTCTGCAGAGTGAAAATATCATTCTGGAAACCTCCCCCAGGCTGTGGCTAAGCCATGTCTCCGCAATATCCTTTCTTTCAGGAGTGCTAGTCCTGCAAGGTTCGCAGGAGAGCTCCTGTAAATTTTGGAAGGTAGGAGACGAGATACTGGCAGAAGTAAAGCTGTGAGACCGGGCGTGAGTCGTGCTTCGGTAGCCCAGATGGTAGAGCACTTGCCCGCGAAAGGCAAAGGTCCCGAGTTCGAGTCTCGGTCGCGCACACAGTTTTAATCTGCCAGGAAGTTTCAATGCGATTTATCATCAAACCACACCACACATTAACTTTCGAACTGTCGCGCATGTGTTCCCTAGGTGCATGTGGATTTTCGGACCCCCAGATGCGCACATTGTGACAATTTACAGCCCCTGACACGTGAAACGTTGCCTCGTCAGTAAACATCACGCGTGATAAAAATGTCTCGTCCGCGGCAATGCGATCTAACATGACACATACAAATTCTTCTCGCTTTGGTCGATCATCAGGCTTGATTTCTTGCAGGACCTGCACTTTATATGTGTAGAAAACGTAGTCGCTCGTGAAGCACTTTGTGCACTGTTGAACGTTTCATACGAAGTTCTCGTGCTGCCTGTCGCACTGACTTGTGTGGACTTTGTTCGAATGACCGCCGCACTTGTTCCACATGATGTTCGCTGATCCCAGGCTCACCACCACCGTGCCCTTTCGCAACACTCCGAGCAGCCAAAAACTGAGCACACCACTTCTTTATAGTCTTGAACGACGGGGGCGCTTTGTTGTAAACTCGACGAAAGTTTCTTTGCACTTGGGTCGCCGACTTTGTCTCTGCATACCACGGGACCACTTGTGCACGCTCCCTCATGTCCTCCATTTTGCTAAAACAATTGATTGCAGCTCCACTACGGCCACTTGGTGCATCAAATTTGCACACCACAAACTTGTTGAGTTGCTCTGTCTGCCCCTTCAGGATTCACAGGTCCACCATCTGAAACAAGAAAGATATAGGATATTAAAAAAAAAATGGCTCTGACCACTATGGGACTCAACTGCTGAGGTCATTAGTCCCCCAGAACTTAGAACTAGTTAAACCTAACTAACCTAAGGACATCACAAACATCCACGCCCGAGGCAGGATTCGAACCTGCGACCGTAGCGGTCTTGCGGTTCCAGACTGCAGCGCCTTTAGCCGCACGGCCACTTCGGCCGGCTAGGATGTTAAAATGTTGAAGTCTCATTGTGAACACCCTGTACTTTCCTCCTTGAAGAAAGAGTTGTACAGACATTCGCCCACAAGCCTGGTGATGTTTTTGCGTGTCATTATCACTTAATTCGTTGAAAACTAAGGTTTAAATGCCTCTAACTTCAAATCCTTTCTTATATGTTTCTGTAAAGTTGAGTGCGGAACTGCCAGTTCCTGTGACCGCTTACGAATGGACGTTTTTAGCGAACGTTCGACAGATGCTGCAGCCTCCAGACACGTATCCAGTCGTGTTGGTGGTCGTTCTGAGCGGGTCTTATCTTCTATACAGCCGGCTTCAAAGAGCTCTCTGTCCCACCGTAAAACTGTTCTTTATAGTGGGGAAGGTTTCTGAAACGTTACAGCGAAATCAAGCTTTTTGAATTTCCTTTATGGGGTCGTTCGCGAATCCACGTGCTCATTGTGAAAGAGGACTCTTCGAGCTCGATTTAGATGTATAACAGCACCTGCAACAATAAGAGACAACAGTTAATATCGTTTAATACATAGAGAGGTAATGTACAATAGCCGCATGTTGACCATTGCACCACTTAGGCGAAATATCAAGGAGGGCCACACTTCTTTGGAGCGATCTGAACTCTGTAGAGCCCTCGATGCTAAGCAATGAGAGCAGATCCTCTCATATCATGGTTGCAATGGTGAACGATAATTAGCTGAATGCTGATCCGCTTTCTATCGATTCCACTGCCCATTGTGTGTTAGGCTTAGAGCACCTTCTGGTATGTTTGTACCAGAGTCATCTGCCTTTCCCTTACGTCGCTGTCAAAAACCATGGGTGCAGCATTGTTTTCATGTAATTTTTGGACAACCGTTGATTTTGGTTCTATATTTCAATTCAAAGGTGTCACTGACTTAGTGTTTTTTTACTTGCTTTTTTTGCCAGCTAAACTCATCTGTAACTGTTTTACTTCTATTTTTCTAATTTCTAAAACCAATAAGTCTCTGCTTTGAAAAATTTGGTACTGGATTATTCAATATATTTATTCTTTCCACACTTTCTTCACAGATGTTCAGTATATTTTGCCAAGCATTATGTCCAAGAGTAGTGTGTTTAATTTTCCTGACTTGAGCTTTTTATGTTATCCATCCAAAGTAGGAATCAGAACGACTTCAACTCCATCGCTGGCATGCATTTTTTGGCGTATATCAGCGTCTTCTTCCTCCTCCATCTCTGCTCTTCAGGATTTTGTCTTTATCATGTCCACAACAGACAATACACTTAAGATTACTTCCCAGATATTTTTTTCTAAGTTCTAAGACAAATTAAATAAAATTCGAATCTGATTTCTTAAAGCAATCTTCATGTCAATCAATTCACTTATTTGTCTAAAACTTAAAAATAATTAATTATTTTCGTAACTTACACTCATGCCATGATGTTTGCAGTATGCAGGTCTTACTACAATTAGTTGCATCTGACTTAGGAAACTTGCACCAACCAAATTCATTTTTCTCGTCTCATTCATGAAAGATTCAAGAACTCACAGAAAAGGTAACTTTGAAAATCTACAAATATACAAATCTATTTTCATGATATACATATTTCAACTTAGATTTTTCACCATATGATAAGCTTACAGTGGGCACTGACAGGATAAAAAAGCAAAAGGTAGGGAGAAATTTGTAGTCAGTAGCCTAACAGTATGATACAAACACGTTTGTTCTGTCATAGTATCACTTACTCTGGCCTTCACATGAATTACCCTCTTTCTCTTACATAAGACTTTAATTCCCTCAGCTACCCACAGCTTATTTGTTTGTTTGGTTTTTTTTTTCAATGGATCTTGTGGACAATTTTTTTCAAACATTGAAGTAAATTTACTCTCAAATAAATTGAATTTGACATTATCGTATGTTTCTACATATACCTCATCCCATACCACGCTTTGCAGCTTACTCTTAAAACATTGTATCTTATTCTCATCAATAAACCTTACCGTTCTGTATGAAACTGCCTCTGGGTTGTAAGGTGCCATACTGTTTATTTCTATTAACTGTGCATCATGATCAGATAGTCCATTAGCAACTGGGTACACATTAATTGTTTCAGTCTCAGTACCGTCTATAAAAATGCTTTCAAACAGTGTCCCACTATTTTGCTGCATACTATTTCGAAAACCGACTACTGAAATTAGATTGAAACAACCCAAAAATACTCGAACAGTCCACGGGTATACTGCCGGTTCATAATTTTTTTAAATGGAACTTCTGTTGCTTCAAAAGCGAATGTGTTACAGATTCTTGCCATTTATGGCTCAGATGTAGCAACAGTCGTGGAATTAACTTTCTCCTGTGTTGGGAAACAATTTTATTGGTTTTGGCGATTTATTATCAAGTCTTAAGCGACAGTTGGGGTGGATTATATGATACGTTAAATAACACACGGTTTACATTCCATATAGGTTTCCTACATTCCGCATTTACTGATTAGGCTGAAAGTGTAGAGAGCAAAACTACTTTGTTGGATAGATATATGTACGACGTCCTTATCTAAAAGGTCAGGTCTTCTGGTGTTTACTAGCAATTTTTTGCTGTTTAAAGGAAAACACGTCATTTAGTAAATATCTGTACGTCACATGAGATTCGTAAAAAAATTGTCCTGTAATGCACCATTTCGTGTCTCCCAAGGTGTTTAGGAAACTAAGTAATTACAAATGCGGTGTAATTTCTTAGTTATTGTCGATTTCTATGGCACTAAATACTCTCCTAGTGTAAAAACTGTGTTACAAAACAGTATAAGCGATAGTACTTGCAGCCATCTGATATCGTATTGAAAAGTTTCGTTTGCTGCCCGCTTGCGGCGGTACTGTTGCTGGAGCAGCAAAAACGAGACGGAGTTTAGCGACTGTTACAATTGACTGTGGTTTCCGTAAAACGAATCGAGTTCTCGAGCAAACTGCATTTCGAATTGTTGCCCAGCCACGCTGGTTCAGATTTTGCTCAGTTTTCCAAATTGAAAGGACGCTACGTAATTGCGCTACCGCTGGCTAAGACTGTTAATCGGAGTACCTGGGAAAAATTCTTTGCACTACTGCGTTAGTGAAATAGCGGACGTTTTAACCACGACATTATTGAGACTTGGCGTTTATCGGAAACAAGCGGTGATATCGAATAATCAAGTGAAGGGCTGAATAAGGAAAAGTCATCGAACTGTCTATGCTTTCGGGGCAGCTGTGCATATACAGAACTACCCAGAAAGAGCGAACAGATTTCAAACATTTATTGCTTCCAAACTACAAAAGATAAAACACAATTCCAACGTTTCTGGAAAGATAAAAGTTCAAATTTGTATGCATTCAATGTGAGCACCATGTGCTACAGGACAAATATCAAAATTGTACTTCATTTCCCGCCACACACGAAACAGCTGGTCTCTTGTTACCGAATTCACAGCTTCAGCAATGCGATGTCGCGACTTTCAACAGTGTCAGCCATAGGGGGATAAAAACGCGGTCTTTTACGTAGCCCCACAGATAAAAGGCACAAGATGCGAGGTCTGGAGACCTGGGAGGGAGAATATGCACGTCCGACGTTACCTGAATGACACCATTCCAGGACATTCGATTGGAAAAGGAAGAACAGAAGATGAACTTCATCGCCGGTGGCCTCCCAGGTCTCCATACCTCACACATTGCAACTTTTATCTGTGGGGTTACGTAAAAGACCACGCTTTTATTCACCAAATGCCTGACACTCTTGAAAGTCCGCGACATCGCATTGTTGAAGCTGTGAATTCGAGCCGGCCGGGGTGGCCGAACGGTTCTAGGCGCTACAGTCTGGCACCGCGCGACCGCTACGATCGCAGGTTCGAATCCTGCCTCGGGCATGGATGTTTGTGATGTCCTCTGGTTAGTTAGGTTTAAGTACAGGGCTATTACAAATGATTGAAGCGATTTCATAAATTCACTGTAGCTCCATTCATTGACATATGGTCACGACACACTACAGATACGTAGAAAAACTCATACAGTTTTGTTCGGCTGAAGCCGCACTTCAGGTTTCTGCCGCCAGAGCGCTCGAGAGCGTAGTGAGACAAAATGGCGACAGGAGCCGAGAAAGCGTACGTCGTGCTTGAAATGTACTCACACCAGTCAGTCATAACAGTGCAACGACACTTCAGGACGAAGTTCAACAAAGATCCACCAACTGCTAACTCCATTCGGCGATGATATGCGCAGTTTAAAGCATCAACGATGCTTTCGAACTCATTGATGGGGACATGCTGCGCCGAGTGCGGGAGGAACTTGATTATTGGCTTGATGTCTGCCGAATCACTAAAGGGGCACATATCGAACATTTGTGAATGCCTAAAAAAACTTTTTGAGATTTTGTATGTGTGTGCAAAGCATTGTGAAAATATCTCAAATAATAAAGTTATTGTAGAGCTGTGAAATCGCTTCAATCATTTGTAATAACCCTGTAGTTCTAAGTTCTCGGGGACTGATGATCTCAGAAGTTAAGTCCCATAGTGCTCAGAGACTTTTTTTTGTGAATTTGATAACTAGAGACCAGTTGCTTTGTGTGTGGCTGGAAATGAGCCACCGTTTTGATATTGGTCGAGTAACACACGGTACTCACGTTGAATGCGTAAGAATTTGAATTTTTTATCTTTCCAGGAACGCTGGACTTGTGGTTCTGTCTTTTGTAGTTTGGAAGCAGTCAACGTTTGAAATCTGTTCCTTCTTTTTTAATTGCTCTGTACTATCAACCCTCATTACGTCATGACTCGCGATAAGACGACTGAAGAGCTCTCAAACCCAGGTGCAATAATATTGTGGTCGCCTAATACAGGGTGATTCAAAAAGAATACCACAACTTTAAAAATGTGTATTTAATGAAAGAAACATAATATAACCTTCTGTAATACATCATTACAAAGAGTATTTAAAAAGGTTTTTTTCACTCAAAAAACAAGTTCAGAGATGTTCAATATGGCCCCCTCCAGATACTCGAGCAATATCAACCCGATACTCCAACTCGTTCCACACTCTCTGTAGCGTATCAGGCGTAACAGTTTGGATAGCTGCTGTTATTTCTCGTTTCAAATCATCAATGGTGGCTGGAAGAGGTGGCCGAAACACCATATCCTTAACATACCCCCATAAGAAAAAATCGCAGGGGGTAAGATCAGGGCTTCTTGGAGGCCAGTGATGAAGTGCTCTGTCATGGGCTGCCTGGCGGCCGATCCATCGCCTCGGGTAGTTGACGTTCAGGTAGTTACGGACAGGTAAGTGCCAATGTGGTGGCGCTCCATCCTGCTGAAATATGAATTGTTGTGCTTCTTGTTCGAGCTGAGGGAACAGCCAATTCTCTAACATCTCCAGATACTGTAGTCCAGTTACAGTAGCACCTTCGAAGAAAAAGGGACCAAAAACTTTATTGGCTGAAATGGCCTAGTCAACAGCGCCTCAAGCGAACAAATGTACAACTAAATGAAACTTTATAGCTCCCTTAATTCGCCGACAGATAGTGCTTAGCTCTGCCTTTTGTCGTTGCAGAGTTTTAAATTCCTAAAGTTGTGGTATTCTTTTTGAATCACCCTGTATTACTGTTACAAAGTCTGTCGGCAGAGAGGCGAGGGGAAGAGGAAGAGGAAAGCACCCCGTGCACGAGGGCAACACGAGCAGCGAAATGCTTGCTGGCAGGCAAACTTCAGTCGTCTCATCGCTACGCCCATTTCACACTTGTCCAGCCGCCGTCTAAACGACACCGCTCATGTGGCACGTCGCAGCGGCGGTTCCACATTCACCCGGTTGCAGCTTACGCTTGTGCACGGCTCGGCACGGTAACTGCCTTCATTTTCTTCCTTCCCAGTCTCTGCACAGTCCCAGCAAAATAAAACGTGCACAAATGCTGGCGTAGGTTTCAGTTTATCGTTGCTTAAAAAGAAGGCGAAACAGAACACGGTGGATTAATCCAGTTAATTTAAAAAAGGAACAAGTTTTGGCGTTGCGTGCCCTATTTTGAGAGCTCCGTGTCGATCCTGGGAAGTTCTTTCCGTATGTTCGAATGTTTATATCAACACTCGGTTAACTTCTTGAGCGACTGAAGGATGCGTTATAGTGCAAGAGCGCATTCTTCAGGGAATCTATTCAAACTACGCAAACGTTGGCTGTCGTCATCAGCTAAATGAAATAAAAATACTATTTCAGCATATGGTAGGGTCTTAAACGACTTGTACTCGCCCCATCATAATTCAGTGGGTAACGAACTGCTGAAGCAACTGCGGAATAAGGAAATTATCATTCAAAAGTCTCACGACCAATTTGTTCGTTTATTTACATTTAATATTGAGCAACAATCTACATTAAATTTGGATGGCACCTCTATAGACTGTGTAACAAATGCAAAATTTCTAGGAATGAATATTGATTCTCAGTTGAAGTGGTGTGAACACAGAAAGGTACTTGCAAACAGCATATCATCATCATCATCATGTTATGCCCTTAGACTCCTATCATCAGTGTGTAACATGCATTGTGTTTTAGTTACATATTATTCATAGGGTACAAGTTACTAACTCGATTGTTGTCGAGTAGTGTGAGAGACCAGCTACAGTCAAGCACTGGAGACCATCAGGTTGGTTTCCGAAAAGGGAGGAACTACACCGAACAGATTTTTGGACTTCAAAGTATATCAGAAAACCGTAACAGGGAAGGGAAAAATACTGTAGTGACCTCCGAGGACTATACCAACGCTTACGATTCAGTAGATAGGTATGTGTTGTTGAATGTCCTTCGTGTCAGAGGACGGGGCACAGTACAAACGAATTAGTAAGGAACACACAACTGCTTCGTCGGGTACCAAAGCTTGATGGCGAAAAGCTCTGCAGTGAAGTCAGGAGTTCGCCATTCAGATAGGTTGTCACTGGATGAGTGGTCCAAAGTGGAGACAGGTGAACAAAACTATGGCTGTTGAAGTGTAAAAATTGGGTACAGAATAGAACATAATACCACAGTTTACTGCCTAAAATTTGCCGGTGATGTGACGCTGCTCCGTGAGAACAAAGAAGATGGGAAAATGGTACCGGAAAACCTTGCTGTAGGTGTAGCAAAAGTTGGCCTGAAGAAAGTATAAAGACCAAGGATCTGAATGCAGAAACCAACTGGAAGTTAAATAGTCAACTGCTAGAGAATGTGAACCGCTTCCACTACCTGGAGGAAAACGTAACAGGCAAGTTACAGACCAAAAAAGCACAATCAATCGGTCCCAAACGCTGCGGAAATTACGATACGTAGCAAAGACAATCTATGGATGTAAAATACAGTCGAGGAACACCGAAATGAAACACAGTGAGTCAGTAATCAGAAATACCACTTTTTACGCAACGGAGACGATCATCCTGGACCAGAATGCCTGCAACCGGCCGGTGACGGCGGAAACTAAGATCTTGGGAGACGTCTGGGACACGAAAAAACAAGGTGAAATCTCGATACTTAGATCAAGGCAAGAAATGTATAAGAGTGTTGTACCAATTTCAAGCATAATAAGGAAGAGAAGACCAACATTTGCAGGGAACACCATGACGACGGAGGACAACACGTTGGTCTAGAGTATATGGAAAGCATAATGATTAACACGGAGGCCCGCCGGAGTGGCCGTGCGGTTCTAGGCACTACAGTCTGGAGCCGAGCGACCGCTACGGTCGCAGGTTCGAATCCTGCCTCAGGCATGGATGTGTGTGATGTCCTTAGGTTAGTTAGGTTGAATTAGTTCCAAGTTCTAGGCGACTGATGACCTCACATAGTGCTCAGAGCCATTTGAACCATTTGATTAACATGGAACAACAATGTGAAAGAAATCACGGAGGTTGGAAAACAACTGGGCTAAGTGATTAAGATTCATACGTAGCCGCGCAAGATAGGTCCAGTTATAGGAATACAATGAAAAGTCGTAAGTGAACTGATACTAGAATCAAGATTAATACCGCGGGAGCAGAGAGAACCAGGAGAAGCGAGAGAATGAAGAGGTATTGGGAAGAGAAAGAACTACTCTGCAGGCTTGACATTATTCAAGAATGGGGCGATCTGGAATACAGTAGTAGAAACTTGAACAACCAAGATCGCTAGCTATAATTTTCGTTTTGGTGACTGGTTTCGGCAAATCTAAGTTACCATCAGCGGATCTGTAAAGCACATAGATCGCAAATTATAGTCATAATCAGGTCAGATATTATAAGGTGGGGTACATATTTCAACAAAATGGATATATAAAATACGCCTTATGCAGATAGACTTCAAAACATCTGCATCGTATGTACAGTATATCGTGCCAAGTCGTGACACGTCATTCCAAGACAACGTAGAAAATACACCTCAGAACATCTGCACCATAGGTACAATATGTCGTGTCAAGTCATGAGACGTCATTCCGCGAAGATGAAGAAAGTGACACATGTCAGTAATAAAATAAGATCTACGTAAAATATCATGCATTTTGCACCAACTGCACAAGCTCAAATTCACAAAAAAGACAAAAGGGGACAGGACCAAAAGTCAAAGCAAAGATTTACGAACTACCAGCAGGTGGCATATCAGCAGTAAATTTACAAAAATACGATTGTAACACTAAAGTATATGGAAGAAGTTATATTCTATATAATGTAATATATACACTTTAGTACATAATTATTTAACACAAGTAATCAAAAGTATATATTGGTATGTCGTATTTCTGTTGTTTACTCCTATTACGCCACCTTTGCTTTGACTTTTGATCCTTAGTCTCCTTTCATCCGTTCAGTCGTAGCAGTATTCATGATATTTTTTGTAAACATTGTTTTCTTATTGATACGCCGAAGTATCATCGTCTTCACATTACTGGAATGACGTGTCACGACTTGACACGATGCCTTGCACGAATGATGGAGATTTATTGAGGTGTATTTGCATAAGGTATGTGCATATATCCATTCTGCGAAAATATGTACCCCACCTTACTATATCTGACCTAATTATGATTGTACGTGGGCCAATCCGTAAGACGTGGCAACTATGGCATATCGTGCGGACGTGTGGCATCACCGGAATCGCAGTAAATACATTCGAAAGCCTGCGGCAAACATTACCGAACCGAAGATTGCGGTCGCATGCGGTGATGGCTCGGTACCAGAGCCTGAAAGATTCTGTGCGAGGGGTTGGACGTGCTACAAGATGGATTCTCCCCCTCCGCCCCCTCCCACCTCCCGTACTCACCAGACCTCGGTCTATGCGACTTCGACGTCATTCCACAACTAAGGAAACCGTTGCGTGGGAGGAGCTTTGCAAACATGGCTAATGTCCTCACGGCATTTCGGCAAGAGGTGGCACAAAATGATGGCTATGCCAATGGCATTCAACGGGTTCTCCGTCGTTGGCAAAGCTGTGTGTATGGACTGCGGGTCCATTGTGAAGCACAGTACTTGATTCCGATTCACTTTTGTTCCATTTCTACTCGACCACAATAAATTTACACAGAGTTCCAATGCGTGCGTTTCATTTCAAACTTTAACGTGACCTCCTGTACTGGAACCCTATTGCATGTTGGTATTCGGATTCACACTGCCGTACCAGTTCAGTCCACATCGTGGAATTCTCGTATTACCGCATCTATAGTGTGTTGCCGTAAGAGCGTGTAAAAATGTAATAGAACGTAGAGAATGCTCCACAGAACAATTCGAGGTTGGGAACCTTGGCTCGGAGAAGCCAGCTGAAGGAGATGTGGAAGTAAACTTGTCTACCGCTTTGTCTAGCATTACTCTTTTCCAGCTTACTTACATCTAACATGCATACATGTTCACACGTGCTGTGCTGTTTATTTACATGTACATTCCTTATTTCCTACGAGGCAACAAGGAGGAGGAGCCTGATTGCGAGGCAGTCACGATACAGGTTTTGTTTTCTTTACTTGTATGTAAATTGGCTCTTTTGTGTCGTATTTACATTGTCCCATGATAGAACGTGCTATGAGCCAACGACAGACGCATGCATTACTCAGTGCTATTCAGAAACGTACAGTGCAATACAATGGAGCAGTCCAGTACAGTATTTCCTGGTTGCTGGATTGGAAGGGGAGGCCTTATTCCATGGTCTGTAAGGTCACCTGACCTGAATCCCCCTGATTATTTTCCTATGGGGGTATCTAAAGTCACTTGTGTATGAGACCCCGGTGGATACGGAGATGGAATTAGTTGCCAGAATTGTAGCTGCCTGTGATGTGATTCGCAACACACCAGGGTGCATCAGAATCTTGTTCGCCGATGTCATGTTTGCATTGAGTTTGATGGCCGTCAGTTTCGCCACATTTTGTAAGATACAGTACAAATGGTACGTTCATTGAGTTCAAATGGCTCTGAGCACTATGGGACTTAACATCTGAGGTCATCAGTCCCCTAGAACTTAGAACTACTTAAACCTAACTAACCTAAGGACATCACACACGTCCGTGCCCGAGGGAGGATTCGAACCTGCGACCGTAGCGGTCGCGCGATTCCAGACTGAAGCGCCCAGAACCGCTCGACCACACCGGCTGGCGTTCATTGTGACGGTGATGGTATTTGTAGTTAACTGTAACTAATATAAGTAGATAATATGCTTTTATTCGTATTACCTCCTTAAGCTGGCTTCTCCGACCGCAGGTTCCCTACCTCAAATTGTACAGTGGAGCATCCTCTGTGTCCGGTTGAAATTTTTGCACGCTTTACGGAAACACCCTGTGCATGCATTACACGTCCGTTGGCGAAACCGATCATCAGAAATGGAATTGTAATCAGCGATCAGGGTTTCACTTCTAAATTTCAGGAAAAGTACACCAAACTCATCATTTTACATTCTTGGAGAGAATACGTTTTATTTCCACTTAGACCAGAACCACTAGATGAGAAATCATCAGGTCATATAGCAGCTACATTCTACACCTAGATATCATAGAAACACTGGAAGTGTTGTTGTTGTTGGTGGTGGTGGTGGTTGTGGTTGAGAGTGTTCGTGTGTGTGTTCAAAAATGGCTCTGAGCACTATGGGACTTAACATCTGTGGTCATCAGTCCCCTAGAACTTAGAACCACTTAAACCTAACTAACCTAAGGACATCACACACATCCATGCCCGAGGCAGGATTCGAACCTGCGACCGTAGCGGTCACGCGGTTCCAGACTGAAGCGCCTAGAACCGCACGTCCACACCGGCCGGCGCGTGTGTGTGTGTCTGAGGGTTTGGGGGAGAGGGGTATGAGCACTACATAGGGTCCAGAATGAGATTTTTCACTCTGCAGCGGAGTGTGCGATGATATGAAACTTCCTGGCAGATTAAAACTGTGTGCCCGACCGAGACTCGAACTCGGGACCTTTGCCTTTCGCGGGCAAGTGCTCTACCATCTAAGCTACCGAAGCACGACTCTCGCCCGGTACTCACAGCTTTACTTCTTCCAGTACCTCGTCTCCTACCTTCCAAACTTTACAGGAGATCTCCTGCGAACCTTGCAGAACTAGCACTCCCGAAAGAAAGGATATTGCGGAGACATGGCTAGTTCTGCAAGGTTCGCAGGAGAGCTCCTGTAAAGTTTGGAAGGTAGGAGACGAGGTACTGGCAGAAGTAAAGCTGTGAGTACCGGGCGTGAGTCGCGCTTCGGTGGCTCAGATGGTAGAGCACTTGCCCGCGAAAGGCAAAGGTCCCGAGTTCGAGTCTCGGTCGGGCACACAGTTTTAATCTGCCAGGAAGTTTCATATCAGCGCACACTCTGCTGCAGAGTGAAAATCTCATTCTGGAAACATCCCCCAGGCTGTGGCCAAGCCATGTCTCCGCAATATCCTTTCTTTCGGGAGTGCTAGTTCTGCAAGGTTCGCAGGAGAGCTCCTGTAAAGTTTGGAAGGTAGGAGACGAGGTACTGGCAGAAGTAAAGCTGTGAGTACCGGGCGTGAGTCGTACTATATAGAGTGTTTAAAAATGTGTAACAGATTACTGAAGGAGGTAGTATTGACTAAAACTAGGAGTAAAGTTCTTATAATGATACGTACAGATGCCAAAACCAATTGAAATAAGGGACAATCTGTCCTCTCTTCCCGATCTGTCTGCTGTGCAGAAGCAGAAAGTAGCGGCAGAGTTACATGTCTTTACCACACATCCTGAGACATTCTTCAGCCATTCGTCGCGATGAATCACGCGCTCTTTCAGATACACCTGGCTCCATTCGGATTGCGTCACATGCATTAGTCAGAAGCTCTTGTAACGTCTGCGCTTTTCGATGGATTGGGCATAAATCAGTGCCTTCGAGTGCCCCCGTAACCAGAAACCCAACGGATTCTGGTTCTGTGAAAACTAAGGCCGTACTACCCGATCTCCCTGACGAATCCATCGCCAATGAATCGTCACGGTGAGGTACTGTCTGTCGCACGATCCGTAGAAAATCGTACGGTGCCCCGTCGCGCATAAACTAAAGCCGCTGTCTTTCTGCAGCAGTAACGTCCTCAGATAGCGCTGGCAATTAATCGCTCAGAAACTGGTGACACAGAGCACCTGTTAATCTGTTTGATTGCTCTAGGATTTGCATCCGTCCACACGTGCGCATTGTGCTAATTTACCGGGCCATCTCTTGCTAAACCAACACCACCGAATATAACACATTACTCGTAGAGCAAGTAAAATGGCCTCCATTTCGACAACTATTGGTTGTTACAATTTAAATATTTTTCTTCTATGTTGACCAATACTACTCGCTTCAGGAATATGTAACACTTTTTTTAAAAAACAGCTTGAATAACATTCATCTTTTGAATTTGCATCTCTTGTATTTCTTCCGTGTTTGCAGTTAAAATTATTGGATATAGGCTCCGCCTTTTAGGGACAACACCGTTTTTTCTTTTTACCCAAATATGTTTATATACCTCCGCGATATCATCAGTGGGTGTTTGTTATCGAACAACTTCAAAAGGGAACCAATTTTAGGTTGTAATTGATGTAACAACATAGCCTAAAGACAGTTTTTCATCGTTTTCGTTCTTACCTCGATTTTACATTATATGGTTTTGCATGACAATTTGCATGGTGCCCTACACTGATAGCTTCTCATGTGTAAATCAAACGATGTACTTGTGAATTTTGTCATCGAGTTAACATATCCTTTGATTTTTAAAAACGTGATTTTGGTGCAGCAAAATGTTTTTTGTCTATATTTGTTATTTACTCACGTCCTCTTATGACTGATTCTTCTTCTTTCTCGTTCCGAGGGCACTGCACACACATATTAAATGTACTTCGCGTATTTTCTGTTTTTCAATCCCCTTTTCACTTCGCAAGACGCGGTGTACACGATGTTGTTGTGTGTCCAGACCCTGGTAGGGTTCATTTGTTCCCGAGTGAGTTTGAATTTTGTTTACTTTATCTCTCTTCCTCTTGTGTGTATGTGTGTGTGTGTGTGTGTGTGTGTGTGTACGTAAGTGCCTTTAGCTGATTGTGTTGCCTTTTCTGTAAAGTTCCCCTAATGTTTTAAATAATGTGCCTTTCAGAGTGTAGTGTATTCATTTAAAACTTGTTAGCCTTCCGCTATTGTCTTCTGTATGTGGAAGTTCTCTTCTGTTGGCACTTTGTGATATAGGCCGCGGATGAATTTCAGTACTTTTAGGTCTGTTGCTAATGTAGTTGGATGTTGGTTACGGGCTATCAGGTGGTCAGCAAACGTACTATGGATGCTGTTACTTCTTAATGTTCTGAGGTGTTCTCAGTATCTTGGTTCAAATTTCCTGCATGTTTGACACACATATACGGATTGCCAAGTGTTGCATGTGTGTTCACATATTCCTGATTTGCTGAATTTATCGGTGGGCGTCTCCTGTGTTCTGAGTTTTTTCTGTGCTGTGTTGTCTGACCTGTCTTCTATTTGAAGTCCCTGTTCCTTCAATACGTTGCCTATTGTGTGGACAGTTTTGTTATTGTAGGTGAGTATGTGCCATTTTGTTTTGTGTGTATGTTGTTACGTTGCTGTGTCTTGTATGTGGTCATTGTTTGTGCGTCGTGTTGTTACGCGTTGTGTAATGTTTTGTGTGTCTGTAGCGCGTCAGTCCTTTTTCCTTTTACAAATTTGTTCGTTTAATTTCTCTATCATACGGGGCATTTAATATGTGAGTGTTGTGACATCGAAACAAGAAAGAAGAATCATCAACCGTAACAAAACATGAGTAATAACAAATGTATACACAAAATATTTTGCCACACCGAAATCACGTTTTTAAAAATCGAGGGATGTGTTAACTAGCTGATAAAATCCAAATTTACAACTTTGGTTTGCAGATGACAAGCAATCAGTGCAGGACAACATACAGATTGTCCTCCAAAACTATATATAACGTAAAACCATATAATATAAAATCAAGGTAAGAACAAAAATAAACAAAAACTGTCTTCAGGCCTCATTTTATCAGATCAGTTACAACCTAAAATATGTTCGCTTTTACAGTTGTTCAATAAACAAACTTACTGATAATGGCACAGAGGTGCTGAAACATGTTTAGTTAACAAGAGGAAACAGTGTTTTGCATAAATGGTGGAACCTATATCCAATGAAGCTTGAATAACCCTTTCCTTTTTGTGCTCTGTTCATTATCACTTAGCATAGCGTGTTGCTGTGATAATAATTTAATACTTTGACTTTGTGTTTGTGAAATGTAATCTATTTTTGTTTAAGGAACGATCAAATAGTTTCCGTTTGAAGGCTGTACAGTCCAGAATCGGTACGCCAATCAGATAAAATCGCCTCGAGCAGTGAGGCACCAGGTTGAAGGTACTCCATCCGGTAAAATAACGTCTCCTGCTGCGTGAAGAGTTCCGTAACTGCCTGCTGCACATCCTCGTCCGACAGGAAACATCGGCCCTTCCAGGGCTTTTTTAAGGGACCGAAGGCGTGACAGCTGCATTCGGAAAGATCAGGACTACAGGGCGTGTGCTCGAGCGTTTCCGACTTGAACTGGCGTAACTTCTGCGTTACAACCCTTGCGATACGGGGATGTGCGTCCAGTACGGAACATGGACCATCCCACAACGGCAGTTTTCCTCGGACGTAGTCCCCAATACAAATTCTTCATTCTTCGAGGGATGTCGACTGGTAATCGTCTATCGGCAGCCAAGAAAACAATAACAGAACGTTGGTCTTGTCTGGACGCATTTGGTAATAACGTACCATAGTTCACGTTTCCGCCTTCACCGCAGGCACTTTGGAAAGATACGAATGCCACACTAATTCCTTGCCTACAGGTGGGTGCCTATATACCCAAAGAGATTCTGGTCATACATAAAGCACACCAGTGGCAAGATGCAGTCAATACCTTCGCTGCGCGATAACAACGGTGGAGTCACTGATGACAATGCCACTAAAGCAGAGTTATTAAACACGGTTTTCCGAAACTCCTTCACCAAAGAAGACGAAGTAAATATTCCTGAATTCCAATCACGAACAAGTGCCAAGATGAGAAACACAGAAGTAGATATCCTCGGTGTAACAAAGCAGCTTAAATCACTTAATAAAGGCAAGGCTTCCGGTCCAGACTGTATACCAGTCAGATTCCTCTCCGAGTATGCTGATACAATGGCTCCATATTTAGCAATTATATATAACCGTTCTCTCAAGAAAGATCCCTACCTAAAGACTGGAAAATTGCTCAAGTCACACCAATACCCAAAAAGGGAAGTAGGAGTAATATGTTGAATTACAGGCCCATATCACTAACGTCAATTTGCAGTAGGGTTTTGGAACATATAGTGTATTCGAACATTATGAAGTACCTCGAAGAAAACGATTTATTGAAATATAGCACGGATTCAAGAAATATCGTTCTTGCGAAACACAAATAGCCCTTGAAACTTCCTGGCAGATTAAAACTGTGTGCCGGACCGAGACTCGAACTCGGGACCTTTGCCTTTCGCGGGCAAGTGCTCTACTGTTAAGTTTGGAAGGTAGGAGACGATGTACTGGCAGAAGTAAAGCTGTGAGGACGGGGCGTGAGACGTGCTCGGGTAGCTAAGTTGGTAGAGCACTTGCCCGCGAAAGGCAAAGGTCCCGAGTTCGAGTCTCGGTCCGGCACACAGTTTTAATCTGCCAGGAAGTTTCATATCAGCGCACACTCCGCTGTAGAGTGAAAATTTCATTCTACAAATAGCCCTTTATACTCATGAAGTAATAAGTGCTATCGACAGGGGATGTCAAATTGATTCCATATTTTTAGATTTCCAGAAGGTTTTCGACGCCGTTCCTCACAAGCGTCTTCTAACCAAACTGCGTGCCTATGGAATATCGCCTCAGTTGTGCGACTGGATTCGTGATTTCCTGTCAGAAAGGTCACACAGTTCGTAGTAATAGACGGAAAGTCATCGAGTAAAATATAAATAATATCCGGTGTTCCTCAAGGAAGTGTTATAGGCCCTCTATTGTTCCTGATCTGTACTCACGACATAGGAGACAATCTCAGTAGCCGTCTTAGTTGTTTGCAGATGATGCTGTCAATTACCGTCTTGTAAAGTCATCAGATAACCAAAACGAATTGCAAAATGATTTAGATAAGATATCTGTATGGTGCGAAAAGTAGCATTTGACCCTAAATAATTAAAAGTGTGAAGTTATGAGACTAAAAGAAATCCGCTAAATTTCGATTACGCGATAAGTCACACAAATCTGAACGCTGTAAATTCAAGTAAATACTCAGGGATTAGAATTACAAATACCCTAAACTGGAACGATCACATAGATAATATTGTGGGTAGAGCAAACTAAAGACTGTGATTCACTGGCAGAGCACTTAGAATGTGCAACAGGTCGACTAAAAAGGTTGTTTACACCACGCTTGTCCGCCCTATTCTGGAGTATCGCTGTGAGGTGTGGGATCCCTATCAGGTGGGACTGACGGATGACACCGAAAAAGTTCAAAGAATGGCGGCTCGTTTTGTGTTATCACTAAACAAGTGAGATGGTGCCACAGACATGATACGTGAATTGGAGTGGCAATCATTAAAACACAGGTGTTTTTCGTTGCGACGGGATGTTCTCATGAAAGTTCAATCACCAGTTTTCTCCTCCGATTGCGAAAACATACTGTTGGCACCCGCCTACATAGGGACAAATGAACATCACGATAATGGAACGGTAGAGAGACAGCTTGAAGGTGGTTCATTGAACCTTCTGCCAGACACTTTATTGTGAATAGCAGAGTAATCACGTAGATGTAGATGTAGATTGGAGTCGTGCTACGTCGTATACACGCTGCAGCAACGCCCTCAAACGGAAACTTTTTGATCGCCCATTATATTTATACGAGGGTTGGAACGTAAATAGTGTCAACTCACAACCGACAGAAAGGAGATATATGTTTGCACCTGTTATTGTCATTCAAAGTAGTCACCAGAGTTGTGTAGAACCCGTTGCCACCGTTGTGGAAGGCGTAGCAGAGTCTGTTCTGTTGATGGTGCGAATGGAGCGGTCTAAACTAATGGTGATTCTGGTGTACGACTGTGATGGTGTTATCATAACGCATTACGTTCCTCCACGGCAGACCGTCAATGCACAGCATTACTGTTCGTTTTTGGAGCATCACCTGTGACAACCCTTGCGAAAGAAACGCCGACTCTTTCTGCGCAGCCCACCCATCATTTTGCACGACAGTGCGCGGGCGCATACAGCGCAAGCTGCGGCAGCTCTGTTCGGTCGATGGGAGTAGGTAGTTCTGTACCATCCACCATACTCCCCGGACTTAAGTCCTTGTGACTTTGATTTGATTCCGAAGATGAAGGAACCACTTCGTGGCATGCGCTTCAGAACTGTTCCAGAGATTCGACAGGCAGGAGACGGCTCCATTCGCACCATCAACAGAACAGGTTCTGCTAACGGTGTACTACGCCTTCCACATCGCTGGCAACGGGGTCTACAGAACGCTAGTGACTGTTTTGAAGGACAGTAACAGGTGCTAATGTGTAACTCTTTTCTATCGGTTATGAATAAATAGTTGCCACTGTTTAAGTTCCAACCCTCGTAGATTCCTCTATTCGTAGAACCGAAAAACGTTGTACACTATCCCTTTCTTTCTTTCAACTTCTCGCTTACTTCTGACAATGGCTATTGGGGGCCAACTACCAGTTAACATTTTGAAGCCTTTCGTGATCGTATCAAACGAAAATAAATTGATAGTATCACTTTTTCCACGTTCGCAGTTTTAATTCTGCTTCCGTCTATTATCTGATGTTTTTCTTAGCATGCAGAAGAGAACCGTTATGGCAGATTACAACCTTTGGCTGTTTAAAAATGAGATTTATTTTATGGAATACTTCTCTAGGGCCGGCCGGTGTGGCCGAGCGGTTCTAGGCGCTACAGTCTGGAACCGCGTGACCGCTACGGTCGCAGATTCGAATCCTGCCTCGGGCACGGATGTGTGTGATGTCCATAGGTTAGTTAGGTTTAAGTAGTTCTTAGTTATAGGGGACTGATGACCTCAGATGTTAAGTCCCATAGTGCTTAGAGCCATATGAACCAACCAACGTCTCTAGAAACTTCCTTCGCGCTGAAGTTCACAGACTAGCAAGTTCGTAAGTGTAGAGCAGCACAAGGAATAACTAAAGCAGCCGCATGATTTGGTGCTTCGGTAGCCTGGGGTTTATAAGGCCCCTTTGAGTGTGGCCACTCATACATCGGTCAGACAACATGTATAGTCCAGGAGAGATGTACATAGCACCGCAGGTACACCCGTCTCTTACAGCATAATAAATCTGCGGTAGCAGAGCACTGTATTGACACTGGGCACTCTATGCTGTACGATAATGTCGAATTTTTAGCCTCGACTTCATCTTTCTGGGGCTCAGTAGTGAAAGAAGCAATTCAAATTCGGTTGGCGACGAATTTAATTGAGATAGCGGCTTCAGCTTGGACAAATCACGGAATCCAGCGACTTCTGTAATTAAATCACAAAGACGTCGCGACTGTGCAGCTCCCCGTGTGGATCGACTGCGCAGCCATAGATTTAATTTCCATGCATATGTAACACCTCTTTGCCGCCTTTCAACGTCTCTGGCGCCTTGTGTATCGCTGGCCGCATACGCAGCGGATCGGTCGTCGAGTTTAAAAGGACAGAGCAAGTGCTCGAGTGTCAAGTATTGGTCTGTTTTCCACCGCCTTACTGGGAACCGCCCCACCCCCCAGTACCCTCTCCTCCTTAATGACCGTCCCTTTTCTGACAACCTCAGTAAGGCCAACCACTTTGCCTCCCACCTCTCTGATGTTTTTTCCATCCCAGCTGATCCCCACTTTGATTATTCCCTCTTCCCTGATGTCATAGACCGTACGAATACCTCTGTTCTTCCCCTTGCTCCTAGCTTCCAGTACTTGGGCCACACCCCACCATCTGCACTTAACACTCCCATCACAACACAGGACATCAGCCTCACACTCCGCGCTAAACGCAACAACTGCTCCTGGCCACGACTGCGTTACCTACCGCCACCTCAAACACTGCCCTCCCTCCTTCCTTTCCCTCCTTGCCACCCTCTACAATGTCATCCTTGCCACTGGCTTCTATCCCGACCTGTGGAAAACCTCCCATATCCTGATGTTATCGAAACCCAACAAGCCTCCATCTGATGCCTCTACCTATCGTCCTATCTGTCTCACATCAGTGTTCAGCAAGCTCTTGGAATCCATCCTATCCCAGCGCATCCATCTCCACCTCCACCAAAACCACCTCCTCCCAAACACCCAATGTGGCTTTCGACCTTCCTTCTCTGCTGATGACCAACTCCTCCACCTCACTCATCTCCTCTCCCTCCAGCTTAACTCCCGTCGCTCCGCCATTTTTGTCTCACTTGACCTCGAAAAGGCCTACGACCGTGTCTGGCATCCCGGTCTCCTGTTTAAACTCCAAACCTACGCCCTTCCTATCAACTACATCCGTCTGATGGCCTCCTTCCTCTCCCACCGCCCCTCCTATGTTACCATCCATAATGCCAATTCCCACACCTTCTACCCCTCTGCAGGTGTGCCCCAGGGCTACGCCTCTCCTCTACCTCCTGTACATGGCGGATATGCCCCAAACCCCCCCTCCAGTACACCTCTTGCAATATGCTGATGACACCGCATTCCTCGCCCTCGCTTCTACCCTCCAACGGTCACACCGCCTTCTCCAGAATCACCTTGACCTTTTTGCTGCATGGTGTAACCAGTGGCTCCTGAAACTCAATCCTTCCAAGACCCAGGCAATCATCGTAGGTCGTACCACTCGCTCCTTCCGGCTCCTGGATTTCTCCCTTACTGTCTGCGCACATCCTGTCCGCCTCACCCCCACCCTCACCTACCTTGGCCTCACCATTGACCGTCACCTCACCTGGATCCCTCATCTCCGCTCCATCCAATCCAAAGCCCACAACCGCCTCCGACTCCTCAAACTCCTCTCTGGCCGGACGTGGGGGTTGCACCCCTCTACCATCCTCCACACCTCCAAATCCTTAATCCGTCCAATCCTCTGTTATGCCAGTCCTGCCTGGATATCTGCCCCCCCCCCAAATTCTATAAGTCCCTCCAAATCCTTGAGCGTCATGCACTCCGCCTCGCCTTCCATATACGCCTCCCGTCCCCCACGCGGATCCTCTATGATCTCATTCCTTTCCCCCATCTGCTCCTATTCCTCGAACATATTCGCATCGCCGGCCGCGGTGGTCTAGCGGTTCTGGCGCTGCAGTCCGGAACCGCGGGACTGCTACGGTCGCAGGTTCGAATCCTGCCTCGGGCATGGGTGTGTGTGATGTCCTTAGGTTAGTTAGGTTTAAGTAGTTCTATGTTCTAGGGGACTTATGACCTAAGATGTTGAGTCCCATAGTGCTCAGAGCCATTTGAACCATATTCGCATCCTCTACACCCCCGCCATCTTGAACCCCCTCACCCCCTGGTTGCTCCTCTCCTCGCCCATCCCCGCCCCCTGCCACGTCTTCACCGTTGTGTCCCCCCTACCCTCCATCTCTACACCCTACATCTCCTTTCTCAAGGTGGCTTCCATCAGCTCCCCCTCCCGGATGATGCCCTCTCTCCCTCCATTTATCCTTCCTATCAACTCTGATCCTCAACCCCCCCACCTTTCCTCCGTCCTTTCCCTGGGCTCCCTCTTCCTCCCCCCTTCCATCCTGTGTTTTCTCCCCGCCTCTCATCTCCTTTCTCTCCCCCTCCCCCCGAGTCCTTTTGTACTCCCCTCCTCTGCCTTCCCCAATCCCTGGCCTGTCTGCTCAGCACTCCCCACCCCTCTTACGGATCCTCCTCTTCCATTGGCTCATTTCCCCCCTCCCCCTTCACTTTTCCTCTCCTTCCCCCCTTTTTTTCCCGTCATCTGACCAGTTTCCCCCACCTGCTCTCGGGTGTGGTATGTCGTATTTGTGCCAACTTTAGCGCAGTGTTTCAGTGAGTGTTCGGTGTTGTGCGTCCTTCCACGGTGTTGTGAACAGGAATCATGCTGTCGCTGGGTGTGCTTTTTATATCTCTTGCGAACAGAACCCAGACTGTCGCCGTGTTTTTTTAATTGTCTGTCTATTGATTTTCTGCTTCCTGTGTGTTTTATTAGCTTCATCGACCCTGTGTTTTATGTTTTACGCTCCAGAATTTTCTGCCATTTTTACCTTAAAGTCACCGATTTTATTGCCAACTGTTATTATTTTTTTTATTATCTTCATCTTTTTAAAAAATTCTGTAGGCTGAAGAGCGGCGTAATAAGCTGCTGCCAGCCCGCCCCCCTTTAGGGGGATTCGAAACCCAATAAAGGAAAAAAAAAAACTGGAGTGTTAGTCACCTCGGCTCACTCTGAAGATGGCTGGACGGTATTCAGCCGAAATATTAGAAGAAGAAGAAGAAGAAGCTGAATTCATGCGGCTGCACGTCCGAAAGTTTATGGAACGATCTCGGCATGTTTCCGTCATTAATTGCGGACCATTCTGCTGCTTGCAGCACGCTGCGTCAATCACAGAGCCCGCAACACACGAGGAAAACACGGCACGTGGTCAGAGGAACTTTCATTCGGCAGCCGCATCTACCGTTGCAACGATGCATTTCCGGACATATGTTCATAGGACATTTTTTTTTTTTTCATTGCCAGTCATGAATCCGTCACTGCAGTTCGTCGGTTTTATTAATTTTCACCCTATATACATTTCACGGCCGATGCTACCCCATATTCTGAATTATAGCTTTACGTCTGAATAAATGTTTGAATTCTTAATATAAATTCATTTCGGATTCTTTACTTGTATTAATCAAATCCCGAATATTTTATTGTTGTAGAAAAATCTCCAGGTCTACCTCCAGCACTTACTTAGAGAACTATATCAATCTGAAAGATGTAGATACACATAAATAAAGCAAGGAAAAAAGTGAGATTATAAAGAGAAATTTCAGAATTCAGCCTAAGGCAACATAGACTCATATTGTCCTCTTGTTTGGCTTTGACAGATTTGTGTTGCTTTTCCTACACTAAAACAAAGTGGTTTACTGCACATACAGTATCCTAGTTAAAACAAACGGTGCAGCTGTATTTTTAATAGTGATTCTAAATTTTCACCAGCTTCTCACTAATGCTATTTTTTTCTGGAAGTGTAGCACATTGCTAATGCTGTTAACTGAACAGCTCCCAATTTATGTGAATTTTGTAACCATCTTCGTAGACAATTGTGGTATTTTAGAGCAACAAATGGTTTTATTCTTTTTCATCAAGTCATGATTAAGTGTTTTATGTGATTGTATTGTGAACAGTTATTACTTACCGTGCCGATGAATACCAATGCTACATAAAAGAGACACGCCTCGTAACCATTATCTCACTGCTGTAGTCGTGTGCTGCCTTCATTTTCGGTTATAAGCTATTTTATGTTCGTGAAGGACGTGTTGCTGCAGTGGTTCACCGATATATACACTGACTCGCAAGAAAAACACAGGCGCCAAGGATTGAGACTATAACGTCATCGTAGACGAATCATAGAGCACGACGACATCCAGCGGCTCCTGCCGTACAAATGGGCCATGGGCTTTTTTCTATCGTATGTTGGTGGTGTGTCCTTTAATATTGTCAGGCTTTTCAAAAAAATATCGAATAAAATGTGTCTTCCGCCCTCCAGCGCGAGTGCAAACTATGCCGGGTTCTGTTAAAGACGACCTATGTCTAAGGAGACCAGGGATATGTAAAATCCCGTGCCAGTGCACGAAATCATACAATGGCCAGACGTGTGATACCGTTAAGGACAGATGTGCTGAACATAGACGTCACACGAGACTGGGTCAGCCAGAAAAGTCTGTTGTGGCTGAACACTGTCCTGACACGGGACACAGCATAAACTACGGACAGACAAAGATCCTTCCGTCCGCTTCCACGTACTGAGACTCCATCACTAAAGAAGCCGTCGAAATTCGTGTAAGTAACTACCTGATCAACAGAGACACGGGATTTCAACTCAGCAAGGCATGGGAACCAACACTGGCGGTACTAAGGCATCGTTGGCCACAAACGAACGAATCTGAGTCAACACAGACAACGAATCAACATCTCCACACTTAATCTGGGTGCCAACACTCTGCCCGCACGCGCGCTGGGCCGCTATTTGAGGCCACGCTTCCCCCGCGTCCCGAATGAGAAGCCCGTAGCCCGTTTGTACAGCACGGGGCACTGGACGTCGCCGCGCTCTGTGATTCGTCTGCGATGACGTTAGAGCCTCAACCAGTGGCGCCTGCGCTTTTCTTGCGAGTCAGTGTGTATTGGCGAGCCAGTGCAGTAACACTTTCCAAACCTCCCCCCGTCTGTTCATATCCTTCAATTTGCTGATGACACCGCCTTCTTAGCCCTTTATCCTACCCTTCAACGATCCCAACGTACCCTCCAAATCCACCTTGACCAGTTCACCATGAGATTCCTTCGTATCAACCCGTCCCAGGCGATCATCATAGGCCGCACCACCCACTCCTTCTGTCTCCATGATTTCTATCTAGCCATTTATGGCCGTCCTATCCACCTCATTTCTACCTAACCATTTATGGCTGTCCTATCCACCTCACTCCTACCCTCAAATACCTTGGCCTCACCCTCGACCGCCAGCTCACCTGGACTCCCCATCTCCTTACAATCCAACACAAAGCCCACAACAGACTCCGCCTCCTGAAACTCCTGTCCTCCCGGGTATGGGGACTGCATCCTTCCACTATCCTTCACACCTAAAAATCCTGGGTCCACCTCATCCTTTGTTATGCCAGCGTTCTATAGCACCCTCCAAATCCTCGAGTGCCATGCACTCTGCCTTGTCTTCCATATCTGCCTTCCGTCCCCCCACGGGCAACGTCTATGATCTCATCCCCTTTCCCCACCTTCTCCTTTCCCTTGAACACATCCACACCCTGTATATTGCCTGCCAACTCGAGCTGCCCCCCCCTGGTGACCCCTTTCCTCTCCACCCCCAGCTTGTTGCCACGCTTTTCCGTTTTGTCCCTCCTCTCTCCATCTCCACACCTCCATCTCCTTTCCCAACACAACTTGCAGCACCTACCCCTCCCGGATGATGAACTTCACCCTGAAATCTACCCCTCCTACCAACTCTAACCCCACCTTCCTCCAGTCTCCTCCTCAGGGTTCCCTCTCCTCCCCCTCCCCCTCCCTTCTCCTGAGTGGCTTTCCCCCTCCTACACCCCCTCCCTCTCCCGTGCTCCCCTTCAGTATCTCTGCACTCCTACACCTCTCCCTCTCCTGTGCTCCCCTTCACTATCTCTGCACTCCCTCCTGCCTTGTGTTCCCTCTTCATCTCCCACCCTGCCTGTCTCCTGCCCTTGGTGCGCCTCCTGCCCCCTTTTTCCTCTCCCTCCCACCCCCCAGCCCCCCTGCACCTTCTACCCCTCTTTTTCCCTCCTCTCCAGCCTCCAGTCCCTAGGCAGGCCCCTACCAACTGTTTTTTATTTTTCATGACTGCTCTGTCGTTTCCAGTGGTTTGTAGGTGTCATGCTCTGTGTGATTTTTATCCTGTGGCCGACTTTTAACTTGTGTTTGCCTCCAGTGTTTTTTAAGTGCACTTTGATTTGCCAGCTGTGTTCTTTTAATTTTATGTCGACTTTTTAACTGTCCCCTAGTGCATGTCCCCATCTTAGTGTATATTTTAACTCCCATCATCTCCATTTACTGTGTTTTTTATGTCCCCCTTTTTATGTAATCATCCTTCTGTATTTTTGTAAGCCAATTGGCTGAAGACCGATGGACTGTGTCGTTGCCAGCCTTCCCCTGCCCATATGGGGTAGGGGAATGAAATTACAATAAAGAGAAAAAAACAGTAACACGTCAGTAAGCACGTCCAGTCGAAATATTGTGCAGCTACCACAACATTAGCCGACGCGACGCCATGAACCAATGAAGCAGTTACTACGTCGGGAAAGTCTTAATCGCACAGGAAGTGTTATGTTTCAAATACATATCAATGTGTCACTTTTATTTCCTTCTACTTGGGAAGAGGAAAAAAAACTGTTAATGAGTTTTTGATTTGCCCTTGACAGTGTCCAGTACATCACAAATCAAAGCATTTACACAGAAGGGCAACCTAGCGGTTTGTTTGGCAAAACTTAGAGGTTATCATGCCGTTTGGCCCAAATCTAAATGATGTCAGTTGTTTGTAATATAAACTGGTGAATGATGATGTGTGTGTACAAACTTTCAGCTCTATGTGTTTGCTCGCAATAAAGGACAAGGGAAGTCCAGTACAAGAAATGTATTCGCAATTACGAATGTGAATCACCACACTGGAAATAGGACAGTGAAAATTTGTGCCGGACTGGGACTCCAACCCGAACCTTCCGCTTTGCGCGAGGGGTCGCCTTAACCGCTTAGGCTCTCTGTGCGCGAATCACGTCCAGACACAAACCTCCATAAGCCGTCGTCCGTTTGTCACAGCCTGATTCGAACGTTACGCACATCCCTATCCACGACGACCATAATTATTATCGAGAGTTGAGAGCCTGCCATTAGCGAATAAATACGAAATAGCACTGGCTGCGTCATCAAGAATTACGATGCAATGTTCCTTCGGAAATGCACTGTTGTGCCAGTACAACTGTATAATTTGTGTTCACTGCGACTGGTCTTCCCAACTCGCCTTATAATTCCTAACAATTCTCTTAGTACAGTCCACTGTAATAGTTTTGTACAATATTTACAAAAATTTCAGTAGGCGGAGCGCTCTATAACTCTAAGTTCCAAATCAGCCTTTACATGTCTTCAAGCGGCGAACACTTGATGCAGTCTTCCAACCTCCGTGCCTGCGGGTGTGTTGATTGATATCGTTACTTACCTTCTGTGGATTAAAGTTGTTATTGTTCAACAGGGAAAGACAAACGAACCCTTACAGGTTTTTTACTGTTTAAAATTAGTACACGCTGACCTAAGACAAGCAAGTCGTCCTCACATCTGACATGTTCCTTTCAACAGTGTTTTATGTTGTTTTTTCTGCCAAAGCAATGTACGCGCACTTACATGTTTCTGCACAAATGGAAACTTTCTCGATTCTCAATCTGCTCCTGAGATTTAATTTTCCTGTCACTAAGACAGTTTCAGAATCATTTTTTTTTTCGTCGAAATAGATGTGTTACGAAAATTGCATTGAGTAAAAGCACTTACAAAAGCAGTCCATTTCCCTTGCATTTGTACTGTAACATCCGTACTTTCTATGTCATGTGGCATATTAAGCAAAAGTGATGCTACAAGTGTTACTGTATGTCGTGGATAAATAATTTTGACCTCGCAGAGTCAGTCTCTCATTTTACTTGAGTCAGGACCACTGTAATGAGAGTGTGCCCAAGAAGGAGTTTGTGCGTGACAAAGCTTTTACGTGTATTATGAAATAGTATCGTTGGCAAAACAAACTGAACAAATTCTTTAAAAAAATGTAACACTCATCATCCAGCGAGACTGTAAACTCCCCACAGTTCCTTTTGTTTTATTTTCTCATTCACTGCATCCATTTTTCTGGTTATTCTAAGTTCCCTTATTGTAACAGTAATTTAATCTTCTCCCAGTAGTACTTTTATTTGCTGTTGTCTCAATATGGCCTGCAACTGATACGCTGTAATGCGTTCTGCCGGTGCTTTTACTTTAATTATGTCAATTACATATATGCAGAGAGGTCACTTTGACCTTTGTTAAGTTCAGTTCACGACTACCCATTCTTTTTGTGTCGCTGTAGTATAAGCTCTCAAGTTGGCTGTAATCCTGAACCCAATTACCTCTGCAAATAAAATGTGATCAAAACTTAATTCTACGATTTGTAAGTTATCTTGTTTACTTAGTTAATTCACTTTTTTCGTAAAATGCTTCTTACTTTTACTTAGTTTTCCTTTTTATCTACGTTTCACACAAAACATACCAATGGAATTTGATGTTTGGTCTCTTCCACCTGTTGTCCATGGCTACACCTGAAAAGTGGTACTTACCCGTTCTTAGATTCTCGAACTCTCGTCTAATCCTTTGCGACTACTCAAGCAGGCAGGATGTTCTATTCTTTGCTACGTTTTCATCAGTTTTTCCACTTATATAAACCATATAATGTGCGAAGCTCTATACTGTATAGGAAGTGTGTCGTCGTTATACACTTCCGTTTTAGCAGTTCATAACATATTTATTAGGGTTCTGTATTGTTTCTCATGTGAAGTAAGTATAAATGCCCTCCAGACGTCCCAGGTAAACTTCACTGCTGCGACAATACAGATGAATTTTTATGTAACAAATTCGCGGCATACTATATTTTAAACATACATAGATAAATTTGTATCTCGTTAAATTATTTGTATGCCTTCGTGGTACTTGCAAGTGTTCTGGGTCAGACTGTAAAAGTCGCATACCTTTTCGACGGATCAATCTGATCTTAATACGGAATTTTACATATTTAACACGGGCAGAAAACATATGTTGTGTCAGAACGGGAACGAAAGGGATTAAATCCAACTGATACTGAATACAACACAGTAGGCTGATTCGTCTATGTTAAATGCAGTTTCACTTGCACTTTTGCAACATATTCTAGTAGTAGTGTGTCACTTACGTTCTTATTTCATTTTTTAAGAAATTTTGGTAAGCAGGAAATGTTTAAACAGCAATCCAAAACAGTAACAGTCTTCAAAGACCTGAAATTTCAGTTTTGACATAGCTGAAGTTATCAGTTCGACAGAGTTTAACATTACGCAGTTTATGTGTTAATTTTATGGATATTGCATTGTAAACGGTCGTTGTATGAAATATATAGCGTATGTTGAATTGTAGCCTGTACATCCCTTTCAAAGTTTTATTTTAACCACTCAATGCTTTAGCGTCAACTCTGCAAACTGTAACTGGCAGACAAAACTGTAGTGTCTCGACACAATCTCCATTGAGCTCTGATCGTTTCTCTAGTGATATTCTGCTCTTTGCCTCCAAGGAAAATAAATTGCAAATAGTTTTCGTGTCTGCGTAATACGTCTGTCGGCGTAGATAATCTCATCATTAGACAAAAATACCCCCCCTCCCCCACACCAACCCATTTATGAGATGTCAGGGAACGGAATAAAAGATCAAATGGAATGAAATCTGGGGAATGAGGTGCACAGCTATTTCCCAGCTCGTACATTTCTACCACTGCAATGTACTGTCTCCAAACATGCGCGTTATCCTGGCGTATACGCTCACTTCAAGACGTTCATCTGGGTCGTTGCTACTTCATAACACTCTCTCAATGGCCCAGTAACGTTCTGTTAATATTCAACAACCAGTGCATTTCTCCATCATGATACCCATGAATCCCAGAAATACTCTAGCTCACTTTTTCCACCAATTAAATGGTTTCCGCATCTTCCTGCAAATTTTTCCCCTTCACCAAACCAACGCTTCTATTGAAGTTTGCGTTCAGAGTATAACGGCCCATCCGCGTTATATGTATGACCACGCAATCCTTCAGGTTATGCTTCAACATTTTCAGTCCGAACTTCCACATTTCGTCTGCCCACCGTTTATGCCCTGCAGGTAATATTGGAGCACATAGTGCATTTAGCTGAATAAAATGTAGAACTTCGTTCAGAATATTATGTACTCACCCTCTGAGATATCCACCATGTCAGCGGTCTTGTGACTGTTAGTGCAACGATCGATACCACGAATCTTTTAGATCACTGCTTCAAAATGAACATCAAACGGGCTGTATCAGCAGCGCTGTCTACATTTACATTCTCTGACTCATCAATGAATAGCTCTTCCGAGTGTTATAGGAGAGCCTCCAAGAACTTGCCTCGAATCAATTTGCACTAGCATAGCATTTCACATTTTTAAATAGAACATGTTTTATGAACGCGCACTATTCCTCTTAAATGATTTCTCCGAAACGTACGAGCATTAACAAGTTATATATGATTTTTTTTCCTCTGTTTTCCTTCTTCTCTGTTAACATTGCCTGTCGTGGATTATAATTACTTAACAAATGTAATGTAATATATAAAACCAACAATGTTATTTATTGTATGTCATTTCCCGGGTATGTATGTAATTTCGTTGTAATTTTATGAATTTTGGCCCATTAGGAAGGTGAGCTCATTGGAGTGGAACCTGTTAGTGTAGTTGAGTACCATGAGTAAAACGGACTGTTGCTATCAGTTGCAATAAACTGTGTAGTCTCTGGTTGGGTAGTCTCGGAACTGTATCGGAGTCTTTGTGAGGGCCGGGCTCCTGAACATTTTAATATTGGTAAACAGTTTAATTTTGGTGATGTCCAAATAAACGGGCGGACTGCGCATCAGGGTTGACATTCGATGAGCCGTCCGCTGTTGCTTCTAACACTTTATGATCTTAATATTAAATTAACCCGACTAGCCCAGTTCTGTTCCATTTAGAGAAACGGGGAAAGTTTATTTCGGTGTATTTTGGCGGACCAGTCATCAACGAGACAACGGAGCATCGTCTTAGGTAGGAACATGGAGGCACACAGAAAGGGAGATGGCGCTACAGAGTTACGGTGTACGCTATTTTGAAGCCGGCGCCGCCATGTTAGATGCCCCAAAACAACATTAGACTTGTTTACATGGAGGTTGTTTACGATTGCTTTTTGTTCGTAATTTCTGACATGTGCATGCGACAGTTGTTTTATACAGTAAATATTATGGTGCTTACACTAAATACAATGTCAGGAAAGCATTTTCAAACGTTTTTCTGGTCTTAAATGCGTATTTGTTCCACTAAAATGACGCATAATTCCCTCATAAATATAACTTTCTTTTCCTTTGTACATTTCAGATAACCAAGAGGATAAGTATGTGATGTGAATAGGACTATTTCGTAGTCCATTGGAATCCTCTTGTACTTTATTTGCGTCGATGGCTGATGAAGGTAGAACTCCAAAAACAATGCTTGTTTCCTTACTCTTACTGATCCTTAGCCGGCCGAAGTGGCCGAGTGGTTCTAGGCGCTACAGTCTGGAACCGCTCGACCGCTACTGTCGCAGGTTCGAATCCTGCCTCGGGCCTGGACGTGTGTGATGTCCTTAGGTTAGTTAGGTTTAAGTAGTTCTAATTTCTAGGGGACTGATGACCTCAGATGTTAAGTCCCATAGTGCTCAGAGCCATTTGAACTGATCCTTACTCGTTACATTTTCAGCCCATATGGACAAAAGTTTAATTTCACGTTTGTGAAGAAACCTTACCTACGTTTCCTTTGTTAGGCCATAAATGTCTGCAATGAGGAAAGAGGTATACCTCCATTCAGAACTGAGTTCTCGTTTTATTAGTCTGCCAGTTCGTCAGTGTTGCTGTAGTTTACGCATCATCTTGCTTTGAAATGTTGCCTAGGAAGTGTCATTTAGTGTGTAGCCAATAACAGCAATAAACACCAATTAGTCTTTTAAAGCGTGTTCCAGCAATTTTCAATTCAATGAATGCCACCAGTAGACGGTTTTGATGTTATTATTCATTCATCCATCCATCACACAGGAGTTCAAATTTTGTGCAGTGTAATCGTGAGATAAGATCATGATCATCAGAGTGCGTAATAAGAAATATTATGTATATTGGATGAAGGGTACACGGGAAGAACGATTAAGCTCCATCAAAATGTAAAATTTGTAAAATTTAGTTAGTGACACTATCTTACAGAGGATTCCAAGTACTATAAGGTGTCAAAATTATTATTATTATTATTATTATTATTTTTTAGAAACGATGAAGTGCTCGAAAATCTGTGTCAAAGTTCTGATGCACTTGAGAAAAACCGTCAATGTCCACTCGGTGCTGATTTTCTACTTAGAGATTTATCTCCTTTTACATTTCATCTTATAATGATGTAGCTTCATGTTATTGGCTTTACAACACTTGCGAGGCATTCATGCATAGTAAACGAAGCTCGAACAGTTACATTGTTTTTTACTAAACAAAAAACCTATATATAATGCTCAACAGAACATCCAAAGTAGGCTGGAAAAGGAGTTTTTTGGTAAGCTGAGCAGAAATACTCACGTATTACCGAGATTGTGCACCGAGTTATTTCTTAAGTGAAATGGAAGGCACCATAATGAGAATGAAGGTGAGCATTCCAGTCCTGTGCAGAATACAATTACAAGGAAAAGTGTTGAGACGTATTTCTGATTCTTTAAAAATATTACAGGCAATGAGTCACGTTACAGGGGACGATTGCAGATTGAGATGTTTTCAGAATGTTCCATTTGTAGAAATGAACAGATTAATTAAGGAATTCAATCAATTGGCTTCCTGTGACACGCAAAACTCACCTGATTGTGAGGCGGAGAAGACCAAAAAAAAGTCCAGAAGAAGCTGCATGACATTATTTTCCCTGTGTCTATAAACGACGCAAGCTGGCATTTTTGATAGAACAACTTTGACGACTCAAAATAATCAAAACACCTGAAGGTAATGTTTTGGGACACCTAACTGTAAGATGGGGGACGTCGGCGTCAAATTTTTGACGTCATGACAACCATCCTTATTTTTACATCCACAGGTAGAAAGCTGCAACCACACTGTCGATTGTCAATCGACCTTCCATTGCTGATGGGTATTAATACAAACAAAATCATGTTGACAAAATATTATCAAACTGCGTTAAACAGATTCAAGTGCGTTTTCGATTTACCTTTCACCAGTTCTCCTCCAGTACTACTTAAAATTGAAATTACATTAGCGCTGTCAAGGGCTATTTCAGTATTACAACTTTCCCTAGTTGTCGCGTGACCAAGTGTGGTAACATTACGGTTATACTGAGGACACTAGTTCTCCATTACTATGTTAATTCGTGGTAATACGAAAGTCATACTTAACTAATAGTATTTTGAAGACACTGCAGCAAAGAATGAACAATTTTGTTCTACTGAGACTGTGAACCCACGTTATTATACATAGTGCTCGTGAAGCAATACAGGCATTTACAAGTCTAAAGTCAAAACTGTTTACAGCTACGTCATTTCAAGCCACATCTTCACTCATTCCTCTGTTTTGACGTTTGCTTGTTTGCTGATTACACTGCCTAATATTTAAAGTTTTCCACCAAGAACATTCTGAATACTAACAGATCTAAATTGCTAACAGTAATAAGACAATACGTATTAAATTTATTACTTTGGTGAAGAAGTTTTAGTATTAAAAAGTTGCACTGTCTATATATTCACAAGCAAACAGTAAGCCAAAGTTATTTATTGTAACAGTAATACGTACCTAAATAACATTTGTGTATATTTTTATGTGTTTGTGTGTCTCAGTTACATGTATTTATTTTGTGAGATTAAAGGGTGCAAGTGAGCCGTATCTGCGATGTCATTCAGCCTTTCCTTGATACAGACGCTATCTACTAGAAAAATATCAGACACATGTTGGTCTAGGATAGGAAGTCTGCTTAGCTCTGGATTAAGTGGACAGGTACGTGGCTCTTTAATCGTAACGCTTTACGAGGTGTTAACGTTTTGCCAAACATCTCTACCGTTTATGTGTAGTAAGGAGCTTTCAGATGTTATGGGCTAATTGACAAGGTGGGGGAAGCTGCTTGTAGGACACTGTGAAGGTAATTACAGAACACGTTGCTGAACGCCAGGCCCTTAAACTTTTCATAAAACAGTCTTAACAGGAGTGGTAGATCGGAATTAGTGAAAGTGCAGAAGAACTGTACAGTATTTAATAGTCCAGAAGTAACAGCGGCAGCAGTCGACGGTGTAAATCATCAAATTTAAATTCTGTCATCTGCCATACAGGGATCCTGGAACAATCTAACATATAATTGTACAGCACTATATTGCCTCTGTTTGTTGCGCGTGTAAAATGGTGTGAAAGGAAAAAAATTGGCAGTCTCGATGGACAAAATACTAGACGTTGCATGGTCAGTTACTTGTGAGTCAACTGACAATTATGACACGCCCGAGTTCCCTAAAGCATTTGCAAACATTCCTGAATACTCAGACATGACGTAAATGATGGAATGATATCCGATGATAAATAATAACCATTTGTTCGTCTACAGACAACGACGATAGTGATTATTGATTATCTGGCGAGGTTGACGCTGTACTTAAGACGTTACGGTACACAGAAAGCATGAAATAACTGTTCATTTGGAACGCCAAGCGGAAACTGCTTCGGCCAAAATAATGCTCGTAAAACGCCTGCGGTATCGTGCTGCACACGAAAGAAATACAAATCTGACACGAAAGGAACTTATTATTTCGACGTAAAAAACAGACCAGTCCAAATGTGAAAATAATGTGTGGGGTCATTGCGGCTAACCAACGTCACTATTTCTAATGAATTCCTAGATTTTCAATAATACAGATGACCAATGATATAACGTAGCCTCGATGAAAGAGTGTGCAATGTATTGATACTAGTCTGAGGGAAAGAGTTACAGATAGTGATGTGCGAAGGCTGCGTTGCCCTTTGTTATGGGACAACAAAAGTAATTTAAATGGAAATTTGTAGCCGGAAAAAAAGACATTGCTTTCACGGATTCCACCTCCCATGTGCCGTGACATGACGAAATGCAGGAACAAAGCAGCACTGAGCGTCGATTTTTTACAAACGTGAAACCAATCGTATGAGGTATTTCTGCACCTTCGGACTAATAGCGCCATTGCAATCTTGTCACTGAAACGTTCAGCACATTTTAATGGTGTGTGTGCAACATAAAAGATTCATCTTGAATTTTTGGGAATCTCTCTTCCGAGAGAATAGGCAAAACATGTCCTCACATAAACAGCGTAAAATTTACGACCGTAAAATAAAATAACGCAACCTTACGGGCAGTCGATCCTTCTGTGCATTATATAGGAAAAAACAATTATAGCATAGTAATTACTCTTCATCTCTTGTGAAGTACAGATTTAGAACCTATCAAGGAAATAATTTTCTATTTTAAACTTTTGGTACAAGTGAGGACCATTTTATACGTCGTATTGTTAGCAAAACTCAAATTCACACGTCACCGCAGAGTGATGTGTTGTTAACAGAGGCATGACAGACGCGATCAAAACAATTCCTATGTGGAACTAACTTTGAAAGTAACTCAGTCTCATGGATACATGCTGAAGTGTCCAACGACGTGCCCTGTCTATATTTCACGAAGAAGCAACGCAACTACAGCTTATATGACAGTGTCACGACAAACTATATGCGAACCTGAACAACAAAACTCTTCATGGCTATATTTAAATTAGCATCTGTTAATAATCCTCAAGATGAAGTGCAAAAGGAATTGCTGTACCCACCAGTTTGCGTATCACATTGTTTTTCTACGGCCGCGTTCTGTTGCAAGCCGAACGCCATTTCCTCCGTCCACCTCACGGGTCTCGTAACAAGCCACTGAATTATTAAAGTGAGACTTAACCAACAGAACCATCTACTCCCAGGATACATCAAATAAATGAAGCTGCTGCTTATGTGTTGTGTGTCTGCACAAGGTACAACAAGGGACACGCACTTACGAAACACGGAGCGGCTACATCCGAAACGTGCGTTTCCAGTTTCTGCTTATGGGGGCAGTACAGTGATGACCTATCACGAAACAGTACGTTTCTTGTAGGCGCACTGCGAAATTGAAGTATCTCACTCTGCAGAATTTTTCCTGCAATTCATGAAATGTCTTCATTTCACCCCGTCCACATACGCAATAACATGTACTGCAAACTGTGTAATGATAATTAGCAGACTAATCTACTTTCCTTTGAAAATACGTTTTCGTTGTTGCAATAATTCGCTGTCATAACCCTTTCTATTTCCTTAACCGATACATGACGGCCAACGATGGCTCTCACTGAACAGCATCCGTTCGAACCTGACAACAAATAATGGAGGAAAGATAAGTTTTAACGTCCCGTCGACGATGAATTTATTTGAGGCGATGCACAAGCTCGGAGAGGAGGAGAATGGGGAGAGAAATCGGGGCAGTCTTCTTAAGAAACCACCTTTTCATTTGCCTTGATCTAACAAGGAAACCTCCCCATCGCAACCCCCTCAGATTTAGTTATAAGTTGGCACAGTGGATGCCTTGAAAAACTGAACACAGATCAATCGAGAAAACAGGAAGAAGTTGTGTGGAACTATGAAAAAAATAAGCAAAATATACAAACTGAGTAGTCCATGCGCAACATATGCATTGTCATGGATAATGCGCGGTCAGGAGCGCCGTGGTCCCGTGGCCGCCGGCACGGTAGCTCAGCGTTTTCGGTCAGAGGGTTAGCTGCCCTCTGTAATAAAAAACTTGAGTTAAACGATCAACAACGAACTTAAACGAATGTCTTATGACGTCCGCCCCGAGCAGATGCAACGATGAAACCGTGGTTAGTGTGAGCAGCTGCGAAACGAGAGGTCCTTGGTTCAAGTCTATCCTCGAGTGAAAAGTTCACTTTCTTTTTTTTCGCAAAGTTATGATCTGTCCGTTCGTTCATTGACGTCTCTGTTCACTGAAATAAGTTTAGTGTCTGTGATTTGCGACCGCACCGCAAAACCGTGCGATTAGTAGACGAAAGGATGTGCCTCTCCAATGGGAACCGGAAACATTTGATCGCAAGGTCGTAGGTCAACCGATTCCTCCACAGGAAAACACGTCTGATATATTCTATACGACACTGGTGACGGCATGTGCGTCACATGACAGGAATATGTTGTCGACCCACCTAACTTGTACACTTGGCGAATGGGTAAAAAGATTTTTCTACCATGCCCGATTTAGGTTTTCTTGTGGATGTGATAATCACTCCCAAAAAAGTGATGAAAACATAAGAGTTTGTCACATAAACTGCAACAAATGAATGCAACAGTTTCACAGTCACACAGTTTTCCCTGTACTCTGTCAAAACATATGTTTTTAACGTTTTCCGTGTGTAGACCGTCAAATCCTGCATATGTCCGAGCAAATCTGAACATGTCCTGGAATTTTGGAGAGCGAAGTTGATTATGTGCAAGTGCATGAACTTTCATAATTGTCTGAAAATAAAAAATTAAAATTTTCACTCGAGGGAAGACTTGAACCAAGGACCTCTCGTACCGCAGCTGCTTACGCTAACCACGGGACCACTGCGCTCCTAAGCCCACGTTCTCCTTGATGTTGCATATCATACGCATGGATTACTCAGTTTGTATATTTTGCTTATTTTTTTCATAGTTCCACACAACTTCTTCCTGTTTTCTCGATTGATCTGTGTTCAGTGTTTCATGGCCTATCCACTGTGCTAACTTATAACTAAATCTGAGGGGGGTGCGATGGGGAGGTTCCCTTGTAAGTAACCGGAAGGATTTGAGCCATCGTCTACAGAATGTGAGTGCATAGTCTTACGACTGCGCTACCTCACCCGATTCCCTCAGGATGCAAAGTAAAATATGTTCTAACTGCACCATTCATGCAGTATCCTTTCTCGTCAATTGAACATGAGGAAATGACATGCAGTTTAATGTAAGTTGCTTCCTTGCTGGGACACCGATTCCAAACACATACTGCTGAAAATAAGAAAAGAGATTAATCTGGAAGACTAACACGTGACTAGTAGCATACCTGTAAGTGTAGGATTAAATTAAGGTCAAATTTAAAATTGCTCCGATCGAACCTCAATTATGGGTAAAAGTGTTCGAGCTTCAGTCATTAAGATATTCAAATCCACTGAAGACTACTTTATCAAGGAAGGTCTAATGTCGGAAGTTGCTGGGCTTCCCCGTGACTAAATCAGATTAAGTCTATCTAGCACTACCAACGTATTTTCCGTAACTCACATTACCAAGGGGAGATGAAGGGGTGGGTACTTTCCGCCTACCCTAAAAAAATTGAGACAAAATACGAAATTCCTTAATTGTTGTTGCCTTATATTAACAATACACTTTTTACAGACGTACTGTTGTGTTAGGAGTGTGCTGAACATGAAAATATCTTTAAGCACATTCTAAGCAACTTTCAGTAATGCGTCCTACGAAACGCGGGTCAGTTTACGCTCAATCTATAAAAAGGATTTAAAATGCAAATTTCGTTAACTGTCGTTCACTTTTAGTCAGAACACACTTTCTAACGAGATTCTGATGTGTAAGTAAGAACCTGAACAAACTGAACATGACATGTTCATTGGCCAAGTGACATATACGACTACGACTGCATTTAGAAGTGCATGTCTCGCGAGCTATGTTGTTGTTCATAACTAATTACTTGCTGTAGGAATCTATTGTTTCCCTGTTATTCAACTTATATTTTATTTAATTGCTGGACCATCGACACCAATAAGTGTTTTGCAGAAATATACCACATTCTAAAAGTACTTCTTCTGTCATACTCCTCATTTAAAGTCGTTAAGATAGTACCTGCAGATTTTATTTAATTGCAATCTTTCATTTATAAAGTTATTTTCATAATTCGTAATTGCCGAGTGATAAGAACCTTCGACCATTCGTGTGTGTATTCATATGGTATACTGTAGACTCAGCAGTATTTGGCTGGTAATGCGGCTGCTACGTATCCCAGCCCGTAGACAACGAAACCAGCCAAAACTTTACTATTGGAACTCTGAGTCGGAGGGTGCGCAGTTAATTTAGGAAAGCCCGCAAGCTGCGATACGTCAACTCTGGTAACGAAAGCTCTGTAAATATTAATACTGCACGTTCATCAAATGCGTATAACTGATGTATTTATTTCCCCATCGGTCTTCAACACTATAACAAAAAACTTTACTTACATTAAACTTTCCCTGTGTTAGCACATGTAGTTACAATTCTTGTAGAGCTGCGTGCCGAAGTTACACACAAAAAAAGCTTAAGCTTGACAGTACAGCTGAGGAGTGCATACCGGGTTCCTGCACGTTTGCAGGTCGCCAAGCTTGGCGAGGCGTGATGTAATGGGCAGCTACTGCGCCGTATCCACCGGATTCGTTCCGTTGTTGGTAGTGCTGTGTTATCGCTTCCTGAAGTGCAGTTCCTGATGTGTGGAGCAGTCCGGTACGAAGTGGTATCTTTTGCAATCTTGCCAGCTGTTCGCAGTAGTTTCTGAATGAAATCTGCAAAAACACGTTGTACTGTGTTGTTGCCGAGTGCAGTAACTCTGAGCGTAGAACAGAGGGCGTACTTTAACACCTGTTTCCGTGGCTTAGAATTCTGGCGTGAACGATTGTCTCGTTGTTCACGAGGGGGCAAAGTCAATATTAAAAATGCAAGGCTATGTTCCAAACATTTTCGTCCCCAGGATTACAAACTAGACATGTAAAATGAGTTGCTGGGCTTATCTAGAAGAAAGTTGCAGAAGTCAGATGCAATTCCATCCCAGAAAATACCTAACTGGTGCGGAAAGAAACTTGCTGCAGGTTCTGACAAAACAAAAGACAACGTAACAGAAAGGGAAAGTGGTAGTAACATCAGAATAGTGCGGGAAAAGGCTCTCAAAACACTGGAAGTTTTGTCTCCCAAGAAAACAAAACTAGAAAAGTCAGTCAGCACAGAAATCCCTGCAGATCCTATAGTAATACGCAAAGAGCAAGAAAATAAGGATTTGAAAAAAAAATGGCTATTGTGAAGAGCAGAAACGCTTTACTGGACAAAAACATTGCAGCTATGAAGAAAGCTAAGAAACAGTGTATACCTCTCAAAACCTGTGTTCCTTCTAGTAAGAATTCGGGAAGAGTAAGTAAGGAGGTTACCATACTTTTTCAATGTTTCACCAAAGGACGAATTCGGTGCCTTCTCGTTTCAAAAGGAATTGTTACATCATTAAATTAACTCCTTTGACGGGACAAGTTACATCGTGACTGCCAGACTGCTTCAAGAGTATCTCGAAAATTTCTTTTCTATAATTCGTGGTCTTGGTGCACTTTAGAATAATCCGATGGCGTCAGAGGTTAAAAATAGAATTACGTACCAACACGTACTGGCAAAGCGACAACTATGCCTTTGTCCCGTGAGTCTTGCAGAGATCAAACTTCCGCAGAAGACACTGTGGGCGAATTCGAGTAATTTATTTCTAGTGAGTCGTGCAACAAAGTAGCTGACACATGTTAGAATATTTCAGATGAAAAAGATTTGCTTCTAGATCGCGATCTTCGTGATTCAACGAACTCCTGTCAAGATGTCACTGACGATGCTTTAATATGTTTGGCAGGATACATCATATTCAAGTGTAAAAACATCGACCGTTCGTTAGGAATTACAACAGCAAAATCCACAATTAACAGCTAAACAAGACCAGATAAGCGTACTTTCAAAAGGTGCGCTTACTTCTCCATCACCTGTGAAATTTGCTGGAATATCAGATTTCGAAATAATTTTTACGTTTTCTCTTGGAGCAAACGTGTCAAGCATCATTAGCAGCACTAGTACAATCAAAATTTCCCGCAATCGAAAAGAAAAAAAATTGATTTGTATGTACGAACGAGAACTTTCATCCCCATTAGATTTTTGACTAAAAGACCCAAATGGAATGCGATGAAGCAGGCTTCGGCGAAAAGAAATCTTATCTGAACCGCGTAATCTTCAGCAACTTCCAGTTAAATTTTCCACTTCATCATCATCAAATAAGTTTCGAAGTTTACATCATAATGTTCTGTAAATATTTCTGAACTAAAGTTGAACGCAAAATTGTAAAATACTCAGCGTGCCCACGTTCTGAAGCCGTAAGTTTTAGTGACGATCATCTACAGCTAGCTTTGGATACCAACGAGTATTGCCATCAGTGTTTTTGTCGCTAAACATTTCCTTTCGAATATTTAAAAAAACTAGTTCTTTCGAGTCATCCTGAACCCCACCAATGCGATGCTCAAAATCGAGCGAAAAGAGACGTGGAAAATTAGTTTACTGTGAGAGAATTTCGTGGGTGCGCGACTGCGCCAGTTGCCACGTGGCAACACACCGCCGACCAGCCACAGTGTACTCACTGGAATAGTCTACCTCCCCCGCCCCTCCCCCTCTCCCCGACGAAATATTAGTCCTAGTGCAATATTAAATCACAAGAAGATTATGGCGAATTTTTTTTGTACTTATCGGTGTATATCAGCCTCTGTATTACTCAGGCGAGTAACAAAACGGAAGTAGTGAACACTATATAACTAAACGTTAAGGCTTCGAAAAACACAGACTATAGATATATTCGCGCAAAAGGTTCACCAAAGTACTTGAAATTCAATAAAATTATGAAAAATAAATTCCAAGCAAGAGGCACGAGCCAGATAAGGCAGCTATTGACAACGCATAAGACACGTTCACTAGTAATGTCCCGATAGCCACTGCAGACGAGTTCTTTATCATTATCACTGTCCTTGGCAGAAGAAACGCACGTACGTGGAATGATGCTACTAGTCCGAAAGTGACGCACTTGCAAGGCAACCTCCTCAGAATCAGTGGGACTTGGTAACGCTAAGTCATTTATTACTGGTAAAATAAATTGCCTTTACAGCGGAATTTTTATGCCCTGAGAAACAGATACGGCGAATGTCCCTCAGTCTGCTATTGACTGAGGAAAATTATAGCTTCGACGAAGTTCTGGTATCCACAGTCACTGTACCAAGAAGTGATTCGTTAAATTTTTCTTATTACAATCATTCACACGACACAGTTATGCATTCGATGCGCGACGTTAAGATGGAGCCAAGTAACACTAAACCAATTCCCAATAGCGGGATCGTTTGTTCCTGTATTGCTGCCGAAGTTGTGGTTGACTTCAAATAAAATTCAAAACAGAAGATCCAACGGTGCAGTGGTCTGTTAGAACGGCTGACGTCCCCTGTGAACAAAGTTGGCTGTAATGATTGGGAATAGCATTGTCTGAGATCAAGCTGCGATAAAAATGGGTTGTAAATTGAGTGGGCTACAATGGAAAAAGTTGCCGCCAAACGCATTTCTAATCATTCCGGTTGCAAATTCTGGCTGTTCTGAATATGCACCGAACGAAACGGGACTCCACACAATGTAATTCAATTCTCCTCATTTCAAGGCAAGGAACCATTTTCGTCTTCTATAAGCACTTCAGTAACTATAATCCGCAAAGAAAGTGATTCATTTATTCCGAAACCTAGTGTCTGTTTACCTACTGTTAGGGTTGTTTTCAGCGAGAATCGATTATACATGGAAGATGATGTTTGTTATTTGCTTGTACTGTGAGAAAGAAGTGGTTATCGTTATTATTCCTGTTCAGAATGCGTCCCTTAAGTAAAACTATTGGGTTGGGTTGCTTTGGGGGAAGAGACCAAACTGCGAGGTCATCGGTTTAGGGAAGGACGGGGAAGGAAGTCGGCCGTGCCCTTTCAAAGGAACCATCCCGGCATTTGCCTGGAGCTATTTAGGGAAATCACGGAAAACCTAAATCAGCATGGCCGGACGCGGGATTGAACCGTCGTCCTCCCGAATGCGAGTCCAGTGTGCTAGTAAAACTATTAGTCTCTGTCCTAGTCAAAGATGAAAATATTTCATAAAGCGACGAAATTTCATTATTGCATGGCAGAATGAAAACACACGAGAAAACCGCGTACAGCTACACAAATTTGAATTGGTTCGGGCTGCTAAACTTTCATTACAGTTCTTCCAAAAGAAGAATAATTTGTCAAGTTATTCCAAAATGTGAACTGCCTCATCACGAGCTCCTAGTTCGCATTTCGTAAGGCTATTTTTTTTACTAGATTCCGTTACGTATTTTTTCCGATTAGTATATATAAATGAATTCGTAATTTTAGAAACTATGTAAATGCACATCATTTTTGTTTAATTTCTATGTCGCCAAGACTTCCGAATAGAAAAATGTTTGAGACTAGGCACTGCTCAGTTCCGCAGGAAATACTACACAGATGGAAATTCCAGCGAAGGTTGGCACGGACTGGCTCACGTACCTATACCAAAACAAAAAGGAACGAGTACTGCTTTCTTGCGGATCACTCTTCAAGAAGGTCCGCTTAAGCTTCCGGTGTATTGTGGGGTGCCAGAACGCGTAACGTCGTTCGCCTTCATACACGTTGATGTGGTTGTCCATTCACATGTGGACTATCTCATGTCTGGACCCTTTTCAGAATTTCTTTATTTCTGGTGCTGGCACAGCAGCACGGTCGTGGTCGGTAGGTCGAACAACAGCACAGCCTGCGCGTATAGGCGCACAGAGAGGCAGGTACGGACCGCCTACACTTGTCCAACTAGCTTCTTGGCTGCTTCTGCTGTGTCATCTGTTCGACCATGCCCACAACGCGGCCGAACATCCTCGTCAGCATGACGATGACGCTGCTAATGTCGCTCCTTCTGACAGCGTCGGCATGTCTGGTTGAGGGCGTGGTATTGTTTCTTTCTGTGCTGCCTCCACTGCTGCGTGTGGGCCGCCCCACAATCCCGTTCCATCTCGTGTGGGCTGCCCATCCGCGCCTGCTGCGTGCGCTCTCTGACGCATGCGCGCCCTCCTCTGTCGCTGCAGAGCCACAGCTGCTGTATCTGTTACCGTCCGCTGTGGGAGCTCTGCGTCACCGACATCGCCCGCCCGGCCCGCACTGGGGCGCGGGCGTCGGTTGCAGCGCCCCACCAGACGGCTTGTGTCACAACCTGCCTGGAACGTGGAGCGGGCCACCGTCTTGTTTGGCGCCCCTTTCGGGTATTCCACGTTAGCGAGCTATTCGTCACGCATTTTCCACCACAGTTCGCATACGTCGGCCCCTTCTCTTCGGTTTTGAAGGCCGCCAGCGCACTTTACGCAAGCGTCAGGCATCGAGCAGTGGCGTGCTACGTGCCCAGTGCTCCGACATACGAAGAATTCCAGTGACCCTCGTCGCGACCTCAGGTTCTCCACGGTGACCGCCGTCTTGGCCACTAGGGCGAGCCCGAACAACTTCTGATTTTCGGAGTTGCCCGTGGCGACGGCCAGAAGGAGAAGAGCATCTTTGCTTGTGTTCACGGGTTTCATACGCACCATGGTGAGCACCCTGAACCCAAGGTGGTGAGACCACATTGTCCGCATGAAACTGAAAAACTGCGTCTATCAGCTTGTCTAGACTCGTGGCGTAAGGGTAAAACGGCCACTGGTGTGCGGACGGTTCACTCGTCACGTCTTTGCAGCTGTGGAGGTTGACTCGCACCAGTTCCTTTCCCGATGATTTCACAGTGAACTTTACACGGTGAAACCCGTAGCGGGAACCGACGGTAATCGTGTCATTTGGATAATGAAAGGTCCTGCTTGGCAGATCATGGGCCGAGGGTGCTCGTGCCAAGATCTTCATCTGCAGTGGCGGATGACGTGCCAGCAACATCTTCTTCGTCTACAACTGTGAATGTGCCGCCAGAGCCACTGAACTACGAGACTGTCTGTATCTGGTGCGTGTGCGCTCGATTTACTTGGCTGGTTACAAGTGTAGGCCAGCCTCACTTGTCCACCACAGCCTTACTCTTGGTCCCCTAGCAGGCACGGGGAATTCTGGCAGCAGGTTTCTCTTCCATTCACGATCCTCAGCAATCATCTTTGTCATTTGCAGCGTTCTTGACGCTGCTTGTCAAGGAGGAGTTCTTTCTTCTGCCTCTCCCTGTGTTGTTACAGTGGCTCACATTCAGGTGGCTCTGCCTGTAACCAGAATATGAGGCTCTCCTTGCTATGTTTGTTGAGGAGCAAATTCTGAGTCTGCCATTCCCAATGTTCAGTCACTTCTTTCTGTCAGGGAGCGTTGTCAAATTCCTATGTAATAGCAGCGATATATGCTGCTGCTAGCAAGAGTTCTGTAGTGCACTCAGGCCTGCTGCAGCTTCCTGCAGCACGAACTCCCATCTCTTTCTGTTCGGTAGCCTGTGACACCACTGGGGGTCATCGCAGTTGGGTGGTGGGTGAGTGGGGAGGGGGGGGGGGGTGCAGAGATTGTGGATTGGTTTGCCAATGGAAGAGAGTGTGTCGGATAATGATTTGCCACACCCGTCGTTCCATTCAACACGTGTCTGAACTCTGGCCGTGCCCACAACACCTTAGACGATGACTAGACGGTGTCATACATTGTTATTCCATCAAACTTCTTTGCGAAGTCACACGAAATAACATCACCACAACAATGTTAGAAAATGCATATATTTTCAGTTATTCAAATGGTAGTCAACCATCCCTTTTGTGACTGACATTTGAGAAGATACATGGAATATGAACTTTGGGGGTGTCTGCTTACATATTAGAATGATACCACAGTCCAGAACAACTGCCTGCACGAAGTATAGCTGCATCACAATGGCACTGACATCTGGGAATTCCATCGATAAGTAACATCAACAGAAGATGACCAATGTTCTCAAGCAGTATGTACGGTCTCGGTGTAAACAGTCTCAATGCTGTCACACACACACACACACACACACACACACACACACACACACACACACACACACACACACACGGGAGAAATTTATTAGCACAGGAACGGAGGAGTTAGTGGCCTCCTGATCATGAGAAATGTCACCCATGGCCTGAAATCACTGTTTCACTCAGAACTTCATATTTTGAACAACTTACAAAGTTAACAACAGTTAACTGAATGTTATCTTGTATTACATTTTGCTTGTCCTGTGGCTGTCTAGCCATTTAGGACTCCTGTCTATACTTGTTGCAGCATGTCATCTGTATCAGAGGTAAAATCCGTACCGAAAATTATAGGCCTAGATTATAATCTTAAAAAATTACATATTCAGGGGAGAAAAGGCATATTTAGATTTTGAGGTTTAAAGTTACTGGAGTAGTTCATTTCTTGACTGTGTTCATAAGGCAACCTCTTATGGTGAAATCCGGTGACAGTTGTCAGTGCCACTGTGACTGCATTCGTCATACTGCTCTGCCATTTGACAGCATAGACAGTACCTCCTTTGACTCATCTGATGTCCAAAAATGATAGCCCATCCCTTGTTAGTCTGAGTGTGGCAGAATGCATAAACATTAGCAAAACTGACAGTCAGATACCGATAAGGAGTTTCGATGACACGTTCTTCTTTTGCGTACAGATCTGCATTCCAGATACCCACACACAGAATTATGTATGTAAATGATTAAAACCACATCAAAGTACTAACAACTGGGTGGCCATTGGCACCCATACTCCGTGTGAAAATTAACTGAACACACATTTTTATTGTTACTACAGCAGTAGGCATTGCAGCTATCAACATGAACATAAAAACAGAAAACATAGTCCTGGGATAAAAGTGCACATATAATCTTAATTATTACGTAGCTACTCTTCTTGTAGCTGCGAGTCAATCCTACAAAGATTTTAAAATTGCCACAAGAATTTTTGCATCTTCGCTGTCTAAAACAATTCCAGAGACTCGCAAAGAACTTTATGATGCACTCCAGCTATCATCTGTCCCCTTGACTTTTATCGCTGTCTTCCTGGTCAGTAAAATATTCATGATCTTTACAGTCAGGAAGTGACTTATCTGCACTCATTGAATCATAATATTGTTTATACTGATGTATTATGAACTTCTCGGCTCACAGTAAATCTTAGTACCACAAAGTTGGTACAGAAATATCGCTGACAGATTAACCACCACACTTACTTTCGAAAACTTTCCTCCTTTTCCTTCCTGACTGGGGACCCTATGCCTCGTACTTTTAAACAAACTCACTGCTCGCTTCCAGAAAAGTTTAATTAGAAGATATTTCCTCTGAAGCCAAGACCACTAAATATTCTTTATTTCATGATAACCAGTTTAAGCAGAACTTAGAGGTCATCAACCGATCTTTGGTAATTTGAAGTGCGTACATATTGATCTCATAGTGGGAACACATTCCTCTCTTAATACAGCATAAGCACATTGGTTTGTCAGTAACAAAAAAACGAAAATATGAAACACACATTGCGCCAAATGTGTTCACTCAAGAGAAATTGCATACACATTTTACACCTATGCCATTTCACTTCAGTGAACACATTTGGCGCAATGTGTATTGTATGTTTACATCTTAGTATCGCTAACAAACCAATGTGCTTATTTTGTATTACAAACGGCTGACATGTACAAATTTTTAATTTCTGAGGATCAGACAATGAGAACAAGCATCTGCTGAAACTGGTCATCGTTGGCTTTGAATGAAATTTCTTTCCATTAAATCAACAGATTGTTCCCATCATGTAACATGTCTGACCTACATCTAGAGAAACGCAACCACCTTGACATAGGCCTCAGTCTTGAAATTTTTATTTAGGTCCTCTTTGGATTTTGCTTCCCACAGACACTGTCACTCTTTGTATATATTTATGTACTCACGAAGTCCTTGGTCCAGCAATGGGAAAGCAACATTATTGCTTTGTCCATGCCTGAATGCACTGACGGACACTGTACAGTGCTCCACATTCACCTCCTTCAAGAAGTCCAGGCATTCTTGCAAGCTCATCTACATGGTTAGGTAGGGGTGTGTGTGTGTGTGTGTGTGTGTGTGTGTGTGTGTGTGTGTGTGTGTGTGTGTGTGTAAAGATTCCGTAAATGTGTGGGTTACCTCAATCACATAAGTCTATGGGCATTTAACACCCTCTTGCTCTAAAATGAAAATATGTCTTAAAACTCTTAAAACATGTGTCATGCTGCTCAGTCCTCGCACCTGCCTGGCAGATGCACCAGGTGCCACAAATATTGCCCACAGCATACTGCCCTAGTGTGATACTTCCCGCAGGTTATATACCAGTGCAAGGCTGCAACTGGCTTACCAGAATGTCATTGTCATTATGTAATCTCTGTATGGTAACAGGAAAAAGGTGTAAGACTGTTCGGGTAGTTGGCAGTTGCATTTAAATGGGGGTACTGGAAACCCTTCACAGTGCCCGTCTAGCAGCACTGCACAATCCAGACGATAAGTCTGTGTGAGCCTTAGTAATCACACTGCCATTTGACGTCTACGTCTTACACAAGAAGCTCTTCGTAAACTACCGATCTCCCTCCTGGCACTGCATTTCATAGACAATCCATTTTTTGTACCACACATTCACAAAATTAGTGGTCATGGTGGTCTAGTGGGTAGAGCGCTAGATTTTAGTACTGGAAGCTGTAGGTAGGAGTGAGAATTTTTATTCATTTCAGTCCCTCCAGAACAGCTGCATGTCCGCTCAGCCCTGAAACGACAGTGAAGAAAGGCTGTACTCTACGTGCTACCAGGCAACTAGCCTGGTCACGTGATTCTGCCACAGGCAATGTCTTTTAGCTTGACATCATTTGCATAACCAGACTGCGGAAAGAACTGTGTATGAATGCTTCCATCTCTCACCCAGTCGGTAGCTACACTAATTCAATGGAATGACAACATTTGACCACAGCCCAGGTTTTTATAGCTACACCTGTGCAACTAAAACCTGAGAAACCGATTTAATGTGGACTTATGAGACACAGTAATTACCTTAGTAAATGAAATACTGGCACTCAATCTCAGTTGGCGAGGAATCTTTCAGTATTTACTAGGATGTATACACTTTATCTGAAATTATCCTTCAATTATTTTAAAACATTCAATAGGACTAAAATCAATGCTTGATGACAATGCTCTTCAGAAACAGTACATAATACGGCACTGTACATCAGTGAAATACCACCTTGGCCTTCTAAAGAGTGAGTGAGTGAGTGAGTGAGAGTGTGTGTGTGTGTGTGTGTGTGTGTGTGTGTGTGAGAGAGAGAGAGAGAGAGAGAGAGAGAGAGAGAGAGAGAGAGAGAGAGAGAGAGAGAGAGAGAAAATATCACCACATTTCCTTGCTTGTGGGGAAATAGGCACAAAGAAATGATACCTCAAGCATAAAAAAATTGATGCAAAGAGGAGAAAAACTGCTAATGGAGAGTGCCAAACCCTCTCCAACTTTTTTCCCTTTTACAGTGCACTGCATCACAAACAGCACATGATAATTTCTTGATGTAGTAGTGGACAACAAACATATTTTGTAACTGTCTTACAAACTCATTACTCTTGTTGCATGAAAGTTTGAAGACGTTTAGAATACATGAGAGTATAAAACTTATCCTTAATTCTGCTGGTATCAATAGCAAAAAAGTTGAAAGATTTCAGTTTATCTTCATAAGGATACCAGCTGAGCTGTGTGCTGTGGTAATAAATAACAAAAAATTAACATGTTGTTATTTAAATAACCTACTCATTTACAAATGAAATTCTCTCTCTCTCTCTCTCTCTCTCTCATTTCTCTCACATGCACACATGCGGTTTTGGTGAACATTCATGTGTGACTTCACTACATGTCTCCATGAACATGCAAGTTTCTCCAAGTGTGTAATGCTGTCTCAGAAAGACTGAATAGGTAGTCTGCATAACTCACTTCACAGTAATAACTATGATGATTTTACATATCTTGAACAAGAACTAACATCGTTCAGAGGAATGAGACGATGTACCACAGCACTCTTCATATTAAACATGAAAGAAGCAAAAGTAACACAAATGATGAACAACAGTACATTATCCTCAGGCTTCCAAACCTTCAACCTACAAGGATCATATGGTATTTTCAAATTTCCATAAAGGCGAAGTGCTATTTATCTGTCAACTCTAACTTATGCCATTATTGAAGAGTGGATTGGTAACAGAGTAAGAAGTGCCGATACATTCCCTACCCTCTTTTTTTTTAAAAAAAAAAAAAGCTATTTTATTACAAATATAACATTATTTTTCATCCAGGCATGACCTTCCAGAAATGTCTTCACGAATCTCTCTCTCTCTCTCTCTCTCTCTCTCTCTCTCTCTCTCTCTCTCTCTCTCTCTCTCTCTCTCTCTAACAGACACAGTAATAGAAAATAACTGTTTCTATAATTATTCATTACTGATACTGTGTAATATTTACATTTCTGGTACTTTGGAAGGAAGAGGGTACATGCTCTGCACGTTTCAACTTCATAACAATAGCTGCCTTCTTATTACACCATGCCATAACTTCTCCAATTCAAGTTTTTCCCCCTGAAAGAGATGAAGTCCTTACCTGAGTCCCTAGAGACTTAAGTGTTGTGCACCATGACATCCCAATACACAGTCATTTTATCTTTTATGCATTTTGGCATGTGTTTTTGGTGACAGAAATTATTATTTAAACCCTGAATGCTTGAAATAGTAGTGCACTGTATGATGCAGTAACACACGACATAATTGACCAGTAGGATTATGTGAAAGTATAAACAAAAGTGTAGCTTATGGAAATTTGTTTCTGACTAGTGTAATTCTCTCAAACCCAATTGTAAAAAAATTGAGAGAAAAATAAATATATCAGAAAGCTTGTGTGTGTGTGTGTGTGTGTGTGTGTGTGTGTGTGTGTGTGTGTGTATTAATATCCTAATTTTATTCTGTTGTCTGCCAAAAATGATGTCCTTGAAAAACAAGAGTATATAGCAGGTTCAAATACATACATAAATAAATGACTTACAAGTTGAACGTTCAGTAAATACTAAATTTAGAAAAATAATTACAAATATATTTCATTAATACTCTATCATTTGTACATCTTCACTGAGCTAGAAGAACAAGCATTTATGGAGTATAAGGAACTTGGTCCCACATATCCCTTTAAAAACATTCACTGCAGCATCACCCATATGAATTTTCTTGCCGAATCTTCTGAACTGATATCCATGCAGCTGGAAAGCAGAATGTTACTGATTAGTTAATCACTATCAGGAAGATTACAGTACAAATTCATCCACACAAATAAACTTCTTAGCTTATACATCATCAAAACCAGAGGTCATGAGAGTAAACTTACATATCACAGCCTTTTCAAAATTATTTACAAGTCAGGCAACGACAAATATTTGAACTGTTAATTGATCTGTAACATTGGCTATCAAAATTCACTTACTACAAAAGACTTTACAGGGTCAAACGTGAACACATTTGCCAATAAACAAACATAAATACAAATGAGAGACAAAGTCAGTGCTAATTGATTTAAGGCAGGGATAACAAGAATAATACTAGTAACTATCAACATTTTGGGGCCCTTTGTACTTGCTCTTAATGAACAGAAGTAACTTATTTCTCACTTCACTTGTGTTAATAATCTACTTCCATCCAAAAATACGCTTAATTATACATCACAAATTATCTACAAATACAGATATTATATTCAATATCTATAGTCATTTTATATCAGTCATTAAAATGAGATCAATACTTGCAACTCAATATTTATTGCTGTGGGTGATGTAAATCTGATTACTTAAATCCACAAACACATGTGGAGAACACTGGGTGTTTTCTGTAACTAAGGGCGGAAGTCACAAGCTAACCTAAGAACTTTCAGAGTAAATATGATTTTAGGCTGAGAGTGTGTAAAGCAATTATACTGAAATGTTAGTGAGATCTATATTAATTTAAATGATTTATTTTAATGCTGGTGAAACATATATTGTTAGATGCTCCTCTGCTAACTATAAATTCATAACACTGAATTTTAAAACAACATTAAACATCGATTTACCTTTATTTTACTGATATATTACAATTATATTATTAGACTACCTGAACTCATTTGAGTAACTGATCTCTTTAAGAAGTTAACATTTTATTTCATTCTATGTATTCTTTAAAATGTTTAGAATTGTTTTATATGAGATGAATGGAAAGGAATTTATAATTAGCATTTTCAATAAACATAACTAATCCCAAATCAGTAAAGAATTGCAACATCATTAGTTATTATGACTTATTTATGCGTGTGAGTGTTTGTGGTCATACTTAATTAAGTTTCATTAATCGTCAGCTAAGAAGGAGCATAACTTTCTCTTTACATGTCTGAGATGTTTAGTTATAAATTCATATTTGTAATGCACATACAGGAAAGAATATATTTTAGCAGTGCCTTACGCTCCAGTTAAAACAGACGAAAATCTACAACTTAAAGAAGTAGCCACAAACAAAATCTCACCGACATTCTAATAAATCATAATACATATCTATATTTTTAAATTATATATTTAAATAAATTATTTACCTGTTTTGCAACTTTCTCCAGAGGTGATGCTCCATTGTTACTCAGACATGTCGTTTGATTTAGGATTTATTTTTCGAATTTTCAACTTGTGAATTTATAGTTACTGAGTTATACTTTTTACTTGGAATTTGCTTGAGGTTTCTCTAAAATTGCACTTAAGAGCATATTAGATCTCAAATTAGACATGAAGAACGCAACAAACATGAAACTATAGACGATTTCTAAAAGGACACTGGATACCTTACTGCATACACTGAAATAAATGATTTCTGAAATTTTGTGTGTGTAAAAACGCAGTGTTCTGCACTCCTTATGAGCACCTGACATCAGTTATTGTCGCTTTTAAATAAATGTTTGTGTTTTAAGAAAAGACAGAAGCAGATTTCATAAATTTTAATTATGGAAGATTTCAAAATCTTCATTGAAAAAACATACAATTTTAACCATAACTTTTACATCTAATGAAAACTGCTCATGTAATATTTTTGTGTTTCTTTTACAAGTTTATATTTTAATGCTACGTGTAACATCCTTTTTAAACATTTCACAAAACTACTAACAACATTACTTTAAAGAAATTAATTTAAGATTATTGAAAGAAAAATAAAACTAAATTAGAACATTTTAAATGCTTCTTTTATAATGTACTACACACCACTAACTTTTAAAGGCTATTAAAAAGTTCTTGTCCAAGAACACCACTTGGCTCTAAACATACCACATGTTCCATTATCCTGCAAACATGACCATAGATGACTCAGCCTTTTTACTTATCAGACACTAATTATCTTTAATTACAGTATGATTTCTGAGATTTAAAATATCTAAAACATTTCAGAAGCTAAGGAGAATACACTACAGTATTTTGCATCACACACAAAAATTCAAGACTTAGGCTGCTTTGTCGTATGGACAATAAAGTAATAAGGACACCAGTCATAACAATTTATTCACTGCCCTTTAGGTAAAGGCTTTCCGTCTACGCAGATATCTACTTTAGTGATTAAAAATTCTTTCCTGCCCCTTTTTAGTCATCAATATTGACAGCCTCAAAACATTTGGGGTTATATTTACAATGTTTGTTTTAGATACAGTTTTCAAGTCATTTGCACAAATTCTAAATTATTGAATTACTGGATAGGTATTTCAGATGATCTGCTTGTAAAAATATATTGCAGCAACCTGAGCTACATACTGTGCGATTTAGGCCTACTTTAAATAAAAATCATTCACAAATGTATTTAATTCTTCAATAAAATCAGTACACATGAAAATATATTTATATATATTTCATTTGAACAATGTTTCCTAGACAACGGGCTTCTCAGAAAATTTAAATAGTGAGATGTGAAGTAGCTAAATCTACACATTTTGATATCAACAGATTATTCGTAAGAATAAAGCCCAAGAGTGGGTTAATATAGATTGGACCACTTTAGTAATACCAATTCAGTCAAGACACCATCAGCCACAAACCGAAATATAGGTACCATGGCAAACATTTAGTGCCACACGTGTTCTGATTGTCATCCCATTGAATGCTACTTTCAAACAACTGCTGTGAAGTAACCCTGTATCCAATGGTATTTCAACCAGATTCTTTCAAGAACACACATAAAATCCCACAATAGTTTCCATTCCAAATTCTTAGTACACACCACTGGCCACAAAAATGCGATATATACATATAATTATATGTAAGTTCTGTAGTTGTGTGAAGCACGTTAAACCAAATCTGAAAGTAAACGCTGTCCACAAAAGTATAGGATTTACATTGGCTTTTACATTATGTCTGATTTAGAAACGAAAAGTTTACAGCACTACCATAAAATACTAGTAGTATTTTAGGTCTATCATAATATGAAGAAAATTACTAAATACTGGTTGACTTCAACTAACACATGTTACAGTAAATGTGACAAGAATACTATGTTTACTTCTAATATTCAGTACTGTGAATTGTATATGTGCTTCGACAAAACTAATTCCCACTGCCGATGCTCACAAAACAATTACAGTCAAGTGTTGCACATTAAACACACTTATAAACATCTACATATTTCATGCAGTACCATACACCATCTACACTAGGAGCTATAAGTGTTTTAGCCCAGTACAATTAGAAAACAAAAAACGTAAAACTAAAATTTGCAAAATTTTAGTTCAAAATGATTATAAAGAGAGGTGTCACGTTTTTAATTCTGATCCAGCCTTGTCGAATACAGGAGGACGGAGTAGCTAGGGTGAGATAGAAGTGTACTAAAATTTATGCTGAGCCACATTCTCTATCGTGAAACAACTCCGTGTAGTGTACTAGTGGAATAATCTATCCCAGTACAACCTGTCACATAAATGTTTTATTTGAGTCTATTGCCCATATTCTGACATATAACTGCACACTTCATAAACATACAAAATTTACAGCTCAAATAAAATTTTAGCTTTTCCTCTCACACTATGGTGTGTGAAATAATATTTTGAATTTTGGTATTACCAACATGAATTATGTCAATATGGGAGACAAAAGAATGAAATACTACACACCATTTTGCAAGAATAGAGCTACTAATTAATTTAAGGAAAATCAATTGTATGTTAATGTCCTGGTTCAAACAGAATTTTATGTCAGAACACGAGAGATAGTCAAAATGTGAAGCACATATACAATGGAAAAACATTTATGCGACTCTTCACGTTCAACTAAATAAATGAATGAATGTCGAACCAATCGATACTAATTCAAAGGATAGACTAAATACATCTGTCGTTAACCTGTTTTAACGATTAACACCAAATTACTGTATATGGTGTAGACATCCCTATTCTTCTTGTCCAAAGAATAGGACTAGATTAATGTTTTTTTCTTAAACTCGAATTGACACCAAGCTTCGCTCCACTTTTCTATCTTCTCTGGTGAGAGCGAGCGTCTGTAATTGGTACAGTATCCGTGTTTTGGTTATGGAGTCAGTAGGCGGCCCGCGCTAGGCTATACTGGTTAGGCAATGCTGCGGCACTCACTGGCAGCGCCGGCCTCTGCTACTGGGTCGGGTGCCGCTGCCGCTGCTGCAGGTGGTGGCTGTGGTGGTGCAGGTGCAGCAGCTGCTGTTGCTGCTGCTGCTGGTGGACATGCTGGTGGTGGTGGTGATGGTGGTGGTGATGGTGGGGGCGGGCCGCCGCCGCCGCTGCCGCAGCAGCTGCCGCTGCCGTCGCGCTCATTACTTGGCTGGGCGCGCATACGGAGTGGGCCGGTAGCGCGGCCGGTCCGTGCTCACCCCGGCCACAGTGCTGCTCTTGAAGGCCTTCCAGCGGCTGGCGGAGTCGTCTGCGAACAAGAGGTGGCAAGGAGACGAGGGAACCGGGTGCGGAGTCTATCTTGGAACTCGAGAAACGGAGGGCACTAGAAACGGGAACAACTTCCCGATACCTCAAATAAGCACACTGGTAAAAAGTCACCCCAGGGAGACATCAGACTAATACACTGTGACACTGTCTCTAGCCTTTTTAATGGACTCAATTCAGAAAGGGAGATGTCCACAAGGTTCTACAAGCATGACACACACAGCTGATGCCATCCATTGACGATTACATCCCATACAGCGACCAAATTGCGGCGCTATTGATACCTACGTTTCACCCACTGCTCGACAGTCCCACCCATTTGCTAATGGATTAATTCCGGGTGATTTAGTGGGCCAGTGGAGATGTATTAGGATGCCTGAATATACATCAAACCAGGAAGATCATGGCTGATGTCATCCTTGGAAACGGAACTGTCCACAGAAGACTGATCATGAATATTCAGAAGAAAGTTCAATGCTTAGTCACCGAGAATTTTGATATAAATAGTTTATGTTGAAGACTGATGGTGGTCCAAGTCATGGTACGAAAAATTCCCTAAGACACTAACGAATTTCCTCTGCCCTGAAATACACACTCCACACACTACGGATTAAATGCCTCAGTGGGTCGTCGGTGCAATCGTAGCCTTGCATCATTTAAAATATGCGAAATCACGACTTGGAAGACCACACTACATGCCTGCAGTCACTTACTGTCCAGTTTCAGTGTTGTTTGGCCCCCTGAAGAAGTACAGAATTATGTGCCGCTACGAGAAAGGGCCTTTTGCGAGGTGCCAGACTCCAATTATTTCCACTGCACGCAGTTCCGTTCGCAATGCTAGCTCGGAAACTCGTTACGTTGGACCTACATCCACTGCCGGCATCAATTCTTGTCGGACTTGAAATCTATTGACATTGACAAAACGTGAAACTTGTTTCTCGTTTCTGCCGGTTTGGATATTTTTGCATCCCCTATTCTTATTCTGCGTTACACGGCTGCAAGTGGTAGCCATTCCTTACAGCACGTTGGGCAATCAGCGCTAATGTGACGATTTGTGGAACTTCATTCACAGAGTGGTCAGACCCACATGCAAATTCAATGGCCTCTTTCTGACATTCAGTCACGTCTCCACGGCGGAGGTTCACATCACCGTCTAGTGCCAGTTCGACACCATCTGCAGTGCTCCAAAGCGACCAATACGCTCTTTTAAGGGTGGACTTTATATTTTGTTCAGTGACATTGTGTTGAAGAGTACTTCCAAGCTCATCCAAGGTGAAATGATTTTGACAGGAACGTTTTCTGATACTGTCGCTGTCAGCTATTACATCCGTTAGTATCTTTATTTTCAGGCCGTAGATGACGACTGTTGGCGGAAGATACAAGCTGCACACTGATTATCGTGGCGGAAAACAAATGGGCACGTACTAAGTATCAGTATTTTTTTAGTAAGTCGGTGAAATTATACTGTAAGAACTGTCGAATCAGAAGGTGCTGAACGCAAATCTTAACTTCATACTTCTCATGCTGCGTTGTCCGCCGTAGAGGTTTTATTTTAGCACTATCAGTCGTTGATTGGATCACAGTTCTTCCTCGGGTTACGTCTGGAGTCAGTAAATTACCATTGTTGTAAATGCGGGCAGCGCCCTGCTTAACACAGGTCCAGGAAAAGAAACGGCTGTATTTAGTGGCTTAATCGTGTTTGGCACCAATATTGTACGTTTAAGAGCGTTTAACTTTCTGAAATAAACACGGGAAGAAGCTTAACCAACGCAGCCTGCCTCCGTGGCCTGGGGGCACCGTCGTTTGCTCATGAAGAGATGGTACCCGCCTCTGGTATAGATGTGCCTATGCAGAAAATAAAATGAAAAGTAACTAAATCAGCGTCAATTAGTAACACTTTGTATGATGACTGTATTTAGAAATAACTAGATTGCGACATTGATCTTCTAGTTGTGACAAATGCGCCACATGCAAATAAAATTTTAAAAAAGGAAAATTACAAACAGGAGTAGGACTGGACGCAGATAACGTAAAAACAACGTCGATTAGCGAGAACGATGTAGAGAAGTAACAAACCACTGTTATACGCCTTCCTATTCGAGAGACCCTACCACAGCCTATTTTCCACCGCCATTCCGCTGATGTTGCTCTCTGGGTATCGACAGATACGCGCTGGCTCCACACATTGACAATGTTTCTATCGAGGTCTTCCACTAACAGTATATAACAACTCACGAATATGACAACCAGGTGCTTCGTCACACAGTTTCAATACCGCGTATGCTCCGCAGCTAAGTGGGAAAGTTGTGCAAGTCTTCCCAGAAATCTTTTATTAAAAAGGAGGCGGGGCATGTCCAAAATACTACGTCCAAGCGTGCCAGTAAAGCGGAGGACCTACCCCGTTGCCCGTAATTTACATGGTAAGCGTTACGGCGGCGTTCTTAGCGTCCATACTTAAAATATTTCTCTTTGCTTTCTACAAAAATTTCAAAGCAAATCTTGACAAGCTTCGTGTCTCTATGCTAGTTCTTTGAAAAGTTTCACCGGCGGACATAAAAGAAAATCCCTTCATTACAATGAGTATAATACCCTGAAAACCTCTGTAGGGGAAAAAGTTACACGTATTAAACACATAGGATGAAATTTCATTTCCCTATCACTTTTCGAAAACTTGTATCCGTGTCCTGGAAGTTAATGAACCTCGTATACATCAAGTGATCTCATTGATTCTTGAAGAAATTGTTTTCAGCCTTTTGCAGTGTATAAAAGAACACTAAGTACACTGTTTTTCCCCTAATACCGACATGTGGAATAATGTGGGGAAACAATTTATTGTATCTAATCGCTTTCAGTGTAGCTATTATTAACTGCGTGAAAATCGCTTATCTTGACTGAAATTCGGGGACATGGTATCCTGCTGAACGAACTATTTGGCGGCTAACTGGTCTTTAACTCGAACCAGCAAGTTTCAGAGCCTAGTAAACCGATATGCCATTCCACAACGTCCCCAATCCTGCGATAACAGTACTTTTTTTTTATTGAGTTTATGGAACTTGATACACATGAATGGGTGTAAAACTAAATCCTATCTGTCAAAATTATTCCATCTTGCGTATAAGGGGAGATCTAGAACACAGTTTCATCAGCCCCTGATCCTCTATAACACCACTGCCGCCCAAGCTGTGGATCGAAACTCAGCCAGGTTGCAGAAAAACAGCGCTGGAATTCGCAGCAACACTATCCCTTATGTACAAGACTGCGTCCTTGACTGTTACACTATCATTCAATCCACTGTGGTGATATGACGGCAAAAATACTACCACTACTACTAAAACAAACTTCTTGCAGTGTCGCTTGGGAAAGGAGCAAAGCCACGAGGTGATGTGAGTTGTAAGGTCAAGAATGCGTGTATTACAGGAAGTTGTTAAGCAGCAGGTGAATGATGCCACATAGTTTTGTCCAATAGACGAACTGTCTCCAAGATGGGGAAACCAATTTACGACATCCTTATTAGAGGGACGCAGGGTCCACAATTCGGTTACAAGGAAGTAAATTCAATTCACACGTTATCTAAATTTCACAAATTTTTAAGACCGTAGTGAGGCACACAGAGCCTGATGCCATAAAAAGTTTGTACTGAAGACAGAAACTGATGACTGTTAATGAGTGGAACTTCACAGCCAGCCTTTTCCCATTCTGAAAGACACAGTGAAACGAGGAATCATGTAGAGCGTATGCGATTGTATGCCAGTAATGGTAAGCTGAGATTGCAATTTAATTTTCCAAACAAATAATGCCAGTATTGGATGGAACATAGTTGCCAACATGGGAAAATGTGATAGGTGATACCAGTACAAAATAGACAGACAGGAAATGTACGGACAGACATCTATGCGCGTGACCGACCATCATTCTACAACAAATATGTATTGCAAAAGTTGAGTAAGTTGATGGTGTGCGTATAATAACAGGAGGGACAAGACGATGAGCGGAGTGTAATTCCAGTATCTAGTAGCATAGCGCACACAATAAGTAACCCATGGAGGATATGGTTAAATCTGTTATGCTATTAGATATTTCTGGAGTATTATGAATAATACAAAGGAACACTAATCTCACAAAAATTCACAGCTTTTGTTGCACAGAACTGGACGTCATGGTTAGCAAGTTAATTCTGAGAAAACTTGTCTTACCTACGGAATTTTGTTAAGAATCGTGACAAACTAAGCACGTCATGTGCGCGAACGAGACGACGAAGTTTCAAAAAGTGCACACTACATTATAATTTTGAGAAAAACAGACGGCTGGATTCGCATGCGAATAAATGTTGTAGAAGTGTGCAAATGGTATTGCCAAACCAAAGTGCAAAGTCTATGCTTAATTACTGTGCTAGCTGGCTCCCTCGCCAGCTCTTTAGTCCGCTTTGTCCGTTTCTGAAACTGTGATATCACGCGTGTCTCTTTCGGTTACGAAAAATGCTGCACCGTACCTACGTAACTGTTGCTTTAGAAACTGAAATGCTGTCTATGAGCGTTCTAAGACAGCCTCTTCATCTAAAACAAAATTTTCACTGCTTGCCAATGAAATGAAATTCCTCGCGATTAAGATCAACCAGTCGGACCAGAAATAAGAGACAAAATCGGTCATACAGTGTGGAGAGAATTTCCCCCCAAGAGGTGAACGTCGCGCTTCGAGTGCTTGCACAGGACGGTCTTGACCTGTCACACCTCTGTTTTGTGCACGTAAAATCTCTGGATGACTTGATTCACCACAGTTTTATTTGCAAACAAATCGTCTACAAATTTTTCTACAGTGGTGTGTCTTGTCACTATCAAACGTTACGATAATCGGTGTGGTGCTTTCCTTCATTATCATCACTTTCATCACCCCATGTTGTCTCCATGTGGGAAGAGCATGGCAACAGTTACGATGCTCGTCATCTGCATCAGATATTTTACTCTATTTAAACACAGTGTGTTTTTTAATTCGATTAAGTTATTATGAGTTAAACAGGTTTGACGAATACGAGATAGTAATATGAAGACTACAGTAGTCGCCACCACGTTATTCGTGGCGTTCTTGTCACTGACGGTAGTACTGTAATTAGGCCAAACGATGTCCATTACATTGGTGGATTTTCGGCAGCCTGCCGAATACGAGATAGTAATATGAAGACTACAGTAGTCGCCACCACGTTATTCGTGGCGTTCTTGTCACTGACGGTAGTACTGTAATTAGGCCAAACGATGTCCATTACATTGGTGGATTTTCGGCAGCCTGCCGAATACGAGATAGTAATATGAAGACTACAGTAGTCGCCACCACGTTATTCGTGGCGTTCTTGTCACTGACGGTAGTACTGTAATTAGGCCAAACGATGTCCATTACATTGGTGGATTTTCGGCAGCCTGCCGAATACGAGATAGTAATATGAAGACTACAGTAGTCGCCACCACGTTATTCGTGGCGTTCTTGTCACTGACGGTAGTACTGTAATTAGGCCAAACGATGTCCATTACATTGGTGGATTTTCGGCAGCCTGCCCCTCACAAAAGGCGACATGTCAGAGAACTGAACGTGTGTGTTGCACCACTAGGGTTTGTACTACTGGGCTGGTCACAAGGCGTCGTGAAAACTGGAGCTGATTCTGGACGGTTCGGCTGTTGTTATTGTTGGTAAATGATCAGAATGAAGTAAGCAAGCCTTGGTTCACTGGGAGGATAAAGAAGCTAGAAGCCATACAGGGTAGGACAAACGTGTCAGGTGAGATTTTGAGATCATAAATGGTGATATTGAAGGTACGTTGTAGGCCGCAGTGTGTTCTGATAGGAAGGGAAGTGACGGTTATGTCAATATGGATCCGATAGCGGCCTATGTTTGGAGACATTGGGAGTTAGCAGTGAACTAGGTTTGCACCACCCGCAGATGCTATCTACCTTCTTTGCAGGCACCCTTGGTGCCTTGCCTCCCATATTTCTTCACGTACTGTTACTTTAAGGCCAAAGAAGAACAGTAAGATTCTATCCTATCGGTCATGGCTCACTATATAGGTAGCTAATGTGGACCAAATTGCACCCACTACCACTCAAAAATAATTTTCTTGTCCGGGGCACGGTGGGAAACTGCCTCTGATTACTTCGTAGTTGCATGCGATTTCTTCGCAGATGTAACGAATCCCGTCGCACAGGGCACAGCGGAACTTAATACTAGCAGCACCTGCCGTACTTTCTAAAAGGAAATAATAAATGAAGGAAAGACTTATCATGCAAGAAAGAGAAAGGCAATGATAAGAACTGCTGGGAAACACATGCTCGTAAAAATATTCAGCAGCTAATACATATAAATGACAAAATATCTACGGAATGTTCATGCGCTGCAACATTCAAAACAATCGTCTACCAACTTCCTGGTCGCAGACCTCCGAAGAGTCAAATTCCCAGCATCAGCCTTCTTTCGTGATGAGGGTAGTTATATAATGAAAGAGAAGTAAGATGTGTAGGAAAACAAATACTGTATAAACAAACTTTATGCCTATGCTTTGAAATGAATTTTATACATGCAAACAAAGAAATTTAACTTTACTACTGTATGACATTCAACTAACAAGATTGCAATTCACAGTAAAACGAGTAATAAATTTAAAACAGCAATAAAATACATGCTAATAAATAGTATCGTACTGGTAACAAACTTCGGTGCCAATATTTTTGTCTATCACAAACTACATAGCCTGAATTCTGAGAAAAGTTTTTTCAAATTCAGACTGGATACCAGTGATTATTACTCATGTCACACTGATGGCAATAGCATAAATGCCTGGCGAATTTCACTCTTTAGTAAACGTTCCTCTTTTTCAACACCCGAAAGCAAATAAACCAGCAGAATTTAGTGCCTTTACAGAGCTTTATATTACGTAGGAGCGCAAAATTTTCTATACATGTCACTTCCGTACTTTCCTTTAGGTTTGTTTTCAGGTATTTGCTCCTGGCAAGAGCGAAATATCTGGAACGACTGCATGTTTGAATACATCCTTTTCGACTTGGGGTCGGGGTAATCTCGGATCCGAAGAAGAAGACGTGTTTCTCTCGTGTCTAACACATCCTTGCGAAAGATGGACACTGATCAATTACGACATTTCTTTAACAGTGAATATTTGACAAAAAATCAGGGCGTGTAAGCAAGTGTGTTTGCACCAAAACAAACCGCAAAGCGTTTGCTCACAAAATTACTGTTACGTCAGTGACACACTTAAGCACTCATACTACAGCATCGATATGCGTCAGCAGGTTCCAAAAACGGCGAACCACAAGTACTAGTGGGGATTTAAACCTGTGTTCTTGAAAGAGGTAGCTGCAATGTCATTATCCTTCAGAGAAAAGTGAAATAATCCATAAGCTGGACCTATGGAAACTAAATGAGGTCACATTGGAACACATTGCACTTACTGCGTTTTACATCTCTCTCTGCTATCCACGTTACTAATTCACTCTTTTTGTTCGTAGCGAAGGAATGAGTAGGAATACATACATCCCACGGTAGACTGCATTCCTCTGCATATTACACACATGATAATTTGGCCTTAATATATGCAGCGACTGACCTTTGATGCACGAACTCAGAATGGCCACTGGTGGTGCGCTGCGACTATTTTAAAATCCGTTCTTAAAACTTCGCGTTCGTGCGAATTATGGCATCTGCTAGATTACTTGTTTTCCAGCTTCCAGCATCCCAATCCTTGTTTAGTAGTGGCTTGACAGAATTCGCACACATGCTTTTCATTCCTCCACGGGTCTCTTTAATTTTCCAAAAACATTAGGTACCCGATCTATCTCTGACTACATACACAATATTTTGTAATAATGCGAATCGACACGTCACTAGAACATCAGTACAAGACTCACATTATTATGAATAAATGCTCCATGGATTTCACAATAAAAACGAGGCACTGCGTGGGGCACAGCAGAAAAAATACCTCAATGGACACCTTGATTTGTAGATTCCAAACGTGGAATAGGTACACGGCGCAAGTACGAGGGATTAGCAACGTCGTAACTTGTGAATATTAGCGTGTTTTTGGCTCCTGCACCTGCTAGAAGAAGTAAATCGAGATATTACTCCGGATAATACCGGGCAGAGGCTCCAGCAAACGAAACACTTCATGGATAGCTGAACAAAGAACAGAAATACTAGCCACACGCACGCTGTAGAAAAGCCAGGGCGCTCTGGGTGTTGGGTGGTTGGTTGATTTGTGGGACGCCTGTCACCTTAAAAGACTACGGGGACAAAAAGAAGCATCATACTTAAAACGAGTTTCTTTGAGGATTTTATTTAGTCTAGAAAGTATAAATTTTGATAAATGGATTCTTCGCTCTTTGACAGAAATGTATACTGGCAAACTGTAAGTGTTCTGTTGAACTAAAGCCTCTGTGTTCCTATCTGACGTTTTCGGGATCAAGTTTTATTTCAGATTTCAAGTCGGGCGACTGTGCCAGGCCGGCCGAGTAACTGTACGCTTAGAAACAGCGCAAGCCCAGCAATCTGCCGTGGTGCGGCTGTCAACTGCCATTCGTGGTAGCCGCGGCCGCGGCGGCTCCTATTCCCGGCGTGATGAATATACATGAAGTTGCGCGCCGCGCTACACGCCGGCCGTCAGATCGATAGTCGCGCAAGCACGGTCACCCGTCAGCGCGTGAGGCACTGCCACGTGGTCACGCCGGGCCATAGTAACGAGACTATTGAGCAGGACGCCTGCCGCAACCACACGCAGCATGAAAAGGCCGTCGTTCCAGTATCTCGCGCAGTTTTTGGTGCCACTATGACTGAAAAGTTTTGGATACAGCACCATGCATCCGGTACTGGCCGACAGACCGCACCATTTGTGAAATTACATACGCCACAGAACATGTTGCTGATGCTTGTCAACGTGTCAGGCTGCTCGTAGAGTCGTCTGTTTTGGGATAGCTACAGCTGTCAATGCGAGATGCTACCTGAACATGTCGGCAATACAGATGACATACATTTCTTCCGATCTACCACGTAAATACAGTGTGCTGTCAAAGACGCAAAATAACGACCGCTCGCTGCTATTTAGGGTGGGCTGTGCGATATCACAAGACAATGCAACAGTGGTAGGCAACATGCAACGTACATCTACGACAAAACACCAACGTGACTATTTGCATTGCTAAGAAAACATTTTTTGTAACGTGTTAAGGGTTTTATTGTCTCGCATTGTGTTCTTATACAGCGAAATGCTTCGTCGAAATCCATCAATTCAGTGGCAGTGGCATCTACAGACGTGACTTTGCTCTCCGTCCCTGCGCAATCCCGTGGAAAACAACAAGCAGAAATTTTCTGACCATGAGAAGGAACGAATCAGTATTTGTTTGGACTTGAACCGATTCTAATTTGAAGACAGCTGCCAGTCATGGAATCCATTTGGCTAGAACACAAATTAGCTACATCAGCTTCGTTTTGAGTCAAAGCTCGTACACAACGTTTTCCGTCAGGTGGTAAGAGCTCGTAAAACGGCACTGAGCTGGTCAACTTTTAGGCAATTTATAAAACTGTCAGGACACATTCATTGAAAAATAGTTGCGCATTAATAGTCCACGACAAATAGTTCCTTAGTCATGTGAAGAGTCTGTTCCCTGTACGTAGGTTTTTGTACTGTCTACATAAGTAATCTACATGATGTCTGCGTAGCCAATAATACTATGACGAAGCTCCAAGAGAGCACCACAGCATCATTTACCTTATTACAACGGAGCAGCCAGGGTCAGGTAGGCGTGGAAGCAATAACAATTAATCCCGGAGCAGTGGCGTTAGATGCTTTTTCCGATTAATGTGAAAATTGCTCGCTGCCGGGAAAATCGTTAAGATATAGACGGCAGCAGAGGTCTGAATAGCAATAAGGAAACTCATGCTGCACAATGTGAGATGTCAGTGACACAGCTTTCAGCGCCTATTTGCGTAGCAGAACCCAAGCAGGAGTTTCCAAGCACTCGCTGAGTCTTCACTCCTAAATGCAGGAGAAAACATCACTCAATTACATGATGCGCAAGTACATCTAAATCCGTTTTTTACGACCATCTTCCTTGATACACGAACACAGCGAGTAGTTTCGTTAACATACAAAGTATGAAACAACCCCAAACTCATGTCGACATCCACAAGGTACGATCGAAGAGACTTGCAAGTTCATAAGTGATGTACATTTGCAGAAAGGAACTACGTGCGACGCTGCTCTGTGTAGTAACACATCGATGACGTCAGCCTAACAGAACAGAACCACCATTTTACAATATACGAGTGATAATGTGTATTAATGTAAGACCATGCAGTACTGAGACCGATTTTCACTAATGGTCCCAGTGAATAAATGGAGACACTGACCTGCGATAGCTCGGCTTACTACAATCAGGGAGAGAGATTTAGGAATAAGGAAGAAAGGTATAGGTTCCGTGCATTGGAGCGATAATTGGGGGACTGCAACGGCATATACACTACCTGGTCAAAGTCTCCGGACACCTATTAGCGGACCACTTGAACGGTGTGTCCATCCTTTATGACTGCCTGAACTCTGCTGGGGACATCTTCAATGAGGCGTCTGAATGTATGTGGAGGAATGGCAGCTCATTCTTTCCCAAGAGCGAAATCGGAGAAGGTAGTAATGTTGGATGCTGGAGTCTGGTGTGACGTGGACTTCTAACTCATCCTATCTGTGTTCCAGTGAGTTCAAGTTGAGGTTCTACGCATGCTAGTCCATTTCAGGAATACTGTTGTCTATATACCATTGTCTCTCACAGATGCTGCTTCATGGCAGGCACCTTGTGCTGACAGAAAAAAATCACGTCTCTGAATGGTTACGCTACTGTACACAGTGCAGTAAAATGTGTTCATTTCCTTCCGATTTAGAGTTTTCTTAAGCTCAATAACATAACCACACTCTAACCACGAGACACACCCCATGCCATAGGTTCATCTCCAACGTTGGCACTGCACATGGTGATATGTAATGTTTTCCACGTATTCGTCAAACCCAAACCCTTCGATAGATTTCCATAGGGTACAGCCTAATTTATCGCTCCAAGTTACTTTTTTTCAGTCATCCATTGCCCAGTGGAGTCTCTCGTTACACCACCTCAAACGTCGCTTTGCACAGATTACAAAACTGCGTGGGTTATGAGGAAAATGGTTCAAATGGCTCTGAGCACTATGCGACTTAACTTCTACGGTCATCAGTCGCCTAGAACTTAGAACTAATTAAACCTAACTAACCTAAGGACATCACACATCCATGCCCGAGGCAGGATTCGAACCTGCGACCGTAGCGGTCGCTCGGTTCCAGACTGTAGCGCCTAGAACCGCAAGGCCACTCCGGCCGGCGGTTATGAGGAGCTGGCGGTCCACTGCACCACATTCTTTTTACCTCCCTGAATACCGTGACTCTGGTAGCTGGTAGCACTTTGGAACTCACCAATGACTCCTCCCGCTGATTTCATGCTCACTCTCTCACATCCTCCTCCGCAATGTTCGATATTCCTCGTCCGATCCTTCGCGAGTCAACTACAAAATCGCATCACTATTAGTGACATCAAGCCCACGTTCGGAGTCACTAAGCTCTTTTGACCGACGCATTCTGTTGTTACATCTTCGTTACTCACAATGCAAGAATGTCCGCTTACTTTTACAATGGCGGGTCCGACTCGCGCGACATCTGACGTAATCTCCGCATTATATAGACTACGGATGTGCGGGCGGGTACTTGTGATCCAAGTAGTTTAACATTAGGTGACTTAAAGCGATAGCGCTGCAGGCAGCTACACTTGAATAATGTGATGGTTTGTGGTAGAAGGGGGAGGGGGGATTACAAAGAACTGGGCTAAATAAAATGTTACGTTCGACAGTGTCACTATGATGCACATACCAGTGGCATGAAAAATTCATAAAGCTATCAGAGAAGGTAAAAAATTTCATCATTTAGCACGACGATGTGTTAACGTAAGTATCATTACAATGCCTTTACTTGCTGTCGTCGTCATCTTCCTTTCCATATCAGGCTACTGACTGATCCGAAATCACCTACAGAATCATTCCCATCTTTTCCGAGGTCTTCCATTATCTCCTTTCCCGTTCGGCTTTGGTTTCCGAATTTTCTGCTGAATTCTATGATTTGGCATTCACATAAATGGTACGCCTTCTATTTTCACGATACTTTTGGATTTTTCATTCACGATGAAGCTATGTAATTCTGTTCTTCCTCTTCAGAAACCTCGTGTCTCCTGTACAATTTTTTTTTTTTTGTTCTCTTTTGTCGTAACTCACTTTTTTCCCATGGCATAAGACTGGAGCTGCCCGTACTCCATTGAATTTTATGATGGTCTCTTTTTGGACTTTAGGGAATGAAGTTTTGCTAACGGTAACACTGACAATGGGTGTATCGTATTTTCAATATCACACCCTCAGTAACAGTTTTGGAAGATTGTTATAGAGCTGAACTATCTGACACAATTTTTGATCAGACTGGATACTTTCCTCAGAACGCCATTATTTGCGTTTGTTTATTTTTATAAAGACTTTTCATTACTTCTATTAGGTGATATGCCCAAATGGATATCTATTCGGACATATCTTCCATATGCTATCATGGCTAAAGCCTTCTCAAGATCTTTTAAGGTCATGTTTCAATCCATTTTGTTCCCTAGGACTAAATGTTCTGTGATATTTTTCATGCGTTTATTGACTGGGTTTAGAAGGTTGATGCCACGATAATTTTTACAGTCACTGCGTTTCCCTTTCTTGCAGAGGGAGATTACTTCCATTGTATACCAATAGTGTGCGATCTTGGAATGCCTACCAGTTTCATTTATTAATTGTAGAAGTCTTGTCTAGTGATAAGCCTCCTTCCTTTCATTCTATTAGCAATGTAACTGGTCAGATATACGTGTCTGTTATCACAACCATGAAGTGTAGGTATTTCTGTTCCTCCCTTTCGAGGTAGGAAGTGACACGTAGCAAACACAGCAAGATAGCCTAGTTAATTATGACGCTTGTTCGACGAAACGGGTGGAAAATAGGGACTGTGAAACATTAAAAATGTCATTCATTTAAGAAAGGTTCCGGTGTACGTTTCTGTAAAACTGATTGCTCGTTTCTTTGTTATTTCCATTTCTTGCATTATTATAGCTGTTGCTACCAATTTTCCTGTTTTTGACAAACCTCAGCAACACCATGACAAGGATAACACCAAGGACCACCACAGACAGAAACTCAAGTGCCTAGTATAGTAGTATCGAAAGACCGTGAAGACATCTACATACGAAGCAGCGAGGCCTTGAAAAATCTATTAAGGATGCATAAGAATTTGAGAAAAATCGGCCAAAAATTGTAATTCAAAAAAAGAGATGGAAGCAGATGACAGAACAATAGGCATATAGTTAGGCTGGCTTAAAATAAAAAGAATGCAGCTATCTCTTTGTACCTGAAAGTGATTATCGTCAATGAAACTAAATTTGTTTATGTGCACGGCCAATATCAGGAAGCATAACAACCAACAAATCAATGAACCGTAATCAACCATTCTCCTTACGCTTTTGACAGTGAGACGGTGGTCGTGAAATGCAGTCTCAGGCACAGAAAAGACGATTATGCTTGGAGAGTCACTACAATCTCGTGGGAAGAGAGAGCGACAGAGACGGCGTGGGAGCAAGGAGAGAGGAAGAGATGACGCGCAGCGAGGAGGAGAGTTGACAGCGAGGGTCACGACTTACCTGGGTAGGCAGCTGCCGCGTCGTAATAGTCGCCGCCGCCCTCCTCGTAGTCCTCATAGCCGCTGTACCTGGAAAAACGCCAACACTCACCGCTAGCCTAGGCACTCGCTCTCCGCCGCACCTAGTGCAGCGGGATCTACACATGTAAGCACTGTCACTGCCCAATACCCCACCAGAATAAGCGACGACCGACGTCGCTCCCCAACGCGTACAATATTTAATATTGAATGAAATAAAAGAAATTAGACCTTCGCTTTGATTTTTTTCTATATTTGTACTAGCAATTTAAACAGAAAATTTTACTACAGGCATCCAGACTGATTCCTGTCCACCTAGTAACAATGAAGGCCCTGATTTCGGAACGTACCGTAGCTGCAGCAAACGAAGGCTTCATAAACATGCCCGCTTTATAGTCTGTATTGGCAATTCAAATGTATTGCCCAATTGTTTTCAGAGTAACGTTGTTTTCTCTTTTGCAACGAGCACAAATTGAGTAGCTGTGCACCTTTCTACCTCTAACACTTTAGGTAAAGTGGGAAAAAAGAATAATAAGCATGACACGTATCTAGTGGGAAAAAAGAATAATAAGCATGACACGTATCTATTTTAAGTGTACTCTTTACCTTTCTGGCGTATTCATACGAGTTTGAAGGAACGACCCTCCTTAATTGAGATGATTCTCTTCTTACTTGGCAGAATGCCGGCTGTGCTTAACTTTTTACCAAAATACTTTATGGCAAACCGAAAATCGAACACCAGCATTTCCCTTTAACGGGCACAGCACTTTCGATTAGTCGATCAAGCACACACTGCTAACTGCCCCAAAGCTTGAAACAGACGCAGTAATTGTTAGAAACACATGGCGAGGAGGCAGAGTTGACGCTTCGAGAACATCTGTGAAATTTAGTCCAACAGATCGACAGGAAAAGCACGGTCTGCAAAGAGCAGTGTCCTGATTCTAGTCCATGTACCGGAAGGAGCTTTATCATAAATGATCAATCTTAAAACTTCATTACTGAAGAATCTTCCGCAAAATCACAATATTTTTTTGTAGGAACCACGAGAGAAAACTTTATTTTCTTTACAAAATAAAGAAATCAATATTACTGAGGTTATGGCAAATTTAATTACTGGAAATCTTCGAACATTATTAACAAAATCTGTAAATCTTAAAACATAAATTATATGTACTGCTGGTAATTGCTTTCTTAACATTGTTTGGTGACGATAAATTACTTAACTTTTCGGGCAGTGACTATTATCTATTATTAGCAGTTTTAGATTATTAGCCATATTAAACACAGATTAAAACAAATGGAAAAGGCAGAATGTGACAGCTTTACGTGGAATGTTAGGTTTTAAACTTCATATGAAGACATTACAAATTAGTTTAGAATATATTATTACATTACTGAACAGGTATCATACATTTATTCATATGGTATTTAGTAAAACTTATGATAATGCATGTCATTAAGGCGAGTAAGACATCATAGCACTACTTCTATGATTTGTTACCAAATAATGAACTAAACTTGAAACAAACTGTAGACAGACTGTGTGTGGCTAAATATTGTTTATACCAGGTGCTTATAATCGAAGTGACAGTGTTTCTAGTGCTGCAGTGTGGGCTGTATACACCGAAGGACGCTGAAACATTACAGGTATGTTCAATAATCGGCCTTCTCCAGAAAAAAAAATATAGTGCTACCCTGTGCCACCAAGTGAAAACATGCCCTGCAAGCAGTCAGTATGTGGTGCGGGTGTAAGAAAAAGGGAGGAATGATCAAACACATCGTACATGCGGTTCTGGCACGTTAATTAGGATATGATCACAAGTTACGAAACACGTTCACACGGTCTCCCAACTAAGCATCACGCTGCATCCTTGAAATGAAATGCGCGTATGGCATTGTTGGTCGGGACATAGCATGGTCGACAACTTCTCACAGCATTTCCAGTGTAATCAGTGACATGTAGTCGTATCTTATCCGTCATCATCCCCGATAAACACGATCTTAGAAATACCCGCACAACTGTAAGTTAAACGGATTTAGATCGATGGCTCTGGAACGCCACTTATCTTGAAATTGCCTAGAAATGAAGCGATCTTTACCGAAGGTTTCTCGAAGCATATCTTTCACCTCTCAAGTGACGTGTGATGGTGTTGCCCCATTTTGCATGAAAATAGTGGTCTGGACAATGTTGCGTTCTGGAAAAGGTGGGATCACGTGTTGCACAAGGAGGTCCTTATAACGAGCAGATGTCACTTTACACATTAATACACCTTACAGGCCGCGAGATGTCATTTCCTCAAAGAAAAGCTGACCGAGAATGGGGGAGCTAGGGAAGTCAATCCCACAGTTCCATCAGCTGAGTGCAGTGGAAATTTCTGCACAACACGTGTCGCAGCAGAGCCTCACATCCAACAGTTCTGTGCATTCAAGGCACCATGCAGAGTTCGTCCAAAGTACAAATACACTACTGGCCATTAAAATTGCTACACCACGAAGATGACGTGCTTCAGACACGAAATTTAACCGACAGGAAGAAGATGCTGTGATATGCAAATGATTAGCTTGATAAAGGTCGGATTGTAGCCTATCGCGATCGCGGTTTATCGTATCGCGACATTGCTGCTCGCTTGGTCGAGATCCAATGACTGTTAGCAGAATGTGGAATCGGTGGGTTCAGGAGGGTAATACGGAACGCCGTGCTGGATCCCAACGGCCTCGTATCACTAGCAGTCGAGATGACTTATCCGCATGGCTGTAACGGATCGTGCAGCCACGTCTCGATCCCTGAGTCAACGGATGGGGACGTTTGCTGGACAACAACCACCTCCACTAACAGTTCGACGACGTTTGCAGCAGCATAGACTATCAGCTCGGAGACCATGGCTGCGGTTACCCTTGACGCTGCATCACAGACAGGAGTGCCTGCGATGGTGTACTCAATGACGAGCCTGGGTGCACGAATGGCAAAACGTCATTTTTTCGGATGAATCCAGGTTCTGTTTACAACATCATGATGGTCGCATCCATGTTTGGCGACATCGCGGTGAACGGACATTGGAAGCGTGTATTCGTCATCGCCATACTGGCGTATCACCTGGCAGGATGGTATGGGGTGCCACTGGTTATACGTCTCGGTCACCTCTTGTTCGCATTGGCGACATCGCGGTGAACGGACATTGGAAGCGTGTATTCGTCATCGCCATACTGGCGTATCACCTGGCAGGATGGTATGGGGTGCCACTGGTTATACGTCTCGGTCACCTCTTGTTCGCATTGACGGCACTGGGCAGTGGACGTTACAGTTCAGATGTGTTTGAACCCGTGGCTCTACCCTTCATTCGATCCCTGCGAAATCCTACATTTCAGCAGGATAATGCACGACCGCATGTTGCAGGTCCTGTACGGGCCTTTCTGGATACAGAAAATGTTAGACTGCTGCCCTGGCCAGCACATTCTCCAGATCTCTCAGCAATTGAAAACGTCTGGTCAATGGTGGCTGAGCAACTGGCTCGTCACAATACGCCAGTCACTACTCCTGATGAACTGTGGTATCGTGTTGAAGCTGCATGGGCAGCTGTACCTGTACACGCCATCCAAGCTCTGTTTGACTCAATGCCAAGGCGTACAAAGGCCGTTATTACGACCAGATGCGGTTGTTCCGGGTACTGATTTCTCAGGATCTATGCACCCAAATTACGTGAAAATGTAATCACATGTTAGTTCTACTATAATACATTTGTCCAAGGAATACCCGTTTATCATCTGCTTTTCTTGTTAATGTAGCAATTTTAATGGCTAGTAGTGTATATTTCCAGCCATATGCCATCCATTTCCATGCCCCTCCCGCCCCCCCCCCCCCAAAAAAAATAAAACTAAGGACACAGTCATGGCATTTTGGCCCATCATGGGGCTTCATTTTGTGCACATTCTGAATCTTGAATTGATACCAATGTAAACTGTGCCGTAAATTCTTTTGAACTGTTGACTAGAGGAGAGAATTCCCTTGACACAGCTGGAGCACTGGCTGCAGGATTTGAGGCATGTTCTGTACAGTCGACTATAACTACAGCAAGTCATCAACTGTCGTTGGAATGCTCTGCCTCCCTCTCCCTGCCGCATCACCTAATTTACGTGTTGTTTCAAATTTCTCGATCACTTTCTTCATTGACGTGGGGCCACCTGGCAGTTGTTTCTGCCTGCGATATCCCCGCAACGCAGTGCTGCTATTCTGATAAAACAACTTTACTTTCTTCTCAACAGTCACTGCGTTTCTTACATAAAACTTCACCCTTCTTAATACTTTACACCACTCACTCCAAACAAGAAATCAACACACGTCGCCAGATGACAAACAGTATACTAACGTAAAACAGGGAACATTCCGCATTCTGGCTGCTAATAGCGACATATTTTCGCTTGTTGGCACAAAGTGCAACTATTTTCTCAGTGCTCTCCGTGAGCGCACCGATTAATAAACGTAACAACGTTATTTCAGCGTCCCGCGATTTATACAGCCTGCACTTCATCACTGGAACTGTGTCAGTTGAATTACAACCACCAGGTATTAACACGTATAGTTTCATCTTATCTATCATTGGGTACTATGTAACTTTCTTCCGTACTTTTTAAATCAGAACACGATGTAGTTACTGTTACTGTCAGGTTAGACTTCCTTTTTATGCAATATTCGAACAAGCATTTCAACTCTTCAACAGTTTTCTTTAAGTTTTGCAACGGTCTACTTTTTTAATCATTAGTAAGAATTTTCAGTGGAATTAAATTCATTGTTACTCGTGCAACTTGCTATTATGTGTTAAGTCTTACTACGTGGCCCTAAGTCCGAATGATTCAGGAAAATTCAAATAATAACATTTGAATTATTAAAAGACCTTCCCAGTAATTTTCTTTTCACTGGATAAGTAACTTTAGTTCTATTTTTTTACACGCTTTGATTAGATTTAACATGTATATAGCTTAGACTGGTTAACAACATAAGTTGAAACATTTGTCCGCAATATATCGGCTACTAGCGCAGGTTTCTGTGTGGCTGCCTGGAAACTTATCTTCGGCAGTAGCAAACCGTTTTCAGCAATGGACGTAATCGTTTATTTATTCTGCGACGTTTTTCCAGTGCGTACTGATAATGCAGGAAAGGGATCCAAAAACTGATGTTGGGCGTCGCGGTGAACTACTTCGGAAGTATATTTTCACGTATATACCTCTCAAGCATTCAAACGAATCGATCGGTAGCGGCGCTGAAAGATACCCTCATTGGCATCCTTTGTAGAGAATACATGTCCCGCTACCGCTGAATTTACATTATTCATGACTGTGGGACATCGTACACGCGACAGAACGAATCTGAGAAAGATTTTTACTTGGGCCCCTTTCACTTCAAAACCCGTAAGTGAATGACGAGCCGGTAAGTCTTTATTTTCGCAGAAATGAGGATTTGTGGTAGCGACCAAGGCCACTCTAAATCCAGAGCTACTCATCCTCTGTTGGTCGACAATGTAAACTTAGTTCTAATGGCTGACCTCTCCTTTGCGTGTAGCGCAACCGTTGCTCAATGTTTTCCACAGTAGTTCATTGTCACAAACAATACACTCCAGTTGGTGTCTGCTACGTACAAGACTATAAAGTGAAAAAGCACGTCACCTCACGTCGAGTAACGTCAGCACAGTCCATATCGCCATGGGCGTACGACATATTTCAACTGACTGAATACAATGGCATCACGTATTTCTTCCAAGAATTCCATTGACGGTAAGATGCCGAACAAAAAAGCGAAAAAGGTGCAGCTTGTTACCGCAATAGTGTTGACATTAAGACACGAACATCAGTTCAATATGACAAAATGTGTGTGTCATTGCCTTGTTGAATAGAAGTCCTTGCATTCTCCTGGAATGGTTTAATGATACCTACACGACAACGACGAAATTGTAATTTGAAACCGAGTTCCATCTTCGTGCGAGTGCAGTGTTTCGACACTGCACCATTTTACTCTTTGTGAAAGACAATACACGCAAAAATGCAAGGCGATACTATTATTTGTTTGAGAATTAAGCATTCCTGGCAGAGCTGATACAGATGCACCTGTGTATTTGTAACAATCCTCCAAAAAGTGTTAGCCAGCATCTTTAAGATGGTTAAGGTTAGAGTCTCAACGAGTTTAGAAAATGAAAGTGTTTTCGCAGTGTCTCTCACTACAGTTCATTCGCTGTAAACGTGATGTGGCTTTTAAAAGAACGATTAAAACCTTTCTTCGTGAGGGTCTAAATGTCAAAGACTTAGAAAGCTAATTTTCTTGTCATCCAGAAATTTCTGTAACATTTTCCTTGCAGAAATGTAGTTCAGAAGTGTCTGAGATACCAAAATATGAATATCACAAATAAGAAACTAACATCTATATAAGCATACCAGAACGTTTGTAATGCCAAGTTTTGGCGAGATGGCATCGATTCAGATTTCACCACAAGCCGTTGGTATAAAGTAAAACTTCAACTATAGGGGCTAAATTAATATGAGTTTGACTACTCGTACGTGACTATCATACAAATTATAATCTCCCGTTAACAGCGCTCGCTGCTTTTTTTTTTTTTTTAATTATCCCGTTTGAAATTACATCTCCAGCGGTCAGCTCTTGTACATCATAGTTATATCGAATGCGCTAATGTGAAATAATATCCACGAATAGAAAATCAACAAGTAACAGTAGCGAGACCACAGAAACAAATTTACCTCGTAAACAAATACTGGGCAACTAAATGTCTGCAGTACGTCTTTCAATTTGTACGAGATGCGATCCTCAGATGGGTGTCACAAACTTGGAAAGAGAGTGTTTTTTAGCACGTAGTAACTTGACTTTATGTTGCTCTGCAAGTCTGCTCGTTTCGGGATGACGATACAGATGTTACGTCGAATTCAGTGGGAATAGTCTACTCTTCTCATGACGATAGTTTAGCTTGAAACAGTTGTACTGTGAATAATGACCAGATAATATTTCATGATACCTCAATGGACGACCATACATCCAGTTTCAAAAGAACACTGTACTCTCATGTCTGTGGGTTGCTTCTGGAAACTGGCCACATGGCTAAATTCTCATAAGAGTCCCAGCTTTTTCCATTGTATTGTTCGCAAACATGTCAATGGCTTGATTCCACGCAATGCCCTCCCGATAACCGTTCATGCTGCCCCAGGTGAGTTTTACTCGTGGGGCATGTGAGACACGTCAGAGCGATTTCTTGATATGAGAGAATCGTCAAGTTGTCAATGTCGCTAATCGAGTACAAACCACTACATACCACAAACTAAGTCACGCACCCTATGAAGCCGTGCAAGAATACGTGTATTAGAAACCATTTCGATTATTTCGTGACCAGACTCTGCTGATTTAAGTTCTTCTGTACCCTCATCTGACAGGGATCAACTTACGTTTCTTGTAGGCGTATGTTAATGGCATTGTGATTTCAATGTCCGTCAAGTAAGTCTTTCTAAGGCGGTCCAGTGAAGAAAGCCAACGTAGTATTCCTCAAATGCTACTAACATGCAGCAACTTCCAGTCTATCCTTGATGAAAATATTCTCATGTTACACTTCCACGAAACGTTAACAGCACGACGGATCACGGTCATTTCAGACTCGTAACACAGACTTACCTACAGTTGCACTGCAGCTACAGGCAACGTAAAGCTCAACAATCACGGAACACGTACCAAGAAAAAAAGCATATTTTACCATATAAAGCCTGGGGAAAAATTTTGGCACAGTGTCTTGTTCAATGAACGTCATTGTACGTTACCACAACAATACTGTATTGGCATGCGAATCTTTTTTGTAACCAATAATGGAATCGTTTTGTCGCATGCTGCGATAAAACGTCGAAGAAACACAAAGTCCACTGATGAAGAAAGAAAAGTTCACACACAACACCTACATGCAGTATAAAACTATGGCTGTGCATACCACATCAAAACAAATGCATGCAACATCAAGTAAAATCATTGGCACATATAAAGTTTCTGTCATAAGCCGTAGGTGCAACAACAGCTATCAGCCTAACACTGATGACTTGCGGAAGGCTCTAATCTGACACCACATAAATCTCGCGTACAGTAGTTGCAGGCAGTATTACTGCTGATGACACGAAGTCATTGGTTATGAAGTGGTGTTACGTAAGAAGGTCCAACGGATTACAGGACACAATGAGGTTACTAAAAGCAGTACTGACGCGAAGCATCGTCTCCTCCAGTGACAAAAATCACTCATTTGCAACGTGAAGCATCGTCTCCTCCACTGATATAGTTTACTCGTTTGCACCATGTTTTACATGGTCAACCTGCAGAAATCGACTGCCTCGTATCTCAGTTTCACCTATTACAGTTGATGGTTCCTATTACCTTTCGTTAGAAACTAGGAGACAGGCTATAATGGTAGAAGTGATTAATACGAATTACGTCCGTAACATTCACCCCCCCATCTCCCCAATAATCTAGAGTTCCTTACCGTTCCTGTGTATTACATGGAAAACAAAAATTCTGCAAGATTCCTTTTACCCCTGTAATTGGTGGAGTTGACATAGTTTCCATAGTTTTAAGCTTAACTTTCGACAGTTCTATATGGTCGTAATCGGCCCAAAAATTGCAGAGCTACGCTGTCTCCCATGTTTTCGCACACAGTCATAGTCAGAGAGACAGAAAAATTGCCAAGCAAGCCTTGTATTCTACACTAAGAGTAAAGCCTTCATTTTCACATTTATCATAATCCACCTACCACTTGTATTCATAATATTCAATAACGAACACGTTCTTACATATATGCTTAACGAAAACTAAGTTTCATCAGTGTTCTAAAATCAAACAAGCTCTAGTTGACGAGCTGCCACTTATCAGCGAAATATGTTGTATATTTACTGACTCAAACAGAAATTTCGCATAATGGTGAGCGAAGTTGTTGCACAACTAGTTACTCGGGCAGAAATGGAACCAACCGTATCTCCGTTTTGAGAAATGTAAGAATGAGTTATGTCCATGCATTCTTGAGAGAAAAACAGTTCTTATAGGTCACAGTAGTTGCCAAAATTGGAGAAGTCCTATGTATTTACGTTTGAAAACAAAATATGTCTTTTTAACATGCTATTCTGTCCAACGAAAGCCATCTGTCTACTGACACTAAATGAAGGTTACTAATAACGCTTACACCCATCAGCTCCCTTCTCAAAGTATCAGTAACTGGTGTGAACACATCTGTCAGTCCATGATTTCCTGCTCCACTAAGTTGTCCGCTTATAGATGTGATTTTAAATGTCAGCATAGCCAGAAATCGAAAAGATTATGCCCAGGTGAAAGATAAGTGGATGGCCTCGATCAGTTCACCATTCACTGAACTTTTGGGTTAATTAAAGTCGGTAGGATGCGTAAAAAAGCTTTTGGTGTCCCGCAAAGCATAAGACATACCCATTTCTCAGCAAAGGTAACTTTTTCCAACAGCGCAGATTTTTTGATAAATAACACGTATACAGGGCGTTCCTGGAAGAATGGTCAATATTCAGACACATGTCAGGAACGATAATTCGAAGCAAAAGAATCTAGTACACACATGGGCTCTAAAATGCATACCTAAAGAGTTACGAGCACTTGTTCAGTAGAAAAAATGTGTTTCACATTAGCGAAGATGAATAGGTGTTCACCTCTCCTGAGATATGCGTTTTAGAGCCCATGTTTACTGGACTATATTGCTTCGAATGGTAGTTCCTGTTATGTCCCTGAATATTGACCATTTCTCCTACGACACCCCGTACACCCATCTGTGGAGGTAAATACCACCCTGAAGAGTCTGGCACCCGGAAGTTGATAATACAGCAAATCTGATGCCTCACTTCCATGACAGCTCAAGGATTCGCCGTTGTTCACACGTGTTTATCGTGGCAATGTATTATACCGTTGTTTGGGAATTTCACCTTGAATGTAAACAAAATGAACGTTGTCGACTGCCGGTCAGCACTCTTTCTCTGAAGCCACCGGCTAAACTGGCATGCAGTATGGTGCTTTGTAGCCTGCGCTATAAATTAATTGGATGAATTAACTACTCTTGCAGGACTAACCACATAAGAATGAGGCTTGCCATTTTCCGCGCAATTATTCCATGATCCTCATCTACATGTCAGAATAGTTGTCCGTCCATCTCTGGTGTGCGATTTGTGCTATGCTACCACGACCTAGTCCTTGTTGCAAATGATCGTGCGTCTGAATATCGTTGGGATAACGCTTTTCAGACGGTTTGCAGAGCTGTGGATGTTGATGGACGTACACGACGCGGTCCTGTACAGTAACGCCACTGAAGACGTATTTATGGGATTTCAGCCGAACTATTGCTGCCATTTTATGCACATTTCGAAGACCGACCCAACCGCCATCTTAAGGAGCTGCGAGTTTTGTTTTGTCGTTAAATCAGAAGAGACTACCTTGTCTGGCATTTCTCGTGTTGAGTTACAGATCTCACGTCAACTCTAACACTGCTGGTACTGATCAAGTATATTCATTTTACTTTGCTATTAGTACAACACCAATACAGGATCTTGATGGGGAATGGCTGTTGGAAGATGCACTTTTGTTACGATAGAAGTCAGCTGCACAGTCTGAAGACGAGTAAGAACAGAGGAAAATAAACATTAAAGAGTAAGCACAAAGAACTTCAAGAGAAATGAAGCCGACATCATCAGGAACTGAATGTTGTACGTAACAGTAACGAGGATCAGTCTAAATAGATATTTGTTTCGGACATACTCATATAGTTTCTATCAGGATAGGTCCTATCTGTACCATCAACTGCAAGAATAAGGGAGTATTTATTGTACTTAAGTTTCTGCGTATAGAAATAAATGCTTCCTTGACATCGAACGGAGTTCGCTGTTCATACGTTTCTGTTACAGAAACTCCGTTCGATTTCATGGAAGCAACAACACAGCAGGCCACGTATGAGATGCAAAGTGCATTCGTGACACCCCAAAAATACTTGTATTTGGTCGTCTAGGGCCCCAGACGTGGTGTACTCATGTAACAACACTCCGCTTAAATTCGCCTTGGATCATAGTTCCACAACTGAATCGAAAACTTAGGAAATCATGGTCGTCATCATCGTCGTAGTAGTTTTTCTGTACTGTGAGCAAGTCCATGTCTCTACTTTTATGGTCAATCGCTTCCTTCTATTGTTATATTTATATCCATTAAGTAGATCATCCAGGATATGAGTCCTCTTCAGACGTAGCCTTCTCTTCCCGTCCAAATATCTTTCAAATTGTTATGAAATTTTCTTCATGCTTTCTCAGTAGACACCCAGTCCACTTTTTATTTTATGTTCACTTACATCCAACAATGTCTTCCTTCTCCAACTTCCACGGTATCACTCTGTCAAAACTTTTTTCTTCTTCTTCATTCTCCACCACATGCATACTCCAAATGTCTCCAACCGCCACCTGCCTTCCCTTATAAGACTCGAGGTTTCAGCGGTGTAACATAGCCCACAAGCTATTACTGTCTTACCTACTTCAAGTGAAACTATAGCGGTATGTCCACTTGCACTAAAGAAATTTCCTACCAGTCTTTTCGCCACATTCATAGTGCTTTACTTTTGATGGGACAGAAAAGAAGATCAAGATGCATAGTTTTTGTGGTGTCACCGCCAGACACCACACTTGCTAGGTGGTAGCTTAAATCGGCCGCGGTCCATTAGTACGTGTCGGACCCGCGTGTCGCCGCCATCAGTACTTGCAGACCTAGCGCCACCACATGGCAGGTCTAGAAAGACGGACTAGCACTCGCCCAGTTGTACGGACGACATTGCTAGCGACTAGACGTACGAAGCCTTCCTCTCATTTGCCGAGAGACAGTTAGAATAGCCTTCAGCTAAGTCCATAGCTACGACCTAGCAAGGCGCAGTTAATCATATCTGGAGAGAGTCTTACTTGTATTCATCATAAATGAAGTATACCACACAAGAGAATAAAGTTAAGTATATGAGACGCTCCGTTCTTTTCTTTATAGCATTTATGAAGTATCCTGTTTCAGACTTTACGATCTTCTGGGGGAGCTGATAGCGTGCCTATTCGGCCATTCTAAATAACACTGTGTCGGCACTTCTGTCGACACATAACAGTTTTGAAGCTTGCCGCTGAGTCAAATTAAAAAACACACATCTACTCACCAGCTCTACATCTACATCTATACTCTGCAAATCATATTTAAGTGACTGGCAGAGGGCTCATCGAACCACCTTCACAATTCTCTGTTACACCAATCTCGTATAGCTCGCGGGAAAAACGAACACGTATATCTTTCCGTGCGAGCTCTGTTTTCCCTTATTTTATTATGGTGATCGTTTCTCCCTATGTAGGTCGGCGTCAACGAAATATTTTCGCATTCAGAGGAGAAAGTTGGTGATTGTAATTTCGTGAGAAGATTCCTCCGCAACGAAAAACAGATTTGTTATAATGATGTCCATCCCAAATCCTGTATCATTTCAGTAACACACTCTCCCCTATTTCGCGATAATACAAAACGTGCTGCCCTTCTTTGAACTCTCTCGATGTAATCTATCAAACCTGTCTGGTAGGGATTCCACAAGGTGCAACAGTATTCTAAAAAGAGGACAGACAAGCGTAGTGTAGTCAGTCTCCTTAGTAAATCTGTTACATTTTCGAAGTATTCTGCCAATAAAACGCAGTCTTTGGTTGGCCTTCCCCAGAACATTTTCTGTGTGTTCTTTCCAATTTAAGTTGTTCGTAACTAATTCCTTGGTATTTAGTTGAATGTACGGCCTTTAGACTTACTGATTTATCGTGTAACCGAATTTTAACGGATTCCTTTTAGCACTCATGTGGATGACCCCACACTTTTCGTTATTTAGGGTAAACTGCCAATTTTCGCACCATACGGATATCTTTTCTAAATCGCTTTGTAATTTGTTTTGATCTTCTGATGGCATTCCTAGTCGATAAACGACAGCTTCATCTGCAAACAACCTAAGAAGGCAGCTCAAATAGTCTCCCATATCGTTTATATAGATAAGGAACATCGAAGGTCCTGTAACACTACCTTGGGGAACGCCACAAATCATCTCAAGTTTTACTCAATGACTTTCCGTCGATTACTACGAACAGTAACCTCTCTGACAGGAAATCACGAATCCAGTCACATAACTGAGACGGTATTCCATAAGCACGCAATTTCACTATAAGCCGCTTTTGTGGTACAGCGTCAAAAGCCTTCCAGAAATCAATCTGAAATCCCTTGTCAATAGCACGTAACACTTCGTGCGAGTAAAGAGCTAGATTTGTTTCACAAAAACATTGTTTTCTAAATCCGTCTTCTTTTACGTAATTCATAATGTTCGAACACTATGTTCCAAAATTCTGCTGCATATCGACGTCAATGATACGGGCCTGTAGTTTGGTGGATTACTCCTACTACCTTTCTTGAATACTGGTGTGACCTGTGCAACTTTCCAGTCTTTGGGTACGGATCTTTCGTCGATACTGCTAGAATACTGGATATCAATTTTCCCAAGTCAGAATAAATGCCGAAAAATCTTAATACAGTTATTTAATTCCAAAAAGCACAATGAATATGATGCAACATATGGCTAAGAAGTCTGCCTCAGCAGCCGTGTGGTCAACGCGTCTGACTCGCTTGTGGAAGACCCGCGTTCAATTCCCGACACTGCAACAGATTTTCCCTTGGCGGGAGGACTGGCAAGGAGTACACTCGACATGGTGATGCCAACTAGGGAGCTACCAGACTGACAGGTAGAGACTCCAAGGTGTGAACGGCTGGGAGAGCTGTGTACTGACCCCATGCACATCTGCATGACAGCACATGGCAGAGGACGACACGGCGGCCGGTCAACACGAGTGGCTTTCAGGCCCTCATCCAAGAATTTATTTTAGCTTCACTATGGCTGTATTCTCTAGTCACTCTCCAACCAAGAAAGGACTTTTCTTCGGGTTTCTGCTGCGTGCTGCATGGATCCAGTTTCTCCTTAAAAAATGTTACATTCTTCTTGGATTTGGTGAAGCGTCGCACGGAATCTCCAAATGGTAAACGCAATAACTTATGTCACTGATCTTCACTCATACTTCGAAATAGTCGTTTTCAACTCCATGGCTGAAAGTGTCTATCTAGACACCGAGTATTAGCTCGGCAAAGAACGCCCTTCCACCAATGTTACTAGCTTCGTCGAAACTTCTGAGAACAGGTGAGACTAACTGAGAGTCTTCCTTGGAACTGAGAGTCATTCTCGAAACTTTTGGGGCGGACCGTAATCTCTCTGTGCTACTTGCATCACGGGCAGTTGGGGGAGATCGAAGTGTATGACGTGCCTCCTCAATGAGGTTACATCCTAGTGCATCTGAGTGTTGAAGCAAACAAGTTGAGAAGATTGGTTACTATTGGAACAATCCACGCAAAGCGGTAGCAATAAAACAATTTTGATTAATGAAGTGCATCAGCAGTAATGTTTGGAATAGCGAGACCATTCTCATGTTACCTTTTTATTAGGAGACGTCCACAGAAGTTCTGAAAGACCCTATTATCAGGATTCAAATTAGCTACATTGGAGTGTTTCTGTGGCGCTCGATTCCCATGCTGATGGTTGGAATGAAAAAATACTTTATTCAGGCCTAGTCACCGAGTTGCGCTCCTATATTTTGGTATTTACTTCAGGCCCCCGCCAAAGCATCTTTCAGAGTAGAAGGTACAAGACACCGTTAACGCCGACTCAACAGTCGAACGGACAGTAACTTGGGGCACTACTGTGTCGTCCTTACGTCTAACCCCCGTCAGTTACATACTCCTACAAAGCAACGATTTCAGGTGCTATCTTTAGAACCAACAGGAAAGGAAATAAGGTCAGGTACACGACGGGAATTAATTTCGAATTAGTACTTGCAACGATAAAGGCACGACTCTTGCACTATTCCCAACTATGAAAAGAGGATTATGTTTATCTCCTCTAAGGGTCATACAGAAAATTCGTTTCTGCTCCCCCTGTATAACATGCGATGTTAATTGGGACACTCGTTTCTACTTGTAACACTTCACCTCGGGTCTTTTCGGGACACTAATGTAAACGTGGAAGTTGGCATGGTCTCTTGCCATAGAAACATATGCTGCCGAAGAATAGGTAGTGCAGCAGAGATTTATTGATACGGTGACATCACCATTAATGGTTTCACTTTGTTCACGTAGAACCCTACCCTGCTGCTTCACTGTCTAAAATTCAGTGTACAAACAGAAACTGTCTTCAGGTAACACACTGGCCGTCAGCACTTATGTCAAAGTTTCATAACATATCACGAAATTATATGAAGCACTTACGCGCCAGTACAAGCTCTTGCTCCAAAAACAGCAATTCGACTCTCTAATAGCAGATTTTCCGAAAACCTCAAAACCACGAGGATTTCGCCTTATTCAGTACACTGAACTTTATCTTCCCTCTTCAGTTCTCCTTCCTGATTCCCTCTACCGTTCCGCCTCTGTTTCATTAGGGGTAGTCGCGCCGTGCCTTCGACGTCCTGTGCTATAACGTCATGTAAACGTACGCTATCCATCTCTTCACCTACATTAAGTTCAATATATCTGATCAGATAATAGGTGTAAAACATCAGATGTTCCCAAAATTTATAATGAAGTGGCTGTAAATGACGCATGACACACATGATGGTGTAAGAATTTTGGTTTGTCGCAATTCACTGACTTACAGGTCTATACTGCTTCTCATTTGATCAAACGACGCAATGTTTGCCCCATTACAGCTCTTTCAAGCCCAGAAACTTTCGAGATATTCGCCAGGAATCAGAGCTAGCATCTTGACGATGGTCGAGCGTCGCCAACTACTGGACCACGGGACCAGTCAGTGATCCTTCATAATAAGAACTGTCAAATAAAATAAAACTACAAGCAGCCACAGACTTAAAAGTTATGTTTATATATCCATCAAAATTCTGTCTCTCCACAATTAAATTGTCACAATCACTTCACCTTATCCCACGACGGTGCTTCGAGATAAATCATTCAGTAGACAAAATGTAGTTATGTCGGACCTAAATTAACAGAGAATCATGTGTTAACTAGTAAGTCATTAGTCTTAGGAACGCATTGTGATAGTAAGTATTACGGAAAGTAACGTTGTAAGGGTTGTCCTGTAATGTAACTAGGATATAACCTATCGTCAATAGCTCCTCTAGCACTTAATTCACGAATGAATAATAAGATTAAATACTCTACTGCCCCGATCTCAGATTATACACATAAGACAGTTTCGTCAATTTTAACGATGTCTCAATGTCAAGCCTAATAGCCCGATAATATTAGCATACGCACCGTAAATATAATGCTGCATGCACGATTACTCTAGACGTCACTCACATTATTGTAGCACCCAAAAATGATTTATTCAAGTTCGTGATTGCAACATTATGGCGATGTAACGAATACGGTATGTGGCAGTAAATGTTTCTGCAACTTCAGAAAGTAGGTAATTTTCATTTTCGCGATGTCACATTAATTTGGCATTTCATCTCGTAATTTCGTGTACACGAAATGACATTACCGCAAAAATTCGTTCTTGGTGTTTTGATGTTGTCAGAGTTATAAATTCAAAACCAAAACTGTGCATCAACCACAACCTCGCACGCGAAGAAACGTCTATCTGTAGATGTGGGCAGGTTTTTGGGGCAAGAGTAGAGTAGGTTAGGGTAGAGGGGTGGACAAAAATATGGAATCACCAACACGGTATAGGGAAACCGCCGGCATTCAAGACAGCTTGCAGTCATCTCGGAATAGTTAAATAACCTGTTTTATGCTTTCAAGGGAATCTTATAGCATTTTTCCTGTAAAACAGCGTCAAGTTACGGTAACGGTGATGGAGGTGCATAACAATCACATAACAGACCAAAAAGACTCAATAACACTGCTACAGTTATCCTCGTGCTCACAAAACCAGTCGTGGACGATGTGAGCTGTGCGAACATAGGCCTTATCGTCTTGGAACACAGTATCACGATTGGGGTACAAACATTGTATCATGGGATCGGTCTGATCAGTCAAAACGGTCACGTAATCGTTGGCAGTAATGCGGTCTTGCAGAGTAACCACGGAGCCCACGGAATACCACGATATTGCAGCCCAAATCATCACCGATTCCTCACCATGTTTCGTTCTTGTGACGTAAACTCGGCCAAAGCTGAAAACGCTGCGAAATAAGACTCATCCAAGCACATGACATTCTTTCATTGCTCCATAGGCAAGGTTTTAAGGCTTCGGTACCACGGGCACTTGCATCACTGATGAGTCGCTTTGAAATTCCAGTTCGAGCTGCAGTTCCCTGCCTCTAGAGGTCACTTCGTGTTGTTTTCGAGCTAACAATGTTAGCGAGTGGGACATTCTATTCTGCAATGATTTTTTAAATTACCGTCCTCTTATTTTTCGTCACCATTCTCTTCAATGATGGTTTGTCACTTATTCAATACACAATTCGTCTGCATTGTGACTTAGCGGGTGCTGCTTTCCCGATTTCGCTATCTGCAGTACAAATCTTCGATACGGTATCTTCCGAAACACGAAACCCTTCAGCTATCTTGGTTATGAAAGCACCCAACATATTAGCATCAACCATTTTCCCATGTACGAATGCACTGAGCTCCGACATACTGCACTCACAACTACGCAGAACACTGTTCTGCCAACGACTGACGGTTGCTACGTATTGAGGACATAGCCTAAGTGCCGTTCGTGTTCAAATAAAATAGTGAAACCTGCATTTCTGTTCAGGCGTGCATTTCTCGCAGCGTTTCCTCATTTTTGTCCATCCCCTGCAAATCGTATAGAAACACAGTCATTATGGAAGGAAAAAGTCTGAAGTGACAGTATGGACCATCCTTAGAGAAACTCATAATACAGAAATACGCTCTTCACTCTATGATTTCCAAGATACCGCTCCTACGAAGCCAGGAATGGAAACAACGAAGTTTTATGTTGTGAGTCTCACTTTACAAATTCTTTTCAAGAGTTTTGAGGTAACTCCAAGTCTTTTTGTTTTTCTCGTAGGCAGAAGATTATATCAGGGAAACAGGAAAGTCTTGATGTATTGCTGCATGGCCACTGGAGTCGGCTGCCCTCCTTTCACTCTGTTGTTGTTGTTGTTGGTGGTGGTGGTGGTGTTCAACTAGGTACAAAAATTCCAACACGAGAAGAACTGCTTGCCCGTTTATGAATGTTATTCCCATGTTAAGGAAAACCGTAAATCCAGGTTCAGTTTAACAGCATAAAGTCTGAATAAAGGACTTGTAAAACATGCTGAACTTGGTGATGGCATTTTTTAATAAAATCGGCAAAAATAAACGGACAATAAAACAGGAGAAGTAATTAGCGTCACTGTCTTCGGAGCGGAAAGACCTGTGTTCAATCTTCTGAGTTAGTAAAGTCTGGAACAGGGTCCACTCAGTCTCGTGAGATAAATGATAAGCCGCTTCAATAAGTAAGCAGCAACATCATCACCATCAAGAATCATTTACTGGCAATGATGCTGGAGGTATTGGCTGCATGTCGATCGCATGTCTCGGCCAGTCTGAAGCCTAAGCCCTGACGGGTGTTTACGTTTACGGTACACAGGAAGTGGTCATCTGTTAATTTACCGTCACCTACACTGTTTCCATTCTTTACAGTGTCAAACCCATGTACAGTAAAACCTTGCAAAAACCGACATCGGACGGTCCAACTTCCCGTTAGTCCGGCCATCCCGTTTCCGGTATTTGTTTACGTACAAGAGCCGCCAGGTAAGTCAGTCGATGACTCATCGCTTCCGATATGGCTCAGTAGCCAGCTGACCGTTGAGAGGTGCTGTAGTTCGATCAGTTTTAGTACGAATTAGCTTGTTTCTATCTCGCTTAATGACTACTAGTGTGCATGAATTTCTTTTATAAATTAGTGACTGTGTTGTTCTTACATACCGAAGTGTGTGAAACTAAATTAAGCCATCAACTAAACGCAAACATGTGACGCTGTCTTTAGCGGCGAAACTGAATATCTCTGAAAGGTTAAATAAAGGCGAGTCCCTTCAAAACATTGTGAGGCAGAGGTTGACATTAACAACACTGCTTAAGACAGAGAAAATATAAGAAAACTCTTGAAAGATATCCAGTGAACACTGATGATGAGAAAGCATTTAAAGTATGCAAGACTTTGAAGAACCCTAGAAGTGAAATTCTTGTGAATGTGGTTTGAGCAGGAGAGAAGAAAAGAACTCCGCTGTCTGAACCAATCATGAAAGAAAATGGGCTGATTTTGAGTAAAAAATTAGATGCAGACAATGAGAATGAAAAGTTTAAGCAAGTGAAGGCTGGCTACATCAGTGGAAAAAAAAAAAAAAAAAACGAGACGGCATTAGAAATGCAATCACAGGGTGACAGTTACTATACTATACCAGAGGGTGAACTATTGAACTGTAACACAGGGTGACAGTTATTGAACCATATGGAAAAAAGGAAATTAGTCACAAACTACGGCGAGTACATTGTTATTCAACATGTAAACTTCACTGTGGATTTCGGATTTAGGTTATGACATATTCGATATGCTTGCCATCATTGGCGATGCGTCGCGCAGACGAATAGCGAAATTCTGCATGACCCGCATAAGTGTCAGAACATCAATGCTGCTTTCAGCTCAGCAATGGTTTTGGGTTATTGCTGTACACCTTGTCTTTAACATAGCCCCATAACAAGGAGTCGCATGTGTTCAGATCCGGAGAACATGGCGACCAATCTAGGACAATGCCAGTAGCCTCTGGGTATCCCAGAGCCAGAATGCGGTCCCGAAAGTACTCCTCCGGGACATCAAACACTCGCCTGCTTCGATAGGGTCGAGCTCCGTCCTACATGAACCACACCTTGTCGAAATCAGGACCGTAATGGGGATGAAATCATCTTCCAAAATCTTCACGTACCGTTCGGTAGTCACAGGGGCATCAAGGAATATCGCACCGATTATTCCGTGACTTGACACTGCACAACACGCAGTCACCCGTTGAGGGTGAAGACACTTCTCGATCGCGAAATGCGGATTCTCAGTCACCCAAATGCACCAATTTTGCTTACTCACAGATCTATCCAAATGGAAGTGGGCTTCGTCAAAAAGCCAAACTGCATGCGCATACTAATTCCCATCATGCCCAGCGGCCAACCATGCAGTCTGAATGTTCTAACGCAAACCGTTCAGAAGTTATGACGATTTTATTTCATATAGTTCAATAACTGTCACCCTGTGTCTTCTGCGTGAAGCTGTCTGCTAACTAAACGGCTGCCAATAAATCTGTTTAGAAATCTGAAAACTTAATTGAAGAGCTTAAGCTCGTCTTTCATTAAGAGTACACATCGATGAGTTTAAGCCAAACTACAAAACGCTCCCTACAAGAACTCTTGTTGCACAGAATGAGTCTGTAACTGGTACAAAACTTGTCAAAGACACAATTACTATTGATACCTATAGTACCACTCACGGTGCAGAGAGAGAGAGAGAGAGAGAGAGAGAGAGAGAGAGAGAGAGAGAGAGAGAGAGAGCTATACTATACTGATACTTGGCTAAGTAACTTCCCTCTCTATATGGACTTGGAGAAAAGTAGAATAAATACTTCATTTCTTCCTACCAACGTAATATGCAGAATCCAACCCTTGGCCCAGGGGAGCACTGTGTGGCCGAAGAGGCGATGACGTCGAAAATACATTGGATCAATTTTACAGCGGACACAAAAATGCAGCAGCTTGTTTCAAGGGATGAAATAAAAAAAATACGAAATATTTAATGTATACAACTATCGAAGCTTGGGAAGAATTGACGGCATCAACGTTCGAAAAATCTTGGTGCAAACTGTGGCCAAGAACGAATAAATATAAAGATGAAACGTCAAAAGAAACGAGTGAAGTGAATCATGACGAAACAGTCCAAGCAACAGTCGATGAAAGTTAAGGAATGAACACTCCACTGATTTTGGATTTGCAACTTTACAACCGCACTTTAAGCCCGGAGACGTAAGTGCATCAATACAACCTGACGTTCACCGTACGATATAACAAGAGTTAACTGATAACAAAATCACTGACGCTGTAACTGCAACACAGAGAACAAGAAAGAAGATGAAGACAACGAAGACAATGAACCTATGGTTCGAGTAATACGTATAGATGCTAAAAATTCATTTGATATAACTCTTCAATACATCGAACAGTGGATTAGGAAACGGCGGCACATCGTGACAAAATGAAGGTTGTAATCTGATCAGAAAAAGAACATTAAAGAATATTTTCGTCCTGCTTAAGAAAATAACGTTTTTCACAATGTGGCCTGACGTTTCAAACATAGCGGGCCAGTGCAAGTCAGTTGTGTATCAATGCAGTACTGTAATAAGGAGCGTACAGTTGTTAAACTTTTACTCACAGTAACAGTACGTTACTGTACGATACAGACGTATTTTAAAGTACAGGCATTACTTTACATTACAATTTCGTGTAATACTTTAATGCGTCGACGTTTTCTTTTCGTTTTAAGATGGAACAGTATTTCCAGTTGAAAACAAAAGTTTTACTGTACTGTATTGTCATGCTGCGCGTTAAAAAAAAAAAAAAAAGTTTCTCTGATAATTCAGCCTTTCTGGGTCCCGACCGCGCTCCCGATCCCGTAGAGGACGGATTTGTAAGGTTCTGCTATACATCGCAACATTTGGGAACAGAGCACGTGTTTATACAACGTGTGTCCACATTCCTGTTACATAGTTTTATAATTTGTAGTAACGATATGATACTTCTCATTTTGTGTAGCTTACGTTCTTATCATTCACATACTACGCTGTAGAACTCATGTCTCGTTTACTTCTGGTAAGTATAATTTTGCACTATCAGAACCGTAGTTAATACTGCACATATCAGTTAATCGGTCAGGAATGTATTAACTGTAACAATGAAATAGTATCGCCTCTTCAGATGGCAGCCATGGAACGTGTAATCAATTATTTTTACATGTTTGTACCTATGCCTCTAAGCAGATTCAGAAGGATGTAGGTTGCAGTAGGTACTGGGAGATAAAGAAGCTTGCACAGGATAGAGTAGCATGGAGAGCTGCATCAAACCAGTCTCAGGACTGAAGACCACAACAACAACAACCTATGCCTACAGCACGGAAACAGTACACTTCTGTATGATACGCATTCAAACAACTGCAAGCCCTTAAAGAGACTAACAGAAATTTAGTAATACTCGGTGTGATGTTTTCACCGGAATTATCCAAACTTTCACGTCTCAAAGTTTGCTCGTTTATCCCTGGAGGATCTGAAATTGCCTGATGTTCTAACTCACTGAGCTAAGCCAAGAGCTTCTTGAACACACGATACGTCCTGACTAATGTATCGAACGCTCACGTCTCCAGCTGAGGTAGTTACAGGTTCAAAAGAAGTGATAAATACATAGCAGCTATTATAATCGAAATGTTTCCTGGCATTAAGATGTTATCGAAGGAACAACAGTCCCATTTCGCCATTATCTCCTCTGATTAGTGGAAAAGTGCCTACAAACTTCGAAACTAGCTTCTTTTCTTGATTCCGCAAAATGTGTCTCCATGAATTTCGGTGCTGTTGATGATCACAAGCAAGAAACACTACCCTTTTTTTGATGGTAAGTCCGCAAACAGTGTTGACATTTGTCTCCACGAAAAGCTTTGTATTTTACTTCTGAGCATCGCCAGTGGCCAGTCACAATTACTTTTTGTCATAGTTGAACTGGATCGAAAATATTTGTTACGCTTAATTTTCGCTCTGCAGTACTTTTATTTGCAATCTTCTTACAACGTTCCAGCGTATAGGAGAACATTACCAGAGCTATGAGTGAAGACTAGTGCCAATACAGCAAAGTAAAAATTTGGCAAAAGAAATAGGTTCCGTGGTTCCTGTCTTGAAAATACAAATTTCTTGTTTTCTACCTCTGACCACAGACGTTTCATTTATGTTACACCATCATCACTGGGTTTCCTTTTATTCAACTGTAAGTAAATTCGTACATGTCGGATTAGAATAAATTTTAGTTGGTACTGTGGTAATCATATACCCAAAAAGTGTTTCAATAAGAACGTATACCTTAAAAACAGTTTATTGTTCATGTCAGTATCACCTACTGTACAGCTGATATTTTAAATCTAGTTTACTCTATGTCACCGAATAAAGATTTCTTTCCGTACTTCCTACGAAGCGAAAATTCATCTACATCTACATGACTACTCTGAAATTCACAAGTAATTGCCAGACGGAGGATTGATCGAACCACCGACAAACTTTTTCTCAACCGCTCCACTCTCTAAAATCGCGCGGGAAAAATGAACACTTAAATCTTTCCGTGCGAGATCTAATTTGTCTTACTTTATTTTACACGTCTAGTGCCGTAGGGCTAAATCGACGAGCAAATCTCCAAGGTCATGAACATGACAGTACATGAAATTACAACGTAAAGGTAATAACAGATAAAATAAAATGTTGTTTATGAACCCAAAAAAGGCAAGTCATAGGCTTACGTAAACGCTATCAACAATGTAACACAGGTATCAGCTTAATTTTTCAAGGAACTCCTCGACAGAATACGATTGACCCATGAGGAAACTCTTCAGTTTCGATTTGAAAGCGAGAGGATTAATGTTAAGATTTCTGAATTCTTGTTGTAGCTTACGGAAAATAGATGCAGCAGTATATTGTACACCTTTCTGTATAGGAGTCAAGCAAGTGCGATCCAAATGCAGATTGGATTTCTGCCAGGTATTAACGGAGTGAAAGCTGCTAATTCCTGGGAATAACCTGATATTGTTACAGTGAGAGGCCAATGTCAGAATACCCAGAGTAATGAACAGGAGTCTACAAGAGGTTCGCGAACTTACATCACTAATTGCCCAAACTGCCCGTTTATGAGCCAAAAATATCCCTTCAGAATAGAAAAAGTTACCCCACCATATAATACCATACGCCATAAGCGAATGAAAATAAGCAAAGTAGACTACTTTTCGAATCGAACTACCACTTACTCCGGGCTTTCCACGACAGTTTACTATATATCTAAACACCGAGAAGTTTGAACTGTTCAGTTTCACTAATCATATGCCCATTCTGTGAAATAAAACCGTCGGGTCTTGTTGAATTGTGTGTTAGAAACTGTAAAAACTGAGTCTTACTGTGATTTAGCGTCAGATTATTTTCTACCAGCCACGACCTGCACTAATTGAAACAGTGCCAATGTTGCACACAACATACTCTACTACCAAGCTAGTGTCATCAACAAACAGAAATATTTTAGAACCACCTGTAATACTAGAAGGCATATCATTTATATAAATAAGGATCAGAAGTGGCCGAAACAGTGATCCCTGGGGCACCCCCTATTTGACCATGCCCCACTCACACCCCACATCATCGTCGTTCTCAACACTGTGGATGATGACCACCTGCTGTCCGTCGTTAAACTAAGGTGTGAATCAGTTGTGAGCTATTCCCCGCGTTCCGTAATGGTCCAACTTCTGCAGCAATATTTTCTGGTCAACAAAATCAAAGGCTATAGCTAAAACAAAAAATATGCCTAGCTTTCGAAACCTTTTATTTAATCCATCCAGTACCCCACAGAGAAAAAAGAACACAGCATTTTGAGTTCTCAAACTACTTCTAAAACTGAACTGTACATTTGATAGCAAACTATGTGAAATACTCGTAAAATTATGCTTACACACACTGTATTTTCAATAACATTAGCACTGATGGCATAGAAATAGGTCTAAAATTTGTCTGTATTATCCTTTTCTCTCTTTTTATAAAGCGGCTTTACTACTGAGCACTCTAGTCGTTCAGGAAACTGCGCATTCTTAAAGGAAAAATTACAAACATGACTCAGTACAGGACTAACATGTGCAGCACACTGCTTTAATATTCTGCTAGCCACTCCATCATATCCATGAGAGTCTTTTTAGTCTTCAGTGATTTAATTAATGATTCAATCTCCCCTCTGGTTGAAAAAAACGCAGTCTGCTTGGTACTTCCTATAAAGTGAACCAAGAACCCTCTCTAGCTTGAGCAAAAATGCTCTGAAGTTAGTGTTAGGGGACCCATACAGAAAAATAATTTGACGTTTAGTTTCACTAAATTCAACTGCCTCTGCACACATTCAAACACCTGTTCAGCGCAGTGCCGTGATACGTCTACGCACTCAAATGCTCGGAGAAGGAAGTTGGTGAAATTTCTTGAAAATATCTCGACGCAACAAAAAAAAAATGACTTTGTTTTAATGACTGCTGTGGCAAATCTTCCGTCAATCCATCTGGTAAGGATTCTATATCGTGCAGCAATACTCCGAAAAAGGCGAACAAGTGTAGTGTAGGCACTATCTTTAGATGATCTGTTACGTCTTCCAAGTACAATGATACGCAGTCCGATTCGCCTTCTCCACATCATTGTCTGTAAGATCATTCGTAACTGTTTGTGATTGTTAGCCCTAGGTATTTGGTTGAATTGACAGCGTTAAGATCTGTGTGCTTTCTTGTATTACCGAAATTTAACGGATTCCTGGTTGTACTCACGTAGAGGATCTCGCACTTTATTATTTTTAGCCAACTGCCACTTTTAGCGCCATACAAATCTTTCCCTACCATTTTTCAACTGGTTTTGATCTTCTTATGAATTTACTTAACGGTAAATGACAGTATCATCTGCAAACAGTCTAAGAGGGCTGCTCAGATTGTCTCCTAAATCTGTTTATAGAGGGTGAATTGCCTAAAATTTGCACCGTACATTTTGCGGAATGGAAAATTTTATTATAAATGAAAAGCACCAGTTTGCTTTTGTTCTACAATATTACTTTTTATTGCTAACCGGTTTTCGGCTTACAAGGCCATCTTCAGACATTTACTGAGTATTGTAAATGTCTGAAGATGGCCTTGTAAGCCAAAAACCGGTTAGCAATAAAAAGTAATATTGTAGAACAAGAGAAAACTGGTGCTTTTCATTTATTATAACGTTGTTCTACCAAGAACCGACGGAAGATTCTGTTAATATGAAAATTTTATTGATCGCATTTCGCAGAATGGATTGGTAGTCAGGGGTGCGTACTGTTAGCCATAAACCGACTGTAATAATACTTAGAAAGTGTATTTTTGTGCAAACATACACTTGTTTAAATGGAAAATGCCAATTGAAAAGTAGGGTAAATTAGAATGTCTTTGGTGCTTGCTGGAGGGTTCTATAGCGCGACGTTAATGAGATATCGGATTTTGTAAAGTTTCCACACCAACGATTCTTTGAGCCATTCAACCTGCATAGTTGTTCGGTATGATGTTGCTATGCTTGCTAACAGTGTGCTAGTGTGGTCCTTGAGTGCATGGCGAGCTGCGTATCAGTCAGCGTGTGACAGTCCTGGCAATAGGTCGTGAGTGGACGATAGGATTTACCAACGCAGAAAAAGTCGACATGCTCATGGAGTACGGAGAGTGTAGAAAGAATACAATTCGTTCTTGTAGGATGTATGTGGCGAGATATCCCAATAGACGTCAACTATCTTGGCAATTATGTATCAAACTCTTCAACGAATTACGTGAAAGTGGTAGTGTATCACATAGACATTGTAACAGAAGGAAGAAAGTGACGACAGAAGAGAAGAACTTTATGTTGTTGTTGCTGTTGCAGTTCATGCACATTAGCTTCCATGCAATTGCACGAGGAAGTAGAGTCAGGCACGTATCCTATGCATTCTCCATTGACATAGGTTCCATCCCCCATCACATCTCTCTCCATCAAGAGCTGCAAGGAAACGATTATGAGAATCGTGTTAACAGGCATTAAGACATGGTTCTCCAGATGAATCATGTATCTTATTTAGTGATGAAGATACATTTACCAATTATGGGCAGGTAAATCGCCGGAACGTGCACTGCTTGTCTGCTGAGCGCCCCGGTTCGCTTCGTCAGATGGGACGTAGCGTCCATGGAGGGTTAACGTGTGGTTTGGGACACTAAACCACCAGTTCACAGGCCAGTTTTTCATAGACGGAAGTCTGAACGCGCCCAAGTACTGTAGATTCCTAACAAACCATGATATAAGACGTTCCTCTGGAGAGGTACCAACATGGTGGCTGCCCAGCCCATAGTGCACGAAGTACTAAAGCATGTCTTCACGAATTGTTTTCAAACCGTTGGACTGAACGTATTGAACCTGTATTTTAGCCGGCCCATCCCCTGGATGCCTTTCTTCTGTAGGGAAATCTGAAAGGCTGTGTCTACAGGGACATACCAACACTACCCGATGATATGCAACGACGTATTACTGCAGCCTCCTCGAACGTCTCCGCTGAAATGCTACCACGTGTGCGGCAGACGTTTCAAACCAGACTGGAAACGTATGTTATCGCTGCCAGTGGTCTTTTTGAACACAACTTACAATGGTCAGTTGTCTCGTTATTGGTCAGAAGCTGCGTAACAAGTTTATGCACTTGTGTTGTTTGTGAGTGTTTGCTACTACAGGTATCGTACCAGAGTCGGTGAGGGAGAGTTTCAAAATACGCAATAGAATCCAGCAACAAACATCACTAACATTCTAATCTATTTTACTTTTAGTTTGTTTAAGTCAACAGGCACTGTTCAACTCAAAAATTTAATTAGTACAAAAATATACACTTTCTAAGTTTATTAGATTATAATCAATTGGCTGACAATAAAAGCCCGTGACTACCAACCCACTCTGTGAAAACCGCACATCACTAGCATTTTCCATTTCCGTAATATTTCCGGTGCAACTTTTTGGGTGATTCACCTGTATACATTACGAACAGCAGAGAGCCTATACACTACCTTGTGGAACGCTACATAAAGCCTCTATTTTTCTGAATGACACTTCGTCACCTACTATGAACTATAACCTTTCTGACATGAAATAACGTATCCAGTCGCACAACTGAGACGATACTCCCTAGGCACGCAATTTTTGTTGGAGCCGCTTGTGAGGAACGGCATCAAAAGCCTTCTACGAATCTAGAAGTAAAGAATAAAAATTTTAGTTCCCCTGTCGATAGCATTCATTACGAGGTGCATTCAAGTTCTAAGGCCACCGATTTTTTTCTCCGGACTGGAAAGAGATAGAAACATGCGCATTGTTTTAAAATGAGGCCGCGTTCATTGTCAATACGTCCCAGAGATGGCAGCACCGTACGGCAGATGGAATTTTACCGCCAGCGGCGAGAATAAGAACTGTTTTAAATACTTAAAATGGCGACGTTTTCCTTACTTGAACAGCGTGCAATCATTCGTTTTCTGAATTTGCGCGGTGTGAAACCAATTGAAATTAATCGACAGTTGAAGGAGACATGTGGTGATGGAGTTATGGATGTGTCGAAAGTGCGTTCGTGGGTGCGACAGTTTAATGAAGGCAGAACATTGTGTGGCAACAAACCGAAACAACCTCGGGCTCAAACAAGCCGGTCTGACGACATGATCAAGAAAGTGGAGAGAATTGTTTTGGGGGATCGCCGAATGACTGTTGAACAGATCGCCTCCAGAGTTGGCATTTCTGTGGGTTCTGTGCACACAATCCTGCATGACGACCTGAAAATGCGAAAAGTGTCATCCAGGTGGGTGCCACGAATGCTGACGGACGACCACATGGCTGCCCGTGTGGCATGTTGCCGAGCAATGTTGACGCGCAACGACAGCATGAATGGGACTTTCTTTTCGTCGGTTGTGACAATGGATGAGATGTGGACGCCATTTTTCAATCCAGAAACAAAGCGCCAGTCAGCTCAATGGAAGCACACAGATTCACCGCCACCAAAAAAATTTCGGGTAACCGCCAGTGCTGAAAAAATGACGGTGTTCTGGGACAGCGAGGGCATAATCTTTACCCATTGCGTTCCAAAGGGCACTACGGTAACAGGTGCATCCTACGAAAATGTTTTGAAGAACAAATTCCTTCCTGCACTGCAACAAAAACGTCCGGGAAGGGCTGCACGTGTGCTGTTTCACCAAGACAACGCACCCGGACATCGAGCTAACGTTACGCAACAGTTTCTTCGTGATAACAACTTTGAAGTAATTCCTCATGCTCCCCACTCACCTGACCTGGCTCCTAGTGACTTTTGGCTTTTTCCAACAATGAAAGACACTCTCCGTGGCCGCACATTCACCAGCCGTGCTGCTATTGCCTCAGCGATTTTCCAGTGGTCAAAACAGACTCCTAAAGAAGCCTTCGCCGCTGCCATGGAATAATGGTGTCAGGGTTGTGAAAAATGTGTACCTCTGCAGGGCGATTACGTCGAGAAGTAACGCCAGTTTCATCGATTTCGGGTGAGTAGTTAATTAGAAAAAAAATCGGAGGCCTTAGAACTTGAATGCACCTCGTATATCGGAAGAATCAGACGCTTGTTCCATTTCAAATGTACGATGTTTCCTGAATCCGTGCCGACTATGTGTCAACAGATCGTTTAATCATCTTCGAACGCAAGTTTATTTTCCACAATCCCACTGCAAATCGACGTCAGTGAATTTTAATCTGAAATAATGATGAATGGTTTGTGGGGCGCTCAACTGTGTGGTCGTCAGCGCCCAGACGAAGTCACAATTTTTACACGGTCCTATTTCTTTCACAGTCCGATCCAGCCACTGTCACGAATGATGATGATGAAATGATGAGGAAAACACAGACACCCAGTCCCCGGGCAGACAAAATCGCCAACCCGGTCAGGAATCGAACCCGGGACCCCGTGAACCAAAGGCAGACCGTGTGTGGAGTTCTAAATTTCTGAGTATGCTGCACACTGCGCATTCGCAATAGTGGGGGTCTACGGCGGTGTCTGCTAACGTCAGAAGTTAACTTATTCTGGTCAACCTCACTCTTGTTATGGAAATGGATTTTGTGCTTTCGCGTCTCTTAATCTATCTTGCGTTGTTTGCTGTGCTTTCGTGACACACTGGAAAGATTGCACGGGATGTCACAATAAGAATCTTTCCTACTAGTGTTCTCCTATAAAAGCGCAAACACATTTTTTTTCCACGAAGAAAAAGCGGAGACATGCACAAATAAGAACGTTAATAAAGAAATGGAATTTATTCCAAAAGCGAAAAAGTCAGACTTATTTGACAAAAAAAAAATAATTTTTGATGCTTCAAATAATTAATGAAAATTCAGCCAGATGACGAGAGAGAGAAAGAGAGAGAGAGAGAGAGAGAGAGAGAGAGAGAGAGAGAGAGAATAAAGACCAGTGCCACCATAAACCAAATACGACCGACGTCAGAAGTTACCGACAGTGAAATTAATAATCAACGGGTGAGGTACCATAAACTCTGTCGCTCTGTTTTTTGACAAGGAAGAGAGCAGGATTCCACGCAGAATTTAAACAAAATCCACCATCTCTATTGATAAGGTTGCTTCCTAATTTAATTTCAACAGTTTCCTTAATAACACTATCCAAACAGCATGAAGTGCATGCCAGAATCTCCGTGTTGTATTCCATTTCCATAGATGACCGGTGTCAAGATAATGTTCTCCAGTGGCAGATGTGCACGGCTGTTGAAAGCTAGTGTGCCGCTTATGCCCAGTACACGTGTCATCCACAGTCCTGGCCAGCATACATGTCAGAACGGCAAGGAATACGGCAGACACCCGCCCTACGGAAACGAAGATCATCCTTTATGGAACCTAAAAGGACCATTATCTAGTATGGCGGTCGAAGAATTGCGGATAGGTAACCGTAGGTAGGAGTGTGACTCGGCCGGGGAGCGTGCCGAGATGGTCCGGGCATTTGTGATAAACACTGCGTCCGTGTGGCACTGTGATTAACGAAAGTGGCAAATAACTAGGAAATCCCGGGTTCGAGTCCCACGGCAAACTTTTCAACTGTCGCCGCTGAACCCGACAAAGTTAGTATCATCATCAGTTCCATCCCTTTCCCTTCCCTTGTCCCCTCTTCACCTTTAATTTACTTAACACAGTATACGTCGGGGAAAACACAGTTATCACATTGTTTACCTCTTCGCGGAGGAAACGTATCGTTGCTTGCGCATTTTGGATAAACTTTGCACCAGAGGATTAAGACAGTAATGTGCACAATCTTTTTTTTTTGTTTTTTTGTTTTTTTGAGGGGTCGTGATCAATGCAACGTTTGCCGAATCTGTGCATTATATTATTTCTCCTGCCGCCAATCTCATCAGGCAACGCACTGGCCTAGCTCTGTTGCTAATAAAGCAACTAAAATTAAATTACCACGTAACCTTATAAATAGAGATGGTAGTTTTTGTTTAAATTCGACATGGACTCCTGCTCTGTCCCTTGTCACAGAACAATAGGACAGCTACCACACCCTTGGTTACTGATTTCAATGTCGATAAGTTCTGACGTCGTTCATCTATAGTTTGTGATGGCGCCAGTGTGTGTGTGTGTGTGTGTGTGTGTGTGTGTGCGCGCGATATATATATATATATATATATATATATATATATATATATATTCCCGGAACTTCTCTGAAAACTGAGAATTTAAATTACCTTGCACAGCCCTACTTGCTGCAGTTTCGCCTTGAAAATTGGAGGGCGTGCTCCTGTCGAAATATCGGCGGTTGTCGACGACTTTAACCGGCTGGACTCCCGTAAGTTATTTGAACACTGAATACGCCGGGAGAAACTCGGGTCTCATAATTTTCGGTGCTATTTGGCAATTAGCGAGAAAACGAAATATGAAGGATAAAGTAAAAAGGCGATACTAACTGAATTATAGATACCGTTTGGTTGATTTGCAAGTACATATATGTATTGAATTGTCTGGACAACACTATTTCTGCTCTTTGAATTATCAAGCCTGTACACAATTTATGACACAACCTTCGATAAGAACAGCCGCGACAAATTTTGATTTCGTCATTAACAAACTCTATTATCATTGCTTGTTCCTACATTTTGTTACGAGATTTCAATGTTTTTTTGTAAAAAGTAGAGTCCGTCTTAACCTCACTTTCACCTGTCAGTTGTCGAACTGCACAGCAGACAGCTCTCACCACATATACAATTTTAGCGTTGGCGTGTAAACATACTAACCACTTGAGACAGATGAGAGACTGTACAGAATGAAACGTTAAGAGCGGGGCAGTAGACTCACTGTCTCGAAGAGTTCATTGGGATATGGAAGTCGATGGTGTAAATGGGGGTTTTAGGTGATCACCGACGTTGCTTCGAAGTACAGCTAAACTTATTGCAGTTGCAAAAGACGCCGTAACAAAAACACTACAATTACGTAATTGTTGGTTCCACCTGAATAGGTAAAAAGCCGACGAGTGTATACTGCACATTCAGACAGCAAACAGAGAGCTGGTCGGCTACTCACCCCGTAGCAGCGTACGAGTCGTAGGCGGCGGTGTCGTAGAAGGTCCCTGCGGCAGCCCTTTCCTCGTCGCCTGCGCCGCCGTACCCAGTCTCCTCCATGGCAGCGCGCGCGCGGTCCAGTATGCTGAGGACCTTGGTCTTGGTGGGCGTGGGGCGCGGCAGCAGAGCCTGCGGGGGCGGTGGGGGCGGCAGTGGTGGCGCCGGCTTGCGGAGGCCGCCGGGAGGGCCACGCACTGCGCCCGGTGGCGGAGGCGGGGGCGGCCCCAGCAGTCCGCGACCGCGCGGGGGCGGCGGAGGGCCTGCTGGCACCCCGCTGCCCGCCACCGCGCTGCGCAGCGGCAGGGCTCGGCCGCGCGGCACCTGAGGACAAGCCTCCATTCAGCATCGTCGCAGTAATGAATAATACTACTTGGGTAAAAATTGGCTGTTGCTCTGCTTATGCCTATACCTATGTTCACTAGGTAAATTGATATTGCGGATCCATTCTTAATAACTTGAGAGTCCTGAGGAGGACATCTTTCCTCCTTAATCAATCGCTAAATAGAGCTCACACAAAAATAACTGACACACAGCTCAACCAAAGCAATACGTCTCATCACAGGGTATATTCGCCACGTCATAAAGCACTGGCTGGCTATCAGTTCTCAGTTCTCACTAGTAATCCACCACCATTCAGAAGATCAGTCATTGCTGAACGTGTGAACGGAAGGAAAAAACAATATCATGAGTTACCAATTAATTCAGAATTTTCATTAACAGAACCCTAATAACTGCGGTCTATAAAACTATCGTGGCGCACTTCAATCGTTCTGCAGAAGATTCATTTCACCCACTCAAGATGCCTGAAACAACCGGTGGCAGGAGCAAATTTACGTGGTACATCACTAACTAATTAAAACTCCTCGAGAGCGACCAGTACGTTTTCATCTACCTTGACGACAATGGGATATACCGAATCGGATCAGAACTGACTGGGGTAGATGTGGAGCACCGGTGCGCTCATGGGCGTAGAACCCCTCTCCTCAATGTGACCGCAGCGAAAGGCAGCAAACTGTACAACATCTATCATTTGAATGTTCCCCCAGAGCATTCAAACACACAATGGAAGACCTTCACAATTTGCCTGCTGAAACTTCCAGCTGGATTTCAAAGCTGGATGTAGGGCTACAAGCCGTGCGGAGTGGCCGCGCGGTTAGAGGCGCCACGTCACGGATTGCGCCGCCACTCCCGCCGGAGGTTCAAGTCCTCCCTCGGACGTGTGTGTGTGTGTGTGTGTGTGTGTGTGTGTGTGTGTGTGTGTGTGTGTGTGTGTGTGTTTGTGTTCTTAGCATAAGTTGGTTTAAGATAGTTTAAGTAGTGTGTAAGTCTAGGGACCGATGACCTCAGCAGTCTGGTCCCTTAGGAATTCACACACATTGGAACATTTGTAGGGCTGCAAACCCATTATACACTTGAGATTGTCTGCATCTGTGTAGAAATGTACATATTTGCTGTAAATAGTTGTGTATCACCATAGAAAAAATATAATAATTCGATTCAGGTTTTAATTCGGTTTATAATTTTACATACAGCGAAGTTGATGTGTCAAAATGACAAAGCATAGGCAAAATGCCTGGCATTTAATCCGCGGGAGCCATTCCAGAAACCATAAAATCAAATTATATTCGCACATGGGGACATACTTCCTTCGGAAGCAATTAAAGGGCTAAGCGTAAGTGTAGATGGCCTTGACACAGTTTGTACAGCACGCTCAATGTTTTTGAAGATCTGTCGGGGCTGACACCAGTATCAGGAGCATTTCAATATCAAGGTCCATCCAGTTTTTTGTTAATGGTATTCAATCCACGAGATCGATTTCGAAATTACACAATTTCACTTTCAGACAAGCTTGTGGCAGCCCATCTCAACCGTAACACTAAAGTAAATAAAGTGATCCAAAATACAATCACACAAAAAATCAGTAATGCTACTGCAAAAGCAAGTATATAAAATTGCCACAATTTATGTGCAATCAACATGCAGGCCAAACGTAATAGTAAACGAAGTTTCATGCCTAAACAACGCCAACTAAATCTTATTTTAATTGGGGGGAATGGAGGGAAAAAAACTGCGGTTGAATTACGCCTATTCATCTCTCTGCGAAGTATGTATTTTTTCTAAGTATATGTGAAAATTTCAAATTGTGTTGCGGATCGTCACACAGTCTCACTTCGCCAAGATAAGCAAGCCAACATGACTGATAGCGCTTTTACTACTGTCTTTTATCGTCAATTGACAATGTAAATTAAACTTTCCTAAAAGTAACAATTTAACGGAGTTACATGACTAAACGTAATTTGCTCTATCTTACACTTTGTGGTATCGTAAAAAAATGACTACGGTTGCAGAAGATACTCGCACGAGGAGGAAGATGTGTGGGAGGAATGCGGTTTGTTTAACATAAAGCCAGCAATGAAGGAACAAGGGCACTGGCGATATTGGACTGGACAAAGAATACTGTATTGTCTGCTGAAATTATCATTCCGGAAAGCCTCAAAAACGTTTTAGGTAACAGCAAAATAAGTGACCAAAGAATGGCTACACAGACTTAAAATTGGTGTCTCAAACGACGAATCCAGTTTAACCTTTCCGTCATTTCATTCCTAACATATTTACACAAGGCATCCGTTACGGATACGACAGTTCTCAAACTAAGGTCCAAGAAAAGTACAATGTCTGATGACTACCAGCATTATCTTACAACTCGCCCTCTGTCATCGGAGAGGTTTGTTTCCTTCATGTTGTCCGTACGTATCTCCTGATCTAGCTGAAAATTGAACACAGCCTCTAATGATATTCACCTCACAAATTCGGTTGATTATGATATTTTTTCTCGCTAAATGGCATGGGAATCGAAGGTTTCAAAATTATCTGTTTGCCTAAGTCTGTTGCAGCAGCAAGAGGCAAGAACAGTGAAAGACTGCATATTCCAAAATTAAAACTGAACATAGACAGCTGTGGTGTCACTGTGAGCTGAGATCCCTTCAAGGCTGCCAGCTGCTTGCATGAGGAGACAAGTTCACGCGGCCATTCTTGAGATACTGAACGTCGTATTTAGGCTTAAGTCGTGTCCTTAAAATATCATCACAAAGAATCCGTTCAGAATATATGATCTGCTACAGCTCGGATGTACCCGAGTCTGCCTCGATATTTTCTCCAACAAAGCGTACCTTAAGAAGCACAACGTTATTTGATGTCTACATGGGCGCTTAATCTCACGACGACAGCAGAATGCCTGAAAACAGGACACCTTTCATTCTGTTATAAATGGAGCATCTGTTCTGAAACGACGACGTAGTTTTAAGAACCGAGCAGGTGACGTCTGAGGAGCAGTGGAGTGGATGAGCCGTCTGAAAAGCAGGCAGGTGACCAAGTACTGCGCTTGCCAAACGACTTTGAAGAAATGTGAACAAATAATTCCTTAGGTGAAAACAATGGATCTCTGTCATCCAGTGACACACGAAATAAAATTCAGCAAGCGGTTATTCACTATGACTTGCAAGCTAATACCAGGTTCTCAACTTAGATATATTAATATTTGCTACTGTTATGCATCTGGTAGAAATTCCGTACGATCTGTAGAAGTCAAGGACAAACATGACGAACAGTAATGTCTTTGTTACCTTGAACTTTTTCGGCAAGGCCACAAGGAATATACAACGACGACTTTAAAGTAAAGGTCACGGAGTAGAAAAATTCCAGCAACTTGTAGATATGTTGACGCACACATAAATCTAGCTACGATGAAAATTCCGCGCGACAAAGTGAGAATACGTTTTAATAAGTGTCTGAGTGAGAGGACGAAGAAACATACTACACAACCAACACTGGCTTTTCGTGTCACTGGAAAACAAAACACACAGTTGTAATCTGGATGCAAATAATCATAATTCATTATAAAATAATACAGGTTATACGAGAATACCACAGTCTTTTGCGACCGTAATAAAAGTATTATTTACACTAAGACTACGTGAGACGCTACATAATCTGTGTTAACCATGTAACTGCGACTACGGAAAAAAGGGCTAAAAACATAAAGACAAACTGTGTCATTCATTGCAGTCTAAGTCTATGAAATTATTAGTATTATTAAAAACTATCCTATAGTGCTTGTCTTAATCTGACCTTTGAAGCAGCACACGACAAAACTGACCAGTTCTCCCGAATTTCTACAAACCTAGCGTTACATTGCACTCGTAATATACTAACTAATTTCAGTCGCACATCTGCATTCTAGTTATTACTACCACGGGAAACCGCAATCTGGATGGGCGGCAGGAAGTATAAAACCCGCTCTACCCAAATGTTAATTCAGTGCCGTAATCAACCTATCTCTGTCAGGAGGAAATACTGTCTAAATCGTCCTGCATATCCTTAAAAGTCAAATGGTTCAAATGGCTCTGAGCACTCTGGGACTTAACTTCTGAGGTCATCAGTCCCCTGGAACTTAGAACTACTTAAACCTAACTAACCTAAGGACATGACACACATCAATGCCCGAGGCAGGATTCGAACCTGCGAACGTAGCGGTCGCGCGGTTCCAGACTGTAGCGCCTAGAACCGTTCGGCCACTCAAGCCGGCCTTAAAAGCCATTGAGGGTCAATACTTTACTTTCCTACACACACACACACACACACACACACACACACACACCAAAAAAAGTTTTGCATCACCCCGGTTCCTAGAACTCCTGAAGATAGACGTTGACTGCGGGTATTGAATCACAGATACAGTCCCTTTGACTGTTCATGTCACTAAACCGGCCCAAAGATGTAAACAACCATGCATGAGCAGCGCCTATTAGACGGAGGGAGTGCGACAGCCGATCAGTTCCAGTCATTCCACCAGGAAGTCAGTACACGGCTCGTGTTGTCTGTAATTCAACCATGCCCAGACGATCAATACCGCAGTTCGATCGCGTCCGCATTGTTACTTTGTGCCAGGAAGGGCTCTGAACAAGGGAAGTGTCCAGGCGTCTCGGAGTGAACCAAAGCGATGTTGTTCGGACATGGAAGAGACACAGAGAGACAGGAACTGTCGATGACATGCCTCGCTCAGGCCGCCCAAGGGCTGCTGCTGCTACTACTACTGCTACTGCAGTGGATGACCGCTACCACGGCTATGGCTCGGAGGAACCCTGACAGCAACGCCACCATTTTGAATAATGCTTTTCGTGCAGCCACAGGACGTCGTGTTACGACTCAAAACTGTACGCAATAGGCTGCATGATGCGCTACTTCACTCTCAACGCCCATGGCGACGTCGCTCTTTACAACCACGACACCATGCAGCGCAGTACAGATGGCCCTAACAACATGCCGAATGAGCCGCTCAGGATTGGCATCACGTTCTCTTAACCGAAGCGTGTCTCTTATGCCTTCAACCAGAAAATCGTCGGAGATTTGTTTGGAGGCAACCCGGTCAGGCTGAATGCGTTAGACACACTGTCCAGCAAATGCAGCAAGGTGGAGGTTCAAAAATGGCTCTGAGCACTATGGGACTCAACATCTTAGGTCATAAGTCCCCTAGAACTTAGAACTACTTAAACCTAACTAACCTAAGGACATCAAACACACCCATGCCCGAGGCAGGATTCGAACCTGCGACCGTAGCAGTCCCGCGGTTCCGGACTGCAGCGCCAGAACCGCTAGACCACCGCGGCCGGCAAGGTGGAGGTTCCCTTCTGTTTTGGAGTGGCATTATGTGGGGCCGACGTACGCCGCTGGTAGTCATGGAAGGCGCCGTAACGGCTGTACGATACGTGAATCCCATCTTCCGACCGATAGTGCAAACCATATCGGCAGCATATTGGCGAGGCATTCGTCTTCATGGACGACAATTCGCGCCCCCACCGTGCACATCCCGTGAATTACTTCCTTCAGGATAACGACATCGCTGGGCTAGGGTGGCCAGCATGTTCTCCAGACATGAACCCTATCGAACTTGCCTGGGAAAGATTGGAAAGGGCTGTTTATGGACGATGTGACCCACTAACCACTCTGAGGGATCTACGCCGAATCGCCGTTGAGGAGTGGGGAAATCTGGACCAACAGTGCCGTGATGAACTTGTGGGAAGTATGCCGCGACGAATACAGGCATGCATCAAAGCAAGAGGACGTGCTACTGGGTATTTAGAGGTACCAGTGTGTACATCAATCTAGACCACTACCTCTGAAGGTCTCGCTGTATGGTGGTACAACATGCAATGTGTGGTTTTCATGAGCAATAAAAAGGGCGGAAATGATGTTTATGTTGATCTCTATTCCAATTTTCTTTACAGGTTCCGGAACTCTGGGAACCGAGATAATGCGAAACTTTGAGGTGTGTACAATAGCGTTGTCCTATGAACAATACTATCGTCAGGTCGCTCAACGTCAATCACAGGTCGACCACTCAAACGTTCTTCCAGCAAATCACGCATTTTACAAAAGTGAGTGTACGATAGTTTTGTAAAGCCTCGCCGCCAGTTTTGTAAAGGCCTCATCGCTACTGCTGTGGAGGCCAAGTTGCCACTATTACGGTAGGCCGAGTTTGAGAGTTGGTGCACGGCTTCTGATACAGTACATCGCTAAGACAATTTCTCCCTGCCACTATTACACAGCTATGCCCCAGCGTCGGGTAACAGGATAGGATAACGAAGGTTCTACAACACTCCGACAAATTATTAACACAGTCACACAAATGAGTTAAAAAAAGTTTACCTATCTTTGTAAATTGTTGATTGATTAAGTTTGCAACACGGCTTGTAATATAACACGAAAAAAGGCCCTCAATGGCTACGTGCAAATAATCGCAGGTAAACTTCGCAGTACGTAGCAAATATAATTTACAACTACTGTCTGTTCACTAAATTACGTTCCCTGTCAAGCCTGGACGAGTGCCGAGTCTGTATGGCACTAGCACCAGATCGAATCTTTGCGCCTGTGGTGCTTTAACCCTTGCTGTGTCTTGTGCGGACGACACAGGAGATAGCATCCCTGCTGTCAGAAAATAATGTAATACGAAACCAAACACCCACAAATATAGTTAGGCGGGATGTGCAAGGACGAACCTTTCTTTGTAATACTGCAGACGCAACACACATGCAGAAACGATTACAAGGGCCATAGAAATTGCGTACTCCTGACAATGTATCCAAAAGAACTGCAGTCATGTTCGGCAATATGTGCGGCAATATATTTCCGAGCCAGTAATGTTTACAAGGGCCACAGCATGGTAGCGAAATGAACAAAGGCGAGCTAGTGGAAGTTAGTGCCGCGCTTCTGCATTTGTATTTCCCAAGTGATAAAAGTTGGCAAGCAAAGAAGAAACCGAGCTTCGTGGATGCGTTCTTTTTCACGTAAACGAACTGTTTCCGAAACATTACGATGTGCGCAGATGTGACATACCTTTTCCACAATGTTCACGCACGATTTCGAATATATTTTTGCACCACGAGCTCATTGGGTGCGGTCAACCGCTCCTGCGACACTCTGCAAAATGACGACTTACAGAGGGAAGTGCCAGATGAATTCCAACTCCGGTTCACAAGAAGATGTATTCAGAATGACTGAGCACTTATTAAGACTGCTGACCACTCGGAATAAGTCAGCCAGTGTGTCTAAAGGATGAAGCTATCAATAGTATAGTTCCTGTTGGGCTCCTGCAGGAGCTGGCTGAACAAGTAAATCAGAATTAATGAAGTCACCATAACCTGTTGTTTCTTCCGCGGTGGGGGTGCTGCTGTTGAAGTACCACCCAGCAGACTCTCATAAATATCCTCATACCAGACACTCATTCTCATATGTTTGCTGGCGTCTCTGTATACGACCGTGATTAGACTGTGTACGTAATGCTCAACACATCAGCTATTTACAGGGAAGCGAAGGCCACTGCAATGCCAGATGAAGCATCCAGTCAGGACTTTCGTTTCCAGTAGCAGCAGGCGACCGCCTGAGGTGTGTCCCATATGTAAACGACTTTGCGCCTTCGTACCGCTGCTTCCATTAGCGACCACCTACCTGGTAGGTCGCCACGTTCTAGCCTGAAAGAGGGCCCCCTAGTCTCCCTGTTAATGTACACCAATTTCTCAGCACGTTCATCGTCGCTGGCCACGGTCGAGTGTGGGCCGACGACTTCGGTCATGCTGGATGTTACAGTTCAAACACTGTCCTCTTCCCAGTGTCGTAAGCGGCAACCAAGAGTTCATCAGACTGCCGGGCGTTGTGCTGAAAACCAGTGGCTGCCGCTGCTAACACGATCTCTCCGAGCCAACAATACTGACCTTGGCGACTAGCGCACTTGCAGCACCTATGTCAGGATGTTTCATTAACGGCCATACGAACAGTTCTAGTCTCTACCATCTCTTCTACACATGTCCAGCGGCATTTTCTCATGGCCTACGATTAACCGATTGCTCCACCACTATTAGGGTCAACTCCCAGACCAAATGTTCTAGGGTCAGTAGTTTCTGCATCAAGAGGACGTTCCAACTGTGGCATCATCGCAAACTACGGGTTTTAATTTTGATGGTAGAAGTATGGTGAGTGGACTTCCTATTTTTGTTGCTTCTTCCATTCTTGGGCATGGGACAACGTTGGTAGCGAGACCTGATATGCACAGAAACCTGCAGGTACGATGCATGAAAACTTAAAGACACCAGCAGATGTGTTTCGGTTAGAAGATAACTATAGGAAACAGACACCGTATTATACTTTTTTGTTGATAGAGTATGAGAAAAAGCCAGGGTCACAAACACGAGCAATGACGACTCTGAAAGCGGTCAGAAGATGGGTGGAACATGTAACCACGCAGGAGGAAACTAATGCTACTTTGTAAAGGCACGTGGATACACTGACAGGAGGCAATGAGGCTATACAGGGAGGTTATGTTTGGTTTGTGTGGCACCCAACTGCGCGGTTATCAGCGCCCGTACAAATTTCCAAACTTTACTCTGTCCAATCTCACCGCTTTCATGAATGATGATGAAATGATGAGGACAACACAAGCACCCAGTCCCCGGGCGGAGAAAATCCCCAACCTGGCTGGGAATCGAACCCGGGACCCCGTGAGCGATCGATAGGCTGCAACGCTAGCCACTAAACCACGAGCTGCGGACGGACCCTTTTATCAGGTAAAACGACTGAGTATACGTCAGTGTTTACTGATAATTTTGGAAGCAGCAGCGAGTCTGGAGTGTTGTTCGGATGAACTATGTTTGCACATGGCTAAATTATGGTTAATGGGCGAGGCAAAGACGTACATAATGCAGCATGAGGTGTTGAACAACATAAATAGAATACAGTAAACAGAGTTGAACAAGATTCTTTAGGCATCATCTCAACGGCATACCCCAAAACTGGAATGATTCGGTGGTAACGTTCTCAGATACGATTAGGAAAATAAATGTGCAAACTTATGAATTGACACAGTGCGCCAGTTTTTTGAGGACGCTTCCACCCGACATGTCGAGGAGAGTGCAGGTGGAAAATCAAAATAATTTTGCTTCTGCCATTGAGGTTGCTACGTAGCCGGCAACCAAGTGCAGGATAAACGAAGCGCTTTTTCCTCGAAGGTAAAACGCAAGTGTCGGGACGCCACACTTGGAAGCAATGCAGCAATCACAGTGCTATGAATGTAAAATGGTAGGGCACCAAATTCAGGATTGTAGGAATGAGAAACAGGACGGTAAAGGTCACTGAAAAACTATTCCACAACCATCAAACAGCATACCCAGAAAAGTTCACTGCTACAAAGACATATGCTGAGGTGGCGTGTTGTTTGGCCGACATAATGAATGGTACGGAATACAAGTTATTAGTGGACAAAGGGCTGTGTGTCGGCAGAAAGTCGTGACCTTCTGGGTACGAAGAGGCTGAATTCTCGGTGTTACAGGTTGTGGGGAGTAGGGGACAATGCAGAGGGTCAACTGTCCTCAACTGTTATATGTAAGCGAGGAACTGTCGAGAGCAACTGGAAGTGTAGCTGCATTCCAGTGAGGGGCACTGAACAATCTTGATGTTAAATAATTCTGGAATCCTGGTGTTGGATTTAGTGAGTAAGCATCACACAGAAATTTATAATTCACAGCACAATGTCGAACATGATGGATTGTTGTTACTACTGGGAGAAACAGCTGCGAATATACACTGATTGGCCAGAACATTACGACCACCCTACCTAACAGTAGGCGCGTCCAACACTGGTACAGGTAACAGTGGCGACACGTCCTTATGCAAGCATGAGGCCTTGGTAGGTCGCTGGAGAAATCTGGCACATCTGCATACACATCGCCTAGTTCCCCTAAATTCTGGGAAGGGGAATGATGAGCTCAGTCTCCATGGTCAATCACATCCCAGATGGGTTCAATCAGGTTCAGACCCGACGATCTTGAGGGGGGGGGGGGCGGCAACACATCAATTGGAAGTCGCCACTGTGTCCTTGAACCAATCCATCACACTCCTCACCTTGTGACATGGCGCATTATCTTGTTGAAAAATACAACTGCCGTCAAGAAACATGACCGCCATAAAGGTGTATATGTTGTCTGCAACCAGTGTACGATACTCCTTGGCCGTCATGGTGCCTTGAATGAGCTCCAATGGACGATGGATGCTCCTGTGAATCCTCCCCAGAGCATAATGGAGCCGCCGCCAGCATGTCTCCATCCAGCACTACAGGTGTCAATGAGCTGTTCCCCCCCAGAAGACAACGGATTCGCGCCCTCCCTTCGGCGTAATGAGGAATGTATCGGGATTCATCAGACCATCAATGCTCTGCCACTGTGCAAACTTCCACTGCCGATGGTCGTGTGCCCATTTCAATCGTAAATGTGGATGACGTGGTGTTAAAGTTGGCACGTGGATGGGTCATCGACTGAGGAGCGTTTGATGCACTGTGTGTTCAGACACACTTGTACTCTGCCAAGCATTCAGTCTGATGCTAGTTCCGCCACAGTACGCTACCTGTCCTGTATTACCAGTCTTCCAGCCTACAACGTCCGATATCTGCAATGAGGGGTTGCCCAACCCCATGACTTCTGGACGTCGTTTCACCGTGGTTTTGCCATTTATTGAAGATGCTCACCACAGCACTCCTCAAACACCTGACAAGTCGTCTGGTTCCCGAAATGCTCGTGTCGAGCCTCTGAGTCATCACAATCTGCCCTTGGTTATGTGCCTTCCCCATTCTACAAACAGATAGCATGCTCAATGATACCACACGCACTGTGGTTTTGTGTAGACTAGCAGGCATTCCTCGCAACATGACGTTATCGCCTGTACGCGTCTCTATCGATAGTAAGTCGGTGGCCATAATGTTCTGGCTGATCAGTGTTTGCTGACACAAGGTTCTCATAGGATGAAAGTGGAACCCATTTAAAAAAGCATACACGATCACTGAGGTTCACTTCACATATAAAATACCAGAAGGCGCAGTGTAGGTACTGACCTCCCAAATGATATTTTGTGTGTTCTAGAGCGACTGGAACATAATAACAATTTGCATATGTTGCACTATTTTTTACATAGGCATGGCACACACTCAAAATGTGAATGAAAAGTACTTGGAACCAGTTACTGTGGATGATTTTGGCTCTGACGAAGTGGTTTTACTGGAGGGGTTATTAATTACCTATTTGGTTACCCTGCATGAGGGCACCTTAGAAAGGTCAAGTGTGGACCCGTGCAAACTGTCACTGCAACTGCATTACGCAAAAAAGTACAGCACTTGAAGGAGAGTGATAGGGTAGCCATAGAAATGCTCCTGGTATATGCGTAACTGTAGCGTGTTATGTCACACAGAAACTCGTTTTTAGATTGTGATGCAAAATGAGACAGCCAAAGTTGCAACTCTGGATCTCTCTTTTTCCAACACAAGCTTGTGATACAGTTCAAGAATCACCAGCGACACCCGTCAATCAACTGCCGAATGATGACATTTTTAAAGGGAGTTGTAGTATATGTGAAGTCCCCATTGTCATCATGCCCAAAATATCATCAGAAGGAACATGGAAATACTGCCAAAATCGTTACCTCAACGTTGGAACTATCATGCATGCGTATCCTACATAGAACATCATGGAAACATTGGACAGTCTCAGTCAGGGCAAGCGTTTTTCACCGATGGATCTACAATGTGGTTAATATCATAAGGAAGTAGTGCAGAGGACCAGCCGAAGACTGCAATTAGTATCACATGTTGGCGTTACCAATATGGGCAAATGCCTTTTCGACATTGCCTTGCCAGTTAGCATTGAAAAGCGTTACTTTGCAGTGGCAGGAATGAGCTATTAGGCCATGTAATTAGCCACAATGGCATCAAGAATGACTAGAAAGTGATATGTACAGTCTGACTTCTCGCCACCACAAGCAGGGAAACAACTGCAGTCATTTTTTGGGATTATGAAATTATTATACAAAATAAGTCAAAGAGTTTGCTGACATTACTGGACCGGTAACGCACTTGCTGAAGAAGGGTCGGAAATTTCAGTGGACGGCTGACTGTCAGTCCCCGATTTGAGGGATTCAAAAATGCACTAACAACTAGACATGTGTATTTCTGAATTGAAAAAAAAAAAATGTTTATCCTCTCTCGTGATGAGGGCAATCAAGCAGTGAGATGCGTTCCGAGTTACAAAGTCGGTAGTAAAGAGCACCCAACAGCACATGAATCGAGTCATAAAACCAAACAGAATTACTCAACTACATAAAAGGAGGTCTTGAGCTTGATCTAAAGTATCACTTACTTTCGTTGTTATCTGTAAGGCAGGAAATTTGAAGTTGTAACAGTCCACATGGCATTAAAGTGGCTATTAGGACCGAATGATCCTTCAATCACATTGACCTGATGATGGGCATTAAAATTTAGCGAAATTGATTATGAGGTAGTGCACAAATCTGGTAGAAAGCATGGCATTTCAGACGGTTTGAGCAGCCAACCTGGGGGTCATAAAAAAGCATAGCCAAAGCCTCAGAATGGCAGAAGGTGCAGACCACTCATGCAAACTGCCACCCATTCTAAAATGCAACCACAGTTAATTATGCAAAATTAGGTACTGTGTAGATGACAATGTTCAAGCCACTTATCATGGCACTTCAGCAATGAAGGAAGAAGAATTACAAGAGGTTCACCATCACATGTTAGCAAGAGATGCAGGGTGAAGAACAGATTGTAGACTAGCTGAAAAATTTTCGGTGGAGGATGCGACGACAGGATATTGACCAATATGCAATAACGTGTGTGTGTGTGTGTGTGTGTGTGTGTGTGTGTGTTTTACCTGACGGTTTTCTGTGCCACTATGCTCTCTGAAGGAAATGTGTGGTTTTCTTTTCATTATGTTACCAGTAATGGGCACCTGAAGCATTAACAAACCTTGCTCCATCATTTAACCTGGTGTGTGTGTGTGTGTGTGTGTGTGTGTGTGTGTGTGTGTGTGTGTGCGCGCGCGCAATGAATAAATGTGGTTTTTCGTGAAAGTAACCAGTAGCTTTGTATCTGCTGCAGCAGTTTTTCTCTGGGGCTCCAGTTTGCCAATAGCAATAGTGGAAATAGAAACGCAAAATGTCATGCAGGTCCGGCCGGTGTGGCCGAGCGGTTCTAGGCGCTTCAGTCTGGAACGGCGCGACCGCTACGGTCACACGTTCGAATCCTGCCTCGGGCAGGGATGTGTGTGATGTCCTTACGTTAGTTAGGTTTAAGTAGTTCTAAGTTCTAGGGGACTGATAACCTCAAATGTTAAGTCCCATAGTGCTCAGAGCCTTTTTGTCATGCAGGGCCATCAGAGGCAGTGAGACAGTGGGTGAAACATGTAAGTTGGCAGGTAACAACGATCGTATTTTTGGTGGCTTTCCGCACGACAGGTGAGCGAAAATGGTTAATGCTTTATGTGGAGAGGGCTCTTACTGTTCTGCTGGTGGTTGTTAAGTACAGACTGGTCTGTGGCCAGTCTACAGAAGAAAGTATTCCAGTTACTCAGTGGTTGAATTTTAATAATCTTATTTCCATTCTTTGGTTGTCAGTTTTAATCACACTAGTTGTTATATTAACAGTTTTGAGGAAAGATTTAAGATCAATCCTGATATTTTTAAATAAGAATACACTATGTAAGAGTGCACTATACTTCATGTGTTGGGCAGAACAAACAGACAGCTTCACAGATTGGTAGTGTAGTGATTGCATTCTCAATGTACCAAATAAACATTCTCAATGTACCGGATAAATTTAAGAATTGTAATTATGATTGGTTAGTTGGTTTAAAAAAGGGGGAGGGGGAGGGAACACACTGCTAGGTCATCGGTCCCTCATTCCGATTAAAATAATTCCACAAGGGTGGGAGTAAGATAATCGAGACATACAAACCGCAACTGGAAGAAAGGAGACCCCACAAGAATGACACAAGAGCAACAAACACTAAAATGGATAAAATTGGACAAGAAAACCACAGAGATGCAAGAAACATGTGGAAGGGATCAAAACAAGAGAGCAGATTCCCATAGCTGGCTGGCTGGCTGTCTGTCCATGACAATAAAAAGGAGAAGCCAGCCACTCAGCAACACATTAAAACCTCCACGAATAAAGCACTAGGGTGGAGGACACAAAGGGACAAAGGACATGCGCAAAACTTAGCTCAAATAATAAAATCCACCCCCACGAATAAAATGAAAAACTAAAGCTGCTGTTGAGGCACCGTCACCAAACACCGAAGGTAGGGTGCTGGGAAAGTTAAAAGTTCACCGCAGAACGGCTGAAAGTGGGCAGTCCAGCAACTGTCATTTGTGAGCCACAGCGACACTGAGGTGTGTCCTCACGACGAAGAAGTTAACCATGAATTAGCTACATAAGGCCAATGCAGAGCTGGCAGCGGCCAACTGATAATTTGTGAGAGGGCTGTATGGAAGACGTCGACACATTCATAGTCTCCTCAATAACACGCAGTTTGTTGTGCTTACTGTTACGCCATTCCGTCTCCCAAAGCCAAAAAACCCTGCGGCATATGAGAGAATGCAGGTCAGTTTTGGAGATGCTCATCTCCAGTAGCGGTTTCTGCGTAGCCTTTTTAGCCAGCAAGTTAGTTGCCTGGGATTCCGACGTGTCCTGGGGTCCACACAAACACCACTGAATGACGGGACCATTCCCGGGCAAAAATGGGATCCTGAATGGACGCTGCCACAGGATGGTGAGTGTAGCACTGGTCGATAGCTCGTAGGCTGCTCAAGGAGTTAGTACATAGGAGAAATGACTCACCAGGGCCTGAGCGGATGTGCTCAAGAGCACGAGATATGGCCGCCAGCTCTTCAGTGAAAACACTGCACCCATCTGGCAAGAAATGATGATCAATATGTCCTCCATGAACATACGCAAAGCCTACGTGACCATCGAGCCATCGAGGTGTACGTGAATGGACCTCGAGGAGAGGTGGTATCAGGAAGGATTCCAGTTCAGATAGGACAGAACGCACGTGAACCGCAATCTTAAGCCCTGACCTGGGCCGCCGATTCGGGAGATGAACCCCCATGGTCGGGAAAAGGAGACGGTAATTCATATGCGCAGGAGAACTACAAACATGTGTAACCTAACTATCGAGCAGTTGTGCAAGCCTAACCTTCAATGGAGGGACTCTGGCCTCTGGGCTCGTTTTAAAAGCTCACGTCACTAGGCGAAAGCCAAAGTGATGCAACTGGATCGAGTAAACGCAACGCTAGGGGCACCGCCGAACCACAAACCAGACTCCCATAGTCAAGGTGGGAGGCTCTGTAGAGCTGCAGCAGCATAGAGCGATCTGCACCCTAACAGCTGTTGCTCAGGCAGCGGAGGGCATTGAGGTGCTGCCACAACTTCCGCTTAAGCTGACAAAAGTGAGGTAGCCAAGTTAATTGGGCGTCGAAACCAGTCCTAAGAATCGGTATGTCTCCACAACAGTGAGTGGATCGACATTAAGGTAAAGTTCTGGTTCTGTATGAACGGTGCGACACCGACAGAAATGCGAGACACACGAACTCGCGGCTGAAAACTGGAAGCCGTTGACTTGAGCCCATGACTGCGTCTTGTGATTGGCTCCCTTTAGGCGCCGCTCAGCAACACCAGTACTGGAGGAGCAGTACCAAATGCAGAAGCCATCCGCATACAGCGAAGGTGAGACCGATGGCTCTACAGCTGCTGTTAGACTGTTAATAGCCACTAAAAATGGAGAGACAGTCAATACAGAGCCCCGCTGAATGCCATTGTCCAGAATATGGGGAACTATGGGAGGCACAGACTTGGACACGGAAAGTATGGAGCGACAGCAAGGGTTGGATAAAAATCAAGAGTGGGCCATGGAGACCCTACTCATAGAATGTGGCAAGTATGTGATGTCGCCAGGTCGCGTTATACGCTTTATGTTAACGACCAGATGTTGGCGTCTGGAAATGGCTGTTCAGATGGCAGACTCGAGGGAAACAAGATCATCAGTGGTAGAGCGACCCTGGCGGAAGCCGCCCTGACATGGAGACAGTAGGCCACGTGACTCCAGGACCCAACCCAACCGCTGACACACCATATGTTCCAACAGCTTACAAAGAAAGTTGGTGAGGCTGATGGGCTGGTAGCTATCCACATCAAGCGGGTTTTGACCATGTTTAAGCACCGGAATGATGGTGCTCTCACGCCATTGCGATGGAAAGACGCCATCGCACCTGATCCGGTTGAAGATGACGAGGATATGTCGCTTGTAGTCAGATGAGAGATGTTTAATCAGCTGACTGTGGATCCAATCCAGCCCAGGAGCTGTGTCGGAGCAACTTTAACGGCACTGAGGAGCTCACACTCTGTAAATGGGGCATTATAGGATTCACTGTGGTGTGTAGTGAACGAGAGGACTTTCCTTTCCATCTGACGTTTGAGGGTGGGAATGGCTGGGGGTAGTTCTCCAGCACAGAGGCTCGAGCATCGAAGTGCTCGGCAATCGCGTTTGCGTCGGTAGATAATACGCCACTGACGTTAATGCCAGGAACACCTGTGGGTCTGGTACCCAAAAAGACGTCTGACCTTCGTCCAGACTTGGGAAGCTGACGTATGGCACACAATGGTCGTCATGTACCTCTCCCAACACTGCTGTTTCCGTCATTTTATAAACTGGCGAACGCGGGCACGGAGCTGCATAAAGGCTATTAGGTGCACTATGTCGCTGTAGACCTCGCCGACGCTCTTTAATTGCCTCAGCGACTTTCAGGGACCACCAAGGGACTGTCTTTCGCCAGCGTCAACCTAAAGAACGAGGATTCGCGTTTTCCACCGAAGAAGCGCCCATTGCAGTTATCTGCTGAACGACATGATCCATGGCACCATGTGGGGGAGGTGCAGATGTGAAGGCTTCCCAGTCTGACTTCCTTAAAGCCCATCTGGGTAGGCGTCCGTGAGCATGACACCAGGGGAGTGACAGGAAGATGGCGAAGTGGTCACTACCACACAAATTGTTATATGCTCTCCAGATGGGAGAAGGAAAGTACTGCTAACTGAGAGATCAATAGACGAATATGTGCCGTATTGAAATGTGTGGTGGCCCCAGTATTTAAGAGGCAGAGGTCGAGTTGTGACAGTAAATTTTCGACCTCTCTACCTCGGCCAGTAAGAATGGAGCCACCACCCAAGGGGTTATGCGCAATAAAATCTCCTAAAAGTAGGAAAGGTATACATTGCGGGCAGTTATTTCCTGCATCGTCCTTATCTGACAGCCACAGCTTCAAGAGGTGTTTGAACGGCCACAGGTTCGCTACATACCGAGTTCAGGACATAGAGGCAAACTCCAACTGACACTCTAGTATAGTTGCTACGGTTCCTGTAACATCTCTTATAGCCACAAAGTGCAGGGGTCCACAATGCCGAGAACCCGGTTTCCTGGAGGGCAATGCAGAAAGCAAATGGCTCTGAACACTATGGGACTTAACATCTGTGGTCATCAGTCCCCTAGAACTTAGAACTACTTAAACCTAACTAACCTAAGCACATCACACACACACATCCATGCCGAGACAGGATTCGAACCTGCGACCGTAGCGGTCGCGCGGTTGCAGACTGAAGCACCTAGAACCGCTCGGCCACAGCGGCCGGCTGCAGAAAGCAGCTGTAAAGCTTAAGAGTTGCCGTACGTCAGCCTGGTGGTGGAAAACACCGCCGTAATTTTACTGGAGGATTACGTGATATTGAGACTGGGAAGGCATTATACACTCAATGAGGCAGTTACGCCTCAGGGTCACCTGCTGCCACCAGAGGAGTACCTGTGCGATAGACATCCATTGTGTCTGAGGGTCCAGCGAGATCTATGTCCTCAGTGGGCGCCAGAATCTCCACCTCATCCTCAGTCACAGAGCTTGTAGGCAGTAGTGGTGTGGGTGCCACTGCAGTGACTTGTTTCTTGGGGTCTTTTTAGGTTTCTCTCGCTGCTCCTTAGGTTTGTCCGGCTGGGAGGGCTTCACTGATTCAGTCTCAGCGATTGAGGAGGACCGTAAAGCACTATGGCCAGCTACCTTTGGTTGCTTCAGCCACTAGTGGGTGTGACCTTTGCCACTGGAAGGAACCTGGGAAGAGTGTCACCCAAGGGATCTCTTCCTGGTAAGAGGAGCTGAAGAAAACTTACGCTTCTCTGACTGGGAAGTGGGGACTGACGTCCCCGATGGTGGTGGTGGTGGGGGGGGGGGGGGTGGGGGGGGGGGAGCGGTGTTGCTCCTGAAGTAGGTTGTGCAGGACCAATAAGGAGGGAAGTGCCCCCCACCATCAAAGGGGTAAGTGGAGTCTCACGACTCTGAGAGCCAACAGTATGCAGTGGAAAGGAAAATGGGGGAACCGTTGTCATAGCGGCACGTAGGTTGAGTTCATATGCATACGATGTAGCGTCTCATATTTTCGCTTACACTCAGTGTATGTCAGTCGGTCTAGGGCCTTGTATTCTATTATTTTTCCTTCTTTCTGGAGAATTCCGTAGTTTGGCGAGCAAGGCTAATGGTGCTCTCCACGGTAGACACAGATGGGAGGTGGGGCACAGGGAGTATTTGGATGTGAAGGACGTCTACAATCCCGACAGGTGATGCTGGGAGTGCAGCGAGAAGACATATGGCCGAACTTCCAGCACTTAAAGCACCGCATCGGGGGAGCGTTATATGGCTTTAGGTTACAGTGGTAGACCATCACCTTGTCCTCCTCGGGTAATGCGTCACCTTCAAAGGCAAAGATGAAGGCACCGGTGGCAACCTCATTATCCCTCAGACCCCGGTGGCCGCGCTGGGCGAAATGAACAACTCGCCGCTCTAAATTGGAGTGCAGCTCATCGTCAGACTGCAAAAGAAGGTCCCAGCTTGTCACAGGCGAGTAGTGCCCGTGACTGGGCAGACGATGCTGCTTTCATTAAGACCGACCCTGACCGCATTTTGGACAAGCCCTCCTCCTACCCAAACTTGTCCTCTAAATGCTCCACAAAAAACTGAGGCTTCACTGACGAGAAAGATTCCCATCAACTTTCGTACACACAACGTACTGGGATGAATAAGCTTTGATGCCATCCTTAGCCTGGCGTTTCTCCCATGGTGTGATTGGGGCGAGGACGATTTGGGGTCGTATTTCTCAGCATTGTAGTTAGACCTTGACCGCTTGGAGACTGCTAGTTTGACCATCATCACGAGATGACGTGTTACGCTTCATGACGTGTTATCCACCCTAATGCCACCCACTCCGATCAGGGGCCCTCCCCATGGGCGTCAGCCAGCCGCAGCAAAGGACACCTGGCAGGATAGCCATTGCTGGGAGTCCCAATGCCCCAGGGTGATGGGTATCTACTCCTTAGCATACGTGGCGAGTTAACGGCGCAGGCATCAGCAGAGCGATCCCTGTGTGGTCATGGGGCTACACCCAACAGGGTAAATGGCGGCCCACCAAAACGGACTGGCTACTATGCTGGATATCAGAAGCAAACGAACTAAGAATTCCATTATCGTCGACAGCGCAGAAAGTGATACTGCACAGAGGGTATAAGAAAACGTACCCAGCAGGGTGGCCTCGCCCAACAACTGGAGAATGAGCGGAAGACCAGATCCACGTCAACAAAGGACGTGAGAGGTCTCAGCGCATGACTGACACAATGCACCACGTATGGCGCCCTTCCCCAATTGGCTCGCTCTTCGGGAAAATTTTGAAAACTGGAGGTCCAACCCTATAGGGGACCATGATATCAAGGTCTAACGTGTGAGACTCCTTTTAGTCGCCTCTTACAACAGGCAGGAATACCTCAGGCCTATTCTAACACCCTGATTCGCAGTAGGTGTAATATGAGACGTAATTTTAGAGTATATTGAGTTTTCTGAACTTGAAAATCAATGGCTTTGTGCAGTCTATTGTAGCGTGAATGCCTGTTATTCGATAACCTGCAGTGAATGTGAACACCCATTCAGCTAGTCAATGTTACACAAAACATATTCCAAATTTCTTTTCTACTCTTCTGTCGGGTTTCTTAACCACAGTAAAATGTCCTGCATTTTCCAATCAATTAGAAGGAAGAAAGATTAGAGTCTAACATCCTGTCAATTGGAGGAGACCCCATCAATCAGTACCAACTGGAGGAGAACAATCAATCAGTACATTGATCTGTAGTGTGGAATTAATATCTGCACAGCCAAATTATTTTTTTGCTACAAGAATTGAGTTGGTTAGCAGACTTCCTCCATTTGTGAAACACGATCACATTTAGTTCATCCTTTCATTAACTTCCCAAAATATGCTCCCACATTGTTTGTAATCCTTGCTATATTTCTGTAAATTTTGTCTAAGCTGTACCTCAAGGTCTTCTTTGTATGTACTGTGCCATATGAACACTGTGTTCATCAGCCCAAGTAGTATCTCAGAACACACTGTAATTTTACATGTATGTAGATGAGCCAGTCGTCCACCTAGAATTAGTACAAGGTAAGGTGAATTTGTCTGTGAAAATGTGTGGCCCTAGAGTGGAGAGTGCCTCGTGACAGACTGAGCAGGCCACTGCGGCCATTACTTGCAAGCCATATGTGTCAGCAAAGGAGCAGATGTGGGTTAATCCCAGTATGGAGAATTTTGGCAAGAGACAATGCTCAAAGAAATAGCAGTGTCAATCTTAAAGTCAGCTACATTATGGCTCTTTGAGAGAGTATAACAATTTACAGTCGAATATTAACGCAAACTTGAGCAATCCCAGAAAAATGAGGCACATCCAGCGACACAAGAATAATTTCAGTACCTTTAGAACAATAGAAATTAATATTGAACAGTGAATGAACAATTTCACAATGAACCTCTGAATTAACAAATTTTAAACGCTATGTGAGATTTCAGCATCCAGTATCTCAGATAACAGCTATCATCCTGGACAGCTATGTATGTGTATCTATTTTATTTTTGATTAATTACACCGTTTATATCTTTTTATTATGGAAATGTTTGTGAGGACATCGTATTCTCCACATTTACATAGCAAAAGAACACAGCATCGATACCTCATATTTTGTCATACTTGTGCATTTATTTAATGAACTGTTTACTATTTTGCCAGTAGCTTTATTAAAGTATCGATAGTAAGTGCTATTAAAGAAGTCTTAATTTAAAAGTAGTCAAATTCATGTGTTAGCGGACACCACAATTGAACAGAGAATGAAAAGACACTTCTGTCAAGATGGAATTATTAATTGTTTCAGGGTGTATACGCCGACAAGGAAAATAAATTCCACTATTTTTCCCGGATTTCCCAAAAAAAAAAAATGGTTCAAATGGCTCTGAGCACTATGGGACTTAACTACTGAGGTCACCAGTCCCCTAGAACTTAGAACTACTTAAACCTAACTAACCTAAGGACATTACACACATCCATGCCCGAGGCAGGATTCGAAACTGCGACCATAGGGATTTCCCCATCAATAATGCACTTTCTCCCGGGTGAAAATACACTTTTTCCGTGTTAAGTGACAGTATACTTTTCCTCGGAACTGTAAAACTTATCAGTCCTTTGATTACAGTTTTATACACCTGAATAGAATCTCCTGCACCTTAGAAAACGAAACCCGGGGGAAAAAAACACTTTTTGGAAAGACGTCTCATGCACAGCAACATGTACACTGCCTATTTTCGTATTACGAAAGTATAAATTCAAATTCCACCAAACATTGCATGTTACTTTCCGAAGCATTGAAATCGAGATTGCGATGCGCTTTTGTAAGCCAGTCATAGCTCATGTCACATGATCTCGCCAGCGGATAACAGTGGGTATTCAGAGCATAGGACATGTAGTCAGCCAATAGCAACATCACTGTTATGTAGCGCGAACATACAAATAAGGAAAAATTAATGGTTTAAATTAACATGCATAGCCTTGCTACAAGAAAAGAAAAGCCTTCGCATATAATATTGGTCTCTAAGATTAATAAGCTGCAAGAGAAGCTAAGCTTTCACATATAATGTTGATCTTTATTGCGTGTGTTACATTTTAAGACACATCACATAAATGTGCCACTAAAATTTTTGACGACGACATGAATAACTGATGTTCTGGGCTGGAAATTCTTCTAAATAGTCGTCCTCATAGAGTTGATTTTTAAATGAGAGTCAAACGCTCTGTAATTTAAGAAATTCATCTTACATTCTCGCACATAGTTCATCTTGCATAAAAGGAAATTTACTTTGAAAGTAACGCTTTTCAAACAACCATCGCAATATTTTCCCACGACCTGTTAGAAATAGGTTCGTTTCAGCAATTGCCGGAGAGCGCCAGCTAACAGATCCGCTAGCTAAAACGAAATAGGCTTGCCTAATATTGCAGCAATTGTAACACACCAAATAAACATCACTGTTTTGGCACAAATGGTTATTTTTACAACACGACAGAACACAATTCACGAAGTACCAATATCAAAATGCCTATTACGCCTACTACAAGTAAAACGGAATTCTAGTCAAAGGACTGACCATTTGACTGCAGGATCACAGCTGCAGGTTATTATTTGCAGCAAATTAGCTGCGAGGCATGAAAGCAGATGTGCACGGCTCGACCCTATGACTACATCGAGCTATTCTAGGAGCACTGGCTACAGGTCGGCTATAGCTACAGCAACAACCGCCACGGGAATATGGGGCGCCTCCCTCTCTGTGCTACAGCACCTAGTTCACTTGTCTTCTCAATAGCCATTTCGTTTCGTACGGAAAACTTCAACCTTGTTAACTCTTTATACCAACAGTCTCTTCATATAAGAAATCGACACGTGTCGCCAAGCAACAAAAAGCACATTGACATCAAAAGGAAATATTTCGTTTTATGGCTAATTACACCGCCTTATTTTCGCTTGGTGGAAGAAAGTGGAACAACTATTTTGTTCAGCATACTCCGCGAGTGCCCCGATTATTGAACATACCTACGATGTTCCAGCGTCCTGCGATGTATACAGCCCGCACTGCAGCACTCTGAACACCCTCTGTTTATAATAGCCACCCCGCCCCTGGAACAGCTGGCTGCATCACCAATAATGCCGGGCTATACTGCAATATTGCTGTGTGTTGCAGCTACATTGCAGCAATGAAATGGTGCACTCCCACCACTTTAAATAAAATTACTGACTACACATAAATGATGATGTCAAATTTAAAGAATTTCTTACAGGGTTATGGTTGCGTCCAGCGGCGGCGGCGGCGGCGGCTGCGGCAGCGTCCTGCGCGGCTAAACCCTGTTTCGCTTGGTACGGGCTGCCGCCCAGCAGGGGTTGACTAGGCAACAGTACCTTCCGTCCTGCGGCGGCGGCAGCTGCGGCGGCGGCGGCGTCTTGGACGCGCACGCCCGGCTCGCCGGACACGGTCTGGATGAGCTCCATCTCGCGCATCTGCTCCTGCCGGATCTCGTCGTTCGAGTCGGGGATGAGGTACTTGCGCAGCTCTGCCAGAGCGTACGCTATGCGGGCGTGCGCCTCGGCGGGGGGCGCGAACGCCGCTATCTCCACGTGCAGGTCATCGCTCAGGTGAGCATACTTTGGGTCCTTCGACGCGCGAAGCTCCTCTTCCTGTGGAAACACGAAACAAATAAACGATCGAAAAGTTGGCTAAATGGAGGAACACTCTGCAGAAATATTAACTTATCGTGGTTGGCTTTACAGTCACTTAAAACTTTTAAAAGGACATGGTAGTCGCCACTGGCTGTAGAAATTAATTATATTGCTTATCGCAATTACGACCTAGTGGTGTACTGTAGGCTCAGTTTTAATGCAAACAATGTACAAGAACAGTGGTTTGTTGCGATTTATGTCATAGATGGCTCTGGTACGACAACATGTAGCCTTGTCAGAGTGTTTTTAAAGTTTGACATGTGCTAAAGCACATGTCTTTTGCAGTGTACCATTTGATAATCGCCTGCAGGCAAAAACTGTAATAGTGAAAATAAATAAATTCTACAGAGGCCTTTTAAAAACCCTGCATAAAGTACGAGTTCAACAAAGACTTCACATTCTGGCTTAAAACAAGCATGATTAACGTTTTCATTGAGTCTGCAAGCATCGATGGCGTGACGGTATTTCTTCGAGTGCAGCGACTGACATTGCGGTACCAAAAGTCTGCTAATTACCCACAGCATCCATCTTATGACCGAATATTTACGTCGTACATAAAGTTATTTGGGCTCATATACTTTAAAAAGTTGTGGCTCGCTGGATCACTGGTAAAATACGGATCCTAAGATATCGAGTTCGATCTCGAGGCAGTCCTAGGGTTTTTATCTATCATACACCACATCTTTCACCTCTGGCAATGTTTGTTAATGTGAAAAACGCCGAGCCGCACCTGGCTCGGAGACCACTTTAAATTTTAGTTTCCCCATTGTTTGAGTTAAGTCAGTTCGCAGGTTGGCGGAACGCAACGGCATACCACCTCCAACAGGATCAGGCCTAGCAAAGCAAATGGAGTTCAAACCAACTTTCGAGATGATCATAACATTACTATATTTGATAATAACGGTGGGAGAACAAACGTTTCGCTGCCTTATGAGATAAAGATAATTTTGAGTAACAAGATAGTCTGAAAACCATACGGGCCAGAAAAATATCACAATCAAACACGCGATTCGACGTATGGAGAACTATATCTTCGAGGCACTGTGCTGTTGTCTTGTATGACTGCATGACAAAGGAATATTTCGACTAAGAAATATTTTGGTAAAGGTCCAACGATTCGTCTGTATGTATCGTATACTTAGAGACTGTATCATTAACGCCTGGCTCCAAAAAAAAAATAAATAAATAAATAAATAAATAAAATAAAAAGGCTACACCACAGTGCAATAAAACACATCATTTAGTATTTCACTGAAGTACGTGGGTGAGGTTTCGGCATGTTCTAAACATTACCACACAAAATAATTTTTCGTGAAACACCACGTTATGCCCAGCCCATTTATCCAGCTTCTACGTCTAGCAGGACATGGGAGTCTATCCTCTTAACTCTGAAATTGAATCTCAGCGATCACCAACCACTACGTACTTGATTAAAAAGTTGGAATATTTTAGACACGTGTTCTCCCAGCAGCTCTTCTGATACGTCTAACGCCTTATCAGACTTTCCCACTTTAAAAGTAGTATCGAATAGTGAAACACTGGCTGTGGGAAAACCGGAACGGAAGAGAATCGAAGCATTTGAGATGTGGTGCTCCAGAAGAATGTTGAAAATTAGGTGGACTGACAAAGTAAGAAATGAAGAGATTCTCCGCAGGATCGGCGAGGAAGGGAATATATGAAAGCACTGACAGGAAGAAGGGACAGAATGATAGGACATCTGCTGATACATCAGGGATGACTTCCATGGTGCCAGAGGGAGCTGTAGAAGGTAAAAACTGAACAGGAGGACACAAATGGGAATACAGCTAACAAATAATTGAGGACGTAGGTTAGAAAGTATCGACTATGGACCTTTGAATCGCCTCAGCAACTAGGTAGTTCTGATGAAAATGTAAAAGCCAGTTCAGTGCTTTAACGGTAAAATAACTTAATATCATGTTGCAAGAAAGCGGCTAGAGGCTGTTCATTCACATTAACGTAAGGATTATTTCTGAAAACTGAGTGCTTTACTCCTGAAGTAATGAAATCAAACTAATTTTAACAACTCATGTGCCAAACTTCACTAACAGATTATACTTAGTGTGGGGTATTATTCTGAACAGATGGTTATGAACCAATACAACTTCGTGATTTAACCCATCAAAACGATATAACGTTAAATGTGTATGTCTTCGTGTCTAGAAGAACGACTTGTCCATTTCAATGTAAAGGAAAACGTAGCTGCAGTGTTTCACTATTACTTCTCATGAAACGAATTCGAAAAGAAATGAGGGTCGCGTTAAATGTCCCGTCGAGGACGAAGTTATTACAGGCGGAGAAAAGTTCAAATTGACAATAGTGGAGGTGGAAATTCGCCTTACCGGCTTCAAAGGCAGCGCCAAGGAATTCGTTTAATTCGACGTGGTGAGATTATCGAAAACTTTCATCTGGATGGTCTGGTGGAGATTCGATTTCTCTCTTTCCAACGCGAGCGCAGTGCATTAACCACTGCGCCCCCTCAGCCGGTAACGAAATCAAGAAATAGAGTATCAATGAAGTACGATACGGCATAACGATTGCTGCACAGATATAAATAACGCCCATGTACCGTTCACACATATAAATCAATATTTTAGTACGTGTAACCTTAAACAGAATCAAAAGGAGCTCTTTAAGATCAGGCATATGTTCATCAAATATTCTGTAGAGTTAAAAAAAAAAATGGTTCTGAACACTATGGGACTTAACATCTGTGGTCATCAGTCCCCTAGAACTTAGAACTACTTAAACTTAACTAACCTAAGGACATCACACACATCCATGCCCGAGGCAGGATTCGAACCTGCGACCGTAGCAGTCGCGCGGTTCCGGACTGAGCGCCTGAACCGCTAGACCACCGCGGCCGGCTCTGTAGAGTTCAATATAAAACATTTTAACAGGGTTAACTACCCAGCTCAAAGACAAAAATGTTACTTCTATCAGCATTCACGAAATTCTTCACCCCAGCAATTCGTCGTAAAACTGAAGAATGGAGATCTGCGAAATGCTGTTCGTGGGAAACGGTATAACGAGAATCCTTTGCTTCCAGTACAGTCACTGTTGTTTGTAGCCAGCGGTACATGGCAAAGTGGAAAGGTCTATTAATCATTCAGGGAAGCGAACAAAGTACTTACGTGAGAAAATATTTTCTACATTATTTCTGAGGTCATGTGGAACTCAATAATTGCTGGAACTACCTCAAACGCAATGATACAAACGAAGATAAAAATTTATTTCCATCTGTATGTTCAAAATCAGTTTACGGGCGAAAAGAAAAATCAGTTTAACAATCCGCCATAGGTCGCACTCTGATAATCGACACTCGGCGGGTGAACGGAAGTCGAAAATGAAGGGACAGCAATTTTGGATCAGGTGCCAACGGTCACTCTTTTTCCCAGAAAATCAGGGTCAAAGCTTCATTGCCACTTTATCAGCATTTTTGCGCAGTGTGTATCTAGATGAGATGGTAGCGCAGCGGATAGCACGGCTTCGAATTTTTGCGCCCTGTGTTCAAAACCACGTGGAAGTACGTGATATCAGTATTTTTTGTGACATCGTGCAATACAAAGGAATTCTTGATAAAAAGAACTCAGCATTTCAAATATTATTAAAAACATCTTTCGCCATCACAATTTAAACGGAATTACACTTTCCAGAATACTGTTGCCCGCAGTATCTGCCTCTAATAAGTCAGTGGCAAATTTTGTCCTCGAGTCCTGTACACAACTGATTCTTGGGGTCGGCAAAGCCACTGCACAGACAGCTCAAGTGGATACACGTGCGCCAGCTGACTGATGCTATGGTGTTGAAACATTGACTATCGTTTGTTCGCAAACTATTGAATGTTGGCAACTTAGCCACAAATTGATGTCTCTTTACTTTCACCTCTCTTTCGACTGTACCAGAAGGCGAGCTATGGCGGGTTCCCCCTTGATAACATACATTCACAAAATGCATCATAGGGCTGAGCATTCAGAAGTTGTACGTATAACTTGTTTCCTATCGAATAAACATTTAATACCGTATACTCGGTGAAAGCACATCGTGGAAAACACAATATAGTCCGCTGGCTAACCACACTTACGGTTTTGAAGCTAGCTACCAGGAGGAGGAAGGAACGGTACATCACAAAGCGTTGATTCAGGCAATGAACAACTGTTTCAGCTGCCTACAGTTTTCCACCTCGCGGGCGGGACAGTAAAGCACTGGGTGAGTATCCCGTCTGTTGCCAACTGTCTCCACGAGTTCCGTAACCAGGCCGACGCGTGGCGCAGCGAGGCTCGTTTACAAAGCCCCAGTTCTGGCAGCGACGGCGGGATGCAGGATGCTTACGTTTCGCAACCAGTAGTTAAATAAACGTCAGCCTGCTGGCGTGCCGCCCACGTGGACGTTTTCGTCACCTACTCGGCAATAAATAACGCACTAGTTCGCTTCCTCGTTTAATGACCGAGGCAGGGTGATTTCTATTAAACATGTTACAAACTTCAAAGGAAAAAGATGCCATAAAAGAGGCCAAATTGCTCCACGGACTTCAAATTAAGATTGCGCAATGGAACAATTGTGTCGTTCACAATTACTTAAAGCAATAAGCTGGACGCATGCTCTTCGATTACCTTACTATTAACAGTGGTTAGGATTCACAAAATTGACCAGCCATTTGTCCACAATTTCGTGGAAAAGAGTTACGTCACCGTTATGAACTTCGAATACGGTATTACACCTCGTGATTGATTAGCGTTGTAGAAATTCACATACGTACTTTAGTTAGTACGCGTTGTGTGTGTGTGTGTGTGTGTGTGTGTGTGTGTGTGTGTGTGTGTGTGTGTGTTTTCCCCAGCTCGTGGATCACGTCTTCTGCTAGTACATCATGTTTACATACATCAAAATTTTATTACCTACGCCCCTGAGAAACGCCTACCACATGCAAGGAAGGCAGCAGGCGCGCTCGTTACCCACTCCCGGCGAGGAAAGGTAGCAATATTACACATGAACGATCTAGCAGAGAAAACGTCGGAAACTCCGTAAGGCTATTCGCAGCTGATGAGGTTGACTGCAAGAAGGTAACAACGCCAAAAAAACTGTAGCGATTTGCAAGAGGACCTTCAGAGGATTGAAGAATGGTGCAGGAACCGACTTTGAGCGTTAACGTCAAGAAACATAATGTACTGCGCATACGTAGGACAAAAAATCCACTTCTGTACAGTAACACTATAGACACAAATTGCTGGAAACAATGTCTACCGCAAAATATCTCAGAGTAAGCATCCAGATAGACCTTATGTGGAATCACCATACAAAACAAATAACAGGAAAATCAGATGCTAGACTGAGATTCGAAGAAATAATATTACGGAAATCTAACTCACCTACGAAGGAAGTGACTTAACAAAACATTTGTTCGACCGATTCTTGAGTATTGCTCACAGCTCTGGAATGATTACCAGGTAGGAGGAGGAGGGGAAAGGAGGAAGGAGGGGGGGGAGAGAGGGGGAGAGAGAGAGAGAGAGAGAGAGAGAGAGAGAGAGATACGCAACGAAGAGCAGAGCGTTTCGTCACAAGGTCTTTTAGTTTACGAGAGACGGTTTGCTCTAGAAAGAGTCCGACGATGTGTTATCTCTTGCCACACACATCTCGCGAAAAGACTGTAACGAGAAAATTTGAGATATTAGAGCTAATATGGAGGTTTACCTACAATCTTTTTTCTGACACGCCATTCATGAATGGAACAGGGAAGGGGAGATCAGAATAAGGCAGCGTAAGTACCTTTCGCCACACACCGTCAAGCTGAAACTTCCTGGCAGATTAAAACTGTGTGCAGGACCGAGACTCGACCTCGACACCTTTGCCATTCGCGGGCAAGTGCTCTACCGACTGAGCTATCCAAGGTCGACTCATGCCCTGTCCTCACAGCTTTACTTTCATCAGTACCTCATCTCCTACCTTCCGAACTTCACACAAGCTCTCCTTCCAATACTAGTGCTCCTGGAAGAAAGGATACTGCGGAGTGCTAGTCTTGCAAGGTTCGCAGGAGAGCTTCTGTGAAGTCTGGAATACAGGAGACGAGGTAGTGGAGAAAGTAAAGCTGTGAGGGCGGGGTGTGAGACGTGCTTGGGTAACTCAGTTGGTGGAACACCTGCCCGCAAAAGGCAAAGGCCCCAACTTCGAGTCTCGGTCCGGCAAAAAGTTTTAATCTGCCAGGAGGTTTCCTATCAGCACACACTCCGCTGCAGAGTGGAAATTTCTTTCTGACACTATCAGCACTGCTGTATACGTATATTACGTATATCAAGCGTGCAAACCAAATTCGATTCGCTATTCTAAGATTTAAACAAGAAATATTTCCTAGAAATAAATATATTTCCAAAACACCAAATGTGAAGAACCATTATGACTTTCTTCTTCCTTCTAATGTCAACCAGTTACACGAATTTAAAGCTTTTTTCTCGTCTTGGTAGTATCGAGCTACACAACAGCTGTCGTTTTTCGGGAGTCCATGGGAATTAGTAACTATTCGTTTCGTGTACATACAACTTCTGTTTCTGTCCGTATCAAGTCTACATAGGAAGCCCGTGGTAAATGTTGTGGAAACGTGATTATATGGGTTGTGGTAGGTAGGTGTCAAAACCGAGATCGTAAAAGAATTTCGAGAATGTGTTCGCCTGCGGTAATTTGTTCCAAAAGCACGCATTGGTTTAAGAGTTTCTGTGATACAATTCCTACAAGAAGTTTATACACCAAAATTACCGACTCCATATGATAGATCATCAAAAAGATGGAGTTATCACTTCTGGATATCTTCAGCACTAGACAGTAACTTTGTAGTCATTTTAATTTTTGTCATCATCGATCAATGACTGGAATTAGTCGCACCAATAGAATATCTGCGACATCGACTTGGAAAACTAGAGATGGGAAGGGCGCAATAATCTTGTCTTGTTTCGGAGAATGCGTATACCAGATCTATGAAGTTGGTTTCTTCCAAAGTAGACCCAAGGTGTCCGAAGTATTATGTCTCAATTTGTAATTCTTATTGAGACAGACACTAAGAGATAAGGAGCCAGAAAAGGATGACTCGTCAAGGGCGTGCCTACACCACTCCAAAGAGAAGCAGAACAACTCAAAAAACTCGAGCTGGTCCCATGAGACATGTTACACTAAAAGATATTGGGCACAACGGAAAGTTTTTATCTTCAAGGTTCCATAGCGGAAGTTTGAAGACAAGTCATATATATGACGCACAGTCCACGATGGCGAACCTGGACAAATTAGTTGAGCTAAACACAAACCTTTCACCAAAAAGCGTATGGTGACTAGCACAGAAAACATTTAGATGAATAGAACGGTCACGTTTGAAATTCAGTTGCTTTTAGCGACTGTCTCTTCTGAAAGGTAACAGACACACCACGCTCTAGCTACATCCTTACTTACATGTACCAGAGTTTGAAAAGAGAAGTTCACTCAACCAGTCACGATTAACCTACAGAACAACACATGGAACAGGCCTGCTTTGAAATATCTTCACGACGATACGTTTATTAATGGACCGCCGGGATTCGTTACGGGACCGCGACAGCTGGTGGCACTGCGAATCAGAAATGTACGGTGTGTCAATTCGAAACGAGTGCACGATGCGTATATTCATTAGCCAGCTGGTCCTGGGGACCCGCAGCAACAGTTCACGCACTTCAACAGCCCGCACGGCAGAGCGTCACGTATCCGGTCTGGCAACAGTCCAGGCGCGTAGAGCGCTGCATGTGTGATGGGCACGCACATCCGCCTAATACCAAACAGCATGGCGAATGCTCGTTTCGCCATGACGAGGACCGGCCTATAACCTGTAAAAAGCGACACCTCGGCGTCGTTCCGGTTCACGCTTTTCAATTATAACCCTCGACACCCACGTTGTAACACGTAATGGCGTTAGCTCAATGAAATTATTAACATCTTTATAATTATGGTAGTATAGAAAAGATATTGATCCTGAGCAACCGACAGAATATAGGGCCTTAAAAAACAAAAAGACAGTAATAACCTTCGTGGACTTCACAAAGGCATATGACTCCAACGACAGACAGACTCTTATTATGATCCTGAAGAACCGAGGACTAGATGGAACTACACAAGAACTCATAAAAGAAATTCTGACAGACACAAAAGCAAGAGTGAGATTCAGAGGAGCACTGTCAAAAGAATTTGAGGTCAAGACAGGTGTCAAATAGGGAGATGGATTGTTACCATTGTTGTTCAGTATAGCACTGGACGAAGTGATCAGGCAGTGGAGAGTAATAAACGAGGAAATGGGAATACCAAAGACCCTTGTGGGGGGACAAAAAGGACAACAGGGCTCAAGTGGACAGCCTAGCCTTTGCAGACGACGTAGCAACAGTAAGTGAGACGGAAGAAGACGCAAAGACACAAATCGACAACTTACGTTAGCCAGAAAGGTGGGACTGCGGATCGCCTATAACAAGACAAAGACATTAAATACCACTGCAGGCTGGGAAACACCGAAAGGCACTGTGCAAATAGTGGACAAATTTAAATACCTGGGAGAATTTACAACAGGAAGGAACAGGAGCAAGGAGGGAATAACATAGAGGACAAAGATGAGGTCAGCCTTTTGTATGACGAGAGAGATATATATAATAAAAAGAACTTATCCACAGAGGCAAAGATAAACCTCTACAAGGCAACGGTGAGGAATGCAGTATTATATGCTGCTGAGACGATGACACTAGGAAGAAATGGGGCAGAACAACTACAGAAAGAAAAGGTCCCAAAAGAGGTGGAGAGAGATTGATGCGAAGACCTAGGGAAGAACTGTACCGGAACATGAAAACAATATCCTGGGAAATCAGACTCAAAAGGGTAAGATTTGCTGGACATATAATTAGGTTGAGTATGGACAGAATGACAAATATAGTGTGGGAAACAACAGGAAGGACAACGGGAAAGGCTGGAATCAAGTGGATTGTTGAACTTCGGAAGGACTGGTTGGAACTGGGAATCAAGGTCGAAGAAAAGGAATTAGAGGAACAAATATAAACCCACCAATATGCCGGAGATCAACGACAGAGAAGAATACAGGAAAAGATTAGAGTGTCACCAGTGGAGCCGACAGGAGAAAGGGCACTGAAGATCTCGGAAGAAGAGCGGGAGAAAAGAAGAGAAAGAATGAAGAGGTTCTGGGAGAAGAGAAGAAAAATGCAGTCCACGAAGGGGCTACCTGTGGTCCTAGATAGGACGTAGCGCAAGAAGAAGAAGAAGAAGAAGAAGAAGAAGAAATACGGGTAGTCTCTCTTAACGTTGGCCAGCAACCGCCAGCCTGCTACCGACAACAGTCTAAAAACTGGCTACCTTCAAGCTTGGTGAAAGAAAAACATTCCACTACACCAGTAAGTTTCTCTTAGCAGTTATTAAAATTATACCTACCCTGTTAACTAAGTTTCATTTTCATAATCCTTGCTCGTAATAAATACTGATGGAAAACCATCAATTAAAACATTTATAGTTACGAGATATTAATTGTTCGCAATCGGAAACTTTAAGATTATCAAGCGGTCGATGGAAACTAAGATATTCGAAACTAATAATTAATAGTCCTCTGTGCTGTGGGGTGCACGCTTTAATGAATAATTCGGACAGATTGAAAATGTGTGCTGAACCAGGGGCTTGAACACGTATGCTTACATTGTGGGGGTAATACTTCTCGGACACACGGCTGATGTCTCAAGTCAAACCTTCAATTTGCCAGTGTTCTGCTTCTGTTTTCCAAACTAAGCGTAGAGTTTCTGTCGGGTTTTCACCCGGATCATGCGGTCACCGTGACACAATATTTCAGCGGTCCATATAGCTGAAATATTGTGCCATGATGAATGTATGATACGACTGACGACCCAACAAGATCAATTAATATGCTGGGAGACTTTACGCAGGCGCATCTACAGATGACTCTACTTACTTGATAATTACATTATATATAACGTTTCACTGTTTTATATCGGTACCTTTCCTATACAATAAAGGTTTCTTGAAATTACTGCAACCAGTCGCCTTTTGTTCTTCCATTTAATTTTTTATTATTCCATTACCGGTTTCGAACCACCTAGCAATTCATCATCCTAAGATACATATATTGTCTTTTTTTCCTTCTGACACCGAAGGAAGTGACTTAAATGCACCCTGGAGCAAGTGGTTCGAGAAGATGCAGTAACGCAAAGAAATAGGTTTTAAAAAAAAGTTTTCAGGAAAACAGCTCTTTGTACCACTGTTACGAAAAAAGTTTCAACAGTCCGTTAACTTGGGGTTAACAACAGAACAATTACTATCCGAGCTGAAGCGGGATGAAGAAAAGGAGCCGCCGTAATCTGTGTAAGAGGCCAGCTGGACATTTGCACGAATCAAGAACAATAAGCCAAACCTAATTCAGATTGAATTGACAGGGATTTGAAATCCGATATGGTTCTCGTAACTTTACTACGGTGCAATCTCGCTCGACCTGCGAGAATGACATCATGATCATTTATAGCAACATAATTTCTCGTAATTTCATACTTTTTCCACTTGGCCTTCTTTCTTTAGACATATAGAAGTTCATCTTCGAAATTTCTCTGCGCTAGCATACTCTAAATATTAATGATAACTTTTGCCACAATCCACTCAATACGGTGCTCAGCCTATAAGAATGCTTTCTTCTTTCGTGAGCGCGTATTTTTTCTACCTCTTTCTATAAGAATGATTTCCTCTTTCGTGAGCACGTATTTTTCTACCTCTTATGTCCCACGACGTACCATCAACTCTCCTGCAACATCTACGACATAATGAAAGTTTTCAAGTTTTTCGTTACCCTTAAGGTCGTATTTCCTTCGCAACAGACTACATAATCTTCTAAGTAACTCAATTTTTTTCCGACTCTGCGTCAGAGGAAGCCTCTGTCCTTTTCATCGTCCCGTGTGCTATTACTCTTGTGGAGGCTTTTCGTCAAAGTTTTTATTACTTCCGCAGCACGCAATTCAAGTGGCTGAGTTAACACGCCTTGGCTTAGTCTTAATCCGCATTTAATAAGCGCTTGTCTTGCTAAAATATATATATGATGCTATGACCGAAGAGTAATAAGAAAAAACAAATAAAAGTTTTACAATATTATCACAGATGATAGACTGAACAGTCTTACAGATGATGACGACAAGCACGTCAGTACTCTCATACTCGGTGGGAAACTAATTTTCTATTCTTCTTTCATATATTCCCGATGATCAGTGTACAACGAATAGAGTAAAATACTTTGTATTATTATTATTATTATTATTATTATTATTATTATTATTACCTCTCCCTTTGCTTTTGTGTTGTTATGTACATAGATTAATAATTGTTTTTGCGGCTACGTATACATCCTAGTACTCTTACCCTCACCTCGTTCTTGTGGATAACATACTGGAAATAAAAAGACTGTTTGGCAATCTGTCTGAAATGTTGTTCTCTTGTTTTTACCAAGGGCGTAACTTGAGATGTATGTCTTCTTCACATTAACAAAGCGGTTACAGGCAGTCCGTTACTTTCATTCGCATTCCCGTAGACACAGGAAAAGAATGTTTAGTGTGTGTGTGTGTGTGTGTGTGTGTGTGTGTGTGTGTGTGTGTGTGTGTGTTTTGGAGGAGGGAGAGGGGGGAAGAGAGAGAGAGAGGGGAGGAGAGAGGGGGGGGTCATAGTCAAACAAATTAACATTCCGCACGTATATCGAAATTACAACGAAGTGCCGATTGATAAATTTTCAAATAATCTCTACAGAATAATTACACGCTCTGAATATTAAAATAGCTGAAATGCATATTTAATGGTGTTTAACAGCCGGCCTACGAAATTGTGGGTCAGAGACCTCAACATTTGAGAAGTACAGCATGTTAATACAATTGGTATACAAGTCTCAAATCAGACTTGTCCAACGCAAACTGTAAATAATGTTAAATAACCTTTCTATAAACGTGAAAAAATATTCAATAAAGCCATGCACAGGTCACATAATTCTATACCCATGTCGCAAATATTGCTCATCCATAAAAGTGATGCACAACAGTACTGAGTTTTTCGAATCAAATGTCGCAATGACCCTAAAGACGCGTGAACTACACAGTGGCACTCCGGAAATAGCACTGGAACGATAAGAGTTCCAAAAATGAAGATGAAGCAGACGTTCAGAAATATTTGCTTCGTGTTTGCACCTACACAGCACCATTCCCGCACACAAACTACGAGCAAAAATCTGCATTGGAGGGGCAAAGTAGGTCTGCATAAGCCCGACACGTTAATAATATCACATTTAAAAGTAGGCTATTGTTGAAACCAAGGGACACACGGCGCTCTTAGCGCATATTATGAAGATGCCGTGGAATCCCCGTTACTCGAAGACTGTGCCCTTAGGCATTTCGTAATTTAAACATGTCAAGAGAGTGCTGAAAGACATCTCAATGTTATCCAAGACATTTTCTATACTCCTTTCTTTGAAATTTTCTAGTCTTGAAATTTTGTGAAACCGTTGTACACAGCATGAAACTGCTGGGCAATTCCCATTGATTTAAGATCTCATTCGGTCCGCGAAATACGATCGGATGGCATAATTGGTAGATTGACACTACGAAAAGCAACGACGCTGCGTCGAGTATCGGTTGGACATAACGTTTTTAGCCAATACGAAGCTAGTAGGCGTAATGAGCCTCGATCTATCGCTATTACAACTTCTACCAGATCAGTTCTGACATCAACTATGCCCCTGAACATATTGTCCGATTCTGAGGGTAGGCAAATTTATGCTGACATGCTTCGCGACAGAACACGGCCACTGTGAGGTTTACCGAAGAACGTCGCGCATTCACGTGCGAAGCTATGAGAAAATAATACACATGTGGAGTTGTGAATGTGTGCATGGTGAATAGCGCGTCGTTCATATATTACCGAGTAACTACAATACTTGCCAACTGACTGAATTGACGTCAAATGTAAGGAAAGCAAGCAAACGCCAGATGCAGAGATATTTTTAGTACAAATGTTAACATAGCGTTTTGTAAAGCTGGTGTGGTGCGGAACTTCGTGGATTCGGAAACTATAAAACGAAATATGTACAGTGTTTGTCGCCAAGAATACTCAAGAGGAGAAAACTGCTGATGACACCTAACTGCAGAAACATGATCGAGCAATAAAGTCAAAAAAAAATATGTAATTTAAATAACGACCCAAGTGCCATCCCTACCACGATATCAGCAAACGCCATTAGCGGGAAGATTCACAAATCGAAGGATGCTGTTAATGTGGTGGTTGGCAGTGTTGCTCAGACAGGCCCTCAAAGCAACGAGACTTAAAACGGGACTGGGCTAACAAGGAATGAAATACCAGTGTCTCACGGCGGCGGCTGCCGCTCTGCTGCTACGTAAACCAAAATTTGTGTGTGCATCGGACCAGACAGTGTCGACCTATGTCGCCTCCACCAAAGCGCCAGCCTGTATTATCAGCGAGAGGGAAACGCGACACAATACGGACAAGAAAGTGATACAGGAACAACTGTCGCTGGCCCTTTGTTAATTCTGTTTTCTTCCTGATGAATATTACTATCTCGTTTAATCTTGGCCTTGCCTCTCCCGATGAAGTCTTAACACGACAGAGTTTGCGAAAATGCCGCAGAGACGTGCAAATAACCTAAATCTATTGTAGCAGTAGTCCAGACAGCGGGAGGAGAGGGGCGGAGGTAGATATCATTAAAAAATGAAAGAAAGCTAGGCGTCGTTTCTATTGTTCTGCCATTAGCAACTATTCTCATCTCTTCCACGAAATATCATTTAACATTCCAAACTGTGTCCGTTTCATGTCTGAAATCTAGAACTAAACCAAAACTGCAAATATGTTTGACTCCGGGCTGATCGCGATGCTTTAAATATACAAAATGAAACGCCTATGGTGAAATAAATGCGCATTTCAGAAGTCCGAAGACGGATCTGAAGTACCTCTACCAATCTAATAATTTTATTAAGGCACGGTATTAGAGTCTATTCATTGAACAAAGGACGTAAAAACACAATTAATTTAAAAACATGTATAAAAAAGAACTGGACGAAAATATCACAACTGTTGAGACAGAGGATTATCTTGTCAACGACGAATAAATGTTAATACTTTCATTCGTGCTGGCAAACGCTGTTCTCACAACGTAGTCCATAAAGAATGGAACAGCTCCGTGTCAAACAGACAGGAACACAAGCGACCTATTCTATAACAATAAAAATAAAATTTCATTGACAGCACCACCAACTCCGTACCGACTGTACCGTTAAGCGAGATCGCATAAGCAAGAAGGCACACAGAAGGAAAGCTAGATAACAGTAATACCAGTAGAGAGCATTCAAAATACTCTTACACTTCACCCCAGACCAGCCGTATCAGGTATTACCGGCAGCAGTTGCGTTGACGGGCAGAGGGCGCCCCGCCGTATCTCCTAGCCTTAACGCAGTTGGGCAGGAATTACGGCGCTGCCGGCCCGGCCCACAATGCACCGCGGCCGGACGTCCGGCGCGGCGGCAGGGCGCGGAATGTGCGCGCGCGCGGCCAACGGCTCGCCTGGGCTCCCTAATGGCGGCCGAGTTTAGCGCTAACACCCTTACAGCGCGCCGACCAATTAGCGCTCCCAGGGGGCCACGTGACCTCGCTAATGGTCGCCACTAATTAGAGGCACCACGACGCCTTTTCACTTTGCGCGGACGCTGGAGCCGTCGCGGTTTCCGGACCCCCCTGGAGGGGTAGCCAGAGCCAGACACACCAACTCTACGCCCCCTGTAAAGTCCGACTCGAGGTCTCGAGTTCGCTACCGCCTTTGCACCTCAAGCTGCCATTTGCGTAACAGGAGACGCAGGTTTCTTTGCTGTTTACACAGGGGCATCGCGCAAACACCTGGATGTTGAGATTAAACTCATTCACTCACGCTATACTACATGGTGTCGTACAGGAGTCTCCGAAATTTGATTATTTTGCCCTAATTATTCTTAACATTTTAGCGGTTTAACTACTGTCCGTACGTAGAAATAACTTAATTGGCTCCTCACATATTGAGTAGCTGCTGGTGGCATCTATACACAAGGTCAAATACTGTCAACACTCAATATATGGCTCACGGTCACATTTGGCATGCACGATAAAAATATTCAATACTCCTGAGAATTGGTGCACACAAATTTTAAATCGTGCTCAACGAAATTTTATATCATTCCTTAAAATACGGTTTTGGCAATGTGTAGTGGCTGTTAGTTGCACCAAAGTTAGTATCCAGTCACTCCGTTTTCTAACGTTTCTTTACCGAGGGAAACCAACGGTTACTGTCTCAATTTAATTCTCGTGCCATTGAAAAGATGAGTACCACATATACGCTTAATATCAAAGTACGAAATTTGTGACTGGATTGAGATTTTTTTAGTGAGGACGCAGCAAATTATCTTGAATGGAGATCTGATGTCAGGTGCAGTAGTAACTTAGGATGGGACCCATGAACATGTGCTGGGACCCTTGCTGTTCATATTTTAAATTAATGAAATTGCGAGCAATATTAATAGTAACCTCCGACTTTCCGCATACGGTGCAGTTTTCTATAATGAAGTACTGTCTGTCACAAGCTGCACAAATATTCAGTCAGATCTTAGTAAGATTGCGAAGTGGTGTAAAGATTAGCAACTTGCTTAGAAGGTTCAGAAATACAAAACTGTGCGCTTCAGGAAACGGGGAAACGTAGTAGCCCATGTCTATAATATCAATGAGTCACAGCTGGAATCGGTCAATTCATAAACTACCTGAATGTGACTATTTGTACGTACATGAAATGGAATGGTCACGTAGTCGCAGTCGTAGGTAAAACAGTGGCAGATTGCTGTTTAGTGGTATAACACTAGGAAAATGCTACAGTCCACTGCAGTTCATTGGTATAATACTAGCGAAATGTCATCAGTCTACAAAGGAGATACGTAAGTTCATCGGAAGAGGCTGCATACAACACGCTCGTGCGACCCATCCTACGAGGAGCGTTCAATATGTAACGTATAACATTTTTTTCTGGTAGCAGGTTGGTGTTATCCAGGATTCCAATACACATTATTCCCCACTATTTTGGCTACAAAAGACTATTTTTCAACATAACCTCCGTCCAATATGACTACTGAACGGAGGATATAAGATGAACATCAACAAAAGCAAAACAAGGATAATGGAATGTAGTCGAATTAAGTCAGGTGATGCTGAGGGAATTAGATTAGAAAATGAAACACTTAAAGCAGTAAAGGAGTTTTGCTATTTGGGGAGCAAAATAACTGATGATGGTCGAAGTAGAGAGGATATAAAATGGAGACTCGCAATGGCAAGGAAAGCGTTTCTGAAGAAGAGAAATTTGTAAACATGGAGTATAGATTTAAATGTCAGGAAGTCGTTTCTGAAAGTATTTGTATGGAGTGTAGCCATGTATGGAAGTGAAACATGGACGATAAATAGTTTGGACAAGAAGAGAATAGAGGCCTTTGAAATGTGGTGCTACAGAAGAATGCTGAAGATTAGGTGGGTAGATCACATAACTAATGAGGAAGTATTGAATAGGATTGGGGAGAAGAGTTTGTGGCACAACTTGACAAGAAGAAGGGATCGGTTGGTAGGACATGTTCTGAGGCATCAAGGGATCATCAATTTAGTATTAGAGGGCAGCGTGGAGGGTAAAAATCGTAGAGGGAGACCAAGAGATGAATACACTAAACAAATTCAGAAGGATGTAGGCTGCAGTACATATTGGGAGATGAAGAAGCTTGCACAGGATAGAGTAGCATGGAGAGCTGCATCAAACCAGTCTCAGGACTGAAGACCACAACAACAACAACAACAAGCCACCTTTCTAGGAGGGCTGGTACCGCTCTAATGGTCGACGTAGTAGCCAAAGTCTTGCCGCATCACTAACCTCGCCAACAACTAGTTATTGCTTCCCGCGAAGTGCATCCTTCAGTGGACCAAACGGATGGAAAGCGGAAGTGCGATATCAGGGCTTTAGGGTGGACGAGGAAGAACAATCCAATGAAGTTTTGTGAGCTCCTGTCGGATGTGCAGATTTATGTGGGGCCTAGTGTTGTCACGGAGAAGCGAAAGTTAGTTTGCATTTTTGTGGCGACGAGCACGCTGAAGCCTTTTCTTCAATTTCCTGAGAGCCGGCCGGTACGCGGGAGATCGGACAGGTTTGCACGACCTTGTGATTTTGACCGACGCCTCGCCCAACGATTCACCGCGTTTTTATTCAGTGCCAGATCTCCGTAGACATTCCGCAAGCGCCTACGCATATCAGCGATGCTCTTGTTTTCCGCCGAAAGAAACTCAATGACCTGTGTCTGCCTGGAATGCACCATTCTGAACGCTACGAATTGCGCCGCCACCTATTAGAACTTCCGTGAAACATGTCCCACAACAAATTCCACACTTTTCAATCGAAACTGGCTGAGGAAAAATATATAGCATTACGCCTTCATACAATGTAACTGAAGTGTCGGGGACCTATACCAAATAGTAGTAACAGCGGATATGGAACGGATAAAAATGGCAGCATGAATGGTCACGGGTTTGTTCGATCCATGGGAGAGTGTCACAAAGACGCTAAAAGAAGTGGCACACGCTTGAAGACAGAGCAAACTATCCCATGAAAATCTCGTTAGAAAACTGATAGAACCAACTTTCTGTGATGAATCTAGGAATATATTACAGCCGCTTACGTATCCCTTACACGAAGATCACGAAGACGAAATTATACTCACGCCAACGCGCACACATACGAACAGAAAGGGAAGTACCCTGTACCACGCACTTCCCACTGGTTTGCAGAGTATCCTGCCGTAGATTAGATCACCTGCAGCAGCGTTCCCGTTGCGCACTTTCTTCTCAATTGCTGGCAGAAACTTAGTTGCAACGAAGTTATTATCCGAAATACATTTTTTGAATCACAATATGCTTCACTGGTTGTCGTGGGTTGGGTTACAATATCATTTTCGTTTTGTCTTTTTAAGTACTGCTCGCTTTCTGATACACAGCCATTTCGAAGATCATGGTATAACCTGTCAATCGGACTTACTTGGGTTACTATCAAAACACGTTCAAGGAACACTTTGCCTGATGTTATTAATTTTTAAAGTTCGGCCACCTAAGTGCATTTTTAACGATGTATAAAAACCAACGTTAGCTTTGAGCTTGAAGGTAACTTTTGTGTCCGTAGTTGCTTACAAATAAATTTGATTTTGGATTTTTCTTCTTCTTTGCCCAGACCTGTACCGTTGAGCATCTTCAGTGGTTTATTTATGGCTTTCTTTCAAAAACTGGAAGAACTGCTTTTGTTTTCTGAACATTGTAGTTTATAAAACATGCTTAGGTTTATGCAGCTTCCTGAATTTTGCAGTACAGCAGTTTTCATCTGCAACCATAGAGAACGTATTGACATTAAACTTACATTTGGAATGTAACAGTAACAGTTACACAGCACAGAACAGGAAGCTACAGACACCGCAGCAAGTCTTAACAAGGTATAGAATTTTTTTTTATTTTCAGTTTGAGAGTACATTACTCTTAAAAATTGAAGTTCTTTACATACAGAGCCTGAAAAGTAATTTTACCCGTTATCTGAAAGAAAAACTAATTATATATGAAGTTAACATTAACAATAATTATAACAACAGTAGCAACGGACGCATAGTCTAGTATCAACGAGGGTACTTATTGCCCAATGAATACTTTGCTGTGTCTTTTCACACCATACCGTACGATTAATTATCGTTAATGGCAGGGTGTGTGGTTTGAGACTGGACGTATCAACCCGAAACCGGTAATCACTGCAGCTGAATTGTATAACAATGTAACTGAGACGGACGAAATAAAAATCATACAACTACCTCAGTAAATATTTTTAACGGTCATATGCAGAGTGACTAAATTCAGTAATTACTTTAAGGCTATGAGTACACTTCCAATTCTGAACGTGTTATAGAGTCTGGCGTTTGAAACTCAACCCCGTCAAGTGCGAATGTCGGCGCCCGGCAGTTTTTCAGACGGGAAAATGATCTGAGAGAATTTCTTCTCCGGCACTCTATGCGGAAAGTTATGGAGGGGAGGGACACACAGAGATGGAAAGCAGGTCCGAGACAAAGCGCGCGGCGAGTCGCGGCCAATTTCGTTACGCAAGAAACAAATGAAACCCGCCGCACAGGCGCCATTAGCGCGAGGGCCGGCGCGCAAACACTTTATTTCCAGCCACGGAGAGGGCGCAAAATAAAACGGCTCTCGTTTCAGTCTCATTACAACTCATTTCAGCAGCAAAGAGATGGATATTTCAGAGAAATTGGCCCAAGGCAGCGGTACAGGCCACGCGGCTGGCCTCCGGATTGGCCCCCATCCCACGGCAGGCGTGATTAGCAATTAACCACCCACTAGCCTCAGCAGTCCCCACGTCGCAGAGGAAACATCCAGAGGCCGCAGCACAATTTCATTTTAATGGAATAGCTTCCCTGAATGTTGTGCGAGCGTAAACGATGATCCACAACAACAAATACGTCAAAAGCATTACGTGGAAGGTGTGAAACACGGCACTACGCTCGTCTTACGATTCCTGAATTGCTACTGATGAAACGTGGATTATATGCTTTGAGCGTTGATTGGAGAGAAAGTGTCCAGCATGAACACGACCAAAAACGCGTCTATGCTCTCAACTGGAAATCAAAATTATGGTCGCCAAGGAATACGCATGACAAGTATTCCCTGTGGAACATGGGTCACGGACATTTGTTAACTGTGATTACTGTCTAATACTGCGCTGAGAAATGGCGAAGGCCAACGTAAGTTGTTGGAACACGAGCAAATGGTGCTCTCCACAGCTGACACAGATGGGAGGTGGGGCACAGGGAGTATTGAGATGTGAAGGACGTCCACAATCCAGTCAGGTGACACTGTAAGTACAATGGGAAGGCGTACAGCCGAACTTCCAGCACTTACAGCACGGGTAATGTGTCACCCTCGAAGGCCAAGATGAAGGCACCGGTGGCAACATCATTATCCCTCAGAGCCTGGTGGACGCGCCGGACGAAATGGACAACTCGCCGTTATAAATTGGCGGGCGGCTCATCGTCAGACTGCAAAAGAAGGTCCCTGTGTAATATAATACCCTGGACCATTTTTAAGCTCTTATGGGGCGTGATGGAAACAAACATCCCCCGGCTTGTCACAGGCGAAGAGATCCTGTGACTGGGCAGACAATGCTGTTTTGATCAAGACCGACCCTGACCGCATTTTAGACAAGAGCTCCACCTACCCAAACTTGTCCTCTAAATTCTGCACAAAAAACTGAGGTTTCATTGACAAGATAAATTCCCATCAACTTTCGTAGATACGAGGTACCGTGGTGAATAAGCTTTGCTGCCATCATTCGCCTGGCGACCTTGACCGCTTAGAGACTGCTGGTGTTTGACCATCAGTAAGACATGACGTTCTACGCTTCATGGCGTGTCATCCACCCTGATGCCACCCACTCCGACCACGGACCCTCCCCATCGGCGCCAGCCAGCAGCAGCAAAGACCACCTGGCAGGATGGCCATTGCAGTGAGTTCCGAAACCTCAGGGTGATGGGCATCTACTCGTTGGCATACGTGGGAAGTTAACGGCGCAGGCATCAGCAGAGCGATCCATGTGTGGTCATGGGGCTACAACCAACGGGGTACATGGTGCCCCCACCACAACGGACTGGCTACCGTGCTAGTTATCAGCCGCAAACGAACTAAGAAGTCCATTATCGTCGACTGCACGAAGGATGGAGGAAAACGCACCCAGAAGGGTGGCCATGTCCGACAGCTGAGGAATGAGCGGAATCGCAGATACACGTCGACTAAGGATGCGAGAGGTCTCAGCGCATGGTGGGCATTATGCACCATGTAAGGCGCCCTTCCCCAATTGGCTCGCTCTTCGGGAAAATTTTGAGAAATAGAGGTCAAGCACTACAGGGGACCACACATGAAGACCGAAACGAGTGGACTCCTGTTAGTCGCCTCTTGACAGGCAGGAATACCTCGGACCTATTCTAATCCCCGGACCCGCAGGGGGGATATGTTCTGTCGATAGTATTTCAAGCGCCAGAAAACCTGTTGCCAACACAGTTACTGTGACATCGTAGGCTCTCCCGGCGAAATTAGTCTTTAAAGTCTCTTCGGGTTTGCTGCGGGATCCTAAAATCAACTCGATTCGATATTTCGGCGATCCAACTGGTAGCCATCTATAGAAGAACGCTGTTTCTGCTGTTGGGTCCCGCTAAGACTGACGCCACGCTGCCAGTCGACACCCTGCATAGGCCACCGTACCGTACACGTCGCATGCGCCGCCCATCACTGTTGCTCTCCAAGACTGGGCAGGTGGCGCCGCCCTTAGTAGAACACTGGCGGCAACGATATATCGCACTCAGGGACGATACTCGAATACTCCGGCAGCAAACCCGAAGAGACTTTCAACAGAGTTAATGTTCGCGCACTTTTCGCATTTCCTTCTCCTCTCGGCTCCTCGTTCCTTAATCTGCGCAAGTCAGGTCACTTCCGACAAAGAACGTAGGTAAGTCACAAACTGCCATTATTTACTTGCAAACAATACTGTACAGACCATAATTAGCCGCAACGCCATACTGAATCACATGTGTGTTTGCAGCAGCAAAGTATTTACATTGCAATAACTTCAATTTCGTACACGAAATATTTAAGCAATCCCCTTAATAATTACATATTTTTCGCACGAAACACAAAACGAAAATCCGTTCTCTTTAGTTGGTAACATACTAAGAAGATAGAACTTCCTAGTTCCGAGTTACCCTGCGAAACTCAAGTAACTGTTTATCGGAGTACATAGCTTGTGCTTAGGAACAGTCTGTCAAGTACTGCACGTTCTGTTGACTGAATGACTCAAGAAAAATCTGTGATAAATGAAGGGAAAAACTTCAAAATAGGTGGAATATTTTGTAATATTTCTTTAGCAAGGAAGTTAGCATTTCCTTAGCCTCCTTCCACCCAGCCGCAACCTTGGCACAGTCCATACACACGCTCAGACGCGGCTTGTTCTCGCAGCCCCGTTGAGCTGAAGTTGAGGATGCTAACTGGCCGCTAAGAATTGCCCCGCCAAGGTAACTTGGCGCGGCTCTGGATGCCTGCTGCTCTGCTAGCAAGTTGCCGCCACGCTCCCTTTTAGCATTCAGTGCGCCGCTACCGCTTCCCTGTTTTAACTTTAAACGCACTGGCGAAATGCAACGGCTGTGGAGCCAGGTAGTTTTCTTAACTGAGTCCCTTCCTTGCACTCGGCAACGTGCCCGAATTTCTACTGCTGCTTCCTTCTCAAGCACAAACTCGGTGCAAATAGCAGCACGCACGGTCCATTAGTACTTAGGTTTCTGAAATCTATGCTTCAATTACGGGTATAGCGGTCGTTAGAAATTGCAGAACATGTACTACTATTCACAAAAGCCAGAGAGAGAGAGAGAGAGAGAGAGAGAGAGAGAGAGAGAGAGAGAGAGAGAGAGAGGGGGGGGGGGTGAGATTGAAAGCTTTAATGCTCCGCAAGAAATGTGAAGTCCATTACTCGTGGAGAACTGACAATTTACGAACAGATATTAAAGCCATGACGGCGGCACAAGCCATACATTTCGTAAGGTCTAAGCGGAATATCCGACATTACTGATACGCGCAACTAGGAAATCATTATTTCAAGCATAGGCGGTCCACGAATTATTTTGCGTATCTCGCTGGGGGAAGACAAATTACCATCTATTGCCACATTCTAAACTGGTATCGGCCCAAATAACCATCTAAAACATTCACGTTGATCACGCACTAGTCACCATGCTCCACAATTCTGCCGTCACTTGAAAGAAACGAAATCCAAAAGCACTGGCAATCCATCACAACCAGGACCGCGCTTCTGACATTTGGCAACCGGTTACTACTGCCCAGTACATACGTCTTGAGTGGGTTTTATGAAATCTCTTCACGTATCTCGTATGTGTTCGAGATAAAAATTCACCTAAAAAAGACATACTGGAATGGATGGTGCGTATACCTAAGGGTCGTTTCCAACAGATTAAACCGTCGGGTACGATTTACAGCATCAGCAAGTAAATAATTATCAGACGAACACGACAGAATACGAAACCAGAAAAGAAATTTATGTACGATAATCTAATCTACAGAGGTGAACTTACTTTTTGCTTGTCTTTCATGGAGCCTCGCCCAAGAACCGCCATTTTCGTCATCGTATCTTCTTGTAGTCTCTTCATAGAGTTGCCCTTTGGTCCTAAAAGTTTTCCAACGAAGTTGAACTGCAAAAGAACAACGAAGTGGCTATTAAACACCAAACGGCATATAACACACCATTAACGTTTTCATTATTTTTACAGCTCTTATGGTGAAGAAACCGTTGTTAAATAAATAAATAGTATGAGATAAAAAGTTACATTTCTTTTTTCACATGTCTCACTTCAAACAACGGGTTGTAAGTAGAAAATGATTCAAATGGCTCTGAGCACTCGAACTACTTAAACCTAACTAACCTAAGGACATCACACACAGCCATGCCCGAGGCAGGATTCGAACCTGCGACCGTAGCGGTCGCGCGGTTCCACGCCTAGAACCGCTCTGCCACCACTGCCGGCTGTATGTAGAAACTCTCAGTTATGAGAGCTACTTAAAAGCTACATTCTTTAACATTAATCGATCGCGTTGAGTGCAACATACTCCATAATATGAGACACGTTCTTCAGATTTCCGGACACACATTCAGTTGATAACATTTAACTCCTGTCCACAGTGATTAACGAATAACTTCCGTTACTTTACGTCCATTCAGGGACAAATGAAGCGCATCAGTCCTTACACTAGACTAGCCAAACAAATGTATGCCATAGGAAACGAGTATACAAACATGAAACGTCCTCAGCTACAGTAGAATAATGCTGTATGTTAGTTACGGTTTTCTATTTGGAAATTTGTAGTAAATTCCTACGGGACCAAACTGCTGAGGTCATCGGTCCCTAGGCTTACACGCTACTTAATCTAACTTTAACTTACGCTACGGACAGCATACACACCCATGTCCGAGGGAGGACTCGATCCTCCGATAGGGAGCTTTTCTATATTTGCTGTCAAAATATTCTCATGCTACTATGTGCATTTATGTAAAGGAACAATATTAATACATACCACTCTTTGATGAAGAAAAATTAATATTATAAAATTCATTGTCCACATCGTGAGATGATTTATTGCCCTACTGGATTTATTCATGAAAATGACTTAAAATTTCCCTGTACACATTAACAAATAGCAGTAGCAAGTAGACACATACGGAATACAAGGAAAAAGTGTCATACATGGCATGTATTCCTCATACGACGCTACAGTTAAACTCACACAGCAAGTTTTAATTATTTTTTCTCGAAAGACACTGTAGTAAAGCTAGTGAGCAGATCAAAGGATTCATACTTTTCTGCGGCGAGCAGAATTAATTTTGTGACATAGAAGTTTATATGAAATATTAAAACGATCTGTTTCTACAAATATAGAGAGCAATACCAGCAAATATGAGCTGATTCATATAATTTTGTGTACCCCATTCTGTATGAATCCATAATTTTTCTTCTTTTCTTCGTTTAAAACATTTGCTGTAATTCGAAATTATCAAGTGCTGTGGTACTATTGTGTGTGTGTGTGTGTGTGTGTGTGTGTGTGTGATAATTATCAATGCACCTACGCATTCGACCTCAACACTGTCTTCTATTATCAGCTTTCTTTTGCTTGTGCACCATTACACTAATTCACCCATTCGAACACAACCGATTACTGTCCAGTTTCTCACAATCTACTCTCATATCCATTAAATGCAGTAGATATTTCTTATCATTAGTAAGAAAAATTTGATGGTACTTCTGTCACTACCATTTACAGCAATAATCTACCTTTCTATCCCTTACGATGATAAAAAGTAATTGTAACGGACAAATTGAGAACGTCACGTGTCGTCCCTATCAATCTCTTTGCCTCGGTATGTAGTAGAAAGAAGCGGCATTCATTCGCATCAACTGGTGGATGACCTTGTCTTGATTTTGCTTGCGCGCTGTAGGCGGAGTAGCAGCCACTCTCGGGCGAGATAACGCTTCGCACTTAAAAGCCTCATTCAGCATATCTGCTGGTCTATCTTGCTAACAAGAAATGCCTTTTACGCACCTTGCTGCCTCTTTCTGGAGCTTCTCTCTCGCATGTGCAGAGAGTTCTGAATACTAAGCGACAGCAAAGCCAGTTCTTCATTCTTCTTCCAGTTACACATCTTCCTTTCTATACGACTCACGCGTCTTTATTTTCCATCGTCATTAACTGCCTGTTATCACCTTCCTCTTTCCCTCCCACTTCCGAATTTTTCTCTGACGCCCATTGCTCCCAGTACACACAGTTAAACCTTCCTTCCCCTAATCTGCATTTACTATTTGCGTTTATCTTGAGAGACTGTGAACTCGAGTGTTTTTATCTGCACTACCGTAATTTCTAAATGTAGTGACCGATGTTATACATAATACGTTTAACGTATCATTTGTAATATGAAATATGTAGAACGTTCGGCTACATGTAAGAAGCGCCTCATCGGGAACTTAACTCTTTCTCCACGGCTTTGCGAGAACCACTGCCGAATTGCAACAAAACGCGCAAGGTGCTTGGGACAATCTATCGCAGGATGCCATTCGGCACCTTTATGATCGTTCGAAAGCCATAATACACACCTGTGTTGCCGCCATAGGGCGTTACACTGCGTATTGGTGCGAATATTCTGACACCCTTTCCTGTAAAAGGCGTACTGGATTCGATCTAAATTTGTTATCATATACTCCTACCACGCTATTGCTTATCCTCGAGTGTGTAGCCTCTTTTTTTTTTTTTTTTAAGCATGCATATCAGAAAAATCAGTTCTGTAGAATACTTGGGCAGCTATTATACACACAATGTTTCCCCGCTGTTTATAGAAGCGGAATCCACACAGCAAATTCAACCGCTCAAGAAGGGAACAGCATAGAGCAGGTGGGATAAACCCTTACTTTGGTCATCAAGAGAAACAAACTCTTGGGAGCTGTGCTGAGCACGTACAAAGGTACGGTGCTAACTAACGTAAAAATCATTATTCAATCGTGTTTGAAACTGTTGCAGTGGGTCTACGGATAAGAAAGTGGATGACAATTCGTAACATACGTATTAATAGCCCGTTTCGCTACCAGACACCTCTTGGTGTTTGGTGGTGGGTGTTTCAAGTCTCCGTATTCCTCTGATGGTAATATGATAGTAGCACGCCATACCTGTACCTTGACAAAGGCGATGTTTTTTTAACATGTCGCGATGCTCTACACCACTTACCAGTTTTTCTAAAAAAATGTCTAGCAATACTATTTTGTTATCAAGCGTTCAAATACGGGTACAGCAGGCGGAGTTGCGAGCCCAAAATAGTGGCGACCGACTATCGCAAATGAAACGTTGCATTTGCTTAAAACAAACATGGAACTTGCGAGTTTGACGCATCGTTGAAGTAGATTTCATTAGGGAAAGATTACAAGCTAACACTGGACTAGAATAATGTATAACGTTCGTGCAGCGGACCCTCCGTCATATGCTGTAGAATTATCAGCGGATTATATATGCTGATATAGACTGTGGAGCGAGAAGGCCGTAGTCTTACTGAAGGAACCATTACGGTATTCACTTGAAATTATTCTCGGAAAACAATAAACGTAAATGATATAACGTAGACTTTCAAGGCAAGTATTTACAACCTTAGTCACATCTGTTTTCTGAGAATTAGGTCGAAGTTTAATGCATGTTTTTGTGCTGGCGTTTTGTCTCCTTCTGGGGAAAGCATCCCCAGACGAAATGGAGATATATGTAGCTAGTGTGAACTGCTTTTAAAAGCAAATGACTGTACACTGCACTTGCACAGCAAGCTGAACATGCCAAAATGAAATGGAAGAGGCTATGGAGCTTATTGCTAAATAGAGGGAACAGACCTATTCTTCTACACTACTGTATAGTTCTATAACATCTTAGGTCATGGTTAAATGATGTCACGAATGGACTGTTTTAGGTAAATAGTTCGTCGGTTTTGTCCGCCTGAGGAAGTAGTGTGCGCATTGATTCGCTGTAAAAAAGAAGTTTACGCAAGAGAATCACCTACAGACATCTCCACTGCTTCTGAGGCTGCCTACTGTTATATAGCAGAGACAGGCAGAAAATATGCTTTGGACCACAGAATATTTCCCTAAAAACCAATTTCACCAAAGAAATAAATGTAAATCTGGATGATGTACTGACGAAATTTTTAATCGCTCCACTCCTTCCCCCTCAAATATTAACCAAGTGTCTGACGAACTATGCCACATGCCACATCGTTTGCAGTCCTAAAATAAAACGCCAACATTAAAATCCTTTCCACCAGTGGAATTAATGTACTTTGAACACGCGGCAAAGACACTGTACACACGATCACGATTAAATACTGATCCGAGTATCTGAAACTGCATTTAAACGTTGACGAATGAACCTCCTTGGTCTCAGAAAAAACTTAATATTTTGTTCACGTTTTAATACAAGAGAAAAGTCAATTACTTTTACTGCGCTTTCAGGCATAATTTTACGCAACTGGTTAATTCATTTATACTGTAACTGAAACAGAGTATCACAGAAACACATTATGCCTCCATTTATAGACCAGTAAATAATAATTACGTCGTGTGGATATAAAACAATAAAAAATCATAGAAAAGACTGAAATACGTAGTCTGCACAAATGATTAAGATAGGATTTGAATGTAATTTCCTAGTTATCACCGTGTGCTACACTATGGCCCACTAGTCTACAACAATCAAAAACTTTTACAGCAAAACGTGGTCATTCGCTACCATATTGTCGTCAATACGCGAGAACTTTTACCAGGAATCGAGTGCAGCCGACTCACTGGAAACGAAAACGTATATTTGCTTTTCGCAACCGCTGCCAGACTGCGCAGGATAAGGAGAGCTCGACAGAACCGTGAAAAACAGCCAGCAGGCAAAGAGATGTTTCGCGACCAGCAGAGGAAAGTGGCGGATGTAAGACCTGTGGAACACGGAGACGACGGAGTATTTTTACGACTTATAACAACGATTAAGACATTACGTCTGAACGTCACGTAGTATAATCCGCCGGAGATTTTACGACTGTGGACGCCAGGCCGCGGGACTGCGACGCAGGAGAGCAGTAACATTTGCCCAAACGACCAACATTTAACCCCAAGAACGCCACGGAAATTGAATTCCTTGTTGTTTACGACTGCAACGCTCATAAAAACATGAGCCACAAGAAAGAAATGCCCGTATCCTCGGCACGAATTCTCAATCTGACATGTAACAGCATCGCATACCCCGACATGTATAGGATGACGAATTTCAGTGCGTGGAACACATTAATGACAAAAGATTCGTGTTGTTGTGACTTACTAAAACGTAATTTAATGGAGTAAGATTTTCTGAAAGTATCTGTAACGAAGGTAACAGAAATAATGTCCCTGGCACAAATGCCTTTTATCACTTTTAAGAAGGAAGGAAGGAAGCAAGAATAATCAGGGTGGCAAGTCCAAATCCTTACTTTGAAATTGACCAACATTCTAAATTCAGAAGAGTTCTTCAGTTTAAATACCTTTTATCACGTTTCAACAGTAAAAATATTATAACAATGGATATAAACGAAAGAATAGCCCACGGTCAAGATGTCTGTACTCACCAAGCAACCCAATAAAAGGTAAAGCTTTGTCAGTCACCAAAAAGATGAAAATATACAACACTATAATCTGACACATAGTACTATACGGATCCGAAAGCTGGACATTTACAAAGAATGAAAGAGAGAAACGGAAAGTAAGAAAAATCTGGGGACCTGTGTTGGAGAATGGCGTATGGAGAATTCGAAAGAACAATGAAATTTATCAGTTAATGAAGCAACCCACTATCATACAGAAATTAAAAAGTAGGAGACTGCAATGGACTTGACATGTGGCTAGAATGGAAAATAACAGAATCATCAAGAAAACATTTGAGGGAACCCTCCAGGCAACAAGACCATTGGGCCGACCTCGTCCAAGATGGAAAGATGACATAGAGGAGGACATCGCAGCATTAGGACTTTCCACAGGGTGGAGAGAGACTGCGAGAGATGGAAGACAGTGGAAGCAGATCGTTGATGCAACGCGTTGTCTACACAGCCTGTGATCGCTGAGAAGAAGAAGAAGAAGAAGAAGAAGAAGAAGAAGTAGTCACACTTCGAAAAAAAAAAAATCCCTTAGACTTTCAGATGTGAGGAGGAAGATGGTGTCATGAAGCCTCTGTTGGAAATTAATGGTGAGCAGGGAGGGGGCAGCGCATACCACAATAATGACTGTTCTTTCCTCTGAGCTGAGCTGTGTACCAGCCATAATCAGTAGTTTAACTGCAGTTTTTAAACATCGATAATTTGTATGGAATAATATTCATGTACTTAACACACTTCGAAATATTGAGTATTTTAAAATTTGATGTTTATAAAACTAAATAATATTCAATTTCAATGGCAGATTAAAAACGCTGAATTCTTGAGATTTTGTGAATTCCTGAAATTCCCTGAGATTACCCAATTTTTCTAGGTAAAATATAATTCTCTGAGGATTCCAGATTTTTTCCAAAAGAATCGCTACAGTGGAACATTCTAACTTGCCGTCGACACGCTTAGGAGATGATTAAAAATCTTGGCAAAAAATGCTCTTCTTTCTAGTCATTGTTTCACTCAGGAGCTGAGTGTATGCAGTGTAAAACTTCGCCCGCAGCTCGTGGTCGTGCGGTAGCGTTCTCGCTTCCCGCGCCCGGGTTCCCGGGTTCGATTCCCGGCGGGGTCAGGGATTTTCTCTGCCTCGTGATGGCTGGGTGCTGTGTGATGTCCTTAGGTTAGTTACGTTTAAGTAGTTGTAAGTTCTAGGGGACTGATGACCATAGGTGTTCCATAGTGCTCAGAGCCATTTGAACCATTTGTAAAACTTCAATTCCTGTAAGTACCCAAGACAGTTTCTGTGAGCTTGCAATAAAAAGGATACTGTAGATGTACAGTGAAGATACGTGTATGTGATGTGTGTTCGGACGGGTAAGATGTGTCAACGTTTCCCGCAAAATGAAAATTTCATCTTTCCACTCAGGAAGATAGTTTAACTCATCACCGATTGTAGTGAGGCAGTGATTACGCACTGAAATTCGAACTCCAAAGGAGCTAGTTCCGAATCCCCTTTCAACAATACTCACTATTTTCGCTTCCGTGCCCTATTCTACTGCCAATGACCTAGTCATCAGTCTCTAAGGATCTCGATGTCGACGACAAACGATGCTCAAACTTAACATTATTTTTAATCTTTCGTGAAACTTTATTTCCCACACCCTCTTTTGCATGAAAAATTGTTCAAATGGCTCTGAGCACTATGGGACTCAACTTCTGAGGTCATTAGTCCCCTAGAACTTAGACCTAGTTAAACCTAACTAACCTAAGGACATCACACACATCCATGTCCGAGGCAGGATTCGAAACTGCGACCGTAGCGGTCTCGCGGTTCCAGACTGCAGCGCCTAGAACCGCATGGCCACTTCGGCCGGCTTTTGCATGAAATTAAGATCTAATTTAGGCATTATTAATCGACATCTATACATGGCATGAATGTCTGTTCGTATATTCACAGGTAGGTTAGCACAGTGAAACGAACCCTAGGTGTTTGTAAGCTCCATATTCACTAGCATCGCTGCTATTGGTAGTGAGGTGGCGCTATTGATTTCGCATCTGTTTGGCGCCAAGTGATCAGTAGTGAGAGGTTGGCTATCTAAAGCGACGGAACCGCGGAAATCTTGGGCCCGCAAAAGTGTTGTAAACATTGTGGCACAAGTATAATCCTAGACGTGCAGTCGTTCGTGCGTAAAACGCGAATGCAGCAGACGTTTGGGAAATGAGAGAATTGAGTCAAAACGCAAGAAATACGATTTGATGTTCCCCCGCACCTCCCGCGTCGCACCACGTGAGAACTGGATTAACTACATTCCCACGAACGTCGTGTTGTTGGATTGCAGTGAACGGATTCGAATGTGACCACAAGAATAACATGTTTAGAGTGTGAGCAGTTCAGCCCTGTAAAGTGCACGAATATTAATATTAATCGAAGTTCTACCAGACTCGTGTGACGTCACTCTGTAGTGAACAAGCACCCCCCCCCCCCCGCCCCACCAAATTCCCCTCTCTGCTTATTTGAACATTGCAGGGACGTTCCAGCATCGTTGCAGTCCAGTACTACGAGGGCGAACGTGGTTTGAACACTGCAAGGTAAGCGGGAGTTAAGGCATACGATCGTTAAACATTATATATGCAGTCAGTTCTACAAGAAAGTGTACACCATCATTTTAAATGTGACGTCCGCAGGGACGTCTCTGGTAGTGGTCTCGAATCTGTAATCAATGCAATTTGGACAGTGTATGAATAAGCGGTGTGAGAGTTGAATGTTTTGTTTTGTCGGTTGCAATTCTAAATGACTGCAAAATATAAGGGGCGATCAAAAAGAGACGATCTGGAGGCAAAATTACAGAAATCAGTACCTGTATGTTAGAAGTATTGACACACTTGTCCCACTGTGACACAAGGCCGTGAATGGCTGCCTCATAAGATTCTCGGGGCTGCTATGTTAAATAATTCTGCACGTACAGCTGGACGTCGTCATCCGAGGTGAATCGTTTGCCCCTCAGAGCCTTTTTAAGGGGACCAAAAATGTCGTAACCACAGGGTGAGGTGTCCGGACTGCATGGAGTAGCCGAGAACCGCCCGTCTGAATTTCTGCAGGAATGCCACGACTGTGTTGGCCGTATGAGGTTTTGCATTGTCGTGGAGCAGATGACCCCACGAGTGATATTGCCTGGTCGTTTTGATTTGATCGCTTGGCGAAGGATGGTCAAGCTTTGCGATTAAGGTTGGGCATTCACTTTTGTTCCGTCCTGCACGAAGTGAATCAGAAGGGGGCCATTTTTGGTCCACTTAAAAAGGTTCTGGGGGGCGGAGGCTTCATCTCGGACGACGAGGTCCAACTGTACGTGCGGAACTGGTTAACATCGCAGCCCCGGAAATTTTACGAGACAACCATTCACCGCCTTGTGTCACAGTGGGACAAGTGTTTCAGCAGCCAGGGTCAGTTCTTCTAACATAAAGGTACTGGTTTTTGTAATTATGCCTCCGGCTCCTTCCTTTTTGAACGCCCCTTAAACGTGAAGCGCCACGAGGCAGTGTTCCTTGTAAACCACCCAAAGGAACCAAAGCTTTCATATGGAGCTGCTGCTAAAATTCTTAGAAAGTCAAAGACATTCGTTGGGTAGTGGGTCAAACGATATTTAGACGCTGGAAACGTGGACCACTTACCGGAGAGATAATGGCGGCGATTGGATTAACTATTAGGTAATTGTGCAATTAGTAATAACAAGTATTTTTATGTAAACATATATTTATAATTGTGTTTTTCATTTCATACAGATAACGGTGTACTCTTTCTTGTGGAACCGACTGTAATTCCCTCACCCCATCCGAAAGATTGGGAAGTTCGGGGGAAGACACCAAACAGCGAGGTCATCGGTGTCATCGGATTAGGGAAGAACGGGGAAGGAAATCGGCTGTGCCCTTTCAAAGGAACCATCCCGGCAATTGCCTGGAGCGCTTTAGGGAAATCGCGGAAAACCTAAATTAGGATGGCCGGACGCGGGATTGAATCGTCGTCCTCCCGAATGTGAGTCCAGTGTGCTAACCACTGCGCCACCGAGTTCGGTCACCTCATCCGAAGTTGATGTTGGCAACATTGTAGCTGAAATCGAATTACAACTGTGCTGATTTAAATGTCTTTCTCTACGGTCTTCATGTCAGAGATGAACAAAATACAACCATAAAAGATTTATTTCTATCGTTTGTTTTTCAAAGTATCTCAACATGTCGTATCTAATTGTACCGAATTATCGATTAAGTTCAGGAAGTCCGTTACTTGATAGACGTGTCTTGTCATTTTGCAGCATACAAAAAACCATTGTAGAATACAGAAAAACTACCTAACACAAGGAATGGTATTGCTTTCCACCCCTGTTATATAACATCTATACTGATGAGTAACTATAAACCTCAAATCCAGAGCATTAATATAAGCAAATCATACCGCTGTAGGTGCCGCGTAATGAAAATCTTTTGATAACACAGGAAACGCCGGCCGGAGTGGCCGAGCGGTTCTTGCGCTACAGTCTGGAACCACGCGACCGCTACGGTTGCAGGTTCGAATCCTGCCTCGGGCATGGATGTGTGAGATGTCCTTAAGTTAGTTAAGTTTAAGCAGTTCTAAGTTCTAGGGGACTGATGACCGCAGAAGTAGAGTCCCATAGTGCTCAGAGCCATTTGACACAGGAAACAAGATGATTCGTGCCATTTAAGCACTATCCAATTCCTACGAAAATGATGACTTTAAGCCTAATAATGGAAAAACGCAGATATGCGCATTCAATCTAAAACAAATAATTAAGGATACTCTGTAATAGTCATCAATTATTCAGATACCTAACTTCCAAATACAAATACGTACTGCACTCCCGCAATTTAATTCCGCTGCGAGGCCATCAAGCAGAAGATCCGATTCGCATCACAAACACCGCATGAGGTGTACATTCAAGTTCCTTTAGCGTGGCATCCCTTGACTGTACTCTCGGGCCTCCGAGAACGATGCGTCAGCCTGGAGGAACTCTACCTATGATGGAATATGACGTATTGTGACAGAAAACATCGACCTTGGTTTCGGGATGATGTCGCAAACCGGAAATGTGTAACAACCAGAGAACTTTGAAAAGCTAGAAAGATATCACATGGTAATTATTATATCAAAATTGGAACATGGGGAGGTGTCTAAACCGATTGTGAAACTGAACGTCGCAGTGCAGAACAAACACGAAGTAGGGATGCCATGATGAAGAAAGTGAGATGTTAGATTCGATGCACATGAAGGATCTCTAGCAACTCTTGTTTTATGGAAATTTGAAATAAATGTTTATTATACACTGAAGAGCCAAATAAACTGGTACACCTGCCTAATATCGTTTATGCCCCCGGCGAGCACCCAGATGTGCCCAAGACGACGTGGTACGGACTCGACTAAAGTCTGAAGTAGTGTTGGAAGGAACTGACACCAAGAGTTCTGCAGGGCTGTCCATAAATCCGTAGGAGGGGTGGAGATCTCTTGTGAACAGCACGTTGGAAAGCATCCCAGATATGCTCAACAATGTTCATTCCTGGGGACTCTGGTGGCCAGTGGAAGTGTTTAAACTCAGATGAGTGTTCCTGTAGCCACTCTGTAGCAATTCTGGACAAGTGGGGTGTCGCATTTTCCTCCTGGAATTGGCCAAGTCCGTCGGAATGCACAATGGACATGAAGAGATGCAGGTGATCAGACAGGATGCGTGTCACCTAACAGAGTCGAATGTAGACGTATCAGGGGGTCCCGTATCACTCAAACTGCACGCGCCCCACACCTTTACAGAGCCTCCGCCAGAGTGAACAGTCCCCTGTTGATTTGCAGGGTCCATAGATTCATGAGGTTGTCTCCATGCCCGTACACGTCCATCCTCTTGATACAATTTGAAACGAGACTCGTCCGACGAAGCAACATTTTTCCGGTTATCAACAGTCCAATGTCGGTGTTGACGGGCATAGGCGAGGCGTAAAGCTTTATGTCGCGCAGTCATCAAGGGTACAGGCGTGGGCCTTCGTCTCCGAAAGTCCATATCGATGAAGCTTCTTTGAATGGTTTGCACGCTGACACTTGCTGATGGTCTGCAGCAATTTGCGGAAGGGTTGCACTTCCGTAACGTTGGATGATTTTCTTCAGTCGTCCTTGGTCCCGGTCTTGCAGGACCTCTTTCCGGCCGCAGCGACGTCGGAGATTTGATGTTTTATTACCGGATTTCTGATATTCTCACGGTACACTCTTGAAATGGTCGTACGGGAAAATTCCCGCATCATCGCTACCTCGGAGACGATATGTCCTATTGCTCCAGCATCGACTATAACACCACGTTCAAAATTACTTAACTCTTGATAAACTGCAATTGTAGCAGCAGTAACAGATCTAATAACTGCGCCTGACCTTGTTGTCTTATATAGACGATGCCGACCGCAACGCCGTATTTTGCATGTTTAAATATCTGTGTACTTGAATATGCCTGCCTATAGCAGTTTCTTTGGCGCTTCAGTATAGATACTCTTTTCTCCCGTCTGCGAGTATTAAGGCCATTTATTATGCTGGACGTCAGATGGCGTTACGCTACATTTAATGAATTTGCGGTTTTATTTTACAACATTTTCACTGTCATTTCCCGACACGAACGAATATATAACAGAAGCATTTGTAAGATTAGGCGCAGCAGTTTCCGTGTCCCTGGGATGGGAGGCATCTTCCCCCGACATGGAATGCTGTCTCGGCGGCCCAGAGGGAGCCACAGCACACGCATCGATTGGCGCGCTCGGCCAGATTATTAAATCACACAAGTCCCACAGCGAGCCCCGGGGCCAGTAAGCGGATTAGCGATGGCGGCCGAGCGAGGGCACACCAAAGCGCGCAAAGAGCAGCTTGGCACGTGACCGCTTTCCGAATGGCGGTTGTCTCGCGGAAGCATAAGGTCTGCTCATAGCGCCTGACGGCGACGGAATGCGTCGCGCAGCAGCTGGCCTTGACGGGAAAATGCAATCCCTTGAGAGTTCCTTCCAAATGCCCTTATTATGCTTAGAAATAACGACCAGAAAACGACTGAGCAGTGTTGAGATTCTCCTATAAAGCGCCAAAATGACGGAATAATAAATCGATAAAAAACACTGAAATAATTAAGCACCTGAAAGATATAGAAACGTCAAGAAATAACTGTGTTTTAAAACGGGCACAATAAATACTGGTATCCAAACTAGAGAGCGATCAAGAAATGAGCTTACTATGCAGGTCGCCTAATCAGTACAGACGGTATTGCAAATTTTTGTTGTTAATTTTAAATTTTTTCTACTTAAACTTTCGTCTTTAGTTTACACCCACTCTGACTTTGTTCCGATAATACGCCATATCCAATAACCACCTCGACTGACTAGTGGTCTGTAATTCTGCTGCCGGTCCCTGTGGCCGAGCGATTCGAGGAGATTCAGTCCGGAACCACGCCTCTGCTACGGTCACAGGTTCGAATCCTGCCTCGGGCATTGATGTGTGTGATGTCCTTAGGTTAGTTAGGTTTAAGTAGTTCTAAGTCGAGGGGACTGATGACATCAGATTTTAAGTCCTATATAGCTTAGAGCCATTTTGTAATTCTGGTCTGGGGTGCCCAACTGTTAATTCTGCATTACATATGGGTTTCCGCATACTTTGGATAAGGTAGTACAGTTATTCCAGTAATTTTCGCAGTGTGCATGCAAAACAGCATACGACTGTCGCCTTCCAACATTTCTGCTGATAAGTCACACGGACACATTGAAGGTCTGCCGTCGAAACTAGAACTACTGGACACAGTACTGTGGAGTAAATGCTCGGTCCAGAGAAGACAGACAGCAACAAAAGCTTTGTTAGAACTGTTTATCTGCTAACTGTACTTCCACAGCTTCCTGACCCAATGAGTCACAACGGGATAAGGCTGTGGCCAGCAGCTTCAATTTCCTTAATCCATGTAATGGCCAGTGAAACCATTTGCAGCCACTGCACATTCACATTTGTTTGCAGTGTGTGTGTGTGTGTGTGTGTGTGTGTGTGTGTGTGTGTGTAGTTTCATAAATACTTGCTTTTCGTAAAAGCACATCTTCACAGGTCCCAGAATATCTGCCCGTCCTGGCCGGCGGCCGAAGGCACATTCATTTTACGCTTCTTCATTGATCTGCGTTTTCAAAAAACATTTCGCACTTACGGTAGAAACGCCATAGACTTTCTTTCTGCTCTTCCTTTGGTTGGTCTGGTGTTTTCGCTTGCAGAGCTCTCTTACTCTGATATTTTGTGTATCCATTTTCAGCAATACTGTACCAGTTCGTCCCGTAGGCTGTCACAGTCGGACACTACTTCTTAGATCCTATGTACAAAAATTTTGAGTACGCTGATAGTCTGCGAAGAATGGTCGTAGTTGGACACCTGCAAGCGTAAATCAGTATGGGCGGCCTTATGGTACACGGAACTGCCTAACAATCCACTCTCCTAACGTCGAGCTAATTCATCCAAGAACGGCACACAGCAATTCACTTCCCGTTCCATGGTAAACCCTATCTTTTCATGAATGTAGTTCAGTTGCTCAAGAAAAACCAATTTATCCTCATCGCTGAGTCGAACTATGAACGTATCACCGACACATGTTAGAAAATTACAGACTCCATAGATCATTTGCGACTGCGCAATTTGTGTCTACATGATGCTGAACAAATCAGTTTACAGGTTGCATACGCATGATTTTTTGTGAATGGCTGCATGTTGGCCATTTACTGATAACTAAATAACATACAGGCTTAAATTTGATAAGAATGGACAAATTAGTCTGGTGCCACTAATCAAGGCAAGTGCAACACACATTTATCAACAAAGTAAAGATTATTATCTACAAGACTACACGCATTTAATTAAGTGTTCGTCTGAAGAACAGAAGCAATTTCCCAGAAGAAATGACTTGTAATCAAACTTAAAATTTGTATATCAGATACGAGGTAACATATTGAATTCGTAAGCTGCAGGCCAGCCTCACATTCTGAATTCCGAATGCAGTAGGTAAGGCGGGAGACATTTCCTTCGACCGTTTTTGGTTAACGTGGAGAGTGTAGGTGGCGAAAAGACAAGTAGCTGACCACCAGATTCCATCAAGATCCTGCATTAAATCCCTGATCACTCTGCAGTGTCTACATGTGACACTTGGATGGTGATCCGCCCGTCAGATGAAAAACATGATGCTATATTAAAGGTGTAGGTTATGTGCTGGTATCAGATTTCACTATGTCCCTTTTTCTCGTTTTTAAAATTAAAGGCATCATATCACGATTACCTCCACAAAAAATGGTCACAGTTAACCAATGTCAGAGTTACTCGTATGACGCCTTGGTCCTCGTTGTCTGTAAGGAGGTCAACGGTAGAAGAATTTCGCACTTGAATCAGTTACTAAACAAATTGCCGTATCAAGTGGCAGTTTGAAAAATGAATAATTATTGTTTTTCAGTACTGCCGAAACATAGAGGTTTACCACTCGATAAAGAATGATGTAGAGAAGAGTAACACAGGCTGCGATAGTGTTGTGTGATGACCTTAGGTTAGTTAGGTTTAAGTAGTTTTAAGTTCTCGGGGACTGATGACCATAGATATTAAGTCCCATAGTGCTCAGAGCCATTTTTGAGCAGGCTGCGCTAAGACTATGGATGACCTTCTTTCCTGCTCTAAATTATCAATACAATCTCTAACATGACACGAATAAAAATAAAGGAACATTGATAATGAATAAAAATTGATCTTCTACAATGAACTGCGTTGTGATTCCTGCAAGAAATTCGCATACGTAGATATTTACGTGAGATGTTCTTGAATCTCTGCCTGATAGAAGTCATTTCTATGGACCGCTTGATTATGAACAGTTCTTTTCTTTTTTTTCTGTCTCCGCTGCCCTTCCACTTTCGGCCACAGACTTCATAAACTACGGGGAAATTGGTTCCACGGGGAGACACCGGCGTCTTAACGGAATTGCCGAATTCACTTTTCTCGGGCGGAGAATACGCTGGGCGGTCCGCGATAAGAATGCAATCACACGCGCCTCCCAAGAGGGGGCACATTACGTGGCCGGGTGCCCGTGCGTCAGCTACCGAGAGGAGCAATTCCGCAGCGAAAGCCACATGTCTGCCGAAGCACACAAACTTCAGCTAGAGCACTGTTTCTAACTAAGCAGGTGCGCTGTATTTACTCGTGACGCTTTCACCACACGAAGGTATTCGCACGTGTATCAAGAATTGACCATCGTCGTCGCACGTGTATCAAGAATTGACCATCGTCGTAACTATTAGAAAGGAAAAGTATGTGTTGAGACCATACCTACATATGCAAGAAATTTTTTTGTTTGTTATTGTCTTCTCAGAGTCTTTAGCCGAATACGCATCCTTAGTTCTGCGCAGGTTTTCCGAGTGTTGTTGACTAGCTTGCCGCTGAGCACGTCTCTCTATATGGCTCGATATTTATGAATTTCTTTGTTGAAAATTATGCTCTTCACTTCCTGTAAAGACGTAATTACTTTGCAAGGCAGCGTGTAAACGCGTTGTGCGTCATTATTTGAAAACGCCGACGTAATTAGGTGCCGTAATAAAGGAAAACTGGAAATTTGTGGTAAGTTCCTATGGGACCGAATTGCTGAGGTCGTACCCTAGGTGTACACACTACTTAATGTAACTTACGCTAAGGGAAACACATACACCCATGCCAGAGGGAGGACTCGAACCTCCGACAGCGGGAGCCACGCGAACTGTGGCAAGGCGCCAGACCGGGCGGCTACCCCGCGCCCAAGTCAGATGGCTGCAAGACCGTACCGAGCCCATCACGTTATGCTACGCCGCAGTTGCCTCATCCGCTGCGGGCCTCCTGGGGTTTCATAAGCGCATTGAGGATCTGACTTCAGTCAGTCTCGTCCTGGACTTCAACACCGCTGATACCACGACGCCATGCTATTCGTTTCGCCTTCATCAAGACTTCAAACCCGCTCTGGAACTGGACTATTCAGGGATTCCTCTTCACGGCACTTCAGCCTGTTTCATCCACAAACTCTGTTCATCGTCGTTCCAGTGGCTGCTCTAGCCCAGTATTGTAGTGTAATAATATTATTATGTTTTCGGCTTTCTCTTGTTGTGGAATAAAGTTTCTGTCTACCCTGTTGTGACCGTAGAAAATTTTAATTTTTATTCATGCTTTTGTGACCATAATAACAGTCCAGGCTCCATAGGCAAAGAGCCAGCCGACATTAAGAAATAGGCCACCAGGACGTAGGGACAAGATAAGCGGCGGAGGCTATCAAGTATGGCTTGTTGATCAAATAACTTAGTGTTTGACTTCCTGCCAGAGGAAGCGGCATGAATCAAACTTGCGCAGTGGAAGAAGCAAACACCAGGGTGATAATACAGCAACAGTGAGTGTCAGTCACGTGCAGAAAAGACTCGTGTGGAACCAAATTAAGTTGCGTGTAGCTAGAAACGAGAGTGTCGTGTGGAACCATAGGCATTCTTGTGCAATCCGATCACTTAGAAATGAAAGGATCGTGTGAAAAAATTAACTCATGTGCACCCAAGTACATGAGAAACGAAATAAAAGACCAGGCAGCGGAATACCTAGAAGCTGAGATTCAGATGCAGATTAAGAGCCAGTGCCGGCAGTTTGGAGTATTAGCAGCGAGACGCCAGTGGGGCCGAGTAGGCCCATAGCAGCCGATACAGCTGATAAAGACTTCAACTACGGGAAGACGGTGATAGACTCTGGGGCACACTCAGGAACTGCAGCTCAAGTAGGATTTTAGAGTTTCATTGGAATAGTGTTGAACAGAGGCTGTCAGTCTTTGTCTCAATTACTTAGAGAGATTTCAGTGCTAACCAACGCGAAAAAAAAAAAGAAAAAAAAAAGAAAGGTGTTCAAATGGCTCTGAGCACTATGCGACTTAACTTCTGAGGTCAACACAGACAAAACAAAGTACGGAAAATTTAAGTTTCACGTAGGATCGTTTGCTTTACATTTTTTAATCCTTTACAGTCGATCGCAATGCATAGAAAACGCCCAGCTTATTTGTATTTTAAAACAGTAAAAGTGTTATAATAAATGTTTAACTGAATTCGGAGTCTTTCCAGTTTTACATAATTTTTGGCAGTCGTTTCATGTTCTTTCCAGGCAAGTTAAGACTCTTTCTAGCCCATTTTTTGTCACTGCAGTACCACTTTGCTCACATTTGTATGGGCGTGAAGAACCCATTACACAGTGCATATAGTACTACAGATGAAAACATGCTAACAACCTATTTTTGTTACCTCAGAACACTTGTGACAACACTAGAACGTTTGACTTGTGTTCCGTACGTCAGTTAAAACTACATTTACGCCTCAAACCGGATATTACGTACATATTTTAGTACCTCTGGATTTCCGTAACGGATAACAATGTCGAAAACAGATTCAAGAACCCAAAAGCATCATATTAACAACATACGGTAAAAATTTCGACCATTTGCCATGAGTAGGAACTACCGAAGTGGCCGTCCCCTCAATTGATACTTTTCGTACCCAAAATCATAGTTTTTCATTGTTTTCTCAGGAAGTACGCATGAACAAATTGCGGTTTCATAACACGCCTACGGCCCACCCTAAAGCACACCCAACGCAAAAGAACCCACCGATTTGCTCAATTTGTTTGGGCTGGAGGAAGTGTGTATTGTTTAAATTTTGACCCCGTGCAGTAGGACAGCTACAGTATACCCGTTCTTCCGACAGGTAGTATTCGGCAAACGAAGTTGACACTCAGCCCGTTGGCTGATGGGAGCGACTGTAAGCGGATTTTTCGTTTACGGTCGCTCCCATCAGCCACTGCGCCGCGTGTCAACTAACTTTGCGCAAACAGTATACAATAATCGCTACATCAGGAGCTATCCAGAACACTCGACCCTTCATCTCTGTGATCACGGGAACCAGAGATTTGACTCCCTAAAAATCGCATTTTTGCGCGGCTTTATCGAACATATTGGTACCGTGCACTGTGGTGCTGTAAACAAACGGGACCATATTCTGGTGGTTGTGTATTATGTTCACAAGCAATGCCCACTACCGACGACGTTTAGTTTTCGTCACAGTATACGTTTACATCGAGTCACATTAATAAGTTCGTATCAGCTGCAGCAACAGCATTTGCGAAACACGCAATTCTCTCTTAACTCCCAGCCCTCGAAATACTCAAGTAAAATAATTAACATCAATTGTGTACGTATGTAATTTAAAATTCTGACAAATGTATTTCCTAATAAAGCTATTATGACATTCTAATGTTTCCGTAAGTCAGGCACAAACTTTCGACCAAACATAAGTGCTAAATTTGGTGTGTGTACTAAGCGTACCTAGTGATTGAGAAGTCACGGCGCTGCCTGTTTTCGTAAGAACAGCGCTGCACACCATAGTAAAATGGGTGTGCTATACAGTAGCATCAGCGCCTCGATATAACGGAACTAGCCGCGCCTCGGATGTTGCGGTTGGCTCGCAAGATAGCACGCGCGGCTGTGGCCACGTGTTGCTGCTTGTACTACATACGCCGCAGTATATGGCGGCACTGCGGCACCCAGCGGCCACTCAAACAGGTAGTGTGTCCCAAGGCATTAAGTTTATATGAGGCGACTCCCAACAAACTGTTAAGAAAGTGGTGTGCATGTTACGGAGGCCTGGACTACTCAGCAACCATACCCTTAGATGTGCATTTTCACAGACCTTAGGTGTCCTTAAGACCTTAGTGCATAGGGCGCACTGTATATCCGATTAAGGCAATGTGGAAGAAGAGCTCACATACCTCAAATGCATTTTTAAAATGGTTCAAATGACTCTGAGCACTATGGGACTTAACTTCTGAGGTCATCAGTCGCCTAGAACTTAGAACTAATTAAACCTAACTAACCTAAGGACATCACACACATCCATGCCCGAGGCAGGATTCGAACCAGCGACCGTGGCGGTCACGCAGTTCTTGACTGTGGGGCCTAGAACCGCTCGGCCACTCCGGCAGGCTGCATTTTTTAAATCGAATGCATTTTCTCCGCAACAAATTCGTCGAGCATTCAACAAAAAACCTAGAATGAAGGTATGTGATGGGGAAGAAGACAGCAAATCCTTCAGATCTAGTGCGTTTTTTCCCTATGTGAGTGCTCTTTCCTCGAAGATAAGCCGTATTCTCGAAAAACACTGTGTTAAGGTGATCTTCCGGCCCCCCACGAAGATTGCAGCTTTACTCGGCTCTGTGAAGGACGATTTACAACTTCGTAAAGCGGGTGTATATCAGATTCCTTGCGGAAATTGTGAGTAGTCGTGCATAGGTCAAACAACACGCACCGTGCATGAGAGATGTGAGGAGCATCGAAGATACACACGCTTATTACAGCCAGACAAGTCAGCTGTGGCCGAACATTGTATTGATACAGGGCATTCCATGAATTACAGTGATGTGAAGATTTTAACATCCACTTCTTCCTTTTGGGAATCTGTCTTAAAGAAAGCTATAGAGATTAGATTAGCTAATAATTTCATAAATATAGTGGTTTTAATTTGGACAAAGCATGGAATCAGGCTCTTTGGGTAATTTAATTGCAGAGAAGTCGTCATGATGTCACTGCCGCCGATCATACATCGATAAGAGAATCGAATGTCTGTGCGCCTTCGCCACAGGCGGCGCATGTGTAAGCGTATTTCTCTGCCGCCGACAAGCATCTGTGACCCGCATGCGCAGTACCGCCGTGGTGGAGCATATAAGGCCGCGCTTTGCATCTTGTCGTCAGTCTTGCGACTCACTCTGAGGATGGCAGGACGATACGCGGCCGAAATATCAGTGGAGGAAATTTTATTTGCGCGGCTGCATGCCCGAAATTTAATGGACATACCCTTACATCTCTTTGTCCAAACAAATAGGTCGGATGACCCGTTCTGCACATTTTTGATAGTAGTAGGTGCATGATACAGTCTTACAGCAATTTATAATACGCCCAACACGCACACGGTCAACACCAGAATATTGTTGTTCGCAAGCCTAGCAGATGCTAGTGCAATCTGATGTTTTTACAATTTAGGTGAGCGCACGCTACGTTGAAAATTTGTAGTAAGGTACAACTAATTGCCTGATCCTGACTTGATCTTGACGCCTGCGCTATTCCGGGCTTGATTCCGACGCCTGCATTTCGAAAACAGCACTTTTGAATTAATCTACGAAAGTGTAAATCTCAACATGAGATTAGCTTCTCCCAATAATTAGCAGTCTAGAGACCGGACAAGACTCCACTGCCCCTCCCCTCTCACAATGTAATAACAATGACACACACACACACACACACACACACACACACACACACACACACACACAGAGAGAGAGAGAGAGAGAGAGAGAGAGAGAGAGAGAGAGAGAGAGAGGGGGGGGGGGGGAGGATTGGACAGGGTAACTTGATCGGTGAACACGTTGGCGGTTCATCCGCAGAAAGCACCCCTCTAAACGGAGCGAACGAACGTCACACGGCGCAACCAGACGGCGGCCTCCTGCAGCGAGCCATGGATTGGATTAGCGGGCGGGCAAGCGCCTTCTACCCGGAATCAATGGTTTAGTACTTCCAATTATCCTCTTCGCTCTCAGCCTGAAGACAGAGTCTGATTGTACATCATCAAATACTGTAGCAGTGTAACTGGTGATAAGTAAAAATGCTGCAAATACTACCTCAACATTCTCAGTTCGCTATCAGCCGCTTCCCTCATAATATTTCTCGAAGCTGTTAATTTTCCTCCTTTCTGTTCCGTTTCAGAATGGAGCGTAAGTAGAATTTCGAAACTTTTCTTTACCATTTCCCTACGGCGCTTACTTGAAAATAATGTTTCACACAGCACTGCCTATTGTGCATTTCAATGCCGCTATGTTTCCTCCAGAAGTGGCTCTAAGCACTATGGGACTGAACAGCTGAGGTCATGAATTCCCCTGGACTTACAACTACTTAAACCTAACTTAAGTACATCACACACATTCATGCCCGAGGCAGGATTCGAACCTGCGACCCTAGCAGCAGCGTGTTTCCGGACTGAAGCGCCTAGAAGTAATTCAATTCTCTTTCAAGCTCCTCAGCGTGAGGCGCTGACCACTGAGATTGGCAAGGCAGGATGATAAAGATACAGCAGTGTACTTTATATTACGCTGGTGTCTACTATCAGAAAGACTCCTTACAGAGCACACACTGAACGACAGCAAATACGAGTATGCCAAGGAGTGTACAACGCCGTTCCCTAAGCAGATCAGCAACGGCTTTTTATGAATCAGAAGACGCTTTTCATAAACATGATTCACGGTATATGTGAAAAACAAAGAAGGTTCACCCCACATCATTCAAATATGTTTTTACGTTATACTTGTGTAGATAGATTTTTTTTCGTTTTCTTCCATTCGAATTCACCATCCAGAATTACGTAACAACCTCAATTGCTTTTCTCTTTCTGGTGTTGTTTCCTATTTTTCCAGTGCTCCAGTTTCTCCCCACGTTGTCTTTCCCTTTCTTCTCCATGCTTCTCCCAGGTATTTCTTTAATCCGGATGCTGTTGTCGATTTCTTCGTCCAGATACAGAGAAATATTTGTTTCGTTAGCCAGTCCTCATTCATTCGGTAGAGATAACCCAAAAAGGTTAATCTTCGCTTAGCCGTCACTTCTGATGTTTTCTTTATATTTCTGTATATCTCCTCATTACTTCCCATTTGCAGCCATCTGTAGTTTGTATTGCACTCATTATTGTTTTTTAACAATCCGTCGCTCAGGTGCCTCTATTCTGTCCAGCTTATAGTCATACCACTGTGGTATAGTGTTAAAGTTTTATTTGTCTAAATAAGCATTTCTTGTTGTAAATATACTTTGTCAAACAATATGCTCTTTCCATAGCTACTGCAAAATTTTCAAGTTCATTCTATTGCATAATTTATTTAGTCTATTTTACCTATTTCAGTTTCTATAAATTTCAGTGCATTTTTTATATTTGTCACGAATTTTGTTCCTTCAGCTGAAATTTTGAGACCATAGACATTTGCTAGTTTTTTGTCTTTAAGACAATTTTTTCTAACATTCCTTGCCCTTTGTTGGCTAAAGCGCTCCCGAAAGGAAAGAATTGACCTTGATTTCGCACTAACACTTCCCTTACAAATTAACTGGAAACGACTGAAATTACTTCAACCTTTTCTCCGTTTCGTAATGTTGCTTGGTTACCAATTTAGAAACAAGCTGAAGCAATATTCAAAAGCGCTTTCATTTCGGACTTAAAAAATGGCTCTGAGCACTATGGGACTTAACATCTGAGGTCATCAGTCCCCTAGAACTTAGAACTACTTAAACCTAACTAACCTAAGGACATCACACACATCCATGCCCGAGGCAGGATTCGAACCTGCCACCGTAGCAGTAGCGCGGTTCCGGACTAAAGCGCCTAGAACCGCTCGGCCACCGCGACCGGCATTTCGGACTTAAACCCTGTCTTGTTCATGTTTTCAGGGTTTGAGTCGCCGACTAATTTCCTTGAAACTGGTAAGAGAGAAACGAAAATACCCAAGGTAAGTTCCATCACCATCCTGTGAATCAGCAGACCAGGGCAGTATTTTTGAAGTCTCGACTGTCTTCTTCCATCCACTGGTGAACACTTCTAGCCACATAACTTAGTGCACAATGCGGTTTAAGATTTAATCTTCCAAAGAGAAAACAAAATCACGAACGGCTGATGAGATCTACGCGTATGGATTTGTAACCAGTTAGGAGTGCGTCATAAATAGATTAATGGCACCAAAAAATGCGACGTAAACTTTATCCAGATCATAACGCTGCCAGCAATGGTCGCGCTGAGTTTGTGCTCCAAAACGTCTCGCAATACACGACGCTGTCCATCTGACCTAGGGAGCAGAGCACGTGAATCTCCAAAAAATGTTTCCCGTCGTCTATCAGCAGCATTCCAGTTACGGAATTGTTGAGCGCATGTGTGTCAACTTAAGAGCAATATCAGTATTTCCTGAAGTGTTATGAACACGTGACATACAATGGCGCCGTTAAGACATTTACACGCAAGCGAGTCATAAAAGCCGTGTCATGAACTGTATGTCTCCTTTCCTGTCCAGAAAACTGACTATCTTTCCGTTCCGTGCAGATTTTAAACTGAAAGACGAACAGAGGTACACTCTAACCATAATTTATTAGTTATTAACCGTACACTAAAAATTAGGATAATGTAAAAAGTTAGGAAATTAAGAAGATGGGACACGTGAAATTTGCAAGAACCAGAGACTGTGAAAGTTTCAAAGAATCAATAGGCAACGATTGACGGAAACTAGGGAAAAGAATAAAGTAGGTGAATGTGTAGCTTGGGGACACGAAATAAGGAAGGCAGGGAAAGATTAAATAGGTAAAAAGGCATGGAGGTGTCTAAATCCTAAAATATCACGTGAGATACGGACGGTAATTGGTGGAAAAAGGAAACATAAAAACGCAGCAAATGAAGCAGACGAAAAGGAATACAGACGCCTAAAAATGAGACTGACGAAGTACAAAACGGCTAAGCAGGAATGGCTAGAGGATGGTAAGGACAGCAAAGCATATATAACTAAGGGATAGATAGATACCGCCAATAGGAAAATTAAAGATATGCCTTTGGAGAAGAGAAGCAGCTGTATGAATATCAAGAGCTCAGATGGAAAACCAGTACTGGTAAAGAAGGGAAAGCTGCAAAGTGGAAGGGATGTACAGTGTGGCTAATCAGGGGAAATGATCTTGAAGGCAATATTGTGCACAGTCCAACCATGTTGAAGTGGCCACCGCCTATGTTCAACGTCAACGTGTAATAACCACTCAGAGACGACAGATGGCAGTACTAGCAGTCCGGGGTGTATACACCGTGTCAGCAGCATGCGGAAATCAATGCGAAAACGTAGCAACTTACCTGACGTCCAAAACGACATATCATTGGTTTTAGGAAAAGAGGTGGAAGCTTTTCCGAAACGGCTAAGTTTGTTAACTGTTCGCGTGCCGCCTTTGTCGAAGTATACCGTGCATGGCAAAATGGGGCCATACAAAACCGGTGCGGAGGCAGATGTGGTGCACCAAAGGCCACAGATGACATGGGTGAACGACGGCTGAGGAAATGTGTACGGGCGAAAGGACGTGCAACTGTTGAGCTGCTGACCGCCCAGGTGAACCAAGGGGCTACCAACAGTCTCTCCGTAACGATTGTTCAGCGAATGTTGCTGCATATTGGCCTCTACAGCAGGGGCCTGGTTCATGCAACCAGGCTGAATGCTGTTTATCGGCTACGAATGCTGAAATTTGCATGGCCACTAGACGGCCTTTTCAGATGAATTACATTTTATGCTCCATCGGATATATGGCCGTTGATGCGTACGGCCCTGCAACAATCGTCTGAAGGGTCCAGGTCAGAGGAGGGAGTAGAAGGAACAACAGATCAACTCAAGTGTCAAAAAAATGGCTCTGAGCACTATGGGACTTAACATCTGAGGTCATCAGTCCCCTAGAACTTAGAACTACTTAAACCTAACTAACCTAAGGACATCACACACATCCATGCCCGAGGCAGGATTCCAACCTGCGATCGCGGCGGTCGCGCGGCTCCAGACTGAAGCGCCTACACCCGCTCGGCCACACTGGCCGGCACGCAAGAGTCCATCCACCCATGGGGACCGTGCCCACCCTTACATGCAGCGTGCTTTTCCTCGGTACTATGCCGTCTACCAGCACGACAATGCAATGGATCACAGCTCGCTGTGTACGTGCATGGTTCGAAGAGCACGAGCATGGGTTTAAAAGAACTCCCCTGAACACAAAACTCTCCGGATTTAAAACCGAGAATATGTGGGACCATGTCGATCGGGCTGTGCACGACATGGACCCTCAACCGAGAAACCTAGCGCAGCTGTCAACGGCACTGGAGTCGTCATGGTTCCACATGCCTGGCGGTAGCTTCCAGAACCTCACTGACACACTTTCTGCATGTCTCGCAGCAGTTCGTCCTGGAAAGGTCGTTAGTCAGGCTTTTGATAGGTGATCACTTTAATGTGACTGGACAGTGTAGAAAGGGAAGAGGAAGTAAATGAAAATGAGATGAGAGATATAAAACTGCGAGAAGAATTTGATAAAACAATGCAAGACCTAAGTCGAAACACTGCCACTGGAGTAGATTCAATTCCTCAAGAACTACTGATACTGATATCCTTGGGTGACACAGCCATGATGGAGGAGACGGAGGAAATGCCATCAGACTTCAAGAAGAACTATCAGTTTAATAGGACATGGTTGTAAGACACTGACACGAACTATTTACGGAAAAATGGAAAAAATTGTTGAGGCCGTTGTCGGGGAAGATCAGTTCAGATTCTGCAGAAATATAGGAAAGCGCGAGGCACTAATGACTCTACGAAATATTGTAGGAGATGGGTTAAGGAAAGGTAAGCCTGCTTTCCTAACATTTGTAGATATATAAAAAGCTTTTGCAGTGGTGACTGGAATACGTTCTTCGAAGTTCTGAATGAAGGAGAGGTAAAATACAGCGAGCGAATGGTTATATATAACCTGTACAGAAACCAGACGGCAGTCCTGAGAGTCGAAGGGCATGAAAGGAAAGCAAGTGGTTGAAAAGGGGTTGAGACAAGGTTGTACACTATCCCCGGTGTTATTCAATCTGTTCATTGAGCAAGTAGTAAAAGAAACCAAAGAAATATTTGAAGAAGGAATTAATGTTCAGGGAGAAGAGAAATAAAATATTTGAGGTTTGCCGATGACATAATAATTCTGCCACATACAACAAAGGACTAGGAACATCAGTTGAATGGAATGAACGGTGTCTTGAAAGGAGGATATAAGATGACCAACAAATGAAAAAAAAGGGGCAATGGAAAGTAATCAAATTAAATCAGCCGATGCTGAGATTAAGAAAGAGACTAAAAGCAGTAGACGAATTTTGCTTTTTGGGCAGTTAAGTAATTGATGACGGCCGAAGTAGAGAGACTATAATATGTAAATAGGCAATGACACGAAAGCATTTCTCAAGAAAATAAAGTGTTTTCTGAAGGTATTTGTCTGGAGGTTGCCTTGTACGGAAGTGAAACGTGGACGACGGGCAATTCAGACGAGAAGAGAAGGCACGCTCTTGAAATGTGGCGCAGGGAAGGATACTGATGATTAGATAGGTTGATCGCGTAACTGCTGTGAAGGTACTGAATAGAATTGAGGAAAAAATAAAGTTATGGCAGAACTTGATTAAAACAAGGAATCAACATAATGAGGCAACAAGCAATAGCCAGTTTAGTACCGGAGGGAAGTGTGCAGACTAAAAATCGTTGAGGGAGGCCCAAGGCGTCAATACAGTAAGTGAATTCAAGTGGATGTAGCTTACAGCAGTTGTTCAGAGATGATTGGCTTGCACACTACAGGGTAGCGTGAAGGGGCTGCATGTACCAGTCTTCGGACTGACGACGACAGCGGAAACAACAACAAGAAGTCACAGCGACTACGGGAATAAGGGAAATGCGTACACACAGCATGCCAAACCCTGCTCACTCCATCGGTGCGCATCAACGAACACACACTACAAACTACAAGCTCTAGACAGGTAACCTTCGTCTCCAGGACGTAGTCGTAACAATGTGACTTTTTAAGATTACTTAGATTAAAGACAACGCCACTAAGACCTTTTTTCAGTGTCTACATGAAAGATATTTGCTGATGTAACTGACTCTACAAATTACCAACTTCTGCTACGAATGGTAAGGTGGTGGTGGTGGTTTTCGTATAAGAAGTAGTGGAAGCTTGAAACTGTGGTGTGGGTGATATTGGTGAACATTAGGGAAAGTGAAGTGATATTGGGGAAATAACTCAAAAGAAAACAGAATCAGATGGACTCGTTGAGAGTACTCACCTTGGGATGCTCCTTGATGGGCACGAGCACCTTGACTGCGACGCGGATGGGCTTCTCGCGGTATATGTCCACATACTTGCTCTCTCGGGGCAGGGGACGACCTTGCGCCTGCACGCGGGCCACCTCTTTCGTCACCTCTGAAACGACACAAACAGTTACACTCAGCACGTTCACTTCAAACTAAAACAATGCAAAGGTTATTATACACTTTGCATTTTTTTTGCAGACACACGAACGAGGCACATCATCATATATGCTATTTGTATACATTACCGTATTGAAATGCGCATGGTGCCATGGTTAACTTCAAGACCAGTATTTAATGTCCAATTTCACAATGTCTAAAGGCGCTGGTAACTTCCTCACACTAATAAATATTGCACCATTTTATAAAGAAATCGATCAAATTATATTATGGTAGTAAAACACATGGGATAGATGTCACATCAGGACGTATCTCTCCAAATTTCAGTGCAAATAAGCACATCAGGCAAAAATTTAAGTCACCTACGGGAAATATAAAGCTAATACCATGTAACACCGTGTCTACATTTGGCAACAACATGAAATAGGCAAGCCAGAAAGCTCACAAATTTCTTCAGGTTGCCATACCCAGTTAAAGCCAATCAATGGTTACATCCCTTAGAGCTGCCAAATTACGGTGATGTTGACCGCCATGCCTTATTCGCTGTTTCGAATAGTCCCAGACATTTTTATGCGATTAAGGTCGAGTGATTCAGAAAGTAAGTCGAGGTGTCGTAGGGTGTCTGAGTGTTCCGTCACATCAGCAAGTCATGCGTATAGTCCTGTGAACAGCGATGTGTCCCCAGCTGATGAAGATCCAGAACAAAGGACATTCTGAACGCCGTGGTTCGTATTCACAGTAACCTAGGTGAGTGCGCCCAATTCATGGTACGTAAAACCACCAAAATATCATAGAAATACTTCTTGCCTACAGTGCTCTAAAAAAAAAAAAAAAAAAAAAAAATCTTGCCTCATCGGGTCTTAAGTTCGCCCGACATGCTGCTTCGTTTAAAAAGAGGTAAAATCGTGACTCGTCGGACCACGCTACACTCTCCAGTGGGTACTCAGTTTTCTTGTTATTTGGCTCAATAAAGAGGTGCAGCTTTGTGTATCACTGTGTGCAATGGTATTTTACGAGGTAACCGACAACTGCTGTCTCGAAAATCGGTTGAGATGGACCTGCATTCAACGACTGCAACTACTCCTATCGGGTTGGAAAGAGTTTAAAATCAACTGTTATTGAAAAGAGGTGAACGCGTCTCAGGACCCTTTTGGTTAGGGTCTTTTTATGATCACTGTTCCTACGCCTTGTTAAATGGCTGCAAGAGGCACACCGTTCCTTGCAGAACCACTGGACAGGCCGCGCTGATACAACAAATCGGGCAACTTCTTTCACGATGTGGTCATGGCGACGTCCGATCTACATAGACATTTTCTCTCATTTTGTCTCCTCTCCACGTCAACCCATTGTACTGGGCTGACTTCACACAACAGAAAGGTGCGCTTCTTTGTTGATCCATTACGGACTGTGGGACAACGGCTAGCATAGGCATATATTTCTTGATGCAATAATTTACCAACAGCCGTATGTACTATAGAAATTCATTTTATGAACTTCTTATATGCTACCAGTTTCGGCATTACATTGGTGCCATCTTCAGGCCCCACACTTCATAGTCGTAAAATCGCTATGCAACAGCTCTTGGTGGCCACCATACCAACGACCTGTCCCAGTTTCGCACAGGTAGCAATCCATCTATGGCCGGAAGACTTGTTTATAGTATGTAGTGATGTACAAAAACCCACCTAATGATTCATTTGTCTATTAGCAAAAACCGTGTCGAGCTCCCTACAGTAGTTTCTGAGGTTAACTTCCCCATAAAGTCAGAAAAACGTGGTGAGAAACTTCAATATTCTGGTTAACATTCTCTGATCTATGAAGGTGAGTTAACTCTTACTTTACTGCTTTTCGCACCACATACTGTCATAGCTCCTATCATTGACAAAAGATGTCAATTCACACCCCAATTAAATACGGAACAGGTAAAAAAAATAAGGTATTTACAAACTCATCATTACTTAGCGATAACAATACATATTCTATGTCTATCTATTATTGAAAACAGTATCGAAGTCCCTGAGACTGACCCGGACATCAGACAGAAACCACAGCAGGTATCTTTAATTTATAACTTGTATAGATACAGCGGTCCGAAGTGACTAGTTTGCATAGCTAACATTTTTTTCGACGAGTTTAGCTGAAAAAAGAAATCACTGGTTTTAACATACACTAATAAACCTAACAAAATATCTTCCACAACAAGCTATTAATACTGATTTTAAGGAGATACTCTCGTCTGTGAATGAAGACCTAGGCCTGAATAATTGTTGCTTCTTTCGTAAATCTGGATAGTCAGGTGAGCCTACTATGCCCGATTCTCCCGAATGCCAAATTTTGTATACTTTATGTACCGCCTTGCTGAGTATGGCAAGCGAACGGCTCACAAGGCTGCCATAGTGTTGTCTTCCTTATTTTTTTCTTTCTTTTGCACACAAACTGGATATATTCGATATGGAGGCGAGGGGAAACCCACAAAGTGTCTTTATGTGACGAAACTCATCATCATATCAATCGTAGAACCAAGATATGCACATACAAAAAATACAGCAGAAACAAACTGTCCTATTTATATGGTAGACTAATTTAAGCATCTTAATACACCGAAATTCTCATCCAGATATTCTGCACCTTACATGAAATACTGTGGTCTCATTACCAGGTATGACAATTTTTGTGCTCTTACAATGCCGCAGTTAAAATATTTGTTATTTTCAAACACTCGGCTGAGCTTTTGCTTTATAATAACAAAATAATTTCATTCGAAACGAACTGCACTACGATTCACAGGGCTATCGTAAAGCCGTCCGTAACAGAACGGTTGCTCGATGTTTTCACTTTATCTGCACACGTGTCATTTTGTTATAATCCTGTATTACGGCTTCAACCTGAAATGAGTTGTGAAAATGGTCTGCACTACGAAAGAACACAGTAGTGAAGAGCACGTGAACTATTCTGTGGATGAGACAAATTAAATAACTAAAACGAAAGTACAGTGCTATTGTGATTCTGATGATTATAGATGTATACCAAAATGCTTAATTTTCGAACACTGACTAAACAGAAGCACCCGTCTCACAGCAAATACTTGTGTGAATCAGTTTATCCATGACTCACAATTTTAGTGGAAGCACCATAATTTCTAGTTTTATAAGTACGCTAACCACAATTAAATGACTATCAACTTAAGATATGTAATTAATGTCTTGGTATGCAATCAACACACAGATGAATGTGAGTACTTCACTCCCCAATTAAATACTGAACAGGTAAAAAAAAAAAAAAAAAACGTATCTACAAACTCATCATTACTTAGCGATTATGATACATATTCAAACGTTGGTGTGTGAAGTACGACTTGGCAGAAACAGCTACTGAATGCCCCATTATATCACTGTCTGAAGTTGTCTATCGTTTACGTTACTGTTGTTTTACCAGCAATATACATCGAATAAATGACAGTTCATCAAAAAATTACACTCGGCAACAACATAAGAAGGGAGATACATCACAACAAACTGCTGGTGCATGATATGCAATGCTACATGATACACTGCAGTACGAACGTTCAGAAAGGGTAAACAACACGATCAGACGCTTAATATTCACTAGAAGAAGCATGCACATAACGTCAAAGCGCCTGGAGCGTGCGTACCAGTTCTTTGAGACGCTTTGAGCCGCAGTTTTGGGTCGCAGATTAAGGGCAAAAATGGTAAGTGTGGGGAGAAAAGGAAACATGGCTGGACTGGCTTTACGAAGCAGCACGGAACTTCTCCAGTCCAAGCTTCGGAGCTAAGTAGACTCGTAAGCCGGATTACCGTGTTGCAAGTGCTAAAAGTCCAAAAACCTGCGATGTCGGAAGAAACCAAGTTCTTTAACGATGTTCAAAATAATTCTTATGTTTATGTACATTCATTCCAAGGAATGAGTCTACATCACAAAATCAAAACATACATTGTACAACATATCTATCCTTTTTAAACGATTTGTTCAACATAGAAGTGGGCGAAATACTGTTGAAAAATGAGCAACTATCTTCCCTATTACTTTTTTTCTGTTAAGTAAGATTCGTGTTTTTACAGAGAAGTTAGTGACACATTTGCTCTCCTTGGGTTTCATAATTCCAGTGTTCGTATCTTCTTATAAATTAATCGAAAGAAAAACAAAAGCGAAATGTTGTTTTCAAGTCTTGGCGATAGGAACGAGGAAGCGAATTGATAGATGTATAATGAAGATCTTGCTGTAACAATTATGATGTAATTCGACAGCTGAAAAGTGGATATCTTGATTTAGATGTGTGATAAGAAATTATCAAGTATTACGTGACGATTCCAGGCTCACACATTAACTTAGTACAACAAAGCTCAATATACAAAACAGTGCTATTTAGGCCTATATAAATTTACCATTCAGGCAGAAGAGGAAATGAAACTTAATTTCTTAGACATTACCATACACAGAATCAGCAACAAACAATTTTGGAATTTTCAGGAAACCTACAGCCACAAGTACAACCATTCAATCAACTCCAACCACCCCCAAGGACACAAACTCTAAGTTTCGGACACATGCTACACAGGCTCAACAGAACTTCACTGGACAAACGCAACTCCGCACAAGAACTAAACCCAATACGCCAGATAATCAGAGAGAATGGATACAACACATAAATGATAAACAAACGGAACAACAAAATTAAAAAAAAAAATTAAAAGAGAAGAAATGGACAAATCACCAGCCACAATAGAGAACCAAGAACACAAACTCCAGACAAACACAGGGAACCAAGGAACACCCTACAAAGAGTACAACATGGAATATACAAACATGCAGTAACAAAAACGTCCACAGGGTGAGAAACATACTGAAGAACCAAAGGCTACAAATATCATTCCGCACAAATAACATAGTATAAAAAAATCTAAGCACTAAGAACACATCCGCCGACAAATTCTCCAAAAGCTGGAATATACTAGTTAACCTGCAGTTCGTGTCAGTCGGTCTACATAGGACAAACATGCAGAAATTTCAAAATGAGGTGTTCTGAACACCTCAGGACCCTAAGAAGTGACATCACACACTTCAGTTTTGAATTTCATCGAATACAAGAAAACCAGCATCCATAAAATATTGAGACTGATATTAAGATCCTCGGAGAAAGCAACAGAGTTTATCAAAAACTCACAATAGAGGAGAACTAGCGGATACAAAAAGCAATAATGCAAGGAAAGAGAGTCCTCAATGAAAATACGACACTGTACAACAAAACTCTATTTGGAACACTCAATGAACTATACAAAGGCACACCCCCAAATAAAACATACCAATCAGTCTCACATATTGAAAAAAAGAACTTCTTGTTTCCATCCTGCCCTCCCCCAACAGCCACATCACACTAGTTCTGAAGAAACATTCAAAATTCGCGTTACAGCAAATAAGGCCAACGATGAACAAGTGAGCAGCGACAATAACATAACACCTCTCACTGAGCGTGGAGCCAGAAGTGTCTGCTAAGATCACATTTCGTCACATTTTCTAAAGGTACATGTGTGGTGAACTAGTGAACGAAAACAAGCTTGTGAAAAACTGCATGGAAACAGTGCACTGAGTAGCAGCTGATCGAGACATCAACCGGAGACACGCAACAGGACGAAAAATGTAAGTACAGAAACGCACATAACCTCTACCCACGAAACAGTTCTTCACAAGTATTCAATTTTTATTCATGACTAGTTTGCAGATGACATGCTGTCAAAAAAACCGACAAAAAGCGGTACAAAAACCGATGTATAATAATGCAGTTCATTTAGCTATGTAATCTTAAGGTAAACGTCTAAACAAAAGAAAGCAAAATGCAGATACTGTAATTTTTAGGCCTACAATAGATAAATTACTGTAAATTTGATATGGAACTTTACAGAACTCAACATTTGACCCAAAGAAGACGACATATAAGTAGTGGAACAAGCAATGTTTCAGCACAGTTTGTGCAGGTTGCCTACATCAGGTGCAGTTATGCACTCAGGGGCAGACCTATTGTTCTGTTAAGTGCTCTTCCATGTCACCTCCATTTCCTTTTGACTGACAGGCACTTAACCTATTGTTCCATCCACCCCTCCCCCATCGCTGCTACAGGTACAATTTCAGGTCTGAGTTATTGGAATATGGCCCCCTCTCACTCCTATCAATTTGATTGACTACATAATTAAATTGATCAATTAATTAACCTCTCTGGTGGGAAAGTGCCACCCCCTACCATGCCCCCTGGTGGGAAGTTCAAATTCCATCAGGACAATGCAACCTCTACTAAGCTAAGGAAATGGCAGGAATATAGGTCACAATGACTACTTTTGGGAATATAGGTACAATGACGGAATGTGCCCTGACAGGAAGTTCAAATTGCATCAGGACAAAGCAACCTCTACTAATCTAAGTCATCCAACCACCACCTCCTCCTAGAAATTGGCGGGAAAAAGATTCAGTTTATTGATCGTTAAGAGGGTATTCGATTGAATTGTACAGAATATTGTTTAAACAATTTAGACATTGTGTGGAATATTGTTTATTTAAACAATTTAGGAGATTCAAGGCATTGTATGGGATGTATGGAAATTGGTGGAGAGGAAGGATCTCATAACAGGAAATTCAAGGATATATTGTTTATTTATAAAAAAAATTCCGTTTTTGGGGGGGTTGGATTTCTCTTGCTCCTCATTCTCTGCTGTCTGGAAACATGTAGGTCTTGCAAGAAGCAATTACATGGGGCAAACATGCTGCATAACCTACAGTTCGGTACTGTACTCTGTGTCTTGACCTAATGTTTGGGTCTTTGTCAGCACTTGACCTATCGTTCCGTTAACTGGATTTCCATGTCACCCCCATTTCCTTAAACTATTGTACCGCCTCTGATACCAAATTAAGTAATCAGTTACGTCCTCTCACCATTTTCTGTTACACTATTCGAATTTCACATCCTTTTCAACGCCATTTCTGGCGCATTTTTCTTTGTCACCCACCCCCTAAAATATTGCACTGTGTTTTACATAAAAATTATGAAAATTAACATAGTGTTCTGCACATAACTTGCTGTTCTGCTCCATGTCACCCACTCATGCACCGCCTCCCATTAACTACTATATCGCTACCACTGCATTGATATAAAAAAGTATGCAAATTAATTAAATCGGTATTCTTCACATTTATGGGGTAGTTTTTCTTAATTCGCTGCATTCTATTGGTTGGTGAAATCGATGGAATACAGTTTAAACAAAAGATTGCTAGTAAAAAACACATACCATGACACGACGCCCGACGCCGCCCTGCCGCAGCAAGCCACCGCAAAGCACGAGCCATACAGTCGCGTATACAGTTAGAAGCCTTTGAGAGTTATACTGACGTCACAGAGCTCCAAGGCGCGCTCACTCTGGTCCCATACGCGATGACGCATAGCTCTGGTATGGTCCAGCACTGGGAGAGATGTTCCAGAATAGCACAGGGTGCATTGTTCCTAGCAATCCTTTCGCCATTGTTTTCTGCAGACGAGACCTTCAGCAGTAAAATTATTTTGCTCAGATTGCTAAATTGCACTGGCAATTAAACACTGCTGAAGTTGCCTACAGATCATCAAATACATACAAGACTCAGAATATTGGAAGCCTGGAACATATTTACCAGTGTAACTACAATTAAATATTACGACTGCTGCTACAGTCTGAGACTGATTGATGTACAGATAATGTCTCCTCTTAATGGCTGTGGTTCTGGAATGAATCTCAGTATCTATAGCGAACTCATGCAAATTGCATAGTGTCGCAGAAATACTTAACGTGCGCTTTTGTAGGAGTTCGTGATGTCTCGGCTTGTATGCGGGGAAATTCTTGCCCTAACAGAACCTGTTTATGAAAACAGCACAGAATAACATGGCAGCCCGTCCATCACATGTTACCCTTCCTGCTTTCAACATACGCAAACGTTCTCACCGCTAAAAGCCTGTGCTCACTCGCGAAAACACCGTTAATCATAAAAGCATTCTTGTTGTTTGGAAAGAGAGCACCCTCTAAGCACAGATGGGGGAAATCGGAACAATTACACAAACAGAATTCGAGGCACTGTCTTACAGAAGAGAAAAAATGGCCGGAATCTTGGGTATCCTACAGCTACAGGTCTGGAGATGTCCTAATGCCACAGTGGCGGATGAGTGACAGCTTCCTCACCAGAGATGGATGGTCTGCTTCAACTTGTCTTTGAACACTTGCTTTCTCAGAAATTTCTGTACATACCTTGTCTCCATCTTGTTCACATCAGTTTGTAGACGCTCCTACATCACGGCACAATGGATGTCTTGAGAATGAATAGAGCAGTATGATTGTTTTTGTACAGATCACTATATTGCATCGACAATTAAACCCTGCAACGTGCCCTACATATCGTAAAATACAGAAAGACTCTTACACTCAATTACACTGCTCTCCCACTGAGGACAGGAGCTTGAATATTAGAGCGCAAAACAGATCTCCAACCCAGCAATATATCACCACGTACTATGTCGATGTAGTAAACTTACATTTCCTATCCTGCGTCATAGAAAATCTTCCCTTTTACATCATTCTTACATATACTGCGAAGACAGATAGCACCATATATACTCCTCGCTGTAATGGATATTTCCATGCAAGGTCGGCTGTCATCGACCTACAATGGGTGACCAGAGCACTCTCAGCAGACCAAAATCACTCTCAGAAATATTCTAAAAACTCTGACTCGTTTCCCCTTGGCACAAACGCATTACTGTTTCTGGTCCAGACCTGCTTGCTTGCTCGCTTTTCTACAACCCTAAATTGTTTAAATAAACAATGTTCCACACAATGTCTAAATTGTTTAAACAATAATCTGTACACTGCAATTGAATACCCTCGAAGATTGATAAACTGAGTCTTTTTCCCGCAAACTCCTAGGAAGGGGGGCGATCGGATGACTTAGGTTAGTGGAGGTGCCCTTTTTATCCGCCATTTTCTTAGGTTAGTAGAGGCTGTGTTGTCCTGCTGGAATCTGAACTTCTTGCCAGGGCAACATGGCACTTTTCCACCATAGAGATTAATTAATTGATCAATTTAATTAGGTAGTCATTGTGACCTGTCTTCCCACCATTTTCTTAGGTTAGTAGAGGCTGCACTATCCTGAAGGAATTTGAACTTCCCGCCATGGGGCTAAGGTAGGGGGGTGGCTGTACGCACCAGAGAGGTTAATTAATTGATCAATTTAATTTTGTAATCAATCAAATTGCTAGGAGTGAGAGTGGGTCTATTCTAATAACTCAGACCTGAAATTGTGCCTGTAGCAGGGATGGGGGAGGGGGCAGCGGGACCAATAGCTTAAGTGCCTGTCGGTCAAAAGGAAATGGGGGTGACATGGAAAAGCACTTAATAGAACAATAGGTTAAGTACCTGTCAATCAAAGGAGAACAGTAAGTTTGCCCCCGAGTGCATACCTGCCCCTGATGTAGGCAACCCACACTAACAAAATGTGCCAGCATCCCTTTCCTGGGGGGGGAGTGGGACGGGGGAGGACAATAGGTTAAATGCAGCGACGTGGAAAAGCACTTAGCAGAACAATACGTTGACATGGAAAAACATTTAACACAACAATAGGCTGACATGGAAAAGCACTTAACAGAACAATTAGTTTGCCCCTGAATGCATACCTGTCCCTGATGTAGACAACCCGCACTAGCAAACTGTGCTGAAACATAGTGTTTTCCACTACTCACATAGGTGTCGAAATGTGTCTGGGTAAATATAAAAATCAAAAATAAATAAATTGTGCTTGCATATGCTGATTTTCATGACAACCCAATTTTTAAATCGTAATCACAGAAAAGCGTCAAGAGGAGTTTCAAACCTTAGTAAAACGAGAACTTCATTGAAACTAGATTACTCTCCTGATGATATTAAATTTATTACTCTTAAGACCCCAGTCATTACAGTAGTTTCGATAGCTATATGCATAACGCATTTTACAGACTTCTTACTAGTAAAACAACTTGTTGCCAATCACATGAATCTAATATTTTATATCTCACTTGTGATTTTTCTGCAGCTTGCTAATCCATGTCATGCATCAGCACATTTTGCAGATGTAAAATAGAGCCTGTTGGAATTACAAGCAGCACATTTTCTTGTCATCTTCAACGTAAATGTGATCGGCCAGGAATGTGATGGACTTTGCAGGCCACAGGTCGTATGGTAGTGCAAACATCTGACAAGACCTACCCAAGAAGAGAGACTAACATTGAGAGCAATCCTCCTATGATGTTCTTTGGATGTTAATGGAAGACATACACTACAACCCAATTACACACCTCTCAGGAGAAGCATTAGCAAAGGGAACTCCCGTAAACATTCCCGGAGGGTGTATCAAAATGCGCAACTATTCTTTCAGGTGGTTCATGGTGTGGGTTCCTCTGGTCACGCCCTAGTTCATGAACCACGGGCAACGTATGAGTGGCCCAGTAAGTGGTCCCGACAGTCGGGATACCAGTTACTTTGGAATAAGGCTGGGCATCTCGGACATATTCTGAGTCGTGGTCACCTTTGTGCTCATACGGCAAAGACTACCAAATCCACCGGTTAGTCCCTCAGCCGTTAGGGGTAAAACCAAATGGGACTCGGGGCAAGTAAGGCTAGCAACCTGCTTCCCTGGTACTTTAAATATGATTCTGGCAACAATCACAGCAAAATGCCTCGGACCTTTGGAGGTGACGGAGTCCCACCTCTAACTGACAAACCAGGGACTCCTAAGATACGACTTGGCAAACAAATGGTAATGAGATGGGGAGCTATTAATATCATTGGGGGCTACTCTGGGAAGAAGATAGAGCTGGCAGAGGCTGCAAGTAAGATGGGGCTGGACGTTTTAGCTGTTAGTGACATTCGGGTAAGGGGTGAGAAAGAAGAGGAAGTGGGAGAATACAAGGTCTACCTGTCAGGAGTCAAAGCAGTAATAGCACAATGGGGTGTAGGGCTTTACATCAGGAAAGAAATTGAACCCAGCGTAGTTGCAATAAGGTATGTAAACGAACGACTGATGTGGATAGATTTGACAGTGTCTAGCAAGAAAATTAGGATTGTGTCAGTATATTCTCATTGTGAAGGGACAGATCAAGATAAGATGGATAGTTTTTATGAGGCACTCAGTGATGTAGTTGTTAGAGTAAAGGACAAGGACAGTGTTCTGCTCAAGGGTGATTTTAACGCCAGGATTGGAAACAGAAGGGTATGAAAAGGTTATGGGTAAATTTGGAGAGGATATGGAGGCCAACAGGAACGGGAAACAACTCTTGGATTTCTGTGCCAGTACGGGCTTAGTAATCACAAACTCTTTTTTTAAACATAAGAACATTCACCGGTATACTTGGGAAGGCAGGGGAACCAGATCTGTCATTGACTATATAATAACAGATCAGGAATTCAGGAAGGCTGTGAGGGACACACGTGTATTCAGGGGATTCTTTGACGACACTGATCATTATTTAATCTGCAGTGAAATTGGGATTGTGTGGCCGAAAGTGCAGGAGGCCAGGTCCATATGTAGGAGGATAAGGAAATCTGGCACAAGTACATAGCAGCGATCTCAGAAAGGTACCAGTTAGTTGAATGTAGTCAATTACAGTCATTGGAAAAAGAATGGACAAGGTACAGGGACACAGTACTAGAAGTGGCTAAAGAATGTCTGGGAACAGTAGTGTGTAAAAGTAGGATGAAACAAACAGCTTGGTGGAATGATACAGTCAAGGCAGCCTGTACAAGGAAAAAGAAGGCGTATCAAAAATGGCTACATACCAGAACCCAGGTAGACAGAGAAAGTTATGTTGAAGAAAGAAACAAAGCCAAACAGATAATTGCAGCATCCAAGAAGAAATCGTGGGAAGACTTGGAAACAGGTTGGAGACTATGGGTCGAGCTGCTGTAAAACCATTCTGGAGTGTAATTAGCAGTCTTAGAAAGGGAGGTAAGAAGGAAATGACAAGTATATTGGACAGGTCAGGAAAACTGCTAGTGAATCCTGTGGATGCCTTGGGCAGATGGAGGGAATATTTTGAAGAGTTGCTCAATGTAGGTGAAAATGCGATCAGTAATGTTTCAGATTTCAAGGTAGAATGGGATAGGAATGATGATGGAAATAGGATCACTTTTCAGGAAGTGGAAAAAATGGTCAATAGATTGCAGTGCAATAAAGCGGCTGGGGTGGATGAAATTAAGTCGGAACTCATCAAATACAGTGGAATGTCAGGTCTTAAATGGCTACACAGGATAATAGAAATGGCCTGGGACTCGGGACAGGTTCCATCAGACTGGACAAAAGCAGTAATCACACCAATCTTTAAACATGGAAACAGAAAAGATTGTAGCAACTACAGATGTAACTCTTTAATCAGCGTTGTGGGTCAAATCTTCGCAGGTATTGTTGAAAGGAAAGTGCGAGTATTAGTTGAGGACCAATTGGATGAAAATCAGTGTGGGTTTAGGCCTCTTAGAGGTTGTCAGGACCAGATCTTTAGCTTACGGCAAATAATGGAGAAGTATTATGAGTGGAACAGGGAATTGTATCTATGCTTTATAGATCTAGAAAAGTCATATGACCGGGTTCCTAGGAGGAAGTTATTGTCTGTTCTACAAGATTATGGAATAGGAGGCAAACTTTTGCAAGCAATTAAAGGTCTTTACATGGATAGTCAGGCAGCAGTTAGAGCTGACGGTAAATTGAGTTCATGGTTCAGAGTAATTTCAGGGTAAGACAAGGCTGCAACCTGTCTCCACTGTTGTTCATATTATTTATGGATCATATGTTGAAAACAATAGACCGGCTGGGTGAGATTAAGATAGGTGAACACAAAATAAGCAGTCTTGCATATGCGGATGACTTAGTTGTGATGGCAGATTCGATTGAAAGTTTGCGAAGTAATATTTCAGAGCTAGATCAGAAATGTAAGGACTATGGTATGAAGATTAGCATCTCCAAAACGAAAGTAATGTCAGTGGGAAAGAAATATAAACGGATTGAGTGCCAAATAGGAGGAACAAAGTTAGAACAGGTGGACAGTTTCAAGTACTTAGGATGCATATTCTCACGGATGGCAACATAGTGAAAGAACTGGAAGCGAGGTGTAGCAAAGCTAATGCAGTGAGCGCTCAGCTACGATCTACTCTCTTCTGCAAGAAGGAAGTCAGTACCAAGACTAAGTTATCTGTGCACCGTTCAATCTTTCGACCAACTTTGTTGTATGGGAGCGAAAGCTGGGTGGATTCAGGTTACCTTATCAACAAGTTTGAGGTTACGGATATGAAAGTAGCTAGGATGATTGCAGGTACTAGTAGATGGGAACAATGACAGGAGGGTGTCCACAATGAGGAAATCAAAGAAAAACTGGGAATGAACTCTATAGATGTAGCAGTCAGGGCGAACAGGCTTAGATGGTGGGGTCATGTTACACGCATGGGAGAAGCAAGGTTACCCAAGAGACTCATGGATTCAGCAGTAGAGGATAGGAGGAGTCGGGGCAGACCGAGGAGAAGGTACTTGGATTCGGTTAAGAATGATTTTGAAGTAATAGGTTTAACATCAGAAGAGGCACCAATGTTAGCACTGAATAGGGGATCATGGAGGAACTGTATAAGGGGGGCTATGCTCCAGACTGAACGCTGAAAGGCATAATCAGTCTTAAACGATGATGATGATGATGATGATGATGATGATGATGATGATTCTTTCAGGTTTAAAGCCTTCGCTTTGGAGAAGGGGGAGGGAGGCTAACATGCTTTTCTAGAGACGTTAACATAACGTTCCAACCCTCCGAATATGCAAGGAATGTATGACGCTGGTCCGTGTCTCCTTTATTTACATCTGCAACTGTGCACTCCGCCAAGGGGCTCGGTACTGGAGTACCAGCCTGATTTTCCATCTTATTCCGTTTGCGAATGGTGCGTCGCAAGAGCGAATCTCGGTAAGGCTTCGTATTAACTGTAATCTAATTTTATCCCTCATAGTCATTACGCGAAATGTATGGCGTGGGGTGAGGTGGAATTGGGAATGAATTGGTTCAGGTCGCCAGTTCACAGAACTGTGAGAGCAAGATCTTCCACAATGCACAACATCTTTGCAGCATGGTTCTCACTCTTATGATGGTTGAGCATTTCCGAAATACACGTACCTCCAGCGCATTTTTTCTGTTTTGTGTTAATTTAACTGCACAGTAATTCCAAATTCAATAATGAACAAAAATCTATAGAACTAGAGTACTGATGTATTTGCTTCAAGAATGGATGACAATTCCTCAACATTGTTGTAGTGAACCTCAGTCTGAAATCTGGTTTCTTCATTACTTGTGTAATGAATTCACTCGATCTCTGTGTATACCAACAACGTAAAATTGTTAACAGCGGTCTATGCGTAAAAACCCATTTAGAAACATTCTAACAACAAAATCGACATTTCGGCAAAACTACAAACGTCATTTTAAGGAATTTGGCAACAGTTCCGAAACACAGGATAATTTCGCCTTGCAGTAGTACAAGACCAAGTCTAACGACTTCACAATGACCCCGAAAATAGGCATTACCCAGGGGACGAAATACAATGATAAATGGACATGTAAATGTAAATTGGTTTGCAGATGACAAGCTATCAGTGAAGGACACCATACAGTTGATCCTGCAAAACCATTTAATGTAAAATCCCGGTAAGAAGCAAAACGAACAAACAAAAACTTTCTTTAGGCCTCAATCTACTAAATCAATTATAACCTGAGACATTTTTACTTTCTACAGTTTTCAATAAACAAAAAACCACTGATGATGGCACACAGGTGCTGAAACAAGTTTGGGTAAAAAGAAAAAAAAAGGCTCAAATGGCTCTGAGCACTATGGGACTTAACATCTATGGTCATCAGTCCCCTAGAACTTAGAGTTACTAAAACCTAACTAACCTAAGGACATCACACACATCCATGCCCGAGGCAGGATTCGAACCGGCGACCGTAGCAGTCGCGCAGCTCCGGACTGAGCGCCTAGAACCGCTAGACCACCGCGGCCGGCGTAAAAAGAAAAAACCGTGTTTGCAAAAAGGCAAAACCCATATCCTATCATCTCACTGCAGTTTGCAGAACCGTTCTCGCCGCTCATTGGTTTGGAGAGCAACTGGTAGCTGGAGCCAAGACTGGAACAGTGTCGAAAAGACAAGTTTGGACACCTATTAAGTGTTCTGGATGTTGTAGTTGCTTAAAAGAGTACTCTTGGGTCCACAACTTTGATAACGTATTCTGAACACGGTAGCTATGATCTGTGACATTTCCGATAGCCTGCTAAGCGAACAGGTTCTGCGGTTGTCGATTACGCTCAACTTTTAGCCACGCCGCTGGGGCCTGCTTCAGCGCCCGGCCCACGGGTCACTTCCTGGCCAGTCAGTTGCCTCCCGACTCGCTCGGCGACCGCCAGCGGCTATTGGCCGCTGTCCGCCCGCACCTGCAGCGCTGCGCTGCGTGCCGAGACAAACATGCGGGCGCCGGGGACGCTCGTGCCTAACGACGCAGATCAATACGACGCGACCACGCTGACGCTATGCTATGCCATGCCATGGCCTACCGCGCGCTATCAACTGAAGCTGCCTGTGTACACACACACACACACACACACACACACACACACACACACACACGAGCCAAACACGCTATTGGCTGGCTAACATACGGTTGCAGCCTCAGAATGACGAAATAGCTTAATTACCGTTAGACCCACATGTATACCTACCCTCTATCGGCTATGCAGGCGGAACCATTTACCGTTAAATATACAATGGGTCCTTTCTGTTCCATCCATGGCTGGAGCTTGGAAACTATTTCTACCTATACGCCTTCGTGCGTGCTGTTTATATTCCTGTTTCATATTTGCGGCCTCCACGGATTCAGTACGTTAGGGGAGGAGGAGGAGCAGCAGCAGAAGCAGTAGTAGTTTCCACCTACGAAACTGATTTTTACAATTTATTTGTTGGTATTTCACTAGAAACACGACATTTTCTACTGTAGCTGAGTTAATCAACCTTGGAACCTCATAAAGCATATCCCTAGCGTATGAAGTTAAAGTTCTGAATATGAATTAAAATATGAATTAACACCATTTCGCTATACGCATCATGTTCCCAGTTAGTATCCCACAGACTGGTACATACGTTTTACTAGTCGTATCTTTCACAGATAAACTGCAGTTCCACAGTATCCTACCCTCTTTAGGCTTAGCTGGAAGAGAAATTATCTGATCGTTATCTTTCGCATCCCCACAGACTGTTACTTCTAGGCGTATTGGGCATGGTTGACTCCAGTGGAGACTCAATAATCCCGTAGGCTTTACGCATGTAATCTGCGCAATGCGCAACTATACATTTATCTAGATTATGTGCCAATTTGCTAATACCGAACCCATCGATACCAACCATCAGCTTTGAATCATGAAAATAGAGACACAAACCACCACCTAAAATCTATTATGCCTGAAACACTCAACGCAAAAGAAATACAATTACTCTCATAACATCACATTGTCAGCTTCCCTAAATCAGAATCAAATGTCACCTTCCAACCCTGGCTGGACCTGCCTCCACTACGTTTCATTTCAGTTCAGTCTGTCAGCATAACCTACATCCCAAAAACAATCTAAGCAAAATTTTAATTGTAGATGTATCATTCCTCAATAGCTAGTTATATTAATTATTTTTAGATTGTCTTTGTTTACGTGCAACTGAATAAAAGCAATTTATGTTGCACGAGACGCCTTTCGTCTTAATTTATTTAGATCCCTCAGTGACAGTATGTGATTGTGTTATACATGTGTGCTTGATGTTTTGTTGGTGATGCTATTCTTCAACCCACGAACCCTTTCCACCATGTTATTCAAGAATTCTTAATGATCTTGATAGAAGGTAAGATTCACCTGTAGAATAGAAAGCACACATTTAATGTAACACCAACACACAATACTAATGAAGAAGCCTTAATAAATTAACGCGAAATGGCAACACACAAGTTTGTTCAGTTTCACATAGGCATAGCATAAAAATCATCAAGATAATGTAAATAAATATTTTTAACTTTTTTGACATGTATGACGTTACACACCACTATATCGTCACGTCGCGGGACATGGCCGACGTCTGGTATCGTTAAGTTCAACCCATTCGCAAATTTTGATTAGGTGACACTTCCGGAGAGATAATCACATCTGAGGAAAGTTCGAGGCTGCTGCATTAAGAAGCGTGAATAGTAATAAATCTAGCACCTTCCCCTGGGCAAATCTGAAATTATTTAGTACATGTCAATTAACATGCATTAATTATTTTAATTATTGTTTTACGGTTCATTAAATGTATAACAAATAACGGATAATATGTTACATGCCGCTTGTAAAGGTGTTTCCAATCCACTCGCAAATCCTGGTTCATTTACATACGGATGTACTGACAATGGGTCCACAGGGCAATCGGATTTTTATAAACTTTTATATTTATGGTACGTGAAATACAGAGCTAAAATATTAATCCCCCAAAATAATTTGGGGTTTTACATTAGATCCCCGACTGATGCAAATTTTCAAACAGAGATGCCTGTCCTACTACCAATACCGTTAAGTTTAAAATACGTAAAGATGGATAAAAGTTACTTGCATTCGAGACTGGTAATCGCTGATTCGAGTCTCGTACTTTTCCGTTCAGTTCGAATGCCTACGTCATTTAAATATAAAATTTATCGAATGTATGGTAACCAACAGCTATCTAATTGCTATTTTCATGAAAATTGCATGTCTTCTTATTTCTAATTACATATCGCATACAAAAATACAGTTTCATAGCAAATATATGGACAAACAAGGTAAAAGAGTGAGGAAGTTATCCACAGAATCAGAGGGGAAACGAATATGTAGAAAACACTCACAGAAGGATAGGATGGTAGGATGGTTGGTTGGTTTAAATGAGGGGGAAGGGACCAAACTACGAGGTCATCCGTCTCTTGTTTCTAATAAAACAATGCCAAAAGTGTGAGAATAAAACAGACGAGACATATAACACAAAAGGGAAAGAAAGGAAAAACCACAAGAACGAAGGAAAGGCAACGAACACTACAAGGAACAAAAGAGGACTAGAAAACAACAACAAAATGTTTAAATGTGTGTGAAATCTTATGGGACTTAACTGCTAAGGTCATCAGTCCCTAAGCTTACACACTACTTAACCTAAATTATCTTAAGGACAAACACACACACACACACACACACACACACACACACACACACACATGCCCGAGGGAGGACTCGAACCTCCGCCGGTACCAGCCGCACAGTCCACGACTGTAGTGCCTTAGACCACTAGGCTAATCCCGCGCGGCAGAAAACAACAGAAAGGCACTAGAAACAGAAGAGAGTGAAACAAGAAAGCAGATTACAGTGGCTGGCCGACCACGAGAATAAAAAGGAGAAGCCAGGCCACTCTGCAACACTTAAAAACCTCCACCCTAAAAGCACTAGGGTGGAGGACACAGAGGGACAAAGGACAAGCGCTAAAACTTAGATCAAATGATAAAACCCACTCTCACGAATAAAACGTAAAACTAAATCAGCCAATGAGGCTTTGTGAGATAAAATGAGCGACAACGAGTTCGGTAACCCAAGATTTCGTCTCTGGGCAGTCAAACTGGGACAGTGCATCCGAATATGGGCCACTGTCAACCAGGCGCCGCGATGGCACTAAGGCGGGTCCTCAGGGTGCAAGAGGTACCCGTGAGTCGCCCAAGCGTGGCCAATGCGGAGCCAGCAGAGGACAACTGATTTCCTGCGAGAGGCCCGCATGGAAGACTTCCACACATTCGTAGTCTCCTTAATGACACGCAGTTTGTTCTGGGTACTGTTATGCCATTCCGCCCGCCAGAGCCGCAAAACCCTGCGGCGTAAGTCAGAACTAAGGTCAGGTTCTGCGATGCCCATCTCCAAAATCGGTTTCCGCATAGCCTGTCTGGCCAGCCCGTCGGTAAGTTCGTTGCCTGGGATGCCGAAGTGTCCTGGGGTCCACACATACACCACCGAACGACGGGACCGGTCCAGGACATACATGGACTCCTGGATGGACGCCACCAAAGGAGGGCAAAGGTAGCACTGGTCGATAGCTTGTAGGCTGCTCAAGGAGTGAGTACACAGAAGATTTCTCGGGGCATGAACGGATATACTGTGGTGCACGAGATATGGCCACCAGCTCTACAGTGAATACACTGCAGCCATCGGGCAAGGAATGCTGTTCAATATGGCCTCTGTGGACATAATCGAAGCCAACATTACCATCAGGCATCGAGCCGTCCATGTTAACCACTTCCGAGCCCCGGAGCAATTCAAGAATCGAGAATAAGTAACAGCAGAGAGCTGCAGGTTTAACGAAGTCCTTAGGGCCACGCGAAAGGTCGAGGCGAAGCTCTGGCCTACAGCTACACCACGGAAATGTACGTAAATGAACCTCGAGGAGAGGTGGTGAAGGGAAAGACTCCAGTTAAGACAGAACACGCGAATCGCAATATTTAGGCCTGACCTGGGCAGCCTATGCGGGAGGTGAACCGCCGTGGTTGGGAAAAGATGACGGTAATTAAATTGTTCATGAGATCTATGAATGTATGCAACGTTAACTGACGAGAGTTGCACACGTCTGATCTTCAACGGAGGGACTCCAGCCTCAACCAGTACGTTTGTCACCGGACTCGTCCTAAAAGCTTCTGTCGCGCTAGCCGAACTCCGCCATGGTGCAATGGATCGAGCAAACGCAATGCTGAAGGCTCCCATAGTCAAGGCGGGATTGAACAAGGGTCTGTGAAGCTACAGCAGCGTGGAGCGAACTGCACCCCAGATGGTGTTGCTCAGTCAGCGGAGGGCATTGAGGTGCTGCCAACACTTCCGTTTAAGCTGACGAAGATGAGGAAGCCAAGTCAAACGAGCGTCGAAAACCAGATGTAAGAATCGATATATCTCCACTACAGTGAGTGGATCGTCAGTAAGATAAAGTGCTGGTTCCGGAAGAACGGTACGACGCCGACAGAAATGCATGACAAACGTCTTCATGGCGGAAAACTGGAAGCCGTGGGCCAGATCCCATGACTGCGCCTTGTGGATGGCTCCCTGTAGGCGACGCTCATCAACACCAGTACTGGAGCAGCAGTACGAAATGCAGAAGACGTCTGCATACAGAGGTGAGATGGAGGGCCCGACAGCTGCTGCTAGACCGTTAATGACCACTCAAAATAGAGAGACACTCAATACAGAGCCCTGCGGGACGCCATTCTCCTGGATATGGGGGGGGGGGAACTATGGGAGGCACCAACTTGGACACGGAAAGTACGACCAACAGTCTCAATTCATGCACGGCAATGGCGCGAGAAGGTCTGAAACACACTTCTCAGATATCGCAAGTGTCTGTTGTACCAAGAGACCAGCAAGCAGTTGTTATCCGTCTCTACGGGGGTTTCGTACACCAACGGCTTGACACAGCCTCCGCGGATTAAGTGAATTCGCAATAACGACACAAAAACGGCCAGTCAAGACGTCATACCGTTTATGCTTCAAATGCCTGTAAGGTAAGGATGTGACAAAACATCTCACATAACGTGCACTACGTCTAATTCTTAACCAACACAAAGTCTTACAGGCGAGAAAGACTAATTATCATTTGGTATACCAAATGATCTGGTGCCTCAAAACCTTGTTGACAATTGCTACTTCTGTTTCAGATTTTTATCAAGGAATATCGTATACCCTAACCTACCATCGGCAGTCGGAACCGTTCCCTGTGGTGAAGACCTACCAGTGCCAGGTCTTCCATTCACATGCGAAAAAGTTCCTAATCTACGAACTCATTATCAGAAGAATCGTAATGTCGATCAAGTGAAGAGAAGAACTTTTAGAAAGACACGTAGACATGAACGAGCTAGTTAGTGATTCATACTTATTCACAGAGCAGGCAGAAATTTCACATCTTAAGGTATGGAAACTTTACGACGAAACAAAAATTACTGACTTCAGGCAAAGTAATAAAGATTTGATACCACACTATCATCCAAGATAAGCCTGAAGGGTACACTATTCGTATTACATAATGCCGTCTTTACCTATAGTACTCTCTGCGACAAAGAGAATTATGAAAATTTGATACTTTAAGCTATTAACTATGAAGAAGACAAATGGGAAATATGTGGTTATCTCAAGGTACGTGGCTTAGTAACTGGTCTCCAGAGTATCTCACAACGTGTTGCTGTTGTTTCCTTTGTCTTCGAGACAGCCGTAAAACAGATAGACATCATACAGTTAAACAATGGCCACAACTAGAGGGATTGGCTCTAGTGAAAGAACATATGAAATATGAACCTTCTGTGGATTCTCAAAATGCCTTTCTTTCTTCAGTGCATATAATACTCGGACTTACTAAGACTTTGAAAAGGGGAGCTATAGAAACGGCTTACGCACCTGAGTGAAGTATCCCTGAATTAAGCGACGCAAAACTGGAAGAAGGGACTTTTAGTGAGCCACAGATTAGGAAGTCAATGGCCGATAATTACTTTGATAAAATATTTGAGCCAGTCAGAGCTTGCAGTCTGGTGTTCTATTAAGGATGTCGTTGAGGGTTTCCTAGTGAATACAAGAGCATAAACAGTGACGTATTAGTGGGAAATCTTATAAAGAACTATAAAAACTGTGGATAAACAATACCTCAAAAATGCACTTCCTTCATTCGCATTTAGATAGTGACGAGCATAGAGACAGAATAGATTATTCCATCACGACATATTGCTGACTGAATGCCGCTATAGAGGCAAACGGAAACCTTCAGTGTCAAGTGACTACTGCTCGCTTTTGATGCGCGAAGATACACATTCCAGAGAAGGAGGTCATCAAAAGCACTCATCCATCCATCCATCCATCCATCCACTTTCATGCTTCATGGATCATTTTGCACGATAAATCGTCATGAGTGGAACAAGTCGTTTTACATTCATATTGCAAATTAATTTGTACATCTATTTGTACTCTAAACAACACCATACAAATTTTTATTTTATAAACCATCGTAACTACAAACCGGAGGGCGATGGTGAATAACTGCAGCTTCGGAATCAGCAGGTCCAAATTAGTTCCAACAAGTTTTTTCTCCACTATAATCATACAGCGCAAACAATGTTCGAAATAAAGTGTATCTATAGTGCTTCCCCTGTCCTCTCACTATTCGTATATCAAGAAGTACTTCAAACGCTGGTTGCTCAGTGACAACGATAAATCCGACACGTTGTACCTAACTACCTCAAGCAGTGGTCGTCGAACTGTTCAGCTCAAGTGCCAATATTGACACTGTGGGGCAGCACCTCGGACCGTGAAACTGCTGATCTTATTATTAACCGGTAATCTACATAAATTTCGATGTTATGAATCCCCAATTTACTAACTGCAGCTACAGCGCGATAAGTTGGTCACCGGCCTCCAAGTACTGATCGTTAGATTCGTGTCGATTGTTCTGTGTTTCTGTATGTTGTCTTTCACAGGGAGTCCAAAGGTGTGACTGCGTGACGAATTGGCGTGGTGGTGTGCTGTGCTGTGTTGTGTTGTGTTGTATTGTATAGATGAGTGGGTAATTAACATACTATTAACAATAATCGTACTTATATTCAAACGCATGAAACAACGTGACACACGATCACAAATTTTTACTAAATGTTTTGAGTATCTTCTTTCCTCTACTCTACTCTACTCTACTCTACAAAAGCCTTAATCATTTAATGCCCCCTTGCTACAAATAAGTTGTTAATTCACGAATCTATGTTACGTCTGTGTCAAAATTTATGGCATACCATCTGATATGTACGAATCGCGAACGACCAGGAGTTGTCAGTACTGGAGAACATCCCCCTTCTCACTTCCTCTAACCCTGCAATGAACGCGCTACGTAACCCATTGCTCTAAAAATAAGCACCCAACATTACTTAGCTCACGGCAGAATTCACCAACCTCAATTAAAATTAAGCGCATCTTCAAAAATTACTGTCTCTGTATGTTTACTTGTTATTTAGCAGGAAGCCTACAGTATTGAAATGGTTCAAATAGCTCTGAGCACTATGGGACTTAACTTCTGAGGTCATCAGTCCCCTAGGACTTAGAACTACTTAAACCTAACTAACCTAAGCACATCACACACATCCATGCCCGAGGAAGGATTCGAACCTGCGACCGTAGCGGTCGCGCGGTTCCAGACTGTAGCGCCTAGAACCGCTCGGCCACTCCGGGCGGCCCTACACTATTAAGAAGTGCTTAACGTTAGTTGAGGTTTTTGGTTTCAGCTGTTAGTTGCTAGGTGCACATTATTGCCCCCGGTGGTGAGTGTTCATCGGAGGTGAGGGTATCATCTGGAGTGCCCCAGGGAAGTGTGGTAGGTCCGCTGTTGTCTTCTTTCTACATAAATGATCTTTTGGATAGGGTGGATAGCAATGTGCGGCTGGTGTCGTCCGTCGTTGAGTGACTGTAGGAGGATACAAGATGACTTGGACAGGATTTGTGATTGGTGTAAAGAATGGCAGCTAACTCTAAATTTAGATAAATGTAAATTAATGCAGATGAATAGGAAAAAGAATCCTTTAATGTTTGAATACTCCATTAGTAGTGTAGCGCTTGACACAGTCACGTCGATTAAATATTTGGGAGTAAGATTGCAGAGTGATATGAAGTGGGACAAGCATGTAATGGCAGTTGTGAGGACGGCGGATAGTCATCTTCGGCTCATTGGTAGAATTTTGAGAAGATGTGGGTCACCTGTAAAGGAGACCGCTTATAAAATACTAATACGACGTATTCCTGAGTACTGCTCGAGCGTTTGGGATCCCTATCAGCACGGATTGAGGGAGGACATAGAAGCAAGTCAGAGGCGGGCTGCTAGATTTGTTACTGGTAGGTTTTATTATCACGCGAGTGTTACGGAAGTGCTGCAGGAACTCGGGTGGGAGTCTCTAGAGGAAAGGAGGCGTTCTTTTCGTGAATCGCTACTGAGGAAATTTAGAGAACCAGCATTTGAGGCTGACTGTAGTACAATTTCACTGCCGCCAACTTACATTTCGCGGAAAGACCACAAAGATAAGAGAGATTAGGGCTCGTACAGAGGCATATAGGCAGTCATTTTTCCCTCGTTCTGTTTAGGAGTGAAGCAGGGAGAGAAGATGCTAGTTGTGGTACGAGGTACCCTCCGCGACGCACCGTATGGTGGATTGCGGAGTATGTATGTAGATGTATAGCAAAATACGTTTGAGAACCACGATCCGCACGAACACTTGATTCGAGCCGCAATTTGACGGCCGCTGGTCTAAAACTTATGTAACGGACACTTTTCAACAGATACATGTGTCGACAGTGACGGATACACGCCAATGAAAATAGAGTCCTTACTTCTATAGCACTGATCTAGTGGCACCGCTTAGTCGACGTACAGCTTGGAAAGTGAACTGACAAACTATTTTTACAGTAGTGTGTGAGTGTTTTTGTTTTTGCAGGAACAAAATGTTGATAGTTCAGCGGAAGTTAAAGTGCACTAGAGCGTGGGAAACCGTTCTACCACACTATGTCGTCACAGACGGTGCAAACCTCACTTGGTACAGCCGAACTCAGACAGACTGCGTGGGACACGGAGGCGGCCGTGGCGGCGCCGTGGCTGGCGTCCCCCGGAGGCGGCGCGGTCGATACGGCCCCCTGCGCGTCGCGCCTACCTACACCGCCGCACGCACACGCAACCGCCTGCCGCCTTCCCCCGACAGGTGAAGCGTGTCGGGCACAACCGCCGCTAGCTGCTCATCCAGTAACACAGTTAACTCCGCCTTTTTTTGTTTCTCTGTCTCCCTTCCTCCGTCAGAAACAAGGCAATTTGAGAACAAATAATCATTGGTAGGAATGGGAAAAAGCGGACGGTCAAAACCGATATCGGTATTTTAATTCAAAATAATTGATATTTTTCGTTATTTGTTTGGTATCGGTTGTAGCAGGTGTTTTTTAATCTTTTACTAATAACAGATTAAAAATCCGAAATTATCAACTGGCCATAGCAGCAATGCCGAAAATTTTCGTTTCAATATAAATCTTTTAAACAAGGAGTTATTTTTATTCGTTAAAACCTGCATTAGTTTGGAATATTGCGTTATTATAGAAAACGGGAATAGGGATCAGTGCTATTTTAATAACAATGCTGACAAACGAGCAACAAACACATGGCATAAGAATTGGTACAGCACAGTTGAGACATTAATGCCCATGTTGCCGTGTGTAGGTGCAGTGTGCAAGACTTCCCCACCTCGTAGCCGGCCGGAGTGGCCTTGCGGTTCTAGGCGCTTCAGTCTGGAGCCGAGGAACCGCTACGGTCGGAGGTTCGAATCCTGCCTCGGGCATGGATGTGTGTGATGTCCTTAGGTTAGTTAGGTTTAATTAGTTCTAAGTTCTAGGCGACTGATGACCTCAGAAGTTAAGTCGCATAGTGCTCAGAGCCATTTGAACCCCACCTCGTCTATACGGCAGTTCCTCGCTGTCGTCGCCGGATATCCGATGTATGGCACCAGTCCTAGTCTGGAAATACTTCACACAGAGACGTAGCAATGAAGTACAATGCTTCATTTGCTTTAAAAGATTGAAGATTTGTCTGCCATTTCTATGAAATTATAAACGAGGAAGGAAATTACGGCAACAGCAATAAATCAAAAACTTAATAACAATTCATTCATAATATACAACAGAAACAGCGGCTGATTGTTGCCTGTGTCTACATAATATGCCTCTTATCTGCTTGTAGCCCTTGAAAACGGACAAATTAACATGAAATACAGAGTCCTTCAACCTCAGTTTTCACACCGACTATTCGTAATACCCAAATAGTGGTAATAACCGATTACGACATCATTTTTAATCGAGTTTCAAAAAATTCGAATCAACAGGAGAACACTTTTGTAGTATTTAAGCACCCATCGCTTTTCGAGAAAAGCAACGAACGGTGAGCAGACTAAGTTTTTTACTATTTGTTTATTTAATATTTTGATTCTGTGTGTCTTGAAACTAAGAGTGTGAACATTTTTCACACTTTTTCCGGTTTCTGCGTTTATTACAGGCAATAATACGAATAAAAACCTTAAATCGGTTTATTTCAGAAATCGGTATTTTGAGCTGTTTTAACACGATCAGGTTAAACGGTACCACCGAAAACCTGTTGTCTCAGCGATACCCGTCATCCCTACCGTAGGCTCACAGCACCGCTACAGAAATAGTATCGTTAGGCAAATGAAAAGAATGCTTCCAACAGGTGAGGCGGGGAAACAGTTCTTCCCCTTGCTCCCGTCAGTCTCGAGCCTACCCACTGTGTCATCAGCCGTCCAAAAAATATTCCCTTACCGGCACAAGTCAGCTACACCTACATCATTACTCTGCCATTCACAATTCAGTGCCTGGCAGGGACTATCGTTCCACACACAAAAATGAACACACTTAAATCTTTCTGTACGTGCTCTAATTTCTCTAGTTTTATTACGATGATCATTTCTCCCTATGTAGATTGGCGACACAAAAATATTTTTACATTCAGAGGAGACACTTGGTGACTGAAATTTCATGAAAAGATTTCGCAGCAACGAAAAAGGTCTTTGTTTTAATGACTGCCACTCCAATTGATTATCAATATCGTGACACAAACCCCCCTATTTCGCGATAATAAAAAACGAGCTGCCCTTATTTGCACTTTTCTTATGTCCTCCGCCAATCGTATCTGGTAAGGTTGCCATACCGCACAGCAATGCACTAGCAGAAGACGGACAAGCGCAGTGCAGGCAGTCTTTAGGAGACCTGTTGCATCTTCTAAAATACAATCGTTGGCTTCCCTTCTCCACAACATTAATTATGTGATCGATCCAATTTAAGTTGTTCGTAGCTCAATTTCAAGGCATCTAATTCAATTGGTGAACTTTAAATTTGTGTGCTTCATGGTGTAACCGAAATTTAAACAATTCCTTGTAGCAGTCATGTGGAGGACCTCACATTTTATTGTTTTAGATTCAACTTCCACTTTTCGCACCATACATACCCCTTGCCTAATCACTTTGCAATTGGTTTTCATCCTCTAAAGACTGTATTGTATTGTAAATGACATCATCATATACAAATAATCTAAGAGGGTTGCTCAGATTGTCTTCTACGTAGTTTAATATAGGGTTATTCTAAACGATGGACCCATTTTCAAAAATTCGTATTTATTCAAGTACAAATCCAAACTTTTTCCATAATTTTTGATATCAGTTTAATAAATTTAATAATTTATAATAATCTGTAATTAAATAGTTTTCAATAATTAGAAATGTTATAAATGTGGAATGTGGCCACCGTTGGCTGCATGGCAAACATCGACGCGGTAGCCAAACTCGTCCCACACACGCGAAAGCGTATCTGCTGTTACTGGGTGCACGGCAGCAGTGATCCGGTTCCGCTGATCGTTCAGAATGGGTGATAAAGGCGGTAAGTAAACAGCTTCTTTCACATAACCGGCCGCTTCTGAAACCATCACCGCCCGCCCGCCAAAAACTTTGAAACTTCGTCTTTCATTGGTATAAAGCTTGTTCATTTTGGATTTGTACTTTAATAAATATGTTCAGAAAATGGGTTCATTATTTAGAATAACCCTGTAGATTAGAAATAGCAGAGGTCCTACAGCACTTCCTTGGGGAACACCGAATATCACCTCTGTTTTATTCGATCATTTTCCGTCGATTGCCACATGCTATGACCTTTCTGACAAGAAATCACGAATCCAGTCGCAAAAATCAAGCGAACTTCCTATACATGAAGTTTGCTCAGAAGTCTGTCTGAGGAACGATGTCGTCGTCAGCTTTGTGGTGCTTCACTGTTGGCCGTATACGATCTCTCTCATTTCTCATGTACAGCACTGGTATCAAATTGGGAAAGTTCTAGTGATGCGTGCATGCGCACATTACATCAACATGGTATTCAACTAAGAAACGGGGTTGAAAACTGTCACTGGCGATATCTTACTTGAATAAAACGAGACGTGTATCCTGACGAAAAATAGTACACAGCACTAGTACAAACACACTATTTTATGGAGAATTTAACTGTTATCATTCCCAATGTATCTGTGCACTTAAGAGGAGTGACCATCTAATGTATCTCCTTCTTGCATAAAACCTCCGCCATCTGACTATGTTTTAAATTTAATTTACTCCACTCTATTGCAATTTTAGCTTTACAGTCATTATCAAATCCAAAAAATGAACAAACTCAATACACCGTATGGATCGTATAGTGCAGAGAAAATAAAAATCAATACATATTAAAGGAACATTATGTGCAGACCACAAAATGCCTGACATGTCATTCTCGAAACACAACACATATCTTGTCATATACACCAATCGTCGCATCAGAAGACGTTAGTACGAACTAAAAATTGTAAATGCGCCTGAGATTAAGCAGAGCAGAAACACTTTATCACACTATGTCTTTTTTGCACAAAAACGACTGTGAACGTAAAAAGAAGTTAAAAGCGACCGTAGGTTCATCCCAATCGACGGAACGAAACAGAGCTAAAAACAAAGACATACCCTTGGAGAAAGGTCCACAAGATATGCCCTAGAGACAGCGGAGTTCCCGAACCAAAGATTAAACGTCCTTTGCCATACTGCTACGACGGTTAAAAAGTAAAACGCGATCGACAGCCCGTGAGTTGTTCCCTAAAATGGCCGGTAACTCAAACGGCATGCGGTTAACAAAAAAGGGCACTGGGTCAGGAAATGGGGAACCGCGCAAGGTTGATGGCAATGAGCACAAAGTGGTGGGAGATCACCGCGTAACAAATGGTGATGGCTAAAATGACAGTGCCCAAAATGCAACCTAGCTAAAATGATATCACGACGACAGAGTCGAGAGGGAGTCGGCCAAGTTATTGGGAGAGGTTTAATTCCCTAGAGCAAGCTTGTTCCCGTGAAGAGAAAACCAGCACTGATATCAAGGTGACACCAACTGCCGAGAGACGGTAACACGGAGATCATCCGAAGGATTGGAAGAGCTAGAAGACTGAATTAGGACTACTGCAGCTTTGTCAGCAGCCTCATTTCCCGCCAGGCCGACATGACCAGGAACCTACATGAACATCACGGTGATTCCCTCAACATCGAGCAAGTGGGAGCTTCTTTGGACCCGTTGAACTGAGGGATAGACTGTGTACACCACACAGAGGCTCTAAAGGGCACAGAGAGAATCGGAACATACGACACAATTAAAAAGCCTGTCTCGCCGGATGTACTGGGTGGCCTGATAGCGGGCGAAGAGCTCTGCTGTAAAAATCGAGAAGTGTTCTGGAAGCAGATACCGATAATGATCAATGCCAATGACAAAGGCACAGCCGACATCACAGCCGGTCTTAGAGCCATCTGTGTACACAGAGGTGCTATCGCCAACTTTCATGCGAAGGTCAAGAAACTTAAACGACACATCGAATCTGGAATAGCTTCCGTGGGAAGCGAATGAAATCCAAGATGAACACGCGCTGCCGCAGGAATCCAAGGCGGTGTAGGGTTAACAGCCATCGGGGCCGCGGCAGGTAGCGTTAAGTTAAGCTGCCAGAGCAGGAGCCAAAAGCGAACTTCGTGAGGTAACAAGAGAAGGAGGACGGGCGGCCGAGCATGGCAGATAAATGGCAAGCGTATTAACTGAAGAGGTTATCACGCTCGTGTGACACTGGTAGTTCTGCAGCTTCTAAATAGAGCCTCTCGCAAACGGGCTAGTGTAAAAGGCGCCAGTAACCAAACGTATTCCACGACGGTGGATTGTGTTAAAATGGAGTAAAACAGTCGGACGTGCAGAAAAATAAATGAAAATAACTATAGTCTAGTTTCGAATGGACAAGGGATGAGTACAAACGGAGGAGGGTGGACCGATCCGCTTCCCCGGAAATGCCGCTTAGGACGCGGGACATTAAAGAGACCAGATACAGTGTGTGGCCAGGTAAGACATCTGGGAGGACCAAGAAACGTTTCCCGTCAAGCACGAGTCCCAGGAATTTTGTAGTTCCAGCATCAAAAATTACATGTTGTTGTTGTTGTTGTTGTTGTGGTCTTCAGTCCTGAGACTGGTTTGGTGCAGCTCTCCATGTTAATCTATCCTGTGCTAGCTCCTTCATTTCCCAGTACCTACCGCAACCTACATCCTTCTGAATCTGCTTAGTGTATTCATCTCTTGGTCTCCCTCTACGATTTTTACCCTCCACACTCTCCTCCAATGCTAAATTTGTGATCCCTTGATGCCTCAGGACATGTCCTATCGACCGATCCCTTCTTCTAGTCAAGTTGTGCCACAAACTTCTCTTCTCCCCAATCCTATTCAATACCTCCTCATTAGTTACATGATCTACCCACCTAATCTTCAACATTCTTCTGTAGCACCACATTTGAAAAGCTTCTATTCTCTTCTTGTCCAAACTATTTATTGTCCATGTTTCACTTCCATACATGGCTACACTCCATACAAATACTTTTAGAAACGACTTCCTGACTCTTAAATCTATACTCGATGTTAACAAATTTCTCTTCTTCAGAAACGCTTTCCTTGCCATTGCGAGTCTCCATTTTATATTCTCTCTACTTCGACCATCATCAGTTATTTTGCTCCCCAAATAGCAAAACTCCTTTACTACTTTAAGTGTCTCATTTCCTAATCTAATTCCCTCAGCATCACCCGACTTAATTCGACCACATTCCATTATCCTCGTTTTGCTTTTGTTGATGTTCATCTTATACCCTCCTTTCAAGACACTGTCCATTCTGTTCAACTGCTCTTCCAAGTCCTTTGCTGTCTCCGACAGAATTACAATGTCATCGGCGAACCTCAAAGTTTTTATTTCTTCTGCATGGATTTTAATACCTACTCCAAATTTTTCTTTTGTTGCCTTTACTGCTTGCTCAATATACAGATTAAATAACAACGGGGAGAGGCTACAACCCTGTATCACTCCCTTCCCAACCACTGCTTCCCTTTCATGCCCCTCGACTCTTATAACTGACATCTGGTTTCTGTACAAATTGTAAATAGCCTTTTGCTCCCTGTATTTTATCCCTGCCACCTTCAGAATTTGAAAGAGAGTATTCCAGTCAACATTGTCTAAAGCTTTCTCTAAGTCTACAAATGCTAGAAACGTAGGTTTGCCTTTCCTTAATCTTTCTTCTAAGATAAGTCGTAAGGTCAGTATTGCCTCACGTTTTCCAACATTTCTACGGAATCCAAACTGATCTTCCCCGAAGTCGGCTTCTATCAGTTTTTCCATTCGTCTGTAAATAATTCGCGTTACTATTTTGCAGCTGTGACTTATTAAACTGATAGTTCGGGAATTTTCACATCTGTCAACACATATGGTAGAAGAAATCCACTGCGCCGCCAGAAATTCGTAGAAACGGTTTTGTCAGTGGAAAAGAGAAAGCCATTGTCGATGCTAGACACATCTCTGAAGACGCCGCTCACGGACACAAGTCCGTGGAGAAATCCAATAGATCGCAGATTCGTCGACGGAAAGGGAGCCGGAGATGCCTGGTGGGAGACAGTCCTTAATACGGTTAGCGGCAACATCGATGAGGATCCGCTCGGGTTGGAGCCTTGTGGCATGTCCCACGAGGCCGAACCCCTCCCCCCCCACACACACCTTGAAAACTTGATGTTTTAAAAACTGCTGAAGGAAATGTGGCAGCCCCACCAGTAGAGTACAGAGGATACCTGTCCTCCAGCAGGGCCGGCCGGAGTGGCCGAGCGGTTCTAGGCACTACAGTCTGGAGCCGCGCAACCGCTGCGGTCGCAGGTTCGAATCCTGCCTCGGGCATGGATGTGTGTGATGTCCTTACGTTAGTTAGGTTTAAGTAGTTCTAAGTTCTAGGGGACTCCTGACCTCAGAAGTTAAGTCCCATAGTGCTCAGAGCCATTTGAACCTCCAGCAGGTGTCTTACGCTTCCTCCAAATCAAAAAACACGGTCATACTCTGGTATTTCTGCAGAAAACCGTTCATGACGTTGGCTGACAAAGTGGTCAGATGTTCAGCTGCAGAAAGGCGCGCACGAAATCCACATTATGCAGTGCTTAGAAGATTGCGAGACTCGGGACCACCACACCAGCCGGCCATGAATCATACATCCCATCACCTTGCAAACAAAGCTGGTGAGAGAAATGAGGCAGTAGCTAGGAGGAGGTGTTGTCCTTACCGGTCTTAGCTATGGGTATGACATTGGCTCCACGCCAGGCACAAGATCGAGAGGAGGTGAGATTATGGTGAAGCTCCCTCTTAGTAAAGGCGGCCTTGTAGAATTCATGATTCTGAGAGTAGAAGGCTATCACCCGAGCCTCCTCCACTATTTTTCGAGGGAGGAATGCGGGTAATAGTGGGTGGAGCTCAAAATCTCCGCAGAATAGCGACCCAAGGTGTTTGAGATAGCAATAGGGTCCACAATGACATCATCTGCTATAGTCAGACTGGAAATCGGGAAATGAACTTCGGTCCCGGAGAGCCGACGGAGGTTGCCCCACACAACAGAAGAGGGAGTGAAACTATTAAAAGATCTAGTAAAGGAAATTAAGCTAGCTTCTCTGCTAGCTGTGACGACACTGCACATGCAGCTGTTTATAATGATTACAGTTCGCCATCGTAGGATGACGGTTAAAAATGCGGAGAGCAGGTCTCCGTACGCGAATGGTGTCGCAGCATGCCTCAGTTCATCAGGGGACTGGAACGCAGCGCGGTAAAGAAGTGCGAGGTATGGAACATTCTGAGTCGGTAAGGACAATGTTCGTAAGGTACTCTATCCGGTCACCACAAATGGGGAAGGTCGCCAGCGAAGAGTAAAGCCTCCAGTCAGCCTTAGAAAGCTGCCAATTGTGTTTACACACAAGTTGGACAGCAGTCGTCAAACGGATAGTGCAGGGAAATGGTCGGTCGAATATGTATCAGAGAGAACAGACAACTCGAGATGACGGGCAAGCAGAACGAGAGATCCAAATGCAAACAGGTGTGCATGGACTCTCAAAGGAACATGGTGTGCTCCATTGTTAAGTTAATTGAGAAGGTCAGTCAAGAGGTAGCCTCTAGGACAGGGCGAATGGACCAGAAGGAAACTCGAGAGGACAAAGCGGTTGCAAGGATGCAATTTCGTTTCTTGGAGGCAACACGCAAGCACACACTGTGATTTCAAAGGCAGCCGTAATTCCTCATTGTTGGATCTAATGCCACGAACGTTCCATTGGAGAAGAGCCACAACTGGGAATGGGGAGGACGGAATAAGTGAAGGGCAGTGACCTCGGTGGCTGCTAAGTGCCAGCCTTCGAGGACTCACTGCTACAGGGCGCAGAGGCTGGAGGATCCTGTTCCATGAAATCTATGGAGGCATCGACATTTCCCCTTGATCGGTTGCCGATTCCAGGGCAGACAAACGGTAGGCAGTTCGCACTGGCGAAATGGAGATTGTCTGGGTGAGGGTATCACATGAAACCGGTGAAGAGGATCTCTAAGTCGGAAAGGAGAAGACCATTTGCCTTTGTTCGATTTCTTAGAGCTTTTTGGCTTGAGGGATATAAAAAGCTTTCACAGAAGTATTCCTTCTGTACTTACCGAGCTGCGAGTTGTGGAGCATGTGATTTCACTGCCAGGGAGCAGTTGGGGAGGGCGCGAATATTTGGTGATTTGTGCAGCTGTAGGAAGAGGAGATGGGGGATGGTAAGGTGATACTTGGCGATTTCGCAACCGAAGTCCTGAACTGGAGGTGCAAGTCTGCTTGGCCATGTCCTCCATGGAGCGAGGCATACCGAGAACAATACTATAAGCACTTGATGTTAAAACACAAGGCTTTCAATTACCAACAGCTTGCTAGCAACAGGGTAGGGTACTTTTTCCTTCACCCGGATCTCCTCGAAGGCCCACTCATCGAGATACATAGGATACTCATGGGATGAGGCAGCATGGTCGCCATCACAACCGATACAGAGGGGAGGAGGACACTGGCAATCACTCTCACGAGCATCTCTACCACAGGTAACACATTTGGCCATGTTTTGAAAGGGTACGTGGGAGTGTTTATGATGTTGGTAGCAACACATCGTACGATTGACCCATGATGATTTTATACCCTGCCATCTTTGATGGCAGCATTACTCGGATCAAATGAGAGAAAAAAGTGCATGTAGGCACTTAGTCTGCATCAGCCTTTTTCATTACCCGACAGATCACAGTGAAGCCCTGATCAGGGAAATACTTTTGGATTTCCCCTCAGTCGAACCATCAAGAAGCCTAGTGTAAATAACACCGTGTGAAGAATTCAGCGTGCAACGGGTCTCCACACTAACAGGATAGCCATGGAAGAGTGAAGCTGTTTGCGGCTGGTGTGTTTGAAGATCACCGTTGGTCTCCAGAAGCACAGTCCGATTACAGAAGGGAGAGCAGAATTTCACGGGACTTGCAACTGCATCAACATCTATCTGAATAATAAACGGATTAACAGCAGAAGACTGACCTCCTCCAGTACATGACACCACGGGGTGCAGCTGGGATTGTCATCGAAATGCAGCCTCGTTCCATTTACGTTTAGTAGACGTAGATTAACATCATGATAATGGTTCATCGCGAAAAAATCCGCCACGATTGCCAGCGTCTCCAATGATGTGCTCCTTCCAAATGGAGGCTCCCTGGGAGGGAGTTCACCCGCCTTAGGTTATTGTTCACATCTCAGGTCACACCTCATTAACTCCAGAAAGGGTACCAGTTGGCAACTGGGAAGGTAACACCTCAGGGAATTACCCCTCCCTGAGCCTGGCCTGCACCAGCGGGAACGTGCGAATCCTACCTGTCGATCTGGGACTGGGAATTACGCGTTACCCAGTCACCTGCTCCGCTTCAAACGCATGGGTCGGCTTTCAGGAGCAGACAGGTAGAAGGATGAGAGGAGGTAGGAGATGGAGAATGAAGAAAGAAGGAAAAACAGACGAGGGAATGTTCTGATGCTGTACTATCGAAACTACAGAACGCATTTCCGAAAATATCCCAAGACATGTTCCCCAAGAGAAGGGAAAAAGAATAGCAGGGGGATAGACATGTAGCACGGAAAGCAAAGGGGTGCTGCGAAGGCTTGGACCTCATGGTACCCAAGCAGGAACTCTCCTCCCCTTCCTCTGCTTCGGTATTTGAGGTCTCTCTCTGTTTCATATTCCTACCTGTGCACTCCTGGAAGCCGACCCACGCGTTTGAAGAGTAACGGGTGACAGGGTAACGCGTAATTTCAGAGCACCATCTCCCTCGTCTCAAGATCTAAAAGCAGCGGATCACACAGCAGGAAAAGAGGCATTCGGATCCTGCTGCAGTTGATAATGATGATAATCGTCATGGGTGAGTTCCACCTATAACGGTTCGTGTTTCGCTTTAACGTGAAGACAGGAACTGTCAACTCAAAGACAGCAAAATGCGACACCGTAACTAAGCGAACATCGCAGGATGGCGAAAGTTCCCAACATCATTGAAGCGCGGGAAAAGCTGGAGGTGGCTTTTGATCGCCGCAGCGCCTAGCGACACCCTCGATTCAGTTGCCGAGCTCGAGGGCGGAGACGAGTGCGCCTGGCGCGCATTCAGCCGGGGCGGGCTTTCAGTGAAAAACCGCCGAGCAACCGACCTGTCCGCCGTGAAAGCGGCGCAAAGTCCCGTAATCTGCAGCGGCGCGGCCGGCTGCACAAAGCCAGGGGACTCTGCAGAGCCGTGGTCGTCGCAACCACGTGCCGTAATACCCTAGCGGCCTTCCCCACATGCCGTTCTTGAATCACTGAAGTTCGCATGCGGTTTATTCGTTCCGTTTGCTTTATTAACACACGAATCTCCTCAAAATGTACATCTGAATTTAACTGAAACTGTATGTAAAACGTTGGCCCGAAAGCGAACAGCTTTCCAAGTACAGGGAGTATAACGTGGACAAGAAAAAGAATTCCGGATTTTCCCCGGTTAAAAACACTTTTGGCGCGTGAAAATACGCTATATCCCGGCTGAAAGTACATTTTTCCGTGTTAAGTGACAATATATTTTTCATCGAAGCTGTAAAACTTATCAGTCCTCTGATAACTTTAGGAAACGATACCCAGCAAAAATCAACATGTTCTGGATAGATCTTACAAACGCTTTCGTGTACACTGCATATTTTCGTATTACTTAAGTATAAACACGCATTTCACCTATTGCAGCACGGTAACTTCCAAACCACTGAAACGGAGATTGCGATGCGCTTTTGCCAGCCAACCATGGCTCACGTCAGTTCATGTCGCCTAACAGTGACAGCAGACATCCAGAGCGTAGGACACGTGATGTACGAGTAGTCAGCCTCACAACTTCACAGTCTCGTAGCGCGAACACACAAACAGGAAAGGTTAGTGGTTTAAATTAATATACATACAATATGCCTAGAAGAAAAGCTAAGCTTTCACATATAATACTGGTGGTGTTTAGTGTGTGTCACCCTTTATATCAAACACAAATGTTCCAGTAAAATTTTAAAAAATGGCGTAAATCCCTGGTCTTCTGGGCTCGATATTTTTCTAGGTTGTCAGTTCTCAAAGTTTTAAGTTATGAATGACAGTCGAACGCTCTGTGATTTAAGAAAGCCGTCGCACATTATCACGTGTAACATAATTCGTCTTGCTTAAAAGGAAATTTACTTTGAAAGTAACGCTTCCCAAACCATCATTGGCAATATTTTCCCGAAATCTGTTAGAAACGGAAACACTTGTGACGTCACGCTCATCGACAGCAGTTTGTTGTTGCAAAGATGCACAATGCATAGTTTTCGTCCTAAAACCTTTGACCATTTTGCTGTCGACTGACGCTTGTGTGTGCACTGTGTTTTGTCGTAAATAACGCATTTTCTTTGCTACTAAAGTTTTTTTTTTTTGTTCTCTCGTTTACGTTGTGCTGATGCAGTATTATTCTGAAACTGCGGGTTACTGTAAGATTCTTTGTCAGATTACCAGTTGTTACTGGCCAAAATTACAGAAATTTAACTGAAAACCAAACCAATGAAAAATTTTCCGAAATTCTAAAAATTCCTGGAATTTTCCCGGATGAAAAAATTACCCCGTTTTCTTGCGGTTGTTCCGGGGCGTATACACCCAGAAACATCTTACGAACTATTTATGACAATCATTTCAACCTAGACGTTGGGTATTTTATGTGGAAAGAGCGATATTGTGTTAAGAATAACGCGGCGTCTTGAATGGACTGCAGCTAGCGACATCTGCAGTGGAACGAATCTGCTGCTGCTGAACATATCATTGGCATTGGTCTTAATATGAATTACGATAATGCCAGTAAGTCTGCAATCTATCACTCAGTATTCAAGTTATCAACAAAGACTAGAAAATATCGATGGTGGATATTCTGAAGTATCTTGATGATTTTTCTATCTCGATAACTTCTAAAACATGAGTGCCTTTCCAACCCTCAATGCACCAGAAAGAAGATGTACCAATCTGGCTGCCTTTGTCGTCTATTATACATTCAACACAAAAAGTGTTTCGTCCTAAAAGTAAAGCCTTTGTTAATGACTGTACCTTCGACATCTCTGTGATTTTAATAACTGTGGTAGACTCGCTTTCTCGCTGGCTGTGCCTGTAAGGTAAACTTCTCTACGACAACTATATCAACGAACACAGCTGATGGTTCCAAAATACGCAGCCGAAATGTTAGTACAAAAGTTAACTGCAGAAGACTGCGCCATCAACGTAACGTACAGCACTCAGTAAATTTCATTATAACACACACTGTGCTCCGTCAACAACTTAACGAATACCAGTCAAAGGTAAGTTGAGCGAATAACAAGATTAATGTTACACGAGGTCATCGATATTGTCCTCGTATCGCACGCTGTTTAGCTGTTTATATTTCTGATTTCTGTATATGCACGCAAATATCGTAGTTGACCTACGAAACAGACGCGCTATATTACGAAGCGGAGGGGCCTGCAACAGAATGTTAGGGTTAAATGTTTCTGTACATATTTAGTTGCATGGGCATTTGTGGACACTGCTTGCGCCGAAAGAATAAATGCAAAAATTGTGTGCGCTCAAAATATATATATTACTTCAAACTCATTATATAAGTTATGCATTACCGTTTTCATTTTTATACAGGAATACTCATAAACGTGCAATGAAATACCTTGATTGTCATCCGTTACGCTACTACGAGACCACGCTCAAAGTCAATGACAGCACGAGACTAGCACGCCTCATCAGTTCCAGTAATAATTCTGTACAGCGTTTTAATACTTCTTTTACCTTGTGTACGGTGGCAGCAGTGGGTGGAGAAGGACTGTAGCAGAGTTTTCTTTGCAACTGTGATAGTTACTTATCTTCGTGCTGTGATTATTAGTTGGCGTTCTGCGGCTCACTTTTAGATAGTCCTGAAAGAAGATTAGGGATTAACGATGCGCACAACAACGAGGTCATCAGAAAAGTACACTAACAGTCTGGAGATGGATGCGGATGAAGTGGGTAACGGCAGTGACCACTTCAAAGGAAACATGGTGACATTCCCCTTGGTAGATTCTGGCAAACTCCAGGAAACTTAAATGCGAGCAGATGGACGTGAATTTAACTCTCACTCCTTCCGAATGTTAGCCCCATGCCGTTACAACTGCATAACCAAAAATCGTACAGATTCTAGGACGGTTACGTCCGCCTGCTTGGCATTGAGTTGTCGGTGCGCTGCCGAAAAACTCAAATGTTAGCAAATCCCCGGAAAGCCTGAAAAATTACGTATTAACTTAGGAATAATAAACCGAAAATAACCTTGGGCACTTCACAAAGTGGTTCAAATGGCTCTGAGCACTATGGAACGTAACGTCTGAGGTCATCAATCCCCTAGAACGTACAACTACTTAAACCTAACTAACCTAAGGACATCACACATATCCATGCCCGAGACAGGATTCGAACCTGCGATCGTAGCGGTCTCGCGGTTCCAGACTGAAGTGCCTAGAACCGCTCGGCCGCAACGGGCGGCGGGGCACTTCACAGCTATTGTTCTTTTTAATAACACTGAAAGATATTCATGATTGCAGAAGTAAATGCGGTGTGAATATTAATTTAAAATGACAGAAAATATACTAGTCTCTAAATTTCCTTTAGAAATTTAAGCTTCGGACTCCTTGAATACAATCGCTGATCTTTTCTGGTCTAGAGCTGCGATACGCTGATGCTAACACCACCCGTAATTAGTAGTAGTAGTAGTAGTAGTAGTAGTAGTAGTATGGTATTCTGCCTTACGGCAGGTCTTGTCGTAGGTTAAGCCTCTTCCACTTTTGTCTGTCCATAGCCAGTCTTTTCATTTCTGAATATTTGTCTCCTTTTATATTGTCCAGCATTTGATATCTTCTTTTTCCTCTTCTTTTTCCCTCCACCATTCCTTCTATTCCTTCCTTCAATACACAGTCCCTCCGCAAACAATGTCCAATTCAGTTCACTTTCACTTTCTGATAACTTTCAGCATGTTTCTTTCTTCTCCAACTCTTCTTAATACTTCTTCATTCCTTACTCGGTCTTCCCATTTCACTTTTACCATTCTTCTCCATATCCACATCTTTAGTGCCTCCAATCTTCTTTCATCTTACTTCCTCAATGCCCAGGTCTCTACACCATATAGTGCAACGCTCCAGATGTAACATTTGGCATGTCTTTTCCTCAGATCTTTGTTTAGTGGTCCACAAAGTAATTTCTGTTTGCTCTTGAATCCTCCCTTTGCCATTGCAATTCTTTTCCTAATTTCTGTTGAGCAATACATATCATCCATTATTACACTTCCCAAGTAACTGAAGTTATTCACTTGCTCTGTTTCCTCTCTCCCTATTTTCACACGGCATTTTCTCCCTTTTCCTCCAATTACCATGCTCTTCGTTTTCTTCTTGTTAATCTTCATTCCATATTCTTCTAATTTTGTGTCTAGATCATCTAACATTTCTTCCATCTCTCTTGCACTCTCTGCCATCACAACCAAGTCGTCTGCAAATCTTATACACTCCACTCTCCGACCCTCTACACAGGCTCCTCTTCTTCCTGGGGCCTGGGAGACGACCTGTGGGAGTCGCTGCTACAACCTTGCGACTCTGGCTAAAAATGAGGGTGAGATGCGAATACAAGAACTCAACAAGAGAGTTCTCTTAGCGTCTCTCACCTCAATTCTCCACAATCCTACCTACACGTGGTGCCCCCGTTAAGCTGAGCAACCCAGTGGACGACTGAGTAACCAACCTCAGCGGGAAACTGGGTCAGCGAGCCGACAGGATGTGGAGGACAGTGGAAGGCAACGGGAAACCACCACTGGAATTACTTCCCTAGACGTTCATGGGATGGACCAGCCGTAAAGGAATTCAATAAAAACCAGACATAAAATCCTGAATTAGAAACGAAACGTACATGCAAAAATAGCACTTTAGTACTTGCTTTCACACTTCGTTTCGCTTAACACACAGTTAATCAGTTATGTGAGTAAATAACTTGAGTGAAGTTGATAGAACACTACGACATGCGATGGACTATTCAAATACAACAAACGAAAAGCACTTTCCAGGAATGAAGATGTTAAAATAGGCGGCGGCGGCAGCAGCAGCAGCAGCAGCAGCACCAAAATCGTTCAAGAGCAACGAGATTATTCGTGATCCGATTAAACGGAAATCTCTCAAATCCTGAACTTCCCCGGGATCGCAGTCATAGGGAATCCGTTGTTTTTTGAATCTATATTATCTTCAAGACGCTACAGAACGGATAATACGTACGTCTTGTCTTCATGGATATCTGGATATCTAACGATTGAGATTCGTGACGTAATATGCAAGTAAGCTTGCGGAAAACATATGCTATCCTCCTGCACGTACACATAGACGGTACTTTTCTAGCACGGCCAAGTACAGTTTGTTTTTTGTAACGGCAATAAGCTGTGCTTCGCAAGAGATGCAGTTCATTATGTATACCCATCCTTCTCCAGATGGATGGAACAATAAACATAAAAACGATGGACAGTGCACATCAAGAGTTCCGAAAATACACTGCTACCCTAACAAGCATTCACTTTGCTTGATGCGACTACAAACAGCTCTTCTAAGAAAATATAAAAACGACAAGATGTGTACTTCTGCGTTGTGTGCGCCTAAAACAACAGAGTAATTTGGAACTTCTTGAGATGCAGATGTGGGGCGACGAGGAACGTTCTCGGTTTGGCAAAGTGATGGCACTGCTATCTCCGACATGTTACTTTGTTTGTGAAAATCTATTCTGTAAATGTTGCGCAGTGGTGTACTTTAAGCTCTGTGCAGAAAAGTTATAAACACAATGACTCAATAAATTTTTGAAGTAGATGTATTCCTTCAACTGGGTAAGCCGTAAACCGTGCCGTCATCAAATTCCTTGTTTAGGAAACTGGAATTCGTCCGAAGTAAGTGGACGTTTATACGACGTAGCCTACTTCATTTTCAGCATTTATGAAATGAGTAGATGGGTTCAAACGTGATTCACATGAATGGCGTCGTGAAACTGCGACAACAGACGAAAACACCGAGAAAATGCACAATATGATATTGTACTATCAGCGATTACTTATCTGAAATGGCTGATGATGCCGGTGTACAAGAGAAAAGATTATAATATATTCTACAAGAAGAATTAAATAGGCGTGAATACTGTATACGATGGATGCCGCAGTTGATCGTGGAGAAAAGCTGATATGCATAAGAATTTCCTATCATTGTTTGAGGAGTTTTAAAAAACCTTATTTTGTGCTCTGATTTCTTATTGTACATGAGACGTTCAAGTCCAACATTTGATGCATGTTAAGGAACAGCAATTGAAGCAATGGGTAGGGGACTGTCAGTCTTGCACAAAACAAGAAAATCTGTATTTCGCTTTTCGAAAAGCTTACGGACATGCGTTCTGTAATGCAAAATTTACCTTGCAATTGGTAATACAATAAATGGTAGATGTCACGTACATTTCACGAATCACCTACATGAAACAAAAAGGGTGAAGGCTACTGGATTATAGAAAACAAAGATGTTTCATTGCAGCAACGTAGGAAATATGAGTTTCCCACAAAGATTCTTTGACGATGAGAATATATGAGACATGGATTATAAATTGGTCCAATATCCATCCTACAGTCCACATTTGTATTCTGACATTCACTTACACGTATTCTCACAAACAAAGAAACTTACTGCCAGAGACATTCTTCGAGTTAAACGAAGAGAGTGTGCTAGCAGCAGAAGGTTATTTTGATGACTTCAGTAACATGAGGTACTCATTGGGAAAACGTGTAAGTGCACTGACCGAACTTATGACAGCCAAAAAATCTGTTTGACTTTGACTTTTACGGCCAGGTATATACCGCTTTTACCTTGCTCCCGTATGTATTGGTCCCTTATTCTGTCATCTCCATTTTTCGAATGGAGGTGCTTCATGTTCCTATTTTCATTTTCATTATGTACACAAATACATTTATCTGTTCCCTTTTAAACCTTAAAGTGACGTTATGCTGCTCTTGTATTCTTGCACATTTCGTTTTCAGAAGGGCTACTTCCAAGGGCATATGGGCAATGAAGAGATTACTTCTAGATTGGTCACACACCAATACACAACAGCTGACAGTAACTTAAGAATTTTTAGATATATTAACTTAGAATGAGCTACTGCGTCTGATCCTTTCATGTGTGTCTTTGGAAGTGAGAGAAATGGGCTGCTTTAGGTGAAATAGTAATTAACTGAACGCCCATTTGTCTATTATACTGCTTTACTATACATCATCACACAATGTCATATGGTCTTTCCTTTCATTCAACCTGAGAATCGACACTCAGCAGATTTTGGGAGGGTATTTTGTGTCGTTTCGGGCTCCTCCAATTGCTGTCAGGTAATGTAAAGGTTTGGTAATTCCGTCTCTTTTTTAGCAGTTGTTTTTAATAACACGTATTTTCCGTTACAATCACTGTATAACTGCCACCTGCTATATACTCGTATATGAAATCAATCCGAACAAACACACAATAGTACCTGTCTTATAAAAACAATTTTGTATGGCTTGATTTATAAACAAAAGTTCGGCATTTCACAAACTATTCTATAGCTCCTCAATAATCCAGGAGCACTTCTGAAGATGTTCTGGACGAAACCGTCGGGAACAAAAACGTTTCATGCACTACACCACACAACTCTGAATATTCACCAGGAAACCAACCGAACAAGTTAGCCAATATATGCAACTGATCAATAAACTAGAACGCTGTTCACAAGCTTTAGGAAACTTCAGACCATTGATTACGCTTTTCTGGATAAAAAGCGAAATGTTTCCGACTTAAATGAACAATGCAATATTCAGAGGCTTAAATATCGTTCTCAGTAGGCATAAATATCGTTCTCAGTAAGTTAGCGAACTCTAAGAACTTTCGGATTTCGACCAGCAATCCATCCATACGTGGCTGTCTATTTTTCTTCTACCCACTTGTGGATTTCGCCTCTCGCAACACGTTGTGGCTGCAAAAGGCAGGTGGAGAAAATGAAGTTCTTCGGTGGTTCGGACACCCAGTTAAACTGCCCTTTCTCCGTTAACTTTAAATACCACCATACCTAGTAAAGAATAGCAGTGTTCAAATTACAGATCTTAATTCATCATCGTCACCATCACCATAATCGTCGTCGTCGTCGTCGTCGTCGTTGTTGTTGTCTAAAAGCAAGGCGCTATCATTGCAGCCATATTAGTGTCTCCTCTGTTGAGTGTTTCGAGGCAGTGTACTGTTTGAATTTAAGCACATTTTTCTTTCTTCCCTAAAGTCTTTCCTTCCAATACGCCAGTCAAGAATTTGTTGTGACGTATCACGCGGCAAACTAATTTTGTTTTCCTCTTTTCTGTGGCAGTTTCATCTACTACTCTGAGGACCTGCTCGTCCGACTCTCTCTTTCTCCATCTTCTTTTCAGCATCCTTCTCCACATCCACTTTTCCAATGCTTCCAGGTGTTGTATATCTTCCTTCATCAGGACCCTTATTTCACAGTCATATAACAGAACATTACAGACAAATCTGTTGATGAATTCGTTCTAGGTTTCAATACGTGTAAGCCTGCTTATCAGAAGTATTTCTTGTAACTGAAGGCCTGTTTAGCGGGGCAGCCATTCTCCTTCCGATTTCCATAGTGCACGTACTGCAGAACCGATTGCACTGCTGCATGGTTTCATAATGTATCTTGATGTCTGTTTCTCTTCATGGGATTTTTTTTTACAGCTACTAGTTTGGTTTTTGAAGCGTTTAGTTGATTACGTTTGGTGTTTCATCTACGTATTTCATCATTTTTTCATGCACAGAAAGCTCAACCACAGGTAACAGGAAGGCGGGGAGGGGGAGGAACCTAGGAGCAACTACGGATCGATCCCTAAGCCGCGGATTAGGGGCTCACGTTGGAAGCCAGCCGGCAGCCGTTACCTGGCGAATGGAGTCCCGCCAGCCAGGCTTCAATCTGCGGCCCCAGTCAAGCTTGGTATGAGCCGCGACACATCGATCTGCCCGGCTGCGACGCTCTGCCTACGCCACGTTCCGACGAAACACAATGGGGCCAGTTGGTCGCCGTGTCCTCTGCGCCGGATTGGGTAACACGTATGAAATTACCTCTTCCTACACACGACGCCTGTATGTAGAACAGTCCTTCCACTAGCCTTACATATGTGTACACTATATATCATCTCTCCCCTAGGATCCCACAAAATCTTTTGTAAAATTATCTATCTCCCAATAGTTTTCATTGTACGTGTGAACACTTTCCTTGGGTTACGACAGCGTCGTTATTCGCTTTGAACTTTTTACCCCTCCAGATTCTTGGCTGAGTTTTAGAAATTTATCTACATACGCATCCCTTAAGCCACTGCAGAGTTCGCAGCGAATATTTTTGTGCCACTGCAGGTTGTTCTCTTTGCTGTTCCAGTCATAAACAGAGTAAGGGGAAAAATGATTGCTTCGAAGTCGCATATCTTGTCCTTGAGGCCCTAAACTTAGTAGAATTGTTCTACAGTCCATCGCAAATACTGTTTATCTACACATCCTCAACAGCGTTTCGCTACGTAAATTTAGAGAACCCGCATTTGCAACAAACTGAGGAACGATTCCACTGCCTCCAATTTTCATCTCGTTACATCGGGAGAACGTGAGGCAAGACCACAGACCAAACAGGAATTGAACTTTTCTTAAGAAAATAATTGCAGCTTTTGACAACACCTTTATACAGAATGATGAGATACACGTGTGGTGAAGCAGCACCAACCATCTTATTGAAATCTAGGGCAACTTCGAATATAATAGTAACCAGGAAAAATTGTTTCAGGTAACAACAGCAGCAACGTAACATTGCAGGACGAGAACAGAATCTGAGGTTCTTGCCACGTCAACGGTGAAGTTCATTTCGTATAATTTCGTTATCAAAAAACGAAGTATGAAAACAAGGAAGCCTGGAGATCTCGACGTGAACAGATGCCAAAATACAGTAAGTGGTGTGGAAGTGTGTCTTCTACCCTTCGACCAGATGAAAGGAAACGCAGATTTTGACAGGTCGGACAACTGTATGCAAAATTTTATTTGTGTAAAAATTATGGTATGAACTGTATAAGTTTGTTTGTATTACTCCAGAAAAAAACCACTAAATAGGCCTCTGATGTAACAGCCAAGCGCTTATCGAGAGTAACTATTAATTACAGCAAGAAAAAGGCGTTTAAGTTTATAAGACTTTCACACTAGCTGCGGAAAATGGCCATAACAACAAACTTGTTAGCCTAATTAATGCGCTCTGTTTTGTAATATTTAATTTGTAATATGTAATCTCTGTAAGGTTTACCTGAAGTGCAGTACGTTTCTAGTCCCATAACTTTCTAGTTTTCATGAAGTAGCCTTTATTTTGTCTCTTCTGATTTTGAGTGGTTCTCAACGACTAACCTTCAAAAATCAAATGGTTCAAATGGCTCTGAGCACTATGGGACTTAACTTCTGTGGTCATCAGTCCCCTAGAACTTAGAACTACTTAAACCTAACTAACCTAAGGACATCACACACATCCATGCCCGAGGCAGGATTCGAACCTGCGACCGTAGTGGTCACGCGGTTCCAGACTGAAGCGCCTATAACCGCACGGCCACACTGGCCGGCGACTAACCTTCAACCGCATACTTTTCACGGAATAATATATTTAATTACATGCCTTATAATCCTCCTCTGCTACTAAAAATCTGAAGACAATCCTAAAGAAATTACAAGATTAAGTTGGCATACCTTGGAGGAAGAAACGATGAGTCAGTATTTCTCTACACTACCCCATCTCATGCAAGATGTTGCAAATCTTGGGGTTTCATCGAATCTGGCGCCTCTGGCGCATATGCAACAGGTCCTTCAGTGCGTGCAGGTTGACTAGTGCAACACTGCATAAATGCGTCTGTGGAGGAATGTACGATATGGAGGACGACCAGAGTAGCTGCCGCGTCGATATCAGTACGGTGCTTGACTGGACACCGTCAGGTAGCTTGATTGGACAAAAGAATTTGGTTTTGCTTACTGTTATCTTGTCCTTGTTTTTGGGAGGCAGTGTATGGTACGTATGGTAGTACGAGCTGCGCAGTGCACTAGCGGCGTGTGTAGGCTACGGCAATGGGAGAATGGGAGAGGGAACGAGAGCTTTGTATTCGTGGCGTCGGCGTCGCCGTGCCGCTGGCACCAGCCATCGCTTGCGGCTCAATCAATACCGGGCAGGCAACGGCAGCGTTAGCGGTAGCGGCCAGCGCGCTGTCACTAGTCACACCACGCCACGCCACGCCGTTGCCCGCCGGCGGTCGCCTTTGATTTGCGTTACGCAACACCACCCTAGTCCACCTAGGTCGCTTTTTCGGCTTAATTGAATTACTACGCTGGGTTCATTCACGCTTTTTCAAGGTTGTGAAAAGTTATATCAAACGCCGTGCGCCAGAAAAAAGTACGTCACTGGTATCCTTAAACAAGGATATATCCATCAATTGCAATGTATATTTGGCAATATTTATACACCGGGTGGAAATCGTCAACGAAATATGTTTTTGGGATGTTAGAAGTCTCTCCGTATGTCCATCGAAATGACATGGACACAACTGAAGACTTGAAATAAAAGATGTAACTGCCAAGATCATGAATTTCAGAAGATGAGTTAATTATGCTAGATGATTAAGGGTCATAATAGTATCATTAATGCGTTTTATTTGAAAGTTAAGAAAAATATGGAGATAGTTTCCAAAGGAAATCGTAACTATTATATTGTAATACAATGAAAAACTTATTTAAAGTGGAAATGCAATAAAAAGTTCAGTACTCACCAAAAATATAGTGAAATTCATTCTGCTTTTGTTACACTTTTTCTCAAAATAGGGATACATTCCCAGGCCTCATTTTCATTTAAGCTTTTCCTGGTCTAACTTCTGTTTGTCTAGCTATAGCCACTGTACTTTTGATTATGTTTAGATTTGCCGTGCTTGTATTACAATCAGCTGCGTTCTTGAATTTTACAAATTTTATGAAGTCAGGTGCATTCATGTTACCGATGATAAATGGCTTTATTTGTCTCGATTGCTGAATCATGTTCTTGTAAATCTTCTGTCACAATACATTTGGTAATTCAAGAACAAGCATTCTGCCGATTTGTTGCGTAGGTTAGCGATCAGACTTACCTCCTTCACTGGACGAGCTTTTGTAGGGATACATTTATACTTATGTATTCATTCCCTCCATTTTTCAGTTTTTTTTCCTCATTGCTACCACTGTAACTTTTCCTTTAATTCGTCGTTTCTCTTCGCAAAATGTTACAAACATCTGCTGCTGCCGCCATTTTTCCCTTACTGATAATTAAATGTGCGATACGTAGAGCCGTTCGTACGTTAACAGCGGGGCTGTTAAACCTCATGCCATCTGTTGATTGCATTTAGTATTACAATATGTATTCGTTGTAGTTTGAGCCTTTTCTATACATTAATGGTCTTGGCATGTACAGTCCATTTCACACAAAACTTCAAATTCCTTATTATAACACTTAAGGCCTTTTTTATCTCAAGTCTTCAATTACGCACGACTCTGTAGCTCGTAGCCCCTTATTTCTGAGAGGACGGTTCCCGGAAGGGAAAAAAGAAAAAAAAATACTGGCTCCGTTACACGTACGAAAAACATTACCGGTAGTGACCATTCGAATCTCGTCGTGTTCGCCAATCAATCTGTAGATAACGATTTTGTGACACCAGTTGTAGGAATACGAATACGCTGTTCCATACAGATTGATTTAACAACATAAGATGAATGTAAGAAAAGAGTTATCTGTCAAAGTCACAAAGCTTTTAAAATGTTCAAGAGCGTGTCAAGAGAGGCAGCTTGCTAAAACACCTTGTACGTAAGTTTACCATATGCTGAGGCCGTTCAGCGTTGCGTCGGATAAAGCCGCTGAATCTTTTCAAAGTGCTGATGCGGCACCTGCTTATTACATTTAAGTGTGACGAAGAAGAGGGGCAGGTGCTCTGCCGAAACGCAAAGTTTTAGATTCACCATCCGACCCTCCGCCCTTGTGTCAACAAGATTCACCAATGTACGGCTACTTGTCCTGAAGTAAATTAGCCTTGGAAAGGCAGTGCTCGGATACAGCACAATTTACAACCGAAAGTCTGCAATAAGAAGTGCTGGCAGGTAGAGAGATTTAGAGCTTCCCCGTGCCATAAAACCCGGGAAAGAGATATTAGCAAGTAGGATGCATCGCAGAGACGTCCGACATACCCCAAGAGGTAGGACCACGTAGCGTCTGTGGAAGAAGTGGAAATATCTGTGGTCGCGAGATGGACTCTAATTACCAAGAACCATTTTACTACTACACAATTTTTCCGGCATCAAGTACAATGTGTAGAGACATCCATTTATAAGATCTATAGACTGTGCACATTTTCCAGCCAACGAAAAACGAATTATGATTAAGAAGTTTCCATGCAATACGGATGAAAGCCTTATAAGCGTGAATTGAACGGAGAGTGGACTGCAAACCAGACTACTTCAACACAACAATGTCTCTGTTCTTCCTGGGTGTCTTTCTTACTTACTTACCAAAGCGGTAAGTCCTAAAATATTGCGTTTCAGGTGACTCCAAACACATAGAAGTCACGTTAGGGGTTAGATATTTAGGAACACACACTAGATATGTAAACAAAGACGTTCTGCAGAGCATCATCACGTACACTGAATTATCGATGGTCGCCATAAAAAGAAAAACGGGCAATTTTTAAATACAGGGAACATAATTGCATAACATGTGATTGGAAATCGGTTAAAAACAGAGTTTAAACAAATACGTCGTACTGTAGAAACTGTCTCCATGGCTAATAACTGAAAACTGTTGTTGCATATAGCGACGAAAACTGGAGGAATATCAGTACGCAGTTTCGTGTAAGTTTCATGGATGATATTCCCGCGAAAGGTAATTCCCTAACCTTGAGGAGAAGAAGAAGTGTGCTACAATGTGATGATGGTAAAGATATAAATAAGGACTTATAATTCCACACGATTTAGTCAGCGACTATTTAGGCGAAAGGCTACATGACTTCGGAGGGTAAGGACCTTGGATGTTTTCCAAGCCGTTTTACTATTCTTTGAGCGACACAGCTCAGCTCGACGTCTAACATGCCCGAAAGGCTTCATAATCGATGGGTCAGAGGACAATGTATGTCTTACAAGATTAAGCTACGCGTTTTTTCTTCTTCTTCTTCTTTTTCTTTTACGGAACCAGTAGTTGAGTCGAGCTAATAGGTGAGGTGCCGTGATATGTCCCAGCTTCTAATTTCGTCCCCTCAGGAATTTTCTGTTTCCACTGCTGGTAACGAAAGTTTAAGTGCGCGTAAATGCGCAACCTCTGTCCTTCGTATTGTTGAGCGTGTTTGTTGTGTGGAGCACACGTGAAGCTTGCGTTACGAAAGAATTCATTTTTTATGCTAAAAAAAAGTTTGCTTAGCAGTTAAGTTAACCGTCCGCAATTCCAAGCGTGAACACTGATCTGTACTCAAATATTGGGCCGTATTTCAGTCGTGTGTTGTAGTTTCCGGTGTGCAATCGGCATAGTTAAAGGTTGGCCTACACTGCTGTAGTGGCCAATATTATAAACCTGAGGCTGATCGTAACTTCGTCCCCCGTGCGGTTCCTAGTTTCGTCCCAAGGTAGAAATCTGTATTCTTATTAAACATTGATTTGTTTGATATTTATAAGGGTGTAACTTTTTTGGCATGGGAAAAAGCAAGGGATGAGAAATGGATTCATTACACGAAATACTTAGTTTGTTTCCACGATACATGCTGTTTATCTGCAGAGACTTTCAAATTCATATTGTACGCATCTATGGAAGCACTGTTCACTCATGATATTCAAGTGATTCACTGTGGTGAAACTGCGTGACAATGTTTAAATTAATTGTACTTTATATAATTTTTATGGTGAACGAAATTACGAACGCTTATTTTGTAATTCTATTTTTGCTTTAGTATGTTACAACTCAAATGTAACTTGCCTTCCAGTGGAGCATAAATTCAGAGACTTACGTAACAGTCGGTAGACTTTTCCGTAACCTCTCAGGACTTAATGTCGGTCCTAACATACGACGACGACAAAATTTTGGCGCCCTACCTTTCTAGGTGTACATCCTTTGGAAAGTAACAAAAAAAGGGATCTTGCCTCCTCTTCCTGGTGTCCTAATGAAGTACGTTTCTCCCCCTCATACCTAACACCCAGTTTTTGGTGTTTTTTTTAAAAGAGTGTATTTGTAAATGATGTAGCCAGTGTTGATTAATGTTGCTTAGGACCTTCGCATAGTAGCACTCACTTCAATAAAAATAATAATCTCATTTTCATTTGTAATGTAATATTTAAAGAAGATTTATAAATTGCAATATATTTAAGGAAGCTTTATGAATTGTTCATAATTAAAAACGTTGATGACAGATCATAATTCAACGTTTGGGCTTGCCTATAAGTAGGGTTGCCAGGTGTCCGGCTTTAGCCGGATATGTCCATCTTTTTACGGTCGTGTCCGACCAAGTATTTGTTACGTTCGGTCTGTCCAATTTTCGCTAGGCTTTTCAGGGATGAGGTGGAGAACGCACTACTAAGGTCATGTCCAAGCTAACAACGTTGATGATGTGTAATTTGAATTATCTAATCAAGGATCAGAAGAAACAATTTCCAAGAAAAATTACAGTCTTGATAAAGTGGGTTCAAATGAAAAATATTAATGCTTAACTACAGATTCTAGCTATTTTTTAATAAGCGTAACTGAAGTGATCAAAAGAAGGAAGAAGTTTTCGTTTATTTTGACATAAGATTATCTTGTCAAATTCTGAGGCTGTTTACTGATCTCTTTTTTAGTTTAAGCATGTTTGTGGTGGATCTCCCAAAAAACTGACTGTAACTGATTATTAATAAACGACTGAAAACACCCGACTGACTTTATTTCTATTTAAAATAAAGAGGAAGTTCGGCTTTTGGGGCAAATTGGCCGGTTAAACATAACGACGAGTCCGGCTTTTCTATTTTTGGACCTGACAACCATGCCCCAAACGCCACCTGGTGACTTAATATGTTTACCTTGTAACGCACCGTGCGGCGTGCGCCAGTTTGGCCACTCATGATGAGTAAAGATGTCCAATGCTTACTAGATACGTTGTATCCATTAAGGTATGAATTCAACTTGACGCCCTACCAAGACTTAAGGTACATCTTGTTACTGTATAAAATCTATTTGCATCCATTCTTATTTCATTTTTTGTACAACAGGTCGGAAGATGCTGTACAGCGAAAAGCGTCAAGCTACAGCATTTATACCCCACGTCGATCCATAATTTATCATACTTCACCATACATCGTACAAAGGCTTACAATGATATGTGATCGGAGGCTTTTCCCGGTGTATGTGTTGTTTCCAGGGCTTTCGCGATAGTTTAAGTACCACGATATTTCGGCGAATAACCTTTCCGCCATCATCAGGTGGTTCTGATGGAATGGTCTGTCTGCTCATTGTCGGTGTTATTAATGTCCGCCAGTCGGGCTTTCCATCAGAACCACCTGACGATGGCGGAAAGGTTATTCGCCGAAATATTGTGGGATTTCAACGACCGCATCCAGCTGGACACCCGAGAGCCCTGGAAACAAGGCTTTCACTGCTGTAAGCCAGAAACACTTAGGATCGGTAGCAAGCTGCATCCCATGAAACATTAGATGATCACGGAGCATAAACCACCCATTGAGAAACGAGCCCTGTGCCAGCAGGCGTGAAACACCCCAGCTACCTTACTATCGGTCTTTGACTAGTTTCTGGACACACACCAAGTATGTGCAATGAACTGAATGTGTTTCCGTGTAAAGTGATTTAGCGAGTTAAAGTGCCTCGGATTGTCCGACTTCGAACTGTCACTAAATTTGTGTGGAGATAATTTTAGAATATGAAAAGGTGCTCGGATATGTGATAGTTAGAATAGGTGAACTTATGTTTGTTACCATTGGATTGGCTCCCAAGGCTGCCTTTTCCTAGATTTTTCCAAAAAAAAAAAAAAAAACGCAAGGATCATTACTTGGAGACTTTCACTAAGATTTGAGAATTTCCCGTTTCCCATTCCATTATTCACATTCGATTGTATGTCCGTCTGGAGCCACTATCGACGGAGGGGACCAACTGGGACATCGAAAAAACTTTACAAGACATGAGGTATGCAAACCTCTTAACGGTGAATTACGGAACTTGGAGGTGTGCTGGACCTTCCCTTTACTGTTTGGTCTGGTAGCCCTTCACACGCAACAATTCGCGAGGAAAAACGTACGGTGTTCCCATGTCCGACGCAGTAAAGTATCACGGCAGAAATACTACTTCTCACCTCAATACATTAAATAATTAGGCAGTGGGCTAAAACATTATCCGAAGGGGAACGTTTACTAAGAGCAAAAATAAATGAATTTCAGCGACTAAGACAAGGATAAATTATTTGAGCCAAACATTGTCGCAGATCCACTAAAATATTGCCCAAGTTATTAAATATTTAACTCCTTATGCAACCCCAAGCCCACTTTACGGAACATCATTGACGGCTAAGAAGAATGTAAAAAACGAGACTGCTGAGAATACGGAAAGAGTGAAAAGGGTGATGACGAGAAGAGAATAAATAATAAGACCGCGTTCTAACATCTATGACAGAGTGATGTCGGCAAGTTAAAATGTCCAAGTATTACAATTTAAGTAGTTGCAGTTTACTCACACACACTTTAAGTATATTACTGTGATAGCCAAATACTGAATTCGTGAATGGCTCGTCACCTCTTATGTTTGGGGGTAATCTCCCTACAGGTTTAGTAATAATGATCCAAATTCAAGGTTTTGTGTACCGTATCTGCATGTGGAATTCAAAGAATGCATGCTTTTTTTCGTGTGAAGTAAAAAGGAGAAATTACACGCATTGGCAACAATCTAACGGTCTATGTACATTACTGTTTAAGTTCATGACGAAACTTAATAAGTTCAAGACAAAACCGTGATTTTTCGTCGATATACAATAAACAATGTAGGCCTACAGTCGTTAATTACTAGTGCATCAAGTCAGTCATGAGGCAAATTTGCGATGTAGTCTTAACATCGAAGCTGAACCACGGCGATGTCCGTATACATGCGCACAGCACAGCCACATGTGACTTGCATACTAATTTTCCAAAAATATACTGAGATGTCTAGCATCGAATCCCGGACGACTTTTTTTTTATCTTTTACGCAGCCACAGAGTCATCATTACTCCTTTTCACTGATTAAACGGTCTGCAAATTTAAGAAGCTCATAATTCGTTTGTAAACTGCATTGTGAAAAAGGCGACAGATGCGGCTGAATTTCGAGAATCTGCTCGTCTCCACCGGCGCAGCAAGCCGAACGAGAAAGCCTGAGAGCTTGCTAGAGTTAGAGAAGCGAGATGGAAGCACAAAGTTTTGCCCGCGCGATGAAACCTGCACAAAACACCACCCACTCGCACGAGACGCCCGCAGAAGAGGACAAAAACAAGAAACGTGAGTCGCTAATTTTCTGAAGTTTCATCTTATCCTGCTGTCGCGCCTTGCTCGTTTATTTATTTTCCTTTTTTTCTTACAAAAGTGATTCAGAAAGTTTCTTCTGAAGACTGCGGAAGAGGCCAGCTGTTCCTAATTCAGAATTCTACCCGTCGACGCACAGAAGATCCTCAGCGTCAGTAGTTTCTCGTGGCTCTCTTATTTTCCTGCACAGCTACAGTCTTGGATATCAGGATACAAGCTGAAGTGCGTCAGTCACATTCAGCAGAAAAGCTTCGTTGTATTCTGTCTGTTGTCAAATGGTAGCACTACCCTCCAAATTCAGCACGTAACTCTAATCTTCATATCTGTAGCAGAACATAAACACAAAAGAGATTTACTTCGTAAGCATAGTGTCTCATACCAAGGTTCGCAGTACTCAATATTGTTGAACGATCATGTCAAAATAAAGCGTTCTTGAAACACTGCGAACAGCACCTTCGTCGCTGATAAATGTTATTTCCTTCCAATGCTTACTTTCTGTAATTATACTTTGGTCCCATAGCATCAATTATCACATTTGGGCTGTCACTTGTGGAGTGAAATTCATCAACCTTTCGTACCCCATAAATGAAACAGGGAGCTATTTATTTATAATCGCCATTAAAAAAAGTGTTCGTAGATTTTTTAAATGAAAACCATTATAGCCATCGTTTTAGCTGTATCAGGTGGGAATCTTTGTTTCACACGCCTTTACACCAAGTCATACGTAACCATCCGAACCTCGTAATCTTCATTCTACTTGAAATTGGGAATAACATTTTAATGTTTACCTTGAACTCATACTTGATTCAAAGTTGACCAACTTTTCCCCAGGAGTCTTACAAAACTGAAACGAAAGGAAGGACCCTTCACTTAATCATTGAATATTAGAATGACAGAGTTTCAAGAAAGATGGGTTAGGTAGGGAAATTTTCCAGTGGCCGAAGAAAAAAAAATTAAATAAAATTACTTGCAGAGCCTTACGCTATGGAAGTCAACTAAAGAAAGGCATACGGAAGGTGGTAAAAGGTCATATTCCTGATAGCAGAGTAATATCCAATTGCTCTAACACAACACAGAATGAGCAAATCCAGCCGACATACGCCTAATTCAAATGTAGTGGACATTTCAAATTAAAGAGAGGCCGGACGACAGCGATACGCTCGCACGAGGCACATTTGCCGCACACCCCCCCCCCCCCCCCCCTTGAAAAGCAGCCGCCATCCATTCACACGGCATGATTTATGAATAACAGGTTAATTACACCACCACGGTGGCGTAGCGGCTTTGCGGCCACATCAAATTATTACCACTTCTCGAGGAAGAGTAGCCGGGCATTATGGATGAGCACGGCTTTCGCTGACGCGGGACGACTCAAGCATTTCACATCAACGTGGCTCCGACGTGTTACTACAGCACCTTGCAGCGACCCCATCGCGTACTAGCAATTCAACTTACGAACAACAATTGCAGGATCGTGTTTGGCATCAACTGTACCCGAAACATCAGCGTTTAGTAGACTTCATCATCCAAATTTAGAAGAAATAGGAAGGGAAGACCAGATTTTGTAACCCAGCTCACTATAAATGAAGAAGCAGGTCTTATTGGAAAATGACACGGCAGGTACATGCCGCAATCGTTCTAATGGACTCATAACGGCATTCGCCTAAAACGAATAATAAATAACAATCAAAAAATTCGCAGGATTGTTAAACATAAAAAATACCTTATTTTTGATCGGCGTGTGCGCTGCACCAGAAAAGAGCAGAACAGTAGCACATATCTACAAACATCAACTGAAAGCAGAATGGTCCATTGGCAACAAGACCGTATCTGTTTAAATCAATAAAATTTGTTTTCCTTAATGCCAATCAAATGATATCCTTTCCACACATAGTTAACATCTTGCCGTCCATAATAACCTACTCGTATTATATTAAGACAAACAGAGCTAGCTTGCCGAACATGGTGGTGTGCTAACCCTAAATATAAACACAGCACCGGTTGTCAACGAACATCCTTCTCACACACCAAGCCGTAAGGGCATACTTAGTAAGCCGTCGAACGCATTCAGGTGAATCAGGAGCAGTTTCCCTTCCTATTTTCCATCTCAAAACAACACATACAAATAGGTTAAAACGCACAAATAAATGTATGCAATTCGTAAGCAGTGGTGTCAACGGCTTGTGCCCCCAATTTTGGATTAAAGTAGTAACAGAAGAAATAGAAGACGAACTGCACCTAGTAACACAAACATAAAGCGAAAAAAGGGACTGTGAAGAACAGAAACAACGCGGGAAACACTTCGCCAGTAGTTTCTAAACTTTTTTGGCGGTCTCAAACACGGATTCTATCCGCGGCGCCCCACGTCAAGTCATTGATCTACTTAATGCAGTGGATACTGCCAGATTAGTTCAGTAACAAAAAAATTTAATGAGCAGATCTATTGTTAATACGATTAACGAATGAGATGCTTGTTCACACCAACTTTTCACATCTCGAAATTAAACTAGGAGGACATAATGGAAGTTTGGCTCTAAGAAGCGAATTTGTGGATATTACTGTTTGTAACCGACACACAAACAATGATGGCTGGTCTTCAAAAGAAGAATTTCATATTGGGAGACAAATGAGCTTCATTGGTATTACAAATTCTTGAAATATGAGACAAAAAATCCAGCGGTACGATCTTCATTATTTTTTCTTTTACGTAACAGTAATTTTTTCCGAACGCTGAAATCATCTATTTATTTTAAAATGAACATATTGTGTCCTTGCAGGAAGAGATTTAACTTTTGCAGGGCATTACGTAAATATGGTAGTTTGGCAAAGACATACCCTTTCAAGTGTAGGGCATACTGGTGTGATTCATCAAGAAAAGTGTGCATATTTTGTTGTAACTGTGATGTGCGAGACTATATGTTAAAACGAGAAATCCATCGTTATGTTGTGGAAGTGCAACGAAAGCCAACAGATTTCTATTCGATTTGTCTTCAAACGTGATTAGTGCAGAAGATGTCTAGTATTGAGATATTTTTAGGGCGTGGCACACAGCGAAGCACCGACATTGGCCGTAGTTACTCCCAGAATGATACCTGAAACTGATTTTTTCGTCTTCTATTTCTCGAATCGCATTAGGGAAATGCCTGTATTTGCGGAGGGCTACTGTCTCTTTAACGTTGTTTCCACTACACTTGAACTTCCTGGGTAGAACACTGTTGGCAATAACATATTACGTTGTTTATTGCCCTCCATCTATGTAGGTCTACTGGAAAAGACTGAACTGTTAGGGAAGAAAAAATTCATACCGCGTTCCTCTGTAGTATGAATAAAGATTAAAATATCACAAAAATGCTTATGAGAACTCTTAATTAGAAGCGATAGGAGTGGTAAAAACACGATATGCCTAAAATTCGTAACTCTTCGAGCATGTGTTCGTATCAGCCTTCTGCCTTTCTATAATTAATGTGGAAGATATGAAAATCTTACTGTTTTTCTCTCTGCTGGTGATGTTTGTTTCAAGGTTGGCTCTGAGCACTATGGGACTCAACATCTTAGGTCATAAGTCCCCTAGAAATTACAACTACTTAAACCTAACTAACCTAAGGACATCACACACACCCATGCCCGAGGCAGGATTCGAACCTGCGACCGTAGCAGTCCCGCGGTTCCGGACTGCAGCGCCAGAACCGCTAGACCACCGCGGCCGGCCATTAATTGGTTAATAACGTTTTTCTTGTAAAGCTGTAGTGGTCTCTTAGCAGATCACAAACAGATAATGGTGAGAATATTTCATATACTTTCATTTACTATGATAATTAAATTGACACCCTAGCTGCAAGCAGGCGTTGATACACTTCATTGGGGACATGTTGAAAATGTGTGCCCCGACCGGGACTCGAACCCGGGATCTCCTGCTTACACGGCAGACGCTCTATCCATCTGAGCCACCGCGGGCACAGAGGATAGTGCGTCTGCAGGGACTTATCCCTTGCACGCCCCCCCTCGTACGGGACTTGGTAGATTAATCTGCCACGAGTAATGAGTATGATGTGCAAACATCTATTAGGCGCACTACGAATGTAGTATTGTGGACATGTTGGGAATGTGGATCTCACGGGGGGCGTGCAAGGGATAAGTCCCTGCAGACGCACTATCCTCTGTGCCCGCGGTGGCTCAGATGGACAGAGAGTCTGCCATGTAAGCAGGAGATCCCGGGTTCGAGTCCCGGTCGGGGCACACATTTTCAACATGTCCCCAATGAAGTGTATCAACGCCTGCTTGCAGCTAGGGTGTCAATTTAATTATCATTTCATTTCTAGCAAAGCTGCATGGTCATCGACGGTAACTGTTCTTTCGGGAACAGATACTACCATCATATATAGTTACTTTCATTTACGTCCATTCAAATAACTTCGTTAATTTATAAATTGTTCGCTTTTGTTAATGCTTGTCCATGTTGTCCCGAGAATTTTTAATTGGATTCGACTATTTCCCATTCCAAAAATCCCAAAAAATGCAGTAGAAAGTAGGTAACAATGATGTAAGTCGGGGTCATGTCAGTATGAGGAACGTGCATCAGGAGACCACAGGGACAAAAATTTGCGTATCCAATAAATACTTTACAGACAAAATGAAGTCAGAAAACCGAGAGATGGAAGAAGCCTCGTGACTTGATGCCATTCGAATCAAATGCGATTCATGTCAGTTACTACTATATTCAAGAAACCCCTTCACTAGATTCATGTCGCAGAGTGCATACGGCTCCATGTCACTACGAGGAAGAGTAGATCCCTGGAAATTGTGCCTAACTCGGGTCAGAAGCCACCCACACTAAATACTAGACCACTGTGGCCAACTGTGTTGCAAGCCCAAAAGGAGACAATAAAGTCTGATTCCATCATGCACGTTCTTTAAAAATCACGATGGAAAAACAACACATACAACAATGTGTGTCAAAGGGCGAACACACCACGAACACAAAACTGTTTTCCAAACCACCACACTAAGTATTTTTGTGACAATTAGATAAAATTTCATGGGTAGCAGAGGACCACAAGCAAGCAAACTTAGGGAATTTTACATGGAACACAGTAGACGCAACAATACAAATCTAAAATAGTTGTCGAGAACCGTTAGGAGGTATCATCGTACTTGATTTACCCCTACTAATACTTAAAAGAGCTCACGACAAAAGAGCGGAAGAAGTAGACAATACGTTACCAAACACGGCACGAAAGAGAGAAAGTCTGGTGTCTCCATTCACGGAAAATATCAGTAATTAGGTAACTGTACTCGTATATGTGGCTATTATTTTGTATTTGGTAGCCGTCTGTGCCTATTCAGTTCTAGTACAAAAAGGTACTGTGGTGAGTCATACAACTGGATAGACCATACATAGCGAGCCGGTCCTGCACCCGCCGAAGATCGCGTAGAGGGCTGAGACCCACAAGTGGAATGGGAGTTGGCAGACGCCAGTTTCCCGACCTCTCCCAGGGAAATACACGCTAAGACACGACTCAGCATAAAGCTGACCCTCCATCACAGCAGACATTGTTACGTCGAACATAACACGAACTGTTGGTAATATGAATCACACTCTGAATAAATTAGAAACGTGGAATTTACTTTTAACATAAATGAATGTATCTGCACACTTCTTTCTGCCTTGTGTGTTCCTTCTTCATTCCCTGTGTTCCTCAGATGAAGAAAATTCTACGCAGTGCAAAGCTTTTCACTGTACTTCGTGTTCCTTTCGCTGTGATTGTTATGATCTCCTTCAAAGATAAATTTCGCGCGTTGCTGAACTGATGCACACAGGATGAGTCCGAACTCCGCCGATAACATTTCGGAAGTTGTTCAAGGGTATTTCGTGATTATCTTGGTGTTATGGACTCGTGGTCTCCAGTTACTAGTTACAGAGTTATTACATTTCATTTGATTTCTGATCACTTATTTTTTGAGCTTACTGCACTGAAGGTATCCTCACAACACTGTCGTGCTGTGTGTCCTGTTTGGAAAAACTTGTCAACGGTATGTAATTTGAATGAATGAAACAACAGTAATGGCGATTTTACATTTCACCCAGAAGCTTTCATTCAGTTCTTTCTCGATTTTGTATTTCCGGTAGTTCAAAATGGTTCAAATGGCTCTGAGCACTATGCGACTTAACTTCTGAGGTCATCAGTTGCCTAGAACTTAGAACTAATTAAACCTAACTAACCTAAGGACATCACAAACATCCATGCCCGAGGCAGGATTCGAACCTGCGACCGTAGCGGCAGCTCGGTTCCAGGCCGTAGCGCCTAGAACCGCACGGCCACTCCGGTCGGCTTATTTCCGGTAGTGTTAGCGAAAAGTAACAGTGATACATATATTGACAGGTTTACAGATGACACTTGGTCGACATACACCTCGTGTGACGGTTCACTGCACGCAGTGGAACGGAGCAACTGAGTTTTCCCCACGGCGATGTCAGCGAGAAACAACCAGTGTATATGTTTCGTCTGTGGGTTGCTGCCTCAAGATCGTTTCACACTTGTCCAGCTGCCGTGTAAACAGAGCCAGGTGCACGGCTGCCGGATACGCTCTTTTCACGTCAACACGGCTGTCGTGTAAACGCCGCGGCAGCCTGTCCCAATACCTGACAGGCTGCAGCGACAGCACCACATCAGTTTCACACGTAACTAAACAAATCGATCGCAATAAATTAGCTACGTGGGTGTTCTTTAATAGTCTCCTGAAGAAAAGACCAAATAGGATGCAGTGGATTCACCCAATCTACATGAGATGATGTTGGGGCTTTCTTTATACTTTTTTGGACTTGTGAAACAATGATAAGAATTTTTTTCTACTATTTTAGGATGAGTATGCAAACTTTTGACGATCTGCGTGTAAGACAGTGTTCAGTCCAAAGCCGCAACACATTGTTCAGAGAATGTATCCAACTTATGGCGTGTTAGCAATCACAATCAAGGAGAACTACACATTTTAAATTTTATTTTAATTCCTATTCTTGTTTCAAAGTACTTTACTACACTATATAGCATTATGCATTTGAAAGATATTTAAGAATCAAAATTATGTAGTAGAATACAATACTGTAATATGAAAAACGACGTTTAATGTGAGGAAAAAAACCGAACGAGTTTAATGATGGTTCGAAGTGGTCTGAGACAGCACGTGACGTGCAAAATGTTTCTGTGCAATCTTTGTAACGGAATTGTACACTATGGCGATGGCTATCCCGTGCTGATTGGTGGCCCTGGGCTGTATAAGGATAAATAGCCACTCTTGCATTTACTGGCTTTCTTGCATTTATTCCCTTCAGTTTTGGAGAGGATTTGGAACTCTCTCCGCTGGGATATGCCTACAACATCGTCATTAAAGCCGCCTAAGAACGAAATTGTCCCGCTGACGTATGACGATCTCCCTTTTGTTCCAAGGCACCTATTCGTTCAACTGGATCTGGTTTGCTTCCATCTACTTTAGCTAATGTTACTTTCTAAAATGTTTCTATGTCCACCATGATGAAGAGGTAACAAGTACACGAAAGAACGAAAAACAATGGGTACTACAACAACAAACGCCAAACACCGGCAGATGTGAACGCCAACTACGTCTAGTAGCCCCTGTTCCGATGGTCACTTAGGTTTGCCGTCGCAGGCAGCAGCACTGATCTCCCAAACTCTGATCGTTGGTAAACTCGCTCATAAAGTTATGTTGGCAATGATCGTATCCTGCCCCACCTAACCACTCGAACTTCCGATACTCTCATATCCACAGACTTTAGCAGCGCAGAAGAGAAAACACAAGGATCGGAAAGTATGTGTACCAACGAACAAATCGTGTTAACCGCCAAAAACTCAACAACTGCTGACCGTTGAACCAGCCCACGGTCGTTACTCTGCGCGCGTATTCGTCCACGTTATACGAGCAGGTAGATTCTGTAAATTGCGTATTGCAGGGCTATTCACTGTTGTGAAACTATCTGGTGGTCGAGGTCGGGTTCACTCTGTATAGCTACAACATGAGCAGCACAAAATATGAGGAGACATGATTATGTACCAGCAGGCAGAATGAGTGACATCAGATGGAGACAAGTCTCAGTACAACACAAATAAGTATTTTTAATACTAAGCCTTTATGGAAAGTGACTAAACTGACAACACGATCATTACAGCCGCTTTCGTCACCGCCAGAGCGACCCAGAGGTGGTTGCGAAAGCGAACTTGTGCGTCGCATTAGGCGACTGGAAAGACCCCATTACTGCGGAGCGCGCTGCCGAGGACCCGTAAGGTCCAAATTTTACTGTTGCCTGCAGGCTCTGCGCAGCTGATGCGCCGCCGCTCTCGTCGATACAGCGGTTATTATGCTAGCCGACAGCTTCGCTTTTATGGCGGCGTATAACCGTAACCCCGATTTAGGACTGCGATTGCTCGCGGGCTAAAATTCTCGTCTCTAGCTAACAGCGGCGATGACAGAGTTGGTGGATCCGTGGAGAGTTAGTACGTAAGAGGCGTAAGGCGTTCTCGAGCGTTAAAGTTGGTACTTGGTTTCTTAAAACGACTGCCAGTACAGAAAAGAGAAGACGAAATTACTTCAGTCAATATTAATTGGTGCTAGTATATACTTTCTTCGGTCCTAGGTGTGATGGAGAAATGCATCGTCCGACCAAGAACTCCAGATACTGATTTTATTCCTGGGGTATAGCCGATGTCAGCGGAGTAACTGTGGTGGCAGTTTCAATTAACTACTGTAAACGACAGATGTGCGAAGTTCTATGCAATTCCAACAGGTGGCAGATCCGTACTAAACCACCAAATGGTGTCTATGGAGGGCACTCGTTACAAGCAACAAGCTGTAATCGAATTCATGAGTGAGGAAACTGGGTGTTTTCAATGCGAAACTGCCGTAAAACGACTAAGTGTAGAAAGGGTCTCTAATGGTTCGCCAAGATCGAAGAAGGTGCGATTGTCAATTCGAAAATGAAGACAATGCTCACTGCCATTTTTTGACGTTCATGGCATTGTCCAAGGGGTTCAGCGGGGACGGTTCAGTTATGTTTCAGAGGTGTGTCATGTAGGAAGCGTCTCATCGCTGTCAAGTACAATATAAAGGGGCTGTGTAGTATCGGGACGGAATTCTCCAACCTATTGTCCAGCCATACAGACAACATTTCAGCTATAGTTTCGGAAGTATTCTCCAACCTATTGTCCAGCCATACAGACAACATTTCAGCTATAGTTTCGGAAGTATAAATAAAGACATAAACATACAGATAAAGACGTGAAAGCCTTAGTGCATAACAAAGTAAGCTGCAGACCACAAACATATATCCATATTACTACTATAATAGAGGGTCTCTTCGGTCGCATTCACGAAGTTAACAGTCTGGTCGTGGTACTTTTTAAATGAATCAGAATCCATGCGTGTTACAATGTACGGTGTGGACAACACACTACTGAATGTCACTAAGTGGCAGATTATTATTTCACTGACATCCAACGACGTGCACTTTCGAACAGAGTACTTTAATTTTAGTTGTAACTTTATTTTTCTTTCACAGTTAAATTTAATTTCATAAAGGTTATTATTTAATTCCCTGCTCACCTTCAATGCAGGTCCACACAGGATCGCTAATGTGTCGGTGGTGCAAAATATATTTTACAACATTTTGTGTAAACGTCAACTCAAGCCGGGTAGGCTGTCATTTCGCGTGTATCTCGATACAGCGAAACTGGGCTACACGAGAAACTCACTCGTGTACACCCTGACAAACTTTACAGAATGTAGTCACAGGAGAAACGGCATAGAAATTGTGGTGTGCGTACTGTAAGACCTTCGGTACACAAACCATCAGATTATTTGACTTGTCGCTCTAACGAAGTAGGCGAGTGTCAGCAATATGTCTCGTGGGCTTATCGTGGCGTGTTTATCTTCTACCGTTAGGTCAGACGATAGAAATGCCACTTGCACGTTTAGAGTAGCAGATTGACGGTGACCAACTTTAAACAGAACTTGATTAATTTTCACACACATTTATCAAAATAATAAAAAGCATAGACATTACTTAACTTGGTTCTGGATGCTATTTACAATTGACAATCTGAAGTTCCTTTGGTCTTGGTACGTTAATCTTATTCTCACATATCTCTGACACTTGACAAAGTGTCTATACATTTCTCTTCATGGCTATGTACAGGAATATGATAATCTTATTAGGCGCAGACTGGAACTTGACTATAGACTGGTACAGACAAATGCAGACTGACTAATCGGAGGTCTGTAGACTCGTTATAATACCCCGAGCGTTCAGGTATCACTGCGCGAGTGTGATCTGCGAGGTGAAAAGGTTCTACGTTAGCAGCAGTCTCACTGGCTGCGTGACATATTAATACGCGGATCGGCGGAAGCATAATTTGGTCCGTCTCTAAGACAGCGCCATTCGCAGTGCGGAGACGGACGAGCGCTGCGCCTGGGCTGTTGTGCTTAGCGGGGCGCGCTCTAGTGGGGAAGATGTGTACGCGCTAACTACGCGAAACTATGTACACAACAGAAATATAATAGCTTCTGAAAATACGAGCCGAGCCCACAACTCAAACGTTAATCCGCAAGGAACAGTACATACAAGTTATAGAATAACTATGCACTGATAACTGGACACTGAAGATAAAAAAACATGGAGCCTAAATCAAAGAACACACAAAACCGAAACACATACATAAAACACAGTGCCTCTCGTGTCTGGCACAAAATGTTTGACAGCGCAGTGTCTGTAAACAAACGTACACGGCGCGTGCGACACATTACATAACGACAGACGGTCGTTACATAAATAAGTTGTACGTAAATATATGGCCGTCAGGATGAGCTCTATACGTTTTATATCCAACTCTTCCCTTACTATCTGTGGCCCTACTGGTAAGATCTAATGTTCGGAGTTAAAAATTCTAAGTCGGATCTAGGATTCCTTTTCACTAATCGCTTCCTTCCCTTCTGGCAATGTTTTTACACGTAAAAAATATCCTATTGCACCGTGGTCTGAGTCTAATCTAAACTTGTGGTCCACCTGTAAAGTCAGTTTGGAAGTCGGGGGAATGCAAGGACATGCCACATCCAGCAGAATCACATTAATGCAGCACTGTGATGCTCAAATAAGCTTCGGCTTGAGGACAGCCATAGTTAGTTACACGAATTTGATTATTTTGAACTGGAAGAAGCATATTAGTGATCTTCTCAAAAACTGCTTTCAGCTGCTTTTCCTCATTGTGTAATTGCTTAACCTTGGGAACAAATGAATCAACCTCCTAATACATGTATTTTTCTTATTGCCACAGAACCATGAGTTACGGAATAATTTTCTAGGACAACTTAGTAAGGAAATATTGAGTGCACAAAAACCAACTGTAAGAATAATATGTGGTGTTTACCTGCTGCATTTTAAAAGCATATATTCGCTAATGGAACTCGTCATAACCCTCGCAATTTAAGAAGAACAGCGATATTAATACAAAACTAGAGGAAAAAATGACCTGTATTGATATCGCTGTTCTTAAATTATGATGTATTACGACAAGTTTAATTAGCGAATATATGTCATTTTACGTCCACTGCTTCGTTCGTGCAGAATGTATGGTCGGCACAGATTGTTTGTTTTGGGGGGCTGTGATCGAATTTGAATTTCGTTACATCCAGTGGCGATGTGCAAATCTACACTTAAGGAAAGATTTAAGTGAGCCTTTACAAGGCTGCTAGTCTTTGCCTAAATTAAAGCGTTCCAAGGAGTTTAATATCTTATGGAGAGTAGTGGTGGTAGTAGTAGTAGTAGTAGTAGTAGTAGCAGCAGCAGCAGCAGCTGCAGCTTTATTCATTCGTAGATCTCTCTTTACAAGGATATAGGACATATTAAAGTATTTACAAGTTCAGACCAATTTAAAATACGCTAATTCGTATACATATACAATTACAGACTTCTAGTTAGAGACAATCATTAGATTTACTCCTGGCATACGTTTTTTACGAATAACTTATTAAATAACGTAATGTCACAATGTTCACGCACATCTCACTATTAGTCACTGCACGCACTATACACACACTGTTTCATAAAACTTCACTCTCTACACGCGCAAACACAATGGTGATCTCTGGGCCATTTTCTGTACTGCAACTTCCCATTTGGTATCCTGAAAAACTGAGTCAGCATCCCTCTATAATGAATAAGATGTTGAGCTCAGGAAGAGGTGTTAGTATTGTGCTACGTATAGCTTGGGGGTACGTTTTTCTCGAAAGGAAAAAACAAGGTTAAAAACATACTGTTGTGTGGCACGTTGGATGTTTTATAATCACTATTATTATTATTTATTTGTACATTTTTTTGTCAAAACCCTACTCTGTTTTATCTAAGTAATCCTTCAATGTATTAAATGTATTGCATAGCAGGTACTTTTAGCTGCCTTTTTACTGATGACAGGATTCTAAGGGCGTGACATGCTGATGACATTCTGTTTGAAAGTAACTTCGTGTGTTCACACCACTTCAACTGAGAATTAATATTCATTCCTAGAAATTTTGCATTTGTTACACAGTCTATAGAGGTGCATCTACATTTAATTTAACACTGTCATTTTCCCCTCTTCAAACTGAAATTCATGACAGTTTTCTTTATGTTCAATGTCACTTTATTGCTTATTGACCAATCAAACTTCCTTGAGAGTTTCATTTGCTTTCTCAGGAGTTCTCTTGTTTTCTCAGCGACTATAATATTGCTGTCATCAGCGAAGAGAAATTTTTCACCATGAGTAATACTACTGGGAAAGTCATTGATGTGTATCAGGACTAGTATTGGTCCTAACATGCTACCTTGCAGAACCCCTATATTAATGTATTTTGGTTCTGATAAGTGTTTTACTAAATGTTTAGATCTACTTGAAGTATGTGTTATCTCTACTCTTTGTACCGTATCTGCGAAGTATGATCGAAACCAGTCATTAGCAGCTACCACTCTTATTCCTAATGCTTCTAATTTAATAGAATTTTGTGGTCGACTGTATCAAAGGCCTTAGAAAGATCCAAAAATATGCCTCTGACACACTCATCTTCGTCAAGAGCATCAAATACAACTTTTCTGAATTCTACAATGGCTGACTCCATATTTTTGCCACTTCAGAAACCAAACTTCGATTTGCTTAAAGGATTGCATTTATTCAGGTAATTCATTAATCAATCTATCTATCATAATTGCTAGGGAAACGGGCCGGTAATTTTATGTGTCTTCTGCCATTACCTTTCTTAAGCAAAGGTACAACCCTTGCCTGTTTTAACTGCTCTTGTATGTCCTTGATGTGAAGGATTCATTTACTATATTTGTTAAAGGGCCTTGTATAATCTCTATGCATCGTGTCAGTACACACACATTGGTACTACTGACTTATTTTTTAGTTTTAGAACAGTTTTATTGACTTCATTCTCTGTGGTTGGAAGTAACATCACTGTGTTTAGTGCAACTTTACTTACAGCTGTTATATTTGTTTTTGGGAATTTCTGCTATAACTTCTCTGCAATACTTGAAAAATGTTCGTTTACATAGTTTGCTAAGTGTTGTGGATCATGTATTACCTTATCCCCCTCCCTTAGCAGTATGTTATTCTGCATTTATTTGCCTCTCCCCGTTTCCTTTTTTATAACATCCCAGACTGCTTTGCTTTTATTCTCTGCATTATATATTATTTTGTCATTAAATGACTTTTTTGCAGCAATCGGCACCTTCCTATAGATCTTTTTGTATCTATGATAGAAATTTTAGAATTCAGGATCATTGCGGCTCTTTTTCATGGAACTGAGGTACTTAAGTGTTTGGGAGGACTTCTAAATACCTGCTGTTATCCATCTGTTTTCGTGAGATGTTGATACAGACATGCATACTTTTGGAAATGCCTTTTGAAAGTTCAATTTAAATGATGTGGAGAATTTAGAGAAAGAGATACACACGTTAAGTCTTAAACCCACTACTGAATTCTCTTCTCTCAAATTGGTATTCCTGTCCATGGGATAGCATTTAATGTGGTATTTATTTTGTCATCAGTGATGATTAGGTTCAAATGGCTCTGAGCACTATGGGACTTAACATCTGAGGTCATCAGTCCCCTAGAACTTAGAACTACTTAAACCTAACTAACCTAAGGACATCACACACATCCATGCCCGAGGCAGGATTCGAACCTGCGACCGTAGCGGTCGCGCGGTTCCAGACTGTAGCGTCTAGAACCGCTCGGCCACTCCGGCCGGCTATTGATGTTTAGTTTCCGTAGTAAATGCGAAAATATAATTTTATAATCATGTATTGGGCCTATTGAAAATCTAATGTATTAAAGATCTATGTAGTTCCGACACAGTCGACACGTTACGGTGATTGTTAGATCGGCTTCTTTGATTTCGTTCAAAAATTGCAACACCTGCTACGCTTTTCACGCTAATTAAGGCTATAGAAGCATGGTCACTTCCGAATTTACTTCCGACTAAAAAGCGATTCTGCTTTCATTATGCAATATTTTCATAAAACGTTTCACTTCCTATTTACTCCCTTAGCTGTTGAATTCCCAAAATATCTGAACGTGTTTTTTCGGAACAAGAAACCAAATATACATTTCCCCAGTTTTAGCTTCGAAACTGCCGTTACAGCAGCATACTTTCAAAAAATCTTTCATCCCTTATTTCTGTGTCTTAGAGAGGGAATTTGAACGAAGTCCCGCCGTCTTAAATGATGTGTACAGTATAAGATCAACACCCTATGCAAATTTCATGTTTCTATCCTTGGCGGCTTGGGCTGCGCGATGATGAGTGAGTGACTCAATGTGGAGACTTCCTTTTATATATGTATATGAATCATTAGAGCTGTCGGTGTGTCAGAAAGGACTTCAATACCCAGCAACAAACATTTCTGATAATTTGCCCAATGCGAGGGGGCATTTTTTTGATGTATTTATTTACATTTTAAGCACAAACTTTCACTTGTTTTCTGATGCTTGACGGCGCCTCCGTCGTTTTTTCCAAAAAAAAGGAAGTCGGACGGGGCAACATCGGGTGAGTATGGGGGCAAAGAATTGTCGTACAGACAGGGCTCTGTGCGCAGGGGCAATGTCATGATGGAAAAACGAGTAATTCGACCGCCACAAATCAGGTGCGCAATGTTTTCCAAAACTTTCAAGTAGAGAGCGACTCCTCTCACATCTGGAGAACAAAACAGAACTGGGAAGAGGCGCGAGTTTTCCACTGACTTGATGCTGCTTTGACTCACGATCGTAAGGATAACATCAAATTTAGTCAGCTGTGATAATTTTCGAACTGTTCAGCAGCCTCTATTTCATCCCCAAATCATTTGTCACAATTCGCTGCACTGAACTACAAGTCACTCCAGACAGCTCAACAATTTCTAAAATGGTCCGTCGTCGATCTTTGCTGATGATTGCACATATGTTTTCAACATTTTCATGTGTTCGGGCCGTGGAAGGACGATCAGAACGAGGTTTGTCATCAATTGACATTTCACCAATTTTTAATATGGGAAAACTATTGATGCCCTTGCGTTTTCCCCACAGCATCGTCCCTGTACGCCATTTTCAACATTTCAACAGTTTCTGCTCCACTTTTTCCGAGCATAAAGCAGAATTTCAAAGCTCCCCGCTGTTCATGCAAAATAGCCACGGCAAAAAACGACAATCACACAAAACAGTTGGCACTATAAACTCTGCAGAATGTAGTCGTGGCCACCTTCAGGGACGGCAATCTGTTTACTGACTCTGGATGTTCGCTCCTAGTGGCAAAACACGATACTACGGAAGCTCTGCCCACCACAAAATTAGTTCGGTTTCCTCTGGGTACCCCATCGTACGATAAAATGACTGACAGGCAGCAGAACGAGTTTGAAATCCAACCTAAATCCATTTCTCTTGGAGAATTCCTATTCCTTGGACGAAATTCTATTTAGAAATTGGTAGTCCTTTTAAGAAAATGAGTAGTTTAAGTGTAGCGGCATGAGTAGGAATAACAAACAATCATCATTGATGTTAACACCGACCATATATACCTGCAAACTGACTCGCTCCACGTCATTTCGATAAATGACTCATTCAAATGATCTATAGAACTAACTATATTAAAGACTATCTGGAATACTCAAATTTGTTGCAGACCCTTTCAATAATATTTAAATAACTAGTACAGAGTTCACAGAGATCGATCATGACTACAGGTTGGATATTTGTGTACCTCCAGGCCCTATAACATTCCAAACGCTACGTCAACTCTTACCGAAATCAAAACAGCAATGCACTAATCAAGATTTCCGTATCATCTCATCTTTCCAGAAAAGCATTTGAAGCACATCTATCTAAAACACCAATCATCAATTTAAGCGAATGATCACCAAATCTGAAAGTAAACTACATGTTTTTCAAAAAGGAGCAAAATTAAGTTCTGCACTCAAACTGATATTACATTGGTCTAACCACTCCTCGACACAACCAATTATATCTTGTAGAAGAAGGAAGCTGAACGGAAGGTAACTTTGTTATGTTAAAAGTCTTTTTAAAAACAATGCGGACGGCAAAACTAGCCTTAATATAAATTATGCATAGATGAATGAAGAGGAGTTGGAAGCCTCGCAAATGTCTAAATGGTTTCATGGAGACCGTGAATTTGCAAGCGTTTGTTTACCAAAGAAGGAAACAGAGCATCTCAGTAAAACAAGAAGCGGTGGCTATCAAACAAGTACTGTCAACAAAACAAGAAATTTATTCCAAAACAGCGAGGCTTGTTAAATCACTTCAGCTGACTGCAGTGTGACGGCACGAAGAGTTGAGAGAGCGCCTGTCAGCCAGCTTGAGGGCTGTTTACCTACTTCAACGGAATAATGCGCTAGGCCAGCCGACACGGAAGTGCTATTACTGGCGCCACTCACTGTATTGGACAGCAGATCCACATACTACGTTCAATACACATAATGGCTATGTCTCTCTTCCGGAGTGCAAGCATATGTATTACATAATAAATATAAATTTGAAATTACGAGAAACAGATTTACAAACGACACTCCTCCGCGAATCGTATGTATGTTACATATACATACTGACAAAATGCGTTACATTTAAAAACGAACAGAACTGTCCTGTACAATTACAAAATATCATGAGATATGACCAATCGAAAATGTAAAAACTGTAGAATTATTGTTCGCTTCTTATTTACAAATAACTTCTAGTTTACTCACATGTTAATCGTTCTACAAAGTGTTTTCTTGTGTCTGCCTAGGTTTTCACCTGATGGACCCAACACAAAGCTCTTCATGGCAGCTTAACGCCAAATCGCCTTCTTGCGATGCCATATGGAAATTGGAAATTTGTGGTAAGGTCTGTAGGGGACCAATCTGCTGAGGTCATCGGTCCATAAGTTTACACACTACTTAATCAAACTTAAACTAACTTGTGCTAAGGACCACACACACACCCATGCCCGAGGGAGAACTCGAACCTCCGACGGGGGCAGCCGCCATGGATCGTGACAAGGCGTTCAAGACCGCTCGGCTACCCCGCGCGGCGAAGCCATATGAATTCAGTGGCTTTTTACATCTTAAAGCTATACTCGGCAGTCCACTTGCAGTGTGTGCAGGGGAGTACTTCTGGTATCACTACAATTTGCCGCCTTCCATATTTCTATCGTTAATGGTACCTTGGAAGAAAGACTGTTGGTTAAGTCTCCGTACGAGCTCTAATTTCTGATTGTCTTGTCATCATAATTTCGTCTGACGTATGTGAATGCCAGTAATATGCCAATCGACTCTTCTTGGAACGCACGCTCTCAGAATTTCTACAGTAAACCTCTCTGTGATGTACACTGCCTCTCTTGTAGCGTCTGCCACTGAAGTCAAGTAAGCTTATCGGCTGACGCTCACGTGAACATTGAACTAATTCCTGAAGAACCGCGCTACTCTCTGTTTGATCTTAGCTATCTCTCCTATGAATCCCACCTGGTGCTAATGCCAGTCTAAAGAGCACAACCCAAGGATTGCCCTAACTAGAATTCAGTCGGCTATCACTGTAGAGGGTGAAATACATCATGACGCTCCACATGATTATTTTCAATTATATTACCATTGGTATTGATTAGTGTGGTTTCCCATCAATAACTTTTCTACCCGACGATTTCGAGCCATTAAGAAACTGGTGTTTTCTGTTGCTTACGAAGACATAAATCTAGTAACAAAACTTGTAAGATATTCCGTAAGCTCGTGTTTTGTTTACCAGGCAAAAACTCGGCATGACACGCGCCTTCCCGAAGTCAGTGAACACGAGGTTCACTGGGGTATCTTTATGTGCATCTCATGGACGAACTGCTGGAGTATCACAAGAAAGCTTCTTGATTACTGTAGCGGTGCTTCTCACTCTTCAAAATAGAAAAATATGCAGGCACAAAACCTATTCTGTAATTCTGAAAAACACTGACGTCAGCGAAACAGGTGAATGTGCATCTATCCTCCTCGAAAACGGCAAGCCTCTGCACTTTTTCCAATTGCTTGGAATCATCCGTTGGCTCAAGACTTAGATCAACCGCTACCTCAAGGAGAGCAAGTTCATTCGGACAACATACATACTAGATATCCCAATAGGAATGGTCAGTATTCAAGGATATGACAGAAATGACCATTCGCTGAAAAAAAAAAAAGACTCTAGCTGACATGGGACATGAAATGCATGTCTTCAGCAGAAGAAATATGTTCCCCAATAACCAAAATGAACAACTGTTTCCCGTACAGTATTCATTTTAGAGCCCTTGTTTACCAGATTTTTTTTCTTCAAATGATCGTTCCTGTCATATCACTGAATTGACCATGCCCCCTGGGACAGCCTGTATGAATAACGATGGTCTAGTTCCTTTTCTGTCTTTAATGGTTTTAGTTAATTTTTACTCCGCAGACATTTTTCTTAATTTGTCGTTTCGGTGTTCTGGCCTGAAACTTTGTGACAGAAAACGATCATCTCGCACTGAAACAGGACCGGATCTACACGTTTACCTGATTTCAGTACCACTTCAGCAAAGCCCTTCACTGGTTTTAAGGTACCAACTGCAATCGGTAATACGAAAGACGCCTTACCTGGATGTGGGTTTCATAACGTAAGCTGTGGCAACGACCGGCTCGCTAGTGGCAGCCATACACAAATGATAGTCCACACTCACCTGCAACGAAAAGAAAAACTTTTTAAGATACCGAATGGTTGGGTTTGGAAACAGAATGTACAGCAAATAAAATTATCCGAAAGTTATCGTTTCGAAGTAGAGAGATACGGTAATTATTATTATTATTTCTTTCTTTTCTCAGACGTTATGTCTGGTCAAAAATGGAGAGTGACGCGGACCTTGATCAAGCGTGACTTCCTTTTAACTGTACGGTATATGTTATATTGCATTTAGGAACTTTCGGGTGATTGAACATGTATCAATAATTACGGATTTCTGTAGTTGTATATGTAAGTTTGGATGTAGCTGTATTGCGTTGATGTACTGGTGGATATTTTGTGGTATGACTCCTGTAGTTGATAGTATAATTGGTATAATGTCAACTTTATCCTGATGCCACATGTCCTTGACTTCCTCAGCCAGTTGGATGTATTTTTCTATTTTTTCGCCTGTTTTCTTTTGTATATTTGTTGTATTGGGTATGGATATTTCGATTAGTTGTGTTAATTTCTTCTTTTTATTTGTGAGTATGATGTCAGGTTTGTTATGTGGTGTTGTTTTATCTGTTATAATGGTTCTGTTCCAGTATAATTTGTATTCGTCATTCTCCAGTACATTTTGCGGTGCATACTTCTATGTGGGAACGTGTTGTTTTATAAGTTTATGTTGTAAGGCAAGCTGTTGATGTGTTATTTTTGCTACATTGTCAAGTCTTCTGGGGTCTTGTGTACTTGCTAGTATTGTACACCCTCTTGTGATGTGATTTACTGTTTCTATTTGTTGTTTGCAAAGTCTGCATTTATCTGTTGTGGTATTGGGATCTTTAATAATATGCTTGCTGTAATATCTGGTGTTTATTGTTTGATCCTGTATTGCAATCATGAATCCTTCCGTCTCACTGTATATATTGCCTTTTCTTAGCCATGTGTTGGATGCGTCTTGATCGATGTGTGGCTGTGTTAGATGATACGGGTGCTTGCCATGTGTTTCCTTTTTCCAATTTACTTTCTTCGTATCTGTTGATGTTATGTGATCTCGAGGGTTGTAGAAGTGGTGTAGCCGATGTATTTATAAGAGTGATTGCTTTGTGTATTTTGCTAGTTTCTGCTCGTTCTAGAAAAAATTTCCTTAAATTGTCTACCTGTCCATAATGTAGGTTTTTTATGTCGATAAATCCCCTTCCTCCTTCCTTTCTGCTTAATGTGAATCTTTCTGTTGCTGAATGTATGTGATGTATTCTATATTTGTGGCACTGTGATCGTGTAAGTGTATTGAGTGCTTCTAGGTCTGTATTACTCCATTTCACTACTCCAAATGAGTAGGTCAATATTGGTATAGCAAAAGTATTTATAGCTTTTGTCTTGTTTCTTGCTGTCAATTCTGTTTTCAGTATTTTTGTTAGTCTTTGTCTATATTTTTCTTTTAGTTCTTCTTTAATATTGTATTATCTATTCCTATTTTTTGTCTGTATCCTACATATTTATAGGCATCTGTTTTTTCCATCGCTTCTATGCAGCCGCTGTGGTTATCCAATATGTAATCTTCTTGTTTAGTGTGTTTTCCCTTGACTATGGTATTTTTCTTACATTTGTCTGTTCCAAAAGCCATATTTATATCATTGCTGAATACTTGTTATCTTTAGTAATTGGCTGAGTTGTTGATTTGTTGCTGCCAGTAGTTTTAGATCATCCATGTATAGCAAATGTGTGATTTTGTGTTGGTATGTTCCAGTAATATTGTATCCATAATTTGCATTATTTAGCATGTTGGATAGTGGGTTCAGAGCAAGGCAGAACCAGAAAGGACTTAATGATTCTCCTTGGTATATTCCACGCTTAATCTGTATTGGCTGTGATGTGATATTATTTGAATTTGTTTGTATATTAAGTGTGGTTTTCCAATTTTTCATTACTATGTTTAGGAACTGTATCAATTTAGGATCTACTTTGTATATTTCCAATATTTGTAGTAACCATGAGTGGGGTACACTATCAAAAGCTTTTTGGTAATCAATGTATGCGTAGTGTAGCGACCTTTCTTTCGTTTTAGCTTGATATGTCACCTCTGCATCTATTATCAGTTGCTCTTTACATCCTCGTGCTCCTTTGCAACAGCCTTTTTGTTCTTCATTTATAATTTTGTTCTGTGTTGTATGTGTTATTAATTTCTGTGTAATGACTGAAGTTAATATTTTGTATATTGTTGGTAGGCATGTTATGGGGCGATATTTAGCTGGGTTTGCTGTGTCTGCTTGATCTTTAGGTTTCAGATAAGTTATTCCATGTGTAAGTGTATCAGGGAATGTGTATGGGTCTGCAATGTAACTGTTAAATAATTTAGTTAGATGTGAATGTGTTGAGGTGAACTTCTTTAGCCAGAAATTTGGTATTTTATCTTTTCCAGGGGCTTTCCAATTGTGAGTAGAATTAATTGCTTTGGTGACTTCATGTTGCAAAATTATCACTTCAGGCATCCGCAGTATCATCTTGTATGTGTCTGTTTCTGCTTGTATCCACCGTGCATGCCTGTTATGTTGTACCGGGTTTGACCATATGTTGCTCCAGAAGTGTTCCATGTCTGTTATGTTTGGTGGATTGCCTATTTTAATGTGTGTGTTATCTACTGTCTGGTAAAATTTCTTTTGGTTTGTGTTGAATGTTTGGTTTTGTTTCCTTCTATTTTCACTTGTTTTGTATCTTCTAAGTCGTTTGGCCAATGCTTGTAATTTCTGCTTCTTTTGATCTAATTGCTCTATCGCTTCTTGTTGTGAGATTTTACCTAACCTTTTTCGTTTTTTTTCTGACATTTCATTTCCTATGAATTGTGTTACCTGTCCGATGTATTTTCTCAGTTTTTCTATTCTGATCTGTAGCCTGTGTTACCATGCTGGTTTTGTGGGTTTCTTCTGTGTGTTGGTTGGTTCTGATCTCTGCGTAGTGTGTATATTTAGTGTAGTGAGTGGTCCTATATAAACCAGTAGTTGTAACTCTTCCATAGTTGTGTTTTCATTTATTTTGTTGTGTATGATTGTGTTGATAATTTTTATTGTTGTTTCGACTTGTGGATTATTTGGCGGTCTATGCAAGAATGGTCTAATGTCTGTATTTGTGTCTTTGTATTCTATTATGTCAGCTGAAATTTCTCTTCTATATCTAACATGTGTGTCACTTCGTGTTCTATTTGTGCTTGTTCTGGTGGCTGTCTTAAGATTTCGTTTTCCTCTGATTGTTTAATTGATGCGTGTTGTTCTTTGTTTGTTTGCTCTGGGATGTTTGAGTCCATTACTGTATTTTCTTCTTCTTCTGATTGCACATTATTTTGTTCCAGTATTTGTTGTACTTTGTTTGACGTTTTCTAATTCTGACTGGGGTATCCTGTTATTTTTTATTATTACACGGATCTTATCAGCTAGTCGTTGTTCTGTTAAAAATTTTAATTCTGGGTAAAATGTTGTTTATACTTGTGAACTGTATCCAGTTGGGTTGGTTCCTAGGTTTGTTGCTTGGTAATAACATCTGACCCTCTCATCCTCTGTCTTTGTTTTCCTTCTAGGGTGGTTGCAGGAAGCATATCCTGCAAAACACCTCTATTTGGATTTAAATCATTTTCCAGTTGGCTAGCAGTGTCGTTACCATTGTGGGCGGGCATTATTATTATTATTATATTTACATTATCATACCAATCAGTGGAATACAAATGAGGTTGTTTTACTGATGCATTTCACTGCTTGTTCTCATAGAATATCTTTACCTTCCAGCTCAAGTTCCTTCTATGGTCCTGTGTCGACCTTTGTTTCTCCGAGAATGCAGGTTTAAATGCCAGTTTGAGTTAATTCCAATTCTTTCCTTCGCAACTTTTTCTGGGTTGCCCGTTTCCTGAGCGTGTGTTTCAATTACAAGCAGTCATTCGTTCTTAATCATACTGACAGTTGTCTAAGGAGTACAGCCTAATGCGTCTAAGCGACGGAAAAGTATGCATATTTTATCGGCTGCGTTCTCCTAAACTATCCTTGTATAAGACGGACACAACAGCAAATCGAGGGCTAAGTTGCTAGAGAGTAGAACAATTTCAGTTCTGTTTTATCCTTATAGTGCATTTTAGACATCACCAAACTAAAAATAGCAGTCACTCATTTCGAGTGAAAACAGCAAAACCCTAGAGAATGTTCACTACATATTGAAATAAAGATTTTTTATCGAAAAAATTCTCTTCTACAAGTGCATGTTTTATTTCTCATTCTCTTGCCAGCTTCCAAGCTTCAAAAACTACACGGAGAAAAAGCCCATTTCTTTCACTGTTCGTAACTCGCACGCTACTACAACAAAGCTAGAATCACAGAGTCAGTTTTGTTCTGCTTTGCTATCCACGTTCTAAGAATGAAACAGAACTCATCTATCAATACACACGCCTCATGTATTATTCTGAACCAGCTTACTGTCAAAAGAGCAGACTGCATTTCCTCCCCTTGTCTGAATACCGGCGTCAGTTTTGGTCCGCTGAAACTGGCAAATTCTTTCGCTGCCGCTACCGCATTGCGTGGTAGGATTTATTTTGCTGGACGTCTGTAATGGGCTGTCAGCTCGCTGACACACACAACTGGCCGCTTCTCTAGCGTTACAAAACTCTCAAGACAGCAAATCTGAATGCAACGTTACGAAGCTGTCAAACAGTTTGAGCATTTTCCAATAATCGTTTGTAACATCAGTAGCTGTGATAGAGCTAGGCATGTATTTTTCGGCCCATAGTATCGAATTTCCTGTATTTGACTTCCTCTTCTCTTTTTCTGGAATGTTTAAAAAAGTTTTTTTTTTACTACATGCGAGATTGTATTCTGTCCTGAATCTTATCAGAGTTGACTGGCTAAATTATTCTTACCGCACAATATGTGAATGTTGTACATGATGATGTTCAAAAAACCCACGCACCGTAAATAAAAAATCCGTCGCCATCATCAGTGGATGACATTTTCGTCCATTCTCACATCGTCCAGTGAGGCACGATTCGACTCATATAAAGAACTGAACAATCACTGTAGTCCTTTGAGCAATTTGGGGACAGTAGGAAGTAAGCTAGTAGACTGTAGTTGAGGTTAACCACGTAAGCGAGCGAGCATTAGCACAAATCTGAACATCCTTGATAAGCATGCCACGTCTATTACTGCGAAATGTCCGAAGGTAGCTTTGCAGCACGTAACAACACATATTTTAATCAATAATGTAAGCTTATCTGCAATGCGCGAAACGTCACGCTTTTTCGATTCCAGTCCTATCTACAAACATGTACCATCCACCATTGCACAAGTCTAATTAAAGCCATTGCTTCATATTTCTTCCAAAAACAACCTTTGCGGTAGCATGGGAAAGATTTTAGACGTTTCAAGACATGTTTAATTTTATACACATTAGTAATTTAACAATGGTGGAATTTTTATGGATGACAATGCGCCATGTCATCAGGCCACAATTACTCGCGTTTCGTTTGAAGAACATTCCGGGCAATTCGAGCGCAAGATTTGGCCACCCACCAGATCATCCGACATGAATATCAGCGAACATTTATGGGACATAATCAAGGTATAAGTTCGTGTGTAGAATCCTGCTCCGACAACACTTCCGCGGCTATGGACGGCTATAGAGGTAGCTTGGCTCAATGCTTCTGCAGGGAACGACTTGTTGGGTCCATGCCACCTCAAGCTGCTGTACTATGCCGGGCAATAGGTCCGACACGACATTATTATGTAGCCCTCGACTTTCGTCGCCTCAGTGTATGTTGCTTGAAGTCGCAAAAGTAGTAACGGACAGACGGGCTACATCACTCCCAAATTCTGTGTTTGGCAACAACAAAAACAAATGGTAAGCAGTCATAATAATATAAAAACATTACCTCGCTATGAATATATAAATCACGGCCTCACTCTTACGCATCTGTTCATCCCAAGGCATTGGCCACAGAGCTAAATACAGGAACAGAAATACTGTTATTGGGCGGCTGAATAATGGAAAATGGTCGCACTGAGTGATTAGTCGCAATACGTTAGTAAACGCAACAACAAGGTACCAATATGCCGAAAACCAGATGGGGGCAATGCATCCAGCTTGCCAACATAGACCCATTGAGGCAGGCAGTGGACATATTCTCGTTTTGGGGACGGCCAGATGTGATAAAATAGGTGCCCCCGATACATCTCCCACAATGTCACACCGACGAAGGGTACGGGAATGTACTGTTCGATCACGTGCTCGCCCACAGCACCCTGCACGTGAGCTGTGCTTTATCAATTAGATTCACCACTCCATCGCTTTCATAGTCTATCATAATGGTTTGACTAATTCTCCACGGACATAAGGGTGGGGTGGATGACTGATCACTCACACAGCCACAGGTCATCTGATCTCAATCCATACGAAGCGCTCCTCAACTAGGACGCTGTAGAGCAAGATGTGCGTGCCTTGGACCCAGTTCCAGTTGATCACAACGATCTATGGGGAGCAATTCAGTTCTGAATCCTACCCAGCGCTTCTGGTGTCTTATGGACTTCATGCCACGAAGTGCAGCCCCGCCCATAACGACGAAGGGAGTTGCTACCACGCTATTAGGTATGTTTGAATCACTTAGTAATTCATGAGAGTATGGATCAATATTTACTGCAACATCATTCTCGATTACACCGAAGTCAAACGGAATTTCCTGTCACTACGTACGTAGATAGATTACTGGCATGTTTGGGGCACGATCTTTAAGCGCCTTCTCCATCCATACGCATGGAGTAATGTTACGTCAACTACAGTAATTGCCACGGCCTTTAGAGGCAGTTGTTCGGTTTACAAATCATTAACTCGCCGCAGTTCTGATTTAGTCATATGGACGAAAAACACGGCATTTATTTATTGATTGACAGAGGGAAGGATGACACAAACATTACCTAACATGCCTAGTTTGTCACTAAGCCCCAGCTTTGAATGGTTATTATAATCAAGTGGTACCATAGTTTCTTTCTTGAGCTACAATTGGTATTCTACCATAATAGCAGTACTATATATGCTTTTATCTTAATTCTGAGCGAAAGAAGAAACACAATCACTACCCTCAAAAATCGAATTTGCGGTAAGAAGCGAGGAGGTAAATTGAAAGAATGCACTATGGGAGGAATATTTACGCTAATTAAGATGTAGGCCATCAATACATATCAGATGACCGAGTCGTTTGTCATTTTACAACCGCTTGTAGTTAATAAAGCATAATATTATATGAAACGAGTCGCCGCGTGAAGTAACGATACCTGGTGGTGGTTCATTCCACTGTCTGTGATTTATCGCCACTTCAGGGACTTGGGAATCAGTTACACTGATTGCTAATTCAAGCCAGCTGATGAATTGACCCAAAACATTTAAATTCCCTAACACACATTTTACCGTTATCAGTCCGACAAGATACAGGCAGACAGATGGACAGTGCATTTCACTCGGATGTGCTAGCCACAAATATCCGTTGTGATCTGCTACCAGTCTACGAGTAAGATGAAAAAAAAAACTCCAATATAATTAAATACTGATACAGCAGAGGTGCCAGTATGGCTATCAACGATTGGACTGTCCTGTATGAAGAAGAACAATGTGATACAACGGTCGTTGAAAACAAGTGTCTTCTCTAGAAAGTCGGAAGTTCACCAGAATCTGTTGGAATTCCAACTATATTTCTCATATGCAGCGCTGCGTCTGTGAATCCCGTTGTCTGTAGGCCACCGCAGTAATCTGCCAGCACCGTTAGAGAAAGGTAGGATAACCTGCCTCACCGAAACGGGCACTAGATCTCACAACCGGTTTCTCTAGTGAACGGAGGATCTTTCGCCATAAAAAAGGTACGCCGCCTAAGAGAGAGCTTCACGAAGCACCATGAAAGTTACTACAGTGGTAAGGACGCAAAGGGTTAACAAAAACAATAGCCAATGAAACACAGGCAAGGGGGAAAGACAGTCTTACAGGACATTTCGTAAAACACGGCCACGGAAGTAAATCAACTCATGATGACTCTTTCATACATAAATTTGTTTATCAAATTCTACCTGAATTATTCGTACTTCTGTAAAGGGCAGTGTGGGGACTACGGGAGAGAGTGAGGGAGGGTTGGAGAGTGAGGGAGGGGGGGGGGGGGGGCGGGGAGGAGGAGGAGGAGGGGAGAGAGAGAGAGAGAGAGAGAGAGAGAGAGAGAGAGAGAGAGAGAGAGAAGTAATGCATTTCAACCACGAGTGGCTCTTCGAATAGGACTACACAAATTCGAACGAAGTAACTTTTAAGTTATTCGCAGGTTGCTTCATTTTTCTTTCGCACTTTCGTAAATATTGCCGAAAGCCGGTTAGCGGCGCTAGCTAGCGTGCTCCACGTCGCCATTTCAAACCCGACCGCTAGCAATTACTTGTTACTCTTTATCATACCTGGAAAAATTTCAAAATTTATTACGTTTCTAAGGTTTGTATATTCTGGAACATGCGATGTTTCTATAAACAGTAGAACTCCCCGTCCAGGAGGTCAGTTATGTTCTGCCTATACGCTGGTGTTCATAATGTACGAGCAGCCAGTGATAAGCATCGTACTTCACTGACGATTTCGGATTTGGCTCCGTCGTCAACAAAACAACGACGGAACATAACACATAGCATAAAACAGTAATTCCTCGTACGCTATGCGACGTGCATGCAGTATTGTTCCTTATTAATTCTTCATAGCGAATATGAATGCCTATTTTGATTTTCCTAGTTTCTGAATCTTTAAAACTAGTGTCGAAAGTGCCGTTAGAAGACTAACCTCAAATAACACGAGCCACAAATAGCTCAAGAGAAACTAACTCATTTAAAAGTTGCTGCCGGAAGACAAAGCTGCTTTAACAAATGTCCTAGATCTGTAGCTACTTGTGTAAAACAAAACTACAAGAATAATTATCCACTGATTCGTCATCAACCTCGAGTTTGGAAAAACAATAAATAGACAGTACTGAAAATAAAAGGAAACGTAAGTGGACACAAAAAACTTTTTAAAAAATGGGTTATGGAATTGGTTGTGTTGTCACAAATGGTCATTAGTTCTAGTAACACAACTCTCACAACAATGACACATTCAAAATCCACATAAATGCCTGAGGACAGTTTGGAATCAGCTGTCTACGCTTAAAGGGACAGTGACATAGTGGCGAAGCTACGGAGACGGAGCTAGGTAAACAGACCTACTCCGCTATGACGTAGCGTCCTCCGTTGACAACAGGAACGTTTTCGAATCGCCCTTACTTGTCAACACGGCCAGGTGTGAATAGTGATAACCAAAGAAGTCACATCAACCCTAAAAATCAACTGTTTTGTACGTAAAATACACAGATCCGTAATGCAAAGAGATCACGACATGTGATTCGCTGAAATTTATGTACTTTCCAAGCCTTGACGCTCAGCAAGTCTATCGCCACATGGCAGAGATTCTAGGACACCGTCGACACAAATTGGATAGAGCCAAAATTACCCGTCCTGGTTCGATCTATGACAGCATTCGAATGACGTCAGAATGCCGTGACCGGGGCCTACGAGAAAGACAGGCTGCGGCGCGTACGTCACGAAGGTAAGACTGAGCTCACTCGCTCAACTCAGCAGACAAACTACGTTTCTACAACTGTTAACTCGTAAGTCGGTGCATATGTATAACGAGAATTGCATCTTCTTCTGGGATCCCCTATTATGGAGTCTGACTGTTATTACTCCTACAGTGATCGGAAGTCCATAGGCGTACTCATAATTTGTTGCAGTTGTACTGGGGTACAATAAAATTAAAATCATACCAAAATGATTATCATTTTCATAAGGCACCACTTCTTGTATGAGAGGACTGTTAATCAGAAGGGACTAAATGTTATGAAGTAGCCGTTATGCCTTTATATCGAGTATTGATCTTTAATTCTGTTGTAGTGCTGTTAATCAGTAAGACTTCATAATAGCGGAGCCCAATGGAAGATGCAATTCTCGTTAGTACGTACCCGACCAGCTGCGAGACAAGGTTCTGTCTGCTGAGCTGAGCGAGCGAGTTCAGTCCTACGTCCGTGATGTAGGCGCCGCGGCTTGTCTCTCTAGAAGACCTCGGCCGTGACCGTTGCGTGAATATGAATGAACACTTTAGCTTTTCCTGCCTCTGCTACTACAAACTAGTTTTGAACTTCACGTTTTTCCCTAGTTGCTGACCTCGGAGAATTAAAGCACCTAACTCCACTACATCCAACTGTCTTGCAGAGCAGCAAACAATAATAATAGACGCAGATAATCGTGGATAAGAGCAAAAAATCACACTTCGCAAAGGAAATTTCAATGATAGGTGTGATTTCACGTGCATTATTCAAGACGTCTTTTTTGTTTTTTGGCCTCTTTTTTCCGCCGTTGCAGATATACATGTTATATACTTTAAATAGCTACCGTCTTTAGCAACTGTAATGCAAGTCTTATCAAGAACAATCGCACACGTTCGCTGCATTCTAAAAAAATCTACAGTGGTCAGTTTTTTGTTCTTGTTGTTGTTTACGTCATTCTTCCTGGTCTTCCACGTATGTGTGTCACATTTTAGCACACTGCACGGTAACTGCCAATAAAAATACTCATGTTTTGTGTATATAAGAACCATTGTCATATCGCCACTTCGTTTATTTTGTTTTTAATCCCGTGTGCTGATATGAACCACATACACTTGGACGAACAGGGAGAAAAAACACACGAAATAGCGAGATGACAAAGGTTCTTCTCAACACCAAAACGTGCATATCTTTGGTGTCAGTGAAAGTGCTGCATGTTAAGACCTGAGACATCCGTGGAAGAACAGAAAAAATGTCCTAAAAAACAACAAAAACAGGACCACTGAAGAGGCTTTACAATAAAGCGAAATGCGTTTGGTCTTAGACTTTCGTTACAGTCGCAAAGACGGTAGCTATGTAACCAATATAAATTATTCGAGATTTTGCGTAGTACTCGCCAGTTATAGCTTCGGCTTCATATGTGCCACACTGGGTCCAGAAATCTGGGGTCGATTCCCGATCAGTTCTGGTATCTGTACTGTCACATAACGCTTTCCGTGTCTAGAAAACCCTTTCGTGTTCAAACCAGCATTCAGGGTAATGACAGGTTACCCTTCTATCACTTTAATGGTTGAAAACGAAGTTTATTGTCTTCCCTATAAATCAATACGCCAATTATTTCCGAAGGCTGAAATCGACTTCGCCTTTTCTCGTGCAGGATCACTGCCTTCTATCCGCAGCTTTGGTAACAGTTTCTTTTTCTGCGCGAAGTTGGAGACTGCCGTCTTATCTCCAGTATGAAATCGGCGCACAAAATTACGAGGGTTGCCCAGAAAGTAATGCACCGCAATTTTTTTTCTCAGCCGAAAACAATGCTACTAATGCGAAACGTTACGTATGTATTATTCGAAATCTCCAGAGTGAGCGCACCAAGTTTCCGTCACTTCCGACAGATAGCGTAGCTGCAAGACAGTTTCAAAATGGCGTCTGTAGTTGATGTACATTACAAGCAACGGGGAATATTCACAAACGCTTGTGTGAAGCCTATGAAGCATCCGCTGTCGATAGAAGTACAGGTAGTCGCTGGGCACGGAGGGTGAGGTCATCAGAAGGCGATTCGGCGGAGCTCCACGATTTGCATGGGTCGGGGAGACCATCCCCGGCTGTCACACTGACATGTTGACGCGAGCTGACGTTGTCATTCGCGAGGACAGACGCATTACGACTGGGCGCTGCATCTGTCAATCAGGAAAAGATGTGTGGATGCAATTATCGTCACTCTTGGATATTCAAAAGTATTTGCAACATGTGTCCTGCGGTGTCTTATGGTGGATCACAAATCGCACAGGAAAAAAAAAACATTTGTCTTGATTTGCTGCAGCCGCGCGGTCCAAGGCGCTGCAGTCATGGACTGTGCGGCTGGTCCCGGCAGAGGTTCGAGTCCTCCCTCAGGCATGTGTGTGTGTGTGTGTGTGTGTGTGTGTGTGTGTGTCCTTAGGATAATTTAGGTTAAGTAGTGTGTAAGCTTAGGGACTGATGACCTTAGCAGTTAAGTCCCATAAGCTTTCACACACATTTGAACATTTCTGATTTGCTGCAACACTTTGAAGCTGAGGGGGAGGCCTTATTGTCCCGGATTGTGACAGGTGATGAAACCTGGCTTCACCATTTTGAGCCCGAAACAAAACGACAGTCGACTGAATGGCTCCATTCCCATTCCCCACTGACGAAAAAAATTCAAAACAACTGTTTCCGCCGATAAGGTCACGACCTCCGTGTTCTGGGACTGAGAAGGAGTGATTCTCATTGATGTGATGCCAAGAGGCGGTACCATTAATTCTGAAGCACATGTCAACACATTAACAAAACTCAACACGCGCTTCCGGTGGCTTCGGCGCCACAGTAACCCAAGAGACGTTTTGCTGCAACACGATGATGCTCGGCCCCACACAAGTCTGAGGACGCTGAACACATCGAAAAAAGGGTTGGACAGTGATACCCCATCCACCCTACAGCCCTGACCTAGCACCCTCGGATTTCCACTTGTTTGGGCCATTAAAGGAAGTCAATCGTGGACGACATTTTGAGGACGATGAGGAAGTATTCACATAAAGCACTGGCTCCGCCACCAGGACAAGGATTGATACCGAAAGGGCATACACGTCCTTGTTTAGCACTGGAGGAAGGCCCCAGAACGGGATGGAGATTACGTGGAAAAATAGGGTGTGTAGATAAAACACCATTCTTTGGTATCTCATTATGTTCAATAAAGAACATAGCCGAAAAATTTGATTCCTAATCGGTTCTTGATCAGTGTACACAAAATCCGGCACTCACTCACCGTGAACGAAGATTTGAGACGGTTAATATTCACCGTAACAAGCAGCGGAGTCTTTCATCCGACATGGCGGTGGAGAGAGAAACGTTTAAAGCGGCAGACTTTAGACAGGGAAGCACGTGGGCGATGCGGAGGCGGCCGTCGCCCGGCGGCGGTGAATTTTGCAGGGCGCGCGCCCTCACTTATTCAGAAGGCCTCGCCGCTGGCGAGCGCTCCGACGCCCGTCCCGGCTGCTGTAATTATCAGGGGGCCATAATTACCGGGTTAGCGGCTGGCGTCAAGCGCTCTCTACGGTGAAATATTGTGATCCGCGACACCGTACTTAGCTCGGGATCTATTTCGCAAAACAGAACAATTTTATCTTATTTTGTTCCTATGATGATACACACTGGTGTTGACGAAAACAGCTATAGCCGGAATAAAGAAAGTGCCCAAACGGATCGTAGGAACAGTGCGCTAGCGTAAGTACTAAAACTGCAGAGATATGGCGATCAGGTATGGCAACCAAGCGCAAACACTTGTGTCAGTTATGCTCTTCGCAAATATATATTGTAAACGGGAAAACAAGTGCCAGAATGTGTCGGTGACGTGCCTGCGTGTGAGCGACATCTGAAGGACCTATCATCTAGAGACGGGTTGTTTCTCATACGGTTGTGTATCGGCTCGTACGGGTAATGTCGCTGTGAGAATGATGTGTTGTGTGGAGACCAGCGGGTAGAACAAGGCTGCATGCCCAACTAGCGTGAACTCGAAATTTAATTCGACCTCGACAGAGGATGATGTATTTTCTGCAGAGCCATATCAGACTGTACAGCTTCGTCCATACTGTTTTCTCAATGAGAGTCCTGAAACGATTGTAAACCAATCTGTGTTTACGGCTCTTCGCCGTATGCTACTACCTGTACTGATGGCACGCATGTCACTGCATCAGCTTTCATTGATTAAAAAACACAAACGCATCGGAATTTCATGGGTACATGAACACTGCGCAGTCATGCAGTATGTTTTGAGTCTATTGTTTTCAGACGACTCTCACTTCAACCTGCTATACAGTGATGGTCTCAAATAAATTATGGTATCAGTCTAGCAGTTCTTGCTGGAAAGCAGCATAAAACACAAACGCTAAATAACATTCGTATGATTTCTCCAAGACAGGCCTGTGGGCAAAGCTCTTTGAACACTACGCCTCACCAATCTTAGGATATGCTAAATTTCTTCATGCCTAGTAGTGACGTATCCGTTTATTTAGTAGTAGACATCCATCATTCAAGGAACACGGCGAAACCTTGTCAGAAGATTTTACGAACAGCTTTGTAAACTACTTGAACGAAGTTTTTCCTTTCCTGAAAATTTAAACTGATTCATACAAAAACTTCTAAATGGTGCATGTTCTGCAAGGGCATACTTTTCTGCTGATAAGCAGAATCCATTCAGAATCATCCTGTGTTCTATCTCGTCTGTTGATGAGACCGCGCACTCGTAGATATGCATTCCCTTCTAGGATCGAAGTCGATAACGCACACCAATGTTGTTACTTTTGAACTTGGGGTAGCCTGTTCGAATAACAGCGAAGCAACATATTAGTTTCATTTTAATTTGGTTCAAAAACTAATCACTGATAGTAGAGGGAGGACGGTAGAAGACTGGCGGAGTTAACTGACAGGGAAAACGGTAGCTGTCTCTTTTCTTAAGGAAGAAATTGAGGTCGATAGTCTAGGCGAGGCAAGTGTCCGTCACATGACACGGGCAGATGGCTGCCTCTAGCAAAGGGTCTCGGCTGTTGATTGGGTCAGCGGGGATGCGCCTCCTGCTGGGATGCGAGGGCGGATTGACGACTTCTGATTAAGCCCGCCACTCTCAGACGCAAGGCAATCTCTAACTCACGACGCAGCAGAGGACATAAAATGGATTTCGGAGCGTGATTACTCTAAGGGACGATTATATGCGAAGACAATAAACATCGACGTTTCTCAAACGTAGTAGTACTACACCTTTAGTATGTTCACTGAATAGTGGCCGATCTTTCTTAACAGTGTTATTCTTTACTTTCCCTGCTCCATTTGAAAATGGATCGTGGGGCATATGGTCGAATGCATGTTTGCGATGGGTGCCTAGCTTTCGTTTTAGTTCTCTCCGCTGCAGAAAGCTGTAAACACACAGTCTGCCTATGGTTTTGTGTTAGCTATGGAAATGTCATGTGTCTTGCTCCCCCTGTTGAACGAAGTCGCTCCCTAGTTGGCCGAACAGACAGAATAGAAAAATCGCAGTGTATCTGCTCACAGACTGCATTATTTTCATATCTCAATGGGCCCAATACACACTATATATATATATATATATATATATATATATATATATATATATATATATATATATATATATATATATATATATATATATACATTTGGGATGACTTCCTCTGTGGCGTTCCTCTAATGACTTATTCCATCCTTCAAGACAATCAATCAATCACACGTGTACAACGTGCACCTCAGTGTGATGTCATTTGCTATCTGAGGGTTTGATATTCGTCATATTCTTGGAAGCAGACTTTAGCAATCGCAATTAAGATGCCAGCTTGAAAATAACTAGAATAATCCAGAGGCACCAAAGAGGAAAGAGGGGGGGGGGAATCGTAAAATTCCATTCTTAAGCTGTGGTAAGCACAGGAAAAAACATACTGGGGTCGAGATTTAGACTACTACTTCTTAAATGACAAAACCTTATCAAGCAGGAGAAAGGATCACTATAGCGACGTTTCAGCTAATGCCGTCATCAGATCTGTCATTATGATTAGAGGAAGATATGAATAAACGTGGTTACTGTACATTACTAGGCTACAACAGATACGCAATGGTAATCTAAAATTACCACAACTTATCTGCCTTCAATCTTATTTAACAGCTAGCCGAAACGTCGTTGTAAATCAAGAAATATATTTCAGTGATACAGACGACTTTCTTCATAAAAATCCACAAAGTTCGCAGACTCTTTTAGGGAATTTATTTCTCTTATCAATAATTTCCTTTTTTTAAAATTATCTTTATTGCTTAAGAATTTTAACATCAAACGTTAGCTATAATTTTAGCAGTGGGCTCTGTATTGACCAATATGCGGTATATTACTAGAGCTGCATAAAATGCATGCAGCATGATTTTCTCGCCGCCCCGGCTGCGTGTTTCGGTGCTCTTTTGTAACGTGCCTCCGCCGATGCGGGCAGTAACCCCAGCATCGGAAGTAACAAATGTCACCTGGGTTTGGGATACATTTCAGTCGCCTCGCTTCGCGCAACGGTTTTACTGTTAAGACGCTTGCTAGCGTCACGTACGGTAGTGCAATATGACAGAAAACATGTCTCCATGAAACTAATAACACCAAACAAAGCCGCCTAAAATAAAATGGCGTATGCATTCGAAAAACAAGACTAGAATTTTACGCCAGTGTTTACACTTGTGATCGAGAACGTTCGAAACATTGTCTGGGAGTCACCTCATTTGGTACCTCTGCAAGAAAGCCGGAAGTTCGTTATAGAAAATATGATAACCAGAAATCGAAATAATGTATTTCCCAGTGAATTGCTTTGGCGCCCAGAACGGTACACCGTCGGCAAAACAAAAGAAAGCCTTCACAATGAGTCCAACCCACACGCGGACTGCCGATTACTCACTCCGCGAGCGAGAAAATTTACTGCGGGGCGTTCCTGGCAAACACGGCGCGAAATGAAAGACGTTTGTTTTAATCCGGGGTGCCCGCGGGGCCGGTAATCTGATAAAGGCCGCAGTAACGCGCCGGTCGCTCCCGGTTAGAGGGCGGTGACCGTGCCCTGAAGGTGCCACATCCTCGTCCAACTTTTTTCCCCCTCCTTTCAGTGAGAGAGATTCCGCAGTGCGGCCGCCTGGAGACCGAATTACAGGCGGAAATTTCACGGAAATATTTCTACAGCGCTCACGAATACGCGGTGGAAATTAAGCCGTTTCTTGCCAAGCAGCACGGACGGATTCCGTTACCGAGTATTTTGTTTTCAGATTAAAACTTCCGCATACTTTAATTTTTTTCCCCCTTCAGATTTGATTGAGAGAAGCAAAGTAATGCAGTGCCACCTCTGTGGAAATCGTCGCATTACAGTATCGATTAAAAAAAAAAAAAATCTTTGCACTCTACACGTACTGCTCTACGTTCCGTTCTCTATGAAGGTAGACAGTATAAGGTACTCTGGCAATACGCATATTCGTGACAGATTACCATCGTGTCCTGGACATTAATCAGAATCGCTTCCTCCTGAACAGCCGGTTAAGCGCAGAATCAATCCATAATGTGTGCCTAGTAAACAGAGTCAAAAGAAACACTGCCTGCGAAAGGCAAAGGTCTTGAATGAGGTGTCAGTCTAACACGTAAGTTCTGATCAATAGGAACGTCCTGCAACAGCGTCTATCCCAGCGCAGTGCGAGAAATTCACTGTAGATGCATGAGCAATGAATAATGAAAATTATTTTTATTGATGGGATAAATCGTGTAAATAATCGAGTTTCAGCCGATAACTTCATTAACGATTTTCCACTTACTGGTAGCTTCGTTTACTAATAATTAACTCCAAGCAGTCAGGAAGTTTAACTTTTTATAATACAGCGTACCAATTGAATTTTTCACTCTTTTGTGAACAGTTTCAGTGCACTTTAAATATTTCCTCGTCTCGTCTTCGGAGATGACGATGGCGTCGATCGAACTATCGCTCGCGGCCGCAGCTAGAACCCACACAATTTTAGCAATGTGCTACGTATTACTCAGTGGATTTACAAGGAAATGTTTATTGACGAATCTCTTCTCTACACTGCACATTTAAAACCAGCCTAAATAGTCCACCATTCTCGCTCTGAGCGCGACACTGGTTTAAGCTTTTCATGACTGCTCCCAAAGCTCATGATTATTTATCTGTAGCTATCTGACTACACTCAGAGATCCGACCACCAGACAGGAAAATGTACATGGCATACCGTTAATAGTTCAAAAACCACCTTCAGCTACTTCCCTAGGAACGACTGCTGCTTATTTCCACCAAGACGAAACAGGAATAGACAGAAGACCGAAGGTCGCACGAAAACACCACTTTTCAATATTCCACGGAATCTGAAGTGTTTAAGCCCCTTCAGTTAGATTTATGTTTCTTTCTTTAACCACCACCTTCAGTCACTTAAACGCTTTTGGATCTGGTAGAGAAACTGTTCTGACCGATCAAGTGCATACGCATTAAGCTCGAATACTCAACTAAGACATCGAAATTGAATAATAGGAATTGAAGTCCGCAGACGAGAAAGGATTTGCAAACTCGCTTAAGCTTTGTGTAGTGGCAGAAAAATTTAAAAAAATTTATCACTAAAATTCACTCACTACGAACTTTTTATACTCAACGTACTTAAAACATCACCTCCGCCGAACGTGCCTTCTAACCCACAAAAGCTATCAGCTGCAGGGGGATGAAACTCATATAGGGACTTCCAGTTAACAAGACCTTCGTTCACTGTCAGGCCACTTGGAATCCAAGTCTATAAATCCATTATCTCGGTTTCGTATTGGCTGACAAAGTTTTCCAGATTTCTTACAGTTTCATAGTCAACTGAAGGCGGTTTCATCACACAGTGATCCACATTACAACTTCTTGTCTGTCTCGCACTCTTTGAATCGTGGATATGTTTATTTTATTACACTTTATCTTTGCCCGCATCCAGACTGCTGTACACACCGGCACCTCTAATACCCAGCAGCACTTCCTCTTGAATTGATGCATGCCTGTATTCTTCGTGGCATAATATCCACAAGTTCATCAAGCCACGTCGGCCACACATAATGTCACCCCAAAACAGCAGGATACCTCCACCTTGCTGCAGTCGCCGGACAGTGTGTCTAAGGCGTTCCCCGCCTGACCGGATTGCCTCCAAACACGTCTCCGACAGTTGTCTGGTTGAAGGCATATGCGACACTCATCAGTGAAGAGAACGTGATGCCAATCCTGAGCGGTACATTCGGCATGTTGTTGGGCCCATCTATTACGCGCTGTATCGTATCGTGGTTGCCAAGATGGAACTGACCATGGACGTTGGGAGTGAAGTTGCTCATCATGCAGCGTACTGCATAAGTTGTAACACTACGTCCTGTGGCTACACGAAAAGCATTAAACATGGTGGCGTTGCTGCCAGGGTTCCTCCGAGCCGTAATCCGTAGGTAGCGGTCATCCATTGTTGTAGTAGCCCTTGGGCGGCTTGAGCTGTCATCGACAGTTCGTGTCTTTCTGTATCTCCTCCATGTCCGAACAACATCGCTTTGGTTCACTCCGAGACACCCGGACACTTCCCTTGTTAAGAGCTCTTCCTGGCACAAAGTAAAATGCGGGCGCGATCGAACCTCGGTATTGACTGTCTAGGCATGGGTGAACTGCAGACAACAAGAGCCGTGTATCTCCTTCCTCGTGGAATGACTAGAACTGATCGGCTGTCGGACCCCCTCCGTCTAATAGGCGCTGCTCATGCATGGTTGTTTACGTCTTTGGCCGGGTTTAGTGACATCTCTGAACAGTCAAAGGGACTGTGTCTGTGATACAATATACACCGTCAACGTCTACCATCAGGAACTCTGGGAACCGGGTTGATACAAAAGTTTTTTTGATGTGTGTATGTAAATACATGTTGAAATTTTCAAACTCCTTATTCTCGAAGACGGTCGAGAGTTGCATCTTCGTGTTTACATGCTTTGAAGTCGTGGTCGTGTCCTACAAATCCTGTCATTATGAATGAAATTGGTCAGGAGAAGATCGTACTATCCTCTTGTGAGCGAGGTTTCTAGGCTAAATGCCTCTGTGCACTATGGGACTTAACATTTGAGGTCAACAGTTCCCCGGTTTCTGGGAAATGGGGTTATGGCACTTACCGTGTTCTCCTCGTCCGTGGTAACAAGCAACAACATTCAAAGAAGAAATACATGCTCATTCTGTGACAAGGTGTAGTAAAGTTGAATACGAATTATGCCACAAGCTGCCAACAAAAATGGTTCAAATGGCTCTGAGCACTATGGGACTTAACATCTATGGTCATCAGTCCCCTAGAACTTAGAACTACTTAAACCTAACTAACCTAAGGACAGCACACAACACCCAGCCATCACGAGGCAGAGAAAATCCCTGACCCCGCCGGGAATCGAACCCGGGAACCCGGGCGTGGGAAGCGAGAACGCTACCGCACGACCACGAGATGCGGGCAGCTGCCAACATTTTCCATTAACTGAGAGAAAGTACGAGGAACAGAAGTGGACTAAAATAAATGCAGAATATGAACAATATACTTACAACATTTAAATCGAGCGTTTCACACACGGATTCGGAAGCAGGAACAGACATACATGAGTCCACAGAACACTATGAGAGGAAACTAGCTTCTATTTTAAATGAAACAAAAAAAGGGAATGATTTACTACATTCAATTTCACGAATACGAGAAAAAACAAAACTGAGTATGACCAACCTATTCACAAAATGTGGTAATCAGGAGCAGAATGCTACGAAACCAGCTTCTGCATCATGTTATCTCGGGTGACTGAGTTTCCGGCGCGTGCTACGGCGCAATTACGTCCACTTAATTACGGTTACGTAGCCGAATTTGCAGTATTAAATTTTACAAACAAATCATTTTACAGTCACAATGCGGCAGTCGTATTTGCAACAATTTTACGAACAAATAATTTTAGCGTCATAAGGCGATCGCGGGTTCATTCACGAATTTCTACATGATTGTGAATCGCAGCTGCAAGAAGTTAATATTAGTTTTTGATTAAGATTTCTCGAATATATTACATAACAAGGCCACAAAAACCTTTCGGTTTACAGGCACGCATTTCAACTGCTAGACTACCAGGCCCACCAACAACGCATAAATAAAAAATATAGTCATCTAAGTCGCGTATTTTGAATTAAAAATAAATACGGATTCACTGCCTTACTAGCAGAAGCGCTTTTGTCATCCTCCGCTATTGTATCGTAACATGGGCCTTCCACTTCTTATATTTTGGTTCCTCCAATTCACCAGCTCCTACACGAAAATATATATATATATATATATATATATATATATATATATATATATATATATATATAATGAAAAGTTAACAAAACCTAGAAAAAATTCTGTACGAAGAAGTGGCGTAGTCCAAATCACTTTTTTTGGACCGTTTGTAAAACCCCATGGGCACGTTCTGTAAAAACGCCTACTGGCACTCCGCTTCAACTTTTTCCACGGAACCGTCCGCCACGCCCCCCCCCCCTCCCCACAAACACAAACTGTTTACATGTAACATTTTTTACACTGTTTTTGTACTGTCGTGCATACACATGGCAATCACTGTGATTTTATTTTCATCCCATTATTTATATGGTCTTTTAAATTTGAGTGTTTCCTATACCTGCGTGTACTGAAATCATTTATTATGTTAAAAAAGATGAGCCTGAAGTAGCCCGTTAACATTATTCCGCTAGTGGACAGTTACGACTAAAGTGATTATGAATAAATTCTGCTCCAAACCGTTTCATTTCTAGTATGACAGCGACGAAAGTTCTGGTAACGTTGGACGCTACGCACATATTAATTAAAATGAACTTATTTTTAATGACTCAAATTTTAGGACACTCATTAGTTCCCGCCCAAGCATACTTGCAACTCGTTCCCGCACCACTCGCGCATTTCCTGCGATGCCTGCCTGACCTCAGCGGCACTGACAGAGCTTGTATCGCGGAGCGTCGCGCCTAATTCCCTACTGGCCTGACCGTGACCTGGCGTGTTCCGTGACGCAACTCGGCGCCGCCTGAACCTTGGGCAGACTTCAAAAATAGTGACCGCTGCAGAAGATAACCCGGCTGTGTGCTCGCTTCCATAAAACTGCTGTTGCCGATACATTCGCAACTCTGGACTGGTTTTAGAAAATTGTAAATTTGTCAGTACTATATCCGAAAAAAGAGACAACACGGGGTGGGGGGAGGAAGGAAAGGTGGGCGAGTAGATAGGTAAGTAGGTGGGTGTCAGGACGGAAGAAAAATCGACGTTTAACCTCCCGTCCACGAGGTCATACATCACCTCGGATAGGACCTAAGCTGCCAAAGGGGAGTTCTATCTTTTTTTTTTTTTCTACACGAACCAGCACATTCGCTTTAAACCATTTACAGCAAGCGTGGCTAACCTATATCTGGATCACTGGAGACTGAGCTGAAGCCTGCTCCACTCGTATACGAATTTAATGTCTTAAGGACTGTGAAGATAAAGTGAATAGGTTTTGAGAATTTTTCGTTACCTTAAGAACGTGCGCGATAGCAAGACAAGCTTGATTCACACAGCTTCCAATTACCTGTTTTCCCAATGGGAGAGCGTGCAGTGTACGCTTTAAACATGGTCTGACAACCAACCTTTCTCCAATTTGTTACCGTTTCTCTTGCCTGTAATCAGCACACGCGCTGCAGTATTGTATCCACATATATTTAAAAAAAATTGAATTCTTTGGCAAATTTTACACGTGTCAATTCGCTGCTTTATCGCTCTGAACCATCAACATGATCCTACGTACTGATTAAAAAAAACACCACCAGTTGAATCACAGAGCTAGTTTAATCTAGAAAAGAGAAAAATGTAGAGGAGAAACGCAAAGGAATCATCGTAAATGAGCACAGGTTTTCCCAGAAACCGGAATTGCTCTGAGTTTACAGAAGGTGTTATTTATTCTTCATGAAGTATTTGATTCAACCCGAATGAATTTTAGTGCAATAGACCTATATGCCCTGTCTACTCTTTCACTGTGAGCAACGTGCGTGTGCGTTAGCTCAGTCTCAGTACATTCAATGAGCTGTCAAGCGTCAATTTAACGCTTCGCCGATTGTTCAAAGAAGCAGCAAATTACGCTGAACTGCCAAACTGCTGGTATAACCATGCGTATTCAAATACAGAGAGATGGAAACATGCAGAATACGTCGCTGCCGTCGGAAACGCATATATAAGACAAAAAGTGTCTGGCGCAGTTGTTAGATCGATTACTACTGCTACAATGACAGGTTATCAAGATTTAAGTGAGTTTGATCGTGGTGTTATAGCCGGCGCACATATGATGAGACACAGCAGCTCCGAGGTGGGGATGAAGTGGGGATTTTCTCGTAAAACCATTTCACTAGTGTACCGTGAATATCAGGAATCTGGTAAAAACATCAAGTCTCCGACATCGCTGCGGCCGGAAAAAAATCCTACAAGAACTGGACCAACGACGACTGAAGAGAATCGTTCAACGTGACAGAAGTGCAACCGTTTCGCAAATTGCTGCAGATTTCAGTGCTGGGCCATCAACAAGCGTCAACGTGCGAACCATTCAACAACCATTGAACGAAACAACATCGATATGGGCTTTCGGAGCCAAAGGCCCACTCGTGTACCCTTAATGACTGCACGACACAAAGCTTGACACCTCGCCTAGGTTTGTCAACACCGACATTGGACTGTTGATGACTGGAAACATGATGTATCATCTGACGAGTCTCGTTTCAAATTGTATCGAGCGAATGGACGTGTACGGGTATGGCGACAACCTCGTGAATCCATGGACCCCGCATGTCAGCAGAGGACTGTTCAAGCTGAAGGAGGCTCTGTAATGGTGTGGGGCCTGTGCACTGGAGTGATGAGACCGCTGATACGTTTAGATACGACAGTGACACGTGACACATGCGTAATCATCTTGTCTTATCACCTGTATCATGACCATTGTGCATTCCGAAGGACTTGGGCATTTCCAGCAGGACAATGCGACACCCCACACCTCCAGATTTGCTACAGAGTGACACCAGGAACACTCTTCTGAGTTCAGACACTTCCGCTGATCACAAAACTCCCCATACAAAACATTATTGAGCATAACCGATATATCTTGCAACGTGCTGGTCGGAAAGTATTTCCACCCCTCGTACTCTTACGGATTTATGGACAGTCCTGCAGGATTCGTGGTGTCAATTCCCTCCAGCAGTACTTCAGACATTAGTCGAGGTCATGTCGCGTGGTGTTGCGTCACTTCTGCGTGCTCGTGGGGGGCCTAAACGATATTAGGCAGTTATACCAGTTTCTTTGGCTCACCAGTATGTTCGTAGAACAGTAAAATACTGAAAAGTCCAACCACTTGACAACAGGACGAATAAGCAGCCTAAGCTGCACGTTAAATTCCAACAACATTACCACGACATCTGTTCCAGGGAGTATAGTTGTTCCAGACAAATGGAGCATCGGAGACTTTGAACAGTTGTTCTGTGTGTCTGTAGTCAGACAGTAAGTGACTAGCCCCCACCACTGCAGAGACGAGTGGAGGAAACAATTTCGGGGCTGAATCTTGAATACTGAGAACTGAATCCCGCTTAAGTTTGCAGACTTCATCTAGTCGCACATTCAGTCGGAGGGAAAATTATATGTGATACAATCAGAGAAAAAAAGAGACTAGTTTGGTGGAGGTAGAGTTTTGCTGCTGATTGCACATAATGTTTGAACTGAGTACGGAGCTTCGCACCTTAGTTGGTGATCGGAGGAGTTGTATTACTGCTCATAGGTATAGTGATTACGTTTTACAACGCTTAGTACTATTTCTCGTATAGGCAATTTCTCCACAGAGATCATGTACGGGGAAGATTACGGTCGTCCGCGGCGGCCTCCTCTGACCGCCAAAGTTTTCTAAGTTGCAGTTTACATGGGGTACACTGGGAAGAAACTGCAGCCAGCCTACTACCTCAAGGACTATTCCCGAATTCTGCACACATTGTTGTCAGAAGAAGCAAGCATCTATACACCTCTTTAATCAACTTAGAACATTCCACGTTACGTCAAGGTTCCTGGGGCTGCTAAGCATAATCGAAAAACCTATAATTAAAGAGATGAAATTTTCGCTTTTCTTACAATTTTTCAATGTCTGTTGTCGGCTCAGAATTTTCTTGTCACTTGTTTTGGGAACTGGTACGTGGCAAAAGTCTTATGATTAAACTCTATCTCGGTCTGCAGTCAGTCATTCTGCCCAGGAAACATGCTTTCATTTCTTAATTACATTTAACTTTTCAACGATGGTACGCTGCTGTAAACAGCATACATACTTTTTTCCTCTGAAGTCTGAATATCTCGACCGGTTTGTGCGGTCTTTCATCTTTTTGTCACTTCTGCTAATTTCTTTGCCTCCATCTAATTACTACAATATACATCGACCGTCCAAAATGTTCGACAATGATTTTACTCCTGGCGTACAAGTGACTCAAGTGCATTGGCTACGGTGGCAAATTGAACAACTGTAAACAACAGGCATGCACAACAGGCGTGCATTTGCCCAGTCAGTTGCGAGCAGGCAATGTTCAGAAGTCGACGTGCGACAGTAGTGTATTACAAAACAATCGAGCAACGAACTAAACATCTCGAAATCAAGTGTTCAAGATACCATCCAGAATGTTTTTACGATGCGAAAAGTGTGTGCAAAGTTTGTCCCGCACCCTCTGACTCGCCAACAACGACGGATGAAGCCTGCAGTTACTTGATTGAAATGAAAAACGCGGACAATTCTTTTCTGGAAAAACTCATCATGGGTGACGAAGACTTTGTGTTATGAATACGGACCTACCACAAAACGACAAATTCCAGAAGGAGTCAAGGATCGTCGCCAAGACCGAACACGCACAAGCTGAATAACATCCCAAACACTGTCTTTTCTGAGAGTTCTTCCAAGGTTGTAAGATCGTTCTGTGCGTTGTGGGGAGACAATATAGAACAACCAAAATATCAGAATCGCCTTCTTAACTTTTCTCTATTTTTTATTCACCCAGTCGCGAAACCTTTTGAACTCTTATAATTTGCTTCGTCTGACCCTGCAATTAGTCGTTTCAGGATGAAGTTCATTCTTGTGGTACGATTTTTTTCCATATACTACCTTACTCGAACATTCGTTTTGTTAACTCTTCGTTTCCCGCCTTATTTGATGACTTTAACACGTCGACACATCCACACGTCAAAGTCTTACCGTTACTACTACTACAGATTTTCTGTGGTCCACATTTCATTTCCATACAATGCTACGCTCCAGATATCACGTTAAGAATCGTCATCAATTTCCATTTGATTAACTGCGATCCCTTTTTCTCGCACTATGCGACTTGCAAGATGTCGTTCGTACTGACTACTGCTTTATGTAACACGGGATCTTTGAACGATGATTAATACGCTACCACAAAACCAGACTTCAAAGAAAAGAACGAAATCTGAACAGCTGCAACATAGTTTAGTTACACATGCAACATGAGACAGAAAATGAAATTACAGCAGCAGTGACAATCACAGAAGCTCTACCTCTTACCAGTGTTCACGCAGAATGCGTAAACTATTTTAATTTTGGAAATAGGTTTCCATTCATAAATCATTCTACCGCCACCATAGTAAAACTGTCCTTAGCCCTTTCAGTGAAACTGATAAATATATGTGCCACTGGTCTCAAATGCGTTTATTTCCTAATTTACAGTAAACAATCTATTTTGTATTAACATACTGAAAATAGTTTCCCTGGTCAGTATGTATGCCATTTGTACGTTTCGTTGTTGGTGGGCTTGAGATACCAGCGAACACGTGGGTAATGATATGATATTTACCGATGGTCTTTGAGGCACTAGACTTCAGAGTGGTTTTGTGTTCATCTGCCATTTTTCACCTCTGGCTTTACTCTTATAACATCATCTGATATAAAAGGTTGTACGTTCAATTCACATTGACGTTTTCTAGACTAAAAGTGAATATGGGAGTCGTTCGTAAGCATATTTACAGTTACGCTTCCATTCGTGCTATACACGTAAGCAAAAAGGTTATAGTGAATTCAGTTTGTAGTTACATCCAGTTTTGCTTGTTATACGCTGTGAAGTGCTTTTTCTAATTAAGAATGAACACTGCACATAACATTGTTTCACAAAGTATCTCGGAAACATTAGCCGTTCAGATAATATAAATTATTTCCGCTGACTGCAAATGTAGGATGATTACTGAAAATATGCAAAAACAGTTCTGCACACACTTGAATGTAATAGGCACAGTACTTACTCATTTTCGGTTGGTTTTTGAGTAGATCTTACAGACATTCATTAATTTTTCTTTTAGCTCTGTAAGATTGACGTAACGGAGGTGGTATAGTTCCATGGCAGATGAAGTTCTAACTGGTCGTGTAATGAATTGCTAGGAAGAGAGTACAATAGGGCACACATATGATATACAATTTGGAGGACACACTGATGTAGCTACTATTTCTACTGTTTGAAACACTACTACGTGTAACTGATGATAATCTGGGTAACACAGCGTCTACTGGGCCAATGGGTGAAAAGTATAGTACAGATGCAGGAAGACGCATTTCAGGAAAGTCGTGAAACTGACAAATACTGAAGTAGCTGCAAATGCGGGTTGATATACATAGTCGAAAGTTGGTTGATAGACCCAGTCTTTGGAGTATGTCGTCGTCGTCGTCGTCGTCCTAAGGGTATAGGTTTACTAACACAATTTGATATTATTTCCTGCAGTGAATACACCACGTAAGATTTTGTGCTTCTTGATTCACTCATATGAACATTTACCACCCTATAGCTCATGGTAGGCTTAGAAAAACATAATGAATTGACCAGTTTTATTGACTAGTACATAATGACATGTATTTCACTATTATGCTGGATAGGCCATTTTGTCACCTAAGGGTTAACGCCTATTAATTTTCCGTCGAAATTATTCAGCTCAAATAGGACAGTTAACTCCGCAAAATATCTGCGTGCACCACTGATGGCAAACTTCCTGTGAAATCTTACGATACTTTCTTTTCAAGCAACGAAAGCAAACATATTTCATTTCGTTTTAAATATTGGCATGAGTAAAGAAAAGAGTTCTCGTCTGGTCCCATGATGTCTTAAAGCAAACTAATAATTTTCTACACATATTTCTTAACAACGCCTTAAAGAATGTCAATCGCTGCTGTCGCCCACATATTTATTTCATTGTTTAAAAAAAGTTTCTTTAACTGTCTGAGATACACGTATATTCGTTCCAAAATCTTACCGATGGCCATTTAATCCGGCAGATTGTGATTCAATGCTGGGATATTAAAAGACGTCTGAATAATCTTGCGAACAGATAAAAATCACACAGGCCAAAACACTCTAAAGACTTTCAACCGATCTGCAAACCTAGAAATAAACTCTAGTCACGAAATTTTTAATCCCACAATTATTCACACCTAGTTCTCAATCGGATTACTATCTCTTTAAACACTATAGATTACTGCAAAAAACGATCAAGGTGTGCTGCACTGTTCGACTAAGAAACTGTTTTCGAATTCATGTACAAGGTATCCATCACGCTCCTCTCGTTCATCGGGTGGCACATAAATTCGTATTAGCATAAGCGTCCCAGCTTACACGACGGACACATGGTCGTTTATTATCGGTGCTATATATCGTCATTGGCGCATCCGCTGTTACGTCTGGCTATATCCGCCAAGGTGGGTAGGTTGGCTACGTGTGATTCGCATATTCTGACAAGGGAGGCACGAATCGCGACAGGTATACGTCGCAACAAGAATCGTGTAACGGTATCTGCGTCATCACATTTGTATAACGGTCGACGTAGAATGTGGGAGTGCTGGTAGTGATTATACATCATGGCTGACATGAAACTTCCTGGCAGATTAAAACTGTATGCCGGACCGAGACTCGAACTCGGGACCTTTGCCTTTCGCGGGCAAGTGCTCTACCAATTGAGCTACCCAAGCACGACTCACGCCCCGTCCTCACAGCTTTACTTCTGCCACTTCTCATCATGACTGACATTTCACTGCTCTGTTCGTGCGACGTCCGTTGTGCAGGAAGAATTTCCGCATGAAGTCTCGCGCCATTTTAACTACAATTCAATACAAAGTGATGTCAACTGAAGATTTTGAAAGCCTAATAGAAGGGATGGATACAAAGTTCTACGAATGTCCCGAAACATTTAAGTCAAACTATATGCGTTAATTCAAATTCGAAGTGTTCATCGACACTGCTGTTTAACTGTATCAAACTACTTCTGCAGGAACATACTTCGATCACTACGATAATTTACTTTCTGCTGCACCATTCAGACACATGTACATTATCTGATCAAAAATAACCAGACACCTTTTAATGGACATTAATACGGGTGAGTGCCTTTATGGTGGCTTGAACTCTGCTGCAGAACTTCGAGCCTGGATGTCATGTCCGTGGAGGAAAGGCAGTCAATGCTTCCTCAAGAGCCGAAACCAGAGAAGGTAGTGACGTTGGACGGTGGGATCTGGAGCGGCCGGCCGCGGTGGTCTAGCGGTTCTAGGCGCGCAGTCCGGATCCGCGCGACTGCTATGGTCGCAGGTTCGAATCCTGCCTCGGGCATGGATGTGTGTGATGTCCTTAGGTTAGTTATGTTTAAGTAGTTCTAAGTTCTAGGGGACTGATGACCACAGATGTTAAGTCCCATAGTGCTCAGAGCCATTTGAACCATTTTTTTGATCTGGAGCGAAGTCGACTTTATCTCAAAGCTGTTCCGTTAGGTTCAGGTCGATGGTGGGCAGTGCAGTCCATCTCAGGAATATTACTGTCCATAAACCACTGCCTCATGTTGGTGCTACATGAGTGTCATGCTGTACTATCAATTATCCGACTGCTAACTGTTTATCCGACTGCTAACTGTTCCTCCGTCTGCTAAGTGTTCCTCCGTCTGCTAAGTGTTCCTCTACTGCACGTGGTACGCAATGCTGCAACATGGGTGTATATTCCGATTTTTACCGTTTTCTTAAGCGCAATAAGGAGACCACACCTCAATCACGAAAAATACCCCCATATCATAACACCGCTCCTCCGCACTTCAATGTTGGCGCTACATATGATGATGGATGGCAGGCAACGTCCTCGAGGCACTGCAGGCATTGGCTAACCCTAGACACTTTCATTGGGCTGCTACAGGTACAGCGCGCGTCTCCAGCCCAAATCACTTGTTTCCAGTCATCCAATTGTCTGGTGGAGTGGCTCTTTACACCACCTCAAGCGCTCAAGCGTCGTTAACCATCGAGTACAGAAATGTGTGACTAAAGAAATGTGTGGCTTATGAGCTGCTCGACCGCCGCACCCCATTCTTTGTAACTCCCTACGCACAGTCACTCTACTAGCTAGACTTCTGGTATCACTTTGGAACTGACGAATGATTCCTTCTGCTGATTTTTTTTTCCACCGAGCGACTCTGCTATTACTGCTGATGTACTGACAACACAATAATCCCTCCGCCTCTTTTCATACTGCCGAGTCCGCCATTAGTTACATCTCGTGGTCAATTCCAATTAAACGTGGGTCTCGGAAACTTTTTACCAGATGGTGTACACTCGGCATGCAACTGCACAATACATGGCAGTTAGCATCTCTTAAAATTGTTTGTTACTTCAGTTCCTGTTCGAAGTATCACGCGAAGAAATGTAAATGCAAAATGTAGTTCTCGACGTCACATCTACGATTGGGGCATGTATTTTACAGTCTGTCTCGAATACATGTTCTTAAAATTTACCAAACGGTTTTTCGGCAAATTTGCTCGCAGCTTTCTAAATATATCTACAACGTTATTTAGGTATTTCTGATTTTGTACATCCATTCTATTGCAAAGGCCTTCGTAAAGCAAGTCTAGCTGTTTAATCGATATAATTGCTTTCTGCGTCGTGTCAAGCTGTCACACCTTTTCTTACGCCCTGACTTGACGTTTGATACGCAATTAATTTTTTTAACTAATTTCAAATATTCCCAGCAATAAGCATCTGACTCCTAGATCTTGTCTAGTCAAAGCTTAGTATGCCACAATGCCTAGCCACTTTCAATAATATGTACAAAGTCGCAGCCACAAACGACAAGTAATCATCGTGATGCAGACTGCCTCCAATAGCAGCCAAATCGTCGGTCGTTTTGTCGCATATGAGGCTGTCACGAACCAAGAACCATTTTATTGTTGTCGAGTCAGTTAAATCGGTTATCACTTCGAAAACCTGCAGGTACCTCTGTGAGGCCATAAACGTCCGTGGGACGCGTAACTAAAACGTTCAACACTTTTAGCGCCTAGGAGACGAGAAGAAAAACTATGATGCATCTATTCACTAAGGCGGCAAAACATTCCAACAGTTTATTTTATTCAGCAACTTTTTTTCCGGTAGTTCTTAATAGTAGAACCATTTAATCTCGACCGTTCTTCCTTCCGTATTTTTCACGAACGGATGAGCACCTAAGAACCTGATGCACCATCAGCAAATACTTAACAAATTATTTCGACATTTACATCGTTCAATCAACTCTGGTATCTCTGTCGGGTGTTTGGAGCAACCACACACTTCTTGACGTCAAGCCCAAAGAATAATACAAAGAAAGCAACAACTAAAACACACATTGCACTCAGGGCGGATGCCAAGACGGATCTCTTGCAACGATTCTCTTTTGTGAGAAGTAAGATGCAATCATAACGATATTCATCGAGAACTCATTTAGAATCTTCAAACGAATCTTTATGTCCAAACAACTAACTTACAGGAGGAGGAGAATTGGAAGAGGTATGAGCACATGTCATTTTTTGATAAATCGTACCAGTTGCCTACAGTGATCTAGGAAAACCACGCGAGATACATGAATCAAAATGGGTGGAGGAGGATATGAGTACATTTCCTCCCGAATATGAGTCCACTGTCAAGGACTGCTGTGTGTTATTAGGTAATTTTCTGCTTTGTAGTCCATCCACCACCAGCTTCGTTTCCGAGTGTGGACTTTCGTCTTTCAGTTAGAATGCAGGGCGTGGTTATATGAAATCAGTTAACTTACAACAGCTGCATGTCGCTTCCTCATTTCAATTCGCCAATTATCTACCCTGGCTCGAAAATTTACTTGCAAGATCTCCAAAATTTATTTGCCGAGTCTGAAGCATTTAAACGTCGTCTGTAATCATACAAAATCAGAGAAAGTTCTGTTTCGGATACTGCACGATGAACAACGTAGTGCTCCGACACGGTTCAATCACTGGGTGGTGGACTGTTCCGCATAGAAATTTGTGTAGCTGCTGCATAAAAATCAAAAACTTGCAAACAGTATTGCATAATGCTGAAACAATACTAACTACTATTAATAACTGGGGTTGTTACTGTACGTGAGGAAATGATCATTTCTATAGCGTACCAGATATTCAGTAAAATTATCAGCAGTATCTCTCTCTCTCTCTCTCTCTCTCTCTCTCTCTCTCTCTCTCTCTCTCTCACACACACACACACACACACACACACACACAGAGAGAGAGAGAGAGAGGGGGGGGGGGGGGTACAGTTAGTTTTAACAAAATGTGTAATGTCAGATCTCGAGGACGAAGGCACTTATTGCATCTATGAGGAGTAACACTGAAGGAATTAAATGAAACAAGAAGTTTACAGTTACCAGCCACCGTTTTATTTATTTCCACGAAGCGTTTCAAAGGTTTGAACCTCCATCATCAGATGGATTTACATTAGTTAGTATTACATTTGTGTGTGTGATGTGTTACGATTTTTGGACGAATTTGTGGCACTGTCTAGTGGAGAAACGAGACACTATTTCAGAACATGTTTTTGGGTTTCTTCTGACAAAAAATTAAACTGATATCTAACGGTAAACATAAAATAAGTAAAATAGAGTACCTCCAGTGGCTGGTAACAGTAAACTTGTTGTTTCATTTAATGTCAATAACAGTCACGGTAAAGCCTAACCTAAAATGTTCGCATTTAAAATTGAAGGAAGTCTTCAATATCGCTACAGCTTTACAGTATGCAGCATTACGGTGGTGAGGAATTCAAAATCTAAACTCATCTCAGCATTATTACAGGGAGTTCTCGGATTCTTAAATTGAGAAACCGAAGAATAAATACGTGTTAATGGAACTTACGTGACACACATTTTGTTTTTGGCTGACTTCGTACTGTTTGCTTTGAGTGCAGATAAACTTCAACAACGAAGGGACGAATTTAATACAGTAAGATTCAAAGTAGGCTTGAAAATCAAATACAATAAGACTAAATGTGCAAACGCGTTCGAATAAAATTGTACGAACTAACAACAACGCTAAGAGTAACAGTTGTAGAGTTTTTATTTTTCGAGTAGTTGAGTACAATGTCTAGATGGACAGGAAACGAGAGTAACAGAATAATAAAATGGTCCAGATTAATTTTCAACACCAAGCAACCTATTTGTCAGAGGACACTTCACAGCGAGCATGTGATACCAGTTTTGACTTAGGGCAATACGACGTGCGCTTTCAACGCGGATCTAAATCAAAACCTCATTGTTGCTACCGGACAATTGAGAGATGCGTGATAAAATTTACACGGGGAGACGGGAACAGACTGAGCGTATAACGTGATCAACAAATCGTTCGGATGACATCAGAACGTTGTGGCCATTGCGCGAATATGAATGAACACTTTAGCTCATCTTTCTTTTGCTACTAGAAACTAGTTTGACCTTTACGTATACGGAAGCAGCTTATGTCGCAGAACTGACACACCGGACTCCACTATCTGACGCTGCCTGGAGAAGCAGCAGACGGAATATTACGCTGAAAATTATGGTTAAGAGCTAAAAATCGTATTTCACCAAAGGCTTTTCCATCTCTCTACAGCGAATTTACTTCACGATAACGTAATACAAGATCTTGCGGAATCGATCCCACCTCTTCTTACTGCTGGAGAGATGAATGGTGCCAGCACAGTATCGAAGCTCCAGGCGCAGCTGGAACATCCTGCTGCTTTGCTGCACTAGCCCTGCCTCGCCGCTGGAATAAATGACGGCCATCTACGGACGAGACTAGTCGCATCCTTCTTGGTCGGCGGCCTTTTCAGCGGTCGCCGCTGCCGCCGCCGCGTGACATGTTCATGTGTGCAGCCAGGCGTAGCCCGACAGAGTGTCGTCTTTTCTGCCTCCTGAGCTCGCAATATCACAGCAGCACGGTACAATCTTCATCCATCACGGCATTTAGTTTTCGCGTCTTTACTCTTCCTTGCTCAGTTTCCTTTCCACTGACATGAAAAATGTCGCCAGGGATGTACGCGCGTTCGCTTGTGAGAAAAATCGATCATCCGAAAGAAATGAAATGTGGAGTAAGATTAGTGTATCGACAGTGCGCAGTAGAAGGAACAGCGTCGACGATACCGATTACTGAACAGTATCATTTGTACCCAGATGTATACCGGCGCACTTTTGGAACAACGTGAGTTGCACATCGTTTTTCTTCCTTATTCTTTTGCACTCATCCAGATTAATACCGGATGTACTCTATATTGTTCCTGTTCAAATGGCCCGAGTACACAACTGCTTTATTCCGAAGCAAGCCACCGCACAATGTTATCTTCATTGCGAAGGACACACGTCACTTGGTCGGACTATTTTTATTGTTGGTCAGTTGTGTCGAACACAACTATGTGGACCCAACGGAGCAAGACGCGAAATAACAAGAGCAAAACAGCTTATTTTTGTTACTACATTATTGGCCTCAGTGTTCTCAGGATCTCTTTTTTCGCAAGACTTTACTTCCTTGCGGAGCGAAATAACATTAACTACGAAAGGTTATCGTTTCTTAGACTTTTGCAAATGCGCTGGTACCCAAATAGTAGCAAATAATATTGGTCAGTAAACACAAGTATCATACGAAGTGGCATTTGGATCCTAACTTTAAGAATTGAAGCACTACTATGATGCACCCCCAAACAGAGAAATGATTAGAATACAACAACAGTTTATAAATGGGTAATATCACAAACCAAGAAGGCAACCTCAAATATCTGAGAGGAAAGGTAAATCGAATACGTTTATGTTGATCATAAGCAAAATGACTGAAAGAAATAGCCGTAACTCACTCTGAGGTACACTGGCAGATGGGCAGTACAGGCCTGTAAGCATTTCGGCTCCGAGAATATTATGTAGCGTGGGAAAAATCTTGCGTCATGGCTGGTGTAACGATGTTCATGTTGTTAGAACGGATGTCGAACTAAAACAGACATTCAGAATAATCTGACGAATACTTACCCCCCGTACTACGTAAATGGCTTCCGGTCGAGGCACATATCGAACCACCTTTAGTTAGTAGCGTCTCAGACAGACAAGTAGAACTAAATATCTTAGTCATCAACTACTTAAATTCTCCTTGATAACAACTGTTAGCGCTGAACCGAGCGACAATGGAAGTGGCCCTCTGCCATAAGTTGACAGTCCCTGGTCTACATGACTCTGATTCTATAACAGTGTCGTTGGTAAAATACTTATCTGAGTACAACCATGTATATGGAATGTACAGAGCCTGAGAGACATGACGCGTTTGCGAAGTGCAGCACTGGACATTATTAAGCTACATCACAAAAATTATTGTGTGTTCAGGATGATATATTCCACAAATCAGTATAGGAAAAAACTCATCTGACAGCTTGTCTAATAATAAGAGTTTCGCAAAAACTTGAAGGTAAGGGCAAATCTCGCACCGGTGTAAAATCCATATGTAGAAAGGGAGAAGTGCAGCCCTTCTGCAAGTTTTGTTACTGTGTGTCATGTGTGTTCCAATTTCGTATGTTTATAGTGTTACGTACCCTGGCACAATAATAAGAGCTACATAAGTGTTGAAATTTTTGTATTTTAGATGTGAAGCTCGTGTTTGTCGTAACTGTCCCCTGTACCTCCTGTGTATGGGCCAGACACTTATTACAGATGCCAAATGTTAATTTCCAAACCCCCGGGTCAATAAAAAGCTGATGGGCGGAAATTAAGCACAACAATTTCTATTGTGATGTAGTATAATAATAAAAAAATGAAGTGAAATTAACTAACTGCTAAATAATGAATTGAAGTGTTTCTTTAACAAAAGCATACGGACGAAAATTATTTTCTTTAAGAAACCCTCTTAAAGCTAGCTGTCCACGCGCTTTCGGTAACAAGTGCATTAAAGTTACAACAACACAGAGGTTTTTTCTCACATACTCATCACACGGAAAGTATGAGGCTTGGGTCACTTCTCGATGTAATCCCCCTGCAGCCGCACACGTTAGTGAATGTGTGACCATGGAGAGTGTATCTGACCGTTGGAAACGGCCAAGAGTCAATAGGAGCGAGGTCGGATGAGTACAGAGCATGAGAAATCATTTCAAAATTATTACGAAGGAAATGTAGCGTCGCGTTCGCCAGATGCGCTGTTGCGTTGTCTTGATGAAAGAGCGCACGTGCAGTCTTTCCAGAAGTTTCCACGCAATGCTGGAAGGAGTTTGTTCTTAAAAACATCTTGGACAGATGCACCTGCCGCCGTAGTGTCCTTTGGAACGGACCAAGTTAGGATTATGCCATCGCTGTTCCATCACTAGAATTTTTTCGATTACTGTAGTTTTGTTTTTGTGGCGATGAGGGTATGCTTCCACTGACGTGAATGGCGTTTCGTTTCAGGATTAAAAAACAACATGCATGTCTATCACAATGTCACAATCACTGAAAATTAAGTCCCATTCATGCCGTCACAATCCCGTCAACATTGCCTGGCAACACGCCACGCGCGCAGCCTTGTAATCGTCCGTTAGCATTTGTGGCACCCACCTAGAGGGCACTTGTCGCATTCTCAGGTCTTCATGCATGACTGTGTGCACCCATCCTCCGGAAAAGCCAACTTGAGAGAGGATGTGGTCCACACTTATTCAGCAATCCTTAACATCAACTTTCTCCGAGGTTGTCGTTGTTTCTTGTCACGCGACGATCGCCGTTCGTTTAACTGTCGCATCCACGAACGCGCTTTAGATATATCCATGACACCGTCACCACATGTCTCACTTCACTGATGATGGATTTCAATTGGTGTCACAACATGCAATGGAGAAAACGTATGATTAAAAGCTGCTCTTGTGATGAAAACGTTGCCATTTAAAGTATAAAAACAGCGCTCTCTCCGTCGCTGCCGGAAAGTTCGGTATGGAGTGCGAAGCTGCTATCTCTCTCACGCATGCCAAATGTGTGCAAGGGCTTAAAAAACTAACCGTACGTTGGTATCTGTTTCCAGTTCTGAGAAAAAAAAACTGGAGGTGTTGGAATTTGAGTACACCTCGTACAGTCTTCTGATGTAGAACCGGAGAAGAGATGGGGCTTATGAGTTTTTCTCACTGGAAAATGGCTGGAGCCATAGGACCGCTAGGCTGACACCACATTGGGCTAGGACGCTCTGGGGCGAGTCCCAGACCGGTTTAGAGAACGGTGCCGATGCACCTTGTACGGCTGCGCAGGCAAACGAAATACGATGAAAATTCCTGTGACGTGACATGCCGTGCCGTGCCGGCCACGCACGGCTGCGGCCTCGGCCTCGCGCCATGTTAGTTCCAAGGCCGGCCGGCCGGGGGGTTAAGGACCTAGCCGTAGCACGCCGCACAAAGGGACAATGCGGACAGGTCGCTCGTAAACCGACACATCGCTCCGCACTCGGGATGCGCTCTCGTTACCAAAGCGTCCGGTGTGGTGGTCCACCGCAAACGGCGGACCTGGTATTCAGCTTTGTTCTCCGGATGTCAACTGACTAACACGCTGGCTCTTCCCGTACCCGAAAGGAAACCAGGAACGTCGCCTGCAGCACTGGTGCTGGACGAAAATGTCGCTGTATATGATTTGCGTGTCGCACAAGAAAAACTTTAGAGCGGGTAAAGCATACCCCTGCAATTTAAAAGGGGGCTTTAGTGTCTACACTACTAAAAGTAGGGCAGAATACAGCCCCTACTTGAGATCAAAGAGAATTGTACATTCAATACTAGATTGCGGTAATATTCTGCAAGACTTTTCCGTTGAGATCTCGCGCCAATTACAGCCGGTTATTAAGGCTTGTGGGTCGGTCATTTGTGACGCTGGTATTTTAATGAAGTATCAACAGTGAGCATCTAGCACAATATCTTAGTTAAGCTTTCTATCTGTACCGTCTGGTCGTATATACGAGGGGATGCTGAAGATTCGTCCGGTCAGAGAAGAGAAGCTGATTTTATGTAAAGGTTTCACGTGACTTTTACACAGCACACTGTGAGCTACGAGTCAATGCGGAGATTCATCACCTACGCTCAAGAAGTAACCAAAATCTAACCTATACAGCGATCACTGCTTAAAAGAGCCTCTAAGCCGAAGATTACATGAAACAGTGAGTACTATTTTACGTTATCGAAGTAAGAGGCAGTCACACACCTGGAAAAAAGTCGACAAACAATCAAATTATAAACACCAGAGCAAAAGGATGAAGTAAATGTCTTCGTTTTTGTGCCACATTTTAAAGGAATTTATAACAGCTATGTACCAGTACATAAAAACGGACTATTTCTGCAAAACTAACAGTCAGGCGCGCTGAACTTCAACGATGAGGGCATATATACGTCTATAATTATATATATGTAGTACAATCGTATGAGTAAGGGCACTATTAGCTGAAATCTTGCTCTGCACGTTATCCCGTTGATGAACACACGTGTTCACGTGACGCTGAGTTAAGGCGGTACTGTGCAATCTTTAGCGGGTTAACATGTAAATACGAGGGATACATGCCCCACACGTACAAATAAGTTGTGTGCTTACAGCAGTTCGTGAAGGCAAATAAATGCCTTGGATAAGTTGGTTACGGTTAAGTGTTGTATGTGTTGGGCACGTAGTATTCGACTCGTAGAGAATAAAATGGCAGAGTGAACAAATTTAATAGCCAATGCTTGTGGCCCGATCATTGTCGGATTAAACACAGGCTGATGATCACCGTCAGCGCGATGTGTGAAGGTAATCCAATGTCACCACTCACTATTCCATTACACAGCTGTTAAATGATTCTAGGGGGAAGAAACTTTCAATGGCTGTACGAAAAAAGTCGATCGTGACCTTCTGTCCGCCACTTTCTTCGTCACCTTACACTGAGTGCCCAAAGACGTTTAAGTACCACAGCGTCATCGCTGGCTAGACAACTCGGGGCAGTCTCTTGAGTCACACGTCTGCCTTCAAGTTTTATATCGCTGGTTTATTCTGCGTGCTCGGCGGCCAGCCAGATACTGTTCAGGTGACATCGTCTGCGATTGTTTCGGATGCCTGGTGCAGGTCTTTCTATTTGATGCCACTTCGGCGCGATGAAGACGAATTATTGAGACGACACAACCTGTCACCGAGCAAAGAAAATGTCCGACCCGCCCGATAACAGAATCCAGGGGTCCACGATCCAGAAGCGGCTACGCTGACCACTACACCACGAGCAGCGGACATGCCGTATGCGCTGCTCTCACAAAAGGCACGACGCGGCTTCGCGAATATAGGAAGCTGCGCACCGCAAGAGGAGTATTCATAAACGAGTCTCAGTTTAACCTGGGAAACGAATCTCGCTGTCAGTTCAACTGGCGCTCCCCTGGGCCACCTTCAAATCTTGACAATAATTTGGAATGGGTACGACATGGCGGCGGGTCCACCTCATCTCACACACTACCAAGCAGTCTTATCAGCCGGGTTCACATTAATACATTGCTTGAAGCTCCTACGAATCACGTACAATGGTTTAGCAGTTACAGGGAATCTGAGTACATTTTCAAATTTATATTAGCTCAGTAGGTGGACTCTGTAAGGACATAATGTTCGGCCTTCACAGACTACAATACCACAAAGTAAACGAGCTCAATTAGGCGTGACTGTTTCCTGCTTCTATAGTGACTGAATATCAGCACTGCCAGCTTGATAATAACTTCACGGAAGAGCCATGATGCATTGTCCTTCCAGTCACGCAACCGTGCTAAAGTGCTGTTACGACGATAATACTGAACCCGTGTATGGAAGTTCATGGAAACAAGTGTTTTAGAGGATACCCACAGTAACGACGCCTTTAAAACCCACAGCCATCACCTACGTACGAAACGGGAAACGAGCCCACCATCACCGCTTTCCGAGGCAGTGACGATTCCCTGAGTAGTACAGAACGGCCACCATTTACAGTTAAGGGAAATGTTTAATTTTATGGACGTCATAACACTTCACTTTACGAACTAGAAGTTATCGTCATCCGAGTTTCTCAAGCCAGTATTGTTTTATTACACTTTCCTCGTTCGCTGGTATTTTCTTAGCAGTTGCTGTCGTACCAGTCAAAAGCTAATTCTAGGTATTTTCTTAGTAGTTGCTGTCGTACCAGTCGAAAACTAATTCTAGGTATTTTCTTAGCAGTTGCTGTCGTACCAGTCTAAAACTAATTCTCTATCTTGGGGGTTTTTATTTTGTTCGTGCATCGTGTAACACGGGCTCTTTCAAGCTGGGCCCGTGCGTGCCGCGTCCCTAGCGAGGGGTCGACCACTGGCGGGGCTGGTCGATAGGTCGCCCTCACCTGCTCGACGGTCCTTGAGGCTGCTCTCGACCGCCGTCGAGGCCAGCACGCCGAGGGTACCGTGGCCCCCGCCGACACAAACGGAGCAACGTACTCAAATGTGCCACCGACATGGCAACTCTCAAGCTAAGAGTACCTGCGTGCTACAAGACGGCCAGACTATCACTACTTTCTCGTTGTTGTCGCCTATATGCAGCAGTGTTCCGGTTCGGGGTTCGCCGTAAGTAAGGATCAAAGATCAAAGAAGAAGTGAAACAAACCAGTTAAATCCATTTCTTTTTCCCTTCCATCTCAACTACAAAAACATATCCCGATACAACTAAAAATCAAACGAAATGCTATGTAACTAACTCTTAGCTAGCAACCTTTCAACTAAACTCATGAACACATAAACAACATTACGATTTCTACACAGTAAATTACTATTCATATGCAAAAAAGCAGCAATCTTCTGATTTTGTGTTAGCCCCAACATGTTACAATAATTCAACACCAAATATAAACATCATGTCTATTCATTACTGAAAGCCTGATATCGATAATACTCAATGGGCAGAAACTGAACAAGCTGTAATGACACAGTTAAATCAAAACATTCAATTACATTTGAGACACACACTTTTAAAACATAAAGGCACAACATGCTTTTCGTTAGTTCATTTGTTTATTTTATTCGACAATACAGTATGAGGTATTTCGATGTAAGTGCCAATGTACCATAAATGCAACAACTAAGGCCGCCTATTAATGGCGCAGGGAACTGTTTGCATAAACGTTTACAATTTATTTCTGAGTGAAACTGTAATTATAGATATTACTATTTATGTGATACGTATTATATAAACTCTGTAGTGTTAAATCGTAAGCCATGTACATAATTTTATTACATCTGTGAGGAACTACACTAATTGGACAAAGATTTTATTTGCTATAACAGCTTCGAGTAAGAGTATGTGGACTCCTCGCAACGTGATAGTACGTTTGTATTCGGAATGCAGAGGTATGAAAATGTGCTATGTCGAAGAACAGCGTGGCTTGTAACTGCTGTGTCGATATATTACGGAAGGAGGAAGAACTTTGCTGCACTGTATGACGTTATGTAAGTGTGTTACACAGATGCCACCGAAATACGCGACGTCCACGGCAACAATGCAGCAATCCAGCTACGCTGGTATACTTACTATATCGTGTTTCTTTCGGCACAAATAACAGACAATGCAATGAACTCGCTTTCTTTTGTTCTACAACATAACGCCATATGGTAATTGTGAATTTGGAACCTAAAGTCGTATAAAGTCGTTTCACTGAAATCTCTCCGCCAGTGCAGTAAAAATAGTAATTTCATTACCTGCACAGTATCTTTTACTACAGCAGTCGTGTTACCTATGCGTGATTAGTAACATAGACTGAATGCTTACATGTATGTATGTATGTATGTATGTATTTACGTACAGTAATAATAATTATTACTTTACCAGACCACGCGAAGCATTTATGACTACCCGTTCTTCCAGTACTCTTTCATTCGTTCGCTACAGGCCCTTTTCCTTTCTTCGGTCCTCTTCGCTCACTGGGCTTTAGGTGTACTTTACCAGACCACGCGAAGCATTTATGACTACCCGTTCTTCCAGTACTCTTTCATTCGTTCGCTACAGGCCCATTTCCTTCCTTCGGTCCTCTTCGCTCACTGGGCTTTAGGTGCTGTCTTCTCTGACATTACTTCCCACTTGTGTATTTTGTGTCTATAGACGCTTTTGTCTGTTATGTCTGCTGAATCTGTGCTTTTTCCAGATCAGTTTTGACTTGTGCCATTCTAGGTGTAGTGGTTTTGAGCCTCTGTGTGTATCTGAGTATTCTGTTGGTGAGTCTGGTCTGTGGGAGTCTGCTTGCTGTGGGAGTCTGCTTATGTGGCCGTAAAATTTTAGTCATCTCTTTCTGATGTCCGCTGCGAGGTTGGAAAATTTCTCTGTGGTGTCTCCGGAGTGAAACGTGTATCCTTCGTCTATGAGTTTTGACCCAATCATTTTCCTGATAATTTTTCTTTCCTCGGTGAGGATCTTCTCTAGGTAGCCATTTATGTGTAGCATCTGTGTCTCGCAGGCGTATAGCACCCCAGGTTTGATTGCAGTATTGTAGTGACGAATTTTGATGGAGGTGGACAGACTTTTTTGTTTAAATATCCTGTAATGTCAGCCTTTCATTTACCATAACAACACGAAACAATTTCTCTAGCTTTGAAATTCCAGTTTCAAGAATGTGCAACTGCAAAAGTAAGATTGAGTGCGCTTGCAGTTATCGTTTAACATCGTGTTGAGCAGTCCGGTGCACTCAGGGTCGCATCTCTTAATTAAGCATGATTATTAAATAGAAAAGCCCCGACGACTGCCTTACAAAGCTCACGTATCAAAATAATTTTTAACTAAGGACTTCGTAAAGTTAAATGAATTGTATAGCAAATGCTGCACACTGCTTCTTAACACGTAATAGGCAGGTAAAAAACTGCGGTACCCATTACGTGATTGTGCTTACTGTCCAATTCGGAATACAATACATCAGATATTACAATATTGTGGAGAAACGAAATGCGTTCATCACTGATATTGCCATATCAGGTGATAGCAGAATCGACGAGAAACAACTTGAAAAATTTGATAAGTACGAAAAGTTGAAAATCAGCCTGCATAGCGACGCCCTTAAACCGGTGGAAGTGGTTCCAGTTGTTCTCGGCACATTGGGAACAGCGCCGTGAGTTCTTCGTGGGCGCCTGAATACCACTGACACTGATAAAATATCCAACTGCCAACTACAAAGCGGCACTATACTAGTATCTGGACAAATTACCTGCCCATACGCCATGTAGTCAGAGACGCTTGGAAAGCATCCTATTAACGCTAAAACACGAAATCCATCATAGTGAACTCATCCTTTCTGTTTACTGTTATAATAACTCTTCCAAGTCACAATCAAGGATTAGGCAGAATCTGCTACAGGCAGTAAATAATTATTTCGTTAAGTGAAAGATTACAGCTAATTGTACTTTTAATTGAAGTAATACGTGGTCACAATTTGGTTTAAGTTCGAGCCATACAGAATTGTCCGTTATGATAACAAGATCGTTATTTGCACCCGGGGAAACCACCAATCTTGACCAGATTTCCCGTAGAACTGAGGGTGAATTGTAATTCACTGATGACTAACCCAACGTAGTACACACAAAATAAGGCTAACATGAGCCTAAGTATTGCTTATTCGTTTCACCTTGTACAGAAATAATTTTACGCCATATCTTCGACATATGTTTTGCTTAAGATTCGCTAATGTGATGCAGAAACGCAAATCATGTAAACATCTGTGTGGCCACAGTTCAAAGAAATGAACTTGCAGTAGTATTACAGAATAGCTGTATGCTCTCTAGACAATTAGACGTTCGAGTGTGTGTGTGGTTTACCCGAGAGATTTTACTGAATTGACTCACTTCATTTGCACATACAGTTAAGCTACTTACCATCTCCTCCCTTAAACAACAATGCTCAAATGCACCCTGATATCTGTTGTGTTCATTGTGTGATGGTTACTGCTCTGCAATGCCATACACTGACCACCTACCGATTTAGACGGCAGAATTAACAAACTAAACTATATTTCGATAACAGTGAACGCAACAAGACAGTTTACAACAGTCAGTTGAAACGAATGTTCCTACAAACGCCGTCTGTTCAATTTTTAAATACATCTCGGGGGGAAGGGGGAGGGGGCGGTGTGTGTGTGTGTGTGTGTGTGTGTGTGTGTGTGTGTGCGTGTGTGTGTGTGTGTGAGAGAGAGAGAGAGAGAGAGAGAGAGAGAGAGAGAGAGAGAGAGAGAGAGAGAGAGGGGGGGGGGGGGGGGGGGGGGCGAGTTTGAAATCATAATAGTATTTAGAACTTCTGGAACCAGTGAGACACACACACACACACACACACACACACACACAGACGTTCACTAAAGACTTAGACTGATGAAGGCTTGAAAGACAGTGTAATGGCAGTACTTGAGGTGCTATGATCTCTTTCTGCTTTTTCTAGATTCTTCTTGTATTTCTTAGCCACAGATGATATTGCAATCAGCTGTTTATTACTCGTTATCTCCCCTGAACGTATTAACTTCGGAATCACAGAAGTGCAGTACGCTGCCCTTATTGTTAGACAACGGAGCTTTGCCCACTCCTTTTCATTGTTTTGGTTCAAACGATTCTTTCTAAGAGCTGACACTGTCAGGTGTGCTCAAGAGAACAAGGGCAACAATACAAATAGGACATCAATGCAAACACTTAAACACCCTGAAAGCTCTGACTCTTGAGGATAAAAACTCAAAATGCCAAGACGCTAACCGAGAAAACATGTTTTTTTTTTCAGGTTTCTGCGTCACACTCATGGTTGTTCGTTACTTTTGCGTGACACACGGGAATACTTGAGTGTTTCTTAATGAACTAGCGTATGCTTCTGTAGTATTAACAATGGGACCCATTACGGAATCGTTATTCACAGACCAACAGCCATCCCTACAGAGAAGCTAGCGTCCATGAAATACGTCGTTAAACAAAGTCTTTTAAAAACTATAGTTAAAAAAAAGTGAACAACATGTTTTACTCTTAGACACAAATCATGGTCATACGGTAAGCAGTTACCAAGATTTTAAGTTTCCACACGATGAAAGACGAAGCACCAGTGTTATTGTCAATTGTTTGGCCTACCAGAGATGAGACTATTTCGGTTACCAAACAAATGGTGAAGAAAGGATACACATGTCCGGCCGTGATGCTACGAAAAATATGACAGAAGAAATCAGAACCAACCCAACCCAACCCAAGAAATCAGAACCAACCCAATATTAGGCAACGACGGAAGTAACCGCAATTTCACGACTGGCGCGAAGTAGCAGTCAGTTCGGGGACGCGAACTACACGGTAGCCGCATGATCTTCAGAACTTGTAATTTCAAAAAACGATCAACACGATGAGTCTCAGAACTCCTTGACAACTGTTGCACCGGGCTTCGCTCGTTAACTTCTCGAAAATGGGACTGTGAAAGGTTTTCTACGTTCGTCAAAACATGTTTACGTAATTGCAATTTTAAGACAGCATAAACACATTTCATTTTCATAAACAGTTTGCTTAATAACAAAAAGCCAGTGCTAGGTATACACCATAGTGTATATTGAACCTCTCACGCAATGACTGGTGGAGCGTGGAATCTAGGTACCTGTTTCCTCCGAAACGTTCGGGAAAAACTGGCACACCGTTTTTAGCAAAAGCAAATTAGTCACCTTTTCGGTGAAAGAAGTCACTGACAAACTCAGTGTTAAAAGCCCCATAACCCAAGGCCACGTCAGCCAGTAAGGAAAGTCGAACACTTTTAAATATTATTCACGTACAAATTCGCTGTCAAAAATGGATGGTACATATCAAATAACTGAACGTGGGCCGAAGAAATGATCTGCAGGCACGGGCTGCAGTCCTCAACAACAATATTTCAAAGATCTTCCTCATACAGGTTCGTCCGCGTCCAGTAACACTAATCGCTTTCGGTGCACAACATAAATTAATAATCCTCCGCTTTCTATCATACAGAGCTACGTCCCTTTCAAATTTACATAGCTGAATATGAATGAAGCAGTGATCAATTTTCATGATCATTTCTTTGCAACAGTTGAAGCAGCTACACATCACACTCTTCAGCAACTTATTACCAACCTGTCAAAAGTATGAATGTATGAGAATAAAGTTAAATTACGAAGAAAGCTACTATATTCCAAACTCTCACTGGGCTAGGAGGGAGTATCCAATGCATCACAACCTTTCGCCAGCGACAGTACCGTCATCACGGTATGCCAAGCGTCACACTAAATTAATGGCTGCAGCGATGTGACAATAGTGTACGGGCCTGGAATGCGCACGCATGCCCCAGAGACCATGCACTGGCGAAGCCACGCGTACATGGCATTCCTCGCGTGGCGTATAATATAGTCTAGGTGGGTCCCTATGCATTTAGCTGAAACACAGACAAGAACAAGACATATTCAAGTATCTCTCGTTACACGATTACAGACTAATGAGAAACTACGTATGAAAATTGCAGGATTGAAAGCCTTTAAATTTATTTATTATAGCAGTATGAGCTGCTTCTTTAACCTACTTATAAAACTCCATATATTTATATTTTGGTCAATCTTAAATGGCTGCTGATTTCCCTACAACAGGATCTATACAAAGAGCATGTAAACTAAGTACTGCGATGGCGCTAAACAGTTTTCAACTATGTCGCAGTATTCGTGGACGCTTAAGCTAGAGGCGTGAATCAGTCAGTGAGAACGTTGCTCCTTCAACACTGGTTCCTAATGCAGCAGTACACGAAATCTATTTTGCACGCGTCCGAAAACGTGTTTGAACTACGGCAGAGTGTTTCATGAAAACAAATATAAAACTTGTTGAGTCCAATTAGAAATCCATATATTTGTAATTATACTAAAGGGAAAAAGTCAAAGGTCTTAAAAGCACTACAGGATCCATTAACTTTTCTCCAAGAGAGTTATGTTTTCTGATGCTACAGAAAAATTTTCGGAATGGCTTTTCTGATTTAGCGGAAGTATTAACCGCTAAAACGAAGTTACAAATGGTTCAAATGGCTCTGAGCACGATGGGCCTTAACATCTGAGGTCATCGGTCTCGTCCGCAGCTCGTGGTCGTGCGGTAGCGTTCTCGTTTCCCGCGCCCGGGTTGCCGGGTTCGATTCCCGGCGGGGTCAGGGATATTCTCTGCCTCGCGATGACTGGGTGTTGTGTGATGTCCTTAGGTTAGTTAGGTTTAAGTAGTTCTAAGTTCTAGGAGACTGATGACCATAGATGTTAAGTCCCATAGTGCTCAGAGCCATTTGAACCATTTCATCGGTCTCCTAGAACTTAGAAGTACTTGAACCTTACTAACCTAAGGACATCACACACATCCATGCCCGAGGCAGGATTCGAACCTGTGACCGTAGCGGTCGCGTGGTTCCAGACTGAAGCGCGTAGAACCGCTCGCCCACTCAAGCCGGCAACGAAGTTACAGATCTAAGCTTCGACGCCTTTGAAGACTTTATATACTCTAAAGATAGTATAGTGCAAAATAAAATTCCTGATTAAAATCAAGCCACCGTCAAAATATTTACGATGATTATGCTCACCACATTGTTCTTTGTTAATTATATCACACTACTTCAGTCCTTATGAACACATCCTACAGTGTATTCCCTACTGTGATCAGCACGTGTTTTGTTTTTATCCCTCCGTCCTCCACCGATGCATATATGTGGATGGAAGGCTGCTGATTAACTTTAATTCCGTCCTGAATAAAGGCTTTACAGCAGACATCAGAATACACAAACACTTAGGGAAAGGTAATTTACTGACCACAGCTGCAAGCTTAAAGTAAATGGAATACAGTTAGAATTCACATATTCATCTAACTAAAAAGTTTTACATTACTTTCGTCACGTGCATGATTTAAAGGATTAAGTTTCTACTTCACCTTCCCACAAGCTACTAGTTTCAGCGTGGAACAGCACTCGCATGCATATTTGAAATCCGCTCTTTCTTGGATTGTGTACCATTCTTTATTCCAACTTTATAACTATGTTTCGGTTTGCTCTTCCGGCACAGTCGCTAATAACTATATCTAACCAGAAGTAATGAACGTTTAAGAGAATAATGAAAACCTTCACTTTACCTTTTTTCGTAGGAAACAGCGCAATTATTTCTTGAGCACACAAGCTGCTTCCCAACGAAAGACCTATGTTTGTTGGAACGGTTAAATTAGTCAAGCAATAAATCAGCCTGATTAACTTACAGCGGTACGGAAATCTACGAACACAAAATCAAGAGAGACCAACACGTATTCAGAAGTCCATGACGTCGGATTCTAGCTTAAAATCATTTTTCAAAACAGATATAAATTTCTTTTATTGTGCTTCTCTGCCCCAGGCCAGGGAAACAGTATCATGACCCATTTCGCCTAGTTAACAAGTCATGATACCGTTTGTGTGACCCGAGGCTTAAAAATATAGTGCCCCTTAGCAGTAGGTGTCGTCCCTGCAGGAATAAAATGGTATGGAAAAGGATTCGATGGTGACATAACTCTAGTGGTCAAATGTAAGACTGGAGAAATATTACAGGGAATGAATGAGTTACAAAGCAGAAAATTTATGTAAAGAGTCATCGAAAATTATAAAGAGAATAATAGAAACAAGATAGTTAAACTGAGAAAAACATTAGTAAACTGGTGAAGAACTTAAAGCTGTCCTCTTGTGTCGAAAATTGTTGTCGGATTGAATAAGGAGTCTCCGAAAAGTTCAGTTGAGGTGGACCACCTAGATGATTAAAAAATTAAGAAGCTAGATGAAGTACGAAATGAACAAAAACCAGAAATAATATATGAGGAAGCAAGTCTATAGAACGAAGCTCACAACTAGAAGGGGGTACGTCAGTGTGATACTACACGGGGTGGAGGGCAGTATCTAATCTTTCAAAACGATAGTGCTTTCAGTCGTGGCTGTAGAGACTGTGTCGCGGTTCTTTCCGCCTTATATTAGTTTCCGGTAGCCAAACTACAAAAGAGACGGAATCAGCTTTTCTGTAGGAATCTTCGATAGCTACGGACCCCAATGAACATGCATAAGGTCAAAGCGTTCCGAGATTGAAGAACGATTATCTAAATACCGAGAAAAGCAGAACACACAGGTCCAGTAAACAAATTACACAATTTATTTTTATGCATGATGAACCGGTGCGGCAAGCTACAATCAACTTTATGGCCTGGCTGACAATATTAATCAGACTTATTTGGAGATCCGCTGCTATCTGTAGTTATCTTTAAAAATAAAAAAAATAAAAAATAAAAAAAACACACCTTGAGAAATCTCCGGTCAGATCTAGGATTTCACACTGGCGCAAAAACTGGTAACCAGCTTTAAACATACAAAAATGTAAATTGTGCACTAAGCAATATATAATATCGTATGACAACATTTAACTTCTGGAATCAGTCAACTCATACAAATACCTGGTAGTAAGAATTTGAGAGGGGGTGTAATAGAATAATCACACATGCTTCGTTACAGGTACAGTAGGTGGTAGAATTAAGTTCACCCGTAGCATACCGGGAGAATGCAATCACTCTGCAGAGAAGATGGCTTACAAAACAGTCGTGCGCCCCAAACCAAATGGTACTACCGGAGGGTTTCGAGAGAATACAAAGGAGGTCAGCACAAATGACCATTTAACTCAAGGAGGGCGTCACAAAACTGTAAAAAAAGCCTTATCTGGCAGATGTTTGAAGAAATGTGTGGACTGTCCCACAACAGCCTGCTTACTCTGACACCCTGTACTGCGTAAAAAAATCTAGAAATATACTAACGCTTCCGCACATACGGCGAAGACAAGAATGATTATCGCGCGCACGGAGACAAACAGTCACTCTTCCAGTGTTCCTATGCGAACGGAACGGAAAGAAACCCTAAAATGTGTTTGCATTGGGAAGGGCCGTCTGCCACGCACGTCACAGTGGTAAGAATGGCAGGTAAAGAGGAGCAGTTAGTACACGCGCCGCGCTGCCCGACTTCCCCAGCCATCTGGCCGGGCGTCGCTCGGCGCAGCGGGGAAGCGAGACGCGATTTAAGGCGGCGACAGCGGCGCTGAATGCGCGGCCATTAGAGGTGCCGGCGCCCGCTGTGTACCCGCGTCGCAAAACGGCGCTTAGCCCAGCGGCTCCCAGCTCACGGGCGTAACGACTTGCCGCCATTCGGGGAAGCAAACCAAATATATGCCACGCGTCAAGGCGCCGACCACTACAAGCGTTTGCATCCATATTTTAGAAACGACTGGAGGATAAAAATATGGGAGGGGAAAAAAGCACATACGAAGCTTTAATCTTTAGTCATGACGCAGCCCAAGAAGTAAAGATTTTCTAAAGGCAACTGAAAAAAGGGCAAGTATAGACTGGAAAGGTACGGAAGCTTCGAGCGTGAAATGCGAAAATATAGGTTACAATTTCTTTCTACACTGTCAAAAATTACACTTTATTTAGTCACTGGCTGGACTTCGGTGCTTCCTCATAAACGCGATTATTACATCATAAGCATACTCGTTTGGACATTCACATTTAGCAATTCACAAAGAGTTTGCTTTTCTCTCCATAGAGCAAGTCGCTTAACGAACAGTGGCAATATATAACGAAGGCTTGTACGACCAGTAATTGCTAGTGAATCACCCGGTTGCATGATCTTGATTCCTGAAACTTTCTCGTTTCTAACGTTTTGTCTACAGTTGCGTTGAAGATGTCAACAGTAAAACTCAGCGGGAACCCGGAGCACCTCTGAAGATGTCAGAGGCAGCTCTGGACGAAACGTCAGGGAATGAGAAAGTTTCGTGGGGTACGACCAGATAACACGGAAGATTCACCAGCAACGAAGTGGCAGTACGTAAAGATAACTTACCATTAAGTCTGCACCAGGAGAAGCATAAACAAATTAGAAAAAATCGCTCACAGCCCACAACAACGTAAAGGAAGCACGTCAAATCACATCTCATGCTACACTCATTCCTATTTTACTGATGTTGAAACGTTTCATGGCAGCCTCGCCGACATCTAACAAGGGGACCACCATAAATGTAAACAATTTTCATGGGTCTCGGATATGTTGTAGAGAGACATGCCCTGAGTATGAGGCTATCCGCTTCTTTAGCGACGGGCTTTGGTTTGCGAGGAAATTGATTTTGAAGTTTCCTGCGCGCTGTAATACACACAACGTCAGCCATGTTCCAACCAAGTGAGCGTGACGCAGCAGTTAGTGTCTACAGCTACCACGCTGGAGGTACCGTAATCGGGTCCTTTCCGTGTTTTTGCTTTTTTTAAAAAAATCGGAATAGTGCGATTTTTTTCCATTTTACGGAATATCAACAAACTGTGTATACCGTGTGAAATTATTAGGAAATATTCAATTTTGTCGCAGTAATTTACTTTTCACGTCATTATTACAAAATCTTACTCGCTATCGCCTGCATCGCTTGCTAAGCCACAACAGAAATCCGTGTATTTGTCGTAAAAGCAACCGAACCACAATGTTTTACAGCACCAAGCACATTTCATAAAAGCTACTATCTTGGAGGCGCACAGAGTTTTTAAGAGTGATACCGGAAAAAACATTGTGCATTTGCATTCAAAAAGGTTTCTCTTTCATCCGTAAACCTTGATGTGAACCATGCGTATTTGATCATATTCGAAAAAGCAGGTGCCCTGAATTGATGTCGAATTAATGAATGCAGTTTTATGGAATCGTCCATGGATACGATTGCTCTGTTGGTCTTCAACAAATCGAGACCATTCTGAATTTTCTTCGTGAAAATTTTAACCTGTCGGTAAAAATATACGTCACAAGGCTGCAAAGTGGAGAACACTTTGGTGGGGTAGCTTTCACAGCGCAAGTGCACGCTTTTGTCTCATCCACGAAGATGTGATCGTGGACGTTCAGATCAGTCTGCCCTCCCCACGTATCAATGATATACACAAATTCTCCTGTCCTACGTACGGAAGAATCACAGATTTTAAGAAGCCTTCGTACACCAGTTTCGTGAACTTCCCTGATTTCGTGCAAGATACATCTTTGAGGGTTAATTCATCCACTCTTTTCTGAACAATAGGGCCAAATTTTCCCGACGGTTCCACCATACATAAAAAGACGTACGGGATCACTTTCCTGACGCAGAGTGTATTGTGCCGTTTATGAATGACTTATGTTGTTTAAATCCTTTCTCTGCACGAAAACGGTTCTCGCCCCTTTCTCCGAGAGGGATCTATTGCACGTTGATTGATACTGACAGCCCGTTTGATCGGTGTTGATTACGTAGTCGAGGTTAAAATTACCAATAAGTACTTTCATTCGTGTGCGGAATTCTTCCGCAGCTGCTAATACTACTTCCATCTTTGCACATTCTTTGGTACTGTTGAACTTCGTAACTTCCTTCGCCTGATTTTATGCTTTTGTTTAAATCGTTTGACCCAAGCCGAGCTGGCCACGAAATTAAAGGTAGGCGTATTCGATAAAAGTGGAACAGCAGCGTTCTTCGCCCATTGCTGTAAACTTCTGGTTGTCACCTGCTCGCGGAAGAAATTATTTAATTTTCATAAGCCACTCTCTTTCTTACAATGTATTTGACATATTTTGATATGATGTACCTGTTTCAAATTGTCTCGCTTCGACGAACCGTTCATACGTCTCATGATCGATAATGTTCCATTTATCACGACGAGATCCACCTTGTTTCACATTCCCTTTCCATCGGTATAGCAGTGGTCGGTATAGCATTGATTTATGTTTTGATCGAGAGACGCCGTGGGACTGCGAACTCTTTAGGCTTCATTTAGGATGAGCTACTGCAAGAGGGACTGCTTGTTCTTTGTAGGACAGAGGCACATCATCTGCTGGTTCATGAGCGAATTCGTCGGTGACAAAATCGCCATCTCCACTCCCGTATATTGCAAAGTAAATAGTTTTATATTATGTCGATTCGCCCGCAAGAAAGACGTCATCCACACAAAAGTGAAACTTACTGTCTCATATTCGTGCACCTCGTCTCCTTCGTTGATGTTTATTAATTCTTCGCCATCGATGATCCGTCTCTCGGCCAACAGATCTTGTATTGCAATACATTTCTCGTTGCCAATTGCAAAAAATGGTTCAAATGGCTCTGAGCACTATGGGACTGAGGTCATCAGTCCCCTAGAACTTAGAACCACTTAAAACTAACTAACCTAAGGACATCACACTCACCCAAGTCCGAGGCAGGATTCGAACGTGCGACCGTAGCGGTCGCGCGGTTCCAAACTGAAGCGCCTAGAACCGCTCGGCCACAGCGGCCGGTTGCCAATTGCAATTGATTTAGCAGAGATCGTGCTGGGGGGTGTATTTGTTAGAAGATTTAAATCACGAAGCAACGTTTCGGCATATTTGATGACGTTAGTGATTTCGCCTCTCGATTGTTCATTCAACACTTCTACCTCTAATGTATTTTCTTCAGGACACACTTGGGTCGTCCATTTCACTGTATTCTTCGAATACGCACAGCACTAAAAACGCGTTACGTGCAACGGGCGTTGAAGACAAATGCAAACTTGCGGTTTAGGAGCTAGGTAACCGCCGTTTGTTTGACCATAAAGATACATGTTCAAAGATACATGTTCATAATACGCAGAGGATTGTCCGTGCGAACTCCGTGTAGTATGAAATTTTATCGCCGCAGCCAAATAAAAGGTGATGACCAGGACGATAGCCGGCCGCGGTGGCCGAGCGGTTCTAGGCGCTCCAATTCCGAAACCGCGCTGCTGCTACGGTCGCAGGTTCGAAACCTGCCTCGGTCATGGATGTGTGTGATGTCCTTAGGTTTCAGTAGTTCTAAGTCTAGGGGACTGATGACCTCAGGTGTTGAGTCCCATAGTGCTCAGAGCCATTTGAACCATTTTTTAACCAGGACGATACACTGTCGCAATACAGAATTCACACGGCATGTCCGCTTTCTGTTTGAGCGAGCCTACGCAATTTAAACTTCTTAATAATTTCATACAATTTACACTGTTTGTTGGTATTCTGTAAAATAAAATGGGAAAATGTCGGACTAATCTGATTTTTTTAAAAAAAGGCAAAAACACGGAAAGGAACCGAACACGGTACCTCCAACGTGGTAGCTGTAGACCTTAATCACTGCGCTACGCTCACTTGGTTGGAACATGGCTGACGTTACGCGTGTTACAGCGCGCAGTGAACATCAAAATCAATTTTTTCGAAAACCCAGGCCTCTCACTAAAAAAGCGGATAGCCTCATACTCAGGGCATGTCCCTCTACAATATATCAGAGGCGCATCAAAATCCGTTATTTACACTTCTGATGGTCCCCTTTTAAGTGTTATTTTTCCTTTATACAGCATGGTCAGATATGGTGTGATAATCTTCTTGTAAGGTTGTTACCGGGCAGGTTGTGCTCGGCAATAATTGTTAAGAAATTCGAAGGGTTGCATCGTTTCCGAGTTAATTAGCATTGACGTCAGCCAAAAAAGTCGCTGCACGTGCAAATTGAAGCGGTCTTCCAGAAACAATTAGTGTTTAGGTGTTCTCATAGCATAGATAATAGCGCACGAGACAGCTGAGCCTTTGGCTCGGCTTCGATCCTTACTACCGTAGCATGTCCAATTTCAGTATTGTCCTCTCGTTAGGTTTTAAAAAACTCAAGGAAAATCACGTTTGCCGATACCGTCCCTGGCGGCCCGGTTGAATTTGCGCTCACAACGGCCTGAATAACTAACTTCAATGCTAATTAACTGGGAAACGACACAACATATCTGCCTTTTTACTTAACAGTTATTTCTAGACACAACCTACCCTGCAAAACTCTTACAAGTCTTCCCGGCAGTTTCTGACCAACCAGTCTATGAAGCTAAATTAGTTTCCGTACTCCTGTTATCTGACACAGCACGTAAATCATAAGGAGTGGCACTATTCTGTCACACACTACGATTGTAAGGTTTACAATTTAAGCATCAACATGCCACAACTATGATTTAAGAATTTAATTAACTCAAACCATTACCGGTTCGCATTTTTACATCCATCTTCAGTAGGCTTCTTACAGCCTTCCTTCCTTTCCTACTGGTGCATCATTTTGTGTTTGTTAGTGGTGTGGTAAGCTAATACAAAACGAGGCTCCAACAAGAAACAAATAATAATTGTGAGAAGCCATCTTAAGTTGGATTTGTAAAAATTCGAAGCTGGTAATGGCTTGAATTAATTAACGAGAGATGTCGCGGGTTGCTGCTCAAATTATAGATCTCATAATTTTACTACAGCCATATCTCTCAACACGTCAACTTTTGACAAAATAGCGTGCACTCTACGACGCTGAAAGCATGCAGGCAGCATATACAATCCGTGAAATTTCTATACACACTGGAAAAAAGTAATTATTGGGCCATCACGGTGTTCTGTAAACAAGGAAAGAGTTGTCTCCTGGGCAGTTCGGAGTACAGCCGTTCAGTTTTATTAAATAACGAGAACAAATGTCGTTACGCCGTCCTGCACACCTCAACAAGACACTGAGTTAGTGTAGTATTATTTAAACTTTGAAATTACTACGGTAACGCCACGAGTTGTGCACTGCCAGAGGGACGAAATCCACAGTAAGAGGGAAGTGTTCTAAGTGGCCTAATGTTGGTAATACAGGCTGTAGTGTGGGCGCCAGTTGATATGACTGACGGATCCACCACAACGTACATGATGTGACGCACCGTTTGTGATGATTGGGTGACGCTGCATTCACATGGCACCACGTGGAAGACTTCGCAAGCTCTGTGACGACGTGACCCCTAGATAACCGTCCCCGCAAAAACCTGAGAGGTATGTCCATTGTTCGCCGTAACCCATTTTTCTCAGGCTTAGTGCATAGCTGCGCCATACAATGTGGTACGTGGGTCACAACAGTTATTATGCAGCTTTCTACGCTTGAAGCTAGACGCCCTACTTCGCGAACTCGGCCGTCTGCCTTCACCTCTCCACTTAATAGTAACAATGGACATTGACCCACATGCAGAGAAGTAAACAGAAGTCGGCGGCATCCAATACAGCAATACTAAAAAAATGTTGACGTATATGTAGCACTTTGGTATTATTGTTGCCGAACGTAATCGTGAACTTCTTACAGCTGTAAGTAACTGAGCTGTGTAATTACTGTTGGGTATCCCTATGGTTGATGATATTTCCCATTACATATGGAAATTTTTATATGGGATACATTATTCCCCTTCTTGGAATTAACGGTTCTGCGGCCATACTTTTACTCTCCCTTTGCTCACTACTTGCACTGGAGTCGTAGACCCATGCTCAGGCATTTATTATCGTTCTGATAGCCAAACTGTTACGCTGCAATATGTGTACAGATATGATACCAAGATGCAACATGACTGCTTGGCTAATTTGAGCCAGAATGAGAGCTTGAGAATGAGGCCGAGACCTTGAAACTAGTCTTGAGCGCAAAAATATAGTGCATCAAGATAATTAAAAGATTTCTAAAAAAATTAATTTTTAAAAATAATTACGCACGCTTTGCTCCATCACCTGCTGAGTCAAGTCTTACAAAACAAATATAAAGTTTATCTATGGAACTTACTTCCAACGCTCCACTGGAACGAAAAACTGAATCCTGCGTCCAGGAGAATACAAGTGAGCAGCGATTTAAGATAATAAATGTGGTACTGCACAGCCAAACTGAAGCACAGGGACTATCCTTATTCTCTATTAACCCTTCGACTGCTACGTGCAACACGGTGGTCGCGCTTCGTGTGGTGCATTGCTGCACCGCTCGCCGTGCGCTGGGTGCTGAATGCTTCTGGCGCGCTCGCCACGCGCAATGCTTACAACACGCTCGCTGTTCTTCGGCTTTCGATTTTGTTCTTGTCTTTGGTCTAGCTTTGGAAGAATGGCAGGTATTTATTTACAATATTTACACTTCATTTTCGTGTGAGGTGCATTTTTATTATAATGTATATAAAAATGACGTTTACAATAGTGATATGCTTTTACATTCTCTCACAACAAGGTTTAACAGTTTTTATTGCTGAAATTGTTTGTGATAAGTTTTGAAGCACGGATAAGCACATAGAGTTACCTTGCATTCCTTATAGCACAACTTAGTTTGTTTCCTAACACCATTTCGGGCACAGACTTGGTTCTTTTCCCACTGATCTGGTAAATGTACCGCCACGTTTAGCCTTGTAAGGTACTTCTGACGTTTAGCACCACCTGCTGTCTTGCGATCGAAGTAAAAAGTCGCAAAACTTTCTCTAATTACATTGAGATGAAACTTTTCTTACTTCATTTTCGTCCCAAATTTCCGGTATAAGCAAACGGCATTGAACATTGCCATGTCCAAAGCATGCAAAAACAATTTCTTGTACCACTTAGACTACTTCTGTGTACTTTCCACTGTTTTTATTTGCATGCCGCTTCGGTCGACTAGTCCCATTGACTTACTGTAATCTATTAGCACACTCGGTTTCATTTTCAGATCACACTTCCGATTTCTTGTTTAAGTCAGAAGCATTTCAGATTTGTGGTACATTGATAGCACTAGTAATTACAGATGGAGTTGAATGAGAATCAACAACGTCTGTAGATTGTGAACTATTCGTAACAGAACCTTCATCTGAATCGCTGTCTATTGATGAGCACAGCGATTCTTCAGAGTCACTCTCCATCAACATCTATATTATCTCTACGGAGGTGAGGTGGTTTTTACATGCCACCGCAATTCATAAATTCACTATGCGAACACAAGCGAATAACAGGCGACTCATGTCTGAACAAGGAATAGGGTCATCTACATCTACGTGATTACTCTGCTATTCACAATAAAGTACCTGGCAGATGGTACAATGAACCACCTTCAAGTTATCTCCCAAACTTTCCACTCACGAACGGCGCGCGGGAAAAACCAGCACTTAAATTTTTCTGCGCGAGCCCTGATTTCTCTTATTTTACCGCGATGATTATTTCTCCCTATATACGTGGGTGCCAACAGAATGTTTTCGCAATCGGAGGAGAAAACTGATGAATCAAATTTCATGAGAAGATCCCGTCGCAACGAAAAACGCCTTTGTTTTAGTGATTGCCACCCCAATTCACGTATCATGCCTGTGGCACCATCACACCTATTTCGCGATAACACAAAACGAGCCGCCCTCCTTTGAACTTTTTCGATGTCATCCGTCACTTCCACCTGATGCGGTTCCCACACCGCACAGCAGTACTCCAAAATAGGGCGGACAAGCGTGGTGTAAGCAGTCTCTTTAGTGGACCTGTTGCACCCTGTAAGTGTTCTGCCAATGAATCGCAGTCTTTGGTTGGCTCTATGCACAACATTATCTATGTGATAGTTCCAATGAAAGGGTATTTGTAATCCCTAAGTATTTAGTTGAATTTACAGCCTTCAGATTTGTGTGGCTTATCGCGTAATCGAAGTTTAGCGGATTTCTTTTAGTACACATGTGAATGACTTCACTCTTTTCCTTATTCAGGGTCAACTGCCACGTTTCGCACCAGTCAGTGTCGTCGTAACTGCCGTCCGCTTCACGTCTGCTGTGCAGCGAGCTACCTTAATTTAAGTATTAACTGTATTTTTCTTACTTGTCACTTCTTCTTCCGTGTGTTTTTGCTTTTAGGAAGCTTTAATTGTCGAGTGCTATTAATAGTTCCATAGATTTCGTGTTTGTTTTGAATACAGTCAGAGAGAGTCCCTTTAGTCAACCACAGTGCCAGTAGTGCTAGTGTTTGTTTTCAATACAGTCCATAGACAGGTAGTGCTATTTTCATTGTTTTCTACAAGAAGTGGCTAGCAACCACAGTTTAGTCAATAAACAGCCGCCTTTAGTGAATTAGCAGTCTAGTTAAAGGTTGATTAACTCTCTTCAGTAAAGTGATTCCTTAGGATGGATAGGATGTGTGACTGCTGTGTACGGACGCAGGAGGAGCTGGCCACTGTTCGCGAACAGCTGAGCGTGTTGATGGCCGCGGTCAGGCGTCTTCAGGCTGCTGCCTCGAAGTGTAGCGGCAGTGGGGGGTCTGGTGCGTCGCAAGGTACACCCCAGGTGTTACATGCTTCACCCACTGTCCCTGCTGTCGAGACACCTTCGCGGGTACCGGGCGCAGTTGGGCCACCCTCTCCCCAAGGGGAGTGGCGGGTTCAGCGGCGTTCGCGGCGCACGAGGCGGAGGGTCAATGTGGAGGCTGGCCGTGTGGCATCGCCCGCTCTGACTGTGAGTGGACATGTGGCTGCTCCTTCAGCAAGGTCCGAGCAGGCACACGGGGGGAGGGGTTTATTAGTTATTGGGAGCTCCAACGTTAGGCGGGTGATGGAGCCCCTTAGGGAAATAGCAGGAAGGTCGGGGAAGAAGGCCAGTGTTCACTCTGTCTGCTTGCCGGGGGGTCTCATCCGAGATGTGGAGGAAGCCCTACCGGCGGCGATAGAGAGCACTGCGTGCACCCGACTGCAAATTGTTGCTCATGTCGGCACCAATGACTCCTGCCGTCTGGGTTCAGAGGTCATCCTCAGTTCGTACAGGCGGTTGGCGGAATTGGTGAAGGCGGAAAGCCTCGCTCGCGGGGTGGAATCAGAGCTAACTATTTGTAGTATCGTTCCCAGAACCGATCGCGGTCCTCTGGTTTGGAGCCGAGTGGAAGGCTTAAACCAGAGGCTCAGACGATTCTGCGGAGATCTGGGGTGCAAATTTCTCGACCTCCGCTATCGGGTGGAGAAATGTAGCGTCCCCCTGAATAGGTCAGGCGTGCACTACACGCCGGAAGCGGCTACAAGGGTAGCGGAGTACGTGTGGAGTGCACATGGGGGTTTTTTAGGTTAGAGAATCTCCTCCCTAGGCCCGACAAGACGCCTCCTGAGACGCGGCAAGGTAGGAGTAGGCAAAATGCAAGAGGGAATAACAATATTAATGTGCTAATAGTAAACTGCAGGAGCGTCTATAGAACGGTCCCAGAACTGCTCTCATTAATAAACGGTCACAACGTCCATATAGTACTAGGGACAGAAAGTTGGCTGAAACCAGACGTAAACAGTAATGAAATCCTAAACTCAGATTGGAATGTATACCGCAGAGACAGACTGGACAGTGAAGGGGGAGGCGTGTTTATAGCGATAAGAAGTGCAATAGTATCGAAGGAAGTTGACGGAGATCCGAAATGTGAAATGATTTGGGTGAAGGTCACGGTTAAAGCAGGCTCAGACATGGTAATTGGATATCTCTATAGGCCCCCTGGCTCAGCAGCTGTTGTGGCTGAGCACCTGAAGGATAATTTGGAAAATATGTCGAGTAAATTTCCCCACCATGTTATAGTTCTGGGTGGAGATTTTAATTTGCCGGATATAGACTGGGAGACTCAAACGTTATAACTGGTGGCGGGGACAAAGAATCCAGTGAAATTTTTTTAAGTGCTTTATCTGAAAACTACCTTGAGCAGTTAAACAGAGAACCGACTCGTGGCGATAACATATTAGACCTTCTGGTGACAAACAGACCCGAACTATTTGAAAAAGTTAACGCAGAACAGGGAATCAGCGATCATAAAGCGGTTACGGCATCGATGATTTCAGCCGTAAATAGGAATATTAAAAAGGGAAGGAAGATTTCAGAGTACCTGTTGGCTCAACACAAAAGTTTTGTCTTAAGTACAGATAGTGTTGAGGATCAGTGGACAAAGTTCAAAACCGTCGTACATTATGCGTTAGATGAGTATGTGCCAAGCAAGATCGTAAGAGATGGAAAAGAGCCACCGTGGTACAACAACCGAGTTAGAAAACTGCTGCGGAAGCAAAGGGAACTTCACAGCAAATATGAACATAGCCAAAGCCTTGCAGACAAACAAAAATTACGCGAAGCGAAATGTAGTGTGAGGAGGGCTATGCGAGAGGCGTTCAATGAATTCGAAAGTACAGTTCTATGTACTGACTTGGCAGAAAATCCTAAGAAATTTTGGTCTTATGTCAAAGCGTTAGGTGGATCAAAACAAAATGTCCAGACACTCTGTGACCAAAATGGTACTGAAACAGAGGATGACAGACTAAAGGCCGAAATACTAAATGTCTTTTTCCAAAGTTGTTTCACAGAGGAAAATTGCACTGTAGTTCCTTCACTAGATTGTCGCACAGATGACAAAATGGTAGATATCGAAATAGACGACAGAGGGATACCAGTTCAATTTTACACAGAGTACGCGAAGGAACTTGCCCCCCTTCTTGCAGCGGTGTACCGTAGGTCTCTAGAAGAGCGTAGCGTTCCAAAGGATTGGGAAAGGGCACAGGTCATTCCCGTTTTCAAGAAGGGACGTCGAACAGATGTGCAGAACTATAGACCTATATCTCTAACGTCGATCAGTTGTAGAATTTTAGAACACGTATTGTGTTCGAGTATAATGACTTTTCTGGAGACTAGAAATCTACTCTGTAGGAATCAGCATGGGTTTCGAAAAAGACGGTCATGTGAAACCCAGCTCGCGCTAGTCGTCCACGAGACTCAGATGGCCATAGACACGGGTTCACACGTAGATGCCGTGTTTCTTGACTTCCGCAAGGCGTTCGATACAGTTCCCCACAGTCGTTTAATGAACAAAGTAAGAGCATATGGACTATCAGACCAATTGTGTTATTGGATTGAGGAGTTCCTAGATAACAGAACGCAGCATGTCATTCTCAATGGATAGAAGTCTTCCGAAGTAAGAGTGATTTCAGGTGTGCCGCAGGGGAGTGTCATAGGACCGTTGATATTCACAATATACATAAATGACCTGGTGGATGACATCGGAAGTTCACTGAGGCTTTCTGCAGATGATGCTGTAGTATATCGAGAGGTTGTAACAACGGAAAATTGTACTGAAATGCAGGAGGATCTGCAGCGAATTGACGCATGGTGCAGGGAATGGCAATTGAATTTTAATGTAGACAAGTGTAATGTGCTGCGAATACACAGAAAGATAGATCCTTTATCATTTAGCTACAAAATAGCAGGTCAGCAACTGGAAGCAGTTAATACCATAAATTATCTGGGAGTACGCATTAGGAGTGATTTAAAATGGAATGATCATATAAAGTTGATCGTCGGTAAAGCAGATGCCAGACTGAGATTCATTGGAAGAATCCTAAGGAAATGCAATCCGAAAACAAAGGAAGTAGGTTACAGTACACTTGTTCGCCCACTGCTTGAATACTGCTCAGCAGTGTGGGATCCGTACCAGACAGGGTTGATAGAAGAGATAGAGAAGATCCAACGGAGAGCAGCGCGCTTCGTTACAGAATCATTTAGTAATCGCGAAAGCGTTACGGAGATGATAGATAAACTCCAGTGGAAGACTCTGCAGGAGAGACGCTCAGTAGCTCGGTACGGGCTTTTGTCAAAGTTTCGAGAACATACCTTCACCGAAGAGTCAAGCAGTATATTGCTCCCTCCTACGTATATCTCGCGAAGAGACCATGAGGATAAAATCAGAGAGATTAGAGCCCACACAGAGGCATACCGACAATCCTTCTTTCCACGAACAATACGAGACTGGAATAGAACGGAAAACCGATAGAGGTACTCAAGGTACCCTCCGCCACACACCGTCAGGTGGCTTGCGGAGTATGGATGTAGATGTAGATGTAGATACAGATATCGTATCTAAATAATTTTGCAATTCTTTTGGTCATCTGATGACTCTAGAAGACGGTAAATGACATCATCATCTGCAAATTACCTAAGAGGGCTACTCAGATTGTGTCCTATGTCGTTAATATAGATCAGGAACAATAAAGGGCCTATAACACTTCCTTGGGAAACGCCGGATATTACTTCTGTTTTACTCGATGACTTTCCGTCTATTACTACGAACTGTGACCTTTCTGACAAGAAATCACGAATCCAGACGGCTTGTAGAAAGGCGCGAAACTACAGCTCGACAGAAATCACAGCAGCGTCATCTGTTGCTGGTGTGTAAAGCGAATTACTAGTTCAAGTGCTGTGAGGGCCGCTGAAAGCGCTGACATCGACTTCAAATGCAGTTGTGTTCCGCATATTGAAACGCCATCTGATGCGGTTAGAGCAAACGATAGGGTGTGGCGAGGTCCGCCAGTAGCGCTGCAAATAAACAGACTTCTTATTCAAGCGCAGCTAAATAATAGGCGGGCGAACGTCTCAGATCTTCTACAGCAGTCGGCAGCACCTGGTGCACGGCAGCGCTGAACTGCAGTGGCAATCAGCCGCACCCAGGACACGGCGTGCTCGGACTGCTGTAGCAGTCAAAGGATTAAACAACCAAAGCAAAATCTCCACTATTACAGTCACCAATGACGTTTTAAAAACAAGCGAAACAAATTCGGTTGACATGAAGACTAAACGCAGCAGCAAAAAAGGTTTTATCTGCTTCTAGACAGTTAGCCGGCGATTCAATACGTCAATGTCAATTCAACTGCCCGTACATCGTGAAGCCATGTAAGCATACTGGTGTATCGCTGACGTATCGATAGTCTTTCAGGCGAGGGAAGAGCGAATAGCCTTGTTCGACCACGTTTGTCCAGTCAGAAGGTCAATGATCAATCGCGTCGGTCTGACAGGAAACGAGGGCGCTGACACTGCTACCAAAGCTGCAGTCCCCGCTAGTTCTTACATTCCCTCCGATGATCTCTGTGTTACCGTATGTCAGCAGGTGGTGTCACTTCGGCATCACAATTGGTCATCCAATCATTGGAACAAGCTCCGGGTTATTAAGCCTCTCCCAGCGGTTTGGACGACCTCCTCTCGGCCCTCACGCCGTGAGGAGATAATTTTAGCTACGTTGCGTATCGAGCATTTGTGCTCATTGCCCTCAACCTTTCACGGTTCGCCATTTCCTAACTGATTGCCCTTTTTTTAACCACTTACGTTCTCATTTGTGTTTGCCGTCCTTGTTATCGGCCATTTTAGCGAACGACGCGCAAGCTGTCAACCGTGTTTTACTTTTTATTCGTTTTACCAATACGGCGAAGGACATTTCATCGTTAGTCAGGACCTCCGTTTCTCTATGGCGTATTTTACAGATCTTTCTCCACGTACCTGTTTTTAGTTGTCTTCTTTTCCGTCGATTGGGATTATGGTGTATTAGGATTATCGGTAATTCCTCTCTTTGTCTCCGTGTTCTACAACTATGACATGGGCGCGTATGACCCTAGTTGTTTTTGGACAATCCGCAGCTCGTGGTCGCGTTCTCACTTCCCGAGCACGAGGTCCCGGGTTCGGTTCTCGGCAATGTCAGGGATTTTCACTTGCCCGAGATGACTGGTTGTTGTTGTATCATCATCATCATTATCATGATTCATCCTCATTACGGTCGGAGGAAGGCAACGGCAAACCACCGCCTTACCTAGTACGGCGATGCAGGTCTCCCCCATCGTTCCCCTACGCTCTGTCGAGAAGCATGGGACTTCATTTTCATTTCAAAAACAAATGAAACAAAACAAACAACAAGTATGGTTGGACTGTTTGAATCTCAAGAGCACTGGTAGTTTTAGGTATCTCACACCGACCTATTGAAACATCCGGGTCGAGATTCGGTCAAGAGCACGCTCGTATAGTGAACGAAGTAATTGTTTAGTACTGACTGTGGTTTTCATCGAATTATAAAGGAGCTTTTGCCCATTGAATTTCATGTGTGATCTGTGTTACACGTATTTGAATTGGATAATATTACAACAATAGCTTCGGTACGTCACAATGGATTATGCGGTTGGAATGCAAATACCGACTACGTCAATTGTGGAAAACTTGAATATCATTACAAATAAGTACCCTACTCATACAGTTATAATTGGTGGGGACTTCAATCTACCCTCGATTTGTTGGAGAAAATACATGTTCAAAGCCGGTGGTAGACAGAATACATCTTCCGAAATTGTATTAAATGCTTTCTCTGAAAATTACTTTGAACAATTAGTTTATGAGCCCACACGAACTGTAAATGGCTGCGAAAACACACCTATTCTTGGAACCCAGACCTGGCTGAAAACCGACGTGGAAAGCTCTGAGATATTTAGCAAGATGTGAATGTATATCGGCAAGACAGATTAGAGGCCATAGGAGGGGGGAGTGTTCATAGCAGTAGAAAAAATATTGTCTCGACGTCGCAGTTGAGTGTGGCAGTGAAACCATAACAGGTGTAGGTGAAACGAAGTTCATTGTTAGATGTTTTTACCGGCCACCCGACTTTGCTGTGACAGTACTAGAATCATTCAAAGCAAGTCTACAGTCAGTAGCGTGCAAATACCCAGATCATGCAATACTAGTTGGAAGCCTGTCATGCAAAAAAGTTTTGAACACATTTTCCGAAAATGCCTTGAACAACTAACTCGGCAGCGCACACGAAGTGGAAATATTTTAGACCATGTACCTACAAACAGGCCGGATCTTATCGACGATGTCAGTATAGAAACGGGAATTAGCAATCATGGTGTCGTTATAACAACTATGCTTACGGAAGTTAATAAAAATCAGTCAAGAGGGCTAGGAGTGTGTTTCTGCTAGATAGAGCAGATAAGCAGTTATTAGAATCTCACTTAGACAGTGAATTGGCATCACTTAGCTCCACTAAGATGGATGTAGAAGAATTATGGGCAAATTTTAAGCAGATTGTAAATCGCTGTCTGGAGAGTTATGTGCCTAGTAAGTGGATAAATGATGGGAAAGACCCCACCATGGTTTAATAACAAAGTTCGGTGGATGCTGAGGAAGCAGAGGCTGTTGCACTCTCGGTTCAACAGGGAACGCACAAGTGACGGTAAGCAAAGGTTAGTAGAGATTCGTGCGTCTGTGAAAGGATCTATGCGCGAAGCACACGACAGTGCCAGAGAACCTAAGAAAATTCTGATCTTACGCTAAATTGCTAATTAAGGCTAAGGCTTCTATTCAGTCCCTCGCTGACCATTCTGGAGTGGCCGTTGAAGATAACAAAACGAAAGTTGAAGTTTCAATTTTCACGTTCAAGAAATCGTTCACACAGGAGCATCGTACAAACATAGCGTCATTTGACCATGGGACAGACTGCCGGGAGGATGACATAGTAGTAAACATACTGACATACAGAAACAACCGAAAGGCATGAAAGCAAATAAATCACAAAGTACGGATGCAATCCCAGTTCGATTTTACAAAGAGTACTCTACGGTATTAGCCGCTTACCTAGCTCGCACTTATCTTGAATCTCTCGCCCAGCACGAAGTCCCAAACGACTGGAAAACAGCGCAGGTCACTCTAGAATATACGAAGGGTAAAAAGTTACAGACCAATATCACTAACTTCTGTTTGCTGCAGAATCCTTGAACATATTCTCAGTTAGAATATAATAAACATTCTTGAGATAGAGAAGCTTATGTCCACGAATCAGCATGGTTTTCGAAAGCATCGCCTGTGCGAAATTCAGCTTGCTCTGTTCTCAAATGATATACTGAGAACTGTGGATGGAGGGCAACGGGCAGATTCCATATTTCTATATTTACGGAGAGCATCTGACACGATGCCCCATTGCAAGCTGTTAACGAAGGCACGAACATATGGAATAAGTTCACAGATGTGAGAGTGGCTCGAAGACTTTTTAAATAATAGAACCCTGTGAGTCGTATTCGACGGCGAGTGTTCATCAGAGACAAGGGTGTCATCAGGAGTGCCCCAGCGAGGTGCGACAGGACCGCTGTTGTTCTCTATAAACATAAATGATTTGGCGGACAGGGTGGTAAGCAATCTGCAGTTGTTTGCTGATGATGCCGTGGTGTACGGTAAGGTGTCGAAGTTGAGTGACTGTGAAAGGATGCAAGACGACTTAGGCAAAATTTCCAGTTGGTGTGATCACTGGAAAAATGTATGTTACTGGGGATGAGTAGGAAGATCAAACCTGTGATGTTCGGATTCAGTATTACTAGCGTCCTGCTTGACGTAGTTAAGTCGTTTAAATATATGGGCGTAACGTTGCAAAGCGATATGAGGTGGAATGAGCACGTGAAAACTGTGGTAGGGAAGGCAAATGGTCGACTTCGGTTAATTGGAAGAATTTTAGAAGGGAGTGGTTCACCTGTAAAGGAGACAGCATATAGGACGCCGGTGCGACCTATTCTTGAGTACTGCTACAGTGTTTGGGATCCGAAGAAAGTCGGATTGAAGAAAGTAGTACAGAGGCGGGTTGTTACTGGTAAGTTCAAACAACACGTATGTGTTACGGAGATGCTTCGGAAACTCAAATGGGAATCCCTGGAGGGAAGGCGACGTTCTTTTCGAGAAACGCTATTAAGAAAATTTAGAGAATCGGCATCTGAAACTGACTGTCGAACGATTCTACTGCCACCATCATATACCTCGCGCAAGAACCATGACGATAAAATACGAGAAATTAGGGCTCATACAAAGACATAGACAGTCTTTTTCCCTCGCTCTATTTGCGAGTGGAACAGGAAAGGAAATGACAAGCAATGGTACCTGGTACCCTCCGCCACGGTCCGTACGGTGGCTTGTGGAGTATCAATGTAAATGTAGGGGCACCCGGTAGCGCCCAGCTTGCAGGGCACCCGAAAACACGGCTGGCCGCTTTCGTGTCGCCCCGTTTGCAGTTTTCCGGCCAGCTCGTCCGTGGACGCCGTATATCATGCTGCGCCAGGCGTCCCACAAGAGACGCAGCCGTCAAAATGCAATCCGAGTCGAACCACGAGATTGAGGGGCCGACGAGTATTTCCCTCGGGAGAAGCGACGATAAAAACTGGTGCCCCCCCCCCCCCCCCCAACACACACACACACACACACACACACACACACACACAGAGAGAGAGAGAGAGAGAGAGAGAGAGAGAGACGCACACCCGCGGCACTGTTGTCGGTCGAGAATAGAAACACGGCGGAGGGGTGTATTTCCAGATGAGGATGCATGTGGTGCTCAATGATTTCTTCATAAAAGGGGACTGTCCAAATAGCTGTAGAATCCCAAGTTATCCCAAGTATTTGGCAACAAAGGAATGACATACGCCCGCCATCACAGCAATGTCTCTTACACTACGGCAACTGCCACGGTATGGGAACTTCATAATATGAGCATCTGATCTGAAATTTAGTAAGTTGACTACTATATTCAAATTTGCTTTGGTCAGTTACGTATTTCGTATGGTACAATTCTTGCTCCTAGATTCCAGCCATCTACAAAAAAATTGTATTTTTCTTATACTTTTAATTCCTTCATGTGTTATTCTTCTTTATTAAATGCACCTAAAGATGCAACTCGAACGTTGTGAAACCTGTAGTACTGTTACAGGAGCATACAAACAGCCGTCTCTAGTTTATTTTTCAAGAATTCAAGTGTCCCGCCGTATGGTTACTTTCTTTTCAGTGTCATTTTCTGAAGCTTTCTGCAGGCATATTTTGCTGCGTGGATTGTTGCGGGTTCTACCACGAATTCTTAAAGGAAAACTTTAAGATATTTATTTACGGTCGTATCAACAACATATTAACAAACGTACAATTTACTCTAAAAGTCCATTCAGTGAAGCACAGGATATACAAAAGTGAAGGAAGAAAACTGTTCATTACACAATCTTCCCCAAGTTCCACAACTGAAAGAAGAAAAGAATTTCATAGTTTCTCTGGTGTTCTCCATATGTAACGACTATCTGCCAGAGAGAACAGTGTAAACGTGTACTTCTCGGATTATACGATGCTTCCATTCTTCGACAGACCACGTTTTGTATCCTCGCACCAACGAACACCCGTTTGCGAGAGGGTTCCCTTGGTTCTGAGTAATATACTGGAACTGGTAATCTCCTCTGTAACATCCTTCAGTGGGGATCCAATTTCACTAAACTGCACGGAGAGATCTGTAGCGATCCGCTCTATGTAATAGCCCTCCCGTTGGCGCTGCCTACTTTTGCTGAAATGAGCACTTGTCTCAAGCTTTCTGTCGTGACCGCAAACCTGCCATCATCAACTTGCTCTCATACTTGTAGGCGCAATTAACTTTCATGTCCAGCTTAATGTGGTTATGGACACGCCGCTAACAGAAATTTAAGCTGAACGGGGATTTACACAGATATTTAAATAAGATTTGTAGAAGATAAACAGGCATATTAAGTAAAGCGCTCACATACTAGTATAAGCAGCTCATTTAATCAATTAATATGACAGCACTAGAATGAATGGCAAAGCTCGCTTGAAGTGTTCAGTTCGCGACAGGTTACCGGACCGGCAGTCACTGCTACGACACTAGAATAACGTTCAGTACTACGTGAGCGGCAGCAAGGAAAGTTGACGTTAGGTAGCGGTCGTACTTCCAAGCTATCATCGTAAATTTCCTAGGAGTTGTTGCGACGAGATGCTTAAACAGTGAGGTCGTTGAAAACGGGCAGGCTTCTCTTAAATTTCTGAAGTGTCAGCAAACAGCAACTCTCATTGCTACAACATGGCACCCGAAATGTTGATCCATGTGACCCAAGAGGCTGTCGGTACCCATCGTTGAAACGTGCATGGTCCAAAAAGTGACAGCCACTGCTCGTCTTGAGTGCTAGTTAAAACCTCGGCTCCCAGAGGAAAAAAAAAATCAACAGACCAAGGTGGCACTACTTTTTATGAACAACTAAACTGTGTTTTTTACAGCAGTTCTGAAAGGGCCACTCTGCGACGTAAAGTCGCCAAGCACTGGCGTCTTTTGACGCCTAACTTCACCTAGTAGGTATATTCCTGGACGTGAAAGCTTTCCATTTGCTACGAAGACTTCGTTTTAATGGCAATCCCAATTTTGGCGGTTTTATTTACTTATTCTCGTATCAGAAACATACAAGTTATACGCACTAATAACTATATTATCCTTGCAAAAACTTTGGTCATTTCAAATGCAGTTTATGTTCCTTGATGATGTCTTATCTTCATTGCAGGAAGCAGGACACACTCGGAATTAAAGCATAGTATGTGCAGCAGGATTTTCTCCACATTCACACTGTTGAGATGGTTTCACAATTATAGCCTGTATTTATCATGTGTAGAATTGTCGGGCTCTGATTCTCGCTCACGGTCGCAGTTCTCTGCCAAAATGTTGGAGGATAGATCAATAAAATGTTACAGATGTCAAAGTAAGCATCCAATGAATCATCAAGTCATAAAGGCTGATCAGCGTAGCGCCATCAAATTAACCTTTTTATCTGCCAACTGCGTATCTCAGTCTACCCAGGGACTTCCAAACCGTCCATTCTCATCCTAGTCAGGAGGTAACGTTTCAGAAACACACTTGCAGCCAGGGGGAAGATAAGTAGGTCGTCGCTCTCCACAGCTGCTTTTCAGCCGTGGTTTTAAGAGCCGTCGATGTTCTACGAAAACTACTCCTTTTGAATCCAGTTGTTGCGGGTGTGGTTCTTGTCCTCATAGAAGATGAGCTCTATCCTGCTCGATTGTCAGTCTTTCCTTATTCGTGGCTCTTCCTTTATGCTATGTTGCTATTCCTGCGAGGGGTAAAGACATCCGACTGTAGTCAATTTCAAGCAACCTGTTATGATTCTGCAGGCCTAACTGTGACCTATGTCTAAATGTTTGGCATGTGTTGAATTAAACCAAACAGGGCAAGGGACAATTAGTAACTTTTTAATAGAAGTAGATGACCAATGAAAATCATGAGAAAATACCCCACCAGCTACACTATTTACTTCGCCATCTTTCAGTCGCCCTCACATCGGAAATAAAAAATTATATGCAAATTTGGATACACAATAATTAATGAAGTTTCTTAATTTTAGACAAAAATTTAAAGTTTTATTGTGATCGCCTGAGAGCGTATTATCTGACCCACTCACACAAGACGGAAATGGGACGTACAGGAAAGTCAAAACACAAAGAGGAAACAAATGGGAATTTCAGTGCATTACAAATAAGTCAGTAACGCAACATTAGTAACCTGCGCAGATGCGTCCCGAATACTGTGAAAGCGGACTTAGGCTGAAATCCTTTTACTACTGATGCAGCCAGACAAGCGAGGACGATAGCCCGGCTGATACTGCTGTAGGCAGTGAGGCGACAACGCTTATCGCTTGCTGGAAGGCCGCTCTGCTCCAATTAAGAGCTCACAGGGTGAGGCGCGCGCCCGCCTGCAGGTGGCACGCTGAAAATTCAATAGACGCGCGTTCTTCGCGCCCGGGCCGCCACCGCCCCCTAAACTTGCCACCCATTACTGCCTCGTCTTGGAATCTCGCCAAGAAACTGTTCGCCGAGCCAAGCACAGCCGAGAACTCGCCGGCCGACAGTTAACGTGCAGCGCTGAACAACATACGAGATTCCCGGCGGACTTTTTATTCGCAACAGTCCAGGAGTATAACGGCTCGCAAATTGTTTAAGAAGAAAGGACCAATTCGCGTATTGGATGAACGCATTTCGTTAAGCAAAGCTCACTCCAGCCAGGTATTAGCCGACTATTGAGGTGGTTTCACAATTACAGCCTGTCTTCATCATGTGTAGAATTGTCGGGCTCTGATTCTCGCTCCTGGTCGCCGTTCTCTGCCAAAAAGTTGGAGGACAGATCAATAAAATATTACCGATGTGAAAGTAAGCATCCAATGAACCATCAAGTCATAAAACTTCAATTAATCTAAATCATACGCAAAGTTGAAGAAAAAGTATAAGTAAATGTGCGGAAGATACAGAGGTAAAGTAAAATGAATGTGCTTTAACGACAGAGCGATGTAGGTGACACTTTGCATTAATTTAGATCATGGACACATTTGTCACGAATTATGCATAAATAAACGGGCTAAAATTGGCAGATCAAGGTAATTGACCACAATCAAGTCGACTGACGGTAAATCGGACAGCGATTCTTATTACATGGCCCCTCATGACATCTCGATTGGGAGAGAATCTTAGGTAAGTCACTCTGTTGTTAGGGTTTTTTGTTTATTTTTAAATATCCGAGGATTTGTTCAAAATGTTGTACAACAGTCGTAAAAAAAGTAAAATAATCTTAAACTGATTCTGCTTACACTACTCCAAAGAGTTATTTCATGCACCATAGCGTGCCCTTTCCTCCGCTATCTAGAAACAGTTTTAAAAGCTTATTTACTGGCGGAAATTTACAAAATATTCTGCAACAAACACCGCTTCATCTCACCAATGGCGTCGAATAGGGATACTGGAACGTGCGCAAGAGACTTCCGATTGATCTTTTCCTTAATAAATGTAGATGCACGTCAGTCATAAAATCATTCAAAATATCCAGACGGAACCACTGACAGCCGATTTATTACGAAAGACTCGAGTAATCATTGAGTGTGCCGGCCGGAGTGGCCGAGCGGTTAAAGGCGCTACAGTCTGGAACCGCACGACCGCTACGGTCGCAGGTTCGAATCCTGCCTCGGGCATGGATGTGTGTGATGTCCTTAGGTTAGTTAGGTTTAAGTAGTTCTAAGTTCTAGGGGACTTATGACCACAGCAGTTGAGTCCCATAGTGCTCAGAGCCATTTGAACCAAGCCAATCATTGAGTGGGATGAAAAAGAAACAGACGGTGTCTCGTAAACATTCGGGCCACCCATGAGCTGGAGTGCTGCCAGTCAACAGCCCCAGCACACCGGAAACTGACGGACTGTACACAATCCCAGTGATAGCCGCTCGCCAGATAGGGAAAGTGACCACAGCTAAGTGCAACTCAACCGATCTAGCAGCTCGCTCTCTCGCGTAATATACTACTGCGCTACGTAACAGTATTTTCTCAAAAGCAGAAATTAAAGATGCTTCAATGCAGAAGTGCCTTAATAACGAATGATGTACCTATAATTAATACACACTAAAAATACAAACGTGAATTCCATGAATCGCTTACTCAGCTGACAAGCATCTGTAATTAGTTAACAAAATTTTACGCAATGCTAACTTTATTTTGATGGGACCTGATTTTTCATTACGTTTTCCCGTAGATTCCAAAGCGGGCCAGATTACATATGGCGAGGAAATGGTGTGTTTATCAACTCAATGTTCTGTTTTAACATCGCTAGGGAGTCTCTACCGGCTGTAGTGTGATCTTTTCATTCTCTGATATGCGAATCAACTCACCCAGCTAATTATTACAGTGACCCGAAGTGCAGTTTTACTTGGAATCCAAAGTTGAGACTTCATATTTAATATGTTTAAGTGCGAAACATATTTAGAATTAATTACAAACGTCAAAAGAATCCTAGGAATAGTTCAGAAAAGAACCCAAATGACTATATCGTTTCAACTGTCCTCAAACTCCAAGCAATGGTACGCTCTACTACGCAATCGATTGGAGGATGACAAACTTCACAATAGACCTCTGCCGGTGTTATTATAGTTGATTGAAAATGAAAACGTAGTCGCTCGAGAACGCGGAAAAACGGTTTAGGCGAGACAATTAGCTTGCTGTAGTTCTCTGTAAATACACATCAATAATGGGCGATAACAAGAAGTACAATAAGCTGTTGACACTCTGAACTGGATACAGTTATCTTCACAGTTAAGTAAATATCCGAGGACTGCATAGTGAAATTACATGCGGAACCCAAAGAAAATCTCGTGCATCTATAGAAACGTAATTTTTTGACGAGAAGAATAGGAGACGACAAGAAATGAACACATCTGACACTATGGTGTCCGCTGAGTGTACATGGAAGGAAGGCAATAGGGATGGAGCACATGCTCGGATTGGGCAAGAATAGAGGAGGGAAATCGGCCGTGTCCTTCAAAAGGAAACGATCACGGTATTTGCCTAAAGTGGTTAAAGAAAACCATACAAAAACCTAAACCTGGATGGCCGGAGAGAACAAGTGCGTTCTATGAAGTGGTTAACATCTACGAGCTGCATTCAAGTTCTAAGGCCTCCGATTTTTTTTCTCCAGACTGGAAAGAGATAGAGACATGCGCATTGTTTTAAAATGAGGCCGCGTTCATTGTCAATACGTCCCAGAGATGACAGCACCGTACGGCAGATGGAATTTTACCGCCAGTGGCGAGAATGAGAACTGTTTTAAATACTTAAAATGGCGACGTTTTCCTTACTTGAACAGCGTGCAATCATTCGTTTTCTGAATTTGCGTGGTGTGCAACCAATTGAAATTCATCGACAGTTGAAGGAGACATGTGGTGATGGAGTTATGGATGTGTCGAAAGTGCGTTCGTGGGTGAGGCAATTTAATGAAGGCAGAACATCGTGTGACAACAAACCGAAACAACCCCGGACTCGCACAAGCCGGTCTCACGACATGATCGAGAAAGTGGAGAGAATTGTTTTGGGGGATCGCTGAATGACTGTTGAACAGAGAACCTCCAGAGTTGGCATTTCTGTGGGTTCTGTGCACACAATCCTGCATGACGACCTGAAAATGCGAAAAGTGTCATCCAGGTGGGTGCCACGAATGCTGACGGACGACCAAATGGCTGCCCATGTGGCATGTTGCCAAGCAATGTTGACGCGCAACGACAGCATGAATGGGACTTACTTTTCGTCGGTTGTGACAATGGATGAGACGTGGATGCCATTTTTCAATCCAGAAACAAAGCGCCAGTCAGCTCAATGGAAGCACACAGATTCACCGCCACCAAAAAAAAATTTCGGGTAACCGCCAGTGCTGAAAAAATGATGGTGTCCATGTTCTAGGACAGCGAGGGCATAATCCTTACCCATTGCGTTCCAAAGGGCACTACGGTAACAGTTGTATCCTACGAAAATGTTTTAAAGAACAAATTCCTTCCTGCACTGCAACAAAAACGTCCGGGAAGGGCTGCGCGTGTGCTGTTTCACCAAGACAACGCACCTGCACATCGAGCTAACGTTACGCAACAGTTTCTTCGTGATAACTTTGAAGTGATTCCTCATGCTCCCTACTCACCTGACCTGGCTCCTAGTGACTTTGGCTTTTTCCAACAATGAAAGACACTCTACGTGGTCCCACATTCACCAGCCATGCTGCTATTGCCTCAGCGATTTTCCAGTGGTCAAAACAGTCTCCTAAAGAGGCCTTCGTCGCTGCCATGGAATCATGGCGTCAGCGTTGTGAAAAATGTGTACGTCTGCAGGGCGATTACGTCGAGAAGTAACGCCAGTTTCATCGATTTCGGGTGAGTAGTTAATTAGAAAAAAAAATCGGAGGCCTTAGAACTTGAATGCACCTCGTACTAACGTATAAGTCTGGAACAAGGCTACAAATTGCAGTTTTTCGACAAAGTGAGGTAACAAATGTGAGGATCGGGATATTACCTGATAACGTAGCAGTGATCGATGTCAACAACATAAACTGTGAAGAGTGAAGTTACTACTGCAGTAATTCATTTACTTTGGAAGTCCACTGTCGTGGAAGATGTACATTTAATGCAACTGAAGAGGCATCAGAATAATTTACGACAAAGATTATTTACATACGTTATAATCACTAAAAGTAAATGTTACTGACATAAAAAGAGGGTTCTCTTTCTCTAGCAAGGCGACAGTGATTAATGGTATAGATAGTTCTGACTTAACGTGAAATAAATGAATAAAATTTTATGCGGAATGTGTAAGATCTCTGGACTTCGAAAGCTTCCCGTACGTAGATAATGTTGTAGATCAACGTATTTCGACACAGTTCTGGGATAATAGTGCTGCTGACGATCATAACGCACGGAAAACTATTGAGACAGCCTCTATTCGTCAGTGGACGTCAAATCGCTAATGATTATCACAGCTCATACTGATCACCCGTGATCCGATAACTTCAAAGAGTGTTTTGTGGTTTCACGGTTTATGTTTCCATCCTTGTCCTCTTCAAACACCTCAGGAGTAAAGGTGCTGAGGGTGACAACTATTCTGAAACGTAAGTAACACGAAACGGATAATAGAAAAACATAATGACGTTCAGTGAAGTTAATGAAAGTCCTGTAGGTATATCCGTTCGTGTTTCGTTTACTGCGATGTTTTATAAAACTACACGAACGAATACAAGGATTAGAAGGTTTACCTTCGGTTATCTTTCAACCAAGTGTTTGGAACTGGTGTAACGCGAGTACTTTAGTTCGGTTTACATGTCTAGAAAGGTAGAGGTAAACTAACCTACTGGACTATCGCAATTGTTTGCACGCTACAGTGGCAGTAATGTTATAACATGCCAACACTATTGGCCTGTCACAGTATGACGGTTGTTGGTTGGTTGGTTGGTTGTTTCGGGGAAGGAGACCAGACAGCGAGGTCATCGGTCTCATCGGATTAGGGAAGGACGGGGAAGGAAGTCGGCCGTGCCCTTTGAAAGGAACCATCCCGGCATTTGCCTGGAGCGATTTAGGGAAATCACGGAAAACCTAAATCAGGATGGCCGGACGCGGGATTGAACCGTCGTCCTCCCGAATGCGAGTCCAGTGTCTAACCACTGCGCCACCTCGCTCGGTTATGACGGTTGTGAAGTAGAAACTATGTTGCTGTTAAGTTACAGGCGACATTAAATGGCTGTGATCGAACATACCGACTGCATTGCAAAATCTGTTCCCTGATCACTGAAGGAAAGGCATTTAAACAGACAGAAAAAGAGCAGCATTCCTGTAAACAGTTGCATGATTCTTTGTTAATACTGTTAGTATAAATGACAATGTTAATTTTGACGCCCAAAGGCAGAAACTGCGTGTCACAGTGACGAAGCCTACCCGTTCTTTCCCTACATCACTTCAAGCGAATACTGTGATGGTTCCTCGACCAACGAGCTGTCTCGAAAACACATGTTGACGAGAGGTTATATTCTACATCCCTAGGAGACACATGTGCCACATTTCTACGATAGCTTGCAGTACTTAAAGGGGTCAGCAGAAGGTAACAGAATTGCGTCTGTTCTCAAGAGATATGGGCGTAGTCATGGCGTCCTGTGAACTGTGTGCAGATATAAGACGGCCGAATAAACGGACTAAATTTTAACTGAGGTTATGTTCTTTGCTTCGTATTACCGGACGATACAAGTTGTAGACTCGTCCTTAGTCGCGTTTATATCGAAGAAAGAGGGAGGCGTAACGAAGTCGCTATGGCATTTTTCCACGTAGAATTTTGTCACGCTCTAAATGAGTAAATGAACACCGAAGTGACCATCAAGTAGCCGCAAGAAAACAATCAAAACTAACCTATTTTTCGTAGTCATCTAACGCAACAGCAGAAAAGCATCAGCCACTCTTATTTTTAGCTCTGGAATGGATGCAACAGACATATCTTGAGTAAGGAACTTGTCGTTCGCAAGATTCGAAAGCAATATTTTTTCAGGTATCCGTCTGGTTGTTACCACATCTATCAGACACGGTCAAAACAAATTATTGTAAAATGTTTTACACTGAACACACGGCAGGTTCATTGTGTTCCTTGTTTACGTGAAAAACTTCCGTGTCTCTAGATTTCACTAACATCACAAGGTTGATTAAAATTAGATAATGTATGTTACTTTACGGGTCCGGTTGGTTGGTTGTTTGGGGAAGGAGACCAGACAGCATGGTCATCGGTCTCATCGGATTAGGGAAGGATGGGGAAGGAAGTCGGCCGTGCCCTTTCAAAGGAACCATCCCGGCATTTGCCTGGAGTGATTCAGGGAAATCACGGAAAACCTAAATCAGGATGGCCGGACGCGAGATTAAAACGTCGTCCTCCCGAATGCGAGTCCAGTGTCTAACCACTGCGCCACCTCGCTCGGTTTTACTGGTGCGGACGAATCGATACTATTCTCCTGATTGTGACGTGGAATTTCATAGGAGGGGATCAGTATTATCTTTCTTTCTTCCAGTGTTTTTTTTTTTTTTTTTTTTTTTTTTTTTTTTTTTTTTTTTTTTTTTTTTTTTTTTTTTTTTCCTGACAAGGATCGAATATCGATGAAACATTGCCGCGCCGTAACTTTATAGCTATTTACACTCATCTGAGATTATCTAACTGTCTAGATTCAAATTTTAGGATTCCTGTTTGTAATATCAGAGAAAGGAATTCAAGCGAAAGAAATTTTGATAACGTCTACAACGAAGGAAGGATGAACGATAACGGTTTCGCGTTCCATCGACAAGGCCATTAGATACGGAACACACGCTCCAATCAGGTAAGCATGGCGAAGGAAAGCAACCATGCCCTTCCAAAGAAACTGTTTTCCTTAAGAGATTTAATGAAATCACGGTAACCTAAATCTTCATGGCGGAATGTGATCTGAACCGCTGTCCTCCCGAATACGAGTCTAGCGTCTTACCATCTCGATCGGTCACATCTATAAATACCCACTGCAGCGCTTTGTGGGAGTACTGCTTTTTATGCCTGTATTGAAACGTGACAACGTACAACACTCGTCGCGTGGAGTGCCTTTAGTTCCGTTTATGCCAGAACCACCAGTTGTATTATAAATTTGATTGTGAGTAAATGTTTCAAAGTTATTTCCCTCTTAAGAGACGAATTCGTGTGCTACACCTATACACTTTCGCGCGAAACCCTCAAGATAACGGATTCCATGAAACAATGAAATACAAGTTCGTTATTCAGAAGTCGGTGTCTGGCTGAATAACTATACGACTGAATTAATCAGAGTTCTTAGCCATGAGCAGATGCCTGATTTACACGATCGTTTCCTTGTGGGTGTGTATCAAATGTCGTATACTAGTAACACTGAATATGACTGCCTCTTCAAGGCGACTGTGGACAAAGTTGTTGACCATCCATCTTCCAGTGTTTTTTTTTTTTTTTTTTTTTTTTTTTTTTCGTGACAAGGATCGAATATCGATGAAACATTGCCGCGCCGTAACGTTATAGCTATTTACACTCATCTGAGATTATCTAACTGTCTAGATTCAAATTTTAGGATTCCTGTTTCTAATATCAGAGAAAGGAATTCAAGCGAAAGAAATTTTGATAACATCTGTAGAGAGAAATACAAGCTGGGAGACGGGACACTTGTGTAACTGAAACGATACAGATTTATTGTAGCAGCACAATGTTCAAATAGTGCGAATGAAACTGAAGAGACTTTCAAGGAGCATGTGATTCTGCGGGCAGAAATGTTCTCTTCGTGCGGTAAAACACAGTGGCTTTTTTGGTGCCTACACCTGGGTTGCGTCACGAAGATTGAGGCTGGACGCACGAAGAATGCGCGGGGATTTTGCTGCGGTGGGAGAAGTAGCAGAGTCTAATTCCGGAACAGCCACACAGAAAACATTGCGCCAGGGCCAATGTAAATACGCAGCTGTAACTTACATCTTTTTTGAGAAAATAATCACGGAACCAAAACAGACGGCACAGCCATGACCAAACCTGACTTCTCAGCAAGAAGTTGTTAAAATTAGTGATCAGCTCTCAAATACGTATTTAACCTTTCACTAATTGGCACAAAAGCCAACATCATATTAACAGATTCAAAAGTCAACACATCACTGACAGATCAGAAAGCCAACATAAAAAATGTTGTGTTCTAGTTCACTGTTTTGTCGGGATAGAATGCACTATTTGCAGAACAAAAATGAGAATCTCTATATTTATGAGTCCTTGAGTACTAAACATACTATTTGCAGTAAGATAGCACTTGGAACACAGTTTATCATGAAATATGAAAGAAAGAAAGCAGACGTGTGCAGTATTCTGACATTTCAGGAGAATATCATAAATACAATCAATCAAAGCGCAGAAGGTTAATCAGATGACAAAAGTAGAGAGAGTTTTTACGGAACACTGCATAATAATCACAGAGAAAGACTAGTAGCTTGCTGGCGATGTGTAAAGCGAAGTTTCGGTACTATGTTTCACTAGAGAAATACATCTTTAAGATAAATGTTATGCATGTGATAATATCGAACGGCAAAGTTCTCTACAAATATGACATTTGATAACGAATGTGGTTTATCTAAAACACGTAAATCATTGATACGGAGTAGATAAATATGCTACCGTTTTGTACATGAAATCTGAGTGACGTTGGGTAGTATGAATCAGAAGAAACCTAACTACCCTGTACTGTCGAAGCCATGGACAAGTCATCGGCGTTTCCCTGCCAGTTAACATAGGACGGTACAAAGCATGGCGCAACTCAGTTTCTGCTCGACTATATGCTTTATTACCCATCGTACTGACTTCTAACGCAGATAAGCTGTGCACCTCGTCTAGGTGCGTATCATCGTGGTTCTGTTGTGACGCAGAGCAGCTCGGCAGGTCATCCGGCCAGCCTGAGAGCAGGGAACGTAAGTGGGTGACATTTTGCACCGCCCACGTCGCGTGCAATTTACGAGTACAGAAAGCGCAAGTGAGCACTCCAAAGTCTAAGCCCCCATCATCACACATTTCGACCTGTCTGTAGCAAATGTGAGCAGTTCCATCTCGCAGCCGTTATTGACAATCTCGATAAGAAATAAATAATATGCGGACCTAGTCATTTATTTACATAAATTTGAATAGTTTAGTCATAATGACTGGGTACCAAATATAATCGTCAAAAGTAACTTAAAAGTAGTTCAGTTATATACAATAAATTTGTCCTAATTAGCTCTGGCGAACTGTAAGATGTTTTTCGACAGTCAATACTGAGATACTATCAGTTGGACTGAAAAGGAAACCAACTCTTCGTGCACGACTAGTTTCACAACTTACAGGCGTTTTCAGCTTTGCGTTTTTTCCATTACAGCGTGAAAGCAACTGTGTTTTATGGTTACGACGTCAGGATTGCACGTGTCCACGGTCAGAAGACATGGCACTTAACACAGATAAAGGAGTCTTTTAAATGTAATACGTGTCCACTGCAGAACCAACAGCAACCCGGTCGGTTACACACGGTAGAAACTTTACAATACCAATCTCCAGGTGGAAAATTCCCAATCTCATTTCTTTATGTTTATGTAACATCCATGAGGTCGCGCATTCCTACCTGCTACGAGCTGAGGTTCGTTCAAAAATGTTTCAGCAGAACGAAAAATGACAGAAAAAGATAAGCAGCAACAGAGAAACCTGTGGGAATGACTACGGCTGAAATTCACACCATTCTGCGACGTTACTTTCTTGCTGAAATTCTTTTTCAACCATACTCCTTAACAGGGAAGCAGGTATCACACTGTGTTTTGTGGTGTAAAGTAATACTCAAACTACAAAAAACTGCACACCTAGATATGCAGTAGTATAGTTAAATATGAGGGAACTCCTCTTTTTCACACCATCCAACTTAAATTACAAAACACGGAAATGTGGATTTGAACTCGAGGTTGCTTCCGGTAGTGTCAGAAAATTACTGTATGTCGAGACAGTATCAGTGGATGTTTGCTTCATCTTAAAACCAGCAAACAAATGCTCCACTTTCAAAACACAGTCACTGATAAATAACACGCGTAACAATGGCCGCCTTTAATCAGAGAGGTGATAGAAGCGTAAGTCCTATACAGAAACGCCGGTAGTTGTTTCAACAAAACGCCAAAGCGGATAATCTAGACTTTGTACTATCTAGGCATGACTAAGCGCCAACGCCTGCTCTCCATTGCCTAATCTTGCAGCACGTGAATTCGCTTTATTTCTGATAAGGATATTCGGTTTTAAGAACGAAGAGAGTTTATTTTAAAAATCTTGAATACATATTACTTGTGTAAATGTCCTAGAACATTTGGACGTGCATGACTACCACTTACCTCTTTCAAACATATGGAACACAGGGGTGCAAATTTTGACAGATCCTGTGTGTTTTTAAATGGCTGTTCTCAGCAATGTCGAATTACTGAAGTCTGCACTTTTTTTTTTTTTTTTTTTTTAGAGGTATATAATGTTATATATATTTTAACCTCTAACAGTAACGAATATTTTCCTTATTCACTATATACTGTAATCGGTATCGACATCTACGCTTGATATAGCGTCCTCGAACCTCCGATATTGCTTCATGATGCTTAAATAAGCACTCTATGCTGAAGACGCTATGCTCTCCTTCAGGAGGAGCGGAGTTCTAATTACTACATCAGCCATCCAGATTTATGTTTCTGTAAATCACTTAATGCGAGTACCGCAGAGAGCACTCTGAGGTCTCGACCTATTTTCTGTCCCATGATCGTCCTGATTGAGCTTTGTCTAACGACCTCTTCGTAGATCGGGCACTCTGGAATTGTCCTATTGTACTCAGAAGCATTCGACTGCGCAAACGTATAACATTTATCGCCCATGCCAAAACAAAACATATCGACATATGGGAATGAGCACCTAGCGTGTTGGACTACAACATGCGAGATGGTAAGCTAAAAGTTGACGTATCTCTCTCGGGCTAATATACGTGACACACCTTGTTGCGTGCTCCACCTACCGCAGCCAACCTACTATTTATAACTCACAGACACTTGCGTGAGGTTCGTGGCTTCATTACAGTTTTTCTAGGCCTGGATCGCTAGCAAATGCCACGTGTCGTTGATGACTTTTTACGACCAAGCAGTTCAGGGTCTATTTCGTAATGATAGTTCCTCCACGAATAATGACGGCTCTGCTAAAACATGTATTACATATCCCTTGAGACTTTCGGCAGTTGCACACTACGTCGAGATTGCTACAGTCAAGATTTTGATTATTTGCTTCGGAGAAAACGTAATTTGACAACAGAGAGCCATACTGTTTTGGTATTCAAAGATGTCTTCGTCGATTCAACATATTTCTCAATGGCTCAAATTCTCCTGATTTACAACTCCTTTTAACGGAGTTTCACATCCAGTATATCGTAGCTGCATTTTCCGAAATCAATCGGAAAATGAATTCAAAACGAAGTAGCCTTGTTGGATGATGTACCCTACCTATTCTGGAATCTGTTTGGAGTTATTTAGTGGAAAGACATAGAAAGTGTATTCGAACGGCTGATACAGCATTTTATTCCCCATTATCTTGAATAAGTACTCACTGTCACAACTAGTGACAGAGCTCCACCGCATTTCGCCAAGCAGCTGATTTGCGTTAACAGTTATCCGCGCTAGAGGGATGGGGTGGGGTGTCTGGGTACTTGCCAACCTTCCTCCTAAAAACGCGAAAAACCTCTTAGTAAGTGCACTTAAAGATACCCTACTACTTCTTTGACACGACATCTGTTCACACGGCTTCCTCCAACACGATGAACGCTCAGTAGCCACGAGGGTAAGTTCCCGAAATTACCAAAGACTGATAGTGTTTTCTTATTCTACCATCTTGGTAGGCACAGTCCTGTTCCCACTGGCACGAGAGGAAAAGATCTAATTGAAAATTTGTGATGAGGCAAGATCACTTACGAGAACACAAATATGTAGGTCATAAGGTTGTATACACACAAGCAGTACGAAGGATGAATAATGTTGCTGAGACAATGTGTTAATCGGCTCAGTTCAGAAATGAGACACACTTCTCATAGTGAGCACAGAATTTTCATTATGGGGCTTAATATTACAGCGATACGAGATACTAATTGTGCATCAGTTAAATGGAATGTGTCTAAAATCCGTTAATAACAATACTTTAACAAACAATAAGACATTTATAAAATTAATGTGGAGGATCCGCAAGGCTTACGTTCAGTTCTGTGTCACCATCGTTAAGCAAAACTACAGTTATTGGTAGGTCTAAAACTGATGATCTGCCAACGTGGTTGAAATGGTAGTCACTTGGAGGATGCTATTTTCAAAACATTAAGGAAATCAAAACATTGCCTATTTTACGATTGGGTGTTACTATCAATTATTTGCTTTTTTTAGAAATTGAATTATTAGTTTCGATTTTTTTAAACGCATATTTTTGTCTCACAGCTTGTATCAATCTACTCTACGTACATACTGTGCAAGCCACCGTATGGCGCACAGTGGGGAGTACATCGCACCACTGCTCGTTATATCCTTTCCTGTTGCACTCGCAAATGGAGAGAGGGGGAAAAACAACTTTCCATCCGCCTCCGTACGACACCCGATTTCTCTCAAGTTCGTCTTCGGCGCGCCTTACACGGAATGTATGTTGGCGGCAATAGAATCGTTCAGAAGTCATCCGCAAATGTCGGTTCTTTCAATTTTCTCAATCGTGTTCCGCGAAAATAACGTCACCTTTCCTCCGGGGATTCGTATTTGAATTAATGAAGCACTTCAATTATACAAGTGTATGATCGAATTCACCGGTAACAAATCTAGCAGCATGTCTGTGAATCGATTCGATGTCTTCCTTTAATTCAACGTGGCGGGGATCCCAAACATTCGAGCAGGACTCAACAATGGATTTCACCTGCTGCTCACACTATCCCTCAAATGCGCCGTAAGACGTCAGAGTATTTGTAACTGCTTCCGGGAAAGTTCAGTTGACAGGTCAGCCTCAACGCTGCACCCTGCGGAGTCAGACGAGGTGCTGACTCACGATCCGCCAGTTGGCTAGCCTGCCAGCCGTCGTGTAACTCGGTCGCCGTGCCGCAAAGCCAAGGCTGTGCTATACTTAGGGGGGCAGTGCGTCTTACGACACACCGCCGCTGTGCGCAAGTCCTGCTCACTGGTGCCAACCACCGAGTTGGCCGGTGTGGGCGAAGCGTCTCAGGTACTCTGTTTTCGAAATACACCGTCTCAACTGCGCGAAACATCCAATAAAATTGGAACGCGAACGCTTACTCAACCACTTAGCGAAGCACAGGTAGCGCCGACGGCTGTGTGCGTCCGTGGAAGACTGGGACACAAGCGTACAACTTATTCCGCATGCGCTCAGCTGACAAACCTTTACTATTCGTTAGCAAAGGATCGTATATCAGTGATACATGACTTATTACGTCGAAAAGTGACGTTCGTTCCGATTTGTCAATCTCCAGTCTATTTAATAATTTAGAAGTACATAGTCATAAGCAGCGCCCCTTGGGGAATCTTACAGTGCAACGTAAAATAAGGAATGCTTTTGCAAATATACAGCGTGAACTACCAGTAACTTACACCACAAATACTGCGGAGAAGGAAAGTGTATTGATGTGCGGTTTTCACAGAACGGATTGGTAGTCAGACATTCGTATTGTTAGCCTATCAACAGATTGTAACAAAACTTACAAAATTAATTTTTGTGCCAAATATTTTGTGTTAATGGAACAATGTCTAACAAACCAAAAGTGGGGTAAAATGGAATGTCAGTGTTGTTTGTTACAGAATTCTAGCGGAAGTAGTTAACGAGATATCGCATTTTGTAAAGGTCCCCCATCGACACTAGTACAACCCTTGTGGTAGTATACACTAAAGAACAACACAAGTGCACAAACCATTTAAGTGGATTTTGTCCAGTAACGAGGCAACTGAACATCACAGGTCATGTTAAAAATGACCACCGACAGCGTCAATACACGCTTCCAGTCTGGTGTGAAACAACTGCTGCTTACATGATAGCATTTCGGCGGAGATGTCCGAGCAGGCTGCAGTAATACATCGTTGCATATCGTCGAGCGTAATCGGTATGTTCTTGTAGACAGCGTCTTTCAGCTTTCCCTTCAGAAAAGAAGTCTACTGGCGTCAAACCCGGGGGAAAATTCGGCCAATGTACACGTCCTCTGCGTCCAATCCAACGATTCGGAAACAATTCGTGAAGACATGCTGCAGCACTTCATGCACTATGGACTGGACAGTCATTATGTTGGTACCACAGATTCCTCCTAGTCTGCAGAGCAACGTCTTTTAACTTATGTGGAATATGGTCTGGTGGGAGGCTGTAATACCTGTGTGCGTTCAATGTTACGTCTATGAAAAACGGGCCTAGAAGATAATGGTTCGCTACCCACCACACCATTTCTTTCACTCCATGGACGCTGACGTTCCATCTGACGAAGACAACGGGGACTGTTAACATGCACAAACACACTGGAAGCAAACATAACATTGTACCTGCAACTACACAGGATGTCGGCATGGAAACGTTTCAAAATACGATATCTCGTAAACGATTTGCACTAGAATCCTGCAACAAACACCACTGACATTCTCATTTACACTACTTTTAGTTTTCAATATCAACAGGAACTGCTCGATTAAAAAAAAGTTTAAATTTGCACAAAAAATACACTTTTCAAGTACTGTTATAATCTGTTTATTGGCTAAAATACGAGCCCCTGTGTACCACTCCATTCGGTGATAACTGCACATCAATAGCACTATCCATTTCCGCAATATTTGCGGTGCAAGATTTATATGATTCACTCTGTATGAGGTCTGTTCAAAAAATTCGGGAACTTTGTCCACAAAATTTTTCTACACTTACCTTTTACTTATTGTGCATGGTCACCTTCGACATACTCTCCCCTCCTCAACTGATACACCGTTCCCAACTCCGTTTCTACTTCCCGAAGTAGTTTTCGTACGCCTCTTGCTGGACCGCGCAAAGCGCCGTCTGCGAATTTTCTTTTATCTCGTCCACCGGTTCTAATCTTCGTCCTTTCAACGGAGTTTTCAACTGAATGTTGGCTTTGACATTTGACCTGAACTGACGAGGTTTTTTTTCCCCTTTGGTGAACCTTTCTCGACTCACTGTGAAGATTAAGCCTTCATCTCAGCATCATAATGGTAGACCCACGACACATCACTAGTTATAATTCTCTTAAGTAAAATCTCGTTCTCATTTGCGCGATCCATAAGCTCTTCACAGATTGCGAGGCGAAGGTTTTTGACTCAAGAGCCGTGGGACGAACTTGGCGGAAATAGGATGCATTCCAAGATGCTGTGTCGCGCTTTCATGACATGACCCAACTGAAATGTTACATTCTTCTACTATCTCTCGGGCAGTCAGTCTTATATTGGCAAGCACAATTTTGTTGATGTTCCTGACATGAGCGTCGTCGACAGACGTCGAAGTGCGTCCTGAACGAGGTCATTTTTAACTTTCGTCCGACCATTTTTAAACTGTGTGAACCATCCGTAACACCAAATACGGCTTAAGCACTCGTCACCACCGTAGGCTTTCTGTATCATTTGTTGTGCCTCTGCAAAGATTTTGTTTAGTTTCACGCAAAATTTAAAGCAGACGCGTTGCTCCTCTAACTCTGCTCTCTCTAAATTCGCAAACTCTGCGACGTAACATTCTACTCTACGTAGCACTGAACACTACCTAAGAGACATACAAAAATGAAACTTACGGCAGTTACACGTTAGGCACAGGCGAGTACAGGGGATGCCAACCGCATTTCGCTCCAACACATCGTTATGATGTCACTTCATCGTTAAATGATGATACTCAGACGCCACGTCACATCGCCACGCCGAGGAAAAAGTTCAACCAAATTCTCACATACTATTTGCTCCCATGAGCGCAATGCCTCCAGTAAATGCTTTTGAAGAACTGGGGTGCGAAAGTAAATCTCTGCTTCTTCTGAGGCCAGTGCTACGTCACCTGAGCTATATTAATTAACGATGAAAAGTTAACATGAAATGTGGTCACATTAATGCACTGTTACTTACTAACAAAAGAAACTCAACTAAACTGGAAAGGCTAGTAGATAAGTGGCTGCTTTTGCTTATAGGCTAACAATGTATGACATTTAATAATGACACTATATTCTTTTGCTTATATTGAAATCCTGAAGTATTCCACAGGCAGCGCGCGCACACACAGCTAAAAATGACATTTTTTTTAATAAACCGTGCCGTCTCCATGTTCTGAGCAATTGCATGAGTGTTCAGGAAATCAAAATGTTGCGGTTACCATAATGCGTATTCTGTAATTCATTCTGGCTAGTTGCATGGAAAGTAAGATTACTGCTCTCCTGATCACAGTAAAAGACAGATACGTTCCGAGAATGCGACTCTTCAATTCACCTCAAGAAAAAACAGAACAGTATTAGTAGTTGGACAGAGAGAGATCCAAAATATTTTAAGTAATTATTCACCATCTGTGGACATCACTGCCAGACAGAAGAAGAAAGCGATGCACCAATTTTAAATTCATTTTTTCGTCGTTATTGACATGACCAAGGAAACAGATAACTGAGTTTTTCTCTTTGGGACATCCTACTATGTAGCCAAGCATACTTTCACCGCGAAAAAGGGATTTTATCTATGTCTCAGGGGTTAGGAACATATTAAGGGAATGAGGAAGTGAAAGTAGTCATTGAGTTTTGCTATTTGTCCAGGAAAATAACCAATGATGGCTGAAGTAAACAAAATATGAAATGCATATTGGCAATAGCAAGCAAAGCGTTTCGAAGCAAAAATATTTTAAGATCGAATACAGATTCATTCATTTCCATGTCTGTCGATTTCCAGAACGCAACAACTCCTACGGCCTTATTATTTGCCTCGATCAAGCCCTGTGTTGTAACACGGTTATTCCATTAGAGAGCACATGAACTAGTGGCCCGGATCTTGTGTTGTTCTGCACTCACAGGACACGTCTCCGAAAATTGGAAGAATGCTTCATTTCTGCATGCAGGTACAGCAACGTGGAACGCCAGCCGTGGAACGCCAGCCGTAAGACCACTGAGTGATCTAGCAGGGTGGGGCAGATGGTTTCCCGAGGCTAATTTTTCCTCTCAAAGGATATCCGGCGGCAACTCGCTCTTCCGTCTGCTGACGCGATTAGACTTGCGTTCGTTTCAGTTGCTGAGGCCTAGCTGCGAACTACTACTACATTCAAATCGACACACTAAAACTTGATCATATAATAGTTGACAGAAATCATCACTCTATTTAGTCCTCGCCGCGTCGGCAACTGCGGTCCTTCTGACGGTGGAGCTATTCCAACAATCGGGTGCAATTTACCATCTGGATTTGGCTTCATACATCCTGAAAAGATTGGGACCGTCTGGTTGACTACAGTGTCAGCTTGCTTGGTGTGAACATATAAATCCACACAGGTGAAGCGTACTCTGCAGCGTATCATCAGCGTACAGGGAATGCCTGGAGTGTTCTGTAAGGGGTTGATGTTTAGGGTAATTATTGAAGAACTCAGTTGTGAGCACATTGCCGTGAGGTGGGCCGTTCTTTTGTAAGCGTAATTTTCTCTAATCATCTTGAGGTTGAAGCTTTTTTGTCTGCGTTTGTTTTAACAGTAACATATGTTTTTGGGCGGGGTCCGCCTTTAGCAAAACACAATTTTGTTTTTTGTTCCAGACATGTTTCACTGCAGTTGCAGCATCATCCGTGGTTTTTTTATTATTATGGCTGTTAAACGTAAGGAATGTTCTTTACTGTTTAAGTACATATAAATAGTTTCTAAATACTAATTACAGATTTTTGAAGAGCACATAAAATTGTGTATTCTTACCTTCTTACCACATGGTGTGGTTTTCCTGCTGTATTATGTTTTTACAGTGTGTGTTTTTCTTTAAAACATACTCTGTAAAAACGTAATACAGCGAGAAAACCACGTCATGTGGTAAGAAGGTATGAATACACAATTTTATGTGCTCTTCAAAAAACTGTAATTACGATTTAGAAACTATTTCTATGTATTTAAACAATGAAGAACATTCCTTATGTTTAAAGGCCATAACAAAAAAAAAATAAAAAAACAATGATGATGCTGCAACTGCAGTGAAACATGTCTGGGACAAAAAACAAATACGTGTTTTGCTAAAGGCGGACCCCGCCCAAAACCATGTCATTTTTTCTTCTTATCCTGGAGAGAGATCTGGAAGATTCTATTCTGCAGAGTGTTCCTATGAGGGATGTTAGTTGGTTATCAATCGTGCGATTGCAAATTTTACTCAGCAACTTTCTGTCGTTGACAGTGTCTTAGGCAGCTAAGTCGACACAGGCAATTCCAGTTATACTATCCTGCTCGAAATATAAATTTAAGAGCAAGGAAGTATTTTCTGTTCATATTTGTATGGAGTGTAACCTCGAACGGAAGTGAAACGTGGACGATAAACAGTTCCGACATGAATAGAAGCTACTGTAATCTGGTGCTACAGAAAAATGTTCGAAATTAAGTGGGTGGATTACATAGCTAATGAAGAGGACCTGAATTGACTTGCGGAAAGAAGAATTTATGCTACAGCGTGTCTAAAAGAAGGGATCGGCTGACAGTACACATCATGAGGCACCAAAGAATCGTCAATTTGGTAATGGAAAGAAATACGGGGGCGGGAATGGGCGGTTGAAATTACAAAGGGAGACTTTCCAAGGCTTGAATACAGTAACTGACGCATGTTGCAGTAATTGAGCGGTGAAGGTGAGGTTGTACACGACAGACTACAGTGGACAGCTGCATCACGCCAGTCTTCGGGCAAATACAACAACAGAATGAAAATAGGTTGGAAAATGTGTCAGTTGTCCCTTGTACTATTTCACCAGACGTTATCTGATTATATTACCAATACATTTATTGTGACAAAGTATACTCCCCGGTGCTTGCCAAAGGCTGAATGTTTACTACTGAGAATGTTTTAATTTTTGCCCTAAACCAAACAGCTGATTGAACTTTGCTGTATGCATATAATGAAGTATCACGGGAAAAGCGACAGCCACACTTCATGGGAGACATGCATAAAAATGTGATCTAAATACGAGTCGACACTAAAATTAATTTGGAGGCAGATCATACCAGACCTCAGGTTATAGGGGCTGTTTTAATGGGAGGGAAGGAATGTCATGTTCATATAACTGGAACACAGCGAATACCGCAAGTAACTCATTAGTACACTACTCTTGGTTGTTCAAATTATTCTGATTTGACTTCTGTGATGCCAGTGGGTGGGAGAAAGTAGCTGGCGGCCCCTCTGCAGAAGCTGTTCTTCGCCCACATGTCCTTATCCTGAAGCAGAGGACGATTCTGGGGAATGGAAGTAGCAGCAGCTGCGCACCAGACATGGCAAAATAAAAGGCGAGAGGCCAGCGACGAGTGTGTGCAGCTGACAGCCAGTGTTGGCAGAACGGCTAACCCAGAACCCGCGCCTGGGGACGTAGCACGAGCACGCCAGCTTCGCGGGGAATTGCCGCTGGCACGATACGTGTCCGGGCTGGGGTTCCCTCGGGAGCAGATGCGTCAGGCGATGGAAACTTCGCCCGGCTGGGGCTTATGGTGCTCGTATATCTGGCACCCAATATTCTGCTGGCCGAGCGTGGAACCCAAGTCTTTGTTTATATCAAATTATGAAAGAACATTATGTTGAGAACAGAAAGGGAGTGGGAAGTCGACTGAACTGTGCTGCTAATTTGTAAGTAATATAGGGGAGAGAAAATAAACATATCCATGCTCCTCTACTGTAGCAACTTGGTCACAGATATGAGACTACAATATTTGATTCAAAATCGCATATCTGCAGGAGTACGAGAGTCATTTCTAAACTAATGGCTAGATTTCTTTTTTTCTTTTCTGAGTTGGTTCTGAGTATCCGCGACAGATTATGTTGGTTAGTACTAATTTTTTTAGTCATCCTACTAATAGCCGGTAGGCTTCGCTGTCCTGTAACAGGTCACAGCAGCAGGAGAATGCGGGCGTTTTAAAAATGGCGTCAAACGTCGAGGTGCAGATGAAATAGTGAAAGGTTATTAAATTCCTCATAGTTGAATAAACTGCGTCAGCTGAAACCAACCGAAGGAACTATACAGCTGAGTAACGGAAGACTGTGGGTACTGCGTTTCAGTAGTGGTGGGAAGGATCTGCACGACTTGTCAGGTAGGCCCTAGTGGACCCTGTTCAGCTGCCGTAACTCATAATGAACGTCGTCTCGATCAATGCGTTGGTGACGATCGGCAGATTACACCACTGAATTACGTGCGCAGCTGAATGTCAACTGTAAGCCCTTAGACAAAAAGTTCAAGTACCTTGCTTATTGCAATGTACGCGCTAGGGACGGTTACACGAGACAGAAATAAAATCATCAAATAAGTTTGTCGGGACATACTGGACCGATACAAAGATGAAGGTGATAATTTTCTGAATACTATCACCACTGGATGTGAGACGTGGTGTCATCATTTCTAGCCTAAGCAGAGTGTGTTGTTCAGAGTGTCTCGGAGCCTAAAGCAACTGTCAATTCAGAAAGCTACAATATGACGCTGACTACACTGAAAGCTTGAATTTTCAGCGTCAGGTCACAGAAGATGACAAATTTCGGCTTGCAACACGGTAGCTCCGTGTACCACAACAGTCTTGCGGCAGTCGAACTCACTGCCAAATATGGCTGAACTGTCAACCACGTCCACCGTGCAGTCTTGATTTAGCACCTTCAGGCTTCTATCTCTTGGTGACTACGAAAGTTGGTTTGCATGTCCAAAATTTATCTTGCTCAGATGCTATCGTCAGAGCTGGAGAGTGGCTAGCCACAGATGGTTCAGATTATTATGACAGCAGGCAGCATGCACGCTCTTGCTCACCGTCGGGAAAAGATGACGACGAGTGGTGGGGACTTAGTGGAAACATTCTGGTACGTGCGAATACGACTCACGCTCCGAGGATTCCGTACAAACTGAATTAAGTGTATAGATACTATATACTGGGGATCGAGAATTTCGACGATTTCTGCGTGCTATCTATATTGGCATGATCTCAAAATATGTCGCCACATATTTTGACTTAATGGGCATGGAAGTTTACCTGACACGCGTATCCATTCCTTAGAAAACGGGGTCTTTACAGGCAAGCACGCAGTCTGAAAACAAATAATCTGAAACACGTTTTTTTGTGTGATGTAATTACAAATTAACAATTTTCAGATTTTTTCTTTAGTTGTATTGTGAAACCTTGCTTCTTACCTAATTTCATGATTCCAGGTCAAGTTACCCCGTAGGTTTTGATGTGTGAGTTTGCGAGTATCGAAAGTAAGAGACGTAAACGGCCGTATCTTTTGACTGCATGACTTCGAAACTTCCATGTTTTATATCGTCAAGGGATTGTAGAATTTAATATATGGCATACATTTCAACTTGATGCGTCTACCCGTTTCTGAGGGAAAGGGTTTTCAACAGTCAAACAGACAGTCGGAGACAGTAAGTGTAATCCTATAACTGTTCCGTTTCTACGGAATGAGGTACGGAACCCTAAATATGACAGTATGTGGCTGAAATCTTACACTTGTGGGTGGGAGTGCAACTCATATCGGTGTCGTAATTACCTGTGACAGTACAGTTCACATAAGATTTCTACACAATACTTTTCTGTTATACACTTAACACTGAGATACGTGTAATACATTCCATATGTGCAGTTTCAGTAGTTTTTGACACTAGCTGGTAACACGAGAAAAAAAATCTCGAACTGAAGGTACACGCTACTGGAAGCTTTTAGAAACCAGAGTCATCTGGCCTTTTCGTTTGCAATGAGACTGTTGGCGAAACGCGAATAGTTTTGACATTTCAAGACAAATGGCTATGGGTGCAACTGCTACCAGTCAACACGTACTTCATATTCCTGGTTTCTTCAAACTGATGCTGAATTGGTACGTCTGCCTGTGTGTGGGGTCCGGATGTTACTTCTGTTTGCGAAGATCGTAATTATTTTTCGAGGCGATAGCGGAGGGTGAGGGTGTGAGCTGCCCACTCACCTTCCTCTCGCTGGCTACGGCCTTGAATTGCCAGCTGGTATGAGAGCACTGCTGTCTCATTTAAGTACTTCTTGTTTCCGTCATTCGGTAAAGAGAACTGCCAGAGGCAGCGAAAAGGCAAAAGCGATTGTGTCGCGCGCTCTTTGTAACGAGCTAGTATAAAAGTTGCTGTGTACACAGAGGTTCACGTTTACGACGTGCCCGTATCGTTTACGCAACGCAGCTCGGCTCTCGCTACGCCGTTATACCGAATGTGAGGAAATGGTTCTAGCTAACACGCTGCGACCGCTCCGTTAAGAAGAGACGCACACTTTATGACCAATTTCCTATAGGAAATTTCATTTTTGGGTACTTCTATGCTCGGAGGTAGAACTTCAGTACTAAAAAGTAATATTACTAGTACTTTCGTGCGTCATCCTCAATGAACGTATTCAACGTAGTACCTTAGCAGCTACTCTAGCAGTACTGTCTTCCAAAAATTGCAATGTTTCGAGTAACGGCATAAATAAATAATTAAAAAGAAACCTTACTTGTTGTCGAGTTTTGGCCACAATCAGAAGGACAGTCGTAACTTCTAGAGAAACAGCACAAAAATTTCGCAAGGAATAATTCTGTTAAAAGTACATCTAACAGGCAACCGGACAGGTAATTTGAACACTACAATGTTAGGAGTGGACCTGCTGAAGATGGCATGCGATTGTCTTTCACTTGTCTTCACTCTCAATCGATACAGTTTAACGTAGACTCAGAATCATGGTGCAATTCGACTTTCGATTAATTGACAGCAGCTTTTGTGAGGTACAAGTGGTTTCAATTGCAGCAAAACTGCTTATTTCTGGGGACGGAATCTTGAACTACTGGATTCGTAATTTGAGACACTAAACCGTCTGAAGTTAGTTGAGGGCTTACTATGCACAAAGTTAGTTTCATGGAAGCATAAGCAGGAACATTTACTATTTTTTTCATATTCGGAAAGGAAAAACACTGCCAAAGTTTAGGCAACGACGAGTATACTTACAGCTTCGACACAGAATCTCGCCTCCGTTGGACATACCTACGGCTTTGTGGAACCTAGCGCTGTCGCTGCAACCTGCCCACTCACCTGGAAACAAGAAGGAAAGCACCCATTACTACTGACCTCGACTTTAATGCCGAATATACAATATTACTTAGGAATGTAACATCCCTACAAACTTTAACGCATGCAGAATGTGTGTCGCCTGTACGTTGCGTATACACAGACCTCTGGCTGTTGTACTTTGCTTCTGCTAAATGTTTTGTATCCCGCAGAAAGCGAGATAATTAAAGACAGACAAGTGCTTAGATTTTGAATACGACAAGACAAGGAGCACTTCCATGGTCAGATTTGAAATTCTTGCATTCTTCAGGCAATAATAGGTAGAGATTACCTTCATTCTGTGTTGTTTCTTGACCAAGATATTATAAAACATGACCGTTTTCCCAAGAAGTATGACTTTACATAAACCAATGCCATAATATAATTTAACAAACCTGCGATGTCGACAAAAAATAGGTAGCTCGCCTAAAACAAGAGTGACGTCAAAGAATCAACTGTACCATCAGCGAAGGAATCATCCTGTCTGATGTGACTAAGAGAAATCCAGGAAAACTTACACAAGGATGTTAAAACCGATATCGTAACTCAGACAGGTCTTAAAGCCTACGCCACCCCACTTGGATTTAACTGGAAAAATAATACGTAAGTAGAGTGCTGTTAGTCTGACGCTTACGTAAGGAAGAGGTTGACAAGCCATTACCGCGGCAGCGTGAAGCTGCGTACCACGTCAAGTCCCTCGCGAACCGCGCCTTCTACTTGCTGTCACTACAGTTGGCGCAATGGTACTTACATTAGATTCTTTTGATTTTAGGATCAGCGATTAACAAGGACTGCGGGCGGTGATGGAAGAACACTTTTAACGGGTCAGTACAGAGCTTGATTGTCTAACAGTACGTCTCTAAGCTTGCTAGTTAAATGTTGGAAAATAAATTCACAAACAAATGTTGTTCACTGAAGAGCAAAAATTATCTCGTAACTCCATCTTGAGGCAGCTCCTAATACTTAAGCCTTTTTCCCGAACCCTGTCCTTTCGTTGCCTGTCTTCCTGCGCAGCCGTGAGCGTGCCCTGCGGCCGGCCTACGGGATGAACAGGGACAACACGAGTAGACGGCTACGGCCACGTTCACATCACATCAAACGTCGCCCCTCCGGCAGTCTACAAACCTTTTTGTTCTCCCAACGGCGGAGTAGAGAAGTCCTGGGGAGAAAAGGAGAAAGGGCAGCACAGCCGGAGGAAAGGGTAGAGGGAAGAAGGAAAATATGCTGAGCGGCGCTGGAGGAGGGTATTCCCGAGATATGGGCGACCGGATGGACGGTCGCATTCATAGGACGTGGTACGCCGGCAGATAAGCTCCGCTCACAAGTCTTCTTTCCGGACTAAACGAACAGCTCTGACGGCATATCCGAACCAGTACAGCACTAACATAATGAAGTCACCAACAGCCCTCTACTGAAATGACGTGTGAGGTAGCCCAGTTTCCACGGTGCGTGTCGTTAAGACACACAAATGACCGCAAAACATCTACGTTTTTCGCAAAATTCGTAACGATTTATATTTTGATCTAAGTGAGGTGGAGATGCAATAAATATTTTGATTAACACGTCATCAAAATTACTCATTTGCCAGATGACCAACACGTACTAGCGATCTCTACCGTGATATAATTGCTTACATTGTGGAAACTAAAGCTATATTGTCCCCTCAACGCTGGTATCATCAGAAGCAGTATACAATATACGCAAAGATGTGATGTTAAAGGATCAGTTCCAGCATTTGGCTGATGTGATTTAGAAAATCGAAAAAATCTATTTCTGAATCGCCAGACGGGAATTCGAATATTTCTTTCCCGAATATGTCTAGTTGCCTAGGCCACTGCATTGTACCACTCGGTTTCTGGGTATGTTTACTATACTGTTATTTCAGAATGGTTGTAAGTGCATTACCATGATTCGTCCACCTTACTCATCATTTACTCGAATTCCAGAACACACAAATCCAAGGATGAGATCTCTATTTAAAATCCTAGAAGTCGCTATACCACGCGAATCAAGACAAAAGCCTAGCAGCGCGGCCCCTCCCGCCGGAGGTTCGAGTCCACCCTCGGGCATGGGTGTGTGTGATGTTCTTAGCATAAGTTAGTTTAAGTTGTGTGTAAGTCTGGGAACGATGACCTCAGCAGTCTGGTTCCTTAGGAATTCACACACACAATGTGAAAGCTTAGCAACATTTTAGGAATAGTACCATGGATCCAGTTACTTTAAAACCTTCAGGTACTCCAGTAATCTTATCTACTAGTCGCCATTTCTACGTAAGTGGACTTTACAGCTAAAACACGCTGCTATCAATTGGACTTACGTACTGATCCTTAGACCATAAAGCCATTTCACATTCTAACCTCAGTATACATAGAGTTATTAAGAATCAGCCTTACTGTAGAAACCATTTTCATTTCCGGAAATTATTGGAAATCAACTAGTGCCGTCAAAAAACGGAAAATAATATGACCTACTACTACTACTACTACTACTACTACTACTACTACTACTACTACTACCACTACTAGTGCTAGTGCTACGACGACGACGTCGCCGTTACCTAGTACGGCCTAAAGAATTTGTTTCAAAGGCGAGGCAGCTGGTAAAAAATTGACTCTCGCTACACAACAACGTGTTACACATTCCTGGCGTGGAGGAACATACTTTGAAAAAGAACGTCGCATTTCGTATCAAATATCGGTTAGTGTTTAGTGTGTAATGACCCGGTCGCAGATGGGAAATGAAATGTACATAAAGAAACCACAAATTGTAATTCTTCAGGCTTTCCGACGAGGCGTTGTCATGTTGAATAATCGGGTTTCTGAAGGTTATTCACGTCTTTCCTGGACGATATCTCAGCTGCGTGACTCGCAGTCTGTTTCAGGTGCTGTCTGATGGAAGTGACGAAAGACCAGTAGCAGAACAGCACCTGAAGACATCTGCGAGTCACGCAGCGGAAATGTCGTGCAGCAAAGACGCGAAAAACCGGCAAAAACCCGATTATTCAACATGACAAACCGCAAATTGATTGGGAGAACTGAACTCATCATTGACAGTCTTGTAGCGTTCAACCAGCACGCAAACCTGCCTATATATTCGGCGTGCGGCTACATTTTTATTGTTATTTTAAAACGCTCGCGCCTGAAATAGTATGACGAATGAAAGTGTAACCGCGGTATGTTACAGGGTCACTGTGTAGTTCCGTGGTACGGCCTTTGTGACTGATCAGTGCTAGAAGGGAGCGCACTTTGAGGATGAGAGGGAGGGTGGCGGCGGTGCGGTGAGGGGGAGGGGGGGGGGGCGGGGCGGGGATTACGCTGACCCCAACGCACGAACTTCAGCCGTTCCCGCCCGGGTAGGGGGGACCCCATGCTTAACTGGGAGGCTTAGTGAGCTCGCAGCGCCAGCGTGACGAAGTCCAATATTTGCTCCAAACACCGATCAACTAGTTTTTTTACCCTTTCTGTTCCGAGGTAATTGAAAGATAACATAGTCTAATCGCAGGGTAGCCATGTGGCCTACAACGACCAACTTTTCGAATTCGCGATTGCCGTTCGAAGTACGTTGCGCTGTTATCTGCGGACGAAATGTCACCAACTGACAAAATATTCCTTCATAAGGGGATTCCTAAAAAGGAGTCGCCCAAGATGGTAACTTTGTTCTGGCTGCTCTTTGGGTTATTATACTCATGTGCACAGTAAACCATGTTGATAACTAATCTATGGTCTTTTCTATTGTTATTTCAGTATCTACGACAAATAGTGTTTTACAGTTGTTAAGACTGCTATTAATATCTTTCAGTCGACAGGCTCATTAAGGAAGTCTTTGCCGAGACATGATGATAAATAGTCTCAAGTTCACTACAACCTACCTGCTGTAAGAAATGCCACGAGCTTAACACTTGCTACAAAATTAGTGTTCGAAAGCCAACGGACTAGTACCCCTACGTCTAGGACTAGTACCCCTACGTCTAGAATCTGTTCTCTCTTCTTCCTGAACACGTACTCAACAGTCCATGAGGTATTTCAGCGTGCTGGAGGGGAAATTATTGAACATCTTTTCTGCCAGGTGCAAAATGAGATTTCACGCTTATTAGGTAAACGGCATTACAGTCAATGTCAAAAATTAAATACCGTCATATAGCACTAATCAATTGATCATGGTTTGGAGATTGTGACAATTATTTCTAGTTATCTTTAGGAAATTCACAATTTGTGCAATGTTCAAACGACGACAGGAAGAAAACGAAGCCCGCAAATAACAAGACATGCAATTTTTCCGCAAAATCCTTTCTTCCAGAAGTGTTAGACCCAAAAGTTACGCAAGAAGAATTATGTGAAGCTCAGAAAAGAGAGAGATATTAGGTAAGTGAAGATGTAAGGACAGGTCATCAGACGAGACAAGATCGCTCTCTGTAGGAGCCCTGCCCCCAAAAACCAAGGCTCGGGTCCCGATCCGGCAAACACTTGTAGACTGCTGAGAAGTTTTAGCAATGTTTTTTTTTCTCGAAAATATACCCCTTTACTTTCATCGGCATCACAGTGTCTCCATTACGTAAGTGGTGCGGAACAATTTTGGGACAATGCTTTAAGAATCCACGGCTATACAACACGAATTCTTTCACGAACGAAATTTACTTGAATTTCGTGACTATGACCTTACAACAAGTTTTTATTTATTCATTTAATTATTTATTTCATTATTTTACACGTCCACTTTCGTAGCGCCAAACTGAGTAGCAAATCCCCATGGTCATGGAACGAGTTAGTACATGAAATGAACATAAATGAAATTTAATGTAGACTAATTCTATGCAGATGACAAGCTGCGAGTATATATTACCATTACCAACAATACGACAGAGGAATTAGTTTAGTATTTCTAGGAACTCCCAGGCACCAACAGGAGTGGTCCATGAGGAAATTCTTCGTTTTAGACTTGAATGTGCGAGAGTTGCTGCAACGATTTTTTAATTCCTATGGTAGTATGTTGAAAATAGATGCAGCAGAAAACTGCACACCTGTCCGAGTCGAGGAGCTGCGATCCAAATGCTGATTGGATTTCTGCCTAGTATTAACTGGATGAAAGATGCTAATTCGTGGGAATGAGCTCATACTGTTAACAACAAACTACATTAAAGAAAATAAATACTCAGAGGCCTATGTCAGAATTCCAAGACTCCTGAACATGGATCGAGGAGAGACTCACAAACTTAAGTTACATAAGCTATTGCTCCAGCTGCCATTTTCTGAGACCAAAATACCCTTTCTCGATGGAGGGAGTTATAACAAAATGTAATGCCGTTTGTCAGAGGCGAATGAAAATAAGCAAAGCGGACTAATTTGATGTTGGATCATTGCAGATGCTGTCCAAGTGGTAAATACAGCAGAATTCAAGTTTTGAACCAAATCCTTAACATGGACTTTCTACGACAGATCTATTTACCTGAACACCTAGAAATGTGAATTGTTCAGGCTCACGAAGCATATGGCCATACATGCAATCCAAATGTCAGTTTTAGGTGAACAGTCTTAGAAACTGTACAAACTGTGTCTTACAGTGACTTTTTTTTTTTTTTTTTTTTTTTTTTTTACAAGCTATGAACTTATGTCTTGAGCTGCAGTATTTGATACAATGCCTATGTTGCACAGAACACCCCTCACTAACAAGCTGATGTCATCAGCAAACAAATATTTTAGAAGGAACTGTCATAATAGAAGTAAATATAAAAAGAAACAGTAGCCATTCCAGCCATGACCAACTCCCCCCTCCCCCCCCCCCCCCCCCACACACACACACACTTAACAGCGCCCCAATCGGATAGCGACTGATAGCGGTTCTCGTTACTGTGGGTAACGACCGTTTGTTCTCTGTTAATGAAGTATGATAGGAACCAGCTGTGAACTACTACTATTATTCCATAATGGGGCAGCTTCTATATTAGTGAAAAGTTTTAATAAAAAACAAAGACTGTATGGAGCGGTTTCTTCATTTTAGAAACAACAGAAAAACAGAAAAAGTTAACTGCAGTAGCTTTCTTTCATTTATATCATACGTATAAGAAAGGAGTCAACAATGGGCAATATGAATACGTGACAAATCTTCACGGGTGAATCGTTCACGTGGAAATTTATAACACTAAACTTATCTTCGCGAAGATGGAAAAGAAGGTCAATGTACGACTGTGTAACAATACTGGTGGGATAAAAACCGAGCTCACACCAGCTCATCTCACTGCCGTGACATTTGAGTGACAAGCACCATTCCCAACACACCTCTGCGCCTACTGATGTGGAAAACAAGAACCACATCAAGAATGTAATCTGTCTTTCCCCCCATCTATTAGTTAATCAGCTGAATGTGCTCACCCGAACAGAGGAACCTCACGGTTCTGCAAACGAGTTTCAGGCGTAGGTTTACCTTGTGACATGCCGCCACTAGCTCTTGGCACCAAACGGAACAAGCAGTAACATACAGCTGTCGTAAATGTGTCGACACTTGCAACCACAAGAAGAGCAGAGATGAGTAATTAGCCGAGAGTGAAACTGTAGCTCTTTAAAGTGGCCCATTTCGGCGCCTGTGATACATGTTTGTTCTGTATTGGTGTCTAGAGTACTCAGTAAATGAACGGTTGGCGAGGCGCAATATCGCTTTCTGGTGTTAGTCTGTCAGAAGCGAGGATCACGTTAACCATTGAATTTACTGCCTTCCATTAGATCATAATGTTCAAAACCACGAAACCATTTTTGGAATTCCTTGATATCTGCAGTAATTTTAGGAACCGAGTGGCCAGTCGATAACGAATATTGCAACTATGACAAAATATCATTGCCAACTTTAATTCAGATTTTATTCCTGGCAAACAAGCACGCTAGATGAAACACTTTTCATAACAGTCGCGGCGTCAGTGATGTGGCTTTTGTATCTACTTATTTTTCTTGTCAACCGCTGCTTGAGTATAGCTATTACTCTAATTGTGAACAGAATCGTCTAATGTAGATTAATTTAATTTTCCTCACAGAAAAATTAGCCACCCGAAGCAAATGTGATGAACGCTTCAAAGCTTGGAATTACTTGTAGACACCAGATGAATACCATCGCGTCTCCCTGCACTCGAAGACTTAAAGACTGCTGCTTCTTGTCTACGTAGCTTACAAAAACCTAACACGTGTTACTGCTGTATGGTTAAGGCTAGTAGTAACTCTGACGTCACTAATGCAACTGCAGACTGTTAGAACGTCGCAGTGGCGACTTATGAAGAGCTTCTAGTCTCTGCTGCAGATCCACGCTGACGTCACTGCTCAAAAATGAACAGACTTGAGGATTGGGCTCGGTCTGTGCAACCGCATCTCGATATTATCTGGGAAGATTAAATACAAATATTGGCGCAGATTAAGCTGAAAGAGAAGCACATAAGAATATGGTATCTACACTCATAACTGAAGGTAAAGTTCTAGGTACGGAACAAATGCGTCGACATGGTATTCACATTTTCACTGAAGGTATGACTATCTTTTTCTTTGAAAAGTCTTGCGCTTGACGCCACGCCGTAAATAAAATCCAACTTTAATTATAACGAACTGTAAAAACGGAACAAATTCTAAGAGGTGATGCAACGTTTATCTAAGCATATTTTATCCAGCTAGATTTCAACTACTCTACAGCTAGTTTCACTGTGAATAAAATTTACATGCTGTTTGTAAGGACATTTTTAATTTTTAACAGATATACATTTCATATCAAGACGACGTTACAACAAATATGGAGCTCCTGTGGGCAGATCGTCTTAACTCAGCGGCCATTAGAAGAAATGTTAACCATTCTCAATGCATTCAGCGAAAGTCTATACAACATTCTGGGAGTTAAGCGCCTGGAGCAGGGTGAAAATGAGTTTACCTCTTTTATCCATAAGAGACGCGAGAAAACCCACAAATTACTTAAAAAGCTTCATCAATGACTCCTCGAAAACTTCTTGAAAATTACCTGACTGGCCAAACGCTCCAACATAGCCTCTCTAGAGGCGGCTAACAATACAGATGAGTACGCACTACATAAGCCCAATATCGGTTACCTCATAGAACCCCATGCCAGTTCTCTCTTTTTAAGGTTCCTTGAGCCCATGCTAGCCAGAACTATTTGGAAAGAGCCGGTACACATTTTTACATAACCGTTATTAGAAACTTTATATAAAAAAGGAATTAAGAAAACACGAAAAAAATTGTAACACAGTATACGAATAAGTAAAATATTACAGAGAAACATTCTCAATTACTGCGAAGAACTCCTGCACAGAATAGATAGAGTGTGCCAGGAGGAAACTGTTGAATCTAAATGTGAAGACTTACGGTTTATCAAGTTTTTCCCTTCCAGTTCTGCTGGAAATCTCTTGGAAATCGAACAGATTGAGCAGTGCTCACATTTCTGTGCACATCTTGGGTAGTATTATTCACGTTCAAATCGTTTTTCCGTCTAGTAAACACTGAACGAACGTTGTTTCTTTTGAATGAATCAGTATTGTCATAAACGAATCTCATGTTGGAGTAAATCTACACGTATAACAGAGTTGCAATTCCGACAAATTTGAACAACGGCACATGCATTATACATTAGATTAAAATGGTTCAAATGGCTCCAAGCACTATGGGACTTAACATCTGAGGTCATCAGTCCCCTAGAACTTAGGTCTACTTAAACCTAACTAACCTAAGGACATCACACACATCCATGCCCGAGGCAGGATTCGAACCTGCGACCGTAGCAGCAGCGCGGTTCCGGACTAAAGCGCCCAGAAACGCTCGGTTACAGCGGCCGGCTACATTAGATTAACCGTGTGTATTTATCACACTGGAGTCCGAAGACGAGGCTGAATGACAGTCCGAGCTAACATAAATCAAGGTAACGTCATTATTAATAAATAGCGAAACAGGCGCCCCTCGCGGCTCCACCTTGCGAAGACCCATACATCAAGGAGAATCACTCTTGGCAGAACAGAGTCATCCTCTTGCAATGGAACTGCTCGTGCGAATAAAATGTGACGGAAGCTATTAGGGTGAGACATCGGTCAGGCTGAAATCACTCACGAGGTTCTTCGCTTATAAATATACTGCACGCTATTTATTCAGTTTTAATGTACATGCTCCCACCTTGCCAGTACCTACACACCAGAAAATGCTTCCACGGTTTAGTGCCCAAGTTCTCTGAAGGCTGCTGCGGCGTGGAAAGTCAAAGACAGAGCGGCAGCTCGCGTACACCTGTGGAAGCAGGTGAGAGTGAGCTCAGGATATTATAACTTGTGACGACGAGAGTTTCTTTTCTAGGTGGGCCAGGAATAGGCACGGCCAGCGTGGGCACGGACAATTTGGCGGCCGCACTGCCTGTGAACGGCATTAATTTCGCTAGCTTAACTGCACCTGCAAAGGTGCCTGGCTATTTTCCGAAGTTCAGTGGGACTCAAGTACGAACCGGCTTCTGTAATAAAACTTCGTTATTTTTAGCACATTAGTAATACGGTTTATGCTTGATAAACCCCGTTTGACGTTCACGCGGAGAGCTGCGCACTGAACACTGAGGCGCATCTTGGGTGGATGGCAGATGACGTGTGTGCCAGATCGCAGTCCACCTCGGATAGTCAAGTCAGTCATTACGAATTGCTGCGAAGGAAAAGTCTATTAGAGGTAAATGTTTTTCTGCCCATTCCACATCCAAAATAAATTACACTTGTATAACCTCGTGTACTCTGACATTTGAGAAAACAGTAACATCACGAAGGATGCATGCTACAAAAATTGCTGTTACATCACAGGTTAAGTATGATATAGTACATAAATATTTTGGTTCGCTGGAGCGTACAAGCTGGGCGCTTCGGTCGGGAACCGCGCGACCGCTACGGTCGCAGGTTCGAATCCTGCCTCAGGCATGGATGTGTGTGATGTCCTTAGGTTAGTTAGGTTTAAGTAGTTCTAAGTTCTAGGGGACTGATGACCTCAGATGTAAACACAGTGCTTAGAGGCATCTGAACCACATTTTTGAGAGACGCTGCAAGAAATGTCGTGCTGTTGGCAAAGGCACTCGCATCGGTAGTCTCCTACCAGAGCCCATTAACACCAAATTCTGCCAAACTGTCAGAACGGATACGTTCGTTGTATGTCCCACAGGTTATTTCATGCAGTGTTGCTTGTCTCTTAGCACTGACAACTCCACTGAAACGCTGCTGCTCTCGGTCGTTAGGTGGATGGTTGTCGCCCACTGCATTGTCCTTGGTGAGAGGTAACGCCTGAAATTTGGTATTCTCGGCATACTCTTGACACAGTGGATCTCGGAATATTGAATTCCCTAACGATCTACGAAATGGAATGTCCCATGCGTCTAGCTCCAACTACCGTTTCGCGTTCAAAGCCTATTAATTTCCGCCATGAAGCCATTATCACGTCGGACACCTTTTCACATGCGTTACCTGAGCAGGACTTTTGTCGCTTCAGTGTAGAGGTAGTTGCATGGATTGACGTTGCAAGGGAATATTCCCCGGTTACCCCTCCACCTACCGTACGCAATTTGACAGTAAATTTACGTCACATCATTAGCGGCTCCTCGAGAATCTTTGAGAACTATGACGAAGTTGCATGGATTCACATGGATGCGTTGCAGGGGAATATGCCCCACCTCCCATACGCAATTTGATAGCGAATATGCATCTCGTCGTTAGTGGTTGCTGGAGAATCCTGGGGAACCGTGGCGTATCAGTGGCTCATCAACCACAACCACACCCAAACATGCTCGATGAGTTGTTTGTCCCGCGCACATTAAGGCCTGTGAAGCATTGGTAGTTTTAGTTCTCAGCTGTCACTCTAAATAAAAAGTCATCGACTCAGTAAAAGAAAATACTTGAATTCTCAATCCTCCCTGGTTTTGTAGTTTACTGAGCAACGGCGCCTCTAATGGTCAGAACTGGAGAACTGGCACATCCCTTTGGCCAGGGCCGCGTTTTTTATGGTTTCATATAAGCAGTAAAAGAAAAATTTTTGGTACCAATCTTCATTTCTCACGATATCTGATTAAGATTTATACACTTTTACACACGTTCGAAGGAACTTTCTCCATTCTGATATTGGAATTCTAAAAATTGGGTTTAGGTAGGATGTAACAGCTTCTTGAGGTGATGGAAATCGTTTTCCACACAACTAAAGGTATCAGTAAGCCATTTGAAACTATCAGCAACACTAACAATGACAAGCACACACAGTCTATTGGAGTTGAACCTTCATCTCTCTCACAGTGAATTATTTCGTCTACATACACTTGCAAAAATCTGACTATTGATGGGCTACAGGCCGATGCGGAGACTAAGCCGGGTGCATCTGAGATATGACAAGATTTTGCCGGAATGTGTTTCTTACGTGCTCCAATTATATCATACCAGATGATCTACACGTGGCAGAAAAGGAAATACAAATTTACGCTCCTAACCTATCACACCGCTGAATAATGCGAAGTCGTGTATTGAAACACTGTCATTACCGTTACTATCTGCGGTAATAAAAATCGAATGAGACCTTAAAACATTTACATCTGAGCGATTTAGAAGAATTTACGGTTAATGTTCAAAAACAGGAAGAGTTACAAACACGAGTTAACGAAATGTCTCTATAACAAGTGCTCCAGCTCTAGACAAACTTTTATTACTTTACACGCATTCAAGTGCTTAAACAGGATTGTTGAGTATGCTAGACGTAGGAAAGGTACCTTTAGTGACCGATACCAAAAATGACTGGCGTAATATAAACTAAAGTAAGCTGGGAAATGATGTGTTAAACATTAACGTTTGGAAGTCTGTTTGAAGTCCAGGCAACCAGTATATGAAATAGCCTAATTCACAGTAGCTAAGTACACGGAAGTGAACTGTCTGATTTCTCTCTGTGGAAGATCACTAATCCCGACCACTTGACGGAATATGAACACTGCTCACAGTCAACACACCGTCACCTAATCGGTTTTAGCATATTCTGCCGATGATCTCCACAGAGTTGAATTCAGCAGGCAATCAGTCTCACAAAAAGACCACAGTCCGTTTCCATGGAAAAACTGTGACTTTAATTAAATCTCAGAGACTGAGCGTACAACGCATTATCACAACAAAATGTCCGTACAACACATCACCACAACAACATGTCCTGTACTTCCGTGAAAAGAAGTGAACCATAGTACGCCTCGCCAGAATGAGAAATGAACTGAAAAAAAGATAATATCAAAGAATTGGAAACAGCATTAATAACCTCTTAACAAAAATACACAATACTTAGAAGGTTACCAACAAACGAGGAAAACAAAAAAGCCCAAATAAAACATTAAAGAATGAAAAAAAGTGTGTGGTGGCGAAAAAGAGGAGTACTGGAAATTGCATTCTTTAGAATCTTGACGACAGATTTACGATAGAAGCTGCCACCATTGTTCCCGGAAAGTTGTTCAACATGAACGCACGTGACCCCATTGTCTAACGGCAAAACAATGAGACCTGTGCACCGCTACGCACGAGTTCTCTCTCCCGCACAGTAAGCCAGCCACCCTCCTGACGTGAGGGCACTCCCAACGACAGCGCAGTTGCTCCGGCCACACAGTATTAACGCGCCACGCCGTCTGCAAACTGAAACTCGTGGTCCAGCCGGCCGTGTTAGCATAACCGGCAGCCGCGCGCGCCCACTGCCAACTCGGCCACTTTCTCGCCACAGAGGGCCCGCCCCCTGTTGTTACCGCTGTTCCTCTTGTGCGCTTCGTTCCCAGGGCCGGCCTGTCCGCTGCATATGGGAGGTGCTGCTCTCTGCTGTGGTCACGTGCAAATGTGCAGTTACTCAGCAGTATGCCTCCTTTGTCCTGTGTACGACGGATCATCTCGTCCGATTCATCTTTTTTGTTTACTTTATTTAAGAATTATCGAGCGTGGCATCGTCAGATACGGAATACCAGTTCACACGAACAAGGAAGATAATAGTAATGGGCCGTGATGATACATAATCATTTCATCACCCTGCTAACAGAAATGAGCCATGATTACAGACACAAATTACTGACAGAAAAATGGAAAATAAACTGGTAGAAGCAGACCTAGGTGAATATTAATTTGGGTTCCAGAGAAATGTGGTAACACGTGAAGCCATACTGACCCTATGACTTATCTTAGTGAAACGTTGATGATAAAAAGTTAGGACAAGAAATTTTTGAAACGTGGTGCTACAGAATAATGTTGAGGATTAGCTAGATAAATCGAATAACTAATGAAGAGGTGATGATGAGGTCCCAAACTCCGAGGAGCGTAGGGGAGGATGCGGGAGACCCGCACCGCCTACTAGGCAGGGTCCTAGCGGAGGTGGTCTGCCATTGCCTTCCTCCAACCGGAATGGGGATGAATGATGATGATGAAGACAATACAACAACACCTAGTCATATCGAGGCAGGGAAAATCCGTGACCCCGCCGGGACTCCGTACGCGGGAAGAGAGAACGCAACCGCAAGACAACCAGATGCGGGCAATGAAGAGGTAATGACTCGAATTAGTGGGTACGTAAGTTCGAATGGCTGTAGGTGCACAGATGAAGAGCTTTGGACATGAAAGACTAGCGTGTACAACTGAATTAAACCGTTCTCTGTACTGAAAACCCAAATTACCATAATTCGTGACATAGAGGTACGACGATATCGTCCTCTGTCACACCTTTTCAAGGTGTCCTATAGTACATGGATACCAATAAAATATTATAATTATATATTACTGATAATATTATTGTTTACAGTGAAATTTATCCCAAGAATATGGTCGTAATGTGCTGAATGTGGAGACCCGAGAGAGTGAAAGCACTTTTTTTTTTACTCAAAAGGCAATGAAGATGAGGCAGTCTTGGCCGTCACGTTTACCACTTTTCTAATGATGTTTGCAAAACCGATTTACTGTAACCTAAATGTTATCTAGTGTCTCCGAGTTCTCTAACAGCTTTAAAGAAAACGGGAACTGCATCATTATGAAAGCCAATATACCTGCAATACTTCAGCAAAAGAAAGAAGTTACGAGCATTGATAGTGCAACAGAATTCTCGTTCCCTTAGCGCAATATCGTTTGTGGAAAAATCTTGCTTTGATGCGTATCATCGTTTGCGAAAAAAATAGTAGGGTTTACTTTATTTTGGAAATTTGGCACTCAACAGAAATAAATAACACAACATTGGCGCAAACTACTTCTATCGCCAGGTTCCAATGGTGGCATGATTGTGCTGCCTTAAAGTCTTGGAATGTACCATTTCCTGAGTGCTAATGCTGTTAGCTATTATTATTTCGGCATTGCAGACCGGGACGTGGATGTTTCTCAACGTGGAAATAATGGCCCGTCTAAACGGGTTTGTGGCGGGGGCCTGCTACGCTGACCTTAAAGGCGAGTAATTTCCTCAGGATATGCGGTCTTTCTTCAGCACGAGCTGGAAATATACTTCGAAAGACAGAAGTCTTCTCTGTGCTGGGTGCTATTAACGAGAGCAGGTCAGCCAATGGAAATGCTTCAATTCTATTCCGGAGGAAGCAGTGAGCAGTCACTAAAGTTTCCTCAGTTCCAATAACTGTACAGGCAGCCATGATAATTTATAAGCTAGTTCTAATTTTAACTTTCACCACCTTTGAATGATATGATACATTTTTTTTTAAAAAAAAGTGTAACTCTGATATGTTCGAAGGATACTCAGTAATTATTACATTATTATTATTATTATTATTGCAAATGATAGTTACAGTAACAGACAGAAGTAAACGCATATCGAGGACCATTTTTGTGTCAATTATGAGTAGAGCTGAGGAAAGTAAGAAGAATATGTGGGACGTAGAGTGAGCAAAATAAATTATGTTTCAGAAGGGGGCCGCAACGAAAAAAGGTCTGATAATCTCTGATCTAGAGCAGTGTTTCGGTTTTGTGAGAGTGCGTGCACATGGTAGGTAAAGCGCCTTGTATCAGATTGCGGATGCGTTAGCTAGAGGAAGGTGGTGTTCAAGGGGGGATCTGAGATTTAATTAAAGTCACAGTTTTTCCATGGAAACGGACTGTGGTCTTTTTGTGAGACTGATTGCCTGCTGACTTCAACTCTGTGGAGATCATCGGCAGAATATGCTAAAACCGATTAGGAGACGCTGTGTTGACTGTGAGCAGTGTTCATATTCCGTCAAGTGGTCGGGATTAGTGATCTTCCACAGAGAGAAATCAGACAGTTCACTTCCGTGTACTTAGCTGCTGTGAATTAGGCTATTGCATATACTGGTTGCCTGGACTTCAATCAGACTTCCAAACAGTCTGGTTGAAGTCCAGAGAGTGAGTGCACACAGCAGCCCAAGTCACAGCACCAGAAGACGACGACTGAGTCGACTATCGCAAATTGCGCATAAAATGGGAACAGTAACAGTAACTCGCTTGAACACAAATAAGCACATCATTAATCAATCGCGCCGAGTAACGCTGACAGATAATGTAGATATTTGGAATAACATCCTGTGACGAGTTGAAGCGAGGTGGGCGACCCTATTTAGAAGATGACCTTACGGTCTGGCCCTCAGCGATGTTCAACGAACCTAAAGGACTTCAAGGTAAGTGATTTACTCGGAAGAACTGCCTCTGAACATCTAAAGATGATCGGTGTTAACTGCAAAACATTTCATTTCATAGTGGATAACGCAGTTGCTAGTACTTGAGTGTATATTGTGTGGGACTTTCTAGTAATGGTTAGGTAGTTTGGTTCGAATCAATTTTTAATAAAAATAAAATTTTTATTTTTAATTCCTAATCGCATTAAAATAAATTAAAACTTGTCTACCAAGGGGAAATGTAATGACTTATTGTGAAATGAAAAGATTATACACAAATGGTTCAAATGGCTCTGAGCACTATGGGACTTAACATCTGTGGTCATCAGTCCCCTAGAACTTAGAACAACTTAAACCTAACTAACCTAAGGATATCATCCATGCCCGAGGCAGGATTCGAACCTGCGACCGTAGCGGTCACGCAGTTCCAGACTGAAGCGCCTAGAACCGCACGGCCACACCGGCCGGCCGGTTATACACATCAATGATAATGTAGAATAAGAAGTATTTTACCTTGTTGGATCTTTCGCATTTTTTTGTGAAACTTTATTGTACTGCGAATCCTAGCAGTTGATGCCATTAATAATTAAAACCATAAATTTGTTCTTTTATTTAAGAAATGTGATTCAGTATCTGTTATCTAACATTTTAGTTTGTAGTCGATAGGGAATTTAAACACAAGCAAAAATATTTTCTACCAACGAGATTCGAACCAATCACTTCACGATTACTAGAATTATACGCTACACTTTCAGCCACTTGAAACTACGTTATCATACACGAAATGTTTTGCAGTTCACTGTGGTTCTAATATTCAGAAGCGACTTCTTCTAATTTTATTACGGAATTTCGTTGTGCTGCTTTAGGGAATATACGTCCAGGCACGGACTTTCAAATTCTGTTAAGTAGAGAAAACCGAAGAGGGCCAGTCCGTAGCGTCCCCTCGATAGCCGACTTAATAGTAGTACAATAGCGGCGGGGACCAATCTGGATAAGCCAAAAACGTCTCCAAGCACGTTTGTGAAGCGATACGTCGCGTAATATTTTTCGTGCACCTTACAGTGTGCAGTCCAGCAGCGGCTGCTAGTGCGGCTCCACGCTACGCCTCGGGAGCTCACAAGTCAGACGGGAGGAACGTCCCACGTTCGATGAAGGCAGCATTAACTGATGACTAATCGGACGCGATGTGCATTCCGACACTTTCTGCAACTGTGCACAAGGATTTTCCCGTCCCTAAATACACGAACAGAGCGGAAAATGGGACATAGTAGCGTCTGCGGAGGTTCCCACTGGCACGCACAGAGATTAACTAGTGCGATATGAAGGTAGAGGCGCGCCGGCCACGTGCCTCTCCTGCCCGCGGCGCACGCTCGGCTTGCTGCCGCCGAGCTCTGCCCTCAGCGTCGCCTCTCGCGAGATTTCCCCTGCCGACGCTGACGGCCGGCGCCCAGACGCCGCGACCCGCGTGCACTCACTCTCCTGTCGCCCCGGCACGTGCGGAATGTGTCCTCCCGCACGCGGACAGAAAAATAAGAATGCCCACGCTACGTCTCTCTGCGCAGCGAGCAAGGTCATTCCCGCGCCTCGCGTTCCCACCACCAACGTTAGCTCTACAGGTGTGGTGAAGAATGTTTGGAATAGCGTCAAATTCTTGCCCACCTCTAAATAATATCTGCTGTTTTGGCCTTACAAGCCACATTTTTTTTAGCAAGGTACTTAGCGACTGCCACAAAAAAATTTCTCCATCGTCAACTATAAAAAAAAGGGATGTATCAAAAAGAATTACTTGATTTACACGAGGTAAAAACGAAATGAATACACTTTCCATCAAATAACCCCACAAGAAAAAATAGCATGGGGGTCATGGCTGGCGACCTTGGAGGCTAAGAATGCAGGGCAGTGTCTGGGGGTTCCGTACGCCCTTTCCAGCACTGAGGCAGAGTATCACTGAGAAACTGACGTACGTTGTTACGCCAGTGTGGTGGCGCTCCACCCTGTTCGAAAATGAACCATCGGAATCCTCTTGTAGTTGTGGAAAAAGCCTATTCTGCAACATTTTTCTTGGGGACACATGTGAAGCAAAGTGTGTTCATCTTCCATTTGCTTCGTGACAAGCACAGAGTAGCAGTCGCCATAACTTCTGTAAAAGCAGATACGAATTTAGTTATCGACTATACGTTGTTCGTACTGTTGCTGGTGGGCGTACAGAGCATTCGTAAATGCACAGCTAAAACAAAGATTTTGGCAGGATTTTGCAATTTATCCCATTTTTGTGGTATGTCTTTATGAATAACTACGGAGTTTAAAAATCAGGTCATTCCTTTTGAAACACCTTGTACTTCAACATATTACGTGGGAAGTCGAAGTATTATCATCTCCACAAATAAAGCGTACTACTTGTTTGCATATGTATGTCTGAAGTACTGGTACACACTGAAATCCCTGCGCCACAACAGCGGAGCACGCTTCTAGAGAAGCTCAACCAAAGTGGCACAGCCCACTGATACAGTGCTGTTCCACGAGGTAATTCGTTTCTGCAGCAGTGGATACGCTGCAGGTTTGTCAGGGCAATGCAGATGGCTGAAGCAGTTATCTGGATTACGTTGAAACATTGCAACATTTCCGCTGCTGTCAAAAATTTTATCAATAGGCTCTGAAATTTCGTTTTAGCTTTTCTAGCGACGCGCTACGGTATGTGATGCTCGGTTTTCAATGCGTCCCTGAAAACAAAACAAAAAAATTGAATAAGCAACTTTATTTTTTCCAAGGTGATAATTAGAACTTCATAACTACCCCTCGCATATTCGACCCAGCGAAATTTAATGTTTACAACTTAGCCGATAAACAGATCTGGTCAAACTACGCAAATACTCCGCTATAAAGGAGATCACTGATTAGCACCAAATCAAATTTCCAAGATGTAGAGTAAGAATAAATCACCTGGGGCTGAATCAGACGAACAAAATAAATATACTTATCTTAATACCAACGGACGAATTTCCTAGCATGACTGCTACAGTGTTCATTGAAGAGTTAAGCTCGTGTAAGTACATGGTGGTTATAATTAAACTTTTGACTTTTGCTACTTGAGCTAGTGCAGACGGAAAGCGAGTTACCGTACGGGTACCCAACTTCACAGGAATGATGTCCAGACTGTGCGCTGCAGGATTTGCGCTGTTTACAGGTTTAGAGTCACCACTTGCAGTTATGCGACGGTATTGGTAGGGTGACGTAGGGCTAAAACACAAGCATCAATGTGCATTACAGTCGCAGAGAGTCAACATAGGTCTGCACAAGGGGAGCAGGGCTTCACTCGTAAAGCTGATTTACCAACACAACAGCAATAGCGCTGCTGCTCTTCGCGGGTATCGACGTATTAAAGGTACACGGAGACGTTCTCTTTCCGGACCGGGATTGAAGACCATGATTCGGAAGACTGCATTAACTGGAGATCTGGAAACTACTCCTGGGAGTAGTCATAAGTTGTTGAAAAAGTTACTCTTGCCATGGCTGAGAACGCTGGACGCAATGTGCCATCTTCAAGCAGTGCACGAGCTGCGTCACGACAGCTGAACATTCCCCAGTCTACCGTTCGAAAAGTGCTGCGAACAACTGTGAAATGGTATCTCTAGTACGGTTCCAGGCTGTCGTATACGCGTACGTCGTAAATACATTGAGCAAGGTTTGTAACCTGGAACGTACAAATGGTACGCAATTAACAAATGCTACCCTCTCATATAGAAATTATTTTCATGGGGGCCCTATCACGTAGCAGATGTGTAATTACAACTGCCCTGTATTTTCATTTGTCTCATTCTTGGTCACTGTACAATTAACTCTTGTTCAAACAATCCATTTAATAGACACAATAATAATAAATTATGGTTCTACATTTGCCCGAGTGACGCATCGGGATACCATCCTGTAAAACGCTGACACGGTTATCTTTCAACTCAAAAAACGATACCCGCCCACTTTTGTGGACCCCCTTCAAAATAGTTCTAATTATTGCTTAAAGTCATCAGTCTACCGAAAATATCATGCAGAGCAATGAGCCTTAACACTGCGTTGAAACATTCCTTCGCTGTCCTCTTCGATCATAAAATCAATAAACATGATATTTAGCAAGTACACAATGAATTTTCTTCATGTCCAAAGTTTGGTGACGATCGTGTAACCTTTCCCGTCACGTGCCGACGTCAACTATCATTTTCCAACGTACATTTTATTGCGCTCTTCCACCGCTGCATAACAGATTAATTGTTTCAAGAGATTCATGTAGTACTTCTCAACCGGCCGGCGAAGCTGGCTCTGGAGACAGGTTTTACTCACTGATCTAGAAATAAATATAATTAAATACAAATGTAGAAACCTCAATGTTGTTTTGCCTCAAGCGATTTTCTAATCTTTCAAATTAAAATGTTAAATAACAGCGAGAAATACTTTTTTTTCACAATATTCAACGTTTCAAGTCAGGGTAACTAATTCCAGCTGATATTAAGCAAATGTCACTTTCATTAAAAGCATAGGAGAAAAAAACTGCCACTATGCAACAGCAGTGCAACTGCACTGATATAGGACATGGTAATCAGTGCTTGTACATTTGAAAGGTAGGTGAAATCACTCATCAGTGCCAAGGACCGACGAAATCCCTTCAGTTTCTATACAGAAAATATGAGAAAGCAACTCCACTCTTGAAGATAATTTATTCGTGATTCCTTGGCCAGCCTGGAATTGGGAAAAGATCAACATACATCCATAAAATAGGCTGCAAAATCGCTCCGAAGAACTCTAGTGATTTAATATTCATTTATTTGCAAGAACGTATGACGTGTAGGGTTTAGCGTCTCTTAGGCGACAATCTTGCTATTGCCCTTAACCAATTTAGGGAAACTGGGTACATCTCAACATTGATGACCAAACGGAGGCCGCAACCCTCACTTCTCCTTAACCTCTGTGCTACCGCGTCCTGCGCGTATTTGCTGCGAAACTGTAAAACATTCTCGGAGTCCACCCATAGGTACCTTCCTGCAATAAAATGAACTTATCCATGAAAACAGATTCCGAAAACATCTTTCACGAGAAACCCAACTCACCAAAATACTTTGTCACGGTTGGAGATTCGGCATTAATGTACTTCCCAAATTTTGTCAATTCAGTTCCACGTATTTGAAAGTGCTATCTGATTGTCTTTGAAATGAAAATGTCCTGACAGGCAGAGCGCAGCACGGCCTCCTGGTTGGGGATTCAGCTCGACTACGTCTGTAATACCTCGTGCTTCACGTTACACACTAAGTAACTCAGCAGATAATACTAACTGAAATCTTAGATGGCAGCATTCGATTTATTGGTACAATACCGAAATTGTCTGCGAAAGACATTCCTAACAGGATGCTTGTACAGTCTTTACGTATCACTGCTCAAGTCTGCGAGGGCAGACTAACGAGGAACGAGGAGAGTATACAAAGAGAGGTGACGCAAATGGTCAAACCAGTTTAAGGTTCCTGGTTCACCAGAAACACTAAAAACAGACGATGGCTCAATTTCTTTGTAAACGACTGCGAATTTCTTTCCCCACTCTTCAATCTCCAATGACTTCCTCGTTGGCTAGACGTTTAACTTCTGTATTCCCTCTTCGTTTCTTTCTCACTTCCCCACTTGTTTCACTGCCACAAGAACGTAAAAGTAATGTTGAAAAATCGCAATTGACAGGTATCCTACGAATAGATCGTGCAGCGATCGTGAAAATAAAATGCAGGTTAATAAAATCTAGCAAACAATCGTATAAGTAATCATTCTTCGCACGCAATGTACATTAACTGAACTTCAAGAAAGCTTCATACTCAGCACAATATAAACTAACTTATGTTTAAAGAAACTGAGAAAGACCTAGTGGAATTAAAGATTTCAGAAAATTCACTTATTGATCGAACTGCTAAATTAATTACTAAAGATGAAAACATAAGGTTCCAAGACAAATCCACACAAAAGTCCAAACCCTTCATCCCGGAAGAAGAGAGGAGAAGAAGATCAGAAAGAATGGAGAAATACTGGGCCCTAAGAAAAGAACAACGCACAAAGAAATGATTGATCCAGCGTACCCCAAAGAGGGTGAAACGAAAGAAGAAGAAGAAGAAGAAGAAGAAGAAACTACCTTCTGACATACATGTTCTGTCATCTTCAGATTTTATACATAGAGCACACTTTAGTTGTCGGGAGTTTATTACTCAACATGATTTCGCAGTATAACACGGTCTGTGGCTTAATCTCTTTCGCATGAGATGGAAAAATAAGGAAATAGCTAGGGAAGGAAATAGCTAGGGAAAAAGGGTCAGGCGGGTCGAGGATTCAGTAATGTTGGCAGCACATTAAGATAAGCCAGTTCTTACAAAGAGCAGTTATCTAGCCCTTCTCATTAGCATCTATAACGATGCCATCTCGTTGGTATTCATAAGGGTCCATCCGTAATCCACATAAAACTTTAACCTCAAAAGTAGTACAGGGGTGTTAGTTAATCCGCTTCTTGGTGAAAGCTGAAGACTTGTCACAAAACAGCAACGCCCTGTGCTGTGAGCAACGCATCAAAACATTGCTTATTAACCGTTCTAGCAAGCCCGACACACAAGCTGTATCCTGTTCAGGTCCTATTTTGCAGATGAAATTAATAATGCTAATTACATGGATGTGGGGCCGATGACCTCAGCAGTTTGGTCCCATACGATCTTACATAACGTGGATGTGTTACAGAGTAAAATTTATAATTACGTAAGTATAGAGACCTACGATTCGAAACAGTCTACTACCGTCTCAGTGAAATGGACTTATGAGGCGGCATAACATCATTAGGGTTCAGAAAAATACGAAAAACTTTTTCCGCTGTCAGTCTCAGAATTCTAAGGACATCCAACGCATAGCAAACAACAAGTTCCAAATACCTAGGAATCGAACTTTAATTGGAACGAAAATACAGTAAAGTCGGATGGGAGAGAGAGTGTTAAAAGCTGCGACAAATAAAAGTAAAGAAACGTCTTACATTACGCTTGTCCTCTCTCTTATAAGAGTATTATTGCTGCGCAGACATGACTTCAATCCAAAAGGAATCATTTTCTGGTATCATGAAATAAGCGAGAGAGAGAGAGAGAGAGAGAGAGAGAGAGAGAGAGAGAGAGAGAGAGAGAGAGTTACCCATATGATAAGAATGTTGACATGGTAATTAGAACATAGCGATTGTTACTGCACAGCAATCATTTTCACAGCATTTGTAACAACTTTCTTCTCCGAAAGCCTAAATATTTTGTTGCTTCTCATTTACACAGCAATAGGAAAAATCAGAACTCGATTGTAAGGATTTAGTTGTTCATTTTTCCCACGTGCTATTCGGCAGTGTGAGATAGAGAGGTACACGGTAATAGTGGTGCCTTGCTCCCTGTGAACTGCAGTAGATACAGAACTCTTTCGGAATGGTAGCGAAAAAACCCTGCGACAGGTATTCTTCGTCTACAGCAGATTACATCAAAGTAACAGGAGCTGTAAGGCATTGAAAACTGTAAAAAATATATGAGCCGCATTCAGTCCGTGTCAGCATCAGTTTCACTCTAGATTTTAACACACATCACTACGGCTGTAAACGCACTCTAGAACGATTATAGCCAACGGAGAGCAAAACTGATTTTTACTGTCATTCATGTTATAGCGAGAGTTGAAGGTAATGTTTTTAATAGTCTGTTTCAGATACTATTCCGAATGGAAACAAGTGCTATGTTACTGCTGAATTTAGTTCTTTTTTTCTAGCGCTCACTTTCGTACGTCTAAAACTTGACATGGATCTTTCTGGTAACGATATTTCATCAACTTTCTGACGCACTAGGGATACCCTAAAACTTTATAACCGATGTTTTAAATACATAAGTTATAGTTCCTTTACGGTTTCACTGTCCAAGAAATGCGTAGGAGGTGGTTCCTACTACTAAGTAAAAGCGGAAACTTCCAGTATCCATTGTACTGCAACAAAATTAATTTCATACAGAAAGCTTTTCAAAAATCCCTACAGTGTCATTGGTAAGTTTACAAAAAACATTACTGAATAATGTTTTTTTTATAATCTTTAAAGTCCAATAGCATATCATTCTACAGAAAATTTTTGTCGTGCAACTATGGGAGACAAAAGTACGTTGCATCATTCATATTGCATCCTACACGTCAAATTTGTGTTACATGGAGAGAAAAGACATTATGAACATTTTGTTTTTCGACTTTGACTGTATCTCATTATCCCCGTCAATGTGTGAATACACGGTGTCAAAAATAACACTACCTGAAACGAAATAAGTTATCCTTTTTAAGAAACACGAGAAGGTGCATGCCGCCTAGTCGTAACTGTGGCCGTTAAATTATTCCCTCGTTTCTAACACTGCGTTCTCACAAAATAATTAAAAGTCGCTTAGTATCATTTTTATTTTGGCCATCAAGCACAATCCTCTCGGATCAAGAAGTCATACTTTTTCAGAGGCGTGATCAGCCTCCGCGTGTACAAAAGACGCTATTTGAAAACTATGTCGCAATCACAAAGCTCGAGGGCGCCACACGCCGGCGGCGGCTAGTGTAGGTATTTCTGAGCATCCGTGTGAAACAAAAGGCTGGCAGTCAGCTGAGAATAGCTGCGTGTATCGCGTTACTGCACGCCACGTGCCGTGCGGGGGAGGGCGTGTTGACACGCAAAAGTACAAGCTATCACATGAAGTGCTGAGAAGACACTTGCTATAACGCTAAGGAAGCATTCTCTAGGGCTTCCTTTCGCACTCTAGACGACCGAACTGTCGTCTCCGGAAGGCACAGTTCTCAAAGAGAACAGCACAGAATCATGACATCAGACAAAAGGAAACCGCACACGCGACACATTCCACGTAAGCAGTAAAATAGTAAGCTTTGTCGTGAAGTCTGTGAAAGTAGGCGTTTGTTACTATGCTATTCACTTGCCCTATCTTTATTGCAATTTATGCCCATTATACTATGGAGTCAGCTACACACCAGCGACAATGAAGCAGCAGTAAATAATTCAGAACGCATGGCGGTCTCCTTTTATAACATGCAGTAACTTTTTGCCTACACTCACTCAAATTCTTAATAGTAAGTTCGCCACAACTCTTCCTTCAGCGGTCTTCCACTCCACCGAAGAAGCCTATGATTATGTAACACTGCGGTAAGCATGCACTGGTTACCGAATAAGGAGGTTCAGCTGTTTAGAAGAATAAACTCGTCAGTACTGTGGTCGAGACCAATTAACGTCACGAACAAAAACAGGAAATGTTGTAAAATGCTAATATTAAACCTTCATACAGATACGGAACATAAACACGTTTCTCGGCCATATGTAAGCAATCCAATATTAAATTCCGATGAAATAACTGGCAAAAATAGTATGCTAGTCCAACAAATGCTTTATTTTTCTGTTTCAGGCAACGTGATACACGTTTATGATAAGATCTCATCTGTCACATTATTACACTGCTCAGTGTCAATTCATCAGAATAACGCTGTCTGGTGAAGTGCAGAGGCAGAACACCAGACCATTCTCTTGAAGATCCTATACTCTAGACCTTAGTTGTAGATAATGTGAGCAATTGATATTTTTAAAAAATCGGCACTCGTTTCACAGCGAGTAGTGAAGCACTGAAAAGTCCTACCACATCGCTGTAACACGAACATACACAATTTCGCAACACAGCTTCCATGTGTAGCCCCTGGGTATAAATGTAGACATCGGTCACGATCATTTTACTTCGCCAGTCTATGCAAACACTGCACTACGAAGCACAGAAGAGCTGCCTTAAATGCATTCGAACGACAGCAAACTATTCTGCTTATGCAAACGGCTGCAAGGAACAAGAAATAAAACGGACGAAAGACGAACGAATGCTGTAAAATGCTTCAATGCTATTTACGATAGCCATTCTCACTTCAACTTCGGTTCAATGGCCTGGAATATTGGGTTATTTACTAGGCCATTACGCAAGAACAGCCCGCTATGAATACGTGTCGTGTTCTAGGCATGAATAAGATCTCTGCAGTACGTCTACAATGAACAATACGTCTGAACAAATAGTGCAGACGAAACGATTGATCTTCAGTTTTATGAAACATCATCAGTAAATACATGAAGGATGTTGACAAACTGATCGAACTACCGTGTTATTTAATCTTTTCTGTTATGCTTTATATCCCGCAGCAATCTCGCCCAATATACTCAAAATGGGCGCTTCGAATTTCCATGAACTTTACCGACCAATTATTAGACTTTATCGCAATAAACAATGTGTCACGATCGTTGCGATAGGTATCTCCTGAAATACGAGGGGCGTTTGAGAAGTCCGAGAGATGGCACCACCGGCACGTATCGCGGTCATGTTTAGTTAGTAGCATCTTTGGAAAGAACGAACACCACTTTCAGCCACATTAGTCTATTTCATTGTGTTTGGCGTTCGTGTGAATCATGGAAGTCGAGTGACTGTCACAAAATGGACGAAAAAGAATTTCGTGTGGTGATTAAACATTACTTTATGAAAGGTAAAACGCCTCAGGAGACTAAAGAGAAGCTTGACAAACATTACAGCGACTCTACACCTTTGATTAGAACAGTTTATACGGGATTCAAAATTTTCTAAGTGGCCATATGGGCACAAGTGATGCTGAAAGTTCTGGACGCCCTGTGGAGGTTACGAATCTAGATATCATTGACAAAATCCATGATATGGTGATGGATGACAGAAGAGTTAAGGTGCGTGAGATTGCTAGTGCTGCGGGCATCTCGAATGAATGGGTACATAGAATTTGCAGAAACATTTGGGCATGAGAAAGCTATCCGCAAGATGGGTTCCAAGATTGCTCACGCTTGACCAAAAACGGAATATGTGGCTGGCTCTGAGCACTATGGGACTCAACTGCTGTGGTCATAAGTCCCCTAGAACTTAGAACTACTTAAACCTAACTAACCTAAGGACAGCACACAACACCCAGCCATCACGAGGCAGAGAAAATCCCTGACCCCGCCGGGAATCGAACCCGGGAACCCGGGCGTGGGAAGCGAGAACGCTACCGCACGGCCACGAGATGCGGGCACGGAATATGTGTTGCAAGGATGGTTTGCAGCTGTTCAGGAAGAGTCCTCAGTATTTTAAGCGTCGTTTCGTCACTTTGGATGAAACATGGATACATTATTATACTCCTGAGACCAAACAGTAATCTAAGCAATGGGTTACCAAGGCAGAATCTGGCACCGAAAACGGCGAAGACCATTCCTTCGGCCGTAAAGGTTATGGTGACCGTCTTTTGGGATTCGCAAGGGATAATCCTCATCGACTATCTGGAAAAGGGCGATACTATTACAGGTGCATATCATTCATCGTTATTGGACCGTTTGAAAACCGAGCTGCAAGAAAAACACCGGCGATTGGACTGCAAAAAAGTCCTTTTCATCATGAGAATGCACCAGCACACACCTCAGCAGTTGTGGTCGCAAAATTATTGGAAATAGGATTCGACTCGTTTCACATCCTCCCCTGATCTCCAGACTTGGCTCCCTCGGACTATTACCTGTTCCCCGATTTGAAGAAATGGCTGGCGGGACAAAGATTTTATTCAAACGAGGAGGTAATTGCAGCAACTAATAGTTATTTTGCAGACTTGCAATATTCCTATTATTCGGAAGAGATTAACAAATACGAACAGCGTTGGACGAAGTGTATAAGTCGAAAAGGAGACTATGTCGAAAAATAAAAGTTTTACCCCAAATACATAAGTAGTTTTTATTTTTGCAAGGACTTTTCAAACGCCCCTCGTAAGTTCACTTCGTATGGATAATTTTGGAGACATCCGTATAACACACCTGGAAAAGAAAATGCTAGTTATCGACTTATTCCACGAGAAAATTCTTCAGGCTGCAAGCGATTTTAGTTCTGGATCAGCGCTGCGTGAAGGAATTACAAGATACTAACAGAAACAAACTATCTCTCAACTGCAGCTACAAAATCCTGAGTCACGAATGCTTGTTTGTTTGCTTCCTTTGCTAGTTTCGTGCCATTTCAGCCTGATCATCAGATAACGCGTGCGGACTTCAATTTTTATTATTAAATTGTTGCGGGTCAATAGAGATTGAATCGTGGTCACTATAGGCAGCACTTTTTCTAATATTCCATTGCCGCTAGTTAGTTTTATAGTTCATTCACGTACTTAGATACAACGAACTATCGTTGCATGACCGCCCTACACACTTCAGTTCCACAGAATATGCCGGATCCTAGATATTTTCTTATCACAGACCTTTTACAGACCTTTTAAATAAAAATGAAGTGATAGTGCTTAGTGTTTAACCCTGTGAATGCAAGGGCAATATTCTAAGAACTTCGCCAACGCTGTTTAAATATAGCGAAGTACAATGTGACAAAAAAGAACTTTCCATGTTTGAAAGAATGACGAAACACAAATGATTGCGGGGAGAAACTTGCTTATTCAAAAATAGATGCGGGTAAGTGTTGCCCAATTTGAGCAACACACATTTCTAGACGCAGTCTGAAATCTACCACCGTATGGTGTGTTGTGCAATAGCTGTTATCCCCGCCTGAGTAACTCTTTTGATGTAGGCAAAAAATTTTCATGTTGTTAGAACATCATACCACATCACGTTTATCCAGTCCTCAATTGTGAAGCTGATTCCATAAGAAGTTGTCAATCATGGTAACCTAACACGGTCGGACGTGCCCGTAACAGCTACACTATCCTTTAAAATACAAAAAAGGGGGGAGAGAGAGAGAGAGAGAGAGAGAGAGAGAGAGAGAGAGAGAGAGAGAGAGAGCTTAAACTACACAAAATCAGTTGTAAATCAGTTGCTTTATCACAGGGCAATGGTCTTTCGCGCAAGATTCTGTGGTTATAATTAGATCAATAGCGGAAATTTAGTTTCTTTACACAATCTCGTCGACGTAGGCAGCCTGGGTTAGAGGCCAGAATGATGCAAATATTTAACGAAATTGATATGTTCCACGAGCATTTTCGTGAAATATATAAAGATGAAAAAATTAGTTTGTATTTTTTAATTTCAACATTTTTTCATAAAAGATCAGCAATTAAGATTTATACTGCATTGAAAACTGAATTTGTGTGTTAGGTATGTAGTAAGAAATAAGAATATGCGCATTTTCATAAAACTGATGATTAGATGTGTGTTAATTAGCATGTACTTGATGAATTTTACATTTCAATTATGTAGGTATATGGAGGTATTCGAACTGAATGAAAAAGAGGCAAATTATAACCGTAACGAGACTCAAACCAGTCATCCAGCGATTACCAGCCTCGAGTGTTTATGATTTTTTCTATCTTTACGTATTTAACGATTTACCGCAATTTTCGCGAAACATGCATCAAAAAAAATTTTGATCACCCAGGAATCGTACTCAGGTCATGTAATGGCAGGCAAGCATTATAGAAAGTCAATTTTCAAGAGAATTTTTGACAGTTGCATGCAAACGTTTTGGAAAACTGATTTTTGAATCTGAATTTCATGTACAATAAATAAAAAATTACAAAAATTTGATTGCCTTGTAGTCTGTTTGTGTGTAGTAAGAAGTTTTATGTCGTTGCTACATATTAGCACGGAGGAATCCAGCTCATGACACAGCACTTAGTCTACGAACTGTTTTCAATATTTTATATTTTTCAATAAAATAAGACTATAGGTATAACGCATCACCTTTTCTACCTCTCATGCGGGGGTGAGCTTGAGGCAGCGCGTAACTTGAACGGAAATTTATGTTTGAGTAAAAGTTACTGAGTGTAGCTGATGTTTGTAGGTAGATTTAGTATAGAACTACAGTTCACACTGGATAAGTTTAAGGTAATTATTTTTGTGGTGTCACCGCCAGACACCACACTTGCTAGGTGGTAGCCTTTAAATCGGCCGCGGTCCGTTAGTATACGTCGGACCCGCGTGTCGCCACTATCAGTGATTGCAGACCGAGAGCCGCCACACGGCAGGTCTAGAGAGACGTCCTAGCACTCGCCCCAGTTGTACAGCCGACTTTGCTAGCGATGGTTCACTGACAAATTACGCTCTCATTTGCCGAGACGATAGTTAGCATAGCCTTCAGCTACGTCATTTGCTACGACCTAGCAAGGCGCCATTATCATTTGCTATTTATATTGTGATGCATGTACCGTCAGACCGATGTTCACCAATTATGAATTAAAAGTAGTTACTTACGTTCTCTACTACTATAAATTCCCTTAACTGTTCCAGACCTCACGCCAGCCTGCGTGAGCTTAAACGCGTGCCTTTCGGCTTCCTCAGAGTGGCTTGGTTGTCTTGCCAAGTCACAACAATTTTCTTCTAAAACTCGGTGTTCTCTGAGGTTATTACAAAGATATATCAAATAACTTATAAATTTTCTTATATATAAATAAACAGTTACCTATGAGCATGAATAACGGTATAATGCGCATCTAGATGTCCGCCAGACTCAATGACTGTTTTATAAGTACTTACGTCATTTTTCGTGATTCTTGTCAGATCTACCCAACAACCTGAACGTCGAGCAATTGGTGAACCACTTCCACGAGATTAACCATAGATGTCCGTGAACTGGCTAAACGAACTCCGGCATTTGGAGGTATTCAACACGAGTAACCAACAAAGACCGTTCCAATCACTAGGTAGCTGCGCGTAACGCGAAAACAATACGCTCATTCTACAGAGCGGAACAAAAGCTGTATTGGAACATCGATTTCGAGTCGTAAATGCATAATCGTCTTTTCCACTCAATATGACCAGTTCTGCGCTTCCAACAGACTAGTCTATCCGAACAGTCGACGGGACATGAAATAGTGTTTCTGATCACACGGCTGAAGGAACAGCTTAACGGACGCTCGATATTTGTACTTTTCAGTAAGCAAACCGTTCCAGTCTTCCAATTGTGTAACGAAGTTACTGCACATTTTGCTGAGGGTTAAACAGTTTCTCCTTTTATAAATAGCACCCCTCACTGAACAGCAACACGTCATCAAAGTAACTCGACTGATAAAATGATGAAGCGGTAACATTTTTGTTAAGCGAGCGAGCTTTCATATTTCTGTTTACGTTGTCTGCCATGTGTCCTATTATTTATACTCAGAGTGAGTTATAACAAATGAGAATATGTTATCACGAAAGGACTTCGCATAGTAATCTCTAGTTTGTAACTTAAGATGTACATGCTAAATATTCCATATACTTTTCAAATTAAAACACACGGTTTTCGCATAGTTGTAGTACAAGGCGTAAATATTGTTACTAACAGTTAACATCACCACCAATATTTTTACGTTATAGGATACTGAATTTCGACACACCTAAAAAGGTACATTCCTCGCAAAATAGTCGGTAAATATCTAAACACGAGGGTCAAGATGTTCGTCCGAGCCGTATCTTCGATTTCGTGCACGCAGAAAATATCGTCATCTGTGTCGTCGCATACCTCCCTTCAAAATCTCACTATTTGGGGCTAACTGACATACCTAAAACAAAAATCTTCATTGCCTCTATAGGTAGAAGAAATCACAAAATTTGCCCTAACACAAAATTCTCATCTTCTACTTTTTATCTAAGTCAAAAAAAAGTATCGATAAATTGAAAAACAGTACTTGTTAAAACTAGATTACCAGTACAGAGTCAGCCGCAGGCCTGGACAGGACAGGTCCACAAATACAAGTGGATGTGTTACGCCTTGAAGTCCTTTCAGCCAGCACTAAATGTTCAAATGTGTGTGAATTTCTAAGGGACCAAAATGCTGAGGACATCTGTCCCTAGACTTACACACTACTTAAACTAACTTATGCTAAGAACAAAACACACACACACACACACACACACACACACACACACACACACACACACACACACGCCCGCGGGAGGACTCGAACCTCCGGCGGGAGGGGCCGTGCAGTACGTGTCATCGCGCCTCAAACCGCGCGGCAACAAACACTGTTAGAAACCGCTTTAAAAGCGTTTTAATAACTTTCTCCATTTACTAAGCAATGCCGCACACAGTACGCCAATAGTAATATTTTTACAAAAGCTAGAATGCTTCTTGTAAAATTCAGTCCAACATGGTAAAATGGTTACTGCTCCACATTCACCAATTATTACATCCGATATATAAATATATGTGGTGTCTGGTCATCCGGACATATTCGCAAGAACATATTCCGCATTTGTGTGTATCAATACGATGTGACAACCGAAGATCTGCTCTTTCACTGCAGATGCACTGAGTGCGATCTCTTGCTGGAATCCGAAATGGCGAGTAAGGGATTCATGGGTACGCTAGTACTGCGTAACATGCTGGTGTTTTGAATCGGACGGGAAGCGTGCACCGATGGCTAAAGCGGTTAAAGCGACCGCTCGTGTTACGCGGGAGATCTGGGTTCGAGTTCCGGTCCGACACAAACTTTCATCCGTTACCATTCATTCATTTCTATGTCCAAATGTCGAACATTAAGTGGACTGATAAAGTAAGGAATGGGGGAGGTACTCTGCAGAATCGGTGAGGATAACACTGACAAGAAGAATGGACGGGGAGGGAGGGGGGGAGGGCAGGACATCTGTTGAGACATTAGGGACATGGTACTAGACAGAACTGTTAGATGCAGACAGCAAAAACTGTACAGGAAGACAGACACTGGAATACATCCAGCAAATAATTGAGGATGTAGGTTTCAAGTGCTTCTCTGTGATGAAAAGGTGACGGAACGCTTGGAACTAGTCGAAGACTGATTTAAAAAAAGCACTTTGTTCGGGAGATACGATCTCATAAATATTGAGCTGCGTCAAAGAGAGACTGTAGGGCGAAATTCGCGAGACATACTGGTGAAATTTGCGTACAAATAAGAGTGAAATGTTTTAAATATGTGTGAAAAATATGTGACATGTGCGTATGCGAGCAAAGCCACAGGTAAAAAGCTCATCCGAAACCCGTGGAACAATTTCAATCAGATTGGTGCACATATTAGTTACTATCTGGCAAGAAATACTGTAGGGGTAAGAATCACAAGCCTCCTATAGCGATGAGTGTGGTAACATGGAGAGAGACGGGAAAACGATGACATGGATAGACAGTGAGGGAGAAGGAGGAGACAGGCACGGATAGGAGGATGAGGAGGTGGACAGAGATAGGGGAGGGAAAAATGGAGGAGACAGGTGAGGAGGAGGTGGACAGAGACAGGAAAGAGGAAGAAATGGACTGAGGTAGTAGGTGGAAGAGATAGGCAGAGAGATGCGGGAGGAAGTGAAGAACACACAGAGGGAGAGGAGGAAATAGAAAGAGGGGAGGAGATGGAGAAATATAGGAGGGAGGAAGAGATGGACAGAGGGAGTGGGAGGAGGAGATTAACGACGAGATGGGGAGGAGGAGATGGAAGGACACATAGTGGGGGGGGTGAAGAAGATGGACAAAAGAGGCGGTGGTACAGATGGGCAGAGAGAGGGGAGGAAGGAGGCGATAGACTAATGTAAGACTGGAAAGAATACATATCCGGATAACGCCGGATATGTCACCATAGCTCAGAATAAATTAAGAGCAGTGTACCAAGGATTAAATACCTCACCTAAGTTAATTTTAAAAATTTACCGGGTATCACGGAAGAGTATTCATCATTAAATTACTAAAACATAGTATTCCCAATTACTGACAAAATGTTTGAAAACTCTGGTAAATATATTCGTGATGTCACATTTCGCAAGTTATTAGAAAATACTTTGATGGTAAAACTGCAAAAGAGAACCGTAATAATAAGCTGCTATTTATAGCCTATTATTTGTTACAGTCAAATTCCCGATGGCGAACAGGTGATTGCCAGTATCAGTGGCTAGGAGTCATCTTCAGATCTACCGTCAGTTACAGACTTACAACCACTGCTGTACCTCTCGACAGACACTTTTACAAAACTCTAATTTGCTGAATACATGTTTTCAATACCAATTGTGGTGTAAATATACTTTTCTGAAGAAATAACTTTGGTATGACAGTTGTACGAGAATATATTGCATTTTTCATATATTTAATATAGGTATGGTGTTCAATTAAGACATAAAAGACCTATCATAGAAATACCATTTAATTTCATGAACAATTCGTACGTGCTAATAATACATGGGAATTGAAAGAACGTCTGTTTTAATGAGCATACAACCAGGGTAGTATAGGGACTCTCACGTCGAGTCGATTGGCGTCGCATTTATAGAGGCGCACTCTTCCAGTTAGCCGCACGGAATTATTATAGCTGCAAAGTAGGTTGCTGACTTGGAAGCGGGGGAAGAAACTGACAACGAGAAGAAATCAAAGCAGATGCCTGTTGTTGCTTTTCTTTCACGTTGCTGAATCTCAGTTTATGTCCTGGATAGGGAACACGGAAATAGGATCTCGGCGCTTGAGAAATGACGTCTGTGCACTGGGCTGCGAGCTCGACGGAAGCAGGGGTAAACAAACAGCACACTACAAGATAATAGCTGGCTGCCCACTACCACAGCGCATGTGCGTACAGCGTTTCTTATCCTTCCCGTGCTTCTATAACTGTACTGCTTCAAACAGAGGAGCAGGAAGAATAGGAATGAAACGGGTAAATTGAAGTGGCACTGGCGGTTGCTCGGATTACTGATCGTATCATGTTAACTCTAACATTCCCCAATAAATCCAACAGGAAGTTCCCGCACCGACGTGTATACAATACAGCCACACATTCATTAGAAGTTTAAGCATTAAAAGTTGAACACACGCTTGGCGATAGGTTCCTGCTGCAGTGAACAGTGTTGTCAAGAAAATGTAAATGGATCCGACTTATGTATTATCTGCAGGATGAATGAAACTAACAGGCGCCACAGCAGTGAAACTAATCCAGATCATTTTCTGTTTACCGCTAATCGTACTCATGTGCCATTGACGCCACATGACCTGTGAAAATACACTGCCTGACAAAAAAAGTGAAGCATCCAGAAACATGGTCGCATATCCATGTAACTTCGTACACTTACACATAGTCGGCGGGTATCAAATGATTTAGAGTTCCAATCCTCGTGACAGAACGGCCACCGGAGTACAGTAATGTTGTGCGTGGTTAGTGTTGTTACCAGGCCTGGTAAGGTACATAAGGGATGCGAACCGCGTCAGATGCTGAGTGATCACTGTAAAGGGTACGTACTCATCAGAGAGAGCGTTATCAGCACTTGACGGAGTTTGAAAGGGGCCTCGCTCTGGGTCTCCAGCTGGCCGGCTGTTCGGAATATCGAATAGTGCAACATCCACATTTTGAGACATTCGGATGGCTTCTACTGGAACATGAAAGCAGACATACTCTTCGTCTTGGTTACGATAGGCCAAATCTGACCACCGCAAGGCAGGTTCACCGTACTGTGCAACCGAGCACATCGTAACCCCTTCACATCTGCACCTGCCACCCGAGAACAAGTCAGGCTGCCTGCACCATTCTGTGCCGTCCCCGATAAATCATGTGTGCGACCAGCTCGGATGTCAACTGCGTCCCAGTGCCAGTATACAGGATCTAGTTACAACAGTTTTGGCCAAGCTTGCCTCAGGTAGGATACAATGGTTTTACGAAGCCCTTCCCAACCGAATCAGGGTGTGCATCCAAGGAGAGGGAAGGTGCAACTTACACCGATAAAAGTGGGCCGTCCTGCGAAATTCTTCATAAATTTGACTTGACTTTGTAATCACATTGCCTCTGAAACCGCGAAATCTCATTTCTCTTCTTCATCCGCATCTGGGCACATAACTTTTTTTGTCAGTGTTGTGCGTTTATTTTTTTGTGTGCCATAGCAACACAAAAGCGAAGAATCTCTTATGATATAGCGACAAACAGACCTTTTTTTTAAAAGAAGTGTTAGGAACAGTCCACATTGCTTTGTGAAACATTTCCATGAGAGGCAGTTTCAGTATGTTCCAATACGTTTAATAGAATTCCATATGTAGCCCTCCGGACGTGGATCCCATTACGTTAAGAATTTCGTTTTTATACAACATATAAAACAATTTTCGGTTTTCCCTATTTTTAATGCTTGACAGAACATAGATAATTCTCGTATTTCCTCCGGTACACCCGACGCCCCGACCTGCTTCTAATATTTTAATGACTTTGGTTTCAAGCCTCTTTTCACTATGATAGCGGTGCTTGTATTCTGTATGATTGCATAGGAGGTTATGCTACCTAGATTCAAGGACGATACCTCCTGAAGCAGTATGAAGTTCGCTGCTGCCGCATTGATGTATTCCTCCATGCATTTACTTTGTTTCTACTTCACAGCCGGTATCAAATGGAATCGTGTTCCAAATAAATTGCTGTTCTACGTGACATGTGGAACGCAACGCAACACACGTTGTGAAAGTACATTCGCACGTTTACGTCAAATGAGCGCTACCATTTACGTCTATTTTCGCTGACAGCCGTTCGGAGCGCTCTATTCGGTAACTCCGCGTCCATTGGCCGTCTCTGTTCCGGTCATATTAACGTCCGCTCCGTTCACTCCGGCCGGCCTCCAACATGCTCGTCGGCTTTCACGGAAAAACAGTCTTACAGGAGATATCCGAACGGAGAGCTCTACACAGTAACTCCGCGTTAATCTTCAATTAGCAGGATCTGCTGACCAGTTCTAGCACACAGTACAGGTAACACAACAGCAAACGAGACATGAAAATAGTAGATGGCTGTTTCAATAGTGCACTACATTTCTCGAATTAAGATCTGGAATGAACTCAGAGAATATTCGACCGCAGACTCTAAGCAATGCCTTCAATGAGTTCACTGCTCGGCTATACACTGAAATCTTTAAAATAAGCTCTCATACGACATAATTTATTAATCACACAGCTATACTATTTGTTCAAGATAGATATTTTCCCCCGCAGCTAACGTATGCTTCCACCTGATGCTTTGTGAATGTAGTCCTAGAATTTTACTGTGTATTCAACAACCATTTTTTATAAATTGTACTAGAGAGTTGCCCAGTAAGTAATGGACCGCATGTTTTTTTTTTTCCCCCTCAGCCGAAGCTACGAATGCGAAAAGTTACGTATGTATTATTTGAAGTCTCCTGAGTGAGCGCGCCAAGTTACCGTCACTTCCGACAGATAGCGTAGCTGCAGGACAGCTTCAAAATGGCGTCTGTAGGTGATGTACGTTACAAGCAACGTGCGGTCATTAATTTCTCACTGCAGAGAAAGTAACTGTGGAGAATATTCACAAACGCTTGCTCTAGTCTATGGAGCGTCTGCTGTAACAGGAGTACAGTTAGTCGCTGGCACGGAGGGTGACGTTATCAGAAAGTGGTTTGGTGGAGCTCCACGATTTGCAGCGGTCGGGGAGAACATTCACGGCTGATGCACCTGACATGTTGCAGCGAGCCTCCTAGGACTTCCACTTGTTTGGACCACTAAAGGATGTCATTCTTGGAAGACATTTTGAGGACGATAAAAAAAAAAAAAGGTGGTGATTCACACTGTGAAGCACTGGCTCCGCCCCCGGAGGACTGGTACCGAAAGGGCATACACGCTTTTGTTTCGCGCTGGAGGAAGGCTAAACGGGATGGATATTACTTAGAAAAATAGGGTGTGTAGATAAAACATTATTCTTTCGTGTGTGTAATTCTCGTTATGATAAATAAAGAATCGTTGCATTACTTTCTGGGCAACCCTCGTAAATGCATACGATGTTTCATCAGTAGTCCGCTGCTGGTCGTTCTTACCAGTCCCACATACAAGTAAATAGTATTTAACATTTTATTTTCCGGATTATGCAACGGCCGTCTGGCAGAAGATGGAAAAGGTCGAAGGGTGTGCGCTGTAAGTGCAAGTGAAATGCACCGCTACATAGTGTTCATTAGTTTCCCCATTACCTGGTTTTTCCGCCTATTTGCGAGCCGCGACGCAGCAAGATAAACGTACAGGTATAATACAACTGTATTTCCGCAGAAAGAAGATTACAATCACGTAACAACATACATTTCGCGTAAAGTAGTCCCCACAACAACGTGATTGTTTGGTAGGAGGTATCTGCAGCAGTGGCACCAGATAAGCACTGCTGTAGATAGTACATATGGTCCAGACCAAGCGTATTTTGCTGCCGCATTAACTGAGCTTGAGGGCTCACCTATCTTCACACACTTCGAAAATTTTCCCTGTACTCAATGGTAATCACGGCGTCGTCTGACGAAGGCCGGAGATGTAATAAAAGAAGAAGAAAGGAAGACAGAAGGATTATTTAAATGCACAATACTTCGACATCATATCAAAGTCGTGGCAAATTGAAAGGGTATCACCTAATCTTGTAAAATTCTTCACTAACTCAAGTCAGAAGTGTGTGTGATATTATAAAGATAGCATTACGAGAAATGCAGCATCAAATAGAAGAAACACGATTTTATATTCATTTCTCAATGAACAACGATAGTTATAGTTCTATTTGGAATCTCGTTTACCACACCAAAGTCCATCTTAATAGCTGAATGGTCACCGCGGCAGAATGCCATTCGAGGGGACCGGGTTAAATTCCCGATTGAAATTTTCTCCGATATCTTGTCTTCATCATCATTTCATCGTCATCGACAAGGAAGCACCGAAATGGTGTCAACTGAGAAGACTTGCACCAGGTGAACGATATAGCCGACGGGAGACCGTGGCCACATGCGCCTTTACATTTTTACCACAGTGACGAGCAAAATACGAAATATCGGAATCGGAAGCCCCCAAACAGCCACTGACAAAAACTTTACGTTATCCACGAAAGCATTACGTTATCTAACACGGTAAGAAAATTTACTTGAACACACTTTTCATTGTTGGCGTGATGCACTGACTCCGGCCCTGGAAGTTCGGGGATCAATGCCGGATAGGGGCGGATATTTTTCCTCGATCCACCAAGACGGTCCCGTGTCCACTTAGTCCTGCTATCAAATGAGTACCGAGTATCACTCATGCGGATAAAACGCGGGCGGGATGATGGCCGCCACGAAGCAAGACTGTTTTCTACCAATAGCCCGAGAAATTTACATTGACATCACCGAACCAGTCCCGTAATTTCATACATTTTCCGGGTTCAGCTAACTGCATTACACTGCTGATAATTTGCAGCATGGTTTGTAGCTGACAGAATCGCACTGTTACTGTTATTTTCTGTCAAAACGCAAAAAGCTTGTGAAGGTAGGAGTTATACCATTTACTGTTTAGTAAGACTTCGGCTCCTCAAGGGAAATTTTTTCGACTATGGTGTACGCCCAAAGTATGCCGTTTATTCATAAAGTAATTTTAGTACTCGTCTGTATTTATGTATTATGTCGTGTCCCTCACAGCAGTACTCTAATTTTCTCGAAATCCTATTTTTTCACGTCGTCGCCTCATATGTTCCACTATTTTAATATAATTAAAATACCACTTGCTCTTTTCAGACTGTGCAGTGAATATATATATATATATATGGAAAATACTTCATCTCATCCGTAATAGTTAATAGATGTTCCACTAACAGAACTCCTACAATGCAGATAACAATACAAAAAAGTATGATGCTGAATTTCCAATAGTTTGTCTGCAGCTTCGGGCGCATAGCAACGCGCCTTGACTCTACTATATAAAGGTTCCTTATCCTAAACTGGATGTAGATTTGGCTTTTAGGTTCAAAAATAATTTCTTTCGCAGCAGTGTATCGCATTAAATGCGCCACGCGTAGAGTTGGTTGGTTTAAAGGCGGGAGAAGGGACCAATCTACGAAGTCATCGGTCCCTCGTTCCTAATAAAACAGTGCCACAAGGGTGAGAATAAAACGGACGAAACATATAACTGAAAACGTGAAGAAAGGAAAATCCACAAGAACGAAGGGAAGGCAACGAATACTAAAAGGAACATAAGAGGACAAGAAAACCACAGAGACGCTAGAAACAGAAGCGAGTAAAACACGAAAGCAGATTACAGTGGCTGGCCAGCCACGAGAATAAAAAGGGAAAGCCACATACAAGTATAAGTATAAAACCCACTCTCACGGATAAAACGTAAAACTAAAGCTGCTGTGGAGGCAATGTCGCCCAACACCGAAGGCAGTGTGCTGGGAAAGTAAACGTCTGCCGCAGAGCGGCTAAAAGTGGGCAGTCCAGTAAGAGGTGAACTACTGTCATTTGGGAGCCACAGCGACACTCAGTTGGGTCCTCGCGACGGAGTATGTAACCATGCGTTAGCCACGTACGGCCAATGCGGAGCCAGCAGAAGACAACTAATTCCCTTGATTCCCTGCGAGAGGCCTGCATGGAAGACTTCCACACATTCATAGTCTCCTTAATGACACGCAGTTTGTTGTGCGTGCTGTTATGCCATTCCGTCTCCCAACACACGTAGAGTACACAGGGCCTACATTTAAAATTACAACGATTCTGGTAAATTACACTGTGACAAAACATCGAAACAGAAGTGTTGCGCAGCTTATGTTCAAGTGTTACATATTCTATCACTACGCGTGGCAAGATCGCACCTGATTATCTCTGACTCTGATTCATATTCCTGACAATGTCTTGGACTGGGATTAGTGCCAACATTCAATAAATGAGGTGGAAAGTATACGAGGACGTGAAACGTGCCACTTTATAAAACGACAAAATGGAAAATATACCGCCCAGTGACACAGCACAAGTTAGGTAATACATCATGGATAGGGCTCGTCAGTGGACACGCAGATAGAACTTCTATTCCGCTGAAGACAGGGTATTCGACTCATTCATATTTCACTAGTAATGTTTCTAAAGTATGGATATTTGTAATCTTCACTGAAACTACGACTCCAGTCTCCTATGTACTGCTCTAGGCGTACTCAAATTTATTACCTGGCTTTCCGAGAAAAAGTATCTGGCTGCCCTGCCTATTGTTTCGTTGTTGACAAGCAATTATGGGGTTATAGGCAAGACAAAATTGGAGTCAGCTTGAAAGCCACAGAAAATGCGTATGGTCGAAATGGATACACAAAAATAATAACATAATTCGCTTACTATTTTTGCCTTCAGGTTTAGAATACTCCACAAATACTTATAATGAGAGTTCCAGAAAAACATTACTGATCATCATGTTACAGCTAAAATTGTACAGTAACACAAAATTAACAGTTGCAGGTAGCACTGGATCATAAGGAACATTTCATAAAAAAGTTGCTGCTGGTCCCTCGGTACAATCACTAGCACTCCGTCAGAAAAAAAAGAAAAAAAAATCTGGAAGACCCTATCTTTCAACATTCTCATCAAAACGGTCTAGCTTGCAAACAGATGAATGTAGAAAAGTTGCCAAGATTTGCGGAGGTAGCAATATAATTTCTACGCTTATAACAGAGTTAACTGTACTACTCCCTTTGGCATTCTGACGTAACCGAGACTAAATGAAGGAAGTGAAACGTTGCCTAAGTTTAAAAAGAGAACAGTGCAGTTAAAAGTATAGGACGACACGAAACATAAGCAACAGTCGAAAAGGGAGTGAGACAACGTTACAGCCTATCCGTCATAATCAACCTGTATATTAAGCAAGCAGCAAAGGTAACAAGAAAGAGATTGGAAAAGGAACCATAATTCATGGAGAAGGAATAAACCTTTACTGTTTACCGATGATATAGTAGTTTTGTCAGAGACGGCGAAGGTCTTTGAAAACAGGTTGATCGAAGTGGACATTGCTTCGAAAAGAGGTTGTAAGACGAACATAAAGAAACGTAAAAGAAGGGTAATGGAATGTAGTTGAACCAAGTCTGCTAACACTGAAAGAAGTACTCAAGTTCTGCTGTTGGGGCAGCAAAATAATCATCGGTGGTCGAAGCAAAAAGTATATGAAATGTACACTGGAAACTTTTCTCTGAAACCGAGAAAAATGTTATCAAATATAAATTTATTTGCTACGAAGTCTTTTCTGAAAGTGTTCCGAGTGTAGCCTATATGTAAGTGAACGAGGTACAGCACAGACAAAAAGACTATAAAAGCTTTTGAAATGGTGGCTGTACAGAAGAATGTCGAAGATTAGATAGGAGATACGATAATTACGAGGTGAGGAATTGAACTGGGAGAAAAGAAATTGATGGCACAACTTAACTAAAAAAGAGACACAGCGAGGCATCACAGAACAGCTAATTTGGTAACTGAAGAAAGTGTCCAGAGTAAAAATGTTAGAGGAAGACCAGGGGTTAAGTCGCTGTAGTTGCGCAGGCAAGAGGCTTGTACAGGACAGACTAGCGAGATGCGCTGCATCAAACCGGACTTGGGACTGATAAGCACATCAACATCATTTACAAGGTAACTAATTTAGGAAACTTTGGTCACAACGTATGAGCAGAGACGGGCGAACTAACATGTGGACGCACTACGGCTTACATCAGCAAGTCGGCCCCCGGAACAGTTTTACGGCGCGCGCGCAATCCCCGAGCTGCGCCTCATCCATTATTCGGCAGAACAACACGCAGGGCCGGAGCTAAGGAAACTCGCAGGCTACGGAATATTCAATATTACAGCGGGACCTGGCCGCCTAATGGAGAAAAGTCCGAGCGGCCGCTATCTAAAATTAAACTGGGAGTCCCACGCGCCCGATAGCGGGAGGCGAGCCCCCACCCTCTCGAAAATGAGCCAGTAATGAAACTCGCAGCCAGATAAACCGCCGACCGAGTGCTTCTGAATCGACTGTTAATTAAAAAACTTGGCATACTTGGAAATGAAGGCGACACAACAGTAGGCGGCGAGCTGCTACGTTGGCGGCAGCCCCAACCAGACAATCGACAGCAGTCGGCGGCGATAATGAACGGCGCGTGTGTGATTCCCGGGCTCCCATCATGTCTGCACTGATGTGAGTGCCCGAGGCGGTATTCTGCTGCTTTACTGCCTTTTTTTCCCAACATTTCTCATTCCTTCCGCGGGTTTGGCAGGCTGCAGCTCGTTCCGAACTATCGGGAAGAATGAAACGTCGCGGCACGAAACAACTGCCACGAGCTGCTGTCCCTAGTTGCCTCTTTCGGAACGTACGTATCAACGACAAGAAACGTACGGGAGAACGGATTTTATGACTTCAGTACAGACACAAAGCTAAAAAGCGCCAGATACAATCATTCGTAAGTGGCGCCCGTATTTAATTTTCTGCTATGAGATACATTTATCGACTATCATTCTGAAAAAAATGAACACAAACAACAAGAAAGAGCACAAGAATAATATACCATACAATAGAACAGCAGTAGTGACTGCTATAATAGTTGCTACTGATCGATGGATGGTGTAAATTTATTAAACGAAATTACCATTACAATGCAATGAAACTGAAGAGTGGGCTACAAGTTGACGTCCAGTCAACGGAAAACTCACTACAAATGCAACACAGGCTACGATTGCGGAGTGAAACTGGCGGTCCGTGTCTTTTCAAATAAACTATACTGGCATTTGCCTTAAGCTGTTAGGCAAACCACGGAAAACCTCAACCTGGGTAGCTCCCCCGAATGTAAAACACGAGCATTACCTCTACGCCATCTCACTCAATGAAAGGGAAATACCAGAACGGAGTTACACGCAACAATATACCAGCTAAAAACATAAACTATACACAATTAGGGGAGGAGGGGGGGGGGGGGGGGAGAGAGAAACATGCGGCTGTGCTCCACCTATTACCTGTTTTTCGCCGTGTTCCATTTTTCAGCTTTTTGCAATAATGATAAAAGGTTTCTCTCCAGGGTGCATGAGAGATTACTGGTCAAAGGATTCCTTTCTTCTTCTTCCTCCTCTCTCTCTCTCTCTCTCTCTCTCTCTCTCTCTAAACAGTATCCGTGAGAAGTTGCCATCAGTAATGAATTTGAAATTCCTGTCAACAGGGAAGGGCTGAGATTGTTCTTGCACACAAACGACTAGGAAAGCCATGACATAATTGTAAAGAAGAAATCGCGATAGCGGCCTGGCATTCGGCTGCTGTGCGTGGTGTGGTATGAGAATTGACCACTGGGGGAAGGACGACGTCGAGTCTCACGGCGGATGGCGCTGATGAATACTGATGAAATGAGGCGTCTAATGACGGACTAATGGCGGCGTGGGCGCCGCAATTTGTGCACGATAAATCGCCGCCGATCCGCCCCACCATGAGTAACGAAATTGCGGCCTGCCGCGCGCAAGATCCGTTAAGCTGCATGCGCGCTCCCGGATGTCCAGCGCATTTCTGGTGCGCTGACATCGATTGGTAGAATACACCCGCGCGCATACAGCGCAGCATGAAAATCTCACAACGCGTAATGAGTCAGCTGTACATAGCACAGCAATTTTCTAAAGGAGAAGGACTGATATCTACAACCAACCATCTTACATTAAGATGCTTCCAACCATTAGGAAAGAAGGAAGATTATGTCTTACCGTCCAAAGACGACGAAGTTATAGGAGACGGAGCACAAGGCTGGATTGGGAAAGGAAATCGGTCGTGACCTTATCAAAAGAGCAATCTTAGCATTTGTCTTTAGCGAGTTACGTAAGGACGGAAACCATCTTCTGGGTGGACGGGGTATGAACTGGCTTCCTCTCAAACACGAGTCCAATGTCTTACCAGTGTGCCGCCTCGTTCCGGAAATCAGGCCAAATGCAGGGTTGATGCTCTGTGCAGCTAAAAATAAATATCACTCCAGAATTCACCTTACCATAGGCAGCAAATACTGCTTGATGTACCACTGTCTCTCCCGCCTATCCCTAATCGCGAAGAGTGCGCGGTGAAATTGACTGTCAGAAAGCGTCTGCGTAAGTTCGAATTTCCCTTATTTTACACTTATGTTACTTCGTGAAATATGTGTGGGAGACAGTGTTCTTTGATCTTACTGGAACGAGAGCTTTTGGAATTTTAACCATGAAGTCAGTCTCTTTCGCGCAACCTCTGTCGTAGTGCCTGCCACTGGTGTGAGACGAGAATCTACTAGACTAAAATAACATGTGACGAAGTACGCAGATCATCTCTGGATCTCCTCCAAATCCTCTACTACCCTACTTGATTGACTTGCAATACTTGGTCAAACAAGTGGGTTTTGTTAGTTATTTCTCTCTTAACTAAATTGAATTTCCTAACGATTCCTTCAATACAGTACAGTTTGCCATCTGACTTTCCCATAATCACATTTATGTGGGCGTTCCACCTTAATTCGCTCCGGGCATATAACCCTGTATGTCATATGTCATGTCCTGTGAATGATTACTGATGGGCTCGCTATACAACAATGGGCCTACATTCTATTTGTATTTGTTTACGTTGTGGATCAGACGCCAGTGCCTGCACCAAGCGCCAATCCACTATAGGTCTTCCTGTAGCTTGTTACAATTTCTAATGCTGCGACTTCCCAAAACACAAAACTGGTTATGTGAACGGTCTCATGGGGATCCGTACTCGGTGAGCCATGTCTTTTATGATCGAATGAAAATCCGGATAAGTGGTAATATGATCTTTAACCACTGCAAAAACTTTGAAAGCAATTCATGAACTTCAGGGATTAGAACTTTTCCGTCACTAGAGACACTGCAATACTTGAAACTAAATTCATGTAATACCAATAAGAAAGAAGACTTATATCACACAAATCATGGTATAGGGACAGCAAATTAGACAGTCTTTTCACAGTAAGTGTTCAGGGACAAACGACACTGGGGGGATCTGAGTTACTTAACCCTACTGCCGTTTCCTGGCATCTTCACATTAAACATTTACAAATTTAACAGTTTGAAACTCTAACACTCTTTCCAGTAGAACAAAACTGTCCACAATATTTCTCTTCGTGCAAATATGCTTTCAAGTTAGGCAACATCACTGTGTAACTCACCGTGACTGAGTTACACAGAGGTTAAACGTTCTCATTAAGGGCCCGCATCTCGTGGTCGTGCGGTAGCGTTCTCGCTTCCCACGCCCGGGTTCCCGGGTTCGATTCCCGGCGGGGTCGGGGATTTTCTCTGCCTCGTGATGGCTGGGTGTTGTGTGCTGTCCTTAGGTTAGTTAGGTTTAAGTAGTTTTAAGTTCTAGGGGACTTATGACCATAGCAGTTGAGTCCCATAGTGCTCAGAGCCATTTTTTTTCTCATTAAGGGCCATTAAAGGCTCAGCTCGAGAACAAAGGGATGTTAAGAGCTGAACTTCAACCGATGTCATTAGAGATTCAATGATGATGGATGGAATCAGCTGAAGCCTTGTTGGAGGAAGCGTCCTGGTGAATCTATTTAAGACAACGTAAAGAGTTCAGCAACAGGATTGCCCGTTCCTCACGAACAGGTATTCCAGTGAATTGACGTCCATATTTGGATTAGAAAGATAATGCGGGACGAAATGCAAAAAGAATGTCAGTCACCACCAACGTAACATACAGAAACTCATGATTTCTTGCGTAGCGAGTGGCCATTTACTCACGAATCAAGTCGAAATCTCTCTGCTCATATGTTTTATGTAGTTGTCACAGCTAGATGCGGTGTCGCACATTGAAGTACGTACTTCTGCATGATGAACACTTCATCCTATGAGCTTAACAATCACCACTTTGAACACACTAACGTCCCTGCAGATAGTTTGCAACGTTTAGCTACTCGCAACGGCTGTGCACTGACACAGTGGGTACGGAGACCCGTACAGAGGCTTAACAGCACCACCTAATGATGCAGCTGTTCGGCCTAGTGCAGCTGAGGCAATTATGCCTCTCGCCGTTGTCGACCGATACGCGATAATGTGTCAGCGCTGTCACGAGCCAAAAACACGTGTAAAACCGCGCCTGCCCGCTCCATTAAATGTAACTTTGTAGCAAATGGAAATGGACGTGCCATGTGCGTTCGTGATTTTGATAATAGCCCGATGATGAGCACGGGTACTCAAAATTATTTTCATTCTAGCCTTCCTGATGAGTATCCATTACGCAGACCTGCAGAGCTAGTCGCAAAAGTGTCGACACACCTGGGAAATACGTACTGGTTGTAGCATTCAGCATTCACTGGAGAATCAGCAGAAAAACAAATACCACAGTTAAAGAAATTATGGCTGTGGGAAAAATGAGGCAATAAATATCGCCTGCGAAGAACGCCAGAACGAATCATCATCAACCGCTAATTCAGAGAGAGTATTAATATAATTACTTACAGTTTCCTCATGGACTCAGACTGATTAGAATTTTATACGACAATATTATGAATTCGAAAGGGAATTAGCAAGTGATAATGCCCAAATTTCCTTGTGAATCCTTACTAATATGTATGGTAACCTGAACGGACAAAGGACGGTGTGTGTTCAAACATGTGTGGTTAAAAAAATTTGGAGGCTACATATATGAAGATCTCTTATGATAAGATCAATTGGGAAAACCAAAGGAAAAAAATACGCGAGTTTGTGATCAGGACTTACGGATTCAAACCATGACAAATTTCGGAAACTAAACTAAACAGACCCGACGGCGCATAGTGGGTCAGAATTCCGATCAGAACTGAGAAAGAAAATATTCCTACTTAGGTTATTTGAGCTACTTGGCTGGCTATGGTCAATTATTACATCTTGCATTCAGCAGCTTATTGCAACTGTTGTTCTTGTCAATGTTACCGCTCTGCTTTTCGTGACGCGTCAGGTTAGCCGAGCGAAGACAGTATCACGCATTTCACTTCGGATGTTTTCAATCCTATATAGGTACCATATCTATACACACACGCACACACAGGCGCGCGCGCGTTCGCACACACACACACACACACACACACACACACACACGTGCAATGGGTGCCCCTTGCCCATTCTTCCTCTTTTTGTCGTAGCTCTACTGTGTTCCCGCTAAAGGTCGGACATTACAGTCTTTCTTTACGTGTTTTCAATCTAGTTACTCGGACCATGAAATTTTGTAATAGTCTGCTGGATGAGGCACTTAATTAAAGGCAAATCCATAGGGTAACTGTTTTATCACATATTAAGTTTTTTTTAATCAACGTTCGAACCAAAAAATAAAATATCATAATGCGTAATGAAAAACGAGAGTTAATGTTCATATTCCGTGACATTCCAATACATGTCGAACTGTTCGACGAACTGTGATTAATTTTCTTCGCGATCCATTTCTAAATTAATATTAGAATCACTACCCAAGTAATAACCCACATATGAAACGGCAGCAACAATATGCCGTCGTTCGTGTGTTTCGTGAAAATAAAGTAAATGTTTAACTCTTCGTCAGATTTATACACGTAGGACATTAATCGATATCTAATGCATATGTACTTTACCATGGATAAATAGAAAACAAAAATTACATCAATCAATGAGAAGAATGAAAATCAAAATATGATTAACCGAAAGTGAAAGGATTAACCAAAAGTGAAAGTAATGTTATGTGGAATAAAGACTATATATTCATGTTGAGTTCTTAACCTGCCAGGGCAGCCGAGAGCGGTAACGCGCTGCATCCTGGACTCTGGTATCCGCTCTGGCCCCGGATCGAATCCGCCCGGCGGATTAACGACGACAGCCGGTGTGCCGGCCAGCCTAGATGTGGTTTTTAGGCGGTTTTCCACATCCTACTAGGCGAATACCGGGCTGGTCCCCACGTCCCGCCTCAGTTACACGACTCGCAGACATTTGAAACACATTCACACTATTTCACGATTTACACTAGATGCAGACAGCTGGGGTGAACCACTTCCGTCCCGGGGGGGTGTGGGGTGGCGGCAGGAAGGGCATCTGGCCATCCCTTAAAATTAACCATGCCAATTCCGTACTTAACCCTGCCGACCCTGCGCACAATGCGGGATACAGGCGGTAGCAAAAGAAGAAGAAAGAAAAAATTGATGTTGATTTCTTGTTCCTCCGGCGTCACATTCGAAGTTACTAGGAGAGTGTTGTGTGTTACACGGGATTATTGACAACCAGAAATGACCGAACACGCAAGTGTTGACGTTACATCAAAGAGTCGCACAAAACACGACAAATTATTTGAATTTGATCAAACTCAGGGAAAATATTAAGAGGCAGCGAATGGAAATGATTACTTTTATAATACGTCTGACAACTAGTTAAGTGGTAGAAGTGTTCTTTCCTGTTAATGTAAAAAAAAGTTGGAAGAAATCATCAGATCTACTCTAAAAGACCAGAAAGAATCATTCGACAGGTCAAAATGAAAGAAAAGTCAGACCTGGAGATATAGTGGTAAAGTGCGTGCCCGGAAACAGAGAGGTCGCAGGATCCTATACCAGGTAGAGGACGTTAATTTTCAATCTACCTTCAAATTATGTGGCCTGCATATCTCAACGATGTGAGTAGCTAGTAATGACGCGTGTTTGGATTCCACGTTAAACCGTAGGTCCCCTTTCCCCGACAGGGAAACTGCAGTAATTAGCGACACCCAAGTCGCCGAAGGGATGTCCATCTGAAAGACTTGCACCCGGCCACTGAGCCACACCAAATTATTATTATTATTATTATTATTATTATTAACGAAGGAGAAAGAGGTTTTCTTTGAATTACAAAACTGCTGAGCTATCATACGCAGCGTAATGGGCTCCAGAAAAACAGGAGACTCCAAAGGTTGTAAGAGACGTCTCATCCTCCATCCCAACTGAAGGAGAAGAGGATAACAAGCATTTTCAGGCAAACTTGACGGCATATAAAAAGTGACTTTTTCACAAATCATGAATTTATCCTCCATATCGGTGCCATCTTTTCGACTTTCACAAATTTTAAATTAAATTCATAATAAAGAAGGTCAAAAATCCAAGGCCGATTTTTGTTGAAAAAATCTTACTTCTCCGGATGAGCTCTATCGTACCGAATTTTTCAACTTACTGTCAGATTTGTTGTTGATAAGGGCCATTTCTGCTCAGGTTTGATAGAGGTTTGAATCCTGACCATGTTTTCGCTGTTTAGACCCATTGTGGTACGGTTTGTTTGAAGACTGCAGTGCTTTACTAGGCACGGACATACTGGATGAGTTGTGCCGTAACCTTCCTCCAACTTTTGAACTGACACCGTATGGGTGCCAGAAGTCTCAGCAGATTGTAGTGATGTCAGCTGGCGCCAACGCTGTAACCTGGACTACCAACGTTGGACAACAAATTACTAGGACGAACTTTTGAGACGGCTAATTGTCGGTAGAACTTCGCTACCCGCGTTGAAGAGACGCAAAAAGGAAATTCCTCTTACCGTGACAGTCGACAACTTGTGGCGTGAAAATTGTAGCATCGAATGTTGTTTACATTTTCAGAACAATACAACCAATTACTCTGTAACGAACCACCGAAAGCTACGAGTACTTTGTATTATTAGGGTCATTCAAAAAGAAAAGAGCCACGGGCTGCAAAGTTAAAACCGCTGAAGAGATCATAATTCCACTGCTTATGGAAGAAGGTGTGGTCTCTACGAGAGCGTTTAGGCTCCAAAATCGCCGTTAGGATGGCATGGGCGAACACCCTTGTGACGGCACAAGGAGCAAGTGCACGCGTCAACCGTCCACTGCGCTCAATAGCGCTGAAATTAGGGGAAATGGAGGCTTCAAAGGAACAGCTTAGGGGTGCATTGCGTTTTCTGACAGCGGAAGGAGAGCATTGACCGGAAATTCATCGTAGCATGTCACAAGTGTACGAATAGCACTGCATGTCCGTCGCAAAGGCGCGGCGCAAACGAATCAAGGAAGGACGACAGATGATGTCGGCCGATGACGCATGATCCGGAACGCCACACCGCAACACCGATAGCGCTGTTCAGCAGGTGGATGTCCTCCTTACTGAAGACTGGCGAGTTCCGCTGGCAGTCACTGCCTCATAGGTCGGACTGGGAGTCTGGATTTCTACGGGCATGAAGTACATTTGCGCCTTTCTTCGACGGATTTCCATTCCCCGCACTCCTTCCGCTATAAGGAAGCGCACTACACCACTTTCCCTCTTCTTTTGGAGCCTCTATTTCTCTCTATTGGGTACCACTGTGTGCACGTGCACGTGTTCGCTCTGACGTCTCATGGGGTGCGTGCGCCCATACCGTCTAGCGGCGAGTTTGAGGGCCTCAACACACTTACGTGGACGAGACCTTCCTTCCGCGGACATTACGGTCCGCTTAGTGGTTTTCATTCTGCAACCTCCGGCCAGTTTTCTTTTTGAACGAGCCTCATACAGGATGTCCCACAGAAACCCGGTACTCACGTACCGGTTAATCATCTCTAGTCGAATTTGCTTATGAAGTGCCAACACTGTCTCAAAACTTGGCTACCCTGTATTTTATCGGAAAGTTGAGTGCAGCTATGTATTCGTGCGTCAGTAGTTCTGAGAAGCGTCTACTATTGAGTTGTTAGAAGAATGGGCCAGTTTGCGTTAAAACAGCGAATTGGTATTGTGGAGTGTTAACAAAAAGACAAGCTCCACCAACGAATGTAAAGAAATGTTTCGAGCGAAGTATTCTGGTAGGGAACTCCCCATGACCAGCAGTATTCAAGATCTGTACAAGAAATGGAGGGCTGTAAGATACGTTCCGAATGTCCAGAGAATTAGGCGATCGACAGTGAGGAATTCTGAAATTAAAGCTCGCATGGACACTACGAGAAGTCACTGTAAGTCAGTAAGGTGGTTATCGCAGCAGGTTGTTGCGTCTCGTACACCGTGTACTAAAATATGTGACATTAAAAGCCTATCGTGTGACTGTGGTGCTAGAGTTGAAATTTGAGGATAAGGAAAAAAACGAGTTTTTTACTGAAACCGGCTGATAACATCAATTGCTAACGGGTACTTGTGCCACTCGGTTTTCTTCATGACAGGTGAGGCCTGGTTTCGTTTGTCAGGCTATGTAAACTCCCATAATTGCAGATACTGGTCGCAGGACAACCTACATATTCTCTATGAAGAACCTGTCCACTGACAGAAGATAGGTGTTTGGTGTGTGTTGTCCGGTATGCGCATTATTGGTCCACATTTTTCAGTTACACCTTAAACAGTGTCAGATCTCTAGAGATCTTTGACGTTCTATGCACAGCTGAGATGCAGAAATCTGTATAATGTATTCCAACAAGATGGAGCAACCGCTCTAACAGTCAACCGAAGTATGGCCCACAGCAGCAACGTGTTTCCTGAAGACAGACTTGTCAGCAAAGACTCTGGCCCCCAAGGACCCTGGACTCTTATGTATGGGACATAATAAAAAGTAAAGTGTATGTTGACGATCATCGCACAATAGACAACTTAAAGAGAACATTATTAGAGAAATTAACAAGATCATGCATGTAGCATTAAAGCGTGTTGCTTGTAACGTCATCAAACGATGTGAACGGTGCTTGGATGCCCATGGCCACCACTTCCAGCACACTTATGAGCAGGTAGCAACATGTTTTTTGATGTTACTATTATCTATTCTTTTTTACTTAGTTCATTGTTACTTGAATCACGGGCGTGCAGCGTATCATTTTTATGTAGGACACCCTGTAAACACTCACAAAATATCCCTGAATATCCTCCGACATTTTGTTGGTGAAGTTTGGGTTCATCATGGATATTTCTTGAATTTGTGAAAGGCAAACGATCAGTACCTGCTAACTACCGTCGTGCGTCGTATAGCGCAATCTCGTGTGTCGCAGGTAATTTAGATCACATGAACATCATCAGCAAACGTTTCTATTACGAGTTTGCGAGAATGAAGGGATCCTACTAGCAACCTGGACCGTAAACCGATGCTTGCAGGCAACTAGGCTGATGGAACGCCGCGGGCAGCTGGCAGCGCGAGCGAACAGCAGCTGGCTGCCATCGGCCGTCGCCGCTAACAATGGCCCTTGCAGCGCTAATTGGGATGTGCCGGTGCCAGCGCAGCAGTACGCGTCCACGCGCCATCGCATAGGAGCCGGTGCGCGCCCATATGGAACGGCATCAGCGGTCGCCAATGGAGCGTCAAGTCCGCGGGCGACCGCAGGAGCTAGGCAGCTAGCGTGTCTACCGCCGAGGCTGACGGCAAGATTGATAGCGCCTGGCGATAATTTATAATGCGCTAACTGCACAGGCAAAACAGTGGAAAAGAACGCCGCCGATCCGAAGGCAATTTCGGGGTAATGTTTACAAAAACAACAATTTCAAATTTGCTGGTTAATTAGCAAAACATTTTTCCGCTGCGAGCCGAAATTAGATTACGCAGTGTTCATGAAAGCTAACTATTCTGACCCAGCATAAAAGCTCCTTAACATTCAGCACTTCTTGCGGAAGTCTAGGCAATCCATCACGCGCACAAAGGTATAAATTGTATCCCACATCTAAACCAAATAACAAGTCTGATGGTGTGGCCAATTTCCCGCAGAGAGTATATTACTATCCATTTTATAAAGTCAATCATCTTTTTATTGTGTCAATATAATACTCATTAATGTTCCAGGTGCGTTTCGCCTTTGATATTAAGTGTATCTTCAGTGTTTTAACACAGCGGTTTTTGATTTTACCCGTGCTGCGTATACGTTCGAAACAGTTCACATCGTAATTTTCAAATTGAGGTCTGTCCTGCCAAAATTTGCATTTCCTTTCATCCCCTCACAGATCATAAGGCACCCTTAGGATAAGTCATAAAGTGCAGACACTGTAAAGAAGCTGACAAAACAACTCACTATATCTTGAGCTGTTGCACAAAGATCGCTCAGACTTATCACAATCAGAGTCACAATGATGTGAGACGAATGATCCACAGGAACCTATGCCAAATTTACCATCTGCCGGTGGCAAGGAATTAGTGGAACCACAAGCTAGAAAAAGCTGTTGAAAACGACCATGCCAATAATTACTGTGGGACTTCCAACTTCACGCAACCGAAATTCTGGAGCGTAGCACAAAGACATCACAATTGTGGGGAAAAGAATGTATTCATCACTGACACTGAGATACCAGTTGAGAGCAGAATCGACAAGAAACAACTTTAAGAGTCTGGCAGATACGACGACCTCAAAATCGAACTACTGCGACTCTGGCGTAAGCCAGTGGAAATGGTCCCAATGATTCTGGCACACAGAGGGCAGTGCCGAAAGATCTTTCATTTTTAGTTCACTACAGCTATTTGAGTTTAGATTTTGTTATTTCGTCATTTCGAGATAGTGGGTGGAGCTGCGGTCGCTAGAAAATGGAGTGCCAAGTGGAAAAATCGCAAAATTTGACATAATCTTCTGTTGTTAGATCAACTGAGGCGTGACAGCAGCCAGATACATTTACGCTTTGTATGGGGATAATACCATTGGACAGAGGACTGACAGTTAATGGTTTACTCGTTTTAAGGAGGATCGTTTTGGCATTAGTGACCACGTTCAGGAAGACCTTGCAATTTGTTGAATATAGTTTAAACATACTGATCCACAATTATCCACGTCAGCGCACTCGAGAATTGACATATGTGTTGAACTATGATCACTACATCATCGGACGACATATGCATGCGATGGAGAAAGTTCAAAAATCGGGTGTATGGGTACAGCAAGCTCTCAGCCAAAACCGCAAAAACTGGCGGGTGGCCGTATGTGCATCTCCGCTTGCTCGTCATCAATTGGTTCGTTAACAATAACCACCATTTCTAGTCTGCATCGTAACTCGTGACGAGAAATGGTGTCTTATGCAACGTAAGGAAAAGAGAGGGACAGGTGAGGCCAAACAAAGCAGCAACTCCCCGTTCGAAGACCTGCGCCCATCCACAAAAGATGTCCTGCACCTGGTGGAACAGCGACGGTGTGGAGAACAACGCATTGCTTTGCCGAGGTGTAACCATAACCATCACTACTGACATTTATTGTTAACATCTGAGACGTTTTGCAGACGTAATGCAAGAGCAACGACCAGGAAGCCGGCGTTAACTGATGCTACTCCACGATAACGTCCGCTGTCTATCGAACTACCCTCAACGCACTTCCTTTCCGTATGAGAATTCGCTACCAACATAGCTTGTCGATTCCTTAACCTCAAAACCCGGTGATGTCTACAGATGCAAATCGAAAAGGTACCCCAGCATTGGGCGGACTGTTGTGAATAGTGCAGGAGAACGCATTATTCATGATTGAAGTCTCTTATGTGTACCTGTTGTGTTTATTAAACTTATGGAAAAACACTATGAACTTATGCACGAACTTTTTATTATTATTGCGGAATTTTTTTACAACAGACAAACACAAAATTTGAATCACGTCAGTACTGTACATTTAGACCCTTTGTATTAATAAAATTTCTGCCTGAACAGTAAGGATACGAATTAACACCGTAAGAGAAAATACAGTACCTTACTCTTGTGAAAGCCCTCTCTCTCTGCTGCTACCTGTCCTGACCATGACCCAGGCATTACCTTCATCTCGTACTTGCAGGCATAAATAGCCTTACATCACAGTGATGCGATCAAGTTACTAACTGACATTATGGACGAAGGGGGAGAGGGGGGGACGAGGATTTCAAAGCTACGTACGTAAAATTGGTAGTCAGGCACGAAGAAATAGGTATATTGAGGGAAAAAAAAAAAAAAAAAAAAAAAAAAAAAAAAAAAAAAAAACCCTCAAGAGACAAAACACAAGAAACTCAATGTGATAGCTCTGAAATCAGTCGCGAAGCGTACTTGAACTTGTACAGGGTATGGGACAGAGTGTCACTGCTCGCTCGGCGGAGAAAATCACACATAATAAATTCCGAAATATATGAGAAAATGAATGCGGACGAGAGAGAGAGAGAGAGAGAGAGAGAGAGAGAGAGAGAGAGAGAGTGTGTGTGTGTGTGAAAGGATGCTGTAGGGGCAGTAGATCTTCGAGCTATATCAGAACGGCAGCATGGATGAATCCTCGGCTCAGTTGTAGCCGATTTCACTTTGCAGGTGTATTCGCTGCTAGTGAAAGCGTTTCTGCGAAGATCTGGTTTTAATGTGTGGTAATTAGTAGCCTTTTTAACACAATCAGCAGAAAATCAAAGAAAATACCTCTCATGTATTGTCATTCTCTATTCATCATTATCTCTCGCCTTGCTTCACATCACACACAAAACTGATAAGCAAATTTGCACACTCGATTACCAAAGTTTCCGTATTAATATTTACCCCCAAGAGCTTCATTTTCTTTAGTCTAAATAATTCTTAAGTTTAATCACACTCCCTTGAAGGTTGAATTACAACACAAGAAGCTTTAACGAGCGACTGAATATTCATAATTACACGCTGCAATCACAGAACGTATCAGAAATAACGATCTATTCTTCCGTTTTCTCAGGCAAGTTTTGAAGCAGAACAAAAACCTGAGTGAAAGATATACGTGAACGAGTCTCTCGTAAGTTTTTTTACGTGTTTAATCGCGATAATTGGGCAAGGAAGAGCGTGGTAGCGGAAGCTCGCAGAGGGGAAATAGGAGGGAATTCCGTAGCTGTGCAGGAGAGCCACAAGCCGGAGCGCGTTCTGCGCGAGGCTTTTGATGTGCCACTCGGAGGCAGCGGGCGCGGCTAACCTGATTAACAAACACGGCACGCCTGCCAAGGTGAGAGCAGAGGGGGGCGACGCTTCCCGCGCGCTCCCTTCTACATTCTCTGTGTGCAGCCATGTCGATTCCACTCACACACCAGATTTTTAAGTGCACTCCCCTACAATGTGCATTATCCCTCAGCACTTCGAGACAGAGGTCTTCCACTTTTTTATTGTTCTTGCTAGGTACAAAGAACAGCTCCGTGACCATTCGTAGCTCTATAGAGTTGGTAAGTGCAGAGTAAAACAGAAGTTAACTTCGGGGGACGGGGAGGGTGCCACTAGCGTTTTAACAGTTCTGCAGACAGTGCTATGCAGTGCGTAAAGGAGAAATAATATGAAATACAACAAAAGCAACTTTAATTTTGCATCAGACTTGAACTTCCAAGACATTTCAAAATCGCTTTTACAGTTCTTGGTACGCTTGTGATACAAAAGAAACAGAGGTTTGAAGATTTGTTTAGGTACCTGCGTTACTGACAACCGACAGACCAAGTTGAAAGTGTGCCTTTAAGAACAACGCTGTGCACTATTACTGAACTCTCCTATATTTCTTACTACATCTACATCTACATGATTACTCTGCAATTCACATTTAAGCGCTTGGCAGTGGGTTCATCGAACCACAATCATACTATCTCTCTACTATTCCACTCTCGAATGGCGCCTGGGAAAAACGAACACCTAAACCTTTCTGTTCGAGCTCTGATGTCTCTTATTTTATTTTGATGATAATTCCTACCTATGTAGGATGGGCTCAACAAAATATTTTCGCATTCGGAACAGAAAGTTGGAGACTGAAATTTCGTAAATAGATCTCGCCGCGACGAAAAACGTCCTTGCTTTAATGACTTCCATCCCAACTCGCGCATCATATCTGCCACACTCTCTCCCCTATTACGTGATAATACAAAACGAGCTGCCCTTTTTTGCACCCTTTCGATGTCCTCGGTCAATCCCACCTGGTAAGGATCCCACACCACGCAACAATATTCTAACAGAGGACGAACGAGTGTAGTGTAAGCCGTCTCTTTAGTGGACTTCTTGCATCTTCTAACTGTCCTGCCAATGAAACGCAACCTTTGGCTCGCCTTCCCCACAATAATATTATCTATGTGGTCTTTCCAACTGAAGTTGTTCGTAATTTTAACACCCAGGTACTTAGTTGAATTGACAGCCTTGAGAATTGTACTATTTATCGAGTGATCGAATTCAAACGGATTTCTTTTGGAACTCATGTGGGTCACCTCACACTTTTCGTTATTTAGCGTCAACTGCCACCTGCCACACCATACAGCAATCTTTTATAAATCGCTTTGCAACTGATACTGGTCTTCGGATGACCTTACTAGACGGTAAATTACAGCATCATCTGCGAACAACCTAAGAGAACTGCTCAGATTGTCACCCAGGTTATTTATATAGATCAGGAACAGCAGTGGTCCCAGGACGCTTCCCTGGGGTACACCTGATATCACTTCAGTTTTACTCCATGATTTGCCGTCTATTACTACGAACTGCGACCTTCCTGACAGGAAATCACGAATCCAGTCGCACAACTGAGACGATACCCCATAGGCCCGCACCTTGATTAGAAGTCGCTTGTGAGGAACGGTGTCAAAAGCTTTCCGGAAATCTATAAATATGGAATCAACTTGAGATCCCCTGTCGATAGCGGCCATTACTTCGTGCGAATAAAGAGCTAGCTGCGTTGCACAAGAACGATGTTTTCTGAAACCATGCTGATTACGTATCAATAGATCGTTCCCTTCGAGGTGATTCATAATGTTTGAATACAGTATATGCTCCAAAACCCTACTGCAAACCGACGTCAATGATATAGGTCTGTAGTTCGATGGATTACTCCTACTACCCTTCTTAAACACTGGTGCGACCTGCGCAATTTTCCAATCTGTAGGTACAGATCTATCGGTGAGCGAGCGGTTGTATATGATTGCTAAGTAGGGAGCTATTGTATCAGCGTAATCTGAAAGGAACCTAATCGGTATACAATCTGGACCTGAAGACTTGCCCGTATCAAGCGATTTGAGTTGCTTCGCAACCCCTAGGGTATCTACTTCTAAGAAACTCATGCTAGCAGCTGTTCGGAGGACTACGAGTATAATACAGGCAGTAAATGTTACTCGTAATTTTCCATTTATTATATCCTCTTGTTATCTAAACGGGTTTCCATTCCCAATCAGGTAACGACATAATGTTTAATTCCAAAGCCAAGGTCTACATAAATATAATGCTACAACCAGCTTGACACCTTAAACTGCTTGCAAGAAAAATGACGTTTCAGAAGCACGATAGATACAGTCGTCTATTAGATGCTGAATCCAAATTACGACTGACGTGCATTCTACCATAACACGCTACTGTCACGAGCGCTGCGAAATTTAGGCATTTTTGAACCATAATGAAGACTACTAGGTTGGAAATTTGTGATGTTACACTAGTTACTGGCCAGTAATTTTATGTGAAGCTTCAGAACACTGGCTCTTTAATTTTATTTCATATTCAGTTGAATACATAAATAAATAATGATATTGATCATTTTGATTAGAGGCTTGGAAGTAAACATTCTCGCAGCAGATACACAACACGAAATAAATTTCGACTGTGATGAGAGCAAAACACACTATTAGCAATGGAAATATAGTAATTCAATATTTAGAGATTAGAATTTCACCTACACATGGGGCCGCGTTTTGCATTTTATGCCTGGATGGGTACTCATGTACGAAGATTTTGCGTATTTGCTATCTTTCGTTTGTCAGACGCTCTAGAGTCTGGTACAGTCCGACCACAGTTAAGTATTTTTCTTATTAATACTACAGTGAGTTATGTCTGCTTCAAGATACTCAACTTAATAATCTGACAGAATGAAAATCTGAATATATATGGAGCTCGCATGGCGGTTAATGAATAATAACTCGACATGCTGCATTGTTTTCGACGGGACCGATGAGTCATGCTACATACTTATTTCCAGTTGAAAACATAAGAAATAAAACAAAACAAAAAATTACATGCATCGTTCACATACTCGTTCTACGTGAGCAGCGATGTGTGGACCCTGACTTGACATCTACTTCGTGCTTTCTGCCACTATTTGCAGTTCACTCAATCCCTTTTGTTTAATACAACCAGTATCTGGTCATTCATCCAGAGTGCAGTGCTGTCGTTCTAGTAACAAGGCATGCAACAGAAAGTATGGGACGAAGTCTTCAAAAGGAGATATAATGCGCCATTTTTCTGTAACTTTTTCACTTTTATTCAATTTTCATGCTATTTCACATAGTATTAAGCTACTACGAAATTAATTACATCCGTTCTGCATGTCTTCGTTTGAGGTCATCTATTCTACAGCCGAGGCCTTCACACAGTATTTCCCTGTACGAGACACCTTCACACAATATTTCTCTGGACGAGACAAATTTAAAGATACTGTCAGTGTCCCACAGCATGGTCAACAATTTGGGTTTGTAGAGTTCGTTTATTATTCTGTTCGTCCCAGAAAAGCAGACATTAAAAAAGATGCAGGATCGATCGTAACATATGTTGTCTAACGTAATCGTTACGCTGCGCGAACGAGACACATTAAACCGAGTTATCGGACAAAAAAGAAGGGTGTTTGGTGGTGCCCTGTAAACAACAGCACTGTCACACGCCGAGTTCAGGAGCGGCGAGCGGTGATATTACTTTTTTCCGCCCCCGACAGCCCCATAAAATTCTTTTCGGCGCGGCAGGAAACGGCCGTAGCCCAGTGTGTCCCAGGGGCTGAGGCGGTGCGAACGGGGCCCCGCAAAATTGCATCCCCCTCATACGGCAATTACTCTGATGTATTATAGAGCTCCCAGTCCACAACCTCCAGCCACTGCCTCTATTGCTCCTCTTAAGTGCTTTTTTTCTTTTTAATATCCAGCCACGCATTTGGCGATTCCCGGAAATTATTTTTTGCAAAAGTACCTGGACTGCTCTGCCCAGCCAATTTGCATCGGAATAGCCTAACGGGCACAAGGGCGGTGGATGCATTTCGTGGTGGCAGTACTAGAAGCTCTGGGCATGGCGGTCAGCGCAGCTATAACACGATTAACTCTTTGCGGTTACGTGCCGAGTAATGAACGTAAACTCTTGAAATTGGACCGCAAAAGGGTTTAACGGTAGGCGGCAATCGTACAATAACCAATGGCGTTTCACGAGAAGAGAGTGATGGAATGCGAATTTGGAGCGGGTACGTGGGATACAAGATCCTCTGTGAGTGTAACTTAGAAATACAGAGGCTTACCCCATGACAGAGGGATTTGCTTGTATCTCGCGCGAAGACCTCTGCTGAGTTTGAACAGCCAGCAACGATGCTATATGACTCAGGGATCCAACAGGGAGCATCCGATGAATAACACAGGACTCTGAAGCCAGATACCTCAGTTATTACTAATCGTACAATTCACATTTAGAGAGACTGATATTATTTTGTGACTTATGTAGTCCTGCTGCTTGCCATTCTCATTAGAATAACGGTAAAGAGTCAAAAAACTATCTGCAAAGCCATACAAATGTCACATTTTATTTCGTCTAACGCTGTTTTCCATGATCCACAAAAGGCAGTATTATGTATGTTGCCCATATAGTTGACGAAAGTGAGCGCCTCTTCTCTATGATTTACCATGTAACTGGTAAATATTACAGTTTCTTTTGCTTGGCGAGCAGCAAATAAAATCTCACAGGTGTGGTGTTCATGTCAATTTATAGATGCTGTTAATGTGAATTCAATTGGCAAATAAGCACGATAACTCGGCCAGTATCACAATTTACTGCAGAGAGAAACGAGTAAGTAACTAGCCATGTCCAAATACTGATAAAATGGTCGCCAGACAAACTATTCAACCACGTGCTGATCACTAAATGAGAGATCCGCTGCTATGAATTACTTTCGCCTCATGTATTTTCACTTTTTAGCAGAGGCTAGACATCGCAATTTTCATTCATTCTTTACAACTGAATACACTACATACTGTCGACGTATGTTAGCATTAACAACAATACATCAAAAACCTGAAGTTAGAATTATGATGGTCAAATGTAATTGTAGTTTTTACAACAGCGCAAGAACACTGATTTTAATTAGAATCATAGGTGGAGCTTGTACTAACCAAATTCAAATTAAGCCGAATATCATAGACCGGCGCTAGTGAGATGATGAGAACAGAAGAATTAAACTTCCTCTCACATCCAGATACGAGATATAGAGAGAAAACATACGAATACACCACGCTACACTAAGCATTATGTGTATAGTAGTAGGACGATATATTAAGTGGTCATGTGTCAAATATTATACTGTAAACTTGGATAAGAAGCACGTCAAATGTGGAAGATCGGAGTTTTCACGTGCCGCTGATAAAATAAGAATGGCGAAGAGGAGGAGTGGAAACAATGGTCACTAGTCCTCTGAACCGAGCGGGGCAGCGCAGTGATTAGCACACTGGACGCGCATTCGGGAGGACGAAGGTTCAAATCCGCGTCCTTCCCGAATCCGACTTGTGCACCGTCTCTAATGACCTCGTTGTCGACGGAAGCTGAACACTGATCTCCTCCTCCCCCGAACCCCGAAGGATCGTTCTCACAGCCTTTCCTTACGTAGTTCTCCGATGGTGAAATTTTCAAGGAAGGAATACTCTACCAATTAGTAATGGGTCCTCACTCGTTGCTTTTACCTAAAGAGACAAGTTGTTTCACATTTTTGTACCGGTTACATGCACTGGTGGGCAAGGCACGGAACATAATTCTGAATCCATATGATATCGTTACTGGAACAGGAATTTAACGAGCAAGGAAGTGGAAAGACAAAGCCACGTGTATTTTAGATGAATTAGTAGGGAGTTAGGGAAGGGAGGGGGTCGCAGTCGTGTTGGTGATGCAGACTGGGTTCGGAGGAAGAACTCAACTTCTCTCCCGGCCCACAGAAATTAACGCTAGCGCAGCATGATGGTCTCTGTTTCTCTGTTATCTGGGTCGCGCTAGAAGCCACAGGGAGCTCTGACGGTACGTTTCCGATGCGCGTATCGTTAACTTATGAAAAGAAGTTTAAGATACAATACAGGTCGGCGTGAAAAACTTTATGGAAAGTGGAAACTATGTTTGTTATCTCCCGCTAGTTGTCTCTCCACTTGATGGTCTCTCTCTCTCTCTCTCTCTCTCTCTCTCTCTCTCTCTCTCTCTCTCTCTCCCCCGCCCCCCCTCCTCCATACACAGACACACAATAGATATAAATTTTGTGTGTTTATGTAACCTCTAGGCGACAGTTAGGTCACTAGCGCAATTAGTACTTGCTGATACGGATCGCTGATATGTTGTTGTGAATATAGTGTGCGCGTTCCGCAAGGCAGTCATGTTTGTGTCAAATGGGTGGCATAGTATGAGGCCATAAAACTCCTATTTGACACGCGTGTTGAACACGAATTCGATCATTCTGATGTTGGATCTCTGCGACTCTTTCCGAATTATATGAGACAAATTCCGGGATGCGCTTATTAAAAAAAATAAACAAATAAAAACAGGATCGCATTCCTTCACCACTCTTTTTCAACGTACTAGTAGTCGGGTCTCGCTTCTTCGATGTCGAAAATACGTTGAACTCTAAACTTTATTATTTTAGCATTAGAGTGTTATAGTATCACAGACCAACCATCTGAAGCTTCGCATTAATCTTAAACCACGCAAAACATATACACCTCCGTAGCTTACATGTCGGAAGTCGAGCTGCGCAATGCCGGTGACAGACGATTGCATTTGGAGAGTAATGTCATGTTTGTTGTTGCTGTCGTCAAGTGAAAGACGAAACCAAGATGGCATAGTGGATAGGCCTTGAAAAACTGGACACAGATAAATCGAGAAAACAGGAAGAAGTTGTGTTGAACTATGAAAAAAAAATGCAAAATATACAAACTGAGTAGTCCATGCGCAAGATAGGCAACATCAGGGACAGCAAGATTGCAGGAGCGCCGTGGTCCCGTGGTTAGCGTGAGCAAGGGGGGAAGGAGAGGTCCCTTCGTTCAAGTCTTCCCTCGAGTGAAAAGTTTATTTCCGCAAAGTTATGATCTGTCCGTTCGTTCATTGATGTCTCTGTTCAGTGTCTGTGTTTTGCGACCGCACCGCAAAACCGTGCGATTAGTAGACGAAAGGACGTGCCTCTCCAATGGTAACTGAAAACATTTGATCGCATGGTCATAGGTCAACCGATTCCTCCACAGGAAAACACGTCTGATATATTCTACACGACACTGGTGACGGCATATGTTGTCGACCCACCTAACTTGTACACTTGGCGAATTGGTAAAAAGATTTTTCTACCTTGCCCGATTTAGGTTTTCTTGTGGATGTGATAATCACTCCATAAAAAGTGATGAAAACATAAGAGTTTGTCACATAAACTGCCACAAATGAATGCAACAGTTTCACAGTCGCACAGTTTTCCCTGTGCTCTGTCAAAACATATGTTTTTAATGTTTTTAACGTTTTCAAAGTTTTCCGTGTGTAGACCGCCAAATCCTGCATATGTCCAAGCAAATCTGAACATGTCCTGGAATTTTGGAGAGCGAAGTTGATTATGTGTAAGTGCCTGAACTTTGCTAATTGTCTGAAAATAAAAAATTAAACTTTTCACTCGAGGGAAGACTTGAATGAAGGACCTCCCGTTCCGCAGCTGTTCACGCTAACCACGGGACCACGGCGCTTCTTGATGTTGCCTCTCTTGCGCATGGACTACTCAGTTTGTATATTTTGCTTATTTTTTTTTATAGTTCCACACAACTTCTTCCTGTTTTCTCGATTGATCTGTGTTCAGTTTTTCAAGGCCTATTCACTGTGCCAACTTGTAACTAAATCTGAGGGGGGTGCGATGAGGAGGTTCCCTTGTAAGGAAAATTATGGTGATGAATGCAGTGAGTACCCCGCTTAAACTTTTATGATCCGTAATGAGTATCACGTGCATGTCAATCGAAACCGAAAACATCCAAATCGTTGCAGAAAAATAGAATGGAAGGCGTCATAACAGAACAGCCAGTGCGATACGTCATTACTGTACATGCGAATCAGTAACGATGACACGATATCTGATTCTCCGCCAGTGACTTCATTTGCTGTGCCTGTAAATGGCGTACCGGTAACAAAGGAACACAGTTACAAGCGGTGAATGTGAACGGCGGGAAGCGCGGGCCTGTATCCCGTTAGTCACGACACTCGAGGCCGGTCGATCGGTCGTATGTTTATGTGTAATGGTTGCGAGCAGGACCACACCAGCGTCGGCAATTTTTCCCCACGAGAGAAATACGTGCGCAGCATTTCCTGCGGTGACGAAGCGCACCCATACATTACTGTAGTTGCCTGCCTCTTCTGCTGTATTACGTACACAGCCACGACTTGCCCTCAGCACATCCCAATGTTAAAACGTCCGTTCTTTTGTTACATTTAGCGTGCATGATATATGGGGCAACTGCTGAAGTAAACGAATTCGATGTATCTCTAAATTCACAAATATGTCCACCCTTCCTTATCCACTACAGAATGTATTCTTTCGGAACATAATATTTGTTTATTGTGGATAAAAGAGGTATGATAGACAAAAAAATACAATGGCAGAGCAAATGAATCATTTCTTTGTGGCTATTACGGGCGTTTTTAAAGTAAAGAGCATAAACCATTAACGTTCTAAAAAACACGATAGCTGTCGCCTGTTGTGCATGCAACATGCAGAATAAACTCTAAAATAGGTCACCAGCGATGAAAAGAAGCGAGACATTTCTTAAGATACAGTAACGATATGGGCAGTAATTAATCGTAATGTTACAATATCTTTTTTTTCTGCAAAAGCACACGCGCAGTTGCTTAGTAACTTCGCATTGCCCTCAGCTTGGTTGGAGCCTCTATATTTGCTGTTACTAAGGCGTCTTGCTTCTAGGAACGCTGTTTAATGAGATACGTGGGGCTCTATATGTTACTTCACAGTCCAGAGGAACTCCCACTACATAATATCACGTTTGGGTGAAGTTTGGACATCAGGATTTGAATGTGCGGTCTTCACACTACACAATGCTTTGTGCAATTAAAATAAACCATCTTCGTATAACGGGCCAAAATATCTCGCAGCTTCACGGCTGAAGTGGGCCGCGCGAAGTAGCCACGCAGTCTCAGGCGACTTGCAACGGTTCGCCCGGCTGGCCCCATCGGCGGTTCGAGTCCTCCCCCCTCTGGCGTATGTGTGTGTGTGTGTGTGTGTGTGTGTGTGTGTGTGTGTGTGTGTGTGTGTGTGTTTTGTCCTTAGCGTAAGTTAGAGAGTTAGATTCCGTAGTGCGAAAGCCTAGGGATCAATGGTCTCAGCAGTTTGGTCCCATAGGAACTTACCACCACCACCACCACCACTTCTGAAGTGGGAACTCCACTCTTTTACACAAACAGCCATTCTGTGATATAAATAAGTAGTTAAAGTTGTTAATGCGAATACTTCTTTCGTCACAGAGCTAGGACTTTACAATAAGCCTCGTCTATCAATCAATAGGGAAGGTGGACGAAGGAAAATAACAAAAGAATTAGTACGTGGTACCGTAGCATCACTTCTAGATGTGTGAGACACGCATCTTGCTAGTGACCTTTCAGTCTGCAACTGCGAGTTCATTCTTCCACTTCAATGCTGTCCCGAAGTTCCAATTCCTAAATTACTAATAGGGGCGAAGTCTGTCCAGTATACCACAAAGATCTACAACAAATAAATACAAACATCAATAAAAGTTTTGCATCACCTCGGTTCTGTGAGTTCCGGAACCTGTACGGAAAATTGGAATAGAGATCAACATAAACATCATTTCCGATCTTTTTACTGCTCGTGAAAAACCACACATTGCATGTTGTACCACCATACAGCGAGGCCTTCAGAGGTGGTGGTCCAGATTGCTGTACACACTGATACCTCCAATACCCAGCAGCACGTCCTCTTGCACTGATGCATGCCTGTATTCGTTGTGGCATACTATCCACAAGTTCATCAAGGCACTGTTGGTCCAGATTGTCCCACTCCTCAACGGCGATGCGGCGTAGATCCCTCAGAGTGGTTGGTGGGTCGCGTCGTCCATAAACAGCCCCTTTCAGTCTATCCCAGGCATGTTCGATAGGGTTCATACCTGGAGAATACGCTGGCCACTCTACCACTCTAGTCGAGCGATGTCATTATCCTGAAGGAAGTCATACACAAAATGTGCACGATAGGGGCGCGAATTGTCGTCCATGAAGCTGAATGCCTCGCCAATATTCTGCCGATATTGTTGCACTATCGGTCGGGTGATGGCATTCACATATCGTACAGCCATTATGGCGCTTTCCATGACCGGCAGCGGCGTACGTCGGCCCCACGTCCACCTTGCTGCACTCGCCGGACAATGTGTCTAAGGCGTTCTGCCTGACCGGGTCGCTTCCAAACACATCTCCAACGGTTGTCTGGTTGAAGGCATATGCAACACTCATCGGTGAAGAGAACGTGATGCCAATTCTGAGCGGTTCATTCGGCATGTTGTTTGGTCCATCTGTACCGCGCAGCATGGTGTCGTGGTTGTAAAAATGGACCTCGCCATGTACGTTGAGAATTAAGAAGCCCATCATGCAGCCTTCTGTGCACAGTTTGAGTCGTAACACGTCGTCCTGTGGCTGCACGGAAAGCATTATTCAATATGGTGGCGTTGCTGTCAGGGTTCCTCCGAGCCATAATCCGTAGGTGGTGGTCATCCACTGTAGTAGTAGCCCTTGGGCGGCCTGAGCGAGGGATGTCATCGACAGTTCCTGACGCTCTGTATCTTCTTCATGTCAGAACAACATCGCTTTGGTTCATTCCCGAGACGCCTGGACACTTCCCTTGTTGAGAGCCCGTCCTGGCACAAAGTAACAATGCGGACGCGATCGATCGGCGATATTGGCCGTCTACGCGTGGTTGAGCTACAGACAACAGGAGCCGTGTACCTCCTTTCTGGTGGAATGACTGGAACAGTTCGGCTGTCGGACCGCCTCCCAGCTGCTCATGCATGGTTTTTTACATCTTTGGGCGGATTTAGTTACATCACTGAGCAGTCGAATGGACGGCGTCTGTGATCCAATATTCACAGTCAACGTCTATATTCAGGAGTTCCAGGAACCGCGGTGACGCAAAACTTTTTTTGATGTGTGTGTAAGAACCAAACGGCGGAGAAGTTTCTAGAATCTAAAATCTCGTGAACAGTTCATCACAGGCGTCTTTTAAGTATTACCATCGACACTACCAACTTTGGACCGGTATTTTACTCCTGTCCGTTATCATAATACGCAGCACTAGTATCTTATGTTTTTCCCTACATTTTTCCGAAAAGTTTCTCAATTTCGGTATTTAAAGATTCTATGAATAATTTCTTATTGTACATGAAATTAACATTTTCACTTATCGCACCGAGTAACGAAGCACAAGACATTATAAACAGCACGTGCATTTTAAGTATAAAAACGATTTACTGACTGAAAATCGACGATATGAAGTTCTCTATCTCAGATTACTTTCTTCTACGTTTGTTACCTAAACAGAGAGAATATTCTATAGCTTACTTTATTAAAGCAGGAGAAATAGTAATGACAATACATGACTGGTTTCCAGGTAACATCCTGAATAAAATCAGACTGACTAGCGTGGCTACGGGTAAGATTCATAAAAAGGACCTTTACGATTCTACAAATTTTCCTTTATAGTTTTTAGCCGTCATTTTCTAATAATCCGCACAGCGAATACTCAGTTCTGTTTTGGCTACCAAATTTACGAACGAACCATCTGGTATCAGTGGAGTAGCTGTGCATGAATGAAGAGAATAAAATGACAAAACAAATGTCGCGTTAGCTTTAAGTCTTTATGGCGAGTTTACGTTACGTCGCTTTCAGTTATTTACGTCTATGGAACTACAAGTGACATTTAAAATCGAAGAGAGAATTCAACTAGTTTCCTAACGTACTGTTGTTTGAGGCTTGATTTGAGACCTGCGAATACCGAAAGCATACTCTTGTGAAGTGGGGGAAAATGCCAGAACATTGGCAGCTAACTTGGCATTTCTATCCGAAACCTATCAACCTGGTAAGCAATCTATCGAGCTACACTATCAAGGGACGCCACGACGTTTGGAACGCAGATTTACTGCAAAGTTCGTACACTCGTAGTACTCCATGAGGACAACAAAATGAGTAAGCAGTAGCGCGTACTTGTCAAGCGTTATTGAGATAATCGCAAGATAATTTCGGTCGCCAAATATATACCTCTGCGTGGCCGTTATAATCACAAAGCGGTGGCCACCTTACATCGTGACTAGAAAAATGGAAGTGACACCCGGTTCGTCGAGAACTACGGACGAGGAATGTCATGAATATTCAATCCATAGTGCAGTTCCGAAACGTCGTTTGAAAGATGCCTTCGTATATTGTGAGAGTCTTCTTCAAGAAGCGGAGGTCATTCATACAGAAGCATCAGCAGCGATTTCTGCCGATGCAATGGTGATTGGAGGAGAACTTTCGCGGGCAAATGCTCTACCCGAGTTCGAGTCTGGGTCCGGCACACAGTTTTAATCTGCCAGGAAGTTTCATATCAGCGCACACTCCGCTGCAGAGTGAAAATCTCATTCTGGAAACATCCCCTAGGCTGTTGCTAAGCCATGTCTCCGCAATATCCTTTCTTTCAGGAGTGCTAGTTCTGCGAGGTTCGCAGGAGAGCTTCTGTTAAGTTTGGAAGGTAGGAGACGAGGTACTGGCAGAAGTAAAATTGTGAGGACGGGGCGTGAGTCGTGCTTGGGTAGCTCAGTTGGTAGAGCACTTACCCGCGAAAGACAAAGGTCCCGAGTTCGAGTCTCGGTCCGGCACACAGTTTTAATCTGCCACGAAGTTTCATATCAGCGCACACTCCACTGCTGAGTGAAAATCTCATTCTTATTAATGATAGATTCTTGGGGGAGGGGGGAGGGAGGGAGGCAGACGAATCCTGGTTTGTACGATGAAATTTTCACCGATGACGAAGGACTTGGAACATGTATGGTTAAAGCTGTACCTCCGAAATGCACGCCAATCTGCCAACCGTGCGATGTTTATTTCTACAGGTAAGTTAAACGTTTCATTAAGCGTCTTCAAAATTGTTCTTATTTAATCGAAAGAGAACGAGAAATTGCTTGTCGTGAAGACGCTATTAAAATACACCCGATACAACATGACCAATTATCAGCGCCGATTTTTAAGGAAATGCTGTGTTATGCATGGTTTGCTTCCAAATTATCGGATGAAAGAGAGGTTTTTTAAAATGTTAGCGAGGTTTGTTTTTCCATGGAAAACCTCAAAAGACCTTGCGCATGTGGAAACATAGCATTTATTCAATGCAGCTGGTACCGTTTAACTTTAGGTTTTCCATGTTTTTACGAAAAATACCATCCTGCAGCTTGTAATGTTGAAAGCGACGATTAGTTGTACATCTTTCGAAAGCTGTCTGTGGCAGTCAAAACCTGCAGGTAACAAGTAGTTTCGGGCTCCTTCCAGGAATAAGGGATTTCTCAAATCACGGACAAGCAAACATTTTCAGTAACACTTTATAAGTTTATATGGTTTATATGGTGCGGAAACATGGACATTGAGGAAGAAGATGAAAGAAGATTGGAGGCACTAGAGATATGGATATGGAGAAGACTGGAAAAAGTGAAATGGAAAGACCGAGTAAGGAATGAAGAAGTATTAAAAAGGGTTGGAGAAGAAAGAAGCATGATGAAAGTTATCAGAAACAGAAGTGGATTGGACATTGTTTGAGGAGGGACTGTTTATTGAAGGGAGGAATAGAAGGAATTATGGAGAGGAAAAGGGGGACAAGGAAGAAGAAAGATATCAAATGCTGGACAATATCAAAGGAGACAAATATTCAGAAACGAAAAGACTGGCTATGGACAGACAAAAGTGGAAGAGGCTTACCCCATGAAAAGACCTGCCGTAAGGCAGAATACCATACTACTACTACTTATGCGTTTGGTCGTTTACTAGTCGGTAGTTATGAATATTATATTATTTGTGATGATAAAAATTTGTAGACTGCCAAATAACATTGTAAATTTAATAAAAGTGCATCTGGTTACACGTATTTTTCCCGTTATATCAATTGTAATATAAATAGTAAAAAATATGACTGTGTTGAAAAAAAAAAGTGACGAACAGGACTCGATCCAGCGACCGACGACCTACGATTACGGGGCTTGGACGCTAATCACTCAGCCGCCGCCGCTTCGTGTTAATAATGGCCGCCGCTTTGTGATGATAACGGTCACGCACAGGTACATATTTGACGACAGAAATTATCTTGCGATTTTCTCAATAACGCTTGATAAGTAAGCGCTACTGCTTACACATTTTGTTGTTCTCATGGAGTACTACGAGTGTACGAACTTTGCAATAAATCCGCATTCCAAACTTCGTGACCTCCCCTTGTATGTGATCAAAAATATCCGGACACCGGCAAAAGCATACGTTTTTCGTATTAGGTGCATTGCAGTGTGCTGCCACCTACTGCCTAGTACTCCATATCAGCGACCTCAGTAGTCATTAGACATCGTGAGAGCAGAATGGGGCGCTCCGTGTAACTCACGGACTTCGAACGTGGTCAGTTGTCATACGTCTGTGCGCGTGATTTACACACTCCTACACATCCCTAAGTCCACTGTTTCCGATGCTACAGTCAAGTGGAAACGTAAAGGGACACGTACTGCACAAAAGCGTACAGGACGACCTCGTCAGTTGACTGACAGAGACCGCCGACAGTTGAAGAGGGTCGTAATGTGTAACAGGCAGACAAGTATTCAGAACATTACACAGGAATTCCGAACTGCATCAGGATCCATTGCAAGTACTATGACAGTTAGGCGGGAGGTAAGAAAACTTTGATTTCTTCGTCGAGCAGCTACTCATAAGCCAAACATCACGCCGGTAAATACCAAACGACGTCTGGCTTGGTGTAAGGAGAGTAAACTCTGGACGATTGAACTGTGGAAAAACGTTGTTTGGAGTGACGAATCACGGTACACAATGAGGCACTCCGATGGCAGGGTACGGGTATGGTGAATACCCGGTGAACGTCATCTGCCAGCGTGTATAATTCGGAGGCGGCGGTGTTATGGTGTAGCGAAACCACAGGTATACTGTTGTTAGCGAAATATTTTCCAGACATGGTTTGTTTAAGACGCTGCTGGCCAGAACAGTGTACATACGTGCGGCTTTTGTAACCATCGTGTGTCAACGGCGAGCAGTCGCCGAAAAAATTGCTCTCTTGCCGATGAAAATTCGTGCACGGAGCAGGATGGCGAAGGCTTGCGTGCGACGCCACTCGGGCACTCCTTTGTGCGCCTGTCAGACCACTGGACAGTGGCGCCCATCTGTTGCGACCGATACCCTTCACATAAACCAGTCGTCCTTTTTCCTCTCCCCGATACTTTATCGCCTGCCACTGCCAGGATAAAACAGTAAGAGGAAGCAAAAAAGTTTTTCTCGCGGTGTTTCCTTTCAGCGTCGATTTATGCATCTTTGAACTAGAGTATCTTTGCAGCCTGACGCCAAATACTCTATCCAGAATTTTAGGTTACTCTAAACAAGTAAATCTGCTACCCAATATAGACTATAATTCTCGTGTGAGGATATAAATGTGTGAAATAAAACTACCATCTGAAGCACATACTCGCTGTGTTGACTTTAGAATTAATTCAAGATACCGGTATTTTTACCAAATATCGATAACTCCATAGTGTTCATCACTCTTTTTGTCGATGCATCTCGCCTATTTACATTTCCTGCGCATTAAACGCATACAAGATGCAACGAATAGTCTCTTCCAGGAATTAAACATATACAATCTACACGTGCTCCATCAATATTCAGTATTAGTCCTCTCATTGGCAAAGGAGTTCCCGAATTATAGTTTCGTGCATATTTTTATCCTTTCGACAGTGGATGAGAATTACTTTCTCCGGCTACTGTTATACCTACGATGTAGTTAATGACATCGTAAGTTTTGCTTTTCTTCAAAGAATGTTTATTTATTCATCAACTTCAACTTTGTCTCCTTCAAAGTAACCCCCATAAGATGTCACACACTTGTGCCAGCGCTTTCTCGAATCTTGCAAGCACCTATGGAACTCATTTTTTTAATGGTGTTCGGCTCCTTCAGCGATTCTGTTTTTATCCCATCAAGGGTGGTAAGATGACGTCCTTTCATTGTAATGTTCAGCACCGAAAGTGGAAAGGAGTTTAATGGAGCCATGTCCGGTGAGTACGGTGGCTGAGCCAACATAACGGTTTGTTTTTTTGCCAAAAAATTCACGAACAAGTGTGGTGTGGGCGGGAGCATTGTCGTGATGCAATTTCCACGCGTGATTTCGCCACAATTCCGGTCTGCTCGACGCAGGTGGTCTGTTTTCATTGACCATAAGGTACAACTCATGATATTCATCACAATCGATGAAAACTGTGAGAAGAATATGACATCAAACTTGTCTTATTTTTTTTCGGTCTTGGCTCTTCGGGCAAGTATCCTTTGGGACGACTGGACCTTGATTTCGATGTCATATCCGTATACCGATATTTCTCCAGCAGTTATAACCTCCTTTAGAAGTTCTGGATCGTTGTCGACTTCGTTCAGCAATTCCTGAATGATGCCTGCGCGTGGTCGTTTATGGTCGAAATTCAACAATTTCGAAACAGACTTTGCTGCTACACGTTTCATGCCCAAAACATCTCAAAAAATTGCTTGGCAGTAGCCAAAGGATATGCCGACATTTGCAGCAAACTCTCTGATGGTCATTATGCGATTTTCCAAAACTCTTTTTCCTTCTTCCACACTGTCGTCAGTAATATTGAAGTGCTAGAGCGTCAAGGGCGGTCATCGTCTTCAACGACTTGTCGACCCTCTTTGAAACGTTTATATCTTGTCTTGCTGACAGTAGATTAGCCTAACGCCACAGTCAACATTTCGAATACGATGCTGCACTTTATTACATTTTCAGGCAAAATTTACTACAAATTCTTTGATGCATCTTCCTTGAAAGTAAAATTTTGCGGAGTACTCGAAAACACTTCTAACCTTTTCGACTGTCAACAATAAACTAACTACTCAAAACAGCTGAAAATGCAAACACATCAGAAACATGCGTACCAACAAATAAAAAATATTTTTAAAAATCGGTTGTATAAAGGCTGGGAAATTAAAAAGAAGTCTCTTTACTTTTTGATCACAGCTCGTATTGTGAACGACTTCCACCGATACGCAGTAGATGTCAGAATTTCCCAGTGACTAGGACGCTGCATGTTGTCTTGGATATAAGAAGACGTGGGCAGACGAAGCAACCTCTAGTTTGTCCAGGAAAGTATGTTAGAACGCTTTCTGTTCATGTTTTACATTAATGTCCTTCAGGCAGTAACAGTATTGACAGACTTTCTGCAGATGATGCAGTTATCTATTTGATGCACTGTCTAAAGAAGATGCACAATTATTCAGTCAGTTCACAAGATTCTGAAGTCGTGCAAACTTTGGGAACGCGCTCCGAATGTGCAAAAAAAAAAAAAAAAAAAAAAAAAAAAAAAAAAAAAAAAAAAAAAAAAAAAAAAAGTATCCTGTAGCTAAAACATCAGTAAGTCACGACTAGAATCAGTCATACAATTTAGAGTATAACAATCTGTAGGAATATGAAATAGGTATTCTGAAGATTGAAACATATGGAGTATGAATTCTGTTGATACACGCAGCTGATCTGCGAACTTCTTAGCAACTAGGACACATTATGTGGTGACATAATCAAAATGGCTCAAATGTAGATAAAGCACGTGGTAGACTTTTGGTCATTCGTAGGATGAGGGGGAAATGCAGTCCAGTCTACATGGAAAACTGCTAACAAAACACTTGTCCGACCAGTCCTAGAATACTGTTTACGTGCATGTATCACACACAAAATACAATTAACAGGGGATATGGAACATACCTGAAGAAAGGTAGCACGAATTATCGGAGGTTTGTTTGACTCGCAGGATGCGGCCACAAAATTCTGAAGCACCATAACTGGCACAAGCTTGCAGATCGACGTCATCAATCATGCGAGAGCCTCCTAACAAAGTTTCCAGAAACAGTACGAGGTGGGGAATCTAGGAATTAGCTACCGACTACTTGTCACTACTGCAGGAATCACGAAGACAAGATTAATTACAAATGAACAGACATTTAAAGAATCTTGCTTCCCGCGTTTGATATGTGAAGGGGAGAGGATGAAAGATTAACGCGTGGTACAAAGGGAAGTATTCTCTGTCATACACTTCACTGTGGTTTGCAGACTACTAATTTACAGGAAGCAGTAGATGCACTACGGCAGCAACTGAAAAATCGTATAACATAAAACGGTGGGAGCGTTACGGGTAAATGACGCAGGAAATAATTACGATAATACGGCAGTGCGCGAGGACGCGAGAAAGACTTGTTTACTCTGCAATGCTAGCGCTACGGTACGGACGCTTCCGAACTGATTGCCACCCTCGACACAGCAAAGGCAATTACGGCGTCGTGAAATGGTATCGATTGAGCGCGGCGCGGCATGAGGTGCGGCTCTCCTCTCGCTGTCGGCTGGCACGCGGCCGTTGTGTGACGCCCGCGCTGGGCTGGGAAAGGCACTTGCGGGAGGGCTCTCAAATTAAGAGGATACAGCCGGCCGCCGCGCTCGCTGCTGCCCGTGAATGCTCGTTTAATTCAGAAAAAGCAGGGCGCGAGTACGCCCTCCGAGGCATCTATTTACTTTTCGTCCGACACCCACCGCAGTCCGGCGCCTACCCATTTGCTTGCTTTCATTGCGTAATTTTCTCTAATAACGGCGCCAACACAACACGCTTGCTGTCCCGATTCCCTCCGCTGCGCGGCTGGCGCGGTTCCACTGGAGAGCTCAGATACCGATCTGCTCTTCCCGCATTAAATACCTTCCCTCCCTCGTCCGACCAAACAATGGCTGCACGCAGTATTCCCGGTGCTGCACAAAATAATCCCGGTTCGCTTGCTGTCCCGTCATGAAAGGTTGTGGTGCGCGCCATATCCAAGTACTAGTCTCTTCCAGTTGCTCTTCCTGTAGACACTCTTAGGTTACAGGTTTGGTGTTCCATAGCTCTACACAAAGAATATCGTACAGAGGTTACTGCCGAATATTATCAGCAATGGGGAATAAAGACAGACTTCTAAATACGCAAAGCCATTACTATAGAGACCCAAATTTAAGTACACTCAATCATCATTTCGAATGAGACGTTTCTTATGGGAAATCATTTTCCTGCTTAAGCTGTTTTATTGCAACGCACATATATGGCTGGATCAGTGTTTCAAAATCAAACGAAGTGCATATTAACGAACGTAACAGCACGACTCTAATTTTAAGACACAAACCACACCATCTGTATTCTCATTTTAAGTAGTTACAACACAATATATTAATGTGTTGTATGATGATACAGTGAAAATATCATCATAAATTTATTTCATGTCGGTAATAGTTCTGCTCAGAACTACTATGGTTGTGCGAATCCCTCATTAGGGACGCGAACAGAAGTTTCCTCTACATAGATGTGTGGAACGTATCATACTATTAGCATTCCAATATTTTTCGACTGGGATGTATCTCAGAAATGCATAAGGGGGTAACTTGGATAATCGCTAAATAATGAAGGGAATTAATTGTTTTAAAAAATGGCCAAAGCAGGAAAACGACTACGCTCAAGGAGCACCCACACACAAAAGCCTATCGAATTAGAAGATTGATGAAGAAATTTGGGAAACAACTGGAGCGGCGGGCAGGTAATCGGACAGAATGTAACTAGCTAGACACATCTAAGAGGCCAAAGTTATTTATAGAACAATATTTCCGGAATCTTGGCTACAAATGGCTAGATCCAACCAGCAGAGCTGAGACATCTATAGAAATCGAAAAACATTTATCACGAGACGCAGTAAACCACACACAGCCGCTCGGAAAAATGTAATTTTAACGCCAGTGGGGAAGACCACTCAAGATAAACTGAAGTGGTGTGTCCAGCGAATTTCAAAAGAATACTTCATGTTGCCAAAGAAGGAAGTAAAGGCTGAAGTTATGAAAGAACGGGGGCGGCCAAGAAAGATTTGTGAGGACGGAACATAACAATTCCTGTAGGTGGTGGGCTGTATGCAAGTCATCAGGCGGTAGCTGCAGCTGCAGACAGAGACGTACTGAGATCTTTCGTGCCCTGACGTGGCAGAGGAGGTGGTTTCGTAAGATGTCCGAGTGTTCCCTGCATGCTGTATCATCCATGATAACAAGGTAGGGACTGCAACGTTGATCTTCAATCTGATTTCCTGTGTTATACAAAAGAAACATGACCTGATAGGTTGTGCCCCAAGCGTCAAGATTTAACCTTCGCCTGCCTTGGAATCACGACATCAACGCAGTGAATGTTAGGAAAGGTAATCTGAAAGAATGCTACAGATCGCAACAGACAGGGCAATATCGTGACGGAAAAAGGATACGCCAGAAAACTGGAAGTGAGGAACCATCACGACATTTGCCTGCGGAGAATTTGTAGTGATGATAGGAAATCGAATCAAGGTGGCTTGACAGATTTGTATGCGGCTTGCGCGGCGATGAAGCGTGATTTTAAAGGAACCACTCGGTGCAGTTTTTACAGCAATCTTTGATTGTAATTTATTTGCGAAGCCTTCGCATTGAAATCACAGAAAACTGGCAAATAAGAACGGCACTGTGACGAAATAAATCTCGGGTGAACAGCCTGGTACGAGTGTGCATAGGACACAATATTTCGGCAATCGACCACGTTGCCGTCATCAGGTGCACTGATGGACTGCACAGTACATCAGCGCAACTGATGATAGCAACGTGGTCGATTGCCGAAATATTGTGTCCTATGCACACTCGTACCAGGCTGTTCACCCGAGATTTATTTCGTCATAAAATACGCCTGGAGAAATTAAAGAATCACAGAACGACACTGAACTAGAAAACTTTTCCGTGATCGCATAAATGTTCCTCGATAATTAAAATTATATTACAACATCGGTGCAACTGAGTCAACTGAAAAACAGAGTAAGTTATTTGACTGCTTTCTGGAAATCGTCTTAAATGGTTAATTATGTCATTTTATGCTCATTACATGCTTTTTCTTCTTGATTTTCAGTTTTCTTATATAAAAAAAGGGAAACTAAATTCACACAGTTTGAAAGTCTGCTAAAACGCTCCATTCGAGTCACGTGAAGCCTGTGACGTCGCTGACCAGATCCTACTTTCATGAAGCTCATTCAAAGTGATGTGTCGTTACGGAATTTACGTTTCGGAAAATGGGTTACGTATGGCGTGTACTGCCACACTGTACAAATACAGCTATAAAAACTCTTGAAAAATTACTTTTGAGTGTTCCAAAGAATGAGAAGACGCGTAAAATGCGGTTGCACTGCACCGGCAAAATGCCACCAAGTCGACGCACAAGTTCCCTAACTTCATTAAAAATGTCTTGTAGTCTGAAGTTAACATTAATTTACCTCCGAGATATGCTTTCCCACTATTACAAGGAAGGGTAGCGTCATTCAACGAAATTAAGCTCTTAGTGAAAATAGTTGTTTTTGCAGTTTCACGTACATTATTCGGTAGCTCAATTGTTAAGAGCGGTGGACTGTCGTATTATACTGGATGGTATTCATAGACCGCTGGTTCGAGTTCAGGACCGATAGGCCTCTCATATGAAAACCAAATCACAATTACAGAACTTCACCACAGCGACCAGAAAGAATTATTGTGTTTTCCTTGTTGTTTACATGCGCTTTCGTTTACAATTGCTGTTCACACACGTCACGTTCAATGAAGATGAAGTAAGTCTGCTGCAGACCCTGACGTTTGTTTACACTCACAAACATCACAGCCCCTACGTTTGTGTCACCTGCATGTTGTACAAGCTTTATATCTCTCCGTATACAAATCCTCATCTTCCTACACCTCGTTATACTGTGGACGTATGGTGAGACCTTCACTACTAGGAATGCTTTCCAAAATAAAAAAAAAACTGGACTGTTTGTAAGCTAAGTAAATGCATTTAGCCTCAGATGTCCACTGCTCAGACTGAGATTAATGTGGAGCTATATATAATGCATCCCACCATCGAAAGAACTTACAATGAGTTCTTGTTAACGTTATTTTCGTATATCGTGTAAAACGTTTTAAAATATATGGTCCTTGCACGATTCGAACCTAGTCCCTCTTTACCCGGAGTCAGATGCGCTATCCGTTGCGCCACAGAACACCTGCTCGACGAATGTGTCTGCAGAATGTCTTCTATTAAAAAAAATCAGCACTAAGATTTGCCACGAATAGGTTTATTTTGCTTTGGGTCTTAGTTCATGACTGATAGTCGACAATCTACTTTCAAGTAAGAAGCTGTAGTAAAGAATGGGGGTCATTTAGTGTACTCATTTGAGTTTAGGAATACGCAAACTACGTTGACACAACAGTAACTATCACTGTGAAATTAAATCACATATAAATACTTTTAGCTCAGTATCAATGTTTTCTCTGTTTCAGAAACATATGCTTCAACGAGACTGCTTTGTACGTTGACCCAATGTCCGGGTACATTATACAACAGTATTGCTTCAATGTTTCAGAAACTCTTCGTCGTCCTCTCCCGACTGACACATTTCATTTCATAATATTCAATAATATGACAACTTTTTACGCCACATTTCCGTCTTCGCTTCGCGTTACAGGTCTGTATTCCATAATTCTTTATCTAAAATAAATGATAAACTTAGATTTGAAGTTGAATCGGTGTGAAGAGACATTCAAGTTGGAGAATTCTCGTATATCATCGCGTTTCAAGTGCGTAATTTTTAGTACCTATACATTATGTCGTGGTAATGAAGGAACCACTATGGAAGTGAACTGTTTTAATTCCCTCTAACAGAGATAAACTTTCGCAAGTGTGACGAATATTTCTTGCTCTTCTTTTAGCCTCAATCTACTGATTACAATGACACGTCATATAGAATGAATTTCTAAGAGCGGCTTGTTTTATTGGAAGTATGAACTGTCGTGAGGCGTTAGCTCTGCCTCTTGCTACTATTTTTTTCTTCGCAGAATGACCAGAAAAGCAACGCTACTCGGAGCATTCGTAAACAGGAACACGAATCCTCTTAATGTCCACCTCATTCTATCGTTCAATTTAAGTTGCTTTGTGAATACGTTTGGTCGAGGCCGTGGGATGGAAGTAAGTCAGCGGTTTTATCATCTCAGCCAAGCAGAGTAATACTTCAGCAAGACGGGAATGGAAAAGGAAATCTGTCGTGGCCTTGTTGGAGGAACCTCTCTGGAGTTTTTCTTAAGTGATCCAGGGAAATTACGGAAAAACCTAAATCAGGATAGCCGAAAGGGGTTTTGGATCCCGTTCCTTTCGAATGAGAGCCCGCGGCAGCCGCGCTCGCTCTCAGGAGAAACGAAGAAGCGGTCATAGCGGGATAGGGAAAGGGAGGGCACGTCGGGCCCACTGCGTGAAGGGCACAGCTGTAGGGGGAGGGGGTGGGCGCCACCGTGACCACGGCGATCTACCTGTAGTCCTTTTGATAGCTGACGTCAGTCACTTGCCGCTAAGGTGTTGCACATTGACCGACGGCTATCTCTCGGTAACACACAAACGCAAGTCACTTCACAAATGCCGTTAATATGTAACACCGGAGCGTTGTTGGAAGTGGCCGCAGTGACATGTCGGAAACGCGAAATGCCCTATCGACAGCTGATTTATATGATCTATGACTGATCTACGCGTTTTGTAGCCGTGAATTTGAACTAATGTCCTAAGCAAACCACAACCTCGTACTGTGTAATGTATCCGACAAAGCTGCCGTCGACAATCTGCGCAGAACTAAAATCACGATCGCTTTGTTCACGGCTATTACAGCTAGGCTCTAGGAACAAACTCATGAAAGAAAAAGCCCAGTTTTGGCGCTAAAAGCAAACTGTAATTTCTTGCCATCATTGGTTACCGGAAAGCATCTTCTCACTGGCTACACGAGCTACCGCGTTCACAGATTCCAGACGAATGATGGCAAGAAAAATAGAGCAAATAAAAAAGGCAATACGATGATGAAAAGGACGTGGCAAAGAATAAAAATTAACTGCATAAAAATGATAAACCATTTGATGACGTTAAACCTTCAGCTTGGCAGGTTACTACACTAACCACTGCGCAGATGTAAACACCAAGACAAGCTGTTATAAAAATGACTGATTTTTATTGCCATCATTCTTTCTTCGTCTGGAATCTGTGAACGCGGTAGCTCGTGTAGCCAGTAAGAGGATACTTTCCGGTAACCAATGATAGCAAGAAATTACAGTTTGCTTTTAGCGCCAAAACTGGGTTTTTTCTTTCATGAGTTTGCTCGTACAGCCTAGCTGCAATAGTCGCAATGATGAATTGTAGCCTTCAAAAACTCGGTTTCACGCAATTTCGTGCTACGCTTATCTAATGTAGGCCGATCTCTGTGATTATGATAACCACATATGTAACGGTCAATCGCACCTTGTGGGGAAGTGTCCAGTGGTGTTTGGTCGGTGCTGTGTATAAAACATATATATTTCATGAACTTGTTTACGTGTGTTCGTGGTATGGTTATCATGTACGATGAAATAAAAAATAAAATGCTAGACCCATGATTCGGGATTCAAACACATTAAGAAAGAATGCCGATCAAGGAATTGCAAGTGAAATGATCAATTCTTGTGGCAGTTTAGCAACGGCGAACGATTCCGGCGTGACGTTGTGCGTTGGAACTGGTCGAAGCCAGCTCCATGTCAAATAATTTTAATAATTTCCAACCAGAAAGTTAATAAAAACGTTATATTTTCGCAATACTCTAGAGACGAGGAGGGGGTCAACGCGGAACAGACGCGCAGCACGGCATGAGACCGCTGCTGGAGACGACGCAGGCGGCTTTGCGGCAAAGCGACGCCGGCCGCAGCCCAGATTCCGCAGGCAGAGGCAGCCGGAAGGCGCAGATACCATCCCTCCCCTCCGCCTAATTAACTTCCCACAGGCCCGCTACTGACGCTGTCCGCCGCACAAAGCGCAAACAATGGAGCGACACAACAATCCGGCCAGCCACCACAATACGTCCATCTGCATTTCGCTTGTTCTGCTCACCGTCAACTTGAAAACAGATCGCTGCTATTGTCATTTTGCAGAATGGTTTCACCGACGAGGATGATATTGTTCGACGAGTTCGCAAAGCACGACCGATGAATATGTCCGAAACGAGGATATCTCCACACTTCAGAAACTGACAGGTAAATATAATACCTGGAAGCGTTAAACAGCACTATGGTTCTGCATGTACAGTTTATAGCAAGTCGTTTGAAGAAAGAAATATCACTTCTGATATACGAATGATAACGGAGAACGTAGCTGGGAACGGAGAATGCAGTTGGCAAGTATAATTAACCTCTAATCAGTAAAGTGCACCGATGCGCAGGGTCGAATCAGTTCTATTTTCTTGTCGCTTCATCACTTCAAAATGATATAAAATTGCCATGTACGGGGCAGAATACTGTGTGTGGCAAAGAGACCACTTGAATACGTGAAACTTTGTGTGAGCTAACATGAGCATTTGTCATTTTAGATAACGCTCTGTTATTGTAAAAAGTCAAAGCCAGGAATAAAATGAGGAGCAAAATGTTACCAGGATATTTATAGTGAGATTCCTCTCAATATTGCGCTGATTTTAAGTAGTCATTTCAGTCTACGAGCAGCAGAAGCTCACACCGTACATCAACCTGAATGCCCTTTTCACAGCCGAACATAAACCAAATGATCGAACTACTTAGCAATAGTCAATGGCTGGAAGTCCATAACATTTACAAATGCAAACGCCATGTTGAGATTTGCGCTTTAACACAGACTGTTGCTTCTGCCTTACTGAAACGGAGCTACCAAGCTCTTGAGTTTCCTTTTAGGCAACGTCCTTATCTGGTAACTGGCGTCTGGGAGGCAGGCACACGACCTCATAGCTCTCAGGGCGTATCTTTTTCTGGGTTAAGGCGGCCAGAATTGCTCTGTAAATAAACGCCGCAGTTGCTCTTGATACAGCACTTGCGTGAAGGCGCTGCTGCTGCATCAGCCATCATGGAAACCATCCAATTACGTCCTCTCCCACTGCCGCTGTGCTATCATGTTCTGTTTAATTAGAAAAAGGAAAAAATTGGCTATTTGACGTTGTGACACTGCGTTTCGAAAGTGAATTAGGCTTGACAGCGAAAAACAGAAAAATTACTACGTATTGCTGGAGAACGGTTCTAGTTAATAACCGTAACATTCACCGCTCTGACTGTAGCAACTAGCAACATCTACAGTGGCACTTGCAGGACACGTCAACAAACGTCATCTGAATTCAATGTCGAATTTTGTTACTTAATGATTCCCCTCGTAGTCTTATTACACAATTATTTTTCACCTACTAAAACTGCACAAAATTCAAATTCCCTTATTACACCAACTGCAATTCTGAAGGACATTCAACTGTTTCCAATGGAGGAAGTGTATTGCAACGAAACTGTCTTACAGGAAACGAAAACTGCCTTAAAAAAATAATACCCGGTATTTTCCCCAAATCTCAAAAATTATTAATGGTATCATAATACGGCAAAGTTTGTAGTGCGTGAAAATATTCTCCGGGCAGACGACATTAATGTGTAGGGAAAACCACACAATCACGAAAGTGAAATTTTAGATCAAAATAACGTCACGATTTGCTGTGATTACAGAAGCTGACAATGGGTGAAAATTTACGTTGACGTGGCAATATAAATCACACACAAATCCTGACACCGATCCTTTCTTTATATAAGTACCAGTGACGTGTTGCGTCTTTTCGTGCAGAAGGCATTAGCCCACTCCGGACACAGGAGCGACTAGTTCCTTGTGAGTTGCTGTGTATTACAAGCATTTACATAATTACCGGTCTAGTTTCACAAGGGAAGGTAGTTGGCCGTGGCCTTACAGTAGTAAGCATCCCGACAATTGCCTAAAGGTTTTAGAGGAACCAAGGAAAACCTTAATCAAGATGGCACAACGAAGACCGGAGCCACGACTCCCCGGACTAAAAGGCCAGTCTGTTTAAAAACAGTGCTACCTCATTTGGCTTATACCTAGTGTACAATACTGTTGGGAAAGAAGGTTGGTTGGTTGGTTCGTTCTGGGAAAGGAGACCAGACAGCGAGGTCATCGGTCTCATCGGGTTAGGGAAGGACGGGGAAGGAAGTCGACCGTGCCCTTTGAAAGGAACCATCCCGGCATTTGCCTGGAGCGATTTAGGGAAATCACGGAAAACCTAAATCAGGATGGCCGGACGCGGGATTGAACCGTCGTCCTCCCGAATGCGAGTCCAGTGTCTAACCACTGCGCCACCTCGCTCGGTGGGAAAGAAGGTATTTAATAATGTGAAGACTACACTGTTCATTCATTTCTCACTCACAGTCACTAGACACCACACAAACATACACATATTACTCCATAATGACACACTACATGCATAACCAGCTGATGTCAGGATCAACATGACGATGTTTGGTTTTCATTCTGTGTACCGTAACACCCAATTTGCTAGTCTAAAGACCGAGTCAACATCCCTCCATAACTAGTGAGTTCAGAAAAAGAATAAGGTGGTTTATATGCTGCATATCTCTGTGAGTAAGGTTTCCCAAAAAATAAAAAAAACGAAGAAAATAATGTGGAAGCAATCGGCGAAGAAGAAAAATCTCGTTATTTCGCGTGACTCTTAATAATGTGAAACAGTCACACAGAGGGTTTATGGCACTGTTCTTAAAATGTGTTCCTGTTGTGCGGAAAGCTACGGGTTCTGATATCGACAGATGCTGCAAATGTTTTTATTCTTAAATCATTACGGAAATGACTTCGATCGCTATTTTCATTCAATGAACTGGTTTAAAAGTACACTTTTTTAAATTTCCAAACCTTTTTCAATGCATTTTAATCATTATATTAACTATTTCATTTTTCTATTATTTTGTCTTGTAATCATTTTTGTTTCATTTGCAGCCTTTGTGAATTTAATCGAACAGACAATGGAAATTCCAGACTGGAATATCAATGTTAATTACTTTTACTAATTATTTATTTATTATCAATTTAGTTATTTTTATTTATTAACTTCGATTTAATTTCTTCATTTTATCATATATTTTTGACCACGTTTTTGGACAATTATTTATACTTTTCCTCATTTTTTGAATTTCGTTTTATTTATAATCTTTTCTTTCGTTTAAGTCTGATCTGCGTTATTTTGTATCTACTGAAACAAGGGTTTATATTTTAAATGCCTGTATGACGCGATCAAAAATATTTATACATTATGACACATTTTCAAGCCAATGTAAATAGATTTTACGTCTTTTGTTTTTTAACCAATACATCAGCACTTTCAAACGTTTAAATATTACTATAGATAAACAAAAATAATTAAAACGATCTGCACAGGCATCAAATAAAAAATAATGATTGGAAGACAAAATGGGAGCAGATGACATATTTAACAGAATAATTAAAATGACCTGACGAAGACCTGGAAATCGCAAAAAGGTTACATTTAAATTAATTGACTGAATAAAAATAATGGTCAATGTAATATCAATAAAAATTTAAAAATAGAAAAATTGCAGTACCTGACAAGATTCGAACCAATAACCATCTGCAAATCGTGAATTTACCTTAACGACTACATCACGATGTCTCTCTGTGCACTGTCGTTAAGGTTCACGTGAAGTTCCATAACATGCATTGCCTTTTAGATGTGGCCCATGATAGTATGCGGAATTCACGCCATACCATGAATACCTCGAACGATACTTATTCATTTTTCAAGTTTCTCGACCTCTCCAGCGGAGTGCGGTACATGCTTTGCCCTGATTTGCTGGTGTGGTCTGAAAGTATTTTTCACGAAAGGATTAGCGATTTACCATTTTTCCAGTCGTTTAACAGTCACAAATGTAGCAAAATATATCCCATTGATCGACACAACCATGCGAAACCACTAAAATTTCCTTTTTTCTTTCACTACATTTTCGTGACATTTCGTTTTCGTTGCTTAATCATAAACGAGGTTCTACCAGGGAGAATGGCCGCAGGGCGTGATACTTAGGAGCCAACATACACAGCCGCTCAGATTGTTCCAAAAATTCGATCCCACCCTGGTGCCCTATACTCGTGGAAAAATATGAGCTTATATATAAATCCAAAACGGAAATTTCCACTTCAACTCATCTTTTCGTTTCAGTAATTCATTACTTTTAGTACCAATTTATTAGGTCTCACTGTGAACAACATTCTTTATGAAGCAACAGATGTTAGATGCAATGACATATATAAAAAGTGAAGGAATACTGGGCGAAAAGGAAGGCCAACAAATGTTGATTATGTGTGGTTCTAAGTGACCCATCCGCGAAGAAGCAGAATTGCTGTGTTACATTTTGCTGCAATCTGTGAGGCGACGCCCTTGTCAACTGTAGAACATAAATAAACCACATCTATTCACCGATGTTAGTCTTTTTTCTTCTTTTCGGTGTGGGATTCATAGTCTGTCCCTTAGTTTTTAATCGCAATTTTAAGACATTCTTTAGCTAGCACCCTACCTTTAAGAGTAACGAACGTAAAATTTTAATTCAATCGTTATAACATATACCATACAGATGTTCTATGAAGGGGAAACCACATTCATAGAATGCTTACTGGTAACAGGCATTTATCAGCTGCTTATTTATTACTAATTGAGAACTGCCGTTTTTGTTAAGCATTAATAAGCTGTATGGCGAGTAACGTCTATTGCACTACTTGTTGCGATGCACACCGGTATTTAACAGTAATAATTATTCTATCATATAATCAAAACACTGTATGTACATATTTAGCATTACAAGCTCCACAAACCTGTTGCAGTGCTGAGGTTGAGTGCACTTCAGTTTAACTTATTTCACGCAATTTTATTTAAGTAGGCAGGCGATCGTAACCCTTAAAACAGCACACACAGTTCAACCGTATTAATGTACGTCCAGATTCCTATTCTATCGACGTTGTTAAGTACACTAATAGCGTTAGTGTGCATTCGATACGAAGTCATAGAGCTGCCTAGTTCAAATAACAGTACAAGCTTTGACTTTTGGTCTTCTCGCAGATGCTGTGTGTCATCACCTACACACACACGTACGTAAAAATCAGTTACGGAATTTCGAAAGCTTGCGCTGGTGCAACATTTACCTTACAAATCAGTTCTTGGGATATCGGTAAGGTGTCTTCATTTATTATGATTTTATTCCTTGCGTAGAGTTACAATTTCACCTTTGAGGAACATCACAGCTACAAACATATGCTGATTGTACATAGTTTCTTTAACGCATTGATAGCTGTCACGGATTTGCATGATAACAGGAACGGTAAGAAATAAATAACTTCAGAAATGAATCAACTGGGTGTGAACCTCTTCTGAAGTAGCTTCTTTCTGTTTCATTCTTGTGTTCGAGAAGCTGCGTTTGTTGAGAAAGGTTTACCAATGAACTGTTTGTTAATGTAAATGTCGTGCGACTGGGGCCTCCCGTCGGGTAGACCGTTCGCCGGGTGCAAGTCTTTCGATTTGACGCCACTTCGTCGACTTGCGCGTCGATGGAGATGCAATGATTAGGACGACACAACACCCAGTCCCTGAGTGGAGAAAAATGGGGCTCGTAAGCTACGTTCCGATCCTTAGAGCGAGTCCTTGTGTTACCTATCTCCACCAATGTCATACGCACCTCGTCTTGTGTAGCTACCCGGTTAGACGACAGACTGCCGCAACCATAGCACAAAATTCTACCCCGATGCGTGGAATTCTTTGTCAAAAATCTAGTTTCCATATCTCGACCAGTTTATTACACATCGGTGTCGTAGATGTTACGTAGGGCACACTGCAGAAGTTCCTTAGTTTCAGTTTATATCAGGTCTTGTACGAAACCGTTACTGCGGAAATAAACAGTTGCCACCCACGCATTTCCTGCATTCCCGTGGAAAAAAGTTGTTCCAGAATCTCTAGCGCCGGTGCTGGCGAGAGAACAGCAACACACCGTCGGCAGGCGCTATCGTGGCGCGCGAGACGCCCGCAGGTGTGTGTCTGCTGCGGCTGCTGGTGTTTGTGAATGAGTCGGGAGCTGGGAGCCGGGCTGGCAGTGCGCCAGACCAGTCCGGGCAAACAGCGCGGCAAAACAACTGCAGCACTGTATGCAGCGTCAAAACCTACTGTACGTGGCGGGGTAGGAAAGGGGAAAGAAGCAAAGAGTTCAACGCCCCTCGTTACGATACGAGTACGCATACTCGTTTCAGTTCACGGCCAGCAGCAGTTTATGATGCGGTTCGATGACAGCTATCATACTTACTGTAGATTCGCAAATGGTATCGTCAATACCATCAACGAGACGATGTACAGCACCCCACCAACACTGCGGTTGGGCAGCAATTTTTCGACTCCTGTGAATCTCATTCACCCTACCTCTCCAGTTTAATCTATCTACACTTCGAGGTAACTTCTCCCTCGCCTCAACCTTAGTTTTCCTCAAAGTCTACTTCAATTTCCTGTGAAGTACCATTTGATTAATCATCCTTTCCTAACAGAACATCGGGTCCACAGTGCGCCAAATAAGTAATGAAGCAACTACCACACCCAAAATAAGAACTTCAGTTTCGCCGTGACATGGGTTCAAAACAATGCCCTTGCACCTCCTCCATACCGTTTGCATTGAACATAAAACTTGTTAAAAATACGCTGGAAGTCCTGACAGTACCTCCTTCGGTTTGTCGATCGGTCATAGCACACTGGATGTTTTCAATGTCACTGATAGGTTCCCGTCTTAATGCACATTTAATTTTCGGAAATAGGGAAACGTCTGCTGTTACCAAATCAATTGAGTAGGGTGGGTGTTCAGTAACACAGATCTGTTTTGAAACTACACACTGTTTCACGGGTAGTGTGCCAAGAGCCGGCGTGTCGTCATGCAGAAGAACCCCATTCTTACTCTGAAAGAGAGGTGGCCTGGCGTGCCGTATGGCTAGCAGAGAGACGTTACTTGAGTCTGTAAGTCGTATTATCCGGTCACCGTTGTACCCTCAAGCAGGTATTCACGATGGATCACTATGGAAGCAACGAAAATCATTCACCATTGTCTTGATGCGTGATTTCTGTAACCCGAGTTTCTTTTGCCTCGGTGACGATGTCCCATGCCATTCTATACCCTGGCGTTCTGTCTCTGCGTCGAGTTGAAAACGCAAAGTTTCATCCGTAGTTACAATTCGTTGCAACAGATTAGGATCCTCAACAATAGCGATGAAACTGCTGCAATACGCAGCTCGGTTCTTTCTCTGTTCTTGTCAATGAATGTGCCACAAACCGGGAACAAATCTCTCTCTTGCGCAAATCTTTCTCTAAAATGAATCTGGCCGTTGCCTTACTGACACGAAGTTTGAGTGCAAGCATTCTGGCGAAAATTGTCTCTCACTGGCAACAATTTTCCTAGTTTTTCCACATTTTCATCCGCTCGATCAGACACAGAACGTCTAACGCGTCGTTCATCTTCTAAGGAGTCTCTTCCACTCTTATATGCTGAAAACCATCTCAATATTTCTACATAACTAAGACAATCATCCCTGTACCTTTCAAGCCTTTCTAAACTTCTTGTGGCGTGGTTCCTAAATTACAGTGAAATTTTGTCACAGCTCTTTGATCTACATTGGTACGTTCGACCGCCGCTCCCTGCACAACGTAACTTTCACGGCTGCTGTGCATGCACTGGCTGAGTCATCGACACGATCGAAGCGGCTGCGTCATCACCACACTCCAGTGGATGAAATGCGAACCACATTTGGTGCGCTCCTTGAAAGCGTTCCTAGAAAAAAAATCAGTTTCATTACTTGCTTGGCACGCTGTGTATCTGCTACAAGCCCACAGTGAAGTTAGGAACATTTTCTCATTTGTTATTTGGACGATACTCTTCATTTTTTCACAGAACGCAGAGATATGTTCTGCTTTTATGCTTAATTATTAATTTTGAAAAAATTATGTATAGTTTTTCAGATATTTTATTTTTGTAAATGTTAAAAAAGTTATACATTTTAACAAGTATTTTAAAATTTACATCCATTAATATAAAATAATTCCACATATCTTTTAATTCAGATATATTAGAAGGCCTTAAGGAACAACTACAGAAAATTTCATCTTTCTACTATAAATAGGCCCTGAGAAAATGTACCTTATACACAAAAAACACTAAAGTTACGGGAAATTAGCTTCAAAGTTTTTACTTCAATACAAGCCTGCTCCATAGCTTGTATCATCAGAATCGTCCAACAGCTTCCTCTTGATGGCTCTGCCATCTTTGAATATACTTTTATGGCATTATCTGAAGAGCTGAGCCGTTCCTTGTCCAAACAAAGCATAGCTGCGGCGGTTCGTAGTCCTACACAGAGCCCCAACTTCTGCAGAACTTTGCACTTTGTTATATTGCCCTGACTGAATGATGAAACAGCATCATAAACGCCAAAGTGAAGTGCGTTTATACCCACAAACACAGTTTTAGTTAGTCTATTCCATATCACATGGTTCACAGACTCATTTGGATTTTGAGTCCGGCCATGAAGACATTTCTTTAGCAGACTAATATCTGCGAGGTCTCGGAATATTGGTTTTATTTCATCCATTATGGCAGGTGGCAGGTGAGGAGGGTGATTGTATTGTTTCTTAGTTACCTTGCCTCTGTTGTACTTGCACCAACTATCGTCTCCTTTTGGACATAGCCCATGTTCGGGATTTTCATTGTTTGAAGCTGTATGAAAAAACAGAGCCCAGACTGCTCTTCTCATTAATTCTGCATCTGCTGTATTCTGTCTTATTGCTAGACCATAGCAATTCTGAATATGATCTATTGTAGCATGTCAGTCTATTTTTGGTTCAAATGGCTCTGAGCACTATGGGACTTAGCAGCTGTGGTCATCAGTCCCCTAGAACTTAGAACTACTTAAACCTAACTAAACTAAGGACATCACACACATCCATGCCCGAGGCAGGATTCGAACCTGCGACCGTAGCAGTCGCGCGGTTCCGGACTGCGCGCCTAGAACCGCGAGACCACCGCGGCCGGCAGTCTATTTTTCCCATCCATAAGTTTTTCCATCGCTCAATTTCTTGCCTTTCATGCTAGCCTTGAGCCGTCGAAGTCTTGATCCCATCCTTTTCTGAACATGGCCAACACACTCCAGTTTGGAAATTTTCACATCGTTACCGTAGGGTCTCAGTTCCTCAATTTCTTTGGAAGCCTTTTAGTCACCATCTCCAAGATAATTTATGCATCTAGCGTTGTACCATTTTACTGAGCGTTTCTTTACCAGTGAACTGTAATACGATATGCCACTTCCGCTAACGCCTCTACAAATGTTTTGCGCCATCCTCGTCCAATTAAGTTAGTGCTCCTTTACAACGATCTCTAAGTATGTTGGCTTAAGCACTAACATATAATGCTCGTTATATAGGAACAATTAATTCTATTTATCAAGAAGATGTTCAAATGTGTGTGAAATATTATGGTACTTAACTGCTAAGGTCATCAGTCCCTAAGCTTACACACTACTTAACCTAAATTATCCTGAGGACAAACACACACACCCACGCCCGAGGGAGGACTCGAACCTCCGCCGGGACCAGCCGCACAGTCCATGACTGCAGCGCCTTAGACCGCTCGGCTAATCCCGCGCGGCTATCAAGAAGAAAAATATCGAAACTATTGAATTCTGATGGAGGAGGATGGAAATGACGCTTGGACAACATTTTGCCACACAAACGAATTTTCTATTGGCACCTCTGCCCCCTTCCACAAATACTTTCACCCACGTCATTTTTCGGTAATAATTGCGATAACACTACACACTACACAGTACACTTGGGCGCCTCTCTCGCGCTGGCAACCCAAGCGGTCGCTACTAACTGTGGGACGACCTATATAGTGCGTTTAAAATTAGTTGCTACGTCCGCTTTCTTGAGGCTGTTAAGAAGCTGGGTTAGGAAGGGTTTACTTGTCAGCATTTTCTTCATCTGCTGAGTGTGGTGTGTTTTTGTGTAGTACTTTATTTTTGTGTTGTGGCTCGTGTGTTGGCAGAACGGTTATTTTACTTGAGTTTCAGCGGATTAAAATAATCTTCTTTCTTCTTTTCACTGCATCATCTTCCTAGCACTGCGACCGGTCTTCGATGTCTTTTGTGTGGGTCATAGGCGGCCCCCAAACTTCTGATGAGGGGGTTGGTGGACTAGGTCGTCTTCTGGTAGAATCGTCTTGCGATCTTCTGGTGTCTCTGGAGCACTTCAAGTTCTTCTGCTGTTTCGTGCAGGTATACACGTGGAAATTGCGGTTGCACATGGAAGACCCTCCTCAAGATTTTATTCTGGAGAGACTGCAACCGTTGGTTATGAGTCCTCGCTGCTCCAGCTCGTACTTCGCACGCATCGTGGAGCAGGGGCCTGAGGTATAGTCGATAGATGAAGATTCCATTGGCGATCGATAATTCTGATCCTTCTTTAATGATTGGGAACAGTGCTACCAACCGTTGATTAATTTTCTTGAGAGCATCTTCAATGTGGAGGCGCCAGGTGAGTCTTCTCTCCATGAGGACGCCCAGGTATCAAACTGAGTCCTTCCACTCGAGTTCTGTCCCACAGATCCGGAGTCTACGCTGAGGCCTAGCGGTGTTTCAATGTGAAGACAATGGTTTGGGTCTTTGCAAAGTTGAAACTTATTCTACATTTTGCTGCCCATTCTTCTAGTGTGTTGCAAGCACTTTGGAGTCATGAAATCAGTACTTCACGCCATCGACTTTGTGTGTACAGCATAGTGTCGTCTGCACATATGGCCCGCTCAACCTGAGGTACTATTGGGAGGAGGAGGAGGAGATTAGTGTTTAACGTCCCGTCGACAACGTGGTCATTAGAGACGGAGCGCAAGCTCGGGTTAGGGAAGGACGGGGAAGGAAATCGGCCGTGCCCTTTCAAAGGAACCATCCCGGCATTTGCCTGAAAGGATTTAGGGAAATCACGGAAAACCTAAATCAGGATGGCCGGAGACGGGATTGAACCGTCGTCCTCCCGAATGCGAGTCCAGTGTGCTAACCACTGCGCCACCCCGCTCGGTGTACTATTGGGGGTCCGACGTGTAGATAGTATAGAGTTTTGAGTAATATGTTACACGTATTGTTCTGTGTCCACATCTGCTTCTTTTGCCTAAACACAGCAGCGTTTACAGGTATACATTTTACTAACGTTCTAATGCAGTTGAAATTGTAGCAGAATCCTAAAACAGTGTATTATTAAACTAGCAACTAAGACGAGACACGTCAATAGTTATGAGAAAGCCCATTCTCAGTATAAAACTAAATATGCAGCTTCCTTACTTACATTGTTGCAAAACCCACACACATTCTCGTTTCACAGGCTATTATTGATGATCTTTCAAAATTACATTATTTCATTTAAAAGAATCTGTAGTTGCTTGAATATCGCGGTAGATATGGAAGTTTCGCTTATTAATCCTATGTGAGAATACTCTTCTCCCGGCGTGCTATCAGTTGCCAAAATATTGTTTCGATATCTCGGACCGTTTATGAGATACGAGGAATTTATAAATATTTCATTATGGCTTTCTCACTGGCAAGTGCGTTCGTGGAGCCCTTTACATACATTCCATTTTCTCGGCATTGGAGACAATAGCGATATCCTTCGACGTTTAAAGAATAATTTAATATGTTATCTACGTTTTATATGCAGCAACACGCGACCTCATACACACCAAACGCAAATTCATACAGACTTCTATTTTTCGCTATAAACTTTAAGAATTTCTTTCAGTAGTTTAGCTTATACCGGAATATCACAATAACTATGCCCATTAACGAAATTATAGGTAATCCATCATGAATCTGATGAATGAAGCTGTAAGACGTGCGAGACTGGGAGTTTCTTACCGTATAGTTTCTTTAAAACCGAGTGAGAAAGACTGCAGATCGGCCTGCTTGCGCGGCTGACAGCAGAGCAGGCCTGGCGTTATCGTCGCCTGCCGACGCGTATAGCACACTGGCAACTGCGCTTCCCTCCACTTGATCCGTACTGAACTGTCGAAAGCGGCAACTTATTTTAAACGCACCACATGCAGAAAAATCTTGAAAATATGGCCTCTCTGAAGCCCATCACAGCTTAGTTCTTCAAGCGGTGGTTTGGGTCGCTTGGGCGTCAAACCAGCCCTGGGAATGTGAGAAGAAACTACGATATCACGACTATGACACAACCACTATCCAATTTTGACAGTATCGTGTACTGTTTTATCTGACACTTTGGTATTCGTAGGCAAACTGACTCGTAAAACTAGCCGTCCGTTAGACTTCAGCACCTAGTCGCTATCATTCTGACTAAATAATTCTGTGGAAAAATATTACGAACCCGTTAATATATTCATTCATTCATTCATTCATTCATTCATTCTCTCTCTCTCTCTCTCTCTCTCTCTCTCTCTCTCTCTCTCTCTCTCTCTCTCTCTCACACACACACACACACACACACACACACACACACACACACAGCGTCTTAGTAGATAAGTGCTCTTACCCATATACTGGTGTGTCGTAAATGCAAGATCGTTTTCAGCAATGTAGTTGCAGTACTCACCTGAAACAACACAAAAGAAATTTACATTATCGATTCCATTAACGCTCATATTATGTTTAACTATACAAGTAAGCGTAATTGATTTTAATAATTACAAAGTATTTGTGGAAGATGATTAAATAACAAACATCACATCATTTCATACCAAATACTGCTAGCTGGAAGTACTAGATTTATAACAGTATAATAATTAGTGAAGTCTTCTTCAGTGTGGTAAATACTGTCTGATTAGCCACCTCGAAACTGAATTATGACGCATTCATCCCGAGGAGTTCATCATCATTCTCTGCATTCTAATTGATCTCCACTCCAAAATAAAAGTTCTGCTTACAAACTAATTCAATTTCCTATCCCGACTACCACAACTATTCACGCTGTTTCCGATTACGCTATTTTTGTCTCTCCTGAAGTGAGTAACAAGATATATCGCTAGCAATTACAGCCAGAATTAAATAAGGAACAAATAAAAAGTTCATATTCGTAATACAGAACCTGAAGCGTGTTACATGCAGAGTGACAACATTTACAAAATTATTCGACAGCCAGTTTTAAAGTGAACGGAAAGACTGACCGAATCTTATTACGTACAACCTGTATGTTGGCAAATGGAATTCCGTTAATAATATCGGCTGCGGCCAGGGAGCAAGCACCTGTAACGGCAATGCTTCGTCTACCGTTGTTCTACGCCAGTGGCATGTGACTTTCAGATGCACTTCCTCTTTCTCGCCGCTAGCTGGGGCTATTTGAAGATTTACAGTTTTGAGTTTTAGTAACAGATTCACTTCAAGTATCGATGTTTCCATATAGTTCTTATAACGATTCACATCCCAAAATAGGGGAGTGTCATATATAAATATAAGACTCTATTGCAAAAACGACATTTTTCGGCTTGAGTACCTGCTACATCTACACTAGCAGTAGCATCATCTTACAGCAAAACTATTAATGTTAGTAACTACTCACTTTCGCGAACTGAACTACTACTCTACTTCATGAACTTTTAATAGGCTTTGTCATAACAGAATATGCAAATACATGTCCAATAACAATCCCATTTTTAAATAAACCCCATGAAACACGAGATACGAGTTTTATTGAGCTGGGCAGTAGTTTCGTTAACAAGCTAACCTCAAGTGATATTTACATATTTCTGAATTCGTTAAATTTTGTGAGCCCTTGTTTAAACTTCCGGGTATTTATTGAAGGTCTGTTTTCGGTTTAGATTGGATACAGTTTTTGACTTATGAGACAATTACGAGTACTGTCTTGTTTGGTGACAGGGACGATTTACGGACTACCCCTGTGCAACAAACACTGGCTAATTAACCGAATGACATTGTCCAGAATATTGCTAGCAGTTTGTCAAGGAAGGTAGTCAGTCAATACACGGCAAGGTTCCAGTACAATTAATCAAGGACAAGTATGTGCGCCAGAACTTCTTAATGCATTGTACCCAACCAACCGGATAGGTCGAAATGAAATAAATCCATACTTCTTGTATTCACTTTCTAAAAATTCTTAATATGGTTTCATACCACGACTATCATTTCCTTTATCCACCATTTTGGATGTTGCTGTTGTGCTCTTCAGTCCAGAGACTAGTTTGATGCAGCTCTCCATGCTACTCTATCCTGTGCAAGCTTCTTCATCTCCCAGTACCTACTGCAACCTACATCCTTCTGGATCTGCTTAGTGTATTCATCTCTTGGTCTCCCCCTGTGATTTTTACCCTTCACGCTGCCCTCCAATACTAAATTGGTGAGCCCTTCATGCCTCAGAACATGTCCAACAAAGCGATCCCTTCTTCTAGTCAAGTTGTGGCACAAGTTTCTCTTCTCCCCATTTCTATTCAATACCTACTCATAGTTATGTGATCCACCCATCTAATCTTCAGCATTCTTCTGTAGCACCACATTTCAAAAGGTGCTATTCTCTTCTTGTCTGAACTATTTATCGTCCACGTTTCACTTCCATACATGGCTACACTCCACACACATCTTTCAGAAACGACTTCCTGACATTTAAATCTAAACTCGATGTTGACAAACTTCAGAAATACTTTCCTTGCCATTGCCAGACTACATTTTATATCCTCTCTACTTCCACCACCACCAGTTATTTTGCTCCCCAAATAGCAAAACTGATCTACTACTTTAAGTGTCTCATTTCGTAATCTAATTCCCTCAGCATCACCTGATTTAATTCGACTACATTCCATTATCCTCGTTTTGCTTTTGTTGATATTCATCTTCATCTTGTATCATCCTTTCAAGACACTGCCCATTCCGTTCAACTGCTCTCATTTTGGATATACACAACAATTCGCTGTAAACCGAAGCTATCGGATATGAATACTTCATGTAATGAAAGCTATTATCAACAATACATGCCAGAGCCAGTACACCAGCATCTTAGTAAGCACTACAACACTGGTTAGTATCTAGAACGCACCACACTTCCCAAATCTCACAGCTTTATTTATACACGATGGCCAGGAACAGTCTTAAAAGTTTTTAAGGGTGTTGCAGGGCAGGTTGTGCTGAGAAATCATTAAAAAAAAAAAAAAAAAACGATAAGTTACGCCGTTTCCGAGTTAATTGACACTGACGTTAGCCAATCAGGCCGTTGCCCACGAATTCAAGGGAATTGTAATATACAGCTAGTGTCAGTTGTTCTCATAGCGTAGATGATAGTGTGCGAGACAGCTCAGTCTATGGTTCGAGTTCGATACTTCCCACCGTCCAATGTCGAATTCTGTATAGCTCTCTTCTTCGGCTTCAGGAAACCAAACGACAAATATGTTTGACGACATCGTCTATGGCGGACCGCTTGAATTTGTGTGCGCAATGGCCTGACTGGCTAAGTTCAATGCCAATCAACGCTGAAATGTCGCAACTTAACAAAATCTTTTTCTGAACAATTACCTCTCAGCACAACCTAACCAATAACATGCTTCCCAGCTAACAGTTTCAGACCACCCTGTATAGTTCCGACCTACTGAGCTACTGAGTAAAGGAAAGCGTTATAGGCGCTGTTAAGTCATTGCGAAAGAAATTAACTGTCGCTTTCAGACAGCACACAGCTTCATTTCAAAATACTCGAGGTCTGAGGGAGTACCCGACTGTGATGATGCAAGGACAGGAGGCCCTCTACACGCTTATATTTAGATACTTCCCTCAGAAGAATGATTAAATGGCGTTCGCTACTTACAGAGCGACTCGAGAGCTCAGACGTCCAAATTAAACAGCATCACCTTCATGTCATCTGAACTGGGGGTACAGACCCAAAAGTCACGTACCACTGATATCGTCCTAAATCCGTAGCAAGTTTAAATCGAGAAATTGATGGCTTGACTTTTAAGAAAGCTCGTGTTATCGTTTTAATAAGAAAATTAATAAATGGCTTTAAAAATGTTAAGCATTGTAAAGTTTATAGAGCATTTAAAAATAAATAAAAAATCAGTTCTGTCAGTCACAGACATGTATCTAGCGCTAATTAAGCAACCGCGTTTAACTGGCTTCATTCTGACAGGAAACCATCGCTTGAGTAGGAGGAATGTAACATTCTCTAAAATAGTAAGTATACGCAAGGCGCTTGATGCACCGCTACAATCTTAGCGCCGAAGATTCGTATCCTCGATGAATATCTGACACAGTGAATTTGTCAAGAAAGCGAGACCATGAAATCTGCTGGTCGTTCTGATGGCCGATGTGAGGTACCGTCTAAGAGGTCATTCTTTTGTGGTAAATGATTAAAATTGTGTAACAGATTGGTAAAACAATGTAAGACAACACTCAGTAGCAACTGGAAAGAACCTCGTAGTACACGACTGTAACATCAGTAGCAAATTTACGTAGCCCGTCACACAGTTAAATAGGCTGCTTACTAATAAGCAACATGAGACGCGGAGAAAAAGTAGCGACGTCAGTAGGGAAGACATAACTTTGTTAAAAGGGTTTGAGGAAAGTCATATGCATCAGTTGAGGACGGGCACGTAAGGAGATAATGCAGCTAATTCTGAGTACTACACTGGATTAGTGCTGTTCTTATCAAGGTATCATGAGGACAGGCATCGAACGAAATAAGAGCTGCAACCCTAATAGTGTTAATAATGTGGAACAGCCGACATGAAAATGTAGCAGAGGCGCTCAGCTAACTTAAATGCAGATATTCGCAAGAGAGGCGACATTCTTCTCGTGAAACCTTGTTTGGTACATTTAGCGGAGCGGTAAACGCGGGAAAGTTAACAACAGTTTTACTGTCTCCTGCGTAGGCCCGCATCTCGCGTGGAAGACAAGAGAGAGGTTATGGTACATACGGCGGCGTAAGGACGGTCGTTTCCACATCGCTCCACACCAAATAGAATAGAAAATATCCAACGTAACTACTGCCATGCACTGTGTAGTGATTTACGGAGTATACATGCAAATTTTGAGCGGGACAGCGGTATTGCGGAACGCGGAATCTGCACTACTAGCATCTCAACTGTTGTTATTGACGGTATGGGAAATACGAAAATCAGCAGTAACTGCAATATATTCTGCATCTAGTGTGAGTTCATCATTTCATATTACACCCCAGTAGGACAAGAAGCAGCAGGTGTACGGGTGTTCCAAATGTGTGCTACTAATCAGAACTCACCTCTGCACAGCCAGCTATAGAATATACCTACCACCAAAGTTAAATCCAGAAAGTCATCCTGGCCAATGAAAGATGCGCCTTTTATCTATGATTAGTGTCAAGAATGGAGAGAGGTTTGCCAGAGGTTTCCTCCAACGAACTGTCGCCTTCTTTCCGATCCCATGAAAAGAGTAACGGGTGCCTATTTGTATGGCTGGAGGTTCCAGGTTGCACCGACGTGCAACTGAAAGGGTCGGTGTACACATTACACGGTACCGTACTGTAAAGTTTTTATTACGAAAATTTCCTGGCTAACTCATGAGTTGCATTTAGTGACACCATGATCTGTTGACTGGTTAAGGGACTCAGATACTCGAGTAAAAATTTTAGAGTGTTTCTTTTTATATTACAAATCTCTCTCTCTCTCTCTCTCTCTCTCTCTCTCTCTTTCTCTCTCTCTCTCACACACACACACACACACACACACACACACACACACACACACACACACACACACACACACACACACACATTAATGATCAGCATTGGCAGCCGAAGTCTTTCGGCATAAGAAGTCACCCCTCATTCTGCCAACGGCCTTGTCAAAGACGGCGGTGGAGCGTACAGAGGTTCAGAGCACTCCCTTGTCCTTGGGGTGGGAAAATGCCCCCAAAGGCGGAAGAATCAGTAATGATCAAGTGCATGAGGATGCAGAAGGCAATAGAAACTACTGCATTAATGACACGTAGCGTGTATCCACAGGACAAGTGGCCTATAACTGAAGAAGTGTCATGATGATCTCTCCATTGGCAAAAGATTCCGGAACAGTTCTCCATTCGGAGCTCAGGGAGGTGACTGCCAATCGGGAGGTTATCATGAGAAAAAGACTGAATAATCAACGGAAGGATAACCTTCTAGAGTCGGGGCGTGGAACGTCGGAAGCTTGAACGTCGTAGGGAAACTAGAAAATCTGAAAAGGGAAATGCAAAGGCTCAGTCTAGATACAGTAGGGGTCAGTGAAGTCGAAAGAAGACAAGGATTTCTGGTCGTATGAGTATAGGGTACCAGCAACAGCATCAGAAAAAGGTATAACGGTAGTAGGATTCGTTATGAATAGGAAGCTATGGCAAAGTGTGTTACTGAGAACGGTTCAGTGATAGGGTTGTTTTTATCACAATTGACACGAAGCCAAAACCAATAATGGCAATTCAGCTATACATGCCGACGTCGCAGGCTGAAGATTAAGAGACAGGGAAAGTATATGACGTTACTGAAAGGGTAATGTAGTACGTAAAGGGTGATGAAAATCTAATAGTCAAGGGGGTCTGGAATGCAGTCGTAGGAGAAGGAGTAGAAGAAAAGGTTACGGGAGAATGCGAGCTTGGGCCAAGGAATTAGAGAGGAGAAAGACTAATTGAATTCCTTAATAAACGTCAGCTAATAATACCGAATACTCTGTTCAAAAATCACAAGAGGAGGTGGTACACCTGGAAAAGGCCAGGTGATAGGAGAAGATTTCAGTTAGATTACATTCCGAAATCAGATACTGGATTGTAAGACGAACCAAGGAGCTGATATACTCAGACCACAATTTAGCAGTGATAAAGGGTAGGCTGAAGTTTAATAGATTATGCAGGAAGAATCAATACACAAAGAAGTGGGATACAGAAGTACAAAGGAATGACGAGATACGGTTGAAGTTCTCTAAGGCTATAGATATAGCAATAAGGAATAGCGCAGTAGGCAGTACAGTTGGAAGAGGAATGAACATCTCTAAAAAGGGCCATCACAGGAGCTGGGAAGGAATACATAGGTACAAAGACGGTAACTCAGAAGAAACCAATTGTAACAGAAGAAATACTTCAATTGATCGATGAAAGGAGGGAGTACAAAAATGTTCCGGGAAACTCAGGAATAGAGAAATACAGGTCGCTGAGGAATGAAATAAATAGGAGGTGCAGGGAAGTTAAGACGAAGTGGCTGCAGGAAAAATGTGAAGACATCTAAAAAGAAATGATTGTCGTAAGGACGAACCCATCTAACTACTGGAAAAGCAATTCCGAAGTAGGCAAGAGCTGACGAGTGCGAAAATTACCGCACAATTAGATTAACAGCTCAGGCATCCAAGTTGCTGACAAGAATAATATACAGAAGAATGGAAAAGAGAATTGAGGATGCGCTAGATGACGATCAATTTGACTTTAAGAAATGTAAAGGCACGAGAGAGAGAATTCTGACGTTGCGGTTAATAATGGAAGTAAGACTAAATAAAAATCAAGACACGTTCATAGGATTTGTCGATCTGGAAAAAGCGTTCGACAATGTAAAATGGTACAAGATGTTCGAAATTCTGTGAAAAGTAGGGGACGCCACAGGGAGAGAGAGAGAGAGAGAGAGAGAGAGAGAGAGACGTGTCATATACAATATGTACAAGAGCTAAGAGGGAATAATAAGAGTTGATGACCAAGAACGAAGCGCTGGTATTAAAAAGGGTGTAAACCAGACTAGCAACTGCAGAAAGGGCATTCCTGGCCGACCCAAGTCTACTAATATGAAATATCGGCCGTAATTTGAGGAAGAAACTTCTGAGAATGTACGTCTGGAGTACAGCATTGTAAGGTAGTGAAACATGGATGTGGGAAAACCGGAAGAGAAGAGAATCGAAGCATTTGAGATGTGGTGCTACAGACGAATGTTGAAAATTAGGTGAACTGGTAAGGTAAGGAATGAGGAGGTTCTGCGAAGAATCGGGAGGAAAGGATTATGTGGAAAACATTGATAAAGAGAAGGGACAGGATGATAGGACATCTGTCACGACATGAGGGAATGACTTCCATGGTACTAGACGGAGCTGTAGAGGGCAAAAACTGTTGACAAAGACAGAGACTGGAATACATCCAGCAAATAATTGAGGATGTAGGTTTCAAGTGCTACTCTGAGATTAAGAGGTTAGCACAGGAGAGGAATTTGTAGCGGGGGCCGCATCAAACCAGTCAGAAGACTGATGACAAAAAAAAGCCTCATTTTCTCGTATCGTATCTTCGTGGTCCTTACGCGAAATGTATGTTGGCGGCAGCAGAATTGTTCTGCAGTCAGCTTCAAACGCCGGTTCTCTAAGTTTCCGCAACAATGCCTCACAAAAATAGCGTTGTCGTCCCTCCAGGCTATTCCATTTGAGTTCACGAAACATCTCCGTAACACTTGCGTGCTGATAGAACGTACCGACAGTAAGTCTAGTATGCCTCGGAAACTGCTCCGATGTCTTCCTTTAATCCGACATGGTGGACATCCGAAACAGACGAGCAGTAATCAAGAATGGGTCGTACTAACATTCTTAACGTCGTCTCCGTTATAGATGAGCTACATTTTTCCGAATATCTCGAAATAAAACGACGTCGAGCATTTGCCTTCTCCTACTACCAACCTACGTCCACAGCACTAGACTCAATAAATATCAGGCATGCCAAGTTTAATAAGTCGTTTCGGCTTCTCTGGACACGTAATGTCTTCCCTAACCTTAGTTGTAAACGCCGTTCCAGCTTTCTCAGGTTCATGAAATGTCCAGCAGACAATTTTTGTTACATGCATTAGATAACTTAGCAACTACAGCAATTCATGGAATCTATTACTTTCTGTAATGGGTTCAACAGCTTTGAAAATCATTATAGAAGTAATTTAATGTATATTAAAATTAATAATTGATCGTTTTACAGAAATGAAACAGATAGTTACTAAACAAGAAGCACGAGAACAGCGCAGATAGTGCGGTGTTAGTCAACCTGGCCCCTACCGCCCTCTAGTGAGCGTTCCGACTTTCATTGTGGGTGGCAGGTGGTACAGGTTTTAAAAAAATTTCATTAGATTTTCCTCAAACTCTGACTTGTATTTGGTATGTAGTTTTTATTATACACTTGCTGCCATTCTGGTTCATGAACTTTATAAAGTAAAGTTACTTTCTTACCCCAAGAATCACCAGGACTGTGGAACCGGTTGGCGATTAGAAAATTTTGATAGTAATCGAGACACAAACATGGGCCGTAGGTAAAAAAGGTTGACTAGCTCTGCTCTAGTGCCGTACTATGTACACATCGCCTTTAATTTAACTCATGGATAATGTAGATACCCTTGCATGTGTATTAAATGAAACAACCAACCACATATGAAATATGTTAATTTTTGTCCTGTACTTTGCTAGCCTATTTAGACAAAATTACATACTCATACTTGCGGTAGGATTTCTGACACAGTGAAGCAACCTCCAGTCCGCAGCATCGTGCTACATACAAGTACATATATGTAAATATCAGTTTGCTTCTCCTGAGGATGAGCATGAAAAAGATGTGTAAGGCTAGTACATGAATAGTATGGAATAAGCCATAAGTGACTGGTCGCAGCTATCTGCCATTATTTCAGAACATGTCCTAATTGGGCTGAAACTAAGCCTTACCGGGCCTGCAGTGTTAGCACATTTGAATCTATTTGCGTGTAAGTTTTATTCAGAGATATGAACAAATGGTGTCTCATTATAATCAAATCGCACTTACTATAATAGCACCTTAATGTACACTGTATATTTTGCCTAAAGCTACATTTCGTTACTGTGACTCGTCCAGGCGGTACAATGATGGCGACCATTTTCCTCAGGACTCTGTACAAGCTCACAAGAGCGGTAAAAAACAGGTATTGGGGTGGCCAACTTGCTTTGCTCAACGAAATTGATAACAGAGAACGATGCCCCAAAGGAAAGCAGGGCCTCCTGTGAGATTCAACGAAAGACAGACAGATACGTGGTTACTAACTGTGCCTTTGAATTTATCATCATCCTTAGCCGCCCCAACGGCAACGATCGAAATGTAATGACCGTCTTCTTTGTGCCATGCAATAACAGTTCTGCGGTGGCAGGACAAGTGTACATCAGTAGAACGAATGCGAATTAAAGAAAAGATACATGTATAAGTGTAAGTAATTCTTTAATCAGCTCCAGGTTCTGTAGTAACACAAGTAACCGTCGTAGCTGTAGCTGTGCCTTGGTCCAGGCAGTGTCGCCATTAACAACGATACCCAATACACAAAGAGGCTCTTCATGTCCAAGTTTTAGTAACTATTTTAGCGGACGGTGAAGACTCTTGCAACATTTATTTGCTATCCTGTTTGCAACCTTATCTCCTATCTCGTTCGCATCCCTCTTTTCTATCTCCCGTAATAGTATCATTAACCTTCGCCACGACTTCCTGTGTGATGAGTGCGCTCAGCCAAACGCGGCTTCCAAATTCTGTGTTCCTGCTATCACTTTTAAGGGGGTCCGGGCAAGTTAGTAACCCCATCTTAAAAGAAAATGTAAAATTTATCCATATGAAAGGTACCTTTTATCATAAACTACCGGGAACAAAAATTTGTAAAAAATATGGCTTGCAGGTCACACATTTCTAACCACATTGAAGGTAGGATTTCCAAAAAAATATTTATTAGTTTTAAGATGATAATCATTTTTGTGAAAGTGGTCATCAAAATAAGAAACTGACTACATTTTTTATATTTACACGAGGCTGTAACTTCTCTGAGATTTACAAAATAGGAAAACTCCTGTGTTAAAATAGTGTATCCGTAATTTGAACAATTTCTGGCAAGTAGAAGCTGAGATTCCTAAAAAATACAACTAATGGAAAACAGTGATTAAAGTTATCAATGCATTCCAGATCCTTAAGATGGGTTGCCTGCGCCCTCTTGCATCTCATCTTGCACTGCCCGTTTTCCTGCCCGTCTGCGTTCTCCTGCTCTTGTTTCGAGGTCTCTAATAGCTCTCTCTGATGTCATAACTCTTTGTCTAAATTTAACTTTGGTTTCACTGTGAAACGACCAATTGTTTGTAGCTATATTTTCAGGACTTCAACATCTTGTAACACTCCCTTCACTGAACGTTGTCACTGCATCAAAACCACAAAAATGCAGTGTTCTAATTGATGCAAACACTGTCTTAGGGATTCTGGACCAGATTACACTGTTGACGGACTCGTTAGGTTTCCGGGAGCTGGCCAGAAGACAATTCTTCAACGGTTTTACAACTGACAAATCTCAGAAGTTTCCTTCAAGACCTCGACTATGGCTAAAGGTATTGTATTGTATGTTAACACGGGACCTAGAAACGACGGAGAGGCTCCGTCCCCGCCACAGCTGTCTACAACCCCACGACGACTACCGCAGTCCACTTCACTCCTCCGCCGCCCCACACCGAACCCAGGGTTATTGTGCGGTTCGGCCCCCGGTGGACCCCCCAGGGAACGTCTCACACCAAACGAGTGTAACCCCTATGTTTGCGAGGTAGAGTAATAAGTGTGTACACGTACGTGGAGAACTTATTTGCGCAGCAATCGCCGTCACAGTGTAACTGAGGCGGAATAAGGGGAACAGCCCGCATTCGCCGAGGCAGATGGAAAACCGCCTAAAAACCATCCACAGACTGGCCGGTTCACCGGACCTCGACACAAATCCGCCGGGCGGATTCGTGCTGGGGACCAGGCGCTCCTTCCCGGCCGGAAAGCCGTACGTTATACCGCACGGCCTACCGGCCGGGCTTGGCTAAAGGTATAGCTGGTTTGTGAATAAATTTCTCACCATTTTACTGTGCTTCATGGTATTTGCACCATGAATCACTTCCTGGAGAGCTTAGGCCGTGAATGGGTTTATCGTCTATTGAAAAGAGGTGAAACGAAATTGTCCATACTGCTTTCCTCGTATCTTCTACGCTACCAACATTTTGCCTGACGCCCACAGCGTTTTGTTTAAATGAATGAATAAACCAGAAATAAGGCAACTGTATATATGTATTGTATATAATTGAAAGGGAGAAATTCCGTAGATTAAGATAAATGAAAAAAAAAAAAAAAAAAAAAAAAAAAACAAAGACTGAAAAGTTCAAGATATCAACTGGTACGAGCCCCTTAACCTCTTGAATGCAGAAGTAAAATGTACTGACATAAGCACAGATAACTACACTTTATCTCATTCTAGGTCAGTATCCATTGAAATCATCGTTTTATGGTCCGAGTCCTGCCTCTGTATCACATTCGTCACAAATCCAATTATGTTTGGTGCAGATTCAGTGAATCTGTCAATATACCTCCTACAAGACGTACCGCCTCGTATTAATAAGTGTACGAACTTTAACAGGACTTAACATTATGGTGAATTAACGTACATTTGATGAATGAACCGCATAACATAAATAGTACGCAGTTGTTGTTGTTGTTGTGGTCTTCAGTCCTGAGACTGGTTTGATGCAGCTCTCCATGCTACTCTATCCTGTGCAAGCTTCTTCATCTCCTAGTATCTACTGCAACCTACATCCTTCTGAATCTGCTTAGTGTATTCATCTCTTGGTCTCCCTCTACGATTTTTACCCTCCACACTGCCCTCCAATGCTAAATTTGTGATCCCTTGATGCCTCAAAACATGTCCTACCAACCGATCCCTTCTTCTAGTCAAGTTGTGCCACAAACTTCTCTTCTCCCCAATCCTATTCAATACCTCCTCATTAGTTACGTGATCTATCCACCTTATCTTCAGCATTCTTCTGTAGCACCACATTTCGAAAGCTTCTATTCTCTTCTTGTCCAAACTAGTTATCGTCCATGTTTCACTTCCATACTTGGCTACACTCCATACAAATACTTTCAGAAAAGACTTCCTGACACTTAAATCTATACTCGATGTTAACAAATTCCTCTTCTTGAGAAACGCTTTCCTTGCCATTGCCAGTCTACATTTTATATCCTCTCTACTTCGACCATCATCGGTTATTTTACTCCCTAAATAGCAAAACTCCTTTACTACTTTAAGTGTCTGATTTCCTAATCTAATTCCCTCAGCATCACCCGACTTAATTTGACTACATTCCATTATCCTCGTTTTGCTTTTGTTGATGTTCATCTTATATCCTCCTTTCAAGACACTGTCCATTCCGTTCAACTGCTCTTCCAAGTCCTTTGCTGTCTCTGACAGAGTTACAATGTCATCGGCGAACCTCAAAGTTTTTACTTCTTCTCCATGAATTTTAATACCTACCCCGAATTTTTCTTTTGTTTCCTTTACTGCTTGCTCAATATACAGATTGAATAACATCGGGGAGAGGCTACAACCCTGTCTTACACCTTTCCCAACCACTGCTTCCCTTTCATGCCCCTCGACTCTTATAACTGCAATCTGGTTTCTGTACAAACTGTAAATAGCCTTTCGCTCCCTGTATTTTATCCCTGCCACCTTTAGAATTTGAAAGAGAGTATTCCAGTCAACATTGTCTAAAGCCTTCTCTAAGTCTACAAATGCTAGAAACGTAGGTTTGCCTTTCCTTAATCTTCCTTCTAAGATAAGTCGTAAGGTCAGTATTGCCTCACGTGTTCCAACATTTCTACGGAATCCAAACTGATCTTCCCCGAGATCGGCTTCTACCAGTTTTTCCATTCGTCTGTAAAGAATTCGCGTTAGTATTTTGCAGCTGTGACTTATTAAACTGATAGTTCGGTAATTTTCACATCTGTCAACACCTGCTTTCTTTGGGATTGGAATTATTATATTCTTCTTGAAGTCTGAGGATATTTCGCCTGTCTCATACATCGTGCTCACCAGATGGTAGAGTTTTGTCATGACTGGCTCTCCCGAGGCCATCAGTAGTTCAAATGGAATGTTGTATACTCCCGGGGCCTTGTTTCGACTCAGGTCTTTCAGTGCTCTGTCAAACTCTTCACGCAGTATCTTATCTCCCATTTCGTCTTCATCTACATCCTCTTCCATTTCCATAATATTGTCCTCAAGTACATCGCTCTGGTATAAACCCTCTATATACTCCTTCCACCTTTCTGCCTTCCCTTCTTTGCTTAGAACTGGGTTGCCATCTGAGCTCTTGATGTTCATACAAGTGGTTCTCTTCTCTCCAAAGGTCTCTTTAATTTTCCTGTAGGCAGTATCTATCTTACCCCTAGTGAGACAAGCCTCTACATCCTTACATTTGTCCTCTAGCCATCCCTGCTTAGCCATTTTGCACTTCCTGTCGATATCATTTTTGAGACGTCTGTATTCCTTTTCGCCTGCTTCATTTACTGCATTTTTATATTTCCTCCTTTCATCAATTAAATTCAATATTTCTTCTGTTACCCAAGGATTTCTATTAGCCCTCGTCTTTTTACCTACTTGATCCTCTGCTGCCTTCACTACTTCATCCCTCAGAGCTACCCATTCTTCTTCTACTGTATTTCTTTCCCCCATTCCTGTCAATTGTTCCCTTATGCTCTCCCTGAAACTCTCTACAACCTCTGGTTCTTTCAGTTTATCCAGGTCCCATCTCCTTAAATTCCCACCTTTTTGCAGTTTCTTCAGTTTCAATCTGCAGTTCATAACCAATAGATTGTGGTCAGAATCCACATCTGCCCCAGGAAATGTCTTACAATTTAAAACCTGGTTCCTAAATCTCTGTCTTACCATTATATAATCTATCTGATACCTACTAGTATCTCCAGGATTCTTCCAGGTATACAACCTTCTTTTATGATTCTTGAACCAAGTGTTGGCTATGATTAAGTTATGCTCTGTGCAAAATTCTACAAGGCGGCTTCCTCTTTCATTCCTTCCCCCCAATCCAATAGTACGCAATATGTAACAAATTGATACAATGCTTCATTTGACTTTCCAATGTTGCAGGATAGTTCCATAGACAATTTCACAAAAATTTGTATTTAATTGCGACATAAAGTTGTAACTTACACAGTGTCTCAATAATATAACAGGCTATGCTGTATTAAAATGTGGTCACAACTGGTATTAGTGTTCTGTCAATGGAATGTAAATTACGAGGTGGACTTCAGTAGACCAAAACTTAGGGCTGGGATAATTCTACCGTCATAGCTCTAGCATACCTAACGGGTAATAATAATGGTTTACACTGTTTTTAATATTTGCCGATGCAGATTTACCTATCGTTAGTGGCCGCACCGGCGATTGCGGTGCGCATATCTTTTTCTCTTTCGCGCGCCGACCTCTGACCACAGATTGACTTGTTACTGTTCTGAGAAAGAAACACTGTTGGTCGCGCTCCCCTATAACGGTTGTCCAGACCGTAAAATGTAGCTGAATAGCACCGATGCGGTTAAGACAGTTTTCTGGGATACGTACTAAACTGTATGAGATGCGGACAGGTTGGTGCCCCGTACGCCAGGAACAGCTCGTAACTGGGACCAGGGGTTAGTTTCGCGAATGGACGGCGCCTCTGCTAGCGTAGATCGACCTCCAGACGCTCTGCCGGCGCTTCCTCGGACCTGGGCTACGGCCCCCAGTGACCGAGTTACTTTACAGCCCATTCGCATCCTCGGCAGTAACTTGAGCCGTGTGACCGAGCTAACGACCCCCAGTAAACGCTTACTGCCCCAGCGGCGCACCCCGCGCCTGCCAAGTACTAGTTATGGACCGCTGCCTGCGGCCAGTTAAGGTTCCTGACTACTCACTACCAGACCCATTCGTCTGCGGTCTCGGGTGCACACTTTCGGTAAGTGCTGAGAGGGCGATTCCAGATGGATCACAGCTGCGATGCTTTTCGGTCTGACGGGATTCGTAACTGCGCAACACCGTTACAGCTTCGTTCACACGAAGAGTCCCACAGAGGTCGAACTTAGTAAAAGACGGAGCAATAAAGGTCGGACTGTAGCGAGGTAAGAAATCGGCAGTGTCTTTTCATAGCAACAACCACATCAAAAAAGTCCCGAGATATCCTAAATGTGGATAGCCGGCCGGCCATTTAAAGTCGTTCTCTTCCGCAACGCGAACTCAATTTCTTGAGGTGTATTCGTTATCGTACGTCACGTGCCAACGTCTGCCTCACACGCAATAAGAGACATGCACGCAAGCGTGTGGGTGCGCATCTCTTTCTCGACTAATGCCCATTCATAATTCAATTCAAACCTACATAAAACCACTAGTCGTGTGTTTTGCGGTAAGGTGAAATCGTAAAAATAAGCCTATATATTGGAATAATTAATACATTTAATGTAACGCATGTACGAGCGTGGAGAAAAGATGGTACTCGTGATTTGTAAGTAATACATCATCATGAGGGACCACTGGTAACGAAGCAAAATACAAAATTGAGACGCTATACTCTTGGCGGCAAGGGTAGCTCTGACACTTCGAATTCATGCTACTAGAGACAGCTACCTGAAGTTTGAAGTTTTAGATATAAATGACTACTGCATCGAGATCTACGACCACAGAAGTTTTCCAAATGGTGGTGGTGGTATGAGGCGGAGGGGGCGGCGAGGGATGGACTGAAAAGTGTTCAATTAAATTTTTAGAGTTTCTATTTTGTTTACTTTCAGCCTCTAATCGCTAGCGAAGAGGGGTTAATGGAGCGCGAGATACTGACGTGAGCCGAATTTCCCGCATTGCGCGTGGGCATGGGTAACAAACGTAAGATTTTGCAGCACTCTTGGCACAATGGAAGCAGCTATTTCAGTTGTAACACGGTTTCAGTGTTATTTTATTTGCCCTCGTCAACGCGAACTATTTATGAACCAAAGTGATTCGTAAAGAAACCAAGATGGGAAAGCAAACTATTTTTTAATCAAAGCGGGTAATAAAGGAACCAGGACTTGTTCGTTTATAAAGGGCCCCAGAATTACTCTACTTCAACATGTAATTTTCATATACGAACGAAGACTTTTCATTTAGTTAAAAAGTCTGCTTTAGTTTATTCGTTGCACTATCTCATTACAATCCCCAGAATTAATGAATCACAAAAAACGACATCCATGATTACAATTTCATGCATTTTTCATAGACCAAACTGCTAACGCAATGTCAAATTGAATGCATGCGAAAAAATTGAAATTTTTAACAGCTAGACGTAGTAAAACAAGGCACCAAACGAACAGACGTGGACAGACACGCCACTCTTGCACGTGTGTCCCCCTCTGAGTTGGGCATGACACCTGCGTCTGCGCCCGGTGGCTGGTGTGCAGAAAATCAGGGACGTACGTAATTGCACCGTTCCATCCACCTCCTTGGCTCTTCGTGGAACGGCACTACCTAGTGCGTATGGAAGTTGCACAAGCATAAACATGCAACTGTAACCTCTTCTCCGTCTCCTTAGGTATTTTTTTTAGATACTCTAAAAGTAGGGGAACGTGATGAACAGTACGTAAGGCATATGGATAATCTTTAAGACGAAGAGGAAGAGAAACTCTGCACGAATCAACCATCCATTCCTACAAAGAACGTGGTACTCAGCGTTCGAACTTCCACAATGTCATTCAGAATCAATAATCGGGAAGTGAAATGGACATGCGCATCTCCACAGAATCCGTCGCAAAGATCATCGTTCAGAACTGCCTGATGCAAATTACTCACTACTCGATTGTTCCGGATAGGCCAATGACCGCTTACTAGACACTGTGCGGCAATCGCCAAACTGTGAAGCACCTTACCGACCAGCATCACGAACCCATCCGGACATGCAGAAATCTATGTCCATGTCGCAAGATATTTTCAAGATACGACCATTCATATCTCAGTTCCGTCATGCGAACGAGAAACAGTAACGGAGAAATCGTCTGCAATCACATTCATTACTGCTTACTGCGTCACAGGGTTAATTGCTAGTGAACTACGACCGCCAATCATCATCATGTACTTCATACAATAATATGAAAGATTATACTTCTGTGTTATTTGGCGTGACAATGTGTAATTTGTAAAAATATCAAACAATAACGCAGTTGTCTACAAATCTGTGCAACTAGAGGCCAAATAAATACAATTAAAAGAAGATCCAAACAATAAAAACTGTTTTTCGGCCTAACGCCTACAGTTGTCCCTACAGCCGCATCAGAATTTGTACGGCCACTTAATGTTCACGAATGTCCAATCAGATTATCAGAGAAATCTAAATGAATTAAACATTCCTCACCAAAAATTGGTTTTTATAAAAATACCTTTTGTCCGCCCAAAGATCGGCACTGATGTGCCACCTTCTGCACGTTTGATTTCATTTCTATGGGAAAAAAAGTAAATACGCTGCAGCAGTATTCTCTAACGTACAAGTCATTCAGCAAGTTATGTTGATAAAAGCGTAACACAAAGGATACAACAGCAAACAGCGAGATGATGCGACATAATAGAATGGTCTGTTTAACATCGATTCAGCTCTTCTATAATTTCTGTTAACTGTTGTGGGTAACGGCAAGGATTCTGGTTCCTCCAACTTTTCCGCATTGGATTTCATATCCGACCTTTAAGCTCAAATACACTTTTCAGTCTCGAATATTTTCACCGTCAGCCTGGGTTTAATTATTAATGTTACAAAGTGTTCAGAAGCTTAAGCGGAAATGGCTACATTAATGCAATGAAACGTCTGACATGAGCAGCCAGAGATGATGCATTTTAATGCAGAATATTTTTTTTACGATAATTACGGTTTACTAATTCCAATACAGAATAGAGCTAACTGGAATGTCCGTTGAGCAACAAAAGTTCGTTGTCAAGTTTTACTAAAAAGAATCTGATTAGGCTGCTTCATTTGTATGTACAAAGACACCTACTTACAAAATCATGGTGCGGTGTGGTGATAATCTGGTGATTTCTGCAATGTCACGCTGAAGAAATATTTGAAATAATGTCACAAGAATTGTTTATTGTATTACGCTTTTCTTTTTCTTTTTACCTCTGAAATGTTATTTATGTTCGTCTCTAAGGCAACATAAAAGAAAATTTCAAATACTATGATAATATAGCATACATTACCAGAAATTACTTACGCCTTCCGCATATCACCTTGTTTTCATTATACCAACGTTGACGTACGTTTTATTGATGGTTACAATGTCTGAAGGACACTGTAATGTGACACAATCACTGTATAAATACAGACACTGTAACCATAAATAACGTAACCATGCCTCGATGAGATAAAATGACGATGAAATATTTGTCTCACCTTGCGCACGAATGACGAAATGTGCGTGTGATGATATTTGGTTTGTAGGGCGCTCAACTGCGCCGCCATCAGCAACCGGACAAAGTCCCGATTTTTTCTCAGTCAAATTTTTTTCACAGTCCAATCTAGCCACTGTCACGAATGATGATGAAATGGTGAGGACAACACAAACACCCAACCCCCGGGCAGAGAAAATCCCCAACCCGGGACCCCGTGATCCAGAGGTAGGCAACGATAGCCACTAGACCATGAGCTGCGGATATGTGCGAGTGTGCTGGCGTCACGCCAGATTCGCTAAATGCGGATACATCTCGTAAGACACAGGTTTTCTGTCGACTGCATAACTTAACGAAATCATTTCGATCAGGCTGTCTTTTTTACGATAAAAGTTTCATCACTTTATTCATGGTATGAACGCTGTTCACTATTTAGTTATCTGTAGTAATTTGTGCGAAGCCTGACTCTATTAATGCCCCTAACTGCCTATGTTTTGGTCAAGTAGCCTAATTTATACGACAATAGTAATCACGATATTTATTTCCAGAGGATGTTGTTAAAGTTAGGTATTTAGCGATATAGGTTTGCTTTGTTATTTTGGAAAGTACGCTGAAGGCTGACTGTGCGGTGACTATTTTTCAGCGATTGCATCAGCAAACACAATTTTATGTATTAGTCAAATGATACTAAGATATCAGATGCAAAACACAATATATATCATACTGAAAGACATTCGCCAGTGTGTTTCACTTATTGTAGTGTTTTTTTCTATTGCAATATTGGACTATTTCACAATATAACCCCTTTAAACCACAAACTGGTCATCGCCAGACTACTCGCACACGCCTCATGCAGTGCCACCAGGAGTCACGTTGCGTTGTTTACTACACGACTGTGTGACAAGGCTATGAGGGTACGACGAATCTCAGCAGTCGGCGTTTGCGGATAAAGTATGAAGATGGCCATTGTATGACTGAAATGTTCTTGTGGTTGTGTCAAAAATAAAGAGTGCAGTAACATCTTGGGTTGTCGGGTGTTCTGCTGGATATCAGCGTCGTTCTTGCAGGTGCGACCTGAGACTGCTCCTGGAGTGGACCTGGTCCAGTATATATGTTGTGGCCTTGCCCCTACACCGGCAACGCTCCAGCAGGTCGCGGCGAGCGGGCGCGGACCGCGACCTGCTGGAGCGTTGCCGGTGGAGGGGGAAGTCCACAACATAAATACTGGACCAGGTCCACTCCAGGAGCAGTCTCAGGTCGCATCTGATGGATACGAGCTACTTTACCGAAATATCGTACAAGAACGACGCCGATATCCGGCAGACACAAGAGAACCCATGATGTCATTAGATCGCCGGGGAAGCCTGAAGAATTACGGAAGTACAGTAAATGAAAAGAAATAGTATCTTCGTTTTTGGAACTAGAGACCAGAGTTCACACTTGGAGAGAAAGTGGGGGGTGTGTGCGGATTCCACACAGTTCGACTGCAGGTTTCCACATCCCTGAATCACTGATATGCGAAAACACCCTTTACGCAGGTCCGCTGTACATATCCCGCGGTGGACATGGCCAATCTCGGTTCTTGTTTGTGTTACGTAGTTACAGTGTTTGTCGTAGCCACTACTCGGCTAATGAACAAACATCACAGCAATTTGCACCAACACTACATACAGGCGTAGGTCTAGCGAGCAGGCGACAGTGTCATCTTAACCGCAGACGCCGCAGTCTCCCCTCCAGCTGCTGTTGACATAGAAACGCCGTGCCGCCATGGGCGAGGCGTTTGCATAGTTGGCCCCAGTATGCAATGTGGTGGGGGCGCCCGATCTGACGATGCTCTGCTGCAGTCATTTGTACGGGTGGGTTTTTTTGTTGCCCCTTCTGCTGCATCTGATACAGAGGCGCTTGCGATAGTGGACGAGTGTGCAAAAAGGCCTTTAGTTAGAACGTGTGTTGACTGAGCGATCTGGCAGCTCTGCGCGCTTTAAAGTAGAACAGGTGTGGTGGGTCGCGAGCTGACGAACGAGAGCAGGTGACCCCCTCAAAACACGGTAGTCCACGTTGTTGGCATTACTGTGTGACTGTGACGAAAGTGTATTCTCATTCTGAAAAATTTGGAAGCGTCTACTCCTGAGATTAATCTACTAGTACCATGCGTCATTTCACCAGAAATAGTTAAATTATCCATAAAGTCTGGTCAAATGAGCTACATAATAATAAACACAGACTATAGGAAGTATTACACTACGGAACAAATAAGTAAATGGCATACCTAGCGTTATGGGGATCAATAAGTAAATGGTATAGTTTTTCATGTATTTAAAAGCACATATGTCGCGGCATATAAAGTGTGTATAGTACTTTAATACAAACACGTCAAACATTACACCAAGGAAAAATAACTTTGTAATTCGTTACTGGACATCACCACAAAACTAGTTTAATATCAATAAACTGAAGAGGGGCATCAACTACTTACTCTCAAAAATGTGAGAATGCGCGTAAATTCTTCCCATTAGTAAAAATACTGACGAGTTTTTTAATATGCAAAGGGATGTTGGGTTCCGTACCAATTTCTGATTCGAATTAATAGCCAAGTTAAACGATAAAATTAGCTGACTGGTCCTATATGAAGAGAGAGAGTTAAAGAAGTGTAACGAACCGTTGATAACGGTGTCAATTTCAGTCAGTATGTAACGAGGGATCATTCTGGCAATCATCTGCAATGAGTTAGGTTCTCGAATACAAAACCAGTTTGTTATATAAGCCAAGATACACTTACTACGGCGTCACATTCAATCGGTGCTCGCAGAACGTCATCTCAGCGCTTTTAAGCACAATATTTATTAGCCATCGAAGTCAAAATGGGCTGATATGGTTACGCATAGATAGAGCGCACACGACCGCGATGCATACGGGTCACAAAAATATCACATTAAGACACTGTGCACACACACACACACACACACACACACACACACACACACACACACACACACACACACTTGAACCGGGCACCGTGCCGTTGTCGAGGAGGCTTGCGTGCCTCAGCGATACAGATAGCCGTACCGAAGATGCAACAACAATGGAGGAGTATCTGTTAGGAGGCCAGACAAACTTGTGGTTCCTGAAGAGGGACAGCAACCTTTTCAGTAGTTGCAGGGGGGCAACAGTCTGGATGATTGACTGATCTGGCCTTGATCACTAACCAAAACTACCTTGCCGTGCTGGTACTGCTAAGGCCTGAAAGCAAACGGAAACTGCAGCAGTAATTTTTCCAGAGGGCATGCAACTTTCCTGTATGGTTAAATGATGATGGCGTTCTCTTGGGTAAAATATTCCGGAGGTAAAATAACCACCATCCCGATCTCCGGGCGGGGACTGCTCAGGAGGACGTCGTTATCAGGAGAAAGAAAACTGGCGTTCTACAGATCGGAGCGTGGAATGTCAGATCCCTTAATCGGGCAAGTAGGTTACAAAATTTAAAAAGGGGAATGGATAGGTTAAAGTTAGATATAGTGGGATTTAGTGAAGTTCGGTGGCAGGAGGAATAAGACTTCTGGTCAGGTGACTGCAGGGTTATAAAAACAGAATCAAATAGGGGCAATGTAGCAGCAGGTTTAATAATGAATGAAAAAATAGGAGTGCGGGTAAGCTACTACAAACAGCATAGTGAACGCATTATTGTGGCCAAGATAGATACGAAGCCCACACCTACTACAGTAGTACAAGTTTATATGCCAACTAGCTCTGCAGATGACGAAGAAATTGAAGAAATGTATGATGAAATAAAAGAAATTATTCAGGTAGTGAAGGGAGACGAAAATTTAATAGTCATGGGTGACTGGAATTCGAGTGTAGGAAAAGGGAGAGAAGGAAACGTAGTAGGTGAATATGGAATGGGGGTAACGAATGAAAGAGGAAGCCACCTGGTAGAATTTTGCTCAGAGCTTAAATTAATCACAGCCAACACTTGCTTTAAAAATCATGAAAGAAGATTGTATACATGGAAGAGACCTGGAGATACTGGAAGGTTTCGGATAGATTATATAATGGTAAGACAGATTTAGGAACCAGATTTTAAATTATAAGACATTTCCAGGGGCGTATGTGGACTCTGACCACAATCTACTGGTTATGAACTGTAGATTAAAACTGAAGAAACTGCAAAAATGTGGGAATTTAAGGAGATGGGCCATGGATAAACTGACAGAACCAGAGGTTGTACAGAGTTTCAGGGAGAGCATTAGGGAACGATTGACAAGAATGGGGAAAAGAAATACAGTAGATGAAGGATGGGTACCTTTAAGAGACGAAATAGTGAAGGCAGCAGAGATTGAATTAGGTAAAAAGACGAAGGCTAGTAGAAATCCTTGGGTAACAGAAGTAGTATTGAATTTAATTGATGAAAGGATAACATATAAAAATACAGTAAATGAAGCAGGCAAAAAGGAATACATACGTCTCAAAAATGAGATCGACAGACCATGCAAAATGGCTAAGCACGGATGGATGTAGAGGCATATATCACTAGGGTAAGATAGATACTGCCTACAGGAAAATTAAAGAGACCTTTGGAGGAAGGAGAACCACTTGCATGAATATCAAGAGCTCAGATGGTAACCCAGTTCTCAGCAAAGAAGGGAAAGCAGAACGGTGGAAGGAGTATATAGAGGGTCTATACAAGGGCGATGTACTTGAGGGCAATATTATGGAAATGGAAGAGAATGTAGATGAAGATGAAATGGGAGATACGATACTGCGTGAAGAGTTTGACAGAGCCGAAACAAGGGCCCGGGAGTAGACAACATTCCATTAGAACTACTGACGGCCTTGGGAGAGCCACTCCTGACAAAACTCTACCATCTGGTGAGCAAGATATATGAGACAGGCGAAATACTCTCAGACTTCAAGAAGAATAGAATAATTCCAATCCCAAAGAAAGCAGGTGTTGACAGATGTGAAAATTACCGAACTATCAGTTTAATAAGTCACAGCTGCAAAATACTAACACGAATTCTTTACAGACGAATGGAAAAACTGGTAGAAGCCGACCTCGGGGAGGATAAGTTTGGATTCCGCAGTAATGTTGGAACACATGACGGAATACCGACCCTATGACTTATCTTAGAAAATAGATTAACGAAAGGCAAACCTACGTTTCTGGCATTTGTAGACTTAGAGAAAGCTTTTGACGATGTTGAGTGGAATACTCTATTTCAAATTCTGAAGGTGGCAGGGGTAAATTACAGGGAGCGAAAGGCTATTTACAATTTGTACAGAAACCAGATGGCAATTATAAGAGTCGAGGAGCAATGAAAGGGAAGCAGTGGTTGGGAAGGGTGTGAGACAGGGTTGTAGCCTATCCCCGATGTTATTCAATCTGTATATTCAGCAAGCAGTAAAGGAAACAAAAGAAAAATTCGGAGTAGGAATTAAAATCCATGGAGAAGAAATGAAAACTTTGAGATTTGCCGATGACTAATTCGGTCAGAGACAGCAAAGGTCCAACAGCAGTTGAACAGAATGGAAAGGAGGATATAAGATGAACGTCAACAACAGCAAAACGAGTATAACGGAATGTAGTCGAATTGAATCGGGTGACGCTGAGGGAATTAGATTACGAAATGAGACACTTAAAGTAGTAGATCAGTTTTGCTATTTGGGGAGCAAAATAACTGGTGGTGGTGGAAGTAGAGAGGATATAAAATGTAGTCTGGCAATGGCAAGGAAAGTATTTCTGAAGTTTGTTAACATCGATCGAGTTTAGATTTAAATGCCAGGAAGTCGTTTCTGAAAGGATTTGTGTGGAGTGTAGCCATGTATGGAAGTGAAACATGGACGATAAATAGTTTAGACAAAAAGAGAATAGATCCTTTTGAAATGTGGTGCTACAGAAGAATGCTGAAGATTAGATGGGTAGACCACATTACTAATGAGGAGGAACTGAATTGGGGAGAAGAGAAACTTCTGGCACAACTTGACTAGAGGAAGGCATCGGTTGGTAGGAAATGTTTTGAGGCATCAAGGGATCACCAATTTAGCATTGGAGGGCAGCATGGAGGGTGAAAACTGTAGAGGGAGACAAAGAGATGAATACACTAAGCAGATTCAGAAGGATATAGGTTGCAGTAGGTACTGGGAGATGATGAAGCTTGCACAGGATAGAGTAGCATGGACAGTTGCATCAAACCAGTCTCTAGACTGAAGACCACAGCAACAAGATACTGTGAAGAGAAAATGTGTAGTAGCAATGAGAGGTTGTCAGTCGCATTAAGATAAGAAAACTACTTTTATTTTTAATCATACATAATATCTTTAATAAAGCACTTCTCACATAATGGCTCAGTTTTCATCTATGTATCCCAATTTCAACTATTCGTAACTGTTGATTCTTGCGAGTATGAGGAGTCCAATGAATTTATTTCCTGTGGAGATATCTCAGGACGACTCGCTGCAGGTGTGGGTTTTGCCACTACAGGTAATCGTCCATGGCATTTTGACCCCAGGCACTGGCTGAGTGTTCATCTGTGTTGAATGTAGCAGTTTAAATTATTGGATATAGGTTCAAATGTAAAGCACTGTTTTTTCTTGTTATCCAAACATGTTTCAGCATCTCTGTGCCATCATCAGTGGGCTTTGTTTATTGGACAACTGTGAAAGTGAACATATTTTAGGTTGTAACTGATCTAATAGAATGACACCTACACAGTTTTTTTTCGTTATGTTCTTACCGTGATTTGTGTTATATGGTTTTGCAGGAACATCTGTATGGCGTCCTGTTTAATTCAGTTGCAACCTGAAACATGTGCACTTTTACAGTTGTCCAACAAACAAAACCCACTGTTAATGGCACAGAGGTGCTGAAATATGTTTGAATAACAGGAAAAAACAGTTTTGCGTAAAAGGCCTAACCAACATCCAGTAATTGTAATTGCAAACACGGAAGAAATACAATATCTGCAAACCTATAAGATGAATGTAGCAGTTGTAGGTATGCCATGTTGTTGGGCCCATTCACTGGTAGATGGATGTTATCTGCTGCGTGTTTGATGGTGTGTGCCAAAATATTCCTGACCCGTTATTTGAAATCCGCTGAGATTGCCCGAAATTGACGATAGTGTTGAAAATTTATATTCTCAACAGTTACTTTTGTTCTTGATCGTACTTCTTGAAAGCAGGAGTAATCGAGAGCAGAAAAATACTCATCTTCATCAACTGCTCTTGGCATAGTTTGAGGGTGACTTATTTTCTTCACTAAGGACCTGCAAAATTTCTTCATCTTTTTCTCTTTCTGTTCTTTTTCTCTTTACATTCTGGCCATCTGCTATTTATGGAACAGTAGCTATTCGAAGTTGATGTACTTCCGTCTTTTCTTTGCTGAGCTTCCCGAAGATGCTCTCTCCTTCAGAGATCGTTCTGGTCTGAAGCAGCCACGTAGGGAACCACGTCTTCTGTAAAGTTCAATACCCGTAACACAAGGTATGCGTCCATAGCTACTTGTTTTTCTATCTTTTTTTGTAGGTACTTGGCAACAGGCAGCTCCTTCCTATCTTTACACGATCAAAATTTGCTTGATGCATCAACTATACGCAAAACTGTTTTGGAAATATGCCAAGCTGTTTCGGAAATCTTAAAGAAATATTACATACCATCTCCAGCAAAGGTATCACGGTTGGAAGTTTCGGAAAATTTTTATGGAACGACCAGTTTCCCTAACTGTTTAGGGGCCACTGATGGTAAGCACATACACACACAAATGCCGCCTATGTTTAGTTCGAACTACTTCAATTATAAACAACTTTTCTCTTTGGTACTCCCAGCTATGGTGAACTCAGCTTACTGTTTCATACGTGTTGATACACGATATTTGGACAAATCTAGCGAATCTAATGTTTTTCGAACTGCATCTCTTGGAAACGTTCGACTGAAGGTCGTTTGAATATATCATGTGGTCAACAATTACCTCGTGATGAACATGCTAAACTTTTGCGATTTGTTTCCATAGGAGGTGAGGCACTTCCATCATCAACGAGCATTTTGAGACGCTACCCTACTCGATATCTGTATGAGAAGAAAATGATTTTTAACCATAGATTACGTACGCAAGACGTATGGCTGAGTGCTGATTTAGAATTTTAGCTAGTAAATGGAGGGTATTCCACAAAAACCTAGACGCTAGTCTGCAACATTCTATTCACACAAGTAAGCAGCGTGTGTTCTACACAGCTATGTAGGGAATAAATGTAGTATTCGCTTTGAAGATACATTATATGGGCAGCTATTTGGAAATGCGTCACCACAAGGCACAAAAAGGACAAGTAGTTGAATGCAGACTAGGTCTACGTCACTACAAGGGTCTGGTCATTGGCAATGTAATACATATAGTGTAGCAAAGTAATAATGTTAGATTTCCTTAGCTTGGTCAGAACCATTCAGTTCCAGACGTAAGTCCTACTATAGTTTTTTCTTTATGGATCTCTCATGATATTCTGTACTGGAAGTATCATACAAAGACCGATGTTTCTGCACTTCAATAATCCGCCTCTCTGTATCAACATCCATTGTTATCGAATCAACACAGCATGACTACTACAGGATGACTATTAAACTGATGGTCGTGTACTTAAGGTCATTTAAATGTGTTTCATGGTCATCGCCGACAACCGGATCGGATCAGGTCTCTTTTTTTGTGGGCTCCACTATTTTGTAGGTCGTGTACTTGCCTCTATTAGCATACTCGTGCATCATGTCCCTTACAATCAACAAAATAGTCGGTGTCCAACAGTTGGTCGTGCGCCCTCCCTTAGATCCTCTCATACCGTGTGAAGTCGATACGGCGCTAAACATGAGAGGACTGCACGCGCAAACAAAGTTGACACTCGGCGCGTTGGATAATGGGAGCGACTGCAAAGGCATTTCCCATTTACAGCCGCTCCTATCATCCAGCGCGCCGAGTGTCAACTTTGTTTGCGCGTTTAATACAATTTTCAACCAAAAACAATGAAGTGTGTTATCGAATACTCAATGAAAACTAAGTCTGGTTTCTACATTGCCCTCCGAATCAGCTTAGTATCCAACTTCTGTTGTGTGCAACACTGTTGTTTTTTTAACCCTTAGCTTCCCAGGTCATTTTTTGGTCTCACAAGGTCCCACGTGCGGTCTGAGTGAACGCTACGAGGTTAGGTTAGGTTAGGGTAGGGTAGGTTAGGTTAGGGTATATTTAAACAGCCATATAAATTGTATTCAGCAATTTTAGTGGAACAAATCAGACTTTATGTAAAATCTTATATTAATAAACACACAAAAAATACATTCCAATAATTTTAAAGTTCATTTTTACGAAACAAAAGGCATTTAAGCAGAAAACAAAACAAAATGATTATAGTATTATATGGTACTGTTAATCCTATGAAAATTCAAATACGCCGCAATCCACATTACTTTTTGCTGTACTTTTATTGTTTATTACACACGTAATAAGAAAAATCTCCAAAAAAAGTTTTTAAAAATTGAAAACTGCACTAGTAGTTTCCTCTGAGGGGTTTTCTTTGCAATGGCTAGAAATTCAATTTCAAGTCACATTGGCTTTTTGCAACGAAGGCGAATATAAAGTGTCCATCCCTTCTCTTTTGGATCAAAGGTGGCGCATGTTGTGCGTTTTTTCAATCGTTCTATGATTTCTACTCTTGGTTCTGCTACAACCAAAACACGGAGAAGGCTGCACGAAGCTCACAGTGTACGAGGTCGGTTCAAAAAATTCCGGCAACTTTGTCCACAAAATTTTTCTACGCTTACCTTCTGTTTACTGTGGATGGTCTCTTTTTAAATACTCTCTTCCATAATTGATACACCGCTCCCAACACCGTTTCCACTTCCGGAAGTAGTCCTGGTACGCCTCTTGCTGGATTGCGCAAAGCGCCGTCTGCGAATAATCTTTTTTCTCGTCTATCGTTGCAAATCATCTTCATTCCAACGGGGTTTTCAAATTTGGAAATAAAATAAAGACCGCAGGGGCCAGGTCTGGATGAAACAGCACAGCGTTTCGTTTTTTGTGCAATTGTAACCACCAACATGGATGCATGTGCTGGTGCGTTATAGTGATGCAAGAGCCATGAATTGTCTCGCCACATTTCTGTTTTCTCCTCACATTTTCTCGCAAGCGTCGCAACACGTCCTGATAGTACCACCGATTAACCGTTTGTCCCTGTGGCACGAATTCATGATAAACTAGCCCTTAAAAAGTCAAACAGAACTATCTGCCAGGCTCTGTTATTTGACTTGACCTGACGAGCTTTTTTTGGTCTTGGAGAACCTTCCCCGACCCACTGTGAAGAAAGACCTTGGTCCTAACAATATAACCATCGACACAAGTCTCATTATCAGTTATGATTCTCGTATGGAACATCTAGTTCTCATTTGCGCGATCCAAAACCTCTTCACAGACTGCTAGGCGAAAGTCTTTCTGGTCTTTACTCATGAGCCGTGCAAGGAACTTGGCAGCAACACGATACATTCCAAGATGCTTTGTCAGGATTTCATGACGTGACCCAACTGAAATGTTACATTCCTCTGCAATCTCTCCGACAGTCAGTCTCTGATTGGCACGCACAACTTCGCTGATGTTCCTGACATGGGCGTAGTCGGTAGACGTCGAAGGGCGTCGTGAACGAGTCATCTGTAACTTACGTCTGGGTATTTTTCAATCGTGTAAACCATTTCTAACACCGAGTATAGCTTAAGAACTCATCGCCGTAGGCTTCCTGCCCCTTGGTTTTCTTTTGTTTCACGCGAAATTTAATGCAGGCGCGTTTCTCCTCTAACTCTGCCATCTCGAAATTCGCGAACTGTGCGGTACAACGTTCTACTCAGTACAGCACTAAACAATAACTGACATACAACAACAGAACTTCCGGTAGTTACGCACTGAACACAGGAGTGAGCAGGGATGCCAACCGCATTTCTCTCCTAGATACCACTGGCATGAAATTACGAATGTTCCGAAATTTTTTGAACAGGCCTCGTATGTGATACTTGTTGAGTCGCTTTTTATCTGTGGTGTCACCAACAGTTTACAAGCTTCTTCAAAAATTAAAGCGGTTCGCCTGAGTATTGTCTTTGTAGGAACTTATGTCCAAAGCAGAACAAAGCAGAACTTCTATCTACAGATTCAGTCTCCACACTTGTCATCACTCTGATCACTTGTTCCATTCAAGGAATTCACAGGTGGCAAAATAAATTCGTCTTACTTTCGCATTATTCTTATACTCTATTATCTTCACTTTCAGTTTCGTTGTCACCATCTGATACAACATCGCTTTCTGAACTGCCCTCAAACCAATTTAAAACAGTATCCTGAAAGGTGCGGTCTCGGACACCGCTAGCACAGAAGAAGTGGCAATAGCAAGGGTCCACTTCACTACTGACAACGTAAACCATGGCAGCTTCGGGAAAGAACAACCAGACAACGCTGGAATCTCCTACTGCACCACTACGCATTAGCATCCGCGTTCATGCGGAAAGATTCTGCAGTTATTTGTTGTTGAACGACCCTTGCAACGTCCTATAGTAATTTAACGTAAATTAAAGATGGTGTTCCCGGATCTGAACCACAAACCGTATTTTACAGCCGTGCTCGATTAGTTTACTTCGACGTGTTTCAATAACTGTCATGCCGCTTACACGGTGAGGGCAACTTTAGTCACGCAGATACTGTGCGACAAACCGGCATCGGCGCGCCACGTGCAGTTGCGCAACGGAGCGTTTTAGCTGATATCCTTATCACTGCCGCTCGGGCGAACGTAAGCTATCACCGGCGCCTGCTGTCACGTCCAGGTCGTCCGCAGATAACAGAAATTGCCAGCTTCCGACGCTCGCGGGCAGCCAACATTTTTGGCATCTCTCAGCCACATTCGGGAGCCAAATCATTCCATTTTTCCTGTTCGGCCTGTTTCAGCGCATTACTCGTGATTTTGCAACGTCATATCCTTTCCACGACAGTTTCTTACTATTCGAGGGCAAGAAGTATCGAAGCTGACTCAGGATGCACAACTGTTAATGACATCCTGCAATGAGATGGGTGCAACATCAATTCATACCACGGTTAGAAAAGGTATATAACACCAAGTAACCCTTCTCTCTCTCTCTCTCTCTCTCTCTCTCTCATATAACCGAGCAAGCAATACAATATCAAATGCTAAAGTAAGATATTACCAATGTCCCACCTCTGTTCACATCTCCTCAGGCAATCCTGTCACTAGCATATGCTTCTTTTGCTGTCCAAACGGCTTTTATTCGTATTGCTATTTCTAGCAGTATGTGAGTCTACAGTGTGTCTTAGCTACGTATATATCGCACGAAGTTCGTACAGATGGAAGTAAAATTGCTCCCGACGTCAGGATAACAACACTCTGCGGCTAATATCGTTGTAAATTGACTCTGCGGCTAATATCGTTGTAAATATGCAAACTTGCCAGAAAACATCTACTACAAACCCGTCAATACAAAATTCCATGTTGCAGGGTGCACACTGTACTGAAAAGCATATCTCGCAACAGGTCTGCCACACACGAAAAAAAAGAAAGAAATGAAGACCCATAGACGACAGTAAACATCGCTCTAAACAGAATGTGGGAGGCAATTTTTTTTAGAAAACATAAAAATATCATTGTTTTATTCACTTATAATCCACCATTTGGACTTCCTAAAGCTAAAGATCTGTTTAAGTAAATCTCACGAGTCATCAAATTGAATCTCATTCAATGGTAATTTACGGAGAGATCAATGTTTCTTTACTTTTTTAAGTACGCGTATTACACATCATTCCCAATTTCAACCTAACAATCAGACGATATGTTTAGAAAGAGAGACAGCAAAATACTATAACTAAAATTACAAAACTAAAGAACTTCTATACGTTACACATACTTGAATACATTACACATTAACACGCTCAAGTACAGTTACGTAGCGTATTCAAGTGCGTGTAGTTGTATATTAAGAACTTAGTTTGACGTTGGTATATTTCATAGAACTTTACTAACCCACTTTTTTTCTTTCTTGTAACCCAGATAATCAGACGACGACTTGCTAGGAAGTTGAAAACAGTATTGATACACGTTTGCTTGACCTGGGTTGGTCACACTGTTCCCTACAGGCAGATGCCTAGTACGTGTATTTATGTATGTATTATCACAAACTGAAAAAGTTTCGACATACACAGTAAAAAGATGAGAAATTAGCTATTTCCAATAAGCCATCCCAGGCTTACCTCCATCTCATCATTTAATGTATGTATTAAAGACGAAGAAAGGTCTGGAAAGGTTTATCCCAACCAGTTACATAATGATGCGCAAAACGAAAAAAATCGCGGGAATGACTATCAACGAATGACAGTACGCAATCAACTCGGCGCCCGCCACATCGGCAGTTAACGACTGCGCGTCAAGTATCGAGTGCACAGTTTGCCAGATAGTTCAGCACAATGTGGTAACGTAATTCCGTAACGCTGTGAAACAGCGTGCGCTTTGCCGTGCAGAACTTCTCCCTTTAACATTTAACTAGTGGGGAGCGACACCCTCACAGCGCCGCGCCGAGCCGCCGCATTTCGCGGAGGATCGAAAATCGAAGGCGGACCTTCCTTCCCTCTGTGTGCTGCAGAGGAAGCTGTTAACCAGTGAATGATCCTTTCGAAACCCGCTCGCTCTCCAGCTCCTTGCTACGGGAATTGTGAAGATTTCCCGTCGAGGCCAAAGATGTCAAGAGTGCTACACGAGAACGCAAACGTGGCCTCTGGCACTGCACCCGTACCCCACACGACACCAAGGTATGCAGCGACACACAAGCGCATAAGAAAAACTTTGCAAACTAACTAGTATCTAGGAGGCAAGAGCTGTGTTGTACTTTCAGTATCTTCAGAGGGAATCTGATAAAGGAACTCTTAAAATCACCTTAACTTTTTCTTAATGACTGTAGCTATAACGACTGATTAACGCGAGGATTGAGTTTTATTTCACACTACTCTGCAGTAATTTTGACCCATATTCGATCTAATTTTACACCTACAATTGTACGACTGATAATTAAAAGTGAAGAGCAGTACTTAACATGTGGTTAAATAAAATTGCATAACATTTCCTTAAATGTCAGGAAAATTTTCCGATCGTCGTCGGAAGATTACACCCTGCCTGCCCCCGCCTACTGCTATTTACAGTAAATTTCCGACACTTTGGCATTAATTACGGAAAAATACGTAATAAAGAAATCACACAGTGATGTTTGAAGACATTAGTACTTCTGCGTGTATGTAGCGCTTCATGCAGAAAACACTATCTGTTTCCGTTGTGTACGCTTAGTTAACACACTGCCACTTACAGAATTCAGAATGCTCTTCAGAAGACATCATACACTGAAAGAGGATTAACAGGGCATCTTCTCTGGTTGGTATTTATCAAATTAGCCAATGCATATGGTGAGTTAAGACGACGGATTAATGAAAACGTGTAGAAGTGTTTCACGAACAGCACATTATATGTACACCAAAATCTACAACCCATAAACGATGTTGTATCAACACAAACGTTGATGAACAGGGTCTAAGAATCAAATTCTGCTCACAGGCCGGTCGGTTTTGCACTTAAAAGCGCAAAACGTGATGCCATAGTTCCGAACATTTCAAGCTGATGCATCAGACGGTAAAAGTACACCAAGCACTGACTGATGCAGCTTTGAAAGACGATGCATTTCATTTTTTCATTTTAAGGTAATATCGCAACAAAAAACTGACACCTTACAGTTTTAGTTGAACCATTACTTTTACGTCATTGAAATTCGTCTGCGTTGTCTTACATACACGGATTATGCATCTGCCTGTTTCCCAGTCATAAAGCAAACATTAAACCAACATCCAGCGCTATGTTGCTCTTTTTCGAATGAGGAAGTTAAGCTAGGTAACCTCCGTTGTAATTTTCTAGACGGTTACGGTCTACACTGCATTTCAGTGTCACCCTTTGTCTTCAAACGCTTCCCTAATTAAACTGCTATCCTTCGCGCGCAGGCTAATGTAACTACGTCAACCGGTAATGGCTGCAGGCCACGAGCCATAGGAATGAACCAATAAGCAAACAAAAATAAACGCTTCAAAGAAAAAAGTTCCGTTCCCCCATGTCCAGCTGACGCCATACAAGCCTTATCGGTTTCTCATGCTGAACGGTACAACGGCGTTATATAGGGTGACTAACAGCACATTTACCTGTAATTTAAAAGCCGAACTTTCACACTAATCTTTAACGAAACGGAACGAAATGCCTCCTGAATTCATGTCGAGTAGTCTCGGCGAGAAGTTTTGGATGTTACTCTGACGGCTGGTGCCGTAATGCGATCGTCTGTACCTTCTTGCTATTCTTATTTGGATTCGTGAACTGTGTATTTTTGTTGGTTATTATTTTGTTAACTTATCCTATTTCTCTCATAATTTCGAACAGGTTGCACCATTTTACGCTTTTTCTAGATCGACACATCCTTCGAACTGATCTTGGTATTTCTTCAATCTTGCTTCCATTGTCAACCGCTACGTCAGAATTTTGTCAATGCTGCCTTTACCTTTACGAAAGCTGAACTGATCGTCAGACAACAGATCTTTGATTCTCTTTTCCATTCTTCTGTATTAGAATGTCAGCAACTTGGGGGCATGAGCTGTTAAGCTGATTGTGCGATAATGTAAGCACTTGTAGGCTCTACCAATATTCGGCAACGTGAAGAGCCGTATTGTTCCCACTTCCCCCAATGATTTTGGAAGTTCTGATAGAACGTTAGCTATCCCTTCTGCCTGTTTGACCTTAAATCTTCCAAAGCTCTTTTAAATTCTGATCCTAATACTGGATCCCCTAACTCTTCCCTGTCGAATCCCGTTTCTTTCGTAACGTTATCAGCCAAGTCCTCCCCCGCATTGAGGCCTTCAATGTACTCTTTCCACCTATCCGCTCACAGGATTTGCGTACCTGGAAAAAGGCGTTCAACAAAGTGAAATGATGCAAGATATTCCAAATTCTGAGAAAAATAGATGTAAGCTACAGGGAGAGACGGGTAATATAAAATGTGTGCAACGACCAAGAGGGAACGTTACGAGTGGAAGATTGAGAATGAAGTGCTCGGATTAAAACGAGTGTAAGACAAAGATGTCGTCTTTCGCTCCTACTGTTCGATCTATACATCGAACAAGCAATAAAGGAAATAAAAGAAAGGTTCAAGAATGTGATTTCAATTCTAGGTGAAGATTCGCTGATGACAGTGCTGTCTTCAGTGAAAGTGAAGAAGAATTACAGGATTTGTTCAATGGAACGAATAGTCTAATGAGTACAGAATATGGACTGAGAGCAAATCGAAGGACAGAAGTAAAGGAAGTAGCAGAAATGAGCACAATGAGAAACTTCATGTGAGCACTGGTGATCACAAAGATGAAGTTAAGGAATTCTGCTCCCTAGGCAGCAAAAACCTGTGATGGACAGAGCAATGAGGGCATAGATAGTACACTAGCACTGACGAAAATGGCCAAGAGAAATCTGTTGGTATCAAACATACGTCTTAATTTGAGGAAGAAACTTTTGAGAAGATACGACTGCAGCTCAGCATTGTATTGTAGTCAATCATCGACAGCGGTAAAACCGGAACGGAAGAGCATCGAAGCATTTGAGATGTGGTGCTACAAGAGAAAGCTGAAAATTAAGTGGACTGATAAGGTAGGAAACGAGGCGGTCCTCCGCAGAATCGCGTAAGAAAAGGAATATATGGAAAACATTGACGAGATAAAAGGGCAGGATGCTAGGACGTCTGGTTAGACGTCAGGTAGTAGAGGAGTCTGGAATACAGAGGCTGCAAGTTCTATTCTGATATGAAAATGTTGGCAGAGGAGAGAAATACATGGCGGGCCGCATCAAATCAATCAGTAGACTGACAACAAATAAATAAATACATAAAAATAATTCTGACATTTTAATGTGTTTATGAGTAATTAATTTCAATTCTTGTCGAAATGTTTTCGCCACTGAGGCGCAACATGAAAATGAGAAACATCACTGCGATTTTGAAATGCATAATCAACGAAAACATCGAGATTATAGTGACTGGCAAAGATGTTTCATGAAAGAGTTTACTTTCACGTGGATAAAATGGGGCAGGAAGTTGTTATACATTAATCTAAAATTCAGAAGGTAGCTAATGGCAGACGGCTAGGCAATGTTCTTCACATCTGAGACTATATTCTGAGAAAAACGATACTGATGTTTCTTGCAGCTCATATCCATCATACTGCGGGCAAATCGAATATTATCTGGCCATTGTGGATTACTATACGTTCTATTCGTGACAATAAGACGATGGTCTTCATCGAGTAATACTGAATTCCGACTTACTTGTCCAGTGACGGCCACTGCCCTAAATATTGTTATATACCTACACAAATCAGTGTTAACTTCTAAGATGGGCAAATACTGCCAAGAGTAAACGACTGTAAAGACAGAATTGCAGCGCTTGAAGGTAAGCGATTCTAGCCGTTCTGCTTGTCAGTTAAGATGGAAGAGAGAGTCCAAAAGATGCTCTGTTTCATCGTTTGTATGCGACTCAAACTTTAGTACCCATAACGTCTCGCTCAATCAAGTTCGCTCTTAATGTATAATACTCACTGCGAATGTAGAGAAGAAAATCAGGTTTAATGACACTAATGTTAACGTTGAACAAGGTTCGTCCATAAGAAACTAACTTGCAGTTGGTGTACTGCAATTTAATCACGTACATTTTTTGTTTTCTTTTTTGACCAAGTCACACCCTTTTTGCTTTTAACCTTAACACCCATCTGTCCGAGAAATTGGCAAATGCGACGTAACATCACGTTCTGAGCAAAATTAGTAACTATAACGCGGCGTGCTGCCAACTGACGGGCATTATGAAATTATTTTTATTTATTTTGGAAAAAAAGTGTTCTGCCCACTTCAGTACTGTGAATGATGTCTCAAAGTGGCAAAACTCCAAGTATAAAAATAACATTGTGAATATTAACTAAATGATACGAGCATAATTATGCGAAAAACTAGATCGAGAAGTATGTTATTCACTGCAGATAAAATATTTCGTCGACAAACAGATGCGCGGCTCGTGAATCAAAAGCGCGACATGTGTCTTCCTCCAGAGAATAATGTGGTCACTAATTGGCGCGCAGACTTCTGAGAACGTGAAGTCCCTCTGGAAGAACTACGAACGCTTGCCAAAGTAAACCCGCTAAGTAGTCAGGCAGCGAGCAGCCAAAGAGGACGTGTCAACTATTCCCACTACAGAGAGAGAGAGAGAGAGAGAGAGAGAGAGAGAGAGACGGGAAAATGGTTGAACATTACAGCGACAGCCACGTCATTATGAGACGGAACACTTTCTCAAATGGACAAAAGGGGGTAAACGTATATGTCGTCACCCCATTTTGGACGATCCGGAAACTTACTTAGTTTGTAACATTTATGTATTACTATACAAAAGCCTGAAGACTAGGGCAGAGGCAAATACGTGTTCAATGATTTAAATACTAAACCACAGCACTCGATAATGTGTTAAAAAGCAGCCCCCGGGAGTCGGTAATGTTTTACGAGCAACAAACTAGTTATTACTCCTTACCGCATGAAATTCATGATAGCTTACGCTTACGGTATGGTAAACACGCTGTGAAAGGAAACAACCACATTTAATATCTGTAACGGTCATATCAGGATAAATATATTTGCTGGTAACTATTGTACAACTACAGTCTGATTAAAATTACTTGATAGTTGACACTTTACGTGTTGGAGGTGCCTTCCTCCAATCAGGGTGGTCAGCATCAAGCCTGAACTGTTCGTCGTTGCCAAACTGCCGCAACAACTGTCAGTTAACTACCAATTCGTTGACTGGCTTTCTTTTCATGTTGTGTTTGAATACCGGAGAATCGTCCCTTTTATTTCGCATTTCCTCCCCCCCCCCCCCTCTCTCTCTCTCTCTCACACACACACACACACACACACACACACACACACACACACACACACCACTAGCCGAAGACTGCTGAATTCTTTCGCAAAAGACGTGATTCGGCTACATATTCCACTACCATCACAGACACCAGAATAGCTCAGGTAAACTTCGTACGACATGGTGCTCAACCAAACTTTTTGACGGCAGAAAATGATCGTTGCAACTCGTTCTATGGATACATAAATATAGCATTATAGTCTCACTCTCTTCCGTAGCGCAGTGGCAACGTTACAGTCTACTGTATGAAAGTGTGTAGATTAGAATACCGCTGAGTGATCATAATTTTACTCTTTTAAATATTTACCAAAACGACTATTATTATTTTCAACTAATTGGTTTCAGTCTTTTTTTTTTACTTTCAATCTTTTGTTGCATCGTTTTCATCAACTTACTGACTTTTTTATTTCCTCTTATTTTTCTTCCTACGATTCGTCTTTCTTTTTGGATCTCCTTGTGTCGCCTATAACCTGTAAGACTTCCAACCACGGTTGTTCATCGGTCGGTATCGCGTCAGCTAGCATAGCAAAAACGAGAAGTTACAATTCGCTTTTAGGGGTGAAACTGAATTTTTTCTGTCTCGAGTTTGCACGTACATGTCAGCTTTAAAAGCCGTGAGCAAAGCGAGCGTGAATAATAGTTCGGCCGCAGGTTGCTCACCGCCGTTTTCTCGGATACATGCATATCAAGAGGCTGTGGTTAGGTTAAAACACGAGTATAAATTTAGGGTACAAAACGCGTTGTATGCCACAGTTCGGTCACCGGTCATCTAAAATCAGTCGTGGACAGATCACCTTGCGTTTCCGCCATACCTGATGGCAGTAGCTTCCGACATTGCTCCGCGTTATATGAACAGCATTTCATTTCAGCACTTGGTAATGACTCGCCATGTTTGCGTGTCGCCTTTAAATGAGCGATAGCCGATGTAGCAACACTGTAGCGCCAAGTATCAGACAAATTATCAAGTAATTTTAAACGAACTATAAAATTACTATTTCTGAATGGAGACTGGGAAATAGACATTTCACATAAACACAGCACCAAAAACAATGGAAAAGTTAAACTTGGCCTTCCAAGTATTCAGAGGAGCATCGAACGAGTATACTGATTGTTTACACTCAAAATGAAGGTAAAAATCACATGATTAATTATAGGTATCCTCGTTGCAATTAAAAAATTAGTAGTTATACACGGACATGTATTATGACCTACCTCTCAAAATTACACATGTCCATGATCAATAAATAAGAGCATATTTCTTGAACAGGGTATCAACATGTGAAGATAGCAAGATAAGGCTCTCGTCTCTCTGAGGTGTGTCTCAAAATGTGTAATTAGAACAATTCGGAAATCACGGTAACACATTTGAGGAAAAATACAGCAGCTAGGAATTCTTAATATCTGCTATAACAACGCAATAAGAGATACGGTTGTAGGATTGCGGGTTTTTTTGTTGTTTTTGCTTGCTTATTCTTGAATTGAGAACAACTGTGTGAGGTGAAATGACAAGTTTAATGTAGCAAAATTTCTCACCAAATTACAGATTTTAACATAGTTTTCAACTCGCCAATATAAAACAGCGCAATGGATAACGCATCTTCCCAACATCAAAAAGTGAAATAAGTTTAAACACCACAATGTTAAATATTAACTCTCTGACAGAACATTAATCTTACGCACAATATTATATAAGTTTAGTTGGAAGTCTCTTTACACTAATCCTAAGCACAACAATATGAAAGTTTAATTGGACGTTTCTTTACAAAATCGCTCCTACACATACGTTATCACGTTGGTCAGCACTACGAAATTCGTCCGATTCCGGTTCAAAGTTCGGTACTATTTAGGATGACAATCAAGTCTACGGTGGATGGTTAGTCAAGTGACAAATTTGAGCGAAAGATTACGCAAGGCCGCTCGAGTTTACAGTGGACGCAAGCTAGTAAAGCAACAAAATTTACGCCTCTGCACACGGTATTTACCTTAAGGTGCGACGTCCTACTGTTTGCAAGACCGCTCTCTCCCATTGAAATTACTACAAAACTAATCTGGCCTTTGTTGATCTTTCTAGCAGAAACTTTCCCTATGTTTCTCATTAAGCGAGAAAAAATGTACTCAGCCCTAGTCTTATTATGTGGCGATATACACGCGCATGGTTGGAGCAGCGTGCATATTATAGTGCCCTCTCGGTTCTCGCAAGAACAATTAACTAATCTGGCTGGTTTGTTTCTCCACGTTGCTACAGCTAATTTTAGCTGGAGTGCAGCCGCTGTGAACGCAGTGTCCACACCAATTTCTTCTCTGTGTCGTACGGAGCGTTAAGCGCTCCGTTCTGCACTTGACGCCAATTTCTCTCTTGTCCTACTCGTGGCAGAACTGCCTCCCTCCACTTGGGTCCCTTTACCACGTCAAGGCTTTTTTCGACCAATAGGAGCGTTCCTCTTATACTGTAGAAACACCCTCTACCAATCGCAACGTCCCTTCTATCAAACTGTGTCGAAACTTAAGTAGTTTTCTCTTTCCTAGTGAGTTTCCGCCAATCGGACGTTTTGTGCCCATTCTAGACGCCTAAAGTACATTGACCTTTCCGTGTGTCGCACTCGCTGGACGAAAATGCGTCACTTGCTTTTCTTCGTATCCCGTTGAAATTTCGAAACGCAGTTTTCTAAAGCTTCTTCTCTGCTCTTCTACCGATGCCCTCGCTACAGGCCGCCCTCCAGCTTGAATCACCTGGCCCGGAGTCACTGTCCTCTTTCCTGCCACCCCCTTAAGTGGTCGCCGGCGTAACTCGCGGTTTCGCTACGCCGTTGTGGAGCTGGCTTTTCAAAAGAGACTCAACTTGCGTTCCCTGTTCTACCTTCCACTCAAAGACAAAGATATGCAGTGTATAGGAATGGTGTACTAATTACCGTTGATTGACTGCCATCCCTTTTTGCATTACATATTGATAGGCAAATGTTCTCATAACTGTCGATTTACGTTAGGTGTCATCTTCACCTTCTCATTGCGATTTTTAAAGGTCACATGTAAGGTGCGAATCTGACCATTTATTCTGCCACCTTACACGGTCAAACAAAGTTTTCTGAAGTGGTTGGAGGGACGTGGCATCATCCCTAACACAATAGTTCTGTGGTTGGTAATTGTAACGGGGATCCCGGTAACGAACCACATACGAGGGTCGGTCAAAAAGTAATGCCTCCCATTTTTTTTCTACTTAAAGAAATTAAGTTGGTGAAAAATTTGAATTTGGCGCCATTCCTCAAACCTTCTTCTGCAATCCACTGCAGTAGTAACTTTCTGTGTCAACAGGTGGCAGCACAGCAGAAGTTTGTAAGATGGCCGACATCGATGTTCGTTTGAGACAGCGTTGTGTGATTGAATTCTTGAATGCAGAAGGTGAAACGCCCATACGCATTCATGAAAGGCTGAAGAAGGTGTATGGTGTTGTGACAGTGGATGTCAGCACTGTTAGACGATGGGTTCGTCGTTGTAAGGAAGCTGAAGGGCAAACACCGTTGACTGACGAAAATCGGAGCGGCAGGCCGGTGAGTGCAGTGACTCCACACAACATTCAGCAAGTTGATGACATCATTCGTGGTGACCGTCGGGTGACTGCAGATGAAGTGTGTCGCATTATTTCTCTTAGTAAAGGCAGTGTGATCACGATTATTAAACAATTGGGGTACTCAAAAGTTTGTGCACGGTGGGTTCCAAGAATGTTAACCGATCAGAATAAAGAGGCAAGGAAAACAATAGCCTCCCAACACTTGCAGCGCTTCCGTTTGGAGGGAGATGAGTTTCTGAAAAAAATTGTGACCGGGGACGAAACATGGGTGCATTTTTTTGAAGCCGAATCAAAGAGGCAGTCAATGGAGTGGCGTCACACAAGCTCGCCGAGGAAGAAAAAATTCAAAACTGTGCGATCGGCAGGGAAAGTTATAGCAACAGTTTTCTGGGATACAGAGGGTGTGATTCTGGTTGATTTTTTGGAGCAGGGATGCACAATAAATTCTGTTCAATACGTCACAACCCTCAACAAACTTAAAGCACGTCTTCAGCGAGTTCGCCCAACAAAATCAATGGCAGATGTTCTTCTTTTGCATGACAATGCAAGACCACACACCAGTCGTCACACCTCTGACGAGATTGTCAAAATTGGATGGGAAGTTTTGCCTCATCCCCCATACAGCCCTGACCTGGCACCATCAGACTTCCATCTGTTCGGGCCACTAAAAGAAGCTCATCGTGGGATTCATTTTGAAGATGAGGAGGCCGTCAAAACATCCGTGCGTCAATGGCTTAGGAAGCAGAGCTGTGATTTTTACCGTGCTGGGATACATGCCCTTGTTCAAAGATGGACCAAAACTGTAGAGATGGGCGGAGATTACATTGAAAAATGACAAAATGATCCTCAATGTTGTGGTTTTCAACCTATGTAATTGCATTTAAATTTCCTGAAAATTAAACGTAGAAAAAAAAATAGGAGGCATTACTTTTTGACTGACCCTCGTAATTTTTTGCTTCAGTATTCAGTGCGACAAATTAATATAGTCGTTCGGTCATCTTGTGAATACTGTTAAACAGCTGACTGGAAATCAGAGTGACTCCTTGAAGCAACAGAATTTCTCCAGAGTAGCACTGAAAAGACGCACGTGTAGTTGCGCAAAACCTCGTATTCGTAGCGCTGGGCGTTGCAGCGTTCCTGCGATCTCCAACGATGATGTTAAGCTTCGTACATTCATACGTACATCCACCCCCTCACGAAGTGTCTGTTCGCACTATATTCCTGTAAGTGGACCTGCAACCAATTTCCGTTCGGAAACTGTAGTGCGATTATTATGCGAAGACCATTTTCCTTCATTCATAACCAAATCTCGATGTTTAGGACTTTACAGTAAATGAGTACGCCTCTGCAACACGGATGGACACTGCCGGGCGTGCGACGTACTAATTGCTGTCTTTCACCGTTGAACGTCATGGAATTAGGTCCGAAGTCGATACAGAGAGGAGTGGTTATTAATGGTAGACTTTTTATTGATCTGCGATGAACAATTACTTTGTCTCTGAATGGTCAATCAAGCATGGAAAAGAAACTTTGCGACAAACTCAGTGCTGCTGACACCACAACCTGTGTCCGACACTTCTAGGATCCAGAAGATTCTAATCTACTCAAATAGTGTTCGTGGCATTAATTTGTAAATTTTACCAAGGCACAGTACCCCACTCGCAACGCAAATGCGTGCATGATTGTGGTGATATCGATTTAACGGACTGCTTTTCGTTATCTACGAATCACTAGGCTATTCCAACCTAAGAGCACATGTTGCTCAAAAATATAGCATGAATCCATTTCGTGAAAAATCATGTGGTGTGATTACTTTCTCTTTTCGGACTTTGGACACAACGTTTATTACCTCGAATCAACATCCGCAATTTTGTTCCAGTTTTCCAGGAATTATTAAAACAATGAAAAACGCATCTTTTCTTAGATAAAAAATTGACGTATATAACGTGAAAAAGTGCTTTAACTTAAGGGGACCTGGACGTCACCAGGGCTCAAAAAATAGCACATTTTGTTTTTTATGTAATAAAACTCTGATTCTAATAGTACTTGTGCGTATTACCTTCATATATATCCCCGTTTAAATGCCTTTTTAAAAGGAGATGCAGGGCATGTTTTTGTAAATGCCTAGCTGTCAGACTATGGACAAAAACAAACATGCACACCCTGTGCCAAACATGTTCGCACTAAAGCCAATATATAGAAATCTTGCAGACTCTGAACTCATAGAAAAATGTTTGTATGGCAAAATGCAGAATACGAATGAACGTTTCAGTGGTTGCATTTGGGAGCGATTGCCAAAAGCTGTTTGTTTTGTTGGTGTATCGGCTTTTCAGATTGGTGTGATGGACCCCATATAAGCTTCAACGGTGGAATAACAAGCAGATTATAAACCACAAACAAACTAGACATCAAAACAGAGGACAACATGAAAAATTGCTTCTACTTGTGGAAAGGCAAAGTGTCACTGAAGTTAAAAGCTTCTGAAAAGCAAGACAAAGGAGGCCAGAATAACAAAGAAATAAAACTACAGAAGATGAAAAGTACACTCAGAATCGACAAGATCGTGGAGCTGGAATGTTTTGACATGTTATCATTGAGAATAAAACGACACGTTTGAGTTACCTGTAATAAACATTTTCCCAAACTCATCCAATATTAAAGCTACAAGAACAAAATTTTGCGGAAATAATGATAACAACAACAACAACAACAACAACAACAACAATAATAATAATAATAATATAAAGTTAATGCCTTCACAGTGAACCAGGTTATTCAACGATGTATTAAATATTTTAAGTTGCAGCATATCATATATTCTAAATTATTGGGGGAAATTTTCTATTAAATACACAAAACAAGATACTGGCAAATATCCCTCGTTTATTCTTTTAGTACGTTAGTAATTAAAATAATAAATTTTGTTTTCACCTTTTATTTTGAATAGTGTGGGGGTACCTAAAATAAAAATTCCACGTAATTCAGTATGTAAGATAAACATCAATTTTCACTTCGTTAAGAATTCCATAGTACTTAAATTTTTCTCACACACAGGTCACAATCGGCCGCTATCCGGCAAGCCACTCTTTCAAATACGCGCGCCGCCAGTTACGTCGCCGTGTTTCCCACAGCCGCCACCGCGGCACGAGGGCGCTGCCATGAATGATTACGCCGCTGCTGACATGCAAGCATCTTCGGAGCTCCAAGGGCGAGTGCACTTAAGCTCGAATATTTATGCACTGAACCCATTTTGTGTGTCTGCCAGTTGAATGACATTTACAAACTTTCATAGTGGCCAGGGCTCCACATCATCTGAATGGACATTATACTGAAGAAAGAAAGATGTATAAATCTGCGGTACCTCTATAAGTTTCAAATCTACTGTTAGCAAATGACGCTACAGCTAGTGCAACAAGGTTGTGTGTTATGTTTACTATTTGATATTAGGTGTAGAATAAATTAATATCTGAATTCTCTGGTCATGAATAGCATCTGTTCCTTGCTCCTATATGCACAATAGAACCAGCGTGCAAAGGAAGACATAACTAAACTTATTATTTGGTTGAAGTTTCATTTCAGTTTTCAGGATACTAGTAAACAGTACAGATCATGACGCCCACGTCCCCTTAACCTGGAAAGACGCTAGACAAGGTTTCTCTCATGCTAGGCAAGGTTTTTTCCTGAATAGAAGTACTTTTTGCAAGATAAACGTTGATACTAGGGGCAGAAAAACATATTACAATAACATTTAGCAAAGTATATAGGGGCGGAACGATTAAAAATCGTGCCATGTACCAAATCGACTGTCCTCCTTTCCAATTAGCAGTGTCGCTGCGTTCTCTCTCAGGATACCCTGTCGGTGCGGTAGCAAATACGGTTTCCTGGCGAGACGAGCACACACAACTCGAACACCTCGGCCGCCATCGGCCATTCATGGCGCGAGACCGCTGCTGGACCCGCGCCATCGCGCCAGCTTTGCGGAGGGACGTCCAATCTGCGCAGCCCACCGGGCCGCGTACCGCCGCAATCTGAATGCATCAGGCGCGCTCGCAATAAAGGCCGGTTCCCACTAGAGCGCGGCAGCGCGGCGTGCGGCAGCGGCAGCGGTAAAGGCCGGTTCCCACTAGGGCTGCCGCGCGTCAAAACCGCGCGTCAGCGGCGTGGTTGCCATGGAAACGGCGTCAGCGGCACGGCGCGGCGGGCTCTGCGTCGCGGTTTGCCCATGTCGAACCGCTTCCGCTGCCGCGTGACGCGCCCCAGGTGCGCGCCGCCAATCACAGAACGCGCTGAGCGTGACGTCAGGTACGGCACCCCGGGCCACACGAACTTCCGCCGAAGCGCTGGCGCGGACGCGGCGGCAGCTATGAAAAACATATCATCCGATTCCGAGGAAACTATTCGGTAGAAAAATTTGATTCTTGGGCATGTTATAGCCTGATATCTTCTCTCGATAAAGGACCGAATTTCTTTTCGTTATTCGTCGTAGTTACTTGCTGTATCGCATTTACGTAAACCTTTACACGAAATTTTAATGAGTGTGCAGAGGTAAAAACGCATTGCGTGGACTTTGCGTACAGTTCATTTTAGGTAATACATTATTGCGTATGAAATTTAGTCAGCATATCGAAATTGTTTTTAAAGCTGAGAGCAGATCGATAGCTATCACCGTTCTCGAGATATTGAATGGTATGTCGGCGGACGGGCTGTGCGGTGACCGCGCGTGGGTCGCTCGCGACGCGACCGATACTTCGCCCTGCTCGTTGTAAACCATGTGGTTGTATCAACTGCAAATTTCGTAAACGGTTCAAGAAATCTAAAAGCGTTTTTTTGCAAACGATAACTTGTAAAAAGTCATGTATTTCGTCGCATGATAAATATCCAAAATCTGTTTATCTACCGAGATATGAAAGAAACTACAGTTTTTCAGAAGGGATAGATGATTTATTTTAAACAGCATTTAATAGCATGTGGAATGAGAAGTTAAACAGAAACTAATTTGCTGGTATGTCATAAGATGTAATTTGCTAAGTATCTACAGCTATTGATTATTTCCTTTGGTAAGTAACAAACGTTTTTTTTTCTTTGTCGAGTGTACTTTATTGGTTCAAGACGCGTTTCGCCTTTTACTTTAAGGCATTTTCGGTGGAATCTAGAATGGTTCAGTTTTGTTTTAAATGCATAACTGATTACTTACAGTGAATCGAGTTTTTGGCGGACATATACGTTTCCCCTCACCTGGCCACATGCTGGAGGTTGAACTAAAACTTATATTATGGAACATAAGCACATTTTCATGTTCGCTCTTTTTTCTTCTGTCACTAGCTGTAGACATTTTACCGAAAACACTGATTTGAAGTCGTAACTACAGTGTGTTCACCTCATGCCCCTTCCTGTTTGGTTTGTTTATGTACATGTTGCCAACCTAAAGAATTATATGCTGAAATTGTTTGTTTATTTCTGTTCTCCTTATATCTGTATATGTGTGGGGCTAGCCTGTGATAGTTATAGAAAGTTGAAAGTGAATGCAGTAGTTGTCAGACAGTGGTTGAAAGGTTTGGTGTTCAGCTGATTTCAGTTTTGGTTTAAATGTTTTGTGGAGGAGTGCATGGAAGACTAAATTCACTGCTTACATTAACAGATAAAATAGTAGAATAGCGTTTGAACAAATGATTATTATCAGAATACTATCACCCAACCCCTTTGTCCTCACTCTTTGACGCCTCATAATATGACCTGTCAACTTACCCCTCTTGTAGTCAAAGTTGTGCCGTAATTTCCTCTTCCTACTCTATTTAATTTCGTACCTCTTCTTTAGTTACACGATCCTCATATCTAATCCTCAGCATTCTTATTGATCACCACGTTTTGAAAGCGTCCATTGTCTTCTCGACAGAACTGTTCATCGCCCACGTTTCACTTACAAGGCTGCACTCCACACAAATACCTTCGTAAAATAGTACCCAGTCATTACAATTTATATTCCATGTGAACAAATTTTCTTTTTCAGAACGCTTTTCTTGTTATTCACAGTCTTCATTTTATATCCTCTCTACTTCTGCCTTCTCAATTACTGCTTCCCTTTCAAGTCATTGAAGTCTTAGAAATGCAGTTTGGTTTCTGTACAAGTTGTAGATAATCTTGTGTCCCTGTGTTTTATCGATGACATCTCCAGAGCTTCAAAGAATGTTTTAGTTAAGATTGTCAAAACCTTTCTCTAAACATGTAAATGCTATAAACACAGTTTCACTGTTCTTCAGTGTGTCTACTTAGTTAAGTGGTAGGATCAGAATTGCGTTGCGTGTTCAGACATCTCACAGGAATCTAACATTGTATTTATGTTAGTTTGTACAACCCCTCCCCCTCTCCTGTCTACATATTCCTTTCACTATGTAGCCTTCTCTTATTTGCTTAGTTCTGGCTTGCCAAATGAGTTCTTGACAGTTGCTTCTCCTTTGAGCAAAGTTTTCTTTGTTCTTTCTCATTTTCATTCCCTTATGTTTTCCAAGTGCAAAATCACGTTGCAATTTTGGACTTTCTGTCAACATCATGTTTAGACATTTCTATTTCCAATGGCCTACTTTATTTGCTGCATTTTTATATTTTTCCCTCTTGTCAGATTTAATATTTCACGTTTTATCTAACGATTTCTACTGTACCTTCTTCCCGTTCTCATACTCTGCTGCATTCACCACTTCTTCTTTCAAAGATATCCATTCGTATTCTAGCGGATTCCTTCCTCTGTTTCAGTCAGTCGTTGCATTACGCTAACTTTAAGATTATCGAAAAACTGTGGGTATTGACTTATTCAAGTTCCATTTCCTTAATTTGCTACCGTTTACTGTCTCTTTAGTTGTAAACTGCAGCTCGTAACTAATAAAGTACTGTAGGTTTGCGTCTGCACCGGGAAATGTCTTATAATTTCAAATCTGGTTTCGAAAACTTTGTTTCAAATATGTATTATTCTTTCATGATTCTTAAGCAATGTGCTAGATCGTGAACAACGATGAACGGTAGTCATGAAATCTGTTTATGGTGAAATGAGAAAACATGCATAGTGGAATATGTGAAAGAGTACATTGTACAGAAGATGAAAAATTGGTATGTCTTCACCCAACTAGATATAGTTTTTCAAACGCACCGCGCGTTTCAGTGGGTCCTGCCCCGTACCTCAGTGGCTGTCCGTCATTGGCTACCGCTAACGTCTGCCGCTTCCAGATGGGAACGCCAATTCCGCGAGCCGCCGCGTCAACGCGGAAAACGCTTGCCGCTGCCGTTTCCGCACGCCGCGCTGCCGCGCTCTAGTGGGAACCGGCCTTAAGCGTTTACCGCGTTGACGCGGCGGCTCGCGGAATTGGCGTTCCCATCTGGAAGCGGCAGGCGTTAGCGGTAGCCAATGACAGACAGCCACTGAGGTACGGGGCAGGACCCACTGAAACGCGCGGTGCGTTTGATTAACTATATCTTACACCTACATGAAGGAAAGACGAAGTTGGGTGAAGACATACCAATTTTTCATTTTCTGTACAATGTACTCTTTCACATATTTCATTATTCATGTTTTCTCATTTCACCATGAACAGATTTCATGACTACCGTTCACGATTGTTCACTATCTCCTAACACATTGAAACAATGTACGACAAAAGAAATTATTCAGATAGTTAAGCGAGACAAAAATTTAAAATGTGATACGGTAGCAGGTACACGAAACAGTAAGAACACAAAGGCTAGGTGGAAGGGATGAAAGTGGAAGCCACTTGATAGAACTTCGCACAGAGCATCATTTAATCATCGCCAGCACCTTGCTTAAGAATCACGAAAGAATAATATATATTTGGAACAGTTTTCGAAACCAGATTTTAAATTGTAAGGCATTTCCTGGTGTAGACGCAAACCTGACTGAAGACTGTCAATAGCAAGAAAAGCTTGCTGAAAAAGAAAATTTGTTCACGCCGAATATAAATTCTAATGGTTGGATACTATTTTACAAAGGTATTTGTGTGGAGTGCAGCCTTGTATGAAAGTGAAACTTGGATGATGAACAGTTCTGTCAAAAAGACAATAGACGCTTTCAAAACGTGGTGATTCATAAGAATGCTGAACATTAGATACGAGGATCGTGTGACTAAAGAAGAGGTACGGAATTAAATAGAGGAGGAAGAGGAAATTACGGCACAACTTTGACCACAATAGGGGTTAGTTGACAGGACGTATTATGGGGCGTCAAAGAGTGAGGACAAAGGGGTTGGGTGATACTATTCTGATAATAATCATCTGTTGAAATACTATTCTACTATTTTATCTATTAATGTAAGCAGTGAATTTACTCTTCCATGCACTCCTCCACAAAACATTTAAACCGAAACTGAAATCAGCTGAACACCAAATCTTTCAACCACTGTCTGACAACTACTGGATTCACTTTCAACTTTCTATAACTATCACCGGCTAGCCACACACACATACAGATATAAGGAGAACAAAAATAAACAAACATTAGTTTTCAGCATATAATTCTGCAGTTTGGCAACATGTACATAAACAAACCAGACAGGAAGGGACATGAGGCGAACACACTGTAGTTACGACTTCAAATCAGAGTTTTCAGTAAAACGTCTACTGCTAGAGTGACAGAAGAAAAAAGAGCGAACATGAAAATGTGCTTATGTTCCATAATCTAAGTTTTAGTTCAACCTCCAGCATGTGACCAGGTGAGGGGAAACGTATATTTCCGCCAAAAACTCGATTCACTGTAAGTAGTCAGTCATTCACGTAAAAAAAGATGTGAACTGTTTTATAATCTGCAAGTATCACATATCAAAACAAAACTGAATCATTCTATATTCCACCGAAGATGCCTTAAAGTAAAAGGCGAATCGCGTCTTGAATCAGTAAAGTACACTGGATAAAGAAAAAAGAAAGGAAATAATCAATATCTCTACATATTTAGTAAATTACATCTTATGACATACCAGCAAATTAGTTTCGGTTTAACTTCTCATTCGACATGCTATTAATGCCGTTTAAAAAAATTCATCTATCCCTTCTGAAAAACAGTAGTTACTTTCATATATCGGTAGATAAACAGATTTAGGATATTTATCATGCGACGCAATACATGACTTTTCACAAGTTATCGTTTGCAAAAAAACACGTTTCGATTTCTTGAAACGTTTACGAAATTTGCGGTTGGTACAACCACATGGTTTACGACGAGCAGGACGAAGTATCGGTCGCGTCGCGAGCGAGCCGCCTGCGGTCACGGCACAGCCCGTCCGCCGACATATCATCCAATATCTCGAGAACGGTGATAGCTATCGATCTGCTCTCAGCTTTAAAAACAATTTCGATATGTTGACTAAATTTCATACGCAATAATGTATAACCTAAAATGAACTGTACGCAAAGTCCACGCAATGCGTTTTCACCTCTGCACACTCATTAAAATTTCGTGTAAAGGTTTACGTAAATGCGATACAGCAAGTAACCACGACGAATAACGAAAAGAAATTAGGTCCTTTATCGAGAGAAGATATCAGGCTGTAACATGCCCAAGAATCAAATTTTTCTACCGAATAGTTTCCTTGGAATCGGATGATATGTTTTTCATAGCTGCCGCCGCGTCCGCGCCAGCGCTTCGGCGGAACTTCGTGTGGCCCGGGGTGCCGTACCTGACGTCACGCTCAGCGCGTTCTGTGATTGGCGGCGCGCACCTGGAGCGCGTCACGCGGCAGCGGAAGCGGTTCGACATGGGCAAACCGCGACGCAGAGCCCGCCGCGCCTTGCCGCTGACGCCGTTTCCATGGCAACCACGCCGCTGACGCGCGGTTTTGACGCGCGTCAGCTCTAGTGGGAACCGGCCTTAACACGCTTCGCAGACGCCGGGTCTTCGTCCACACTGCACGCGGCATACACTACACCAGTTTCTTGTCAAGCCCTCCCGGTCACGTCTGCACCAAGTGTGCCACTTCATTACCGGCCCCAGTGTCAATATATACACCCATGGCCGCTTCTACGTTTCTTCACTTACCACGGTTCAGTTACACGTATTACATTACGAAGAACGTTTGAAGTTTCATAGGCGATCGACAGTCATGACGTTACTTACAGATCTAACCTACTTTCGACATGGGAACTATCAACATCCAGAGCTACATTTATACTCCACAAACCAACTCACGTTGTGTGGCGAAGGGTACTTCTAGTGCCACTATTATTTCCTCACTTTTCTGTTCCAGGTGCCACCCGCGCGCAGGAAGAATGACCGTCGATAAACAAAAGTATGGCTTCTAATTTCCCTGATCTTGTTGTCGTTTTTATTTCACTAGACTTGTCTGAGAGGAACTAATATGTTAACCCACTCTTCTTGGAACATATGCTCTCGGAATCACAGCAGCAAACCTCTCAATGCTGCACTATAAGAAAGTCAGCTCAAAACTAGTTCACATGTCGTAGAAAAATGTCGGATTCGCAGAAAACGATGTTATTAAGAATCCTAAATGGTGACGTGATAAAGTATTTGTGGAAAAAATAAATTTAAAGTTTTAAAATCATATAACAGCGTTAGTACCAACATTCTCACGCGACACCGTATTTCAGAGGCTCCTAATCATTTCTTCTCTGTCTTCCCCACCACCCAACGTTTCCCATCCATGCAGAGCAGTTCTCCAAACATATATTTTCATCAATCTTCTTCTGGTAACAAGTAACAGTTCCTTTTTGTAGTAAGTCTTCTTGCATTGCGCAACCTTTGCCACTATTTTTACTAACATCTTCCTCCAGTATCCGCTCTACTTCATTGTTAACTGAAAGAACATACTACTGTAAGACTGTTTATACAAAATTGCTCTAAACTATCCTTAAATTATACTATGATAACGACCAGAAACATGAAGTGCCTCAAGTACACCTGTAGCTAATTTCCAACTGCCTTGGGGTTACTGTACGTCCTTCACAACCTTTGAACCTCAATCTTTCGGAGAATGCACGAAGGTTTCAGGAAGTAAGAAAAATGCAAACGTTAATTTCTTCGAAAGATGAACTAAAATGGAGACTGAAGCAAAAGCTAATCAAGTATTCAAGGCCGAATACACCATAAAGACAGCAAGAAATATGAAAATATGGTTCAAATAAGTAATAATAATAATAAGAAGAAGAAGAAGAAGAAGAAGAAGAAGAATTTACTGTTTTCTTGAATTAAATGGGTAGGTCGCGTAAAAAATGAGTAGGTACTGAATAGAATTGGGGAGAAAAGGCATTCGTGGCATAACATGACAAAAAGAAGGGATCAGCTGATTGGACTCATTCTGAAACATCAAGGAATCGTCAATTTAATACTGGAGTGAAGTGTAGGCGGTAAAAATTGCAGAGGGAGACCAAGAGAGTAAGCAGGCTCAAATGGATGTGGACTGCTGTAGTTACTTGGAGATGAAGAGGCTTGTACATGATGGACAACAACGTGAAGAGTTCCTTCAAAACAACTCTTCGGACTGAAGACCACAGCAGCAACAACAATCTTGAGTCATTTATTTGTTCACGGCAGGTGGTGGTATAATTTACTGCCAGTTTGCAAAGCCCTCGTTATGCCTTTACATCTTTATTCACATCGTAAATATTCTGCGTGCAGAAGAAATGCAAAGATATCGTACAGCCACACAACTCTCTTCTTTTATACAGGGTGGTCCATTGATAGGGACCGGAACAAATATCTCACGAAATAAGCATCAAACGAAAAAACTACAAAGAACGAAACTCGTCCAGCTTGAAGGGGAAACCAGATGTCGCTATGGTTGGCCCGCTAGATTGCGTTGCCATAGGTCATACGGATATCAACTGCGTTTTTTTTAAAATAGGAACCCCCATTTTTTATTACGCATTCGTGTAGTACGTAAAGAAGTATGAATGTTTTAGTTGGACGACTTTTTCGCTTTGTGACAGATGGCGCTGTAGTAGTAACAAACGTGTAAGTACGTGGTATCATGTAATTTTCCACCAGTGCGGACAGTATTTGCTTCGTGATACATTACCCGTGTTAAAATTGACCGTTTACCAATTGCGAAAATGGTCGATATCGTGTTGATGTATGGCTATTGTGATCAAAATGCCCAACGGGCGTGTGCTATGTATGCTGCTCTGCATCCTGGACGACATCATCCAAGTGTCCGGACTGTTCGCCGGATAGTTACGTTATTTAAGGACACAGGAAGTGTTCAGCCACATGTGAAACGTCAACCACGACCTGCAACAAATGATGATGCCCAAGTAGGTGTTTTAGCTTCTGTCGCGGCTAATCCGCACATCAGTAGCAGACAAATTACGCGAGATTCGGGAATCTCAAAAGCGTCGGTGTTGAGAATGCTACGTCAACATCGATTGCACCCGTACCATATTTCTATGCACCAGGAATTGCATGGTAACGTCTTTGCCAGTTCTTCCACTGGGCACAAGAGAAATAACGGGACGATGACAGATTTTTTGCAAGCGTTCTATTTAGCGACGAAGCGTCATTCGCCAACAGCGGTAACGTAAACCGGCATAATATGCACTATTGGGCAACGGAAAATCCACGAAGGCTGCAACAAGTGGAACATCACCGACCTTGGCGGGTTAATGTATGGTGCGGCATTATGGGAGGAAGGATAATGGACCCCCATTTTATCGATGGCAATCTAAATGGTGCAGTGTATGCAGATTTCCTAAGTAATGTTCTACCGATGTTACTACAAGATGTTTCACTGCATGACAGAATGGCGATGTCTGACACATAGCTCGCGTGCGGTTGAAACGGTACTGAATAGCGTATTTCATGACAGGTGGATTGGTCGTCGAAGCACCATACCATGGCCGGCACGTTCACCGGATCTGACGTCCCCGGATTTCCTTCTGTGGGGAAAGTTGAATGATATTTGCTACCATGATCCACCGACAACGCCTGACAACATGCGTCAGCGCATTGTCAATGCATGTGCGAACATTACGGAAGGCGAACTACTCGCTGTTAAGAGGAATTTCGTTACACGTATTGCCAAATGCATTGAGGTTGACGAACATCATTTTGAGCATTTATTGCATTAATGTGGTATTTACACGTAATCACGCTGTAACAACATGCGTTCTCAGAAATGGTAAGTTCAAAAAGGTACATGTATCACATTGGAACAACCGAAATAAAATATTCAATCGTACCTAAGTTCTGTATTTTAATTTAAAAAACCTACCTGATACCAACTGGTCGTCTAAAATTGTGAGCCATATGTTTGTGACTATTACAGCGCCATCTACCACAAAGTGGAGAAAGTGGTCCAACTAAAACATTCATATTTCTTTACGTACTACACGAATATGTAATAAAAAATGGAGGTTCCTATTTAAAAAAACGCAGTTGATATTCGCTTGACCTATGGCAGTGCCATCTAGCGGGCCAACCATAGCGCCATCTGGTTTCCCCCTTCAAGCTAGACAAGTTTCGTTCTTTGTAGTTTTTTCGTTTGACGCTTATTTCGTGAGATATTTGGCCCGGTCACGATCAATGGACCACCCTGTATATAAGCATACGAGAAATAATATAAAAACGATTATATTTATACGGTGGCTGATTACTTGGTTTAATTTCTAGTATTACAAAATTGGCAAACCAAACACAGAAGTTTGTAAAACACCAATGGCATAGGAAGAAAAATACACCAATTCGTATGTACTGTTCTTTGCCTTCAAAGGTCTAAATCTACTGTTCATCAGTTCTATCTGTACCAGTACTCGATATCGCTCCCACACTGCGTGATGCCACAGTTCTTCGAAATACCTGCAAGACAAAACTTGCAGCCCTGCTCCTAAGAACGCCCCTTGTTTCTTGCGTAAGCTGAACCCTAGAGATACAGTAACGCACACTGGGCGTGGAATTACTTAGAGCGCACCTCGTGTTCATTTCTAGGGTAAGAGCGAGGGCTGCGTCTGCAGGACAGGAGAGGCCGTACATCTTCTCCAAACGCGGCGTGCCGGCAGACAGGAGGGCAGTGCGTTCCGCAGTCTACTTGGCCGGCGTGCTCAGCAGGGCGTCAAATTACAGCCGCTGTCTGCAGGCGCTGTCCCCCCCCCCCCCCCCCACCACCACCCTACCACCCACACACACGCCGGCTTATCGCGCTAATGGACTGCCATTAGGGAGAAAGGACCCGCAGGCGTCTGCAGGATTAAACCGGGGACGCTGCAATGGCCAGGCAACGGAGGGACAACAGCGCCGCTACTTCTACACGAAATTCGCCAAGACTGCCAACTCGCGAACCGCTAACCCTATCTCTGCATTCCGTCAATTACCGGCTCGTCAATGTGTTGTACCAGATTTGTCCAGCTTTCTAACAGGAATATTTGTGCCAACGTTAATTTGTTAACGCTTTACTGTAAAATATTCTTGACTCCACGGGCTTTCAAAACCAAGCGATAGCTTGTTGTAGCATGCGGTGTTCAAAACGTGTAGTTTATAATAACTTCGACACTGTTAGCAGTGGAACGGGATTCGAACTTAAGTACCTCCTGTCAAGTTTACATCAGATGATACACTAATTTAAGGTGGATAATAGCTGGAAGACATTTCTGAGTTCCTAATTATCACTAGCAAGTAAATTTTGGGTGTAATCAACTCAGCACAATAACGTAACTCCGAAGTTGCAGTTTCTGCCTGAACAGCACAAACTGTCTACATCTACATGATTACTCTACAATTCACATTTAAGTGCTTGGCAGAGGGTTCATCGAACCACAATCATACTATCTCTCTACCATTCCACTCCCGAACAGCGTGCGGGAAAAACGAACCCCGTTTTCAGACACGGTCCACTGAAAGTTTACGATCCTTCGACCACAGAATGAGAAGGGAGCGAAAAACAAACATTTTAATCTTGTCGTCTCAGTAGTGAAGAACAAGAAACGTCCTCTCTCAATCGTTAATAAACTACGCTATTTATGTGATACTTTCTCACGCCGCATAAACCGTAAGTGCGCCTCAGAATCGAAGTATGTATAAAAGAAGATTTTACGTTTGCTGTATAACATCCGAATGAGATCACTTGGAGGAGGAAAAATGTAATGATAGCCATCCAAAAGACAAGTCTATTTAGGTATGGTCTGATGATTTGGGGAGAGACAAAGACGATGAATGTCTTTGGCAATTACAGCTGTAGGTTCCATAGTCGCCAGTAGAGTGACTGCCAAGTAGTTAGACATCTGCTTCCACTTTATTGTTCTTCTGGCGTCTTTTAGGAATGCAGGCTTTCGGTGCGCTGCGCTGTGGGTTAACTAACACACGGAGCAGATTAAGAAGGGAACAAAGTGCTAGGAGAAAAAGAAAATGGCTAAGAAAAAAGCAGGCAAAAATAATGAGAAACAAGACCATTTCGATATGTAAATAATAAAAACAGTCATTATTTTCGTGAACAGCTTGACAGTGACTTGAGTCACTTCCTAGCTTTTCCACACATTAGTCTTCATCTACACAGTTCCATGTAGCACCCCCCCCCCCTCCAATAGCGTCTAACCTCTTCATTTTTCATCATCTATCAACCCTGCATTACTTGGTCGTCTATGTTACGTCTTATCTTCTGCAATTCAGCAGATAACTTCCTTCGTCCAGTTAACAACGGTATGAATGGTTCATAGATTTTAAGTTCGTGCATTACTGCCGTAACTCATAAATAATAATACATACTGATTGCATCTTAGTTCTGTAACCACAATTTAGTTTACCAAACGCATTTCTGGACATTTTACACTTTTAGTTATTTATTTTACAGACTATCCCGTCGTTCTCTTCAACAGTCCTGAATGCAAAAACTCAACTTGCACTCTGACTTGCTCGTTCATTTGAACAATTTTCTTACCCACTTACAATACATTATTTTAGACTTTTCATAACTTATTTTCACGCTTAGTTTCAAAATTGCCTTGTAAGATTTACGACTCATGTTTTAAGTTTCTTATGCAATAGGCAAACTGGTCTGCTACCAACAAAACGGAGGTGGTTCAGATGTAACCCATTACCACACACTGCTACTTCGTTTTCCGTGTGTAAAGTACTGGAATATTTTTTACTGATTTCGTTCTCTTTGGCTGATGCACTACGTGGAGTTTTGAGTATACAGTTTATTAAGCCATTTTGCGGCATGAAGAATTATTTATAATTTTATCTGTGGTAAAAATAATAACTGACCATCTTTATAACAAAATTTAGGGTATAAAATTAGGTTCAGTAAATTCACAATCGCCAGCAGAAACAATATTAGGATGTATCCTTTTGTATTCACAATCTCATGCAAACTAGCGAATCTTCTCCGAATGACAGGAGGTTTCCACACCAATAACACCGTACAACTGGTGTACGCAGCACCAAAACACAAGGCCTCAAAAAAACCAGTAATTTACAAGATTATTTGTGACAACTGCCCAATATTTTTCTCTCACCCAGACTGGCAGAAGCTTTTAATATAGTGCCTTTAGACAAAAAAAAATTGTATAAACCTGCGATCTTCAATCACATGAATTACCGTGGACAGACCGTTTCGAACATTAAAGATAACTTACAGATATTACATACCATCAACAAAAGTAAGAAAATGGGCCTCCTAGAGAAAGTAGAAATATACATGCAAACCATCAGTTCACCCCAGTACATTCTAAACGAGCAACCAATAAACGATTTCCACATAATTTCCTTCACCTATTCACACAACTTAAACATAACACGGATCCGAAACAGTCGGAAATCTGAACAAGAGTATCCTCACTGCAATATAGTTAACTCCTGCACCGCACAGCCTCACAAATACTACAGACGAAAACGAGCACAGACCAAATTCTATACTCTATATGGACTCTCAGAACATCTCAATAAATATTTTTATTAACAGCGTTTCCTAAAATACGTCGTAAGTACAATTATATATATTTTTGGTTTTATAATGTTTCGCTAAAATTTCCACTGCTAGTAATTATGAAGAAAACAAATTTTAAAAGTCCTGAAAACAACAGTCCGGCGTCCTTAAATACACTGCCAGAACAAATGCAACACCCTCACGAACAAGGTCATCCCCCCCCCCATCCCCCTTCTGTGGGCAACGCAGACGTGTTTGTTCTCCCATGCTAGCGATCATAAACGTACGGTCCTTGCAGGTCCTTGAGAACGATTAAGTTCCCACTTCATCATGCTCCATGTATGTTCAACTGGCGAGAGATCTGGTGGTCTTACTGGCTAGTGTGCAGCACGAAGTGTACACTGTGTTGCAGCAGCCGTAGGTGGACACGCAGTGTCCGGCTGAAGAAGTACAGCCTGTGCAATGTAGTGGGCACTGGTTACTTTATCCTGCAGAAACTCCAAATGTGACCTCGATCTCTAACTGACACCACATCCCCTCACATCATACAGCGTGAAATCGGATCTGTGTGTTACGGGTGAACACACACACTAGGATACGTAGCTCGTAACGTCTACGCCATACACGTCTACGTCCGTCATTCATATACAGACAGAACCAGAACCTACTCCTATCACCAAAGACAACAGAGCGCCATTCCTCACTCCAGTCAACTCTTTCATGACACCAGAGTAGCCACGATTGGTGTTGTCGTCGTTTTCAGCAATAGCATGGCCAGAAGCACACACGATCTTAACCCTTTCCAGCCCAACTTTTATTTACTTGTGGGAAAAAATATTTTTTCGCGCATTTCCCTACATAATGATTGGAATATATATTTATAAGAAATTTTATTTTTTGTTTTTGGAGGGAAATTTGGGATGACTCCATATGGCATCACTGGGCAGGATTTGTTTCCTTCAGTCAGGTGGTTGGGATGTCACAGTGCTTGGTAATGGAACTTGAATGAATATTTTAATTACACAATTTGATGCAGTTTATTAAAGAAAAATTAGTACATACAATAACGCAACTTGCATTTCAGGACCATTTTATGTTTTTTTCCCAGCATGATTGTTACTTTACATGAAAATTTAAGAAGCAGTTCCTGTCTTTGGTAAAGCAAAGAGGTTTATTACATTTGATGCATTTCGTCCGAGAATATGCTGTAATGCACAATTCACATCTCTGTTTGTTTTCTGCGTGCTGTGGCCAGTGTCCAATGTTGTCATACCTTACATCATCAACTGGGTTAGGAACCAATGGGGCTCGTTTCTTCACAACTGTAGGCGATGGACTGTCATCTGATGGCCGTCGTCGTCTCCTTACCAAAATGTCTCCTGCTTTTAGTAGTTCATGAACTACATCAGACCGAAAAATCAACAGAGACGTGTGTTTGGTAATTCCTCTTTGTCTGCAATGTCGGCGGTATAGGAGCCATGCTTTCACAACACACATGTCAAGGAGGTGGAATACGATCCTTAGATAAAATCTTTTCACACCAATATTACTCCTATACAAAGCAACCAGCATGTCGTGCAGATCAACTCCTCCCATCGAACGGTTATATTCTCTAACAATGTCTGGCCTTGGAACATCAATATATTTTCGTTCTCCCACTGACCAACGTTTCACTGGTTCTACTGGACTTATTCCTTTGTATGATGATGCAAGAACGACAGACTTGTTTCATACCACTTCAGCGCTATGATGTTCCTTTCTGTTTCAGTTCGATAATCGTATGATCCTCGTCCCTGCTTTTTCAGCTCACTGTCTGCTTTTAGATTGTAGCCTTGAAGTCTTGTGGGTCTAACAGTTCCAACAGCCAAAATGCCATAGTTTTTCAGGGCAGAAATAAGATTTTAAGAGGTGAACCAATTGTCTGTAAACACTTTTTTATATTTTGGCAGTCCTTCCACAAGCCTTATCACAATATCACCACTTATACCAAGACCAGTACCATTACGTACAGTTCCTTTCCCTCGGTGTATTTCAAAATCGTACACAATTCCACTAGAACCAGCACGGGCAAAAACTTTTATACCCCACTTGTGTGGTTTGCTTTTTAGATACTGTTTCAGGGATGAATGACCTTTGTAAGGAATTATTAATTCATCCACTGAATGATATTCCTCAGGTTCAATAATTGAAAAACCTTGTTTGATTTTGTCAACAAATGGTCTCACCTTGAACAGCTTGTCATAATCAGGGTCCCCTCTTTGTTTCACTTTAGTGTTGTCATTCACATGTAAATAATTTCTTAGCTTATCAAACCTATTTCTAGGCATTGAGTCAGCTACTGGAGAAAATCTTGTAGCCTCTGCCCAGTACATTCTGTAACTAGGCATTTTCACAACACCTGCTAGGATGTTTATCCCCATATACTTTTCTATTTCACGAACATTTGTATCTAAAGATGAACCTGTTTTCTGTGTGCAGTATAGATTAGATTGCTCGACTAGGTTCTGGATAATGTCATCACTACACATTGTTCTGAAATACTGCAAAGGTGTCAGTTCATCTCCTGGAGGGTCAGAAAAAACTGCATTACATGATGTGTCCACTTCTTCAATGTCCATTCTCCACCGAAGATCCCGGTGTGTATCACACTGAATTTTCTGAGCTGAATGACTTGGTGCAAGGTTTGGCTCAGCAAGTAATCTTGAAGCTAAGGGAACATCACCATCATTGGCTTGAGGGTCCAGAATTTCAACCATATCAAGGTCCATTCCTTGAAGAAACTGTATATCCAGTGTAGTAGGGTCCTGCCGCCTAGCATTTTCAATCTCTTCCTCCACATCAGACGTATCAAGGTCCAAATCAGGTAAATCACCTTCGAGAAGCAGCAATATTTCTTCTTCTGATAATGATTTATGATTGCAAATCATCTGGTAAACAAACCAGGAATTTTTTACTAAAGCAGCAAAAAAACTGGTAAATTATATCAACAAAAAATTTAACATATTAATATTAGTTAGTACAATAAAGCTTCAGAAGAAACTTGCAAATATTAGAGTTACACATTATGGTAAACTTTAGTGGAAGTTATTGCATGTACTACATTTGTTAACATAACAAATGCCCAATGATGCCAAATGAAATCACTCATGTTTGTGACTTCCAAGCAGAAAATTACCATAACTAGCATTATTTTCAAAGTGTTTACTAGTTAATTTACACTTTCAACAATAATTTATTAGTGCAACTTTTATATTAGTTTGCTTCCTTTACCTTGATATAATATTTTGAAAGTCTAGCTGGGTGCACTGTACTGTAGACGCCATACAACAATACTTTTGTCAAGGCATTTTAGCCTGATGCTCTCTGTTTTAGCGAATTCACAGTAGCCAACCTAAGAACAATGAACTTTAGAAAGCCCTGCACACTTGTTTATAATCTTTTGACAAATAGTTTGGGCTTGGGAAAAAGTTAAATATGATGATGCCATATGGCATCACTGGGCTGGAAAGGGTTAATCATGCTACAAGCAGACGGTTCCCAATGGTCCCCGATGACAAAGCAGGTGCAGCATTTGTCCAGATGTCGTTCCTGGACGATAATCGGTAGGCCACTGCTAATCATACAATGCTTCCATCCTGACGTGCGTCTGGACTTCATCAAAGTCCAGAACCTGGTCTATTGGCGTGGGTATGTTTCACAGCCCACTGGTGAAAGCAGCGACACCCCTCCGATACACTGTGTCCAAAATTTGCAACAAGTCTGTCGATGCACCCATTCAGCTTGCCTCCCGCAGCCCCACGATGCGACTCTGTTCCAATGGCTGAAGCTTTTCGTCAATGGGACATGGCTGTACCCTACACAGTATGTTGTCAACACAATACACTTCTAAAGTTAGCACAGTTACCGCCTGCAGAGTCAAACCAGAAGGTGCACAGATAGGCCTCATACGCGCAATCCGATCGTCGCCGACCTTGAAAAACGAATCACAAACGCTACAGCCCATTAGTATGTACATGCTTTGTACCCTTGTGCCACTGAACACAGTCCTCGAAGGTGTTTCATTTTTTCCGGCAGTATAAGTTCGAGTAAAAGCTTTTGATGTTTTCAACATGCTGCATCTTCAACATACTTCCTTTGCTTAATTTAGATCCTTTCTCAGTGAGAAATCGGTGACACTTTTGTTTAGAGGTGCTCTTTGCTTTGTAAATAAGAACATGGAGTGTAAAGCACAAGTGTGAAGCCCAAGTTCACAAGAAGAATATTTTGCAATGTGCTTTATGTGCCACAGCGATTTGCTGAGAATGTGTGTGCTGTGTACAATACAACAGTTTTTACACTGGCATAGGGACCATGGCAAGACGACGTACCGTCCACTGGAACATACGTAGAACTGTTTCACCTTAAACCTAAACAAAGGCAAGCATATTAGCATGTTTTTGCCATCGAAACAACATAAAAGTGGCACTAAATATTCAAATATTCTTATGCAGTGCTGGAGCTTACGAGATGCAGCTGATGAAAACTTTCACGTAACTGGAAAAGCTGGCAATCTAAAGAGGGGTATGAATGCCCGACATCGTTTATGGCTCTGAAATAAAGGCATTTTTAAAGTATTTGGGGCTACTGTCACTAACGATTACGGATTTCGCAAGCCACCATGGGTAAATTAACATTTACCTTTTCTTATTTTTAAAACAAGTCTTGCAATTATATCTGAGATTTTATCATTATAACATAGTTGTTAACTTCACAGCACACAAAAATGGGTCTAATTTAAAATACACTCCTGGAAATTGAAATAAGAACACCGTGAATTCGTTGTCCCAGGAAGGGGAAACTTTATTGACACATTCCTGGGATCAGATACATCACATGATCACACTGACAGAACCACAGGCACATAGACACAGGCAACAGAGCATGCACAATGTCGGCACTAGTACAGTGTATATCCACCTTTCGCAGCAATGCAGGCTGCTATTCTCCCATGGAGACGATCGTAGAGATGCTGGATGTAGTCCTGTGGAACGGCTTGCCATGCCATTTCCACCTGGCGCCTCAGTTGGACCAGCGTTCGTGCTGGACGTGCAGACCGCGTGAGACGACGCTTCATCCAGTCCCAAACATGCTCAATGGGGGACAGATCCGGAGATCTTGCTGGCCAGGGTAGTTGACTTACACCTTCTAGAGCACGTTGGGTGGCACGGGATACATGCGGACGTGCGTTGTCCTGTTGGAACAGCAAGTTCCCTTGCCGGTCTAGGAATGGTAGAACGATGGGTTCGATGACGGTTTGGATGTACCGTGCACTATTCAGTGTCCCCTCGACGATCACCAGTGGTGTACGGCCAGTGTAGGAGATCGCTCCCCACACCATGATGCCGGGTGTTGGCCCTGTGTGCCTCGGTCGTATGCAGTCCTGATTGTGGCGCTCACCTGCACGGCGCCAAACACGCATACGACCATCATTGGCACCAAGGCAGAAGCGACTCTCATCGCTGAAGACGACACGTCTCCATTCGTCCCTCCATTCACACTTGTCGCGACACCACTGGAGGCGGGATGCACGATGTTGGGGCGTGAGCGGAAGACGGCCTAACGGTGTGCGGGTCCGTAGCCCAGCTTCATGGTGACGGTTGCGAATGGTTCTCGCCGATACACCAGGAGCAACAGTGTCCCTAATTGGCTGGGAAGTGGCGGTGCGGTCCCCTACGGCACTGCGTAGGATCCTACTGTCTTGGCGTGCATCCGTGCGTCGCTGCGGTGCGGTCCGGTCCCAGGTCGACGGGCACGTGCACCTTCCGCCGACCACTGGCGACAACATCGATGTACTGTGGAGACCTCACGCCCCACGTGTTGAGCAATTCGGCGGTACGTCCACCCGGCCTCCCGCATGCCCACTATACGCCCTCGCTCAAAGTCCGTCAACTGCACATACGGTTCACGTCCACGCTGTCGCGGCATGCTACTAGTGTTAAAGACTGCGATGGAGCTCCGTATGCCACGGCAAACTGGCTGACACTGACGGCGGCGGTGCACAAATGCTGCGCAGCTAGCGCCATTCGACGGCCAACACTGCGGCTCCTGGTGTGTCCGCTGTGCCGTGCGTGTGATCATTGCTTGTACAGCCCTCTCGCAGTGTCCGGAGCAAGTATGGTGGGTCTGACACACCGGTGTCAATGTGTTCTTTTTTCCATTTCCAGGAGTGTATCTTCCCCAGTGTTAGAACAGATGACATAATTTTACTTCGTCCTCTCTCAGCTCTAGTAAGCCCGCTACATCTCTAACGATCTTACTGAATATCTCTTCCAGTCCCACTAATTTATCTTCGCGTTCCATAGTTCATCATTATTTACTGACCACAATTAGTAAGTACAGGGTGTACATAAAGTCCGGGGACACTTCCAATTATTTATTGCACAAGAACTAAACATTGTACAGACGTCATACACATTGCGCTTTTAAGAGAAACTCTGAAAGTGGTTTCTTTTTTATAAACATTCGATATGCGAAACATGAGTGACCCGGCAGACGTCAATACGGTAACCGAATTTTTGCCATACCCGTCCTAGCATGGCGTCGTCGACTGTGACAGTCGCTTCCCGTATTCTCTCCCGGAGCGCTGCTACATCACGTCGTAGAGGCTGTACATCAGGCCTTTTGCGAAGTTCTCGACTATGTACGCCCATTGCATACAGTCCCCTTCCCAATGTGAGCTCGGAAAGTGGTTAAAAGATACCTATATTCTCTGCTCGCAGTCATTCCTGTAGGTGACAAGGCGTCTCCTACTACTGTCAGATCTTTTTACGACCACTGGTCTTACGCAGTGCTATATGGCCGCGAGTGGTACACCATTCCTTGCACATATGTTGCACTGTCCGCAAACTCATTCTGGGTGTGATGACTGACACATGCACACATGATAGTTTCTGCCATTCTCTCACGTCTCCCACCCAGCTTACCGCGCCGATGAAAACCAACACGTGGCATATTCAATCCATTTCACAGACACTGACTTAACCTTTTCGTGAGCCGTGGGAAACATGCTTCCCACTACAACGAACTCGCTCCTAGTCCCGTGGGATTCACAGTTCCCATCTCTATACGGTGCTACCACCTAGTGAACAGTATAGGGTACTACTTCCAATCGGAAGTTCCCGCCGTTTTTGCTGTACCTTCGCATAGAGGCATTGTATAGCTGAGTGTTGCTCTGTAGAGGAGCCTTTCAGTGCTGTTTGCGTGACATTTTGTGATTTTTTCCTCAAAGCTATAGTATAAGGCATATACTTTCGATTTGCCCAAATTTATGAAGGAAAACGTAAAATTGGAACGAGGACAATTCCAGTTTGAAACAAAAGGAGCTTATTTCTGCAGTAAAATGGATGGATAACCATCCAGTCACTTTCCTGTCCTCAATTCCTGACCCATGAGAAACAGCCACAGTGAAAAGTTAAAACAAGGATGGTACTAGTACAGAGATTTCTTGTCCTGAAGTTGTGGCCAGAATACAACAAAATAATGGGTGGTATCGATAAGTTTGATCAATTACGAGAAAGGTGTGCTATTGGCAGACGTTCTGTAAAATGTTGGCACAGAATATTTTATTTCCTGGTGGACGCTGCTGCAGTGAACAGTTTTATCCTGTGGAAAATAAGTAAAATGGTTCAAATGGCTCTGAGCACTATGGGACTCAACTGCTGAGGTCATTAGTCCCCTAGAACTTAGAACTAGTTAAACCTAACTAACCTAAGGACATCACAAACATCCATGCCCGAGGCAGGATTCGAACCTGCGACCGTAGCGGTCTTGCGGTTCCAGACTGCAGCGCCTTTAACCGCACGGCCACTTCGGCCGGCAAAATAAGTAAAAGAGAAAGTGGACAGCATGATCAGCTCACATACCGGATCCATCTAGCCCGACAACTGATCGCTGGCTTGTCATCCCAAAAAAGGCGCGGACAAAAACCTGTCTTTCTGGCAAAAAGGGGTAAAGTACCTGAAGATTTTCGTCATGTGGCTGTAGGGGAGCATCGACCCATTTTAGGAGAAACCTACTGGGCGTGCCGTCATTGTAGTACCAAAGCTGCAGAAAAGAGCACTCGCTGTGTTTGTACATATTGTCAAATATCACTTTGCATAGGTCCATGTTTCAGAAAATTTCGTGGCAAGTAATTGTGAACAATCATTGTAACAAGAGAAGTAAATTTATCAAATGAATATGACATATATAGAAAAAGTTGTTTTTGTCATTTAACTCCAAGGAAGGGCAGTGGGAAGAATACTTCCCACCTTGTTGTGTGACCTCACTTTCACAGTTGGAGCAAATTTGATATTCTGTATGATAAATACACCTATCTGTTAACTACTATCTGCTCTCCATTCATTTAAAAAAATTTCTCAATAATTTTGCCCACGAAAGGGTTAAGGCAGCCTGGTACAAGTTCTACGCCATTTAAAACGTCCCACAGCGACGAATGCGCTCTTTTTATGGGGATGACTAATACTTCAGTCGTAGTGCTTGTACAATACAATCGAAACAATTTGTTTTTAAACCACCTATTAATCTGTAACGCACCTGGCTTATGTGCAGAATGACTTACTGTAATCGTTGAAAATCCGAATAAGAACATATATATAGTCGACACTTGTTGAACAGGACGAAGGGCCGGAACGAGGGGCGCAGGATAGCAACGCGAGGCTGCAAATCTGCTGCAGAGAGAGAGACGAGGTCCCGCAATGAGCTGGAGTCCTGGCGCGACGCTGCGTCTCCTAGCAACCAGGCGCAGCCGCCTCCTAACGATTCCGCCAGGGGCTTTCCCGGGCTGCGCTGTCAAGGACGGGACCGGCGCCACTGCCAAACAACGCATCTTACGGTGTTTTTACTGCCTGCAGTCAATCCTCGGCGAATAAGGCTAGTAAAGGGAGATCTTTTAACACTAGGTAATTATAGAGGCCCTACTATATACAGGGTGTTACAAAAAGGTGCGGCCAAACTTTCAGGAAACATTCCTCACACACAAAGAAATAAAATATGTTATTGTCATGTGTCCGGAAACGCTTACTTTCCATGTTAGAGCTCATTTTATTACTTCTCTTCAAATCACATTAATCACGGAATGGAAACACACATCAACAGAACGTACCAGCGTGACTTCAAACACTTTGTTACAAGAAATGTTCAAAACGTCCTCCGTTAGCGAGGACACATGCATCCACCCTCCGTCGCATGGAATCCCTGATGCGCTGATGCAGCCCTGGAGAATAGCGTATTGTATCACAGCCGTCCACAATTCGAGCACGAAGAGTCTCTACATTTGGTACCGGGGTTGCGTAGACAAGAGCTTTCAAATGCCCCAATAAATTAAAGTCAAGAGGGTTGATGTCAGGATAGCGTGGAGGCCATGGAATTGGTCCGCCTCTACCAATCCATCGGTCACCGAATCTGTTGTTGAGAAGCGTACGAACACTTCGACTGAAATGTGCAAGAGCTCCATCGTGCATGAACCACATGTCGTGTCGTACTTGTAAAGGCACATGTTCTAGCAGCACAGGTAGAGTATCCCGTATGAAATCATGATAACGTGCTCCACTGAGCGTAGGTGGAAGAACATGGGGCCCAATCAAGATATCACCAACAATGCCAGCCCAAACGTTCACAGAAAATCTGTACTGATGACGTGATTGCACGACTGCGTGCAGATTCTCGTCAGCCCACACATGTTGATTGTGAAAATTTACAATTTGATCACGTTGGAATGAAGCCTCATCCGTAAAGAGAACATTTGCACTGAAATGAGGATTGACACATTGTTGGATGAACCATTCGCAGAAGTGTACCCGTGGAGGCCAATCAGCTGCTGATAATGCCTGCACACGCTGTACATGGTACGGAAACAAGTGGTTCTCCCGTAGCACTCTCCATACAGTGACGTGGTCAACGTTACCTTGTACAGCAGCAACTTCTCTGACGCTGACATTAAGGTTATCGTCAACTGCACGAAGAATTGCCTCGTCCATTGCAGGTGTCCTCGTCGTTCTAGGTCTTCCCCAGTCGCGAGTCATAGGCTGGAATGTTCCGTGCTCCCTAAGACGCCGATCAATTGCTTCGAACGTCTTCCTGTCGGGACACCTTCGTTCTGGAAATCTGTCTCGATACAAACGTACCGCGCCACGGCTATTGCCCCGTGCTAATCCATACATCAAATGGGCATCTGCCAACTCCGCATTTGTAAACACTGCACTGAGTGCAAAACCACGTTCGTGATGAACACTAACCAGTTGATGCTACCTACGTACAGACGTGCTTGATGCTAATACTGTAGAGCAACGAGTCGCATGTCAACACAAGTACCGAAGTCAACATTACCTTCCTTCAATTGGGCCAACTGGCGGTGAATGGAGGAAGTACAGTAGATACTGACGAAACTAAAATGAGCTCTAACATGGAAATTAAGCGTTTCCGGACACATGTCCACATAACATCTTTTCTTTATTTGTGTGTGAGGAATGTTACCTGAAAGTTTGGCCGTACCTTTTTGTAACACCCTGTATATAGAACATCAGTAAAACGTAAACACATAGAGTTTTCAACAATTTTGAAACAATATTTCCAGCTATTACTGGAACGCCAATGTTTGCATTATGCATCAAAGTGTTTGAAAACACAGAAACAGCTACCCCTGTCAGTGTATGTACAGATTAGGGGGAACACTGTTTCTGGCCAGCTACCGCACACCACCACTGCATGGCTTTAGTTTACGTTTATATTTCGAGCTATTCTTAGGTCTGAGATATTGCGATTGTTCAGTAAATATTCCGATAATGGAGTGGACGGGACAAAAAACTGCGGAACTAACAACGTTATATCAATCAGAGGAGCACCTATAAAATGTAAGTAGTACGATTTACAGTATCAACAGAGGGACAGAAACTTATGGGCAGGAAGAAATATAGCATCAAAGACGCTTCCAGCTTCGAAGAAAGGTGCAACAGGAGGGGGTCAACAGAAGCAGATGAACACTGCTCTTCGGCAAACATGTGGTATGTATTTTACTAGAACTGCCTCCATTGCAGAAAACAATAATGAAACATAAATTAAACGAAGTGCTATATGAGACAGAGGTGGAATTGTATAGAAAAACTGGAATTGTCAGAGTGTGCGGATGTGACCGGTACGCTGACAACCACTGATTCCCCCGACACATTCAACCAAGGCAGTGGCGGCTCTGTTGAGGATCAAATAATACAACATCTGTAAATTATTGTTATTATCGGATACAAACTCGATAAATATATATCTCACACTATGTGTATTTCATTCAATTACCTTTACATTTATACAATGCTTCAGGACCTTCGCCAGTGTTCCACGACTTCACGTACTGTCTGCGGTACCGCTTGCTTCATAATGAGAAGTCAATATGCTAGGCTATATAATGAAGCTCTCGTAGCAGCAGGTCTTTGGATGACTGGAGTGGTTTTCCTAAATTTTTGGTGTTTTTGGAAAAATTTGCCAGAATTAATAAATCTCAGGATGCCACCTTGGTGAAGTTACGGAAACCGGGGGGCGTCTTCCATATTCAACTCCCGCGGCACGCTATTACCACCATTACGTCTACAGAATGTACTGTGTGGCCAGAAAATTCCTTTACACCGTAACTAATGCGTCAACAATGTTAGATATTTAAAATTTGAAACTTCCATCCTGGTCATTTATATTGCAACAGTGCTGAAGTGAATTGCAACGTGGTTATCACGTAACTGTCTCGTGACTGTCCGGTGAAATGAATAGTCTGTGGACTGACCATTTCATTGTTCGCTTTTCTGTGTTTGTAGAGAAACGGCAGATACCAGCGACTTCACTTTGGCGCAGCGCTTTGTGAAACGTGTATAGATCCATGAAGGGAAGCACGACGAAAATACGACAAAGATGATGGATCGGGTTTTTGTACGGTTCGGTAAGAAACCACCAAGTCTTCAAACTTTGCTCTGGTGGGAGATGAAAGCTTTTCGCCTAGGGAGTGATCGTGCATCAATCCGAAGACAAAGGTGTCAAAGTTAGTGAATCAGCTGTGTGTTCACCCTGCATGTCGATCAGAAAGAATGAGAACTTCGAATTAAAACAAACACACTGCAATTCCACATGAATATGGACTTAGGTCTGTAAGCATTCCGGCCAATGGCCATCACGGACTGTGGCCTTAACCAGAGGGAACGTTGAAACATGTTTATGTTACAAAAAACAGACGTCTTCTAACTTGTTTCGATTTACGAGGGGAAGCAGATTGGTAACTGTTATTGAGGATAACGTGTATTTTACGAAACGGTGACTCAAAACGTCGGTTAGATGATGTCTAAAGTACTCCATCCAATAATCACCAAAATAGGCCCAAGATAAAAAAAAACACTGGTACCTGAAAATGTACGCAGTTGTTTCTATCATAGTTAAATACCGTGTAACACAGAAAACAGTAATTGTTAAGAATTTTGGAACTTTTCTTTTCACTCTTGACAGAACTGGATCGGGTTGATGGGGTTCCAGGGAGGTAATGTGTCCCTCCAACCCAGATACACTCTGTGATCAAAAGTATCCGGACACCTGGCTGAAAATGACTTACAAGTTCGTGGCGCCCTCCATCGGTAATGCTGGAATTCAATATGGTGTTGGCCCACCCTTAGCCTTGATGACAGCTTCCACTCTCGCAGGCATGCGTTCAATCAGGTGCTGGAAGGTTTGTTGGGGAATGACAATCAATTCTTCACGGAGTGCTGCATTGAGGAGAGGTATCGATGTAGGTCGGTGAGGCCTGGCACGAAGACGGCGTTCCAAAACACACCAAAGGTGTTCTGTAGGATTCAGGTCAGGACTCTGTGCACGCCAGTCTATTAAAACGCGACCACACCATAAAACCACCGGCTCCGAATTTTACTGTTGGCACTACACACGCTGGCAAATGACGTCCACCGGGCATTCGCCATACCCACACACTGCCATCGGCGACCGTGATTCGTCACTCCACACAACGTTTCTCCAGTTCAATCTTCCAATGTTTACGCTCCTTACAGCTAGCTAGGCGTCGTTTGGCATTTACCGGCGTGATGTGTGTCTTATGAGCAGCTGCTCGATCATGAAATCTAAGTTTCCTCACCTCCCGGCTAACTGTCATACTATTTGCTTTTGTGCTGCATGTGCCCCTTCACGTTTCCCCTTCACTCCCACATCGGAAACAGTGGACCTAGGGATGTTTAGGAGCGTGGAAACCTCGCGTACAGCCGTATGACACAAGTGACATCCAATCACCTGACCACGTTCGAAATGCGTGAGCTCCGCGGAGCGCCCCATTCTGCTCTCTCACAATGTCTAATGGCTACTGAGGTTGCTGATATAGGGCACCTGGCAGTCTGCGGCAGCCCAATGCATCTAATACGAAAAACGAATGTTTTGGGGGTGTCCGGATACCTTTGATCACATAAGAGTACATCAAGGCTGGAAAAGTCCTCACAGAGGAAGGATACAGAAGGCAGATCCTGAATAATCCCACTGCAATCGATAATCATTAAGACCATGAGACAGAAGGAAACAGAAGTGACAGGAATGAGAAGAAGAAACATGGGTGAGCTGCTCTGCCGAAGGAGCAGATGGGGGCCCCCAGGGACATGTTTATGCTGTGGGAGAGACACCATCTGCATCTGACCAGTGTTTCCTCACCCTCCGAAAACTGGCTATGAGGAAAAGTTGATAAAATCTCAGGAAAGAGAAGAAAGACGACGAGACATTAAAACGACGGATGTAAAAATGTAAGAAAAATTAAATGTCGGGAAGGGCAGGAGCCATGCTGGACCACTGGGCAAGAGCGCCCATGGGCTCCATGGATCAAGGCGATGGGGCAAGCGGTCGACAAGGCCCAAGTGCCCCACCTCACATAAACGAGTAGAAATCGCCTTCACGAATAAAACGTAAGACGTAATCAGCTGCTCTGTCATCATCCAATAACAACAGAGGCATTGTGTCAGCAAGTTTATGATTCTACTGTAAGTTAACCAATGTAGAGGAATATAGTAGAATGTGGGCCACTGTCAGACGGCTCCACACCACAGGGGGGAGGGGGGGGGAGATCCTCAAATTACAAGATATGGCCATGGGTCAGCCACATGCGGCCAATGCAATGACGATGTAGAATGGTGGATTCCCTGGGAGAAGCACTAAAGGATGACAGTCATGTTGTCGTGGGGTTCTTTATTGCCCGCAGTTTATTCGGAGAAACCAGGACACATCATTCCGTGTTCCACGCTTCCAACAACTGATGGTGTGAAGTCAACTGCAGGTCTGCTTCCGGTACCCCGACTTCCAAAGTAGATAGCCTAATGTCAAACTTGATAAACGGGTCAGCACTGTAATTGCTGCCGTCCACATACAACAGTTCCACAAACAGCGCACGGTCTCTCTTCTAGATAGCCATACTGTTCACTCATGTTACGACTTGTCAAATGTCAGCGTGAATTTTTTTTCCCCCAGCGTAAAATTTTTCTGTATTAGCATATATACCAAGTCTCGCTGCCATACGATAATTAGAACTGGACCTTAATGAGTAGCTACAATTCAATTATAACCTCACGTACTTGACAAGCCCACCTGCTCCTGTCAATGGGATGGTTAGCGTGCTGGGTTTTGGGCGTATTACCGTTGCCAGATGTGAAGGATTCAAAGAAAGAAAATCACGAAGGTGGAATATACACAGGTTTGGGCGACCTACGTTGCTCGATCCGCAGTTCTGTAAATTTGGAAAAAGAATGGTAGTACGTCAAACGAAATCCAAGCGTGGCCAACACCAATAAGACCATCCAGTGGAATGCAAGGGGGCAAAAAATAGTAGAAAGATGGGCTTAAAGCACAGAGAGAGAAGTAGCGCTAGAAGGGCTGGAGTCCTTTGTTGACCGAGCATGTAGTCACGAAGGAGTGGAGACCCCCTGAGGGTTTACCCTCGACAGTTTTCAGTTATTTTTACGTACTACTATACAAAGCAAGAAGTGCCCTTACGTTATTGTGTTTCCTCTCAACTCCATGACTGTCAGTATGGCTGTAAGTATACCTAATACAACAGGGTGGGACAAATAAAAGTGGTCCGGACAGTTGGATACAACTGGACGTGAATGTATGCATATAACCACACCCCGTGAAGCGCACACCACGTGTACGCCCGCCACGTGATCCACACCGGTTCTTTGGAGCACATTTACACATTCTTAACGCATGACGGAGATGTTAGCAAAAGTCAATCTGGTCGCGACCCTAGCTGGTCATCCAGACCACTTGATCTGTCAGCGTGCGATTACTTTGTGTGGGGAGCTCTCAAGTTTAAGGTGTATCGGAACAACCCTCATAGGATTGAAGAACTGCAGCAGAACTTTTCGGATGAGCCTGCAACAATTCCAGCAGTCCAGTTTCAATTCGCCTTCAGAAACTTACTGACCAGGGCCCAAAAGTGCCAAAAGATGAATGGTGGTCATTTTCAACATCTGCTATAGTCAGGTTAGTCCTGTACTTGTTTTCCTATGCTGTGTTTCTTTGTACCTTGGAACTTTGTTCTCTAGGTCACTTATTTGCTACACTTTAGGCTGCTACACTCTGTATGTCTGTCATGCGTAAGATCACTGCACGCAACATGCAATGGCCAATTGAAAACGGGACATTATTATCGATTTTTACATTTTCGACAAGCGCATAAGTGATTACATGTAGCAACTTTCGGTCCTAGAACGCCGCAACATGTTGCTGGTTATGCAGTACCTCACAGGAATATCAAAAAGTTACGTGTTGTTAAAAATCCCGTAGTAACACTGAAGAGAGTGAAAAAATTGGGAAAAATGAAAACATACAACGCCAAGACTCTTGTTTGCTTTGAATAAAGTTAAACTAAATAGTCATCTTCTAAAGATAGATGTGACAAGGAGCGAAATATGTTGACGGAAATTAAGTAAAAATTAATTAATTTCGTGTGGCTCACTGGCTTGGTGCAAGTCTTTCAACTGGACGCTAAACAGTGGCTGGTGGCTACAAAGCCTAAGCAATAATATGCGTTAGTCACGGCGCTCCACAACCCATTAACGAAAAAATCAAACTACATGACACGTCTAATAAGAACGATATAAACATACACCTACAGCAGTTACAGATCCCTTTAGTTCCCAAGTGGCAGCGAAGTAGGTGGTTGAAACGAGCACTTGCATTGCTGTGCAACTGAATAATAAATACCTCAACGAGAACAACTAATAACAAAGCCACAGACAACCACTATTTGATTGCAAGAAGATGGGAAAAAAAATACTGGATGAAATGCGCAAAATCCACAATGCGAAATGGGAAAAATATTGAATTTGCCGAGAACGTATTTCACTGTGACTGTCGTATACCAAATAAAATGCAATCTGTGAAAACGAAGTCTAAAAATTGCTACAGAGAGAAACTGGGCAGAAAATACGACCACAAGATATAACGCACGGCCGTAAAGCGACAGAGAGCAATAAATCGAGAGAACAAGCAAACCACTCTGAAATTGTCTCCGAAATCAACTAGTTGAGGAATCAAACAAGCAACTCGTTACAAAATTAAGCAATCAATATACAATACACAATTAAGACCTCCATTTCAGTCAGCGACACGCATTCTCCTAAGGAAACACGACAAATATTTTCGTGTATTAGCTTTGCTTCGAGGCAGGGCTAAGAACTGAAATGTTTTTCATTGCTGTTACACAATTATTATGCTTTTCTAGCATCTGGCTTATTTTCCTATGAAAAACTGTCACTCTTTATAGAGCACATCTACAACGTACATTTTTCCCTTTATTTTAAAATCGTGAACACAGTTCAACCTAGTTCATGGCTGCTATAAAATCTACTGCTCGCAACACGCACCGCTCCAAGACGCTTTCATGTATCATTTTTCTTGCTGTGAAGAATGTGTTAATTTGACGGTACCTCTGTTCAAGCGACCAAATCATGCAACATGAAGAGAACGTAACTGAAAAAGGCATTATCCGAACGTTCGAAGCCGGCCGGTGTGGCCGTGCGGTTAAAGGCGCTTCAGTCTGGAATCGCATGACCGCTCCGGTCGCAGGTTCGAATCCTGCCTCGGGCATGGATGTGTGTGATGTCCTTAGGTTAGTTAGGTTTAAGTAGTTCTAAGTTCTAGGGGACTGATGACCACAGATGTTAAGTCCCATAGTGCTCAGAGCCATTTTTTTCGAACGTTCGAAGACTGGAAACCAAGGGCATCTACGCTTGCGACTCGGATCTAGAAATAGAAATCAAAGTTTCAAACTAAATGATAAGGGCATGTCCGAAAGAACAGCCTCACATATATAATGAAGGCGATGATGGCCAATGATACCTTCAGCGCAGGTGCATATCACGTCCGAACTCCTACGGAAATCGGCACGAAGCCGCGAGAATCGAGGCTAATGAACAGGGGCACTGCATCAGTAATGTGTGGTGTAAGTTGGAGAATTCGAGTCCAACGGGAGGCACGCTTTAGGGTAATCCGTGCGGTTGTCGTGACCACTGTGTCCCGATGGTCTAATGCTCAGCGGCATCTGCCTAGTAAATAGAAGAAGACCCGGGATCGAATCCCAGTACGGCAAAAATTTTCAACTTGCCCCATTGATATCAATCAGTGCCCACTGGTAGCCTATGTCTTTAATTCCTTTGTGTCTTGAGAAGTAATTGAGATATTCACTGAAGGTATGTTTCTGCAAGTGTGACAATTAAAAAAAAACACACACACACACACACACACAATATACCTTGTTTTCATTCATTTTAGCCAGAAATGACTCCGCGAATTCCTTCCTTCGCGGCCTGTCCTCAGGCTTGATTTTGTGACGAAGCTGCTGTTCGTGCGCCAATAGGTGACACCTTTTACGGAGGACATCGTGTACTGACGACGAGGTAACTGCCTATTTGCTCCTCGGATTGTCTTCGAAGTCTCCGGTGGCAGAACGTACGGATTAATTCAACAATGGCCTCAGGAACTGCGTGCTTGGCGTGGTGGTCCTACACAAAAAGCAAACTCCCAGTTTCCCGAAGCAGCCTGTCCCATTTCTTGTTTGTTACGTAAGTATGAACCTCGTCAGTCGTTCGCAGTCCATAATCACGCCGAAAAGGAAGTTAAACCAATGTAACAGAATTAAGCTCCACGAAAGAAACTGCACAGAACAACTGCTGTGGAGTTCACACGGATACTATCGCGCGTTTACGCGAACAATGCAGTTGCGCGCATGCGCACGCGATAGCAACTGCCGCAAGCGAACACAGAAAACCTGTTGAGTTACCATGTATGTGGAAGCAAACAGCCAATAAATGTATCAATTACGCCTCAAGTTATTTTACATTATTTTACGTCTGACCCGGACACCCTGTACTTCTGTCCTTGAAACATATTTGCACTGCCAGTGGCGTAAACAACCGGGAGATGTGCCACAGAATCAATCGTAAGCACAAGAGTCAGTATAAAGTGAAGTGAACTCTAATCAGATTAATGAAGGTGTTACCTAGATTATTTTTTATCTTAAACGCAGTAAACTGTAGTAAAAAACAAAAGAAATTGATGCCTCCACTCCTGTGTCCAATACTCTTACGGAAACATGCTGGTGGTCCAGGTCTTATATTTTCTTGCTTCCAGTCCAATTCAGAAATCTCCCCCCCCCCCACACACACCAAACACACACACACACACACACACACACACACACACACACACACACACACACACACGAATATTTCGAGAACTGACCTTGCCGTCTTCTCCAGGTGCTACGAACGGGACTGACCGAAGAATTATTACCAGTGGGATACTTTGCAAGGTAAATTACCCCTGTTACAGTTAAATGCTGGGTTCGCGAATTTTTCCCTTTTTGCTCCGATGTATTATTCAGATTTATATAGCAGACAACGTTTTTCGCTCACTTTTTCTTTTCTATTCATACGAAACACGAAAAAATAACGTAAAGCTATGAACGACGCTGGAAAACCTCAGAAACCTATTGCTCAAAGCTTTATGTACGCTCTGTGGCTTTTGGTGTAGGTGGGTGTGATTAATGATCTTGTTGCTGTGAGCTTTAGTTTGAAGACTGATTTTATACAGCTCTCCACACTATCCAGTATATCCTGTGCAAGCTTCCACCAGTTTTGTATTCACTCCTTGGTTTCCGCCGACAATTTTTAGCCGCCAAATTTACTTCCATTACCAAACTGTTAATTCCTGATGCCTCAGTATGTGTGTTGCCGACCTTCCTTATTTTGGTCAAGTTGAGCCATAAAATTATTTTCTCCGAATTCGATACAGTACCACCTTATTAGTTATTTAATCTCCTCATCTAATCTCCTACATTCTTCTGTAGGGCATCATCCGAAAAGCTTCTATTCTCTTCTTGGCCGCACAGTTTGTCGCCCACATTTCACTTCCGTGCTAGGCCACACTCCTCTGTACACACTCTACTTCGACCTTCGCAAATTACTTTGCTGTCCAAAAAACAAAACGCATCCACTACATTCAGTTTATCATTGCCTAATCCCTCATTACCGTCAGATTTGGAACGACTATACGCTATTATTCATGTTATACTTCTCATTTAACCGTTCTTTAAGTTCTATACTGTGACTGACAAAATTACAAATTCCTTGGCAAACGCCCATGAACTGTTATGCCCTTTCCATATTCCTCCTTGGTTTCCTTTACTGCTTGTATAGATTGATTAAGGAGATAGGCTACAACACCATCTTCTTCCTTCCAAACTACTGCTAGTATTTCTCTCCTTCAACTCATGTGATTGCCGTTTTTCAGTCTGCAGGAGTTGTAGATAACATTCGCTTCCTGTATTTTAACGCTGCTAAATTCAGAATTTTGGAAAGTGTATTTCAGTCAATATTCTCAAAATCATACTCTAAATTTACAATTGACATAAATGTGCCAGAAGATACTACAGGTGGTAAGGAAAAGATACGTACCGAACCTTGTATACGTGGTGTGGTCAAAGAGTAAAGTTAATTTTTTTAAATTCGCGGGATTTATATATCTAATTTTCAATTTTTTTTGTTGTTTTGGCACACATATTGCTGATGTATGTTTGCATTTTCAGATGTTTTGAATATTTAGTTCGCTGTTGACAGTCGAAAAGATTATACCTGTCTTCGAGTGCTCGGGGAATTTTTACTTTTCAAAACCGATGGACGAAAGAATTTGCATCAAATTTCGCTTGAAAAATGGACTAAAATGTAGCACCGCATTCGAAATGTTGACTGTGTCTTTTGGCGAATCTACTGTAAGACAAGAGTTTACAAAGGTATAAACATTTCAAAGAGGGTCGACAGGCGTTGAAGACGCCGACCGCCCTGGACGCCCTAGCACTTCAATATTGCTGATGACAATGTGGAAGAAGGAAAAAAAATAGTTCTGGAAACACTCAGAGTCATCATCACAGAGGTTGCTGCTGATGTCGGCTTATCCTCTGGCACTTGCCAGCCAATTTCTTCGGATATTTTGGGCGTGAAACATGGAACAGCAAAGTTTCTACCGAAATTGTTGAATATCGACCAAAAACGGCGTCGCGCAGGCATCACTCGGAAATTGCTGAATGACAGTGACAGCGATCCAGTCTTTCTACAGAAGCATATACCAGCTGATGAAACATGGGTGTACGGTATGACGTCGAATGCAAGGCCCCGTCGTACCAATGGCAACTGCCCAACGATCCAAGACAATAATAATAATAATAATAATAATAATAATAATAATAATAATAATTATTATTATTATTATTATTATTATTATTATTACTCTTTAATATCATTCTTGAAAAAATTATCAGGACATGGGAAAAAGAAGCCAAAGGAATCCAAAATGGCATTAGAAAAGATAACAGATTCAATGTGAAGTGTTTAGCTTTTGCGGATGACCTTGCAATTCTCACAAATAATAGAAACGAAGCCACTAACGCCATAGAGAAGTTACACGAAATTGCACAAAGAACTGGCCGGCAAATTTCATATGAGAAAACCCAGAACATGGAAAGAGTGCCAGAAGACAAATTGCCTATTGTGATTACCCATGGGAAAATCGTACAAGTACCACATTTTAAGTACCTGGGAGAAATCATCCAGCCATCAGGGATCAACGTAAAGGCCAATGAGGAAAGAATAAAAAATACTACAGAAAGCATATAAACTCACGTGGAACTATTATAACAAAAAGTACATATCCATCAACGCAAAATTGAGGCACTACAACACTGTCGTACTTCCGGAGGCACTGTATGCATCTGAAACAACACAAATAAGTGGGCAAACTAAAATCAAAGAAATAGAGAAACAAGAAAGGAAAATTCTCAGGAAAGTCTTTGGCCCGATACAAGAGCAAAGAATCTGGAAGAAGGCACCAACATCAGAATTATATAAATACACAGACATGATTACGGATACAATAAGGGAAAGGAGAATGCAGTTCTACGGACATATCTACAGGATGAATGAAAACAATTTCAAAGCGAACTCTTAAAGTCATCAACTCAGGCGGGGGGAAAAACAAAATGGATAAAGGAAGTTGAAGAGGACCTCAGACAAGCACACATAACAGTAAACGATGCAGAAAATAGAACTGAATTCAGGATCATCATCAAAAAACATAAATTTCACACCACAACACAGAAGAGACCACGATGCAAATGGACAGCGGAGCGAAAGAAACAACACAGTGAACACATGAAGAAAATTTGGGCTCAGAAAATACATAAACAATCATCATACAGGAATTCAAGTTCAAACGCTCTCTTTAAATGGGAACAATCGAAAATAATAATAATAATAATAATAATAATAATAATAATATCGAGAAGTTTGTTAACATGTGAAGGTTCTTCTCACTGTTTTCTTCGTTTACAGTGGTATAGTGCATCATGAGCTCCTATCTTATAGTCGTACTACCAATAACGAGTACTACGTGAAGTTACACACCGTCTCCGTGAAGCAATCCAAAGAAAACGACCATAACTGTAGGAAACCACTCCTGGAAATTGCATCACGATAATGCTCCCGCTCACATCTCAATGCTCGTTCGTGATTTTTTGCCAAAAATCAAAATCGTTATGTTGCCTCAGCCACAGTATTCGCCGGACATACTCCCCTGCGACTTCTTTCCATTCCCGAGGCTGAAGAGAACCATAAAATGTCGTTTTGTCAGCACTGAGGAGATAAAAACAGAATCGCTGAAGTAGCTGAACTCCATAAACAAAAGTGAGTTCCGGAAGTGCATCCAAGATTGGAAAAAGCGTTGACACAAGTGTGTTATATCTGAGGGGATTGCTTTGAACGGGAGAAAGTTGATGTTGCTTGTTGTTGTTGTGGTCTTCAGTCCTGAGACTGGTTTGATGCCGCTCTCCATGCTACTCTATCCTGTGCAATCTTCTTCATCTCCCTGTACCTACTGCAACCTACATCCTTCTGAATCTGCTTGGTGTATTCATCTCTTGGTCTCCTCCTACGATTTTTAACCTCCATGCTGCCCTCCAATACTAAATTGGTGATCCCTTGATGCCTCAGAACATGTCCTACCAACCGATCCCTTCTTCTAGTCAAGCTGTGCCACAAACTCCTCTGCTCCCCGATTCTGTTCAGTACCTCCTCATTAATTATGTGATCTACCCACCTAATCTTCAGCATTCTTCTGTAGCACCACATTTCGAAAGCTTCTATTCTCTTCTTGTCTAAGCTATTGATCGTCCACGTTTCACTTCTATACATGGCTACACTCCATAAAAATACTTTGAGAAACGACTTCCTGACATTTAAATCTATACTCGATGTCAACAAATTTCTCTTCTTCAGAAACGCTTTCCTTGCCATTGTCAGTCTACATTTTGTATCCTCTCTACTTCGACCATCATCAGTTATTTTGCTCCCCAAATAGCAAAACTCCCTTACTTCTTTAAGTGTCTCATTTCCTAATCTAATTCCCTCGGCATCACCCGACTTAATTCGACTACATTCCATTATCCTCGTTTTGCTTTTGTTGATGTTCATCTTATATCCTCCTTTCAAGACACTGTCCATTCGGTTCAACTGCTCTTCCATGTCCTTTGCTGTCGCTGACAGAATTACAATGTCACCGGCGAACCTCAAAGTTTTTATTTCTTCTCCATGGATTTTAATTCCTAGTCTGATTTTTTCTTTCGTTTCCTTTATTGCTTGCTCAATATACAGATTGAATAACATCGGGGATAGGCTACAACCCTGTCTCACTCCCTTCCCAACCCACTGCTTCCCTTTCATACCCCTCGACTCGTATGTCTGCCATCTGCATTCTGTACAAATTGATGTTGATTAGGATGATTAAATAAAGATCATTAAGAAATAGAAAAATCCGCCTGTTTTTTGACCACACCTTGCATACAGTATATCAAATTTTACTACCCGTCATTGGTAAACTCATGCTGTGGTTGGGAGTCACATATATAAGGAGGGAATACTCAGAGAGCGTTACGCCCGCAAGCTGATTTTGCATACGTCGCACGTTTGTAAGCAACGGCAGCGGTGGCAGCGAGCTGCACTTCGCTGATTTACAGACAGCTTGCAGAGGCAGCCGAGGAGCAGCAACCACAATAACATCAAATTTCCATTAGGGGACGCGTATATCGGGCACGCGGCGGAAGGAGCGAATTTTCGCTTCGAGACGGACGAGGCTCGCGTGCAGCCACCGGCGAAAGAAAAAGAAGGGGAGCAAAGGAGTGGCTGCGATGCGGCATCCCCGGGCTGAAAGAGCGGCGGAGAGAAAGGCAGGCGCGCGGCGCATTAGGCGGAGTGCCGCCAGCAAGCGGCGCCGTGCTATGCCGCGCCGCCCCCGACGGGGAAGACGGCGACGGCGACGCCGACGCCTGTCGCCGCAGGACTGCGGCCGCCTCGCGCTCCCCGGCGTCCCGCGCGGCTGCCATGAAAAGGCGCCCCCAGCGGCGAGGCCTGTCGCTGCGCGCCGCTGTAGAGGCCAGCTGCTGCCATTGCAGCCGCGTCTCCATCCATTCTACGGCATGCTTCTAGCCTCCACAAGGCACGCGTTTTCGTTTCTCCGTCCCCAACGTCTTTGTCTTCTTCGTCTTTTGTGTTTCTGTCTTATGACGGGTTTCAACTAGAGGCTCCCCATCGTATCCTGTTTTGAGCACCTTTCTTCACCTCTTTTTTTTCCATCTATTTCTAATATCCACCATTCCAGTTCTCTTCCTCTCATTCCTTCCACTCTTCCCTGTTGCAGACCATTCCCACGCCATAGCCACGTTTTCCTCTTTTTGATCACTTTCAATAATCATCTTTCTTCTCCTATTTTCTTCCTTCGTAAGTCAGTCCGTCTCCTGGAACCTTAAGCATCCTTCTCCACAGCTACATCTGAACTCTTGTTAATTATTTTTCTTCTTTATTTGTAACTGTCCACAATTTACTGCCATATAAGGCTGTTGTGCACGGTCCAGTCACATCAATGTGTCCAAAGGCCTGGATAACCACCTTTTGCAGCGCGGACTGCCACGAGACGTGCAGGAAGAGAGTCAATGAGATTCAGGAAAGTACCGACAGCGGTGTGGAGCCATGCCGATTCCAGTGCTGTGACCAGCCGAGCTGGGTTTCTCTGCGAGAACCCATGGCGCGAAGGCCCGAGGTGGTACCAGAGATCGTCGATTGGGTTTAAATTCGGAAAGCTAGGGGGCCAAGGGAGTATGGAAATCTCATCCTGGTGCTCAGCGAACCACGCACGTACACTGCGAGCTGTGTGACACGTTGCATTGCCCTGCTCATAGATGTCATCATGCCAAGGTCTCGAAATGATCAGCAAGTATGGATGCATACTTATGTTGATTCTTCACGGCTTCCAGAGTGATGAAGTCATCCATGGAATGCCACGAAAACATTCCCCAGACCATAACGCTACCTCCTCCGACCGGTACGCGCGTCTAAGAGGACATCCAGTTGCAAGCAAATGCCAGCCTTCGTCGACGATGAACGTCAATCCACATGGGTGCATGAACTAGGCGCCTGCTAGGGAGGCCCGTACGCAGCAATATTCGTTCAATCGTCGTTGAGGAGACACCGTTGGCAGTCCCTTGGTTCGCCTGGACAATCAGTCGCTCAACAGTTGCACGTCTATAATTACTACACTACTTTGTCATTATAATGTGAAACAGCGATGATGATGAAGCCAAAAGCCTCTTACACTCTTACATCAGAGTACATCTGAATACTCTACACTACTAATTCGACAAAGATGACGACACACTCCGCAGTCACAGAGAACGAAATGATCAAAGAATTCTAAACTCGTTACAGAGCTAAATTGAATGATAGCAAACGAGAGAAACTACAGCCCTTCCCTGAGACACGAGTCTGTAATTCAGTGACAACGATTCCCACGTCGGCGAGAGAGAGAGAGATTCATTAGAACTGCGGAAGCTGGAGGCTAACGGGGGCAGGCGAGCAACGTGTCCATGTGACGTTGGTTTTTTTTAGACCCTTTAATCAGAGAACTATGCGCAGCGAGGCGGCTACGGTTATCACAGGGCAGAGCCAGCGCGCACTGACTTCCGGCTACACTCTGACGGCACCGGCTCTGTCACCCAAAATTAACGGCGCTCTTCAGAAAACGTTACTTACGTATGCAACGGCTGCACTGCTTGTCGCGCTTACCTGCAACAAAAGAACACATCCTTATTGCGCTGCACAAGCCTAAATGGTTCAAAATGGCTCTGAGCACTATGCGACTTAACTTCTGAGGTCATCAGTCGCCTAGAACTTAGAACTAATTAAACCTAACTAACCTAAGGACATCACACACATCCATGCCCGAGGCTATAATATTGCCAAGCAGTCCTACAATTTACTTTTGGCACAGGAACTTTGTTGAGACGGGTTGTTCGCTGCGACATGATAAATTACCGTGTCTCCCGCGTGTTGATGATTATGCTGCAGAGGCAGCGTTTCCAACACAGGCGTGTGGAAACGCTGACGTGCATGAAATGGTATTGGTGGAGGAATGTGCGTGTACAAAATTTATGCGTGTGGAAACCCGACGTAAGGCGCTTTAAATAGCATATGAAAGAGAGGCCATTATGAATATCTTGGTTCGTACTGCGGGCTGATACATTCTCTACCGGACTATCCAAGTTATGCTATATTACCAGAGTCGGTCGACTGGGCAGAGCCTAGGAATAACGAGCGTTTTACCAAATAATGTCACTCTAAAGAAAGTCAAAGTAATGATCCTCAACAAGCTTAGAGAACCACAGTAATTTCCAACTTCTAAGGTCCGAACTAACCTACTAGACACCAAAACGAAAGCAAAAGGACACCTTAATTAATGAAGGTCTACAGAAGTTTCAGATCAAATGTTGCCTTTATTAATCACAAAATAACATTCTGTCAACCTCACGTCCTGTACCTAGAAGCTAGTATGAGTTAACAGAGAAAGTAAGTAACGAATTACATGGAAAGTGGATATCCAGATATATGTATGTATATAATATACGGGAAGGATTTAAAACAAATGAGAAAGTTGGTTTCGCGTAATACTGCCTCGCGTTCCACATAACGGAAATAATTTTCATTATCACAAGTAACCTGTGTGCAGGAACACTGACAGAAGAAGCAGATATGTTTGGTACAAACACATAGAGCGACGTTAATTCTTGAAGTGCTTTCTAAGCCTCACATCATCAGATAAGCATATCTTATACTTGTAGCTGTATTTGTAGTGTGGTGAACTTAGTAATAATGAAAATGAAATGATCGTATGGTATTATTGGCCGTGAACACCATTTGGAATTTTTCGACTGTCTAGTCCTAGTCTTTTTACCTGACGCTACTTTAGCGACTGGTGCGTCGATGATGATGATGAAATAATGACCACAACACCACACCAAGACCCCGAACGGATACAATCTCCGACACGGCCGGGAATCGAACCCAGGTCCGCGTGACCTAGAACCAGCTACCACTAGAGTACAAGATGCGAACTTAGGGATAATGACAGCCAGAAACAATCACAAAACTGCTGATGTGCGGGACAATGAAACCCAGAAACAATCACAAAACTGTTGATGTGCTTTAAGGGTCGCTCAAACATTAGTCGGTAAGAAGTGTATATGAGATTCACCCGTGGTCTAGAGGTACTAATCAAAACGGGTTCCAACACATCCAACGCTTAAATTTTGAATAAAAATAATCAGAGTAGCGACCGAAGGCTTTCGGCATAAAAAGTCACCCTCATTCTGCCAACGGGCGTATCAAAGACGGTGGATGAGCGGAGAGAGGTTTAGGGCACACACTTGTCCTTGGGATGGGAAGCTGCCCCCAAAGCTGCAAGAATCAGCAATCAACAACGGCATGAGGCTGCAGGAGACATTGGCAACCACTGCGTTAAAGACGTGCAACGTGTATCAACAAGACATTTGGCCCGTAATTGAAAAATGTGTCATGATGATCTCTTCATTGGCAAATGATTCCGTAATAGTCTCCCATTCGGATTTCCGGAAGAAAACTGCGAAGAGGAAATGACCATGAGAACAAGATTGAATCACCAATGAAACGATAACGTTGTACGTGTCGGGGCGTCGAATGTCAGAAGATTGAACGTGGTAGGAAAATCAGGAAATCTGTTAAGGACATGCTTAATCAAGATATCGGGCGTCAGTGAAATGAAATGGAAAAAAAAAGAGAGATTTCTGGTTAGCTGAGTAGAGGGCAATATAAACAGCAGTAGAAACATGTAAATGGGAGTAGGAGTCGTTGTGAAAGGAAGGCTGGGCAAAGAGTGAGCTACTGTGAAAAGGACAGTGTGCGACCGCAAACCAATACCTCAACGATAATTAAGGATACGTGCCGATGTCGCAAGCTGAAGAGGAAGAGATACAGAAAGCATATGAAGATATTGAACGGGTAATACGGTGCGTAAAGGGAGGTAAAAATCTAACCGTTGCAGGGGACTGGAATGCGGCTGTAGGGGAGGGAGAGGAAGAAATGGTTAAGGGAGAATATGGGCTTAGTACCAGGAATGAGACAGGACAAAGACTAATTGAGTTCTTCAATAAAATCAGCTAGTAATAACGAATACTCTGTTCAAGAGTAGCAAGAGGAGAAGGTATACTTGGAAAAGGCCGGAAGACACGGGAACATTTCAGTTAGATTATATCATGGTCAGGTGCGACACCGAAATCAGACACCGGATTGTAAGGCGTACTCAGGAGCAGATATAGACCCATATCACATTGTAGTAGTAATGATGACGAGTAGGCTGAAGTTTAACACTAGTCAGGAAGAATCAAGGTGCAAGGAAGTGGGACACGCGAAACTAGGGAATGAAGACATACGCTTGAAGTTCTCTGAGGCTATTGATACTGCAATAAGGAATAGCTCAGTAGGCAGTTCAGTTGAAGAGAAATAGACATCTCTAACAAGGCAAATCACAGAAGTTGGAAAGAAAACCGTAGGTACAAAGGAGATAAGTGTGGAGAAACCATGAGTAGCAGAAGAAATACTTCAGTTGAACGACGAAAGAAGAAAGTAAAAAAAATGTTCACGGAAATTCAGGCGAAGAGAAATACAAGTCACTTAGGAACGAAACAAACAGGAAGCGCAGGGAAGCTAAGGCGAAATGGCTGAATCAAGAATGTGAAGAAATCGAAAACGAAATGATTGTAGGAAGGACTGACTCAGGATATAGGAAAGTCAAAACAATCTTCGGTGAAATTACAGGCAAGGGTGACAACGTTTGGAGTGCAATGGGGAAACAAAATTTGAAGGAGCTTTCGAAGACTTAAAATCGAAGAAGACACAATGAATAGGTAATATTCCATCAGAATTTCTAAAATCCTCGTGGAAGTGGCAAATATACGACTATTCTCACGTTGGTGTGTAAAATTTTTAAGACTGACGATATACGAGGGTGGTTTGAAAAGTTCTCAGAATCACCAAGTCATGTCAGCGCTAGCGCAACGAGTTGTTCACAAGATATTCATTGGACTGTTACCTGTAAACATGTGCCACTTCAGTGCTCTTGGAAGAGAGCTATGGCGGTGACGTAGCTCTCCGTAGTGATTTGCGAAGATGGAAAAAATCGAGATTCGAGCGATGATTAAGTACTTCGTAAAGAAAGGTATGAAAGCAAAGGATATTCATGCCGATTTCCAGAAAACACTGGGGTACTCTGCTCCTTCATATTCAACTGTTGCAAAGTGGACAAATGAATTTAAATTTGGTCGGGAGAGCTTAGATGATCCGCGCAATGGTCGGCAAAGAAGTGTCAGCACTCCAGAAACCATAGCAAAAGTGCACAAAATGGTCATTGGAGATCGCCGATTGAAAATGGGTGCAATTGCTCACGCTTGCCAGATGTCATCTGAAAAGGTATATCACATTTTAACTGAAGAATTAGAAATGAAAAAAATATCGGCAAAATGGGTGCCGCGACTCTTGACGCTGGATCAAAAACGCATGACAATGGAAATATCGGAAAAAGGTTTAGACCGTTTTAGGAGAAACGAACAAGATTTTTTGCCACTGTTTGTGACCACAGATGAAACTTGGGTGCACTGCTATACCCCGGAGACAAAACAACAGTCAAAGCAGTGGAAACATGCTGATTCTCCGCCACCAAAGAAAGGAAAGACAATTTCTTTGGCGGGAAAGGTCATGGCATCAGTGTTCTGGGATGCAAAAAGGATTCTGTTTGTAGATTATCTCCCCACTGGGCAAACAATTACTGGAGAATACTATGCTAACCTCCTGGACAAATTGAAACAAAAGATACGCGAAAATAGCCAGGTTTAGCAAGGAAGAAAGTCATCTTCCATCAAGACAATGTGCGACCGCGCACATGTCCCGTCACCACGGCAAAATTACACGAACTAAGGTATGAATTGTTGCCACACCCGCCTTATTCACCTGATATGGTTCCTTCAAACTTACATCGCTTCCCAAAACTGATATTTTTCTTGGTGAAGATTAACTTCAAACGAAGAACTGATAACCGGAGTTGACAACTATTTTGCAGGCCTGGAGGAAACTCATTTTCGAGATGGGATCAAAGCACTGGAACATCGTTAGACCAAGTGCATTAATCTACAAGGAGACTGCATTAAAAAAATAAAAAAGCTTCAGTGATGTAAGTACTTTTTTTTATATTCGGTTCCGAGAACTTTTCAAACCACCCTCGTACATCAGACTTTCGGAAAAACATCATTCACAGGATTCCGAAGACTGTAAGAGACGCTAAGCGCGAAAATTATTGCAAAATCAACTGAACAGCTCATGCATCCAAGTTGCCGACAAGAAAAATATACAGAAGAATAGAAAATTGCTGTAAGATGGTGGTCAGTTTGTCTTCAGGAAAGGTAAAGGCACCAGAGAGGCAGTTCTGACGTCGCGGTTGATAATGGAAGCAAGACTGAAGAAAACTCAAGACTCCTTCACAGGATTTTTCGACCTGGGAAACGCGTTCGACAATATAAAATGGTGCAAGACGTTCAAATTTTTGCGGAAAAATGGGGGTAAGTTACAGGGAACACGGTTAATATACAATTTTTACAAGAACCAAGAAATAATAATAATAGTAGAAGACCAAGAGCGAAGTTTTCAGATTAAAAATGGTATAAGACAGGGATGTAGTCTTCCACACCTTAATGTTCAACCTATATATAGAAGAAGCAATGTCGGAAGTAAAAGAAAGGTTCAAGAGTGGAATCAAAATTCAAGGTAAAAGGATATCAATGATACGATTCGCTGATGATACTGCTATCCTTGGTGAAAGCGAAGAAATATCACAGGAGCTGCTGAATGGAATGAATAGTCTAACGAGTGCTGAATAATGATTCAGAGTAAATCGAAGAAAGATGAAAGTAATTAGAAGTAAAAGAAATGTAAACAGAAACAAACTTAGCATCAGGATAGGTGGTCATGAAGTAGATGAAGCTGAGACATTCTGTTACTTAGGCAGCAATATAATCCAAGACGGACGGAGCACGGACGACATCAAAAGCAGACAAGCACTGGCAAAAAGGGTATTCCTCGCCGATAGAAATCTGTTAGCATCAAATACAGGCCTTAATTTGAGGAAGAAATTTCTAGTAACGCACGCCTGGAGCACAGCACTGTATAATAGTGAAACACTGACTGTGGGAAAACCGGAAAAGAAGACAATCAAAGCGTTTGAGATGCGTTGCTACAGATTAATGTTGAAAATTAGGTGGACTGAAAAGGAATGTGGTAGAGTTCTCCGCAGAATCGGCAAGGAAAAGAATATATGGAGAATACTAACAAGAAGAAGGGATAGGATGGTGGAACATCTGTTAAGACATGAAGGAAAAACTCCCTTGGTACTAGAGGGAGCTGCAGAGGGTAAAAACTGTAGAAGAAGACAGAGACTGAAATATATCCAGGCAATAACTGAGGACATAGGTTGCAAGCGCTACTTAGATAAAGAGGTTGGCACAGGAGAGGAAGTCGTGGCGGGTCGCATAAAACCGGTCAGATGACTGATGATAGCTACTTACGCAACTACCATACTCGGACACTGCAAAACTCGACAAAAGTGACACACGAATGGGAAAAGCAGCGGGTATGCGGATGAAATACGTTTCATTTAATCACCGTATCAACAATACCGTGTTAAGACCAGGAGATTCACTGATGAAGACATGTGACAATCATTCGAATAAGGTAGGAACACGAGCGTTACTCTTCTGCACCTATAGAGGATCGAGTAACACACCCTTCAAGATATACTGAACACCTACAAGATGAGGGTGTTCTGAACAAGGTAATACTGGGATGCGCTGAATACCCTTTGCACCAAAACAGACGGGGTGGGGGAGGGGGGAACCGAAAATGAGGGTTTGTCTGCCAACAAACACACAAGTCACAATCAATCGCCGGCCGAGGTGGCCGAGCGGTTCTAGGCACTACAGTCTGGAACCGCGTGACCTCTACGGTCGTAGGTTCGAATCCTGCCTCGGGCATGGGTGTGTGTGATGTCCTTAGGTTAGTTAGGTTTCAGTAGTTCTAAGTTCTAGGGGGCTGATGACCTCAGAAGTTAAAGAGTCCCATAGTGCTCAGAGTCATTTGAACCACAATCAATCAAAATACAATCAAAATTCACCATGTAGCAACAGATTATCTTCAAGAAGCCGACATAAAAATCGTGCATCAAGTACGGTTGTTCATAAATTTATTTATACACGCATGAATCAATCTATACGTAAGATTCAGGTAGTTTAAAAAGTATTACAAAGAGCACTATTGTATAATGGTGTTGAAATTTGAAAGCCACGTGAATGCCTTGGCTACCTACATTTTTATTATTCGTCGCTTGTATAACTATATTGGAGCATGTTCCTTTATCAATTTTTGATCCCTATAAGAATATTAGGTACAAAACAATTGAAATGATTGATTTTTAAAATATAAATAACTATGCATTGTTGTAACGTGAAATTCAATTTTAAAAACAATTCTGTAGCTGCAGACGCTAGGGATAGGAACATGTACACTGGCAATAACATTCGCAAGATGGAGTAATTGCGCTGAGGACGCGACAACGGCGCAGGCGGAGAATAAACTAAAGCCTCCTCCTCCCCCCCCCCCCCAAACAGCGAGCGCTCTCGCTGGAGAGAGGGTGGAAGCGGAAGAGGGGGAAGAAGGGGGAGGAGGAGAGAAGCTTTCGTGTGAGGGCTGTGGTTACAGCCGGGTTGTTCATCGCATTTTATGCAAAAATGAAGTTTTCTTTGGCGATAAACATAAACATCGTAATGAGTAAAAGCGGTATCGTAATGATTCACGTAGTGGCATGCAATGGAATCAACTAGGTCGTACACCTGAAAGCACAACATTAATGAAGAACGTCGAGAAAACGTGGGAGATGGTACATCATGTGTTGGACGTGGACCGTGTCTTACATACGACTTCCATCTCAAAACCTGAGACACGCCATGTTCCATAACTAGAGCCCCCCCAATAATTTACGTCTAGCTCTGAGCAGAGCAGGCACGTCCACGCCGCAACTGGACAAGGGACGAGGAAGAGACTTTTGGCAGGGGTATATGGCACGGCACACCAAGAATAACCGGCCGCTGCTGGCTGATAGGCGGCTGACGCGTCGAGGTTACTTCACCGCTGCCAGGTGACGGCCGCAAACCAATGGCGCCATTCAGTGCAGGCCAGGCGACCGCGCAGGCGCAAATAGAAACCCAGTTAGATAACGCCCTCTGACTGCCGCGCAACGTGGCTTCGACGAGTGCCGTCTGCAGCCGCTGTACGTTAAACCGCTATCTAACGGGGAGTACGTGCAGAACTACGTCACCGCCTTAACAGTTTACGATAGTGATATAACGAGATCCAAAGGCTGTAAAATTATCTAGCAAGAAGGACAATAATGAGACACTGAAATTTATTTCGGGATCTCTAGCAGTTTACTAGAATATGGCACAGTACACACCGATTAGCACTCGAAGCTGCCAAGCGAAAACAAATTCAAGGCCTAGCTACTATCTTATGACAGTATTACTGACAATATTTGACAAAGTGAAAGGTCAATTTTTGCGATTCTCTCTCTGAACGGCACATTGTGACTAACAAAAGAAAACGTAAGTCACAGTACGCTGTAATGTAGAAGATCTTTATTAAAATCGTGCGATCGGCCAATTTCGATGATATGTAATTTTCAAGCACATGTGCTATGTTAGGTATTACATATTGTAGTTGTCAATTATTTTTCACTGCACGTAAAAAGTAGACGTTATATTCATCCTTATTTATTAAAGAGATCCGCATTAACGAGACTCGAACCTTCGACGGGGGAAACCGCGCGAAGCGTGCCAGGGCGGCGTCTCAGACCGCGCGGCTACAATAGCAGAGAAAGTATCCAAAAATACTAAATGGTTCTTCATAGGGTAAAGAAGTGGTTTTACTCCACAACAATGCTCCTTTAGTGTATGACACGCACAGCTCGAAATTATTGAAAAATCAGATTGGTAAGATATTCTTTTTGGTGCAGTTGTAAACCCAGACCATTGTTTGTAAATGACAGGATTGTGGAGACATATTTCTACATTCCAGGCATAGCAGAAGATGAAAATCAGGTCAAAACCTTACACATGATAATAATAGGAAGGCAATAGGTAAACAACAAAGAACAGTTATGTCTAAAATATTATCTAGTATACACACGGATACGCTTAGTCCCTAGAAGGTAAAAAACAGAGTCACGGGATAACGTACGTGTACGAAGATGCCATACACGAATTAAAATACTTGAAGAAAGTACACCGAAGTCAACAGGATGCAATACACTGGGAAAACCCAAGTGACAACAATTAGTCGTATTACAGACGACAGCAGGAACAGTAAGTTTGGTATGCGGTTGCACATATTTACTTCAGTACTGATTCTAAATTATCTGAGCTATCAAACCTGTTAATGTAGTTATATATTCATTATACTTGTACATAAGGTCTTCAATGATTCTGATGACCTGACTGGTACATTCATTTCTTATTTTACGGCAACTTAAATTTGCAAGGCCCCATGTTCAATACAACCAAAAATAAGAATCATTAGTTTTAAAATTTTCACTATGTTCATGTCCTATGCATGAAGTGATCGCAATTTCATTATGCCTAATACTCCTGAATCTTGTACTTGGATGTTCCAGCCACTCGTATTAGTCATTTGAACCCAAATTATGGAATAATAAATATACAACAGGAATAATGAAAGAAAAATGGTTCACAACAAACAGCACATGACTGGTTGAAGCCTCTACATTCGAATGGTGTTGCCATGCTCTGAGATCCACAGAAGCCAATGAGACAGCTACGCGCTTTGCAACAACTCCATGCCGACGGAGAACAGCAATTCACGTTTTGAAAAAATACACTCTAAATCTGTTTTCTTGATCTCTTGTGGCCTGTAGTTGGTGTCACCTCCAGACACCACACTTGCTAGGTGGTAGCCTTTAAATCGGCCGCGGTCCGTTAGTATACGTCGGACCCGCGTGTCGCCACTATCAGTGATTGCAGACCGAGCGCCGCCACACGGCAGGTCTAGAGAGACGTCCTAGCACTCGCCCCAGTTGTACAGCCGACTTTGCTAGCGATAGTTGACAGTCTACATACGCTCTTATTTGCCGAGACGACAGTTTAGCATAGCCTTAAGCTACGTCATTTGCTAGAACCTAGCAAGGCGCCTTATTCAGTTTCTTCAAGAATGTATTCTGAACAGATAATATTGTGAATCATCTACCGTCAAGAGCGACGTTCATCATTAAGGGAATAAAGTTAAGTATCAAACTAATTATGTCCGCTTTCTGAATTCTCATTCCTTGTCATGTTCCAGACCTCACGTCAGTCTAGTTGTTCCCTCCTCACGCCAGCCTGCGTGAGCTAAAACGCGTGATTTCGGCCTCCGCTAGTAACACGGTGTTGGCTCTTCTGCCAACACAACATGTAGTATTGTCATAAATGTCTCCTCGGGTAAGATCAGTGATTCTGAACGAATCCTCATATGGCTAGAGGTCGTAACACGTAATACACCTAGGAAAACTATCGAACATGAGACGAGGAACTGGCGAAATTAAAGCTGTGAGAGAGGTCGTGAGTCGCGCTTGGGTAGCTCAGATGGTAAAGCACTTGCCCGCGAAAGGCAAAGGCCCCAAGTTCGAGCCTCGATCCGGCACACTGGTTCAAACTGCCAGGAAGTTCCGTTACTATCGAAAAGCATCGTTTTGGTGATCCAGGCCTTATGGTGAGGGTTAAGGCATAATGTTGCGTAAGAGTGCTCACATCCAAATATTTGAACACAGAGCACTTATCGGTCAACGTTAATGTGACACTGTACTCGCTCCCCATGTGCGTCTATTCTGGGGTGCATTTGGCCCTGACTTTACTTTTGTGGATGACAATTCGCGACCGCATCGCACGGCGGTGGTAGAGGAACTCTTGGACATGGAGATGTTCGGCGAAGGGAGCAGCTTGTCCGTTCCCCCGTCTTAAATCCTACTGCGCAAGTGTGAGATGCGTTGGGAAGACATACTGCGGCGCGTCCACATGCACCAACGACCATGCAGCGGTTGTCAACCCCAAGGGTGGAGGAATGGAACTCCCTACCGCAAGAACTCCCTACCGAACTCCATTGCAAAGGATGCATCGTTTTCCGTGTTATCAAGCATTTTGTTAAAAACAATGGGCCGCCGCTTGTAATTTCCTGGGGAACAACGTAAATCGCGGTGAATTCAGTGTAACTATTGTCTTTGAATTATTGTCTTGATCCCACAACAGGCAGGCTTGAGACAGGGCAAATGCTGCACGTCACAGGTGCTAAAATTAACGCAACACATAGAGGATGGGGTTCGAGAACAGGAAGATCACCGGGGCTGATGATGATGATGATGTTTGGTTTGTGGGGCGCTCAACTGCGTGGTTATCAGCGCCCGTACAATTACCCAATCTTTGCTCAGTCCAATTTCGCCACTTTCCTGGATGATGATGAAATGATGAGGACAACACAAACACCCAGTCATCTCGAGGCAGGTGAAAATCCCTGACTCCGCCGGGAATCGAACCCGGGACCCCGTGCTCGGGAAGCGAGAACGCTACCGCGAGACCACGAGCGGCGGACGATCATCCGGGGCTGTCTTCCTAGACCTATCAACAGCCTACGACACAGTCAACCACCGACTGCTCCTGGGGAAAACATACGCAATGAATAGGGACTACAGACTAACCTTACTGATTGGAAACCTACTCCAGAATCGAAGATTCTTGGTGGATTTTCAGGGACAGAGAAGCCGGTGGAGGAAACAGAAAAATGGCCTCCCCTAAGGAAGCGTACTGGCCCCCAACACTTTTTAATATATATACCAATGACCAGCCCCTCCCCCAAGGCACCGAAAGCTTCATATATGCAGATGATTGCGCCATTACCGCTCAAGCAGACAGCTTTGAAACTGTTGAACAGAATCTGTCAGAAGCCCTCGAACAGCTTGCCACCTACTATAAGGGGAACCATCTCAAACCCAAACCAGGGAAAACCCAAACCTGCGCCTTCCACCTAAAGAACAGACAATCTGCAAGAAGACTACAACTTAACTGGGAAGGAGTGCCCCTGTTACATTGCGAAACACCAAAATACTTAGGCGTCACCTTGGATAGAGCACCCACCTATAAAAAGCACTGCATGAACACTAAACACAAAGTAGCCGCGAGAAACAACATTGTGCGCAAACTAACGGGCACTACATGGAGGGCACAGCCTGGAATAGTGAGAACCACAGCTCTTGCTTTGTGCTATGCAACAGCGGAGTACGCGTGCTCAGTGTGGTACAATTCTAGCCACGCCAAGCAGGTGGACATACCGCTTAATGAAACCTGCCGCATCATCGCAGGCTTTCTGAGACCAACCCCGACTGATAAATTGTACTGCCTGGCAAGCGTGGCCCCACCAGATATTAGAAGGAAAGTAGCGGCCAGGAAGGAAAAGACAAAGGCGTTGACCTCACCTGCCCACCCGCTGTACACAGCAGAAAACATCGTCGGGACACCGCAGCAAGTGAGGCTGGCAATGTGGAGAGGAGAAAACGCGCACCTTGGGGAATGGTTAGTCCCAAACGAAGAACTCCCTCCCGACATGGAAATCTCTTAATAGACTGCGCTCTGGTGTCACTCGATCCAAAGAGAATATGCGCAAATGGGGCCTCTCAAATGAACCGGCGTTGTGTGACTGTGGACACACTCAAACCACCGTCCACCTCACGCAGTGTGTGCTGTACCCAAGCACCTGCACCATAAAGAATTTGATGCATGCCACCCCGGAAGCGCTGGACGTGGCCAGGTTCTGGTCCAAGACTTCATAAAACAAAAAAAAAAAACTACTTGACCCTGCTTATATATCTGTATACTTTTATACTCTTTTTGTATTTGTTATATACTTGATATGTATGTGTTAATCATTCTGATTTTATGTAAGATGCTTCTGACACGATTAAATAAAAATAAATAAATTGTCTTTGAATAGAAGTGTCACTTCTGCTCGTCTCACTGCGCATTTCTTTCAGTAATCTTCTGCACTGTTCTGTATCAGTTCTTGGTCCAGGTTTTATCGAGCTATGTTTCTGGACACTGACAAATCATACGAAAGTTACTTTCGTCATTAAGGTTTGCAGACCTGTGTATATTAATCCACTGACCACTCGATCGTCGTGACTTAGCTTTCTACACATCTCTTTTTATGAAATTTTATCTTGAAACGTTAGTTATTTTAAACCAAATGTTTGTTGGAAACTCAACCTTTTCGGGGAGGGTACATTTATCTATAGGGGAGGATATTACCTAAAATAGCATTAGTACACAGTCATGTATGAATAAACCATCAGCCTGGTTTACGGCTGGTAACTAGCTTCAACACAGAGAAATCTCTAAGTTGCGAGCAAAAATAATACATCAACTGCTTGCCTTACAACATAAACTTATAAAACAACACGTTCTCACATACATGTATGCACCACAAAATGTACTGGAGAATGATGAATACAAATTATACTGGGACAGAACCATTATAACAGATAAAACAACACCACATAACAAACCTGACATCATACTCACCAATAAAAAGAAGAAATTAACACAACTAATCGAAATATCAATACCCAATACAACAAATATACAAAAGAAAACAGGAGAAAAAATTGAAAAACACATCCAACTGGCTGAGGAAGTCAAGGACATGTGGCATCAGGATAAAGTTGACATTATACCAATTATACTATCAACTACAGGAGTCATACCACACAATATCCATCAGTAAATCAACGCAATACAGCTACATCCAAACTAATATATATACAACTACAGAAATCTGTAATTCGGCCTATTGATACATGTTCAGTTAGCCGAAAGTTCCTAAATGCAATGTAACATATACCGTACAGTTAAAAGGAAGTAACGCTTGATCAAGGTCCGCCTCACTTTCCATTTTTAACCATACATAACGTCTGAGACAGGAAAGAGAAATAATAATAATAATAATAATAATAATAATAATAATAATAATAATAATAATAATAATAATAATAATAATTTATTATTATTATTATTTTACAAACAGCGAAAACAATATATCAGTAATAAATGCTCACAGTGGAATATGAGGTACAGAAGTAAACATCTGTGATTCATAGGGGGGAAAATCTTAAAACGTAGTACTATAGTACCACTTCTTACTAATTATTTTCCTACGAATTCGAGAAATGTACATGTAAATTATCTGTACACGACGAAGAAAATATATCTCCCCATCCCCCCCTCTTGTATCAAATTTTAGTGTGCCTGGAGCGTGTGGCAACACCTCTCATTACCCGCGACTCCGGGCAGGCTCCCAAAAATTTAGCAACAATAAAATGGCTTCTCTACACCAATATTTACGTTCACTAACAGTATTTCGTGAAGAGCGTTCGCAACCGAACACTGGCGAAAGTTCAAGAAGATCTGGGAGGACTGAAAACCGGCACATAGTGCTCGGAAAGCAGCTATCACTTGAGGAGAATAAGGTGAGCCAATTACGTGAACATGGGGCGGACGCAACGTCTGAAAGCAACTAACGAAAATCGGAAGACGGAAAGCACAGTAAAACATCCCCCCCACGTCCGGGCAGGAAGCCTTCTCCGGCTATGGAATAGAAGGCCTGGCAGACCCGTTTAAATGCACAGTTCAATCAGTCAGCCACAGGGCTCACTGCTCCCGTTAAACGCACTCGCTTAATCACGTACAGCAAACAGGACCTTCGTTCCCGATACAAGAGTACACATCCAATACCATGCACCCTGACACGAAGTTACTCGTATAAGACTGTTAACTTACAGGAGCGCGTTCATTACGACTTTGAAACGTTGTCCTATACTTCTCGACAAATATCTGAGTCTTGGGATCACGACAAAATTGCTACTGATGCGGAGGTTTAACTATAAAACCGAAATTAACGTTACTCAAACTGTGCAGCAGCATTGTTGTCCGCAGTAATTTATCTAAGAGGAGAAAAGAATCTAAAATTTCCATTTTTGATACAAATGATTAGGTGAATTTGAAGATGTATTGTGCCCCAAGAACTGAATCTGCAAGAAGTGCACTACACTTATTGCATCATAAATGATTGTTAGTTATCCACTCAATAATTTTTGAACGTAAATTACTTTCATGCACAAAAAGTAAGCTTATCTCATAGACATAAACAAATGATTGGCACCATCATCTTTGAGTTAATGATCTCAGCGTAAGATATATTCTACTCGCATACGAACAACATTAGTCCGGCACTAAAAATTGGAAATCGGAAATACTACTCAGGGCGAGAGAAGAAATACTGCTAGGTATCAGCAGAAACTGCATTTAGCTGGTCTGCTTTAAACTGGAGAATTAAGAAATAAATCTTTAAGTATCACTTCACTGCTTTGCTATAATCTATTACGCTTTGTTTGCTTACAATACTTTACATCGAATGGTGGGAAAACGGACCTAGCACTGAACCAAGACGGTGCTTTTCCTCAGTCTATGATTGCGTTGCTATGCCAACTGGGTTGCGGAGTTCCTAACTCTTGCTGAGTTCCGAACTTCATGTTCCTCTGTGCAGCGTTCCATGAAATTTGAGAAGACAGCAAACTCTTAGTGTACAAAATTTTTTCGAACTTTGATTTTCACACTTTTCACCCCTTTAGTAGAGCACAAAATACTATTCCTCTTGCTGACTTGCTTCTTGTTTGGAGTCTACTAAAATTAATTTGTTTTTAAAACTCGAAACAGTCTCGCCAAACCACCACAGGTTCTGTTCGCGCACGCAGGAAGGTAAACTACTGTTGTCATTTAAGTTGTGCACCAGGGAAAGGGGAGCATCATTGTGGGGAATAAGGCCGGACGTAGGCTAGCTATACTGCAGCAATGTTCATTTGGAACTGCTAGATGAGGAATACGACTGCCCTTGACATTTCGACACTGTCGTTAAGGCTCATATTTGTCTTGACTATGGCCGTGCAACGGAAATAGCTTAATTTATCTTGAACAGCCTCACTGATACATAGTACTTGTTAAATAGGCATTATTTCCTGTCGCGCTCTGCAATGGCTAACTCTGCAGAATCAAAGATAATTATTACTAGCCTCTTGATCCCTCTCGCGGATTTCAGACCAACTAGTTTCGCCCCACCACGGACTCATTACGTAAAATTTCCCCAGAAATCTTGGACCATTTTCCCCAGAAATCATGGAACATGTCAATCCAATCTTATAATCTCCAAGTTTTAAAGAACGTTTCTTCCTGGTAATTTCCTGTATTGGAATACCAAAGCCCGAAGGCTCTAGAACGTCTTTGTCAAGTACAGAGACTGAGGGCAAATTTACTTATCGCTAAGTGTTGTACTATACTTCAATCAGAATGACGAACTTAATGACACATTCAAGCCGAATCCGACACGTATGACAGCGACGTCGTCGATTCGTTGGTACACGCTTGTGCAGTGTGGCTGTGGCGTTGCGACAGTACGTCACTTAAAACCATTGCATCGTCCGAGAAACGATGCACGAAACGAAAGAGAACCATAAAAGTTTTAGTAGCTGACAGTAAGTCGGCATCCGTTTGTGCTACACGCCAGTTAACATTGTACTGTGATATGGCGAAAGTGAAAAGAACAGGCGGCGCAGAAAACTCATTCTGTTGACACCACTTAAATAAGGCACTGCAACCAGCCATACTTTCTGATGAATGCTTCATTTCGCCGGAACTAACCAGTCTCAGGACTGAAGACCACAACAACAGCAGATTAGGGCCTAAGCATAACACTACCCGCGTCGAAGATGTTTGTCTATCGAGAATCTTGCGCCATGTATCTCGTGATAGTTCTTTCAGCTGCTCCTGCTACCGACGAAAAAGTCACCGTTTTAAGTGACATGAAAATTTCAATCTAGTGCACACTCAACTGCATAGTGAAAAAGTTCACTGATTGTAATTTCTGTCACATCTAAAATGTTAAAACTAATCTATGTCGATACAACAAGACACACACGGCCGTCTCAAGTTTGCTCCTGCATTAGTACGTTTCGTGATGAAGTTGTAATGTTCTGTCCTTAGTAGGAATGGTTGACAGAAATATCACATGATCCATGGCGTAACATTTGCGGCTAACATCTCTCTTTCACCCGACTAGTGCGTTAAGAGAAGTAGATCAGGCATCATGGTGTTCTAGGCACTGTACAATTGTTGATTTATGCTCACGACTGCCTCCGATCTGTGAACTGATACAGCTGATTATGGGTGATATTACAATTTTAACAAGAAATCCGGAGTGTGATATAACTTTACATAGTCTGTGCGAGCAAAACCCAATAGTAGTAAAAGTTACGACAAGAGACAGAAAAAATCTGTAGACAGTCCGGTGACGTTGCAGAAGTCTTTAGATTTGTAACCTAATGTGATCTTTACATGATTTAATACAGTTGCACAAGATTTTTATGTTTGTAACCTACCGTGATCTTTACATGATTTAATACAGTCAGTTCTCGCTGTCTGATCATAGGAAGGATGAGGAATGAATATGTTGATCTAACACAGCAAAAGCGGTCAACAATTTCAGAGCAAATTGTGGAGCAGTGGTTTCTACTGTTCTGTTCGACATGGTACCGACATTTGCGTCCAGGTAGGCACGGAGTGAGAGCTTACGCTGGGCTTGCATTAAAAGGAGTGAACACTCCGTGGCGTACAATGGCCGACAGATCAGCTATAAATAATTTCGTGGGGCGTAAAGAGAGGATGCGTGTTTAACGCTGCGGCAGGCTAGCCGTGTACATAACAATGTCGACAGGCTTACGAAAGAGGGAGGAAAATAATAATGGCATGATAAATTACTGCCTCTTCCGCGAACTGGTGACTATTCGCAGAATAAACACGCAAAATTTCACTCTCTGTGAGAATTTAGTTTTTACGTGTAAAAAAAGCACACAGGGACTTATTTCGCTTTTCCTTTTACTCGAAATTCATTTTCTAAATGAAATATTTTGTCGCGTGCATAGTTAGCAAAATTGAGAAATACAAACATACATGTTGCTTTTAATAGTGGCGAGGTCGTAAGATAAAACTATTTTGGAAGTGACTTTGACTGGGCCAACAGTGCTATTAAAGACTGCCGCTGAAATAAAAAGCACTGACTATACTCGCTCGTTTCCGTATCACGAATTGTCGAAAACATACCTAATCCAACTATCTTACCATTTCCGTAAATATTTGAGTAGTACAGCTGCGAGCTGACATAAATGCGCGATGTACTTCTAAACCATTTCCCGGACTTTCGAACAGGTACCTGTTAAGTGGCTGGTGAGCACAGCAATGTACGGAACGACTTGTGGAAGGAAGGCTGTATTTTTCTGAACAATACCGGGAGCCTTCCGCATCACAACGCTGATCCATATTCAAATGTCTGTGGAACAGCATTTATGAATATGAATGCGTATAGTCCCGACAGGCAATGGAAGACCTCGTAGTGGGGGTGTCGTGCCCGTCCCGAAAGCTCCTTGCAGCCGGCGACGGGGGAAAAAGGCAAGCGAAACAAGCGCGCCTTTTCCATTCGCTCGGCAAGTGCGGGAGGGGAGGGGCAGGGAGAGGTCCGAAAAACGCGTCGCATTTGAAAAGCAACGGGCACAACGCAGGGGGGGAGGCGGGGGAGGGCTGAAAGCTAGCTACAGCGTAACGTGGCGGGAAACTACATTTGCGGGGCTCACGGCTGGATCTGGCTGGGTGGCTGTTTTACGGCGGCACGTCGCGCCGCGCCGCGAGCCTCTAAGCCTGTAAACTAGATCGATACGCGATCCTGCAAGCGGCCGCCGTCTTTACGACTCAGCACGTGCGCGTCTGGCGGAAAGGCTCAATCCTCGGTCCCCGCCGTCACCTTCATTTACTGCCACGCTCCCTGTAGGCGAACGCACTGCGACTTAGTTTCGTCTTCTTCGTACCCTAACCATTCCTTCCTCTGATCCGAGTGCATCAAACGACTTCGCGGCCATTAAATTTTCGTTGACTACTGATTTTATTGTACAAGGGGTGATGGTTCAACACATCTAATTCTTAAAGACGTGAAATGTCAATATTCGATGGTGGCGGTAGTGGTGGTGATCGACTGTTACGAATTAGCTTTACATAAACTTACAAACTGGCGAAGCATGGAAACACGTTTCGCTAGGACATTGATTCAGGTGTCATTGTGAAGAGCTTGTACAAAAATTTATATGGGATTCAAAGATAGGCATTAAAATATTCGCTGGAATGTCCATGGAAGTCAATATTAGATTGATTGCTACAAAATGGTCATACATGTCGTCTTATTTAAGTCTTAATATTCTCCGAATTATAGCAAACTCGAGTAAAGGGAAAACTCGTGTTGAATGGGAACAAAAGCTTATGAAGTCCACATCTGAGCGAACACGAGAGCTAGTACTGTCGAAAAGGAACTAAAAAAAAACAGCGCAAAGCGATTACGCAGATACCCCATCGGGCGTACGGCGACCACCAACAGTCCCTAGTTGTTTTTTTATCTGTACTCTAACCACTATCCTATTCTGTGTAACCATCGTATTAAGAAGATTGATGGTTAAATTACGTATTAATACGCAACATTTATGATTTTATCCAGACGTTTTCACGAACAATTTATGGCTCACGCACATTTTTAACTTTGAGATCAACTCAGAGGACCATGAGATGCCGGTCGGCTGACGTGTCATACTCTGCCATGTAGTGTCGTTTGAAAGCTGCCTGGAGGAACATGAGGTCGGCACGCCACTCTCACGGTCGTTGTCGGCTTTCTAGAACTAGGACTATTTGTCATTCAAGCAGCGACTGAACTGGCCTCTGACGCTGAGTGCACACCTTTCCAGTCCTATCAAGGAAAAATCTCGATCAATACCGGGAGTTGAATCCATGCCCTGCATGGCAATCAGAAGCGCTGAGAGCTCTGCAACGGAGGCTAAGTCGGAGTGGAAAGAACACAGCAGTACGGGGAACTGAATACGCGCCCTCCACGGCAGTCTAGCATGCCGACGTACAATTACGGATGCGAGCACTATTAAAATAATAAGGTAAACAGGGCGTCCAGCGGCACTGATTCAGACTCCCAGTCGATCACCAGGAACACTACAACCACGCCAGCTGCTTTAGGAGTGCTCTTGGTGGCACAGTCAGCAAATACGGAACTAACCAAATTAAAATGAGCGGAGAGAAGCACTACACGCCACATACGAGTTTATTGCCGCCGATATATTTGTCGCGGGACTCGGGTAGTTGCAATGACTGACGAACAACCGGGGTGGACGTATGCAAACTCATTTTATTCGAGTCGAGTACAAAAAGCCAGAGACAAAACGAGAGGAGAGTGGTCGCAGAAAAAAAAAAACTGTGCTGTCACACGGGGACAAAGCGAGAGAGACTAGGTGGGGGTCGTAGAGTGGGCGCCGACCAAACAGCAACAAACGCTCTCGCTTCATTATTGATGTGCTGGCGTATTTCCATACCAGAAACGAAATCCCTCTTCATTCAGTTTATCAAAAAAACGCTTACTGCAAATGACCGGAATACATTTATCCTCTTTCATGACTAAACAATAGTCACTTAGGTACAGTGACGCGTCGCTACAACTGCAAAGAAATCTTTTTAAGCTTCGGCAGTGTGGGTGAATTCCTCCAACGACCGACGTCAGCGGAACAGTTAAAATTACTATGCTAGTACGTGCGCTGTCTCAACGCAACCGATCTCAATGCCCCATCGCCCAAACGAACAGACTTTGGGCAACGAAAGGCGGAATTCAGATATATTTAATTCCTTTGGCCTTATAGGGTGACGCCCCATCGTGCAAAATATGGATTGCAAGAAACTTAATTGCGGGGCGTTCAATAAGTAAAAGAAAACATTTTTTTCTGAAAATAGGTTGGTTTCATTCAGGATTCTAATACTGTATGTACCACTACCTCTGTTGAAAGCGACAGCCTTACGCCATCTTGCTGGAAGGGCCTGTATGCCCGCATGGTACCACTCTATTGGTTGACGTCGGTGCCCACGTCTTGCGCAACAATAAGTTGCCCACCATCCACCTATTGTTACCCGCGGAGGGCATCTTCTTCGACCCGAACATCGATGACCTCGTGAGAGAGTGCCTGCACGTCCCAACACTGCATGTGTGCGACCGGCCGGCAAGCGGGAGATCGGACAAGTTTGTACTACCTTCTTCCGATGATGACAGACGCTTCGCCAACGACTCACTGTGCTTTTGTTCACTGCCAGGTCTCCGAAGACATTCTGCAAATGCTTCTGAATATCTTGCGATGGTCTGCTCTTTCGCCAAAACAAAGTCTAAAATATGACATGTCTGCTTGGAACGCAGCTCCGTTACAGACGTATAGGGCCGCCACGTATCGGAGCTTCATGAAACTACTGTGCCTGAAGCGGGAATATTCCATGATGTTCCACAAGAAATTCCCCATTTTTCAACCGAAACTGACCGCGGAAAAAAATTTCTTGCATTACAATAGTGAACGGCCCTGGTACAATAAAGGAGTTTGCGACATCCCATAGATGAAATATTACATCTCGGAATCATTTGCATAATTTGAATCGATAATTTTGTAACAAAACTGTTCTCATTCCACAGTCATTTTAAAACTGCAACATTTTTTCTTTATTAACGATGAAATGTGTGTTAACCGTAGGTATCGTAAATTATTCGCTTGAAACTAACTGGCTGCCTACACTGAAGGACGCAGATTATACCCTGTTCGTTGTATTACTTCAGCACGCTTAGTGTGAGATGCTCTACGGTGTAGTATTGTAGTACAACTCGAATTAACAACAAATACAGCAACCTCAATTTTTTGAACAAAGTATTAAACAGAATGAATAACGACGTGACAGTATGGTTTTGATAAGCCTCACTTAGGCTAAAACGAATTTTCTGAAGTTGTACTGCTTTTCAATCTCATCACGAATCACATTCTCATATATTCGTAAATCTTATCTGATTGTTCCAATACGCGAGACCAAAGTGTTTGGTATTCGCCACGTTCTTCTCGGCACAGATATAACTTAAACACATTCGTCGGCGTCGTTTTAATAGCACAGATCATAATGCAGGACACATCTCTGAGCATAGAATCGTCGTGGCATCCATTCCGCCAAAAGCTAAGCTAGGTCGCACGCTTTTTGGTGAAACAGTAGGCCGATGTTAGCGGGCGAACTCCGGTAACAGCAATGTCGTTATCACCATGACCACAGCTTTCGAATAGGCATGCGTGATCTATTTTTTGGTCAGCCGACTTTACTCGACCGATGATGGAAGTCAGTGTCCATTCAACTTCTGTAAATATGGCGAGAACAGATCGAGCGCATAATCGATTTATAAATCTGTTGGGTGTGAAACTTGCACAATGAGGAAGACCCAAATGAAACTATCAGCAGCCTCTGAAAAATGATGTCACGGGTGCAACGAATCGACGAGAAAAAATACTAATAATGATCGTGATGAATCGACGAGAGAGAGCATTACACATTATCACACGAGTCGTTGCTGGAAGCTGAAGGCATGGTGGAAGGAAAAAATTGTAGGTGCGAGGCAGATCTCCGACGACGTATGATGCTGCAGTTCTGTTGAAACGGAGGCGATGTATGCAGATTCGCATCAAAGCAAACTTAGGGTTGGTAACCAAAACACACACAATAGCTCATAAACATGGATTAGTGTTTGCAATCTACGTACTCATATAAAGTAGCGTCAGAAGAAACGGGAGATAGAATGTTGAGTGCATTCAATAAGCTTGAGTCAAGTGAAAGGCTAGTTCATACGTCTTATGAAGAATTGAGATCACGCTTGTCGAGATTTCGAAACTACACCAGACTGTCGAAACTACACCAGACTGTCGAAACTACACCAGACTGTCGATCAACGGTTTTGAAAATGTTATTGCAATTATTTACGATAGTGTTATGTATCAGAAGGGGGTTTTTCATTCTACTTTAAGTACTGAAAAGTTTTTAGTTTCCGCTAAGTACATACATGAAATGAAACACTGCCAATGTTACAGCTATATTTCATTTATTTGAAATTTGGAACACAAAGCGACAAGGCCGATTCATCATGTTTTTTGGTGTTTTTTCACCAAACGTACTTCAGATAGTCGTATATTTTGTCTCTTGCTATAGATTTTACTACCGGCCAAGTTTTTGATCATCCATGCGCGTGCTTCTATGTAACACAATACTGTCGTCGCAAAACGCTAGGGTAGTTTAAAATGACTTGCTACCAAAGTCGCGTGAAATATGGCTCAAATGCGAAGTCACAGTTTTTGTACGGGCAGGGAACAGCAGGTATTGTGCACGCCACCTTCACTGGTGCATACGTCTACGGTTTTTCCAGAACTGCGACGTGTCCTGGTACAACATGGTATTTACCCCAGGGCGTTGTAGACAAATGACGGTATCTTCGATGTTCTGGGCTGCTTTAGACGCTGAGACTTGGATGGCTTGCAGATCACTAAGAGACTCTGGGGGAAGGCGTAATTTTATGGCTCGAGTACGTCTTATCAGCAAGAGAGCACGTTCTTCGGTATCATACACAGTGAATCCGTTGATAAGTGGATCTCGAGGTCTCTGAGCATGATTCTAACTGAACATGACTGTATGAAAGTAATACATCAAAACCTTGTTTGAAGAAACAATTCAACTAATTTTGGGAAATCGCCATAAAAACGATTCACAACGTTCGGACGGTGATCTGAAACCGCTTATGGGTCGAAATCACCCGACCCAAGTACAGTCTATCTCATGAGATAAGATAAGATTCAACTGGCCTAAGGTCTCTGTAACGCGGTAACAGCAGACATAGATAATAGAAGAACTGTTTTTGAATTAAAATTTTTCACCACTTACTATAATTTAGGATATGCGCTACTTCCTACTTTCAGTTGTTATGCAAATCGGAAAGTGGGCATCCACTAAAGCAACAGAGGCGTTTTTCCTATTTTTTAACCTTCTCATCGGAGTGTTGATAAGCAAAGCTTGGTTTAGTAATCCATGTCTTAATAGAAACGAGTTATGTAGTGCCACATGAAACAAATTTATATAGACAACCCACGTTTTTTATTGTTTACTTTTTTATATAGGAAGCATGTGAAACAATACCCTCAGAAAGTAATAATTCCACAGACGGCAGGTGCGACAGGTATTTTATTATTCCACCAGTTTAAAAAGTCATCGTTTGCTGAAGTAATTTCTGTCGGGGATATGAATATACTTTCCGCAAACAAGGATAGAAGATTTCACAACGTATATCACAGAAACGTGCTTTGACCTTCGAATTCGCCAAGAAAAACTGTTAGATAAATTTTGCTGCAGGTTCCCCTCCTGACAAGTCGGCAGACATTGGCTCACTGTGCACTGAATCAGAAAGATAAGAATGCTGCCGTGGCAGCAAAAAGAATACAAGAATCGACCGCAAAAGAAGGGAGCTGAAGAGACCAGACCTGGCAGCGATCGCTTTCTGTCTTCCAATTCGTGGCGCGGCGGCCTAGACACGTAACAATGCAGCGCTGAGTGAGAAAATCCTTCCAAATACATCAACATCTACATCCATACTCCGCAAGCCACCTGACGGTGTGTGGCGGAGGGTACCCTGAGTATCTCTATCGGTTCTCCCTTCTATTCCAGTCTCGTATTGTTCGTGGAAAGGATTGTCGGTATGCTTCTGTGTGGGCTCTAATCTCTCTGATTTTATCCTCATGGTCTCTTCGCGAGATATACGTAGGAGGGAGCAATATACTGCTTGACTCTTCGCTGAAGGTATGTTCTCGAAACTTTAACAAAAGCCCGTACCGAGCTATTGAGCGTCTCTCCTGCAGAGTCTTCCACTGGAGTTTATCATTTCCGTAACGCTTTCGCGATTACTAAATGATCCTGTAACGAAGCGCGCTGCTCTCCGTTGGATCTTCCCTATCTCTTCTATAAACCCTATCTGGTACGGATCCCACACTGCTGAGCAGTATTCAAGCAGTGGGCGAACAAGCGTACTTCCTTTGTTTTCGGACTGCATTTCCTTAGGATTCTTCCAATGAATCTCAGTCTGACATCTGCTTTACCGACGGTCAACTTTAGATGATCATTCCATTTTAAATCACTCCTAATGCGTACTCCCAGATAATTTATGGAATTAACTGCTTCCAGTTGCTGGCCTGCTATTTTGTAGCTAAATGATAAGGGATCTATCTTTCTATGTATTCGCAGCACATTACACTTTTCTACATTGAGATTGAATTGCCATTCCCTGCACCATGCGTCAATTCGCTGCAGATCCTCCTGCATTTCAGTACAATTTTCCATTGTTACAACCTCTCGATACACCACAGCATCATCTGCAAAAAGCCTCAGTGAACTTCCGGTGTCATCCACCGGGTAGTATCCAAAAGTTTCCGAGGTATATTAATTAAAATTATTGTATGTTACCCAGATAATATTTTGCACCATATTCTTCAAGGCAGTCCCCTTGTGATCGAATACATTGGTCGCTACGTTTCTGCCACTCTTGAAAATGTATTCTGGAAGTCTGGCCTTCGGTAAGGCCTACGTTATCTCCCGTGATACCAAATTTTCGTCCCTTCAGTACGAGAAAGGACTTCCACGGATTTCAGTATGACTACTAAAATAGGTGGGCAAAAATTGTCATCCTTTTTTCAGTAAAAATTTCCTTAATAACTTAGGCCGCATACAATCGTGCATTGTCATGGTGAAGTAACCTGTCGTTCGTACACCACTTGCGTGGTTTATAACTTGTGCCCGAGATGCGAGATCTTTAATTGTCTGTCTACGATCTTGCAAAACCAGATGCCTCACTTTCTAAACCTTTTCCAATGCGATGTCAGATGACGACCGACCAACATGGTCGGCAGAATAAGTCCATGGCAATTTTTGAAACCAGTCTGACCTAAAGCGTTGTCTTCTAAAGCTCTAGTCAACACTGGTGAGTTTCTTCAACGGATTTTCTAAGTTTTGTTTTTAGCTACAAAGACGCGGCGCTTTATTTAGGTCAGCTAACGCACAGTGCAAACTCAAGAAAACACGTTGCAAATATGTTCAACAGCTAACCACATCACTCTGCACGGAGCCGCTTCCCGGACTGATTCAAGAATAATGTACGGGGAGGGACACTACATCTATTGCAGTGGACTCGTAAACAACTGAGCGCAGGATTCGAATTTCGAAAACTCTTGGAACCAATCTCATATAAATTACAACTGGACTACGAGACAAACGACAATGGAAGTGAGGCCGGCCGGAGTGGCAGGCGGGTCTAGGCGCTACAATCTGGAACCGCGCGACCGCTGGTTCGAATCCTACCTAGGGCATGGATGAGTGTGATGTCCTTAGGTTAGTCAGTTTTAAGTAGTTCTAAGTTCTAGGGGACCGATGGCCTCCGAAGTTAAGTCCCACAGTGCTCAGAACCATTGAACAATGGAAGTAACTATACAAACTGCGACAGATTCATTCGTCCCAGGGCCAGCTCGTCTACTTGGAGCAGTTGCGGTTCTAAAAACCAGCAGAGTGGACTTCGTGCCAAAAAGTGTTCAATCTGACAGTCGGGGCAGACCCGTAAGAATAGTTTAACAAGAATGAGAGCTGTTCGACATAGTGTTCTCAACTTCTGAGCACATTAATTTTGCGCATATGCAACCATTTCAACAACAAATTACAAAGTAACTACGACGCTACATGAGTCTGAATACGTAACTGCGAAAAGTGCACCAATTTTTTCTACAAGTTCGTTCTGCTAGTACCAAACCATACAAAATGGATGAACTGACATGGAAATTAAAGCAGTTAATTAATAAATATTTGTCTACTTCTTCAAAGTTATCATCACTGTAGTAGCGTTGCCTACGCAAAGCTCTGAGTTTAGTTAGTTACGTGTACTTCACGATCAAACAGAATGAGGCGAAAGAAGGTATTTTCTGAAATAGAGGAAGGAGAAAGGAGGAAGAAGGGGAAGGAGGTAGGTGGGAAATGACGACTCCTAGCTGCACAGGGTATCGCGGTAAAGCAGTGGCGAAACTGAAAGTTTGTGCCACACCGGGACTCGAAACCGGATGCTCCGATTCTGTTGAACAACTGCCTCAAGTCTCGACCACCGCGACACGCCTCCCGTCCGACCAAAATTCTCAGCTTATGGCAAGCTGCATTGCATCGTCCCTCATCCATTACACCTCCTACACAAATTCTTGATTCCGTGGGGGTTCAAACGATGCTTGTGGATCCGCACCGAAACATACCCCATAGAGCCGCCGCGCTCAATTACATTAATGTAATTTTGCGTTGTCCGTTCTATCTGAGATTTTCACCTAAATCATTGCACCAATTTCAGACAAATTTGCTACACATACAATTAGCGTCAGGCAACAACCGCTGTCGGGGTAAGAACCACCTACCTATCAAATGGATGGTAGGGGAGGTGAAAAAGAAGCGCAGCCCGCAACGCTCGAAACCCTCTAATTTCTTCACCCAGTATTTGACAATGAGGACACTTAACGACTTGCAACAAACTTTACACATAACTTCAAACCTTTATGAATTTTTTCTCGCTGGCGACGCCTACAAAATGACGAAAAGGGAAGGAGTTTATCGCTTACAATTTTTCCGCTGTTCATGCAGTAAAAGTACCACGTGGAACATGACTCTATAATGTTACTTCTTTACTACTGGCTGTATTCAAAACACAAAAATATGCACATAAAGCACAGAATCTAACTGCAAAATTATATAATTGTAGGACAAGTAGTTCTGGAGATACGGTGCGATAAACAATGAGATACGTGAAAAACTGGCACATCAATGCATGACGTTTAATTTATTACTTCGTTGTTGCTAACTCGCAACACATTTTTTTCAGAGAGTATCCACATATGCCGCCGAATGTACCTACAAAATTATATCGTTGTACGACACATTGTTCAGGAGATATGACGTCATTAACATTAACCACAAGGGCAGACGCTGCTTCGTACGTGTGGACGCACAGCTATACACAAACACCTGGACAACGCCAGGTTTCTCTCCTAGTAATTCTATAAATCAAGAAACATGTTTACAAATTATGACGTTTCGTTTACTGCCGATAGCACTCGCCCAGCTCGGGTCACACTGCAAGTGTAGCCAAACGGTTACGTTGGAGCCCATTAGTTATGGCTTATATTAGCACCAATTTTAAAAATGTGATTCTTTCCCGCCAGTCCACTATCTTCCGGAGAAGTGGTTCCCTATATTCTGTCTGTTGGCATTATTGCGAGTGAAGATACGGTCAGTGGTACACAGGACGGCATTGTTCAGCTGCAGAGCCAAGGTAAAGGCACAGAAGCGGCGCATGCGCAAACGTCTGGTTGGCGCTAATCCACCAATCCGGTGCCGCGCACAATTCAAAGGGCGCGGTCGGCGGGAACAATTGCGGGACGGAATGTGGTCGTCAAAGGCCCGGCCACCTCGCTGCGGCTGCGCCACGCTCTGACCGAGATCAAACTGTGCCCACTGCCGGTACACACGCAGGAACGAACACAGTCATGTCCAGGCACCGCTATACAAACTGAAACATCAATGACCATAAATGGACACAGAGAGAGAGAGAGGTGACCGGTTAATCTGCTGCTTCCCTGTTTTCAAAATCATAATGGGCGATGGAAACCAAAAACCTCTTTACAGGGACAGTGAAGTTCAAGTAGGTATTGAAAATTTAATGTAAACTAACGTGTTTTCCTCCAAATAAAAACATATATATTTCAACATAATGGCTACTACAGCCATTCATTTGGTTCAGCGGGAGCGAGAGTATTTGCTCTCTTGAGGAAAAAGGTGTTTCCACGTTTTTAGAATAAAGTCATGGTACGATGAGACCTCCAAGCAATTTTCTGCAGTAAGAATTAGTGACGGCAATAATTTGTGAGCATACTGACGTGTTTCAAACGCACTAATACCGATCACTTTTGTTTGAACTCACTATAAAAATCAAGTTACATGGTAAGGACTAACAACTACTATGCCCTTTGTCGAAATTGTTAACCATGATTCCCAAAACGGTCATAAACTTTCCCGCCAAGAAAATAGTTTTTACTATACAACATGCAATTTCTCGTTCTTCAAACTACTGTTCCAACTTCATTTTCATCTTCGATGTGTGACGGTAGACACGTTTCAGCATGAGTAACTCGCCTTTACCGGAAAAAACCTATGATATTATGCAACTTTTTCGAACTAGATTCTGAAACAACCTTACTTGAATATTTGATACGCAGCACCTACGTTTTTGTGGATACCTTCACTAACTTTTGTGCGCTCGTTCGTACAAAATATCTGCCATTTAAATAATCCGACGAGTACTAATTCTACTGTCTTTCATCATAACTGTAGTCAGGGTTCTGTGGTTCAATGAAAGTCTCTATCGGATGCCAGAAACGTAGCTAACAGTAGAGCTAGTACTGGCTCGCTTAATATTCATTTATCAGTTAATAACTGGCTTTCAGTACTATTGCCCATTCCTATATCAATCCTTTTATTTTTAAATAAAGGCGTTTCATCACCTTTAAGGCACTCTTTCCCTATTCATTCTTAACAAACGTGACTTCGATCTTGGCCATAACGGTACCAATGCTACGTGGAGACGGCTGTTTAATTATATGGCTTTTTTCAGTACGTACTAGAGATCAGAAATGAGTTCTGCATACTCACTTTAAGTTAGACAGCGGGTATGACGTCATATCCGAACTTGCCGTCTCCGTATGCTCGGCTACACGACTAGCCCGCCTCCGCCGCTGCACATTTAACTGGAAACCCGTCATCAAGTGTCTGACGTCGGGCTTAAGGTATACCAGCGCAAAAAGAGTGAATACCCAAGTGTAACAGACCCGCTAGATCGCCGCAAATTACGCAATCGTTGGCACGGCGATTATCATATAGCAAGACAATGATTCGTAGATTAGCTGTGAATATTGTCTTGGTATTCAGAGAACTCGGAAAATTCTCTCATTCTCTCTCTCTCTCTCTCTCTCTCTCTCTCACACACACACACACACACACACACACACACACACACACACACACACACACACAACGAGAAAACAAGACTCGAGGATGGAGCTATTAAAATAAATTTATAACAGTCTTCGAAAAAGTTACAGAAACGAATGATACGCTATACAACTCACTATTAGGCCAGAAACTCAAGTTGTCAGGACCTAAGGAGTACACAAACAGCGCGCTTTTCAGTCGCACTGACGTGACAGTGATGTTCTGTGCCCTGTTTTCTTTGCTCGGATGATGATATTTGGTTTGTGTGGCCCTCAACTGCGCGGTCATCAGCGCCCGTACAAAGTCCAACTTTTTACACATTCCAATCAAGCCACTGTCACGAATGATGATGATGATGTTGGTTTTGAAATGACTAGGACAACACAACACCCAGTCCCCAGACAGATAAAATCCTCAACCCGGGCGGGAATCGAACCTGGGACCCCGCGATCCAGAGGCAGCACCGCTAACCACTAGATCATAAGCTGGCTGCGAACTCTTTTCTCGGAGCAGCTGTTTTCTCATGATGCAGGTGGGATACACAAGAATGCAACCACTTTGTTTGCAGTGGGCGAAATTTTTATGATTCTCGTATGAAGGGATCTTTTTCCAGATATCGCTCTTCCAATAGTGGAGCACATTTGCAATTTTATACACCGCACACTAAATTTTCGTCTTTACACCGTCGATAGACTGACCAAAAAAAAAAAAGTTCGTTAGATGCCATCTAATCCCGACAGTCGGTCATTTTTGGCCTGTCAGCGGTGCTTCACAGCAGCTATCCTTACACTCCAGCACGCTTCAGTAAGAAATAACGAATCGACGAGTAGAAGCAACCGCAGTGCCACCGTTCTCAACCACGCCATACTCGCGGAGCTGAATCGTAAACTGAATTGATTTCTATTGTGTGCAGTCCTCCACATTATATTCATAGTAGCTCCGTTACTGATTTATAGTACATGCTACATCCAATTACTCTACAGCAGGTAGCCTGAAACAAAATTCTGAAAAAAAGGGCAAATATGATTTCTATCCCTTCCCATACATCTCTGGACTCGTCAGTCTGTTCATAAAGGGTAAGCTGAAAGCTGCCAATATTATGACTTTGCTGTGTGTGGCTTTGTAACAACAACGACTCTGTACTACTGTACGTATAAGTAATTCTTTTCATCTGATTTTACGATGAACTTGTGTAACTGATGTTCTGATTTCATTTCTTTGTCTTTCATGCCATTATGTTAAGAAAACTGTAAGTAAGTTTCAATGTGAATATTAATGTTTATGTCAAAGGTCAAGTAATATTTTAATAGAATTGAAATGTAACAAATGTTGAAACTGTTGTAAGATGTTTAAAATTGTAACGGTGCGTCTGGTCCATACGTAGGCAATGTGTTAGGACAAGTAGAATGCAAAACCTCGGGTGAATACCCGGTCTGTCAGGGAGCGGTAAAAGGTGGATGGCAGGCGAGCGCGGGAAAATGCGCGCGGGCACTCCACGGCACAACGGGCTCAGTAGTAGTTGGAGTTTGGCACTGGTTTGAGCAACACCTTCTGGAGCGAGGTGGTTCTCTTGGAAGACGTAGCTTCACTGAGCCTCGGGTATGCCGTTCCAACGCCCACACAGCATGGCAAAATTCCATAGGCACTAAATGAAAAAGTATTGCGACGCTAAGAAGAATAAGAGTGCCGATACGGCAAGAGACATAGCTGTGATTGTATGTGTGCTCTGTGCCTCGCCATCTTGTCGCCCGCCAACCGCCGCATCGATACTAGCAGGTTGAAACATTTAGTACTGTATTCATATGGATCAGAGAGTGAACTGTGTTTGGTGCAATATTACCAGACCTTTTCCATCATTTAATCATCCTCACAACTAACCTAGACAGGGTCCTTTCCAAACTTTGTACAATCCGAGTGTCCCGAAATGAAAATTAAAAATTGTGTTAATAATAATTATTTGCAGAACTAGCTATATTAGAATTGTGTTTAAAGAAATGTTTTGTTAATGAACCAGTAAATGAATAGCGAAGGTCTATCGAAGTCGAAAGATAACTTTAGTATTGATATAGCCATGAAGTTTACTATTTCGAGACAGATTTAAAGACATTTAAATGAGCAGTAAATAAGATGAAAAGAGTAGTAACTTATACACTGGAAATCTTGACTGAATAATAAATTCAGTAATCTTTTTTTTAAATACAGCGATCATAAGTGTTTCAGGGTCGCCCCTTTATTCATTAGAATTCTGAAGTGTGCTAAAATTGGTTTGACCAGCAAAAGTTAAAGCTAATATAAAAGTCAAAATTTATCAGTGTTTTATCTTTATCAAAATTGACATTTTGTGTGTGGCATGAATGTACAATTTCTAGGGTAACCTCTGCCCGATTTTAATCAGATTAATATACAGTATAAAGTTTTGTAGTAAACATTATAGTGTAGTGTTACGTATTCATGATTTTACATATAAGTACAGAACGTGAAACTATCAGTTCAATAGATTTTCTGGTTCTAAAATTCTACTATATTATGTAGTGTTACAACTTGTTGTTTTGCATGAATACATACCAACTTGTACAGGGAAGAAACTCAGTTAATGCCTAATTAGGCTGGCGACCGTATTATTGTCACATTGGTAGCATCTTCTGGTTTGCTTTTGATCCACCCTGACGTGTGATTGCATTTCGAATTTACTTGACGGATCAGCGTTATTACAGAGCGGATGTAAGTCTGATTTGCCACCATTCTGGTACACGCGGTCGATATCTATGCGAAAATCCTTTCTCATAAGGTGAATCCCGCTCACTTACCCTAGCACAGGCTTTAACGAGTACTGTGTCAGGGATTAAAACTTCTTTCGTACATCTTACGTTTACGTCAACGATACATTGCCAGTTACTAAGACGGGTCACAGCAATACTTTCAGATGAAGGTAACTCAGTAATTCGTAGGTTACAGAATTACAAAGTCGCTTTCTCTTTAGCTCTCCTAATGTCACCATAAGAATAAATATAACGCAGGACTTTACAGAATGTAGAGCTAGCCCTGAATGAACTAGTATATTCTAATGCCTGACGACAACCTACAGCCACAGTATGTTGTTTCAGGTCAAAAGATAAGACGTTCGTAACGAGAAACTTTAGACATAAAAATGATGCGCTCAGAGACCAAAATCGTTGCGAGTTCTGGCCGGAGCAGTCTTGTTGTACATCAGCTAGCGCACCCAAAAAGGGATAATCGATCTTCTGTTCAGTAAGAAACCCACCAAGAACGTAATATTTAAAAGATTCATTTAATATTCTTAAACAATAGGGAAAATTAGAACCTTTTTCCGGCACAACACGTCTGAAACGGCTACTTACACGAGACAAATGTAAACGAGACTCGAAGCTGGTGCACAACTAGCGCAGCGCTCTATTCAATCCACTGCATGTACCTTCTATAGACAAATCATTCTTAACAGCAATACTTAGTTTTAAAACTTCCCGCACACTAAAACGGTTTACCAGACCGAGAGACCTGTAACCTTGCCTTTTGCGGGCAATGGTGTGAGTGACAGAGCTATCCAAGAAACGGGACACAACCCGCCCCGACAGCTTTACTTCCTGCAGTACCACACCTACCCAACAAATTTCACAGCATTTCTGTATATCTAGAGGGAATAAGGCAGAAGGGTTATGCATAATCTCATAATTACTTTTCGATAAATGTAGTTTGTACATCCATTTAATGTAACTCTCAGAGATGGAGACCTACCCTGGGGAGGGATCGAGTTTCTGAAACCACCCATACGGTAGTGGACGTTAGCGTCCCAGGTATCACACGCTGTAAGGTTTCCGTTATTTGGCTGGCATACGGCTGTGGGTTCAAATCCATCAGGTTCATTCTTAAAAATATTTTTATCGGAATGATTGCGATCATTATTTCTTATCAACTAACTTGTTTACACATACATATTTATCATTTTTATTCCTTTGCTGCGTCATTTCATCATCCTGTTAACTTTTTTATTTGTTCTTATTTTTGCTGTTTCTTATTCATTCTCATTCTCGTTATTTTTTTTTTCTGTCCATGTTACTGCAATCGGTATCACAGGAAGAATGATTCCAAATTAAAAAAAAACTGAAGGAAAGAAAAATGAGGACAAAAATGAGAATAGTGTGATTAAAAATAAAAAAAAAGACTTAGTTAAACCGAGCCTGATACGATTCGAGCCCACTGCCCTCAAGCATACACCTCAGGTAACGTAATGGCTGTGCTATGGTGCCGTTTTGAAATCAATGCAGATTTCAAGGCGCTAGTGAATCATAAGGAATTCTGAAACACTGTTTCGTGGATTACTCTAAATGGAGGGCCCGACAGAGTGGTAAGCCCACGGTGCGATACCCGAAATCCTAGCGTACCCTACAGTACAGGTGGTTTCAGAAAGTTGATCCCACCCCTGGGTACCTCTAAGTAGATGAAATCATGGTGGGGTGTAATCAACGACACCCGAATTTGGCTCCTGTTTCCGACTGGGTTTTGGCTAATATAAATTAATACAAGGCAACCACTTTGTCCTGTGAAACTAACTATAGCGGCGTTCATTACCCTTTTCAATAGCGGCTAGCTGTTTCAAAACAGGAACACACTATCTGCTGTTGTAGCTTGAGCAGTCAAATAGTTAGTACTGACAAATGAAATTTCTTGGGATACAATTACGTCTACTGTAGTTTATCACCTTTTGCAGTCAGACCAAGCTGCTCTGAACAAGACACTTATGTCCATATACTTTCATAGTTAAGTACGTAATGCGCAAATTAAGTAATAATCTCTAACAACCGTCGTTACTGAGTACTGTGATTGATTATAATTATCAAGTGAGACTTATCACTACAAAACTTAAATATCACTTCAGAGGAAATCAACTCGAATATCCTATGAGTGTTCTACGACCTAGGTTGTTTTATTCCTCCCACAATATAAAAATATATATTCATGTTGTGATCTTAAACTTAAATGCAATGGAATTACAGGTCCTACAAAAGTTTGGGCGGGAATAATCCGAGTCTAGACAGGAAAATACTGTCACCGAAACCTGCGAAACAAGTTTGCTTGCTGCTATCTGTTTGAAAGATAGCACGCAAGCTTACATCACGCAAATGCTAACTACTCTTCCAGGCTCCTACTGGTGGAGAAACCCAAAGTTCTGAACAACGATTATAAATGTTTCTAGTACTACTTCGTGGCAAAACAATTTCTACTAACCTACACTCTACTACGCGGCAAAACCTAAGCAGTTCTAAAGGTAATTTACTACAGTGAATTAACTTTAGGTATTTAACCACAAACACGATGGTAGTCGGAACATAGCGAATACCAGGACACATCTGCCAAGATCCTCTCCCAATTTTAATATGTGACTCTAGTACACAGGAGCATGGTACTTCATTTATAATCAACTGATAATAAGTAACTGCCCAGTTCAGAGCTTCGACCACTTTTTTCCTTACTCTCCAGTACAATCTGCCCTCTAACCTTATCAGTCAGTAGCTTCGTCACACATTCACAAGGGATATTCTCTTAATCCGTGGGTGCATACGTCAGTTAGCCAAAGATATTACCTTTTACAGACCGCACTAGTCTGTCTCCGCCAACATGACATTTTTAAGAACATAAACACTTGTTACCACTGGGCGAGTGAATCTTCCGCTGCAATCCAGCACTACTGTTATATTTACACGATTATACTGTTTTTCACCTTAAGCTTTCGCATAACCAATATTTGCTCGCAAAAATTCCTGTCATATGAACTAGCGGCCGAGGCCAATTAAAACGACGAAAAAATGCAAGTCAATTCACGGCTCGTTGGATGGCGGTCGTGTTTTTCGGAGTTATTCCCAGGAGAATATTCACAGCCCTCATGCAAGTGTCAAAGACACTGTTGAATAAGTGCGTTTATGCCACTTCCACAAAAAATTTGAAAAAATTGTCGTCAACCTCATCTCAGCACATGTACATTGTTTTTACTACAAATAGAGCGACTACGGACTATCCGACTAAAACTGAATTTTGCTCTATACTTTAGGCTCTACTGAAATGTATAGTCTATATGATTGTCTAATATTACAAAACCTACATACGTTTTGATAGCATACAATTGTGTGTTTTCATATTTTGATTTCTAATAGACTTTTATAAGCCACAAATGTTCGGTCGAAGATGAGTAATTTTAAGCGTTTCTACGACAAAATAAATGGAAGGTAAGACAGGAGAAAGAGGATTACAAATCATACCTTGACTGATACGCGAGCGGATAACATCTGTATCACTCAATGCCATGATAACAAACGCCAAATTTCCGACATGCCCTGTACCATTTACAGAAGTACGTAAAATTCTTAAAATTGTGAATCAATATGTAGACAAAGAGTCGTACCGAGATTTACTTTGTCACAGCTCTTTACATAACAATACACAGATTGCACGCAGGAAGTTTCCGCAAGGAATAAATGCAATGTTCTTAACACAGTTGAAAAGTCGTTACAATGACATGATCTGGTAGGTGTAACGTTGAGAAATTAGCGACAATATGTCACGTAAGACCCATGTAACAAAATGGACACAATACCTTATATTTTTTCATTGGTACATCACAAGTTACGCAGAGCGAAAGGATCAATCAGCATGAATTACTTGATTCCAGCACGAGCAAGTTAATAAAATAGTTATATCAACGCTCCAAATATTTACTTAAATCTTTACTAACAATACGGTTTTTGTCTGTCGGTGAGATTCTGTTTCTGTCTCTGGACATTTTCTTTTGAGACTTCGAGAAGTAATCGCCCCTCACATCTTGAATCAATAAAACACGTTCACTTCCTATACTTTCTCACTCGGCCGACGGAAGATAAGCTGTGCCTATGTAAACGGGTGTTCTTAGTATGCAGATGCCAGAGGATATAGTGACTTTAAAAAAAATTAATTCTCTCTCTGGTGGCACCAAGTGTGACACGCACGCGATCGCAACGTTCTCTGCTGCTCTTCGACCAGCTAAGAAAAAAAAGCTACGATTAATCACCATCATCACAACCTAGACCAACAATCAGTTACCATCAAGGACACGGCGTACATTTACATCAGATAATCTCATAACGGTCCTCGAAGAGCTTAAATATTGTATGTTCCCAGGCATATGTCCAGTGTCTCCTGTCCTCATCCTTTATACATTGGTGTGAAGCCAACATTTCTCACTGGTGTAACTTCAGGATCCATGATACGTTTCCGTAACAAAGGGAACGGAAAACGAGTTGTTGCCGCTACTCCCCGTGGAGGCCATTCCTAAGAGCCGGCACAGGAAAATCTCTGGAAGTCACGAGCAAGTGGCACGAGACCTATAAATCACTCCGGCCTAACAGATTTATCTCGTGTAAGTGCTGTTTTCGCTCGCGTCGGAAAGTGAAAGAATGGTTAGCGACGTCGGGGAAGGTAGGTTGTTGTTCCTCAGTCTGCTTTCGATGGAAGGAGGCAGGCGGCACGTAACGGGGGAGATTTATTTCTCATACACTTTCCCGGCGACGCTTCCCCCTGAAAGTTTCCCATTCACCTAGAAAACACGAAAACAGAACAGGTGATGTGTTGAACAGAGCAAAGCACAACACGTACTTTTTTTCTCGGAGACCTGCAGCATAACGTTCAAGGAATTTTCACATATACGATGGTTATCCGGAAACTAAGATTAAAAGGCATGTAGCTTTATCATGGAATGACCGTGGGGGAAGCTGATACGACTGCCGCGTAGCGGGTAGCCAGCGGAAGGAACGAGCATTCCCAACATTCAGCAGCTCGTCGATTAATGTTGTGGTAACAGAAATGAGCGTTCTCATTCCGGCTCCCGCCAAGTGAGAAGTGCATGCTGTAATTCTCTACCTAGATGCTAAAAGCATGAACGCCGCTGCGATTCATCGCGAAGTTGTTTCAGTGTATGGAGAGGACATGTCAAGGCAGCATGTGACGAAATGAGTACGGAATTTCAATTTTGGAAGGACGGAAATTCTCGATGAAGGCTGAAGCGGAAGGCCGTCTGTTGTGACTGACGATGTGGTGCAGAAAATTGAAGATCATCATCTCTCTGATCGCCGTTCGACAACTGACGACCTGCATGTAGTTTGTCCAAACATCTCACGAACTGTTGTTCATGAAATCGTAACTGATCGACTAAATTATCGCAATTTGTGTACACAGTAAGTGCCCAAGATGCTTACCGAAGCACACAAAATGAACGGAGTCAGTCCCGCGTTTCTTGAGAATGAAGGCGAGGCTTTTCTCAACTCTATAGTGACAAGGGATCAAACTTTATCATATCACCATACTCCCGAGAGCAAACGACAATCAACGCAGTGGCGCCATACTCATTCTCCTTCAGCCAATAAATTGAAAACTCAGCAAACAGTGAGGATAATCATGGTATCGGTGTTTTGGGACAGAAAAGGGGTTTTGCTCGTTGATTCTTTGGAAAGAGGTAAAACTATAAAAGCTGCAAGACATTGTGAGACCATGAAGAAACTACGCAGAGCCATACAAAACAAACGCCGCGGGATGCTGACAACGGTAGTCTCCTTCATGACAATGCGCTTCCGCACACCGCTCATGCAACGCAAGTGGTTGACTTCGTTTGGTTGGGATGTTTCAAGCCACCACTCTCACAGCCCCGATCTCGCACCTAGTGACTATCATCTGTTCATTAAATTCAAGTACACATTCGTGAGAAATACTTTTGCGACGACGACGAGGTGAAAAACGAAGTGAAGACCTTGGGTGAAAGAGGCGACGGGAGACGTCTATGACACAGGAATCAAAAAACTCGCCCCCATGGACGACAAAATGTATTGAGGTAAATGGTGATTATGTGGAAAAATAATGCAAGACCTATACCACAATGCATGTAAATTTCATTAAAATTTTGTACTTCAATTCATTGTAACCTTACTTTCCGGATAAGCATCGTACAATCGTAACTTCGCATAAATGCTGGATTTGAAATGTCTTTTTTCATATAAATATAGTGGGTCAAGTTTTGTTCTAATGTGATTTCAGAACAGTAGTCATCAAATCAACTCCGATGTCACCGTACTTAATTACCACAGATGCTGGTCTGCCCGTGCCACCAGCGGTGGTGGTGGTTGTTGTTGTTGTTGTTGTTACTGTCATTGTCTTTAGTCCGAAGATTGGTTTGATGCAGCTATCTACATTAGACTACCCACTCTCTATTTCTGATACAACACATCAACGGTGGAGCCAAAAGACCCCTGAGCAATTAAGTCATAAATTTCTCTGAAACAGTGGAAAATGTTGCAAACTTATTCCAATGCTGCATAAAGCATACGCCATCCGTTTGTTAGTTGGCAGCCATTTGAAACGATTTGTTAAGTATCCAGCAAAAGATACAAGAAAACTTGTTTAGTGCTGTAAATCAAGATCCCCATCTATAGGTTTCAACAGGAGGACATTTCGAAACCGGAGTAGATGAAGTTATGCCGAGTCTGTGCAGCTATTTTAAACTATTTCTGAATTAATGGGTGTAAACGTGCTTACGAAGCACGGAAGGTGAAACTTTCTCAGGACGACGAGTCGACTTTATCATATAGGAAACTACTAAAAAAAACTGTAATAGTAAAGATGGTGTACAGATAACAGCTGATACTTTACCACCACTGCCGCTGCTATAGCTGACTTCTGACCAAGGGTGGATGCAGAAGAAAGGCACAGAAACTGGCACTACTTAGGTGTGACCTGCAGGATTCTGCGTGCATCCGTGATCGTAGATAAAAACTACTTTGAATCCAGGTGACAATTAGTATCACGAACAATGGCTTGTAAGTGCTCACTAAGGAATTCGAAGAATGTGATATCACTGCTTTTGTCAATGGTGGAACCGAAACTAGTCTCTTTTGCGATTCATATTGTATTTTTTGCAAGCAGCGTTTATTAGACAAGACCAAAACTGAAAATAAGGTAGGGTTTTGAATTGGTACTCTCTCTCCTGGAGAAGGATACTACTGAAAAACAAATAATATGTCTGTTCCCGCACTTTTTCTCTCTTAAGGGGTTTGCCGTGTTTCAATGACTGCACTGTTTACTACAGGCGCGTTAACTTCAACACAATCAAGTCTGCCTTTTTTCCTTATCTCTTATATTAATACGTAATGGGCCTTTTTTTTTTACACATTTCATACTGAAAAATGTTAACAAGCAACCTACTGCATATTATGTAGCATGATAGCTGCGAACTATTCACGTTTCTAGGGATAATATGACGGTAGAAACAAGTATCAGTTAAACCCTAGTTTGTCCCGGGATTCTGGAGCCTTTTTAAGTTACTTTCCTGCCGTCGAGAGACTTTTACGAACAGTTCCCCATTTTTGGTCATTTGAGCCGCAGAATACAAGGAGAATACATAAGAACACCACCACAAACAACCACGACTCGTAGGACACTGTTTTATTAACGCTCAACATTTTCAATTAAATAGTGTTATCACACCAAACCTTTAATTATTCTTACTCCATGACACTCCTCTAAGAAGGGGGAAGGAACGAATTTGGATATGCAATGTTATGCTTGTCGTTGAATGTTGTTATACACACAGCTCCAGCATAATGCGAGCTAAGAGTAAACTGCACTATGAACTGTTAGAGAGATAAAACTGCTACAACCAACGCAAGCCAAAGCCAAAGCCGGAAGGCAGTTTAGGAAGACACGAACATAGCAAAAATGCATTCCAGAAATTTAGGACTTATCTCCGGAAGGCTTGCAGCTGCGCTGAATATACAATTCAGTAATTGTAATAAATCTGAAACTGTTATCCAATACATTTTCCAATGCGCTTTTCAATTTGCACGAGTACTTCTACGGCAGGCTACTGTACAACTTACTACGAACAGTAACTCCAGCTGCTTCGTGCCATTTGGCGAATAGCATCTTCTACCGAATTCGCTGGCTGCTCTTACTTGTCCTCATTATTTCTTTCTGCCACGTGCTCCGACCGACAGCTGCACCACAAAGGGACTCGGGCCCTGTTATCCGCAGTTCCGCTGGGTGCCTCTGCGGCGCGGTCTCAAGTTGTGGCTGTGAGACCACAGCATAGCAATGGGCCCCCGAAACGGCGATATTTCAATGCGGCGGACGTTCGCCGATTCAAGGCTGTGGCGGGCGGGCTCAAGGAGCTCGTGAGTTGAGCCACCGGCAGCAAATCCACAGGCGCTACCCCGACACTCGCATCCTCGACACCTTCTACAGAATGCGAATGAGACGCCGCACAGACCGGACGTCTGCTGATTATTCCTTTCAAACACGGCGCGCCAAGTTCGTCTTTTTGAATGTCTTCCAAATGATGGTAGTCACGCATAAAAGAACGCTCTCAATAAAGAAACTTTACTTCACAGTTACCAGCTGTAAAAAACAAAATGTGTACCAGGTGTAATTTCAGTATTTCGCGATGCAGACCCGCAGAAACGGAAATAGACGCACTTATTACGACTGAATGTTGTAAGGTCAGTCTCCGCAAAGTGAAACATTACTACTTTGTTTTTAATTGAAAGCCGTAAGAAACAGTCCTAAACAGCATGCGCAGATGGCCTCGTTGAAACGTCCTATAGACACTAGGCAGCAATATCTGTCTTTGTCCAACATTCTTGTAAAAGTGATGTACAGATGGATTAAAAACTACATGTATTTTCTGCAGGAGAACTTGGGAATGGAAACGAAAACCAGAAAGAAAGTGATGAGTTGCTCGTTGATTTAATAATAGAATTTCACTAAATCTACAATGCAAAGAACCGAAAATTCTTCAACATGCAAATGAAATAATGAATTATGTCCACCTGAACTAAGTACTGAATGAGAGTACCGCAAGTGCCATTCTGGTGAGGCTTATTTCAAACATGCTACGTGCAGTTAAAATTATCATTGTTTGCTTACGAATGAATTACAATTTAACATTATCTTTGTGAATATCCCTATCATTTCATACATGGTTCTATGTTATCAAAATGGATTACACATTAGATGGTGGGGCTTTCATGTCCTGTTAATACTTAACATTTTTATAAATAAATATATCGATGAAAAAAAACTTTTTAAATACTTCCTACAACGCTAGGTACGAAGAGGAGTAACTTCTTAATGTTTGTGCCGACGATTTTCGAAAGGAAAAAAAGAAGGGAGGGGTGCCGGGAAATATTCCAAATGTCGGTAGTTGGGGTTGGTGTTCACACTAAACTTCACTTCTACTTCCCGTGAACACTGTAACAACAAAACCTGTTTGTCAAGGCTGATTTCTAGTCTCTCGTACACAGAATACTATATTTCACTTTCTTTTTCCAAACATGTTGACTACAAACGGTAACTAGCCTTGTAGCACTATATCTATTTAGGACATGTCTCCAATAATTTTCACGAAAAAATCGTTCCGTGTAGGGACTCTTACTTCGCAATATCGGCCGTATATAATGGAAAAAATTAGTATTGATATTATGAGCCCTTTATGAGATTTTATGATTGGTCTCATTATAAAGGGCAACGCGTACGAGCATTTGTATTGGCTGAGAATGTTTACTCGGGACAGTAGTTCGAAAAACTTCATCTTAGAAGGGTATAAAGGCACTCAAGGGCAGAAAGCAACTTGTATTACTCATAATACTGCTAGCCTCGATATGGCTATCTACTACACTATTCCTGCAACTGCAGAATTATAACTGTGCACCGTGTTCATGCCTGTGCATTATTAGTGGCGTAACTGAAATGTGAAGAAAAGGTCAGTGGCCTAAAGATACTGACATGTGACGTGGAGACGGCCATTAAAGATCATAGAAAGAGAAATGGAATAAGCTGTGATACAATACCAACTCATACTGTAAATCCACTGGGAAATAGATCAATATCGACGCGTAACTAATGTCATCAATAGGATACTTTAGAGTACTTGCTCTGAATACCCATTCTAGGCCCTTTACCGAAGAAATATAACGGCTACGAAAGCAAAGATTACGGGACAATCAGTTTGACACGACAGATTACAAGGGACGTCTGTTGCGTGGGAGAGGATCATCTTGGGTTCAGGGTAGGAATACTGTCTGATGTTTGAGAATGGTATGACAAAGAAAACATTTTGCTAATTGAAAAAATGACTTTGACAGAGTGGAGTACAGCATTTCTTACACTGCCTAATAAAAAAGGAGGCACTAGCTATTATTTACAGTATCTCAAATTTCTTATTCATAACAAAATTTCACCTGGTCACAGGCCACAACCTGCTAATTTCACTTTTTTGCCCTGAGCAAAGCAACCATATAAGATGGTGCAATGATTACACTGATGGGCACTCCCTTCGAGCAGTCACCGTTATGTGGGCCACTACCGACTTACCACTCAACATGGCAACACCAACACCCTGGCACATCAACCAATGGATTCTGGTACGAGTTCAATAAGTCAGAGGCACTTTTGTTTACACGCTGATGAAAGCATTTGGGATACACAACACCAATTCGCTGTGATGGTATGGGAGATATCTAGACTCATAGACTGGGATCTGACGCTATGTAAAGGAGTAATTTACGAATACTTTGGCTGGCCATAGCACCTGCTACAAAAACTACAAAACTGGCACTATGAACCTACAGATGAACCCTTGACTCAATGTAAATCAAGCAGTGTGTCTGCTAAACACAAATAAATCCGAGTGCCAGGTTGTGATCCCGACTATGCTTTAACCTTCCAGCCAGTCTATTAAATGACTAGATGGACAAAAGAGATATGAAGGAACTACATGGTGATGAAATAGATGAGACAGGTATTGGGAGAAGTTTCAGAAAACGGCGTTGTTTTACACCAATGCTTTTCAATATTTATGCTGAGAAACTAACAGACAAAGCACTAGAAAAAGCAAGAGGCATAAAAGGATGAAAAAGTATAAAGACAAATGTGCATATGATCAAGCACTGCTGGCTGGATCCGAGGAAGAACGACAATTTGACAGTTGTGGAATTGAGAAAAGGTATGGAATGGATAAATGTCCGAAAGACCACTGTGATAACATTCAGCGAACAAGAAGGTTCCATCAAGTATCACTGGAAGGAAAGGCCTTGGAACACGTAAGATCTTTTAGGTACTAAGGAAGTTTGGTAACACTAAGAGCCGAGTGGAAGAAATAATGAGTGGAACATCAGTGTGAAAGAGCTTTTGAAAAAAGCTAAGTTTGTTTTGACACAAAACGAACTCCGACGGAAATTATTGAGATCGAATTAAGAAAGACATTCGCGAAGTGTTTTGCCTGGAGTGCGGTACTATATCGTAGATAATCACAAACAGTCAAAACGAGAGAGGAAAAATAGTGATGCAGTTTTGAAATGTAGATGCGGAGAAAAATGCTGAAAGTTCAATCAACAATTGACAGAATGAAATAATACTTCTAAGAACAGAAGACGAAAGATACTTAGTGAAAACTATAAGAATGAAAAGAACATCTTGCCTGGCACACATAGCTGGGCACAAGGCCGTTAATAGTTAATTAACGATGTTAAGTTTTCGAATAACGGATTAACTATTAAGTTAATTTTAAAAAGCGTTTATGGACTTGTTAACTTCCATTAACGTACTTTGAATACGTTAATCCTTCATTAGGTGCGTACTATTTATGACAAAAATGACGCCGCGCCGCCCGCGAAAGTAATGTTCTGACTGTGGGACCCGAATCGCGGATGGACTCGCATTCGGGAGGACAGCAGTTCAAACCCGCGTCGGCCATCCTGATTTAGTTTTTCGTGATTTCCCTACATCTCTGAAGGCAAATGCCGGGATGATTCCTTTGAAAGGGCATGGCCCATTTCCTTCTCCATTCTTCGCTCATCAGAGCTCGTGCTCCGTCTCTAATGACCGCGCTGTAGACGGGACGTTGAACACTAATCTCCTCCTGCTACCGAATCATGGAACAGGGTTGTAGCTCTACAACTGATGAAAATCCGTGGCCGCATTTATGTGAACACGTTAATTCTGTAACCTCGGAAAAACAACAACAACAACAACAACAACAACAACAAAAACTTTTCGATTGCAAACTGTTACTGACTAAAAAATCAACAATTTGTGCTCACGCTTCGAGTCTTAATGTGAAACAACGTAGCACAGCACACGAATAGCAGTATGTACAGTTTGAATAAACATTGAAGGCAGGGCCCTGTCAAGAAAAGAAAATAAATAAATCTTAGGTATTTCCCAACACCCACTATAGGAAGTTCACTACTACGAGTTAACGATTTAATTCCATTAAGTCTCCCGTAAATTAAAGTTTTAACGTTTAGCGAGGTTAACTTTTTTCAGTAACGGTTTAAGATTGGTTCAAATGGCTCTGAGCAATGACATGAGGTCATCAGTCCCCTAGAACTTAGAACTACTTAAACCTAACTAACCTAAGGACATCACACACATCCATGCCCGAGGCACGATTCGAACCTCCGACCGTAGCAGTCGCGCGGTTCCGGACTGAAGCGCCTAGAGCCGGCCGGTTTATAAGATTGGCGAAGTTAACTTTCCGATTAACACTGTCCACTTATCGCCTGGCACACATGTCCCCTGGCACACATACTGCGACAAAATTGCCTGCAACCAAATGTAGCTGATGAGAAGAGCGCACCGAAGAGAGGGGAAGAAGATAACTTGAAATGCTTCACGTGATTAAACATGACAGAAGTTACCAAGGAAGAACTACAGAACACAGTTAAGAGTGAACAGCTGACAACTGGTTTAAATACAGACTACCTCTCCCCGTTGTGTGTTCGGTTGTAACCTGTAATATGCGAACGCAAGAGGAGTGGGGGATGTCTGGTGCCACAAGTCAGATAAACCAAAGAAGAAACACCAGCTGCCACTGAATTTATCTATTTATATTGATATTTCATTCGGTGTCGACAACGTTCTGCAACAGAATGCATCTGTATTCTCGCTCCCCCCCCCCCCCCTCCATCGATCTTCATTACACCATTCCAGTAAACATTATAGTGCGCACATCGTTACGACTTGTCACACGAGGTGTAGTTGTCTTTCTAAATACTAACAAACGTTACTGGTTTTCAGTTTCATGCTTCCGCTTTAGTAAGTCTCAGAAGCACAAGGTTAGTGCGGCCTCGACAGCCACAAAACTGGTTTAAATACAGACCACCTCTCCCCGTTATGTGCTCGGTTGTAACCTGTAATATGCGAATGCAAGGGCGGAGGGGGATGTCTGGTGGCACCACAGTTCGGCCCAGTTGTCAGAAATACGACTGTCCGCTGGGCAGACCAAAGCTTTCTCGATCGGCAGTTGGTGGAAACGAATGGCCTCGACGGGGCACAGCGGGAAGAGAGTGCGCGCAGTAAAGCCAAACAAGCGGTGGCCAAAGCCCGCGGGAGCGACTCTGCGCCGCCATCACTCTCCGCACACCACGGCCGCAAACACGTCCGGCAGCCGAGAGCCTCGTCCGTCTCCCAAACTCTCACAGGTCCCTGTACCATCGCTTTCGGCTCGGGGTGGAGGAGCAGCTAGCCAGTGGCATGTATCTACCTGCCTTCCTAAACGGCACCTTAGAGATTTTCAGTGGCAATCATTAGTAACGATGGATCCTCGCCTTAGCTCTCTAAGAGGGCTGTAAAATGAAGGCTAGCAATCGCATGCAATGAACAGGAGAGCCATTTACTGCTGTCTGAGAAAACTATACGCTAAACTCTGCACATACCAAGAGAGCAATTTCTTCCCGCTCTCTCATTTGGGTTGCAGCAGGTAACAGATGACGAACTGAAAACGAAGTTTCTGATTATGCTATGCCCCGTGGAGCCTGCTTTTGCTAACGTAAGGCACTTCAAGGTGGCCAGGAAGATCGAGAATTTCAGGTAGACGAAGGCATACCTGTTACAATACTAACTTCAGTACTGGAGCCGTAATTATTCGCTGCGATCCACGCGTATCACCAATCTTGTATGGTTCTGGAGATTTCGAACGGAAGCGTCCACACTGTTCGTAAGGAACATTAGCACGTGTATTGTGTGGGTGCTAGATGCTGCGACTGCTTACTACTGAGCCTAACTAGTATCGAGTTGATGCTGATACAATAGCTCCATATTTAGCACTCTTCTACAACCGATCGCTCGTTGAAAGATCAGTACCTAAGACTGTAAAGTTGCACAAGTCACACCAATACCCACGAAAGAAAATAGGGGCAATTCGCTGAATTACAGACCAAGTAGTAGGATTCTGGGACATATACTGTGTTCGAACATTACGATTATCTCCAAGAAGGGTTTTTTTTTTTTTTAGCAACAGCCAACGCGGATTCCCATAATATCGTTGTTGTGAAGCACAACTAGCTCTTTATTCTCACGAAGTAATAAGTGTTAATGATAGGTGATGTAAAAATGATTCCAGAAGGCTTCTGACACCGTACTTCGCAAGTGACTTCTATTTAAGATGTGTGCCTATGGACTACCGTCTCAGTTGTGCGACTGGATTCGTCATTTCCCGTCCCGTCAGGAATATCACAGTTCTTACAAGGGAACCTCCCCATCGCACCCCCCTCAAATTTAGTTATAAGTTGGCACAGTGGATAGGCATTGAAAAACTGAATACAGATCAATCGAGAAAACAGGAAGAAGTTGTGTGGCACTATGAAAAAAAATTAGCAAAATATACAAACTAAATAGTCCATGCTCAAGATAGGCAACATCAAGGCTAATGTGAGCTCAGGAGCGCCGTGGTCCCGTGGTTAGCGTGAGCAGCTGCGGAACCAGAGGTCCTTGGTTCAAGTCTTCCATCGAGTGAAAAGTTTACTTTCTTTATTTTCGCAAAGTTATGATCTGTCCGTTCGTTCATTGACGTCTCTGTACACTGTAATAAGTTTAGTGTCTATGTTTTGGGAGCGCACCGCAAAACCGTGCGATTAGTAGACGAAAGGACGTGCCTCTCCAATGGGAACCGAAAACATTTGATCGCAGGGTCATAGGTCAACCGATTCCTCCACAGGAAAACACGTCTGATAGATTCTATACGCCACTGGTGACGGCATGTGCGTCACATGACAGGAATATGCTGTCGACCCACCTAACTTGTACACTTGGCGAATGGGTAAAAAGATTCTTCTACCTTGCCCGATTTAGGTTTTCTTGTTGGATGTGATAATTACTCCCAAAAAAAGTGATGAAAACATAAGAGTTTGTCACAAACTGCAACAAATGAATGCAACAGTTTCACAGTTTTCCCTGTGCTCTGTCAAAACATGTTTTTAAAGTTTTCAAATTTTTCCATGTGTAGACCGTCAAATCCTGCATATGTCCAAGCAAATCTGAACATGTCCTGGAATTTTGGAGAGAGAAGTTGATTATGTGTGAGTGCCTGAACTTTGATAATTTTCTGAAAATAAAAAAATTAAACTTTTCACTCGAGGGAAAGCTTGAACCAAGGACCTCTCGTTCTGCAGCTGCTCACGCTAACCATGGGACCACGGCGCCCCTGAGCTTACACTGTCCTTGATGTTGCCTATCTTCCGCATGGACTACTCAGTTTGTATATTTTGCTTATTTTTTTCATAGTTCCATAAAACTTCTTCCTGTTTTCTCGATTGATCCGTGTTCAGTTTTTCATGGCCTATCCACTGTGCCAACTTATAACTAAATTTGAGGGGGGTGAGATGGGGAGGTTCCCTTGTTAGTAACTAATGGGAAGTTATCGATTAAAGCCGAAGTAATATCTGTTGTTCCCCAAGGAAGTAGTATAGATCCTCTGCTTTTCCTAACCTACATAAACAATTTAGGAGAAGATCTGTGTAGCAATCTTAGATTGTTTGCCGGTATTGCTGTCATTTACCACTGTATAGAGTCATCGCATGATCACATTGCGAAACGATTTAGACACTATATCTGTATGGTGCAAAAAGTGGCAACTGACTCTAAATAACGAAAAGTGTGAAGTCATCCACATAAGTACCAAAATGAATCCGCTAAATTTCGGCTACATAGTAAATCAGGTAAAACTAAGACTGAAAATTCAACCTAACACTTAAGAGACTGCAGCGCCTTTAACCGCACGGCCACTTCGGCCGGCGAAGTCCATGACAAAGAGGGGTCTTTATGACATCTTCCAACAGTGGCAACATAAATTGAAAAGTGCTTTCTACTAGGTGACGAGCGTACTGAAGGCAACTTATGCCTGAATTTGTAAACTTATGAAACAAAGTTTTCAGAAAATGAGAGCTAGTCTTTACTGAACATCCCTCGTATTTGTAGGGGCGGTCAAAGTGAAAATGATACCCTCCGGAAGCCACAATCACATAGCGGCAGTATCTGTCTTTATGCTGTTTGTCACAACATAATTTTAAGCCAGTCTAATGAGTGAGATGACTATATTTAACGACAGGTTACGCAGTGTGCTAAATACAGTATAAACGCATTATCAGATTACTTAAGGAAACTCGACTTCTAGGATTAATTTTATAAAATAGGGAATTCGCCAATGACATGCTACCACCTGCTCCAGATGCATAATTTTACAATAACTTCAGTGCGTGAAATTTTAAAAGACCAAATTTTATAGTCACGATAGATATGATCCAGTTTCAGGTGACAGACGAGTATGCAAACAAGAGCATCCATTTTTTTCTTTTTAGTAGTTATTCTCGGACCGGAACTTAAAATAGTTTTGTCATGAATCAACCAGCCACGCATATAACACAGACATATCACTGTTTACATCACTATCGGATGACATCAGTCTTCAGTGTATTGGTACAATAGTTTTCCACTGTTTTACATTTCCACGTTGAAAAAAGTATGAAATGTGTCATTAACAATCATCAGTTCCCTCAGTTCTGCATAAATATTTTCACCCAATGTGCATGTTGTCAGGCTTAACATTACGTCCTACACTTTGTCCTTGTGAGTCCCAAAAGGTTCTTTGTTATTTAATATACATTAATATTTTCCGATATTACCATATAAGGTCTAGCCCTTATATTTTTTCTTCGGAAACAGGAAAAACTGTCCGTTAGTCTTTATACTTTACTTAAAAATCACTGCTCCGCAGATCCATTATCAGAGCGTGTATTATTATGTAGAGAACTTTCAAAGTACTAAGTGCGTTGTACGACCTGTTTCTAGCACGAAAGAGGGTGGGGTTAAATATTGCAATAAATAAAGAAATAAATCGGATGATATAGGTCTTTACTACACTGGTACAATGGGTTTCCACTATTTTATGTTTCCAAGTTGAAAAAAATGTGAAATGTAAGCATTTTTAACTATCTTCAATCTCTTCAATTTTGCATAAATATTCAAATTAAAAAACTGAATCAGTGTTCACCAATAGCAGCGTCACTGACCCAAATTTCGGCAAGGTACTCGCAAAGCATGTGATACCCTCGCCTGAGAATATGAACTCCATGGAGACAAAACTTAGCTCTCTCTTACACTGGTACCACAGGCATTGTGCTTGTACGAGCAGGAAGTCTTCCATTAAGGTGATGCAAAGCTTTCCTCATCACAAAGGTTCCTTTGAGCCTCGTAGTGCTTCAGTACACGTGGTCCTGTTGGAGGTATTTGCTCCCATCGACCTCTCTGTACTGACCGACTCAGCCAGTTACGGTGGTAACACGGACTCCTTGGCATTTGTAACATTATCGAATCGTTGCAGGAGGTGAAGGGCGTGATACATTGTACACAAAATCTTAGAAATTAATTTGGACTGAACCCCAGATTGTCATATTCCCGGCTGTGGCCGACAGTATTTTATCTTGCTAGAAACTCGCCTCCATGCAGCTTGGTACACGTGTAGTACATGGTATAAAACCTGAGTGAGGTACACAAGCAGCAGATGGTACAGTATGTACTATTCCCGTGGGAGAGTCCGAAAATTTTACTGGACTTGATTCTGACTGGTGGGCACATTCGGGTGTTAGGTGCCAAAACGCCGAATTTCTCTTATTAATTATTTATATACTTTTCATTGTACGTAACCCAGTTTTCAGTGTGACGATCTCTCATAGTTACCCTACTAGTTTATCGTTTTTGTTTATTAAATTTCACTAGTTACGAGAAACATAAGAGTAACGATATTGAAACCGATGTGCTTTGGACACTTTCGGGTACCTTTGGCGTGCCTGGGAGACGAAGCACTTCGACTGCGCCAATCAGACTGTTTCGGGCGTTCTTCAGTGCCGGAAGTGTATCTCTGATTCGGACAGGCATGTCGTAATATCGGAAGTTGTCAGAAAAGTTACTATAAAATGTAAACAAACACGATACATTAACAGAGAGGTGTCGCCTACCATCGTTATCAGTACTGCCCGCCTCGGTAGCCTTACCGCCTACCACGCAGGGGGCCCGGTTTAGATTCCCGGCAGGGGACTGGGTGTTTGTGTCCATCATTTTCGTTATCATTGACTCGCAAGTCGCTGAAGTGGCGTAACTAAAAAGGACTTGCAATACGGCGGCCGAACTCCCCCGAATGGGGCCTCCCGGCCAACAATGCCATACGATCATTTCATTTTTCATTATCAGTACTACAGATCTTGCCCCCTGTAGATACAGAGACTAACCTGGTCAAGTTGCATCTCATAAGAAGCACATTGCATTCCATAAACAGCACAATAACAGGTTCAAAGTTCGAGATGGCAGCACAGCGGCCTCCGTCCCACGACCGACGAGCTGTCTTCTGCGCTGGGGACAACTTTAGAAGACGACAGTTTGGTGGGAAGAACGGTTAGATACTCCTATTCAATCTCCCTAACATCCAGATCTGATATCCAACACACTACGTATCATTTATAAGATATTTAGATTTGTAGCCTACCATTGCATAGCAACCGAGCTGCAGTGTCATAAATAATCAATAAGCAACACGCATTAGCACGTCCACAAATACTAGCTTGTATTATGGTTGATTTTCCATAAAACCAAATTGATATTTCTGTAACTTCCTGGCATATTGAAACTGTGTGCCGGACCGAGACTCGAACTCGGGACCTTTGCCTTTCGCGGGCAAGTGCTCTACCAACTGAGCTATCTAGGCACGACTCACATCCCGTCCTCACAGCTTTACTTATTCAGTACCTAGGCTGTGGCTAAACCGTGTCTCCGCAATATCCTTTCTTTCAGGAGCGCTAGTTCTGTAAGGTTCGCAGGAGAGCTTCTGTTACGTTTGGAAGGTAGGAGACGAGGTACTGGCAGAAGTAAAGCTGTGAGGACGGGACGTGAGTCGTGCCTGAGTAGCTCAGTTGGTAGAGCACTTGCCCGCGAAAGGCAAAGGTCCCGAGTTCGAGTCTCGGTCCGGCACACAGTTTTAATCTGCCAGGAAGTTTCATATCAGCGCACCTCCGCTGCTGAGTGAAAATCTCATTCTGATAAATTTCTGTACTTGGCATTTTGCTTGAATCGAAGTGGTACAAAATTTAGTCAGAATTTAGATCGTGGAAAAAGGGAGGTTTAAATGCATTATAATTATGGGTTAACAGTTTCTGCTTGAAAGCAGGAGCACGGGCTCTTTCATTTCGACTTTCCCTTTTTCATTTCACTTTCTCTTCTTCCACCATAACGAAATAATCTTCGCTTCTGAAAACAATCTAACTTTCTATAGCGACGTAACAGTACAACGTTAGCTGGGTCGAAGCTTCTTCATTCCTGTTTCGGTTCGCGTGCCTCTTGCCGTTCCGCCAAACCAGCTTCTATGTTAGCGAAATAGTAGGCCTGGGACACCAGAGCAACACAGAAGATTCGCCATCACGCTGACCGCAGCCCACCTCAGTCATCGCAAAGTACTGAGCTGTCCTTTGGATGGAATAGGAACTTGTGACGCACAATGTTCCGGCGCCATCGGGCCAGCCTCGTAGCTTGGTTTAGGGCGACAACAGTGTAACACTTGCGGGAGGGAATGCACGACTGTGTCTCTCCCCGAGTCAGCCGATTTCCTGTTGCGGGGGGGGAAATGCCTGCTGAGATACAGTTGTGAGGCAACGCGGCAACACCGCCAAGGCTAACAGCTGCCGCCGGTGCGTTGCACAGGCGGGCACGCGAGCTGTGTGTGATGTGGATTCCGGGCTCACCGCACAACGCAACACCCGCAGGCATTTCCCAAAACATGTTTTGCCATCAGCAGTAAATACTATTGTACCGTCCCTCATGTGTTCATTAGTTCCACCGCATACTGGACCGATGTCACACACCGATTTGGTACACAAATCATTTACTGTCTGGAAAGAATCACTTTTGGGCTAAGAACTACCCACCTATAAAAGGGGTGGAGGTGATATAGGCCACGACGCGAGGATACCCGTACTTTCGTTATCCAGTATTTGAGAATGAGAGCACTTAATACTTGCGACAAACTTTACACATAATTTTAAATCTGTATGAACCTCTTTCTCGCTGACGAACACTTGCAGTAAAACTACCATCTGAGTGGGGCGTTTTAATTTAGCACTTCTTTACTACTAACTGTATTTGCGACACATCTACAAGACAGTACTCACAATGTGTCACTGGACGAACCAGCAAAATTATATCACTGTATAGTACACTGTTCAGAACATACGTCATAAACATTAAGCTGCTTGAAGATGAAATCGCAGCACAAAATTCGCTACATCTGCAAGTGAAATGTGTGTATAAATACACGTAAATATGTGTGAAATATATCCGGCATCTGCATATCTGGGCAAAGTCTACACTTCTGGAACGATTTTAATCAAATTTGGTACATATATTAGTTACAATCTGGACTGAAATACTGTAGGGGTAAGAACCACCCGCTTTCTGTTGGGTTGAGTGTGATAACATGGAGACAGAAGAGAGGATGAGAGGAGATGGACAGACAGCGAGCGGGACTGAGGGGAGAGGCACATACAGAAGGCTGGGGAGATGGACAGACTTGGGAGAGTGGGAAATGGACAGAGGATGGGGAGAGGAGGACATGGACTGAGCAACGGAAGAGGACGAGGTGGACAGAGATGGGGGGAAAGAAGAGACAGAGGAGGCAGGAGGAGATGGACTAACGTAAGATTGAACTACATAAATAACCGAACAATACGAAGTTTCTCGGCTAGTTCTAACATAAAAAATATTAGCTGAACCGTTAAGAGTGACAAATGATGACGTAGTAGCGGAAATGCTTGGAAGGGCATATAAAAATAAACAATAACACTATTTATTCTACCTTTTGTACCCTCATCGACCGAGAAACAATAGTAAACTAATGAGTTCCCCTCACATAAGAATTATTGAATTCAGTGAAACCCTTTCTTTTTTTGTACCCGTTATGGTAAAACATGCTTTCAATTAAACCGCCAGTACCATGTAATGAGGATAATAACGAAGTCAAATGTGTCAGGAGCTCACTAAGGAACAGTACTAAATGGACTACTTATCTCTTGCTAGTTTAGTGGCCCTTTAAAACAAAATAATAATAAAAAAACAGTCATAAGATTAATATCAGATTTGTTGTTAATCCTCTGACTTGTCTGCGTCAGAACAATGCCCACAGAAATTGTGTGTCAATTCATCTTGAATATTATTACAATAGACATTCAATCGCCGGCCGAGGTGGCCGAGCGGTTATAAGCGCTAGTCTGGAACCGCGCGACCGCTATGGTCTCAGGTTCGAATCATGCCTCGGGCATGGATGTGTGTGATGTCCTTAGGTTAGTTAGGTTTAAGTAGTTCTAAGTTCTAGGGGACTGATGACCTCAGAAGTTAAGCCCCATAGTGCTCAGAGCCATCTGAACCATTTTTTTGACATTCAATCAAGACTTTTATATTTGTCAGTCCTGAGAAGCTCTTTCACCTTTAATCCATAAGTGTGCATGAATAACTTTCCCCGCCTAGTATTTGGGCACAATAATCGAAGATCACTTATACCAGGTACAGATGCAATTTGTGACAAATCTTCACAGAGCTCAAAGAAGCTCACACAGTGCTTTCATTTAACGACTACGGCAACACACTACGCGCACTTTCACATTGTTTCACGTCGACAGCTCAGTTCCTGCATGACGACCTAGTCGCTGTTCAATTGAGATGGTCTCATTCGTTTATTCGAAATTACCGTCACAACCATTGAAACCTTATACCTTATGTCACATTTCCTCATATCCAAGTTCTATAAATATATATGTAAAATTGCTCATGCCATAACTACAAGTACTGGAATTTCTGGTTGTCATTAGCAACAACCGAAAACAAAAAGTAATTTTATAGGAGTATCACAAGTTTTTCCTCTAAGCGATATAGCGCATGCTGTTCTGTACAGGTTCAATACGTAACATCATTTTCCAGACTTCAACTCAGTTTCCGAGATGAGAAAAGCCTCCACTTTAACTAATTCTAAAAATACAAGGTGCGTTTGATGTACGCCGACTGTTTTCTGTGCATTTATGTATTAAATTAACGAACATAGGAAAATTTAACTGAACGATACAAGTTTTACGAACAGTTGACTGAAAACAGCCGTCTGTGTCTGGTATAGTCTGGAAGTTACGGCCAAGTTTTATAAGTTGAAATTCACTTTCGGATAGCGATATTAAAGCCGGTTGTGCAGCAAGAACAATGCTTCCCCGATATAGAGCGGCGTAAAACAAAATTTTATACTGCTCAATCTTCTGATAGAAAACGGATTAAAGGGGCAAACTTTATGGCTTATCTTATCCCTGAAATGGAAGCTCAAGCGAATTTATAGCTACCAAATAAATGCCACCATTTATTGAAGCTTAAAGATTTCTTGCGCGTGACTTCGAACATAAAGCCGGCAATAGCGCCTTCAAGCAAGACAGCATAAAAATTAGAATCTCGAGGTACGTGAATAGGATACTCTCTCGATTTAAAAGTGAGTGGGGTCTTCAAAACTGACACGGAAAGTATGAGGCATCAACTTTTACTTGCTGAAAGAGCTGAACCCTACAAGTGCGTAGAACTTCCAGGCGAGAAATTGATTAATTTTATTGTTTTCTCACATCAGTTTAATCATCGATTTAACTTTTCCATTTGCTCTCATTTTTCCACCTATAATTCTTTTACCACATGGAACTTTGTTCATGAGATTGTATTTATTTTTATGTACCGACTTAGATTTAATTTCTTCTGTTTTATCGTGCAATTTATTGCATTCATTATTTATATTCCTTATTATGACTGAATTTCATTTCACTTATTATCCCTTCCTCATATAACTCTTCATCAATGCTGTTTTGTCCATAGTGCAACAAAAATTCATGTTTTAAATATCTGTATGACAATTACCACCAAAATTTTACGTTTTTTATAGTACTGCACTGTCAATACAAACAGGCTACTACTACTTTTGTTTTTTAACCCTTAGATCGGCATTTTCAAATGTTTAAAAATTAGGGTAAATAAAAATAAGTAAAGTCACACGCACAATGATTCCAAGTGGAAAGAGAATTACAGGAAGAAAATGAGAGTAAATGAAAAAGTTAATATGATGATTAAAATGACTTGACAAAAATAAAAATAAATTACATTTAAACCAATTAATTGAATAAAAATAATGAGCGGTCATTCAGACATATATTTAAAAATAAAAATTTCTAAGAACCTGAGGAGATTTGAGCCCACACCCGCATATGAGGAATGTTAACCGTTACGCTACGCAACCATTTCTGTGTTAACAAAAGAAAATATGGTCCATAGTAGGCTGTGGTGTAGACTATTTTCACTTAAATCGTGCGATTGGCTAATTTGGCTTTTTTAAAGCTCTAGAGCATCATGCGAAATTCTGAAAAATTTTTCGTCCATTACTTGCAAACGAGGGCCCACCAGCGTGACTGGTTGTAGGGTGTGATGCCTGGGATCTTAACCTACATCACCGTATAGATGGTTTCAAAACGTCAATTCCAATGCTGGGGCCTCTCCTTGTCAGTGAAACCGTGTACAGCACGGAATAATATGGAACCATGATATTGAAAAAGCATCTGATACTTTCAGCACAGTCGTCTTATCATATTGCCTGAGTAATATTCGTAATAAAATGGAACACCTACTGCAATCCTTACGATGTTATCTATTATATGGCTACCAGTTTCGGTCCTTTCAGTGGACCATCTTCAGGCCTTAATTGACACTGAGGGGGTACTTACAAGGGAACATCCCCATCGCACCTCCCTCAGATTTAGTTATAAGTTGGCATGGTGGATAGGCATTGAAAAACTGAACACAGACCAACCGAGAAAACAGAAAGAAGTTGTGTGGAACTATGAAAAAAATAAGCAAAATATACAAACTGAGTAGTTCATGCGCAAGATAGGCAACATCAAGGATAGGGTGAGCTCAGGAGCGCCGTGATCCCGTGTTTAGCGTGAGCAGCTGCGGAACGAGAGGTCCTTGGTTCCAAGTCTTCCCTCGAGTGAGTAGTTTAATTTTTTATTTTCAGACAATTATTATCTGTCGGTCCGTCCGTCCGATGCGAGGTAACTGCGTCGTAGTATGATGACGCTACACCTAAACAAACATCGAAACACATGACGTCAGTCGACTACAGCGCATAGAAGAGAGAGTATTCCTGCTAACGAGGCTCCCTGGCTGGCAGTTGACTGTTCGCTACTTTGGACGAGAGTGCATTAAATACGTGAGATGCATTCCGTGGGCAATATGAATCCAGCAAATATAGCTCGCGACTTCAATAACAATGTCAATGAATATTTTCCGAACTGAAAGGCATCGGAAAGTTCCTTAAGGGATCGAACGATTGTCGAACATTTGTATGATTATTTCCTACATCTGTTGATAAACAGTACGTGTGGTGATGATTGTCTGAAAATAAATTAAACTACTCACTCGAGGGAAGACTTGAACCAAGGACCTCTCGTTCCGCAGCTGCTCACGCTAACCACGCGACCACGGCGCTCCCGAGCTCACCTTCTCTTTGATGTTGCTTATCTTCCGCATGGACTACTCAGTTTGTATATTTTGCTTATTTTTTCATAGCTCCACACAACTTCTTCCTGTTTTCTCGATTGATCTGTGTTCAGTTTTTCAATGCCTATCCACTGTGCCAACTTATAACTAAATCTGAGGAGGGTGCGATGGGGAGGTTCCCTTGTTAGTGGTCAGAGACACAACATCGTTGATACAGGTAGTGTGCAAAACCCGTTCATAGATTTGGCCACTAATGAATCGCGTATACGGATCTGTCTTGCATCTTTATATGGTTTCACTTGATGCCAATAGGTTTCCGGTTCTGTTTTAGTTCCTTGGATGGAGTACCTGAATATTGAATTGTATCAGCCGATGTCTTATATTAAGCTTATTCTGTCTTGCTTCTTTCTTTGGTTTCGCTTGATGTCAATAGGTTTCCGGTTATGAGTATGTTGGTGATTTTGGGTATGGGGTGGTTTGTTTCTTATCAATTGGGAATATGGACGGTGTTGGGACAGTTCTGACATTTGTCTCAAGGCCATGTGAAACCTCCGAAAACCCTGAATGTAACTGCTGGTGTACCCACCTTACTGTAGTCTCTATCTTCTGTTAGTCAGACATTTCATCGCTATGGAGTTTGTCAGCGAACGGGTAATTGTCGCGCCACAACTGTGGCACTGCGTTGCTGATGCAGATCAAATACATCCTGAACCAAAGGACGAATTTATCGATGACACTGCTTACGTACCTATATACTCCAAGTAAATACCACTATTCCCAAACTACAATCAACATTTTACACTGTGACAACTGCGGTGCATGACATATAATAAACTGAACTATGAAAACAAGGAACAAACAAGCTAGGGAGCGATTGATTAAAATTCGAAAACATACGCCGCTAATCGTCTCGTTGTACTTTCTGAGACAAAAATTCCAAAGATCGATGAAACTAACGTGTGTTCCGAAGAACATCAATGTTTGTTTTGAACGCGAATCGATGTGGTGAAATGCTGTTCATTGGGAACCATAACTGGGGTGACTCTAAGGCAGTAGAAATGATCGGCGTTAGTAACGAGGCACTATGTCTTCTTCGGTCGATCAAAGTGTTCTGGCCTTAGTCGACTTAATGTTAATCAACAAGATTCTAAAGGACGTAGATGGTTGCAGCCTTACTGGCTTAGTAAATTGTGCTCTCATTTTTTTCCGAGAACACGTTACCATTCGATGAATTGTGGCTGAAACGTTTAAGGCGATACGGAAATGTCTGCAGTCTGAATATTTACAAACACCAACTCATCTGGAAGAAGATAACATTCGATCGTTATTCGGAACTGTGTCTCTACAGCTGGATTGGTATCTTCGATTGGAAGACATCAGAGTTAAGACCCATGGTAAATATGGAGCACTATTTTATGATAGTTGTTTCAGATGAAGATGGATTATATTTAACAATTGATGCGGTTTATGGCAGCAACGGTGACAGCGAAGTATTGAAAGAAGCACTTTCTGTAAACCAGGTCAGGAGCTCCCGCTTCCGAAACCTGCACTTGTGAGTGAAGAAGATTGCGAAATTCCTTATTACTTTGCTGCGGGTTCTTTTGATATGTTGGCGCGAAGATAGTGGGGTCGTATACTCAATGAAATGTGATATGAACAAAACTGATTTGAGAGTTTCATAACTTTACACGAATACGTAATGGTGTATATTCTACGTACAATGAAGAAATACCCTATTAAGAACTAATATCAAAAGCATGAAAACAAACAGCTATCTATAGTGTTATGAAATTTGGTCTACAGGTTCTTGCTTAGCCCAGGTGGAGCACGGTCTTTTCAGAACAATGTATGTATGAAGCCACACACTAAAAGGATTTGACATTACATTAGATCCAGCATATCAGTAAAAAGAGTTGTAGACATGTTTTGTACGAAAAAACTACTATTTCTATTTAGCTCTGTATTTTCTCTCTTCTCTACAAATAAATGAAATTAATTTCATTTACTGTACTCGTCCATGACATTTGAATTGCAGTTCTTTTCCACTATTTATTTTGAGCTTTCCTACTGCTATAACCAACAGTGCTGCGATCGTACATACGCAGGTATTTCTCCACAGGACTACCAAAATGAACAAAGAACCCAGGATCGTCCCAGTTTTTCGCGCACAAAGACAACTGCACAACCTAAGCAGAAACTTTTGTAAACTGTCAGTAGCCCAGACGCGGCGCGTGGCAAAAGTGTAACACGGTGCATTCATCTGGTACTGAAGTGGCCTGCCGGATGACTCAGTCTGGTAGACCTGCTCGGTTTGATACAAACGAAGTTGAAAGCTAGATACATGCCTTTTGCCTATCGCCATTTCACCCGCCAGGATCACTTGCCACGTCCCTACGGTAGGCGACCTGCCTTATACAACCAAGTGTGCTGCAATGACTTAAGAGAGCTTAAGTCAGGGCTTAACATTTATGGTAATAAAAAGAGGTCGGTCGTCACAATAGGCCGAGAGGGACGAACTTTGCACCCCCCCCCCCCCATTGGTTCAGATATGACCATATGCTTTAATTGGTTTTTACTATCTCCTGTTTGTGGATGAAACTGCACTGTTTGTCTCACGTGCTGAAGCAACAAATTGATCGTAATACAGCATTTTTTAAATAGGCTTGAAAATAAATTGTAGCACCAATGAAGTAAGAGATCTAGTTGACGTTATATTTGGAGTACCTGGATGAACAGGAGAAGAAATATAGAGAAGGAAAACAATTTCCTGTAGCGCCTTTTGAAAACTAAACAACATATTCGAAACTAAGCTTCCAATGCGAAGGATGACTGTATGGTTAAAAAAAAAAAATCGATGTATGCATGTGAAATGCAAGAATTACAATCAGCGCATATTTCTGCAAGTTATTTGCTAATTTCATGAGATAAATGACCGAGACGACCTAACGGGTAGTGGGTAAATGATTTTACAAAACACGCAAAACCAGGATGGATGCATATAACACAAGACTCTAATGAATGACAAAATCTAGGAGGCCTTTATCTGTTAATGAATGACAGACGCATGATTATTATGATGATCACGAAGATATGGTTGGTTCTGAGCACTATGGGACTTCACATCTGAGATCATCAGTCCCCTAGAACTTAGAACTGCTTAAACCTAACTAACTTAAGGACATCACACACATCCATGCCCGAGGCAGGATTCGAACCTGCGACCGTAGCAGTCGCGCAGTCTGCGCGCCTAGAACCGTTCGGCCACCGCGGCCGGCACGAAGATATGGAGTGAGGTTAAAAATTTACTTACGGACTTCGATCTTTTAAAGATGAAATGCACTTACAGGATTCACAAGCAGCCCGCAAGACCATAATTAAAATACTAATTATTTTCCCTTCTACTGAGCGCTAAGGATGATACCGTACTTCCGAATGTTTCGTTCAACAGCTATCATTTTAATTTCAAGATTGTCGCGTTGCGAGAGAAGGAAAAAGGACGAGATGACGTCATATTACATGGAATACAAGCTCGGTATATGGAAGGATACAGAAATAAATTGGCGGTATCTTCTTCTGGGATTGAACCTCGGCCCTGCTTAACAACAGTCCTGTGTCATGCCGGTGTGCCACATGGCTTGGGCGGGACACACATATTGGCCACCAAGAATTCAACGTGAAGTCGACGTTCACGTTCTCGTTGTTTCGACCCAGCAAAAATACCCCAGTATATAAAATACATTACATTATTTGAGACTTACCACGCATTATTATTCGGTGTGATCGTTGGTTTCCAAACGCAGTTATTATGTATTGAGCGGGGTGCTGCGGTGGTTAACGTCCTGATTTTGCACCAGGGTTCAAATCACTACATTCACTTCTGCGATTTATCTGTATCGCTCTAGGCCAATGTCAAGTGGTTACTCTGCAAGGGCTGCGACTGACTTCGTCTACCGTCCTTGCCAATCTCAGATGGCCTAATTAACATATTTTATAGCATAACAAGGACTTCAGCCCCCCCCCCCCACACACACACACACCACACTCACTTTCGAAGCCTGATGAATTCCAAGGATTACGGACTGCATTCTTACGCTAGCGTTGTGTTTCGACGCGTGACTACTACACTAACTGTTGCAACCTGTAACGTCCTGCTATAATCGTCTAGTAAATTACAGCGTCAATTGCGTCAGGGGAAATGACTACTGAAACTCTTAAGACGCAACAAATCAAATGTGTGCCCCCCCTCTATGCAACATGCTATTACTAACTAGGTGTAAGATGAGATTTTCACCGTGAACGTAGCTGCAACACTTAGCGCGCGGAACAGAACTTTTTAACGACTGTGTATACCTCTTGGGCACACAAAAAATTTTGGTGCAATTTATCATACAATTAGTGGGCCACGTGGTACATTTCAGAGCAAAACCAGCCGATATCGGTGTGTTTCCGGTCTCACTACGTTGTTAACGTGGCAGTGAACACGTTACTGCGTATAGCGATAGCCGCGGACTTAGCTTCTGGCACATCGCCTGATTCTTCTGTCACAAATATACATTAACAAATGTTCTATTACTTACTTCCGTCATCTATTCATAGGCATTCAAGAGCGTTATAGCACCAGTTGTATTTAAAAAGTTGCTATAATATTCTGTTAAATTCAGCGGTGAGATCTGAAGTTTCCTGAGAGTTGCACGCAAAACAAACCTTTGCGTGTTATCTCCTGCTGAAATTCTATACCTTGGATCGTTTCTGACATATTAGGGGTACCTATGAAAGACGACAAATCAACACAGAAAAGGGGTTTTGCTGTCTTTACTTACAAACCGTGTGACATGTGTAAAATAAACGTAACATATAACTTAATATGTGAAACTTGTGCGCAATTAGCCACGACCACCCTCTACTTCAGCAGTCGAATTGAGGCGTCTGCAAAGGGAAGCTGTGTCCACTTTTTCGACAATGATACTGAGAAATGTGCATATCACAGTCAGAAAATCGAAACAGTTAGATGATGTATACCTTAAGAAAGATAAACTGAAATTGTACATTCAAGCTCTTCCTGGTTCCACATCCCATATAACCGACGGCCTGTAATCCGTTGTATGTCTGCACGTGGAGCGGCTACGATAGTCTAAGATGCGTCGAAATGGTGGACTGATCTGAAACCAGGGGCTTTTAACAGAGAGTGAGGTTGAGGCGACTTCTTTACTGCAATTAATAACTACCATGCTTGGGTCACGAAAGAACAAGCTTAATACATTAAAATCATAATGAACGAAGTATTTATGAATTAGACGTCCGCTTCCATCGAATGAGCAGGAAGGGCTTAGTAGCATAGAAGCTTTCGAATATACGGACTTTGTGGTCTAAATTGATAATACCACAATACACACACTGGCGTGAGAAGGTGATAAGAGAACTGAAGCCTTTGTAATCGGTTCTGGCACTTTTCCAATGTTCGTCTTCTCATCTGCGTACCCAACCCGAACTCTTCACAAGCAGTATGCTCTCCAATTGCATTGAAATAGTACTAGTACTCTAGTACTCCATGTAGCCTCGACACCCCCCCCCCCCCCCCCCGCCACAGAACCAAGACATGAGGTAAATAATAACTGAATGAAATGGTAAAGTTTCACCCATTAATTACAAACAACAACATAAAACTAACTACGGGAGACAAAAATACACAGGATAGCTTGCAGAATGGGCAGCTGAGATAGGTCTGTCTTCTAATGCAACTACCGGTTCTGCAAACAAATTTAGTACCATCTTACGTGATTAAGAAATTTAGTCACTTGAATTAAGATTCGCTAAAACGAACTGAATGGGCTACAGCAGTAAAATCTGATGACGATATGGCATATAAACTGAGACTGGTTCCGGCGACGCCACAATGTAATACTGTCGTGACTAACGAAATTTTATGACAGACAGAAAATCGAAACAGGATATGCTACTTCCGAACAGTAGTCTACATAAATGACCTATAATGCGGGCACCCTTCGCGTTAGACTAACGACACAGGAAGCTACAAAAGACTATGCAAGAGAAAAGTAAAAATAAATGCATTCAGACCGATCGACGAAAAAGTAATTGTAGATAAGGTATTATATGGGGCTTGAGACAAAAGGATTGTCACTATAATGCTGCCTAGATCAACGTAAACAAGGCCTCTAGCGAATAAGTGGAGAACAGATTGCGCCTAGATTGAGGCGTTCCTGTCTATTATTTTAATATGCATGTAGATAAGCAGCGTAGGAATGTTGGCTTTTGAGCCGCCCTGTAAACAGCACAGCAAGCGGAAACAAAATTCTAAATGAATATGTGTGATTTTCACTACACATTGTTAATAGCACGGAAACACTTCCCAGAGAGAGCATCGAACTTCCTCACACTCGACCATTTCTTTGGTTGTTTTCACTATGACATATGAGGGTAATTACGTAGTAATTCCTGAATACGTTCACATCTCGCTCTACAAAACGTAATTATTTATGAATAAAAATAACCATCGTGCATAACACAATGCGAAACGACAGAATATATTCAGCAAATGTAGCAATTATTTTTATACCTACTTAGATATTGGTATTCCCGCTTAATTCGCTTTAATACGCTCACGCTACAAGTGTGATAAAAGTTACCTCACAGCTCTCCTCTGTGAATTGAAACATGAACATATTGACTATTAGCCGAGGAGTAAGAGCCAAAACTACATGAACAAAAAATTACTCATTTTGCATACTACGATCCTAGTTTGGGAAGGAAGGTGTGAGGGGGAAGGAAAATGGAAAGTGCACGCTGAAACAGTTTCCTCTGCTGGTCCAGGTCCCCAGCTTCAAATACAAAACATCCATATCGTCACATGAAAATTGCAAAGCACGCTTCCGACTGACGCTTCACGCGTTCTTAAATCAACGGATATTTTATTCAGCGATTTTGATAGTAAAAGCAAACAACCGAACGTCAAAGATCGTCATCTCTGATTATGCAAACCCCATGACATTCACATAATCAGGGGAAAACAATTTAAGTGCCGTATTAAAATTAATGCACGGAAATGAAGTTTAATACAGCATTCGGGTTATTAAAATCGGACTATAAACAACCAAAAATTCCAACATACCGTACAGGAAATATGCTTTTAAAAGGTGCCGGTAGGTGGACGCAATAGGACGATAAGAACGAGATGTAAATTTGAAATGTAACGAATTTTTTGTAAAATGAGACAGCATTACACTATGCTTTATATCATGCATAGAGCAGGTGGTGGACGATCCTATAATGAATATTTGTATGCAGTTTACGTTATAAGAATCCTACACTGCAATGTAAATCCATAGCAAACAAAATTTTTTAAAAAAAATTACACTCGAATAATTTAATTAAATATCCTAATATTTCACAAATATCTTTAGTTTATACCGTATCCCTACTAATAAACCACGAAATATTTCTGCTGCAAAGTGGTCAGATTAAGAGTAAATAAAATATAGAGCAATCGTGATACTTCGTCAGTCATTTCCGGTTTCAGTATCGAATGTTATATAAATATGTCACTATAATAATGATTTCACTTCGATACTGGTATGCATCTAAACTGAGTTTACACACAAAACAATCGATTTAAACTGTTATCACTATGAATGTAACATTTCATGTCGGTATCAAGGATAGCCTAAGAACAATCGACGTAAAATCGATGTCTGCCCATACATAAGTAATATTTAAACCTCACGTTGTTAGTTTTTGGATAACCTATCCGATATAATTTAAAAAAATATATACACGAAGCGTATACCTTGATCCAGTAGACGAAGAGCGTTTGGCCACTGCGAGGAATCCAAGCTCTGTTTTTCTTGCAGCAGTTCACGAACATATTCGCCAGCTTTCTCGGGCGGTATCTGCGTTTCCATGTCTCCTTCAGACTTCACATTGGCACTGTTTGTATCACTCATGCAATCGGTACCACTGATATTGTTATTACGGTTTAAGTCGCCGTTTGCTGCAGAGTTATCCGCCATTACTACACCGAATACGTCCGTTTCCAGCCACTTCCACACAATAAGTGAAGCGTTTGATGCTCAACAACGACGGTAGTTCCAGCTGCTGCCGCTAGGGGCGCGGCGACTCGTGAACGTTGCGGCGACAAGTGAAGGCTGCCTTGCGCATGCCCGCATGCTGCGGAATGTGCAACGAAAGGAAAAGTACGGTAATCTGTACAGAAAATACTGTAATTAAACAGTCCTTTCATGGAAACCGACTTACGGCACTTACTCTTATGATTGAAAGTTGCAAATAATTACATAAAAATAATTTTATTAGAATTTACAAGCGAATAACTGCACTCGTAACCATACTGCATAGTAGATGACTGTACACAATTACAAAATAGAATAGTCCTCATATACGTACTAAAGAAAAGATAGTAAAAGGGAAAAAATAACTGAATTGATTAACGAAATTACTGTCCTATTTCACTAACATCCACGCTTAGCAGATTTCTAGAACTGCGAACAGTTCTGAATTCCACGTAAACTAGCATGAAATTCTGAAAACGCTGATCATATAAAACGAAACTCCCTCTCCTTACGGACAGTGAGTGGGCAGCGCTCGCATTTCTTCATTTCAGAATACTAACAAGTTACTTATGCAGATTAGTTTCACAATCATGAGTGTAATTATATATTGCGTGAAAGATACGAAGATGCATCAACGGGCCGTCGTGACCGGCAAACAAGTGAAACTCATTGCATTTCTGAAAAGAAAAATGCTGTTTTGATTATCTAAGACTGAAACACGACATGTGGGTCACATAGGAGAAATGTAATTTCAATATTTCTGGGAATCCGCTGACAGGAAGCATCAGCCTGGAAAATACTCTTTGTCGCTTAATATAAACAAAAAAATCGAGGAACGTGTTGCATATCATTAACAACGTACGGCTATTCTTCGTAGACAGCTGTTCAAGACACTATTCCATCTGTGAAAGTTAGTGCACAAACTACGGTAAGAGAGAGTGAAACGATGAAAAAGACGGTATTCGTCCTTGCCAGCATCGAAAGCGAGATTGCAGAAAGCAGTAGTAGAATTAAACATGCGCCTACTCAAGTGCGCCATTAGTATATATAACGTTACAATTGCCCACATGAGTAGGCTCGTGTTTAATCATTTAGGCTTGGAGAAAGCAGAAAGAGACGTGCTGGTTATTAATGTGGCAAAAAAAGAACAAAAATCCTCTGCGTACAGTACTGGACAGTATAAGATAGACTTCATTTGCCGTCGAACTTAAGAGACAGTTCATCTCCCGACAAAGAAAGCTATGTAAAACTGAACGATACTACACGATGAGACACGACAGAGGCGTCGGTATCCGCGCAGAGAAGCCTTGACCAACGTCAGAATAGTGAAAATTCCTGCGTGCTATGCTTCAACTCTTTAAAATGTCGTCAGTCATATGCAACCATACGTGAGACACTGAAGTGAATTGTTGAGATATTATGGCAGTGATAGTATTATAACATCGATGGGATCCATGGAATCTATAACTAGGGTTTTTAATTAACGAAACGTATTGTTCTTACTGACAGGAGACAAGGTTTTCTTTGCGCTATTCTTATTTCTGTCGGATTAAATCCGGAAATACCTTTTCTTACAAGGGAACCTCCCCATCGCACCCCCCTCAGATTTAGTTATAAGTTGGCACAGTGGATAGGCCTTGAAAAACTGAACACAAATCAATCGAGAAAACAGGAAGAAGTTGTGTGGAACTATGAAAAAAATAAACAAAATATACAAACTGAGTAGTCCATGCGTAAGATAGGCAACATTAAGAACATTTACAACTCAGTAGTGTCGTGGTTCCGTGGTTAGCGTGAGCAGATGCGGAACGAAAGGTCCTTGGTTCAAGTCTTCCCTCGAGTGAACATTTTTATTTTTAATTTTGAGACAATTATCAAAGTTCAGGCACTCACACATAATCAACTTCGGTCTCTAAAATTCCAGGACATGTTCAGATTTGCTTGGACATATGCAGGATTTGACAGTCTACACACGAAAAATTTTAAAACGTTAAAAACATATGTTTTCACAGAGCACAGGGAAAACTGTGCGACTGTGAAACTGTTGTATTTATTTGTTGCAGTTTATGTGACAAACACTTATGTTTTCATCACGTTTTTGGGAGTGATTACGACATCCACAAGAAAACCTAAATCGGGCAAGGTAGAAGAATTTTTTCACCCATTCGCCAGGTGTTAGGTGGGTCGACAACATATTCCTGTCATGTGACGCACATGCCGTCACCAGTGTCGTATAGAATATACCAGAGGTGTTTTCCTATGGAGGAATCGGTTGACCTATGACCTTGAGACCAAATGTTTTCGGTTCCCATTGGAGAGGCACATCCTTTCGTCTACTAACCGCACGGTTTTGCGGTGCGGTCGCAAAACACGGACACTAAACTTATTACAGTAAACAGAGACGTCAATGAACGAACGGACAGATCATAACTTTGTGAAAATAAAAATTCTCACTCGAGGGAAGACTTGAACCAAGGACCTTTCGTTCCGGAGCTGCTCACGCTAACCACGGGACCACAGCGCTACTGAGACCATACGTTCCTTTCTGTTGCCTATCTTGCGCATGGACTACTCAGTTTGTATATTTTGCTTATTTTTTTCATAGTTCCACACAACTTCTTCCTGTTTTTTCGATTGATCTGTGTTCAGTTTCTCAAGGCCTATCCTCCGTGCCAACTTATAACTAAATCTGAGGGGGATGCGATGGGGAGGTTCCCTTGTTAGAAGAAATAGGCTGAACAAAATAAAATAGTACCTCGGGTATGTAAGTCAGAAGCCGAATCATATGGAAGCCGAATCCTATCTTCGTGGTATAATGAAAGAGCATAGAAAAAAGTATATGTACAAAAGTTATATCGAAGGAAAGACAACCTGAAGGGTATATACTAACAAGAATGAGAAAATATTGCCTTTGCGCATACTTTTCCTTCAGTGCAGAAACGATTGATAGGAAATCCTGTTTAGGCTGAGTTAGGTTTTATCTCTTGAGGACATTACTCGCAAAATACTAAATTTTGAGCCTGCAGCTACACACCCGACTGTGTGGTTAACACGAACTTGTGTGTGTAATTATGCATCAAACAACCATATATGTACTGCATATTTGTACGACCAAAACGCGAAATGTCTCATAGAAGTCTCCCATTTCTTACTCGGCTTGTTGAGAGAGATGTAATGTGATGGGGTCGTTGTTCGAGAAAGGAAAAGGTAAAAGCAAACGACATCGTCGCGTAGGTGTATTGTGGAACGTTTCATTAAAGAAAGAATCTACTGAAACAGAGGATGACAGACTAAAGGTCGAAATACTAAATGTCTTTTTCCAGAGCTGTTTCACAGAGGAAGACTGCACTGTAGTTCCTTCTCTAGATTGTCGCACAAATGACAAAATGGTAGATATCGAAGTAGACGACAGAGGGATAGAGAAACAATTAAAATCGCTCAAAAGAGGAAAGGCCGCTGTGGACCTGATGGGATACCAGTTCTATTTTACACAGAGTACGCGAAGGAACTTGCCGCCCTTCTTGCAGCGGTGTACCCTAGGTCTCTAGAAGAGCGTAGCGTTCCAAAGGATTGGAAAAGGGCACAGGTCATCCCAGTTTTCAAGAAGGGACGTCGAACAGATGTGCAGAACTATAGACCTATATCTCTAACGTCTATCAGTTGTCGAATATTGGAACACGTATTATGTTCGAGTATAATGACTTTTCTGGAGACTAGAAATCTACTCTGTAGAAATCAGCATTGGTTTCGAAAAAGACGATCGTGTCAAACCCAGCTCGCGCTATTCGTCCACGATACTCAGAGGGCCATAGACAGGGGTTCCCAGGTAGATGCCGTGTTTCTTGACTTCCGCTAGGCGTTCCATACAGTTCCCCAAAGTCGTTTAATGAACAAAGTAAGAGCATTTGGACTGTCAGACCAATTGTGTGATTGGATTGAAGAGTTCCTAGATAACAGAACGCAGCATGTCATTCTCAATGGAGAGAAGTCTTCCGAAGTAAGAGTGATTTCAGGTGTGCCGCAGGGGGAGTGTCGTAGGACCGTTGCTATTCACAATATACATAAATGACCTTGTGGATGACATCAGAAGTTCACTGAGGCTTTTTGCGGATGATGCTGTGGTGTATCGAGAGGTTGTAACAATGGAAAATTGTACTGAAATGCAGGAGGATCCGCAGCGAATTGACGCATGGTGCAGGGAATGGCAATTGAATCTCAATGTAGACAAGTGTAATATGTTGCGAATACATAGAAAGAAAGATCCCTTATCATTTAGCTACAATATAGCAGGTCAGCAACTGGAAGCAGTTAATTCCATAAATTATCTGCGAGTACGCATTAGGAGAGATTTAAAATGCAATGATCATATAAAGTTGATCGTTGGTAAAGCAGATGCCAGACTGAGACTCACTGGAAGAATCCTAAGGAAATGCAATCCGAAAACAAAGGAAGTAGGTTATAGTACGCTTGTTCGCCCACTGCTTGAATACTGCTCAGCAGTGTGGGATCCGTACCAGATAGGGTTGATAGAAGAGATAAAGAAGATCCAACGGAGAGCAGCGCGCTTCGTTACAGGATCATTTAGTAATCGCGAAAGCGTTACGGAGATGATAGATAAACTGCAGTGAAAGACTCTGCAGGAGAGACGCTCAGTAGCTCGGTACGGGCTTTTGTTGAAGTTTCGAGAACATACCATCACCGAGGAGTCAAGCAGTATATTGCTCCCTCCTACGCATATCTCGCGAAGAGACCATGAGGATAAAATCAGAGAGATTAGAGCCCACACAGAGCCATCCCGACAATCCTTCTTTCCACGAACAATACGAGACTGGAATAGAAGGGAGAACCGATAGAGGTACTCAAGGTACCCTCCGCCACACACCGTCAGGTGGCTTGCGGAATATGGATGTAGATGTAGATGTACTGGTTTGTGGCTAACGACTATAGAGAAAACGACTTACTACGTTCCGGAATTGCAGCTAGAAAACGATTTGTGTCATATGTCAGAATTGCTTCTGAAACGTCCCCTTAGAACAATTGTACACGACTGTGCTTAAACTGACACACAATATTTTTAGCGCAACGCAGTCCGACTTTCAGAAATCCCTACAAATGAATGGCCCTGACTAACATTAACCTGTACCTTTCACAAATCACTTACCTCACCAAAAATCTTCGTCACTCGAACTACTGCAATACAGCGAGCGCCACTACTGCCAGCTAAATAAAAGATTCAAACTACGGAAGTCACTAACTACTGATAGGGATAGTTAGTAAATGAAAGATTTTAATAGAGAACAAACAATGTATTTACCTTAATAGTCATAATATATACAGCAGTTCATAATATCCAGTATAACAAATTTCAAAACTCCGCCATCTCTCTCCCCACATCCACCACTGCTGGTGGCTCACCTCCAACTGCGCAACGCTACGCGCTGTTCACATCAAGCTGCCCAACACTACAATGGCAGACAACAATGCAAACTAGCCACAGACTGCACACAGCACAGCCAGTGATTTTCATACGTGGCGTTACCAATAAGAAAACATAAACAGCCTACTTACATAAAGAAAACATAAACAGCCTACTTACACTTCTATCACAGACTCACGCATAATTTCAAGTATTCATTGGAACATTTGAGGTGTGTGAGAAAGGTAGTGAGACTGACAACACTGGGGCGATCTGGCAGTGCTGTGTTGCTCTACTTGTGCAGGTGCTCAGTCCGAGTTTCAGCTCTGTCCAGCCTTCACGTGATCTTTGAGAGCGCAGTCAGTGAGGTTGTGTTATTCTTGTGTGTTACAACAACTTAACAGTGGAATTTACAGCAACGTTATGCCACCAATTATTGTGTTGGGAAATCCGCGAGCGTTACCTCCGAAAAGTTGAAGCAGGCCTATGGGAAATTCCTCATCGACAATACAAGATTTTCACTGCCACAGTCATTTTCGGAAGGCCGAGAACATGTTGAACCTCACTTGGGGAGACCTTCAACCTCAAAAACCGCCGAAAACATCGAACATGTGCATGCTCTTGTAAATTTGTTTATCGAGGACAAACCGTGAACCACATGTTTACAAAGATGTGCATGAAATGCTCTGGAAAAGAGCTGGACATAGCAGACAAGTGGATGCTCATCATGACAGCGACCCCTGTCACACGACCACTTCCATCACGGAATTTTTTTATCTCAAAAGGCTTTCATGTTGTTTCACATCCCCCCGTAATTACCTGTTCTGTGTCTTTGTGCCTCTTTCTTTTCCCGAAATCGAAAAAAGTATTAAAAAACGTCATTTCGCGACTCTAGAGAACATTCAAAATAATGTGACCGACTTGTTAAAGGCCCTACCACTTGAAGCCTTTCAGCGCTGCTACAAAGACTGGAAACGACTCTGCCGGTGGATGGCTGCAGAAGGGAACTACTTCGGAAGGGGCAAAATTGCTGTTTGAAAAAAAAATTAAAAAGTCAGTGACGTTACTTTTCTCATACACCTCAAATGCAACTGTATATACCGGGTGATCAGAAAGTCAGTATAAATTTGAAAACTTAATAAACCACGGAATAATGTAGATAGAGAGGTAAAAATTGACACACATGCTTGGGATGACATGGGGTTTTATTAGAACAAAAAAAAAAACAAAGTTCACAAAATGTCCGACAGATCTCTTGCGCGCGTCGTTTGGTGATGATCGTGTGCTCAGCCGCCACTTTCGTCATGCTTGGCCTCCCAGGTCCCCAGACCTCAGTCCGCGCGATTATTGACTTTGGGGTTACCTAAAATCGCAAGTGTATCGTGATCGATCGACATCTCTAGGGATGCTGAAAGACAACATCTGACGCCATTGTCTCACCATAACTCCGGACATGTTTTACAGTGCTGTTAACAACACTGTTCCTTGACTACAGCTATTGTTGAGGAATGATGGCGGACATATTGAGCATTTCCTGTAAGGAACATCATCTTTGCTATGTCTTACTTTGTAATGCTAATTATTGCTATTCCGATCAGATGAAGCGCCATCTGTCGGAAATTTTTTTAACTTTTGTATTTTTTTGGTTCTAATAATACCCCATTCATTCCAAGCATGTGTGTCAATTTGTACCTCCCTGTCTACATTATTCCGTGATCTATTCAATTTTCAAATTTATACTGACTTTTTGATCACCCGGTACTCTATCTCAAACATTCTGTTAAGCGAAAGTCGGTAACTTACCCGTTGTTGAGTGCTGTATCGAGGAAGATATACACTGAAGAGCTAAAGAAACCGGTACACCTGCCTAATATCGTGTAGGGGCCCCGCGAACACGCAGAAGTGCCGCAACACGACGTGGCACGGACTCGACTAATGTCTTAAGTAGTGCTGGAGGGGAAATGAAACCACGAATCCTGCAGGGCTGTCCATAAATCCGTAAGAGTACGAGGGAGTGCAGATCTCTTCTGAACAGCAAGTTGCAAGACATCCCAGATATGCTCAATAATGTTAATGTCTGAGGAGTCTGGTGGCCAGTGGAAGAGTTTAAACTCAGCAGAGTGTTCCTGGAGCCACTCTGTAGCAATTCTGGACGTGTGGGGTATCGCACTGTCCTGCCCAAGTTCGCCGGAATGCACAATGGACATGAATGGATGCAGGTGATCAGACAGGATGTTTACCTACGTGTCACTTGTCAGAGTCGTCTCTAGACGTATCAGGGATACCGTATCACTTCAACTGCACACGCCCCGCGCCATTACAGAGCCTTCACCAGCATAAACAGTCTCCTGCTGACATTCAGGAGCCATGGATTCATGAGGTTGTCTCCATACCCGTACACGTCCATTCGCTCGATACAATTTGAAACGAGACTCGTCCGACCAGCCAACATGTTTCCAGTCGTTAACAGTCCATTGTCGGTGTTAACGGGTCCAGGCGAGGAGTAAAGCTTTGTGTCGTGCAGTCATCGAGGGTACACGAGTGGGCCTTCGGCTCCGTCAGCCGATATCGATGATGTTTAGTCGAATGGTTCGCATGCTGACACTTCTTGATGGCCCAGCATTGAGATCTGCAGCAATTTGCGGAAGGATTGCACTTCTGCCACGTTGAACAATTCCCTTCAGTCGTCGTTGGCCCTGTTCTTGTAGGATCTTTTTCCGGCCGCAGTGATGTCGGAGATTTGATGTTTTACCGGAATCCTGAAATTCACGCTACACTCGTGAAATAATCGTACGGGAAAATCCCCACTTCATCGCTACCTCGGAGATGCTGTGTCCCATCGCTCGTGCGCCGACTATAATTCCACGTTCAGACTCACTTAAATCTTGATATGCTGCCATTGTAGCAGCTTGTCTTTTATAGGCGTTGCCGACCGCAGTGCCGTATTCCGGCTGTCTACATATCTGTGTATTTGAATACGCATGCCTACACCAGTTTCTTTGGCGCTTCAGTGATTACACATCCATAAAGAAGGGGTATCAATAAGTGAGGAAGGAAGTGATTAAGCAAATTCAGCAGATAAAATAGTAAGTCTTCAGATTTAAAACAGTAGAAAAAGAAAATGAACCACGAAATTACTGAACATTCGTGTCCAAGATGTCATGTCTGAAAGTGACTATAGATGCTGTTATGTGAACCGAACTGAACGGAATATTTCCGAGGAGGAATAAGGCATACAAGCTTTGAGAAGGCTACTGTCTGCAAAGATGAAGACTATTCTCTACGAAGGAGGAGGCTATATTCTACAAAGAAGAAGAATGTAGTGGTGGGTGAATTCTTGGAACCATCATCTATTGGTGAGACACAAGACATCTCACTTTCTTTATTATACATAGCAGTAGAAACACACGGTGATGTTAAACAGATCTCATCCGCAGTACGACTTATTTACAATTGTCTTTTGATGTGTAACATTTCATAGAGTTTTGTAATTCATATCTTAATTTTAATCTCTCTGCTGCACCTTTATGAGTCAAATAAAAGGCAAATCTTTGAGTTGGATGGGTCTGAGTATTCAAGTGCTTAAATTAGAACGTTATCGTGATGTGTCTGTCGGCAGTTTTCGATAATGGGTGTTAAAGGGTCTCCATATGTACTCAACAATGTGGCTAACGTAATTATAGACTGGTTTCTCCACACATCTTAAGTGCTGAGATTATTATCAAATCGTTGGTGGTATCCGTATACTTTAAACAAGAATTTAGTAGTGTACTCTTAAAAACAAAAAGCTGTAGCCCAGTTTTACAGATGGTTGTCTGATTTTCTGAAACACTTAGGTACGTTCCCTCTCGGCTTAGTGCAGCGCTGTGTTTTCGCAGGGAGAGGGTGAAACACGGTTAAGGCTCGTAGTCCATTCAACGTAACAGCACTAAAGCTTCGCTTGCACCGTTAAGTTACGTTGTGCAAGACGCGACAGTCGGCTGCGACTGCGACGCTGCCCCCTCCTCTTTTCCACCCTGGCAGACGGCGACACGGCCGCAACACGACTGGAGTCGTCGCTGTTTCCCAAGCTCCGGTCGGCGGCGGCAAATTCAAATACATAAGAAAAATAAGAATTTCGATTTTTCTTGCTGTAAAAAATACTGTATGTTAATGCAACAAAGTTACATCGGCTCCCAGAGTTAGTTGAACGATACAGATTCTATTTTTACTTTAAAAAATTGAAAAGTATCTCTTCCGGTTTTTCGTGTTTTTTTCGCTGTATATTACTTCTCTATCAATTGTGAGGGAAGTAAAAGGCACAAAAAATTGATGTTTGCATATCTTACAGTTTCACATCACAGCTTGACAATGAGGTGTCTATTTTTCCGATATTCGTCACAGTTATCCCGATACTTAATTTACAAGTAACCTACTGCATAAAATTTGAATTGTGTACAGTGAAAAGTGTGGTCGCTGGCTACTTTACGTATGGTTTACGTTAGGTCATACATCGTTGCCGATGAAAAGAAGCTAACATATCGAAATTATTTTTAAAGTTGAGATCAGAATTATATCGAACTCCGTTACCGAGATTTGGGCTCATATCTCCGGGAGCGTCGCGACTAGCCGCCAGTTCTGTCGACGCGCAACGAGAATCGTGTGGTCATCACACGATAGAGAATGCATTTGTTTTGTTTCGCTGACACATTTGGACCTAATGAAACCATTTTATGTCATATTTCTCCGGTACGAGTTACTAATATTTCTCCATAGGCTCTTGACAATTTCATTTAAAATGCCACGAAATGTAGGTTTCTTAAACCCAAGTGATCAAGCAGAACCCATTTTCGTGGTTTTGCTGAGGCATCTGAACCTGTTCCAAGCTTTCTTTCTCGTTTATTTCTCTGATACGAGTCCCGAATATTCCTCCATCTGTTTTTGCACATTTCACCTAAAATTCCAATGAAAGATAAGTTTATTAACAATAAGCGCACGCTTGCGTCATTGCATTGTTTCAAGTTCTTGACAACAAGATAGGGTTACACCTTAAACATCTCTAGAATTTTCATTCTGAACGTCTACAATATACACTGGCAGGAATGTGGAAGAAATAATGTCCGTGCTTGTTCACAAAATTTCCCCAAATTATACTTGTCAGTTTCTCCCATGCAGAAACTTTTGGAACAAGCTAAGGCAACTTTCATAGCCGACTGAGTCTTTATTCCCATCCAAATGAACTTCCATATTCTTATATTCTGACAGCATACATCGTTATGGATGACATGAACATTTAATCTTGCCAAGCTGCACTCAAAAGATGACTCCAGGATTTACAAAAGACGAATTTCAATTGTGAACTGTGTCAGACCAGAAGGGCCTTGTAAAACAGTAGTGCACTTTTGGCACAAGTTTTTTGAGCACCATCTTCTACCAATGAATTGAAGTGAATGTGACAAATTACTTATTGCAGCATACTGTTTGCGCAATCTGTTGAGAAACGCCTTCCTCAAAAACGAGCATCTATTGATTACAGAAAGCTGTACAACAATCTGGTGGTGGTTTTTCACAACTAGAAGGTATCATCAAGACACCAATCTACTGTTTACTTTCAAAGTGAAGGTATTGTAAAATGTAACTTTCTCGTTGTACTTTAGATTGTTCATTTTATAATGTACTTGCCGTTTTCAATTTTTATCGTCACAAAAAAGAGTAATGCGAAAATTGACCTTCAAGTTCATTTTCATCATTCTAATTCTACATCTGCATGGATTATACTGATTTTCATAACAGGCCTGAAAAATTTGCATTAATGGGAAAATATTATATATTTCACTCACCTGCCAGTTTCAACTGTGCACCAATTTCTCCCCAAATTCTGTGTCTGAACATAGTGTCTCTATATTTAGGGTTCTTCAAATCGTAAAGGCAAGGATGTTGCGAGACCAGCTCACAGAGAATCACATCCTATGAGTGGCTCATTTCAGTTTTCCTTGACTGGCTCGACATCTTTCTGGCAGCCGTACGTCTTTGTGTCGTGCGACTTGCGTCGCAACACTGCTCACTGGTGCAGTGCTGTGGCAGCGGCCGCAACAGTCGCGCGTCGCATCCCAAACTCGAACTGCGCATGCGCCAGCAAGCAACTTCTGACGTCACGTAGCGACCCGTCGCAGTCGCTAGTGTGCGTCGCGTCTTGGACAACATACCTTTAGCCTGGCACGAATGAGTGCTCGGTGCGACACGTGCGCGATATTTGCCTCGTCTAAACGGGCACGAGGCAGTGACGAGCGAGTCAACTTGCACAGCCCAAGCTGCTGGGCGCCTACCAAATCTGTTGGCATTCATGTGAAGCTGGAGTCACTTTAAAAATGGGGACGGTCGAGTTCGTCGAACTCCATGAATCAGGCTAACGAAATGCTTGCGTAATTGTAGTTACGTAACTATAAAAACAGAAATCGACGAGACAGAACAATGGCTGACATCGCAAAAAACAAAATGAGAATGACAGATTTCATCGAAGCAGAGTTCAAAAATAAAATTGTAGCTATTAGTAACGAGTAGACCCAGGAAGACAAAAATAAAAAGCCTGTACTCAGTTCGGAATGGTCTCCCGTAGAAGCTTTCAACTATAAATCATTTATTGCACCAGAGCTGGTCCAGCAGTGCGTACAGGAGAGCGTCTGTGACGCTGGGACAGTACGAGGGGTGTTCAATAATTAATGCAACTCATTTCTTTTCTCGGCCAATTTCCGTTTAAAAGATATGGAATTTGTTGTGGTACATCGTGAAACATTTCCACTGAATACCCTATACTTTGATGAATTTCCGACAGGTGGCGGTGCTGTACGCAGCTTTCAAAATGGCGTCTGTAACGGGGGTGCATTCCATGCAGAGAGCTGTCGTTGAATGCCTTTGGGCGAAATCCGTAGCATCGCAGGCATTCATAGGCCCTTGTCTACGGAGAGTTGGCAGTGAACAAAAGTACGGTGAGTCGCTGGGCCTGGTGTCTGTCATCATAGTAACGAGGTCGCGCAAAACTGTGAGATTAGTCGCGTGTCGGCTGGCCACATACACTCCGCTCCCGAGTGCTGGACTCGCTGCGGCTCGCGGCGCTCGCGCACGCCTTTGTTCAAACCACACGATGGCAGGACGCAGAGGCAACAAGTTGGCAGCCGCGCTGGATCACCTCATCACTGCCTTGGGGAGCTCCCGCGGCCGCAGGCGACGACAACCGGAGCTGAGGCGCAAGCAGCGGTCACTGCAAAATGTGCAGTGCTACAAGTGCCAGCAGTTGGGGCATGTGGCGGGTGTCTGCCGGAATGCAGTCGCGTGTTTAAAATGCGCGGCGGCACACGACACCCGTAACTGCCCCAAACCACGTGGAGCAGCCAGCAGATGCGCGAATTGCGGCGGGCCTCACGCCGCCAACTCGCGCAGCTGCAGCTACCGCCGGCAGCACACCACAGCAAGTCCTGAGGTGCCTGCCGCCAAGTCGGCCGCACTGCCTCCCCGCTCCGGCGAGGGGCTCGCGTCGTGCCGCGTCGAAGCGGCAACCGACCAAGCGCTGGCCGACCTGCAAGCAGCCATCGCGGCCGAAAGGGCCGCAACGAGGGAAGAACTAGTGGCTGTCCACAGACAGCTGCAACAGCTGCGGGAGGAGCTGCGGCTTCTCAAGAAGACGCTGCCTGTGCCAGCTCCCCCCGCCCCTGTGAGGCGGCCATTGCGGGTAGATGCCGCCACCCAGACGTCCACCGACTCGCCTCCTGCAGCAATGCAGGCGGCGTCTCGCATGGAAGCTGACGCTGGGACGCCTGCACCGTCTTCTCGCCTGGAGACAGATGCAGAGGAAGAACCATCCGATGAAGACTTGCCGATCGCTTCTTCGCACGATGAAGAAGAAGCGGAAACCGACGAAGGACTGCCCCTTCCGCTCCCTGACGAGCGGAGTGTGCAGCCCTTCCTTAAGAAGATCGTGGCGTCGCTGAAGGACGGGACGTACCCTCACGGGGACAACCCGTACCCCTTCACGCCGACGCACGCGAAGCCACCACTCCCGCACGTACCGTGCGACCTTCGCCACTCGCGTGGCATGTTGCGCGAGGCGGTGTCGCGGAAGGAACTCACACTGCTGAATAGCCAACCCATCTTCACCCCTTCTGACTGGGACCACATCTGTGAGGCCACAGCGAAGTGGGTGCAGGAGGAGTTCCGCTCCGGCAGGCGGCAGCCTGCCCCTGAAGACCAAGCAGCAGCCGACTATTTCGCTAGAATAAATGCAGCGAGGTAGCCAGAGGCCAATTCCACCGAGAGGCCACACTGAGGACAACAGAGCTGTCAACGGAGGAATAGCAGCACTGCTGCTTAGCCTCCACCACCACTGGACAGATGAAGTCCGTGATTTGCAACGGAACGGAACATACAGCTGTGACTCCTGCAGTGTTGGAACGTGCGGACACTCTCATTCTAGGAGATCGACGGATCACGGTCAGACACCTCGCTACTCAACTAGACGCCACACAATCTGCGCACCCGAGAGGAGCTCACAAAACTTCAGTGGACTGTTGTACCTTCCGACTTCCACGTGTTTGCCCAATGAAGAACGCATTCTGTGAGAAGCAGTACGTGGACGATGATGAGATTGTTGATGCAGCAAGACATTGCCTCCGACGTCGATCAGTAGAGTGGTACCATGCGGGCATACAAGCCCTTCCAGTAAAGTGGCGCAAGGCTTCCCATTGAACGGAGGTAAAGTATAGAAATACGTTTTTGTAGCCAAGGGAGTGGGGCATAACATGGTGTATTGGAATCGTGAATAAAACCAACCTGCCTTTAGAAAACAAAAGTGTTGCATTACTTACTGAACGCTCGTCATAGGAGAGGGGTACTGTCAGAGAGAAGCTGTGAGTGCAGGTCACGAGTCAGGTCCGACAGCTCATTGGGAAAAGAATTGTCCACGAAAGGTTTGAGTCCCCATCTGGCACAAAGTTTCAATCCATGGGCATACCTAGCAATGGGTAGAGGAGAGCAGCTTCATCAAGAACAGGATGTTCCAAAATGATCCTTACAATTTGGATCACTAATATTGCAGAAATGGGGATAGGTAGAGGAATGTGGTATGCAGCACAAAGTTCACACTCACTGAAATAGAATTCAATGTGTCTGCAATCTGTAGCATGCAGGATATCTAAGCGATATCCCAGTTCCACCCAATCCCTGTCTTGTGTGTCCTCATTAGTCTGCGCAAAATTGCTTCTCTGATGAGAGTTAGTAGTTCCTTCAGGTCCCGCACCAGGGCCTGGCGGATAGCACCCTTCACAAAACCCCAAAGAAAAAAACCTAATGAAGTTATGTTTGCAGACATTGTGGGCCAGGAAGTGGGTCCTGCTCTGCCAATCCAGCGACCTGGAAATGTGTCATCCAAAGCCTTCCTAACGATCGAGGTGCAGTGAGGAGAGGCACGATCATGTTGCAGCATGATGCCAAGCTTGCTTGCTTGCAAGGCTTCCATCCAGTCACTCACTGACCAGTCTGGCCTGGCAACGGAAGACAGCAAAACGAAAGCTGAAATTTTAAATTTAGCATTTGAGAAATCTTTCATGCAGGAGGATCGCACAAACATGCCGCCGTTTGTCTCGTACAGATTCCCGTGTGGAGGACATAGTGATAGACATCCCTGGGGTTGTGAAGCAGCTGAATGGGCTGAAAATAAATAAATCGCCAGGTCCTGATGGGATTCCAATTCGGTTTTACGGAGAGTACTCTTCTGCATTGGCTCCTTACTTAGCTTGCATTTATCGCGAATCTCTTGCCCAACGTAAAGTCCCGAGCGACTGGAAAAAAGAGCAGGTGATGCCTGTAAATAAGAAGGGTAGAAGGACGGATCCTCAAAACTACAGACCAATATCCTTAACATCGGTTTGTTGCAGGATTCTCGAATATATTCTCAGTTCGAATATAATGAATTTCCTTGAGACAGAGAAGTTGCTGTGCATGCATCAGCACGGCTTTAGAAAGCATCGCTCCTGCGAAACGCAACTCGCCCTTTTGTCACATGATATCTTGCGAACCATGGATGAATGGTATCAGACGGATGCCATATTCCTTGACTTCCGGAAAGCGTTTGACTCGGTGCCCCACTGCAGACTCCTAACTAAGGTGCGAGCATATGAGATTGGTTCCGAAGTATGTGAGTGGCTCGAAGACTTCTTAAATAATAGAACCCAGTACGTTGTCCTCGATGGTGAGTGTTCATTGAAGGTGAGGGTATCATCTGGAGTGCCCCAGGGAAGTGTGGTAGGTCCGCTATTGTTTTCTATCTACATAAATGATCTTTTGGATAGGGTGGATAGCAATGTGCGGCTGTTTGCTGATGATGCTGTGGTGTATGGGAAAGTGTCGTCGTTGAGTGACTGTAGGAGGATACAAGATGACTTGGACAGGATTTGTGATTGGTGTAAAGAATGGCAGCTAACTCTAAATATAGATAAATGTAAATTAATGTAGATGAATAGGAAAAAGAACCTGTAATGTCTGAATACTCCATTAGTAGTGTAGCGCCTGACACAGTCACGTCGATTAAATATTTGGGCGTAACATTGCAGAACGATATGAAGTGGGACAAGCATGTAATGGCAGCTGTGGGGAAGGCGGATAGTCGTCTTCGGTGGTAGAATTTTGGGAAGATGTGGTTCATCTGTAAAGGAGACTGCTTATAAAACACTAATACGACCTATTCATGAGTACTTCTCGAGCGTTTGGGATCCCTATCAGGTCGGATTGAGGGAGGACATAGAAGCAATTCAGAGGCGGGCTGCTAGATTTGTTACTGGTCGGTTTGATCATCACGCGAGTGTTGCGGAAACGCTTCAGTAACTCGGGTGGGAGTCTCTAGAGGAAAGGAGGCGTTCTTTTCGTGAATCGCTACTGAGGAAATTTAGAGAACCAGCATTTGTGGCTGACTGCAGTACAATTTTACTGCCGCCAACTTACATTTCACGTAAAGACCACAAAGATAACATAAGAGAGATTAGGGCTCGTACAGAGGCATATAGGCGGCCATTTTTCACTCGTTCTGTTTGGGAGTGGAACAGGGAGAGAAGATGCTAGTTGTGGTACGAGGTGCCCTCCGCGACGCACCGTATGGTGGATTGCGGAGTATGTATGTAGATGTAGATGAAGCTGCAGTTCTTCGATGTGTGAAAATGCAAACTGTTCCACTATGTCGACCTTACCGACGCCTCTGCAGAGAAACACGGTCCCACATCATGGTCATGAAGCAGACCTCGCCAAACGTTTACCTTTGGACTGTTTCCCACAATTTCCATACTAATGTTGGGGTTCTCAGCATCTCATAGTCCGCAGCTCGTGGTCTTGCGGTAGCGTTCTCGCTTCCCGCGCACTGGGTCCCGGGTTCGATTCCTGGCGGGGTCGGGGATTTTCTCTGCCTCGTGATGACTGGGTGTTGCGTGTCTTTCGTCATCATTGACTCGCAAGTCGCCGAAGTGGTGTCAACTAAAAAGGACTTGCAATACGACGGCCGAACTTCCCCGCATAGGGCCTCCCAGCCAACAATGCCATACGATCATTTCATTTTTCAGCATCTCATATCCTCACACTGTGTCTGTTTGCCTACCCAGACACATGAAAGCAATCTTCGTCCGTGGACATCACGTTTTTCAGATTGTTGATGCGATCCAGAATATCAACTGCTTTGCCCTTTGGCCTATCAGAAGAATGAATCACTGGACCATGCAGGCAAGAAGATTCAATCTCTTGTGTAGCACCCGGTGCACCTTGGTTAGTGGTAGCTGCAACTGTCGAGACGCTTTACGCATTGATTTGGTTGGGCTCCAGACAAATGACTGTTGCACCTAGCACTTGTCCGCGAAAGGCAAAGGTCCCGAGTTCGAGTCTCAGTCCGGCATATAGTTTTAAGCTGCAAGGAAGTTTCATGACTGTTGCACCTGTTCCACACCTGAATCACTCATGCTTGAACACCCAGAACGCGTGTTCTTCGTGAGACTTCCGGGTTCCTTGAACCACATGTACCATTGTCTGATGGTCGGACATGATGGTGGTGTGCTTCTGCAACGTGTCCTGAAGTTACTCTGGACATGGATGTAAGATTTGATCTCTTTCAACTTTCCCACTCTTTGCCATCTGCTGGGGGGTGGACGATACGATCATTTTCGCTAATAATTTATCTACCTGTCCTCCAATTTTGAATATGAACGATATCAAAGTTGTGAAGATCATTTCGGAACACCGATGTTTACTCGATCTCTAGAATACTGTGATGGATCGTTGTTCCAGAACTGAAAAAAATTCTTCGCAAACTGTACTGGTAGTTTGGCCTTCTTAACAACCAGGCGTACAAACTTAGTGTCAGTGTGGAGAAAGCCGGAACATGTAACCAGTATGCTCAGAGCCATTTGTAGTGAAATTTACAGGTACAGTGACACAGTCGCTGTCTCCGCGAGATATTGCAGGGAGTGCAGAAGAGCGCTGCCACCTAGGCTGCCTGTGGAACAGGAACCTCACCTGTTTCCTTCGTTCGCAGCCTCCACTTGTGAGATGCGACGCAGCCAGCAGGCGGGTTACAACTCCTATCTCCTTGTGAACTTTCGTGAGACAATAGAATTTAAATGTAAACGCCACATAACAATGCTCACTGAGAAGTCCCGAAGGTGTTAACCGGAAAGGCTTTCGTTATCTACAGTCATTCTGAGACGCATTTAGGTTCATTACTCCTTGTACAGTCAGCAGCCTATATGTATTGTTCAACCTATAATTTGTTGCTTACTGTGTAAATAGTGTATGCACAACCATGGGTGTCCGCAGATGTTTACGCGGTGGGGGAGGGGGACTGGCAAGACTCTAAAATTGTCTTTTTGATATAATTGAGTTGGTCAGTTTCGACACGTGTCATACTACAGGAATTCAACTTTATGTGTGACACAAATAACTTATTATAGTCCAGAGATTTGATCATTATCCATGGTGTACGACAATTTTGTAACGAATAAAAATTCTGTACTTCAGATTCGGGATGGGAAGGCGTGTGGGGGAGGGGGGGGGGGGAGAGGGAGTGTGTGGAATGCCACCTCCTGCCACCTGTCATGCCCCTCCCTCCCCCCCCTCCCCCCCCATCCCTTGCGGAGGCCTATGTGTGTCTTCACCAACACCAGTAATGTTGAGCTTGTATGTATCGTTTGTTGTGGTGTGGGAGAGTCGACTGGGGCTCGGCAGTAGTGAATGCAAGCTGCCTGCCATATTTGCGAACTCAAAACACGATTAGCTCTACAAGATGTGCACGCCTTGTGGGCTTACAACAACACAGAATGTCACTGGCAATGACAACCACCCACAATACTCATTGTAGGTACAGACGAAGTTTAGGTACCAGAAATAAACTAAAAAAATTCATAAAAATGAAATGAATCAACTTTCCTGGTGTCATCAAAAATGTTCCTTTTAGTGACTTTTTTTAATTTTTTTTTTTTTACACCGGAATGCCAACATAGCGAGGGCAGTGCAATCATATTGAGCTGAATGATGATATTCATTAAGAGAAAAAAGGTCGCCACATCAGATAGTTGTAGCACAAAAATGACAATATTCATTAAAATTAACCATTAATTTACAGATCCTAAAAAAATGAGTCGCAAATCAAGGTAAACTACAGTGACAATTCACTATGTCAAGGATAAAAATTAATGAGCATGGAATTACATATGGAATTACATTAATCAGTAATGAGACAAATTTCATCTCCATTTTGAAAGCACTGTATAAATTCTAAAGGAACCGGAATGCTATGTGTAAGACTGGTACTCAACAAGTAAATGGCTTTTCAGAGTCTGAGCAGCTCCCAAATTCAGTAATACTGCAGAAGATCGACTCACAGTCCCAGTAAAAAGAAATTACTACAAAAAACAAAATAAAGTTGCTGAATAAACTCGCAAATTGTGAACTGTACAGAGGAAGAGCAACGCTAATGCTAAATGCGACACTTAGTCAAAAATGCTGCTAAAAGAGCGCCAGTCTGGACCGCACACATCTCGATATCTCCGTGACGAAACATCGCACCTGCGGTCCCGTACGGTGAACACCAACTGTATCCACCTGGCCGGCCGAAGTGACCGTGCGGTTCTAGGCGCTGCAGTCTGGAACCGCGAGACCGCTGCGGTCGCAGGTTCGAATCCTGCCTCGGGCATGGATGTGTGTGATGTCCTTAGGTTAGTTAGGTTTAACTAGTTCTAAGTTCTAGGGGACTGATGACCTCAGAAGTTGAGTCCCATAGTGCTCAGAGCCATTTTTTTTTTTTTTTTTTTTTTTTTGTATCCACCTGTCTATCTTCCAGCCCACTCCTAACAGCCACCGGCTGGAGGGGAGGAATCACTAATTTCTACAGTGATCATCATCATCATCATCATCATCATCATCATTTAAGACTGATTATGCCTTTCAGCGTTCAGTCTGGAGCATAGCCCCCCTTATACAGTTCCTCCATGAACCCCTATTCAGTGCTAACATTGGTGCCTCTTCTGATGTTAAACCTATTACTTCAAAATCATTCTTAACCGAATCCAGGTACCTTCTCCTCGGTCTGCCCCGACTCCTCCTACCCTCTACTGCTGAATCCATGAGTCTCTTGGGTAACCTTGCTTCTCTCATGCGTGTAACATGACCCCACCATCTAAGCCTGTTCGCGCTGACTGCTACATCTATAGAGTTCATTCCCAGTTTTTCTTTGATTTCCTCATTGTGCACACCCTCCTGCCATTGTTCCCATCTACTAGTACCTGCAATCATCCTAGCTACTTTCAAATCCGTAACCTCAACCTTGTTGATAAGGTAACCTGAATCCACCCAGCTTTCGCTCCCATACAACAAAGTTGGTCGAAAGATTGAACGGTGCACAGATAACTTAGTCTTGGTACTGACTTCCTTCTTGCAGAAGAGAGTAGATCGTAGCTGAGCGCTCACTGCATTAGCTTTGCTACACCTCGCTTCCAGTTCTTTCACTATGTTGCCATCCTGTGAGAATATGCATCCTAAGTACTTGAAACCGTCCACCTGTTCTAACTTTGTTCCTCCTATTTGGCACTCAATCCGTCTATATTTCTTTCCCACTGACATTACTTTCATTTTGGAGATGCTAATCTTCATACCATAGTCCTTACATTTCTGATCTAGCTCTGAAATATTACTTTGCAAACTTTCAATCGAATCTGCCGTCACAACCAAGTCATCCGCATATGCAAGACTGCTTATTTTGTGTTCACATATCTTAATCTCACCCAGCCAGTCTATTGTTTTCAACATATGATCCATAAATAATATGAACAACAGTGGAGACAGGTTGCAGCCTTGTCTTACCCCTGAAACTACTCTGAACCATGAACTCAATTTACCGTCAACTCTAACTGCTGCCTGACTATCCATGTAAAGACCTTTAATTGCTTGCAAAAGTTTGCCTCCTATTCCATAATCTTGTAGAACAGACAATAACTTCCTCCTAGGAACCCGGTCATATGCCTTTTCTAGATCTATAAAGCATAGATACAATTCCCTGTTCCACTCATAACACTTCTCCATTATTTGCCGTAAGCTAAAGACCTGGCTCTGACAACCTCTAAGAGGCCTAAACCCACACTGATTTTCATCCAATTGGTCCTCAACTAATACTCGCACTTTCCTTTCAACAATACCTGAGAAGATTTTACCCACAACGCTGATTAAAGAGATACCTCTGTAGTTGTTACAATCTTTTCTGTTTCCATGTTTAAAGATTGGTGTGATTACTGCTTTTGTCCAGTCTGATGGAACCTACAGTGACAAACGCAAATTTGTCCGTACCTTCTAAAATGCAGAGGAAACCCACAGTAATTTTTCCACGAGCGCATGTTGAATTTCCATACAAGTTGGTACCTTACAGGCTCTCATGCAGCTCTTTTCCCACGCTGACTACAGTAAAATGGCGGTAGATCATTATGCTTCTAACAAAGTCCATGGGCCATTCTGGCTACGCCTTCCCCCCCCCCCCCCCCCCAACCCCCCAAGGACCACTCGTAGTTCGCGCAGTTCTAAAAGGACGCTTTGCGGTACCCCAGCCTGAGAGCATTGTTACCTGTCGCGGCCTTCTTACGCGGCTCTACCATCCTTGGTGGAATTCGGTGCAACCTCTCGAAAATCCGCTCCTCGACCGGCCAACGGCCAAAGTTTGCAACTGGCCTTCCTCACCACGTTCCAACAATGGGGGCTCATACTCCAGGCTTCACAAGCCCTGTTCCCTCATCCAGAAAATTTAGGGTAATACAACAATAACGAACTTATTTGTCGTCGCTTAGCGACATGTAACTACCCAGTTAGGTCACACACTATATACCTGCATTGCAGTTCAATGTTCTAATGTATTACTAATATTTCTTTAGTTTTTGATAAATTTCGTTTGATCTTCCTTTCCATACTCCTGTTTAGCTGAAAAGGTACGCTGCATGACCACAACGTGTGCACAATCCTCAGGTGCGATCATAAATGAACAGTAATCTAAAATTCTTCCTCTCGGACGACTCGACGAACTTGTGGTATCATTTTGGTTGCAACGTGTTGACAAGATTAAGCAACTAGGAATGACTTTGCTACTGGACCCGCTCCGAGACGACCAAGACGAGTTGGCAACTTATACTCAACACAGTCAGAACAACATTCCAAGAACACAAGAGTAGATCCCTCAATCGTTTCCAAGAGTGCAGTTTATAAATATGTATGTTCTTAGTAAAATCTATCACATCGCCGCCGTGTTACCGATACCCACTGACAATGCTCACAAGTTTCTTATTGCGCTATATTGGTTTGTTTGAAGAGGAAATATCTTCAAAACTCCAGTTCACACGATAACACTGGCTCGCTGTGCAGGCGGGTTACGTATAAAGGACGTACACAGTCCGTGTCTTACGGTCTTCCTAAATAGAACACCCAAAATAATCAGCAGCAACCAGACTGGGATATCCAAGAGTCTATTCACCTCCTCAGTACCTCAGGATGTGAGGCTGCCAGTCAACGTTGGGCACATCAACCAACAACTGGGATACGTCCGCGTCTACTTCACGGAAATCGCTAGCTGTACCAGTCGCCTCAAACATTTTAGTACCTCTATACTTTACTTTGAACTGACAAAGCGACAGCAACGAAATCCGATCGAGAAGAAACACCCGGAAAAACATGGAAACGTATATGGGCGAACATCACCAACCCCATCCTTATGTCGGACTAAGCTGCTATATGGTATGACACTGTAAATGAAAAGATCACCACAGGCGAAAAGATGCAAAAAATTAAACTATGCCCTACACTATACTGTAACCATTGTCATCTATACACACTGGCTCACACCTTCTTTTGTAGAGAGAACATCGTGATATGGAGCTGGACGAGGAAAAAGCTATCGATTATTAACAGGACGACAGAGAATGCCATCTCTGTGAATGATGTGTTACACCCGGACTGAAACTTGTTCCCTGCCGCGAGGAATAGTAGTTATACCTGGCTCCTCGAACAAAGTGGGTGCTACAGTATGACGCAACAACATGCATACCTCAAAGCATTAATTTTGTATATTCAGGAGCAACATCATAATTTGAAAAAACAGCCTAAATATAAACAGTTGTTCCAAAACTTTCTTATCTGCACTTTACCTCAAAACTGAGAGTCATTCCAGATTGTATTACTTCATGTTCGGAGAAGCAACTTACACGTAGTTGAGGAGCGCAAGCGCGACAAGGTCACATGTACACACACCGATCAAGAAAACTGTAAATCGTCAAAGGAGGAATGTTATGTAATTTGTTGGAGAAATCTCCTGTTTGCTTTTATTTCCTTTATTTTAAACTGACGTCACATATTGCTACGAAGTAAATTTTATTTCCAAATGGTGAGAAGCAACTTTCCTTCCTTTTCTTTACGTTTATTTGTTGTGAATGGCATACATGCGCAACATTCATCTGGATACTAAAAGAAGAAAAGCACTACATGAATGTGATACCCTCCTCATATTCTGATGCACCCAAGCTGGGAGAAAGGATCTTTCAGAGCTTGACGCTGAAAGTTCAGAGAAGACAAACAGAGAAACCCAAACTCGGGAAACCAGAGTGTGGATACGGAAAATCTAGAAACTACCATTCGAAAAGACCAACTTGAAGCATTCGCTGAGCTGGGAATTCTGATGCAGCGAAGGCGAGCGTAGACCGGTGCGGCTACACTTCACGTGGATACGATACCCACCTGATCGACGGATGACCTCCGTGAGAAGAAGCCTGAAGCTGTACAATTTCTGCAGCGATTACCATCTTACAATGAAATAACGGAATGAATAATTAATGTCATGTTCGTCTTTAAGGGGAGCCGGAGGTGGTCAAATCCAAAAAATTACGATTTTTTTTTTTTTTTGCTACCGAAAATTAATTGGAACATTCCTCTTTAATGTAAACTTTGAATTATTGTTCTACTCGCCCTAGAAGTGGAGTTATTACCATTTTCCCCCACGCCTGCAGAGGAAATGGGCGGCCGCTGAATGCATCTAACACCCTCTCGTGACTTCCTGGCGAACTGCTTGGGATTTTCTCGGCCTGTTACGCATACAGCGCCTTTTACGCACACAGCGAGTGTGCAAGGGTTGGCTACATTGTTTTCTGTGACAAATGAAGCGCTAACAGCGCGGAACATCGTCTCTTTGCTGTTTACCGTTTCGAATTAGTTCAGTGTTGCGCCTGTTGTTGGTAGTATTATACTTCTTGCGTAAAGCGTTGTTCTGGTTACGATGCCACGTTTTAGTAACCGTGTATATAAGAAGAGGAAGAACGTAGGGAAAAGAAAATTAACACTAATACCAAGTTGCGATACTACAATTACTGAAACAGTGCGTTCTTCTGCTAAGCAACACATGGCCGGCCATAGCCTTGTGACATCTTCTAGCAAATACTACCTTGGGAATGGTGACTCCAAAGGTTTCAAGGCTATAGAGGAACTGAAACCATATGGAAATGAATTTGTAGTTGAAAAGTTGGAATGCATTGGGCATGTGCAAAAGCGTATGGGTGCACAGCTTCGAAGGCTCAAACAAACTTTGGGTTCAAGTAAGCTCAGTGATGGAAAGACAATAGGAGGGTGAGGCAGGCTTACTGATGAGGTGATTGAACGTCTACAGAGATACTATGGGTACGCTATAAGGCAAAATACTAGTAATGTTAGTGACATGCGAAAAGCGGTGTGGGCATTGTTCCTTCATACTGCCTCTTCCAATGAATACCCTCAACACAGCCTGTGCCCAAAAGATTCCTGGTGCAAATATAATGCAAAAAAGGACTATGATCACAAACATGTTTTGCCAGCAGCTGTGATAAATGCAATAAAACCAATTTTTCATGACTTAGCACAGCCAGAATTGTTACAAAAATGTCTACACGGAAAGACGCAGAATCCTAATGAGAGCATAAACAATTTGATTTGGAAAGTGATTCCTAAAAGTGTGTTTGTAAGCATAAAAACACTGCACTTTGGCATTTATGATGCAATAGCAACCTACAACAAAGGGAACAGTGTGAAGTGTGAAGTTCTGAAGGCATTAGGATTTACAGCTGGGGTGAACACTGTACGAGCACTAAGAAATATTGACAGAGAAAGGATAAGAGGAGCAGAAAGAAGAGAAAGGCATATGAAGTATGATGGAACAACGGGCCAGAAAAGAAGACAGAAGAGGAAGATTTTGGAGGATGAAGAAGAAGACCCTGATAATCCATCCTATAGTGCGGGAATGTATTGAGAAACTCTGACAGCCATTTCCCGTAAATTAGAAATTTTCGAATATAAGGAACATTTTCTCAAAATCCACTCAAGCTAGAGAGATGAAATTTTTATACAGCAGTCCTAGTGGTCAAACTTACATTGTAACACAGCCATTTGGCAATATGTTCAGTAGTTCCATTTCAGTTTAATTATAAAGCAATTATTTATAAAAAAATTGGGTCATTACTAAAAAAAAATAATTGGAAGGAAACTAGAAAAGATACTCCAAAATCCCTCTGTCATAACTGCAATACTAAACCACTCTATATGTAAAAAAAAATTCAAATTTTTCTATTTGGTAGTTTATCATAAATGTTCCTCAAACTTAGTGATTTTAACATGGGCAGCATAGGCACCTCCGGCTCCCCTTAAAAGTGCAGTCAGTCTGCTGCTGGTCTCTCTCGAACGAGTTTCACTTTAATGGTATGAGTTGTAACGTTTTCAACGTGGTCGAGCTCTGTAATATGGTTGGTGTTAAAAAAAAATGTGGTAACGTGCTTGCCTGCCATACAGTTGGCCCAGGTATAATTCCCGGCGGCGTTATAGAGTTTCTCCGGCCGTGGACTGGCTGTTGTGTTGTCCTCATCATCATTTCATCATCACCGACGTGCAAGTCACCAAATGTGGCGTCTCTTGAAATAAGAGTTGCACCCGTTGGACGAACTTCCCGAACGACGCCTCTCGGCCAACAAAGCAACATGATAATTTCATTTTTTACGTATTTTCTAAGCAAAGACTTCTACTTATACTGTGTGTAAGTAGACGAAGAGATCCGATAAAGTTCGGTTACACTACTGGTAATAAATCATTGGTAACAGACCTAATGTTAAACGACCATACAAAACTACGAGGAGTATTCGGAAAGTAAGGTTCGATTAGGCGCGAAATGGAAATCACTGTGAAAATCCGATGGAACTTTGCACAGATGTGTTGGGAAGTGCCTTTAGTGCGCCTATCGATCGCTTCATGTCACTTTTTTCGGTTCGGAGCTTAAAGTGATAACGTAGTAATGCCTAAAACAACAGTGTCTCTCGGCAAGTACGTGGATCTTGTGAGAGACATAAATGTCGTGCGTTTCTTTCTTCAAGACAATTTTCAGCCGTATTCTGCAGAAGCAATGACGACGCTCCTGCAGCGTTTTCGATGGGAAGTGTTTGATCACCCACAATACAGCCGTTAACTGATTCCCTGCGTTATTCGTCCCTGCTCACATGAACCGCTGGTTATGAAGACAATATTTTGGCGCAACAACGAAAGATAGACCAGCGTAGAGAATTTGCGGAAAGCACAGCCGGCAGCATTCTATGATGAGGGTGCTGGAAAGTTTGTACAACGCCACAAGTGTCTAAATCGGAGCGGCGACTATTTAGAGAGGTAGCTGGAACGTGTGGCTAGCTGTTGCGAATAAAATTTTTTTGATTTTCACTGTGGTTGAGTCAAATTTACAAAAAGCTTTGCAGCATGTGCCCACTTATCAATGTGACGTTGCACCCCTCTGGCCTGGGTACATCCGCTAGTTCGGTTGAGAAGGGTGTCGTAAAGCCGTTGTTGTGTCGTCTGTTGATGCAAACGGGCCCACAACCATTGAAAAATGGTCCTTGATATCGTTGACACTGGCACTGGGACGGATTTGGTGTCCGAGCTGGTCCAGCAAATGTTCTTGTGTGGTCACATTTGTGTTTCTTGTCGGTCACGAAAGTACCTTAGCATCAAGAAGACAGTTCATAGAGAAACTTAACGTGTATGGACGAGCATTGTCCTGCTGGAAAATGGCACCACGATGTGCCATATGAGAGGTAACACACAAGGATGAGGATGTCCGTCACACGCTGTTGTGCCATCACAGCTCCCTTGCTCATACCAGCAGTGACCAGAAGTCATATGCGATGGCTCCCAACGACATGACGCCAGGAGTAACACCGCTGGTTCTCTGCAAAACGTTGGAAGAATGGGAACTCTCCCCATGTGGCCGCCATACTCTCTGACCATGGTCATCCGCGATCGTACAGAAAGTGCACAATGCGACGCCATTCGTCAGCAGCCCCATGCTTCCTGGTCACCGTCCCACTCCGAACGCAACCCTTTTGTGCTGTGGTGTTAACAACATCCAAATCACGTGACGATGTAAATCCCTATTCTACATCTACATCTACATCTACATCCATACTCCGCAAGCCACCTGACGGTGTGTGGCGGAGGGTACCTTGAGTACCTCTATCGGTTCTCCCTTCTATTCCAGTCTCGTATTGTTCGTGGAAAGAAGGATTGTCGGTATGCCTCTGTGTGGGCTCTAATCTCTCTGATTTTATCCTCATGGTCTCTTCGCGAGATATACGTAGGAGGGAGCAATATACTGCTTGACTCTTCGGTGAAGGTATGTTCTCGAAACTTTGACAAAAGCCCGTACCGAACTACTGAGCGTCTCTCCTGCAGAGTCTTCCACTGGAGTTTATCTATCATCTCCGTAACGCTTTCGCGATTACTAAATGATCCTGTAATGAAGCGCGCTGGTCTCCGTTGGATCTTCTCTATATCTTCTATCAATCCTATCTGGTACGGATCCCACACTGCTGAGCAGTATTCAAGCAGTGGGCGAACAAGCGTACTGTAACCTATTTCCTTTGTTTTCGGATTGAATTTCCTTAGGATTCTTCCAATGAATCTCAGTCTGGCATCTGCTTTACCGACGATCAACATTATATGATCATTCCATTTTAAATCACTCCTAATGCGTACTCCCAGATAATTTATGGTATTAACTGCTTCCAGTTACTGACCTGCTATTTTGTAGCTAAATGATAAAGGATCTATCTTTCTGTGTATTCGCAGCACATTACACTTGTCTACATTGAGATTCAATTGCCATTCCCTGCCCCATGCGTCAATTCGCTGCGTATCCTCCTGCATTTCAGTACAATTATCCATTGTTACAACCTCTCGATACACCACAGCATCATCTGCAAAAAGCCTCAGTGAACTTCCGATGTCATCCACAAGGTCATTTATGTATATTGTGAATGACCTGGCGGCTGCTAGCCTTCGACCAACGGTGCGGGGTAACATAGAATGTTGCAGCCAGTTTATTACTGTTCTCATGTGACAGAGACAGACGCGAGGGGTGGTGCATTATATGGCGACCCTCCTTTGTGGCGGTCAGACGAGGTCGACGAGACGCTTAACGACGAGTTTGCCTGCCCTCATGTGCCCATGCAGTCCAACATCGGTCCATTGTCACTTCCGATTGCCCCAAAGATCTGGATACTGCACGATTAAATCAGTCGGCCAAATGGAGACCCGTCGTGGGTCTGCTTTCAAACTCTGTCAAGTGCTGATAACGCTGTCTCACACAAGTACGTGGCATCAGTCAATATATAACTCCTTTCATGCCATTTATATCTGCTACCAGGCTTGGAAACAACATGGAACACGAACAACACTAACGCATCTGTCACAGAGAATAGGAACTCTAAATCATGTACATACGCGCCAGTGGTGTGTACATATACAATGTTACAAGGGCGTACTGAAAAGTAATGCCTCCGAATTTTTTATGTGAAAACTTCTAAAAAATTTTAAATAAAACGAATGCTACTAGCGTGCTAGACTGTTGTTCTTTGTGCTCATTTATTCCTTTCTCAACGTAGCCACCTGGGTGCCGAACAGCTTTCTCCCAACGAGGGACCAGTTTGTTGATACTATCGCTGTAGAATATTTGACGTTGGTGACGGAGCCACAATCTCACATCTGCTTCCACCGCTGCATCACTATCGATGTGAAGTCCTCGACGTTGTTCTTTAAGTTTCGGAAACAGATGACTATCGGCTGGGGCCGAGTCGGGACATTATGGAGGACGGTCGATGACAGTCAGTCTAAGGCTTTCGCGTTGCTACAGATGTCGCAGCATACGTGGCATTGTCGTGCTGAAGGAGAAGGTGCTGTATGTGTGAACAAACTTTTCGAAATCGAACCTCGATAACAGTTGGTTTTTTCTGACGTCCCGACATAGTTACGTTACACACCGCAATGTTACACGCTAAAATTCGTATTTCTCTAGCGGCAGAGGACTGCAAATACGTAGACGTGAAGAACAAAGATGTATAATGTCAATAACGTTTGTTTTATTTAAAAAAATTCACGTATAAAGGTGGAGATGTTACTTCTCAGCACGTCTTCGTACCCCGACATCCGAACATGTTTTCTGCGTTCTACACTCCTGGAAATTGAAATAAGAACACCGTGAATTCATTGTCCCAGGAAGGGGAAACTTTATTGACACATTCCTGGGGTCAGATACATCACATGATCACACTGACAGAACCACAGGCACATAGACACAGGCAACAGAGCATGCACAATGTCGGCACTAGTACAGTGTATATCCACCTTTCGCAGCAATGCAGGCTGCTATTCTCCCATGGAGACGACCGTAGAGATGCTGGATGTAGTCCTGTGGAACGGCTTGCCATGCCATTTCCACCTGGCGCCTCAGTTGGACCAGCGTTCGTGCTGGACGTGCAGACCGCGTGAGACGACGCTTCATCCAGTCCCAAACATGCTCAATGGGGGACAGATCCGGAGATCTTGCTGGCCAGGGTAGTTGACTTACACCTTCTAGAGCACGTTGGGTGGCACGGGATACATGCGGACGTGCATTGTCCTGTTGGAACAGCAAGTTCCCTTGCCGGTCTAGGAATGGTAGAACGATGGGTTCGATGACGGTTTGGATGTACCGTGCACTATTCAGTGTCCCCTCGACGATCACCAGTGGTGTACGGCCAGTGTAGGAGATCGCTCCCCACACCATGATGCCGGGTGTTGGCCCTGTGTGCCTCGGTCGTATGCAGTCCTGATTGTGGCGCTCACCTGCACGGCGCCAAACACGCATACGACCATCATTGGCACCAAGGCAGAAGCGACTCTCATCGCTGAAGACGACACGTCTCCATTCGTCCCTCCATTCACGCCTGTCGCGACACCACTGGAGGCGGGCTGCACGATGTTGGGGCGTGAGCAGAAGACGGCCTAACGGTGTGCGGGACCGTAGCCCAGCTTCATGGAGACGGTTGCGAATGGTCCTCGCCGATACCCCAGGAGCAACAGTGTCCCTAATTTGCTGGGAAGTGGCGGTGCGGTCCCCTACGGCACTGCGTAGGATCCTACGGTCTTGGCGTGCATCCGTGCGTCGCTGCGGTCCGGTCCCAGGTCGACGGGCACGTGCACCTTCCGCCGACCACTGGCGACAACATCGATGTACTGTGGAGACCTCACGCCCCACGTGTTGAGCAATTCGGCGGTACGTCCACCCGGCCTCCCGCATGCCCACTATACGCCCTCGCTCAAAGTCCGTCAACTGCACATACGGTTCACGTCCACGCTGTCGCGGCATGCTACCAGTGTTAAAGACTGCGATGGAGCTCCGTATGCCACGGCAAACTGACTGACACTGACGGCGGCGGTGCACAAATGCTGCGCAGCTAGCGCCATTCGACGGCCAACACCGCGGTTCCTGGTGTGTCCGCTGTGCCGTGCGTGTGATCATTGCTTGTACAGCCCTCTCGAAGTGTCCGGAGCAAGTATAGTGGGTCTGACACACCGGTGTCAATGTGTTCTTTTTTCCATTTCCAGGAGTGTATGTGCAACTGTCTTTCGTGTACACCTCTAAACGATTATAAATGGAATAGGAACAATAATAAGCTAATTTTACGGTATTTCTTCTTTTCGCCGTTAAAGGAAAGGACGAAGCAAGGGCGATTCGGTTTATTGTCTTGTCTACGGTGGGGTCATTGCGGTCCAATGTAAAGTAGTTGGCATCCGACCGCTGGGTGACTGGACTGCGCCCGCCGCCATTATACCAATGGCAGCTTGGGAGACTGTCGCTCCCGCTTTGTTACTACTTCCCCTACGCAAAGCACTGTGCCTCCAGTTCTCAAGTGGGGAAATTCCCCAGGCATGGGAAATTTGTTTATTTCAAGGAAAAAACTCCGACAGTATTTAAATTTAAAAACGGATTTCTGACATTATTAAAGACATTGTGGAGATCTATACTACGTACAAATTTCAGAATTTTCACATGATTTTGATAACAGACAGAGACGTTAAGATTCACACGTCACACGATTTAAATACTGAAGACTCTACAAAAAAAAAAAAAAAAAAAAAAAACAACGCCGTTTTCCAAAGCTTATACACAGCAAATACAAATCGATATGTAACTCTGGTATCATCCTTTGCTGAGAGAGGTTTTTTGGTAATGAGGAAAGAAAAGTATTATACACAGCAAATACAAATCGATATGTAACTCTGATATCATCCTTTGCTGAGAGAGGTCTTTTGGTAATGAGGAAAGAAAAGTATTTCAGTGAGATGGTAGTTTTCGTGACACGAAGTTATCAGTCTGAAAGTGTTTACCGGATAAGAAAATTTTACCAATTTCAAAATAATTAAGATAACTTTCTCCCTAATAATAATTAAGGAAAAGTATTTGAAATTCTTAGACTCACAATAGGGAGCTACACTAAACGTGATTTTCAAGTTTTTTTATGTGAATTTGGAGGAAAAAAGTATTTTAAATTTATTTCCTATCGCTGCGTAGGGCGGAGTGTTGTTGCAGCCGTCTGCAGAAAATACTTTGCGACAACGTCGCTATCTCCTGCCGTGAACGTCAGATACTAATTTGTTTAAATAAGGCTACAGAGATGGAGAACAACCAAGGATTGGCGAAGAAAGGGGAAAAAAATCTTCTCCGTGCCGATTCAAAGGAACCATCCTGTCATTCACCTTAAACTATTTAGGGAAATCATCTTCACCTGTTGTAACGTATTATGTTGAGACGACTGGCATTTAATGCAATAATTATATTCATTATGCACGAAAACAAGCAAGAAGTAGTAAGTACTTACAGGAATCGGACTGCTGACACAAGACAATGGCCGACCTACAAGTTAAGCTGCCCTCGATTTCGTAATGACGGTGTCATGTTACATGGAACTAACGTACAACTGACTGTTACTGACCAAGAAGGTGGACACCTTCGGAACGTCAAGTTTTATTACAGTCATAATGTGACGTGAGCACCCAGATGGCGCTCAAAACTGCGAAGCCCACCTTGCCTTGTGCACGCTCTAGAGTGATACCTTCCTGTTGCGAAGAGCAGAATAACAAAATGACTGACAGCTAGCTGTTTACAGAAGACCTGCCATAGCAACAAGCAACCAGAGAACAAGCGTGGTCGTGCCTTCTGTCTTGTTTCCCATTGTCACAGTGCTCCACTGACAATAAATGCAGCTGCTAGCGTAGCCGATTTGACTCGTTTTCATAACAGGTTTTATTTCTTTGTGCAGTTTTTTTTAATTATGCGTAAAAGAATGTCTGCAGCTAATAGTGAAAGTGAACCGTCAACAGACAAGAGTATTATTATCCTTAAGGGTAGATCATTAGTGCAGGTTCTACTCATACATCTGTGTCTCCATCCGTACTCTGCAAAAACCACAATGCTGTTCTGATTTACATAAATGGTCTGGGTAATAATCTGAGCAGCCCCCTTAGATTGTTTGCAGATGACGCTGTAATTTACCGTCTACTTAAATCAACAGACGATCAATTCCAATTACAAAATGATCTAGAGAGAATTTCTGTATGGTGGGAAAAGTGGCAATTGGCACTTAACAAAGTACCACATAGGTACTAAAAGAAATCCGATTGTAAGTGGGCTGTTTGGGTCACGTTTTGCGTTCTAAGAATAGCCTTGTCGTGTCCAGTTATTTCTGTCATCTCGGAATTATGACGGATGTGACCTGTAATTGTTGTGTTCCAGTTTTCGGGTCCCCGATTGCCAGTATCAATTTTTAATTCTTGTAAAAGTCCCTGAAAAGCTGCAATGTCGTCTTTGCAACGTCCTGCCAAAATAATATGTCGTAAATGTTCAGGCAATTTGATTAAGCATATGCGGATGAGTTATGAGGGGCTGTATGGGTTTGACAGGTACTGATTCTTTTGCAAAATGTCTTCAAAATATTTGACAAGGCTGGAAAATTCAGATTGTCCGAAATGTTTCATCATTATGATGCTATGTTTTACGCGATCGAGTAGCTTGAGGCCAATATGCTGAGAGGAAGGCATGATAAAATTCTCCTTCACTGTGACAGTCGCGAATGACTGATTGCATTCTTACAGCTGGTTCATTCTCTAAGTAGCCACACATAAATTCCAATTTGTGCTCTAATGACCAGTTGGGAGGCAAACAATGAGAGAATTGATGAAGCTATGCTTGTGGTTGAATGTCGTTGCCGAAATTCTTAAATGTTTTGAATTTACATGTAGTAATGAACAGCTTATAGTCAAAATCATCTTGACGGCGAGTCGCATATCGGTCATTGTTACGTCGTGTCGGCGGTTCCATCTCAAAATTCGGTGCCCCTTGCCAATTTCTTTCATAATTTCCGAAATGCTCTGTGTTATTATTTTGTGGCTTTTCCCTATTTCTACATCCTTCTTCCCTTATTTGAGCGCGAGTGTCCTCTGAAATATCTAATTGTTGTATTACTTGTGCCAACTGATCTTGTACTTCCCGGATTTCTCTTTTGTGTTGTGTATTAATTTGATCTTGTTTGAGTTTCCTAATTTGTTCTTACTCTTCTGTGTCAGTAAAGACTACCGGTCTTGTGTCATTCAGATTATCATCTACCTTCGTAGATAAATTATTTAGCTGATCCGCAAGTTCGACTATTTTCTCTGATAATGAATTGATTTCCTCCATGAGTCTTTCTGAACCAAGTTTCAGAGTATCTACTGTGTCCTTCAAGTTTTCCTGAGTTTTTGCAAGTTGCGTAACCGAATTGGTAGATGCAACTGAGTCAATTTTAGCCTGCAAGGTCTCGTGATTTTCATGAACAATGGTTTGCAGTTCCTTTATGGCTGCTTCGTGATTCTGTAATGCATTTTCATGCCGCCAAAAAATAGGTTGAAAATGCACACATATTTGTGTTTTTACGTCGTTACAGACTTTTTGACATTTCGATTCGATGTTATGTAACTCAGTAGTTAAATCTTCACGTGTTTGTTGAAGTGTTTCTTTAATTTGTTTCTGATTTTGTTCTATTTGTTGCTGTGACTGTTTTTGATTTTGTTCCGTAGCATCTAACTTTTGAAGCTGTTGCTGTGTTTCTCTGATTTTGTTTCATTTGTTGCATTAATTGCAATAATAATGTATTGGTGTCTGGAAGCTGTTCCTGTATGTTTTCGGCAGTGCATTTGCACCGGCAACATCAGCAGTTTGAAAAGCAGAAAATGTGTCTCAACTTAATTGAGAAAAAGGTGAGGACGCGAAACCTGAATCTAGATTGCAAGATTGATCAGCAGTTTGAAAAGCAGAAAATGTGTCTCGACTTAATTGAGAAAAAGGTGAGGACGCGAAACCTGAATCTAGATTGCAAGATTGTGTCCTGTCATTTCGAGCTCCTGGGGCGAGCTGTTGCCGACCGATCGATCAACAATACTACACTGTTCACTAGCTGTTTCATTGTCTACACGATTATTTAGAGCCTGGTCCATTTCCCTATGCGCAGTTACCAAATTACTATGTTGAACATTAGTTAATTCACTACACGGTGGCGCTAACACACTACTCTCAACTTCACTGTAATTTCTCAGTTTACTTTGGAGACTAATATTATGTTTTTCACACGCCTTAATTGTCACAATATATCACACGATAACACAGAAAAGCACAATTTGAAGAGTAAAATAAGAAAACACATTAACATAGCACTAAAAATAATATCTAATTAATTGCAAGCACAGCTGCAAATATTTGGTGCAAATCTACATGCATGCCACAACTGTTTTACAGTTCATAAATGAAAAACTACAACTACAAAGAAGATTCTCTCTGCAATTATGTGCTAGCAATAAACAATAACTACACTAATTACACAAACTACAAGAAAAAATCAGAAGATTCCAGTGAGGTATCCTGGCAGGGTCACCATGTGAAATGTCCCCTTAGAAAAATTGTGAATTACTGTGCTGATTTACAAACAGCTGAGCAAAACTCAACGTACTCAGACAGTTTTCTCTTTACTGTTTTTCATCATCACTAAACTGACACAATATTTTAGCACAACACAATCAGACTTTCAATAATCCCTACAAAAGAATGGCCCTGACTAACAATGACCTTTACCTTTCATGAATCATTTAACCACAGAGTGACTTAACTCACCAACTCGAACTACAGCAATACAGCGAGCGCCAATACTGCCAGCTAAATAAAATGGCTCTGAGCACTATGGGACTTAACTTCAGCTAAATAAAAGATTCTAACTACTAAAGGCACTAACTACTGATAGGCATAGTTAACAAATGAAAAATTTTGATAGAGAGCAAACAATGTATTTACTTTAATAATGCTCAAAAGTCATCATATATCAATTCATGACATCCATCTTTACAAGTTTTCTTTTTTTGGCGGACACACGTCCAGATCATCCTCTCAAAACTCTGGCATCTCTCTCCCCACATCTACCACTGCTGACGGCTCACCTCCAACTGCACAACGCTATGCGCTGTTCACATCCAACTGCCCAACACTACACAAGCGAATATTCCAATAATGCCAACCAGCCACAGACTGCACACAGCACAGTCAGCGATTTTCATACAGAGCGCTACGTGGCGTTACCAACATAAAAACCTAAACAGCCCACTTACACGATAAATTTTGGGTATAGGATAAATGGCACATATCTAAGGGCTGTCAATTCGACTATATACCTAGGAATTACAATTACGAGCAACTTAAATAGAAAAGACCACAGAGATAATATTGTGGGGAAGGCGAAAGAAAGACTGCGTTTTGTCGGCAGAAAACTTAGAAGCTGCGACAAACCCACTGAAGAGAGAGGCTACATTACACTTGTCCGTCCTCTGCTGGAATATTGCTGCGCGGTGTGGGATCCTTACCAGGTAGGATTGACGGAGGACATCGAAAAATTGCAAAGAAGAGCAGCTCGTTTCGTGTTATCGCGCAATAGGGGTGAGAGTGCCACTGATTCGATACGCGAGTTGGGGTGGCAGTCACTGAAACAAAGGCGGTCTTCTTCGTGGCGAGATCTATTTACGAATTTTCAATCACCAACTTTCTCTTCCGAATGCGAAAATATTTTGTTGACGCCCACCTACGTAATGAGAAACGATCATCACATTAAAATAAGAGAAATCAGAGAGCTCGGACGGAAAGCAGAAAGCACCAAACTACAGACAACAACACAACAGAGCCAAACACAAACACGCAGTCCCATAACAACTACACAGTATAATCAGAAACAGATGAAAGAACACACAAGATGGTACACAATGACATACAAACACGAACTCACCCATAAAATCACCAACATTTTCAAAAGACAGGGAATAAAGATAGCATACGCAACAGACAATTCTATACAAAAATACACCCCAAAACTAACAAAAAAGACAGAGACATATACCAGAAAGCAGGTATATATCAGCTACAGTGTAACACTTGTGAAGGCACATACATAGCGCAAACAGGGAGAACATTTGATGTCAGATACTAAGAACACACGAAAGCCTGGAAATATGGGACAAACCACTCCACATTTGCAGAACACCTAAGAGAAAATGACCACAAACCACTCACTAGAGAAGATGACATGAAAATAATTAGAATCAACAATAAAAAACACCTCCTAACCAGGCAAGAAAATTACCACATACAAATAACCAAAACAGAGGGGAAAATACTGTTGAATGACCAAGTACACATGCCAAGCAATACATTATTTACACTAACAGATAAAATAATAGACTAACGTTCGCCAAAAGTATTAATATAATAATACTGTCCAATATAATAATAATAGAACCCAACATCTTTACACTCACTCATCCATGAACCCCTCCACAGAATATTGAAACGAAAAGTCAAATCAACTTTCGCCAAAGTTTCCAACCACTCGCTAACAGCTAGTACACCCGCTCCTCCTCCCCCCCTCCCAAAAAAAACCATATATAGCACATTTCGTGACAGGTGCATTGGTATATCTATATATGCCTCTCTCTCTCTCTCTCTCTCTCTCTCTCTCTCTCATACACACACACGGTATAAACATCATAAATAGAAGTTAGTCTCTAACATAAACTTCGTTAGGCCGGCAACAAATAGGTAAACATACCAAAGAAGATGAAACAAGTAATGGTGTCGCAATATTTACGTTGTGAAAAACAGTGTACGATTAAATTGTTGTATCGAGTGACAAAAGAACAATACTCCACCACAAAAAAGAGTGAGAAACGTGGTGAACAGTGTGTGGAAGGCGAGAACACAAAGGTGTGATTGTATGGCAGTGATAAAAGTGGTAGTGCGACCTCCAGACCACATTTGAGGAAACGCACATAAATGGTTCAAATGGCTCTGAGCACTATGGGACTCAACATCTTAGGTCATAAGTCCCCTAGAACTTAGAACTACTTAAACCTAACTAACCTAAGGACATCACACACACCCATGCCCGAGGCAGGATTCGAACCTGCGACCGTAGCAGTCCCGCGGTTCCGGACTGCAGCGCCAGAACCGCTAGACCACCGCGGCCGGCGAAACGCACATCAGCAAATCATAAGTAATTACTTTTTTACAAAAAAAATCGCGAAGTGAACTGTTTAATAATCTAAAACTAACAAAACTGTATCGTTATAGATCCCACTGATGATGCCCTAGAACACGAGAAGGCGAAACGCGTATGGGGTAAATAAAGTAACTAACAGCAGAAAAAGGCAGTTTTATTTACAAAACAAGCATTTAGGTGTTCCTTTTTCCCACGCGCCATTCGAGAATGGAATGGTAGAGAAGTAGTATGAAAGTAGTTCGATGAACCCTCTGTCAGGCACTTAAGCGTGAATTGCAGAGTAACCATGTAGATGTAAATGTAGATGTAGATGCGCTTGGCATAGGGTACGTCCCATTGTACCAGTTGTTAAGGCCTCTTCCCGTTCTAACCATGTATGGATCTCTGGGAAGAATGACTGTTTAAATGCCTCTGTGAGCGTTGTAACTAATCTAATCTAATCCTCACGATACCTAGGAGCGATACTTCGGGAATTGTAGTATTTTCCTAGAATCATCCTCTAACGCCGGTTCTTGAAACTTGGTAAGCATGCTTTCTAGCCGGCCGGTGTGGCCGTGCGGTTCTAGGCGCTTCAGTCTGGAACCGCGTGACCGCTACGGTCGCAGGATCGAATCCTGCCTCGGGCATGGATGTGTGTGATGTCCTTAGGTTAGTTAGGTTTAAGTAGTTCTAGGTTCTAGGGGACTCATGACCACAGATATTAAGTCCCATAGTGCTCAGAGCCATTTGAACCATGCTTTCTAGAAATTGTTTGCGTCTATCTTCAGGTGTTTGTCAAGTCAATTTGTTCAGCATCTCTGTGACACTCTCCCATGGGCCAAATGAAACGGTGATCGCTCGTATTGCCCTTCTCTGTATACGTTCAATACCCCTGTTAATTATTTTTGGTAAGGAACCCCTGCACTTGAGCAATATTATAGGATGGGTCGCATCAGTGATTTGTAAGTACCCTCCTTTGCAGACTGATTGCATTTGCTCTACAAACGACTGTGCCTATGTGATCGTTCCGTTTCATACCCTAAAAGGTGTTTCACCCACGATTTGTATGAGTTGACCGATTCCAACTCTGACTCGTTGATACCGCAGTCATAGGATACTGCGTTTCTTCGAGTTGTCAAGTGCTCAGTTTTAAATTTTTGAACGTGTAATGCAAGTTGCCAATCTTTGCATCACTTTGAAATCTTGGTAAGTTTTGTGCACCTTTTCTCAGACAACGTTGCGGTATAGATAACTGCATCATATGCGAAAAATCTGAGCTTACTATTAATATTGTCTGCATGTAGGCGATCATTCTGTAACAGGTACCTCACTATCCCTCCCGAAACGTACGAAGGAAATATGTAGTGATTCACACAGCTTTTTCTGCCGCAGCCATATTGGCATGCAGCTAAAGGGGTCCTCACACACGCGATAGTTATTGTGCAATTGTGAGTAACGCGCAATAACACTGTCCGTCTGGGAGCGGTACACGCGGTTTGCGCTATTTACTGAAGGAGACTGCAGAGCCTTAAAAATGTTGACGCTCGCTCAATACAGGGTGATTCAAAAAGAATACCACAACTTTAGGAATTTAAAACTCTGCAACGACAAAAGGCAGAGCTAAGCACTGTCTGTCGGCGAATTAAGGGAGCTATAAAGTTTCATTTAGTTGTACATTTGTTCGCTTGAGGCGCTGTTGACTAGGCGTCAGCGTCAGTTGATGCTAAGATGGCGACCGCTCAACAGAAAGCTTTTTGTGTTATTGAGTACGGCAGAGGTGAATCGACGACAGTTGTTCAGCGTGCATTTCGAACGAAGTATGGTGTTATGGTGTATTAAACGTTGGTATAAACAGTTTACAGAGAATGGGTGTTTGTGCAAAGGGAAAAGTTCTGGACGGCCGAGAACGAGTGATGAAAATGTAGCACGCATCCAGCAAGCATTTGTTTGCAGCCCAGGAAAATCGACTCGCAGAGCTAGCAGAGAGCTGCAAATTCCACAATCAACCTCTCCCAGCCACCATTGATGATTTGAAACGAGAAATAACAGCAGCTATCCAAACTGTTACGCCTGATATGCTACAGAGAGTGTGGAAGGAGTTGGAGTATCGGGTTGATATTGCTCGAGTGTCTGGAGGGGACCATATCGAACATCTCTGAACTTGTTTTTGAGTGAAAAAAACCTTTTTAAATACTCTTTGTAATGATGTATAACAGAAGGTTATATTATGTTTCTTTCATCAAATACTCATTTTTAAAGTTGTGGTATTCTTTTTGAATCACCCTGCATAACCAGTAAACGGCTCTTCTTGCCGAGACAGAGATATGTTCAATTCGTTCCGAAACCATTTCCGCAAAGAACTCGAAAAAGTAACTGACAAAAGGTCAGAGAGTGTGCTGGAGGATGTGTATTAAAGCACCATGCGATATTTTGAGAAATGAAATTCCTGACCGTTTAGGAAACGCCAGACACCTCATTGTCCACAACAGCAGAGGAAACCGAAGACCACGTGTTATGAAAGTAAGCAGAAACGGTTATTTTACTTGCAGCAGTTTTCAGAATTCGCAGATAAGATCAGGTCAGCTGTCCAGTGGGCAAACACGTTGTTTTTCCCTCGTAACAGACGTCACAACGCGGACATAAGACTATGCAAGTTTTCAGTCGGTAGTGCTTAATCATTAAATAATAGTTTCTTTCGTTTGCAGCAGTTGTTACCGTAGGGAAATACACAGAAAATTGCACATGTACGCGATAAATTACATAGTTCACTTGTTTAATTTGTAATTAAATGTTGTGGTTTACGAATCTATACTGCTGTGGATGGACCCCTGCTCAATTGAAAAGTTTAATGGAAACTTTTCAGACTTTTTACATCTGTTCTGCATAATTTCTGTTTGTGTTTTGCAAGGCGAGCAACTCAGTCGCAGTACATACGAGTACCACATCGTCGACCGCAGACGTTTTAGTTACAAAGGCAGAGTTCTAACTGAGGCGTCGCGAGCAAAAATATTGTGCAATAAAATTCTCTCCTTCTTGGTCTCGAAGTTTCGCGCAATATATTAACACAATACTGCTGCGCAATAATTCTTGAGCGCGTGAGGACCCCATCACGGCGAACCGCTAACATCGTATTTTACCATGTCTGACAGTCACATTTTGATCCTGATCCAGCTGTAGGTATACATATATCGCTTAGGTGGCTGATAACAGCGTGTAGAGAATAATGTCATGTTTATGTTGTTTATGGCGAGGACGATGAAAGAAAATGGGGACAGAAAACTGATGTCGGGAAACAGCCTATAAGTTTCGTGAAAAAAAAAACCACGGGAAGTAAATAATGAGTCACAGTAACACGAGTGTAAATTAATAAGTTAAAAATAACGCAATCAACAACTTTTCTATTAAAACAAAATCTTATTCTACAATATGTCTCCACTTCACCCAGAAAGGATATTCATTTTCTTTCTACTCTGTCTGCTATTTACGCACAACAAGATGAAATTTTTTAACCCTCAAACTCTCAAATCTACACGAACACCAGGACTGTGGGTACTTGCAATACTGAGCTCTTCAAATCCCCGACGACAACAAGCAGTAACACGTAAATGGCTGGAACTCAAAAGATCCACAAAGTTACCTTCTCATGAAGCAACTTAAAACGCCTGAAAAACCTTAACACGCACTCGATTAGAAAATAAACAACTAATCTGGGTAAACACTGGAATATTTGCCCCAGAAAGTTATAATCTAAGAGATGGATGGAGAAATCAGTGGATGTCCTTCGATGGTCATAAGAAATTAGGCAACACAGATCCCACCATCCAGTTCCAACGTGCGAACCAACCAAGAAAGCTGTATAGCTCCGTCAACTGTATGAGAACTGACCACGTCGTGACCAAGGCAAAGCTACACAAGTGGGGAATCACCAACTGCCCAAAAAGGAAATTCGCAGGTTCCTGGAAAGACTCTGTAGACGCAACACCTGTTGCAAATTAACTGGTTGGAGTCTTTTGATATCCACCGATGATGAAAATACAGCTGAATGAGTTTATGACGAAAAATGGATCTCTCAACTGCTTTATTCTACCGCCAGTTCTCTAGCTTTCTTTACTACCTGTACACATATATGTATAGATGTATCTGTATGTAGTGATTCATATCATTTTATCTTATCTAATGTCAGCTTAATTGTATGTACTTTTAAAATAAAATTCTCTAAGCTATGGGCAAAATAAATAGTTAGTACCATAAAATAGTATCCTTCACATTTACTTCTCACAAAATTAACTTCACTATTAAATTAACTATTCTTAGTACATTTTCACCTTTCTTGATTGTAGCTTTGAATCCGGGAAAAACGTTCGAGTCTGGTTTCGGCTGCGGTGACAATACAACGCCTGACTACGTGGTATGCATCAAAATTTTAAAACATAATTTTCATACGCTTTCCTCGGCTGTTCTTGGTATCGAATTAACAGAAACGTTGCCCATCGCATACACGTATGTGTAGTTCATTCCGGATTTGATTCTGTACTCGTCATATAGTACGTCACAGGCTTACGTATCTTGTGAACCAATGAGACGCTACTGTGTCATGCTACAGGGAATTATGTCAGTTTCATCGCATACAACCTCAGTCGTGCTCACGGAATGCAGCAGATCTGCAGGTCACACGCGACCCCGTTCCAATTCACTTATACAATAATAAACTCACAGAACCCCTAAGGCGCACCTTCATTCGAACGAGGTAGCGAGGTGGCGCAGTGGTTAGACACGACTCGCATTCGGGAGGACGACGGTTCAATCCCGCGTCCGGCCATCCTGATTTAGGTTTTCCGTGATTTCCCTAAATCATTCCAGGCAAATGCCGGGATGGTTCCTCTGCAAGGGCACGGCCGACTTCCCTCCCTAATCCGATGATACCGATGACCACGCTGTCTGGTCTCCTTCCCCAAACAACCAACCAACCAACCATCGAACGAGGTGGCGCAGTAGTTAGCACAGTTATAAGAGGTCCATGACTAAGGAATTTTTTGCTAGCGCACTCGAGCAGATGTAACTTCGATGGATTGCTCACGCGCTGCCTGCGATATCTAACACACAATAGAATCGCATACCAGATGAAACTTCCCCTTAGAAAAATTATACATGACTGTGCTTAAACTGACACACAATATTTTTAGCGCAACGCAATCTGACTTACAATAATCCCTACAAAAGAATGGCCCTGACTAACAATAACCTATACGTTTCACAAATCATTTACCTCACAAAAATCTTCGTTACTCGAACTACTGCAATACAGCGAGCGCCACTACTGCCACCTAAATAAAAGATTCAAACTACTGAAGGCACTAACTACTGATAGGCATACTTAGCAAATGAAAGATTTTGATAGAGAACAAACAATGTATTTACCTTAATAGTGTTCAAAAGTCATAATATACGAGGGCAGTTCAATAAGTAATGCAACACATTTTTTTCTGAAACAGGGGTTGTTTTATTCAGCATTGAAATACACCAGGTTATTCCCCAATCTTTTAGCTACACAACACTATTTTTCAACGTAATCTCCATTCAATGCTACGGCCTTACGCCACCTTGAAATGAGGGCCTGTATGCCTGCACGGTACCATTCCACTGGTCGATGTCGGAGCCAACGTCGTACTGCATCAATAACTTCTTCATCATCCGCGTAGTGCCTCCCACGGATTGCGTCCTTCATTGGGCCAAACATATGGAAATCCGACGGTGCGAGATCGGGGCTGTAGGGTGCATGAGGAAGAACAGTCCACTGAAGTTTTGTGAGCTCCTCTCGGGTGCGAAGACTTGTGTGAGGTCTTGCGTTGTCATGAAGAAGGAGAAGTTCGTTCAGATTTTTGTGCCTACGAACACGCTGAAGTCGTTTCTTCAATTTCTGAAGAGTAGCACAATACACTTCAGAGTTGATCGTTTGACCATGGGGATGGACATCGAACAGAATAACCCCTTCAGCGTCCCAGAAGACTGTAACCATGACTTTACCGGCTGAGGGTATGGCTTTAAACTTTTTCTTGGTAGGGGAGTGGGTGTGGCGCCACTCCATTGATTGCCGTTTTGTTTCAGGTTCGAAGTGATGAACCCATGTTTCATCGCCTGTAACAATCTTTGACAAGAAATTGTCGCTCTCAGCCACATGACGAGCAAGCAATTCCGCACAGATGGTTCTCCTTTGCTCTTTATGGTGTTCGGTTAGACAACGAGGGACCCAGCGGGAACAAACCTTTGAATATCCCAACTGGTGAACAATTGTGACAGCACTACCAACAGAGATGTCAAGTTGAGCACTGAGTTGTTAGATGGTGATCCGTCGATCATCTCGAACGAGTGTGTTCGCACGCTCCGCCATTGCAGGAGTCACAGCTGTGCACGGCCGGCCCGCACGCGGGAGATCAGACAGTCTTGCTTGACCTTGCGGCGATGATGACACACGCTTTGCCCAACGACTCACCGTGCTTTTGTCCACTGCCAGATCACCGTAGACATTCTGCAAGCGCCTATGAATATATGAGATGCCCTGGTTTTCCGCCAAAAGAAACTCGATCACTGTCCGTTGTTTGCAACGCACATCCGTTACAGACGCCATTTTAACAGCTCCGTACAGCGCTGCCACCTGTCGGAAGTCAATGAAACTATACGACACGAAGCGGGAATGTTTGAAAATATTCCACAAGAAATTTCCGGTTTTTTCAACCAAAATTGGCCGAGAAAAAAAATGTGTTGCATTACTTATTGAACTGCCCTCGTATATATCAGTTCATGGCATCGAGTCTTACAAATTTACTGTCTCTGTCCACAACTCCGCCATCTCACACTCCACATCCACCACTGCTGGCGGCTCACCTCCAACTGCGCAACGCTACGCGCTGTTAACAGCGAACTGCCCAACACTACCATAGCAATTTCCAACGATGCCACCCAGCCACAGACTGCACACAGCACAGCCAGTAATTTTCTTACAGAGCGCTACGTGGCGGTGGCGTTACCAATATAAGAACCTAAACAGCCTACTTACACAGAGGGCAGTGTCGCCAGCAGTAGGAGCAGTAGCTCGCAGTCGGGCGGTTGGGTCAGGCCGCTCTTAGAGAGCAGTAGTCTAGTTGTGTAGCACACAGAGAGCACTTGTATCCTGTATGGAATTGCCGGGGCCGCTCGTGGAGGGCGATGGCGGTGCCTGAGCGATGTAGTATAAGGTAAAAGCAAAAATTATTATTATTTATTGCCGTGCGCGTAATTTGCAACAACTCATTTTGTACTATTGTTATATCAAAGTCACATGTAAATAATTTTCAATAATTTTTCAATAATAATCTATCTTATAAAGATAACTTTTGACAGTCAGTTGTTTTTCATACATAACGAAATCTAGTGGCCACCATTGCACTGGGCTGTGCCAGAAAAATTTCTTATAGGAGCAGATAAATCCGCGTTATCCGGAGAGTTCATTGAGGTAAGAATTTTCAATTTATTCAGAATGATCTTTCAGGGCCATGACGCAGCACTGCTAACGTCCAAAATTTACCAGTTTAAATTCACAGTCAGTTAATTACACTGATCTACTAAAAAAACCTTTATTTGTATTTCTGATGAAAATTATTGTGATCCTAGTTGTATTTTGAGTGCTGAATTGGAAACTGTTTTTGGTTTTTTTCTGTCAGGGATAGTTTATGAGTAATCGCAATTTTATTTCTCTTTTCAGTTTCTGATATAGTGCAGCAAATGTGAGGTGAAATTCGACAAACAAATGCACATCTTTATGATGTCATAAGTTCATCACATTAATGGAGGGTGGGATCTAACATGTAACACAGTAACCTTTGTGTATACTCTTTGAAGCATTTATTTGACATGAGAAATTACAGAAAATTGACAAACAATGAGCCACTGCCTTGTAATGCACATCACTTTTTTCTCTGGTATTGTGAATCTTTCTTCTCTCGAATGATATTCCAGCAATAATCTGCTAACATAGAAGGTACCCACTTCCCTTCATAGCGCCTTTCTATGGTAGAAATGTCTTTATGGAATCTTTCCCCATGTTCGTCCGCAGCTCGTGGTCGTGCGGTAGCGATCCCGCTTCCCACGCCAGGGTTCCCGGGTTCGATTCCCGGCGGGGTCATGGATTTTCTCTGCCTCATGATGACTGGGTGTTGTGTGATGTCCTTAGGTTAGTTAGGTTTAAGTAGTTTTAAGTTCTAGGGGACTGATGACCAAATATGTTAAGTCCCATAGTGCTCAGAGCCATTTGAACCATTTCCCCATGTTCATCCGATACGTCACTACAACTCTCTGTGAAGTAGTCCAGATGAGAGTCCATCATATGTACCTTCAAAGACATATTGCACCCCAATACCTGATATGCTTTGATCATATCCTTCACCATTGCTTTGTAGTTAGTAGCTCTTCTTCTTCCGAGGAAGTTTTCAGACACCATCTCGAAACAGTCCCATGCGGTTTTTTCTTTATCAGTTAAACATGCTTCAAAATTTGCATCTTTCTGCAGCTCCCTGATTTGTGGGCCCACAAATACCCCTTCCTTTATTTTTGCAGCTGAAAGACGGGGGAATTTGGTAGCTAGATATGCAAACCCACAGCCTGTTGGATCCATGGCCTTCACGAATTGTTTCATGAGGCCAAGTTTGATGTGAAGCGGTGGAAGTAGTATATATTCAGGAGCTACCAGACTTTCACGTTGTACATTCTTTTCGCCAACCTTCCATCTTCGCCTAGGCCATTTCTTTTTCACGTAGTGAGAATTTCGGTCTCGACTATCCCACTCACAAAGAAAACAGGCATACTTTGTGTAGCCTTGTTGCATTCCCAGTACCATAGCAATTACCTTGAAATCTACACATATTTTCCATTTGTGTTCATTGCATTTTAATGAATTTAGCATCCTTTGGACGAATTCGTAATTCTCTTTTGTCAAACTAGCGTAAGCTACTGGAACACAGGGTATTTTATTTCCGTTATGGAACAAAATACCCTCAGACTTGTTTTCGATGCATCTATGAAAAGTCTCCACTCCTGTGAAATATAAGTGAAGTTCAGCACTTTCATCAGACCAGCAACGTCATTGCAAAATGTCAGTGCTTCGTCAGTTGAAAAATAAGAAATAAAGTCATGTTCTCTGTGCCTGAACACACTGATTTTAGTACTTTAGTGCAGTAGATTATACTCTTGTAATCTTGAACCAAGCAGCTGCGCCTTTTGTTTACTTAGTCCTAGATCACGTACTAAATCATTTAAATATGCTTGTGTTAACGAATGTGGCGATGACTCACTTGTGCAGTGATATAAAGAATCATCATCTGTGATTTCTTCAGTACTACTTATTTCACTGTCACTCGGAATTTGACCTCGAGCTCTTGAAGGTACTGGAAGGTTGTCGGAATGCTGCACTGGCATTCTCGCTGAAGGCAGATCTGGGTAAACAATGTGCCTCTTCGACTTTTTGTTTGTAAAACCCTGAATTTTTGTTAGACAGAAATAACAATCAGTAACATGGTCCTTAGGCTCCCTCCACACCATGGGAACAGAAACAACGCCACATTCTCTTTACCTTTCCACCACTGAATTAGTTTGCAGTAACATGTAGCACAAAAGAAATGTGGTGCCCATTCTTTATCTTGGTCTCCTACCTCTACTCCAAAGTAATGTTTCTATGCTTTCTTTATGAATGAAGAAATTTTCTTCCTATTTCTGGCAAAAGTGAACTTCCCACATATGTAGCAGAAGTTGTCCAGCTTATATCGACATCCACGATGACGTGGCATTTCTGAAAATCTAAAAATACCACTTTGGTAATACACCTGTATTAAATTAATAGTAGGGAACTAGAGGAACGCTGATGTGTAAAAATAAGCAGTCGTTTTACCTCCAGCACCAGGCTCAATCAGTTTACACACAGGAACTAAAAAATTCAACCATGCTCGGAAATATGACAGACAGTTACTTGTCAGCCAAAACACCCACTCGTTAAGACTGACAGAAATTGCGGCTAACACCACTGTTGTAAACTCGATGCACCTGCCTCTAGGAGGCGTGAAGCTTTACTGCCGAGCCAGCGACCGGCTGTCGCCATTCGAGTTAATGACATGTTTCAGGTGGTCTTAATGACATAGGTGTGGCGGGGGATAACCTAATGATGTCTGATTCCTCCCACCTGCTGTTGCACAAGAAATTATCACGTTCTATCACTACTGGATGCGGCAACATACCGGTATTTCTCTATAACGTCTCTGTGTTTGCCATGAATTGTGAATATACATATATATACGTATTACATAAAAAGTATCCCTGACAACGATATTTTATTTACATATTTGATTTTCCCAGGGTAAAATGGTGTAGAAGCGCATACTTTAATATCAGAAATCGAACCCATGTCGAACAGTGTTATTGAAAGGTTATACGTGAGCCACAATTTTACTGAGAGGTTAGTCACATTTTTATTGCGAGGTTACGGAAATAGTAGTAGTAGTAGTAGTAGAAGGGTTTTGTGGGCGCACGACAGCAAGGTCTTCAGCGCCCGGTTACGGAAATAAAGTGTTGGCAGGTTACACAGTGGACTCGCAATCAGAAGGAAAACGGTTCAAACACGCGTCCAGTTATGCTGATTTAGGTTTTTCGTGATTTCTCTAAATCGCTTCAGGCAAATGCCGGGATGCTTCCTTTGAAAGAGCACGGTCGATTTCCTTCCTCATCCTTCCATAATCCGAGCTCGTGCTTCGTCCATAACGACCTAGTTGTCGACGGGACGTTAAAAACCAATCTTCTCCGGAGCCCCTTCTTCTTGTACCTTGATTATAGCCTCATTTACACATAAATGTACTGTATTCGTGCAATACACTCACTTTGGCACTAAACCATTTTTGAACGACGATCCAGTGTTTTTTGTTTTAACAGCTTTTTAGTCCGCGATTAAATTAGACTTTTTTTAGACGTAAAACGAGTCGATATATATTCGATTTCCTCTTTGCTGTAAAAAATGTAACCGAATTTCTGGCAAATCACCGATTTCAGTTTTGTTCCTCGTACTAGGACATGGTAACGTTGCTTCCTCCTATACGAAATTGCCCAGTCTTCTCTCAGATGGACAATTTAAGTGGCCACTGAATCACTATAAAGTTTTGGTAGAGGGTAGCAGAAACATCATAGTTCGTATACGCCGCAGGTAGTGACTATTCAGGGACGTCACCTGTTAGGCATCTCACGGACTGCACGAACGACAAGGTGCGAAAGACAAGGTCTCGTCAACACACAGTCAACTGCGGTGGATAAAATGCAAGTAACCAGAAGGTAAGGACGCAAAGAAATTTGACGAATGCCTAGGTTCTTTCGATGCAAGAATGCCCGCAGACTGCCCCTTTCAGCTACTCTTACTACCGAAGTGGGTGCCATTTCACGAAACCGTATTCATCGATCGCTTGTAATGCAAATAGACGAGAATAATCTTAGTGACACTGTCCTTTAACCTTTAACCAGAAAGTAACTATTACTGCGCATGTCGACAGATACACTATCTGATCAAACATATCTACGCGCTCCTGTGTACTGCAGAACTGATCACTAGATGTCACGAGAGAAACATCCGCATTATAAAGGAAGGCGAGAAGTGTTGTATTGCGAGGCCCTTCCTATTAACTACGTAACCTCCCAACAGAAAAATGAAATAAGTAATTATATCATTCGCATACAGTGTAACCTCCCCACAATAAAATAATATAAATAATATTCACATTTAGTGTAACTACCCAACAGTGAAAATATGTATAGCGTTGACATTTAGTGTAACCTAGCAACAGTTTATTATTCCGTAACCTACCAATAATAACGTGACTAATTTCTCAATAAAATTGTGGCTCACTTATAAACTTTCAATAATTGACTGTGAATTTACTGGTAAATTTTGGACGTCAGCAGCGCTGCGTCATGACCCTGAAAGATCATTCTGAATAAAAAATGAAAATTCTTATCTCAATAAGGTCGCCGGATAACGCATATACAGGGTGAGTCACCTAACATTACCGCTGGATATATTTCGTAAACCACATCAAATACTGACGAATCGATTCCACTGACCGAACGTGAGGAGAGGGTCTAGTGTAACTGGTTAATACATTCCATAAAAAAATGCACGGAAGTATGTTTTTTAACACAAACCTACGTTTTTTTAAATGGAACCCCGTTAGTTTTGTTAGCACATCTGAACATATAAACAAATATGTAATCAGTGCCGTTTGTTGCATTGTAAAATGTTAATTACATCCGGAGATATTGTAACCTAAAATTGACGCTTGAGTACCACTCCTCCGCTGTTCAATCGTTTGTATCGGAGAGCACCAAATTACGTAGGGATCCAAAGGGAACGGTGATGGACCTTAGGTACAGAAGAGACAGGAACAGCACATTACGTCCACATGCTAACACATTTTTATTGGTCTTTTTCACTGACGCACATGTACATTACCACGAGGGGTGAGGTACACGTACACACGTGGTTTCCGTTTTCAATTACGGAGTGGAATAGAGTGTGTCCCGACATGTCAGGCAAATAGATGTTCAATGTGGTGGCCATCATCTGCTGCACACAATCGCAATCTCTGGCGTAATGAATGTCGTACACGCCGCAGTGTAATGTCGCTGCAGGCTGCCACAATACGTTGTTTCATATCCTCTGGGGTTGTAGGCACATCACGGCACACATTCTCCTTTAACGTACCCCACAGAAAGAAGTCCAGAGGTGTAAGATCAGGACAACGGGCTGGCCAATTTATGCGTCCTAGTTGCAACTGACGCGGCACTCTACACGTGATGTATCACACAATGAAGTGCTGAAATGAACTTTTATTACGGAGCGCACGCCAGACATTTAATTGTAATGAAGCACGTTGAGGCAGCTTCTCGTGCCACGAAACTGTTACGCGCACGGATAGCAGCAGCAGTAAGTTACGGTTTGAGGAAGGGCCGTGGAGCTCCGGTCAGCTATTGATAGCGTGGTCAACATTCCGAGTGGTGGACGTCTATTCAAAGTGGTGGATGAATGGTGAAAGCGAGCCACCTGTTGGAGGGGCGCCTTGGGCGTCGTTTTGGACCTAAGGAGAGGCAGATAGCCGCTTTCCAGACAGACGGTGTGAACAAAGTTCTCTCATCGAACTAAACGCTTGAACGGTGTACTAACCCTCGAAATACCAACACATTTTAAATAACGTTTATTAACACGGAGAGGAGGGGGGGGGGGGGGAGGAGGTGCTTTACGACCACCAGAAAAATTTAAAAATTATGAATTTCGTTAATTGTTGTTAACTTTTACCCAAAACATACTTTTTAAAGAGATAATGATGTATAAGCAGCGTGCTGAACTTGAAAATATTGTGTATGACATTCAAAGTGAAATGTCATGTCTATTAGTAAAACTTAAATTTTTGGGTAAGTTTAACTGAAAAAATTTAAACATTTATGGAATCTAGTAGTAGACCATTTAAAAAATTAAATATTTCTGTCATAATTTCAAAGTATAAATTACCTGATAAGATTACAATATTTTCGAAGAATGGGCTGGTAAACATATCGCATGTGAAATAATAATCACTAAAAAAATATTGTGGTGTCATAGGAACTTTATGCTGTTCATCACTGACAAGAAGTGTCAATAAAAGGTAAATGAAAATTATGTCCAAAATTATTAAATGTCCAATTTCATAAAGTTCCATCTTGGGGCCTTTGCTTTTTCTTGTGTGGATTTAATGATTTTTGTCGCGCGGGATTAGCTGAGCGGTCTGGGGCGCTGCACTCATGGACTGTGCGGCTGGTCCCGGCGGAGGTTCGAGTCCTCCCTCGGGCATGGGTGTGTGTGTGTGTTCGTCCTAAGGATAATTTAGCTTAAGGGGCTCCGGAAAGGCTCAAAATCATGAAAAGTTCAATTTTTACTTCTTTGCGTTTTCTCAATCTGCAGACTATTACCTTTTAATAGATATATAATTTATTCAATTCCGAAGACTACAACTATTTTTAAATTTTTTTTGAAATGTGTTCTACATGGGCGTGACCCACTGTGGCGCTGTTAAACTGCTGTCAAATGGTGTTATTATTAACGTCCGTGTTCATCAGGTACATTTTAGTGATGTGAGATAAAGTATGTGTTGTGGCTAACCTGTGATGGTTCAATATATATCGCTGGTGTGCTTGTCGATTGTTTCATGTTTATTTACTCTGTCGTTATCTCTAAAATATTCGTAATTAATTCTGTTTCTTGAGTCTCTGTTTTGTTGAAGTATAATAACGAGTAAAAGTAAAGTTATTAGAAATTAGAAATCCAAAGTGTCGACGAAATGAAGAAGGTTGTTTGGGCTCTTTTTTTTCATACTTCTTCAACCGATAAAAATCCCCAACATAGCTTGTGTCCCAAAGAAGAAGACAATTGGTGTAAATATAACAAAGGATTGCTAACTGGTGACGTGTACACTCATAAGCATAGTCTGCCTCATGCAATAATGGAGGTGATAAAACCTATTTTCAGAGACTTAGCAGCACCTGAACTGTTGAAAAAGTGTATTCACGGAAAAATTCAAAACCCCAATGAAAGTGTAAATAGTGTTATATGGTCGAGAATCCCCAAGACTGTATTTGTTGGAATAGAAACACTTCACTTTGGTGTGTATGATGCTGTTGCGACTTTCAATGATGGCAACATTGTAAGGTGCAAGGTATTTAGAAAAATGGGAATGAAGATAGGTTCTAACATGGTACAAGCGATGCTTGCTTTAGACAAGGAACGCCTTCGGGCTGCAGAAAGGGCTGTAAAGAGTCTAGAAATACAAGCAAGAGTAAACAGGAGGAGGAACAAGAGGAAGCTGGAGGAGGAGTTTGCAGAAGATGAAGATAATCCATCCTATGGACCTGGAATGCACTAAAAAGTTAATCCAATCTTTGTCGCTCGATTCCCAAAACTTTTATTTTCTCATACTAATTACATGTTTTCTAAGGATCTTCCAAACATATTTGTTTCAAACTTTCAGTAAATGTTACACAGTACCTTCTGCATAATTTAACACAGCCTTTTTCCAAAAAACTGTATATTTTTGAATATATAAATAAAAAATTGAAAAAAATGTCGCGAATTTTCATTACAATTGAAAAAAAACATCTTTAATATCTGAACTAAAATTTTGTAAAATCCCTGTGTTAAGTTGTAGCCCATATTCCAATAAATAATCTGTAAAAAGTTCAACCTCCTACCTCAAATACTTTGTGAGGAAAGATGTAATTTATTAGCGTTATTTTAACATTGCAAGTATAGGGCGTTCCGGAGCCCCTTAAGTAGTGTGTAAGCTTAGGGAGTCCCATAAGATTTCCCACACATTTGAACATTTTTTAAAATGATTTTTAAAGTTTAACAGCGGCAGATTTTAAATTAAAAACATTGTATTAAGTGTCCAATAGGGTGTAATTTCAGATATAGTTGTTAATGACATTTTCATGAATAGGGTGTTTATAATTAAACTTTCACTACTCTAGCCATTGCAGACGGAAAACTATTTACCGTACGGCAGTGGCGGGTACAGAGAAATCTCAAAGACGGGGCGCTAAAGCTCTACCTTTTCTTTAACCGTAATAAAAAATAATCAAGTCACACGCAAAGTTTAAGAAAGTTTTATTTCAACTGATTATACACATACACAAGACAATGCCGTCTTATGATATTAAAAAAAAGTTACAATTGTGGTTCTCTTCCTTAAATGATGAATTCTATGCGCCTATTCTACCTGGTAAATTAGTTAATTACATCGCCAACTGGACAATTAATGTCAGGGTGAGTGTTCAACAGAGCCGTTAAGTCGATCCTCCTTCATTGTCGCCCTCAGCCATGTCTTCGTATGCCGCTACGTATCGAAGGTTCTCTGTACAAGAAAACAGAGACTTTTCTGGAACAAATGCCAGGTAGAATGATGTATCGAGATCACTAGAATGGCCGCGACTTTGCTCGCAGGTATGTGTCAGCTATCTATGTGCCAGACAGAAACGTATAAATTACGATGACGTGGACGCGCGAGCTACATAAGAAAGTACAGCTTCTCGATAACTCGATTCAGTCGAGTCGACTGACGAAAGAAACGAACGAACAGCGTGCGGGCTGACTGGCGGGGGCGGCGTGGGTGGCAATGCGGGCGGGGGGGGGGGGGGAAGGGGGGGAGGGGGGAGGAGAGCGCACCCCGCGCGCTACCATACGTATCCGCCACTGCCGTACCGGTACCCAACTTTATAGGGATGATGTTCAGACTGTGCGCTGCAGGATTTGGGTTGCTAATAGTGTTACTTGTGACTTCCGGTTAAGAGTCAGTAATTGGAAGATGACGTTGCAGAGTCAGCATGGGTCTGGAGAAGATGGGCAGGGCTTTACTAGTAAAGCTGTTTTATCAATATAACAGCAACAGTGCTGCTGCTATTGGGGAATATTGACGCTCTAAAGGAATACAGAGAGGTGTTCTTTCCGCACCGGGTTTGAAGAACATGTTTCAGAGGCTCCAATTAACTGGCGATTTGCTTATTGAACGACCCTAGTATAACAGTTCGTCTTCATGCGCTGCATGTACGACTGGAACGGGAAGAAAACCTGATACGAGGTACAATACCAAGTACATCTACATCTACATGGTTACTCTGCAATTCACACTTAAGTGCCTGGCAGAGGGTTCATTGAACCATTTTCATACTGCTTCTCTAGCATTCCACTCTCGAATGGCGTGTGGGAAAAAAGAACACCTAAATCTTTCCGTTACAGCTCTGATTATTTTATTGTGATGATCATTTCTCCTTATGTAGGTGGGTGTCAACGAAATATTTACGCATTCGGAAGAGAAAGTTGGTGATTCAAATTTCGTAAATAGATCTCGCCGCAAAGAAAACCGCCTTTGTTTCAGTGACTGCCACCCCAACTCGCGTATCATATCAATGACACTCTCATGCATATTGCGGGATAACACGAAACGAGCTGTCCTCCCTTAGACTTTTTCGATGTCCTCCGTCAATCCTACCTGGTAAGGATCCCATACCGCGCAGCAGTATTACAGCAGAGGACGGACAAGTGTAATAATGTAGGCTGTCTCTTTAATGGGTTTGTCGCATCTTCTAACTGTTCTGCCAATAAAACGCAGTCTTTGTTTCGCCGTCCCCACAATATTATCTATGTGGTCTTTCCAATTTGCCGGCCGCGGTGGTCTCGCGGTTCTAGGCGCACAGTCCGGAACCGCGCGACTGCTACGGTCGCAGGTTCGAATCCTGCCTCGGGTATGGATGTATGTGATGTCCTTACGTTAGTTAGGTTTAAGTAGTTCTAAGTTCTAGGGGACTGATGACCACAGCTGTTAAGTCCCATAGTGCTCAGAGCCATTTGAACCATTTGAATCTTTCCAATTTAAGTTGCTCGTAATTGTAATTCCTAGATATTTAGACGAGTTGACAGCCCTTAGATCTGTGCGATTTATCGTATACCCAAAATTTATTGGGTTTCTTTTAGTACCCATGTTGATGACCTCTCACTTTTCTTTGTTTAGTGCCAATTGGCACTTTTCGCACCATACAGAAATTCTCTCTAGATCATTTTGTAATTGGAATTGATCTTCTGATGATTTTACTAGACGGTAAATTACAGCGTCATCTGCAAACAATCTAAGGAGGCTGCTCAGATTATCACCTTGATCATTTATGTAAATCAGCAACAGCAGTGGGCCTATGACACTACCTTGCGGAACGAAAGATATCACTTCTTACTCGATGATTTACCGTCTATCACTACGAACTGTGACCTCTCTGAGAGGAAATAACGAATCCAGTCACACAACTGAGACAATACTCAACTTGCAGGCAATTTGATTAATAGTCGCTTGTGAGGAACGATATCGAAAGCCTTATGGAAATATAGGAATAAGGAATCGATCTGAGATCCCTTGCCGACAGCACTCATTACTTCATGGGAATAAAGAGCTAGCTGTGTTGCACAAGAACGATATTTTCTGAATCCGTGTTCGTTATCAATAAGTCATTTCCTTCAAGGTGATTCATAACGTTCGAGTACAGCATATGCTCCAAAATCCTACTGCAATTTTAGGTCAGTGATATGGGTCTGTAATTAAATGGGTTACTCCTACTTCCCTTCTTGAATATTGGTGTGACCTGTGCTATTTTCCAGTCTTTAGGAGCAGACCTTTCGTCATGTACCCTCAATCACTAACTTCACACAAGCTTTCAGTGTATGTTTGTAGATAGAATAATTTTGAGAGATTATATGTAGTTCATAACATGTATAAAGCCATACATATAAATATGAAGATGTATGTATAAAAGAGGTAACCATGATAAACCAAATTCCAGAATGAGATTTTCACTCTGCAGCGGAGTGTGCGCTGATATGAAACTTCGAGGCAGATTAAAACTGTGTGCCCGACCGAGACTCGAACTCGGGACCTTTGCCTTTCGCGGGCAAGTGCTCTACCATCCCTTTTTTTTTTTACACAAATGGGCATTTTTTAATCCTAGCCACTTTTTTTAAACAAAAATGAAAAAAAAGGAAAACGGATTTTGGAAGGTTTGTTTTTCTGCTATTTTTATTTTATTTTATTTTTATACAAATGAATAAAAGGACGGCCGTTCCTCTTCGGCTACATAAACAGAATAATAGGAAGTCGTCCCGTTACGTCAAAGGATGCTCCATACTATAGCCCGCTGCGAATTTTTCGATGACTGTCTTCTCGTTGCTGTGTTGTTTCCGTTGTTTGTTCAATCTCATAAAAAAAAGGAACTGGGAAGAGGTGCTATGGTTATCTTCTCATGTCATCGATAATCCAGCTGCGAGGCGGATTATGGAATGCGCTCAAAAGAAAATTAGAAAAATATTGTCTATATTTAAGGTTCTTGACGATCGCACAATGTCGTTCGTTGAGGTAATACCAAAAATCGGGTACTGTCTTTTCGCCATTACCGAAGAGGTAGTGAACAGCGTGGCCGCTGATCCACGTCACAGAGTTCGTTTTTGCTCTTGGGAAATAAATCTTATCTGGGAGAAGAAGTGATCGGGTAGTTATCCTGTCGGGAGTCGTGCGTGTGAGAAAAGCCTGTATCTGACGCACCAAATACCAAACGTCCTATGCCGAACCGCATTCGGAACTATGTTCATCCGTGTCAATCAGTTGGCATGTGGCACACAAGGGTGAATCGGCGGGGTGGATTTGATGCAGGCGGGAGTGGCACAACTGTTTCCCATTAACAGTTACGTACCATGCAGATTGCACGTTAGTATCAAGGGTGGTGGCATTCACTGCCTGCCACACAGTGCGCCGCTTTGTATTGGGGTGTTTGCTTTCAATCACACTCGGCGTCCTGTTCATTTGTATGGCAGCATATATCGCCCTCGTCATCATCAAGCGTGTGGGTAGTAGTGCGGTTGCGGATGTAGCTTAATACAAGGAAGAATTGGCTAATGTAGAAGAAAGGTGCTGGGATGTCCGATATCATCACAGGGCGTGCGAGTGAGACTGGTCGTAAGGCCTCCAATAAGAGACTTGTGAGGCACGTCGGACTTCGTCGCCACAGTTGCAGGTGACAGCTGAAGAACAGGGCCTTCGCTCTGTTCTGAACATGACAAAGGCCTAAACCCCCTCTGCTCCTCGGGAGGGTTAGGGACCCGTAATGAATCTTAAATAACATGCCCGTACTAACAAAGAATCCCAAAACCGCCAACATGCGGTGAGCCAGGGTAGGTGGTATGGGGAGTATCTGTGCAAAATGGGGGATACGTGATGCCAAATAGACGTTAGCATATCGTGTCCGTTGCAGGAGGTTTAGATGTCTCAGACGGTGGCCACTTATTCCTGCTCTCATCTGATTCAATAAACGCCTGTAGTTAAGGGCTGTTGAACGCTTCATGTCAGATGTAAATTCAATGCCAAGACAGCGGATTGTGTCACTGATTCGTAGCGGTGCGACGCTCTCGTCGGGTAGACCTCTGCCTATAGACAGGGCGTGCGATTTGTGGAGATTGAGATGGCTCCCCGATGCCGCGCCATAGGTCGCCACCCACGCCAGTGCTGCACGAACATCGTCATTGTTGCGAAGAAGGAGTATCAGATTATCGGCATAGGCAGTGCAGCAAAAAGTGTGTCCAGCAAGGGACATCCCAGTCAGGCGTTGTCGGAGGCCGCAGAGGCGTGGTTCCAAGACGAGGGCGTACAATATCGCCGGAAGAGGGCAGCCTTGTCGCACCGATCGCTGGATCTGTATCGGCGGCGTAAGACGGCCATTGTATAACACCTTGGACGTCGCGCCGCGTAGGAGACGCATCAGTACATTAACTATGACGTCCGGATACCCCATGAGTCGCAGTACCTCCATGAAAAATGTGTGGTCGACTCTGTCAAAGGCCTGGCTAAAGTCGAGTGAGGCCAAAACTCCTGGCAGTTGGCGAGCTTTGGCTAGCGCGATCATATCTCTATATCGGCACAATGCAGTGCGAATATTATGGTCACCACCTAACGATGCCTGGACCCTGCGACACAACACATCGTACTGATCGCTTTAGGTGTGCCGCCAGAAGCCGGGTGAAAATCTTCAAGTCACTGTTGAGTAAGGTCAAGGGCCGATAGTCACTGATCCTGGATCCGCCTCGTGGTTTGTGTATGGGTACAATCAGTCCTTCTAGGAAGACCCCAGGTATCTGCGTCGTGGGAGACATAAGATCGCGCCAAATATCAGTTCATGCTGGTGCCAGCAATTGTTGATACGTCCGGTGAAATTCCAGAGGAAGGCCATCAGGTCCCGGGGACTTATGAGCAGCCACAGCCTGTATTGCTTCAATGATTTCCTCTTCCGTTACATCTGCAGTCAAATCCGCCACCGCTGTCGGAGAGATCGAGCCATAAGTGAGTTGAGAGACTTCGGCGATCACCGCTGGGGGATGTCGATGTTCCGAGTACAGCCTAGTGTAGTGAGCATGAAGGTCGTTTCCTATGTCGCGCTGGGTATCAAGGCGTCGTCCGTCTTCCCTCGTGATAGCTTGGATCAGTGTCCTGCGTCGGCGCCGTCGTTCTGCAATGACGTGGTACATAGACGGTTCCTCCTGGGCCACTCTGTCTTGAGTGCGCGCTCTGACGATCGCACCCTCAAGGTGGCAACGTGTTAATCTGACGATCTGTGCCTTGACACGGTTCACCGTCACCTGCCGTGCAGGTGAGTACGGCAGTGTTGTACATTCCCTTAAGATGCTGTAGTAAAAGTCCATGGTATGTCTCTTCCATGCTGCAACATCTCGGCCGTAGCCTATCAAGGTCTTCCGCAGGGCTGGTTTGGCGTTGAGTAACCACCACGACAGTGTAGACCGGTAGGTGCCACGCCGGCGGCTACAAGAGTCCCACGTGTTCTCTATAAGACGGCGGCATTCCTGAGAGGCGAGGTGGGCGACGTCCAACTTCCAAGGACCACGGCTGTGCCGTGCCTTCTGGCGGCCGAGGGTAATAGCGCAGATGCAGGCCTCGTGGTCGGAAAAAGCTGTGGGCCAAACTTCGGCAGCTCTTGTCCCCACAGCTATGGAGCGCGAGATGTAAATCCGGTCGATGCGGCTGGAGGAATGGCTGGTGTAGTGAGTAAATTCGGGCCGATCGCCACAAACATGTTCCCACGAGTCCACCAATTGAAGATTATTTATAATTGTCGTAAGTTCTGCGCAGGGAGAATGATGTGGTAACTGATCCTTAGGTGCTTGGCTACAGTTGAAGTCCCCTCCCATTATCAAGGCGTCCTGACGGCCTATAAAGAGGGGCGTGATTGTATGAGCGAAAAAGGTGGATCGTTCGCGACGCCGACCAGATCCTGACGGTGCATAGATGTTAGTAAGTTTGACTCCTTGGATAGTAAGAGCCATGCCTCTGGCGTCAGGGAGATACTCGACGTCTTCTGCGGATATACCTTCGCGGAGGAGGATCGCCACACCACTGCCATTGGCAGACGCATGTGAGACCCAAGTCTTGTAGCCACGGGGTCCCTTGAAGTCTGCGACATACACCTCTTGAAGAAGCGCAATGTCGATGTCTGCTGCGTTGAGTAGCTCATGTAGCATCGCTAGTTTATGTCGGGCACGTATGTTGTTGATGTTAATCGTCGCTAGACGGTATGTTTGGTCAGCCAGGTCGGCAACTGGGTTGTGTAGGAGGCCAGGTGTGGGCGGCAGGGGCGGCCCCACAGAAGCTGACGATACAGCCGTAGTCACTGTGGTTGGTCGGTGCTGGATACAGCCGAGAGAGCATCTCTGCCTTCGGCAACCCCCTGGTGCTGTGGCTCATCCTCGACATCGTCCGCCCAAGAATGGGATGCAGCAATTGGTAACTGTTGATTAGTACTGTCAGTAGAGCGCTCGCGCGCATGTTCAGTAGCAGAAGTGATGTTGTCAGACCGAGGCTCAGAAATTGTATCCGCCGTAGCATCGTGACGGGAAGGCTGAGTTGTGGTGGTAGAGTCCTGAATATCGTCCGACGCCGGATGTTCGTCCGGGTCACACATCCGAAGCAGACAATCATCGGATGGCGTATGGCGCCGTTTCTTGCGTTTTCGAGGGGGCCGTTGTTTCCGGACGTGTTGTTCTGTGTCAGAGGGCGGGCGACAATCATCTGATGCGGTCTCCATTGGTAGGAAGGCAGAGGTCGGGACAATTTCCGTTTCTACTTCCATCTTCTCTTTAGGCTCGTCTTGGTGGCACAATTGATCACCGTCTTGAGGCAAGTCTGCCGATGACGTCGTTGAGGGGGATATGCTGTCCTCCACACTGTCATCGACCACTGACTGCAATATGGTGTTACGATCCTGGGTACGAACAGCTGTTGCGGTTGCAGCCGCTGCATACGTGATGGGGAGTGAAGTAGGCGTCGCCGGGGATGGAACTTCACCAACCGGTGTCTGAGTCAGTCGGCGTTGAATGCAGGCCGATCGGACATGTCCTTCCTGGCCACAGCCGGCGCAAGTACGCGGTTGTCCGTCGTATATGACAATGGCTCTGCAGCCGCCAGTTACTAAATAGGATGGCACATGCTTCGTCAGTTCAATCTTAATTTGTCGCACTCCATTTAAGACGGGGTACGTCTCAAACGTTTGCCGTTTTTCAGCCAAGTGGCTTAGCACGTTGCCGTACGGTTTGAAAGCCGTCATCACAACATCTGGCGGGACTTCGAATGGCAGCTCGAAGACCCTCAGAGTGCGAAGGCCTAATCCAGCGTGGTCGATCGTGACAGTTCCTATGTGACCATCAGAATGCTTGAATTTAAGTCCATGAGCCTGTCGGCACACAACATCAGTGCACGCCTTTTCATTGATCATTTTTATATAGACGACACTTTGTGTTATAGAAAAGTGGATCCCAATGATGTCTTGAGGTGCAATATGAAGTTCTTCCCGGATGAAACGTTCAATGTCAAGTGCTCGAGGTCTTGCGTAGTCCGCTTGAAATGTGATCTTAATTGTGGACTTGCGATACGAGTGCGCCATGGCACTACCGAGACACGGACGCGTGACACTCGCCGCAGCGGAAGGTAAACAGTAAACACTCGCGCGCGCGGTGCGCTAAGAGAGGGACACAGGCACGACGACCTTGCCCCACCGCTGCCAACAGAGGACTGACCATCTGAGCTACCGAAGCACGACTCACGCCCGGTACTCACAGCTTTACTTCTGCCCGCGAAAGGCAAAGGTCCAGAGTTCGAGTCTCGGTCGGGCACACAGTTTTAATCTGCCAGGAAGTTTTTTATATGAAAGTCAAAGGTTGTCAGAGTTAAGTGATAAAAGAAGTAAACAGATAATTTGCTTATTTTAATGCCAAGTCAAGCAAAAACTTTGCGAGTCAAAAAGCATCTAACTTAAAATATCTGTAACGTTAACAGAAGAATACATGACAGGTGTCTGTTCAAAAAGTTAGTTGGAGTCTCCTAAAAACAGCTTTTCAGTTTATTTATTCGTTAATAACATTCGCCGCAAATAATGCATCCCCTTTTCAAACTAACATCTCTGTTCTTCATAGAATCAGTACTAGGAGTAAGAGCAATCTACATAAACCTGTAACCGCATTTTCTTTGATGCAAATGAATCTGAGTACATCTGCTTCGTTAGAATGAACTGCAGCACTCTTCCGGTGAAAGAGGAGCGGTCTTCATCGTGCAATACAGGCACATTCTTAAGTACTGCTCAATGAAGGGCACACCGTTTCGTTACTTCCAGTAGATGTCCACAGGAGTTGAAGGCTTTTTTTTTTTTTTTTTTTTTTGGCTTTGAGCACTATGGGACTCAACTGCTGTGGTCATAAGTCCCCTAGACCTTAGAACTACTTAAACCTAACTAACCTAAGGACAGCACACAACACCCAGCCATCACGAGGCAGAGAAAATCCCTGACCCCGTTGAAGGCTTTCAGAGAGAAACTGCAGATTACTAAAGTCAAACTGAAAGCTTTTGTCTTATTTGTGTTGCAGCAATAGTAACGTTCTAACATTAACACTAGGACAGCCGAGTGGTCAATTTGACCACTTTTTATATTTTAACGTGTTATTAATCGGTCAATGTCTAATCTATGCTGTTGTGAGTTAATGACTTTTCCTAAATGTTTATGTAGATCATATAAATAGTCCAATATTTATTTTATCTTCATTAGTTTTCTTTGAATGACCACTTATACTTAAAACTGCGAGTGGTCACTTTGACCACATTACATGTACATTTGAAAACAGATTATTTAAAGATTGTTGTGCGTCACTCTCCGGATTTATTCTTAGCACTCGTCAACAATGTACTAAATATGTTGGTTACTGAAGTTTATTGGCAATGTTTGAACTTAAAAGTTCAACAATGCAATATGTCATTTATTGTTTGCTATTGGGTTTCGCATAAGCAAAACTAATTATTTGAGTACTGGTCTCAGATCAGTAGACATGGCTCAGATGTCACAGCGATACAGATCACGCCCACGGCCATGGCCACTTTCAAATGAACAAATTGTCACACTTTTGTATGAATCGGATGCTGAAAATGATCCTGAAGTTGAGGACCTTGTGGAAGATTCTACAGATGAAGATTACCAACCTGTCGCTAATGTGGAAAGTGACAGCTCCGAGACTGAAGATGAAGGTAATTTACATTCACTTATTATTATTATTGTTATTATTATTATTGTTACTACATGAATAATGATCACTATTATAATAGAGCTGACACTTATGCTGCTACTTCTGTTACTGCTATTTTGTTGTGTGGTGTGTTATCTTTATAATGAGTTGTAGCTTTCTAATTGTCTCTTTCCTCACGCAGTTTCTGAACCAGGACCAAGCATAAACAATGCCAGAAAAGGGCTTACCCTGGGTAAAAAAGAACTGCACCTCCTGTAAGTGGACCAATACAAAATCGACGTAGAAGAGGAGAACGAAGTGAGGGTTCACTTCCAGAACCTGGCTCAAAACTCCTGGGGAAGGACGGGATCACGGAGTGGACTGTAGCAGACTTCGGTGTTACTACTCCAGATAGGTTAGGTCAACAGAATATACTGAAAGAAACACGGGGACCTACTCCACACGCAAAGCGGCACGTCTCAAATGATAATGTTTCGAGTGCCTGGCGCCTTTTAGTTGATCAAACAGTGTTGAAACTCATAAAGAAATGCACAGAAGCAGAGGCACAACGGCTTCTTGGAAATGATTCCTGGAGTTTGCATTTAGAAGAATTAGATGCATTTGTTGCTTTATTATATGTTCGTGGTGCACTAGGTGCCAGATGTATTGAAGTAGATGAGTTGTGGTCGAAAAAATGGGGAGCCCCATTTTTCACTGACACAATGAGCAGAAAAAGGTTTCGAGAACTTTTGATATATCTGCGTTTTGATGAAAAACATACACGGTCGGAAAGTGACAAATTTGCACTTATATCAACTACTTGGAACCATTTTATAGAAAACTGTCAGTTGAATTACATACCTGGATCAAATGTCACTGTGGACGAACAACTATTCCCCAGCAGAACCAGGTGTCCGAATTTCCAATATGTGCCGAATAAGCCTGATAACTTCGGAATCAAATTCTGGCTTCTAGCGGATGTAGAAACAAAATATCTTTGTAATGGGTTCCTTTATGTAGGAAAGAACGAACAGATGGCACCTAATGGGAAAGTTCCCGAACAAGGTATAATGAAGTTGGTAGTTCCATATCGCAATAAGGAGCGAAATGTGACTACTGATAATTTTTTCACTACTGTCACACTTGGGGAGGGACTAGAAAAGAGAAAACTAGTCATGTCGGCACTATCAATCGTGCAAGAAAGGAAATTACGAACACTAAAAAAAAAATGAAAACTCCTCTTTATACGCCTGTTCTCTTGAAAAGGGAAGGTGGTACTCTGACTGTTTACCAAGGGAAAAACAACAAAAATGTTCATCTGTATAGCACCATGCACACAAATGTTGAGATACAAAATAATTCGAAACACCTTCCCGAAACAGTGAGCTTCTACAATAGCACAAAATTTGCTGTAGATGTCTTCGACCAGATGACGAGGAAATATTCTGTCCGCTCTGGTACTCGTCGATGGCCTGTACACGTATTTCACAATATCCTTGATTTAGCAGCCATCAAACGCATGGATCATTTTCAAGCTAGTGACAGGCATCAAAATAAGTAGGAGGAATTTCATCCTAAATGTAGCATAAGAATTACATAGAGCCTATGGAAACCAGAAATCAGGAAAGGATGCCAAGGGATGGAAAAGAAAAAGAAGAAAAGGACGATGGTGATGAAAAAAGAGAAGAAGCGGAAATTCCTGCGAAAGTAAGAAAACTATGCCAAACGAGGAAATGCACAAACAAGGCAAATGAACTGTGCAGTAAATGCAAGAGACACGTTTGTGGTCCGTGTACATATAAAGTAATAAAGACAGTAATTTGTAACGCTTGTAAGTAGGATTAGGTACTATAGATGTTCATATTTTATGATTGGTATTTCTCTTAACATATTCATGGGTACTTAGTTTCTCCAATAAGATTAATTTCTATTAATTTTAAAACTACTGCAATACAATTAGTATGGTTGCAGATAAATATTGTGAACTATGTTCTTTAATATTAGTAATATTATGTTCCCATCATTGTTGTAAAATACAATGATACTGTTATTAAACGTAATTAAAGTGATACATTGTTATCAAGGTCATTAATATTTACATTTAACACCACAGCATATACTTATCAAAGAAAGTGGTCACTTTGACCACATTGGCGGTTCTAAGTATAGTACTAGTTCCGGCGGTTCTAGTGTTAATGAAAGTAGGAAAATAATTTTAATGCACAAACACTTTACACCCCTTTGTTTGGATGGTTAAAATCGAACAAATACGGTTTTAGAATACGGAGATGTGTCTGTTTTACCACAAATCAAAGTAATTGGCCAGTATAATTCTGCATTTGTATACAATCGGTGTTTAAAAGGAAACTTTTCTAAAGACTGCAGAAATAGTGCCGTGTGGCGGAGTTGTGACCGACACATTCGCAGGAGCCGTAAATCATGCATTGTTTGACTAAAAGCTAAGTACTTGTCTGAAACAATGGTACAACAATATAAAAGTGAAGCACAGAAATTGACGTGGTAACCAAATGAAATTTCGTGGTTTAAGAGGGTATATGTGATGCTACTACAGTGATTACAATGTCGAATCACATTTACAAAATACTCGGCAATATGAGCTCACTTATCAGTATAATGTTACAAACCTTCTCGTCAGGATGCATGCAGTGATTCAGTTGAGAAGGCTGTCCTGAAGCTACTCTGTCCTTTCCTCAGGCAAGCTAACCTACAACTGCCGTAACTGGTTCTTAGTATCCTGAATATCGACATATGGCATTGGGGATAGGCCTGTGGATTCTGCTGGCCATGGGTATCCCTAAACATTACGCAGGTAATCGACAGAGATGTTGTAAGATGTCGTGCTCTCCTGACCTTCATTGCTTACGTATTCTGCCCTCACAATCATATTCCTCACATCAAGACGCTTCATTTCAATCCAAACTCGGTAAGATAAAGTCAATGTTGTATGAATTCATGTAAACTATATGCAAATAACAAGTAAGTGCACCATGGTTGAAATACTCGAGGCTGGCATACACACATACATTCCAGACACGACGGTCACAGGAGCTTTTAGTTCGGGAGAGAAACTGCATAACGGGACGCTGGTCCCTTCAGAGGACGACCCAGCCTATGTCAGCTGGTGACCTCCCGTGGAGCAGACAGTGTGGGTCCGATGAGAAGGGGGAACGACCCCATGTTCGGCTTAAAAGCAAATTCCGCTACATTGTGTGGGAGCGGCCAGCCTACGAATTCTTTACACATAGCACGCAGTTTCAGAGATTTTCACAGGGAGACAGCAAACGCCAAACGCCAATGCTACAGGTTTCCGGATTTGTCGCCTTAAACGAAACGTCATTCTCCCGTTTTAGAAGAGCAATGCTGATGGCAGACGATATTTCTGATGCCTTGAGTTGAAGGAGTAGTGGAAGAGACCAAAAGATATACCCCTTCACGTCTGGCGTGGAGAGTCGCAGTTGCATTGTCGCTCTTGGAATGAGGAACAAGTCTCCCCTCAGTACTTCACTGGGAGAGCACCTCTGTCGAGAGCGAATAGAAGGGCGACTCTCTATATTGAGTCCTTGAGATTAAGTGTTGTTCACTGTGTTGGCCACCATAGTTATTGTGCGGTGTGAACTGACAGAGTTATAGTTAAATGCTTGCGAGCGAATTTTTGAGTGGCATCGCGGTGGACTGGTTATCTGACCGGTGTACCACACCAATAGTTAGACTAGAGGCGAATATGAATCCTTGACTTCATCAAGGCATAGGGAGAGTTTGATTGGCGGAGGTCAATCCAGATAGAACGAGAGTTATCTTATTTGTCAGCATCGAGCGGCGCAGACAGCAGTCATCGCAGCTTACGGTATTGTGCGCTACAGCTATTGTGAGCCCCATATTTCCTCCACAGCAGTACACTTGACTGCATTTCACACGCAACAGCTTCGACCGTACCTAGCAACATTCTTAAGGATAATTATTCAAGTTGAGCTCTCAGCCATTCTGCCAAGTCAACAACCATCTTAAACTTCGTATAGAAATTTCATTAGCGAATCCTATCCTTGAGAGGTAACTTCACATTCCGAAAAGAACCAGGATATAACTTGTTCAATTTATAACTAAAAGTGCCATTGTGATTTCTCAGAATTTTTGCAAAATAAATAATAACTTTCCTTAGTTTCATGTTTTTCTTACACTAACTAGCACTACTCCAGTACCCAAGTATCCCACTAGTTAAGTAAGAAATTTTGTGAATTTTGTGTCATTTCCTTACAGCGGATGACTCCAGAAGATATTTATTTGCTGAAAGTTTTTCAGGCATTTCTCTTTAGAACGTTAGGAGCGTCTGTCTGACTTCTGTAGTAGTGTGCGGGTGGAAATTGAATCTTGCAGGAGCCACAGGGTAAAGGGTACATCTCAGATTAATCCGTTGCGCAGAATAACAGAATCTCAGATCCACCCCACGCTCACAATGTGCCATATGTGGAAGAAGATTGTCCAAATGAAAAATGGAACCACAGTAGTGTCGTATTTGAGGAAGTAGATGAGCACACAAGATTTCCGTGATGTGCCGTCAGATTTCCCTCAGTCAGAACCAATCACACCCTATGCCTCCCCATGCCACGACGCCAGCACTATCACCGCTGTGCTTCTCCAAAACATTGGAGGAATGGGGTCTTTACTGAGATCGCCGCCATTCTCGTTGACTTCTCTGCGCGATATCAATGAAAATACTATCGGAGACAGTACGTCCAAAACACAGTTACTAAACACAGCCTTCCGAAATTCCTTCACCAGAGAAGACGAAGTAAATATTCCAAAATTCGAATTAAAAACAGTTGCCAACATGAGTAACGTAGAAGTAGATATCCTTGGAGTAGTGAGGCAACTTAAGATCCGTACCCAAAGACTGGAAAGTTGCACAGATCACAGCAATATTCAAGAATGATAGTAGGAGTAATCCACTATATTACAGGCCCATATCATTAACCCCAATATGCAGCAGGATTTTGGAACATGTATTGTGTTCGAAAATTATGAATTACCTCGAAAAAAACGGTCTATTGGCACACAGTCAACACGGTTTTAGAGAACATCGTTCTTACGAAACATAACTAACTCTTTACTCGCACGAAGTGTTGAGTCCTATTGGCAAGAGATTTCAAACTGATTCTGTATTTCTGGATTTCAGGAAGGCTTTTGATGTTGTACCATTCCATCAGCTTGCATTGAAATTGCTTGCATATGGAATATCGTCTCAGTTATGTGACTGGATTCATGATTGCCTGTCAGGGACGCCACAGTTCATAGTAATTGACGGACAATGATTCGCGTAAAACAGAATTGATTTCTGGCGTTCTCCAAGGTAGTCTTATAGGCCTTTTACTGTTCCTTACATACATAAACTATTTGGGAGACAATCTGAGCAGCCGTCTTGGCAGATTTCGCTGTCGTTTATCGACTACTAAAGTCATCAGAAGATCAAAACAAATTGCAAAACGATTTAGAACAGATATCTGAATGGTGCGAAAATTGGCAGTTGACCCTAAATAACGAAAAGTGTGAGGTCATCCACATAAGTGCTGAAAGGAATCCGTTAAACTTCGGTTACACGATAAATCAGACAAATCTAATGGCATAAATTCAGCTAAATACCTAGGAATTAGAATTACGAGCAACTTAAATTGGAAGGAACACATGCAAAATGTTGTGGGCGAGTATAACCAAAGACTGCGTTTTATTGGCAGGACACTTAGAAAATGTAGCAGATCCACTAAAGAGACTGCCTACACTACGCTTGTACGTCCTCTTTTAGAAGACTGCTGCGCGGTGTGGGATCCCTACCAGATAGGATTGACGCAGTGCATCGAAAAAGTTCAAAGAAGGGCATCACGTTTTATGTTATCGCGAAATAGGGGAAAGAGTGTCAATGAAATGATACAGGATTTGGGGTGGATATCATATGAAACGTCCCCTTAGAACAAATTCTACACGACTGTGCTTAACCTGACACACAATATTATTTAGCGCAACGCAATCTGACTTTCAAAAATCCCTACAAAAGAATGGCCCTGACTAACATTAACCTATACCTTTCACAAATCACTTACCTCACAAAAATCTTCATTACTGGAACTACTGCAATACAGCGAGCGCCACTACTGCCAGCTAAATGAAAGATTCAAACTACTGAAGCCACTAACTACTGATAGGGATAGTTAGCAAATGAAAGATTTTAATAGAGAACAAACAATGTATTTACCTTAATATCATCATATATATAGCAGTTCATGACAAATTACAAAACTCCGCCATCTCTCTCTCCCCACATCCACCACTGCTGGCGGCTCACCTCCAACTGCGCAACGCTACGCGCTGTTCACATCCAGCTGCCGCTGCCCAACACTACAATGGCAGACAACAATGCAAACTAGCCACAGACTGCACACAGCACAGCCAGTGATTTTCATACAGAGCGCTACGTAACGTTGCCAATAAGAAAACATAAACAGCCTACTTACATAAAGAAAACATAAACAGCCTACTTACATAGCCCCCTCGTTCCCCACAAAAAATTTTACAAATTTTTTTGAGCAGTGGCCAATACAGATTTTAAAATTTTTTTCATAATTACAGTAAGAAAGATATCAAATGCACACACTTATTGATACAATGTTGATCAAAAACTAAAATTTTCTCACAGTCCATAAAGACAGTCCAGATTGTTCATCACTGTAAAATTGCAGTGTTTTTCTCAAAGTCTGAGCAGTAAAAGACAATACACACAGAAGTAATGGATTTCCATGCAGGCTTGAAGAAGTAGTGTTGTCCTTCCAACGGGAAGCCAGTGCTGACTCTCGACATGCAGACAGGTAATGGGCCACAACAGAGCAAACCCACAGCAGAGTCATTCGAAGTTGATGAATATTGGTAGGTAGGCCATCACAGAGCAGACCCACTGTAGTCCTGGTATAGAGTATGGTATTGGTGGGCCACCAGAGGTGCAGACCCACTGTAGTCCTTGTAGAAATAATGGCATTGGTGGGTCATCAAAGGTGTAGACCCACTGTAGTCCTTGTAGAAATAATGGTATTGGTGGGCCATCAAAGATGCAGACCCACTGTAGACCTTGTAGAGACGGCCAACAGCCATTTTTTGCGACTGTGCAGGTGCACATTCACCATCGAAGAGTCTTGCGGAGAATATAGCAAGTCCATAAACCACCACTTGTGCACTCACAAAGTTTTTGGAATTGTCCTTAGAACCAGCAATGCTGTTATCCAGTCCCTTGCTGAAATAGTAACACACGTGCAAACACTAACAGTCCCTACTTCTCACATATTGTCCATATACTATGACCAACAGAAATGTGTGCAGTGAAATGAATGCTTACAAGTTACTTAATTTGATTAACTGGTGCCAATTACAATTTTATAACATAAGAATAGAATTACAAAGGTACAAAATACATCATTAAAGAACATAACAATACGGATAACATTTGTAGTAATACAGGCTTTACAAAAGAATAGAAATAAACATATACATCAGTGTTACAGGAATTATGACATAAGTAAATACATAAAAGATCAGAATAATGCTTGAAACATCCACTTCACACATTAGCATTAAAACAAAACAGAATAAATAATGTCTAAGCATATTTACAAGGTAAATAACATATTATTATTGCTAATTATATTTGAGGATAACAGTATTCCTCATCATAGTGAATGTAGCTTAGTATTAGAAGAAGAAAAAGTTCTATGAAACTACACAGAGACAGGAAGAAAACAAATACACAAGGGTGCACAAACATATAGTGGGATAACACAAAAGGGAAAGGACAGGGTTTGTTTTACTGCAGTATTTTGCATGGAGATCTCCCTTCATTCATCATTATTCCCAAAAAGTCCTATCTAAGCCTGCTTTCTGTATTCTGTTCACATCCTCTGTCAAAAATAGTTTTTCTCCACTGTACAGTATCTCTTTTTTTTTTTTTTTTTTGCCAAACCATTTTCTGATAGCTTCTCAATGCATTTCTATTAAATTCATCATAGTTAGTTTCTTATATAGTCTACCCCCTCTTAAGCTAACTTAAATCTACTGAGCTCAGATGCTAAACTAAGGGACGAGGGAATGCAGCATCACATAAACAATTAATATAAACAGCAATGAAAAAAACGCAGATTTGTGAAGCAAGCAGCATTAAGAATTTAGCAAAGCAATTGTAATATTACAACTAATATAAGCCAATGTGCAGCAAACAATAAAAATAAATCATTAGTAAAACTGGCTTAACAGAATAATACAAAGTCAAATTCAATAACACTATGCCTGTCAAACAGCAGCAACTTATACCTAAACATGACATAGCTCAAGCAGAAAAAATATTACAGTAAAAACAACAATGCAGATAAGGAAAATGTATATTCACATCTTAATGTCTATGTAATTAAAGTGGTGCACCACAAAAACGTATTGTAAAAAAAATATTACCATGTACTTGAAAAGAAAATTATGTATCCAGTTACTGTTACTAGTCCCTTCTTATTGTTCTTTCCTTTCCAAGTGCTCCCTTTTTGAAGAATGTGGATCACAAAATTATTATTTAATAGATCTGTTGACAGAAAGTGTTCACATTAGCAAATGCATCTAATTTTATTTTATGAAACCAATGCTGCAAGACAGCTGGAAACCAGATATCAAATGAAATAAGCAACTATGTACAAAGTAAAGCGTAAGAACATCATTCAGTAGTCATGAGGCATTTCATAAGTTAGTAGAAAAATCTCTCATTAGTAGAAAAATCTCTCAACTAGAGAGACAGTAGTCATAATCAGGTGTATAGACATAAAAATATTTCTCGTCATTTCATTAGGCATTTCAGTAAATATCATAAATTACGAGCTCCACAGTATGCTTTCAACAAGGAAATGTCAATAGCGAGGATAATGGCCTCCCCTTTTTTTTTCTACCTGTGCTTGCGGAAAGGCACACCCTAATGGCTTGTTCTCCAGGTGTCTGACACAGCTGTGTGCCGACGACGCACATGCAGGTGGTCACTTAACTTTCTTACGGAAATATTTACTACAGCAGTTTCCGCTACAGTGACAGTCTCATATAAAAATTTCACAGGTCGAGAATTTACGTTGCAAATGTGTAGAAACAAAATCCTATGAATATAACAGTCCAAAAAAATTTTCGCCGGCATTGTGATACATTCACGCATTTACACACATTTCATAACTCTTAAAGTACGATTCTTGGTTTCCAACATCCTTTTTCACAAGTCAAGAGTCGCTAACTTCTATTCATTATTCATATACATATAAATACGTAATCACATTCTTCATATATGGTAGCATCATCTTATTGACATAAACATACCTCAACAGCATAATACACATCGTCGTTGTAAAAATAACATCATAACACCTCAGTCAAATCTCAAAAAAGTCGTAGCTTTCTGCAATAATTTCAAACCATAAAAAATATTCTCTGCTCATTTCAATAGTGTCATCTGCCTCAAACGTAGTTTAAAAATCATGATCTCATACCAAATACATCATTCAAAGCTCTCATAGTATCACAATGGTTCCGAAAAAATATGAAGAGTTCACACAGTACAGACAAAATACATTTTCATAAGTGTGAAGTTACCCAACGGTGTAATTACGTAAACATGTGTCACTGCCGTAGTAAAAAAGTTTGTCTCTCTCAGTTAAATGATCAGATAGCTGTGTAATTTATGTATTAGAGAAATATGGTACCGATGTGTAAAGTTGTATAAGCAAATACCATATTAGCTAGGGTTCCTTGTGCTTGCCAAACACATGGTACACAAAGTAAGCATGTGCCCCCCTGAGGATTAATGTAATTGTACCCTCAGGCATTACAGATTACAGCAATGGAATTAAATGTATCACGGAAAACTTTCTTTGTAATTCAAAAATCTTTAAAAATAAATGTTTTAAGTACAAAATTAATCACTGAAATGCGTGTCCTGTAGCGCTAAATGTGTATCTTGTTGTAAGATAATCTCTGTGAAAGTGTCGTAGTTATCGTCCTCTGAAAGCTAAGTTCAGCAGAAGCCAATGTACTTACCTCATGATAAACAAAAGTGGAATGCTTTGCGTATAGATTTCTTAGTTATTACGCTTATTGTTGTGATGAAGAAATTACTGTGCTGTAATGTATTGTTGTGCTACGGAAAAGGCTGTCTCATTGTAGCTATACCACAAAAGTTACTACTAAAACATGTTTTACTTTCCAGAATAATACAGAAAAACTGTGCAGATATAAAACAGAAACACCGCAAAAGCAAAATTGTAAATTGTCACTCATTAGTAGCGTCGTGATAAAATCGTGTAGCTGTCACATTAACTAAACACTGTGTCATCTGTTCGCAATAACAATGCATTCGTAATTTCTGTTTGAATAAGTTGTCTTGGTTCTTGACTGGATATTTAACTTTAAACATTGTTGCATGGTAACAGTTTCTAAAGCATACTAGTAACGTGAAGAGAAAACGTTTTATGGCAAAGACAAAGTTAAAAAACAGATTATCTTTCAATAAACGGTTTTACATGTGAAATGTGGTGAAAACCTTTTCCTCTTCTCAGTATGCAGAGTTTCAACTTGAATGCAATTATCATGCGGTATTCGTCCGTAAGAATACTGGAATTTTGCTCAAGGTTAGCGTCAATGTTATTTTTCCCTGAGCCAGCCGGCGCACGCGGCTGCCTGCGGTGCGAGTCATTGTCTGTTTCTTTGTTGGCGCGCGTCGTTACTGGGATTAGGAAGCCTAACTTCCACAAATTCGCCTTGCCGAGAGGGCCCAGCTCTGTTTAAAGCTCGCCAGTTCTGATGGAATTCAGGTCTGTCGTTTTGTCGGTAGTTTCCATAGTTTCTTTCTTGTCGGTCACATGGTGGAGAATTTCTCCCTGAGTCGTAACTGCGCACTGGACCGTTGCGTCTAAAATTATTCTGTCTCCCTTGATAATAATAGTTCTGATTACCATATTGTCTGTTTCTATGGTTATCTCTGTCATATTCATTACTACGAAAATGCGATCTTTCTCTGTAACTATTATTATTCTGCCAGTGGTTGTCATATGGGTGGTGTCTGTTTTGATCACGATTTGCGTTGTAAGAATAGGCTTGTCGTGGCCATTTATTGTTTCTGTCGTCACGGAATTGTGACGGATGTGACCTGTAGTGATTGTTTTCCTGTTTTCGCATCCCGCAACTGTCTGTGTCAATTTCTAATTCTTGTAAGAGTCCCTGAAAAGCTTCAATGTCGTCTTTGCAACGTCCTGCCAAAATAATATGCCGTAAATGTTCAGGTAATTTGATTAAGCAAATGCGGATGAATTCTGAGGGGCTGTATGGGTTTGACATGTACTGATTCTTGTGCAACATGTCTTCAAAATATTTGACAAGACTGGAAAATTCAGATTGTTCAAAGTGTTTCATCATCATGATGCTATGTTTTACTCGGTCTTGCGTAGCTTGAGACCAATACGCTGAGAGGAAGGCATGATAAAATTCTCCTTCACTGTGACAATCGTGAATGACTGATCGCATCCTTACAGCTGGTTCATTCTCCAAGTAGCCACACATAAATTCTAATCTGTGTTCTAATGACCAGTTGGGACGAAAACAATGAGAGAATTGATGGAGCCACGCTTGTGGATGAATGTCGTTGGCAGAATTCTTAAATGTTTTGAATTTACGTGTAGTAATGAACATCTTATAGTCAAAGTCATCGTGTTGGCGAGTAGCATATCGGTCATTGTTACGTCGTGTCGGCGATTCCATCTCAAAATTCGGTCCACCTTGCCAATTCCTTTCATAATTACCGAAATGCCCTGTGTTATTATTTTGTGGCTTTTCCGTATTTCTAAGTTCCTCTTCCCGTGTTGGAGCGCGAGTGTCCTCTGAAATATGTAATTCTTGTATCACCTGCGTCAACTGATCTTGTACTTCCCGGATTTCTCTTTTGTATTGTGTATTGATTTGATTTTGATTTTGTTTGAATTTTCTTATTTCTTCATACTCTTCTGTGTCAGTGAAGGCTACGGGTCTTGTGTCATTCAGATCATCATCTACCTTTGTAGATAAGTTAGTGACCTGATACGAAAGTTCGGCTACTTTCTCCGATAGTGTACACATTTCCTCAGTGTGTTTTTCTGAACCAAGTTTCAGAGTGTCCATTTGTGTTGAAATCGAATCTACTGTGTCCTTTAAGTTTTCCTGAGTTTTTGCAAGTTGCGTAACGGAATCGTTAGATGCAACTGAGTCAATTTTAGCCCACAAGGTCTCATGATTTTCATGAACAATAGTTTGCAGTTCTTTTATGGCTGCTTCGTGATTCTGTAATGCAATTTCATGCCGCGAAAAAATAGGTTGAAAATGCTCACAAATTTGTGTTTTTACGTCATTACAGACTTTTTGACATTTCGATTCAATGTTATGTAACACAGTAGTTAAATCTTCACGTGTTTGTTCAAGCGTGGTGTGAAGATTTTGTTCCATTGCGTCTTACTGTTGCTGTGTTTGTCTTTGGTGTTGTTCCATTGTGTCTAACTTTTTAAGATTTTGTTCCACTGTGTCTAACTTTTTAAGATTTTGTTCCACTGTGTCTAACTTTTGAAGCTTTGCTGTGTTTGTCTCTGATTTTGTTCCATTGTGTCTAACTTTTGAAGATTTTGTCCCATTTGTTGCATTAATTGTAATAACAATGCATTAGTGTCTGGAATCTGTTCCTCTATGCTTTTCGGCAGTGCATTTGCACCAGCAACATTCACATTTTGACAAGCAGAAAATGTGTCTTGACTTATTTGAGAAAACGGTGAGGACGCAAAACCTGAATCTACAGTATTTGCAAGATTGAGTCCTGTCATTTCGGATTCCTGAGGCGAGCTGTTGCCGACCGATCGATCGATAATGCTTCCCTGTTCACTAATTGTTTCACTGTCTACACCATTGTTTGCAGCCCGCTCCATTTCTCTATGTACAATTACCAAATTACTACTTTGAACATTAGTTAATTCATTACTCGGTGGCGCTAACAGACTGCTTTCGTCTTCACTGTCATTTCTCAGTTTACTTTGGAGCCTAGTATTACGTTTTTCACACGCCATTATTGTCACAATATTTCACACGACAACACAGAAAAGCACAATTTGAAGAGCAAAAATAAGAGAACACATTAACATAGAACTGAAAATAATATCTAGTTAATTGCAAGCGCAGCTGCGAAATACTTGGTGCAAATCTACATGCATGCCACAACTGTTTTACTGTGCAACAATGAAAAACCACAACTACCAAGGAAATTCTCTCTATAATTACGCGATAGCAATAAACAAAAGCTACACTAAATACACAAACTACAAGAAAAAATCAGAAGATTCCAGTGAGGTATCCTAGGCTAAGGGTCGACATATGAAACGTCCCCTTAGAACAAATTATGCACGACTGTGCTTAACCTGACACACAATATTATTTAGCGCAACGCAATCTGACTTTCAAAAATCCCTACAAAAGAATGGCCCTGACTAACATTAACCTATACCTTTCACAAATCACTTACCTCACAAAAATCTTCGTTACTGGAACTACTGCAATACAGCGAGCGCCACTACTGCCAGCTAAATAAAAGATTCAAACTATTGAAGGCACTAACTACTGATAGGGATAGTTAGCAAATGAAAGATTTTAATAGAGAACAAACAATGTATTTACCTTAATATCATCATATATATAGCAGTTCATGACAAATTACAAAACTCCGCCATCTCTCTCTCCCCACATCCACCACTGCTGGCGGCTCACCTCCAACTGCGCAACGCTACGCGCTGTTCACATCCAGCTGCCGCTGCCCAACACTACAATGGCAGATAACAATGCAAACTAGCCACAGACTGCACACAGCACAGCCAGTGATTTTCATACCGAGAGCTACGTAACGTTGCCAATAAGAAAACATAAACAGCCTACTTACATAAAGAAAACATAAACAGCCTAGTTACACTAGGAATTAGAATTACGAGCAACTTAAATTGGAAGGAACACATGCAAAATGTTGTGGGCGAGTATAACCAAAGACTGCGTTTTATTGGCAGGACACTTAGAAAATGTAGCAGATCCACTAAAGAGACTGCCTACACTACGCTTGTACGTCCTCTTTTAGAAGACTGCTGCGCGGTGTGGGATCCCTACCAGATAGGATTGACGCAGTGCATCGAAAAAGTTCAAAGAAGGGCATCACGTTTTATGTTATCGCGAAATAGGGGAAGAGTGTCAATGAAATGATACAGGATTTGGGGTGGATATCATTAAAACAAAGGCGTTTCTTGTTGCAGCGGAATCTTGTGACAAAATTTCATTCACCAACTTTCTTCTCTGAATGCGAAAATATTTTGTTGATGACGACCTACATAGGGACGAACGATCACCATAATAAAATAATGGAAATCAGAGCTCACACGAAATGATATAGGTGTTCGTTTTTTCCGCTCGCTATACAAGATTGGAATAATAGAGAATTGTGAATGTGGTTCGATGAATCCTCTGCCAGGCACTTAAAAGTTATTTGCAGAATATCCAGACAGATGTAGATGTAGGTGTAGATATAGACGATGGATACTGGGGGTAATGCAGGACCGAGTTACGTCGCTGAACACAATGCGATGCCATTCATCAACAGTCTTGGCACCCTGCAGCAGTTTGCGTTGTGGTGTTAGGAACAGCCTACGCCTAGGACGGTAATTCCCTTGTCCAGCTGCTACTGATCTCTCTCTTTGTATACGTTAATTAGCTCCCTGTTAGTCTTCTACAGTCTTCTACAGTGTGAGTCCCACATTCTTGAGCAGTATTCTAAGGTGGGACGCTTAAGTGATTGTAAGCAGTCTCTTTTGTAGACTGAATTTCAGCAGTATTTTCCCGATGAAAGGAAGTCAGCCACCTACCTAACCAACGACTGAATCTATGCAGCTCTTTCAGATATATTTAGATACAGAAAACCGCATAATTTGCAAAATGTCTGAGGATACAAGTAATACAAGGTTGTAACGCCGGAAATGCATATCCTCCTATTTCCATCTATTGTGCTATTATTTTCTTTCCTTGCTTTGTTACCTCAAGATATGACATTTCTGTCTCTTTGTATATTGTAATTGTTTTACTATTTGTATATTTATGCATTTATGTCGATGTATAATTGGTTTGTTTCGTAAATATTATTTGTATTTTTACGCTGGGTCTTGCCTAGGGAAAACTGCTATCGAACGATTACGTAGATAGGTCGTGTGAAGAATCAAAGTGTGTAGGATCTTTGGTAGTGTTAACTCTGCCGCGTGGAGCGCGGGCTGAGAGAAGGGGTCTGGCTGGAGTAGCGAGTGGAGCAGGTGTGTTGTGTGACGCTCCCGCGAGTTGCCGCGCTTTCGGGGTTTGGCAGCATGTAATTGCGCTCGACTTGCGATGATAGTTTCTGACATGGTGTCGCGGACGGGAAGCATTAGCTGGCGCACATCAAGAGCCCGTTTCGCCTGGTGACCGTGTCGAGAAGAAGGCGCGCCAACATCCAGCTTCTGCAACAGCGACGGCCGACAATGAGTGACTGTCGCCACCTCCTCGATCGACGGCTTCAAACCTTCAATCAACCATCAAGGAAGACTGGAAGCAAGTAAAGTTTTAGAACTGTATGGCAGACCTCAGCTTTTCAAACTGTACCATTTTCGTAACTATAATTACAGCAACTTAGCATGAACCTTTGTTGCTCACTGTCCCAATTGCATTACCAAGCAGGGTCCCTTCCTTTTCCGGAATGAACCCGAGTGTCGTTGAAATTTAAACGCCAGCACTAAAGTAATATAGCTAATTCTATTTCACTGCTTTAATTTCAAAGTTCAGTTAGCTGGCTACAATATTCAGATTACACAAGCACAAATTAAGAGTGCGAGTTTTGTTACCATATTTTAGCTTACCTGTGACTGCAGCACAGCTTGGTACGTACTAAATTTTACTATTGTTAATTGTTCAGAATCGTTTAATTCAAGTTCAAGGTTAAATCTCTTCTTTCTAAATTGCGTAGTTTCAAGTAGCTTTTGAAATGATTGTTGAGGTAGTCCAAGACTAACCGTATTTTACTGAATTTCGATGTGCTTCAGAAAGAAACCTCACTATTAACTTCAGTCACTAAATTAACTTTCGATTTTCCGGTTTTATTAATTCTTTTGCTAAATTAAGTCAGGGTGTAGCGAAATTTATTACTTCTGACAAACTTTCAGTTTTCACACTACACGTGTCAACCTTCAGTTGCCACGCTTCTAGTGCTAATTATATGTGTAATAACCTTTCTTTTTCAGTTACTATAGTAATTGTCCTTAGGACTGGCGACCGTGATTTCCCCCAAATCTCAAATACCTAATTACCGCTAGTTAATTGTTAACGTAACGGCTGCACATTTACTTTCTTTATTAACTTTACCCCTTTTCAAAATTAATTTCCAGCAGTTTCATTAGCACAGTTCCTTTCATTTAGATGTAACCCTTTCCTCCCTCTTTACCGACAGGTTAAATTCGGTGACGATTGCTTTTCCAAAACTCCCATTAGGTACACGCGGTTTCATTTTTCACTGTCATTAAGGTCGGTTAGTGAGGGGGAGGTTACAAGGTGCGTTCGATAAGTAATGCAACACTTTTTTCTCGGTCAATTTCGGTTGAAAAAAATGTGAAATTTTTTTGTAGGATACTCCCGCTTCATCCCCTATCGTTTCACGAAGTGCGGATAGGTGGAAGGGCTATACGTAGCTTTCAAAATGGAGTGTGCATCGGAGACGCGTTCCAAGCAGAGAGCTAAGTACGGGATGACAAAGAATGTTGCAGGCGGTCCGTCACTTGTTGTCGGATGGTGGGCACAGATGTGAATGGGTTACGATCCGCTTGGTTGCACAGTAGGGCGATCCTTCCTTGTGGTGAACAGACGGGGTCAGTCGAAACCTTGACGACGAGTGTACTAGCCCTCAGATCCCCATGTCGCCCAACATCAGTCCACTATCACATCAGAATGCTTCACACGTCTGCATACGGCAGGAATCGACAAGACGGCCTGATAGAAATCCACAATGAGACCCCTTTCAAACTCTGTCAGGTGCTGATAACACCGTCTGATACGTGTGCACGGTGTCTCACTGTTCTTCACAACTACACTCCTGGAAATTGAAATAAGAACACCGTGAATTCATTGTCCCAGGAAGGGGAAACTTTATTGACACATTCCTGGGGTCAGATACATCACATGATCACACTGACAGAACCACAGGCACATAGACACAGGCAACAGAGCATGCACAATGTCGGCACTAGTACAGTGTATATCCACCTTTCGCAGCAATGCAGGCTTCTATTCTCCCATGGAGACGATCGTAGAGATGCTGGATGTAGTCCTGTGGAACGGCTTGCCATGCCATTTCCACCTGGCGCCTCAGTTGGACCAGCGTTCGTGCTGGACGTGCAGACCGCGTGAGACGACGCTTCATCCAGTCCCAAACATGCTCAATGGGGGACAGATCCGGAGATCTTGCTGGCCAGGGTAGTTGACTTACACCTTCTAGAGCACGTTGGGTGGCACGGGATACATGCGGACGTGCATTGTCCTGTTGGAACAGCAAGTTCCCTTGCCGGTCTAGGAATGGTAGAACGATGGGTTCGATGACGGTTTGGATGTACCGTGCACTATTCAGTGTCCCCTCGACGATCACCAGTGGTGTACGGCCAGTGTAGGAGATCGCTCCCCACACCATGATGCCGGGTGTTGGCCCTGTGTGCCTCGGTCGTATGCAGTCCTGATTATGGCGCTCACCTGCACGGCGCCAAACACGCATACGACCATCATTGGCACCAAGGCAGAAGCGACTCTCATCGCTGAAGACGACACGTCTCCATTCGTCCCTCCATTCACGCCTGTCGCGACACCACTGGAGGCGGGCTGCACGATGTTGGGGCGTGAGCGGAAGACGGCCTAACGGTGTGCGGGACCGTAGCCCAGCTTCATGGAGACGGTTGCGAATGGTCCTCGCCGATACCCCAGGAGCAACAGTGTCCCTAATTTGCTGGGAAGTGGCGGTGCGGTCCCCTACGGCACTGCGTAGGATCCTACGGTCTTGGCGTGCATCCGTGCGTCGCTGCGGTCCGGTCCCAGGTCGACGGGCACGTGCACCTTCCGCCGACCACTGGCGACAACATCGATGTACTGTGGAGACCTCACGCCCCACGTGTTGAGCAATTCGGCGGTACGTCCACCCGGCCTCCCGCATGCCCACTATACGCCCTCGCTCAAAGTCCGTCAACTGCACATACGGTTCACGTCCACGCTGTCGCGGCATGCTACCAGTGTTAAAGACTGCGATGGAGCTCCGTATGCCACGGCAAACTGGCTGACACTGACGGCGGCGGTGCACAAATGCTGCGCAGCTAGCGCCATTCGACGGCCAACACCGCGGTTCCTGGTGTGTCCGCTGTGCCGTGTGTGTGATCTTTGCTTGTACAGCCCTCTCGCAGTGTCCGGAGCAAGTATGGTGGGTCTGACACACCGGTGTCAATGTGTTCTTTTTTCCATTTCCAGGAGTGTAGTTGGCACACGGACTGTGCTGTCGAACGTCAACGTTGACCGTGCTGAGTTCAATGTGCTGCTGGACGCTCAGGAACGCTGCGAGTTGTGCATACGGCGCGTGGGCCCAACGTGGTATGCACGATCGCAACGCACTCCAGCAGCAGTTCTGGGAGGTTTCTAGTTCGTAAATCACACTGTCTACTCTATGGGTGCGCGTAAAATTCCTACGTTAGCTCTATTAAAACGCAAATTTCCTCCTGTGCCCATATGCTAGTCACGTTGTTCTATATGTAATATGCACAAATAAAAACTTCAATAACCATGTACATGTTTAAAGAAGGAAAGTACCATGTCCAATCAATGACACACGTATATGAAAGTTCCATTACAAACAGTGCGACACAAAAATTTGTAATAGTTCTCCACATAAGATAAACATTATTTTATCATTCCCACATTTTAGTAAAACCCAAAGGTCATTGATACTTGATCACTGTTTCTACCCAGTGGCAGAATCCTTACAACATGTGAGTTACGAAACTTAAAGAAAAAGGTACAAAATATCTCCATACATAAAGCGCAAGCTGTCTTGTAGATTAAGCCAATCGAACAAACTCACTCCAAAAAAAATGTGAACTTATATTTACATAACATCAAATTTTTTAGTATATACTTACATTAATCTAATAATAAAGCATCATAACCTATTAAAAAAAATGGTTCAAATGGCTCTGAGCACTATGGGACTTAACATCTGCGGTCATTAGTACCCTAGAACTTAGAACTACTTAAACCTAACTAACCTAAGGACATCACACACATCCATGCCCGAGGCAGGATTCGAACCTGCGACCGGAGCGGTCACGCGGTTCCAAACTGAAGCGCCTAGACCGCACGGCCACACCGGCCTGCTAACCTATTAAAAGACCGCTCCTGGAAGCTGAGTGGTCAGCGCGATGGGATGTCATATCTAACGGTCCGGGCTCGATTCCCGGCTGGATCGGAGATTTTCTCCGCTCAGAGACTGGGTGTTGTGTTGTCCGTATCATCATCATTTCATTCCCATCGACACACAAGTCGCCGAAGTGGCGTCAGCTCGAAAGACTTGCACCAGGCGAACGGTCTACATGCCGGGAGGCCCAAGCCACACGGAATTTCCATTTCCATTTACCTATCAAAGACGTGAATGATAGGAAAAAAATAATTAGACGTGGCAAGACGCGAAACACCACCACCACCACCATCACCATATCACACATCTGTTTTTTTTATTTTTTTTTATTTTTTTTTTAAGGAGACCATTCAAATTTTATGAGTATCAGGCACTTTTTACTAAGTAATGCTTGTATCCTAAAACAATATGGTACTAATAATGACGTATACCTGGATGCTATGCAACACTGCATGACAGGAGGTAAATGTCTTTTTTAACAAACACACATTTAGAATACACTGGCAGTACTATCGTAAGTACTTTTGACTCTGATTTGTATGTTAGCATGGCAGATGTTTAGTGGGGAGCACCTTATAATACTGATTTCCCTGAGGAGAAACAATTTAGACCACTACTTGACAATTTGAGACGACAGGAGGAACACTTTATCTTTTCTATTGCTCCTGTTCACTTTCACTGCACGCTTTCTTCTTGTGGTGAGGTGGCTGGTGGCGGTGCTGAGGGTCACAGGCTGGGGAGGACTAAGCCGACTGCCGTCTGCAGTGGGATCTGCAGGAAGTTTTTGAAGTTCTCGCAGTAGAGCCTGTGCTGCTGGGCCGTCTTGTTCTCCTCCCTGAAGGTCCATCACGAAGGCCAGCTGGTCGGTCTGCCTCCGCGCTACGATGGCGTGTGCCCTCACGGCGAGGATCCAGAGAGTCACCAGCCGCTTGGGTCGTGGAAATGGGTTGGAGTCTGGGGCAGTGACTGCTTCCACTGTGATGCTTCCCGGCGATGTTCTGTTGAAGTGCGTCTCCATCTGCTGGCATGCTTCCCATATGTTGTGGCATTCCCGCAGGTGATACGGTGCTCGAGGGTGTAGGTCATGGCACATACGTCACACTTGACACTTACGACGAGTTTTATTTCCGCCAGTCTTTGGTTGGTTGGTACCGTTCTGTTTACTATTTCGTACCATGTCTCCTTTGCATCTATGTTGTTGTTGTTGTGGTCTTCAGTCCTGAGACTGGTTTGATGCAGCTCTCCATGCTACTCTATCCTGTGCTAGCTTCTTCATCTCCCAGTACTTACTGCAACCCACATCTTTCTGAATCTGCTTAGTGTATTCATCTCTTGGTCTCCCTCTATGATTTTTACCCTCCACGCTCCACTCCAATGCTAAATTTGTGATCCCTTCATGCCTCGGAACATGTCCTACCAACCGGTCCCTTCTTCTTGCGAAGTTCTGCCACAAACTCCTCCCCAATTCTATTCAATACCTCCTCATTAGTTATGTGATCTACCCATCTAATCTTCAGCATTCTTCTGTAGCACCACATTTTGAAAGCTTCTATTCTCTTCTTGTCCAAACTATTTATTGTCCATGTTTCACTTCCATACATGGCTACACTCCATACAGGTACTTTAGTCCGCAGCTCGTAGTCGTGCGGTAGCGTTCTCGCTTCCCGCGCCCGGGTTCCCGGCATCGATTCCCGGCGGGGTCAGGGATTTTCTCTGCCTCGTGATGACTGGGTGTTGTGTGATATCCTTAGGTTAGTTGGGTTTAAGTAGTTCTAAGTTCTAGGGGACTGATGACCACAGATGTTAAGTCCCATAGTGCTCAGAGCCATTTGAACCAAGCCATACAAATACTTTCAGAAACGACTTCATGACACTTACATCTATACTCGATGTTAACAAATTTCTCTTCTTCAGAAACGCTTTCCTTGCCATTGCCAGTCTACATTTTATATCCTGTCTACTCCGACCATCATCAGTTATTTTGCTCCCCAAATAGCAAAACTCGTTTACTACTTTAAGTGCCTCATTTCCTAATCTAATTCCCTCAGCATCACCCGACTTTATTCGACTACATTCCATTACCCTCATTTTGCTTTTGTTGATGTTCATCTTATATCCTCCTTTCAAGACACTGTCCATTCCGTTCAACTGCTCTTCCGAGTCCTTTGCTGTCTCTGATGGAATTACAATGTCATCGACGAACCTCAAAGTTTTTATTTCTTCTCCATGGATTTTAATACCTACTCCGAATTTTTCTTTTGTTTCCTTTACTGCTTGCTCAATATATTTGCATCTATAGGCAACACGTTTTCGGAGACATTTTCTCATATTTGTTTCCAATTCTACTGCGGAAGTTTGTTTTCAATTTTGTTTATCGCCGGCTTCCCCCTGAGGGCCCAGTATGTTCTCTCGTACTCTCGGCTGTTCAGCGGCCGGGGTTCGCCTCTGTGTTCAGAGCGTAGCTTTTGTTGACGTAATGAAGCCTGACGTGTCGCATTCCGAAGGGGATGTGCCTCGTGTCGATCGACTCTTCTTCTGAAGCGGGCTTGTATCTTGCAATCACTGTGGCTGTGACGCTGTCATGATTTTTGCACTGGATGACGAGCGTTCGTTTTAATAGAAGTGCTGCACATTTGGTCTTTACATCCACTAGACCTAATCCCCCTTCTTTCGTTGGCAGCGAACACGTTGCTTGCGCCACTTTGAATGTATTTCGACGCCACAGCAGGTGGTACACCGCGCTCGTAAATGCTAGGGCAGTTTCGCTCGGGATGCTTAAGATTTGCGCCAGGTACCATGCTTTCCACAGAATCGTCCTGTTTATCATGTCTGTTTTCTGGTGAATCGTCAGTTTCCGGTTTGGGTGCTGTCTGGAGAGACCTCTTTTGGTATGTAGCACGGCTCACCAGTTGTATGCGGCCATTCTAAGCGGACAAGGCTGTATAAATATTCCGAGAATTTTATGACTTTGTGCTATTTTCTACTACTGCCTGTCTGGATTGAGTCGTTGGTTCCCAATGGGCAGTGCTCTGCTTTTCTGGGGTTGGTTTGGGCGCCTGACGATTTTTGTAATGTGTTCATGATGGTGTTGTAAGGTGCAATATTTTGTGGTTTACTTATTCTAGGACTGGAGACAAGTGTGTAAGTTGAAATGACATGTTTAATGTCGCAATGTTAGCACAAAAATAAACGCTTTTACACAGTTTTCAATGTGATAACAAAAAACAGTTGTCAGGATAACGCATCTCGTCAACATCAAAAAGTGAAATAATCCTAAACACAACAATATTAAATATTAACTCTCAGAAGGTTAAATTATCCTAAACACGACAATATTAAAGTTTAACTAGAAGTTTCTTTACAAAATTGTTCCTACACTTACGTTATGCTGTTGGTCAGTACTACGAAAATAGTCCGATTCCGGTTCAAAGTTAGGTACTATTTTTAGGATGACAATCAAGTCTATAGCGGGTGCTTAGTTATACGACAAATTGAGCAAAAGATTACCAAGGTCGCTCGAGTTTACAGTGGACGCAGGCTGCTGAACCAAAAAGTTTATGCCTCTGCACGCGGTATTTACCTTAAGCTGCGATGAGCTGTCATCTGCTAGGCCGCTCTCTTCCCCTGAAATTCCTATAAAACTAATTACACCTTTGCTCAATTTTCCAGCAGAAACTTTCCCTATGTTTCTCGTTATACGAGAGAACATGTACTCTTCCCTAGTCTTAGAATGTGGCGATATACAAGCGCATGGTTGGAGCAGCATGCATATTATAATGCCCTCTCAGTTCTCGCAAGAACAGTTAACTAATTGGCTGGTTCGTTTTTTCACAGTTAGAGCTAAACGATGCTACAGGTAATTTCTAGCTGGATATCAGCCGCTGTGCACACAGTCTTCACACAAATTACTCCTCTGCATCGTAAAGAGCATTATGCACTCCATTCTGCACTTGATGCCAGTTCAGAGAAGAGTCCACGAAAATTTCCGTCTTGTCTTACTCATAGCCGAACTGTCTCCCCACCTGGGTTCTTTTGTTGTTCACGTCACGGCTTTTTTCGACCAATAGGAGCGTTCCTGTTATTTTGTGGAAACTCTCTCTACCAATCGCAAGGTCCCTACCATTAAATTGCGTCGGAACATTGGTTCTTTTCTCCTTCATAGCGCGTTTGCCCCAGTCGGACCTTTTGTGCCCATTCCAGATGCCTAAATGTGTACGTTGACTCTCTCACGTGTGTACCACTCGCTGGACACATGATCGAAAATGCGTCACTGGTCTTGTTTCGTATCCATTTGGAATTCCGAAATGCAGTTTTCTATAAGCTTTCTTTCCTGCCCCTCCCTGAGATGGGCCATTATACTCGCTCTCCACATCTGAGTCAGCTGGTCGGTCGTTGACTTTCCGCCCGGGACACCCCTTTAAGTGGTTTCCGTGGTGCCCCCTGCAGTGCAGCCTTGCCTCTGCGTCTTCCCTCTGAATTCCAAACTAAAACGCCTCTCGCTGCTTGTTTCACCTTCCGCTCAAACATGCATTATAAGAACAATGTGTTAATTACTGTCGCTGAATGTCATCCCTTTTTGCATTACATATTGCTAGGCAAATTTGCTCATTACTGCCGAATTATGTGCCATATTCACCTTCCTGTTGCGATGTATAAAGCTTTCATGTAAGGTGCGAATCTGACTTCATGTATTCTGCCATCTTACATTATCTACTGGTCCTATGTCTTCCTGATCCTCATTAAAGATGCCTAGGTCGTCAACATAGGCCATACATGTTACTGATTTGCCTCCCACGGAGTATCCTCAGATGTCGTTTGAGAGCTTCCGCAGCAGTGGGTCCAGTGCCATAATGAAGAGAGCCACTGACAATGGGCAGCCTTGCCTCACGTATCTGTCAAGTTTTATCTGTTTTGTTTTCTCACAGTACTTAGCATCTTCAGTAGGATGTTTGCCCAAAACCGAGTCTGTTTTTCTATGAGGTATATGCGGTCGATCCTGCCGAAGGCCTTTTTGAAGTCCATCGAAATTATGGCACCTGCACTTCTGTAGGTGGCTACCTGTGCTATTATGTCCCTGTAGGTGCATGTGGCGTCAAATTTATTTTTCACTGGTACTGCACATGTCGCCGGCCGTTGTGGTCGAGCGGTTCGAGGCGCTTCAGTGCGGAACCGCGATGCTGCTACGGTCGCAGTTTCGAATACTGCCTCAGGCATGGATGTATGTGATGCCCTTAGGTTAGTTAGGTTTAAGTAGTACTAAGTCTAGGGGACTGATGACCTCAGATGTTAAGTCCCATAGTGCTCAGAGCCATCTGCACATGTCTTCCACTGATGATGACTTTCCTCATCGCCAATTTCAGGTTATTTGGGATGCATTTCGCTATTATTTTATAGTCGGCGTTGAGGAGCGTAATCGGGCGAAACTCTTCAGTGCGGCGGGCGGCTTTCTTCTTAGGGATTAGGGCTGTTGTCCTTTCGGTAAGCCCAGGTGTAATTTCCACCCCGTTGAATATCTCGCTGACCTTCTCGCGCGGGAGGCCGCCGGCGCCCGGTGCTCTTCCTCCGGCACTTCTTATAAGAGGTGGAGCCCCTCCACGCCCACACCGGCATGATGGCCAACACACTGCACTGCAGTTCCTTCTCTAAATCCTCGCACAAACGAAAAAATGGCTGACATCGAAATAAGTGTCCAAGGAATAGAAAAGCAACTGGAATCACTCAACAGAGGAAAGTCCACTGGACCTGACGGGATACCAATTCGATTCTACACAGAGTACGCGAAAGAACTTGCCCCCCTTCTAACAGCCGTGTACCGCAAGTCTCTAGAGGAACGGAAGGTTCCAAATGATTGGAAAAGAGCACAGGTAGTCCCAGTCTTCAAGAAGGGTCGTCGAGCAGATGCGCAAAACTATAGACCTATATCTCTGACGTCGATCTGTTGTAGAATTTTAGAACATATTTTTTGCTCGAATATCATGTCGTTTTTGGAAACTCAGAATCTACTATGTAGGAATCAACATGGATTCCGGAAACAGCGATCTTGTGAGACCCAACTCGCTTTATTTGTTCATGAGACCCAGAAAATATTAGATACAGGCTCCCAGGTAGATGCTATTTTTCTTGACTTCCGGAAGGCGTTCGATACAGTTCCGCACTGTCGCCTGATAAACAAAGTAAGAGCATACGGAATATCAGACCAGCTGTGTGGCTGGATTGAAGAGTTTTTAGCAAACAGAACACAGCATGTTGTTATCAACGGAGAGACGTCTACAGACGTTAAAGTAACCTCTGGTGTGCCACAGGGGAGTGTTATGGGACCATTGCTTTTCACAATATATATAAATGACCTAGTAGATAGTGTCGGAAGTTACATGCGGCTTTTCGCGGATGATGCTGTAGTATACAGAGAAGTTGCAGCATTAGAAAATTGTAGCGAAATACAGGAAGATCTGCAGCGGATAGGCACTTGGTGCAGGGAGTGGCAACTGACCCTTAACATAGACAAATGTAATGTATTGCGAATACATAGAAACAAGGATCCTTTATTGTATGATTATATGATAGCGGAACAAACACTGGTAGCAGTTCCTTCTGTAAAATATCTGGGAGTATGCGTGCGGAACGATTTGAAGTGGAATGATCATATAAAATTAATTGTTGGTAAGGCGGGTACCAGGTTGAGATTCATTGGGAGAGTCCTTAGAAAATGTAGTCCATCAACAAAGGAGGTGGCTTACAAAACACTCGTTCGACCTATACTTGAGTATTGCTCATCAGTGTGGGATCCGTACCAGATCGGGTTGACGGAGGAGATAGAGAAGATTCAAAGAAGAGCGGCACGTTTCGTCACAGGGTTATTTGGTAACCGTGATAGCGTTACGGAGATGTTTAACAAACTCAAGTGGCGGACTCTGCAAGAGAGGCGCTCTGCATCGCGGTGTAGCTTGCTCGCCAGGTTTCGAGAGGGTGCGTTTCTGGATGAGGTATCGAATATATTGCTTCCCCCTACTTATACCTCCCGAGGAGATCACGAATGTAAAATTAGAGAGATTAGAGCGCGCACAGAGGCTTTCAGACAGTCGTTCTTCCCGCGAACCATACGCGACTGGAACAGGAAAGGGAGGTAATGACAGTGGCACGTAAAGTGCCCTCCGCCACACACCGTTGGGTGGCTTGCGGAGTATAAATGTAGATATAGATGTAGAACACAAAAGGTCTACTGCCATCTCTGTATAAGGGTTAGTATTCACTAAAGTGAGGTGTCGCAGGATGTGGGTACTGCGATGTTTGCGTACGTCTGGTTAGGGTTAACCATTAATACGCGCTCATCTGGAGATAGATTGGTCTAAATCGGACGAAGGGTAGCGGTTTGAAGGGCAGAGGAAAAAAAGTGCCAAGGCAAGAGCCAAGGGAAAAAAAAAACCTCTGCGATAGTTAGGTCGGATGGTAAGAGCAATAGCGGTTGTCTTGCTGCCTGCGATAGGTCGTGCAAGGATAGGCTCTGTTAGTAGTGGGTGTCATGCATGTCGATACCTTGGCGTTGTGCGTTTGTGCTGCTCGGCGGCTGGCGCTGGGTGCTGGTGCAGAGTCCTCGTTCAGCGTCAGCAACCTGCAACAGTTAGGTTTGTTACCGATCTTGTGTCCGATAGGTCATATACCGGAGGCACAGTGTGAGGGAATGTTGGCAGATTGTTTGTGCGTCTGTGGGCGAGCTCGTCGGTGTCCCTGCTGTGGCCTGTTGGTCGGCTCTAATAGCAGCTGGTAGTTGCCAGTCAGTGTTGCTGATATGCAGGGGCTTACCGACGTTTGTCGCTGTTTGCGTATGTTAGTTTACCATAGGTGGCTATGCCCTAGCTAGCAGTGTCTTTGGCCGCTTGTGCTTCCACCTGTGGTTGTGATCGTAGTTTCCCAGAGTGAGGATGGAAGGATTGTTCGAGTGTCTCGAGTTTGTGTATAGTCGTGTGGCATGTTTTTTGAATACTTCCTTGAGGGTATCAAGGCGGTATTCATGGTGAAGATCCACGGTGCGTGTGTAGCGTGGAGCGTTGCTAATGATTCGTAGCACCTTGTTCTGTATGCTCTGCAGGCGGCGCAGTCGTGTAGGAGCTGCATGTCCCCAGACGGGAGCTGCGTACGTCATCAGAGGTCTAATCAGTGTCATGTATATGGACCTCGACACCCTCCTATTCAGTGTGCTTTCCCTGTTGAGCATTGGGTAGAGCTGTTTGAGCCTCGCGTGCGCTCGGTTGGCAACGTATTCGATGTGGTCCCCCCATGTAAGTTTCCGGCCCAGCCAGACACCAAGGTACCTCACTTTCTCTCGGAAACGAATTGGGCGTGTATGTAGTGTTATTGGTCTACAGTGTTGATGTTTGCGCTGTAGTTTCGGTCTGCGTGTGAACAGAACAGCTTCGCACTTGTCGACGTTTACTTTAATACGCCATCGCTCCAACCAAGGCTCAGCTGTTCTGAGTGCTGTCTGTATTCGTGAATTGATGTTCGACCGTTTCCAAACTTGCGCAAGGATGGCGGTGTCATCCGCGTAGACGGCTAACGTCGTATTTTGTGTCGCTGGGAAGTCATTAATGTACAGGTTAAACAAGATGGGCCCTAGGATGCTTCCTTGGAGTACTCCAGCTTGGATACCCTGTTGTGTTGATTGTTTATCCTGCACGTTAGTGTTGAAACACCTGTTCGTGAGATATGAGTGTATGAGACGTACGAGTCTGTCCGGGAAACCAGCTTCGCTTAGTTTGCGTATGAGTCCGTTGTGCCAGAGACGATCGAAAGCCTTTTCGATGTCCAGGAACACGGCCCCTGTGGCTTTGTTCATGTTGTAGCTGTGTGTTTTATGTTCGACTACGTGGAGGAGTTGTTGTGTTGTCGAGTGGTGATTCCTAAAGCCGAATTGCTCCGGTCTTAGGGTGTCGTTGGCGATGCAATGCCTAGTGATACGTTTTAGTATTACCTTCTCAACAATCTTGCTGAGCGAGCACAGCAGACTGATGGGTCGGTAATTTTGTGGGAGGGAGTGGTCTTTCCCTGGCTTCCTGAACATCAGGACCTTGGCCGCCTTCCAAAAGTCAGGGAAGTGTTGATGTGTCAGGATGGCATTCGTTAAGTGTGTGAGGTATTCTACGGCTTTATCCGTGAACTGGTCTTCATGGTTTCTTTGACGTCGTCCTCGTCGACATTCTCTGTGAGCAACGCCCTATCTGCGTCTGTCAGCACGCTACTCGTCTGCTGCAGAATTTCAGCAGTTGCCGCGTCGTCTGTCTCTTCTCGTCGAACCTGTCTCGGAAATAGTCTTCGATGTTGACCCGTGTTGCTCGATCAGCGATATTCCCGCTGCCGGTATGGGTTATCTTTCAGGTGGTGCGGCCGGCTGGAGTGGCCGAGCGGTTACAGGCGCTACACTCTGGAACCGCACGCCCGCTACGGTCGCAGGTTCGAATCCTGCCTCGGGCATGGATGTGTGTGATGTCCTTAGGTTGGTTAGGTTTAAGTAGTTCTAAGTTCTAGGGTACTTATGATCACAGCAGTTGAGTCCCATAGTGCTCAGAGCCATTTGCACCATTTTTTGATCAGGTGGTGCGCGCAGAGCGCGTGGTGGCGCCACCTACCGTGCCGACCGAGGAGCGAGCGGTAAGCTCTAGCAATTAGCAAGATTTTTGCTTTGGGACTCCTAGCAGTAACGTCGTTTGCCAAGTCTTGCGGACAGTACAAGTGCTGTGCTAGGCAGCAGGAAGAGCACATCTAAGAGGGGCTGTTTACCCGGTTGACGGCGCCATAGGAAATATCGCCGGCGTGGAAGCGTCACCAGATAGGGTTGACAGAAGAGATAGAGAAGATCCAACGGAGAGCAGCGCGCTTCGTCACAGGATCATTTAGAAATCGCGAAAGCGTTACGGAGATGATAGATAAACTCCAGTGGAAGACTCTGCAAGAGAGAAGGTCAGTAGCTCGGTACGGGCTTTTGTTGAAGTTTCGAGAACATACCGTCACCGAGGAGTCAAACATTATATTGCTCCCTCCTACGTATATCTCGCGAAGAGACCAGGAGGATAAAATCAGAGAGATTAGAGCCCACACAGAGGCATACTGACAATCTTTCTTTCCACGAACAATACGATACGGGAATAGAAGGGAGAACCGATAGAGGTACTCAAGGTACCCTCCGCCACGCACCGTCAGGTGGCTTGCGAAGTATGGATGTAGATGTTACTGGAAGCCGTTGGTGTATTTCGCTTGCTATATGTCTCCCGGCACCGGGATCTGCGGCGGTTGGCATAGTTGAACAAGCGAGAGGGTGGGGGCCTTGCTTGTGCTGTAAATTGTGACCGGAATCGACAACTGCGTTCAGTGCTGTTGACTTCATTTTCTTGGCCGGTCGTTGCTACTCCTACTGAGTCTGTCCTCGATCGTGGTTAATTTCAACTTGCTTAGTACGCAGTGTTCTAGTGAGAGCTGTATGTGATGTGATGATTAACATTTGCTGGGGCCTGGAGTGCCGATACATTCTACTTGTAGGTTGATACTGTCAGTGTTTCACTGTCATTGAAAACAGTTTGGCTGGTCCTTGTCTAAGTGTCGCCTGGTTATTATATTTATATCACACGACGGAGTTAAGCTGGCCAATTGCTATAGATATACATGGATAAAATTTTCCCTGGATATACTGTATTTTGCCGTGAATTGCAATGAATTGCTGTTACGTTTCTATCTGAAATAATAGTGTGTCTGAGAGACACGTGTCTAATTCTAAATGAGTAGTTTTGTCACCGCCAGATACCACACTTGCTAGGTGGTAGACATTAAATCGGCCGCGGTCCGCTAGTATACGACAGACCCGCGTGTCGCCACTGTCAGTGAGTGCAGACCGAGCGCCGCCACACGGCAGGTCTAGAGAGACGTCCTAGCACTCGCCCCAGTCGTACAGCCGACTTTGCTAGGAAGGGTTCACTGACAAATACGCTCTCATTTGCCGAGACGATAGTTAGCATAGCCTTCAGCTACGTCATTTGCTACGACCTAGCAAGGCGCCATTACCAGTTTATATTGAGATTGTTATTAATGTACCGTCAAGAGCGATGTACACCAATTATGGATTAAAGTTGTAAGTAGGTTGTTAAGGTTTGTTATTGGCAACGTTACGTAGCGCTCTGTACGAAAATCACTGGCTGTGCTGTGTGCAGTCTGTGGCTAGTTTGCATTGTTGTCTGCCATTGTAGTGTTTGGCAGCGGCAGCTGGATGTGAACAGCGCGTAGCGTTGCGCAGTTGGAGGTGAGCCGCCAGCAGTGGTGGATTTGGTGAGGTAAGTGATTTGTGAAAGGTACAGGTTAATGTTAGTCAGGGCCATTCTTTTGTAGGGATTTTTGTAAGTCAGATTGCGTTGCGCTAAAAAAATATTGTGTGTCAGTTTAAGGACAGTCTTGTATAATTGTTCTAAGGGGATGTTTCAAAGTTAAGTATTCCAGAAGTTACGTACTATTTTTGGCTACTATAATTCCTTGTCATTTTCCAGACCTCACGCCAGCCTGCGTGAGCTTAAACGCGTGCCTTTCGGCTTCCTCCAAACTCCGTGAATTGGCACCTGCCAATTCACAACAAGTTTTATAAATTCTTACAAGTTACTGAGAGGCCAGTGTTCGTTATTATGTTGTTATGTGTGTATTGTTATTGTGTGTTTAAATAGTTTGAAACTGATTCTATTAATGAAAGTGCAAGAATTCCTTCAGTGACAGTATGTGGATATTGTAATTAATTCTGATTTAATCACAAATTTAAGTGTGACTATTTGCTATAAGTCGCTTTGTGTTTTGTGGCGGGTGGTGGTGGGGGGTGGGGGGAGGATCTCGATATACCGTTGGCCTGCACGCTACTTACTTGCATTTGATTTTGTTTTATCGGGAATTCTGCTGTTTGTCTTGGTAGCGGGTGCGGGGTCACGGGTTGGGTCTTGCTTCTGCTGTTGTGTTTTTTCCACCCCCTTTGCCGCGAGTGCCGGCTGGCGGTTTATCTAGTTCGCTCGCGGCTTAATGTATAATTGGCCTTACACACATAAGATAATAGGTTTGTACTGCTTAGTTGATGTTCATTAATAGGTTGATCAATTCTACAGATGATGTACTGTAATAAATTATAATGTTTCTAGTTACTTAAGGCAGATGTCAGTCCGTTGTAGATACCCACTAGTTCTGGGATTTTTCGTGCCTATTCGTGAGCGCTGCTGCTCCCGTTTGAGTGTCCATGCCGAGTCTGTATTGGAAACAGCTGAGTGGGCGGGCGTCCGCTTCTGGGCATAGTCCGTTGAATCCCACGAGGTTGCTTGGTCACATGAAATTTTATATTTTATATGCTACATTGTAGGGTGCCTGCCATTTAAGTAACGTGGTTGTGTGCCATGGTTCTGATTTGTTGTTGCCTGTACTCTGAATTACTTTTGGTAATACCAACCACTGCAGTAACGAATGACTACATTGCCTCGTTAAATTTTAGTAAAATGTTCTTCAGGTTGATCGTAGTTTTTGAGTAAATAATTTTTAACTCATTTCACTAAATGTGTAATAGGCCATAAGTGTCGTGGTTTATGTGTGTCTAAATTTTGAAGTAACTTGCTCTCACCTAAATGGTAATTTTAAAAATGTGTTGATGGTTTTATTTGTTATTTATCTTGCTTAAATGTGCCAAATAAATGTTCAGTGCAACTGTCGATGGTGATTGCCTGAGGTGTCACTTGATCCAGTCCTACCACACCAAAGCCTATTGTGCTGAACTTGTGTCGTTGTGTAAAAGTTGAATTCCATGCTGTGCAGACACATCAGATGTGTTTTGTTATTTCCGTTTTAGTCTAGCTAAACAGACAACAAATCATTTACGGCCATCTTAACAAGTTGCCTCTTGCTAAATGCTTTAATCGTAGCTATGTTACTAACTGAAATTTAATTATAACAAATTGTACCAAGAACAATGTTCTTGGGTGGATCCTCAGTGTGTCGTTGCCTTCAAATGGCATACTTTCATAATACGCAAGTTACAGTAATTCATCTGCCACGAATATGATGTTTCTCATTATTTTATTGTCATGAATTACACAGTCAACAACGAGTTTCCGAGTAATTTTCAGTTTGCTATGTAATGTTGTTGCTTTAATTTGTTCTGAAAGCGGAGCTGATATTCAAGACCATAAAAGTGGGTTAAAAGCTGTGAGCTATCTGAGGAAGTGAACCTTGCATTACTGCGCAACTGTTTCACCAGGTATCCAGTCTAGCTTACCAAATTCCCGACCAGACTAACATTGAAACTTCCTGGCAGATTAAAACTGTGTGCCCGACCGAGACTCGAACTCGGGACCTTTGCCTTTCGCGGGCAAGTGCTCTACCATCTGAGCTACCGAAGCACGACTCACGCCCGGTACTCACAGCTTTACTTCTGCCAGTATCTCGTCTCCTACCTTCCAAACTTTACAGAAGCTCTCCTGCGAACCTTGCAGAACTAGCACTCCTGAAAGAAAGGATATAGCGGATACATGGCTTAGCCACAGCCTGGGGGATGTTTCCAGAATGAGATTTTCACTCTGCAGCGGAGTGTGCGCTGATATGAAACTTCCTGGCAGATTAAAACTGTGTGCCCGACCGAGACTCGAACTCGGGACCTTTGCCTTTGGCAATCAAGTGCTCTACCATCTGAGCTACAGAAGCACGACTCACGGCCGGTACTCACAGCTTTACTTCTGCCAGTATCTCGTCTCCTACCTTCCAAACTTTACAGAAGCTCTCCTGCGAACCTTGCAGAACTAGCACTCCTGAAAGAAAGGATATTGCGGAGACATGGCTTAGCGACAGCCTGGAGGAAGTTTCCAGAATGAGATATGGAAGGCAGGAGACGAGATACTGGCAGAAGAAAAGCTGTGAGTACCGGGCGTGAGTCGTGCTTCGGTAGCTCAGATGGTAGAGCACTTGCCCGCGAAAGGCAAAGGTCCCGATTTCGAATCTCGGTCGGGCACACAGTTTTAATCTGCCAGGAAGTTTCATATCAGCGCACACTCCGCTGCAGAGTGAAAATCTCATTCTGGAAACCTCCCCCAGGCTGTGGCTAAGCCATGTCTCCGCTATATCCTTTCTTTCAGGAGTGCTAGTTCTGCAAGGTTCGCAGGAGAGCTTCTGCAAAGTTTGGAAGGTAGGAGACGAGATACTGGCAGAAGTAAAGCTGTGAGTACCGGGCGTGAGTCGTGCTTCGGTATCTCAGATGGTAGAGCACTTGCCCGCGAAAGGCAAAGGTCCCGTGTTCGAGTCTCGGTCGGGCACACAGTTTTAATCTGCCAGAAAGTTTCATATCAGCGCACACTCCGCTGCAGAGTGAAAATCTCATTCCAGACTAACATTAATTATAATCTTTTAGTACTCATCTTACGATAACCGGTGATGTATATATAAAAAGACAATTTAAATAAAAAGAAATAAATCAGTTTATATTTTGACATTTATTTTAACATTGATCATTGTTCCGTTAAAATTTCAGCATATCAAACTTGATTCATAACTAAACTGGTGCCTTATTTAGGATTGTGTAAATGTGAGTTTGCAATCTTACGGAACACATCAAATAGGGAGCGAAGATTGGGAGACTACATACAACACTGCATTCATAAAATAACACACGAAGAACGTTGAAACATATGCAAGAGGAAGTTAACCACAACCAACAGATTCAATTTTCAGCTAAAGAAGTTACGTTCGTAGCGCAATCCTGTCCGTCATGAAATTATCACACACTGGTATACTAAATTCATACAAACTCTCTGTGAAATCTTCCCGAAAACAATAGCTGAGGGCTACTTTGATGCTTACACCACATGCTTCACATGGTCAACTTGGTTTACACAAAGAGTGTAACACCACAATAATTTTGATGATTAAAATAAATTACATCGAAACGAAATTTACAAAAGAAAAACCTCGAACTGGTTACTGTCGTCTTACTATTAACCTGATGGGTCAAACAATTGTATAAGCACGTGTTACTGGTCTCACAAAGTATGCCCCACGTGGGTTGAACATAAAGAAAAGTTGCTATATGGAAAAATATTATCAAGACGAGATGTTACAATCTCACGCACATTCGCCTTTAAGATTGATGATCTTAGTTAGAGTTACGGATCATCCACACGTGGCTCCACTTTACTCACAAAGTAGTGACAAAGCAACTACTGGAAGATATTCTGAACTTCACACTCGAATTACACTGTGTTGCAATTTAAGATAACATAAGATATTTTAGATCTAAACCTGAAATAAAGGTGATTAAATTTTCAGTTAGGCTGAACTTAAGAAATCCATTGTCCTACAGACTTAGCAGAGACGCGCTTAGCCAGAGATCTTACCACTTCATACGCTCCCCACGGGCAGACTGCCGTGGGTCCCTCCTGAGGGGTGCCTCACGGATACAAATGGAAGTGACCAGAGAGGCAGCTTCCTATACCAACATGACAAGGGACGGACAGGACCATACTAAGAATAGAAACCTCTTTGCTTCTAGAAAGCGTAGCTTCCTGTTCTGACGGTGGTCCTACTGTTCTCTAGCAGACAGGCTTGTCTGCTATCATCAAGCATGCTTCTAGAAATACATTTGCTCATTCATCCTTTCACACAGAAGGGAAGGCGGATGACAGTATCTTATCATATACAGTATATAAAAGAAAGCGGATGTAGGTTCCGTATGAGACTGTGTGACATGAATTACATATAAACTGTGTTTTAAATTGTAGTAGTGTGACAGTTCGTTCTTGTTTATGTGTAAAAGTAACACGTTTCACTGTTCAGTCTCCTCCCAGATAGTCAGAAGCACCACAGTAAATTTAGAAGTGGAATGTATGCCGTAAATGACAACAGATTTAAGAAATTAACATGAAAGGAATCCAACAGAGACCTTTCAGCTGGTGCTCAGAAACGGCATATATGCGTATAGGCTTGAACTGAATGCCAATATGGCGCCTCTGTGCTGAAGGGAGATGGCGTGATTGTGACGTAGGTGGCGTTGTGCCATCTGATTGGTCAACGCTCAGACGCACGCTCACAATATCTGATAAGCTAGATATCGCTCTGCACGTTCGGAAAGACTACCGAACGCGCTATTCCACGCTATGACGTCAGAAACTCGGCACGCTCAACGCTCAACGTTCGGATGCACGGTCTGTATGCCGACGGCTTAACACCGCGTTCAAACGCACTTAAATCTTGATAACCTGCTATTTGAGCAACAGTAATCGATTTAACAACTGCGCCAAACACGTGTTTTCTCGACCGCAGCGCCATATTCTACCTGTTTACATATCTCTGTATTTGAATACGCATGACTATAGTAGTTTCTTTGGCGCTTCAGTGTAGTATACACACTTAACAAGGCCAGCGCGTGGTCACGCAGTACCATTTTATGAGTGTCGGCACTGAAGTCCTCCGATAGCAAAAGCTACACGGATCAAATCATGTCTATCCTTGTCACCAGCCGACGACGAACGAGGAAAAAAAAAAAAAAAAGGGTCAGTACAGCAACACAGCAATTTCTACTTTGGGAAATATGACTGTAACAATGTTAACATACTTTGGTTGCAACAAATGTTTGGCTTTTTACCAAATTATATGTTGTTTATGACTCTTGTGAATATTTCACGCGGCACCGTTTCTTCGGTGACCTATGTGTCTGCAGTCTTCAGATTCGTTAATCTTCTAACTACGATTATATACCAATGCAGAGTTTTTCAGACACAATGTCCTATTAAAAGTATCTGGACACCTGTTAGTCGACATAAATATGAAGCTTTCACCTTTATTACGGCTTGAACCCTGCTGGGACATTTTCAGTGATGCGCATCAATGTCTGTGAAGGAATGGCAGCTCGTTTTGCCTGAAGAGCCGAAACCACAGTAGATAGTGATTTTGGACTTTTGAATCTGGTTCTAGGCGCTCCAGCCGCGCGACTGCTACGGTCGCAGGTTCGAATTCTGCCTCGGGCATGGATGTGTGTGATGTCCTTAGGTTAGTTAGGTTTAAGTAGTTCTAAGTTCTAGGGGACTGATGACCACAGTAGTTGAGTCCCATAGTGCTCAGAGCCATTTGAACCATTTCTTTTTTTTGAATCTGGAGCGAAGCAGACGTTCTAACCTATAACAAAGGTGTTCCATTTCGTTCAGGTATGGACGAGGCCAAGCCAGTCCACTTCAGGCATGTTATCGTCCATAAACCATTGCCTCATAGACGTCACTCTATGTCAGTGTGCAATGTCATGCTGATACAGTCGTCCTCTCTAAACAGTTAGTCTACTGTGCGCAGCACACAGTGCTGAAATATTAAGAGTTTTCTTAGAAGCAATGAGGGGCTTCACTCTGAACAGGAAATCGCACCCATACCATAAACCATCTCCTGCATACTTCATTGTTAGCAGTGCGCATGAAGGCAGGTGACGAGCTCCAGACATTCAGCAACTCATACCGTTCCATCGGATTCCCACACAGTGTAAACTGATTCGTCAACAACTTTTCTTCTTCATGGTGAGCTGCAAGACATGCACTGAAGCGCTGCCAAAGCAACTGGCATAGACATGCGTTTTCAAATGCATAGATATGTAAACAGGCAAAATACGGCGCTGCGGTCGGCAACGCATATATACCCGTATAAACAACAAGTGTCTGGCGGAGTTGTTAGACTGGTTACTGCTGCTACAATAGCAGGTTACTACACTACAGACCATTAAAATTGCTACACAAAGAAGAAATGCAGATGATAAACGGGTATTCATTGGACAAATATATAATACTAGAACTGACATGTGATTACATGTTCACGCAATTAGGGTGCATAGATCCTGAGAAATCAGTACTCAGAACAACCACCTCTGGCCGTAATAACGGCCTTGATACGCTTGGGCATTGAGTCAAACAGAGCTTGCATGGCGTGTACAGGTACAGCTGCCCATGCAGCTTCAACAAGATACCACAGGTCATCAAGAGTAGTGACTGGCGTATTGTGTCGAGCCAGTTGCTCTGCCACCATTGCCCAGACGTTTTCAGTTGGTGAGAGATGTGGAGAACGTGCTGGCCAGGGCAGAAGTCGAACATTTTCTGTATCCAGAAAGGCCCGTACAGGACCTGCAACATGCGGTCGTGCATTGTCCTGCTGAAATGTAGGGTTTCGCAGGAATCAAATGAAGGGTAGAGCCACGGGTCGTAACACATCTGAAATATAACGTCCACTGTTCAAAGTGCCGTCAATGCGAACAAGAGGTTACCGAGGCGTGTAACCAACCAATGGTATCCCATACCATCACGCCGGGTGATACGCCAGTATGGCGATGACGAATACACGCTTCCAATGTGCGTTCACCGCGATGTCGCCAAAGACGGAGCGACCATCATGATGCTGTAAATAGAACCTGGATTCATCCGAAAAAATGACGTTTTGCCATTCGTGAACCCAGGTTCGTCGTCGAGTACACCATCGCAGGCGCTCCTGTTTGTGATGCAGCGTCAAGGGTAACCGCAACCATGGTCTCCAAGCTGATAGTCCATACTGCTGCAAACGTTGTCGAACTGTTAGTGCAGATGGTTGTTGTATTGCAAACGTCCCCATCTGTTGACTCAGGGATCGAGACGTGGCTGCAAGATCCGTTATAGCCATGCGGGTAAGATGCCTGTCATCTCGACTGCTAGTGATATGGGGCCGTTGGGATCCAGCACGGCGTTCCTTATTACCCTCCTGAACCCACCGATTCCATATTCTGCTAACAGTCATTGGATCTCGACCAACGCGAGCAGCAATGTCTCGATATGATAAACCGCAATCGCGATAGGCTACAATCCGACCTTTATCAAAGTCGTAAACGTGATGGTACGCATTTATCCTCTTTACACGAGGCACCACAAAAACGTTTCACCAGGCAACGCCGGCGAACTGCTGTTTCTGTATGAGAAATCGGTTGGAAACTTTCCTCATTTCACCACGTTGTAGGTGTCGCCACCGGCGCCAACCTTGTGTGAATGCTCTAAAAAGCTAATCATTTGCATATCACAGCATCTTCTTTTTGTCGGTTAAATTTCCCGTCTGTAGCACATCATATTCGTGGAGTAGCAATTTTAATGGCCATTAGTGTAATATTTAAGTGAGTTTGAACGTGGTGTTATAATCGGTGCTCGAACGATGGGACACAGCATCACCGAGGTAGCGATGAAGTGGGGAATCTCCTGTACGACCATTTCACGAGTGTACCGTGAATATCAGCAATACGATAAAACATCAAATTCCGACATCGCCTCGGCAAGATCCTGCAAGAACGGGACCAACGACGACTGAAGAGAAGCGTTCAACGTGAAAGAAGTGCAACCCTTCCGCAAACTGCTGCAGATTTCAATGCCGAGCCATCAACAAATGTCAGCGTGCGAACCATCATCGACATCTGCTTTCGGAGCCGAAGGCCCACTCGTGTACCCTTGATGACTGCACGACACAAAGTTTAACGCCTCGCCTGGGCCCGCCAACACCGACATTGGACTGTTGATGACTGGAAACATGTTGCCTGGTCGGACGAGTCTCGATGCAAATTGTATCGAGCGAATGGACGTGTACGGGTATGGAGACAACCTCAGGAATCTACGGACACTGCACGTCGGCAGGGAACCGTTCGAGCTGGTGGCGGCTTAATGGTGAGGGGCATGCGCAGATGGAGTGGTGTGGGGCCCCTGATACGTCTAGATACGACTCTGACAGGTGACACGTACGTAAGCATCCTACCTGATCACCTGCATCCATTCATGTCCACTGTACATTCCTACTGACTTGGGCAATTCCAGGAAAACAAGGCGACACCCCTCACGTCCAGAATTGCTACAGAGTGGCTCCAGGAACACTCTGAGTTTGAACACTTCCGCTGGCCACCAGACGCCCCAGACATGAGTATTATCGAGCATATCTGGGATGCCTTGCAAAGTGCTGTTCAGAAGAGATCTCCATCCCCTCGTACTCTTACGGATTTATGGACAGCCCTGCAGGATTCATGGCGTCAATTCCCTTCAGAAAATAGCCGAGTCCACGCCACGTCCTGTTGCGGCACTTTTGCGTGCTCGCGGGGGCACTACACTACATTATGCAGGTGTACCAGTTGTTTTGGCTCTTCAGTGTATAGCTGTCATTGTTTTGATAAGAGGGTAAATGATGTCATTGTGTTGAAAATAAAATGTTAATTACGGTGTGACAGTAATTTGACAGTTCCACTCTTACGACGATACATGTTTACAACTAAAATTTGTTACGGATGAATTTGGTTGTTGCACATGTTACTTCCGATTTAACCATTTCATTGTTCTAAAAGTTCAATAAAGTTTTTGAGGTAGTACTTGTGTTAAAATTCTGTATGTTCGTTTAATATTTCTTGTGGGTACTTTCTCGTGAACGTATAGATTTCTAATTATTCAAGAATGTTTGTTGCAAAATCTTTCGGTATTCTGTGTAGAATCTGGAGTGTATTTTCGATCGTATCAGCAGTGTGATTTTGATTGTCTAATGTAGAAAGAAGCCCGATTGATTTTATTCGCTGCATCTAATGTGTTCTTTATATCTCACTTTAAAATTTCTCTTTTTTGGCCACTGTAAAAGCTATTACTACTGTCACATGTGGTTTTATACATCGTGGTTTATCATATTCCGAAGTTCTAGCGGTGGCGGAACGTAATTTTATTGAAATGTTGTTATTGATGTGAAAGGTTAGTTAAATATTTGTGGCTTGAAAAAGAGCATTAATTCTGTATGAGACTCAGCCAAGGTAGACTGCCCGTAAGTATCTTATTTTCTATATCGGCGTCTCGTGACGTCTACTGGTTTTTTCAGCATTATATAATAGTGTCCGGATACTTTTGATCAGATAGTAGGGTGATAGAGCAGAATAATTTTTCGTCCGTTTCAGCTGTTCGAGCTCGGTACTTAACTAGTCAGCGAGAACAAGCGGGTCAACACCACGTGTCCAGAGTATCCTTTGCTATAATTCAGTTCTGGGCCGGTGGCTGTAACAATTACGCTTCTGTCATCAACAAGAAATAGTTTGGAGTTATCTGCTACAGTTAGGAGCAAGTCGTTAACTTCACGTCAGGGAAGGAAATAACCTTCCCATGGGTCCTTGAGGAGCAGAATGATACAGTCCCGACTTGATACGAACTTATTTCCTGTAATGTGGCTATTTGAAAATACGTTCTGCTTCCTGCTGCTTATCAAAGACTGAAACCAACGAAAGCTCGAACCCTTACCGTTACTGTTAATGTGCTTTCGTTGTATCGTTTGGGGAAGGTGCAGTTCAGCTGCTCAACGGCTTGTAGGAAGTGGCGGTCGTTGAGTCACGTGTTTTAACGCGTGTAACTGTTACCGGGCAGCACGTTCTCGGAACTGCAGGAAGCATAATATGCGGGGGAAGCAGAAGGCACAGTAGCGAAGCAAATGAGTATATTGCAGACGGTGTTGTTGCAGCTGCACGTATCGACTTCTGCGAATTTCGTTTGCTTTTCAAATGTACACTTCATCTCCTGCACGTTCTAGGCATTGCTTGGAGAGCCTCCAGCGTGTAATGTAACACTTTCTTTCCTTGTGTCTTAGGCAGAAGTAACCTAGCTGACATTCTGCCGGGAACTCGAACAAAGCAAACTGCTTTCAAGTCTTTTCATAGTTCATGATGGTTTTGAGACAGCATAATTTTATATCAGCTACAGTCTGTTGCTAGTGCGACGGAGAGGTGGTGGAATTTGAACAGTGTCATAGCATTGTGGATGTTCAGTTTGTGTCTGGTAAGTCCTGTGAATGGGGACAATATCAATAGATGGAGTCCCGCTGTAGATATATTTGAATTTCCATGCATATCTGATGATTGCACTGGATTGCCCGAATTCAATAACGTGAAATAACCTAATAAAGCCAGTACAGTAGAGTCTGAGGAGCCAGTGAAGTTAGACAGCAAAGGAAAATTGAAGTTTGTTGTAATTAATTGCTTTATGTTTTTAGAGATTTATTTCTAGTTCAAATGGTTCAAATGGCTCTGAGCACTATGGGACTCAACTGCTGTGGTCATAAGTCCCCTAGAACTTAGAACTTCTCAAACCTAACTAACCTAAGGACATCACAAACATCCATGCCCGAGGCAGGATTCGAACCTGCGACCGTAGCGGTCGTGCGGTTCCAAACTGTAGCGCCTTTAACCCCCCGGCCACTCCGGCCGGCTATTTCTAGTTCAGGACTAATTTTATTAATAAAGTATCTCTTGGACAATAAACTGATCTGGACAACTGTGAAACAACTACTGTATCGGTCAGTATGGCATGGATAATAAGCGATTTTTTGTAAGATAATATCACCGAAATCTCGAAATTAGTGCACGGCCGCTAGACTACCCTCACACGTCAGAAATGTAACACCTGTTGTGTAACTTGTAGGCTATGCGTAGCAGAAGCGATTATGTTGTGTATCTATGGCACATCGTACGGTCACGAGAGATGGGGGAGGGGGGGCATGTGAGACCATGACGAATGCAGTTCGGCGACGTTCGTTGTGCTCAGAGCCTCCACATGCCTGTATGTCCATTGTTATTCTATACGCAGGACCGTGACTTGTCTAAAATGTGACGTGATGGCGTTACGCCACTCCCGTGTCCAGTGTTGTCACTGGGTGCACCACTGTAGGTGCACCTCTCTCCGCCCCCGTGTTGGGGAAAGCAGAAACAAAATTTGCCATGCTGTACGGCTTTAGACGTTGTCACACTATGTGTATGAATAGATGTCTTTGTAAGGTCCTGCACGACAGAATGAACAGTATGTCTGTCCTCTCGTGCGCTAGTCGCGCGGGCCGTCGGTATAGTGCATGGCTTTAAGTTTGTCTCTTCTGAAGCCATTGATTCCTTGTCTGCACAATGGTCATAGTATCCCAAGTAATGTAAGCAGAAATATCGTGGTACCATAAACCGCAGTCTTGACAGATAAAAAAAAAAATCGCTCTGAGCACTATGGGACTTAACTTCTAAGGTCATCAGTCCCCTAGAACTTAGAACTACTTAAACCTAACTAACCTAAGGACATCACACACATCCATGCCCGAGGCAGGATCCGCACCTGCGACCGTAGCGGTCACGCGGTTCCAGACTGTAGCGGCAGTCTTGACAGACTTGATCCTCCTGATGTGCTGGTAGATGTTAGGTTTCATAACAGCCGGCTGCGGTGGTCTAGCGGTTCTGGCGCTGCAGTCCGGAACCGCGGGACTGCTACGGTCGCAGGTTCGAATCCTGCCTCGGGCATGGGTGTGTGTGATGTCCTTAGGTTAGTTAGGTTTAAGTAGTTCTAAGTTCTAGGGGACTTATGACCTAAGATGTTGAGCCCATAGTGCTCAGAGCCATTTGAACCATTTTTTGTTTCATAATATGATGTTCTCACAAACAGTCTTAAAATGCGACTTCTGCATGTGAAAACTGCCGTGTCATGTACGGAATGTAGATGGTGTTAGTCCTATGTATTCACTGAAATGCTAATCATTTGCATATCCAATCGTGGTGTACATTCCATACCAGTTTGACGTTTGTTGTAAGCTACCGTCGTAGTATTGCAATGTTAATGGCTGGCAGTGTATTAAAGAAAGAATATTCAGTATGGCGAATGTATTATATGACCTACTTCAGACACAAAAGAAAACCTTGTTGTCGATAGTGCGTTAAACCGTAATCGTCCCTCCACAAAAGGGGCTATGTTTCCAGAAAGTAAAAATAAATACACAACAAGTAAAAAAAGTGTGGCAAGTTCCCATCACCTAACATTTCTTTGAGATGTTCAGTCATTTCAGCTTTCTGCTGGTTTTTATATTATTTTACTTTCAACCTTTGTGACAAGCTAAAATCGTGTGCTAGACCAAGACCCAAACTTGGATCCCTGCATTTCCTTGCCTTGTGGAACGGCTTAAGACTTCAAGGTGTACAGATCACTTCCTGCTTCCACGCTACTTCCTCCAGCACGTCGTACACATCTGCAATAGTGTGGACAGTCACCATACGACGTATCTGTCAGCTCCATGGATGCTCACCTGCTAAACAGCTGAAGTGTTGTCTCTGGGATGTAGGCTAGAATGGAGATAAAGCATAGCTACAGTTTCAGGGCTGTTGATGAGATGGCATTCATCTACTCGTTAGAGGAGTATGCAACTTCACTAGCTGCAACAGTTTAATCCCAGACAAGAGCAAACCAACTGCACTATCAATGGGGCCCAAGTAACAATAATGAGAAATTAACCAGTCAACGTCAGTCCGTTGCCACCAGATGACATTCATCTACTCATTAGAGGAGTATGCAACTTCACTAGCTACAACAGTTTAATCCGAGACAAGACCAAACCAACTGCACCTTCAATGGGGCCCAGGTAACAGTAATGAGAAATTAATCACCAGTCAACGTCAGTCCGTTGCCACCAGACCACCAGAGCATGAGTACACAACCTTAGATTTCATATGGTTGTGTATGAAGCAGCCGGCTGGAGTGGCTGAGCGGTTCTAGGCGCTACAGTCTGGAACCGCGCGACTGTTATGGTCGCAGGTTCGAATCCTGCCTCGGGCATGGATTTGTGTGATGTCCTTAGGTTAGTGAGGTTTAAGTAGTTCTAAGTTCTAAGTGACTGATGACCTCAGAAGTTAAGTGCCGTAGTCCTCAGAGCCATTTGAACCATTTGTATGAAGCAAGAGTTACACAAAACATTCTGCGGGCGCCTGTCACTGCACAGGCACAAACGCTCACCTAGCCTCTCTCAGTTCAGGGCACTGGGCTCCAGATGTCACTCACAAAGTTGGAACTCCTACTGCTTCTGCGCCACTTCCTCCAGCGTGTCGTATATGTCTGCCAATAGTGCGGACAGCCACCATTGGGAGTGTGCCGTGAGTGGCTCGTGTTCGTGCCGTTTATTGCTTGACATCTTGCTTTTACAGTACTGCCGTCCCATCTCTTATTCTACACTCCTGGAATTGGAAAAAAGAACACATTGACACCGGTGTGTCAGACCCACCATACTTGCTCCGGACACTGCGAGAGGGCTGTACAAGCAATGATCACACGCACGGCACAGCGGACACACCAGGAACCGCGGTGTTGGCCGTCGAATGGCGCTAGCTGCGCAGCATTTGTGCACCGCCGCCGTCAGTGTCAGCCAGTTTGCCGTGGCATACGGAGCTCCATCGCAGTCTTTAACACTGGTAGCATGCCGCGACAGCGTGGACGTGAACCGTATGTGCAGTTGACGGACTTTGAGCGAGGGCGTATAGTGGGCATGCGGGAGGCCGGGTGGACGTACCGCCGAATTGCTCAACACGTGGGGCGTGAGGTCTCCACAGTACATCGATGTTGTCGCCAGTGGTCGGCGGAAGGTGCACGTGCCCGTCGACCTGGGATCGGACCGCAGCGACGCACGGATGCACGCCAAGACCGTAGGATCCTACGCAGTGCCGTAGGGGACCGCACCGCCACTTCCCAGCAAATTAGGGACACTGTTGCTCTTGGGGTATCGGCGAGGACCATTCGCAACCGTCTCCATGAAGCTGGGCTACGGTCCCGCACACCGTTAGGCCGTCTTCCGCTCACGCCCCAACATCGTGCAGCCCGCCTCCAGTGGTGTCGCGACAGGCGTGAATGGAGGGACGAATGGAGACGTGTCGTCTTCAGCGATGAGAGTCGCTTCTGCCTTGGTGCCAATGATGGTCGTATGCGTGTTTGGCACCGTGCAGGTGAGCGCCACAATTAGGACTGCATACGACCGAGGCACACAGGGCCAACACCCGGCATCATGGCGTGGGGAGCGATCTCCTACACTGGCCGTACACCACTGGTGATCGTCGAGGGGACACTGAATAGTGCACGGTACATCCAAACCGTCATCGAACCCATCGTTCTACCATTCCTAGACCGGCAAGGGAACTTGCTGTTCCAACAGGACAATGCACGTCCGCATGTATCCCGTGCCACCCAACGTGCTCTAGAAGGTGTAAGTCAACTACCCTGGCCAGCAAGATCTCCGGATCTGTCCCCCATTGATCATGTTTGGGACTGGATGAAGCGTCGTCTCACGCGGTCTGCATGTCCAGCACGAACGCTGGTCCAACTGAGGCGCCAGGTGGAAATGGCATGGCAAGCCGTTCCACAGGACTACATCCAGCATCTCTACGATCGTCTCCATGGGAGAATAGCAGCCTGCATTGCTGCGAAAGGTGGATATACACTGTACTAGTGCCGACATTGTGCATGCTCTGTTGCCTGTGTCTATGTGCCTGTGGTTCTGTCAGTGTGATCATGTGATGTATCTGACCCCAGGAATGTGTCAATAAAGTTTCCCCTTCCTGGGACAATGAATTCACGGTGTTCTTATTTCAATTTCCAGGAGTGTATTTACTGGCGTCACTAAGTTGCTGGCTTGCCTGATCGTGAGTGGCAGCAGCAGCGCTTATCGATAAGAGCACTGTCGTACTATCTTTGGAGCGACCGCTAGTACAGGGCTATTACAAATGATGGAAGCGATTTCATAAATTCAGTGTAGCTCCATTCATTGACATATGGTCACGACACACTACAGATACGTAGAAAAACTCATAAAGTTTTGTTCGGCTGAAGCCGCACTTCAGGTTTCTGCCGCCAGAGCGCTCGAGAGCGCAGTGAGACAAAATGGTGACAGGAGCCGAGAAAGCGTATGTCGTGCTTGAAATGCACTCGCATCAGTCAGTCATAACAGTGCAACGACACTTCAGGACGAAGTTCAACAAAGATCCACCAACTGCTAACTCCATTCGGCGATGGTATGCGCAGTTTAAAGCTTCTGGATGCCTCTGTAAGGGGAAATCAACGGGTCGGCCTGCAGTGAGCGAACGCGTGCGGTCAAGTTTCACGCGTAGCCCGCGGAAAATTGGCTCATGCCACAACTGGAGACCGACAGCGCCGACTTCATCTTTCAACAGGATGGTGCTCCACCGCACTTCCATCATGACGTTCGGCATTTCTTAAACAGGAGATTGGAAAACCGATGGATCGGTCGTGGTGGAGATCATGATCAGCAATTCATGTCATGGCCTCCACGCTCTCCCGACTTAACCCCATGCGATTTCTTTCTGTGGCGTTATGTGAAAGATTCAGTGTTTAAACCTCCTCTACCAAGAAACGTGCCAGAACTGCGAGCTCGCATCAACGATGCTTTCGAACTCATTGATGGGGACATGCTGCGCCGAGTGTGGGAGGAACTTGATTATGGGCTTGATGTCTGCCGAATCACTAAAGGGGCACATATCGAACATTTGTGAATGCCTAAAAAAACTTTTTGAGTTTTTGTATGTGTGTGCAAAGCGTTGGGAAAATATCTCAAATAATGAAGTTATTGTAGAGCTGTGAAATCGCTTCAATCATTTGTAATAACCCTGTATTTCCGGGTCGTCGTGTGTTAGGAGATCAGTCGGGGACGGAGCAGCAGTGAGGTTCGGACAGCCGTGACTCGCCCGATCGTTGCCCGACACACATGACTTGAGTGTGGACGACCTTGCTTGGTCGCTCTGTCGGTCGTCTTATCGGACGACGTGTATTTGGTCGCCGATCGCTTCTGGGTTCTCTGTGTGTGTCGACTTGTGATTCGTCATTGTTCCCACAGTCACTGGTTTTAGTATTGTTCTAGTTGTTTGTGGAAGTGTTTTCGTGGAGCCGTATGTAGCTTGTGTGGTTCTGACTGTGCAGCTATTTTAATGCTGTCTGCGTGCTGCAGGCAGCCAGTCAGTTGGGACTGAGCAGTGAGGAAGTCTCCGTGGCGTGAGGCCAGGCCGGCACCGCTGGCGGCGTGCATGCGCTGTCGGATCGTGAGGCACTAGCTGCGAGAGCGACGAAGCTCGCTGCCCACCGAACCTGGACGCTGAAGTCGAGTGATCACTTGACCTGTTATGAAACCTCAACTATTGTGACATCTCTTCGTTCATTTGCGGACTGTTGCTCCTTGGGCAGTTCATGCTAGCAGCAACGTATGAGTATGATGTGTTGGAGTTGGCGAAATCTTGCAGCCATCTTCCTATATTGTGATTAATTATCAAATTGACTGTTACCTGCGAGTGAAGCGCGGACGTTGGGATGCCAGTGGTTAGCCAGGTGGTAGCTGCAGCCGGTTACTGTCACTTACAACCTCGGCCCTGCCCGGCAGCCCAACTGTGCCCGCAACGCAATGTCAGCTGTAAGAGAGTGCTGCTGCCTCATATTTTACTGAGAGTTTTTAATAGGTAACCTTCGCTCGTTTTCTGAAATAAACACGGTTTGCAGAGAATAGTGGCTTAGCCTCATTAGGCGCTTTCCAGATTCAGAGGACCTCTGATGTGAGGCAAGTGCAGGGAGTTAAAGTAAGCCATTGGTAAAGCAGTTGATGACGTCACAGAGATGCAGGTATGGCAGCCAAATTTTAGAAGTGGGAAGGTGTTTTGTCATGTGACTGGCATTGTACGCAGCACATTGTCCTGACGGGATTTTGTGTTGGGAGAATCCACGCTACTGGGCCAGCGTGTATGCATTTTTCGCTATTGGTAGGCACGCAGTGTTTGGTGGGAAATAATAGCAGGGCGTAGGAATCAAAGAAAATTCGTAGGAATCAGTGGTTACGTGCAGGGAATGGATCGGAAGAGACTTTAGTTGTAGACATCTTGTGCCTGTGAGCCACGTACACTGGAATGCGCTTCTTAGGACATGAACGGGATCCGGAATTCCCCAGCAACAACGCTCCCTCGGCTTGTCTACGACAAAGCCATTCGTATGACTGTAGCATTCACTATGGCTGTCCATGAATAATTACTAAGAGAGTACGTAGTACAATCGTACAATCTGTACGATTACCCGGCTCAGGTTCACAATTGCTATACTGAATGCTCGAGCGTTTTGATTAATCAGAAGGTTTACACTCACTGTATTCGTTTGGGATTATGAACTCTGAGACTCATCCAGCACGAGAGAGTTGTTACATTAACCCATAAATCCATGCTTATTTAATGAGAGTTGGTAACTTAATGTATGCAAGATTGCCATGTGACTATCATAAAACTGCAGTGCCAAAGTGAACAGAGATGCCACGTTGACAAGGTTTTCCGCATTTTCATCTTTGGTGTATAAAAATGAAGAAAAACCAGTTAATTTGCTATGTTTAAAGTTGAATAATATGATATGAGAATGATAATCGATGATGATTATTTGTTTTACATGTTGTTGTTGTGGTCTTCAATCCAGAGACTGGTTTGATGCAGCTCTCCATGCTACCCTATCCTGTGCAAGGTTCTTCATCTCCCCGTACCTACTGCAACCTACATCCTTCTGAATCTGTTTATTCATCTCTTGGTCTCCCTCTACGATTTTTACCCTCCACGCCGCTCTCCAATACTAAATTGGTGATCCATTGATGCCTCAGAATATACCCTACCAATCGATCACTTCTTCTAGTCAAGTTGCGCCACAAATTTCTCTTCCCTCCAGTTCTATTCAATACCTCCTCATTAGTTATGTGATCTACCATCTAATCTTCAGCATTCTTCAGTAGCACCTTATTTCGAAAGCTTCTATTCTCTTCTTGTCTAAACTATTTATCGTCCACGTTTCACTTGCATACATGGCTACACTCCATACAAATACTTTCAGAAACGACTTCCTCACACTTAAATCTATATTTGATGTTAACAAATTTCTCTTCTTCAGGAACGCTTTCCTTGCCATTGCCAGTCTACATTTTATATCCTCTCTACTTCGACCATCATCAGTTATTTTGCTCCCCAAAACTCATTTACTACTTTAAGCATCTCATTTCCTTATCTATTTCCCGCAGCATCACCCGATTTAACTCGACTACATTCCATTACCGTCGTGTTGCTTTTGTTGATGTTCATCTTTATCCTCCTTTCAAGACACTGTCCATTCCGCTCAGCTGCTCTTCCAGGTCTTTTGTGTCTCTGACAGAATTACAATGTAATCGGCGAACCCCAAAGTTTTTATTTCCTCTCCATGCATTTTAATTCCTACTCCAAATTTTTCTTTTGTTTCCTTTACTGCTTGCTCAATATACAGATTGAATAACATCGGGGTAAGGCTACAACCCTGTCTCATTCCCTTCCCAACCACTGCTTCCCTTTCATGCCCCTCGACTCTTATAACTGCCATATGGTTTCTGTACAAATTGTAAATAGCCTTTCGCTCCCTGTACTTTACCTCTGCCACCTTCAGAATTTGAACGAGAATATTCCAGCCCACATTGTCAAAAGCTTTCTCTAAGTCTACAAATCGTGCTACGATTTTTACCACCTGCTCTTCCCTCCAATACTGAATTGCTGATCCCTTGATGTCTCAGAATGCGTACTATCAACCAGTCCCTTCTTTTAGTCAGGCAGTGCCACGAACGTCTTTTCTCTCGAATCCATTGTTTTCTCATTAGTTAAGTGATGTACCCATGTACTCTCCAGTATTTTTCTGTAGCACCACATATCAAAACCTTATACTCCCTTCCTGTCTAAAGTGGTTATCGTCCATCTTTCACACCTCTTCATTCGTAGCTCACAGGATATGATGCGAGAAAAGGGAAACTGTGTGCTGTACGAGCGATGCTTTCCAAATTGTGCTGACTGGAGGACAGAAACTTTTGCATCCTAAGGAAATTTATTATATTCGAACTGAGAACTTGTTCTGCAGCAAACCGATGTTACAGTTATTTGTCAGCAATTTTGCGGGTCCGTTCTTTTAATTTCTTATAAACATTACTCACCCGCGCCTTTTTCCAGCAGCTTGGCACTTTTAGCTTGGTGAGGGGCTTACGATAAATGCAAGCTAAGTAAGGGACGAAAGCAGGGAATACTCTTTGTACATTAGTAATCCAACAGATTTTTTTCTCGGCCAGTTTCGGTTTGAAAAAATGCTGATTTTGTTGTGGAATATCGTGCAATATTCCCACTTCAGCCCCTAGTTTCAGGAAGTTCTGATAGATATCGGCTCAATACGTAGCCTTCAAAATAGCATCTGTAACGTAGACGCGTTCGAAGCAGAGAGCTGTCATCGAGTTTCTTTTGGTGGAAAACTAGAGCAACGCAGATACTCATAGGCGCTTGCAGAATACACAGCTCTGACTTCTGCAATGTTAGAACGTGCGGACACTCTCACTCGATGTGGGTGACGAATCGCAATAAAACACCTCGCTGCTCAACTGCAGGTCTCTGTTGGTAGTGCCGATACATTCGTCCACCAGTTGGAGTACTCAAAAGTGTATGCTGCATGGGTTACTCGCGATCAAAAAGAAGCCTATAAAGAACAACGAATCACCATCTGTAAGGAATTGCTTGCGCGGCTGATCGTGTCAAGTTTGTATCGAACATCTTCATAAGCGATGAAACATGGGTTCATCACTTCGAACCAGAAACCACTTCATTTCATGGAGGGGCACATCACCACTTCTCCTCCGAAGAAAAAATTCAAAAAGAAATGATAATTGATCGATACCCTCAGCTGCCAACAGGTGTTGCTGATGTACTTCAATGGGGTCAGCTGAAAATGTTTGCCCCGACCGGGACTCGAACCTGGGATCTCCCGATTACACGGCAGACCTCTATCCAACTGAGCCACCGAGGGACTGCAGGGATTTATCCCTTGCACGCTTCCCGCGAGACCCACATTCCCAAGTGTCCACAACCTGCATTTGTAATGTTCCTCAAGGATATTTGCCCATTCACTCACTACTTGCGCCAACTAAGGTGACGATTCCCGTAAGAGTTCGGGCAAAGTGTGCGCATTCGCACAGAAGAAGGTCAATGGCCGGATAGCATTTAACTATATGAAGATAGTAACTGTTCGGAAAGAACAGATACCAATGATGGCCATGCAGCTTCTCTAGAAAGAAATGATAATTAATCGAAACCCTCAGCTGCTAACAGGAGTTGTTGATTACCTCCATGCACATTTTCAGCTGTCCCTACTGAGGTATATCAACAACACCTGTGGGTTTCGATTATTTATCATTTCTTTCTAGAGAAGCTGCATGGTCATCATTTGTATCGGAACAGTTACTATCTTCATGCAAAAAATTCAAAGCCGCACCCTCAGCCGCTAAAGTCATGTCGACGGTCTTCTGGGGCCCTGAAAGGAGTTGATGACGTCCCTCGTGGTACAGCGATCCACTATCAAGTGTTACTCTCAGGAAATCGAAGAAACGACTTCAGCGTGTTCATCGCCACAAAAATGGAAACGAACTTCTCCTTCTCAGTGGCAACACAAGGCCTCACACAAGTCTGTGCACACGAGAGGAGCTCACAAAACTTTATTGGACTGTTCATCCTCATGCACCCTACAGCCCAGGTCTCGTACCCTCCGACTTCCATCTGTTTGGCCCAATGAAGGAAGCCCTCCACGGTAAGCAGTACGTGAATGACGGTGAGTTTATTGATCAAGCAAGACGAGGGCTCCAAAGTTCACCAGTAGAGCGGTACAATGTGCGCAGACAGGCCCTCCCGGTGAGGTGGCGTTAGGCAAAACAGGATTTTGTAACCAAAAGAGTAGGGGGAATAATACGGTGTACTAGACTCCTGAATAAAACCAGCCTGCTTCCAGAAAAAGAAGTGTTGCGTTACTTACTCAATGTCACTAGGAAAACGGAATTGGATAGCCATCCACACCAGGTGCTTACCTGAACTCATAACGATCGGTTTGTTTGTGCGATTCTCCTGCGTGAACGGTTTCTTAAAAGCAACATTTATAATTTCGGTCTTCCATTTACTGTCTTCTACTATCACACGAGACTACTTGACGAGTGACTTCATAGACAAAAAGCCTTAACCACACAGAAATGTGGGAGGCTGTTTTGAACAGTGGGTGAAGCATAGCAATCAACGTCGCCACAATTTCGTTGCTCTACGAGATCTAACTAGTGGCTTCAGCTGGACGAGGTGAAACTGAAGGAACTTGTCAGCTCCTTTCCTCGCTGAAATGAGTCATTATGAAGCCGAGAGGTGGGCGATGCATTGTCTCCCGGTACCGATTAATGTTTGTCTGGTGTACTTATATCAGAAGCTCAAGGCTACGGCCGGCAGAAAAGTGTCGAACGATCGCCGTGTAAACAACAAACTAAAAATGGTTCAAATGGTTCTGAGCACTATGGGATATAACATCTGAGGTCATCAGTCCCCTAGAACTTAGAACTACTTAAACCTAACAACTACTTAAACCTAACTAACCTAAGGACATCACACACATCCATGCCCGCGGCAGGATTCGAACCTGCGACAGTAGCGATCTCGCGGTTCCAGACTGAAGCGCCTAGAACCGCTCGGCGACACCGGCCGGCAAACAACAAACTACAGTAAAGTAAATAAAAACTGCAGTTGTCTCATACTCAAGTAGATACTGTACTCTGCCAAAATCAGCAGAGTTGCGTCAAGATCAAATAACGTATCGAAACAGGCTCCCTTAGAGGCCAGTCAGACATGGCGAGTGGTCACGTAGAGAGCAGGGTCCGGTTGTTATTTTAGGTGAGATAACTGAGCCGTGACTAACGGTGGCTCGATTAATTGCAACGGCCAGAGCGCGCTATCAAGGCGCTATCTCTGGTTTCCTCGACTCCGCCTACTGCCTAGCAGTACAGAGCACGTGCTCTAAACGAGAAAGTTGGCGAGTGTGACACGACTAGTCGGTGGTGGCCGACTTTACGAAGACATCTCAGTAAACAATAACAACGGAGACGAAGCTAGTACGAGGGCGACAGCTGTAAATTGTACTAGTACACTGTTATCATCGTCGAAGTCAACAAACGCAGTGTCGAGCTATCCACAACATCTTTGCCGTGCGTCAGGCAGGGCTTGTGGGCCGTTCCCGTGGCAGGGCTGGTTGAAGGCGGCATTGTACGGCGATACGGTGCGCTCTACGTCAGTCGTTACTCCATGTCTGTGAAGCAGTGTCCACACTTCTCGTGCTCGCCACACTTTTGCTCATCAGACTCGTCTGTCAGGAGACTCGTCCAACTTATATGGTTCGTGCTCGTGCTGCTTCTACGATGAAGAGCCAAAGAAACTGTTACACCTGCCTAATATCGTGTAGGGCAGGCTGTTCCAGCTCGTCGGCTCCGCTGTGAGCCGCGGAGCGCTCCCTGCTCCAGGGAGCCGTGTCGCTCGCTGTGACCACTCGAGTGGGCCGGCGCGTGGCATGGCAGGCGGCAAGGCAAGCGTTTTGATGTGCCAGCTGCGTCTTAGAAGATCGACAACCTCATACTCTTAGCTGCTAAGACGTGGCGACATGCTACACCAGGAAATACGATGTTCAGGAAATAAATAAGAAACAACTGTTTTACAAGAAATTGCGTACTAAATTTATTGGGCCTCTGTGCCTTGACATTTTCTTTTCAGTACAAGATCGGAAATATCAGATGTCAAAGTGTTCGCAGCTTTAATACGGAAGATGGCCTTCATTATTGCATCCTGAAGAAACGATGATTCCTTACTATTTACTCTTTTCATTGCTGAGAAAAACTGCTCACAAAAATACGTAGAACCAAACATGCACATCTGAGCGACATTGTTGTGAACCTTGGGAAATGTTTTTTGCTGTAATGAACGATACCATCGTGACAAATCCAACGTGTTGTAGTACCTCTCTTTCAACAAAGTTGAATTTTGCAAATCAATAATCTCCAATTGAAGTGACGATGACAAGTTATTGGGGGAAACTGAAAAAGGAGTGCTGAACACCTTAAGTTCAATTTCCAAACTAATGAGGTCTCGGAATCGCGTTTCAAACGACGCTTTAACTTTGCTTGGTAATCGCCGAAAGTAGTACCTTGAGGTAGTTTTAAAGAAGCAAGACGACTGAAGAACGTTAAATGTACATTACTCGTCTGCCTCTCAAATATGCGTAACTTTTCCATGAACGCTTTGGTCTGCATGTCAACGATTAGCTGCCCTTTGCCCTGCAATGACAGATTTAAATTATTCAGATGCATAGTTATGTCAGCTAGGAACGCCAGGTCTGATATCCATTTTATGTTTTTCAGACAATGCATTTCTTCCCCTTTCATTTCATGAGAAGGGGATATTTCCCCACGAATGGCAAAGAAAACATCAAGAACTTTTTCCTGACTCAGCCAAGGAACTGTACTGTGGTAAGGTATATCCCCATACTCCGCTTCCATATCTTTCAGGAATCCTTTGAATTGGCGATGATTCATACCGTGACGCCGCATAAAATTCACACACTTCACGACGTCTTTCATTACGCCACCTAGCTCTACTGTTTCAGCACACAGTGCCTCTTGATGAATAAAACAATGAAGAGTCAAAATATCTTTCCGGAATTCGTCCCAGAGTTTATTTTTCAAACGAGAAGCAAAACCTTGGTGACGCCCGATCAGTTGTTGTGCGCCATCTGTCGCCACAGAATGGAGCTTATCCCACGGAAAATTCATATTGTCCACTGATTCACAAACATCTTCAAAAATGTCACGTCCTGTTGCGGTGTAATCGAGTGGTACAACATCCAAGAGTTCTTCAGTTACTTGTAGCTCCATGTTGACACCATGCACAAAGACTGCAAGCTGAGCCCAGTCCGATATGTCGGCGCTTTCGTCAAGCGCTAGCGAAAATGCAACAAAGCCCTCCGCCTATTTCCTGAGCTGTGTCTCTAAATCCGCTGCCATGTCCAGGATTCGACGAGACATTGTTTGCTTCGACAGGCAAACCCCTTCAATTGCCTACACCTCCCTTGGAAACAAACATTCTGCAACTGCTACCATGCACGATTTTACGAGTGGTCCCACCGAAAACAGCTTGTCACTCGTCGCAATCATGTGAGCGACCCTGTAGCTTGCTCGCATTGCAGATTCAGTAGTGTTTCATCCGCTCTAACTCACCTGAAAGTTATAAACGCATTACAGAACACGAACTATGTTGCATGTTTTGATACCCTTCGTATTACGAAACCGTTTTTAAACTTACGTCTCCCGGTATGTCGTTCTTAAGCCTGGCTACCAGTTATCAGTGTGCAGCGCCTTCTGCCTGATCGTAGTGCGCTGCGTGAAGACGTGTATAATGTCGTAGTATATTGTACCTCTTCGCAGAATTAATTACTTTATGACATACAAGACATTGCGGACGACCATCCCTCTCAATGAATAGAAAGGTGTCCTCCAATAGAGGTACAGGGATCCCGTGGCTACTCATAGCTGTCATTGAACACGGATTATTGCTTCAGTTGGGACTGCATGCGGCCAGGGGGCAGTGAGTTCGCTTTCCCCCTCCACGCGGGCTCCGAGCTGCCGCAGTGAGCGCTCCGGAGCGCTCCGGCTCCCTGGAGCTCGGTTGGAACAGCCTGATGTACGGCACCCGAGAGCATGCTGAAGTGCCGCAACACGACGTGGCGTGGACTCGACTGATGTCTGAAGTGGTGCTGGAGGGAACTGACACCATGAATCCTGCAGGGCCGTCCATAAATCTGTAAGAGTACGAGGGGGCGCAGATCTCTTCTGAACAACACATTGCAAGGCATCCCACATATGCTCAATAATGTTCATGTATTGGAAGTTTGGTGGCCAGTGGAAGTGTTTAACCTCAGAAGAGCACTGAAGTCTGCAGCAATTTGCGAAAGTTGCACTTCTGTCACGTTGAACGATTCTCTTCAGTCTTCGTTGGTCCTATTCTTGCAGGGACTTTTCCAGGCCGCACCGATGTCGGAGATTTGAAGTTTTGCCGGATTCTTGATATTCACGGTACACTCGTGAAATAGTCGTACGGGAATATCCGGATTTCATCGCTATCTCGGAGAGGCTGTGTCGCATTGGTCGTGCGCCGACTACAAACCACGTTCAGACTTACTTAAATGTTGATAAGCTGCCATTGTAGCAGCAGTAACCGATTTATCAACTACGCCAGACACTTGTTGTCTTATACAGGGTGAGTCACCTAACATTACCGCTAGATGTATTTTGTAAACCGCATCAAATACTGACGAATCGATTCCACAGACCGAACGTGAGGAGAGGGGCTAGTATAATTGGTTAATACAAACCATAAAAAAATGCACGGAAGTATGTTTTTTAACACAAATCTATGTTTTTTTTAATGGAACCCAACAGTTTTGTTAGGACATCTGAAAATATAAGCAAATACGTTATCAGTGCCGTTTGTTGCATTGTAAAATGTTTATTACATCCGCAGGTATTGTCACCTAAAGTTGACGCTTGAGTAGCACTCCTCCACTGTTCGATCGTGTGTATCGGAGAGTACCGAATTACGTAGGGATCCAAAGTGAACGGTGATGGACCTTAGGTACAGAAGAGACTGGAACAGCACATTACGTCCACATGCTAACACCTTTTTATTGGTCTCTGTCACTGACGCACATGTACATTACCATGAGATGTGAGGTACACGTTCGACGGGCGTTTCATACGACGTGGAGGACGCATAAATTGACCAGCTCGTTCTCCTGATCTTACACCTCTGGACTTTTTCTGTGGGGTACGTTGAAGGAGAATGTGTACCGTGGTGTGCCTACAACCGCAGAGGATATGAAACAACGTATTGTGGCAGCCTGCGGCGACATTACACCAGATGTACTGCGGCGTGTACGACATTCATTACGCCAGAGATTGCAATTGTGTGCAGCAAATGAAGGCCACCACACTGAACATCTATTGGCTTGATATGTCGGGACACACTCTATTCCACTCCGTAATTGAAAACGGAAACCAGGTGTGTACGTGTACCTCATCCCTCATGGTAAAGTACATCTGCGTCAGTCAAAAATACCAATAAAAAGGTGTTAGCATGTGGACGTAATGTGCTGTTCCAGTCTCTTCTGTACCTAAGGTCCATCACCGTTCACTTTGGATCCCTACGTAATTCGGTGCTCTCCGATACACACGATCGAACAGCGGAGGAGTGCTACTCAAGCGTTAACTTTAGGTTGCAATACCTCCGGATGTAATTAACATTTTAGAATGCAACAAACGGCAGTGATTACGTATTTGCTTATATGTTCAGATTTGCTAACAAAACTAACGGGGTTCCATTTAAAAAAACGTAGGTTTGTGTTAAAAAACATACTTCCGTGCATTTTTTTATGGTTTGTATTAACCAATTACACTAGCCCCTCTCCTCACGTTCGGTCTGTGGAATCGATTCGTCAGTATTTGATGTGGTTTACGAAATATATCCAGCGGTAACGTTAGGTGACTCACCCTGTATAGGCGTTGCCAACCTTAGCGCCGTATTCTGCCTGTTTCCATATCGCTGTATTTGAGTACACATGCCTATACCAGTTTCTTTGGCGCTTCAGTGTACTTTCATCCACATTGTCCCAGTTATTCGCTGGGCTTTGACTCATTAGGATCCGCTCTGTACCGTCAGTCGTGACCAGTGCGAGCTTCCTAATTTGAAAATGGACGAAGTGGCTATGGCAAATGCCACCTTCCTTGTGTTGCGGCTGTTAGCTCAGGAACTAGACAGAAAACGATGCAACGAGGACCCAAGAGAACACAGGTGGTAGATGACCAAAGTTTCCAGAAGCAGGAAAAGATGTAGTGGGAGTGACGTGATGATTACTTGCACGTTGAAAACATAAATTTCGAGACATTTTGCCGTATATCCTCATCTGATTTTGATAAATTTGGTTGGACTGAAGATAGCAAAGGCTGACAGAAAATTTCGGAAAGCTATACCAGTTACTGAGTGGTTGTCACTTATGGTCAGACACCTACTGGCGATTCCTACTCCAGTCTCCCTTCTTACTTAAAGCCTCCTAGCAAGTGATATAAAACATTGCTCTTAGGGTACAGGGTGAGGCAGAAAGCACAGACGCTTTAGAACACATAGTATTCAGGCTCAGGTAGTGGTAAGGGGGGGGGGGGGAGATCTGATGTGGTCACGTGTTTGGTAGCTCCTGCTATTTTGTTTAGTCAAGGTCATGGAGCTGTCGACTGTGCAACATCCAATGTTTGCTTACAATATTATTGTACATAATAGTGAGTCCATCGTTGCAGCTCAGCGTGAGTTTCATTGCCATTTCAATCTTGCGAGACATGATAGTGCTCTCACTCGTAATAACATTTTGCTTTGGGCTGAATCATTTCGTTTACGAGGAACAGTGATGAATGGAAAACAGCCGGGGGTCTTCGCTCAGTACGAACTGCAAAAAATGTTGAAAGAGTTAGGAGACAATCTGCTGAACTGCGTCCAGTAATCGGCCAGTAGAGCTTGTTTTGCATACTGATCTTGGATTTCATCCCTACAAAATGGCCATAGTGCAACAATTGACCATAGAGATTATGGACAGCTTCTAGATTTTGCTCGAGAAATGGAGGCTATACTTGAGCAAAATGGCATTATTTTATATTAGTTTATTATGTTTGTGTGTGATGCAAATGATTTACTATGACGTTCTACTATGACGTTCTATTTACTATGACGTTCAAATGAAAATATTCATGGTAAATCAGCAGAACCGTTGTTATTGGGCCAGTGAAAATCCAAAAATAGTGCACGAGAGACCATTACACAGTCCCAATGTGACTGTTTGGTGTGTTGTAACTGGTACAGATGTTATTGGTCCATACTTTCTCCAACACGATTACAGGAACACTATAAGTGTAACCTCGGAACGTTATAGGCGGATGATCACTGAATTCTTCCTACATGAACTGAGAAGAGAACGTATTCCTGTCCGGCGAGTTTGGTTTCAGCAGGATGGGGCCACAGCTCAGACAGCAAGAATGTCAGTAGACGCTATTTGGACTGTATAACACTTACTGCCCAACAGATAATACTGTAGCGGTAAAAACCAAATACAACACTATACTGCGCCGTTTGTTCAAGTGGTTCAAATGGCTCTGAGCTCTATGGGACTTAACTTCTCAGGTCATCAGTCCCCTAGAAAATAGAACTACTTAAACATAACTAACCTAAGGACATCACACACATCCATGCCCGAGGCAGGATTCGAACCTGCGACCGTAGCGGTCGCGCGGTTCCAGACTGTAGCGCCTAGAGCCGCTCGGCCCTTCCGGCCGGCGCGCCGTTTTTTGCACTGGTACAACGTGTGTTACCAAATATGGTATTACGTGTTAGTAAATGTTACCCTCTGGAAGGATTTAAGTAAATTGACCGTCAGTTACCTAATGGATTTGGATTATCGAACCTGAATTTAATGTAACAGTAGAAACAAGAAAGCTAAAGATTGAAATTTGGAAAATTGCGTAAGTAACCAAGTTTACTTAAATGAAATAAAATACAGTTGCCAGCCTAATTAGGCATAGTAATATGAAACATTACTTTTAAGAATCTGTATTAAATTTTGGTAAAGGAAAGCTACCATTACTTCTTTCCCAGAGAAGTGGAAATGAACTTCACCATAACCAAACAAGTGGTACAGTGATGCTAACAGTAACATATGCAAGTTCTCACAGAAACCGTTAACGGCTTATTTCTTCTCAATAGTAATTACTTTGTTATATATGAATTATGTGATCACCTAAAGCTATGAAAGTCAGTACTAAAATAGAAATTGGACATGGACTTAGTACTATTTCAATAGTTACTTTTCAAATAGTACAAATATAATTAAAAGTTTTTACACTCATTAAGAAGTAATATTGTTTCTATTTTTATGGATAAGGGCAATTACAATAACTTTATCTTTCATAGGCAAAGACAGGTGGAGGCCCTCAAACTGTCTTTCCAAATTTTACTACACAAAGCACACAAAACTATAGAATTTCTTCAAAATGCAATTAGTAAACTCATTCTTAAAGAATGTTTTCTCATACTAAGCAACACAAAAGTGAGGGCCCTTGAAGTGTCCATTACAAAAAACAAACTAAACACACTTTTCTGAGGCAAATGGTGAGATGCAAATTATGGTATTATTCTTTCACTAATTTTGCTCACCTTGCAGGACTTTTAAAACAGTTAATGTCAATGATCTTTTACACAGGTCCTTAAGAATGACTTTAAATGCAGTTTACTTTAACTAACCTCAAAATAACGTGCTTCCTTCTGTCTTTAGCACAACCAGTAATTTTCACTGACAGAATTAAATGCAGTTAATCTTTGAAGCACAAATACTTTGAATTAAAACAAATCAAACATTATGGAGGTTTTCATAAATGCAATGCTAACTACCTCCCTTGATTTCAATGAAACCCACAGTATTTCTGTATTCTTGTTGTATTCAAAACTAAGCAACACCACCAATCACTTATTTTCAATCATTTTTCACGTACAGGATACTCGGATGTTAGAAATTATGTGGAATGGATCCTAAGAGGCATGATGAGAGGAACCATTTCAAGAGTCAGACACACAGTTTAACATAATTTGCCTTATTATTGCAAATTAAACAACACTTAAATATACTGGTCCACACTTTGACATAAATCTGACCTCTTAGATTTGCTGAAGTGATGGCGCGATATTGTTGGAGAGTACATAGTGGCTACCTGGTCTTTCCTCTGGATGTAATTTGCTCTATTACTTTCTTCTTAGCGACGGAATTACTGACTTCAGAGCCTTTTCCAGTAATAGAGCACCATTTTAGAGTCATACACATATCCTAGGCCTTTCCATATTAATCCAGGTACTGAATGTCTGACTCGCTACTTGCGCTGTTCACTCACTTGCTGCTCAGACCAGACTTTCCAGTAACTAGCTAGCTAGCTGGCGACTGCCTGTGCTCTCTCACTTGGCGCCCAGACTGAGCGCCACATCCACCTTTTAGCCCGCGCCGACCACTTTTTGGCGTGCGTCCACTCACGTCCATTACAAATGGGAAGTACTGTTGCTTTTCATTTTATACAATGCAAGTCCGTAGGTATGAACAATCTTGTACATAGTTGTAAACAAACATCTTTAATAAAATCCCAACATTCAACTACATTAATAAGTCAAAATAAAATCACCATAATTAAATACTACGTTTCTCCAGTTAATAAAAAGAATTTAAGTGGTAAAGAGAAAACATTTTACACAACTTTTCACTTGATTACTATGGGTCGAAGACATTACATAGTAAAAAAAAATACATACTGGACATTAAACAGAATTAATCAGTACAAAATATTTACAGAATTAATTATGGAGTTACAACTGTTTATCGTGGTCGCGTCATTTCCCGGTTTGGTGATATTAGTTGGCCTCCTTGTCCCCCAGACCTGTCCTAGGGCGACTACTTTTTGTGGGGTTACGTCAAGTCACGTGTATACGAGCATAAACCACGTACACTTGAAGAACTGAAGTCGTTCAAATTGACAGAGCAATGTTGGAGGGAGTGGAAGCTGACTTCCGTGGGCGACTTGAGAAGTGCATTGCTGAAAACGGCTGTCACCTGGGAGATGTTGTTTTCGAGCATTATTTTTGTAAAATTCCAACATCACTTGAGTATTATTCTATTTTGAAGCACAGCTAATGATATATTACTTTTTTCAAAACGTCCATCCTTTATACCTCACCTGGTATGCGCAGCTCGTGGTGGCTTCACTTTTTTGGATTTTGTTTTATAATGGGAGTTTGTGCTATCCCTCAACACAGGATACTGTTAACAAATACAATGAAGAGCCAAACAGACTTTTCCACCTGCCTAATATCGTGTGGGGGCCCCACGAGCACACAGAAGTGTCGCAACATGAAGTGGCATGGGATTGAGTAATATCTGAAGTAATTCGGGAGGGACTAGCACCATGAATCCTGCACGGCTGTTCATAAATCCGTAAGACGGGTGGAGGTTTATTTTGAACAGCACGTTGCAAGGCATCCCAGATATGGACAATAATGTTCATCTCTGGGGAGTCTGGTGGCCAGCAGATGTGTTTAAACTCGTAAGAGTGTTTCTGGAGCCACTCTGTAACAATTGCGGACATGTAGGGAGTCCCACTGTCCTGCTGGTATTTGCCCAAGTCCGTCGGAATGCACAGTGGACATGAACGGATGCAGGTGATCAGACAGGATGCTTACGTACGTGTTTCCTGCAGAGTCGTGTCTAGACGTATCAGAGGTCCCATATCACTCCAGCTGCACACGCCTCACACCATTACAGAGCCTCCGCCATTTTCAACAGTCCCCTGCTGATGTGCGGGGTCCAGGGATTTATGAGGTACATGTCCTCCCGCTCGATACAATTTGAAACGAGACTCGTCCGACCAGGCAACATGTTTCCAGTCATCAACAGTCCAGTGTCGTTACTGACGGGCTCAGGCGAGGTGTAAAGCTTTGTGTTGTGCAGTTATCAAGGGTACACGAGTGGGCCTTCTGCTCCGAAAGCCTATATTGATGATGTTTCGTTGAATGGTTCGCACGCTGACACTTGTTGAGGCCCAATGATTAAATCTGCAGCAATTTGCGGAAGGTTGCACTTCTGCCACGTTCAACGATTGCCTTTCAGTCGTCGTTGGTCCCGTTCTTGGAGGATCGGCCATATGCACTGTTTCTTTTATACGAGGGCCGTTCAGAAAGTAACCTCCGGTTGATTTAAAAAAAATATACCAAGTTAAATAAAAATATTTTAATATATACATCTTACAACTACATCTTTGCACTATTTTTCTACATAGTCTCCATAGCGATTGAGGCACTTATCGTATCTCTTCACAAGCTTTGAAATTCCTTCTGCATAAAAATCACCCGCTTGTGCCTGGAGCCAGCCTGTGACCGCATCTTTGAGGTCTTCGTCGTCATCAAACCGCTGTGACCCGAGCCATTTCTTCAAATGCATGAAGAGGTGATAATCACTTGGCGCCAGGTCTGGGCTGTAAGGTGGATGGTTGATAACGTCCCACTTGAAGGACTCAAGAAGGGCCGTTGTTCTGCGAGCAGAGTGAGGACGGGCGTTATCGTGCAAAAAAACGATACCGGAAGTCAGCATACCACGGCGTTTGTTCTGTATAGCCCGTCGTAACTTTTTTATTGTTTCACAGTACACGTCTTGATTAATGGTCGTACCACGTTCCATGAATTCAACCAACAACACCCCTTTGGCATCCCAAAACACCGTTGCCATCAGTTTTCTGGCAGAAAAATCTTGCGAGGCTTTTCTTGGTTTGGTAGGCGAATTTGAATGTGCCTACATCTTTGATTGTTCTTTTGTCTCAGGGTTCACGTACTTAATCCAGGTTTCGTCACCGGTCACGATTCTGTTTAACAATGGTTCTCCTTCGTCCTCATAACGTGACAGAAAGTCTAATGCAGAGGCCATTCTTTGAGTTTTGTGGTGGTCGGTAAGAATTTTGGGCACCCATCGTGCACAGAACTTACGGTAACCCAATCTTGCTGTCACTATCTCGTACAAGAGAGTCTTAGAAATCTGTGGAAAACCAGTAGACAACTCCGACATTGAGAAACGTCGATTTTCACGAACTTTTGCATCAACTGTCTGAACGAGTTCGTCAATCACCAATGATGGTCTACCACTCCTCTCTTCATCATGAATGTTTTCTCGTCCACTTTTAAATAAACGTTCCCGTACATGGCACAAAGCTCACGATGAATAGCTGCTGCAGAATATCCTTTGGCTGTAAAAAACCTTATGACAGCACGCACTTCACATTTGGCGGGGTTTTCTATTGCAGCACACATTTCAAACTGCCACAAAAACTAAACTAGCGCAGGTACGACGTTCACTCGACCACGGCTTGATGCCGACTGACCTGTTGAGTGCGTGAACGCACAGATGGCGTCGCTATTCCCCCCACAACCCGCACTGTGACCGATCGGAGGTTACTTTCTGAACCGCTATTTTGGGCTATGCAATAGTGCAGCACGAACATTTTCCACGGCTTCTGGTGTTCGCACAGTTCTTTCACTTCTTCCCGGTTTGCCATTGCAAACAGAACCCGTCGTTCGAAATGCATGTATCCACCTCACAATGGTCCGTCCATCTGGAACTTTCCCATGACGTCCGAAGTTGAAATGTGGCCGAAATAGACGCTGGGTAGCAATAACAGATTCGTCATTCCTGAAATATCTTTCAACAGCGACGGCACGATGCTGTGCACTCCACCGCTCCATATCGCTGTCACACTCGAAATGGCAGCTCATTAGTACACGAATGCGGCACGAGCTGGCGCTCATTCCTGCAATACGTCATTGTACTACGCAAGTGAAATTACGCTATGAACCCTGCCGCACCCTGTACAACCGGATAATACGTATTTTGAAAACTCTGAAAATGTAGGACGGCACAGAGAGAAACGAGGAAGCGTTACCTCGGAAATCATGCAGACTGGGTTATTTGTGGGGGTTTGTACTCTGAGAAGCGTACCATTGTATGAATTCCTAATTAAGGGGGATAGGTGTTTCCTGGCACATTTTCCGCGCTCGACGACAAAAGGCTAAAATATGATTGGTTGGCATTCGGAAAAATCTGTAGAGAGGTAGATTATTCCATGGTTTCGAGAATATGATTCGCCTTCTGCAGTTACGAGGGAGGGGAGCCGAGCTTTGCTGGGAAGCCAGCGCTGGAAAGGAAGAGGTCTTCCGTTTTGAGCGCCTCTGTTTGATGGTCGCTCAGTATTAGCTTTCTTTGCTGCAGACGGAGATTTTATAGTTAGAACGGTTAGGCACTGTAGTGTTGCGAACTTACACGATTCTGGACTTCGCCTCCGGGTAGGAAGTCGTGGACGAGTACGCAGCGTTCAGTGACTGAGAGCACTTCTTCTGCCTATACTCACGATGAGACGTTATCTGAACTCCGTCCTTGTGGCTGGAAGTTCGCGTTTCTCGGCTGTAGAACACGGAGAGGAGAAGACAGTATTAGGTTATAGTAGTCAGAGGACCGTCTTCTGCCGTCCTGGTGTTTGAATGAGTTCTTTTTATATTTTCTGGCTGGAGTTCAGACGTGTACGAGAACCATCACTTCGACACCCCTGTGGGGTGTGCTAACTGCTTCGGCTTATTAGGGCTATAAAGCTAAACATCTTTGATCACGTAATTTTTATTTCCACGTAGGTTGCACACCACTGTAGATCATCTTTGAAAAGTAGTGTCTTCTAGTATTTAGTACGTAGATGATGTCAGTCATTTCGCGTTATTTATGTTAGATCGCATAGCCATAAAAAGGGGCAGATTTGGGCAACTGACCAATCGTATTAGTTAGGAAATCCATTTGTATCTCTTTATGTCCATTGGACATTGATATATAAACATTTGTAATATGTAAAGGGGTTTTAATCCGCAATAAATGTATAAACAGAAACAGCAGTTATCATTTCTAGTTACTAGTTCAAAATGGTTCAAATGGCTCTGAGCACTATGCGACTTAACTTCTGAGGTCATCAGCCGCCTAGAACTTCGAGGTAATTAAACCTAACTAATCTAAGGACATCACACACATCCATGCCCGAGGCAGGATTCGAACCCGCGACCGTAGCGGTCGCTCGGTTCCAGACTGTAACGCCCAGAACCGCTCGGCCACTCCGGCCGGCCAGCTACTAGTTCCCTTAATTATTCATTTATGTTTATGTTGTAATTTATACGTTAATGAGCGAAGAGAAGGAGATCACTATTAAGAGATCCTAAGCTCTGCTTCAGCGGGTAGTCAGGCAGGGCCAAATCATTTTCGCTTTCCGTGTTTTCCGTTGCTCACATTCAGTTTTACACCTCACTGGAGTAGCATCTTGGAAGCTTACCCGTGCTCCTATTTTTTTATTCATTACTAAACCTACTCCTGCATTATCCCTATTTGATTTTGTATTTACACGGTGTTACAAAAAGGTACGGCCAGATTTTCAGGAAACATTTCTCACACACAAATAAAGAAAAGATGTTATGTGGACATGTGCCCGGAAACGCTTAATTTCCATGTTAGAGCTCATTTTAGTTTCGTCAGTATGTACTGTACTTCCTCGATTCACCGCCAGTTGGCCCAATTGAAGGAAGGTAATGTTAACTTCGGTGCTTGTGTTGACATGCGACTCATTGCTCTACAGCACGTCAGTACGTAGCATCAACACGTCAGTGTTCATCACGAACGTGGTTTTGCAGTCAGTGCAATGTTTACAAATGCGGAGTTGGCAGATGCCCATTTGATGTATGGATTAGCACGGGGCAATAGCCGCGGCGCGGTACGTTTGTATCGAGACAGATTTCCAGAACGAAGGTGTCCCGACAGGAAGACGTTCGAAGCAATTGATCGGCGTCTTAGCGAGCACGGAACATTCCAGCCTATGACTCGCGACTGCGGAAGACCTAGAACGACGAGGACACCTGCAATGGACGAGGAAATTCTTCGTGCAGTTGACGATAACCCTAATATCAGCGTCAGAGAAGCTGCTGTTGTACAAGGTAACGTTGACCACGTCACTGTATGGAGAGTGCTACGGGAGAACCAGTTGTTTCCGTACCATGTACAGCGTGTGCAGGCACTATCAGCAGCTGATTGGCCTCCACGGGTACACTTCTGCGAATGGTTCATCCAACAATGTGTCAATCCTCATTTCAGTGCAAATGTTCTCTTTACGGATGAGGCTTCATTCCAACGTGATCAAATTGTAAATTTTCACAATCAACATGTGTGGGCTGACGAGAATCCGCACGCAATTGTGCAATCACGTCATCAGTACAGATTTTCTGTGAACGTTTGGGCTGGCATTGTTGGTGATGTCTTGATTGGGCCCCATGTTCTTCCATCTACGCTCAATGGAGCAAGTTATAATGATGTCATACGGGATACTCTACCTGTGCCGCTAGAACATGTGCCTTTACAAGTACGACACAAATTGTGGTTCATGCACGATGGAGCTCCTGCACATTTCAGTCGAAGTGTTCGTACGCTTCACAACAACAGATTCGGTGACCGATGGATTGGTAGAGGCGGACCAATTCCATGGCTTCCACGCTCTCCTGACCTCAACCCTCTTGACTTTCATTTATGGGGGCATTTGAAAGCTCTTGTCTACGCAACCCCGGTATCAAATGTAGAGACTCTTCGTGCTCGTATTGTGGACGGCTGTGATACAATACGCCATTCTCCAGAGTTGCATCAGCGCATCAGGGATTCCATGCGACGGAGGGTGGATGCATGTATCCTTGCTAACGGAGGACATTTTGAACATTTCCTGTAACAACGCTGGTACGTTCTGTTGCTGTGTGTTTCCATTCCATGATTAATGTGATTTGAAGAGAAGTAATAAAATGAGTTCTAATATGGAAATTAACCATTTCCGGACACATGTCCATATAACATATTTTCTTTCTTTGTGTGTGAGGAACGTTTCCTGAAAGTTTGGCCGCACCTTTTTGTAACACCCCGTATAAATAACACTGCATTCACCTGACCAGAAGTCTTGTTCCACCTGAGACCGAACTTCACTAATATACCATCTCTAACTTCACTAATATACCATATCTAACTAATATACCATATCCAGCTTTAACCTAACAATTTCCCTTTCAAATTTTCCAATATACGTATCCAGTTAAGGGATCTGACACTCCACGCTCCGATCCGCATAACGCCTGTTTTCATTGTCCTGATAACGACGTCCTCCTGAGTAGTCCCCACCCGGAGATCCGAATGGGGGACTATTTTACCTCGGGAATGTTTTACCCAAGAGAACGCCATCACCATATAACCATACGGTAAAGCTGCATGCCCTCGGAAAAAATTACGGCTGTAGTTTCCCCTTGCTTTCAGCCGTTCGCAGTACCACAACAGCAAGGCTGTTTTGGTCAATGGTACAAGACCAGATCAGTGAATCATCCAGACTGTAGTCCCTGCAACTACTGAAAAGGTTTTCGCCCCTCTTCAGGAACCACACGTTTGTCTGGCCTCTCAACGCATACCACTCCATTGTGGTTGCACCTACAGTACGGCTATCTGTATCGCTGAGGCATGCAAGCCTTCCTACCAGCGGCAAGGTCCATGGTTCATGGGGGCGGGGGGGGGGGGGGTACTCTAGACAAATACTTTCAGAAAAGACTTCCCAACAGGTAAATCTGTCAACAAATTTGTCTTCTCCAGAAATGCTTTTCTTGCCATTGTCTGTGTCCATTTTATATCTACTCTACGTCGGTCATCAGCAGTTATTTTGCTGCCGAAAAAGCAAAACTCATCTACTACTTTAGGTGTCTCGTTTCCTAATCTAATTTTCTCTGCATTACCTGATTTAATTCGATTACAGTCCGTTATCCTTGCTTTGCTTTTGTTGGTGTTCATCCTTCTTTCAAGACAATGGCCATTCTGTTCAACTGCTGTTTCAAGTCGTTTACTGTCTCTGATAGAATTACAGTGTCGTCGGCAATACGCAAAGTTTTTCTTCTCCCTGAACTTCAATTCCTACCTCAAATTTTTGTTTGCTTTCCTTTATTGCTTGTTCAATGTACGGAATGAATAACGTCTCACTCCCTTCTCAACCAACGCTACCCTTTCGTGTCTCTCGACTCTTATAGCTGACGTCTGGCTGTAAATAGCGTGTCGCTCCTTGTACTTTACTCCTGCTACATTCAGAATTTCAAAGAGAGTGTTCCAGTCAGCATTGTCAAAAGCTTTCTCTAAGTCTACAGATGCTACAAACGTAGGTTTGCCTTTTCTTGACATAATATGGTCTATGAGAAGTCGTAGGGTCAGCTTTTGCGCTGTACCTACGACAATCCATGTGCGTCATGTGGGCTCTTCCTGTGTATAGATAACAAAGTAAAAGAAAATAGCAAATAAATAAATAAATAAAAAATATGACTGGATTAATTGATCTTTGTTCTTGTAATGGCAGTTGTTTGAAATTAGCTATACGGAACTGATCATGATACTTTTTGCTGTAGGGCGCGCGTTACAACCATGCTTAAATGGGTAGTGTGCGTGGGAGCTCTTCACGTATCGTCCAAAGACCTTAAGAGCTAAATTATGATTTATTTTGTAATTACCATGTGGCCACTTCTAGAACTGTAGTACGAATTATTTTGCAATTATTATCTGATCACTTTTAGATTATGCCGCCTTGAGTACTTACAGGATAATTGTACTTCTATCAGACCTTTAAAAGCAATTGAGTTAGCCTTAGGATACAGCGTTTAAGTTTGTGTCAGAGTATAGTTGCCAAAGGTGCCGCCTGGAAGTTTATTTTTTTGTTGTGGCCTTCAGTCCGAAGACTGGTTTGTTGCGGCTCCCCATGCTAGTTCGTCCTGCAAAATGCTCTTCATCTCCGAAGAAATGCTACAACCTACAACCTTCTGAATCTGCTCACTATATTCATCACTTGGTCTCCCTCTACGATTTTATCCCTCTAATATTAAACTGGTGATCCCTTGATGTTTCAGTATGTGTCCTATCAACCGAGCCCTATTCTGGTCAGGTTGTGCCACACACTTCTTTTCTCCCCAGTTTTGTTTAGTACCTCTTCATTAGTTATGTGATCTACTCAGCTAATTTTCAGCATTATTCTGAAGCACCACATTTCCAAAGGCTTCTATTCACTTCTTGTCTAAACTGGAAGTTTCTTATGCTTAAAAGACTAAACGATATTGCGCTGAATTGTTTCATTGATTAACTGAATCTTCTTAAGCTGTTTTTAAACCAATTGTCTTTTAGCCAAATTTGAAAGAAAGCTGTATATTTATAATATTAACGCATTGATGTTTTTTATTTTGGTTTAACTACAGTATTTAATGTTTTATTGTGTATTCGGTAACTGTTATTACGAATTACAGGTGCAACAAACCACCTTCTCAAGATTTTATATTTTCTGAAGATAACTGGGATTGTGAGTAACATTGCTTTGGAAGCTGTGAACAGGTAATTACATCATGGTTGAAAACAAAAACGTAATTTGAAAGAAATACTATTTTTGAAGGGCAAATCAACCAGGACCCTCCATTTCCTAGTTGACGCGTTCTGTATCACCGTTCCAGTAGCTGACATTGTTTTTGTGGTGTCACAGCCAGACACCACACTTGCTAGGTGGTAGCTTTAAATCGGCCGCGGTCCATTAGTACATGTCGGACCCGCGTGTCGCCACTGTCAGTAATTGCAGACCGAGCACCACCACACGGCAGGTCTAGAGAGACGTACTAGCACTCGCCCCAGTTGTACGACGACTTTGCTAGCGACTACACTGACGAAGCCTTTCTCTCATTTGCCGAGAGACAGTTAGAATCGCCTTCAGCTAAGTCCATGGCTACGACCTAGCAAGGCGCCATTAACCATATCTAGAGAGAGTCTCACTTGTATCATCAAGAATGCTGTATACAAATGATGGATTAAAGTTAAGTATGAAAGAAGCTACGTACTTTTCTTTATAGCATTCATTACGTATCCTGTTTCAGACATCACGTCAGCCGGCGTGTGTAACGCGTGCATTTCGGCTACTTCCGAGTGGCGTGGCTGTCTTGATACGCCGCAACAATTTTTTTCTCCAGTTTTGTTATATATTGTTTCCCAATCATAAATGTCATACATACCCAACAAAAGCGGGCAAAACTCAAGCATTTTCACTCGAAGATTCATAAAGGAATCAAATACTACTCTACAACTCGCAACGCATCCGAAAGGGGCTCGAACGCCGACCTTAGCTTCTCTCTGGAAACGTCTTAACCACTGACGGAACACGCCTCACGGCTGAATTCAAAGCTCCAATACGCCGGTACCTCTCACTTTCGACGTTGTAAGCCGCGGGGGCAATAGTTCAGGTGCTAAACAGCGCTGACCGCAAAACGCCATGGTCTGGAACTGAGTTCCGGCCCGTCGCACAGCATTATTCTGCCAGGCAGGAATTTCATTACGGCTCGCGCCCCGCCGCGCAGCGGGGTATTCATTCTGGAAACAAGCAGCCGCCTGTCGCCGAGCCATTCCCTGCCATATCCTGCCTGTCCAGGGAGCGCCTGTCCAGGAACGTGCGCGGGACCGCTCGCAAGGAGTTCGGAAGTGCGGTGGTGTTGTAAGTAGGCTGTTCAGGTTTTTATATTGGTAACGCCACGTAGCGCTTTGTATGAAAATTACTGGCTGTGCTGTGTGCAGTCTGTGGCTAGTTTGCATTGTTGTCTGCCATTGTAGTGTTGGGCAGCTGGATGTGAACAGCGTGTAGCGTTGCGCAGTTGGAGGTGAGCCGCCAGCAGTGGTGGATGTGAGGAGAGAAATGGCGGAGACTTGAAATTTGTAAGACTGGATGGCATATATATTATGATTATTAAGGTAAATACATTGTTTGTTCTCTATTAAAATCTTTCATTTGCTAACTATGCCTATCAGTAGTTAGTGCCTTCAGTAGTTTGAATTTTTTATTTAGCTGGCAGTAGTGGCGCTCGCTGTATTGCAGTAGTTCGAGTAACGAAGATTTTTGGTGAGGTAAGTGATTTGTGAAAGGTATAGGTTAATGTTAGTCAGGGCCATTCTTTTGTAGGGATTTCTGAAAGTCAGATTGCGTTGCGCTAAAAATATTGTGTGTCAGTTTAAGCACAGTCTTGTATAATTTTTCTAAGGGGACGTTTCATATGTCGACCCTTAGCCGAGGATACCTCACGGGAATCTTCTGATTTTTTCTTGTAGTTCGTGTAATTAGTGCAGCTATTGTTTATTGCTAGCGCGTAATCATAGAGAGAATTTCCTTTGTAGTTGTAGTTTTCATTCTTGTACAGTAAAACAGTTGTGGCATGCATGTAGATTTGCACCAAGTATTTCGCAGCTGCGCTTGCAATTAACGAGATATTATTTTCAACGCTATGTTAATGTGTTTTCTTATTTTGCTCTTCAAATTGTGCTTTTCTGTGTTGTTGTGTGAAATATTGTGACAATAATGGCGTGTGAAAAACGTAATACTAGGCGGCAAAGTAAACTGAGAAATGACAGTGAAGACGAAAGCAGTGTGTTAGCACCACCGTGTAATGAATTAACTAATGTTCAAAGTAGTAATTTGGTAACTGTACATAGGGAAATGGAGCGGGCTTCAAATAATGGTGCAGGCAGTGAAACAATTAGTGAACAGGGAAGCATTATCGATCGATCGGTCAGCAATAGCTCGCCTCATGAGTCCGAAATGACAGGACACAATCTCCCAAATACTGTAGATTCAGGTTTTGGGTCCTCACCGTTTTCTCAAATAAGTCAAGACACATTTCCTGCTTTTCAAAATGCGAACATTGCCGGTTCAAATGCATTGCCGAATAGCACTGAGGTATATGTTTCAGACACCAGTGCATTGTTATTACAATTAATGCAAAAAATGGGACAAAAGCTTCAAAAGTTAGACACAATGGAACAAAATCAGAGACAAACACAACAAAAGTTAGACACAATGGAACAAAATCGGAGACAAACACAGCAAAAGCTTCAAAAGTTAGACACCACACTTGAACAAACACGTGAAGATTTAACTACTGAGTTACATAATATTGAATCGAAATGTCAAAAAATCTGTAATGTAAAAACACAAATTTGTGAGCATTTTCAACCTATTTTTCGGCGGCATGAAAATGCATTACAGAATCACGAAGCAGCCATAAAAGAACTGCAAACTATTGTTCATCAAAATCATGAGACCCTGCAAGCTAAAATTGACTCAGTTGCATGTACCGATTCGGTTACGCAACTTGCAAAAACTCAAGAAAACTTAAAGGACACAGTAGATACTCTGAAAATTGGTTCAGAAAGACACATGGAGGAAATTAGTTCATTATCAGAGAAAGTAGTTGAACTTTCGGATCAGCTAAATAATTTATCTATGAAGGTAGATGATAATCTGAATGACACAAAACCGGTAGTCTTTAATGGCACAGAAGAGTGCAAACAAATTAGGAAATTGAAACAAAATCTGAATCGAATTAATACGTAACACCAAAGAGAAATCCGGGAAGTACAAGATCAGCTGACACAGGTAATACAAGAATTACGTATTTCAGAGGACACTCGCGCTCCAATATGGGAAGAGGGACATAGAAATACGGAACAGCCACAAAATAGTAACACAGGGCACTTCGGAAATTATGAAAGAAATTGGCAAGGTACACCGAATTTTGAGATGGAACCGCCGAAACGACGTAACAATGACCGACATGCGATTCGCCGACATGATGATTTTGACTATAAGCTGTTCATTACTACACGTAAATTCAAAACATTTAAGAATTCTGGCAACGACATCCATCCACAAGCGTGGCTTCATCAATTCTCTCATTGTTTTCCTCCCAACTGGTCATTAGAACACAGATTAGAATTTATGTGTGGCTACTTAGAGAATGAACCAGCTGTAAGAATGCGATCGATCATTCACGATTGCCACAGTGAAGGAGAATTTTACCATGCCTTCCTCTCAGCATATTGGTCTCAAGCCACACAAGACCGAGTAAAACATGGCATCATCATGATGAAACATTTCGAACAATCTGAATTTTCCAGTCTTGTGAAATATTTTGAAGACATGTTGCACAAGAATCAGAACCTGTCAAACCCATACAGCCCCTCAGAACTCATTCGCATTTGCTTAATGAAATCGCCTGAACATTTAAGAAATATTATTTTGGCAGAACGTTGCAAAGACGACATTGAAGCTTTTCAGGTTCTCTTACAAGAATTAGAAATTGACACAGACAGTCACGGATTGTGAAAACAGGAAAACAATCACTACAGGTAACATCCGTCACAATTCCGTGGCGACAGAAAGAATAACTGGTCATGACAAGTCTTTTCTTACAACGCAAGTCGTGACCAAAACAGACACCACCCGTATGACAACCACTGGCAGGGTAATACTAGTTACAGAGAAAGATCGCATTTCCGTAGCAATGAATATGACAGAGATTAGCATAGAAACAGACAATATGGGAACAAAAACAATTATTATCAAGGGAGACAGAATAACTTCAGACGCAACAGTTCAGCGCACAGTTACGATTCCGGGAGAAATTCTCCACCACATGAGCGACAGACAAGAAACTACAGGAACTACCGACATGACGACAGGCGATATAATCATAACGACAGACCTGAATTTCATCAGAACTGGCGGGATTTAAACAGGGCTGGGCCCTCTGGGCAACCTGAATTTGTAGAAGTTAGACCACCAAATCCCAATAACGACCCGCGCTAACAAAGGAACAGACAATGACTCGCACCGCAGGCAGCCGCGTGCTCCGGCTGGCTCAGAGAAAAATAACATGACGCTAACCTTGAGAAAAATTTTAGCATTCCCTACCGACGTATACCGCATGACAATTCCGTTCAAGTTGAACCTCTGCGTACTAGGAAGAGTAAAGGTTTACACCACATTTCACATGTAAAACCGTTTATTGAACGATAATCTGCTTTTTAACTTTGTCTCTGCCATATAACTTTTCACTTTACATTACCAGTATGCTTTGTCAGACTTAGAATCTGTAAACATGCAACAATGTTTGAAGTTAAATATCCAGTCTAGAACCTAGGGAACATTTTTAGACAGTATTTACGAGTGCATTGTTATAGTGAACAGATGACACAGTGTTATTGTGTGTGTACATTCTTGCTTGTTAGTTGCACGATTACGTAATGACTATAAGGCTCACATACTTAGAACATTTACCAGTACTGCTAATGAGATTTTAATGCAACATTTTGGTTTACTTGAAAATACATTCTGGATTTAAAGTACTTTCTGTGAGATACCAGATGACACAGTGGTTAGTTTATGTGACAGCTACACGATTTTATCACGACACTACTAATGAGTGACAATTTTCAACGTTGCTTTTGCGGTGTATGTGTTTTATATCTGCACAGTTTTTCTGAATTCTTCTGGAAAGTAAAATATGTTTTAGTAGTGACTTTTGTGGTATAGCTACAATGAGATAGGCTTTTCCATAGCACAACAATACGTTACGTTATAGTACTTTCTTGATCATGGTAAGGTACGTAATAACTACGATATCTATACACAAAGCATTTCACTTTCGTTTATGATGAGGTAAGTACTTTGCTTACAGAGGACGATAACTCTGACACTTCCACAGAATTATCTTACAGCAAGACGCACATTTAGCGCTACAGGACACGCATTTGAGTGATTAATTTTGTACTTAAACCATTTATTTTTCAAGATTTTTGAATTACAGAGAAAGTTTTCCGTGATACATTTCATTCCATTGCTATAATCTGTAACACCTGAGGTTATAATTACATTAATCCTCCGGGGGTACACGCTTACTTTGTGTACCATGTGTTTGGCAAGCACAAGGAGCCCTAGCTAATATGGTATTTGCTTATACAACTTTACACATCGGTACCATATTCCTCTAACACATAAATTACACAGCTATCTGATCATTTAACTGAGAGATAAACTTTTTTTTACATCAGTGACACATGTTTACACAATTACACAGTTGGATAACTTCACACTTATGAAACAGTATTTTGTCTGTACTGTGTGAATTGTTCATATTTTTTTCGGAACAATTGTGATACTATGAGAACTTTGAATGATATATTTGGTATGAGATCATGATTTTTAAAGTACGTTTGAGGTAGATGACACTACTGAAATGAGCAGAGAATTTTCTTTAGGTTTTGAAATTATTGCAGAAAGGTACGACGATTTTGAGATTTGACTGAGGTGTTATGATGTTATATTTACGATGACGATGTGTATTATGCTGTTGAGGTATGTTTATGATCAATAAGCTGATGCTATATGAGGAATTTGATTATGTTATGTATTTATTACGATGAAATATTGAAGTGTTGTCGCAAGATTGACGTGTCGACGAATATATATATGTGTAATAAGGTAACGAGTAATGAATAGTGGTTAGGGACTCTGACTTGTGAAAAAGGATGTTGGAAACCAAGAATCGTACTTTAAGAGTTATGAAATGGCTGTAAATGCGTGAATGTATCACAATGCCGACGAAAATTTTTTGGACACTGTTATATCAATAGCATTTTGTTTCTACAGATTTGTAACGCAAATTCTTGACCTGTGAAATATTTTTATATGAGACTGTCACTGTAGCGGAAACTGGTGTCGTAAATATTTCGGCAAGAAAGTTAAGTGACCTTCACGTAATCCGTCGTGGGCACGATGCATTACGTGGGCAGGTGTGCGACAGTCGCCTGGAAAAAAGCCATTAGTGTGTGCCTTTCAGAGGCTCAGGTGGACAAAAAAAAAAGGAGGTCATTATCCTCGCAATTGAAATTTCTTTGTAGAAAGCATCCTAAATACGACACACTCAAACTTGAAAATACATGATTACACTGTGGAGCTCTTAATTTATGATATTTACTAAAATGCCTAATGAAATGATGAGAGACATTTTACATCTATTGCCTTTCTAGTTGAGAGAATGCTCATTTTGTTTAATATCTAGTTTCTAGCTGCCCTGCAGCATTGGTTAAAATAAAATTTTATAGATGTACTAATATAAATATTTTATGCCTACAGACCCAGTAAAGAATAACTTTGATGTACTTCAAAAACAATGAAGGAGTACAAAAACACATTTCCCTTCACAGGAATTGCATACAGAATTTTCTTTTCAAGTACTTGGTAATTTCTTTTGTAGCATAAATTGTGATGCATCACTCTAGTGTTAAGATGTGACATAGGTATTAAACATGGCCATTTTTACTGTAATATTTTTTCTGCTTGAGCTTTCTCATGTTTAGATATAAGTTATTGCATTTCCTGTGGCTGTTCGCCAGGCATAGTGCTACTGAATTTCACTTTGTATTACTCTGTTAAGCTAGTTTTACTACTGACTTATTTTTCTTGTTTGCTGCACAGTGCCTTATATTAGTTGTAATATTGCAATTGCTTTGCCTATTTAAATTTTTTGTCATTGATGTTTGTGTTAATTGTTTTGTGCAGCTGCATTGCCTCGTCCCTTAGTTTAGCATCTGAGCTCAGTAGATTTAAATTAGCTTAAGAGGGGTAGACTATATAAGAGAATGAGTTGCGATGAATTGGAAGAAATGCATTGAGAATTTATACGAAAAAAGTACAGAAAGCAGGTATAGGTATGATTTTCTTGGAAATAAATTATGAGGTAAGATAATGGAAAATAAATAATGAGGTAAGAAATGTGTGAACATATAAATACAGAAAGCATGCTTGGATATAATTTTTTCGGTGGAAACAAATGTTGAAATAAGAGGAAAGAGATATGGAATGAAGTTTTGGGTTGGACTGCAGTACCAAATGTCACACTGAAAACAAACCCTGTCCTGTATTTTTGTGTTATCACACTATGTGAATTTGTGTTTTTCCTGTCTTTATGTGTTTAGCTAATAAGATTTATGTTGTAGAATTTTTCTGATAATATGTTATTTACCTTGTAAAGATGCATAGACATTATTTATTCTGTTTTATTTTAATGCTCATGTGTGAAGTTGATGTTTTAAAAGTTATTATGATCTTTTATGTATTTACTTATGTCATAATTCCTGTAACACTGATGTATATGTTTATTTCTATTATTTTGTAAAGCCTGTATTACTACAAATGTTATCTGTATTATTATGTCTTCAATGATGTATTTTGTATCTTTTTTATTGTATTCTTATGTTATAAAATTGTAATTGACAGCAGTTCATCAAATTAAGTAACTTGTAAGTTCCATTTCACTGCACACATTTCTGTTGGTCATGGTACATGGACAATATGTGAGAAGTAGGGACTGATAGTGTCTGCACGTGTGTTAATAATTCAGCAAGGGACTGGATAACAGCATTGCTGGTTCTAAGGACAATTCCAAAAACTTTGTGAGTGCACAAGTGGTGGTTATGGACTTGCTCTATTATCCGCAAGACTCTTCAATGGTGATTGTGCACCTGCACAGTCACAACAGATGGCTGCTGGCCATCTCTACAAGGACTACAGTGGGTCTGCATCTTTGATGACTCACCAATACCATTATTTCTACAAGGACTACAGTGGGTCTACACCTTTGATGACCCACCAATACCATTATTTCTACAAGGACTGCAGTGGGTCTGCACCTCAGGTGGCCCACCAATACCATACGCTCTACCAGGACTACAGTGGTTTGCTCTGTGATGACGTACCTACCAATATTCTTCAAAACTGCGACAGACTCTGCTGTGGGTTTGCTCTGTTGTAGACCATTACCTGTCTGCATGTCAAGAGTCAGCACTGTCTTTCCGTTGGAAGGACAACACTACTTCTTCAAGACTGCATCGAAATCCACTACTTCAGTGTGCATTTTCTTTTACTGCTCAGACTTTGAGAAAAACACTGCAATTTTACTGTGATGAACGATGAGGACTGTCTATACAGACTGTGAATTTTAGCTTTTGACCAACATTGTATCAATAAGAGTGTGTATTTGATATCTTTGTTACTGTAATTATGAAAAATTTTATCAAATCATTATTGGCCACTGCCCAAAACAATATGTAAAATTTTTTGTGGGGAGTGTGGGGGCTACGTAAGTAGGATGTTCAGGTTTTTATATTGGTAACGCCACGTAGCGGTTTGTATGAAAATTACTGGCGGTGCTGTGTGCAGTCTGTGGCTAGTTTGCATTGTTGTCTGCCATTGTAGTGTTGGGCAGCTGGATGTGAACAGCGCGTAGCGTTGCGCAGTTGGAGGTGAGCCGCCAGCAGTGGTGGATGTGAGGAGAGAGAGAGAGGTAAATACATTGTTTGTTCTCTGTTAAAGTCTTTCATTTGCTAACTATGCCTATCAGTAGTTAGTGCCTTCCGTAGTTTGAATCTTTTATTTAGCTGGGAGTAGTGGCGCTCGCTGAATTGCAGTAGTTCGAGTAACGAAGATTTTTGGTGAGGTAAGTGATTTGTGAAAGGTATAGGTTAATGTTAGTCAGGGCCATTCTTTTGTAGGGATTTTTGAAAGTCAGATTGCGTTGCGCTAAAAATATTGTGTGTTAGTTTAAGCACAGTCATGTATAATTTTTCTAAGGGGACGTTTCAGTGTGATGGGTTGTGGCGGACTGTGATGTGCATTCGGGTCTGAGCTGCCACAAAGTCGAGCACTGACGTTTTAAATATCGCAGAAATTCCTAAAGAGAGTAGGTAAGATACAAGTGGTGGACAAAAATAGCCGGCCGGGGTGGCCGAGCGGTTCTAGGCGCTACAGTCTGGGACCGCGCGACCGCTACGGTCGCAGGTTCGAATCCTGCTGCGGGCATGGATGTGTGTGTTGTCATTAGGTTAGTTACGTTTAATTAGTTCTAAGTTCTAGGGGACTGATGACCTCAGAAGTTAAGTCCCATAGTGCTCAGAGCCATTTGAACCATTTGGACAAAAATATGGAAACACCAAAAATACAAAATTTTTGCATGCCTAGTACGGTGTACAAAAACCATCCGCATTCAAAGCAACTTCTAGTCGTCTCGGAAGGACAAATACAGGTTCTGTATGGTTTTCAAGGGAATATTATGCCATTCTTCCTGCAAAATAGGGGCAAGTTCAGATAACAATGAGGGAATTGGATAGCGGTCTTACACGCTCGCCTGCCATGTAGACCACAGAAGCTCAATAATATTGGGATCTACTGTTTGTGGCGCCCAGGAGAGATAGACAGTTCATCCTCGTGCTCACAAATGCCAAGCTTGGTCGATGTGAGCTGTGCGAAAGGGAGCCATGTCGTCTGCGAACACAACATCACAATTGGGGAACAAACAGATGGTGGTTCAAAAAGAATATACGTATTACGAATCATTATATTGCCAGAACTACTGATCACTGCGCCACGGCTCGGTTATTTGAGGAACGAATACATTGTCCAGTTTATGTTCATTGCCGATAGATGTCAGCTGCTTTCTGTCTGCTTGGTTACCGTTACATGTTGCAGAAATTGAATTGATTTCTCCAGTTTCCGCATTGTAATTCTGTGATTACAGTGCACAGACGTTCCAGGGTGAGGTAGCAAACTGATCCTCCAAATGCATGGACCATTCGCAGGTGGTATCGACAGTCTTTAGACACAAGATGTGTGTGCAATGGAAAGAGTCCTGGCCGCCCTCGTGCTTCCAACGGAAACGTCGCACGATTTCAAACTTTACAATTCTGGTGCTTTCCAAGGCTGAACAAGGACACTTCAATTTTCAACAAATCTTTCTACCCGATTATTGGACGCGACAGGTGTGTGAATATCTGAATGAAACTTCACCAAGCCGTTGGACTGGTTATCAAACAGCAGGAGATTTACTACTTCTCAGCTAGCCTCCACGGTCGCCGGATTTGACGCCGTGTGACTTCTTCCTGTGGGGTTTCATTAAGGACAACATTTATGCACCAGCGCTACCACATGCCACAGAAGAGTCGAGCGCCGGATTCTTCTGGCATAATATAATTGACGATGGACATGCTTACTCGAGTTCATATTGTTGGTGTTGCCGGTTAAACTGCAGGAAGTACTGAACATCCGTAATCTAAATTTGAGAGACTCGAAAAATGTGTCAGAAGTTTCATTAAAGTACACTACTGGCCATTAAAACTGCTACACCACGAAGATGACTTGCTACAGACGCGAAATTTAACCGACAGAAAGAAGATGCTGTTATATGCAAATGATTAACTCGTCAGAGCATTCACACAAGGTTGGCGCCGGTGGCGACACCTACAACGTGCTTACATGAGGAAAGTTTCCAACCGATTTCTCATACACAAACAGCAGTTGACTGGCGTTGCCTGGTGAAATGTTCTTGTGATGACTCGTGTAAGGAGGAGAAACGCGTAACATCACGTTTCCGACTTCGATAAAGGTCGGATTGTAGTCTATCGTGATTGCGGTTTATCGTATCGCGACATTGCTGCTCGCGTTGGTCGAGATCGAATGACTGTTAGCAGAATATGGACTCGGTGGGTTCAGGAGGGTAATACGGAACGCCGTGATGGATCCCAACAGTCTCGTATCACTAGCAGTCGACATGACAGGGATCTTATCCGCATGGCTGTAACGGATCGTGCAGCCGCGTCTCGATCCCTGAGTCAACAGATGGGGACGTTTGCAAGACAACAACCATCTGCACGAACAGTTCGACGACGTTTGCAGCAGCATGGACTATCAGCTCGGAGACCATGGCTACGGTTACCCTTGACGCTGTATCACAGACAGGAGCGCCTGCGATGGTGTACTGAACGACGAACCTGGGTGCACGAATAGCAAAACGTCGTTTTTTCGGATGAATCCAGGTTCTGGTTAGAGCATCATGATGGTCGCATCCGTGTTTGGCGACATCGCAGTGAACTCACATTGGAAGCGTGTATTCGTCATCGCCATACTAGCGCGATGGTATAGGGTTCCACGTCTCGGTCACCTCTTGTTCGCATTGAGGACACTTTGAACAGTGGACAGATGTGTTACGACCCGTGGCTCTACCCTTCATTCGATCCCTGCGAAAACCTACATTTCAGCAGGATAATGCACGACCGCATGTTGCAGATCCTGTACGGGCCTTTCTGGATACAGAAAATGTTCGACTGCTCCTGGTCATCACATTCTCCAGATCTCTCACCAATTGAAAACGTCTGGTCAATGGTGGCCGAGCAACAGGCTCGACACAATACGCCAGTCACTACTCTTGATAAACTGTGATATCGAGTTGAAGCTGCATGGGCAGCTGTACGTGTACACGCCATCCAGTCTCTGTTTGACTCAATGCTCAGGCGTATCGAGGCCGTTATTATGGCCAGAGGTGGTTGTTCTCGGTAGTGATTTCTCAGGATCTATGCACCCAAATTCCTTGAAAATGTAATCACATGTCAGTTCTAGTATAATATATTTGTCCAATGAATACCCGTTTATGATCTGCCTTTCTTCTTGGTGTAGCGATTTTAATGGCCAGTAGTGTTAGTTCTTACAGTTTAATAAATATACTCGTTCGAAATACGTATTTTCTTTTCGGAACACTCCGTGTTGTATCATGAAACTATCCTGTTCCGCCAGAATGATCACAAACTACTTGGCAGCAATGCGACCTGGTGTAGTAACCACGGATCCCGTGGGATACCGCGATGCGGCTGCCCGTGTCGTCACCGAAACTCCTCTGCCGTGATTGACGAGGCCAGAAGTTGGAAACAGTGTGAAGGAAGACTCATCCAACCAAATAACAGTTTTCCATTGCTACAGAGTCGAGCTGTTACGGCTTCGGCGCCACTTTTTCCTGTTACGGGCATTTGTATCACAGATGAATGGTTTTCGAATTCCAGTTCGTCCTGTGATTCACAGCCTACGGAGCTTCCTGCGTGTTGTCTTGATGCTTACATGGTTCGCGAGTGCGACATCCAGTTCTGCAGTAACTGTAGCAGTTCTTGTCCTCTCTATTTTTCGTCGCAGTCCTCTTCAATGACCGTGTCTTACGATCACTCAACACACACTTTTGTTCGCGTTGTGATGATTGGTAGGGTTCCTGCACTTAACTTAGGATCCACTTAGCAACTAATAAATACACGAAACCCTCCGTTGCCAAATTTACCTTTATTGTAATTTTAATTAACGTCAAAGCCATAAAAACACCATCCATGGAGGCAGACTGTACGCATCTAAAAGCTACTTAAAAAAAGGAATCAAATCACTTAAATTTGTTTCCTCAAGAGGAGAATGCAACGTCCCAATTCGGACCTCGCTAACACTTACATTTTACTGACATTAAATATAACGAGATAAATAATCATTCATGTGACGAGAACAAATGAATAACACTGTCAATCTTTACAGATGAGAAAACGACTATATCCACGAAGGTTCGCGCCCTGGTAAGGTTCAAAATGGCTCTGAGCACTATGGGACTTAACATCTGTGGTCATCAGTCCCCTAGAACTTAGAACTACTGAAACGCGTACGTTTCATATTCAGCGATGGCGAGCCATGACAGAATCTCTGACCAGAGAGTTATTTATCTACCGTTGCTAGTCTGCGTTTGACCGCGCGAGAGTTCAGTTCTGTTGCAACAGTGCATTTGCATGTAGGGAGTCGGTAGTTGCAGTTGCGAGTTAGCTGTTGTGTGAGGAGTCGGCGGGCGCCGACATGGGACTCTGGTCGAGATTCAGGACGAGGTATATTGTTAAATAAGGTAATGAAGCAGCATTGCGCTCATCTGATAATGTAATGGATCTTAAGTGTAATTAATTTGTTCAAGAATCGCCCCAATAATAATTTTGTTTTCAAACCAAGCATTTTAACAAAACAAACATTTTATTGAAAGAAAATTTCCTTTGCTTTTCCTCCAACAATCAATTTATCACGCTGGTTATTGCACAGGGCCTAAGGTTAGCGCAGCTGGCCTTATAAAATTTATCAGGTTTAGTATAACGTTAATTTTGTGGGGACTTAACATTTTTGCACATTTTTATTATCATTGACTTTTTTTACTGTGGGAAGCTAACATATGGGATTATTTGCATTTCTTATTCAATTTATATCATTTTAAAAAAATTACGGGGAGGTTACACTTGGTTCCACTTATATTTAACTAATATCTTTCATTATTGTGGGGAGGTTACACTACTTAAACCTAACTAACCTAAGGACATCACACACATCCATGCCCGAGGCAGGATTCGAACCTGCGACCGTAGCGGTCACGCGGTTCCAGACTGAAGCGCCGAAACCGCACGGCCACACCGGCCGGCCCCTGGCAAGGGAGGTACTTAACTTCAACATATTAGGTAATTACAGTAAGCCCTAATTCCACTCAACAAACGAAGTAACGATATAAGCGAGACAAATGTACTGAAGGATGATACCCGGATGTGCCGTAGTAAAAAGGGCCACTATCAACCCCGTCAGGCCGCGACCCTCGTGAACACGTCAGTTTCAGCTACCTGCAACATACACAGAGTCATCTGTAGCTTCTTAAAAACAATTAACATCAAAAGGCACAACGCGTAACACACTAATAAAATATTAACGACTACTTCACAGAACTAGCTCCTCTTTAGACAAAGCAAACAGCAGAATATTAATAGCACGTAAAATACTTCCAACAACCTAAGGTACCACGTAATAGACTATCGTCTTGAGCTCATAGAATACTCAGTCTGACTTGCATATTTTTAGGTCTTACAACTCAACAGTTTCAGTTTAAGCTAACCCGCGAATACAAAACTCGAAATATGACAGGAATAATGACTGAAGCTGTTGTAACTGCGACCGGGACGGTCGCGGGGTAGCAATGACGTAAAGCGCGGCGGGACCCGCGGAGAGGCCCGCGAACAACAACACAACGGGAGAGGACGGACACGACCAACGAAGGACAGCAGAACGAATACAAGATTGAACAACGGAGTCACGAGGAAACAAACACGTCCACTCGTACACAGAACAAGGAAGTAAACTGTCTAACGTGAGGCGAGGTGTCAACCGACGTACACGTGATTAGACTGGCTGGCTGAGATTTCTACTTTATTGTGATTACTACAAACAGCATAGTGAACGCATTATTGTGGCCAAGATAGACACGAAGCCCACACCTACTACAGTAGAACAAGTTTATATGCCAACTAGCTCTGCACATGACGAAGAAATTGAAGAAATGTATGATGAAATAAAAGAAATCATTCAGATAGTGAAGGGAGACGAAAATTTAATAGTCATGGGTGACTGGAATTCGAGTGTAGGAAAAGGGAGAGAAGGAAACGTAGTAGGTGAATATGGATTGGGGCTAAGAAATGAAAGAGGAAGCCGCCTGGTAGAATTTTGCACAAAGCACAACTTAATCATAGCTAACACTTGGTTTAAGAATCATGATAGAAGGTTGTATACATGGAAGAACCCTGGAGATACTAAAAGGTATCAGATAGATTATATAATGGTAAGACAGAGATTTAGGAACCAGGTTTTAAATTGTAAGACATTTCCAGGGCCAGATGTGGACTCTGACCACAATCTATTGGTTATGACCTGAAGATTAAAACTGAAGAAACTGGAAAAAGGTTGGAATTTAAGGAGATGGGACCTGAATAAACTGACTAAACCAGAGGTTGTCCAGAGTTTCAGGGACAGCATAAGGGAACAATTGACAGGAATGGGGAAAGAAATACAGTAGAAGAAGAATGGGTAGCTTTGAGGGATGAAGTAGTGAAGGCAGCAGAGGATCAAGTAGGTAAAAAGACTAGGGCTAGTAGAAATACTTGGGTAACAGAAGAGATATTGAATTTAATTGATGAAAGGAGAAAATATAAAAATGCAGTAAATGAAGCAGGCACAAAGGAGTACAAACGTCTCAAAAATGAGATTGACAGGAAATGCAAAATGGCTAAGCAGGGATGGCTAGAGGACAAATGTAAGGATGTAGAGGCTTATCTCACTAGCGGTAAGATAGATACTGCCTACAGGAAAATTAAAGAGATCTTTGGAGAAAAGAGAGCGACTTGCATGAATATCAAGAGCTCAGATGGAAACCCAGTTCTAAACAAAGAGGGGAAAGCAGAAAGGTGGAAGGAGTATATAGAGGGTCTATACAAGGGCGATGTACTTGAGGACAATATTATGGAAATGGAAGAGGATGTAGATGAAGATGAAATGGGAGATACGATACTGCGTGAAGAGTTTGACAGAGCACTGAAAGACCTGAGTCGAAACAAGGCCCCCGGAGTAGACAACATTCCATTGGAACTACTGACGGCCTTGGGAGAGCCAGTCCTGACAAAACTCTACCATATGGTGAGCAAGATGTATGAAACAGGCGAAATACCCTCAGAATTCAAGAAGAATATAATAATTCCAATCCCAAAGAAAGCAGGTGTTGACAGATGTGAAAATTACCGAAAAATCAGTTTAATAAGCCACAGCTGCAAAATACTAACACGAATTCTTTACAGACGAATGGAAAAAGTGGTAGAAGCCGACCTCGGGGAAGATCAGTTTGGATTCCGTAGAAATACTGGAACACGTGAGGCAATACTGCCCTTTCGACTTATCTTAGAAGAAAGATTAAGGAAAGGCAAACCTACGTTTATAGTATTTGTAGACTTAGAGAAAGCTTTTGACAATGTCGACTGGAATACTCTTTTTCAAATTCTAAAGGTGGCAGGGGTAAAATACAGGGAGCGAAAGGCTATTTACAATTTGTACAGAAACCAGATGGCAGTTATAAGAGTTGAGGGACATGAAAGGGAAGCAGTAGTTGGGAAGGGAGTGAGACAGGGTTGCAGCCTCTCCCCGATGTTATTCAATCTGTATATTGAGCAAGCAGTAAAGGAAACAAAAGAAAAATTCGGAGTAGGTGTTAAAATCCATGGAAAAGAAATAAAAACTTTGAGGTTCGCCGATGACATTGTGATTCAGTCAGAGACAGCAAAGGACTTGGAAGAACAGTTGAACTGAATGGATGGTGTCTTGAAGGGAGGATATAAGATGAACATCAACAAAAGCAAAACGAGGATAATGGAATGTAGTCGAATTAAGTCGGGTGATGTTGAGGGTATTAAATTAGGAAATGAGACACTTATAGTAGTAAAGGAGTTTTGCTATTTGGGGAGCAAAATAACTGATGATGGTCGATGTAGAGAGGATATAAAATGTAGACTGGCAATGGCAAGGAAAGCGTTTCTGAAGAAGAGAAATTTGTTAACATCGAGTGTAGATTTAAGTGTCAGGAAGTCATTTCTGAAAGTATTTGTATGGAATGTAGCCATGTATGGAAGTGAAACATGGACGATAAATAGTTTGGACAAGAAGAGAATAGAAGCTTTCGAAATGTGGTGCTACAGAAGAATGCTGAAGATTAGATGGGTAGATCACATAACTAATGAGGAAGTAATGAATAGGATTGGGGAGAAGAGAAGTTTGTGGCACAACTTGACCAGAAGAAGGGATCGGTTGGTAGGACATGTTCTGAGGCATCAAGGGATCACCAATTTAGTATTGGAGGGCAGCGTGGAGGGTAAAAATCGTAGGGGGAGACCAAGAGATGAATACACTAAGCAGATTTAGAAGGATGTAGGTTGTTGTAGGTACTGGGAGATGAAGAAGCTTGCACAGGATAGAGTAGCATGGAGAGCTGCATCAAACCAGTCTCAGGACTGAAGACCACAACAACAACAACAACAACGTGATTTCATTCCCCTGCCCCATATGGGCAGGGGAGGGCTGTCAGTATCGCAATCCGCCGCTCTTCAGCCGAGTGACACGACAACTAAAACAAGAATAAAATAATACATACATAAGGAGATAAAAAAAGAGGAACATAAAACAGAGTAAGGGGAGAAAATGGAGGTAAAAAGACATGAACATGTAGACGTTCATGGGGGACAGTTAAAAAAGTCACCAGAAAGTTAAAAAACACAGTTGACGATTCTTAAAACACAGAGAAGACACTGGATGCTCATGCACAGGTTAAAAGTTGGCCACAGTATTAAAAACACTCCGAAACAACACACTTAAAATCCACTTGGAGCACACACGACGAAGAATAAAACTACCAGGTGGGACCTGCCGAGGGAAAGGTCAGAGAGGATGGAAAAGGAGGGGAGAGCATGGGGCAGCTGGGGAAGTGGCGGGATGAAGAGAGGAGGGGCAACCGTGGGTTCACGAAGAGGCAGGAGACACATGGGGCGGGAAAAGGGAAGACAGGACAGGAGGGAGTGCAGAGACACTGAAAGAAGGCACAACAGATGGAGGGAGGGGCAGGAGAGGGAGCCCTGAGGAGGAGGCAGGAAGAGGGGGTTAGAGTTGGTAGGAAGGATAGATGTCAGGGCGAAGCTCATCATCCGGGAGGGATAGACGGTGGAAGTTGTGTTGGGAAAGGAGATGGAGAGTGTGGAGATGGAGAGAGGGAGGGACACAACGGTAAAGGCGCGGCAACTGGCTGGGAGTGGAGAGGAAAAGAGACACCAGGGGGTGAGGGGGATCAAGGCGGCAGACAATATGTAGTGTGCGGATGTGTTCAGGGAAAAGGAGAAGGTGGGGGAAGGGGATGAGGTCATAGAGGATGCACGTGGGGGACGGAAGGCGGATGCGGTAGGCGAGGCGGAGTGCATGGCGTTCGAGGATTTGGAGGGCTTTATAGAACCGGGGAGGGGCGGAAATCCAAGCGATGCTGGCATAACAAAGGATGGGGCGGATCATGGAGCTGGCTGGCAGCAGCTTAGTAAGCCGCTCTTCAGCCTACAGATTTTGTGACAAAGATCAGAATAACAAATAATAATAAAAAACAGGCGATAAAATCGGAGACTTAGAGAGTAACAAGGCGAAAAGAAATCGTGGAACTTAAAACAAACAACAGAGGGATAATGATGCTAATAAAAATACAGACGAAGCAGACAGGGAAAATAATAAACAAGTAAAAAAACACGGCAACAGTCTGGATTCTGTTCGCAAAAGACATGAAATTCACACCTAGCGACAGCATGGTTTCTGTTCGCAACACGAGAAAGACAAACAACACTGAATAGTCACTGGAACACTGCACAAAAAAGTTGGCAAATGTGACACCACAGTCGAGAGCAGGTGGGGGGAAACTGGACAGAAGAGGGGAAAACAAAAAAGGGGGGAAAGGAGAGTAAAAGCGAAGGGGTGGGAACCGGGAAAGGAGCTGATGGAGGATGAGGACCCATAAGAGGGGTGGGGGGCAGACGCGACAGGGAGTGGGGTAGGCAGAGGAGGGGAATACAAAAGGACTGGGGGGGAGAAGGGAGGTAGGGAGAGGTTTAGGGGGGAGAAACCAGGACGGAAGGGGGGGGGAGAGGGAGCCCAGGGAAAGGACAGAGGAAAGGAGGGGGAGGAAGGATCAGAGTTGATAGGAAGGATAAATGGAGGGAGAGAGGGCATCATCCGGGAGGGGGAGTTGATGGAAGCCACCTTGGGAAAGGAGATGGAGGGTGTAGAGATGGAGGGTAGGGGGGACACAACGGTGAAGACGTGGCAGGGGGCGGGGATGGGAGAGGAGAGGAGCAACCAGGGGGTGAGGGGGTTCAAGACGGCGGGAGGTGTAGAGGATGCGGATATGTTCGAGGAATAGGAGCAGATGGGGGAAAGGAATGAGATCATAGAGGATCCGCGTGGGGGACGGGAGGCGGATACGGAAGGCGAGGCGGAGTGCATGACGCTCAAGGATCCGGAGGGACTGATAGAATTTGGGGGGTTGGCTGTTGAGCGAGAGGCAGGCGCTTAAGTACGCTATCGGGGGCGCCGCTATTGGCCGCTGGGACCACGTGTTCCACTGTGGTGCCCTCACACTAAAAGCGGGCCAGGAGGCGCGCGCCGCCACAGCTTCCGGCGCGCTGGCGCAGAGATCTCTATCATCTATGGGTCTTCGACGTCCATGACGTCTGGTGCGGATTCAAATTCCGCGGCGCGCACTACCAGAGAAGCCACTGACAATGCTAGGCTGCCACACAGAGGAGACAATAGTAATTTACAGTGGCATACAACCGACCTTACATCTCCAATTTAGCATAATCTGAATAAACAATTTTGTGTATAATAATTACTTACAGTACCATGACAACCTCCGAATAACACTTATTACCCAAGGTAGGTGCTGGTATCGAAAGGCATCTTTAGTAATACATATTTCGAGTGTATTCACTTATTGGAAGGGTTTCAACTTTACATCCCTTTCCACATAGCTCTCTGTTTACACACTTCTACAACTTCTGCAACTAAAGAAGGGCATATAAATGCACATATAACTAACACAGATTTAAGCAGAATGAAACAGTACCTTAGTATGCCGCAAAAAGGCATCGTTAGCTTTAAACATGGGATATCTTCACCATTTTGTAATTCCGAAATATACAGGGAGTTGCAAAAAGGTACGGCCAAACTTTCAGGAAACATTCCTCACACACAAATAAAGAAAAGATGTTACGTGGACACGTGTCCGGAAACGCTCAATTTCCATGTTAGAGCTCATTTTAGTTTCGTCAGTATGTACTGTACTTCCTCGATTCACCGCCAGTTGGCCCAATTGAAGGAAGGAGATGTTGACTTCGGTGCTTGTGTTGACATGCGACTCATTGCTCTACAGTACTAGCATCAAGCACATCAGTACGTTGCATCAAGAGGTTAGTGTTCATCACGAACGTGGTTTTGCAGTCAGTGCAATGTTTACAAATGCGGAGTTGGCAGATGCCCATTTGATGTATGGATTATCACGGGGCAATAGCCGTGCGCGGTATGTTTCTATCGAGACAGATTTCCAGGACGAAGGTGTTCCGACAGGAAGACGTTCGAAGCAATTGATCGGCGTCTTAGGGAGCACGGAACATTCCAGCCTATGACTCGCGACTGGGAAAGACCTAGAACGACGAGGACACCTGCAATGGACGAGGCAATTCTTCGTGCACTTGACGATAACCCTAATGTCAGCGTCAGAGAAGTTGCTGCTGTACAAGGTAACGTTGGCCACGTCACTGTGTGGAGAGTGCTACGGGAGAACCAGTTGTTTCCGTACCATGTAATGCGTGTGCAGGCACTATCAACAGCTGATTGGCCTCCACGGGTACACTTCTGCGAATGGTTCATCCAACAATGTGTCAATCCTCATTTCAGTGCAAATGTTCTCTTTACCGATGAGGCTTCATTCCAACGTGATCAAATTGTAAATTTTCACAATCAACATGTGTGGGCTGACGAGAATCCGCACGCAATTGCGCAATCACGTCATCAACACAGATTTTCTGTGAACGTTTGAGCAGGCATTGTTGGTGATGTCTTGATTGGGCCCCATGTTCTTCCACCTACGCTCATTGGAGCACGTTATCATGATTTCATACGGGATACTCTCCCTGTCCTGCTAGAACATGTGCCTTTACAAGTACGACACGACATGTCGTTCATGCACGATGGAGCTCCTGCAGATTTCAGTCGAAGTGTTCGTACGCTTCTCAACAACAGATTCAGTGACCGATGAATTGGTAGAGGCGGACCAATTCCATAGCCTCCACGCTCTCCTGACCTCAACCCTCTTGACTTTCATTTATGGGGGCATTTGAAAGCTCTTGTCTACGCAACCCCGGTACCAAATGTAGAGGCTCTTCGTGCTTGTATTGTGGACGGCCGTGATACAATACGCCATTCTCCAGGGCTGCATCAGCGCATCAGGGATTCCATGCGACGGAGGGTGGATGCATGTATCCTCGCTAACGGAGGACATTTTGAACATTTCCTATAACAAAGTGTTTGAAGTCATGCTGGTACGTTCTGTTGCTGTGTGTTTCCATTCCATGATTAATGTGATTTGAAGAGAAGTAATAAAATGAGCTCTAACATGGAAAGTAAGCGTTTCCGGACACATGTCCACATAACATATTTTCTTTCTTTGTGTGTGAGGAATGTTTCCTGAAAGTTTGGCCGTACCTTTTTGTAACACCCTGTATTCAACAACGTGTGAGAACAAGACGTCGCCGTGGTATCATCTGTTTACTTGTCATAATTTCCTGCACAGACACAACGCAGACGAAGCGTTTTCACATGCAACAGCGGCGAACATCACACATTTCCTCCGTCACGCCATGGACACATCTGAACTTCAACGGCCAGTAACAAGAACCTATACATGCCCTCGCAGCAGAAAAGCCCCAAAAGACAACAGTGCACCACCGCGATACCAAACCCGAGGTCCCATCAATTCACTGCAGGGATCTATCGCTGACCCTGCCCATAGCGTACAGCTGTCGTACCACAGGCCTCACGGTAAACGTCAACAAGCCGCCTCCGACCCTGCGAACATCCACTCCCCTGTCTCTTTTCTCTCCCCTTAACCACCCGACAACCGCCTGAATCGCGGAAGGCAAAGATGGTGGCCCTATAATCGCTGGCAGCGATGCCATTCTAAGTGCGAGAACAATGGCACCAGCCGCGCCACGGCTTAATGAAGTTTTTGTGGATGACGTTTTTCTGCATTCACTATACGCGATATAAATCTTCATACAGTGCATCTTGAAACATCATACACTTTGGCTTCTTTGGTCACGGAAGCACTCACCGTAGGAACACCAACAATCTGACCACGTTCGAATTTACTTAGTTCCGACATAATGCTTTCACAACTACACAGAACACTGTTCTGACCACGACTGACACTCGAAACGTATTGAGGGCATTGCACAGGTGCCTTCATTGTCAAATACAACGTATTGAGGGCATTGCACAGGTGCCATTCATTGTCATATACAACATATTGAGGGCATTGCACAGGTGCCGTTCATTGTCAAATACAACGTATTGAGGGCTTTGCACAGGTGACATTCATTGTCAAATACAACATACTGAGGGTATTGCACAGGTGCCATTCATTGTCATATACAACATATTGAGGGCATTGCACAGGTGCTGTTCATTGACAAATACAATGTATTGAGGGCTTTGCACAGGTGACGTTCATTGTCAAATACAACATACTGAGGGCATTGCACAGGTGCCATTCATTGTCATATACAACATATTGAGGGCATTGAACAGGTGCCGTTCATTGTCAAATATAATGTATTGAGGGCATTGCACAGGTCCCGTTCTCTGTCAAATACAACGTATTGAGGGCTTTGCACAGGTGCCGTTCATTGTCATATACAACATATTGAGGGCATTGCGCAGGTGCCGTTCATTGTCAAATACAACATATTGAGGGCTTTGCACAGGTGCCGTTCATTGTCAAATACAACATATTGAGGGCACTGCACAGGTGCTGTTCATTGTCAAATACAACATATTGAGGGCATTGCACAGGTGCCGTTCATTGTCAAATACAGCATATTGAGGGCATTGCACAGGTGCCGTTCATTGTCAAATACAGCGTATTGAGGGCATTGCACAGGTGCCGTTCGTTGTCAAATACAACATATTGAGGGCATTGCACAGGTGCCATTCATTGTCAAATACAACATATTGAGGGCATTGCACAGGTGCCGTTTGTTGTCAAATACAACGTATTGAGGGCATTGCACAGGTGCCGTTCATTGTCAAATACAACATATTGAGGGCATTGCACAGGTACTGTTCATTGTCAAATACAACGTATTGAGGGCATTGCACAGGTGCCGTTCATTGTCAAATACAACATATTGAGGGCATTGCACAGGTGCCGTTCATTGTCAAATACAACATATTGAGGGCATTGCACAGGTGCCGTTAATTGTCTATTACAACGTATTGAGGGCATTGCACAGGTGCTGTTCATTGTCAAATACATCGTATTGAGGGCATTGCACAGGTGCCATTCATTGTCAAATACAACATATTGAGGGCATTGCACAGGTGCTGTTCATTGTCAAATACAACATATTGAGGGCATTGCACAGGTGCCGTTCGTTGTCAAATACAACGTATTGAGGGCATTGCACAGGTGCCGTTCATTGTCAAATACAACATATTGAGGGCATTGCACAGGTGCCGTTCATTGTCAAATACAATATATTGAGGGCATTGCACAGGTGCCATACATTGTCATATACAACATATTGAGGGCATTGCACAGGTGCCGTTCATTGTCAAATACAACGTATTGAGAGCTTTGCACAGGTGACATTCATTGTCAAATACAACATACTGAGGGCATTGCACAGGTGCCATTCATTGTCATATACAACATATTGAGGGCATTGCACAGGTGCTGTTCATTGAAAATACAATGTATAGAGGGCTTTGCACAGGTGACGTTCATTGTCAAATACAACATACTGAGGGCATTGCACAGGTGCCATTCATTGTCATATACAACATATTGAGGGCATTGAACAGGTGCCATTCATTGTCATATACAATGTATTGAGGGCATTGCACAGATGCCGTTCTTTGTCAAATACAACGTATTGAGGGCATTGCACAGGTGCCGTTCATTGTCATATACAACATATTGAGGGCATTGCGCAGGTGCCGTTCATTGTCAAATACAACATATTGAGGGCTTTGCACAGATGCCGTTCATTGTCAAATACAACATATTGAGGGCACTGCACAGGTGCTGTTCATTGTCAAATACAACATATTGAGGGCATTGCACAGGTGCCGTTCATTGTCAAATACAGCATATTGAGGGCATTGCACAGGTGCCGTTCATTGTCAAATACAACGTATTGAGGGCATTGCACAGGTGCCGTTCGTTGTCAAATACAACAAATTGAGGGCATTGCACAGGTGCCATTCATTGTCAAATACAACATATTGAGGGCATTGCACAGGTGCCGTTTGTTGTCAAATACAACGTATTGAGGGCATTGCACAGGTGCCGTTCATTGTCAAATACAACATATTGAGGGCATTGCACAGGTGCCGTTCATTGTCAAATACAACGTATTGAGGGCATTGCACAGGTGCCGTTCATTGTCAAATACAACATATTGAGGGCATTGCACAGGTGCTGTTCATTGTCAAATACAACATATTGAGGGCATTGCACAGGTGCCGTTCATTGTCTATTACAACGTATTGAGGGCATTGCACAGGTGCTGTTCATTGTCAAATACATCGTATTGAGGGCATTGCACAGGTGCCATTCATTGTCAAATACAACATATTGAGGGCATTGCACAGGTGCCATTCATTGTCAAATACAACATATTGATGGCATTGCACAGGTGCCGTTCGTTGTCAAATACAACGTATTGAGGGCATTGCACAGGTGCCGTTCATTGTCAAATACAACATATTGAGGGCATTGCACAGGTGCCGTTCATTGTCAAATACAACATATTGAGGGCATTGCACAGGTGCCGTTCATTGTCAAATACAAAATATTGAGGGCTTTGCACAGGTGACGTTCATTGTCAAATACAACATACTGAGGGCATTGCACAGGTGCCATTCATTGTCATATACAACATATTGAGGGCATTGAACAGGTGCCGTTCATTGTCAAATACAATGTATTGAGGGCATTGCACAGGTCCCGTTCTCTGTCAAATACAACGTATTGAGGGCTTTGCACAGGTGCCGTTCATTGTCATATACAACATATTGAGGGCATTGCACAGGTGCCATTCATTGTCAAATACAACATATTGAGGGCATTGCACAGGTGCCGTTCGTTGTCAAATACAACGTATTGAGGGCATTGCACAGGTGCCGTTCATTGTCAAATACAACATATTGAGTGCTTTGCACAGGTGACGTTCATTGTCAAATACAACATATTGAGGGCACTGCACAGGTGCTGTTCATTGTCAAATACAACATATTGAGGGCATTGCACAGGTGCCGTTCATTGTCAAATACAGCATATTGAGGGCATTGCACAGGTGCCGTTCATTGTCAAATACAGCGTATTGAGGGCATTGCACAGGTGCCGTTCGTTGTCAAATACAACATATTGAGGGCATTGCACAGGTGCCATTCATTGTCAAATACAACATATTGAGGGCATTGCACAGGTGCCGTTTGTTGTCAAATACAACGTATTGAGGGCATTGCACAGGTGCCGTTCATTGTCAAATACAACATATTGAGGGCATTGCACAGGTACTGTTCATTGTCAAATACAACGTATTGAGGGCATTGCACAGGTGCCGTTCATTGTCAAATACAACATATTGAGGGCATTGCACAGGTGCCGTTCATTGTCAAATACAACATATTGAGGGCATTGCACAGGTGCCGTTCATTGTCTATTACAACGTATTGAGGGCATTGCACAGGTGCTGTTCATTGTCAAATACATCGTATTGAGGGCATTGCACAGGTGCCATTCATTGTCAAATACAACATATTGAGGGCATTGCACAGGTGCCGTTCATTGTCAAATACAACATATTGAGGGCATTGCACAGGTGCCGTTCGTTGTCAAATACAATGTATTGAGGGCATTGCACAGGTGCCGTTCATTGTCAAATACAACATATTGAGGGCATTGCACAGGTGCCGTTCATTGTCAAATACAACATATTGAGGGCATTGCACAGGTGCCATACATTGTCATATACAACATATTGAGGGCATTGCACAGGTGCCGTTCATTGTCAAATACAACGTATTGAGAGCTTTGCACAGGTGACATTCATTGTCAAATACAACATACTGAGGGCATTGCACAGGTGCCATTCATTGTCATATACAACATATTGAGGGCATTGCACAGGTGCTGTTCATTGACAAATACAATGTATTGAGGGCTTTGCACAGGTGACGTTCATTGTCAAATACAACATACTGAGGGCATTGCACAGGTGCCATTCATTGTCATATACAACATATTGAGGGCATTGAACAGGTGCCATTCATTGTCATATACAATGTATTGAGGGCATTGCACAGATGCCGTTCTTTGTCAAATACAACGTATTGAGGGCATTGCACAGGTGCCGTTCATTGTCATATACAACATATTGAGGGCATTGCGCAGGTGCCGTTCATTGTCAAATACAACATATTGAGGGCTTTGCACAGGTGCCGTTCATTGTCAAATACAACATATTGAGGGCACTGCACAGGTGCTGTTCATTGTCAAATACAACATATTGAGGGCATTGCACAGGTGCCGTTCATTGTCAAATACAGCATATTGAGGGCATTGCACAGGTGCCGTTCATTGTCAAATACAACGTATTGAGGGCATTGCACAGGTGCCGTTCGTTGTCAAATACAACATATTGAGGGCATTGCACAGGTGCCATTCATTGTCAAATACAACATATTGAGGGCATTGCACAGGTGCCGTTTGTTGTCAAATACAACGTATTGAGGGCATTGCACAGGTGCCGTACATTGTCAAATACAACATACTGAGGGCATTGCACAGGTGCCGTTCATTGTCAAATACAACGTATTGAGGGCATTGCACAGGTGCCGTTCATTGTCAAATACAACATATTGAGGGCATTGCACAGGTGCTGTTCATTGTCAAATACAACATATTGAGGGCATTGCACAGGTGCCGTTCATTGTCTATTACAACGTATTGAGGGCATTGCACAGGTGCTGTTCATTGTCAAATACATCGTATTGAGGGCATTGCACAGGTGCCATTCATTGTCAAATACAACATATTGAGGGCATTGCACAGGTGCCATTCATTGTCAAATACAACATATTGATGGCATTGCACAGGTGCCGTTCGTTGTCAAATACAACGTATTGAGGGCATTGCACAGGTGCCATTCATTGTCATATACAACATATTGAGGGCATTGCACAGGTGCTGTTCATTGACAAATACAATGTATTGAGGGCTTTGCACAGGTGACGTTCATTGTCAAATACAACATACTGAGGGCATTGCACAGGTGCCATTCATTGTCATATACAACATATTGAGGGCATTGAACAGGTGCCATTCATTGTCATATACAATGTATTGAGGGCATTGCACAGATGCCGTTCTTTGTCAAATACAACGTATTGAGGGCATTGCACAGGTGCCGTTCATTGTCATATACAACATATTGAGGGCATTGCGCAGGTGCCGTTCATTGTCGAATACAACATATTGAGGGCTTTGCACAGGTGCCGTTCATTGTCAAATACAACATATTGAGGGCACTGCACAGGTGCTGTTCATTGTCAAATACAACATATTGAGGGCATTGCACAGGTGCCGTTCATTGTCAAATACAGCATATTGAGGGCATTGCACAGGTGCCGTTCATTGTCAAATACAACGTATTGAGGGCATTGCACAGGTGCCGTTCGTTGTCAAATACAACATATTGAGGGCATTGCACAGGTGCCATTCATTGTCAAATACAACATATTGAGGGCATTGCACAGGTGCCGTTTGTTGTCAAATACAACGTATTGAGGGCATTGCACAGGTGCCTTACATTGTCAAATACAACATACTGAGGGCATTGCACAGGTGCCGTTCATTGTCAAATACAACGTATTGAGGGCATTGCACAGGTGCCGTTCATTGTCAAATACAACATATTGAGGGCATTGCACAGGTGCTGTTCATTGTCAAATACAACATATTGAGGGCATTGCACAGGTGCCGTTCATTGTCTATTACAACGTATTGAGGGCATTGCACAGGTGCTGTTCATTGTCAAATACATCGTATTGAGGGCATTGCACAGGTGCCATTCATTGTCAAATACAACATATTGAGGGCATTGCACAGGTGCCATTCATTGTCAAATACAACATATTGATGGCATTGCACAGGTGCCGTTCGTTGTCAAACACAACGTATTGAGGGCATTGCACAGGTGCCGTTCATTGTCAAATACAACATATTGAGGGCATTGCACAGGTGCCGTTCATTGTCAAATACAACATATTGAGGGCATTGCACAGGTGCCGTTCATTGTCAAATACAAAATATTGAGGGCTTTGCACAGGTGACGTTGATTGTCAAATACAACATACTAAGGGCATTGCACAGGTGCCATTCATTGTCATATACAACATATTGAGGGCATTGAACAGGTGCCGTTCATTGTCAAATACAATGTATTGAGGGCATTGCACAGGTCCCGTTCTCTGTCAAATACAACGTATTGAGGGCTTTGCACAGGTGCCGTTCATTGTCATATACAACATATTGAGGGCATTGCACAGGTGCCATTCATTGTCAAATACAACATATTGAGGGCATTGCACAGGTGCCGTTCGTTGTCAAATACAACGTATTGAGGGCATTGCACAGGTGCCGTTCATTGTCAAATACAACATATTGAGTGCTTTGCACAGGTGACGTTCATTGTCAAATACAACATATTGAGGGCACTGCACAGGTGCTGTTCATTGTCAAATACAACATATTGAGGGCATTGCACAGGTGCCGTTCATTGTCAAATACAGCATATTGAGGGCATTGCACAGGTGCCGTTCATTGTCAAATACAGCGTATTGAGGGCATTGCACAGGTGCCGTTCGTTGTCAAATACAACATATTGAGGGCATTGCACAGGTGCCATTCATTGTCAAATACAACATATTGAGGGCATTGCACAGGTGCCGTTTGTTGTCAAATACAACGTATTGAGGGCATTGCACAGGTGCCGTTCATTGTCAAATACAACATATTGAGGGCATTGCACAGGTGCTGTTCATTGTCAAATACAACGTATTGAGGGCATTGCACAGGTGCCGTTCATTGTCAAATACAACATATTGAGGGCATTGCACAGGTGCCGTTCATTGTCAAATACAACATATTGAGGGCATTGCACAGGTGCCGTTCATTGTCTATTACAACGTATTGAGGGCATTGCACAGGTGCTGTTCATTGTCAAATACATCGTATTGAGGGCATTGCACAGGTGCCATTCATTGTCAAATACAACATATTGAGGGCATTGCACAGGTGCCGTTCATTGTCAAATACAACATATTGAGGGCATTGCACAGGTGCCGTTCGTTGTCAAATACAACGTATTGAGGGCATTGCACAGGTGCCGTTCATTGTCAAATACAACATATTGAGGGCATTGCACAGGTGCCGTTCATTGTCAAATACAACATATTGAGGGCATTGCACAGGTGCCATTCATTGTCATATACAACATATTGAGGGCATTGCACAGGTGCCGTTCATTGTCAAATACAACGTATTGAGGGCTTTGCACAGGTGACATTCATTGTCAAATACAACATACTGAGGGCATTGCACAGGTGCCATTCATTGTCATATACAACATATTGAGGGCATTGCACAGGTGCTGTTCATTGACAAATACAATGTATTGAGGGCTTTGCACAGGTGACGTTCATTGTCAAATACAACATACTGAGGGCATTGCACAGGTGCCATTCATTGTCATATACAACATATTAAGGGCATTGAACAGGTGCCATTCATTGTCATATACAATGTATTGAGGGCATTGCACAGATGCCGTTCTTTGTCAAATACAACGTATTGAGGGCATTGCACAGGTGCCGTTCATTGTCATATACAACATATTGAGGGCATTGCGCAGGTGCCGTTCATTGTCAAATACAACATATTGAGGGCTTTGCACAGGTGCCGTTCATTGTCAAATACAACATATTGAGGGCACTGCACAGGTGCTGTTCATTGTCAAATACAACATATTGAGGGCATTGCACAGGTGCCGTTCATTGTCAAATACAGCATATTGAGGGCATTGCACAGGTGCCGTTCATTGTCAAATACAACGTATTGAGGGCATTGCACAGGTGCCGTTCGTTGTCAAATACAACATATTGAGGGCATTGCACAGGTGCCATTCATTGTCAAATACAACATATTGAGGGCATTGCACAGGTGCCATTTGATGTCAAATACAACGTATTGAGGGCATTGCACAGGTGCCGTTCATTGTCAAATACAACATATTGAGGGCATTGCACAGGTGCCGTTCATTGGCAAATACAACGTATTGAGGGCATTGCACAGGTGACGTTCATTGTCAAATACAACATATTGAGGGCATTGCACAGGTGCCGTTCATTGTCAAATACAACATATTGAGGGCATTGCACAGGTGCTGTTCATTGTCTATTACAACGTATTGAGGGCATTGCACAGGTGCTGTTCATTGTCAAATACATCGTATTGAGGGCATTGCACAGGTGCCATTCATTGTCAAATACAACATATTGAGGGCATTGCACAGGTGCCATTCATTGTCAAATACAACATATTGAGGGCATTGCACAGGTGCCGTTCGTTGTCAAATACAACGTATTGAGGGCATTGCACAGGTGCCGTTCATTGTCAAATACAACATATTGAGGGCATTGCACAGGTGCCGTTCATTGTCAAATACAACATATTGAGGGCATTGCACAGGTGCCATTCATTGTCAAATACAAAATATTGAGGGCTTTGCACAGGTGCCGTCCATTGTCAAATACAACATATTGAGGGCATTGCACAGGTGTCGTTCATTGTCAAATACAACATATTGAGGGCATTGCACAGGTGCCGTTCATTGTCAAATACAACATATTGAGGGCATTGCACAGGTGCCGTTCACTGTCAAATACAACGTATCGAGGGCATTGCACAGGTGCCGTTCACTGTCAAGTACAACATATTGAGGGCATTGCACAGGTGCCGTTCATTGTCAAATACAACATATTGAGGGCATTGCACAGGTGCCGTTAATTTTCAAATACAACATATTGAGGGCATTGCACAGGTGCCATTCATTTTCAAATACAACATATTGAGGGCATTGCACAGATGCCGTTCATTGTCAAATACAACATATTGAGGGCATTGTACAGGTGCCATTCATTGTCAAATACAACAGCGCCACCTGTCGAGTTGCTCCAAGGAACCATTTGCTGGAAGCTGGAATAGGACTTGGGGCTTCGCTTGCCAGGCCTTCCCTCATACCGTCTGCCCCTGCACTCACATCTATACTCTGCTAATCAGCGTAAAGTATGTGCCGGAGGGTACTTCTCACTTTGTAAGTAGGCTGTTTAGGTTTTTATGTTGGTAACGTAACGTAGCGCTCTGTATGAAAATCACTGGCTGTGCTGTGTGCAGTCTGTGGCTGGTTGGCATTGTTGGAATATTCGCTATTTTAGTGTTGGGCAGTTGGAGGTGTGCCGCCAGCAGTGGTGGATGTAGGAAGAGAGATGGCAGAGTTTTGAGAGCGGACGATGTGGACGTGTGTCCGTTAGAAAAACGACATTTGTAAGACTGGATGTCATGAACTGATATATATATATATATATATATATATATATATATGTGTGTGTGTGTGTGTGTGTGTGTGTGTGTGTGTGTGTGTGTGCGTGCGTGTGTGTTTGTGTGTGTGTGTGTGTGTGTGTGTGTGTGATGACTTTTGAACATTGTTAAGGTAAATACATTGCTTGTTCTCTGTCAAAATCTAAGTAAACTAAGGACAGCACACAACACCCAGTCATCACGAGGCAGAGAAAATCCCTGACCCCGCCAGGAATCGAGCCCGGGCGTGGGAAGCGAGAACGCTACCGCACGACCACGAGCTGCGGACTATCAAAATCTTTCATTTGCTAACTATGCCTATCAGTAGTTAGTGCCTTCAGTAGTTTGAATCTTTTATTTAGCTTCCAGTATTGGTGCTGGCTGTATTACAGTAGTTCGAGTAACGAAGATTTTTGTGAGGTAAGTGATTCATGACATGTATAGATTATTGTCAGTCAGGGCCATTCTTTTGTAGGGTTTATTGAAAGCAGATTGCGTTGTGCTAAAAATATTGTGTGTCAGTTTAGTGATGATCGGAATAAGTAAAGAGAGAAATGTCTGAGTACGTTCAGTTCTACCCAGCTGTTTGAAAATCAAATAACGTAAGAGGTTTATCAACACAGTAATTCATTAATTTTTCTAAGGGGATGTTTCAACTTTACCCTACATTAAAGCTATTTAGCCGTTCCTTTCAAGGATGGAGCACGGGATGTATGACTCTTTGTACGCCTCTGTGCGGGATGTTATTTACCTAATTTTGTCTGTCGGTCACTACGGCACAGATGCGTAGCAGGCTGAAGAAATTTCGGTGTTTCCGCTCTGAAATACTTGGAAGTTTCCTACTGTTGATATTTTTCCTGTCACATATGAAGCGCTCTAACACCCGCTCCCTACAGCCTACTACTGCAGTTTCCTGCGACTTCACCTTTCTCTCGCATGGAAGAAACCGACTGCTCATTTTGCCACTGAATTCCCTCATTCTTCACGAAAACGCACGACGCCGCCCGGTGCACCCTGGCAGGAGCTCATGTGTACATAGGGGTGCGAAATACTGTAACGTGCACACTGTACACCCGATATGAGCCCGTGCAATTACGACCTGTTCACCAAAACGAGGGAACCTCTCCGTGCCAAGCGCTACAACACAAGCGAGGACATCAACCGTGCTATGGGACTGTTCTTGACAGATATGGACGCGTTATCGTCGTACTACACCTTCCGTCTCTGTGGGGGGAGGTGATCGAGATGCAGGCGATTGTATTAAAGGGCATGTGATATGGTGAACGTCTGTCAGTAAAGTCTGGTATGACTTATAATAGTGCTGCCATTGCTTTTTATCTAATACATGTAATTTCTTTTCGGTCACCCGAGCAGACAAGTCGCCTGTCTTATTATCTTCCAATTCATTAAATAATTTTACAGAAGTTTGTATTAAAATGGGATTACTTTTATGCCATTTGTAAATGTTTTGTTCTGTAAAGGCATATGGTTCGTTGAAGGATATTTGCAGATATTATTCATGAGCTTTTTGTATCAACGTTCTGAAGAATACAGTAATTTAATTTGAGTCTTCATCCAAACTAGGTTTCTTCCGTCGTTCTCCTTCAAGTCCTTTGATCTTTACGTTAATCCGCGAAAAATTCAGCCACGAGAGCGAATGAACTACCTTCAGCAGTAACAGCATTTTTTTATTTTAAATGAAAGATGGGTAGGAGTTGCAGTGAATCTTCAAGACACGTCCTCTGCAGCGACGAAGTCTTAGAGATTTTGCCTTCCAGTGAGTCACTTTGTTTGTTAGATATTCTACAACACAGCGGGAAGATTCATCTGCAATGCACTATCATTCCTATTAGGAGTGATACACTAATACTCACAGGTTGCATGAAAATAGGTTCGAGATTTTCGTCACAATTTATCTTGACCTAACCCTCTATTTTTCAGTTTCTCTGTGAGGAGGTTGGTTCACTGCAGCAAATTTTTTCTCAGTAGTCCGCTAGCGCAATTGTTAATTTGTGGGTCAAATGTCATAGAAACAAAAAACGTTTCCAGGCATTAAAATCGGTGTCATAATATATTCCGGCGTAGCGTCAAGCGCCGGTACGTCAGCCTGGAACGTTACAGCAGAGAGGGCTGCGAGACGACTGCAGCCAATATTACGGTGACGGACCCCTCTCTAGGACGAAATATCACAAATATTGTAATCAGTTCTTTTTCTAATAAATTCTATTAATATGATTTGCTTGAATTGTTCTATAGCAGGGCTTAACAACTGGCCGGTTTTGAGCGCGAGTACTCGCGTCTGCTCAGGCACGTGCTCGCGAGTAGGTGCAAGGTCGTGGAGTAGGGAGGGAGGGGAGGGAGGGGAAATGGGCGCGCACGTTTGAATAGGGCCGCAGCGTGCTTATTGAATTCGCACCGACTGTGTAACGTTTAAAGTACTACGATCAGCTCTAACAGTCACTTCGCTGGTTAAGAATCATGTCAAGTCGCCGTTGTGTAACCCCAACCATGCTTTCGCAGTTCAACCCCCATTGGGAGGAATTGTATCTGTTTACAGAAAAAGATGGCGTTGCAAAATGTTTAGTATGCCACAAAACGCTGAATTTTTTAGGAAATTTAATTTGCAGCGACATTATATGTTGTACCACGCGAAAGACTACGGAAGTGGAAAATGTGATGGACCAGATCGTGCACAGGAAGTTATTAAACTTAAAAGGAAGCTATCCGAAGAAGATCTGGACGACGAAGAAAAATCAACTGAGGCAGCTCTCAAAGTGAGTTACAAAATTGCTTTGCTTTTAGCAAAATCCCTGCGCCCCTTCACTGATGGCGATTTAATAAAAGAATATTTGGTAGCTGCAGCGGAACATTTGTGTCCATCTCAAGTTGAACAGTTTCTGATTGTGCCATTATCTAACATGACCATTATGCGTCGCATACAGGACATGGCAGACGACGTCCAGAGCCAGCTTGCAAATATCTGTAAAGATTTTATGGCGTATTCTCTAGCTCTGGACGAAAGTGTTGATATCACTGGAACAGACAGCTTGCCATATTTATTAGAGGTGTTAATAGAGATCTTCAGGTGAGGGAGGAGCTCCTCGATGTAGTAGTCATGAAGAACACTGCAACTGGAGGTGATATTTTCAGTAGTGTTGAAGAAAGTGTTGAAAATATAGGATCGTCGTGGTATTCTTTAGTTTCAGTGTCTACAAACGGTTCACCAGCGATGACAGGGAAAAAATCAGATTTCGTTGCGCTGTTGAAGGAGAAAATGCAAAAACTGACAGTGCCGAATGAAATAAGGGGCGTTCACTGTGTGATCCACCAGGAAAACTTATGTGCAAAGAGTATCACTCTAAAAAATGTGATGAGTGTTGTTGTTCGTACAACCAATTATATAAGGAAGCATGGACTACAAGACAGACAATTTAAAAGCTTTCTTGAGGATGTAGAAAACTAGTATGGTAGCCTGCCATATTACAGCGAGGTCGGCTGGCTTAGTCGTGGCGAATTATTAAATCGATTTTTTTGCCTATTAGATGAGATAAATATGTTCATGAAAATAAATAACATGTGTGTTCCTAAATTGAAAGAGCCTTCATGGAAATGTGATCTCGCGTTCTTAGCAGATTTAACTAGCCATATGAATGCTTTGAACATTTCACTACAAGGTAAAGATCTGCTAATTACTCATTTCATAGATCGAATACGAGCTTTTAAAATGAAATTGACACTTTGGGTGAGTCAGCTGGAAACAGGAAATCTAGCTCATTTTCCTAAATTACCATCCATGCAAGATGTTCACAAAAACTGTGAACGTTATTCACATAGTTTAGTTACCCTTAAGGAAGAATTTGATCAACGCTTTCAAGATCTGACAGCACTAGACAGTGATTTTGATCTGTTCTCTTCTCCATATTCAGCGAATGTTGAAGAGATTCGTCCTGAGCTGCTGCAAGAAATTATTGACCTGCAGTGTGACAGAGAATACGGAGACAAATTTCAGAACAAGGAAAACATTTTGGAGTTCTACAGACACTCCCCTCAGCATAGATTTCCTCGTTTGCACAAACTGGCGCCTACAATAATATCAATGGTCGGTTCCACGTATGTTTGTGAACAACTGTTCTCTGCAATGAAATGTAACAAGACGCGCCTGAGAAACGCATTTTTTGATCAAAATTTAAACTGCACGCTGCGCCTACAATGCTCAAGAAGAATTACTCCGAACATAAACGCAATTGTAAAGGGCAAAAAGTACAAGATAACCGAGAATCCCACACTTCAGTGACACCTTTTATTGTGTAACAGTTCGCAAATTAATACGAATGTAGAGGCATACACTAAGCTAATTAAATTATCTGGCACGTGTACATTCTCCTTTATTTGTTTCATTTGTCGCAGTATAATTCGTGATTGATATCCCTGCAGGTGGCCACGGATTTACATTGACTGGCGGCAGCTATTGTGTGCCTCACATGACTCTCCCCACTCTCCGCTCTGGTCCGGTAGTGGAGGTAGCGTGCCCGCGCTGCTCCGTGCTCGCGCCTTGCTGCTTACAGCTTGCTCTGCGAGCACGTATGTTGTGAAGCCCTGTTCTATAGTGATCCGAAGCAGCTTTCCTAGGCTCCCTGCAATAGACGAGTGGGCAGAACACAACATAATATGCTATGTACTCACAGGTTAATGTTTAAGGGTAGTGACCGCTTTCACATTAAAATGTCTCAGTCCGGCACACAGTTTTAATCTGCCAGGAAGTTTCCCTTTCACACTGTCTTTGGAATCTCCTAAGCAGGGCATTTTTCTTAGAGCGTCAGTTCAGATTTTTCAATCCCTCGCCAGTGTCACAGGCCCGTGACCATTTGGGCCAACCTTCTTGGTATGCATTCAGTGATGGTGAGTGTACTGTCATTCCACCTAACGCAGTATTTGAACATCTGAGTAGCGTCGTGGCACTTTTAATTAGATCTGAGGCATTGTCACTGCAGATGATATTTGTCACCAACGTGGACAGGAGGGACCCGCGTGATTAACTAGGCAGCAGACAGTACCTCATCATAACGTAAATTGTGTTATACAGAACGTGATAATAGTTCTACAATTGCTTTGTTGCAGTGTGGTTTGAACATTGCGAACAATCGGACGAAAGTATGTTTACAGAAGTGAGCTGTACATGCTAGCAAATGGAAAATGTTTCTGCTTGCATTGCTTATGTGGACACGAACATGTACGAGGACTGGAACTTTAACAATGGCAACTGTTTATTTACAGCTCGTACAAAATAGATACGTGTTTCAAAGTTTTACTGACCTTCAAAGTAGTCACCAGCATAGTGAACAGCTCGTTGCCAGCGATGTGGAAGTCGTAGGATACTCTTAGCAGTGCCAGTTGTGTTGACAGTTCGAGTGGCGTTGTATATTGTCCGACGAATTTGTAGCAGTTCTGAAGCGAATGCTGTGAAGTGTTTCCTTCAATTTAGGAATCGAGTTGAACCAACGAGGGCTTAAGTCAGGGGAGAGCAGTAGGTGGTAAAGCACTTATCACCCCCATCAGTCAAACAAATCAGTAATACCTTTCACTGTACGTGCTTGAGCATTGTCCTGCAAAATGATGGTCAGATCCTGCAGAAAGTGTCCGTCTGTAAGCTGGTCGTAGGTTGTGTTAAAAAATGCATAGAGACAGGAGTGATGACACTTTCTGCAGGGCCTGACCATCATTTTGCAGGACAATGGTCAAGCACGTACAGTGCAAGCTGTTACTGATTTGTTTGACTGATGGGGCTGCTAATTGCTACACCACCTACTGTACTCCCGTGACTTAAGTTCTCGTGAGTTCAACTCGATTTCTAAACTGAAGGAAACACTTCACGGAATTCGCGTCAGAACTGCTACAAATTCGTCGGGCAACAGACCGCACCGCTCGAACTGTCAACACAACTGGCACTGCTAAGAGTATCCTACGACTTCCACATCGCTGGCAACGGGAGATACATAATGCTGGTGACTACTTTGAAGTTCAGTAAAACTTTGAAATACGTATCTATTTTGTACGAGCTGTAAATAAATAGTAGCCACTATTAAAGTTCCAACCTTCGTATTGTTATCAAGATATTTGTGTCTGTATTTGTGAGACACTTTGTGAAACCCTTGTGTTGTAAAAAGCAGTATGTGTTGGATTTAGATGTGAGACAGACTGAAAGGTAGCTAGTCGTTTGGACTCGCCTTTCTTTCACCTAATTGATCACAATTATAGACTGCATGCAGATTAGGGCACTCGTGTCGCGTTAATGAGGCACAGTTGAAACGTCCCCTTTGAACAATTATACAAGACTGTGCTTAAACTGGCACGCAATGTTTTTAGCGCAACGCAATCTGACTATCAAAGATCCCTGCAAAAGAATGGGCCTGAGTAACATTAAACTATACCTTTCAGAAATCACTTACCTCACAAAAATCTTCATTACTCGAACTACTGCAATACAGCGAGCGCCACTACTGCCAGCTAAATAAAAGATTCGGGGAAGGCACTAACTACTGATAGGCATAATTAGCAAATGAAAGATATTAATAGAGAACAAACAATGTATTTACCTTAATAGTCATAATATATATATAGCAGTTCATGACAAATTACAAAACTCTGCCATCTCTCTCCCTACATCCACCACTGCTGGCGGCTCACCTCCAACTGCGCAACGCTACGCGCTGTTCACATCCAGCTGCCGCTGTCCAACACTACAATGGCAGACAACAATGCAAACTAGCCACAGACTGCACACAGCACAGCCAGTGATTTTCATATAGAGCGCTACGTGGCGTTACCAATAAGGAAACCTAAACAGCCTCCTTACACAGTGACCAATTCAGTGAGTAGTGTATATAACTGACAGTGATTAGGTAGGGTGTTAGATGGAATATGACTTTGCAATGTAGTGTTTTCCGGTGAAAGTGTTCAGCTCATATTGGAAGGGTGTCTTCTTCATGGGCGCTGCTGTTGGGCGTGACTTACATAGCAGAGCAGCCACTTTGTTGCTGGCAATTTAGAGAATGTGGAGGACTGAGCTCGGGTATACGGGGCGATGGACGAGGAGTCTTGGTCACTGCTTCCTCCTATAGGAGGAACGGTCGCGGACGGGCCTTAAAGCAGCAGGGTCTTTGCCTGAGTCCCACAGGGATGCACGTTAAACGGAGCAGAGCGTTGCTCTGCAGAGGCCAGTGGCCGAGTTTTTACGGTTTATTTGTCGGATCGCGTCGGAACTGGATGCTAGTAGTTGATCCCTGCAGAGGAGAGAGTGCGCCTCGGCTGACGGAAGTAGCCCGGAAATGTTCTCCTGTGGGCTTTCCTGAGAATGCCTTGTCGGCCTGTGAAACAAAACATTTTAGCTTTTTTGGCCTTAATGGGTCATCGTGGCTTGACGTGTGCCGCATAGGCTTTCCAAGAACTGCTGCCTTTTTCGAGGATATGTAAGCTCCTACACCAGTACAGGGCTATTACAAATGATTGAAGCGATTTCATAAATTCACTGTAGCTCCATTCATTGACATACGGTCACGACACACTACAGATACGTAGAAAAACTCATAAAGTTTTGTTCGGCAGAAGCCGCACTTCAGGTTTCTGCCGCCAGAGCGATTGAGAGCGCAGTGAGACAAAATGGCGACAGGAGCCGAGAAAGCGTATGTCGTGCTTGAAATGCACTCACATCAGTCAGTCATAACAGTGCAACGACACTTCAGGACGAAGTTCGACAAAGGTCCACCAACTGCTAACTCCATTCGGCGATGGTATGCGCAGTTTAAAGCTTCTGGATGCCTCTGTAAGGGGAAATCAACGGGTCGGCCTGCAGTGAGCGAAGAAACGGTTGAACGCGTGCGGGCAAGTTTCACGCGTAGCCCACGGAAGTCGACGAATAAAACAAGCAGGGAGCTAAACGTACCACAGCTGACGGTTTGGAAAATCTTACGGAAAAGGCTAAAGCAGAAGCCTTACCGTTTACAATTGCTACAAGCCCTGACACCCGATGACAAAGTCAAACGCTTTGAATTTTCGGCGCGGTTGCAACAGCTCATGGAAGAGGATGCGTTCAGTGCTAAACTTGTTTTCAGTGATGAAGCAACATTTTTTCTTAATGGTGAAGTGAACAGACACAATGTGCGAATCTGGGCGGTAGAGAATCCTCATGCATTCGTGCAGAAAATTCGCAATTCACCAAAAGTTAACGTGTTTTGTGCAATCTCACGGTTTAAAGTTTACGACCTCTTTTTCTTCTGCGAAAAAAACGTTACAGGACACGTGTATCTGGACATGCTGGAAAATTGACTCATGCCACAACTGGAGACCGACAGCGCAGACTTCATCTTTCAACAGGATGGTGCTCCACCGCACTTCCATCATGATGTTCGGCATTTCTTAAACAGGAGATTGGAAAACCGATGGATCGGTCGTGGTGGAGATCATGATCAGCAATTCATGTCATGGCCTCCACGCTCTCCCGACTTAACCCCATGCGCTTTCTTTCTGTGGGGTTATGTGAAAGATTCAGTGTTTAAACCTCCTCTACCAAGAAACGTGCCAGAACTGCGAGCTCGCATCAACGATGCTTTCGAACTCATTGATGGGGACATGCTGCGCCGAGTGTGGGAGGAACTTGATTATCGGCTTGATGTCTGCCGAATCACTAAAGGGGCACATATAGAACATTTGTGAATGCCCGAAAAAAACTTTTTGAGTTTTTGTATGTGTGTGCAAAGCATTGTGAAAATATCTCAAATAATAAAGTTATTGTAGAGCTGTGAAATCGCTTCAATCATTTGTAATAACCCTGTATTACCGCACGAATGGTGAATCTATATCTTGACTGGCGAGCTGAATGTGACTTTGAGGCATGTACTGCAGGGCACCCGGTTGTTGCCACAATAGAGAGAGGATTTGTGGAACACGATGTGCCCGTCTGTTGGAGGGAGGCAGCAGTGGGTATTAAGAAATATTGTAATGGCGAGAAACGTCACTCACGTCCCACCACTAATGGACTGTACTTTTTGAAGGAGCGTGTGTGGAGTGTATGTTTGGAGAGTACTCAGAAGAAGTGCAGAGAGAACAGCGGGAAGGCAGAGACAGAGGGCACTGGTGATCAGACTGCCGAGAGTGAAACAGAAGTGTAAGTATTGTGTGGTAGCCACAATGGCCCACTATACATTCGGTGTTAGGTGCGAGGTAGCTCGGGTCGAGGCAAATCTGAGCGAATTTTCTGACCGAGAGCCTTTTTCATACGTGGCTTCAGAATTTCGTATCTGATTTGGAGACGTCGTTTCGGATCCTGTATCGAGCAGTAGAGGCTGTGGTACTTCCGTCTAGTGGCACGCAGTTCACCACACTGCAGACTCCCGATGGCGCATGGTAAGCACTGCACTGCTCCGGCTTGATAGGGATGTTGGAAGTGAACTGGTCACCGCATTCGGCGCTCACCTCTGCAGACAGCAGCAGTTCTAGCTCCACTTGAACATCGCGCATTAACACGTAGTTTGCCATTCACAGTCTCTGACAGCATAGTGAATTACAATCAGATAACGTTATCCACATTTTAAGTGGGAAATGTGCTGTAGGAACTCCACTCATTACCGACATTGTCAGGTGCGTCGGAGCACTTTTTGGTGTTCACTCTAATCAAGAGTTACTTATATTTGGTCATCGAATGTTTTTTGACAATAAATCTGCATAATCACACAATTTCAGTAGAGATCAGACCCGATATCCCATTTTAAGTAAATTTATGTGAGAGATACTTAAAGCAGGAGGAGGAAGAGGAAGAGATTAGTGTTTCACGTCACATCGACAACGAGGTCATTAGAGATGGAGCACAAGCTTGTACTAGGAATGGATGGGATAGGAAATCGGCCGTTTCATGAAGCAGTTTAGGAAAGTCACGGAAAACCTAAATCAGGATGGCCAGATGCCGTTGTCCTCCCGCATGAGCGTCCAGTGTGCTAACGACTGTGCCATGTTACTCGATATACTTAAAGCAGCTGAAAAATATATTACATTACATCCACTTCAGTTAGACCAAAATAGTAATTAGATAGCCAAAAACTCCATTACACATACTTTTATAGTGGCATACCTGAAGAGTGGTACTGTCACGTGAAGTACTACCTCACAGGTGGAAGTTAGGAGTGGTATCCTAGGTTACCAAAATAAACTCCCACCATGGACATTTTGTAAGAAACACCCTTAAGAATCAGTGCTGGATTACATGTACACAATGAATTAAATCAACACCACAGAAGTTTTCGGCCCCAGCAGTGAAACTTAAGTTGAAGTACTCAAATTCTTTTATTCAAAATACATAGATCATAATACATGGTTTTCGACTACTTTATTCAAAAGTATGATTTACATGACTCCGAATTTCACACCAAAAATTTAAAAAGCCATAACATGAAATTACTTGGTACACAGTTGAACATGGATTACGATGAGACTGAGGCAGTTGAAATAACGGTTAGCAAAGTTAACTGGAGGGAAATTGAAATTTGCTAGACGGTACTTCCGTTTCGTAGCGAATTTACTGCAACCCGCCTATGAATTAACGACAATAATTGTGGGGCTTTAAAGAGAAATTGAAATTATACCTGTAACTGTGAGTGTGCTGTCAAACATTGGGAGGCTAAATTGAAGATGATGTTGAATCGCCAACTTCTGTTCGTCTTAACGTGCAGGTTGAAACGTCCCCTTAGAACAATTTATACAAGACTGTGCTTAAACTGACACACAATGTTTTTAGCGCAACGCAGTCTGACTATCAAAGATCCCTGCAAAAGAATGGCCCTGAGTAACATTAAACTATACCTTTCAGAAATCACTTACCTCACAAAAATCTTCATTACTGGAACTACTGCAATACAGCGAGCGCCACTACTGCCAGCTAAATAAAAGATTCAAACTACGGAAGGCACTAACTACTGATAGGGATAGTTAGCAAATGAAAGATATTAATAGAGAACAAACAATGTATTTACCTTAATAGTCATAATATATATAGCAGTTCATGACAAATTACAAAACTCCGCCATCTCTCTCCCCACATCCACCACTGCTGGCGGCTCACCTCCAACAGCGCAACGCTACGCGCTATTAACATCCAGCTGCCCCTCTACAATGGCAGACAACAATGCAAACTAGCCACAGACTGCACACAGCACAGCCAGTGATTTTCATACAGAGCGCTACGTGGCATTACCAATATAAAAATCTAAACAGCCTACTTACATAGCCCCCATGCTCCCCACAAAAATTTTACAAAATATTTTTGGGCAGTGGCCAATAATGATTTGATAAAATTTTTCATAATTACAATAACAAAGATATCAAATGTACCCACTTATTTATACAATGTTGGTCAAAAGCTAAAATTTTCTCACAGTCCATAAAGACAGTCCTGATCATTCATCATAATAGTAATTACAGTTTATTTTCACAAAGTCTCATTAGTAAAAAAAATTGCACACGGAAGTAGTGGATTTCCATGCAGTCTTGAAGAAGTAGTGTTGTCCTTCCAACGGAAAGACAGTGCTGACTCTTGACATGCTGACAGGTAATGAGCCACAACAGAGCAAACCCACAGCAGAGTCAGTCGACGTTTTGAAGAAGATTGGTAGGTAGGTCATCACAGAGTAGACCCACTGTAGTCCTGGTAGAGATTGTGGTATTGGTGGGTCATCAGAGATGCAGACCTACTGCAGTCCTTGTAGAAATAATGGTACTGGTGAGTCAGCAAAGGTGTAGACCCACTGTAGTCCTTTTTAGAAATAATGGTATTGGTGGGCCACCAGAGATGCACTCACAAAGTTTTTGGAATTGTCCTTAGAACCAGCAATGCTGTTATCCAGTCCCTTGCTGAATTATTAACACACGTGCAAACACTAATAGTCCCTACTTCTCACATATTGTCCATATACTATGACCAACAGAAACGTGTGCAGTGAAATGTAACGTACAAGTTACTTAATTAGATGAACTGGTGTCAATTACAATATTATAACATAGGAATACAATTACAAAGATACAAAATACACCATTAAAAACATAATAATACAGATAACATTGTGGTAATATGGGCAATCAAATGCGCGCCTGGACGTGCTCTGCTGTGAACTCGAACACTAGACTCAATCAGTCACCACTGCAGAAGAAAGGTCCCTTTGAAGTCTGCCACCCCAGCTGTGAGCGAAACCAACAGTTTCACACTGCTACAGAAGCCAGAATCGTTTTTCATTCCACGTCCTAAGCCCCCGTACCAGCTTTTTAGGAGTTCGAATTAAGACTGCCTACATTTCGCTCCTAGAACATTTCCTCTACCAATCCTCAAAAAGTTCAATTTTCTTCATCTATGGTATAACTGTTAGATTGTTAAAAATCTCCCACCAGAAACTGGCAAAAACATGAAATCCAATAAGCTGGCTTTCCGTTCCTCTGTTCTTGAAAAAATAAACACATATATTATTTCATACTGACTTCTCGCTACAGCCACCAATTAGAGGTTTTTTTACCAGCTAGCATGGTTTCCTCTCACCGTGGGAAAAGAAGCAAGAGTAGAAAGTAACTTCGTGCCCTGGCAACAGCCTGGTGACCACTTGCAAGCTACAGTTTCTCAGAGTCCAATACCCATGTATTTTAGCATGACTAAGAGATGTCCACCTCTCAGAATGTTTGACACAGGACCAACTGCCGCCTCTACTGTGCCGAATTAATCCTTTCATGGCACCTTTCTGTAACAGAGTGCAGGCAATAAATAGCACATTTCCCCAGCTGGACCTCGCCTTTTTTAATGTCTGTGCCTCCTTGGCTCATATTTTTTAAGAGCAATTGGCTCTGTCATATTGTTGTCACTGAGCCTGTCTCTAGTCCCCCACTATCACGCGGACAATGCATGGCACCCCATATGCCTTTACTGTTGTCGGCCACTTGCCAAATATCAGAACATCTTGTCCCTCACCCGTAGGGTTCTGTTTAGCTTGTATTTCACTCTGAACGCTCTGCTGCGCGACCTGCAGCAAGGCACAACTTGAAAGTTTACCCAAAGAAATTATCATAACAGCCTGCACTAGGTTAACTGCAGTACAGTAAAGAAAAAGAGATGAAATCGTCAGTTTCTATCGCTGGCTTCGTCCGGCCATCCTCCTTCTGGTTTTCCGCAATTTCCCTAAATCGCTTCAGGAATATGCCTCGATAATTCCTTGAAAGGGTACAGCCACTTTCATGGTCCATCCTTCCGTAATCCGAGCTCATGGTCCGTCTCTAATGACTTCGTTGTCAATGGGACACTAATCTCTTCCTCCTTGATGAACCGAAACGACTTGATGCTTTTCAATGCCGTAACATTACGAAACTGAATTGTGCTTCTTGTGAATAAAAGATATTTGCCAAGAGTACCAGGAGAATACTTAACAAAGCTTATTGCAGTAGTAGGTCACAAAAACAAAATAGTCTACATCTACATCCATACTCCGCAAGCCACCTGACGGTGTGTGGCGGAGGGTACCTTGAGTACCTCTATCGGTTCTCCCTTCTATTCCAGTCTCGTATTGTTCGTGGAAAGAAGGATTGTCGGTATGCCTCTGTGTGGGCTCTAATCTCTCTGATTTTATCCTCATGGTCTCTTCGCGAGATATACGTAGGAGGGAGCAATATACTGCTTGACTCTTCGGTGAAGGTATGTTCTCGAAACTTTGACAAAAGCCCGTACCGAGCTACTGAGCGTCTCTCCTGCAGAGTCTTCCACTGGAGTTTATCTATCATCTCCGTAACGCTTTCGCGATTACTAAATGATCCTGTAACGAAGCGCGCTGTTCTCCGTTGGATCTTCTCTATATCTTCTATCAACCCTATCTGGTACGGATCTCACATTGCTGAGCAGTATTCAAGCAGTGGGGGAACAAGCGTACTGTAACCTACTTCCTTTGTTTTCGGATTGCATTTCCTTAGGATTCTTCCAATGAATCTCAGTCTGGCATATGCTTTACCGACGATCAACATTATATGATCATTCCATTTAAAATCACTCCTAATGCGTACTCCCAGATAATTTATGGTATTAACTGCTTCCAGTTGCTGACCTGCTATTTTGTAGCTAAATGATAAAGGATCTTTCTTTCTGTGTATTCTCAGCACATTACACTTTTCTACATTGAGATTCAATTGCCATTCCCTGCACCATGCGTCAATTCGCTGCAGATACTCCTGCATTTCAGTACAATTTTCCATTGTTACAACCTCTCGATACAACACAGCATCATCTGCAAAAAGCCTCAGTGAACTTCCGATGTCATCCACCAGGTCATTTATGTATATTGTGAATAGCAACGGTCCTATGACACTCCCCTGCGGCACACCTGAAATCACTCTTACTTCGGAAGACTTCTCTCCATTGAGAATGACATGCTGCGTCCTGTTATCTAGGAACTCCTCAATCCAATCACACAATTGGTCTGATAGTCCACATGCTCTTACTTTGTTCATTGAACGACTGTGGGGAACTGTATCGAACGCCTTGCGGAAGTCAAGAAACACGGCATCTACCTGTGAACCTGTGTCTATGGCCGTCTGATTCTCGTGGACGAATAGCGCGAGCTGGGTTTCACATGACCGTCTTTTTCGAAACCCATGCTGATTCCTACAGAGTAGATTTCTAGTCTCCAGAAAAGTCATTATACTCGAACACAATACGTGAAGTTACTCGTACAGTATGAACAATGAGAAAATAGTTCTGGTCACACACGTGGGATTAACAGTTATCAAATGTAAAATGAAACTGGTTAGTTCCATTTAAGGATTTTCAGAATATACGTGAGTGTATTTTAAAGCTTGTGGTATGTCACGCAGAACCAGATGCCATCTGATACCTTTCTGATTGCAAGACTGTATAGCAACTAGAGGAGGCTATACAAGACACTAACATTGTTGTTCAGTGCAATTTGTCATTGGGCGTCTAACCTGCAAATATGACTACACACAGCGTACAGTTTTTATTAAATGTGAAAAAAATTCATATTCATTCCTTCCGGGTCTTCGTTGTTTCAAGTGTAGTTTTTAGGTCTAATTTATCAAACACGTATTTATAAAAGAAACATTATATGTTAACAAGTGTCCAGCTAAGGCAGTGAAGTAGATGCTGACAAACATAACTGCATATTTCTTAGAAATTTTCAATGTAAATCTAAGACATATATTTCTAGATGCTCTTTCTGGAATTCATCAGTCAGTAGAAAACCGTCACATTGCATCATTACTCCTAGAAAATTTGTGAATGTTGAGTCCTGAAATATCACTACATAAAGCTAGGATTTCAATAACGGAACATAAATAGCTTTTCACTATTTTATTGCACTCTGCCTGTTACGAAAATTTGCACTTTACCACCAAAAATGCTATAAAATATGCGTGCGAATATGTGGATCCGACTGCGAAGTTTCTGCAATGTACTTTCAGGACCAAACGCAATAAATTTTGCTAGTTACGGCATCGATTGGTCTTCTGCACGCAGCACTTTCAGCCTAGTCTCTGCCAGGAACTGTGCTCACGGGGAAGGTCTCGCTAGCCATCTGTTGGCTGGACGCCATATAGATCGAAACTTAGAGTTAGTTGCAATTCAACACAATGCGGGGTAAGCCATCGGGGCAAGCGCTGGAATTGCCCTGAAGTAACGGCATCTACAAACAGCCGAACGAATGGCTGTGCGGGCGATTAGGGAACCACCAGCGCATGGATGGGGCAGTTTTTCTTGAAACGACAGACGCCAACGACTGAATTATTCGAAAAAAAAAGATCCCACTGCCAAACAAATCCATCTGATGCGCAGATACTCTGTACCTAATTGCTCCATGGGAGGATACAGCGTACATTCAGAGGAGATAAATAAAAGCAAATAAACTACAAAACCCAGTGACTTGAAAGCCAACTAGTCTTAACTGTTTTGGTGTTCTCAACGTGTCATGTGCTCTGTCATGTAATCCATGCGATCCTCTGCTCTCCCAAGCTCTTTATACAGGGTCTTTCCTAGGATTTTCTATAGTGTTTCGCGAGATATTTGCTAATGAATGTGGTTCAAATGGCTCTGAGCACTATGGGACTTAACAGCTGAAGTCATCAGTCCCCTAGAATTTAGAACTACTGAAACCTAACTAACCTAAGGAAATCACACACATCCATGCTCGGGGCAGGATTCGAACCTGCGACCGTAGCGGTTGCGCGCCTCCAGACTGAAGCGCCTAGAACCGCTCGGTCACAGCGGCCGGCGTTTGGGTTGACGTCAGCTGTAAATGGAACAAACGAGATTGTAAATATGTGCCGAAACACCAGGGAAAAAGCGCCTGACAACTGTTACCAGAGATAATTTATGAACAGATGCTTCCTAAGTCCGACCTCTGTGTTCACTATTTCAGGCTTTATTTTCCCCCGCAATTTCTTCCGCGTACTTCAGTTTACATTTCCCGACAAACTAGTCCTGACTGACTTAATAATTCCTATTAAACCCTTTTCTTCAGCTATTTCCCCATCCTGTTTAATACTTCTCCGTTCGTAAGTAATTTCTGCACTTAATTTATGGCACCCTTCTGTAACAATTATGTTCCCAACTCACATTTTCTGTTGTTTGTTACTTTTATCAATAGTTTACTTTTTCTCGTGGGAACTCTGTTCTCAAAATTCTCTCTATTAAGTTTCTCATGCTCTAAAGTTTCAATTGAGTGGTCTGCGGCAAACCTTCACATTGTTATCTGTTTTCTAGAGCTATCACTGCACTTCCCAGTTTTACTTTCACTTCCTCTACGATATACTCAACGTGGAAGTTTATCAGATGTTTTGATAATCTATGGTCCAGTCTCTAATGTGAGTACGACATACTTTGTTTCCCAACTTCCATATCACATTTTTTTACGTAATGGATGTTCTTCATTGCCTGTTAACAAATCTTTCTCCACTGTGTTACTTACAAAGTCAGAGAAAACGTACTTTTTCGTATGCCTGGTTTCATTATCCCTTCGACACTATACTGCCTGTTCAGGTGGAGAAAAAAAAAAAGGACGAAGCCATCATCCATGAAGTGAAAGGAAGGTAGAAGGTAACGCTGCAATTAACCAGATGGTTGTTTTGAACACCACAGTGCTTTACTTGCCCTGATGCTTACTACATGTCGTAGGCCATTACGTTCCTCCGACCTTTCAGCTGACTTAAGCTGCCATTTATGAGAGGAGTTACAACATAAAATCGATCCCGAACCACGATACAAGTTATAATTTTCCACATTAAAAGTTCATTTCCAAAGGTGAAAGAGGTGATCAAGTAGCAGGAAAAAACTTACGACCGATTGGGGATCGAACTGGGAGCTTTGGATACCAAAATAGAATTGATAAATGAAAACACCTTCAGCCGTCTAAATTTTCAGATTTATTATATTTTTGCTACCAGTTTCAGCGTTACATCGCGGCATCTTCAGGCTGCCTGACCGATGTCCAGGAAGAATTGCACCTCTTACACAATGAAAATAGGAGCCAAAATACAGTGACTGGTATCCGCAGACTTCTTTTTAACAAAGCGATTCCTTCGATCATCGCCTTCAGATGGTAATAATTCAATTTGAACAATTACTTTTTCTGTTTATTTTAAGATAAATGTGGCCATTTTACAGCTGGCTTCAAGGGTTAGCAAATGGTGTGTCGTGCACCAGAGGATAGTCTCAGTAGCTTTTGTTACAGTGTAAAAACAAGTTTACATGAAAATGTTAATAATTTTGTTCCTTAAATGAGATGATAAGTTTACTCAGTCTTCTGGTACTGTGATTTCAACGCTTTCATCATGTTTTCCGTAACTTGTCTGGAACTGATTTTAGTGTTTTGATGAATATTTGAAACTTGAGTTTGAACAGTCAGAATATCGCTGTGGTGCTTAGTATCGATAACAGCACAGTGACACCGTTTACCCTTGCCCCCCAAGCTTTCGCACAACAGCCAGCAGTTCATCATCCAGCCTGCTTCTCAAGCTTGCTGCTGCGACTTTGTTAGTTAGCTATATGATACTCAACCAAAGCTTTAATTCTTATAATATATCATACAAAGTGGACACTACTATCCTATGATTACATAGTCTCACATTCCTTTACAGCTCATTTCTTGACGCGAAGCACAAGACAACGTAGTACAGTTACTTCTTGTTAGTGAAGGTACATCGTCACGTGCTTCGAATCAGGAGATATTTTGTGGTGCAAAGCAGTGTGGGATTAGACGACATACAACAGTGCCAAACAAAGGAATACATCAAAAGCATCTAAACAGAACACAATTCCTGATGTGAGCGGAGCCGGCCGTTGTGGCCGAGCGGTTCTAGGTGCTTCAGTCCGGAACCGCGCGACAGCTACGGTCCCAGGTTCGAGTCCTGCCTCAGGCATAGATGTGTGTAATGTTCTTAGGTTAGTTAGGTTTAAGTAGTTCTAAGTTCTAGTGGACTGATGACCTCCGATGTTAAGTCCCATAGTGCTCAGAGCTATTTGAACCGTTTTTTTTTATGTGAGCGAAAATCATACAGGAAATACCACCACTGTAGACAGCTGACCTGCAGATCTCTGGTCATGCATTGGCGCATTTGAGTTTTGAGTGTATAGTGCGAGAGGACCCACTGCCCTCCCCCCTCCCAATCCCCCCTATTTCCACTCAAATGTTAAGACAGAACACCACTTGTTATGTAAAAATAAAGTCAGCTTGGTGCAATGCATGACTGAGAACGTGTTCTTTCACTAGGAGGTACGTATTCTACCTATGTTCTAATACTTGGCAGTGCTTGTCTGAGACATACATCTAATCCCTGCGGAGTCTCCACATCTGCCCACTGTGGCACTTGTCTGTCTGGGACATACATCTGCTCACTTTATTGCTTCCCTGGCTGAGACATAAATCAGCTCGAAGCACAAAGTAGCTGCCCTGTCCACCGTCCACTAACTTCGGTGCTTTCCTATCTGAGTCATACATCTGCTCGCTACTGGGTCTCCAAGGTAACTGCTGCTTGCTGCAGAGTCTCCAAGGTAAGTGATGCATCTGCTCACTGCTGCACTTGCTTGGCTCATGCACACATTTGCTCGCTGCAGAGTCTCCATTGTAACTGCCACGTCCTCTGTGTGGTGCACACCTAGCTGAGACCTACATCAGCCCGCTGCATAGTCTCCGATGCTATATGATACTGAACCAAGGCAAGTGCCATAGCTAGCAGATGTGGCAGTTACCTTGAAGACACTGCACCAAGCAGACAAATGTCTGGGCCAGGCAACTGCCACAGTGAGTGGATGTGGCAATTACACTGGAGACTATGCAGCTGGCAGATGTATGTCTCAACCAGCCAAGTGCAATAGCTAGCAGATGTGGCAGTTACCTTGAAGACACTACACCAAGCAGACAGATGTCTGAGCCAGGCAACTGCCACATCCACTCCATGGCAGTTGCCTGCCTCAGACATCTGTCTGCTTGGTGCAGTGTCTTTAAGGTAACTGCAACATCTGCTAGCTATGGCACTTGCCTGGCTGAGACATACATCTGCCAGCTGCAGAATCTCCAAGGTAACCGCCCCATGCACTCAGGAAGAGAGATTTGCTTGCTGCAGTGTTTCAAGGTAACTGCAGCTTCCGCTCACTGTGGCTTTTCAGCTTCACCTCGCTAAAAAAGGGACAGTAGGTGCTCACAAGTATGTGCTCTAAAGTATGTTACATGGAACAGGCTACAGTGGGCGGATTGACCTGACCCATTGCAAAGACAACACTAAATATCACTACGAGACTGAAAAGTGAGTGAGAGAAGTGAGCATGATATCTTACATCGATAAAAAGAAACTCCTTTGGTGACGAAAGTAAGCACTTTATTACAGTTGGCACAGACAGATTTAAAATACCTCTACTAATTATGGAGGACTTACGGTCACTATGAACACAGAAATGAAGAATCTCTTGATTTGGTACACTGGTGGGCCTGTTGAATCACACCTGAGTTCACTACTTCATGCTGTCAAGGAAGCAGCAATCAAACCAGTTGGTAGAAGCTAGTGGCCCTAAACGAGTGGAGTACATTATATTTCACCTGCCTGACGGGATAGACAGAATTTGTGAGGTGCAAAAAGAACTACCCTATCGATAAACTTTGGAATAATTAAACAGTAACTGACAATTGCTGTGCAAGTCTTCTGGACCAACTTGTTGAAAGAATGCTCAAGAAAACGCGTGGATAAAAAAAAAAACATCTCTTATGAGGTCAATACACATGACTGTAGAAGTGAGTCAGCAATGGGAAAAAAGAGGAATTTTAAGCAGTAACTGTTGCGTCATCCATTCTATTAAACAGATGTGGCACACTATGTCATGCACTGATACCGGCCAATGTGGCCGAGCGGTTCTAGGCGCTACAGTCTGGAACCGCGCGACCGCTACGGCCGCAGGTTCGAATCCTGCCTCGGCCATGGACGTGTGTGATGTCCTTAGGTTAGTTAGGTTTAAGTAGTTCTAAGTTCTAGGGGACTGATGACCTCAGCAGTTTAAGTCCCATAGTGCTCAGAGCCATGCACTTATTCCCACACGTAATCAAACTCTAGTCTGGAAATTATAAGTGGAGAGGTCCTGGCAGTCACAGTGGGGTATTTTTCAGACCTTCAGGAATTACAACTCAGGGACTGAATGTTGTCACTCAAAAGATGTTGGACAAAGTGCACTGACCTTAAAAAGTACTGCATCGAAGAAGACATGTACACTTGTTCAAAAAGCACGAACTTCCTCCGTCAGCGCGTTGAGTTTTTTCCTTGTTATTGTATTACTATTACTTACGGCACTGTGGTAAGGTCTGCAGTTTAGCTAAAAACTTCTGTGGACAGGTTATTAATCCATCTGTTTTACTGCACGATTTCAAGATAAAGTGTATGAAAATTCTGGATTATAGTCATCTACCGTGGGATGAACGCCACCATGTTGTTGCTCTTTTTCGATATGCGTTTATGAAGCGAATAAGTAACCTGTATTGCTACATGACTAACCCGGTTCATGGTGATGGTTCATTGTGCATGATCCCAGTTGCAGACTGGATGTCTAACGGCTTCAAGAGGCTACTAAAAATGTGTTCAGTATTTCATTCAATTATTGACTGAATTCAATAATTTAAAATATTGTATTACTCTACTCATTAAGCGGTATAATATTGTTTTAAACACTTAACACAGTAATGCAAGTGTTACAGTTAGAAACTGTGTATAAGTTTTGAGGCACCGTAGCGCACGACCCGGAAATGACCCAGTCTATATCCATCCAGTAATTGAGAAAGAGAGCACTCAGTGACTTCCAATAAACTTTCCACGTAAATTAAAACCTTTAAGCAACGTTTCCTTGCTGACAAGCCTCCTCCCTCACAAAATGATGAAAGGAAACTAGTTTATCACTTACCACATTTTCGCTGTTCATATACAAGAAAATCAGCTTCTGGAATTACGTTTTAATTTATTATTACTTTACTACTAATTCTATTCCCAACACATATTGCAGACGGTATCCACTTATACGCTTGTGTACCTGCTGAATTATATTACTATACGACACATAGTTAAGGAAATATGGCGCCATAAACATTGAGATACGCGAAAAACAAGCTTTTGCTCAAAATGGAACGCAAATTACTCTGAATATATTCATACAGTATTTGAGAATGAAGCCACTTAGTGACTTCCAACAAACTTCAAAAACATCATTTAAAGCCTTGTCTAAACTGTTTCTCGTTTTCAAGACTAACGTCAACCATTTAAAACGTTAACTCAGCCGCAAAATGATCAGACGTTTGCCCTGTTTTATATATATGGGGATTCGATTCTTTGAGGAATCTGAAGTTTACTGACAATTAACTGAACAGGATAATCTGTCATTAACTGCAACTGAGTTTTACTCTAAATCTAGCAAAAACTGCTTTCAGGAGAGCTAAAACTGTGCCAATGTCGCAGGCGCCACTCACCCACATTTACAAATTTGGCAGACATGAAGGGGTCAGGTGACGTGACCCTTCGATGTGGTCGAACCTCGGCATACTAATCTGGAGCCACTCAAAATTAACTCCTAGGAAAGCGTTTGAGTCACTACGAATCAGATTTCGAAAAAAAGTCGAAGTTAATGGTCGTGACAGAGGATCCATTTCTAGCCGAGTGGAAACGACAGAATACTAGAAATTAAGGACTTTTTGCTTACAGCTATGAGGCCCGCAATGTAATCTGAGAACTTGTATCTGTAGCAGATGTACTTAGGGCCGGCCGCCGTGGCAGTGCGGTTCTAGCGCTGCAGTCCGGAACCGCGGGACTGCTACGGTCGCAGGTTCGAATCCTGCCTCGGGAATGGGTGTGTGTGATGTCCTTAGGTTGGTTAGGTTTAAGTAGTTCTACGTTCTAGGGGAATTATGACCTAAGATGTTGAGTCCCAAAGTGCTCAGAGCCATTTGAACCATTTTTTTTTTGTACTTTGAAAGAAAATCTCTATTTAAGGACGAGTGTGACTCAGTTTACTTGTCAATGGCTCTGAGAAATATTTAGCCTTTCTTGTAAGAGAGAGTATTCTTAATTTCAATTCATCATTGATACGGGAACAACACTACTTGTGTTGACTTTCCTCGTCCATTGGTAACCTGAGCAACCTCTTTCACAAAAATTGTGTTCAACGTGTATTATAGGAATCCTGTCAAAGAAGGTTTAGGTTGCACTTAAAGGTATTTAAGTTACACTACTGGCCATTAAAATTGCTACACCAAGAAGAAATGCAGATGATAAACGGGTATTCATTGGACAAATATATTATACTAGAATTGACATGTGATAACATTTTCACGCAATTTGGGTGCATAGATCCTGAGAAATCAGCACTCAGAACAACCACCTCTGGCCGTAATAACGGCCTTGATACGCCTTGGCATTGAGTCAAACAGAGCTTGCATGGCGTGTACAGGTACAGCTGCCCATGCAGCTTCAACACGATACCACAGTTCAAGAGTAGTGACAGGCGTATTGTGACGAGCCAGTTGCTCGGCCACCATTGACCAGACGTTTTCAATTGGTGAGAGATCTGAAGAATATGCTGTCCAGGGCAGCAGTCGAACATTTTCTGTATCTAGAAAGGCCCGTACAGGACCTGCAACATGCGGTCGCGCATTATCCTGCTGAAATGTAGGGTTTCGCAGGGATCGAATGAAGGGTAGAGCCACGGGTCGTAACACATCTGAAATGTAACGTCCACTGTTCAAAGTGAACTGAACAAGAGGTGACCGAGACGTGTAACCAATGGCACCCCATACCATCACGCAGGGTGATACGCCAGTATGGCGATGACGAATACACGCTTCCAATGTGCGACCAACATGATGCTGTAAACAGAACCTGGATTAACCCGAAAAATGACGTTTTGCAATTCTTGCTCCCAGGTTCGTCGTTGAGTACACCATCGCAGGCGCTCTCGTCTGTGATGCAGCGTCAAGGGTAGCCGCAGCCGTGGTCTCCGAGCTGATAGTCCATACTGCTGCAAACGTCGTCGAACTGTTCGTGCAGATGGTTGTTGTCTTGCTAACGTCCCCATCTCTTGACTCAGGGATCGAGACGTGGCTGCACGACCCGTTACAGCCATGCGGATAAGATGCCTGTTATCTCGACTGCTAGTGATATGAGGTCGTTGGGATCCAGCACGGCGTTCCGTATTACCCTCCTGAACCCACCGATTCCATATACTGCTAACAGTCATTGGATCCCGACCAACGCGAGCAGCAATGTCGCGATACGATAAACCTCAATCGCGATAGGCTACAATCCGACCTTTATCAAAGTCCGAAACGTGATGGTACGCGTTTCTCCTCCTAACACGAGGCATCACAACAACATTTCAACAGGCAACGCCGGTCAACTGCTGTTTGTGTATAAGAAATCGGTTGGAAACTTTCCTCATGTCAGCACGTTGTGGGTGTCGCCACCGGCGCGAACCTTGTGTGAATGCTCTGACGAGCTAATCATTTGCATATCACAGCATCCTGTCGGTTAATTTTCGCTTCTGTAGCACTTCATCTTCGTGGCGTAGCAATTTTAATGGCCAGTAGTGTATACCAGCCCTACAGAGGTTTTAGTTATTGCAGACAGAAAATTACGAGTCTAGTTTCTTGAAAATGTTATCGAGAAATATCTAGCATGAAATGGTTTCCAAATGAAGCTTCGCGCCACTATGAACGCTACCGTTACCTGAGTCTCCATTTGCGACCATTTACAAGTAGTACCTTGACTGCCAAAAAAGTGAAGCATACAGAAATGGAGATTAAAGGTTAATGAAACTTCACGAACTGAGAGAGTACGTGACTCTATTTCGGTGATTACAAGATCATGTCAAATTTACAAAGAACCTGGCCTTATGGGCCCTTCTATCAGAATAAAATTTCACCACCTCTGGTCTAGATGCATGCACTCATTTGGTTGGGAACAGTGTCATAAAGCCACTGTACGCTCTCCTGGAGGAAAGCTGCCCCACAACTATTGTAACTAGTTCTTGACACCGTGGACAGTGGCACAGGGACAGAGTTGACGTACGAGCATATTAAACACGTGTTCTGTCAGCGAGTACGTCAACAGCACTCAGAGAGTTCACAGAGGCTCATGGTGTGTGCGTGTGTGGACGTGCATTGTCCCATTGAAAAATGGCACTACAATCATGTCGTATGAGAAGTAACGCTGGAGGACGCAGGATGTCCGTGACGCATCATTCTGCAGTCAGAGTAGCTTTAGTCACTACCAACTGTGATCTGACGTCATCCGATGGTTCGGCACACTGTGACACGAGGAGTAACACAGCTGTGCCTGTTCAAAACATCGGAAGAATGGGGCCTCTCCAAGGTCGCCGCTATATTCGCCGTCGATTCATCGCTGAACACAATGCGAGGCTATTCATCAGCAATCCACGCTTCCCAGGCAGGTCACCACTCCAGACGTGGCCTATGCATCGGGTGGGTGCTGCTTGTCTGCAACAAGTGGTGCGCGAAGACACAGAATTCTGCAGCGACTTTATTACTTCTTCTTGGGCAGCAGACGGATATGCGAACGGGTTGTGATGTACTTGCTACACAATACGGAAGTCTTACCTTGTAGTTGTCACACGTGGTCTACATCTACATCTACATCTACATGGATACTCTGCAAATCACATTTAAGTGCCCGGCAGAGGGTTCAACGAATCACCATCACAATTCTCTATTATTCCAATCTCGTATAGCGCGCGGAAAGAATGAACACCTATATATTTCCCTACGAGCTCTGATTTCCCTTATTTTATCGTGGTGATCGTTCCGCCCTATGTAGGTCGGTGTCAACAGAATATTTTCGCATTCGGAGGAGAAAGTTGGTGATTGGAATTTCGTGAGAAGATTCCGTCGCAACGAGAAATGCCTTTCTTTCAATGATTTGCAGCGCAAATAATGTATAATTTCTGTGACACTCTGTCCCATATTTCGCGAAAATACAATACGTGCCGCCTTTCTTTGAACTTTTTCGATGTACTCCGTCAGTCCTACCTGATAAGGATCCCACACCGCGCAGCAGTATTCTAAAAGAGAACGGACAATCGTAGTGTAGGCAGTCTCCTTAGTAGATATGTTACATTTTCTGTCCTGCCAATAAAACGCAGCCTTTGGTCAGCCTTCCCCACAACATTTTCTAAGTGTTCTTTCCAATTTAAGTTGTTCGTAATTGTAATACCTAGGTATTTAGTTGAATTCACGGCTTTTAGATTAGACTCATTTATCGTGTAACTGAAGTTTAACGAGTTCCTTTTAGTACTCATGTGGATGACCTCACACTTTTCGTTATTTAGGCTCAACTGCCACTTTACGCACCATTCAGATATTTTTTTCTAAATCGTTTTGCAGTTTGTTTTGATCTTCTGATGACTTTATTAGTCGATAAACGACAGCGTCATCTGCAAACAACCGAAGACGGCTGCTCAGATTGTCTCCCAAATCGTTTATGTAGATAAGGAACAGCAAAGGGCGTATAACACCACCTCTGGGAACGCCTGAAATCACTTCCGTTTTATTCGATGACTTTCCGTCAATTACTACGAACTGAGACCTCTCTGACAGGAAATCCCAAATCCAGTCACATAACTGAGACGATATTCCATAATCACGCAATTTCACTACGAGCCGCTTGTGTGGTACAGTGTCAAAAGCCTTCCGGAAATCGAGGAATACGGAATCGATCTGAAATCCCTTGTCAATAGCACTCAACACTCCATGTGAATAAAGAGTTAGTTGTGTTTCACAGGAACGATGTTTTCAAAACCCATGTTGACCGTGTGTCAATAGACCGTTTTCTTCGAGGTAATTCATAATGGTCGACCGGAGCACTGCCCTTACGTTCTTATGTAGTCCAACATCGGATCGCTGTGACATTAAAGTACCTGACAAATCTGGATATTGCACGAATCGATCATCTGACCAAGTGGATACCAACAATGAAGCCCTTTCAAACTCTGTCAGGTGATGATGATGTTTGGTTTGTGGGGCGCTCAACTGCGTGGTTATCAGCGCCCGTACAATTACCCAATCTTTGCTCAGTCCAATTTCGCCACTTTCCTGGATGATGATGAAGTGATGAGGACAACACAAACACCCAGTCATCTCGAGGCAGGTGAAAATCCCTGACCCCGCCGGGAATCGAACCCGGGACCCCGTGCTCGGGAAGCGAGAACGCTACCGCGAGACCACCAGCGGCGGACAGACTCTGTCAGGTACCGATAGCGCTGTCTCGTACGAATGCAAATCATCTCCGTGTCCTTCACAGTGTTCACTAAACATCTGACGCTGCTCACGCCTACCATTCGTGGTAACAGCACTAAACACGAACAACACTAACGCACTCTGATGGCCGTTCTACCTTTCACGGAGGATTGCAATTGCTATCATTTACATACCTACTGTTGGCGTATGTGTTGTGTTCTCTCAACTCGTCCAATACAGGTGAGCCCTGCGTGGCTCATGTTCCTGCCATCATGTATTTTACATCCTGTTTTTAACGTACTTCCACCTCACTACGTTAATTTAAATTACTACTGTCACTGACCTGCTGCTTTGCCTGACCGTGAACGGCGTTAGCAGCGCGTATCGATAAATCCCCTCTCGTAGTATCTTTGCTCGACTGCTGTTACTTCCCGGTCGTTGTCTGTCGTAGGCAAGTTCGCGTCTGCCAGAGAGTTGGAACGTGTCTGGAGCGCAGTCCGGACCCGCCAGTCGGGGAGTTGCAATGCGTCACTAGTGCAGTCGGGTTGGAGCAGTGAGGTCTGTGTCGAAATGGCTCGCCCGACCGTTGCCGCCACGCTTCACTTGAGCCGGGCCACGGTCTTCGTGGATCGTCGGACGACGCGTGTTGGCTCGCCGATCGTTCATGAGTCGGCTGCCTGTGTGTGTGTGTGCATCGACTCCCGATTTGTCTTCGTGTGTGTTTAGTTAGTGTTGGGTATCGTTCATGTCTTCGTCCAACTGTTTGTCAGGTTGTGTGTGTAGTTGGTATTATTTCCACTGCCGGCTATTTCAGATGTTGTCGGCATCCTGAGAGGAGTCGGTCGGTTGCTGCGGACCAGGGAAGTTATCTCCGCGCGGTGCAGTCGGCTGGGTCCACTAGCGGTCCCTGTACAGCGTCGGAGCGTGTGTGGAGCTGTCCGAGCGCTACGAGGTTCGTGGTTCACCGACCCAGGACGTCAAAGTTGAGTAGTGGTTTCAACTACCCAAGCCATGTCCATTTATGTTGTGGTGGTTCGTTTCGGTGGTTCGCTGTTGGGGAGGTTTTGCTGTGAGAAACACCGAGTGTTTCTATTGCTGAAATTTAGCCGCCATGCGATGCAATTAACTGTATTGGTTGACTACAATTTGAGTGCACCAGCGGAATTTTCTGTCTTGTGGCCGTTAGTATTCCGGTTACCTGCCCTGGCCACTAAAGTAATTTCAGGCAGCGCCCTTTCCTCACCTGTTGTCGCTGCCCAACATGGTGTGTAGTTTTTACAGCTAAAACATATTTCATTGTGGATAATCACGTTCGCAACTTTTTGTGTTTGAGTTCTGATGTACCGGTTGGTGGCAAGGAAGTCGTTTGTCGGTCGGTCCGTGGCTGTCCCCTGGTTGGGTTCCGACGGATCAAGTGTAGTTGGGCTCACCACCTGTCTCACCTAAGTGAACGAGGGCAGACCGACCTTCCTGGAGGCTTCTGAGTGCTGTTGACTTTCTCACTGGCGTTTAATTGTCTGTTGGTAATCTATCATAGCCAATGCTTTAAAAGAAAAAAAATTAATTATGTTTTATGTAAATCAATTTATGTAAATCAATTGTGGGCCTTCAGTCGTGCAACCTTATTCTTAAAATTACCTTTCAAGTTTAAACATTGTTACCTTCTGCCTTTGAAAGGTTATGGTAATTTATTTTTAAGCTTGAAAATTTTATTGTGGGCCTTCGGCCGTTTGTATTGCATCTTGTTTATGTTTGTCTGTCTACTTTTGCCTTGAGGCTTTCAGCCTAGCTGTAAAAATTTATATATTTTAATTATTTTATTTGCAATTTTAACTGCATTTTATCTTGTTACTTTTTAAGATTTCTTGTTTGGAGGCCTTCAGCCGTGAAAGATTTAGATTTTGAAACTCGTAGTTGTAAAGGTTCGACTATGTGCCGTTTTGGTTTAAAAGTGTTATTAAATTCCAATAAATTACAATTAGAAGGTAAAACTGACCCCAACCACATTTGGCCCTTTCCACAATGCTAATTACCTGTTCTGCCCAGCGGGTTTAGGGGGCGCTTCAATAGGGTACCCAGGAAACCTGCTTTCTCGGATTGCTAGACAACAATTCAACCAGATCGTATTAATGAAGCTTATTACAGTAAGATAAATGATAATATTTAACTTTAAGTAATGTACAATGAGATGTCGCAAGCAAAGGGCGACATGAAACAAAAGAAAGCTCTTCAGTGTATATAATTCCAATACAAGTTCAAATGGTTCAAATGGCCCTGAGCACTATGGGACTTAACATCGGAGGTCATCAGTCCCCTTGAACTTAAAACTACTTAAACCTAACTAACCTAAGGACATCACACACATCCATGCCTGAGGCAGGATTCGAACCTGCCACCGTAGCAGTCGCGCGGTTCCGGACTGAAGCGCCTAGAACCGGTCGGCCACCGCGGCCGGCCAATACAAGTCCAGTGATACAAGTCCAGTAATACACTTCTAAGTCATTACTGTAGAGCTCGTAGATCGGCTGGACTTCATCTGGGCTGCGGCCAGGCTGCTCCTGTCTCGGTGTCGTCCTAGAGAAGAGTCTGTGAGCGTACGAGGTGCATTCAAGTTCTAAGGCCTCCGATTTTTTTTTCTAATTAACTACTCACCCGAAATCGATGAAACTGGCGTTACTTCTCGACGTAATCGCCCTGCAGACGTACACATTTTTCACAACGCTGACGCCATGATTTCATGGCAGCGGCGAAGGCTTCTTTAGGAGTCTGTTTTGACCACTGGAAAATCGTTGAGGCAATAGCAGCACGGCTGTTGAATGTGCGGCCACGGAGAGTGTTTTTCGTTGTTGGAAAAAGCCAAAAGTCACTAGGAGCCAGGTCAGGTGAGTAGGGAGCATGAGGAATCACTTCAGAGTTGTTATCACGAAGAAACTGTTGCGTAACGTTAGCTCGATGTGCGGGTGCGTTGTCTTGGTGAAACAGCACACGTGCTACCCTTCCCGGGCTTTTTTGTTGCAGTTCAGGAAGGAATTTGTTCTTCAAAACATTTTCGTAGGATGCACCTGTTCCCGTAGTGCCCTTTGGAATGCAATGGGTAAGGATTACACCCCTCGCTGTCCCAGAACATGGACACCATCATTTTTTCAGCACTGGCGGTTACCCGAAATTTTTTTGGTGGCGGTGAATCTGTGTGCTTCCATTGAGCTGACTGGCGCTTTGTTTCTGGATTGAAAAATGGCATCCACGCCTCATCCATTGTCACAACCGACGAAAAAAAAGTCCCATTCATGTTGTCGTTGCGCGTCAACATTGCTTGGCAACATGCCACACAGGCAGCCATGTGGTCGTCCGTCAGCATTCGTGGCACCCACCTGGATGACACTTTTCGCATTTTCAGGTCGCCATGCAGGATTGTGTGCACAGAACGCACAGAAATGCCAACTCTGGAGGCGATCCCCCAGAACAATTCTCTCCACTTTCTCGATCATGTCGTCAGACCGGCTTGTGCGAGCCCAAGGTTGTTTCGGTTTGTTGTCACACGATGTTCGGCCTTCATTAAACTGTCGCACCCACGAACGCACATTCGACACATCCATAACTCCATCACCACATGTCTCCTTCAACTGTCGATGAATTTCAGTTGGTTTCACACCACGCAAATTCAGAAAACGAATGATTGCACACTGTTCAAGTAAGGAAAACGTCGCAATTTTAAGTATTTAAAACAGTTCTCATTCTCGCCGCTGGCGGTATAATTCCATCTGCTGTACGGTGGTGCCATCTCTGGGACGTATTGACAATGAACGCGGCCTCATTTTAAAACAATGCGCATGTTTCTATCTCTTTCCAGTCCGGAGAAAAAAAATCGGAGACCTTAGAACTTGAATGCACCTCGTACTATTGGCTGACGTCGTCTCACAGCCCTCTGTGCTCTGATGTTCCTCGCCAACGTGCCGGCGCTTGACCTTACAACGGAACAGCATGAAGTTACATCGACTTCCTACCATGTCTTCTGGGTGTCTCACCTTTTTAGTCAGGCCGTGTATTTCAAGCCAGTAGAGCTCCAGCCACCGAGGCTGGCGTAACTAACAACAGTAGTTGTGCCTGTCAGTAGACAGGGTTTAGTTTAACCACTTTCTCAAGTGCTTCTGGGAAAAAAATGAATACTGTCTGTATTAACTGCACTAACGTTTATTAACGCTTTTTCTGATTAGAAGTGTTAGCTTTGCAATCACGTGAAATTATTTTGCGGTGAAATGATAGCCAGAAACAGGGCAGCAGCAAAGCTTAGATTGCATCTAGCGACTCCTCAGCTTGTGGTCAAATTCATGATTGGATAGACTGTAAGCGTACTGTCATATCGCTGGATTGGTTGCGGAATATCTTTGCGGGCACCCGCGTCTGCAGAGTCGAGCACGGGGCACGGAACTGTTTTTATGGTGTATTGTGGGTAGCTCTGCGTCTGAGAGGCATTGTTAGTATGGAAGTTGAAATGTTGCTACAAGTGCTGTTACGTTAAAGTGATGAAGTATGGGAATGATTAAGAGGAAAGTGCGTCAAGAAGTAATAAAAAAATGAGCAGTGCTGCCGATAACGTATTTGCATCATCAACAATCACCCGCGTCGTGTCGGTTACGGGTACGCTCGTCCGAATGATGTTGTGGACTGATAATCATCCAGTAATTGGGATAAAAATTTACGACTTAGAGTGCAAACAGTGCAATCTGTGATTTCCATATCGCCTCAGAATAACGATGTTCATACCAGACGTAGAACAGTGTTGTGCTTCAATGTTGAGTGGCTTCCCTTACTCGCTTGCATATTTCGATAGATACTTTCAGGCAAGCCAGCTGCTGTGTGGAGCAGAACAGTACGACCGCCGATGGATTATCAGGTACGTGGTGTGGACAGGGCGCACGGTCCAGAAGTGAAAAATCAATTAAAAGGTACCCACAACAACTGTATCCCCGGGCGTGTTACAAGACGAAAGCAGTTTTATGTTGGTTAGCAACTGCGACTGTTGCGGACAGATGAAAATCGAATTGGCCATTGTTTGGAAAAATGGAGGTAGCGTCCTCCGCAGTCCACAGGCTTTAGGCTGCTGCCATTGGCTCTAATGGTACAGAGGCACGTGAGGCGAGGATGTGGATTTATGACCACGGTTGAAATTATTGCTTACAGAGGAGTCGCAACGGTAGAAAATGTTGAGGTGCAGGAGAACCTGCAGATGGCCGACGCTTGGTGCACGGATTGGCGGGTGACCTTCAACATAAACAAATGTTACATATTGGACGTAAATAGCCGGGAAGACTCATTACTGTACGATATGTTTTACGAACAGTCAATGGAAAGAATCACATTCAGTGAATATCCGTGAATAAACGTACGGTGCGATTTAACTCGAAAAGAAAACATAAAAGGAAACGTAAATGTTAGACCGAGATTCATCGGAAGCGTACCCCACCTACGAAGAGGGCAGTTTACAAAACCCTGATATTTGAGTACTGCCCTTCAGTCTGGGCCCTTTGCCAGACAGGACTGATAGATGAAATAGAGAAGTTCCAAAGAAGAGGAGCGCGTTTCGCCACAGATTCATCTGATAAACAAAAATCCCACTGCAGCATAGTCAGCAAGCAACTATTATTTGGTAATTTTATTCACTTTAATAGTGCCTAAAAGCATTTTTTAAAGAAACAGATTTAAAATTATAGTCAGAACGCACCCTCTAAATATCGAAGTTACAATTTATTCAGAGGCAGAAAGAAACAAGTTTTGACTGTATGAGCTTTCGGGCAGAGAACCTTGCCGTTCTCTTTCGACACGGCCGTAGTTACGACCGCTCACAACAGCCTCTGAAAGACTACACTGGTGCAAATCTGCATCCCACCAGATAACTTTAAACTAAGAGTTTTAACAAGAAAAGTCTTATGGTGAAAGGGTGGCAACTTTAAATACTAAAATGATCATTTAAATAAAAGCCCATGACATGCAATCTTATATGAAATTCTACAAGGTTGGCCAAACAATAGTTAAGATGCTCTACAGTACACAGTTATAAAATTTTATTGTAATCAGATAGGAAACTTACAAGAACATCATTTTTCGACAGAGTCTCCTTGCGTTTCAACGCACTTCGTCCATCGTTGTACAAGCTTCCCGATGCCCTCATAAAAGAAGGTTCTCGGTTGAGCTGCGAGCCAGGAATGCACCGCTTCTTTCATTGCTTCGTCCGAGGCAAATCGACGGCCGGTAATGCCTGTTTGAGTGGACCAAACAAGTGATAGAAGGGGCAAGATCGGGACTATATGGAGGATGACCCAGGACTTCAAATTTGAGTTTCTGGAGCGTTTCAGTGCTGTGGGCAGCAGTACGCGAACGGGCATTGTCGTGCAACAACACCTTTTGACAGCAATCCTCGGCGTTTGCTTGTGGCTTTAGCCTGGCAGTATGCAGCTCACTGTAACGTACGCTGTTTATTGTTGTGCCCCTTTCCCCATAATGTTCCACTACTGGACCCTGTGCGTGCCAAAAACCCGTAAGCATCATTTTTCCTGCGGACGGTTGGGTCGTGAACTTTTTCTTGCACGGCGAATTTGGATGTTTCCATTCTACAATCTGCCGTTTACTCTGCGACTCGTACTGATGGATCCACGTTTCGTTACCAGTAATGATCCTGCCTAAGAAGTTGTCCCCTTCGTTACCTTAGCGATCCAAATGCTTTTTGCAGATGTTAAAGCGGCTCGCGCGGAGTGGCCACGCGGTTAGAGGCGCCATGTCGCTGACTGCGCGGCTCCACCCCTCCGGAGATTCGAGTCCTCCCTCGGGCATGGGTGTGTGTGTTGTTCTTAGCACAGATTAGTTTGAGTTAGTTTAAGTAGTGTGTCAGCCTAGGGACCTGGAGCGGATCCAAGGTGGGGGGGCAATGGGAGCAATTGCCCCCCCCCCCCCCCCCCGCCGATGCGTGACCGATCTTTTTTTTCCGACTGCTTTAGGGGCTGATTACGTCGGCCTACCTAGTATGTTTTATCTGAAGTCGAAGATGTAAACAATGGCGCGCAGTTTGATGTAACAATTCAAAAAGATACCTTGAAGCCTCTTCCATTTAGCAAATAAACTACAGAAGAAACAGCTATACTTACGAATAAAATGATAATATTCGCTGAGGTATGAGCTATCTGTGCCTCTTTTTTAGCGCTTTCCCTGTAGTGCATATGTAAGATTTTGTTTCTAGTGGCAATTTACAAAGAGATGGTGTTGATAATGAAGCGATGAACACCGAAGGAATACTTGAAAATATTCTCATTAGTTGCAAATAGTGAGAACCTTACGACAGTCCCTTCTCTTATGTTACGGGATGAAATGTTGTTGTGGCGAGAGAAATGGAATCAAGAAAAGGAACGACAAAAAGAGCTTCCAACCATCGCCCTTGAGATATTGGCTAGATGTGATAAGGATGTATATCCTATAATACGTGTGGTGTCACCGCCAGACACCACACTTGCTAGGTGGTAGCCTTTAAATCGGCCGCGGTCCGTTAGTATACGTCGGATCCGCGTGTCGCCACTATCAGTGATTGCAGACCGAGCGCCGCCACACGGCAGCTCTCGAGAGACTTCCTAGCAGTCGCCGCAGTTGTACAGCCGACTTTGCTAGCGATGGTTCACTGACAAATTACGCTCTCATTTGCCGAGACGATAGTTAGCGTAGCCTTCAGCTACGTCATTTGCTACGACCTAGCAAGGCGCCATTAGCAGTTACTATTGATGCTGTAAAACATGTACCGTCAAGAGCGATGTTCACCAATTATGAATTAAAGTTAAGTATTCCAGTAGTTACGTACGTTCTTTGCTACTATAACGTCCTTGTCCAGTTCCAGACCTCACGCCAGCCTGCGTGAGCTTAAACGCGTGCCTTTCGGCTTCCTTCCTCCTAGTGGATTGGCTGTCTTGCCAGTCCACTACAATACGTAAGCCTTTATTGGTCCTGGCAACGCTTCAAATGACAACTGCAACTGCTGAAAGATCGTTTTCGTCGTTGCGGCGCCTGAAAACTTATTTAAGAACATCTATGAATGAAAACCGCATCATTGGTCTTGCACTTACGCATATTCATTACCAGATACCTGTAGAAGTAGAAAAAGTAATTACAAGACTTTCAAAAAGTGGGCGTAGAATTTAATATTTAAGAGAAGTATTGTAAATATACATATATAATATTAAATTTCATTTTATTTATACTTTTGCATGTTTATTTTATTTCTTATTTTGTTTACAAGAAGAAGAAAAAGAAATTTCTTATTGTTAATATTCATATTCATGAGGAAAAACAGCTTATTATGAGCATAAAATGACGTAATTAACAATATAAGATGATTTCCTGACACAGTCAAATACCCTATTATAACTTTTCGCACTCGCATCGTCATTGCTGCGTAGAAACACAGGCGCGAATTCGATGGCAACATTCTGTCAAATGAAAGCAATTGGTGAACTAATTTCGAAGATTTAAAAATGCAAACAAATGAACATTAGCATTTTTATATATTATTTTACATTAGCAGACAAACACAGAGTTTTTCAAGTGCACGTGTCGTATTTGAAGAATAGTTTCTAGGTAATGCAGTAAGTTATTTCATTAAACACACTTAACACATAGCGATACACAATTAAACTAAAAGCGTGTGTGTGTGCGCGCGCGCGCGATTATAGAGTATTAATGGTTTTATTTGGAATTAATTTTTTGGAAAGCAGGTACCAAAAAATTTGCCCCCCCCCTCCCCGACCGAGATCCTGGATCCGCCCCTGCTGGGGACCGATGACCTCTGCTGTTTGGCCCCTTAAGAACTCACACACATTTGAACATTTGTCCAAGCGCGTTTGTTTATGCAACTGTGGGAGTTGTTTTGGGACCCATCTTGCACAAACTTTATGAAACCCAAGTCTGTTGTGCATGATTTCGTAGGGAGAGCCGTGACTAATTTGCAGACGATGTGCCACTTCGTCAATAGTTAATCGTCTGTCTAAGAGAATCATTTCACGTGAACGCTCAATGGTTTCTTCATTTGTGGCGGTAAACGGTCGTCCGGCTCCTTCATCGTGCGTAACACTAGTGCGACCATTTTGGAATTTTTCAATCCATTTGCAGGCACTCCGCTGCGGCTGTTCCCGTACTGTACCGAAAGTCTTCGATGAATTTCGGCCCCTGATACGCCTTCCGAACACAAAAAACGGATCACTGAACGTTGCTCTTCTTTGGTGCAACTAGACACCGCAGCAGCCATGATAACAACGCGGCAGCTATAACGAAACTAACCTAGCAGCTTGAAAATTGCAAAGATATAACAACAAATAAACAAAGCATGCGTCATCAACGTAAAACGACACTACTACCAAAATAAACAAAAATATAACTAAACTGCGGATAATAGTTGACTTACCCTCTTACATACCGTTGTCACAAATAAGACTCAACACGAGTGACTCGAGTTTTTCGCAACGTGCCTCCCGCGGTGGCCGAGCGGTTCTAGGCGCTACAGTCTGGAACCGCGCGACCGCTACGGTCGCAGGTTCGAATCCTGCCTCGGGCATGGATGTGTGTGATGTCCTTAGGTTAGTTAGGTTTAAGTAGTTCTAAGCTCTAGGGGACTGATGACCTTAGAAGTTAAGTCCCATAGTGCTCAGAGCCATTTGAACCATTTTTCGCCACGTAAATGAAGTCTTGTTTGTTACTACGACATGTAGATGGCTCACTTCGACTTGATTCCTCGTCATTACGCTGCAATGACTTCCTAGTGTTCCGTCGCGAGATGTGGCGTAAAAACACATGCTGCTGAAACTTTTTCCATGTGCAACAGGGCACTCCGCGAGACCCTAAACAACTGTCAGCTGAGGATGTTCAACGAACGTAACCAGTACCGGAAATGAACGCTTTTCTTAACGGCAGATGAGGTTGTGTTTTACGTAAGTATATTAATGTATTAACAGCTGCGAAAGCGCATTGCACAAAAAACTTCTCTTATCGTTTCCCTGTTACGTATTCACTGTCTAGCTGTCTTCTGCTGCCTTTTAGTATAGGTAATGAAACTTGCTAGACAACTGTCCATTTCCAGTTGTTGCCGTTGCTGCAGTAAACACTTTTCGACGAACGCTCGTAAATGTTTGCAATGCTTTTAGTACTATAGTAAATTGTAAGATGATTGAATTTGGATTAGCGATTCAGAGTATTTGCGAATTTTACGACACGGGAATTTGTCAACAAAGCAAACGAATAAATATATGAAATGCTCATCCGCGGTATGTTTCTGGGAATAGTTTTCTCTCTTTGTTGTGAGACGAATTTCAAGAACGTACGATTTCACCGTCATCAAATTCAGATGAAAGGAAGGGAATCTATTGTTAGAAGTCTAAGTCTTTCATCACACAAAATTGCATGGACACTTCTAGGTAATTTTCCGTGTAATTACTCTCCCAAATCTGAAAAGTACGGAATTATTCATGTGTAACAGTGTAACAGTGAATAATTATGTGTAACGCATAATTAATATGTTTGGTAATACGCTTAAAAACATTGGAAATGAAAGCAGGGAGATGCTGGATACAGAGAAGACTTCGGTGTGTAATGCTGAACTATACATGTAGATTAAAAGAGCAGACTGAGAAATAGAAAACTGTATTTCACTTTACAGTGAAGACCAGCAATGAGTTTGGTGGATACAGCGACAGCGACGAGAGGAAAGTGTAATGAAAACAATCTCCAACACTTTTGTAGTCCTGTCTTCCTCAGTTGCGTGTAATATTACGGTATATTGATAATTTTTACTTATGGACCGTCTGACAGCAACTGAATAAAACACAATTTTAGTGCCATACGCGTTTCGCCTTTATTTTCTGCAAGGCATCATCAGCGGTAGATTGCGTGGACTCTTTCTTACATATTACGCTGCTGTTGCATTTTTGGTGTTGTTCTTCTTCTTATGAATGCCAATTTGCGGTTTTTTCCCACATTCCACAGCACTATGAACTGAACGCTTGTTTCAGTGCAATGTTTTGGTTTCTGTTCCAAAACAGCAGCATAATATGTAAGAAAGAATCCACACAATCTACCACTGATGATGCCTTGCAGAAAATAAAGGCGAAACGCGTATGGCACTAAAATTGTGTTCTATTCAGTTGCTGTCAGACGGTCCATAAGTAAAAATTATCAATATACCGTAACCTCCAACACGCTCATGATTTGATTAGAGCCGGCCGGTGTGGCCGTGCGGTTCTAGGCGCTTCAGTCTGGAACCGCGTGACCGCTACAGTCGCAGGTTCGAATCCTGCCTCGGGCATGGATGTGTGTGATGTCCTTAGGTTAGTTAGGTTTAAGTAGTTCTAAGTTCTAGGGGACTGATGACCACAGATGTTAAGTCCCATAGTGCTCAGAGCCATTTGAACCATTTTGAACCATTTGCTTAGAACACTAGTAGCGAGGATGTAGATAGACATGTGTGGATGTCTTTACAATTATTTTTATTTGACCATTGACGCTGCTGCTCTATACAACCTTATGAATGTACAACATAAAATATAGAATTCACAAGACATTGGCAACAATGATTTTGTCCCAGGTGATGAAGATAACTTTCACAACGAATTTATGAAGTGTACAAGACATTTACCAGATATGATTTACACTGCATAAGATACCGGGAATAATCGCGTTACAAGAAATGATAGAAAGAAGTCTAGATTATCAGGAATTAACAACATAAATTCTGAATTCAGATCTTGAAATCACTTTCTGAAATTAATGTCCTTAATTACATGTAAAAAAATTAATTTGTCAGCGCTAAAAGAAAAAGAATTCCAGTTCCTTATTTTTTTTTTAGCTTTCACGTGCTTCTGCATTTAAAAAAAGTAAGTGGTTGACATATTCTGTTTGTTCTTGACACAAAATTTGCTTTACTTGAGTTTGGACGTTCTCTTGCCGAATTATCTACCCACTTCTCCATTGTTGCAAATTGCAACTGCATTTGTAATCCACGAAAAACCTTTGGGCCACCCATAAGCTGCTGCTTATCGAATTGACTAGCCAAGTCAATCTCTATTGCCCTCAGTGACTTGTACACAGGAACACTGCGCCGCCAACGGCGACGATATCCACGTCGCACAGGCCATTGCAGAGGCACGTTTAAACAAGCCATTTACATTGTCTACAAGAAGAGAGAAGAAGCTCAATGCAGACGAGTATCTCCTTATTTGAGCCTAAGTTGGGAACAATAATTGTAAAATAAAGGTTACTGGTGACTGTATATTCTTTGATTCAGACCAAGTAAATGAATTCAGTTTTTTGACAGAGTTATATGCGCAGATACCTTACATATCCATCTGGGTCACTGGCACATTTTACTCCGTTTCGCTATTCAGCCGCCTGCAGTACACTTCTAGTTTCAAGATCCGTTAGTGTAGAAGATTATTTTGACTTCAGGATGGTAATACACTGTCCAGTCACATTAATGTGACAACCTGTCAAAAGACTGAATTATGACCTTTTGCAGAGCGGATCGCTGCGAGACGTACAGAAAGACAGTCAGTGGTGTTCTGCAAGATACTGGCAGAGGTGTGAAGCCATGCCGAATCCAGCACCGTGGCGAGCGGCGCCAGGTTTCTCGCTTGAAGATTGTAAGGGGTTCGTAGGCCCTTACTATAAGTTTGCACTCGGCACAGGTCGATAGGGCAAACAATCGATAGTGTCGTGTTGCGAGAGCGAGTGTAGAGTTGAGGCAGTCCCATGTTGCGGGCCGAGCTGTGTGGAGGACTGTTGTTATAATGCAAGGCTTTACCGACAAAGGGAGTGACCATCGCCGCGGTTTAACCCCTTTGTGCCAGAATAATACTGGGAAAGTGAAGAAGTATAATTACGAGAGCGATCAGTGATATTTGTAGTGCCGATATTTTGGTTTCGCGTCTACCGCGCCGGCATCATTTTGGATTGCAGTGTTGGATTGCAGTGTTGGATTGCAGTGATTGAATCAGCGTGTGACGATAATGAATAACAAAGAAGCCTGTGCTGAGATTAGCCGTAATTAAATATGTATGACGAAGGCAGTGGCTGTCTCCTTGTTTTTGTGCTTTTGAGACGAATATAGGTTCTTGATTAGTGAAACTGTGTTGGTGTTCTTCTTGTTACCAGACATTTCATTATTACAGCATTTGAGAAGGACAAACTGGAAAGTAACAACTCCGTAGCAGTCAATTCCGATTGCCAGCCCCATTAGGTACACGGTCACATTATTTAATAATTATTGGGCTGCTATTCGATCAGATCGGGTCTAAAATATTAACATAAATCGGAGGTGTTACAAGATCCATGGTGTGAACAGCCCGGTCGATGTGGTCCCACTGATTCTCAACTGCATTTAAATCCGGGGTATCCCGTGGCCATGAGAGTACAGTAAACTCAACATAGTTCTCTTCGAGCCACGCACGTACACTGCGAGGTGTGTGATACGTTGCATTGTCCAGCTGGTAGATGCCATCGTGGGAAGGAAACGGAAATACCCGGCATGTATGGGTGTACATAGTCTCTAAGGATAGATGACGAGATCACCCAGGGAATGACACGAAAACATTCCGCAGACCATAACGCTTCCTCCTCCAGCGTGAACCCTTCCGACGATTGTTGTAGGGTGTTTTCTTTCAGATGTTTCACGCCATACATGCCAACAGTCATCTATCCGATGGACGTTTCAAATGGATCTAAGCACTATGGGACTTAATATCTGAGGTCATCAGTCCCCTAGACTTAGAACTACTGAAACCTAACTAACCGAAGGACATCACACACATCCATGGCCGAGGCAGGATTCGAACCTGCGACCGTACCAGTAACACGGTTCCGAACTGAAGCGCCTAGAACACTTCGGTCACAGCGGCCGGCTGTCTGATGGAGCATTATGCTTAATGCATCTGTACGTCTTGCCGGTCAGGGTGGCCGAGCGGTTCTAGGCGCTTCAGTCTGGAGCCGCGCGACCGCTACGGTCGCAGGTTCGAATCCTGCCTCGGGCATGGATGTATGTGATGTCCTTAGGTTAGTTAGGTTTAAGTAGTTCTAAGTTCTAGGGGACTAACGACCTCAGATGTTGAATCTCATAGAGCTCAGAGCCTTTTGAACCATCTGGACGTCAAGTTGCGCTTCTGGCATGTAAATTGTAGCCTTTGTAGCAGATGAACAGCAGTCAGTATGGGCGCGTAAACCAGGCACCTGCTGCGGAGGTCCATACGCAGCTAAACGGTTGTTGAGGAGGCACTGTTGTAGCCCCTTTCTTCGCCTGGGCGGTCAGTTGCTCATCAGTTACACGTCTATTCGCCAGTACACATCTCTGCAGCTGTCGTTCACCTGTGTCATCTATGGCTCATGGTGCACGACAGTTACCGGTTTTGGATAGCGCCATTTTGCCAGGCACAACATACTTTAACCATGCCGCACTTGGCCGTTTCGAAAATGCTTCCACCCTTGGCCCAAAATCCAATGATAACCCCCTTGCGGATGTCAGATAAACCTCTCCGTTTCTGCATTGCGACAACGACTGCACTGTTTTCCGCTGCTGCGGACACAATTTGAACAGGCGGCCAGAAACACTCTAAAAAGCTTGTATGGGTGTTGCAAAGCAGGCTGTAATGAGAAATAACTGTTAAAAAAATCGATCCGTTGCGCCGTTTCCGAGTGAATTAGCATTGAAATTAGCCAGTCAGACCGTTTCGCATGCAGATTAAAGCGGCGCGCCAGATAGGGTGCCGCCAAACATATGCTCCGTTTGGTTTCCTAAAACCGAACAAGAGAGCGATACAAAAATAGGACCTGGACGAATGGTATCTGGTTGAATTTTCGCGTGCAACGTCCTGATTGGCTCACTTCAATGCTAATTAACATGAAAACGGCGCAAGGTATCGATTTTTTGGTCACCCATTATTCCTCAACAACCTATCCTGCAATATTCATACAAGTTTTTCAGACTGTTTCTGACCAGCTACAAATCCTCCACTGCTGGTAGGGCCACCTGCCGTCCGTGAGTGGTTATTGTACGTCGACGTCGGTTACAGGCAGTGATCACTCTTTGTGATTAGACCGTCTGTAATGATATGAAAGTGTAAAAACCTTCCTGAAAATGCACCAACCAGTTATTGATCCAGGACTTCCAAGACACAAATCGCCATGTGAGAGGATTATCACTGTTGGAACTTAAGGGGCTCCGGAAACGCTCAAAATCATGAAAAGTTCAATTTTTACTTTTTTGCGTTTTCTGAAGCTGCAGACTATTTACCTTTTAATAGATATATAATTTATTCAATTCCGAAGACTACAACTATTTTTAAATTTTTTTAAATTGTGTTCTACATGGGCGTGACCCACTGTGGCGCTGTTAAACTGCTGTCAAATGGTGTTATTATTAACGTCCGTGTTCATCAGGTACATTTTAGTGATGTCAGATAAAGTATGTGTTGTGGCTAACCTGTGATGGTTCAATATATATCGCTGGTGTGATTGTCGATTGTTTCATGTTTATTTACTCTGTCGTTATCTCGAAAATATTCGTAATTAATTCTGTAATTGACAAAATACAGAACTATTATGGAATGGCTATTTGGCAAAATACACAAAGTGTCGACGAAATGAAGAAGGCTGTTTGGGCTTTTTTTTTCGTACTTCTTCAGCCGATGAAAATCCCCAACATAGCTTGTGTCCCAAAGAAGAAGACAGTTGGTGTAAATATAACAAAGGATTGCTAACTGGTGAAGTGTACACTCATAAGCATAGTCTGCCGCATGCAATAATGGAGGTGATAAAACCTATTTTCAGAGACTTAGCAGCACCTGAACTGTTGAAAAAGTGTATTCACGGAAAAACTCAAAACCCCAATGAAAGTGTAAATAGTGTTATATGTTCGAGAATCCCCAAGACTGTATTTGTTGGAATAGAAACACTTCACTTTGGTGTGTATGATGCTGTTGCGACTTTCAATGATGGCAACATTGTAAGGTGCAAGGTATTTAGAAATATGGGAATGAAGATAGGTTCTAACATGGTACGAGCGATGCTTGCTTTAGACAAGGAACGCCTTCGGGCTGCAGACAGGGCTGTAAAGAGTCTAGAAATACAAGCAAGAGTAAACAGGAGGAGGAACAAGAGGAAGCTGGAGGAGGAGTTTGCAGAGGATGAAGATAATCCATCCTATGGACCTGGAATGCACTAAAAAGTTGATCCAATCTTTGTCGCTCGATTCCCAAAACTTTTATTTTCTCATACTAATTACATGTTTTCTAAGGATCTTCCAAACATATTTGTTTCAAACTTTCAGTAAATGTTACACAGTACCTTCTGCATAATTTTACACGGCCTTTTTCCAAAAAACTGTATATTTTTGAATATATAAACAAAAAATTGCAAAAAAATGTTGTGAATTTTCATTACAATTGAAAAAAATCATATTTAATAACTGAACTAAAATTTTGTAAAATCCCTGTGTTAAGTTGTAGCCCATATTCCAATAAATAATCTGTAAAAAGTTCAACTTCCTACCTCAAATACTTTGTGAGGAAAGATGTAATTTATAAGCGTTATTTTAACATTGCAAGTATAGGGCGTTCCGGAGCCCCTTAAGGTAATTCGGCAATTAGTGACTTGGAGTTTAATGGACGCATTTCCGGTAAACAATGGCATAAGCAATTACATAGTCAATTATCTACTTAATCAAAACATTTTCGTAGGCTGTGCAATGGGACTCGTATGCTGTGATTCAAATAACAGAACCTTTTGTCAAGAAAATAAAATATATAGACGCCGCATCTGAAGAAAACCTTATGTAAACCAAAAAAATCATGATTATTTTGTTGTATTACAGGACAAAAACATGAAATTTGTGTAAGCCACTTTGCCGTCCGACAACGGACTTAGACCCGCTACAAGCAGCGCTGAAATAACTAATTCATTGAAAAAGTGTGGCCGCTCGTGGTTTTTTCTGCAGTAATACAGACAGAACTTTTGTTCGCCCCAGTCGCTACTGCATTAGCACAGAGGGGAATAAATAATGATGTGAAGTGCTCTCTGCCGTACACGAGACAGCTGCTCGCTAAGTCCTTACGGTAATGTAGGTGTAGGCAAACATCACTCTGATAGCGACCTGCAGTTCTGTCCGCTACCGCCAGATGGCAGCAGCTGCTGGCCAATGCGCCAGCCACGCAACTCGTCTTGTGTAGATCAGGGCTGGTTGCTAGAATTTTTTTAGTAATTTTCTGCATCAAATTGTAGAGCTCTTTTGATGTGACTCATCTTATAATCTAGCACCAATATTATAGACTAATTACACATTTTTTCCTTAGGTTCAGTTACCACAAAAATAACGTACTAGTTCAGTTTATGCCTATTGTAACATTTTGTGCCGCTATGGAGGAGGTTCTCCCAATTGTTAGCCTTCCTGCAGCATATTAGGCATTTATAAGGAACATAACACTTTTATATAATTTATTGTTCTTTTTCCCCTATACGTAACGTGTTATGAATATGTGGAGATTTCACCATGGAGCGACGATCTAATGTTTGCAGTTATCTCTGTTAGATGCTAAAATTTTCAAACAGATATACCACAACATCGAACAAAAGTCATCAGGTTCTTTGTTGGAAAGTGTTTCGTCAAATGTCTAAAACACAGATTCCCCAGAATAAAGCAAATTAATATTGAATGAATAAATTGATAGCTGCCTGCTTTATGGGCTGAAATACAACGTATTACGAAGCGGAAGATTCTTCTTGAAATCCATACAGATTGTTTTCTTAATCACACGTTTTCTGGACCTCAAACGTTCGGAAGGTTTAACCTCGTAAAGCTTGTCTGCTTTCCTCTTAAGTACGTCGTTTTAAGTCGTTATATGTTGTTTCTGCCTATTCAAAGTTTGTATCTGAGTTGCATTTACTCGTGAATTATCTATAAATCAAGTTCAGAACAGTTAGCTCTAAATCTGTCAAACACTGAACATGTGTCAGTTCTGGGGTACCCAAAACTTGTAGTTAGTCACAAAAATCCGTCGATATTGTACGTATGACATCGAGTTTGTAGGATTTTTCTCCGAATAAAACAGGTATAATTTTCGAATATTAAGTTCTTCTGGCAAATATAACTGCTTGCTACATGAATGCTATAATATGATTTACGGTCTTTCAGTGACTGTGTATTATGATGGATTTTAAATACGGTTTCTCTTTTAAGTTTGTTTGGTCTAGCGTTAGGTTTTCTCTGGCCTCAGTGTATGTTTTCCCTGTAGTAGCCAATACTTTTTTAAGGCAACGCCAAGAATGTTGTTGTTGTTATGGCCTTTAGTTCTGAGACTCGTTAGATGCAGCTCTACATGCTACTCTATCCTGCGCAAGATTCTTCATCTCTCAGTACCTACTGCAACCTACATCCTTCTGAATCTGCTTCGTGTATTCATCTCTTGGTCTTCCTCTACGATTTTTACTCTCCACGCCGCTCTCCAATACTAAATCGGTGATCCCTTGATGACTCAGAACATGTCCTACCAACCGATCCCTTCTTCTCGTCAAGTTGTGCCACAGATTTCTCTTCTCCCCAATTCTATTCAGTACCCCCTCACTAGTTACGTGATCTATCCATCTAACTTTCAGCATTCATCTGTAACTTGTCTAAACTAGTTATCGTCCATGTTTCACTTCCATACTTGGCTACATTCCACACAAATACTTTCAGAAAAAGACTTTCTGACACTTAAATCTATGCTCGATGTTAACAAATTTCTCTTCTTCAGAAACGCTTTCCTTGCCATTGCCAGTCTACATTTTATATCCTCTCTACTTCGACCATCATCAGTTATTTTGCTCCCCAAATAGCAAAACCCCTTTACTACTTTAAGTGTCTCATTTCCTAATCTAATTCCCTCAGCATCACCCGACTTAATTCGACTACATTCCATTATCCTTGTTTTGCTTTTGTTGATGTTCATCTTATATCCTCCTTTCAAGACACTGTCCATTCCATTCAACTGCTCTTCCAAGTCCTTTGCTGTTTCTGACAGAATTACAATGTCATCGGCGAACCTCAAAGTTTTTATTTCTTCTCCCTGGATTTTAATACCTACTCGAAATTTTTCTTTTGTTTCCTTTACTGCTTGCTCAATATACAGATTGAATAACATCGGGGAGAGGCTACAACTCTGTCTCACTCCCTTCCCAACCACTGATTCCCTTTCATGCCCCTCGACTCTTATAACTGCCATCTGGTTTCTGTACAAATTGTAAATAGCCTTCTGCTCCCTGTATTTTACCCCTGCCACCTTTAGAATTTGAAAGAGAGTATTCCTGTCAACATTGTCAAAAGCTTTCTGTAAGTCTACAAATGCTAGAATCGTAGTTTTGCCTTTCCTTAATCTTTCTTCCAAGATAAGTCGTAAGGTCAGTATTGCCTCACGTGTTCCAACATTTCTACGGAATCCAAACTGATCTTCATTGAGGTCGGCTTTTACCAGTTTTTCTATTCGCCTGTAAATAATTCGTGTTAGTATTTTGCAGCTGTGGCTTATTAAACTGATATGCCCTCGGGAAATATTACGGCTGTAGTTTCCCCTTGCTTTCATCCGTTCGCAGTACCACAACAGGAAGGCCGTTTTGGTTAATGTTACAAGGCCAGATCAGTCAATCATCCAGACTGTTGCCCCTGCAACTACTGAAAAGGCTGCTGCCCCTCTTCAGGAACCACACGTTTGTCTGGCCTCTCAACAGATACCCCTCCGTTGTGGTTGCACCTACGGTACGGCTATCTGTATCGTTGAGGTACACAAGCCTCCCCACCAACGGCAAGGTCCATGGTTCATCATTGTATAATCTATCTGAAACCTTCCAGTGTCTCCATGCCTCTTCCACGTATAAACCATTATTTCATGATTTTTAAACAAAGAGTTAGCTATGATTAAGTAATGCTCTGTGCAAAATTCTACCAGGCGGCTTCCTCTTTCACTCCATACCCCCATTCCATATTCACCTACAACTTTTCCTCCTCTTCCTTTTCCTGCTATCGAATTCCAGTTTCCCATGACAATTAAATTTTCGTCACCCTTCACTATCTGAATAATTTCTTTTATCTCTTCATACATTTCTTCAATCTCTTCGTCGTCCGCGTAGCTGGTTGGCATATAAACTTGTACTACTGCGGTAGATGTGGGCTTCGTGTCTATCTTGGCTACAATAATGCGTTCACTATGCTGTTGGCAGCAGTTTCCCGCGCTCCTATTTCTTTATTCCTTATGAAACCTAGACCTGTATAACTCTATTTGATTTTTTATTTATAGCCCTGTATTCACCTGACCAGATGTCTTGTTCCTCGTGCCACCGAACTGAAATTAATTCCCATTATATGTAACTGAAACCTATGTATTTCCGTTTTTAAATTTTCTAACCTACCTACCCGATTAAGTGATCTGACATTCCACGCTCCGATCCGTAGAAGGCCAGTTTTCTTTCTCCTGGTAACAAAGTCGTCCTGAGTGGTCCCCGCCCACAGATCCGAATGGGGGACTATTTTGCCTCCGGAATATTTTACCCAGGAGGACGTCATTATCATTTAAGCATACAGTAAAGCTGCATGTCCTCGGGAAAAATTACGGCTGTAGTTTCCCTATGCTTTCAGTCGTTCACAGTACCAGCACAGCAATGCCGTTTTGGTTAGTGTTACAAGACCAGATCAGTCAATAATCCAGGCTGTTGTCTCTGCAACTGCTGAATAGGCTGCTGCCCCTCTTCAAGAACCACAAGTTTGTCTGGTCTCTCAACAGATACCCCTCCGTTGTGGTTGCACCTACGGTACTGCTATCTGTATCGCTGAGGCACGCAGGCCTTTCCACCAGTGGCAAGGTCCATGGCTCATGGGGGGAGGAGAATACTGGTTGATATACCTGAACATCCTGTATTTGTTCATCTCTAGTGATGCATACCTTACAGACAAAAGCTCGACATGCAGCTTCATCTGGACTTCCCTTTGGTCTCCTTTGCATCTTAGTCAGGTGAGGTTTGTGGTTGAATTCCTTGATTAATCTGTTCCCTTCTACAAATGGGATATTCTGAAAACATACTGTTCGCAAGTACTTATAATCGTCACCTGTAACGAAGTTCATGGCCAGTAATCTTTTAGAAGAATCATAAATACGCCCCGACACTTTTTATGCATAATATCGGCAACAGTAACAAATGGAACAGATGAGTGTTTCTGTTCAATTAATCGGGAAAAACCACTTTTCCATTCTACTTTGGAGGCACAATGTGGCGCAGTTTTATATCCGTCTTTGCTTTATTACTAAACAATGTAATGGTTCGAATTCCCTTTACGATGTGTGAATGACTGTCAAGTATTATTTGCAAGTCAGTAATATGCAGCTACAGCATTATAAGATGAAACATAAAAGGAGAAAAAAATATAGGCAGAAAAATGGATCTGGATCGTTCTTCCTCAGCACCGAGCCGACCTTGGTCAATATTTTAGCACAGATTTTCGAGCACCTTGATCGTTTTTACAAAAAACAAACCTTACCAAATAATAATATTTACATTTCACTACAAGGGTGCCTTATGAACTAAATTTTAGGTTTCAATGTACCTTGATCGTTACTCCCTGCAATACAACAGCCAATTGTAAAGGGAAGAGACATTTTATTCAGTCACAAACTCGCGCTGAAAACAGCTTGACAGGAGCACGTTTCCCACTATGCTCCAAGGACGTGTTTGCCTCTGGACATCCAGCGGCCACTTACGTGACCGTGTGATCAGGAAAACCTGTCCGTTGTGCAACACAGTATCATCTCGTTTCTCATGGCCAGTGCAAAATTAATGAATATTGAACTATGTGTGTCACTGAAGAGCCAGGAGGCTCATCTGAAGCGTAAAGATGGACGATTACGCATGTGAAGACGCAGCTGCGATATTCGCATTGGTTTATACATTATTGGAAGTTAAATATCATAAATAATTCCTGAGTGGTAAAAGTGTATACCTTGGCAACGCATTTTGCCATTGTAACAAACGAGGTGTCTACTGATACATCCCGTAGAACTGTACCGGACTGAGGTAGTAGACTTACTGGAATTATTCACATGTTTAAACGAGAGACCGAAAAGTAATTTTCATGCAATTAAAAACAACTATTTTTACTAAACAAAAATGGGGAAACATTAAAATTCGCTGGAGAACTGTAAACTTTAGATGCATAGGAAACTTTTTAATGTATAATTTAAATTGTTTATTGATATTTGCCGTTATAAATTTGAAAATGGAGAAAGACTATCGAAATTATTGTTTATAAATAAACCACGGCTGATAAAAGAAAACTGAAATGGCGCTATATTTCTCGGAAAATTTACTTGTGATTTGATGTGTCATATACATATAACATATCAAAAGTAAAAATTTCAGAAATTTTCATGTTCAGTGGTTTAACTGACTTTAGTTGTGCTTGACCGAGGTTTCCCAGTGAAAAGCGGCATTTTGGGCTCAAATGGTTCTGAGCACTATGGGACTTAACATCAGAGGTCATCAGTCCCCTAGAACTTAGAACTACTTAAACCTAACTAACCTAAGGACATCACACACATCCATGTCCGAGGCAGGATTCGAACCTGCGACCGTAGCGGTCGCGCGGTTCCAGACTATAGCGCCTAAAAACGCTCGGCCACTCTGGCCGGCGGCGTTTTGGGGGGAGACTATGTTCGGACTCCGTTGGAGACGGTCGGGCTGTGATAGTCTGTGTTTCTAGACAGTTTTATCTGATGCGCGATGAAGTAGCCGCTAGTTCGCGTGTGTCAGTTATTCAGTGTTCCTGATTTCGGATACAGAAATTTTTCGACATCTAATGGACTTGTTATTTTTAGGGTTGCGTGTGATAAAAGCCGCACTTACAAGGTTTCATTGTGTCACCAATGTGGAGTTTATGGTTTTAGATACTGTGGAACTTAAACGGTTTTCTAAAGATGACTCACGCAAGCAATCGTGGTTTACTCAACCCTCTCCAAGATCTTAAGGAACTCGGTCGAGCTCTGAAATTAATTTATTGTGAACTCTGACTTTTGATTTCTCTATGTTTTTATTGGAAATAAACTCGAATTTGTGCAGCTTTAAAAAAATACTCGAGTGCGTTGGTGATTTTTGCATAGCAAATCCTGTCTCCATTTATATTAAATACTTTTGTGGCACACTGGGTACATTGCGAAGAATTTGAGTTGGCGCCCCATATGCAAAACGTAGCCAAATTTGTAAGTCCATCCACATTTACGGGGCCCCATTGAAGCTATTGTGCTGTCTAATGTGGAGTAACTCTTTTCATGCAAAAGCACATACGGGCTGCGAGCTGATATAGAACTTGTGAATAGTTTAAAGCTTTGATTTTCGGCGAGTTGACGAGAGGGATCGTATTTTATTTCGTTATCCAGACCACATGCCCATTCCCATACAACCCGTATGGCCGCATCCCCTTCATAGACACATAATACACTCCTGGAAATGGAAAAAAGAACACATTGACACCGGTGTGTCAGACCCACCATACTTGCTCCGGACACTGCGAGAGGGCTGTACAAGCAATGATCACACGCACGGCACAGCGGACACACCAGGAACCGCGGTGTTGGCCGTCGAATGGCGCTAGCTGCGCAGCATTTGTGCACCGCCGCCGACAGTGTCAGCCAGTTTGCCGTGGCATACGGAGCTCCATCGCAGTCTTTAACACTGGTAGCATGCCGCGACAGCGTGGACGTGAACCGTATGTGCAGTTGACGGACTTTGAGCGAGGGCGTATAGTGGGCATGCGGGAGGCCGGGTGGACGTACCGCCGAATTGCTCAACACTAGGGGCGTGAGGTCTCCACAGTACATCGATGTTGTCGCCAGTGGTCGGCGGAAGGTGCACGTGCCCGTCGACCTGGGACCGGACCGCAGCGACGCACGGATGCACGCCAAGACCGTAGGATCCTACGCAGTGCCGTAGGGGACCGCACCGCCACTTCCCAGCAAATTAGGGACACTGTTGCTCCTGGGGTATCGGCGAGGACCATTCGCAACCGTCTCCATGAAGCTGGGCTACGGTGCCGCACACCGTTAGGCCGTCTTCCGCTCACGCCCCAACATCGTGCAGCCCGCCTCCAGTGGTGTCGCGACAGGCGTGAATGGAGGGACGAATGGAGACGTGTCGTCTTCAGCGATGAGAGTCGCTTCTGCCTTGGTGCCAATGATGGTCGTATGCGTGTTTGGCGCCGTGCAGGTGAGCGCCACAATCAGGACTGCATACGACCGAGGCACACAGGGCCAACACCCGGCATCATGGTGTGGGGAGCGATCTCCTACACTGGCCGTACACCACTGGTGATCGTCGAGGGGACACTGAATAGTGCACGGTACATCCAAACCGTCATCGAACCCATCGTTCTACCATTCCTAGACCGGCAAGGGAACTTGCTGTTCCAACAGGACAATGCACGTCCGCATGTATCCCGTGCCACCCAACGTGCTCTAGAAGGTGTAAGTCAACTACCCTGGCCAGCAAGATCTCCGGATCTGTCCCCCATTGAGCATGTTTGGGACTGGATGAAGCGTCGTCTCACGCGGTCTGCACGTCCAGCACGAACGCTGGTCCAACTGAGGCGCCAGGTGGAAATGGCATGGCAAGCCGTTCCACAGGACTACATCCAGCATCTCCACGATCGTCTCCATGGGAGAATAGCAGCCTGCATTGCTGCGAAAGGTGGATATACACTGTACTAGTGCCGACATTGTGCATGCTCTGTTGCCTGTGTCTATGTGCCTGTGGTTCTGTCAGTGTGATCATGTGATGTATCTGACCCCAGGAATGTGTCAATAAAGTTTCCCCTTCCTGGGACAATGAATTCACGGTGTTCTTATTTCAATTTCCAGGAGTGTATATATATATATATATATATATATATATATATATATATATATATATATATATATATGACTTTTGAACACTATTAAGGTAAATACATTGTTTGTTCTCTGTTAAGGTCTTTCATTTGCTAACTATGCCTATCAGTAGTTAGTGCCTTCCGTAGTTTGAATATTTTATTTAGCTGGCAGTAGTGGCGCTCGCTGTATTGCAGTAGTTCGAGTAACGAACATTTTTGTGAGGTAAGTAATTTGTGAAAGGTATAGGTTAATGTTAGTCAGAGCCATTCTCTTGTAGGGATTATTGAAAGTCAGATTGCGTTGCGCTAAAAGATATTGTGTCTCAGTTTAAGCACAGTCATGTATAATTTTTCTAAGGGGACGTTTCACCTTTACCGAGACACGCCACATGATGCAAAAAGCCAATTTGAACCATTTTATTACTTATGTGAAGCGTGATTTTAAAGCGAGAAAAGACTTTCAGTGATACAGAGAAATGTTACGTTGATGTTAGAAAGAGCTCGGAGACGAAAAAGTTACTAAATGACGCAGAAGCAAGGTTTATTGTTGCCGTCTCTCTGGTATCGACAGCACGACCGACGAGGCAACAGTGCTACCCATTACTGTCAACTGTTAAAAGAAAGTTCAACTACTACAAGCAGGTAATTCACATTACTGTCAGCAAATATCGTAGAAAAGCTTAACAACTCAAAGCATGATGTGTCATGCACATTCGTTTTCTTTTTCCCTGCCTCTTTCCACTGAAAATGTTTAATCTACATTCTGATAATCTCTTTCTGATTGTATATGAAAAGAAGCTATATTTTTCCTTATGTCAGGAGACTGTCACTCTCGAAATAAATTAACTTCCATTTTTAGTGGTGAGTTCCAACATGCAGATCTGTCACGAGCAAAACAGCAACGAAGTTCTCCACCGTTGTTGAACTGCGCGTAATACACAGTGTTAATATCCTTTTACTTCACTGGGATATACGGACGAAGAAATTTTGAAAGTTTTTCATAATTTTTTTGACACTGAGCAAAACGACCGTGGTGATATGGTTACTAAACATTTTGGTAAACAGGAAGACAGGAAGACTGTGTACAGAACAGCATAGGCAAAATTAATAGCCGGGTTGACTTTTTTGTGGTGACAGCTGTATTGTCCTTGATGCAATATCAGAATACCTATATGAAGCGGCCGTGTAATCAATGTTGCATATTTTCTTGGTAAACCATGAAAGGATTTTCTTGAAACAAATGGGATGTTGTGGAGTCGACTGGTAAGTTCTGTGATAATACACTCCTGGAAATGGAAAAAAGAACACATTGACACCGGTGTGTCAGACCCACCATACTTGCTCCGGACACTGCGAGAGGGCTTTACAAGCAATGATCACACGCACGGCACAGCGGACACACCAGGAACCGCGGTGTTGGCCGTCGAATGGCGCTAGCTGCGCAGCATTTGTGCACCGCCGCCGTCAGTGTCAGCCAGTTTGCCGTGGCATACGGAGCTCCATCGCAGTCTTTAACACTGGTAGCATGCCGCGACAGCGTGGACGTGAACCGTATGTGCAGTTGACGGACTTTGAGCGAGGGCGTATAGTGGGCATGCGGGAGGCCGGGTGGACGTACCGCCGAATTGCTCAACACTAGGGGCGTGAGGTCTCCACAGTACATCGATGTTGTCGCCAGTGGTCGGCGGAAGGTGCACGTGCCCGTCGACCTGGGACCGGACCGCAGCGACGCACGGATGCACGCCAAGACCGTAGGATCCTACGCAGTGCCGTAGGGGACCGCACCGCCACTTCCCAGCAAATTAGGGACACTGTTGCTCCTGGGGTATCGGCGAGGACCATTCGCAACCGTCTCCATGAAGCTGGGCTACGGTGCCGCACACCGTTAGGCCGTCTTCCGCTCACGCCCCAACATCGTGCAGCCCGCCTCCAGTAGTGTCGCGACAGGCGTGAATGGAGGGACGAATGGAGACGTTGCATGGGGGCTTAATTAAAATAATTATGAATGCAAATATTTTTAGTAGCTGTATGTCCGATTACGGAAGTCTCGTAAACGCCTGGCCCTGACTAGTATTATTACGCAATCTGACTGCTTAGAATGACAACAAAGAATGTAAGAAAATTTTCGTTAACACAGTTAATTAATTAAGTCCCTAGCAACTATAAAATCTACGAAGCCAACAAAGCACAAGTGTAGCTGTTCTGTATGTGGTAGTGTGACTCAACGCACATCTGGCACGGTTCTTCTTCAACAAGACAAGAAATTTTAAATACCAATTATACTGACGTGATAAAAGAAAATTAGAAATACTATAATTGTGCAAGAAACCCAGAATTACACTCTAATACAAGAACACACGCCAGATGCTTTGTTGACTGAACCTGTAATGAAGCATTATTCAGGACACACAAATAATAAGAAAATAAAGAACAGTAGTTAGTTACCTTAATTTATATTGACGAAAAGCACTCAGATCATTACAATATCTCCATTGGAACAACATCTGCTATCTCTCCCATCAAATAACTGCATAAAACATGGGACAACACTCTCCACTACCACATCTCACTCTGACTTCACGACAAGCAGTGTCCACCACAACTTCTCGGTAAGAACTGCTTGCCGCTACGTCTCAATAATCACTGCCAGTGGAGGCGGCGGAACAATACTCTCTGGCGCGATTTCTGGCGCTGTGGCTCAGTGTAGCCACCTTTCATATGCCCTTCCTCCACGGGCTAGAATTTGATGGTATTTTTGCCAGCATTGGTGGTGAAAATACCACCAAATTCGTAAAAAAAAATACAGACGAAAATAAAAGATAATATTAATACGTAAGTATCATATAACTAGATAAAATTTTGGCTTTGCACTGACCTTACAATAGCCTAATATATAAAATACAGTAAGGAATACAATTCTTTCATACATATGACTTTACATAATAGTTTACAGAAATATCATGTGGTTAAACAATTCAATCGATAGCGTCAGCAATGACGAATATGAGCAGGTAAGAGTCTTATAACTTTTCACAAACAGTAATACACAAAAAATCAGTTTATACAAATATTCACATAAAATGTTTTCATAACAAGTGGTTGACAGTTCCAGCAGTAGCACCCAGCAATGTTGAGTAGGTGCAGACACCATCAGGTGACATCATTTCAGTAGAAGCAGTCCATCAGTGGCACCCAGCATTGTGGAACAGGTGCAGACTCCAACAGGTGACATCATTTCAGTAGAAGCAGTCCATCAATGGCACCCAGCAATGTTGAGTAGGTGCAGACACCATCAAGTGACATTATGTCAGTAGAAGCAGTCCATCAGTGGCACCCAGCAATGTTGAACAGGTGCTACAGCAACAAGTGACACCATTTCAGTAGAAGCAGTCCATCAATGGCACCCAGCAATGTTGAGTAGGTGCAGACACCATCAAGTGACATTATGTCAGTAAAAGCAGCTCCATCAGTGGCACCCAGTAATGTTGAACAGGTGCAGACACCAAGAAGTGACTTCATTTCAGTAGAAGCAGTCCGTCAGTGGCACCCAGCAATGTTGAAGAGGTACACACAGCAACAAGTCACATTTCTCAGTAGAAGCAGTCCACCAATGGCACCCAGCAATGTTGAGTAGGTGCAGACACCATCAAGTGACATTATGTCAGTAAAAGCAGTTCCATCAGTGGCACCCAGTAATGTTGAACAGGTGCAGACAGCAACAAGTGACATCATTTCAGTAGAAGCAGTCCATCAGTGGCACCCAGCAATGTTGAGCAGGTGCAGACACCAAGAAGTGACTTCATTTCAGTAGAAGCAGTCCGTCAGTGGCACCCAGCAATGTTGAAGAGGTACACACAGCAACAAGTCACATTTCTCAGTAGAAGCAGTTCATCAATGGCACCCAGCAATGTTGAAGAGGTACACACAGCAACAAGTCACATTTCTCAGTAGAAGCAGTTCATCAATGGCACCCAGCAATGTTGAGTAGGTGCAAACAGCAACAAGTCACATTTCTCAGTAGAAGCAGTTCATCAATGGCACCCAGCAATGTTGAGTAGGTGCAAACAGCAACAGGTGACATCATCTCAGTAGAATCAGTCCATCAGTGGCACCCAGCACTGTTGAGTAGGTGCAAACAGCAACAGGTGACATCATCTCAGTAGAATCAGTCCATCAGTGGCACCCAGCAATGTTGAGTAGGTGCAGACAGCAAGAAGTAACATCATTTCGGTAGAAGCAGTTCCATTTGTGGTGCCCAGCAATGTTGAAGAGCTACACACAGCAACAAGTCACATTTCTCAGTAGAAGCAGTTCATCAGTGGCACCCAGCATTGTTGAGTAGGTGCAGACACCGACAGGTGATATCATTTCCATAGAAGTAGCTCCATCTGTGCACCTGGTATTGTTGAGTAGGTGCAGAGAGCAACAAGTGACATCATTTCAATAAAAGCAGTTCCATCAGTTGCACCCAGCAATGATGAGCAGGTGCAGAGAGCAGTCCATCATATTCACTATCACTGATCACACTGTTCCTCAGCAGAAATTAAACATGTCCTAGTGGCACCAATCATGTAGAAAAAGTACAAGTAACAGTCCATAATTTCACCATCACTAATCAGACAGTTCAAGCATGAACAATAGTTTGAATGCACATACAAATGCTTTTACAATGCTCTTACACTAAACATACAAATCATAACAAACACACAAATGATATCAGATAATTGTCATATTACTATTACAAATACACAAACATCAGTAAACCTATAATATTTATGGGTGTCAGTGCAAGCCACTACAAACAAATAAAATAATATTTAGGAGATAGGTGGGTAGGATTAGGAAAGGAAAACACACAAACACACTCACTCATCTTTCATCTACATTGAGTACCACTGTGTAATTGAATAGTGTTAACTGTGTGAATCCACTTCTGTCAAAATTTCATGTTCATCATGTGTATCAAGTAGTAGTGACAGCAATGTATAACAGTCAATAATACACTCCTGGAAAAGGAAAAAAGAACACATTGACACCGGTGTGTCAGACCCACCATACTTGCTCCGGACACTGCGAGAGGACTGTACAAGCAATGATCACACGCACGGCACAGCGGACACACCAGGAACCGCGGTGTTGGCCGTCGAATGGCGCTAGCTGCGCAGCATTTGTGCACCGCCGCCGTCAGTGTCAGCCAGTTTGCCGTGGCATACGGAGATCCATCACAGTCTTTAACACTGGTAGCATGCCGCGACAGCGTGGACGTGAACCGTATGTGCAGTTGACGGACTTTGAGCGAGGGCGTATAGTGGGCATGCGGGAGGCCGGGTGGACGTACCGCCGAATTGCTCAACACGTGGGGCGTGAGGTCTCCACAGTACATCGATGTTGTCGCCAGTGGTCGGCGGAAGGTGCACGTGCCCGTCGACCTGGGACCGGACCGCAGCGACGCACGGATGCACGCCAAGACCGTAGGATCCTACGCAGTGCCGTAGGGGACCGCACCGCCACTTCCCAGCATATTAGGGACACTGTTGCTCCTGGGGTATCGGCGAGGACCATTCGCAACCGTCTCCATGAAGCTGGGCTACGGTCCCGCACACCGTTAGGCCGTCTTCCGTCACGCCCCAACATCGTGCAGCCCGCTTCCAGTGGTGTCGCGATAGGCGTGAATGGAGGGTCGAATGGAGACGTGTCGTCTTCAGCGATGAGAGTCGCTTCTGCCTTGGTGCCAATGATGGTCGTATGCGTGTTTGGCGCCGTGCAGGTGAGCGCCACAATCAGGACTGCATACGACCGAGGCACACAGGGCCATCACCCGGGATCATGGTGTGGGGAGCGATCTCCTACACTGGTCGTACACCTCTGGTGATCGTCGAGGGGACACTGAATAGTGCACGGTACATCCAAACCGTCATCGAACCCATCGTTTTACCATTCCTAGACCGGCAAGGGAACTTGCTGTTCCAACAGGACAATGCACGTCCGCATGTATCCCGTGCCACCCAACGTGCTCTAGAAGGTGTAAGTCAACTACCCTGGCCAGCAAGATCTCCGGATCTGTCCCCCATTGAGTATATTTGGGACTGGATGAAGCGTCGTCTCACGCGGTCTGCACGTCCAGCACGAATGCTGGTCCAACTGAGGCGCCAGGTGGAAATGGCATGGCAAGCCGTTCCACAGGACTACATCCAGCATCTCTACGATCGCCTCCATGGGAGAATAGCAGCCTGCATTGCTGCGAAAGGTGGATATACACTGTACTAGTGCCGACATTGTGCATGCTCTGTTGCCTGTGTCTATGTGCCTGTGGTTCTGTCAGTGTGATCATGTGATGTATCTGACCCCAGGAATGTGTCAATAAAGTTTCCCCTTCCTGGGACAATGAATTCACGGTGTTCTTATTTCAATTTCCAGGAGTGTAGTTAAGTCAACGTCATAGTCATCATGTCAAGACCAATGTTTGCCAAGCCAGATCAAAATGTACGGTTGCTGAACAACTGTCAGTGTGCCAAGATATGCAACTTCCTCTCTCCAAAAAAAAAAAGTACATACTGCTTAGTGATTTAACAAAGTGTGTGTAGACAATCTTCCTTTCATTTTAGTGCTCTAGTCTGCTATCTTCATCCTCCTTGTTCCATATAGACCAACAACAAAACAAAACAAAAAAAAAAATATGCACCTCACTTATTTTACCTCTTATACACCATAACTCCAATCAACTTCATATAATCTCAATACCTCCATAATACCTCTTCAATACGTCGATACATATAAACCTTATTGCCAGTATCATTTCACTTCCATAACAACTCTTTCCTCTAGTCAGTCTCCTCGATCGAGTACAGATAAAATCCTAATGCAAACCTCCTCATCCCATACAATCCGAAGACACACTGTCAACACACAACCTCTGTGTAATCCATCTGACCAAAATCTTCTACTCATTATGAATTATAAACAAAGAATGCATACATGACCTCTAACAGACTTAGTTCGAATAACTCTCAGTAATTAAGTACGATTACGGAGTGTGAATGATCCTAATATTTCACAGTGTGTACACCACTTCAAGAATTATGGCAAACAGAAGCAAACATGTGGAGTATTTATTGTGTCAAGTGTCACTTCCTATTTCAATTGCTCACGAAAAATGCAGTGTAATAACTGTGTTGGTATGTCATGTCGTTAGCTTCCTTCCTATTGGCATACATTTATACAGCTTTCATAAAACCTCCAGCTCATGTGACTTCTATGATGTTTCTTGTACTAAAGTCGCTCGTCGAATTACTGCAGTTCATTTTCTTATGTTAAAATATAAAGCATTGAGCGTAAGCAAGGCAAGCAATAGCGACTAAATATACCAGTAGTGAACAGAATGACAACAAGTGGATGCAGCACAATTCTTACAACGAGGCTCTGCCAAGCGAACAATCTGTAACTAGTACCATAGTGTAACCTAAACTCTATGTTTGTACACTGTACATCAGCATTGCTATATACCAAATTAAAGTATAGTTATGACAACAAGCAGAAATGTGTAAATGTGCAATCCATACGCATAGCAGTAAACATATATCTTACGTACTAAACAGGTCATTAGCATCGTATCTTAATAAGTAAACATGAAGGCGCAAGCAGATAAATCACAAAGTATAACTTACATACCTAACCACATCAGCACAATTAATCAGGTGACAATTATAATTTAAATAAATAAGCACAGCAGGCACATAATTAAAAATATGACATCAGTGAAAAAGCAGTGCAGCCAAGCGATGCATAATATACACAAGTTACAACCCAGTTCATTAATATTCATTGTCAAAATCAGTTAACGTACGCAAGCACGTCGCTTCACAAGTAAATTCATAGAACATGAAATTAGTACAAAGTATGAATCACGTAATCGCGAGCAGCAAATTATGTCTAAAGTACGTACCTAAGTGGAAATATGTTACCTGAAAAATAAACTCAATTAATAGTTACCTTTTTTAGTTTATTAGTTTCTTTTTGGAAATTACATTCTTCCTGAAAATTTCTCGATAGTAAGTCGTCTTAACGTCAGACACGCACAGAATTTACCTGAAGTTCTTAAATATCTTATAGAACCGTATCCTGAAAAATACTGAATGTTAATAACATAATTCATCAAGTCATTATAGCTTTATACTGATTTTATTCGGAGAAAGACTGTGTATTTGTTTACGGCTGTCAGTGCATTCGCACTGAGCGCTCGATCAGCTGTAGGCGCGTGACGTAGGAAGTGATTGTTTGCGGTCAACGACTGCCTTGTGCGGCGCGCAGACTTGACTGTTGCTTTGAGTATGTGCCGCCGCCAAAACACAGCGCGGTGTCCTTGTACTCTCTGCGTGTTTACAAGTAGCTGTTAGTCTCTCAAAAATATGTCATTCCACAAAAATTTTAACGTTTGATATATGATGTATTCCCTTAGAGCGTCGTGATTTAAGAGTTTCTACTTCAACAGTGTTATCATGAATAATTTTGCGAATTCTGTATGGACCGTTATAAAGCAGAAAAAATTTGCGACACAAGCCTTTTCCTTTGTGAGACAAACGATGAGACTTAATTAACACCTTCTGACCAACTGACAAGATTTTTAAACGACCAGGACGCTTAGCTGATTTCTCTCTTCTAGCAGCCGCAGATGCAATATTTTGTTGAGCCAGATTCACAACTTCAGAATGCCGCAGTTTCCGTGAAGGCGGAAAAGGAACGATTTCAGAAACGCGATTTGTCGGTGCTTTGTTTTTTAATATCAGTATAGGCGGTAAAGAAGTTGAGTCATTAGGAAGTTCATTCAGAATGTTTTGAAAAATATGAAGATACTGATCCCACGTTCTGTGATTCTGATGACAATAAAGACGACACAATTTATTGATTTCCTTCATCCATCTCTCTGAAGCGTTAGATTGGGGGTGAAAAAGTGAAATGAAAATTGGTTTAATTTTACGACGCCGTAGAGTACGAAGCCAAATTTTAGAACGAAACTGTGATCCATTATCTGATATAACCTTATCAACATGACCCACTTCTTTAAGAAAATGGTTAATGAAAGCATTAGATACTGAACGAGCTGTTGCTTTGCGTAACGGTGTAAGACACACATATTTTGATGTCAACTCCACTGCTACGAAAATGTACGCAAAACCATTAGTAGATCGAACCACTGGACCGAACAAATCAACTGCAGCCATGTCCTTTAATTTTGCTGGAATGATAGGAAACAACGGTGCTCTGTGAGAAACTGTCGGCGGCTTAGCCTTTTGACATAATTTGCATTTGGCAAGAACAAATCGAATACGTTTTTCCATATTATTGAAGTAGCAATTTTCTCGTAATTTATGAAAGCATTTTCTGGGACCAAAGTGTGCATAACTGAAATGCGTATACCAAATCAGCTTATTAACCCACTCATCAGGAATACAAACTAACCAAACAGAGTTGTCGACTGATTTTCGTTTAAAAAGTATGTCATTGCGAACTAAATAATGCTGTCTAATCGCTACGCTTTCCTTTCTCTTCCACTTCTCCTTAATGTCCTTCCAGATTGGATCCTTATTTTGCTCCTTAGCGATGTCCTGGAGCGAAGACGAAATAAAGTTCTCAAACGCAACACCTTGAATATACATCAAACAATAATTGTTTTCCTTGCAGTCCTCTCCAGCACTTTGTTTCAAACCCATAGGTGCACGTGATAAAGCATCAGCAACAATATTTGAAGAACCCTGTATGTAAACAATACTAAAATCAAATTCCTGTAAGTACAACGCCCATCGTGACAATCTGCCATGAGTTAATTTTGTCGACATAAGAAACTCCAGAGCTCGATGATCGGTGTAAACCTTAGTATGTCTGCCCAACAAAAATGTGCGAAATTTTGTAAAAGCCCAAACAACAGCCAAAGCTTCAAGTTCCGTAATCGAATAATTCTTTTCTGATTTAGAGAGAACACGACTTCCAAATGCAATAGTCTTTTGTACTACAACGCCGTTTTCTTCTATCTCTTGAAATAAATGTGCACCTAGTCCTTTGTATGATGAGTCCGTCGCCAAACAAAAATCTTTAGATAAATCCGGGTGTGAAAGAAGTGGAGCAGCAACTAAAGCATCACGAAGTTGTTCAAATTCAGACTGAGCTTCCTCATCCCAACACCAATTAGATTTCTTTCCAGATAGTTCACATAAACGAGGTGTGGCCAAATCGTCCAATCTAACAAAGCGTCTAAGAAAATTACAGACACCAAGAAAACTACGAACATCACGTTTTGTGGTAGGAACAGCATAATTACGAATAGCGTCTAATTTTTCTGGATCAGGAAGAATACCTTCTGTAGAAATAATGTGACCGAGAAACTTCACCTGAGAACGACCAAATTCAGATTTTTCTAAGTTCACCGTAATGCCAACTCTTGCAAAAATACGTAATAATGAATCCAAAATTTTGTTATGCTCACTCCAAGAATGTTTAGCAATAAGAATGTCGTCAACATATGAAGTAATATTGTCACGAAGATAAACAGGTAAAATTTCATTTAAGCTGCGAATGAATGCTGCTGAAGATACAGTAAGTCCAAACGGTAATTTCCGAAACTGGTAACAGTTACCAAAGGCTAAAAAGGCAGTATATTTTCTACAATCAGGGTGGAGTTCTATTTGCCAAAAACTTGCGCGCATATCAATCGTGGATAAAACTTTAATTCCATGAAAATGTTGAAGAAGTTCATCTAAATTTTGTGGACGGTCAGTTTCAGGAATGATGATATTATTTATCTGTCTGGAATCCAGAACCAAACGAATTGACCCATCCTTTTTAAGAACAACGTGTAATGGGCTAGTATAAGGACTGACTGCAGGCTCAATAATGCCCTGATCTAACATGTACTGAAGTTCATTCTTAACCTTGTCTCTGTAAGCCAAAGGAATAGCGTACGTTTTCCCCGAAATGGTGTGTGTTCTTTTACTTTAAATAAATATTGTAAGCCTTGTATAGTTCCCGTGTGATGACTAAACACTGTAGCATGTGAAGTCAAAATTTGGTGCAGCTCTTCTCTTGCAACGTCATCTGGCACTTCAGCTTTCTTAACCTTTTCATTAATCAGTTCTTCGCTATTAATTATATCATCCATCGCGTCTCTGTATCTATTGTCATTGTCATGAATAAACACATTGTCGTCATAATGCTCAACGAAAACATCAGAAGTAAGAAACCTTAAACATTTTGTATCTGACTCAGATCTTGTTAAACACTCGAAAAATTTCAAACATTTCGGCATTCCGGCAACAGTCAAATTCACACTTCCCTCTTTAAAGTTCAAAATTGCCTTATGTGCGTTAAGAAACTCCATACCTAATATAATTTGTGTACTGAGTAATGGAACAATAATAAAATCAGCAGAAAATTCGTATCCTTGACAATTGAAATTTAGGTTGGTCTGTTGTTTAACTTCTACACCTTTTCCAGAAATCGCTCCTCGAATTGTAGTTTTAGAAATAGGTAACACAGGACAGGCAATAGTTCTTTCACATATACGAAAAACTGATTCACTAATGACGTTCAATGGGCTCCCAGAATCTAAAACTGCAGTGAACTTATTCTTACCCACACATACTTCAATAACAGGATGTAAAAATGCGTCTACATTATTTTCCTTTTCGTCTAACAAAATGTCTCTCATGTCTTCCAGGCGTACGTAGTGTAAAGCCGTAGTGTCATTACTTTCTGAACCGTCTATATTGCTGCCAGAAGCCAAAGCTGCTGGTCATTGTCGATTGTTTGCGTCACGTCTTTGATTATTCGCGTCATTTCGCCGATCCATTTCTACGATTTGCACTTGTCTCTCTGAAGTTCTGTCACGTGGAGGATGCCAATTAGGTCCCTCCTGTCTGTTAGATACAAATTCTTGGTTGTGTCTGTTATTAAAATTTCTGTTTTCCTGTCTGTCTGCATAACTACTTCTTGTGTAATTTCGACTGTCACTTCTGAAATTATTGTTGTATCTACTACCCTGATTATTTCTGTAGTAAGAATTTCTATTACTGTTTGAATAATTTCTTTCTTGATGATACCGATTACTGTTTCCGTATGATTGATCATTCCGGTACGAATTACCGTTACTATAATTGTCTGTGTAGTTTCTGTTAGAACGTCTGTTATTGTCATAAGGCTGGTATCTATTGTCCTGTCTGTTACGTCTGTCATTCTCAAAGTTACCCATATAACGCCCGTTCCGATCACTATCCATTTTCTCTGAAAATCTATTGTAATTACTGTTACTGAAAAAGTTACAAGAAGTCCCGTCGTCGTTGTCGTACTCAAGTTCTTGCAACAAAGTCTTAAAAGTCTCGATGTCGTCTTTACATCTTCCAGCTAAAGCAATTTGTCTTATGGATTGTGGCAGCTTAGTTAAACAAATGCGAATTAATTCAGTCGGGCTATAAGGGTTGGAAAGGAACTGATTCTTTCGAATCATGTCTTCAAAATATTCCGCTGGCGTGCGGAACTCAGACTGTTTGAAATTACGCTGCATAATAAGACTGTGTTTGACTCTGTCTTGCGTGTTTTCGGACCAATATGCCGATAGAAATGCATGATAAAAATCATTCAGATTATTACAATCTCTAATGAGTGCGCGCATCCGCGTCGCCGGTTCGTTTTCTAAATACCCACACATAAATTCCAGTTTGTGACTTAGTGGCCAATTTGGTGGAAGTGCGTACATAAATTGATCTAACCATGAACATGGATGTATGTCATTCTTAGAATTGCGGAAGATCTTAAATTTCCGAACAGTCAAAAAGTGTTTATAGTCAAAGTTTTCGCCTCGTGGCGACAAAGACCTACCGCGTCTGTCCCAGTCCCAATGTCGATTATTGTCAAGTTCGCGCGCCTGGCGCTCTCTTGTTGCATCCCGTAAATGAAACAAATTATCTTCTTCAAACCCCTCTGCTATCTGTGATTCCAAATTTCTTTTGCTGTCTTTTCCTACAATTTCGCCTTCGATTTGTTTGACTTGCTTTCGTAATGCCTCAACTTCCCTTTTAACGCGTTCATTAAATTTTCCCTGATTTTCAACATGCTTATTTATGTTCTGGTACTCTTCGGTTTCTGCAAATGGCAATGGTGCTGTATCATCTGAATCTCTGTCCCCATTTAAACTAAGACTTGTCAATTTATCTGAAATCTCCTCAACTCTTTCCGATAAATCACCTATTTGTTCTTTCTGTTTATTTACGTCTTCCGTAAGTGTCGCGACTCGGGTTTCAGTATTATCACATTTAGTAGTTAACTGTTCATACTGTTGTGTTAGGTTATTTAATCTGTCATTTGGTACAGATTCCTCGAGTCTCTCAAATATTTCTTCCTTATCTTTTGCACGTTGTAAATTTAACTCTGAAAATTTCTGTACTATCACGCGATCTCTTTCTTCCTGTTCTCTATCCTGTTCCCATTGTCTAATATCTACTGCAACTAATCTATTATTGTGAGCATTCAAAATCGGTTGTACCTCTTCTCTGATTTCTTTCTTTAATTCATCTTTCATATTTTTGAAATATGTCCCTATTCGTGAATCTAACCGCGTTTCCATTGTCCCCATCTGCGTTTTTAATTCAGATCTAAACTGCAATCCCAGTGAGTCTAACCGTGTTTCCATTGTTCCCATATCAGTTTTAATTGTTCCTATCTCAGTTTTAATTGTTCCTATATCTGTTTTTAATTCAGATCGTAACTGTGATCCCACATTTAATATAGCGCTCATCAACTGCTCCATAGTAACTGTTTCAAAATTCTTTTCACCCCTCACATTTCCCACAAAACCAGCTTCCTTCTGCATAGCCATAAGGCCATCTGTGTTCGATACTATTCCAGAATCTTCTGTTGTTAATCTCGAATTCTGAAAATTTTCTAGTTGTGAAAAGTTTTGAATTGGTTCTGGGCTATTCTCCCGACTTATTAAATTGTTTTCAACTTCATTATTCATCACACTGTTGTCCTGTGTTGGCGAGTTCGCCATGTTAATAATTTCGTCATTCTCACTATCCATCATTTTTGCCTTTTTCATCGACCGCGTAATCATTTACAAAATGTACAAAACTCGTCACTATATGAAATTTATACACAATGACACTTTATCACCAACAATATCAATCACACGAAATGCTTCCTTCAAACACGATTAACGAACAATAGAAGAATGACAATCACCAAATCTACACATGCAATACAAACTACAATTACTAAACTACAAATTACTACAACAATACTACTGTCTACTATTTTTCCAATCAGAAGAATTCCAAGGGACGATCCGAAGCAGCGGTCGCCACGTGCATGGGGGCTTAATTAAAATAATTATGAATGCAAATATTTTTAGTAGCTGTATGTCCGATTACGCAAGTCTCGTAAACGCCTGGCCCTGACTAGTATTATTACGCAATCTGACTGCTTAGAATGACAACAAAGAATGTAAGAAAATTTTCGTTAACACAGTTAATTAATTAAGTCCCCAGCAACTATAAAATCTACGAAGCCAACAAAGCACAAGTGTAGCTGTTCTGTATGTGGTAGTGTGACTCAACGCACATCTGGCACGGTTCTTCTTCAACAAGACAAGAAATTTTAAATACCAATTATACTGACGTGATAAAAGAAAATTAGAAATACTATAATTGTGCAAGAAACCCAGAATTACACTCTAATACAAGAACACACGCCAGATGCTTTGTTGACTGAACCTGTAATGAAGCATTATTCAGGATACACAAATAATAAGAAAATAAAGAACAGTAGTTAGTTACCTTAATTTATATTGACGAAAAGCACTCAGATCATTACAATATCTCCATTGGAACAACATCTGCTATCTCTCCCATAAAATAACTGCATAAAACATGGGACAACACTCTCCACTACCACATCTCACTCTGACTTCACGACAAGCAGTGTCCACCATAACTTCTCGGTAAGAACTGCTTGCCGCTACGTCTCAATAATCACTGCCAGTGGAGGCGGCGGAACAATACTCTCTGGCGCGATTTCTGGCGCTGTGGCTCAGTGTAGCCACCTTTCAACGTGTCGTCTACAGCGATGAGAGTCGCTTCTGCCTTGGTGCCAGTGATGGTCGTATGCGTGTTTGGCGCCGTGCAGGTGAGCGCCACAATCAGGACTGCATACTACCGAGGCACACAGGCCAACACCCGGCATCATGGTGTGGGGAGGGATCTCATACACTGGCCGTACACCACTGGTGATCGTCGAGGGGACACTGAATAGTGCACGGTACATCCAAACCGTCATCGAACCCATCGTTCTACCATTCCTAGACCGGCAAGGGAACTTGCTTTTCCAACAGGACAATGCACGTCCGCATGTATCCCGTGCCACCCAACGTGCTCTAGAAAGTGTAAGTCAACTACCCTGGCCAGCAAGATCTCCGGATCTGTCCCCCATTGAGCATGTTTGGGACTGGATGAAGCGTCGTCTCACGCGGTCTGCACGTCCAGCACGAACGCTGGTCCAACTGAGGCACCAGGTGGAAATGGCATGGCAAGCCGTTCCACAAGACTACATCCAGCATCTCTACGATCGTCTCCATGGGAGAACAGCAGCCTGCATTGCTGCGAAAGGTGGATATACACTGTACTAGTGCCGACATTGTGCATGCTCTGTTGCCTGTGTCTATGTGCCTGTGGTTCTGTCAGTGTGATCATGTGATGTATCTGACCCCAGGAATGTGTCAATAAAGTTTCCCCTTCCTGGGACAATGAATGCACGGTGTTCTTATTTCAATTTCCAGGAGTGTATTTGTAGTTACCTGCTTGTATGCAATGAAGTTGACTTTATACAGGGGCGTCAGAAACCGTCTGAAAAGCTTGTAAGGGCATTGCAGGCAGGGTAGGTTGCGCTGAGGAATAATTTTTCAGAAAAAAAATCGACAAGATCCGCCGTTTCTGAGTTAGTTAACACTGAAGTCAACCAATCAAGCTCTTGCGCATGCAGATTCGAACGACCCGCGAGCTACAGTTAGCGTCAGCTGTTCTCATAGCGTGGGTTATAGCGCAGTAGGTTGCACAGCCCTCGGCTCGGGTTCGATACTTTCTACCGCCTCATGTCCAATTTTTTGTATCGCTCTCTTGTTGTGTTTTAGGAAACCAAAGGAAGAACACGTTTAGTGACACAGTCCTTGCCAAGCCGCTCGAATCTGCGCTCGCAACGGCCCGACTAAGTAAATTCAATGCTAATTAATTCGGAAATGGAGCAACGTATAGAATTTTATTCTGGACAGTTATTTCTGAGCACAACCTATCCTGCAAAACCCATAATTAACGGCTTTGTATTTTGTCTCACTGACTAAAGTTTGTAAAGGATTCACCACCCCGCTGGAGCAAACGTAATCTCGATGTATTGCTCACTTGCTAGAATGACAATTCATAGGCGCTGCCTGAGACAAAAAATATCTTTGCCCTTTTAAAAGAGAGCTGCAGTAGAGTTGCAGGTCAGAGCAGCCTCTGCGGCAGCTGCAGTCGCTCGCTGCTACAGTGCTACAGTTCATGTATCCATCATTCATCTACTGAGTATTGAATAAACTGTGGATGAAGCCCGACCAACAGGCATCACATGCATTGATCAAAAATGATAGTGCATTGAGAATGGCTAGTTTCTAGCTGAAATCTAGATCTGCCAATAAAATTTAAAAAGGACGACTGATAGCTGAAATCTATTATTTACAAATGAATAATAATTGTGATCAGCCGCAGACCTAAATGATACCGTGGAATGAGATGATGAACAAATGAATAATTGTTAATACAATGAAAAATCAACAGTATAATTAAGTCAACCATCTATTGTAAGGTAAATTTTATTATTTTTATAGCCATGCGCATTGAGATGTCTGAGATGTTAATACGAATTTGTTTCAATCTTTTCTTTTGTGATTCGTCAGCACCAGTTGACCCAGATTTGTAGTACGAGGGCAGTTCAATAAGTAATGCAACACATTTTTTTTCTGAAACAGGGGTTGTTTTATTCAGCATTGAAATACACCAGGTTATTCCCCAATCTTTTAGCTACACAACACTATATTTCAACGTAATCTCCATTCAATGCTACGGCCTTACGCCACCTTGAAATGAGGGCCTGTATGCCTGCATGGTACCATTCCACTGGTCGATGTCGGAGCCAACGTCGTACTGCATCAATAACTTCTTCATCATCCGCGTAGTGCATCCCACGGATTGCGTCCTTCATTGGGACAAACATATGGAAATCCGACGGTGCGAGATCGGGGCTGTAGGGTGCATGAGGAAGAACAGTCCACTGAAGTTTTGTGAGCTCCTCTCGGGTGCGAAGACTTGTGTGAGGTCTTGCGTTGTCATGAAGAAGGAGAAGTTCGTTCAGATTTTTGTGCCTACGAACACGCTGAAGTCGTTTCTTCAATTTCTGAAGAGTAGCACAATACACTTCAGAGTTGATCGTTTGACCATGGGGAAGGACATCGAACAGAATAACCCCTTCAGCGTCCCAGAAGACTGTAACCATGACTTTACCGGCTGAGGGTATGGCTTTAAACTTTTTCTTGGTAGGGCAGTGGGTGTGGCGCCACTCCGTTGATTGCCGTTTTGTTTCAGGTTCGAAGTGATGAGCCCATGTTTCATCGCCTGTAACAAGCTTTGACAAGAAATTGTCACCCTCAGTCACATGACGAGCAAGCAATTCCGCACAGATGGTTCTCCTTTGCTCTTTATGGTGTTCGGTTAGACAACGAGGGACCCAGCGGGAACAAACCTTTGAATATCCCAAACGGTGAACAATTGTGACAGCACTACCAACAGACATGTCAAGTTGAGCACTGAGTTGTTTGATGGTGATCCGTCGATCATCTCGAACGAGTGTGTTCGCACGCTCCGCCATTGCAGGAGTCACAGCTGTGCACGGCCGGCCCGCACGCGGGAGATCAGACAGTCTTGCTTGACCTTGCGGCGATGATGACACACGCTTTGCCCAACGACTCACCGTGCTTTTGTCCACTGCCAGATCACCGTAGACATTCTGCAAGCGCCTATGAATATCTAAGATGCCCTGGTTTTCCGCCAAAAGAAACTCGATCACTGCCCGTTGTTTGCAACGCACATCCGTTACAGACGCCATTTTAACAGCTCCGTACAGCGCTGCCACCTGTCGGAAGTCAATTAAACTATACGAGACGAAGCGGGAATGTTTGAAAATGTTCCACAAGAAATTTCCGGTTTTTTCAACCAAAATTGGCCGAGAAAAAAAATGTGTTGCATTACTTATTGAACTGCCCTCGTATATTCGATTTTCCTGTGTACCGCATTGTAGATCTTTATCAACAACGTAAAAAATTTTCAGAATATAATTGTTTTTAGCAGTCAACTATAAAAGTATAATTTTCCGTTAATTCACTGCCAGTCCCGATCCAGTCATTTATCTAAATTAAAATATTCCAGAATTTTTGTCAGATCACAGACATGTGCTCTTTAGTAATCAGACGATCAGCTGTGCAGCTTTGTCGCTAAGTAAAGTCGGTTTTTCTAGTAATTCAGATCTCAGACAAATGTTATCCAGTATTAATAGGTAGGCCAGCATTGCATTAATCTGTGCCATTTACGAGCAGATATACAAACAGCGTTATCCGGCGGCACCATCACGAGGTAAGAATTTGTCAGTTTATTTCTCACGGACAGATTCAGACTGATTTCACAGGGCCGTGGCGTAGCGCTGCTTACGTCAAAATTTATCTGTTTTTCATGAGTTAAGATTTATCAGTTTTCATACGTCAGAATTTAATTATACAAATTTCATTATTTTTATTTTTTATTTATACTGGAAGGTTACAAGATTTATGCTATGAACTATAGAGATGCAATAAACGTAGCCTCCAGATACACAGTCTTGATAGACCTTGTAATACCGTATTATCAAGCTACAAATAACCGAGGAGTTCAGCAGCTCGCTTCCTTCATCCCCTTTTCTAGTTTCTTGGTAGATGCTCGAAACTTATTTTGCTAGTGTGGGTGTATAAGTTCAACAACCTGGGAGGTACTGATATGCATAAAATATAGGTGTTGAGCCTGAGTTCGTTGCTGGAATAAATCAGAGATGTTCTGATACTCAACAAGACGACGCTAGGGCACAGCGGCCGCGGCGATGCAATATGCTGCTCTAAGATACTCCAAACAGCCAGCGATGATAAAACGAACGTTGTTGGAGATTAAGTCTTTGGTATCTGCTACAGTTGCAAGGCTAAAGCTGGAAAAACGAAAAACTGTACTGTCCTGAATTTAATTAACGTTCTATAACCTGCTGGACTAAGCAGCGTTTATTGTGATGGGGAATAATTTCAGCCGAGGTCACGCTTTTTTTTCTACGAGGGCGTGCTGAAAAGCAATACCTCCGAATTTCTTCTGTAAAAACTCTCAAAGCTTCATGTCTACATGTCTGCAGCCCTTCGCCGCTAGAGGGCTCCGAACTGCAGCACGTAACATGGCGGTCGGTACCGTAAGCATGTCCGTGCGTGAGAAATGACGTGCTGTAATTACATTTCGAATTAGAAGAGTTGGTCCTTACATGGGACACATTTTCCTTCAGCACGACAATGCCAGACGACACACGAACGCTGCCACATCTGGAACAATGTGACGCCTTGGGTTCACTGTCATCCACCATTCGTCTTGGCCGCATCCGATTTTCATCTCTTTCCAAACCTTAAAAACACCTCCGAGGACTTCACTTTCATAGCCATGAAACGGTTCAAGCAGAGGTGTTCCGACGACAAAGTCAAACATTCTACAGTGACAGTATTCAACAAACTGGTCTTTCGTTGTGAGAAATGTGTTTGTTGCAAGGATGACTGTGTAGGAAAATAAACATGTAGACATGAAGAATAAAGATGTTGTATGTTAATAAAGTTTGTTTAATTTAAAAAGCCTTAAGAGTTATCACATAAAAAATTCGCAGGAATTACCTTTCAGCTTGCCCTCGTAATTCAGAACCTCGGCGTGAAACCTTACACAGTAACACAGTAAGACTAAAATAAACACTTGCAGCTCAATTGACAGTAAGTATGTGATATCCTTATGCGTGACTGAACATTTAAATATGCACTACTGGCCATTAAAATTGCTACACCACGAAGATGACGTTCTACAGTCGCGAAATTTAACCGACAGGAAGAATATGCTTTGATATGCATATGATTAGCTTTTCAGAGCATTCACATAAGGTTCGCACCGGTGGCGACACCTACAACGTTTCCAACCGATTTCTCATACACAAACAGCAGGTGACCGGCGTTGCCTGGTGAAACGTTGTTGTGATGCCTCGTGTAAGGAGGAGAAATGCGTACCATCAGGTTTCGGACTTTGATAAAGGTCGGATTGTAGCCTATCGCGATTGCGGTTTATCGTATCGCGAAATTGCTGCTCGCGTTGGTTGAGATCCAATGACTGTTAACAGAATATGGAATCCGTTAGTTCAGGAGGGTAATACGGAACGCAGTGCTGGATCCCAAAGGCCTCGTATCACTAGCAGTCGAGATGACAGGCATCTTATCCGCATGGCTGTAACGAATCGTGCAGCCACGTCTCGATCCCCGAGTCAACAGATGGGGACGTTTTTAAGACGACAACCATCTGCACGAACAGTTCGACGACGTTTGCAGCAGCATGGACTATCAGCTCGGAGACCATGGCTGCGGTTACCCTTGACGCTGCATCACAGACAGGAGCGTCTGCGATGGTATACTCGACGACGAACCTGGGTGCACGAATGGAAAAACGTCATTTTTTCGAATGAATCCAGGTTCTGTTTACAGCATCACGATGGTCGCATCCGAGTTTGGCAACATCGCGGTAAACGCACATTGGAAGCGTGTATTCGTCATCGCCATACTGGCGTATCACCCGGCGTGATGGTATGGGGTGCCATTGGTTACACGTCTCGGTTGTTCGCATTGACGGCACTTTGAACAGTGGATGTTACATTTGAGATGTGTTACGACCCGTGGCTCTACCCTTCATTCGATCCCTGCGAAACCCTACATTTCAGCAGGATAACGCACGACCGCATGTTGCCGGTCCTGTACAGGCCTTTCTGAATACAGAAAATGTTCGACTGCTGCCCTGGCCAGCACATTCTCCAGATCTCTCACCAATTGGAAGTGTCTGGTCAAAGGTGGCCGAACAACTGGCTCGTCACAATACGCCAGTCACTACTCTTGATGAACTTTGGTATCGTGTTGAAGCTGCATGGGCAGCTGTACCTGTACACTCCATCCAAGCTCTGGTTGACTCAATGCCCAGGCGTATCAAGGCCGTCATTACGGCCAGAGGTGGTTGTTATGGGTACTGATTCTGCCGGATCTATGCACCAAAATTGCGTGAAAGTGTAATCGCCTGTCAGTTCTAGTATAATATATTTGTCCAATGAATACCCGTTTATCATCTGCATTTCTTCTTGGAGTAGCAATTTTAATGGCCAGCAGTGTAGTTAAAAGTAGATATTTTTCTGGAAGTCTCTTGTGGTTTTCAGTGCTAACACTTAATTCAAACAGTCTCCAGTCTATCTCGTGCAAGTCTCTTCATCACTTAGTAACTACTGGACCCACGTCCATTTAAGCCTTCTTATTGTATTCAAGCCTTCGTCTTCCACGATTCCCCCTCCCACCATTTCCCGCTTCCACCCATTGCCAAATTGCCGATTCCTTTTTTTTAGTCACGTTGTGCTTTAAATTTATTTTTTCCCCAATTCGATTCACTACGATCTAACCCGTCTGGCCTAATCAAAGTATTTACTTTTGCTACATCAATATCGTACAGTTTTTTCACAGCAGCACGAACATGGTGTTTGTTTGCACCTACATGGACTATGAAAACCAGTGTATTGTTGTCTTCAATCTTTTTCATTGCTGCTTCTGTTGTCTAATGTTCAGCATTCTTCTATAGCACCACACTTTAAAAGCTCCTATTCACTTCTTGTCTGAACTGTTTGTCATCCACGTTTCACTTCCGTGTAAGGCTACACTCCAGAGAAACATCTTCATAAAGTAATACATAAAGTTTTGATACAAGTAGAATTAATTTTCACAGTCAGATTTTTGATAATTTCAGTAACACATCGATTACAATGATTAAACGGTTATCATCAGTAACATCTGCAACTGACTGTTTACATGTGTAAAGGATTAAGTGATTAATGAGCAGAATTCGAGGGACCGTGTAACTTTTGAATGGTTGGTAGTCCATGATACGTTAGGTAATACAGTTTACGAAAAATAATAATAATGCTAATTTCACTGGAAGGCGCTTAACGAAGACCATAGCAGCTAAGGCAGTAACAATGGTTTAGCAAGACTCATAGCATTTATTTGAAGGCGCTTTTTTGTGTAAACGAATAACTCTTGGGTTTCCAGTTTGTATAAAATTGATCATTTTGGTTTGACGTCACCACTCAATCACCATGGTTCACGTCACTTCTTTAACAAACAATTGCCACTAAGCTTCTCGACTGTGTATCGCCTCTCCATTGACAGCATGGCTTCCCGCACCAGCCAGTATCACTTTTTAAAATGAACATATTGGTTACTATGAAACCGGAATCTATATGTGTATAATTTGAGAAAGGAGATGTAAAAACCTAAATAATTAAAGGCTTGACTACACATACATTTTCTTGCGCATAATTTTCAATAGGATCAAAAAACAGTTTTGATCGGCAGCTTGTAGAATACGAAGCTGGATTTCTTCCATATAGTTGCTGACCAGATCAAATTCTCAGCCTGAAATTAATAACGGAGTATTACAATAAATAAATAGCTCTTCACCTCATTCATATATTAGACAAAATACGTACTACAGTATCCATAGACCCACACTTTTTAATATCCTTGGAGGACACGACCTTAACTCAAAATTAATAAAAACATCGAACTGACTTAAAACAGCATAATATCAAAAGTGCAGGGAGGAGGTTCAAAATCGTTCAAAATGAATAATGTCCTCAGACAAGTTGGCGAAATATCGTCAATGCTTTTCAGTGTGGCCCTTGATTATACCATGAAGATTTGGCAAAAGGAAAATCCACCTACAGTCAAAATTAGAGAAAACCACACAATAAGAACAAAATGCCTCAGATTCGCAGACGATCGGTTTCTCTTAACCCTCGTAGAATAAGTTCGTGTCCATACTACTAGTCTACAAAAAATCAACCAAAATTAAGATTACAAATATCATTATAGAAAGCTAAGATAATGCAAAGTAAATATCAGTTTATACTTACTATCCACAGATGATTAGAAAATTAACATAGCCAGCCGTGGTAGCCGAGCGGTTCTAGGCGCTTCAGCCCGGAACCATGCGGCTGCTACGGTCGCAGTTTCGAATCCTGCCTCGGGCTTGGGTGTGTGTGATGTCCTTAGGTCTAGGTAGTTCTAAGTCTAGGGGACTGATGACCTCCGATGTTTAGTCCCATAGTGCTTAGAGCCATTTGAGCCAAAATTAACATAGTGCTGCAGTATAAACACCTGTCGGAAATCATCGCGTGCAGTCTAAACGAGAAAGCAACATCGATAAATAGAATCAACCAAATGGAAAAAACCTATTTTTCAAACCTGGTCAACGTACTCGTATAATAAGAAATGCTTGTCACTGACTGTTACGATGCAACACTACAAGACAATACTCTCCCGGAAGCTACTTATCCTTGCGAAAACTAAAAATTAAAGAAGTACTAATGAAATGGAAAGGTTTTTCACAGACCTATACCTGTCACTAAATTCTGTTGACTTACTTCAGTTGCCGGCTGGTGTGGCCGTGCGGTTCTAGGCGCTTCACTCTGGAATTGCGTGACCGCTACAGTCGCAGGTTCGAATCGTGCCTCGGGCATGGATGTGTGTGATGTCGTTAGGTTAGTTAGGTTTAAGTAGTTCTAAGTTCTAGGGGACTGATGACCACAGATGTTAAGTCCCATAGTGCTCTGAGCCATTTGAACCATTTGAACTTACTTCAGTTGTTTATCTGAGAAGCTATATGGCTGAGAAGTAGTAGCTCCAGTCACGTAAACTGACACACGGCCGGGAGAGCAGTGTGCTGACACACATGCCCCTCAATGTACGCATCCAATGACGCCTGTGGCCTGAGGGTGACACGGCGGCCGGTCGGTATCGTTGGGCCTTCATGGCTTGTTCGGGCGGAGTTTAATTTAGTATTTCTTAAACTGTTTAATGAGTTAACATACTTGGTACAAACCTCATCCTCAGGCTACAGTAGCCATACTAAAACATTTGACGAAAGTACACATATATATATTAATGTTGTTCTTTACACTATTGAGATGTGCTGTGGTAGATGCCTGTGGTCATTCTCTGGGGAAAGGTTACGTTCGTCTTTTCCGCAAGACGGCCACAGCACATATGAAGACCGTGAAGCACAACTTTGATATACAGGGTGAACGTTAATAAAACCGACAAATTGCAGGGATTGATTCCAGACTGGAAATGGGGGAAGAAAAATCCTATGACAATATGTGCGGAAATGCATCATTACCATGGCAGATGGCACTGACGAATGAAAGTTCCTCTGGCCACGTACCGTGTGTTCGTTGTGCGTAGTAGGATGTGTAATTGACGTAGCGTACTGTTAACAGCAGGATGGTCTGGTGATCTTGTCTAGAACAAGCCGAGATGGTGTTTGTTTATGGCCAAGCAGTACCCTTACACCACACAACATGTCAAGCCATTTTTGGGCGTCTGTGCATCATGGGTCCTTTCGGACACACGAACATGCAAAGAGGCGGCGGACTGCATACACCAGATTTGGAGACTGTGTTCTACAGGATTTTGAGACGAATAATGTACAATCAAATGGCCCACCAACATGAGGTAAGCCAAAGTACAGCCCCTATTACCTGCAACGAGTGCAAGGATTACCAGCAGCAGATATCACTCTAAGGGAAGGATTTTGTCGATGGTTTTGGCACGAGACCATCACTATTATGGTATTTCTGCCATTAAGTCCTCTTTACCGACAAAGCATCCTTTACCAGTGTAACCTCCCCGCAAAGAAAAAAAATGTCAATGAAAATGAAAAATGAGCCAAGTCTAACCTCGCCAAAAAAAAAAAAAAAAAAAAAAAAAATTAACTGAATTTTTCTCATATTGTAACCTCAGAACAAAGTTGGCTCCGATTTATAGTCTCTGTGTAAAGAATGCATTCACACTTAATATTCCCACAAAAATTCTTTTCTCATTTAATGTCAAGTTCGAAATAGAAAAATTCCTAAACACCAAAATAATAAAAAAGTTTAGTAACCTGATAAATTTTATGAGGACAGCAGCGCTGACCTTCGGCCCTGTATTCTGAATAAAAAAAAAGCGAAAGTTCTTACCTCAATAAAAACCGGAATTATATTTGCTCTCAAGTTGGAATTTTTGACACAGCTTCGTGCAATGCTGGCGTATATTTTTTTTTGATTATTGGAAGGAATGATCAATCATTTGAAATATTCTTTAAATTGAAATGAATGCTTTTCTTTAAAAGACCTGCTTTATATTATAAAAATTATTATTGGGGCATTTTTTGGAACAAATTAAATTACAATTAACATACATTACTGAATATGCGCAAGGCTGCTTCTTTACCTTCTACAACAATACTCATCCTCCAGAGTCCTGACCAGAGTCGCGAGCAGAGCACACAGCCGACGCATGCCGGCTCCCGCAGACTACACCAGACTAGTACTGACTAGCACGGACTGACGACTACAGTCGACTCGCGCGGTCAAGCGCAGACTAGCAACAGCTAACGATAAACCACTCTCTGGTCAGAGATTCTGTCATGCCTCGCCCATCGCCGGCAATGTGTACGTCTTTCATAACCCTCCACTGGGGGGGGCAAAAATTTGGCAGCGATGGTGAGTCAATTGGACTTGCCATGAGCAACAAATTTTTCTTAATTAACTAAGTTTACAATCACAGAATATATACATATATAAGTGCTGAACATGAAATAAAATATAGTGCACATGCACTGAGTACAGAACATATCAAGCAATGACAAAATGTATACACAATGACTACAAATCACATTAACAAAACGACATAAAGTTCACACGCACTGTAGTTCAGAACACATCAGCAAATCACAAAAATGTATATGCAATGAGAACAAATCATGTTAACAAAATAACAAAAGTGCACACGCACTGTAAAACTCTTTAGCATTTTTACAACATATAAACATATCAAGGAGTGAAATAAAGTGCACACGCACTGTAGAAGTCTTTAGCATTTTTACTTAACATATCATGGAATGAAATAAAGTGCACACGCACTGTAGTACTCTTTAGCATTTTTACAACAAATAAACATATCAAGGAGTGAAATAAAGTGCACACGCATTGTATAAGTCTTTTGCATTCTTACATAACATATCATGGAATGAAACAAAGTGCACACGCACTGTATAAGTGTTTATCATTTTACAACGCATTGTATAAGTGTTTACCATTTTACAAGAACTAGGAAAGGAATGGGAAGGATTGCGTCATGGTTGTAGCACTTTAGGTTGCACGCAGCTGCACTGAAAGTCCATATCTTTCTACAGAAGCACAACACCAAGTGAGAAAATCTGAAGTTCTTTTCCTTGAAGTATTAATCAGTGTAGCCAAGACACTGAAATGTCGTAGTAATATTCCATGTCATCATTTTGGTAGTACATTAGGTACACCAATTAGTGGGACCATAATAACATTTCCATCGCTCAAGGTGGTGGACAGCATGTCGTGTCAACACCACATTCTTGTAAGGTACACCAACGTAGAATTAGTGCAAAAACCAAATATAGTGCTCCATGATCATGAGGATACACAGGATAAACGGATATTGCAGTAATTTCTGGTAATTAGGTCAGAAAGTGAAGGACATTAAGTCACATAGTAGTCTTCATTGAGAATCACACTAGTCTAACAACTGGTTTGAGTAATTGGTGGCACTCATCACCCAGCAAAGAAGGGAAAGCAGAAAGGTGGAAGGAGTATATAGAGGGTCTATACAAGGGCGATGTACTTGAGGACAATATTATGGAAATGGAAGAGGATGTAGATGAAGATGAAATGAGAGATACGATACTGCGTGAAGAGTTTGACAGAGCACTGAAAGATCTGAGTCGAAACAAGGCCCCCGAAGTAGACAACATTCCATTGGAACTACTGACGGCCTTGGAAGAGCCAGTCCTGACAAAACTCTACCATCTGGTGAGCAAGATGTATGAAACAGGCGAAATACCCTCAGACTTCAAGAAGAATATAATAATTTCAATCCCAAAGAAAGCAGGTGTTGACAGATGTGAAAATTACCGAACAATCAGTTTAATAAGCCACAGCTGCAAAATACTAACACGAATTCTTTACAGACGAATGGAAAAACTAGTAGAAGCTGACCTCGGGGAAGATCAGTTTGGATTCCGTATAAATACTGGAACACGTGAGGCAATACTGACCTTACGACTTATCTTAGAAGAAAGATTAAGGAAAGGCAAACCTACGTTTCTAGCATTTGTAGACTTAGAGAAAGCTTTTGACAATGTCGACTGAAATACTCTCTTTCAAATTCTAAAGGTGGCAGGGGTAAAATACAGGGAGCGAAAGGCTATTTACAATTTGTACAGAAACCAGATGGCAGTTATAAGAGTCGAGGGACATGAAAGGGAAGCAGTGGTTGGGAAGGGAGTGAGACAGGGTTGTAGCCTCTCCCCGATGTTATTCAATCTGTATATTGAGCAAGCAGTAAAGGAAACAAAAGAAAAATTCGGAGTAGGTATTAAAATCCATGGAGAAGAAATAAAAACCTTGAGGTTTGCCGATGACATTGTAATTCTGTCAGAGACAGCAAAGGACCTGGAAGAGCAGTTGAACGGAATGGACAGTGTCTTGAAAGGAGGATATAAGATGAACATCAACAAAAGCAAAACGAGGATAATGGAATGTAGTCGAATTAAGTCGGGAGATGCTGAGGGAATTAGATTAGGTAATGAGACACTTAAAGTAGTAAAGGAGTTTTGCTATTTGGGGAGCAAAATAACTGATGATGGTCGAAGTAGAGAGGATATAAAATGTAGACTGGCAATGGCAAGGAAAGCGTTTCTGAAGAAGAGAAATTTGTTAACATCGAGTATAGATTTAAGTGTCAGGAAGTCATTTCTGAAAGTATTTGTATGGAGTGTAGCCATGTATGGAAGTGAAACATTGACGGTAAATAGTTTGGACAAGAAGAGAATAGAAGCTTTCGAAATGTGGTGCTACAGAAGAATGCTGAAGATTAGATGGGTAGATCGCATAACTAATGAGGAAGTATTGAATAGGATTGGGGAGAAGAGAAGTTTGTGGCACAACTTGACCAGAAGAAGGGATCGGTTGGTAGGACATGTTATGAGGCATCAAGGGATCACCAATTTAATATTGGAGGGCTGTGTGGAGGCTAAAAATCGTAGGGGGAGACCAAGAGATGAATTTACTAAGCAGATTCAGAAGGATGTAGGTTGCAGTAGGTACTGGGAGATGAAGAAGCTTGCACAGGATAGAGTAGCATGGAGAGCTGCATCAAACCAGTCTCAGGACTGAAGACCACAACAACAACAACAACATCACCCAGTTACTGAACATTTCTGTACCATGTATGTAGTATTACAGAATAATGTTCATAAATCGTTTGTTTACAGCGAACATTGGCACTCATTGTCCAGCTACAAGCCATCAGAAGTCATCATTCAAAACAGGAGCTAATAAGTGGCATAGTATTACAGAATAATGTTCATAAATCGTTTGTTTACAGAGAACATTGGCACTCATTGCCCAGTTACAAACCATTAGAAGTCATCATTCAAAATGAGTTAATTATTGGCATAGCTTTTGTACATAATTAATCTAATTATAGTAATCATTGGCATCGTAGGTCATCTTATTACAATAATCAGTGACATTTATTGGCCAGTTACAAAGCATATATTTTTTTTTGTGCTAGCAATGCATTGCGTTGGGATCGATAATTAATAACAATATTTGGTTTTGAGTTATTGCTGCAAATGAATATGTGTAACTTCATTCGTCATGAGTCAGCTGTAGCAAGGTTATGAAACAAGTAGAGTATATGTGATCACATTCATAAATGACATAGGTTTAATGAACAACTGCTTATAGCACATTAATTTCATGAATGATTTCTCCTGCAATATATTCAAAAATGGATTATTAAACTGAAAGAAGAAACGCATATTATGCTGAAAAGTAGTGAACTTCGAATTAACAGGTAGTGAAATGTGTATAAAAAATATATATGTTCTCTAGCTGTCCTTTCCAAAACCTTGTCATCATACTATGCGATATAAGACATACTGTCAAAACGAACTGCAACAAATACTTAAATAACTACATAGCATAAATACATAAACTTCAACATTATCCTCTTCTGTACAGAAAAAAACTTAATTATCCATATTATCATAACCCCATTATTAGCATCACCTGTAAAGAAAAACTTCATTATTCATAGTACATATTCTTCATCATTATTCATCACCATTCATTATCATCTGCAAAAAAGTCACTTCATTATTCATTATACAACTATTCCTTATTTCTAGCATAGTTCCTCACTAAAACTAAGATGTGTAGTTATGTCTGACAGCCTGCATCAATCGCCTCGTATTCTGAAAGAAAAAATTAGTTAAGACTGCTGTTCTACGATGTGTATAGTATATTCTTGTTAATGCTTGTTAATTCTGATCCATTTACTCTTCCTCACGAGGTATTGCATCTTCTTTCATTCATTCCGAAGGTGAAATTCCCATGTCTGTTTAATTTTTTTTTTACACGTTATTGCTTTCTGAAAATGATGAACAAAGATTAATGTCCTGCATTTAAATCATATACCCACTAAATAAAAACTGGTTTCTAGTAATATAATTGAGCATACAGCATAGCATCACAGAAAACGTAATATGTCAAAAACATAGACAGTGTTCAGAGGCAAAAATGTACACAGTGTATCACAATGCAGCAGCAAAAAAAAAAAAAAAAATGTAAAATAGTCACAATGTTGAGATATCATAAGGCAAAAAGTCAAAGTCAACTGGTGTTTGTTATATCTTGAATATTTCATAGTGCATACAAACAAAACAGGAAAACAATCATACATACATAAAAAATGGAAAATATGCACGGTCTGATATATGATGACAAGAAATGTGACCTTCTTTGTGTTCAGCTTGTATGTTGTGTAGTTAATAGAGGCGAGAATTGAAGACTTTAATGGTGAGAGAATTTAATAAAATTAATATGTCACTAGATAAAATTGCATAATTATTCATAAGATACGTAAGTTTATCTTGAAAAATGTGCGCGGTCTGATGTGTAACGACAAGAAGAGCGACCTGCTAACCTTATCTTGCCAGGCACTTGCCAAGAAAAAATACTGTAATCATCAGTAAGTGTTCATGTGAATATAATTGCATAAGTGGTCATAAAAAAATTAGGAAATGGCATTACAGTATGATAAATCATAAAGTATGTTCATTCAATAAATGGTTTGATGTTGGACACATGGTGGTTCCCTTTGGTTTTTCTGGTTCTCAAAGTTTCGACGTGTACTACATTGGGGTGAGGAATGCTGCTAATCCGATATGGACCTGCGTATAGAAGCTCACATTTACTGCATCTACTCTTTCCTCTGTTGGATAAATAGTGTGTACGTACTAATATCCTCTGTCCTATGTGAAAGTCACGACGTGTACAAACCTGTTTTTGCTGTCTTCTCCGGCGCTCTGCGGCACGTTTGATGTTGTTCAGCGCAATGTCAATTATTTCATGGTGTCGTAGTCGACGCGATGTAGGAAAGGTTACTAATTCTTTAATTTTGTTAGGAGGTTCAACATTTTTCAGTATAACAGACGGAGATAGCATAGTAGATTCATTTGGAATGGAATTAAGTACATCCTGGAATGAGAGTATGTGTGTGTCCCAATCAATATGTTTTTTTATGGCAGTATATTCTACACAGTTTGCCAATTTCTTTCATTAATCGTTCACAAGGGTTCGAAGAAGCGTGATACTTGGATATATAGATCAGAGAAATGTTTCTAGCTCGTAACATACGTGTCCATATAGCAGATCGAAACTGTGATCCATTGTCGGAAATTACTTTCAACTTATGCCCTACATGAAATAGAAAATATTTTACAAATGCTTTCGAAACAGTTTTAGCAGTAGCTTTGCGTAACGGAGTGAAGGTAACAAATTTTGAAGTGAGTTCATCAGCGACAAAGATGTAGCAAAAACTTCTATTAGTTCTGGGAATCGGACCAAAAATGTCTACAGCGGCCATATGTCTCAATTTTACAGGTACAATGGGATGTAAAGGAGGAACATGTGAGGTCGTGTCTGACTTAGCTTTGTGGCAGATATTGCATGACGCTAAAACTCGTCGAATACGTTTCTCCATGTTGGCAAAATAACAGTTCTGTCTCAGTATAAGAAAACATTTTCTGGCTCCGAAATGTGCGTAACTTAAATGAGTATACCAGATTAATTTATTAACAAGTTCGTCAGGAATGCATAATAACCAATTGTTGCTGTCAGGGTGAGAGCGGCGAAACAGAATGTCATTGCCTACAGTGTAATGGTTTCTAATGGTAACATTATTCCTATCTTGCCAAAGGTGTTTAATTTCTTTCCATACGTTGTCTTTATTCTGCTCTTGTGCTATGTATTGTAATGACGACGAAATGAAATTTTCAAATGCAACTTGTTGAATGTACATGACGCTGAAATTTGCTTTGCAGAAGTTGGTTGCGATGTCTTGCTGATTGTTGCTGATAGAACGTGATAGTGCGTCTGCTACAATATTTTGTGTGCCGGGAATGTGAACGATTGTGAAATTAAATTCCTGCAAATAAAGTTTCCATCTACTTAATCTGTCGTGTGTAAATTTAGCCGAAAGTAAAAATTGTATCGCTCTATGATCTGTGTAAACGGTAGTGTGTCTTCCATAAAGAAAATCCCTAAATCTGGTAAAAGCCCATACAACACATAATGTTTCAAGTTCGGTAACAGAATAATTTAGTTCAGCAGGTGACAGAATGCGACTAGCAAAAGCGATGTTTATAATTACTGTACAACCATCTTCTTCAATTTCCTGAAAAATGTGTACGCCTAAAGCGGTGTTAGAACTGTCGGTGGCAATGGAAAAATTTCTAGTAAGGTCTGGATGTGATAAAAGTGGTGCATTCAACAAAGCATGTTTCAAATAACATTCTCGTGAACAAGATTCTGCGTGTCAAAATTATTGCTTGCGTTACTGGAATATGCAACCTATACTGTATCTAGTCAAATTCCATCTGACGTGTCATTATTTTCGGGAGGATGCTGTGGCATTTCGACTATTTGTACTGTTCTGTTATTTCTTCCAGACGTATTATGTTCTGGATGATACCTACTGTCTGTTTCATTCATGATAATCTGTTGTTGTGGATGATTCTGCTGCTGATAAGATCAACCGTTATTAAATGTACGCTGAAAATTGTGCTCATTATTTTTACGTCTGTCATGATAGTCATTTCTATACGGCGCATTGCGATAGGAATTGAAATAGTGTGTTCTCTGTACGTACTGATTTCCTTGTTGCTGTGCGTTACTATTTGTTGGAGCTGATGCTATACGTGTACGCGGCGAAACATTAAAGCCTGGTTGACCTTGTGCATTACATTGTTGGTTAGGTATGCTAACCAGTTGGTTTTGTTGCTATTGCGGTGAAAAACGTCTATTGTTACCAAAATGCGTTTGCTGTTACTGATAATTTTACACATACTGATGACTGCAATTTTATCTGTTATTAAAATTACGGCGATAGTTGTCATTTCGGGAGTGTCTAAAGAGAACTGTCACTTTCGGTAAAAATTTGTCTTATCGGGTTTTCTTTACACGTTTCTTAATCCTAGGTAGAGCAATAGTTGAAGAGCCGTTTTGATAGCTATAAAGGATAGTAGAAGAGAAGGCAGCAGTGCAGAAAACTAAAGATGAAACAGCACTACTACGGCTCGGGGCCCTGTGCACGTTACGGCACATATTCATCGAAGCGTAATGAATCCCCTGAGGTTATTACGCGCTACAAATAAATTTTAGCTTTTGCGTTACAGGCAATGCCGGTGAAAATTCAAAAGCAAATTGTTGTATCCATGCTAATTCTAATTTCTGCATTACAGGCAATGGCGGTGAAAGTACAAAAATAAATTGTCGTATCCAGTTCAAAGCGTGTACCTGTGCTCTGTCATTTTTAAATACCTTAGATTTTTTTACGGATAAAAATTGTTTATAATCAACGTTATCGTCTCTGAATGTGTGAACAGGTTCAGAATTGCATAAGAATCTATTTATCTGTGTCTCTTTGGATTCTAAGTCACGTAGTCTCTGTAAATTACTTAACTTATACTGGCTGTGTAAGTGTGACAAATGTTCGGAATGTGCCGTATGCTGTGACGTGTTAGTGACTGAAACATTTTTCAACTCTGTCACTTCTTGCTGTAGAGTTGACAATTTTCTACGTAATGTATTACTGGACGAATCTATCTCACTGATCGTCTGCTGTAAATTTTGGAATTCAGGTGTTTGATTAAACGAAACTGCTGACGTATCGTCTGATTTGGTGTCATTATTACTTTCGACAACGTTAATACGACTGGCCAATTCATCATATTTTTCAGTCAGTATTTTTACCTGATCATCGTTTTTATTATCACAAGCATTAATTTGCTTTTGTATTTTACGTGTGGTTTCGTTCAACTTTTTAACGTCAGCTTTGATGACATCGGAATCCTGTATTAGTTCTAATTGTTCGAGTCTGTCGGTCACTGTCTGAAAGTCTACTGTGTGTGTATCCGTTTTTGATTGAAGATCGGAAATTTCATCACGCAATTCGGTGTTCAACTGTTTGATTGTATTAATTTCATCTGATACAGTAACAATATTGTTGTCTACGTATGTTTTTGCTTTCGCAAACAATTTACGTTTATCTTCCTGTCTCTGTGCGGTAATTGTTTCCATGACTTGTCGCTTTACTTTATTGTATTAATTTCATCTGATACAGTAGCAATATTGTTGTCTACGTATGTTTTTGCTTTCGCAAACAATTTACGTTTATCTTCCTGTCTCTGTGCGGTAATTGTTTCCATGACTTGTCGCTTTACTTTATTCTGTTCCTGTATAAATTTACGGAAACGCGTTTCACTGTTTCGTAGGTGATGATTAAAACGTTCGTCAATTTGGCTGTTCTGTTGGTCGAATTTTGCGTCTACCTTTGCATCCAGTGTGCGCGAAAGTTCTGCTGTCATTAATTTAAACTCGTCGCGTAACTGTGTTGCTTTTTCAGAGCATTGTTTATCGACTGCACTAATTTCGCCTCTAAGTGATTCTGTTGCAGCTGTTTGCATATCCCTTAATTCTTGAGCAACAGATCTAATTTCTTCACTACTTTTCCTAGCACAAGCCTCAATCTCCTCACGTAATTGTTCTTTAGTATCATGACACTGCGCGGCAACGGCTGCAATCTATTCACTAAGCTGTCTCGAATTGTTGTCTAATTTTTCATTAAGGTTGTCTTGTTTTTCATTAATTTCATTAATTTGTTGTTTGAGACTTTCACTAAGTTGTTTGTGATTGTAGTCTTGTTTATCATTCGACTGTTTGAGACTTTCATTCAACTGTTTGGAATTGTTGTCTAATCTTTCATTAAATTGTTTGAAATTTTCATTATGTTGCTTGTTCTGATTGTCGTATTTTATTATTTGATCCAAGCCAAAATTACCTACTGTATTCTCTGTGCTGGGTGATGGTGTATGTGCATTTATCACGTTTTCTGTAACCATTTGGTCATTTTGTGATTCTTGAAAAGGTTTGCCAATCGGATGTGCACTGTTAGTCACTATCTCGGAATCAAATAAATCTGTCCTACTTTGAGTATACTGTTCATTTTCGTTACAAAAATTTGTCTGTTCATTACATAAATTTTGCAAACCGGGTGTGTTAAGGTGGGCAGCGTTCATTGAAACAGAACGTCCTGCGTCATCAATTGTTGTTAAATTAACAGACGACACAATTGAATTTGTTTGCTGATCATTAGGATAGAAATCAACATTAGTGGTCGGTACGCACTGATTGTCTACTATTAGGGGATTATCATCATTACACTGAGTGTCGCAAATACTATCGGTCAAATTATTCGAGTTGGCTATTTCACTCATTGTACATCGCGATGTACTGTTAACAGTTTTTCGCGGCATTTTTCACAAATCAAAATTATTTACAAATGAAACAAAGACAATGCAAAAATGCAACAAACACAAATACAACAAAGAGCAACAAATTGCCGATGATCTGTGAAAGAAAGAGTGACAAATTAGTAAAATGCGTTGCGCCAGATGCAAACTACGTTTAAGTAAATAAGTGCAGATATATGACTACTTCTCAGAAGATTCACAAAGAAATACGATCCTGGCCGGATGTCGCCAAGTGTAACCTCCCCGCAAAGAAAAAAAGTGTCAATGAAAATGAAAAATGAGCCAAGTGTAACCTCGCCACAAAAAATAGTAATTAAATGAATTTTTCTAATATTGTAACCTCAGAACAAAGTTGGCTCCGATTTATAGTCTCTGTGTAATGAATGCATTCACACTTAATATTCCAACAAAAATTCTTTTCTCATTTAATGTCAAGTTCGAAATAGAAAAATTCCTAAACACCAAAATAATAAAAAAGTTTAGTAACCTGATAAATTTTATGAGGACAGCAGCGCTGACCTTCGGCCTTGTATTCTGAATAAAAAAAAAAGCAAAAATTCTTACCTCAATAGAAACCGCAATTATATCTGCTCTCAAGTTGGAATTTTTGACACAGCTTCATGCAATGCTGGCGTATATATATATATTTTTTGATTATTGGAAGGAATGATCATCCATTTGAAATATTCTTTAAATTGAAATGGATGCTTTTCTTTAAAGGAGTTGCTTTATATTATAAAAATTATTATTGGGGCATTTTTTGGAACAAATTAAATTACAATTAACATACATTATTAAATATGCGCAAGGCTGCTTCTTTACCTTCTACAACAATACTCATCCTCCAGAGTCCTGACCAGAGTCGCGAGCAGAGCACACAGCCGACGCATGCCGACTCCCGCAGACTACACCAGACTAGTACTGACTAGCACGGACTGACGACTACAGTCGACTCGCGCGGTCAAGCGCAGACTAGCAACAGCTAACGATAAACTACTCTATGGTCAGAGATTCTGTCATGCCTCGCCCATCACCGGCAATGTGTACGTCTTTCACCAGAACTGACATCATCAAAATGCATAATCGTCATCTGTAGACAACAGACAATCCTCGGGAGCTGATTGAGGTGTCTCATCAGCATTGGTTCAGCATCAGTGCGTGGGCAGGGATTCTTGGCGACCACATACTTGGACTGGTTATTATTCCACAATTCCTCGACGGAGGAACGTATCTGGACTTTCTGAGGAATACTCTGCATGGGCTACTTGAGAAAGTGCATTTGGCAATAAGATAGTTTATGCGTGTTCTGCATGACGAAGCACCACCCCACTTCCGCATTACAGTTCACTGACGCCTCCAGATCATTTTTCCCGCTCGTTGAATAGTACGCAGATGCCCTGTAGCATGGCCTGATCATTACACCACTTAAACCCCCTGGAATTTCACCTCTGGGAGCGTTATGTATGCTGAACCAGTTCCTGATGTGCAGACACTTCAACAGTGCTTTCAGAACACCTATGACGCTATTCCCCCCCCCCCCCCCCCGCCTCGAACCATGGACCTTGCTGTTGGTGGGGAGGCTTGCGTGCCTCAGCGATACAGATAGCCGTAACGTAGGTGCAACCACAACGGAGGGGTATCTGTTGAGAGGCCAGACAAACGTGTGGTTCCTGAAGAGGGGCAGCAGCCTTTTCAGTAGTTGCAGGGGCAACAGTCTGGATGATAGACTGATCTGGCCTTGTAACACTAACCAAAACAGCCTTGCTGTGCTGGTACTGCGAATGGCTGAAAGCAAGGGGAAACTACAGCCGTAATTTTTCCCAAGGGCATGCAGCTTTACTGTATGGTTAAATGATGATGGCGTCCTTTTGGGTAACATATTCCGGAGGTAAAATAGTCCCCTATTCGGATCTCCGGGCGGGGATTACTCAGGAGGACGACGTTATCAGGAGAAAGAAAACTGGCGTTCTACGGATCGGAGCGTGGAATGTCAGATCCCTTAATCGAGCAGGTAGGCTAGAAAATTTAAAAAGGGAAATGGGTAGGTTAAAGTTAGATATAGTAGGAATTAGTGAAGTTCGCTGGCAGGAGGAACAAGACTTTTGGTCAGGCGAATACAGGGTTATAAATACAAAATCAAATAGGGGTAATGCAGGAGTCGGTTTAATAATGAATAAAAAAATAGGAGTGCGGATAAGTACTACAAACAGCATAGTGAACGCATTATTGTGGCCAAGATAGATACGAAGCCCATGCCTACCACTGTAGTACAAGTTTATATGCCAACTAGCTGTGCAGATGACGAAGAAATTGAAGAAATGTGTGATGGTATAAAAGAAATTATTCAGATAGTGAAGGGAGACGAAAATTTAATTGCCATGGGTGACTGGAATTCGGTAGTAGGGAAAGGGAGAGAAGGAAACGTAATAGGTAAATATGGATTGGGGCTAAGAAATGAAAGAGGTAGCCGCCTGGTTGAATTCTGCACAAAGCACAACTTAATCATAGCTAACACTTGCTTGAAGAATCATAAAAGAAGGTTGTATACATGGAAGAAGCCTGGAGATACTGATAGGTTTCAGATAGATTATATAATGGTAAGACAGAGATTTAGGAACCAGGTTTTAAATTGTACGACATTTCCAGGGGCAGATGTGGACTCTGACCACAAGCTATTGGTTATGAACTGTAGATTAAAACTGAAGAAACTGCAAAAGGTGGGAATTTGAGGAGATGGGACCTGGATAAACTGACTAAACCGGACTTTGTACAGAGTTTCAGGGAGAGCATATGGGAACAACTGACAGGAATGGGGGAAAGAAATACAGTAGAAGAAGAATTTGTAACTTTGAGAGATGAAGTAGTGAAGGCAGCAGAGGCACTAGTAGGTAAAAAGACGAGGGCTAGTAGAAATCATTGGGTAACAGAAGAAACGTTGAAATTAATTGATGAAAGGAGAAAGTACACTCCTGGAAATGGAAAAAAGAACACATTGCCACCGGTGTGTCAGAATCACCATACTTGCTCCGGACACTGCGAGAGGGCTGTACAAGCAATGATCACACGCACGGCACAGCGGACACACCAGGAACCGCGGTGTTGGCCGTCGAATGGCGCTAGCTGCGCAGCATTTGTGCACCGCCGCCGTCAGTGTCAGCCAGTTTGCCGTGGCATACGGAGCTCCATCGCAGTCTTTAACACTGGTAGCATGCCGCGACAGCGTGGACGTGAACCGTATGTGCAGTTGACGGACTTTGAGCGACGGCGTATAGTGGGCATGCGGGAGGCCGGGTGGACGTACCGCCGAATTGCTCAACACGTGGGGCGTGAGGTCTCCACAGTACATCGATGTTGTCGCCAGTGGTCGGCGGAAGGTGCACGTGCCCGTCGACCTGGGACCGGACCCCAGCGACGCACGGATGCACGCCAAGACCGTAGGATCCTACGCAGTGCCGTAGGGGACCGCACCGCCACTTCCCAGCAAATTAGGGACACTGTTGCTCCTGGGGTATCGGCGAGGACCATTCGCAACCGTCTCCATGAAGCTGGGCTACGGTCCCGCACACCGTTAGGCCGTCTTCCGCTCACGCCCCAACATCGTGCAGCCCGCCTCCAGTGGTGTCGCGACAGGCGTGAATGGAGGGACGAATGGAGACGTGTCGTCTTCAGCGATGAGAGTCGCTTCTGCCTTGGTGCCAATGATGGTCGTATGCGTGTTTGGCGCCGTGCAGGTGAGCGCCACAATCAGGACTGCATACGACCGAGGCACACAAGGCCAACACCCGGCATCATGGTGTGGGGAGCGATCTCCTACACTGGCCGTACACCACTGGTGATCGTCGAGGGGACACTGAATAGTGCACGGTACATCCAAACCGTCATCGAACCCATCGTTCTACCATTCCTAGACCGGCAAGGGAACTTGCTGTTCCAACAGGACAATGCACGTCCGCATGTATCCCGTGCCACCCAACGTGCTCTAGAAGGTGTAAGTCAACTACCCTGGCCAGCAAGATCTCCGGATCTGTCCCCCATTGAGCATGTTTGGGACTGGATGAAGCGTCGTCTCACGCGGTCTGCACGTCCAGCACGAACGCTGGTCCAACTGAGGCGCCAGGTGGAAATGGCATGGCAAGCCGTTCCACAGGACTACATCCAGCATCTCTACGATCGTCTCCATGGGAGAATAGCAGCCTGCATTGCTGCGAAAGGTGGATATACACTGTACTAGTGGCGACATTGTGCATGCTCTGTTGCCTGTGTCTATGTGCCTGTGGTTCTGTCAGTGTGATCATGTGATGTATCTGACCCCAGGAATGTGTCAATAAAGTTTCCCCTTCCTGGGACAATGAATTCACGGTGTTCTTATTTCAATTTCCAGGAGTGTATATAAATGCAGTAAATGAAGCAGGCAAAAAGGAATACAAACGTATCAAAAATGAGATCTACAGGAAGTGCAAAATGGCTAAGCAGAGATGGCTAGAGGACAAATGTAAGGATGTGGAGGCTTATCTCACTAGGGGTAAGATATATACTGCCTACAGGAAAATTAAAGAGACCTTTGGGGAAAAGACATCCACTTGTATGAATATCAAATGCTCAGATGGAAACTCAGTTCTAAGCAAAGATGGGAAAGCAGAAAGGTGGAAGGAGTATATAGAATGTCTATACAAGGGCGATGTACTTGAGGACGATATTATGGAAATGGAAGAGGATGTAGATGAAGATTAAATGGGAGATACGATACTGCGTGAAGAGTTTGACAGAGCTAAAGACCTAAATCGAAACAAGGCCCCAGGAGTAGACAACATCCCATTAGAGCTACTGACGGCCTTGGGAGAGCCAGTCCTGACAAAAATCTACCATCTGGTGAGCAAAATGTATGAGACAGGCGAAATACCCTCAGACTTCAAGAAGAATATAATAATTCCAATCCAAAAGAAAGCAGGTGTTGACAGATGTGAAAATTATCGAACAATCAGTTTAATAAGTCACGGATGCAAAATACTAACGCGAATTCTTTACAGACGAATGGAAAAACTAGTAGAAGCCGACCTTGGGGAAGATCAGTTTGGATTCCGTCGAAATATTGGAGCACATGAGGCAATACTGACCCTACGACTTATCTTAGAAGCTAGATTAAGGAAAGGCAAACCTACGTTTCTAGTATTTGTAGACTTAGAGAAAGCTTTTGACAATGTTGACTGGAATAATTTCTTTCAAATTCTGAAGGTGGCAGTGGTAAAATACAGGTGGCCAAAGGCTATTTACAATTTTCATAGAAACCAGATGGCAGTTATAAGAGTCGAGGTGCATGAAAGGGAAGCAGTGGTTGGGAAGGTTCAAATGGTTCAAATGGCTCTGAGCACTATGGGACTCAACTGCTGAGGTCATTAGTCCCCTAGAACTTAGAACTAGTTAAACCTAACTAACCTAAGAACATCACGAACATCCATGCCTGAGGCAGGATTCGAACCTGCGACTGTGGCGGTCTTGCGGTTCCAGACTGCAGCGCCTTTAACCGCACGGCCACTTCGGCTGGCTAGGTTGGGAAGGGAGTGAGACAAGGTTGTAGTCTGTCCCCAATGTATATTGAGCAAGCAGTGAAGGAAACAAAAGAAAAAAAATCGGGGTAAGTATTAAAATCCATGGAGAAGAAATAACAACTTTGAGGTTCACGGATGACACTGTAATTCTGTCAGAGACAGCAAAGGACTTGGAAGAGCAGTTGAACGGAATGGACAGTATCTTGAAAGGAAGATATAAGGTGAACATCAACAAAAGCAAAACGAGAATAATGGAATGTAGTCGAATTAAGTCGGGTGAGGCTGAGGGAATTATATTAGGAAATGAGACACTTAAAGTAGTAAAGGAGTCTTGCTATTTGGGGAGCAAAATTGTGAGGTGTCAGCCAAATCCAACACCTTCCATGAAAACCCTGACATGATAAGCAAATCCGGCGGTATGTCACATAGCTCTGAATAAATCCTGACATTAAATTAACCAAAGTAATACGATCAACGAGTGAGCAAATGGAATACCACAGACTAACACAAGAATGCCTAAATGCATGTCATACCTTCCCACCGTGAAACAGACGCAGTTCCGAGGGAATAAACGAGAACAGAAGTCGAGAGCAGAACCGTGTTAAGCTAGAAGGCCCTATGATAAGGGACGGACACCCACATCTCTAGCCAACCACCAGGACCACCCCCCAGCCCATGTTAAAAGATAGAGCCCTCCAGAAGAACAGTATAGATCTTATAATAACACTAAAAGGGCCACACCAGCTGCAAGTTTTAGCGTGAGACTTTTTCGCGTCTCTGTTACGTTGCAAACGTTAAAAACATTGCCCCACCACGAAAAGTATAACGTTTGTCATTGGATGGACAGAATTTTTGTAGGCGGAGCTTAAGGTTAACATTGAGACCCTGATTGGTCAGATGAAAACACAGCCAGATAGTTTTTTTTTTAAACCAACTTCGGTAAATTGTAGTAAGGAGAAGTTAGGGGAGAGTTGCTTCCGAGACGGGGAGGTGCATGGAGCTGTGCCGTCCGCCGCCCCCTGACGAACACCGACAAGGTAATTAACACACGCAATGCCGCATTTTTGTGCACATAAGGCTTCACTCAGAACTGCAGAAGTCTCATCTGTTACATCCCATATTTACGTAATACTAGTGTCGATTTTGATAGTTTTCTCTTTTGTGAAACTTAATTTAAACCTAGATTATAGATGTGATATGGCATAGGTCATCCTTCAATCCATTGTAGAACTTTGAAACCCACTCAGGGAATATTTGTTCACATTTTTGTGTAACGCAGTTGGTTTTTATCATCCTGTATTAAAATATTTCCTTTTATCAATAGTGCAATTTATAAACAATGTTTTGTGAGTAGAATAAAATTTCCAGTGTAAACTTAACTGCTTTTTCGACGTTATTTTACCAGCTAACTAAAAATAGGGAAGCCTTGAACCCCTTCCACTAAATTTAGTTAGTATTAAGATTCTTTTACAGGGGGTGCAGTGGAGCTGACGCTGAAATCATTAAGTATTTGGTTATATCATCGCTAGTCTCACTGAACTCTTCTGAACTCTGCATGTAATGTGTGGTCTGGCGTCTCCTTACCAACAACAGGTTCCAGGTTCAAACAAGTCAATTCCCTAAAAAACACGCTCAGAGCGTCGTTGCGCGAAAGTGGTAGGGATACACGACTTAGAACAAACAGACACCATGCAGAACGTTAGAAAATAACTGTAGACTGGCCTTGGCAAGGAAAGTCTTTCTGAAGAAGAGAAATTTGTTAACATCGAGTATAGATTTAAGTGTCAGGAAGTCGTTTCTGAAAGTATTTGTATGGAGCGTAGCCATGTACGGAAGTGAATCATGGACGATAACTAGTTTGGACAAGAATAGAATAGAAGCTTTCGAAATGTGGTGCTACAGAAGAATGCTGAAGATTAGATGGGTAGATCATATAGCTAATGAGAAGGTATTGGATTGGCTCTGAGCACTATGGGACTCAACTTCTGAGGTCATTAGTCCCCTAGAACTTAGAACTACTTACACCTCACTAACCTAAGGACATCACACACATCCAAGCCCGAGGCAGGATTCGAACCTGCGACCGTAGCGGTCTCGCGGTTCCAGACTGCAGCACCTAGAACCACACGGCCACTTCGGCCGGCGAGGAGGTGGGGAATAGGTTTGGGAAGAAGAGAAGTTTGTGGCACAACTTGACTAGAAGAAGGAATCGTTTGGTAGGACATGTTCTGAGGCATCAAGGAATCACCAATTTAGGATTGGAGGGCAGCGTGAAGGGTAAAAATCGTAGAGGGAGGCCAAGAGATGAATACTCTAAACAGATTCAGAAGGATGTAGGTTGCAGTAGGTACTGGGAGATGAAGAAGGTTGTACAGGTTACAGTAGCATGGAGAGCGACATCAAACCAGTCTCAGGACTGAAGACCACAACAACAACAACAATATGACGCTATTCGGAGATAGGCTGGATGCGACGCGTGGACGCGTACAGCGCATCCCATGGAGGCCACTTCGAAAACCTATTGTTGAACACCTTAATTACCAGACACATTTTCATAGGACCTTTTTTCCTCCATTTCGTCAACAATCCGTCCCTGCAGTTCGTCGATATTAGTAATGTTCGCTCTGTATATGTGTATTTATGTAAGTGTTTTTGTATTGCCATTGTAACCTGAAGACAGGTTTGTACCTCGAAACACGTTGCTTCATTAAATATACCAACTGCAAAATCCTCCTGTGTGTGTGTGTGTGTGTGTGTGAGAGAGAGAGAGTGAGTGAGTGCGAATATAAGTCTCTCACCCACTGTTTCCTTTTTCCCCATTGACACTTTGTCCTGCGTATCTCTCCCACTGTCAATCTCTCAATGGCTTTCTCTTACTCTTCCTTACCACCGACTCCTTCTTTGTCACTTTCACTGTCTCTTTGTCCCACTGCCATTGTTTTTGTCCCATTCTTTCTCTCTCTCATTGCCACTGTCTCTTTATTCCTCGCTTGCAGTCTTCTGTCTTTCTCTTCAACTACCATTGTCTCCTCTACACAGGTGTCCTTGATTGGGCTTTTGACTTTAGATGTGGTTACAGGACGTGGGAGAAAGTGGGCAAAGTTTTTCGTCTTAAAGTTCGCTGGTCTGGAGGGGGAGAGGCGGGGGTCCAGACATCCCATGTGAATTTATGATCTTCACTCATCATTGTTCTTCATTCCCACTTTCTCCGCCCTGTTGAGCTCCCACTGCTATTATCTCCATCCATCTCTCTTTCTGTCACTCACTCGACATCACCTCTCTTTCTGGCACCCTCTACTCTCTCTTCCTCCGTACTGTCTCTCTGTTACTCCCTTCCAGCACAGAAAAGCGTGAATGCGTTCGTTTGCCAAAGTTTTGCGGGAGGAAGGCGGAATGAAGAATCTTTTAAAGAGGAGCATATTTGCCTTTTTTGCATAATGACAGGAGGATTTCTCAACTGGTTCCCTCCTTTTCCCTGTTGCAGCAGGGTGTGTTGCTCAAATAAACGAATTCAGGAGGTCAGTGAAGTTTTGACGGTTTGTTTATATACTTGCACACATTTGTATACTTTGACACAAACAACATCAAATACGTGCGCATAATATAAGGCTAACTCAAAATCGTCTCCCAGCCAAGGCATGTTCATTTTACGCAACTTAACATAAAATTGCACATATTTTTAGACTAACCTACAGTGTGGCAATTACGAAGAATTGCATATGGCAGAATAATTTTCGGAAGGTGGTTCATGGTGTGGGTTCCTGTAGTCATGTCCTAGTTCATGAACCACGGGCAACGTATGAGTGGCCAAGTAAGTGGTCCCGACAGTCGGGATACCAGTTACTTTGGAATAAGGCTGGGCATCTCGGACATATTCTGAGTCGTGGTCACCTTTGTGCTCATACGGCAAAGACTACCAAATCCACCGGTTACTCCCTCAGCCGTTAGGGGTAAAACCCAATGGGACTCGGGGCAAGTAAGGCTAGCAACCTGCTTCCCTGGTACTTTAAATATGATGCTGGCAACAATCAGAGCAAAATGCCTCGGACCTTTGGAGGTGACGGAGTCCCACCTCTAATTGACAAACCAGGGACTCCTAAGATTCGACTTGGCAAACAAATGTTAATGAGATGGGGAGCTATTAATATCAATGGGGGCTACTCTGGGAAGAAGGTAGAGCTGGCAGTGGCTGCAAGTAAGATGGGGCTGGACATTTTAGCTGTTAGTGACATTCGGGTAAGGGGTGAGAAAGAAGAGGAAGTGGGAGAATACAAGGTCTACCTGTCAGGAGTCAAAGCAGGAATAGCACAATGGGGTGTAGGGCTTTACATCAAGAAAGAAATGGAACCCAGCGTAGTTGCAATAAGGTATGTAAACGAACGACTGATGTGGATAGATTTGACAGTGTCTAGCAAGAAAATTGGGATTGTGTCAGTATATTCGCATTGTGAAGGGACAGATCAAGATAAGATGGATAGTTTTTATGAGGCACTCAGTGATGTAGATGTTAGAGTAAAGGACAAGGACAGTGTTTTGCTCATGGGTGATTTTAACGCCAGGATTGGAAATCGAACAGAAGGGTATGAAAAGGTTATGGGTAAATTTGGAGAGGATATGGAGGCCAACAGGAACGGGAAACAACTCTTGGATTTCTGTGCCAGTATGGGCTTAGTAATCACAAACTCCTTTTTTAAACATAAGAACATTCATCGGTATACTTGGGAAGGCAGGGGAACGAGATCTGTCATTGACTATATAATAACAGATCAGGAATTCAGGAAGGCTGTGAGGGACACACGTGTATTCAGGGGATTCTTTGACGACACTGATCATTATTTAATCTGCAATGAAATTGGGATTGTGAGGCCGAAAGTGCAGGAGGTCAGGTCCATATGTAGGAGGATAAGAGTGGAGAAACTTCAGGATAAGGAAATCAGGCACAAGTACATAACAGCGATCTCAGAAAGGTACCAGTTGGTTGAATGTAGTCAATTACAGTCATTGGAAAAGGAATGGACAAGGTACAGGGACACAGTACTAGAAGTGGCTAAAGAATGTCTTGGAGCAGTAGTGTGTAAAAGTAGGATGAAGCAAAGAGCTTGGTGGAATGATACAGTCAAGGCAGCCTGAAAAGGAAAAAGAAGGCTTATCAAAAATGGCTACATACCAGAACCCAGGTAGACAGAGAAAGTTATGTTGAAGAAAGAAACAAAGCGAAACAGATAATTGCAGCATCCAAGAAGAAATCGTGGGAAGACTTTGGAAACAGGTTGGAGACTATGGGTCAAGCTGCTGGAAAACCATTCTGGAGTGTAATTAGCAGTCTTCGAAAGGGAGGTAAGAAGGAAATGACAAGTATTTTGGACAGGTCAGGAAAACTGCTGGTGAATCCTGTGGATGCCTTGGGCAGATGGAGGGAATATTTTGAAGAGTTGCTCAATGTAGGTGAAAATGCGATCAGTAATGTTTCAGATTTCGAGTTAGAATGGGATAGGAATGATGATGGAAATAGGATCACATTTGAGTAAGTGGAAAAAATGGTCAATAGATTGCAGTGCAATAAAGCGGCTGGGGTGGATGAAATTAAGTCGGAACTCATCAAATACAGTGGAATGTCAGGTCTTAAATGGCTACACAGGATAATTGAAATGGCCAGAGAGTCGGGACAGGTTCCATCAGACTGGACAAAAGCAGTAATCACACCAATCTTTAAACATGGAAACAGAAAAGATTGTAACAACTACAGAGGTATCTCTTTAATCAGCGTTGTGGGTAAAATCTTCTCAGGTATTGTTGAAAGGAAACTGCGAGTATTAGTTGAGGACCAATTGGATGAAAATCAGTGTGGGTTTAGGCCTCTTAGAGGTTGTCAGGACCAGATCTTTAGCTTACGACAAATAATGGAGAAGTGTTATGAGTGGAACAGGGAATTGTATCTATGCTTTATAGATCTAGAAAAGGCATATGACCGGGTTCCTAGGAGGAAGTTATTGTCTGTTCTACAAGATTATGGAATAGGAGGCAAACTGTTGCAAGCAATTAAAGGTCTTTACATGGATAGTCAGGCAGCAGTTAGAGTTGACGGTAAATTGAGTTCATGGTTCAGAATAGTTTCAGGGGTAAGACAAGGCTGCAACTTGTCTCCACTGTTGTTCATATTATTTATGGATCATATGTTGAACACAATAGACTGGCTGGGTGAGATTAAGATATGTGAACACAAAAAAAGCAGTCTTGCATATGCGGATGACTTAGTTGTGATGGCAGATTCGATTGAAAGTTTGCAAAGTAATATTTCAGAGCTAGATCAGAAATGTAAGGACTATGGTATGAAGATTAGCATCGCCAAAACGAAAGTAATGTCAGTGGGAAAGAAATATAAACGGATTGAGTGCCAAATAGGAGGAACAAAGTTAGAACAGGTGGACGGTTTCAAGTACTTAGGATGCATATTCTCACAGGATGGCAACATAGTGAAAGAACTGGAAGCGAGGTGTAGCAAAGCTAATGTAGTGAGCGCTCAGCTACGATCTACTCTCTTCTGCAAGAAGGAAGTCAGTACCAAGACTAAGTTATCTGTGCACCGTTCAATCTTTCGACCAACTTTGTTGTATGGGAGCGAAAGTTGGGTGGATTCAGGTTACCTTATCAACAAGGTTGAGGTTACGGATATGAAAGTAGCTAGGATGATTGCAGGTAGTAGTAGATGGGAACAATGGCAAGAGGGTGTCCACAATGAGGACATCAAAGAAAAACTGGGAATGAACTCTATAGATGTAGCAGTCAGGGCGAACAGGCTTAGATGGTGGGGTCATGTTACACGCATGGGAGAAGCAAGGTTACCCAAGAGACTCATGGATTCAGCAGTAGAGGGTAGGAGGAGTCGGGGCAGACCGTGGAGAAGGTACCTGAATTCGGTTAAGAATGATTTTGAAGTAATAGGTTTAACATCAGAAGAGGCACCAATGTTAGCACTGAATAGGGGATCATGGAGGAACTGTATAAGGGGGGGCTATGCTCCAGACTGAACGCTGAATGGCATAATCAGTCTTAAATGATGATGATGATGTTGATGATGAGGTGCTTACCGCCCGGTAGCATTATCGAATAATTTGTAGGTCAAGAGAGCTCGTGCAGGCGTGAAACACCTGTTGTGAAGAGACAGCGCGTCACAAGATTTTATTGCTGAAGAAAAAAAGGAGATTAAAAACATAGTTTGGTGACCTCAGAATCCATGTGACGAGGGCAGAACCATTTGCATATGTTCATTACATCACGTAAAATTATATTCACTCCTTCGACCTGATATTAGTACACATTTTGCGGGCGTCAGTATGGTCAGTTCGAACCTCTAGATCTCGGTAGCGGATTATGATACCGAAAAAAGTTTCGAAGATCCCCGAGAACGTGATCTTAAAAAAATACGGTAAAAATTTCGACAGTTTACTCTGAGTATAATTTACAGATAATTTATAGAAGTGGCCGTACCCATAATTGTGAATTTTGGTACCCAAAAATCATGATTTTTCGCGGTTTTCACATGAACCGCCCATGAAATATGGTGCTTTGATAAGACCCTGAGGGACGTCCTAGACCATACCTTGCTCAGAGGAATCAACCGATTTGCTCAATTTTTCCTAGGCTGGAGGAAGTGCGTAATGTTATATTTTCACCTGTACTATAGGATAGCGACAATGTCTCCGTTCTTCTGATGGGCATTCCAATGTTCGCTTAGTTAAGAGCTATCCAAAACGTTTGACCCAATACTTCTGCGATCGGTAGAACCCGGCATATGATCCCTAAAAATCGCATTTTCGAGTGCCTCTTTTTGGAACGCATTGGTACAGTGCAATGTCGTGCATGGGCCGATTTTTGGCTGTTCAACAATATTTTGTGACTAGTAGTGGTCTCCGATAAACTTTTTCACATCTTTGAAACAATCATAATGAATAAACAGTCATTATGGCTTTAAAGGGTGCTGAACAGATCGTCAAAACTACAAATAGAACCACCAGAACTTACAACAATAAAAAAATAAGGTCGAAGGAATTAGTAGATTTTTGCTCCAACGAAACTGTCTATCGAGAGAGTAACCCAGTAATTAATGTGATTGCCAGAAATCAATATCTTGCAACTTGTGATGACAAAACTGGAAAAGCAGATGGGTGATAATGTTTCCGAGAAATCTAGCAACATTTCAAAGCAGTTGAACGCGAGGCAAAATTAACATCCTTCTTACGGCTTTCCAATTTTCAGGAGAAATACACAGAAATGCCTTAGAAAATTCATACGAATGAGTAAATCGCGACTAGAGAGAATCAGAAGGTACTGTGCGCACTACGGGAGCCAAGCAGTACAAACTTCAAAGAAGAAATGTGTGTGGAACGACTCAACTGGTCCAATGTGACCAACAAAAATATTTAAATCATGAATAGACGATACTGGACAAGCGACAGACAACGATAGCAGCATCGCAATAGCAGTGGCAGGTTTCCCCAGTGTATAACTTCCGTCTTTAGAATGAAATTTTCTCGTTACAGCCGAGTGTGCGCTGATATGAAACTTCCTGGCAGATTGAAACTGTGTGCCGGACCGAGACTCGAACTCGGGACCTTTGCCTTTCGCGGGCAAGTGCTCTACCGCTCTAGAGTGAAAATTTCATTCTGGAAACATCCCCCAGGCTGTGGCTAAGCCATGTCTCCGCAGTATCCTTTCTTCCAGGAGTGCTAGTTCTGCGAGGTTCGCAGGAGAGCTTCTGTGAAGTTTGGAAGGTAGGAGACGAGGTACTGGCGGAATTAAAGCTTTGAGTTGTGCTTGGGTACCTCAGTTGGTAGAGCACTTGCACGCGAAAGGCAAAGGTCCCGAGTTCGAGTCTCGGTCCGGCACACAGTTTTAATCTGCCAGGAAGTCTCAACTTCCATCTTCTTTTATAAGTGGAATAAGTTTTGGGCCTTTTGGCGCGTAACAGGAAGTCACTTGAGACATGTATGTCCCGGAAAGAGTCATCCCAAGTAACGACCTAACAATAAACTGTCAGTGGCTATCTATCGCCGAAGAAGTATCTCAATTTCGACTGGCTAAATGTGACACCTTGGTGTGGGAAATGCGCGACCTAAACTTTTGCAAGGTTCACCGAAGTCAGTAAGGGTTTTGGCGCACCGTCGCTTTTAAGCTCAAATCCTAATACAATTAAATATTCCTAAACCATTCTATCAGCAGAACTAAATTAACGAAATAAAATATATAACAAATAAATAATTAAAATTAGAATCAAATTGTTGAATGAAATCCAGTGGGATAATAATGTGGACTAAACCAGATTGCTTAAAGTTCGAGCAAATGTTTATTTTAGAAATACGCAGGCAAATACATGTGAATGGTGTCCTTACACAGATAAAATTGATAAATCGGTTGAACAATAGTTAAACCAGTAGTGCAACAAATAGTTTCGCAACGCAGGCATAGAACATTTACAGAGAGTAGCATGCCCAAATTAAATACATAATGCCATCCAATATTCACGAGAAACAGTAGGGAAATCTTAAAGTTCGTCGGCGCGAAATATCACTAACAATATCAGCAAGAGCTAAAGTTTATTAATCACCAATGTTATTGCGATAAACATCCAACCAGTCCGTTACAGAAAAATGCAGAGAAAATACACAGCTATCTTAAACTGAATAACGATAAAGTTAGCGCGGCCACAAAAGCAACAATCACTGAAAACCACGCGAAAAGTTTGTAAATCCTGACAGAATTCGAAGTCCAAAACTCACTCTCATTAACTGTTCTAAGTCCCGAAATCTTTCTAAGTGTGCAGCTAGCGATAACCACAAATTTACTATAGTCTGACTAAAATTACTTGGTAGTTGACGTCTGTCACTTGCCTCTACAGTGTTGCCACATCGACTGCCGCTCACCACTAGCTATAGTCTGATTTAAAGAAGTTGTCACTTGACGTTTGCGCTGCGAAGTTGCGGCGTTGTCACGTCAAGCACTGGCTGGAGGCAGCCGCCTCAGCGCATCGCTACCCCCCGCCGATAGAAAACCGTTTTAAAGCCTGTATCTTCTACAAATAGTAAGTAAAAAATTTCAAACCCACATATGATGTATATCTCTACAATGTCTCTCAATCTGTCAAATATCTATTCTTAATTTTAATTAGGACAAGAGTTACGTTATTTTGTTTGAAACCATTTAAATTCTCGATTTCGCAAACAGCTTCTAACTTATCACGTCATTACTGAAAAACTATTGGTGTCACAGCAAAATAATTTTTTCCATTCATTACCAAAATAATGCACTCGGCGAAGAATCCTTAAAAGTTTTCGTAGTGCATTACGTTTCCTGTATATGAATTTCTGAAAACAGCGTTTTTAAGCAACCCTAACAGTACTGAACTCGAAACAAGTATGACGTTTAAAATCTCTATCTCCTATAAATATTATGTAAATATTTTGAAATTTACGTACAGTATCGGTCTCAGTGGTATCTATAAGCATCTCAAATATCTTTTCTTAATTTTAATTAGGGCCGTTGTTACATTAACTATTGAAGTGTGAGAAATTTTCGCTTCCGTAAAAGTTTTCTTCTTTAGATTGAAAATCTCGAAAATTCTTACACACATTGAATAACATCTTGGTGTTTATACAAAATGAAATAGAATTAAAATTCAGTCTAACTTACAGTAAGGAGATGACGAGAGCTGGCCAAACAGTATTTCTTAGTCTCACAACAAGAATAAGAATTAATCGAAATAAATTCACAAACACAATATTTAATGGCAGTAAGTACAGTACACACTAATCAGACAATGCGAAAACACCGCTTAATTCGGAGTCGGAGTCAGAGTCAGTGGAACTATCCGTGGCTCTGAGCACTATGGGACTTAACATCGATGGTCATCAGTCCCGAACTATCCGTGTCGCTGCTCGTATTGACAGATATAATCAAGTCTTCGACACTTTGTTATAAGATACCTTCATTGTTCCAGTCGTCCTGTATCACTCCTTCTGCCAGTTTTCCGATGTCATAATTTCAACTGCCTCCATCAAAAGGCGTTCCACTTCGGTTAATGTGAATTTCTTATTTTCTGCAGCAATATGCCGTTTAACCTGATCCCAAAACAGCTCTATTGCGTTGAAATGGCAATGGTAAGGAGGCAATCTGAGCACTTTATGCCCGCAATCTTTTGCTACTTCATCCACAATGTAAATCGAGTTCTTTGGCTTGTGTTGCGATACAAGTTCTAATAATTCTGCCCTTGTCAAATTACTGTCGAACTGTACCTTATGTTTCTGTAACCAGCTAACAATGTCGTTTTCCCTCGTCGCCTTTGTGGGTGCTTTATCTTGTATTACTGAGTGATAAAGAGCGTTATCCATAACAATGATAGAGTTTTTTGTTAAGTTCTGGAGCACACAGTCTTCAAACCATTTCACAAAAGTATTGTGGTTCATCTCTTCGTGGTAGTCGGAGGTCTTATTTGAACTGAATAGCAGCAGACAATTTGGAATGAAACCTTTTGAATTTCCGGCATGTACTACAATTATCCTTTTCCCTCTGCCGATCGGAGCTGCCATACTACCGGTGATGGTATCGTCTGTCCAGCCTTTGTTTAAACTGTGTCCTGCATTCACCCACGTTTCATCAAGCCAAACGGTATCATCAAAATTTGTCCCCACTAATTCTCTAAGAAAGCGGCATCGCCAGGCTGCAATATCTTAGCATTCTATTAGTAACTTTCTGCCAGAGATGGATTTATAGCGGAATACTAACATTTTCACGAGTCGTAACAAAGACGATTTACTACCCTGGAACAGGTCAGCCGCTGTGAGGGTAGCATGTAGTTTTTTGAGTGTTGGATACTACTTCCTGGAATAAAATGCGTATATTTGACGACGAATGGCATCTTCCCGAAAGGGTCAAGTTTTGTGACCCTCTTCTCTAGTCGCCTCTTTTTCCCAGGTGTCTCCAATTTAGATGATTCACTTGAGCCTTTTTTCCTGAATTTCTCCTTGCAGGTTCTTATTACTGATCGTTCGTTAACTTGCAGAGCAGCTGTAGTTCGCTCCACCACCTTATCCAACGCCATGTCCGCCACTTTTTGGAGGTTTCCGAGGAGTGTGTAGCCTCGGCCTCCCTCTCTTGCGACTGCTTTCATCAGACATCGTAAACACGAGAAGCTATAAGTCACTCAAATCTCTCACCCGCACGTCTACAACGGCTCGCTAAGGACTGGCTGTCACAATGCCTCAGTCAGCTCAGCAGAGCGAAGTGGCAACGCAGTGGCAGCCGACAGCGCCGGCTACCACTGGCTTATTGGTAGCGGGAGCCCTGCAGCCCGTTGCCTGTCAAGTGACAACTACTTTAAATCAGACTATAGCAGCAACACACAAACATCGCAGGTCACTTTACAGGTGCCGTTAACCTGATTAGCAGTTAATGTGTTACGTAGAGCAATGTTGGAAGCAGCTGCAGCGAGGTATGACGGAAATGCGAGATGCTCTGTAGACAGCTAATTTTAATGACTGCAGTGCGGCAGACGACGTGTTTTCTATCCTGAAATTTAAACTGAAGACCCACCCCAACCACAACTTGTACAATGTATCCGAGAAAATGGCGATCTGCTATATGCGACAGAACTAAAATCACAGTCGCTTTGTTCATGGCTATTAAAATCAACCTCTACGAGCAAATTAAAGACAAAAATTTCAATTTCAACGCTAAAAGAAAACATCAATTTCTCGCTTTCATTGGTTACCTGAAACCATCCTCACACTAGCTACGCGAACTGCCGCGTTACCAATCGATGAGCAGTCCTGGTTGACACTTGGCTGTGATTATAGGTGACACGGGCAGATTCCAAACAAAAAAGAATGATAGGAGGAAAAATAAGAGCAAAGAAGAAAGTCGATAAGATTATGAAAAAGACGCGGCAAAGTACTCGAGATAAAAAATTATATTTAAACCACTTAATTGGATAAAAATAACAACGAAAGTCTTGTGATCAGATCTAGAAATAATAAAAGGAAGGTTTCGCCGCATTTGACGAAATTCGACCCTGCTACCTTGTACAGGGGAGGTTAATACGCCACCCACTGCGCTAGGGCACTATACCGCAATAGTCTGTTGTATTTATAACACTGGTGATCAAGTCACTGTGATAAATTGCAGCCTTCAAAATTTCGACTTCGCGCAGTGTCGTGTGAAGCTTATACAGTGTAAGTCAATCTCTGTGATTATAATGACTGTATATATAAGCTGAATCGCGTATCGTGCGGAACGATCTTGTACTGTTTGGTTAGAGCTGTGTGTGAAACGTGTGTATTTCGTTACCATTGTTTTTGGTGTGTGTGTGTTATTTTAGTGTGGTTATCTGTGTGATGAAATACGACATAAAAGTGCCAGCTCCAGGATTTTGGATCAAAACACATCAAGAAAGAAAGCCGGACACGCTTCTGTCATTATTGTGGACCAGGAATTGGAAGTGAACTGACCAATTGCTGTGACAGTTTAGCAACGGAGAAATGTTCAGCCGCGACGTTAAGCATTCTGATTCGAGGAAAGCAGCTCCAACGCGTGAGGTGTCAACTATCAAGTAATTTTAATCGGGCTGTAAGTCCCCCGAGCGCCACCTCAGACAATGCTGCGCTACTGGCGCCCAAATCTAACCTACCACCGTTCTCACATGAAGGAACCTCGACAGAAGACCACACAGCCACTCTGCGCGGTACTTTACGCATTTAGTCACGTGACTACTACCGAACTCAATACATGCGTCCATGAAATGACTACTATTAAGTTTATAAACACTGACTTCACATTATATACACACTAGAGAGTATATAGAGCCAGTTTGCGATCTCATACTCGTATTAAAACATCTGTATGTAATTTTAGCAAATGTGAATAAATTGACGAATATGTCGTAACACCCGGGATATTACTGTGTTCTGATTCAAATTCAAAACTACAAAATAATGTATTTGAAGTAACGAATTATACTTTCTTAAACGTAGGGATTTGTTGGGTAATAGACAGAGATACCTATGCTGATTTCATACAGGGTGTTTCAAAAATGACCGGTATATTTGAAACGGCAATAAAAACTAAACGAGCAGCGATAGAAATACACCGTTTGTTGCAATATGCTTGGGACAACAGTACATTTTCAGGCGGCCAAACTTTCTAAATTACAGTAGCTACAATTTTCAACAACAGATGGCGCTGCAAGTGATGTGAAAGATATAGAAGACAACGCAGTCTGTGGGTGCGCCATTCTGTACGTCGTCTTTCTGCTGTAAGCGTGTGCTGTCCACAACGTCCAAGTGTGCTGTAGACATGGTTTATTCCTTAGAACAGAGGATGTTTCTGGTGTTGGAATTCCACCGCCTAGAACACAGTGTTGTTGCTACAAGACGAAGTTTTCAATGGAGGTTTAATGTAACCAAAGGACCGAAAAGCGATACAATAAAGGATCTGTTTGAAAAATTTCAACGGACTGGGAACGTGACGGATGAACGTGCTGGAAAGGTAGGGCGACCACATACGGCAACCACAGAGGGCAACGCGCAGCTAGTGCAGCAGGTGATCCGACAGCGGCCTCGGGTTTCCGTTCGCCGTGTTGCAGCTGCGGTCCAAATGACGCCAACGTCCACGTATCGTCTCATGCGCCAGAGTTTACACCTCTATCCATACAAAATTCAAACGCGGCAACCCCTCAGCGCCGCTACCATTGCTGCACGAGAGACATTCGCTAACGATATAGTGCACAGGATTGATGACGGCGATATGCATGTGGGCAGCATTTGGTTTACTGACTAAGCTTATTTTTACCTGGACGGCTTCGTCAATAAACAGAACTGGCGCATATGGGGAACCGAAAAGCCCCATGTTGCAGTCCCATCGTCCCTGCATCCTCAAAAAGTACTGGTCTGGGCCGCCATTTCTTCCAAAGGAATCATTGGCCCATTTTTCAGATCCGAAAAGATTACTGCATCACGCTATCTGGACATTCTTCGTGAATTTGTGGCGGTACAAACTGCCTTAGACGACACTGCGAACACCTCGTGGTTTATGCAGGATGGTGCTCGGCCACATCGCACGGCCGACGTCTTTAATTTCCTGAATGAATATTTCGATGATCGTGTGATTGCTTTGGGCTATCCGAAACATACAGGAGGCGGCGTGGATTGGCCTCCCTATTCGCCAGACATGAACCCCTGTGACTTCTTTCTGTGGGGACACTTGAAAGACCATGTGTACCGCCAGAATCCAGAAACAATTGAACAGCTGAAGCAGTACATCTCATCTGCATGTGAAGCCATTCCGCCAGACACGTTGTCAAAGGTTTCGGGTAATTTCATTCAGAGACTACGCCATATTATTGCTACGCATGGTGGATATGTGGAAAATATCGTACTATAGAGTTTCCCAGACCGCAGCGCCATCTGTTGTTGAAAATTGTAACTACTGTAATTTCGAAAGTTTGTCTGCCTGAAAATGTACTGTTGTCCCAAGGATATTGCAACAAACGGTGTATTTCTATCGCTGCTCGTTTAGTTTTTATTGCCGTTTCAAATATACCGGTCATTTTTGAAACACCCTGTACTATGTTTTTATGTCGGTAAATCGAAGTTGTGGCACAATTTGCGCATCACTTAGCAAACTGTTTATTTATAAATGATAGAGCGCAGCAATCATTCGTCCTTTTTTTGCAGGTTTTATTACGCAAATCCAGATTTCGGCTGGTGCCTAGCCATTACAATGCACTATTTTTTAAACTGTGACTGACGCCCGGGAACTAACATGCATCGAGTTTAAAAAATAGTGCATTGATAATGGCTAGGCACTAGCCGAAATCTGGATTTGCGTAATAAAACCTGCAAAAAGAAAAAAAAAGGACGACTGATTGCTGCGCTCTATCATTTATAAATTACACAACAGTCGCTGAGTGCACACACTTTCCTAATGGAAGGTAACCTGTTGGAATTGTTTATATTGTTGTTTAAATGCAATGAAACATGACATAATTGCTGGTGTTGTCAGCTTTCATATGATGTATTGCACGTGTAAATTTCATGTTTCATTCATCTGTTATAAGGGGCCGGCCACTGTGGCCGAGCGGTTCTAGGTGTTTCAGTCCCGAACCGCGCTGCTTCTACGGTCGCAGGTTCGAATCCTGCCTCGGTCAGGGATGTGTGTGATGTTCTTAGGTTAGTTAGGTTTAGGTAGTTCTAAGTGTAGGGCACTGATGATCTCAGATGTTAAGTCCCATAGTGCCTAGAGTCATTTGAACCATTTTGTTACAAGGGACGATCAAAACGTTACCTTCTGAGGGCGTCGCGCCAGAGAATACGTAACCCAGCGCGACTCACATGAGCCCATGTAAGCACCGACATATAGGCAGGGCATTAATTTGGCATTCGTGTCTTTCCGACATGCGTGCGGTAATTGCGTAAATGTTGAAGTATGGTGACGTTGTTATCAACTGCGTTCAAACAGGACCAACGTGCTATTATACAGGGTGATTCAAAAAGAATACCACAACTTTAGGAATTTAAAACTCTGCAACGACAAAAGGCAGAGCTAAGCACTATCTGTCGGCGAATTAAGGGAGCTATAAAGTTTCATTTAGTTGTACATTTGTTCGTTTGAGGCGCTGTTGACTAGGCGTCAGCGTCAGTTGATGCTATGATGGCGACCGCTCAACAGGAAGCTTTTTGTGTTATTGAGTACGGCAGAAGTGAATCGACGAGAATTCGCGGGAAACAACTCAGTATGAACGTGACTCGCCTAAGGTGAACGTTTTCTGTGCCATTTCAGCCAATAAAGTTTTTGGTCCCTTTTCTTCGAAGGTGCTACTGTAACTGGACTACAGTATCTGGAGATGTTAGAGAATTGGCTGTTCCCTCAGCTCGAACAAGAAGCACAACAATTCATATTTCAGCAGGATGGAGCGCCACCACATTGGCACTTATCTGTCCGTAACTACCTGAACGTCAACTACCCGAGGCGATGGATCGGCCGCCAGGCAGCCCGTGACAGAGCACTTCATCACTGGCCTCCAAGAAGCCCTGATCTTACCCCCTGCGATTTTTTCTTATGGGGGTATGTTAAGGATATGGTGTTTCGGCCACCTTTCCCAGCCACCATTGATGATTTGAAACGAGAAATAACAGCAGCTATCCAAACTGTTACGCCTGATATGCCACAGAGAGTGTGGAACGAGTTGGAGTATCGGGTTGTTATTGCTCGAGTGTCTGGAGGAGGCCATATTGAACATCTCTGAACTTGTTTTCGAGTGAAAAAAAAACTTTTTTAAATACTCTTTGTAATGATGTATAACAGAAGGTTATATTATGTTTCTTTCATTAAATACACATTTTTAAAGTTGTGGTATTCTTTTTGAATCACCCTGTACTTTTCTTGCCTGCCAAAGGACAAACAACAGTAGACATCCACCGGAGAATGAAGAATGTGTATGGGGTAGCATGTCTATCGAAAACCACAGTTGTGGAGCGGTGCGCCCCGTCCCGTGCTGGTAGCGATTCAGCACAGGACGTCGGCTGGCCTGAGAGCCCAGCTTTGTCTATTACGGGCAAGACGTGGGCGAATAAAAAGCGAACCGAATGGCTGTCTGCCTGAAGACCTAATGAGATTCAGTGTTGAAGAAAACACGTTCGTTGAGCGCATTGCTGCAGACGACGGAAGCTGGTGGCACCACTGGGAAATGGAGTCGAAAGCGTCGGCGGTGTGGTGGCGTCATCCATCGTCTTCCCGTCCCATGGAGCTAAAGAGCCACCCATCAGCTAGAAAGGTGGTACTCACCCTGTTCTTTCATTATCGGGGCCCAGTGCTTATTGACTTAAAAAAAATCTGGTTCCTCCATCACTGGGGAACGATAGTGTACAACGCTGCAGAAATTACGGCGTGCAGTTAAGTCGAAACGTCCGAGAAAACCGCGACAAGGGATGTTGCTGCTGCTTCGTGACAACGCATGCCCCCATATCGCAAGTGTCGTCACCGGGAAGTTACTGCAACTCAGTTGGGAGACGCGCGGGCACCCGCCCTATAGTACTGATCTGTCCCTAGGCTTCAGACCCTTAAAAAGGGCTTGAAGGGTCGCCAATTCCTGGCGGGCGACGATGTGCAGCAGGTAGTTACGGATTTCTTCACGCAGCTGGACACGGTGCTTTACGAAACGGCTATCTTCAACGTGGTGTTCCGATGGATGACTGTCTCAGAGCTCACGGTGACTTGGTCTGATTAGCATACAGAATCTGGACTGAACGGCCTTCGAACGAAAATTTTTTGATCGCCTTTAATATGATTTTTACAAACTATGTCCCTAAAAGAATTACCCGATTTTAAATACGAGGGTCGCTCCAAAAGAAATACACACTGCTTTTGTAAAAATACAATTTTCATTCTGTATGTGTAAAAGCTTTACGGTGTGTAGATACATCCTTCCCGCTTGTTTTCAAACTTAGTTCAACCTGTTTGCGTGAGTGGCGCCGTCACAACATGTCTTCAAGATAGCTGCTATACTTGATGCTCGTCAGAAGCAACGTGCTGTCATAGAATTCCTGTGCTGTGAAAACTAGACAGTGGGAAGCACCCACAAGAGGTTGAAAAAGGTGTCTGGAGATGCTGCTGTCGATCGCAGTACAATTAGTCGGTGGTCAACCAGGTTACGTGATGAAAGCGTGCACGGCAATATTGAGGATTGTCCTCGCAGAGGCAGGTCTCGTACTGCACACACTCCAGACAATGTGCAGAGAGTTAACGAATTGGTAACTGCTGACAGACGCATCACAGTGAACGAATTGTTACGCTACGTTGGGATAGGGGAAGGAAGTGTTTGCAGAATACTGAAAGTGTTGGCGTTAAAAAAGGTTTGTGCTAGGTGGGTTCCCAGAATGTTAACAGTGGCTCACAAAGAAACAAGAAAAACGGTATGCAGCGAACTTTTGGAACAGTACGAGAATGGTGGAATTGAATTTCTTGGAAGAATTGTGACAGGTGATGAAACATGGCTCCATCATTTTTCACGAGAGACGAAGAGGCACTCTATGGAGTGGCATCAAGCAAATTTGCCCAAGAAAAAAAAATTCACAACCACACCTTCTGCTAGAAAAGTTATGGCTACGGTGTTTTTCGATTCCGAAGGACTCTTGCTTGTGGAAATCATGTCAGGTGGAACCACCATAAATTGTGATGCATATGTAACGACACTGAAGAAACTTCAAGCTCGACTGAGTCGTGTTCGACCACATCGGCAGAGGCAGGATGTTTTGCTGTTGCACGACAATGCACTGCCACATGCCAGTCAAAAAACCATGGAAGCGATCACAAAACTCGGATGGACAACACTGAAACACCCGCCTTACAGTCCTGACCTGGCTCCATGTGACTATCATCTGTTTGGGAAACTGAAAGACTCTCTTCGTGGAACTAGGTTTGAAGATGACTCCCTTGTGCACGCTGCCAAACAGTGGCTCCAACAGGTTGGTCCAGAATTTTACCGTGCGGGTATACAGGCGCTGGTTCCAAGATGGCATAAGGCAGTTGAGAGGGATGGAAATTATGTGGAGAAATGAAAATATTGTTCCTAAAGGATGTATCTACACACTGTAAAAATTTCAAATATGTAGAATGAAAGATGGATTTTAAAAAAATAGTGTGCATTTCTTCTGGAGTGACCCTCGTAGAATTATTTATTAGGCAGAAGGGCATAACACCAAGAAATTACATACTTAATTACTCAGAAAAGACAGAAGTTTATAAAAATCTATCATAAATGTTCAATATGTCCTCCACTGGCTGTACGGACGACATCTAGCCGATAGCCGAATTCATCCCAAATTGAGCGTAAGGTGTCTGTTGTCACTGAAGCTACAGCAGCTGATATTCTGGTTTATAGTTCATCAATGTCACGAGGTAAGGGAGAAACGCAAACACATTGTTTAACATACCCCCACAGGGAGAAATCACATGGTGTTAAGTCAGGGGACCTAGGAGGCGAAGAGTGTATAGCCTGGTCTCGCGATCTTGAACGCCCTATCCAACGTTGAGGCACGTTGGCATTGAACAAACTGCGCTCGTAGCGACATCTAGCGGATTTCTTCTGAAACTCTAGACCATTCCGATTATATCTAGCTCTTTTTTATTTACCTAGTGACATTTGTCTCAGTATTATTACAAGTTGAAATCGGGTCATTCTTTTTGTGACACTATGTATAATAATTAAAAACATAATAACTTTTTAAGTAGTAAGTTTACAATCAAGGTTAAATTTGCAAAGAACTCGTCTCATCGCCACAATTCATATGTTGCAACTAATTTTCTCGTAGCATACCTGTAAGGTTCAAATGGCTCTGAGCACTATGGGACTCAACTGCTGTGGTCATAAGTCCCCTAGAACTTAGAACTACTTAAACCTAACTAACCTAAGGACATCACACACATCCATGCCCGAGGCAGGATTCGAACCTGCGACCGGAGCGGTCGTGCGGTTCCAGACTGTAGCGCCTTTAACCGCTCGGCCACTCAGGCCGGTATACCTGTAAGGGATTTTAAGTATTTTCCACAGAAAATCACAATTTATCTCCATATTCCTCCCTACAGTAACATCCATGTTTCGGCTCACCTAGCCAGGAAGCATTTGCGCTCGGAGCCTGGCCCTACCACAGCCGCTCATATGCTAGTGGACGCCACCTGCCCTGTGAAATACACTCAGCGCCACCAGAAATTTTGCGAACCAGCCACTAGTAATAGGATCGTTTAAGTAGCTGCCAGCGGGCTCTGGCGCATGCGCAGAACTGAAGTCGCGCTCAAGTAACGCCTTCTCCCGCTGCTGACCACTTGGAGTGTGTGCGTGGTGTTGGCTGTTTAAGCAATGATTAGCAAGCAGCCAAAGCATACCCACAGAGTTTTTCCCGGCGCTCTCAAGCTGTCAGTTTCGGATATGCGTGTAGATCTCTGAGTTAAAGTGGGAATAGTCCTCCCGGTCACGTTTCGTTATTTCGCTGTTTTCTATTTTTATTTCATGAACAGCTTTCACATAAAATGAAAACAAAACGGAGTTCTGTGACTCGGAGCTATCACGCGAATTAAAATACATTGACATGATGGCGGAAAGTTAGAATAATATGTAATTATTTTCAGTTTTCTGGTTTTATTTTATTTCCACATTACTGGTAACATTTATCGTCTTGCAGAACACTGGAGTTATTTTTGTCGGTTAGATAAAGAAATCTGGCTTTTAATAATCAACTAAATTCTTATTTTCCGCCGAGGCAGTAAATTTATCTGAAACAAAGTGTTTATTCTTTCGTGCTTATAGTATTAACAGACCACACACATTATGCCATTATATAGAACCAAAGATGAGAGAATACTACAAGAGAATTGACATCCCGAAAACCACAACTTATACCTTAATACCATATACTTATTTATAAATCTGGTCTCATAAATTAGCCTTTTTAGTAAGAATTACGAAATCGTGCCACTCTTGTCTTGTTCTGAACTGTCTTGTTCCTTTTAATACATGACGTCATATTAGTTAATGCTATACATACGTGCAGACATAATTCGCTTGAAGGTGACTTATCAGGCGATTTTGATGAGAACTATGGAATAAAATATTTTGTTTCAAATATATCGACAGCTTTAGGAGAGTGAATGGTTTCTTTTACACATGCTCCTTCCACGAAACACAATATTTTTCGATCACACATTTCGACACCTGTCTGGCAACTTCTACAGCCTTCTTTTAAGCCCTTAATTTGCGTTTTTTACATGTTACATTTACAGAATTACATTCTTTGGTAAATTATAGACTGGTAGCATATCATGATTTATCACTTTAATACATTTTGTTCGGTTAATTTGTATGATATATTTCGTGAACAGTTATTATACCCTCATACACCTCACTTTTATTTTGGTTTCATTAATTCACACAAATGAAAGAACGAAAAAACTTCAGCCCAAACAAAATGGTTCAAATGGTTCTGAGCACTGTGGGACTTAACATCTGAGGTCATCAGTCCCTTAGAACTTTACTTAAATCTAACTAACCTGAGGACATCACACACATCCATGCCCGAGGCAGGATTCGAACCTGCGAGCGTAGCGGTCGCGCGGTTCCAGAGTGAAGCGCCTGGAACCGCTCGGCCACCGCAGCCGGCTTAGTCCATACATTCGAAGTGTTACTGCGGTACTGTTACTGCTCTGCACAATAGACTGACATTATATAGGAATGTCGAAAATTTAATGAGATAACAGATAGTTTCGCCTTGAAGTTATGTAGAACCACTTTCCTGAACCTTAATAGCTAATAACAAGAATTAATACGCGGTTCTGTAAATCAATTGCCACTCCAAGTGCCATCTAGTGGCATTTTGCAAACTGGACATGTCAGTCTGTCTAGTATAATTCGCTCTTTGTCGGGAAATATTGTAACTTTGCGTGTGCAGATCTGGACTTTCTAGGTTTGTTCTTCAGGCAGGTAATGCCGTGTGGCCGTTGAGAGCGGATGCTTCTGGCAGCCTGGAGACACCGCACACAGCAGACACATGTATCGATCAGCGGCCACCTACTAACGTATTACTGAATACAACCGTGTGCACTTGTAACATAATACGGAATGAAATATTTTCACGTAAAGATTATGTTCCGTTTCATCATGGAGAGTGGAATTAAGGGGAGGGCAGTGAGTCCTCTCGTAATACACACTTCTAACCTAAATGTACCAGTGGTCTGAAAGTGAACTGCGTTAATTTTGATTTAGTGCGTAACACAGTGCGAGAACAGAGACTGACAGCGTACTATTTCTGGTTTAAATAGCATAATACATGTAGTGGTTGCTCTCTCCGCGCAGCTCAGATGTTGTTCTCGCCAAGAAAAGAGAAATGAACAGCACGAAGCTAAAAGATATAAGCAGAAGACCTATTTTTCCAGTATTTACCAATTTAACATCTTATCAGTGTCTACATATTGGGATAATCTACGCATGTTGGAAGTAACAACAAAAAAATTAAATGCTTGTGCTCAAGACATAAAATAAGTCACTATGTTCATATAACAGAATCTTTTCCTGTATAAAAATTGCCCTTGTTATAAAGGAATTAAATGATAAAACTTGCCAAGAGAAATGAAATACAGGCAACACTTTTCCAGTGTGCTAGACGAATTGGCTTGTTCTAAGTCCTTTCTGGGTGTATTTTGTGGCTATTACATAAGTGCAAAAAAATGGTTCAAATGGCTCTGAGCACTATGGGACTTAACTGCTGGTCATCATTCCCCTAGAACTTAGAACTACTTAAACCTAACTAACCTAAGGAGATCACACACATCCATGCCCGAGGCAGGATTCGAACCTGCGACCGTAACGGCAGCGCGGTTCCAGACTGTAGCGTCTAGAACCACTCGGCCACTCTGGCCGGCTTACATAAGTGCAAGCGTAGGTTTCGTGACGTACAAGGTTAAAAAGTAACTTGATTCTTGACGGCATAAACAGAGATAGATTTAAGGAAACACGTTTATACATCGCCGTCGTATTTCCCGAATTTAGCTGTTTCAAGTTACGCGAAAAACGACGTCCCTTTGATAGATTTTTGAAGCATCTAAGCATGGCAAATTTTAATATGAAAGCTGCCGAATACGGCATTTTATTTTTGTGACGATGGAATCCAGCATGGCTTAAAAAGAAATTAGAGGCTGAGAACCAGGGGCAGAGATGAACACGCAACGAAGTCCCAAGCAGAAGTGGAACAAAAAGCGTCTGAGTAGTACGAAGACCAATCACGAGGTTCAGCATAGCTGGTCTTGGCAGTAACGCCTGGTCTGTGGCTCTTGATGGGGGATATAGGAAAACTGCTCGTCGCGGCAGCCCATCTCCGTCGAAATACCGCGTCTTACAAGCCTTAGTGTCCATTTAGCTAGTAGCCATACGATAAACGAAGTCCATATCAGTTTTCAGCTCACTTCTGAATGGTCTGTTAGCAACGTTACCGTAGCACACACCGGTAGTCATTTTTACGCCATTTAACACTTGTTCTGCCTCAGAGCTACGCCAACTTACTACTACTGCCAATATAACGCGCCAACCTGTACACTGTTCTCATTCTAGGGGATTCCCCCCACACCTAAACATTATTTTATATTACATCAAGCTCTCTGTTTACAATTAAACATACCATAGCATTAAAATATTGAATTACAGTCATTTTCATATATTAAAGCAATATTACATTTATATTTTTACTACACATAACAATATTATTTAGTTTAATTCTTTTGTTATTTCGCTGTCAGAGTGCAGCACAAGCCAGAGACTGTCTCCCACATGGGGTTCTTTAATGTAGCTGCCACCAGGCGGAAGCACTTCCGCTTTGCCTTCGATTCTGGCCCACAGATGGCATAAGCGTCCACTTTCTCTACCATTGCGCCTTGACTATGCCTGGCATCCACTAGACAGCACGTTGTCACATTACAAGTATTAGATAGTTATCCACAAACATCAGAGTTTTTATTTTCTTTCTTGAACTTTAAATCTCTTTCCAAATTTCTCGTTGGTTGCCTTTACTGCTTACAGATTAAATGACAGATTCTAAACTTGTCTCACTCCCTTCTCAGCTACTGCTTTCCTTCTCTGCCAGCACAATGTTTGCACAACGTGTGAGTAACCTCTTGCTCCCCATATTTTATCGCAAATATCTTCGCTAATTTACTTAAAACCATAGCAGTCAATAATGAATATATGCTTAACATAGTGGACGATAACCTTAAAAAAGAAAACTGCAAGAACTACCACGCTCAACACCTCATGCACTGAAATTAACCCAAAAAACGTTTTTCCATTCCCTTCGTAGGACCCATTTCCTATCAGATTCAGCGCATGCTTCGCAACAAATACAACTGCAATGTTGCCTTCTCTGCTAATAATAATTTGAAGAGAAACTTCATACATAATTTGAAATCCATTCGCTCCCCTATATAAAGTTCTGGTGTTTACAAGATCGTCTGTGATACCTGCTCCTCCTATTATATAGGGCAAACTGGACGTGCTTTCGCCATCAGATATAAAGAACATCTTTGGAGAAAGAATGGCACCAGTCCCCTAAATTCGTCCTTTGCCGATCATCTCTTAATTAATGGACACGTGCCTAAAGCCATAGGCGATAGCAATATTCTGCATACCGAAAAGAAGGGGCGTAGGTTAGATGTTTTAGAGGAATTGGAGATTTTCAAACATCTCTCTCGTCATGATGGCCTCATTCTCAACGAACAGCTGCAGCTGTGAACTAAAAGCTTTTTCGACTGTATAAAGCCATCTGATCTTTGATTCAGATTTCCTCATGCAGTTGCCGAAACGTTGTTTTCCTGTTACATCTTTTCTGTTTTCTTGTATGTCATAACTGACTTTTTTTTACGTTACAAAATGTATCTCTGCTTAAAGCAGATAAATATGTAACTTCATCCTATTATTATTAGTGCTTACGTTATGCCTGAATCAGCTTCATCACAATTTCATGTGTCTAATTTTGAATGTACAGTAGCCTAGTTGTTTCTGCGGCTACTAGGTGGCGCTCGTAGCAACACCATGTTTACTTGCCCACACTTTCTAACGTGGCCTCAGTCTAGTTGCAACCCTTGTTCACTCAAGTACGAGGAGCCCTTAGCGGCTCGCCATCTTATTTACTACTATTCATGACGTCGCCTTTCCTGCTTAGATTTTTTAAAATGTGACTTGTAAGTACTGCATCTCTTCCCAGTCAGTACAAACTTTAATTTTATTAATGTATTATATACCTAATATGTTTTAGAACAGTTAGTTTAATTCTGAAGACGACACTCATAGTAGCGTCGAAACCTGGTCAATTTTGACTTAATATTTGTGACAGAGGACTAATTTGTTCTAATGTAATTCTAATATACAAAGAGGGTATTCCATTCAACGTCAGCAAAAGGTTTCTCTAAATCTAAAATTGCTGTAAACGTGGTTTCCTCTAAGATAAGTTATAAGGTTAGTAGCCTCTGGAGGACATAGGGCCTACTGAATTCCCTCGAGGTTCGTTTCTACCAGTTTTTCTAGTCAATATTTTGCAAGCATGAATTATTAAGATGATGGACCGGTAGTATTCACACCTGCCAGCGCTTTCTTCTTTGCAATTGGAATTAATACATTCTGCTTGAAGTTTGAGGGTGTTTCGTCTGTCTCATGTAACTTGCATACGAGGCCAGGTGGAATAATTCTGTATGTGTGTGCAAAATGGCGAAGTAACATTGGCTAGAGGAGGAAAGAAAATCTGTTCAAGCATGCATGACTATGGGAAAGAGAGATACTGCCTAGAGGAAAGTTAATGAGACCTTTGGAGAACAGAGAAGCAGTTGAAGGAATATTAAGAGCTTAGGTGAGTAACCAGTACTACATGAAGAGTCGAAGGCTGAAAAGTTGGAAAGAGCACATAGGAGCATTATGCAAGGAAAAAATTTGAAGACAATCCATTAATACAATATACAGAGTGGTCCATTGATCGTGACCGGGACAAATATCTCACAAAATAAGCGTCAAACGAAAAAACGACAAAGAACGAAACTTGTCTAGCTTGAAGGGGGAAACCAGATGGCGCTATGGTTGGTCTGCTAGAGGGCGCTGCCATGAGTCAAACTGATATCAACTGCGTTTCTTTAAATAGGAACCCCCATTTTTCATTACATATTCGTGTAGTACGTAAAGAAATATGAATGTTTTAGCTGGACCACTTTCTCCGCTTTGTGGTAGATGGCGCTGTAATAGTCACAAACATATGGCTCACAATTTTAGACGACCAGTTGGTATCAGGTAGGTTTTTTAAATTAAAATACAGAACATAGGTACGATTGAATATTTTATTTCGGTTGTTCCAATGTGATACATGTACCTTTTTGAACTTACCATTTCTGAGAACGCATGTTGTTAGAGCGTGATTACATGTAAATACCACATTAATGCAATAAATGCTGAAAATGATGTCCGTCAACCTCAATGCATTTGGCAATACGTGTAACGAAATTCGTCTCAACAGCGAGTAGTTCGTCTTCCGTAATGTTCGCACATGCATTGACAATGCGCTGACGCATGTTGTCAGGCGTTGTCGGTGGATCATGGTAGCAAATATCATTCAACTTTTCCCACAGAAAGAAATCCGGGGACGTCAGATACGGTGAACGTGCGGGCCATGGTATGGTGCTTCGACGACCAATCCACCTGTCATGAAATATGCTATTCAATACCGCTTCAACCGCACGCGAGCTATGTGCCGGACATCATGTTGGAAGTACATCGCCATTCTGTCATTCAGTGAAACATCTTGTAGTAACATCGGTAGAACATTACGTAGGAAATCCGCATACACTGCCCAATAGTGCATATTATGCCGGTTTACGTTACCGCTGTTGGTGAATGACGCTTCGTCGCTAGATAGAACGCATGCAAGAAATTTGTCATCGTCCCTTAATTTCTCTTGTGCCCAGTGGCAGAACTGTACACGACGTTCAAAGTCGTCGCCATGCAATTCCTGGTGCATAGAAATACGGTACGGGTGTAATCGATGTTGATGTAGCATTCTCAGCACCGTCGTTTTTGAGATTCCCGATTCTCGCGCAATTTCTCTGCTACTGATGTGCGGATTAGCCGCGACAGAAGCTAAAACGCCTACTTGGGCATCATCATTAGTTGCAGGTCGTGGTTGACGTTTCACACGTGGCTGAAAACTTCCTGTTTCCTTAAATAACGTAACTATCCAGCGCACGTTCCGGACACTTGGATGATGTCGTCCAGGATACCGAGCAGAATACATAGCACACGCCCGTTGGGCATTTTGATCACAATAGCCGTACATCAACACGATATCGACCTTTTCCGCAATTGGTAAACGGTCCATTTTAACACGGGTAATGTATCACGAAGCAAATACCGTCCGCACTGGCGGAATGTTACGTGATACCACGTACATATACGTTTGTGACTATTACAGCACCATCTGTCACAAAGCGAAAAAGTGGTCCAAGTAAAACATTCATATTTCTTTTCGTACTTCACGAATATGTAATGAAAAATGGGGGTTCCTACTTAAAAAAAAAGCAGTTGATATCAGTTTGATCTATGGCAGTGCCATCTAGCGGGCTAACCATAGCGCCATCTGGTTTCCCCCTTCAAACTAGACGAGTTTCGTTATTTGTAGTTTTTTCCTTTGATGCTTATTTCGTGAGATATTTGGCCCGGTCACTGTCAATGGACCACCCTGTATACGAGGAGGTGCTGAAAAGAAATGCCTCCGAATTTTTTATGTGAAAGCTCTTAAAGCTTTTTGAATAAAAATTCTACGTCTTTATTCTTCGTGACAACTTATTTATTTCTCAACATAATGACACTGGCGATGAACAGTCTCTCCTCACGAGAGCACTTTGTTGATTCCATCACTGTAAAATGTTTGACTTTGTTGACAAAGCCACAACCTCGCCTCTGCTTGCACCGGTTCACCACTATCAAGTAAAAGTCCTCGAAAGTGTTCTCTAAGGTTTGGAAACAGATAAAAATTGGATGGGGCCAAGTCGGGACTGTATGGAGAACGATCGATGACAGTAGACCCAAGACGTCGGACTGCTGCGGATGTCGCAGCACTCGTGTGTGCTCTGGCGTTTCCATGCTGACGTAGAGGATGTTCCACGTGTGGACAAACTTTTCGAATTCGTGCTTTCGATTACAGCACGTTGTTTCTCAGGCACCGACAAAATTACGTTACACACCGCCCTATTACATGCTACAAATGGGAGCCCTCTTGCGTCACTAAAGCCGGAAAGTCAACTGAGTAATACGCATGACATATAATAGCTCAACCGATATTGAAAGCAGAATAAAAAATTCGGAGGAATTACTTTCCATCAGGCCCTTGTATATGTATGAGAGAATGTTGTCTTCTATAGGCGCCTTCTTTGGACTTACCTCTTTCTGTGCACTGTAAAATTATTTACGTTGCATAATATCGGGTACCTCATCTTCATCCACTCCCTTTTCCTCTTCCACAACATTTTCCTCAGGTCTTGTTACTACTACACTCCTGGAAATTGAAATAAGAACACCGTGAATTCATTGTCCCAGGAAGGGGAAACTTTATTGACACATTCCTGGGGTCAGATACATCACATGATCACACTGACAGAACCACAGGCACATAGACACAGGCAACAGAGCATGCACAATGTCGGCACTAGTACAGTGTATATCCACCTTTCGCAGCAATGCAGGCTGCTATTCTCCCATGGAGACGATCGTAGACATGCTGGATGTAGTCCTGTGGAACGGCTTGCCATGCCATTTCCACCTGGCGCCTCAGTTGGACCAGCGTTCGTGCTGGACGTGCAGACCGCGTGAGACGACGCTTCATCCAGTCCCAAACATGCTCAATGGGGGACAGATCCGGAGATCTTGCTGGCCAGGGTAGTTGACTTACACCTTCTAGAGCACGTTGGGTGGCACGGGATACATGCGGACGTGCATTGTCCTGTTGGAACAGCAAGTTCCCTTGCCGGTCTAGGAATGGTAGAACGATGGGTTCGATGACGGTTTGGATGTACCGTGCACTATTCAGTGTCCCCTCGACGATCACCAGTGGTGTACGGCCAGTGTAGGAGATCGCTCCCCACACCATGATGCCGGGTGTTGGCCCTGTGTGCCTCGGTCGTATGCAGTCCTGATTGTGGCGCTCACCTGCACGGCGCCAAACACGCATACGACCATCATTGGCACCAAGGCAGAAGCGACTCTCATCGCTGAAGACGACACGTCTCCATTCGTCCCTCCATTCACGCCTGTCGCGACACCACTGGAGGCGGGCTGCACGATGTTGGGGCGTGAGCGGAAGACGGCCTAACGGTGTGCGGGACCGTAGCCCAGCTTCATGGAGACGGTTGCGAATGGTCCTCGCCGATACCCCAGGAGCAACAGTGTCCCTAATTTGCTGGGAAGTGGCGGTGCGGTCCCCTACGGCACTGCGTAGGATCCTACGGTCTTGGCGTGCATCCGTGCGTCGCTGCGGTCCGGTCCCAGGTCGACGGGCACGTGCACCTTCCGCCGACCACTGGCGACAACATCGATGTACTGTGGAGACCTCACGCCCCACGTGTTGGGCAATTCGGCGGTACGTCCACCCGGCCTCCCGCATGCCCACTATACGCCCTCGCTCAAAGTCCGTCAACTGCACATACGGTTCACGTCAACGCTGTCGCGGCATGCTACCAGTGTTAAAGACTGCGATGGAGCTCCGTATGCCACGGCAAACTGGCTGACACTGACGGCGGCGGTGCACAAATGCTGCGCAGCTAGCGCCCTTCGACGGCCAACACCGCTGTTCCTGGTGTGTCCGCTGTGCCGTGCGTGTGATCATTGCTTGTACAGCCCTCTCGCAGTTTCCGGAGCAAGTATGGTGGGTCTGACACACTGGTGTCAATGTGTTCTTTTTTCCATTTCCAGGAGTGTATACACATGGGACAGGCAAAAACCTCTGCACCGTACTTCTGCCGTCACCTCTGATGTTGTTTCGCACATACACCACAATTTTTCAATTTTGGTAACTGTTAACCGAATAATTAGTCGTTGATGTTCTAACTTCCCATAACAAATAATTGCACAACTATTCCGCCTTGTAAGCAGATGCAAGGAAATTGTTCGTAAAGTTGTTTTTACGGTGTACAAAGTCCCCGATGTCCTCTTTCTGCAGGCCGGAGTGGCCGAGCGGTTCTAGGCGCTACAGTTTGGAACCGCGCGACCGCTACGGTCGCAGGTTCGAATCCTGCCTCGGGCATGGATGTGTAAGAGTCCTTAGGTTAGTTAGGTTTAAGTAGTTCTAGGGGACTGATGACCACAGCAGTTAAGTCCCATAGTGCTCAGAGCCATTTGAACCATTTTTTTGTCCTCTTTCTCATCATCCTTATTTGCTACTAGGAATCGTTTTCCACACATTGTTCACAATAATTTGATTCTGAAATAGGTAAATTTGGGACCCAATAAGAGTGAGAAGACATATAATCCCATGTAATTTTCCTGCAACGTACGATGAATAATCTCTCTATGGCACAAGCATGCATATAATATTGGTCATGTGAATCTGGGAAAGCGCATCTTACATACACCATTGCCCAGTAATACACTATGAATTCCACCGTTATCAACTGCGCTTCGTGGTATCTCTTTCCATATGCCCAGACTTGAAAAGGTGACAATCGTATTACATTTTGCTTCGTTTTGCAATCAGTGTTACAAATTTAGCAGAGTTTCTTAGTTCTCCGTTCCTGTAACTTGTCAATGTTCCGTTTATTCCCTCTCAGTTAGATCCGACATAATTGTTTACTGTCAACGGCTTTACTTCCGATGTTTCCACAACGAGCAGTTGTCCAAGCCAGTGTACTAGTAGTACCTTCTTTCCTCTGGCCTGTCCTACTACTTGTAATTTTGTTTTTTCACCAAAAGAACGACTCCCTTCCCACCCCTTGCCTCCTCCTGGAGAGCAACCTTAATTGAGTTGGCTAAACTAAGTGCTCCTCTACGGCTTTACAAAATTAACGCAATTCTATTACTGGAAGCTCCTAGGATAAAAAGAGTGTGGCTAACATGTGTGCTAATGCAAGAGGGCCTGCCGTGTTATCCGTTTCCTCAGTACGCGGTGTTGCAGTCTTCCCACTCGGGAAGAACGGAGATCAAATTCCCCTCTGGATCTGTGTTTCGCTAAATTACTGAAGGCGAATTTCGGGATTCTTATTGTATCAGGGCCACAATCAGTTCTTTCCTCTGTCCTTGTCCAATTCGAATGACAACCACGACGTTGATGGAGTGTTCAACTCTAGCCTTCCCGTTAAGATATCCAGCACGATGTCAGTTATTCTGGGATAATGAATCCTGCTTTAGAAGAGCCGATTACACACACAACCACACACACACACACACACACACACACACACATGGACTTACAGCGCAGTTGCCAAGCTTTTGACCAAATTCCGAGCAACAGGTTCTGTCGCAGATAAACCTAAGGCTGGAAGACCAAAATCCGCCACCGATGAAGCAACAACAGTGAGCGTAATGAGATTTTCACTCTGCAGCGGAGTGTGCGCTGATATGAAACTTCCTGGCAGATTAAAACTGTGTGCCCGACCGAGACTCGAACTCGGGACCTTTGCCTTTCGCGGGCAAGTGCTCTACCAACTGAGCTACCGAAGCACGACTCACGCCAGGTCCTCACATCTTTACTTCTGCCAGTACCTCGTCTCCTACCTTCCAAACTTTACAGAAGCTCTCCTGCGAACACTTGCCCGCGAAAGGCAAAGGTCCCGAGTTCGAGTCTCGGTCGGGCACACAGTTTTAATCTGCCAGGAAGTTTCAACAGTGAGCGTGTTGGCATCATTTAGGTAGAGTCCGCAACGGAGTACTCGTCGCCTGTCACAAGAATGTGGGGTTAGCCGTGCCTACATACTGCGAATTTTATCGCAGCACAGATAGCACCCGCACAAAATTCAGCTGCTTCAACACCTGAACGAGGATGACCCAGACTGTTGGGTACAGTTCGCAGAATGGGTGATACAGCAGCTGCAGAAAAACCCACGTTTCCCCTATCAGGTTCTGTTCAGTGATGAAGCCAATTTCTTTATCAACAGTGAAGTGAACAAGCAGAATCACAGATACCGGTCCGACACTAATCCGCACTGGATTGATGCTTCCAAAACGGTCGACTCACAAAAAGTGATGGTCTGGTGTGCTGTGTGGCGTACCAAAGTCGTTGGACCTTTTTTCTTATAGGTGATGCGTTAACAGCCAACGGTTGTCTGAGGTTATTGGATGAAGAAGTGTTTCCCTCGTTGTTAACGGAGGACGGGACATTTCTGGAATTCTTCCAGCATGATGGAGCCCCACCACATTATGGGCACAATGTGCGAGCATACCCGGATGTGCAGTTCCCTCAAAAGTGGATTGGTCGTAGGGGTGCTGTGGAGTGGCCACCACATTCACCAGATTTGACTCCTTTGGATTTTTATCTATCGGAGGGTAGCATTAACAATCCAATGTAATGGACAACATATCAAGCCATTCCTATGACTGTTGGTTGTCTCTCGGGACTGTGTAACATCGGCGTAATGGCTCTTCGGCACATAACACACATGCTGCCGAGTGTCCCACCGCTACCACATGTAACTGGCTATAACTCGAGAATGAATAATGCTATGTTTAAAATAACAACGGCATTGTTTTTCTGGTGAAATTCTCTATCTGTTTGATATGTCACATGACCACATTCCCATTTGAAACATTTGAGCTGAATCCAAGATGGCCGCCATGTTGATGGCGTAGCCTATAAAGTTTCCCCCTTCCCATTCCTCGTATGTAGGAACTCTGTTTCCTTGTTTGCTACTCCATTTGGATTTTATGAGGGTGTTTCCGGACTTTTGGAGCACCCTATATATATATATATACACTCCTGGAAATGGAAAAAAGAACACATTGACACCGGTGTGTCAGACCCACCATACTTGCTCCGGAAACTGCGAGAGGGCTGTACAAGCAATGATCACACGCACGGCACAGCGGACACACCAGGAACAGCGGTGTTGGCCGTCGAATGGCGCTAGCTGCGCAGCATTTGTGCACCGCCGCCGTCAGTGTCAGCCAGTTTGCCGTGGCATACGGAGCTCCATCGCAGTCTTTAACACTGGTAGCATGCCGCGACAGCGTTGACGTGAACCGTATGTGCAGTTGACGGACTTTGAGCGAGGGCGTATAGTGGGCATGCGGGAGGCCGGGTGGACGTACCGCCGAATTGCTCAACACGTGGGGCGTGAGGTCTCCACAGTACATCGATGTTGTCGCCAGTGGTCGGCGGAAGGTGCACGTGCCCGTCGACCTGGGACCGGACCGCAGCGACGCACGGATGCACGCCAAGACCGTAGGATCCTACGCAGTGCCGTAGGGGACCGCACCGCCACTTCCCAGCAAATTAGGGACACTGTTGCTCCTGGGGTATCGGCGAGGACCATTCGCAACCGTCTCCATGAAGCTGGGCTACGGTCCCGCACACCGTTAGGCCGTCTTCCGCTCACGCCCCAACATCGTGCAGCCCGCCTCCAGTGGTGTCGCGACAGGCGTGAATGGAGGGACGAATGGAGACGTGTCGTCTTCAGCGATGAGAGTCGCTTCTGCCTTGGTGCCAATGATGGTCGTATGCGTGTTTGGCGCCGTGCAGGTGAGCGCCACAATCAGGACTGCATACGACCGAGGCACACAGGGCCAACACCCGGCATCATGGTGTGGGGAGCGATCTCCTACACTGGCCGTACACCACTGGTGATCGTCGAGGGGACACTGAATAGTGCACGGTACATCCAAACCGTCATCGAACCCATCGTTCTACCATTCCTAGACCGGCAAGGGAACTTGCTGTTCCAACAGGACAATGCACGTCCGCATGTATCCCGTGCCACCCAACGTGCTCTAGAAGGTGTAAGTCAACTACCCTGGCCAGCAAGATCTCCGGATCTGTCCCCCATTGAGCATGTTTGGGACTGGATGAAGCGTCGTCTCACGCGGTCTGCACGTCCAGCACGAACGCTGGTCCAACTGAGGCGCCAGGTGGAAATGGCATGGCAAGCCGTTCCACAGGACTACATCCAGCATGTCTACGATCGTCTCCATGGGAGAATAGCAGCCTGCATTGCTGCGAAAGGTGGATATACACTGTACTAGTGCCGACATTGTGCATGCTCTGTTGCCTGTGTCTATGTGCCTGTGGTTCTGTCAGTGTGATCATGTGATGTATCTGACCCCAGGAATGTGTCAATAAAGTTTCCCCTTCCTGGGACAATGAATTCACGGTGTTCTTATTTCAATTTCCAGGAGTATATATATATATATATATATATATATATATATATATATATATGTGTGTGTGTGTGTGTGTGTGTGTGTGTACACGCCGTATGCCTCTGGCGCATCGTACTGCATCTGCAGCAGCAATCTGAGCACCACTTGGCGCCACCGTGTTACAGGTCGGGTACTTTAAGGAGAGTTGCGAGCCACACGCCCTGTATCGTGCATTCCACTGACCCCAAACCACCACTTCACTGGCGTCAAAAGAGAGCTCATTGGAGGGCACGGTGGAGGTCTTTTGTGTGTTTTGATGAAATCTGGTCCTGCCTCGGTGCTACTGATGGCCGTGCGTTGTTAGAAGAAGGCCAGTTGAGAGCCTGCAACCAACCTGTTCGTGTGTCAGACACACTGGAGCTACACGTTGAGTTACCGTCTGGGGTGCGATTTCGTATGACAGCGGGAGCGCTCTCGCGGTTATTCCACGCACCCTAACTGCAAATTTGTATGTCAGTCTGGTGATTCGACCTGCTATACTGCCATTTATGAACAGCATTCCAATGGGTGTTTTCCAACAGGATGACGATCGCCCACATAGCGCTGCTGTAATCAACATACTCTACAGAATATTGGCATGTTGTCTTGGCCTGCTCGATCACCAGATCTGTCTCCAATCTAGCACATATCGGACATCTTCGGACGACATATCATCGACATCCGCAGATAGAATTAACCGTCCCTGTATTGTTCGACCACGTGGAACAGGCATGGAACTGCATTCCACAAACTGACATACGGCACATGCATAACACAATACATGCTCAATTGTGTGCTTGTATTCAACATTCTGGCGGTTACACCGGTTACTAATGTACCAGCATTTCACATTTGCAAAGGCGTATCTCGTGCTTACGTTAACCCGTGATCTTGCAATGTTAATCTCTTAAATATGCTACCTAGAAACAATTATTCCCAAAATTTCATTACTCTACTTTTTTTGGTGCTCCGATTTTTTTCCGAATGACAAAAGAGTCAATGGCGAAAACATGGAGGAAGATCAAGACATAATTCAAATTAGTAAACTTAATGCTTCCAAAACTGCGGTTCTAGCGTAATAGTTACGATAATAACAATAGTACGTTAATAGTTGTACTAGTTTAGAAAGGAGAAATTTTTCATATTATGGTTTCCGTAGTCACTCACTGCCCCTGCCTTCTTTGTCCAGATTTATTTTTAGATGGTAACGTTCTCAAATTCGGTTACGCGGTACACATTCACACGTTGCGTTTGGATCATGACATGTGTATTGTTGCAGATGAGGTTCTGGAAACAACCATTAGAACCAGAAGAAGGCCGCTGCAATCGTGGCCGAAGCGTTGGTTTTTCTATAGCAGCAGTAGTTTTTACATTATGACGCGGTACCAAACCCAGAAAACTTTTATGTCGACTGACTCTGGCCGCGTAAGCCTACGCAATTAAGATACCTCTTCATTAGTCATCCTAAACATCTTTTGCCTCTTCGTTTATACTGTTTTATGGCTTTAGTGATTCTTGCATCTGGCATGTGGTATGTATGTTCTTTCAATATTAAGTGATGTTGTTTTAATATTGCTGTATCTCCCACAGGGAGGTGCTTGATAAACAATAATAAGACATAGCTAAACAAGGATTTATTACGACCACAGTAGAGAGATTTTATCCTCTCTCTTTCCAATCATTAATCCCGACTGGCGGGGCATGCTGGTTAATCAGATGTGGCATGTTAATTTTACGGTGTGGCCGGATGCCTTTCCCGTCACCACCCCATTGCCCCCCCCCCCCCCCCCTGGGAAGGAATCAGTGTACCCCAACTGTCTGCATCTAGTGTAAGCCATGGAATAGTGCGAACGTGTTCAGATGTCTGCAAGCCGTGTAACTGGAGCGGAACGTGGGGACCAGCCCGGTATTCACGTAGCAGGAAGTGGAAAACCGCCTAAAACCCACATCCAGGGTGGCCTGCACACCGGCCCACGTCGTTAATCCGACGGGCAGATTCGATCTGGGGCCGACATGCCTACCTGAAACCAGGAAGCAGCGCGCTACCGCTCTCGGCTATCCTGGGGGGGGGGGGGGGGGGAGGTTAGTAGAGAGATTTAATTACAAAGGAAAAACTGTTCTCAATAACAAAATGATTCAACTTCTCAGACACAACAGGCTTTTGCCTGGAACACACAGTCAATAAAACATGATGGCACTTTAAGACTTTGCCACTGCTAATCCCTAACGACGGAAGCTGAGCGTTCGGCGACGTTGGCAGACAGATGCCTCTCGGGACATCGCTGGAAAGTTGTAGGTCCCACTCCAGTGACTTCCGACCGGGCTCTGACAGGGTGCTAAGAGCCGGCACATTAATTGGCCCAGAGCTTCGGTGGAGCGAACTGCCGACTTCTTGACTTGTGCCGCCCTGTATAGCTGGGGCGCGGAGGAATTCGTGCTGATCCACTCCCGCACACGTGACATGGCGGAGGAAATATGTCCCTGACACGGACCTCTGGTGGCGATTGCCCTGCCGCCTGTCGTCCTTGTTATGATCGACGCAGTCCGGGGAACCAACGCCTTGTACATATGCAACCCCGTGATGATTCAGTGTCTGACGGGTTGTCGATGCCTGTAGGCGCCCATCGGGTTCATCCGGTTCAGCTCGGATGTCATAATTTATCTTTTTATCTATTAAAGCGTAACCTGCCCCGTAATCTAAGGAAATTCATTTCACATGCTTCTATTGTGTTTTCATATTTCTTGATAAGGACCAAGCTTTCGCACCCATGACTATCGTGGAATTGGCATAACCTTATAGGACTTTGGCAAAGTATATCCGTGGTCTTTTTTCCAGTGTTCTGCGTAAATTTCCAAAGAACTAGTTAAATAGGTCTAAGTTTCTATTTCATTATTTGCCATGTATATTTGCCTATATATTAACTTGTTGTATGATCTGCTTGTCAGTTACAATCTGAACTCACATGGGCTGGTGTCGTAAGAATACAGTTGATTTTGTCTTTGTGATGGAGACGTTCAGATTGTAACGCCGGAAATGCATATCCTCCTACTTCCATCTATTGTACTATAAATTTGTTTTCCTTATTTTTGTTACCTGAATATATGACATTTCTGTGTCTTTACATATTGTAATTGTTTTACTATTTGTATATATATATTTATGCATTTATGTCGATGTATGATTGGTTTGTTTCGTAAATATTATTTGTATTTTTACGCTGGGTCTTGCCTAGGGAAAACTGCTATCGAACGATTACATCGATAGGTCGTGTGAAGAATCGAAGTGTGTAGGATCTTTGGTAGTGTGAACTCTGCCGCGTGGAGCGCGGGCAGAGCAGAGAGAGAGTCTGGCTGGGGTGGTACAGTTGAGCAGGTGTGTTGGGTGAAGCTCCCGCGAGTTGCCGCGCTTTCGGGGTTTGGCAGCATGTAATAGCGCTCGACTTGCGATGATAGTTTCTGACATGGTGTCGCGGACGGGAAGCATTAGCGGGCGCACATCAAGAGCCCGTTTCGTCTGGTGACCGTGTCGAGAAGTAGGCGCGCCAACATCCAGCTTCTGCAACAGCGACGGCCGACAATGAGTGACTGTCGCCACCTCCTCGATCGAAGGCTTCAAACCTTCAATCAACCGACAAGGAAGACTGGACGCACGTAAAGTTTTAGAACTGTATGGCAGATCTCAGCTTTTAAAACTGTTCAAATCACAAAATTACAGCAACGTAGCATGAACCTTTGTTGCTCATTGTCCCAATTGCATTACCAAGCAGGGTCCCTTCCTTTTCCGGAATGAACCCGAGTGTCGTTGAAATTCAAACGCCAGCATTAAAGTAACATTATCCTATTTCACTGCTTTAATTTCAAAGTTCAGTTAAGGTTTTCATAGCTGGCTACAATATTCAGATTACACAAGCACAAATTAAGAGTGCGAGTTTTGTTACCGTATTTTAGCTTACCTGTGACTGTAGCTCAGCTAGGTACGTACTAAGTTTTACTATTGTTAATTGTTCATAATCATTTAATTCAAGTTCAAAGTTAAATCTCTTCTTTCTAAATTGCGTAGATTCAAGTAGCTTTTGAAATGATTGTTGAGGTAGTCCAAGACTAACCGTATTTTACTGAATTTCGATGTGCTTCAGAAAGAAAGCTCACTATTAACTTCAGTCACTAAATTAACTTTCGATTTTCCGGTTTTATTAATTCTTTTGCTAAATTAAGTCAGAGTGTAGCGAAATTTATTACTTCTGACAAACTTTCAGTTTTCACACTGCACTTGTCAACCTTCAGTTGCTACGCTTCTAGTGCTAATTATATGTGTAATAATCTTTCTTTTTCAGTTACTATAGTAATTGTCCTTAGGACTGGCGACCGTACTTTCCCCCAAATCTCAAATATCTAATTACCGCTAGTTGATTGTTAACGTAATGGCTGCACATTTACTTTCTTTATTAACTTTACCCCTTTTCAGAATTAATTTCCACCAGTTTAATTAGCATTTTTCCTTTCATTTAGATGTAACCCTTTCCTCCCTCTTTACCGACAAATTAACTTCGGTGACGATTGCTTTTCCCAGATTTCCATTAGGTACACGCGGTTTAATTTTTCACTGTCATTAAGGTCGATAAGTGAGGGGGAGGTTACAAGATTGCATTCTCTGGCTGTTTTACATCAATTAAAGACAGCTTCTCGTAAATCATTTTCATTCTGATTAACAGACACTTGACTATCAGCAAAAAGTACTGTTGTTAATTTTAAAATAATTTATTGTCAGTACCCAAGATATGGTTACATCGTTGATATACATATTAAAGAATGGGTGAAAGAGGACACCCTTGTCTAACTCCTTGGTTTATTTCAGCCACATTATGACTGCTGCTTGCTGTTTTTATTTGTATTTTGTTTTTCATATACAAACCCTGTACAGCTCGTATGAGATGGGATCCCTCTGTGTCTTAAAATTTCACACAGTTTGTTTTAATTGACTTTATCAAACGCCTTTTCGTAGTCAACGAAGGCAAGAAATCCATCTATAGGAGTAGTCGTCAAACTGCAGCCCGCATGCGGCCCGAATCAAGTATTTTCGCGGTGTGCGATTCTCACTCTGTGTTAGAATAATATGTATCTACCAACTAACATCGGAATCCAAAAACGTCAACTAACGCTAAGAGCTTCTTAAGATTATTTTTTCTGCTCAGTAACAAAGAAAAATACGTACAGGGACAGTAATATTTTAATATGTACTTAAATTTAACTGACGTTGGTGAATTCGGCCGTGAGCTAATAGTACGTTGGTGGCTTACCTCAGGGGCGGCCACTGCAGGGTTAGAGCATATGAGAGGGAGAATGTTTTATTGTTTGCCTTTCAACACTGAGAACGCACTGGCGTGCGCGACTCGTACCGCTCAGTCGCTATGGTATAAATTTTGATACTGAAGCAACATGGATTCGTGAATGCGTCTTATCATCCTGAAATACGATACTTATTTGTAGCAAGGAACGTTAAATTAAAGTTGTTGTAATACAACGTAGTGGAAAGAAGAAAACTGTCGCTTAAATAATTTATCGTACTTTATAATGTGTCCCACATTCAACAGTGCATTTAAATGTGAGTAAAAATACAGTTACTAATCAAAGTAAAAGTAAAAAGTTAAAAAGCACATAGAGAAAAACCAGCAGCACTTCACCACGCAACTACAGCCTCACAATTGTTCGATCGCAGAAGTTGTCAGCAATTTGATACAGACCAAAGTCAACATGAAGTGTTGTGAATGGTGCCGACTTTTAACTATCAGTACTCTGAGGCTGGTGGCCAATGTACCGTGCTATAGTTACTCTGTCGGTGGCTGATAACATACTAATTTATGTACCTTGCGATTTAATAGTGAGATGAGTACATGTGCGGGCCGAGGTACCGCTCCACAGTGACTGTATTGGCTTCTGAGCAAAAACGTTTAATGATCACTGGGCTGTACAGGCTATTACTACTACGGAGTCGCTACTCCCAAAGACACGTTAAAGCTGCTGCCAGCCTGTTTGTGTCTAAGGTAATCACATGGTCAAATGTGACATCGTTTTTCAAAGTGTTTGCGCTTTGTGTGTCTAGGGCGGGACGTGTGAATCATCCCAGTATTTACTTCTGTGTATGTGGAAAACAGCCTAAAACCACATCCAGGCTGGTCAGCACGCCGCTCCCGCAGATAATCGGCGAGGCAGATCCGATCCGGGACCGGTGCGCCTCCCAGTGTTGTGGAGCCAACCTATTTAACGCGTTCGGCTATCGAGGCAGGTTTGAAAATCATTTCAATTGTGTGCTCTTGCAGCAACTGGCGGAAGAAATGTTTTCGTTTCTTTTTTTGACAACTTTTTCTACGTCCTTCTAATACTTAAAAATGAAACCATTGACTAGGTTATTGATTAATGCAGTCCACACCAAATTATTTTGAAACTCATAAATTATTTAAGCAAAGCTGTTAGGAAAGTGTGAGCGCAGCTCTCCTTGCGTTCTCTCAGTTCAGCATCAATCAGGGAAACAGTTAGATTTGTCTCTGGACTCTTCATTTATTTTAAGACAACGGAAAATGAGATCACAATAGAGATAAAATTACTCAAACGAGCGTGAAGCCGATAGTGAAGGACAATACACGAGAATAATAAACATGAAAATGCTAAATAAAACTACGAAACTAAACGAAAAGAGTTACGTGACAGCAGGGAGAGGTTCGGTAAGATGTACTACAGTGTCGCGGACGATCTACATCTACATCTATACTCTGCAAACCACTGTGACGTGCATGGCAGAGTGTGCGTCCTGTTGTACCAGTTATCAGTGTTTCCTCCCATTCCATTCGCGCATAGAGCGCGAGAAGAGTGACTACTGAAGACGAGATTATTAAACTCTCCTAAAATTTACGAGTGCAGTTGGTACCAATTTGCAGTTCCCGGGAATCTGGTACTGTCAGCATATGACGTAAAACGGCACATTTTGTACTTATTTTTTATGTGACATACCACTGGAGACCGTATAACAGTATTTAACTAGTGCATAAACTATAAATTAGGACTTTATTTTCAATAAAATGTGGAGTAGTAAAATTTACGACAGTTTAGTAACAATGTAACATTTTCCTCCCTGCAGTGTTCCACGATTAAATGACTCGGTGCGTGCTGTAATCAATATAATCTTGTCCTCAAGATCCCTATGTGATACGTTGAGGAGTGTAGTATATTCCTAGAATTATTATTTAATGCCGGTTCTTGGAACTTTGTAAGCAGGCTTTCTCGGGGTAGTTTGTGTCTATCTTCAAGAGTCTGCCAGTTCAGTTTCATCATCATCTCTCTGACTCTCTCCCAAGAGTAAGACAAACCTGTGACCATTCGTGCTGCACTTCTCTGTATATGTTCAGTATCCCTTTTAGTCCTATTTGGTACAGATCCCACACACTTGAGCAGTATTCTAGAATGGGTCGCACAAGTGATTTGTAAACAATCTCCTTATTAGACTGTTTGCTTTTCTCCATGTTTTTATTTTTTTGGGTCATCAGTCTTCTGACTGGTTTGATGCGGCCCACCAGGAATTCCTCTTCTGTGCCAACCCCTTCACTTCAGGATAACACTTCCAACAAATGTCCTGAATTATTTGCTGGTTTTATACAAATCTCTGTCTCCCACTACAGTTTTTGCCCTCTACAGATACCTCTTGTACCATGGAAGTCATTCCCTTATGTCTTAACAGATGTTCTATCATCCTGTCCCTTCTCCGTATCAGTATTTTCGACATATTCCTTTCCTCTCCGATTCTGTGCAGAACCTCCTCATTTCCTACCTTACCAGTCCATTTAATTTTCAACATTCGCCTGTAGCACCTCATCTCAAATGCTTAGATTCTCTTCTGTTCCGCTTTTCCCACAGTCCATGTTTTACTACCATACAATGCTGTGCTCTGGCCGTATATTCTCGGAAATTTCATACTCAGATTAAGGCCTATATTTGATACTAGTAGACTTATCTTGGCCAGAAATGCCCTTTTTACCAGTGGTAATCTGCTTTTGATGTCCTCCTTGCTCCGTACATCATTTGTTATTTTTCTGCCTAGGTAGCAGAATTCCTCAACTCCATCTACTTCGTGACCATCAATCCTGATGTTAAGTTTCTCATTTCTGCTATTTCTCATTACTTTAGTCTTTCTTCGATTTACTATGAATACACATTCTGTACTCGTTAGATTGTTTATTCCATTCAGCAGATCATGTAATTCTTCTTCACTTTGACTCAGGATAGCAATGTCATCGCGAAACGTATCACTGATGTCCTTTCGTATTGAATTTTAATTCCACCCCTGAAGCTTTCTTTTGTTTCCACCATTCCTTCTTCGATGTACAGATTGAACAATAGCGACGAAAGACTGCATCCCTGTCATACACCCTTTTTACACCGAGCACTTCATTCTTGGCCGTCCAATAATAATTTCCCTCTTGTTTGTTGTACATACTATATACGACCCGTCTCTCCCTACAGCTTACCCCTCCTTTTCCCAGAATTTCGAACATCTTGTACCATTTTACATTATCGACCGCTTTTTCGATGTCGACAAATCCTATGAATGTGTCTTGATTATTCTTTAGTCCTGCTTCCATTACAAACAGTGGCGTCAGAATTGCCTCTCTGGGGCCTTTACCTTTCCTCAAGCGCAAGTGGTCATCTATTTCTCCAGTATTCTGCTAATAATCCGAAGTCTACCACCTGAGTTACCCACGACTGAGCCTATGTGATCATTCCATTGCATATCCCTACGAAGTGTTACACCCTGGTATTTGTATGAGTTGACCGATTACAACTATGACTCACTGATATTATGGTCACAGGATACTACGTTTTTTCATTTTGTGAAGCGTACATTTAAAGGAAGTTGCTAATCTTTGCACCATTTTGAAATCTTATCAAGCACTAACTCAATGTTTATACAGCTTCTTTCGGAGAGTACTTCATTATAGATAACTGCATCATCTGCGAAAAAGTTCTCGGTTACTGTAAATATTATCCGCTAAGTAATTAATATAAAACGTGAACAGCAAGGGTCCCAGCACAATTTCTTGGGCCACACCCTTACTTCTACATCTGACGACGACTGTCCATCGAAGACAACATGCTGCGTGCTCCCTACCAAAAAATTCTCAGTCTATTCACAAATTTCGATTATACACTGCATAATCTAACTTTTGACAGTATGGGTAAATATGGTTCTGGGTCAAATGCTTTTCGGAAATCAAGAAATACTGCATCTATCAGACTGCCTTGATCCAAAGCTTTCATTATCTATGTGGGAAATCTATGAGTTGGGCTCATGATCGGCGTGTTCGGGATCCATGCTGATGACTAGTGGGTTGTGGCGTTTAGACTTGAACGCTAATTCGTGATGCTATTAAATAATATTTACTGAAGACAACCATATGAGCTGTCCTCTTCAACTAAACAAGTTATACAAAAGTATCTTTACTCTGTGGATTATGACTCCACCTACATGTATTACACAAAATTTACTCTTATTGTAGCGTAATTACAAGTCTCTACACTCTTTTTCAAGCATCGATTTGCTCAACTGCGCATAAAATCATGGCATGTAAGACATAACGTTTGTTAGAACAAACTCAAGCCAAGACTGACTTCCTACCGCGCTTTTCTTCCTTCAAACATTATTCTCTTTGTGTCAGAGGTCTTGAAACGTCCCCTGTGAAAAATTATACATGACTGTGTTTAAACTGACACACAATATTTTTAGCGCAACGCAATCTGACTTTCAAAAATCCCTACAAAAGAATGGCCCTGACTAACATTAACCTATACGTTTTACAAATCACTTACCTCACAAAAATCTTGGTTACTCGAACTACTGCAATACAGCTAGCGCCACTACTGCCAGCTAAATAACAGATTCAAACTACGGAAGGCACTAACTACTGATAGGCATAGTTAGCAAATGAAAGATTTTGATAGAGTACAAACAATGTATTTACCTTAATAGCGATCAAAAGTCATAATATACATAGCAGCTCATGACATCCAGTCTTACAAATTTCAAAACTCCGCCATTTCTCTCCCCACATCCACCACTGCTGGCGGCTCGCCTCCAACTGCGCAACGCTACGCGCTGTTCACATCCAGCTGCCCAACACTACAATGGCAGACAACAATGCAAACTAGCCACAGACTGCACACAGTACAGCCAGTGATTTTTCATACAGAGTGCTACGTGGCGTTACCAATAAGAAAACCTAAACAGCCTACTTACAGTCTAATTAAGTGCATGACCGATTTGAAGTTGGTTGGCTACGCTGGTGTCTAGATGTTGGCCACACACTTGTCGCGTTACCTTCTAATTGTTCTGTTAACTTCTAATAACTTCATTACAGTGTATTCAGTATTATGGTTAGTGAAGTGAATAATGTTCTAAACACAAACGTTTGGTAATAAGACGTTTCTAAAACGCTTTTTTAATAGCTTGGGAGAAGCAAAAAATGTGAATCACCAACTGGATTATGATTGTGTGAGGCCCGGCTTATCACGTTACTGTTCAGGGTTAAAGTCCGGTCCAAACACGATGCTGCTCAAAGTTAAAGTCCAGAAAATAAGTCGAAAAATTCACGAGTGCTTAACCGATCTGCTATTCAAGATAAGTGTCGAATATTTATTTTTTGAGTTCCCGAACTCCAAAAGAAATTTTACAAGTTACTAAACAAGTCCCGCACAAAAATTCTATCACTACAGTCGCGACCGTGACGATGCTCATCAGGAAGTACGTCCGTACTTGGTGACCTCTCAAAGCGAACTGTCCAGGCCCACCACGGCTGTCGCCTTTATATAGACGCGATTTGTCGTTGAAAAAATTACAAATTTACAGATTTTGTACTTATCATTACAAAATGTACTCAAATAAATGCACCCCACATAAATACTCGAGCCTGCATGTTGATTCTTTTGAGCTGTTGAAAGATACTAGATTCATTGTTGATTCATCAAGATTTTCAGCGCAACGTCGTTTGATTGTTACGTAATGTCATTTGCTCGTTACACATTATCGTCACACCAAATTAAATTTACATTAATATCTTCACTACCACAAATATTACACTCGGATTTGGCTGAAATTTCAGCAGCTTGTCCGTGGTGCCATTAGTTTTCTGCTGTGGTCATTGGTTTTTGCATTATACAGGGTGTTACAAACAGGTACGGCCAAACTTTCAGGAAACATTCCTCACACACAAAGAAAGAAAATATGTTATGTGGACATGTGTCCGGAAACGCTTACTTTCCATGTTAGAGCTCATTTTATTACTTCACTTCAAATCTCATTAATCACGGAATGGAAACATACAGCAACAGAACGTACCAGCGTGACTTCAAACACTTTGTTACAGGAAATGTTCAAAATGTCCTCCGTTAGTGAGGATAGATGCATCCACCCTCCGTCGGATGGAATCCCTGATGCGCTGATGCAGCCCTGCAGAGTGGCGTATTGTATCACAGCCGGCCACGTGTAACCTCCCCCTCACTTATCGACCTTAATGACAGTGAAAAATTAAACCACGTGTACCTAATGGAAATTTGGGAAAAGCAATCGCTACCGAGGTTAAATTGTCGGTAAAGAGGGAGGAAAGGGTTACATCTAAATGAAAGGAAAAATGCTAATGAAACTGGTGGAAATTAATTTTGAAATAGGGGTAAAGTTAATAAAGAAAGTAAATGTGCGGCCGTTACGTTAACAATCAACTAGCGGTAATTAGATATTTGAGATTTGGGGGAAATTACAGTCGCCAGTCCTAAGGACAATTACTATAGTAACTGAAAAAGAAAGATTATTACACATATAATTTGCACTAGAAGCGTGGCAACTGAAGGTTGACACATGTAGTGTGAAAACTGAAAGTTTGTCAGAAGTAATAAATTTCGCTACACTCTGACTTAATTTAGCAAAAGAATTAATAAAACCGGAAAATCGAAAGTGAATTTAGTGACTGAAGTTAATAGTGAGCTTTCTTTCTGAAGCACATCGAAATTCAGTAAAATACGGTTAGTCTTGGACTACCTCAACAATCATTTCAAAAGCTACTTGAATCTACGCAATTTAGAAAGAAGAGATTTAACTTTGAACTTGAATTAAATGATTCAGAACAATTAACAATAGTAAAATTTAGTACGTACCAAGCTGAGCTGCAGTCACAGGTAAGCTAAAATACGGTAACAAAACTCGCACTCTTAATTTGTGATTGTGTAATCTAAATATTATAGCCAGCTATGAATACTTTAACTGAACTTTGAAATTAAAGCAGTGAAATCGAATGATTGAATTTCAACAACACTCGGGCTCATTTCGGAAAAGGAAGGGACCCTGCTTGGTAATGCAATTGGGACAATGAGCAACAAAGGTTCATGCTAAGTAGCTGTAATTTTGTGATGCAACAATTTTAAAAGTTTGAAAAGCTGAGGTCTGCCATACAGTTCTAAAACTTTACGTGCTTCCAGTCTTCCTTGTTGGTTGATTGAAGGTTTGAAGCCGTCGATCGAGGAGGTGGCGACAGTCACTCATTGTCGGCCGTCGCTGTTGCAGAAGCTGGATGTTGGCGCGCCTACTTCTCGACACGGTCACCAGACGAAACGGGCTCTTGATGTGCGCCAGCTAATGTTTCCCGTCCGCGACACCATGTCAGAAACTATCATCGCGAGTCGAGCGCAATTACATGCTGCCAAACCCCGAAAGCGCGGCACCTCGCGGGAGCGTCACACAACACACCTGCTCCACTCGCTACTCCAGCCAGACCCTCTCTCTGCCCGCGCTCCACGCGGCAGAGTTAACACTACCAAAGATCCTACACACTTTGATTCTTCACACGACCTATCGATGTAATCGTTCGATAGCATTTTTCCCTAGGCAAGACCCAGCGTAAAAATACAAATAATATTTACGAAACAAACCAATTATACATCGACATAAATGCATAAATATATATATACAAATAGTAAAACAATTACAATATGTAAAGACACAGAAATGTCATATATTCAGGTAACAAAAATAAGGAAAACAAATTTATAGTACAATAGATGGAAATAGGAGGATATGCATTTCCGGCGTTACACACAATTCGAGCACGAAGAGTCTCTACATTTGGTACCGGGGTTGCGTAGACAAGAGCTTTCAAATGCCCCCATAAATGAAAGTCAAGAGGGTTGAGGTCAGGAGAGCGTGGAGGCCATGGAATTGGTCCGCCTCTACCAATCCATAGGTCACCGAATCTGTTGTTGAGAAGCGTACGAACACTTCGACTGAAATGTGCAGGAGCTCCATCGTGCATGAACCACATGTTGTGTCGTACTTGTAAAGGCACATGTTCTAGCAGCACAGGTAGAGTATCCCATATGAAATCATGATAACGTGCTCCATTGAGCGTAGGTGGAAGCACATGGGGCCCAATGAAGACATCACGAACAATACCTGCCCAAACGTTCACAGAAAATCTGTGTTGCTGACGTGATTGCACAATTGCGTGCGGATTCTCGTCAGCCCACACATGTTGATTGTGAAAATGTAGAATTTGATCACGTTGGAATGAAGCCTCATCCGTAAAGAGAACATTTGCACTGAAATGAGGATTGACACATTGTTGGATGAACCATTCGCAGAAGTGTACCCGTGGAGGCCAATCAGCTGCTCAAGTCAACATTACCTTCCTTCAATTGGGCCAACTGGCGGTGAATCGAGGAAGTACAGTACATACTGACGAAACTAAAATGAGCTCTAACATGGAAATTAAGCGTTTGCGGGCACATGTCCACATATTTTCTTTCTTTGTGTGTGAGGAATGTTTCCTGAAAGTTTGGCCGTAACTGTTTGTAACACCCTGTATACGTTTTTATCAGTGAGATCATTATTTGCTTTTACCTGTTATTAAACATGTTGAAAGTTACATGTGTATTGCTATGGTAATTTTCTGTCTAACACTGTTGCTAAATTTATTGTTTTGCAGTTTACTTTGCGCAAAAAGGCTTCTTTTAATTCTCGTAATTAATATTGCCCCTCACAGCTTAATTTGTATTGTATTAATATAGAGTCGTCGAAAAAAATGTATCCACTGTTTAAAAGTCCATAACTTGCAAACTAATTGACGGAGTTGTATCATTTTTAGGGAAAGTGTAGCTTAAAATACAACTTAAAGATAGCACTGTAGGTGTTCGAAACGGTCTCCATTAACATCCACACACAAGCGATGTCGCCGAACGGCTTCATGAACTATTGACTGCAACGTGTTCAGTTGGATATTTGCACATGAATGTACGATGGATTCTTGAAGTTCATCCATTGTGCGTGGCTTTTGTCGATAAACGACGTCCTTTAGTGTTCCCCACAGGTAAAAGTCCAGAGGAGTTAGGTCTGGGGAACGTGGTGGATACTCCACAGCATCTCTACGGCCTATCAGCCTTCCTGGTAGATTTTCGTCGAGATACGCCCTAACACGATTTTGGTTGTGGACTGGGGCACCATCTTGTTGAAAGCAAACTCTTCCGTATCCATACAAATCTCGGATGGCAGGTAAAATGGATGTCTGAAGCTTCTGAAGGTACACCTCATCCGTAACTGTGCCGTCAAGGAAGAATGGCCCAATCAAGCCCCGGTAAGACAACCCACACCACACATTTACTCCTGGCAAATTCACGGCTTTGTCTACATGGACATTCGGATTTTCGGCGGTCCAGTAGACGGAATTGTGGCGACTTACTGTACCATTGAGTTTGAACTGTGCCTCATCAGACCACACAATCATCTCTGCAAACTCTTCACCGTTGCGCACCATGTTAGTAAACCATTCGCAGTACTCCATTCTACGATGTGGGTCGTCCTCGTTCATTGCGTGTAGCAATCATGGGATGTAGCACTTTCACTTTGCTGTCTTCAAAATTCGCCGAACACTTGAACTGACTTCCTTTCATCGAATGTAAGCCTTGCGCCAGCCAAGTTTACTGGAGTAACTAGGTGCAACTAAGAACAAAACACTGACTATCTGGTGACTGTCATCTGACAAAACAAATCAACGCAATACAACGCTTGTGTGGCGATTGCCGGAACAACAAACTATTACACTACCGAAGATGAGACAACTCCGTCAAATTAGTTTGCCAGTTATGGACTTTTAAACAGTGGATACATTTTTTTTTGGACCCCACTGTATGTCAAATATTATTATATCTACAGAGTTGTTTATACATTCTTTCACGACACGGTTTTCTCATTCACTTGTTGTCACTGCGTGTTCTATATCTTTATTATTATTGAGTTTAATTGTACAGCGGCTACGGAATAACTTACGGCCTCTGAGTTAGCGCCACCCTAAAGCGACGAATGGACTGGCAATGGTGACACGCCTGCGGATATCCCTCCCCGCAGTAACCGACCAGGTTACCTGCTGCCCTTCTGACGGCTGCTCACTTCGTGGCACTCTTAATCCGCAGACAGCAGAGCCGAGGTGTCGTCTGCTAGGTAAGCAGACAGCTCTAGCCGCGACCTCCTCGCGATCTATGCTCGCCTCTGCAAGGACCCTCCCGCGTCGCGTCACGTGTCAAACAAGCAAGGGCTCCAGATTGAGATTTTCACTCTGCAGCGGAGTGTGCGCTGATATGAAACTTCCTGGCAGATGAAAACTGTGTGCCCGACCGAGACTCGAACTCGGGACCTTTGCCTTTCGCGGGTAAGTGCTCTACCATCTGAGCTACCGAAGCACGACTCACGCCCGGTACTCACAGCTTTACTTCTGCCAGTATCTCGTCTCCTACCTTCCAAACTTTACAGAAGTTCTCCTGCGAACGAGATACTGGCAGAAGTAAAGCTGTGAGTACCGGGCGTGAGTCGTGCTTCGGTAACTCAGATGGTACAGCACTTGCCCGCGAAAGGCAAAGGTCCCGAGTTCGAGTCTCCGTCGGGCACACAGTTTTAATCTTGCAGGAAGTTTCAAGCAAGGGCTCCTTTAGCCGCGCCTATCTGTAATGTCTCAATTTCGGAAATCTTTATCACCTCTGGTAATATCCGGCTCGACAACAAGCTGGAAATGGTCTCATAAAACTTTTCAGGTAATTAAAAACAGAAATGATACAAGAAATGTATGGGGAAGCTTATCTTATAATCCATATTTGTATCTGTTGTATATTTTGTTTTATATCTATTGCTGAATTTCTCTGTTCTGGCGTTCAGACTGCAAATATGTTTCCCTATTTCGTTAGTAGCTCCAACCGATCTCAAGCTGACCACCGTCCCCTATCGGCCACTTGCTGTGCTTCAGCTGCGGCCCTTTACTCCTTAAGATTTTACAACTAGCGACCAAATTAAACGTCATTCATAATGAAGGATTAGAAATGTATAACACGCCTGGCGCATTGTGATGAGAACGGTTGTACAATATCTGACCACTGCGAGGACTCATTTGGAACTAGCGTCGTAGGTCTATGCTGCAGTCTTCTTCAAAATGTGGTAGACTGAACCTGTGTAATGGTTATCGCCCTCTATCGGCCTTCACTGACGGTGTCTTGCCCAGGATATTGTGTCTCGCTATTGACCTTGTCTTTGTTAACTGGCACAGTTGTGCTGTTAATACACTGGGGCAGTACTCGGTACACTTTTTCCAAATGACCGTGATCTAACAATTCTTTCGACGTGAAATTCAGAAAGGTCACGTTTACCTTGCGTCTCACAATTTCTCAGGTGAATTTGTCATACACTGTCTTACATAATATAGTCGCCTTTCTACATGGCAGAGCTTTCCAAACTTTCCCTCATGTCGATACACTTCTAATACATACAGGTTCACGAGATACCTTTCACTAATAATAATAAAAGACATTTTCAAGTGTTCCACCTCGGCTGTTCTCTTCACAAGTATTGAATTTATTATACCTTGCACGATTGACAAATTTCAGCGTTACGAGCCATTTTAAAGCACAGTACGTGTCTGTAACGTGTACAGTTATTATCCTGTTAATAAACGGCGTTTATCAACAGGATAATCATTGTAAAACATATCGACACCCACTACGGAAATTGGCGAATCGTGGAAGATTGTAACAAATGATATTTTAAAGAAATATAAATTTTTTCGAAATAAATTCGCTGACTGCGAATATCTTGGCATCAGCTGTTAAAGCATAAATAAACTACCTATTAAAATAAGAAAATTAGTGCGATACCGGGACCCGAACCCGTATATCCCGCTTTTCAGTAGCGGTTGTATTGACCACACTGGCTATGTCACACTACCTACATCCCTATATCACAGTATTCTACATTAATTACTTAATGCTCTCAACTTTACTCTGTATTCCCGTACCAGTGAGAAAGAGACTACGCCCATGGTATTATCATCTTGTGCCCGCCTCGGCATGTCATATTTACTTGCACGTCTAGGCGAACGGACATTAACGGCAATTGACAACCGTCATTAATAGGTAGTACATCTAACACAGCTAGTTCCACGATGTTCGCAGTCAGTGAATTTATTTCGGACGGTTGTCAATCGTCATTAACGTCTGTTCACGCAAAGATATAAGTAAATATATTAATTTTTATATTTCATTTCTACGTACAGTGTATTCATACATTAAAAAACGTTTCATAGATACAAAGTTTACAACACTATTTTGAACTCATTTACTCACGTCGGCTTGACGAACGTTGCAAATGTGTCTTATATTAGCTCGGACGTAGGACAAATTCACACGCGTTATCTCATCTAACTCTCAGACTTTACCTTGCATATGTTTGTGTTTTGTTGAAATATGGCGCAGCAATTTATTCGCTACCATGCTTGCATCGAAAAGTTGTTCTCCGCACATCACACACTCTGACGCAGAACATCCTTCATCTCCTCTACACGTGAATCCCATTTTGAAGAACTCTTCACTACAAAACCTCACTTTTGTGTTCTTGTTATTGCATGACAACGCGTAACAAATAGATGTTTGAGACACACTATTTGATTGTTATTCTGTATCTACTGAAGTTTCAGACACATTACTTGCCTGTTGCCCCACATCTGGTGTTTCATAAACTACCAGAAGTCTGTTTCTGACTAATAAATTTATTAATTTTTAATGACTTTTGAAAATTATATCACTTTGAAAGAAGTAAAATAATGACACTGAACCGTATCATCTTAATCTTTGCCTTGTGTCGTCTTCCGGAGCCTTGGCTTTTCTCTGCCGCGATTGGTCCGTTTGCTTTTAAATTTCGGAGGGCGCTGCGTGGTGGGGAGGGACCTGCTGACGACGTGAGTATCGAGTGCTGCTGCCGGAGTGAGACGGGGAGTTTAGTTTCCGGTTGTGTGGCAGCGCAATGTTGCGGGAAAGGTGGTATAACTTCCAGAGAACGCCCGTGACTGCTACGAGCGTGTGTACTCGGGACGGCGGCAGTCGTTCTGGACGGACTGTGTGATAAGGAAGCTTGGCGTGGCAACTGTTGACGCGGCGTGTCCGCGTTGCTATGGCGGAACTGGGGCGATTGACATAACTCGAGTTGGTGCTGATTGCAACCTGTCGCCGAATGCTTGTCTGCCTTCTGGACCAACGGTGAGAATTTCTTGACTTGATGTCAATTTCTGCCCGTGTCGTCCGGTGTGTTTTGCTCTAAGGTCGTGTGCCATGGTGTTTCGCAATTTTAGTAGGCTCAGGCGTGCCCGAAATCCAGATTCAATGATCTGCTGTTATATTGTCAAGTGTAACTATCACTATAAAAGAGTGTTAACTCTCTGTGCCTTAATAACTGAACCTAAAATATTATCTGTGTTTGAAATTTTATTCTGACCCAAGTGCAATAACGATCTTGTATTTTACAAATTGTTGAGTGGTATTATTATTTAGTACTGGCCGTCACATTTACTAAGTCGAAGATTAACAGTTCCTGCCTAGACAGGCGTTGTATTTTGAACCATGCTTCAATGTTTAGTAATTTTTATTTTATGTGTTATAGAGAGTTGCTGTCATGCCCTATGTGGACGATTCGCCACGTTGGTGAAGTTTCTGGTTGTTCTGCTGGTCTGTGCCATATTGCTAAAGCAGGCAGTCCTAGCACAGCTGATTGTAAATTTTCCTAGTGGTGAGGAGCACGGGCTGGTTTTAAGTGCTAACTCACTAACTTCAGCCATTCTCAAATATTTATTACTACTGATATTCAGGCCTTTCAGGCCGAGTGGCGACGTCACTACCCCTTTTTGGTTATTAATTTTATCTTGTTAGCTTGTTTCATTAAAAAAAAACCTTTGGTATATGAATTTGTTTTTTGGTTTTTACTGCTCCTTTGGGCGAAGTAAATTAACTGTTGGGTTTGCATTCTTCTAGCACTATCAAAACAGCATTTGTGGATATATTTGATTGGCCCTTCTGGCCGAATGATTAAAGTCATTCCTTTCAGTAACTTATTGTATTGGTCAATAATTAAACAAAAGTGTTGGGCCCTTCAGACCGTGATTATCTCCTTATCTTACGGTTGTCAATCTGACATTACAGTTGCGAATGTGTGTTTTTAATGTTTAATAAAATTGTGTTTGAAACTGTAACCTCATTTGGATCTACGCTTTCAATCCCTGCAGCCTTTGAGCTCTGCTTACCTTACGTTTTGGTTAAGTCTTCCCATACCACGACGTATCAGACACATGTCACGAAGGAAACAATGAATCAGACTCACTGCCGCCGCTCGAAGAGCCTATTAAGACGTGTACCGATAGAGAACACCAATGTACCAAGCAGAAGAGAGACATCTAGCGCCATAATTGGAAATTACATGCACAAAATAGAGGAATTCAACATACCGATCACCAGTTTAATAAAACACACCGAACGAAGACGAGATCTTTTGTTTTATTTTATCACAAGTTGTCTTTTTTTGTACATCCTGAATTTACTAGTCTCACGACACCCTTGATTCTACTACTCAACACCCCGTATGTCGCAACACCAAGTTTGGAAAGTTCTGCAAAATGGCAACAACTACAGTCATGGAAAAGAAATCGCAACACCAAGACGGAGTTATGCGACATAAATGAAAGCGTGATTTTTTATGTGTGTTTCTACACCTGAGCGATATCTATTTAAATTTCGCGTCTGACGCAAGAGAATGGCTCTAGTAGTGCCACTACGAGGATGTAAATCAGGTTTGCTTTAAATACGCACTGTAAAGATCTTGAGCTTTAGTTATCTCTGAGACTGGGCGCGGTGAGTCGATGTCTGTCAAAAACGACTTTAAGGAGACAAAGACGACATTATCAACACCTCAATGATGTTCCATCCGCGATACTGCAGAAAGACTTGTTGGCAAGAGTGTGCTGGCAGCCGTGGTGACGAAAATGTACGGTCGCAAGTAGCCCCGCCTCCGGACGACCACGTGGCCCTACCGACAGGGAAGACCATCGTGTTTGGTGCATAGCTCTGGCGCATCGTATTACATCTGCAACAGCAATCTCAGGAGCAGTTGGCACGACAATGACACAACGATTGTTAGAAATCGGTTACTTCAAGAATAACTCCGGGACAGACACCTTGTAGCGTGCATTTCACTCACCCCAAACCACCGACATTGTTCTATGGTGTCGAGCGAGAGCTCAATGGAGGGCAGGGTGGAGGTCTCTTACGTTGGCGGTGAATTGAGGGCCTGCAACCAACGTGTCTGCGTGACAGACACACTGGACCTTGTAATGCTATAATCGCACTATTTCACTCCCATTTACGGAGCTTGTTAGCACTTGATGTTAGGTTGGCGCCATTAAAATGCATTGTGTTGTGGTAATCGCTGCTACTTGCTGGATCGCTGCTGTGTCTCGATGCTGATGCTGGCTCTAAATCTGGTTGTCTATGGTTAAAAACATGAGGTCCCGTGTTTTTTATGCGCTTTTGATGATAAAGAACGAGCGAAACCAACAAATATGTAGACTTCAAATATTTATTACTCTGGTGGCCATCTTAATTCCACTGTCCACCAAAGACCATGACACAACACAACTTCCTTTACATGTTCTTTGCATTGTTTATCCACCTCAAACAATAACACACAAACACAGTGTACCAAAGTGACATTCCGACTGCCTTCCCGACCGTTCTTGCTGCTTGTATTTATAACATTGTCAAAGAACTACTAAAAAGAGATATAGTTTACAAGTCACATGTACATCTGTTATCATAATTTGTGCAGAAAAGTTATTGATTTGCATCGAGTGACATAATTTAACATGTTATTAAAATGACAGACAGATTTGTGGACTTGACAGAATAATTCTTTGTTACAAAAAGGCCGTTTTTTAGAAGTTTGTCCATTGACTTCTCTAATTTGCATAAATAAGTAAATAACATGAATTATTAAGAATTACATTGGTTTTCGTCTAAAATAGGATTGATTTCCTGAATACTGAGTGAAACCGCTCCTAGTGAACAAATAGGTTTCACTGGGTGATTTTTATTTAAGGAGATCCAAAATACCTAAGTTGGCCACTATTTTTCGTACTTCATATTAATTATTTAAGATGAACTTGGTGTTTTTACATGATGACATTTGCTGTATCAGTGATCAAGTGATATAAACTTTTGTGTGGGTCAGTTACTCAGTATAATTTAATGGGTTGACTGTTTATGGAGACATGTTATGCAATCATTGTTAACATACACAATACCTTTGCTATAATCATAAATACTCGTTAAACTGGTTGAATTTGGAGGGTATCGCATACTTCGGTACAGTAAAGCCTTTAATATGTTCCGTTACAACCTACACCTGGAATTACGGTCTGACGTGTCATTTCGTATGACATCAGGAGCACTCTCGTGGTCATCTCACGTACGCTGACTGGAAATTTTTACGTCAATCTGGTGATTCGACCTGTCGTGCTGTCACTGATAAACAACATTCCAGGAGGTGTTTTCCGGCAGGATAACGCTCGCCCACATATCGCTGTTTTAACGTAACGTGCTCTGCAGGATGTCGACATTTTGGCTTGGCCTACTCGAACATCAGATCTGTATACAATCGAGCATGTATGAGACATCATCGAACGACAGTTCCAGCATCATCCACAACCAGCATTTACCGTCCCTGCACTGACCGACCAAGTGCAACAGACGTGGAACTCCATCCCATAAATTGACATCTGGCACTTGTACCACACAATGCATGCACGGTTGCGTGCTTACATTCAACATTCTGGCTGTTACAACGGTTATTAATGTACCAGCATTTCACATTTGCAATGGTTTATCTCGTGCTTCCATTAACCTGTGATCTTGCAATGATAATCTCTTGAATATGTTACCCAGACAAGTGTTCTCTCGAAATTTCATCATTCTACGTTAATTATTTTTCAGTTTTCGGACTTTTTCTCGTCAATGTAATTATAGTGGCGAACATGATTGATCAATGATCCAACATCAAAAATTCACGATTCGTGGAATTCAATCCTTCATGTTAATTACATTACAGCTTGTGTGAGGCGACAGCTGAAATGAATAAAGAAAATAGCAACATTTCCTTCTTATTTTCACAAGAATGGCCCAGTGCTGTGGTCAGCACCGAACTATATGGCGCACTGACCCATACGAGGACTGGTATTTGGTAGGTTTGAAATTAAAGATCCCATCAAGGTGTAGTCTTTAAAAAGGCCATAGCTGCTTCCTTCTCCATCTTCGGAAGAGCAATTAAAAAAAATTTAGCAGCCAAATTGGTACGATGGAACATTTTTATTTCCTCAGTGACCGGTTTCGACGATCTACCTGTCATCTTCGGATCTGAATAGTACTGCTGTGTATGAATCGTACGACCATACCGCCAGCACATTAAAAATAGTTCAGCATGTGATCTTGGCTCCAAAAATTTTTGTTTATCGCAAATATGAGACTGCGTCCAGTAGCATGTGCAACTTACGTAATTAGTAAGTGTCAGTGTCAAAACAAATGGTTCAAATGGCTCTGAGCACTATGGGACTCAACCTCTGAGGTCATTAGTCCCCTAGAACTTACAACTAGTTAAACCTAACTAAGGACATCACACACATCCGTGCCCGAGGCAGGATTCGAACCTGCGACCGTAGCGGTCTCGCGGTTCCAGACTGCAGCACCTAGAACCGCTCGGCCACTTCGGCCGGCAGTGTCAAAACAGATAGCTGTAATCGGTAGAACTTATAACTACACGAAACTTTTTGCTATGAAGAACAGAATAGGCCGTAGTATGATAACTGTATCTTCCATCATACATTCCAAAAGGAGCTTGAAATGTCTTACTATATGTGAAAAATGTATGCGATTAAGCTAGATTTACTGGAATTTCCAGGCGAATATGATCTTACCAGACAGATGCTGTAAAAATGTGGTTGGTCCTATTCCGATGTTGAAGTGCCTGTAAAAAGACTGAGGCTGATTGCTGTGAATTTTTCTCCTGCCCCGCCGCTAGACGGATGCTTGGATATCGCCGGATGTCCGCAACAGCTTGCGGGTGTGAGTACTGCTCGTATGTGAAACTGCACGGCATAGAAGTTTGGCGGGTTGCCGACTGAGAGGCTGCAGGAGCGCTCTGACTTCCACCGTGTTTATCGTGTTACTCGTCTGCCACATCTCGACAGACATTATTAACTTTACAGTTTATTGCCTACAACTATAGCTTGTCGATGTAGATAAGAATCAAAATAAACATTGACTTTCGACCTGATGGTTGTTGGCATTAACTAATTTTCTGAATTTCATGGTGCACAAACACTCAGTTACAGCCAACCTTTGTTTTACAGTCAGTTACAGTATTAATTTTGATCATCATTAGGCTTGTGTGAAAAAAAAAATAAATAAATAAATAAAATGAAAATGTGGAAAAGTGACATGTAAGTGACCGACATTAGCTGTTTGTCTACACAGTGATACCGAAAAGCGATAGTACTGTAAATATATTACGATTAAATACAAGGAAAACCATTCATTAATGAATGGTTTCCATTACTAAATATTGTTACTGAAACAGTAATTTGAAAAAATAAATCACATTTAATGTCAGTCTTTGTGTAAGTACTTACTAAACACCACGACATTGCATCGGATTTGTGTGAAGATATTCTTTATTTTGATTTTTACTTTTTGTACAGATATCTGATGACAGTCATAAGATGGAAACTGTAGCAGTTCCACCTGCTTTTTATTTCTTCGTTTGTTGTCTTCGGTGTCGACGTAATGCGTCGCGACATTAGCTGAAAACTGGGGTATTTAATTTGGACACCGACTACGGCAAATAACATAGCCGAAAGATGCACAGTTGCGTTTCACAATACTTTAATTTCACTCGTCACAACCCCTAATAATACGCAGTTATATGGCCAGTGCACTATCGTTATAACTTTCGATAAGCCTCATTAATAGTTAGCAGACGGACCTCCACATACTGCTACAATGGTTTACTGTTGAACATCTACGAGCAGTAAAAACCTAACCACAAAGTTCACAATTATTGAAGAATAATCATGTACGTATGGAGCAGACATTGTCAGTGTTTTAACACACGGCCTAATTGTTTAACACTCATTCCACAGTTAATTTGAAGCATTGTTGTCGTTCTAACAAACACAGGTTCCTCGTCTGAAATTCGGTCGTGGAGTGACTGTCTCGTGACCAAAAATAGGGCCCCTATATAACAGGCCCTTAAACTACACATTGTTTAAAGTTAAATTTACAGAAACTACAATTAAAACTTAACTCATTAAAGTAACTGAATACATAGAAAAATTGCGTCTTTTTGACAGTTTCGTCTACTACAAGAGTTAGGACGAATTATTTGTTTACATCGTGAAATTAACAAATGTAGTTACGCAAACAATACTTTGGACAAAACTGTTAATTACTTTGGAATTAATTAAGGGCTGGTTTTGCTAACATGTTTCCAACTAAAGCCAAATAGATACCTTAAGATTACTAGTATTTCGTCTTCCAAATGTTTATAATTAGTGCAGAATTTATATTTGTTTATACGTCAACAATAGGATTTAAGTTACGAAACAATTTCTGATTTCACACTGTAACAAAAGATACTAACCAGTAATAGTCAAAATAAATTAGAAAATCAATTAAATACTTAAAACTAAGCACAAATTTAGATCTGGTGTTATATTCTTTAAAAATGAGGGCCAACCTTTCTCTTTTATGAGAATGTAGATTATATTCACGTATGTTAATGGTAATTAGTTAAAACTGAAGAAACGAATTTAAAGAGGCAGATGGCAAAACCAGAGGGGAATTAAAATTATCCCAGCTTGCCTCGTCACAAACCTAGTTGTAAGATAGGCTGCTATGCTGCTGAGTGATTGTGCAACATGAAATTCAGAAAGTCGGAACAAACACAGAAGTAGGTAAAACTGCTGTAGTTTCTTGCACTTTACATAGCCCAGGTTCTTTCGTAACCAGCCACAATTTCTAAGCAACGAAGTCATCGGTTACCGAATATCCTCAGGTAACTCACTGAACGTCTTCTTACAGACTGCATCTTCACCTGGAATATAATAAATAAAATAACCCTATAAATGTACTGAATGTACAGTACTGTGAGGTTAAAGAGCTATGAATAAGCAATGGACGAACAGTCTCTCAGAGATGATAAAAGCGTGCGGCGTTGTCTGTTGTTATATGTGAACATTGTCACGACTTCGATTCTTTTTTTATTGGACTGAATACTCGCAATGTCTGATGGCTCTCAACTGCCTGTTAAGGTCTGTAATGTATAACAGTGATTAGCGAGGTTGAAAATACATCAAGCCTTTCGCTTTATATAGAAATAGTATCCTAAACGCAATATCAGCAAATAAGAGTGTTTATATTAATATCATTGTTGTCCGCCACTGCGGCACGTAATAAATTTTTTTATTAAATAAGGTCAAGGGAGCCGAGTTCTTCTAAAGATCAATAGTGGATTTTCTAAATATGATAAAACTCTGAATATATATTGCAAAAATTTTAAAAATTTTCAGTCAATGTGTCCGTTCCATAATTCGATTACGTTATTACTTAGTCAGCTGGTCAAAAATCAGCTCTGTTTTATTATTTCACGAATACTTCATGAGTAATAACTGAAATAGTGTTTTCTTTTGTGTCTGCTTTCTTTAACGAAGCCTCACCGATGAATATCTGTGGAATCATGCTTTAGATTTGTGATCACCGATGTAAAAATAGTTTCGCGCCCCAATTCAGATTACGTATAATTTAAAACTTACAGTCACAAGCAAACTTAATTAATCATTGGTCTGAATAACTTATAGTTAATTAATTAAAGATTTATTTATACGCATTCAACAGATTTTAACCCTCTACGAGCAAAGAATAATAATAATTTATTGTTACTGAAAGACACATCGAGCACGTGATATCATGATTGTGGAGCTGTCTTGGGACATGGTGAATTCATATCCTGTCCTTAATGTGCACTCCTTGTTATGAAGGTTTCATCTGATTCTATGTATCCTCTTACTTTTGGTTGTCACATTTGGTCTATGACTGAAAAACCGTCATGATGATCTTTCCATTGGCAAAAGATTCCAGATCAGTCCCCCATTCGGATCACCGGCAGGGGACTGCCAAGGGAGAGGTGACCGTGAGAAGAAGACTGAATAATCAATGAAAGGATAACATTCTATGAGTCGGAGCATCGAATGTAAGAAGTTTGAATGTGATGGAGAAAGTTTTCTTTTCGTCATTGTTATGACTGGTTTGATGCGTCCCGCCACGAATTCCTCTCCTTTCTTCATCTCAGAGTACTACTTTGAACCTACGTCCTCAACTGTTTGCTGGATGTATTCCAATCTGCAGTTTATGTCCTCTACAGCTCTCTTTAGAACCATGGAACTAGCTCCCTGATGTCTGAACAGGTACTGTCATCCTGCCCCTTTTCCTTGTCCGTGTTTTCCAAACATTCCTTTCCTCTCCGATTATGCGCAGTACCTCCTCACTCCTTATCGTATCAGTCCACATAATTTTCAACATTCGTCTTTAATATCACATCTCAAATGCTTCGATTCTCTTCTGTTCCACTTTCCCACAGTCCTTGTTTCACATCCATACAATGCTGTGCTCCAAACGTACATTCTCAGAAATTTGTTCTTCAAATTAAGGCCTGTGTTTGGTACTAGTAAACTTCTCTTGGCCAGGGACGCCCTTTTTGCCATTTATAGTCTGCTTTTGGTGTCTTCCTTGCTGCGTCCGTAACTGGTTATCTTGTTACCTAGGTAGAAGAATTCCTTAACTTCATCGTGACCGTCGATCCTGATGTTAAGTTTATGGCTGTTCTCATTTCTGCTACTTCTCATTACTTTCGTCTTTCTTTGATTTACACTTAAACCATATTCTGCACTCATTAGACAGTTCATTCCATTCAGCAGGTAATGTAATTCTTCTTAGTTTACACTCAGGATAGCAATGTCATCAGCGAATCGTATTATTGATATACTTTCACCTTAAATTTTAATTCCACTCCTGAACCTTTTTTATTTCCATCATTGCTTTTTCAGTGTACAGATTAAACAGTAAGGGCGAAAGGCTACATTCCTGTCATACACCCTTTTGAATCCGAGCACTTCGTTCTCGGTTGTTCACTCTTATTGATCCCTCTTGGCTCTTGGACTTGTTGTATATTACCCGTCTCTCCCTATAGTTTACCCCTATATTTCTCAGAATGTCGAACATATTGCACCATTTTACATTGTAGAACACGTTTTGCTCGTCGAAAAATCCTATGACTGTGTCTTGATTTTTCTTTAGCCTTACTTCCATTATTGCCCGCATCTCGTGGTCGTGCGGTAGCGTTCTCGCTTCCCGCGCTGGGGTTCCCGGGTTCGATTCCCGGCGGGGTCAGGGATTTTCTCTGCCTCGTGATGGCTGGGTGTTGTGTGCTGTCCTTAGGTTAGTTAGGTTTAAGTAGTTCTAAGTTCTAAGGGACTGATGACCATAGATGTTAAGTCCCATAGTGCTCAGAGCCATTTGAACCATTTTTGAACTTCCATTATTAACCGCAACGTCAGAATTGCCTCTGTGGTGCCTGTACCTTTGCTGAAGCCAAACTGATTGTCATCTGACACATCTTCAATTTTCTTTTCCATTCCTCTGTATATTATTATTGGAAGTAACTTGGATGCGTGACTGTTAAGCTGACTGCGCGATAAATCTCGCATTTGTCAGCTCTTTCAGTCTTCGGAACCCGAAAGTCAGTCTGATACATTCTACACATCATCGTGTGTAGTCGTTTTGTTACCAGTTCCCCCAATGGTTATAGATATTATAATGCAATGATATCTATCCCTTTTGCCTTATTTGACCTTAAATCCTCCAAAGCTCTCGTAAATTCTGATTCTCATACTGGAGCCCCAGTTTCTTCTAAAATGACTACTGTTTCTTCTTCTACCACAGCAGACAAATCTTCTCCCTCATAGAGGCCTTCAATGTACTCTTTCCACTTGTGCGCTCTCTCCTCCGCTTTTAACAACGGAATTCCCATTGTATTCTTAACGTTACTACACTTGCTCTTAATTTCACCGAAGGTTGTTTTGAATTTCCTATGTACTGAGTCAGTGCTTCCGACAATTATTTCTTTTTCGATTTCTTCACATTTTTCATGCAACCATTTCGTCTTAACTTCCCTGAAATTCCTATTTATTTCATTCCTCAGCGACTTGTATTTCTGTATTTCTGAATTTCCTTGAATAATTTTGTTCTTGCGTAACATCAAGTGCTGGCACGTCGGCCTGGAACGTTACAGCAGAGAGGGCTGTGAGATGACGTCAGCTAATAGTACGCTGACTAGGACGACACCACAACAGGAGCGGCATCTCTACGAAGAGAATATAAGCGCCGCTCCGCCTAGCTTCGGGGAGGGGGGGGGGGGGAGGGGAGGTGGACGACGAGCCGCCATACAACGCCACAGCAGTATCGTACTAACTCTATTGTTTTTCTTAGATTTAAATTGTATATACCGGAGGACATTGATTATTTGCATGTCGCCATTTGCTTGCGACACGCTTTTGCGAATACGCACAGTTAAGTATTGTCAATTTAACTTCCTGTAGTAAACTCCATTAATATCATTTACTTGAATTGTTGTCTAGGGGTCCGAGAAAACAGCTTCCTAGGCACCCAATATTAGACAAACGAGCAGGATACGGCAATTTTTGTACTTCCTTCTTTCAGAGATTCTTTCTTCTGTTACCCATGGTTTCTTCGCAGTTATCTTCTTTATACCTATGTTTTTCTTTCCAACTTCTGTGACTGTCCTTTCTAGAGTTGTTCATTCCTATTGAACTATACTGCCTTCGGAGCTACTCCTTATTGCTGTATCTACAATCTTAGAGAACTTCAAGTGTATCTTGTCATTCCTTAATACTTCCGTATCCCACTTCTTAGCAACCGAGCGAGGTGGCGCAGTGGTTAGCACACTGGACTCGCATTCGGGAGGACGACGGTTCAATCCCGTCTCCAGCCATCCTGATTTAGGTTTTCCGTGATTTCCCTAAATCGTTTCAGGCAAATGCCGGGATGGTTAATTTGAAAGGGCACGGCCGATTTCCTTCCCCATCCTTCCCTAACCCGAGCTTGCGCTCCGTCTCTAATGACCTCGTTGTCGACGGGACGTTAAACATCACTAACCTAACCTCCCACTTCTTAGCGTATTGATTCTTCCTGACTAATCTCTTAAACTTTAGCCTACTCTTCACCACTACTACATTGTGATACGAGTCTGCTCCTGGGTATCCCTTACAATCGAGTATCTGATTTCGGAATCTCTATCTGACCATGATTTAATCTAACTGAAATATTACCGTAAAACCCGGCCTTTTCGAAGTATACCTCCTTCTCTTGTGATTCTTGACCAGAGTATTCGCTGTTACTAGTTGAATTTTATTACAGAACTAGTCGTTCTACTCTCTCATTTCTTGTCCCACGCCCATATTCTCTTGTAACCTTTTCTTATACTCCTTCCCCTACAACTGCTTTCCAGTCACCAATAACTATTAGATTATCGTCACCCTTTACGTATTGTAGTACCTGTTCAGTATCCTCATACACTTTCTCTACCTCTTCACCTTCAGCCTACTACGTCGGCATGTACACATGAACTAACGTTGTCGGTGTTGGGTTTCTCGATTCTGATAAGACTAACCCTATCACTGAACCGTTCACAGTAACATACTCTCTGCTCTACCTTTGTACTGATAACGAATCCTACTCTTGTTGTCCCACTTTCTGCTGCTGTTGATATTTATCTGACCAGAAATTCTTTCCATTTAACTTCACTGACCCCTACTTTATCTAGATTGACCTTCTGCATTTCAGTTTTCAGATTTTCTAGTTTCCTACCACATTCAAGCTTCTTACATTCCACGCTCTTACTCGTAGAACGTTATCCTTTTGTTGGTTACTTAATCTTTTTCTCATAATCGGCTCCCATTTGGAAGTCCCCTTCCGGAGATCAGAATGGGGGACTATTTCGGAATCTTGCCGATGGAGAGATCATCAAGACACCAGAAAACCTGAAAATGGAAATGCAAACGTTCAGTCTAGATGTAGTGGGGATCAGTGAATTGATATAGAAAGCAGGTAGGGATTTCTACTCTGATGCTTGTAGGGTAAGATGAACACAGGAGTAAAATGGTGTAAAGATAGTAAGATTCATCTTGGGGTGCAGTTCTTCTTGTTGTCTCCGTGCTTGCTAAGAAAAATGGGATGAGAAGTTCCGCCTTATGCAAGACACCTTTTTCCTTTTGTTTCACCCATACATGTTTCAGCAGTTTTGTGCTATCATCAGTGGGTTCTATTTCTATTTTTAACTGTAAATTTGTTGTTAACATATTAACATTTGCGTCGCTTACAACATTATGTAAAATGTAAACAGAATTAACAAGTGACCCAACAAACCGATACCAAAGTAAGTTACAGAAAACCCTGAGAAACATAGAAACAATTTTCACAGAAACACAGATTAAAAAAAATGATACAGAAAAATCCCAAGGCTTCCACCCTAAAATCATTGCCTAAAGTTCACAAATCCGGAATACCCATACGTCCATTAATTAACTTCACCAAAGCACCAACATACCACTTCGCCAAACACACACACACTCTGCTGCAGACAATATACAAATACACTGACAACAGAAGTCTAAAGAACTCAAGTGACTTAATAGAAAAAATAAAAAATGAAAACATACCAAACACAGCAACATTGGTTTCATTTGATATAATTTCAATGTACACACACATCCCAACAGAAGAAACCATCAACATAATAGAAAGAAACCTCCAACTGCAAGGAAACATAGCCACAACAAACTTACAAGAAATATTAGCCATACTCAGGCTCATCACAGAACAGAACTACTTCACATTCAACAACAGATTTCACTCTCAACAAGATGGACTACCCATGGGATCCCCAATCAGTGGCCTCCTAGCTGACATTTTCCTCAATCAGATAGAAAAACAAATCTTTGACAAAATAGTAATACCAAAACAGTACAAAATAGTATATTGGTACAGATACATAGATGACATAATTTGCTTAATAGATGAACCACTGTCCCACATAAAAGAACTTCATGAAAACATAAACTCCATCCACCCACAAATACAATTCACCATAGAAACACAAACAGATGAAAAACTTAATTTCGTAGATCTCACTATAAAGAAACAACAAACATGAATTCACAATCTACAGAAAACCCACACTCACCAGCACCATTATTCATAACCAATCCAGTCACCCCATAACCCGCAAAGAAGCCAGCTTCAGATATTTACTTCACAGGCTGAACAAAATACCCATGAATAAGCATGACTACACACAAGAACTGAACACAATAAAACAAATTGCACAGGAGAATGGATATGACACAAAGAGAGTAGACAAAATAAACCACAAAATACAAAAACAAACAGCACATAACCATGAAACACACACACATACAAACACAACTCATCACACGCCAGCCGGCCGCGGTGGTCTAGCGGTTCTGGCGCTGCAGTCCGGAACCGCGGGACTGCTACGGTCGCAGGTTCGAATCCTGCCTCGGGCATGGGTGTGTGTGATGTCCTTAGGTTAGTTAGGTTTAAGTAGTTGTAATTTCTAGGGGACTTATGACCTAAGATGTTGAGTCCCATAGTGCTCAGAGCCATTTGAACCATCACAGAACAAATCAGCAGACAGTAAGCAACAAATGGCAGATAATGACTTACAACAACAAAGTCACACACAGGGTGGGTAATATACTAAATAAACAAGTACTCAACATAGCATACAGAACCAACAACACAATACAGAGCAGACTCGGAAGAATTACCACCAACACTGACAAATACAGCCAGTCTGGCAACTACCAACTTACTTGCAACTGCTGTCAATCTGTATATGTGGGCCAAACATGCAGGACCTTCAGAACCAGATATAATGAACACCTCAGAGCACTGAAAAGCAATAGCACACACTCAACATTTGCAGACCACCTGGTAGCACACAACCACCACCCAACAAACATTGAAACTGACCTTCACATCCTAAAAACTAGCAGCAGCCTGTACCAAAAATTAACTATAGAAGAAAACTACCACATCCAAAAATCAATAGCCCAAGGAAAGAAAGTACTCAATGAATACACATCACTGTGCAACAAAACTCTCTTCGCCACAATAGAAGAACTATACAAGTAAAAAAACACACACACACACACAAATCCTCTCTCTTTTCTTTCTTTCTTTCAGTCTCTCTCTCTCTCTCTCTCTCTCTCTCTCTCTCTCTCTCTCTCTCTCTCACACACACACACACACACACTTTCTCTCTCTCTCTCTGCCCCAGTACTCATCACACACACGCAAACCCACATAAACCACACACCACTAACACCAAATACAATTCAAACTCGCGCGCATCACCCAGCAGAACACGCTACGAAACAAATGAACGCCACACTGCCACAACAACACGTAATGGCAGCGAAAACTCCGCCTATGTTTTGAGTAATCGAAAAACTGCATTGCCACGCGAACACAGGAAAAGAAGTAAGCCTATTTACTTCGCCAACAAAACAGGAAAACGTACCACAACTTCAAAACTGTAAGTTACAGAAAGAAAACGTGCTACGGTCTTATTTCCGTTCGTAAATACATAACAAATAGAAAATAAATTACGTTTTGCTGTTTGCAGATGATATGTTGTATATTGTGTAGCATAACAGCTACCAAAACAAGAGGACAATAACATAATGTAAGGTATGTTACTTTTCGCCAAATAAGTTATAAATGCAACTTTTACATAATATTGTAAACGACGCAAATGTTAATATGTTAACAACAAATTTACAGTTAAAAATAAAAATAGAACCCACTGATGATAGCACAAAAGTGCTGAAACACGTATGGGTGAAACAAAAGAAAAAAGGTGTCTTGCATAAGGCGGAACTTCTCATCCCATAGTAAGATTCGTCATAAATAAGGCGATAAGTAGAGAGTGAGTTGCTGTGAACAATTCAGTGATAGGATTATTCTCACCAGAACGTACAGCAAAACAGTGGCAACCGTAATTGAGGTATACCTGCCGACGTCACAAGTAGACGACATAGTATAGTACTGTGGGCACTGAACGGGTAATGCGGTATGTAGAAGGAGATGAAAATCTATGAGAGGGAACAGAAGAAAGAGTTACAGAATATGGGTTCGGTAGTCGGCATGAGAGAGGAGAAAGACTAAGATTTGTAATAACTTTTTGGTGGTAACAGCGAATACAGTGTTCAAAAACCATAAAAGGAAGAGGTATACTTTGAAAAGGCGTGGAGACTCTGTAGATTCCAGATGGATTTCAAAATGCCGAATACTTTGTAGGAAACCAGCTGGAATTCAAAACAGCTTCCAGTCTTCTCGGAATGGATGATTTTCGACAGAAACTTATACCATTCTTCCTGCAAACTATTGGCATGTCAGGTAACGAAGAAGAAGGCGGATTGTGATCCCGTAACATTCTCTCCAATGTAGGCACAAGCGCTCAATAATATTTAGAGCTGGTAACTATGACGGTCAGGGTAGTTGTGACAGTTCATCTTAGTGCTCACAAAACCGAGCTTTGTGAACAGGGGCCTGTCGTCTTGGAAGACATCAGACTGGGGAACAAACATAACCGTGAGATGGACCTAATCAACCATTACGTCACATAATCCTTGGCAGTAATGCGGCCTTGCAACATAACCAAGAGGTTCAGGGAATACACCAATATGGCTGCCCAAAATCATCACCAAATGGCCATCACGGTTCACTCTTAGGACGTAAATTCGGAAAGAAATTGTGAACAGTGCGAAAGAAGACTCATTCCACCAAATGACTTTCTTACATTCCTCCATAGCCCATATTTATGGTTTCGGCACCAGGTTGTCCTGTTACGGACATGTGCATCACTGACGACTGCTTTTTGAATTCCAACTTGCCCTGAAATTACACTGAAGAGCCAAAGAAATTGGTACACTTGCCTAATACACTCCTGGAAATTGAAATAAGATCACCGTGAATTCATTGTCCCAGGAAGGGGAAACTTTATTGACACATTCCTGGGGTCAGATACATCACATGATCACACTGACAGAACCACAGGCACATAGACACAGGCAACAGAGCATGCACAATGTCGGCACTAGTACAGTGTATATCCACCTTTCGCAGCAATGCAGGCTGCTATTCTCCCATGGAGACGATCGTAGAGATGCTGGATGTAGTCCTGTGGAACGGCTTGCCATGCCATTTCCACCTGGCGCCTCAGTTGGACCAGCGTTCGTGCTGGAGGTGCAGACCGCGTGAGACGACGCTTCATCCAGTCCCAAACATGCTCAATGGGGGACAGATCCGGAGATCTTGCTGGCCAGGGTAGTTGACTTACACCTTCTAGAGCACGTTGGGTGGCACGGGATACATGCGGACGTGCATTGTCCTGTTGGAACAGCGAGTTCCCTTGCCGGTATAGGAATGGTAGAACGATGGGTTCGAAGACGGTTTGGACGTACCGTGCACTATTCAGTGTCCCCTCGACGATCACCAGTGGTGTACGGCCAGTGTAGGAGATCGCTCCCCACACCATGATGCCGGGTGTTGGCCCTGTGTGCCTCGGTCGTATGCAGTCCTGATTGTGGCGCTCACCTGCACGGCGCCAAACACGCATACGACCATCATTGGCACCAAGGCAGAAGCGACTCTCATCGCTGAAGACGACACGTCTCCATTCGTCCCTCCATTCACGCCTGTCGCGACACCACTGGAGGCGGGCTGCACGATGTTGGGGCGTGAGCGGAAGACGGCCTAACGGTGTGCGGGACCGTAGCCCAGCTTCATGGAGACGGTTGCGAATGGTCCTCGCCGATACCCCAGGAGCAACAGTGTCCCTAATTTGCTGGGAAGTGGCGGTGCGGTCCCCTACGGCACTGCGTAGGATCCTACGGTCTTGGCGTGCATCCGTGCGTCGCTGCGGTCCGGTCCCAGGTCGACGGGCACGTGCACCTTCCGCCGACCACTGGCGACAACATCGATGTACTGTGGAGACCTCACGCCCCACGTGTTGAGCAATTCGGGGGTACGTCCACCCGGCCTCCCGCATGCCCACTATACGCCCTCGCTCAAAGTCCGTCAACTGCACATACGGTTCACGTCCACGCTGTCGCGGCATGCTACCAGTGTTAAAGACTGCGATGGAGCTCCGTATGCCACGGCAAACTGGCTGACACTGACGGCGGCGGTGCACAAATGCTGCGCAGCTAGCGCCATTCGACGGCCAACACCGCGGTTCGTGGTGTGTCCGCTGTGCCGTGCGTGTGATCATTGCTTGTACAGCCCTCTCGCAGTGTCCGGAGCAAGTATGGTGAGTCTGACACACCGGTGTCAATGTGTTCTTTTTTCCATTTCCAGGAGTGTATCTTGTAGGGCCCCAGCGAGCGAGCATAAGTGCCGCAGCACGACGTGGCGTGGACTCGACTAATGTCTGAAGTGTTGCTGCAGGGAACTGACACCGTGAATCCTGGAGGTCTATCCACAAATCCATAAGAGTATGAGGGGCTGGAGATCTCTTCTGAACAGCACGTTGCATGGCATCCGAGATATACTCAATAATGTCCATGTCTCTGTAATTTGGTGGCCAGCGGAAGTGGTTAAACGCAGGAGTGTGTTCCTGGAGCCACTATGTAGCAACTGCGGACATGCGGGGTGTCGCACTGTCCTGCTAGAATAGCCCAAGTTCATAGGAATGCACGATGGACACGGAAGGACGCAGGTCATCAGACAGGATGCTTCCGTACGTGTTACCCGTCAGAGTCGTATCTGCAAATATCAGGGGTCCCATATCACTCCAACTGCACACGCCCCACACCATTACACAGCCTCCACCAGCTTGAACAGTTCCCTACAGAAATGCAGGGTCCATGGATTCATGAGGTTGTCTCCATACCCTACACGTCCATCCGCTCGATACAATCTGAAACGAGACTCGTCCGATCAGGCAACATATTTCCAGTTATAACACTCCTACCGTCTGCTACTGTTATACCATAACCTTAAAGCTGAAAGTAGGTTATGTAATCAAACTATTTTATTAAAGCAATTATGGTACAACGCAACAGAGCCATGTTACCCTCTGAGAGGAATTTTGTTATGTTGACCGTGTTGTACCTAACGGAGGTGGCTTATCGGAAATGAAAGTCAGAATTACGTAAATATTTGAACAGTACGAACAAAATTTTGCCTATTTGCACTGTTTAACTGATAAAGAGAACGGTCGCCAGCCTAACAAGGCAAGAGAATGATTAACATTCTCGTTCAAGAAAATAGTTATTAGTAACTTCAATGGATAAACACTAGCTACACTTTGTCACACGCGAGTGCAGTGAACTCTGACACATACATACGTTTACAGTGAGATTGAAACTAACAGTGAGAGCAGCAGCAACTATTTGCAAAATTATAAGAGACACCGAAACACACTATTACTTTCAATCTAACATACTGACACCTTCTGCGATTTACAACAAGCAGTAATGTGATCATTTACTAAGAAAAACTTTATAAGCCTCAGTCTTAAGAATTTTTAATTTGAAGTTGGCAACAACACATTAATAAGCAGTTTTACTAGGAAAATTATTTTCAGCAAGCATCATTAACTTTAACTCACTCTCTTGCGACATTAATTTTAACTTTCTTTTTACTATGTTGAAGAGGCATTAATTAGCATAACATTGGTCATAAAGGTTCTTTCATTAGGGACACTCGGATATCACTTTAGCTCAAACGGAGAGGAACCTGAGAGGTGTTATGATAAGGAGAAAAATCAAGGTAAGTACATAAATTCAGATACAAATTACCTTATATTTGAGCACACTAACACATCCATTAAGCTGATCCTTCACTGTACATCATTGTAGTATTCCGATGTAATGATTGCGCAATGTGGTGGCCACTGCATGTTGTTAGGTGGAATTGCAGGTAGAATTGCTGGACTCTGTCATTTCTTGGTGGCGATGATTGATACAAATTCCAGAATAGTTCCAGCTATTTATCCATCCATCCGAGGCACTGGAAAGTAGCAGAAAAAGCCTCTCTCGGAACCAGCGCAGTATGCATCTTTTACATGGCAGAGCATAGTTTGGTAGCTCGTCTCCGACTCGTAGCTCGTCTCCGACTGACTAGCAGTTCCACCTTTTCTACCTAGGCCAACCACAATTTGCGCGCGCTACACAGTTCCGTTCCCGAGGGGAACCACTACACCTTTTACATACAAATTAACTAAGAACCCTAAGTGAAAATCAGCAGTTTACATAACAGCAACCAAATGCATTAAATAAAACAAAACATTTACACATATTGACATTTCTACAAAAAATTATTCACACAAAAATTACAATTATATATAGTAAGTTTTTGTTCCTTCCAAATGGGACAAAGATTTTAAATTACAGATACACTACTTTGCATAGAATCAAATCACGACATCAAAGGTTTGACAAAGAAAAGAGTATACAATTTTGTGTTATCTGTTCAAGCAAACAATATTTACAGAAGCTCAACGATGTAACGTTAAATGAAACAAAAGCAAAATTAATTAGTAGAGTATTAGAGCTATGGTGTTACACAGTCATTAACTGTCCAATTCCGGTGTTGGCGAGCCCAGACGAGACGCAAAACTTTGTGTCGTGCAGCCGTCAAGGGTACACGTGTGCGTCATCGGCTCCTGTCACCAGTATCGATGATGTTTCGTTGAATGGTTCGCTCGCTGACACTTGTCGATGGCCCACCATTGAAATATGCAGCAATTTGCGGAAGGGTCGAACTTCTGTCACGTTGAACGATTCTCTTCAGTTACCATTGGTCCCGTTCTTGCAGGATCTTCTTTCGGCAGCAGCTATGTTGGAGTTGATGTTTTACCGGATTCCTGATATTCACGATACACTCATGAAATGGTCGTACGGGAAAATCTCCACTCCCTCGCTACCTCGGAGATGCTGTGTCCCATTGCTCGTGCGCCGACTGTAACGCCACGTTCAAACTCACTTAAATCTTGACAGCCTACCATTGCAGCAGCAGTAGCCTATCTAACAACTGTGCCAGACTAATGTAGTCTTATATAGGCGTTGTCGACACCAGCGCCGTATTGTGCCTGTTTACATACGTCTGTATTTGAATACGCATGCCTATACCAGTTTCTTTGGCGCCTATGCAACTCCCTTCTTAATGTTTTATTGCTGACAGGGCTCACAAGTGCGACATTCAGTTTTCCAGTGACTCAGGCAGCTGACGTACTCTTATCTTTCATCACAATCATCTTCATTGACTGTCTGTCACGGTCGTTCAGTACACACTTTCGTCCACGTTGTGACTTAGCTGATGAAGTTCTTTCGCTTTCCCTGTATGCGCTGCCTCTTGAAACACCAAACACTTCGGCCACTTTGGTTACGGAAACACCTAACATACGTGCACCAGGAATCTGTCCATGTTTGGATTCACCTAGCTCTGACTTAACGCACACGCAACTACACAGAACTCTGTTCTGATCGCGACTGACACTTGCAGCGTATTGAGGACTTTGGACAGCCTGCGTTCGTGGTCATATACAACAGCGCAACCTGCAGGCTTGGCCAGCAGCTGCTTTTATGTTCAAGCATGTGTTTCTCGCATGTGTATAACTGACCTATCGTATATCGAAGAAGCAGAAATAGTGCTCTTTATTGAAGATGCAAAAATTATAGCCTATACTTTAAAATTAAAAATAGTTTATCTGCAGATAGACCGTCACTGAAGTTAGGTAAAACACAATACATCGATTCAGTACTTCATAAGACCTATCAGGAGTTTGTCAGTACACTTGAACTGTGTACACAACAATGAATCACAATTTGAAAACAACAGTAACATCTATGAATACAGAACGAGGAGGTAAAATTATTTAAACGATAAACCCGTCAGGATCAGTACGGCACAGAAAGTAGAGAGGTACTCAGTCATAACAATCCTCGACCACCTACCCAGTAATGTAACGAACTCAACGCAAATTAACCTTAAATTAGAACTGAGATCATTTGTTACTGACAATTCCTTCTACCCTACACAAGACTTTCTAAATCTGTAGTAATTTGGTTTATGTATGTTTTTTGTGTGCTTTTTTGTGTATGTGTATATAGTGTGTAAGAGAGGGAGCGGAAAACTTGTAACATAGGAAGGAGATGTAGTGCAAATGACGACTATACAACACCACACCCCACTGGCTGGAGAACATTCAGTGGATGGACCAATGAGAGCAACCCACAATAAAAAGAGAGGAAGGCACGAGAACATATAGTGGAAGGTATATATAAAGTGCGAACCAAAATACCTCTTACACAACTTTATTCCGTGCGTAGTTTTGGTAGAAATATAGACGTCAAGGAAAGGCAATTTCGGAACATTTTAATCACATACCCGACAAGTATCTTTGTTCTATAAATACAGCCATTCTACATAGGGCAGCAGGTAAGGTGTGGTCTTAGAATGCTGGAGTTAACGAGTTCTTTGTCTATTTATTTTTATTTTATAATTTGATCTATTATAGATCTGGTGTAGTATACACTATTAATTAAACGATATGTATCATACAACAATTTTTTAAAATACTGAACATAAAAATTACTGGTCAGACGTATCAGAATTATTCATAAACAGCAGTAATCAGTTAAAAATATATTACCTGTCATCACAGAAATAACTGCAGAACCTATCAGTGTGGAGACTTCAAACATACTTACTACATGTAAGTATTTTTAATACATTATCAGTGACAGCATGTCTTTTTCAAAACGTACCTGGTCTAAACACTGGATTGAACTCTTCGATTAAAACTGGAATAATGAAAACAACTGCAGGAGAGTGTTGTACTTGGAATGTAGTGTAGCTGGGAACACGTGATGCGTTTTTCGTCGATACTTCAGTTTACGCAGTGATTTTAGGATGACGTGTAGAAATGTGAATTAGAGACTGCCATATGTAGTTCCTGTCATTTTTACGGCTTTTGTTGTTGTTGGATATGAGAAGATGTTTAATGCAGCATTTGTAAATATTTCGTCTTCTATACATTTAAGTGCTGTGTAATATATTGTAGCTATTTTGAATAAGTTATTACTTCTTCAGTTACACGTATTTATGGTAGGTAAAATGCCATATATTTTTAGAAATATTTATGTAACATGTTAACAGTTAAGAAAGACTTCGTTGGTCGTGCACCATCTTTTACCTTGAAACAGAAGAAAGTCTTTTACCATGAAGCATGTGATACTTGCATGTAAATGTCTTAACAGATTTGCCTGTCTTGATAATGGAAATTTATCTTAAATTTCAATAGCTTCTGTTCCAAAATGTATGCAGTTTGCAACTGGTTTTTGTTAATATTTCTGCTTCATTTCATTTCACCTACTGATTGTTGGTATGTAGTAGGGTAATAATGCAACAGATAGATGATAAAGTACAGTAATGACAAGATTTTCTCAACTGCAGTGCTTTTAAATTTCAGTAGAATATTTGTTCGTAGGTACATGACCTTGTTGTACTTTGGAAGACGTTTTTACATTCAGAAAGACCTTAATTTCCCGAGTAATTTTTATACTTACGGAAAAAGACTACAAGATTGCAGCGCGTAATAAGTGGATGGCACAATTTAAGAATGGAATAAGAAAATATATTAAAGTTGTGCTACAGGGATGGCTAGAAGCGAAAGTCTGAAAAGTGTAACATTCCCTCCTACTCTCTTTTCTGTGCCAGTACTGACAACTGGACGTCTTTTGTGTAAGACTTGCTGTGGTTGCTGAATAACGATTGAGTAGTCAGAAACAGTATAATGCAGTCTAAAATTTGGAAATTCAAGAAAAATATTGCTCCTAAGCCCCGAAACGAACACGCGAACTCTAAGGCAAAACGCTACTCATTGCACTAATTGAGTTGCTTAGCTATGGAGTAATGAATGAATGTACTTGTCGTATAGCCCGCTTCCACCACTGAGTAGCTGAAAAATTATAGAGTTCCGTGGATCCTAAGGACTTGGGACCATTTTTGGGAATAACACCCGATGAGAATTAGTTAACTTTTTTTAGGATAAAGTAAAAGTGGCGGTGACAATTAGAGGTCGATTTTATGTTCAAATGTATGTGAAATCTTATGGGACTTAACTACTAAGGTCATCAGTCCCTAAGCTTACACACTACTTAACCTAAATTATCCTACGGACAAACACACACACCCATGCCGGAGGGAGGACTCGAACCTCCACCGGGACCAGCCGCACAGTCCGTGACTGCAGCTCCCCTGACCGCTCGGCTAATCCCGCGTGGCTGGTCGATTTTATTTTCGTTTAATTTTTCCTTTAGATAAAGCTTAGTCAGATAAGATGACAGACGCAAAAACTAGCTCAATGGAAAAAAAAGTGATGGGCGCAGAAGGCTGCCATGAGGAGGACCTGGATCCGATTCCCTGTACTGCGAAGCATTTTTCTTTGCTCGGCGGAGTGGTATGACGTGCGTTCAGCCTCGTGATGCCAGTAGAGGATCTAGTTGACAAGAGTATAGCAGCCCCACGGCCTAGAGAGTCTGCACAACCTGCGGCAGAGCGACGTGTTTGCCAAACAACCCATCATGCAGCATTCATATGACGTCGCAAGGCAGGGGATGACACGGCGGCCAGTAGAGTCCTCACGACTTGGCGAAGAGCCCGTTTTTTAGCTAGTCATACATGTGATTAAAGCGTTGCCAAATTACATTCATTCGACGTCAAATATTAGATCCCGAGCACAAGCGTTTCTAAGGTACCAGCTATAGACCATGCCGAAACATCCATACTACACTCCTGGAAATGGAAAAAAGAACACATTGACACCGGTGTGTCAGACCCACCATACTTGCTCCGGACACTGCGAGAGGGCTGTACAAGCAATGATCACACGCACGGCACAGCGGACACACCAGGAACCGCGCTGTTGGCCGTCGAATGGCGCTAGCTGCGCAGCATTTGTGCACCGCCGCCGTCAGTGTCAGCCAGTTTGCCGTGGCATACGGAGCTCCATCGCAGTCTTTAACACTGGTAGCATGCCGCGACAGCGTGGACGTGAACCGTATGTGCAGTTGACGGACTTTGAGCGAGGGCGTATAGTGGGCATGCGGGAGGCCGGGTGGACGTACCGCCGAATTGCTCAACACGTGGGGCGTGAGGTCTCCACAGTACATCGATGTTGTCGCCAGTGGTCGGCGGAAGGTGCACGTGCCCGTCGACCTGGGACCGGACCGCAGCGACGCACGGATGCACGCCAAGACCGTAGGATCCTACGCAGTGCCGTAGGGGACCGCACCGCCACTTCCCAGCAAATTAGGGACACTGTTGCTCCTGGGGTATCGGCGAGGACCATTCGCAACCGTCTCCATGAAGCTGGGCTACGGTCCCGCACACCGTTAGGCCGTCTTCCGCTCACGCCCCAACATCGTGCAGCCCGCCTCCAGTGGTGTCGCGACAGGCGTGAATGGAGGGACGAATGCAGACGTGTCGTCTTCAGCGATGAGAGTCGCTTCTGCCTTGGTGCCAATGATGGTCGTATGCGTGTTTGGCGCCGTGCAGGTGAGCGCCACAATCAGGACTGCATACGACCGAGGCACACAGGGCCAACACCCGGCATCATGGTGTGGGGAGCGATCTCCTACACTAGCCGTACACCACTGGTGATCGTCGAGGGGACACTGAATAGTGCACGGTACATCCAAACCGTCATCGAACCCATCGTTCTACCATTCCTAGACCGGCAAGGGAACTTGCTGTTCCAACAGGACAATGCACGTCCGCATGTATCCCGTGCCACCCAACGTGCTCTAGAAGGTGTAAGTCAACTACCCTGGCCAGCAAGATCTCCGGATCTGTCCCCCATTGAGCATGTTTGGGACTGGATGAAGCGTCGTCTCACGCGGTCTGCACGTCCAGCAAGAAACGCTGGTCCAACTGAGGCGCCAGGTGGAAATGGCATGGCAAGCCGTTCCACAGGACTACATCCAGCATCTCTACGATCGTCTCCATGGGAGAATAGCAGCCTGCATTGCTGCGAAAGGTGGATATACACTGTACTAGTGCCGACATTGTGCATGCTCTGTTGCCTGTGTCTATGTGCCTGTGGTTCTGTCAGTGTGATCATGTGATGTATCTGACCCCAGGAATGTGTCAACAAAGTTTCCCCGTCCTGGGACAATGAATTCACGGTGTTCTTATTTCAATTTCCAGGAGTGTAGTATGTTGTGTAGCCTCCACGGGTGGCAATGCAGGCAACGACTCTGGCACCCAATCGATAGTACATATTGTGAACACTGTCTTGGTATACGTTATGTCACGTCTGCTCGACCTCTTCACGTAGTCCTGTAAGAGTTATTCGTTGACGGCACACACGAGTAACTTCTCGTGCCATTATGTGCCATACGTGCTCGACTAGAGACAAGTTTGGATATCGTGCTGGCCAGGGAAGTTGCTGCAATTTTTACCGAGACCAGACTGGAGTGGGGCCAGTGTGTATTAGACGAATGCACTCTACTAGACAACTCTCACCAGGTCTCTGTCGTACGCGCAGACGACCATTGCTTGCGTGCGGGCAGAAACTGTTTTCATTGCTGAAGATCACGGTGCACTTGCGAGGTGCCGGGGCTAGCAGTGAGTTTAGCAGTACATTTAGCTAGAATTTTCATATGGAAAGCCCCCATCTCGTGGTCTTGCGGTAGCGTTCTCGCTTCTCACGCCCGGGTTCCCGGGTTCGATTCCCGGCGGGGTCAGGGATTTTCTCTGCCTCGTGATGGCTGGGTGTTGTGTGCTGTCCTTAGGTTAGTTAGGTTTAAGTAGTTCTAAGTTCTAGGGGACTAATGACCATAGATGATATGTCCCATAGTGCTCAGAGCCATTTGAACCATTTTTTTCATATGGAAATAATGCTCTAAGCCCCCCCCCCCCCCCCCCTCCGACTTTTGATGTTGCACATGGATTAAAAGGGAAAAGCGAACGGAATATAATCGACCCTACAAGTCGAGTAGAAAGAGTTTGGCACCTGCAATAATTTAATTTGATAAAAATCAACTTGACATTGGAAAGTTTAATTAATGTCGTGACAGATGAAAGGATTGCTTTATCTAACTACAGAATGAAAGTTCTGTTCAATATAACAATTGGATTAATTCTGACGAAATTCAAAATGAAAAACACATGAAACATTTACAATACGTCAATTTGATACACAGATAATTGCTGTGAAGGTGAAGTTGCCCATAAACTAGCTTGTGACATTTATGACCAAGTGGAATGTGGAGCCAATTACTTGCAATTCAAATCTTAGGAAGAACACCCAAGAAACCCGAGACTAATTGCGCTGCAACAGTAGTGAGAACTCAGACAATAAAAATGTTGTGTGACTAGGGCCTCCCGTTGGGTAGACCATTCGCCGGGTCAAGTGTTTCGATTTGACACCACTTCGGCGACTTGCACGTCGATGGGGATGAAATGATTATGATTAGAACAACACAACACCCAGTCCCTGAGTGGAGAAAATCTCCGACCCAGCCGACAATCGAATCCGGGCCCTTAGGATTGGCATTCTATCGCGCTGACCACTCAGCTACTGGGAGCGGACAACTCAGACAATGAAAACCCAAGACACAACCAAGATAGAAAGAATGGAAACAGGCGCGCTCTGCTGAGCTCTGATTATCATGTAGCAAAATTCCCATATCTGCCGGTGCTGCGGACATACATTACCAGACTGTCTTCTTTACTACGAGAGCACGATCTGGTGTACCGGAGGCGATGGCTGGTTTCTTCGACGTCTCGTCGTGGTGATGATGATGTCACGAGTATAGCTCGATACTAATTATCCTGGCCTGGTTGTTCCAGACTAAAGACTTTCTAGCAGTTCAAATGCGCCTCTGAGGAAGACGAAGAAATCGCACCACACAACCACTGACGGTACAGTGGTTGATTTTAACAAGCGCAGTCACACAGTAACTCCGATACAGTCAACTTTAGCCAAAACTGCTCAAGATGGACAACATAGGCCGTTTGTAGGCAGAGCGCCCAATTGGCAACTGTACTCGGAAAGTTACGTTGAAGCTGAAACTTCAGCAACTTCGTCAAACAGGTACTATTAAACAAAAGTGTATTAGACAGTCCACGGAAGTCTCTGTGAGGCAGTCTCGCCTTTCGGTCTGAGCAGGTTACAAGACTGAGCACTCGCTGCTCTTGACAGTCTGCCGAACCCAGTACATTACTACCCCCATCACAGTGGCCGCGGTTAACCGCACCAATCACCAACTTCATACCCGGTGGAAAACTCCACTCTGTTGCTGAAGCACTCGTACTACACCAATGGAGATATTTGGCGCCAATTTCTGCGCCGATTTTGCTACGTCACGGAGCTTTTCCCTGAGCAAGCCAATCACGGGTAATCTTTTACAGAAAACGCGGGAATTTGGCAGCGAAAACTGCCTGGGAACTCATGTCGTTCCCACGCCTCGCTCGTAGCTCGCCAGAAGGTGCGTTTACCGAAGAAACGGAATATCTCACCCCAGGCGCTCCCTCAGAACCCACCGTGGGCGTGTCGTCCCGCTCTTTTGACAGTATCGCCGTCGGGGCAGCATCCACCCCATTCAGCCAGTCCCTCACACCAAGCAGCATAACCCTTTCTTGACCAGCAGAACCCTCCTGTCTTTCAGGACCACCCAGGCGACGACAGACGCAGCGTGGGAAGGAATAACAACTCTTCACTCCATGCAGTTAGAGATGAAAACATTCATATCTTCCGAATTCTCAATACTAGCATTGTAATGACCATTCCCGGCCCAATCTCGGCTATACCTCCCCAAATCGAATTACTAAGAGTTATATGATTGCTGTAAACATGAGAGGGGGCAGGCCACTGTGTGCATCAGAAAGACATGCCACCTCTCACACTATTCCATCTTTCAAGTGAACCTCCGTCGGCACCATACAAGCCGTGCACATCGATGCTGTGGCGTGATCGGAAGACGGGCTAATAACCGGTTCGCAACAGTTCGTGCTGACACCTCTGTGCTCATAAGCCCTCTTATCTGTGCTGTGGTAGGTCTACACGCTTACAATACGATGGTGGACGTCCAGAGCCTGGTCTACGGACGTGATAATGTTCAGGTGACCACTGATACCAGCATCGTTGCACAGCTGACGTAGTACGTCCAGCTTATGTGGCAGTTCTCTGAAGGGCCCGTCCCGCCACTCTGAAGGCCACAATTTGACCGCTTTCAAATCGCTCAATTGGCTGCAGCAAGCACGAGTATCTCAGTGGCATGGTTGCCAGCTTGCTTCAGGCGTTTGCACCATACTGAGCCTTCTGGCTGCGCGCATTTTCTATTAAGGGAACTCTGGCAGCTGTATAAAGACGATATCCTTTTGCGGACGACGCCGAAACCATTACCAGTACCTCTTCTACCCCTAGCTGGAATATTCCCTCATCATATAAAAATCGACGTCGTCTTTCAATGTGTGCTAATACAGGGTGTTTCAAAAATGACCGGTATATTTGAAACGGCAATAAAAACTAAACGAGCAGCGATAGAAATACACAGTTTGTTGCAATATGCTTGGGACAACAGTACATTTTCAGGCAGACAAACTTTCGAAATTACAGTAGTTACAATTTTCAACAACAGATGGCGATGCGGTCTGGGAAACTCTGTAGTACGATATTTTCCACATATCCACCATGCGTAGCAATAATATGGCGTAGTCTCTGAATGAAATTACCCGAAACCTTTGACAACGTGTCTGGCGGAATGGCTTAACATGCAGATGAGATGTACTGCTTCAGCTGTTCAATTGTTTCTGGATTCTGGCGGTACACCTGGTCTTTCAAGTGTCCCCACAGAAAGAAGTCACAGGGGTTCATGTCTGGCGAATAGGGAGGCCAATCCACGCCGCCTCCTGTATGTTTCGGATAGCCCAAAGCAATCACACGATTAACGAAATATTCATTCAGGAAATTAAAGACGTCGGCCGTGCGATGTGGCCGGGCACCATCTTGGATAAACCACGAGGTTTTCGCAGTGTCGTCTAAGGCAGTTTGTACCGCCACTAATTCACGAAGAATGTCCAGATAGCGTGATGCAGTAATCGTTTCGGATCTGAAAAATGGGCCAATGATTCCTTTGGAAGAAATGGCGGCCCAGACCAGTACTTTTTGAGGATGCAGGGACGATGGGACTGCAACATGGGGCTTTTCGGTTCCCCATATGCGCCAGTTCTGTTTATTGACGGAGCCGTCCAGGTAAAAATAAGCTTCGTCAGTAAACCAAATGCTGCCCACATGCATATCGCCGTCATCAATCCTGTGCACTATATCGTTAGCGAATGTCTCTCGTGCAGCAATGGAAGCGGCGCTGAGGGGTTGCCGTGTTTGAATTTTGTATGGATAGAGGTGGCGCACGAGACGATACGTGGACGTTGGCGTCATTTGGACCGCAGCTGCAACACGGCGAACGGAAACCCGAGGCCGCTGTTGGATCACCTGCTGCACTAGCTGCGCGTTGCCCTCTGTGGTTGCCGTACGCTGTCGCCCTACCTTTCCAGCACGTTCATCCGTCACGTTCCCAGTCCGTTGAACTTTTTCAAACAGATCCTTTATTGTATCGCTTTTCGGTCCTTTGGTTACATTAAACCTCCGTTGAAAACTTCGTCTTGTTGCAACAACACTGTGTTCTAGGCGGTGGAATTCCAACACCAGAAAAATCCTCTGTTCTAAGGAATAAACCATGTTGTCTACAGCACACTTGCACGTTGTGAACAGCACACGCTTACAGCAGAAAGACGACGTACAGAATGGCGCACCCACAGACTGCGTTGTCTTCTATATCGTTCACATCACTTGCAGCTCCATCTGTTGTTGAAAATTGTAACTACTGTAATTTCGAAAGTTTGTCCGCCTGAAATTGTACTGTTGTCCCAAGCATATTGCAACAAACGGTGTATTTCTATCGCTGCTCGTTTAGTTTTTATTGCCGTTTCAAATATACCGGTCATTTTTGAAACACCCTGTATTTATTTCCGGCAGTGCATATACAAGGTGAACCAGACAGTGTTTCTTAGTTCGTTCAGGGATGCCCTCTGGTTTAAGGGACCCACTGGCTTCTGCGGCTCATTACAAGGTAAAAGTCCAATTTATTCAGTTTTTTCCTGCAATCATCCTTGTTCGTGAGAAAACACCTTCACAACACTGAAGAAGACAGTAATGTGCAATGACAGCACACAGTAATGCAACAACCTTCACATGCAGAGGTACTGAAATATTGTCGCCGGTTCGTGAACAGCTCAGCATAGCGTCGTTGTGACGTTCTTCCATTGCGTTCGAGCAATCCAAACAATCAGGTGCATATCGCCAACCTTTCATCAGTAAATCTACCCATACCGCTATGTTTCTGTTAACGCGCATTAACACTATAGCAACAAAGAACTATGGATAGTACGGTGCGGTGCTGCAGCCAATCGTGAGCCGAAGAGTGAAGTGTGGTTTACTGTTATCAGAATAGTGCTGTGAATAAATGGAACGTGATTGTTTCCAAACAAGACACGCAGCGCACCCCGTCGACATTTGCACTTTTGAAATTACCACTGCTAATATTTACTATACAGATACAAAGCTAACTGGGGCAAGAAACCAAGCGAAATACAAAAACTCTGTAACGAGCCAATGGAGACCATGTGTCACTTGTACCAAAATACTTCGAAGATATTCCTGGACAACGTCTGCGAGTAATCGGCGGAGTTCAGGTTCATAGTCATTCCTATTGCTAAACAAATTTACACTGAACCGCCGAAGAAACTGGTATAGGCATGCGTATTCAAATACAGAGATATGTAAACAGGCAGAATACGGCGCTGCGGTCAGCAAATTCTGTGTAAGACAACAAGTGTCTGGTCCTGTTGTTAGATTTGTTACCGCTGCTATAACCCCAGGCTATCAAGATTTCAGTTAGTTTGAACGTGGTGTTATAGTCGGCGCACGAGCGATGAGAATCAGCATCGCCGAGGTAGCGATGAAGTGGGGAGTTTCCCGTACGGCCATTTCACGAGTGTACCGTGAATATCAGGAATCAGGTAAAACATCAAACCTCCGCCATCGCTGCGGCCGGAAAAAGATCCTGCAAGAAGAGGACCGACGACGACTGAAGAGAATCGCTCAACGTGGCAGAAGTGCAACCCTTCCGCAAATCGCTGCAGATTTCAGTGCTTGGCAATCAAGAAGTATCAGCGTGCGAACCATCAGCGAATCATCATTGATATGGCCCTTCGGAGCCGAAGGGCCACTCGTGTAACCTTGACGACTGCACGACACAAAGCTTTATGCCTGGGATGGGCCTGTTAACACCGACTGTTGAACACTGAAAACATGTTGTCTGGTCGGACGAGTCTCGTTTCATATTGTATCGAGCGGATAGACTTGTATGGGTATGGAGACAACCTCATGAATCCATGGACTCTGCAACGTGTATGGGTATGGAGACAACCTCATAAATCCATGAACGCTACATGTTATCAGGGAACTGTTCAAGCTGGTGGAGGCTCTGTAATGGTGTGGGATGTATGCAGTTGGAGTGATACGGGCCCCCTGATACGTCTAGGTACGACTCTGACAGGTGACACGTACGTAGCATCCTGTCTGATCAGCTGCATCCATTCATGTCCGTTGTGCATTCCGACGGATTTGGACAATTCCAGCAGGACAATGCAACGCACCACACGTCCAGAACTGCTATAGAGTTGCTCTTCTGGGTTTAAACACTTCCGCCACCAAACTCCCTAGACACGAACATTATTGAGCATATCTGGGATGCCTTGAAACGCCGGCCGGAGTGGCCGAGCGGTTGTAGGCGCTACAGTCTGGAGCCGCGCGACCGCTACGGTCGCAGGTTCGAATCCTGCCTCGGGCATGGATGTGTGATGTCCTTAGGTTTGTTAGGTTTAAGTAGTTCTAAGTTATAGGGGACTAATGACCTCAGAAGTTAAGTCCCATAGTGCTCAGAACGATTTTTTTTTTTTGCCTTGAAACGTGCAGTTCGGAAGAGATCTCCACCCTTTGTACTCTTACGAATTGATGGACAGCCCTGCAGGGTTCATGGTGTCAATTACCTCCAACGCTACTTCAGATATCTGTCGAGTCCATGCCACGTCTTGTTGAGGCATTTTTGAATGCCCGTGGGGGCACTACACGATATGAGGCAGGTCTACCAGTTTTTTGGCTCTTTGGTGTAATTGTGTTATGGCAATTTATGTGGCACGGATGTTTGAAATTTTCTTGCTTACTTATTGTGTCTGTGAATTGCCCTTATTGTGAGTTAACATTCAGTATCGTGATTTTCATTCTGAGGGCAGAACTATTTCTTGTGATATTCAAAAAGTTACTTTAGTAGTTTCGGACAAATTAGACATTGTAAAAAAGAGTTATTGTGTCACGACCGGCTTACATTATCGCAGATACGTTATTTGAGTAATTACATTACACATTACTGTTGTAGACTTTCTTAAATATTTGGCAGGGCAGGCATTCCTTTAAATTAAAGTAACTTGATTTTGATTTGAAGAGGGTAATTTTCTCTTTGTACCCACGACTCATTTACGTAATAATAAACACGTGTCTTTGTCTAGATTACGAGATCCACTGTTGCAATAAGTAATTAGTTACGCAGTGGAACTGCCTGTATTGGACTGGCGAACATATTATGTGTAATAATTATGTTATTTTCTTTTTTAATTTTGTCGGTAAGTGAGCAGTTTCATCGTTTCCGATTGGTAGTGATTCGCCTTACTTTTTTCAAAACTACCACGTAATCCAGTAGCAGATGACAATTCCATTTTTGTATAGTAAATGTAAGTTTGCTCCAACACGTTTCGGTTGTGCTTCGAAACCAACTGCCTATTTTCCGACCTATTAGGGTTACGATCATTCGGCGATTGCAATTTAACCATGTTGTAGTTCGTTTGATTTGACAAATTGTGTCCAGTTCGTTTAAAATATTGTTTTCGTTCCGTGTGTTAAAGAAACACACAGAGTGGAAAAATTAACTGTCTTACTTGTTGAATAAAATTAATGAATAGTTTCAGCTAAACGAAACAATCTTGAGATCGCTACTACCATGTTGCACGTACATTTAGAAGCGCCATAGAACGTCACAGTCTTCGACGAACCCACCCCAGTTCCTTCTATAAGAGTCGTTATCTGCATATTTTTCATTTCGCAGAATCCCAGTCAAGACCGGTCGTCAACTTTCCTTAGGTAACTCCGAATTTATGGAAGCTCAATAAAGTTAGCTCGCCTGACTCTTTCGGTGCAGCCTTCTTGGCGTTTCAGTTTCCGGCAAGAACTTTTGCCTCCCAATACGCAAATAAATTTCTCAGTACCATCTTACCTGCGAATACTGTCCTGCCGCTGAAAGAAGTTCCCGGATTAAATCAGAACCCAGCTTCTGCATCCAGTTCCGCATAACTGAGGAAGGAAAAGTTTCGTCTGCCAAGTCGATCATTTCCGCTAGACTCATTGGTATGGAGAAATTGTGACGGACACATCTGAATTAATCTTGCAGTGTTCGTAGCGCGGTCCTTGCGACTGTTCTTATCATCAAGAACTGAACTGTAACACATTATGAGGAGAAATTAGTATACAGGGTGATTCAAAAAGAATACCACAACTTTAGGAATTTAAAACTCTACAACGACAAAAGGCAGAGCTAAGCACTATCTGTCGGCGAATTAAGGGAGCTATAAAGTTTCATTTAGTTGTACATTTGTTCGCTTGAGGCGCTGTTGACTAGGCGTCAGCGTCAGTTGATGCTAAGATGGCGACCGCTCAACAGAAAGCTTTTTGTGTTATTGAGTATGGCAGAAGTGAATCGACGACAGTTGTTCAGCGTGCATTTCGAACAAAGTATGGTGTTAAACCTCCTGATAGGTGGTGTATTAAACGTTGGTATAAACAGTTTACAGAGAATGGGTGTTTGTGCAAAGGGAAAAGTTCTGGACAGCCGAGAACGAGTGATGAAAATATAGCACGCATCGAGCAAGCATTTGTTCGCAGCCCAGGAAAATCGACTCGCAGAGCTAGCAGAGAGCTGCAAATTCCACAATCAACTGTATGGAGAGTCCTACGAAAAAGTTTAGTTATGAAACCTGAACGTCAACTACCCGAGGCGATGGATCGGCCGCCAGGCAGCCCGTGACAGAGCTCTTCATCACTGGCCTCCAAGAAGCCCTGATCTTACCCCCTGCGATTTTTTCTTATGGGGGTATGTTAAGGATATGGTGTTTCGGCCACCTCTCCCAGCCACCATTGATGATTTGAAACGAGAAATAACAGCAGCTATCCAAACTGTTACGCCTGATATGCTACAGAGAGTGTGGAACGAGTTGGAGTATCGGGTTGATATTGCTCGAGTGTCTGGAGGGGGCCATATTGAACATCTCTGAACTTGTTTTTAAGTGAAAAAAACCTTTTTAAATACTCTTTGTAATGATGTATAACAGAAGGTTATATTATGTTTCTTTCATTAAATACACATTTTTAAAGTTGTGGTATTCTTTTTGAATCACCCTTTGGTTTCCTTTTCGTGTATGGTCTAGTTGCTATGTGTTTCGCATTTATTGAGCTGCTGTAACGACACAGGTATAATGTGCATACTAGTTCAGATAGTTGCTATGTGTACACAGTCTACCGCTGTATACGATATAGTGCTAGTGAGAACCTCTAATTAACCTACAAGGTGACCACACAACAGTTGGGTTTCCGTAACTTTTTATGTTTATGATACATGAGGTTCAGAACTCAGATATCAGTCTCGCCAATCAAGTTGATTCAACTCTCTAAAATTCTCGACAAAACGGACTTTGAAATTTTCCGAGCGTCTTTAATATTGCAAAGTAAGGTCTCTTTTCCTAACAGGCATTTCGGAGCTGTGGTAGAGTGCTAACCTTGCAACTGGGTGGCTTGGGTTCCATCCCTGGCCCATAGAAATTTTTAAACATAAAGGTAGAAAATTCATGTTTTGAGTCCAGAAAGCTCTATGCAGCAGAAACTACAGATCATTTTGCCATTTTCATTGCGAAATTGCAGGCTTATTCATGTCTGGGGTATTAATAGAGGGCTGTTTTCCTCGTTTGTCTGCTAGCGTAGTGAAAGGTGTTTGCTACTGGAAGGGAGGTCTGGTTTCTTTTCGGTTCTAATCTTGATGGAGGCAAATAGACTATCAGTAAAGCAATTTTAAGAAATTCTCGCGCCCCCAATACGTTTTATTGCTACCTTTATTCTGTACTGGAGGCCTGTGGATGTAAATATGAAAATCTTGTAGAGTTGCATACTTGTTACTGCCTACTTTTTCCGCTTCTGTCAATAATTGAACTGACTTAAGTGTGGCACTGAATGATTTGTAATTGATTTTCTTTATGAATCTTCACGCATTGCTAAATTTGCACACTTTCATGGTAGGTCAGCAACGGTAATCCAGTATGACTCGTCTGAACGTTGACACAGACCGTTTAGCGGCCGAATGCGTATAATATTTTGCTAATTCGTAACGATCTGGGGTACTTTGTCTTATTAAAATAGTGATGTCATCTGGATAAGCTGAAATTCATTTTTATTAGTACAGTTCATACTAATTAGGGTTTCTTCTTTCACTTATATCTTTTATTTATGTGTTGTATTTAACAGACTAATCAGCATTAATATACTCTTACACATGATTTAAAGCAGTGTGACAAAGTTCGGATAGTTGTTGAATTTCACACCTGCGCATAGTATGTTGGTAGCACTTCGTCGCCTTGCCTGTTATGCTGTGTAGCAGACTTTACAGCTGTGTGGATCAGCATAACGAAATGGCGAGGGGTCTCGCTCGTTTTGTCCTCGACTGTACCTACATGTACCGATTTTGACGTTGATACCTACATCAGAATATTTTATGGAATGTATGGCTGGCATGTATGGCTGTTAATCACATAAGTATTTTCTATTTTTCCTATGTATCAGTAGGCCTGTTATACATTTTGATTCAGCTAACTGAACTTAATTGGTTACACCATCCTTTTTTTTTGTAACATGTGTGAAGACTGTAGTAGCCGAAACCGATAAAAGTGGATTGCAAAATTCGTGTTATAAAGACGGGCCTTTAGAAGTAAATATAAATTCTTAATACCATTTTTTAGCAAAAGATCATTTAAATTAAAAACAAACATTACGAACTACATTTTTCATGTTTGCATATTTTAATCTTCACTTATATGATGGTAGAACTTGAACCTTTGTTCAAAAATCTACCACACTCCAAAATCGAACGCAGGTTTCCCTCATGGCAGGCAAGCATTTTAGCGCAGATCCACGATGCCTGTCGACAAGTCGGCCTTATTTTACAGCAGTGAAGAGTGTCGGAAAATTTAAAAGTAGATTTTCTCGAGAATGTTTGACAGTTGTATCAAACTGCTTTGTGGGATTCGTATTTGAGTTCTGCACTTGATGTACCACAAATATCAAAAGTACAAAAAAATGCGACTGCTGTGTAGTTCACTTGTTAGGAAACGTCTGAAGAAATTCATAATATTTAACATTTCTAACGTAGTGAATATACATATATTTATGTAAAAGACTGTGGCGAAGTAATCAGCAAAACTAGATATTTTCATTTAACGAAACAGTTTTTTGTATTGTTTCACAAAACTTTATCAGCTTCGTTTCACCTAGTTAATACAAAGTACAACGTTTCACCAAGAACCCACAGCTGAATCAATTAAAATTATTACAAGTGTTAATTCTAAATTTTTTGGAAATTTGACGGACAATGTAAACATTTAACGTAAGTGGCCGGACAAATGGTCAGAGAGATGACAGGAAGAAGGGCAAAATACTGAAGTTAGTCTCCTAAAATTGTTTCAGTGCGGAAGATCGTGTTCGATCTTTTCTTTCCATCAACGGAGATACTGAGTCAAGTGATCGTGTATTAAATCAACTAAAAGCCCTCAACAGAAGAAAAGCATCATGACTGGACGAGATACTTGTCCAGGTGTAAAGAAACAATGCGAATGAACCTCCTCCTGTTCTGGCAGTGATCTATGGTAGGTCTCTTGAGCAACGATGGATAGCAAGTAACTAGAAAAAGCCCTTTGATTCTCTTCCTTCAGACAGATACACATAAGTATAGGTCAGTAAGCCTTTGCCAACATGTGCATTTGACATGTGTACTGAACACACCTCCTCCTCCCCCTCTCTCTGTCGCTGCATCTCCTCCTCCCCTACTCTATGTAATGTTTCCTCCACCCCTCTCTCTGCCTATATCTTCCTCCACCTCCATCTGACCACACCGTACTCTCCATTTTTGTGTCCATCTTCTCCTGTCCCTCTTCGTTTTCCACGTGACCACTAACGCTCTACCACTTCTACGTGCCTCTCACATCTCCCACACTGCCCACCCCCACCTCCCCTCTCTCTACCAGTCTCTCCCTTCCCCCTCTACTTGTACGTCAACTCCTCCCCATTGTCTCTCTGTCCATCCCCTCCTCCCCTCTCTGTCCATCTACTCCTCCTCAGTCTCTATCCATCTCACCCTCCCTCTCTTTCCCTATCCATCTCCTCATCCACCTCTGTCCACATAATCCTCCCTATGCATCCCACCTGCATCCACATCAACCGTGTCACCACCTATGCCTTTCTGCACAAGTAGCGCTTGCTTAAGAAGTTGACAAAACAGGCCAATGCTACTCCCACAGCACATCTATTAAGCAGGGCAGCCTATACAGTGAAGGAAATGCCGTTTCAACTGTATCTAAACTCCTATTACAGCTAGCAGGCTATAATCGCCACAGTGCTGAGCTTAATGAGGCCTGCTGTTTCAGTGCCAAGTTAGGATGAAATCGATCCAGGGATTCGGGAGGAGAAGGCAGACATGCAGAATTATGGAATATATTTGGTATCTTCACATTATTATGTTTTTGAGGGACGAAAATATCATAGCAGTGAACAAGGATCCCGCATTCAGACATCTTGCAACATGGCTCACTCCACTTGCCCTTGAGAACCAGAGCCTAGTAGACAATTGCCCAGGTTGATTCCATGTTGCTTGACTTCAGGAAGGCATTCGATCCTGTTTGGCATTGTCATTTAGTGAACAAAACGCGGAGCTACTGAGCACTGGACTACAACTGTGACACGATTGAGGACTTCCTAACAGTTATAGGACCTAACAGTTACACTTCATAGAAGATAGAGGTGGTCTATGGAAAACGTCTCATGCTCCATGAGACTGTATGTAAACGATGCTGTGCTCTATAGAGCACCAGAAGATTTTGGGAAAGCCTGTAGAGAATCGATGACTGGTGTAGAGACTAATCACTAATCCTCAACATAAATAAATGTAACGTACTATGAATAAATATGTGAAGAGACTCATTGCTGTTTGGTTACACCATTGGCGACAAATCACTGTAACCAGGAACTATGGGAAATTACCTAGCGGTAAATTCCCAGAGCGATCTTGCGGATGCCACTATGAAAATCATAAGAAATTCTTAAGAAAATTTAATTCATACAGAAAGAAGCAGCTTAAAAATATTTATAAGACCGATTCTCGACTACCACTTATTAATCTAGGACTATTACCAGGTTCTATTAATGGAAGAGATAGTAAAGGTCCAAGGAAGAGCTGGAAGTTTTACCACTGCTTAGTACACGCTGGCCGTTATGGAGATTCTCAGTGAACTTCAGGGACAGGTGGTACAAGAGAGGCATTGCGCATGAAAAATGGCAAGTCCTTTGCTTTGGACCTGCCTTTCTTCCGCATTATTTATTCAATGGTTGAAATGGTTCAAATGGCTCTGAGCGCTATGGGACTTAACATCTTAGGTCATCAGTCCCCTAGAACTCAGAACTACTTAAACCTAACTAACCTGAGGACATCACACACATCCATGCCCGAGGCAGGATTCGAACCTGCGACCGTAGCAGTCCCGCGGTTCCGGACTGCAGCGGCTAGAACCGCACGGCCACCGCGGCCGGTTATTCAATTGAGCTGACAGGTAAAACTGGGGTACTTTCATTAGTTTAGGGTGGGTCTATGGCCAATGAGGCTATAAACAAGGGTTGACAGTGGTTGTAACACTGAATTCAGTGGTAGGAGCATGAAGTTATTAGTGAGAGTCGAGCACTTGTTATGTTGGACAGCCATAGCTGAGCCAGGGTAAATTTTTTGTTGCGAGTTCGAAAAACACGGTGAGTCGCAAGAGCAGGTATGGACAGAGGGATGAGAGATTCTGGCCGGCGCTTTCGCACAGTGGAGGCCGATTCAGAGGACATGGCGCAAGCCATGGGGGGTCCATTGGACCCGGTAAGTTGCGAGCCTGCAGGGGCCACGGCATATTGTCCCAGACACCTGAGAAAGAACTCTGTAAGACTTCTTTCGCAAAATAGCAGTGTTTTGGTTGGTCTCCGACTGTAACGTCAGAAAACGTAACAGTGGACACCAGTTCAATGCCCCGATATGTGTGTTACGATTGGAGGAACAGTTTTTTCACCATGTTATGCATAGGGTAATATGTGACTGGCACAGAAGCGTGCTACCGTTTTTGAATGGCGGTTTTCAGCTTTTTGGGTCATACTCTACGAAGAGTGTTTTGTGGACTTGAATGAAGTGCGAGGAGGTGAAAGCTCGGTCTTGTAGCATGGAGACGAGTGGTACAATATGGTCAAGTACCGTGGAGCAAGGAAGTGGATTCAGTCTTGTGGCTTGGAGGAGGGAAGTCGATCTGAGGTTGGGCCCTAGAGTCCAGGCACGAAGGTGGATCTGAACAAGAGGAGGATAGGGAGGTACTCTGTTCAACCTAACGCAGGGGTGTGCTGGCCATTGCATTCGAGATTTCTACACTGGCGTGGTGAGTATTTCGCAGCACTAGCACTAGAAACATTTAGAGTGAATTTCACTCACTACATTGTGGTCCACTACAACAGCAGCCACTGCCCTATTTAATACTTTTGTGGTAGTTTGTTCAGTTCACACTCAGATCGCATTATCCATTTTTAAAGTCAGAATTAGAGTCAATTTGCCACCCTCTGTCCATTCTTGCCAACTGTACAGCAGTACACTTCATTTTAGGAACGCAAGCATAAATATAGCGCGTGTAATGTTGAGCTATGCTCCATGTCATTCATGTCTTTGGAAATAAATCTGTCTTGACACTGAGCTCTCTTTGTTATTCAGGTGTACAAGATTGCTTTATTACCTTCATTAATTTTATTTTTCTATGTGAGGTGAGGTTACTGTAGAAGCACGCTACCTACCTTATAGCTCTAAATAGGAGCAGGAGCGCTATGGTGATTCTCAGTGAACTTCAGTGGCAGGCACTGCAACAGAGGCGTTGTGCATCACGACAGGGTCACTGCTGAAATTGTAAGAGCGTACATTCCAAGAAGAGTCACGCAAAAAACCGCAAAGAGTAGATTAAAGAAAATTAGAGCCCGTATGGAGGTTTATCTACAGCCGCCTCACACTCAGCATTCACGAAAGAATCAGGGAAGACTGGTGCCAGAAGTATCCTCTGCCAAAGATACCTAGCGGAATACATTTGTAGAAGTTCCTCTCAGTGATTTACTAGTGTGTGTGACTGGCAATTTTTGTTTCTTGTAATATCACACAAGTAATGCTGTTTTGGTTGCTTATAAATAGCTGAGACCATCATTCTCAGTATACGTTAATTTACGTTAACCACTTACAAATAAATAAACAAGTAAGTGTACTAGCACAGACATGGCATGTTAATATGCTGATTGTTAGATTAAAACTGTTGTGGTGTGCATAATGTAAGACCTTCCGTAGACACACCATCAGATTATTTGACTTGTCGCTCTAACGAAGTAGGCGAATGTCAGCAATATGTCTCGTGGTCTTATTGTGGCGTGTTTATCTTCTGCCGTTAGGTCAGACGATAGAAATGCCACTTGCACGCTTAGAGTAGCAGATTGACGGTGACCAACTTTAAACAGAAATTGATTAATTTTCACACACATTTATTAAAATAATAACAAGCATAAAATTACTTAACTTGATTCTGGATGCTATTTACAATTGACAATCTGAAGTTCCTTTGGTCTTGGTACGTTAATCTTATTCTCACATATCTCTGATACTTGACAAAGTGTCTATACATTTATCTTCATGGCTATGTACAGGAATATGGTAATCTTATTAGGCGCAGACTGAAACTTGACTATAGACTGCTACAGACAAATGTAGACTGGTACAGACAGGTGCAGATAAATGCAGATCGACTAATCGGAGGTCTGTACACTGTGCGAGTGTGACCGCGAGGAGAAAAGGTTCTACGTTAGCAGCAATCTCATTGGCTGCGTTAGATATTAATACGTGGATCGGCGGAAGCAGAATTTGGTCCGTCTCTAAGATAGCGCCATCTCGTAGTGCGGAGACGGACGAGCGCTGTGCCTGCGCTGTTGTGCTTAGCGGGGCGCGCTCTAGTGGGAAAGTTGTGTACGCGCTGACTACGCGGTACTATGTACACAACAACTGTACACGTCAGAGGCGACTTGAACTCGACTGTGCATCTTTCGGCTGGTAATGCCCTTGTTGACAGAACTGTACGAGCACGCAACGTACCTCACGGCTCTAAACAGACCTTATCTCTGACATGATTTCGTGAACTGCAAAAATTTTCACCAGGATGTACACTGTTGTTGTTGTTGTTGTGGTCTTCAGTCCTGAGACTGGTTTGATGCAGCTCTCCATGCTACTCTATCCTCTGCAAGCTTCTTCATCTCCCAGTACCTAATGCAACCTACATCCTTCTGAATCTGCTTAGTGTATTCATCTCTTGGTCTCCCCCTACGATTTTTACCCTCCACGCTGCCCTCCAATACTAAATTGGTGATCCCTTGATGCCTCACAACATGTCCTATCAACCGATCCCTTCTTCTGGTCAAGTTGTGCCACAAACTTCTCTTCTCCCCAATCCTATTTAATACCTCCTCATTAGTTATGTGATCTACCCATCTAATCTTCAGCATTCTTCTGTAGCACCACATTTCGAAAGCTTCTATTCTCTTGTTGTCCAAACTATTTACCGTCCAGGTTTCACTTCCATACGTGGCTACACTCCATACAAATACTTTCAGAAATGACTTCTTGACACTTAAATCTATACTCGATGTTAACAAATTTCTCTTCTTCAGAAACGCTTTCCTTGCCATTGCCAGTCTACATATTATATCCTCTCTACTTCGACCATCATCAGTTATTTTGCTCCCCAAATAGCAAAACTCCTTTACTACTTTAAATGTCTCATTTCCTAATCTAATACCCTCAACATCACCCGACTTAATTCGACTACATTCCATTATCCTCGTTTTGCTTTTGTTGATGTTCATCTTATATCCTCCCTTCAAGAAACCATCCATTCCGTTCAACTGCTCTTCCAAGTCCTTTGCTGTCTTTCACAGAATTACAATGTCATCAGCGAACCTCAAAGTTTTTATTTCTTCTCCATGGATTTTAATACCTACTCCGAATTTTTCTTTTGTTTCCTTTACTGCTTGCTCAATATACAGATTGAATAACCTTGTCTTACTCCCTTCCCAACCACTGCTTCCCTTTCATGTCCCTCGACTCTTATAACTGCCATCTGGTTTCTGTACAAATTGTAAATAGCCTTTCGTTCCCTGTATTTTACCCCTGCCACCTTTAGAATTTGAATGAGAGTATTCCAGTCAACATTGTCAAAAGCTTTATCTAAGTCTACAAATGCTAGAAACGTAGGTTTGCCTTTCCTTAATCTTTCTTCTAAGATAAGTCGTAAGGTCAGTATTGCCTCATGTGTTCCAGTATTTCTACGGAATCCAAACTGATCTTCCCCGAGGTCGGCTTCTACTAGTTTTTCCATTCGTCTGCAAAGAATTCGTGTTAGTATTTTGCAGCTGTGGCTTATTAAACTGATTGTTCGGTAATTTTCACATCTGTCAACACCTGCTTTCTTTGTGATTGGAATTATTATATTCTTCTTGAAGTCTGAGGGTATTTCGCCTGTTTCATACATCTTGCTCACCAGATGGTAGAGTTAAGTCAGGACTGGCTCTCCCAAGGCCGTCAGTAGTTCCAATGTAATGTTGTCTACTCCGGGGGCCTTGTTTCGACTCAGGTCTTTCAGTGCTCTGTCAAACTCTTCACGCAGTATCGTATCTCCCATTTCATCTTCATCTACATCCTCTTCCATTTCCATAATATTGTCTTCAAGTACATCGCCCTTGTATAGACCCTCTATATACTCCTTCCACCTTTCTGCTTTCCCTTCTTTGCTTAGAACTGGGTTTCCATCTGAGCTCTTGATGTTCATACAAGTGGTTCTCTTATCTCCAAAGGTCTCTTTAATTTTCCTGTAGGCAGTATCTATCTTACCCCTAGTGAGATAAGCTTCTACATCCTTACATTTGTCCTCTAGCCATCCCTGCTTAGCCATTTTCCACTTCCTGTCTATCTCATTTTTGAGACGTTTGTATTCCTTTTTGCCTGCTTCATTTACTGCATTTTTATATTTTCTCCTTTCATCAATTAAATTCAATATTTCTTCTGTTACCCAAGGATTTCTACTAGCCCTCGTCTTTTTACCTACTTGATCGTCTGCTGCCTTCACTACTTCATCCCTCAGAGCTACCCATTCTTCTTCCACTGTATTTCTTTCCCCCATTCCTGTCAATTGTTCCCTTATGCTCTCCCTGAAACTCTGTACACCCTCTGCTTCTTTCAGTTTATCCAGGTCCCATCCCCTTAAATTCCCACCTTTTTGCAAATTCTTCAGTTTTAATCTACAGGTCATAACCAATAGATTGTGGTCAGAGTCCACATCTGCCCCTGGAGATGTCTTACAATTTAAAAACTGGCTCCTAAATCTCTGTCTTACCATTATATAATCTATCTGATACCTTTTAGTATCTCCAGGGTTCTTCCATGTATACAACCTTCTATCATGATTCTTAAATCAAGTGTTAGCTATGATTAAGTTGTGCTCTGTACAAAATTCTACCAGCCGGTTTCCTCTTTCATTTCTTACCCCCAATCCATATTCACCTGCTACGTTTCCTTCTCTCCCTTTTCCTACACTCGAATTCCAGTCACCCATGACTATTAAATTTTTGTCTCCCTTCACTATCTGAATAATTTCTTTTATTTCATCATACATTTCTTCAATTTCTTCGTCATCTGCAGAGCTAGTTGGCATATAAACTTGTACTACTGTAGTAGGTGTAGGCTTCGTATCTATCTTGGCCACAATAATGCGTTCACTATGCTGTTTGTAGTAGCTTACCCGCATTCCTATTTTCCTATTCATTATTAAAGTTACTCCTGCATTACCCCTATTTGACTTTGTGTTTATAACCCTGTAGTCACCTGACCAAAAGTCTTGTTCCTCCTGCCACCGAACTTCACTAATTCCCACTATATCTAATTTTAACCTATACTTTTCCCTTTTTAAATTTTCTAACCTACCTGTCCGATTAAGGGATCTGACATTCCACGCTCCGATCCGTAGAGCGCCAGTTTTCTTTCTCCTGATAACGACATCCTCTTGAGTAGTCCCCGCCCGGAGATCCGAATGGGGGACTATTTTACCTCCGGAATATTTTACCCAAGAGGACGCCATCATCATTTAATCATACAGTAAAGCTGCATGCCCTCGGGAAAAATTACGGCCGTAGTTTCCCCTTGCTTTCAGCCGTTCGCAGTACCAGCACAGCAAGGCCGATTTGGTTATTGTTACAAGGCCAGATCAGTCAATCATCCAGACTGTTGCCCTTGCAACTACTGAAAAGGCTGCTGCCCCTCTTCAGGAACCACACGTTTGTCTGGCCTCTCAACAGATACCCCTCCGTTGTGGTTGTACCTACGGTACGGCTATCTGTATCGCTGAGGCACGCAAGCCTCCCCACCAACGGCAAGGTCTATGGTTCATGGGGATGTACACTATCTGATCAAAACTACCCAGAAACTACTAGTGGACAGCAACATGGGGTTTGTCTATACGACGACATAAGCTTTTCTGGGGACACTTTCAATGAGATGCCTGAATGTCTGTGGAGTAATGGCAGCCTATCGTTCCTCAGAGCAAAACCAGAGAATGTGGTGACGTTGGAGCAGGGATCCGGAGCCAAGTCGACGTTCGAATTTTTCCCAAAGATGTTCTGTTGGGTTTAGATCGGGACATTGCGCAGGCAAATCCATTTCAGGAATATTATTGTACACAAATCATTGCCTCACGTGTGTTGCTTTATGACAAGGTACGTTACATGTTGATGCAAACAAGGTGTGTTGCTTTATGACAAGGTACATTGTCATGTTGATGCAAACAATCATCGTCTCCTAAATGTTCCTCTAGTGTAGACAGGGTACAATGCTGTAAAATGTGTTTACATACTTCCACATGCTCTGCATTCGTAGGTAGCACACCGCGCCTTGTACACGTCAGCCGCGGCGCTCGGGGTCACAGCACCAAGTTACGACGCCTGAAGATGGGCGTATAAGAGCCCAAAACCAGTCCTGTTATAATAAAAGAATTTTAAAACTGAAGCGGTATTTTCAACCTCTGGTGGTAATTGTCAATTGCGGATGTTCCTCCAACAGGATTGTATGCAGTAAATGTGTGTATTCGAGGACTTTTGACCAGATAGTGTATTATTTGAGAATATGGAGCTACTGAGTAATCACTATCAGACTGGTTTACGTACAGCCCAGCGGTTCTTTCAGGGATATATAACTTATTGATGTAAGGCACAAAAGCTGTGCGCTGGGCAATGACTCGATACCGATTCCTTGCCTTTCGCAAGCAATGTTGCTGGCCGTTGAGATATCCAGGTACAAATATTGGTACGGTACACGATGTTTACTCTCTATGAAATTTTTATGGTATGTTATCCACCGCAGAATGAAAATTTCGTTCTGGAACTAAAATATTAAGTGAAGGGAAAATATATGGAATCTTATGAAGCTGAATTTTAGGTATCTTCTGTAGAAGATGAGTGCTTTAAGGAACGGGAGGTTGTCAGAGACGGATAGTGGTTACTGCTCATGGAGCCGAAACGGTCGCTTAACATGCGACTATCTTTTATTTCATTTTCGTATCCGGAACCGGTGAGCGTGTGTTATCTTTGGTATTGTGCCAAAAATAAGGAAACAGCTCGCTACCTCCTTTCATATGATACATTTACTAGTCGATACTGAATGACATGAAAAACGACTCGTAGCTCCCGACCGGAGGCAGTGAGATACATACTCAGTCCCCTTGTCTACAACAGCTTTCATGTCACATTCGGTATCAGTGCACTTGGACTGCCTATTTTACCCACCGATGGCCAAGAAATATCTGCGCAACGGCAGCTATTTTCTTTTGGCTAGATAATAATATTATTTCATCTGTGTAGGTAGGCAACTCGTATTTTTGATTAGAATGCATAAGCTTCCGCAAGGGGGGTGGGGGTGGGCGGGGTGGGGGGAGAGGCAGGGGCAGGAGGCAGGGGCGGGAGGGGACGTTCGCCTGCTCTTTAATCTGGATTGAAGAGTTTTTAATCTTTAGACAACGCCCGGCGCATTTATAGTAAAACGTATCTGTGACTGGACTAAACTGCACACTTAGAACTGCCGACTGCAACAGGCAACCGTCTGTTCACGGGAAACCATAGTTTCCTTCGCGCAGGGGTAGTTCAGGCACTGACCTGCGCTCAAATGAAAACCTTTGGAGAAAATTGCCGAAATAGAGTCCCCAATCTACCTTTTGAAGGTTCCTCGTGCCGCTGAAGAGTCGTGAACACAAGGAAGTAAAAGTCTTATCACTTGATTCAAACTGTTCATTAACTTAACTATATCAAGATGACAGCAGCGACATTACATAAAGCACAAAAAGAAAATATTCAGTACTATGGTACACAGTGTCGCTGATCTTTCACGTCTTCCCCATGTAAGGTGTCAGGCAAATCCAACACCTTCCATGAAAACCATGACATGACAGCAAATCCGGCAATATGTCACATAGCTCCTAATAAATCCTGACATTAAACTAACCAAAGTAATACGATCAACGAGTGAGCAAATGGAATACCACAGACTAACACAAGAACGCCTAAATGCATGTCATTCCTTCCCACCGTGAAACAGATGCAGTTCCGAGGGGAGAAACGAGAACAGAAGCCGAGAGCAGAACCCTGTAGGCTAGAAGGCCCTTCGATAAGAGTGGGACAATGGGACACACACATTACTGGCCGACCGCCGGGAGGTCCATCCCCCAGCCAATGTTATAAGATAGAGCCCTCCAGAAGAACAGTATAGATCTTACAATAACACTAAAAGGGCCACACCAGCTGCAAGTTTTAGCATTAGACTATACGCATCTCTGTTACGTAGCAAACATTAAAAACATTGCCCCACCATGAAAAGTATAACGTTGCTCATTGGATAGACAGAATTTTTGTAGGCGGAGCTTAAGGTTAACATTGAGACCCTGATTGGTCAGTTGAAAACACAGCCAGATACCTTTCTCTTAAACCAACTTCGGTAAACAATAGTAAGGGTAACTTCGAGAGAGTTGCTACCGAGACGGCGAGGTGTGTGGAGCTACGCCGTCCGCAGCCCCTTACGCTGCCTAACCACCGACAAGGTAATGAACGCATGCTATGCCACATAAGAGCGCATAACGCTTCACTCAGAACTGCAGAAGTTTCATCTGTTACATCCCCTTTTTACGTAATACTAGTGTCGCTCGTCAGTTAAACTTCGTGGTATTCACATTTGCTAATTGAAGTTAAAATCTGAAACGCAATGATTTTTCTGTTATATAATTATGAAACTTCCCCTTTCAACAATTATTCATGACTGTGCTTAAACTGACACCCAATATTTTTTTAGCGCTACGCAATCTGACTTTCAGAAATCCCTACAAAGGAATGGCCCTAACTAACATTAACCTGTACCTTTCACAAATCACTTACCTCACCAAAATCTTCATTACTCGAACTACTGCAATACAGCGAGTGCCACTACTGCCAGCTAAATAAAAGATTCAAACTACGGAAGTCGCTAACTACTGATAGGGATAGTTAGCAAATGAAAGATTTTAATAGAGAACAAACACTGTATTTACCTTAATAGTCATAATATATATAGTAGTTCATAATATCCAGTATTACAAATTATCAAAACTCCGCCATCTCTCTCCCCACATCCTCCACTGCTGGCGGCTCACCTCCAACTGTACAACGCTACGCGCAGTTCACATCCAGTTGCCGCTGCCCAACACTACAATGGCAGACAACAATGCAAACTAGCTACAGACTGCACACAGCACAGCCAGTGATTTTCGTACCGAGCGCTACGTAACTTTGCCGATAAGAAAACATAAACAGCCTACTTACAATTATTGAGAAGCCACAGCAGCCACTGTAATTTACAACAAGTTAAATAAGTAATTAAAGATAATTGAGGGTCACTGTAGACCTTTTTTGATAGTTTTCTCTTTTATGAAACTTAATTTAAACCTAGATTATAGATGTGGTATGGCATAGGTCATTCTTCGATCCATCACAGAACTTGGAAACCCATTCAGGGAATGTAAGCGTAGGTTTCCGCGGCCGTTGTCATCTTCAATAAAATTCTTCAGGGTATCAGACCGCATCGTCATAATTTAAAATGCGCCAACGTTTCGGCCAGCGTTGCAGCTAGCCTTCATCAGGGCCTTACGTTAAACTGTTAATTCATTTAGCAGTTTAACGTATGGCCCTGATGAAGGCTAGCTGCAACGCTGGCCGAAACGTTGGCGCATTTTAAGTTATGACGATGCGGTCTGATACCCTGAAGAATTTTATTGAAGCCATTCAGGGAATGTTCGTTCACACTTTTGTTGAACGCAGTTGGTTTTTATCATCCTGTATTAAAGTATTTCCTTTTATCAATAGCACATTTTATAAACAATGTTTTTTGAGTAGAATAAAAATTCCAATGGTAAACTTAGCTGTTTTTCGACGTTATTTTACCAGCTAACTAAAAATAGGAAAGCGCTAAACCCCTTCCAATAAATTTAGTTTGTATTAAGATTCTTTTACAGGGAGTGCAGTGGAGCTGACGCTGAAATCATTTGATTATATCATCGCTAGTCTCACTGAATTCTTCTGAACTCTACATGTCATGTGTGGTCTGGCGTCTCCTTACCAGCAACAGGTCCCAGGTTAAAACTAGTCAATTCCATAAAAAACACGCTCAGACCGTCATTGCTCGAAAGTGGTAGGGAGACACGACTTAGAACAAACAGACACCACGCAGAATGTTAGACCCACCCTGGTCGACTCACAGTGGGACAACGAGCTGAACTGGCCTGGTAACACCTCTTCCGTCTGGTGTAACGAGGATGACAGTTCGAGGTAATTCATCTCAACCTGTTAATAGTTCTTTTACTCTTTCGCTGTTCCAGATGTGATTGGAAAGGACATCGTCTCGTAGAAGTACAATATCTCCACTCTATACTTTCAGAGTCTGCCAGTATTTTTGACGTGATGGAATGTCCGATGGAGAAATAAGTTGTCTTTGCTCCACTGCTTCCAAAGATCCTCGGGTATCTTCAGATTAAGTTTAAATTGCCTTACCTAGGCTCAGAGCCCATTGGTAGGGTGGTAAGCCTGCCTCCAATGAGAGAATGAAGTGTTTTAAGCACTTGGTCCCCAGTTTTTGTGAAGGATCTTGAGTTAAGGGCGGTTTCTATGTCCACGAGTATCGTTTACAGGCCGTCCTTATTCATGTTGCGGCGCCCTAGCACTTTGCGGAGACACCGTTTAGTCGAACCAATCAACATTTCCCTCTATCCTCCCTGACGCGTCTTTTTGAGCTGAAACGACGCGAGCTGCAGCGCAAGTGACTGTGGAAGGGCGAACCCAAAAACATACAAGGGCATCAGCATTGATAGTTAGAGACTATTTAAGTTCAGAACAACAATTACTCAATCTAACTGTTTTAATGATTACAATAAATAACGAGTTTCATATAGCAATCAGTGAGAGTTTCATCAACTGGTATCGCCGATCAGGAAAAGAGAACATGTGTACTCAGTCTGCCCCTTTATGCCAAAATTAATATAATAATGTATCTCATAGAAATATTAAAATAGTATTGCAAAGAAAATCTGAAGGGAAACCATAGTCATGTTGAGACAGCACTTGACCACAGAGGCTCAAATAATTATTGTTCTCCCTGTACAAATAATTAAAGTTTATAAAAGTCATCTAAAAATTAAGAACTAATATATATGACAACTATAAAATAGTTAAATACAACCTTCCCTGGGGGGAGGGGAGGGGGCAAATAGCTGCTAATTTTCCCATGTCTATGACCAAGTTGTACAGAATCAAATTAAAAATAATTTCGCACGTGCAAGGCAATTAAATGCAATTCCTCCAAAATTTACCTAAAGAGGAAATACAGAAATAAAAGAACGATTAATAAACGTTAATAATAGAAGCAACCAATCTCAAAGGGAAACTACTGTCGTGTCTAAATGAATCTAAACCAGTGGTTCCCAGCTTGGGGGTAATTACCCTTTGAGGGATAAAATGAAATTTTCTGAGGGGTAAAAACTTAAACGATTCGATTCAGTCACGAAACTAAATTATTTTCAAAAGATCATTACCATTATCACAGCGCGGCCTCTCCCACCGGAGGTTCGAGTCCAGCCTTGGGCATGTGTGTGTGTGTGTGTATGTTCTTAGCATAAGTTAGTTTAAGTAGTGTGTAAGTATAGGGACCGATGACCTCAGCAGTTTGGTACCTTAGGAATTCACACACTCGCACACACACACACACACACACACACACACACACACACATACACACACCATTACCACAATTTTGTAAGACTCTAATATGGGTTATCTTTAAATTTTCGATAATCACTTTTTCTCAATTCGTAGGATTAATGTGGTGGAGCTTACAGTACCTCCCATAGTCCACCCACTACTCACGTATGCTGTAATTTGTCCCGTACACTGCTGATAATAAGAGAGAAATTTTCGTGACGAATGGTAAATATCTCAAGAAAATATCTTCTCCAAGTTATAGATAGTACCTGCTGTAGTCCAGAAAATGCTTCATTACTCACTTCGAAACAAATTAAATGACAGCACGATACAGTAGTAACTACATACGGGCTAGTATAGTGCTGTACACAGTCTTATTATTCTTATTATTATTATTATTATTATTATTATTATTATTAGAGTGATTAGACACAAAGTATTAAAAGCCTGAAGTCATCCAATTTCTGCCAATTTAGAAGTAAGGAATGCAGCAATGAAGAGATTTACGAAGTGCAGTAAATATAGTGCACATATGAGAACTTCTGTGATTTTATATGGGGTGGCAGAGTGCAGGTCAAACAAGTGCCGCAATGGAGAGGAGTAATGTAGGGGAAGTCTGTTTTGCAACAAGTGTCTACCCTCACTGTGGATAGTTAACTTTCTTATCTGAGAAGGAGTTGTGGATAGCACTTACGATGCACCTCGGATTCATCGTCATTTATTCTAACATACATACAAACGCACATACACACACACACACACACACACACACACACACACACACACACACACACAGAGAGAGAGAGAGAGAGAGAGAGAGAGAGAGAGAGATTTTTCATCATTTTAAAAATGATCTGTGCACCGTTCAATCTTTCGACCAACTTTGTTGTATGGGAGCGAGAACTGGGTGGATTCAGGTTACCTTATCAACAAGGTTGAGGTTACGGATATGAAAGTAGCTTGGATGATTGCAGGTACTAGTAGATGGGAACAATGGCAGGAGGGTGTCCACAATGAGGAAATCAAAGAAAAACTGGGAATGAACTCTATAGATGTAGCAGTCAGGGCGAACAGGCTTAGATGGTGGGGTCATGTCACTCGAATGGGAGAAGCAAGGTTACCCAAGAGACTCATGCGTTCAGCAGTAGAGGGTAGGAGGAGTCGGGGCAGACCGAGGAGAAGGTACCTGGATTCGGTTAAGAATGATTTTGAAGTAATAGGCTTAACATCAGAAGAGGCACCAATATTAGCAGTGAATAGGGGATCATGGAGGAATTTTATAAGAGGGGCTATGCTCCAGACTGAACGCTGAAAGGCATAATCAGTCTTAAATGATGACGATGATGATGATTAAAATGATTCTACACTTTAGTTAGATGCTGAAGTTGTGTTAATGTGGCGAAGGGGACAACAGACGCAAGGGGGGGGGGGGAGGGCGGTGAGGGGGGGGGGGGGGCTAGCTAATGTCAGATTGCACTCAGGGGTAATGGTCTAAGAAAGGTTGGGAACCACTAATCTAGACACTAGCTTACCTAAAACATAGGACTTCAGTTCTTACAATTTTCCAGCCAGGGAAATGAATTACCAGATTATTCTAACGTTCAGTGTGAAGGTGAATTAGCCTTGCACAATGGGATAAAAACATGTCAATTTGCCCTTTCAGGCTTCAATTACTACTACTGAATTAAAAAGAATTACAGCAAAATATCACAAGATATAGAAATTTAGGCCGCGACCCCATCAGTAAAGTAGAACAATCACTCTCGTTTCCAGGCGAGATACCGCGACGGTGGCACACGTAACAGACTTGGCGGCAGAAACCCAAGAAGCCACGTCTGTAACAGACTAAGATTGGCCATAAGGAAATGCACTATGTGATCAAAAGTATCCTGACACCTGGCTGAAAATGACTTACAAGTTCGTGGCCCCCTCCATCAGCAATGCTGAAATTCAATATTGTATTGGCCCACCATTAGCCTTGATGATAGCTTCCACTCTCGCAGACATACGTTCAATCAGGTGAAGGAAGGTTTCTTGGGGAATAACAGCCCATTCTTCACGGAGTGCTGCACTGAGAAGAGGTATCGATGTCGGTCGGCGGGGTCTGGCACGAAGTCGGCGTTCCAAAACATCCCAAAGGTGTTCTGTAGCTGTCAGGTCAGGACTCTGTGCAGGCCAGTCAGTTACAAAAAAATGGCTCTGAGCACTATGGGACTTAACTTCTCAGGTCATCAGTCCTCTAGAACTTAGAACTACTTAAACCTAACTAACCTAAGGACATCACACACATCAATGCCCGAGGCAGGATTCGAACCCGCGACCGTAGCGGTCGCGCGGTTCCAGACTGTAGCGCCTAGAACCGCTCGGCCACTCCGACCGGCCCAGTTAGTTAAGGCGATGTTATTGTCGTTTAACCACTCCTCCACTGGTCGTGCATTATGGACAGGTGCTCGATCGCGTTGAAAGATGCAATCGCCATCCGCGATTTGCTCTTGAACAGTGGGAAGCAAGAAGGTGCTTAAAACAGCAATGTAGGCCTGTGCTATGATAGTGCCATGCAAATCAACCAGGGCTACAAGCCTCCTCCATGAAAATCAGGACCACGCCATAACACCACGGCCTACGAATTTTCTGTTGCCACTATACATTCTGGCAGATGGCGTTCACCGGGCATTCGACATACCCACACCCTGCTATCGGATGGCCACATTGTGTACCATGCTTCGTCGTCCGTTGTGGCCGAGCGGTTCTAGGCGCTTCAGTCCGGAACCACGCGGCTGCTACGGTCGCAGGTTCGAATCCTGCGTCGGGCATGGATGTGTGTGGTGTCCTTAGGTTAGTTAGGTTTAAGTAGTTCTAAATCTAGGGGACTGATGACGTCAGATGTTAAGTCCCATAGTACTTAGAGCTATTTGAACCATTTTGTACCGTGATTCTTCACTCCACACAACGCTTTTTTACTATTCAGTCGTCGAATGTTTCCTCTTCTTACACCAAGTGAGACTTCGTTTGCCACTTACCGGCGTGATGTGTGGGTGATGAGTAGCCGCTCGACCATGAAATCAAAGTTTTCTCACCTCCCGCCTAACTGTCACAGTACTTGCAGTGGATCCTGATGCAGTTTGGAATTCCCGTGTGAGGGTCTGGCTGGTGTCTGCCTATTACACATTGCGACCCTGTTCAACTGTCGGCGGTTTTTGTCAGTCAACGGACGAGGTCGGCAAGTACGCTTTCGAGCTGTACGTGTGCCTTCACGTTTCCACTTCACTATCACATCGGAAGCAGTGGACCTGGGGATGTTTATTAGTGTGGAAATCTCGCGTACAGACGTATGACACAAGTGACATCCAGTCACCTGACCACGTTCGATGTCCGTAAGTTCGGCGGAGAGCCCATTCTGCTCTCTCATGATGTCTAATGACTACTGAGGTCGCTGATATGGAGTACCTGGCAGTAGGTGGCAGCACAGTGCACCTAATATGAAAAACCTATGTTTCTGGGTGTGTCCGGGTACTTTTGATCACATAGTGTGGCAACAGAATGGATCTAATTCAGTTACATACACACAGAGCAAGACAACAGATTTATGAAAGTATTGGTGGGTACGTAAGAAAATCGAGGGCGGGAGCGGACACAAGCTTTAGTGAGCGCAGGCACGTGGCTGCCGGTCACACAGAGACCTAGCAGATTGTCATGACACATGTACACAAACGCAGCGCAATGGCTTAACAGCTAGAATAAATAAACCGGGCAGGCCGGTGTTGCGAACGCAGTAAAAAGCTCAGAGCAAACTACAAGCCGACGCGTGTATCCAACCCAGCGCCCGAATTAGAAAATTTATGGCAAACAATAGATTAAAACACCAAAATCCACACTTGACATTAAAAAAAGTAAAGCAACCAGAGTTCTGGTTTGAACTCATCGTGCATGTCACAGATTTAAACATACGTGAACAGCAATGGCAGCGCGGTCTGAGGCACCTCGCAACGGCTCGCGCGGCTGCTCCCGTCGGAGGTTCGAGTCCTCCCTCGGGCTTGGGTGTGTGTGTGTGTGTGTGTGTGTGTGTGTGTGTGTGTGAGTGTGTGCTGTCCTTAGCGTAAGTTAGTTTAAGTTAGATTAAGTACTGTGTAAGCCTAGGGACCGATGACCTCAGCAGTTTGATCCCATAGGAACTTACGGCAAATTTCCAAATTTCCGGACAGCAATCACTCTTTAGGTTATCGAACGGTCTTTAATCGCAAAACATACCTTCATCGTTTCAGCAAATTAAGAAAATGACGACAGGCGGATTATCACTGTAGTTTAGCACGTGGAGTACAGTTTAAATTAGGAACAAGACAGCGAGCTGCGGCACGTGGTCACATTAGAGGTTCCAAACACAAAAGTGTATCAGAAATACGTTGCACCTGCAACATTTAGTTCTCACCATGGTCACATGAGACAGGAACTAGCCATCAGCAAGTGACGAGGTAAGAAAAGAGCGTCCGGCGGAACGCACTTCCCAGGGAAGAAGCTTGCTGGCCCCACTGCACGTCCACTGCTTAGCCGCGGCAATGCGGCCCCGCAAGAGCACCACTCCGGCTCTCGTTGTACGCGCCATCACCTTGTGCTGAAACCAGCACAGACTAGAAATGGGCAAAACTGTTCTTTTCAGAGATCGGATCAGAACTGTTCACTCCCTGAAGTGAATTAGCTCTTTTTCATGACTCACCACTCATTTACAACAGAAAATAAATGGAAGGCACATTGCCCTTTAAACTTGGTTTATTCCAGTACTATACCTGTATTTTGATCTTATTTGATCCTATTTTGAAGTAACACAGATAATGAGTAAGAATTTTGTATTGTTTATTGAAATTTCCACGATATGACAAAGTTTTTGATTATTGATTTATTTTGCACTATCATGGTTTTTTGGGTGATCGGAAAATGTTGTAACTTGAGATTTATATTAACAATATATTTGGCTATAATGTATTAAAATTTCATTAACCTCATACAAATACATCGCAAGCCATATATTTTTAAAGTGAACGTTTCCTTCCGAAGACGCCTAAAATCGCAAAATCCGTACCAGAATAAGAAAAAAAAATATAAATTTCACTGTAAAACGAAAGTGCTGCATATAGCCTTACGCAGAATAAAACAAGTAAAATATTGGTGTATCACATTTTGCGATACGTTTATCGGTTCGCTCGTAATTAAAGCGTAAATTCGAGTGTCCATAATAAAAATCCTATAGTAAGAGGAGTCATCAGGAACCTAATCTAATCAGTTTAAACAAATAAAAATAAAATAAAAACAACTGATGTATACATAACATAATAATGTAATATACATAGCGGTATTACTACGAAGAACAATATCCAGTGGGGACGAACTCCGATGCAGAGGCGCTGAGTCGAGCAGGTCGAGCCGCGAGCTGTATTACTGCGTGTGCTGAGACCGCAGAGACCAGAGTGACACCTGAGTCGCTTTGCTCGACGCTCTGGCTAGAGTCGAGACGGTGGGGTGAGCGTTGAGCGGGCGAGTTCCAAGGGTGGGGGGAGTGGTGAACTCACCCGCTCCGAGACAAATCGTCTGTTCCCTTGCGAGCAGGTTTTTGCAAGTAGTTCCTATGTTATCCTCTAGGTGGCTCTCTGTCCTGTTGCTCGCATCAACTGCCCAGAGGGCAGGACGTGCTACTGATACGATCGCCGACAGAGTGCGATGCGAAGTTAAGCTGCGCCAGACACTGCGCACGGCAGACGACGCACAGAGACGGCACGGCATATGTGAAACACAAAATCCAATGGGGCACTGCACAATGCAGGCAGCCAAGGTAGAAGCAGGGCAGAGGCGCTGGCTGTGTTGTGTGGCGTGCACTGTGCTCTGACCAGCAGAGGCACTGCTGATATGCTCCGTCTCTCTCTCTCTCTCTCTCTCTGCCGTGAGAAACGTTTGGAGCTACCGTTCTTTTTTTCTGAATCACTGATTGTTCACTCCTTTGAAAGATTGAACTCTATGAATTAGTTCAAGAGCGGATCCCCCATCCCTAGTACAGACGTCTGCCGTTAACCGTTCTTTAACTGCCCGCGGCTCGAAGTCACACCTCCAAGTTGGGCGAAAAAGGCCAGCAGGCCGCGCTGCCGCCCAGTCAAAAGGGGAGCGGAAGAAAGCACAAACGTGTAAATAGATGTATGGCTGGCGAGAGACTCGGCTCACTCCCCACTCTGCCACTCGTGGCACTATGTTTCCATTTGATACCTTGTTTCGCGACGAACTGGTGTGTCTTATTAGCAGGGGGATGGAAGTCCGTATGAAACCTGGTAGTCAAGGGAAGGCAGGATTCGGCTACGATTGTGGACGGGGCTGTAATCAGTTACTATTGGCTGCCTTTTACAGCTACACATATTTATTTTTAAAACAGTAATTCCAGACCAAACAATAAATAAAAAATACCACATGTGATTAATGAAGGAATAAACCACTGTGTAAATAATAGTGTTTTCACTGCGTTACAATTTAGCAAATTACCGTAAAATACAGATACAGATAATGTTAAAAAAAAAAAAAAAACAAGCCACTGTGATCATGGCTGAAAGTCTTACACGGCAAGAATGGCAATAAATTAAGAATGTTTAAGAACTCGCTACACTTACAGGTATTGAAATATTAAAAAGTAAGTGGCCACAAACACAGTAGAAGGTATCAGATGCCAGGAATGGCAGTAAATAATGTTTTAAGGCTTACAGCTAAAATACAAATATCAAATTATTTTTTCAATGCACACAATCATGGCTGAAGGCCTTACACGCCAGGAACGGCAATTATATAAAAAATTTACAAACCCGCTGTAAAACAGCAAATACAAGCAAAAGTTAATTAAAAGAAACAATCAACTGACCACCAAACGGGTGAAATAAGGTGATGGTAACCTTGTAACACAACCCTTACACTGCTAGATTTATTCCAGAAGGCGACCGGAACTGTCAACTAGACATACATAACCTTTAATGTAGGCATTACAAAGTATGCTAATAAATAATACAATAATAAAACACAAGGATCAGTCACAGACGCAGTAAATAGTAATAAGAAGTCGAGGAAAGCTAATCAGATCCTCTTTCCCCAAGCACTCCACTCGCTGCTCTTCGCCTCGGTGACACTACGAGCAGCAACACGAACCCAAGTCACTAGAGAATCTCGAGATGTCACGATGGTGGAGGTTTCTCTACTTGCATTGAAATGCACTCATCTTACAGCCTGCAGGACCGGTTTACGACGAGGTCGTGCACCCTCGTGACCACAGCCCTTCGCGGTAGCAGTCTCGCTTCCCACGCCCGGGTTCCCGGGTTCGATTCCCGGCGGGGTCAGGGATTTTCTCTGCCTCGTGATGGCTGGGTGTTGTGTGCTGTCCTTAGGTTAGTTAGGTTTAAGTAGTTCTAAGTTCTAGGGGACTGATGACCGTAGATGTTAAGTCCCATAGTGCTCAGAGCCATTTGAACCATTTGACCACAGCCCTTCCATCCGTCAGTCCATGCGTGTCGTCAGCGGTCCCGGCGTGTTCTGGCACTGCACGGACCTGGCTGCTACTGACTCCCCAACCGAACTGCCACACTCACAAGACACGGAAAAACAACGACGTAGCCCCAAAGACAGGGCAACAGTTACTACATATCGATAACCGCTGCTGCTGCCACTAGCGGACAGGCAACGCTTGCGAAACGAGTGGCGCCATTCAAAACGAGAAGAAGACAAGCAACCACAACTATGCCAACTAAAGGATACTGATGTGTTGGCAGAAGAGCCGACACCGTGTTGCTAGAGGAGGCCGAAATGCACGCGTTTAAGCTCACGCAGACTGGCGTGAGGTCTGGAACAGTTAAAGGAGTTGAGTCTAATAAATAAAGTACGAAGATCTTGGAATACTTAACTTTAATCCATAATTGGAGAACATCGCTCTTCTTGATAAATTATATAATCTCAATATAAACTGGTCATGGCGCCTTGCTAGGTCGTAGCAAATGACGTAGCTGAAGGCTATGCTAACTGTCGTCTCGGCAAATGAGAGCGTATTTGTCAGTGTAGCTTCTCTAGCAAAGTCGGCTGTACAACTGGGGAGAGTGCTAGGAAGTGTCTCTAGACCTGCCGTGTGGCGGCGCTCGGTCTGCAATCACTGACAGTGGCGACACGCGGGTCCGTCGTATACTAGCGGACCGCGGCCGATTTAAAAGCTACCACCTAGCAAGTGTGGTGTCTGGCTGTGACACCACAGATACGGTCTGGCCTCTAACAGAGGGTGGAAACCTACAAAAAGCACCAACGCAAACCACAGCACGGCTCACCATATTTCTCTTAGTTTTCCGTTAGTTACACGGAAAGTTTGGGTGCTCTCACTGTAAATAGTGTGTGGAATGCCACTCCAAGCTATAAACCTTTGAAGGACTGATGCGAATCGGTCCGTTGTTCAGTTGGTGGTTAGTTGCAAATGGGCAGCTCTATTTACAGCTTGGATGATTAACAGACTGTAACATTTATAGCGATTTCTGTTTTTCAGATTTCACTCTGTCAGCTGGTAGTGGCCAGCGATGGTATGTGCAGTTTGTGATGTTACAAAATAAAAATGATGTTGTTATTCAATGGAAAGTTGAAAATTGAGATTTAGCTTACTGTTTTATCAATCACAATTGGCGTAAGAATCATGGATTGACCATTGTCATAAAATATTGCATTATTAGATGTGATTAGTTTTTACTTGCAGTATCGCGTGGCTTGAGGCAGTCACAACTAGCGGGCTATTGATTAAGAAATCGCATTATCATCTTTCTAATTACTTCATGATCGTAGATACGATCATACCCGGTTGTGAAGTTATTGTTATGACAAAACAATTTCCTAAGGGACCAGAAAGTTCTTAAGGGCGCAAAAACAACTGTAACATCACACAAAAGGGAAATTCAATATTAAAGCTGATGCAAGAAGACGATAAAACAGTTTTCTTTTTATCAATGTAACACGCACATTGGACTGCTGATCTTGGTATCTGTAATATTAGCAAAATGCATAATTAAAATGAAAATAATACTGAGGAGATAATAGAAATGAGCACTGCTAAATGATTCAGTATTCCCAGAACAAATATTTATTATAACTAAAACATATATCGTACCTTAAGCTTAATACTACAATGACGGTAGGTTTTTATTGTCGTATCATGTCCATTGAGCGCACTTTTATATAGCCATTGTCTTCTTTGTGTCGCTCGTGCGTCGTCACGGTAAGTTATAACAGTTCTTTACACTTCACTCAAACTTAGACATAACACGTTTATATACTTTTAGTAAAAATTAGATTAGACTACCACAAATCTGCGTCCGTCTTACTCGAGAAAAACAGTACAAGTCTTTTTAGCGCTCAAGGCTTCATTTGTTCTCCACCGAACAAAATAGTGAAGGATCGCATATCTATCCGTATTTTTCTGTTTATATTGCCGCCCAAAGACGACGAATTACATTATTTAGAAAATTCCACCGTCGCCATGCGACGTCTCATTATACATTAATCATTATTTATAAACAAGTATTTGCCTTCTGGCTGAAAGTATTAACTACTCGTATTTGCTGTTTTAATGAAGTCAAAAATAGCGAATATCACATTGCCTCCCATGAGGAGAGAGGGAATGCCGAAGGATTACCTCGATCCTCATGTCCTCATGAGATATTCGTTATTTTTGGTGTGACATTTACATAATGTTACTGGCGTACAAAGTACATAAATTGAAATTACATTTATAAACATATATCAGATATTTATCATTTTTCAAAGTAAAGTTTTTCATTCTTTGTTCATCAGTCACTTCATTCTATAATACGAAGATTAACATTTATGTGCATATTTAAGTTTGGTCCATATTTGCTTATAACAATAAGTGAACGTTCATTTCGCACTTCAGGGGATAGCATTCAGAAATTACTTTCTCTTGAGCTTAACAACTAATACCTGAGTACAGTGAGTGCTTATTTTCACTAAACTAGAGTGGACAATGTTCGAGCATCTGTTGACTCATTGTGGTTCAATTACAGTTTAATAACGTAGCACTACACTTCGTGATGCTTTTACTTTCTGTGTTAGCTGTCTACGGCGTTCATCATGCAGTACATCTGTCCTTTCCACTGTGGTGCCAGGAATTCAAGTGGCTTCCCGGGTTTTTATTTACAATATGAAACAGAAGAAGTGGAAAATTATTAGTATAACTTACAACCTATTGGATACATTTGTTAAGGATCGGGACTGGTCTGGGGTTTAGGGTCTTCCCATAGTGCACATTCATTTTCTTTGTCCATCAAGAGACAGGATTATAATTCATTTTGAGCAGTGTTCAGGAGTGCCGGTATTAATGGCTTTAAGGCCTGAGTAATCTAACAATCTACTTCTCACTCATCTTAACTTCAACTCAAGAAAATTGCTTAATTTACGTATGAAAATATAGTCACACAAGTGTGCAAATGTCTTTCCTCCAGTATGTACGATTGAAGTCATGGCGGTTAGCAGTTTAAAGTTTGGATTGTTTCGTCACCCACACGTCAGCCACTCACAGCGGCTGCACAGTGTTGCGTGAGCTCCAATACTCAGTATCCGTTCGCGCTCAGGCTGTAACAGAGCTGCTGGTCGTCGATTGCTCCTTTTTTTTTGTGAACTTCGTATCACACGAGTGCATCGATACAAACACCTCGCGCGCGTTTTCCATCGGAGGAGCCGGACACTGAAGCTGCCTCCATACTTCTCTGTCAACTGCCTCCCATGAGGCTCACAGGTAAGCGACGACGAATGTTTTAGCTGTCGCTGCACTTAGAACAACACTGAACTTTGCGTTGCACCTGTTGTCATAGCCTTGACTTCTTTTTACACTTGCAGTACAACACTACCACTAATATACAGTGAACAGTTATTTTTATTATGCACGTCGCACTTTAGTGTGCATCTACACACAGCATTCGTGCTTAGTTCCTTCGCCGATAGAGTTCATTTACAAAACAGTCAATTTTGCAGGTTTCCTCCACTGGTATATTCTACTATTTACAAAAGATCTCTTACGAGCTAATATTTACAATTAATGGTCACTCCTCTTGTTAAGTCCAGTGAACAACTGCTTTATGAATGGACTCTTTATATCTCAAGGTTCACTTTCACTAGTGAACCTAAAAATATTCAAACTTTCTTTTAAGGGCTCATCTCCTCATTATGAAAACTACAGATTTCGCAACACTCTACTACTTAACGAGTACGCATTTAACGTTGAATCTCCTTTTTTTTGTGCTTTCCTTTGTGCTTGCCAAAAATTTTTTTTTTATATTTGACGGCAGACTGGATAACAATAGGTCTCCCTCTTCGCTTCATGTACTCAGCAATCGTTCTCTGTTAAAAAAAATAAAGGGTAACGCGTGTCTACTATTTTTCGCATGAATGGAATTACCGACAGTTCACTGGGTTTACGCAACCGATACATAACAAACATTACCAAAGCTAGCGAAGTTCATCACGCTACGTGTCTCATTTCTCATAAGCACTGCTTTGCCTCGAAGCACACGTGCCTTTTACAAGTCGATCCTTGGTCTGGGTTTATGAACCAGGATCAAAAGGAACGGGCACAAGGAAAATGGCTTTCATAAGAGGAGTGTCTTAGGAGACATTTTTGCAATAAAATCTGCATGTAAATAAAATTATCATAATAAACATAGGCACATATATAAATTTGAACCTCTTTCATTACAGCATGCTTTGCTACTTCTACGTCTTACTCTGGTTATAGTCAATATTAAGTTTAAATATCACTGCATTGCTTGTTCTTTAGATTAGCCTTCAATTAGAGTATTGAATGGTCGCTAGATTACACTACAAATCTTCTGAAGATCTTTACTTGGACTTATTTATGATACAGGGGGCTTGCTGTGTGGTTATTTAGTACCTTGATTCTACTGAAATCAGTTCGTCAGCTAACATTCCTCATATACTCTTTACATTGGGCTCAGATCACAGGGAAATAGTTTACTTTCATAGCAATTAATGGCCTCGTGGAGTACTTACGCTACTTTATTGATGCTTCATGGTTTGCCTCTATTTGTACTGTATTTCACCTAACTTAGTTTACTACAGCTTATTGTCTCCTTGCGTGAACACATGTGGGTTACCACTTGTTTTTCCATTTAAAAGCACGCTTTAACTGAACTTTAAGCTATTTCTTCTACTCCTGTCCACTGTCTGGACTGTTTGAACATGTACCTTTTTTTTTTTTTTTTAAGCAGGTATTTTGGGCTCTTACGACAGAACTTCAAGTACTTACATTACTAAATATAAATCTATAAATCTTCTTGTACCTTGAGAGAAGTGCTTATTTACGCATCCTCCTCCATTTCTCACCTTTACATATTTATATAGCTCCGGGCAATTGCCTCGCAAGCACATTTTTTTTATACTAACTTAAAGCTAAATTGAAATTCTTTCTGCAACTTTAATTTCCTGCTTCAGCTTGTTGAAGAAATATCAGTTCATATCCATCACCATAAACAATTTTTCCATACATAGCATTTAATACTTAAAGTTTACATGTAGTAGCCGTTACCATGTAGTCAGTGCGCTGTTCAACACAATACTTATCATTAACAGTTCACACAAGGAAATTTCCAGTAAGCAAGAGGCAAGAAACCAAAACAGATCCTATCTGCAGTTGAGGCTGTGTCTGTAAACTAACTCTCTGTTTCAATGGACCAATCTCTTCCGGTATGGAGCAACCCTGAATCGGCAATGATAAAACTTTTGAAACAGAAGACACCTGTCTGAAGAGACATGATGACATCACATTGATGTTTGCTCCTGTATCAACAATGGCTGTGACAGGAATGTTGGCAATAGAAATCTTAATCGAAGCCTGGACCTGTTCATCATAAATGTCATTAATGTCTTGAGCTTCTAGGTCAGGTGCAAGGTCATCTCGTAAGTCGGTCTCATGGTCGTACCGTATCGCATTAACATACTCAGAATCAGAGTATTCGTTAGTACCCCCACTGGAACCGGCAGCGACCTCTAGGAGGCTGAAAGGCGCTGCCTCTAATTTTCCGCAGGATGTTTAACCTGTTTGTCATTCATGGCCTTAAGTGTTTGTTCCGTTTCATATTGGTGCTGGTTATGTGGTACAAATGCCGGTGTAAAGGGGTAAAATCCACTGGGTGCATTCACTTGTGAATAGAATACTTGAGACGGCTGCTGTCGCCCGATCTTTTGGTTGCCGGCAAAACCATTTCCTTGTGAAGGAAAGTTCGCATTTGGTGCCGTTTGAAAATTGTTCCGCGGTCCTCTATCCTGTGAAAAGTTGTTCTGATGTTGTGCTGGGTGGCCTCCGCCTTGCCCATGCCACTTGCTATTTTTCGACCTATAACTTTGATTGTACACTGGCCCATTTGAAAAATTACCACTAGTTTGTGGAGAATTTCCATACTGCTCAGGCGCAGAATTGAAGGGTGGGTTTCCGTACTGATGTTGTACCTGGTGGTTGTAAATTGGGTGGTATCTCTGCTGATTACTGTAATTGGTTTTCTGCTTCCGTTTAAAGTTATTGCCGTTTGCGTTTTCATAACCGCTGGCAGGTTGGTACCCGCGATTACAGTAGCGCACTCTCTCCTTTGGCGCATTGTTGTCCGCGTGCGATGCATTCTGCTGGCTGCCAGGGAAGAATTTGCCACTGCCAACCTTGGAGCGCACATCCTCGCTAATTAAATCTAAGGAATCTAGCACAGAAAGGAATACATCCGTGTCTTCTTCGGACACATTTACTAGTTTCTCTCTAATAGACACAGGGAGTTTGCTTTTGAGAATTATAATTACGTCCTTGGAAGAAATCGGAGAATCCCAGAATTTAATTTTTGCTAGATACTTCTCGAAGTATCGCCGGAGACTTCCATGCTTCTCATTGAAAATTTCCGCACCATACACCTCCTTCCTTAATCTTTGCTGTACCCCATTACTCCAAAATTTTGCCAAGAACATTTTCTCAAACTCTTCATAATTCCTACACGTGTCTACCATTTCCGTTCCCCATAATGCTGCATCACCAGAAATAAAGCCTGTGACGAACTGAATACGCTGTCTGTCTGTCCAGCTCCTGGGAAATATACCGGAAAAATTCTTTAGGAACACGATGGGGTGTATTTCTCGCTTCTGCGGATGAAAAACAGGAAAAGTGCGATGCTTAATCACACTTTCCTCTTGCATTAGACTCACAAGTGTGGACGGATCATTTAGTTTCCCTACTCGGGACTCAACAAGACTGTTATTTTGCATGTAATCAGGTGGTGAACGATTAGGAGTTGACTGACATTCGTCACCGTCTAAAGAGTTGTTCCCTATAGTTTGCGTATGCGTGTGTGGATTTTCTACCCAGTTTCTCAGCATTCTGACTTCGTCCACTACTTGCTGCTTCCACTCGGGAAGATCCCGTGTAAGTGTCCTCCGAATCTGTCCCAATTCAGAAACCACTGTGTCTCCCGACTTACCAGGAGCAGCTAAGATTTCATAAGTTACATTCTTGACAGTCTCCCTAAGCTCCTCCCTGACCTTCTTTTCGATAAAAATATCTTTACCCTTTATCCATTCACTGTAGTGTTCCGACAATGCCTCCGCGTGTGCTTTTACAGTGCTCTTAACCTGTTCTTCGATATTGATTGAGTCTATCTGCCTCGACAGATCCTCCACTACACCTTCAATGTCAGATACTGCATTTCTAACTGAGTTTATTTCTTTGGTAGCTGCCTGAATTTTTGTGTTTAATGTTCCAGATACTTCAGCTATTTCACTTTTCACCTGTTTCTGCATTTTCTGAATTTGATCACTGATCTTAGTGTGCACCTCACCCAAATGGGTATTTAATTCAGCCGTAATTTCTTTATGCAGATCTGTTTTGATTGTGCCTAGCTGTGTTTTTAACGATTCGCTTACAGCCTATAATCGGACGTTAACAGTCTCAATTTGGGTTTTTACTGATTCGCTTACAGCATCGAATCGGGCGTTAACAGTCTCATTTATAGTCTCATTTACTGCGTCAAACTGTTGTTTCAGCATTTCCATTAACGCACCGAGGTCATTTGTAGCTGCAGCGGGAAGAGTTTGGACTTTAGGGTCACTTTCTCCTGTTACAGACATGGTTAGTTCAGTTTCCACACGGGAACCTACCGTTCGCGACCGTAAAGGGTATGGAATACTATTAACGTCTTCACTCCCATCTCCTGTTGCCACCTGTCTCTGTTTACTATCTGCCATTTTCGTCAGTAAATCACGTGCTACGCAAGGCTTTCGTCGTTTGTCAGTGACGTGGTGAGTCCGCTAAGAGCACCGCTCTCGCGTGAGCAACAAATGAAATTCTATCTGGCGAGAAGACAAGATGGAACCTAACCGTTTCAGACAAATGAATGAAGAAGCTCTTCACTGCAAATTGCGCACGCTATCCACCATGTTGAAAATGCAATACAGCTATACTAACAATTGGGAGAAATAATTTCTATTATCAGACTACGAGGAATTTTACTTTGAAAGATAAAATAAAGCAGATTTTCTATAGCGGGAAGGAGATAGAAAGGATGTGGATCGACTTGGAAAAGCAACGTTGCTACTGAAGCACTATACTGCGTATGCAAAATTCTGACTTACTTTTTGATGGCTTGATTACCGCTATGTTGTCTCAGCAAATTCACGTCTCTTTTCTTTTCTTTTCTCTCGGTAATTAAACTGCGATATTGACCAGCACATTTTCCGTCATTCTCACAGAGAGACGATGTGTACATGAAACGACAGAACATTTATTAACACAAGCACATAGAAAATTTTCCAAGTATCTGAACAAATTTTTGGTCAAGTCCCTGTTCGGGCGCCAAGTGTGATGTTACAAAATAAAAGTGATGTTGTTATTCAATGGAAAGTTGGAAATTGGGATTTAGCTTACTGTTTTATCAATCACAATTGGCGTAAGAATCATGGATTGACCATTGTCATAAAATATTGCATTATTAGATGTGATTAGTTTTTACTTGCAGTTTCGCGTGGCTTGAGACAATCACAACTAGCGTGCTATTGATTAAGAAATCGCATTATCATCTTTCTAATTACTTCATGATCGTAGATACGATCATACCCGGTTGTGAAGTTATTGTTATGACAAAACAATTTCCTAAGGGACCAGAAAGTTCTTAAGGGCGCAAAAACAACTGTAACATCACACAAAAGGGAAATTCAATATTAAAGCTGATGCAAGAAGACGATAAAACAGTTTTCTTTTTATCAATGTAACACGCACATTGGACTGCTGATCTCGGTGTCTGTAATATTAGCAAAATGCATAATTAAAATGAAAATAATACTGAGGAGATAATAGAAATGAGCACTGCTAAATGATTCAGTATTCCCAGAACAAATATTTATTATAACTAAAACATATGTCGTACCTTAAGCTTAATACTACAATGACGGTAGATTTTTATGTCCGTATCATGTCCATTGAGCGCTCTTTTATATAGCCATTGTCTTCTTTGAGTCGCTCGTGCGTCGTCACGGTAAGTTATAACAGTTCTTTACACTTCACTCAAACTTAGACGTAACACGTTTATATACTTTTAGTAAAAATTAGATCAGACTACCACAAATCTGCGTCCGTCTTACTCGAGAAAAACAGTACAAGTCTTTTTAGCGCTCAAGGCTTCATTTGTTCTCCACCGAACAAAATAGTGAAGGATCGCATACCTATCCGTATTTTTCTGTTTATATTGCCGCCCAAAGACGACGAATTATATTATTTAGAAAATTCCACCGTCGCCATGCGACGCCTCATTATACATTAAGCATTATTTATAAACAAGTATTTGCCTTCTGGCTGAAAGTATTAACTACTCGTATTTGCTGTTTTAATGAAGTCAAAAATAGCGAATATCACAAGTTCTGCAGGAAGACAACTACGTATGACAGTTTTGATCACACGCTGGGACTGTAGTATCCTGAAGGACTCTCTTTATTGTAAAAAAAACTAGTTCTTCTCTCAATTGACCGTGGTGAGAACCACCAAGATAGTGATGGTTGAATTGCATGTAAATAGTAACAAGTTTGCTAAACTAATGGTTTTACTGTAGAATAAGGGGATGCTGCTCTTCAGTAGGCGCCTCGGCTTATTGCAGGCGACCTCTTAAATGTAGCAGACAACCATCTAAATGTGGTTTGAAGCATTTTATCTTCGATGTGCTAGTAAGCGGTAGGCCTTTGACTAAAACGATAATTTCTGAGGAGAAGCAGTCTTGCTGCACGGTCTTAATCCAATAGAAACGAGCCTCTGCTATCCCTTCTGCAGTGAATTCTTCGAACGTGTCAGTTTTCAGAAGGAGTTTCCTTTTGCAGCGGTGGTGAATCTATTTCCGTCTATGGGTGGTTGTGGAGAATGAATGAGGAAAGTCTTAGGAGCTCTGACTAGTTTTCTAGCTTCCAATACAGTTTTAGGTGCAATAGATGCGTTATGACTGTTCGGCAATAAATCTGCAAGTTGTGATAGCCAAGGTGGTTCATTCCACCGGATGTACAAGAATCGAAAGTTTTGAGATGTACACCCTACTGAAATTAAATCCACTGGGTTGCTTTGCCTGTACAGTGTCTCCACTGAGACGGTGTGGTGAGTCTTGTATTTCTGTAACTCCGTTACATACAAACGTTTTACAAGTGGGGGATCATCCTCTATCCCTCCAAGTGATATGATGAAATTAGTTCAGAGGTCACTCATCCCGGATCAGGGGTTGTGACCTTGCAGTAGCGGTGTAGTAGTCCGACCTCTGTCAACGCTGCTAACAGTTCAAGCCGAGGCAGAATTTTTTCCTACGATGGATACCGGTGTTACTAATCTCGTAACAAATGTCTTTCTGGGACATTCTAGCGAATATGTCATGAAAACTATGCCTTCGGCGGACATGTCAACTGCAGATGTGTAAGAGGTACGAATTACTTTGGGGATTACGCTGCAAATATTTGGTCTTTGTATATGGCATCTATATCGAAGCCATTGCTGGAAAACGACCTTAGCACTCTTTAGGCGGTTTGATTAATCATCCCACTTGTCGAAACTCTTGTAGATTCATCGTATCCTATATGTAGGTATCCTTGGAATTTTTAGGTTCCTGATACAATCTCATTTAAAATCTTTAACTTTAATCTAGACATTATTAGACAGTAAAATAAAACTGTTAAAGTTAGATGATGTCTCAGAACCTTATCCACCAACTTTGTGGAATGATAGGTCACACACATACGTGACCAAAGTCTTTCCTATATACGGTTCTTCAGCTGCTGAATAATTTCTTAACGGAAGTCATTTTAGCAAGTGGATCGTTCTTTTATTTTATTCTTTTATTTTAAAATAAATAGTCTGTTTCATTATTTGACAAATAGCTAATTTTGCCCGCGAGACACTATCAAGTTACGTGATGCCAAAAAAGTTACGTCGCTGCAAGTAAAACAAGGATTAATAAAAAAATATAAAAATACGCGCATCAGTTATATCGAAACAACAATTTGTTGCCGCACCAGTATACACAACAAATTAAAATACGTTGGAGTAACACTGGAGTGGAAACACATATGGCGTGGTCAAAGTTTTAAAGTGAAGCTGGATTTACGCCAACGAGCAGTACAACCGTAAGGTGTTTTAACGTGTTGTTTGCACGTTGTACGTACTAGGGAGGTGCAGAGGGCATGGAAAGCACAGCCAACTCGAAGTTGTTTTACTTCTAATTGTAAGGAGACCAACCAATGTGTGTTTTCATTTCAGAGGGTTTGCTAACGTTCTTATTTATGTTACGAATCTCTGTACAGAGGTAACTGAACCGTGTATTTTTATATTTGAATATATTTTTAATAATTCTTCGTTTTACATCAGTATGCCTCACAACGCGTAGACCACCATTTGTTTGACGTCGTTGCCATCTCTGTGTCACGGTGATATGAGGGTAAAATGGAATATCGTGGAAACAGACGTGAGTGAGGTATTTCCACGTTTTGCTGTTTGTAGAGCTATCGAAAAGAAAATTTAGGGTCTGTCAGATGAGGGGCAATTTGGCTTTAGGAAAGGCAAAGGCACGAGGGAGGCGTTGCGGTTGATAATGAAAGCAAGACTGAAGAAAAATATAGACATGTTCATTGGTCTGTCGACCTGCAAATATCATTCGACGATGTCAAATGGTTACCAAATGGTGTTAGAAATTCTGAGAAAAATACGGATAAGACGAATAATGAACAATATGTACAAGAACCAAGAAGGAACAATAAGGCTGGAAGATCAAGAACGGAGTGCTCGTATTAAAAAGGGTGTAAGGCAAGGATGTAGTCTTACTGTTCAGTCTGTACACCAAAGAAGCAATGATGGATATAAAATAAATGTTCAGGAGTTGCATAAAAATGCTACGATTCGCTGATGGCATTGCTATCCTGAGTGAATATGAAGAAGAACTACATGATCTGCCGAATGGAATGGACAGTTTAATGAAAGCAGAATATGAATTGCTGGGAGATCGAAGAAAGAAGAAAGCAATGAGAAGTAGCAGAAATGAGAACAGCGAGAAACTTAACATCAGGACTAATGGTCTTGAAGTAGATGAAGTTTAGGAATTCTGCTACCTAGGCAGGAGGACAACAAAAGGAGACTAGGATAGGCAGAAAGGGCATTCCTGGGCAAGAGAAGGGTATTAGTATCAAATATAGGCCTCAATCTGAAAAAGAAATTTGTCAGAATGTATCTTTGAAGCACAACATTGTATGGTAGTTAAACGTAGACGTGGGAAAACCGGAACAGAAGCGAATTGAAGCATTTGAGACGTGATGCTACAGATGTTGAATATTAGGTGGACTGATAAGGAAAGTAACGAGAAGGTTTCCCGCAGAATCGGCGAGGAAGGAAGAAGGAAGAAGAAGAGACAGGTTGATAGGACAATCTTGGTAGCAGAGGGCGCTTTAGAGGGCAACAACTGCAGAGGATGGCAGCGATTGGAAAACAAGCAGCAAATAATTTAGATTTTGGTTGCAATTGCTACTGTGAGATGGAAAGATTGACATACGAGAGAAATTCTTGGCGGGCCGCCTCAAACCAGTCATATAAAAAGCTGAACAGTGGTGCTTCTTCGTTGAATCGAAAACTTCATGTGGTAGTTGTGAAACGTAAGTAGTTACCTAGAGTGCCAACGTGTGTGCGTTAGCGAATATGAACTTCGGAACAAGAGCAGCGTAGAGAATATCGTAAGTGTAAAACTGTAAGGTAAACCATCTGCTGGCCTCGTGTCAATAACTGAAGATTATGTACCAACATAGTTAAGGCTTCCGCAAAAGTCTCAGAACTCCGATTCTCAGGTGTTACATCCTGCGTCCTGTCCTCAGTGAATTAGACTGTGCTAACACAGTCTGAGACTGAATTCCAGAAATTACGTTGGACAAAATCTGCAACGTAGTGAGACGTCAAGTTATCGAATTTCCAATGAGAAATGGTGCTAGTCTCAATCGCCGCCATTATTGACCTATTGAACCTGCATCGTACTGCGGCATCATCGTGGCAATACTGTCACTCCAGCAAGCTGGGAAGATGACCGTGTTTGAAAGTGAGGGTACGATATTTGTCGAAACGTCTAACCATAGCACTATTTAGCTAATGACAACAAAAGCGCCGAAGTCGGCTGTTGGATCTATTAATCCTATTAAAAGGACCTGATTAAATCCTGTTCAAGGCATTCAGCTGTAGTAATATAAGCCTTGCAATTTGGTCAATTTGAATCACAAAGGTGGCTTACGTATGACAAAAACTTACATTGTCGTAGCTCTCACTGTCCCTGTGCTTAGTGACAGCTAATAATATTGACTGACATGTTTTCCTCGGTTTTAAACCAGATGCCGATACTGGTAATCCTCCCACTCATTATCAATTAGGAATCCATCCACCTACTACTATCCTACCGAAGCTTTGCAATGCGCCAAATCTCAAACAATTCATACACTATCCGACCATCGGGAGGACGACGGTTCAAACCCGCGTCTGGCCACCCTGATTTAGGTTCTCCGTGATTTTCCTAAATCGCCTCAGGAAAATGGCGCGACGGTTCTTTTGAAAGGACGGGGTGACTTCCTTCCCCATCCTTCCCTAATCCGATGGGACCGATGACCTCCTTGTTTGGTCCTCTCCCCCAAATAAACCATCCAACCAACCTACCCGACCAAAAGTATCTGGACACGTATTATTAGACATTAATGTGTGTCTACCCTCAGCTCTCATGCTGGTTTGAGCTCTGCTCTAGACACTTTCAACGAGATGTCTGAAAGTCTGTGGTGGAATGACAGCCCAATATTTCCTCATGAACCGAAAGGCGAAAAACTAGTGATGTTTTATGCTCAGGTCTGGAGCGAAGTCGACATCATAATTCATTCCAAAAGAGTTACATTGGGTTCAGGCCAGTCTATTTCATGAATGTTACCGTCAGCAGACCACTGTCTCACAGATGCTGCTTTGTGACAGGCTGGACTGTCTTTCTGACTGAAGCAATCATCGTCTCCGAGCTGTTTCTCTATCGCACGCAGAATACAATGGTGTAGAATTTGTTCTTTCTTTACGCATTTAGCGTATTCTTAAGAGCAATAAGGAAACCACACTCTAACCACGAGAAGCACCCTCATACCGTAACGCCAGCTCTTCCACAGTTCACTGTTGGCACTATACATCTACATCTACATCTATACTCCGCGAGCCACCTTACGGTGTGTGGCGGAGGGTACTTATTGTACCACTATCTGATCCCCCCTTCCCTGTTCCATTCACGAATTGTGCGTGGGAAGAACGACTGCTTGTAAGTCTCCGTATTTGCTCTAATTTCTCGGATCTTTTCGTTGTGATCATTACGCGAGATATATGTGGGCGGTAGTAATATGTTGCCCATCTCTTCCCGGAATGTGCTCTCTCGTAATTTCGATAATAAACCTCTCCGTATTGCGTAACGCCTTTCTTGAAGTGTCCGCCACTGGAGCTTGTTCAGCATCTCCGTAACGCTCTCGCGCTGACTAAATGTCCCCATGACGAATCGCGCTGCTTTTCGATGGATCATGTCTATCTCTTCTATTAATACAACCTGGTAAGGGTCCCATACTGATGAGCAATACTCAAGAATCGGACGAACAAGCGTTTTGTAAGCTACTTCTTTCGTCGATGAGTCACATTTTCTTAGAATTCTTCCTATGAATCTCAACCTGGCGCCTGCTTTTCCCACTATTTGTTTTATGTGATCATTCCACTTCAGATCGCTCCGGATAGTAACTCCTAAGTATTTTACGGTCGTTACCGCTTCCAATGATTTACCACCTATGGCATAATCGTACTGGAATGGATTTCTGCCCCTATGTATGCGCATTATATTACATTTATCTACGTTTAGGGAAAGCTGCCAGCTGTCGCACCATGCATTAATCCTCTGCAGGTCTTCCTGGAGTACGTACGAGTCTTCTGATGTTGCTACTTTCTTGTAGACAACCGTGTCATCTGCAAATAGCCTAACGGAGCTACCGATGTTGTCAACTAAGTCATTTATGTATATTGTAAACAATAAAGGTCCTATCACGCTTTCTTGCGGTACTCCCGAAATTACCTCTACATCTGCAGATTTTGAACCGTTAAGAATGACATGTTGTGTTCTTTCTTCTAGGAAATCCTGAATCCAATCACAAACCTGGTCCGATATTCCGTAAGCTCGTATTTTTTTCATTAAACGTAAGTGCGGAACCGTATCAAATGCCTTCCTGAAGTCCAGGAATACGGCATCAATCTGCTCGCCAGTGTCTACGGCACTGTGAATTTCTTGGGCAAATAGGGCGAGCTGAGTTTCACATGATCTCTGTTTGCGGAATCCATGTTGGTTATGATGAAGGAGATTTGTATTATCTAAGAACGTCATAATACAAATACATGATGGCAGGAAACGTTCTACAGGCATTCGCCAAAGCCAAATTCTTAATTCGGATTGCCACAGCCTGTAGTGTGGTTCATCAGTCCTGTTCATTCGTTTGCAGTCATTAACTGCCCAGTACCGTAGTTTTTTTACATCACGTCGAGTGTCGCTTAGCACTGACTGCATAAATATGTCGCTTATGGAGCTGCTCGAAAATTGTATCCCATTCTTCTTAACTTCCTACGCACAGTCATTGTGTTGACTGGATTGCTGGCAGCAGTTTGGAACTCTCGAGTGATTTCTTCTGATGATGTGATTCTTTACAATTACTCTTCGCAGTGCTCTGATTCCTGTCCGTCTGTATATGATTGCTGCCTTTGTTTGGAGGCAATAACTTCGTTCTGAAATTAACACTCTTCCTGCGTACTGATATATGAGTGGTTGGAACTATCCCCTATAATACGAGACAGGTTTCTGAACCACTGCGCCACTTTGTTCGGTTATGTATAAAAAAAACCAGAGACTATGTTTTACAAAGATACGGTGCGAGTGGGGAGCCCATAAGACATGGTCAGATGTCAATGTAATTTGGTAGACCTACGCACCATCGGCGGGTACATTAGATTATTAATTCCGTGTGACAGGTAGAACGGCATTCAGAATTGGTTAGTTTGAAACAGGTCTAGTAGGAGACGAGGTACTGCCGGAAGTAGAGCTGTGAGGACGAGGCGTGAGTCGCGCTTGGGTAGCTCAGTTGGTAGAGCACTTGCCCGCGAAAGGGGAATGACCCGAGTTCGAGTCTCGGTCCGGCACACAGTTTTAATTTGCCAGAAAGTTTCAGGTCTAGTGGGAGTTTGTTATTTGCATTATTTTTGGAATTTGTACATACTACGATTGTCTCAAAGGCTAAGCGATAGTTTTGGATCGCTTATTATTCGCGAGCAGCCTATGATCGGGGTAGCTGTGTCGGTGGAAGATGTGCCTGTTTTGACATCGCTGCTTGGCAGCGAGGAGCGCGGTATTAGCGAAACACGCCGAGCAGAGGACTCGTGGCAATGTAGACGTAAAGTTATTTTCCTCTGTATTTAAGTACAATGATTTGTGTGTGAATATTGAGAAATTGTGAAACAGTGGAGAAAGATTTGATTAGTGATTTAGAATGAAATAAGATGTAATCAGATCAGAAAAGATTATGAAGAGGAATGAACGTAATGATTTTATTTATTGGCACTGCAGTCGCGCGTAGTCTAGAATCATTGTCGAATGAGACTTCCATATCAGGGAACTTTAGATTATTCATTAAAGATGGAGAAATTTTTACAAAAGGTGTTTTTCATGTTCATTAATAATTTGTTTAACATTTGTGAAAATAAGAGTTTACTATCAGTGTTGTGCTTTGTCAAACTTAATGAGTGTTCTTGGTTCAAATGGCTCTAAGCTCTATGGGACTTAACATCTGAGGTCATCAGTCCCCTAGACTTAGAACTACTTACACCTAACTAACCTAAGGACATCACATACATACATGATCGAGGGAGGAATAGAACCTGCGACCGTAGCAGCGGTGTGGTTCCGGACTGAAGCGCCTAGAACCGCTCGGCCACAGCGGCCGGCAATGAGTGTTCTAACATGAATTATGTACAAGTAATTGTATATCAGATAATTTAAAAACAGTTTGTTGAATAAATATTTCACCTTGGAGCATTGTTCAAATCCTCGATCCAAGTCATTTTTATTTAAAGTAGTGTCTCAGTTAGGTGTATAAAATAGGTTACTTGTTGTCTGTAGCATTGCATTAGGCTCTCAGCAAATGTATTTACAAAATCTACAGCTGGCGCGCAGAGAGCAGGAAGCAGCACATTTCCAAGCAATTACATTGCGAGGTAAGATATTTTCATTTCAGGATGCGTTTTATACCAAATTATCAACGCACTGGAACCATTCCATGAACGGTATTATTAGGCACATCATTAACGCACATGGACCACTTTGTTTAATTAAAGAGATTAGTAGTAAAGTTTAGGATTTAGTCGGATTGTAAATTTTTTTAGAAAGACTGGAAAACTGGGGCAAAGTCACGGTGTATTCCCGCAGAGAGATATGCTTAGTTTCTGTCGTAGCTGGAAATGCACAATCACCCAAAGCTAAACAACAACAAAGCTAAACCAACCACGCCAGTTACGAACTCCAAATCAAACGAAAAGATTTTATAAAGAAAACTTCCAGTTGAATAATTTTTAAAGAAAACCTCCATTTTTGTTTGAGGATAGACTTTTTACCAAGTCTGCGAGTGTGGAAAAGGGACGTGAGCAGCGTCTCATGTGTCGCTGAAGTCACTGATGAGAGTGCCACTGAAGCAGAGTTATTAAATACGGTTTTCGAAACTCCTTCACCAAAGAAGACGAAGTAAATATTCAAATGGTTCAAATGGCTCTGAGCACTATGGGACTTAACATCTGAGGTCATCAGTCCCCTAGAACTTAGAACTACTTAAACCTAACTAACCTAAGGACATCACACACATCCATGCCCGAGGCAGGATTCAAACCTGCGACCGTAGCGGTCACGCGGTTCCAGACTGAAGCGCCTAGAACCGCACGGCCACTGCGGCCGGTAGTAAATATTCCTGAATTCCAGTCAAGAACAACTGCCAAGATGAGAAACATAGAAGTAGATATCCTCGGAGTAACGAAGCAGCTTAAATCGCTTAATAAAAACAAGGCCTCCGGCGTTTACCAGTCAGGTTCCTCTAAGACTATGCTGATAAAATAGCTCCATATTTAGCTATTATATACAACCACACGCTCACAGAAAGATCCGTACCTAAAAACTGGAAAATTGCTCAAATCACACCAATACCCAAAAAGGGAAGTAGGAGTAATCCGCTAAATTACAGGCCTATATTACCAACGTCGATTTGCAGTAGGGCTTTGGAACATATACTGTATTCGAACATTATGAAGTACCTCGAAGAAAACGATTTATTGACACATAGTCAGCACGGTTTCAGAAAGTATCGTTCTTGTGAAACACAACTAGCTCCTTATACTCATGAAGTAATAAATGCTATCGACAGGGGATGTCAAATTGATTCCGTATTTTTAGATTTCCAGAAGGCTTTCGACACCGTTTCTTACAAGCGTTTTCTAACCAAACCCCGTGCCTACGGAGTATCGCCACAGTTGCGCGACTGCATTCGCGATTTCCTGTCAGAAAGGTCACGGTTCGTAGTAATAGCCGGATAGTAATGGAGTAAAACAGAAGTAATATCCGGCGTTCCCCAAGGAAGTGTTATAGGCCCTCTATTGTTCTTGATTTATATTAACGACATAGGAGACAATCTGAGTAGCCGTCTTAGATTGTTTGCAGATGACGCAGTCATTTACCGTCGTGTAAAGTCATCATATGATCAAAACGACTAGCGAAATGGTTTAGATAAGATATCCGCATGGTGCGAAAAGTGGTAATTGACCCTCAGTAAGAAAAAGAGTCAAGTTATTCACATGAGTACTAAACGAAATCAGCTAAATTTCGATTACGCGATAAGTCAACAAATCTGAAGGCTGTAAATTAAACTAAATACTTAGGGATTAAAATTACAAATAACCTAAATTGGAACGATCACGTAGATAATATTGTGGGTAGAGCAAACCAGAGACCGCGATTCATTGGCAGAACACTTAGAAGGTGCAACAGATCTACTAAAGAGACTGCTTACACCACGCTTGTCCGCCTTATTCTGGAGTATTGCTATGTGGTGTGGGATCCGCATCGGGTGGAACTGACAGATGACATCGAAAAAGTACAAAGAAGGGCAGCTCGTTTTGTATTATCGCAAAATAGGCGAGATAGTGTCACAGGCATGATACGTGAGTTGGAGTGGCAATCATTAAAACGAAGGCGTTTTTCGTTGCGATGGGATCTCCTCATAAAATTACAATCACCAGTTTTCTCCTCCGATTGCGAAAACATTCTGTTAGTGCCCACCTACATAGGGAGAAATGGTCATCACGATAAAATAAGAGAAATGAGGACTCGCACACAAAAATTTAAGTGCGGTTTTTCCCGCGTGCCGTTCGAGAGTGGAATGGTTGAGAGACAGCTTGAAGGTCGTTCATTGAACCCTCTGCCAGGCACTTTATTGTGAATAGCAGAGTAATCACGTAGATGTAGATGTTGAGTGATCGTTGTGAAGGAGATGCCGTTTACTCGTGTGAGACAGCACCGGACAGAGTTTGAAAGGGTTCTCATTATGGGTCCCCATTTGGTCAGCTGGTCGAATCACGCAGTATCTAGATTTACTGGACGTTTAGATGTGATAGTAGCCCGATGTTCGACTGCCTGGAGACATGGGGCACCCATACACACAATCAGGGCAGTGGTAGACTAGGTCTGACTACCACAACGTAGGAATGCCACATTGTGCAACAAGCACGTCGTAACCTGTTCACATAGGCGTCTACCATACCAGAAGGAGTAATGGACTCTGTGCAACATTCTGCGTCATCCAGAGGTATTGGCTGGAGACTAACAACAGTCGGACTAGGGACTTTATGGGCTGCCATTAACACCACAAAACGAACATCTGTGTTTGGAGTGGTGCTGTGAACAACTATATGCCATGGACATCCTGCGTCCTCCTCTTTTGGCTCTCATTCTACAAAATCTGGTGACATTTTTCAACAGGACAGTGGTCGTGCATTCACATCTTGTGTGTCTCTGAACTGTCTAGTGAGGCACTATCGTCGCTAGCAAGTTACGCAGATCTCCTCCCGAGAGAAAGTGTGTTGGAGCTGTTCGGACATCAAATCCCAGTACCAGTGTCCCCAATGTCTGGTTGCGGGCCAGTTTGGCTCAGCAGAGGTTACAATGGCTGTGTGACACTATTCGCAACCGAATCAGTGCTTGCATCCAGAGAGGGTGCAACGTCACACTCATATGTGGGTTCATACTGCCAAGTTCTTTAAAATGTGTCTCGATTTTGTTCTCAACCAAATAACATCATATATCCTCTCAGCCCATGAAGTTCCGCGTCGGCTTCTCCTCTCCTCCTTGGTACTGCATTTGTCTTTATCAGACAGTGTGCAAGTATTGAAAGTTTCGTCCAGCAACATTCGAAGCAAAATACAAAAAGACGAAAAAAATGAACAGTAAGAAAACTTCTTCAAGACGTGTAGCTAACATCCCTCACTCTAACTCTTCGCACAAGAAAACGTTGATGGATCCAGATGGTGTAATACCAGTCCCATTCTCTGATAATTGCGTACTCTAAACCCCTTTTCTGAGTGCTGTATTCTACAATTTCTACATTCACTTTACTGTGGCATTACTCTGTAGTACTGTAAGGTGTCAGGCAAGTCCAACACCTTCCATGAAAACCCTGACATGATAAGCAAATCCAGTAGTATGTCACATAGCTCCGAATAAATCGTGACATTAAATTAACCAAAGTAAAAATGGTTCAAATGGCTCTGAGTACTATGGGACTTAACATCTGAGGTCATCAGTCCCCTAGAACTTAAAACTACTTAAACCTAACTAACCTAAGGACATCACACACATCCATGCCCGAGGCAGGATTCGAACCTACGACCGTAGCAGTCACGCGGTTCCAGACTGAACCGCCTATAACCGCACGGCCACACCGGCCGGCTTAACCAAAGTAATACGAGTAACGAGTGAGCAAATGGAATACTACAGACTAATACAAGAATGCCTAAATGCATGTCATACCTTCCCACCGTGAGACAGACGCAGTTCCGAGGGGAGAAACGAGAACAGAAGCTGAGAGCAGAACCGTGTTAAGCTAGAAGGCCCTACGATAAGGGACGGACTGGACACCCACGTCGCCAGCTAACCACTAGGACCACCCCAGCTGCAAGTTTTAGCGTGAGACTTTTTCGCGTCTCTGTTACGTTGGAAACTTTAAAAACATTGCCCCACCACGAAAAGTATAACGTTTCTCATTGGATAGACAGAATTTTTGTAGGCGGAGCTTAAGGTTAACATTGAGACCCTGATTGGTCAGATGAAAACACAGCCAGATAGTTTTTTTAAACCAACTTCGGTAAATTGTAGTAAGGAGAAGTTAGGAGAGAGTTGCTTCCGAGACGGCGAGGTGAGCGGAGCTGTGCCGTCCGCCGCCCCCTGACGAACACTGACAAGGTAATGAACGCACGCGATGCCGCATAACAGCGCATAAAGCTTCACTCAGAACTGCAGAAGTCTCATCTGTTACACCCCGTTATTGCGTAATACTAGTGTCGATCGCCAATTAAAGCTCATGGTGTTCACATTTGCCACTTGAAGTAAAAATCTGATACGCGATGATTTTTCTGTTACATAGTTATTGAGAAGCCACATCAGCCACTGTAATTTACGACAAGTTAGATAAGTAATTAAAGATCATTGAGGGTCACTGTAGACCATTTTGATAGTTTTCTCTTTTGTGAAACTTAATTTAAACCTAGATTATAGATTTGATATGGCATAGGTCATCCTTAGATCCATTGTAGAACTTGGAAACCCACTCAGGGAATATTCGTTCACATTTTTGTTGAACGCAGTTGCTTTTTACCATCCCGTATTAAAACATTTCCTATTATCAAAAATGGCTCTGAGCACTATGGGACTTAACATCTATGGTCATCAGTCCCCTAGAACTTAGAACTACTTAAACCTAACTAACCTAAGGACAGCACACAACACCCAGCCATCACGAGGCAGAGAAAATCCCTGACCCCGCCGGGAATCGAACCCGGTAACCCGGGCGTGGGAAGCGAAAACGCTACCGCACGACCACGAGATGCGGGCATTCCTTTTATCAATAGTGCAATTTATAAACAGTGTTTTGTGAGTAGAATAAAATTTCCAATAGTAAACTTAACTGATTTTTCGACGTTATTTTACCAGCTAACTAAAAACAGGAAAGCCTTGAACCCCTTCCATTAAATTTAGTTAGTATTAAGATTCTTTTGCAAGGAGTGCAGTGGAGCTGACGCTGAAACCATTAAGTATTTGGTTATATCATCGCTAGTCTCACTAAACTCTTCTGAATTATACATGTCATTTGTGGTCTGACGTCTCCTTACCAGCAACAGGTCCCAGGTTAAAACTAGTCAATTCCCTAAAAAACACGCTCAGAGCGCCGTTGCGCGAAAGTGGTAGGGAGACACGACTTAGAACAAACACACCACGCAGAATGTTAGAGTACCACGTTACTTTGTCACTTGCTTTCTCATTATTTTAATCTTGGGCTGTTTCTTTTTCATAGGAAGCTGTAACCACAGTAGCAGTTTGAGGAAGCAGCAGATAATTTTTGTTGAAGATTGGTATTCTTCACATTCCAGGCTCCACATTATATCCTGCCTACTTTGACCCATACCATCTAGCTTAATATGTTGTAGAATTCTCTTACAGTGTTTCTGAAATTGTGCTTTTGAAACGCCATTTTGTCCATTATGATAAAGTATTTGCTTTTTTCTTTGCTTTTCTTTCATATTACTTCATTATTTTGGTAGTCGATAGTCCATTTAACTGTTGAATCTTCCCTTTGCCTAAGATCACTGTTATGTATGTATGTATGTTGTAATGAAAACATCTGTGCGCCCACGTACGATCCCAGCCAATCCAGAAACACGCAGTGTAGATAATCATAAATGGTCGCTGTAATATGGAATGGTAGCCCCTGTCAAAGAGAGTGGAGCAGTGGACAAACGTTTGCGGCATTCTCTTGTCAGTATGTGGTAAACTGCCCCTCTTAGCCCGAAGAATCAGCGTAGATCAGCATTATGGAAATGAGGAATCCAAAGGAAACCACTGCATTTAGGATGCACTACACACAGGCGACAAAACTTCTGGGATAGCGATATGTACATATAAAGATGGTGGTAGTACCGCGTACACATTGTATGAAATTGCATTGTCGGAGATGTCATTTGTACTCACGTGATTCATATGAAAAGGTTTCCCATGTCATTTCGGTCGCCCGACGGGAGGTAACAGACTATGAATGCAGAATGGTAGTAGGTGATAGACATATGGAACAGTCCATCCCGGAAATCGTTAGTGAATTCAAATTCCGTGACGCATAGTGTCAAGAGTGTACGGAGAATACCAAACTTCAGACATTATCTCTCAACACGGACAATGCAGTGGGAGACGGCCTTCACTTAACGACCAAGAGCAGCAGCGTTTGCATAGAGTTATCAGTGCCAACAAACAAGTAACACGGCGTAAAATAACAGCACGAATCATTGTGGGACGTGCGATAAACTTACCCGTTAGAACACTGCCACGGGTGACGTTGTGGACTATGACAGCAGACGAGCGACGCGAGCGCCTTATCGAACAGCAGGACATCGCAATCAGCTCGTCTGACCGTATGGGTTGGACCCTAGAAGACTGGAAAACCGTTGCCTGGTCAGATGAGTTCTGATTCCACTTGGTAAGAGGTGACGGTAGGGTTTCGTGTGGCGCCGACCCTACGTAACCGTGGGCTGAAGTTGTTATAAAGGCACTGTGGAAGCTGGTGGTGGCTCCGTAATGCTCCATAATGGTGTGGGCTGTGTTTACATGGAATGAACTGGGTCGTCTGGTGCAGCTACTACTTGAAGTCCATTTGCAGCCATTCATAGACTTCATGTTCTCTAACACCGATGGAATTTGCATGGGTGACAATGCGCCATGTCAGTGGACCACAGTTGCTCGCGATTGCTTTGAAGAACATTCTGGACAGCTAGAGCTAATGATTTCGTCACCTAGATCCCATGGAAGATAGGGGATATAGCTGAGTGGTCAGTTCATGCACAAAGTCCTGCACCGGCAACACTTTCTGAATATTTCTCCTGGGAATTTTCAATGGTTTAAACTTGTTGTAGCTGGGACTCACAATCCTAAAAATTTTTTTGATGGACATCATCTTTAAGCCAGTGACTGTTATAAGTTTTTATTACACTATTAAAATTTCGGCCTTAGGCCATTATCAAGTGCTGATATTATGGCTTTAAGCCATGTCAACGTAATGTAAGCTGACACATTTGTATGTTGTTGTGGTCTTCAGTCCTGAGACTGGTTTGATGCAGCTCTCCATGCTACTCTATCCTGTGCAAGCTTCTTCATCTCCCAGTATCTACTGCAGCCTACATCCTTCTGAATCTGCTTAGTGTATTCAGCTCTTGGTCTCCCTCTACGATTTTTACCCTCCACACTGCCCTCCAAAGCTAAATTTGTGATCCCTTGATGCCTCAAAACATGTCCTACCAACCGATCCCTTCTTCTAGTCAAGTTATGCCACAAACTTCTCTTCTCCCCAATCCTATTCAATACCTCCTCATTAGTTACGTGATCTACCCACCTTATCTTCAGCATTCTTCTGTAGCACCACATTTCGAAAGCTTCTATTCTCTTCTTGTCCAAACTATTTATCGTCCATGTTTCACTTCCATACATGGCTACACTCCATACAAATACTTTCAGAAACGACTTCCTGACACTTAAATCTATACTCGATGTTAACAAAGTCCTCTTCTTGAGAAACGCTTTCCTTGCCATTGCCAGTCTACATTTTATATCCTCTCTACTTCGACCATCATCGGTTATTTTACTCCCTAAATAGCAAAAATCCTTTACTACTTTAAGTGTCTCATTTCCTAATCTAATTCCCTCAGCATCACCCGACTTAATTTGACTACATTCCATTATCCTCGTTTTGCTTTTGTTGATGTTCATCTTATATCCTCCTTTCAAGACACTGTCCATTCCGTTCAACTGCTCTTCCAAATCCTTTGCTGTCTCTGACAGAATTACAATGTCATCGGCGAACCTCAAAGTTTTTACTTCTTCTCCATGAATTTTAATACCTATTCCGAATTTTTCTTTTGTTTCATTTACTGCTTGCTCAATATACAGATTGAATAACATCGGGGAGAGGCTACAACCCCGTCTTACTCCTTTCCCAACCACTGCTTCCCTTTCATGCCCCTCGACTCTTATAACTGCCATCTGGTTTCTGTACAAACTGTAAATAGCCTTTCGCTCCCTGTATTTTACCCCTGCCACCTTCAGAATTTGAAAGAGAGTATTCCAGTTAACATTGTCAAAAGCTTTCTCTAAGTCTACAAATGCTAGAAATGTAGGTTTGCCTTTTCTTAATCTTTCTTCTAAGATAAGTCGTAAGGTCAGTATTGCCTCACGTGTTCCAACATTTCTACGGAATCCAAACTGATCTTCCCCGAGGTCGGCTTCTACCAGTTTTTCCATTCGTCTGTAAAGAATTCGCGTTAGTATTTTGCAGCTGTGACTTATTAAACTGATAGTTCGGTAATTTTCACATCTGTCCACACCTGCTTTCTTTGGGATTGGAATTATTATATTCTTCTTGAAGTCTGAGGGTATTTCGCCTGTCTCATACATCGTGCTCACCAGATGGTAGAGTTTTGTCATGACTGGCTCTCCCGAGGCCATCAGTAGTTCAAATGGAATGTTGTCTACTCCCGGGGCCTTGTTTCGACTCAGCGACATTTGTATGTCGTTGTCAATACTGTTAAATACACTCGTGACGTTGTTACACAGTGCTAGCACACGTATTGTTTTACGAAGTTTGAATACGTGTGCTAGCACTGTGTAACAACGTCACGAGTGTATTTAAGAGTATTGACAACGACATACAAATGTGTCAGCTTACATTACGTTGACATGGCTTAAAGCCATAATATCAGCACTTGAAAACGGGCTACGGCGTAAAGATGATGTCCCTTTCAACGGTTTGTTGAGCCCATGCCACGTTGAAATGCTGCACTACGCCTGGTAAATCGAAGTCCGACACGATATTATGAGGTCTTCCATGAGTTGCCTCCTCGTTGTAAACCGAAGTTGTGGCCTCAACCGAGAGTGATGAGGGCAGCCGTGAGTCGCACCAGCGGAGTGCGGGCTGTTCGTCGGTCTGCGACTTTCCGATGCGTGCACGCACTGCGGCGCCCGTATGGGTGTTGTGACGTGCCCAGCATTGAATGCTGCGTGACTCGGCACGTGGGGCTTCCATACAAATGAGTGGCCTGTTTTCGAATGTGAAACTTCTTTTATTCGCCTGCTACTGTGCTTGAAATAATTGTTTATATTGGCCATAAGCAAGTACACTATGTGATCAAAAGTATCCGGACACATGGCTGAAAATGACTTACAAGGTCGTGGCGCCCTCTATCGATAATGATGGAATTTAATATGGTTTTGACCCACCCTTAGCCTCGATGACAGCTTCCACTCTTGCAGGCATACGTTCAATCAGGTACTGGATGGTTTCTTGGGGAATGGCAGCCAATTCTTCACGGAGAGCTGCACTGAGGAGAGGTATCGATGTTGGCTGGTGAGACCTGGCACGAAGTCGGCGTTCCAAAACATCCCAAAGGTGTACCATAGGACTCAGATCAGGACTCTGTGCAGGCCAGTCCATTACACGGATGTTATTGTCGTGTAACCACTCCGGCACAGGTCATGCGTTATGAACAGGTGCTCGATCGTGTTGAAAGATGCAATCGCCATCCCCGAATTGCTTTTCAACAGTGAGAAGCAAGAAGGTGCTTTAAACATCATTGTACGCCTGTACTGTCATAGGGGTGCAAGTCCCCTCCATGAAAATCACGACCATACCATAACACCACCGCCTCCGGATTGTACAGTGGGAATACAGATGACGTTCACCGGGCATTCGCCATACCTCTACCCTGCCACCGGATCACCACATTATGTACCGTGATTCGTCACGCCACAGAACATTTTTCTACTGTTCAATCGTCCAATGTTTATGCTGTTTACATGAAGCGAGGCGTCGTTTGGCATTTACCAGCGTCATGTGTGGTTTGTTAGCAGCCGCTCGACAATGAAATCGAAGTTTTCTCACCTCCCGTCTAACTGTCATAGCACTTGCAGTGAATCCTGATGTAGTTTGGAATTCCTGTGAGATGGTCTGGACAGATGTCTGCCTATTACACAATGCGACCCTCTTCAACTGTCGGCGATCTCTGTCAGTCAACAGACGTGGTTGGCCTGTACGCTTTTGTGCTGTACATGTCCCTTGACGCTTCCGTTTCACTATCACATCGGAAACAGTGGACCTAGGGACGTTTAGGAGTGTAGAAATCTCGCGTACACACGTATGACATAGTTTATTGAAAGTAGGATATAAGATGAACATCAACAAAAGCAAAACGAGGATAATGGAATGTTGTCGAATTAAATCAGGTAATGCTGAGGGAATTAGATTAGGAAAAGAGACACTTAAAATAGTGGACGAGTTTTTCTGTTATGGAAGCTAAATAACAGATGATGGTCGAAGTAAGAAGTATATAAAATGTTGACTGGCAATGGCAAGAAAAGTGTTTCCGAAGAAGAGAAATTTGTTAACATTAGTGTAGATCTGAGAGTTAGGAAGTCCTCTCTGAAAATATTTGCATGGAGTGTAGCCATACATGGAAGTGAAATGTGGACGATAAACGGTTTAGGCAAGAAGAGAGTAGAAGCTTTAGAAAAGTACTGCTACAGAAGAAAGCTGAAGACTGAATGCATAGATTACGTAACAATTGAGGAGCTATTGAACAGAAGTGGGGAGAAAATCAATTTGTGACACATCCTAACTAGAAGAAGGGAGCGGTCGGAAGGACACATTCTGACGCATAAAGGGATCGCCAATTTAATTCTAGAGGGAAATGTGTGGGGTAAAAATCGTATGACACAAGTGACACCCTATCACTTGACCACGTTCGAAGCCCGTGACTACAGCGGAGCGCCCCATTCTGCTCTCTCACGATGTCTAATGACTACTGAGGTCGCTGATATGGAGTACCTGGCAGTAGGTGGCAGCACAATGCACCTAATGTGAAAAACGTATGTCTTTGGGGTGTACGGGTAGTTTTGATCATATAGTGTAGGTCACCATTTGATGCTGGGAAGTTTAGTGCACCAGTTACGCTAAGGTCAATCTAACTGATCTACATGGGTTATGTATGAGTGTACTCCTTAAAGTTTTTACTTGAACGTTTATATTAAAGAATTTGGTTATTGCCTGTAAATGCCTTTCACGATACGTTAGCAGAAAGTTTCATTCTTTGCGAAGTTCCAGTAACTGCTAGTTTAAGAATTTCTCATGACAGATTTTACTTTTGTATTGATCACTGCATTCAGTTTTGTCATAATCTTTGGTGAATCATTGTGCGTTAATGGTATGTATATCTGTATTACGTTTTCTACATTATTCTATGTAATTGACCCTGAATAAAGAAAAGTGTGAAGTTACTCACATGAGTACTAAAAGAAATCAGCTAAATTTCGATTACGCGGTAAGTCACACACATCTGAAGGCTGTAAATTCAGCTAAATACCTGGGGATTACAATTAGAAATAACCTAAATTGGAAGGATCACATAGATAATATTGTGGATAGAGCAAACCAAAGACTGCGATTCATTGGCAGAACACTTAGAAGGTGCAACAGGTCTACTAAAGAGACTGTTTACACCACGCTTGTCAGCCCTGCTCTGGAGTATTGGTGTGCGGTGTGGGATCCGCATCAGGTCGGACTGACGGATGACATCGAAAAAGTACAAAGAAGGGCAGCTCGTTTTGTATTATCGCGAAATAGGGGAGACAGTGTCACAGACATGATACGTGATTAGGAGTGGCAGTCATTAAAACAAAGGCGTTTTTCGTTGCAAAGGGATCTTCTCATGAAATTTCAATTACCAGTTTTCTCCTCCGATTGCGAAAACATTCTGTTGCCACCCACCTACACAGGGAGAAATGATCATCACGATAAAATAAGAGAAATCAAGGCTCGCACAGAAAAATTTAAGTGCTCGTTTTTCCCGCGTGCCGTTCGAGAGTGGAACGGTAGAGAGACAGCTTGAAGATGGTTCATTGAACCCTCTGCCAGGCACTTTATTGTAAGTAGCAGAGTAATCACGTGGATGTAGATGTAGATGTATGTGACATTACAGTCACACATGCTTTGTTACCAACTGTAAGGACAAATATTCATTTTCTTATGGTTACATTATTATTCGATTTGAAAATATTTTGTTAACATTTCTGGTCTTACGGCCAAATGTCATAAATAGTTCTTTGAGATCAAACTGTTGTGACCAGCCAGCGTAAAGTTGCTAATATTTGGTCTTTACTATTACTAAATGATGAACTGACTATGTTTACAAGCCATGTCGTTTCGAATAAAATATCCAGCTTTCGATAGATGTCTCTGTCATCATCAGGAGTTGAAATCACTCAGTCAGTGATTTTAACTCCTGAACTGAGTGACTTCAACTGCCGATGATGATGGCGGAGACAGCTGTCGAAAGCTGGATTGTTTATTCAAAACGACACGGCTTGTAAACGGAGATTTTATTGAAGAATGTCACAGCGAAAGACTCCGAGGAACTGAAAATTGTCCGCTACATCCACCAGCACCATCCATTACACCATTGCAACATTTCCTGCCGTTTTACATTCAATATATCATTATCTGACAAATGGTGTACACGTCATTAAATATCTAGATAACTGTAAGTAAAATTAAATACCTCGGTGAAAGTGCCAAATATTGTATTTGGTGTGATAAGTTCATGGCGTGACTTAAGGCAGCCACGGGAACGGCGGGCAGATAAAAGTTTTATGTGCTCCTGATATTGATCCAAGCGTCAATACTGCGCCGAGCCTGTGGCCGTAAAATCATAAAAAACGAAGCTATACTCTGGAAACAAGAAACAACGAAACGATGTCCCTAACAGAGGGGAAATTTTCTTCAGGCTATTGTCCGTTATAGAACTGGATGTGCGAACTTATACAGAACAATACAAAAAACGCACTGTAAATTGATTTTAGAGTTGCACTGCACTGATATTCTATTTCATATTTTGAGGACTTACGTGTGTCATGAATAACTGAAATACCGTTATTGCAAAATTCCTGTATACGTATGCAGGAACTATACTGATGATGAAAATCTTAGTGAAATGATGAGTGTTACTGATCGTCTGTCACCGGTTGAATAACCAGAAGCTTTTCAACAGCACTGTGAAGGCCGTTAACATTCATAATAAGTTAGGGATATCAACAAAAAAAATTTCTCTGTTTCCCTTGTTTATTTATACACACAATAAAAGTTAATATTATATAAAAATAAAAGACGGGTACACGAAAGGGATGCAGTGACTGAGAAGGGAATGAGACAGGGTTGTAACCTATCACCGATGTTATTCAACCTGTATTCTGAGCAAAACAAAAGGAAAATTTGGGGTAGGTATTAAAGTCCAGGGAAAAGAAATAAAAACTTTGAGGTTTGCCGATGACATTGTAATTCTGTCAGAGACAGCAAAAGACTTGGAAGAGCAGTTGAACGGAATGGACAGTTTCTTGAAAGGAGGATATAAGATGAACATCAACAAAAGCAAAACGAGAATAATGGAATGTAGTCGAATTAAATCAGGTGATGCTGAGGTAATTAGATTACGAAATGAGACATATAAAGTAGTAGACGTGTTTTTCAGTTAGGGAAGCAAAAAACCGATGATTTTCGAAGTAGGGAGTAAATAAAATGTTGACAGGTAACGGCAAGAAAAGCGTTTTTGAAGAAGAGAGATTTGTTAACATTTAGTGTTGACCTGAGTGTTAGAAAGTCCTCTCTGAAAATATTTGCATGGAGTGTAGCCATATATGGAAGTGAAATGTGGACGATAAACGGTTTAGGCAACAAGAGAATAGATGCTTTTGAAATGAACTGCTACAGAAGTAAACTGAAGATTAGATTCATAGATAACGTAACAAATGAGGAGCTATTGAACAGAAGTGGGGAGAAAATCAATTTGTGACAAATACTGACTAGAAGAGGAGAGCGGTTGGAAGGACACATTCTGACGCATCAAGGGAACGCCAATTTAATACTAGAGGGAAATGTGTGGGGTAAAAATCGTTGACAAAGACCAAGACATGAATACAGGAGGCTGATTCGGAAGCATGTGGGTTCCAGTAGTTACTCGAAGAATGTTTAAATGTGTGTGAATTCTTAAGGGACTACAATGCTGAGGCCATCGGTCCCTAGACTTAGACACTACCGAAACTAACTTAAACTAGCTTACGATAAGAACAACACGCACACATGCCCGAGGGAGGACTCGAACCTCCGGTCGCACGGGCGCGTAATCAGTGACATGGCGCCTCTAACTGCGCGGCGGTGGTTAAGAACCTTGCACTGGTTAGAGTAGCATGGAGAGCTGCATCAAACGAGTCATCGACTTGAAGACCATAACAACAAAAACAAAACGTTTATGTTTCTCTTGTAGTGTTGATCTCAAGTTTTTATTAATACTTTCGTAAAGAGGTTTGATAGAAGTTTCCGAATCGTCAGTCCCGCCAGACAATCTCCTCGCAGTTTCTCAGGAGCTGCAGTTAAGAATTTTGTTTTCTCTCCTAACAGTGTCGAGAAAAGGCACGTTGTAATGACAAGAATCTTCACGGGTGCCTTACTGCTGAATTAATATACAGGGGCACAAAAGTGTGTCGTGCAAGGCAATTACTCCAAGATCACTAAACTCTTTGAATTATACAACATTGTTTATAATGCGTGTAGTAACTGGAGGTGAGAAAGAACTGGCGGTGTAACAACAGCTCTTCACATTATTAAATAACTTCTCTGCAAAACAGTACTGCTCCATCAGCAGCAAGATCATAGACAATACCTTCACAGATTGTTCTTTAGTCAATGGACACAGGCTGAGGAAAATTGGTGACAGCTTGTGAGATCATGATGCACAGCTTGTAACACTAAGAAGTGTTGTCACATGTACACTGTACTTTGGTGTATAAATCTTATGTTAAACGGGGACCTAGAAACGACGGAGAGGCTCCGTCCCCGCCACAGCCGCAGTGGTCCGCAACCCCACGACGACTACCACAGTCCACTTCACCCCTCACCACCCCACACTGAACCCAGGGTTAGTGTGCGGTTCGGCCTCCGGTGGACCCCTCCAGGGAACGTCTCACACCAGACGAGAGTAAGCCCTATGTTTGCGCGGTAGACTAATGATGGTGTACGCGTACGTGGAGAACTTGTTTGCGCAGCAATCGCCGACATAGTGTAGCTGAGGCGGAATTTGGGGAACCAACCCGCATTTGCCGAGGCAGATGGAAAACCACCTAAAAACCATCCACAGACTGTGTAGGGAAGCAGCCTTCTCACGCCGTATAAAATTCTCATCAGTCTTTCCATTGTGTGCCACCCTAGCCCGCTGTAACTACCTCTGACGTCATAAATGTCGCGCAATACTTTTAAAATCAAGTAAATAACCTGAAACGTTTCTGGCATGTTAGGAGTAATACTAAATCAATATGTGTTGAATACCAGTTCGATAGCTTTAACCATTTTCGAAATTTGGACGTTTTTCTGTAAAAATCATTGGCGCAACAGAAAAGAGCTAGAGACTTAAAAATTTATATTTAGATTCCTTTTTCATAATAAATTAATAGAAGCAATACTTTGGATCTCACAAATTAAGATTTTAGTCGAAATTCAATATTTTCTGGTTTTTGTCTTAAAAATTAAGGAAGCAAGATAGATTAAGTAGGCTAATAAATAAGGCTAGGATGTTTATGTTTAAGTAGAATGGAGATCCGCTATAATCATAAAGATGTGAGAAGTTTCAATTGAATAAGTATAAAACTATAGCGATAGCGTATCTCCAAAGCGCAAGTTCAGAGCTCGTCTACTGCGTGTAGTGTAATTAAATTAATTCTCTCGCCGAAAATATTTTACTTAGCCACGTCAGACTTTTATTATGATTACTTACCTGTGTGATGATTGCACAGTTAAATTGAGAGCTTCATCGGCCATCAGAAAATGAAGCGATGATTTATTCAATAACTTATTGTGGTGCATTACTAGCCCAGCGGCTAGTAGGGAGAGCCGATTTGATCAGGCGTTCCCTTAGCCGTCCGCACCACGGCTTTATATATAAGAACGCTGAGTGAGGAAGCAAGGCCCCAGTTCTCTCCAGATGCAGTTTAGCACACCATCTGTGCCGGGAGTCACGTCGCGTCGGTATCATTGCTATAAACAGCCTCGGATGTCGTATTAAGTTACTCGGGATACGCGTAACCATGAAATAGTTTTCGAGTGAAGTGTAAATTCTGGGATGACTTTAATGATATATCTTCAGTTTGCGAATGTCGTATTTTCACGTGCCGCCGCGGGACAGACATTCTACCATTATTTAGCGTGGCGTTTGATGAACATTATCATCAAATTATAGCGAGCATTCACTTATACATTTAATTTGAACTGATAGTTGTATCAGCGCATTAGACTCTGAACTGCTCTGGTAGTTGGATTGTGTGGATCCTTTTTTTTTCATCTGTGACTTTCAGAATATATCGAACGTATTTTCACGATCGTTTTTGATTATGAATCCCAGACAATTTCCTAATTTCTCAGAGCTTTAAGCTGTAGCTGTAAGTGTATTTGTCAGATGAAGTGGGCACTAGGAATTCTAATTACAGGCTTCACGTTTTGCTAATCACTTTCTGCTTGCCAATATTGTAGTTAGAGAGCCAGGGTTGAGAATGGCAAAAGACAGCATAATTAATACAAAACATTTATTATTAACAGCAATTAATTCCAACCAGCCACTCCACATATGGTTAAACGGCAGGGAAATGCATCTTTTTTGCATAACATTCTATTTATATTAACAATTAAATCCAACCAGCCGCCCCACATATGGTGCATCAGCCGGGAAATGCATCTTTTCTACGTTACATTCTACATTATAAACCAAATAAATTCCACCCGCCGCCCCACAACTGGTCGGCTCACCGAACCTCGACACAAAGCCACCGGGCGGATTCGTGCCGGGACCGGCGCTCCTTCCCGCCCGGAAAGCCGTGCGTTAGACCGCACGGCCAAGCAGACGGGCTGGTGTATAAATAGTTCTTCAATATTTTGCTTTTTACAAAACTGAAATTTATAAATCACTATGTAAATCAGAGATTTTACGAATACTGAAAGTTATGAGAATATAGCATATAAACTGTTACAAATAAAAAATATCTGATCAATGTTTTGGGTCAACTGATAGTTCAGGTCTTATAACGATAGGTAGGGAGAAGCAAAGTATTTTTGTAGAAGGAAGGCGCGAAGGATTCAAGTGGGAAGGTGGAAGGGGACAGTCGCTATCCAGCAGTTAACGCGCCGTCAGAGCGAGGCTAATTTGTCGGTGGTAAAATGGTGGACGACATTACGGTGATTACGCCTTAAGCAGAAGACACAATGGAATCCATAGTTGGTTGTGAGAGGTGCTATGTGTGATCTACACACAGAAGGAGGCGGCGAGGATCGCGCAAACTAGGCCATCTAATTCAACACATCGTCTCACCATCTCCACGAAGAGTACCAGTTACTTTTGTAAATGTATGGATCAATATTTACGTCAAATGTATTAAAATAGTTGTGACATTTCGAATATATGTTTTTTAGCTTGTGATTAAGCTAATTCCTAATACCAGTACCCTAAACTATGAACCTTAGTGACAGAACATTTGAAAAAAATAAGATTGGGCATAAAAATGATTGTTGGAACTCTAAAGTAGTTTTTAGTTCGGTGTTAGTCAGAAATTGTATAAGCAACTCTAAGCAAATCACAGCATATAGCTTTAGCAACTTTAGTATATTGTCCACAAAAAAATTCAAGTTATCTCTATCCTTTACAAAAATAAAGAAATACAGTCAAATTGAGGTTGAACAACAAGAATATGAGACCAGAAATTTTTTGTTAGCTCTTGGTTCAGATACAATTGGATGTTTATACATGTATGTAAGGAAATACTCCCTTTCCTCTCTTACCTATTTAAATATTCATTTGAGCGTTTCTGTTTTTTGTTTGGTTTTGTTTTCAGTTGTTATCTACTTCAGGGATGTCTCCCATGACAGTACAACAACAGTGTGCAGGCATACAATAGTACAGGATGCTGTGACACCTTACTTCCTTTGCTGAAACATCTTGATGGAAGCGCTCTCCGCACCCATCACTCACAGTGACCCAGTTGCTAAGAAGCAAGTCGAACTGTGAGGCCAAGAAGTAGGTCTTGAGCTTCAGGTCTCGGTATGTCCTCAGAAGTTCATTAGCAGCTCGTTTGTAATTTTCAGCTGTTAATCATGGGAACTCCGAATGTCATTGACTTTACTGTTTTGTTTAACCAAGAACCGAGTTTTCTTCCACATGAATTACAAAAAAATATTTGGTTCCCAAGGTTTATCCTCATCTATTTTGCACTCGAAGTAAAGGTAATACGTTTACTTTATTACCGGAGTCGATGCACACCTACCAAACGTTAGTCACAATGTTAACAGATTTACGTGGCAGGATCTCCCAGTGGATCCCTAGCTATTTGGAGTGGTTTGGAGTGGTTGACTATGTCGTTCTGCCGATTACATTACCTGAATACCGTTTTTGCGACAGATGTTTTATTATGATTTGACTGTTGGGGTCGTCAATTTGATATGTGAATTGATTATGTGTACGTGAGGATGCAGCTGTAAGCTACGAAACCAGTCGTTTGAACAAAGCACCATTTAACAGCTATTGTGATTCTTCGTTTATCAAGACGTGACATATCCTCCATGACCACATCGTATATTCCAACAGGATAATGCAAGACCACACGCAGCAGTTCACACTGCAAATGCCTTGGGGAAAGTATGGATCTTTAGCTTTTCTGATAGGCCACCTGACTTGATATACACAGAATGTGTCTGGGTTGTGACGGATGATGAATACTTCTATACGAAACTCCAGCCAGCAAGTTTCATAAATTGAAACACAGTTTGTTTCAGGCTTGGCGAGTTTCCTCAAGATGAGTTACGCAGTCTGTTTGCTTCCATACTACACTACTGGCCATTAAAATTGCTACGCCAAGCAGAAATGCAGATGATAAACGGGTATTCATTGGACAAATATACAGGGTGATTCAAAAAGAATACAACAACTTTAAAAATGTGTATTTAATGAAAGAAACATAATATAACCTTCTGTTATACATCATTACAAAGAGTATTTAAAAAGGTTTTTTTTCATTCAAAAACAAATTCAGAGATGTTCAATATGGCCCCCTCCAGACACTCGAGCAATATCAACCCGATATTCCAACTCGTTCCACACTCTCTGTAGTATATCAGGCGTAACAGTTTGGATAGCTGCTGTTATTTCTCGTTTCAAATCATCAAAGATCAGGGCTTCTTGCAGGCCAGTGATGAAGTGCTCTGTCACGGGCTGCCTGGCGGCCGATCCATCGCCTCGGGTAGTTGACGTTCAGACGATAAGGTTTCATAACTAACCTTTTTCGTATGACTGTCCATACAGTCGATTGTGGAATTTGCAGCTCTCTGCTAGCTCTGCGAGTCGATTTTCCTGGGCTGCGAACAAATGCGTGCTACATTTTCATCACTCGTTCTCGGCCGTCCAGAACTTTTCCCTTTGCACAAACACCCATTCTCTGTAAACTGTTTATACCAACGTTTAATACACCACCTATCAGGAGGTTTAACACCATACTTCGTTCGAAATGCACGCTGAACAACTGTCGTCGATTCACTTCTGCTGTACTCAATAACACAGTTCATCAAGAATAGTGACTGGCGTATTGTGAGAGATCTGGAGAATGTGCTGGCCAGGGCAGCAGTCGAACATTTTCTGTATCCAGAAAGGCCCGTAGATGACCTGCAACATGCGGTCGTGCATTATCCTGCTGAAATGTAGGGTTTCGCAGGAATCGAATGAAGGGTAGAGCCACGGGTCGTAACACATCTGAAATGTAACGTCCACTGTTCAAGTGCCGTCAATGCCAACAAGAGGTGACCCAGACGTGTAACCAATGGCACCCCATACCACCACGCCAGGTGATACGCCAGTATGGCGATGACGAGTACACGCGTCCAATGTGCGTTCACCGCGATGTCGCCAAACGCGGATGCGACCATCATGATGCTGTAAACAGAACTTGGATACATCCGAAAAAATGACATTTTGCCATTCGTGCACCCAGTGTCGTCGTTGAGTACACCATCGCAGGCGCTCCTGTCTGTGATGCAGCGTCAAGGGTAACCGCAGCCACGGTCTCCGAGCTGATAGTCCATGCTGCTGCAACCGTCGTCGAACTGTTCGTGCAGATGGTTGTTGTCTTGCAAACATCCCCATCTGTTGACTCAGGGATCGAGACGTCGCTGCACGATCCGTTACAGCCATGCCTGTCACCTTGACTGCTAGTGATACGAGGCCGTTGAGATCCAGCACGGCGTTCCGTATTACCCTCCTGAACCGACCGATTCGATATTCTGCTAACAGATCTCAACCAACGCGAGCAGCAGTGTCGCGATACGATAAACCGCAACAGGGCTAGGCTACAATCCGACCTTTATCAAAGTCGGAAACGTGATGGTACGCATTTCTCCTCCTTACACGAGGCAAAAAAAAAAATGTTGAAATGTGTGTGAGGTCTTATGGGACTTAACTGCAAAGGTGATCAGTTCCTAAGCTTACACACTACCTAATCTAAATTATCCTAGGGAGAAACACACATACATGCCCGAGGGAGGACTCCAACCTCCGCCGGGACCATCCGCACAGTCCATGACTGCAGCTCCTTAGACCGTACGGCTAATCCCGCGCGGCTTACACGAGGCATCACAACACTGTTTCACCAGGCAAACGTCGGTCAGCTGCTGTTTGTGTATGAGAAATCGGTTGGAAACTTTCTTCATGTCAGCACGTTGTAGGTGTCGCCACCGGCGCCAACCTGGTGTGAATGCTCTGAAAAGCTAATCATTTGCATATCACAGCATCTTCTTTCTGTGAGTCAAATTTCGCGTCTGTAGCACGTCATCTTCGCGGTGTAGCAATTTTAATGGCCAGTAGTGTACAATGAATAAAAGACCTCGAACTGACACTGATGATGGACACCAGTTCCCAATGGAATGCAAGTTTAATCATTGAATACTGTTTCATGAATACCACTGTCAGTGTAATTTGGTTGGAAGGGTTGTGCTTGAGGGCGACGAAGCCCAGCAGTTCGTGAAATACGGCGCAGTGCTCGGGTATACCCGCGCGCGACCGCAGTCGCTGATGGGGGAACGCGTGGCTCGCGCCCCGCGCACGGCAAAACAAAACGCGGCATGCGGGCAGCGTCACAGTGGGCGAGGCGGCGGCTGCCGAACTGCAGCGCGCGACCGGCGCGTCAGCGCTGTCATTGCCATTCCAGGCTGCGGCGACAGCTCAGCTCGCGCGCTCTCCGCGGCAGGTGAGCCCGCCCCGGCCGCCTGGCCGCATTGCACGCATACTTGCAGCCGCTGCCACCGGTGACTGCCGGTCCGGAGAAGGGCAGCGCCGGAACACGGCGGAGGCATCTACATGACTACTCTGCAATTCACACTGAAGTGCTTGGCAGAGGGTTCATCGAACCACAATCGCACTATCTCCCTACCATTCCACTCCCGAACAGCGCGCGGGAAAAACGAACACCTAAACCTTTCTGTTCGAGCTCTGATTTCTCCTATTTTATTTTGATGATCATTCCTACCTATGTAGGTTGGGCTCAAGAAAATATTTTCGCATTCGGAAGAGAAAGTTGGTGACTGAAATTTCGTGAACAGATCTCGCCGCGACGAAAAACGTCTTTGCTTTAATGACTTCCATCACAACTCGCGTATCATATCTGCCACACTCTCTCCCCTATTACGTGATAATACAAAACGAGCTGCACTTTTTTGCACCCTTTCGATGTCCTCCGTCAATCCCACCTGGTAACGATCCCACACCGCGCAGCAGTATTCTAACAGAGGACGAACGACTGTAGTGTAAGCTGTCTTTTTAGTGGACTTGTTGCATCTTCTAAGTGTCCTGCCAATGAAACGCGACCTTTGGCTCGCCTTCCTCACAATATTATCTATGTGGTCTTTCCAACTGAAGTTGTTCGTAATTTTAACACCCAGGTACTTGGTTGAATTGACAGCCTTGAGAACTGTACTATTTATCGAGTAATCGAATTCCAACGGAATTCTTTTGGAACTCATGTGGATCACCTCACACTTTTCGTTATTTAGCGTCAACTGCCACCTGCCACACCATACAGCAATCTTTTCTAAATCGCTTTGCAACTGATACTGGTCTTCGGATGACCTTACTAGACGGTAAATTACAGCATCATCTGCGAACAACCTAAGAGAACTGCTCAGATTGTCACCCAGGTCATTTATATATATCAGGAACAGCAGAGGTCCCAGGACGCTTCCCTGGGGAACATCTGATATCACTTTAGTTTTACTCGATGATTTGCCGTCTATTTCTACGAACTGCGACCTTCCTGACAGGAAATCACGAGTCCAGTCGCACAACTGAGACGATACCCCGTAGGCCCGCAGCTTGATTAGAAGTCGCTTGTGACGAACGGTGTCAAAAGCTTTCCGGAAATCTAGAAATACGGAATCAACTTGAGATCGCCTGTCGATAGCGGCCATTACTTCGTGCGAATAAATAGCCAGCTGCGTTGCACAAGAACAATGTTTTCTGAAACCATGCTGATCACGTACCAATAGATCGTTCCCTTCGAGGTGATTCATAATGTTTGAATACAGTATATACTCCAAAACCAGACTGCAAACCGACGTCAATGATATAGGTCTGTAGTTCGATGGATTACTCGTACTACCCTTCATAAACACTGGTGTGACCTGCGCAATTTTCCAATCTGCAGGTACAGATCTATCGGTGAGGAGCGGTTGTATATGATTGCTAAGTAGGGAGCTATTGTATCAGCGTAATCTGAAAGGAACCTAATCGGTATAGAATCTGGACCTGAAGACTTGCCCGTATCAACCGATTTGAGTTGCTTCGCAACTTCTACTACGCCGGCGCCGACACGTCGGGAATGCAGGACTCCTCTTATACACGGCAGCACCGGATGGTAAAAAGTAGGTCCGCCAGCTAAATACCAGAACACATCCACGTTTCGTAAAGTTTATAAAACTGCTAAAACTGCCATCGAAGCTTCATTGGAATCGATTGATGGGCGGTTTCAACATCCCGATGGGCTACAAATTCTAATCAAAAGTATCTAGACACCTGTTAGTGGGCGCTAATGTTGGATGTCTAACATTCTGCGTAATTTCTGTTTGTTCTAAGTCGTGCCTTCCTACCACTTTCGCGCAACGACGCTCTGTGGCGTGCGCACTGTAAGACCTTCGGTACACACACCATCAGATTATTTGACAGCCCGCATCTCGTGGTCGTGCGGTAGCGTTCTCGCTTCCCACGCCCGGGTTCCCGGGTTCGATTCCCGGTGGGGTCAGTGATTTTCTCTGCCTCGTGATGGCTGGGTGTTGTGTGCTGTCCTTAGGTTAGTTAGGTTTAAGTAGTTCTAAGTTCTAGGGGACTTATGACCACAGCAGTTGAGTCCCATAGTGCTCAGAGCCATTTGATTGTTTGACTTGTCGCTCTAACGAAGTGGGCGAGTGTCAGCAATAGGTCTTGTGGTCTAATCGTGGCGTGTTTATCTTCTGCTGTTAGGTCAGACGATAGAAATGCCACTTGCATGCTTAGAGTAGCAGATTGACGGTGACCAACTTTAAACAGAACTTGATTAATTTTTACACATATTTATTAAAATAATAACAAGCATAAACATTACTTAACTTGAATCTGGATGTTATTTATAACTGACAATCTGAAGTTCCTTTGGTCTTGGTACGTTAATCTTATTCTCACATATCTCTGATACTTGACAAAGTGTCTATACATTTATCTTCATGGCTATGTACAGGAATATGATACTCTTATTAGCCGCAGACTGAACCTGACTATAGACTAATGCAGACTAATGCAGACTGATGGAGACTGACTAATCGGAGGTCTGTACACTCGTTACAATACCTCGCGCGTTCAGGTATCACTGCGCGAGTGTGATCCGCGAGGAGAAAAGGTTCTACGTTAGCAGCAATCTCATTAGCTGCATTACATATTAATACGCGGGTCGGCGGAAGCAGAATTTGGTCCGTCTCTAAGACAGCGCCTTCTCGTAGTGCAGAGATGGACGAGCGCTGCGCCTGCGCTGTTGTGCTTAGCGGGGCGCGCTCTAGTGGGATAGTTGTGTATGCGCTGACTACGCGGAACTATGTACACAACACGCTCTGAGCGTGTTTTTCAGGGAATTGACTAGTTTGAACCTGGGACCTGTTGCTGGTAAGGAGACGCCAGACCACACATGACATGTAGAGATCAGAAGAGTTCAGTGAGACTAGCGATGATATAACCAAATACTTAATGATTTCAGCGTCAGCTCCACTGCACTCCCTGTAAAAGAATCTTAATACTAACTAAATTTAGTGAAGGGGTTCAAGGCTTTCCTATTTCTAGTTAGCTGGTAAAATAACGTCGAAAAAGCAGTTAAGTTTACCATTGGAAATTCTACTCACAAAACATTGTTCATAAATTGCGCTATTGCTGAAATGAAATATTATAATACAGGATGATAAAAACCAACTGCATTCAACAAAAATGTGAACGAATATTTCCTGAATGGGTTTCCAAGTTCTAAAACGGATCGAAGGTTGACCTATGCCATATCACATCTATAATCTAGGTTTAAGTTAAGTTTCATAAAAGAGAAAACTATCAAAAATGGTCCACAGTGACCCTCGATTATCTTTAATTACTTATTTAACTTGTCGTAAATTACAGTGGCTGATGTGGCTTCTCAATAATTATATAACGGAAAAATCATCGAGTTTCAGATTTTAACTTCCAGTAACAAATGTGAATACCACGAAGTTTAATTGACGATCGACACCAGTATTACATAAAAAGGGGATGCAGCAGATGAGACTTCTGCAGTTCTGAGTGAAGCCTTATGCACTGTTATGTGGCATCGTGTGCGTTCATTACCTTGTCTGTGGTTAGGCAGCGTCAGGGGCGGCGAGCGGCGCAGCTCCACACACCTCGCCGTCTCGGAAGCAACTCTCTCTAACTTCTCCTTACTACAATTTTCCGAAGTTGGTTTAAGAAAAAGGTATCTGGCTGTGTTTTCAACTGACCAATCAGGGTCTCAATGTTAACCTTAAGCTCCACCTACAAAAATTCTGTCTGTCCAATGAGAAACGTTATACTTTTCGCGTTGAGGCCATGTTTTCAATGTTTACAACGTAACAGAGACGCGTATAGTCTCACGCTAAAACTCACGGCTGGTGTGGCTCTTTTAGTGTTATCGTAAGATCTATACTGTTCTTCTGGAGGGCTCTATCTTTTAACATGGGCTGGGGGCTGCTCTTGGGGGTTGGCCGGCGTTGTGGGTGTTCTTTATCATAGGGCCTTCTAGCTTACACGACTCTGCTCTCGACTTCTGTCCTCGTTTCTCCCCTCGGAACTTCGTCTGTTTCACGGTGGGAAGGTATGACATGCATTTAGGCGTTCTTGTGTTAGTCTGTGGCATTCCATTTGCTCACTCGTTGATCGTATTACTTTGGGTAATTTAATGCAGGATTTATTCGGAGCTATGTGACATACTGCCGGATTTGCAATCATGTCAGGGTTTTCATGGAAGGTGTTGGATTTGCCTGACACCTTACAGATGTAGCTGCCCTTCGTCTGTATGGCGGCCTCAACTCTGCTGACAACTCTTTCATGAACGGTCAGGTTGTCTGTGGAGGGACTGATGTGTAATTCCTTTTGACACATCGAAGTTAAACACATAACTAATTTGTAGTTGCCATGCACTTCTTTATTACAAACACATGCTGTTAATGAAAGCAACAGTAACCTTGATTATAGTAAAAGGCACCTGGCCTACAGAAGCAGCAGCCGTACTCAGATTAAACATTAATGCATCTAGCCGGCCGGGGTGGACCAGCGGTTCTAGGTGCTACAATCTGGAACCGTGCGACCGCTACGGTCGCAGGTTCGAATCCTGCCTCAGGCATGGATGTGTGTGATGTCCTTAGGTTAGTTAGGTATAAGTAGTTCTAAGTTCTATGGGCCCGATGACCTCAGAAGTTAAGTCCCATAGTGCTCAGAGCCGTTTGAACCATTAATGCATTTAAGTAGGATAGACACAGATCATTCAAAATTTACTCAACGAATTTTCACTAATTAAAAGAATGTTCATAAAACCCACCATTAATCATATTTAACGGACATAAGTGAATGCTTCATGACTTAGCTAGAAACTCGCTTTCACATAACCGTATCAGATTCTAAATCTGCTTCCACAAACTAAGACTCCACAAGGATTATAATAAAAGGCAGCTGCCCTACACAACCAGCAACAGGACATGCTGTTAATTATGATTAGAAGAGTAATGCAGATTTTTCAAAATTTACTCAACCAATTTTCACTAATTAAAACAATGTTCATAAAACCACTGGCCGTGCGGTTCTGGGCGCTGCAGTCTGGAGCCGAGCGACCGCTACGGTCGCAGGTTCGAATCCTGCCTCGGGCATGGATGTGTGTGACGTCCTTAGGTTAGTTAGGTTTAATTCGTTCTAAGTTCTAGGCGACTAATGACCTCAGAAGTTGAGTCGCGTAGTGCTCAGAGCCATTTGAACCATAAAACCACCATTAATCAAATTTAACTGATACAACTGAATGCCTCAAGGCTTACATAGAAACTGGCTTTCACAGAACTCATATCAAATTCTAAATCTGCTTCCAACAACACAGACATCTTCCATGGACTGATCTTAAGCAATTGTAACAAATTAAAAGTATTATCAGATTAATACACCCAACTAAGCTTCTTATAGTATTATTTACAGGTACGAGGTTCACATACATTTCATGGCCACAATATAAAAATAACATATTAAATAGTCTTAAAATGGAACTGTTTCAATTTTTACGTTGAAAATTAGTGATGGACGCGAGCAGATCGAAAGATTCTACTAGATACAGGAGATCTACGGACCAAAATGTAAAGTAGAGCCACAATTAAGCTTCCAGAAATCGACAATGCTCTACGGAAAGATGGAATTGCGGGACACTAACAACATAACCATAGACACCGATCCAGGTCCTTAAATTTCTTTCTTCCACCGAGATAGCCCGATCAGTGTTTGCTCGCGTCGACCACTGCCAGTTATCTGAAATATAAACACATAAGCGGCAGACAATATTCTGGAGCATCAGATACGCAATACATATCTGCCCAACTGGTTATAAATAAACTTCTAATTATACACTGCACAAATGAACCCAAGCAGAACTAACCTACGTGACAACTTGCCCAGAAATGGCTCTTCGCCGGCCGCAGTGGCCGAGCGTTTGTAGGCGCTACAGTCTGCAACCGCGCGGACGCTACGGTCTCTGGTTCGAATCCTTCCTCGGGCATGGATGTGTGTGATGTCCTTAGGTTAGTTAGGTTTAAGTAGTCCTAAGTTCTAGGGGACTGATGACCGCAGAAGTCCCATAGTGCTCAGAGCCATTTGAACCAATGGCTCTTAAAATTTGATTAGCCAATTCTCTACACAAACGAATGAAATAATAACATAGGAAAAGGAAATGGGAAAATTATTTAGGCCCGCTCTTGAACGTCAGGCAAAGACTTATGTACTACATGGGATGACCTCTAGCTACGCATTAATCACGTCTTCATGTCTATTTGATGTGCGTAGCTAGCACTCCCTTAAATACCACCAACATATTAGGCGGCCAGATCAAATACAGTAACAATAACTGAAACAATCAAGATAGTTTTCAGCGCACTCGGGTATTCAATTAACATGAACAGAACCCACCAAGGAACAATTCGACGACTCAAGTTCATTCACTTCGAGTAACATGTAACAGATGACAAGGAAAACTGTCCTTCAAATCTCAAGGAAATCCCAGTCACCGTCGGCAGCGGATCTGCATTCAAACGGCTCAACACGCCGCAGCAGGTGGCCACGCTCCTCCGTCGTACCGACTCGGTCACTGGCCAGCGCCACACTTCACTGTCGCTCTGGACTCGCATTCGGGAGGACGACGGTTCAATCCCGTCTCCGGCCATCCTGATTTAGGTTTTCCGTGATTTCCCTAAATCGTTTCAGGCAAATGCCGGGATGGATCCTTTGAAAGGGCACGGCCGATTTCCTTCCCAATCCTTCCCTCACCCGAGCTTGCGCTCCGTCTCTAATGACCTCGTTGTCGACGGGACGTTAAACACTAACCACCAGCACCACCACCACCACTGTCGCTCACACACTCACCTGAACGCAATCCCCTGCAGAGCAGCAGCAGCAGCAGCAGCAGCTCTCTAGTATGGACAACCTCCCCTGAGGTTGTCTACAATATCGGAGTTTGTTGTCAGTTGACAAAAAAAAATGGCTCTGAGCACTATGGGACTCAACAGCTGAGGTCATTAGTCCCCTAGAACTTAGAACTAGTTAAACCTAACTAACCGAAGGACATTACTAACATCCATGCCCGAGGCAGGATTCGAACCTGCGACCGTAGCGGTCTTGCGGTTCCAGACTGCAGCGCCTTTAACCGCACGGCCACTTTGGCCGGCTGTCAGTTGACATTTACTCCACAAGTATAAAGGAAAAATTTGCTGGGATTAAAAAGGGTTTACTAAAACTTGTCTGAGCTCGACAGGATAAAATACAACTGGTGCTAGGAAACTAGCGGCGAGAGGAAGAGGAATGTTTGTTCTTCTTCTGCTTAGCTCCCGGAGTTGCAGCGATTATACGCTGCCAGTCATGATCGGTAAAAATAGGGAAGCGGTTTATAGGGTCCAAGTGTGGTGTCACCGCCAGACACCACACTTGCTAGGTGGTAGCTTTTAAATCGGCCGCGGTCCGCTAGTATACGACGGACCCGCGTGTCGCCACTGTCAGTGATGGCAGACCGAGCGCCGCCACACGGCAGGTCTAGAGAGACGTACTAGCACTCGCCCCAGTTGGACAGCAGGCTTTGCTAGCGATGCTATACTGACAAATACGCTCTCATTTGCCGAGACGATAGTTAGCATAGCCTTCAGCTACGTCATTTTCTATGACCTAGCAAGGCGCCAGTTATCCTTTGCTATGTATCTGATGAAGCATGAACCATCTGACCGATGTACACCAATTATGGAATAAAGTTAAGTATTACTTCAACTACGTACTTTATTTGCTACTATAATTTCCGTTAACTGTTCCAGACCTCACGCCAGTCTGCGTGAGCTTGCACGCGTGCATTTCGGCCTCCTCTAGTAACATGGTGTTGGCTCTTCTGCCAACACTACACCAAGTCCCTCTTAGGAATGACGGCGGTCAGATTTGCAATTGCCCAGCCGAAATCAAAAGGCTTATGAGGTAGGGGTGGTTTAGGAACATTGGAGGCTGTAAAAGGGTACGGGGTATTGTGATGCGCGAACGTCTCGTCACGCAATGATTTTGCGACCATCTTCAGCAGTTCTGGCGCAGTGATCTCTGTCTCTGCTAGCGGCGTGTGGACTGCCTCTTCTGTGTCCTGTTCTCGGATGGGCGCAGCAGCTGTGACTTCATCTCCCAGCATCGGCAGTCCCGCATTGTCCTCGGAAGGGCGGGCGGGCGTTTCGATGCCCTTGTTCACGTTGTAAGTAGCCTGTTTAGGTTCTTATATTGGTAACGCCGCCGCCACGTAGCGCTCTCTGTATGAAAATCACTGGCTGTGCTGTGTGCAGTCTGTGGCTAGTTTGCATTGTTGTCTGCCATTGTAGTGTTGGGCAGCGGCAGCTGGATGTGAACAGCGCGTAGCGTTGCGCAGTTGGATGTGAGCCGCCAGCAGTGGTGGATGTGGGGAGAGAGATGGAGTTTTGAAATTTGTTATACTGGATATTATGAACTGCTATATATATATTATGACTATCAAGGTAAATACATTGTTTGTTCTTTATTAAAATCTTTCATTTGCTAACTGTCCCTATCAGTAGTTAGTGACTTCTGTAGTTTGAATCTTTTATTTAGCTGGCAGTAGTGCCGCTCGCTGTATTGCAGTAGTTCGAGTAACGAAGATTTTTGGTGAGGTAAGTGATTATTGAAAGGGCTCACCTCCAACTGCGCAACGCTACGCGCTGTTCACGTCCAGCTGCCGCTGCCCAACACTACAATGGCAGACAACAATGCAAACTAGCCACAGACTGCACACAGCACAGCCAGTGATTTTCATACAGAGAGCGCTACGTGGCGGCAGCGTTACCAATATAAGAACCTAAACAGCCTACTTACAACGTCATCTCGTGTTGCTGGTGGAGCTGGTTCGGAATCTTGTTTCCACTGGCCCTCCTCCTTCGAGGAGGGGGCAGACATCTCATATGCCACCTCTATGGACACCCCCACAGCGCCCTGCGTTACCGCAGGAGCCGGGAGAGCGTCCGTCTGCGCGGCGATGGTGGCTGTCGTAACTTCTCGCCCCTTGCGAGACTTGCAGGCCAGCAACTCGCGAAGCTGCGCGCGCTGGAGGCGTACCTCGTCCACCTCGGCCCGAAATGCAGCCCTCTCACGTGCCGTGGCGGATTTGAGAGCGGCAACTGCGTTGGCGACAGCATCGTCGATCTTGTGAATGCTGTTGGGATTGCAGCAGCACAGCCCTCCACTCGCGCAAGCACCGGCAGAAGTGCCAGTGACGTGATGCGCGGGCAGAGAATTTGCCGCTTCTCGATTCCTTGTCACCTCTTCTTGCGCAGTGGTTCGCCGTCGGTGTGTGTTCCGCTCCCTCCCGCGGCCACGGCTCTCGAGATAGCTGCAGCCACGGTGGTTGGCGGCGTGGGAACCGCCGCAATTACAACACGTAGCAGCGGCTTCCCTGGGCTTCGTACAGTCGCCAGTGAGGTGCGGCTTTGCACACTTCAAACACGCGAGTACTCCTGTGCAATCCGCGGCGAAGTGCCCCGACTTCTGACAGCGGAAGCACTGTAAAGGTTTCTTCCTCTTCTGCTTGCTGTCCAGTCCAAGCGCTTGGCCCAGGAGGCTAACGATCGCGGCAGCTTGTTCTCCTCGTCTTCCCTTCTGGCGTCCAGACATGTTGGCGCGGCGAGCGAGAATGCCGGAATGCCCTGCAGAGCGCGCGCACCGCAGTTAAATAGCCATCCGCCAAAGATGCGAAGAAGACAAGCAGGCGTCGGAAATCGACTCACAACGACCGGGATTACAATCGATAGAGACTGACGCCAGTAGCGCACCAGCTCAGGGATGGCAGCCCATTCTTCCTCAAGAGCCGAAACCAGAAAATGTAGTGATGCTGGACGCCAGTCTGGAGCGAAGTCGACGTTGTAAGTGATTACATAGGTAACTTCATGGAGGGTTAAAACTGTGAGCAGAACAGAGACTCGAACTCGCGACTTTTGCTTCTCGCGGACAACTGCGCTACCCAAGCACGACACACGCCCCGTCCTCATAGCTGCCAGTACCTCGTCTCCTACCCTCTCGTTTCCACTTCTGTGAAGTATGGAAAGTAGGAGACGAGATAATGGCAGAATCGAAGCTGTGAGGAAGGGGCGTGAGTCGTCCTTGGTTAGTTCAGGCGATAGAGCACTTGCTCCCGAAATGCAAAGGTCCCGAGTACGAGTTTCAGTCCGGCACACAGATCTAATCTGCCAGGAAGTCTCATATCAGCTCAGATTCCGCTGCACAGTGAAAATTTCATTTCCGGATTCCATAGGTGTTCCATTGGGTTTAAGTTAGGAGTCTGGGCGCAGTCCAGTCCATTCCAGAAATATTACACAGACCAACGAAAACTTTTTATTTTGAAAACCTTTTTTACTTTAGTAGCTGATATCTATAGATTTTTTTAAGCTGAATCCAATTTAGCCTTAGTTTTTTTGTATCACCCATAATTCTGGAGCAATATGCTTTTAATTATATAGTATAAAAATCCTATGCTATATGGTAAACAGGGAAATTAATGAAAGGCTTTGTTACAAAATACGCATGGTTTGTATTTACAGTAAGCTACTTAAAAATGCAGAATGAGATTTTCACTCTGCAGCGGAGTGTGCGCTGATATGAAACTTCCTGGCAGATTAAAACTGTGTGCCCGACCGAGACTCGAACTCGGGACCTTTGCCTTTCGCGGGCAAGTGCTCTACCATCTGAGCTACCGAAGCACGACTCACGCCCGGTACTCACAGCTTTACTTCTGCCAGTATCTCGTCTCCTACCTTCCAAACTTTACAGAAGCTCTTTCTTTCAGGAGTGCTAGTTCTGCAAGTTTCGCAGGAGAGCTTCTGTAAAGTTTGGAAGGTAGGAGACGAGATACTGGCAGAAGTAAAGCTGTGAGGACCGGGCGTGTGTCGTACTTCGGTAGCTCAGATGGTAGAGCACTTGCCCACGAAAGACAAAGGTCCCGAGTTCGAGTCTCGGTCGGGCACACAGTTTTAATCTGCCAGGCAGTTTCATACTTAAAAATGGTTCAAACGGCTCTGAGTCCCCCAGTTCCAGCGGACTTGGTAGCGTTCTTCCATCACTTTAATGCCCTGGTGAAAACGCTCTCCTTGCTCCTCACTAACATTCAGTACCAAGCTCATTTATCAGACCAGGAATTTCTGAGAAGTACACTAAATCACCTTCTTATTGAAAAAACTTGGAAAATTGGTGCTATCTCTTTCTATACATATATATGCTGGTTCTAATTGCCAACAAGTTCTTTTCTTTTAATCTAGAGCCAAGCAACTCAGCTTTTTCTTTTGTTAAGCCCACATCCCTAACCAAATCGTTAATCTCGGACTGAGTAAACAATTTGGGCTCTAGACTTGGTGTATTACCATGGAATTCATTATTCTCTGGCTCATCTAAATCAAACTGTACATCAGAAAATACTTCTCTTGGAATAGAATTTAAATCATCTGGTGGTTCAGGAACCGGCAAATCTACACTGTACCTTACTGGTCGGATGGCGGATGGAAGGTTAGGGTAGCCTATTACCTTCTTGGTTTTCGAATTATGAACAGTAATATCAACATTGCAAAAGCAGCAATCATTGGAACGATTTCTTGGCTCCCTCCATATAATAGGAGCAGCAAATCTAACGGCTTTTTTCTCCTTCGGACCATTTTCTCAGATCTTCAACACACACATAACGTACCTTATGTGGCGCCCAAGACTTACCTTGATCACCAAGTTTAGATCTAAAGTATGATAGATAAACCTTTTTCACAAAGTCTGCAATGGTTTCTTGGTGGTTTTTTTATCGCCATTTCACCACAAATATAACAAAAATTGTCAGCAGAGTTTTTACAACCTCGATTAGACATTGTACTGAGCACATGTACATGGAACGGGAAAGTGAGGTTAGGTTGACAGGAAACAAAACACCATCTGAAACTTCCTGGCAGATTAAAACTGTGTGCCCGACCGAGACTCGAACTCGGGACCTTTGCCTTTCGCGGGCAAGTGCTCTACCATCTGAGCTACGGAAGCACGACTCAGGCCCGGTACTCACAGCTTTACTTCTGCCAGTATCTCGTCTCCTACCTTCCAAACTTTACAGAAGCTCTTTCTTTCAGGAGTGCTAGTTCTGCAAGTTTCGCAGGAGAGCTTCTGTAAAGTTTGGAAGGTAGGAGACGAGATACTGGCAGAAGTAAAGCTGTGAGCACCGGGCGTGAGTCGTGCTTCGGTAGCTCAGATGGTAAAATGGTTCAAATGGCTCTGAGCACTATGGGACTCAACATCTTAGGTCATAAGTCCCCTAGAACCTAGAACTACTTAAACCTAACTAACCTAAGGACATCACACACACCCATGCCCGAGGCAGGATTCGAACCTGCGACCGTAGCAGTCCCGCTGTTCCGGACTGCAGCGCCAGAACCGCTAGACCACCGCGGCCGGCAGCTCAGATGGTAGAACACTTGCCCGCGAAAGGCAAAGGTCCCGAGTTTCGAGTCTCGGTCGGGCACACAGTTTTAATCTGCCAGGAAGTTTCATATCAGCGCACACTCCGCTGCAGAGTGAAAATCTCATTCTGAAAATAGCATCTGTTAACACAAAACAGGATTGCCTTTTTTTTTGCCAGCAAATGTTTTTCAGCAGTGCTACCAATGTCATCTATATTCATTACACCTCCGTTTTAAATTATTTCAACTGTATAAAAGCTGTTAAATTCTTTTAAAAATCTCTTAATTTAATAAATTTAACTGAGAAATGCGAAGAAATGGTGGGTGATACAGTTTTTTAAGTATCATTTTTGGATTTCCCGCCCTAAAAAACATAAGAATAAGGTATCAACAAAGAAGTTTTTCTATCGTTGGCATGCGTTATCCACAAATGATTACCTCATAGATGCTGCTTTATGGTATCGTGCATTGTGACACTGATACAATCATTGCCTCTGAACTGTTTCTCTACTGCACGCCGTACACAATGCTACAAAATGTATTCATATCCTTCCACATTTAGCGTTTTCTAACCAATCAAACATCACATCGTAAGACCGTCTCCTTTGCACTTCACTGTTGACACTACACGTGATGGATAAAATTGGAAATGTGTGGTAAGTCCTGTGGGACCAAACTGCTAAGGTCATCGGTACCTAGGCTTACGAACTACTTAATCTAAGTTAAACTAACTTACGCTAAGGACAACACACACACCCATGCCCGATGGCCGATGGAGGTCTCGAACCTCCGATGGGGGGATACAGGTGGTGGATGGCAGACAATATTGCCCAGGAATTCGCCAAGCCGGCCGCGGTGGTCTAGCGGTTCTGGCGCTGCAGTCCGGAACCGCGGGACTGCTACGGTCGCAGGTTCGAATCCTGCCTCGGGCATGGGTGTGTGTGATGTCCTTAGGTTGGTTAGGTTTAAGTAGTTCTAAGTTCTAGGGGACTTATGACCTAAGATGTTGAGTCCCATAGTGCTCAGAGCCATTTGAACCATTTTTTTCTGAATTCGCCAAACCCAAACCCTTCCATGGGATTGTGTAGCGTAACTTTTCATCATTTTAAACCACTCGATGCCAGTCATCCAGTGTCCAGTGACGTATCTCTTCACACCACCTCGAGCTTCGCTTAGAAATGACTACAGAAATGTGTTTAACATTTTGTATTTGTGTGGTTCCACAGCCTCCAGATGCTTAATGAACGAATAATGGTAAGTAGTGGGCTGTAAAGCGATGTGTTTATTTGATCGCGGCCGCGCGGTGTAGCAGCGCGGTGTGAGGCGGTTTGCCACGGTTCGCCTGGCTACCCCCGTCTGAGGTTCGAGCCCTCCCTCGGGCGTGTATGTGCGTGTTGTCCTTAGCGTAAGTTAGCTGAAGTCAGATTACGTAGCGTGTTAGTCTAGGGACCGAAGACCTCAGCAGGTTGGTCCCATAGGAACTAACCACCACCACCATTTAATCGTACGATTAGCCAATTTCTACTAAGCGCCATTGTCAGGCACATTTGTAACATCTGTATTTCATGTCATTTTCAAATCATTCTTTACTACAAGTACATGGCTACTATGTACCTTGAACTTATAATTAAGAGTGATTTGAAAATGACATGAAATACAGATGTTACAAATGTGCCTGACAATGGCGCTATACAGAAACGTGTGGCTTACGAGGACCTGCTCGTCTTCTGCACCCCATTCTTTTTTACCCATCACGCTCAGTTATTGTGCTAGCAGGACTGCTGCCAACATTCTGGAACTCACGAGTAATTCCTTCCGCCGATTTCATGCGATTTCTTTTTACAAACATTCGCCACAATGCTTGACTGTCTCTGTCCTTCAGAACATGAGGTCTGCCTGGTCTTGTATTAGCTGTGGTCAAACCCTTGCTTTTCCACTTCACAATCCCCTCACCAACAGTCGAACTTTGGCAGCTTTAGAACTGGTGAATTTCTTACTCAGGTGACATCCAATGATTAGTCCACGTTCGAAGTCACAGACCGCTCCCGACCGACCAGTTTTGCTGTATTCTCTCTTTTTTTTTTTTTTTTTTTTTTTGAGTCATCAGTCTTCTGTATGACGAATTCCTGTGTGCCGAGTCTCGGTCCAGCACACAGTTTTAATCCGCCAGGAAGTTTCATATTAGCGCACACTCCGCTGCAGAGTGAAAATTTCATTCTAAATTATTTGCTGGATGGACCCCAATCTCTGTTTTCATCTGCAGTTGTTATCCTCTAAAGCTCCTTCTAGTGTCAAGGACGTTAGTCCGTGATGTCTTAACAGATGTCCTGTCATCTTGTCCCCTCACTTCTTGCCAGTGTTTTCTGTATGTTCCTTTTTCCCCGATTCTGAGGAGAGCCTCCTCATTCGTTACCTTACCAGTCTACCTAATTTTCAACATTCGTCTGTCTGGTTTTCCCAAAGTCCATGTTTCACTAACATGCAATGCTGTGCTCCAAAGATGCTTTCTCAGAAATCTCTTTCGCAGATGAAGGCCTATGTTTGATGCTAGTAGAGTTCTCTTGGCCAGGAACGATTTTTTTTGCCAATCGTACTCTGCTTTTCATGTACTCCTTGCTCCGTCTCCGTCCTGAATTATTTTGCTCGTTAGGTAGCAGAATTCCTTAACTTCATCTACTTCGTGATCCACAACTCTGATGATAAGATTCTCGCTGTTCCCATTTCCGCTACTTCTTATTAATTTCGTCTTTCTTCGATTTGCTCTCAGTCCATATTCTATACTCGTTAGACTGTTCATTCCATTCAGCAGATCCTGTAATTTTTCTTCACTTTCAATGAGGATAGCAATATTATCAGCGAATATTATCACTGATACCCTTTCCCCTTGGATATTAATGCCACTCTTGAACCTTTTTTTATTTCCATCATTTTCTTCGATGTATAGATCAGCATGGGCTAAAGACTACATTCGTGTATTACACCCTTTTTAATATGTGCATTTCGTTATTGGTCTTCCACTTTTATTATTTCCTGTTGGCTCTTGTGCGCGTTGTTCTGTCCAAAGGTTGCGTTTCATTGGCAGGACACTTAGAGGATGCAACAAGTCCACTAAAGAGACAGCTTACACTACACTCGTTCGTCCTCTGTTAGAATATTGCTACGCGGTGTGCGATCCTTACCAGGTGGGATTGACGGAGGACATCGAAAGGGTGCAAAAAAGGGCACCTCGTTTTGTTTTATCACGTAATGGAGGAGAGAGTGTGGCAGATATGATACGCGAGTTGGGATGGAAATCACTAAAGCAAAGACGTTTTTCGTCGCGGCGGGATCTATTTACGAAATTTCAGTCACCAACTTTCTCTTCCGAAGGCGAAAATATTTTGTTGAGCCCAACCTACATAGGTAGGAATGATCATCAAAATAAAATAAAAGAAATCAGAGCTGGAACAGGAAGGTTTAGGTGTTCGTTTTTCCCGGGCGCTGTTCGGGAGTGGAATCGTAGAGAGATAGTATGATTGTGGTTCGATGAACCCTCTGCCAAGCACTTAAATGTGAATTGCAGAGTAGTCATGTAGATGTAGATGTAGATGTAGATAACTTACTCCTATTTTCTTCAGACCTGCGAACATCTTGCACTATTTGACAGAGTCGAACGCTTTTTCCTGGTGGACAAATCCTATGACCGTCTTTGATTTTTCTTTAGTTTGGCTTCCATTATCAACCGCAACGTCAAAAATGCCTCTCTTGTGCCTTTACCTTTCCTAAAGCCAAACTGACAATAATGTAACACATCCTCATTTATCTTTTCCATTCTTCTGTATATCATTCTTGCCAGCAACTTGAATGCATTAACTGTTAATCTTGCTGCGCGATAATTCTCGCACTTGTCAGCTCTTGCATTCTTCGAAATTGTGTGGATGATATTTTTCCGAAAGTAAGATGATACATCGCCATACTCATACATTCTAGACACCAACGTGAACACTGGTTTTGTGGCCACTTACCCCAATTAGTTTAGAAATTCTGATGGAATATTTTCTATCCCTTCCGCCTTATTTTAAGTCTTCCAATGATCTTTTAAATTCTGATTCTACTACTGGATCCCCTCTGTCTTCTATATCGACTCCCGTTTCTTCTTGTATCACGTCACCAGACAAGTCTTCCCCCTCATAGCGGGCTTCAATGTACTCTTCCCACCTCCACGCTCTCTCCTCTGCATTTGACAGTGGAGTTTCCATTTCACTCTTAATGTTACCACCCTTGCTTTGAATTTCACGGAAGGTTGTTCTAACTTTTCTGTATGGTGAGTCTTCTTCTGACAATCCTTCCTTTTTCGATTTCTTCACTTATTTCAAGAAGCCATTTTGTGTTGGTTTCCCCCGCATTTCCCATGTATTTCATTACTCAGTGACATGTATTCATGTATTCCTTAATTTCCCTGAACATTTTTGTATTTCCTTCTTTCATCGATTAGCTGAAGTATTTCTTTTGTTACCCATGGATTGCTAGCACTTATCTTCTTTGTACCTATGTTTTTCCTTCCAACTTCTGTTATTGCTCTTTTAGGTATGCCTATTTCATTACTGTCAATGTTTCTGTATTGACAACACATTGCCGCGCGGGAGTAGCCGAGCGGTCTTGGGCGCCGCAGTCATGGGCTGTGCGGCTGGTGCCGTCGGAGGTTCGAGTCCTCCCTCGGGCATGGGTGTGTGTGTTTGTCCTTAGGATAATTTAGGTTACGGAGTGTGTAAGCTTAGGGACTGATGACCTTAGCAGTTAAGTCTCATAAGATTTCACACACATTTGAACATTTGACAACACATTACTCCCCTACTCACTAGTGGTCATTCCTCCTGCATCTGCTTTAAGCATATCCGGTGGTGAGGGATACAGTGGTAGCTTATTTGTAATAAAATATTTACTTTAATACATAGTTGCACTGTTATTTCGTCAGACCATTACCAAGTACCATCATCAGGCCATACATCTACTAGGGATGGCCTGACGACGGTACTTTGTACTCGGACAGTTAATCATTAGACAAAATGAATGCACGAAAACAGACTAGAGCAAATATTTTTTTTCTGATTGTGTTGCTCGCTGTTCCACCCGACAGTATGCAGGGAATATGTAACACCAACTGTGTTGAATCTACAGTACCTCCAACTTCCATAAAGTCTGCAGTAATTTTGGTCGCAAAAGTGTTACCTAAATTATAGAAAATTTTTCGGCCTTCATCTCACAGAGATTGAAAGAAACAAATATCAGTTTGACCCCACTTTATTTTTACGATATTACAAAAGCAGTTTAAAGCTCAACACAAATATGAATAGAACTGAGTGCGAGTCTAATGCATTTAAAACAGACAATACGACTTCAGTCCCTTACATCCGCCTCTACGTGGCTACTCTGCAAATCACACTTAAGTGACAGAGAGGGTTCATCAAACCACCTTCTCATTAAATCTCTATTATTCCACTCTCCAACAGCGCGCGGAAAAACCAGCACTTACAGCTTTCCGACGAACACTTGTATCCTGCGACAGTTTAGTACAAGATCTCCCGTCCAATTGGACATGCTGTTTCGTTAACCATACGATTACTAAATAAGTGCAACTTCCACTACAATTTTTAACAATTCTGCTTTGGCAATAAGTGAGAAAAATTTGAAGGTATTGACATGTTTTTTAAGCGATAAAGACTCTCAGTAGCTATTTTCAGCAGTAATGACAGCCATTATTGAAGCCATGTCCTCTTAGTAAGTTGTACTACCAAAATTCATCAATATATTTGGTAATATACTTTGTCATGCAAAGTTATATGTGCAATGACAATAGCACTTGAAAACATTGATAACTTCACACAGGAATTCCAAATTAAGCAAAGTCATATGCTTACACTATTAAATAAAATTTTAGTTACATGTGTTTCATGATCATAATATCGTCTTAAACTACTAGATTCTTTTAGAAACTGAAATAATGGTCTACACTAAAAATATATAAGAGTTAAAATTAATTAAATGCTACTCATTTCCATTTGAAATGACGTTTGGAATGTTTACTTAGCTCTCATTTCCATTTGAAATGATGTTTGGAATGTTTACTTAGCTCTCATTTCCTTGAGTAAACATGAATTAATTTTATGGTAGAGGGAAGTTTTGCACTATTTGTAATTTTAATACTGTCGCAGGTAAGGGCTCTCAACACTGAGGTTGCCATACTTTTGTTCCTAGAGAAGCCGTTGTGTTTACATAAATGTCCTTTGTTGGGCTTAGAGAAAAACTGTTTGCTCTTCTTTCTCAGTAATTTTCTGAATCTGACATTAAATTTCCGCAGCGAAATAAGAAGTCAAGAGCAAACCTCTGTTTATCTTCAAAAGTGCGAAAGACATATTCGAAATTAAATTTTCTTAATCAGATTTATTTTGTTTACATTTCACATTAATTCAAAGGTAGCACAAGGACAAGAGCGTAACCAGTTGTGTACGTAACATGACGTGACACGACACTGTGCTGCCTTTGCACTTGGGTTTTGAAGATGGAAATAATCCTTCGTGATCAATAAAGTCATTTTCCACCTGCTGTATGACATTTTATGCGACCTAATCAGCTTAAGTACAGATCTACGCATATTTAATAAAGGTTCATTTACCAACGGTTGCTGTTCTTCACTTATCAAGATGTAGTGTGTGTGTGTGTGTGTGTGTGTGTGTGTGTGTGTGTGTGTGTCATCGGTCCCTAGACTTACACACTACTCGCACTAATTTAAAAACTAACTTATGCTAAGAACAACACACAAACCCATGCCCGAGGGTGGACTCGAACCTCCAGCGGGAGGGGCCGCGCAGTCCGTGACATGGCGCCTCAAACCGCGCAGCCACTCCGCGCAGACTTAAGATGTACACTCCTGGAAATGGAAAAAAGAACACATTGACACCGGTGTGTCAGACCCACCATACTTGCTCCGGACACTGCGAGAGGGCTGTACAAGCAATGATCACACGCACGGCACAGCGGACACACCAGGAACCGCGGTGTTGGCCGTCGAATGGCGCTAGCTGCGCAGCATTTGTGCACCGCCGCCGTCAGTGTCAGCCAGTTTGCCGTGGCATACGGAGCTCCATCGCAGTCTTTAACACTGGTAGTATGCCGCGACAGCGTGGACGTGAACCGTATGTGCAGTTAACGGACTTTGAGCGAGGGCGTATAGTGGGCATGCGGGAGGCCGGGTGGACGTACCGCCGAATTGCTCAACACGTGGGGCGTGAAGTCTCCACAGTACATCGATGTTGTCGCCAGTGGTCGGCGGAAGGTGCACGTGCCCGTCGACCTGGGACCGGACCGCAGCGACGCACGGATGCACGCTAAGACCGTAGGATCCTACGCAGTGCCGTAGGGGATCGCACCGCCACTTCCCAGCAAATTAGGGACACTGTTGCTCCTGGGGTATTGGCGAGGACCATTCGCAACCGTCTCCATGAAGCTGGGCTACGGTCCCGCACACCGTTAGGCCGTCTTCCGCTCACGCCCCAACATCGTGCAGCCCGCCTCCAGTGGTGTCGCGACAGGCGTGAATGGAGGGACGAATGAAGACGTGTCGTCTTCAGCGATGAGAGTCGCTTCTGCCTAGGTGCCAATGATGGTCGTATGCGTGTTTGGCGCCGTGCAGGTGAGCGCCACAATCAGGACTGCATACGACCGAGGCACACAGGGCCAACACCCGGCATCATGGTGTGGGGAGCGATCTCCTACACTGGCCGTACACCACTGGTGATCGTCGAGGGGACACTGAATAGTGCACGGTACATCCAAATCGTCATCGAACCCATCGTTCTACCATTCCTAGACCGGCAAGGGAACTTGCTGTTCCAACAGGACAATGCACGTCCGCATGTATCCCGTGCCACCCAACGTGCTCTAGAAGGTGTAAGTCAACTACCCTGGCCAGCAAGATCTCCGGATCTGTCCCCCATTGAGCATGTTTGGGACTGGATGAAGCGTCGTCTCACGCGGTCTGCACGTCCAGCACGAACGCTGGTCCAACTGAGGCGCCAGGTGGAAATGGCATGGCAAGCCGTTCCACAGGACTACATCCAGCATCTCTACGATCGTCTCCACGGGAGAATAGCAGCCTGCTTTGCTGCGAAAGGTGGATATACACTGTACTAGTGCCGACATTGTGCATGCTCTGATGCCTGTGTCTATGTGCCTGTGGTTCTGTCAGTGTGATCATGTGATGTATCTGACCCCAGGAATGTGTCAATAAAGTTTCCCCTTCCTGGGACAATGAATTCACGGTGTTCTTATTTCAATTTCCAGGAGTGTATTTCCACAGCTGTAGCAGCCCACTACAGGTTTACTACGGTATTATTGCCACGTACCTTCGAACATTCAGCCTCCCTTCAACAATTTCCAATCGGTCCTGCTGTCATATCATCTGCACCTTCTATTCTTGACACATTCTCCACCTCGTTACCACTTGTTCCGTAAGTTGCACGACAGCCAGCTGAGTGTGGGACCTGACGGTTGATGTTCCTATATCGCTCATGCAAATGACTCGACGATCTATCTCATAGCCTAAAAGATTTCAACCTGCAAAGTTCCGTTAATATTTTTTCCTTCTCAGCCACGAATCTCTCTCCAGTGCCGAACTCTTCACCGCAGAGTAGCACTCGCAACCAGCGTCCTCAGTTATCTATTGGATGTATTCCAATCGCTATCTCCCCATACAGCTCCCTCAACTATTACGCGAGTAATTCTTTGATATCTTAACACTTGTCCATCATTTTATCCCTTCTAAATGTCAATGTTTTACACATATTCCTTCCATCGCTGATTCTGCGGAGAACATCCTGATTATCAGTCCACCTAAATTTCAACATCCTTATATAGAACCAAATCTCAAACGCTTCGACTGGTTTATTTTGCGGTTTCCTACAGTCCATGTTTCACTCTCATGCAAAGCTGAGCTCCAAACGCAATGAAAGGATCGAATAATGGACGAAACGCTCGTGCACTCCACTTAAAATTCCTGGTCACACTTTACCATCATCATGTAGTATTCAGGAACTGGTCAAAGAGTGCTGGCGGTTGCCCCAGAGGATAGTTTACCTCTGCAGTTGATTGGTTGGTTTGTTTGGGGGAAGAGACCAAACAGCGGGGTCATCGGTCTCATCGGATTAGGGAAGGACGAGAAAGGAAGTCCGCCGTGCCCTTTCAAAGGAACCATCCCATCGATTTAGGGAAATCACGGAAAACCTAAATCAGGATGGCCGGACGCGGGATTGAACCGTCGAAATGGTTCAAATGGCTCTGAGCACTATGGGACTTAACAGCGGAGGTCATCAGTCCCCTAGAACTTCGAACTACTTAAACCTAACTAACCTAAGGACATCACACACGTCTATGCCCGAGGCAGGATTCGAACCTGCGACCGTAGCGGTCGCGCGGTTCCAGACTGAAGCGCCTAGAACCGCTCGGCCACTCCGGCCGGCGATTGAACCGTCGTCCTCCCGAATGCGAGTCCAGTATGCTAACCACTGGGCCACCTCGCTCGGTCTGCAGTTGATGTAGCAGTTCTGTGCCAACGTCTTGGCGATGTCCATTTTGCCGGCCCCGTGAGTAGCTGGCGGCATACGGTGTGGTCACTGCCGAGGGACACACTGGTCCCTGGGACACTTACTCTGCTGTGTGCCGAGGGAGCGGCTGTTTGCAGGGACGGTGAGTGCCACAGACTTCGTCACAGCTGGGGCTACAATGCGCGGGGAACCTCACACTTGGTTTTTACATCCCTTCCTATTTTTCGTCATCGATATCAGTTTTGATAATTAATTTAGGGTTGACATCGCTCACTGAACCACGTTCAGTGTTCAACGTCCCGTAAGCCAAAATATTACTAATTTCATTGATTTGCTTACGATACGGTGGCTAGAGTCTCTGAGGCGTTTGGTTTCACCTAACAGAAGGCGGTAGAATTTATCTCTCACGACGTATGATTATTATTTTAATTGGTAACGGAAGTGATATATATTTCATTTAATTTTGATCAGTTTCCAATTTTATTTTAATTCTGCAAAACCATCGCTTTCGTGGCAAATGTACGTAGGACTTTCTATAGTTGTGTTTTCTGTAGTATCTGAGAATAATGAGTTTTTTGGAAATCAGTTTAAGTAAGCTTAGATTTTGTTAACTTTGGTTTGTCATATCTTGAATCCTGTTCTATTGTAGCAAGAACCATATGTGATATGTAACACATGGTCCTTTTTTTCTACTATGCTAACGAAATTTGTCAGATTTGAATAATGCATTCCCATTTTCATGTGTGGTTAACTATAAGGATTTGGTGTCACTCTTCTTCATCATCTGTCGCCATTGTTAGAATATAGAACATCTGGTTGAATAGAGCATGATAGCGTGGATAATAGCACTATCTCCCACAGTCACAGATGTGTGTTTGCACATTTATGCTTGAATATCATATTAAAATTCCGTTACGTGTACACATTATGGTCAGATGGCTATAAATTTACTATCAAAGCGTTGCATTTGCATTCAGCATTAATGTGATTAGGGGAGACGCTAGACAACTAAGAATTTATACACGTTCGAATATGAGGAACCTATTTACATTAGCTTTCCCCCTTACAGCACATCGTCAGAAATTTCTTCCTCTAAGGTCAATGTTTGATACTAGTAGGATTCTTATAGCCATAAGTCACTTTGCCTGTCCTGGACTACTTTTAATGTGCTCCTTGCTTCGTCCTCCATATGTTACCTTGCCTCCGAGGTAGCAGCATCCTTTGGCTACTTGGTGGTCCCCAGTTTTGATGTTATAGTTATCGCTAATCTCATTTTTCCAACTACCCATTAATTTTGTAAGTCGGTCAAATCTCAGTACACACCATTTACTCTCAGTTCATATTCTATACTCGTTAGTCCGTTCAATTCATTAAACGGGTCCTGCAGTTCTTCCTCACCTCAAGTGAGGATGGCACTGTCATCAGCAAATCTTGTTGTTGATTTCTTTTCGTCCTGAATTTCAGCTGCGCTCTTGAACCTTTCTTGTATTTCCACCATTGCTGATTCGATGTATACGTTGAACAATAGGGCGAAAGACTCTATCATGTCATATACACTTTCTAAAACGAGCAGTTTGTTTTTTATCTCCCATTCTCGCTGTTGTTCTTGTACAAATTCAATTTTTCCTATCTTTCTCTACCACTTACATATACTTCCTGAGAATATCAAACATTTTCTGCCATTTTACATTATCGAATGCTTATCCTAGGTCGACAAAATCTGTGACCATGTCTCGATTTTTCGTAAGTCGTACTTCCATTATTAAGCTCAACGTCAGCACTCGTATCTATGCCTTTACCTTTCGTAAGTCAAAATGGTCTTCTTCGTGAAAAATCTCAGTTTCCTTTTCCATTATTCTGTAATACACTCCTGGAAATGGAAAAAAGAACACATTGACACCGGTGTGTCAGACCCTCCATACTTGCTCTGGACACTGCGAGAGGGCTGTACAAGCAATGATCACACGCACGGCACAGCGGACACACAAGGAACCGCGGTGTTGGCCGTCGAATGGCGCTAGCTGCGCAGCATTTGTGCACCGCCGCCGTCAGTGTCAGCCAGTTTGCCGTGGCATACGGAGCTCCATCGCAGTCTTTAACACTGGTAGCATGCCGCGACAGCGTGGACGTGAACCGTATGTGCAGTTGACGGATTTTGAGCGAGGGCGTATAGTGGGCATGCGGGAGGCCGGGTGGACGTACCGCCGAATTGCTCAACACGTGGGGCGTGAGGTCTCCACAGTACATCGATGTTGTCGCCAGTGGTCGGCGGAAGGTGCACGTGCCCGTCGACCTGGGACCGGACCGCAGCGACGCACGGATGCACGCCAAGACCGTAGGATCCTACGCAGTGCCGTAGGGGACCGCACCGCCACTTCCCAGCAAATTAGGGACACTGTTGCTCCTGGGGTATCGGCGAGGACCATTCGCAACCGTCTCCATGAAGCTGGGCGACGGTCCCGCACACCGTTAGGCCGTCTTCCGCTCACGTCCCAACATCGTGCAGCCCGCCTCCAGTGGTGTCGCGACAGGCGTGAATGGAGGGACGAATGGAGACGTGTCGTCTTCAGCGATGAGAGTCGCTTCTGCCTTGGTGCCAATGATGGTCGTATGCGTGTTTGGCGCCGTGCAGGTGAGCGCCACAATCAGGACTGCATACGACCGAGGCACACAGGGCCAACACCCGGCATCATGGTGTGGGGAGCGATCTCCTACACTGGCCGTACACCACTGGTGATCGTCGAGGGGACACTGAATAGTGCACGGTACATCCAAACCGTCATCGAACCCATCGTTCTACCATTCCTAGACCGGCAAGGGAACTTGCTGTTCCAACAGGACAATGCACGTCCGCATGTATCCCGTGCCACCCAACGTGCTCTAGAAGGTGTAAGTCAACTACCCTGGCCAGCAAGATCTCCGGATCTGTCCCCCATTGAGCATGTTTGGGACTGGATGAAGCGTCGTCTCACGCGGTCTGCACGTCCAGCACGAACGCTGGTCCAACTGAGGCGCCAGGTGGAAATGGCATGGCAAGCCGTTCCACAGGACTACATCCAGCATCTCTACGATCGTCTCCATGGGAGAATAGCAGCCTGCATTGCTGCGAAAGGTGGATATACACTGTACTAGTGCCGACATTGTGCATGCTCTGTTGCCTGTGTCTATGTGCCTGTGGTTCTGTCAGTGTGATCATGTGATGTATCTGACCCCAGGAATGTGTCAATAAAGTTTCCCCTTCCTGGGACAATGAATTCACGGTGTTCTTATTTCAATTTCCAGGAGTGTAATTCTGGGCAACAACTTAGATGCATGAGATGTGAAGTTGATTGTGGAGTAGTTTCCGCACTTATCTGGCATTGTTGTTTTAGGATTGGATGGATATTAAACGAAAGTTTGTTGATATGTCTCCAGACTCATAGATTCTGCACACCAAGTTGAATACTCGCTTTGTTACGACTTCGCACAATGATTTCAGAATTTCTGAATTCGTGAACAGCGTTACCAATCTCTTTCACCTTATCTGGTGCCGAGTTTTCCAAAACTCTGTGAAACGCTTGTTCTGTTATGTTACCGGACAATTTGTCCGCCTCGTAAGTGTCTTGAACGTACTCCTTCAACCTATCCGCTCTCTTCTCTGCATTTAACAATGGAATTCCCATTGCACTCTTAATACAAACTCAGTTGCTTTTAATTTCACCGAAGGTCGTTTTGACTTTCCCATATACTGAATGTGTCCTTCGGATGACTATTTCTTTTTCGATTTCACGCATCTTTCTTGCAGCTATTTCGCTTTGAGTTCCCTGCGCTTCTCGTTTAATTCATCCTAACTGCAGGGTGCCCCAGGAAGAATGGCCGGTATTCAGGGATATGATAAGGAAGATCTTTCGAAGCAGAGAAGCAAGTAAAGATAGTTTCTAAAATGTGCATCTTAACAGCTATGAGAACTTCTTCAGTAGAACAGTTCTACAGTAGCGAAGATGTACAAGTGCACATAGATATGCATTTTAGAGCCCATGTTAACGCAGCCTTTTTTGCTTTGAATGACAGTTCCTGTCATATCCCTTGATAATGAACTTTGCTCCTGGGACACCGTATTAACTGCTTTCTTGCTTTTTCTGAACATTTTTGTACTTTCTTCTGTCGTCGGTCAACCGAAGTATTTCTTATATTTCTCAAGGTTTTTTCACAATTACTTTACCTGTACCTATATTTATCTGTCAAAATTCTGTGATTACCCTTTTGAAGCTGTCCGTTCCTCTTCAGCTTAACTGCCTCTTGTATTCATTATCGCAGTATCTACATCGTTGCAAATCTTCGAACGCACCTCCCCATTCTTCAGTAGTGCACTATTCTACTTCTTTCCGCAATGATTCTTCCAGACGATTTCTATTAAACTTCAGTCTACTCTTTATCGTTTCTAATCTGTGATCTGAGTCTGTATCTATTCTTCAATTCGCCATAAATACAGCACGTGGTTTCTGAAGCTGTCTGATCATCATATAATCTAGTTGGAATCTTTCCTTTTGTAACGACGATTGTTTCGAAGGGTTGCAAATGAAGCACCTAATGAGTTGCTCTGTTACGGTTTCTCTGTAAGCAGATACAACAAACTTCCGTGCACTGAAGGAGCAGCTGCTACCCAGTTTCCGCTGCCGGCACACCATGTCGTTTACGTAAACGATTTTCTGCTGTGGTCGCTGACCTGGTGCCATGACAGGTTTCCAAATGATAAAGCAATGAGGTCTCATCGCCTAATCTACCCTAGGCCGCAGAAATTGTCTTCACTCCAACCCCGGCTAAAACTGGTAACAGGAAGTACATTCTCTTGGAGTAGCACGCTGTAGTGATGTGTCTGAGTCTATGAAACCACTGAGAGATGCTCTCCGAGCTCGTATTCGTTCGTGGACCCGAGACTGGCACGCATTCCGTTGCAAACCTTACAAAATTTCACTTCGCAAGTTGCCGCCATATTTATTTGACATGTGCCACGCTGAATTCGGTGATATTGCGCCCACTCCGGCCACTGATTAATTTGTTGGATCACGTCGGCAAAGTTTCCACGAGGGTTTCATGGGCCGTGTATTGTAGAATTCTTCTCGCACTTTGCATTACGCCTGGGTCAGTCTATAGGAATTGCTTTTGATTTATCACGCTTTACTCCACGCAAACGCAATTTATTACCACTACCTGTTAGGAGAGTCATGTAATGTGATGACTGAAGGTCGTGAGTTAAAATAAATCTGTGCTAATCGACTGCATCTGTTTTCAATCAAGTAGTTGAAATCCCAAGTCACTTTCTTAATTAATGTTATATTCAACATTTGCATCTAGTGTTCAATAGCTGAATGTAACATCAATGTGCACCCTTTTTAATTAAAAGGGATCGATTCTGAATCAATTAATGTCAACACTGCCACCGCAGTTCAATCAGGAGTCACAGGGCCTTATTACTTTCTTTGCGTTATCTGACATTGCGGCAGTTTTACACTCTCTGTTGATCTGTTAGTCAATTACCTGGGGTGAACACACACCAAAACCAGATAAGTCACGGGTGGGGTGTTACAAGAAAACCGTCTTCGAGGCAACTGTGGAGCACCATGGGCTGTGGGCAACAGAGGTGAACGACAGCCATGGTGTTTTTACGGTCGAACAGGCGCCCAGATGTTGAGCAACTGACCGCTCAGATGAACCAAGCGGCTACAAACAGTGTCTCCTCAACGACCGTTCAACAAACGTTGCTGCATATGGGCCTCCACATCCGCAGGTGCCTGGTTCATGAGCCCACGCCAAATTTTTTTAATTGGCGACGTAGACTCGAATTTTCACTCCAGTACCGCAACTGGATGTCAACTGAGTGGCCTTTCCAGATGAATTACATCTTGTGCTCCGTCGGACAGATGGCCATTGACGTGCATTACGTGAAACGTCTGAAAGCAAAGGCCATATAACAATCGTCGGAGAGTTGCGGGCCGGAAGAGGGTACGTTATGGCCTGGCAACTGTTTTTGTGACCTTTCCTGAGTAATCTCGTCATTTCGGAAAGCACAGCGGATCAACACAAGTACGGATCCATCCTTGAAGACCATATCCACCACTTCGTGCAGTTTGTTTTTCCTAGCAAAATGGCATCTACCAGCAGGATAATGCAACGTCTCACGCAGTTCGCAGTGCACATGTGTGGTTCGAAGAGCACCAGGATGATGGGTTTACCGTGCCACCCTGGCCACCAAACTCCTCAGATTTAAACCCATAGAAGAATCTTTGGGACCACCTTTATCTGGCTTTTTGCGCCACCAATCCTCAACCGATAAATGTAGCACATCTGGCCAAGGTACTAGAGTAGGCATGGCTTCACATCCCTGTCGATTCTTTCCACGACCCCTTTGACTCTCTTCCTGCACGTCTCACAGCAGCCCGCTCTGCAAAAAGGCAGTTATTCTGGCTGTTGACAGGGCGTCTCATTAATGTGGCTGGATAATATATATATGGTCTTCAGTCCTGAGACTGGTTTGATGCAGCTCTCCATGCATATGCATGGAGAGCATATACACTCCTGGAAATTGAAATAAGAACACCGTGAATTCATTGTCCCAGGAAGGGGAAACTTTATTGACACATTCCTGGGGTCAGATACATCACATGATCACACTGACAGAACCACAGGCACATAGACACAGGCAACAGAGCATGCACAATGTCGGCACTAGTACAGTGTATATCCACCTTTCGCAGCAATGCAGGCTGCTATTCTCCCATGGAGACGATCGTAGAGATGCTGGATGTAGTCCTGTGGAACGGCTTGCCATGCCATTTCCACCTGGCGCCTCAGTTGGACCAGCGTTCGTGCTGGACGTGCAGACCGCGTGGTGGTGGTGGTGGTTGTTGGGATGTTTAAGGGGGACTAAACAGCTAAGGTCATCAGTCCCCCATTCCAAAAACAAGCGAGACAAAGTCGCAGAGGAGATAAAACCCCAAGGGGAAGGAGACTTCCCCCCCCCCCCCCAGGTGCTAAAGAACACAAATTAGGCAACGAACACTACAGAAAAGAAGAGTACAGACGAACACCAGACAGAAAGGAATAGAAGAAAAGAAGATGGCCGGAGACTGGTTTACTGACCACGACAACAAAAAAGGGAAAGAGTCAACCATCCGATGAGATACCAAAACAGCAACAAATATGGAGAGATGCGAGGACAAAAGACACACAAAGGGAAAGGTGCAGGACCACTCTAAATGGATCCATAAAAAGGACTAGCATGGATAAAATGTAAAACATTGTCAGCCATGGAGGCATCGTCGCATAAAATCAAAGGCAAGGTGCCCGGGAAATTAAAAGACTGCCGAAGGGTGCGCAGACGGGGACACTCCAATAAAATGTGGGCGACCGTCAGCCGGGACCCACACCGACACAGGGGGGGATCCTCCTGACGCAAAAGATGGCCGTGCGTCAGGTATGTATGGCCGATGCGGAGCCGACACAGGATAACAGAGTTCCTGCGAGAAGACCGCAGGGAGGAGCGCCACACATCAGTCGTCTCCTTGACAGCCCACAGTTTATTAGGCATTGTCAAGCCCCGCCACTCAGCAGACCACATCCCAAGCACCTTACGGCACAACACCAGCTGCTGATCGGGAGCCGTGAGGCCGATCTCCAAAGCTGGGGCGTCGAGCGCCCCTTTGGCCAGCCTGTCAACACGTTCGTTCCCCGGGATGCCAACATGACCTGGCGTCCAAACCAAGACCACCGAACGTCCAGAATGGGCAATGGCGGAAACAGACTCCTGAATAGAGGACACCAGAGGAGAAGAGGGATAGCAGCGGTCGATGGCCTGAAGGCTGCTCAGGGAGTCACTGCAGATGACGATGGACCTACCTGAGCAGAAACGCATATGCTCAAGAGCGTGCAAGATGGCCACCAGCTCTGCAGTAAAAATACTGCAGCCAGCCGGCAAGGAGCGCTGTTCAACATGGGCAGCGTGAGCAAAAGCGTAGGCAGTGCGACCATCAACCAGGGAACCATCAGTGTAGACAGGCTCACAGCCCGGAAATGATTCGAGGAGCGCAAGAAAACGGCGACGGAGGGCCACAGGCGGAACCGAGTCCTTAGGTCCCTGTGCCAAATCCAGACGGCCGGACGGCCGGGACAAACACCAGGGAGGCGTAGGTGTACGGACCCGGAAGGGAGGCAGAAGAGGGAATGACCCCAGTTCTGACAGCAGGGACTGGACACGGACAGCTACGGAAAGCCCAGACCTAGGTCGCCGTTCGGGCAGATGGAGGACCATGGCAGGGAAAAGCAGGCGACGAGTGGGATGGTCTGGCGAGCAATGCACGTGGACAGCATAGTCGGCGAGCAGTCGATGGCGGCGAATCCGCAGCGGGGGAACTCCGGCCTCCACCAGTAGACTATCTACGGGGCTGGTACGAAAAGCGCCAGTTGCAAGCCGAACCCCACAGTGGTGTATGGGGTCTAATAACTTCAACACTGAGGGTGCTGCAGACCCATAGGCCAGGCACCCATAATCAAGCCGGGACTGCACAAGGGCTCTGTACAATCGCAGCAGCGTGCAGCGATCTGCACCCCAAGATGTGTGGCTAAGGCAGCGGAGGGCGTTGAGGTGCCGCCAGCATTTTTGCTTCAGCTGAGTAACATGAGGAACCCATGTGAGCCGGGCATCAAACACGAGTCCCAAGAAGCGGCAAGTGTCCACCACTTCAAGCAGGTGGCCGCCGAGGTAAAGTTCAGGATGAGGGTGGACCGTCCGACGCCTGCAGAAGTGCATAACTCGAGTCTTGGCTGCAGAGAACTGAGAACCATGAGTCAGAGCCCATGATGCTGCCTTGCGAACGGCGACTTGCAGCCTGCGGTCGGCGACTCCCGTAGTCGTGGAGCTAAATAAGATGCAGAAGTCGTCGGCATACAAAGAAGGAGACACCGACGACCCCACTGCTGCAGCCAGACCATTAATGGCCACTAGAAATAAGGAGACGCTCAACACTGAGCCCTGCGGGACCCCATTTTCCTGTATATAAGATGAACTAGAGGTGGCACCGACTTGCACCCGGAAAGAGCGGCGCAATAAAAAGCCTTGAAGAAAAGCCGGGAGCTGACCACGAAGACCCCACTCATGCAACGTGGCGAGGATGTGATGCCGCCATGTGGTGTCATACGCTTTCCGCAGATCGAAAAATACAGCAACGAGATGCTGACGTCGGGCAAAGGCCGTACGGACTGCAGATTCCAGCCGCACCAAATTGTCCGTGGCAGACCGGCCCTGACGGAAGCCACCCTGGGATGGAGCGAGGAGACCGCGCAACTCAAGGACCCAACACAAACGCCGCCCCACCATACGTTCGAGCAATTTGCACAAAACGTTGGTGAGGGTAATGGGACGATAGCTGTCCACCGCCAGTGGGTCCGCACCGGGCTTCAAGATGGGGACAATAACACCCTCTCGCCATTGCGACGGGAACACGCCTTCGCTCCATATGCGATTAAATATCGCGAGAATGTGTCTCTGGCAGTCCCTGGAGAGATGCTTCAGCATCTGCGCGTGGATGCAGTCTGGGCCTGGTGCTGTATCAGGGCAATCGGCGAGGGCAGCGAGGAATTCCCTCTCGCTGAAAGGAGCATTGTATGTTTCAGAACGACGCGTGTGGAATGAGAACGGCGTCCGCTCGGCTCGCTCTTTTAGAGAGCGAAAGGCGGGGGGATAGGATGCAGTCGCAGAGCTCTGAGCAAAGTGCGCGGCAAGCCGTTCAGCAATGGCGGCAGCGTCCGTGCAGACAGCGCCGTCCAGGGAGAGCCCAGGGACACCCATAGGGGTCTGATATCCGTAAATCCGCCGGATCCGGGACCACACGAGCAAGGGGGAGACATGGGAGCCCAAGGATGAGACATACCTCTCCCAGCACTCCTGCTTACGCCGTGCAATAAGACGACGGGCGACGGAGCCTCTTAAAGGTGATGAGGGTCTCAAGAGACGGGTGCCGCCTATGACGCTGGAGAGCCCGCCGACGGTCGCGAATAGCCTCAGCAACCTCCGGCGACCACTAGGGTACAGCCCTCCTCCGAGGGTGGCCAGAAGAACGGGGGATGGCAGCCTCGGCCGCTGAAATGATGGACGTGGTTAAAACACGCACCACCTCATCAATGTCACCCTGTGGGGGAGACTCAATGGTTGCAGCGGAAGTAAAAGCCGGCCAGTCAGCCCTGTGGAGAGCCCAGCGGGGCAAGCGCCCAGAAGAATGACACTGGGGCAGTGACAAATAGATGGGAAAATGGTCACTACCACACAGGTCAGGATGCACTCTCCAGTGGAGGGATGGGACAAGTCCAGGGCTGCAAATAGAGAGATCGATGGCCGAGAACGAGCCATGAGCCACACTGAAATGCGTGGGAGCACCGGTGTTCAAGAGGCTAAGGTCGAGCTGAGCCAACACATGCTCCACGGCCCGACCACGGTCATCGGAGACAGTCCCACCCCATAGAGGGTTGTGGGCGTTGAAATCGCCCAGCAGCAAAAAAGGTGGCGGCAGTTGGGCTATCAGAGCAGCCAGGACATGCTGCGCGACAGCACCATCAGGTGGAAGGTAAATACTGCAGACGGTAATAGCCTGTGGCGTCCACACCCGAACAGCGACAGCCTCTAAAGCTGTTTGTAGAGGTACAAACTCGCTGTGAAGAGAGGTAAGGACATATATGCAGACGCCACCAGACACCCTTTCATAAGCTGCCCGGTTCTTAAAATAACCCCGATAGCCACGGAGGGCGGGGGTTCGCATTGCTGGAAACCAAGTTTCCTGCAGAGCAATGCAAAGGAAAGGATGACGGCTGATAAGTTGGCGGAGCTCAGCTAGATGGTGGAAGAAACCGCTGCAGTTCCACTGGAGGATGGTATTAGCCATGGATGGGAAAGGCGTGAAGGGATTGGGGAGGCAGATTACGCCTCCGGGGCCCCTGCTGCTACTGAGTCACCACCTGGACAACAGCTATCTATTGCATCCGAGGGACTGGTGAGATCCATGCCCTCAGTGGACGCCAGAATCTCCACCTCATCCTCAGACGCAGAGCTTGTAGGAAGCGGTGGAATGGGTGCCACCGCAATGTCGGTAGCCTTGGGGAGTTTCTTCTTCTTCTGCTTCTCGCACTGCGCCTTGGGTGGTTCAGGCTGGGAGGGCGTCACTGGGTCAGTCTCAGGGACAGACGATGACCGTGTGTCCCGACGACCAGGGACTGGCGGTTGTTTGAGCCACTTGTGGCTGTCGGCTTTGGAACCGGTCGGAACGTGCGAAGGGAGGTCCCCAAGGGACCCCTTCCTTACGAGAGTAGCCGAAGAAGTCTTACGCTTCTCCGGCTGGGAAGGGGGGACTGATGTCCCCGATGGTTGGGGGGGTGTTGCTCCTGAAGTAGATGGAGCAGGAGCAACAGGAGGTTTAGTGCCCCCCCACCATCAAAGGGGCAGGTGTGGGACTTCGACTCTGAGAGCTGACTGGAGTGGATGGAATTGTAGAAGGAGTGACACATACACATTAGCCTTAAAGTGAGCTTTGGAACGCTTAGAGACTGCTGACGGCTGGCCGCCAGCGAGAGATGATGTACCACGCTTCATTGCGGGTCATCCGCCCTGATGCCACCTACTCCGACCAAGGGCCCTCCCCACGGGCGCCACCCAGCCACAGCAAAGGCCACCTGGCAGGATGGCCATTGCCGGGAGTCCCGATGCCCCAGGGAGATGGGCATCTACTCCTTGGCATACGTGGGAGTTAACGGCGCAGGCATCAGTAGAGCGATCCCTGTGTTGTCAGGGGGCTACAACCAAGAGGGTACATGGCGGCCCCACCACAACGGACTGGCTACTGTGCTGGATCTTAGGTGCAAAAATGGCCAAGGTCGTCGTCGCAGTTAAAAGAAACACTGCAGAGTGCAGCGTGGTAATCGCCCAAGAGATCGAAAACGAGCGGGACACCATTACAACGACGTGCAATGGATGTAGTCCTGTGGAACGGCTTGCCATGCCATTTCCACCTGGCGCCTCAGTTGGACCAGTGTTCGTGCTGGACGTGCAGACCGCGTGAGACGACGCTTCATCCAGTCCCAAACATGCTCAATGGGGGACAGATCCGGAGATCTTGCTGGCCAGGGTAGTTGACTTACACCTTCTAGAGCACGTTGGGTGGCACGGGATACATGCGGACGTGCATTGTCCTGTTGGAACAGCAAGTTCCCTTGCCGGTCTAGGAATGGTAGAACGATGGGTTCGATGACGGTTTGGATGTACCGTGCACTATTCAGTGTCCCCTCGACGATCACCAGTGGTGTACGGCCAGTGTAGGAGATCGCTGCCCACACCATGATGCCGGGTGTTGGCCCTGTGTGCCTCGGTCGTATGCAGTCCTGATTGTGGCGCTCACCTGCACGGCGCCAAACACGCATACGACCATCATTGGCACCAAGGCAGAAGCGACTCTCATCGCTGAAGACGACACGTCTCCATTCGTCCCTCCATTCACGCCTGTCGCGACACCACTGGAGGCGGGCTGCACGATGTTGGGGCGTGAGCGGAAGACGGCCTAACGGTGTGCGGGACCGTAGCCCAGCTTCATGGAGGCGGTTGCGAACGGTCCTCGCCGATACCCCAGGAGCAACAGTGTCCCTAATTTGCTGGGAAGTGGCGGTGCGGTCCCCTACGGCACTGCGTAGGATCCTACGGTCTTGGCGTGCATCCGTGCGTCGCTGCGTTCCGGTCCCAGGTCGACGGGCACGTGCACCTTCCGCCGACCACTGGCGACAACATCGATGTACTGTGGAGACCTCACGCCCCACGTGTTGAGCAATTCGGCGGTACGTCCACCCGGCCTCCCGCATGCCCACTATACGCCCTCGCTCAATGTCCGTCAACTGCACATACGGTTCACGTCCACGCTGTCGCGGCATGCTACCAGTGTTAAAGACTGCGATGGAGCTCCGTATGCCACGGCAAATTGGCTGACACTGACGGCGGCGGTGCACAAATGCTGCGCAGCTAGCGCCATTCGACTGCCAACACCGCGGTTCCTGGTGTGTCCACTGTGCCGTGCTTGTGATCATTGCTTGTACAGCCCTCTCGCAGTGTCCGGAGCAAGTATGGTGGGTCTGACACACCGGTGTCAATGTGTTCTTTTCTCCATTTCCAGGAGTGTATATATAGGGTGGGCCATTGCTCGTGACCAGCCAAATATCTCACGAAATAAGCGTCAAACGAAAAAACTACAAAGAACGAAACTCGTCTAGCTTGAAGAGGGAAACCAGATGGCGCTATGGTTGTCCCGCTAGATGGCGCTGCCATAGGTCAAACGGATATCAACAGCATTTTTTAAATAGGGACCCCACTTTTCATTACATATTCGTGTAGTACGTAAAGAAATATGAATGTTTTAGTTGGACCACTTTCTTCGCTTTGTGACAGATGGCGCTGTAATAGTCACAAACGTATAAGTATGTGATAGTTTTTTCGTTTGATGCTTACTTCATTAGATGTTTGGCCCAGTGAGTATCAATGGACCACCTTGTATATATATCACTTTGAAGAGAAACCCTGAAAGCTTTTTTTCATGTATACCGCCACAGCGCAGTTTGGTAATTTGCCGATAGTCAGCGCTGGTCTCCCGTACGCGCTTCATATTTACTTCACTCACATTGGAACGTCCGCTTCTCATTGCCGGGCACAAGCAACCCGTCGTAACGAATTTGTGGTGCCAGTGGGAAATGGCCTTCCTTGTTGGTGGCTTCTTACAGTACTTGGTTCTCAAAATGATTCAAATGGCTTTGAGCACTATGAGTTTTAACTGCTGTGGTCATCAGTCCCCTAGAACTTAGAACTACTTAAACCTAACTAACCTAAGAACATCACACACATCCACGCCCGAGGCAAGATTCGAACCTGCGACCGCAGCGGTCGCGCGGTTCCAGACTGTAGCGCCTAGAACCGAACAGAATGGGACAGAGAATCTACATACAGTGTTCCTCTCCAAAGAGTCGTGCGCCTGAGCAGCGCTGCTGCTAGGACACGGCAATGAGACTGTAGCGCCTAGAACCGCTCGTCCACTCTGGCCGGCAGTACTTGGTTCTAAACGTCCGTTGAATAGGTGTAGCACACTTGTTTTTGTCGAACTCCAGCACACATAAAGCTCTTATCGCAACTGAACTTACCACGTTTGCGACTAGCGCTGACAATCGGCAAATTGCCAAACTGTGCTATGTCGGTATACATGAAAAAAAACCTTTCAGGGTTTCTCTTCAAAATGATATCTATGCAATATTTGGTTCTTGTGCAATAAATAATTTAAAGTGTTCCCGGACTTTGTGTACTAACAAAAATTTGTTAGTATTGCTTGTATTTTGCTACAACTATCAAACATGTTTTTAGTACGAAACTTGTACTGTATCCATAACTTTGTGCATTAGGTACTGGAGAATGGTCTCTGATCGAAACTGATCGTACAGTTAAATTATACAGCAACTTGATGTGTTAAATAATGTGAAACGTCCCCTTTGAACAATTATACAGGACTGAGCTTAAACTGACTCACAATATTTTTTAGCGCAATGCAATATGACTTTCAGAAATCCCTACAAAGGAATGGCCCTGACTAACATTAACCTGTACCTTTCACAAATCACTTACCTCACCAAAAATCTTCGTTACTCGAACTACTGCAATACAGCGAGCGCCACTACTGCCAGCTAAATAAAAGATTCATACTACGGAAGTCACTAACTACTGATAGGGATAGTTAGCAAATGAAAGATTTTAATAGAGAACAAACAATGTATTTACCTTAATAGTCATAATATATATAGCAGTTCATGACGTCAATTTTTACAAATTTCAAACTCCGCCATCTCTCTCCCCACATCCACCACTGCTGGCGGCTCACCTCCAACTGCGCAACGCTACGCGCTGTTCACATCCAGCTGCCGCTGCCCAACACTACAATGGCAGACAACAATGCAAACTAGCCACAGACTGCACACAGCACAGCCAGTGATTTTCATACAGAGAGTGCTACGTGGCGGCGGCGTTACCAATATAAGAACCTAAACAGCCTACTTACGTAAAGAAAACATAAACAGCCTACTTACATAGCCCCCATGCTCCCCACAAAAAATTTTACAAAATATTTTTGGGCAGTGGCCAATAATGATTTGATAAAATTTTTCATAATTACAATGACAAAGATATCAAATGCACACACTTATTTATACAATGTTGGTCAAAAGCTAAAATTTTCTCACAGTCCATAAAGACAGTCCTGATCATTCATCATAGTAGTAATTACAGTTTTTATTTTACAAAGTCTCATTACTAAAAGAAACTGCACACAGAAGTAGTGGATTTCCATCCAGTCTTGAAGAAGTAGTGTTGCCCTTCCAACGGAAAGACAGTGCTGACTCTTGACATGCAGACAGGTAATGGGCCACAACAGAGCAAATCACAGCAGAGTCAGTCGAAGTTTTGAAGAATATTGGTAGGTAGGTCATCACAAAGTAGACCCACTGTAGTCCTGGTAGAGATTACGGTATTGGTGAGTCAGCAAAGGTGTAGACCCACTGTAGTCCTTGTAGAAATAATGGTATTGGTGGGCCATCAAAGATGCAGACCCACTGTAGTCCTTGTAGAGATGGCCAGCAGCCATCTGCTTCGACTGTGCAGGTGCACAATCACCATCGAAGAGTCTTGCCGAGAAGATAGCAAGTCCATAAACCACCACTTGTGCACGCACAAAGTTTTTGGAATTGTCGTTAGAAGTCTTGCAGACAATATAGCAAGCCCATATACTATGACCAACAGAAACGTGTGCAGTGAAATGTAACTTACAAGTTACTTATTTTGATGAACTGGTGTCAATTACAATTTTATAACATAAAAAATACAATAACAAAGGTACAAAGTACATCATTAAATCATAATAATACAGATAACATTTGTAGTAATAGGGGCTTTACAAAAGAATAGAAATAAACATATACATCAGTGTTACAGGAAATATGACATGAGTACATACATAAAAGATCAGAATAACTTTTGAAACATCAACTTTACACATGAGCAACAAAACAGAACAGGTAAATAATGTCTAAGCATATAACATATTATTAATGCCAATTATATTTGAGGATAACAGTATTCCTCATCATAGTGAATGTAGCTTAGTACTAGAAGAGAAAAAAATTCTATGAAACTACACGAAGACAGGAAGAAAACAAATACACAAGGGTACACAAACACATAGTGGGATAACACAAAAGGAAAGGACAGGGTTCGTTTTCAGTGTAACATTTGGCACTGCAGTCGAACCCAAAACTTCATTCCATAGATCGTTCCTCTTATTTCGACATTTGCTCCAGCCAAAAAATTCTATCCAAGCATGTTTTCTGTATTCTGTTCACACATTTCTTACCTCATTATTTCCAAGAAAATCCTACCTAATCCTGTTGTCCCTAAACCCTACTTTTTTGTTCATATCCTCTTTCAAAATTCCTTTTTTTTGGCCACACCATTTTCTTATAGCTTCTCAATGCATTTCTTCCATTCCATCATAGTTAGTTTCTTATATAGTCTATTCTACCCCGTCTTAAGCTAACTTAAATCTACTGAGCTCAGATGCTAAACTAAGGGACGAGGCAATGCAGCAGCGCAAAACAATTAACACAAACAGCAATGACAAAAAAAATGGAAAATTGCAAAGCAAGCTACAGTAAATCTAAATTACCAAGCAATGCAACATTAAAACTAATATGAGCCAATGTGCAGCAACAAGAAAAATAAATCAGTAGTAAAACTAGCTTAAGAGAGTAATACAAAGTGAAATTTAGTAGCACTATGCCTGGCAAACAGATATAAAACGTCCCCTTTGAAAAATTTATACAAGACTGTGCTTAAACTGACACACAATATTTTTAGCGCTACGCAATCTGACTTTCAGAAATCCGTACAAAGGAATGGCCCTGATTAACATTAACCTATACCTTTCACAAATCACTTACCTCACAAAAATCTTCGTTACTGGAACTACTGCAATACAGCGAGCGCCACTACTGCCAGCTAAATAAAAGATTCAAACTACGGAAGGCACTAACTACTGATAAGCATAGTTAGCAAATGAAAGATTTTAATAGAGAACAAACAATGTATTTACCTTAATAGTGATGAAAAAACATAATATACATAGCAGTTCATAATATCCAGTATAACAAATTTCAAAACTCCGCCATCTCTCTCCCCACATCCACCACTGCTGGCGGCTCACCTCCTACTGCGCAACGCTACACGCTGTTCACGTCCAGCTGCCCAATACTACAATGGCAGACAACAATGCAAATTAGCCACAGACTGCACACAGCACAACCAGTGATTTTCATATAGAGCGCTACGTAACGTTGCCAATAAGAAAACATAAACAGCCTACTTACATAAAGAAAACATAAAGAGCCTACTTACATAGCCCCCATGCTCCCCACAAAAAATTTTACAAATTGTTTTGGGCAGTGGCCAATAATGATTTGATAAAATTTTTCATAATTACAATAACAAAGATATCAAATGCACCCACTTATTGATACAATGTTAGTCAAAAGCTAAAATTTTCTCACAGTCCATAAAGATAGTCTTGATCATTCATCATAATAGTAATTACAGTTTTTGTTTTTCACAAAGTCTCATTAGTAAAAGAAATTGCACACAGAAGTAGTGGATTTCCATGCAGTCTTGAAGAAGCAGTGTTGTCCTTCCAACGGAAAGACAGTGCTGACTCTTGACATGCTGACAGGTAATAGGCCATAACAGAGCAAACCCACAGCAGAGTCATTCGACGTTTTGAAACTGATTCCCGACACTAATACATTATTATTGCAATTAATGCAAAAAATGGAACAAAATCAGAAACAAACACAGTTAGACACAATGGAACAAAATCTTCAAAAGTTAGACACAATGGAACAAAATCTTCAAAAGTTAGACACAATGGAACAACATCAGAAACAAACACAGCAACAGTTACACAAAATGGAACAAAATCAGAGACAAACACAGCAAAAGCTTCAAAAGTTAGACTCATTGGAACAAACTCTAGAACAAACACGTGAAGATTTAACTGCTGAGTTACATAACATTGAATCGAAATTTCAGAAAGTCGGTAATGACGTAAAAACACAAATTTGTGAGCATTTCCAACCTATTTTTGCGCGTCATGAAAATGCATTACAGAATCATGAAGCAGCTATAAAAGAACTGCAAACTATTGTTCATGAAAATCATGAGACCTTGCAAGCTAAAATTGACTCAGTTGCATCTACCGATTTGGTTACACAACTTTCAAAAACCCAAGAAAACTTAAAGGACACAGTAGTTACTCTGAAAATTGGTTCAGAAAGACACATGGAGGAAATTAGTTCATTATCAGAGAAAGTAGTTGAACTTTCGGATCAGCTAAATAATTTCTCTACGAAGGTAGATGATAATCTGAATGACACAAAACCGGTAGTCTTTAATAACACAGAAGAGAGCGAACAAATTAGGAAACTGAAACAAAATCTGAATCAAATTGATACGCAACACCAAAGAGAAATCCGGGAAGTACAAGATCAGCTGACACAGGTAATACAAGAATTATGTATTTCAGAGGACACTCGCGCTCCAATACGGGAAGAGGGTCATAGAAATACGGAACAGCCACAAAGTAATAACACAGGACACTTCGGAAATTATGAAAGAAATTGGCAAGGTACACCGAATTTTGAGATGGAACCGCCGAAACGACGTAACAATGACCGACATGCGACTCGCCGACATGATGATTTTGACTATAAGCTGTTCATTACTACACGTAAATTCAAAACGTTTAAGAATTCTGCCAACGACATTCATCCACAAGCATGGCTCCATCAATTCTCTCATTGTTTTCCTCCCAACTGGTCATTAGAGCACAGATTAGAATTTATGTGTGGCTACTTAGAGAATGAACCAGCTCTAAGAATGCGATCGGTCATTCACGATTGCCGCAGTGAAGGAGAATTTTACCATGCCTTCCTCTCAGCATATTGGTCTCAAGCCACACAAGACCGAGTAAAACATAGCATCATAATGTTGAAACATTTCGAACAATCTGAATTTTCCAGTCTTGTGAAATATTTTGAAGACATGTTGCACAAGAATCAGTACCTGTCAAACCCATACAGCCCCTCAGAACTCATCCGCATTTGCTTAATCAAATTATCTGAACATTTACGACATATTATTTTGGCAGGACGTTGCAAAGACGACATTGAAGCTTTTCAGGGACTGTTACAAGAACTGGAAATGACACTGACAATCGCGGAACGCGAAAACAGGAGCACAACAATTACAGACCACATCCGTCACAATTCCGCGATGCAGAAATAATATACGACAAGGCTATTCTTTCAATGTAAGTCGTGACCGAAACAGACACCACCCGTATGACAACCGTTGGCAGAGTAGAAATAATTACAGGGAAAGATCACCTCTCCGCGGTAATGACTATCAGAGAGACAATCAGAGAAACAGACAATATGGGAACCAAAATAATTATTATCAAGGGAGACAGAATAACTTTAGACGCAACGGTCCAGCACGCAGTTACGACTCAGGGAGAAATTCTCCACCACGTGACCGACAAGAAAGAAACTATGGAATCTACCGACATGACGACAGACGATATGATCGTAACGACAGACCTGAATTGCATCAGAACTGGCGGGGTTTAAACAGGGCTGAGCCCTCTAGGCAACATGAATTTGTAGAAGTTAGGTCTCCAAATCCCAATAACGACGCGCGCCAACAAAGAGACAATAGGTAATGACTCACACCGCTGGCAGCCACAAAACGTACTTATGAAACTGACGACGCAGCTGCCGTAGCTAGTAATTACGTAAAAATGGAAGACATTAGGGACATCTTACTCCAGGAACACGATGTAACACATAACAACATTGCATATCCTGTGATTCACATTTCTGTAAATGACATAAAATTTACTGCAGTACTTGACTCTGGCAATCCCATTTCAGTAATTAGTGAAACAGCTTTTAGCAAGTGCAACAAATCGAACGATTGCCCCACACTTCCGTTACGTAAGATTAAATTACAAGGTGCAATCTTTGGTAAAAGTGTAGATGTACGCCAACAAACCAACTTAGAATTCTTTTGTCAAAGCCACAGCTTCTTTTTGAACTTTCTTATTGTTCCATTATTGTCGACGGAAATTATACTGGGAGTAGACTTTTTGAATGAATACAAAGCAATCTTAAGCTTTCACGATGCTGAAATAAGTTTAGAGAAAGAAGGTAAGTCAATAGCTTTGAAATTTGAAGATTGGCTCTCAAACCATGATGAGGAAATTAATCGGCTTTACCTTCTGTTAGACAACAGTTCGGAATTTTCTACGGAACTAGACACTAACAATCACTCTGCAAGTACTGACAGGGATGATATCGATGGCATATTTGAAACTAATGAGTTAATTCAGAATAAAATTCAAACAATTGAGAATTGTAATGACACTGATAGGCAGGACCTTTTTGAGATTTTACAAGCACATTCCACAGTTTTTACTCACAAATCAGGAACAATCAAGGGATTTCAATACCAATTTCGTGTTCGTGAGCATACTAAATTTTGTGTTATACCATACGTAATTCCAGCACATTATAGGGACCGTGTTAGAACAGAAATACAATCTATGCTTGACGAGGGCATTATTGAGCCTGCAGTAAGCTCATACAACAATCCGTTACATGTTGTTGAGAAGAAAAATGGATCGATCAGGCTTGTCTTAGATTCGAGACAAATCAATACTATCATCATTCCTGAAACAGACAGGCCGCAGACGATGGAAGAACTTCTTCAAAATTTTAATGGTGTAAAAGTGTTGTCTTCCATTGATCTCAGATCCAGCTTTTATCAGATCGAACTTCATCCAGAATGTAGAAAATACACAGCTTTCCTTTGTTTCGGCGTTTGTTATCAGTTTCGGAAACTTCCTTTTGGTTTGAACATTTCGTAGGCAGCATTCATTCGTGGGCTAAATTCCATATTACCTGAGTTCTTATAACGTCACATCACCTTATATGTGGACGATATTCTGATAGCAAAAGCTTCATGGGAACAACATAACCGCATCCTCAACAGTTTGTTACGTATTTTTGCAGAATCTGGAATTACAGTTAACTTGGAAAAGTCTGAATTCGGTAGGACAAAGGTGAAGTTTTTGGGACATATTATTTCTTCTGAAGGCATTCAGCCGGATACTGAAAAGTTAGAAGCAATCAGAGCCATTCCAGTTCCATCCACAAAAAAACAAGTCCGCAGTTTTCTAGGTCTCATAAATTTTTACCGTCGTTTTCTGAATATGCAAATTCTAGTTACACCAAAACTTTGTTCTCTCACTGGAAAAAATACTATTTGGAACTGGGACGAACAAGCACAGTTGGAATTCAATTCTTTGAAAGAATCGCTACTTAATGCGCCAATACTAGCTCATCCAGATCTGTCACAAGATTTCTGCCTTAGCACGGATTCTTCTAAAGTCGGTCTTGGTGCCCACTTATTTCAAGAAGCCATAGAAAATGACACTACTGTTCAGAAAACCATTGCTTTTGCTAGCCGAGTGCTAACAAAATCTGAAAAAAATTATTCCGTTACTGAATTAGAAGCTTTAGCTATCGTTTGGACATTTAACAAATTCCGTTTCTTTCTTTCTGGTAAGCACGTAAAAGTATACAGTGATCATCGTGCATTATAATTTCTTATGTCTTCAAAATTAAATCATGACAGGTTAAAACGTTGGGCATTGTTTCTGCAAGAATTCCGCTTCACAATAGTCTACATTCCCGGCAAGGAGAACATTGTTGCGGATGCGCTGTCACGCGCACATGCTGAGCTTGAGAAAAGTAACACAGAAGGCAACCTCGAGAAAAATTTCAGTATTCTTTACATTCAGAAAGTCGCCTTTGAAAACTTCATCACCACATCTTTAAAGGACATTGCTCATGAACAAGATAAAGATCCGATTTGGAAAGACATCAAGAGCAAATGGCATGAAAAGACACACACACAGATTCGGCATTATTATCTGGTTAGAAACAACATACTGTTCAAACGCTGCACTGTTGATGACGAGCTACGGGTACTTTGCATTCCAGACGATTTTGTTAATAAGCTCATTTGGTACATTCATTTCAGCTACGCACATTTTGGCCCACGAAAATGTTATCATATTCTTCGAACGACTTGTTATTTTAACAAGATGGAAAAGCGAATTCGAAGAGTCTTGTCTATTTGTAAACTTTGTCAACAGGCGAAACCATCTACTATCTCACATCGTGCTCCGTTGTTTCCTATTATTCCTTCTAATTTAAAAGAATTTGCTGCTGTTGATCTCTTGGGACCCCTTCTCAGAACATCGAATGGATTTTCGTACGTTCTAGTCGCTGTTGAACTTACTTCAAAATTTGTTTCTTTCACTCCGTTACGTAAAGCCACTGGACGGTCTGTATCCAACGCCTTTGTTAAAAATTTCTTACGTGAAGTTGGCCACGTTGCTAAAGTCATTTCAGATAACGGACCGCAATTCAGATCTGCTGTTTGGTCACGCATGCTTCGGAATCATAAAATCAAACCTGTATTTATTTCATTGTATTCACCACATTGTAACCCCTCGGAACGGATTATGAAAGAAATCAGTAAGCTTTGCAGACTTTATTGTCACAGAAAGCATCAGCATTGGGACAGATATTTACACTTATTTCAAAACGTGCTGAATGAAATGCCTCATGACTCCACTGCTTTACCACCTACTCTTGTACTGAAGAATGAAGAACCCCCGAACAGAATCAGAGAGCTTGTACCTTTCCCGAATACACGTAAACTTCGACACAAAGACATAATTGATTTGGCTCTTAAAAATATAAAATCTGCAGCAGACAAAAGGAGAAAACTACACGGTAAAGCAAATGCAAAGAAATTATATATTGGTCAGAAAGTTCTCATTAAAGCTCATTCATTGTCACAAGAAGAAACACTTGAGTCACAAATTCTTTCTAGTTTACAATGGACCTTACAGAATCCGACGTATACCACATGATAATTGCGTTGAGGTTGAAACTCTGCATACTAGGAAGAGTAAAGGTTTACACCACATTTCACATGTAAAACCGTTTATTGAAAGATAATCTGCCTTTTAACTTTGTCTTTGCCATATAACTTTTCACTTTACATTACTAGTATGCTTTGTCAGACTTAGAATCTGTTTGCGGTGTTTCTGTTTCATATCTGCACAGTTTTTCTGTACTATTCTGGAAAGTAAAACATGTTTTAGTAGTAACTTTTGTGCTATAGCTACAATGAGACAGCCTCTTTCGTAGCACAACAATACGTTACAGCACAGTACGTTCTTCATCACAACAATAAGCGTAATATCTAAGATATCTATACGCACAGCATTTCACTTTTCTTTATCATGAGGTAAGTACATTGGCTTCTGCAGAACTTAGCTTTCAGAGGAAAATAGCTACGACTCTTCCACAGAGATTATCTTACAACAAGATGCACATTTAGCGCTACAGGACACGCATTTGAGTGCTTAATTTTGTACTTAAACCATTTATTTTTCAAGATTTTGGAAATACAAAGAAAGTTTTGTGTGATACATTTCATTCCATTGCTGTAATCTCTAACACCTGAGGGTATAATTACATTAATCCTCAGGGGGGTACACGCTTACTTTGTGTGCCATGTGTTTGGCAAGCACAAGGAGCCCTAGCTAATATGATATTTGCTTATACAATTTTACACTTCGGTACCATATTTCTCTAACACACAAATTACACACCTATCTGATCGTTTAACTGAGAGATACAAACATTTATTTTATTACATCAGTGACACATGTTTACGCAATTACACAGTTGGATAACTTCACACTTACGAAATTGTATTTTGTCTGTACTGTGTGAACCCTTCATATTTTTCGGACCCATTGTGATATTATGAGAGCTTTGATTGATATATTTGGTATGAGATCATAATTTTTAAAGTACGTTTGAGGTAGATGACACTATTGAAATGAGCAGAGAATTTTCTTTAGGTTTTGAAATTATTGCAGATAGCTACGACGTTTTTGAGATTTGACTGAGGTGTTTTTATGTTATTATTACGACGACGATGTGTATTATGCTGTTGAGGAATGTTTATTAGGATATGTATTTATTAAGATGAATTGTTGAAGACATGTTGATGAATATGTATATGTGTAATAAGGTAAGGAATAAGGAGTAGTGGTTAGGGACTCTGACTTGTGAAAAAGGATGTTGGAAACCAAGAATCGTATTTTAAGAGTTATGAAATGTGTGTAAATGCGCGAATGTATCACAATGCCGAGAAAACTTTTTGGACACTGTTATATTTATAGGATTTTGTTTCTACACATTTGCAACGTAAATTCTTGACCTGTGAAATATTTTTATATGAGACTGTCACTGTAGCGGAAACGGCTGTCGTAAATATTTCTGTAAGAAAGTTAAGTGACCACCTGCACGTAATGTGTCGTGGGCACCCAGTTGTGTCAGACGCCTGAAAAAAAAGCCATTAGTGAAACCCTTTGCAGAGTCACAGGTAGAAAAAAAAAGGGGGGGGCCTTATCCTCGCTATTGACATTCCTTTATAGAAAGCACCGCAAATACGACACGCTCATTACTTGGAAAGATCTTACATCTGCACACCTGATTATGACAAGCGTCTTTCTACGAGAGTTGAGAGAATTTCTACTAACTTATGAAACTTCCCCTTTGAACAATTATACAGGACTGAGCTTAAACTGACACACAATATTTTTTAGCGCAACGCAATCTGACTTTCAGAAATCCCTACAAAGGAATGGCCCTGACTAACATTAACCTGTACGTTTCACATATCACTTACCTCACCAAAAATCTTCGTTACTCGAACTACTGCAATACAGCGAGCGCCACTACTGCCAGCTAAATAAAAGATTCAAACTACGGAAGTCACTAACTACTGATAGGGATAGTTAGCAAATGAAAGATTTTAATAGAGAACAAACAATGTATTTACCTTAATAGTCATAATATATATAGGAGTTCATGACGTCAATTTTTACAAATTTCAAACTCCGCCATGTCTCTCCTCACATCCACAACTGCTGGCGGCTCACCTCCAACTGCGCAACGCTACGTGCTGTTCACATCCAGCTGCCGCTGCCCAACACTACAATGGCAGACAACAATGCAAACTAGCCACAGACTGCACACAGCACAGCCAGTGATTTTCATACAGAGAGTGCTACGTGGCGGCGGCGTTACCAATATAAGAACCTAAACAGCCTACTTACGTAAAGAAAACATAAACAGCCTACTTACAAATGTTCTGTGGATACCCATATGTGTCTTCAATACAGTCGTTTCCATTGCCTTCTGCTCCCTCCTGCTTATGGATCAGTGCTGATTTTTCCGCCTTTTAGTCGCCCTTTCTCTCCCAAGGAGACGAGAGAGCTCTGAACTTCTGTCTGCTCCTCCGCCCTCTGTGACAAGGCCATTGGCAGAGCGCGGATGGTTTCTTTGTGCCGGAAGTCTTCGGTAGCCATTGCTGATGATTTTCATGCAAAATTTAAGCGTTGCCTCTCGTGGAACCTGCGATCTATATGCTTTTGATTACTAGTAAGAGACTGTGCTCTTAGATCACGAACCCTGATTTACGATACGTTGTTGGAAAACATAGTGAAGCACTCACAGCATTACTGCTCCTGTATATCACACTGTACTCCGTCTGATGTATCATTACACTTCAGCTGTTGACGAGTGAAACAGAGGGTTAATATCCTCAAGATACCAAGCTGTATCCTTGTTTCTTTTAGCCGGGAAACAACACTGAAGAAGAAGAAAGATATTTACGCGGAGATGAAAGGAATGTTGCAGGGTGAAACAGTAAAACTACAAATTCAATGTTGCGTACGCGTCATGAACGTCTTTTGCATCTTCTGAGAAGGTACAATAATAATTTCGTATCCTAGCACCATTGACTGCAAAGTTACCGAAGATTATCTTCCGTCTCCTACAGTTTACTAATCCGGCATTCAGTGGAACCATAACGCTAATCTGCAGGTGGCTCTTTATTAGACCGATGCTCCTCACTGTTTGACTGGCAGTGCCTTTACAGCATCTGGAAATAACATCTAGTCACAAAGTTGCTGATACGTTCCCTATGGCATGAAGACACTATCAAAATTTTTTTGACTAATTGGTAATGGAAATATCCGCGAATCCATTACGCTAAGAACAAGAAAACACGTGAAAAGAAACAGTATTTCCTCCGAATGTAATGCTCAGAACAGACAAGACTTTTTCTGGATGGAATATATTACGTGAAGAGAGTATTCGGTGATGGATAGAACTATTCTGGGTATACTGGAAGGAAAGAGATCGGGCACTTGCAGCCATAGCTAACGGTTATAAATGATTCAGGAACTTGGAGAGGTAGAAATAGACGGCTGTCGGAAGGAGAAACGTGGCATCCCTCGAGAAGCCGAAGAAATGACGTATGGTTCGCTCTGAGTGGATGAGAAGGCCGTTGGATACGCTACAAGAAAATGTAAGCCTTAAAAATGAGTCGTGACAGGAAACAAGAAGAAAAAGTGTCATTCGAGTAATGGATATGTCTTAGAGACACTCCAGCGCAGACCGTAGCTATTTTCGCTGCTTTTTGGACGAAATTGTGCTGCATGTGCAATGCGCTAGAGAGGTAAGAATTTCTTATCCAAAATAACACATTTTTTGTCAGCATGACATTGTTAAAGTTGTCACGACTGTAGGCGGTTAAACAGTTCCTCAGGGCCGATTTTTAGTAAATAGGGCGTTTTATTGCTTTTTATTCAGTTACTGTGTAAATTAGCCTCTGGAAAACTCCATCTTACTAAGTTGGACATTACAGAGCATGTTAGTAGTAAGGTCAAATAGAATATAGAACTCTCCGTGAATATAGGTTTTCTCAGAAACACAGAATCCCCTTAGCAACCCTTATTGTTTTAAATGTATGATCCAGGGAAGTGTACTCCGTTTTTTTTATTGATACAACAATTACTTTCTGGGATGGCTGAATCAGGACAGATGGAATTTGGTCACAGTATGATTCGCTCACGTTTTAAATACCTTCAATTTTTTTTTTGTGTGATTATGTATTTTCTCTGTAGGAAGATAAACAAGAATTTTTACAGCGAAGATTTGGTGTTGAAATATTTTGATATCCTCGACGACCGGTTTCGACAGGTCTAGCTGTCATATTCGGATCTACTGGAAAGAGTATTACTATGCATTAATCAGACAACTACGACAGTAACATTATTTCCAGAAGATCCTAAGATGACAGCTAGACCTGTCAAAACCGGTTATAGAGGAAATAAAAATACTTCTGCGCACGATCTTGGCTGCAAAAATTCTTATTTTTCAGTAAAGATCAGATAGCATCCAGTAACCTGTTAACCTATCTGTAGGAAGAGAAAAAAAATTTCGAGAGTAATGATATTAGCTAGTTTTGTATTTGTGCTTTCATACTCTCCAGAAAGTTTAAGGCGTTAGGCGTTGCTGTCCAGTCGACAACAAGGTCATTGGAGACGGAGCATAAATTCCTCTCAAATAAATCATCTTGGTATATGCCTCAAGTGATTTAAGGCGATCTATCAAAATGGCGCCACCTCGATCGTAAAATGTTTACAAGCTGCGTTGCATCCCAATCCTGTATACACTAGTTTAGTTCAGCGTAGGTGCTAGCGTGTTTCGTGGATCGTATTCAAGACAACTCGTTACGATGTGGCACCAGGGGCGTAACTTTTCTGAGGCAACCTAAGCTATACCCTGGGGGCCCCGAGAGCAAATAGTCCACTGATTTAAAAAATAAAAAAATAAAAAAATAAAATGGGGCTAGTGCCGGTATTATTATTATACAGGGTGTCCCAGCTACCTTGTCCACCCAAAATATCTCTGGAACAATAACAGCTATTGGAAAACGACTTTCACCGGTATCAATGTAGGGGCCCATGAATGTACATATTTGGAAACATTCTAAAACGAAAGCGTATGTGCTTTTTAACACAAACTTATGTTTTTTTAGATGGACCTCCTATATTTTTTCTGCAGAAATCCATAGCATGACAAAGCACATACACAATGGTGTTGATTGCATCGCAATATTCCCATTACATCCCGAGATATTGAGACGCGAAGTTGACGCTTGAAACACCCGACATGCGCTGCTAGCGCACGTCCTGAGGCTCAGGCGTGAACCCCATGCTGCCCGTAATCGCGATGTGATTGACATGTGTAATCACACTTCCATACTTATCAAGAAGTCCGAAACGAATAATACGGTCTGCTGCCATCCTGCATTAACGTCGTACATTCCAGCACGTATTTGTCCCATAGGCTAGGGGTGATGCGGTTCTGTAACATATCTGTGTACCGCAACGTTAGTCACAAAGTTAACTTCGCTTATCGTTAATCCGTTACTAAAAAGGTAATGCCGTTCAACGTTAAAACTTTACTGTAGATCTAGCGCATGACAGTTAATCATTCACTCGTAATAATAAAATTCATGTTGATGGTTTTAGTGAAACGAGCAAGTGGACTAAAAGTTTTACTGTTGTTTCGGACCTCTTGATAAGTATGGAGGTGTGATTACACATGTCAATCACTCGCGATTACGGGCAGCATGGGGTTCACGCCAGAGCCTCAGGACGTGCGCTAGCAGCGCATGTCGGGTGTTTCAAGCGTCAACTTCGCGTCTTAATAACTCGGGATGTAATGGTAATTTGCGATGCAATCAACGCCATTGTGTACGTGCTTTGTCATGCTATAGATTGCTGAAGAAAAAATATAGGTGGTCCATTTAAAAAAACATAAGTTTGTGTTAAAAAACACATATGCTTTCGTTTTAGAATGTTTCCAAATACGTACATTCATGGGCCCCAGCCCTACATTGATACCGGGGAAAGTCGTTTTCCAATAGCTGTTATTGTTCCAGAGATATTTTGGGTGGACAAGATAGCTGGGAAACCCTGTATAGTGTGGCTCAATGGCCTGGTGCAAATCCTAATATTAGGTGCCACTTCGGCAATTTGCGCCTCCCTAATCCACACCATTTATCCGACTGTGGAAAGGAGATACGAACCACGTGTATCTGTTGATTCCTCACATTGGCGAGAGGTGAAGGATAGGTTAAAACGAAAACAGACAAATCTGATGTGCAAGTCTATCCCACTACTCTCGGCTTTCAGGTACGCCCTTACCGCTGACCACCAGGTATGACGAGTGTATAGACAGATCGTCTGTAGGATGAGTGAGTTGGCGAGTATCAAAATATGTACATATATGGCCATATCTTTTGACTACATTGACTCAGTACCTTCAATTAATAACACCACAAGGAACCTTTGACCTCAGTATTTGACATAAATTTCAGCGTGATGCCTAGACTCGTTCCTGAGAAAAAGGGGTCCTAACAGAGAACTATACCTTTTGACTGAATTGACTTAGAAGCTTAAATTTTTGACAATGCCAAGGGACCTTAAGACCTTTGTATGTGACATAAATTTCAACTTGATGTAGCCGTATGTGGAGCAGAAACATGGACGATAAGCAGTTTAGACAAGAAGAGAACAGAAGATTTTGAAATGTGGTGCTGCAAAAGAATGCTTACGATTAGATGGATAGGTGGCGTGACTAATGAGGCAGTACTGAATGGAACTGGGAGACAAATTTGTCGCACCACCTGACAAACAGAAGGAATCAGTTGATGGGACGCACTGTGAGACATCAAGGGGTCATCAGTTTAGTACTGGAGGAAGTTGGGGGCGGTAAAAATTGCTAGAGGGAGGCCAAGAGATGGACAAGGTAAGGAAATTTAGATGGATGTAGGTTGCAGCAATTATTCTGAGATGAAGAGACTTGCATAGGTCAGAGTAGCATAGAGACCTGCATCATACCAGTCTTTGGACTGAAGACCACAGCAACAATAATTATCCTTACCCGTTTCTGAGAAAAAGAGGTCTTAACTTTCGAAGAGACGGGCAGTCGGAAGGACAACAAATTGAACCTACAAGCGTTCCGGTTTGGCCATCTGAGGTACGTAACCCTAAAAATTAAAAGAATTGGAATTCGTTTGTCCATCGTTCTCCTCCTAATATCGATGTGCTGCTGCCCACAACTAAATACTCTAAAGAACTATGCTTCTACATCCACATAGATACTCCGCAAGCGCCGGCCGGAGTGGCCGAGCGGTTCTAGGCTCTACAGACTGGAACAGCGCGACTGCTACGGTCGCAGGTTCGAATCCAGCCTCGGGCATGGATGTGTGTGATGTCCTTAGGTTAGTTAGGTTTAAGTAGTTCTACGTTCTAGGGGACTGATGACCACAGATGTTAAGTCCCATAGTGCTCAGAGCCATTTGAACCATTTGAACTCCGCAAGCCACCGTGTGGTGTGTGGTGGAGCTTGTCATTTCCTTTCCTATTCCACTAGGAAATAGAGGGAAAAATGACTGTCCATATGCCTCAGTATGAGCCCTAATTTCTCGTATCTTATCTTCTTGGTCCTTCCGTGCAATATATGTTGGCGGCATTAGAATCGTTCGGCAGTCAGCTTCAAATGCCGATTCTCTAAACATTCTCAATACTGTTTCTCGAAAAGAACGTCGCCTTCCCTCCAGGAATTCCCATTTGATTTCCCGAAGCATCTCCGTAACACTTAAGTGTTGCTCGAGTCTACCGGTAACAAATCTAGCAGCCCTCCTCTGAATTGCTTCCATGTCTTCCTTCAATCTGAGCTGGTACGGATCCCAAACACACGAGCGGCACTCGAGAATTGGTAGCACAGCCTCTTACATGCAGTCTCCTTTACATGTTAACCACTCTTTTCTAAAATTCTCCCACTAAACTGAAGTCGACCATTCGCCTCTCCTACCACAGTCCTCACGTGCTCTTTCCTCCTCATATCACTTTTCAACGTTAGTCCCAGATAGACTTGGCTGTGTCAAGCAGGACACTAGTACTACTGTATCCGAACATTACAGGTTTGATGTTCCTACTCATCCGCATTAAGTTACAGTGTTCCACATTTAGGACTAGCTGCCATTTTATCTTCCTGCAGTCTCCCTACAGCCACTCTTCTTCGAACGACTGATGAGAATTCTAAACTAACAGACGTACCTGTAGCATATCTGGATAAATGTATTATGTGAACTGGAAACGAACAGCTGATTATAACGGCAGCTGTTGAGGGTGGAAATGAATAAACCAATTGTTAAGAGACACACGTTGCATCGGGAACCACAACATTCTTTCTGAAAAGACTTAGGCCCTGGCGGACACTAGCAGATACTACGGTAGTTACTAGCTACTAGTTAATTCTTTACAGACGAATAATGGAAAAACTGGTAGAAGCCGACCTCGGGGAAGATCAGTTTGGATTCCGTAGAAATGTTGGAACACGTGAGGCAATACTGACCTTACGACTTATCTTGGAAGAAAGATTAAGAAAAGGCAAACCTACGTTTCTAGCATTTGTAGACTTAGAGAAAGCTTTTGACAATGTTGACTGGAATACTCTCTTTCAAATTCTGAAGGTGGCAGGGGTAAAATACAGGGAGCGAAAGGCTATTTACAATTTGTACAGAAACCAGATGGCAGTTATAAGAGTCGAGGGGCATGAAAGGGAAGCAGTGGTTGGGAAAGGAGTGAGACAGGGTTGTAGCCTCTCCCCGATGTTATTCAGTCTGTATGTTGAGCAAGCAGTAAAGGAAACAAAAGAAAAATTCGGAGTAGTTATTAAAATTCATGGAGAAGAAGTAAAAACTTTGAGGTTCGCCGATGACATTGTAATTCTGTCAGAGACAGCAAAGGACTTGGAAGAGCAGTTGAACGGAATGGACAGTGTCTTGAAAGGAGGATATAAGATGAACATCAACAAAAGCAAAACGAGGATAATGGAATGTAGTCAAATTAAGTCGGGTGATGCTGAGGGAATTAGATTAGGAAATGAGACACTTAAAGTAGTAAAGGAGTTTTGCTATTTAGGGAGTAAAATAACCGATGATGGTCGAAGTAGAGAGGATATAAAATGTAGACTGGCAATGGCAAGGAAAGCGTTTCTCAAGAAGAGAAATTTGTTAACATCGAATATAGATTTAGGTGTCAAGAAGTTGTTTCTGAAAGTATTTGTATGGAGTGTAGCCATGTATGGAAGTGAGACATGGACGATAACTAGTTTGGACAAGAAGAGAATAGAAGCTTTCGAAATGTGGTGCTACAGAAGAATGCTGAAGATAAGGTGGGTAGATCACGTAACTAATGAGGAGGTATTGAATAGGATTGGGGAGAAGAGAAGTTTGTGGCACAACTTGACTAGAAGAAGGGATCGGTTGGTAGGACATGTTCTGAGGCATCGAGGGATCACAAATTTAGCATTGGAGGGCAGCGTGGAGGGTAAAAATCGTAGAGGGAGACCAAGAGATCAATACACTAAGCAGATTCAGAAGGATGTAGGTTGCAGTAGGTACTGGGAGATGAAGAAGCTTGCACAGGATAGAGTAGCATGGAGAGCTGCATCAAACCAGTCTCAGGACTGAAGACCACAACAACAACAGTTAATAGTTACTAATACTTCTTACTGACAACTCAACAGCTGACTGCCTATCCATCAAAGTGAATGTAAGTCATATAGTTGGCTGACGTAAAAACCAAGATGGCTGCCATACGATGTGGCACAGATCCCAAGCACTGAATAATAAAAAAGACTAGGTATTTTGAAATAAGTCCGAAATGATTTGAGTAAAGATTTTCATTATCTCAACACACAATAAAGCAAATTTGCTGACTAGCTTACACATTCAACCTACAATATTCAGATTCTCGAAGACCAACAACGGCTGTCTTCCTCTTGACGTCGAAGTATAACAGAATCGTCGCTTTAGAGCACAGCGCTAACCAGAATCGAAACAGAGGCGAGTTATCTTCAGACGAGCAGACCCGCATGGTCTGACATTCACGAACGAATCGAACTGAAATAAACAGAATCGCCACGGACAGAAAACGGCGACGTAACTATGCAAATAAGTTGGGCTGTGTTAACATCGATGAATCGAAAATGATTAAAATAGGTGCCCACAACCTAGAGAAAAGACAGCTATTGCGACCTGTTAAATAGGAAATATAATGGGAAGCAATGAAAAATCCAAATGAACAGAAAACTTTTAATATTGTTCGAGGACGAGCACTCGATATTTCGTATAGTAATAATACCACTTCTAAGGCAACTGTAATAATAAAAATAATACGATATAAAATCGGGCAACATAGACAGCACGTTCTGCAGCCTGCTAGCGGGATCACGTCTTTTTCTATTCGCTATCTCTGCACTCACCGCTAGTGCCCTAAGCGATCATCAATATCTCTTACAGCTAGCCTAATGTCTGTCTTCACCATAATTATTTCCAGCTAATTTCACTGCATTCTCTTTTCTCGACCTTGTATTTTGCTTTATTCCCGTCAAACACAAACATGTTTTACATAATTGCTTCTCTTGTATTTAGTCTTCATCAGTCGTAAGTTTAGACAACGCCTAGATTTGGATTGTGCGGCTGGTCCTGGCGGAGGTTCGAGTCCTCCCTCGGGCATGGGTGTGTGTGTTTGTCCTTCGGATAATTTAGGTTAAGTAGTGTGTAAGCTTAGGGACTGATGACCTTAGCAGTTAAGTTCCATAAGATTTCACACACATTTTTGAACAACGCCTAGTTCTCTTTGACTTTTGTAAATTAGAAAAAAGTAATTTCGAAAACCCGTGCATTGGGCCTGTTAATTTGAAAAATAGTAACGCTAGCATTAGTTCCCACATCAGTAAAACTGAAGTGCAAACTGACTTTCAATTGGGTCAGCACAGGAAATCGGAAACGGTAATGGAAGAAAAAGTAAGAAAATGTAAGGGAAGATACAGGAAAAAAAGGATAAAATAGAGACAAATGTTAAGGATGAGGGAGAGATGCAGTGATATTATTAGCTAAGAAGGCTTGTGCTTAGCTGTACACAGAAGACAACACGAAAGGCTTCATCCCTGAACGGAGATCGTAGACAGACCACTTGGAAGCTGCTGCAGAGAAGTGAGGCTACAATGGAGGAGGAGTTGAAATATTTAGATTTACGCTCATGATCAACATGGACACCACAGTTAGGTTATAGTTATGACAGAGTACCTGGTATGTGAATAGAGGTACTGGGAAATCTACGTAATAAGAAACTGGGGTAGAAGACGTGGACTGTGAGATTTAACTCGTTCCTTAAATGAACTTGTAGTTCAATCGTTTGTTTTTTGAGTGTAAAAGAGTATGACCAGATGGCCAGTCGTTGTATGCGTCTCTTGTAACGCTAATGATTAACCTGAGACGTTTATAGTTTTCAGTGTTTCTGTATTGTTGAACGATATCACACTCTTGGAGATTTGATAGAACTAATAACTACCTAGTTTTACTCATATACCTAAAGTTCTTCTAACGTATGTGGAGTATTTACTGCGATGATTATACGAGAGAAGTGAAAACTTCATTTCGTACTGAGACTGTATCCCCACAAACTGATTCGAAGCGAAAGGCAGCTTTGGTGGGCAGTGTGCAATACTATTAACATGCAACACGCCTCGCTGCCCGTTTCAGGCCTTATGTCGGGTCTGAAGGAATGGAGAGAAGCTATGACAAGATGTAGGAGGAGGAGGAGATTAATGTTTAACGTCCCGTCAACATCGAAGTCAAAACGGATTATAAGCTCGTATTAGGGAAGGATGGGGAAGGAATCGGCCGCACCCTTCCTCAAAGGAGCTGTCCCAACATTTGCCAGAAGCGATTTAAGGGGAGACGGAAGGCAAGTAGGCTTCACTAATTCATTTTTTAGATTTTAGCATATTTGAAATGCTTCGTCTTTCCTGCGTGAAACAGTTTTTGTTTTACATAAATACGACAATTTTTTCGTGAGATATAGTGGTTTTCCTGACACTTTGTGCAATCTGGGGATGGTGACAGCAAGGCTTATGACCGGGTATGTGCAGAACAACCCTATGGTCGTAATGTCACAATTTCTAAATTAGAGTGCATTGTGCATGTCCAGAAGAGAATGGGGTCCAGGTTGAGAAGATTATTGAAAGAAAAGTCAAAAACAGTATTGGAAGATGGTAAGAAGATAGGTGGTAAAGGTCGCCTGACAAATGTTGAAACAGATAGATTACAGAATTATTATGGGTGGTGCATAAGAAGAAATGTAGGGAGTTTAGAAAACATGGAAAAAGCTGTATGGGCTATCTTTTTCCATAAGCTTTCCATAAATGAAAATCCAGTGCATGGTCTTTGCCCGAATGATCCTGACACTTGGTGCAAGTACAGGAGCAGTGCCAGATATGACCACAAACATTCTTTACCTGCATCAATAATGAATGACATTACACCCATATTTAGAGACCTTTGTAAAGATACCTTGTTGAATAAATGTCTTCATGGGAAACCGAAAATTTAAATCAATGTATGAAGTCTGTCATTTGGAAAAGGTTACCGAAAACTGTATTTGTTCAGTTTACAACCCTCAAATTTAGTGTTTATGATGCTATTTTATGCTTCAATGATGGTGTAATTACAAAACTGTATGTTTTGGAACTATTGGGCTAAAATCTAGTGGAAATACTGCAAAATCCTTGGTTCAAATAGATAAAGAGAGAATCCACAAAGCAGATATTGCTAATTTAAATTGCACTAAAGGAGCCAGACGGAAAAGAAGAGGGACCAAGAGAAGTAAAGAAGATCAGTATGATTCTGATGATGCTCAGTATGGTGGAGGAAAATATTAGTGATAAGTAATTCTCATCAATAGCTGTACCAGAATTGTAATATTAAACATTAAATGGATTTTTCTCAAAACTACAATTTTTTACTTTCAGGTACCATTATTTGATAAACTAATGGGATTAGAAACATGAAATTATGAAATTTGGTCAATTTGTACCGCAGATGGTAATAAGTTATTACAAGTAAACTGAGAACCACCAAACAATCAGAAACTGTTTTATAATAATTAATGTACAAAAAAATTTAAATTTTACAAGTGAAAGAATAAATTTTATTTTTCTTCAAAACCATAAGAGGTATTATGTTCATTTCACTTGTAGATTGAGGCATATATATACACATATATATATATATATATATATATATATATATATATATATATATATATATATATATATATATATATATGCACAGCCAGATTCCAACGAAATCGGCACAAATACCTGTTCCTGTAAGGTAATAAATATTATATTGTCCATAGCTGTTCCCAAGTTAATGATTGGTGCACCAATCTACAAGTAAAATGAACATAATACCTCTTATGGTTTTGAAGAAAAATAAAATTTATTCTTTCACTTGTAAAATTTCATTGTTTTATCACTTATAGTTCTTTTGAAAAGTGTATCTATTCAAAGGGTAAAATAGCATTGGCAGAATAGGGATAAAAATTGCCTTCCGTCTCTCCTTAAGGAAATCGCGGGAAACCCACATCAATATGGGCGAACGCGGGTTTGATCCGTCGTCTTCCCGAATGCGAGTTCAGTGTGCTAACCACTGCCCACCTCTCTCGATGACAAGGTGTAGCTGTTCGTGTACACCTAGATAGAAATGTGTCAACTGCTAGGGTAATCTTGTCGTGAGGAGCAGTGAATACCGGGTACTTGCCGAGTATCGGATACTTCAGTAGTTTTTGCAGTTTTCTTTCCCACAGTCTGAAAAAACGGCAAAGTGAAAACGAATCACCTGCACAGGCAGATTCCAACGAAATCGGCACAAATACCTGTTCCTGCAAGGTAATAAATATTATATTGTCCATAGCTGTTCCCAAGTTAATGATTGGTGCACCAGGCAGTGGGGTAATATTTATGCGGAATTAAAGGAACATCGAGGAAAATCAATTTTGTCTGCGCAGGCAATTAGAAACCCACAGGAAAGAGCAAAGGAAATATCAAAGGCAGTCGGTTCAAAGCCGTCGAATCACAGATCACTCACTGCCGGCGCTGAAAATAAATTTCTAGACATCGATGTTTATACTGACTAACCTGAAAGCCCTCTAGCGCCCGCGAGCAAGAGAGAAGAGGGGAATGAATTTCCTCGCCGATAAATAGGGACGTTGAAACTAATGACGTTAAGATTACAACTTTCCAGTACCAACCACTTAGGAGTTACCAGAAACCTATTAATTTTGAAATTGGTTCCACTTATGTCGTGAAGTGCAGTGAGACCTGCGGAAGGCGAAAGCAGAACATGAGAAGTATCCGAATGCTGAAAAAGGATTCTTTACAGCTGAAAGTATATGCTTAATCACAGATACAACGACGCTAAAAGTAATGAAAGTTCCGTAACTCGGACAGCACGCTTCGTAACTGTCGCTTTGAAACGTAACACTTGACACATGTGTCCCACTGTACGCCTTGGTTGTTTTCGTCTCATACAGGAAAGACTTCGGTCTTTTATTCATTGTTGACAGCCACATGAAAACACAAAAACTGAATGTAAATTGAAACTTCCTGGCAAATTAAAACCGTGTGCCGGACCAAGACTCGAAATCTGGACCTTTACCTTTCGCGGGCAAGTGCTCTACCATCTGAGCAACCCAAGCACGACTCACGCCCCCTCCTCACAGCTTTAATTCCGCCAGTACCTTGTCTTCTATCTTCCAAACTTCACAGAAGCTCTCCTGTGAACCTTGCAGAACTAGCACTCCTGGAAGAAAGGATATTGCGGAGACACGGCTTTGCCACAGCCTGGGGGATGTTTCCAGAATGTCATTCTGAATGTAAAATCTCTGTACTTCATTTTCCTATACAGGATGAGCATTAATAAAACCGACAAACTGCAGGGATGGATTCCTGACTGGAAATGGAGCGAAAAAAGCCCTACGAACATGTGTCCGGAAATGGACACTTTGCGTGCAACGACAACAAATCGCCCCGGAAAACGGTACAGAGATGCATCACATCCACGTCACAATATATGTTCAAAGTGGCCTCCATTGGATTATAGGTGAAAGGGATAGCAGCGACTGTGTTGCAGGATACACATAACAGCACTTTGGCTTACACCACGTCGGTGGGCCACTTGCCTGGGGCTTGTACTAGGTTTCGCCTTAATATATTGTAGAAACTGGTCCTCCACATTTGGTGTGCGTACGTTTCCATGCCTCCCTGCTCGTTCCTCAGTCTGAAAGATTCCATGATCACAAAAACGCCTAAAAAAGGATTGGAATGTATTGTTATGTGGTTGGTGTATGTGACGGTATAGTCGTGCTGCCTCTCGAGCGTTTCCATCTGCTTGGCCGTACACAAATAATATCTCGGCTTGTTACCGAAATGAGTACCGGGTCATTCTGCTGCTAACAGCGCGCTGCATCAATCACACAGCCTGCAACACACAAGGAACACGGCACGTGGTCAGAGGAACTTGCACTTGTCAGCGTAATCTACCGTCGAAACGATACGTTTCCGGATACATGTTCATATGATCTTTTTTGCTTCATTTCCAGTCAGGAATCCGTCCCTGCAGTGTGTCGGTTTTATTATTGTTCGCCCTGTGCATTTTCACATACTCATATAACGTGAATAGACGAATACAGTCAGAAACGCACAACCAATTTGGACACGTAAACGTGTTGCAGTTTCCGCGCTGGAAAGACACTGCAGTCGCCAGTTCTTTCCCAATGGAACGTACTCGAGCCGGGCACGAGTGAAACCCAGCCTGGACGATCCTGTTACCGAGTCACGGCTGCAGAACGGAACAGCTGCGGGCCAACGTTCCCAAGGAAGGAGTAGGCTGCAGGCGCGCGGATAACACTATGGCCGCACGGAGCTGTTTGTGTCTGTAAAACGTAGCGAGACAGGAACTTGTGGCTTGGCTGCCTATTACAGTAACAAAGCGCAGATGGCATTGGGGTGTTTCAAATTATTGAAATTTAATTAGAAAAAATGAAATGAGTGTAGCAACAACTCGCTTTTCTGTTGGTGAATCTTATCCAATTAAAATTTGAATCATTTCTTTAATATGTAAGATTCTGTAACACTGTTATTTTAATAATTAGTTAAATATCGCTCGTCTCTACAATATGAAGGGATTCAGAGGACAGATGGTAGTGCTGAGACTCTTAGTAAGTGACAAAAAAATGGTTCAAATGGCTCTGAGCACTATGGGACTTAACTTCTGAGGTTCTAACATTCTGCGTGGTGTCTGTTTGTTCTATGTCGTGTCTCCCTACCACTTTCGCGCAACGACGCACTGAGCGTGTTTTTTTAGGGAATTGACTGGTTTGAACCTGGGAGCTGTTGCTGGTAAGGAGACGCCAGACCACACATGACATGTAGAATGCAGAAGAGTTCAGTGAGACTAGCGATGATATAACCAAATACTTAATGATTTCAGCGTCAGCTCCACTGCACTCCCTGTAAAGGAATCTTAATACTAACTAAATTTAGTGGAAGGGGTTCAAGGCTTTCCTATTTCTAGTTAGCTGGTAGAATAACGTCGAAAAAGCAGTTAAGTTTACCATTGGAAATTTTATTCTACTCACAAAACATTGTTTATAAATTGCTCTATTGATAAAAGGAAATGTTTTAATACAGGATGGTAAAAGCCAACTGCGTTCAACAAAATTGTGAACGAATATTCCCTGAATGGGTTTCCAAGTTCTACAATGGATCAAAGGATGACCTATGGCATATCACATCTATAATCTAGGTTTAAATTAAATTTCACAAAAGAGAAAACTATCAAAATGGTCTACAGTGACCCTCAATTATCTTTAATTACTTATCTAACTTATCGTAAATTACAGTGGCTGATGTGGCTTCTCAATAACTATATAACAGAAAAATCATCGCGTTTCAGATTTTTACTTCAAGTGGCAAATGTGAACACCATGAGCTTTAATTGACGATCGACACTAGTATTACGCAAAAAGGGGGTGTAACAGATAAGACTCCTGCAGTTCTGAGTGAAGCTTTATGCGCTGTTATGTGGCATCGCGTGCGTTCATTACCTTGTCTGTGTTCGTCAGGGGGCGGCTGGCAGCACAGCTCTGCTCACCTCGCCGTCTCGGAAGCAACTCTCTCCTAACTTCTCCTTACTACAATTTACCGAAGTTGGTTTAAAAAAACTATCTGGCTGTGTTTTCATCTGACCAATCAGGGTCTCAATGTTAACCTTAAGCTCCGCCTACAAAAATTCTGTGTATCCAATGACAAACGTTATACTTTTCGTGGTGGGGCAATGTTTTTGAAGTTTGCAACGTAACAGAGATGCGAAAAAGCCTCACGTTAAAACTTGCAGCTGTTGTGGTCCTTTTTGTGTTATCGTAAGATGTATACTGTTCTTCTGGAGGGCTCTAGCTTTTAAGATGGGCTGGGGGGTGATCCTAATGGTTAACTGGCGACGTGGGTATCCTTCCCTTATTGTAGGGCCTTCTAACTTAACATGGTTCTGCTCTCGGCTTCTGTTCTCGTTTCTCCCCTCGGAACTGCGTCTGTCTCACGGTGGGAAGATATTACATGCATTTAGGCATTCTTGTGTTAGTCTGTGGTGTTCGATCTGCTCACTCGTTACTTGTATTACTTTGGTTAATTTAATGTCACGATTTATTCAGAGCTACTGGATTTGCTTATCGTCAGGGTTTTCATGGAAGGTGTTGGATTTGCCTGACACCTTACATATCACCACCCTTCGAACTTAATTTTTGCACTGAATTTAGGCAATGATTGAGTCGTTGTCTAAGTCAGTCAAAAATTATTCCTTTATCTAAATTGTGTTGCCTACTATTCAGCCACGTTATTCTGGTTCTATGCTAGTTTGTATTACTAATTTATATTTTTATATTCTTTCACATTATTCTCAAAAATGACAAGAGAAGAATATTTTTATGATATTATTAATTTTTAATTATTTTCGCTTTTTATTTAAGTGTGAAGTTTGTTTTTTAAGAAGTTTGTTATCGAAAGTGAGGAGTCTTTCACATCGATTTTCTCAGAAATATATTTTCTTATAAATGTAGTAATTAAATATAATCTATTCCTAACACATTTTCTAAATATCATCTACAAGTAAAATGTTTTTTGTTTCTAGACACTCATTTCAACATTGTTACACTAACAAATAAGAATTATTTCCAAGAATTGCTTTGACAAAGAAATATACATACACAAGTACTGAGATATTATCCTAACAAATGGTACAAATGTTAAAAAAAGGGAAAACATCCAACAAGATAATTTTGTATTGTTTGTTTTTATAAGGAGAAAATAAGTAAAATATAGTTATTCTTTTATTTTTATGAGGAGAAAATAAGTGGCATATAGTTTTAGTGTTTATTATGCCTTACTTTTGTTCTTTATATACTGTCCATTTCAGAACTAATGACTTATTTCTATCGATAGTCTATTTTTTACTTAAGTCCATAGTCAATGACTGTTATTTTGTAGTTAATTATCTGCCTGGTGTGCTTAACTTTTCTAGTTTTTCACACATTTCTTTTGCACAATTCCTACATCAAATAATTTGATTTCACACATTCACACAATCCTATGAATGTTTAAGCTTGAGGTTGGCGAATGTTTTTGCATGAAGGTGGTGGACTTGAGCGAGATGGATGTGGGCAGGTATTTGATGTACAGCTTCGTTCATCGTTCCTTGTTGGCTTTGCAAGTGTTTGTTGCTGTTGTGGAGGTCCCATAATGGAATGGAGCTGTGAGTGCAGAATCTCGTGGTTTACTGGCTTTGTATGTGTGAAAGTCATCGTTATGTGTCGCTGAATGCGGTCGTTTTTCGTTGTAGTACTTCACAGACGACTAGTTTACAATAGGATAGGGATTTGGGAATGTATGTTGTCTATTCTTCACCCATCTTCTTTCTTGGTCTCAATCTTGTGAATCTTCAACTTCTGTTCTTCCTGTTTTTCTCTGCTTCTTACTTGCTTCTTGGTTCTTCTCTGGGCAGGATATGGAAATATTAATTGATAACTAGTCGCTTTGAAGTTCTCTTCTTAGTAACAGTTTGAGAAATTGTTTGGGCGTGTCATTTTTACTTTGTGGAAGTTTTCTTCAGTTTCGTGCATCAGCGTGCTGTTTAATAGCAGTAGTGTGACTTTTACACTTTTTTTTTTTTTTTTTTGCCAGTGGTGGCTTGCCCAAGCGGTCTTCTGGTCAGGCCGTTTTTTGCTCGCTCCACTGAGTCAGGGTGCTCGGAGACCCTTCCGGCGTTCAGCGTCCCATCGCATCTCTGCAGGGCTCCACCACTGTGCGGCTCCGTGTTCTGTCCCAGCAGGGTTCCGCCTAGCAGGCATATATATTGCCCACTTTCAATACAAGCGCCTTCTGTTGGTCTCGATGTTCTTTCCTTTCTCTCGATGCTTCTGCCTTGTAAGAAATGTGTCCTTTTCTTTCTTGATACTTCTCTCATTGCAACTAGTGGGTCGTTGCATCTTGTCCTTGCTGGAGTTTTTACAATGGTTCAAACAAAAATTTTCACTTATAATCATCTAACTTATGTCTAGTACCTACATTGTTTTATGCCTTTTTAAAAGCTTTACAAATTTGGCACCCTTTCCATGTTACAATTCTAAGATATTTTGAGTCTTAACTTCTACAAGAATCCTCAAATTCGTTTTTTATTTTTGTGTAGTGTCATGGTGTATAGCATTTTAGTATTTCATGCTGTTAGACTATCTACGCTTTACCCCTTCAACTTAATCTATGCTATTAATGGTGTTATTTTTGTTTTTGTTTTTATTGGAACTAATTTCTTTTTCCCAACTTCCTCTCTCTTCATTCTTCTTTCTCCTGACGATCTAATCTGCAACATAATCTTGAAATATAGTGCTGATTATTTACCAGTAATAAAATTAATCTTCAAACTTTTTGATATGGCTCACATGGTGAAGTCCTATGGTTTTGCCTGTTTTTGGGTTCATTAGTTCCACAGAATTATCATGAGCAATTCAGCTAATTATGACAGGTCCTTTGTATGCAGCGTAAAACTTATGTATTTTGTGTTTCTGTTTGCTGGAGAGATGGTGTGTTTTTACAAATACTTTCAAGCCTACTGAGAATGTACTTTTAATTGCTGTTGTATCTCCTCTTTCTTTTCTTTTAGTGGCTGCCTTTCTGATGTTGGAGAGTGCTGTTGCTATGACTTGTTTGTGCTGTCTACGTGGTACAATAGGAAATCTAACATTTTCTCTGGTTATGTTTGGGGGTTCAATATTTTAAGTACAGTAACTGGAGGTAGTAGTGTAGTGCTATGTGGCATTTCATTTATTACTTCTTGAAAATCCTTAAGGTATATATCCCAAGTGTTGTGTCTTTTGCTTGCATATAATCGGCATAAAGTGCCTATGTCCTTCATCGATCGTTCTGCTGGATTTACGCTAGGTTTGTACTTAGATATGTAGATGGGTTTTATTTTGTGTTGTTTTACCGTGTTCTGCCATTGCACTGATTTGTATTGTGGGCCATTATCCGAAATTATTCGTTCCACTCGACCTACTTGTCTGAGAAAATCTTGTCTAAATGCTTTACTTATAGTAAGACCTGTTGCCAATTTTAATGGTGTCAAGGTAATGTATTTAGAAGTAAGTTCCAAAACGATAATATGAAAATATAGCCATTTTTTGGGCGTGGAAGGGGCCCCATCAAATCTGTTGCAGCTATTGGTTTTAATCTTTTAGGGATTATTGGAAACATAGGTGGTTTGGTTTGGAAAGTGACATGTTTAGCCCTCATACATTTTTTGCATTTGACTAATACTGTTCTAATTCGTCTTTCCTTATTAGGAAAATGGTTTGTTTGTTTTATTTTTAAAAAGCATTTCTTTGGTCCAAAGTGGCCATTACTTAAATGTGTATACCATATGTACTTTTTAATTAGTTCATCTGGGATATAAATTAACCATTCATTCGTTGCAACATTTCGTCTAAAAAATAAAACATTGTTTTTTACGAGATAGTGCTGTCAAATGTCTAGAAAATCCTTACTTCTCCATTTGTGTTAGATTCCTAGTATTTCGGGATACTTGTCCTGTTCTTTGCCTACGTTTTTCAATGCTGTCGTAATGTAGTTTTCGAAAGGTACTTGTTCCATCTAGTACATTGTAAACTGGTCTTCTGCTGCTTCCAAACCTATGTTATTGGATGCACCCTGTGGACATCGTGATAAAGCATCTGTTAATACATTCGCTGGTCCTGGTATGTGTGTAATAGTGAAGTCAAATTCTTGTAGTATTAACATCCATCTGGCTAACCTCCCCTGAGTTAGTTTGGCGGATAACAGAAATTCTAATGCTCTGTGGTCAGTGTATACTTTTGTTTCTCTTCCGAATAAGAAATATCGAAAACGTTGGAAGCCCCATACAATGGCCAATTCTTCCAGCTCCATGACTGAATAGTTTTTCTCGCTTTTTGTGAGTACCCGACTGGCAAATGCAATTGTTCCATATGATCTTAGCCCTGCCTGTTCGTATTCTTGGAATAAAACAACTCCTAAACCTGTTTTCGCGCTATCAGCGGCCATACAAAAATTTTGTGTTAGATCAGGATGTGCTAAAATCGGTGCTGTTGTTAGTGCGTTTTTCACTTTTAAAAATTCTTCATTGGGTTGTTGATCTCATACCCATGGCGTGTTTTTTCCAGTCAATGCACATAGGCGTGGTGTTGCGAGAGAGTCGATCCAAATAAATTTTTTATAGAATCCGGTGGCACCTAGAAATCCTCTGAGAGTTCTCTTATTATATGGAATACAGAATTCTTTGATTGCCGTTAGTTTTTCTGGGTCGGGCATTACACCTTTCTCAGAAATTATGTGTCCTAGAAATTTGACCTCTCGCCTTCCAAATTTGGATTTTGTTATATTTACTGTGACCCCATGCTTTTTCATGATGTGTAAAAACTGATTTAATGTGTCGTTGTGATGTTCATAATCACATCTTCAACATAACAAGTAACTTTTTGTAAAATTTCAGGACTGAGTATAGTATTAAATCCCCTAATAAAGGCTGCTGATGATATGTTTAAACCAAATGGCCATCGTTTAAACTGGTAACATCTACCGAATACGATAAATGCTATAAATTTTCTACATTCTGGGGCCAATTCTATTTGCCAGAAACTACTCCGTAAACCAATTGATGAAAATATCTTAGCACCGTGGAAGTTTTGTATCAATTCCTCTAATTTTTCTGGGCGATCCGTCTCAGTGATTATGATTGTGTTGATCTGTCTGGAATCAAGCACTAACCTGATGCTCCCATCTCGTTTTTGTACAATATGGAGCGGGCTGTTATATGTGGAGGTAGCTGGTTCAATAATATCGTCATCTAACATTTTAGATATCTCCTGGAATACTTTATTCCTGTAGCTTAATGGAATTGTATAGGGTGGCACTCTAAATGTTTTGTGCTGTTTTACTTCAAACTTGTACTGAAAGTGTTTAATACTGCCAGTCTTAGGTAAAAATACCTCTGCTTTATCTCGTAAAATACCCTCTAATTCTCTTTTACTGTGTTCCGAAATACCTTGAACTTCTTGCAATTTTTCGTCGATTTCTTTATGGACTTCTAACATGAGTTGAGGCGATTACCCCTTTTGTGCATACCATTCTAATTCTTCATCCTCTTTATATCGCATCATTCTTAATTGTTTGTTTATAACTGGTATTTCTTCTAATTTTAGCTTTTGCTCAAAGAGAAGTGTGACATTCCTGAATGTTACGCTACCTTTCCCCATATCTATTATCGCTAGTCTCTCATTTAAAAAATCTGCACCTATAATCAAATCTACAGTTAGTTTAGGTATAATCACGAAGTTGGCTTCGATCTTTTGACCTTGTCACGAAAGAGTTAACCATGTTTGTCTCGTAACTTCCGCAGCATTGTTTCTAATAGGACCTCTCACTTTAATCTTACGTGTTTTCAGAACTGGCAATTCCTCATTGGCATTACACTGCATGAATAAATTTTCTGAGATCGCAGTCAGTTCACTTCCGCTATCAATTACAATATTGACTGGGATATGCTTTACCATGGCCTTCACAATTGGTTGAATTTGAAAGGGTTGGTTCTGTTCTTCTTCTTTTTGCATCAACGAATCCTCCACTGAATCATACATGAATCTTTTTAGGAATTTCCCTTGTGAATTCGAACTTTCTGTAGGATAAGCTTCGACTGCTACTTCTCTCTCTTTTATTTCTTCTTATCTATTTCTTCCTTCATTTACGCTTTCTTCAACATCCTCTACTTTCTCCTCATTCTCGTCTATCTTCTCCTTCTTCGTCGCTACTTCAACATAATCGCATCTAAATGCTCTAATTATCGCTTCATAACTTCCTTCATTATATACGTGCCCACTAGTAACTTATTTTCAACTTCTGTCGACTGCGCATTATCCTCATTGAATTCGCTTTCCCTGGTTTCCATCTCAAATAGCTCTGCAATACTCATTACTTCTTCCTTTTCTCCTACATTCGTTGTGCATGCCTCTGGTAATTCATCTTCCTCGTCAGTATTTTCCCAATTAATTTCGTCCCAACACGATATTGTTATTTTCTTGTCTTCGTTTTCATCTGGTCCCTTCGGATTTGTTTCTTCCTTCTTCTCTTCTCGTGATGAGATTTTTACTTCTCTGTTCAAGGTGCAGCAATTGTCCTGGGTCGGTGCGTCATTCTCTTTGGCATGGGCGCTTAGCTGTCAATTCGAACGTTTATCGGGGTGTGGTGGTCTGACCCCCACCTCTTCTATCTGTGTTCTCTTTTCTTGCTCCGCTTGTTGATATTGGTTTCTTTGTTGATAATTTGTCGGTCTATTGGTTCTCCAGTACCCGTCCCGGTTGTCAGTTATTCCCTCTGTAATAGTTGCTGCCGTTCCTGGGTGAATTATAGTTATTGCCATATTCTCTTCTAAATCCATAACCGGTTCTTTGTTGAAATCTATTGTCGTCTCTTGGTGCGAAGTTATCACATGGTTCATAATTATTGTTTCTTCGTACTGTGTCTTCTGGATTCCACTGCTTTTTGCTTTCGTTTTCACGTGCGCTTCGTCTTTTTCTTGCGTCATCTTCCGAAAATATGAACTCTAGTTTCCTTAGAATACCTTTAAATGCTTCGACGTCATTGCCTCCGCGACCTACTAATGAGTGCTGATATTTCAATGGTAGCTTCATCGCGCATAATTTAATCAACTCTCCGTCACTGTATGGTACATCTAAGCATTGATTTTTCTTTGCCATTAATTCGAAAAATTTCACAGAACTCTTCTCTCCTGAATTTTCAAAATATGGGTTCTGTAATATTTCGTACTTCACTCTGTTCTGTGCTTCACTGGACCAATATCGTGAGAGAAACTTCTCTCTGAAATCTTCGTACGATCGGCATGTCGCTGCAACATTCTGCATGGTTTCTGCGACTGTTTCTGACATGTGTGCACATATAAAGTCTAATTTGTGTGCTAGCGTCCAATGTTCTGGTAATCCTACTCGGAAATGATCCATAAAAGTTCGTGGATGTAATGAGTTTCCTTCTCGAAAGTGTTGAAATTTTCTGACTGTGAAGAAATGATCGTTGTCGTACTTCGTCAAAGTTCCATATGAAATTCGCGATTCTTCGCCACTTTTGTTTCTGATCATTTCTCCCGTCGTTCTTTCCGATTGTGGTAGATCCACTGGATATTGTCCACTGTAATGTTCGCCTACCCTTGCGTAGTATCGTTGGAGTGGTACGCAATAATTTTCTTCCATCGGTTGTGAACGTATAGGTGAATGCATTGCACTGTACTCTTCGCGACCTGGCTTTCCATTGTCACGTATGTTACTTTCCGCCTGTGATTGGAATCGCAAATGTGTAATATCTTCGTTAATTGCTTGTTTTTCCGGTGCTGTTACAGATACAGATGTGGTTGCATACTCTGTTCTTGTTCGGTCCTGTTCACTACGCTCTTCAATGGTTTGCAACAACTCTGTTCGCTATTTCTGAAATTGTCGCTTCGTTTGCGATTCTATTTTGACTATGCGGTTATCATATCTTTTCAGAGCTGCTTTTGTGATACGTTTGTGTAACACACTGTTTTCAACAATTTCACGCGCTGTACCTGCTGCTTGTCTAGTAATTACGCTTATCTGTTTCTCTAGTTTCTTGACTTCTCCCTGGGTGTTGTTACGTAATGTTTTGATCTCGTCCTGAATGTCATTACGCAATGTTTGTAAGTCCGCTTGTACCATGTCAATGTCTGTTCTCAATTGATTGTGACTTGTTATTAAGTTTCCTATCACTTTTCGAGATTCTTTTGCCTCGTCTTCAATATGACTTAGGTGTAACTGAATTTTTTTGTTTTGTTCTTTAATCTCACGCATTCGTCTCGTGATTTCTGCAATGTGGTTCGCCGTTTCTGCATTCTGAATTTTAATTTGGTTCGCTATGTCTTTATTTTGCCTTGTCATGGTTGCCGTAATTTGTTGTAATAATTCTGCTAGATTGGTGAGTCCTATTGCGTTTTCTTCCGACGTCCTACGCTCTGTGTTTTCGCCCGAGTGTTGGTTCGCAACCGATTGCATTGAACTATGCTGTGACACGTTTCTGCTCGCATTCCTTTTACTCTGTGGTGAGGGAGTTCTGATTACTTGTACTATGGGTTCTACGTATTCAAGACACAAGTTAGAATCCTCATCGACTGTCTCTCTACTTTCCTGCTCCTCTGTCGTATGCTGACTTACGTTTTCTATGCCTTGACGTACATTATCCTCGTTATGGTGCGTTATATGTCCTATTTCTCGCTATGCTGCATCGTCTGTTGTACTGTCCTCTATTATCTGTCCCTTTTCATGCTGGGTCTCTACCTTAATTCGGTCAAGGTCTCGATCTGCCATTGCTAATCTTTCTGAATCCCTTATTTTCTGTTTTAAAAGCAATTCACGCGCCCTACTTCGAGTCAACATGCGCTCATACGATCTCACGCGTTTCATAAACTTCTTGTTCACGCGAATTGACAATCAATTCAGTTACTTGTTGGGTCAGAACCAATTTGTCAACGATGTATCCACCGCCTGTGGGCTTGCATTGGAGAGAAAACTTAATTCTAACAATATTAAAATTCATAATTATGCTATTGTCTCTGTCAGAATGTCTCACTTTTATTGAATACTTTCTTACTATCTATCGATGCAGCTACTGTTTTTGACTATTTATAACGTTCCAAATAATTTTTTTTTATTACGAAAATTTTTCAACAGGATATTTTCCTGACCTAGTTTGGCATGTGGTCGACCTTCAATCATGGTATTTTACCATCCTGGCAGGGTCGTCATTTTCTAACATTCTGCGTGGTGTCTGTTATATGTCGTGTCTCCCTACCACTTTCGCGCAACGACGCTCTGAGCGTGTTTTTTAGGGAATTGACTAGTTTGAACCTGGGACCTGTTGCTGGTAAGGAGACGCCAGACCACACATTACATGTAGAATTCAGAAGAGTTCAGTGAAACTAGCGATGATATAACCAAATACTTAATGATTTCAGCGTCAGCTCCACTGCACTTCCTGTAAAAGAATCTTAATACTAACTAAATTTAGTGAAGGGGTTCAAGGCTTTCCTATTCGAAGGATGACCTATGGCATATACATCTATAATCTAGGTTTAAATTAAATTTCACAAAAGGGAAAACTATCAAAATGGTCTACAGTGACCCTCAATTATCTTTAGTTACTTATCTAACTTATCGTAAATTACAGTGGCTGATGTGGATTCTCAATAACTATATAACAGAAAAATCATCGCGTTTCAGATTTTTACTTCAAGTGGCAAATGTGAACACCATGAGCTTTAATTGACGATCGACACTAGTATTACGCAAAAAGGGGGTGTAACAGATGAGACTTCTGCAGTTCTGAGTGAAGCCTTATGCGCTGTTATGTGGCATCGCGTGCGTTCATTACCTTGTCGGTGTTCGTCAGGGGGCGGCTGGCAGCACAGCTCTGCTCACTTCGCCGTCTCGGAAGCAACTCTCTCCTAACTTCTCCTTACTACAATTTACCGAAGTTGGTTTAAAAGAACTATCTGGCTGTGTTTTCATCTGACCAATCAGGGTCTCAATGTTAACCTTAAGCTCCGCCTACAAAAATTCTGTGTATCCAATGAGAAACGTGATACTTTTTTTGGTGGGGCAATGTTTTTAAAGTTTGCAACGTAACAGAGACGCAAAAAAGTTTCATGCTTAAACTTGCAGCTGGTGTGGTCCTTTTAGCGTTATCGTAAGATCTACATATACCGTTCTTCTGGAAGGCTCTATCTTTTAACATGGGCTGGGGGGTGGTCCTAATGGTTAGCTGGCGACGTGGGTGACCGTCCCTTATTGTAGGGCCTTCTAACGTAACACAGTTCTGCTCTCGGCTTCTGTTCTCGTTTCTCCCCTCGGAACTGCGTCTGTCTCACGGTGGGAAGGTATGACATGCATTTAGGTATTCTTGTGTTAGTCTGTGGTATTCCATTTGCTCACTCGTTACTCGTATTACTTTGGTTAATTTAATGTCACGATTTATTCGGAGCTATGTGACATACAACCGGATTTGCTTATCATGTCAGGGTTTTCATGGAAGGTGTTGGATTTGCCTGACACCTTGCAAGGTCATCAGTCTCCTAGAACTTAGAACTACTTAAATCTAACTAACCTATGGACATCACACACATCCATGCCCGAGGCAGGATTCGAACCTTTGACCGTAGTGGTCGCGCGGTTCCTGACTGTAGCTCCTAGAACCGCTCGGTCAGTACGTGACAGATCATTAACCATGTTAAGCGAGAATCGCACTTTACAGATTATGTATCCCGTAAAAAATGGTTCAAATGGCTCTAAGCACTATGGCACTTAACATCTGAGGTCATCAGTCCCCTAGACTTAGAACTACTTAAACCTAACTAACCTAAGGACGTCACACACATCCATGCCCGAGGCAGGATTCGAACCTGCGACCGTAGCAGCAGCGCGCTTCCGGACTGAAACGCCTAGAGCCGCTCGGCCACCGCGGCCGGCCGTAGGAACAGTCATTAAACCTATTTTGAAATGGAGGAAAATATAGCCATAAGTAACGAATCGTGCAGCTCTTGCTAACGTAAACTCCACTATTTCAAATAACTAAGCCACCGAACCTCAGATGTCAAACTCTGTCCACCAGGCTGCCTGTAACAACTAAAGCGGAAAAGTATATTCCTGTTGTGGCAGAATTTACCACATTAAATCTCAGGGCGGGTCAACTAACAACCTCGCCAAAATGTTTTACAAACACTTAAGTAAAATGATAACAGTGAAAAGGCACTCACATTAAATTAGACTAACCCCACTAAAATGCTTAACTAAAATGATTTCAGTGAAACGCACTCTGATGAAGATATAATTCGCCGGCCGTGGTGGCCGAGCGGTTCTAGGCGCTTCAGTAGTTCTAAGTCCTAGGCGACTGATGACCTCAGATGTTAAGTCCCACAGTGCTCAGAACAGAACCATTTGAACAATTTTAAAAGTTAGACTTCACTGTATTGAAATGAAAGAACAACACACAGTTCAGCCCTCACCATGTTCCTCGGTAAGCCACTCGAAATATGACCAACCTAAACGGGCAGTTCTTATTAATATATCTCCACTAACTCTGTAAGAAAGACCATGCATCTTTCACACGTTACACGAACAGTTGCGACTAACGTCTGTAATGAAACAGAGTTGCTTCCATTAAGGTAAACTTTAGTTATTTCGGAGCGAACCCCCATAAAGAGCAAACACAGCAGATCTTGTGAAGGAGAAACTAGTGAATGTACTATGATTTTAACAAACAAGGTGCAGAAGCCACAGAAAGGGTCTCACCAAAATATTTGATGAATCGGTAGCGCAGTGGCACTCGAAAGCTCCACATGCTCGGCGCAGGCAAATTTCCAGAGTCCCTTCGCCATCACAGACAGTCCAAAACACCGCCTTCGTGGGCTGAGGCGGGTGCTCTGCAAAAGTTGTTTACTATCGGCTCCAGGCAGAGGAGATAAACGGTCTTCGCGCCCCGCAAATGCTCCTTCCAATTCAGCCCGCCAATTCTGTCAACCTTCGTGCCGGTGAAAGCTCCTCGAGAACCACCAAAGATCGTGCCCCGCTATCGTGATGTAGCGATCGATTGACCGATGCGAGCTGGCACGGCTCACTGACGACACTAAATTTTCCAAAATTTGGTTATGGTTTCTGTGTTATTAGTTACGAAAAACAGGGAGAGCTATACGAAAAGACGGCTAATATACAATGCGCACAAGAACCAAGTGGGAACAATAAAAATGGAAGACGAAGAACGAAATGAACGGAATAAAAAGGGCGTAAGCTAGGGATATAGTCTTGCGACCCTACTGTTAAACTTGTACGTCGTAGAAGCAATGACGGAAATAAAAGAAAGGTTCAATAGTGAGATTAAGATTTAAGGTGAAAGAATATGACTGTTAAGATTCGCCAGTGACACTGCTATCCTCAGTGAAAGGCCGGCCGGTGTGGCCAAGCGGTTAAAGGCGCTACAGTCTGGAACCGCGTGACCGCTACGGTCGCAGGTTCGAATCCTGCCTCGGGCATGGATGTGTGTGATGTCCTTAGGTTAGTTAGGTTTAAGTAGTTCTAAGTTCTAGGGGACTGATGACCTTAGAAGTTGAGTCCCATAGTGCTCAGAGCCATTTGAACCATTTCTCAGTGAAAGTGAAGAAGAATTGCATTATGTGGTGAACGGAATTAACAGTCTAATGAGTACCGAATATGCACTGAGGGTAAATCGAAGACTAAAGCAAGGAGGAGTAGCAGAAATGAGAACAGCAAGAAATGAGAACAGCGAGAAACATCAGAATTGGTGATGACGAAGTAGATGAAGTTAAGGAATACTGCTACCTAGGCAGCAAAATTACCAGTGACGCACGGAGCAAGGAAGACATCAGGAGCGGCCTAGCACTGGCAAAAAGGGCATTACTGGCCAAGAGAAGTCTACTGGTATCAAAAATGGGTCTTAATTTGAGGAAATAATTTCTGAGAATGTACATTTGGACCACAGCGTGTCCTGCTCTGAGATGGAAAGGTTGGCACAGAAGAGGAATTCTCATTTTTAAAAATTTTATTAACCTTCAAAATAAACAAGGCGTTACATTAAGGTGCCACGATTCTCATATTGTTTGTGAGAGGAAAATCTGGAAGCCCCTGCTGTAGAGGACATGCCGATTCAGTGGTGAGAAAGGAAAAGACGGCATATGCAGTGGTTAATAAAAAATAAAAATAGTGAAGAAAAGAAAAAGAAAAAAGGTTGAAAATGTGGGAAGAAATCGTAAGTGAAAATGTTTTTCTTTTTTTTTTTTTTTAAAAAAAATCGTTAATGACCGTGAAGAAAGGGAAAGAAAGAAAGAAATGCAGATCGGACTTCGTATTACAGAAAATCTATAGTTGGGGTGGTCCTTGTGGCGTTTTTGAGCAAAAGTTAAACCAATTTCCACTACAAAAATTATTGAAAAGAAACTGAGAATAACAAAATGTAACTGACAGGGGGAAGTGGCGTAGATAAGAGTTCATCCTTTACCAGGTTAACTTGTCTTCTTTCGTGCGGCGTCCAGGTCTTCAAAAATCTCCTCCATTTCAGCGTGAAAAGTCTGCTCCGAAATCTTGCAATCTTCCGGGAATCACTAATTTATACCAATTAAAATCATCTTGATACTATATGCAATTTAATTTACTTTGCTACTTCCATCCTCCGAATTTCTTAACAACTTCCACAATATGTCTACACATTAAAATCAGATCAAGACTAGCTAATAAGTTTTTTTTACGTCTTCATCAGATCACGGCTGCCTTAAGATTCGGCTATCAAGAGACAATCAAGAAACGGATAGAAAACAAAAAAAAGAGTTACAATTTTAGTATTTTCTCTGCCGTCGACGGGATATTTTTGTATCTGAGGGAACGAGTGCAGCGCGGCGAAATTCAGTCCCGCTACACATATCTGTGTTCATCAACTGGACATACCACTCGAATTTAGGCACCACAAACACCCACCTACAACCAGTTACTGTGGTTATTCACTCATCGCTGAAGACCAACTTCTGTACACTTTATCTTCCACCTTCTTGACGGAACGGCTCGCACTGAGTTACGCAAGGAAGTCCTTCGCCTCTAACTTCTTTTTGGATCTAATACGCACCATACCCTTGGGGGTGCAACGAATATATGCACCAGCGCAAAGCATAGACTACCGTATACTGGTAGTATAATTTGTGTTCTGAGTAGAGTTCAGCAGTGAACTTGACAATGATGTCCTCCGTGTAATAAATCTTTCTTTTCACTCCCGGCTTTTGCAGTTCAGTTTGTGACAGTTGCGCGGTGTGGCAGTTGTGAAGAGATGGAATTTGTTGACATTACTCTGGAGCCCAAGATACTTCAGGTATTTTCTGGCTATTACATTCGTTCGCTTCGCCAATTCACAATCAAACTGTCAGAGTTCATCCCAACTTAGAGATCTAATTAAACGACCGGTCAGTCTGTCAGCACAACTAGGTTTCTCGCTTACACATACGTGGACTTTGTAAACTGAGTTAGACGCTGTAAGCGAATGGGGGTGGGTTTGGTTATAGTTCCGTCTGTAATTGCTTATTGTACCCACTCACCTCGTAAATCCAGTCGTCATTCGCTTCTTCCCTTGCAGTCTAGGAACAGCAGCTTGAGTATTGCTGTATTAAACAATAACTAACAAGGGGAACAAAGGAGTGCCAATTACCAAAATTCAAGTTTTAGCCTAGTATAATCCACTGATGTATTTTTTTAACACTTGCGCTACACAGGGCTGCACTCTTACACTCTTCACAAAATAACAAATATGTTGATACACTGATACATACAGTAACACTACACCGCAATACATCATCCCACACTGCAATCCAGATGCGGCGTTCGTGGCAATATACACTCCTGGAAATGGAAAAAAGAACACATTGACACCGGTGTGTCAGACCCACCATACTTGCTCCGGACACTGCGAGAGGGCTGTACAAGCAATGATCACACGCACGGCACAGCCGACACACCAGGAACCGCGGTGTTGGCCGTCGAATGGCGCTAGCTGCGCAGCATTTGTGCACCGCCGCCGTCAGTGTCAGCCAGTTTTCCGTGGCATACGGAGCTCCATCGCAGTCTTGAACACTGGTAGCATGCCGCGACAGCGTGGACGTGAACCGTATGTGCAGTTGACGGACTTTGAGCGAGGGCGTATAGTGGGCATGCGGGAGGCCGGGTGGACGTACCGCCGAATTGCTCAACACGTGGGGCGTGAGGTCTCCACAGTACATCGATGATGTCGCCAGTGGTCGGCGGAAGGTGCACGTGCCCGTCGACCTGGGACCGGACCGCAGCGACGCACGGATGCACGCCAAGACCGTAGGATCCTACGCAGTGCCGTAGGGGACCGCTCCGCCACATCCCAGCAAATTAGGGACACTGTTGCTCCTGGGGTATCGGCTTGGACCATTCGCAACCGTCTCCATGAAGCTGGGCTACGGTCCCGCACACCGTTAGGCCGTCTTCCGCTCACGCCCCAACATCGTGCAGCCCGCCTCCAGTGGTGTCGCGACAGGCGTGAATGGAGGGACGAATGGAGACGTGTCGTCTTCAGCGATGAGAGTCGCTTCTGCCTTGGTGCCAATGATGGTCGTATGCGTGTTTGGCGCCGTGCAGGTGAGCGCCACAATCAGGACTGCATACGACCGAGGCACACAGGGCCAACACCCGGCATCATGGTGTGGGGAGCGATCTCCTACACTGGCCGTACACCACTGGTGATCGTCGAGGGGACACTGAATATTGCACGGTACATCCAAACCGTCATCGAACCCATCGTTCTACCATTCCTAGACCGGCAAGGGAACTTGCTGTTCCAACAGGACAATGCACGTCCGCCTGTATCCCGTGCCACCCAACGTGCTCTAGAAGGTGTAAGTCAACTACCCTGGCCAGCAAGATCTCCGGATCTGTCCCCCATTGAGCATGTTTGGGACTGGATGAAGCGCCGTCTCACGCGGTCTGCACGTCCAGCACGAACGCTGGTCCAACTGAGGCGCCAGGTGGAAATGGCATGACAAGCCGTTCCACAGGACTACATCCAGCATCTTATTTCAATTTCTAGGAGTGTATAACCATCAAGTCTCCAAAGGGGACAACGTACCTTGATATAGGAAATATCTGCAACTAAAGCCTATCCCAAGAAACTGGCGTTGTTGCTAATATGGCCTGTTTAGAATGGCAATCACGTCTCCTGAAGGGAATGTCTCCGGAATTCATTGGCGAAACATGAGTACAGTTAGATGGAGCCTTACCTGAGAAATACGTATTTGAAATACACTTATACTTAATATTAACTATTTCATGTTGAAGTCAGGGGCGACTCGCAACCACACATTTGCGACTACCTCGCATACTGCTCATATGCGGATCTATTTACACCGGATGGGTTTTGCTTCCGTTGTCTTGCACTTGCGTCGTGTTTCGCTATTAATTATGATAACACCGTATACACGAAAGCATCGAAAATGCAGAGAAATAAAGTTGTCAGGAAGAACAGCTAGGTAATAGTGACATTAGGAACACGTCGCGACTCATTTGAGCCATTTTTACTGTGATTTACATTTTTAATATAATGACTGTGAGTGCATCATCTCAGAGAGATAGTATCTCATCATCTTTATGTAATCACTCACGTCAACAAATCCATTTCACTTGTAAAACCTCTGTATACGGGTAATAGATGGATATTTGTCGGTCTTGTCATCTCAGAGGCGGTGACGTGAAAGTCTGCCACATAGACATGATGTCGAGCGTGGCAGTTTAATAGAGTAAAAAACTCAGAAGCAATATTTCAACATGCTTTGGAAAGAGTGGAGATAAATTCTTCTTCGCCAGCAGTTTCAAGGCTGATGCATTTGGAATGAACATCAAGTGTGACTAAAGTATTATACTGCGCAATGTAGAGACAACCTTGAAAGATCCCTCTCTCTTTCTTACACACACACACACACACACACACACACACACACACACACACACACACGAACATACCTGCGTCTGTGTAGATACATGCACACACAGGGTGTCTGGGGAGGACATGGACTCTAAAATACACACCTTAAATGCGAGGAGCGCTTGTTCAGAGGAAGAGATATGTTTCCCTTTATCGAAGACAAACAAGTGATCGCAGCTCTTGTCGTATCCCTTATCACTGATCGTTCCTCGAGGGACACCCTGTACATCACATCACGAATTTTATTTTACAGCTATCTGAAAACAGTGTTAAAGTATACGCTAGGTATTATTTTCTTATTCGTTTGTAGAACGCTCCAGTAAAACGAGTATTAGGATGGCAACAGCGGACTAAATTTTGTACTCGAATTGAATTAGCACTTTATTGGGAGCTCAGGTGGGGCAGCCCATCGACCAACTGGTGTAATATTTTCTCCGCTGATATTTATGGTAGTAATTATTTTCCCTGGCTTTTTATCCGGCGAGGCGCGTAATTTTTATACATGGTGGTCTTGGATTCCTCACGGCCCATTTTTCACGCAGCCTATTAAACAAATATAGTTAAAATGAATGAAATAAATTGGAGAAAAGAGAAGTGAAAAATCTGAGATATGCACGCTTCACTAGGGACTGGCGGACCGCCCAAACGCACTTGTCTGGCATGAACGAACTCTTGCGGTAAATGTTTGAGAAGTGTGCGCCAGACATACTCTTCTGCGATCCAGCTCAATGACAGATACCCAAGTTAGCCTCATGCGATTTTGGTGCAGCCATTATAGAGCAGATCGAGGGAAGCAAATCAAATTAAGTAAGCTCGCAAACTGCATATAACTGAGTCTGTAGGTATTATTAATATGTATTTTCTTTACCTTTATTTTCTTTAGCTTTTTTAATAAAGCCTTAAACTTTTTTATTTTTAATTTAATATTTAATATTCTCTTACATATACAGGGTGTAACAAAAAGGTATGGCCAAACTTTCAGGAAACATACCTCACACACAAAGAATGAAAATATGTTATGTGGACATGTGTCCGGAAACGCTTACTTTCCATGTTAGAGCTCATTTTATTACTTCTCTTCAAATCACATTAATCATGGAATGGAAACACACAGCAACAGAACGTACCAGCGTGACTTCAAACACTTTGTCCATTATAATTATCCGGGCTGTTATACCGTGGTCGGTTGATGAATTCTGTGGTGATTCCCAACGTTTCGTCTCCGACAGCGGGAGACATCTTCAGGGGGGTCCGTAGCTTGATGGAAGGTCCAACACACACACTGGCTCGCTACTGACTGCCGCTAAATTCCGTCTCCGCGCGCCCCCGCGCCGCGGCGTGACGTCACGTGTTTTGAAAACGTCAGTGCAATTGGCCGCTGTCCGCCGCCGTCGATCGCCGTTGCCATCACCCAGTAGTGGACGGGTGGTACACATCTTCTTTAACACTGGCATCCATATACCGTTTAATTTGACGCCCTCCTCCTTTCGGTTGAAATTATTTGGGTGTTTAGCGATTTCGATTGCCTCCGTGTAGAGTGGCACCCACATAAACATCACCACAGCTGCATGGGATCCTATACACTCCAGATTTTTCCAATGGTTTGCGAGCGTCCTTGGCAGGCCTAAGGTATTCCTGTATCTTCCTGGTGGGCTTGTAAATTATGGTAATATTCCGTTTCGTCAAGATCCTCCCTATTCTTTCCGTTACATTTTTAACAAACGGCAGGAAAACCTTAGATTTTGCAGTAGCCTGTACGTCAGTATGATTTCTGCGTGGCTGCCTCAACGCACGTTTTATTTCGGCGGACGAATATCCGTTCTTCGTTAGTACATTGTGGAGATGTTCCATCTCAGCGTCGAGCAACTCAGGTTCACAAATATTTCTAGCTCTGTCCGCTAACGTCTTGATAACACCCCGCTTCTGTTGTGGGTGGTGGTTCGAATCCCGGTGCAAATAACGGTCCGTATGCGTGGGTTTGCGGTACACTGAGTGGCCCAAACTACCATTTTCGTTTCTAAACACAAGCACATCGAGGAAATGTAGTTTGCTGTCTACCTCCTCCTCCATTGTAAACTGAATTCTTGAGTTTATACTGTTCAGATGTTCGTGGAACCGGCTTAGTTCCTCCCTACCATGTCTCCACAACACAAACGTGTCATCCACGTATCGGAACCATACATTTGGTTTCTTGCTGGCAGTACCTAAGGCCTGTTCTTCGAATTTCTCCATAAAGAAGTTTGCAATTACGGGACTTAGGGGGCTTCCCACAGCCACGCCATCCGTTTGCTCATAAAACTGTTCATTCCACTTGAAGTATGTGGTCGTCAAACAACACTTAAACAGTTCTAAAATATCGGCAGGAAAAATTCGATCCAGCTGTTCCAATACATCAATAAGTGGAACCATGGTAAACAGCGATACCACATCGAAGCTGACCAATATGTCCTCCGGCTGGACCACTATGCCATTCAATCTGCTGATGAAATGTGTCGAATTCTTTATATAAGAGTCCGAACGGCCCACATGTGGTTTTAACAGCGTAGTCAAAAACTTGGCTAACGAGTAGGTGGGCGAACCAATGGCACTTAGTATCGGTCTTAACGGCACATTTTCTTTATGATTTTTGGGCAATCCATAAAGCCTCGGTGGTAGCGCAACCGAATTGCAGAGACCTTTCTGTACACTCTCTTCAATGGAGGACTTTTTTATTAACCGCGACACAGTTCTGAGAACGTTGTTAGTGGGGTCCTTATTCAGCTTCCTATATGCTTGCGGATCCAGTAGATCCGTAATTTTTCTCTGATAGTCGGCCACATCCATAACCACCGTTGCGCTTCCTTTGTCAGCTGGGAGAACCAAAATACTATCGTCGTCATTCAGGAGTTGTAAAGCTCTTCTCTCACCCACAGTTATATTACTTTTCGGCAGTTTTGCATTGGCTAATATTCTCACTGTTTCTATACGGATTTCTTCAGCTGTTACAGAATCTACACTGCGAATTCCTGCTTCTACATTGGCTATAATTTCTTCCGTGGGCACAAAACGCGGACTAACAGCAAAATTTCCTCCCTTGGCAAGCACAGACGTCTCATCGTCAGATAACGAACGTTTGGACAAATTGATAACGGTCCGGGAAACGTCTAAATGCCGAACAGTCTGATTAGGTAGCAAATTATCAAACTTCTTCTTCTGTCTACTAGACGTCGTCAACATACGCTTCCCCATGGTATCATGCAATAGTCTATCAATTTTATCCCAGTCACCGCTGCACAGTTTATTACTGATCGTAATATGGAGAGACATTAACTTACAGTTTGTGCTTGCCAAGTCCCGTCGGGTCTGCTGAAGGCGCTCTCGTAGTAAGGCCTCCTCAGTCCGTTTGAAAATGCGTTGTGCCTTTCCCGAATAGAACAGTCGCTTTATCTTCAGAAACTTCGGTATAACGCCGACGGCTCTGCAACGAGACAGGAATGTGAGGGAACACAAAAGCTGCACTCTCTTCTCCTGGAGTCCTTCCAGGCGTCGCACTTCTCTTGACATCTCCTCCCCGTAGAGGCGTCTGATACTAAAATGTAGACTTTCACGGTCGGAAATATCATGTCCATTATAATTATCCGGGCTGTTATGCCGAGGTCGGTTGATGAATTCTGTGGTGATTCTTCTCGGATAAGAAAGCTAACTATCCACCTTGATGATAGACATTTGTGACAGAACATACTTCCCCTGCATTATTCCTCTTCATTGCGGCATTTGCTTGATGTGCACACCGTAACCTCACTAAAAATCAAACAAATTAAAATGTGTGCGTTGCACTTATTGTTTGTGGATCACTTGATTGCTGGACCTCTCACTTGTGAACTGTCACCATTATCATCTAGCGGTGTGTATAAAATTCCGTGTACCTGTGGCAAGGTCTATATTGGTACTACGAAAAGAAGTTGAATACGAGGGTAAAGGGGCATAAAAGTCTTTGCCGACTAGGAAAAATAGACAAATCGGCCCTTGCGGAACATGCACTTCAGTCTGGTGACCATGTAGTTAAGTTTTCTGAAACTACAGTTTTAAGTGCTATCAAGAACTATTATCCACGACTGTATAGGGAGGCTATTGATATTTATAAACATGAAGATAATTTTAATAGAAAAGAAGAGGCCCTGAAATTAAGCGACATATGGACAGTGGCGTTACAGAATCGATAAGTGATTTTTATCTATGACGGACTATTATCGATAGCTACATTTTATCTTCTACTACTCTTCTCTCTTCTACTATGTGCAAGCTAGACCACGCCCAATTTCCTCGGTATTTAGGCCGTTCTCCGACGCGTCAGTCGGCAGGACTCAGCAGGACCAGTCATACCTCTGAAGATGTCCAACGTAGTATTGGACGAAACGTTAGGAATAGAAGAATTACATGGACCACGGCCTTATAACCCGTAAGAATTACCAACAACAGACCTTTCAGTTGTCAACTTCTGCGAATACTTTCGCTCCTACACCCACCGAGGCCATCAACCTTCCGCAGTGCAACTGCGCGCTTTTAACGTTTCGGCGGTCCCGGTCCTGCCTCGGGCTGCGCGCGCCCCGTGAGCGATGTCTGGCGGGCCGCCATTTGGATTCAGCTGCGGCGCTACAGGCCATTACAAAGGACCGAGATCTGTTTGTAGCGGGTGCCGGCAACGCGCATTTTAATGGCGCGGCCCGCGGATTTCCATAATATGGTAATTGCGACGGTTACCTCGGGACGCTTATGCGCCGCCGGTTGTTTGTGCGGCAGAAGGCCCGCCGGGGAAGCGCGCGCCTGCCGAACGCAATCGATAGCCGAGGATAAATCTGTGCGGGCTGGCCGCGCCGCCCGGCCACGAGATATTAGCCGGCCCGCTCCAGCGGCTCGGCTCGGTGCCGCTGCAGGGTCGAGGGCCCGGAGCTCCGGCCCGTGCAGTTCCACAGACACTGCGTCTCCTGCCCTCAGGGATCGATATCTGCACGAGGTCGAAGATCGGTCGACTGGCGCTCATTGTAAAATCTTAAGCCTGCTATCCTGAAATATTTGTTTACACCTACATCAACATAAATACCGTGCAAACCATCATATGGTGCGTGGCGGAGGGTATGTTTGTAACGCCGGAAATGCATATCCTCCTATTTCCATCTATTGTGCTATTATTTTCTTTCCTTGCTTTGTTACCTCTAAAGATATGACATTTCTGTCTCTTTGTATATTGTAATTGTTTTACTATTTGTATATTTATGCATTTATGTCGATGTATAATTGGTTTGTTTCGTAAATATTATTTGTATTTTTCGCTGGGTCTTGCCTAGGGAAAACTGCTATCGAACGATTACGTCGATAGGTCGTGTGAAGAATCAAAGTGTGTAGGATCTTTGGTAGTGTTAACTCTGCCGCGTGGAGCGCGGGCTGAGCAGAGGGGGAGTCTGGCTGGAGTAGTGCGGTTGAGCAACTGTGTCGTGTGAGGCTCCCGCGAGTTGCCGCGCTTTCGGGGTTTGCCAGCATGTAATTGCGCTCGACTTGCGATGATAGTTTCTGACATGGTGTCGCGGACGGGAAGCATTAGCTGGCGCACATCAAGAGCCCGTTTCGTCTGGTGACCGTGTCGAGAAGAAGGCGCGCCAACATCCAGCTTCTGCAACAGCGACGGCCGACAATGAATGACTGTCGCCACCTCCTCGATCGACGGCTTCAAACCTTCAATCAACCAACAAGGAAGACTGGAAGCACGTAAAGTTTTAGAACTGTATGGCAGACCACAGCTTTTAAAATTGTTCCATTTGCCTCGCAAAATTACAGCAACTTAACATGAACCTTTGTTGCTCATTGTCCCAGTTGCATTACCAAGCAGGGTCCCTTCCTTTTCCGGAATGAACCCGAGTGTCGTTGAAATTCAAACGCCAGCATCATTTTATTTCACTGCTTTAATTTCAAACTTCAGTTAAGGTATTTATAACTGGCTACAATATTTAGATTACACTAGCACAAATTAAGAGTGCGAGTTTTGTTACCATATTTTAGCTTACCTGAGACTGCAGCTCAGCTTGGTACGTACTAAATTTTACTATTGTTAATTGTTCAGAATTATTTAATTCAAGTTCAAAGTTAAATCTCTTATTTCTAAATTGCGTAGATTCAAGTAGCTTTTGAAATGATTGTTGAGGTAGTCCAAGACTAACCGTGTTTTACTGAATTTCAATGTGCTTCAGAAAGAAAGCTCACTATTAACTTCAGTCACTAAATTAACTTTCGATTTTCCGGTTTTATTAATTCTTTTGCTAAATTAAGTCAGGGTGTAGCGAAATTTATTACTTCTGACAAACTTTCAGTTTTCACACTACACGTGTCAACCTTCAGTTGCCACGCTTCTAGTGCTAATTATATGTGTAATAACCTTTCTTTTTCAGTTATTATAGTAATTGTCCTTAGGACTGGCGACCGTGATTTCCCCCAAATCTCAAATACCTAATTACCGCTAGTTAATTGTTAACGTAACGGCTGCACATTTACTTTCTTTATTAACTTCACCCCTTTTCAAAATTAATTTCCACCAGTTTCATTAGCACATTTCCTTTCATTTAGATGTAACCCTTTCCTCCCTCTTTACCGACAGGATAACTTTGGTGACGATTGCTTTTCCAAAACTCCCATTAGGTACACGCGGTTTTATTTTTCACTGTCATTAAGGTCGGTAAGTGAGGGGGAGGTTACATGTTATACCACTACAAGTCTTTTCCTCTCAAGAAATTTTGTATTGCCAAGTTCGCCTTCAAAACTACAGGGCTATTACAAACGATTGAAGCGATTTCATAAATTCACTGTAGCTCCATTCATTCACATATGGTCACGACACACAACAGATACGTAGAAAAACTCATCAAGTTTTGTTCGGCTGAAGGCGCACTTCAGGTTTCTGCCGCCAGAGCGCTCGAGAGCGCAGTGAGACGAAATGGCGACAGGAGCCGAGAAAGCGTATGTCGTGCTTGAAATGCACTCACATCAGTCAGTCATAACAGTGCAACGACACTTCAGGACGAAGTTCAACAAAGATCCACCAACTGCTAACTCCATTCGGCGATGGTATGCGCAGTTTAAAGCTTCTGGATGCCTCTGTAAGGGGAAATCAACGGGTCGGCCTGCAGTGAGCGAAGAAACGGTTGAACGCGTGCCGGCAAGTTTCACGCGTAGCCCGCGGAAAATTGGATCATGCCGGAACTGGAGACCGACAGCGCCGACTTCATCTTTCAACAGGATGGTGCTCCACCGCACTTCCATCGTGATGTTCGGCATTTCTTAAACAGGAGACTGGAAAACCGATGGATCGGTCGTGGTGGAGATCATGATCACCAATTCATGTCATGGCCTCCACGCTCTCCCGACTTAACCCCATGCGATTTCTTTCTGTGGGGTTACGTGAAAGATTCAGTGTTTAAACCTCCTCTACCAAGAAACGTGCCAGAACTGCGAGCTCGCATCAACGATGCTTTCGAACCCATTGATGGGGACATGCTGCGCCGAGTGTGGGAGGAACTTGATTATCGGCTTGATGTCTGCCGAATCACTAAAGGGGCACATATCGAACATTTGTGAATGCCTAAAAAACCTTTTTGAGTTTTTGTATGTGTGTGCAAAGCATTGTGAAAATATCTCAAATAGTAAAGTTATTGTAGAGCTGTGAAATCGCTTCAATCATTTGTAATAACCCTGTATTTTTTACTGGCCGGTTTCAAATGGTACAGGGTGGCTCACGAAATGTGTTACCAATTGTTTCTTTCACAATTCACGACGCACATTAGATATCCTGCTGGGATCTCTACAGCAGTACCAGCAGAGCTTGGAAAAACAAGTGAGTTACGAAATGACGTGTAATTCACGATACTGCCGCTAGGAGACTAGTAAGCAGCTATGGCTGACAATAGAAGACTGACGACACAGCAACGACCGGCAGTTGTGTTACTTTTTCATGAAACTAAAAGCTTTTTTGTGACTCAGAGGCGTTTTCGACAACAGTTTAACACAAGACGGGTCCCTTGCAAGAAGACCATCCACAGGTTGTACGATAAATTTGTACGGGAAGGAACAGTATTGGAAGCGAAGCGACCTCGGCCTAAGCCTGTTTGTTCGCCGGAGAGTATTGAAGCGGTACAAGTTGCTGTACAGAGAAGCCCTGGGAAATCGTGTAGAAAGGCAGCAGTGCAACTGGGAATATCCAGACGCTCCGTTCAACGCATTCTTAAAAGTGACCTCCATATGTACCCATACAAGATGACCTGTGCACAGAAGCTCACTGAAGAACACAAGCAGCAGAGACTAATGTTTGCTCAGTGGGCGGAGGGTAGGGAAGAAACTCACAACAACGTTTGGTTTTCAGACGAGGCGCATTTTCATTTAGACGGTGTTGTTAACAAACAAAATGTACGCTTTTGTGCCACTGAAAACCCACAAGTGCTTCATGAACGGCAAAATTATGCTCTGAGGATTACAGCGTGGGCAGCAATTTTAGGTCATGGACTTATTGGACCCTTTTTATTTGAAGATACTGTGAAGAGCGAGCAGCCGGCCGAAGTGGCCGTGCGGTTCTAGGCGCTGCAGTCTGGAACCGCGAGGCCACTATGGTCGCACGTTCGAATCCTGCCTCGGGCATGGATGTGTGTGATGTCCTCAGGTTAGTTAGGTTTAACTAGTTCTAAGTTCTAGGGGACTAATGACCTCAGAAGTTGAGTCCAATAGTACTCAGAGCCATTTTTTGAACAGCGAGCGTTATTTGAGCATGCTTCGCGATAGCTTCATTCCACATATTCTGATTACTGCCTTGCCCTTCAACACGCAGTGGTTCATGCAAGACTGAGCGAGGCCACATATTGCAAACAGTATGTTGGAGTTTCTACACGAGCATTTCGACATACGGATCATTTCACTCAGGTTTCCAGGTCACTTCAACGACGGACAAAATTGGCCCCCCAATAGTCCAGATCTCAATCTATGTGACTTTTTTCTTTGGGGGTACCTAAAGGAAAAATTTTTCCTGAAACGTCCACTTGATTTCATGGAGCTCAGAAGACTTATTCTTCAAGCTTGCAGTGAAATTACGGAAGACATGTGCCCTAGGGTAATCACTAACTTCAGTGTTCACTTGAAGGAAGTTAGGAAACGAAATGGTGGACATATTGAGCATTTGCTGAGTTAGAACAAATCTCCATGGACGGCTTTTCATTGTAGTATATGTTCCTTTCAGACTGTATTGACAATAAAGTTTATATTCAAAAACAAAATGGTAACACATTTCGTGCGCCACCCTTATGTCTGTCGTCTTCAGATCTGTAACATTGTACATTTACATGTACCAAATATACAATCTTTATTTTTGCTAGGCATTGCAAATGAGGAAATGACAATATTACATTTACATACGAGTAGACTTCGATATACGCGGATTCGTTATCTGCGTTGTCGCATATACATGATTTTAGTTTTAAGTTCCAGTTCTGCGGTTTGTTAACAGTACGCGGAAACAGTAATGCGTCAGCGTTTCTCAAAGCGCCTCTTCTTTCGTGTTCGTCGACACGAGAATCGTCAGTTCAGGTCAGCAGACCACTTGACAAGGTCTGTGTTTACACTGAAACGCCAAAGAAACTGGTATAGGCATGCGTATTCAAATACAGAGTTATGTAAACAATCAGAATACAGCACTGCGGTCGCCAACGCTTATATAAGACAACAAATGTTGGGTACAGCTGTTAGATCACTTACTCCGGCTACAATGGTAGGTGCCGGCAGGAGTGGCCGAGCGGTTCTAGGCGCTACAGTCTGGAACCGCGCGATCGCTACGGTCGCAGGTTCTAATCCTGCCTCGGGCATGGATGTGTGTGATGTCCTTAGATTATTTACGTTTAAGTAGTTCTAAGTTCTAGGGGACTGGTGACCTGAGAAGTTACGTCCCATAGTGCTCAGAGCCATTTGAACCATTTTTGAGCAATGGTAGGTCATCAAGGTTTAAGTGAGTTTGGACAAGCGATGGGACACAGCATCTCCGAGAAAGCGATGAAGTGGGGATTTTGCCGTACGACCATTTCAAGGGTGTACCGTGAATATCAGGAATCCGGTAAAACATCAAATCTTCGACATCGCTGCGGCCGGAAAAAGATCCTGGAAGAACGGGACCAACGATGACGGAAGAGAATCGTTCAACGTGACAGAAGTGCAAACCTTCAGCAAATTGCTGAAGATTTCAATGCTGGGCCATCAACAAGGATGAGCGTGCGAACCATTCAACTGAACATAATCTATATTGGCTTTCGGAGCCGAAGGCCCACTCCTGTACCCTTGATGACACGAAGCTTTACACCTCGCCTGCGCCCGTCAACACCGATATTGGACTGTTGAAGACTGGAAACATCTTGCACGGTCGGACGAGTCTCCTTTCAAATTGTATCGAGTGGATGGACGTGTACGGGTGTAGAGACAACCTCGTGAATCCATGGACCCTGCATGTCAACAGGGGACTGTTCAAGCTGCTGGAGTCTCTGTAATGGCGTAGGGCATGTGCTGTTGGAGTGATATGAGACCCCTGATACGCCTAGGTACGACTCTGACATGTGACACGGACGTAAGCATCCCGTCTGATCACCTGCATCCATTCATGTCCACTGTGCATTCCGACGGACTTGGGCAATTCCAGCAGGACAATTGGATGGCCCTACACGTCCAGAATTGCTACCGAGTGGCTCCAGGAACACTCATCTGAGTGTAAACACTTCCGCTGGTCATCAAACTCCCCAGACATGAACATTACTGAGCATATCTGCGATGCCTTGCAAAGTGCTGTTCAGAAGAGAACTCCACCCCTCGTACTCTAACAGATTTGTGGGCAGCTCTACAAGATTCATGGTGTCAATTCCCTCCCGCACTACTTCAGACATTGGTCGAGTCCGTGCCACGTCGTGATGCAGCTCTCAGGGGCCGTACACGATATTAGGCAGGTGTACCCGTTTCTTTGGCTCTTCAGCGTACAATGTTGGGTAAAAGGCAAGAATGTGTTCCCCTCGAAGGAAATAAACGTCCACAGAAGTCGTATTCAATAGAAACAAAGAACTTTTGAATCGCTAAACATTCAACGTGCTTTTGCGCTTACAGAATGCACTGTGAGAACTATTCATGACAATGCGGAATCAGTTTGAAAAACTGCTCAGTCTTCAGTAAACGCAAGTGCGACTAGAGTGACCAAATCTCGCTCGGAGACCGTAGATGGAATGGAAAAAAAATGCTAAGTAACTGGATTGGATACCACAACGAACAACGCATCTCTCTCCCAGGAACTCCTACTCAAGCTATAGCCAGGACATTGTACTCAGATTTAATGAGAGGAGAGGACGATCCAGCATTTTTCTTGGCCATTTTTGGTTGATGTGATCGCTTCAGGCATCGTTTTGGCTGTCATAACATTAAAATAACACGAGAAACAGCTGGGGCGATTGAAGTTGGATCCGAAGAATTTAAAAAGGCGTCTAAAGAATTTTGACGGTAAATGACTATACTACGAATCACGCTTTCAACCTTAGTGAAACGGGTTTAATTTCGGAACGAATGCCTGGCCGTAAGTACGTATACACGGTTATACAGCGACAAGATTTAACGCTGCTTTCTTTTCGAAGGTAATGTTGCTGGGGAATCTAAATTAAAACCCCATATGATTTAGTACTCTCAAAATCCTACAGCACTAAAGGGTTGTGACAGGGGAAGCTGGGAGTTCACTAACCGGGATTCACAGTCATGTAAAATTTTTTGAAAGACATCAATTTTACGCCAGTGACTGTTAAACTTTTTATTTCCACTATAGAAATTTCGGCCTTAGGCCATTATCAAGTGCAGATGTTATGGTTTTAAACCATGTCAACTTTGTTCACGCTGAAACATTTATATGTCTTTGTCATTTGCATGTATATAACAGCAAATGACAACAACATATAAATGTGTCATTGTGTATAAAGTTTGCATGTATATAACAGCAAATAACAAATATAAATATGTCAGTGTGTATACAGTTGACGTGGTTTAAAGCCGAAACATCTGCACTTGATAATGGCCTAAGGCCGAAAATGCAAAAGTGGAAATTAAAAGTTTAACAGTCACTGGCGTAAACATGATGTATTTCAAAACACTCAAGTTTTGTTTCCGCCTCCGAACACTACATCTATTCGGAAACCCATAAACTAAGTAGTTCTTTCTACATTCGAGGAAAACTACCTGCATACATCTTTCTCCCATCTTGTAGAATAATGTAATTTGAGTGGCGAACTTACCTTCAAGATTTTCTGGCTACAGTGTAATATTAAGATAACGATTGATGTTGTTAGAGACGCACGGACCGACATCACTCCAAAATCTATGACTCGTGTATGGAGGAAACTGTGTACAGACGCTGTGCCAGTGCTATAAGATGAAGGCATCACTGATATCACCACCTCAACGAGAGAGATTGCGGATGTTGAACAATCACATTGGATCCAATGATGTCGATGAAGAGCCGGCCGGAGTGGCGAGCGGTTCTAGGCGCTACAGTCTGGAACCGCGAGGCCGCTACGGTCGCAGGTTCGAATCCTGCCTCGGGCATGGATGTGTGTGATGTCTTTAGGTAAGTTAGGTTTAAGTAGTTCTAAGTTCTAGGGGACTGATGACCTCAGAAGTTAAGTCCCATTGTGCTCAGAGCCATTTGAACCATTTTGATGTTGATGAAGAGAATATGTGACTTCCTCATTCCGAGGATCTGCCTAATGAAGATTTGATAATTTTCATTGATGACAGTAATAAACGAGAAACAGTTCAGCCTGTTAGAAAGCTGACAACGAAAAATGTGGAAGAATCCTTCAGAATGATGGATGTTGCAGTGAAAGTTTTTAAGGAACGTGATCCTGAAGAAGTAAGGAGTCGAATAGAAAGAGACACATCGAGTACTTCGTTAGATGTACATAGAGTTGTATAATCAATAGGTAAAAAAGACTTACATAGCTGGCAATTAAAGATTTTTTTTACTATAAAAATACAGCGACCAGTAACTTTTTTTATTGCGTTTTATTTATGCCAATATGCATTTCGGGTTTGCACCCATCTTCAGCTGGCAAATTACATGTATCTTCAGTTTCTACAGTGGTAAAATATCGAAATTAATAAATCCCCACATAACCAAATACAATAACAAAACATCATTAAAGAATACCACAACAAAGCCAAAAGAAAAATATGTAAGCTTGCCATTTGTAGGAAAACTGTCATATAAAATAGCAAACCTGTTCCGAGGAACAGGTATCAGAATCAGCTACTATACAAATAACAATATAAAGGACAAAGCTATCCATAACATTAAAAATAATACCAAACTGTACAAGCAATCAGGAATATTTAAACTTAACTGCAACTCATGTCCAGAAACATACATAGGCCAAACAGGTAGAAACTTCAACATACGTTTTCGAGATCACATGGATGCTCTTCGTTTAAAAAAATTAAATAAATCCACATTTGCCCAACATGTAGCAGGAGAAGAACATCAAGTAACAGACATATCCCATAACCTACAAGTTCTCCACCTAGCCAACAAAGGAAAAAGAATGAATCTCCTAGAAGAAATCGAAATTTATTCACATAAACATGCATCCCCTTCTGACATACTTAACGACCAAACAGAGTTACCAAACCGAAAATTTCTGATAAACTTCCACACTCTACTTATCAAACCACTTACTAAGCACAATCAAGAAATAACATAATCTAATATAAACCCAACAAATGCATTTAATAATATACAACATAAAATATCTTTGTTATTTGTAAATGTATGAATTACTGCTCTGTATAAATGTGCTATGTTAGTTTATTATCTTCAATACTGCCTAAGTAACCAAAAAAAACTTAATATACATCGTACTTAGAATACTTCTATCGCCCAAGTCGATGTTTAGTAAAGAGTAGCTTAGCTACAACCTCAAAACTTTCGTAAAATATAACTCTGTCCATAGATAAACTGCTTGTGTGTTAAAAAAAAATTGTCAGTCGACAACATGGCGCATATCGCAGTGCGCCTGTGTAAAATACGTGACAAAAGTGTTTGTGCTGTTACAAAAAAGAAGCAAGGCCAAGAAAAAACAAGGAGAGGAGAATGTAAGTAAAATGAACAACTGATAGTGCGTAACTTTAAACTCGCGAAATTGAAGTAAATGATTGGACTCGTTGCTTTTGTACGGGCCAGCTGTAGCATCCAAACTACTGTCGATGTTGTACCACTGTAGAAACTGAAGATACATGTAATTTGCCAGCTGAAGATGGGTGCAAATCGGAAGTGCATATTGGCATAAATAAAACGCAATAAAAAAAGTGGCTGGTCGCCGTATTTTTGTAGTAAAATATCATTATCCAAGGCCACGGAGCTCAACAGTCCAAATAAAATGGACAAATTGTTAATTAAAGATTTATTTGCGAAACAGTGTGGCAATTGAAATGAACGACAAGAGCCTAGCGAGAACGTTTCAACTACATATGATTTGAAGTAAGGAAATCCGTCACGGAAACAAAACTTACCGGACTGTAAGACCATAAAATCTTTCGAAGTAGACAATCCAGAGGCTATTTAAGAAGCAGAGTTAGTGTACGAGCTCTGTTCCAAAAATTGCCAAATTCGGGACGGCAGAGTTAGAGGAGCAACGCGTCTGCATAAAATTTTGCGTGAAACTCGAGAAAACGTGTAACGAGACACACCAAATGACGCAAAAAGTCTACGGTGATGGGTGCTTAAGCTGTAATTGGTGTTACGAATGGCCGGACGGAAGTTAAAGATGATACTCGCTCATGACGCCTTTCGATGTCTACCGGCGACGCTTATGTGAGAAAGGTCAGCGGAATTGTGCGTGCCGGTCGAAGACTGACTCTCCGAGAGGTTGCAGAAGAAAGTAACATTTAAGTTGGATCATGTCGTGAAATCCTGACACAGCATCTTGGAATTCATCGTGTTGTCGCCAGGTTCGTCCAATGGCTCATGAGTCAAGCTTTTGCGTCGTACAAATGAGAACGAGATGTTCCTTACGAGAATCATAACTGGTGATCAGACGTGGGTCTACTGTTATGTTGTTGAGACCAAGGTTCGATCTTCACAAAGGGTGGCGAAAGATTCTCCAAGACAAAAAAAAGCGTGTCAGGTCAGGTCAAATGTCAAAACCATGCTGATTGTTTTCTTTGACTTTGAAGAATTAGTTCATCATGAATTCGCGCTACAGGGACAAACTGGTAATCGCTGGTACTATCGGGACGTGGTGCGATGCCTGTGAGAAAATGTGAGAAGGAAACGACCTGAGATGTGTCGAGCCAATTCAAGGCTCTTACATCACGATAACGCACCCCCACATTCATCCCTGTTGGTGCGTGACTATTGCACAAAAAACCAGATCACTCTGCTGTTTCATCCTCCGTACTCTCCAGACCTGGTCCCTGCGGACTTTTTTTTATTTACGAAGTTGAAAATCCCGTTGAAAGGACGAAGATTTGCAGTCATAGAAAATTAGCAGAGAGCGCTTCAATGGGATCCACCAAGAGGGCCGGCCGAAGTAGCCGTGCGGTTAAAGGCGCTGCAGTCTGGAACCGCAAGACCGCTACGGTCGCAGGTTCGAATCCTGCCTCGGGCATGGATGTTTGTGATGTCCTTAGGTTAGTTAGGTTTAACTAGTTCTAAGTTCTAGGGGACTAATGACCTCAGCAGTTGAGTCCCATAGTGCTCAGAGCCATTTGAACCACCAAGAGGGTAGGTACCATGAATGTTCCCGGAAGTGGAAACGGTGTTAAGAGCGATTTTTCATTTGTGAAGGAGAGTATTTCGAAGGAGACCACGTTCAATAAGTAAAAGGTAAGCGTAGAAAATTTTTGTGGAGAAGTTCAGGAATTTTTTGAGTAGACCTCGTAACTAATTTTTGTGTATTATAGTGTGTATCATAGTTAAATTTTTAAGTGTAAAATTTTTGCATTAAAATGCATTTCAGAAAGATGATAATGGTTATTTTTAGCAAAAATGCTTTGAAACTCTGCTACTTTAAACGAGAAACTAATCCAGTATTTTATATATAAACTGACTCGCGATTGACGCGAATTCGGTATGCGCTACTATTCGCGGAACGTAACTGCGGCGTGTAACGAGAGTTACCTGGACCTCCTAAAACATTTCTGTCACGTTCCATTGTGTGTTCATTACTCATGCCACATTATCATTTTGGTGGTGATTGCATTGCACACTCCACACAGATATTTCAAAAAATAAAATTACAAACAGGTTTGTCACAAGTAAAAATATACGCAGCTAAAATGCACGCTGTGGAACTTGGCGCGTCTACATATGTAGCATTCCTTTGATGTTTGTCGGTTATTAAAATCCGCAGTACACAGGGAAAGTGCACAGTGACGCCAGTGCTTACATTTACATGACGAATGAAGCACGTCTTGGCAGCTTCTCACTCAAAATACCTACTGTGTAAGTAGGCTGTTTAGGTTTTTATATTGGTAACGCCACGTAGCGCTCTGTATGAAAATCACTGGCTGTGCTGTGTGCAGTCTGTGGCTGGTTTGCATTGCTGTTTGCTATTGTAGTATTGGGCAGCTGGATGTGAACAGCGCGTAGCGTTGCGCAGTTGGAGGTGAGCCGCCAGCAGTAGTGGATGTGGGGAGTGAGATGGCGGAGTTTTGAGAGCGGATGATCATGAACTGATATAAATATATTATGACTTTTGAACACTATTAAGGTAAATACATTGTTTGTTCTCTATCAAAATCTTTCATTTGCTAACTATGCCTATCAGTAGTTACTGCCTTCAGTAGTTAGAATCTTTTATTTAGCTGGCAGTATTGGCGCTCGCTGTATTGCAGTAGTTAGAGTAACGAAGGTTTTTGTGAGGTAAGAATTCATGAAAGGTATAGGTTATTGTTAGTCAGGGCCATTGTTTTGTAGGGATTACTGAAATTCAGATTGCATTGCGCTAAAAATATTGTGTGTCAGTTTAGTGAATGTCTGAGTACGTTCAGTTTTGCTCAGCTGTTTGAAAATCAAATAACGTAGGGGTTTATCAACACAGTCATTCATTAATTTTTCAAAAGGGACCTTTCAACTGCAACTGAATGACATTGATGCTCACTTGAAATACATACTGGAACTGGATGCCTCTGATCCAAAGATAAGGCATTTAAGTAACTACAGCCACTAGAGGGCTCTCACGTAGGTATTAAAAATTTGTTCATAAATCTTTCTCTTTGCGTATAAAATTACAGATTTCTAAAAATATAAATATTTCTTTAACAGTATAACATTTGAGAAGTATATTTATTTTTGTGTGATAATTGTTTTAATATTTTCGTTATTTACTTTAAGAATTCTTATTCACTAGATTTATTATAAGTCGGGTATTTGTACTTTATGTTATATTATACTACGGAATATATACAGGCGGCACTCGCTGCGTACACTAACATTTCCCCATGATCTTTTTAAATTCCTTACAATATGCGAGTACACAGCCTGTTTAATACCAACATTACATCCATTGCAAGATAATGAACACGTGATATTAGTCCTGGAAGATGGGATCGTCGAGGGGGGGGGGGGGGGGTGACACCATACTGAGAGTATTTTTCTGCGTAAGAACCCTCTGCTGGCTGCAGTTATTTACGTGCTTTACCTCTGAGTCAATGTCATTCATTTGCAGTACCTATTTCTAGTGACAAGGTTCGAAGATGTACTTCACTCGTCATGTAAATGTAAACATTGGCATAAATGTGCACATTTGCTATATATTGTGGTTTTTAACAACTGACGAGTACCTAAGGCGTGCTACGTATCTAGTTACGTCAAGTTCCACAAGGTGCGTTTCAGCAGTGTATATTTTTACTTGTGTCAAACCTGTTTCTAATTTAATTTTATGACGAACTCTGAACGCTTCCGGGCCCGTTCAGTTACCGTCTTGTGGAACTTGGGTCGGCCCTTTCCAGATGCAGGGATGCCGGTTAGTAAGTGGGCGTGTTTCCTCTGTTCCTCTTTATGGTTGGGTCCGAGCCAGTATTTCCACTGTCGTGTGTCTGGAAGTGAGTGGGAGACGCACCAACAGTGCAGTCGCGACGGAGCAGAAGTCGCGGACGGACCAGCAGGGAGTCGGTCGGTTGCTGCGTACCAGGGAAGTTACCTCCGTGCGGTGCATCCAGCTGGGCCCGCTGCCGGTCCCTGCGCAGTGTCGGGGCGTGTGTGGAGCTGTCGGATCGCTACGAGCTTCGTGGTTCACCGACCCAGAACGTCAAAGTTGAGTAGTGGTTTTCAACTACTCGAGCCACGTCTACTCATGTTGTGTGGTTCGTTTCGGTGGTTCGCTGTTGGGGAGGTTTCCTGGTGTAATTTTTCCTCCTATCTACGTAATTATGTTTGATTTCAATTCGTTCGAGCAATCAATCATTCATGATAGGAAACACAGTCATAGCTCAGTCACTCCAAAATGATCCTGAAATTTTACTTTTTAGAATGAAATCAGGCGATGATTCTTCTTCTCTGCAGGCTCGTGCTTTGCGGCAGTCTGCTAATCTGTACAAATAAAATGCCTCGTAATTTTGGGAGCGTTGTATAATCAGTCGGGAAACCTCAGATCAAGCGGATATTTGGCTTTGATGAAGTTTAACCTTCCGTAGAAGTAATGGAGCTCTTGGATTATTAAATGTAGGTTCGTATCCAGTCTTTCGGAAGTCCCTTCTGATTAACAACTACGCAATATATCGATAAATATCATTAATTCTCAATTGTCAAATACACACCTTGGTATAAAGGAGCAATCTATATATATATTTCCTTTTTAATCGTACAGTTCGTATCAGTTATCTTCTGTTATAAATCTCAATAATCAGATTACAGTTCTTCCAAACCAAGCTCATGCTAATCGGCACGAAGGCAATCTCGGAAGCTCCATTTCTTTTTTTTTTTTTTCTAACAACCACCAGAGAGAGTACTATAAAGAATACTTATGCGCTCATGGCATAGCTATTGTATGAAACTATTTTGCGCATGGATTCTGCGAGTATGAAGATAGAAAATTTGTAAACGTCATTCAAGGGTAGAATTGTATCAGAATAATTCATCGAATATAAAGAGATATTACACTGGGCGCAACACCGAGTGTTTCTATTGCTGAAATTTAGCCGCCAGGCGGTGCAATTAGCTATATTGGTTGACTACAATTCAAGTACACCAGCGGAAATTTCTGCCTTGTGGCCGTTAATGTTTTGATTACCTGCCGTGGCCACTGACGTAAATTCAGGCAGTGTTCCTTTTGGGTGAAATCAACTATATTACCGTATTTCAAATTGAAGTGTACCAGCGGAATTTTCTGCCTTGCCATGTAGCCGTTCCGGTTACCTGCCCTGGCCACTAACGTAATTTCAAGCAGCGTCCTTTCCTCACCTGTTGTCGCTGTCCAACATGGTGTGTAGATTTGACAGGTGATACATATTTCGTTGCGGATAATCACGTTCGTAAACTTTTGTGTTTGAGTTCTCATGATTGGTGGCAAGTAAGTCGTAGTGTCGGTCGGTCCGTGGCTGTCCCCTGCTTGGGTTCGGACGGATCAAGTGTTGTTGGGCTCACCACCTGTCTCACATAAGTGAACGAAGGCAGACCGACGTCCCTGGAGGCTTCTGAGTGCCGTTTTCTTTATTGTCCTTCTCACCGGTGTTTAATTGTCTGTTAATAATCTATCATAGTCAATGATTTAAAAATTCTTCTTTTTACTGGACTTAATGTATTTTGATTTTTGAAAAGTCAGTTGTGGGCCTTAAGTCGCTTAAAACCTTATACTTGAAATAACCCTTTAAGCAAAAGCATTGCGGCCTTCTGCCTTAAAAGATTATGGTAACATATTTTAAATTCTCAAATTTAATTGTTGCCCTCAGCCGCTTGTATTGCGCCTTGCATATGTTTGTTCTGTCTGCTTTTGCCTTGAGGCTTTCCAGCCTAACAGTGATACCATATAAATTTTAATTTTCTATTTGCTATTTTAACTGCTTTTTTATTTTGTTAACTTTAAGATTTCTTGTTTGAAATAATTGCCTTTTTGAAATCGATGTTCTAAAGGTGCGGCTATGTGCCTTTTTGGTTTAAAGGTGTTATTAAATTATAATAAATTACAATTTTGAGTGAACCTGACCGACACCTTATTTGGCCCTTTCCAAAATCCTAATCATCTGTTCTGCCCTGCAGGTTTAGCAGGCGCCTCAGTGCACTTTGTATGGGCCAGTTTAAAGCCCGTTTTACAAGAATGACTTTCTGGTAAAATGGACTGCTCGTTATGGGAACGCGTCACGTGCTTGCGTGCAAATCCAGATGCAGTGACGTCAGTGATCAGTTGTCTGTGGCGACTGTGGTGTTGTAAGATCTTGACTATACTGCAGACTGAGCATGTGCAGCAGCAGGGGAGTCTGACGTGGCCTTCTAGCATCGGAAATTAACTCATTCTTGCCGAACTCGCTCCTATTATAGTAACTGATTTTGTACTTACGTTTATTCTCGGTCTTTATTTTTCTATTTTTTATTTTATTTTAGTTTTTTAACAAGAGGAAAATCAGTAGCTGTTGAGGTATGAATTCGATTTAGTGTTATGAAGTTTGTATTAGGGATGGCACTGGACTAGTTGAATACGTGCAGGTGTGTAAGCCACAATGCCAGGGTAGTGTAGTGGAGAACACATCTGCCTTAGTAAGCAGAAGCCCCAATTTGAAGTCCTGGCATTAGCACAAATTCTAATTCATTACTTCACCTTCTATCATTATCGAAGATAAAGCGTAGACTCAATACGTCTCCAGGTAAATATATAACCATGAGATCTTTATTTTTTGATTACTTTGTTTTTGTGACACATGCATAGGCTGCACAAAAATTTGGTATTGTTCCTACTAATATTCTCCCACAAGACAGAGACAAGCATCTGAGAGCAAAAATATATTTACATCTTACAGTTCTTGCACAAATTATAGTCTACACTAAGCATACATAAGAACGCATTAGATCACTGATTTTTAATGAAAATTATTTCAGGAGTGAATAAATCAGATCTATTTAGTGAGAAAAATAGTATTCGATGTTATATGTTACTTTCAAAGAAAACAAGAAACAGAGGATAAAGTAAAAATGTGCTATTTACTGTCTTCTAAATACAGGTTCATTCCTTTGTGCCTCTGGGGTTTCAAAAGGTGAATACACAAAAACTACAGGACGTACCAGTGGACAGAGTGTGACTCCCAGTTTGTAATTCAAATTAAAGGTATTCAGTGTGGGACATGTTTGTGGCCACATTAACGTGAATGTGTGTATGCAGTCGATTGAAGTCGCTGGCACGAATTGCCTGGGAGAGCAACACAGTATCCCACTTTAGAAATCTGTTAAATGGGTTGCCTATCTGCAGGCTCAAACTAATTCGATGCGATAGTAAGGAGTACATGATTTGTCTGCATTTTGTTACAAGCCTGCCACCTATTGCAACTATACTACGGCTCGTATTGAAACGTCCCCTTAGAAACATTATTGAATTACTGTGCTGGTAAATCCCTTACGTTATTTGATTTTCAAACAGCTGAGCAGAACTGAACGTACTGAGACATTTCGCTCTTTACCTATTCTGATCAACACTAAACTGACGCACAATATTTTTTAGCGCAACGCAATCTGACTTTTAATAATCCCTACAAAATAATGGCCCTGACTAACATTAACCTATACCTTTCAAAAATCACTTACCTCACAAAAATCTACGTTACTCGAACTACTGCAATACGGCGAGCGCCACTACTGCTAGCTAAATAAAAGATTCAAACTACTGAAGGCACTAACTACTGATAGGCATAGTTAGCAAATCAAAGATTTTGATAGAGAATAAACAATGTATTTACCTTAATAGTGTTCAAAAGTCATAATATATATAGCAGTTCATGACATCCATTCTTACAAATGTACTGTTTGTGATGGACACAAATCCAGATCATCCGCTCTCAAAAATCCGCCATCTCACTTCCCCACATCCACCACTGCTGGCGGCTCACCTCCAACTGCGCAAAGCTACGCGCTGTTAACAGCCAACTGCCAAACACTACAATAGCCAACAACAATGCAAACCAGCCACAGACTGCACGCAGCACAGCCAGTGATTTTCATACAGAACGCTACGTGGCGTTACCAATATAAAAACCTAAACAGCCTACTTACAGTATGTGAATCGAAACTTACAGATTTGCTCTTTCTCCTGATACAGGTAATTTTTATGTATGTCTCATATTTGTTGCAGTCGTCTTCTGGATCCCTGGAGGAACTTACGGATAACCCTGTATTGTTTGACGTGGTTACAGTTATATACAGTGAAGAGCCAAAGAAACTGGTTCTGCTGCCTAATACCGTGTAGGGCCGTCGTGGGCCCACAAAAGTGCCACAACACGATGTGGCGTGGACTCAACTAGTGTCTGAAGTAGTGCTGTAGGGAACTGACTCCATGAATCCTGCAGAGCTGTCCATAAATCCGTAAGAATACGAGAGGGTGCAGGTCTCTTCTGAACAGCGACTTTGCAAGATATGCTCAATAATGTTCATGTCTGGGGAGTTTGGTGGCCAGCCGAAATGTTGGAACTCATAAGTGTGTTTCTGGAGCCACTCCGTAGGAATTCTCGATGTGTGGGGTGTCGCTTTGCCCTTCTGAAATTGCCCAAGTCCGTCGGAATGCACAATGGACATCAAAGGATTTAGGGGATCAGACAGTATGCTTACGTTCGTGTCATCTATCGGAGTCGTATCTAGATATATCAGGAGTCCCATATCACTCCATCTGCACATGGCCACACCCTTAGAGAGCCTCCATCAGCTTGAACAGTCCCCTGCTGACATGTAGGGTCCATGGATTCATGAGGTTGTCTCCATTCGCTCGATTCAATTTGAAACGAGACTCGTCCGATCAGGCTACATGTTTCCAGTCATCAACATGTAACGCCGGAAATGCATATCCTCCTATTTCCATCTATTGTACTATAAATTTGTTTTCCTTATTTTTGTTGCCTGAATATATAACATTTCTGTGTCTTCGTATATTGTAATTGTTTTACTATTTGTATATATATATTTATGCATTTATGTCGATGTATAATTGGTTTGTTTCATAAATATTATTTGTATTTTTACGCTGGGTCTTGCCTAGGGAAAACTGCTATCGAACGATTACATCGATAGGTCGTGTGAAGAATCAAAGTGTGTAGGATCTTTGGTAGTGGTAACTCTGCCGCGTGGAGCGCGGCAGAAAGAGTCTGGCTGGAGTAGCGAGTGGAGCAGGTGTGTTGTGTGACGCTCCCGCGAGTTGCCGCGCTTTCGGGGTTTGGCAGCATGTAATTGCGCTCGACTTGCGATGATAGTTTCTGACACGGTGTCGCGGACAGGAAGCATTAGCTGGCGCACGTCAAGAGCCCGTTTCGCCTGGTGACCATGTCGAGAGGAAGGCGCGCTAACATCCAGCTTCTGCAACAGCGACGGCCGACAATGAGTGACTGTCGCCACCTCCTCGATCGACGGCTTCTAGCCTTCAATCAACCAACAAGGAAGACTGGAAGCACGTAAAGTTTTAGAACTGTATGGCAGACCTCAGCTTTTTAAACTGTTCCATTTTCGTCACTATAATTACAGCAACTTAGCATGAACGTTTGTTGCTCATTGTCCCAATTGCATTACCAAGCAGAGTCCCTTCCTTTTCCGAAATGAACCCGAGTGTCGTTGAATTTCAAACGCCAGCATTAAATTAATATAGCTAATTCGTTTTCACTGCTTTAATTTCAAAGTTCAGTTAAGGCATTCATAGCTGGCTACAATATTTAGATTACACAAGCACGAATTAAGAGTGCGAGCTTTGTTACCGTATTTTAGCTTACCTGTGACTGCAGCTCAGCTCGGTACGTACTAAATTTTACTATTGTTAATTGTTCAGAATCATTTAATTCAAGTTCAAAGTTAAATCTCTTATTTCTAAATTGCGTAGATGCAAGTAGCTTTTGAAATGATTGTTGAGGTAATCCAAGACTAACCATATTTTACTGAATTTCGATGTGCTTGAGAAAGAAAGCTCACTATTAACTTCAGTCACTAAATTAACTTTCGATTTTCCGGTTTTATTAATTCTTTTGCTAAATTAAGTCAGAGTGTAGCGAAATTGATTACTTCTGACAAACTTTCAGTTTTCACACTACACGTGTCAACCTTCAGTTGCCACGCTTCTAGTGCTAATTATATGTGTAATAACCTTTCTTTTTCAGTTACTATAGTAATTGTCCTTAGGACTGGCGACCGTGATTTCCCCCAAATCTCAAATATCTAATTACCGCTAGTTGATTGTTAACGTAACGGCCGCACATTTACTTCCTTTATTAACTTTACCCCTTTTCAAAATTAATTTCCACCAGTTTCATTTGCATTTTTCCTTTCATTTAGATGTAACCCTTTCCTCCCTCTTTACCGACAGATTAACTTCGGTGACGATTGCTTTTCCCAAATTTCCATTAGGTACACGTGGTTTAATTTTTCACTGTCATTAAGGTCGATAAGTGTGGGGGAGGTTACAAACAGTCCAATGTCGGTGCTAACGGCTCCAGGCGAGGCGTAAAGCTTTTTGTCATGCAGTCAATAAGGGTACAAGAGTGGCCCTTTTGATCCGAAAGCACATGTCGATGATGTGTCGTTGAATCGTTCGCACGCTGACACTTGTTGATGATCGAGCACTGAAATCTGCATCAATTTACGGAAGGGTTGCACTTCTGTCACTCTGAACGATTCTCTTTAGTCGTCGTTGGTCGCGTTCTTGCAGGATCTTTTGGCCGCAGCAGCGTCGGAGATCTGATGTTTTATCGGATTTCTGACATTCACGGTACACTCGTGAAATGGTCGTACAGGAAAATGCCCACGTCATCGCTACCTCGGAGATGGTGTGTCCCATCGCTCGTGCGGCGACACTACGTTGAGACTGACTTAAATCTTGACAACCTGAAATTGCAGCAGCAGTAGGCGATCTAACAACTGCGCCAGACACTTATTGCTTTGTATAGGAGTCACCGACAGCAGCGCCATATTCTATCTGTTTACATATCTCTGTATTTGAGTACGGATGCCTATACCAGTTTATTTGGCCTTCAGAGCGTTTTCTAGAGTAGATAAGTGTATGGGGGTTATTCACAAAGTAAGGAGCGATCGGTTGCAAAGTGTAAATCCAGTGACGCTTTCCACAAATGTGGTCGGCAGTGTCTCTAGTATGCCTATGGCTGGCGGTGACGGCCAATAAACTGCGGTCGGTAAAGTCAACCACTCGGCCGTGGCGTTCCTCCTGCCAGCTGCTCAGGCGGGAAGAGGTGACGCTCACACGTCTTCGGATCGGGCTCTGTCCTCTGACACATAGCTATTTATTACGGCTGGAGGATCCTCCGTTTTCTGATGCTTGTGGTGTGCACATCTCTGTCCGGCACATTTTAACAGACTGCGTTTTATACCGTGATGCAAGGGCCGAAGCACAAGTTGATGGGGATCTGCCCTGTGTTTTAGCTAACGATGAGACGTGTGTGTCTAGGGTTTTTAAGTTTTGTGATGTGTCTGGACTCTGGCCTAAACTTTTAGGCTGGCGGTTTTAGTGTATTGCAGAGTGGCTGACTCTTCCCTTTTTTCCTTGCGGTCAGCCAGCCACTTCCATCTGCTCCATTGTTTTAGCTCCCTCTACCTTTTACTTCCTGTGTTGTCCATGTTTTACTGCTGACGCCCTGCTTCATCCCACGCTTCGGTGTGGGTGAGCACATATTTTTTATGATTGTTCCCTGTGTTTTATGTTCCGTTTGATGTAAATGTTCTGAGTTTTTTTCTTGACACCCGTCTCACTATGATACTGAACGGGCGCTGAAGACCTTGCTGTCGTGCGCCCACAAAACCCTTCTACTACTACTACTCTAGTATGCCTGTCTATAGCCACATCGCTCTTCTCTGTTCTGAGTGTACAATCAGCGCATAAAAATGCCTGGAACTAGTGTCTCCCCCCAGGTACAGGTGCCTGCCAAGATATTTCGCCTGATTACATGCAACCCCGCAAAACGTAACTGTCATGCAGTTCCTTCGTTGCAAATCGCTGGAGCAATGAGGACGCTCCTGCAACGTTTTCGGTGTAAAGTGTCTGATCACCCACCATACACAAGCCTGGAATTGGCTCCAAATGCTTTTCATCTCTGCTCAAATGAACCACTGACTATGAAGACATTTTGGCATAGACAGCGAGCTGCAGTCCAGGATAGAAAAATGCCGGAAATCACAGGAGGCTGTCTACTATGGCGACGGTATTGAAAACTTTGCGACTATGTAGAGAATCAAGTTTGTTTTTCATGGCCATCCTCTGCTGCAAGCACAGAAATACTTGTTTTGTAAATAAAACCGTTTTTTCCTGCTTCCACTTACTTTATTTATCCCAGACGCGTTTCGCCTTTTTCTTGTTCTAAGGCATTCACAGTGGGATCTACACCGATACAGTTTCGTTATAGATCACACTGATGATGCCTTAGAACAAGAAAAAGGCGAAACGCGTCTGGGATAAATAAATTAAGTGGCAGCAGGAAAGGAGATTTTATTTACAAAACAAGTATACGTAGAGAAGAATTTGGAAGGCGTACAGTACGGATAGGAAAAAAAAATTGAACAGTGGTTGTAATCCGATGGTTGTGTTTGGCGGTCCACAGTCCATAAAGACAGTCCAGATTGTTCATCACAGTAAAATTTCAGTGTTTTTTTTTTCTAAGTCTGAGCAGTAAAAGACAATGCACACGGAAGTAGTGGATTTCCATGCAGTCTTGAAGAAGTAGTGTTGTCCTTCCAACTGAAAGACAGTGCTGACTCTTGACATGCTGACAGGTAATGGGCCACAACAGAGCAAACCCACAACAGAGTCATTCGAACTTTTGAAGAATATTGGTAGCTAGGTCATCCCAGAGCAGACCCACTGCAGTCCTGGTAGAGAGTATTGGTGTTGGTGAGTCATCACAGGTGCAGACCCACTGTAGTCCTTGTAGAGACGGCCAGCAGCCATCTGTTGCGACTGTGCAGGTGCACAATCACCGTCGAAGAGTCTTGCAGAGAAGATAGCAAGTCCATAACCACCACTTGTACACTCACGAAGTTTTTGGAATTGTCCTTAGAACCAGCAATGCTGTTATCCAGTCCCTTGCTGAATTATTAACACACATGTAAACACTAAGAGCCCCAACTTCTCACATAGTGTCCATATACTGTGACCAACAGAAATGTGTGCAGTGAAATGAATGCTTACAAGTTACTTAATTTGATTAACTGGTGTCAATTACAATATTATATCATGAGAATACAATTACAAAGGTACAAAATACATAATTAAAAACATAACAATACAGATAACATTTGTAGTAATACAGGCTTTACAAAAGAATCGAACTAACATATACATCAGTGTTACAGGAATTATGACATAAGTATATACATAAAAGATCAGAATAATTTTTGAAACATCAACTTTACACATGAGCATTAAAACAAAACAGAATAAATAATGTCTATGCATCTTCACAAAGAAAATAACATATTATTAGTGCCAATTATATTTGAGGATAACAGTATTCCTCATCATAGTGAATGTAGCTTAATATTAAAAGAAGAAAAAATTCTATGAAACTACACAGAGACAGGAAGAAAACCAATACACAAGGGTACACAAACACATAGTGGGATAACACAAAAGGAAAGGACAGGGTTTGTTTTCAGTGTAACATTTGGTACTGCAGTCCAACCCAAAACTTCATTCCATATATCTTTCCTCTTATTTCATCCTTTGCTTCCACCAAAAAAATTCTATCTAAGCATGCTTTCTGTATTTATATGTTCACACATTTCTTACCTCATCATTTATTTCCAAGAAAATCCTACCTAAACATGTTTTCTGTACTTTTTTTTCGTATAACTTCTCAATGCATTTCTTCCAATTCATTGCAACTCATTCTCTTATATAGTCTACCCCCTCTTAAGCTAACTTAAATCTACTGAGCTCAGATGCTAAACTAAGGGACGAGGCAATGCAGCAGCACAAAACAATTAACACAAACATCAATGACAAAAAAATTCAAATTGGCAAAGCAATTGCAATATTACAACTAATATAAGGCACTGTGCAGCAAACAAGAAAACTAAATCCGTAGTAAAACTGGCTTAACAGTGTAATACAAAGTCAAATTCTGTAACATTATGCCTGGCAAACAGCAGCACCAAATAACAAAACTTATATCTAAACATGACATAGCTCAAGCAGAAAAAATATTACACTAAAATGGCCATGTCTAATACCTATGTCACATCTTAACACTAGAGTGATGCATCACGAGAACTTACACTAGCAGATAAGTTACCAAATCGTAAAGAAATTATTTATGCAATTCCTGTGAAGGGAAATGTCTATTTATGTGCCCTCGTTTTCTTGGAAGTAAATCATAAGTTTCTTATTGACTGGATCTGTAGGCATAAAATAACTATATTAGTACATATATTAAATTTTATTTTAACCAATGCTGCAGTGCAGCTAGAAACTAGATATTAAAGAAAATGACCAAATATGTACAAAGTAAAGCATAAGAACATCATACAGTAGTCATGAGGCATTTCATAAGTTAGTAGAAAAATCTCTCAACTAGAGAGACAGTAGTATTAATCAGGTGTATAGACATAAAAATATTTCTCGTCATTTCATTAGGCATTTCAGTAAATATCATAAATTAAGAGCTCCACAGTGTAATCATATATTTTCAAGTTCGACCATGTCGTTTTTGCGATGCTTTCTACAAAGGAATGTCAACAGGCCTCTTTTTTTCTCCACCTAATGGCTTTCTTCTGTCAGACGACTACCTCTCAGCTGGGTGCCCACGACGCATTACGTGCAGGTGGTCACTTAACTTTCTTATGGAAATATTTACTACAGCAGTTTCCGCTACAGTGACAGTCTCATATAAAAATATTTCACAGGTCAAGAATTTGCGTTACAAATCTGTAGAAACAAAATGCTATTGATATAACAATGTCCAAAAAACTTTCGTTGGCATTGTAATACATTCACGCATTTACATACACATTTCATAACTCTTAAAGTACGATTCTTGGTTTCCAACATCCTTTTTCACAAGTCAGAGTCCCTAACCACTATTCATTACTCCTTACCTTATTCGTTGACACTTCTTCAATATTTCATCTTAATAAATATGTAGCATAATCAAATTCCTCATATAACATCGGCTTATTGATCATAAACATACTTCAACAGCATAATACACATCGTTGTTGTAAAAATAACATCATAACACCTCAGTCAAATCTCAAAAACGTCGTAGCTTTCTGCAATAATTTCAAAACCTAATGAAAATTCTCTGCCCATGTCAAAAGTGTCATCTACCTCAATCGTTCTTTAAAAATCATGATCCCATACCAAATACATCATTCAAAGCTCTCATAGTATCACAATGGTTCCAAAAAAATATGAACAGTGCACAAAGTACAGACAAAATACAATTTCGTAAGTGTGAAGTAATCCAACTCTGTAATTGCGTAAACATGTGTCACTGACGTAGTAAAAAGATGTTTGTTTCTCTGTTAAATGATCAGATAGCTGTGTAATTTATGTGTTAGAGAAATATGGTACCGAAGTGTTAAATTGTATAAGCAAATACCATATTAGCTAGGGCTCCTTGTGCTTGCCAAACACATGGTACACAAAGTAGGCGTGTACCCCCCTGAGGTTTAATGTAATTATACCCTCAGGTGTTACAGATTACAGCAATGGAATGAAACGTATCACGGAAAACTTTCTCTGTAATTCAAAAATCTTAAAAAATAAATGTTTTAAGTATAAAATTAGTCACTCAAATGCGTGTCCTGTAGCGCTAAATGTGCATCTTGTTGTAAGATAATCTCTGTCGAAGTGTCGTAGTTATTGTCCTCCGAAAGATAAGTTCTGCAGAAGCCAATGTACTTAACTCATGATAAACAAAAGTGAAATGCTGTGCGTATAGATATCTTAGTTATTACTCTTATTATTGTGATGAAGAAATTACTGTGCTGTAACGTGTTGTTGTGCTACGGAAAAGGCTGTCTCATTGTAGCTATACGACAAAAGTTACTACTAAAACATGTTTTACATTCCAGAATAATTCAGAAAAACTGTGCAGATATGAAACAGAAACACCGCAAAAGCAACATTGTAAATTGTCACTCATTAGTAGTGTCATGATATAATCGTGTAGCTGTCACATAAACCAACCACTGTGTCATCTGGCATTTCACAGAAAGCACCTCAAATCCAGAATCCACTCTCAAGCAAACCAAAATGTTGCATGAAAATCTCATTAGCAGTGCCGGTATATGTTCCAAGTATGTGAGCCTCATAGTCATTACGCGATCGTGCAACTAACAAGCAAGAATGAACACACACAGTAACACTGTGTCCTCTGTTCACTATCACAATTCAGTGGTAATTACTGTCTAAATATGTACCCTAGGTTCTAAACTGGATAGTTAACTTCAAAACATAGTTGCATGATAACAGTTTCTAAGTGTGACAATGCATACCAGAAATGTGAAGCGAAACGTTTTATGGCAAAGACAAAGTTAAAAAGCAGATTATCTTTCAAGAAATGGTTTCACATGTGAAATGTGGTGTAGCCCTTTGCTCTTCCTAGTACGCAGAGTTTCAACTTTAACGTAATTATCATGTGGTATACGTCGGTAAAGAATACTGGAATTTTGCTCAAGGTTAGCGTCAATGTTATTTTTCCCTGAGCCAGCGGGCGCAAGTGGCTGCCTGCGGTGCGAGTAATTGTCTGTTTCTTTGTTGGCGTGCGTCGTTATTGGGATTTGGAAACCTAACTTCCACAAATTCACCGTGACGAGAGGGCTCTGCACTGTTTAAAGCTCGCCAGTTCCGATGGAATTCAGGTCTGTCGTTTTGTCGGTAGTTCCTGTAGATTCTTTCTTGTCGGTTAAGTGGTGGAGAATTTCTCCCTGAATTATCACTGCACGGTGGACCATTGCGTCTGAAGTTATTCTGTCTCCCGTGATAATAATAGTTCTGGTTGCCATATTGTCTGTTTCTATGATTGTCTCTGGCATATTCATTACTATGGAAGTGCGATCTTTCTCTGTAACTATTATTACTCTGCCAGTGGTTGTCATATGGGTGGTGTCTGTTTTGGTCACGATTTGCGTTGTAAGAATAGACTTGTCGTGTCCAGTTATTGTTTCTGTCGTCACGGAATTGTGACGGATGTGCCCTGTAGTGATTGTTTTTCCGTTTTCGCATCCCGCGACTGTCTGTGTCAATTTCTAATTCTTGTAAGAGTCCCTGAAAAGCTTCAATGTCGTCTTTGCAACGTCCTGCTAAAATAATATGTCTCAAATGTTCAGGAAGTTTGATTAAGCAAATGCGGATGAGTTCTGAGGGGCTGTATGGGTTTGAAAGATACTGATTCTTATGCAACATATCTTCAAAATATTTCACAAGACTGGAAAATTCAGATTGTTCGAAACGTTTCATCATTATGATGCCATGTTTTACCCGGTCTTGTGTAGCTTGAGACCAATACGCTGAGAGGAACGCATGATAAAATTCTCCTTCACTGTGACAATCGTGAATGACCGATCGCATTCTTACAGCTGGTTCATTCTCCAAGTAGCCACACATAAATTCTAATCTGTGCTCTAATGACCAGTTGGGAGGAAAACCATGAGAGAATTGATGGAGCCACGCTTGTGGATGAATGTCGTTGGCAGAATTCTTAAACGTTTTGAATTTACGTGTAGTAATGAACAGCTTATAGTCAAAATCATCGTGTCGGCGAGTAGCATATCGGTCATTGTTACGTCGTGTCGGCGGTTCCATCTCAAAATTCGGTGTACCTTGCCAATTTCTTTCATAATTACCGAAATGCCCTGAATTATTATTTTGTGGCTTTTCCGTATTTCTAAGTTCCTCTTCCCATGTTGGAGCGCGAGTGTCCTCTGAAATATGTAATTCTTGTATTACTTGCTTCAACTGATCTTGTACTTCCCGGATTTCTCTTTTGTACTGTGTATTGATTTGATTTTGATTTTGTTTGAATTTTCTTATTTGTTCATACTCTTCTGTGTCAGTGAAGGCTACGGGTCTTGTGTCATTCAGATCATCATTTACCTTTGTAGATAAGTTAGTGACCTGATCCGAAAGTTCGGCTACTTTCTCCGATAGTGTACTTATTTCCTCCATGTGTCTTTCTGAACCAATTTTCAGGGTATCTACTGTGTCCTTTAAATTTTCCTGAGTTTTTGCAAGTTGCATAACCGAATTGGTAGATGCAACTGAGTCAATTTTAGCTTGAAAGGTCTCATGATTTTCATGAACAATAGTTTGCAGTTCTTTTATGGCTGCTTCATGATTCTGTAATGCATTTTCATGACGCGAAAAAATAGGTTGGAAATGCTCACAAATTTGTGTTTTTACGTTATTATAGACCTTTTGACATTTCGATTCGATGTTATGTAACTCAGTAGTTAAATCTTCACGTGTTTGTTCAAGTGTGGTGTATAACTTGTTCCATTGTGTCTAACTTTTTAAGATTTTGTTCCACTGTGTCTAACTTTTTAAGATTTTGTTCCAATGTGTCTAACTGTTGCTGTGTTTGTCTCTGGTATTGTTCCATTGTGTCTAACTTTTGAAGCTTTTGTCCCATTTGTTGCATTAATTGTAATAACAATGCATTAGTGTCTGGAATCTGTTCCTCTACGCTTTTCGGCAGTGCATTTGCACCAGCAACATTCACATTTTGACAAGCAGAAAATGTGTCTTGTCTCATTTGAGAAAACGGTGAGGACCCAAAACCTAAGTCTACAGTATTTGCAATATTGTGTTCTGTCATTTCGGATTCCTGAGGGGAGCTGTTGCCGACCGATCGATCGATAATGCTTCCCTGTTCACTAATTGTTTCACTGTCTACACCATTGTTTGCAGCCCGCTCCATTTCCCTATGTACAATTACCAAATTACTACTTCAACATTAGTTAATTCATTACTCGGTGGCGCTAACACACAGCTTTCGTCTTCACTGTCATTTCTCAGTTTACTTTGGAGCCTAGTATTACGTTTTTCACACGCCATTATTGTCACAATACAATACAAAAAAACACAATTTGAAGAGCAAAAATAAGAGAACACATTAACATGGAACTGAAAATAATATCTAGTTAATTGCAAGCGCAGCTGCGAAATACTTGGTGCAAATCTACATCCATGCCACAACTGTTTTACTGTGCAACAATGAAAAACCACTACTACCAAGGAAATTCTCTCTATAATTACGCGCTACCAATAAACAAAAGCTACACTAAATACACAAACTACAAGAAAAAATCAGAAGATTCCAGTGAGGTATCCTAGGCTAAGGGTCGACATATGAAACGTCCCCATAGAACAATTTATACACGACTGTGCTTAACCTTACATACAATATTATTTAGCGTAACGCAATCTGACTTTCAAAAATCCCTACAAAAGAATGGCCCTGACTAACATTAAACTATACCTTTCACAAATAACTTAACTCACAAAAATCTTCATTACTCGAACTACTGCAATACAGCGAGCGCCACTATTGCCAGCTAAATAAAAGATTCAAACTACAGAAGGCACTAACTACTGATAGGGATAGTTAGCAAATGAAAGATATTAATAGAGAACAAACAATGTATTTACCTTAATAGTCATAATATATATATAGCAGTTCATGACAAATTACAAAACTCCGCCATCTCTCTCCCCACATCCACCACTGCTGGCGGCTCACCTCCAACTGCGCAACACTACACGCTGTTCACATCCAGCTGCCGCTGCCCAACACTACAATGGCAGACAACAATGCAAACTAGCCACAGGCTGCACACAGCACAGCCAGTGATTTTCATACAGAGCGCTACGTAACCTTGCCAATAAGAAAATATAAACAGCCTACTTACAGTTTCAAGAGTAACCGTTTCAACAATGATGACAGCCTTCACAAAACACGGAGAGACATCATCGTGTAATCGTAATAGCGGGTTCAAATCAAAACTAAATGACAGAGATCGTCGTATGCTAACACGAATTGTGGTAAAACAACACAAAACTACCGCAGCTATGGTGACTGCAGAGCTCGATAGCCATCTTTGAGACCCCGTATCTATCGACACTGTCCGCCGAGAACTCTATAAAGCAAATATTCATGGACGACTTGCTGTACCGAAACCATTAGTGACGACAACCGATGCAAAGAAGGGTAAAACATGGTGTCAGGAGCATTAACCCTAGACGGCTTATCAGTGGAAACACGTCATATGATCCGACGGGTCAACGTTTTCGTTATTTACAACATCGGGACTGCTTACGTCTTGAGAACACCAAAAGAACCCTACAATCATGATTGCATGATTCCAACGGTTAAGCATGGAGGTGGAAGTGTGATGGTGTGGCCGGCCGTGGTGGTTGAGTGGTTCTAGGCGCTTCAGTCCGGAACCGCGAGACTGCTACGGTCGCAGGTTCGAATCCTGCCTCGGGCTTGGATGTGTGTGATGTTCTTAGGTTAGTTAGGTTTAAGTAGTTCTAGGCTCTAGGGGACTGATGACTTCAGATATTAATTCCCTTAGTACTCAGAGCCATTTGAACCATTTTTGTGATGGTGTGGGCAGGCATATCCTGGTATTCTGCTGGTCCCATCATTACTCCAAAAGGCCGTGTTACAGCCAACGATTATGTGAACACTTTAGGTGATAAGGTGCACCACAGGATTCAAATCTTGTTACCCAACGATAATGCCATATTTCAGGACGATAATGCACCCATTCACACAGACAGGATAGTACAATCGTGGTATGAGGAGCATGCAACTGAATTGCGTCGTATTCCCTGGCCAGCACAATCCCTGGACTCGAACATTACTGAACACTTGTGGGCGGTATTGGAGAGCAAACTCCGGAGCAGATTTCCGACTGCCTCGTCACTACAGGAATTAGAAGATGTTCTGATCGAAGAGTGGCATAACATTCCATTAGAGGGTATACAATCATTATATACAAGTATTTCAAGAAGAGTCGCAGCTGTATTACGGGCAAATCGGGGTCCAACCCTTATTAATAAACCATCCCCAAGTAAGCATAGGTGGTGACATTATTTGGCCTGTCCCCTGTAGCTAATTGGTCCAAATAATGCAGTTGATTTTTCCAATGGGTTCCATTTCGTGACCGGTCGTTCCTTACTTTACGAAAAGCCCTCGCATATGTTTTGAAATGTTTGGAGGAAACATTCTTTTAGTTCTAAGGAGACTGGGGAGTTTACCATGTAACCTATGTCGCAAACTTCCTGTATTAGTTTTGCTTTTTTCATAAACAAACTATTATCATTGCTTATTTCTGTTGTAAGTAGGCTGTTTAGGTTATTTTATTGGTAACGACACGTAGCGCTCTGTACGAAAATCACTGGCTGTGCTGTGTGCAGTCTGTGGCTGGTTTGCATTGTTGTTTGCTATTGTAGTGTTGGGCAGTTGGACGTGAACAGCGCGTAGCGTTGCGCAGTTGGAGGTGAGCCGCCAGCAGTGGTGGATGTGGGGAGTGAGATGGCGGAGTTTTGAGAGCGGATCATCTGGACAGAGACAGTAAATTTGTAAGACTGGATGTCATGAATTGACATAAATATTATGACTTTTGAACACTATTAAGGTAAATACATTGTTTGTTCTCTATCAAAATCTTTGATTAGGTAACTATGCCTATCAGTAGCTAGTGGCTTCAGTAGGTAAAATCTTTTATTTAGCTGGCAGTATTGGCGCTCACTGTATTGCAGTAGTTCGAGTAACGAAGATTTTTGTGAGGTAAGAATTCATGAAAGGTATAGGTTATTGTTAGTCAGGGCCATTGTTTTGTAGGGATTACTGAAAGTCAAATTGCGTTGCGCTAAAAATATTTTGTGTCACTTTAGTGGATGTCTGAGTACGCTCAGTTTTGCTCGGCTGTTTGAAAATCAAATAATATAAGAGGTTTATCAGCACAGTAATTCATTGATTTTTCTAAGGGGACGTTACACTGTATTATGTTGGTATATTTCGGTCTTCTCGTACAAGGGATTGTCCGTCATAATCTCAGTTTTACGGTTCAGGTGGAAAACTGCACAGCAGACAGCCCTCACGACACACGCAGTGTAGGAGCTGACACGCGTACGAGAACGACCACTTGCGGTATGCGAGACGCAGTGCAGGAATAAAACGCCAGGGATGCGGCAGTCGACTCACTTGATACGAGTGGTCGACTCAGCTAAGACAGCGGCTCGTGAAAAAGGGTCTGGCAGCTTCTCTGTCATCTGATCCCAGACATGCGCTGCCGACTATATCTCGTGAATGTCACAACAAAAGAATCTCGAATTGCCCTCGTGGCGGGCAGACACAAAGAGGTGGGACCGCACCTCCGATGGCTTCCCTCGGTCACGTAGCCGTCCAGGCGTTCGCTGAGTGTTTCTCCCACGCGGACAGCCTGTCCGCCTTTTGTGCACCTCTGGCCATTGTCGGCGCGGCGTCTTGTTTCCTCCACTCTGCACCTTCTCCGGCACGCTCCTCCCTCAGTGGGTCTCGTCCGAAGTTTCCACTCCGCGGCACTGTTCTCTGCTTAAAAGAGATTTATCGCCGCTGCCGTCAGATAACGTGGCTTCTTTCTCCACTGCCGCGCGATTCCATTCTGTCGGTGAATGAGTGCATGGGTTAACATCGATCCGTACCGCTGCATCCTCAGCGCACGATGTTGCACCGACGTATCTGGGGCGCCAGCAAGTCTCGTCCCGTTTTGTTGTTGTTGTGTTCAGTCTAAAGACTTACCTGATGCAGCCCTCTGCTCTAGTGTATCGTGTGCAAGCCTCTTCATCCTTGCATAAGTACTGCAAACTGTAACCATCTGAATCTGCTTACTGTCGTCAAGCACTGGCTTCGATCTACAATTTCGACACTGCGCACTTCTCTCCATTACTAAACTAATTATTCTTTGATTTCTCAGAACGTGTCCTACCAAACTAACACTTTGTTTATTCAGTTACTGTCGTAGGTTTTGTTTTTTGACGAGATTCTGTACCTTTTCGTTAATTATCCAATCTACGCATCTGATCTTCGGTATTATCCTGTGCACAACATTTCTGTTTACATCTTGCTTCAGCTGATTATCATCCACGCTTTACTTCCCTACAAAGCTACATTACGGAGAAATGGCTTTGGAAAAAGACTTACCACATTAACGCTGAGGTGAAAAAAGTCATGGGATACGTCCTGATATCGTGTAGGATCTCCTGTTGTTCGGCGTAGTACAGCAACAGACTCAACAAAAAAATGTTCAAATGTGTGTGAATTCGTAAGGGACCAAACTGCGTAGGTCATCGGTCCCTACACTTACGCACTACTTAAAATAACTTATGCTAAGAACAACACACACACCCATGCTAGAGGGAGGACTCTAGCCTCCGGCGGGAGGGGCCGCGCATTCCGTTACATGACGCCTCAAACCGCGCGGTCACTCTGCGTGGCAGACTCAAGTCCTAGAAATACTGGTCCATGCTGCCTCTAAAGCCTCCCGTAACTGCTAAGGCGTTGCCGATGGAGGATTTTGTGCACGCACTGATCTCTGGACAATGTCTCATAAGTGTTTGATAGGATTAATGTCGGTCTATCTGGGAGGCCAAATCATTCGCTGGTATTATCCAGGATGTTCTTCAAACCAATCGCGAACATTTGTTGGCCGATGCCACGGCGAATCGTCATTCATAAAAGTTCCATCGGTTCTAGGGAACATGAATGGCTGCAAGTGGTCTCCAGGCAGGGGAAAATAACAGCTTCAGTAGGAACAGAGGGCTCAGTCCATTCCATATAAACACAGCACCCATCATTACGGAGCCACTATCAGTTTGCACAGTGCTTTGTTGACAACTTAGGTCCACGGCTTCATGGGGTCTGAGCCATACTCGACACCTGTCACCAGCTGAAATTGGGACTCATCTGACCAGGGCACGGTTGTCTAACCGTTTTGGTCCCATCCGGTATGGTCACGAACCCAGGAGAGGCGCTGCAGGCGGTGTCGTGCTGTTAGAAAAGGCACTCGTGTCGGTCGTCTGCTGCCCTGGCCATTAACGACATACACTCCTGGAAATTGAAATAAGAACACCGTGAATTCATTGTCCCAGGAAGGGGAAACTTTATTGACACATTCCTGGGGTCAGATACATCACATGATCACACTGACAGAACCACAGGCACATAGACACAGGCAACAGAGCATGCACAATATCGGCACTACTACAGTGTATATCCACCTTTCGCAGCAATGCAGGCTGCTATTCTCCCATGGAGACGATCGTAGAGATGCTGGATGTAGTCCTGTGGAACGGCTTGCCATGCCATTTCCACCTGGCGCCTCAGTTGGACCAGCGTTCGTGCTGTACGTGCAGACCGCGTGAGACGACGCTTCATCCAGTCCCAAACATGCTCAATGGGGGACAGATCCGGAGATCTTGCTGGCCAGGGTAGTTGACTTACACCTTCTAGAGCACGTTGGGTGGCACGGGATACATGCGGACGTGCATTGTCCTGTTGGAACAGCAAGTTCCCTTGCCGGTCTAGGAATGGTAGAACGATGGGTTCGATGACGGTTTGGATGTACCGTGCACTATTCAGTGTCCCCTCGACGATCACCAGTGGTGTACGGCCCGTGTAGGAGATCGCTCCCCACACCATGATGCCGGGAGTTGGCCCTGTGTGCCTCGGTCGTATGCAGTCCTGATTGTGGCGCTCACCTGCACGGCGCCAAACACGCATACGACCATCATTGGCACCAAGGCAGAAGCGACTCTCATCGCTGAAGACGACACGTCTCCATTCGTCCCTCCATTCACGCCTGTCGCGACACCACTGGAGGCGGGCTGCACGATGTTGGGGCGTGAGCGGAAGACGGCCTAACGGTGTGCGGTACCGTAGCCCAGCTTCATGGAGACGGTTGCGAATGGTCCTCGCCGATACCCCAGGAGCAACAGTGTCCCTAATTTGCTGGGAAGTGGCGGTGCGGCCCCCTGCGGCGCTGCGTAGGATCCTACGGTCTTGGCGTGCATCCGTGCGTCGCTGCGGTCCGGTCCCAGGTCAACGGGCACGTGCACCTTCCGCCGACCACTGGCGACAACATCGATGTACTGTGGAGACCTCACGCCCCACGTGTTGAGCAATTCGGCGGTACGTCCACCCGGCCTCCCGCATGCCCACTATACGCCCTCGCTCAAAGTCCGTCAACTGCACATACGGTTCACGTCCACGCTGTCGCGGCATGCTACCAGTGTTAAAGACTGCGATGGAGCCCCGTATGCCACGGCAAACTGGCTGACACTGACGGCGGCGGTGCACAAATGCTGCGCAGCTAGCGCCATTCGACGGCCAACACCGCGGTTCCTGGTGTGTCCGCTGTGCCGTGCGTGTGATCATTGCTTGTACAGCCCTCTCGCAGTGTCCGGAGCAAGTATGGTGGGTCTGACACACCGGTGTCAATGTGTTCTTTTTTCCATTTCCAGGAGTGTATTAAGCTTCACTGTCCTAATGGATAGTTCGTCATACGTCCCACATTGCTTTCTGCTGTTATTCCCTGCAGTGTAGCTTGTCTGTAAGCAAATGGTTCAAATGGCTCTAAGCGCTATGCGACATCTGAGGTCATCAGTCCCCTAGACTTAGAACTACGTAAACCTAACTAACCTAAGGACATCACACACATCCACGCCCGAGGCAGCATTCGAACCTGCAGTCGCGTGATTCCTGACTGGAGCACCTAGAACCCCCCGGCCACAGAGGCCGGCCTGTGTGTTAGCACTATCATCTCTACTCAAAGGCAGCTGCTGTCGGTCGTTAAGTGAAAGGCGTCGGCCACTGCGTTGTCCATGGTCAGAGATAATAGCTAAAAATTGGCATTCTCGGCGCGCTTTTGACACTGTGCATCTTGGAATATTGAATTCCCTAACTATTTCCGAAATGGGATGTTCCATGCATCTAGCTCCAACTACCATTCCGGGTTCAAAGTCTGTTAATTCTGGTCGTGCTGCCAGAATCACATGCGTCATGTGAGTACAAATGACAGCTTCGTCAATGCATTAACCTTTTATACCTTTTGTGCTCGATACTAGCGCCATCTGTGTATGTGCAGGTCGCTAGCCACCACATTTGTCGCCTCAGCGTACCGGGTGATCAAAAAGTCAGTATAAATTTGAAAGCGTAATAAACCACAGAATAATGTAGAAAGAGAGGTAAAAATTGACACACATGCTTGGAATGGCATGGGGTTTTATTAGAACCAAAAAGACCAAAGTTCACAAAATGTCCAGCAGATGGCGCTGGACAGCAAAACTGCTACCGTGACGGGTGAGAGGTACGCCGATATGTTACAGAATCGCGTCATCCCCAGCCAGGCTGATAAACACCTGCTGGAACGTACGATGTTTACGCAGGATGGCGCTCCACCCCATCTTGATAGATGCGTGAAAGATCTTTTGCGCGCGTCGTTTGGTGATGATCGTGTGCTCAGCCGCCACTTTCGTCATGCTTGGCCTCCCAGGTCCCCAGACCTCAGTCCGTGCAATTATTGGCTTTGGGGTTACCTGAAGTCGCAAGTGTATCGTGATCGACCGACATCTCTAGGGATGCTGAAAGACAACATCCGACGCCAATGCCTCACCATAACTCTGGACATGCTTTACAGTGCTGTTCACAACATTATTCCTCGACTACAGCTATTGTTGAGGAATGATGGTGAACATATTGAGCATTTCCTGTAAAGAACATCATCTTTGCTTTGTCTTACTTTGTTATGATAATTATTGCTATTTTGATCAGATGAAGCGCCATCTGCCGGACATTTTTTGAACTTTTGTATTTTTTTTGGTTCTAATAAAACCCCATGTCATTCCAATCATGTGTCTCAATCTGTACCTCTTTATCTACATTATTCCGTGATTTATGCAGTTTTCAAATTTATACTGACTTTTTGATCATCCGGTTTTACGACTATCATTTCTCACATTTAAAGGTGAAATTTGGTGATTGAAATTTCGATAAGAGGTCTCACCGCAACGAAAAACGCCTTTGTTTTAATGATTCCTATGCCAACTCGCTTAGGACATCCGTGACACATTCCACCCTGTTCCACGATAATACAAAACGAGCTGCCTTGGGCATTAGCGATGTCCTCCGTCAGTCCTATGTGATAGGGATCCCATACCGAGCAACACACTAGCAGAGGACGGACTAGCGTAGTGTAAGCAGTCTCTTCAGTGGACCTGTGCTATCTAGTCAGTTTTCTGAAAGTAAACCGCAGTTTTTCCCAGCAACATTATCCATGTGATCGCTCCAATTTAAATTGTTCTTAATTATAAATCCTATGTATTTAGTTGAAATGACACCCTTTAAATTTTTATGATTTGTCGTGGAACTGGAATTTAATGGATTTCTTTCAGTAGTCGTGTGAATCACCTCAAATTTATTATGAGTCAATTGCCGCTCTTCACATCACTCAAATATCGTATCTTAAGATCTTAACTCATTTTGCAATTGGTTTTGAACTTTTTATGATTTTACTAGACGGTAAATAACACGTCATCTGCAAACAATGTGAGAGGCCTGCTCACATTTTTTCTACATCGTTTATATAGATTAGAAACAACAAAGATTCACGCAGAAGGACGAAGTGAGAGGTAATGCCTGAAATTCTCGGTACACCCTTGACACTGTGGATCTCGGAATACTGAATTCCCTAACGATTTCAGAAATGGAATGTCCCATGCGTGTAGCTCCAATTACCATTCCGCGCTGAAAGTGTGTTAATTCCCGTCGTGCGGCCACCATTACTTCGGAAACCTTTGCACAAGAATCACCTGAGTACAATTTGACAGCTCTGACGATGCAGTGGCCCTTTGTAGCTTGTGTACGCGGTACTACCGTCACCTGAATACGTGCATATCGCTAGACCACGACTTTTGTCACCACACTGTACACACGTCTTCGATAAATTTCACTTTTCAAAGCGGTTTTGTTGCTGTTGTCAGTCTGCATTTTATTTATATGCTCTTAATTACGGAGTGAACGTAATATATTTTGCTGTTTGCAAATAAGTATTTCTAAGCACCTGTACAGTTATCCGGTTTGTGGCAAACGGTAGCTTAATTGAGAAACATTTCCGAACAGTTGCGCGATCGATAGCTCGCACCACGTCTCCTGGAACACGATCTTTGGCGCTAAGGGGGCGTGGCACGTTTTCTGCGAGGCCCACTGAGACCGTTTTCCGGGGGAGGCATGGACGAGTGGAGGTCTGCGGGGCAACGGGTCGGCTATTTGTTTTAACGCCCGTGTGACATCCAAGTTCGTCTGGGTGAGCATCGTACTGATACGACGGACCTGCTCCGGAAATGGGCGAAGTGTCTTCGCCATCCACACATCTTCTGGTGGCGCAAATTTTTCTTACTGTTTGTCGTCGCACATCAGTTTTGTATGCTCGGTGCTTTTAGTCCGTCATCGCACATCGGCTTTTTATGCTCGGTGCTTTTAGCCCGTTGCGCCGGCTGGAGTGGCTGAGCGGTTAAAGGCGCTACAGTCTGGAACCGCACGACCGCTACGGTCGCAGGTTCGAATCCTGCCTCGGGCACGGATGTGTGTGATGTCCTTAGGTTAGTTAGGTTTAAGTAGTTCTCAGTTCTAGGGGACTTATGACCACAGCAGTTGAGTCCCATAGTGCTCAGAGCCATTTGAACCACTTCTTTTTAGCCCGTTGCTACGGTGACGAGACGAAGCGGCATTTGTAAAGTCTGATTTTGCTCTCCGATGTGAGCGTGGTATTTGTGACTGGTCCGCTTCCTGAGCGTGTTTGTGTTCAAATGTGTGTGGATTCCTAAGAGACTAAACTGCTGAGGTCATAGGTCCCTAGACTTTACACGCTACCTAACCTAACTTATGCTAAGAATGACACACACACCAGTGCCCGTGGGAAGACACGGAGTCCGCAGCTCGTGGTCGTGCGGTAGCGTTCTCGCTGCCCGCGGCCGGGTTCCCGGCTTCGATTCCCGGCGGGGTCAGGGATTTTCTCTGCCTCGTGATGACTGGGTTTGGTGTGTCGTCCTTAGGTTAGTTAGGTTTAAGTAGTTCTAAGTTCTAGGGGACTGATGACCATAGATGTTAAGTCCCTTAGTGCTCAGAGCCATTTGAACCATTTTTTGAAGACTCGGACCTCCAGCGGGAGGGGCCACGCAATCCGTGACATGGCGTCTGGAACCGCGCGGCCGCACCGAATCGCTGCCCTATTGCTTCCATATCGGATTCGGTTCAGCCTTCTGTTGTTGTTTTCTTCTCCTGTGTCTGGCCAGGCTATTTGAGGAGCGCGTCACTCGTATCAAAACATAATAGCTCCCATTTGGTAATTGTCATAGTTGTGATTTGATGGTGTGTTTTAAAATATTGTGGTTTTGTAAGTTCTTTTAATATTTAACGTGTCAAAATTTAGAGCGTTCAAAGTGTTTTTTTTGTTTTTTTTTTTTTTTTTTTTGCCTGTTACGATGTGTATAAAAACATAACAGCTTCCATTTGCTAACTGTCATAATTGTTATTTGGTGCTGCGATTTAAATTACTGTTTTTGTATGTCCCTTTAATGTTTAATGTGTCAATATTTAGGACGTTCAAATGGTTCAAATGGCTCTAAGAAGTGTGGGACTTAACATCTGAGGTCATCAGTCCCCTAGACTTAGAACTACTTAAACCTAACTAACCTAAGCACATCACACACATCCATGCCCGAGGCAGGATTCGAACCTGCGACCGTAGCAGCAGCGTGGTTCCAGACTGAAGCGCCTAGAACCGCTCGGCTACAGCTGCCGGCATTTAGGACGTTCAAACTTTTTTTTCCTGATACGTTGTTGCGCTAAATCACGAAGTCGCTTTCTTTAGTTACTTGGAGCTGGCAAGCTTATGCGCCTTAATGGGTGAAGTCTTGTTCCATGTATTTCAGCGTTTACTGTTTCTACCTCGTGGTATGATTTGAAACTGAATTTCATTGCGCCACTGAACTTCTTCACTATCAGGTGTAAGTACGGGTGGTTGCCTTGGCCTGTTATCTTTTAGCGACTTTTCACAAACATTTCGTCTATGCTGCCAGCATGTAATCAGATGACTTAAGTTTCTACTCGTTACTGAAATATTACTTCTCTGATCATCAAGCTACCATTGTGGTTTGTGCCTTGATGCGTGTTGCCACTGCTTGCTTAGGAAAGGAGTGTGGTGAGCAATGTATCTGCCCCAAGTAATTTCGGGTCCGTCTGTCTGCATCACCTTGCCCAACGTGTGGTGCTTTCGTATCAAGGAGCAAGGAGCTTTAATTGTTTCTTGTTTCCTATTAATGACCTCCTTTTTCGGTAAACCTGAATCATTTGTTGTATTTTAGTCAAAAACATTCTATAGTTCTTTGTAGCCTATCTGTTTTAAAGACTATTTTCTCAGAACCTTTTAAAAGATTGTTAGTAGTAGTGTAAGGGCGTTTGTAGGACAGTTTTAATATCAAATTGATGTGCAAATTAATTAAATTGATCAATTAATGACCTTCACCCACCCCCGCTCTTGACCCCACCCACCCCCGCCCCCTGGATGACGTCACGTGTTTTTTCTCAGCTGTACGTGTGCCCCTGAAGTTGGAGCGAGTAATATCCACCAAATTCTGCAACCTCCTTAGAAAGAGCGTGATCTGAGTTAATGCTTTAGGAGCGTGTTTTGACCACTCGGTGGAAGTGGGAACATGTTCTCGTAGCTCCGCCATCCGTGTACGATGTGTAAGGTAAACGTCAAATTAAGCCTGCTCTGCAACATGACGACAGTACGAACAGTTATAGTGGTGTTTCTTGCTGGGAGAATTAGGAAGAGTCGACATCGAAGCAGGTGTGCGTCCCTCAGGATCGATTCACGTCTATCATCCAAACACTTGAAACGTCCCCTTAGAAAAATTTATACAAGACTGTGCTTAAACTGACACACAATGTTTTTAGCGCAACGCAATCTGACTATCAAAGATCCCTGCAAAAGAATGGCCCTGAGTAACATTAAACTATACCTTTCAGAAGTCACTTACCTCACAAAAATCTTCATTACTCGAAGTACTGCAATACAGCGAGCGCCACTACTGCCAGCTAAATAAAAGATTCAAACTACGGAAGGCACTAACTACTGATAGGCATAGTTAGCAAATGAAAGATATTAATAGAGAACAAACAATGTATTTACCTTAATAGTCATAATATATATAGCAGTTCATGACAAATTACAAAACTCCGCCATCTCTCTCCTTACATCCACCACTGCTGGCGGCTCACCTCCCACTGCACAACGCTATGCGCTGTTAACATCCAGCTGCCCAACAATAGAATGGCACACAACAATGCAAACTAGCCACAGACTGCACACAGCACAGCCAGTGATTTTCACACAGAGCGCTACGTAACGTTGCCAATAAGAAAACATAAACAGCCTACTTACATAAAGAAAACATAAACAGCCTACTTACATAGCCCCCACGCTCCCCACAAAAAATTTTACAAAGTTTTTTGGGCAGTGGCCAATACAGATTTGAAAATTTTTTTCATAATTACAGTAAGAAAGATATCAAATGCACACACTTATAGATACAATGTTGGTCAAAAGCTAAAACTTTCTCACAGTCGATAAAGACAGTCCTGATCATTCATCACAGTAAAATTTCAGTGTTTTTTTTTTCAAAGTCGGAGCAGTAAAAGACAATGCACACGGAAGTAGTGGATTTCCATGCAGTCTTGAAGATGTAGTGTTGTCCTTCCAACGGAAAGACAGTGCTGATTCCTGACATGCAGACAGGTAATGGGCCACAACAGAGCAAACCCACAGCAGAGTCATTCGACATTTTGAAGAAGATTGGTAGGTAGGTCATCACAGAGTAGACCCACTGTAGTCCTGGTAGAGATTACGGTATTGGTGGGCCACCAGAGGTGCAGACCCACTGCAGTCCTTGTAGAAATAATGGTATTGGTGGGTCATCAGAGATGCAGACCCACTGTAGTCCTTGTAGAGATGATGGTCACCAGCCATCTGCTGCGACTGTGCAGGTGCACAATCACCATCGAAGAGTCTTGCAGTTAATATAGCAAGTTCATAACCACCACTTGTGCACTCACAAACTTTTTGGAGTTGTCCTTAGAACCAGCAATGCTGTTATCCAGTCCCTTGCTGAATTATTAACACACGTGCAAACACTAACAGTCCCTACTTCTCACGTATTGTCCATATACTATGACCAACAGAAACGTGTGCAGTGAAATGTAACGTACAAGTTACTTAATTAGATGAACTGGTGTCAATTACAATTTTATAACATAAAAATGCAATAACAAAGGTACAAAATACATCAGTAAAGAACATAACAATACAGATAACGTTTGTAGTAATAGAGGCTTGACAAAAGAATGGAAATAACATATACATCAGTGTTACAGGAATTATGATATGAGTGCATACGTAAAAGATCAGAATAACTTGCGAAACATCAACTTCACACATGAGCATTAAAACAAAACAGAATAAATAATGTCTAAGCATCTTTACAAAGTAAATAACAGAGTATTAGAAAATGTCTACAACATAGCTCTCATCAGTTAAACACATAAAGACAGGAAAAACACAAATACGCAAGGGTACACAAACATATAGAGGGATGACACAAAAGGAAAGGACAGGGTTTGTTTTACTGCAGTATTTTGCATGGAGATCACCCTTCGTTCATCATTATTCCCAAAAGTCCTATCTAAGCCTGCTTTCTGTATTCTGTTCACATCCTCTGTCAAAAATACTTTTTCTCCACTGTACAGTATCCTTTTTTTTTTTTTTTGCCCAAACCATTTTCATATACCTTCTCAACACATTTCTTCCAAGTCATCATAGTTAGTTTCTTATATAGTCTACCCCCTCTTAAGCTAACTTAAATCTACTGAGCTCAGATGCTAAACTAAGGGACGAGGCAATGCAGCAGCACATAATAAATTAACACAAACCACAAGGACAAAAATTTTTAAATAGGCAAAGCAATTGCAGTACTACAACTAAGATAAGGCACTGTGCAGCAAACAATAAAAATAAATAATTAGTAAAGCTGGCTTAACAAAATAATACAAAGAAAAAAAATTTAGTAGCACTATGCCTGGCAAACAGCAGCAGCAAATGCTATAACTTATACCTAAACATGACATAGCTCAAGCAAAAAAAAATTATTACAGTAAAAACAACAATGCAGAAAAGGGAAATGTCTATTCACATCTTAATGTCTATGTAATTAAAGTGGTGCACTCCAACAACTTATTGTAAAAAAATATTACCATGTACTTGAAAAGAAAATTATGTGTCCAGTTACTGTTACTAGTCCCTTCTAATTGTTCTTTCCCTTCCAAGTGCTCATTTTTTTTAAAGAATGTGGATTACAAAATTATTATTTAATAGATCTGTTGACAGAAAGTGTTCACATTAGCAAATGCATTTTATTTTATAAAACTAATGCTGCAACACAGCTGGAAACTAGATATTAAACAAAATGAGCAATCTCTTAACTACAAAGACAATAGATGTAAAATGTTTCTAATCATTTCATTAAGCATTTTAGTAAATATCATAAATTACGAACTCCACAGTAAGCTTTCAACAAGGAAATGTCAATAGCGAGGACAATGGCCTCCCCTTTCTTTTTTTCTACCCTTGCCTCTGAGAGGCACTAATGGCTTTTTTCCAGCGACACACAGCTGGCCGCTCAAGACGCATTACGTCAAGGTCACTTGGCTTGCTTACCGAAATATTTACGACACCAGTTTCCGCTACAGTGACAGTCTCATATAAAAATATTTCACAGGTAAAGAATTTGCGTTACAAATCTGTAGAAACAAAATCCTATAAATATAACAGTGTCCAAAAAATTTTCGTCGGCATTGTGATACATTCACACATTTACACACATTTCATAACTCTTAAAGTACGATTCTTGGTTTCCAACATCATTTTTCACAAGCCAGAGTCCCTAGTTTCTATTCATTATTCATATACATATAAACACGTAATCACATTCCTCATATATGGTAGCATCATCTTATTGACATAAACATGCCTCGACAGCATAATAAACATCGTTGTCTTAAAAATAACATCATAACACCTCAGTCAAATCTCAAAAAAGTCGTAGCTTTCTGCAATAATTTCAAACCATAAAAAATATTCTCTGCTCATTTCAATAGTGTCATTTGCCTCAAACGTACTTTAAAATCATGATCCCTTACCAAATATATCATTAAAAGGTCTCATAGTATCACAATGGTTCCGAAAAATATGAGCATTTCACAAAGTACAAACAAAATACAATTTCATAAGTGTGAAGTTATCCAACTGTGTAATTACGTAAACATCTGTCACTGATGTAGTAAAAAAAGTGTTTATCTCTCAGTTAAATGATCAGATAGCTGTGTAATTTGACTGTTAGAGAAATATGGTACCGATGTGTAAAGTTGTATAAGCAAATACTATATTAGCTATGGCTCCTTGTGCTTGCCAAACACATGATACACAAAGTAAGCGTGTACCCCCCTGAGGATTATTGTAATTATACCCTCAGGTGTTACAGATTACAAGAATGGAATGAAATGTATTACAGAAAACCTTTGTATCACTGTACTTCAAATATCTCTGAAAATAAATGTTTTTAGTACAAAATTAATCACTCAAATACGTGTCCTGTAGCGCTAAATGTGCGTCTTGCTGTAAGATAATCTCTGTGGAAGTGTCGTAGTTATTGTCCTCCGAAAGCTAAGTTCTGCAGAAGTCAATGTACTTACCTCATGATAAACAAAAGTGAAATGCTTTGCGTATAGATATCTTACTTATTACGCTTATTGCCGTGATGAAGAAAGTACTGTGCTGTAACGTATTGTTGTGCTACAGAAAAGGCTGTCTCCTTGTAGCTATACCACAAAAGTTACTACTAAAACATGTTTTACTTTCCAGAATAATACAGAAAAACTGTGCAGATATGAGACAGAAACACCGCAAAAGCAACATTGTAAATTGTCACTCATTAATAGCGTCGTGATAAAATCGTGTAGCTGTCACATAAACTAACCATTGTCTCATCTGGAATCTCACAGAAAGTACTTCAAATCCAGAATGTATTTTCAAGTGAACCAAAATGTTGCATTAAAATCTCATTAGCAGTACTGGTAAATGTTCTAATCGTGAAACTAACAAGCAAGAATGTACACACACAATTACACTGTGTCGTCTGTTCGCAATAACAATGCATTCATAATTTCTGTTTAAATAAGTTCTCTTGGTTCTTGACTGGATATTTAACTTCAAACATTGTTGCATGGTAACAGTTTCTAAAGCATACTAGTAACGTGAAGTGAAAATTTTTATAGCAAAGACTAAATTAAAAAACAGTTTATCTCTCAATACACGGTTTTACATGTGAGATGTGGTGTAACCCTTTGCTCTTCTCAGTACACAGAGTTTCAACTTGAATGCAATTATCATGCGGTATTCGTCCGTAAAGAATACTGGAATTTTGCTCAAGGTTAGCGTCAATGTTATTTTTCCCTGAGCCAGCGGGCGCAGGTGGCTGCCTGTGGTGCGAGTCATTGTCTGTTTCATTGTTGGCGCGCGCCGTTACTGGGATTAGGAGGCCTAACTTCCACAAATTCGCCTTGCCGAGAGGGCCCAGCTCTGTTTAAAGCTCGCCAGTTCTGATGGAATTCAGGTCTGTCGTTTTGTCGGTAGTTTACACAGTTTCTTTCGTGTCGGTCACGTGGTGGAGAATTTCTCCCTGAGTCGTAACTGCGCGCTGGACCGTTGCGTCTAAAGTTATTCTGTCTCCCTTGATAATAATTGTTTTGGTTCCCATATTGTCTGTTTCTCTGATTGTCTCTGTGATAGTCATTACCACGGAAAGGTGATCTTCCCCTGTAACTATTACTCTGCCAGTGGTTGTCGTATGGTTGGTGTCTGTTTTGGTCACGATTTACGTTGTAAGAATAGGCTTGTCGTGGCCATTTATTGTTTCTGTCGTCACGGAATTGTGACGGATGTGACCTGTAGTGATTGTTTTCCTGTTTTCGCATCCCGCGACTGTCTGTGTCAATTTCTGATTATTGTAAGAGTCCCTGAAAAGCTTCAATGTCGTCTTTGCAACGTCCTGCCAAAATAATATGCCATAAATGTTCAGGTAATTTAATTAAGCAAATGCGGATGAGTTCTGAGGGGCTGTATGGGTTTGACAGGTACTGATTCTTGTGCAACATGTTTTCAAAATATTTGACAAGACTGGAAAATTCAGATTGTTCAAAGTGTTTCATCATCATGATGCTATGTTTTACTCGGTCTTGTGCAGCTTGAGACCAATATGCTGAGAGGAAGGCATGGTAAAATTCCCCTTCACTGTGGCAATCGTGAATGACTGATCGCATTCTTACAGCTGGTTCATTCTCCAAGTAGCCACACATAAATTCTAACCTGTGCTCCAATGACCAGTTGGGAGGAAAACAATGAGAGAATTGATGGAGCCACGCTTGTGGATGAATGTCGTTGGCAGAATTCTTAAATGTTTTGAATTTACGTGTAGTAATGAACAGCTTATAGTCAAAGTCATCGTGTCGGCGAGTAGCATATCGGTCATTGTTACGTCGTGTCGGCGGTTCCATCTCAAAATTCGGTCCACCTTGCCAATTCCTTTCATAATTACCGAAATGCCCTGTGTTAATAATTTGTGGCTTTTCCGTATTTCTAAGTTCCTCTTCCCGTGTTGGAGCGCGAGTGTCCTCTGAAATATGTAATTCTTGTATCACCTGCGTCAACTGATCTTGTACTTCCCGGATTTCTCTTTTGTACTGTGTATTGATTTGATTTTGATTTTGCTTGAATTTTCTTATTTCTTCATACTCTTCTGTGTCAGTAAAGGCTACAGGTCTTGTGTCATTCAGATCATCATCTACCTTTGTAGATAAGTTAGTGACCTGATCCGAAAGTTCGGCTACTTTCTCCGATAGTGAACACATTTCCTCAGTGTGTTTTTCTGAACCAAGTTTCAGAGTGTCCATTTGTGTTGAAATCGAATCTACTGTGTCCTTTAAGTTTTCCTGAGTTTTTGCAAGTTGCATAACCGAATCGGTAGATGCAACTGAGTCAATTTTAGCCCACAAGGTCTCATGATTTTCATGAACAATGGTTTGCAGTTCTTTTATGGCTGCTTCGTGATTCTGTAATGCATTTTCATGCCGCGAAAAAATGGGTTGAAAATGCTCACAAATCTGTGTTTTTACGTCATTACAGACTTTTTGACATTTCGATACAATGTTATGTAACTCAGTAGTTAAATCTTCACGTGTTTGTTCAAGTGTGGTGTCTAACTTCCGAAGATTTTGTCCCATTGTGTCTAACTGTTGCTGTGTTTGTCTCTGGTGTTGTTCCATTGTGTCTAACTTTTGAAGATTTTGTTCCATTGTGCCTAACTTTTGAAGATTTTGTCCCATTTGTTTCTGATTTTGTTCAAGCGTTGTGTCTAACTTTTGTAGCCTTTGTCCCATTTGTTGCATTAACTGTAATAACAGTGCACTGGTGTCTGAAACATGTTCCTCAGTGCTATTCGCCAATGCATTTGAACCGGCAATATTTGCAGTTTGAATAGCAGAAAATGTGTCTTGACTTATTTGAGAAAAGGGTGAGGACGCAAAACCTGAATCTACAGTATTTGCAAGATTGTGTCCTGTCATTTCGGATTCCTGAGGCGAGCTGTTGCCGACCGATCGATCGATAATGCTTCCCTGTTCACTAATTGTTTCACTGCCTACGCCATTGTTTGACGCCCGCTCCATTTCCCTATGCACAGTTACCAAATTACTACTTTGAATATTTGTTAATTCATTACATGGTGGCGTTAACACACTGCTTTCGTCTTCACTGTTATTTCTCAGTTTGCTTTGGAGCCTAGTATTACGTTTTTCACACGCCATTATTGTCACAATATTTCACATGACAACACAGAAAAGTACAATTTTAAGAGCAAAAATAAGAGAACACATTAACATAGAACTGAAAATAATATCTAGTTAATTGTAGCTGCGAAATACTTGGTGCAAATCTACATGCATGCCACAACTGTTTTACTGTACAACAATGAAAGACTGCAACTACAAAGGAGATTCTCTCTACAATTACGCAATAGCAATAAACAAAAGCTACACTAAATACACAAACTACAAGAAAAAATCAGAAGATTTCAGTGAGGTATCCTGGCAGGGTCGCCATATGAAACGTCCCCTTAGAAAAATTTATACAAGACTGTGCTTAAACTGACACACAATGTTTTTAGCGCAACGCAATCTGACTATCAAAGATCCCTGCAAAAGAATGGCCCTGAGTAACATTAAACTATACCTTTCAGAAATCACTTACCTCACAAAAATCTTCATTACTCGAACTACTGCAATACAGCGAGCGCCACTACTGCCAGCTAAATAAAAGATCCAAACTACGGAAGGCACTAACTACTGATAGGGATAGTTAGCAAATGAAAGATATTAATAGAGAACAAACAATGTATTTACCTTAATAGTCATAATATATATAGCAGTTCATGACAAATTACAAAACTCCGCCATCTCTCTCCTTACATCCACCACTGCTGGCGGCTCACCTCCCACTGCGCAACGCTACGCGCTGTTAACATCCAGCTGCCCAACAATAGAATGGCAGACAACAATGCAAACTAGCCACAGACTGCACACAGCACAGTCAGTGATTTTCATATAGAGCGCTACGTAACGTTGCCAATAAGAAAACATAAACAGCCTACTTACATAAAGAAAACATAAACAGCCTACTTACACACTCTATCATCATTATTATGTACCATCCAGCAGAGAAAAATTACCAACTACAAAAGCTCCGTTAATTTCATCCGACAGATTTTTACCGCATTTCTGTCTTCTGATATATCGAAAACGAATACCGTCTACGTTCCAGCATCGAACATATGCGGCTATCCTATTAAATATACAGGTATTTATCCATTGGAGCAGATGGCCAGTGATCGACGTCGCTTGTACAGACCGACGGAAAGTTTCGTCACCTGTACACGCTTTGTACACTGCCATACATTTTTTCTCCACCACGACTTCAACGTCTGTGTCAGATTCTAAACTCACATTAACATTTATTGGTCCATTGACTCCCCCAAGGAACTAGACATCGCACAGTGTAAATCACACTGTGTGGTAATCAACAGCATTCCTGGACTGTTGGGATGGAAAAGACACCATCGATGTACTGTAATAATAGTTGATAGTGCGATCAATTTTAGCAATTTTATCGTAATTTCAACACTGACAAATGATGCTGCAGCATGCTTACAAATTTCTGTATCATCGCTAAACAGCCCCTCCACTACTTTGTGAGTAATATCGCGAATGTAGGTAGATGACTGTGCAGGATGTTAATTGATTGTTAATTCTCGAACATATACACCAGAGTATACCGGACAGCAACCTACATATCTCTAGCACTTCGGTCATAGCGTGTAACATACTATCTTTCTCTACGTCTATTAGAGTCACAGGGCATTCCTGCACTCTTACGATAAAGCTAGAGACCGAAAGACCTCCTCGCATTGTCTTTGACAAACGCTTCATGCAGTTAACCAGAAGTTTCGTGTAGGAACAGTGCGAACCGAGACTGTAACTGCTGTCCCGCACCTATCCAAGAGCACAATTTTTCACCAGATGCGTGAATGTCGAGAAGGTTAGCACCCCTTAGCGTTGTACAGTAGATATGAAACTGTTGTGATTAACAGACGCTTAAGAACAAAAAACGGGTGGTTTTTATGCGTGTAGGAGTTCCAGACGGACGGAGTTTGTTGTGTTTTACGTAAATCAACTGCGCTTGCAATTCTAAAGCATTGTTCTAGTGTCTGGGGTCAGTACCAAGAAGGTATTGGTAAGAGAGAACATAAATACATGCACTCCTAAGGCTACAATGTTCTGCATTTAAAACACGCTATAATATTAGATCGTTGCGGTTTCCGACCTACTGGTCGTATGGAACGCAACGATGTTACTGAAAAAAAAAATTGCTCTCCATACAAAGTGACTCTCCTGATCAATTTAAGTAATGAGCCTATCAAATTGATATCAATGATGTGCCATCTGACTGGTGGAAGAGATGGCTGGGGCACCACGGAATGATTCTTGACAAGAGTTTCTTTTTTTTATGTGGCGATATATTTTAACGAAATTTCAATCTCCCACCTACACAGAGCGAGACAGGTTATCACGATTTGTTTCGTAATCACTTGTATGATATAGCATCGCACTGGTGAAACGAGCCCTGTTATGGTGTACAAAAACAGCTACGTTCTCTTGAATTATAGCTTCTCGTTGTCAAAGGTCCAATGAATCTATTTTTTTTTGCGACATGTGTGCCAATGGCATGAAAGATTGTTTGTTATACACACGTGCATGACAGTTTATTTACAAACACTGAATGCGAGAGACACTCTCAGGTCATGTCATTTCTTCAACAAGCTGGAAGAAATAGCTTAATACAGATTTTTTTTCTTTGGAGTTTAAATTCTCGCTTTTTCTTTACTGTGAAGACGGTTTCGAAATAACGAGGACATTCTGCTGTGATCGGTAGTTCTTGCATCAAAATAGTCGAAGATTTTTTTTTTCGTGATTTTACGCAGGGTGGGCATGTCTCTGCTCATCAGTTGTGATCGGTGGCGGTGCACTTCGCTGGACATTACAAAATAATAAAACTATACCGATTTTGCTCATGAAACTAAAAGAAAATGGACTTTACCTATTTTCGTGGAAAGAGGACATTTATTATGGTCGCAAATGTGTTTTGCTTTTTATTTAAAAATAGGTGGTTGATTATACATCTACATTTATACTCCGCAAGCCACCGAATGGTGTGTGGCGGAGGGCACTTTTCGTGCCACTGTCATTACCTCCCTTTCCTGTTCCAGTCGCGTATGGTTCGCGGGACGAACGACTGCCAGAAAGCCTCCGTGCGCGCTCGAATCTCTCTAATTTTAAAGTGATCTCCTCGGGAGGTATAAGTAGGGGGAAGTAATATATTCGATACCTCATCCAGAAACGCACCCTCTCTAAACCTGGACAGCAAGCTACACCGCGATGGAGAGCGCCTCTCTTGTAGAGTCTGCCACTTCAGTTTGCTAAACATCTCCGTAACGCTATGACGCTTACCAAATAACCCTGTGACGAAACGCGCCGCTCTTCTTTGGATCTTCTCTATCTCCTCTGTCAACCCGGCCTGGTACGGATCCCACACTGATGAGCAATACTCAAGTATAGGTCGAACGAGTGTTTTGTAAGTCACCTCCTTTGTTGATGGACTACATTTTGTAAGGACTGTCCCAATGAATCTCAACCTGGTACCCGCCGTACCAACAATTAATTTTATATTATCATTCCACTTCAAATCGTCCGCACGCACACTACAGACATTTTACAGAAGTAACTGTTACCAGTATTTTCTCCGCTATCATATAATCATACAATAAAGGATCCTTCTTTCTATGTATTCGCAGTACATCACATTTGTCTACGTTAAGGGTCAGTGGCCACTCCCTGCACCAAGTGTCTATCCTCTGCAGATCTTCCTGCATTTGGCTGCAATTTTCTAATGCTGTAACTTTTCTGCCGCATGGAACTTCCGACACTATCTACTAGGTCATTTATATATATTGTGAAAAGCAATGGTCCCATAACACTCCCCTGTGGCACGCCAGAGGTTACTTTAACGTCTGCAGACGTCTACTCCATTGTGAACAACATGTTGTGTTCTGTTTGCTAAAACCTCTTCAATCCAGCCACACAGCTGGTCTGATATTCCGTAGGCTCTTACTTTGTTTATCAGGCGACAGTGCGGACCTGCATCGAACGCCTTCCAGAAGTCAAGGAAAATGGCATCTACCTGGGAGCCTGTATCTAATATTTTCTGGGTCTCATGAACAAATAAAGCGAGGTGGGTCTGACACGATCGCTGTTTCCGGAATCCATGTTGATTCCTACAGAGTAGGTTCTGGATTTCCAGAAATGACATGATACGCGAGCAGAAAACACGTTCTAAAATTCTACAACAGATCGATGCCAGAGATAACGATGCGTTGACGTCAAATACAATAGTTCTCCATCGCCGATTGGTGGACTGCTGTGGGTGAGGGGTTGGAGGGGGGCGTGTCTGCTGTTGTGGTCGCTGGACACAACCGCTCTCTGTCCAAGTGGGAGGGGGCGTGGGGAGGACGGCGTTCAAAAATGGTTCAAATAGCTCTGAGCACTATGGGACTTAACATCTATGGTCATCAGTCCCCTAGAACGTAGAACTACTTAAACCTAACTAACCTAAGGACAACACACAACACCCAGTCATCACGAGGCAGAGAAAATCCCTGACCCGCCGGGAATCGAACCCGGGAACCCGGGCGTGGGAAGCGAGAACGCTACCGCACGACCACGAGCTGCGGGCTGTCAAATAATCTGATGGTGTGTGTACCGAAGGTCTTACAGTGCGCACGCCACAGAGCGTCGTTGCGCGAAAGTGTGGGGGGATCTCTCGCTATATTTTAGACGGACAAGTTGCACTTGAAGGCGGCTGTCCTTTCATCTCCTATTGCTTAGTTGACTAGGAGCAGGCGTAGAGTCGTCATCTTAACGAGGCGGCCAGAAGGGTGAAAGCCGAGGGCGGGTAGCAGCCTTAGAGGGTGGTAGCGGGGGCGCAAGATGCTCGACAGAGTATCATAGAGGGGGGAGGGGGAGGTGTGAGGAGAAGTGAAAAGGCCTTGGTTTTTGGCAGTTTGTGATAGTACATCGAGAAGAACGCATGTTCAACTATGACCCCTTGTGGACTCAGCAGTCTTTTAGGACGACGATTTCCCCGACTCGTTCATTCCGAGTGCAGGTTTTTTCACGATAATTTCGAAGTGTAATTGGATTTGTGACGCATTTTTTTGCATGAGTTGTGGTAGCATGTATTGGCTTCGATTACCTGGGCTGCAGGATGGTTTTTGAGCAGGCATCTGTAGTGAACTCTGAGGTCAAACAGCGATAGATACTGTACGCTTACAGGTAATACACTTTTTAAACTCCTCTCTGTCCAAAACCAGCATCTAGTCAGTTGAACGTATTTCCCACCAAAAAGAATAACGATTACACGTGACACCCCAGCCTCTTTCACCCCTAGCTTGTAGGTGTAGGGTGGAGTTTGAGTGTTTCTGTCGCTGGTTTCGAGTGGTAATGCGAAATTTTTTCCCAGCAGGATAACACCAGTTGTATGGTATCGTCAGTTTTTGAGATGTACTGCGCTTTTATGCCGTCCTTGTGCATATAGTTACGTAATTAGGCTCGATATTTGTGATTAATTACATAATTAGAATCGATCTTTGCGTCAGTTTCCCGACCAAAAATAAATAAAGTATACTAACCTCTCCCACATCAAGACAGTTTCCATGAGTTAGGGGAGCACTTGGGCTTTGTATCCAGTAGAAGCGGGGTTCGAGTCTGAGAAAGGTCACAGCCATTTTTAATTTCCCGCCAGTTCCTGGGTGGGGTGTGGGGTGGATTGTCAGCACAGCCCTAGGACAAAGAAATACCTACCAAAATTCGAAATTCCCGCCAAAATTCGAAATTCCTACCAATAGGGTAGGTTCGGGGGAAAGGGTCGAGGGGGGGGGGGGGAGGATGGATGGTTGAAGGGGAGGAGAGGACTGGGGCACTCATGCAGCTGAGAAAACATGTGATGTCATCTGGGGGCAGGGGTGGGTGTGGTCGGGGGCTGAGTTGGGCCACAGTGGGTGAGGTGGGGGTGATTAATTGATCAATTTAATTATTTTGCATATCAATTTCATATCAAAAGTGTTCTAAAACGCTATTATACTACTACTATTGTTATGTAACTTCAATTGATGAAATATGATCTTGCCTCTCTTACTGAAATTGTCTGTAAATATTTCAAAAATAGTAAGTTGTTACACACAAAATTGTATACTTTGAAAAAAAATAACATTTGCTGTAAATTTAAATTTTCATACTTGATTTTCCCTTGAATGACCTTTTGGGGAGTGGAGAGGAAGTATCTTAATTAACACTGTAACCTTTGGTCATTTGATCTCACTGAAATATTTTATGACATCATTGATTGTTATCAGTAGCTGTTTTTAAATGATGTCCATCAGTAGCTGTTTTTAAATGATGTCCAGTTTTATAGTTTTGTATTAATATGTCAAGCTATTATTGACCTAATTTGTAATCAGATTATCTTCCATTCAGAAAGCTGTTGTACTCAGCGACTGTTATATTGACTTGTAAATTGTAGACTGCAGCGATTAGTCGTCCTTTTTAAATTTTATTGTGCAGATCTAGATTTCGGTTAGGAGTTAGCCATTCTCAATGCTAAGAATGCAAGAAGAACATAGTTAGGATGTCATAAAAAGTTACAAGTAATGGCTTAACTTATATGGTTTGTATATTACATACCACTATTATTTTCGCTCAATGCATGTAATGCCTGTTGGTCGGGCTTCATCCACAGTTCATTGAATGCTACTGTTTGCGGAAGGCAGGCTGTATGGAGAACACATCAGTTGGTTACATGGCGCCATCTACGTGAACTACGTATATGAACTTCAAGGGAAGCAAACCACTTCAAATTCGCATGAGAATTACAAAAAATGAAACATAAGTAAAATTCTTACATTGTTGTCCGACTTATTTTATATTTTCCAGTAATAAAACTTCCATGTTCACTCCTCTGTCATTATTATTAAAACATTTAAATTGCGTCAGGTGGGTAAAACATTTTAATTTTTAAAAAAAATTTATGAAACACAAGAAGACACGTACTGTATACACCTATTACTGATATAGCATAAATATATTTATTATTATATTATATCACCCTTTATTAAAACATAATAAATATATTGTTCATATATTTACTAAATAGTTCATAGATGGCGCGAAATGTCAGTCAGATGCATGGTTGGTGCAATTTGGCTATTCTGCTATAGCTATAGAGGGTGCTTGATTTTCCTTGGAAATACAAACCAGACATTGAATTGCCGTTAGTAATAATGTTTATGCATCTGAACTAACGTATCATGGAAGATGTTCTGTTGGTTCAGAATTATAATCATCATACTCGTACAGAATGATGCAAATGGTTGGTACATACTGGCAAGACGTCAGATGTTACCTCTCCTCTTCAAGCTCCAAACCTTCGCCCTTCCTATCAGCTACGTCCGTCTGAACGGGTCCTTTCTTTCCCAACGTCCTTCCTACGTCACCGTCCATAACACAGATTCCTACACCTTCTACCCCTCTGCCGGTGTTCCCCAAGGTTCTGTCCTATCCCCTCTTCGCTACCTTCTGTATACGGCGGACATACCACCGCCTTCACCCCCCGTCCACCTTCTACAGTACACCTATGACACCGCCTTCCTTGCACTCGCCCCCACCATGCAACGCTCCCAATACCTTCTCCAATCCCATCTCGACCGGTTCACTACTTGGTGCAGCCAGTGGTTGCTCAAGGTCAATCCTTCTAAGACCCAGGCGATCATTGTAGGCAAAACCACCCCTTCCTTCCGTCTCCTCGATTTTTATATCACCATTTATGGCCGTCCTATCGGCCTCACCCCCACCCTCAAGTACCTTGGCGTTACCCTTGACCGTCGCCTCTGCTGGATCCCCCATCGCCGGACAATCCAAGCCGAGGCACGCTCCCGACTCCGTCTCCTCAAGCTCCTTTCTGGCGGCACATCGGGTCTGGACCCCTCCACCATCCTCCACACCTATAAATCCCTCATCCGCCCTATCCTCTGCTACGTCCACCCTGCCTGGATCTCCGCCCTTCCTACCTATTACAAATCCCTTCAAATCCTAGAACGCCATGCGCTCGGCCTCGCCTATCGCATCAGTCTCCCCTCCCCCATGCGGATCCTGCATGACCTTATTCTGTTCCCACACCTCCTCCTTTTCTTCGAACGGATACGGATCCTCTACACCTCCCATAAACTTGATCCCCCTCACCCACTTGTCTCTCCCATCCTCTCCCACCCACGTCCTCTGCCGCACCTGTATTCCAACTGCCTGCTCTCCATCTGTCCACTCTCCATAACCTTGCCCAAAGGTGGCTTCCACCAACTCCCCCTCCCTGATGATGCCCTCATCCCCTCCATCTACCCCTCCTACCAACTTTGATCCTCCCCTTCCACACCCTGTGTTTTTTCCTTAGGGCACCCTCTCTCCCTCCTCCCTTCCTCCCCCCTCCGACTTCGTTTTTCCTCTCCTCCCCCCATTTTCTTCCCCTCATCTGTCCACGTCCCCCCTCTCATGTGCCCTTGACTGTGGTGTGTCATCTTCGTGCCAACTTTTTAGTGCAATGTTTCAAGTGAGTGTTAAGTGTTGTGTGTCTTTTCCGAAGTGTTGCGAACGGAAATCATACTGTCGCTGGGTGTGATTTTTATATCTCTTGCGAACAGAAACCAGACTGTCGCCGTGTTTTTTTAATTGTCTGTCTACTGTTTTACCTGTCTGCCTCCTGTGTATTTTATTAGCATTGCCAACCCTTTGTTTTATATTTTCACCTCCACAATCTTCCGCCATTTTACAATTTAAGTCGCCGTTTTTATAGCCTGCTTTTATTATTTTTTATCTTCTTCTTATGTTTAAAAAATTGTGTAGGCTGAAGAGTGGCATACTAAGCTGCTACCAGCCCGATCCCTTTGGGGGGAATCGAATTCAACAAAGGAAAAAGAAAGGGTGTTACCTCGTTCCCCCTGGGTCAAATCCTTCACCTATTCCCAGCAACAAATCTTCGAAAATTTCCCAGAACCGCGCAGTTTTCATAACAACCTGATCATTAATCAGGTTGCTGCCGCTATCTTTGTGATGGCAGAAGAGCTCGAGATCTTGAATGCTACATATGGGGCAAATGACACGAGACTATTTTTATTTTTAGAACAGAAGCTGTTCTGTCTTTATTACCAGTTTTCTTTCAGGTACAAGTAGAAGTCAGCTTTGATTTTACGAGTGCTGGCCAACCAAACAAACCCCTTTAAGCGGAATAGTAAAAAGAATTTAAACAAAAAACTTGGGTGTCGCCGCCACTTTTAAAGTGCTTGAACTTTAAAACCGACACAAAAATAATCCCACTTAAGGTGTTTCCTCTCCGCGGACCCACTACTACTAAAATCATTTAAAACACAGCACTCGCACGATAGGAGAGAAAATTAATGTGTCCTCAGTTAAAATTGTTCTTGGTTTGTAATTTAGGCTTTTATATGAAAAGCTACTAAATTCGAGATCGCGCGTGATAGGGTTCTTACTAACTTAAACTGGGTCTCGCTGTATCACATACAATTGCAGGACATTTTTTCTCCTAATTACCAAGGTAACACAGTTCGTGTATCGGTATAAGAGTGTCCAAACCTTAACCAAAATATACTGACCTTCACGCTGAAGTCGCAAAAAACCCTTGTCCCAGTATCGCAAAGACACCGTTTCCTAAGTGCTTGCGTTGACCTTCCATTCCACTAATACACTAATGGAGAGGAAATATTTCTTTAGCGTTTGCTTTGATTTTTTTTTCTCTGCAGCTATCGTTATAGCCTTGTGGTGGCCAGCTGCCCCGTAGATGTTATGTTAGCCGCAAGCCACAACTCAGCAATCGCTCGTGCTTAGTAAACTCGCTGACTGACCAAATTGTGCTGCTCAGATATTTTCAGGGGACAATCTCTACAACATTTTACAAAAATACATGTAAGGACACTTTTCGAACAACTACACTGAAGAGCCAAAGTAATTCGTACACATGCCGAATATATTATAGGGCCCCAGCGAGCAAGCAGAAGTGCCACAATACGACGTGGCATGGATTCAACTAATGTCTGAAGCAGTGCCAGACCTACTATGGCTAGCTATGAACTAAACGAGTTCAGGAAGACACGCATAAGAGACGCTAACACAAGAGTTGAGGGCGAATGAGAGAGAATATGCGAATGTTGAGCTATGAAAGGACAAGCTCACAAGTAGACTAAAAGTACTATGTGATAAGTGAAGTTTTGTGTTGTGGTGGTTAGTAAGATGACATGTAACTGTAATTCAGTGTAATATAAATACAATAGTTATTAGTAATGCTATGTTATTGTTATTTACAAATAACTGTAATGACTCGATGTTTTTGCCGAGTCACTCAGTAACAGGACAATAAATTATAATTACAATTTTTAATCTTTAAGACTAGATGAGAGGTGTCGTATACGTAGGAAATGAACAAGTCGCTGAAATGTCGGTAAGTTTCCCACTCAGCGCAAGCAAAACTCGTAGATGGATCGAGGCAGCAACAAACGAGAGGCTAGAAAGAAAATTTCCGTAAGAATTAACCTATCATATTACTTAAATCAATTTTATATTCCTTGAAGCTACTTATGTTTTCTTTGTGTGTATATTTATTATTAATTGATATTGAACCTATTAGTGTCTTAATACTGCATTATTAGAGTCAAGGAAAAACGTATGCTGTTATGTAGAGAATTTTCAGTGCACAGAATATATTGCACTACTTTCTTTACATACACAGTAGTAAATAGATAAACATAAAAATGCTTAGTACTGTTAAAAAATTCTGGTTGACCATTCTGAGTGAAAATATTTTTCTATAAATAGAGCTGTACAGCTTAAGTGTACTTAAAGTGTGGAATTACGAAACCACGAAAAGCTGCTGCTGGGTGTACTTATTTATGGACAACAATTTTCGGTCAAGCGACCATCTTCAAGTCACCTACATTATAACAGAAATATATAAGAAACAGAGCTTTTCAAGATATTTGACGTTAACTACCGCGCACAGCAGATTCCCATGAACATCGTTACATCAGGTTAAAGGAAGGATCCTTAAAGCCAGTTACATAATTAATATTAGTTGTAGCATCTAAATGAAACTTTTAAAAAATTCATTTCGCATAAAGACATTACTTGCACTTACACACATTATACTGTATATACACGTAAATCATGGATGAGTGCCTGACACATATACATGCCTCCATTGCCTTATGCATTTTGGTTATATTAGCCACCAAGTGCACAAATTAACAGCCCAGTGTGCTATTGCACGTGCTGTCTCATCAAAGGCTTATCATAAACCGAAGGCATAATCAGCTGGTGTTTGTATTCATACGAGTGCAGCGATATTGCTTCCAAGTTAGTATAATCGTAGTTTCTTCAGAGATGCGTAACGTGTAAAATCTATGTTTATCATACTCATATAGTCTCATCTCTCTATTATATGCAAACATCTGTTCTGCTGTAATCAGTCCCGAGAAGAAGACCAGCTAAAAAGAGGGCGGACGTATTGAGTTACTACTGTTAGGTAACATTTTTGCTTCGTATCTGCAACTCTTAGACTCGGTTATGCCAGTGTTAGGAAGCTAAACAAAAGTAAACACGTATGTTGGACTATCGAACTAGCAGCCTTAATATAACAAGCAGTTGGCTTTAACTACTTCGTCACGACTTATTGTGTTTCACTAAACTTTTAGGTAAGGCTATGAAAATGAGGATCCGACAGTTCTAAAAAGAAAAATACATATGTGTAATAAGGGACAGTCAAATGAAAACGAGACAGATCGAAAAAAAGTAAGTGTAATATCTAGTATTTGAAAAGTAATCGCCATAACTGTAAATACATTTTGTTCGCTGTGAGACAAGATATCAATGTCTTTACGGAAAAACGTTTGTCGTTGCTCATGGAACCATGATTGCTCCAAGTCGTACACCTCTCCGTCCGAAGCGAATCGATGGCCACGAATATATTAATGGCTCAAAAAATATGGAAGGCGCATGGGGAGGGATAGGAGCTGTACGGAGGATGTGTGAGGGCTTCCCAGCGAAACGTCTGCAGCGTTAACTGCAAGGGCTCGCTGCTTATTGACTTCCTCGGACATGGCACTTCAATTTAAAGTACAGCTCTAGGAGGACACTTTGCAAATACACTCCTGGAAATTGAAATAAGAACACCGTGAATTCATTGTCGCAGGAAGGGGAAACTTTATTGACACATTCCTGGGGTCAGATACATGACATGATTACACTGACAGAACCACAGGCACATAGACACAGGCAACAGAGCATGCACAATGTCGGCACTAGTACAGTGTATATCCACCTTTCGCAGCAATGCAGGCTGCTATTCTCCCATGGAGACGATCGTAGAGATGCTGGATGTAGTCCTGTGGAACGGCTTGCCATGCCATTTCCACCTGGCGCCTCAGATGGACCAGCGTTCGTGCTGGACGTGCAGACCGCGTGAGACGACGCTTTATCCAGTCCCAAACATGCTCAATGGGGGACAGATCCGGAGATCTTGCTGGCCAGGGTAGTTGACTTACACCTTCTAGAGCACGTTGGGTGGCACGGGATACATGCGGACGTGAATTGTCCTGTTGGAACAGCAAGTTCCCTTGCCGGTCTAGGAATGGTAGAACGATGGGTTCGATGACGGTTTGGATGTACCGTGCACTATTCAGTGTCCCCTCGACGATCACCAGTGGTGTACGGCCAGTGTAGGAGATCGCTCCCCACACCATGATGCCGGGTGTTGGCCCTGTGTGCCTCGGTCGTATGCAGTCCTGATTGTGGCGCTCACCTGCACGGCGCCAAACACGCATACGACCATCATTGGCACCAAGGCAGAAGCGACTCTCATCGCTGAAGACGACACGTCTCCATTCGTCCCTCCATTCACGCCTGTCGCGACACCACTGGAGGCGGGCTGCACGATGTTGGGGCGTGAGCGGAAGACGGCCTAACGGTGTGCGGGACCGTAGCCCAGCTTCATGGAGACGGTTGCGAATGGTCCTCGCCGATACCCCAGGAGCAACAGTGTCCCTAATTTGCTGGGAAGTGGCGGTGCGGTCCCCTACGGCACTGCGTAGGATCCTACGGTCTTGGCGTGCATCCGTGCGTCGCTGCGGTCCGGTCCCAGGTCGACGGGCACGTGCACCTTCCGCCGACCACTGGCGACAACATCGATGTACTGTGGAGACCTCACGCCCCACGTGTTGAGCAATTCGGCGGTACGTCCACCCGGCCTCCCGCATGCCCACTATACGCCCTCGCTCAAAGTCCGTCAACTGCACATACGGTTCACGTCCACGCTGTCACGGCATGCTACCAGTGTTAAAGACTGCGATGGAGCTCTGTATGCCACGGCAAACTGGCTGACACTGACGGCGGCGGTGCACAAATGCTGCGCAGCTAGCGCCATTCGACGGCCAACACCGCGGTTCCTGGTGTGTCCGCTGTGCCGTGCGTGTGATCATTGCTTGTACAGACCTCTCGCAGTGTCCGGAGCAAGTATGGTGGGTCTGACACACCGGTGTCAATGTGTTCTTTTTTCCATTTCCAGGAGTGTATATAAGTGAGCCGATCTCTCCCCATTCGATTTCAGTTTGTTTGGAGCCCTGAAGAAAGACATTCGATTTAATTTGGAATAAAAGATGCACACCTTGTAACGCCGGAAATGCGTATCCTCCTATTTCCATCTATTGTACTATAAATTTGTTTTCCTTATTTTTGTTACCTGAATATATAACATTTCTGTGTCTTCGTATATTGTAATTGTTTTACTATTTGTATATATATATTTATGCATTTATGTCGATGTATAATTGGTTTGTTTCGTAAATATTATTTGTATTTTTACGCTGGGTCTTGCCTAGGGAAAACTGCTATCGAACGATTACATCGATAGGTCGTGTGAAGAATCAAAGTGTGTAGGATCTTTGGTAGTGTTAACTCTGTCGCGTGGAGCGCGGGCTGAGCACAGAGAGAGTCTGGCTGGAGTAGCGAGTGGAGCAGGAGTGTTGTGTGACGCTCCTGCGAGTTGCCGCGCTTTCGGGGTTTGGCAGCATGTAATTGCGCTGGACTTGCTATGATAGTTTCTGACACGGTGTCGCGGACGGGAAGCATTAGCTGGTGCACATCAAGAGCCCGTTTCGCCTGGTGACCGTATCGAGAAGAAGGCGCGCCGACATCCAGCTTCTGCAACAACGACGGCCGACAATGAGTGACTGTCGCCACCTCCTCGATCGACGGCGTCAAACCTTCAATCAACCAACAAGGAAGACTGGAAGCACGTAAAGTTTTAGAACTGTATGGCAGACCTCAGCTTTTCAAACTGTTAAATTTTTCTCACTAAATTACAGCAACGTAGCATGAACCTTTGTTGCTCATTGTCCCAATTGCATTACCAAGCAGGGTCCCTTCCTTTCCCGAAATGAACCCGAGTGTCGTTGAAATTCAAACGCCAGCATTAAAATAATAATATAGCATTTCACTGCTTTAATTTCAGAGTTCAGTTAAAGTATTCATAGCTGGCTACATTATTTAGATTACACAAGCACAAATTAAGACTGCGAGTTTTGTTACCATATTTTAGCTTACCTGTGACTGCAGCTCAGCTTGTTACGTACTAAATTTTACTATTGTTAATTGTTCAGAATCATTTAATTCAAGTTCAAAGTTAAATCTCTTATTTCTAAACTGCGTAGATTCAAGTAGCTTTTGAAATGATTGTTGAGGTAGTCCAAGACTAACCGTATTTTGCTGAATTTCGATGTGCTTCAGAAAGAAAGCTCACTATTAACTTCAGTCACTAAATTAACTTTCGATTTTCCTGTTTTATTAATTCTTTTGCTAAATTAAGTCAGAGTGTAGCGGAATTTATTACTTCTGACAAACTTTCAATTTTCACACTACACGTGTCAACCTTCAGTTGCCACGCTTCTAGTGCTAATTATATGTGTAATAACATTTCTTTTTCAGTTACTATAGTAATTGTCCTTAGGACAGGCGACCGTAATTTCCCCAAATCTCAAATATCTAATTACCGCTAGTTAATTGTTAACGTTACGGCCGCACATTTACTTTCTTTATTAACTTTACCCCTTTTCAAAACTAATTTCCACCTGTTTCATTAGCATTTTTCCTTTCATTTAGATGTAACCCTTTCCTCCCTCTTTACTGACAGTTAAACTTCGGTGACGATTGCTTTTCCCAAATTTCCATTAGGAACACGCGGTTTAATTTTTCACACTGTCATTAAGGTCGATAAGTGAGGGGGAGGTTACAACCTGACTACAATCATTGTTCAATAGGCAACCGCAAACATTTTTCCATGTAGGCATTGCCTGTCTAGACTCAAATCGGGTAAATGCATTAACAGTTACAGCGATTAATTTTGAAATAATGAACAGTTTTCTAATTTTTTCTGTCTGTCTCGTTTTCATTTGTCTGCCCCTTATAACTTTGTGATGTGTGTCACAACCTCTATTACTTAGCCTACCCGTCAAGCACAGGTAATAGTAGGAATTGTATATGCACCAGGCGACGGTAGGACGACAATGTTTAGGCGGCCCTCCACAGAGGAAGGCAAACAGCAAGTGGCTACGTTGCACATCACGTGTCCTGCGCAGGCAACCGTGCGAAGATAGGGTATCATTCCACATCGGTAGCCAGTTATTCGCAGATGTGGTGTAACTCCGCGCCAGTACCCAGCAATACAGAGCAATACTACCTCCGCGTTATTATGTAAGAAGCATTCCGCAGGTAGCTGTCCGTCTGATCTGAGAACGGTACTGAAGCACCGTTCCCGGGTGCTGTTCTGGAGTTCAGAAATCGGGAGGTATTCCAACCCAAATCATCGGGTGGCCCCAAAGCCGACCATCTTTGCTGCAGCCACATCGTGGATCGGACTGACGAGGGGAAGCTCCTCGATATGTTTACAAGAGGATTCGATACTGCGTCAGGATCCACTGCATTGTGAAATCGGATTTAGTCTCTGACAGGACTGTTATGTACTTGCATTGTACACTGTATCTGAAGTTGAGTACTGATGTTTTTTGTAATAAACAATGCATTTATTAGAACACTGTATTGTTATAATTTCGGTAACTGTTTTAGAAGGCGTGTCTCATGCGAGGTTGGGAGGAGCCCACTGGTGACACTGGAATTAGCAGTACCTTGATGAAGTAGATACGCAAGAGTGGGTACACTAGAGATAGCATCGGAAAAATTGTTATAAATTAATTTGCTAGGTAAATATTTTCACGGAAAAAATCTAGTTTCCATAACTTGAAGCCGGCCGCGGTGGCCGTGCGGTTCTAGGCACTCCAGTTCGGAGCCGCGCTGCTGCTACGGTCGCAGGTTCGAATCCTGCCTCGGGAATGGGTGTGTGATGTCCTTAGGTTAGTTAGGTTTAAGTAGTTCTAAGTTCTAGGGGACTGATGACAACAGCAGTTGAGTCCCATAGTGCTCAGAGCCATTTGAACCATAACTTGAAGAAAGCTCCCAAGACCCGAAATAAGACGACCAAATAAAGCAATTTGACGCGAATTGTTGTTACTGCCGCAGAGGTACAAGCAGCAGTGTCTCTGGGCACAACCGGAAGCTGCGTGTTTCAGAAACAGAATATCTCTCTATAGAAATTAAACAACGTGACAGTATCATATGCTATTGAGGTGTGTCAAAAGTAGAAATAACTGGGATCTATGACCTCAGATCTGGATTTCAGTAAACCAGAATAAGGTAGAGGACAAGAAAAGCAAGCAATTAGTAAGCTAAATCCCATTCTTCCATCAGATAATATTAAGAAAAAGACAAACTTTTGAAGCATTGGCTTATATGGGGCGGAATCCTGGGAAATGAGAAAACGAGACAGAAGAAGACCTGAAGCGCGCAAATGGATTTGTTGAGAAGTTGTAAGGTCTGAAGGGAAGAGAAGATCGCAAACAAAGAAATCGGGAAGCGAATGAAAACTCCAGCTTACGTCTCCGAAGAGGTGGAAAAACCGTGTTTAAAATGGCGTGAGCATGTCATGAGGTAAGGGGAGAAATAATGGCGAAAACAGTACTGTATTTGCAATTTGTATTCAAGAGAAAATGAGGAAGACTGTATGGAGAACGAAAAGTCAAGAGAAAAATGATACGCAACGCTATGCGAGGCGAGCTGTTCCGTTCGTCAGAGGAGACAGCCTTCGCAGTTTATCCATTAACGTGTTCACTATACAGAAGATGAATGAAAAAGCACTCTCTTCACATACGAATACAAGTTTAACCGCCAACACTAACAAATGTATTGAGACCTTAGCGAGTAGCCGCAGCTTGCGTCGTCCATGAAAAAAAAAATCTATTTCATGAAAACCAAAGTGAGTCAACGTTCATGTGTAGTGTGTCGCAGCTCTACTTTCTAGTGATTACCTGTTTGAGTTATTATTGTTTTTGTGTTTTTACCTTATCTATGCTTATTTCTGGTAATTTCTGCCAATCGTGAGATTAATTTCTGACACCTTATTTTAGAAGCATTGTATGTCTTTGTTTTTGTATTATTTCATTATTTTAAAGTATAGTGTCGCAAATACAAATATAGCAGTTACATTATAATTGTAGCCATCAAAGAACATCTATTGACATTACCGAAAAAGAAAGAAACGTTTATGTTCAACGTAACAAAATGTAAACATTTAAAGCAAAAACAGCTGTGCAACCACACACTTCAATGTACAATAGACGGCCAACACTGAAGACAGGAGAACCAAGAACAGATAAAGAAAATCTCACGCACTATCAGGAAAACAAGGACTTTGGATAAATCATTAGAATGGACCAAAGGGGACTGACGTAAGATAATGCAGTTCCTTGCGAAGAACAGAATCAATGTACCCTGGATCCAAGAAGTACAAAGAAATCTGAAAGAAATTTTGATAAAAGAAACAGATGTGTGACAAGGTGACTTTCAAATCAAAGATTCAGGCCATCGTAGGTTTCCAGAACAAAATTAGACTTAGGAAAATGAGAAGAGCGAAGAAACTTGCAAAATGTGAAAATGAGAGTGTTGGAGAAGCATAAAGGCTAGGAGAATTAGCATGCTCCGCCTATAACCAAAACGAGAAAAAGAAGGAGAAGACTTGAAAGTTTTCTACTAGAAATCATTGTATTAACTTCAAAGTCCTCTTCTGAGACTTTATGTTGTCCATCTGTCAATTGTTCAACATAATGCGAAAACCATCAAACGGAAGACATGCTGCCCTCTACAAACAAGACATTTGACAATATCCACTGTCCTGCTGACATGGGAAGTAGTTTTCCACTGAATTATGAAAGTACTTGTAGCTCTTCAGAATATCTACGCGGGTGTGACATATTATTCCAGGTATACTAAAGAGGCTTTGCAGTGTCAGAATTAGTATAGTTCACCATTACCATCCTATGGCTGGAACAATAACACTGGGCTGTGAACGCAGGGATACATGGATCTGTGACCATAAAAGTTGTTAGCCTAGTTTTAAGGTTTGACAGAGTCTATTTTCTTAACCTCTGCCTTCGCATGTCTCAAAAGCTTGCCGGTTTCATAACTTTCGACTGTGTGAATCGTAAAATTAATATAGATAAGCTTAATTACTGTGGCATGATTGGGCCCATGCACAAATGGCTTAATTCATATTTAAGTAGAATAATGCAGAAAGTTGAAATTAACAGTACAGATAGCCTGCAAAAGTCAGCAGAGGTATCACGAAAGGGAAGTTATCACGAAAGGTGTCCCACAGGATTCAGTCTTGGGTCCATTATTGTTCTTAATACGTATATACTACTGACTTGATACACTACATGCATGAAGATTCAGAGCTAGTTCTTTTTGCTGATGATACAAGTATAACAATCACACCAAACAAACAAGAAACAGCTCAGGAAACTGTAAGTAATATCTTCCAGAAAATTATTAAGTGGTTGTCTGCAAATGTATGCTAACTAAATTTCGAGAAAATAAGGATATACAGTTTTTATAGCAAATGGCGTAACACCTTTGATTCACTATGTGACCAAAAGTGACCGGACACCCACAAAAACATACGTTTTCATATTAGATGCATTGTGCTGCCACCTACTGCCAACTACTCCATATCTATTACCTCAGTGGTCACTAGGCCGCGAGAGAGCAGAATGGGGCGCTCTGTGGAACTCACGGCCTTCAAACGTGGTCAAGTGATTGGGTGTCACTTGTGTCATACGTCTGTACGTGAGATTTCCACACTCCTTAACATCCCTAGGTCCACTGTTTCCGATGTGTTAGTGAAGTGGAAACATGAAGGGACACGTACAGCACAAAAGCGTACAGGCCGACCTCGTCTGGTGACTGACAGAGATCGCCGACAGTTGAAGAGGGTTGTAGCGTGTAATAGGAAGACATCTATCCAGACCATCACACAGGCATTCGAAACTGCGTCAGGATCCACTGCAAGTACTGTGACAGTTAGGCGGGAGGTGAGAAAACTTGGATTTCAAGAGGCTGTTCATAAGCCACCCATCACGCTGGTAAATGCCAAACAATGCCTCGCTTGATGTGAGGAGCGTAAACATTGGACGATTGAACAGTGGAAAAAAGTTGTGTTGGGTGAAGAATAACGGTACATAATGTGGCGATCCGATGGCAGGGTGTGGGTATGGCGAATGCCCGGCGAACGTCATCTGCCAACGTGTGTAGTGCCAACAGTAAAATTTGGAGGCGGTCGTGTTATGATGCGGTCTTTTTCATGGGGTGTTCTTGCACCCCTTATTGTTTCGCGCAGAACTAACACAGCACACTGATGTTTTAAGCACCTTCTTGCTTCCCACTGTTGAAGAGCATTTCAGGGATGGTGATTGTACCTTCCAACACGATCGAGTACCTGTTCATAATTCAGGGCCTGTGGCTGAGTGGTTACACGACAGTAACATCCGTGTAATGGCCTGACCTGCACAGAGTCGTGAGCTGAATCCCATAGAACACGATTGGGATGTTTTGGAACTCCGACTTCGTGCCAGGCGTCACCGACCGACATCGACACCTCTCCTCAGTGGAGCACTGCGTGAAGAATAGGCTGCCATTCCCCAAGAAACGTTCCAGCACCTGATTGCCTGCGAGAGTGGAAGCTGTCATCAAGGCTGAGGGTGGGCCAACACCATACTGAATTCCAGCATTACCGATGGAGGGCACCACGATCTTGTAAGTCATTTTCAGCCAGGTGTCCGAACACTTTTGATCACATAGTGGAAATATAGACTTTGAACAGAAGTCTGTTGCTAAGACAGAATATTCAAAATTTCTGGGTATGTGCATTGATGGGATATTGAATTGGAAGAAACACATTGATGATCTGCTGAAATGATTAGGTTACTTATGTAGTTAGGGTTACTGCAAGTTTTGGTGATATACATATCAATAAACTGGCCCACTATGCCTGTTTTCATTCAATGCTTTTATATGGCATCATATTTTGGGGTAATTCATCATTAAGAGAAAAAGTATTGATTGCACAAAAGCATGTAATCAGAATAGTAGCTGTAGCACATCCAAGATCACCTTGCAGACACTTATTTAAGGAACTCAGTATATCCACAGAACCTTCGTGATACATATATTTACTCATGAAATTTGTTATTAATAACCCAGCAAAATTCAAAAGTAATAGCGAAGTGTGTAGCTGCAACACTAGAAGAAAGGATGATCATCAGTATTCTGTGTTAATATCAGACTCTTGCACTGAAAGGGGTGAATTATGCTGCCACAAAAATCTTTGGTCATTTTCCAAATAGCATTACAAGTCTGACAGATAGCCTACCAACGTTTAAAAACAAAGTAAAACAAATTATGAGTGACAACTTGTTCTACTCAATAGATTAATTTTTCGGTATGAAGTAATAACTGAAATTAAGAAAAGTAATTGTCTTATGTAGAGGAAACTTATGTTAAACTAACACGTTCCACGTCATTACGAAACGTCGTATTCATGAGCTATGGAACAAGTAATAATGTATATAATGGAATGCAATCTAAAAATTCATTTTTTGGCTGTAATGAAAGAAGATATAAACTCTTTTTAATTGAACTAGAGATAACAGTTCCAGCGATTTCGTACATCTCTACATTTTTTTCAACAAATATTACCAAGAATGACCCATATTGGAAGGTTCATTAATGCGGTATTTCAGATAAGCTACATATTTTCGTAGTATGTAAGAAAAGATATGAAATCTGCCAAATGTGTATCTTGGATTCAGAAACACATAGATAACAACGGTTGCTTGGTTTGCTTCTATAAGCCAATCACGAATACTGAGAATTTTGGCTGCAACTATTATTCAGTATTATTTTTTTCAATTTTATGAATGTAGTTTGTGGAGACAGGCTCATCTGTTGCGTAGGCCTAAGTATACTGTAGGTTGAGATGTGTTAGGTTGGTTGTGAGTTAGCAGTTCCAAAAACGTCGTTCCTTAAGAATCTGTCATACTACTCGTGCGGTATGATTTAAATTCTCCCTTCCATCATACGGGACGACAATAATATGTATGTGTCGTTATATATCACGTGCTGCCGTTGCTGACAGAAGCTAACCGAGCAGACAGCATGTTGATTTACGTGTATTCAAAGATTACACCCACATCTACATCCATAGCATTACTCCTCGACCATTCCACTCTCGCATAGCACGTAGGAAAAATGAACACCCAAATCTTTGCGTGTGAGCTGTGATTATTCTCTTTTTATTAAGTTGGTGATTTCTGCCTGTGTAGCTGGGTATCAAGAGAATAATTTGAATTTAAGAGGAGGAAGTACCTGATGTAAATTTATTGAAAATATCTTGCCACAACGAAAATGGCCTGTGTGTTAACGTTATCTTCCCAACTCGCTTATCATGTCCGTGACACTCTGTCCCCTATTTAGAAATTACACAAAACGAGCTGCCCTTCTTTAGACTTTTTTGTGCCCTCCATTAATTATATATATAAGGATCCGAAATAGCCCAAGAATACTACAGAAGGGGACGGATACACATAGTTAAGAGCTGTATTTGGTAACTTGAATACGACGAAAGTGTGCAGTTATATTGATTTGCCATATTAAGGTCTATGAAAAACGCGTCATTTTTGTTGTGACTCGATGTGTAACAATCACGGAAAATCTGATGACGGTGACTGAAACTGTTACCGGAACGCAGTGGAGTTCGTTGGAGGTAGGGCCATTTCGTTTAAAGATATATGTAGTGCCATAGTCTTCACACGGAAAAAAGACTGTCGTTTAACTTTACACGCGAACCTCAGGCCTGAGACAAAAAGATCCTGTTTCAACATTCAGAAAGTGTTGCCGAGAACAGTCAACTTATGCTCTCAGATTTAATACACTTTTGCAAGTGAACGAAATGAAGAACTTAGTGACGCTTCGTAATGGGAATGTTTCCTGTCTCCATTTATAGAACATGGTTTGGCGTAGAGATGTGGCGGCCAAATCGCCTTGTGGGAATCCAGTGCAGTCAACCAACTCATTCGTAGCGCGATAACTATACCGATTTAAGTTAGGAGGAAATGCCTGGACAAGGACAGAAAACATCTCTGTTCTCTCCAGTTGATATCAAAAGAACATTAGCTGCCCTTGCAGACTAAAAAACCATTGGATGGCTGTGGATAGCAGCTATCGGTTCATTCGCCTTGGACTCATACCCAGCAGCACAGGCGACTACGAACTTAGAATGGTGGAAACACAACCAAAAGAGCAATTAGGTTAGCGCCGAGATGGTAACAGCACAAGCGAACCTGGTCATTCGGATAGTAGGTGACCAGGGGTCATGCAAGGAAGATGCAAATTTGTTGGTACCCTCAGTATACAGACGTTAACAGGAAAGCTCAGGATACGGCCTGATTCTTGAAACAGACTCTGCATTGATATGGTTTCTGTAAACTATACTTTCTTCATGATTCTGAACAGTTTGACTGAGATGGACATCGCGTGTGCAACGGAAAACAGTAATTTAGATTTGCTTGGCACTGCAGTTCTGCTACACAGGTGTCCCGGTATGTGCTATGAACACATCTTTTTTACTAAAAAGGTGCTCATAGCTATTAAGGTATAATTATTAGAGTCCATATTTCTGGTCAGCTGAGTACAAGGTAATAAAACGGCAGTAGGAAAGGGTATAACGGGAGTAGGATTATTTATGAGTAGTAAAGTAGGACAGAGAGTGGGTTGCTGTGAAAAGTTCAGTGGTAGAGTTGTTCTAATAAGAATCGACAGCAAACCTACACCAACAACGATAGTTCAGGTATGCACGCCGACATTGCAAGCCGAAGATGAAGAGATAGAGAAAGTATGTGGGGATACTGATTGTGTAATTCAGCACGTAAAGGGAGCTGAAAATCTAACAGACATGGGGGACTGGAATGTGGTTGTAGGGGTGGGAGTAGAAGAAAGGGTAACGGGAGAATATGGGCATGGTACTGTGAATGAGACAAGAGAAACATTAATTGAGTTCTGCAATAAATTTCAGCTAGTGTTAGGCAATACGCTGTTCAAGAATCACAAAATGAGAAACTGTACTTGGAAAAGGTTTGACTGTACGGAAAGATTTCAGTTTGAATTATTAATGGTCAGGCAGAGATTCCGAAATCAGATCCTACCTTCTAAGACTTATCCAGGAGCAGATGTAGAATCAGAGCTCAATTTAGTAGTGATGAATAGTAGACTGAAGTTCGAGAGACTAGTCTGGAAGAATCAGTGTGCAAAGAAGTAGGATACTGAAGTAGTAAGAGATGAAGAGACACTTGAAGTGCTGTGAGGCTAAAGATACTGCAATAAGGAATAGCTCAGCAAGCAGTTCAGTTGAAGAGCAATGGACATATCTGGAAATGGAAATCATGGAAGTTGGAAATAGAAACATAGATTCGAAGAAGGTAACTGCTAAGAAACCATGGGTAACAGAAGAAATACTGTTTCAGTTGATCGACGAAAGAAGGAAGTACAAAAATGTTCAGTAAAATTCAGCAATACAGAAACACAAGCCACTTAGGAATGAAATAAATAGGAAGTGCAGGGAAACTAAGGCGAAAAGGCTGCATTAAAAATTTGAAGAAATAGAAAAAGAAAGGACAGTCGGAAGAACAGACTCAGCATATAGGAAAGTGAAAGCAACGTTCGGTGAAACTAAAAGCAAGGACGCTAACATTAAGATGCAATGGGAATTCTACTGTTAAATGCGGAAGAGCGTGCGGATAGGTGGAAAGAATACATTGCAGGCATCTATGATGGCGAGGGTTTATCTGATGAAGTGATAGAAGAAGATGCAGGAGTCGATATAGAAGAGATGGGGGATCCAGTATTAGAATCAAAATTTAAAAGAGCTTTGGAAGATTTAAATTCAAATAAGGAAGAAGGGATAGATCAGAATTTATGAAACCATTGGGGGAAATGGCAAAGAAACGATTATTCACGTTAGTGTCCAGAATGGCGATATAACATCTGACTTTCGGAAAACCATCATCCACACAATTCCAAAGATTGCAAGAGCCAGAATTAGCGCACAATCAGCGTAACAGCTCATGCATCCAAGTTGCTTGCGATAATAATATACAGAAGAATGGGAAAGAAAACTGAGAACGTGTCTGATGACGATCAGTTTTGCTTTCGGAAAGGTAAAGGCACCAGAGAGGCAATTGTGACTTGGGGATAGTAATGGAAGCACGGCTAAAGAAAAATCAAGGCACGTTCATAGGATTTGTTGACCTGAAAAAAGCGCTCAGGAATGTCAAATGGTGCAAGATGTTCGAAATTCTGTGAAAAATAGAGGTAAGCTACAGGGAAAGATGTGTAATATACAGTATGTATAAGAACCAAGAGGGAAAAATGTCAGTGGTAAATCAAGAACGAAGTGGTCGGATTAAAAAGGGTGTAAGACAGGAATGTAGTCTTTCGCCCCTACTTTCCAATCTGTACATCGAAGAAGTAAAGAGGTAAATAAAATAAAGGTTCAAGAGTGGAATTAAAATTCAAAGTCCAAGGATATCAGTGATAACGTTCGCTGATGACATTGCTATCCTCAATGAAAGTGAAGAAGAATTACAGGATCTGCTGAATGGAATGAACAGCCCAATGTGTACAAAGTATGGGTTGAGAGTAAATCGAAGAAAGGCAAAAGTAATGAAAAGTAGCAGTAATGATAACAACTAGAAACTTAACATCAGGATTGGTGATCACGAAGTAGATGAAGTTAAGGAATTCTTCTACCTAGCTAGCAAAATAACCAACGACGGATGAAGCAAGGAGGACATTAAAAACAGACTTACACTGGCAAAAATGGCATTCCTGGTGACTGATATCAAACAAGACATTAATTTGAGGAAGAAGTTTCTGAGAATGTACGTTTGGAGCACAACATTGTACGGTTGTGTAACATGGAATGTGGGAAAACCAGAAAAGAAGAGAGTCGAAGCATTTGAGATGTGGTGCTACAGAAGAATGTCGAAAATTAGGTGGACTGGTAAGATAAGGCCTGTGTAGGTTCTCCAGAGAATCGCCGAGGAATGGAAAACACTGACAAGAAGAAGGGACAGGATGGTAGGACATCTGTTAAGACATCACGGAATAAGTTTCATGGTACAGGAGGGAGGTGTAGAGGGCAAAAACTGTACGGAATGACACAGACTGGAATACATCCACTCAAATAATTGAAGACAAAGGTTGCAGGTGCTATCCCGAGATGAAGAGGTTGGCACTGGGCAGGATCCTTTGATCTTTGGAGGGCGCATTAAACCAGTCAGAAGACAGATGAGTAAAAAAGAGTTCTTTTTTGGTCCATACTAGTTCCTCCAAAGATATAGAAAGCAAATAGCTTAGCTTGCAGTAGAAGACATTTGTTTCGCAGTATCAAAGATGAAGAAGTATCCAGTGATCAGTGGTTGCAGGCTGGGCGAACACTCTCTAAGTAACTTCAGCGCTATGTTAGGATCCTGTTTAGAGATTTCAGTGGAAAAATTGGCAGAGAACGGAAAGACAGAGATACAGTTGGTAGTTCCTCAGGATGCAAGAAAATAAGTGTCTTCGACAGTGTGTAATAAATGCACGTAGAAAGGCCAACGTTCACATAACGTCAGACGCATTTGAGCGACAAAAACTGCGAAGCTTTTGCAAATATGGTATTTCTTTGTGTTGTTCGTAATATTGCATAAACTGCTGTCTAATAACACATTAGTTATATCATCAATGGAAGATTAACTGAAAGCACTCTACTTGTTAACATCTGCTTGCGCTTTCCACCGAATTTTCTATCTGCACAAACCACACTTTTCTCGTTCTCATTATCTGTATTGTTTACAGCAAATTGCCGCGATTGTCGGTTAAGATATTTTCAACATCTACATCTACATCCATACTCCGCAAGCCACCTGACGGTGTGTGGCGGAGGGTACTTTGAGTACCTCTATCGGTTGTCCCTTCTATTCCAGTCTCGTATTGTTCGTGGACAGAAGGATTTTCGGTATGCCTCTGTGTGGGCTCTAATCCCTCTGATTTTATCCTCATGGTCTCTTCGCGAGATATACGTAGGAGGGAGCAGTATACTGCTTGACTCCTCGGTGAAGGTATGTTCTCGAAACTTCAACAAAAGCCCGTACCGTGCTATTGAGCGTCTCTCCTGCGGAGTCCTCGACTGGAGCTTATCTATCATCTCCGTAACGCTTTCGCGATTACTAAACGATCCCGTAACGAAGCGCGCTGCTCTCTGTTGGATCTTCTCTAACAACCCTATCTGCTACGCATCCCACACCGGTGAACAGTATTCAATCAGTAGGCGAACAAGTTTACGTTAACCTACTTCCTTTGTTTTCGGACTGCATTTCCTTATGATTCTTCCAGTGAATCTAAGTCTGGCATCTGCTTTACCGACGATTAATTTTATATGGTCATTCCATTTTAAATTACTCTTAATGCCTACTCCCAGATTATTTATGGAGTTAACTGTTTCCTGTTGCTGACCTGCTATATTGTAGCTATATGATAAAGGATATTTCTTTCTAGGTATTCGCAGCACATTACACTTCTCTACATTGAGATTCAAATGCCAATCCCTTCACCATGCGTCAATTCGTTGCAGATCCTCCTGCATTTCAGTACAATTTTCTATTGCTACAACCTCTCGATATACTACAGCATCATCCGCAAAAAGCCTCAGTGAACTTCCAATGTTATCCACAAGGTCATTTATATATATTGTGAATAGCGACGGTCGTTCGACACTCCCCTGCGGCACTCCTGATATCACTCTTACTTCGGAAAACTCCTCTGCATTGAGAAAGACATGTTGCATTCTGTTATCTAGGAACTCTTCAATCCAATCAAACAATTGGTCTGATAGTCCATATGCTCTTACTTTGTTCGTTAAATGATTATGGGGAACTGTATCAAACGCCTTGCGGAAGTCAAGAAACACGGCATCTACCTGGGAATCCATGTCTATGGCCCTCTGAGTCTCGTGGACGAATAGCGCGAGCTGTTTTTCACATGATCGTCTTTTTCGAATCCCATGCTGATTCCTACAGAGTAGATTTCTAGTCTCCAGAAAAGTCATTATACTCGAACATAATACGTGTTCCAAAATTCTGCAACTGATCTACGTTAGAGATACAGGTCTATAGTTCTGCACATCTGTTCGACGTCCCTTCTTGAAAACAAGCATGACCTGTACCCTTTTCCAATCTTTTGGAACGCTACGCTCTTCTAGAGACCTACGGTACACAGCTGCAAGAAGGATGGGGGGAGGGGGGAATGGGGGAAGGGGGAGGGGGGAGGGGGGGGGGAAGTTCCTTCTCGTACTCTGTGTAAAATCGAACTGGTATCCCATCAGGTCCAGCGGCCTTTCCTCTTTTAAGCGATTTTAATTGTTTCTCTATCCCTCTGGCATCTATTTCGATATCTACCATTTTGTCATCTGTGCGACAATCTAGAGAACGAACTACAGTGCAGTCTTCCTCTGTGAAACAGCTTTGGAAAAAGACAATTAGTATTTCGGCCTTTCCTCTGTTTCAGTACCATTTTGGTCACAGAGTGTGTGGACATTTTGTTTTGATCCACCTACCATTTTGACTTAAGACCAAAATTTATTAGGATCTTCTGCCAAGTCAGTACATAGAACGTTACTTTCGAAGTCGTTGAACGTCTCTCGCATAGCCCTCCTCACACTACATTTCGCTTCGCGTAATTTTTGTTTGTCTGCAAGTCTTTGGCTATGTTTATATTTGCTGTAAAGTTCCCTTTGCTTCCGTAGCAGTTTTCTAACTCGGTTGTTGTACCACGGTGGCTCTTTTCCATCTCTTACGATCTTGCTTGACACATACTCATCTAATGCATATTGTACGAAGGTTTTGAAATTTGTCCACTGAACCTCAACACTATCTGTACTTGAGACAAAACTTTTGTGTTGAGCCGTCAAGTACTGCGAAATCTGCTTTTTGTCACTTTTGCTAAACAGAAAAATCTTCCTACCTTTTTTAATATTTCTATTTACGGCTGAAATCATCGATGCAGTAACCGCTTTATGATCGCTGATTTGCTGTTCTGTGTTAACTATTTCAAATAGTTCGGGTCTATTTGTCACCAGAAGGTCTAATAATGTTATCGCCACGAGTCGGTTCGCTGTTCAACTGCTCAAGGTAGTTTTCAGGTAATGTACTTCAAAAAATTTCACTCGACTGCTTTTTGTGATCACTATTTGCGGTCAAGGAAACAGCGTGTGTTACTCTGAATTGGAACGTGACTGTATTTAGCTACATGGCCAAGTTAGTTCCTGCCACAGACAGGCAACCGGTTCACGTTGCCGAGCAACAAAAGGAAACATGCGTGCCCATTCCGGTTCAGTGGAGCGCGACGTGCCTCCAATTGTTAAGTGGACAAGAACCGTTCCAGCACAGTAGGGAGCCAGCCGAACTGGAGTAGGTACACCTTAGCGACGTCATTCAAACATTCTATAGTGAGACACAAAACAATGAAGACAAGCTGTTGAGTTCTGTAACTCACTTGCCACTCCACGTGTCCTGTAGCGTGTCATTTTGCAAACTGGACAGGTGAGTCTGTCCAGTACAATGTGCTCCCTATCGGGAGATACTGTGTTGTGTGTTTGTGGAATTAGACTTTCCAGGTCCTTTGTGCACGCAGGCAATGCCGTGCGGACTTTGAGAGCGGATGTCTCAGGTACCCTGAAGACACTGCAGTCGACCAGCCAAGGGCCACCTTGTAAAGTATGACTGAATATTACTTAGCGCTTTTTGAAAGTAATAAAGTATTTTCACTTAAATGTTGTGTGGTGAGTGCTCTCGTACTACACGTTCCAAACTTAAATGAATGAATGCAGGGTTAGAGTCCTGCAAGTGAACTGCTTATACAAGCCTTGTATTTTGATCGTCCGCAGTCAACAATAACAGCAGCTCGTGTCTAGTACTCGCACCTACAAATCAAGGCTGTATGGAACTCTGAGAAGAATGCAACAGAACTCTCGTGTTGCTTTGTTTGGAGGAAACTAGGAGGGCCGTGTCGACCCAGAAAGTACGCTACCATCTCCATCCAGTCAGTCTGGACTCTAGGCGTCCATTACGAAGGTTAGTTCGGGTAACATGGTGGGTGGAGAAGGAGGGAAAAGTGACATATGGAATGGAATCTCTTCGATTTCTCTTCACTAACGAGTGCAGGATTTATCTGGCACCTGACGATCGTTGTAGAATGCAATGGATAGTTAGTTACGCTTTCCATAAATCATTTGGATGATTCATTTATGGCAATGATATGGAACGTGTCGGTTTACAGAATATTTATACATGGTTAGCTCTTTCATTAATGTAGACATTTTTTAGGTCCTACTCATGCAGCTGCACTTAAGAACAAGTTTCTTTTTTTTTTTCTCGTGATACCGGCTTATAAATAGAAATTAGACCGTGGAATAATGGTTCAAATGGCTCTGAGCACTATGGGACTTAACATCTGTGGTCATCAGTCCCCTAGAACTTAGAACTAGTTAAACCTAACTAACCTGAGGACATCACACACATCCACGCCCGAGGCAGGATTCGAACCTGGGACCGTAGCGGTCGCGCGGTTCCAGACTGAAGCGCCTAGAACCGCTCGACCACACGGGCCGGCAGACCGTGGAATAGGATGAGTTGTCCAGGGTAAATGATTTTGGGTTAGATTTAAAATCTGTTTTGCTCCAGTCGGACATCTTACATTAATGGACAAATGGTCAAAGATTTTTGTTGCTACATACTCAGCTAGCTCCTTTATTAGTCTCTGAAAACTTTACTAATTGGTAGTGAGGCTTAGTTTTCCCTCTAGTGGTTCAAATGGCTCTGAGCACTATGGGACTTAACTGCTGTGGTCATCGGTCCCCTAGAACTTAGAATTACTTAAACCTAACTAACCTAAGGACAGCACACACATCCATGCCCGAGGCAGGGTGAAGAGGATGGTTGCCTTCCCTTGCTTGACGTGTTGGTTAGGAGGGAGGATGATGGATCATTGGGACCTGCAGTCTACAGGAAACGTACTCACGCCGACTCGTACTTACAGGCTAATAGTTGTCACCATCCGGCTCAGCGTGAAGGGGTACTTCGTACCTTGGTACACAGGGCACATGTCGTTTCTGACGCTGAGACTTTGCCAGCTGAGCTGTCCCATCTTGAAGTTACATTTCGTCAAAATGGTTATAGTGATAGACAGAATGAACGTGCGTTGCGCTATCGACCTACTGTAAATCGGGTGATTGATGATAATTCTTAGTCGACACCTAAGTCTACTGCCTTTTTGCCTTACGTAGGAAACAAGTCCAACAAGATCCGTCGTATTTTACGGAAATACGATGTGAAATGTGTTTTCCGACCTCCATCTAACATTAGAGCACTTTTGAGTTCCGTTAAGGATGATCTTGGACTGCGTAAGGCGGGTGTATATCGTATTCCCTGTAGCTGCAGCATGGCATATATTGGTCAAACTATCAGGACCGTGGAGGACCGGTGTACTGAGCATAAACGGCACACACGATTACAGCAGCCAAATAGATCTGCTATTGCCGAACATTGCTTGGATACTGGTCACCCCATGTTATATAATAACACCGAGATATTGGCATGCACGTCCAGCTATTGGGACAGTGTTATTAGAGAGGCAGTTGAGATTAAATTAGCGAGGAACCTCGTTAACAGGGATGGAGGTTTCTGTTTAAACTCTGTTTGGAATCCGGCTCTCTCCCTTGTCAAAAAACAGAGTCAGTGCTACCTCACCTGCGAATTCATAGTCTCACTATCGATAACTCTGACTTTGGTCATCTTCGGTGGCACTGGTGTTATCTTTCCTGCTTCTGTCTGTAATGGTCGCCTGGTCGTAGATATTGCTAATTGCTATAATCGCACTATTCCACTCCCATTTACGGAGCTTGTTAGCACTTGATGTTAGGTTGGCGCCATTACAATGCATTGTAGTAATCACTGCTGCTTGCTGGATCGCTGTTGTGTCTCGATGTTGATGCTGGCTCTAAATCTGGTTGTCTAGGGTTAAAAACATGAGGTCCCGTGTTTTGTTTGATGTGCTTTTGATGATAAAGGATGAACGAAACCAACAAATATGTAAACTTCAAATATTTATTTCTCTGGTGGCCATCTTAATTCCACTGCCCACCAAAGACTATGACCCAACACAACTTCCTTTACATGTTCTTTGCATTGTTTATCCACCTCAAACAATAACACACAAACACACTGTACCAAAGTGACATTCCGACTGCTTTTCGACCCTTCTTGCTGCTCGTATTTATAACATTGTCAAAGAACTACTAAAAAGAGATATAGTTTACAAGTCACATGTACATCTGTTATCATAATTTGTGCAGAAAAGTTATTAATTTGCATCGAGTGACATAATTTAACATGTTATTAAATTGACAGACAGATTTGTTGACTTGACAGAATAATTCTTTGTTACAAAAAGTCCGTTTTTTAGAAGTTTGTCAATTGACTTCTCTAATTTGCATAAATAAGTAATTAACATGAATTATTAAGAAATACATTGGTTTTTGTCTAAAACAGGATTGATTTCGTGAATACTAAGTGAAACCGCTCCTAGTGAACAAATAGGTTTCACTGGGTGAATTTTATTTAAGGAGATCCAAAATACCTAAGTTGTACACTATTTTTCGTACTTCATATTAATTACTTAAGATGAACTCAGTGTTTTTACATGATGACATTTGCTGTATCAGTGATCAAGTGATATTAACCTTTGTGTGGGTTAGTTATTCAGTATAATTTAATGGGTTGACTGTTTATGGAGACATGTTACGCAATCATTGTTAACATACACAATAACTTTTCTATAATCATAAATACTCGTTAAACTGGTTGAATTTGGAGGGTATCGCATACTTCGGTACAGTAAAGCCTTTAATATGTTCCGTTACATGTCCGAGAACCGAGGTATTAAATTTGCATGTACGCCGCCTGTGCGTTGCAGGCTGCCTTGAAAATGGCGGGGTGTTCTCCCGCCGAAAAATTGGCGGTCGCTGAAAGTGTTACCTGGTTGAATTCCCGGAAGTTATTTGGTCATTTACAATGTCTTCTGTTGCTTTATCTCTAATGAGTATTATTATAATATTAATATCATCTGCAAAAAGTAAAAATTCTGCTTGTTAAATTTTACATGGAAGGTCATTCGCAGATACAAGGAATAGGAGCGAACCAGAAATTACACCCTGTGTGACCAATAACTAAAATATTCTACCCTTCCAACACTGTTTGAACTTTTTGCGTTCAAGGAGATATGTAACGTCACTAGTCCAAATGGAGGCTGGTCAGTCATGGTTTGGAATGCTGTCTCGTATTGATGTCGGATTCCACTTATTGCCATCGAATGTAATTTGCGGGTTTTGCAGTATCGGGTCAGGATACTCCGCTCTCATGATTGCGGTGGTGGGCTCCTCTCTCAAGATGACAATGCAGAAATGCCCGGCACTTATCCCGTGAACACCTGCTTTATGTGATTGGATCATTCCACTAGAACGGCCTGTGGTCTGCCATGAACGCGACTGAGTGTACTTGGATCCAGTTGCGCATCCTCACAGAGACCCTCTTCACACTCTGAAAGGCGTCAGGAGGGTCGCCTTTGAACTGTAGGAGAAGTTTGAGCGCCATGTCTTGACGATCTTGTCGACACGATGACATGGATCCAAGCTTGTTGCAGTCCACGAAGTGAAGCAGGGTGTTAGTGTTGTCCAACATCAGATTTTGATTTCACAGATAAACTAAGTTGATCTTCCAACGCACTGCTTTTTTTTTTCAGTAACATCCTTGCGGCTGTATGGCCGTGTCATATGTGACAAAACTACCAACGTTTCTAATGCTATTATAGGTATCTTTCATCAGGGTATTGAAGAACTTAATTAAAGTGAAGTCCATCGATGTAGTGTAACAGTTGTGGTACTAATGTAGCACTTCTGTCACTAAATGTAACTTGGTTTTCTCTTTTGATGCTGTCAATTGTCAGGATGAGCATTCTAAAGCATTCTGTCAGGGTGAAAATATTAAATAAATTAACTTTTCTCTCTTAACAACATGTGGGCAGGGTGGGTTCTTCCTTGGCTCGGGTATGAGGTAGGATGAAACAGCATTTTTAGATAAGATAACTTTTATTGAAGTTTCGTACAACTGTATCTTACTGAAAGTTCAGGTTCGGAGAGCGGCAACTGTGTCGTTTGCGTAGCCTTCTGCTGCGGCAGCGGCGGCGGCGGCGGCGGCGGCGGCGGCGTCTGATTACGCGTAGCGGTGTGTATCTCGTGTCGCCGTCTCGCCCAGCTGACAGGGGACGTGCAGCGCGAGGTGGTCCGTTTAATTATTACGAGCGAAGTCGTGCATCGAATGGTGATACCTTGGATGTGGCGTCCCAGTGTTTCTCTTCTCTAAGCGGCCGCGTGTGTTGTGCGTCGGCCAGCGGAGCGGCGCGGCGGGGGAAGGCCAGTGTCCCGGCCTCGAACCACGACTCCCGCTTGCCAGTCTTCGGCTGTCAGGTCTTCATCCCAGCTCACAGGTGACTGCTGATGTGAGGCCGTCTCCTTCCCGTCCTCACGAGTCACCCGGGTACGTAAAAATCAGACTTCAAATACCTTTTAACTTCTGTCTTCTGGCGCTGAGGCTGCTGCTTGCTATTCCATTACAGCGGCGGACTTGGTGCGTCTGTGCATGATGTAGTCTCTTCTTGCATGACGGTCTTCAGCACCGAAACTGACTTAAAACAACTGCTACGCTTATTCACTTCTTCGTCTTCTTCATCGCTCGTCTCCGTCTTCGTCTCCGTCTCCGTCTCCGTCTTCCTCTCGTCTTCCTCTTTCGGGCCCACCGCGTCTCGCGTATTTATTCACTTCAGTTCACTGGAGGTGAACGACTCCACGGCCATTGCCTCTTCTGTCACGTTGAAAAGCATCTCGAAGAATCTTCTTAACGTCGGTCATTGGCTCTTGGGATGTAGGCGAGGGCCTTTGATCACATGCGACAACTGAGAAACACGTGAGCCGGTCGGGCGATGCCCTGACGGCTGAATCGACAGCGCCAGCTTATGTGGAACTTGCTGACTTCACGGTCATTGTCTCTTCTGTTCTGCTGTTCTGACCGCTGAATGCCAGTATGTAACTCTCTAAACTAAACCAAGTTTTTCATTTATATTCTAATTTCTACTTCACTTTGATTTCACTAATTTATTTACTTAAGTACCACTCAACAGTAGGTCGGCCTTTACTGTTGGTGATTATTTTGCTTAAATTTCACTGCATAAATTTTGGCTTCATAAGGCTTATCTTTCCATTACCCGATTCCTCTGAATAACTGCGCCGAGTCTCACATATATGCAGGTGATACTGAACTATTTCTGAGCAGTTTACGCAGTGATGACGTAGAGAAGTAGTGCTTTGACTACATCTTACAGACAACCACGAGAAGACCGCTAGCAGCGACGTAGCGCTGGTGCCACCAGAACCTGGTTGCTCAGCGAGCAGTTGGCAGACAGTTTCGCCGACTCGGCTTTAATTAATGTCGTCCGCGCCTGCGCCGGCGTCTGCAGCGCCGACTGGAACGCCGGCCGTCACAAAGGCGCCTTGTCCGCCAAATTTATCGCAGCGTCGTGGCAGCCACCTGCCTGCTGCAGCGGCAGGTATTCGGGAAAGTCCCGCCCTGCCTCAGCATCCCGCCTCCAGCTGCCGGCGACGTCGCTGGAGACCCGCTCTGGATTCGGGGCTTCATCTGGACAGAAAGGCTGGAACGTATCAGCCGAATACTGGGCCGATCCGTTTCACAACACGGGAGATATTAGGCCTTCTTTTACTTTACAAAAGTAAAACGTGAGAAGTAATGCACAGGTCATCCCCGTTTTCAAAAAAATGGCTCTGAGCACTATGGAACTTAACATCTATGGTTATCAGTCCCCTAGAACTTAGAACTACTTAAACCTCACCAACCTAAGGACAGCTCACAACACCCAGCCATCACGAGGCAGAGAAAATCCCTGACCCCGCCCGGAATCGAACCCGGGAACCCGGGCGTGGGACCCGTTTTCAAGAAGGGACGTCAACCAGATGTGCAGAACAGTAGACCTATATCTCTAACGTCGATCAGTAGTAGAATTTTGGAACACGTATTATGTTCGAGAATAATGACTTTTCTGGGGACTAGAAATGGGAATCAGCATGGGTTTCGAAAAAGACGATCGTGTGAAACCCAGCTCGCGCTATTCGTCCACGAGAGTCATAGGGCCATAGACACGGGTTCCCAGGTAGATGCCTTGTTTCTTGACTTCCGCAAGGCGATTGATACAGTTCCCCACAGTCATTTAATGAACAAAGTAAGAGCATATGAACTATCAGACCAATTGTGTGATTGGATTGAAGAGTTCCTAGATAACAGAACGCAGCATGTCATTCTCAGCGGAGAGAAGTCTTCCGAAGTAAGAGTGATTTCAGGAGTGCCGCAGGATAGTGTCGTAGGACCGTTGCTATTCACAATATATACAAATGACCTTGAGGATAACATCGGAAGTTCACTGATACTTTTTGCGGATGATGCAGTAGTATATGGAGAGGTTGTAACAATGAAAAATTGTACTGAAGTGCAGTAGGATCTGCAACGAATTGACGCAATGCAGGGAATGGCAATTGTATCTCAATGTAGACAAGTGTAATGTGCTGCGAATACATAGAAAGAAAGAGCCTTTATCATTTAGCTACAGTGTAGCAGGTCAGCAACTCGAAGCAGTTAATTCCATAAATTATCTGGGAGTAGTCATTAGGACTGATTTAAAATGGAATGACCATATAAAATTAATCGTCGGTAAAGCAGATGCAAGACTGAGATTCATTGCAAGAATGCTAAAGAAACACAGTCCGAAAACAAAGGTAATAGGTTACAGTACACTTGTTCGCGCTCTGCTTGAATACTGCTCACCGGTATGGGATCCGAACCAAATAGGGTTGATAGAATGGATGGAGAAGATCCAACGGAGAGCAGCGCGCTTCGTTACAGGATCATTTAGTCATCGCGAAAACGTTGCGGAGGTGACAGATAAACTCCAGTGGAAGACTTTGCAAGAGAGACGCTCAGTAGCTCGGTACGGGCTTTTGTTGAAGTTTCGAGAACATACCTTCACCGAGGGGTCGAGCAGTATATCGCTTCCTCCTACGTATATCTCGCGAAGAGACCATGAGGATAAAATCAGAGAGATTAGAGCCCACACAGAGGCATACCGACAATCTTTCATTCCACGAACAATACGAGACTGGAATAGAAGGGAGAACCGATATACTCAAGGTACCCTCCGCCACATACCGTCTCGTGGCTTGCGGAGTATGGATGTAGATGTAGATGAAGAAATAACTGACACTTGTAGGCTGATGCCACGTTTATCCCTCTCCTTTCTTGCTATTAACAATAACAGTAGTTGTAGCAATTGGCAAGTCATTTTTAAAATCCAGTTTGCTTGCAAAAGATGTAAGCTCGTTACCTTTTGTTCTGGTAACAGATATGGAGACTACTGATCAGTGGTGTGGCTTTTGCTGCAAAATATGGCATTTTGGCAAATGCTTTGTGGTGTTTGGTGGCATGCGTATGGTGAAGTGAGACTTCACGAGGAAGACGGGCATTCTGTTCATGGTGCTGGTCGGAGGAAGGCCGCTGAAATAAGTTCCTTCTGTTGGGCCGAGAGTACCCACTGGGGTGCAGGGCCATTAGAACGCTGAGGCTATTTGCAGAGTACTTCTCTGGGTTCAATTTGTTTAAACAGTTCTTTACATAATTTCGGATGTTTCATGATTTTTTGTTTCCTTTAATTAGTTGATCTCTCTTTTGATTCTTACTACCTGTGGATAGGTAGGCCTTTGTTAGGTCTTGTAGTTTCGAAGAGATTATTACAGAGCTTCTTCTTCGATCAATTTACTTAAATAATTTTTCTCCAGCATTTGTGATCATTTGAGAATATAATCTTCATAATGAAGCAAGTGGTACCAGACAGTGTTTCAATAGCACATGATGTTAGGAAAAACTACGATGTTTCTTCTTTGATACAAATACTTTCAGTAGTATTTCTCCAGCTATAATTCGTGAACGCAATTTTCATAATGAAGCCAACTTTTATTTGTGATTTCTTGCAGATGGTATCAGACAAAGTTTCCTGCAACTCATGATTGTAAGGAGACCCCCGAAAGTGTTAAATCCCGATCACTACGATAAGCGTATGCAAATGGGACGGAAATCGGTAGATGTGATGTACATGCGCAGAAATGAGTACAATTTCAGAAAAATTGAATTGCTTATTACAGAGAAAGAGCTTCACCAATTGATAAAGTCATTAATGCAATGGTCCACCTCTGGCCCTTTTATATGCGGTTATTCGGCTTGGTATTGATTAATATGGTTGTTGGATGTCTTACGGATTGTCACATTCTGTGCATTTGGAACATTATGTCGTCAAAATCTCGGGCTGGTTGGAAGGCTCCGTCCATAATGACCGAATGGTTTAAAACTGGGGAGAGATCCGGCTACCTAGCTGACAAAGGTAGGCTTTGCAAAGCACGAAGCGAGACTCACCACTGACGACAATTCTACTCCTGTCCATGAGATTCCTGGAAGATGTGCCTGGAGACGTCCCACGCAGAGGTGTCGCCCGCCACACAGATCGACAACCAAGTCTGGGGTGCCATTTCTTTCCGCAGTAGGGCCCCTTTGGTCCTTAAAGCACAGCGGTACGTCGACGATATTCTGCGCCCCGTTTTGTTCCTCTTGATAATGTTCGCCCGCACACGGCGAGAGTTTCTACTGCTCGTCTTCGGGCTAATTTAATCCAACATTGGTCATCAAGGTCGCCGGATCTCTCCCCAGCTGAAACGTTTTGGAGCACTATGGTATGGACCCTCCAACCGACTGAGGATTTTGACGATTTGATGTGCCAGTTTGTCAGGATTTGGAACGATATTCCTCAGGAGGAAATCCAACAGTCGATCCCAAGCCGAATAACTGTTTGCATAAGGGCCAGAGGTGGACGAACACGTTATTGACTCATTCCATCTGTGAAGCTCTTTCTCTTGTGTAGATAATCCATTTTTTTCTGAAACTGTTTGTACATGTACACACCTTCTACCGATTTACGTCCATTCCGATAGTTCCTTCATAGTGCGTCTGTTGGTGTTGTCTTGGAGTGTTTTGTAACGTGTCTTCGTTTCTCTTGTACCTCACCTTTTTCTACTTAGCACAATAAAATCAGTCGTTTCTCCGCAATACGTTAGACTATTGGCCACGCAAAGATCAAATAGTTATTTTGATCCTCCGGTCCCACATACCGGTGGTATTTGAGCTACTCTAAAACGTGCAATGTCTTCTTGTGTTCAGTAGGCATAGTGCTTGAAAATTATGGTTCTCTGAATGAGCCTGGTGTGTGCCTTATTTGTATGAATAAATAGTGGGATGATTTTACCTCCGCTCTTTTATTGGAACTCCGTCCGCCCCTGGTAGCTGAGTGGTCAGCGCGACGGAATGTCATGCCTAACGGCCTGGGTTCGATTCCCGGCTGGGTCGGAATTTTCTCCGCTGAGGGGCTGGGTGTTGTGTTGCCCTTATGATCATCATTTCATCCCCATCGACACGCAAGTCGCCGAAGTGGCGTCAACTCGAAAGACTTGCACCCGGGGAACGGTCTACCCGACGGGAGGCCCTAGCCACATGGCATTACCATTTTCCATTAGAACTTTAATCAAAAATTTCCCGTTTATTATCAACAAAATTGAATGTGCTAAGGCATGGGCGCTATTCATATACGTGATGGCCTATAATTAAAATAAATCTTGAATGAGATTTTCACTCTGCAGCGGAGTGTGCGCTGATATGAAACTTCCTGGCAGATTAAAACTGTGTGCCCGACCGAGACTCGAACTCGGGAAATTTGCCTTTCGCGGGCAAGTGCTCTACCAACTGAGCTACCGAAGCACGACTCACGCCCGGTACTCACAGCTTTACTTCTGCCAGTACCTCGTCTCCTACCTTCCAAACTTTACAGAAGCTCTCCTGCGAACCTTGCAGAACTAGCACTCCTGAAAGAAAGGATATTGCGGAGACATGGCTTAGCCACAGCCTAGGGGATGTTTCCAGAATGAGATTTTCACTCTGCAGCGGAGTGTGCGCTGATATGAAACTTCCTGGCAGATTAAAACTGTGTGCCCGACCGAGACTCGAACTCGGGAAATTTGGAAGGTAGGAGACGAGGTACTGGCAGAAGTAAAGCTGTGAGTACCGGGCGTGAGTCGTGCTTCGGTAGCTCAGTTGGTAGAGCACTTGCCCGCGAAAGGCAAATTTCCCGAGTTCGAGTCTCGGTCGGGCACACAGTTTTAATCTGCCAGGAAGTTTCAAAATAAATCTTCTTTGATCAATGTAGTTGTCAGTATTGATCTCTATTATATATATATTTTTTAAATACACGTTAACACGTTTCGGCCACAGCCATAATCAGAAAAACATTTAAAAATTCGATACACTGCACCTCGTCAGTTACGCGTGGAATTGTACCATGAGACAACGACAATAACTAGTAATAGTGAACGCGGACTCTTTACAATGCATTTTCTGTCATTAATAGACATATATGTTCTTTGTAGCTGGTTTGAACAGTGAAATGTCTAACATCACAGTCGATTTCTTTGCCTCCAGAGAGTCCTTTCAAATAATGTGTCCTGCTGGTAGTACGAGAGGGTGGAGGAAGCGGGTCACGTGACGGACGCGAGTACAACCACGGCGAAGCTGGGACAGGTGCGGATGGCGGCGGTGGGGAGTCAGCTGCAGCGATCGGAACTGACATCCCTCGGAAGCCAGCGCCATGTCCCTGGTTGGTGCCTGTGGGTCGTCGATGATAGTCGGCTTGGGGACAGAGAGCTGCGACCGCAGCCGGGTCTGCGTGCTCAGTCTGTGCAGCGAAAGAAGTCTGGGACTGTGCAGCACAGGAGCTGGAAGAGGGTGGCGTAGTCACCGGCTGGAGTGATGGCGGCGGCAGCGACTCTCAGGAGGAGGCTCGTACGATGGAGCCTCAAGAATTGAGGAGTATAGGACTGTTGCCGGATGAGACGGCGGGCAGTGCAGAGAAGCTGGTGTGTGAACAACAACCTGAGGGAACAGTGGCTGTCTCTTATTGGCTGGACGCACACCATTTAAGAGGAGGTGAAGGAACGGCTTCTGTTGGTCATAAGGGGCACCACCTGAGTGCCATTGCGACTGATGGGGGCAGCTTGGTGGCTTTGTGACTGAAGTAGTGCACCGGGTTATGTGCAACAGTGCTTCGAGTGTAGCCACTTCTGAAACAGTTTATTGGATGCAAACCTGTGAGTGCTGAGTAACTGACTGTTTGTACTTATGCCATGCGGGGCATGTGGCAGGATGTGTTGTGATACACAGGAGGCATAACTGTGTCAGTACGAACCGTAGGTGTGATAAGGAAATATAAAGAGAAGTTGTTATTTTCGTTACGAGCATGAATCAGTTCTTTATTTTGTGGTTTCAGGAGTTGAGGTGTGTATTGAATTCTTGTGATTGAGCCAGTGGTTCAATCTTGTGCATTAATGTTTTATTTTGTTATTACCTTGTTGTTGTGGTCCAGTCCAGAGACTGGTTTGATGTAGCTCTCCATGCTACTCTATCCTGTGCAAGTTTCTTCATCTTCCAGTGCTTACTGCAACCTACATCCTTCTGAATCTGTTCAGTGTATTCATCTGTTGGTCTCCCTCTACGATTTTTACCCTCCATGCTGCCCTCCAATACTAAATTGGTGATCCCTTGATACCTCAGGAATATGCCCTACCAACCGATCCCTTCTTCTAGCCAAGATGCTCCACAAATTTCTCTTCTCTCCAATTCTATTCAATATCTCCTCATTATTTATGTGATCTACCCATCTAATCTTCAGCATTATTCTGTAGCACCACATTTCGAAAGCTTCTATTCTCTTCTTGTCCAAACTATTTATCGTCCACGTTTCACTTCCATACATGACTACACTCCATACAAATACTTTCAGAAAAGACTTCCTGACACTTAAATCTATACTCGATGTTAACAAATTTCGATTCTTCAGAAACGCTTTCCTTGCCATTGACAGTCTACAACTTATATCCTCTCTACTTCAACCATCAACAGTTATTTTGCTCCCAAAATAGCAAAACTCATTTACTACTTTAAGTGTCTCATTTCTTAATCTAATTCCCTCAGCATCACCAGATTTAATTCGACTACAGTCCATTGTCCTTGTTTTGCTTTTGTTGGTGTTCATATTATATCCTCCTTTTACGACACTGTCCATTCCGTTCAGCTGCTCTTCCAGGTTCTTTGCTGTCTCTGACAGAATTAAAATGTCATCGGCGAATCTCGAAGGTCTTTATTTCTTCTCCATGGTTTTTAATTCCTCCTCCTAATTTTTCTTCTGTTTCCTTTACTGCTTGCTCAATATACAGATTGAATAACATCGGGGATAGGCTACAACCCTGTCTCAATCCCTTTCCAACCACCGCTTACCTTTCATGCCCTTCGACTCTTATAATAGCCATCTGGTTTCTGTACAAATTGTAAATAGCCTTCGTTCCATGTATTTTACCCCTGCCACCTTCAGAATTTGGAAGAGAGTATTTCAGTCAACAGTGTCAGAAGCTTTCTCTAAGTCCACAAATGCAAGAAACGTAGGTTTGCCTTTCCTTAATCTATTTTCTAAGATAAGTCGTAGGGTCAGTATTGACTCACATGTTCCAAAATTTCTACGGAATCCAAACTGATCTTCCCCGAGGTCGGCTTCTACCAGTTTTTCCATTCGTCTGTAAAGAATTCGTGTTAATATTTTGCTGCCGTGGCTTATTAAACTGATAGTCCGGTAATTTACATAACTGTTAAAACCTGCTTTCTTTGGGACTGGAATTATTATATTCTTCTTGAAGTCTGAGGGCATTTCGCCTGACTCATACATCTTGCTCACCAGATGGTAGAGTTTTGTCAGGACTGGCTCTCCCAAGGCTGTCAGTAGTTCTAATGGAATGTTGTCTACTCCCGGGACCTTGTTTCGACTAAGGTCTTTCAGTGCTCTGTCAAACTCTTCACACAGTATCATATCTCCTGTTTTATCTTCATCTACATTCTCTTCCATTTCTATAAAATTGTCCTCAAGAACATCGTTCTTGTATAGACGCTCAATACACTCCTTCCACCTTTCTGCTCTCGCTTCTTTGCTTAGAACTGGGTTTCCATCTGAGCTCTTGATATTCATACAAGTTGGTCCCTTTTCTCCAAAGGTCTCTTTAATTTTCCTGTAGGCAGTATCTATCTTACCCCTAGTGATATGGGCCTCTACATCCTTACTTTTGTCCTCTAGTCATTCCTGCTTAGCCATTTTGCACTTCCTGTTGATCTCATTTTTGAGACGTTTGTATTCCTTTTTGCCCGCTTCATTTACTGCATTTTTATTCTCCTTTCATCAATTCAATTCAATATCTCTTCTGTTACCCAAGGATTTCTATTAGCCCTCGTCTTTTTACCTACTTGATCCTCAGCTATCTTCATTATTTCATCTCTCAGAGCTACCCATTCTTCTTCTACGGTATTTCTTTCCCTCATTCTTGTCGATCGTTCCCTAATGCTTTCCCTGAAGCGCTCTACAACCTCTGGTTCTTTCAGTTTATCCAGGTCCAATCTCCTCAAATTTCTACCCTTTTGCAGTTTCTTCAGTTTTAATCTACAGTCCATAACCAATAGGTTGTGGTCAGAGTCCACATCTGCCCCTGGAAATGTCTTACAATTTAAAACCTGGTTCCTGAATCTCTGTCTTACCATAATATAATCTATCTGAGACCTTTCAGTATCGCCATGCTTCTTCCATGTATACAACCTTCTTTTACGATTCTTGAACCAAGTGTCAACTATGATTAAGTTATGCTCTGTGCAAAATTCTACCATGTGGCTTCCTCTTTCGCACCTTCCTCCCATTCCATACTCACCTACTACGTTTCCTTCTGCTCCTTTTCCTACTATCGAGTTCCAGTCACCGATGACTATTAAATTTTCGTCTCCCTTCACTATCTGAATGATTTTCTTTATCATACATTTCATCAATCTCTTCATGATCTGCTGAGCTAGTTGGCATATAAACTTGTGCTACTGTGCTAGGCGTGAGCTTCATATCTATCTTGGCCACAATAATGCGTTCACTATGCTGTTTATAGTAGTTTACCCGCATTCCTATTTTCCTATTCATTATTAAACCTACTCCTGCATTACCGCTATTATTACCTTATGTGAGTGAATCGTCACATGTTGTTATTCAGACACAAATGTGGCTTTCTTGGTGTTGTTGTTGGTCTCTGTTGTCTTAGTTGTTTGTTGTTGTAAGGTGTAGTTAGAGGCCTTAATATTGATCCTAGATAAGTTAAGTATTCTTGGGCATTTTTACTTCCTTGCTATCATTTTCTGATTGTGGTAAAGTGCCAAGTGTATGTTGTTGCCTGCTGGTATGTTATATGGCAAGGTTAAACTTCTTCTATGTTTAACATTATTCTGTTCTTGTCAGAAGGATATTTTGTCATTGATTGCCCTAGCTGTCCTTCAGTCCTTTCAGGTTACAGAGAATTGTAGGTATGTTATTGTAAGCATTTCTTTTCTGTTAACTGAAAGTTCTGGCAGTAAATAAAATAACTGTTAAATGGGGACGTCTGCATAACATCCAGCTCACACTCCACTCAACCTAAATCCCACACTACATTTGGTATCAGAGAGTGGTTGAGCGTTCTGCCATGGGGAAGGGTGCAGGCACGGTCTGATAGTTTTACTGTGTAAATAACAGATTTTGTCTTGCTTCCTTCTGTCCTGTTGCAGTTATGGTGGTGAGGGATGTGCTGGGAGTGGCTTGGCTTAGGTATTGCGAGCTCATGTTTGAAGGGACTGTGTGTGAGACGGTTCCAGCCAGTACAGTGTTGGAGATGACCTAGCAGCTATGGTAGGTTGTGGATGAGATGGTGCAGTTGAGTTAAGGGCAATACAAGGACGTAAGTAACGCTATCAGTGTTATTAATTGGTCTCCTCTTCGAATCTGAGCTAGTGGTGCAATTCTTGCAGTGTGAGCAACCTTCATAGGGCAAGATGCATAGGCTACAAGCAATAGGTGTACACTACAATAATGGGATTAGCGATTTACTAGGAACTGAATTGAGAATAGTATGATGTTACTTAAAATCCGTCTTGATTGCAAATTTATTTTTATTTATTTATTTTTTATTCATATGACCGGTTTCGGTTCATTCAGAACCATCTTCAGATCTGATATTTCAGTTACAGGAGTAACCCATCCAAATCCAGCAACTTTCACATGCTACGTCACATATGTTACTCCTGTAACTGAAATATCAGATCTGAAGATGGTCCTGAACGAACCGAAACCGGTCATATGAATAAAAAATTTGCAATCAAGACGGATTTTAAGTAACATTATAAAATCACTGATTGCTGTTATCCCATAAGACATTATGTCTGTTTTTGCAAAGAATGGAATGAGTTGTATGAGACGTTGGCCAGTTTAGAAGTTATAGTCACGGAATCAGTGTTAGTTCAGAGCAAGGATGCCAAACCAACTTTAACAGTATAGTGGAAGACGATGTTACGCCAGATAGGTAGGGCAAGTTGCTTTTTGTAGGTTATGGTGTTTTCATTGTCATATATGTGTGTCTTGTGTGATTGTCTAGCTTTGTGGGTTTTGGTGAGGACTTACTGCGTTTCCCATGGGTCGCAGCTGCAGGTGCCTGTTATGTAGGCATGGTGCAAGGTATTGTCCAGTCATGTGCCTATGGCTTTGAAAGCAAGATTGGTGACTTAGAATTAAACAAAGTGTCCTGTTGGCATGTTCATCAGGTATTGTAATGTTACTATAAGGAACCTTATACATATGGCAGCCACAGCTAAAAACTTGTACATAATGTGAAGGACAATCAAACAATTTAAAATCAGAGATGGTAAAATAGCCTATATTAAACTGAGTGAAAGTCCAAATTCGCAACAACTGTTTATTGTGCTTTCACTGTCTGACGAACGGTTTCGTACCTTGGGGGTATATCTTCAGGTCATATCTGCATATAGAATGAAACTACAGAAGTAAAAGGGCAAAACTGAACATAACCTACCTGCAGTTAAGTGTAATGGTTGTCAGGGCACGTAAGCAGGTCAAATAGGTAGAGGTTTTAGTGGGCGGTTGAAAGAACATCTCAATGTGATTAATCCAAGGTCAACCTTATCGTTACATCTGAGGGAAACGGGACACTCAGTAACGAGCGTAGAAGATGACCTTGACAATTTACGCATTAAAAATAAAGGAACAGTGTTTGATATTTTAGAACAGATACACCTTGTTAGGGCTATCAAAGAGCCTCCTTTACAGATATTGAACAGCCGAACGGACCTAAAACGTCGAGTGCTGAATCACGACTACTTGTAGTTTCCTTGCTATTGATAGGTCCACATGTGTACCCATTCATCCTCGGTAATTGATTGTTCCTGTCACCGAGATCCAGTTCTCCTATATTCCTTTTCCCAACCACCTCTCATTCCCTCTCCCCACCCCCCAACCCGCCCAAAGGGGTTTTTGGTCGGTTTTGGAGAGATTAGTTTACAGATATTGAACAGCAAAAGGTCCTAATACCCTGGAGTCTATCAGACGGTCCTAATACACTGGAGTCTATTTGTGAATCTCGACTATTTATAGCCGAGAGAGTTTTGGTCCACGAATTTGTCTTTTCGGCTTTGGTCTCCTCTCACTAGATCCATCATATGGTCTCTATATTCTCCACGTTAATTTGGACTGTTTGAGAATGAAAGGGGCTATCCTTATGTTAACTTGATCTAGCACTACCTAACAACATTTCAGTTATTTTGTTTGTATATTTTATGCTTCTTATATTTTTATACATTTTTAGATAATTTTATATTTTTATTGTTTTAATATACTTTGCCATTAAGAACTAAGACTTTAGTCGGTTTCTGTTACATTGTTGTGGATGTAATCAGTTAGTTCAGTTTCCTCAGCTGTAACTAATTTTAAATGTATATTATTTCTCGTAAGTGTAATTGTTAATATTTTCTGTCTCTTGTACTGGGTTGTTACTTAACAATGAGATCCATTTTGTTACTGCAATTTCCAAGGCTCAGTCTGGGTGTCCTTTTAATCTGGTTTCTACTGCCAGATGTCGCGGTCTTCATCCCGCGATGGGGTGGCGCGTGCTTGACTTCCCCGTATTCAGTGTGTGGCTAGCGCTGTAACGTGCAATTCTATTTGAGGCCCTCCAGTATATTTTAGTGTGTTGACGACTCCCCGCGGATGTTGACGACACTAGGTTTCTTCTCTTTTATACTCTACCGACACCGCGAGCTGTGTTTTAATGTGCATTAAGTTTCTTTCTGCAGTGTTTTGTGTTAATAAGTTTCATCTTATTATACGTGGATTGTCACGTGCTGTCCGGGCTTGGCTTTCGACAGTGTTTTGGAGATGTAGGACTGATCGTGTATGATTCGGATCGGACAACCATCTGCCGCCTCAACCAAGGTTTTACCGAGGAGTGACATGTTTTATAGGCACTTGCACCTTTATGAATAGATCGCTTTACTGACTACTTTGTTCGATAGATTATGTCGACTCCAACGCTTATGTAGTTTCATTCTGTATGTAGACATGACCTGAAGATGTACGTCCTGGGTATGAAACCGGTAGTCAAACAGTGAAAACACAAGAAACAGCTATTACGGGTTTGGACTTCCACTTAATTTAACATAGATTATTATACCATACGTGATTTCAAATTGTTTGATTGTGTAAGTAGGCTGTTTAGGTTTTTATGTTGGTAAAGCCACGTAGCGCTCTGTATGAAAATCACTGACAGTGCTGTGTGCAGTCTGTGGATGGTTGGACTCATTGATGGAACATTCGCTTGTGTAGTGTTGGGCAGTTGGATGTGAACAGCGCGTAGCGTTGCGCAGTTGGAGGTGAGCCGCCAGCAGTGGTGGATTTGTGGAGAGAGATAGCAGACTTTTGAGAGTGGACGATCTGGACGTGTGACGCGTGTCCTTCAGAAAAACGAAATTTGTAAGACTGGATGTCATGAACTGATATATATACATATAATGACTTTTGAACATTATTAAAGTAAATACATTGTTTGTTTTCCATCAAAATCTTTCATTTGATAATTAGGCCTATTAATAGTTAGCGCCTTCAGTAGTTAGAATCTTCTATTTAGCAGTATTGACGCTCGCTGTATTCCAGTAGTTTAAGTAACGAAGATTTTTGTGAGGTAAGTGATTCATGAAAGGCATAGGTTATTGTTAGTCAGTGCCATTCCTTTGTAGGGATTATTCAGTGAGATTGCGTTGCGACAAAAAAAAAATATTTTGTGTCAGTTTAGTGTTGATCAGAATAAGTAAAGTGAGAAATGTCTGAGTACGTTCAGTTTTGCTCAGCTGTTTGAAAATCAAATGGTTCAAAATGGTTCAAATGGCTCTGAGCACTATGCGACTTAACTATTGAGGTCATCAGTCGCCTACAACTTAGAACTACTTAAACCTAACTAACCTAAGGACATCACACACATCCATGCCCGAGGCAGGATTCGAACCTGCGACCGTAGTGGTCGCTCGGCTACAGACTGTAGCGCCTAGAACCGCACGGCCACTCCGGCCGGCGAAAATCAAATAACGTAGAGTTTTTTCAGCAGTCATTTATAAATTTTTCTAAGGGGATGTTTCAATTGTACTTCATATTATGTATTGTAAGAACCCAGTGACGAGACGTCATCATTCCGTCGCGTCACGCCCGCTCGTGCCCGGTCGCCGTCTGCAGCTCTGAAGACCCTTATATCTTTCACCGCTCTGAACGACAAATACATGTCATTACAGATACCGCTGTATCTCTGACGCCCCCGGTCGTGTATCGGACAAATCACCCCCACTCTATGCTAGACCTGATCTCAACGCGACGGCAGTGGGGGTCGCAACAATAGTATAAATGCAGAGGTATACTTATGGACAATGGCGAATTGTGCATCCTCAGAAGCTGATTTATCAGTCTACTTCTCCTCCCTCCCCCTCCCCCCTCCATCTCTAATGTCCCACCACTATTCTTCTTTCCGCTGCTCGCTCTATTCCAAGATAGTAGTAGATAGGAATGAATGGACTTGTAAGTCAGCGTAACATTCTCTATTGTCATTCTTCGATGTGATGATGTGCAAAATTTCTTATCATCTTTTAACATATTTGGAAGTATTATTTTGTGGCAACACTTTGCTGTTAATATTTTGGAAACAACACTATGATGGTCATTTACGCAAGGTGTTCCCGTAAGAGCGTGAGAACATTTAACAGTACCCAGAGGATGCTCCACTAAACAATTTGAGGCAGGGAATCTACATCTACATCTACATTTATACGCCGCAAGCCACCCAACGGTGTGTGGCAGAGGGCACTTTACGTGCCACTGTCATTACCTCCCTTTCCTGTTCCAGTCGCGTATGGTTCGCGGGAAGAACGACTGTCGGAAAGCCTCCGTGCGCGCTCGAATCTCTCTAATTTTACATTCTTGATCTCCTCCGAAGGTATAAATAGGGGGAAGCAATACATTCGATACATCATCCAGAAACGTACCCTCTCGAAACCTGGACAGCAAGCTACACCGCGATGCAGAGCGCCTCTCTTGCAGAGTCTGCCACTTGAGTTTGCTAAACATCTCCGTAACGCTATCACGCTTACCAAATAACCCTGTGACGAAACGCGCCGCTCTTCTTTGGATCTTCTCTATCTCCTCTGTCAACCCGACCTGGTACGGAAGCCACACTGAAGAGCAATACTTAAGTATAGGCCGAACGAGTGTTTTATAAGCCACCTCCTTTGTTGATGGACTACATTTTTAAGGACTCTCCCAATGAGTCTCAACCTGGCACCCACTTTACCACCAATTAATTTTATATGATCATTCCACTTCACATCGTTCCGCACGCTTACTCCCAGATATTTTACAGAAGTAACTGCTACCAGTGTTTGTTCTGCTATCATATAATCATACAATAAAGGATCCTTCTTTGTATGTATTCGCAATACATTACATTTGTCTATGTTAAGGGTCAGTTTCCACTCCCTGCACCAAGTGCCTATCCGCTGCAGATCCTCCTGCATTTCGCTGCAGTTTTCTAATGCTGCAACTTCTCTGTATACTACAGCATCATCCGCGAAAAGCCGCATGGAACTTCCGACAATATCTACCAGGTTATTTATATATATTGTCAAATCTAGGGTCGGTCCATCCAGATTAAGGAGATAATACGAATAAAATGACATTACTGTATACTTTTTCATTTACAGTAGTTACAGTTAACTGAAAATACCCTCATTGGAAGAATGAACGTATCATTTGTACTGTATTTTACAAAATGTGCTGAAACTGACGGCCATCAACCTCAATGCAAGCATGACATCGGCGAACAAGTTTTTGACGTACCCTGACAAATATCTCTGGTGTATTTCGAATCACATCATAGACAGCTACAATTCTGGCAACTAATTTCGTTTCCGTACCCATTAGGGTCTCATACACAAGTGACTTTAGATATCCCCATCGGAAATAATCAAGGGAATTCAGGTCAGGTCATCTCGCAGGCCATGGAATAGGACCTTCCCTTCCAATCCAGCTACCACGAAATACAACATTGAGATGCTTGTGGACATCCACACTGACGTAAGACAGTGCACTCTCATGTGGTATCCACACCCTCTCACAAACAGCCTAGGGTTCGTTCTCCAACAAGTCAGGTAGAACTCTTTGCTCTAACCTCGATTACAGATGGCCATTCAGACGGCCTGTTGCTTCATGGGTTCCTATTAAACAGCCTTGTCCTCCTTGTTCCTTAGCAGAATGTGCTTGGTAAATAAACAGCACAGTACATCTACATCTACATCTACATCCATACTCCGCAAGCCACCTGACGGTGTGTGGCGGAGGGTACCTTCAGTACCTTTATCGGTTCTCCCTTCTATTCCAGTCTCGTATTATTCGTGGAAAGAAGGATTGTCGGTATGCCTCTGTGTGGGCTCTAATCTCTCTGATTTTATCCTCGTGGTCTCTTCGCGAGATATACGTAGGAGGGAGCAATATACTGCTTGACTCTTCGGTGAAGGTATGTTCTCGAAACTTTGACAAAAGCCCGTACCGAGCTACTGAGCGTCTCTCCTGCAGAGTCTTCCACTGGAGTTTATCTGTCATCTCCGTAACGCTTTCGCGATTACTAAATGATCCTGTAAAGAAGCGCGCTGCTCTCCGTTGGATCTTTTCTATGTCTTGTATCAACCCTATCTGGTACGGATCCCACACTGCTGAGCAGTATTCAAGCAGTGGGTGAACAAGCGTACTGTACCCTACTTCCTTTGTTTTCGGATTGCATTTCCTTAGGATTCTTCCAATGAATGTCAGTCTTGCATCTGCTTTACCGACGATCAACTTTATATGATCATTCCATTTTAAATCACTCCTAATGCGTACTCCCAGATAATTTATGGTATTAACTGCTTCCAGTTGCTGACCTGCTATTTTGTAGCTAAATGATGGGTTCAAATGGCTCTGAGCACCATGGGACTCAACATCTTAGGTCATAAGTCCCCTAGAACTTAGAACTACTTAAACCTAACTAACCTAAGGACATCACACACACCCATGCCCAAGGCAGGATTCGACCCTGCGACCGTAGCAGTCCCGCGGTTCCGGACTGCAGCTCCAGAACCGCTAGACCACCGCGGCCGGCGTAGCTAAATGATAAAGGATCTATCTTTCTGTGTATTCGCAGCACATTACACTTGTCTACATTGAGATTCAATTGCCATTCCCTGCACCATGCGTCAATTCGCTGCAGATCCTCCTGCATTTCAGTACAATTTTCCATTGTTACAACCTCTCGATACACCACAGCATCATCTGCAAAAAGCCTCAGTGAACTTCCGATGTCATCCACCAGGTCATTTATGTATATTGTGAATAGCAACGGTCCTATGACACTCCCCTGCGGCACACCTGAAATCACTCTTACTTAGGAAGACTTCTCTCCATTGAGAATAACATGCTGCGTCCTGTTATCTAGGAACTCCTCAATCCAATCACACAATTGGTCTGATAGTCCATATGCTCTTACTTTGTTCATTAAACGACTGTGGGGAACCTTATCGAAGGCCTTGCGGAAGTCAAGAAACACGGCATCTACCTGTGAACCCGTGTCTATGGCCCTCTGAGTCTCGTGGACGAATAGCGCCAGCTGGGTTTCACATGACCGTCTTTTTCGAAACCCATGCTGATTCCTACAGAGTAGATTTCTAGTCTCCAGAAAAGTCATTATACGTGTAAACTCGCACGCATCTTAATTGTAAGTAATTTGGAAAACAGTAATGCTAGCTTCAAATGGTTCAAATGGTTATGAGCACTTAACATCTGAGGTCATCAGTCCCCCAGACTTAGAACTACTTAAACCTATCTAACCCAAGGACATCACACACAACCATGCCAGAGGCCGGATGCGAACCTGCGATCGTAGCAGCAGCGCGGCTCCGGACTTAACCGCCTAGAGCCGCTCGGCCACAGTGGCCGGCATAATGCTAGCAATGCGGCAGACAAGTTTTCTCCCATATCTCCTTAAGCTGCTTTCTTCGACCCTAGTTTCCTACCTCATATTGTTCAGTGTAACATTCTCTATGTCCTGTTACATTTTCGCACCCTCTTACGGAGACACTTGTATAAACAATTCTTTGTCTCCGATGATATCACTAATAACTTAGTTTTTTTAAAATAATTTGTTCACAGTGTTATTTGATGTGCATGTGATAGACATCTGGTTAAGGTGAATAGCACTAGGGTCAAGGAGAACCTTTATCATTTCAAATACAATGGGTTACCAAGCCGAAAGGAAATTTGATTTTGACATTAGATACTTTATACTTCATACTGACGTGTGCTTTCTGAGACCCGTAAGGCGTTCTCCTGGAACACTGGTAGCCTAAGAATACTGTGATCGGTAATATATGTTGATCCTATGTATACCAAAAATTGTATAGTCAGCAACGAAGAAATTAGTGAATGCAGAGAACAGTGCTAAGACTCATTGTTGAAATGTTTAGTGGAGGTTTTGTAAGTACTTCTTATTGCAGAACGTTTAGTTTTCTACCCGCATATTTTCTGTAAGAGTTATACAATCAATGATTTTTTTTCGTTATTTGGGTAAAACAATAATAACGTTTGTTATTTATTTTGGACACTCTGTCAAAGAACATGTTCGCTGTTGACGCAGTGTTTGAACGGTTGTATTGAGAGACGTTGTGATTTTCACTCATTTAACGGCTGTTATATTTTGATAGACTATGGCAACGGAAGGCGTGTGGATACATGGCGCAGCATGTAACATGATAAATAAGGATAAGAAGAGGAGCAGTGATATTCGAAACGAGTCGGTTGTGAAAATGTGAAAGTAATAACTTCTAGCAAACATCATTTGCTGTCTGAACAAATATGTTTTGGTTAAGCATCAGATTCAGTTGTTGCTTCTTACATATACTGATATCAAAATAGTAACAGTTTTCACGTTTCATGAAAAAAATGAAAGATACGCTTGCAGGGCACTGTTATATACTGTTCTGCCTTCACCTGTAAAGTGTGCGTCCTATAGCGTTTATTGCAGACCACGCTTAAATAGGAACAAAGGGTGTACGATAAATGTGTGTACACGAGGCAGGGCTACAAAGGATTTGTAAAGTCATTCACGTACACCGTAAAGATAATTGAACACCGGGCCAGCGAGGGCCTTTAGCGAACCGCCAGCCTCTGATGAAGTTACCTCTACTGAGGGAGCCTACACTTCCCCGGCTGTCATCACTGCAGGCTTCTACAAAGTCAACAGCCATTCACATTGAGTCCCATTCATCGATATTCATAGTCTGATCGGGTGTGTAAAATGAAAGTAGGGCGATGGCGGTAGTGCCGATAGAGGTATACGCCAGTGTGTTACGAGAGATGACTTTAAAGCTGTGTAACGTTTATGAAACCTGTTCGCAAATTTCACACAAGGTGTTACTACGTTTTGATCTGTCTTTTCCATTGCGTTGGTCAATTCTGATGAAATTTTTCACAATGTAAGGGAAAAAGCACAAGGTCGAGAAACCGCTGTTCTAATATTTTGCGGCAAATTCCTTTGTAAAACGAGAGGTGTAATTCATGTTTTCATGTAAGTGGACACACTTCAACACTGTCACCTTTTCCCATCAACTAAATAAGAACACAGCAGATACAAAGTCCCATCGATGGGCCAATGTATTTTTAGTTTTCAAATTTTTGAAAGCTGATATGATTAGGGGTGACAGAATCACCTTGAAGGTTCCAACGAACCAATGTTTCAATAATTCGCAGAAACTAAACAGTCTTTGATCTCAAATTTCTTTATTTAATTCCTTTGCTAGTTTCTACCATTACGATCATCCTCAGGCTGAATTAAAACAAAAAGCACGTGCATGCTTAAGAGCATTATGACCCTCGAAGCAGCTGACAAGCATTTTACCTGCATCCTTGGGAAAAGAGGCAAATAAAAGAAAAAATAAAGAGCTGACGGGCTTCGCCGCTATATGTAACTGACTCCAAGCATAGTTTAGAATGGTGTGTAACAAAATCAGGGACAGGATTCTACAGAAGCCAAAACAAGATACGTTAAAAACGTTATTGAAACAGAGTTGGAGTATAACACTGGGTCCACTGTAAGATACAAGGGGCGTTCCATATGGATTTACACTTTATTTTTCCCCATAATTCATGGTCACCGTTTGAATCGTTAGGGAATTCAATATTCCGAAATCCACAGTGTCCAAAGCTCCCCGAGAATACCAAATTTCAGGCATTACCTCTGACAATGGACAGGGCAGTGACCGACGGCCTTCACTTAAAGACCGAGAGCAGCGGTGTTTGCGCAGGGTTGTCAGTGCTAACCGACAAGCAACATTGGGTGGGACAACAGAACAGTGGGCCGTAGAACGAACGTATCCGGTACGACAGTGCGGCGAAATATGGGATTAATGGCTATGGAACCAGACGATGGACCAAAGTGGCATTGCTAACAGCATGACATTGTCTGCAGCGCTTCTCCTGGGCTCGTGACGGTATAGGTTGGGCCCTTAACTGGGAAGTCTTGGGCTGGTCAGATGAGTACCGATTTCAGTTGGTAAGAGCCGATGGTAGGGTTCGAATGTAGCGCAGACCCCAGGAGGCCATGGATCCAAGTTGACAACAAGGTACTGTGCAAGATGGTGGTGGCTTCATAGTGCTGGGCTCGGTTTACATGGAATGGACTGGGTCCTTTGGCTCAACTGAACCGATCATTGACTGGAAATGGTTTTATTCGTCTACTTGGAGCCCTTTTGCCGCCATTCAAGGGCTTTATTCTGGAAAATTCGATCGAATGATTTGGCCACCTATGAAACATTTGTGGTACATAACCGAGTGCTCAGTTAGTGATTAAAATACAAAAACTGCAACACATTCAAAATTATGGGCGGTTGTAGAGACCACATGGCTCAGTATTTCTGCTACAGAGTTGCAACTACTTGCTGAGTTCATACCACATCGAGTTGTTGTACTAAGTCAGGAAAAACTTTTGTCAGCTCACTGTAAGATAAAAAAAATCGGGGCTCGTACGGCAAGATTTTAGTTCCCGTTTTCACCACGCGCTGCTAGAGTGTGGAACAGTAGAAAATGGTTTGAAGGTGATTCGACGGATTTCCTGCCAGGCACCGTTAATTACAGAGCAGTCATGTATATTGGCTGGAGATATCATTTCGCAGACGTCCAGAACTATGAGTAGCTCTCCTGAGAGGGGTGCGACAAAGTCCGACAAGTGGTTCGACGAGGGCCCAAAGAAATTAATGGGACCAAGTGAGGAAAATGCGGTGGAGGTGGCGGTACCTGGAACCGCATTTCAGCGATGGTAACCGTGGTTTCTCAAGTCGTACGGAGTAGAGCGTTGTCGTGTTGCAAGAACACATTTTGGTGACTGTGCACACTTTCCACACACTGTCACCAATCATCTATACGAGGTGCATTCAAGTTCTAAGGCCTCCGATTTTTTTTCTCCGGACCGGAAAGAGATAGAAACATGCGCATTGTTTTAAAATGAGGCCGCGTTCATCGTCAATACGTCCCAGAGATGGCAGCCACCATACGGCAGATGGAATTTTACCGCCAGCGGCGAGAATGAGAACTGTTTTAAATACTTAAAATGGCGACGTTTTCCTTACTTGAACAGCGTGCAATCATTCGTTTTCTGAATTTGCGTGGTGTGAAACCAATTGAAATTCATCGACAGTTGAAGGAGACATTTGGTGATGGAGTTATGGATGTGTCGAAAGTGCGTTCGTGGGTGCGACAGTTTAATGAAGGCAGAACATCGTGTGACAACAAACCGAAACAACCTCGGGCTTGCACAAGCCGGTCTGACGACATGATCGAGAAAGTGGAGAGAATTGTTTTGGGAATCGCCGAATGACTGTTGAACAGATCGCCTCCAGAGTTGGCATTTCTGTGGGTTCTGTGCACACAATCCTGCATGACGACCTGAAAATGCGAAAAGTGTCATCCAGGTGGGTGCCGCGAATGCTGACGGACGACCACATGGCTGCCCGTGTCGCATGTTGCCAAGCAATGTTGACGCACAACGACAGCATGAATGGGACTTTCTTTTTGTCGGTTGTGACAATGGATGAGACCGGATGCCATTTTTCAATCCAGAAACAAAGCGCCAGTCAGCTCAATGGAAGCACACAGATTCACGGCCACCAAAAAAATTTAGGGTAACCGCCAGTGCAGAAAAAATGATGGTGTCCATGTTCTGGGACAGCGAGGGCGTAATCCTTACCCATTGCGTTCCAAAGGGCACTACGGTAACAGGTGCATCCTACGAAAATGTTTTGAAGAACAAATTCCTTCCTGCACTGCAACAAAAACGTCCGGGAAGGGCTGTGCGTGTGCTGTTTCACCAAGACAACGCTCCCGCACATCGAGCTAACGTTACGCAACAGTTTCTTCGTGATAACAACTTTGAAGTGATTCCTCATGCTCCCTACTCACCTGACCTGGCTCCTAGTGACTTTTGGCTTTTTCCAACAATGAAAGACACACTCTCCGTGGCCGCACATTCACCAGACGTGCTGCTATTGCCTCAGCGATTTTCCTGTGGTCAAAACAGACTCCTAAAGAAGCCTTCGCCGCTGACATGGAATCATGGTGTCAGCGTTGTGAAAAATGTGTACGTCTGCAGGGCGATTACTGTTTTAAATACTTAAAATGGCGACGTTTTCCTTACTTGAACAGCGTGCAATCATTCGTTTTCTGAATTTGCGTGGTGTGAAACCAATTGAAATTCATCGACAGTTGAAGGAGACATTTGGTGATGGAGTTATGGATGTGTCGAAAGTGCGTTCGTGGGTGCGACAGTTTAATGAAGGCAGAACATCGTGTGACAACAAACCGAAACAACCTCGGGCTTGCACAAGCCGGTCTGCGGTTACACCAAAATACTACACACTTTCAGCTGTAATGATGAGTCAAATGGCTCATCGAGATGGAGAGTAGAAAACTGTGTCCGTAATTTTTATCATTGTCTTCAATTCAGAGTTTTTGAACAGAAGCGCCGATTTCGGCTATACGTAAGCTATCTTTAGAATATCTTATTCTAGATCTACATCAACATAGATACGCTGAAAGCTACCGTACGGTGGGTGGCAGAGGGTACCCTGTGCCACCACTGTTCATTTCTTTTCCTGTTCAAGTCGCAAATAGAGCGAGGGAAAAATAGCTATCTGTACGCCCTCATATGAGCTCTAATTTCTCCTATGTTATATTCACGGTCGTTACGCGCAGTATACAAGTATGTTGGTGGCAGTAGAATCGTTTGGCATTCAGCTTCAAATGCCAGTTCTCTGAATTTTCTCAGTAGTGTTCCTCATAAAGAACTTCGCCTTCCCTCCAGGGATTCCCATTTGAGTTCCCGAAGCATCTCCGTATCACTTCTGTTGTTCAGACTTACTGGTAACAAATCTGTCAACCTACCACTGAACTGCTTCGATGTCTTCCTTCAATTCGTCCTGGTACGGATCCCAAGCATTCAATAATAGGTCGCACGAGCGTTTTATAAGCGGTCTCCTTTACAAGTGAACCACATCTAAAATTCTCCCAATTAACCGAAGTCGACCACTTGCCTACCCTACCACAGTTCTGACATTCTCGTTCCATTTTGTATCGCTTTGCAACGTTACGCCCAGATATTTAAACGAGTTGGCAGTGTCGAGCACGACACTAGTAATACTACACTCCTGGAAATTGAAATAAGAACACCGTGAATTCATTGTCCCAGGAAGGGGAAACTTTACTGACACATTCCTGGGGTCAGATACATCACATGATCGCACTGACAGAACCACAGGCACATAGACACAGGCAACAGAGCATGCACAATGTCGGCACTAGTACAGTGTATATCCACCTTTCGCAGCAATGCAGGCTGCTATTCTCCCATGGAGACGATCGTAGAGATGCTGGATGTAGTCCTATGGAACGGCTTGCCATGCCATTTCCACCTGGCGCCTCAGTTGGACCAGCGTTCGTGCTGGACGTGCAGACCGCGTGAGACGACGCTTCATCCAGTCCCAAATATGCTCAATGGGGGACAGATCCGGAGATCGTGCTGGCCAGGGTAGTTGACTTACACCTTCTAGAGCACGTTGGGTGGCACGGGATACATGCGGACGTGCATTGTCCTGTTGGAACAGCAAGTTCCCTTGCCGGTCTAGGAATGGTAGAACGATGGGTTCGATGACGGTTTGGATGTACCGTGCACTATTCAGTGCCCCCTCGACGATCACCAGTGGTGTACGGCCAGTGTAGGAGATCGCTCCCCACACCATGATGCCGGGTGTTGGCCCTGTGTGCCTCGGTCGTATGCAGTCCTGATCGTGGCGCTCACCTGCACGGCGCCAAACACGCATACGACCATCATTGGCACCAAGGCAGAAGCGACTCTCATCGCTGAAGACGACACGTCTCCATTCGACCCTCCATTCACGCCTGCCGCGACACCACTGGAGGTGGGCTGCACGATGTTGGGGCGTGAGCAGAAGACGGCCTAACGGTGTGCGGGACCGTAGCCCAGCTTCATTGAGTCGGTTGCGAATGGTCCTCGCCGATATCCCAGGAGCAACAGTGTCCCTAATTTGCTGGGAAGTGGCGGTGCGGTCCCCTACGGCACTGCGTAGGATCCTACGGTCTTGGCGTGCATCCGTGCGTCGCTGCGGTCCGGTCCCAGGTCGACGGGCACGTGCACCTTCCGCCGACCACTGGCGACAACATCGATGTACTGTGGAGACCTCACGCCCCACGTGTTGAGCAATTCGGCGGTACGTCCACCCGGCCTCCCGCATGCCCACTATACGCCCTCGCTCAAAGTCCGTCAACTGCACATACGGTTCACGTCAACGCTGTCGCGGCGTGCTACCAGTGTTAAAGACTGCGATGGAGCTCCGTATGCCACGGCAAACTGGCTGACACTGACGGCGGCGGTGCACAAATGCTGCGCAGCTAGCGCCATTCGACGGCCAACACCGCGGTTCCTGGTGTGTCCGCTGTGCCGTGCGTGTGATCATTGCTTGTACAGCCCTCTCGCAGTGTCCGGAGCAAGTATGGTGGGTCTGACACACCGGTGTCAATGTGTTCTTTTTTCCATTTCCAGGAGTGTATATCCGTGCGTTACAGGTTTGTTCTTCCTACTCACCCGCATTAAGTTACATTTTTCCAAGTTTAAAGCTAGTTGCCATTCGTCAAACCAACTGGAAATCTTGCCTAAATTGTCTTGTATCTTACTACAGTCACCCAACTTCGATACCTTACCGTATACCACAGTACCATCAGCAAGCAAGAGCAGATTGCTGCCCACATTGTCTGACAACTCATTTATATATGTAGAAAACAACAGCGGTCCTATTGCACTCCCGTGGGGCACTTTTGAAGAACCCTTTTCTCTGATGAACATTCGCCGTTGAGGACAACATAATGGGTTGTATTATTTAAGAAGTCTTCGAGCCTCTCACAAATCTGTGAACTTATTCCATATGCTCGTACAATCGTGAACAGCCTGCAATGAAGCACCGTGTCAAATGTTATCCCGAAATCTAGAAATACAGAATGAGCCCTGTTGCCCTTCATCCATAGTTACAAGTATATCATGTGAGAAAAGGTCTAGTTGAGTTTCACAAGAGCGATACTTTTTAAAACCATGCTGATTCATGGACATACGCTTCTCAGTATCAAGAATGTTTGATATATTCGAACTGATAATATATTGAAGGACTCTGCAGGAAACCGAAGTTAGGGATACTGGTTTGCACTGAAACAAGTCGTAACCATCTAACAATAATATGAGTTTTGACTCAGTGTCAGAAGAAACTTCATGTTGTGGCTACCCTGCAGACACAGTTCTTATGCGTGACAGATGCATGACAGCGTCGGTGTGAAATGCCGTGGCTGGAAACATACTCCAAAGTAGAAGTACGCGGGACAGAACGTCTAAACTGAACACAGATTCGCTCTCAAATCCTGGCGGTGTATAGACCAAATGCAGAACCGTGTCCAGACTTAACGAAATGGTACTAACAATTTGACTCAGGCATCATGTACATGGGTGATCACTGATCAGACAGGTAGGCCATCGACATCTGCCACAGACGACAATGTCCAGGTGAAAGGAAAGCCATCGATATCTGCCACAGACGACAATGTCCAGGCAGAAAGGGGCCGTCGACATCTACCACAGTTGACAATGTGCAGGCAGAAGGAAGGCTATCGACGTCTACCACAGACGACAAGGCCAGGCAGAAGGAAGGCTGTCAACATGTACCACAGGCGACAATGTCCAGACAGAAGGAAGGTCATCGACACCTATCACTGACTATAATGTCCAGGCAGAAGGAAGGCCGTCGAGATCTACCACAGACGACAGTGTCCAGGCAGAAGTGATGCCATCGACATCCACATAGACGAAAAGTCCAGCAGAAGTAAAGCCATCGACATCTACCACAGACGATCATGAGCATTCAATCGAGGAACTGACTTCCAGCAAACGCAAATTTTACGACGTTGAGGACGTCCACACAGCTGTTCTAGAAAGACTCTATGACAAAGGAGTGGACTTACATAGTCGAGAAATTGATCGGTTGGTGGTATAGTCCAGTCATTGCTACAGAAACTTGGTGAATTTGTTAAAAAAAATAGTGTAAAGTATATCGCTCTGAAGTCTTGCGCAGCATTCAATTTACTCGGCCAGCCACAATAATGTGTAGCTCACATTTTTCCCTTTAATGTTGTAACGATGCTTATGGAGTGACGATCGCACAAGTCTCTGATAATATCCAAGTTATATTTTTTATGAATAGTGTTATACAGGTTCAATGTATTTAATGAACAGCATCACGAAACGCTTATTTGTTTATTTATGGACGAGCTTTTTGAACGGATGGGCGTAGTCATGGAAACCAGCGGGCGCTTTTCGGGGAAGCGACCACTTCAAGTCGCAAATATTACGCTTGTGTTCTGGGAAAAAAAAAGCAGAACACCTTCAACAACTAGAGATAGGATGTTCATATTCACAGGTCATGTACATTAGTTTTCTCTGCAGAAATGGTTAGCAATTTTAGTCACCTCCCTTTGGCATGTGTCCTGTTGCCTAGAAGGCACAAGGTCCGCCATTGGCCCTGATACCTTGTTCCTTACGCGATGGCATCGACGCGTATAAGGCGCGAATGGCGTCCTGTAGTATAACCATCCATGCTGTATTGACCTGGCTCCCAAGTTCATCTGTGTCACAGTGCTGCACATGTCTTTTCGCCATATCCCACACATTTCTGACTGGCGCCAAGTCTGTTGATCTACGGGCCAGGGCAAACTGTTAATATCCTATGACATCAAGAAGGCACGCGTTCGTACAGTAATATGTGGTCGTGCATTGTCTTACTGAAAAATGGCGTCTGGTGCGTTGTGCAGAAGTTTTATGGCTACGGACCGCAGGATGTCATTCACGCAGGTTCACACTGGCCACTGTGCCCTGGATACGCACCAACTGTAACTTGTGGTTATACTCAGCAGCACCACACACCGTAAGGCCTGGAGTTGGCGCCGTTTATCTTTTGCGAATACGGTCACTGTGATGCCACTCGGTCTGCGGAGAACACAAATCTGGCCATCATTTTCAAACAAACAGAACCTTGATTCGTGCGGGAACACTGCCTGCAGCCATTGCCTTTCCTCAGTGACGTAGCTCCATACACATCTACTTTCTCACATGTTTTTGCACATTCGTCAAAGGTAGGGGTAGAAGTGCATTACGCTCATGTAAGCCCTGCCGTAATAAACGGCGACGGACTGCCTCCCCCGATAGTTTACCGAGCGGTGGCGCAGTGGTTAGCACACTGGACTCGCATTCGGGAGGACGACGGTTCAATCCCGTCTCCGGCCATCCTGATTTAGGTTTTCCGTGATTTCCCTAAATCGCTTCAGGCAAATGGCAGGATGGTTCCTTTGAAAGGGCACGGCCGATTTCCTTCCCCATCCTTCCCTCACCCGAGCTTGCGCTCCGTCTCTAATGACCTCGTTGTCGACGGGACGTCAAACACTAATCTCCTCCTCCTCCTCCGATAGTGTACGATGTGTTACATTGTTGTGCCAGAGCCGTGGAGGACGCAAATCTTTCCTGCAATGCCATACGGATGAGGTCTCCATCTTCTCGAGGGCGGATCTGATCCATTTCATCGTGTTATAAGGGCTTTTGTGAACCATTCAGCACAGACCCGTTACACCGCCGAATCACTTCGTGCCACACTAGCAGCAATTTCCCGGGTGGATGCATCACGTTCTCTGCTGCCAATAAAGCGCTCTCTTTCAAACCCACTGGTCTAATGGTACGGTTCCCGCATACGTCTGTGAAGCATCCTGTATGTATGCTCACGTCACACTGATCCATTACCTTCGGCTTATGGCGTCAACGAGAGCCGGAGGCACATTTTACCGGTAGGTGCTTTTGCCCCGCAATTTCAATGTTGATCTTGAACCAGCGGGCCGGAATGGTTCCAACGCTAATCATTTCTGCAGAACATACTATAAGTAGGCTGTTTAGCTTTTTATGTTGGTAACGCCACGTAGCGCTCTGTATGGAAATCACTGACTGTACTGTGTGCAGTCTGTGGCTGGGTGGCATTGTTGGAATATTCACCATTGTAGTGTTGGGCAATTGGATGTGGCCAGCGCGTAGCGTTGCGCAGTTGGGGGTGAGCCGCCAGCAGTGGTGGAAGTGGAGAGAGAGAGAGATGCCAGAGTTTTGAGAGGTTACTATAAGAGGACGATCTGGACGTGTGTCCGCCAGAAAAAGTAAATTTTTAAAGAAGGTTCTCATGAATTGATAGATATATATGATGACTTTTGAACATTATTAAGGAAAATACAGGGCTATTACAAATGATCGAAGCGATTTCATAAATTCACCGTAGCTCCATTCATTGACATATGGTCACGGCACACTGCAGATACGTAGAAAAACTCATAAAGTTTTGTTCGGCTGAAGCCGTACTTCAGGTTTCTGCCTTCAGAGCGCTCGGGAGCGCAGTGAGACAAAATGGCGACAGGAGCCGAGAAAGTGTATGTCGTGCTAAAAATGCACTCACATTAGTCAGTCATAACAGTGCAACGACACTTCAGGACGAAGTTCAACAAAGATCCACCAACTGCTAACTCCATTCGGCGATGCTATGCGCAGTTTAAAGCTTCTGGATGCCTCTGTAAGGGGAAATCAACGGGGCGGCCTGCAGTGAGCGAAGAAACGGTTGAACGCGTGCGGGCAAGTTTCACGCGTAGCCCGCGGAAAATTGTCTCATGCCAGAACTGGAGACCGACAGCGCAGACTTCATCTTTCAACAGGATGGTGCTCCACCGCACTTCCATCATGATGTTCGGCATTTCTTAAAGAGGAGATTGGAAAACCGATTGATCGGTCGTGGTGGAGATCATGATCAGCAATTCATGTCATGGCCTCCACGCTCTCCCGACTTAACCCCATGCGATTACTTTCTGTGGGGTTATGTGAAAGATTCAATGTTTAAACCTCCTCTACCAAGAAACGTGCCAGAACTGCGAGCTCGCATCAACGATGCTTTCGAACTCATTGAGGGGGACATGCTGCGCCGAGTGTGGGAGGAACTTGATTATCGGTTTGATGTCTGCCGAATCACTAAAGGGGCACATATCGAACATTTGTGAATGCCTAAAAAAACTTTCTGAGTTTTTGTGTGTGTGTGCAAAGCATTGTGAAAATATCTCAAATAATAAAGTTATTGTAGAGCTGTGAAATCGCTTCAATCATTTGTAATAACCCTGTACATTATTTGTTCTCTATCAAAATCTTTCATTGGCTAACTATGCCTATCAGTAGTTAGTGCCTTCAGTAGTTTGAATCTTTCATTTAGCTGGCAGTATTGGCACTCGCTGTATTGCAGTAGTTCGAGTAACGAAGATTTTTGTGAGGTAAGTGAATCATGGAAGGTATAGGTTGTAGTTAGTCAGGGCCATTCTTTTGTAGGGATTATTGAAAGTCACATTGCGTTGCGCTAAAAAAAATATTGTGTGTCAGTTTAGTGATGATCAGAATAAGTAAAGAGAGAAATGTCTGAGTACGTTCAGTTTTGCTCAGCTGTTTGAAAATCAAATATCGTAAGATGTTTATCAGCACAGTCATTTATAATTTTTCTAAGGGGACGTTACAATACTAATGTACATGTCCTGTGAATATGAACTTGCTATCCCCAGTCGTTCAAGGTGTTTTTTTCTGAACATGAGTGTATTACGTCAGGTTAAAGGAAGGTTACTTGGCGTCAAGTACGTAATTATCAGTTGCAGCATCTGTCATTTTTACAGGCGTCCATTATCTTACAGAGTTTTCTATTGATCACTAGATGCACAAACCGACAGTTCATGGCACTGTTCTGCACACTATCTCACCAACTCATAACAGTTTATGATACGATTCTGATGAGGCATTATGCTGAATGGTGCAGTGGGCCGTCAATTTGTGCACTTAGTTACTAATAGAAAAATACGATAGCTATGGATTCATGTAACGAAATGTTGCGACACAGGATGATACACTCATTCCTATTTACGAATCACGTTGTGGGATCTAGGGTAAAAGTCATCGAATCGAAGTTGGCTGAAATCAGCCTGAACCGATAATGCCTTTATCATACCGTGCATCGTATAAAAACGTTTGTGAGTGCTAATATAATTGCATATGCTTCCGCGGCTGGAGCCAGCTGACAGAAGTTTTCTGAGTATCGCACTGCGTCATAATTACATTGGAGAAACCGACGTTTCGGCCACGATTACAGTGTTCTTCTTCTAGTTTCTTCAGCGCAGTCTTTTACATTATCATCCAGTGCGATATGGAGAAAACGTTTATGTCATCTGTGAGTGCTGTTCATTCGTTGGACGATATTTCAAAGCTTGCTATTTTGAACATCCGCATCCTAGTTTTGTTTACATACGATCCGCTCAAAGCTTTGAATGCGGGTACCATTTGCGTTATTGGCAAAACTACAAAGAGCGATGCGCGTCTTACACCTCCTCTCCACAAGTTTTGGTGGGCCGATGCGTTCTGCTCCGGTGTCTACCTACGGCTGCACCAAAGCAAATGAAATTTGAAAGGTGCTCTACGAGTTACGGTGCAGTGTGTAACTGACAGACCAGTTTATGACAGGCATCATCACAGAAGTCACACAGAACTTTCGCCTGCCCTCTACGGTGAACAACAGCACTGAAAAATAGGACGGTATAGCGAACGTCGAGCATTAGTCATTTTTTTCGTTTTTTAACCATTAGATTGATTAAAATCATCATTTTTGTTCCTATTTTCTGCAATACTTCTCTGTATACACTCTACAGTCAACATCCTCGACTTTTATTCTTCGTATTCTCCTTCCAAGAGATGTACGTCTGGGTGTCTTGACTACATGTCTTACTGATTTGTTACTTCTTCAAATAGAAATTTTTCACAGATTTATTTCCACTGATTATCTTTCTTGTATGCGTTTCTTTTGAAATGACTCTGTCCGTTCCATTTTTAGGATAATTGCGTTGCACAGTATTTCAAACGCTTTGAGATTGTTTTCTTGCGTTTTCCCGCCGTCAACGTTTCACTTCTGTATGATACTGTGTTTCAAAAGTACTGTATCTAATACGACTTACTCGTTCCAATTTCTGATTCAATAAATTATTTTTTGAAAAATTTTTCTTTTAGATCTACATGTACAGTTGGTGGACAAAAATATGTAAACACCATAAACACAACACATTACTATGTCTAATACAGTGTGGGCAAACCGATGGCATTCAAAACAGCTTTATATAGTCTCAGATGGATAAGTACAGTCCTCGTGTGCTATTCAATAGAACCTTATACTACACTACTGGCCATTAAAAGTGCTACATCAAGAAGAAATGCAGATGATAAACGGGTATTCATTGGACAAATATATTATACCAGAACTGATATGTGATTACATTTTCACGCAATTTGGGTGCATACATCCTGAGAAATCAGTACCCAGAACAACCACCTCTGGCAGTAATTATGGCCTTGATAAGCCTGGGCATTGAGTCAAACAGAGTTTGGATGGCGTGTACAGGTACAGCTGCCCATGGAGCTTCAACACGTATTGTGACGAGCCAGTTGCACGGCCACCATTGACCAGACGTTTTCAGTTGGTGAGAGATCTAGAGGATGTGGTGGCCAGGGCAGAAGTCGAACATTTTCTGTATCCAGAAAGGCCCGTACAGGACCTGCAACATGCGGTCGTGGATTATCCTGCTGAAATGTAGGGTTACACAGGGATCGAATGAAGGTTAGAACCACGGGTCGTAACACATCTGAAATGTAACGTCCACTGTTCAAAGTGCCGTCAATGCGAACAAGAGGTGACCGAGACGTGTAACCAATGGCACCCCATACCATCACGCCAATGATACGCTAAAATGGCAATGGCGAATACACGGTTCCAATGTGCGTTAACCGCGATGTCGCCAACCACGGATGCGACCATCATGATGCTGTAAACAGAACCTGGATTCATCGGAAAAAATGACGTTTTGCCATTCGTGCACACAGGTTCGTCGTTGAGTAGACCTGTCTGTGATGCAGCGTCAAGGGTAACAGCAGCCACGGTCTCCGAGCTGATAGTCCATGCTGCTGCAAACGTCGTCGTACTGTTCGTGCAGATGGTTGTTGTCTTGCAAACGTCCCCATCTGTTGTCTCAGCGATCGAGTCGTGGCTTTACGATCCGTTACAGCCATGCGGATAAGATGCCTAGCACCTCGACTGCTAGTGATACGAGGCCGTTGGGATCCAGCTCGGCGTTCCGTATTACCCTCCTGAACCCACCGATTCCATATTCTGGTAACAACCATTGGATCTCGACCAACGCGAGCAGCAGTGTCGCGATACGATAAATCGCAATCGCGATAGGCTACAATCCGACCTTTATGAAAGTCGGATACGTGATAGTACGCATTTCTCCTCCTTACACGAGGCATCACAACAACGTTTCACCAGGCAACGCCGGTCAACTGCTGTTTGTGTAGAGAAATCGGTTGGAAACTCTTCTCATGTCAGCACGTTGTAGGTGTCGCCACCGGCGCCAACCTTGTGTGAATACTCTGAAAAGCTAACCATTTTCATATCACAGCATCTTCCTGTCGGTTAAATTTCGCGTCTGTAGCACATCTTCGTGGTGTAGCAATTTTAATGGCCAGTAGTGAATTATTCCTGCAAAATAGTGAGAAATTGAGACAACGATGATTGAGGGAAACAGCGATCACGCACACTTCTCTCCAAAGTAGACGACAAAGACTCAACAATACTGAGGTCTGGTGAGGATAGTGGGCAGGTGAGATATTCACAGAAGTCATGAGCGATGCGAGCTGTTTGAGCAGGTGCCTTGTTGTCTTGGAAAACGCATCTCTGTTGGGGAACAATATTGTACCATGGGATGGACTTGAGCCGCCAGAATGTTCACATAGTCCTTGGCATCAACGAGACCTTGCAGAATAACCATGGGGCAAATAGAACATCGCGACACGGATGCTTATAATCCCCACCATGATTCACTTTTCGCACTTAAACTCGGCCTTAAGTTGGACAGAGTGGTGATACAAGACTCGTCCGACCATATGACTTTCTACCGTTGTTTCGTTGTTCACGTTTTATAGTCTCGGTACGACGTTTTACTGTTTTAGGCATCTTCGTCACTGATGAGTAGATCTGGAATTCCAGCACGTCCTGCAGTTCCCATCTTATGGAGCTTCCTTCGTGTTGTTTTAGTGCCGACAGGGTAGCGAGTGCGACATTCAGTTCAGCAGCTGTCCTCTTTATTTTTAGCGACAATGCTCCTCAATAAGCGTCTGTTGCGATCATTCAACCCACTCTTTCATCCGCATTGTGAGTTAGTGAATGATGTCTCTTCGCTTTCCCTGCAAGCAATATGAGTGCCTCTTGAAACGCTAAACATGTCGTCTGCCTTGGTTGCGAAAGCAGACTCTGTGCGAACACGAAAAATCTGCCGAGGTTCGGATTCATCTACATCTATATCATACTCCGCAAGCCAGCTAATAGTTTGTGGCGCAAGGTACTTTCGGTACCATTATCTGACCCCTCCAACCATTTTCCACTCGCGAATAGGGCATGGGAAGAATGATTGCCGGTAAGCCTCTGTATGGTCTCTAATTTCTCGAGTTTTCTCGTCGTGGTCAATACGGGAGATGTATGTGGGGGGAAGTAATATGTTGTCCGACTCCTGAAAAGTGCTGCCCCGAAATTTCAGTTGTAAATCTCTCCGTGATGCACAACGTCTCTCTTATAACGTCTGCCAGTGGAGTTTGTTTAGCATCTCCGTAACGCTCTCTCTACAGCTAAACGATCCCGCGACGAAACGCGCCGCTCTTCGTTGGATCTTCTCTATATCACTCCTACCTCATAGGGATCCAAGATAGACGAACAGTATTCAAGAACCGGACGAACAAGCACCTTATAAGCCACTTCTTCCTTGGATGAGTAACATTTCCTCAAGATTCTTCCGATGAATACAAGTGCCTGCTTTTCCCACTATCTGTTTTACAGGGTGTTTCAAAAATGACCGGTATATTTGAAACGGCAATAAAAACTAAACGAGCAGCGATAGAAATACACCGTTTGTTGCAATATGCTTGGGACAACAGTACATTTTCAGGCAGACAAACTTCCGAAATTACAGTAGTTACAATTTTCAACAACAGATGGCGCTGCGGTCTGGGAAACTCTATAGTACGATATTTTCCACATATCCACCATGCGTAGCAATAATATGGCGTAGTCTCTGAATGAAATTACTCGAAATCTTTGACAACGTGTCTGGCGGAATGGCTTCACATGCAGATGAGATGTACTGCTTCAGCTGTTCCATTGTTTCTGGATTCTGGCGGTACACCTGGTCTTTCAAGTGTCCCCAGAGAAAGAAGTCACAGGGGTTCATGTCTGGTGAATAGGGAGGCCAATCCACGCCGCCTCCTGTATGTTTCGGATAGCCCAAAGCAATCACACGATCATCGAAATATTCATTCAGGAAATTAAAGACGTCGGCCGTGCGATGTGGCCGGGCACCATCTTGCATAAACCACGAGGTGTTCGCAGTGTCGTCTACGGCAGTTTGTACCGCCACAAATTCACGAAGAATGTCCAGATAGCGTGATGCAGTAATCGGTTCGGATCTGAAAAATGGGCCAATGATTCCTTTGGAAGAAATGGCGGCCCAGACCAGTACTTTTTGAGGATGCAGGGACGATGGGACCGCAACATGGGGCTTTTCGGTTCCCCATATGCGCCAGTTCTGTTTATTGACGAAGCCGTCCAGGTAAAAATAAGCTTCGTCAGTAAACCAAATGCTGCCCACATGCATATCGCCGTCATCAATCCTGTGCACTATATCGTTAGCGAATGTCTCTCGTGCAGCAATGGTAGCGGCGTTGAGGTGTTGCCGCATTTGAATTTTGTATGGATAGAGGTGTCAACTCTGGCGCATGAGAGGATACGTGGACGTTGGTGTCATTTGGACCGCAGCTGCAGCACGGCGAACGGAAACCCGAGGCCGCTGTTGGATCACCTGCTGCACTAGCTGCGCGTTGCCGTCTGTGGTTGCTGTACGCGGTCGCCCTACCTTTCCAGCACGTTCATCCGTCACGTTCCCGGTCCGTTGAAATTTTTCAAACAGATCCTTTATTGTATCGCTTTTCGGTCCTTTGGTTACATTAAACCTCCGTTGAAAACTTCGTCTTGTTGCAACAACACTGTGTTCTAGGCGGTGGAATTCCAACACCAGAAAAATCCTCTGTTCTAAGGAATAAACCATGTTGTCTACAGCACACTTGCACGTTGTGAACAGCACACGCTTACAGCAGAAAGACGACGTACAGAATGGCGCACCCACAGACTGCGTTGTCTTCTATATCGTTCACATCACTTGCTGCGCCATCTGTTGTTGAAAATTGTAACTACTGTAATTTCGAAAGTTTGTCCGCGTGAAAATGTACTGTTGTCCCAAGCATATTGCAACAAACGGTGTATTTCTATCGCTGCTCGTTTAGTTTTTATTGCCGTTTCAAATATACCGGTCATTTTTGAAACACCCTGTATGTGGTCATTCCACTTAAGGTCGGTCTGGATAGTTACGCTTAGATATTTTACTGCAGACGCTGTCTCCAGCTGTTTGTCATCAATAGTGTAGCTGTGCAGTAGTGGATTTCTTTTCCTATGTATGCGCAATATCTTACCTTTATTTACGTTCAGGGTCAACTGCCAGAGTCTGCACCGTTCATCAATTATCTGCAGGTCGCTCTCCAAATTCTTACTATCTTCTGGCTATGCTACTTTGGTATAAACAACTGCATCAACTGCGAATAGCCTTATAGAGCATCCGACGCTCTCTACTAGATCATTTATATTTAACACCAACGGTCCTATCATACTTCCTTGTGGTACTCCGGATATTACCTTTACCTCTGTCGATTTAGTTCCGTTAAGAGCGACGTGTTGAGTTCTATCTGCAAGAAAGTCTTGAATCCAATCGCAGGTCTGCTCCGTTACTCCGTAAGCTCGTATTTTTTTCACTAAATGGCAATGCGGGACAGTGTGAAATGCCTTACTGAAATCAAGAAACACGGCATCAACCTGAGTGTCATTGTCTACTGCGCTGTGGATCTCGTGGAGGAACAGAGCGTGCAGAGTTTCGCAGGAATCCATATTAGTTTTTATAGAGGAGCTGTTCATTTTCCAAGAACGTCACAATTCTTGAGCACAAAACATGTTCCATAGTTCTACAATAGACTGATATCAACGACATGGTTCTATAATTGTGTGGATTTGTGTTACGGCCTTTCTTAAAAACGGGAATGACCTGCGCTTTTTGCCAGTCGATAGGTGCCTTTAGTTGCTTAAGCGATCTACGTAAATTACAGCTAGAAGGGGAGCAAGTTCTTTCGCATAATCTTTGTGGAATCGTATAGGTATATCATCTGATCCTGAAGCATTTCCACTACTAAGCTACTGTTGCTAATTTTCAGTTCCGCGATGGTTTATCTCAATATCTGCCATTTCGACGTTCGCACGACGATTGAAAGGAGGGACACTGTTACGATCTTCCGCTGTGAAACAACTTCAGAAGATCGAATTCAGTATTTCATAGGTCCAACACGATGCACTCACAGCTACACTCAACACTGTTCTGACCATGACTGACACCTGCAACGTACTAATTGCACTGCAAGAGTGTCGTTCATGGTCAAATACAACAGCACCACCTGATGGTTTGGCTATTATGTGCATTTATGTTCAAGTGTACATTTCTCGCTATGTGTGTGATGGAGGCTTCCTTGTACCACTTGTGGTAACTCCCTCTCCTTTTCCATTCACAAATACAGCGAGAGAAGCATCTTTGTCTATATCGTTCCACCGATTTATCATACCCTGTCTTAGCAGTCTTTACGCGAGATATATGTTGCTGGGAGAAGGATCGTTCTGTAGTGTGTCGCAAATGCTGGTTCACTAAACTTTCTAAAGTTTCGCGAAAACAACGTCTTCTGCCCACTGGAGAGTCCCATTTTAGGTCACAAAGCATTTGCGTGATACTCGCTTGTTGATCGGACCTGCTGGCAAAAAATACAACAGCACGCCTATGAATTGCTCGATGCCACCTCTAATCAAACCTGGTGGGGAACCCAAATACTTGGTCCGTAGTCAACAAGGGGTCGCACAAATGTTCTGCACGTAGTCACCCTTATACAGGGTGAACCAGAGGTCCAGTGACAAATACTCAGAGGTTGTTCAGGGGTACCTCCTGCGTGTTTTGCTATCAGTGACCCACGGTCTCCGCCTTCTTGTTGCAGAATTGTAATGTAATTACGCTGTCCGACCACATTAATGTGTTCGACTCTCAAAAGCCTGAATAACCACCTTTTACAGCGCCGACCACTGCGATACGTGCAGGAAGAGAGTCAGTAAGGTTCTGGGAAGTAAAGTACGGACAGGTATGTAGAGCTATGCGGCCTCCAGCTTCTTGGCCGGCTGCGATAGATTTCCCGGTTGAGGATGTACGGTGTGACTAGGCCGATCGAGATGTTCTCACAGATTCTCGTCTGTGTTTAAATCCGGGGAGTTTGGTAGCCAGGAGCGTACGGCAAATTAATACTGGTCTCTTCGAACCACTAACGTACGCTGCGAGCTGAGTCTCACGTTTCACTGTCCTGTTTGTAGATGCCATAGTGCCGAGGAAAAACAAGCTGCGTGTGGGGGTGGACATAGTCCCCAAGGATACATGCGTACTCGTTGTTTGTTGTTGTGGTCTTCAGTCCTGAGACTGGTTTGATGCAGCTCTCCATGCTACTCTATCCTGTGCAAGCTTCTTCATTTCCCAGTACCTACTGCAACCTACATCCTTCTGAATCTGGTTAGTGTATTCATCTCTTGGTCTCCCCCTACGATTTTTACCCTCCACGCTGCCCTCCAGTACTAAATTGGTGATCCCTTGATGCCTCAGAACATGTCCTACCAACCGATCCCTTCTTCTGGTCAAGTTGTGCCACAAACTTCTCTTCTCCCCAGTCCTATTCAATACTTCCTCATTAGTTACGTGATCTACCCATCTAATCTTCAGCATTCTTCTGTAGCACCACATTTCGAAAGGTTCTATTCTCTTCTTGTCCAAACTATTTACTGTCCATGTTTCACTTCCATACATGGCTACACTCCATACAAATACTTTCAGAAATGACTTCCGGAAACTTAAATCTATACTCGATGTTAACAAATTTCTCTTCTTCAGAAACGCTTTCCTTGCCATTGCCAGTCTACATTTTATATCCTCTCTACTCGTGTTGTGTCTAAATCGAAGGGCGATCAGTGATATCAGCTGTGGCGCGACATTAAGCGGAATCAGCGGCGACGAGCAAATATGTTTGCTGTACCGTGATTCGAACCCGGACCTCCTGCCTACTAGGCAGGTGCGCTGACCTCTAAGTAATCCGGGACACAGCGTTGCCGCAACTGCACAGACTGTCTCGGCACGCCTCACGCCCAATCCGCGCTGCCATCGAGCGCCACCTATCCGCAGCCTGCGTTCGATATACTCCTGTTCGCTACTTAGAGATTCCCACAGGAGGTCGGACGTGTTTGGCATTCACACTGAAGAAAGTGGATTCATTTTTTTTCTTTATTGTTATTTTGCACCTCTTACAAAGGTGGGCTGGCAGCGGATAAGTCTACTCCGCTCTTCAGCCACAAGCATTTCAATAAATGAGACTATAAAGAGAAAAACGTAACAGATTGGTGGTTAAAAACAGTAGAGACAAAAATTTAAAAACACGAAGCCGTTCACACTCGACGAAAAAACACGAAAAACTGTCGGCACTGCGCACAAACACTGATGACTTAGACGGTACAGGTGAGCGATGGAGCGTGACGGCGAAAGACACTAAACACAAACACGATGGCACATACACGAAAAACTGATGGCGATGATCTCCGGCGCGCGAATGTCCACTTAGCTTGTGCGATTCTGGGGACCTGCCAAGAGGGGAAGAAGGTGGTGGAGGAGGGAGAGGGGAGAGCAAAGATGCCAAGGGCAGAGGAGATGGGGGGAGGAATGAAGGTATGGGGGTAGGGGAAGCCCAAGGTAGGAGGGGGGAGAGAAGGGAGATAGGGTGCCCATAGGAACAAACAGGAAGAGGGAGGGAGTACGCCGCGCGGAATTAGCCGAGCGGTCTCGGCGCTGCAGTCACGGACTGTGCGGCTGATCCCGGCGGAGGTTCGAGTCCTCCCTCGGGCATGGGTGTGTGTGTTTGTCCTTAGGATAGTTTAGGTTACGTAGTGTGTAAGCTTAGGGACTGATGACCTTAGCAATTAAGTCCCATAAGATTTCACACACATTTGAACACATTTGGAGGGAGTATCAAAGTTGGTAGGAGGGGTAGATGGAGGGGAGGGGGAGCTGGCGGAAGCCACCTTGGGAGAGGGTATGGAGAGTGGAAAGATGAAGGGCAAGTGGGACATGGAAATACAGGCGCGGCAGCGGACGGGGGATGGGAGAGGATGGGAGAGACAAGCGGGTGAGGAGGATCGAGTTTACGGGAGGTGTAGAGGATCTGTATCCGTTCGAGGAAAAGGAGGAGGTGGGGGAATGGAATAAGGTCGTACAGGATCCGGTGGGGGAGGGGAGACGGATGCGATAGGTGAGGCGAAGAGCATGGCGTTCAAGGATCTGAAGGGATTTGTAAAAGTTGGGGGGGGGGGGGGGCGGAGATCCAGGCAGGGCGTAACATAGGATAGGGCGGATGAGGGACTTATAGGTGTGGAGGATGGTGGAGGGGTCCAGACCCCATGTACGGCCAGAAAGGAGCTTGAGGAGATGGAGTCGGGAGCGTGCTTTGGCTTGGATTGTCCGGAGGTGGGGGGTTCAGGAGAGCTGGATTCATTGCCAAGCCAGACTTATCAGTTATTTGAATACACGGTGTCTGTTCCGCGCAGATCCAACAGCTGTGAAACGCTATATGTAAATTCTAAGGGGGATGACTGCTATCAGCTGCGGCGGGACATTTAGCGGAATCGCGCATTCAAATAACTAATAAGCTTTGCTGGGCAATGGATCCAATTTCCTCATTTCGAATGCGCAAAACACGTTCGAGCCCCCGTGGGACTCACTAAGTAGCGAACAGGAGTATCGTGGACAGGGGCTGCAGGTAGGTGGCGCTCGACGGCAGTGTGGACTGGGCGTGAGGCAGTCTGCGCAGTTGCGATAACACTGTGTCCCGAATGGCGCAGTGGTTAACGTACCTGCCTAGTAAGATGCCGGCACGGTAGCTCAGCGTGTTCGGTCAGAGGGATACTCGCTCTCTGTAGTAAAATAAACTGAGTTAACTGATCAACGACGAACGAAACGGGTGTCTTGCGACGTCCGCCACGAGCAGATGCAACGAACGAACAGGAACAAAATGAGATTAAAAAAAAAGTAAGCAGGAGATCCTGGGTTCGAATCCCGGTCAGGCACACATTTTCGCTCGTCGCCGCTGATTTCGCTTAATGTCCCGCCGCAGCTTATAGCTGTGATCCCTCTTTGATTGACATATAGTGTTTCACAGCTGGTGGATCTGCATGGTGCCTGTTCTTTCGAAGGAACAGACGCCGTGCATAAAAAAAAAAAAAAACTCTACTTGTGTTGCTCCAATGTGCTCTCCAGAACGACGAGATCACCCAGGGAGTGTAAAATACACTCCTGGAAATTGAAATAAGAACACCGTGAATTCATTGTCCCAGGAAGGGGAAACTTTATTGACACATTCCTGGGGTCAGATACATCACATGATCACACTGACAGAACCACAGGCACATAGACACAGGCAACAGAGCATGCACAATGTCGGCACTAGTACAGTGTATATCCACCTTTCGCAGCAATGCAGGCTGCTATTCTCCCATGGAGACGATCGTAGAGATGCTGGATGTAGTCCTGTGGAACGGCTTGCCATGCCATTTCCACCTGGCGCCTCAGATGGACCAGCATTCGTGCTGGACGTGCAGACCACGTGAGACGACGCTTCATCCAGTCCCAAGCATGCTCAATGGGGGACAGATCCGGAGATCTTGCTGGCCAGGGTAGTTGACTTACACCTTCTAGAGCACGTTGGGTGGCACGGGATACATGCGGACGTGCATTGTCCTATTGGAACAGCAAGTTCCCTTGCCGGTCTAGGAATGGTAGAACGATGGGTTCGATGACGGTTTGGATGTACCGTGCACTATTCAGTGTCCCCTCGACGATCACCAGTGGTGTACGGCCAGTGTAGGAGATCGCTCCCCACACCATGATGCCGGGTGTTGGCCCTGTGTGCCTCGGTCATATGCAGTCCTGATTGTGGCGCTCACCTGCACGGCGCCAAACACGCATACGACCATCATTGGCACCAAGGCAGAAGCGACTCTCATCGCTGACGACGACACGTCTCCATTCGTCCCTCCATTCACGCCTGTCGCGACACCACTGGAGGCGGGCTGCACGATGTTGGGGCGTGAGCGGAAGACGGCCTAACGGTGTGCGGGACCGTAGCCCAGCTTCATGGAGACGGTTGCGAATGGTCCTCGCCGATACCCCAGGAGCAACAGTGTCCCTAATTTGCTGGGAAGTGGCGGTGCGGTCCCCTACGGCACTGCGTAGGATCCTACGGTCTTGACGTGCATCCGTGCGTCGCTGCGGTCCGGTTCCAGGTCGACGGGCACGTGCACCTTCCGCCGACCACTGGCGACAACATCAATGTACTGTGGAGACCTCACGCCCCACGTGTTGAGCAATTCGGCGGTACGTCCACCCGGCCTCCCGCATGCCCACTATACGCCCTCGCTCAAAGTCCGTCAACTGCACATACGGTTCACGTCCACGCTGTCGCGGCATGCTACCAGTGTTAAAGACTGCGATGGAGCTCCGTATGCCACGGCAAACTGGCTGACACTGACGGCGGCGGTGCACAAATGCTGCGCAGCTAGCGCCATTCGACGGCCAACACCGCGGTTCCTGGTGTGTCCGCTGTGCCGTGCGTGTGATCATTGCTTGTACAGCCCTCTCGCAGTGTCCGGAGCAAGTATGGTGGGTCTGACACACCGGTGTCAATGTGTTCTTTTTTCCATTTCCAGGAGGGTATCTTCCCACTCCTAAGGTCTATTAGGTGATTAAACTTCGTGCTCAAGCACAAAAAATTTTTCCTGGATAAGCCATACCTTGTAAGCACATTATGTCTTCCTCATATCATGACCAATGAATACTTCATAAAGGTTAAGACACTAGATCTAAGTATGTTCTGCACAGGATAACATATACGTCCTTTTCCTCAGCTATACCTTTTACTTCACTTTACTAGTAAATTCAGCGTCAGGATTTAAGTCGCGTCTTGGCCCAACAAGTAACTATCATACAGTTTATGCGCAGGCGCAAGGTATAGTGTCCGCCTAGGCTGGCCTTGTGACGCTACGGTCAGTTCCAGTACAGCACTCGTGGCTGCCGCAACGCGGTCGCGAAGTGTGGCCGAAGCAGTGTCAGATAAGGTTTTACAGTCTGACGATAATTTACGGATCTGTAGTTTCACCTTGACGATGTCCACTATGGACAAACGGTAGCTACTGTTATTCTGAAGAAGGTTGGGTTATCCCGACTGAAACCTACGTAAATTCTATTAAAATTAAAATTAACCCAGGGAATGCTATGAAAACATTTCCCAGACCACAACATTCCCTTCTCCGGCCTGGACCCTTGTGATGATTGTTGTACTGTGTCGACCAGCTGTGCGGTGAAGCATAGGACGTGATTCATCTGAGAATGCCACCTGCCGCCACCAAGTGGATGTCCAGATGCGCTACTGGCGTGCAACTTCCAATCATAGTCTTCAATGAACAGCACTCAGCATGGGTCCATGATCCTGCAGTGGCCCACACGCGGCAATGTTCACCAAACGGTCGTTGGGGAGACACTGTTGGTAGCCCTTTGGTTCATCTGGGCGGTTCGTTGCTCTACAGTCACAAGTTAATTCGCTTGTATACACATCCGCAGACGTCGTGCAGCCCAGTCATCTATGCCCAGCGGTGCACCACAGTTGCCTCGACGCCAGTTCTGCGGAACGCCATTTTGCCACGCACTTTTTACTTTAACTACGCGACGCGCGAACAGTCTGCAGACATAGCCGTTTGGTAAATACCTCCATTCTTGGTCCAAAAGTGATCATTCCCATTCGGACTTCAGATAAATCGCTTCGTTTCCGCATTATGACAACGACTGCACTGCCTTTCGCGTCCCCCGACACGGGTAGCATTGCCACCTGCCATCTTTAAGTGGCTATTGCACTTTGAGGTAGTGATTGGCACTGTCGACTCGCATTCACAAGGACGACTTTTTAAACCAGCATCCGGCAATACAATTTTATGTTTTCCGTGACTGGGTTGGGTTGAGGTTGTTTGGGGGAAGAGACCAAACAGCGAGGTCATGGGTTTCATCGGATTAGGGAAGGATGGGGAAGGAAATCGGCCGTGCCCTTTCAAAGAACCATCCCGGCATTTGCCTGGAGCGATTTAGGGAAATCGCGGAAAACCTAAATCAGGATGGCCGGACGCGGGATTGAACCGTCGTCCTGACAAATGCGAGTCCAATGCGCTAACCACTGCGCCTTTTCCGTGGTTTCTCTCCTACATCGCTCCAGGAAAATGCCGGGATGGTTCCTTTGAAAGGACACGGCCGATTTCCTTCCCCATCCTTGACACAGTTCGAGCTTGTGCTCCGTCTCTGACCCTGATGCCGAGGGGGGCGTTAAACCCAATCTTCCTTCCTTCCTATCACGTTGACGTCGAACGCAGGCGGTGGTCACATTGATGGACTGCGTATGGTTCATCAGGTATGATTCAACAGTGGAAAACGCTGTAATATCCAATAACCAAAACGTACAACATAAAATGCAAATACAACGTAGGCGCCATCGGTGCACTGTTGCACTGTTCCATTCAGTGAGACGAAGAAAACTGGAGCAAGAAACCAAATTAAATGTGATGAGTCGCTGGAGACTGTAGGTCCCTTATACCAAAACATTCAAAAAAGGTCTCTGAACAACCGCTGAAAGTTTTTCGATGGTGTTATGTTTCACCCTGTATATAGCTACTCTTCATTAACTCTCCAAATAAACCGACGTCCACTATTGGCTTTGCTTACAAACGACCTCACGTTCTCCGTCGATTTCATAGCTATTTGCAACTTCATGCTTAGATACACTACTGGCCGTTAAAACTGCTACACCAAAAACATGACGTGCTACAGACGCGAAATTGAACCGACAGGAAGAAGATTCTGTGATATGCAAATGATTAACTTTTCTGAGCTTTCACACAAGGATGGCGCCGGTGGCGACACCTACAACGTGCTGACATGAGGAAAGTTTCGAAACCGATTTCTCATACACAAACAGCGTTGCCTGGTGTAACGTTGTTGTGATGCCTCGTGTAAGGAGGAGAAATGCGTACCATCACGTTTCCGACTTTGATAAAGGTGGGACTGTAGCCTATCGCGATTGCGATTTGTCTTATCGCGAAATTGCTGCTCGCGTTGGTCGAGATCCAATGACTGTTAGCAGAATATGGAATCGGTGGGTTCAGGAGGGTAATACGGAACGCCGTGCTGGGTCCCAACGTCCTCGTATCACTAGCAGTCGAGATGATAGGCATCTTATCCGCATGGCTGTAACGGACCGTGCAGCCACGTCTCGATCCCTGAGTCAACAGATGGGGACATTTGCAAGACAACAACCATCTGCACGAACAGTTCAACGACATTTGCAGCAGCATGGACTATCAACTCGGAGACCATGGCTGCAGTTACCCTTGACGCTGCATCACAGACAGGAGCGCCTGCAATGGTGTACTCAACGACGAACCTGGGTGCACGAATGGCAAAACGTCATTTTTTCCGATGAATCCAGGTTCTGTTTACAGCATCATGATGGTCGCATCCGTGGTTGGCGACATCGCGGTTAACGCACATTGGAAGCGTGTATTCGTCATCGCCATACTTGCGTATCACCCGGCGTGAAGGTATGGGGTGCCACTGGTTACACGTCTCGGTCATCTCTTGTTCGCACTGACGGCATTTTGAACAGTGGACGTTACATTTCAGATGTATTACGACCCGTGGCTCTACCCTTCATTCGATCCCTGTGAAACCCTACATTTGAGCAGGATAATCCACGACCACATGTTCCAGGTCCTGTACGGGCTTTTCTGGATACAGAAAATGTTCTTCTGCCCTGGCCACCACAGATACCAGATCCCTCATCAACTGAAAAGTCTGGTCAATGGTGGCCGAGCAAGTGGCTCGTTACAATACGTGTCGAATCTGCATGGGCAGCTGTACCTGTACACGCCATCCAACCTCTGTTTGACTCAATTCCCAGGCTTATCAAGGCCGTTATTACGGCCATAGGTGGTTGTTCTGGGTACTGATTTCTCAGGATGTATGCACCCAAATTGCGTGAAAATGTAATCACATATCAGTTCTAGTATAATATATTTGTCCAATGTATACCCGTTTATCATCTGCATTTCTTCGTGGTGTAGCAATGTTAATGGCCAGTAGTGTATTTAATCGTCAGGATTTTTTCAAGCACTATACCATTGACTTAACTAATCACTTGCACTAATTTTCGTTTAGATCAAGCCGCAATTAATCACGGCAAACAGAAATTCTGTCCAAGTCATCTCATATCCTCAGACACTCACTTACGACACTGTCCCATACAGCGTCATCAGTAAACGATCGTTAATTGCTGTTAAACTTTCCATCAGATCGTTTATGTATATTCGGAACAAGAGCAGTCCTACTACACTTCCCTAAGGCACTCCAAATGCTACCTTTCTCTCTGATGAACTGAGTTGTATTACTTAAAAGGTCTTCGAACCGCTCACAAACCTGAGAACCTATTCCGTACTCGCGGACCTATGTTAACAGTCTGCAGTCGAGTTCCATGCGAGTCATGCTTTCTAAATCTGTCTGGGCTGTAGATTGAAGCTTTACTGTTTCAGTGAAATTTATTATATTCGGACTTTGCATATGCTGAAGAATTCTGCAGCAAAGCGACGTGATGGATACTGTCCTATAATTTTGTGGGTCCGTTCTTTTATCCTTCCCAGATATGAGTGTCATCTGCGCTTTTCTCCAATCGCATGGGACTTGCCGCTGGGTGAGCTAAGTATGTATCCAATGTCGTACTCTCTGAAAAAAAGAGTTCTTTCTATTTGCCAGACTTCGAACGCTCCTTCTGTTGTTTCAACGCCAGTCTTCGTTTCTTGAAAGTCACTGTACTGCTCTTTCAGCAGCACTGCACTTTCTCTGACTTACAGATTCACTATACAAGGCGCAATGAATACGTGGAAAACTGTAACGATAATTTTATCGTTAACAAACTTTTTATCATAATTATTATCACGATCTGCAGCATTTATATGATGTTCGACGTTCAGTGCTATACAGGATACTCCGCTAAACATTTTCATTCACGGCGGTGTTCAACGAGAGGCATCCTACGTTGTTTTAAGTGTTTGTCTGTATGAAATACTCGTACAGAGACTTGGCATAGTGCTTTAGGGTGCTACAGTAACAGTTTTGTAAAATTTAAAGATTAAAACAGTCTTGATCACAACTTTTTATTTTTGTTGTGGTGACCGTTTTAGATTTTATTTAAGAACCATCTTCAGACTCTGAAAAAACATATTACCAGATAGAGGGCTCGTTATAATACTAAGTATATACAGCAAAATGTAGAACTAATGAATAAATATACCCAGAACGGTGGGTGGACTCCGTGGAGCAAGTTGCGCCTACCCTCGACGCTGGAATAACTGCTAATCAGAGAAGGAGGGAACGGTTGTTAAATAGGCTTGGTCACGCCCACCGTCCTGAGTGTGACATCATTGCTAGCCAATCAGTAAGTCGTCTATGATTAGGTAAACACAAGAAGTAGATTAAAAAGTGTGTTATAATTAAATTACATCGTAACGTCATTATAAATGATTATTCGTCATAAAATATAAACTATAAAGGTTCCTTGGTTTAATTTCAGCTAAAAGTAGCTGCCCTCTAACGTCTATTCTACGAAGATGCACCAAAGGTTGCTAAATCAACAGGGAGACGCTACTAGCAAAGATACATCGAGGGTTGCCGTGGAAACGGTATCCTATTCCGATGTGTCAGTCTACAGTGCTGTCAAAGATTACAATAGGCGATGACCAACAGCCTCTGTCGATATAACATGTTGGAGATAACTAGAAAATAAATTATAGTTATATTATATCTTAACATCACACAAGTCTCGTTATTCGTCATGAGATATAAACTGTCAAGGTTAAAGATTTAAGATCAGCTAAAAGTACGCTGTCCTCTAATCTCAATTCTGTAAAGGATCCACCAAAGGTGCTATTTCGACACTGCTAGCGGGGGTAAATCGAGAGTTGCCGTGGAAACTGCGTCCTATTCCGATACGGCAGTCTACAGAGCTGTCAAAGATTGCTGTAGGTGAAGACCAACGTCCTCTGCTGATATAACATGTTGGAGATAACTTCATGTGATGGTGGTTTAATAGTCATTACAAATGAGTACGTGAGAAGGCAGTCTTTACATTAGTGCATAGTGAAAGACATAGATATCATAGAGTAGCATAAAGTTATCATATGCAGGTTAAATTCTATCTAGTATTGATTACGAGAAAGTTAAAAAGTAGAATCTTGATGCTATTAGGTAGAATGGTGGCAATATTCGTGTACACTAAGGGAAATAATCTTGTAATGAGAGATAGTTGACACTAATATGTGACAAAAACGCTACATTACGTATAGTATTTAGAGACCGTTAGCAATATAGGAAAATGGGGTATTATTTGCTGGAATTGACATATAGTAAACCCAAGTTTTATCATGAACGTAATAAGACAACAGCAATGGTTATATCAAGTTATAAAATATCAAATATGTAAAATGTATAAAAACAAAATTATGTTCTCGATCATAAAAGCGCTAATGGTAAAATCAAGAGTCAACATGATTTAAAAAAAAAGCAAGGACATAACGTATCTGAGAACGAAAGAGCAGTATTACTTATAATAAGTCTTCAAAAAGTTCAAACAAAAATTTTTCTCTGAAGTCAAGCTGCTCGTTGAGTAACGCTTGAGGCTCGTTTTTATAATATGCATAAATTTCTATTCCTTTCAACGAATTTAATAAAGGCCCTTTTAGGGCAATATGAAGGACTTTTAAGTTATTTTGAATTGATCCTTCTGAATGACCGCAGTCATTCAAATGTTGGCCAAATAAGGATTTATTACGAGTAATACCTGATGTATGTTCTTTAAAACGAACAGCAAAGTTGCGGCCAGTTTGTCCGATATATTGTTCATCGCAATCATCACATAGTAACTTATAGACTCCAGAGTTTTGGTATCTGGTATCTTTATGATCAATATTATGTCTAAGTCTGTTTTGAAGCAAATTATTGGTGGTGAAAACTATTGTGAGTTCAGTATTTTTAAACAATTTATTTATCTTATCGGAAATATTCCCCAAGTATGTCATTTTAAAGTATTTTCGATTGCTGGATTCAGATGTGCGATATGAATGTTGTAGCTCATTAAGCAAAAAGTCTATGTCATTCGGATTCAAATCATTTGCAATAGCAATCTGTATTAGTATTAATCTTTCTTCCTGGATTTCATCTTAGATCAATGATAATTTTTAATTCTATGAATCATTGATTGAAAGAAAGCCTTTTTGTATTTAGATGGATGGCAAGAGGTGGCGTTAATGATTACATCTGTTGTAGCTGGTTTTCTATAAATTGCAAACTGATGTTTATTCTTCCTGTTTGTAATAGTAAGATCTAAAAAATTTATACTTCTTTGGATTCATGTTCAACTGTAAAAATGAATTTGGGATGTATACTATTCAAAATTTTTTTAATGTATCTATTTCATTATTAGTCCCATTATAGATCAAAATTATATCATCAACATACAGTTTATATTAGATGATTTTATTAGTAATTTCAGGGTTTTCATCAAAGCATTGTAATTCAACATTATTGACAAAAATGTCTGCCATGGTACCAGGTGGGGAATTACCCATTGCTAGGCCATCTTTTTGAGAATAGATATTACCGTTAAAGGAGAAGTAGTTAAAAGCCAACGTATGTGCAAGTAATTGAATAAACTCTGTAATCTCTTCTGTATCCATGATCTTGTGTTGTAACAAATTATTTTTAATAATACCAATTGTTTCGTTTATTGGTATGGAGACTAGGTAATGGCGGAAGTAAAGCTGTGAGGACGGGGCGTGAGTCGTGCTTGGGTAGCTCAGATGCTGGAGCACTTGCCCGCGAAAGGCAAAGGTCCCGAATTCGAGTCTCGGTCCGGCACACAGTTTTGATCTGCCAGCAAGTTTCAAAGTGGTATAAGTTTTTATTGCATTGATTGCAAGTTTACAAAGGACGCGTCAGTATGAGGCCACTTAAGAGCATGATGTTGTACCCTCTCTGGCCTAGTCGCAGGCACTGACTCGATTGGAAAGGGCGTCATAAAGCCGTTAGACCCTGAGAACTGTTGCAACTCTCTGTTGGTCGATCGTGGGTACGGGACGGCGGCTGCTCAGATATTTACCAAACAGCAGTATGTTTTTAGAAATGGTTCAAATGGCTCTGAGCACTATGGGACATCTGAGGACATGTCCCCTAAACTTAGAACTACTTAAACCTAACTAACCTAAGGACATCACACACATCCATGCCGGAGGCAGGATTCCAACCTGAGACCGTAGCAGCAGCGCGGTTCTGGAGTGAAGCGCCTAGAACCGTTCGGCCACTGTGGCCGGCTGTTTTTAGAAGTTGTTACTTTATTTACAAGACCGGTTTCGGCATCTCATTAATTCCATATTCAGGACCATGTATAGAGCATCAACTACATTGGTGCATGCATAACCAGAACCATCACAACACAGATTCAGTTGACTTTCGTGGAATGTGTACTTCGAAGACACTCCACAAAAAATAACAATGATTCCGGATGTTGATGGTTACAGTTTGTGTGCATTGCTGTATACGATTCTCTATACGTGGAGTACATAGGGTTCCGAAGATGGCATTAATGAGATGCCGAAACTAATAATTTAAATAAAACAGCAACAATATGAAAACAAAAACGGATCTGATGCACGAGTTTGTCCCATATATGTTCTATCGCCGACAGTTCTGAGGATCTGCCTGACCACGAGAATATCCCAACATGGCGCAGACAGTTTACAGAGAACCGTGCCATATTTGGACGATAATTGTGCTGTTGAAAAATGGCGCCACGATACTGTCGCATCAGATGTAACACGTGACGACGCAGTACGTCTGGGACGTCCCGTTGTACCGTCGAGTTTCCTGAATCATTTCCAGCAAGGAATTGAAGTCGTACCCAATGGCTCTCCACACCATGATTCCACGAGTAACACCACCCCACCTCACCAGTACCTTCGAAGAATCGGAGCCCTCCCCAGGTCGCCACCAAACTCGCCGTCCATGTTCTCATCCTCGGTAGTACGGAACCGCGATTCATCACTGAACACAGTGGGACGCATTAATGAGCAGCGCATGCTTCCCCGTCAAGGAACCAAACCAAGCGCAGTCGTCTGTGTTGTATGTTAATGGCAGCATGTGCGTGGGACAGTATTCCCCAATCCGGCGCTATTAGTATCCGAAAAACAGTGCGAGATGACGCAAGCTGCTGTCCATAACTTGTTCTCGGATGGAGAATGGAGACGTGAAGGACTACGATGTGGATGTTGCACAATAGGTGATTCCTTGCTTGTGGTGGTTCGACGTGGTCGATTGGACTCTTGAAGAAAGTCCTGCCCTCACTTTCGTATGCGGTACTACATTTGGATACTGTCATATCCGAATGCTGGCCTAATCTGGATATCTCACGATTCGACCAGCCAGGGCAATGGTGTCCCACAATGAGGCCCCTTCTAAACTCTGTCAGGAGCTGTCATCCTCTGCCGACTGCGTATTGGGCACACGCGGATGACCCACGGCCACTTATTGCGCCGTGAGGTCCCTCCTCTCTGTCGGTGCGGCTCGGCATTGACAGTGGTCCACATTTTGTTGGACTGTCCACTTTTATCTGTGCTCAGGCAGTCGTTTGCACTGCCTGACTCGCTCCCTGCCCTTTTAACCGATGACTCTGCTATGGCTGACTTAGTTTTACGTTTTATTCGGGCAGGGTTTTTTTATTATTTAATCTTTGTATTTCTGTTTTATTTTATTGTTTGTGTTGATTCTGGCCTTTGGCCTACGGTTTTAAACTAAGTTTTTTGCTGTGTTTTCGGTGGTTGGCTTTTCCTTTTTTTGTTCCTATGGTCGGCCAACCACCGTCACACTCCGTGTGATTTTATTTCGTTTCGTCTGGTCCTTGTCTATGTTTCTTTTGTTCTGTGTCGTCTGTCTCCTATTTTGTTGAACATTTTTTTAATTCTCTGTGGGTATTTTTAGTCTTTTGGAAAAAGGGACCGATGACCTCTGCAGTTTGGTCCCTTTCATCCTTAAACCAACCAACCAACCTACACGACAAAAATGGTTCAAATGGCTCTAAGCACTATGGGACTTAACATTTGAGGTCATCAGTCCCCTAGACTTAGAACTACTTAAACCTAACTAACCTAAGGACATTACACATATCCATACCCGAGGCAGGATTCGAACCTGCGACCGTAGCAGCCGCGTGGTTCCGGACTGAAGCGCTTAGAACCGCTCGGCCACTGCGGCCGGCAGTACGCCACATCTCCAGTCTCCTTCACAGTGATCACTTAACAACCGACCGCTGTTCACGTAGCCTATAAACCTTACTAGGCCTGGTAACAACACTACACGAACAACACTAAGGCACTCTGTTTTTATATGTTCATTTTTGTGACTGATGGTCGACACGACTTCGGCCGTCCACTGCGTAATAATATGAAACACCTGCAGTCGTCGTCTTGATATCCTTTTATTATGTTTTTGATCACCTTCGGTGATACTGTACACCATCTTCAGGTCTGTATGCATAAACAGTAATGACAGCGTCATCAACTTACTAACCATGTAATACAAAGACAGATTAAAACAGAAAAAAAACTAAGGACAATACTATATAAGTGAATGGAGAGTTTTCGTTTTATAAAAACCAAGAGATGCAATTCATTCTCACATACCTAAAATAGAATTATATGCAATACACCAAATGAATGTCCACTCTGAAGATAGAACAAATTTAATATTCATTAATAAAATCATTAATTAAATATTCCATGATTAAACACTGGTCAGTTAGGTGCCACACTGAACTGCAAAGTCTTGAAGTAACCTATCAAAGCACAAAAATAACTGAAGAAAATGATAGATGTATGAAAGAAACCACCTATTTGTGAGATTGCCCAGTCGTGTATGTTGGTTCCATACAGATATTCAATGTTTTTTTTAATGGTGTAAGTATTACCTTTACATATTCAGGCCATGTTTCACCATATTCGTTACAAGGAATATAGATAGGTCAGACAATTTTCTTTATTTTATGATTGTTGACCTCTTTGTCTGGATAGGAGCAATTTAGGTATAATGCGACTTTTCATCTCTATCTAAATCCTCGGTACAAAGTTAGTGTATTAGATACATATCAAGTTTTTTCAGCGTTGATACTGCTGATAACTTATCATATGATCTATGGACACTATATGTTATGTGGATGTATATTTTTAAATTATGACATTTACATGACATAGATAGTTTTATGGCAGTAAATGATATATAGATGCATTCAAACATGAATACTGTTCACCCTGAATAGTATCTATATGGAGCTGGTATCTGTACAGATATCACTGGTGATCTTGCAGCTCTCGAAGAATGAAATTATAATGAAATCCAGACCTTCCCCATTTTATCAACGCCTGTAAGCAGCTAAAGGTCTGGATTTCATTATAATTTCATGAGTAGTATCTTGTTGAGTTTTTCCATGTATTCTGTATGTGTTATGATGGTGGCTTGCTACATTTGTTCTTTAGACACGTTTTGGAAAGTGATTTTATGCATGTGATGTAAGTATAGCCATCTACAGCTTGCACCTCAGCATTTTATAACTTTAACATGACGTGTAGATATGTTTGTATTGCCTTTTTTATGACTTTACCTGTACTGACAGATTTTATAGACGCATTCCTTTCGAGAGGGCCAATTGCACATAGATGCTTATATATCGTTCATCCTGAACATTATCTTGGGATCTGTATATTCTGTCTATGGTGTGACATCGGTGGTTTTGTACATTTGGTTTTTGAGACGTTCTTGGACATTCATGTTACGTGTATGACATAAATACGAGCATATAGGGTTTTCACCTCAGAGTTTTGTAACATCGAAGCGACACATAGAGGTATTTATACTGCCATTTACTCATATTGACACTTGGCTGTTGATGATGCTGTCCTTTTGCACATAAATGCATTTGTCTGTGGTTTACTTTTTTGTATTGTTGTAGTTTCTTTCATACATTTATCAGTTTTACAGCTATTTTTGTAGTATGGTACGTTACTACAGGATTTTTCACGTTAGTATGTCATCCAATTGATCAGTTTTTTAATCGTGGAATGTTTAATTAATGATTTTATTAATAAATAGTACATTAGTACACTTTTAGAGTGGAATTTCGTTATGGTATACTGCACATAATTCTATTTTTGGTATGTAACAGTGGATGTATATGTTGGTTTTTATCAAATGACTACTGTAAATTCATTTTTATAGTACTGTACTTAATTTTTATTCCGATTTAATCTGTCTTTGTATTTGCGTGGTTGGGAAGTCGATGGTGCTATCATTACTGTTTATGCATACAGGCCTGAAGATGGTGTACTGAGTCACCGAAACTGATTACAATATAATAAAATAACATCAAAATGACGGCTTCAGGTGTTTCATTTCATTACCTAATACACTCTGGTGGCCCACTACCTGTCGCAGAGAGATGCAACAGTAATGATTTACTTGCCCTCCGAAGGTGTGCATGTCAACAAAGTTACATTGACATCCCATGGCGCCTTCTTGATGCTTCGCTTTTTTGTCATCAGTGCATGTATTCCAGTTTCCGACTGCAGTGAGAAAATAAAAACGGCGACTCCAGGGAAAGCAAGGGATAACCATTCAACTTGAAGATGCCTTATTCAGTACTTACGTATTGGGTTACGTACTCTCAGAACACTGGAAAAAAGGAATGTTTCTGAAAGACTCCATGCTACGTATGAAAAAATGTAACTGGTGTAATACCGTATTATTTAAATTCCAATATGTCTTCCTTCGCGAGGAAGGAACATGTAGAGCACAGAAATATATGAAAAAGCCGATGGAAAAGTGATATATAACATTGGACCGCTACGTTCAGGTTTTACAGTATCAGTCGTGAGCTGTTCTTTATTGCACGTCGAACCAGCCAGGCAACTGGGAGTGAGCCTCCGATGTCTCTACAGGGAATTTCTTATTAATTAAAATTCCTGCTCATCGACCTTGCTTCCCAATGGAACGGTGTATGAGCACATTTTTGAGAGCTTCCTCATTTTTGGCGTGTCGATCGGGCAGCTGGGTTTAATTAACTTTTGGCGCTGTTTATCAGCTAAATGGAAATGCACGCGCCGGATGCGTGGCGCGCTTCGGGAATTCGTTTGAGACACGGGTACACCAACTTCCTGACGCGCGCGCGCGCGCTGGTATCGACTCGGAATCAACAGCAATATGTGTGCCTCTCTCATCTCAGTAACAGAGATAACTCTTGCCTGACGCGGAATATTGCCGTGGTACCTTTCTGAAGCTGATGTGTAACTTTCCTCGATAACATGGAAACCGACAGTCAAGTTAAACAAAGCAAGGGCAGATGCACGTGTGCTATTTTCCTTCTTTTATTTCGGTTTTTGTGTCTAGTACACCACACAACTGTTTTGCTCAACAAAATATCGTTACGAAAGATCCTTATGCATCATTATATAGGATGCACACATTTGAAAATTACACATTTGTAATTTGTAATTTGTGATTATGTTTGTACTAAACTGCATAGCATACTCATCATCATCATCATCATTTAAGACTGATTATGCCTTTCAGCGTTCAGTCTGGAGCATAGCCCCCCTTATACAGTTCCTCCATGATCCCCTATTCAGTGCTAACATTGATGCCTCTTCTGATGTTAAACCTATTACTTCAAAATCATTCTTAACCGAATCCAGGTACCTTCTCCTCGGTCTGCCCCGACTCCTCCTATCCTCTACTGCTGAAACCATGAATCTCTTGGGTAACCTTGCTTCTCCCATGCGTGTAACATGACCCCACCATCTAAGACTGTTCGCCCTGACTGCTACATCTATAGAGTTCATTCCCAGCTTTTCTTTGATTTCCTCATTGTGGACACCCTCCTGACATTGTTCCCATCTACTAGTACCTGCAATCATCCTTGCTACTTTCATATCCGTAACCTCAACCTTGTTGATAAGGTAACCTGAATCCACCCAGCTTTCGCTCCCATACAACAAAGTTGGTCGAAAGATTGAACGGTGCACAGATAACTTAGTCTTGGTACTGACTTCCTTCTTGCAGAAGAGAGTAGATCGTAGCTGAGCGCTCACTGCATTAGCTTTGCTACACCTCGCTTCCAGTTCTTTCACTATGTTGCCATCCTGTGAGAATATGCATCCTAAGTACTTGAAACCGTCCACCTGTTCTAACTTTGTTCCTCCTATTTGGCACTCAATTCGTTTATATTTCTTTCCCACTGACATTACTTTCGTTTTGGAGATGCTAAGCTTCATACCATAGTCCTTACATTTCTGATCTAGCTCTGAAATATTACTTTGCAAACTTTCAATCGAATCTGCCATCACAACTAAGTCATCCGCATATGCAAGACTGCTTATTTTGTGTTCACATATCTTAATCTCACCCAGCCAGCCTATTGTTTTCAACATATGATCCATAAATAATATGAACAACAGTGGAGACAGGTTGCAGCCTTGTCTTACACCTGAAACTACTCTGAACCATGAACTCAATTTACCGTCAACTCTAACTGCTGCCTGACCATCCATGAAAAGACCTTTAATTGCTTGCAAAAGTTTGCCTCCTATTCCATAATCTTGTAGAGCAGACAATAACTTCCTCCTAGGAACCCGGTCATATACCTTTTCTAGATCTGTAAAGCATAGATACAATTCCCTGTTCAACTCATAACACTTCTCCATTATTTGCCGTAAGCTAAAGATCTGGTCCTGACAACCTCTAAGAGGCCTAAACCCACACTGATTTTCATCTAATTGGTCCTCAACTAATACTCGCACTTTCCTTTCAACAATATCTGAGAAGATTTTACCCACAACGCTGATTAAAGAGATACCTCTGTAGTTGTTACAATCTTTTCTGTTTCCATGTTTAAAGATTGGTGTGATTACTGCTTTTGTCCAGTCTGATGGAACCTATCCCGACTCCCAGGCCATTTCAATTATCCTGTGTAGCCATTTAAGACCTGATATTCCACTGTATTTGATGAGTTCGGACTTAATTTCATCCACCCCAGCCGCTTTATTGCACTGCAATCTATTGACCATTTTTACCACTTCCTCAAATGTGATCCTATTTACATCATCATTCCTATCCCATTCTACCTCGAAATCTGAAACATTACTGATCGCATTTTCACCTACATTGAGCAACTCTTCAAAATATTCCCTCCATCTGCCCAAGGCATCCACAGGATTCACCAGCAGTTTTCCTGATCTGTCCAAAATACTTGTCATTTCCTTCTTACCTCCCTTTCGAAGACTGCTAATTACACTCCAGAATGGTTTTCCAGCAGCTTGACCCATAGTCTCCAACCTGTTTCCAAAGTCTTCCCACGATTTCTTCTTGGATGCTGCAATTATCTGTTTGGCTTTGTTTCTTTCTTCAACATAACTTTCTCTGTCTACCTGGGTTCTGGTATGTAGCCATTTTTGATACGCCTTCTTTTTCCTTTTACAGGCTGCCTTGACTGTATCATTCCACCAAGCTGTTTGCTTCATCCTACTTCTACACACAACTGTTCCAAGACATTCTTTAGCCACTTCTACTACTGTGTCCCTGTACCTTGTCCATTCCTTTTCCAATGACTGTAATTGACTACATTCAACTAACTGGTATCTTTCTGAGATCGCTGTTATGTACTTGTGCCTGATTTCCTTATCCTGAAGTTTCTCCACTCTTATCCTCCTACATATGGACCTGACCTCCTGCACTTTCGGCCTCACAATCCCAATTTCACTGCAGATTAAATAATGATCAGTGTCATCAAAGAATCCCCTGAATACACGTGTGTCCCTCACAGCCTTCCTGAATTCCTGATCTGTTATTATATAGTCAATGACAGATCTGGTTCCCCTGTCTTCCCAAGTATACCGGTGAATGTTCTTATGTTTAAAAAAGGAGTTTGTGATTACTAAGCCCATACTGGCACAGAAATCCAAGAGTTGTTTCCCGTTCCTGTTGGCCTCCATATCCTCTCCTAATTTACCCATAACCTTTTCATACCCTTCTGTTCGATTTCCAATCCTGGCGTTAAAATCACTGTCCTTGTCCTATAATCTAACAACTACATCACTGAGTGCCTCATAAAAACTATCCATCTTATCTTGATCTGTCCCTTCACAATGCGAATATACTGACACAATCCTAATTTTCTTGCTAGACACTGTCAAATCTATCCACAACAGTCGTTCGTTTACATACCTTATTGCAACTACGCTGGGTTCCATTTCTTTCCTGATGTAAAGCCCTACACCCCATTGTGCTATTCCTGCTTTGACTCCTGACAGGTAGACCTTGTATTCTCCCACTTCCTCTTCTTTCTCACCCCTTACCCGAATGTCACTAACAGCTAAAACGTCCAGCCCCATCTTACTTGCAGCCTCTGCCAGCTCCACCTTCTTCCCCAAGTAGCCCCCATTGATATTAATAGCTCCCCATCTCATTACCCTTTGTTTGCCAAGTCGTATCTTAGGAGTCCCTGGTTTGTCAGTTAGAAGTGGGACTGCGTCACCTCCAAAGGTCCGAGGCATTTTGCTCTGATTGTTGCCAGCATCATATTTAAAGTACCAGGGAAGCAGGTTGCTAGCCCTACCTGCCCCGAGTCCCATTGGGTTTTACCCCTAACGGCTGAGGGACTAACCGGTGGATTTGGTAGTCTTTGCCGTATGAGCACAAAGGTGACCACGACTCAGAATATGTCCGAGATGCCCAGCCTTATTCCAAAGTAACTGGTATCCCGACTGTCGGGACCACTTACTTGGCCACTCATACGTTGCCCGTGGTTCATGAACTAGGACATGACTACAGGAACCCACACCATGAACCACATAGCACATAGCATACTGAGACTACAAAATTATTAGTAGATAAACTGAGTCGCTGTGGTAGATTTGAAGCCGAATGGTTCTAGGAGCTACAGTCTGGAACCGTGCGACTGCTACGGTCGCAGGTTCGAATCCTGCCTCGGGCATGGATGTGTGTGATGTCCTTAGGTTAGTTAGGTTTAAGTAGTTCTAAGTTCTAGGGGACTGATGACCACAGCAGTTAAGTCCCATAGTGCTCAGAGCCATTTGAACCATAAATTTGAACAACCTCTTATATATGTGTACATGTTACCGTTGATAAGCTGGGCATATAACGATAAAATGCTTCGTCATGTAGAAATTTCTGAAAAGATTCGTACTACGCATAAAAATGTAAATGGAGCAGCATTTTGTTATTTGAATCATTAATGACACAGTTGCAAGCTGTCCAAAAATATCTTTTATGATGGATGAAATTAAGGAGGAAATATTGCTTCTCCATAGACTTGTCTGAATTTCGTTATAAAAAGGAGGAAATACAGATTGCTTCACGGAATCGTTTAGTCGGTGTGAGAGCGTTACAGAGGTCCTTTACAAACTCCAGCGGCAGACGTTACGAGAGAGGCGACGTGCATCATGGAGCGGTTTGTTATTGAAATTACGAATCACTTTCCGGGAAGAATCGTGCAACATATTACTTCCTTCCACATAAATCTCGCGAAATGAGCATGAGGACAAAATTCGAGAACTTAGAGCTAATACAGAGGCTTACCGATATTCGTGCTTCCCACGTCCTATTCGCGAATTGACCAAGGAGGGGAGAGATCCGTTAGAGTTATGGGAAATATACTACTGGCCATTAAAATTGCTACACGAAGAAGAAATGCAGATGATAAACGGGTATTCATTGGACACATATATTATACTAGAACTTGTAACACCACAGCTCTTATGCTGTATGAATTTATTTTGCTTTTGCTTTATTTAATGTTACATTTTTGATCTTCTGTAAGTGTGATTGAATCGATAACATAAAATTGTGTACTCTTTTCTTTGTTAAAAACTTTGATGTCATGATTTGATTCTATGCAAAGTAGTGTATCTGTAATTTAAAGTTCTTTGTCCCATTTGGAGGGAACAGAACTTATTGTATGTAATTGTAATTTTGTGTGAATAATTTTTTGTAGAAGTGTCAATATGTGAAAATGTTCTGTTTTATTTAATGTATTTGTTTGCTGTTATGTAAATTGCTGATCCTCACTTAAGGTTCTTAGTTAGTTTGTATGTAAATGGTGTAGTGGTTCCCCTCTGGAACGGAAATGCGTAGCGCGCGCAAATTGTGGTTGGCATAGGTGGAAAAGGTGGAACTGGTAGTCAGTCGGAGATGAGCCAGCAGTCGGAGACGAGCCAGGAGTCGGGGAAGAGCAGTCAGTCGGAAACGAGCTACGAGTCCGTGCACTGCTAGTATAAAGGTGCATATTGTGCTGATTCAGAGAGAGGCTTTTCCTGCTTCTTTCCAATGCCTCGGATGGGTGGATAAATAGCTGGAACCATTCTGGAATTTGTATTTGTCATCGCCACCAAGAAATGACAGAGTCCAGCAATTCTACCTGCAATTCCGCCTACCAACATGCAGTTGCCACCACACTGCGCAATCACTGTAACGTAATACTATATTGATGTACAGTGAAGGATCAGCCTAATGGATTTGTTAGTGTGCTGAAATATAAGGTAATTCATATCGGAATTTATTTACCTACCTTGATTTTACTCCTCATCATAACACCTCTCAGGGTCCTCTCCGTTTGAAGTAAAGTGATTACCGAGTGTCCTTACTGAAAGTACATTGAAGCCTAGAGCTCTGTTAAATAATGCCTCTTGAACTTATTAAAGAGAAAGTTAAAGTCAATGATAATTGCTGAAAACAATTTTCCTAGTAAAACTGCTTATCAAAGTACTGTTGCTGACGGTAAAATTAAAAGTCCTTAAGTAAAGTAAATGAACACATTGTTGCCTGTAGTAAATTCTAAAAGGAGAGTCAGTTTCTTGCAATTTTGTCAACATTGTGTTTCGTTGTAGTAAAAGTGAGAAAGCTGTAGTTGTGAAACGTTACATTCTCATGTTTGCCAAGTGTTTGTTTCTCTTGTGTATTAGAAGTACACATTAATAATAATGTTATAAAGACCATTCACTTTGTGTAAACCCTGAAAGTAATAGTGTGTTTCGGTATCTGTTATAATTCTGAAAATAGTTCATGCTGCTCTAACTGTTAGCTTCAATCTTAAAACATATGTGCGTCAGAGTTCATTGCACTCGCGTGTTGCTAAGTCTAGGTTGTGTCTGTTGTGTTGTCCATTATAGTTACTTATACCTACTTTCATAAACGAGAATGTTAATCTTTCTCTTGCCTAATTAGGCTGGCGACCGTTTCCCTTATTCTATGAATAGTATAGCTAGGCAAAATTTTGTTTGTCACTATTCCAATATTTTCGTAATTCTTACTTTCATTTCCGATAAGCCACCTCCGTTAGGAACAACACGGTCAAATTAACAAAATTCCTCTCAGAGGGTAACACTGCTCTGTTGCTTTGTGCCATAGTTGCTTTTACAAAATTGCTTTATGTTACAACCTGCTTCTAGCATAGAGGTTATGGTACAGTAGTAGCAGACGTGGCGCCGCGTGACAGGACGTTGTTCAATTTGCACCTACAAACGGGAAAAATTATAAGTAGTTAGCATTTTACAAACATTGAGTGAACATAAAACGTCCAGCGGCACGAACCTGTGCATTACTTGACAGAACTAGTAGTGAAAGTTCAGTTTAAATTAAAAATAAAAGGTATCAGTACTTATTAATAGTTAAAATGGACAGGAAATTAGAAACAAATGTAGACACGAGAGAGCAGAATGCAACCGAGAGCAGTTCAGGCAGCACACCAACAGATGGCATGCCGCGCGAGTTAAATTACGTACGTTATCACGCAGACGTTAATAAACAGATCGAAGCTATGTGTGTAGCGCGTAATAAGCAAGACAATGTAGGCGATGTTGTCGAAGACAGTGGCTATGCTGATGAATCAAGGGATATGTTTGAATCACCAAAACCAGAAAGGGGTGTAGGATCTGAACACGAAAAAGCAGTAGAATCTAAAAGTGAAAAGACACCAGATGTAACTGATTTGTTAAAAATGTTGTCTGCACAAATTGCAGCACAGGGGCAACAAAACGCTGCACAAAATGACAATATTAAGGCACAAATCGCAGCACTAGGGCAACAAAATGTAGAACAAAGACAGCTAATTGCAGCACAGGGGCAGTTAATTACAACACAGGGTAGTGATATTAGTAAACAGATTGAGAAAGTTGATGTAAAAGTAGACATTGTGAGTAATGAAATTAAAAACCTTAAAAGCGAAATTACTGTCATCAATGGCAATATTGCCAACATACAGGGACAAGTTGATGACATTAACGAAAGATTTGACTCTGAAATAATTAAAATTCAAGATCAGATAGAACCCTTAGTCTGTACTAAAGTGGATGAAAAGGTATTCGGTATTAAATCCGAAATACAAACCGAGTCTAACGCGGAATTTGCCCAGATTAAACAATCTGTAACAGAAACAAGCAGAGCTCTAACCAAACAGATTCTTACTTGCGAAAAGAAGTGTGAACATAACACTTCACAAATCCAAGGCAAAGTGTATGACTTGGAAAGGAAAATACAAACCGGACCTACACATTTTACTGAAAAAATGCCTATCAGTAAAATATTAGAGGGCGAGGAAAAATTCGACCCAGCAAAGAGACATAACGGATGGCACCCCCTAGACTTTGTAAAGAATTGCGAAAGAAATTTTCCTGAATATTTGACTGACCAGGAAAAAATTAATGTTGTAATCAGTGCATTAACGGGAGAAGCAAAAAGGTGGGGATTGAAACTTGATACTAACCAGATGTCTTTTGAAACCTTTAAACAAAAATTTATTGACGAATACTGGTCAGAACAAAAACAAGACCAGTTGTGGCGTGAATTTCTAATGGCCAGGTTGTATGACATCAGAGGTAGGCAAACCATGAAAGAATTCTGCGAATCATGGTACAGAAAACTGATACATTTGAAGGCTAGAAGAACTGAAGCTGAGATCGTTTGGGTTCTTTGGCAGAAACTGCCTGAGGATTCGAAACGATATGTTGGGAGTACACACAGTAGTTTTTCTGCGCTCTTGGAAAGGGTAGAAGATGAAGATCACTGGCGAAGAAATCGCGAGTACCGTCCCCATAATAACAATAATTATTTGCGAGAAAGTAATGACCAAAATGAACGACCTGAAAATGAAAGATATCGTGTAAACGCGATTCAAAGAGGTCGTGCGAGAGGCAGGGGAAATTATACGACGCGCGGCAGAGGATACATAGCACGTAATTCCCAAACTAGAAACGAAATGGAAAACTAAAAACCGCGTGTGTTGCGGGCCGGATTCACGCGGAAACCGGTTTTGGGCCCAAAGAAAAGATGCCAAATATTAGATTCGAGAAGGAAAGATGTAAAATACGGGGCAGGAAGGTTAAGGGCGCGCCTATAGCAGACGGGTGCGGAGTGATACATAGTGGCGTTCCCAGTGCGAAGTCACGTGACCGTTCGTGCTCGGGCCAGCCGTTGCCGAAGCAGCGTACATTGCACTTGGCAGCAGACACAAATGGCAGACGTCAGAACAAGATGGCTGCCGTAGAGAGAGACAGAAGAGGCGGGATCGGACACTTCCGATGGCCGGTTTCAGTAGTAAATGAATGTGGAAATGAAAATAAAGTTAATATGTCATATGATGAAGATAACTCGGTATCGGAATCGTGCGAAAAGACTTTATTGAAGAATAAAAGGGAGCCAGAAAAGGCGAGTGGAAAGGAGAACATTTGTACTGTTAATGATGTGTATGAAGTAAAAGACGTAAATGTGGGGGAGGTTGTGATGAATAAAGAGGAAAGGGAGGTAGAATATGCCATGCAAAAGACGTGTGCACAATTAATAATGGGTAAAAATGAGGTAGAGGAGGACGTTAGTAATCATGACATTATGAGCAGTGCAGATGAAATTATTGTTGATGGAAAGGTGTTTAATAGTTTTGATGCAGAAGGGTCTAGTAAGAATTTCGCACGATTACCTGAAAATGACAGCATGGAAGAAAATGAAATGAAAATTATTGAAGTATGTGACGATTATACTAAGTATGAAGTTAAGGCTGAAATCGTTCAAAGTGATATAACAGAAGTGCCTGACTGTCCAAACGGTGTGCATTGTGTAGAAAATGAGTCGAAAAACGAAGTGGCTGAAAAATCTAGTGATAATCTGCTCCACTGTCTAAAAGTTGCTTTCCTGCTAGAATCTGATGACGAAAATGAAATCAGTGATAGTTCAGATGATGAGGGGTATATGAATACAGGTAAGAATGAATATACTAACTTTCTCTGTTGTTCAAAAATCGAGTACTTAAGTAAATCTGACGGTGAGGAAGAGAGTAGTGATGACTCCAGTGAAGATGAGTTTTCAGGTGTAAACGAAAGTGAATATACTTTTACTGAAAGGGGGTATGAGAAAATTAGTGACATTTTTCCAAGGCAAGATACAGAAAGTGAATCTGGGCCAAAACCGAATGAATTATTCAGTAATGTAACACAGGGGCATAATTTGAAAGAACCTCCTGATAACACTATACTGGGGCAAGCCTTAACAAATGTTTTGAAGGAGTGTAAATTACAGGAACAAAAAGAACCACCTGATAAAATAATAGCAGAACAGGAAATGTTGTACCTTGCTAAAGACTTTGAAATTTCAAAACCTAAAAAGCCACCTGATGAAACAAAACGTTGGCAGGAACTGAATAAATTAGTGAAAGATGTAGAAAACAGGAGGCCTAAAAAGCCACCAGATTTAGTAACTGTTTTATGAACCATAAAAGACTGCCTTGTTAATAAAGAGACTGGGGGCAGGGTGCTGTATTTGTATATATGTTGTTAATATAATGCATGACTTTATTATTATTATTATTATATCTGAGTGTTACCTGAAAGTGGATTGTTGTTTTGTTGATCTTGAGGCCTGTGGCAGTTTGTTGCTTATTTACTGTAGTGTACTGTTTGACTTTGCTTAGAAACTGTTTATTTTCAATTGAACACTTACTGTTGCCAGTCTAATTATAAAGGCAGGGACATGTAGTGTGAAAAACCTGAAAACTTTATGAATAATAATGATTATGGTAACTTAACAAGAGTGCAAAGAATTCCACAAGATAATAATTTATTTCTAATATACTTAAAGACCAGAAAGGGCTTATGATTGCACCATGTTGTGTATTTAAAAGTACATGTCCTCTGATGAGGGTTATTAAGCCTCAGGGGGCAATGCACTCTTTGCATTGTCAGGTGCCTGACGAGCACCAGAGACCCGAGTCGTTGTCAGCAGTACTTCCATTTATTTTCGTGCTGCCAACCTTCCTCTTCATCATTCAGAACTTTTACTATCTTCTTTCCTTCTTCTCTATCCGAGTGTATTGAATAGTGTGGAAATAATGTAGAATACTGTGGGTACACTAGAAAATGGCAAAGAATAATGAAAGTATAGTGGGTACTGTAAAAGAAAAATGTAATGGAAAAGCAATTGGAAAGAGAAATATGGATAAGAAAAGGTAAGACTACTGAAAACAAGGTAAATTAATATTATAATATAATTAAATGTAAATGTTTTTGAAAAAGAAAGGGGCAAATATGGTATTGAAAAACTGTATATGTGTTTAAAACTGAGGAGATGAACCTGACTAAGGTATGGGAAATAAGTGTGTGAGGTATGTGTCTAGTGCCAGCAAAAGAGTTGGCAGAAATCAGTTGCAATAGGATATGAAATTATTGTCCTGATCTTGATGTATGTAATGACCTAACTGTGTGTGAAGAAAAACAATGGTAAAGCAGTAGTAAGAAATTCTTAATCCTGACTTGATCCTAAATATGACATTTAATTTTTCTCAATTAATGTATATGTTACCTAATTGTGTCATTTGAAAAGAAATGGTTTTGTTACCAGTGTCTAATTGCTGTTTCAAAGTTGCAGGTTTAATGTTTTATAACATTAATGCAAATTTTACCAAAGATGTGACATAGTGTTGAAAAACTTAAAGATGATGACAAAAACTGCTCAAAAATGTGTTGATGGGCAGCAAAACAAGACAAAAGAATAAGAATGCTGTGGTCCTGAAGTTGAGGACTACAACATATGCTATGTGAGCAGTAGCAAAAGGACTTGCCATTGTGGGGCAAGAAGTTGATAAGTGGTCACGAACTGCCAAACCTAGAGGATGGGACAGTGTGTCAATTTAAAAATGTGTTTTTTGTGTGTTCTTAATCTAAATTGTGTTTTGTGTCTAAATGTTATAAGTAAAGACTGCCAAACCAATAATGGGCAGAATGTGTAACATGGACTGCCAGTGCTGAGGGAAGCAGTGAACTAAGTTAGGTTTTTTGAGCAATATGTTATGAACTGACTATTCTTATTGAAGTCAGTGAAAAGTTATTATAGAATATGTATGCATTCTTGTTCAAGTAGTTATTGATGTTTTGAGACTAGGTTTTCTGAAGTAAGTTAAAGTTTTGCACTGCCGTGTTTTAAAACACAGCAGTAATGATTAAAGATAGGCTCTGAATATGTTAGTGTGTTTATGTGCAACAAATATTTTGGACTGCTATTAATGAAGAGCAGCTTTATTTTGAAACATCCTTGCAAAGTTACTTTGGTATTTAAAGAGTCAGTTGGAAAAAGGTTTCCATAGCTGTTTGTGTAAACATTTGTGCATATCTGGATGCAAACTGAAATTTTCAATATTTCATTAATTGCTGAACCTTGTAAAATGTACTGTGATCATTAATATGCTTGTGTGTCTGTGAAATTTTACATTCCTCTAAAATTATTGAGAGACAAACTTCTGTTTTGCTAACTTAGAATGTTCTGTGTTGTTGTATATGTGTATTTTCTTTATTTTATTTGAAGGCTATACCATATTCTACTAATATGCAGATTAATTTTGTACTGATTGCCTATTAATTGAACTGTGTGTGTATGAAATGAACATGCTTAAAAGCATCTTGTGTAATGATGAAAATTAGTTTCCTTAAACCAGTGTGAAATTGAAAATTGCTTTAGATGTTTTACTTTGAAAATCTTTTGGAAGAAATGTATGCAATTTCTTAGTGTATATACTGTATGTTTGTAATGTGTGTGTGTTTTTTTTTCCCAACTGAAGTTGGATGGAATAATTTTTTTTTTTTTTTTTTTTTTTTTTTTTTTTTTTTTTTTTTTTTTTTTTTTTTTTGCAGCCAGCACCACTTAGGTGTTATAGATGTTTCCTTGAAGTATCCCTGACGGGAAACTTCAACGAAATATGGGGCATGTGTAACACCACAGCTCTTATACTGTATGAATTAATTTTGCTTTTGCTTTATTTAATGTTACATTTTTGATCTTCTGTAAGTGTGATTGAATCGATAACATAAAATTGTGTACTCTTTTCTTTGTTAAAAACTTTGATGTCATGATTTGATTCTATGCAAAGTAGTGTATCTGTAATTTAAAGTTCTTTGTCCCATTTGGAGGGAACAGAACTTATTGTATGTAATTGTAATTTTGTGTGAATAATTTTTTGTAGAAGTGTCAATATGTGAAAATGTTCTGTTTTATTTAATGTATTTGTTTGCTGTTATGTAAATTGCTGATCCTCACTTAAGGTTCTTAGTTAGTTTGTATGTAAATGGTGTAGTGGTTCCCCTCTGGAACGGAAATGTGTAGCGCGCGCAAATTGTGGTTGGCATAGGTGGAAAAGGTGGAACTGGTAGTCAGTCGGAGATGAGCCAGCAGTCGGAGACGAGCCAGGAGTCGGGGAAGAGCAGTCAGTCGGAAACGAGCTACGAGTCCGTGCACTGCTAGTATAAAGGTGCATATTGTGCTGATTCAGAGAGAGGCTTTTCCTGCTTCTTTCCAATGCCTCGGATGGGTGGATAAATAGCTGGAACCATTCTGGAATTTGTATTTGTCATCGCCACCAAGAAATGACAGAGTCCAGCAATTCTACCTGCAATTCCGCCTACCAACATGCAGTTGCCACCACATTGCGCAATCACTGTAACGTAATACTATATTGATGTACAGTGAAGGATCAGCCTAATGGATTTGTTAGTGTGCTGAAATATAAGGTAATTCATATCGGAATTTATTTACCTACCTTGATTTTACTCCTCATCATAACACCTCTCAGGGTCCTCTCCGTTTGAAGTAAAGTGATTACCGAGTGTCCTTACTGAAAGTACATTGAAGCCTAGAGCTCTGTTAAATAATGCCTCTTGAACTTATTAAAGAGAAAGTTAAAGTCAATGATAATTGCTGAAAACAATTTTCCTAGTAAAACTGCTTATCAAAGTACTGTTGCTGACGGTAAAATTAAAAGTCCTTAAGTAAAGTAAATGAACACATTGTTGCCTGTAGTAAATTCTAAAAGGAGAGTCAGTTTCTTGCAATTTTGTCAACATTGTGTTTCGTTGTAGTAAAAGTGAGAAAGCTGTAGTTGTGAAACGTTACATTCTCATGTTTGCCAAGTGTTTGTCTCTCTTGTGTATTAGAAGTGCACATTAATAATAATGTTATAAAGACAATTCACTTTGTGTAAACCCTGAAAGTAATAGTGTGTTTCGGTATCTGTTATAATTCTGAAAATAGTTCATGCTGCTCTAACTGTTAGCTTCAATCTTAAAACATATGTGCGTCAGAGTTCATTGCACTCGCGTGTTGCTAAGTCTAGGTTGTGTCTGTTGTGTTGTCCATTATAGTTACTTATACCTACTTTCATAAACGAGAATGTTAATCTTTCTCTTGCCTAATTAGGCTGGCGACCGTTTCCCTTATTCTATGAATAGTATAGCTAGGCAAAATTTTGTTTGTCACTATTCCAATATTTTCGTAATTCTTACTTTCATTTCCGATAAGCCACCTCCGTTAGGAACAACACGGTCAAATTAACAAAATTCCTCTCAGAGGGTAACACTGCTCTGTTGCTTTGTGCCATAGTTGCTTTTACGAAATTGCTTTATGTTACAACCTGCTTCTAGCATAGAGGTTATGGTACAGTAGTAGCAGACATGGAGTATTATAAACTGACATGTGATTACATTTTCATGCAATTTGGGTGCATAGAAGCTGAGAAATCAGTACCCAGAACAACCACCTCTGGCCGTAATAACGACCTTGATACGCCTGGGCATTGAGTCAAACAGAGCTTGGATGGCGTGTACAGGTACAGCTGCCCATGCAGCTTCAACACGATACCACAGTTCATCAACATTAGTGATTGGCGTATTGTGAGGAGCCAGTTGCTCGGCCACCATTGACCAGACGTTTTCACTTGCTGAGAGATGTGCTGGCTAGGGCAGCAGTCGAACATTTTCTGTATCCAGACAGGCCTGTACAGGACCTGCAACATGCGGTCGTGCATTATCCTGCTGAAATGTAGGGTTTCACAGGGATCGAATGAAGGGTAGAGCCAGGGGATTTAACACTTCTGAAATGTAACGTCCACTGTTCAAAGTGCCGTCAGTGCGAACAAGAGGTGACCGAGACGTGTAACCAATGACACTCCATACCATCACGCCGCGTGATACGCCAGTATGGCGATGATGAATACGCGCTTCCAATGTGCGTTCACCGCGATGTCGCCAAACGTGGATGCGACCACCATGATGCTGTAAACAGAAGCTGGATTCATCCGAAAAAATAACGTTTTGCCATTCATTCCCCCAGGTTCGTCGTTGAGTACACCGTCGCAGACGCTCCTGTCTGTGATGCAGCGTCAAGGATAACCGCAGTCATGGTCTCCGAGCTGATAGTCCATGCTGCTGCAAACGTCGTCGAACTGTTCGTGCAGAAGTTTGTTGTCTAGCAAACGTCCCCATCTGTAGACTGAGGGATCGAGACGTAGCTGCATGATCCGTTACAGCCATGCGGATAAGAAGGCTGTCATCTCGACTGCTAGTGATACGAGGCCGTTGGGATCCAGCATGGCGTTCCGGGTTACCCTCCTGCACCCACCGATGCCATATTCTGCTAACAGTCATTGGATCTCGACCGACGTGAGTAGAAATGTCGCGATACAATAAACCGCAATCGCGATAGGCTATAATCCGACCTTTATCAAAGTCGGAAACGTGATGGTAACGCATTTCTCCTCCTTACACGAGGCATCGCAAGTGTTTCTCCAGGCCACGCCGGTCAACTGCTGTTTGTGTACGAGAAATCGGTTGGAAACTTTCCTCATGTCAGCACGTTGTAGGTGTTGCCACCGGCGCCAACCTTGTGTGAATGCTCTGAAAAGCTAATCATTTGCATATCACAGCATCTTCTTCCTGTCGGTTAAATTTCGCGTCTGTAGGACGTCATCTTCGTGGCGTAGCAATTTTAATGGCCAGTAGTGTAGGTACGGGAAGTAGCCTCCGCCATACACCTTACGTGGCTTGCGGACTGTGGTGTGGATGTAGATGTAGAAGTCATCGGAATGCGCATGTAAAAGTCAGGGTTTTATTCGTTGACCCATGATTATAAAACCCAGCTTTCATTGTAGATTGTGCAATCTAACGCGTCTCTCTTCTCTAATCCTTTCATTAACACGTTCTCTGTTGGCATCTGTGACAGGTGTTCTTGGCCGGTCGTTGGGCGGCTTGTCTGCAATGTCCCTTTTTCCAAGCGTCATCACCCTCACTGCACATTGCTGATACCCATTACAGCATCTTCTTAGACTTTCTTCATGGATAAGGGTGTAACAGGTAATCATGGATCAAGAAGCAAAACCACGAGTTTTTTCAAACTGCTTTTGATGTCTGGGTGCAACTATAGCGCAAATTTGTACAAATCCATGTCGATTATGTTGAACGGTAGTGTTTGTGCAGAGGAAGTTAACGCTATTACTACATGTTGATTACTAAAATATTTTATGACAGAGGAAGAATTGATTTTCAATCCACCTACGTGTATACGCGTCGTATAGTGCCATCTGTTGTACACACGCTTATATTTTCTATATGAGCAAATTTGTTATTGAAAATTTTCTTAGTTTTGTGATATACACTCCTGGAAATGGAAAAAAGAACACATTGACACCGGTGTCTCAGACCCACCATACTTGCTCCGGACACTGCGAGAGGGCTGTACAAGCAATGATCACACGCACGGCACAGCGGACACACCAGGAACCGCGGTGTTGGCCGTCGAATGGCGCTAGCTGCGCAGCATTTGTGCACCGCCGCCGTCAGTGTCAGCCAGTTTTCCGTGGCATACGGAGCTCCATCGCAGTCTGTAACACTGGTAGCATGCCGCGACAGCGTAGACGTGAACCGTATGTGCAGTTGACGGACTTTGAGCGAGGGCGTATAGTGGGCATGCGGGAGGCCGGGTGGACGTACCGCCGAATTGCTCAACACGTGGGGCGTGAGGTCTCCACAGTACATCGATGTTGTCGCCAGTGGTCGGCGGAAGGTGCACGTGCCCGTCGACCTGGGACCGGACCGCAGCGACGCACGGATGCACGCCAAGACCGTAGGATCCTACGCAGTGCCGTAGGGGACCGCACCGCCACTTCCCAGCAAATTAGGGACACTGTTGCTCCTGGGGTATCGGCGAGGACCATTCGCAACCGCCTCCATGAAGCTGGGCTACGGTCCCGCACACCGTTAGGCCGTCTTCCGCTCACGCCCCAACATCCTGCAGCCCGCCTCCAGTGGTGTCGCGACAGGCGTGAATGGAGGGACGAATGGAGACGTGTCGTCTTCAGCGATGAGAGTCGCTTCTGCCTTGGTGCCAATGATGGTCGTATGCGTGTTTGGCGCCGTGCAGGTGAGCGCCACAATCAGGACTGCATACGACCGAGGCACACAGGACCAACACCCGGCATCATGGTGTGGGGAGCGATCTCCTACACTGGTCGTACACCACTGGTCATCGTCGAGGGGACACTGAATAGTGCACGGTACATCCAAACCGTCATCGAACCCATCGTTCTACCATTCCTAGACCGGCAAGGGAACTTGCTGTTCCAACAGGACAATGCACGTCCGCATGTATCCCGTGCGACCCAACGTGCTCTAGAATGTGTAAGTCAACTACCCTGGCCAGCAAGATCTCCGGATCTGTCCCCCATTGAGCATGTTTGGGACTGGATGAAGCGCCGTCTCACGCGGTCTGCACGTCCAGCACGAACGCTGGTCCAACTGAGGCGCCAGGTGGAAATGGCATGGCAAGCCGTTCCACAGGACTACATCCAGCATCTCTACGATCGTCTCCATGGGAGAATAGCAGCCTGCATTGCTGCGAAAGGTGGATATACACTGTACTAGTGCCGACATTGTGCATGCTCTGTTGCCTGTGTCTATGTGCCTGTGGTTCTGTCAATGTGATCATGTGATGTATCTGACCCCAGGAATGTGTCAATAAAGTTTCCCCTTCCTGGGACAATGAATTCACGGTGTTCTTATTTCAATTTCCAGGAGTGTAGTTTATATAAAGTTAAACGGTAACTAAATAGTGGAAAGTGTACCAATAAAAATAAAAATAAGTTAAAAATTACATTACGCCAGACAGAGAGCTGTACCGGGTACGCAAAGACTTTATTTATTGCAAAAGCCTCTCTTACTGTACTCTGTGACTCGCTGGCAGTGTGGCGGGATGTATGTGTTTGGAATGCATTGGTATGAAAATGCGCTACCAGCAATAGCAGCGTCGCTTGTCATAACTGCGGTGGCGACGTAGTAATGAGTGAAGCAGAAAGATATTGCCCTGTATGCGGAAATGAAAAACTGCCACAAAGACACCACTAAAATACATTGACGTCAACGTCAACAACTGATCGAACCAGCTACCAAACGAAATGGCGTAGTTATTATCACACCGAACAAACGTTCGGGGGGTCGACGGTTCAAATTACCATCCAGCTAATCTGATTTATGTTTTCCGTCATTTCGCCAAATCGCTCCAGGCAAATGCCGAGATGGTCCCTTTGTGAAGGCCAGGGCTGATATCCTTCCCCATACTTTCGTAATCAGAGCTTGTACTGTTTCTCTAATGACCGCGCCGTCGACGGGACGGTAAACTATAACATTCCTTACGAATCAGGTTGCTTTGTTAAGAAATTTATCGTAAAGTGCAGCTTCAGAACCGCTAGTTCCATAGTTCTTTCAATATAAATTCATTAAAAGGTCGTATAATGAAATCGCGGTCTTTCATTCTGCAATATCTTGTATAAAGCAGTAGTACGGTTACCACTCGTCGTGCTAAGTCAATTCATGAAAATCTTTAATCCCTGCAGTAATACAGTAGATTTCATTAGAAGCATAGTACGCTTTATTATACTGTAGTAAGAGTTTTACCTATGGATGATTATTAACATAGATTGAGCGCACATCTGTAGGACCGATTTATCTTCTTCGGCGTTTCCCTCTAGGAGTTAGCCGTTTTAGACTTCCACAGACTTCTTTTATTCCACACATCCGGCCCTAAAAATCTGTCTTCCATTCCTTCCTGTTCACATTTTCCCCTATCTAGCTTTTCTCTCTTCTTCGGGGCGCCCCCGGTTTAAAATCTCCCTTGCTCATCTGTGGTTAGCCATTCTCTGTTCTTGCCTGCACCATCGAAAGACTCAATTCACGAAATTTTTTGTTACTGCGCGTTATCTCTTCGCCTCCACAATACTTTATTCCGTATCTTATTTTGCCTTGTTGACTGAAACATTTTCTCCTAATTCCATGTCACTCTTCTAATTTTCCCCATAAGTTTCCTTCTTTGAGGCCTCATCTCACCTCCAAATAGTACTACGTTGTCTACCATATTATGACGTACTATTTTTCTAATATTCTCCGGAAAATTATTATTCACTATCACCCCAAGCAATGCTTTAGCGGATCTCTTTCCTATTGCTATTCTACATCTAATATCCTTCTCACATATACCGGAGTTATCTATTATTGCTCCCAAATATTTGTGGTTTCTATTGAATTTCATTTCTTCTTTCTCTAACTCAACTTTCATCAAACCCTGTTTCATATACGTACACTTCGTCTTGAGCAGATTCATTCCAATGCTTTATCTGCTATTCTCCTCTAAAATGGCTCAAATGGCTCTGAGCACTATGGGACTTAACATCTGTGGTCATCAGTCCCCTAGAAATTAGAACTACTTAAACCTAACTAACCTAAGGACATCACACACATCCATGCCCGAGGCAGGATTCGAACCTGCGACCGTAGCAGTTGCGCGGTTCCGGACTGAGCGCCTAGAACCGCTAGACCACCGCGGCCGGCGTTATTCTCCTCTCTCAGAATGTATTCCATATCGTCTTTATCTGGTCGTCCCTAAATAAAAATGAGTGATGTGTATCTTCACCAGTCTTTTTTCCCGTGCGAGAGCATTTCCTGTACCAGCTATTCAGTTTCTCTTCGTAATTAGTAGTAAACAGAATAGATGGCATTCCACAACCTTGTTCTACCATTTGTCAGTGGAAGTACTATGGGTAACCTTGTTTTACATTATAATCATTACTTTTGTGTTCTTTCATAAATTTTTAAACACGTTAATCTATTTTTCTCTCGCATTAAACCTTCTCATTTGTTCCCATATGTTTATTCCAGGGACATCGTCATACTATTTTCGCAGGTTCACAAAGGTCGTGTATACACTTATATTTTCATTTCCGCATTTTTCTTGATACAGTGAATATTATCAAAACAAGACCGACCTTGCCTAAAACCACTTGGCTATTCGCTTAAAGCCGACGCATTCTGAATGATAGAAAGTAGTGTCATGTGGAGACGAATCACAGGTCAGTCGTGACAGATGTGTCTCTTACAAATCAGCTAGTTACTCGTAGTTACGTCTCTGGCCGAGCTATGTCACTATTGTAGATAGTGAAATCCTGACAGTGTGTTCAGGAAACTGAATTTTTTTGGAATATTATGTCTTTTCTTAATTATTACAGATTTAATGTATTTAGTTATAAGTGTGAATGAGGGTTTGAATGTGAAGTAATATGTTAAATGGATGTCGTTATGCCTATTCAATGGTAGCGTGGGCGTTGTACTTATACAGATGTCACATGCTCGGGGTTTATCTCGTAATGTATCAAAAATGGTTCAAATGTCTCTGAGCACTGTGGGACTTAACATCTGAGGTCATCAGTCCTCTAGAACTTAGAACTACTTAAACCTAACTAACCTAAAGACATCACACACATCCATGCCTGAAGCAGGATTCGAACCTGCGACCGTAGCGGTCGCGCGGTTCCAGACTGAAGCGCCTAGAACCACTCGGCCACACAGGCCTGCGTAATGTATCAATTAGCAGTTTATGGTACTGGGGAAGCAAGAATCATACGTACTACGATAATTCAGTTACGTAAAGAGGGGCCTTTTTTGCTATTTGTGGGTTTTCCGAAATTGTTCATTTGATAAATTTCTCGTAGAGGGCATTATCTTGCGATTAGTTCATAGCAAAACATGCGGGGTAGTGCGGGTGTTTGATTGATAGCGTTTGGTTATTCTGTATTTCAGTCAGTCAGAAGAGAGTACTCTCGTGCGTGTTTTGTGTGCTAGAGAACTGCTTCGCGGAATCTAGAGTTCATTTGGAGCTCTTCAGTCATAACATTGTACGCGTGTACTTGGAGCTGCGAAAACTGGTTGTAAGTTTGTGGAATTATGAGTTAAACTCGACCGCGGAGTGCCGTAAAGCGTTAATGAGGCAACAGTAAATACTGAAGCGCAAATTTCAGATTTCCTGTGCAAATTGTGACTAAATGAGTAACTAAAACCAGCATCGTGTGTTACACAAGTCGTGACCATGAACTGAACATTCGAACTGATCAATGTGTGAAATATTAGGACAGACATTTTGTCGGAGACAATCCGTTTTAAACGTCCCAGTAACAGGTTCGGTTAAATACCATGCGCTGTCTATTACGAGTTACTCAGTCTGCGTGTGAATCACGAAATTGTATGGTAGACTTGTCGGTTATTATGTATAAAATAAGTAGGAATATATCGTTATATTAATTCGGAGCCTACCATTTTGCTGTTCAATTAATCTGATACTAGAAATTTTCTGATGTGCCTTAGAATAGTTTAGTGTGACTGGTTCTTCTGCAGCCCATCCAGTCAAGAACCGTTATTAGTTTTCTAACAGGGCAGGTCTGTGAGCTACTGCTCGAGGAAAGATCACCGCAGGATGAGTGGGACTCTTTCTGCACGCGAAACACGACACTGCGCCACCGTACTAGGAAACTGTATGAGAAATATTGCCTTCTTCAGCCCTCAGTTTATCATGTCAACAAGAATCAAGACACGCAATATTAATATTTCATTACTGTGTGTTCTTACAGCATTGTTGTTGTAACACGGCGTTCGGTAGTCTGACGCTTTCCCGCTCTGACTACACTACTGACCATTAAAATTCCTACACCAAGAAGAAATGCAGATGATAAACAGGTATTCATTGGACAAATATATTATACTAGAACTGACATGTGATTACATTTTCACGCAATTTGGGTGCATAGATCCTGAGAAAGCAGTACCCAGAAACTCTGGGCGTAATAACGGCCTTGATACGCCTGGGCACTGAGTCAGACAGAGCTTGGATGGCGTGTACAGGTACAGCTGCCCATGCAGCTTCAACACGTTCATCAACAGTAGTGACTGGCGTATTGTGACGAGCCAGTTGCTCGGCCACTATTGACCAGACGTTTTCAATTGGTGAGAGATCTGGAGAATGAGCTGACCAGGGCAGCAGTCGAACTTTTTCTGCATGCAGAAAGGCCCGTACGGGACCTGCAACATGCGGTCGTTCATTATCCTGCTGAAATGTAGGGTTACGCAGGGATCGAATGAAGGGTAGAGCCATGGGTCGTAACACGTCTTAAATGTAATGTCCACTGTTCAAAGTGCCGTCAGTGCGAACAAGAGGTGACCGAGACGTGTAACGAATGGCACCCCATACCATTACGCCGAGTGATACGCCAGTATGGCGATGACGAATACACTGTTCCAATGTGCGATGTCACCAATCACGGATGCGACCTTCACGATGCTGTAAACAGAAGCTGGATTCATCCGAAAAAATAACGTTCCCCCAGGTTCGTCGTTGAGTACACCGTCGCAGACGCTCCTGTCTGTGATGCAGCGTCAAGGGTAACCGCAGCCATGGTTTCCGAGCTGATAGTCCATGCTGCTGCAAACGTTGTCGAACTGTTCGTGCAGATGTTTGTTGTCTTGCAAACGTCCCCATCTGTTGACACAGGGATCGTGATGTAGCTGCACGATCCGTTACAGCCATGCGGATAAGAAGCCTGTCATCTCGACTGCTAGTGCTACGAGGCCCTTGGGATCCAGCACGGCGTTCCGTATTACCCTCCTGAACCCACCGATTCTATATTCTGCTAAAAGTCATTGGATCTCGACCAACGCGAGCAGCAATGTCGCGATGCGATAAACCGCAATCGCGATAGGCTACAATCCGACCTTTATGAAAGTCGGAAACGTGATGGTACGCATTTTTCCTCCTTACACGAGACATGACAACAACGTTTCACCAGGTAACGCCGGTCAACTGCTGTTTGTGTATGAGAAATCGGTTGGAAACTTTCTTCATGTCAGTACGTTGTAGTGTCGCCACCGGCGCCAACCTTGTGTGAATGCTCTAAAAATCTGATCATTTGCATATTACAGCATCTTCTTCCTGTCGGTTAAATTTCGCGTCTGTAGCACGTCATCTTCGTGGTGTAGCAATTTTAATGGCCAGTAGTGTAATTAAGGAGGAAAATTTAAATAGAAAATCCCGACGGTCATTATCGAGCACTACATCAGGCCAAGGGGAAGAATTTGGCAGAGTCCTGTGGAAACGAGGCTGTGTCACACCCAAACGTCTAGCGGCAGTCGCGATGAGAAGATAGTGTCGTGACGTAGTGGTGACCTGCTTGAGGTGGCTGCGCGAAGAAAAATAACTTTTGTCCGATCAAGTGTCAGGTGGATCGTCGTCCTTTTAGTCCCCGTTGCCGGTATAACGTATCATTTGATAAAGACGCAGGGGTAACCTCTTGTGCGTAATTAAATAATCATCAAGGGACTTTATAACACCATCAAATAATATTTTACTTGTGAATTGCCACGTAACAGTTACAAATATTATTTTGGTTAAAATGTTTACAATTGTATGTCAGTTCTATTGCATGATCAGCAAAAAACTATTTCTTTTGGTCGCACCTATGTAAAAACAAAGTGTTGGAATAAGTAATATTTTTCGCACATTGATGTTAGACCAACCTGTCTTAAATAATTGTTCTCTGTGTGAGATACACGACAATAAACCGTCTTTTCTTCTTCTTCCGGCATTGACAGAATACGGATGTATGCTGTACTAGATTTATCTTCTTACCAACTGAGTATTAGTTTCTAAATTTTTGTTTGTTGTGTAAAACGAAAAACGTCACGGTTATTATGTTTTAATCAAATCAGGCAGTTAATTTCTGGCTGTATAAATTAAGATGGAAGCGGCTTATTTGATGATGCAACGATCAAGCACCTATGTCCTCTATTGTTACTAGAGGTTGAAAATACCGCTACAGTTGTAAGGTGTTATTAGTTCGTGCTGTTACCCCGAGCGCAGCGATGGACTAGTCCAGGGCGCGGTCCGTTACCAGCGAGCGTAGTTAGTTATTTTATTACCAGGGGGCCGTGTGAAACTTTCACACTTTTACAGGTTAAATAATGACAATATTTTGGATTAGTGTAGTCGTTAGGATAAGAGTAGTTGCGCGAACCGCCTTTCTCTCTGAGCAAGAGTTTTTGCTGCAGCCACCCTTCAGGAGCGACCCTTCTCACTGACAGCTTCTAATGTTCTTTCCTTGGCATCTGTTCTTTATGACAGGAGTACTTATACCGCCCTGTTGTTGACAAAAGCTAATGACTAATCTGCAAGTACAAACACAAAATTAAATACGTATAGAAATTAATTTACTGCTCATGACAATGTTTCACTGTTATCATCTGCATGTAATTTCTATCTTTCGACCGTAATATTTATATTCGCCTATTTTTGAAGAGACGTTTAATGAGAAATACGAGTACAAAATACAGTGAAGAAAATAAATGCATACATAGGTGAGATCGAACTGCTCGCTTCTTACCTAGTATATCACTAAGGCCACAAAAACCTCTAACACCATCTTGAGATTTGAATTGCATTTCGTGCTTTATACAGGGTGTATCCGTAAGAGTGTGCAAAAATGTAACAGGACATAGAGAATACTCCACGAAACAATCTGAGTTGGGAAATTTGGGGGCGGAGAAGTCAGCTTAGGGGCTCCGGAAAGGCTCAAAATCATGACAAGTTCAATTTTTACTTTTTTGCGTTTTCTGAATCTGCAGAAGATATATAATTTATTAAATTCCGAAGACTACAACTATTTTCAAATTTTTTTTTTTGAAATGTGTTCTACATGGGCGTGACCCACTGTGGCGCTGTTAAACTGCTGTCAAATGGTGTTATTATTAACGTCCGTGTTCATCAGGTACATTTTAGTGATGTGAGATAAAGTATGTGTTGTGGCTAACCTGTGATGGTTCAATATATATCGCTGGTGTGATTGTCGATTGTTTCATGTTTATTTACTCTGTCGTTATCTCGAAAATATTCGTAATTAATTCTGTTTCTTGAGTCTCTGTTTTGTTGAAGTATAATAATGAGTAAAAGTAAAGTTATTAGAAATCCTCTGAAGGCTTTTAAGAAAAGGAGAAATGTTGGAAAGCCAAAGGTATGTGTTATTACTGTAAACAATAAAGACGATAACTAAGAAAGTATCGCCCATATGTAACGACGCAGAACGCCTTCGGGCGGCAGACAGGGCTGTAAAGAGTCTAGAAATACAAGCAAGAGTAAACAGGAGGAGGAACAAGAGGAAGCTGGAGGAGGAGTTTGCAGAGGATGAAGATAATCCATCCTATGGACCTGGAATGCGCTAAAAAGTTCATCCAATCTTTGTCGCCCGATTCCCAAAACTTTTATTTTCTCATACTAATTACATGTTTTCTAAGGATCTTCCAAACATATTTGTTTGAAACTTTCAGTAAATGTTACACAGTACCTTCTGCATAATTTAACACAGCCTTTTTCCAAAAAACTGTATATTTTTGAATATATAAATAAAAAATTGCAAAAAAATGTTGTGAATTTTCATTACAATTGAAAAAAAATCATCTTTAATAACTGAACTAAAATATTGTAAAATCCCTGTGTTAAGTTGTAGCCAATATTCCAATACATAATCTGTAAGAAGATCAACTTCCTACCTCAAATACTTTGTGAGGAAAGATGTAATTTATAAGCGTTATTTTAACATTGCAAGTATAGGGCGTTCCAGAGCCCCTTAAAGGAATATGGAAGTAAATTTGTCTACCACTTTGTCTAGCACTCCTGTTTTCCAGCTTATTTATCAAATAACATGAGTACAAGTTTACACGTACTGTGCTGTCTGTTGAAATATACATTCTTCATTTTCTGCAGGGAAACAAGGATGACGATCGTTATTACTAGGAAGTCATGAGCCAGGAATTTTTTATTTTACTTGTCCATAAGGTGGCTCTCTTGTACCGAATTTACATTGTCCCATGACAAAACGTGCTATGAATCACTGACACACCCTTTCACTACTCCGTGTTCTTCAGACACGCACAGTACATTAAGATGAAACAGTACCACTTTAGCAGAGCTCACTGACATTCACCTCGTGCATGAGGAAATAAGTTGCAGTGCTCTGGCTGCTGAAAGGCGGTACAGGGAATGATTTCGTAACAGGCAGCGTTTATTTCTCTCGATCGACGAATGTGGGAGACTGGTTCATGGGAAAAAAAGAAATGAGGGATCTGGCAACGTGAGGAAGACTCGCGCACCCGATTTTGAAGTGGAGGTGCAGGAACGTGTTGCAGCAGACTCCACTACAAGTGCTCATATTGCACGTGAAATGGACGCAGCACATACTAGCGAGTACTTCACGAAAAACCATTACACCGATGTCACCCATTACGAGTCCATGCAATGCTTGCGACTGACTTTGCACCAAGAGTCGTATTGTGTCAGTGGTTACTCCAACAATGGATTGATCGACCGTATTTCCTCCTGATCGTGCTGTGTACTACCGATTCCTCATTCGATCGTGATGGTTCTTCGAGAAGCAGGAGTAGCCATGTGTAGGATGAGGAAAACCCTCACGCTGAAGTAGTCACAGCATCAAGTACGTTTTGCTGTGAATATCCCGGCCGGCATTGTAGGCAACAATCTCATTGGGCCATATCTTCTACCTGGCAGTCTGACTGGCCACCTTTGTACCCCCGTCGGCTAAACATTGCACTTGACAGTTCGCTTTTTGTCTAGTTAGGTTGGCTATACTGTAATAGCGATGTTGCAACAGCAGCCTCTATACACGCAGCAGACGATACAGTTTTCCGTCCCGTCTCGTAAATGCAAGCGATTGAGCAATTACAGTGTACATAAAAACTCGTTTTTAGTTGTACTACAATGACAGGAAGTAAACAACCGTATAATAATGCATGTAAAAGCATAACAATGCGCACCCTTTCGATAACGGAGGAAAGAAATACAAAAAACAAGCATTTGACGACTGGTACTTTAAAGTCAATAACGTACGTAGTTTACAAAATAAATAATAACCGAGATTGCAATAAATAACCAATATTAGTAATTTTTCACTCACCAATTTACAGCGATAATGGCGCAATTCCATCTAGCTCGCCATCGTCACTGTTGTCCGATTCATCGCCAAAGCCGTCTTCATCGTCGTCATCAGCAAGACAAATCATTAATTGTTCATGGCCACTGATAATGCCTTCTATTGTCCGTGCTGCTCTTACAAACTTCTCGACGTGCTCTACTTTTTTTCTCCATGAGGCTGCATCCACAGTCACAAGAGCTTCACGCAACAGCTTTTCCACCTCTGTTATTGTAAAGGACTTGTTGTTGTTCCTTACATACATTTTTACAATGGTTGAAATGGCATTGATATGGTGGCAGTCTTATTACAGTATGACCCTGCTCCTTAGCAATTTCGTCTACTACATATGTAGGTGTCGTAGGCTTATTTTCTTTAACGAGAGAATTTAACAGAACCTTTGTCATATTCTTATCCGCTGCAATATTTCGAGCCTGTAACCACTGCACCATAACTTCTTTCCGATCATTTGTGGTTGGGGCTTTGTTCTGTATCACCGAATGATATGGAGCATTGTCCATTACAATTGTTGTAGGGACAGGAAATTGTTTTAAAAGGTTCCTGAACCACTCAACAAATCGTGTGTGATCAATATCTTCATGGTAATCACCAGTCTTTTTTGATCTAAAAACTAAAAGTGCGTCAGGGACAAAACCACTGGAGGAGCCTACGTGGACCACAATTAATCTAGCTCCTCTTCCCGTCGGCTGATGGCCGCTACTGCTGGGTGTGTTATCCGTCCAACATTTACTGACAGCTTCCCCGGCATTAACCCACGTTTCGTCTAGCCAAATTATGGAATGAATGTCTCTGCCCACAATTTTGTGCAAGAAAATGCTACGAGCGGTAACAATATGTGCCCTCTCTAACAGTACTCTGCGTCCGTCTAGCGTTTTGTAACGGAAACCCATATTTTTTAGCACAATTTTTAGTGATGTTTTACCACCCCTGAAGAGTTCACTTTCTTTTAAAGAGATTAATAACTTAGCTACAGTCGGATACTCTTTTCTGCTGTAGTAAGCATAAACATGCCTACGAACTGCATCAGTCTGGAAAGAATCTAAATCTGTGACAGGACTAGGCCGCTTTTTCTTCTTTCCCGGGGTTGATAACAATGTATTATTTGATCCAGACAGCTCGGAATCATTACGGCTCACTTGAGTATCTTCCAAGTTTTGTAGTAATACTCCCTTACTTATTACGGTTCTTGCACTAATACCAAGAGTTTTCGACGTACGTTGCACCACTTTGTCGGCAGGAATTGATGGCTGTCCATGAATGCTGACGTAGTTCTTCTCCTGCTCGTAAAACTCACGAGTTCTGCGTAGTAACTCCAGTGCCTGGCTGTTTAGCGGCACCCCTCGACGCAAAGGATTGTCACTAGGTGAACGAAGTCTTTTCGGTGGCATTTTCCAAGTATGTAACAAAAGTCACAACGATATAGCACACAGTACAACGAAAACACGCGGTAAACAACATACAATTCACGTTGTATGCACATTCACTAAACAAAGCCGGCAACGCGGGAACTTTGACGTCACAGCACGTGAGTAACAGCAGTGCTCACTGCGCTGTGATTGGCTGGCGCCCCACGCTGAACGCCTAGCGCCTATCGTTCTTCACTTGTTACACTGTTAAGCTGCCAACTTCATACGCAAACGTCAAGTGCAATGTTTCAGCTGCCCAGGTATAATTGAGATTCGTGCAAAGAGATGTAATTGATTGTTGGAGAACGTATCCTTGTCTGTTCGTAAAAGGATGCGGATAAAACATTACGTTCCACCGCCTCACTTCAGTATGGATGTCCGCAACCATCTCAGTGCGTTATTTCCTGGTCGCTGGATCGGAAGGGCAGGCCCTATTCAGTGGTCGGCGAGGTTCAAATGGTTCAAATGGCTCTGAGCACTATGGGACTTAACATCTATGGTCATCAGTCCCCTAGAACTTAGAACTACTTAAACCTAACTAACCTAAGGACATCACACAACACCCAGTCATCACGAGGCAGAGAAGGTCTGCGAGGTCATCTAACCTGAATCCCCCTGCTTATTTCCTATGGGGATATCTAAAGTCGCTTTTGTATGAGACCCCAGTGTATACGCAGATGGAATTAGTTGCCAAAATTGTAGCTGCCTGGGACGTGATTCGAAATGCACCAGGGATATTTGTCAGCGCGCGTCAGAATTTTCTTCACCGATGTCATGCTTGCATTGAGGTTAATGATCATCAATTTCAGCACATTTTGTAAGATAAAGTATAAATGGTACATTTATTATATCAATGGTATTTGAAGTTAACTGTAACTAGCGTAAATAACAAAGTTCGCAGGAATGTGACTCTATTCCTTCTATCTCCTTAAGATGGCTTCTCCGACCCCAGGTTAAGCTATCTCAGATTGTTCAGTGGAGCGTCCTCTGTCCTGTTGAACTTCGAACGCTCTACGTTAGGCCGTAATACGTAGGTCACAACTCCCAATGCTGCAATGCGTTGTCCTATGCCAGTCTTCTACCTCGCACGTGACGACTTCGCTTTATCAGTTGAAATTCGACCTGCAGTGTGGCGACTTCGGAAATCTTTATTGCTGCATATGCAATGTCGTGTTCCAAACACGCCTTGTTAAACAGATACATCCGCTTGACACCGCACGGCATCTGTATTTAAAGCTTTTTCCAGGGCCACAGTAGTTACATTTTCGGAATGCGTAGTTCGACTGGTAGTTTGTCGAGAATCGCGCCAGAATCAAGGAGCATGGTGAGCGTCTGGATTTGAACTTAGGTAGAGAGGTATTATATTCGAGGTGTCTTGCAGCATTCACATAGCTGATGAAAGACATTTTCATTTTTACGTATGTAATAACAAAGGCAAATGTCTAATCATTGCAGAGAAACTAGAAACCCTTATTCACATGAAAAAAGATGCAAGTGGTATTCTTCCTGAAAAATCGACCTAGAAAACAAACATTTTATATTTTGCAAATATTCTCTTCAAAAGATGAAGCACCCTTTTAAACGAAACATAAAAAGCTTTATACTATTAATATTTACTGATTTTGCTTTTATACTATCTATATTTTATGTATTTTTTAAGAATGGGTGAAAGAAACATTGAGTTCTCACACACTACCAAAAATAAAGAAAAAATACGCAAGAAGCGGTACCTCTGTCATGTTTGGCACTTTGACAACAAAATATGTATCTGAAAATACGATATGACTCATTTATAATAATATGAGATGTTGCTAGAAAGTAAATAAAATTAATGGAACATCTAAAATAAAATGAAGGTTTAAAAGTAATATATAAGTAACTACAGAACAGTCCACCACAAAGAACACGTAAAAAGAATCAAATTACAGCTCCCACGACATATAGCCTACAACGTTTATTATGCGTTACTTTTATGTATGCTCTATAGAGTATGTGCTCGATTCTGGTATGGAAAATTTAAAGATATAAAAACACGTAGCCTTGTCATTATATATATATATATATATATATATATATATATATATATATATATATATATATATATATATATATATATATCGGGTATAAAAAGCGACATGAGGTCAACGATACTTAGCAGTCTGGATATAGTCCAGGCAGCGAGTACACGCAACAGCAAAACTCGCAGCACCTGAAGAAGACGGCTTCCTTGGTCGACGAAACATTTGCAAAAATTAGAAACAGCAACTTCCTAGAATACCAGGAAGCACAGTATCAAATTTCAGAATCTCAGAAAATATAGATTGTACATAGCTGAAAGAGAAAACTAGTTAACAAAGGGTTTCCGACAAATAGCGAATGATACAAAGAAAACAAAAGAAAAGTAAAATCTAAAATTGAACATAGTAGCTGTTAAGAAAGGAGAGAGTTTTGAGTGAGTGATAGCAGTATTTTGACAGAAACATAGCTGATCGAAAATGCCTTGAAAAGGACATGAGAATATATTATCAAAATATAATTAGAAAAATTGGTGTAAACAGTGAATGAAGAAGGAAGTAAAACAGTAATTTACAATAAAAATATCGACATTTGGTACCTAATGCAAGGTAGTGTGTTCAAAGTCATTCCGAGGAGGTGTTCAGAGATGATGGTACTTCATTAAAAATGGTTAAATCTATGGAAAAAATAATAGAAAGATAAGTGCAAAATCGTTTACAGAATTCCCTAAAACTGGAGCTACACTGTAGCTTCACAAGCAAGACAAAACATGAAAGATGTAGAGCTGTCAGACTGCTCCACACAACGTCCACGATATTCGCTAAAAGCATTATCAAAGGCATAACAAACACCGAATTTGAAGCAAGCAGAGGAAAAAGGTGGCTTTAGAAGAAGATACACCACTTTGAGCCTCTTACAAGCCTTGGGCGAAGTAATACGTCGACGCAGAGGGAATGAATTGCAGTTTTGCGCAAGAATCGTATTTACTTTGGAATTTTTTGGCTCCTTGTCAGGAAAGCCTGTGCTAAAAGCCCCAAGCGAATGAACTCTTATCCAGATCTCAGGTACAAAATAAAACTATTTCAAATATAGGTTTCGTTTGCAGTTTGCATGATGAAAGATACCGTGTTAATCTTTACGCTACACAGGCTTGTTATAAATATAACGATATCTGCTGTTACTAAATGCGTTTTGGAGTCGTATTATACTGCAGCGCAGAAATACACATTTAATCGTAGTTCTCGTTAATGTAATACCTGTTTGGAACTGTGTAACGTTCTTTATAAAAAATGTGATATAATAAACTTTATGATAATGTTGAATGATGTCTGAACTATGGAAGGGATACAAAACTCGAATTGTTGTGTGGCATGTTGTAAATGCAAGTGGTGTGCTTACTCTGTGTTATTGTTAGAAAAACTTTACACGAATCGATTGGGCAACCCAACTCCCAATACCAATAAAGAAATAATGTCACTGCAAAATAAATTCAGCCCCTTAAGCACTGAATCCTAAGGCCCTGTTCACATAACAAATAATTGTCTTACCTCTAAATCAGCAATGGAGTAACGCGATATATTCTGGTCTCTCACAAGAAATATGAATGCTAGTTACAGGCTCAGCATTGTGCAATGCTAGCCATTATGCTTGAAATGCACATGAAATTCATTTGGCTGATATACTAGAATATTTAAGAAAATCCAACTTCTTTGAAAAATATATGGCCAGGACTGGCAGGCGGAACTGATTATGATGAATTACAACACTCAGTTTTTTTGGAAAAACTGTATTGCAAGTTAAGTTTGGCTTTTCAAAAACATCTGACAATTGAAGCTACATTATTCACAACTGATTCAGAAACAATGAGATTTAAACAGCAGGTATTATCTAACTTCATTAATCCCACATAAACGCAAATCATTAAATTACACATAGCTCTGTTAACAAATCTTAAAAGTAATACAAAAATGAAATATCTTACTAGTTTTTTTCTCAAAACAGTTTACATACATTCTGGGGTTACTCAACAATTACTAATTGTCAGTCAACTCATATGTACTAACGCGCTGGCAAAAAAACATGAACATTATTGTTGAAAATATTTACTTTATCTGCCTAAAGACTTCTGTTTCCATGTTCAACAATACTGACATAACTACATTAATCTAACTCTTGGCGGCTTCACACAGCGCACCACAAAAACTGCCTACTCCATCGTCTTTCCCTCACAGACAGCTGCCTACAACTCTGCGCTCAGCGTTCTCTTACTCCGAAAAAAGCAGTATCTTTGGCACTGGGGTCGCGCACAGCCAGCGATTCGCACTATCGAACCCATCAGAGACACTAATCGTTTATAGTATACTAGTCTCATTTTAAATTATTAATATCCTTACCTTATTCTGGTGCCACATACAAGTGTGCCCCAGTAGTTGTGGCGTGGACTGTCACTGGTTGTTATGTATCATGTGATAAGGCACAGAAATCACACACAAAATATCCCATCCAAAATAATTAACAGCACTTTTGGACAACATGGTTGTGGAGAGAAGCAGCGATTAGTATGATTAATCAGTAAATCAAGAACAGTCTTAGTCGCATTTATTATTGTTATAATACCGCCAACCAGTTTCAACCCGACGTAGGGGTCATCATCTACATCTACATGACTACTCTGCAATTCACATTTAAGTGCTTGGCATAGGGTTCGTCGAACCACAATCATTGACTGTCCCTCTTAGGAGAGATATGAAAAGAATTAATGGAAACTTAACTGTTAGTGCGACTGAAATGAAATAGAGGTAGTCAAGATATGTAATGAAGGTAGGGGTTTGCAAACGTTTCCTCTGACGAAAAATGCTGAGAATTCTGTACTTCGATAGAAGGTTAATAACTTTTTAAAAATGAGACAAACTTGTTTTACTAGTGATTAATTCCGTTTTAAATCATAAGTAATAGCACGGAAATCGTAATGAAATCAAAAAATTATTAGTATAGAGTAAATGTGTAAATTTTAACTACCATATTAATAGTTTTTCGCAGAGTACTTATTCACTTTCCTTCAGAACACCAGTGTTACCCGAAACACAGTTTGGGAAACCATGAACTAGGGGAATCGATGGACTATGGCAGTTTTTTGTTGGTTTGTGACTAATAGGCCCGTGCAGAAAATGTTATGCGGCGCAATATGTATTAATCCCAGCTGGGCAACACATTTTGCGTTGTGATCTCGTGTTGAGTGTGTGGGTTGCACTTGAAACGGCAGAAGGGCGATCACATCAAAGAACAGAGCAATATATTTTCACTTTTCCCGTTGACCAGCCCTTGAAAGGAAATATTGCCTTTCCTGTCCTCTGGTTGACTGAAAGTAGGAAGCAGACTCCAGAAGAGCTGGACATCAGATTCACGCCATATCACTTCAGTTTTGGAAGCTCAGTTTGTCAGTTCAGTCTTGGAAGTAAATTTTGGAAGTTAACTTTTGGAAGCAGTTTTGGAAGTTCATGTTTAAAAGGAGAGTGGGGAGAAGGAGTCGCTCTGACAAGTATATAGTACGACAATGCGTTTTAAATTCTTGTGTAATTTTTGCATTGTGATTGTGATGAAATGTAGTGGTTTACATTGCACCATGGCGATAAATTATTCCGATATGCACAAAAATTACGAAATCATTCAGCAGATTTAGAAATCTTTGATCCTCATTAGCGTCACGATGGGTATAATCAACGGACCTTCGACCATGTGAGATCTGCGAGAGGCACATAACTATTACAAGACACAAGTCGAGTGCACAGAACTTTAGCGACATGTGCTTGGAGTGTACATGTCCGACCGCAATTCCCACCTCATCTGGTAGTCTGTAGCAACCAGACCACATTGTCAAGTTTTCGAAAGTCTGTCAAGGAGAGATTTTGTAAAATGACTGAGACGATTCCCTAAAGGGAGGCGGACAGATGACGTCAGATATCACGGAGGAGTAACATGGATGCGTAAAGGAGCAGAAGGGAATGGATGGAGATATCTGGCGTCTAGTAGTGGATATCAGAGGGCCGACAATGATGATGATGATGATGATGATCAAACTTAACTGCTCGTTTACTATATAATAAGTGGTTGTGTGTAGCGATCAGTTACAAGGCTTATAAGTGAGTAACAGCCTGATTCTAGCGGTGTGAGTAGCAAGTAAGAAATAATTCGTAACGGGTGTGCGTTTCGATGGTGTTGCGATGGTTACACTGATGTGTAGTGCACTGATTTGTATTCAAACGGCAGTGAGGATGAGGATGGGATTTGGCACGTGCTAGAGCTGGTATGGACAAGTAGCACCTTCAAAAAGTACCGAACCAGAGTTTTTTTACCTCACTCCAAGAGCCACCTTACAATAATAAAGATAGCATAAGTTAACAAACTGGAGTAGTTAAATGATAATTCAGTTAATCTCACTCAAAAAACTGGAGGCATTTACCATCCAGATAAGATGGGTTCAATAGACAGAAATTAATACTCAATAACAGTCTTCAATTACACTCATAACTTTCGTTAAATATATTACTGTTAATCTGACATAAAGGACATGAATAACAGGATAAAATTTCAATTGAAATCATATGTGGGGTCAAATGAGCTCTGAATCTGTTGAGACAATAGTTATACGTGGCCACTGTGTACTGGATTAGATATTACACTAAATTATATACAGTGTCAACATTGATAACCAATTAAACGGAAGTCTTAAAGCAACATCGACGACAGCCAGAGCAGGGCAAAATCTTTTGCTCTGAGACAGCCAGAGAGTCTCTGAGTTTATAGCAGACGGAAGTCCAATGATGAGAACCAGTAGGGACACACTCTTTTGTTCTAAGACACAACGCACTACAATATAAATCAACAGGGAACACGGGTCGTTACCGCAACTACGAAATTCAGCATTGTGACCAAACTGAAGTACCTGCAAAATAGCTTGAACACTCTCCTGTGCTTCGCGACAGCAAAATGCTAGTCAAATTGCCTTTGCCGAGCTCCGTAATTCGCGGATCCGTTCACTCGCAAGAAAAGTTCACATTGGCCTCTGCTAGCGTATATGTCCTCTTCAACCCGCTGCCACTGCATCCAGCACGTAACCGTCACTTCCACATGCAGCTTTATTGAAAGTGACTGATGTAGTTTGGCCAGCTCACTGTGCTCGGTCTACAGCCCGGTGACAGAGAGAGAGAGAGAGAGAGAGATAGATAGAGAGAGGGAGGGAGAGAGAGAGAGAGAGAGAGAGAGAGATAGATAGAGAAAGGGAGAGAGAGAGAGAGAGAGAGAGGGGTCATCATGTGTTGTATAGGAGACAAGTCATAACATACGGTCTTATGGCTCCACGGTGGTGCTCCCTTGTTGGCCTCGGCTCACTGCTCACCCCAGCTCGGCGCGCTCTTTTAATTTGCTCAAAGAGGCTCCCCTTTGATCCCCGCGCTAGCAGTGAGACCTCTGTGGGATCGATACCCAACGTACATCACATATCTCGCTTTGCTTTCGTTTCAGTATTGCCACGTAATATGTATTGAACAGGTGCAGCTTGTAGTTAAAGGCTATGATGGGGAGCTGCCCCAAAACGTATCTTAGACAATGTATGTCCAAATAATAAATTGCAGAATTGAAAGTATCAGGAGCATTCTGTTTCCCATACGGCTTTAAATAATGACAGTCAATACTTTTGGAATTGTTGACATCGAATGATGTTTTTATAACAGGTAGTAGCTAGTGTTAAGGCTGTGGCTTTAAATGGCGGTTAATTTCTTAAAAATGGAGACTGTGTTAGATGACGATCAGTTTGGCTTTAGGAAAGGTAAACACACCAGAGATGCAATTCTCACGTTGCGGTTGATAATGGTAGCAAAGATGAAGAACAAAGTATCAGGAGCATTCTATTTCCCATACGGCTTTAAATAATGACAGTCAATACTTTTGTAATTGTTGACATCGAATGATGTTTTTATAACAGGTAGTAGCTAGTGTTAAGGCTGTGGCTTTAAATGGCGGTTAATTCCTTAAAAATGGAGACTGTGTTAGGTGACGATCAGTTTGGCTTTAGGAAGGTAAACACACCAGAGAGGCAATTCTCACGTTTCGGTTGATAATGGTAGCAAAGATGAAGAACAATCAGACACGTTCCATAGGACTTGTCGACCTGGAAAAAGCTCTCGACAATGTAAAATGGTGCAAGATGTTCGACATTCTGAGAAAAATTGGGGTAACTTACAACGAAACACGGGTAACATATAATATGTACAAGATGGTCGGTTGGTTGGATGTTTTGTGGGGGTTGAAGGGACCAGCCATATGTACGAGAAACAAGAGGGAATAGTAAGAGTGGACGATCAAGAACGAAATGCTCGTTTAAAAAGTGTGTAAGTAGCCTTTCGCCCTTTCTGCTCAATCTGTGCATCGAAGAAGCAACGACGGAAATAAAAGAAAGGTTTAGGAGTGGGATTAAAATTCTATGTGAAAGAATTGTAATGATTCAGTTCGCTGATGACATTGCTATCCTGAGTGAAAGTTAAGAGCAATTACATGTTTGCTGAATGGAATGAACAGCTAATTAGTACAGAATATGGACTGAGAGTGAACCGAAGAAAGACCAAAGTACGAGAAACAGGAGGGAATAATGAGTGGACGATCAAGAACGAAATGCTCGGTTAAAAAGTGTGTAAGTAGTCTTTCGCCCCTTCTGCTCAATCTGTGCATCGAATAAGCAACGACGGAAATAAAAGAAAGGTTCAGGAGTGGGATTAAAATTCTAAGTGAAAAAATTGTAATGATTCAGTTCGCTGATGACATTGCTATCCTGAGTGAAAGTTAAAAGCAATTACATGTCTGCTGAATGGAATGAACAGCTAATTAGTACAGAATATGGACTGAGAGTGAACCGAAGAAAGACCAACGTATTAAAAGGTAGCAGGAATGAGAACACCGAGAAACTTAAAAAATCAGGACTGATGGTCACGAAGTAGATGAAGTCAAGGAATTCTGCTACCTAGGCAGCAAAATAACCAATGACGGGCGGAGCAAGGAGGACATAAAAAGCTGGCTAGCATTGGCAAAAAGGGCATTCCTGACCACGGGAAGTCTACTATTATCAAACTTAGGCCTTAATTTGAGCAAGAAATTTCTGAGAATGAACGTTCGGAGTACAGCATTGTATGGTAGTGAAACATGGACTGTGGTAAAACCGGAGCAGAAGAGAATCTAAGCATCTGTGATGTGGTGCTAAAGACGAATGTTTAATAATAGGTGGACAGATAAGGTTAGGAATGTGAAGGTTCTGTACATATATGGAATATGTGGAAAACACTCACCAGGAGAAGAGACAGGATGATAGGGCATCTATTAAGACATCAGGGAATGATTTCCATGGTGTCGGGGAATGAAGACTCCTACGCTGTCTGTTGGTGTTCTACTAAGTCTGTACATGGTTCTGCCCTCTGCAGAGGATATACACTCCTGGAAATTGAAATAAGAACACCGTGAATTCATTGTCCCAGGAAGGGGAAACTTTATTGACACATTCCTGGGGTCAGATACATCACATGATCACACTGACAGAACCACAGGCACATAGACACAGGTAACAGAGCATGCACAATGTCGGCACTAGTACAGTGTATATCCACCTTTCGCAGCAATGCAGGCTGCTATTCTCCCATGGAGACGATCGTAGAGATGCTGGATGTAGTCCTGTGGAACGGCTTGCCATGCCATTTCCACCTGGCGCCTCAGTTGGACCAGCGTTCGTGCTGGACGTGCAGACCGCGTGAGACGACGCTTCTTCCAGTCCCAAACATGCTCAATGGGGGACAGATCCGGAGATCTTGCTGGCCAGGGTAGTTGACTTACACCTTCTAGAGCACGCTGGGTGGCACGGGATACATGCGGACGTGCATTGTCCTGTTGGAACAGCAAGTTCCCTTGCCGGTCTAGGAATGGTAGAACGATGGGTTCGATGACGGTTTGGATGTACCGTGCACTATTCAGTGTCCCCTCGACGATCACCAGTGGTGTACGGCCAGTGTAGGAGATCGCTCCCCACACCATGATGCCGGGTGTTGGCCCTGTGTGCCTCGGTCGTATGCAGTCCTGATTGTGGCGCTCACCTGCACGGCGCCAAACACGCATACGACCATCATTGGCACCAAGGCAGAAGCGACTCTCATCGCTGAAGACGACACGTCTCCATTCGTCCCTCCATTCACGCCTGCCGCGACACCACTGGAGGCGGGCTGCACGATGTTGGGGCGTGAGCGGAAGACGGCCTAACGGTGTGCGGGACCGTAGCCCAGCTTCATGGAGACGGTTGCGAATGGTCCTCGCCGATACCCCAGGAGCAACAGTGTCCCTAATTTGCTGGGAAGTGGCGGTGCGGTCCCCTACGGCACTGCGTAGGATCCTACGGTCTTGGCGTGCATCCGTGCGTCGCTGCGGTCCGGTCCCAGGTCGACGGGCACGTGCACCTTCCGCCGACCACTGGCGACAACATCGATGTACTGTGGAGACCTCACGCCCCACGTGTTGAGCAATTCGGCGGTACGTCCACCCGGCCTCCCGCATGCCCACTATACGCCCTCGCTCAAAGTCCGTCAACTGCACATACGGTTCACGTCCACGCTGTCGCGGCATGCTACCGGTGTTAAAGACTGCGATGGAGCTCCGTATGCCACGGCAAACTGGCTGACACTGACGGCGGCGGTGCACAAATGCTGCGCAGCTAGCGCCATTCGACGGCCAACACCGCGGTTCCTGGTGTCCCGCTGTGCCGTGCGTGTGATCATTGCTTGTACAGCCCTCTCGCAGTGTCCGGAGCAAGTATGGTGGGTCTGACACACCGGTGTCAATGTGTTCTTTTTTCCATTTCCAGGAGTGTATTTTAACTGACTGTAAAATGGACGTGTGAAAATAGAGGTGTGTTGGGCAGAAGTTTTACTGTGTCTTTGATTTCACTAGTGTGTAGCAACACATGGTACTAGAGGGAGCTGTAGAGGGCAAAAACTGTAGAGGAACGCAGTGATTGGAATACATCCAGCAGATAATTGTGGACGTAGGTTGCAAGTACTACTCTGAGATGCTGAGATGAGGAGGTTGGAGCAGGAGAGGAATTCGTGGCAGAAGAAGGTTTGTCGGCTTGGCTTCTGCGAACTGCAGTAGCTGTGACCCTCCTGAAGGCTCAGTCCATTCAACTTAAGGGTATTTTCTTACCTCCCTCCACATGATTTCCACTTTCTGATGTTTAGGTCGAGAAGGAAACAAACGAGTGGCAAAACCTTTACTATCAAATCGCTGTCTCTTTACCTCTCTATTACGCTTCGATGCGTCATTAATTAATGTTTAATACCGATGCTTTGATAGTAATGAAATAGTGTTTTCTTTGGCAGTTCTATCCATTCTAGGAAAGGAATGCTAAGTTCCTACATATATGGCTAGAATGCAGTAACGTGTAGTAATGTAAGTGGCATCACCTAGCGGAAGTTTCACGATTGATTAGGGGCGTGAAACATGTCCCATTCCCTTCACATGCTAGAAACTGCCTTTCATGAATAAAACCGTCTAGAGCGCTATTAAAGTGTCCTTTATTTATAAAGCTTGTAAGTAGGCTGTTTATGTGTTTGTATGTTGGCAGCGCTGTGTGCACTCTGTGGGTGGTCGGACCAGCAGTTGGAGATGAACAGCCAGCAGTGACGGAAGTTCGGAGTGACCAGTCAGCAGAGTTGGAGGTTTGAGGTTAATAATTAGCAGTGTTGGAAGTTTGCAGTATTCGCGCGAAAGGACGGTCTGAATGTGTATCCGTTATGGAGATTTATTACAGATGATTACGTAATTTTTTTTGAACTAGTTGTCACATGATTAAGGTAAAATCTGCTAAATACATTGTTTGCTCTGCAACAAAATCTTTCCTTTGCTAACCACACGTCTATTAGTAGTTTGAGCCTGCAGTAGTTACAATCCTTTATGTAGCTGGCTTTATTAGTGTTTACTGCATTGCTGTAGTTCGTGTCATGAAGATTTTCTGTGAGATAAGTGACTTACGATATGTAAGGGTTATTGTTAGGATTTCTTCTTATTCAGGGCCATTCTTTTGTATTAATTATTTGAAGTCGGGTTATCATTTTTGAGCAGTCTCAGATTGCGTTGCGCTAGGATATTGTGGGTCAGTGTTGAAATGATAAGGATAAGTAAAGAGAATGTAGGCTCAGTACGTTCAATTACACTCAGCAGCTTCAGAATGAGTAAGCATTCAGCAGTCTGAGTAAAATCATATTACGAAGTTTCAAGCTGTTTAGGCTACTGCCATCATAAGACATCAAAAAGATTATAACGAAGAATAACGTGGTCGAGTGACAGTATTAAAACCTATGGACTGGGCATATCGTTTACTGCTGAAATTAAACCACTTTGTTCTCCCTTCTAAGCTTTTTCATGTCTGATGATGGCGGTAGCGTTATGGTAAACTGGTGATAACTGCTCCCCTAGCTACAGGCTAGCAACCACTTACACTGTGTGGCGATCATTGACCCACGTAGCAAATGTTTATCTCCTTGGCCGGTTCTTCAGGAAGTGAGGGAGCTCAGTAACCTACGAAGGTTCTTCACTTTGTTCAAGGTAAAAGTTGCTCTAACCAATGTCCGGCCTATTTCTGAATCGGTCGATCAAACTTCGATGGTAGTGGACAATGATTTCGCACGAAATTCGCACTTGAAACGTCCCCTTCGAAAAATTATACAAGACTGTGCTTAAACTGACAATATTTTTAGCGCAACGCAATCTGACTTTCAAAAATCCCTACAAAAGAATGGCTCTGACTAACATTAATCTATACCTTTCAGAAATCACTTACCTCACAAAAATCTTCATTACTCGAACTACTGCAATACAGCGAGCGCCACTACTGCCAGCTAAATAAAAGATTCAAACTACGGAAGGCACTAACTACAGATAGGGATAGTCAGCAAATGAAAGATTTTAATAGAGAACAAACAATGTATTTACCTTAATAGTGTTGAAAAATCATAATATACATAGCAATTCATAATATCCAGTATTACAAATTTCAAAACTCCGCCATCTCTCTCCCCACATCCACCACTGCTGGCGGCTCACCTCCAACTGCGCAACGTTACGCGCTGTTCACATCCAGCTGCCGCTGCCAAACACTACAATGGCAGACAACAATGCAAACTAGCCACAGACTGCACACAGCACAGCCAGTGATTTTCATACCGAGCGCTACGTAACGTTGTCGATAAGAAAACATAAACAGCCTACTTACACACTCTTGGATCATTGGAGTGCAGAGCAGGGCTGAGGTGCCATTGTGCCGTAAGCTTCCTTGCCTCGGCGTTGTGTAGAACGGGTTGCCTTGTGGGCCAGATGCATCATGCCCATTTCCAGCCACCCCGTGGCGTTTAAAAATTGCCCCTTTTGCCCCAGCAGTGCAATTTAACAAATGAATTACTCTCTCATAAACCTCTGGCATCTAGTAGACCGCTGGCACTTCTTCCGAGAGATTCGCGCCACGCTACTTCATCGTCTGTTCTCTCCACAATTCATTTGTGATAATTAATTGACCTAGTAGCCATTCCCTCTTACAGTATACATTTAATTACTTCCTTCTCTAGCCCTGTTTGATAGCCATAGCCTACAATGACTGCATGCCCTTAAAGCTTGTAAAAAGTGCTCTGATAATTGGAGCTTTTATCTGAAACATTATGCATCCCTTTCTGTTGTTGCTGTCAAAACTATCACGGACCCTGGCGGTTCCTGCAGCGGACACACAAACACACGCACACACACACACACACACACACACACACACATACACACATACACGTTGATCAGCAGTCTGTGTTATCAACGAACGAGAAATAAAAAACACTACGTATCGCCTTTGCTGGTGGTCAAGGTATGAGGTTTTGTAAGAATCAGTAAGCACAAAGCTCAATTTTAGATTGCTAAAATCGGCACGCTCACATACGATACGGTGGAATTGTAATGTACTTCAGCTGCACCACAGTCCGTGTCTTTTATTATATATATGGGAAGGGTTTCACAGCTAGCATTGTGCTGACAGAAGTTTTTCTGGGTGAACACTTCGAAAAAGAAGAAGTGCTTCTGCAAACAATTGGCAGAGACGATGGGTTGATGGTGCAATCCGAATCACTGTTAGATGCTAAAGGAACTCAGCCACACCTTGTATGCTAATTAATCAGAAAACAAACATTCTTGTATATACACTCCTGGCAATTGCAATAAGAACACCGTGAATTCATTGTCCCAGGAAGGGGAAACTTTATTGACACATTCCTGGGGTCAGATACATCACATGATCACACTGACAGAACCACAGGCACATAGACACAGGCAACAGAGCATGCTCAATGTCGGCACTAGTACAGTGTATATCCACCTTTCGCAGCAATGCAGGCTGCTATTCTCCCATGGAGACGATCGTAGAGATGCTGGATGTAGTCCTGTGGAACGGCTTGCCATGCCATTTCCACCTGGCGCCTCAGTTGGACCAGCGTTCGTGCTGGACGTGCAGACCGCGTGAGACGACGCTTCATCCAGTCCCAAACATGCTCAATGGGGGACAGATCCGGAGATCTTGCTGGCCAGGGTAGTTGACTTACACCTTCTAGAGCACGTTGGGTGGCACGGGATACATGCGGACGTGCATTGTCCTGTTGGAACAGCAAGTTCCCTTGCCGGTCTAGGAATGGTAGAACGATGGGTTCGATGACGGTTTGGATGTACCGTGCACTATTCAGTGTCCCCTCGACGATCACCAGTGGTGTACGGCCAGTGTAGGAGATCGCTCCCCACACCATGATGCCGGGTGTTGGCCCTGTGTGCCTCGGTCGTATGGAGTCCTGATTGTGGCGCTAACCTGCACGGCACCAAACACGCATACGACCATCATTGGCACCAAGACAGAAGCGACTCTCATCGCTGAAGACGACACATCTCGATTCGTCCCTCCATTCACGCCTGTCGCGACACCACTGGAGGCGGGCTGCACGATGTTGGGGCGTGAGCGGAAGACGGCCTAACGGTGTGCGGGACCGTAGCTCAGCTTCATGGAGACGGTTGCGAATGGTCCTCGCCGATACCCCAGGAGCAACAGTGTCCCTAATTTACTGGGAAGTGGCGGTGCGGTCCCCTACGGCACTGCGTAGGATCCTACGGTCTTGGCGTGCATCCGTGCGTCGCTGCGGTCCGGTCCCAGGTCGACGGGCACGTGCACTTTCCGCCGACCACTGGCGACAACATCGATGTACTGTGGAGACCTCACGCCCCACGTGTTGAGCAATTCGGCGGTACGTCCACCCGGCCTCCCGCATGCCCACTATACGCCCTCGCTCAAAGTCCGTCAACTGCACATACGGTTCACGTCCACGCTGTCGCGGCATGCTACCAGTGTTAAAGACTGCGATGGAGCTCCGTATGCCACGGCGAACTGGCTGACACTGACGGCGGCGGTGCACAAATGCTGCGCCAACACCGCGGTTCCTGGTGTGTCCGCTGTGCCGTGCGTGTGATCATTGCTTGTACAGCCCTCTCGCAGTGTCCGGAGCAAGTATGGTGGGTCTGACACACCGGTGTCAATGTGTTCTTTTTTCCATTTCCAGGAGTGTATCTTTATTAATTATTAGATACATACCTACACACAGACTACGAAAAAATCTAGATATGAATGGCGAATAGAGGATATCTGCATTTACTGTAAATATTAATGGAAAGTGGTATGTACGAAAGATTCGTTTACATCTTTCATTCCTAATTGGATCTGCTTAGAAAGAGGGTGGTTATATTGTATCAAAATGTGGTGGACTGGACACTATGGGGCTTGTTATTCCACAGGTCTTAAGCAGATGTCATAAATTGTTACTATTAGAAAAAAGAACCGTTATTTCTTATGTCTTGAGGAAAAGAAGAAATGTATCGAATAGACTTAAGCCGTTCCCTACTAAAGGAAATATTCCTGTAAGTGTAGTTAATGTGGAAAAGTGGAAATGGTAGAGATGGGGGTAAAACAAGAAAAAGAGTTTTCGGGAGAAACAATTGCCACGTAGGAAAAGTGGAAACTGCAACTTGAAACAGAACACACCGTTGCTGATGTGCGAGGAAGGCTTCCAAATTAGTAAACACAGTGTAATGCAGAAATCGTGACATGAGTGGGTATTAGAAGATATTTACATTTACTGTAAATGCTGTTTTCATACATTGGTGTAATCGCCCAAAAATAATGGTTTCGAAGGAGTTTACTGCATTATAGGACAACCAAAAAACTCTGTTTATAAGCTTCCATTCCTATTTGGATAAACTTAAAAAAATCGAGAAATAAAAGCAAAATTAAAATTCCTCAATGCTCTTGGTTACTGGCAGGTATAGTGTATGCAATACCTTTTGGAGATTTGTTAGGCCTAAGTGTTTCAGCGATAAAACGTGTTACTACTGTGACATATAGTAATACATTAGTTTACATGATACTTCGGACATGATAGATACAGAAGATAATCAGATGTTTTGGATATTCTGCATAGTTTACATTATATTAGAGATACACTGCTGCAGATTAGTTGGTAGGGTGAGAAAAAAAATGCTGTGTAATTATATACTGTCAAATAATATAACTCTTTTGTTGAAGTGAGATACGGCATATCTATATTCTATATTGATACAGATATCTAGAAGGGTCAACTCTTAATACGATTAGATTGTGATCTTAACACTTCCTTCGAAAAAAATGAGCAACATTAAAGAACGATGTTTTCAGCGCCCAATATGAATTGCAGACAAGAGGCTGCGCAATGTTACCATTAGTTGACGTAATAGTCTTCTAAAGTACTAGAAAACATCACTTTATTCCTTTTAGAGTACTATTATTAAGACATTTATGCCTGTACTAAAAAGTTCTGTATCATCTGGTAATAAATTATTTGCGGCGAGAGAATAGTACGCCAAGCAGAATCCAATGGAAGCGTATCAGAAAGAACCATCTTGTACACCCACTTAACCAACTAATGATTTGAGGCAACAGGGGGATTTATACTACGGAAAATATCCGATTGTGTTACCACAGAAATCATACATAACGTAATATTTATAACTCGTTGCTTACACCGACTTCTCAGAATTCTTTACAATTAACACTTCAGCAATATTACACTGATTTATAGGTATACTCAGAAAAAGAAATATACTGAGGAAGTAACTGGAATTTGCAAAGGAAGCTGGGGGCTTATGGGGTGGTGGGTGAAGTAATCCCCTTCGCCGTTTTTACAAGAGCCTCAAAACCATTTTTGCGGTCAGCCAGAGAGCGATGGAGGACTTACTGACCACAATTTCCAGTCTTCAAGTCCACATTATTCTCCTGCTCACTGAAAGAAAATGTTCCTATGGGTATTCACTAAGCAGGATCAGGAACAAGAAATATAAAAATGTCTTGAGCTGCAACTGATTAATATATTCAGTAAAAATTCATATGAACTTACATAATAATATTTCTGATAATAATAAAGATAATGGCCCTATCGGAAATAGCACTGTTAGCAGTTCAGAGGCAACCCCTGCTGCAAGTTAAAAGTAAAATGGCCTATCGCTTTACTTCTAATCGTCAAAGATAATTGCTCTCCACAGAAGTGGAAAATAATCTCAGCACTTACCAAGCGGTTTTGTCAACGGTACGGGCTGCACACAACCAGTTACTTCCGTGAAATCTTAGCGATCCAGGACGGTGTACAGTCCTCGCGCGCTAACTTCCTACCTTTGCCATAAACATGCGTTTCGTATGTGCCCAGCTCTGATGCCATTCGAGGAGGAGTGTATGTCGGTGTTTGGCCGACACGGACAGTCTGATATCTCGGTGCGAAGTGTCTCACTTACTGCTTCGCTTCGATTCGCAAATTCACGGAGCTTCATGCCTCGGTGAGTTGTAGGATGGGCGGATCACGCCATTCCTACTTCTCCCTGGGGGTGTTGAATGTGGTCTTCCCGCTGGAATCTTCACCATGGTTGCGTTGCTGCTAGCTGGTCTTCTTGCTCATGTTGCGGCGTTTAGTTATACCAGCAACAGGTCTGGCCAACTCGTGGTCGGGGGCCAGTGCACTTGTTTGCCCATGTCGCGGACGAGGGAGTTCTCCGACGTCCGCGCGGCCGCATAAATGACTCTGAGCATTATGCGACTTAACTCTGAGGTCATCAGTCGCCTAGAACTTAGAACTCATTACCTAAGGACATCACACGCATCCATGCCCGTGGCAGGATTCGAACCTGTGACCGGAGCGGTCGCTCGGCTCCAGACTGTAGCGCCTAGAACCGCACGGACACTCCGGCCGGCTGCGGCCGCATAAAAACGCTGCGAGGCTTGTCGTAATCGGTGTTTTAGCATCGTTACTCCTGCTAATCTGTGGAGTTCTCCGGTGCTGATGTCTCGTGTCAGGTGAAGCACTAACCCAAGCGCCTTGTTCTGGACGTCTGCAGCTTTGCAAGTGACTAGTAGGCCGCGTTGCCCCTCACCACAGCAGCGTACTCTGACACTGGCCTGATTACTGTCAGGTACAGGGTAATGTCGCACTGTGGGGGTCTCACTTACTGCCTGTCTGGCCGTATTTGTATATGGGCGCAGCGGACCGTCCAACTCGAACCTCTGCTCTCAACCACTGTTAGCAGCATCTAGATGGCTGCTTTCTCAGACACGCACTAACAAGGGAACCTCCCCATCGCACCCCCCTCAGATTTCAAGTTGGCACAGTGTATAGGCCTTGAAAAACTGAACACAGATGAATCGTGAAAACAGGAAGCAGTTGTGTGGAACTGTGAAAAAAATAAGCAAAATATACAAACTGAGTAGTCCTTGCGCAAGTTAGCCAACAACAAGGATGATGTGAGCTCAGGAACGCCGTGGTTCCGTGGTTAGCGTGAGCAGCTGCGGAACAAGAAGTCCTTGGTTCAAGTCTATCCTCGAGTGAAAAGTTCACTTTCTTTATTTTCGCAAAGTTATGATCTGTCCGTTCGTTCATTGACGTCTCTGTTCACTGTAATAAGTTTAGTGTCTGTGTTTTGTGACCGCACCGCAAACCCGTGCCATTAGTAGACCAAAGGACGTACCTCGTCAATGGGAAAGAACCGAAAACATTTGATCGCAAGGTCATAGGTCAACCGATTCCTCCACAGGAAAACACGTCTGACATATTCTATACGACACTGGTTATGGCATGTGCGTCACATGACAGGAATATGTTGTCGACCCACCTAACTTGTACACTTGGCGAATGGGTAAAAAGATTCTTCCTCCTTGCCCGATTTAGGTTTTCTTGAGGAATCACTTCCTAAAAAGTGATGAAAACATAAGAGTATGTCACTTAAACTGAAAATAAAAAATTAAAATTTTCTCTCGAGGAAAGACTTGAACCAGGGACCTTTCCTTCAGCAGTTGCTCCTGCTAACAACGGGACCACGGCGCTCATCTGCTTGCGTTTTCCTTCATGTTGCCTATTTTGCCCATGGACTACTCAGTTCGTATATTATGCTTATTTTTTCATAATTCCACACAACTTCTTCCTGTTTTCTCGATTGATCTGTGTTCAGTTTTTCAAGGCCTATCCACTGTACCAACTTATAACTAAATCTGAGGGGGATGCGATGAGGAGGTTCCCTTGCAAGTAACATCTCTGTTGTATAATAATTTACAATCTTCATAATTTTTATATAATCAAAGTTAAGTTGGCCTTAGTTGTTGAAAAAGTTTCAGTTCGAGTGCATATAAACTTTGCTGGTTAAAATTTTCAGTATGGAACTGACACTAGAACGTGACCACTGAACTACCACTTTAAAGAGTCCATTCCATGTATTGATTGTTATTTACACTTGAAACTTGATACAGATGGGTTATTTCCTTCAAGTAATCGAGTGCTGTAATTAGAACACTCTATAACAGTTACAAATGACACTTGATCTAATACGAATAATGACGTTTTCGTTCCAAATTTGGTTTTTAGTAAATAGTTGCAAAACGAACCGAGATGGTGTTTGTGTATGGGCAAGGAGATGGTCGAGAGGCAGCTCGACTATACTGAAATAAGTACCCCGACTTGGAGGACCGACTTCTGCAGGATATTGAGACGAACTCTACTACAAGCTCCAGGCAAGTGGCCCGCCAACATGGTGTAAACCAGAGTACGATTATGTGTATTCTGCATGGCAGCCGCTACAGTCCCTATCACCTGCATTCCCAAGGAGGCTACTTTGAACACCTGCTGTGGCATGGAGGGGACCCAGCTCTATGTTGTGTTCTGGGATGATTTGTTGTTGCGAGCACAACATCCATTTTCGGACACATTTTCATAGGACCTCTTTCCCTTTATTTCCGGTTAGAATTCTATCCCTGCAGTTTGTTTATTTTATTAATGTTCAGCGTGTATCCACTACACCCGAGGTCTGTGTTTTGCGGTGGAGAGTAAAAGTATGGGTACAAAACACAAGCAGGTTACTTCTCGTGATACGCAAGTACGATTCCAAATCTCTGATCGTGAATGAGAAAAATTCGATGATATGCAAAATGAAATTAACTGTATTATTAATTATCAAAATACATCATATTTTGATTTCAAAACGAACATCGCACTACTGCAATTTCTTAAATTGTTCTATGGAAATAAAAAATACACATGAAAACATACTGGAACTACTGATAAAATCACGTTACGTACTTTATTGGTGGTGGATACCCGCGAAGCAGTCACATCGATATAGATGATGCTGTGGACAACATCGGAAGTCTTATCAGTCTGGTCGCAGATGATGCAGTTGTCAATAAGATGATGCCAATGCCAGATGAGTGGCATGGAGACCTGCAGAGTCTCAATGATTGGTAGAGAGATTGGTAGTTGACACTGAACGCAAGTAAATGTGACACAATGTGCAAAAAGAGTCCAGGAGATACAGCGCTGACAACAGTTCGCTAGAAACAATAACAATTGTAAACCCCCTGGAAGTAACTACTCAATTCGACGTTAAGTGGAGTTAAGAGATAAAAATGTGGGGAAAGCACATGCAAAGCTTACCTTCAATAGAAGAATTTCAAGGACATGTAATTTTTCCACAAAAATGTGTCTTAAAAAACACTTGCTAGATAGATTTTGAGTATTGCTGTTCAGTCTCGGACACTTACTGGGTCGCATTGATCGGAGAATCAGACCATTTCCAATGCAGAGCGACAGACATGTCATTGTTCAGTTCGTGCGAGAGCATTACAGAGATGCTAAACAAACTCCAGTGGTAGAGGTTACAAGAAAGTCATTGTGCGTCACGGTGAGGTTGTCTATTGAAAATTAGAGAGAGAATGTTGTGAGAAGAGTTGGACAACGTATTGTTTCCTTCCACAAACAGAAAATTCGGGTAATTAGAGCTGATATAGAGGTTTACCGGCCGTCATTTTCTTCATTCGACAATCGTGAACAGAACAGGAATGGAGGTTAAATAATAAGAGGTACACCAAGTTCTGTCTTCGGAATGAAACGTAACGAAAGGGTCTGTTTATAAAATAACTTTTTTCTGCTGCGGGTCGCGATTTTATTTTTAAGTACTAGCTGCAAAACAATTGTAAAGGCATGATTTTTTAAAAAATATAGGTCAGCATCACACTCTTTCTTTAAAATAGGGATCACTGGCATGGTGGCAATGCTCCATAAATAATCAAGTGGGCGTGCTTTACTTTGATTCAAGGAAAAAGCGTCCTACAGCACAATTTTCTTTCATAGTCCACAAAGCAAATCTGTGACCCAACACCACAAAGCATGCTCTTTGTAAGGTCTACAGCGTCTGAAGGTGCTTCTTTCTCAGTCAACGATGTTTGTATGGGAGAGACGCTTTTGTAATACTACACTCCTGGAAATTGAAATAAGAACACCGTGAATTCATTGTCCCAGGAAGGGGAAACTTTATTGACACATTCCTGGGGTCAGATACATCACATGATCACACTGACAGAACCACAGGCACATAGACACAGGCAACAGAGCATGCACAATGTCGGCACTAGTACAGTGTATATCCACCTTTCGCAGCAATGCAGGCTGCTATTCTCCCATGGAGACGATCGTAGAGATGCTGGATGTAGTCCTGTGGAACGGCTTGCCATGCCATTTCCACCTGGCGCCTCAGTTGGACCAGCGTTCGTGCTGGACGTGCAGACCGCGTGAGACGACGCTTCATCCAGTCCCAAACATGCTCAATGGGGGACAGATCCGCAGATCTTGCTGGCCAGGGTAGTTGACTTACACCTTCTAGAGCACGTTGGGTGGCACGGGATACATGCGGACGTGCACTGTCCTGTTGGAACAGCAAGTTCCATTGCCGGTCTAGGAATGGTAGAACGATGGGTTCGATGACGGTTTGGATGCACCGTGCACTATTCAGTGTCCCCTCGACGATCACCAGTGGTGTACGGCCAGTGTAGGAGATCGCTCCCCACACCATGATGCCGGGTGTTGTCCCTGTGTGCCTCGGTCGTATGCAGTCCTGATTGTGGCGCTCACCTGCACGGCGCCAAACACGCATACGACCATCATTGGCACCAAGGCAGAAGCGACTCTCATCGCTGAAGACGACACGTCTCCATTCGTCCCTCCATTCACGCCTGTCGCGACACCACTGGAGGCGGGCTGCACGATGTTGGGGCGTGAGCGGAAGACGGCCTAACGGTGTGCGGGACCGTAGCCCAGCTTCATGGAGACGGTTGCGAATGGTCCTCGCCGATACCCCAGGAGCAACAGTGTCCCTAATTTGCTGGGAAGTGGCGGTGCGGTCCCCTACGGCACTGCGTAGGATCCTACGGTCTTGGCGTGCATCCGTGCGTCGCTGCGGTCCGGTCCCAGGTCGACGGGCACGTGCACCTTCCGCCGACCACTGGCGACAACATCGATGTACTGTGGAGACCTCACGCCCCACGTGTTGAGCAATTCGGCGGTACGTCCACCCGGCCTCCCGCATGCCCACTATACGCCCTCGCTCAAAGTCCGTCAACTGCACATACGGTTCACGTCCACGCTGTCGCGGCATGCTACCAGTGTTAAAGACTGCGATGGAGCTCCGTATGCCACGGCAAACTGGCTGACACTGACGGCGGCGGTGCACAAATGCTGCGCAGCTAGCGCCATTCGACGGCCAACACCGCGGTTCCTGGTGTGTCCGCTGTGCCGTGCGTGTGATCATTGCTTGTACAGCCCTCTCGCAGTGTCCGGAGCAAGTATGGTGGGTCTGACACACCGGTGTCAATGTGTTCTTTTTTCCATTTCCAGGAGTGTATTTAATTACAAACTATCCTGTTGGAAGAACATCGGCAACTGAGCGTTATACCAGAGGTTGAAAATACCGCTTCAGTTTTAAATTTCTTTTATTATCGCGACTGGTTTCGGGCTCCGCGCCTAGTACACGTCCACCGCGGCGCTCGGGGGCCACAGCACAGTTGTGACACCTGAGGATGGGCTTATGAGAGCCTAAAACCGGTCGTGATAATAAAAGAAATTTACAACTGAAGCGGTATTTTCAACGTCTACTATTTAATTAGTCTACGTTTCGTTAAGTGTTCGCCATCGTTTCCGAAGTACCAGTATTCCTGATTACTTAGCCTCTATTTTAGATTTGGTGCATGTGGACGTGTGGATGCACACTATGTTTATGAGGTTGTGATAGGAAATCTCGCGAGGCCGTGAAATGTGTTATGTAATTTCTCACTCTACTTTCTCGTTGTGATAGTAGGGTACACAGCCAATGATGGGTGCGAGCCGAAACAGCTTTCTATGTGATGGAATGGTGCTGTTGCTTAGTGATAGAATCCAGAAAGAGTAAGCAAGAATATTACGCTGCACTTCCTCGTAATGAAACACTTAAAATGCACAGAGTATCATTTACAATGCAACGATGAGAAATAAGGCCGGGATTTCTATAGCCGGATGTCCGAATCCATCCAAAACAATTTTCAGGCTGACCTACGTAGAAGACTAATAGTCGCAAATCCTGAGCACAAGTCAGCTAGGGGCTGTAAGACACAATTTGTTAAGCAGCGAGACTGTTCTGTCTTCGGAACGAAATGTAAGTAATGAGCTTGTTTATAAAATAATATGTTTGTGGCCCGTCGTTCACGACTTTTGTTATTAATCGCCTGCAAGACATGTTTTGGGAAATGATCTCGATTTTCAAGTACGATTTTCAGGTATTATACCATTTATTTGTAGTGTTTTCGATACATTAGATGCTGCTTTGTTCTTTTGCCTCTGCTGTAATATAGAAGCACATGTAATTAGTAATCGGTAGTTAACGGAGAATTTGTAAAAACCTCTTCCTTACGGTTTTCTTACAATCCACTCATGCGACGTGTACATGCGTGTTGTATTTATGTAGCTGTGATAGAAAATTTCGCGTGGTAATGAAAGTTTTTATGTAGTTTAGCTGTTTATTTTCTCGTTGAGATGGCGAACTACATAGTCAGTGACAGGTATAGGCTGAGACAGCATTCTAAAAATTGTCACTTGCGAGCTACAATTGATTCGGCGATTGTGTGGTATAGTTTTGTATTGTTGGGGCGTGTGCGGTGTGTCTATGTGTAATCTATCGTTCAAGAACTTCAACATCGCGTAATATATGGAATCTGTGTTATTGCAACCGCAATCTGTAAGGAGCTTTCAACGTTGTCTATTGTAAACAACAGAGGGAGAACTATTGGATGGGGAGGCAGATCAATCATGTCCTCCTTTAAAAGGAACTATCAATTATATCTGATAATGATTCCATACCATGCTGCAGTACTATAGAATAGGATAGGCAAGTGAAGTCTAGGAAGTCTCTCAGGGCGGCCGTTGTGGACGAGCGGTTCTAGGCGCTTCAGCCTGAAACCGCGCGACTACTACGATCGCAGGTTCGAATCCTGCCTCGGGCATGGATGTGTGTGCTGTCCTTAGGTTAATTAGGTTTGAGTAGTTCTAAGTTCTAGGGGACTGATGACCTTAGATGTCCCATAGTGTTCAGAGCCATTTGAACCATCTGAAGTCTCTGTAGCATATCTCCTGCAGCTTCCAAGTGTTCTGGCAATAAAAATCAGTAAAAATTGATAAAATTAGGACTGTGCTCGAACCTTAATGATGAATCAGCAATTGAATTTTTTGATATATTTTCAGTGTGAGAGGAACTGGAAAATTTTGTGCTGGACCGTGATAAATGGGTTGCTGCCCTTGGGTATGGAGGCAAACAATGCGTCCCTGGCAGGGGGTGGGGTGATGGGGAGAAGGGAACGGGGTGAGATGGGGTCTCGGTCTGCCAGCAAGGCAGTGTTGAGGAGGCTGAGCATTTGGTACAGTAGTATCTTTAGAGCCATTTCACCCTGAACTGCTAAACCAGTCAGGTGTCTCGCTGAAGTGTGGTTTTGGTTGCTGGACGTGGCACACCCCAAGCATCATACTGCATTTAGTGTGTTGTGTTTATTCTATACTAGCGATGTTCAGCCCTATGTAGAGGCATCTGTGGGGTATTAGCCAGCATAGCAGTGGGAGGCCTGAATGGTATTTGTTTATATAAATAGTCATTTCTGTCATATCCTATCTTATCCTACAACACACACACTGGAGTAATTGCTTAAACATCCATAGTCTCGTATTTACAATAATCTACATGTGTCTTTGGATGATGATCTTGGAAAATAGTTGTGTGATACTGAAAAGTAGTTGGAAGTAGAACGTTAGTAACTGAACATATTTTATATGTCATTTCTTACCAGTGAATGTGAAATGCCAGCTATCTTTATTGCATCAAAATATTCGAGGATTGAGAAATAAAATAAATGAATTAACTATATGCATAGATGAATTAGAGTCTTCAAACCCAGCTGACATAATCTGCCTCTCTGAACATCATGTGACCACTGTTATAGAACTTTTAAGTGTTACAGGGTTTAGGTTAGCATCTCACTTTTGTAGATCAGAAATGGAGAAAGGAGGAGTTGCCACATTCATCAGGAACTGTCATAAATTTAAGAACATAGACATTCATAAATTTTGCCTAGAACAGCATATGGAAGCATGTGCAACAGAATTAGATTTTCACAAAAAATCCTTCATAATATTAAGTGTATATCGAGCACCTGCAGGTAACTTTAATCTATTTGTAAACCATCTTGAAGCTGTACTGGCCAATTTAACAACCAAACACAAGGAAATAGTGGTTGATGGTGATTTCAATGTAGATTTCCTTAAAGACTCTCCCAATAAGAACTTATTTGAGTTAGTAACACTATCATTCAACTTAATTCCCACAGTAAAGTTCCCCACTAGGATAGCCACTTGCTCACAAACAGCTATTGATAATATCTTTATAGAAAAGTCCAATGAAAAAAATTGTATTACAAAACCAATAGTCAATGGCCTCTCAGACCATGACATGCAGTTCCTTCTGTTAAATGTTAATACTGAACAGGATATAAAATCTGTTAAATCTAAACTCAAGAGGGTAGTCAGTAAGCCAAAAATTGATTATTTTAGGACACTCCTCAGAGACATTCACTGGACTGATGTTTACAGTGCTCATGGCATGAACGAAAAATATAACATTTTTGCTAATAAAGTGCTTACCTTATTTGAACACTGCTTTCTCCCAAAACTTATCAAGGTTAGAGCAAAGTCTACAAAGAAGCCATGGATTACGCAAGGAATAGGGGTATCTTGTAAAACAAAAAGAAAACTGTATCTGTCAATCCGAAACATTTCCAATGTTGATACTGTAGCACATTATAAGAAATACTGCAAAATATTAAAGACTGTAATACGGATGCCGAAGCAAATATATTACAAGGAAAAGGTAGTCATATCAGATAACAAAATAAAGACAATATGGGATATAGTGAAGGAGGAGACCGGTAGAACCAGACATGAAGAGGAACAAATAGCATTAAGAGTAAATGATACATTGGTGACAGATGTGTATAGTGTTGCAGAACTTTTTAACAAACATTTTATAACTGTTACTGAAAAGATGGGGTTGTCAGGTTCAGTAGATGCTGCTATGGATTACCTTAGACCAGACATTTCAAGTAACTTCCATAATATGAAATTGACCCTCACTACCCCAACAGAAATAATGTCCATCATAAAATCTTTAAAATCAAAAACATCTAGTGGGTATGATGAAATATCAACAAAGTTAATTAAAGAATGTGATTCTGAGCTAAGTAACATATTAAGCTATCTGTGTAACCAGTCGTTTATCAGTGGAATATTTCCTGAATGGCTGAAATATGCTGAAGTTAAGCCACTGTTTAAGAAGGGAGGTAAAGAAATAACATCAAATTTCTGTACAATTTCACTGTTGCCAGCATTCTCAAAAATTTTCGAAAAAGTAATTTACAGGCGGCTTTATAACCATCTTATCTCAAAGAACATACTGTCAAAGTCACAGTTTGGATTTCTAAAAGGTTCTGATATTGAGAAGGCTATCTACACTTACAGTGAAAATGTGCTTAATTCGTTAGACAAAAAATTGCAGGCAACTGGTATATTTTGTGATCTGTCAAAGGCATTTGACTGTGTAAATCACAATATCCTTTTAAGTAAACTAGAATATTATAGTGTAACAGGAAATGCTGCAAAATGGTTCAAATCTTATATCTCTGGCAGGAAACAAAGGGTGTTATTAGGAAAGAGACATGTATCAAGGTATCAGGCATCATCCAACTGGGAACTAATTACATATGGGGTCCCACAAGGTTCCATTTTGGGGCCCTTACTTTTTCTTGTGTATATCAATGACCTTTCATCAGTAACATTACCAGATGCCAAGTTTGTTCTGTTTGCCAATGATACAAACATTGCAATAAATAGCAAATCAAGTGTAGTCTTAGAAAGATCATAAATAAAATATTTGTGGACATTAATCACTGGTTCCTAGCCAATTCTTTGTCACTAAACTTTGAAAAAACACGCTACATGCAGTTCAGAACTTGTAAGGGGTGTCCCAAGAGTATATGTCTAACATACAATGACAAGAAGATAGAAGAAGTGGACAGTGTTAATTTCTTGGGGTTACAGCTTGATAATAAATTCAACTCGGAGGAGCACACCACAAACCTTCTGAAGCGTCTTAACAAATCTCTGTTTGCAATGCGAATTTTGTCAGACATAGGGGATATAAAAATGAAAAATCTGGCATACTATGCTTACTTTCATTCCATAATGTCATATGGGATTATTTTTTGGGGTAATTCATCAAGCCAAGCTAAAGTTTTCCGGGTACAAAAACGTGCAGTAAGAATTAGATGTGGTGTGAACTCAAGAACATCCTGCAGAAGCCTGTTTAGGGAACTAGGGATACTAACTACTGCTTCCCAATATATTTATTCCTTAATGAATTTTGTCATTAAAAATATATCACTTTTTCAAACCAACAGCTCAATTCATGGAATCAATACTAGAAATAAGAATAATCTTCACAAGGATTTAAAGTCACTTAGTCTTGTACAAAAAGGTGTGCATTATTCAGGAATACACATTTTCAATAACTTGCCAGCAGCCATAAAAAGCTTAACAACCAATGAAATTCAGTTTAAGAGAAGCCTAAAGGATTTGTTGGTGGCCAACTCCTTCTACTCCATTGATGAATATCTTAGTAAAACCAACTGATTTGTATATAAGTACTACATAACTTCTGCACAATTACAGTGCAGTAATGTGTTCATTGAAAATTTGTGTGTGTGTGTGTGTGTGTGTGTGTTTGTGTGTGTGTGTGTAAGTATAATCTAACTTCTGCACCATTTCAGTGCAGTAATGTGTTCATTGTAAATAAGTATTACAGTAGTTGTATTACATGTTTATTACCTTATAAATAAATAAAAAACTTTTTTATTTTAAATTCACTGCATTAGTATTTGTAAAATGACTCTTAGTGTTCATTAAAAAATGACGATCATTCCACTTGGGACCTGTGGAATGGTACATTAGCTTATTTGTTTTAGTTGTAAATATTTGTCATGTATTGTTGTTTTTCTGAGATGTTCCACATCCTGGAGGACCTCCTCACTACGGATCAATTGGAATGAAAGTAAATCTAATCTAATCTAAAACCAGTATGAATGGGATGTGTCACTGACCAGTCTTTAATAATGACGCTCGAAAAATGTGATAGACATCATCTCCCTCCTGTATCATGTGATAAACCATAGTGTCATGTGCAAGACCTCTTTCCTCTTGGGGTTAGGGAAATGGGGAGGGAAATGCCAAGAGAAAGTGGGTGTGTGACATCATATAGGTTGTTCTCTGTCCACTAGTTGCAGTATTGGCCACCATGTTTGATTGTGACAAGATATATGCAGCCATCTTGGTTTATGATGTCATAGTTCTGATGTCCGTGCGTTGCTCATATTTTCATAGTGGTACCCAACAGTTAGCATCACTTTCTCAAGATGAAAAAGTTGAACATTCACAAATATCTAACACAAGTTTCTATTTGAAAAAAAAACTTCTGTTTCAGCTATCACACAGCAAAAGCTAATGTACATTATTATAGCTAGAGGGTCCAAAGGGATAGCCAAGGACGTATGGTGCCTGGTAAACGATGTAGCGAACAAGGTAACTGCGAGTGAAATTAGAAAATATTGAGAAAATAAAGGCAGCGTGAGATGAACCCCAACTTCAAGTGATAATATTGAAGTGCCAGAGGCCAGAATTCATTCCTGTACAAAGGATGACCAGTAACAGTAAATACGAGACTAACAATATGGCAGCTATGGCAGAACCAAACAAATGAATGGGAACTTGTAGGTGACTTATGTCGGACTCCCTGCAAGAGCCGAGCTCTGGGAATTGGTGGTTTGGATTCAGCAAGTTCCACTAGTTCACCAGGACTGCAGACGACGACGCTAGCTCGCCTGTACGTCCATCTAATCGTCATGGACTTTTTGTCCGTGAACTTCATGACCTGTGACTTCAACATGGTGTTCTGAAGAACAAATATTTTGGCTGTGGATTTTCTGACTGTGTTAGTAATAAGAAAAATCCTTCACATTTTATCTAGGCTTACGACTGGCTATGCATATGACACCTTGGCGTGTTGGAGTGAAACTTTAATTTTTTTCTTTTCTTCCTTTGGTGGATGGGCACTACTGTTGTGGGCCAGCCCTGGGGATCCAACGGACGTCCAGCACGTCCGAGTCCTCCGATCGGTCCTCACCGGTGGCCTGCCCAGTTATTGCTCGCACTGAGGTTGACCCCTCACCTGTGGTCTAGTGGGAGGTCGCCCTGGGGCGTAGCAGGCGGCGAAAGACTTCCTAGGCGGCCGCACATAAGGCCTCCCCGGTTTGTCTGAGAAACAGGTTCTAGGTGCTGTCTGTGGCTGACACTGTCGCTGAGCCAGATGCCGTGGCCTGTCCTGTCTCTGCCTGCAAGATCCGGACAATCACAGAGTGTGGGATTATTGATAGTTGGGAGCTCCAACGTTAGGCGCGTCTGGGGCCCCTTGGGGACATGGCTGCCAAGAAGGGAAATAAAACCCATAAGCACTCCGTGTACATACTCTGTGGAGTCAATCCAGACGTAGAACGGGTCCTCCCGGATGCCATGAAGAGCACAGGGTGAACCCAGCTGCAGGTGGTGGCTCACATCGGTCCAATGATGTGTGTCACTTTGGAGCAGAAGAGAATCTCTCTGGTTTCGAGAGTCTAGCAGAAGTGGTTAAGGCTGCCAGTCTTGCTTGCAAGATAGAAACGGAGCAGACCATTTGCAGCATATTCGACAGGACCGATTGCAGACGTCTGGTACAGAGCCGAGTGGAGGGTCTGAATCAGAGGAACAGACGGTTCTGCGACCGTGTAGGCTCCAGATTCCTCGACTTGAGCCAAGGGTTGGTTGGTTATCGGGTTATGCTGATCAAGCCAGGTGTGCAGTATACATAGGAGGCGGCTACACGGGTAACAGGGGCTGTGTGGCGTGGACTGGGCGCGATATGAGGAAAACACAAGAAGCACTTCAGTCACAAAGCGTGCAGGCTGAACACAGGAAGAACGTAGATACAGGAACCATCGGTTTAACAGCTGTAAATTGTCGCAGCTGTGTTGGGAAAGTACCAGAGCTCCAAGCGCTAAAGAAAGCACTGATGCTCAAATCGATATAGGCACTGAAAGCTGGCTAAAGCCGGAGATAAGCTCAACCGAAATTTTTGCGAAGAACCTAACGGTGTTCCGAAAGGAGAGGCTAAACACGGTTGGCGATGGAGTGTTTGTTGCTGTCAGAAGAAGTTTATCTTGTCGCGAAATTGAAGTAGATAGTTCCTGTGAGTTAGTATGGGCAGAGGTCATTGTTGGCAACCGGAATAAAATAATAATTGGATCCTTTTTCTGATCTCCCAATTCAAATGATACAACTGCTGAAAAGTCCAAAGAAAACTTGAATTTTATTTCAAACAAGTACCAGACTCATACGATTATAGTTGGTGGTGATTTTAATTTACTCTCGATATTTTGGCGAAAATGGATGTTTAATTCCGGAGATAAGCATAAAACATCATCCGAAATGGTGTTAAACGCTTTCTCTGAAAATTATTTCCAGCAGTTAGTTCATGAGGCCACGCGAATAGTAAACTGTTGTGAAGACACACTTGACCTCTTAGCAACAAATAACGAGCATAAAAACCGATACAGGGATTAGTGAACGCAGGGTTGTCGTAGTGAGAATGAATATTGTAACCCCCCAAAATCCTCCAAAAATAAACGAAAAATATACCTATTCAAAAAAGCAGATAAAAATTCACTTGAGGCCTTCCTGAGAGACAATCTCCACTCCTTCCCAATGAATAATGTAAGTGTAGACCAATGTGTTTTGAATTCAAGGAAATTTTATAGGCAGAAACTGAGAGTTTTACACCAAATAAATTACCAAACTGCGTAGCTGATCCTCTTTGGTACACAAAGCGGGTCAGAACACTGTTGTAGAAACAACAAAACAAACATGCAAAATTTAAACAGACGCAAAATCCCCAAGATTGGCGATCTTTCACAGAAGCTCGAAATTTAGCGCGGACTTCAATGCGAGATGCCTATAACAGTTTCCTCAACGGAACTTTGTCTCGAAACCTGGCAGAAAATCCAAAGAGATTCTCGTCGTATGTGAAGTATGTTAGCAGCAAGAAACAATCAATGCCCTCTCTGCGCGACAGCAATGGAGATACTACCGAAGACAGTGCTGCCAAAGCAGAGTTACAAAAAACATCCCTCCGAAATGGCTTCAGAAAAGGAGATTAAGTAAATATTGCTGAATTATATTCAAGAACAGCTGCCAACATTAGTAACGTAGTACTGAAGCAACTTAAATCACTTAATAAAAGCAAGTTTTCTGGCCCAGACTGTATACCAACTAGGTTCCTTTCAGAGTATGCTGATGCAATAGCTCCATACTTAAGAATCATACAGAACCGTTCGCTCGACGAAAGATCAGTACCCAAAGACTGGAAAGCTGCGCAGGTCACACCAGTATTCAAGAAAGTTAGTAGGAGTAATCCACTAAATTACGGGCCCATATCATTAACGTCGATATGCAGCAGGATTTAGGAACATATATTGTGTTCGAACATCATGAATTACTTCTAAGGAAACGATCTGTTGACACACAGTCAACATGGACTTAGAAAACATCGTTCTTGTGAAAGACAACAAGCTCTTTATTGGCATGAAGTGTTGAGTGCTATTGACAAGGGATTTCAAATTTATTCCGTATTTCTGGATTTCCGGAAGGCTTTTGACACAGTACCACACAAGCGGTTTGTAGTGAAATTGCTTGCTTACAGAATATCGTCTCAGTTATGGGATTAGATCTGGGACTGGATTTGTGATTTCCTATTAGAGAGGTTACAGTTCGTAGTAACTGACGGAACGTCATCAAGTAAAACATAAGTGATCTCTGGCGTTCCCCAAGGTAGTGTTATTGGCCTTTTGCTGTTCCTTACCTATATAAACGATATGGGAGACAATGAGCAGGCTTCTGAGGCTGTTTGCAGATGACGCTGTCGTTTATCGACAAATAAAGTCATCAGAAGATCAAAAGAAGCTATAAAACGATTTAGAAAAGATATCTGAATGGTGCGAAAATTGGCAGTTGACTCTAAATATTGAATTGTGTGAGGTCTTTCACATGCGTGGTAAAAGGAATCCATTAATCTTCGGTTACAAGATAAATTAGTCAAATCTAAAGGCCGTAAATTAAACTAAATACCTAGGAATTACAATTACGAACAACTTAAATGGGAAGGAACACATAGAAAATGTTGCGGCGAAAGCTAACCAAAGAATGCGTTTTGTTGGCACGACACTTAGATAATGTAGCAGATCTACTAAGGAGCCTGCCTACACTACGCTTGTCTGTCCTCTTTTAGAATACTGCTGCGCGGTGTGGGATTCTAACCAGATAGAATCGACGGAGTATGTCGAGAAAGTTCAAGGAAGGGCAGCACGTTTTGTATTATTGCGAAATATGGGAGAGAGTGTCACTGAAATGCTACAGGATTTGGGCTGGACATCCTTAAAACAAAGGCGTTTTTCTCTGGGACGGAATTACAATCATCAACTTTCTCCTCTGAATGCGAAAATAGTTTGTTGACACCGGCCTGCATAGGGAGAAACGATCACAACCATAAAATTAGGGAAATCGGAACTCGTTCGAAAATATATGTTAGTTTTTTCCACACGCTATACGAGTTTGGAATTATAGAGAATTGTGAAGATGGTTCGATGAAGCCTCTGGCAGGCACTCCAATGTGATTTGCAGAGTATCCATGTAGATGCAGATGTAGAACATTACTGCAGAAAATGATTACGTTTCTGTCTATTTTGTGAATTTTACTTTCCGACTCAATTTTTTGTAAGAGAGCCAGAGATTTTAAACATCTCCATAAATCGCCGGAGATGTTATATGTTTTTAGAATGTTTTTAACATTTTGTCAGAATATATGTACATTTTTTCTTTTTTGTCAAATGTCTGAACGGAGCGAAAACAAAATTCCCTAGATATTACGCAATTGATTTTTATCCGAATTATCATGGCCAAATGTAGAGTAGGAAATGGGCAAAATGGGAATAAAAATTGAACAGCGTGAAGTCTATTTCTGCAAAATAAGTAAATAGATAAATAAAAAATTAAATAAGAAATGTTTACTTGAAAGCAATCAACTTAACGAAAGGAAAATTTAAATAGTAATTTCAATGATAATTGAAGTATTTCATTAACGGCTCTTGCCAGCTATTTAAATGGAGTGTCCAAGAATATGAAATCACTGGGTGAATTGAAGCTTCTCTGCATTCTCTTGATGTATGTACTTTTAATAATAATGGATTAACGATCGATATTTATAGGTTATTTTTCATGCTTTGTGAATGAAAGATAGAAATTAAAACAAATTGCTGAAATAACTGTCAAACGTTTTATGAAACGGTTTGTCTAAAATTAAAAATCAAAATAAATTAGAGAAACATTTTACTTACCTTTGAATAATGCTCGAAATCACGTACAGCAAATAAGATGTTGATTGACAGTTCGAAAGTTTAAAATGTAATTAAGAATGTTAGAATTTTGAAGAGTAGTAGAGGATATTGTTCTTTTGAAATTCCACTCAGTGGTCTGCTTACGTCACAAACTCATGAGCGTCTCAGTTGCGGTACAGGATTGCGAGCATCATTGAAAGGTACGTCAAATGTTTCTCTAATTTATTTTATTTCTTAGTTTCAGACCATTTCATAAAACATTACACCCTTTTTTCTCAAGTTCTTTTTGAACAGGCAGGCCAGTGCAATATTCTCGAATGTCAGAAATATAATTTACTGCTTCCTCCTTCAGAAAGCATGCGTTCAAATGTTTCTGATCTATTGCGGATACATCAGACTTCAAGAGCGTTCGAGGCGCTATGCTGCTGGATGAAATCACCGCACTTTTCAATGGTATTACTAAGATTTGCAATCCACTGGTGATCAGGGTCAATAAAGTGAGTGACCGTTTCTCCAAATGACATATCCTCCATTATTACCATCGACACTTCATCAAGACAGTATAGTGGAAGATGCGACATCACGGCACAGCACTCGGATTTCTTCTCTCTTCATACATTCCTCCGTCAATCCCAGGCTTTCTCCCACAGACCGTGGCTGAAGAGAAAATAGCAAACCGGAAAGGCCCGCTTCGAGGAACACTGTTCTCATAGTTCTAATTGTAGCTATTTCGATGTCTAACACTGCAGTTTCAAAAAAATGGTTCAAATGGCTCTGAGCACTATGGGACTTAACTTCTAAGGCAGGATTCGAACCTGCGGCCGTAGCGGTCGCGCGGTTCCAGACTGTAGCACCTAGAATAACTCGGCCACCTCGGCCGGCACTGCAGTTTCGGTGACCACCGATGCATCTTATTCTTGAATCCCGAAAAATGTCTTTCATATGTGTTTTGAATATTGTCTGGGAGGAAAGGAAATGAAACAGATTATACTTTCGTTTCCTTTTCTGTGCTTCCGATGTCGACGTGTTCTGTGCAACACCAGATGGTCGAAGTGCCGTCGACAACAGAATTGGAAACGGTGCGAACTAGTTACGAAAAAAATATGAAACTACATCCTATTTGAGTACCCTTGCTAATTGCCAGATAGCCGAGTTGTGTACCCCTTGACTACTGAGATATCCGAGTTACATATCGCACATTTTCCTTCCCACTTAATTAGATTAAGAACTGACCACCACATGCACTGAAAACTAGTAGCTATGATAAAAAAGTATACGAAATATTGTAAAATATACTGCAAATTTGTTTCCTACGTTCTTGTACAGCATCATTTCATGTTTTCTTCTACGACAGAAATGTATAGGCTACAGTTCTGATATAGTGCAGTCTGCTTACTTCGCCTTGTCTAAATTGAATTTCTTCTGTTGTAGAAACTCCTCCTTTTCCACTATTTTCTTATTTCATTATTTCGTCTAACGTTTTTCTTTTTTTTCAAATTCACACTACTCATTTTTACGTAGGTGCTTGTTCCTACATCACTGATATAACTGAAGTGTGTGCAAATGTGAATAACTGAACATGCCGGTCAATTTCGAATGGTAACTTCCGCTTGCAGTCGTCGTTCGTGTCAGAGAAGGGGAGAATTCTGCATATAAAACTGGTTCCATACCATACTGGGCGTCTGGTACAGCAACCGGTTATGAATATCTTGAAATAAAGCAGTCTCGGTTGCAAAATCTTTTTTACTGGAAATGACGCGATCCGCCCTTTTGGGGCACCATCAGATTGGCGTAAAAATTAATCTGGACAATCAACATTCGTCTATTATTACCGATATATTTGGGTTTTCGACTTTAATTTTAACGCCAATCTGATGATGCCCCAAAAGGGCGAAACGCCTCATTTCCTGTAAATAAGATTTTGCAACCGAGATTGTCTTACTCCGCTATATCTGCATATGCTGGCGGTGTAAATTTACATCCGGGCTGGTTTTGGTACTAAGGTATACATCTACATCTACATGTATACTCTGCAAGCCACCCAACGGTGTGAGGCGGAGGGCACTTTACGTGCCACTGACATTAACTCCGTTTCTGTTCCAGTCGCGTTTGGTTCGCGGGAAGAACGACTGCCGGAAAGCCTCCGTGCACGCTCCAATCTCTCTAACTTCACATTCGTTGTCTATAAGTGGGGGGAAGCAATATATTCGATACCTCATCCAGAAGCGCTTGCAACTCAGATAGGTCCCTTGGAAATTTAGGACAAAGTCTCATTCCAACAGAGTGTGTATTTTTTTCTAATCAGAATGAAATCTTTGTTATTCAAGCTAGCAATGTATCAGCAGAACATTCGGAATGGAGAACTTTGCAATGTCTTTCGCACAACTGTTGAGCCGTCATGCCTTTCAAAGAATTGCTTGTCTGAGATTCATGGTTTTTAGAAGCATTTTCATTACGAGTCGTAATCTTAGTTGAATTTCACCACTTAAAGCTGGGTGAAAACAAAACATGTTCCCTTCTATCACACGTAGTTGCTGTAGGTCGTGCAGTCAATTAATGTGTTTACGGTTAATCGTGTATCCGCTACTCGGTTGTCTATGTCAGAGCTTCCAGTGGATCCATCGGCAACTACACACGTCAAACAAAGTTTTGCATTGACCCGGTTCTCAGAACACGTGAAAATAGACGTTCACTGTGGTGGATATTGTATCACACAAACAGTCCCTTTAACTGTTCAGAGACGTCATTAAACTCGCCCAAAGATGTAAACAACCATGCATGAGCAGCGCCTATTAGACGGAAGGAGGTACACGGCTCGTGTTGTCTTTAGTTCAACCATGCCTAGACGGTCAGTACCGCGGTTCCATTTCGTCCGCATTGTTACTTTGTGCCAGGAAGGGTTCTCAACAAGGGAAGTGTCCATGCGTCTCGGAGTGAACCAAATCTATGTTCTTCGGACATGGAGGGTATACAGACAGATAGAAACTGTCGATGGTATGCCACCTTCAGGCCGCTCAAGGGCTACTGCTGCAGTGGATGATCGCTACCTACGGATTATGGCTCGGAGGAACCCTGACAGCAACGCCACCATGTTGAATAACGCTCTTTGTGCAGCCACAGGACGTCGTGTTACGACTCAAACAGTGCGCAGTAGGCTGCATGATGCGCAACTTCATTCCCATGACCGTATTTGCAACCACATCATGCAGCGCGGTAAAGATGGGCCCTACAACATGCTGAATGGACCGCTTAGGATTGGCATGACGTTCTCTTCACCGATGAGTGTCGCATATGCCTTAAACCAGACAATCGTCGGAGACCTGTTTGGAGGCAAACCGGTCAGGCTGAACGCCTGAGACACACTGTCTAGCGAGTGCAGCAAGGTGGAGGTTCCCAGCTGTTTTGGGGTGGCATTATGTGGGGCCGACGGACGCCACTAGTGGTCATAGTGCAACTATATCGGCAGCATATTGGCGAGGCATTCATCTTCATGGACGGCAATTCGCGCCCTCATCAGGCACATCTTGTGAATGACTTCCTTCAGGATAACGACATCACTCGACTAGAGTGACCAGCATGTTCTCCAGACATGAACCCTGTCGAACATGCCTGGGGTAGATTGAAAGAGGCTGTTTATGGACGTCGTGACCCACCAACCACTCTGAGGGTTCTACACCGATCGCCATTGAGGAGTGGGTCAAACTGGACCAACAATGCCTTGATGAACTTGGGGATAGTATGCCACGACGAATACAGGCATGCATCAATGCAAGAGGACTTGCTACTGGGTATTAGAGGTACCGGTGTGCACAGCAGTCTGGACCACCACATCTGAAGGTTTCGCTCTATGGTGGTACAACATGCAATGTGTGGTTTTAATGAGCTACAATAAGGAAGGAAATGATGTTCATGTTGATCTCTGTTCCAATTTTCTGTACAGGTTCCGGAACTCTCGGAACCGAGGTGATGCAAATCTTTTTTTGATGTGAGTATCATGTACTGCCATGAAACAAACACAGACAGCGACACTAAGTATCCGCGAGGGTGCAGTGCGTCATAGTGGACGATTCAACAATCTATACATACATGAAATATCAGAAAGACTTTCTGACTAGTACACCGCTCAAAAAGTACTCATATGTGTTAAACGTAAGTGATCACAAGGAGATAAGAGAAATCTAAAATCACGCATAGTTTCGAATAAATATGCTGTAAACATTACACACCTAGGTCTTTGGATGACATTAAAACCAAAAGCCATACATCCATGCAATTAAAATTTCAAACGAAAATACCAGTTATAACGCCTCTTCTTCTTGATGATTTGGTTTGATTTGTACTTGGCCTCGGCGAAAACTCGGCGACAGTCGGTAGAGTGTTGAGATCGTTACCAAGTTACGAAGACGACGTTACACAAAATAACAGTGCTGAACCGAAATGTCGACGTGCGTGGGATATCTGCTTCACCAAGAATCGTAATTACTCGTTCGTAATCGATGTTTAACTGATTAATGATGAAATATTAATGATAAAACCAATACAGTCACATCCACAAAAGATTCCCTACAAGCTGGTCGTAATTTCAAGTATCTAAGAAATCGTAACAGTGGGCTTGTTATTTGAGTCAAAGATTCTACACAAGCGCCGAGCGCTACAGTCAAATACTATCGCTGTGCGTAATTATTACTCGGGAGTTTAATGTCAATAATTTAATAGAATTTTAAATCACAAATGCACGACTTGGCACGAGAAGGTGTTTCATTGCACAATATCAGTCACTTCCTAACCGAGCCTTGAGAAGAAAACTTTCCTTGGTGTTGGGGGGATTTAAATTATATGCTTCATACCTATCACTGAAGTTCCATAAACCACCGGATATTATGAATGAAAATTGTCTATTAGTGTTCGTTGCCTAAATCACTGTCTAAGTAATGTTTAGTTCAATTATCTAGTTAAAAGTTCACTTTATTCCAGTAGTCCTCCGTTCGAATTCTAATGCCATGATATTTGAAGTCAGAAGATCGTATTACTGCGTCATAATAGATCGCAATTATTCAATCTCAAAAACAATCTAAGCGCGCCTACATGTACGAGCATTCAAATATATAACCTGCTTCGGCTAATTCTCGTAACCTAGTGACAATGCATTGAATTATACTTAATCATTACTCACGATTCCCAAAGAGTACTCACAGGGAGTATTCTTTGGGATCGTTGCTTCTACTTTGTGAATGTTAATTTATGCTAATTTTGCGATTTATTATGATTTTGATTTTAATTTTACTGAAATTTAATCTTTCTTTCGTAGATTGCTAAATTGTCAAGTCTTAGATTCCTGATTTAATTACTTATTATTGTGCTAATTCACTGTTCTGGGAATTTGGGACTTGGGGGAAAATCTTTGGGGTATTGGGAGCTAATTTTTGATTTTTATTTCTCGTCCGAGGAAGTGGCATTACACAGTTATACAAATCGTTTAAAGGTCAAGCCACGTTATTAATTGGCCAGTAAGGGGGCCACACAACATGCCAATAATTAAATCATAATTAGTTGTATGTCTGTCAAATGCAAAACTGTTAACGTGTAACAGCCATCTATAAGTTGACAATACATATACTATTACAACAAAAACACTGGCAATGCCACGAGTCGTATGTAGTGGAACTTAAGTTTGGGTGATGTAAATCCACATAAAAGTGAAGACAGGTACATAATCACTAAATATGTCACAGAGACTAAAGTAATTACATGTTCAAGGGAAGGAGGCATTTAAAGATATCTAGATACTGTTCTAGGCTAACAAACACAGTTCTACCACCAAGCACCTAACTGGAGGCTAATGACAGCAACGTTCACGTCAGCTAGCTTCCTGACTAACAACTCTCCCGCACAGTACTCATATGTTTTAAACACAAGTAAACATGCAGAAAATACAGTAAAATTTAAATTGCCTATACCCATGAGTAAATGTACTGTAACCAGTACACACCTTGGCCTTTGAACCACATCAAAACGAAAAACCATCATATGCAATCAAGTCTCAAAAGAGCCATACTGGGCATACATATCGTCTCCCAGACAAACCAGTTTATCAGCTGACTAGTTAGGAGCCCACAAAACATGCCCTTATATTTAGTTCCAGAGTTATTTAGAAAGCTTTATGTGTCATTGTACTGCAAATCTTGAAGTTAACGTAAATTGTGGTTGTAAACAACTTTCTGTAGCTATGTGAAAATAAGTCCTGCGTTAGACTTCAAGTGGCTAGTGTCGAAACGGTAAGCAGTAATAAACAAATAGCTAATGTTTACAAGGTAAAAACGGAGGTGTTTCTATGAGAATGGTGCGAGGGAAGCCAAGGGCGCAGTATGTTTCTCATTGCAGCAACGGTGTAACACAGTATTATTCCCATGGGACACATAGCTATAGCGAAAGGACGTAGAACCATCCAAAAAAAAAGGAACAAAAAGAACTGACAAATTTCATCTCGTTTCGTCCTATACAAATGAAAATTGCTGTCATGATCAACAGAGAATCTGCGCCCGAATGTTCGGTGAAAATCCAGCGCTGCTCATTTACAACTGAGGCGCAAAATACAAGCGCAGGTGGTCGGGTGCCGCAGTGGATTACCATTCGAAGCAATACGAGCCGTTCCCGTTCAACGCACGCCACCCCTGGAGCGGGTCGCTGGAGACTCTGTGCGTTATTGTCCCACAGAGCTGGTAATCCCGAGCACGGGCTTACCGCGCCATTGTACGTCGCACAATAGCCGAGTCGGGCATCGAACCTGGAATAAGCCAGCCGTGAAAACGCGTGCCGACTGGGAAAGTACTCGCACTCTAGAAGAGGCGCAACTCTGCTCCGGTACTCGTGAGTGGTGGGGACTTCCCGGTACCTGTCATCAGGGTGGAAGCTACCACTGGAGCCCTGCATGGTTAATCAGCTCTGGCCCTACGGGTCGGCGCAAGGCATGCGCCTGACGCGGAGATGGTGAAAATCCGGACGTGTATTGTGAAAATACCCAACAGGTGTTTATTTGTTAAAACGTCCGTCATCGTAGCGTCGACATTGACGGATGGGGCACGCCGGAGTGGACGCTTGTTAACTGGTTCCGGAAAAGTGAAAAGGTTCCGAAAAAAAAAAAAAATCCAGCCGGCTTAGTGCACTACAGCAGGCTACAGCTGTGTGCGATAGCACTTAGTCGCGCATGGAACGCGTCCCTCTCGGAGACAACTGTGATGGAAATCTGTGGAGAGCTTATCGGTGTAAAGGCTTTGAGAGTGAGTTAAATCTGGCAGCGCATTTCTGTGACAATGACATGCAGCTCGGCGCCATATTTCGCGTTACTCTGAGCGCTGCAAATGTTTTAACCGTTCGTGCACTTGTAACCCGAAACCCTCTCTCCAACCCACGCCCCATCACCGTCCCTCCACTTCATGTTATCATGCTTTTTTATATGAAGCGAAATAAACGGACATCCGCAGCGGAAGGTTCTGTTGGTCAGATATTTCAAGCGTATTAAGCATTGATAGCTTTTTTTCAGTATGCTTTAGTCACAGAAAAATAAAGTTTAATGAAATGAACTGTTCTGGATATGTATTTCGATTATTTGAAAGAGAGGCTTACCTTGGCTATTCAATAGACTGAGCAACCCAATTTATTAGCGTAATGACAACGAAATATGAGTTTCATTATTTGAGGAAGAGAGTTTGGGTTGTAAGTGATAAAGAATTTGTCTGGAAATAACATGTCCAAGCTATAATTACGAGGGCAGTTCAATAAGTAATGCAACACATTTTTTTTCTCGGCCAATTTTGGTTGAAAAAACCGAAAATTTCTTGTGGAATATTTTCAAACATTCCCGCTTCGTCTCGTATAGTTTCATTGACTTCCGACAGGTGGCAGCGCTGTACGGAGCTGTTAAAATGGCGTCTGTAACGGATGTGCATTGCAAACAACGGGCAGTGATCGAGTTTCTTTTGGCGGAAAACCTGGGCATCTCAGATATTCATAGGCGCTTGCAGAATGTCAACGGTGATCTGGCAGTGGACAAAAGCACGGTGAGTCGTTGGGCAAAGCGTATGTCATCATCGCAGCAAGGTCAAGCAAGACTGTCTGATCTCCCGCGTGCGGGCCGGCCGTGCACAGCTGTGACTCCTGCAATGGCGGAGTGTGCGAACACACTCGTTCGAGATGATCGACGGATCACCATCAAACAAGTCAGTGCTCAACTTGACATCTCTGTTGGTAGTGCTGTCACAATTGTTCACCAGTTGGGATATTCAAAGGTTTGGTCCCGCTGGGTCCCTCGTTGTCTAACCGAACACCATAAAGAGCAAAGGAGAACCATGTGTGCGGAATTGCTTGCTCGTCATGTGGCTGAGGGTGACAATTTCTTGTCAAAGATTGTTACAGGCGATGAAACATGGGTTCATCACTTCGAACCTGAAACAAAACGGCAATCAATGGAGTGGCGCCACACCCACTCCCCTACCAAGAAAAAGTTTAAAGCCATACCCTCAACCGGTAAACTCATGGTTACAGTCTTCTGGGACGCTGAAGGGGTTATTCTGTTCGATGTCCTTCCCCATGGTCAAACGATCAACTCTGAAGTGTATTGTGCTACTCTTCAGAAATTGAAGAAACGACTTCAGCGTACCCGTAGGCACAAAAATCTGAACGAACTTCTGCTTCTTCATGACAACGCAAGACCTCACACAAGTCTTCGCACCCGAGAGGAGCTCACAAAACTTCAGTGGACTGTTCTTCCTCATGCACCCTACAGCCCCGATCTCGCACCGTCGGATTTCCATATGTTTGGCCCAATGAAGGACGCAATCCGTGGGAGGCACTACGCGGATGATGAAGAAGTTATTGATGCAGTACGACGTTGGCTCCGACATCGACCAGTGGAATGGTACCGTGCAGGCATACAGGCCCTCATTTCAAGGTGGCGTAAGGCCGTAGCATTGAATGGAGATTACGTTGAAAAATAGTGTTGTGTAGCTAAAAGATTGGGGAATAACCTGGTGTATTTCAATGCTGAATAAAACAACCCCTGTTTCAGAAAAAAAATGTGTTGCATTACTTATTGAACTGCCCTCGTATAATAGTGGAATTAAAATCGAAGACGAAATGATAAGACCCGCTGATGGTATTGCTACACTCACTGAAAGAGAAGGAGAATTACAGGATCTACGGAATGAAAGGAACATTTTGGTGAGTACAGAATATGGACTGAGAGTGAATTGAAGAAAGACTGAAGAAACGAGAAGTAGCAGAAATGAAAACAGCAAGAAACTTAACATCAGCACTGGAGCTCCCGACGTAGATGAAGTAATTCTGCTACCTAGGCAGCAAAAGAATCCAAAACTTTCGGTGCATGGACATCAAAAGCAGACTAGCACTGGCAAATGAGGAATTCCTGGCCAAGAGAAATCTACTACTATCAAACATAGGCCTTAATTTGAGAGAGAAATTTCTGAGAATGCACATCTGGAGCACAGCATTGTATGAATGTGGGACACGGGCAGTGGGACAACCGGAATAGAGGAGAATCGAAGCATCTTAGATGTGGCGTTACAGAAGACTATTGAAAATTAGGTGTACTGATAAGGTAAGGACTGAGGAGACTCTCCGGAGAATCGACGAGGAAAAGATTTTATGGAAAACATAGACAAGAAGAAGTGACAGGATGGTAGGACTTCTGTTGAAACATCACGGAATAACTTACATGGTACCAGAGGGAGCTGTAGAGGGTAAAAACTGTAGAGGAAGAGAGAGATTAGAATATATCCCGCAAATAATGAGGATGTAGGTTGCAAGTGCCACTCTTGCAATGAAGGGGTTGGCACAGGACAGGAATTTTTGTCGCACAGCATCAGACCAGTCATGATGGAAAAAAGCTATAATTCATTTTTTGTATTGTATTTTCTCTTTTCTACTAGTTTCAGAGTCACAGACCCATTCTCAAGCACATACGAGTAAAAATGGTACGTAAAGAGTAATTCTCAAGATACAGATACAAATCTTGGTTAATCGTATTATAACACTATCACACTGCCATTACTTTGCAAAACGCATCAATCTGTACAAAACATCAAATGTAACTTGGCTTCCTGATAGCTACATAATGTCTTAATCAAGAATAAAACAGGTATGATGAACTTCAGGGTAGCAAAACTGCCATGAACGAATAATGATTACAAACCACACAATCTGAGTGATTGTGTGAGTATTCGATGGAACTTGAAAACTCATAGATTCCGTTTTACATGGAAGGTTAACATAAAGTATAAGGCAGGATAGTATAGAAACATGATGGCGTAATTGCATCATCTTCGCTATATGTTGCTTCTCGGCAGCAACACTTCCTTCAAGAACATAATATCTGTTCTCGTTGACGAATTATAGCCACGAGAACCGTCATAAAGGCTTCAATTATCACCTCGATAAAATGAACTTTATTAATTCAGATTTTGATCGTAATTTTGAGAACATTTCTAGTGGCGAGAAACAGCGGTCTGGCAAGAGTATTTTAAAAATGGATTAAACAGTCTTGATCCCAATAAAATATTCATTGGCTATAGTTACCGGTTTCACTCATAATGTGACCAAATGGTTCAAATGGCTCTAAGCACTATGGGACTTAAAATCTGGTGTCATCAGTCCCCTACACTTAGAACTACTGAAATCTAACTAACCTAAGGACATCGCACACATCCATGCCCGAGGCAGCATTCGAACCTGCGACCGTAGCAGCCGCGTGGTTCCGGACTGAAGCGCCTAGAGCCGTTTGCCCACAGCGGCCGGCAGAATGTGACCATCTTCAGACCGTTTACACATTGATGGTGAACAGTGGCGGAGAACAGAGCAGGTGTTGTGACATCGCGAACGTCAGCTGATTGACAGAAACCGGTGACTACTGGAAATAAATATTTTATTGCGGTCAAGAATGTTTTAACCCATTTTTATCACATTTTGTCTGTTTTCAGGGCTATCTCTGCAGTCCTGTTACACCATGGAAAGCCAACGTCACAATATTGCAGAACGCCGCTAGAGAAGACAAAATAAAGTAGCATGGCCCACTGATACATCTAAGGAGCAATGACGTAAATAAGAGGAATGTTCAAGGGTGGGATTAAAATTTAAACAGAAGGGATACCAATGGCAAGATTTACTTTTGTCATTGCTATCCACAGCGAAAGTGAGGAAGTATTACAGAACCTGGTGAATGGAATGAATAGTCTAAGGAGTACAGAATATGGATTGAGTGCAAATCGAAGGAAAACGAAAGTAATGAGAAGTAGCAGAAATGAGACAGCAAGAGACTTAACGTCAGAACTGGGGATGGCGAAGAAGACGAAGTTAAGGAATTCTGCCCCCTAGGCAGCAAAATTACCTATGATGGACGGAGCAAGTAGGATATAAAAGGCAGACTAGCACTAGCAAAAAGGGCATTTCTAACCAAAAGAAGACTATTAGCATCAAAGGCCTTAATTCGAGTAAGAAATTTCCGAGAATGTACATTTGGTGCACAGTATTGTATGGTAGTAAAAGATAGTCTGTGGAAAAACCGGAATACGAGAGAATCGGAGCATTTGAGGTATGGTGCTACAGACGAATGTTGAAAATTAAGTGGACTGATAAGGCAAGAAATGAGAAGGTTCTGCGCAGAATAGGTAAGGAAAGGACACTGATAAGAAGGGACAGAAATACAGGACATCTGTTAAGACATCAGGGAATAACTTACATGGTACTTGAGGGAGTTGAAGAGGGTACAGAGGAAGACAGAGACTAGAATACATCAAGCAAATAATCGACGACGTAGGTTGCAAGTGCTACTCTTGAGATGAAGAGATTACTAAAGGAGAAAAAAAGAAACTTGATTTTTCGAGGTAAAAATTGTACCCTTATATTTGCTTACTAGATTATCAAGCTATCTATCAACTACTGTACATTTTACATTTTGCAAGATTAGTGTCCTACTGTCTATTACATTAGTTAATGGTTGTATAATCTTTATAGATAAAAGACAGTGTCCTGACTGACAGATGACTGATTCATCATGTCCCAGCCCAAACCAGCAAGAGCAGAAAGTTGAAATTTGGAAGTGTGCATCTTATACAATAGGTGTCATTTAAGTAGGGACTTTTAGAATTTCCAACCCTAAGGGGGTGAAATACAGGCTGAAGAGCTTTTTTTGAAAAATGTTTCAATTAGGACGATTTTGAAGCAATACCTACGAAAAAATAGCATTTGGTTTCAAGGCCAGAAATAGAGAAGTATATGTTTCATCAATTTTGGAAATATAACACTATGGGGGTGAAATAGTTGGTGAGAGCTTTTTTTTTAAAAACATTATTATTAAAGAAATACAAAGGAATTTGTAACGCAACATCTATGAACATTGGTATTTGACTTCTCAGTTGCAAATAGAAAAAATGTGTTTCAGCAGTTTTGGAAATTGAACCCTTAAGGGGGTGAAATAGAGGATGAGATCTTTCATGAAAATATTTTACTATGAATGCATTTTTAAAGTTAAATCTATGAAAATTTAAATTTGGCTTCTCAGTCAGAAATAAAAAAAACATGTTTCAATGTTTTTGGAAATTAAGCCCCTGTGGGGGTGAAATGGTGGATGAAAGTTTATATGAAAATATTTCATTGTGCAAGCATTTTTGAAGCTAAATCTATGAGAATTTTTAGTTGTCTTCTCTGTTAAAAATAAAAAATAAACAATTCACTGTTTTGGAAAATTCAAACCCTAATGGTTAGAGGTGAAAAAATAAATGATCAATGGTTTTGGAAATTCAAACCCTAATTGTTTAGAATAGGGTCAAACTGGTTCACTGACTCATCATCGCTAAGCAGAAACTGCTAAGGATAGAAACTTGAAGTTTGGAGAGAGTATGGATTTATACTGTAGGCATAGTTTAAAAGGTATTGACCGAAATTCCATTTCGAAGGCGGTGAAATAGGGGACGAAAGGCTTTTTGAAAGTATGTCACTATTAAGGAAAATTGGAAGCTACAACTACGAAAACTAGTATTTGGTTTCTCAGTCAGAAAATAAAAAATATGGGTTTCAACATTCATTTTTGGAAATTCAGCCACTCAGTTGATAAAATAGTTTTTTTTAAATAAAGAATTACTAAACAACTACCAACTGATTTTTAAGGCAGCGTCTATGACAAATGGACATTTACGATTTCTCCATACGTGTTTCAATGTTTCTGGAAATTCAACTTGTAAGGGAGTGCAATAAGGAATGAGAACTTTTCAAAAAAATTTCATTTCAGTAAAAAAAGTTTAGAGCCTAATTTATGAAAATGAATTGAACAGTCACAACAACATTAAATTTTTTTTTATATGTGATTGACCGTTTCGATCTGATTTTAGATCATCTTCAGATCTACACCACGATGGTAGATGGTAGCTGTGAATGGAGCGGGCGCTACAACTTAGTGGAATTGTAGCGCCTGAACGGAGAGGGCACCACAGCTCCACGCTAGCGTGAAGGAAGCCGCCTGGTAAAATTTTGCACAAATTTGTACAATTCAATCGTCGCCGACTCTTGGTTCAGCAATAACGATAGAAGAAAATATACTTGGAAGAGACCTGGAGGCACTTGAAGGTTTCAGACTTGTTACATAATCTGTCCTCTGAGTCTTTTGCGGTGGCATGCTGCAATAAAATCTCTTCGAATAAAACCCCCGAGATTTCGATAGCTGTTTCTGCATTCATTTATCATGAGTTAAGATGTACAACTACCTGGACTGGAATGGTGTTCTGCTTATATAGCGTGAGGCATTTAATAGTGTTTTGGAAAATATCTCAAAAACTACAAATCGAACGAAATAAAGGTTGCAATAACAGATAATCAGTTCGATGGGAGAATTTTTACGATACCAAAGGAGATCGCCCTACTCCACCCAACGTAGTGGGACGGGGTCAATTTTGAAATATTAAACAGGAATCTCCATTTTTCATTGTGTATGTGCATTTTTTCGGAGAAAACTCGTAATTAAAATTTTTTCCATTGTGTGAAAGGTGGCGCTGTATTAGACAAAAATCAAAATGGCTTAAAAACCACTGACAAATGATAACATATCAAGTTGTGAGGTGACAGAATAAATCAATGTCAATTTCGCACCTTACACGAGAGTTTTATACATCCTAACAGGAAAGTGAATATGACACCTAACTTACTTCAGAGGTAATGAGTAGATTTGCCTATAAGTACGTAATGCAAAAAGGGTGACACTCAATCGACAGTATTAGCACACCACTCGTATATAAAGCACGCAAATGAGCAGAAGGTGAAACAAGCAGCGAAAGGAAACGTTTTGTGTGGAAGCCAGTGTGGACAGACCCAGAGGCCGCACATGGGAAGGCACAACAGAAAGCTCTTAAGGGAGCGCGTCCGGCAGTGAGAGTCAGTCAGTGGACAGGTGACGCATACTGCAGGGCGGAGAACAGGCCACCAGAAGTAGGACAGAAAGAAGCTTTATAAAACTGCACTCCAAATAGATATGAACAAAACCAGTGACACATTCGATCATGTGAACTGCAAGTGGTACACACATGATAGAAACATGTAACTTTTTAGGTCTCTGGAGCAGGAAGATAACGTCCGATTAGTGGAAACGCACTGGGAAGGAGTAAAGTGCCGAGACATCGACAAAGTTCAATGGTAGGACCCTTGCAATTGGTAGGGAGAGTTTCCGCAAAATAAGAGGAACGCTCCTATTGGTCGGAAAAACCCGTGAAGTGGAGAACGAAAGAACCCAAGGGGGGAGAGAGTTCGGCTATGACAAAGACGAGAGCGAAATTTTCGGGGATTCTCTTCTGAACTGGCGTCAATTACAGAATGGAGTGCATAACGCTCTGTATGACACAGAGGAGAAATTTGCGTGAAAAATGCATTCACAGTGGCTGACCTCCAGCTAGAAATTAGCTGTAGCGTCGATGAGCTCCAACTGTGGAGAAACAAACCAGCCAAAATAGTTAATTCTTCGTACATGCATAGTTGAATTGGAGGACAGTGGGACATCAGCTGGTATAAATTTATATTAAAAATGAAGAAATTACTCCAGCTGTATTTAAGGTGTCGATTTTGTTTTGGCAACTAGTTTCAACGTTGTAACAAAGTCATCTTCAGGCCCATACACTGACGCAACTGTTACTACCCACCTTAAACAAAGAGCACGTCCATATCTCACCACTGACTTCTAGTATCAGCCGCACGCAGTTGACGTCAACAAGTGTATGGGTCTAAAGATGACGTTGTTATAACATTGAAACTAGTTGCCCAAAATAAAATCGACACCTTAAATACAGTTGGAGGACTCTCAAAATAGTACTAAACTTTGAACCAGAATAGTTAAAATTTAATATTGTTGTGTTTAGGTTTAGTTAACTTTCTGAGAGTCACAATTTAATACTGTTGTCTTTAGGTTTAGCTCACTTTCAGTGAGTGTCTTAACATTGTCACAAAGTAAACTGGGTAAGAGCGTGTATTTCTGTGACAAAACTGCCATATTAAACAATGTCTTTACAGCTTACACAGTTGTGTTCAGTCATAGAATAAGAAAACACCTAACCACAACCTTACAAATGGTGACCCTGCCAGGATGGCAATTGGTCTGCCTGGATGGCAATTAGTCATTTTAGAAAGGAAAATTAAAATTTTTGAATTGAAATTTTTTTCTATTTGGTTGTTTTTGTGACGAGGTTACCCAATGTATGTAAATGTATAGTGGTCAGAATACAGTAAATGTGTGATCCAAAGTGTAGAAAAGTTGAATTAATAGATGAAATGAAGTTTATTTTGGTGTAAAAGTAGCTTGGGCATGACTGTGCTGGCTCGCGCGAAGTTATTCACGGCGTTGTTGAGTTGGGTTGAAATTCTACTAGCAGTGAACAGCGTTGATTATGATGTGTAAATAATCTAAAAAACCTTATATGATATTTTGGAAACGTGTAAGATCATATAACTTGATGTTGACGAGAGCGCAATCTCGCGCAATTCGAGAAAGACAGAGGTTAGTTAGAAGAACGGAGATGGCGAAAGAACGGTGATTATCTCAGATAGGGCAAACTGAAGATCTTGGTAGGACAGAGATTGATGTACAATAAAAAGTATCGAGTTCGAGTCACGGAACGGAACGTAGTGATAGTGCAGAAGGAATGGTAGCAGTTTCGCGACTGGTATCACAGTCGAAGAATTTACAAAAACAAACAAATGACGGAGCTAATGGGTCCGAAATAGAATCAGTGGACGAAAAACTTCAGTACGTTGAACCAAGTGTTGTGATTCTAAATCATACGGTACAGTTTCCAACAGAAGGAATTTATGTAAGTGCGTACGCACTATGTACGAAAGTCGGTGAGACGCCACGTACGGCAGAATTTACATCAGATAGTGAAAGGTGACGATGGCGAAGAGTCAGATAGTGTGTTCGCAATGTTGAAGCAACTCACTATAGTAGTAAAGCAAGCGCGTAAAACAACAAAGGCAAGGTTAGCACACTTAAAATTTGAAACACATGCAGGGTTAACCGATCTAAAAACCGAAACGGCGAAGTTAAAAGCAGAGACAAATGCTGCCTTCAATGGTCTCAAATTTGAAACATATGCTGGAAGTTCCTGAAGATCAGCAAAAACTACGAACAGAAGTCAATGAACAGTTCACCGAAATACGGAGAGGCGAGGGACTCGCGTGAGCTTATAAATTCGTTAATGGCTGCCCAGAGGAAGATACGTTCTGACGTTGAACAGTTGCAGGATACAGTGTCTAATGTTAACCAAAGAGTTAACAACTTAGCACGTAAGACGTCTGCTAAGGCGCAACAAATCGTTGACGGGATCGAGAAACGGTAAACGCGCGCATTCCTACGGAGCGGCAGCCGACTCTCCGAACGAACGCGAGAGGTGCAAGAACAGAGCAAGTTACGGCGACACATGTACCAGTTTCACGATTTCCAAGTTACAGTACAACAGGTTATAGACCCCAAGACAATATTAATACAGGGTGATTCAAAAAGAATACCACAACTTTAGGAATTTAAAACTCTGCAACGACAAAAGGCAGAGCTAAGCGCTATCTGTCGGCGAATTAAGGGAGCTATAAAGTTTCATTTAGTTGTATATTTGTTCGCTTGAGGCGCTGTTGACTAGGCGTCAGCGTCAGTTGATGCTAAGATGGCGACCGCTCAACAGAAAGCTTTTTGTGTTATTGAGTACGGCAGAAGTGAATCGACGACAGTTGCTCAGCGTGCATTTCGAACGAAGTATGGTGTTAAACCTCCTGATAGGTGGTGTATTAAACGTTGGTATAAACAGTTTACAGAGAATGGGTGTTTGTGCAAAGGGAAAAGTTCTGGACGGCCGAGAACGAGTGATGAAAATGTAGCACGCATCCAGCAAGCATTTGTTCGCAGCCCAGGAAAATCGACTCGCAGAGCTAGCAGAGAGCTGCAAATTCCACAATCAACTGTATGGAGAGTCCTACGAAAAAGGTTAGTTGTGAAACCTGAACGTCAACTACCCGAGGCGATGGATCAGCCGCCAGGCAGCCCGTGACAGAGCACTTCATCACTGGCCTCCAAGAAGCCCTGATCTTACCCACTGCGATTTTTTCTTATGGGGGTATGTTAAGGATATGGTGTTTCGGCCACCTCTCCCAGCCACCATTGATGATTTGAAACGAGAAATAACAGCAGCTATCCAAACTGTTACGCCTGATATGCTACAGAGAGTGTGGAACGAGTTGGAGTATCGGGTTGATATTGCTCGAGTGTCTGGAGGGGGCCATATTGAACATCTCTGAACTTGTTTTTGAGTGAAAAAAATCCTTTTTAAATACTCTTTGTAATGAGGTATAACAGAAGGTTATATTATGTTTCTTTCATTAAATACACATTTTTAAAGTTGTGGTATTCTTTTTGAATCACCCTGTATAATAGAAAGCCAAAACACTGAACCATTAACGGGAAATGTAAACGAATCTTTCAGTCCGATACACGAGGAACGTTACGGGTTGGATAACTGCACACCACTGCGTAGGTACGATGCTGGATGGGACGTAAATGTGTCATCTCAGGACCCAAATATGGTAGAACGAACACGAGAAAACATGACACAGTTGAAGGGAACGGGTAATGTTGAGAAAACACAAATGCCGTGCGGTAGGAGAGAAAAATTCGACAATGATTATTTTTTAACGGTCAGAAAATTCCCGCATTACAAAGAAAGCGGGAACGGCTTACATCGATGCACGTTTATAAATCAATTCCAGATCGGCTTACCAGAGCACTGGCCACTTGGCCATAAACTTCATTTGTGAGCATATGGATGGCGCAATAGCGGAAACCATTCAGAGAGTAGCTGTAAATTGTCAATCATATGAGCAATTTAAATCTGCCTTCTTGGAGCGATACTGGTCCACGGAAACCCAAAGTAGAATAACGTACGAGTTGTTACCCAGAGGTATTCGAAAATTCAGGAGAAAAGAAACTGGTCAGATTTTTCAAAGAAATGACAAAAAAGAATCAGTGTTTAGATAATCCATACAAATTCAGGAGAAAAGAAACCGATTAGATTTTTCGAAGAAATGACAATAAAGATTCAGTGTGTAGATTGTTGTGGGTTGGCAGGAGACCAACACCGTAATATTAGAGGAAGCCGAAAGGCACGCATTTTAGCTCACGCAGGCTGGCGTGAGGTCTGGAGCAGGACAAGGAAATTAGACTTTAGCAAAAAAGGACGTAGCTGTTGGAATACTTAACTTTAATCCGTAAATGGTGAACATCGCTCTTGACGGTACATTATTCATAATCTCAATAGTAACTGGTAATGGCGCCTTGCTTGGTCGTAGCAAATGACGTAGCTGAAGGCTATGCTAACTATCGTCTCGGCAAATGAGAGCGTATTTTGTCAGTGAACCATTGCTAGCAAAGTCGGCTGTACAACTGGGGCGAGTGCTAGGAAGTCTCTCTAGACCTGCCGTATGGCGGCGCTCGGTCTGCAATCACTGATAGTGGCGACACGCGGGTCCGACGTATACTAACGGACCGCGGCCGATTTAAAGGCTACCACCTAGCAAGTGTGGTGTCTGGCGGTGACACCACATAGATAATCCATACAGTGATGAGGAACTGATGCGAATGTGCACAATGCAGTTACCGTTACGTTATCAGCAGTCATTCGTTGGTAGGACAGGAGATAATATACAAGCATTTAAAGGAATGAGAACATGAATTCATTTCCAGTGAAGATGACGTGAAGAAACAACGTGCAGTCAGAGAAAACAATAGTAGGGGGCATAATAGCAACCGATCAATTTTTAATAATAATTGCAATGGCATTGAGAACGTAGGAAAAGGTAATCGTTTTGGGAGGAGTGGCAATCGCCCATGGGATAACAACAATAACTATGGTTTTCGAAACGTACAGAAGACGAACAATAATTATGGTTTTGGTGGGCCAAGGAATTAGAATAGAGGACTTTTTCCTAGAAATTACGGTGGTAACTGTGATCCGAGATATAATCCCCGTGAAAACGAAGCCGGAAGGTTCAGAGGTTTTAAACAACAAAATCCAAGTCATTCAGGTGGAATAGGAATGGCCAGATCGCAGAAAGGTTGGGAAAATGAAGCTTCAGCAGGACAAAACACCCGAAATCTACCGTACAGGAAGTCGACTTGTAGCCACCAAACCCAGATAAAAGACAGAACTGCCGACGTGAACGGTACGAAGACCAGTCAAAAGTGATTCAATCGAATAATGAAATTAATTACTTAATTAAACATGTAAATATACTTAGTTTTGATCAGCAAGATTCTGAAGTAGCTCCAGCGAGTAATCGGATACAAACACCAACATGCTGGGATTCAGTTAACTGGGACTCGACTGATGATGAGGGACAGAAGTTATTGAGGGTGAATATAGTGAATATAGACGGTAATACAAAAACTGATGAGGACTACATTGTAAAGGATGTAGCTCATTTATATGAAACGGAGAGAGAAATAGTATCCCAAGAGGCGAATGTACCATAGGTTTGCACCATGTGAGTCATTTAAAATTATATAAAGGCTAGACAGAAGAAAAAAAGAGTAACTCCACACGAGAATTTAGTTGTATTAAATGTCCAGAAACTAAAGAAAGATAACAAAATGCACACGGATAAAACTTTAACTAGTACTTATCTCAGTTAACTAAACAAAATTAATGTGGTAGGAAGGTAAATGGAGAATGCTTAAGAAATGACAGGAACGTAAGAACTAAAGTAACTCTTCTGCAAACGAAATGTGTTCTGGGGAGAGAGTAGAAAACAAGGAGGAATATAGAGATCAGCATGTGGATAGTTTGACGAAATAATAGAATATTCTCTCTTAAATATGCAGTATGAAGGAGGAGAAAGCTGATTTTTGTGGACGAAAGAAAGTGAAGAAGTAGGAAGGGAGTAGATGATTAGGTAAAAAGGAGATAGGCATTTTTGATTTGTTCCGTCAAGGACGGTGAGCAAATAATTGAGGAGATATTTTGGGATAATATGTGAAGCATAGGTGAATTGTGGACGGTACCACAAACTGATACTGAAATAAAGAGATGAGGCAAATAAATATAAGAACATATTAGGAGATAATAATTAATTAAGAGAGTTGAATTATTAAGCTAAACAAGAAACATGTTATTTCGTGGAATGAGGTAAACAGTAGGAAGTAAGATTGACCCAGAAAAGATTTCAGTAAGGAAGAGCATGATGAGGGAAGAAAGGAATATAAAAGTTTGCTATCAGGAAAAAAGAGAAAGGGATAAGTACAACTGAGAAAAGAGATTTTTAAACTTTAAAACAATGCAATAGGACAACAGAGAAAATGTTTGAAAAGGGGAATCATAGAGAAACAAGATAAACTGTGTTTTTGAAGTTCTGTTGCAGCTAACGCCAAAAAGAAGAGATTTCTGAGAAAAAGACGCTGGGATGGAAGCCAAGGTGCGAGGTTTTCAAAATAACATAATATACTTGTAGTTAGAAAAATAATAAGCGGTAATGGGAAAAATTCACTAACTTACCAACCATCATCACCATCAACTTCACTCTTACTATCCATGGCGATTAAGATAAGGAAAATAGGGAAAAAAGGATAAATATGTAAAAACAGTGATAAGAAAAACAGTTTTTGGATAGAGTTAACGATACTTTGTTTTAAAGTTATAAAAAAAATTTAATGTTTGTAAAGTTGTAACGTAATTTAAGGGAGTAAGGGTTAGAATAAAATAGATAATGATATCTTGTTAAATAGAGAATAGGTGAGGACGTAAGAGGAGTAAGATACGTAAAGCAGGGAGAAACATTGTTTTAGATATGAAGTCAGCAGACAAGGTGCACTATCATTGCGGCCAATTCGACGGCAGGACTGAGGAGAGCAGTTAGGCGTTAGAGGAAGGGACACCGAGCGTGAGTGCGCGATACGTCACCTTAGGAGATGACGAAAGAAGAGGCATTGGTGAAAGCAACGTTCCTAGAGGACAACACCTCTGTGGAAAAGTCTGGATAGCTACAGCGGATCCTGGATACAATCAACATATACCATTAAGTGAGCTTTACTCATATGTCAGCCACATACAAGCTTCATAACAATGATTTTGCGAAAGTGTTGGATACTTGATACTTCTATGGCGAATTGTTCAGCGCACCGTGTGGAGAGATGAGGGATGTCCACCAAAACGGAACGGAGGCGGAGGAAGAGCGGGTGTTTAAATTCACCAAGCCGGCTGATGTGGCCGAGCGGTTCTAGGCGCTTGAGTCCGGAACCGCGCGACCGCTACAGTCGCAGGCTCGTATCCTGACTCGGGCATGGATATGTGTGGTGTCCTTAGGTTGGCTAAGTTTAAGTAGTTCTAAGTTCTAGGGGACTGATGACCTCAGATGTTAAGCCTCTGAGTGCGCAGAGCCATTTGAACCAACTTCACCACAGGAAGAAGAAGAGACGCGTTTCTGTAATGCAACTTGCAGAACCGCTGAAACGGTTATCAGACCATACGGAATGCAACAACTGCGAAACAAACCGTGAACACTCATGGGACAGACTGAGAAAACGATGGAAGGCTGTCCAATCTATCTAGATGAACAACCGAATACAATAAAAGAATACACGAAAATTTCAAAGAGGACGCCATAAGAACGGATTAAGCGATAACGAGGTTCAGCATGTCTTCAATCCAAATTCCCGGTCCAGAGAAGAACGAAGACAGCAAGATGCACCAAGAACAGAAGATGCAACGCAAAAGATTTGGAAGAAAGAAGGGTCTGGACCAGAAAAGATGAAGAAACCTTTTCAAATCCCTTCCCATACAAGACCATTATTGCATTTAACTGTTCTAGCAGTACAAATATCCGAAATTCCTTATTGTAAGTTGCAACACCTTCAGATATCATAGTGAGAGATGGGAGACAACAACTCATATGGAAACCTGGTGATGAATAGACCATTAACGAACCGACATAGAGATTCGTCAAATGAAGAAGAGAAGTTTATGTTGCCAAGAATAGATCTCCAACACAATGTCGTCATAGACATTTGCGGAATGGAACAAAGGCAACCACGCATTCACAACACGCTCAGACCTACAGTAACCTTTATCTCTGCCGACTGTCATTCCTTGCTCAGCAGAGACGCGGCCGATCGTCGTCCCATGTTTGACAGAGGCCCATCGAAAAACACGAGAAACAAGGAGACGATTTCAATGAACCATGTTAAAGAGGTAAGAGAAAGAGCTGTCTGTGACAGACTAGTATCCGAACAAAGGGAAATCACAAAAATCTTTGCGACTGAGCGTAAAAAAAATTGCATTTGAAGACTTTTATGTGTTAGCTACAGATCCTTATTGGCGATGCGTTTAGTAATTTTTATTTTGACACAACGATAATATTTCCTAATATCTCACATTTTTCAACGTGTTTTTATTAAGAAAACCTGAAGTTAATATTGTTGGAATGGTTAAGATTCTAGTGTGTGATAGATATTTCAATAAAAGAGAATAGATAAATATAAATAGGTTTTGGTATTACATGACGTCTGTTCAAGTTTTGTAAAGTAATTAATAGGATTAGAAATTTAATATGTTTCTAAAAGCCAAATCTGAACATTTTTGTTAGGTTATAATGCATAGATTTAAGATTTTGGTGAATATAAACATGTTCATGAATAGGATTTTGCCTGTAAAGTCGTGGGAATCATTTGGTTGAGTTTGAAATAAGTCATAAAGCTACATTATAAGAAATGAAACTTTCTTAGATTATGATTGATATGAAAGCTGGATATTGAAGAAGGGGAGGATAATGTTAAATCACGGTCTCCTGAACTTCAGTACATATCCATCATCATTTAGCATAAAATAGGTAATCAAAAAACAGATCAGTCTCAAAAAAATTTAGGTATGATACAAATTTAAAGATAAACTCAAATTATTTACATTTAAACTGAAATTAAAATGTAGACATCTATATTGAAAGAAAAGAAGTTTAGATGAGTTAAATAGAATTGTACAAAAATCAGGAAATTAGAAAGAATGTTAAATTTTGAAAGAAAAAAGAACATAACTTAAGAGCTCAAATCCATGTATATAAAATCAAATACAATGTGAAAAAGAACGATAAGGCGTCTAGATCAAACCACTGTCTAAGGTATACAAAATATTAAAGTAGGAATTAGGTCAGTAAATAGGCCAATTGCTACAGTCAGCATTTGCAAACAATTTTGCACTGACTTCAATCAATTTCTCAAGCACTGACTGATCCAGCGCAAAATTGAACGCGGAAGGAGGAGGATATGTAAGGTGGCAGAATAAATGAAGGTCAAATTCGCACCTTACATAATAGTTTTATATATCGCAACGGGAAGATGAATATGACACCTAACTTACTTCAGTGGTAATGAGCAGATTTGCCTATAAGTATGTAATGCAAAAAGGGTGAGCCCGCATCTCGTTGTCGTGCGGTAGCGTTCTCGCTTCCCACGCCCGGGTTCCCGGGTTCGATTCCCGGCGGGGTCAGGGATTTTCTCTGCCTCGTGATGGCTGGGTGTTGTGTGCTGTCCTTAGGTTAGTTAGGTTTAAGTAGTTCTAAGTTCTAGGGGACTTATGACCACAGCAGTTGAGTCCCATAGTGCTCAGAGCCATTTGAACCAAAAAGGGTGACACTCAATCGACGGTATTAACACACCACTCCTATATAACACATGTCAATGAGCAGGAGGTGAAACAAGCTGCGAGAGGAAATGTTTTATATGGAAGCCAGCGTGGACAGACCCAGAGGCTGAATCCCGGGAGACACCACAGCAGGGGCGGGCAAACGTTGCACGCGGCTCATGAGCGCACAGCGCTGCATTTGTACTGCTCGCGTGCAATCGTCGACCGGGACAGTGGCGACAGCCGCCAGGTTGCGGCAGTGTAGTGCCAGGCTAAGCTGCGGACGTTAATGCGAAGCGACCACTACGTAGTGAACGTTGTAGTTCAAGAACCGGAGAATACAGAGTGAATCAAGGAAACGGACAAGTGAAGATTTGCTGTCCTTTAAAAAGGAATGGGAGAATAATTTCTTCTTTGTGCAAAAATGTGAAAATTCGAAATGTTTAATATGTTGCAGTATTCTCGCTGATCAGCGGAAGTTTATTATTGAACGCCATTATAATAAATTTCAAAAGTACGAGTACAATTTACTGTCGGATTCTGCGCGGATGGGGAAATTGACTGAGCTTAAGAAGAGCGATCTCACGATACTAGATGAATCTGACATAAGTTGCTGTTGTCACGAGAGATCTGCGACTTTCTTTCGTCATGTCTCTCATCCAACTGATTTAACATTTTATGGAGCCCTGTTTTCAATTATTCAGGACGACAGCAATGATAGCCCGGTGGTAAGTGCAAGTTGTAAGACTGTGCTTAATATAGCGAGAGCTGGAAAACCATTTGCTGAAGGTGAGTTTATAAAGGACTGCATCGATGACGCTGCTGATTTACTTGCCAACTGGATGCAAATCACTTTCGAGCTATCACATTTCTCGGCGGACTGTAAGTCGTCGTATAAGTGCCATGACAGGTTACATTTACCGTCAATTAAGGAGTGCAGTGCAGGAGTATATTGTATTTTCCATCGCACTTGATGATTCCACATATATTTCAGATACCACGCAATTAGTGATTTATGTTCGTGGCGTGGACACTGCTCTGCACATAACAGAGGGTTTTTAAATATGATATCTTTAAGAAGCACGACCACCAGCGCGGACATCCTAAAAGCCGTTGAAGAATCTGTCGATTCCGCTGGCTTAAACTGGGATCGTTCGGTGTCAGTGAAAACAACGGAGCACCTGCAATGAAAGGGGAACAAATGGGATTTGTTGGATTACTAAGAAAAAAGCTACAGCGTACAGAAGAATCATTCTACAGCATCCACTGCATTTTGCACCAAGAAGTACTCTGTGCAAAAGCAGAAAACTGGGGGACGTCATGCAAGCGGTTATTCGGACAGTTAATTATTTGCGATCCCACGGGCTTACACATAGACAGTTTCACACATATTTGACTGAAATTGTGGAAGAGTACGGTGATATACCATACCACAGTGAAGGCCGCTGTCTTAGCCACAGTAATGTACTCAAAAGATGTTTTGAGCTGAGAATACCAATAAATCAGTTTTTAAAGGACAAAGGAAGGTACGATCCCAAGTTAGAAGATCCAGAGTTGGTTGCCGACCTTGTATTTTTAGTGGACATTACCGGACACATGAATGCATGGAATACAAGTTCCCCCCTGTGATAATTAAATAAAATATATCGTGGGTAATAAGTACTCTTTCAAACCGTGATTTCTTTCAAGCACTCCTACTAACCTTATTCCTTCATTCAATAAAGCAAGCTAGGAAAGAAAATAAATTACAGAGAAAGGAGCGAAGAGGCGGTGTGGTGGGAAAGGGAGAGAAGCGGATGGCCAGTTTGCCCCTGTGTGCACGCAGAAGACCTGTTAACTGCATGCATGCAAGTGCACCGCACACGTGCAGGATTCCTGCCCGTCCCTGCACTACAGAAAGCTCTTAAGGGGGCACATGCCGCAGCAAGAGGCAGCGACCGGATAGGTGACACATACTGCAGGGCTAATAATAGGCTACCACAAGTAGGACAGAAACAAGCTTTAGAAAACTGCGTTCCAAATGGATATGAACAAAACCAGTGACACATTCGATCACGTGAATAGCAGGTGGTACAAACGTGATAGACACGTGTAACTATTTAGGTGTCTGGAGCAGGCACAAAACGTCCGATTGGAGGAAACGCACTGGGAAGGAGTAAAGTACCAAGACTTCGATGTACTTCAATGGTAGGACCCTTGCGATTGGTAGAGAGAGTTTCCACAAAATAAGAGGAACGCTCCTATTGGTCGAAAAAAGCTGTGACGTGGAGAACGAAAGTACTCAGGTGGGAAGAGAGCTCGGCTACGAGAAAGAAGAGAGCGAAATTTTCGGGGACTCTTCTCTGAACTGGCGTCAATTGCAGAATGGAGTGCATAACGCTCTGTACGACGTAGAGGAGAAATTTGTGTCAACAATGCGTTCACAGCGGGTAACCTCCAGCTAGCTCTAGTGTCGTTGAGCTCCAGCTGTGGAGAAACGAACCCGCCAGTTAGTTAATTGTTCTTGCGAAGACTGAGAGGGAATTTTAATATGCACGCTGCTCCAGCCATATCGCCATATTCTGAGACTAGGGATGAGTTCATGTTTCCTCACATAACGAGAAACATAGTGAGAGTTTCTGCTGGAAAATTCAGCAAAGGCTTAATTAGTTTTTTATTGGAATTTCAGAGGTCGAGAGCAACCTTGCACACGACAGCTTATCGCAGCTAGTGTAAATACCGCGAGCAGTGGCGTAAACTTATCGGTTCACCAGCTTGAGTCCACTGTCAACTTGAGTGACCTTGGGTAATCTTTTGCTCAGCTTGTCAGAAAACTAACCATCCTCTGTAGACTTTATTGTCATCCTAAAAATGGTATCGAACTTTGAACAGGAATCGGATGATTTGTCGCGGTACTAGCCAACATCATAACGTAATCCTAAGAAGAATTTTGTAAATAAACTTCTAGTTAAAATTTAATATAGTTATGTTTAGGATTAGTTAACTTTCTGAGAGTTACAATTTAATACTGTTGTGTCTTAACATTGTCACATTGTGAACTAGGTATAAGCGTGTATTTCCGCGACAGAATTGCAATATTAAACAATGTCATTACAGCTTACACAGTGTTCAGTCATAGAGTAATGCACATCAGATTGTCATCCCAGCAGATTAGAAAGACAGTTATTCCTACATTTTTAATGATAATCCGGTTTTTTTGCAGCAAAAAACTTAGTTTACCAGAACATATTATATTATATTAGCCACATAATTGGTGTAACTTCCTTGACATATGTCGCTAAAATGGAAACCAGTTGGATCAGTTGGTTAGTTTGTTTCTCAGTGAATTGAGTTAGGAGATGGTTATGCACCCTATCATAAAGCATCATCTGTGAAACAATGATTTGCAGCCAATAACATTCCTGATGTGAACTGGCCTGCGCAGAGTTCCGACTTAAACCCAATGGAAAACCTTTAAGGTTAGTTAGGACGTCCACTTCGTTTCAGACCCAGGGATACACCATCATTAGCTTATTCGGTTTCGACTTTTGAGGATGAATCGGCTGCTACTCCTCTCCTCCACAGACATTTGGACACCTCATTGAAAGTCTCCCCAGCATAGTTCAGGAGAGAGCAGCAAATGTACTTTTCCAGTGGTATAAGTGAACGTAATGCAGCAAACAGTTTGACAGATCTTGGTGTACAGGCAAGTATCACTATGCCGAATTATTTTCTTTGGAAAAATTAGCAAAACTCTACATTTTAGACAGGAGAACTATCTCACACTTGCAGAGTTGCCGAAAGACGACCAAGAATTTGATGCTATTGTTAAGAAATATTCTTTAACTCACTTTCAGAATGTCGTTTAGCTTCGCCATGAGACCAGCCGGATAATTTTAATTTTGCTTTTTTACGGGAGGGAGAGCACGAAAGAGAATGCACGAAAATGAGCAACCATTTGTTGTTGCTGTTGTCGTTGTTGTTGTGGTCCTCAGGTTTTCTGCAGCTCTTCACGCTACTCTAACTTGTGCAAGCCTCTTCATTTTTGAATAACTAGTGCAACCTACATCCGTTTGAATGTGCTTATTGTATTCATCTCTTGGTCTCCCTTTACGATTTTAAGCCCCTACACTTCCTTCCAATACTAGGCTAGTGATCCTTGACGCTTCAGAATGTGTCCTATCAACTGATCACTTCTTTTGGTTAAGTTGTGCCACATATTTCTAGTCTCCCCAATCCTATTCATACCTCCTCATTAGCTACATGATCGACCTACTTAATCTTCAACATTCTTCTGTAACACCACATACCAAAAGCTGCTATTCTTATTTTATCCAAACTGTTTATCGTCCATGTTTCACTTCTGTACATGGCTACACTCCAGACAAATACCGTCAGAAAAGACTTCCTAACAGTTAAATCTATATTCGATGTTAACAAGTATCTCTTCTTCAGAAATGCTTCTCTTGCCACTGTCAGCCTACATTTTATATCCTCTCTACTGCAGCCATCATCAGCTATTTTGCTGCCCAAATAATAAAACTCACATACTATTTTAAGTGACTCGCTTCCTAATATATTATATATATAAGGTATATACAAGGTAAATTAAGATTATAGTGTTAATACATGTCTGGGCATGTAGAAGTAAAAGTATTAATAATTCACAGTTTTTCGATTCTTAAAACTAATAAATATTTGTTGAAGGTGGTAATTTAGTTACAAGTGAAGGAACGCAGCATATTTAAGGTAACTATATTACTGAATATATAGGTATTCTGCATAATTTTTTACAGGTAGAAAAATAAACCAAAACAAATCAGAGGAGGGGTAAGCGGCGACCCTCAGGAAGGTTCCAGAGAGGATAAATATTTCTAAAATTTATATAAGAAGTATACAGTTCTAATAGAGCTATAACGTAGAAAAATACTGGTGATTGGTGGCGCTGTAGATATAGGTAGAATTAACCCAAATAATTAAGGTTATAATAACAATAAAAGTAAAATTAATGGCATACAGGAGTTAAAGTATAATGTGCGTGATTCACAGTTCTGTAAAAATCTATAAAAGAGATAAAAAATTGTGAGGATGGGCAGTATTATAATTGCAGGAAAATAACATAGCTAAATTATGATTAGAGTATAGATAAAAGTATGAGCTTACAGAAGTTACAATATTATACAAGGAATCACAGTTCCTTAAAGTCTCTGAAACAAATGAAAAATCGAGGAATAATGGCGTTATAATTCACTGTAAAAATTGTACAGCCAAATTAAGATTATAATTTTAATTCAAAACCAGACTCGCAGAATCGCAAGTACTACATAGTTCATAGTTCTTGAGGCTCTAAAAACTGATAAATGTCTGAGAATGGATAGTATTGCAGTTACAAGTGAAAGAACCGAGCTAATTTAGGTAAGAATATTATTGAAGATGTGAGCATACTAAATGTAAGGGATTACACCATACAACGTAGTCTATTTCTCAGGGATGCTAAAGAGGGCGTGAAGATAGAAGGGTGAGTGGAAAGGGGGCTGAGATACATGATAAATCAGGTAAAACATTTTTGTTGTTTATGTTGATGGTAGACAGCTAAACTGAGGGGTACTCTAATTCAGAATGAACTGTAAGTAAGTAACAACTCAGAGTGAGACCAAAGTACTATATGCTTCTGAAGACTATAAAATGGATCTCATCACACAGTACGCCATAGTTGTACCCTAAGACAGTAATAAATGTAATTGTACTAACGTTTAGAGTATAGTTATCTACTGTTGTTTTGAGCAGATAAAATAATGCAACATGAAAATGTTTAAAAATACTGCTAGTCCTTCACCAATCATACTGAAACTGTTATAAGATATTGCTTATGACATAGTTCCCTTTTTATTATGTGGGTGATGTTTCACATTATACAAAAAGGCCATGTGGAGTATGTACTATAACATACAGTCTAAATACCATAGATTAAAGTGTTAGTAAAATACTTGAAATCTATAAATTATCTTATTATTTAATCATTAAAGGGAGGTGTCACAAAAAGTAATAACCTCGAGTGGTAGAAACTATAAATCATGTTCACCAGTTGTTGTAGCACTGGTGCAATATATCCAAGCTATGCAGTAATGTAATCTAATAGGTTAATGATAGATGCCTACATGTTAATTAAGGCACAGCCCAGTTGGCACAATAGCATATATTAATATCGTGTGTAATTATTTTTATGTGTACCATAACAGTAATTGAATACACTTTCACATTTCACTCATATACCTAACTTTATGGCAGCTTGCTTTTACTGGAGTTGTAGTAATCTGTTAAACATTAATATAAATTGCTGTTGTTGAATTTTATGTTATTGGTGATAAAAAGAATGTAATGCATAATAATCCCTCACTGACAACTAGCATAGTACCTCTCTAAAATTCTGGAGAAAGTGTCTACTTTTCAGGTCTTTCTGTTCATTCAGAACTCATCTTGGATGCTTATTGTAAGCAGTAAATATTTCGTATCTTCGTGGATATTCAATAGTTTACCTTTATTTATCCTATGTAATACTTTCAAGGTACTGCACTTTGTGATAGTAGGTACGTTAATCTGTATATGGTTACTAAGAGAGGATTTTATCACTACTGTTTAAATATATTTTCAATGTTGTAGTGAAATTCCTCGCTGTTTGCTCGGTGTACAATTGATCACAATTGTCGCAATCAAACTTGTAAATTCATGATTGTTTCATCTTATCTCTATTATTATTGCGTTGGTATAAAGTTTTATCTATTTGGCTTTGTGTTAGAAAAAATAATCTGTACATTCATGGTATGAAAGTGTCTACCAATCTCATCTGAAATCTTACTCTAATATGGTAGAGATGCCAATCTGTCTTTTCTTCATGGTTTCTCTTTAGTTAATCTTATATTATGGTCTTCTGTTCTCATGGGTGCATCATATTTTGCCAAAATCAGTTACCTATAATACCTGTTTTTTTTTGCACAATCTCTTTTAATATGCCTAATTCTTTCTTCAGTTTGTACATGGGAGGCAAGAATCACAAGAATCATTATGAATAATGGAATCTATAATGGTTGATTTCTGATAGATGCCGAAACTGCGCCACTATGTTTATAAGCTGGGTCGTCTATGCAGTAAATAACTGAACAGATTGCAAAACTTTTTTTTGCAACTTTGAGTGAGCTCATAATTTTCGGGTTTGGAGGTTCGTGATAATGCACTCTTAACTATCTTTTTCGGAAAGAATAAAACTGCAGGATTTAACGGAATTCTTAAGAAATGCTTTAATTTCTTGGTTTGATTATGAGTCAATTTAACCCTGCCATTTTCTTTAAAAAATTCATCTACTTTCCTGTTATAATAATTTTCTTTTATAACAACTAACGTGTTCCCATTATCTCCTTTTACCGTAATAGCCTGGTTATTGCTTGGTTTCTGATTAATTTGTTACACGATCTTAGCCTACAGTATATTCTTATGCCTTTCATTTTTGTCAGGTGTCGACTGCGTCTTGCGTCCCTGTGTTTCTCTGAGACCCAAACTGATCTTCCCCAAGGCTGGCTTCTATCATTTTTTTCATTCTTCTGTAAGTAATTCGTGCCAGTATTTTGCAAACATATCTTATTAATCTGGTGGTTCAGTATTATTCACACTTGTCAGCACCTGATTGCTATGAAGCTGGAATGATTACTTTCTGTAATGTGAGGCTATTTCCCCTGTATTACTCATCTTGCATAACTACTGGAATAGTTTTTTAATGGGTATCTGTCTTTAGGATTTCAATAATTCTGAAGAAATGTTGTCTACTCGAGGATTGAGTTTGGACTTACGTCCTTCACTCCTGTGTCAAAATCTTCTCCAAGTTTTATATCTCCCACCTCATCTTCACCTACTTCCTCTTTTCTTTTGTCTAATACTATCGTCAAATTTGCTTGTCTTACGTAGGCTCTCTATCTACTGAAAGTTCCCACGTTCGTGGTTCTGCGCACTGTTCTAATCCGCTGGGAAGTTCAGATCAGCGTACACTCCACTGCAAGTGAAGATTCAATCTGGAAACAGTCTCCAGGGATGTGACTAAGCCATGCCTCCGCGATATCCTTTATTCCAGGAGTGTTATTCCTGCAAGTATGCACGAGAAGTTCGGTGAAATTTGGAAGATAGGAAATAAGATACTGGTAGAATTAAGTCTGTGCGGAGGATTGGTGAGTCGTTCTTGGATAGCTCAGGCGTTAGAGTACTTGACTGTGCGAAGCAAAGGCCTGACGTTCGAGCCTCGCTACAGAACGCAATTTTAATCAGGCAGGAAGTTTCAAATCTCTCTGTGCCGAGTGAAAATTCATTCTGAAAACATTTATGTATTTCGTGCACGTTTCAACTTAACATTCTTTGCTTCGTATTGGCTTGCCTTCTGAGGTTTTGACGTTCATACAGCTGCATTTCTTTCCTTCCAAAGTGCCTTCAGTTTTCCTTTACGCGTCGTCTACTTTTCCACTACTCGCAAATGTATCTACAGACATGGATTTGTCTTTCAGTCATTCCTGCTTAGACATTTCGCATTTTCTGTCAACATAATTTTTAAAAGCCTGTATTGCTGTTTGCTCGCCTTTGTCGAAAACGCAGTTTAATAACTGTCTCCTCAACTGAATTATCACATGCGTAACACCCTCTCCTGTATTCCGCAATAATGAAAAAAAAAAAAAAACGAGCATCTGTTCTTTGTTTTCTTTTTCGGTATACTCCGTCAATCCTATCTGCTAACGATTCCATTCTACGCAGCAATACTCCATAAGAGGACGGACAAGCATACTGTAAGCAGTCTCTTTGACTGATTCCTTACACATTTGAAGTGTTCTTCCAATAAAACACAGTCTTTGATTCACGTCCCCCTTAATATATGGTGATTCCAATTTAAGTTGTTCGTAATGGTAACACCTAGGAATTTAGTTGAATCGTCAACCTTTGAAATCGTATGATTTACCGTGAAACCGAAATCTAATGGAATTTTTTTGTTATTCAGGGCGAACTGCCATTTTTCGCGGCATGGAGATGAGATGATGATGTTTGGTTTGTGGAGCGCTCAACTGCGTGGTTATCAGCGCCCGTACAATTTCCCAAGCTTTGCTCAGTCCAATTTCGCCACTTTCCTGGATGATGATGAAATGATGAGGACAACACAAACACCCAGTCATCTCGAGGCAGGTGAAAATCCCTGACCCCGCCCGGAATCGAACCCGGGACCCCGTGCTCGGGAAGCGAGAACGCTACCGCGAGACCACGAGCGGCGGACAACGGCATGGAGATAGTTTGCTTGAATCTTTTAGTAATTCGTTTCGATTTTTTGATGACTTTGCTGGATGGTAAACGACAACATTATCTGTTAATAATACAAAGGCTATGCGCAGACTTTCCCCTAAACCGTTTACGCGAATTAATACCAATAAAGCACCAATTAGACTACTTTGGGGAACCCCAGACACAACAACGGTTTCACTAAATTATTTCCAGTCAGTTTCAGTGAACTCTGACTTTTCTGACAGGAAATCACGAACCTAGTCCCACAGCTCAGCAACTTTATTAGAAGCTGCTTGTGAGGAAGTTACAAGCCTTCTAGAAACCTAGAAATAAGGAATTCACTCGAGATCCCCTGCCGACAGCACTCATTATTTATTGGGTACGAAGAAACAGTTGTGCAGTACAGGAACAACGCTGTCCGAATCCACATTGCTTATGTGTCTATAGATAGTTTTATGGACGTATTTTATAAGTTGTAGCACCATATATGTTCCAAAATGCTACTAATAATGAATATCAGTGATATGGGTGTATAATTTAGCTCATGACTTATATTTCGCTGCTTCTATATCGGTGTGACATCCGCTATTTTTCAATCTTTGGGTGCGGATTTTCATCGAGCGAGCAGTTGTATAGGACTGCTGCGAATAGAGCTATTTCATCAGCGTACTCCGAAATGATTCTAATTGGTATGAAGTTGAACGAGAAGCTCTGCTTTTATTGACTCAAGTTGCTTCGCTGCACCGAGTGAAATCACATCTAAATTAATCATGTTGGTAGCTGCTCTTGATTCGAATTCTGGAACGCTTACTGCACCTTCTTTCGTAAAATGTGTGAATCCTTCAGTGACTACCGTAGCAGAATACTGTTGGAAGAAATTCTGGTCGTATGTAAACCCCGTTACTGGCACCGAAGTTAGTATCCAGACACTTATCGACGAGATAAGAACTAAAATGGTGAATAGGAAAACAAAACCAGACATGCTTAAATCTCTTTTCAAATATTCCTTTACGAAGGAAAACCCGCAAGTTTCATTCGTGGTCCACTGAACAGATGAGTAAAGTAGATTTTAGCATAAGTGGTGTATAACAACCGCTGAAATGGTTAGTACTGAGCAAAGTCCCAGGACCCAGTGGACTCCCTGTCGGAATCTATACCCAATTTGCAGTTAAGCTACTCTCTCTGCTACCTACACTGCCAACACAATTAAAGGAGGGCATTTTCGAAACCACGCAAGTCTGAAGTTCAGCTCAAAGGTGTCTACAGTATTCCTCTGGAAAGGTGCAAAAGTGTGGTGCACTGCGACATCACCCGCGGGCCCGACGACAATTCAAACGGCAAGGTGTCGACACCTACGAAAAGAAGGCTGGAGCTCAGGAGTTCGTGTGGGGTGTAACGTGGGTTAATGATGTCGCGTTGAAACGTCCCCTTAGAAGAATTATATGAGACTGTGCTTAAACTGACACACAATATTTTTAGCGCAACGCAATCTGACTTTCAGAAATCCCTACAAAGGAATGGCCCTGACTAACATTAACCTGTACCTTTCACAAATCACTTACCTCACAAAAATCTTCGTTACTCAAGCTACTGCAATACAGCGAGCGCCACTACTGCCAGCTAAATAAAAGATTCAATAAATAAAAGATTCAAACTACAGAAGGCACTAACTACTGATAGGCATAGTTAGCAATTGAAAGATGTTAATAGAGAACAAACAATGTATTTACCTTAACAGTCATAATATATATAGTAGTTCATGACATCCAGTGTTACAAATTTCAAAACTCCGCCATCTCTCTCCCCACATCTACCACTGCTGGCGGCTCACCTCCAACTGCCCAACCCTACGCGCTGTTCACATCCAGCTGCCCAACACTACAATGGCAGACAACAATGCAAACTAGCCACAGACTGCACACAGCACAGCCAGTGATTTTCATACAGAGCGCTACGTGGCGTTACCAATAAGAAAACCTAAACAGCCTACTTACAGCGTTACCACCCACTTTCACCACCATTATGCCCAGCGCCATCGTGGACCTGTCACACGATGGAAAGGTCTTCACATTTCCTCTTACCTACATTTCACCCTTTCTTTTCCCACTTCTGCGACGGAGATCAGAATTGCGATGTTCAGCTTTGAAATTACGCTGTTATCTTCTCGGTTGCCAAGAAAAACGTTTCAGACAGACCACCGCTCAGAATCGACACTTATAGACGTCAAAAAAATGGTTCAAATGGCTCTGAGCACTATGCGACTTAACTGCTGGGGTCATCAGTCGCCTAGAACTTAGAACTAATTAAACCTAACTAACCTAAGTACATCACACACATCCATGCCCGAGGCAGGATTCGAACCTGCGACCGTAGCGGTCACGCGGTTCCAGACTGAAGCGCCTTTAACCGCACGGCCACACCGGCCGGCTATAGACGTCATGGGCGGCATAAGGGACGTCCTTGGAGCATTGATTTCCATACATCTCGCGGTCGGAAACGACTGTTTACAGTGTGATGAGTAACAGGTCCACGTTTCTGACCACCTATGACACTGCTGACATCGCCGGACGTTTAAAACCTTCTCTAAGGAAACTGTGGGCCTGCATCCTCACTGTACGTGTTCGCACGCCTTTGTGGTCCAGCGCGACTGCAGTTTTCGCTCACATGTACAGGTTGGGAACACCAGTAAAACTTCAAAGCCATTCGACGAAATTTGAACATGATCCAAAGCAACGAAGGATGCTTAGCATTTTCAGCTTTCCCATTTCGCATCCGTCTGTGGCATGATCATAGGGGGAGTGGTGACATTGACAAATGTACACATCAGATGACAAAGAGATCCTCTAAACCTCCCAATCTGGCAACACCATCGTTGACACCTGCTCACCTGTATGGGGAATTTTAAAAATGTAGCTGTACAGACACAGCCTGTGAAGTAGTCCTTGGCGCCTGCAGGTAGGCAACCCCGTGACAGCCATCTGATTCCACATGCCTGCCTGGAAGTGCCTAGAACGACTTCTCAGATTTTCTCTGTAAAGGCACGTCTTTTAAAATTTTATATAAAGCTAGGTGGGTGACACAGGGGTTTTTGCTAAGCAGGGGGGTCTTGGATGGATCCTTTGCCGTGTTAGGGTTAAAGTGTGGATAAGACAGGTTATGACGACAATTCCTTCATGTGACAGGTCTGCGGTGACGCTGGACAGAACTGTAAGGGAATTCAGTGCCAATGTGACATCATTAAACCCCTCCCCATCACCCCTTGCATCAAATACTTCGTTCTGACCTTATTTTCGATATATCAACACTTCGCCATGTGATGCGTGGTCGAGCCTGAGAGACACATCGCAAGGCCTCACACTTTTGCAACACTACAAAGGGAGGTTATAGGCACCTTTGGTCTATGGTAAATCTATCGAATAGAAAACCGTACCCAGTAGCTAGTAGGAAGCACAAGTCACACCACCCGTGTACGACAAGGGTAGCAGAAGTGATGCACCAACTACCATCAAATATCCTTTGCATTCAGTCAGTGAAGTATTTTAGTACGTTTAAAAGGAATTCCTTTTCTTTTCCACTTGTGATCACAAAATGGTTTGGTCCTTAGACTACCGGTTTCGGTCAGCGATGACTATCTTCAGATATATTTTTCAAACACGACCAAATACGACGATGACAAAGTGGTATCGTCACAAAACGCACACATCAGCTTTCGATCGTAGCACATATTTAAAATATGGTGAAAGCTGGGCCACAGCGCCAAGAACATTTTGTGAGCTCAAAGCAATGGGGTATCTCAAACAGAAAGGTCTCCTCAACGCCAAACAGCATGGATTTCGAAAACATCGCTCTTGCAGAGCCCCTCTCTCAGTTTTCTCACATGACATACTGAATGCCATAGTTCAAGGGAGTCAAGTAGTGGCAGTAGTTTTTGATTTCCTAAAAGTCATTGATCCAGTACCACATCTCTGCTTATTATCAAAAGTACTACCATATGGGGTGTCAAATGAAATTTGTGACTAGGTTAAGAATGTTTTTGTTGGGAGTCGCAGCAATCTATCTTGGATGGAGAGTCATCGTCACATGTAGAGATAACTTCGATTATACCCCAGGGAAGACTGCTTGGTCCCTAACTATGTATTTTGTATGTTGATAACCTTGTGGACAACCTCAGACTTTTCGCAGATAATGCGTTATCTACGAGGTGCATTCAAGTTCTAAGGCCTCCGATTTTTTTCTCTAATTAACTACTCACCCGAAATCGATGAAACTTGCGTTACTTCTCGACGTAATCGCCCTGCGGACGTACACATTTTTCAGAACGCTGACGCCATGATTCCATGGCAGCGGCGAAGGCTTCTTTAGGAGTCTGTTTTCACTACTGGAAAATCGCTGAGGCAATAGCAGCACGGCTGGTGAATGTGCGGCCACGTAGAGTGTCTTTCATTGTTGGAAAAAGCCAAGTCACTAGGAGCCAGGTCAGGTGAGTAGGGAGCATGAGGAATCACTTCAAAGTTGTTATCACGAAGAAACTGTGCCGTAACGTTAGCTCAATGTGTGGGTGCGTTGTCTTGGTGAAACAGCACACGCGCAGCCCTTCCCGGAATCTGTTCTTCAAAACATTTCCGTAGGATGCACCTGTTACCGTAGTGCCCTTTGGGACGCAATGGGTAAGGATTACGCCCTCGTTGTCCCAGAACATGGACACCATCATTTTTTCAGCACTAGTGGTTACCCGCAATTTTTTTGGTGGCGGTGAATCTGTGTGCTGCCATTGTGGTGACTGGCGCTTTGTTTCTGGATTGAAAAATGGCATACACGACTCATCCATTGTCACAACCGACGAAAAGAAAGTCTCATTCATGCTGTTGTTGCGCGTCAACATTGTTTCGCAACATGCCACACGGGCAGCCATGTGGTCGTCCGTCAGCATTCGTGGCACCCACCTGGATGACACTTTTCGCACTTTCAGGTCGTCTTGCAGGATTGTGTGCACAGATCCCACAGAAATGCCAACTCTGCAGGCAATCTGTTCAACAGTCATTCGGCGATCCCCCAAAACAATTCTCTCCACTTTCTCGATCATGTCGTCAGACCGGCTTGTGCGAGCCCGAGGTTGTTTCGGTTTGTCACACGATGTTCTGCCTTCATTAAACTGTCGCACCCACGAACGCACTTTCGACACATCCATAACTCCATCACCACATGTCTCCTTCAACTGTCGATGAATTTCAATTGGTTTCACACCACGCAAATTCAGAAAACGAATGATTGCACGCTGTTCAAGTAAGGAAAACGTCGCCATTTTAAGTATTTAAAACAGTTCTAATTCTCACCGCTGGCGGTGAAATTCCATCTGCCGTACGGTACTGCCATCTCTGGGACGTATTTACAATGAACGCGGCCTCATTTTAGAACAATGCGCATGTTTCTATCTCTTTCCAGTCCGGAGAAAAAAAAATCGGAGGCCTTAGAACTTGAATGCACCTCGTATAATGGAATCCAGTGTGAAACAAAGTGCACAAAAATCATTCAGACCTTAATAATATTTCGAAGTTGTGCGAAGACTGGCATCTTGTATAAAATGTTAAAAAATGCCGAACTGTGCGCTTCTTAAAGCGAAAGATGTACTATTCTATGACTATAATATCGGAGTCACAAATGAAATCGATAAACTCATACAAATACCTGGATGCAACACTTTGTAGGGACAGGAAATTGAAGGATCACATAGGGTCAGTCATGCGAAAGCAGATAGCAAACTTCGGTTTCTTTGTAGTAGGACTGTTGATAATTTTAGAAACATCGGGAATCCAATATATCGACATTTAAAACATGTCATTATATGAAGGGCTTATTTCAATAGTGGTACAAGTCCATTACCTCCACTTTTCTGTCTATAATGCTTCTAATATCAATGGTCCAAACAAACAGAAAGAAAGGTTCATCTCTAGCAAGAAGCCATATGCTTGAATATATCTGGTATCTCAACTGCCGATTTTTCAGCGCTCATTTAACTTTAGGACTCTGTATCTCAGGATGAACAAAAGTGGACTTGTACCACTATTGTAATAAGCCCTCGCAATATTGAAAAGATGCATCGAAATATCGACGGAAAAAATATCGACGTGCCGGCCTATAAAACTATTAGCTGCACGTCGTAAATATACTGCCGATTTTAGAGTCGTACATTTAAGTATTGATATTAGGTACATCGACAAGCTATCAGGCTGTTTATCCCTCTTAGAGTAAGAACTGAAAGGAGAACGATGCACGTTCACGCTTGGCGATAACCGCTTGGCCAACAATGGCTACTGCATGTCAGTGGCACAGTGGAAGGTGTACGATGGCTCTGTCGTTCAGTTTCGTCACATATCGGATTTATCCTGAACACTTCATGTCGACTTCCTTGTTCCTTCGTTTATGCAAACACCAGCGATATAACAGTTGTAGTATCAAAATTGCGTGGTGAAGTTAAATGTTGCAGTTTCTGTTCGTAGCTCCGAGCGTCCATTTCTTCAACATTTCCCGTCACACGTCTCCACCCACCGCAAAGACCAAGCTTGTCATTTAGATTTTTGTTCGTAATTTTTAGCAACTGCTTCTGAAGAATGCCGATATGAAGGAGTAGCACACAAGTTGTGTTAAAAATGGTTTTTTAACGTAACTGGTCTGCTATTTCTTCACATCGAAAATCTTGTTATTCTGTTCACAGTGCCACTCCCTCTCCCCTCCAGTACAATTCGAGTTTTTGTTGTCCCACCTCTACTTACTTCACACAGTCAAAGAGAAAGACTGGACCCGATGAAAGCTCAAAAGTAGTAAGACTCCTTCATATATTGGAGGTAAAATCATGTTCTACTACAACTTAAAAAGAACAGTTGCTAATATTTACCAAAAATTGGGGAAAAAATAATATTAAACAAAATATCAGCTTCCGATATCGCCATTTTCAAATATATACATAAGAAAATACCGCCGATATAAATTGATTTTTTGAAATGTTATCGATATATCTATATTTTATCAACAGCCCGATTTAGGAGAATACTGCCGAAATACAGTCTACTAAGGAGACTGCTTATAAACTGTTCCTACGACCTACTATATATATTATTTCTCAAATAAACATCCTTTTTCTCAACACACATGAGTCGTAAAAGAATTAATGAGGTATCGTTGGGTTTTTAAAAGCAGCTTCTGACATTGCACGCTGATTTTGCACTAAAACTTACTATTTTTGGAGAGTTTTAACATAAAAGAGACTTCTAACTTTAATCTGCAAGAGGGCATCACGTATGCGAACTTCATATTTTACGAATCTAGCTTATTAATCACGAATTAGAGAGTCCCTTTTCATATTATCTTATTACAAATCGCACTTTCTTTTTATTAACGTAGTTATTGACTAGATAATTTGTATACAGCATTGTCATAGATAGTAACTGTGACCACTGCGCTAGTGCATTTGCTCTGCCCGTCGTACGAGTTGACTTTTCTTTACAAGGATATTTGTCAGTGTCGCTTTGAATTACGATTTACCTACTATTAAGACCTAGCGCTCTTATCGTAACTGAGAATGTCTGTCGAGTTAAAGGTATGTGTTATGTGGTCCTACTGACAATCCCCGATCTCCGCCCATCGTACAAGTCGGGACAGACATTTTGACCGCAAAACACATTTTTGGGTACATGGAAGCGCGTGTGAAAGGATCTATCACAAATCTGTGATTATTATTTCACGTCATCCGGTTCATTTTTAAAGATGTTTTCTCTTCTTCCCCGTAACTACTTAACCCAAGGACTACACTTATTCCAAATACTTCCATTACTTAAATGTGCAAAAGTTTCACATGGGTCCTATGGCCCTAGAATATTGTCCAAGTAAGTGGGGCTCTTACCACATAAGACTGATAGGGGATGCTGGAGGTACATAGAGAAGAGTAGCACGAATGGTCACAGGTTAGTTTGACCTGCAGAGATGTTGAAAGAACTGGACTGGAAGACTCTTGAAAGTAGATGTTTATTGAGGTGCCGAAGTCATGAAATAGAGATATACATATATACAGATGGCGGTTGTGCCACTTATGCAAGGTATAAACGGCCAGTGCGTTAATGGAGCTGTCATTTGTACTCATGTGATACATGTGAAATAGTTTGTAACTTGGTTATGGCAGCACGACGGGAATTAACAGGCTTCGAACTCGGAATAGTACTTGTAACTAGACGTATGGGTCATTAAATTTCGGAAATCGTTAGGGAGTTCAATATTCTGAGATTCACAATGTCAAGAACGTGCCGAGAATAACAAATTTCAGACATTCACTTAACGTCCGAGAACAGCGGCGTTTGCGTAAAGAATGCAAGCAACACTAGGAAAATTAACCGGAGAAATCAATGTGGAACGTATGATGAACGTATTCGTTAGAATGTTGTTGTTGTTGGGTCTTCAGTCCTGAGACTGGTTTGATGCAGCTCTCCATGCTACTCTATTCTGTGCAAGCCTCTTCATCTCCCAGTACCTACCGTAACCTACATCCTTCTGAATCTGCTTAGTGTATTCATATCTTGGTCTCCCTCTACGATTTTTACCCTCCACGCTGCCCTCCAATACTAAATTGGTGATCTCTTGATGCCTCAGAACATGTCCTACCAACCGATCCCTTCTTCTAGTCAAGTTGTGCCACAAACTTCTCCCCAATCCTACTCAATACTTCCTCATTAGTTATGTGATCTACCCATCTTCTGTAGCACCACATTTCAAAAGCTTCTATTCTCTTCTTGTCCACACCATTTATCGTCCATGTTTCACTTCCATACATGGCTACACTCCATACAAATACTTTCAGAAATGACTTCCTGACACTTAAATCTATACTCGATGTTAATAAATTTCTCTTCTTCAGAAACGCTTTCCTTGCCATTGCCAGTCTACATTTTTATCCTCTCTACTCCGACCATCATCAGTTATTTTGCTCCCCAAATAGCAAAACTCCTTTACTACTTTAAGTGTCTCATTTCCTAATCTAATTCCCTCAGCATCACCCGACTTAATTCGACTACATTTCATTACCTTCGTTTTGCTTTTGTTGATGTTCACCTTATATCCTCCTTTCAAGACACTGTCCATTCCGTTCAACTGCTCTTCCAAGTCCGTTGCCGTCTCTGACAGAATTACAATGTCATCGGCGAACCTCAAAGTTTTTATTTCTTCTCCATGGATTTTAATACCTACTCCGAATTTTTCTTTTGTTTCCTTTACTGCTTGCTCAATATACAGATTGAATAACATCGGGGAGAGGCTACAACCCTGTCTTACTCCTTTCCCAACCACTGCTTCCCTTTCATGCCCCTCGAGTCTTATAACTGCCATCTGGTTTCTGTACAAATTGTAAATAGCCTTTCGCTCCCTGTATTTTACCCCTGCCACCTTCAGAATTTGAAAGAGAGTATTCCAGTCAACATTGTCAAAAGCTTTCTCTAAGTCTAGTAATGCTAGAAACGTAGGTTTGCCCTTCCTTAATCTAGCTTCTAAGAAGAGTCGTAGGGTCAGTATAGCCTCACGTGCTCCAACATTTCTACGGAATCCAAACTGATCTTCCCCGAGGTCGGCTTCTACTAGTTTTTCCATTCTTCTGTAAAGAATTCGCGTTAGTATTTTGCAGCTGTGACTTACTAAACTGATAGTTCGGTAATTTTCACATCTGTCAACACCTGCTTTCTTTGGGATTGGAATTATTGTATTCTTCCTGAAGTCTGAGGGTATTTCGCCTGTTTCATACATCTTGCTCACCAGATGGTAGAGTTTTGTCAGGACTGGCTCTCCCAAGGCCATCAATAGTTCCAATGGAATGTTGTCTATTCCAGGGGCCTTGTTTCGACTCAGGTCTTTCAGTGCTCTGTCAAACTCTTCACGCAGTATCGTATCTCCCATTTCATCTTCATCTACATCCTCTTCGTTAGGATAGTGCGGCGAAATTTGACGTTAATGGGTTATGACAGCAGACGACCCACGTGAGTGCCATTGCTAATAGCACATCGCCTGCAGCGACTCACCTGGTCTCGTCACCATATCGGCTGGGCCCCAGATGACTGGAAAACCGTAGCCTGGTCAGAGGAATCCAGATTTCACTTGGTAAGGGCTGACTGAAGAGTTCGAGTATGCTCACAGCCCAAGAAGCCATGGACCCAATTTGTCAACAAGGCACTGTGTAAGCGTGGTTCCAAAATGGCGTGGGCTGTGTTGACATGGAATGGACTGAGTCCTCTGGTCCGACTGAACCGATCATTGACTGTAAATGGTTATGTTCGACTACTTGGAGACCATTTGTGGCCATTTTAGATGGAATTTTTATGGATGACAATGAGCTATGTCGCCGGGTCACAACTGTTTGCGATTTATGAAACATAATCGAGACGTCGGTTTGCGCGCAAAATCTTGCACCAGCAACACTTTCGTAGTAGGGTATTTGATTGTTTACGGGAAATCGTCTTAAATGCTTAATTGTGTCATTTTATGCTCGTAACATGCTTTTTTCCTTCTTGAATTTCAGTATTCTTTTACAAAAGGGGAAATAAAATTCAAATAATCTGAAAGCCCGCTAAAACGCTCCAGTCGAGTCATGTGATGCGTGTGACGTAACTGGCTAGCTCGTTGCTCCTACTGTCATAAAACTAATTCAGAGTTATGTCTTGTTTTGGAATTTACGTTTCGGAAAATGGATTACAAATGGTTTGTAGTACCACACTGTACAAATAAATACATAAAAACTCCTGAAAACTTGGTTTTGAGTGTTCCAAGGAAAGAGAAGGTACATAAAAAAATGGTTGCACGGTACAGGCAGAATGCCACCATGTCGATGTCCAAGTTTCTTTACTTAATTAAAAAGTCTTGCGGTCTTAAGTCAACATTAATTAACCTCCGAGATAAACTTGCCCACTGTTACAAAGGATCAAACTCTTTGTAAAAAGTGTCGCTATACACGTTTCATAGTACAACATTTGGTAGCTCGTTTGGTAGAGCGGTGAACTGCACAGTACAATGAGATGATAGCCAAAGGTTCATTGTTCAAATACAGCTTGCCATAATATTTTAACTTATTTGTAAAATGAAAACCAAATCACAGTTACGTAACTTCACCACACAGACTACGAACAGAATATTACTGTGTTTTCCTTGCGGTTTGCAATAGCTGTTCACACATTTCACGTTCAAATAGATATTTTATAGTTAATGTGGTCCCATACTTTTTACTTTGTTAGAAACAAGGTTTTTTTTTATCTTCGTACTGTCCAGCTTGGATCCTTATTGTTTAAGGTTTTGAAGTTTCATCATCTTGCATGTTTCAGACGTTGATATTAGCCTACACTCAAAAGCAGCACAGTCCTTACGTTTGTGTTACCTGTATGTTACCTTATATCTCTCCGCTTACAAAACCTCATCGTCCTAAACTTCGTTGTACTTTGGGACTGTGTAATATCTTGACTAGTAGCAATGCTTTGCAAAAAAGTATAATGAGTTGTTGCTAACACTATTTTGGTATTTCGTGTAGGACTTTTAAAAATATATGACTCTTCTATGGTTCGAACCTGTGTTATTTTTTTCACTCCTAGTCATATGCGCTATCCGTTGCGCCACTGAGCGCTTCCTAAAGGCGACATATCAGCTGAGTATCTTGTGTATAGGCAATTGGCACTATGATCTGACTAGAATAATTTTATTGTGCTTTGGGTCGCAGTTCATGACTGGCTGTTGGCGATCTAGATATAACATCCGGACCCATTTGCAAAAGTTCCTCAATTCCTCACTTTTTAACGAGTTTAATGATGTTGCAGAGAGCAGGGAAAAAATGTCCGTCCTTACACACATCGCCTCTCTAAACGAGTGGAGCAGAAACGCATGAACTTTCGTAAGGTTCCCGCAATCAGCGTCCACAGAATTCCTTTCTATTGCCACTTAAAAGTCAATAATGCGTTATCCATCAGTAAATATCTAAACTACTTGCAGAAAAAGTATGTAAAAAACCTATTAACCTCTGTTAACATTTCTGTAAGACACATATGGATGGCTTATTTCAGTAGTGGTACAAGACCATTTTTGTTCATTCTGAGCTACAGAGTCCTAAAGTTAAATGAGCGCTGAAAAATCTGCAGCTGAGATACCAGAAATATTCCAGTATATACACTCCTGGAAATTGAAATAAGAACACCGTGAATTCATTGTCCCAGGAAGGGGAAACATAATTGACACATTCCTGGGGTCAGATACATCACATGATCACACTGACAGAACCACAGGCACATAGACACAGGCAACAGAGCATGCACAATGTCGGCACTAGTACAGTGTATATCCACCTTTCGCAGCAATGCAGGCTGCTATTCTCCCATGGAGACGATCGTAGAGATGCTGGATGTAGTCCTGTGGAACGGCTTGCCATGCCATTTCCACCTGGCGCCTCAGTTGGACCAGCGTTCGTGCTGGACGTGCAGAACGCGTGAGACGACGCTTCATCCAGTCCCAAACATGCTCAATGGGGGACAGATCCGGAGATCTTGCTGGCCAGGGTAGTTACTTACACCTTGTAGAGCACGTTGGGTGGCACGGGATACATGCGGACGTGCATTGTCCTGTTGGAACAGCAAGTTCCCTTGCCGGTCTAGGAATGGTAGAACGATGGGTTCGATGACGGTTTAGATGTACCGTGCACTATTCAGTGTCCCCTCGACGATCACCAGTGGTGTACGGCCAGTGTAGGAGATCGCTCCCCACACCATGATGCCGGGTGTTGGCCCTGTGTGCCTCGGTCGTATGCAGTCCTGATTGTGGCGCTCACCTGCACGGCGCCAAACACGCATACGACCATCATTGGCACCAAGGCAGAAGCGACTCTCATCGCTGAAGACGACACGTCTCCATTCGTCCCTCCATTCACGCCTGTCGCGACACCACTGGAGGCGGGCTGCACGATGTTGGGGCGTGAGCGGAAGACGGCCTAACGGTGTGCGGGACCGTAGCCCAGCTTCATGGAGACGGTTGCGAATGGTCCTCGCCGATACCCCAGGAGCAACAGTGTCCCTAATTTGCTGGGAAGTGGCGGTGCGGTCCCCTACGGCACTGCGTAGGATCCTACGGTCTTGGCGTGCATCCGTGCGTCGCTGCGGTCCGGTCCCAGGTCGACGGGCACGTGCACCTTCCGCCGACCACTGGCGACAACATCGATGTACTGTGGAGACCTCACGCCCCACGTGTTGAGCAATTCGGCGGTACGTCCACCCGGCCTCCCGCATGCCCACTATACGCCCTCGCTCAAAGTCCGTCAACTGCACATACGGTTCACGTCCACGCTGTCGCGGCATGCTACCAGTGTTAAAGACTGCGATGGAGCTCCGTATGCCACGGCAAACTGGCTGACACTGACGGCGGCGGTGCACAAATGCTGCGCAGCTAGCGCCATTCGACAGCCGACACCGCGGTTCCTGGTGTGTCCGCTGTGCCGTGCGTGTGATCATTGCTTGTACAGCCCTCTCGCAGTGTCCGGAGCAAGTATGGTGGGTCTGACACACCGGTGTCAATGTGTTCTTTTTTCCATTTCCAGGAGTGTATATTTGAATATTTCTGGTATCTCAACTGCAGATTTTTCAGCGCTCATTTAACTTTAGGACCCTGTATCTGAGAATGAACAAAAATGGACTTGTACCACTACTGAAATAAGCCCTTCATATAGCCTACTCTTATTCATAGTCTGTGACGCCACCAGCGCTTCGGCCGAAATTAGAGAGTTTTCGATCACGGGACCAAATTTTGATATTTATTGATTTCAAGCTATAATTACACGAAAATATCATATATTTTGTGTGACTATTAGCCGTAAATGCGATTTGAATGTTACTCAGAATAACAACAATCCGAACCGTATCTTTAAGATAGTCTATTATGGGCGGCTATAGAGGCCGCATGGCTCATTTCTGCAGGGAACTTTCAACGACTTCCTGAGTCCATGCCGCATCGAACTGCTGTACTATGCCGGGCAAAAGGAGGTCCGACGGGATATTAGAAGATATTTTTCAACTTTTGTCACGTCAGTGTAAACTATTTCGAGAAGTCTTACCTAAAAAGTTAGAGGAACCGGCTTTTCTACATCTACATCTACATACATACTCCGCAATCCACCATACGGTGCGTGGCGGAGGGTACCTCGTACCACAGCTAGCATCTTCTCTCCCTCTTCCACTCCCAAACAGACCGAGGGAAAAATGACTGCCTACATGCCTCTGTCCGAGCCCCAATCTCTCTTATCTTATCTTTGTGGTCTTTCCGCGAAATGTAAGTTGGCGGCAGTAAAACTGTGCTGAAGTCAGGCTCAAATGCTGGTTCTCTAAATTTCCTCAGTAGCGATTCATGAAAAGAACGCCTTTTTTCCTTCAGAGACTCCCACCCGAGTTCCTGATGCATTTCCGTAACACTCGCGTGATGATCAAACCTACCAGTAACAAATCTAGCAGCCCGCCTCTGAATTGCTTCTATGCCCTCCCCCAATCCGATCTGATAGGGATCCCAAACGCTCGAACAGTACTCAAGAATAGGTCGTATTAGTGTTTTATAAGCGGTCTCCTTTACAGATAACCACATCTTCCCAAAATTCTACCAATGAACCGAAGACGACTATCCGCCTTCCCCACAACCGCCATTACATGCTTGTCCCACTTCATATCGCTCTGCAATGTTACGCCCAAACATTTAATCGACGTGACTGTGTCAAGCGCTACACTACTAATGGAGTATTCAAACATTACAGGATTCTTTTTCCTATTCATCTGCATTAATTTATGTTTATCTATATTTAGAGTTAGCTACCATTCTTTACACCAATCACAAATCCTGTCCAAGTCATCTTGTATCCTCCTACAGTCACTCAACGACGACACCTTCCCGTACACCACAGCATCATCAGCAAACAGCCGCACATTGCTATCCACCCTATCCAAAAGTTCATTTATGTAGACAGAAAACAATAGCGGACCTACCACACTTCCCTGTGGCACTCCAGATGATACCCTCACATCCGGTGAACACTCACCATCGAGGACAACGTACTGGGTTCTATTACTGAAGTTCGAGCCACTCACATATTTGGGAACCAATCCCACATGCTCGTACCTTAGTCAGGAGTCAGCAGTGGGGCACCGAGTCAAACGCTTTCCGGAAGTCAAGGAATATGGCATCCGTCTGATACCCTACATCCATGGTTCGCAAGATATAATGTGAAAAAAGGGCGAGTTGCGTTTCGCAGGAGCGTTGCTTTCTAAAGCCGTGCTGATGTATGGACAACAACTTCTTTGTCTCCAGGAAATTAATTATATTCGAACTGAGAATATGTTCGAGAATCCTGCAACAAAGCGATGTTAAGGATATTGGTCTGTAATTTTGAGGATCCGTCCTGCTACCCTTCTTATATACAGGTGTCACCTGCGCTTTTTTTCAGTCGCTCGGGACTTTACGTTAGGCAAGAGATTCGCGATAAATGCAAGCTAAGTAAGGAGCCAATGCAGTAGAGTACTCTCGGTAAAACCGAATTGGAATCCCATCAGGACCTGGCGATTTGTTTATTTTCAAACCATTCAGCTGCTTCACAACCCCCGGGATGTCTATCATTATGTCCTCCATACGGGAAACTGTACGAGACTCAAACTGCGGTATGTTTGCACACTTCTCCTACGTGAAAGATTTCTCAAATGCTAAATTTAAAATTTCAGCTTTCGTTTTGCTGTCTTCCGTTGCCAGGCGAGACTGATCAGTGAGTGACTGGATGGAAGCCTTCGACCCGCTTACCGATTTTACTTAAGACCAGAATTTCCTTGGGTTTTCAGCAAGATCTTTGCTAAGGTATGACGGTGGTAGTGGTTGTATGCTTCGCGCATCGCTCTTTTTACTGCAGCACGAATCTCTAGTAACTTTTGCCTGTCCTCATTCTCACGATCTTTCTTGTACCGCAAGTGCAACTGTCTTTGCTTCCTGAGCATTCTCCTAATGGATGACTCCCGTAATACACTACAACCGCCTACTTATCGCTCACTTAGCGATCGTGACGACGAGGTCAGGCTAATTACGATATGCGCAGAGCCCTTTAAACCATCATTCTTCCAGCGCTCCATACGTGAATGGAACAGGAAAAACTCTAAATAACTGGTACTACGGGATGTTGCCTGCTCCATGTGTAAGTAGGCTGTTTATGTTTTCTTATTGGCAACGTTACGTAGCGCTCTGTATGAAAATCACTGGCTGTGCTGTGTGCAGTCTGTGGCCACTTTGCATTGTTGTCAGCCATTGTAGTGTTGGGCAGCTGGATGTGAACAGCGCGTAGCGTTGCGCAGTTGGAGGTGAGCCGCCAGCAGTGGTGGATGTGGGGAGAGAAATGGCGGAGTTTTGAAATTTGTAAAAATGGATGTCATGAATTGCTATATATATTATGATTATTAAGGTAAATACATTGTTTGTTCTCTATCAAATATTTCATTTGCTAACTATGCCTATCAGTAGTTAGTGCCTTCAGTAGTTTGAATCTTTTATTTAGCTGGCAGTAGTGGCGCTCGCTGTATTGCAGTAGTTCGATTAACGGAGATTTTTGGTGAGGTAAGTGATTTGTGAAAGGTATAGGTTAATGTTAGTCAGGGCCATTCTTTTGTAGGGATTTCTGAAAGTCAGATTGCGTTGCGCTAAAAATATTGTGTGTAAGTTTAAGCACAGTCTTGTATAGTTTTTCTAAGGGGACGTTTCACATGCACTTCGCAATGGTTTGCAGAGTACGGACCTAGATGTAGACGTAGAAAGATGTTCGGAAAAGAGTGTTTTGCCTCGCTAGGGAAGCAAATTCATCTGAGACGTGACTCGATGGAGTCCCCAGAGCTGCGTGCCAGCGCTGCGCGGTCCAGAGAGCGCCATAACAGCGGGCGGTCTGTGTGTTCAGCGTGAGCGACGTTGGCCAGGTTAATTGGAGCTCGGGGCGCTGAATGGACGGCGGCCGGGTCAGGCGTGCGGCTCCACAATTAACGCGCCGCGCGACACCTGTTAAAGCCGACGCCTCACACCACACCAGCCCGCACTGTATCCTACACCAGCCTGGGTACGTCGCTAAATAATTCTGGTGATCGATAGGTTCCGTTGACAAGGGGGGGGGGGAGGTGGAGGAACTGGTGCGGCATAGGACATGTCGCAGCATATTGTAAACGAACGATTAAATGTTGGCGGTGAAGTTAAAATCTTCTGGGTTATTAGGCCGCGTCATGTTTCTTCTAAAATGTTCGACGTTTCGACCCCTCTGCTGGGATCTTCCTCAGGATCTTTTGGTGTCCACTACAGCGTATAACGAGAAGTTACAGGGTGTTTCAAAAATGACCGGTATATTTGAAACGGCAATAAAAACTAAACGAGCAGCGATAGAAATACACCGTTTGTTGCAATATGCTTGGGACGACAGTACATTTTCAGGCGGACAAACTTTCGAAATTACAGTAGTTACAATTTTCAACAACAGATGGCGCTGCAAGTGATGTGAAAGATATAGAAGACAACGCAGTCTGTGGGTGCGCCATTCTGTACGTCGTCTTTCTGCTGTAAGCGTGTGCTGTTCACAACGTGCAAGTGTGCTGTAGACAACATGGTTTATTCCTTAGAACAGAGGATTTTTCTGGTGTTGGAATTCCACCGCCTAGAACACTGTGTTGCTGCAACAAAACGAAGTTTTCAACGGAGGTTTAATGTAACCAAAGGATCGAAAAGCGATACAATAAAGGATATGTTTGAAAAATTTCAACGGACTGGGAACGTGACGGATGAACGTACTGGAAAGGTAGGGCGACCGCGTACAGTAACCACAGAGGGCAACGCGCAGCTAGTGCAGCAGGTGATCCGACAGCGGCCTTGGGTTTCCGTTCGCCATGTTGCAGCTGCGGTCCAAATGACGCCAACGTCCACGTATCGTCTCGTGCGCCAGAGTTTACACCTCTATCCACACAAAATTCAAACGCGGCAACCCCTCAGCGCTGCTACCATTGCTGCACGAGAGACATTCGCTAACGATATAGTGCACAGGATTGATGACGGCGATATGCATGTGGGCAGCATTTGGTTTACTGACGAAGCTTATTTTTACCTGGACGGCTTCGTCAATAAACAGAACTGGCGCATAGGGGGAACCGAAAAGCCCCATGTTGCAGTCCCATCGTCCCTGCATCCTCAAAAAGTACTGGTCTGGGCCGCCATTTCTTCCAAAGGAATCATTGGCCCATTTTTCAGATCCGAAACGATTACTGCATCACGCTATCTGGACATTCTTCGTGAATTTGTGGTGGTACAAACTGCCTTAGACGACACTGCGAACACCTCGTGGTTTATGCAAGATTGTGCCTGGCCACATCACACGGCCGACGTCTTTAATTTCCTGAATGAATATTTCGATGATCGTGTGATTGCTTTGGGCTATCCGAAACATACAGGAGGCGGCGTGGATTGGCCTTCCTATTTGCCAGACTTGAACCCCTGTGACTTTTTTCTGTGGGGACACTTGAAAGACCAGGTGTACCGCCAGAATCCAGAAACAATTGAACAGCTGAAGCAGTACATCTCATCTGCATGTGAAGCCATTCCGCCAGACACGTTGTCAAAGGTTTCGGGTAATTTCATTCAGAGACTACGCCATATTATTGCTACGCATGGTGGATATGTGGAAAATATCGTACTATAGAGTTTCCCAGACCGCAGCGCCATCTGTTGTTGAAAATTGTAACTACTGTAATTTCGAAAGTTTGTCTGCCTGAAAATGTACTGTTGGCCCAAGCATATTGCAACAAACGGTGTATTTCTATCGCTGCTCGTTTAGTTTTTATTGCCGTTTCAAATATACCGGTCATTTTTGAAACACCCTGTATATGAATACGTGGTGTCTGTTCTTTTGGACACAATTCGGAATCCGCAGCTGTGACACGTTTTACGTAAACTGAGGGTGGATGAGGCAGAAAGGATAGGAAGGGAACAATTAATGCCAGCCGCTTAGGAACTTTATGTGGAATCAGTGGCGACGAGCGAAAATGTATGTCGGACTGCGATTTGAACCCAAGATTTATTAGGCAGTTGCGTTAACCACTGCCCCACCGGGACACTATTTATCGCAGATGCGCGGAATATCTCGGCACGCCTCCCGGCCGACCCACATTGCCACCTATCCGAGTCCTCGCCCATGTCCACCAGGCTCGCTACTTTGAGCCAAAGAAACTGGTACACCTTCCTAACATCGTGTAGGGTCCCCGCTAGTACGAAGAAGTGCCGCAACACGACGTGGCATGGGCTCTACTAATGTCTGAAATAGTGCTGGAGGCAACTGACACCGTGAATCCTGCAGGGCTTCCCACAGATCCCTAAGGAGGTGGAGATCTGAAGACCACGTTGCAAGGCATCCCAGATATGCTCAATGATGTTCGTGTCTGGGGAGTCTGGGGGAGAGTGGAAGTCTTTAAACTCAAAAGAGTGTTCCTCGAGGCACTCTGTATCAGTTCGGCACTTGTGGGGTGACGTATTGTCCTGCTGGAAGTGCACAAGGGACATGAATGGATGCAGGTGATGAGAGAGGATGCTTACGTACATGTCACCTGCCAGAGTCGTATCTAGACGTATCTGGGGTCCCATGTCAGTCCAACTGCAAGAGCCCCACAAAATTAAAGAGCCTCCACAGCTTGAACAGTCCTCTGTTGACATGCAGAGTGTATGGATTCATGATGTTGTCTACATACCCGTACACGTCCATCCGCTCGATACAATTTGAAACGAGACTCGTCCGACCAGGTAACTTGTTTCCAGTCTTCAACAGTCCAATGTTGGTGTTGACGGGCTCAGGCGAGGCGTAACGCCTAGTGTCATGCAGTCATCAAGGGTACTAGAGTTGGCCTTCGGCTCCGAAAGGCCATATCGATGATGTTTCGTTGAATGGTTCGCACTCTGACACTTGTTGATGGCTCAGCACTGAAATCTATAGAATTTGTGGAAGGGCTGCACTTCTGTAACTCTGAACGATTCTCATAAGTTGTAGTTGGTCCCCTTCCTGGAAAATCTTTTTCCGTACGAGTGATGGCGGAGATCCGATGTTTTACCGGATTCCTGATACTCACGATACACTAGTGAAATAGTCGTGCGGGAAAATTCCCACTTCTTTGCTACTTCGGAGATGCTGTGACCCATCGCGCCTACGTTGGCTACAACACCACGTTCAAATTCACTTAAACCTTGATAACCTGCCGTTGTAGCAGCAGTAACCGATCTGACAACTGTGCCGGACACTTGTTGTCCCATATATAGGCATTGCCGACCGCAGCCCCGTATTCTGCTTGTTTACATATCTCTGTATTTGAATACGGATGGCTATACCAGTTTCTTTCGCGCTTCAGTATCGATTCGACTCGATGGTCAATGGATTCACCACCCTCTGTGCGGATGCACAATTACGTTCGAACTCCTGCGGGGAACGCAAAGTCCGAGCACGGAAAACATGGACGGGGTCTGTGGACCTGTGGTGCTAGCTGGGAATGTGGGTCAGCCCGGAGGCATGCTTAGATAGTCGGCGCAAAAGCGATAAACCCCGTGTTCGGGTGGCGCAATGCATAGATTGCAGGATAATCCGGGTTCGAATCTACATCTACATCTACATTTAAACTCCACAAGCCATCCAACGGTGTGTGGCGGAGGGCACTTTACGTGCCACTGTTATTACCTCCCTCTCCTGTTCCAGTCGCGTATGGTTCGCGCGAAGAACGACTGTCTGAAAGCCTCCGTGCGCGCTCTAATCTCTCTAATTTTACATTCGTGATCTCCTCGGGAGGTATAAGTAGGGGGAAGCAATATATTCGATACCTCATCCAGAAACGCATCCTCTCGAAACCTGACGAGCAAGCTACACCGCGATGCAGAGCGCCTCTCTTGCAGAGTCTGCCACTTGAGTTTGTTAAACATCTCCGTAACGCTATCACGGTTACCAAATAACACTGTGACGAAACGCGCCGCTCTTCTTTGGATCTTCTCTATCTCCTCCGTCAACCCGATCTGGTAGGGCTCCCACACTGATGAGTAATACTCAAGTATAGGTCGAACGAGTGTTTTGTAAGCCACCTCCTTTGTTGATGGACTACATTTTCTAAGGACTCTCCCAATGAATCTCAACCTGGTACCCGCCTTACCAACAATTAATTTTATATGATAATTCCACTTCAAATCGTTCCGCACGCATACTCCCAGATATTTTACAGAAGTAACTACTACCAGTGTTTGTTCCGTTATCATATAATCATACAATAAAGGATCCTTCTTTCTATGTATTCGCAATACATTACATTTGTCTTTGTTAAGGGTCAGTTGCCACTCCCTGCACCAAGTGCCTATCCGCTGCAGATCTTCCTGCATTTCGCTACAATTTTCTAATGCTGCAACTTCTCTGTATACTACAGCATCATCCGCGAAAAGCCGCATGGAACTTCCGACACTATCTACTTGGTCATTGATATATATTGTGAAAAGCAATGGTCCCATAACACTCCCCTGTGGCACGCCAGAGGTTACTTTAACGTCTGTAGACGTCTCTCCATTGATAACAACATGCTGTGTTCTGTTTGCTAAAAACTCTTCAATCCAGCCACACAGCTGGTCTGATATTCCGTAGGCTCTTATTTTGTTTATCAGGCGACAGTGCGGAACTGTATCGAACGCCTTCCGGAAGTCAAGAAAAATAGCATCTACCTGGGAGAATATATCTAATATTTTCTGGGTCTCATGAACAAATAAAGCGAGTTGGGTCTCACACGATCGCTGTTTCCGGAATCCATGTTGATTCCTACATAGTAGATTCCGGGTTTCCAAAAACGACATGATACTCGAGCAAAAAACATGTTCAAAAATTCTACAACAGATCGACGTCAGAGATATAGGTCTATAGTTCTGCGCATCTGCTCGACGACCCTTCTTGAAGACTGGGACTACCTGTGCTCTTTTCCAATCATTTGGAACCTTACGTTCCTCTAGAGACTTGCGGTACATATTTTCACTCATCCCCGCCGATTACGCGTGAAGTCCCTTTGTAGGATTGTATGGTGTGGGGGAAGAGACCAAACAGCGAGGTCATCGGTCTCATCGGATTAGGGAAGGACGGGGAAGGAAATCGGCCGTGCCCTTTCAAAGGAACAATCCCGGCATTTGCCTGGAGCGATTTAGGGAAATCACGGAAAACGCAGATCAGGATGGCCAGACGCGGGATTGAACCGTCGTCCCCCCGATTGCGAGATCCAGTGTGCTAACCATTGCGCCACGTCGCTCGGTGAAGTCACTATGTAACTGACATCAATAGTTTCTATCCTTTCTCCCCCTCCACGCTCAATAAAAATTATGTGCAACAAGGAGACTGGATAATAGTCGAATCGCTACTATTACACAAACTTTAAGTACAGGACTCATTTCAGCGTCCCTCTGACATAATATTTGATATCAGATTGCCAATGTCTTCAAACGAAAAGGAATAAACATATCCTTTGCTATAGACAGCAAGACTGGACAGAAATTACCTCACAATATCAACACGCGAAACCCACTTCGTCACAAAGGTGAGTTCAGAATTGAATCTTTGGATTGTGGCTGCATGTACATAGGCCAGACAGGCAGATCATTTGGGATTAGATTCAAAGTACACTTGGCAGCACAACACCAAAAAATACCACACATGGGCACCTGCGTGAAACAAAACACCATGTTAACAACACAAGTATCAGCAACCTAAACATCCAGCCTGTATGCTTGAAACACTCCAAGCATACAAACACCAAACAAAACAACCTGAGTCTACCTTAAATGACAAAAATGACATTCTGCGTGGTTTCTGTTTGTTCTATGTTTTGTCTCCCTACCACTTTTCACGCAACGACGCTCTGAGCGTGATTTTTAGGGAATTGACTAGTTTGAACCTGGGACCTGTTGTTGGCAAGGAGACGCCAGACCACACATGACATTTAGAGTCCTGAAGCGTTCAGTGAGACTAGCGATGATATAACCAAATACTTAATGATTTCAGCGTCAGCTCCACTGCACTCCCTGTAAAAGAATTTTAATACTAACTAAATTTAGGCGAAGGGGTTCAAGGCTTTTCTATTTTTAGTTAGCTGGTAAAATAACGTCGAAAAAGCAGTTAAGTTTACCATTGGAAATTTTATTCTACTCACAAAACATTGTTTATAAATTTAACTATTGATAAAAGGAAATGTTTTAATACAGGATGATAAAAAGCAACTGCGTTCAACAAAAATGTGAACGAATATTCCCTGAATGGGTTTCCAAGTTCTACAATGGATCGGAGGATGACCTATGCCATATCACATCTATAATCTAGGTTTAAATTAAGTTTCACAAAAGAGAAAACAATCAAAATGGTCTACAGTGACCCTCAATTATCTTTCATTACTTATCTAACTTGTCGTAAATTACAGTGGCTGATGTGGCTTCTCAATAATTATATAACAGAAAAATCATCGCGTTTCAGATTTTAACTTGCGTAGCAAATGTGAATACCATGACCTTCAATTGACGATCGACACTAGTATTAGGTAAAAAGGGGATGTAACAGATCAGACTTCTGCAGTTGTCAGTGAAGACTTATGCGCTCAAAAATGCGGCATCGCGTGCATTCATTACCTTGTCGGTGTTCATCAGGGGGCGGCGGCCGGCGCAGCTCCCTACATCTCGCCGTCTCGGAAGCAACTCTTTCCTAACGTCTCGTTACTACAATTTACTGAAGTTGGTTTAAAAAAAACTATTTGGCTGTGTTTTCATCTGACCAATCAGGGTCTCAATGTTAACCTTAAGCTCCACCTACAAAAATTCTGTCTATCCAATGAGAAACGTTATACTGTTCATGGTGGGGCAATGTTTTTAAGGTTTGCAACATACCAGAGACGCGAAAAAGTCTCACGCTATAACTTGCAGTTGGTGTGGCCCTTTTAGTGTTATCGTAAGATCTACACTGTTCTTCTGGAGGGCTCTAGCTTTTAACATGGGCTGGGGGGTGGTTCTGGTGGTTAGCTGGCGACGTGGGTGTCCATCCCTTATCGTAGGGCCTTCTAGCTTAACAGAGTTCAGCTCTCGGCTTCTGTTCTCGTTTCTCCCCTCGGAACTGCGTCTGTCTCACGGTGAGAGGGTATGACATTTATGTAGGCATTCTTGTGTTAGTCTGTGGTATTCCATTTGCTCACTCGTTACTCGTATTACTTTGGTTAATTTAATGTCACGATTTATTCGGAGCTAAGTGACATACTACTGGATTTGCTTATCATGTCAGGGTTTTCATGGAAGGTGTTGGATTTGCCTGACACCTTAAAAGACATACCCCAGATGTACAAGGGATTGACCTGATTTACATATATACTATCACACCAACAGCTTGTACCCCCTGTCAGCTTGGAACTGTACGACCATGACTCAGTGACACAAATTGTACGTCGAGCTGCATATTTTAAAGCATTAACCAATGTATTACCCCAACATTTAAGCAGTTATTACATGTAACAGATATAATTTTAAGAACCTCCTGCTTTGGATAGTTTGCTCCCATCGAATCACTCCTTACACCCTCTTTCTCTCTCTCTGTCTCTTTCACTTCCTGTTTCTCTTTCTCCCCCTCTGTCACCAGCTTTTCATTCTTGTCTATGAATCCTAACCACACTTGCTATTCACGTTTAATTTTCCCACTGTGGCCAACATAATTACTGTAATTAAAGTTTTCAACATGTCACCTGATCACATAAGTGAATATATAGTTTAAACTATGTTGACAAAACTGGATTTATATACCACCTGAAATATTTATTCCAACGCATGTGTTCAAAATCTCAACCAAAAAAAAATCCCCAAAATCCTTTAAACTTATTTTATAACAAAGTTGTTACAATGTATATTCTTTGTCCTTTGTGATAATGTTTCTCTTCTGCTATATGATCCTAGCACCTAGTAGTTTCCAGGCACCATATTTGTTTACAAAATATGGCAGTATACCTGTGATGTGTTACGACAGGGAAAGGAACCTGTGACCTCTGGAGCATTCTATTTTACTTATTTTATTTTTACCGTCAGATATACGTTTAGTTTTTTGTCAAAAGAAACCCAAATCCATGTTGTGAAATAGTGTTTTGTTTCTCCACTAGACGGTACCGTAAGTTCGCACACACACATATCATACTAACAAATGTAAATCCACCTGATGATGGAGGTTTAAACCTTTGAAAGGCGTTGTGGAAATAAACAGTGACTAATAACAGTAAACTTGTTGTTTCATTTAAGGCGAATCAGATTATCCTGTATCCCTTTTGCGTCTTCGGCACTTACTGCTGTAGCCTCTTTCGGCACGGGGAACATACAGACGTAAATGGGAACCTTAACTTGCATTCCAGGATAATAAACATTAATTTAAAGTAATAGTGTGTCGAGTAAACTTATTTTAAAAAAGTGACTCAGCAGCCATTTATTAGAATTACAGGAAGCAGGGAGATAACGCGTACAGAATTTCAGGAGCATCATGCGGTGTTGCGCGGTCACCCCGTCTGACGGACTGTGAGCCAAAGTCGACCACGGACTGGCTCGTCATCCGGAGAAGCGAGAGAGATTGAAATAAAAGGGTAGCGTCACGAAACGAAGAGCTGCTTTCCGTTTGCGCTGTGCGTACCACGAAATAATCCATCACAAGAAATACCTGGTGACTGATGAAAGAAAAATCTAATTACACTACTAGCCATTAAAATTGCTACACCAAGAAGAAATTCAGATGATAAACGGGTATTCATTGGACAAATATATTATACTAGAACTGACATGTGATAACATTTTCACCCAATTTGGGTGCATGGATCCTGAGAAATAAGTACCTAGAACAACCACCTCAGGCCGTAATAACGGCCTTAATACGCCTGGGCATTGAGTCAAACAAAGCTTGGATGGCGTGTACATGTACAGCTGCCCATGCAGCTTCAACACGATACCACAGTTCATCAAGAGTAGTGATTGGCGTGTTGTGACGAGCCAGTTGCTCGGCCACCATTGACCAGACGTTTTCAATTCGTGAGAGAGCTGGAGAATGAGCAGGCCAGGGCAGCAGTCGAACATTTTCTGTATCCAGAAAGGCCCGTACAGGACCTGCAACATGCGGTCGCGCATTCTCCTGCTGAAATGTAGGGTCTCGCAGGGATCGAATGAAGGGTAGAGCCACGGGTCGTAACACATCTGAAATGTAACGTCCACTGTTCAAAGTGCCGTCAATGCAAACAAGAGGTGACCGAGACGTGTAACCAATGGCACCCCATACCGCCACGCCGGGTGATACGCCAGTATGGCGATGACGAATACACGCTTCCAATGTGCGTTCACCGCGATGTCGCCAAACACGGATGCGACCATCACGATGCTGTAAACAGAACCTGGATACATCCGAAAAAATGACGTTTTGCCATTCGTGCACCCAGGTTTGTCGTTGAGTACACCATCACAGGAGCTCCTGTCTGTGATGCAGCGTCAAGGATAACCGCAGCCATGGTCTCCGAGCTGATAGTCCATGCACTGCAAACGTTGTCGAACTGTTCGTGCAGATGGTTGTTGTCTAGCAAACGTCACCATCTGTTGACTCAGGGATCGAGACGTGGCTGCACTATCCGTTACAGCCATGCGGATCAGATACCTGTCATCTCGACTGCCAGTGATACGAGGCCGTTGGGATCCAGCACGGCGTTCCGTATTACCCTCCTGAACGCACCGATTCCATATTCTGCTAACAGTCATTGGATCTAGACCAACGCAAGCAGCAATGTCGTGATTCGATAAAACACAATCACGATATGCTACAACCCGACCGTTATCAAAGTCGGAAACGTTATGGTACGCATTTGTCCTCCTTATATGAGGCATCACAACAACGTTTCACCAGGCAACGCCGGTCAACTGCTGTTTGTGTATGAGAAATCGTTTAGGGACTTTCCTCATGTCAGGACGTTGCAGGTGTCACCACCGGCGCCAACCTTGTGTGAATGCTCTGAAAAGCTAATAATTTGCATATCACAGCATCTTCTTCTTGTCGGTTAAATTTCGCGTCTGTAGCACGTCATCTTCGTGGTGTAGCAATTTTATTGTCCAGTGGTGTAATATCTTCGACTTCAGAAAAGCAAAGTGGTTCGATGTATTTGTAGGACCCATCGCAGTTACGACCGATGAAATGTCAGTGTTCGGGACAAACATCCGAGGTCCTCGTGCTGGCGTGTGTGTGTTGCCTCTGCCGCTGTGCCCTGTCTGGGCAGTGGAGGCAGGGGCTGACCGCGTGTGCACCGTACTGTTAACAGCGGCTCCCTTATGAGGAGCAGACCCCAAGCCCGCCCGCTCTGCTCGCCGAGTGGACCGTCGTGAACCACACAACCGTGCTGCAGAAATTAACTCGCAGCCGGTAGCAGCCGAGCGAGGAGTGTTGACTCTGCTTCGCCAAATTACGGAGCATATGTTACTAATTGCTGTATCCGATGCCTTCAGCTCGACTGTAATATTTTTGTTTTTGTAAGTCCATCCTTGTGACTGGAGGTCTGAAGGACTTCGGCCGTTCACTTATGTAACAAATTGGAACACCTGCAGATGTATTGGTTAAAACAGTCTTGGTTGCAATTTTAGTTTTTTTATTTTTCATCTACGCGTTTCGCCTTATTTAGGCGTCTTCAGGTTGATCTACATAGAAAACAGAGAACAAATACGTCTATTTAAGAATCGCGATCGCGTTGAGCACACTTGGGCTAATTACATTGCTTTGCCGTTTATGGGCAATTTTAGTTATGAACTGGCATAACTTTTTCGGGGAGTGGGCTCTCGTATAGTATATCCAGTTTATGTACATACACAATGAACCGCCTAAAGAGAACAACCTTTTGGCATCTGGGGTATATCTGCCGGAGTGTGGCGATTGTAATGTATGATATGTTCGACAAACAGGCAGAATCTTCAAAATTAGATTGCAAGAACATCTCCTCAATAGATGGTGACAGGCAAAAGAGAGCTCTGCTTTTGGCCAACACCTTAAAGCCAGTGGCCATAGTCCTCCGCAAGTACAGAATCTTAAAATTTTGCATTTTTTGCAAAAGGGTAAGAAGTTAAACATTTTGGAATAAATTGAAATATTTAGGCATACGGAGGACAAAGATTTGTCCCTGCTGAACGGCCAAATATTGGGCGCCAATCAGGCCTTTTTATAAGTTATGAAATCGGTGTTATTAATGTAGTCCTGGAGTTCTCGTAATTCAGCCTAAATAGGAGCCCTGTTCCTCTCTGGCCTTCTGTCGTCCTGTCAGGCAAGTCATCACGAGTTTTTGACTCAAAAATGATACTTGTGAGTTTATCGCTTTAAATGTCGACGCATTTTACACATTTCAATGTAGCTATAAAATGGAAAAGGGGGAAAAAGTTTACCCGCATTTCGTCCATCTTCCAAGTTGGTGTGTATTTTTAAGCGTAATAATTTTACTTGTATTTTATAAAAAAGTGTTTTATTGCTAGGTAGAAGTTCTAGCTCCGAATGACGCATTATTGAGTGTTATATTGGAGGGTTGCTGTTCATCTGAAATTTCAGTCCTGTGTTTTTAATGTTCTCGCTCTAGTGGTATATGATACGTAAAATCAGTTTATGTACTGCACCTGTGTGTTGTATTATACACCTTGTTTTCTCATTTTAAATTTACCACCTTCATTTGTGTTTTACTTCGGCAAAATTTTAGGATAAGTTATTGCACAGGTGTAGCTCCTAGTAAATCCATCTTATTAATGTTTTATGTGCATTATATTTATAAAGGTTTAGTGGGTATGTATATTCAGTTTATGATGTCTCAGTCTTACCAGCGCCACCTATTGAGGTGATTCTGTATTAGGCGTCAGTACTAGCACACGACGCTGTGGTGCACTATGCTTACTACTTGAGCCCCATCTTATTCTGTTACTCGCTCTTGTGAACGGGAACACGCTATGCAGGTCTTGGATTCACTCACGTCCATCTAGAAAAGGTAAGGCCTTACCATAAAGCTTCGACAATATGATTACATTTCTGAGTATCCGATCACTGATTTATACATGCTTTTAGGTTATCCAAGTCTGCATAACGCGATCGCGATTTTTAATAGATGTATTTGTTCTGTGTTTTCTATGTAGATCAACCTGAAGATGCCTAAATAAGGTGAAAAGCGTAGTTGAAAAATAAAAAAAAAACAAAATTTGCAACCAAGACTGTTTTTAACCAATTCTGTTAAGCACAGGTTTGCTGTATGCCACATATGGATTGGAAGAATTTCTACCTGCAGATGTCCTTAAGATGTCATTTACTACGTGGCCAGCAGTTTCGATGCTTCAGTACACCATTTTCTCGCCTTAATTGACGCTGAGGGGGGGGGGGGGGGCATGCTTTCCGTATGCACGATTCATCAGTGGCCAACATCTGTAACTGGATTTCGCATACTGCCTGTGACAGCGATGTTCTCCCCCCCAACCATAGTTGATGGTTGGAGAGAGACATCGAATAGTCTTCTGCCTGTACACCATCTTATCCTTATCAGGGTAGCTTTGGATAATGGAATGAAATCAGCTTCCAGGACCTTGACGTACCGTTCGGTACTCACCGTGCCATCAAGGAAAATCGCACGGATTATTCCGTGACTGGACACTGCACACCACTCAGTCACCCGTTGAGGGTGAAGAGAGTTCTCGATCGCGAATCAAGGATTCTCAGTCTCCCAAACGCGCCAATTTCGCATATTGATGAACCCATCCAAACGAAAGTGGGCTTCGTCACTAAACCAAACCGTACAGTGTATACTAATTACCATCATGGTGTAAGTAAGCTGTTTATGTTTTCTTATCGGCAACGTTACGTAGCGCTCGGTATGACAACCACTGGCTGTGCTGTGTGCAGTCTGTGGCTAGTTTGCATTGTTGTCTGCCATTGTAGTGTTGGGCAGCGGCAGCTGGATGTGAACAGCGCGTAGCGTTGCGCAGTTGGAGGTGAGCCGCCAGCAGTGGTGGATGTGGGAAATGAGATGGCGGATTTTTGAGTACAGAATGAATATTATGAACTGCTATGTATATTATGCTTTTTCAACACTATTAAGGTAAATACATTGTTTGTTCTCTATTAAAACCTTTCATTTGCTAACTATGCCTATCAGTAGTTAGTGCCTTCTGTAGTTTGAATCTTTTATTTAGCTGGCAGTAGTGGCGCTCGCTGTATTGCAGTAGCTTGAGTAACGAAGATTTTTGTGAGGTAAGTGATTTGTGAAAGGTACAGGTTAATTTTGGTAAACATTTTTAGAAAGCAGTGATCAATTAATTGTTATATTTTGATTAAAGTTCAGTCTTGATCACTCATGTATGTTTTAATGATACAGGTAACCGGTTTCGGTTCTTTCTACAGAACCATCATCAGACCCATGGCTCCCTTAGGATGGTAGGCGGAGCTCTCCTCAGTTGACTGCGTAGCAGCGAGGAGAGCTCCGCCTACCATCCTAAGGGAGCCATGGGTCTGATGATGGTTCTGTAGAAAGAACCGAAACCGGTTACCTGTATCATTAAAACATACATGAGTGATCAAGACTGAACTTTAATCAAAATAGTACAGGTTAATGTTAGTCAGGGCCATTCCTTTGTAGGGATTTCTGAAAGTCAGATTGCGTTGCGCTAAAAAATATTGTGTGTCAGTTTAAGCACAGTCGTGTACAATTTTTCGAAGGGGACGTTTCAATGGTCCCGGCCAACTGTGCAGTTCGAACGTCCTAATGCAAACGGTTCAGAAGTTATGACGATTTTTCTTCATTTAGTCCAATAATTGTCACCCTGTAATAAATGACATCGTAAAGACGGCTGCAGGTTTTCCATTTTATTACGTAGTATTTTTGGCCTCACGTGGTGCGGCGTTTATGGAACATCACTGCTCACGTGTATTACATTTTTGATGCTACGTTTTAATGCACAGTACAAGTAGATTTTGTTACTGGAGGCTATCGAGTAGGTAGGATCACAAGGTAGACTCACGGAACGTTGCGCCAGATGGTCATATAGCGTGAGAAGGCTGGGCGAGCAACAGACATATCGTACTGGAGCAGGGAGAGACAGTGGTGATTCGCCTACGATGCTGGTCGCTAAGAAGCGAATATTGTAATATTTATATTTACTGTTTGACTATTAATATACAGCTCCAAACGTGCTGATGACGTCACTTGCACAGAGAACTTCTTAATAATAATTTCAGTATCATTCAGTTATGAGGAATTAATCGAAAGGATGGACCAGTCACAAGTATCCGGACACCTGGCTGAAAATGACTTACAACTTCGGGGCTCCCTCCATCGGTAATGCTCTAATTCTATATGGTGTTGGCCCACCCTTAGGCTTGATGACAGCTTCCACTCTCGTAGGCATACGTTCAATCAGGTGCTGGAAGGTTCCTTGGGGAATGGCAGCCCATTCTTTACGGAATGCTGCAGTGAAGAGAGGTTGAAACGTCCCCTTAGAAAAATTATACATGACTGTGCTTAAACTGACACACAATATTTTTTTTTTTTAGCGCAACGCAATCTGACTTTCAGAAATCCCTACAAAGGAGTGGCCCTGACTAACATTAACCTGTACCTTTCACAAATCACTTACCTCACAAAAATCTTCGTTACTCAAGCTACAGCAATACAGCGAGCGCCACTACTGCCAGCTAAATAAAAGATTCAAACTACGGAAGGCACTAACTACTAGTAGGCATAGTTAGCAAATGAAAGACTTTAATAGAGAACAAACAATGTATTTACCTTAATAGTCATAATATATATATCAGTTCAGACATACATTCTGTACTCAAAAATCCGCCATCTCATTTCCCACATCCACCACTGCTGGCGGCTCACCTCCAACTGCGCAACGCTACGCGCTGTTCACATCCAGCTGCCCAACACTACAATGGCTGACAACAATGCCAACTGGCCACCGACTACACACAGCACAGCCAGTGATTTTCATACCGAGCGCTACGTAACGTTGCCAATAAGAAAACATAAACAGCCTACTTACAAGGTATCCATGTCGGTCGGTGAGGCCTGGCACGAAGTTGGCGTTCCAAAACATCCTAAACGTCTTCTACAGGATTCAGGTCATGACTCTGTGCAGGTCAGTCCATTACAGGGATGTTATTCTCGTGTGACCATTCCGCCACAAGCCGTGCAATATGGACAGGTGCTCGATCGTGTTGAAAGATGCAATCGCCATCGCCGAATTGCTCTTCAGCACTGGGATGCAAGAAGGTGCTTAAAGCATCAATGTAGGCTTGTGCTGTGATACTGACACGCGAAACAACAAGGGGTGCAAGCCCCCTCCACGAAAAACACGACCACACCGTAACACCACCGCCTCCGAATTTTACTGTTGGGACTATACACGCTAGCAGACGACGTTCACTGGGCATTCGCCATACCCACACCCTGCCATCGGATCGTCACATTGTGTACCGTGATTCGTTACTCCACACAACGTTTTTCCATTGTTCAGTCGTCCAATGTTTATACTCCTTACACCAAGCGAGGTATCGTTAGGTATTTACCGGCGTGATGTGTGGCTTATGAGCAGCCGCTCGACCATGAAGTCCAAGTTTTCTCACCTCCCGCCTAACTTTTACAGTACTTGCAGTGGCTCCTGATGCAGTTTGGAATTCCTCTGTGACGGTCTGGATAGATGTCTGCCTATTAGACATTACGACCCTCTTCAACTGTCGGCAGTCTGTCAGTCAACAGACGAAGTCGGCCTGTAGGCTTTTGTGCTATACGTATCCCTTCACGTTTGCACTACCACATCTGAAACAATGGACCTAGGGATGCTTAAGAGTGTTAAAATCTCGCGTACAGACATATGACACAAGTGACACCCAATCAAATGACCACTTTCGAAGTCCGTGAGTTCCGCGTAGCGCCCCATTCTGCTCTCTCACGATGCCTAATGACTACCGAGGTCGCTGATTTGGAGTAGCTGGCAGTAAGTGGCAGCAAAATGCATCTGATATGAAAAACGTAAGTTTTTGAGGGTGTACGGATACTTTTGATCACTTAGTGCAGCTCACAGTCAGTCTAGGATCTGTTTTCTAGGTGGTAACACCGAACTAGTGCGTGAAGTACAGCTCCGCCTAAAGACAGTAAAGACAGAATTAATTGTTATAGTCGCCCCGGAAGATATATTTGTGCGATCTCAAGATGATTCTAAGACATTGTAAAGCATTTTTGTGACTGGTGCGGCGCTCGGAAACTTATCATTAATGACTGGGAATCTTGCTATCAATATTAACGATAGACTGACTCTAGAAATCGTTTTAATAGTTTTGCGATTCTTGAAACAAAACAAAGTTAGTTGGCGTCCTAACATTTTACGATTCTTATTATGCTTAGCATATAAACCTACCCAATTGTCACATTATTATGCTCTTTTTACGCCACATGCTTTACAGCTCGCGATCTAAAGAGAAGAAACCAAGCAGGACAACATCAAAGATGTAAGGAAGTTGGTTACAATTCAGATACGAGAAGTAGGAGAGCACGCACTAGACATTTATCAGTAAATCACACATACAGGGTGTTTCAAAAATGACCGGTATATTTGAAACGGCAATAAAAACGAAACGAGCAGCTATAGAAATACACCGTTTGTTGCAATATGCTTGGGACAACAGTGCATTTTCAGGCAGACAAACTTTCGAAATTACAGTAGTTACAATTTTCAACAACAGATGGCGCTGCGGTCTGGGAAACTCTATAGTACGATATTTTCCACATATCCACCATGCGTAGCAATAATATGGCGTAGTCTCTGAATGAAATTACCCGAAACCTTTGACAACGTGTCTGGCGGAATGGCTTCACATGCAGATGAGATGTACTGCTTCAGCTGTTCAATTGTTTCTGGATTCTGGCGGTACATCTGGTCTTTCAAGTGTCCCCACAGAAAGAAGTCACAGGGGTTCATGTCTGGCGAATAGGGAGGCCAATCCACGCCGCCTCCTGTATGTTTCGGATAGCCCAAAGCAATCACACGATCATCGAAATATTCATTCAGGAAATTAAAGACGTCGGCCGTGCGATGTGGCCGGGCACCATCTTGCATAAACCACGAGGTGTTCGCAGTGTCGTCTAAGGCAGTTTGTACCGCCACAAATTCACGAAGAATGTCCAGATAGCGTGATGCAGTAATCGTTTCGGATCTGAAAAATGGGCCAATGATTCCTTTGGAAGAAATGGCGGCCCAGACTAGTACTGTTTGAGGATGCAGGGACGATGGGACTGCAACATGGGGCTTTTCGGTTTGCCATATGCGCCAGTCCTGTTTATTGACGAAGCCGTCCAGGTAAAAATAAGCCTCGTCAGTAAACCAAATGCTGCCTACATGCATATCGCCGTCATCAATCCTGTGCACTATATCGTTAGCGAATGTCTCTCGTGCAGCAATGGTAGCGGCGCTGAGGGGTTGCCGCGTTTGAATTTTGTATGGATAGAGGTGTAAACTCTGGCGCACGAGACGATACGTGGACGTTGGCGTCATTTGGACCGCAGCTGCAACACGGCGAACGGAAACCCGAGGCCGCTGCTGGATCACCTGCTGCACTATCTGCGCGTTGCCCTCTGTGATTGCCGTACACGGTCGCCCTACCTTTCCAGCACGTTCATCCGTCACGTTCCCAGTCCGTTGAAATTTTTCAAACAGATCCTTTATTGTATCGCTTTTCGGTCCTTTGGTTACATTAAACCTCCGTTGAAAACTTCGTCTTGTTGCAACAACACTGTGTTCTAGGCGGTGGAATTCCAACACCAGAAAAATCCTCTGTTCTAAGGAATAAACCATGTTGTCTACAGCACACTTGCACGTTGTGAACAGCACACGCCTACAGCAGAAAGACGACGTACAGAATGGCGCACCCACAGACTGCGTTGTCTTCTATATCTTTCACATCACTTGCAGCGCCATCTGTTGTTGAAAATTGTAACTACTGTAATTTCGAAAGTTTGTCCGCCTGAAAATATACTGTTGTCCCAAGCATATTGCAACAAACGGTGTATTTCTATCGCTGCTCGTTTAGTTTTTATTGCCGTTTCAAATATACCGGTCATTTTTGAAACACCCTGTAGCATCGCCATGCGTCTCCGTGTACATACAGTGACATGATATTTCGAACATTCGTTCCCCTGTATGCCGTGATAGTGTTACAACGGCATGACACGATGAGGTGGCATCTGTGTGAAGGAGAAAGAGGTACGTATTGCGAGAAAGTGTTGTAAATAGTGCAGATGTTATTCTATGTTAATTATGTGTGTTTTTTTATAAGTGATTGTGTATACGAACGGTATACATTCAACAACGATAGTTCTCGTTCTAAATTAAAATTGTCGTTTAACCTAAAAACTGTTTAAATACAAATCGCCAATAGCCAAGCACCTTATAAAACCTCTCGCGAACCTCATCATATTCAAGGCTAGTGCTGTCACTCGACCTACGATCAACCAGTGCCTTCTCCGCAGACTTCTGCAGAAGTTGTGTGGAACGAACGATTTCAGCGCGTGCCAAAACGTAAATGTCCACTTGCAACACTCGAATCTGTTGCAGAATCGCGTTTTCATCACTAATGTCGACTGGAGTAGTTGGGCTGTTACTAGAGATGACTTATTTCCAGCCCAGTGCCTAAAGCTATCTTTTTCTAACTGACACCGAGCCAAGCTTCGTATAAACTGTATAAATCCCTCTAACAGCTAAGGTGACTGAGTATTTTAGTCATTCAGTTTAAGATCATGTTGTGCTGCGCCCATAACGATTCATTCCATTGTGCCTTATTTTAGGCAGTCGTTGTTTGGTTAGTATCGATGTGATAAATGTAACTTTGTTTTCAGCATTGCCATTACTTTGCAATGTATGCCAGTGGTAACCTTACAAAGAGGCTAATATGATCAGTATTAGAATAGTTCTAGCAGCATATCCCATAATCGCACAGCAAAACTCGACTTCATTGAATCGTACATTGCCACTGTAGTGATAATGTTTAATACACTCCTGGAAATTGAAATAAGAACACCGTGAATTCATTGTCCCAGGAAGGGGAAACTTTATTGACACATTCCTGGGGTCAGATACATCACATGATCACACTGACAGAACCACAGGCACATAGACACAGGCAACAGAGCATGCACAATGTCGGCACTAGTACAGTGTATATCCACCTTTCGCAGCAATGCAGGCTGCTATTCTCCCATGGAGACGATCGTAGAGATGCTGGATGTAGTCCTGTGGAACGGCTTGCCATGCCATTTCCACCTGGCGCCTCAGTTGGACCAGCGTTCGTGCTGGACGTGCAGACCGCGTGAGACAACGCTTCATCCAGTCCCAAACATGCTCAATGGGGGACAGATCCGGAGATCTTGCTGGCCAGGGTAGTTGACTTACGCCTTCTAGAGCACGTTGGGTGGCACGGGATACATGCGGACGTGCATTGTCCTGTTGGAACAGCAAGTTCCCTTGCCGGTCTAGGAATGGTAGAACGATGGGTTCGATGACGGTTTGGATGTACCGTGCACTATTCAGTGTCCCCTCGACGATCACCAGTGGTGTACGGCCAGTGTAGGAGATCGCTCCCCACACCATGATGCCGGGTGTTGGCCCTGTGTGCCTCGGTCGTATGCAGTCCTGATTGTGGCGCTCACCTGCACGGCGTCAAACACGCATACGACCATCATTGGCACCAAGGCAGAAGCGACTCTCATCGCTGAAGACGACACATCTCCATTCGTCCCTCCATTCACGCCTGTCGCGACACCACTGGAGGCGGGCTGCACGATGTTGGGGCGTGAGCAGAAGACGGCCTAACGGTGTGCGGGACCGTAGCCCAGCTTCATGGAGACGGTTGCGAATGGTCCTCGCCGATACCCCAGGAGCAACAGTGTCCCTAATTTGCTGGGAAGTGGCGGTGCGGTCACCTACGGCACTGCGTAGGATCCTACGGTCTTGGCGTGCATCCGTGCGTCGCTGCGGTCCGGTCCCAGGTCGACGGGCACGAGCACCTTCCGCCGACCACTGGCGACAACATCGATGTACTGTGGAGACCTCACGCCCCACGTGTTGAGCAATTCGGCGGTACGTCCACCCGGCCTCCCGCATGCCCACTATACGCCCTCGCTCAAATCCGTCAACTGCACATACGGTTCACGTCCACGCTGTCGCGGCATGCTACCAGTGTTAAAGACTGCGATGGAGCTCCGTATGCCACGGCAAACTGGCTGACACTGCCGGCGGCGGAGCACAAATGCTGCGCAGCTAGCGCCATTCGACGGCCAACACCGCGGTTCCTGGTGTGTCCGCTGTGCCGTGCGTGTGATCATTGCTTGTACAGCCCTCTCGCAGTGTCCGGAGCAAGTATGGTGGGTCTGACACACCGGTGTCAATGTGTTCTTTTTTCCATTTCCAGGAGTGTATGTAAATTGATGGTGGAGGGTGGTGTGGGGAGGGGGAGGGGACGGGACGGAAAGGCAATGAAAGGGAATACTGATGTCAGCTGGTGCGGGACATTTCGCGGAATCAACGGCGGCGAGCGAAAACGTTTACCAGCCCGGCATTCGAACCCAGGATCTCCTGCCTAGTAGTCAAGTGCGTTAACCACTGCACCATCCGGAACACAGTGTGCATCATGGCCGCTTCACACACGCCGCATGCCCGCAGCCTCTGTCCATTTCCTCCACGCTCGCTATTCAGATATTCCCGCAGGAGGTCGGACGTACTTGTGCGTCCGCACTGAAGAAGGTGATCCATGTTCACGAATCAGTCATATGAATGCTTAGTGTCTCTTCTTTCGGACTTGTCCGAAGAAAAGGACACCATGCATTCATATACGGGGTTATTACAAATGATTGTAGCGATTTCACAGTTCTACAGTAACTTTATTATTTGAGATATTTTCACAATGCTTTGCACACACATACAAAAACTCAAAAAGTTTTTTTAGGCATTCACAAATGTTCGATATGTGCCCCTTTAGTGATTCGGCAGACATCAAGCCGATAATCAAGTTCCTCCCACACTCGGCGCAGCATGTCCCCATCAATGAATTCGAAAGCATCGTTGATGCGAGCTCGCAGTTCTGGCACGTTTCTTGGTAGAGGAGGTTTAAACACTGAATCTTTCACATAACCCCACAGAATGAAATCGCATAGGGTTAAGTCGGGAGAGCGTGGAGGCCATGACATGAATTGCTGATCATGATCTCCACCACGACCGATCCATCGGTTTTCCAATCTCCTGTTTGAGAAATGCCTTTTCCGTAAGAGTTTCCAAACCGTCGGCTGTGGTACGTTTAGCTCCCTGCTTGCTTTATTCGTCGACTTCCGCGGGCTACGCGTGAAACTTGCCCGCACGCGTTCAACCGTTTCTTCGCTCGCTGCAGGCCGACCCGTTGATTTCCCCTTACAGAGGCATCCAGAAGCTTTAAACTGTGCATACCATCGCCGAATGGAGTTAGCAGTTGGTGGATCTTTGTTGAACTTCGTCCTGAAGTATCGTTGCACTGTTATGACTGACTGATGCGAGTGCATTTCAAGCACGACATACGCTTTCTCGGCTCCTGTCGCCATTTCGTCTCACTGCGCTCTCGAGCGCTCTGGCGGTAGAAACCTGAAGTGCGGCTTCAGCCGAACAAAACTTCATGAGTTTTTCTACGTATCTGTAGTGTGTCGTGACCATATGTCAATGAATGGAGCTACAGTGAATTTATGAAATCGCTTCAATCATTTGTAATAGCCCTGTAGTAGTGACAATGCGTCGTACTCTAGGAGTAATTCGAAATTTGTGGTAAGGTCTTATGGGACCAAACTGTTGAGGTCATCGATCACTAAGCTTACACACTATTTAATCTAACTTAAACTAACTTACGCTAAGAACGACACACACAGCCATGCCAGAGGGAGGATTCGAACCTCAGACTGGGGGAGCCGCGCGGACCGTGCAAGACGCCTCAGAGCGCGTGGCTACTCTTCGCGGCACTCCAGTAGTCTAAGACCAACTGATCCGTTGATCACAATTTGTGACTGTAAAAATCGACTGCGTTTTGTAGTTGGCATTCCATGCAATACGAAACGAACATATCCGCCGCGCGGGATTAGCCGAGCTGTCTGAGGCGCTGCAGTCACGGACTGTGCGGTTGATCCCGGCGGAGGTTCGAATCCTCCCTCGTGCATGGGTGTGGGTGTTTGTCCTCAGGATAATTGAGGTTAAGTAATGTATAAGCTTAGGGACTGATCACCTTAGCAGTTAGGTCCCATAAGATTTCACAGACATTTGAACATTCGAATATATCCTTGTTGTTTCGGAACATTTAATCGATCCTTTCTTTTAGTCATTTCATGCCCAAAATTTCTTTTCTTTTCATTCCTGTACTATTCGGTATTTCCTCATTAGTTATACGATTTACCCATCTATTCTTCAGCATTCTTCTATAGAACCACATTTCCAAGGCTTCTATTCTCTTCTTATCTGAAGTGCTTATCGTTACGTTTCACTTCTGTGTAAGGCTGCCCTCCAGGGAAGTACCTTCAGCGATGACTTCCTAACACTACAATCTATTTTCGATGTTAACAGATTTTTTCAGAACCCTAGTCTTGCATCGCGAGTCTACATTTTGTATCCTCTCTGCTTCGCATCGCCACTTACTCTGTTGTCCAAGTACCAATACTTATCTACTGCTTTTAATGTCTCATTTCGTTATCTAATTCTCTCAGCGTCCCTAGTCTGAATTCGACTACATTCCATTACCCTTTTTTTTGCTTTTGTCAGTATTCCTCCTCTAAATTTCGTTAATTCATTCTCTAAATTTTTCTTTGATTTCCTTTACTGCCTGTTCATGTACGGATCAAATAACATCTCCGATAGGCTACAACCCTGTATTATTCCCTTCTGAACAGATGATTTTCTTTGATGCCCACTGACTCTTCTAATTGCCGCCTGGTTTTCGTAAAAGCTCCCTGTATTTCACCCCCGCTACTTCCACAATTTCAAAGAATGTTCTCCAAGTAAACAAATGCTATAAACGTAGGTATGGTTTTCTCTAATCTAAGATAAGTCATAGCATCAGTGTTGCATCACGTGTTAATATACACTTCTGGAAATTGAAATAAGAACACCGTGAATTCATTGTCCCAGGAAGGGGAACCTTTATTGACACATTCCTGGGGTCAGATACATCACATGATCACACTGACAGAACCACAGGCACATAGACACAGGCAACAGAGCATGCAAAATGCCGGCACTAGTACAGTGTATATCCACCTTTCGCAGCAATGCAGGCTGCTATTCTCCCATGGAGACGATCGTAGAGATGCTGGATGTAGTCCTGTGGAACGGCTTGCCATGCCATTTCCACCTGACACCTCAGTTGGACCAGCGTTCGTGCTGGACGTGCAGACCGCGTGAGACGACGCTTCATCCAGTCCCAAACATGCTCAATGGGGGACAGATCCGGAGATCTTGCTGGCCAGGGTAGTTGACTTACACATTCTAGAGCACGTTGGGTGGCACGCGATACATGCGGACGTGCATTGTCCTGTTGGAACAGCAAGTTCCCTTGCCGGTCTAGGAATGGTAGAACGATGGGTTCGATGACGGTTTGGATGTACCGTGCACTATTCAGTGTCCCCTCGACGATCACCAGTGGTGTACGGCCAGTGTAGGAGATCGCTCCCCACACCATGATGCCGGGTGTTGGCCCTGTGTGCCTCGGTCGTATGCAGTCCTGATTGTGGCGCTCACCTGCACGGCGCCAAACACGCATACGACCATCATTGGCACCAAGGCAGAAGCGACTCTCATCACTGAAGACGACACGTCTCCATTCGTCCCTCCATTCACTCCTGTCGCGACACCACTGGAGGCGGGCTGCACGATGTTGGGGCGTGAGCGGAAGACGGCCTAACGGTGTGCGGGACCGTAGCCCAGCTTCATGGAGACGGTTGCGAATGGTCCTCGCCGATACCCCAGGAGCAACAGTGTCCCTAATTTGCTGGGAAATGGCGGTGCGGTCCCCTACGGCACTGCGTAGGATCCTACGGTCTTGGCGTGCATCCGTGCGTCGCTGCGGTCCGGTCCCAGGTCGACGGGCACGTGCACCTTCCGCCGACCACTGGCGACAACATCGATGTACTGTGGAGACCTCACGCCCCACGTGTTGAGCAATTCGGCGGTACGTCCACCCGGCCTCCCGCATGCCCACTATACGCCCTCGCTCAAAGTCCGTCAACTGCACATACGGTTCACGTCCACGCTGTCGCGGCATGCTACCAGTGTTAAAGACTGCGATGGAGCTCCGTATGCCACGGCAAACTGGCTGACACTGACGGCGGCGGTGCACAAATGCTGCGCAACTAGCGCCATTCGACGGTGTGTCCGCTGTGCCGTGCGTGTGATCATTGCTTGTACAGCCCTCTCGCAGTGTCCGGAGCAAGTATGGTGGGTCTGACACACCGGTGTCAATGTGTTCTTTTTTCTATTTCCAGGAGTGTATATCTCAAGAAGCCAAACTGAATTTTCATGAGGTCGGCTTTTACCAATATTTCCATTCTTCTGCAAATGCTTCTGTCAGTATTTGGCAAACATGACTTATTAAACTGGTAGTTTGGTGCTACTCACACCTGCCATCACATGTTTTGTTTGAAACTGCAATTACTAACTTCTTCTAGAAGATCGAGGGCATGTCCCCCTGTCTCACACATCTTACACATCAAGTGGAGTAGTTTTTTCGTGGTTGGCTCTCCAAACGATATTAGCAGTAATTCTGTGGAAATGTCGTCTACACCAGGAAACTTGTTTAGAGTCTTCCAGTGCTCTGTCAAGCTCTTCTCGCAGTATCGTATCTCCTATCTAATCTTCACCTACTTTCAGTCCCATTTCTATTACATTGCCTTCAGATCCCTGGTATAGCCTCTCAGTACATTCCTTCCTCCTTTCCGCTTTCACTTCTTTGCTTAGTAATAGTTTTCCATTTGAACCCCTGATATTTACACAGCTGCTTCTCTTTCTCCAAAAGCATCCATAATTTTCCTGTAGTCGATATATATCTTTCCCCTCGTTTTACACGCTTCTGTTGACTTGCATTTGTCCCCTAACCATTCCTGTTTATCCATTTTACACTTTGTCAGTCTCACTATTTAGATGTCTAAATTCCCTTTCGCCTGCTTCATTTACTGCACTTTTACACTTTCTTCTTTTAGCAATCACATTCAATATCGCCTATGATGCAAGGATTCCTACAAGGCCTCGTTTTTTTACGTGTTTGTTCCTCTGCTACGTTCACCCTTTCATCTCCCAGAGCTACCCATTCGTCTTCTGCTGCATTATTTTCACTGGTTTCTGTTCATCGCTGCCAAAAATTTCCTTTGAAACTCTCAGAAATTTCAGGTTCTTTCAACTTATCGAGCTCTTCTCAATTTACTACCTTTTCACAATTTTTTTAGTTTTAATTTATTCATAATCAAACCCATGGTCAGAGTCCGTATTTGCTCCTGCTAATGTCTTACAGCTGAAAATCTGGTTCCTAAATCTGTGACTTACCATTACACAATCAGTCTTACACCAAGAAATGTGTCCAGGTCTCTTCCACTATCTTTCTTGACTCTTAAACCAGATGTCAGCAATGATAAAATTATGCTCTGCACAAAACTCTACCGGGCGAATTCCTTTTTCATTCCTTTCCTGAAACCCATATTCTCCTGCAGTTTTTCCTATTCTTCCTTTTCCTGCTGTCGACTGTGATTCCCCCATAACAATTAAGTTTTCCTCTTCATGAACTATCTGAATAATTTGTGTTATCTCATCATAAACATTTTCATCTTCTTTGTCATCTGAGGAGGATGTTTGGTGTATAAACTTAGACTGCTGAAGTGACTGTTTGCTTTACATCTACCTTGCAACGATATTGCATTCCCTACGCTGTTCACAGTAGCTTACGCGCTTTCCTTTTCTTGTTACTCACTAATATGCCTAATCCACCGATACACCCATTTGATTTTGTATAAGGGACAGTATAATGAAAATGAGAAGATGGAAAAAAGTAAGTAAGAAAGTTAGTTGAAAAGTAATCGCCGTAACTATTAATACATTTATCCCACTGTGAGACAAGACGGTCAATGCCTTTGTGACTGCATTTGGAGTCACGATTGTAACCAGGGGTGCAATTCTTCGTCCAGAGCAAATCGAATGTCTTTCTGCAGGGCACCAAAAATGTCGAAATCACATGGGCAGAAATTGGGACTGAATGGAGAGAACCAACCGCGGCGTAGTCGAAATAGCCATGGGAACCTATGGTAGCAAAAAATGGCAATATGATATGTAAATAATATATTAGCTTTTATACTTTCTTAATCTTCATCACTGTATAAAAGCTCATATATTATTTACGTATCACGTCACAGCGATATGACACGTAAATAATAAATCAAATTTTATACTTTGATAGTGGTTATGAACGAAAAAGATTACTGTCATACAGCTGCTTGCCATGCATTGCATTAAATACTCGACAGCTGTTGGCAATAGCTTCCACAAAATTTGAGACTTAGACTATTTGACAAAAAATCGCAAATATAAATTTTTAAATGACGGAAAAAATTGTCGCGTGACTTGTATAAATTAGGGAGCTATAGGAGTTCGCCACGGGTCTGGTTTATATTGTGCGGAATATTTTTGTATTTAAGGTGGGGTACAATATCCGCTTTCCTGGTGTTTGTGCTTGGTGTTTCCCCTGCAACATCTGAATGATAACTGGCTGAACTATCTCCTTCTCTTGTATCTTGAATCTTTGTAACAGATGTTGTTTGTGCTGCACCTAGGCCACTTCTGTCAACTAAAAGCCGGCCGAGGTGGCCGAGCGGTTCTAGGCGCTTTAGTCTGGAACCGCGCGACCGCTACGACCGCAGGTTCGAATCCTGCCTCGGGCATGGATGTTTGTGATATCCTTAGGTTAGTTAGGTTTAAGTAGTTCTACGTTCCAGGGACTGATGACCTCAGATGTTGAGTCCCATACTGCTCAGAGCCATTTGCACCATCAACTAAAAACTATCTTCTTAACATATTTTAAACTAATGTGTTTTAAAATTCTTTACACTTACGAAGCGCTACGTCCGAGCAAATTTTCTCATGCCTAATTATAACAAGTTTTTGTGATGTCAGGTATTCACTTTTCAGACGGAGCGCTTTAAAACATCGTTGTCAAAACCGTTCACTTGTGTTACAGGTTTCTTGCGCTTCCGATGCTGTCCAGGAGACAGGAAACCAACTTTTCTAATGTTTTCATAATTCTCTGGACGGTTTTTTTGCCGACATCACACACTTCTGCAGTCTGTTTTTGTCTTCCAATGTCAACAATATGGGTCCCGTTTTCAAATTTACGTTTGAAAAAATTTTAAATGCCGTAAATAATCCCCTTTGCCTGCTTGTGAACCACTTCACATTTACTGCTGCCACCTGACGTTTCTTTCATTCGCTCTAAAACATTTACTGATACACATTGGTAGCTAAAAAAAGAAAAAAAAGGCAGTTAAATAAGTAATTCGGTTGACGGGAAGTACGGCAACAGTGCAGCATACGGTAGAGAGATTCTCGCCGTCTAACTGTAACTCGAGTCCAACTGCTCGGAAAGAGAGTGAATCTTATTGGCTGCCAGCAGTTTATGGACGGGGATGCACGGAAAGGCTGAAAATTGGCCCACCTTCCTACATGACGCGGACTTCAGTACAACTGAATCAGAGTCGGTTTTGTGTTCCGTTTTTAATAACGTCATGCTGTACCGTGATATACAGGGTGAGCACAAAGTCTTGCCCTGATTATAAAAATGGTTCAAATGGCTCTGAGCACTATGGGACTCAACCGCTGAGGTCATTAGTCCCCTAGAACTTAGAACTAGTTAAACCTAACTAACCTAAGGACATCACAAACATCCATGCCCCAGGCAGGATTCGAACCTGCGACCGTAGCGGTCTTGCGGTTCCAGACTGCAGCGCCTGTAACCGCACGGCCACTTCGGCCGGCCCCCTGATTATAAAAATGTATAACAGAATAACCGTTTGACATAATAAGTTACATTTGACGCCGTTACATAGGTTAGTGTTACTAGTTTCTTTTTAAACCTCAACGTGTGCTCCCTTGGTAGCTAGGAGAATGTCGAGGCGGTATTCCAGTTCCCGCCAGGTGTTTCGTGACACGTGTTCTGTCGCAGTACCCACAGCAGCTTGTATCCTTGCCTTCAGTTCGTCGACGTCAGCAACTGGTGTGACGAAGACTCTGTCCTTGATATGGCCCCAGAAAAATAGCCAAGGGGTGTAATGTCTGGAGAGCGGGGTGGCTAGGGTGTTGGACCGTTCCTTCCAAACCACCGATCCGGACACTACTCCCCTCTCCAGACATTACGCCCCTTGGCTTTTTTTCTTGGGCTCTGTCAAGGACAGAGTCTTCATCACACCAGTTGCTGACGTCGACGAACTGAAGGCTAGGATACAAGCTGCTCTGGGTACTGTGACAGAACACATGTTACGAAACACCTGGTGGGAACTGGAATACCGCCTCGACATTCTCCGAGCTACCAAGGGAGCACACGTTGACGTTTACTAACGTCAGTGGTCAAAAAAAAAAAAAAAAAAAAAAAAAAAAAAAAAAAAAAAAAAAAAAAAAACAAGTAACACTAACCTATGTAACGGCACCAAATGTAACTTATTATGTCAAACAGTTATTCTGTTATAAATTTTTATAATCAGGGCAGGACTTTGTCATCCGTCTGTATTTTTTTACAGTTCTTGATGAAACGAAGCGGATTAGCAGATAAAAGAAAAAACAGGGTGCTATTTAAAAAAAGGTGTACTGTTGTTCATCGGTATATTTGTAACGAACAAAGTTACATGAAAGGCAATCATATTGGTTAATGTCCCCCCTGGCAGTTAAACATTTGCTTGTTTCATTTTCTATTTTATTTCTGGACAAAAATATTTTGTTTATAGGAATGATTTTCGGAGCTACATGCGATCAGACCAGGCAGCCGCATATTGGTGTCAGATTGAACAGCAGCGCGGTAGACCTTTTGGTTTGTGCTGACACTCCACGGTGGATACACAGAAAGGGCAGTATACCACATTCGCTCGATGGCATTCACAAAGTGCCACAGGCTAGCCAAGCTTGGACGAGTTACGTATGCTAACCCTGCTATATGGGGCTGCCTGTGTAGGAAAAATCAAACGACGCAGAGACAATGCTCAGAGGAATCGAAACGTTATGTACATTTTTTCTCACAGACCAGAATTTATGCCATTATCGCTACCGGCCCTGCAGCTCACACACGATTAGTCGCAAGAACGTAAAAGTAGAGCTGAATGTTAGGTTCGCTAAGCCCGTTATGTAGGGCTGAGTTATTGACCAGAACTCCCCCGTACTGCTGAAATATACGAGTAATATCCGTCTCCGTCACGTTTTGTCTTTAGTTGTTATGGAGCACGAACAGGGAAGAAAAGGAATGTCGTTTGCACACGGTGAGAGAAAAATTGCTGAGCGGTTTCGACCATCTGCGAGGCGGACAATGGCGGCGCACAGCACTCGCCCCCTATCGGCTGGGTGAGCACGGGTGCGGTATTTCAGCGAGAAGACGAAGCGCGCGCCGCATCCGTCACACGCCAGCTGCCAGCTGCTTTTGAGTGCGGAGTTCCGCTCCGACAACGCAGGGCCGCCACCGCCGCAGCTATGGCATTCCTCCGCACTCCTAGGTAAACACGTTGCTGCACACCAAATGCCTGATTTAGTGCACCGTCGGATGATTACCAGTGGACGGCAGGCGTCTTCGTAAACGTCACTAAGTTGCAGCGACGTTAGATGTGTGGACTAGATGGCAGAGGGCAGGGCCGGTTCTAGGGGGTGCGAAACGTGCCATCGCCCTGGGCGGCAGATTTTAGGAGGGCGGCAAATTCATCTTGCATAAATAAAGAAATGTGAGAATAAAAATATCAAATGGCTCTGAGCACTATGCGACTTAACTTCTGAGGTAATCACTCGAATAGAACTTAGAACTAATTAAACCTAATTAACCTAAGGACATCACACACATCCATGCCTGAGGCAGGATTCGAACCTGCGACAGTAGCGGTCGCTCGGTTCCAGACTGTAGCGCCTAGAACCGCACGGCCACTCCGGCCGGCTGTGAGAATTAATTGGAAATCCAAACTATTCATAAAATCAAGCGTCTTACTGAAAATTATCTACGGTACAGAAACAGTGTGCTCCGACTTACGTAAGAAACGTTGACTTCCACAAAAATTTGGAAATATTTATTGCTGAACACATTGATATACAGGGTGGGCTATTGATAGTGACCGGGCCAAATATCTCACGAAATCAGCATCAAACAAAAAACTACAAAGAACGAAATTCGTCTACCTTGAAGGGGGAAACCAGATGGCGCTATGGTTCGGCCCGCTAAATTGCGCTGCCACAGATCAAACGGCTATCAACTGGTTTTTTTTTTTTAAATAGGAACCCCCATGTTTTATTACATATTCGTATAGTAGGTAAAGACGTATAGTACATATCACGTAACATTCGCCTGTGCGGACGGTATTTGCTTCGTGATACATTACCTGTGTTAAAATGGACCGGTTACCAATTGCGGAAAAGGTCGACATCGAGTTGATGTATGGCTATTGTGATCAAAATACCCAACGGGCGTGTGCTATGTATGCTGCTCGGTATCCTGGACGACATCATCCAAGTGTCCGGACCGTTCGTCGGATAGTTACGTTATTTAAGGGAACAGGAAGTGTTCAGCTACATGTGAAACGTCAATCACGACCTGCAACAACTGATGATGCCCAAGTAGGTGTTTTAGCTGCTGTCGCGGCTAATCCGCACATCAGTAGCTGACAAATTGCGCGAGAATCGGGAATATCAAAAACGTCGGTGTTGAGAATGACACATCAACATCGATTGCACCCGTACTATATTTCTATGCACCACGAATTGCATGGCGACGACTTTGAACGTCGTGTACACATCTGCCACTGGGCACAAAAGAAATTACGGGACGATGACAGATTTTTTGCACGCGTTCTATTTAGCGACGAAGCGTCATTCACCAACAGCGGCAACGTAAACCGGCATAATATGCGCTATTGGGCAACGGAAAGTCCACGATGGCTGCGACAAGTGGAACATCAGCGACCTTGGCGGGTTAATGTATGGTGCAGCATTATGGGAGGAAGGAGAATTGGCCCCCATTTTGTCGATGGCAATCTAAATGGTGCAATGTATGCTGATTTCCTACGTAATGTTCTACCGATTTTACTAAAACATGTTTCACTGCATGACAGAATGGCGATGTACTTCCAACATGATGGTTGTCCGGCACATAGCTCTCGCGCCGTTGAAGTGGTATTGAATAGCATATTCCATGGCAGATGGATTGGTCGTCGAAGCACCATACTATGGCCCGCATGATCACCGGATATGATGTCCCCGGATTTCCTTCTGTGGGGAAAATTGAAGGGTATTTGCCATCGTGATCCACCAACAACGCCTGACAACGTGCGTCAGCGCATCGTCAATGCATGTGCTAACATTACGGAAGGCGAACTACTCGCTGTTGAGAGGAATGTCGTTACACGTATTTCCAAATGCATTGAGGCTCACGGACATCATTTCATTAATGTGGTATTTACAGGTAATCTAGCTGTAACAGCATGCGTTCTCAGAAATGAAAAGTTCACAAAGGTACATGTATTACATTAGAACAACCGAAATAATATGTTCAAACGTACCTACGTTCTGTATTTTAATTTAGAAAACCTACCTGTTACCAACTGTTCGTCTAAAATTTTTGAGCCATATGTTTGTGACTATTACAGCGCCATCTATCACAAAACGAAAAAAGTGGTCCAACTAAAACATTCATATTTCTTTACATACTACACGAGTATGTAATAAAAAATGGGGGTTCCTATTTTTAAAAAAGCAATTGATATCTGTTTGACCTATGGCAGCGCCATCTAGCGGGCCAAGCATAGCGCTATCTGGTTTCCCCCTTCAAGCTAGACAAGTTTCGTTCTTTGTAGGTTTTCGTTTGATGCTTATTTAGTGAGATATTTGGCCCGGTCACGGTCAATGGAGCACCCTGTAGACAATTGTTCTACGCGTATATAAAATAAAAAATGCCTGTATTATGATATTACGTTCTATTACCATTATTCAAAGTGAAATTTCATTCGTCACACGTAGTACACCACAACTTGTTATCTATTTCCCATAACGGTATAGTGAAACAGGAGACAGCCGGATCCCGCCAATGTTCGCGAATTAGAAGACGGACTTGTTTTAAGTATTTGGCTGCTTTTTAGTTACTTAAAAGTATTTTTACGTATCTTCCACAGACTGCCACAAGCCTGTTTATGACATGGAGCAATTTATAAGCACAGTTATACGTTCAATGCGTAGTTTTTCATTTTCAACATTACGATAACGATGATGTTTCAAAGTATGGCCTCTCCCTTTCTCTTTAATTTGTACTAGGTTCGTGCATAACCATTTCAAATACTGGTATTTCCCGTATGTTTTCTATTTAAATTATTGTAAAATTTTTTAAAAAAGATATGAAGTAGGTTGTGCATTGAAATACCTGAGACGGTTTTGATACTTCATATTTCTCTGAAACAAAATGCAGATCTTGTGTTGCACATAATCCATTCAAAATGATAAGTTTGTTTGAGATTAGCATTAAAACTTCCAATGCTTCATAAAAAACTGTTTGAAATGTTGAATAATTTTCAAATAAATAAGTAAAATCAACAGCAAAATATGGATATTTCCTTTTAGAGGTTGTAGATAATAAAAACGGAGTCTTATGGATGTTTCGACTTGGGTTTACGGGGCAAATATTTTTGGGAGTTGGCAGCCGTGCACAGCGGATACGCCGCTCTCAGTTGGCTGCAGTGACCTCATAGAACATAATGTGGAGGCAGCACTGTGTGTTACGAAGTCGTGACGCTCGACATCTTTGGCCGCCATGCTCCTAAACGTATATCTGTCTCTCTGCATCCAACTGTCAGTATACAGCTGTTCCGCAAGTAAACGACTAAAATTTTATTTTCCCATTATTATGGGCACAAAACATCGCATTTTATCTGCATTTTGTAGTTTTGACATTCCAGCCTGCTCAGTTTGGCAATTTGAACAGGAAGCATTAAATACCTACAGAAAATAAAGAACCGTACCCTACTGTTTAAAAATATCCTCTTCGGATTATCTTCTTTCTTAAATTTGTATTTTTTTGCCTGAATTCCTTTATTTTCAGCAAATGCTTCAGCAGACTTCCAGTTGTTCACCTGCGTGATTTACATCCTGCAAGAAAGAAGGTCATTGTAATTTTGCATACATCACAACAGTTCAAAATTATAAAACCTTCATAAGCAAGCATAAAACAATAATTATAAATGTAGGCCTACTGACGTTTGTTTTGTTTAGGCCTATACAATTTTAATTCAAAGCTTGTAATATATTCCACTTACTTGAGTAGTAGCATGTTCTTTACGTACCAACTGTCGCTTTGCAGTCATCTTTTCCTGCATACGTTCCGGCAAATCAAAGACGGGATGGGACTGTATCTTCTTTTAACATTCTTATTGATGCTCCTGGCCTCACCTGATAGCAATTTTCGGTAAAGTGTCTGCTGCATATCGCACTGTACGTAGTAGGTGACCACTCGTCTCTACGAATTGCCTGCATCCATAATTTCAGAATTTCCGGACGAGCAAATAGAAAACTTCATTGCCAAGAGGCAAATACGGAACCGAATCCAAGAAATATCGTCTTCAGTAGTGCAATTTATACATGAAATACAGTGCGGCAGAAACACTAGTTCTGAACAAAAGTATAACTTACCTATGAAACTGAACTCCACTGCCTTTCCTCTGGAGTTCTTTACAACCATAAACTACACAATGTTTTACCATTATAGCTTCGCAAACTTAATAAATCGCTCACGAATGAATGATTATCAAACAACAGAAAGCACAAAACAACACGACCTATACGTACGGAGTTGCCAACCTAACAAAAATTGATCGCCACGAATTTCCAAGGGTCCAAAGCACAGCAGTTGTGTGTCCTGTTTTCATTGAAATCACTGGTTGGCAGTTTCATTATATAGCAACAATGGTCACTTGCCTTGTTTGTTAATAGCTAAGTAAGTGTTTGATATAGTGGTCGAACTTTGGATTGTGGCGCTGATACAGGTCAGTATGAAGTACACTTATTAAAAAACATATTTTTTTCGCCAGAGGCAATTTACTTTCGTATATTAACTTGTTGGTAAAGACAGTTCTATCACCGGCCATATCATTCCTTTTGGAGTCCATTCAGTAAAGACAATAACGATTACGTTAAAAGTTGATATTTGTACATTCAGCTGGCACTGCCAATGTACACTACTGGCCATTAAAATTGCTACACCACAAAGATGACGTGATACAGACGCGAAATTTAACCGACAGGAAGAAGATGCTGTGATATGTAAATGATTAGCTTTTCAGAGCATTCTCACAAGGTTGGCGCCGGTGGCGACACCTACAACGTGCTGACATGAGGAAAGTTTCCAGCCGATTTCTCATACACAAATAGCAATTGACCGACGTTGTCTGGTGAAACGTTGTTGTGATGCCTAGTGTAAGGAGGAGAAATGCGTACCATCACGTTTACGACTTTGATAAAGGTCGGATTGTAGCCTATCGCGATTGCGGTTTATCGTATCGCGACATTGCTGCTCGCGTTGGTCGAGATCCAATGACTGTTAGCAGAAAATGGAATCGGTGGGTTCAGGAGGATAATACGGAACGCCGTGCCGGATCCCAACGGCCTCGTATCACTAGCAGTCGAGATGACAGTCATCTTATCCGCATGGCTGTAACGGATCGTGCAGCCACGTCTCGATCCCTGAGTCAACAGATGGGGACGTTTGCAAGACAACAACCATCTGCACGAACAGTTCGACGACGTTTGCAGCAGCATGGACTATCAGCTCGGAGACCATGGCTGCGGCTACCCTTGACGCTGCATCACAGACAGGAGCGCCTGCGACGGCGTACTCAACGACGAACCTGGGTGCACGAAAGGCAAAACGTCATTTTTTCGGATGAATCCAGGTTCTGTGTACAGCATGATGATGATCGCATCCGTTTTTGGTGACATCTCACATTGGAAGCGTGTATTCGTCATCGCCATACTGGCGTATCACCCGGCGAAATGGTATGGGGTGCCATTCGTTACACGTCTCTGTCACCTCTTGTTCGCACTGACGGCACTTTGAACAGTGGATGTTACATTTCAGATGTGTTACGACCCGTGGCCCTACCCTTCATTCGATCCCTGCGAAACCCTACATTTCAGCAGGATAATGCACGACCGCATGTTGCAGGTGCTGTACGGGCCCTTCTGGATACAGAAAATGTTCGAATGCTGCCCTGGCCAAAACATTCTCCAGATCTCTCACCAATTGAAATTGTCTGGTCAATGGTGGCCAAACAACTGGCTCGTCACAATACGCCAGTCACTACTCTTGATGAACTGTGGTATCGTGTTGAAGCTGCATGGGCAGCTGTACCTGTACACGCCATCCAAGCTCTGTTTGACTCAATGCCCAGGCGTATCAAGGCCGTTATTACGGCCACAGGTGGTTGATTTCTTAGGATCTATGCACCCAAATTGGGTGAAAATGTAATCACATGTCTGTTCTAGTATAATATATTTGTCCAATGAATACCCTTTTATAATCTGCATTTCTTCTTGGTGTAGCAATTTTAATAGCCTGTAGTATATTATTAGTTTTATGTGAAAACGCTTTCTCACTGTGAAGCGATGTGTTTTTATTAGGCTATAATTTAGTGCGAATGTTAGAAACTGTTACAATGTCTGACGCAGAAAGCGCCTTACAGGCAGCCGGTATAGGAAAAGACGAATGGAAAGAGAAAATAGAGACAAAAAACTCAAATTTTGGTTAGATAATTTTTTCCAACCTAAAGAAGATTTTGATCATATGATCCAAGCACCAATGCAGATGTAGACGTAATTCAGGGCAAGCCTTCAGTAGATCAAGATGTACCTTCAACGTCGCAAGGTAAACATGACATTGTATGCAACTTCTGTGATGAATGCGAAACTGTTCCAGTTGATTCTAGCAAGTGTTCATCTGATGTTCAAACTGTCAGTGATGTAGTTGATTCAGATCCCGTAAAATGACCTAGCAAAATAAATGATTTTGTTAGGACAACGTTAGTCAGAAGAGTGCCTCCAGAACAAATAATGGAATTTGAAATCTGCCCTAAGGTTGATTCTAATCGTCGCTTTACCTGTAAAAATTACAGTTACAGTTTGTGCAGTGGTAAAATTGTTCATAAGAAATTATTAGTCTATTCAAAAAGTGCAAATGCTGTTTTTTTGTTTCAGCTGTCAACTATTTTCGAGCATTGAAATATTATTGACTTCAGGTGATTATTATAACTGGCTGCATATTTCTGAGACATCCACAAGTGCACTTAGAATCGCACAGAAAGTAAGTGGAGCTCTCAAGAAGATTCAAATCTGGCAGTACTGTCGATGCAGAAACCCTGCAGATATTAACAGCAGAAACCCGGCATTGGAAAGGTGTAACTGAACGCGTTATAGCAATCATCCAGTTTTTGGCTAGAGGTTGCCTTCACTTAAGAGGAACTTCAGACAAATTGTTCACTTACAACACTAGGAATTTTTTAAAATTGGTCGAATTTTTGGTAAATTTGATTCAACTCTCGATGAACATGTAAGGGGAACAACGCATGGTAAAAATAAGTTTGGTTTGTTTGGAGGAAGAGACCAAACAGCGAGGTCATCGGTCTCATCGGATTAGGGAAGGATGGGGAACGAAGTCGCCCGTGCCCTTTCAAAGGAACTATCCCAGCATTAGCTTGGAGCGATTTTAGGGAAATCACGGAAAACCTAAATCAGGATGGCCGGACGCGGGATTGAACGGTTGTCCTCCCGAACTGAAAGTGAGTCTCAGCATAATCTAGATAAAAAAATACAAAACAAAGTGATTATCACTCTCCATCAAAAAACTAAAAATAAAATATTGTCTTTATTGAGATCTACTAAATATTATACACTCCTGGAAATGGAAAAAAGAACACATTGACACCGGTGTGTCAGACCCACCATACTTGCTCCGGACACTGCGAGAGGGCTGTACAAGCAATGATCACACGCGCGGCACAGCGGACACACCAGGAACCGCGATATTGGCCGTCGAATGGCGCTAGCTGCGCAGCATTTGTGCACCGCCGCCGTCAGTGTCAGCCAGTTTGCCGTGGCATACGGAGCTCCATCGCAGTCTTTAACACTGGTAGCATGCCGCGACAGCGTGGACGTGAACCGTATGTGCAGTTGACGGACTTTGAGCGAGGGCGTACAGTGGGCATGCGGGAGGCCGGGTGGACGTACCGCCGAATTGCTCAACACGTGGGGCGTGAGGTCTCCACAGTACATCGATGTTGTCGCCAGTGGTCGGCGGAAGGTGCACGTGCCCGTCGACCTGGGACCGGACCGCAGCGACGCACAGGTGCACGCCAAGACCGTAGGATCCTACGCAGTGCCGTAGGGGACCGCACCGCCACTTCCCAGCAAATTAGGGACACTGTTGCTCCTGGGGTATCGGCGAGGACCATTCGCAACCGTCTCCATGAAGCTGGGTTACGGTCCCGCACACCGTTAGGCCGTCTTCCGCTCACGCCCCAACATCGTGCAGCCCGCCTCCAGTGGTGTCGCGACAGGCGTGAATGGAGGGACGAATGGAGACGTGTAGTCTTCAGCGATGAGAGTCGCTTCTGCCTCGGTGCCAATGATGGTCGTATGCGTGTTTGGCGCCGTGCAGGTGAGCGCCACAATCAGGACTGCATACGACCGAGGCACACAGGGCCAACACCCGGCATCATGATGTGGGGAGCGATCTCCTACACTGGCCGTACACCACTGGTGATCGTCGAGGGGACACTGAATAGTGCACGGTACATCCAAACCGTCATCGAACCCATCGTTCTACCATTCCTAGACCGGCAAGGGAACTTGCTGTTCCAACAGGACAATGCACGTCCGCATGTATCCCGTGCCACCCAACGTGCTCTAGAAGGTGTAAGTCAACTACCCTGGCCAGCAAGATCTCCGGAACTGTCCCCCATTGAGCATGTTTGGGACTGGATGAAGCGTCGTCTCACGCGGTCTGCACGTCCAGCACGAACGCTGGTCCAACTGAGGCGCCAGGTGGAAATGGCATGGCAAGCCGTTCCACAGGACTACATCCAGCATCTCTACGATCGTCTCCATGGGAGAATAGCAGCCTGCATTGCTGCGAAAGGTGGATATACACTGTACTAGCGCCGACATTGTGCATGCTCTGTTGCCTGTGTCTATGTGCCTGTGGTTCTGTCAGTGTGATCATGTGATGTATCTGACCCCAGGAATGTGTCAATAAAGTTTCCCCTTCCTGGGACAATGAATTCACGGTGTTCTTATTTCAATTTCCAGGAGTGTAGTTTAATTTTGGAATGTACAGATATTTCTGATGCTGAACAAATGACAGTGATAGTGCGTTTTGTGAATGTGAGTTCTACTGATCTTGACACGTGCGATGTAAATATTAGTTAACATTTTCTTGGATTTATACCTGTGAGAGATAGTCTGGTTTGGGGCTCACAGCAGCAGTCTTAAAACAGTTAGAAGAAGTGAAAATACCTTTCGAGGACATGAGGGGTCAGGGCTATGAAAAGGTTTCTGACACGAAAGGCAAGAACAGAGGAATGCAAAAGAGGATTTTAAATATAAATCCTAAGGCGTGTGTTCCTTGCAGTAGCCGTTCCTTCAATCAGTTGTGAATGGTGCTGCAAAGGCATCATAATATGCGCTTTCATTCTGTTGATGACTGGAAACATCTTGCCTGGTCGGACGAGTCTCGTTTCAAATTGTTTCTGGCGGATAGACGTATATGGGTATGGAGACAGCCTCTTGAATCCATGGGCCTTGCATGTCAGCAAGGGACTGTCCGTAATGGTAGAGGCTCTGTGATGGTGTAGGGCGTGTGCAGTAGGGGTGATATGGGACCCCTGATGCGTCTGGATGCCACTCTGACAGCTCACACGTACGTAAGCAATCTATCTGATCACCTGCATCCGCCGCGCGGGATTAGCCGAGCGGTCTCGGGCGCCGCAGTCATGGACTGTGCGGCTAGTCCCGGCGGAGGTTAGAGTCCTCCCTCGGGCATGTGTCTGTGTGTTTTTCCTTAGGATAATTTAGGTCAAGTAGTGTGTAAGATTGGGGACTGATGACATTAGGGATTGAGTCCCATACGATTTCGCACACATTTGAACATTTTCACCTGCATCCATACATGTCCATTGTGCATTCCGACGCACTTGGGCAATTCCAGCAATACAATGCGACACCCCACACGTCCATAGTTGCTACAGAGTGGCTCCGGGAACACTCTTTTGAGTTTAAACACTTCTAATGGCCATCAAACTCCCCAGACGTGAACATAATTGAAGCATATCTGGGACGCCTTCGAACGTGCTGCTCAGAAGAGAGCTCCACCCACTCGTACTCTTACGGATTTATGGACAGCCCTACAGGATTCATGGTGTCAGTTCTCTCCAGCACTACTTTAGACATTAGCCGAGTCCATGCTACGTCGCGTTGCAGCACTTCTGTGTGCGCGCGGGGGTCCTACACGATATTAGGCAGGTATACCAATTTCTTCCTCCCCATTAGTTATGTGATCTCCCCCCCCATTCTATTCAATACCTCCTCATTATTGAATAGAATTGGGGAGAAGAGGAGTTTATGGCAGAAGTTGACTAGAAGAAGGGTTTGGTTGCTAGGACATGTTCTGAGGCATCAAGGGATCACCAATTTAGTACTGGAGGGCAGCGTGGAGGATAAAAATCGTAGAGGGAGACCAAGAGATGAATATACTATGCAGATTCAGAAGGATGTAGGTTGCATTAGGTACTGGGAGATGAAGAAGCTTGCACAGGATAGAGTAGCATGGAGAGCTACATGAAACCAGTCTCAGGACTGAATACCACCACCAAAACAACAACACAACCAGTTTCTTTGGTTCTTCAGTGTACATGACATAAATAGCCGTATCTTTTGACTGCATTGGTTTAGAAGTATCAGTTTTTTACTCCGCAAAGGAATCATAGATGTCAGTATGTGACACAAATTTCAACGTGAAATGTCACCCGTTCCTGAGAAAAAGTGTTTTTAACACTCGAACAGATAGAGGGAAGACGATGCTATAAAGGTGTCGTTTCTGCCAACTGAAGCACGGAACCTTGAAAATGAGGAGTAAATTCTGGCCGGAATGGCCGAGGGGTTCTAGGCGGTACAGTCTGGAACCACGGGACCGCTACGGTCGCAGGTTCGAATCCTGACTCGGGCATGGATGTGTGTGATGTCCTTAGGTTAGTTAGAATTAATTAGTTCTAAGTTCTAGGTGACTGATGACCTCAGAAGTTAAGTCCCATAGTGCTCAGAGCCATTTGAGACCTCTGTTGGAATTTGGTTTTGTATTTTTCAGCAGATCTGAAGATGGGTGACAGTGTCTGAAACTGTTAATCGTGAAAATAATAAATAGCGCTCTACGGAGTGAAAAAAGTATTTTTCTAGAACTAATGTTCCTCTTAAGTGACAAGTATGTTCAGTTTAGAAAAATATAATACGGATCTGCAGCGGATATCTTTACGCCGTCGGTTCATTTTCTCTCAGAACGTAAAGATAAATTTCAATGCAGGACCGTATGAACGAAAAATATCCACTTCAGTGCTTTCACCTCGCGGCGAGGGAGAGAGTGCACCGGTTTAGATCTGCGATGGCCGGCGGCCGCACATTAGATTCCGCTGTTCGATGAGAGTCGCAGAGGGCGCGGCTAGCTGCGCTCCTAATGGAAAATCGGACGCTTCCTTTTTTCGCATCATTAATTTCGTCGATATTATACTTCGCCAGGGCATCGAGGGCGGGCTTCCTCCGGCAAAAAAAAAGGCGGAAAAATGAGTTCGGAACAGGAAAAAAAAACCACACGCAACGGTGTCCGGTGTGTACGGCGGGGCCTACGCTGACAGTACATAGAACACAGGCACTCTCTCAGAGCGGCGAGTCCGCTCTTCTCGTTTTTTTTTTTTTTACCCGTTATCCCTTTTTGGACACTCTCCTCTGTCTCCAGGCCGCGTCGATCACACAGGCCCGGGTCGGCCCCCCGTCCGCTCGATAGGCTATCGCTATTTCATCGCGTCTCCTCGCCTGTGCTCGTCATTTTTTTCCCTTCCCTCCTCCGTTTTTGTTCCCCCTTTTTTTTTTTAGCCAGCTCTGCTCCGTGTTACAAAAATGCGCTGGCGCGGGCGGCGGCCGGCGGGATGTTGTGTTGTAGAATACAAAACCAATCTGCGGGAGCGGCCGGCCAATCGCAGCGCGCCGATCCGGTTGCGCGTATCATTTGATTAGCGGGCGGCCACTTCCTCCCGCTAATTAGACAAATAACGCCGCCTAACGAGATTACGGTGCCGAAATGGAAAAGAATAAGGGCCAAAAAAAAAAAAAAAGCGAACAAGCGCCGCCGGGGCCTGCGATATTAATTAGAGGGTCAGTATGGCGGTCCGCTTCTGCTTCGTGGCGGAAATCACTGGGCGGGATCTGATTTGTTTCTGCGGCGAGCCGAGCGGCACGGTAGCCAGGCAGTGGGGTGGTCCACTCGTGTTAACGTTACGGCTTTCTCTACCTGCGTTTGGCGGCCAGAATACACGAAACTTGAGTAGGGGTGGGGCTTCTTGACCACTGTAACGTACTTTGTATTGCCATGAAGTTGCCCGAAGATGGAGCCACAGTTTCTTCGAAATCGATAGCGAGTGAAAACCAAAGTAAACACAGGTGAATGGAGAGAAACTCGTAATGGTATAGCTTTTACTCTCCTTAAGTCGGGCCTGATGGTCAAGGATAAAATACGTGTCTTGAAACATTCCATAACGCATAATTTAGCACATATGGCATAGTGTACTAACATATAGCGCTGATGTTCCCTATTCTCTGTGTTTTTCTGTATATCAGGATGCCTTCTTCAGTTAATGACAATAAAAGGCTAACAGTGCTATGCTGCTCACTCTATATGAAAATCACTGAATGTGCTGTGTGCAGTCTGTGGATGGTTTGCATTGTTGGAGTATTCGCTATTGTAGTGTTGGGCAGTTGGACGTGAACAGCGCGTAGCGTTGGAAGAGAGATGGCAGAATTTTGAGAGCGGACGATCTCGACGTGTGTCCATCAGAAAGAGTAAATTTGAAATACTGGTTATCATGAACAGATATATATATATATATATATATATATATATATATATATATATATATATAAAATCACTTTTCAACATTATTAAGGTAAATACATTGTTTGTTCTCTATCAAAATCTTTCATTTCCTAACTATGCCTATCAGTAGTTAGTGCCTTCAGTAGTTAGAATCCTTTATTTAGTTGGCAGTATTGGCGCTCGGTGTATTGCAGTAGTTCGAGTAACGAAGATTTTAGTGACGTAAGTGATTCATGAAAGGTATAGGTTATTGCTAGTCAGGGCCATTCTTTTGTAGGGATTATTGAAAGTCAGATTGCGTTGCGCTACAAATATTGTGTGTCAGTTTAGTGTTGATGAGAATAAGTAAAGAGAGAAATGTATGAGTACGTTCAGTTCTGCTCAGATGTTTGAAAATCAAATAACGTAAGAGGTTTTCCAGCACTGTCACTTTTAAAATTTTCTAAGGGGTGCGTTTCAATGCTCCAGAAATAATGGAATAGATCCTTTAGTGCCAGGGCCAAGCATTGACTGACGTCTTTATAGACACTAATGCGTACCTGCAACTGTTGGAAAATGTAACTGTTATTGAAGATGGAAGGGGGAGAAAGGAAAGTAAAGGGAAGGAACTAATTATATAAGCTGCATCGAGAGTTTTTGTGGAATCAGCGACGACGAGTAAAAACGTGTGCCGGACTATGAGTCGTACACGTGGCCTCCTGTTCACAAGGCAGCAGCGTCGACCACTGCGCCACCTGGACGCAGCGTTTATCGAAAATTCGCTGACCATCTCTGCACGTTTCCTAGCCGACTAACTCCCACCCGGCCCCACCTATCTGCGGTCCCTGTCTATGTCCTTCGTGCTCGCTAATTTTAGATTCCCACTGGAGGTCGAAGGTAAATGTCCATCAAGGCGAATCTGTTATATGAATACTTGGTATTTGCTCCTTCGGACATGTACGAAAGAACCGACGCCATGCATTCAAATAACATCAGTATATGAAATAATTGAGTGAAAAGTGCACCACTTGTTGTAACATTCACTCCATCGAACGGTCTCCACAGCTACCAATGCTGAGTGTGCTTAGGTCCCTTAATTGGCACGGAATTTGGAGAACGTAAAGAGCTAAACGAATAAGTTTAAGAATGGGAATTAGTGAAGTGCAGAGTCAGGAAGAACAGGATTTACAGGGTATTTCAAAAATGACTGGTGTATTTGAAACGGCAATAAAAACTAAACGAGTAGCGATAGAAATACACCGTTTGTCGCAATATGCTTGGGACAACAGTACATTTTCAGGCGGACAAATTTTCGAAATTACAGTAGTTACAATTTTCAACAACAGATGGCGCTGCAAGTGATGTGAAAGATATAGAAGACAACGCAGTCTGTGGGTGAGCCATTCTGTACGTCGTCTTTCTGCTGTAAGCGTGGGCTGTTCACAACGTGCAAGTGTGCTGTGGACAACATGGTTTATTCCTTAGAACAGATGATTTTTCTGGTGTTGGAATTCCACCGCCTAGAACACAGTGTTGTTGCAACAAGACGAAGTTTTCAACTGAGGTTTAATGTAACCAAAGGACCGAAAAGCGATACAATAAAGGATCTGTTTGAAAAATTTCAACGGACTGGGAACGTGACGGATGAACGTGCTGGAAAGGTAGGGCAACCGCGTACGGCAACCACAGAGGGCAACGCGCAGCTAGTGCAGCAGGTGATCCGACAGCGGCCTCGGGTTTCCGTTCTCCGTGCTGCAGCTGCGGTCCAAATGACGCCAACGTCCACGTATCGTCTCATTCGCCAGAGTTTACACCTCTATCCGTACAAAATTCAAACGCGGCAACCCCTCAGCGCCGCTACCATTGCTGCACGAGAGACATTCGCTAACGATATAGTGCACAGGATTGATGACGGCGATGTGCATGTGGGCAGCATTTGGTTTACTGACGAAGCTTATTTTTACCTGGACGGCTTCGTCAATAAACAGAACTGGCGCATATGGGGAACCGAAAAGCCCCATGTTGCATCGTCCCTGCATCCTCAAAAAGTACTGGTCTGGGCCGCCATTTCTTCCAAAGGAATCATTGGCCCATTTTTCAGATCCGAAACGATTACTGCATCACGCTATCTCGACATTCTTCGTGATTTTGTGGCGGTACAAACTGCCTTAGACGACACTGCGAACACCTCGTGGTTTATGCAAGATGGTGCCCGGCCACATCGCACGGCCGACGTCTTTAATTTCCAGAATGAATATTTCGATGATCGTGTGATTGCTTTGGGCTATCCGAAACATACAGGAGGCGGCGTGGATTGGCCTCCCTATTTGCCAGACATGAACCCCTGTGACTTCTTTCTGTGGGGACACTTGAAAGACCAGGTGTATCGCCAGAATCCAGAAACAATTGAACAGCTGAAGCAGTACATTTCATCTGCATGTGAAGCCATTCCGCCAGACACGTTGTCAAAGGTTTCGGGTAATTTCATTCAGAGACTACGCCATATTATTGCTACGCATGTTGGATATGTGGAAAATATCGTACTATAGAGTTTCCCAGACCGCAGCGCCATCTGTTGTTGACAATTGTAACTACTGTAATTTCGAAAGTTTGTCTGCCTGAAAATGTACTGTTGTCCCAAGCATATTGCAACACACAGTGTATTTCTATCGCTGCTCGTTTAGTTTGTATTGCCGTTTCAAATATACCGGTCATTTTTGAAACACCCTGTATGATCAGGTGGCTATACCGTTATTAGTACAAAATAAAATGGGGGAAATGCTGGAGTGAGTCACATACTGAATAAGGAATTATGAATCCTTGTGAGCTACTATGAACAGCATAGTTTAAGCATTATACAGTGTGGTGTATTGATAGTGACCGGGTCAAATATCTCACGAAATAAGCACCAAACGAAAAAACTACAAAGAATGAAACTCGTGTAGCTTGAAGAAGGAAATCAGATGGCGCTATGGTTAGCCCGCTAGGTGGCGCTGACATAGGTCAAACGGATATCAACAGCTTTTTTAAAAAAATAAGAACCCCCCATTTTTTATTACTTATTCCTGTAGTACGTAAAGAAATGTGAATGTTTTAGTTGGACCACTTTTTTCGCTTTGTGATAGATTGCGCTGTAATAGTCACAAACGCATGAGTACGTGGTATTACGTAGCATTCCACCAGTGCGATTAAAATGGATCGTTTACCAATCGCGCAAGAGGTTGATATCGTGTTGATGTATGGCTATTGTGGTCAAAATGCCTTACGGGCGTGTGCTATGTATGCTGCTCGATATCCTGGACGACATCATCCAAGTGTCCGAACCGTTCGCCGGATAGTTACGTTATTTAAGGAAACAGGAAGGGTTCAGCCACATGTGAAACGTCAACCAAGACCTGCAACAAATGATAATGCCCAAGTAGATGTTTTAGCTGCTGTCGCGGCTAATCCGCACATCAGTAGCAGACAAATTGCGCGAGAATCGGGAATCTCAAAAACGTCGGTGCTGAGAATGCTGCATCAACATCGATTACACTCGTACCATATTTCTGTGCACCAGGAATTGCATGGCGACGACTTTGAACGTCGTGTACAGTTCTGCCACTGGGCACAAGAGAAAATACGGGACGATGACAGATTTTGTACGCGTTCTATTTATAGAAGAAGCGCCATTCACCAACAGCAGTAACGTAAACCGGCACAATATGCACTATTGGGCAACGGAAAATCCACGATGGTGGCGACAAGTGGGACATCAGCGACCTTGGCGGGTTAATGTATGGTGCGGCATTATAGGAGGAAGGATAATAGGCCCCCAGTTTATCGATGGCAATCTAAATGGTGCAATGTATGCTGATTTCTAACGTAATGGTTGGTTGGTTGTTTGGGGAAGGAGACCAGACAGCGTGGTCATCGGTCTCATCGGATTAGGGAAAGATGGGGAAGGAAGTCGGCCGTGCCCTTTCAGAGGAACCATCCCGGCATTTTCCTGGAGTGATTTAGGGAAATCACGGAAAACCTAAATCAGAATGGCCGGACGCGGGATTGAACCGTCGTCCTCCCGAATGCGAGTACAGCGTCTAACCACTGCGCCACCTCGCTCGGTCCCAAAGTAATGTTCTACCGATATTACTACAAGATGTTTCACTGCATGACAAATTGGCGATGTCTTCCAACATGATGGATGTCCGGCACATAGCTCGCGTGCTGTTTAAGCGGTATTGAACAGCATATTTCATGACAGGTGGATTGGTCGTCGAAGCACCATACCATGGCCTGCACGTTCACTGGATCTGACGTCCCCGGATTTCTTTCTGTGGGGAAAGGTGAAGGATATTTGCTATCGTGATCCACCGACAACGCCTGACAACATGCGTCAGCGCATTGTCAATGCATGTGCGAACGTTACGGAAAGCGAACTACTCGCTGTTGAGAGGAAATTCGTTACACGCATTGCCAAATGCAATGAGGTTGACTCACATCATTTTGAGCATTTATTGCATTAATGTGGTATTTACAGGTAATCACGCTGTAACAGCATGCGTTCACAGAAATTATAAGTTCACAAAGGTACATGTATCACATTGGAACACCCGAAATAAAATGTTCAAACGTACCTACGTTTTGTATTTTAATTTAAAAAACCTACGTGTTACCACTTGTTCGTTTGAAATTGTGAGCCATATGTTTGTGACTATTACAGCGCCATCCATCACAAAGCGAAAAAAGTGGTCCAACTAAAACATTCATATATCTTTAAGTACTACACGAATATGTAATAACAAATGGGGGTTCGTATTAAAAAAAAAGCAGTTGATATCCGTTTAACCTATGGCAGCGCCATCTAGCGGGCCAACTATAGCGTATCTGGTTTCCCCCTTCAAGCTAGACACGGTTCGTTCTGTGTAGTTTTTTTGTTTGACGCTTATTTCGTGAGATATTTGGCCCAGTCACGATCAATGGACCACCCTGTATACACAAAGTAGGCACAAAGCTAACACCTCTTCAGTAGTGCATGTTTATATTCCTACAAGCCCCACAAGTGACAGGGACTGAAAGAATATATACTAAGATTAAAATATTTACATGTTTGAAACAGCTGAAAATATAATTATGGTGGGGGACTGAATTCAAGAAAGATAAGGAAAAAATAATGGGAGTGTATGGTCTTAGAGAAACGACGAAATGTTAAAAACGGTAGAACTCTGCCCAGAGTGTAATTTAATCAACCTGACATGTGGTTTAAGAGTAATGAAAGACTGCTGTATGTGGAGTTGACCTAGAGGCGATGGAAGATTTCAGATTACATAATGCAAGAGGGAGATTCCGAAACGAGATTTGAAACTTCAAAACATTTCCATGGGCAAATTTGCACTCTAACCCTTGATGGCTACGAATTAGGAGATGAGATTTGGATAAGTGGAAAGAAGCAAGTGTTGTAGTGAGTTTCAAAGCGGCCATTAGCTAGCTAGTGGCTGAAGCAGGGAAAAGTAACACAAAAAAGAAGAATGAGTAGTTCAGGAAGACGGTATAACAAAGACAGAAGAGAAACATCTAAGCAAACAGTCAAGACTCACTAGAAATCTTTGGATAATACAAGAGATTTTTTTTTAACTGATGAAACAGCAAAATATAGAAACATAGTGGGCGAAGTACATAAAACGTAACGTAGATATCTACAAAATTAATGTAGCAAGAAGAACTAAATGGAAAAGCTGGACTATATAAGGAAAACGATGTTATGGAGAGGGAAGAAAAGTAGATGAAGAGGAGATATGGTAACGTGATGAAAATTTGGCATAGCACTGAAGTAACTAGGTCAAAACAATGCACCTGGAGTAGACGAGGCGATACCATGTTCCACATGGTAAGTAAGACATATGCGGCTGACGAAATACCCTCTGCCTCCAAGGAGAATGCAATTATTCCAATTCAGAAGATAAACTGACACGAATTGCGTATAGAGGAATGGAAAAACTGGCCCACCTCGAGGAAGATCGTTTAGCGTGACCTAGGACTTTTGTTAGGAGATAGGTTGAAATCAAACATCCATTTATAGCATTTGTATATCTGAAGAAGGCTTCCGACAATGTTGAGAGTAATACACTCTAAATCTACATTTATAGCATTTGTAGATATATAGAAAGCTTTTGTAAATCGTCATTGGAAAACACTGTACGTAATTCTGAAGATAGAGGCATAAAACGCAGAAAGTTCACGTTTACTTACAACTTGTACAGTAACCAGACTGTTGTCAAATGAGCTGAAAGCAAAACTAATGTTGGGAAAAGAGTAAGACAAGGTTGTTATATATCTGTCATGTTATTCTGTCTGTACATTAAGCATCTTCTGATGGAAGCTAAGAAAAAGATTGGGAAGGGGTTACATTTTAACAATAAAACAATACCAAATTAAGGCTTGCTAATGAAGTTATGCTTATGTCTGAGCCGACAAAGAAATTGGAAGATACGTTGAATGACATGGAGGGTGTATTAAAAGACATTGCATGATGAATACCATGAAGAGCAAAACAATGATAATGAAGTGTAGTCAGGTCAGATCAGGCGATGTGGAGGGAATTAGCTGAGGAAATGAGACACGGAAAGAAACAGATGAGTTCCACATTGAGGGCAGTAAAATAAATGACGATGACCATAAAGGAGAGGTTATAAAACATAGAGGAAAGCGCTACTAAAAACAGAAATTAGTCAATACTGAATATTAGTTTGAGAGGAAGTCTTTTATTATGGTGTTTGTCTGTGTTTAGCCTAATACGGAAGTGAAACGTGTGTGATGAACAGTTCAGGCAAGAAGAGTCTAGAAGCTTTTGAAATGCAATGCTGCAGAAGGATGTTGGAAATTGGGCGGGTAGATTGGGCAACGAATTGGAGACGAGATAAATTAACTGCGCGACTTGACTGAATGAAGGGATAGTTCGATAAGAGACGTTCAGAGACACCTAGAAACGTTTAGTTTGATAATGGAGGGAAGTGTGGGGGTTTAAATCTAAAGAGGGAAACTGACGTTTGACTACTGAAAGAATGTCTAAATAAGCAAGGAATACAGGGTTTAACGTCCCGTCGACATCGAGGTCATTAGAGACAGAGTCCAAGCTCGGGTTGTATCAAGGATGAGGAACGCCATCGGCAGTGCCCTTTCAAAGAAAAGATCCCGGTGCGAGCGCAGTGAGTTGACGACTGCACCATCTCGCTCGAAAAACTCGAAAACATGTAGGTGTTTTGTAGTTATGCAGAGATGAAAAGTACACTCCTGGAAATGGAAAAAAGAACACATTGACACCGGTGTGTCAGACCCACCATACTTGCTCCGGACACTGCGAGAGGGCTGTACAAGCAATGATCACACGCACGGCACAGCGGACACACCAGGAACCGCGGTGTTGGCCGTCGAATGGCGCTAGCTGCGCAGCATTTGTGCACCGCCGCCGTCAGTGTCAGCCAGTCTGCCGTGGCATACGGAGCTCCATCGCAGTCTTTAACACTGGTAGCACGCCGCGATAGCGTGGACGTGAACCGTATGTGCAGTTGACGGACTTTGAGCGAGGGCGTATAGTGGGCATGCGGGAGGCCGGGTGGACGTACCGCCGAATTGCTCAACACGTGGGGCGTGAGGTCTCCACAGTATATCGATGTTGTCGCCAGTGGTCGGCGGAAGGTGCATGTACCCGTCGACCTGGAACCGGACCGCAGCGACGCACGGATGCACGCCAAGACCGTAGGATCCTATGCAGTGCCGTAGGGGACCGCATCGCCACTTCCCAGCAAATTAGGGGCACTGTTGCTCCTGGGGTATCGGCGAGGACCATTCGCAACCGTCTCCATGAAGCTGGGCTACGGTCCCGCACACCGTTAGGCCGTCTTCCGCTCACGCCCCAACATCGTGCAGCCCGCCTCCAGTGGTGTCGCGACGAATGGAGACGTGTCGTCTTCAGCGATGAGAGTCGCTTCTGCCTTGGTGCCAATGATGGTCGTATGCGTGTTTGGCGCCGTGCAGGTGAGCGCCACAATCAGGACTGCATACGACCGAGGCACACAGGGCCAACACCCGGCATCATGGTGTGGGGAGCGATCTCCTACACTGGCCGTACACCACTGGTGATCGTCGAGGGGACACTGAATAGTGCACGGTACATCCAAACGGCCATCGAACCCATCGTTCTACCATTCCTAGACCGGCAAGGGAACTTGCTGTTCCAACAGGACAATGCACGTCCGCATGTATCCCGTGCCACCCAACGTGCTCTAGAAGGTGTAAGTCAACTACCCTGGCCAGCAAGATCTCCGGATCTGTCCCCCATTGAGCATGTTTTGGAGCTGGATGAAGCGTCGTCTCACGCGGTCTGCACGTCCAGCACGAACGCTGGTCCAACTGAGGCGCCAGGTGGAAATGGCATGGCAAGCCGTTCCACAGGACTACATCCAGCATCTCTACGATCGTCTCCATGGGAGAATAGCAGCCTGCATTGCTGCGAAAGGTGGATGTACACTGTACTAGTGCCGACATTGTGCATGCTCTGTTGCCTGTGTCTATGTGCCTGTGGTTCTGTCAGTGTGATCATGTGATGTATCTGACCCCAGGAATGTGTCAATAAAGTTTCCTCTTCCTGGGACAATGAATTCACGGTGTTCTTATTTCAATTTCCAGGAGTGTATATATGAATGACTGGTGTGGATGGCGAGATCAAACAAATCTTCGGACCGAAGACAGCAACAAGCAAAAGACTGATTTATAAGAGAATCGTGTAAGTACACTACTGGCCATTAAAACTGCTACGCCACGAAGATAACTTGCAACAGACGCGAAATTTAACCGACAGGAAAAAGATGCAGTGATATGCAAACGATTAGCTTTTCAGAGCATTCACACAAGGTTGGCGCCGGTGGCGACACCTACAACGTACTGACATGAGGAAAGTTTCCAACCGATTTCTCATACACAAACAGCAGTTGACCGGCGTTGCATGGTGAAACGTTGTTGTGATGCCTCGTGCAAGGAGGAGAAATGCGTACCATCACGTTTCCGACTTCGATAAAGGTCGGGTTGTAGCCTATCATGAATGCGGTTTATCGTATCACGACAATGCTGCTAGCGTTGGTCGAGACCCAATGACTGTTAGCAGAATATGGAATCGGTGGGTTCAGGAGGGTAATACGGAACGCCGTGCTGGATCTCAACGGCCTCGTATCACTAGCAGCCGAGATGACAGGCATCTTATCCGCATGGCTGTAACGGATATTGCAGCCACGTCTCGATCCCTGAGTCAAAAGATGGGGACGTTTGCAAGACAACAACCATCTGCACGAACAGTTCAACAACGTTTGCAGCAGCATGGACTATCAGTTCGGAGACCATGGCTGCGGTTACCCTTGACGCTGCATCACAGACAGGAGCACATGTGATGGTGTACTCAACGACGCACCTGGTTGCACGAATGGCAATGCGTCATTTTTTTTCGGATAAATCCAGGTTCTGTTTACAGCATCATGATGGTCGCATTCGTGTTTAGCGACATCGCGGTGAACGCACATTGGAGGCGTGTATTCGTCATCGCCATACTGGCGTATCACCCGGCGTGATGGTATGGATTGCCTATGCTTACGCGTCTCGGTCACCTCTTGTTCGCATTGACAGCACTTTGAACAGTGGACGTTACATTTCAGATGTGTTACAAGCCGTGGCTCTACCCTTCATTCGATCCCTGCGGAACGCTGCATTTCAGCAGTATAATGCACGACCGCATGTTGCAGGTCCTGTACGGGTCTTTCTGGATACAGAAAATGTTCGACTGCTGTCCTGGCCAGCACATTCTCCAGATCGCTCACCAATTGAAAACGTCTGGTCAGTGGTGGCCGAACAACTGGCTGGGCACAATACACCAGTCACTACTCGTGATGAACTGTGGTATCGTGTTGAAGCTGCATGGGCAGCCATACCTGTACACGCCATTCAAGCTCTGTTTGACTCAATAGCCAGGCGTATCAAGGCCGTTAATACGGCGAGAGGCGGTTGTTCTGGGTACTGATTTCTCAGGATCTATGCACCCACATTGCGTGAAAATGTAATCACATGTCAGTTCTAGTATAATATATTTGTCCAATGAATACCCGTCTATCAAATTCATTTATTCTTGGTGTAGCAATTTTAATGGCCAGTAGTGTAGTTGAAAAGTTGTCATAGTTTCCGCTGAGAAAGTGTGATATGAATGTGAACACACTCGCTCCACATCATAACGAGAGACAGGAGTCACAACTCATGGGACATGCAAACAACTCAGTAGGTGAGCGAGGTGACGTATTCAAGGCGCGACGTTACGTCATCCGCCAGTATGCCGCCACCCCCGCAGAGGCGGGAGCCAGGTAAGATGCGGGCGCCGCCCACCGCCGCCCTCAGTCTAAATGCGCTCATTTGTATGCCACGTGCCGACGCGGCGATGCGTCTACGTCTGCGTCATGAGGCCGCCGTCCGGGATCTGCTCTTATCTGCCACATCCCGCAGAGCGACTCGGGCGGCAACGAATAGCCTGTCAGGATAACAAGGGAACCCTGCAGCAGATGAGAGTGTGCCCTTTGTCCTCTCAAAATTCTGAGGTTTAAGTCGGTTCCACGCTAGATCTTAAAAACACTGCGTCGTCAAAAAGTTTTGAACACATACCAGTAATTACAGTCGCAGTTCGATCACGGATCCTTCGTTTAGTGCACGCCCTGTCAACCTCTTCGTTCCCTGGGTCCACGCATGTGAACTTTCGTTCAGTGTTTTTTCTTCGTAAATAGTCGTATTTTCCCGCTTTTTACAGACGAATGGAGAAACTAGTTGAAACGGACCTCGGGAAAGATCAGTTTAGATTCCGTAGAGATACTCGTATTGGAACACGGAAGGCAATACTGACCTTACGACTCAAGGAAAGGCAAACCTACGTTCCTAGCATTTGTAGACTTAGAGAAAGCTTTTGACAATGTTGACTGGAAAACTCTCTTTCAAATTCTATGGTGGCAGGGGTAAAATGCAGGGAGCGAAAGGCTATTTACAATTTGTACAGAAACAAGATAGCAGTTATAAGAGTCGGGGGGCATGAAAGGGAAGCAGAGGTTGGGAAGGGAGTGAGACAGGGTTGTAGCTTATCCTCGACGTTATTCAATCTGTATATTGAGCAAGCAGTAAAGGAAACGAAAGAAAAATTTGGAGTAGGAATTAAAATCCATGGAGAAGAAATAAAAACTTTGACGTTCACCGATGATTTTGTAATTCTGTCAGAGACAGCAAAGGACCTGCAAGAGCAGCTGAACGGAATGGACAGTGTCTTGAAAGGAGGATATAAGATGAACATCAACAAAATCAAAACGAGGATAATGGAATGTAGTCGAATTAAGTCGGGTGATGCTGAGGGAAGTGGATTAGGAAAGGAGACACATAAATTATTGAAGGAGTTTCGCTAATTGAGGAACAAAATAACTGATGATGGTCGAAGTAGAGATGATATAAAATGTAGACTGGCAATGGCAAGGAAAGCGTTTCTGAACTTGTTAACATCGAGTATAGATTTAAGTGTCAGGAAGCCGTTTCTGAAAGTATTTTTGTGGAGTGTAGCCATGTATGGAAGTGAAACGTGGACGATAAATAGTTTGGACAAGAAGAGAATAGAAGCTTTCGAAATGTGGTGAAGATTAGGTGGGAAGATCACATAACTAGTGAGGAGGTATTGAATAGAATTGAGGAGAAGAGGAGTTTGTGGCACAACTTGACTAGAAGAAGGGATCGGTTGGTAGGACATGTTCTGAGGCATCAAGGGATCACCAATTTGGTACTAGAGGGCAGCGTGGAGGGTAAAAATCGTAGACGGAGACCAAGAGATGGATACACTATGCAGATTCAGAAGGATGTAGGTTGCAGTAGGCACTGGGAGATGAAGAAGCTTGCATAGGATAGAGTAGCATGGAGAGCTGCATCAAACCAGTCTCAGGACTGAAGACCACAACAACAACAACAACAACAACGAGGACTATTGGGAAAGTAAGGTCAGTGCTGGCTGGAAATGTAAACCGCAGTGGGAATGCAATGTAAGTTTGCACGGATGTGTTGGGCAATATCTCTAATATGCCCGTCGAGCGCGTCGCGTCGCTCTTTTCGGCTCTAAGAGATCAGTAAGCACGTAGAGACGCCTAGAAACTATGACGGCTTGGTGAAAGATTTCACCTGATGTCATGCAGCCCACATAAGGTAACTGTCATGGGTGTCCTTTGTGACAATTCTCGGCCGCACTCTGCATTGGCAATGAAGATGATGCTTTAGTGTTTTCAATGGGAAGTGTTTGATCACCACAATATAGCCCGTAACTGGCTCTCCCTGAGTCTCATCTCTCCGTACATGAATCGCTGGGTATTAATACATTATTTTGGCACGGACAACGAGCTGAATACCAGCGCAGAGAAAAGGCAGAAAGAGTGCAACGGGAGTTATACTGTTAAATGCAGAGCACGGATAGATGGAAAGAGTACACTGAAGACCTCTATGAGGGGGAGGATTATTGCGATAGAAGACGAAACAGAAGTCGTTTTAGAGGAGATAGGGCATCCAGTATTTAAGAGAGCTTTGAAGGATTTACGAACAAATAAGGCAGAAGAGACAAATAACATTCCATCAGAATTTCTAGTTATTCGAGGAAGTGGCAACAAAACAACTATTCACTTTGTTGTCTAGAATATATGTGTCTCGCGACACACCATCTGACTTTCGGAAAAATATCATCCACATAATTCCGAAGACTGCAACATCTGACAGATGCGAGAATTATCGGACAATAAGCTTAACAGCTCTTGCATCCAAATTGCTGACAAGAATATTATACAGAAGAATGGAAAAGAAAATTGAGGATGTTTTAGATGACGATCAGTTTGGCTTTAGGAAGAGTAAAAGCACCAGAGAGGCAATTCTCATATTGCGGTTGATAATGGAAGCAAGATGTCTGAAATTCTGAGAGAAACAGGGATAAGCTACAGGGGGAGACGGGTGCTATGTAATATGTACAAGAGCCAAGAGGGAATAATAACAGTGGACGTCCAAGAGTGAAGTGCTCGGATTGAAAAAGATGTAAGACAAGGATGCAGTCCTTCGCCCCTACTGTTCAATCTCTACACCGAGGAAGCAAATAAATAAAAGTAGGGCTCAAAAGTGGAATTAAAAGTCAAGGTGAAAGCCTATCAGTCACACGATTCGTCAATGACATTGCTATCCTGAGTGAAAGTGAAGAAGAATTAGATGATCTGCTGAATGGAATGAACAATCTAATGAGCACAGAATAAGGAGCGAGAGTAAATCGAAGAAAGGCGAAAGTAATGAGAAGTAGAGGATATGAGAACAGCGAGAAACTTAATATCAGGATTGAGGGTCACGAAGTAGTTGAAGTTAAGGAATTCTGCTACCTAGGCAGCAAACAAGCCAATGACGAACGGGCCAAGGACATCAAAAGTAGACCAGCAATGGGGAGATGGGCATTCCATGCCAAGAGAAGTCTACTTGTATCAAACATAGGCCTTAATTTGAGGAAAATGTTTCTGAGAATGTGCGTTTGGAGTACAGCATTGTACGGTAATGAAAAATGTATTATGGGAAAACCAGAATAGAAGAGAATCGAAGCATTTGAGGCGTGGTTCTACATAAGGTTGTTAAAATTAGATGGACTGATAAGGTATGGAGTGAGGAGGTCTTGCACAGAATCTGAGAGGAAAGGAATATGTGGGAAACACTGACAAGGAGAAGGGACAGGATGATAGGACATCTGTTAAGATATCAGGGAACGACTTCCATGGTACTAGAGGGAGCTGTAGAGGGCAAAAGCTGTAGAGGAAGACAGAGCCTGGAATACATCCAGCAAATAACTGAGGACGTGGGTTGCAAATGCTAGTCTAAGATGAAGAGGTTGGCACAGGAGAGGAATTCGTGGCGGGCTAAAATAACTATTTCTGCACTCTGCAGCAGAGCATGAAACATTAAACGATGAGCAATTAGAATCTCTTTTTAATGCAAACAGAGCGGGATTAAATTATTGTGGAAATGAAGAATTCTCGTTTTTGGCTGAAAGTTCTCCCGCTTAACTTGATGCAACTGTTTGGTAAACAATAAGAACGTTAAGATGGTGTGCCAGTAGCTAGGAGAAAAAGCCTCCTCTGATGTAGATGTAGCAAATGAGAATAAAAAGGCCTGAAGTGCTGTATTGTGTAGCTGCGTTACCGCGCAAGGTAGTTTTAGTGTGAATCTGTGGTAGTGGATACAACTGTATCCGTAAGTCAGGCGCGGAGTTGTTGTGGTAATTTTTTGCAACGCGAAGTAGCAAGGCATCTCGGGCCGACATGGAGGCAAGAGCTGCCGGAACGCCCTGCTCAGCGGAATTGCAAGTAACTCTTGCCGCAAACTGCCTTCGCAACCAGCGCATTGACGCTAACCTAATGTGTGTCAGTACGTGACTTGAAGAGGCGCATTCGGAAAACAATGCACACTCCCGAGTACGAACAGGGAACAATCAAGTCGAGCCGTGGTGGAGTCGCTGGCACCAGTGATTCTCTTATCTATTAGGGGCAGTGATCTTTCTCGTTCTGGCATGCGCGTTTTCTCTTTGGGTTTCCTCTTCTGGCCGCTATTTAAGAGCGGCGTTTCCGGCTATGCTCTCTTGGTTTTCCGCTACGAGGCCGTAGTGGTCGTGCTTGCCCGTTGCTTGGGCATATGTTGTGTTGGCACGTCTCTGAGTGACCGTTATGGAGGAGCGTTGGTTGCTCGCGGCGCTGTGTTATCATTTGAGTAGTGTGTCGGCGGCGGGCTGGTGGTGAGGGCATCCAATGCACTAGCACTTGTGTATATTGTACGTGGTGCATTCAAGTTCTAAGGCCTCCGATTTTTTTCTAATTAACTATTCACCCGAAATCGATGAAACTGGCGTTACTTCCCGACGTAATCGCCCTGCAGACGTACACATTTTTCACAACGCTGACGCCATGATTGCATGGCAGCGGCGCAGGCTTCTTTAGGAGTCTGTTTCGACCACTGGAAAATCGCTGAGGCAATAGCAGCACGGCTGGTGAATGTGCGGCCACGGAGAGTGTCTTTCATTGTTGGAAAAAGCCAAAAGTCGCTAGGAGCCAGGTCAGGTGAGTAGGTAGCATGAGGAAACACTTCAAAGTTGTTATCACGAAGAAACTGTTGCGTAACGTCAGCTCGATGTGCGGGTGCGTTGTCTTGGTGAAACAGCACACGCGCAGCCCTTCCCGGACGCTTTTGTTGCAGTGCAGGAAGGAATTTGCTCTTCAAAACATTTTCGTAGGATGCACCTGTTACCGTAGTGCCCTGTGGAACGCAATTGGTAAGCATTACGCCCTCGCTGTCCCAGAACATGGACACCATCATTTTTTCAGCACTGGCGGTAACCCGAAATTTTTTTGGTGGCGGTGAATCTGTGCGCTTCCATTGAGCTGACTGGCGCTTTGTTTCTGGATTGAAAAATGGCATCCACGTCTCATCCATTGTCACAACTGACGAAAAGAAGGTCCCATTCGTGTTGTCGTTGCGCGTCAACATTGCTTGGCAACATGCTACACGGGCAGCCGTGTGGTCGTCCGTCAGCATTCGTGCCACCCACCTGGATGACACTTTTCGCATTCTCAGGTCGTCATGCAGGATTGTGTGCACAGAACCCATAGAAATGCCAACTCTGGAAGCGATCTGTTCAAGAGTCATTCGGCGATCCCCCAAAACAATTCTCTCCACTTTCTCGATCATGTCGTCAGACCGGCTTGTGCGAGCCCGAGGTTGTTTCGGTTTGTTGTCACACGATGTTCTGCCTTCATTAAACTGTCGCACCCACGAACGCGCTTTCGATACATCCGTAACTCCATCACCACATGTTTCCTACAACTGTCGATGAATTTCAATTGGTTTCACACCACGAAAATTCAGAAAACGAATGATTGCACGCTGTTCAAGTAAGCAAAACGTCGCCATTTTAAGTATTTAAAACAGTTCTCATTCTCGCCGCTGGCGGTAAAATTCCATCTGCCGTACGGTGCTGCCATCTCTGGGACGTATTGACAATGAACGCGGCCTCATTTTAAAACAATGCGCATGTTTCTATCTCTTTCCAGTCCGGAGAAAAAAAAAATCGGAGTTTCAAATGGATCTGAGCAGTATCGGACTTAACTTCTAAGGTCATCAGTCCCCTAGAACTTAGATCTACTTAAACCTAACTAACCTAAGGACATCACACACATCCATGCCCGAGGCAGGATTCGAACCTGCGACCGTAGCGGTCGCGCGGTTCCAGACTGAAGCGCCTAGAACCGCTCGGCCATTCCGGCCGGCAAAATTCGGAGGCCTTACAACTTGATTGCACCTCGTACTACCTGATGCTGGATGCCTGTGTAGGCTATGTGGATTCTCGGCGTTTGCTGCTACTAAAGGTGGGCATCCGCTATTTATTTGAAGTTGTGTTTGTGATTAGTCTGACCTTAATTTGTGTTCACAGCCGAAATCTGATTTGTGTGTGATTATTCCCGTCGTGGCGGCAATAAGGAACTAACTTTTGCTTTCGGTATATGTTGAGTAGTGCTGTTAAGGTTGTAAAACATTGCTCAGTGACGAGAGCATTAAGCGTGAGTAGTGTGAAGGCTGCATGAGTCATTCTAGAATAGTCCGCAGGCCATGTTTTGTAAGGAGCTCACTCTGGGTTCCGGCATATGTTGAGTAGTGCTGTTACGGTGATAAAACACTGCTCAGTTACGGGAGCGGTAAGTGTGAGTGGCGCGAGCGCTGCATGAGTCATTCTAGGATATTGCGCAGGCCATGTTTACTCTTAAGACAGTGTGCTTGTAATGTTACTTGAGTATCTTATGTTTTATTCCATGGTCTTCGTCCGTGACTTTGGTGTCTTGTATACGGGTTTTTATGCTCTTGGTTCGGAAGGCCGTTAACTTCTCCAGACCTTATACTTGTTATTGGGGTCTGCCTGTAAGAGTAAAGAAGTGTGAACTGTAAATAATTTTTCATGATATTTGTTTGAGGTCTTGCACGTGTTAAGTGTATTAAATTTGAAGGGGGCATAACTCTGAAATGAGAGGTTTTGTTTTGTGTCCTTTGGTTTAATTGTCTGTCCTTTCTTTTCTTTTAATGTTACAGTGCACTACGAGCGGGGGGCACAAACAGTTCCGGACTGACCTATACAGGGGTGCTGCACATTGATTGAAGTATGTTCGGACGCCGTTAGCTCTGCCTCCTGCGTCTTGCTGACTCTCGGCGCTACTTGGCTGTATCCCATCAGAATCGCTGCTCGCCCCAGTAGTTGACAGAAGTTGATTGTTCTCTCTGGTAATTATTTGGAGATTCCTCTCGTTAATGTGTACTGACTGCGCCGGGGATCGTCCCTTGTTCCTAGTAGTCTGGTCACTGTTCTTTTAGGGTGGGTCATCCGTTGGGATGTGCTCGCTGTTGCGTGGAACTTTAACTATTAAGATAACTGTGTTTTATGCCTAAATATTGTCGTTATATATTGGTTTAATTCCGTTGTTCTGTGATGGATTTTGCTCTTTTACTTGAACTGTATGTACACTACTGGCCATTAAAATTGCTACACCACGAAGATGACGTGCTACTGATGCGACATTTAACCGACAACAAGAAGATGCTGTGATATGCAAATGATTAGCTTTTCAGAGCATTCACACAAGGTTGACGCCGGTGGCGACACCAGAACGTGCTGACAAGAGAAAAGTTTCCAACCGATTTCTCATACACAAACAGCAGTTGACCAGCATTGCCTGGTGAAACGTTGTTGTGATGCCTCGTGTAAGAAGGAGAAATGCGTGCCATCACGTTTCCGACTTTGATAGAGGTCGGATTATAGCCTATCAAGATTGCGGTTTATCGTATCGCGACATTGCTGCTCGCGTTGGTCGAGATCCAATGACTGTTAGCAGAAAATGGAATCGGTGCGTTCAGGAGGGTAATACGGAACGCTATGCAGGATCCCAACGGCCTCGTATCACTAGCAGTCGAAATGACAGGCATCTTGTCCGCATGGCGGTAACGGATCGATCCCTGAGTCAACAGATTGGGACGTTTGCAAGACAACAACCATCTGCACGAACAGTTCGACGATGTTTGCAGCAGCATGGACCATCAGCTCGGAGACCATGGCTGCGGTTACCCTTGACGCTGCATCACAGAGAGGATCATCTGAGATGGTGTACTCAACGACAAACCTGGGTGCACGAATGGCAAAACGTCATTTTTTCGGATGAATCCAGGTTGTGTTTACAGCATCATGATATTTTGGCGACGTAGCGGTGAACGCAAATTGGAGGCGTGCATTCGTCATCGCCATACTAGCGTATCACCCGGCGTGATGGTATTGGGTGCCATTGGTTACACGTCTCGGTTACCTCTTGTTCGCATTGACGGCACTATGAACAGTGGACGTTACATTTCAGATGTGTTACGACCCGTGGCTCTACCCTTCATTCGATCCCTGCGAAACCCTACATTTCAGCAGGATAATGCACGACCGTTTGTTGCAGGTCCTGTACGGGCCTTTCTGGATACAGAAAATGTTCGACTGCTGCCCTGGCCAGCACATTCTCCAGATCTCTCACCAATTGAAAACGTCTGGTCAATAGTGGCTGAGCAACTGGCTCGTCACAATACGGCAGTCACTACTCGTGATGAACTGTGGTATCGTGTTGAAGCTGCATGGTCAGCAGTATCTGTGCACGCCATCGTAGCTCTATATGACTCAATCCCCAGGCGTATCTAGGTTGTTATTACGGCCAGAGGCGGTTGTTCTGGGTACTGATTTCTCATGATCTATGCACCCAAACTGCGTGAAAATGTTGTCACAAATCAAATGGTTCAAATGGTTCGGAGCACTATGGGACTTAACTTCTGAGGTCATCAGTAGCCTAGAACTTAAAAATACTACTTAAACCTAACTAACCTAAGGACATCACACACATCTATACGTGAGGTAGGATTCGAACCTGCGACTGTAGCGGTCGCAAGGTTCCAGACTGTAGCGCCTATAACCGCGTGGCCACCCAGGCCGGCAATGTTATCACATGTCAGTTCTGGTATAATATATTTGTCCAATGAATACCCGTTTATCATCTGCATTTCTTCTTGGTGTAGCATTTTTAATGGCCAGTAGTGTAATATTCTGTACTGTTGCTTGTTTTACCAATGGGGATTTAGTCCAGGTAAATTCCTGTTAAATTTGTGAGCTTATAATCTATATTTATCTGGGACTATTTGTTCTTTAGTTAAAAGGTAGGACCTTTACTTAATATGTTTCATTCTGTATAATCTAACAAAGACTGTATAATGTTTTCAATTATATTTTTTACTGTTAGCTATTGGGAGGCCTATTTGTAAAAGATTTTGTCCAACTGCTTTTGGGTATATGTACAATAAAACTTTGTGAACTACAACCCTGTGTTTGCGTTTTCTTGTGACTCACGTCTCACATGTAATACCAGTGTCCTTTACTGTCACAGCACTACTGTACGACGCTGCTATGCTGTACTGGCAGCCATATAAAGCTCCAGCGGAGAAACAGTTTCAATCTGTGATGGAGCCACGGTTCGACTGAGTTCACAAGGGACTCGGAACGAGAGTCAGCGGCTGGCCAGACGAGGGCTTCCAGAGGCACCGCCGACTTCTGCCCGGGGGCGGGAGTCGCATGCCGGCCGCTTCAGAGGACATCCAGCCGCCAGCATCCGCGTCTCGGAGTGGGCGTGGCGCGAGTGCCACTCGCCATCGGAAGCCGGCGCGCGGTCGCCATCGAACAGTTGGCTGCTGGGGTGGCGAGCCTCGCCGTGGCTGCTGCAACGGGGCTGCGTCCTCGGAGACCAAAACGCAGAGTGAGCGGAATTCCACGTGAGCGGCACGACGGACATCTGCAACGCTGAGGCCAAGCGAAATTCAATGTTTACAGATCGCCACAGCCTTTCTCTGCAGTCGTGAGTTGCCGTGTACCCCGCCCCATACCATCGACTCCAGCATTCGCATAACAATGGAGACTTCATTTGCAACGAGTTTCAGAAGTCAAGTTTTAAAATGTTGGAAAAGTACCAAAATTTTCAACTTGGGTAATAACAACCGCTTCAGCTGTATTAGTCCTTTTTTATTGGATCGCTACCGCGTCATGGCACTAAAAGCCACATCTTCCGGTGAACATAAGACTAAAACAGCAGAGCGGAAAAGCTCGGAATCTTTTTACCCAGCATTACAAAACACCACCAACGAATGTCAGCTAAAAAGGTCCCGAGCTTCTCAGCTCTAATGTTTTAGTCATATGTTCACCTGAAGATATGGCTTTTAGTGCCACGAAACGATAGTAATCCATCAATAAAGGACTAATACAGCTTCTTCTTCTTCTGCTGTGGCGCTACAGACCAGGATGAACCTTGGTCTTCCCAACGAGCTTCCGCCATCCATCGCGGTCACATGCTACCCTCTTCCGGTTTCTGCATCCGAACTTCCGTATGTCTTCTTCCACTCCACCCAACCGTCTTGCTAGAGGTCGACCTCGCCCTCTTTGTCCTCCTGGATTAACAAAGAGAATCTTCTTTATCACCTCAGACTCCTCTATTCTTGCCGCGCGGGATTAGCTGAGCGGTCTAAGGCGCTGCAGTCATGGACTGTGCGGCTGGTCCCGGCGGAGGTTCGAGTCCTCCCTCGGGCATGTGTGTGTGTTTGTCCTTAGAATAATTTAGGTTAGGTAGTGTGTAAGCTTAGGGACTGATGAACTTAGCTGTTACGTCCCATCAGGTTTCACACACATTTTTCCTCCATTTTTGGCATATTACCTGCCCATCTTATCCTTCCTGGTCGTATGATTTTTGTTACTGGAGCATCGGCATATATAGTGTACAATTCTGCATTGTACCCAAATGCAGCTGAAGCAGTTATTAAACCCAAGATGACTACTCATAGCTGTGGGGCCGTACCGACAATTTTTTTGACGCAAGGAATACCTCAAAATGCGGGAACTGGTTGCAGTTCCAAGTTAAGAGGCATGTGTGTCAAATGTCGAATGTATTTATGTACTGAGAAAAATCGTTGTATCGAAGCTTATCATAAATCGTAACGTAAAGATTTTAACGTTAAGAATCGTATCTGCTATGTGGACCTACATCTGCATGTTCATCTTGATGGATGATCTGCAAATCACACTTAAGTGACTTGCAGAGGTTTCATCGAGCCACCTTCACAATAATTCTCTATTATTCCTCTCGAACAGTGCACGGAACGAACGAACATCTATATCTTTCCGTGTCAGCTCTGATTTTCGTTATTTTATTATGATGACTGTTTCTCCCTATGCAGGTTGGCGTCAACAAAATATTATCGCTTTTGGAGGAGGGTGATGGTAATTCCGTGAGAAGATTCCGTCGCAACGAGAAACGCCTTTGTTTTAATGATGTCTAACCCATATCCTGTACATTGTCCGTGACACTCTCTCCCCCAATTCTTCCCTTCTTTGAGCTTTGTCGATGAACTTCGCCCTTTCTGGTAAGGATCCCGTAACACGCAGCAGTAGTTCATAAGAGGGCGGACAAGGCTAGTGCAGGCAGCACCTGTAGTAAATCTGTTCTGTCTTCTAACTGTTCCCAAAAAAAAAAAACGCAGTGTTTTGTTCTTTCTCCCCACAACGATTTATAAGTGTTCTTTCCAATTTAAGTTGCTCGTAACTGTCGTTCCAGTTGTTTAGTTGAATTTACGCCCTTTATATTTGATTGAACTCTCGCGTAACCGAAGTTTAACGGGTATGATTTTAGCACTCATGTAGAAGAGCTCATACTTTTCATTATTTAGAGTCATCTGCCAATTCTGGCACCCTCCCGAATATCTTTTCTAAATCGTTCTGCACTTTGGATTGATTTTCATATGCCTTTACTAGACGATAAACGACAGCGCCATCTGCAAAAAACCTAGGGCTGCTGCTCAGATTATCCCCTAAATCTTTAATATACAGGGTGTCCCATTAACCTTGACCTCCTAAATAACTGTTTGTCCAGATGCAAATTACAAAATGTTTCAAACCGTCAGAGGGACATCAATCAGCATGATTGCCTTCGTTGTACCATTGTTTTTTACAAAGATATGAAAAGCGGTATGACTTTTTTTAATGGCACCCTGTATTTTATACTCTGTAATTCATTTCCTCTCCTAAAGACCTATTCAAAAATGTATCACAGTGTACCATTCACTGAAACACAACGTTATTAATTACATAACACAACACTGACTTTAAGCCCAGGATCACAAACTCGTCCACTTGCTGGAGTTATCAGAAAACAAACGAAAACCAAGTAAAAACATAACACAAAATAGACTTTGACTGTCCTACGCCATTGCCCAGGAGTAGAACATTCAAAGGAGCTCAAAATGGTGACCCTGCACACCGATACACTGGTGCACTTGTTGAATGCAAGAATTATTTACTGCTTCCAGTGTTGCCTGCTGAAGAGAATTACAGGCAAGCACGATACGTTCATGCATGTCCTCTGGAGTTGTTGGAATATCGCGATAGACAATGTCTTTAACACATCCCCAAAGAATAAAGTCGAGAGGATTTAAATCAGGAGACCTAGCAGACCAAGTAACTGTTCCTCCTCGAACAATCCATCTGGTAGGATACCTTCGGTTCAGAACACTACGTGCACGCAAGCCATTATGTGCTGGACATCCATCTTGTTGATACTACATAAGCATTCTAGTTCTTAATAGCACTTCATCCAGAAGAGAATTCGTCTGAGGAAGTTGGCATTCGTCTGAGGAAGTTGGCATACACTGTGTCGTTTAGACTACCGTTATGAAATAAGAGCCAATAATTGTAGTACTAACAAGGGAACCTCCCCATCGCACCCCCCTCAGATTTAGTTATAAGTTGGCACAGTGGATAGGCCTTGAAAAACTGAACACAGATCAATCGAGAAAACAGGAAGAAGTTGTGTAGAACTATGAAAAAATAAGCAAAATATACAAACTGAGTAGTCCATGCGCAAGATAGGTAACATCAAGTGTAGTGTGAGGTCAAGAGCACCGTGGTCTCGTGGATAGTGTGAGCAACTGCGGAACGAGAGGTCCTTGGTTCAAGTCTTCCCTCGAGTGAAAAGTTTACTTTCTTTATTTTCGCAAAGTTATGATTTGTCCGTTCGTTGATTGACGTCTCTGTTCACTGTAATAAGTTTAGTGTCTGTGTTTTGCGACCGCACCGCAAAACCGTGCGATTAGTGGACGAAAGGACGTACCTCTCCAATGGGAAACGAAAACATTTGATCGCAAGGTCATAGGTCAACCGATTTCTCCACAGGAAAACACGTCTGATATATTCTATACGTCACTGGTGACGGCATGTGCGTCACATGACAGGAATATGTTGTCGACCCACCTAACTTGTACACTTGGCGAATGGGTAAAATTCTTCTACCTTGCCCGATTTAAGTTTTCTTGTGGATGTGGTAATCACTCCCAAAAAAGCGATGAAAACATAAGAGTTTGTCACATAAACTGCAACAAATGAAAGCAACAGTTTCATAGTCGCACAGTTTTCCCTGTGCTCTGTCAAAACATAACGTTCTCAATTTTTTCCGTGTGTAGATCGTCAAATCTGAATATGTCCTGGAATTTTGGAGAGCGAAGTTGATTATGTGTGAGTGCCTGAACTTTGATAATTGTCTGAAAATAAAAAATTAAACTTTTCACTCGAGGGAAGACTTGAACCAAGGACCTCGCGTTCCGCAGCTGCTCACGCTATCCACGGGACCACGCCGCTCCTGATCTTACACTGTACTTGATGTTGCCTATCTTGCGCATGGACTACTCAGTTTGTATATTTTGCTTATTTTTTTCATAGTTCTACACAACTTCTTCCTGTTTTCTCGATTGATCTGTGTTCAGTTTTTCAAGGCCTATCCACTGTGCCAATTACAATTAAATCTGAAGGGGGTACGATGGGGAGGTTCCCTTGTAAGCATCCCACACCAGACGTTACCTCTCCATTGACGCTGATGTTCCACCTGTCTAAGCCATCGAGGGTTGTCGCTGGACCAATAATGCATGTTCCTAGTATTTACCTGTCCTTTGTTTGAGAAGGAACAATCATCGGTAAATAGAACATTGAAGAAGAAGTTCGGGTTGGCGAGGATTTGCTGCTGTGCCCGCTGACAGAACTGTACACGATTCTGGAAATCATTCCCATGCAATTCTTGTGCTAGGTGTACATGGTACGGATGGGACCGGTGACGTGTAAGAATACGATCTACACTGGTTTTAGGAATGCCAATCTCGTGTTCAAGCTGTCGTGTGCTCACATGTGAATTCATAGCAACGGAAGCGAGAACAGTAACTTCGGCAGCTTCGTCTGTGCGAGTGCTGCGATTGCTTTGTCGTAGGTTGAAACTTCCCGTTTCCTGAAGCGTCGCAACAAGACGAGAAAACATTCCTCGGGAATGCATAGTATTTTGCCTACCTTCAACAAGAAAAACAACAACAACAACAATAAAAGAAACGTTATGTCGATGGAGTTAGCAGGAAGGACAGCCTTTACTGTATGCCTACTCTACACAACAGTATTTACAAGGACTACACTACTGTACCAAATGTACCTGTACATAAGAAAATAGTATTGCAATTACTGTTGTGCTAACTTACATTCCCCATAGATGAGTAGCATTTCTACCTTCTCTTCGTTGGTGTACATTCTACTCACAGAACTCATCAATTGACGATGGTTGACTGAATGACGTGGTTTGCATTCTACTTATGTTTACATTTGTCCTCTGTCGACGTCAGCACGTGGATGTGTTCCATTACCCCGAGTACACGCAATAAGCGCTGGGAGCGTCAACGTCAGTGTTGTGTTATGTGATTAATAAAGTTGTGTTTCAGTGAATAGTACACCGTGATACACTTTTGAATAGGTCTTTAGGACAGGAAATGAATTACCGAATAAAAAATACAGGGTGCCATTTAAAAAAAGTCATACCGCTGTTCATATCTTTGTAAAAAACAAAACTACAACGGCGGCAATCATTCTAATTGATGTCCCCCTGACGGCTATAGCACATTTGCTTGAAACATTTTGTAATTTGAATCTGGACAAACATTTATTTAGGGTGGTCATGATTAATGGGACACCCAGTACATAAGGACCAACAGAGAACCTACAACACTACCTTGGAGAACGCCAGAAATTACTTCTGTTTTATTCGATGACTTTCCGTCAATTACTACGAACTGTGACCTCTCTGACGGGAAATCACGAATCCAGTCGCTTAAGTGAGACCATATTCCATAAGAACGCAATTTGTTTACAAGCCGCTTGTGAGAATGGTTCAAAAGACTCTGAGCACTGTGGGACTTGACATCAGAGGTCATCAGTCCCCTGACTTACAACTACGTAAAACTAACTAACCTAAGGACATGACACACATCCATGCTCGAGGCAGGATTAGAACCTGCGACCGTAGCAGCAGCGCGGTTCCGGACTGAAGCGCCTAGAACCGCTCGGTCACAGCGGCCGGCCCGCTTGTGAGAAACAGTGACAAAAGCCTTGTGGAAACCTAAAAATACGGAATCATTCTGAAACTCCCTTGTTGTTGGCACTCAACAATTAGCGTGGGTAATGAGTTAGTTCCGTTTCACAAGAACGATGTTTTCTAAACTCCTGTTGATTACGTGTCAATAGGCCATTCTCTTCGTAGTAATTCTTACTGTTCGAATGAATCCTGCTTCATATCGACGTTAATGATGTGGGTCTGTAATTTAGTGAATTATTTCTTCTGCCTTTTTTGAATGTGTGATCTGTGAAACTTTCCAGTCATTGAATATGGATCTTTCGTCGAGTAAGCGGTTGTATATGAATGTTAAGTTTGAAGCTATTGCAACCACATACTCTGGAAGGAACCTAAATGGTATAGTTTGGACCGTAAGATTTGCTTTTATTAAGTGATTTAAGTTGCTTCACTACTCCCCTCGGAGTATAGATTTTTAAGTGTTGATAGCTCTTCTTCACTCGAATTCTGGAGCATTTACTTCGCTTTCTTTGGTGAAAGAATTTCCGAATGCAGTGTTTAGTAACTCTGCTTGAGCAGCACTGTTATTGATAGTATTTCCATCGCTATCGCGCAGAGATGCATTGATTTTGTCTTGACGCTAGCATACTTTACATAGGACCAGAATCTCTTTGAAAGTTCTGCCAGGTTTCGAGATAAAATTTCATTGTTGAAACTACTGTAGACATCTCGCATTGAAGTCCGCTCTAAATTTAGAGTAAAAGACTGCCAATCCAGGGGATTTTGTGTTCGTTTCAATTTGGCATGCTTTTTACGTTGTCTCTGCAACAGTGTCCTGACATTTTTTGTGTACCGTGGGGGATCAGCTCCGTCGTTTGTTAATTTTTCAATGTAAATATCTCAATCACTGTCGATACTATTTCTTTCAATTCAGGCCACATCTTGTCGGTGCTTGCATTGTTAATTTGGAAGGAGTGGAGACTGACCTTCAGGAAGGCGTCAAATTAATTTTTAGCTGCTTTTTTTAATAGATATATTTTTCATTTATTTTTGGAGGATTTGGGAGTTACGTTATGCAATTCACTGCGACTATCGTGTGTTCACTAATTAAAATGGTTGAAATGGCTCTGAGCACTATGGGGCTTAACAGCTGTGGTCATCAGTCCCCTAGAACTTAAAACTGCTTAAACCTAACTGACCTAAGGACATCAGACACATCCATGCCCGAGGCAGGATTCGAACCTGCGACCGTAGCGGTCACGCGGTTCCAGACTGAAGCGCCTAGAACCGCTCGGCCACACCGGCCGGCGTTCACTAATTAGCTCAGGATTATATGTTGCTGAAAGATCAAGTGTGTTTTAAAACCGTTTACTATTCGAGTGGGCTCATGAACTAACTGCTCGAAATGATTTTCAGAGAATGCGTTTAGCACAGTTTCGTATGATATTTTATGCTACCACCGGATTTAAACATGTATTTTCGCCAACATCTCGGGAGTAAGTTGGAAGTCACCACAAACTATAATTGCATGATCGGTTTGTTTTTGAAAGCAAACTCAAGTTTTCTTTGAACCTTCCAGCAATTGTATCACCTGATGTGGAAGGTCGGTAAACGGATCCGGTTATGATTTTCCGGTTGCCAAGAATGACCTCTACGGTTACTAACTCACAGGAACTATCTGCTTCAATTTCGCTAAAAAAATAAACTGCTTCTAACATCAACAAAATCGCCACCATCAACTTTATTTAGCTTATCCTGCCTCAACACCGTTAGTTTACTCGCAAAACTTTCACCTGAACATATCTCCGGCTATAGCTAGCTTTCAGTGCTTTCTTTTAGCGCTTGGAGCTCTGGTACGTCCACAATAAAGCTACGACAATTTAGAACTGCTATACCGATGGTTGTTGGATCTACATTTCCTGTGTTCTACTTGCGCTCTTTGAGACTGAAGCCCTTTTTACGTTTCCCAGAGATCCTCTAACCTAAAAAACCGCCCAGTCCACATCACACAGCTCCCATTACCTTTGTGGCTGCCTCCTGTGTGTAATGAAGTCCTGACTTTTTTTAGCGGTACCAGAAAGTTCGGCACCATATGGAACAAGTCGAGGAATTTGCAGCTTGCACGGTTGCAGCAGCGACTGAGTCTGTGATTCAGACCCTCCACTTAGTTGTGTACTAAAATTCCACAATCGGTCGTGTCGACTATACTTCAAATAGTGGACTCCGCTTTCACATCACAAGCGAAACTGGCAGCCTTTACTACTTTTGACAGCCGCTGGAAACCAGACAAAATCCCTTCTGATTCAAAGTTCTATGGTGAACGTGTGGGTGCTATTCTGTCATTCTGCGCAACGGATTAATCTGAGATGTACCCTTTACCCTGTGGCTCCTGCAAGATGCAATTTCCACCCCCCCACACTACTACAGAAGTCAGACAGACGCTCATAACGTTCTAAAGAGAAATGCCTGAAAAACTTTCAGCGATAAATATCTTCTGGAGTCGTCCGTTGTAAGGAAATGACACAAAAATTTACAAAATTTCTTACGTAACTAGTGGGATACTGGGAGTAGTGCTAGTTAGTGTAAGAAAAACACGAAACTAACGAAAATTATTATTTGTTTTTTTGCAAAAATTCTGAGAAATCACAATGGCACTTTTAGTTACGAACTGAACAAGTTATTTCCGGGTTCTTTTCGGAATGTGAAGTTACCTCTTAAGGATAGGATTCGCTAATGAAATTTCTATACAAAGTTTAAGATTGTTATTGACTTGGCAGAATGGCTGAGAGCCGCACCTACTCAACTTGAATAATTATCCGTTAGAAAGTTGCTAGGTATGGTCGAGGCTGTTGCGTGTGAAATGCAGTGAAGTGTACTGTTGTGGAGGAAAAATGGGGCTCGCAGTAGCTGTAGCGCACAATACCGTAAGCTGCAATGACTGCTGTCTGCGCCGCTCGCTGCTGACAAATAAGACAACTCTCGTTCTATCTGGATTGACCTTCGCCAGTCAAACGCTCCCTACACCTTGATGAAGTCAAGGACTCCTATTCGTCCCTAGTCTAACTATTGGCGTGGTACACTGGTCAGATAACCAGTCCACCGCGATGCCACTCAAAAATTCGCTCGCAGGCGTTTAACTATGTCCGTTCACATCGCACAATAAGTGTGGCGGCCAACACAGTGAACAATGCTTAATTGCAAGGACTCAATATAGAGTCACACTCCGATTCACTCTCGACAGAGGTGCTCTCCCAGTGAAGTACTGACGAGAGACTTGTTCCTCGCTCTTTGAGTACACGTACGAGCGCACACGCTCTCGTTACGTGTTCTCGCTCCAAGAGCGACAACGGAATGGCCCCTGCCCACACCAGACGTGAAGGGGTATATCTTTCGGTCTCTTCCATTACTCCTTCAGCTCAAGGCGTCAGAAATATCGTCTGTCAATCAGCATTGCCCATCTAAAACGGGAGAATGGCGTTTCGTTTAAGGCGTCCGATCCGGAAATCTGTAGCATCGGCGTTTGGCGTTTGCTGTCTCCCTATGAAAACTTCTGAAATTGCGTGCTATGTTTGTAAAGAATGCGTAGGCTGGGTGCTCCCACAAAATGTATTGGAATTTGCTTTTAAGCCAAACATGGGGTCGTTCTCCCTTTCACTCAGGCAAATGCAGTCTGCTCTAAGAGCAGTTGCCGGCTGACATAGATAGGTTGACTCGTCCTCTGAAGGGACCGACCTCCTGGCATGCAGTTTGCCTCTCCCGAACTAGAAGCTTTTGTGACCATTGTGTCTTGAATGTCTGTGTGTATGGCAGCCTCGAGTATTTCAATCTTGGTGCACACTGGCGATTTACTTGTTATTTGCATATCATTTACATGAATTCATAGAACATTGACTTTACCTTATCGAGTTTGGGTTCGAATGAAGCGTCTTGATGTGTGGAATATGATTGTGAGGACGGAATATGTAAGCAATGAAGGTCAGGAGACCACGACGTCTTACAAAGTGACACACATTGTTTGTACCTACGTTAGCTGCCACCTGGAGCCGGCTGCACCCTGTGCTCTTCATGGCATCTGGATGGATCCTTCCCATGTCTGGAATGAGTGCACCTGGTCTGCACATGGAATGCACCCTGGCTTTCTTCCCTCTCTGATAGTCATGTGACTTAGGAGTCCCTTAAAACGCCTAACATTGCAGCTCCCAACTACCAATAATCCCACACTCTTTGACTGCCCAGATCATGCAGGCTGAGAGGTTTTCTCTGAGGCAGAACAAGCTACTGCATCTGGCTGAGGGGTATTGTCATCCACAGACAGAACCTGGAACTTGTTTGTCAGACTACTCTGGTAGGCCTTACGTTCAGTCCTCAGGATGTCCGTCGCAGTTTGACACGCCCTGAGGTGACCTCCCACTCGACCACAGGTGAGGGTTCAACCTCAATACGAGCAGTAACGGGGCTGGCCACTGGTGCGAACCAATTGGCGAACTCTAGGGTTGTGCTGGTCATCCCTTGGAGCCCCACGGCTGATCCGCAACTATGATGCCCATCCACTGCATCCTCAAGGTGTGTAACTGAAGCCAACACAGCCTGGAGCTGAGAGGAAAGTGTCACCAGCTTGGCTCCCATCCACACACAGCAGTCATAGTCCCTATGCATACTAAAGGCAAAGTTACACTACCTAGACAATCAAACGACTATCGACACACACTGCGGAACCCTACTGTAGACACTGACGAAAACGCAAAAAATGTCTCTAATAAATGAAATTACCACGCAGAGGTTCAAAACCTAAGCTAGAAAAGCACAGAAATGAGACTAAATAATTCGTTCCTGATTAGGGACTTGTAAAATGTCACAAAATCGGCTACTTTCTAACACAAACGAAAAAGCGTGAACTCTGTGTATTACATATTAAATTAATACACAGAAATTCAAAAACGAAACTATCGAAGCACGCAGATGAAACTATATAATTCGCTCCAGGTAAGGAACTTCCCTGTTCCGCTGTTTCTCGGCTGGCAGCTGCTGTATAAGCGTATACAGATATACAGTCTACTGTATCAATCCCTTTTTCTCCCCTGGCATTGTGTAAAATCCCGGTATTCTAAAGAACGTCTACGTAATGTTGAATGTGTTGAATGCATCATGGTTTTAGGTAAACTATGAAATATAAACATTTTTTGAAAATGTTAGATACTTTTCTTAGGCATTCTATGCAATTCCTAGGCATTATACAGAATGGCAAGTAACATTTACGCGGAGTGTTTTAAGGACACAAGATGAAAAGCCTCTGTTAATTAATACGCATTTTATACGGAAAGAACAAATCCACGAAATAAAGGACATGATATTCTTACCGGAAAACAATGAAAACGGAACTGAGATTGAAGTAATTTGTACAGTAAGCACACTTTTTCTTCTTCGCCAAAAAAGGAAAAGCCCGTACAGTTCGGGAATTTGATCTTGTACATACATTCCATGACGTAAAGAAGAATGCGAGCAGAATATAGTTACCCATAAAATACAATACTGAACTGACATGACACACTTGTTGCAGCAGGGGAAGGTAGAGTGACATTTTAAATTGCACTTTTTTTCACACTAAGGCATCTCATATTTTGGTATTTAGTGTTTCACATATAGAGGACTAATCGTTAGCGGCTTCCTCTCGACTGAGAAGTACCTACAGATCGGAATTTCGTGGTCAGGAACGTCTTTAACTCTCTTTAAGTTCTTTGGATATGAGATGAATTCTGATCTTGCTTAGAGCTGCTTCGGGATTCCTTCTGCAGTTCCAAGACGGTAAAAGCTATCTTCCGTCACGTTCATAACAACTGCCAACGGACTGCGACAGTCACCCCGCACTCTTTCGACGTCAGGAATCGGATCTCTCACTGTGGCAACCAAAGGCACAGAAGGAACTTTTTTTCAGAGTCCCTTTCATTTTTACGACCTGGCTCTCAGGGTTCAGTTTACATTCCCTTTTACTTTGGGTAACTTTCTCAATATTGAGGCAAACACTGCAAAAAATGCTAACCCCATAACCGTCTTCTTCTCGGAGTCATCGTCTTTAGGAAAATGTTCACAGATGGCGTGAACGTTTCTGGCAACATTTTGACATGTATAGGCACCGCTGGGTTCTTTAAAACAAACGTTACAGATATAAAAAAGAAGGATTTTCGGTAATACTAGAAATGGAAGGCTCTTCGATAAACAGGGCTTATCACGGTTTTGGGCTCTTCCATCATTGATTGCATTCTCATCTACAGGGTGTTTCAAAAATGACCGGTATATTTGAAACGGCAATAGAAACTAAACGAGCAGCGATAGAAATACACCGTTTGTTGCCATATGCTTGGGACAACGGTACATTTTCAGGCAGACAAACTTTCGAAATTAAAGTAGTTACAATTGTCAACAACAGATGGCGCTGCGGTCTGGGAAACTCTATAGTACGATATTTTCCACATATCCACCATGCGTAGCAATAATATGGCGTAGTCTCTGAATGAAATTACCCGAAACCTCTGACAACGTGTCTGGCGGAATGGCTTCACATGCAGATGAGATGTACTGCTTCAGCTGTTCAATTGTTTCTGGATTCTGGCGGTACACCTGGTCTTTCAAGTGTCCCCACAGAAAGAAGTCACAGGGGTTCATGTCTGGCGAATAGGGAGGCCAATTCACGCAGCCTCCTGTATGTTTCGGATAGCCCAAAGCAATCACACGATCATCGAAATATTCATTCAGGAAATTAAAGACGTCGGCCGTGCGATGTGGCCGGGCACCATCTTGCATAAACCACGAGGTGTTCGCAGTGTCGTCTAAGGCAGTTTGTACCGCCACAAAATCACGAAGAATGTCCAGATAGCGTGATGCAGTAATCGTTTCGGATCTGAAAAATGGGCCAATGATTCCTTTGGAAGAAATGGCGGCCCAGACCAGTACTTTTTCAGGATGCAGGGACGATGGGACTGCAACATGGGGCTTTTCGGTTCCCCATATGCGCCAGTTCTGTTTATTGACGAAGCCGTCCAGGTAAAAATAAGCTTCGTCAGTAAACCAAATGCTGCCCACATGCATATCGCCGTCATCAATCCTGTGCACTATATCGTTAGCGAATGTCTCTCGTGCAGCAATGGTAGCGGCGCTGAGGGGTTGCCGCATTTGAATTTTGTATGGATAGAGGTGTAAACTCTGGCGCACGAGACGATACGTGGACGTTGGCGTCATTTGGACCGCAGCTGCAACACGGCGAACGGAAACCCGAGGCCGCTGTCGGATCACCTGCTGCACTAGCTGCGTGTTGCCCTCTGTGGTTGCCGTACGCGGTCGCCCTACCTTTCCAGCACGTTCATCCGTCACGTTCCCAGTCCGTTGAAATTTTTCAAACAGATCCTTTATTGTATCGCTTTTCGGTCCTTTGGTTACATTAAACCTCCGTTGAAAACTTCGTCTTGTTGCAACAACACTGTGTTCTAGGCGGTGGAATTCCAACACCAGAAAAATCCTCTGTTCTAAGGAATAAACCATGCTGTCTACAGCACACTTGCACGTTGTGAACAGCACACGCTTACAGCAGAAAGACGACGTACAGAATGGCGCACCCACAGACTGCGTTGTCTTCTATATCTTTCACATCACTTGCAGCGCCATCTGTTGTTGAAAATTGTAACTACTGTAATTTCGAAAGTTTGTCCGCCTGAAAATGTACTGTTGTCCCAAGCATATTGCAACAAACGGTGTATTTCTATCGCTGCTCGTTTAGTTTTTATTGCCGTTTCAAATATACCGGTCATTTTTGAAACACCCTGTATAAAAAAGAAGCATTTTCGGTAATCCTAGAAATGGAAGGCTCTTCGATAAACATGGCTTATCACTGTTTTGGGCTCTTCCATAATTGATTGCATTCTCATCTATGTCTTCTGCTGGGAGCTGTTCGTCTTGCATTGAATCATCTCGTCTTTCTTTCGGCTGTTACGTTGTTTGTACGCTCTCTATTATGTTTTCTAGCTCTTCCTCAGTCTCTACGTCTTGTTTAACGGCGTCAGACAGGTACGACGTCTGCGGCTCGTAGTGTGGGCGTGGTTAGAGGCGCCATGTCACTGATTGCGCGGCCCCTCCCGTCGGAGGTTCGAGTCCTCCCTCGGGGATCGGTGTGTTTGTTATTCCTAGATAAAGTTAGTTTAAGTAATGTGGAAATCTAGGGACCGATGACCTCAGCAGTTCGGTTTCTTATAAATTCACACACATTTGAGCAGGGACGACATCGAGAGACCTACTCGAGCTTTGCAGTCGAACAGAGCTTCGTATGGCGAGCTGATAACCTCGAAATGAAAATTTATGTTTTTCATAAGTTGGGCTAACCGCAGTCCGTCATCTAGCAGCTATTTTTTCATGCAGCATCCAAGCACACAGCTTATTTTCAATGTCCTCAGTTGCTCTTTCGACGCTCTCCTGACTTTGAGAGTGGTGCGGATTACCATGGACAGTCTTCAAAGTGGGCCAGTATACTTTTAGGCTGCTTACCATATTGTCCGCAAATTCCCTGCCGGTATCGGACTGCAGAATCGTTGGAGCACCAAGTAACGTAAATATGCCGATGAGCTTGTTGGCTACTTCTTCTGCTCTCTTTAAGAGCCCTGAGAACTAAAAATTTTGTCAGGTGATCAGGGTAGACCATTATAAACTTGTACTCTCCATCAGGATGGAACGGAAAATTGATGAGATCGACCTGACAACAGGAAATGAATTCCGAAAAAACCATTGGCTTGACCACAGCACCTTTTTAGTGCCTTCTTGCTTCTTGATGCAAGGCGAATGTACAGCTCAATAACACGACGGGTGAAGTTGGTATACTTGAGTGAATGTTCTTTCAACATTCTGTCCCGTCGTCCATGACCAACAGCCAAATGGGCCTTATGGATAATGTCCAACTATTCAAAGTCCGCGACCTAAAATTGAATAGCACTCGTACCTTCTTTAACAAGATAGATCAACTTAATCCTATTCTCGACCATCATTAAGTCATAGTTTTTCAGCAGCCAGTAGACCTCTGGGTCCTTCTTCACTGTCGTCTTAGACTGTTTCACATCGTTTACGGACTTCTCGTAACTGGTTTTGGTTGGGGAAACACAGTTTTTAGCATCATTGGCTCTTACTTGACATAATTCATCGCAGAACCGTTGTTGCGTGTCAGCATGGCGTGATTTCTTTTCTGGCACTACAATCCCTTCCAACATACAGCAGTGGTACAGGAACAACGGGAAAAGAGGGCGGAAGAGCGTCAGTGGAACTTCAGCCGGTTGCAGTACACAGGAGGACTATTACGGCGATATCAGTGGCATGTTAGTTGAACATTGTACAACAATACGCCGTCTTCGCAACCATTAGACAAAGACCCGAACACCATTGGAAACAGTGGTGTCGGAAAAAATGATGGGATTACCGGCAGATAATCCAGCAAATTATACAAAGCCAAGGCAGTGCAATGCAATGAACATTCTTCCACTTTCTTCTTTCGTCGACCGTCTGAAGTACCTCTTCTGTCACTCACGGTTTCTTCGGAGTTTCCTTCCTCGTAGCTATGATTTTCTCAGCAATTTCTGTGCTTGTCCTTTTAAGAGACATCCATTCATCTTCAAATGAACTGCCTATTGAGCTATTCCTTATGGTAGAACCGTTACAGAACTTCGAGCATATCTGTTCATTACTTAGTACTTTCGTATCCCACTTATTTGCGCACTGATCCTTCCTGACTATTCTCTTCTTCATTACTGGTCTTTGATCTGAGTCTATATCTGCTGCTGGGCACGCCTTACGATCCAGTATCTGATTTCAGAATCTGTGCATGGCCATGATGTAATGTCTCTGCAATCTTCTTGCATTTTCTGGCTTTTCCAAGGATACTTCTCTCTTTTTTGATTCTTGAACAGAGTATTCGCTAGTACTAGCTAAAATGTATTGCGGAACTCAATGAGACTTTCTCCTTTTTCATTGCTATTACCAAACCCTTATTGCCCCGTAAACCTTCCTTCTACTCTTTCCCCCAAAACCCTCATTCCGATCTCCAAAGGTTACTAGATTTTCATCCCCCTTTAGGTATAAAATTTCCTGTTCAGTTCCCTCATATACTTCATCTCATCGTCTTCTGCTTGCTTCTGCTTGCGACGTCGGCGCATATACCTGTACTACCGTTGGCGGTGTTAGCTTTCTGTCGATCCTGATCAGAACAACACTATTACTGAACTGTTCACAATAATTCACTGTTCACCCTACCTTGCTATTCATAGCGATTCCTACTCTCGTTACATTATTTTCTGATGGTATTAATATTTAGTTACACTCATTTGACTATAAATCCATGTCTTCTTTCTGTTCGACTTCACTGGTCCCCATTATATCTAGACTGAGCATATGCATTTCCCGTTTCATATTTTCTTGTTTCCTTACCACTTTCAAACTTCTCACATTCCATGCCCCGACTCGTAGAACGTTATCCTTTCGTTAGACATTCAGTCTTTTCCTCTTGGTCACCTACCCTTTGGTAGACCACCCGGAAGGCGCGAATGGGGGACTGGTCTGGAATCTTTTTCAAGTGGAGAGATGATCATGACATTTCTTCAGTTACAGGTCACATGTCCTGTAGATACATATTATGTGTCTTTAATGCCTTCGTTTCCATTGCCTTCTCCATCTTCAAGCCTCTGATTCTACAAACATGATACAATAAAGTACATCAGAAAAATTGCGAGCTAACATCCCGAAGATGTTCGGGCTCACATGCGGTTCCTCTTCGTCAAAATGCCTTGGCTCAGGTATTTCGGCACGTGTTTTCAATTTCGTTTTTGCAGTGTGTAGCTGGAGTCAGCTCAAACAACTACTGCTCACCACGTCTTTGATGCGGGTGGCCAGTGTCTTAGGAAAATATCGGTTCGTTTCCCTCTACAGACAACGTTATTTTTGAAGTCCGTAGTCTCAACAGCTTATGTTACCTTACGTAATTCCCACTTTTTTTTAATAACTTCATATTCTTGAATATTAGCTTTTGTGTGAGCGTTTAAACTTGAGTAGCTATCGTATTTTCATGTTCGTTAGTCCTTTCCGAATTTTCTTTATACTCTCGGTATGTTCTCTATGGTTTTCTTCCAACTATTTTTTCTTGTTCTCTTTATTAATTAATTATTTTGTGTAATGCAAACTTATGTTAAAGTGACACGTTCCATATCATTACCATCTGTCGTATTCATGATCTTTGGAACAAGGATTAATGTATGTATGTATGTATCTGCGTGGTTTTGTTTAAGTGCAGGTTTTTTGTGATGTTTGAGAACTGCTCTCGACAGGTTATATTATGTCATTCCCTCTCCTTTAATATCTTCCTGCATTTCAAATAAGCATTTTGTCTTAGTTTTGCTAGTATTTCCTATCTGGAAGATTCGTCTTCTGAGCCGTTTCTTGTTTATCCTGTGGATACTTCCATAAAATTTCGTTCTGCTTCTTCTATAGGTGTCCGCTGTTGTTTCTGTCTGTTTTAAGATGTCTCTCGACAGACTCTTTATGCAGATTTCTTCAGGAAAAACTGGTCCGAATATTCTCCTGTAAATTTTCCTCTCCCACATTTCAATCGGTCTTATTGTTATTTGACAACGAATCACCGTAGTTCCTGCAGCGTAGGGAGCTTCCGGGAGAACCACTGTGTTGGAATGTCATAGTTTTGCATGACAGATTCTTTTACTGTAATGACTCGACGCGAACTTATGTTCTTTTTGTAATTTTGAATTTCTTTGTTGGTGGGGTATCTCTTCTAGATATTTTAAGTGCGTAACTTGTGGAACTTCCTCATACTGAGTTATTGTGGGGAGATCATCTGCAGCTTTTCTTTCTGTGCACCGGCTTTTTCCTGTAGAAGATTTGTAAGCCAGTTTTTTGTGACATTTCATTAGGCTTCTCAAGGTCAAGTATCTCTTATCGTCTACTGGCTATTAGAATAGCGAGATCGTCTGCGAAAGCCAGACACTTCACCTTGATCTTCTGCTTTTTTAACATCCTGAGTTGGATTCCTCTTATTTTCTTTTTTTTAAGTGTTAACAACTCGAGGGGTGAAGGGAGGGGGGGGGGGGGAGGAAATCTGCGTGGATTTGAAACACTTCTGAAATGTCTCCCATATATTTAAATTTGGCTATTGTATCTGTTAATGTCTGCCCGGTAATTGCTCTTGTTTTCCTGTCGATTTTGAATTCCTTTGAAGTATGGTATAGTGTTTGCCTGTCTATCGAATGATATCTCTTTTTGAAGTAGATAAAACTTACCACAGAATTTTTACATCTTCTTATCTGCAAAACATTCTTTAAGTTCCATATCTCTTCTGTACAGGAAGTCTCTTCTCGAAATCCTGCCTGATATTCAACTACTAATGGATCTCCCATTCCAGGAGACTTAGCAGAGCTCTTGAAAGAAGAATGTACACGCCAGGGAGTAGTGAACTACGTTCTATTATATAAATAGAGTAGGTATAAGGGAAGAAATACGGTTTTCAGAATTGTCTGGGTCGACTCTGCTGTCCCAGGTGCCTCCGAAATGGAAGTGTGCAGTTCAGTTTTGCTGTATCTTGCTTGTTGTTCCTAAAAACTGCAATGGTCATTAGCAGTTGAATGTTCGAATGACACCGCTGCACTGTTCACCAATTCGGCGGGCAGCTACTCACGCTGATAATGTCTACTGTCGTAAAGTGGCAATGTGCCCTTCGTCTAAGCTTGAAGTATCGCTTTGAATCGTGCTGAGGATCTGCAATGTTCCTTTCACGTTTGGAGACTTAGCTCATTACTGAACAACAGTAAGAATGCAGGTTCCTTACACGTCATTACACAGGAGGCATTACTTACCGATTTTCTGTGGTCAAAACAATATCCACAGAGACATTCCCAATTTAAACAAACCACCAATTATGCAACTTTTTTTTGAGCAGCTTGTTTGAAACTATGCCATCAACACCAACAATTGATGAAACGACACGCAACGTCAACGTTATGTCAGATCGCTTCACGTTTTGAGATCGCTGTGCAAGTCCGTGGTGTCACGCAAGAGTTTGATGTAATACAGTCATATGCGCTATTGACACCTTGTATTGAACTATTCTTCCCGTGCTTTTCTAATCTGTGTATTTTCTACTATTGCTGCTTGATTATTTTTGTTTCATCTGTATATTCAGTATGCCGTATTTATGTTACTTTCATGCATGCCAGCTCATAAGTTAGCCTCTCCAAAAGTATGGTGCGAACTTTCCATGACGACGGAGGGTGTAACGCCGGAAATGCATATCCTCCTATTTCTATCTATTGTACTACAAATTTTTTTCCTTATTTTGTTACCTGAAGATATAACATTTCAGTGTCTTAACATATTGTAATTGTTTTACTATTTGTATATATATATTTATGCATTTATGTCGATGTATAATTGGTTTGTTTCGTAAATATTATTTGTATTTTTACGCTGGGTCTTGCCTAGGGAAAACTGCTATCGAACGATTACATCGATAGGTCGTGTGAAGAATCAAAGTGTGTAGGATCTTTGGTAGTGTTAACTCTGCCGCGTGGAGCGCGGGCTGAGCAGAGAGAGAGTCTGGCTAGAGTAGCGAGTGGAGCAGGTGTGTTGTGTGACGCTCCCGTGAGTTGCCGCGCTTTTGGGGTTTGGCAGCATGTAAATGCGCTCGACTTGCGATGATAGTTTCTGACATGGTGTCGCGAACGGGAAGCATTAGCTGGCGCACATCAAGAGCCCGTTTCGTCTGGTGACCGTGTCGAGAGGAAGGCGCGCCAACATCCAGCTTCTGCAACAGCGACGGCCGACAATGAGTGACTGTCGCCACCTCCTCGATCGACGGCATCAAACCCTCAATCAACCATCAAAGAAGACTGGAAGCACGTAAAGTTTTAGAACTGTATGGCAGACCTCAGCTTTTCAAACTTTTAAAATTGTTGCATCCCAAAATTACAGCAACTTAGCATGAACGTTTGTTGCTCATTGTCCCAATTGCATTACTAAGCAGGGTCCCTTCCTTTTCTGGAATGAACCCGAGTGTCGTTGAAACTCAAACGCCAGCATCATTAGATTTCTCTGCTTTAATTTCAATGTTCAGTTAAGGTATTCATAGCTGGATACAATATTTAGATTACACAAGCACAAATTAAGAGTGCGAGTTTTGTTACCGTATTTTAGCTTACCTGTGACTGCAGCTCAGCTTGGTACGTACTAAATTTCACTATTGTTAATTGTTCAGAATCATTTAATTCAAGTTCAAAGTTATATCTCTTATTTCTAAATTGCGTAGATTCAAGTAGCTTTTGAAATGATTGTTGAGGTAGTCCAAGACTAACCGTATTTTACTTAATTTCGATGTGCTTCAGAAAGAAAGCTCACTATTAACTTCAGTCACTAAATTAACTTTCGATTTTCCTGTTTTATTAATTTTTTTGCTATATTAAGTCAGAGTGTAGCGAAATTTATTACTTCTGAAAAACTTTCAGTTTTCACACTGCACGTGTCAACCTTCAGTTGCCACGCTTCTAGTGCTAATTATATGTGTAATAACCTTTCTTTTTCAGTTACTATAGTAATTGTCCTTAGGACTGGCGACCGTAATTTCCCCCAAATCTCAAATATCTAATTACCGCTAGTTAATTGTTAACGTAACGGCCGCACATTTACTTTCTTTATTAACTTTACCCCTTTTCATTAGCATTTTTCCTTTCATTTGGATGTAACCCTTTCCTCCCTCTTTACCGACAAATTAACTTCAGTGACGATTGCTTTTCCCAAATTTCCATTAGGTACACGCGGTTTGATTTTTCACTGTCATTAAGGTCGAGAAGTGACGGGGAGGTTACATGGGTCTGTGCATAATTCACGATATAATCACACAGACTGTCAAAACAGACGTCCTTACGATCGTGTCCTGCATGGAAGATGGTATTCGGGTTCAACGAGGACAAACAAACGACGACCTCAGGGCACCTATCAAACGGCAGAGTGTTTGTCTGGTAGTCCCACATCCACAATTGCTGTGTACACAGTGACAGACTGTTCGGTATGGCACAGAGAAGACGCCTACGGTACCAGGCTGTCTACGGTGGAGGGTCATGGGATGCACGGTAGCAGGACAGTCGCAAACTGAAGTGGCCCGACGGCTTAAAGTGAATCGTTCTGCTGTTTTTCAGATGTGGCGACAGTTTATAGAGATCTAAACTGTATCCTGAAAACCAGGACAGGCTGACCAGGAGTAACATTAGGAAGAGAGAACCGGTTCCGCCTTAGTACTGCGCGGCAACTGAGTTCTGACCTCGCATCGTTCACTGGACGTCTTATAACGAGGCAAACGGAGTACAGAGGGCTTCGGCAGAGTGGCCTTTATTGTTGCAGACCTGCTGTATATGTACCTCTGACGCGTTTTCACAGAAGGGAACGTCTAGAGTGGAGCCGTCAACATGCAACCTGGACGGTCAAGCACTGGGCCAAAGTTCTTTGCACAGATGAGTCCCAATTTGGTCTGGACACTGATTCTCGACGGATTCGCATCGGGAGGGAACGTGGAACACGATTTCGGGACTCAGTCATGGTGGAAAGAGACTTATATCGAGGATGATCCCTAATGGTGTGGGTTGGGATTATGTTGACTACACGAACACCTCCTCGTGAAATCGTACGGTTAAATCGGCCCAGTTTAACTACCGTCAGGTATCGTGACGAGGTCTGTTGCGAGGTGCTGTGGGCCCAGACTTCGTATTGCTGGAGGATAATGCTCGACTTCACGCGTGGTTGATGTTTTCTCGGAGGTAAAAGATTGCATGCATGGCATGGCCTGCTCGCTCTCCCGATCTGAATCCCCTGTAATGCACTAGTGGCACGGGTTGAATTACGTCAGCATTCACAACCACTCTCCAAGACTGCCGAGCAACACTGCAGGAAGGATGGGCGTTATTGCATCATGAGTTTGGTGACATCATTCACATCATGCCCCGTCATTTGCCAGGATTGTATTGCTGTCAGAGGTATTCACACCCCATACTGAGCGCATTAACCAGTTGTCGGAATGTGTGTGTAAATCTGTTAAATTGGAAAAATCGAAGAACGTTTTTGTGTATCGTTATGCATTTGCAGTTGTTTACATTCTGTATTCTTTGTATTGTTTCTACTTTACTGTCACCTCATTATACTGTTTTGCCGCAAAATAAACGCAGTCTTGCAAAATCTTGGTTTGTTGCCTTAATTTTGGACACCAGTGCAGAAATTCATAAGGAGAAATGATTAGTACAAATTGAACGTTGACCTGCTGACAATAAAAATCCAAGAAGACACATTTTTGTAATAACAGATTGCTACATAGTTGTTCAAAGTAGCCCAAGTGGTTTCTATGAAAGCAAAGACATCTTCACGAAAGTTGTTGTATGGCCATGCTTATAATTGATGGTCTGCTGGACTTTAGCCGTTCACTTAAGTAATAAAATGAAACACATGCAGCCGCCGTTATTATATTATATTGCAACCAGTTTCGGTGAGTCAGTACACCATCTTCAGGCCTTAACAGGCGCTGGGGGGGGGGGGGGTGATCTCCAATCGTATAGACGTATAGATCGTATAGAGTGGCCAACATCTATGAACTGGTTTCCGTAGAATACTGTACAAGTGGTGATGTGTCTGCAACCATCAACTACCAACTCAAAAAAAAAAAACCCTCGTTTACTTGACCTGACTCTTCTTGATTTTTCCTTATGCGGGCATGTGAAAAGTTCTGCGTTTGAGACATCGGCTGAGGTTCCACACGATCTCCTGCTCAGAATTTTCGCTGCCTGTGACATTCTTTGAACAACATTGAGATGAGCGACATGTTCCTGAAGAGAAAAGCAAACACAACGTGAGCATACACCAAGTGAGAAAACGTATGTTAAGCTAGAAAGCTCTGGAACAGTTAATAAGGTGAAAACGATTGTATGAAATATTCTTCGTTTGCTTTCCGTGTAACATCTGTGTAAATTCTCAAGGTTTAGACATTTGCCTACACTGTCTTGAACAGGCACAACTGATGTGGCTGCTGTGGTGGTCTTTCATAGCCGATAGCCAAGTTGTGGCCGAATGGTGTACGTCATCATTGCATCATGTTGCCGTAGATTACATGAACAGCTGTCTGGTTGGCACCACTGCTCCCACAGGAAGGTAACAACTTCGGCGAATTTCTCTGTTACCGTCTCAGCGTTGGAAGCTCGTTCTCGCGTACCACTAAGATTCAGTTGTGATAGAAATTGGTTAAAACGGTAATAATTTGAACGTTTTATCAAATAAAATGGTAAGCTGCTAATCCTTTCCTGTGATATCTTGATGCAATCTGCACTGAATCTGTTTCTATGTACTCTTTACAACGCATCCGGACCCTCAGAAAACATCGCTACCACTTTCTTTACGTCCATCTAATCGATAACAACTCACACTGATAAACAAACTTCTTTGTTGGTGTACTGCCTCAACGTTCTACACAGACAACAGAGATATGAAGACATATATACACACTCTAAAGCCAGACTACAGATCAGTAATGCGAAATAATAATAATAATACACTATCATAATGTATTTATGGGAGTATGAGCTATTTACTAATCACTGCTGGACCGCGGTCCTGGATATGATGTGAGATGGCTGCGAAAATGACGGAGCCACTAATTCAAATTTACTAAATCCTTAAAAAATTAATACAATGAAGATTCCTCTACAGACAATAGTTTGACGTACCTTGAACATCTCGTAGAACACACGGGATAACCCAGGACTGATTTCAACGAGGTATTTTGGCGAAACATAAATGTTAATGACAACAATGAACACCAGCAATATTCTGAGCATTTGGTAGATGGCATGCACCTTTATTCCACAAAACACGTACTATGCCAACACAAACAATGAACAGGTTCTATATAGTCTGTCTGCTACGAAAGTCAAAGCAACAGAAAAATGGTTCATTACTTTGCCACAGTCATCGTGCATCTTTTTGTTCTCTGTCGAATAAAATAAGACGTAATCTCACTAACCGTTAACCTCTTCTTTTATTCTTTCCACTCACACATCTTCACTATGAGTCCAAATAGTTAATAATCCTTCTATCCTGACATAGTTACCGTCCGCGATTAAACAGTTCTCGATCTCTCCTTTTCTCTTATCTTCTTGAAATCTTCTACATCAAATTAATTCAGCCTCTTCTGCCATCTGTCAACACGCTTCTTTTCTTTCTTGATCCGCCTCCACGGTGTTAAAACAATCTCTACATACATTATGTGTCATCTTGCAATTCACCGCCCCATACTAATACGATCCCAATAACGTCCGCGAGAACAGTCTGCGGTATGTTCGTGCTTTTTCAAAATAGCTTTACTTTAACTCCTTGTCGTTACAATATTTCCTTCCTGACTCTTCTCAACACATCGCACTCTCAACACTGCTTCAAAATATTTCATTCTTCCCCATTACATAAGCCGTTCCTCCGTTAATGTACATCTACCTCGTTTCCGCCCCAACTCATTACCAACTGTTTGTCGTTCTCCTACGCCGATTACAAAACACAGGTATTAATTTTTATCTAGCAGGCATAATATTTCATGACCCATAACATAAAATTTACACTGCATATATTCAATAACACTACACAGAAGTGCAGTAAAAGAGCTTTATAACTAAAGTTTCATTCTTTTGAACAGATTCATGCATATTTTACATCTATGTTAAGAACATCAGTAAATAAAATGTACTTACTTTATACTAAAAACAAAGGTAATTAGCAAAACTGAATTAACAAATAGCAGTTGCATAAGACGAAAATCTCCGTCATAGGGGAAACTGTTCTAGAAGTAGTTACTTACAACATGGATAGTTCGATAATCAGGACACAAGAATGTAAGCTATTCTGAATCTGGTAACACAGAAGGAAGTTAAAAATTTAGCCTGCGTGCCTCAAGAAGAAAGCAAGGATACAAGTCTACCTAAAGCTCCTAACAAGTAGACGTTTAGCGCGACTTGTGCTACATCGCTCAGGAATGGGGGACTAGAGGGAATGGAATATTAATTGAAATGGTCCTTAATCTATTCTTAGCTTTTGTTAGTGTGTTAATCCGTCCGCTCTCAAACGCCAGACAGTACCAGCACTTTGTGATGCACTGCCGTCTTTTGTAATTGTTACTCTCCTACGTTGCGTCCACAGCCTATTGTGCTGAGCTTGGATATGTAGAAGTTACATATATCACATGTGTGTTTCAAACTTGACATTCTGTGATAGCACTTCAAATTCCATAGTATGTTACGTTTCCTTTTTTCCATTTTTCATGGCACTACAGCATTCCTGATGCCAACATTGTGCGATAGTCATATTTCTTTCGTCCGTGTTTTTGAGAGAAGCAACTTTGCGTAACTAAAGGAAGAGTTGTTTACCTGCATGTGATTATCACCCAAACTTCTCTTGGATCACTGTGTCATTTCAGCGAATACGTGACATAATTTCTTCATTTCGTCTTTTCAACATTTGCTTTAACGTATTTATACTCTTAATATCCTGTCTCTTTTTTCTGTCTTGATGTTCAAGCCATATTCCCTGTTAAGAAACTGCATCATCTCATTTCACATTTCTTTTAACTGTTTCTTACTTACAGCCAGAATGTAAATGCTATGTTAGAGCCGCATCACTACTTGGAGCTTAACTTCCATGAAGTGCAGAGGGCTATATAAAATTTAAATAATTCATTTACTGGCAACTAGTAACTACACGATTAACAGTGTAGTGTTGAAAATGAACACCATTCACTTGAATGTTTAACTTTTAGCACTGAAGAAGTTCCAAATAATAAACCTGATATGAAACTTCCCGGCAGATTAAAACCGTGTGCCATGACCCTTGTCTTTACTGGGCAAACCTGTTAGCAGCAGAAGCGCCTCACCCCTCCTTACCCCCCCCCCCCCCACACCCTCCATAACTTCACTTCTTTCCCTCCTCACCCAAACTCCATGTAACTGCAGTGTGCTTTCGTGCTTCAGTAGAGTTTCGCTCAGTTACAGTCTAATTATTGGACTGATTATTTACATTTAATTACACTATTTTTTGGATTTGTCATTTAATTACTTATTTCTTGGTCATTTAGCTTTCAATTTACAAGTGGCGTTGATTGTTTTACGAATGTCCTTCACGCTAATGGACTTATAGCTCCAGACACATTTTATGGAATCAATATCGGGTGTATCAGAGGTGCGAAAGGGTGCCTGACTGTTCGTCAAACCAGGAACGAATGGGTGCAGCCCTGTGAACACAGATGTATTGATCTTGGAAGATGGGAGTGTGCACAGCTTACAACTTCAGACGTTTCTAATACCCTCTCGTGGTCACATTAACTCTTAAACTGCGTTTAACAATTGTGTTGCTAACGAGCACAACAAATTTTACAACTGCCAACTCTGAGAATACTTGGAACTTCAAACCATAAATTACAACATACTGTGCGCCATAATGCATTGTTACAGTAAAAGACCTTTAAATGGGTGCCTGCTCCTCTATTGATTCTACCTGCAATTACGGTGTTCTTGACGGCCAGCAACACTTCCTTCACCTGTTGATCTCATCTGACGTTCCCGGCGGTGCAGATATCAGTCAACTGTGTTCCTACATGTGAGTTATGCCTAATTAAGATGTAAACACAAACACACTTGGGAATGTCATTTCACCTACAATTAAGGGGGTATGTAATGGAAAATGTAAACATTTATTTAAAAAGTCATTACAGACATATTTATTAATGTACAAATCTAAAATTCTGCATGTGTAAAGCAAAAGAGCCGTGTTTTAACGGAAAAATATAATAAAATATGCAGGTTTAATATTTTGCCAGAAACTAGAATTTTTTATTTTTTATTGTCTTTTTTATGAAAAGCCATAACTAAAATTCTAATCATGCAATTAATCTGAAAATTTTGTGGTGATGTCCTGAGAGGGTTATAAGACCACTGAACGACAGTTATTAATATATGGCACAAACTGTATCATTAATACAGTTTTTAATTTTGCACATCCAAAATTAACTTTCTTTCTACATACAATCGTCTAACAATCAGTACGTAATAGTAGGATCTTGTATTTTTTAGTTCCAGGGAGACAGCAGCACGTTGCAAACAGTTCCTGAAAATTTCATAGCATTAGTGCATAAACCTTTTGAAAAAAGGCTTATAAAAACGTAAAAAATGTAAAACATCGAAAATGAGGTTCAAAAATTTTCTTCTCATGCTTCTACATATAAGAAGCTTACCTCAATTTTAAAATCCTCCATAATGATATTCCTCATTCTCTAGTTTCTTTCTCCTCTTCGAATCTGCTTGGCCTGTATTTGCAGGTAAGACACTAATCTGTCGATGGTGAAAAATACTTTTGCTGTAAACACATCAGGATCTATACCAACTCTCTTCAACACTTCAATTCTGCCATTATTTCCGTTATTGTAACATAAAACTGCATCAGAGACACCTATTTTGAGCACTTCAAATCCACAGAATGTCCTTTTTGAGCATCTACTCCAAATTAAATAACTGAGGCTTTCATTTGCAATTTGTGTCTTTCTGTGAAGACACTTCCTCAACAAATCAGAGTTTGCAAGAAATCTGAATGCGGTGTTTCGGCCGCATGTAGCATTGCTTCATGAAGTGGAGAATGGCAAAACAGAGGCACGCTGGCGACCGAGGCATTGCTAAATAAGCACACACAGATAGCCTTGCTGACAGCACCAATCTTCCGACAGGCTGACGCAAGGATGCACACAGACCGAGCGCCGAGCGAAGCCTGGAGAGTGCTGATTAAGGAGAAGTGAGGCCAGCACGCTAAGTTACACTGCAGTATACTGCGGGAGTAATAACAAAAAGCTACCACCGAGGGTAAAAAACGTCCTTCTGCCGGATATAAATAGTGGAGCGCAGGCAGCAACAGACAGAAGCCATTAGGAATCAGTTCGGATCTGAGGACGGACGTGGTCCGTGTCCAAATGTTCAATCTTCGTAGGTGACGATTCCGGAAGTCTGTTCCAGCTCGCAGGAGTCATCCGTTCGCCGCCAGATGTCAACTTCAGCTCTGGGGGTCGGCCCGAGTCCGGTCGGCACCATGGCTGACTAACTACAGCGAGAACTTCCAGCAGGACTGGCTGCCGTGCGGTCTGGGTCACAGACGCCGCTGGGGACTGACGCCTAGACTTCACGGCAACCTGGCCCCATGGCACGTGGTCCGTCCATGACGGGACCTCGGCTTCCCAGCGGACGGTGCAGCAGGCGTCGGCAGCTGACCTCACGGCGACGCGGCTCCGTGGGTGTGCCGTACTGGGGCGCCGGGCGGCGTGAGTTCATCTCAACCACAGGGCATCCTGGCTTCAGCGGATCACTGGTGGCCTGAGGCCCATGAGTGCGATCAGCGGCGTGTTGCGCGCATTGTCGGAGAATCTACACAGCAGCAACCAGGCGGAGGGATCCGCAGGGCTGGGCAGCGACGACGAGGGAGAAATTGTAAAGAAAGTTCAATAAATAATTGTAAAACTCCGCACTGTCTCAGTCTTTGGCGCAGCCACTGTGTCTGCTGCTAACAAGTGGTGCAGAAGTCGTAACAGAGGGCTTAATTGCCTTCATAACAGGTTCTGGTAATGAGTGTTTATGTGAATACGTCTCATTTCTGTTGCTGAACTTAGACCCACTTTCGGACAGTGATGGTGCATTGATGTTTGGTCAGTGGACAGTTTGTGGAAAAAATTGCCCACACAGAACGCCTCATTGCCTCTAAATTCTGTGTGTTTCTCCTGATAGCTCTCCCATAAAATAACTGAAGGGAATCAATTTCTGTCAGAGTAAGCCTTCCTTTTCCTCCTAGTGGTTTTCCATCCTCAAGTACTTCATCTTTCTTCTCTTTGAGCAAGCGACAAAGCCTACCGCAAAGCCTCTTTTGGATGTGGCCAAAACATTCCAAATTTTCTGCTGTTGTATTGTACGGATTTTTATCCGTTATAGCTTTGAACGAAGAGGAGTCCTCATCACTAAGGTACCTGGTATATCTAATACCACAACGGTCCTCAGACCTGGAGAACATCCTCACAACTGCAGCAGCCACCATGCCCCCACTTGAGCAACTATAGGTTTTAGAGAATGTTACTGCATGATTTTCTTGCCACCGTTTCTCACTGTCTAAATTGTTGTACATTTTCCTTGTTGTACACTGGTGGTAGTGTTTAGATATAATTTTTACATCTAAAACTTTACCTGAGTCAATACCAATAGCGGATGCAGCTCCCTACAGAGATGTATGACCCCTTTTCATCCACGTCCCATCTACAGACACGCACAGGTCAGTAACATTTGTAGGAAATTCACTGTCATGAATATCTACCCAGTCACAGGCTACTCAGTCACATATCGCAGCGTAAGAACCGTGGTCGGAAACAGGTCCTAACCGGCTGGGAATAGAGACATGTGTTACTCGTTGTCAGTGACAGTCGATATGAAATCGAATGAGAACTGCTTCTGTCAGTAAATATGGGTCTATGTAGCCCAGTTTCTGAGAGGACGCTCCGAATGGAGCTACAACTACGAACATCTTAAGGTCGGGTTCCTCACAAAACACCATTGCTCGCAGCAACACACAAATCTGCATGTGTTCAGTGGGATCAAACAGTACAGAAATTGAACAATAGTCGAGTGTGGACTTATATTGTAATCGGAGAAGTAGCGTTTGGTCCAATATTGCAGATTACTGTGAACAATGAACTGGGATTATTTCAACGTTCCCGATGTTGCCATACTTCTATATCGTCATGATGAGTATGCTTATAGTATATCCATGGACAAGTACCATAATTCCACAGAAAATGTCTCAAACTACCTGGAACAGTGACTGAATGGTAGCAACCACCATCTCTGTATTTTAATGGTTCTGCATGATCTAATCATCAATGAGTAGTCATACAATGAAGGCATTCACGATCATTTATCTTAGCTGGGAATGAATCTTCCAGGTTGTATGGTCGTGGTCTATGACACTTTTTTCCTTTCTGACGTTTCGCCCAGAGCTGCGTTGATCATCTTCAAAGGTGCTCCTCGTTCTGTTGGGTCAGACGCTGGAGTGAGGCATAAATACTGTGGAAAAGGGTGTTGATCCTAAAAGGGGGTGGATTCTGGGGCAACTCCGAAGGTGTCTAACGCAACTCTGGACGAAAAGTCAGAAACGAAAAAGTTTCACAGTTCACTACTATATAACCTGAAGGTTCACTAGCTCAGCGAATGGCTTGAGTTGGATATGGCATACGTCAATAGATTTGTGGGCTCTCTTCCTAGCCGAAATGCCGAAATGGAGCCATCGTTAGGGCGAAAGAGTGACTGATGTTTCCTAAGGGTGACTTACGTTTGTCTGCATCCTTACTCGTGCTGTAAAAACTCTTAGATAAAATAGACATGGTACATAACAGTGAAATAAAGCAATATGGTCAAAGTCTCAGTAAAGAGAATTTGAGATACTGAAACAACAACAGTTAATGGCATTAGAGAACAGGAAAATCATCACACGACAGTGCTTACGGAACAGAGAACCGGATATACGGACAGAGAAGTGGAGTTCTGGAATGAACTATCTGTGGGATTTAAAAATCCTGTTACTAAAGAAGAATTAGGAAGATTTGTGAAAGAAATGTAAAATGTACAATCTCAGGGAGCAGGAAACATATCAATAGAATTAATGAAGTATAGGTCGGCGTGTTAAGGAACAATTGTTAAATGTATTGGATGTTAGGGGGAGAAGATGTACTCAAGGTATGGAATTTGGTATATCTATGTCCAGTTAATGAGAAAGGTTGTAAGAAGGTGTGTGGAAATTATCGTTGAGTCAGTGCTACAAATTCTGTTGGCAGAGTGTGTGGTCGGCACCTAAAGGACAAGACAGTGCGAATATTGATGGACGTTAAGAGCAAAGTGGATTGCGGAAGGGAAGATCCTGTAGTGACTACATTTTTAATTTAAGTCAAGTAATGGCAAAGAGACTAGGAAGGAATCTGAGTAGCGATTTAGTGTTTAGAGATCTCGACAAGGTGTATGACACTATAGCATTGGAGAAAATCAAGTCCTGAGGGAGAGAGTACTTGAAAACACTTATGTTAGAAGTGTATCAACATATAAAATCTTGAAAAGTACAGAATATTTCATCACAGCTGTTTAAAATTTGTTCGAAATATACATTCAGAAAGTCTTTGACTTGTGGAGTAGGAAGTTTACAGGAATGAATATTCAGATAATAAAGATCAATGTATGTACAACTTGTTTTTCACAGTTGACCAGGTACTGGTGGCTAGCGAAGAGGATACTATCTGTTTTATGCTAGACTATCTAGACTATCAGAAGAACACCATAGGTGGGGATTGAAAGTACATTTTCAAAAGACCGAATACCTACGCAGTGGAGAAAATGAAAGAAGAATAGTAATAGATGGCCAGCACATCAAGGTATGTAAAAAGTTTTGATGTTTGGGTAGCATCGTATCGGAAGATTGAACAAGTAACTGTGAAATACAACAACGTATAGCCCATGGGAAACCAGCAATCCAGTAGCTAAACCATCAGTTATGGAATTCTAAAGTATGTCGGAAAGTAAGGAAGACGTTTTGTAGAACTATTGTAGAGCCTATAATAACTTATGGACGCGAGTGCTCGGATTTTACTGAAAAAAAATTTAAAAAATTATTGAAGCAATCGACTCTCGAAGGAGATCGTGTAGAATATTTCGAAGAGACCATATAAGAAACGCCATTAGGGAAATAACCCAGAATCGGCCGGGGGGGGGGGGGGGGGGGGTTAGCCGAGCGGTTTAAGGCGCTGCAGTCATGTACTGTGCGGCTGGTCCCGGCGGAGGTTCGAGTCCTCCCTCGGGCATGGGTGTGTGTGTTTGTCCTTAGGATAATTTAGGTTAAATAGTGTGTAAGCTTCGGGACTGATGACCTTAGCAGTTAAGTCCCATAAGATTTCACACCCAATAACCCAGAATCAAGACAGCATTACAGATAAAACAGAAGAAAGGCAGCTCGCCTGGTACAGACATGTAATGCGAGCGACAGATGGCCAAAGAAGACCTTGATAAACCATCCTCAGGGAAGAAAGAGAAGAGAAACGGAGTACAGGAGGCCGTGCTAAAAAGAGGAACTGTGACAAGATAGAAATCGCTGGCGACGGATTTATGAGATGCGACGACTGCTGTAGGAGCCCCAGAGGGAGAAGGAACAGTGCTAAAATACTATAAAGCAATTCTAAAACGAGTTTTTTTGTGTATGGAAGTAGGACTAGCAAAATTCTAATACGAGTTTTTGTGTGTGGAAGGAGGACTAGCAAAATTAGACGTCATGAATATGAAGTGTCGTAATACATTTTCTGAAACACTGAGTATACAGACGAAGACAAGGAAAGAGGCGAATAAATTGAAGCATTACCTGTAATAAATAGTAAAACAGCTCGAAAAAAATGAAATGAAGTCCCATGCTTCTTTACAGAGCGTAGGGGAACGATGCGTGAGACCCGCACCGCCTTACTAGGCAAGGTCCTAGTGGAGGTGATGGGGATGAATGATGATGATGAAGACGACACAACAACACCCAGTCATCTCGAGGCAGGAAAAATCCCTGACCCTGCCGGGAGTCGAACCCGGGACCCCGTGCTCGGGAAGCGAGAACGCTACCGCGAGACCACGAGTAGTAAAACAGCTACTCTGCTGTAATTGGAAAGACATTCCCGCTCACGCTGCGGTGAGGTACGCATAGCAGATTGTCGCTGTTGCTACTGAAGATGCCTGGAAGCGGAAGTGGACGCAAAGCTGCTGCCTTGGCGGAGTTGCTGCTCACGATAGCAGGGACTTCCGGCAAGAAGAAGAGGAAGACTGCAGCGCAGTGCTTTCGCTGCCAAAAGCTTGGCCACGTCGCCAAGCACTGCAGCGGAGCAGTTGCGTGCTTGAGGTGTGCGCAAGCACACGACACACGTGACTGCAAGAAGCAGAAGGACGCCACCTGCACCTGCGCCAGCTGCGGTGGCGCACACGCGGCCAACGCCCGTTCCTGCGCCTACAGAAGAAATTGGCGCGGACCGGAGAAGAAGACGCAGAAGCAAGTGACCACCACACACGAAGTGGTGGTCACTTGCACAGAAGACGACGTCACCAGGCGCCTTAACGACGCCGTACAAGAAGCCATGTCCGCCTTCAAATCCGCCATGGCGGAAGAGAGGGCGGCCATGCTGGCGGAACTGGGCGAGGCTCGGCGTCAGATTGCTGTGCTGACGCAGGAGCTTCGCTCAGTCAAAGAAGTCTCCGCCACAACAGGGGACACCGCCACCCAGACGACTCCTCCACGTGAGAAGGAGTTCGCGACGGTGGCCACGCATACAGACGAGCCTGCCGAAGGGGAGGCGACACAGCACAAGAAGGACACCGAAGCAGCAGCGCAAGAAGAGGAGTGGGAAGAAGTCCTATTCCTGCCGCTTCCAGACATGTACAGCGCAAGCGCTGTGACGAAGAAGATAGCTGACTCGCTTCGCGATGGTACATACCCCCACCACGACAACCCTTATCCTTTCGTTCCACCTAACCTTTCTAAACCGCCACCCCCACACCAACCAATTGAGTATCCAGAAGGCCTTATTGGTCTTTCTAGGGAGGATTACGATCTGATCAATTCCTTCCCTATCTTCACAGAGTGGCAAATGCGCTACATCATCTTCGCTCTGGTCCACGGAGAGTACGAAAAAGCAGGATACACTATGCCCAGTATCCCAACCGAGGGAGAGCCCTCAGCAACAAGTAAGAAGAAGAAGAAAAATCGTCATATCGACAAACTCAAGAAATAGGACATCGGCACTCCTTGGCAGTATAGACCCAACCAACAGTACAGACAGAAGACTCTACAAGATTCCCAGGGGAGTAAAGGCCAACAGGCCACAAACTTCCACTCGAACCTCCTCACAGTGAGGAAGTCACAAAAGGAGAGCAGCAATTGGAAAGAACACAGAAATGTGAAGAATGTAAAATGTCTGAGGTCAAAATGCCTCACGCTAAAAATTTAGAATTTATAGAGGAGCTAATTTTCCTCCCATTGAAGTTCCGTAGCACCTCATTGCAAAAGGGCCCCAGTAGATATGTACTGTGAGCGACTCCAATAGACTCTGTGAAATACCATCTCCGAACACAATGTGCCGCAGACTGCGCGCTCAGCGTGGCGACAGAAGTTCGGAAACGCCACTCGCTCGTATGCCCGGCGGCAAAATCTCTCCCTGTCCCTTTCAACACATGCTAAATTACCTCCCTCGCGCCCGGCGGGTAAGCCGGCTGAATTACGATAAGCGGAACAATAAATTGTTAAGAAGTTTTAAGCTCACACGATTTTTCCGCCGTCCGCGTAGATTTTGCCGCTGCTGCGGCGCGTAAAATTCCAGCAAATTAGTACCCCGCGCTTATCCGCGCTTCCTTCCCATTTCCCCACGCTCTGTTCCCCGGGCGGGCCAACACGCCGAGCTGTTGCGCATTGTCCGCTGACGGAGCGGCGGCAGCGCCGGCAATTGTTTTCATTCCGTGGCGGCTCTTTTGTTTCTTCAGCTTTTTATTTTCATTTTGTCGCTCTGTAGTCGAATTGCCAACGCACGCGCGCTTGCCGCCTCGCCTTTCTGGAAGGGCGTGCCTTGAAGGACAACAAAGCGTAGAGGAAAAATCTCGGCCGAGCTTCCCGACCTCGCGACCCTATATTACTATGTGTCTCTATCTTTTCCTCACTTCGTTAGGCCGCTAATTTGCTTTGTGAAAGAGTTAAACTGTGCTACGATTCGAGATCGCCTGATGAATTGGAGTAAACTGGGTACAAGTTGAGTGCACATTCGTTAGGATGCTGTGCAGGCATTGAGTGACAGAATGTTATAAAATGATACAGGGCGAAGTGAAAATCCCACATTTCGCGGTCGGCATGCGATTCCACATCGCAATTCAGGACAAAAATGTATCTTTCAAAACTTAGTCCCACCAACAGTTTAATAAAAATTATATGTAAAAAACGAACCCCTGGCAACGCTGTAATTGCGTGCAGGTACCATAAACTCTGAATCGTGTTTTTTTTTTTTTAATTTCTTTATTTTTCGCTTTAGGTTAGAAGGACCATACAGCCAGCAACGGTTATAAAGTGCCAAAGGAACATAATCGCAAAATAAAAACCAGAATAGCACAAAATTACGAAGTTAGCATACAAAAACACCTAAAATAAAATAAAAGCCCCAGACAGCCGGCAGCAGTAATAACTATGAGCAGAGTTTCAAACAGCATTATACAGCAACATTATAACAAACGTGCATAAGCTATTATAGGAAAATACAAAACATGAAGAGGCAATTACCGTACATTATACAATAACTACAACAACAGCTGAAGAGTAAAATAACATCGTACACTGAAGCGCCAAAGAAACTGACATAGCCAAGCGTACGCAAATATAATAATAATGTCGTGTGACGAGGGCCTCCCGTCGGGTAGACCGTTCGCCTGGTGCAAGTCTTTCGATTTGACGCCACTTCGGCGACTTGCACGTCGATGGGGAGGAAATGATGATGATCAGGATAACACAACAACCAGTCTCTGAGCGAAGAAAATCTCCGACCCAGCCGGGAATCTAACCCGGGCCCTTAGGACTGACATTCTGTCGCGCTGACCATTCAGCTACCGGGGGCGGACTCAAATATAGAGAAACGTAAATAGGCGGAATGCAGCGCTACGGTCGTCAACGCCTATATAAGACAACAAGTGTCTGGCTCAGTTGATAGATCGCTTACTGCTGCCACAATGGCAGGTTATCAAGATTTAAGTGAGTTTGAACGTCGTGTAATAGTCGGCGCACAAGCTATGGGAAGGGGGGATTTTCACATATGACCATTTCACGAGTGAATAGTGAATATCGGGAATCCGATAAAACATCAAATCTCCGAGATCGATGCCGCCCGAAAAAGATCATGCAAGAACCGGACGAACGACAACTGAAGAGAATCGTTCAACGTGAGAGAAGTGCAAGCCTTCAAAATGGATCAAATGGCATAAAACACTATGGGACTTAACATCTGAGGTCATCAGTCCCCTAGACTTAGAACTACACCACACACATCAATGCCCGAGGCAGGATTCGAACCTATGACCGTAGCAACCGCGTGGTTCCGGACTGAAGCGCCTAGAACCGCTCGGCCACAGCGGCCGCCTTGCAAGCCTTCCGCAAATTGCTGCAGATTTCAGTTCTGGGCTATCAATAAGTGTCATGGATATGGGCTTTCGGAGCCAAAGACCCACAGGTGTACCCTTGACACAAAGCTTCACGCCTCGCCTGGGCCCGTCCACACCGACATTAGACTGTTGAGAACTGGAAACATGTGTTGCCTGGTCGGACGAGTCTCGTTTCGAATTGTATCTAGCCTCATGAATCCATGGACCCTGCATGTCAGCAGGGGACTGTTCAAGCTGACGGAGGCTCTGTAATGGTGTGGGGCGTGAGAGGTTGGAGTGATGCAGGACCCCTGATACGTCTATGTACGTCTCTGACAGGTGACACGTACGTAAGCATCCTGTCTTATCACCTGCATCCATTTATGGCCATCGTGTATTGCGACGGACTTGGACAATGCCGGCGGGACAATACGACGCCCCACGCGTCCAGAATTGCTACAGAGTGGCTGCAGGAACACTCTTCAGAGTTTGAACACTTCCGCTTGCCACCAAACTCCCCAGATATGAGCATTATTGGGCATATCTGGGATGCTTTTCAATGTGCCGTTCAGATGAGTTCTCCACCACTTGTGCTCTTACATATTTATGGACAGCCCTGCAGAATTCATGGTGTCAGTTTTCTGCAGCACTTCCTCAGACATTAGTCCATATCACGTCGTGTTGCGGCACCTCTGCTTGCTCGCAGGGGCTTTACACGATATTAGGCAGTTGTCTCTGCAGTGTTTAACAATGTGAGACGACTAGCATACAGAAGGACGTACTTAAATTAAAAGAAAAATCCAAAATGACAAACACAATACAACCAACAGTATGTACAATAGCGCCAAGAGAACAGTGACATAAAATGCACGATAATGTAAATTTAATGTGAAAACTGAGGCCTGTACGCAAATTAAAACACAAAATTACGCACCCGATTACGAACCGTGCTGATGCAATGTGAAAATGAAGACTGAGGCAACTTTTAAAGACACATTTGTAGCCATAGCATGTAAATCTATTTTTTTTAAATTACAGAACGCTGTTTAATAAAGCATGAAATCCAATGCAAATATCTTGGTGCGTGGGCGCATGTGATCACTGGTGAGACATAGAAAGGATGTCTAGTCTTTTGTTAATTACTTCTTCTGTTATCTGTTCTGGAATGGAGTCGAGGGAGAGCCTCGCGCGTTAGACTGGCCGCTCTAATTTAAACTCATTAATTTTATAAAAAGTCACCGCGTACTGCAGGGTGCATACTCGCGCTTACTAGTAATTATATAAGGAAATTTCCATGGCGCATGGACGGGATACCGACGTGCGGATAATCAACATATCACTAGTGTTTAATATTCTATTCCCAATGTAAGTAGCATAGTGCACTTCAGTAATTATAGTTATGATTAACGCTATTGTGATTTCATTGTTTGTTTAATACATGATCCTAAAATTTCAACATTATATGTAAACTGTATTTTCAGTATTTATCTCATTTTAGCTCAGAAATAACGTGGCCCACGAACCTCCTTCTTACGGCGACGAAATTCTCAAAGTATATGTACGACGCCACTTTATTATGGTTTAAATATATTCACAGATTTTTAAATATTTCCATCCATCTCAACTCAGTTCAACAAAAAAAAATAATTATATATATATATATACACTCTTGGAAATTGAAATAAGAACACCGTGAATTCATTGTCCCAGGAAGGGGAAACTTTATTGACACATTCTTGGGGTCAGATACATCACATGATCACACTGACAGAACCACAGGCACATAGACACAGGCAACAGAGCATGCACAATGCCGGCACTAGTACAGTGTATATCCACCTTTCGCAGCAATGCAGGCTGCTATTCTCCCATGGAGACGATCGTAGAGATGCTGGATGTAGTCTTGTGGAACGGCTTGCCATGCCATTTCCACCTGGCGCCTCAGTTGGACCAGCGTTCGTGCTGGACGTGCAGACCGCGTGAGACGACGCTTCATCCAGTCCCAAACATGCTCAATGGGGGACAGATCCGGAGATCTTGCTGGCCAGGGTAGTTGACTTACACCTTCTAGAGCACGTTGGGTGGCACGGGATACATGCGGACGTGCATTGTCCTGTTGGAACAGCAAGTTCCGTTGCCGGTCTAGGAATGGTAGAACGATGGGTTCGATGACGGTTTGGATGTACCGTGCACTATTCAGTGTCCCCTCGACGATCACTAGTGGTGTACGGCCAGTGTAGGAGATCGCTCCCCACACCATGATGCCGGGTGTTGGCCCTGTGTGCCTCGGTCGTATGCAGTCCTGATTGTGGCGCTCACCTGCACGGCGCCAAACACGCATACGACCATCATTGGCACCAAGGCAGAAGCGACTCTCATCGCTGAAGACGACACGTCTCCATTCGTCCCTCCATTCACGCCTGTCGCGACACCACTGGAGGCGGGCTGCACGATGTTGGGGCGTGAGCCGAAGACGGCCTAACGGTGTGCGGGACCGTAGCCCAGCTTCATGGAGACGGTTGCGAATGGTCCTCGCCGATACCCCAGGAGCAACAGTGTCCCTAATTTGCTGGGAAGTGGCGGTGCGGTCCCCTACGGCACTGCGTAGGGTCCTACGGTCTTGGCGTGCATCCGTGCGTCGCTGCGGTCCGGTCTCAGGTCGACGGGCACGTGCACCTTCCGCCGACCACTGGCGACAATATCGATGTACTGTGGAGACCTCACGCCCCACGTGTTGAGCAATTCGGCGGTACGTCCACCCGGCCTCCCGCATGCCCACTATACGCCCTCGCTCAAAGTCCGTCAACTGCACATACGGTTCACGTCCACGCTGTCGCGGCATGCTACCAGTGTTAAAGACTGCGATGGAGCTCCGTATGCCACGGCAAACTGGCTGGCACTGACGGTGGCGGTGCACAAATGCTGCGCAGCTAGCGCCATTCGACGGCCAACACCGCGGTTCCTGGTGTGTCCGCTGTGCCGTGCGTGTGATCATTGCTTGTACAGCCCTCTCGCAGTGTCCAGAGCAAGTATGGTGGGTCTGACACACCGGTGTCAATGTGTTCTTTTTTCCATTTCCAGGAGTATATATATATATATATATATATATATATATATATATATATATATAATTTAATTATTTACATTGTCGACACGCTGGCCAGGACGTTATTTGTGAGCTAATAACTTTTTTTCATGTTTCATCACAAACATTACTCTGAAAAATCACCAAGAAGGAATGGAAAGAATATTAAATCCAGAAAGCATAATGGAAAATCTGGTCAGACTGTGACAACAGTCACCACAACAGAGGAAGTAGGACAGACATAATATCTGTCGCATTTGACTCTGGCGCAGTCTTCCATTAACTCGCGATATATAGTGAAGTTTTGCAAAAGTTTTTTTTTTTTAAAAAAGAAGTGACTTTTACTACTGAGTGATCTTTTTTTCAAAATTTTATTCAGATTTTCAAAGAACGACAATAATTATTGCAATATGGCCGATACACAGCTTAGTAGAGGCAACATGGCGTGTAGATACATCGTCAATAATAGATCAACTCTATGCATTGCTTGAATAACAATTACATACAAGCTAAACATTGTAGATACTCATTTGCTGTACAGACGAGTTGAAAAATATTTCACGCATTTACTTTACTGAATTTTCCATAAAATTTTATTACATTTTTGCTATTGATTTGGTCACGACTCGTAGTATGGCAAATAGAATGGATAACATAAACAGTTCGCCTACTGCAAGTTCCGCATCCAATGAAGAAGCACAGAATCAAATTACGCTTGCTCAAAATACTAATGCCCGAACAAGCGAAACAGTAAATGAAATACAGAACCTAAACAATCTAGCCGTAGCAACAGACAGGAACATAAAGTCGTAAGATGTGGAAACTGAATCACAAGCAGTAAATTCTCACGATTTACCGGGGGCAGATAATGTTCAAACAGTAAATTTCTCACAGTTTATCAATGCAATCATGCAACTATTTCAGCAGATGAATACAAGTTTACAGAACAATGACAAACTGTTTACGGAAAAATTTCAGGAAATAAACATAAAACTTGGCGGTATTGACGCTAAATTAACCAAAATTGGTACTGAAATAAACAAAAGGATCGATGAAATGGACACGAAGCTTTCAAAACTAACAGTTTTAGCAAAACATAATGAAACCAAAATCAATGTTCTTGAAACCAATGTCAAACAGTTATCGTGACACCGTGACGACAAAAGTAGAAAAGTGCGTCACTGCTCATGATGACATCACGAAGCGTGTCACACAAGTAGAGACAGATTTAGAAACCATGACAAAGACAATTGGCCAGACAATCAAATTAGAGACGGTAAAAGTCCCCTTAGAAAATAAACATTGTTTTCAGCCTTCAGTTGCAAGGTAATTTTTACTCGTTTACCTAGGTTTCGATTCCAGTAATGGAATCTTCTTCAGAATGAAAAATTAAATTATTTTGAGAGCCAAACACTGGCCATGTAACAGATTAAAAATTAAAACAAACCACACGTAAGCCGCTCATGTGTGGTCCTTATTTCTGGCCGGCGTAGCTCCGTCTACGTTCGCCTTAATGGTTTTAATTTCGACGGACATAATCTTTTGATTATGCGTCTTTATTGTTTTCATTTTTAACCTGTAACATGGCCAGTGTTTGGCTCTCAAAATAATTTTATTTTTTGTTCTGAAGAAAATTCCATTACTGGAATCGAAACCTAGGTAAACGAGTAAAAATTACCTTGCAACAAAAGGCTAAAAAAATTGTTTATTTTCTGTACATTTCACAGTTGCTGACGCGCTGCAATATGTTAAAGATTTGTCCTCTTAGAAAACTTATTGAATTACTGTGCTGATAAACCTCTTACCTTATTTGATTTTCAAATAGCTGAGCAGAACTGAACGTACTCAGACATTTCGCTCTTTACCTATTCTGATCAACACTAAACTGACACACAATATTTTAAGCGCAACGCAGTCCGACTTTCAATAATCCCTACAAAAGAATGGCCCTGACTAACATTAACATATACCTTTCACAAACCACTTACCTCACAAAAATCTTCGTTACTCGAACTACTGCAATACAGCAAGCGCCACTACTGCCAGCTAAATAAAAGATTCAAACTACTGAAGGCACTAACTACTGATAGACATAGTTAGCAAATGAAAGATTTTGATAGAGAACAAACAATCTATTTACCTTAATAGTGTTCAAAAGTCATAATATATATAGCAGTTCATGGCATCCAGTCTTAAAAATTTACTGTCTCTGATGGACACACGTCCAGATCATCCGCTCTCAAAACTTCGCCATTTCTCTCCCCACATCCACCACTGGTGGCGGCTCACATCCAACTGCGCAACGCTATGCGCTGTTAACATCCAACTGCCCAACACTACAATAGCGACTATTCCAACAATGCCACCCAGCCACAGACTGCACACATCACAGCCAGTGATTTTCATACACAGCGCTACGTGGCGTTACCAATATAAAAACCTAAACAGCCTACTTACATAGTGATTTTCATATAGTGGGCTACGTGGTGTTACCAACATAAAAACCTAAAGAGCCTACTTACATAGCCCCCAAGCTCCCCACAAAAAATTTTACAAATTGTTTTGGGCAGTGACCAATACAGATTTGAAAAAAATTTTCAAATGCACAAACGTATTGATACACTGTTGGTCAATGGCTAAAATTTTCTCAAAGTCCATAAAGACAGTCCTGATTATTCATCACAGTATTAATTGCAGTGTTTTTTTTTCAAAGCCTGAGCAGTAAAATAAAATGCACACGGAAGTAGTGGATTTCCATGCAGTCTTGAAGAAGTAGAGTTGTCCTTCCAACGGAAAGATAGTGCTGACTCGACGTGCAGACAGGTAATGGGCCACAACAGAGCAAACCCACGTCAGAGTCAGTCGAAGTTTTGAAGAATATTGGTAAGTAGGTCATCAGGCATAGTTAGCAAATGACAGATTTTGATAGAGAACAAACAATGTATTTACCTTAATAGTGTTCAAAAGTCATAATATACACTCCTGGAAATGGAAAAAAGAACACATTGACACCGGTGTGTCAGACCCACCATAGTTGCTCCGGACACTGCGAGAGGACTGTACAAGCAATGATCACACGCACGGCACAGCGGACACACCAGGAACCGCGGTGTTGGCCGTCGAATGGCGCGAGCTGCGCAGCATTTGTGCACCGCCGCCGTAAGTGTCAGCCAGTTTGCCGTGGCAGTCTTTAACACTGGTAGCATGCCGCGACAGCGTGGACGTGAACCGTATGTGCAGTTGACGGACTTTGAGCGAGGGCGTATAGTGGGCATGCGGGAGGCCGGGTGGACGTACCGCCGAATTGCTCAACACGTGGGGCGTGAGGTCTCCACAGTACATCGATGTTGTCGCCAGTGGTCGGCGGAAGGTGCACGTGCCCGTCGACCTGGGACCGGACCGCAGCGACGCACGGATGCACGCCAAGACCGTAGGATCCTACGCAGTGCCGTAGGGGACCGCACCACCACTTCCCAGCAAATTAGGGACACTGTTGCTCCTGGGGTATCGGCGAGGACCATTCGCAACCGTCTCCATGAAGCTGGGCTACGGTCCCGCACACCGTTAGGCCGTCTTCCGCTCACGCCCCAACATCGTGCAGCCCGCCTCCAGTGGTGTCGCGACAGGCGTGAATGGAGGGACGAATGGAGACGTGTCGTCTTCAGCGATGAGAGTCGCTTGTGCCTTGGTGCCAATGATGGTCGTATGCGTGTTTGGCGCCGTGCAGGTGAGCGCCACAATCAGGACTGCATACGACCGAGGCACACAGACCAACACCCGGCATCATGGTGTGGGGAGCGATTTCCTACACTGGCCGTACACCACTGGTGATCGTCGAGGGGACACTGAATAATGCACGGTACATCCAAACCGTCATCGAACCCATCGTTCTACCATTCCTAGACCGGCAAGAGAACTTGCTGTTCCAACAGGACAATGCACGTCCGCATGTATCCCGTGCCACCCAACGTGCTCTAGAAGGTGTAAGTCAACTACCCTGGCCAGCAAGATCTCCGGATCTGTCCCCCATTGAGCATGTTTGGGACTGGATGAAGCGTCGTCTCACGCGGTCTGCACGTCCAGCACGAACGCTGGTCCAACTGAGGCGCCAGGTGGAAATGGCATGGCAAGCCGTTCCACAGGACTACATCCAGCATCTCTACGATCGTCTCCATAGGAGAATAGCAGCCTGCATTGCTGCGAAAGGTGGATATACACTGTACTAGTGCCGACATTGTGCATGCTCTGTTGCCTGTGTCTATGTGCCTATGGTTCTGTCAGTGTGATCATGTGATATATCTGACCCCAGGAATGTGTCAATAAAGTTTCCCCTTCCTGGGACGATGAATTCACGGTGTTCTTATTTGAATTTCCAGGAGTGTATAATAGCAGTTTATGGCATCCAGTCTTACAAATTTACTGTCTCTGATGGACACACGTCCAGAACATCCGCTCTCAAAACTCCGCCATTTCTCTCCCCACATCCACCACTGGTGGCGGCTCACATCCAACTGCGCAACGCTATGCGCTGTTAACATCCAACTGCCCAACACTACAATAGCGACTATTCCAACAATGCCACCCAGCCACAAACTGCACACAGCACAGCTAGTGATTTTCATACAGAGCGCTACGTTGCGTTACCAATATAAAAACCTAAACAGCCTACTTACATAGTGATTTTCATATAGTGGGCTACGTGGTGTTACCAACATAAAAACCTAAACAGCCTACTTACAGCAGACAGACGTTTTTCTAAAATTAATGAAGAATTTCATGAGTGGATTGACAGTAAAGACAAACGAATGCATTAGGACAAACCTACCAGCAGTAGTCGAACAGACTGTAGATGAATATGTTGTAACGAAAGCGAGCAAAGTACCTGATGCCGCACACACCAGAATATGTGTAAACAAACGTGTACACGATGTTGACAGTATAGACAATTCAGATCACAGTGATAGTTACATTCAAACACACAACCGACATAAATTGTCGAGACGTAACAGACATAAGAGAGAAACTTATTCAGACAACTCAGACTGATGTAAATACAGAAAAGTAGAACAAAACCGAAATTTCGGAAATGATTCTGACCCACAGTCTTCTTGTCCTGAAATGTAACAGAGAAGAAGGATGGGAAGAGGAAACATAGATCAATCTTACAGACAGCAAGTAGGTTTTATAAAACACCTAACCTTTCAACCTTTTACTTGAGACAAGAAAACCATTCACCCTGTAATTTTAATGAAAGCTTTCAAAGACGTGAGTGAGCGGAGGAAAATTAATTTTGCAGTATTTTATATACAAGGAAACGCAGCTATTTGGGGGCCTATAATGAGGTAGACAGATGCCAAACTTTTCAGCAATTCGAAAATGCTTTCCTGTCAAACTTCTGGTCACATATCGTGCAGGAAAGAATAAGACAGATCGTAGAAACCGAACCATTTAATCCAAAGTACGTAAATCTTAGACGTTACTTTGAGAAGTATATAAATACGACGCATTTCTTGTCAGAACATGTCGCGTCTAGAGATCTGCTCCGTGCGTTGAAAGCACGTTTACCGTGCTATATCAAAGAGAAATTGTTACATATCCCGGATTACGACACAGAATATTTTCTCCAGGCTCTAGATATTGTTGATGTGTTATTTGAAGATCAGCGTAGCAGCCGACATGACAACAAACAATATGACAGTCGTAATTCCAACCAAAACAAGCAGTATAGCCAACCTCATCAATACACATCACCTACCGTAGCATATGTTGCGCCGCAATTTGGCCCTGCAGCGAATGCAAATTATGCTGGCAACAGTGTACCTAATATGCAACCACCCATCTTGAACACTAACCCCACATTTTCGCCTAGCGACAATGGCTACAAGCGCAGGCGGAACAATAAATAAAACCGCAATTATGAAAATGGCCAAAACTGGCAAAATAACCGACAAAATTTTAATTACAACGGTAACCAAAACCAACAGGGGCAGGTTTGGTACAGTAATAACCCAAACTACAGAATACGATACACAGCATATCCGCAGCCTCAGATTGTAAACAATGGCGCATGACAACATCAAACTCAATCACAGCTACCGCCGCAAAGGAGTTACAGCAATGCAGTACAGAACATATCACAACAGACACCTAATGCAAATTTTACACAGCAACAAGGAAGGAATGCGGGTGACTGGAATAGACAGTACCCGAATGTAAACAGGATAGAGGTAGACAATAGCCCACCTACACCAAGACAGACTGACGGAACACAAGACAGACATTTAAACTAATGACAGCCATTACTAGACCCCAAGTTGTGGCTGAGGAATACTATGGGGGCGACTTTGATTTACAAGAATTATTTAAGACTGACACAGTAAGTACTGGACAAGAAGAAGTAAGAAGTATTTACAAACATAAACCTGTGTCGTTCTTACGTTATCATTATGGTCAAAATTTATCAGATGAACTCACTGAAATGATGACAATATTTGCCATTCATCACATGAAATAGTAGTACTTGCTTCCACTAAAGCAAAAGTAGGAGGTGTAACTACAAGTCTCACATTAGATACTGGTGCAGCTGTAAGCGTATTATCTGAGAATTTTTACAATTTAATGCAAGAATATGGACAAGTAGATGTGTTTCCAGTGCAAGGATGCAACATACTGACTGCTGTAGGTGACAAGCCTATTAGTATTAAGAAGTAAGTTTATATACCAGTTCAAGAAGAGAATGGATCGATCAATTGGGCATTCTTAGTTGTACCTAATTTAATATGTGATCCTATACTGGGACTGGATTTCTTGTATGAAAAGGACGCTATAATTGAATTTTCTGCACAAAAATGTAGTTTTAAGGATTTTGGCAACCAGTACACCATGCACTTAAAAACTAGAGAAGTAACCCATGATAAACACTGCCCAGTATACAAGTTACAGATAATACATGAACATGATGATACTGAGACATGCACACCAGTACCTAAGCAAGACATGTTTGACACAGATATAATTATGCAGAGTAAGGTACAGCAATCATCGGCCTTATCCGAGGATGAATGAAGTGAACTAGCAGAACTATTGCATAGATATGCCAGTGTTTTCTCAAATAGACCAGGAGTAATTAACAAATATTCTTATAACATTGAAGTGAAGCCTCATACAGTATTCTACCACAAATCATATAGTGCACCACACTCACAGAAAGCAGTGGTTTGGAAAGAGTTAAAACAGATGCTGGAGTGGAATATTATTGAGCCCAGCACATCTTCATATTGCAGCCCACTATTAGTTGTAAGGAGAGCTAATGGTAGCATTAGACTTGTGTTAGATGCTAGGGCAATAAACCAGATTATACTACCTGTTAGAACTAAGCCTGCGAACCCTGAAGAGCAACTGCAGAAATTTCTAGATGCAAGATATTTTAGTTCTTTAGATTTGGTCAATTCCTTCTGGCAAACAAGACTGGAACCTCAGTGTAGAAAATACACAGCTTTTTCTTTTAATGGAAAGAGTTATCAATTTTGTGTACTGCTTTATAGCTTGAATATCAGCTCTGCTGTTTTCATCTCAGCCTTAGAGACAGTACTGAATAAAGACTTAAAACATTCTGTCACACACTACGTGGATGATGTTTTGATAGACACCCACACATGGGAAGAACATTCATACATTCTTAACAAGCTATTAAACAGATTTACGGAATGTGGTGTTACAGTGAATCTATTTAAGCCTAAGTTTGCTTGTGAACAAATAAAATTTCTCGGAAATATAAGAAATGCACAAGGCATAATGCCAGATTCCATTAAGCTGGATGCACTGAAGAATCTCCCAGCACCTAGAACAAAGAAACAACTAAGGTCACTAATTGCGTTTTTCTCATCTTTTAGAAAATTTTTACCTCACCCACTTCTAAACAATCCACAACTACTCAAACTACTTAAGAAAAACCAGACAGGGCATTGGAGTAAGGAGTGTCAGGAAGGCTTTGAGAAAATTAAACATGCACTAATGAAAGCAGACATATTATTCCACCCAGATGTTAGCTCAGAATTCTGTTTAGCTTGTGATGCTTCCAACTATGGTTTAAGAGCATGTCTTTTCCAAGTTGCAAATAAAGATGGTAGGGAAGAAGTTAGAATTATAGGATTTGCTAGCAGAATTTTGACCGAATGTGAAAGATCTTACACAACTACAGAACTAGAAACATTAGCCATAGTCTGGGGTTTCAAGAAATTTAACTATTATATTTTTGGCATGCACACAAGGGTATACACAGATCATCATGCATTGACATTTCTTCTATCATGTAAATTATTACACCCCGGATTAACCAGGTGGGCGATTTCCCTTCAAGGATACTTATTTGACATAATTCACATTAAAGGCACAGATAATGTCATAGCAGAATCACTATCACGACTTCCACAAGGATTAAGTAAGGATACAACAGAACCAGAGAACCTCCATGATTACAGAATTTTGCTAATGCAGAATAGCAATTATACTCAGTATGTAACGTCCTCTTAGAAAAATTAATGAATGACTGCGCTAATAAACCTCTTTCATTATTTGATTTTCAAACAGCTGAGCAGAACTGAATTTACTCGGACATTTCGCTCTTTACCTATTCTGATCAACACTAAACTGACACACAATATTTTTAGCGCAACGCAATCTGACTTTCAATAATCCCTACAAAAGAATGGCCCTGACTAACATTAACCTATACCTTTCACAAATCACTTACCTCACAAAATCTTCGTTACTCGAACCACTACAATACAGCGAGCGCCACTACTGCCAGCTAAATAAAAGATTCAAACTACTGAAGGCGCTAACTACTGATAGGCATAGTTAGCAAATGAAAGATTTTGATAAAGAACAAACAATGTATTTACCTTAATAGTGTTCAAAAGTCATTATGTATATATATATATATATATATATATATATATATCAGTTCATGACATCCAGTCTTACAAATTTACTGTCTCTGATGGACACACGTCCAGATCATCCGCTCTCAAATCTCCGCCATTTCTCTCCCCACATCCACCACTGCTGGCGCCTAACCTCCAACTGCGCAACGCTACGCGCTGTTAACATCAAGCTGCCCAACACTACAATAGCCAACAACAATGCAAACCAGCCACTGACTGCACACAGCACAGCCAGTGATTTTCATACAGAGCGCTACGTGGCGTTACCAATAAAAAAACCTAAACAGCTTACTTACAAGTATTACAAAGACTTGTGTACAAGCACGGAAACACTGCAGATGGCAGACCCTCACTGGTCAAAAATTAGGGAAGTTATCACAGATCAGCCTCAGCACACACTGTGTAGTAGATATAAACTAGATAGAGGGGTATTAGTTTACAGAAGACACATTTTGAGTAAAAACTGGTGCGTTTGTATTCCCCAGGAATGTGAAGGATATATTATTTGGCATACTCATTTTCTATTTGGTCATTATGGATCTAAGAAATGTTTTTGTAAATTAAGCTGATACTGTTACTTCACGAAAATGAGGAGAAAAGTACATTACACACTCATAACTCGTACCATATGTCAGAAAGCAAAAGCAAGTAACCTGTCACACAGAACAGAACTACATTCAATACTGCCTACCAAACCATTGGAAATTAGTACTGACATATCTGGATCTCATCCTACAAGCTCTGGAGGAGCAAAATATATACATTTATTTTATGATGTGTTTATCAAACATGTAAAATTATTTGCACTGAAATCTGCAACAGCAAATGCCACTATCAGAAGATTTAAGAACGATTACGTACCACATGTAGGAAAACCTGTTAAAATCCTATCAGAAAATGCCACATACTATACAGGATTTCGTTGGAGGACATTTTTATCCGACAACAACATACAACCCATATTCATTAGTAAATTTGCACAACAAGGCAACCCAGCAGAAAGAGTATTTAGGGGACTCAATCGGTTTATCATAACTTATGTACCAAATAAGCAAACCAAATAGGTAAGCATATTGAACTCATTTGAGGAGGTGCACAATAATCTAAACATATATTACACTACCTATACACCTTTGGAAATCATGTTTAACATAGCAAAAGAATGAATGGAGTAATCCAATACCGAAGTTGAAACACGAAGAAATCCCACTAGAAGATAAGCTAAGAGAAGTCTACATTACATTGTAAGGGGAAAGTAAGATAAGACAAGGACACTACAGTAAGCAAACTAAGAAAAGACTAAACTACAAGTAAGGTGAACTTGTACTTTTGCGTACTCACCACAAATCCTCAGCTCTGATGCATAGGAATGCTAAGTGGAGACTTGTCTACGACGGTCCATATACAATCCAGGGGATACCGCATCCAGGAGCGTACTTACAAAAGAATAGGGGAAATGACAAGATTATAGGATTATATCCGCATAAAGACATTAAAAAGTATAACACAGAATAACTACATGTAACTAGTAGTTTTAAGGGAATGCACTGAATAGTAACAGGCAGAGGATACTAATATTAATTAAGTAATATTTATGTACCTGACTGAAGAAAGAAGACGTGATTGCAGAACGCTGATGCTGAATATTATAGTCATTAAGATAGAAGGTAAGTGATATTACATGTTATTAAGGGTGGTCCCGAATTCATGGTACAAACTTTAATGGTAGGTACAGGACATTGTAACAAGGATTTATTGTATAGGAATGTATAGCCGCAGGTGACGCGGTGAGGCGTAAACAGGGGAAAGAGAAATGGAGTGATCGGTTGGTGTCACTGCCGGTAGAGGGCAGTAGATGAACATGATGTATCGCAGTAGGGACAAGCGCCATTCACAATTGTGCTGCCGTAGACGATGGGTGACTTTACGTATGCAGAAAAAGCAGACATGCATTACATGTACGGCCGTGTAAATGGTAACGCCAGAGCTGCGTTACGAATGTATCGCGCGGAGTATCCTAATCGACGAATGCCGGATCATAGAATTTTTCAACGGTTACATCGTCAACTTTGTGAAACAGGTACGTTCGACGTCAACAGACATGACGCTGGTCGATTAAGAGCTGTACGCACTCCAAGACTGGAAGAACGCATCTTGAACATAGTGGCTGATAGACCCGAGTCAAGCACAAGAACTGTTGCGCGTGACGTACATGTGAGTCATCAGACTGTATGCAGAGTGTTAAATGAAAATCGCTTACACCCCTTCCATTTTCAAAAAGTACAAGCATTGAATCCGGCAGATTATCCTCTTCGCGTGAACTTCTGCCAGTGGTTGTTGCAGCAATGTGCGTTGCAGCCGGATTTCGTAGGTCATGTGCTATTTACAGATGAAGCGACATTTTCACGCGAGGGTGTCTTTAATGCGCACAATTCCCATGTGTGGGCAACAGATAATCCACATGCAACGCGTCCACATGCGTATCAACAACGTTTCGGTATTAATGTGTGGGCTGGTATTGTGAACGACTTTTTGATTGGGCCATACTTACTACCCACGCGACTCTGTGGCGAAAGCTATCTTATTTTTCTGCAAGAAGTGTTACCAGAACTGCTGCAAGATGTTCCGCTCGCCATTCGTAACCGCATGTGGTTTCAGCACGATGGAGCGCCAGCACACTTCAGCACTGCTGTACGGAATTACCTGAATGCCACGTTTGGTGCTAGATGGATTGGGCGTGGTGGACCAGTCCCTTGGCCACCCCGATCTCCTGATTTCTCTTGCCTCGATTACTTTTTATGGGGACATCTTAAGAGTCTTGTTTATGAGACTCCAGTTGACTCAGATGAGGATCTCGTTGCTCGCATATCTGTAGCTGCTGCAGGTGTGCGTGAAATACCAGGCATCTTTGAACGTGTACGCCAATCGCTGCACCGACGCTGTCAAGCATGTATCGCTCATGGTGGACGCAATTTTGAACACTTACTGTAAACATGACACTTGTCAACAACGATTTCAATAAAATCTTTCGTTTTCCTTTCGGCCGTTATTTCCCCTGTTTACGCCTCACCGCGTCACCTGGGACTATACATTCCTATACAATATATCCTTGTTACAATGTCCTGCACCTACCATTAAAGTTTGTACCATGAATTCGGGACCACCCTGTGCCAGGCACATCTATTAAAGGAGTTTGCAGTAGATTGTGACACCGATTCACACGCACGCCTGCGGAACAAATAGAAATTCTTGAGCACAGCGATTTGAGACAAAAACACTTGTGGCACACCTGAAGTTACGTACTTCAATTCTTATGTACGACCGGATCTGTGAACAAAGACAAAATAGTCAATCAAACGACAAAAATGAACCCTTTGCTTCGTTAAAAGCGAGGAATTGGTGCACTGTAATGAACTTCAATAGACGATACAAACCTGTATCACATCTGCAATAACACCAACAAATGGACTTTGACCGCTGACGTCAATTGACGGCACCAGAACCTAACAGATGCAAGACATGAATAAATTATAAACTATACCAGTACAATGAACATTGAAAACCAATGGAAAATACAGGGTTGTTACAAATGATTGAAGCGATTTCACAGATCTACAATAACTTTATTATTTGAAATATTATCACAATGCTTTGCACACACATACAAAAGCTCAAAAAGTTTTTTTAGGCATTCACAAATGTTCGATATGTGCCCCTTTAGTGATTCGGCAGACATCAAGCCGATAATCAAGTTCCTCCCACACTCGGCGCAGCATGTCCCCATCAATGAGTTCGAAAGCATCGTTGATGCAAGCTCGCAGTTCTGGCACGTTTCTTGGTAGAGGAGGTTTAAACACTGAATCTTTCACATAACCCCACAGAACGAAATCGCATGGGGTTAAGTCGGGAGAGCGTGGAGGCCATGACATGAAGTGCCGATCATGATCTCCACCACGACCGATCCATCGGTTTTCCAATCTCCTGTTTAATAAATGCCGAACATCATGATGGAAGTGTGGTGGAGCACCATCCTGTTGAAAGATGAAGTCGGCGCTGTCGGTCTCCGGTTCTGGCATGAGCCAATTTTCCGCGGGCCACGCGTGAAACTTGCCCGCACGCGTTCAACCGTTTCTTCGCTCACTGCAGGCCGACCCGTTGATTTCCCCTTACAGAGGCATCCAGAAGCTTTAAACTGCGCATACCATCGCCGAATGGAGTTAGCAGTTGGTGGATCTTTGTTGAACTTCGCCCTGAAGTATCGTTGCACTGTTATGACTGACTGATGTGAGTGCATTTCAAGCACGACATAAACGCTTTCTCGGCTCCTGTCGCCATTTTGTCTCACTGCGCTCTCGAGCGCTCTGACGGCAGAAACCTGAAGTGCGGCTTCAGCCGAACAAAACTTTATGAGTTTTTCCACGTATCTGTAGTGTGTCGTGACCATATGTCAATGAATGGAGCTACAGCGAATTTATGAAATCGCTTCAATCATTTGTAATAGCCCTGTATTTTCTTTTCAAAGTGATGAAGTACTTACCCGCAAGGAACTTTGGTATGGAGTCATACTAACGTTATTACGACGAGATACATCCGAGAATGTACGCGCGGCAACAGAGACTGAAAGCGGCAACTATGCGAGACGGAGTATCTAGCAACGATCGAAGCGCGGCAGCAACCTACAGTGAACCGCATGCGCGCTGACTACAGCAACAGACAGTGGTCAACAAAGTTACATAATCCGGCAACTTAAGGACCGGCTAAGAACTTGATTTGTCAAAATATAAATAAATGCAACCATAATGTATCTGTTTATGTTGTTATGTTTAAGGAATTGTATGAGTATTTATTATTTATTATTTTTTTAATTTTTGCCATCACACTTGGGAAAGTTGCTAGTCTGAAGATGTGGTCTTTTGCCTCACAACTTTGGGGGCGGTTTAAAGGCACATTTTCAGCCATAGCACTTAAATCTATTTTTTTAAATTACAGAACGTCTTTAGCTTACGGCAAATAATGGAGAAGTGTTATGAGTGGAACAGGGAATTGTATCTATGCTTTATAGATCTAGAAAAGGCATATGACCGGGTTCCTTGGAGGAAGTTATTGTCTGTTCTACAAGAGTATGGAATAGGAGGCAAACTTTTGCAAGCAATTAAAGGTCTTTACATGGATAGTCAGGCAGCAGTTAGAGTTGACGGTAAATTGAGTTCATGGTTCAGAGTAGTTTCAGGGGTAAGACAAGGCTGCAACCTGTCTCCACTGTTGTTCATATTATTTATGGATCATATGTTGAAAACAATAGACTGGCTGGGTGAGATTAAGATATGTGAACAGGAAATAAGCAGTCTTGCATATGCGGATGACTTAGTTGTGATGGCAGATTCGATTGAAAGTTTGCAAAGTAATATTTCAGAGCTAGATCAGAAATGTAAGGACTATGGTCCTTAGCATTTCCAAAACGAAAGTAATGTCAGTGGGAAAGAAATATAAACGGATTGAGTGCCAAATAGGAGGAACAAAGTTAGAACAGGTGGACGGTTTCAAGTACTTAGGATGCATATTCTCACAGGATGGCAACATAGTGAAAGAACTGGAAGCGAGGTGTAGCAAAGCTAATGCAGTGAGCGCTCAGCTACGATCTACTCTCTTCTGCAAGAAGGAAGTCAGTACCAAGACTAAGTTATCTGTGCACCGTTCAATCTTTCGACCTACTTTGTTGTATGGGAGCGAAAGCTGGGTGGATTCAGGTTACCTTATCAACAAGGTTGAGGTTACGGATATGAAAGTAGCTAGGATGATTGCAGGTACTAACTAGTAGATGGGAACAATAGCAGGAGGGTGTCCACAATGAGGAAATCAAAGAAAAACTGGGAATGAACTCTATAGATGTAGCAGTCAGGGCGAACAGGCTTAGATGGTGGGGGTCATGTTACACGCATGGGAGAAGCAAGGTTACCCAAGAGACTCATGGATTCAGCAATGGAGGGTAGGAGGAGTCGGCGCAGACCGAGGAGAAGGTACCTGGATTCGGTTAAGAATGATTTTGGAGTAATAGGTTTAACATCAGAAGAGGCACCAATGTTAGCACTGAATAGGGGATCATGGAGGAACTGTATAAGGGGGGCTATGCTCCAGACTGAACGCTGAAAGGCATAATCAGTCTTAAGTGATGATGATGATGATGATGATGAGAACGCTGTTTAATAAAGCATGAAAGCCAATGGAAGTTGTCTTGTGCATGGTCGCATGTGATCGCTGGTGAGACACAGAAAGGATGTCTAGTATTTCGGTATATTGATAATTTTTGTTGAAGGATGTCTAGTCTTTTGTTAATTACTTCTTCTGTTATCTGTTCTGAAATGGAGTCGAGGGAGAGCCTCGCGCGTTAGACTGGCCGCTCTAATTTAAACTCATTAATTTTATAAAAAGTCACCGCGTACTGCAGGGTGCATACTCGCGCTTACTAGTAATTATATAAGGAAATTTCCACTGCGCACGGACGACATACCGACGTGCGGATAATCAACATATCACTAGTGATTAATATTGTTTTCCCAATGTAAGTAGCATAGTGCACTTCAGTAATTACAGTAATTATAGTTATGATTAACGCTATTGTGATTTCATCATTTGTTTAATCCATGAACTTAAAATTTCAACACTATATGTATATGTCCGATGCCACCTGATCATGGTTTAAATATATTCACAGATTTTTTAAAATATTTCCATCCATCGCAATTCAGATCAACAAAAATTATAAAAAAACCAAAATAATATGAATAATCATATTTACATACATATATATTTTTTATTTAATTATTTACAAACTCTTAATTAAATTTGGTTGCCGGTGGCTTTCAGATAGTCTGTGAGTAAGTTATACTTATCAAAAGGATGGAGTAAAACAGGAACACTGGTAGGGAGAGGGTAACATCTCGCAACGGATATCTTGTACAAATCTGATTGTGGAGTCGTGTACTTAGAGCATGCCGATATTATGTGGAGCCGGCCGGTGTGGCCGTGCGGTTCTAAGCGCCTCAGTTTGTAACCGCGTGACCGCTACGGTCGCAGATTCGAGTCCTGCCTCGGGCATGGATGTGTGTCATGTCCTTAGGTTAGTTAGGTTTAAGTAGTTCTAAGTTCTGGGGGACTGATGACCTTAGAAGTTAAGTCCCATAGTGCTCAGAGCCATTTCATATTATGTGGTTAAGATCCGCTGCTGCCGGCTGCACCGTGTTGGAGCTGTCTCATTAGCTCTGTGAGACAAAGGAATACCTTGGGGAACGGATACACAGACTCGTCGATGTTCGAGTTGTGTTCGCGCAAAACATTTTTTTTTCTTTGAGTTAAAGCATTAAACTGTATCTAGTTTACACCTCCAATTGCTGTAACTTGTATATTTCTTTCTGTTACCGTTACCTTTATTGAAACATTAAGACATAACAGACGTAAAAGACCACTTTGTTTTGTCCGTGACACAAATAAAACAAATAGAAAATAATTGTGGATACGATAACATGAACTGCATCCAGTGTACTAGACTGTGTTGTGGCGTAGCAAGACAGCCACACCACTCGGAGGTAGCCGAAAGGCACGCTAACTAATGCAGACGGGCGTGAAGTCTGAAACAGGATAACTATTGAATGGTAGCAAGAAAAGTACGTAGTTGCTTTATACTTAACTTTTATTCTCTGATGAATACAGCGTTCTTCTTGAGACATTTATACTATAACTCTCAAAGTAGGTAAGGCTAATGGCGCCTTGCTAGGTCGTAGTCATGTGCTTAGCTGAAGGCTATTCTAAATGTCTCTCGGCAAATGAGAGGAAGGCCTCGTACGCCTAGTCGCTAGCAATGTCGTCCGTACAACTGGGGCGAGTGCTAATCCGTCTTTCTAGACCTGCCATGTGGTGGCGCTAGGTCTGCAAGTACTGACAGTGGCGACACGCGGGTCCGACATGTACTAATGGACCGCGGCCGATTTAAGCTACCACCTAGCAAGTGTGGTGTCTGGCGGTGACACCACAGACTGCACATTATGACACGCACTGTAATTCCATTCTGCACGTTTGACGTCTTGGCTTATCTTCACAGTGCCGATACGTATATGTACGAGCAACGTTCACTTTATACTACATGTTCAAAGCGAACACCTTGCGTTTGCAACCACTTCATCACTCGCTGGATCGTTCTTTGCTGGACCCTACGCAACACACCTGCATCCACCATGTCCGAAGCGGCACCCACTCAAGCTATTAGGTAGTGTTCACCCAAGGGCGGAGTACAAAAATCTTATTTCCCTTACGTGTCTCCACAAACAAAAATCTAGTGGGTTAAGGTTGAGAAAGTTGGACCTCCATTTCCTGGAAACGTCTCATTTAAATAGTTATGCACATTCATTCCAAAGTACAGCATGCTGAAACCAGAGCTGTAGCTGAACACCAAGCGGATCGTTTTCTAATGCATCAAAGGACTGCAAAGAAACGCACGATGCAGGGGCACATTAAACTTGCCCGGCGATAGGTGGGGTCCCATAAGCACTCCTGCCATGATTCAAGCCCACAGGTGCCAAAGAGTGCGTGGAAGCCACATTCAGAGGTGACACGTGGGTTGTGGTCCGACTAATAATGGCTGTTGTGGAGGTTGAAAATATCTTCACGAGTGAAGCTAGATTCGTCAGTCCATATCAAGTTATTTATAAAATGTTGGTTATCTTCCATTTAGAGCAAAAGACATTCACAAGACTGTACTCGTCGAATGCGGTCTTCTGACTTCTGTTGTTGTGTTATCGTGCAATGATACGGATGCAGTTCTTCAACAACCAGTCTGTGAGATTGTAACCTCCCCCTCACTTATCGACCTTAATGACAGTGAAAAATTAAACCGCGTGTACCTAATGGAAATTTGGGAAAAGCAATCGTCACCGAAGTTAATCTGTCGGTAAAGAGGGAGGAAAGGGTTACATCTAAATGAAAGGAAAAATGCAAATGAAACTAATGGAAATTAATTTTGAAAAGGGGTAAAGTTAATAAAGAAAGTAAATGTGCGGCCGTTACATTAACAATTAACTAGCGGTAATTAGATATTTGAGATTTGTGGGATACGGTTGCCAGTCCTAAGGACAATTACTATAGTAATTGAAAAAGAAAGGTTATTTCACATATAATTAGCACTAGCAGCGTTGCAACTGAAGGTTGACACGTGTAGAGTGAAAACTGAAAGTTTGTCAGAAGTAATAAATTTCGCTACACTCTGACTTAATTTAGCAAAAGAATTAATAAAACCGGAAAACTGAAAGTTAATTTAGTGACTGAAATTAACAGTGAGCTTTGCTTCTGAAGCACATCGAAATTCAGTAAAATACGGTTAGTCTTGGACTACCTCAACAATCATTTCAAAAGCTACTTGAATCTACGCAATTTAGAAATAAGAGATTTAACTTTTAACTTGAATTAAATGATTCTGAACAATTAACAATAGTAAAATTTAGTACCTACCAAGCTGAGCTGCAGTCACAGGTAAGCTAAACTACGGTAACAAAACTCGCACTCTTAATTTGTGCTTGTGTAATCTAAATATTGTAGCCAGCTATGAATACTTTAACTGAACTTTGAAATTAAAGCAGCGAAATTGAATGATGCTGGCGTTTGAATTTCAACGACACTCGGGTTCATTCCGGAAAAGGAAGGGACCCTGCTTGGTAATGCAATTGGGACAATGAGCAACAAACGTTCATGCTAAGTTGCTGTAATTTTGTGATGCAACAATTTTAAAAGTTTGAAAAGCTGAGATCTGCCATACAGTTCTAAAACTTTACGTGCTTCCAGTCTTCCTTGTTGGTTGATTGAAGGTTTGAAGCCGTCGATCGAGGAGGTGGCGACAGTCACTCATTGTCGGCCGTCGCTGTTGCAGAAGCTGGATGTTGGCGCGCCTTCTTCTCGACACGGTCACCAGACGAAACGGGCTCTTGATGTGCGCCAGCTAATGCTTCCCGTCCGCGACACCATGTCAGAAACTATCATCGCAAGTCGAGCGCAATTACATGCTGCCAAACCCCGAAAGCGCGGCAACTCGCGGGAGCTTCACACAACACCCCTGCTCCACTCGCTACTCCCGCCAGACTCTCTCTGCCCGCGCTGCACGCGGCAGAGTGAACACTACCAAAGATCCTACACACTTTGATTCTTCACACGACTTATCGATGTAATCGTTCGACAGCAGTTTTTCCTAGGCAAGACCCAGCGTAAAAATACAAATAATATTTACGAAACAAACCAATTATACATCGACATAAATGCATAAATATATATATATATATACAAATAGTAAAACAATTACAATATGTAAAGACACAGAAATGTCATATATTCAGGTAACAAAAATAAGGAAAACATTTATAGTACAATAGATGGAAATAGGAGGATATACATTTCCGGCGTTACAAGATGTGTGGAACGGTTTTGCAGTATAACGGGTACTTCGCCGAGGGATTAGCGAACTCTTTCAACAAACGCGTCCTCTGTTTGTGGATTACGCCCAGACCTTGGACGATCTCTGTCCATTAGTTGTGAACGAAGATTACCTGTTTCTCGAAGGCGTTGCTTCAGGCGACGAAAAATGTTCTACCCAATGAGCTACGGTCGCTGGTACGGTAGGGCGGGATGATACATGATCCTCTGTGTATCGCAATCTGCTGCACGACATGTGAGTGTTGCCAGCTCCTCATTTTCATAAACGTGTTTTCGAAATGCACCTGATCTAATTTTGACAGACAAACTTTTGTCTCGAATATGGACGAGGAATCGTATAACGACCTCGAAGTGCAGCATTTTCTCTTCACCCAGTATATCAGAAATTGATCGTCTCCTTCCTGCGCTGCGTATTGTGTTGTTATGCAGTCCTGCTGCCTAGAATGGGAAAACCGACTGGCTTTTGCAACAGATTGTTTTTTTGTTCAGTCGTTTTTTGCATTCGAATGAAACAACCAGAGGATACTGGTCTCTTTGGCCATGTCAGCTGTATGAAAGTTTTCACTTACACTCTGTGTATGAGTGGCTACACTTAATGTGGATCAACGTATTGGCACAAGTCTGTGACAGTTTCACGGCAGTTACGCGATTGTTTTCGCTCATTTTCCAGGTCATTTACGAACTTTCCACGTTTTAGGTTATAAATGAACTATGACTAAGATTACCCTCTTTCTCAGAGTCAGGTATCATTCATTATTTTCAGAAAGAGGTGAAGAAAAAGGATACTCCCAAAAAAGGTTTTTTTCAAATTTATATTTTTATTACTTTAAATATGCATTTTTCGTAATTCTGAAATTAAATACGGAATTTTTAATTGGTGTTGAAAGTTTAATAACTGATTTTACATTACAAATGTGCGTTTCAGTAAATGAACAATCAGAGTTTCTACTAAGATATTTTTGAGTCTCTCTCAATCTCTCTTCAGCTTGATTTACTCCCGTCACCGATAGTACTTTTTCGATAAATGCTGAAGTGAAGTGAACAGAAAGCACGTAAGATACAATTGGTGATTTAATCATTTGGTTTTGAAGCATAAACTGTCACTTGTAGGAAGTATACTTTTTTCGAGAAATATTTGTCCTCATTCGTTAATTTTCTTTGAATTTCTTTTAGTAATGTACTTGCATAATATGAATCATTCTTTGAACTAATACTGTATACATCGCACTGAATTTACCTTGAGTATAGCTTTTTATCCAGTCAAATGATTTCTTCCTCCCACGACCCGGAGCCTTCCGACATTGTGATCCAGAAACAGTGTTGACCATTAAGAAAGTATCTATTCATAAAATTGGACGAAAAACTCAAAAGTTTCTTATTTAAACTCAGTAAAAAGCAATTATCGGGACAGCAATAACAGAAGTACAGCCGATAATACATTGCCATCAACGGTAAAGATTTAACAGTGGCAAGGCGGTCGGATGTTTCCGTTCAGATGTGAAATGTGCCGGATTGCTTCGACTATTTTTATTCGGATGCTCCCGCAGAGTGGATTCGCTCGAAAGGATTGAATGGATATCGATCCTACGGAGACGGAAAGAATCAGTGAATAATTCAACTGATACTTAAATCTACAACGGAATGAGTCGACTGTTTTCCAGCAACCGACTGAATCGACTGTGTACGTTTCGTTGCTTCCACCATTATCGCTGCCTGGACTCCAGCCACAGTGTGAGGCGTTGCTGTCGCGCCTCTTTTTATAGCCGCCTTTGGTTTCCGGTATCCGCTACGCCCTTCGATGCTTATTCGTTTTTCGGAGCCCACACAGTTATTCGGCGAGAAAGCATTCTCTCAGCGTTTTCCACTTCTGATGGACGAGGTATACTGCGAGATCTTAAGATATTGTGTACCAGATTAAACTGAAACGTCCAGTTTTACGCTGTCCGAGAAAGCTTAAATTTGCACCACGGTAGTAGTCTCACTGTATTTAATTTTACACTTATACTCGAGGTAGGTTGTTACTTGCTTGTTTCTGTCAATGGACGTAGCTGATGTTTCTTGCACTTTGGTCGCCTGTTCCAGCACACTACTGCACATAAGGCATGCCACTTTCACAAGAAATGTGGTACACACCCGGTTTTCCGAAACGTAGATCGTCTTTAACATTACAAAGTACAACCTCTATTTCGTACAAAGCAGTGTGTGCACCAAAAACCAAATGAGTAACAAATGAGCATCAACAGGTCTCGTGAAAGCCGTGAGTCGGAATCGGTTACAAGGAGAGCGCAACACTAAGAGGCAACACTTCACACTCTGAGCGGCGACCGGGCAGAGAGTACGTGAAATTACACAGGCAGTTGAACATGAAGAAGACAAGAGAGTCGGCAGTCGAAATCATATGGAGAAGAACGGAGCTACACCTCATCTCAGCACCAGACAGCACACTGCCCATGTGTCACGCCGAGAATACATGAGAAATTACATCCCAAATGACATTTTGATGAAAGAAAAGGAGGGTCAGGCATTATAAATTCATAAAATAACGTTTAATGCTTCAATTACTTTTCACTGCTTAATAGGACGGTGCCTCTCGGAAGCATGCCCCCAGCATCAGGTGCATTTCTGCTGCGTGTGCGTTAATCTGAAGTCTGATGAGGATTATATGCTTATATGTAAAACAGATTCTGATGTGTTGGCAGAAGAGCCAACACCGTATAGGTAGAGGAGGCCGAAATGCACGCGTTAAAGCTCACGCAGGCTGGCGTGAGGTCTGGAAAATGACAAGGAATTATAGTAGCCAAAAATAATACATAGCTTCTGGAATACTTAACTTTAATCCATAATTGGTGTACATCGCTCTTTACGGTACAGGTTTTACAATCTCAATATTAACTGGTAATGGCGCCTTGCTAGGTCGTAGCAAATGACGTAGCTGAAGGCTATGCTAACTATCGTCTCGGCAAATGAGAGCGTATTTGTCAGTGTAGCTTCGCTAGCAAAGTCGGCTGTACAACTGGGACGAGTGCTAGGACGTGTCTCTAGACCTGCCGTGTGGCGGCGCTCGGTCTGCAATCACTGACAGTGGCGACACGCGGGTCCGTCGTATACTAGCGGACCGCGGCCGATTTAAAAGCTACCACCTAGCAAGTGTGGTGTCTGGCTGTGACACCACAGATTCTATTTTCGTTGTCTATGCTACCTCTGAAATTGAAAAAAATGGTTCAAATGGCTCTAAGCACTATGGGACTTAACATCTAAGGTCATCAGTCCCCTAGACTTAGAACTACTTAAACTCAAGTAACCTAAGGACATCAAGCACATCCATGCCCGAGGCAGGATCCAAACCTGCGTCCGTAGCAGCAGCGCGATTCCGGACTGAAGCGCCTAGAACGGCTCAGCCACAGCGACCGTCTCTGAAATTGAACTAAGTTTATCTTAGCAGTTAAGAATCCTTGGAATTGTGGTGGTAACAACCCCAGACTAAGCACTGCTGTCCCCTGAGCGGTGTGCAATAACTGGTCATGGGACCAGGCATTAGCAGCAGTTGCACTTCAAGTGGTTATTGGACTCCTGAACAGCATCAGCCCAGCCACACAGGGTCTACGAGCCACTGTAATCTACCCCTCGTTCCTTGTTGTTGTTGCTGTCCACTACGGTAAAGGCTTTTCTAAAGATTCGAGAGGAGTAAGAATTACAATAAACTTTTTACTTATCTTTTCTTGCACAATTGGCCCGAGTTCTTCTTGTTTAGCTGTCTGATTATTGAAGCTGAAATTCTGAGATTTTAGGTTCTCATGTTTCAATTGACCTAAATAATTTTGAAGAATGTCGTTGCAGAATTTTTGTTTTTACCTTAATTTACTGTGTCATATTGTACTATATCACACTGTCTTTTGAATTTTCACATCGTTCGCCTAAAATACAAAACTACATCCCATCACGTCAGAGGCATGCTTACAACGACTTCACTCTGCGGTAATAACAATATCCCAAAGGGTTTACAATTTTTCTTGACAAATGAATTTCTACTAGTTTAGATTATTATTTTCTAAATGAATTCAGAAATAAACATAATGAACAGTACTAGACTGCGTGGTTAATAATTGAAATTTTGAGTGTGCCAAGTTATTAGCACTTTTCAAATGTTTCTTAAAAAAATTTAACTGTACATTCAGAGCTACTACATATCTACTGTAACAACGAAAATAAAGGAGCTCCTTTTCATAAATTTTAACTTTAAATATAACATAGTATGTATAAAATTATGTGAAACTTTTCAAAAAAGCAGCTTAGATAATACTGACCTGTCCAAAATTCGAAAAATATTTCTGGTATCGACTACTACTGTTGAGGAAAAGTAATGCTAGAGGAGGATGTCCCTATACGCTACTGCTAAACTTGATGGTGCCGGATCTCGAGCTGCTGACACTTAGTGAAGGTGTCCTCTAGGGTGTCCTTATCCGGTACTCTGGATAGCTCCAAGTGTCCTGGATTGGGCGCAGAGCGTCAGCGCGCCCGACATGCTGTTCAAAGCTGCCGCAATCTAAGCTTGCTGGCTTCGGAGTGGGCCTTCCTTGCGTCACCACTGCCACCTGCTCTTTTTGCGAGGCAACAACCCGCTGCCTGACATACACAGCTGCTGCCGCTGGGCCGGCCGCTGTGGCCAAGCGGTTCTAGGCGCTACAGTCTGGAACCGCGCGGCCGCTACGGCCGCAGGTTCGAATCCTGCCTCGGGCATGGGTGTGTGTGATGTCCTCAGGTTAGTTAGGTTTAAGTAGTTCTAAGCTCTGGGGGACTTGACCTCAGATGTTAAGTCCCATAGTGCTCAGAGCCATTTGAACCATTTGCTGCCACTGGACAAAGCACGTCAGCGGGGGTGTTATGCCGACGTAGTGCTCTGCCGACAGGATGACAACGCACACAGCCGGGAGGCTGGCAACAAACTCTTGTACGGTATATAACGGTCGGAACTACTTCTAATTTCCTTTAACTGGTTCTTATTGCTATTCCTATTTGCTTAAGACTGTTATATGGAAAGTTAATGTTGCTTTAGTCCGCGCAAGTGCAACAAGTACTAGGTCCGTGTTGCGAGTTGTTAATGCAACTGCCTAGTTAGCAGGACATCATGGGTTCGAATCTCGGTCCGGCACTAATTTGGCTCGTTGGTGCTGATTCCTCTTGAAGTCTCCATGCAATTGATTTCAGTAGTTCCTTTCCTTGCCTTTCTCCTCCCTCCCCCTCCATCTTTACATAATACATATCACATCTGCGGATTTCAGGGGTGTCTGATCTTTCGTACGTATCTGAAAGAACAAACACCACGTTTTCATATAAACATCTGTCATTTCTCTATATTTCGTCAGTCCTTTTGACCGAGGTTACAAACACGAAGCCGGCCGGAGCGACCGAGCGGTTCTAGGTGCTTCAGTCTGGAACCACGCTACCGCTACGGTCGCAGGTTCGAATCCTGCCTAGGGCATAAATGTGTATGATGTCCTTAGATTAGTTAGGTTTAAGTAGCTCTAAGTTCTAGAGGGCTGATGACCTCAGAAGTTAAGTCACATAGTGCTGAGAGCCATTTGAACCATTTTTGAACAAACACAAAACACTAGTACCGCACACAAAATGAATAAATATAAGTTATTCACCCAAGTAGATTAAATTGTATACTAATTTTTGAGAGTAATTGTTTTTATGATAGTGAATGTCCCTGAGAATGTGGGCAGACAGCGTTCGAAAGTATTAATAACCGAGGAAGCAGTCTACCTTCACTAATTTTGTAAAAATCTGTTTTTTACGCTTCAGTCTTTTAATGTATGCAGAGTAATAAAGTGGTAAAACTAGAGTCTTTCATATAAATCACTAGGTCAACACACCTCGTTAAGTGAAAAGTTATGTAACGTCTTTGCATTGAACTGGTCATGTATACCAAATATGAAATTTTAATCTGCTGAGTTATTGCGAGAGAATTATAAAAGATATAAATCGAAAGCCGAAATGAACCCATGTAACAGACTTTAAATGTTTTTGCTCGTGAATTTTGTATTGTATGTCATTAACATTTCACGGTGTGACTGCACAGATGTGTTTTTGGCTGCTCCCTACCTGGCATGACTGCTGCGACAGCTTTGATGGCAGCGCTTCCATGTCTCGTAGATCGCTGGACTGGAGGAAATACAGAGACGTTAAACTCCATAAATCATATGGAGCGACATCACAACCGAACAATACCTCGACTCCTCCTCCTAACAGTCACACTGTCAAAATATTCTGCAAAAGGAAACCGATATCCACTGCTACACCCTAAAACGTGACAATATCCAACCCACCCCCGATCATAAGAAAAACCGCCACTCAATATTATCCTTGGACAGCAGAGTAGCATACCCTTTATTATACACCTCCCTAATTTATTAATAGTTCTCAAAGTCAAACTATTTTACTCTCGGCCTGCAGATACACTATCAATCATGACTGCATCTTACCAAGTGATGCAGTTTACTACACCAAAAACAAGAGTTCACTGAACTTGTCTTGGCAACGTATTTTGGACATATTAAAATCAGTAAGTGTGTCAGAATCATTTATTCATTCTCTCAGCGACCACACCGGCACCGAAACGGAGGAAAACAGAGAGAAGGCTGAAATACTGAATTCGGTCTTCCGAAGTTGTTTCACCGCGGAACATCGAACACTATCCTTCCTTTAAATCGTCGTAGAACATCGAAATGCCAGATATTGAGATAACCGATCGCGGTGTTGAAAAGCAGCTACAATGGTTTAGAAGCGGAAAGGCTTCAGGACCAGATGAGATACCTATAAGATTCTATAAAGATTATGCGAAAGAACTTGTACCCCTTTAGTTGTAATTTATCGTAGATCGCTTGAGCAGCAAAGGTATCTACGGACCTGAATAAAGCTCAGGTCATTCCCGTCTTTAAGAAAGACCGTAAGGCAGATCCACACAATTATAGACCTATATCGTTGACTTCAATGTATATGTTTTATGCTCAAGAATTATGACGTTTTTGGAAAACGAATATCTCCTCTAAAAAGTCAACATGGATTCCGCAAACAGAGATCCTGCGAAATTCAACTCGCTCTGTTCCTCCATGAGATCCACAGATCCTCCATGAGATGGACAACGGCGCTCAGGTTGATGCCGTGTTCCTTGATTTCAGTAAGACATTTGACACCCTCCCGCATTGCCGCATGTTGAAAAAATTGCAACCTTGCGTAGCCTTGGAGCAGACATGCGATTGGATTCAAGACTTTCTTCCAGAAAGAACTCAGCACATTGCTCTTAACTGAACTAAATCCACAGACGTGAAGGTAATATACGAAGTACCACAGGGAAGTGTGATAGAACCGTTGCTGTTTACAATATGTATAAATGATCTATTACACTACTGGCCACTAAAATTGATACACCACGAAGATGACGTGCTACAGACGCGAAATTTAACCGACAGAAGAGGATGCTGTGATATACAAATGAGTAGCTTTTCAGAGCATTCACACAAGGTTGGCGCCGGTGGCGACACCTACAACGTGCTGGCATGAGCGAAGTTTCCTACCGATTTCTCATACACAAACAACAGTTGACCGGCGTTGCCTGGTGAAACGTTGTTGTGATGCCTCGTGTAAGGAGGAGAAATGCAGACTATCACGTATCCGACTTTGATAAAGGTTGGATTATAGCTTATCGCGATTGTGGTTTATCGTATCGCGACATTGCTGCTCGCGTTGGTCGAGATCCAGTGACTGTTAGCAGAATATGGAATCGGTGGGTTCAGGAGGGTAATACGGAACGCCGTGCTGGATCCCAACGGCCTCGTATCACTAGCAGTTGAGATGACAGGCATCTTATCCGCATGGCTGTAACGGATCTTGCAGCCACGTCTCGATCCCTGAGTCAACAGATGGGGACGTTTGCAAGACAACAACCACCTGCACAAACAGTTCGACGACGTTTGCAGCATCAAGGACTATCAGCTCGGAGACCATGGCTGCGGTTATCCTTGACGCTGCATCACAGACAGGAGCGCCTGCGATGGCTTACTCAACGACGAACCTGGGTGCACGAATGGCAAAACGTCATTTTTTTCGGATGAATCCAGGTTCTGTTTAGAGCATCACGATGGTCGCACCTGTGTTTGGCGACATCGCGGTGATCGCACAATGGAAGCGTGTATTCGTCATCGCCATACTGGCGTATCACCCGGCGTGATGGTATGGGGTGCCATTGGTTACACGTCTCGGTCAACTCTTATTCGCATTGACCTCACTCTGAACAGTGGACGTTTCATTTCAGATGTATTACGACCCGTGGCTCTAGCCTTCATTCGATCCCTGCGAAAGCCTACATTTCAGCAGGATAATGCACGACTGCATGTTGCAGGTCCTGTACGGGTCTTTCTGGATACAGGAAATGCTCGACTGCTGCCCTGGCCAGCACAGTCTCCAGATCTCTCCCCAACTGAAAACGGTTGGTAAATGGTGGCCGAGCAACTGGCTCGTCCCAATACGCCAGTCACTACTCTTGATGAACTGTGGTATTGTGTTGAAGCTGCATGGGCAGCTGTACCTGTACACGCCATCCAAGCTCTGTTTGACTCAATGCCCAGGCGTATCAAGGCCGTAACTACGGCAAGATGTGGTTGTTCTGGCTACTGATTTCTGAGGTTTTATGCACTCAAATTGCGTGAAAATGTAATTACATGTCAGTTCAAGTATAATGTATTTGTCCACTGAATACCCGTTAATCATCTGCATTTCTTCTTGGTGTAGGAATTTTAAGGGCCAGTAGTGTAGTTCTGTCAGATCGCTGCTTCGCCGTGTCGCTCATTGCCAGCCTCGGGCAGTCTTCGACAAGCCTTTGTCATTTGGAGAGCTCGTCTCAAAGTTCGTACGAGTATTTATTAAATTGCTAGAATTGTTATTTCTGTTACCTCTCACCCCAGTATGGCAATGACGAATACACGCTTCCAATGTGCGATCACCGCGATGTCGCCAAACGGATGCGACCAACATGATGCTGTAAACAGAACGTGGATGCATCCGAAAAAAGATGTTTTGCCATTCGTGCACCCAGTTTCGTCGTTGAGTACACCATCGCAGGCGCTCCTGTCTGTGATGCAGCATCGTCAAGGGTAACCGCAGCCATGGTCTCCGAGCTGATAGTCCATGCTTCTGCAAACGTCGTCGAACTGTTGGTGCATATGTTTGTTGTCTTGTAAACGTCCACATCTGTTGACTCAGGGATCGAGACGTTTCTGCACGATCCGTTACAGCCATGCGGATAAGATGCTGTCATCTCGACTGCTAGTGATACGAGGCCGTTGGGAACCATCACGGCGTTCCATATTACCCTCCTGAACCCACCGATTCCATGTTCTGCTAACAGTCATTCGATATTGACCAACGCGAGCAGCAAGGTCGCGATACGATAAACCACAATCGCGATACGCTACAATCCGACCTTTATCAAAGTCGGAAACGTGATGGTACGCATTTCTCCTCCTCACACGAGGCATCACAACAACGTTTCACCAGGCAACGCCGGTCAACTGCTGCTTGTGTATGAGAAATCGGACGGAAACTTTCCTCACGTCAGCACGTTGTAGGTGTCGCCACCGGCGCCAACCTAGTGTGAATGCTCTGAAAAACTAATCATTTGTATATCACAGCATCTTTTTCCTGTCGGATAAATTTCGCGTCTGTGGTTAAATTTCGCGTCTGTAGCACGTCATCTTCGTGGTGAAGCAATTTTAATGGCCGGTAGTGTATGAATACAAAAGTATGGCTTTTTAAAGCATTATGGTGGCGTACTATTTCTCCTTGTTCAAACAAATTTCGGGCTCTCCTACATCAATCCACTGGCACATTACGGGCTGCAGCCAATCGAACCATTGGATGTGCACGTCCTAGACGCCTCCGGCCAACCACATGCAAATCCCCCCCCCCCCACTCCCCCCGCCCTCCCTCCACTTTTCTCCCACTCGGTAGGTCGGATAGATTTTGGACTTTATATCAATGGTCTCCATGTTTGGTAGCAACAACTGACGTCACTGTCCTTCCTCTTAATGGACAGCAAGAACAGTCTTTTACGTCCCTTGGCCCCTCCTAGGCCTCTCATGAGTTGGGACTGTTGTTGTAGTACTCTAGTCTGTGTAAAGCCACTGACGTTGCGGTTGTCAATGCAAGCAACAAAAATGCTGCCTCTGCTAAGACATGTCATGTAGTGACCATCTTCATGTGTGACAACCTATAACAGCGTCTAGGCCGTGAGTGGCATTACCAGTTAATTCCCTGAAGTGAAACTTCTCACATGGGACAGCTGCTCAGTGTGTCTTCAATTTGCTGGCCTCGACGATTATTGTTTACCTATGGTAACCTAAACGCTATCACTTTTGCCTGTTCTCAGCACTGTGTCTCTGATTTCAATTCTTGGAGGTCCTTGCTGGTTATCAGCACGATGTACAGCTCATTAGATCGTCAATAATATATTCGCCCCCCCCTCCCATGGGAAAAAATCGTTGGCAGTCACGTGACAAAAAATTTGTAATCTGGCTTCTGTTGTAGTTAAAACATCTTAGTCTCTACAAGTGATATTATATACATTCTTGGTTAATCACTGTGATCCTCTTTGCATTTTGCAATCTGTGAAGATCATTTCCCACTTTATTTTTGCACACATGCAAACATCAACATCGTTTCAGTTTTCATTGCACTTTACAAACACATAGATACACACACATAGAAGCGTAAGTATAAATCATTGGTTAAAATTTTTTGTTTCTCACATTATAGGTATTGCACACAGCAAAAATTTGTTCTCTCTCTCTCTATTTTTCCATATTATATGAACATATACACATCCGTATTGATTTGTTTATTTTTTATTTACATTACATGTACATGATAATTTGATTGCGGAACGCTGAACGTCATGATAACAATAATGACCCTGAAAAAGAACACATCTCCTTACAAGATTCTAGTTTACATGTTCTTTATGTTATACTTGTTTTGTAAATAAAACCGCCTTTTCCTTTTGCCACTTAATTTATTTACCTCAGACGCGTTTCGCCTGTTTCTTGTTCTCAGGCAACATCAGTGGGATCTATAACGATACAGTTTTGTTAGTTTTAGATTATTAAAAAGATCACGTAGCGATTTTTTATGCAAAAAAGTAATTAGTTACGATTTGCTGATCTTCGTTTCCTCTCATCTGGTCTGGAGGTCGCACTATCACTTTATTAGTGACATATAAGCACAACTTTCCTTTCTGATCTTCTTCACACTGTTCACCATGTTTCTCTTTCTTTTTGTTGTGTACTATTGTTCCTTTGCCACTCGGTATTACATTTCGTCGCACACTGCTTTCCACAACGTAAATATTGCAACTCCATTACATGTTTCGTCCTCTTTGGCATGTTTGGCTACTTGTTGCCAGCCTAACGAAGTATATGTTCAAGACTAACTTCTGTTCATGATGTTTATACCTTGTGTGTCTATGAGAGATACATAAATAGATAGATAGATAGATAGATAGATAGATAGAGAGAGAGAGAGAGAGAGAGAGAGAGCTGAACATCGTGTTTTTTTGTTTTGTTTTGTTTACTGGAGTTTGGTGGTTTGAATTGTAAGGTGCTGTGTATGTGTACTAGCTGTTAGCGAGCGGTTGAAAGCTTTGGTGACAGCTGGTTTGACTTTTCGCTTCAATGTTCTGTATGGGGGAGGTCCATGGATAAGTGAGTGTAAAGAGGTTGGGTGGTATTATTATTATTTATTATATTGGATAGTATTGTTATATTAATCTTCGTTGGAAGTGTTATTTTATTATTTTATCTGTTAGTGCAATAATGAATTGCTTGTTATGTGTACTTGATCATTCACCAGGATTTTCCTTTCTGCTTTGGTTTTCTGTATGTGTTAATTTTCTTTCAGGATTAGGAGGTGTTTTTTATTGTTGATTCTAATTATTTTCACGTCATCTTCTCTAGTGGTTGGTTTCTTGTCATATTGTCTTTGGTGTTTTGCAAATTTCGGTTGGTTTGTCCAATATATAGAGACTCCCATGTGTTCTTTGTATCTGACATCAAATGTTCTACCTGTTTGTCCTATGTATCTGCCTTCCCAAGTGTTACATTGTAATTGATATATACCTGCTTTCTGATAAATGTCTGTTTTTTGTCATTTTTGTATAGAGTTGTCTGTTGTGTATACTATTTTATTCCCTGTCTTTTTTAAAATGTTGGTGATTTTATGGGTGAGTTTGTGTTTGTATGTCATTGTGTGCAATCTTGTGTTTTCTTCCATCCTTTTCTGATTATCCAGTGTAGTTGTTATGTGATGGCGTGTTTGTGTTTGGTTCTGTTGTGTTGTTGTCTGTCGTTTTGTGCTTTCTGCTTTTATTTTACTTTAAATTCTGTTGTTTATCTTTGTGACCATGTTATTATTACCATTATTTTCTGCTATCTGCATTATTATGTCCACTTCTTTTTGCTAGCTTTCTTTGGTGAGTGGCATTGTGTTGAGTCTTTGGAGCATGTGTAGAAGTGCTGCTTGCTTTTGTGAGTGTTGATGCTTCAAGGATTGGGGAATCATAATGTCTGTTGCTGTGGGTTTGTGGTAGACTTGAAACATATGCTTATTGTTTTATTTTTTGATTGTTATATTCAGAAAGTTAATTTGGTTGTTACTTCTCTTTCAATTGTGAATTTTATATTTTTATGTATCTTTTTGATGTCATTATGTAGTTTTCGATTTTGTTTGTGGTTCATCTATTAAGCAAAGGAAGTCATCCATGTGCCTGACCCAATATAATATGTTGTATTCTTTTGCTACTACTTTTATGAAAATGATCTGTTCAATGTGGCTTACAAAAATATTTGTTAAGGCTCCTGAAGCTGGGGACCCCATTGGTAATCAGTCTTCTTGTAAATAAAATTCGTTATTGAATTGGAAGTAATTTTGTTCAGTTACGAGCTTTTTTAATGTGCGTATTTCCTTAATCTGTTCATCGGGGAGTAGCAAGTAGGTAAACACGCCAAAGAGGAGGAAACACGTAATGGAGTTGCAATATTTACGTTGTGAAAAGCAGTGTGTGACGAAATAGTAATATCGAGTGGCAAATGAACAATAGTACACAACAAACTGAAAGAGAAACATGGTGAACAGTGTGAAGAAGGTCAGAACGCAAAGTTGTGCTTTTATGTCAGTAATAAAGTGGGGAGTGCGACCTCCAGACCAGATGAGAGGAAACGAAAACCAGCAAATCGTAAATAATTACTTTTTTACGTAAAAAATTGCGATACGAACTGTTTAATAATCAAAAACTAACAAAACTGTACCGTTATAGATCCCATTGATGATGCCTTAGAGCAAGACAAAGGCGACAGGCGCCTGGGATAGATAAATTAAGTGGCAGCAGGAAAAGGTAGTTTTATTTACAAAACAAGTATTTCTATGCTTACTACGGAGGATGGCCACGCAAACAAACTTGTTTCTTTACGTTATTCACAATAGAAATTTCTTATGTAGTACAGGAATTTTACTGAGTCTTCAATTATCTTTGATGTCTTGGTGGAGCTGGTGTAGTTGACGAGGCTCTTTCCTCCTCGTGTTGAAACATAATGGAGCTTTCATCACGCTCTTCACTATTTCCTCGACTTGATCAAAGAGGGTATCTACCACGAATATGTGTCATCTCCGACCCTTCCCATGCATATGCTATGGTCGCCCTCACACACACTCTACCTCAACAATCATAGCCTAAACATTTCCACAAGTACTTAAAACAGTCTCTGAAACACTTTCAGTATCTGCACAAACAACTTATAAGCATAATGGTAAGAATTGCAGCTCCTAGGTAAGATAAAATGCTTACAATAATAGACCTGAAAAAGAACACATGTCCTTACAAGATACTTGTTTACTTTGCCTTACGTTATTCACAATTCCAGTTTCTCACATAATAATGGAGTTTTGCGGTACCCCGATATATCTTTCATATCTGCATGGAGATGGCATTAAAACAAACTAGAGGAGTAGTGACTGGGGAAGACATTGACCGTCCCTTTAAAAGCATTCATCCTGGCATTCACCTCAAACCAGTAATTGATATGCAGTCCTCGCAGATGCGTAACCCCTGTCTGTACCGCTACGCCAGTTTTCTCGGTCAGAATGATCAGGCCGACTGAAAAGATCCGTTACCGGTAACGAGATGATGTGAAGTCGTACCACCTGACCTTCAAAATAAAGCACACAATACTCTATCAGCGAGAAAGGTTAAGGCTACCTTTTTTGTGGTGCTAAATTGTTCTTGTTTATGGATTTTACGGAGCCCTGAAGATGAATGAATTCTGAATCTTACTGTGAGACATTAAGAAAACTGACCAGCGCCATTCAAAACAAGATAACATAGATTCCAGCACTTTTTATCCAACGAAGAACCTCAAGTTGCTATTAATTTCGTGCGACGTAATATCACACAGAGAGAATTTTTCAACTCGTTAAAAGCTACGGAAATTTCGAAAACCTGTACTATTTACAGAAGTGATACGAAAGGGCACTTTTAAGATTTTCTAATAATTTGATTGAAACGGAAAGTGTCCGATAACATTAGAGGTATTATAAAGTTTGAGTTTCATTTCATTGGAACTAGTGTTTATCCTAAAAGTCTGTACGAGTTTTGCCGCCCCCGTGGGAAGGAATATACTCCTGCATTCCTTGTGGCATGGAAGGATATAGTTCCGAACGTGATCTTGAGGACTTGCATGCCATGACAGAAACACATGGTGTGTCATTTAATGAAGATCGTAGGCTGGAAGCTTGTATGACAGTAGACGTACTCCCAGTGGATCCCAGACATGTTCTATAGGTGACGATCAGGGACTGGAGAGGTCTGTGAAGACTCGGTACATTATTCAAGGCGTCTTTGGTGTGAAAACTACACTATATTACCTTACTGAAATATGCCATTTGGTAACCGGTGATGGAAAGTATGACATGTCAACATTGTTTATCGTACTTGTCACATACTGTTGAACAGTCAACCTCACCTAAACAAGTAATGGAAATGGAACATCACAGTAGATGTATTTCCGAAATATTTATTATTCAAACGACTGGTTTCAACGCTGCATTTGCATCACCTTCACGTCCTGTTTGTGAGTTATCTGTCATCGTTACCAACACTGCCTTTACTATTCTGTTGCCTAGTTATTATCTCATCTTGTTATTGCTTTGAAACTCTGGATTACCTTCGTATATGATGTGACACTTAGTAATAGTTTCGAGTATCAGTCGATATTCATTGGGATTGTGAGTCTGTTGTTCAAGAGTTTTTGACCTCGTTTTGTTCTATCTCGCTTGACGATCATTAAGTCATGTTCACCGGTGTCTTTAGCTCTTTGTAGGACTCACTTGTAAGCAACTCTGGCACATTTGGCATAGCGAGCCCTGCTTTCCGATTTTGGTCTCTATTCTTTGTATAGTTTTTGTTATGGATCGCCAAATTTTGTCATACTATGCGTTCCGTTGTTCAGGTAGGTAATTCCTCAGTGACGTGAGTTAACTAAATTCTATTACTGATATTTGTGTTTTGGGTGTTTCTAGTTATGCAATAGCTTCTGTTTTCTTCGGAACAGACTCGTGGAGTTCCTAAGTCGAGGGATTGGAATTCTCGTCGGCAACTTTGCTTACGCTATATATTTTTCTGTTATTGGTTTACTTTCTTCATACATTGTTTGTAGGGTCTGGATACTTACCTCATTGGTTTCATGGAGTTCCACCTCAGAACTGCATTTCTTTAACCTCTTGATTTCCTACACGTAACTATACATTATACCATCACATATGATGAAACTGGGATCTTTTTGCAGCTGTACTCTTGTTGTTCCCGTTTCTCAGTTATACATAAGGGGTTCTACGTGCAACTTCCCATTCCAAATTTATTTTAAATTTTATTGTCATCTACACCTTTCTTGGAGAGTACGCTGTTATACGTATGAATAGTCATTTTTATGTCTGCCGTATTTGGTTAGAATTTAATGGAGTACCGGATAGCGTTCCATACTTGGTCTCCACTTTAGATACATTAGCCGTGGCTAGCCTGATATAATTATTGTAAACCGCCCTAGACTGCTGCAGTTACACTGAACGTAACGTGGTTTTACGTAGGAAAGTTTTTATTAAATGAATGTTACATACAAAAGCATGATTCTTGGACATTTATTTTTACTTTACTTTGCTTACCATTTACGACTATTTCTTTGTTTGTTACGTACAGATAAGATGGTGTACATGACACCTGATATTCTAGCATTCGCAATTATTTATGGGTGTTTTACGTTAATCCAGAACATTAGATTAAGTTGTTAATTTTGTTCCTTGGAGATCGTCCTTACCAAATATCGTATTTACGTATGTTATTATACACTTATACATTGCTTGCGGCTGGCCTACACGAAGTGGGTCCTTGCTGCCGTTTTCCATACCCTACACCCGTTCTATAAACTTTTACATATCATATATGTTGTGTATCACTGTGTATTATGCAGCTGGACTACATTTTATATTTTGTCCTTTTTAGAATTTACAACTGCTGGAAACTATGTTATTTTATACTGTCATAATTTTAAAACAAGCCAATAGTTACCTTACAAGGTGCCAACTTTCACATATGATTATAACCACAAGGTATTTTCTGCTGTGTACTTTTATTTTATAGTTTTACTTCATATACTTTTATTCATTTTATTATTGAATTTTCTGTACGGCGGTCCATTGATCGTGACCGGGCCAAATATCTCACGAAATAAGGATCAAACGAAAAAACTACAAAGAACGAAACTTGTCTAGCTTGAAGGGAGATACCAGATGGCGCTATGGTTGGCCCGCTAGATGGCACTGTCATAGGTCAAACGGATGTCAACTGCGTTTTTTTTTTAAATGGGAACCTCCATTATTATTACATATTCGTGTAGTACGTAAAGTAATATGAATGTTTTAGTTGGACCACTTTTTTCGCTTTGTGATAGATGGCTCTGTAATAGTCACAAACATATGGCTCACAATGTTAGACGAACAGTTAGTAACAGGTCAGTTTTTTAAATTAAAATACAGAACTTAGGTAAGTTTGAACATTTTATTTCGGTTCTTCCAACGTGGTACATGTAAATTCGTGAACTTATCATTTCTGAGAGCGCATGCTGTTACAGCGTGATTACCTATAAATACCACATTAATGCAATAAAAGCTCAAAATGATGTCTGTCAACCTCAACGCATTTGGCAATAAGTGTAACGACATTCCTCTCAACAGCGAGTAGTTCGCCATCCGTAACGCTCGCACAGGCGTTGACAATGCGCTGACGCATGTTGTCAGGCGTTGTCGGTAGATCACGATAGCAAATATCCTTCAACTTCCCCACAGAAAGAAATGCGGGGATGTCAGATCCGGTGAGCGTGCGGGCCTTTGTATTGTGTTTCGACGACCAATCCACCTGTCATGAAATATGCTATTCAATACCGCTTCAACCGCACGCGAGCTATGTGCCGGACATCCATCATGTTGGAAGTACATCGCCATTCTGTCATGCAGTGAAACATCTTGTAGTAACATCGGTAGAGCATTACGTAGGAAATCAGCATATATTGCACCATTTAGATTGCCATCGATAAAATGGGGGCCAATTATCCTTCCTCCCACAATGCCGTACCATACGTTAACCCGCCAAGGTCGCTGATGTTCCACTTGTCGCAGCCATCTTGGATTTTCCGTTGCCCAATAGTGCACATTGTGCCGGTTTACGTTACCGCTGTTGGTGAATGACGCTGCGTCGCTACATAGAACGAGTGCAAAACATCTCTCATCGTCCCGTAATTTCTCTTGTGCCCAGTGGCAGATCTGTACACGACGTCCAAAGTCGTCGCCATGCAATTCCTGGTGCATAGAAATATGGTACGGATGCAGTCGATGTTGGTGTAGGATTCTCAACACCGACGTTTTTGAGATTTCCGCTTCTCGCGCAATTTGTCTGCTACTGATGGGCGGATTAGTCGCGACAGCAGGAAAGTAAAACATCTACTTGGGCATCATCATTTGTTGCAGGTCGTGGTTGACGTTTCACATGTGGGTGAACGCCTCCTGTTTCCTTAAATAACGTAACTATCCGGCGAACGGTCCGGACACTCGGATGATGTCGTCCAGGATTCCGATCAGCATACATAGCAGACGTCCGTTGGGCATTTTGATCACAATAGCCATACATCAACACGATATCGACCTTTTACGCAATTGGTAAACGGTCCATTTTACCACAGGTAACGTATCACGAAGCAAATACCGTCCGCACTGGCAGAATGTTACGTGATACCACTTTTGTGACTATTACATCTATCACAAATCGAAAAAAATGGTCCAACCAAAACATTCATATTTCTTTACGTACTACACGAATATGTAATAAAAATTGGGGTTGCTATTTAAAAAAACGCAGTTGATATCCGTTTGGCCTATGGCAGCGCCATCTAGCGGGCCAACCATAGCGCCATCTGGTTTCACCCTTCAAGCTAGACGAGTTTAGTTCTTTGTAGTTTTTTCGTTTGACCCTTATGTCGTGAGATATTTGGCCCGGTCACTATCAATGGACCACCCTGTATGTATTCCTTTCCATGTACTTATGTGTACGCGTATGAGTACTTTGTGGCGTGTTTCCAGGGTCTCCTGCACGGCTACCAACCCGCAACGTAGCACAGCTATGCGGGTCCTCGCTCTAACTTTCTGCAGGCGCACCTGCTGAAGTCAGCCGAACTTTGATTGACCTGCAGAAAGCAGACCAGTTCAGAGGGTTCGCGCAAGAGCAAGTAGAAGCCGCCACATCTACGACCTTCTGTATCCGCCACGCCGCATTTCCCAGCCAATCGGAGCCTACATCGCTGGACCAATAGCGGTCTGGTAATCATCCGTCTCGTGGGTATAGCTGCCCTCACCCGGGGAGCAGTAGGCAGTTCCGTCTCCGCCAGCAGAATTAGAAGATCGCCAGCACCACGCTGCCGCCCAGACTCGACGTCGCCCTTGCCACTCGGGACCACCGCATATCACCACCCGCTGCTCCGGTCGTGGACTCTGAAGCTGGGACTCTTTGTTCTGCTCGTCAGTTGGGCCTTTAACTTTCTGTCTACTGTTGGTATCTAAGAAGGTGGTCTGTTTCACTTGCAAGAGAACTTATCAGAAGATAGTGTTACGCAGTGTCGTTTTCCAAGAACTTTAAGTTGTCAAAGGAGTCATTCCTCTGTTTTCAAGACGTACTTTTCTTATTTGTTTTGCCACGCGGAGAGGCTGCGCAGTTAAAGGCACTCTGTCACGGACTGCGCGGCCCCTCCCACCGGGGGCTCGAGTGCTCCCTCGGACAGGGGTGTGTGTGTTGTTCTTAGCATAAGTTAACATAAGTTTTGAAACGTCCCCTTAGAACAATTGTATACGAGACTGTGCTTTAGTGCTCATGTGTAAAGTTGATGTTTCGCAAGTTATTCTGATCTTTTATATATTTACTTCTGTCATAATTCCTGTAACACTGATGTATATGTTTATTTCTATTCTGTTGTAAAGCCTGTACTACAAATGTTATCTGTATTGTTATGTTCTTTAATGATGTATTTTGTACCTTTGTAATTGTATTCTAATGGTATAATATTGTAATTAACACCAGTTCATCAATTTAAGTAACTTGTAAGTTACATTTCACTGCACACGTTTCTGTTGGTCACAGTAATGCACAATATGTGAGAAGCTGGGACTGTTGTGTTTGCATGTGTGTTAATAATTCAGCAAGGGACTGGATAACAGCATTGCTGGTTCTAAGGACAATTCCAAAAACTTTGTGAGTGCACAAGCGGTGGTTTATGGACTTGCTATCTTCTCTGCAAGACTCTTCGATGGTGATTGTGCACCTGCACAATCGCAGCAGATGGCTGCTGGCCATCTCTACAAGGACTACAGTGGGTCTACACCTTTGATGACCCACAAATACCATTATCTCTACAAGGACTACAGTGGTTCTACACCTTTGCTGACTCACCAATACCATTATTTCTACAAGGACTGCAGTGGGTCTGCACCTCTGGTGGCCCACCAATACCGTAATCTCTACCAGGACTACAGTGGGTCTACTCTGTGTTGACCTACCTACCAATATTATTCAAAACTTCGACTGACTCTGCTGTGGGTTTACTCTGTTGTGGCCCATTACCTGTCTGCATGTCAAGAGTCAGCACTGTCTTTCTGTTGGAAGGAGAACACCACTTCTTCAAGACTGCATGGAAATCCACTACTTCTGTGTGCAATTTCTTTTACTAATGAGACTTTGTGAAAAACAAAAACTGTAATTACTATTATGATGAATGATCAGGACTGTCTTTATGGACTGTGAGAAAATTTTAGCTTTTGACCAACATTGTATCAATAAATGTGTGCATTGGATATCTTTGTTAGTGTAATTATGAAAAATTTTATCAAATCATTATTGGCCACTGGCCAAAACAATTTGTAAAATTTTTTGTGGGGAGCATGGGGGCTATGTTAGTAGGCTGTTTATGTTTTCTTATTGGCAACGTTACGTAGCGCTCTGTACGAAAATCACTGGCTGTGCTGTGTGCAGTCTGTGGCTAGTTTGCATTGTTGTCTGCCATTGTAGAGGGGCAGCTGGATGTTAACAGCGCGTAGCGTTGCGCAGTTGGAGGTGAACCGCCAGCAGTGGTGGATGTGGGGAGAGAGATGGCGGAGTTTTGAAATTTGTTATACTGGATATTATGAACTGCTATATATATTATGACTATTAAGGTAAATACATTGTTTGTTCTCTATTAAAATCTTTCATTTGCTAACTATGCCTATCAGTAGTTAGTGCCTTCAGTAGTTTGAATCTTTTATTTAGCTGGCAGTAGTGGCGCTCGCCGTATTGCAGTAGTTCGAGTAACGAAGATTTTTGTGAGGTAAGTGATTTGTGAAAGGTATAGGTTAATGTTAGTCAGGGGCATTCTTTTGTAGGGATTTTTTGAAAGTCAGATTGCGTTGCGCTAAAAATATTGTGTGTCAGTTTAAGCACAGTCTTGTATAATTTGTTCTAAGGGACGTTTCAGTTTGTTTACGTTAAATTAATTAATGAGTAAGTCTAGGGACCGATGACCTCAGCAATTTGGTCCCTTAAAAATTCAAACATTTGAACATTTTTCTTATTTGTTTGGAAATGGTAATGATTCGCGTAACTTACATTTGTGAACGTAAATCGATTGTGTAAATTAGCTGATTTTTTAGTGTAATCAACTGACGTACTGAGAAAGTGCCCCAAGCCGGGACACTTCACTTTAGTTGTGTTTTTTATCGTTCATGACATTAATTTTCTGAAAATGACCCTATTTGGTTCATACGCACAGTCCTCAGATCTGTAGATTAAAGTAAAACAACTAATCAACATACAGGTGGTGGACAAGAATATGGAAACACCGCGAGAAATCCATGCTTGGACATAAGTACAGATGCTAGTCAATCCTGCAGGTTGCGCTGTTGCCTGTGCAATGTCGTCATTACGTTGCAATCGACAGTGTTGGTCAGGAAGGTGTTCTGCGTAGTTGAGAGTACATTGTGTAGAAACTCACAGAACACGAATTTCGGAAAATTGTTGATGATCGAATGGTCGGTCCTTCATAACCAATGGAGCAGAAGTCTTAGGTGTTTCAAGAAGAATTGAAGATTTGTGCCGCATATGGGAAAAAACGGAAAAACACATGCGCTAAGTCACAACATGACGATAATGTGTTTTGAGTGATTGTGACATACACATATAGAACAGGATTATGATGAAAAATAAGAGGACGACAGTTGGAAAAGTTACAACAGAAAAAAAATGTTACGAGTCCTTTCAACACCAAAATTAAACGAATGGAGCTAAATTAGCAGGGAAATGCAGGACGAGACGGAATTCTAAAATCGTCCGTCAATGATGCAAATGTCCTTAACACGAAAACGTGGTACGGAAGCCATAAAACCTGGCTTAATGGAAGAACGTAATTTGATCGGGTACGTCTTGTTTCACTCTATTCCCATCTTTTTGCTGCGTTTATGTCCCAAGAGTGAAACATGGCGGGGGTTAATGGATGATTTGGGCAGCCACATCGCCGTATGCAGGGGCCCCACGATTACTCTGCAAGGTCGTATTACCGACTTTTTTGGCTGATCAGATCCATCCCCTGGTAAAATATTTGTTACGCAGTGGTCATACTGTGCTCTAAGACGACAGTGTCCCGTTCACGAAGTTCGCGTCATCCAAGACCGTTTTTGTGAGGGCTAGGACGTACTGTCGCATCTCCCCTCGCCATCACAGTCACCAAATCTGAATCTTACTGAGACTTTTTGGTCTACTTTGCAGAGAAGGGTGCGGGATCGCTATCTACCTACATCGCCGTTACCTGAACCTGTCACTGTCTTGCAGGAATAATAGTAAAAGATCCCACGAAAACCATACAAGTACTATATTTATCCATTCCGAAATCACTGAAAACCATTTCGAAAGTCAACGGTTTTCATACACCGTATTAGACACGCTAGTGCGCTGGCCGATGTGGACGAGCGGTTCTAGGCGCTTCAGTCAGGAACCGCACGACGGCTACGGTCGCAGGTTCGATTCCTGCCTCGGGCATGGATGTGTGTTATGTCCTTAAGTTAGTTAGGTTTCAGTAGTTCTAAGTTCTAGGGGACTGATGACCTCAGATGTTAAGTCCCATAGTGCTCAGAGCCATTTCTGAAGACACGCCAGTGTCTTGTGCATTTGGTGACTTCAAATATTTGTCCACGCCCTGTAGGCAGTATTTTTTTGGATCATAATTCTTCTGACTGGTTTTAACAGTCAATGTTTCACTGCCATACAATGCTGTGCTCCAAACGTACATTCTCAGAAATTTCTTCCTCAGATTAACGCCTATGTTTGGTACTAGCAGACTTCTCTCGGCCAGGAATGCCCTTTATGCTAGTTCTAGTCTGCTTTTGATGTCCTCCTTGCTCCGTCCGTCATTGGTTATTTTGCTGTCCATGTAGCAGAATTCCTTAACTTGACCTACTTAGCATATCCCTTTTCAGATTTTCTAGGTCCCTACAATGTCCAAGCTTCTGACATTTCACGCTCGACTCGTAAAACGTTATGCTTTCTCTGGTTATTCAATCTTTTTCTCGTAGTCACCTTCCCTTTAGCTGTCCGTTCCAGGAGATAGAAATGGAGGACTATTCCGGAAACTTTCGCCAGTGAAGAGATCATCATGAAACTTTTTCCACTGCAGACCACATGTCCTGTGGATACACGTAATGTGGCTTTAATGTTGTGGTTTCCATTGTCTTCTGCATCCGCATGGCGTTGATCATTGCTGATTCTTCCACCTTTAGAGGCAGTTTCACGCCCCAAGGACAAGAAAGTGCCGTAAGTTTTCAGCCGCCAATGCGATATCGAAGATTTCTATTACATCTTGGAAGAACCACATAGAAAATGTTGTCAGGAAGATGAACTAAAGAATAGATTTATTACCAGAACACTTACAAGATGCTACAGAACTAATGAAGAAACTGCCTACACTATGACTGTCAGTCCTCTTCTGGATTATTGGTCAGCGATATGGGATCCGCATGAGATAGCTTTGATGGAGTAGATCGAAAAAGTTCAAATAAGGACAGCTCACATTGTATTATTGTGAAGTAGGGGAGAGAATATAAGCGAGCTGGTGTGGGAATCATTAAAACAAAGGCGTTTCTCGTGGCAGCGAAATCATGTCGTGAAATTTCAATCAACAACCTTGCCCTCCAAATGCGAAAATATTTTGCTGGCGCCCATCTACGCTGAGAGAACTAATCATCGTAATAAAATGAGAGATATCAGAGCTCGAATGAAAAGATTTAAATGTTTCATTTTCCTGCACGCTTTTCGAGAATGGAATAGTAGTGAAATAGCTTGGAGGTGATTCGATAAACCTTTAGCCAGACATTAATTGTGCATTGCAGAGTAGTCATGTAGATGTAGTTATAGAGCTAGTAAGTCGTCATATATGATGAAATAGGCATTGTTACTGAATCTGATCTGCTGGTATAAAATTAGATTTGGATCTAGCCTTTGTGTGAGTGCGAATTCCGAGTTCTTCCAAGGTTTTAGAGTCGTCCCTTTTGAGGTCTGTGTGACATGTCAATGCTCTGGTCAATGTTCATGACAGAGTGCTTTGAAACTGCCATGTGTGCCACATCGTCTGTTCGCCGAAGTGAGTTTCGTCCTTTCCGACTGCTCTGTGTACTCTTCACTGCAGTCATTGCAGTTAATCCTGTAGAGGCCTAAATACCTAAAATTTATTCCAACTATTACAAACGTCTTGGTGGAGTGTGGATTTCGTCATGTTATTTGTTTGAAAACCTATTGTTACATTTGCTTTATGAAAGAATCCTCTATTTCGTCGTGAGTCTTTTCGTTGCAGGTCATATACACATATATTTAGCTGTTATTCCAGCACTGACGTTAGCTACCCTTATTTCAATTATTTTTTCTTTATCTTGTTATGGATTTTCATTAAGTCCTTGCCTTTATATTCCTTTTCCACTACCACTTAATTTAAAATGCTCAGCTCTCTTTCAACTTGATGCTGGCGGAGCGGCGATCTTAATAACCTTTTCATCATTGACCAACAAAATTCTTCTGGGTTTGAGTCCGCATTGTCAATCATAAAATTCCGACGTTTCGGTGACTACTGCAAGGCGCCTTCCTCAGGGTTCATTGCCAACTGAGACAACGGCCGCGGAAGCCTACGTTTACACTATTCACCACTGCATTAAAATGCACCTATTACTATAGTCGGGAGAAACTCGAGCTTTCATTGATACTGAAATTCTCCTCTCCAGGTTTCCTAAATATGCTAAAATCATGTTTTTTGTGTTTCTTTGTTAATGTTAAATCTATGAAGTTTATGTAGTTGTCTTCCTCCATTTCCATTTTGAACGTAATTTTCCACTGTTGAGTATTCATTTTTTATGCTAAGTTTCCAATATCTTTTTTGTGTCCTTTTTTAATATAAAAATGAATCATCTACATATCTCCTGTAACATATAAGTTTCTCTTTAATATCAGAATTTTCATCAGATAATTTCTTTTCCTGATTTTAAAATATCGGCCAATGTCCCACCCGGACTGTTGCCCGTTGCTAATCCATCCTACTGTCGTTAACGTTTTCCATTACATGTTGTAAACTGCCACTCCTTTCAAAACTATATATGACTATCTAAGCAAAGTGATACTCTGAAACCTACCAACAGATTGCGAATGTGCCGAATGATTACGCGATCTGACTTTTTGACTAATGATGTATGACAAGATCATGCAAAGTGCAACAAAACGGGGGATAGTTACTCAGAGATTACGTTTTTGAACGTGTAACCACATACTACACAACCTCAAACCATACAACCTGAAACACATCTTACAGGTCCGGTTTGTGTAAGCACAAATGTTTTCTGTTGAGTATGTAATCTACTAATCTGTGAACGTTCCAGAATGAATGGTGAGGCCAACTTGCGTGGTTTGCTGAAAATCTTTTATATATCAATAATATCTAGGACGGAATCTTAAGGAAATGCAACTCATCCACGAAGGAAGTGGCTTACAAGGAGCTTGTTCGAGCGATTGTTGAGTATTGTTTATCTATCTGGGACCCCTTCCAGATAGGACTGATAGAAGAGATGGAGAAGATCCAACGAAGAGCGGCACGTTTTGTCACGGGATGGTTTAGTCAGCACGAGGGCGATACGGCGACGCTCTACGAACTTTTTTGACAGGTGTTAAAGAGAGGCATGACGAAGAGGCAGCACTTTCCGGGAGGAATCGGAAAACATATTACTTTCCCCACATACGTCTCGCTTAATGACCGTGAGGAGAAAATCCGAGAAATTAGAGCCAATACAGAGGCTTACCGACAATCATTCTTCCCACGAGCTATTTGCGAATGGAACAGGTTTGCAGGACGCAGTTAGTGGTACAAAAACTATCCTCCACCACACACCGTTAGGTGGCTTGTAGAGTGTCATGGAGATGTAAAATGCATGGGCAATGTAGCCCTTGATAAATTCAACCCAAGTGCAAGAACCCCGCCACCCAGTGCAAATTTCTAAGAATTTCAACATGGAGGCGAATACAAGTGGCGGAAATCGATGATGACAGGGAAAGGGGTGAGTTAATGAATTCGTGAAGTCGAAACGCAATCAGAAGTTCAGTTTAATTTACAAGTAGATTTTTTATACAAATTTGTTTTGGAGGCAGTGAATAAATTTTGACTCACAGTATCTGACATCTCTTCTGAACAGCATCTTAGGAACACAAAAGAAACAACGTCACAGATCACATGAAAACGTCGTCGTGAGTGGGAAAAACTGATTTTGACTCACTTGAAATTACCGATGGCTAGCACCAACATCGATACAGATCTCCGCGTGTTGTGAAGCAACTGAAAATATAAAGAAAGGGTGAATATTCAGTACATGAAATCCACATGTAAATGAGAACGCGGAAAGGACACGATTTTACATAGCCTGAATATTATCATAGATCTCAATCTTATGAAATAAAATGCATTGTTCGTAGCTTGTTACTTTTGAATGCTCCCTTGTTAACAGGAGACATATATATGAGAAACTGCATGCTCGTATGCTGACCCGAGCGATGTACAAGGCGAGAGCGATTTCTGTTTCAAAGCATGCTGCAGCCCAAACGAAATCTGGTGCCTAGCGTTCCTATTGACCGACTCCGGTCAAACCTTCCAGCCTTGCAGTAAGATATACTAGCACTTTGTAACAATATATTTACTGTTGTGCGTTAACAAACAGCTATAATCGGCGGTGGAAATATATTTGAAGAGAAAAGCAGATAATGATATATATTGTCTTTTACGCCAATAGACATAACTAGTTATTGTAGTGGTTTTGAATACCTTTACTGGTCAGAGCTAAATGACTGTTGAAAATGTTTTTGGATAGATCAACATGAATTTCCTAAGGGACCGAAGTTTATCATGCATTTACCAGTAGAATAAAGTGCGGAGAAACATTTCGCCATATGCAACTTCCTTCCGATTTCGACGAAACAATTTGTGACTGAATCATCAAAATTTGGAGAAACATAAAAGAAAATTAAATACGTATGGTCATGAAGTAGTGAGACATAGGTTCTACACTAAATAATTAATCCATACACAAGTTCCATTTAACTTTGAAATTATGGTGGTCGATATATAACGAACTTACATCTTTTAACATTTCTATATACAGATCGCACAATATAGCTTCTCACATAAATCTACTGTTGTGCAGTATGACACTTTCACATTACACTAAAATAATATTTTTTAAACAATAATAATACGGTGGCAAGACATGCGTGTCCGTCACAAATTACGAGAGACAGAAGAATGAGTAAATGTTCATTGAGAATATCTCGTACATCAAAGGAACGTGTAAAAACGCTCTTCTTTTGTCCGCCTTTCGCGCAGCGGGTTTCAAAGTCAGTAGCTCACGGCATCTCTGATGGCGCTTCCACAATAAACACGTCACGCCGCAGGACGTTGTTTGTTAACTGTAGCTGTTGCCGAGCGACTGCTCGGTTAGTGAATGATTTAAAATGGTAGGGCAATCACATGATGTTACAACTTCCTTGTTTACAAAAGAGATGAGTTCCTCTCGACGTCAGAGGAAGCTTGTGGGTGAGATCAACAAATGACCTACAACGAGCGCGCTTCAATTCTCTGATGCATGAAACGAGCTCATTCCGAAACAGCCCCCTTTGAGTGTGACGTTACTGAAAGACACTACGAGTTCCCAGATAGATTATATAATGGTAAGACAGAGATTTAGGAACCAGGCTTTAAACTGTAAGACATTTCAAGGGGCAGATATGGTCTCTGACCACAATCTATTGGTTATGAACTGTAGATTAAAACTGAAGAAACTGCAAAAAAGGGGGAATTTAAGGAGATGGGACCTGGACAAACTGTCTAAACCAGAGGTTGTACAGAGTTTTAGGGAATAAGGGAACAATTGACAGGAATGGGGGAAAGAAATACAGTAGAAGAAGAGTGGGTGGGTCTGAGGGATGAAGTAGTGAAGGCAGCAGAGGATCAAGTAGGTAAAAAGACGAGGGCTAGTAGAAATTCTTGGGTAACAGAAGGATTATTGAATTTATTTGGTGAAAGGAGAAAACATAAAAATGCAGTAAATGAAGCAGGCAAAAAGAAATACAAACGACTCAAAAATGAAATCGACAGGAATTGCAAAATGGCTAAGCAGGGATGTAGAGGCTTATCTCACTAGGGGTAAGATAGATACTGCCTACAGGAAAATTAAAGAGACCTTTGGAGAACAGAGAGGCACTTGTATGAATATCAAGAGCTCAGATGGAAACCCAGTTCTAAGCAAAGTAGGGAAAGCAGAAAGGTGAAAGGAGTATATAGAGGGTCTACACAAGGCCGATTACTTGAGGACAATATTATGGAAATCGAAGAGGATGTAGATGAAGATGAAATGGGAGATATGATACTGCGTGAAGAGTTTGACAGAGTACTGAAAGACCCGAGTCGAAACAAGGCCCTGGGAGTAGACAACATTCCATTAGAACTACTGACTGCGTTGGGAGAGCCAGTCCTGACAAAACTGTACCATCTGGTGAGAAAAATGTATGAGACAGGCTAAATACCCTCAGACTTCAATAAGAATATAATAATTCCAATCCCAAAGAAAGCAGGTGCTGACAGATGTGAAAGTTACCAAACTATCAGTTTAATAAGTCACAGCTGTAAAATACTAACGCGATTTCTTTACAGACGAATTGGAAAACTGGTAGAAGCCGACCTCGGGGAAGATCAGTTTGGATTCCGTAGAAATGTTGGAACACGTGAGGTAATACTGACATTACGACTTCAGGTAAAGCAAAGCTACGTTTCTAGCATTTGTAGATTTAGAGAATGCTTTTGACAGTGTTGACTGGAATACTCTCTTTCAAATACTAAATGTGGCAGGGATAAAATACAGGGAGCGAAAGGATATTTACAATTTGTAGAGAAACCAGATGGCAGTTATAAGAGTCGAGGGGCATGAAAGGGAAGCAGTGGTTGGGAAGGGAGTGAGACAGGGTTGTAGCCTCTCCCCGATGTTATTCAATTTGTATATTGAGCAAGCAGCAAAGGAAACAAAAGAAAAATTCGGAGTAGGTATTAAAATCCATGGAGAAGAAATAAAAACTTGAGGTTCGCCGATGACATTGTAATTCTGTCAGAGACAGCAAAGGACTTGGAAGAGCAGTTGAACGGAATGGATAGTGTCTTCAGACAAGGATATAAGATGAACATCAACAAAAGCAAAACGAGGATAATGGAATGTAGTCGAATTAAGTCGGGTTATGCTGAGGGAATTAGATTAGGAAATGAGACACATAAAGTAGTGAAGGAGTTTCGCTATTTGAGGAGCAAAATAACTGATGATGGTAGAAGTAGAGAGGATGTAAAATGTAGACTGGCAATGTCAAGGAAAGCGTTTCCGAAGAAGAGAAATTTGTTAACATCGAGTATATAGATTTAAGTGTCAGGATTTCGTTTTTGAAAGTATTTATATGGAGTATAGCTATGTATTTAAGTGAAACATGGACGATAAATAGTTTGGACAAGAAGAGAATAGAAGCTTTCGATATGTGGTGCTACAGAAGAATGCAGAAGATTAGATGGGTGGATCACATAACTAATGAGGAAGTATTGAATAGGATTGGGGAGAAGAGAAGTTTGTGGCACAACTTGACCAGAAGAAGGGATCGGTTGGTAGGACATGTTTGAGGCATCAAGGGATCACCAATTTAGTATTGGAGGGCAGCGTGGAGAGTAAAAATCGTAGAGGGAGACCAAGAGATGAATACACTAAGCAGATTCAGGAGGATGTAGGTTGCAGTAGGCACTGGGAGATGAAGAAGCTTGCACAGGATAGAGTAGTATGGAGAGCTGCATCAAACCAGTCTCAGGACTGAAGACCACAACAACAACAACATATCCGTTTTTACAATATACGTATTTCTTTGTATGGCTGTTTCATAATTTCAAAAGTTGTGTCTTCATGAATACACGAAACTGAAATTTTTCGATGCTCAACTTGAAACATAGTTGCTTTTTTATTTTAGTTTCTAACAGAAAGTCGGCCGGAGTGGCCGAGCGATTCTAGGCGCTTCAGTGTGGAACCGCGCTGCTGCTACGGTCGCAGGTTCGAAACCTGCCTCGGGCATGGATGTACGTGATGTCCTTAGGTTAGTTAGGCTTAAGTAGTTCTAAGTTCTAGGGGGCTGATGACGTCAGGTGTTAAGTCCCATAATGCTCAGAGCCATATTTTTCTAACAGAAAACTGGCAAAATGGATTCCCGGGCAATGCTGGGTATGTCAAATGGCTCAAATGGTTCAAATGGCTCTGAGCACTGTGGGACTTAACATCTGAGGTCATCAGTCCCCTAGAACTTAGAACTACTTAAACCTAACTGACCTACGGACAACACGCACATCCATGCCCGAGGCAGGATTCGAACCTGCTACCGTAGCGGTTGCGCGGTTCCAGACTGAAGCGCCTAGAACCGCTCAGCCACACTGGCCAGCTGGGTTTGTCAGATAGTTTATTTTACAATTTGAATCTGGGGTCACGGAAACGGACGGCGTCCGCTGTTCAAAATATATTTTTTCGTGACTATTCATAATGCTTTTACCCTTGAAAAACCACACAGTTTAATACAGTCTGTCCATATTGTCGTAAAACAAATATGTAATAATTAGGTCAGGGTGATATTGCTTTTTATTTATGTATTACAAACTTATCAGAACCCACAAATTGGCAGTGGCCTTTTGGGCTATACGAACGACATTTGAGGATGTCACATATGATATCATAAGAAGGTGCTACTACTGGCTTCCTACCCATCAGGAAATACTTCTAAAACTGATTGAAGCTGCAGGGACGCCACCATCACCATTCCAGACCCTACTCTATGTCGAAATATAAAGAAAGCTGGACTGAAAAAATTTAGATCAGTGCATTAATTGATTTCAAGGTTCTTTATATGAATGTTCAACAAAGTTGCAACCACACATAATTAATGAAAGAGAATAATTTCAAATAAAATGGTTCAGTAAAGGAACTTTGATTGAATACACAGAACACATGCGGAGTAAACTGGAACAAAATAATGCGTTCAAGGAAATACAGTGCACTCAAAATTTCGCTGGTGCCTGAATGAAAAATCGCACGACGGTTTAGTCATAACACAGTAATTCACAATTTCATAGTCTATACGGAAGAGTCGTGAGGAAAGGGAAGGCAACAGATCGCACATTCATTCATAGAAATACAGAATGAAACATGTTTGAGTCAAAACTCCATCAACTCTACATAAATGAAACTACAGCAAGGAGGTTTGTATCGAGTGCGATGTTGATGTCAAATCTGAATCGAAAGCAAGATAATTTTTACATAATTCGGTACAGAGGGAAACAACATACGATTTTCCGCTGAAAGTAAAACGGATGCAAGAAAACGCAACTGATATGAAGAGACGGTAAAATTTATGCACGAACGCCAACTGCATCCACAAACGGAACTAATATTCAATTACATGTAAATTTAATCACTCAAACACCCGATAACTGCGGATTCATCGAGTGAATGCAACGTGGTTCTCACTAATAAAGGAACTCGCTAACCACGAACAAATCACGCAGAATATCTTTCAGAAAAGTTCCAAAAGAGTCATCACTCACGGAAATATGAAATACAAGAAAAAGTTAACTGATGCAGTAAATGAAATCTAAGCTGAGAGGTTGTTACAAGACACACGTGGAAACAGATCAACGGGTCAACATTTATCCGACGCATACGAAGACACAATTATTCTCACATTTACACAAATTACACAAACTAAAAAGAGTTTAGACCGTCCTACTCATAACGTATTGGGGTGTTCTCTACCACGCAGGAACAATGCGATTTCGAATAATTAAATCTTGCACAACTAACATTTCCTGCAAATTTATAAGCACAACGCTTCACTGTTAATGACTGGAAGAGAAAGTTAGACCATTATAGTTAGCGTGAAGCAAACTTACACATTTCACAAGCGAAAGTAACAAGATAAGACCGTGCGTAATGAGCACGAGGTGAACTCACCAGAAGCCCAGGATAGTGAGCCTTCAGAACAGCCGCTGGTGAAGGAGCTCCCAGGTAAACGGAAGGGATCAGAGTGTCCCTCCAGCCACCTACTTAACACAGAGCCTACCCTCGGAGTGGGGGATAAACCTCTTTGCTTACTGACAGGATCCCAAAGTTGGTTACCGTGCACCAAGGTAGAAGACCCGTGCCGATAGCAGGCGGAAAGCAACAGGACTACGCTATCTCTTATAATCCAGGAAATTGTGCATTCACACACACACAATACACACACACACACACACACACACACACACACACAACTGCACCACAAGGAATGGGAAAGTAAACGTGATAATATAGAGTACACAGGCTAAAATAGGATGAACATGGTATATATATGAACACAAAGTGATGGTAAAATAAATTCTAATAAAGATGCATAGCACAAGTTTCTCTCATTAATTCGTTTTTCGATGCGGATAAGTGTTTACCAGTTGATCTGTTTCCACGTGTGTCTTCTAACGAGCCCTCAGCTTAGAACGTATTTACTGAATGAGTAAACTCTTCCCTGTATTTCATATTTCCGTGGGTGACAGCCAGTTCAGAATTTCTCTGAATGATAATCTGCGACACTGGTTCGTGGTTAGAGAGTTCCCTTGTTAGTGAGAACCACGTGGCATTCACTCGCGAACCCTCAGTTACCGGGTGTTCGAGTGTTGAAATTTACATGTTATTGTACATAATTCGTAATAAAGATGCAGAGCACAAGTTGTTCGCATTATATTAATCTGTCAAATATGAAATAGTTGCACTACTCAGTCTTGTCATAGGTAAAAGACAACAGCAACAACTTAGCGGCGCGGAGTTTGATTCATCATCATCATCATCATCATCATCAGGATTTCCTTCCAGCGAGCGGGATAGGAACTTCGTCACAAATAAATAAACGCAACTACAGCCGTCCTTATAATTTTATATTATTTTGTCGCTACCAGTTACAACGGTTCAGTGCGTCATCTTCAGGCTGTTTTTGATGCGATACAGGTTGATATGTTCTCCATGCATAATACATCAGTTGCCAGCATTACTGGATACGCAGATAATGTGTCGGCACTCCAACCATCAACTGCCGATACTGCGTATCCAGTAATGCTGGCAACTGATGTGTTATGCATGGAGATCATATCAACCTGTATCGCATCAAAAACAGCCTGAAGATGACGCACTTAATCGTTGAAACTGGTAGCGACAAAATAATATAAAATCAAAAGGGCGGCTGTAGGTGTTTTTATTTATTTGTCACGATAGTAAACGGCCATCGCACCAGAGACCTCCTGAAAAAAGGATGGACATACAAAAGGGTAGGAACTTGGTGAACGATATGCCTGTCCTGGTATAGCTTTTCCCTCTCCACTACATCCCATTTTACTCCTCTCCTCTTGAGATCTTCCTTAACCTGGTTTGTCCATCTCCTTTCTAGGCCGCCCAATGGTCTTCTTCCTGGTAAGTCAGTCTCCAAATACTGGCTTTGAATTGGAGTAGGGTGCATTCGCTTCACATGACCGAAACACTTCAATCTCAAAGCACCCATCCTCTCCTCTGAAGTCAATGTCACCTGCAGATCTCTCCTTACATGATCAGTCCTGGCTCTGTCTCTCCTAGTTTTTTGTAGAGCTGACCTAAGGAACTTCATTTCACATGCTTGTATTTGACTCTCTTCTCTCTTATTTATGACACAGGCCTATAGACTATACAGCATGATTGGCAGGAGATAAGTTTCATACATTGTCTGTTTGGCTCATGAGGGACTTCATTGTCCTAGATTAGATTTCGTACTTGGTGGAAGAAGCTAGATCCTTTTGTTATTCTGTTTAAGACTTCGAATTTGGAACTTCCAACGCGTGATATGGTACTACCCAGATAATTGAAGCTTTTCACACATTTAACCTTCTCCCCATCCAGTAAGATGTGACAAGGTGTGGGTGTCCTACTCATCTTCATTGCCACTGTCTTGTTCCTACCCGCAGCTAACTTGAACTTTTTAAATGTTATTTTCCATTAGTCTAGTCTCCTCCTGATGACATCAGCAAAAACAAAAGCATTGAGATCTTCATTTTCTTCTTCCTTGATTTCCTTCATGATTGTGTCCATAAATATAACGAAGAGTAAAGGGGAGAGCGAACTGCTTTGCTGAAAACGTCTGTTTGTCTTAAACCATTTTGATCTTTCACCTCCTGCTTGCACACTACTCTCACAACCATCGTACAGCATCTGAACTTTTTAAATTAATGAATCAGGAACATTATGTTTTCTCAAGCATTCCGATATTTTATCCCTTGGCACACTGTCATATGATTTTTCCAAATCCACGTATACTACTATCAAGTCCTTCCCTTTTTCCCAGTACTTCTCCATTAACTGACAGGAGAAAATGAGATCTATTGTTCCACTATTACTTCTAAACCCATGCTGTCTTTTTCAATGATCTCTTCCATTATCTTAAGGCAGTGTGATAACAGTGTAATTCCTCCGTAGTTGGTGCATTTCTTTCTACTATCTTTCTTGAACAATGGTATTATAATTCCTTTTTACCATTCATCCGGCACTTTGCTTTCTTTCCGTATCACCCCCAGGATCCGGTGTAACCATTGTATTCCATGGATTCCTGCGGCTTTAATCATATCCGCTGTCAGCTCATGTACTCCAGCCGCCTTCCAACTTTTCATCTGTTTCAGGGAATTCTCAGCTTCTAACCAAGAGATTGGATCCTGCTCCTCCTCAAATTCAATGACTTCGGTGTCTCTTTCTTATGCACCTTCGCCATTTAGTAAGATTTCAAAATAATTCTTTATCTCTTCTCTGATACGAGGGTAATGCCAAAAGTAAGGTCTCCTATTTTTTTATAAGTACATAGACCTGTTTATTTCTATAATGGTTTACATCAGTCTACAGCTTGAACATTTAGCTATTTTTCGACATAATCACCATTTCTGTCGATGCATTTTTGTAGACGCTGTGGCAGTTATTGTATGCCCATGTCACACCAGTCATGTCATACCAGCTCGCCGCCACGCTCTTCAGAAAGTTATGAACATCTTCTTTCACCTCGTCGTCTGAGCTGATTCGCTGGGACGACAATTAACGCAGACAAGTACTATGAGACACTGAAAAAAACTCAAACGGGCAATTCAGAACCGGAGTAGAGGAATGTTGAGGAAGGGCGTACACATTCTTTGTCACATCGCTCGTCCGCACATCGCTCGGCAAACCGTTGCTCTCCTGCAACAGTTTCAATGGAACATAATCACCCACCCACCCTATAGTCCTGGCTTGGCGCCCAGTGACTATCACCTGTTCCCTAGGTTAAACGAACATTTGGCCGGAAAGCGATTCAGCTCCGACGACGAGTGAAACTTTCTGAACAGCGTGGCGGCGACCTGGTTTGACATGGGCATACAAAAACTGCCACAGCGTCTACACAAATGCATCGACAGAAATGGTGATTATGTCGAAAAATAGCTAAATGTTCAAGCTGTAAACCTATCTAAACCATTGTAGAAATAAACGGGTATATGTACTTATAAAAAGATAGGAGATCTTACTTTTGGGATTGCCCTCGTACCTTCCATGTCCCTGATAACGTCCGCATCCTCTGTTTCAATCGCTTCTCTATCCGACCTTTGATTCAGAACCAATTTAAATCGAATTGAGAGCTTGGGGTTGTGCCATGAGATGGCTCTTGTAGAGATCTTGCAAACTACTCTGTCATATGAGGTAGCATGTAAATTTTGATGGTAAGCTGGACAGACCTACTCTTGTGTTTGATACAGTCTGGTGTGTTCTGGAACATTTAATGTTTTATGGTGCGATATAATAGCAACGTTGTATATCATTGAGTATATGTTGGTTAGTTATTTTACATATCTGAGGATAGTCCATGTGAATCAAATAGGCAATTTAAAGAAATTGCAATCTAGACAGACAGTAAAAATCTTTTTTACAACAAGTGATTGCTGAACGTCTTCGAGAACATTACGTAAATTTTTGCTGACATCAGTGCTTGTCAACCGTCTATTCGTCAGAGTCATCTTCTCCTGGTGTATTTCTTCTTGCAAGGGAAGCGCAGAGAGTTAGTTAAAGAAATTACGTGATCAGAGGACAGACCCGGTGCTGAAATTGCTGTCGTTATACAATCCTTTCTGCTGCATTTATGGCAGGAACATGAGTACGTGCGTTACTGCTCGTTTGCCGTGATGGGGCACGTTTCGGCAGGTAGCCTATGCCGAAGACTCGTTTTAGGTTGAATACAGATGGTGAATTTTATAGGAGGTGTGAAATTTTGAAAGGAGTCCTCAACGCTAACGAAGCTGTGTACATCACGATGTGAAGCCTGCTACTGCTAAACTGTTTATTGGAAGCTATGCGCAGCTCTCCTTCAGTGTGCTACGGTGTTATCAACTGGACGGTTGTTCTGGACGAGATGGATGTTACGGTTCCGCCGTCTGTTGGAACCATCCACTAGCGCGTTCCCCGGCGCTCCTGCGCCCTATTAACGCTCCAATAAGGCCGCGAAAGCAGCTGTCGGCTGCCGGCAGATTTACGGCAGCTCGCTCGTCGATGGCGCGTTACGACAGTGCCTCCTCTGGAGCAGCCAGCCACGTTGAGCGACGACCGCTGCGACCAACTCGTGTGGCCAGTATGTGAGCGCTGAGTACACGCATACTCGTACACCATCTAGCGCCACTGAAATTGCAGAATCGCAATGGCCGGCTCATGAGTGGAGCGACCAGCCTAAGTCTATGATAGCTAATATTTTCTGTTAGTTTGTGACGTTACTACGACACCTCGTAAGGAACATTGACTCGTTTCTGCCACTGTTTCACGGTTAATTTTTATTGCGACCAGACAAAACTACTTTCATGGTTTCACTTTGGTGTGGAGTCACAGTCATATCAAACATTTGGAAATATAACCGCATTTTGACTGTAAAACAGGTTTTATTCCACAATCGAGAATTCGGCCTTAGATCATAATCAAGTGTTGACAAGTATGAAAAATATTTGATATTAAGCGGAACACAAGTCAAAATATGCATCTTCGGCTATATAAACCAGTTTTACCAAAAGGAAATGCGAGAAGATTTGTGTAATAGGCTAATTTAGTGGCATTATTATAACTACACTTGATGTAGTTGTGGAATAAAACAGATATTCGAACTAAAGTTTTTAAAATTCACCGCATTCACTGACTAGCAAACCATCATCTGATGCACAAATTAGCAGACTGTTCTACATCTAAATCTACATTTATACTCCGTAAGCCACCCAACGATGTGTGGCGGAGGGCACTTGACGTGCTACCGTCATTACCTCCCTTTCCTGTTCCAGTCGCGTATGGTTCGCTGGAAGAACGACTGCCGGAAATCCTCCGTGCGCGCTCGAATCTCTCTAATTTTACATTCGTGATCTCCTCGGGAGGTATAAGTAGGGGGAAGCAATACATTCGATACCTCGTCCAGAAACGCACCCTCTCGAAACCTGGACAGCAAGCTACACCGCGATGCAGAACGCCTCTCTTGCAGAGTCTGCCACTTGAGTTTGCTAAACATCTCCGTAACGCTATCACGCTTACCAAATAACCCTGTGACGAAACGCGTCGCTCTTCTTTGGATCTTCTCTATCTCCTCCTTCAACCCGATCTGGTACGGATCCCACACTGACGAGCAATACTCAAGTATAGGTCGAACGAGTGTTTTGTAAGCCACTACTTTTGTTGATGGACTACATTTTCTAAGGACTCTCCCAATGAATGTCAACCTGGTACCCGCCTTACCAACAATTAATTTTATATGATCATTCCACTTCAAATAGTTCCGTACGCATACTCACAGATATTTTACAAAAGTAACTGCTACCAGTGTTTGTTCCGCTATCATATAATCATACAATAAAGGATCCCTCTTTCTGTGTATTCGCAATACATTACATTTGTCTATGTTAAGGGTCAGTTGCCACTCCCTGCACCAAGTGCCTATCCGCTGCAGATCTTCCTGCATTTCGCTGCAAAATTTTCTGTTGCTGCAACTTCTCTCTATGCTACAGCATCATCCGCAAAAAGCCGCATGGAACTTCCGACACCATCTACTGCTCTGTTGAGGTGCAATGGTAACATTTACTAAAGTACATCAGAAACTTTAACTACTCGTTGGTCCTACACTATGACTCCCTCAGAAGAGGTCTCGAACTGGGGCAGATCACTTCCATGGTCGACACTATATTGACCTCAGTGTGAGGGCGCTGCAATGCTGAGATGGGGGTGTGGTCTTCTGGACTGCCTCACATTGGTTGCTGCAGATCGCAGCGAGACCTCGCTGTCTGCGGTATCGATTTGAACTGCGGATTTTTGTGTGGCACTGTGGTCTCTGCACAGTACCACAATTTTTGTAATATGTTAGATTATCGATACTGCCAGAATTCTGCAGGTGCCATGAACAACATCGCAAACGAACCCCCCCCCTCTCCCCCTCCCAAGCCGTCGACCAATGAGGACTGCTAGGACGATGTTATAAGAGGAGGCCGCCGGGGCACCAGTCTTCTGCTTCTGCTTCTACTAGTAGTTATGTGCTTCTAGTGAGAGTACTGTGTCGCTAGTTAGCGCCGAATATTACTTCAAGTTGTTTATACACTCCTGGAAATTGAAATAAGAACACCGTGAATTCATTGTCCCAGGAAGGGGAAACTTTATTGACACATTCCTGGGGTCAGATACATCACATGATCACACTGACAGAACCACAGGCACATAGACACAGGCAACAGAGCATGCACAATGTCGGCACTAGTACAGTGTATACCCACCTTTCGCAGCAATGCAGGCTGCTATTCTCCCATGGAGACGATCGTAGAGATGCTGGATGTAGTCCTGTGGAACGGCTTGCCATGCCATTTCCACCTGGCGCCTCAGTTGGACCAGCGTTCGTGCTGGACGTACAGACCGCGTGAGACGACGCTTCAACCAGTCCCAAAACATGCTCAATGGGGGACAGATCCGGAGATCTCGCTGGCCAGGGTAGTTGACTTACACCTTCTAGAGCACGTTGGGTGGCACGGGATACATGCGGACGTGCATTTTCCTGTTGGAACAGCAAGTTCCCTTGCCGGTCTAGGAATGGTAGAACGATGGGTTCGATGACGGTTTGGATGTACCGTGCACTATTCAGTGTCCCCTCGACGATCACCAGTGGTGTACGGCCAGTGTAGGAGATCGCTCCCCACACCATGATGCCGGGTGTTGGCCCTGTGTGCCTCGGTCGTATGCAGTCCTGATTGTGGCGCTCACCCGCACAGCGCCAAACAAGCATACGACCATCATTGGCACCAAGGCAGAAGCGACTCTCATCGCTGAAGACGACACGTCTCCATTCGTCCCTCCATTCACGCCTGTCGCGACACCACTGAGGGCGGGCTGCACGATGTTGGGGCGTGAGCGGAAGACGGCCTAACGGTGTGCGGGACCGTAGCCCAGCTTCATGGAGACGGTTGCGAATGGTCCTCGCCGATACCCCAGGAGCAACAGTGTCCCTAATTTGCTGGGAAGTGGCGGTGCGGTCCCCTACGGCACTGCGTAGGATCCTACGGTCTTGGCGTGCATCCGTGCGTCGCTGCGGTCCGGTCCCAGGTCGACGGGCACGTGCACCTTCCGCCGACCACTGGCGACAACATCGATGTACTGTGGAGACCTCACGCCCCACGTGTTGAGCAATTTGGCGGTACGTCCACCCGGCCTCCCGCATGCCCACTATACGCCCTCGCTCAAAGTCCGTCAACTGCACATACGGTTCACGTCCACGCTGTCGCGGCATGCTACCAGTGTTAAAGGCTGCGATGGAGCTCCGTATGGCACGGCAAACTGGCTGACACTGACGGCGGCGGTGCACAAATGCTGCGCAGCTAGCGCCATTCGACGGCCAACACCGCGGTTCCTGGTGTGTCCGCTGTGCCGTGCGTGTGATCATTGCTTGTACAGCCCTCTCGCAGTGTCCGGAGCAAGTATGGTGGGTCTGACACACCGGTGTCAATGTGTTCTTTTTTCCGTTTCCAGGAGTCTATTTACCTGTACCGCAAACATTCAGTGCATGTGGACACCCACTCACATCTGGCCTTGCTTATTGCTAGCCATAGTTGTAACGTGTTGTCAACATCGTAGCAGTTCCTCAGAATGAGTTGAGTACGATATATTTATTCAAAATGCATTTGTGTCAACTAACCTTTTGATTGCCTGTCCAGATTCCTACGCTGACGGATCCTTTGGCTATTTTCCACCAAATTGTCATTACCAACGAGGACATAACGGTTCGTGAAGTGCAATTCAACAATTTGAATTGGAATGTAGTGAGCACATTCACTGGGAGGGAAGCTTTGTTTGTATCTCACTGGGAATGTGGTCTCCTGGTGTGGTCTCTTAGGTTCTCATTATTGGGAGGACGTGGTCAGTGAATCTCATGACGAAGGGCGAAGCTATCCTGGGAGCTGGGCAGTTTTCGCAGACGTAAGGCTGCGATCTGCTTCATGGTTTTGTCGGCAAAGCCGGCGCTTTTTCTTAGCCCTGGTCGGGAGGCGCCGAGCAACCACTGCCACCCCAGAGAACAGAACGGAGTTTTAGTCTATTCTGTGCGGACCTCTTGCATGAAGAAGTCTGCCAATCGATGAGACACTCTTCTGTCCCAGTACCAACGTCTGATTTGTTCAGATGCATTGTGTAAAAAATAGTTCAAATTGCTCTGAGCACTATGGGACTTAACTGCTGTGGTCATCAGTCCCCTAGAACTTAGAACTACTTAAACCTTACTAACCTAAGGACATCACACACATCCACGCCCGAGGCAGGATTCGAACCTGCGACCGTAGCAGTCGCGCGGTTCCGGACTGCGCGCCTAGAACCGCGAGACCACCGCGGGCGGCCATTGTGTAAATCAAGAGTGGCAAGGCTGAGCAGTGTTTCCCTATTTTTTTTTTCATGAAATAAGCAATCATCTGTCACACTGGAAACAGCTTTAAGTCGTCCCTACTGTATAGAATTTATTTGAAAGTAGAGGCTTGTGGAGGGAGATCTGTGACCCGTGGTCATTCGACAGCCACCTGCTGTAAAGATCATTCGTCTCCTGGGCGCCTTTTGGTGCAGATGGGTGCACAGTTTGCTGATTTGAGAGAAATGTGGGTGTCGCAATTGCAGTAGTGTAGTTCATATTCTCAGCAGCTCGCTATTTGCTTACTTCGCTACGCAACGTGAGTTGCTTGGTTTGGTTATAATTTGTGGCTTATTGTTGTATCATTAACTTTGATTTCGCGAGATACCCAAATCAGTAGATCTTGTGCTTTCACTGTCCATCCAGTCTTCCACACTTTTTGGTCTCTCTCTACAGTTGTAGTATTACTTCGTAATTTTATTTAAGTTTTAGAGAACGTTGTTCTCTGTTAATTTTTAGGTCAAGGTGCGACAGGTACGGTAATAGATGGGTGTGTGTGTGGTACTGTGTGCAAATGTCAGCTTATCTCGGTTTATGCAGAAGTATCTCGTCCTTAAACCTGGACCATTACTCTGTTCTTCGAGAGGATTTCCGCGCTTCCTAGGAATCTAAGAGATGGATTTTCTGCTAACAGGCCACGTACCAGATAATCACAATTGCCTGTGAGCTTTTATGGCCATTTTGTTCATCTGAAGACGGGACTGTTGTCCTGAAACTTCATTATACTCTCCTTTTACTAGACAGCAAAATTTATACTTGTATCGGATGCTATAAGCCACGATTGTTAATTTTTGTTGTGCTTTTTGTCAGTCATTAGAGCAAATAAGTAACTGTTAATCTCAGGCTACAATTAAATTTCAGTATCCTTTACATTGTCCTACAATTTTGGATGATTAGGTGACCCAGTAATAACACATATAATCTGGTGCACACCTAAGCTTACTGTTCTCACTGTGGTGGCGTTATCGTTGTGCATCTTGGCTAAACTCCAGACATTATATTAAGTTATTTTAACAATTCACAGAAAACAACGAACTTTGCACTCGCTCGTCTTGTACGATCAAAGATTTGATTTATAACGAGCGCTGCACTTACTTTCCTCGGCTCTTGTCCAAAAGGGGGCCCAACTTCGAAGTTTATCGTATACCGTTATCTTTTTTGAAGTCCTTACACAAACACTCACATATCTATGCAGATTTGACGTACATGTAGCCGCATCGTGGACGTATTATCCTTATTTCCGCCATGTCCACCTCTACACACAATTTGATCAGCTCTACAGCAGAACCACGTAGTGTGATGGGCTGAAATCAGGCAGTCCCTTACGCTGGAAACATTTTCGTTTTGGAATAATGTTGTCAAAATGTACGACGCACATTCATAAAGGTATATCACCCTGAAATAATCAAGTCGCGACCACGGAACTGATTGATGGTGTTGGCCACACTCCAAATATTGAGGCTTTCGGGATGTTCCCGCTTCCAGCTTTGCTCCTGGGCCTTGTGGTCATGGTGATATTCAAAGCAGCAATCCAGGGTGATTAGGCGGCTAAAGAAACAATCCCGGTTCGCCAGACACCGCAACAACGTTTCTATTGTTGCCTTTAGTCGGCGGTCAGTTTGAATGGATGTTGCAAATACGAGCTAAGTTTTCTGTGTCAAAAACATGTGTACTATAACAACACAATACATGTCCTATCACTGCAGCATGGAAAGATAATAAATAAGTGCACCGGTGAGTACTGGAGTGTTCTCTGCACTAATAACCAAGAATGATCCCAGACTGAATTTGCAGTTTACAGCGGAGCGTACTCTGATACGAAACTTACCGGCAGATCGAAACTATGTGCCGGACAGAGACTCCGTATGTAGGCTGTTTAGGTTCTTATATTGGTAACGCCGCCGCCACGTAGCGCTCTCTGTATGAAAATCACTGGCTGTGCTGTGTGCAGTCTGTGGCTAGTTTGCATTGTTGTCTGCCATTGTAGTGTTGGGCAGCTGGACGTGAACAGCGCGTAGCGTTGCGCAGTTGGAGGTGAGCCGCCAGCAGTGGTGGATGTGGGAAATGAGATGGCGGATTTTTGAGTACAGAATGGATGTCATGAACTGCTATATATATGATGACTACACTCCTGGAAATGGAAAAAAGAACACATTGACACCGGTGTGTCAGACCCACCATACTTGCTCCGGACACTGCGAGAGGGCTGTACAAGCAATGATCACACGCACGGCACAGCGGACACACCAGGAACCGCGGTGTTGGCCGTCGAATGGCGCTAGCTGCGCAGCATTTGTGCACCGCCGCCGTCAGTGTCAGCCAGTTTGCCGTGCCATACGGAGCTCCATCGCAGTCTTTAACACTGGTAGCATGCCGCGACAGCGTGGACGTGAACCGTATGTGCAGTTGACGGACTTTGAGCGAGGGCGTATAGTGGGCATGCGGGAGGCCGGGTGGACGTACCGCCGAATTGCTCAACACGTGGGGCGTGAGGTCTCCACAGTACATCGATGTTGTCGCCAGTGGTCGGCGGAAGGTGCACGTGCCCGTCGACCTGGGACCGGACCGCAGCGACGCACGGATGCACGCCAAGACCGTAGGATCCTACGCAGTGCCGTAGGGGACCGCACCGCCACTTCCCAGCAAATTAGGGACACTGTTGCTCCTGGGGTATCGGCGAGGACCATTCGCAACCGTCTCCATGAAGTTGGGCTACGGTCCCGCACACCGTTAGGCCGTCTTCCGCTCACGCCCCAACATCGTGCAGCCCGCCTCCAGTGGTGTCGCGACAGGCGTGAATGGAGGGACGAATGGAGACGTGTCGTCTTCAGCGATGAGAGTCGCTTCTGCCTTGGTGCCAATGATGGTCGTATGCGTGTTTGGCGCCGTGCAGGTGAGCGCCACAATCAGGACTGCATACGACCGAGGCGCACAGGGCCAACACCCGGCATCATGGTGTGGGGAGCGATCTCCTACACTGGCCGTACACCACTGGTGATCGTCGAGGGGACACTGAATAGTGCACGGTACATCCAAACCGTCATCGAACCCATCGTTCTACCATTCCTAGAGCGGCAAGGGAACTTGCTGTTCCAACAGGACAATGCACGTCCGCATGTATCCCGTGCCACCCAACGTGCTCTAGAAGGTGTAAGTCAACTACCCTGGCCAGCAAGATCTCCGGATCTGTCCCCCATTGAGCATGTTTGGGACTGGATGAAGCGTCGTCTCACGCGGTCTGCACGTCCTGCACGAACGCTGGTCCGACTGAGGCGCCAGGTGAAAATGGCATGGCAAGCCGTTCCACAGGACTACATCCAGCATCTCTACGATCGTCTCCATGGGAGAATAGCAGCCTGCATTGCTGCGAAAGGTGGATATACACTGTACTAGTGCCGACATTGTGCATGCTCTGTTGCCTGTGTCTATGTGCCTGTGGTTCTGTCAGTGTGATCATGTGATGTATCTGACCCCAGGAATGTGTCAATAAAGTTTCCCCTTCCTGGGACAATGAATTCACGGTGTTCTTATTTCAGTTTCCAGGAGTGTATTAAGGTAAATACATTGTTTGTTCTCTATTAAGATCTTTCATTTGCTAACTATGCCTATCAGTAGCTAGTGCCTTCCGTAGTTTGAATCTTTTATGTAGCTGGCAGTAGTGGCGCTCGCTGTATTGCAGTAGTTCGAGTAACGAAGATTTTTGGTGAAGGAAGTGATTTGTGAAAGGTATAGGTTAATGTTAGTCAGGGCCACTCTTTTGTAGGGATTATTGAAAGTCAGATTGCGTTGCGCTAAAAATATTGTGTGTCAGTTTAAGCTCAGTCCTGTGCAATTTTTCTAAGGGGACGTTTCAACTCGAAACTGAGGCCTTTCAATTTCGCCGGTGACTTCTCTACCAACTGAGCTAGTTGATCACAACTCACTACTCGTCCTTATAGCTTCGTTTGAAAGGTAGGTAAGGTACTGACTGAAGCAGAGTTGTTGCGACGGCGGTCCGTGAGTCATGTTCGGATAGCTCAGTTGACAGAGCACTTGCCCGCAAAAGGCAAAAGGTACCAGGTTCATGTTTCGCTCCGGCATGCAGTTTCAACCTACCAGGAAATTTAGATTTAAAAAGTTGATTTCATACTGTGGTGTCACCGCCAGACACCACACTTGCTAGGTGGTAGCCTTTAAATCGGCCGCGGTCCGTTAGTATACGTCGGACCCGCGTGTCGCCACTATCAGTGATTGCAGATCGAGCGCCGCCACACGGCAGGTCTAGAGAGACTCCCTAGCACTCGCCCCAGTTGTACAGCCGACTTTGCTAGTGATGGTTCACTGTCTACTTACGCTCTCATTTGCAGTGAAGACAGTTTAGCATAGCCTTCAGCTACGTCATTTGCTACGACCTAGCAAGGCGCCATATTCAGTTACAAGAATGTATTCTGAACAGATAATATTGTGAATCATGCACCCACAAGAGCGACGTTTATCATTAATGGATTAAAGTTAAGTATCAAACTATGTCCGCTTTCTGAATTCTAATTCCTTGTCATGTTCCAGACCTCACGTCAGTATAGTCCTTCCCTCCTCACGCCAGTCTGTGTGAGCTAAAAAACGCGTGCATTTCGGCCTCCACTAGTAACACGGTGTTGGCTCTTCTGCCAACACAACGCATACTATATAAATACATACTACAAAAAAAAACAACTGATGAATGATGCAAAAATGCAAGATTCTTTTTCTCGGCCAGTTTCGGCTGAAAAAAATGCGGAACATCTGGGAAATCGTGGAATATTCCCACTTCAGCTCCTTTAATTTTATGAAGTTCTGGTCGGTGGAGATGCTACACGTAGCCTTCCAAGTAGAGTCTCTAGTCTCTAGCGGAGGTGCATGCCAAGCAGAGAGCTGTCACTCAGTTTTTTGTTTTTTTTTTGCCGGAAAACAAGAGCACCGTAGATATTCTTGTATCCTTAGGCGCTTGAAGAATGTCTGGGGAGACATGGCAGGGAACAAAAGAATAGGGAGTCATTGGAGCAAGCGTCTGTCATCATCTCAACAAGGTCGAGCAAAACTTTCCGATCTAGCGCGTCCTTTGCGACCACAAATGGTTCAAATGGCTCTGAGCACTATGGGACGTGACATCTGAGGACATCAGAGCCCTAGAACTTAGAACTACTGAAACCTAACTAACCTAAGGACATCACACACATCCATGCCCCGGGCAGGATTCGAACCTGCGACCGTAGCGGTCACGCGGTGCCAGATTGCAGCGCCTAGAACCGCACGGCCAGACAGGCCATATGTGCCATATGTGCATTGTTGGACGTGCGGACACTCTCGCTTGAGGTGATTGGTGGATCACAGCTCGCTGCACAGCTGGACTGCTTTGTTGGTAATGCTAGCACACTTGTCCACCAGTTGAGAAACTCAAAGGTGTGTGCCCGCTGGGTTTCTCGCTGCCTAACAGAAGACCATAAAAGCAACGAAGGAGAAGCTGATTTCGCATTACGAGGCTGACAGTGACATTTTTGTTGTTGTCGAACATCGACACAGGTGATGAAGTATGGGTTCTCGCTTCGAACCGGAAACGAAACGGGAATCAGTGGAGTGGCACCACACCGTCTCTTCTCCGAAGAAAATCTTCAAAACCGCACCATCAGCGGGTAGAGTCATAGTGACAATCTTCTGGGATTCTGAACGGGTTACTCTGTTTGATGTCCTCCTTTGTGGTGCAGCGATGAACAGTGAAGTGTAGTGTGCTACCCTCAGGAAACTGAAGAGACGAATTCAGCGAACTCGTCGCAACAAAAATACAAACGAGCTTCTTCTCAATGGCAACGGAAGCCCTGACTCAAGTCTGTGCACCCGAGAGGGACGCACAAAACATCTTTGGAATGCTCTTCCTCATTCACGCTACAGTCCGGATGCCGCACTTCCAACTTCCATCTGTTTGGGTCGATGAAGGATGAACTCCGCGGGAAGCAACACGCATATGGTTCAAATGGCTCTGTGCACTATGGGACTTAACATCTATGGTCATCAGTCCCCTAGAACGTAGAACTACATAAACCTAACTAACCTAAGGACAGCACACAACACCCAGCCATCACGAGGCAGAGAAAATCCCTGACCCCGCCGGGAATCGAACCCGGGAACCCGGGCGTGGGAAGCGAGAACGCTACCGCACGACCACGAGATGCGGGCACAACACGCATATGATGGGAAGGTTACTTATGCAGCAAGACTTTGGTTCCGATGTCGACCAGTAGACTGGTATTACGCTGACGTGAAGGCCCTCCCACTAAGGTGGCGTAAAGGCCATCACACTGCAACAAAAGACTAGAGAATAATATGCTGTATTGGAATCTTGAATGAAACCAGCCTGCTTTCAGAAGTGTTGCATTAGTTACTGAACGCTCCTCGTAGATAAAATGTGCGAGTGAAAACCCGCGACAACTTGAGCAATAAAATCTCATCGGATTACTAACCGTCTCAGTTTGGACGGTATATGTAGTGTTTCAGCTTGCATCTTCTCTCTTCCCATCTTCTACAGAAGTACGTCCGGACTGGCTCAAATGGCTCTGAGCACTATGGGACTTAACTTCTGAGGTCATCAGTCCCCTAGAACTTAGAACTACTTAAACCTAACTAACCTAAGGACATCACACACATCCATGCCCGAGGCAGCATTCGAACCTGCGACCGTAGCGGTCGCGCTGTCCCAGACTGTAGCGCCTAGAAACGCTCGGCCACCCCGTCCGGCCGTCCGGACTGAAAGGCAAGTGTACTGATCACAGTTTACGAGCTTAGCACACAGTAGTTTATGGGAAAACGTCAATTGTAATTTCTTGTCTTGATGTTCAAATGGTTCAAATGGCTCTGAGCACTATGGGACTTAACAGCTGAGGTCATCAGTCCCCTATAACTTTGAACTACTTGAACCTAACTAACCTGAGGACATCACACACATCCATGCCAGAGGCAGGATTCGAACCTCCGACCGTAGCTGTCGCGCGGTTCCAGACTGACGCACCTAGAACCGCACGGCCACTTAAGCCGGTTTGTCTTGATTTCTGTGACAGCGTAATTGTGGGGCTAGTCAAAGCACTAGTACTGCCGAATCACCTTAATCAGTGTAGGAGATCTGACATCGCAGCATGGAACACTGCGTTATAAGAAATGAGAAGAGAATAATATTGTGCTATGTTTTGTTTTTATCAGTGATGAGGAGCGGTTCTAGGCGCTTTAGTCCAGGACCGCGCGACTGCTACGGTCGCAGGTTCGAATCCTGCCTCAGGCATGGATGGGTGTGATGTCCTTAGGTTAGTTAGGTTTAAGTAGTTCTAGGGTACTGATGACCTCTGATGTTGAGTCCCATAGTGCCCAGAGTCATTTGAACCATTTGAATGTCGACTACTGACACATCCTTTCGATGGTGATGGACTCTACTCGCAAAAAACGTTATATGATCGTCACTTTTCTGCTTTCCGTCTTTCCCGTTAGTTGTTTTAAATTAAATTTCTGGCGTTCTTTCGCCCCCTTTCTCATTCACAAGTGATGTATGCGATGTGACAAATGTGGGTGACAGAACGCCAGAAATCGGCCAGTTGGAGTATGGAACCTGACGAATATATCTCCACGACCACACACATGAGTTAACAGTGTGGGAAATGGCCACTGATGATGCTTGCGAAATAAAAGAAGCGAAAAGGGTATGGCAATAAACAAACTGCCTTTAGTTAGTTGCATAGACGGTAAATACCTCCACGAACGTCATATGACTCTGTAATCAGGACCGGTGCGCGGAGGAGACTGTTATTCTTCAGAGGTAGAATATTCGAACCCCAGTAAAAAAATTCACTGCCTGTATTACGGCGCCGTACTGACATACTTGGCGTTATTTCCGTTTTGTGTAGTGTTTATGTCACATTTCATCACCTGGTAGCAGAATTACGACTGTATAGCGTGTAGGAGAGTGATCAGTATTATCGTTGGCTCCAAAGACGTGGGCTTTATCTCTGATCTATGATGTGGAAGATCTTTGGGAATGTAAGATTACAGTAACGCTGGTGGGTCAGTGATTTTAACGAGGCTCCACCTAGGCAAATTTTTTGCAGCTAAAACTTTTTAATGTACTGAAATACTACAAAGTACAATGTTGTACAAATGTTTATCCATTATCAACACATCTTTTCAATTTATATTCATGAAGCAAGATGTCTTTTTTTAAGGGACAGTACAAGTGTCCATTTATTTCTGCAAGAGTATAAGTTCTGGAATATCAGAAGCTGATTTTAACTCCTTTTTCTTTGTGCTATGTTGAACTAGTTTTAAATGTAAATTAGAGAAATTAAACGGCATATGGAATATCTGTTTTCCTTTAATAACAGTTTCATGGATATTGCGGGAAAAGGAACAACTGATGTTTGTGTTAATGAAGTCATGAGTCGTTGTTGTGCATCCATATCTACGTGGATAGCTTGCAAATCACATTTGAGTGCCTGGCAGAGGATTCATCGAACCACCTTCACAATTCTCTATTATTCCAATCTCGTATAGCGCGCTTAAAGAATGAACACACATATCTTTCCGTACAAGCTCTGATTTCCCTTATTTTATCTTGGTGATCGTTCCGCCCTATGTAGGTCGGTGTCAACAAAATATTTTCGCATTCGGAGGAGAAAGGTGGTGGTTGGAATTTCGTGAGAAGATTACGTCGCAACAAAAAACGCCTTTCTTTTAATGATGCCGTGACCAAATGCTGTATCATTTCTGTGACACTCTGCCATATTTCCTAATAATACAAAATTTGCTGCCTTTCTTTGAGCTTTTTCGATGTACTCCGTCAGTCCTATCTAGTAAGGATCCCACACCGCGCAGCAGTATTCCAAAAGAGGACGGACAAGCGTAGTGTAGCCAGTCTCCTTAGTAGACCTGTTACATTTTGTAAGTGTCCTGCCAATAAAACGCACTCTTTGGTTAGCCTTCTCCGCAACATTTTCTATGTGTTCCTTCCAATTTAAGTTGTTCGTAATTGTAATATCTAGGTATTTAGTTGAATAAACCGAAGTTTAACGAGTTCCTTTTAGTACTCATGTGGATGACCCCACACTTTTCGTTATTTAGGATCGACTGTCACTTTTCGCACCATTCAGATATCTTTTCTAAATCGTTTTGCAGTCTGTTTTGATCTTCTGATGACTTTATTAGTCGATAAACAACAGCGTCATCTGCAAACAACCGAAGACGGCTGCTCAGACTGTCTCCAAACTCGTTAATATAGATAAGGAACAGCAAAGGGCCTATAACACTACCTTGGGGTACGCCAGAAGTCGCTTTTGTCTTACTCGATGACTTTCCGTCAATTACTACGAACTGTGACCTCTCTGACAGGAAATCACAAATCCAATCACATACTTGAGACGATATTCCCTAAGCACGCAATTTCACTATGACCCGATTGTGTGGTTCAGCGTCAAAAGCCTTCCGGAAATCCAGAAATACGGAGTCGATCTGAAATCCCTTGTCAAGCAATCAACACTTCATGTAGATGAAGGTAATTTGGGTGAGCTTTTGTTAACTAAACTGTATACATAATAAAAATTACACATGAAATACGACACATACCAAGTCAAACGTAACAACAAAGAATAATTTTGCCTCTCTTAAAATCTAATATGTAGTTTCAAAACAGTCTTCATTTTGCTCTGTTGTGTTTGGAAATTTTCATGATTTTCTGTGGCGGTTGAAGCAAATTAACTCAATGAAAAACGAAGTTCGTTGGCGTCGAAAGCCGGCTGGGGTGGCCGAGCGGTTCTAGGCGCTTCAGTCTGGAACCGCGCGACCGCTACGGTCACAGGTTCGAATCCTGCCTCGGGCATGGATGTGTGTGATGTCCTTAGGTTAGTTAGGTTTAAGTAGTTCTAATTTGTAGGGGATGATGAGCTTAGAAGTTAAGTCCCATAGTGCTCAGAGCCATTTTTTTGGCGTCGAAAAATGAATAAGTTACAGACCTAACACGTGCATTGTTCACTGCGAGGCCAATACCTTCCTTAGTTACGCTCGTGGTATACACTGTTTCGTAATTCGATAAGCCTTGTCAATTTGCATGTATAAGCATATTAAATTCTTGCGCGGAGGGAGTGGGCGTACATTGGACTCTCAATCATGACGTGATGAACGTCGACCTGCCTAAACGCTGGCAGCTCATTAGTTAATATAACGAAAAGCCCGCGCAGCCTCGTGTTTATTACGTGACCGAACAAAATGGGCCGGCAGTACGGCGGAATCTGCGAGTGGCCGAGCGCGTGAGCGAGCAACGCACGGCACAACACAGCACGTGGCGCCACCGGCGCCTCCCGGGATAAACAAGCGCGGTTCGTGCCGCGCTGGACCGCGCGCCGCACGTAATGATGCCACGCTCGCGTTGCGGAAAGAGTCTGGAAATCGGAGCCGCCCATGCGGCTCCGGAAACTGGATACACAGCTGTCCCCGGTTAATTAAACGCCAGAGAGCTCTTGCGCGTCCGATGCGTTCCGAGGCTCCGCCGCGCTCGAAAATAACGCCGTCAGAAATTTCGACGTACTGCGCGATTTTCTCGTATCGGATTCGTAGTATCTGAGCCTTACAACATATCACATGTGGCTACTTGTTTCAGATTTTAGGGTTCCGTACCTCCGTTGGTATAAACGGAAACTCTTTTATTTTTTCCACTTGCAGCCTACGTCCTCAATTATTTGCTGGAAGTATTTCAATTGAAACGTCCCCTTAGAACAATTTCTGAATTACTGTGCTGATAAACCTCTTACACTATTTGCTTTTCAAACAGCTGAGCAAAACTGAACGTACTCAAACATTCACTAAAGTGACACACAATATTTTTAGCGCAACGCACCTGACTATCAAAATCCCTGCAAAAGAATGGCCCTGAGTAACATTAAACTATACCTTTCACAAATCACTTACCTCACAAAAATCTTCGTTACTCAAGCTACAGCAATACAGCGAGCGCCACTACTGCCAGCTAAATAAAAGATTCAAACTACGGAAGGCACTAACTACTGATAGGGATAGTTAGCAAATGAAAGATATTAATAGAGAACAAACAATGCATTTACCTTAATAGTCATAATATATATATAGCAGTTCATGATAAATTACAAAACTCCGCCATCTCTCTCCCCACATCCACCACTGCTGGCGGCTCACCTCCAACTGCGCAACGCTACGCGCTGTTCACATCCAGCTGCCGCTGCCCATCACTACAATGGCAGACAACAATGCAAACTAGCCACAGACTGCACACAGCACAGCCAGTGATTTTCGTACAGAGCGGTACGTGTCGGCGGCGTTACTAATATAAGAACCTAACAGCCTACTTACATAGCCCCCATGCTCCCCACAAAATATTTTACAAATTTTTTTGGGCAGTGGCCAATAATGATTTGAAAAAATTTTTGATAATTACAATAACAAAGATATCAAATGCACACACTTATTTATACAATGTTGGTCAAAAGCTAAAATTTTCTCACAGTCCATAAAGACAGTCCAGATTGTTCATCAAAGTAAAATTTCAGTGTTTTTTTTTTTCAATGTCTGAGCAGTAAAAGACAATGCACACGGAAGTAGTGGATTTCCATGCAGTCTTGAAGAAGTAGTGTTGTCCTTCCAACTGAAAGACAGTGCTGACTCTTGACATGCTGACAGGTAATGGGCCACAACAGAGCAAACCCACAGCAGAGTCATTCGACGTTTTGAAGAAGATTGGTAGGTAGGTCATCACAGAGCAGACCCACTGTAGTCCCAGTAGAGATTATGGTATTGGTGGGCCACCAGAGGTGCAGACCCACTGCAGTCCTCGTAGAAATTGTGGACAGGCCCACTGTAGTCCTGCTAGAGATTATGGTATTGGTGGGCCACCAGAGGTGCAGACCCACTGTAGTCCTTGTAGAGATGGCCAGCAGCCATATGTTGTGACTGTGCAGGTGCACAATTACCATTTAAGAGTCTTGCGGATAATAGAGCAAGTCCATAACCACCACTTGTGCACTCACAAAGTTTTTGGAATTGTCCTTAGAACCAGCAATCCACAGACTGCACACAGCACAGCCAGTGATTTTCGTACAGAGCGCTACGTGTCGGCGGCGTTACTAATATAAGAACCTAAACAGCCTACTTACACAATCTCTGTCTTTCTCTACTGTTTGTGCCCTCTACAGCTCCCTCTAGCTCCATGGAAGCCATTCCCTGATTTCTTAACAGTTGTCCTATGATCCTGTCCCTTCTCCTTATCAATATTTTCCACAGATTACTTTCCTCTCCGATTCTACGCAGAACCTCCTCATTCCTTTCCTTATCAGTCCACCCAGTTTTCAACATTCGTCTGTAGCACCACATCTCAAATGCATCCATGCTCATCTGTCTCGGTTTTCCCACAGTCCACCTTTCACTACCATAGAATGCTGTGCTCCATACGTACATTCTCAGATATTTCTTACCCAGATTAAGACCCATGTTTGGTGCTAGGAGACTTCTTTTGGCCAGGAACGCCCTTTTGTCAGTGATATTCTGCTTTTGATGTGCTCCTTGCTCCGTCCCACATTGGTTATTTTGCTTCCTAGGTAGTAAATTCTTTAACTTCGCCTACTTAGTGATTATCAATCCTGATGATAAGTTTCTCGCTATTCTCATTTCTGCTACTTCTCCTTACTTTCATCTTTCTTCGATTTACTCTCAATCTACATTCTGTATTCAGTAGACTCCATTCCATTCAGCAGATCATGTAATTCTTCTTTGCTTTCACACAGGATAGCAATGTCATCAGCGAATCGTATCACTGATATTCTTTCACCTTGAATTTTCATTCCACTCCTGAACTTTTCTTTTATTTCCATCACTGCTTCTTCGATGTACAGGCTGAACAGTAGGGGCGAAGGGCTACATCCCTGTCTTACAAGCCGGCCGTTGTAGCCGAGCGGTTCAAGGCGCTTCAGTCTGGAACCGCGAGACAGCTACGGTCGCTGGTTCGAATCCTGCCTCGGACATGGATGTTTCTGATGTCCTTAGGTTACTTAGGTTTAAGTAGTTCTAACTTCTAGGGGACTGATGACCTCGTATGTTAAGTCCCATAGTGCTCAGAGCCATTCGATCCATTTGAACCTGTCTTACATCCTTTTTAATCCGAGCACTTCGTTCTTTGCTTCTTGTTTTTTGCTCGTGTATCATGTCATTTCTGGAAACCCAGAATCTATTCCGTAGGATTCAACATGGATTCCGGAAACAGCGATCGTGTGAGACCCAACTCGCTTTATTTGTTCATGTGTCCCAGAAAATATTAGATAAAAGCTCCCAGGTAGATGCCATTTTCCTTGACATCCGGAAGGCGTTCGATACAGTTCCGCACTGTCGCCTGATAAACAAAGTAAGAGCCTACGGAATATCAGACCAGCTGTGTGGCTGGATTGAAGAGTTGTTAACAAACAGAACACAGCACATTGTTCTCAATGGATAGACGTCTACAGACGTTAAAGTAACCTGTAGCGTGCCACAGGGGAGTGTTATGGGACCATTGCTTTTCACAATATATATAAATGTTGTAGTAGATAGTGTCGGAAGTTCCACGCGGCTTTTCGCGGATGATGCTGTAGTATACAGAGAGGCTGCAGCATTAGAAAATTGCAGCGAAATGCAGGAAGATCTGCAGCGGATAGGCACTTGGTGCAAGGAGTGGCAACTGACCCTTAACATAGACAAATGTAATGTATTGCGAATACACAGAAAGAGGGATCCTTTATTGTATGATTATATGATAGCGGAACAAACACTGGTAGCAGTTACTTTTGTAAAATATCTGTGAGTATGCGTACGGAACGATTTGAAGTGGAATGATCATATAAAATTAATTGTAGGTAAGGCGGGTGCCAGGTTGAGATTCATTGGGAGAGTCCTTAGAAAATGTAGTCCATCAACAAAAGAGGTGGCTTACAAAACACTCGTTCGACCTATACTTGAGTATTGCTCTTCAGTGTGGGATCCGTACCAGGTCGGGTTGACACAGGAGATAGAGAAGATCCAAAGAAGAGCGGCGCGTTTCGTCACAGGGTTGTTTGGTAAGCGTGACGGCGTAACGGAGATGCTTAGCAAACTCAAGTGGCAGACTCTGCAAGAGAGGCGCTCTGCATCGCGGTGTAGCTTGCTGTCCAGGTTTCGGGAGGGTGCGTTTCTGGATGAGGTATCGAATGTATTGCTTCCCCGCACTTATAACTCCAGAGGAGAACACGAATGTAAAATTAGAGAGATTCGAGCGTGCACGGAGGCTTTCCGACAGTCGTTCTTTCCAAAACCATACGCGACTGGAACAGGAATGGGAGGTAATGAAAGTGCCCTCCGCCAGACACCGTTGGGTGGCTTGCGGAGTATATATGTAGATGTAGATGTAGAAGAGGTGACAGACAAACTTAAGCAAGCTCTTCAGTGTATACAATTCGTAATCTCGTACAAGCGAACCAATACAGTTTCTAAGTCACTGATGTGACGTTCGTAGACTGGCTCGACTTCAAATCGGGCCACGGTTAGGTGGCACTGCGCTTATATTCTCTTCGTGTAGAGGCCACTCCTGCCTCCGTGTTGTCCTGGAGAGGAGTCCGTCAGTGTGCTATTGGCTGACGTCGCCTCACAGCCCTCTCTGCTGTAACGATCCTGGCGACGGCCGGCTCTTGACGTTACGCCGGAACAGAGAAGTCCATTCCTCTTCAACTGTACTTCCAATTGAGCTATTTCTTATTGCTGTACCTACAGCCTTAGATAACTTCAAGCGTATCTCGTAATTCCCAAATCTTTGCGTATTGATCTTCCTGACTAATCTCTTAGAGTTCAGCGAACTATTCTTCACTGCGACATTGTGATCTAAGTCTATATCTGCTCCTGGTTACGCCTTAAAATCGAATACCTTGTAACCTCCCAATAAAAAAGTGACTAACCTCCCAATGAAATGTGACTCACAAATAACCTTTATAAGAACTCGTAACGTAGCCTTTCAATAAAATTAACTGACAGTGAATCTAAACTGGTAAATCTGGACGTCAGCAGTGCTGCGTCATGGCCCTGAAAAATCATTCTGAATAAACTGAAAATTCTCACCGCAATGATGTCACCGGACAACATGTATATATCTGCTCCTGTAAGAAATTTTTCTGGCACAGTCCAGTGCATTGCTGGCCACTAAATTTGGTTATGAATGAAAAACAACTGATTTTCTTTACGATAATGGGCATGGCTATGGATAGGTGAAATTAGTAAAAAACTTTAAATTCAGATGAATGACTGTCAAAAGTTATCTTTATAAGAAATATTATTATTGAAAGATTTTTGAAAACATTTACGCGGGACTTTGACATAACACTAGTACAAAAATCAGTTGCAGCAATTAACATATGCGCACGGCAATAAAGAACTATTATATTTTGCTTTTACCTTATACTACATCGATCAGGCACCGCCATCGTTCTCCACGGCCGGCCTTGGTAATTCCATAACTCTACTGCTCTTCTCGAGCTACAAAACACCGCTACTGGACAGCACTGTGCGAACTCCAGGACACAAGTGCTTTCTGTGAGCTATACAACTGGACAACTGCTCTCTACAAGCGGCCTGACTCTACCGCCCGACTGTGAGCTACTACTACTACTGTCGACACTGCTCTCTGGTCTGCGATTCTACTGCAGCTTACATATCGCAGGCAGCGCGTGACCAATCCATCGCAGTTACACCTGCTCGAGTGCGCTACCAATAAATTCCTTAGTCATGGACCTCTTACAACCTGGTTGCGGAATCTCTGCCTGACCATGATGTAATCTAACTGAAATCTTCACGTATCGCCCAGCCATTTCCAAGCACATCTCCTCTTCTGGTGATTCTTGAAAAGAGTATTCGCTATTAGTACCTGAAATTTATTCCAGAACACAATTAGTCTCTCTGCTCTCTTACTCCTCGTGTCAAGTCCATATTCTCCTATAACCGTTTCTTCTACTAATTCCCCTACCACTACATTCCAGTCCCCTATGACTATTAGATTTTCGTCACCCTTTAGGTACCGTATTACCCATTCAGTATCCTCACATACTTTCTCTGTCTCTTCATGTTCAGCTTGCGACGTCGTCATGTTTACCTGAACTATCGTTGTCGGTGTTGGTTTGCTATCGATGATGAAGAGAACAATCCTACCTTTTAACTGTTCACAGTAACACACCCTCTTGCCTACATTCCTATTCCAGGGATATCATTTTCTGCTGCTATCGACATTACCCTGTACTCATCTGATCAGAAATCCTTGTCTTCTTTCCATTTCATTTCACTGACCCTTTTCATATTTAGACTGAGCCTTTGAATTTCCCTTTTCAGATTGTCTAGCTTCCAAACGGAAACATTATAGGATAGCTTTGTTGTCGATCTGTAGGTCTGTTCGTCATTCTGTCAGTTCCTTTTTTTCTCAGGAAATGCAGAGGTATCACGTTGAAATTCATGTAAAATTCAAGTCTACGGTACCTTGGAAATGCAAAAAATTTAAGCTTCTAAGTCAATTAATGTCAGATGTTTTTATACACGGAAACTCACTCATCAAAGCCTATACATGAGCTATCTACAATGCGCAACAAAATTAATGGATCACTTTTTCGAAGCCCCGTAATTCTTCCCCATTCCGATACTCGATTCAAAGATACCTGCAACATTCCTCTAAAATGGCGCAAAAGCGTGTCGCCCTACGATGTGGAAGAAAGGCCACAGCTCAGAAGTTAATGTGAGCTTCAAGATGAGTTAGTGATGTCACACTGGCACCAAATTTCACCACAATTCTGCCCAACACCACCGTGGACGTGTCACGTGATGGTAAGGTATTACCCATTTTCCACTTCTTCTTTTACTGCCTCTGCGAAGGATGTTACAATAGCGACACCCAGTGCTGAAATAACGCCATTTCCTTAAGGGTGGCCGAGGAAAACGTTTCAGACATACCACTACTGAGAATCGAGACGAAAAGGCCTCAGGGACTCAATGAAACAACAGGACAACGTTCTTGAGAACGTTCGACACTACTACCACCCCCTGGACTTTCAAAACCTACTCTAAGGACACCGTGGGGCTGCAACGTCATTGGAGTGTAGTGCGACCGCAGTTTTTGCTCTGGTGTACAGGGTTTCTATTAGGAACCATTCAGAACCAGTCAACAAAATTTGAACGTGAACCAAGCAGCAAAGTGGTCATACGCTTTTTCAGCTCTTCTGATCCGCGCCCTCTTGTGACGTGATCATGAGGGCGGGGGGAGATACCTTATCCTGTGCGTGGATAAAACGGCAAACGGTCACCCTGAGACACACCTCGCCCCCCTTAAGTTCGGCAACATCCTCGCTGCCATCCATACACTTTTGCTGAGCGCTTTAAAAATGCACCTTTCGGGAACTTCGACACCAGTTTAGTTTTGCGGCTGGTCTAGCGCCTGAAGGCACGCACACCTCATATAAGGGGTGTCGAGGGGATTGCCTAGCACTCAGGCGTTAGAGAGGCGGCGAAAGACAGGATGAAATGTGGCTAGGATGGGGTTTTACATCCTTTCCACCGTGTGACATTCTCGCAATGGCGTTGGGCAGAATTAAGGTGAGATATCGTGCCAATGTGACATCGTTAACCCACCTTAAACTTCACATGAACTTCTGAGTTCTTCCCTTTTTTCGCTTATCTCGACACGTTGCTGTTTGAAGCGACGTAGAGCCCGAGAGTAACGTCGAAATGCGCTATCTTTTGTACCATTACAGAGAAAGGTTGTAGGGACCTTTGAAGCAAATTTCAAAAAAATTATGCATCGGAATGGAGACAATTACGGGGTTTCGAAAAAAATGATCCTTTAATTTTGTTGCTCAGTGGAAATATATAATTAAGTTGGTACAGACCCGCACTTATCCGTCCTTTTATTTTACCTCCTTTTGTGTGAGAACTGTTAAACAATATTAGAAACGAATATGTCTTTTTATATCGCTTACACTCCTCTCTACCAAAACTAGATGTGTGTGTACTGAAGCACAAACAAAGTATGATCTGATTTGATTAATTTTCACAGAATGTGTAGCACAGTATTCCAGCAATCACTGATTGTGTTTATTGTGACGTTGCAAGCCGTTAACCCCCTGATTTGAAGTGGTATTGCCACTTCCATCATACCCCTAGCTATCTTGGCGCCGGGATAATGTGCGCTAGATGATGTACCATTGCATGGTCGCTTTATTTATATAATAAGAATGCAAATATTTTTTAGTGGCTGTATGTCCGATTACGCAAATCTCGTAAACGGCTGGCCCTGACTAGTTTTAGTACGCAATCTGACTGCTTAGAATGACAACAAAGAATGAAATGAAAATTTTCGTTAACACAATTAATTAATTAAGTCCCCAGCAACAATAAAACCTACGAAACCAAAGCACAAGTATAACTGTTCTGTGTGTGGGAGTGTGACTCAACGTACACATCTGGCACGGTTCTTCTTCAACAAGACAAGAATTTTTAAATACCAATTATACTGACGTGATAAAAGAAAATTAGAAATACTATAATTGTGCAAGAAAACCAAAATTACACTCTAATACAAGAACACACGCCAGATGCTTTGTTGACTGAACCTGTAATGACACATTATTCAGGTCACTGAAAGAATAAAAGAATAAAAGAAAATACCTCCATATATATTGACGAAATGCACTCTGACCATTACAATATCTCCATTAGAACATCATCATCTCTCCCATCAAACCACTGCATAAAACATGGAACAAACACTCACTACTACCCCATCTCACTCCAACTTCAGCTACAAGCAGTGTCCACCACAACTTCTCGGCAAGAACTGCCTGCCGCTACGTCTCAATAAGCACTGCCAGTGGAGGCGGCGGAACAATACTCTCTGGCGCGATTTCTGGCGCAGTGGCTCAGTGTAGCCACCTTTCATATGCCCTTCCTCCACGGGCTGGAATTTGATGGTATTTTTGCCAGCATTGGTGGTGAAAATACCACCAAATTCGTCAAAAAAATACAGACAAAAACAAAAGATAATATTAATACGTAAATATCATATAACTAGATAAAATTTTGGCTTTGCACTGACCTTTCAATAGCCTAATATAAAAAATACACTAAGCAATACAAATTCTTTCATACATGTGACTTTACATAATAGTTTACACAAGTATTATGTGGTTAAACAGTTCAATCAATACCGTCAGCAATGGCGAATATGTATAGGTAAGAGTCTCATAACTTTTCACAAACAGTAATACACAAAAAATCAGTTTATACAAATATTCACATAAATGTTTTCACAACAAGTGGTTGACAGTTCCAGCAGTAGCACCCAGCAATGTTGAGTAGGTGCAGACTCCAACAGGTGACATCATTTCAGTAGAAGCAGTTCATCAGTGGCACCCAGCAATGTTGAGTAGGTGCAGACTCCAACAGGTGACATCATTTCAGTAGAAGCAGTCCATCAGTGGCACCCAGCAATGTGGAGTAGGTTCAGACTCCAACAGGTGACATCATTTCAGTAGAAGCAGTCCATCAGTGGCACCCAGCAATGTGGAGTAGGTTCAGACTCCAACAGGTGACATCATTTCAGTAGAAGCAGTCCATCAATGGCACCTAGCAATGTTGAGTAGGTGCAAACACCATCAGGTGACATCATTTCAGTAGAAGCAGTCCATCAGTGGCACCCAGCAATGTTGAGTAGGTGCAGACACCATCAGGTGACATCATTTCAGTAGAAGCAGTCCATCAGTGGCACCCAGCATTGTGGAACAGGTGCAGACAGCATCAGGTGACATCATTTCAGTAGAAGCAGTTCATCAGTGGCACCCAGCATTGTGGAACAGGTGCAGACTCCATCAGGTGACATCATTTCAGTAGAAGCAGTCCATCAGTGGTACCCAGCAATGATGAGCAGGTGCAGACTCCAACAGGTGACATCATTTCAGTAGAAGCAGTCCATCAATGGCACCCAGCAATGTTGAGTAGGTGCAGACAGCAGTCCATAATATTCACTATCACTAATCACACTGTTCATCAGTTTATGAGCAGAAAGTAAACATGTCCTATTGGCACCAATCATGTAGAAAAAGTACAAGTAACAGTCCATAATATTTACTATCACTGCTCACACTGTTCATCAGCAGAAATTAAACATGTCCTAGTGGCACCAATCATGTAGAAAAAGTATAAGTAATAGTCCATAATATTCACTATCACTGATCACACTGTTCATCAGCAGAAATTAAACATTTCTAAGTGTCACACATCATGTTGAAAAGTGCAGGTAACAGTTCATAATATTCACCATCACTACTCAGACAGTTCAAGCATGAATAATAGTTTGAATACACATACAAATGCTTTTACACTAAACATACAAATTCTAATAAACACACAAATGATGTCAGATAATTGTCATATTAACTATCACAAACATCAGTAAACCTATAATATTTATGGGTGTCAGTGCAAGCCACTACAAACAAATAAAATAATATTTAGGAGATAGGTGGGTAGGATTAGGAAAGGAAAACACACAAAACACACTCACTCATCTTTCATCCACATTAAGTACTACTGTGTAATTGAATAGTGTTAACTGTGTACATGCACTTCTGTCAAAATTTCATGTTCATCATGTGTATCAAGTAATAGTGGCAGCAATGTATAACAGTCAATAATAGTTAAGTCAACGTCATAGTCATCATGTCAAGACCAATGTTTGCCAAGCCAGATCAAAATGTACTGTTACTGAACAACTGTCAGTGTGCCAATATATGCAAATACTTCCTCTCTCCAAAAAAAGTACATACTGCTTAGTGATTTAACAAAGTGTGTGTAGACAATCTTCCTTCCATTTTAGTGTTCTAGTCTGCTATCTTCATCCTCCTTGTTCCATATAGACCAACAACAAAAAAAAATATGCACCTCACTTATTTTACCTCTTATACACCATAACTCCAATCAACTTCATATAATCTCAATACCTCCATAATACCTCTTCAATACATATAAACCTTATTGCCAGTATCATTTCACTTCCATAACAACTCTTTCCTCTAGTCAGTCTCCTCGATCGAGTACAGATAAAATCCTAATGCAAACCTCCTCATCCCATACAATCCGAAGACACACTGTCAACACACAACCTCTGTGTAATCCCTCTGACCAAAATCTTCTACTCATTATGAATTATAAACAAAGAATGCATACATGACCTCTAACAGACTTAGTTCGAATAACTCTCAGTAATTAAGTACGATTACGGAGTGTGAATGATCCTAATATTTCACAGTATGTACACCACTTCAAGAATTATGGCAAACTGAAGCAAACATGTGGAGTATTTCTTGTGTCAAGTGTCACTTCCTATTTCAATTGCTCACGAAAAATGCAGTGTAATAACTGTGTTGGTATGTCATGTCGTTAGCTTCCTTCCTATTGGCATACATTTATACAGCTTTCATAAAACCTCCAGCTCATGTGACTTCTATGAAGTTTCTTGTACTAATGTCGTTCGTCGAATTATAGCAGTTCATTTTCTTATCTTAAAAATATAAGGCACTGAGCGTAAGCAAGGCAAGCAATAGCGAGTAAATATACCAGTAGTGAACAGAATGTCAACAAGTGGATGCAGCACAATTCTTACAACGAGGCTCTGCCAAGCGAACAATCTGTAACTAGTACCATAGTGTAACCTAAACTCTATGTTTGTACACTGTACATCAGCATTGCTATATACCAAATTAAAGTATAGTTATGACAACAAGCAGAAATATGTAAATGTGCAATCCATACGCATAGCAGTAAACATATATCTTACGTACTAAACAGGTCATTAGCATCGTATCTTAATAAGTAAACATGAAGGCGCAAGCAGATAAATCACAAAGTATAACTTACATACCTAACCACATCAGCACAATTAATCAGGTGACAATTATAATTTAAATAAACAGACACAGCAGGCACATAATTAAAAAATATGACATCAGTGAAAAAGCAGTGCAGTCAAGCGATGCATAATATACACAAGTTACAACCCAGTTCATTAATAATCATTGTCAAAATCAGTTAACGTACGCAAGCACGTCGCTTCACAAGCAAATTCATAGAACATGTAATTAGCACAAAGTATGAATCACGTAATCGCGAGCAGCAAATTACGTCTAAAGTACGTACCTAAGTGGAAATATGTTACCTGAAAAATAAACTCAATTAATAGTTACCTTTTTTTAGTTTATTAGTTTCTTCTTGGAAATTACATTCTTCCTGAAAATTTCTCGATAGCAAGTCGTCTTAACGTCGGAGACACACAGAATTTAGCTGAAGTTCTTAAATATCATATAGAACCGTATCCTGAAAAATACTGAACGTTAGTAACATAATTTGTCAAGTCATTATAGCTTTATACTGATTTTATTCGGAGAAAGACTGTGTATTTGTTTACGGCTGTCAGTGCATTCGCACTGAGCGCTCGATCAGCTGTAGGCGCGAGACGTAGGAAGTGATTGTTTGCTGTCAACGACTGCCTTGTGCGGCGCGCAGACTTGACTGTTGCTTTGAGTATGTGCCACCGCCAAAACACAGCGCGGTATCCTTGTACTCCCCGTGTGTTTACATACAACTGTTAGTTTCTCAAAAGTATGTCATTCCTAAAAAAATTTTTCAAAAGTATACCATTCCACAAAAATTTTAACGTTAGATATATGATGTATTCCCTTAGAGCGTCGTGATTTAAGAGTTTCTACTTCGACAGTGTTATCATGAATAATTTTGCGAATTCTATATGGGCCGTTATAAAGCAGAAAAAATTTGCGACACAAGCCTTTTCCTTTGTGAGACAAACGATGAGACTTAATTAACACTTTCTGACCAACTGACAAGAGTTTTAAACGACCAGGACGCTTAGCTGATTTCTCTCTTCTAGCAGCCGCAGATGCAATATTTCGTAGAGCCAGGTTGACAACTTCAGAATGCCGCAGTTTCCGTGAAGGCGGAAAAGGAACGATTTCAGAAATGCGATTTGTCGGTGCTTTGTTTTTTAATATCAGTAAAGGCGGTAAAGAAGTTGAATCATTAGGGAGTTCATTCAGAATGTTTTGAAAAATATGAAGATACTGATCCCACGTTCTGTGATTCTGATGACAATAAAGACGACACAATTTATTGATTTCCTTCATCCATCTCTCTGAAGCGTTAGATTGGGGGTGAAAAAGTGAAATGAAAATTGGTTTAATTTTACGACGCTGTAGAGTACGAAGCCAAATTTTAGAACGAAACTGTGATCCATTATCTGATATAACCTTATCAACATGACCAACTCCTTTAAGAAAATGGTTAATGAAAGCATTAGATACTGAACGAGCTGTTGCTTTGCGTAACGGTGTAAAACACACATATTTTGATGTCAACTCCACTGCTACGAAAATGTACGCAAAACCATTAGTAGATCGAACCACTGGACCGAACAAATCGACTGCAGCCATGTCCTTTAATTTTGCTGGAATGATAGGAAACAACGGTGCTCTGTGAGAAACTGTCGGCGGCTTAGCCTTTTGACATAATTTGCATTTGGCAAGAACAAATCGAATACGTTTTTCCATATTATTGAAGTAGCAATTTTCTCGTAATTTATGAAAGCATTTTCTGGGACCAAAGTGTGCATAACTGAAATGCGTATACCAAATCAGCTTATTAACCCACTCATCAGGAATACAAACTAACCAAACAGATTTGTCGACCGATTTTCGTTTGAAAAGAATGTCATTGCGAACTAAATAATGCTGTCTAATCGCTACGCTTTCCTTTCTCTTCCACTTCTCCTTAATGTCCTTCCAGATTGGATCCTTATTTTGCTCCTTAGCGATGTCCTGGAGCGAAGACGAAATAAAGTTCTCAAACGCAACACCTTGAATATACATCAAACAATAATTGTTTTCCTTGCAGTCCTCTTCAGCACTTTGTTTCAAACCCATAGGTGCACGTGATAAAGCATCAGCAACAATATTTGAAGAACCCTGTATGTAAACAATACTAAAATCAAATTCCTGTAGGTACAACGCCCATCGTGACAATCTGCCATGAGTTAATTTTGTCGACATAAGAAACTCCAGAGCTCGATGATCGGTGTAAACCTTAGTATGTCTGCCAAACAAAAATGTGCGAAATTTTGTAAAAGCCCAAACAACAGCCAAAGCTTCAAGTTCCGTAATCGAATAATTCTTTTCTGATTTAGAAAGAACACGACTTCCAAATGCAATAGTCTTTTGTACTACAACGCCGTTTTCTTCTATCTCTTGAAATAAATGTGCACCTAGGCCTTTGTATGATGAGTCCGTCGCCAAACAAAAATCTTTAGATAAATCCGGGTGTGAAAGAAGTGGAGCAGCAACTAAAGCATCACGAAGTTGTTCGAATTCTGACTGAGCTTCCTCATCCCAACACCAATTAGATTTCTTTCCGGATAGTTCACATAAACGAGGTGTGGCCAAATTGTCCAATCTAACAAAGCGTCTAAGAAAATTACAGACACCAAGGAAACTACGAACATCACGTTTTGTGGTAGGAACAGCATAATTACGAATAGCGTCTAATTTTTCTGGATCAGGAAGAATACCTTATGTAGAAATAATGTGACCGAGAAATTTCACCTGAGAACGACCAAATTCAGATTTTTCTAAATTCACTGTAATGCCAACTCTTGCAAAAATACGTAATAATGAATCCAAAATTTTGTTGTGCTCAGTCCAAGAATGTTTAGCAATAAGAATGTCGTCAACATATGAAGTAATATTGTCACGAAGATAAACAGGTAAAATTTCATTTAAGCTGCGAATGAATGCTGCTGAAGATACAGTAAGTCCAAACGGTAATTTCCGAAACTGGTAACAGTTACCAAAGGCTAAAAAGGCAGTATATTTTCTACAATCAGGGTGGAGTTCTATTTGCCAAAAACTTGCGCGCATATCAATCGTGGATAAAACTTTAATTCCATGAAAATGTTGAAGAAGTTCATCTAAATTTTGTGGACGGTCAGTTTCAGGAATGATGATATTATTTATCTGTCTGGAATCCAGAACCAAACGAATTGACCCATCCTTTTTAAGAACAACGTGTAATGGGCTAGTATAAGGACTGACTGCAGGCTCAATAATGCCCTGATCTAACATGTACTGAAGTTCATTCTTAACCTTGTCTCTGTAAGCCAAAGGAATAGCGTACGTTTTCCCGCGAAATGGTGTGTGTTCTTTTACTTTAAATAAATATTGTAGGCCTTGTATAGTTCCCGTGTGATGACTAAACACTGTAGCATGTGAAGTCAAAATTTGGTGCAGCTCTTCTCTTGCAACGTCATCTGGCACTTCAGCTTTCTTAACCTTTTCATTAATTAGTTCTTCGCTATTAATTATATCATCCATCGCGTCTCTGTATCTATTGTCATTGTCATGAATAAACACATTGTCGTCGTAATGCTCAACGAAAACATCAGAAGTAAGAAACCTTAAACATTTTGTATCTGACTCAGATCTTGTTAAACAGTAGAAAAATTTCAAACATTTCGGCATTCCGGCAACAGTCAAATTCACATTTCCTTCTTTAAAGTTCAAAATTGCCTTATGTGCGTTAAGAAACTCCATACCTAATATAATTTGTGTACTGAGTAATGGAACAATAATAAAATTAGCAGAAAATTCGTATCCTTGACAATTGAAATTTAGGTTGGTCTGTTGTTTAACTTCTACACCCTTTCCAGAAATCGCTCCTCGAATTGTAGTTTTAGAAATAGGTAACACAGGACAGGCAAAAGTTCTTTCACATATACGAAAAACTGATTCACTAATGACATTCAATGGGCTCCCAGAATCTAAAACTGCAGTGAACTTATTCTTACCCACACATACTTCAATAACAGGATGTAAAAATGCGTCTACATTATTTTCCTTTTCGTCTAACAAAATGTCTCTCATGTCTTCCAGGCGTACGTAGTGTAAAGTCGTAGTGTCATTACTTTCTGAACCGTCTATATTGCTGCCAGAAGCCGAAGCTGCAAGTCATTGTCGATTGTTTGCGTCACGTCTTTGATTATTCGCGTCATTTCGCGGATCCATTTCTACGATTTGCACTTGTCTCTCTGAAGTTCTGTCACGTGGAGGATGCCAATTAGGTCCCTCCTGTCTGTTAGATATAAATTCTTGGTTGTGTCTGTTATTAAAATTTCTGTTTTCCTGTCTGTCTGCATAACTACTTCTTGTGTAATTTCGACTGTCACTTCTGAAATTATTGTTGTATCTACTACCCTGGTTATTTCTGTAGTAAGAATTTCTATTACTGTATGAATAATTTCTGTCTTGATGATACCAATTACTGTTTCCGTATGATTGATCATTCCGGTAGGAATTACCGTTATTATAACTGTCTTTGTAATTTCTGTTAGAACGTCTGTTATTGTCATAAGGCTGGTATCTATTGTCCTGTCTGTTTCGTCTGTCATTCTCAAAATTACCGCTATAACGTCCGTTCCGATCACTATCCCTTTTCTCTGAAAATCTATCATAATTACTGTTACTGAAAAAATTACAGGTAGTCCCGTCGTCATTGTCGTACTCGAGTTCTTGTAGCAAAGTCTTAAAAGTCTCAATGTCGTCTTTACATCTTCCGGCTAAAGCAATTTGTCTTATGGATTGTGGCAGCTTGGTTAAACAAATGCGAATTAATTCAGTCGGGCTATAAAGGTTGGAAAGGAACTGATTCTTTCGAATCATGTCTTCAAAATATTCCGCTGGCGTGCGGAATTCAGACTGTTTGAAATTACGCTGCATGATAAGACTGTGTTTGACTCTGTCTTGCGTGTTTTCGGACCAATATGCCGATAGAAATGCATGATAAAAATCATTCAGATTATTACAATCTCTAATGAGTGCGCGCATCCGCGTCGCCGGTTCGTTTTCTAAATATCCACACATAAATTCCAGTTTGTGACTTAGTGGCCAATTTGGTGGGAGTGCGTACATAAATTGATCCAACCATGCACATGGATGCATGTCATTCTTAGAATTGCGGAAGATCTTAAATTTCCGAACAGTCAAAAAGTGTTTATAGTCAAAGTTTTCGCCTCGTGGCGACAAAGACCTACCGCGTCTGTCCCAGTCCCAATGTCGATTATTGTCAAGTTCGCGCGCCTGGCGCTCTCTTGTTGCATCCCGTAAATGAAACAAATTATTTTCTTCAAACCCCTCTGGTATCTGTGGTTCTAAATTTCTTTTGCCGTCTTTTCCTACGATTTCGCCTTCAATTTGTTTCACTTGCTTTTTTAATGCCTCAAATTCCCTTTTCACGCGTTCATTAAATTTTCCCTGATTTTCAACATGTTTATTTATGCTCTGGTACTCTTCGGTTTCTGAAAATGGCAATGGAGCTGTGTCATCTGAATCTCTGTCCCCACTTAAACTAAGATTTGTCAGTTTATCTGAAATCTCCTCAACTCTTTCCGATAAATCACCTATCTGTTCTTTCTGTTTATTTACGTCTTCCGTAAGTGTCGCGACTCGGGTTTCGGTATGGTCACATTTAGTAGTTAACTGTTCACACTGTTGCGTTAAGTTATTTATCCTGTCATTTGGTACGGATTCCTCGATTCTCTCAAATATTTCTTCCTTATCTTTTGCACGTTGTAAATTTAACTCTGAAAATTTCTGTACTATCACGCGATCTCTTTCTTCCTGTTCTCTATCCTGTTCCCTTTGTCTAATCTCTACTGCAATTCATCTATTATTGTGAGAATTCAAAATCGGTTGTACTTCTTCTCTGATTTCTTTCTTTAATTCATCTTTCATGTTTTTGAAGCATGTCCCTATTCGTGAGTCTAACCGTGTTTCCATTGTTTCCATCTCTGTTTCTAAACGTGTTGCCACTGTTTTATATTCAGATCCTAACCGAGTTTCCATTGTTCCCATCTGTGTTTCTAATTCAGATCGTAAATGCTCCATTGTTCCCATTTGTAAATCTAACCGTGTTGCCATTGTTCCCATATCTGTTTTTAATTCAGATCTTAAATTTAATATTGCACTCATCAACTGCTCCATATTAAATGGTTCAAAATTCTTTTCGCCCCTAACATTTTCCGCAATACTAACTTCCTTCTGCATAGCCATAAGGCTATCTGTGTTCGATACTATTCCAGAATCTTCTATCGTTAATCTCGTATTCTGTGAATTTTCTGATTGAGAAAAATTTTGAAATGGTTCAGGACTATTTTCTCGACTGATTAAATTGTTTTCCACTTCATTATTCATGATACTGTTTTCCTCTGTTGGCGAGTTCGCCATGTTAACAATTTCGTTATTCTCACTATTCATCATTTTTGCCTTTTTCATTGATCGCGTAATCATTTACAAAACATACAAAACTCGTCACTGTACGAAAATTACACACAATGACTCTTTATCTCCAACAATACCATTTACATGAAATGTTACCCTCAAACACGATTAATCGAACAATTGAAATAATTGCCCTAAATTGTCAAACCCATAGACAAGACAATAAAAATTAAATTTTGAAAAATACCATTAGAAGAATGCCAATTACCAAATCTACACATGCAAAATAGACTACAATTACTAAACTACAAATTACTACAACAATACTACGGTCTACTATTTTTACAATCAGAAGAAGTCCAAGGGACGATCCGAGGCAGCGGTCGCCACGTGCATGGGGGCTTTGCAATGTAAATACTTTTTAATTTTCTGTCGCTGTATGTCCGATTACGCTGTTTCGTAAACGGCTGGCCCTGACTAGTTTTAGTACGCAATCTGACTGCTTAGAATGACAACAAAGAATGAAATGAAAATTTTCGTTAACACAATTAATTAATTAAGTCCCCAGCAACTATAAAACCTACGAAACCAAAGCACAAGTATAACTGTTCTGTGTGTGGGAATGTGACTCAACGTACACATCTGGCACGGTTCTTCTTCAACAAGACAAGAATTTTTAAATACCAATTATACTGACGTGATAAAAGAAAATTAGAAATACTATAATTGTGCAAGAAAACCAAAATTACACTCCAATACAAGAACACACGCCAGATGCTTTGTTGACTGAACCTGTAATGACACATTATTCAGGTCACTGAAAGAATAAAAGAATAAAAGAAAATACCTCCATATATATTGACGAAATGCACTCTGACCATTACAATATCTCCATTAGAACATCATCATCTCTCCCATCAAACCACTGCATAAAACATGGAACAAACACTCACTACTACCCCATCTCACTCCAACTTCAGCTACAAGCAGTGTCCACCACAACTTCTCGGCAAGAACTGCCTGCCGCTACGTCTCAATAAGCACTGCCAGTGGAGGCGGCGGAACAATACTCTCTGGCGCGATTTCTGGCGCTGTGGCTCAGTGTAGCCACCTTTCACCATCTTCGATATTTACCAGAATAAGTGAAAGAAATGATTTCTGGGAAATATCAAAATAGGACCACCGACGAAGAACAGGAAAAGAAACTTGCTTCGCAGCCATTCTGTGGCTCTGTGTCGGGCAAGATATCCACCAACTGAAAAGACACAAGATCAAATAAATCTTCAGGCCCCCAACGAAAATCCGTCAATTATTGAGACCAGTTAAAGACGCAGTGGATCTCAGAACACCTGGAGTCTACGAAATACCTTGTGAGTGTGGCCAGAAGTACATCGGACAAACAGTGCGCACTCTGGAACAACGCAGGAAAGAACATAAGAGGTATTATCGCCTACGCTACCCAGAGAAATCTGCGTTAGCTGAGCATGCATTAGAAAACGGCCACCACATAAAATTTTACGATACCTCTGTCGTGGCTCGCACTAACGACTCCTGGGACAGTTTAATAAAGGAAGCTATTGAAATAAAAATTACCGCAAACACCCTGAATAGAGACGCTAGCTTGCAGCTCAGCGCTGCGTGGGATCCAACGATCGCGCGGTTGAAGAGGTCACATCGAACGCCGACTCAAAACATGACCATATATGGCAATGTCACGGGTACCAGTGTCGTCACAGCCGGCAGATAGCGCACCAATAGCCCACTGGCAGTCATACCACTCGACAATGGCCAAGGAGTGCTTGGCCGAAAGCTCGTGTAGTTTTAAGCAATTGACGTGGTTGTAAATCCGAGAACATTTTATTCAATAATCACCCTAATATCACTTTGTAGACCTCAGAATATGGTGCACACCAGGGGGGGGGGTGAGGGCGTGGGGGGTGGTAACGCAGTGGTTATCACACTGGACTCTCACTCGGGAGGACGGCGGCTCAAACCCCTCTTCCGGCCATCCTAATTTAGGTTTTATGTGATTTCCCTAAATGGCTTCAGGCAAATCCGGGGATGGTTCCTTCGATAGGGCAGGGCTGCTTTCCTTCTCCGTGCTTCCCTAACCCGAGCTTTCGCTCCGTCTCTAATGACCTCGATATCGACTGACGTGAAACATTACTCTCCTCCTCAGCATTAGTATCTGCAATAGCTACAGGGTGTTTCAAAAATGACCGGTATATTTGAAACGGCAATAAAAACTAAACGAGCAGCGATAGAAATATGCTTGGGACAACAGTACATTTTCAGGCGGACAAACTTACGAAATGACAGTAGTTACAATTTTCAACAACAGATGGCGCTGCAAGTGATGTGAAAGATATAGAAGACAACGCAGTCTGTGGGTGCGCCATTCTGTACGTCGTCTTTCTGCTGTAAGCGTGTGCTGTTCACAACGTGCAAGTGTGCTGTGGACAACATGATTTATTCCTTAGAACAGAGGATTTTTCTGGTGTTGGAATTCCACCGCCTAGAACACAGTGTTGTTGCAACAAGACGAAGTTTTCAACGGAGGTTTAATGTAACCAAAGGACCGAAAAGCGATACAATAAAGGATCTGTTTGAAAAATTTCAACGGACTGGGAACGCGACGGATGAACGTGCTGGAAAGGTAGGGCGACCGCGTGCGGCAACCACAGGGGGCAACGCGCAGCTAGTGCAGCAGGTGATCCAACAGCGGCCTCGGGTTTCCGTTCGCCGTGTTGCAGCTGCGGTCCAAATGACGCCAACGTCCACGTATCGTCTCATGCGCCAGAGTTTACACCTCTATCCATACAAAATTCAAACGCGGCAACCCCTCAGCGCCGCTACCATTGCTGCATCAGAGACATTCGCTAACGATATAGTGCACAGGATTGATGACGGCGATATGCATGTGGGCAGCATTTGGTTTACTGACGAAGCTTTTTTTGTACCCGGACGGCTTCGTCAATAAACAGAACTGGCGCATATGGGGAACCTAAAAGCCGTATGTTGCAGTCCCATCGTCCCTGCATCCTCAAAAAGTACTGGTCTGGGCCGCCATTTCTTCCAAAGGAATCATTGGCCCATTTTTCAGATCCGAAACGATTACTGCATCACGCTATCTGGACATTCTTCGTGAATTTGTGGCGGTACAAACTGCCTAAAACGACACTGCGAACACCTCGTGGTCTATGCAAGATGGTGCCCGGCCACATCGCACGGCCGACGTCTTTAATTTCCTGAATGAATATTTCGATGATCGTGTGATTGCTTTGGGCTATCCGAAACATACAGGAGGCGGCGTGGATTGGCCTCCCTATTCGCCAGACATGAACCCCTGTGACTTCTTTCTGTGGGGACACTTGAAAGACCAGGTGTACCGCCAGAATCCAGAAACAATTGAACAGCTGAAGCAGTACATCTCATCTGCATGTGAAGCCATTCCACCAGACACGTTGTCAAAGGTTTCGGGTAATTTCATTCAGAGACTACGCCATATTATTGCTACGCATGGTGGATATGTGGAAAATATCGTACTATAGAGTTTCCCAGACCGCAGCGCCATCTGTTGTTGACAATTGTAACTACTGTAATTTCGAAAGTTTGTCTGCCTGAAAATGTACTGTTGTCTCAAGCATATTGCAACAAACGGTGTATTTCTCTCGCTGCTCGTTTAGTTTTTATTACCGTTTCAAATATACCGGTCATTTTTGAAACACCCTGTATAATCCCTGCTGTAGGAGTCCATAGGCGCCCTGCACTCGAGTTTAGAATTTTTCATCTTTCTTTCTTTCTCGTGCCATTATGAAAACATAATTAATCAGTGAAAAAGAACCAGTGTACACCTGTTTTTTTTTTCTTGGAGTGTTCGGAAGGCTAGATGTACGCGTGCTTGGCGTCTTCTAACATTACGACCACTCCACCCACTACGTGCATATTATACAAATAACGGAAGGTGTATTTGAGCGATGTGCAGCTAACAAGTTGCAATGTAGTGACCGAACCGTGCCTGTAAACGGGCACTGTCCAGAGGTCTGAGTCGATGCAGCGACACGAGCGAAGGAATGCGGTAGGCACACAGCGAGCCAGTCAACGGAAATCTCGGATACTATCTGTACGCTGCCAGCAGCTGCTTCGCGTGTCTACATCTTTAGATTTGGTAAACTTCTGTATGGCAACGCCTCTTCATAGCTTTGTAGACGGGTGTTGCTTTCGCCTATAGATGTTTGCACTTTGCAGCTGAAAGCTGTCAAAAGTGCTGCCAGTGTCCTGGGCTTTCTTGGCTGTAGGTATGTCTTAGGTCTAAGGAATAGATGTGCTAACACTTCATGCATGATTTCGCACTTTTCACGTATCTCATTGTTACTAGCAAAGAAGTAATAAATGTAAGCGCCATGCATGATACAACAGTTCGTCATGTAATTCAGTGTTTATGACGTCATATCTCCTGATTTAGATTGGACACGATGATCTAATTTTGTAGGTGCATACAGCCCCATATGAGGATACCCTGTGCAAAATGTGTTGCGAATAGAGATAGTAGCACAGAAGTAATAAATACATACGTCATAACTGATGACTGAGCGAGGTGACGCAGTGGTTAACACGGTGGACTCGCATTCGGGAGGACGACGGTTCAAACCCGCGTCTAGCCAGCCAGACTTTCCATGATTTCCCTAAATTGCTCCAGGTAAATGCGAGGATGGCTCCTTCGATAGTGTACGCCGATTTCATTCCCCTTCTTTCATATAATACGAGCTTGAGCTCCGTCTCGATGTTGATGGGACGTTAAACCCAAGTTTCCTTCCTCCCGTGCATAATTGCAGCAGTTTTTCACGCATCTCATTGGCTATGAAGTCATATCTCCTCAACTACACTCCTGGAAATTGAAATAAGAACACCGTGAATTCATTGTCCCAGGAAGGGAATCTTTATTGACACATTCCTGGGGTCAGATACATCACATGATCACACTGACAGAACCACAGGCACATAGACACAGGCAACAGAGCATGCACAATGTCGGCACTAGTACAGTGTATATCCACCTTTCGCAGCAATGCAGGCTGCTATTCTCCCATGGAGACGATCGTAGAGATGCTGGATGTAGTCCTGTGGAACGGCTTGCCATGCCATTTACACGTGGCGCCTCAGTTGGACCAGCGTTCGTGCTGGACGTGCAGACCGCGTGAAACGACGCTTCATCCAGTCCCAAACATGCTCAATGGGGGACAGATCCGGAGATCTTGCTGGCCAGGGTAGTTGACTTACACCTTGTAGAGCACGTTGGGTGGCACGGGATACATGCGGACGTGCATTGTCCTGTTGGAACAGCAAGTTCCCTTGCCGGTCTAGGAATGGTAGAACGATGGGTTCGATGACGGTTTGGATGTACCGTGCACTATTCAGTGTCCCCTCGACGATCACCAGTGGTGTACGGCCAGTGTAGGAGATCGCTCCCCACACCATGATGCCGGGTGTTGGCCCTGTGTGCCTCGGTCGTATGCAGTCCCTGATTGTGGCGCTCACCTGCACGGCGCCAAACACGCATACGACCATCATTGGCACCAAGGCAGAAGCGACTCTCATCGCTGAAGACGACACGTCTCCATTCGTCCCTCCATTCACGCCTGTCGCGACACCACTGGAGGCGGGCTGCACGATGTTGGGGCGTGAGCGGAAGACGGCCTAACGGTGTGCGGGACCGTAGCCCAGCTTCATGGAGACGGTTGCGAATGGTCCTCGCCGATACCCCAGGAGCAACAGTGTCCCTATTTTTCTGGGAAGTGGCGCTGCGGTCCCCTACGGCACTGCGTAGGATCCTACGGTCTTGGCGTGCATCCGTGCGTCGCTGCGGTCTGGTCCCAGGTCGACGGGCACGTGCACCTTCCGCCGACCACTGGCGACAACATCGATGTACTGTGGAGACGTCACGCCCCACGTGTTGAGCAATTCGGCGGTACGTCCACCCGGCCTCCCGCATGCCCACTATACGCCCTCGCTCAAAGTCCGTCAACTGCACATACGGTTCACGTCCACGCTGTCGCGGCATGCTACCAGTGTTGAAGACTGCGATGGAGCTCCGTATGCCACGGCAAACTGGCTGACACTGACGGCGGCGGTGCACAAATGCTGCGCAGCTAGCGCCATTCGACGGCCAACACCGCGGTTCCTGGTGTGTCCGCTGTGCCGTGCGTGTGATCATTGCTTGTACAGCCCTCTCGCAGTGTCCGGAGCAAGTATGGTGGGTCTGACACACCGGTGTCAATGTGTTCTTTTTTCCATTTCCAGGAGTGTATTATATTCAGGTGTCTCTTACCCCCATAGCGATTGTTGCCTGACAGTAAGCGTAATGTGTACCACGTTCTGTTGCAATCAGTTGAGTAGTGTAGCAGGAGATGTGGAACACTCTTAGACGTATAAACTTAAGTTTTTATAACATATATCACAACGATAACCAAACTTACACACTACAGATGCATACGTCTCTCCTATAAGGAATGTGCTATTACGAACCCTCCCAAGAACGCCACTGTGGTGTCACCGCAAGGCACCACACTTGCTAGGTTGTAGGCTTCAAATCGGCCGCGGTCTGTCTGTACACTTCGGACCCGCGAGTCGCCACTGTCGACGCTAGCAGACCGAGCGCCGCCACTCGGCTGGTCTTACGAGACAAGCTAGCGCACTGGCCAGTTCTACAGCCGACTTTAATAGGGATGGTTCACTTGTCATACCTTCACAGATCTCATTTGCAGAGACGCTAGTTAGCGTAGCCTTCAGCTAAGTCAGTAGCTACGACCTAGCCAGGCGCCACATACAGTTTATGGTTTGACAATTGATCTATAAGTGTGAAGAAATCAGAATTGTAAAGAAGTATTCGCAATTCATTCTATAATAATACCGTAAATATTACTGTACAGTAAATATTACTGTACACAGTCAAATCTTTAAAATCAAAAACATATAGTGCGTATGATGAAATATCAACAAAGTTAATTAAAGAATGTGATTCTGAGCTAAGTAACATATTAAGCTATCTGTGTAACCAGTCGTTTATCAGTGGAATATTTCCTGAATGGCTGAAATATGCTGAAGTTAAGCCACTGTTTAAGAAGGGAGATAAAGAAATAGCATCAAATTTCCGTCCAATTTCACTGTTGCCAGCATTCTCAAAAATTTTCGAAAAAGTAATGTACAGTCGTCTTTATAACCATCTTATCTCAAACAACATACTGTCAAAGTCACAGTTTGGATTTCTAAAAGGTTCTGATATTGAGAAGGCTATCTTCACTTACAGTGAAAATGTGCTTAATTCATTAGACAAAAAATTGCAGGCAACTGGTATATTTTGTGATCTGTCAAAGGCATTTGACTGTGTAAATCACAATATCCTTTTAATTAAACTAGAATATTATAGTGTAACAGGAAATGCTGCAAAATGGTTCAAATCCTATATCTCTGGCAGGAAACAAAGGGTGTTATTAGGAAAGAGACATGTATCAAGCTATCAGGCATCATCCAACTGGGAAATAATTACATGTGGGGTCCCACAAGGTTCCATTTTGGGGCCCTTACTTTTCCTTGTGTATATCAATGACCTTTCATCAGTAACATTACCAGATGCCAAGTTTGTTTTGTTTGCTGATGATACAAACATTGCAATAAATAGCAAATCAAGTGTAGTCTTAGAAAGATCAGCCAATAAAATATTTGTGGACATTAATCACTGGTTCCTAGCCAATTCTTTGTCACTAAACTTTGAAAAAACACACTACATGCAGTTCAGAACTTGTAAGGGGTGTCCCAAGAGTATATGTCTAACATACGATGACAAGAAGATAGAAGAAGTGGACAGTGTTAAATTCTTGGGATTACAGCTTGATAATAAATTCAACTGGGAGGAGCACACTACAGAACTGCTCAAGCATCTTAACAAATCTCTGTTTGCAATGCGAATTTTGTCAGACATAGGGGATATAAAACTGAAAAAGCTAGCATACTATGCTTACTTTCATTCCATAATGTCATATGGGATTATTTTTTGGGGTAATTCATCAAGCCAAGCTAAAGTTTTCCGGGCACAAAAACGTGCAGTAAGAATTATATGTGGTGTGAACTCAAGAACATCCTGCAGAAGCCTGTTTAGGGAACTAGGGATACTAACTACAGCTTCCCAATATATTTATTCCTTAATGAAATTTGTCATTAAAAATATATCACTTTTTCAAACCAACAGCTCAATTCATGGAATCAATACTAGAAATAAGAATAATCTTCACAAGGATTTAAAGTCACTTAGTCTTGTACAAAAAGGTGTGCATTATTCAGGAACACACATTTTCAATAACTTGCCAGCAGCCATAAAAAGCTTAACAACCAATGAAATTCAGTTTAAGAGAAGCCTAAAGGATTTATTGGTGGCCAACTCCTTCTACTCCATTGATGAATTTCTTAGTAAAACCAACTGATTTGTATATAAGTACAACATAACTTCTGCACAATTTCAGTGCAGTAATGTGTTCACTGAAAATTTGTGTCTGTGCCTGTGTGTGTGTGTGTGTGGTTGTGTGTAAGTATAATCTAACTTCTGCACCATTTCAGTGCAGTAATGTGTTCATTGTAAATAAGTATTTCAGTAGTTGTATTACATGATTATTACCTTATAAATAAATAAAAAACTTTTTTATTTTAAATTCAGTGCATTAGTATTTGTAAAATGACTCTTAGTGTTCATTAAAAAATGACGATCATTCCACTTGGGACCTGTGGAATGGTACATTAGCTTATTTGTTTTAGTTGTAAATATTTGTCATGTATTGTTGTTTTTCTGACATGTTCCACATCCTGGAGGACCTCCTCACTACGGATAATCTAATAATCGACGTTCACCGCTGCTGCTGAATTAAAGCTAAGTATTTAATTGTGTACCTGTCTACTAACTTTCTAATCACCTAAGATGTTTCAGATACATCCCGTCAAGTATAGTTCATTGATCCTCACGTCAGCCTACGTGGTCAACGCGTGCAATTAATGGCCACACCTCGTCATCAGACTAAGAGTCAAATTGCATGACTCAGCTGCATCACTCTTTCTCCACGAGACCCATAGTTCCGCCTCATACATAACAGCCACGTACTGTGATGAGCACGTGGGTGGCTGCACAAAGACGGAAACAAAGGATGAGTCGAGAAATAATTAATGAATATGAAATCAGGTGACAGATTTGGGGCATTTTCATGAGCAGAAATATCCTACTGCATTCATAATTTATTTATCAATTTTATTTCGAAGACCCAAAAATCTATCCGCGAACAAAATCATGAACGTAATTAAAGAAAGGAAAGAAACCTTATAATAATTTGCTGCATACAGAGGACCCGATATCTTTACACAGATTTCGGCAGCTGTCATTCTGAGAGTAATTAATAATTTGTTCAATACGGCGGTGGTCTTTAAAAAGCTTCAAGTTTAAACAGAGTGTCTTTTCGGTCTGGGACGCGCACACACACAGAAACACCTGCCGTTCCGGCGGCTGAGACTGCTCCAGGTTAGGAAATATCTGGGTAAAAGGGAAGTGGCCAGTACAATTCTACGGCCCAGCAAGCGAGAGTTGGGCGTTTCACCAGCCAGCAAGTTGGCATCACAACCACTTCTTTCAGCCCTAGGCTCACAACTTTGAGGTGCCAGCCAGATGACAAACTCCTGAGCACCAGAGCTCCACGACATTTTGCAGCATCTTCTTGGAAGGACCACCAGCTGCCGCCCCGGCAACGGCCGCGTCTGGCAAACAGGCACGCTCCGCCATTCCTACAGTAAAGTTCAACTGTTCTTTAGATCGGGCACAGCTTATTAACGGTGCTCGGAACCTGTCGCCGTTTGGATCGTTTGGCAGCCGCGATTGTTTCTCCTAGCAACGGGAGAGCAACAGCGCCAGCTATGCGGTATTCGCCGAAATGTTCTCAGTTAAGCGTGTGTAGTTATAGGTCAATGGTCTTTCTGTATGCCCTTTCGTGAATAACTAAAAGCATGCAACAACCTAGATCGTATATATATATTTCTTTATTTAAGACTACCTGTTTCGGCTTTGCTGTATTCTTCAGGTCTTGAAGATCCTTTTGTTGTGAAACGAGTCCGTTTTGCGTTGAACCTCACGCCAAGTTGTCATGTGTATAAAAATCAGCACATCTGTCCACATGTTAACTTAGCGTGAGGTCCAACATAAAATGAACACGTTTCACAACAAATGATTTTTAAGACCTGAAGGTGACAGCATAGTCTGACGAAACCATTTGTCTTAAATAACGAAATATTTGTTTAGTAAGTAAAACAGATTACTCCTTCGGTATTAACAAATCGTGAAAATTCAGTCGTTTTGTGAAAGTTTTTATGTCAGTGGAAGTTACCCTCAGGTAAGAATATCTTGTTCTGTTCTATTCTTTGCAATAATTTCTAAAGCTTTTATTTACTACGTATTTACCAACTTAGCTCAGTATCCATACAAAGTGTTTTCCTGCACGTAGCGTCATTGTTAAAGCCTTGCCACGGTCTGATACTGGGTACAATTTTAGTATGAGAACCCGACGGACTGTCAATATTTGTCTTGCCCACTAGCTGAGGCAATATCTTCTTATTTATGTTGCCTGGGACACGAATGCAGTGCTATGCAGTTTAGGTGTGGTGACGTTGTGTGATTCCATACATAAAATGACTCTTATTTATGTCATTGTTTAACAGGTATACAATTTTTATGAACGAATTTAATAATCATAAACACTGTGCAAAGATAGAGAGTTCTCCACAGATACACGAAAAATTTGCATCAGAATGAACAGTTTGTTCTGTTATCCTAATACGTTTACGAGCATTAATAAGCAACTATGGTAATACAAAGTTGTAAGTTGGCCTTTTGAATGGAGTGGTTCCACACGGCCATGGCGAATAAAGATATGAACTTGACTAGGGTCTTACGGTTCCTGTTTGTAGTATACAGCATTCACCTAAAAAGTATTTCTGCTATGCATACCATTAAACAATGCAGTATCAGTATGTAAATGGATTGTAATTGTGTACGATGTATGTTTAAAACGAATGTATGTAAGAAATCTAGGAGATCATTCGAATGGTGGTTTTTAACTTAGAAACTTATGTCGCTACACCAGGAGTCACATTTATGATGTTCGTGAAGCTGAGTGTTTGGCTTATTTATTACGAGGTGCACCAGTTCGGGACTTTGTAATTTTTCCAGTGCAGCAAATCTGAACAGTGTGTGCCAGTTTAGTTACCAGCGACTACAATTTTGCTACGGTTTCTATATAGACCTCGATGAACTTGTTGAACATTAGGAATTTATTCAGGTTAGTTTACTTTGGTGCACTGCACAACATCGTTGGCTTACACTATTCATCGCCTGCGAACGGCCTGCTTGCTCAACTAGGTCAGTTTTTTAGTATGAGTTTCATTGTGAGCGATATTAGCCTGTGTAAGGTGACTCTTAAGGACTCACAGTACATTTTTGTCCGGAGGGAGTATTTTTGTATCTCTTTTATTTAATAACTCATATTTATCGTCGGTATTGTATATTATTAACTAATTCTTCATGAGGCTTATTATACTTAAAGGAGTTCATAAGGGTAAGTACAACAGTACACAAACATATCACGATACAAGCAGATGAGACGCTAAAATGAATTAGAGTTGTGTACTTGCCTACCAGTGGTTAGGTTGCAACAAGTTGATTACATTTGCCAATTAATCTCACAATAATTATCAGTTAGCTTAAACCACCAGTGCGTTGCAGCCTGAATACATCTAATTTTAATGTTCGTTGCATAAATTAGCACGTAAAGTGATTAGTCAGACAGACCTAACTAATATTCTTATCATTTCACTGATCTAATGGAACTAATATTAATATATTTTGTTTTCGTGTTACATGGAGTACTTTGAAGATACATCCTTTGTGTGATATTTGTTTGCTCTACCTGATGAAAAGGTACTGAATTTAATTTATGAAAGGAGAAAATATAAAAATGCAGTAAATGAAGCAAACGAAAAGGAATACAAACGTCTCAAAAATGAGATTGACGGGAAGTGCAAAATAGCTAAGCAGGGTTGGCTAGAGGACAAATGCAAGGATGTAGAGGCATATATCACTAGGTGTAAGATAAATACTGCCTACAGGAGAACTAAAGAGACCTTTGGAGAAAAGAAAACCACTGCATGGATATCAAGAGCTCAGACGGAAAACCAGTCCTAAGCAAAGAAGGGAAGGCAGCAAGGCGGAAGGAGTATATAGAGGGGAAGTATGATACTGTGTTAAGAATTTGACAGAGAACTGAAAGATCTAAGTCGAAATAAGGCACCGGTAGTAGACAACATTCCGTTGGAACTACTGATAGCCTTAGGAGAGCCAGCCATGACAAAATTCTTACATCTGGTGAGCAAGATGTATGAGAGTGGTGCAATATCCTCAGCTTTCAATAAGACTATAATAATTCCAATCAAAAAGAAAGCAGGTGTTGACAGTTGTGAAAATTACGGAACTATCAGTTTAATATGCCACGGGTGCAAAATACTAACACGAATTCTTTACAGGCGAATGAAAAAAACTGGTAGAAGCCTACCTCGGGTAAGATCAGTTTGGTTTCCGTAGTAATTTTGGAACACGCGAGGCCATACTGACCATACGGCAGGTTTTAGAAGATAGTTTAAGGAAAGGCGCATCTACGATTCTAGCACGTGTAGACTTAGAGGAAGCTTTTGACGATGTTGACTGAAATAGTCTCGTTCAAATTCTGAAGGTGGCGGGGGTCAAACACAGGGAGCGAAAGGCTATTTACAAATTGTACAGAAACCAGATGGCAGTTATGAGAATCTAGGGGTTTGAAAGGAAAGCAGTGTTAGAGAAGGGAGTGAGACAGGGTTGTAGCACATCCCCGATGTCATTCAATCTGTATACTGAGCAGGCAGTAAAAGAAACAAAAGAAGAATTAGGAGTATAAATAAAAATCCATGGAGAGGAAATAAAAGCTTTGAGGTTTGCCGACGACATTGTAATTCCGTCAGAGACAGCAAAGGATCTGAAAGAGCAGTTGAACGGAATGGACAGGGTCTTAAATGGAGGATACAAGATGAACATCAACAAAAGCAAAACGAGGATAATGGAATGTAGTCGAATTCAATCGGGTGATGCTGAGGGATTTAGATTAGGAAATGAGACAAAATAGCCGATTAGTTTTCCTATTTGGGGAGCAAAATAAGTGATGATGGTCGAAGTAGTGGGGATATATAATGTAGATTGGCTATGGCAAAGAAAGCGTTTATGAAGAAGAGAAATTTGTTAACATCGAGTATAGATTTAAATGTCAGGAAGTCGCTTCTGAAAGTATTTGTGTGGAGTGCAGCCATGTATGAAAGTGAAACATGGAAGATAACTAGTTTAGACAAGAAGAGAACAGAAGCTTTCGAAATGTGGTGCTACAGAAGAATGCTGAAGATTAGATGGTCAGATCACGTAGCTAATGAGGAGATACTGAATAGAATTGGGGAGAAAAGAAATTTGTGGCACAACTTGACCAGAAGGTGGGATCAGTTGACAGGACACGTTCTGAGGCATTAAGGGATCACCAGGTTAATACTGGAGGAAAGTGCGGAGTGTAAAAATCGTAGACCAAGAGATGAATACACGAAGCAGATTCAGAAGGATGTAGGTTGCAGGAGGTACTCGAAGAAGCTTGCACAACATGGAGAGCTGCATCAAACCAGTCTCTGGAATGAAGACCACAACAACAACATATGATGATAAACCAAAGCGATAAGTTGGTCAATCATTCTTTAGTTATTCATTATTTATACACTGCCCAGTCTCATTAAAGTGACCACCTGTGTAAAGCCTGACTAGTCACCTGTTTCGCTGGACGGACTGCTGCCAGAAGGGCTGGAAGAGAGTAAATAAGATTCTGGAAGGTACCACAGGGATGTGGAGTCATACCGACACCAGTGCCGTGACCAGATGCGCGAGGTTTCTTGGTTAAGGATCCATGACGCGAACAGCGATTCTCGATTGGGTGTAAATTCTGGCAGTCTGATGGCCGGGGGAACGCGGTGCTCTTCGAACCACGCACGCACACTGCGAGCCGTGTGACGTGTAACACTGTCCCGCTGGTAGCTGCCATCGTCCCGAGGAAAAAGAAGCTGCATGTACAGTTGGATATGGTCCCCAATGACGTATGCATACTTGTGTTGTGCCATCCAGAATGACGAGATCGCCCAGGGAACGCCCTCTGGCCTCCACTCTTCCGAATATTTTTGCAGGATGTTTGCTTTCTCGATATGTCATACCGTACACGCCTATGGCCATATGCCATTCGAAACGACCACGCGTCTTCACTCAGGGGATGTCCAAGTGCGGTATTAGCGTGTAAATATCGGCCTTTGTCGCCGATGAGTACCGGTCAGCATGGAAGTATGAACCAGGAGCCTCCTGCAGAGGCTCATACACAGAAACGTTCGCTTAGCAGTCTCTGAGAAGACACTGTTGCTAGCGCCTTGGTTCATTTGGGCGGTTAGTGGCTCAACAGTTGCCCCTCTATTCGCCATACACATCTCTGCAGGCGTCGACCCTGTCATCTCACGCCCTTGGCGCACAGAAGTTGCCTCAGAACCGGTTCTGGATTGTGCCATTTGGCCATTCATGGTTTACTTGAACCACGTCGGCACGTGAACAGTTCACAGACTTAGCCGTTTCGGAAATGATGTCACCCCTGCCCTGAAAGGCACCGAGCATGCCGTTTTGGACGACAGATAAATCGCCCTTTTTCTGCATCACAGCAAAGACTACACTATTTTCCGCGTCTCTGCAACAAGGTTTACATACCCACGACTGCTAGTGCTGCCACCTCCCGTCTGTGAACTCAGACATAGAACTTAGTCACATTAATGTGACTGGACCGTGACTTAGTAGGTCAAACAGAGAATTAACGTTGTTATTATTTCACTGAGCTGACTGCACTAATATTAATGTAGTTTGCTTTTCCGTTAAATGAAATCCTTTGAACGTACATGTGCGGTGTGCTTTTTGTATGCCATACCTGACGATAAAAACATTGATAAGTTGATCACTCATTTTTACATGTCATTCTCAATGGAGAGAAGTCTTCCGAAGTAAGAGTGATTTCAGGTGTGACGCGGGGGAGTGTCGTAGGACCGTTGCTATTCACAATATGTGGAAATGACTTTATGGATAACATCGGAAGTTCACTGAGGCTTTTGCGGATGATGCTGTAGTATATCGAGAGGTTGTAACAATGGAAAATTGTACTGAAATGCTGGAGGATCTGCAACGAATTGACGCATGGTGCAGGGAATGGCAATGTAGACAAGTGTAATGTGCTCCGAATGCATAGAAAGTAAAATCCTTTATCATTTAGCTACAATATAGCAGGTCAGCAATTGGAAGCAGTTAATTCCATAAATTATCTGGGAGTAGGATTTAAAATGAAATGACCATGTAAAATTAATCGTCGTTGAAGCAGATGCTAGACTGAGATTCATTGGAAGAGTCCAAAGGAAATGCAGTCCGAAAACAAAGGAAGTAGGTCACAATACACTTGTTCGCCCACTGCTTGAATACTGCTCACCGGTGTGGGATCCGTAGCACATAGGGTTGATAGGAGAGATAGAGAAGATCCAACGGAGAGCAGCGCGCTTCGTTACAGGATCATTTAGTAATCGTGAAAGCGTTACGGAGAGGATAGATAAACTCCAGTGGAAGACTCTGCAGGAGAGACGTTCAGTAGCTCGGTACGGGCTTTTGTTGAAGTTTCGAGAACATAACTTCACCGAGGAGACAAGCAGTACATTGCTCCTTCCTACGTATATCTCGCGAAGAGACCATGAGGATAAAATCAGAGAGATTAGAGCTCACACAGAGGCATACCGACAATCATTCTTTCCACGAACAATACGAGACTGAAGTAGAAGGGAGAACCGACAGAGGTACTCAAGGTACCCTCCGCCAACCACTGTCAGGAGGCTTGCGGAGTATGGATGTAGATGTAGATTATTCATTTAATTATGTTTACGAACCTGCATTACTGTGAGACTTTTCCAAAGCTTATTTTAATTATAACTTAAAAAGTAATAATTTGCATTAAATTTTTAATCAGTCATCAGGTACATCATGCTAATATTTATCAACGCACTACACCACTAGTAAGTGTTGGTAGAAATGTGACAGTGTTGTTTCAAAAAACATAATAGCTAAAGTATTGGAATGCAGCAAAAGATTAAGTGTAATGTATATAAAAAGTTAGGTGTCACTAACAGCAATCTTCTTCAAATTATGTTTTGGTTACCTCTAGTCACCGGAGTTCCTAAGGCACACTTTCAAGCACTTACTTTTCACACAGAAAAACTTAGATATTTTCTCCAGTGGAACTGGATGTAGTACAATAGAAATGTGTTTCCAGTTCAAATGATTTTGACATAACTAAGAGAGTGCACCGTTCAACGGGTTCGAATAATGTTTCTGTAAGATATCTACGAACACTGTCGGCCATGTGTCTCTCAACATTCACTTTAATTTACACAGTTATAAAAGGTTTAGGGCGCATCACCATATAAACTGCTTGTTTATTTATATGCACCTCAACGCTGTACATAATTCAAAGCATATAAGAACTTTCTTACAGCAAACTCTTCACATATCACAATATATAATACAGGACCACCATCTTGCTATAATATTTCGTACAATAGTACGTGATAAATGGAAGACGGCACATTCCAATCACATGGCTGCCCACCCAACCCCCAAATTAAAACTTTAACATATTTAAACGTCGTGTATGTATGGCTACTAACGTGAACCTCAAAAGCTATTTCGGTCAAGATTTGCAGAATTTAATACGAGGGGAGTCCAATGCAACACATTTTTTTCAGCCTATTTCGATTGAAAAAAAGGTGGATTTTGTTGCGGGGCATCGTGGAGTATTCTCGCTTCAACACCTAGAGTTTCATGAAGGGCCTATAGGTGGCGGCGCTACATGAAGCCTTCAAAATGGCGTCTTTAATGGAAAACAGAGCATCGTAGATATTCATAGGCACTCGAAGAATGTCTACGGAGACCTGGCAGTGAACAAAAACACGGCAAATCGTTGAGCGAGGCGTCAGGCAATGGGATCGCGTAAGCCTGTCCAATCTTCCGTGTGCCAGCGGGCCGCCCACAGCTTTGACTCGTGCAATGTTGGAACGTGCAGACACTCTCACTCCAGGTGACCGGCGAATCAGAATGAAATAACTTGGTACTCGACTGGACGTCTCTGTTGCTAGTGTTGACACACTCGTCCACCAGTCGAGGTACGTCTTCCGCATCCACCTTATATCTCACATCTCGCACCTTCCGATTTCCAGTTGTTTGGTCCAATGAAGGATGCACTCTGCAGGAACCAGTACATGGATGATGGGGCGGTTATTGATGTAGCAAGACGTTGACCCCGGTGTCGACCGGTGGAGTGATACCATGCGGGCATGCAGACCCTCGGAGTATGGTGGCATAAGGCCGTCGCATTGAAAGGAGTTTACGTTGAAAAGCAATGTTTTGTAGCCAAAAGAGTTAGGAATAATATACTGTATTGGAACCCTGAATAAAATCAACCAGCTTTCAGAAAAAAATGTTTTATTACCTATTAATGCCTCTGGTATATGCAGAATAAAATTATTTTAAATCAATTCACGAATTGTTAATTAATGCAAGAACTTATAGATATACACGCTAGACTGTACTCTCAACTCAAAGTTGATTATTATTCGCGAGGCTTCTCCATTTCTAGCTCATAGATGTCAAACGTGAGCAATTTGTTACAATATCGCTATGTACCGGATACGTCCTAAACAGACGCAGTTAATAAAAATTAAATTGCTCTCACCTCACAACAAATGTAATTTCCGTGTCACTGTTCACTAAAGAACAACCAACTAACTGTTCGGTTGTTTCTTTATTGTGACTCGTGGGTGACTCTAGAGTAGTGTAGCGAACAAACTGAGGCACGCTGCAGAGGCTGAATATTCTTTTTATCACTGCTTGTTATCAGGCAGCAACTGTCGTCATCTATGCACATTTCAAGACAGATTGAAACGTCCCCTTAGAAAAATTATACATGACTGTGCTTAAACTGACACACAATATTTTTAGCGCAACGCAATCTGACTTTCAAAAATCCCTACAAAAGAATGGCCCTGACTAAATTAACCTATACGTCTCACAAATCACTTACCTCACAAAATCTTCGTTACTCGAACTACTGCAATACAGCGAGCGCCACTACTGACAGCTAAATAAAAGATTCAAGCTACAGAAGGCACTAACTACTGATAGGCATAGTTAGCAAATGGAAGATTTTAATAGAGAACAAACAATGTATTTACCTTAATAGACATAATATATATAGCAGTTCATGACACCCATTCTTACAAATGTACTGTTTCTGGTAGACACACTTCCACACTATCCATTCTCAAAAATCGGCCATGCCACTTCCCCACATCCACCACTGCTGGCGGCTCGCCTCCAACTGCGCAACGCTACGCGATGTTAACATCCAGCTGCCCAACACTACAATGGCAGACAACAATGCAAACTAGCCAGAGACTGCACACAGCACAGCCAGTGATATTCATACAGAGCGCTACGTGGAGTTACCAATAAGAAAAACCTAAACAGCCTACTTACATAGCCCCCATGCTCACCTCAAAAAAATTTACAAATTGTTTTGGGCAGTGGCCAATAATGATTTGATAAAATTTTTTATAATTACAATAACAAAGATATCAAATGCACACACTTATTGATACAATGTTGGTCAAAAGCTAAAATTTTCTCACAGTCCATAAAGACAGTCCTGATCGTTCATCACAGTAAAATAGCAGTGTTTTTCTCAAAGTCTGAGCAGTAAACGAAAATGCACACGGAAGTAGTGGATTTCCATGCAGCCTTGAAGAAGTAGCGTTGTCCTTCCAACGGAAAGACAGTGTTGACTCTTGACATGCAGATAGGTAATGGGCCACAACAGAGCAAACCCACAACAGAGTCAGTCGAAGTTGTGAAGAATACTGGTAGGTAGGTCATCACAGAGCAGACCCACTGGAGTTCTGATAGAGATTATGGTATTGGTGGGCCACCAGAGGTGCAGACCCACTGCAGTCCTTGTAGAAATAATGGTGTTGGTGAGTCATCAGAGGTGTAGACCCACTGTAGTCCTTGTAGAAATAATGGTATTGGTGGGTCATCAAATATGTAGACCCACTGTAGTCCTTGTAGAAATAATGGTATTGGTGGGTCATCAAAGATGCAGACCCACTGTAGTACTTGTAGAGATGGCTAGCAGCCATCTGTTGCGACTGTGCAGGTGCACAGTCACCATCAAAGAGTCTTGCGGAGAATATAGCAAGTCCATAAACCACCACTTGTGCACGCACAAAGTTTTCGGAATTGTCCTTAGAAGTCTTGCAGATAATATAGCAAGTCCATAAACCACTACTTGTACACTCACAAAGTTTCTGGAATTGTCCTTAAAACCAGCAATGCTGTTAAACAGTCCCTTGCTGAATTATTAACACACGTTCAAACACTAACAGTCCCAACTTCTAACATATTTTGCATTACTATGACCAGCAGAAATTTGATGAACTGGTGTCAATTACAATTTTATACCATGAGAATACAATAACAAAGGTACAAAATACATTATTAAAGAACATAACAATACAGATAAATTTATAGTAGTACAGGCTTTACAAAAGAATAGAAATAAACAGATACATCAGTGTTACAGAAATTATGTCATAAGTGAATATATAAAATAATGAGAATAGTTTTCGAAACATTAATTTCACACATGAGCATTAAAACAGAACAGAATAAATAATGTCTAAACATCTTTACAAAGAAAATAACATAGTGTTTGAAAAATTCTACAACATAAATCTTATTAGCTAAACACATAAAGACAGGAAAAAGACAAATACACAAGGATACATAAACACAAAGCGGAATAATACGAATGGAAAGACAAGGTTCGTTTTCAGGGTAACATTTGGTACTGCAGTCCAACCCAAAACTTCATTCAATAGATCTTTCGTCTTATTTCAACATTTGTTTCCACCAAAAAAATCCTATCCAAGCATGCTTTCTATATTTATATGTTCACATATTTCTTACCTCATTATTTATTTTCCATTATCGTACCTAATCATTTATTTCCAAGAAAATCCTACCTAAACCTGTTGTCCCTAACCCCTACTTTTTTGTTCATATCCTCTTTCAAAATACTTTTTGGCCAAACCATTTTCTTATAGCTTCTCAAAGCATTTCTTCCAATTCATCACAACTCGTTCTCTTATATAGCCTACCCCATCTTAAGCTAACTTAAATCTACTGAGCTCAGATATATAAACCAAGGGATGAGGCAATGCAGCAGCACATAACAAATTAACACAAACACCAATGACAAAAAAATGCCAATTGGCAAAGCAAGCAGCAATATTACAAGTTTATAAGGCCATGAGCAGCAATTAAGAAAAATAAATCAGTAGTAAAACTGGCTTAACAGAGTAATACAAAGTGACATTCAGTAGCACTATGCCTGGCACACAGCAGCAGCAAATGCAATAACTTATACCTAAACATGACAAAGCTCAAGCAGAAAAAATATTACAGTAAAAATGGCCATGTTTAATACCTATGTCACACTTTAATACTAGAGTGATGTATCACAAAAACTTACCCTGCAAGAAAGTTACAAAGTCGTGAAAAAATTATTTATGCAATTCCTGTGAAGGGAATGTCTATTTGTGTTCCCTCTTTTTAAGAAAGTAGATTATAAAATTACTGTTTACTGGATCTGTAGGCATAAAATATCTATATTAGTACATCTATTAAATTTTATTTTAACCATTGCTGCAGTGCAGCTAGAAACTAGATATATACGTCATTCACTAGGCAAATGGCGTCTCCAAAGGCAAAAAAAATCTCTCAACTAGAAAGAAAATAGATGTAAAATGTTTCTCATCATTTCATTAGGCATTTTAGTAAATATCATAAATTAAGAGCTCCACAGTGTAATCATATATTTTCAAGTTTGAGCGTGTCGTATTTGCGATGCTTTCTACTAAGAAATGTCAACAGCGAGGATAATGGCCTCCTTTTTTCTCCACCTGTGCCTCTGAAAGGCACACACTAATGGCTTTTCTCCAGGCGACTGTTGCGCAGCTGGGTGCCCACGACGCATTATGTGAAGGTGGTCACTTAACTTCCTTACTGAAATATTACGACAGCAGTTTGCATTACAGTGACAGTCTCATATAAAAAATTTCACAGGTCGAGAATTTGTGTTGCAAATGTGTAGAAACAAAATCATATAAATACAACAGTGTCCAAAAAATTTTCGCCACCATTGTGATACATTCACGCATATACACACATTTCATAACTCTTAAAGTATGATTCATGGTTTCCAACATCCTTTTCATAAATTAGAGTCCCTAACAACTACTCCTTATTCCTTACCTTATTACACATGTACATATTCATATTCATCAACACGTCTTCAATATTTCATCATAATAACTACTTAGCATAATCAGATTCCTTATATAACATCAGCTTATTGATCACAAACATACCTCAACAACATAATACACTTCGTTGTCATAAAAATAACATCATAACACCTCAGTAAAATCTCAAAAATGTCGTAGCTTTCTGCAATAATGTCAAAACCTAAAAAAAATTCTCTGCTCATTTGAAGAATGTCATCTACCTCAAACGTACTTTAAAATCATGCTCCCTTACCAAATACATCATTCAAAGCTCTCATAGTATCACAATGGTTCCGAAAAAATATGAACAGTTCACAAACTACAGAAAAAATACAATTTCATAAGTGTGAAGTTATCCAACTGTATAATTGCGTAACCATGTGTCACTGACGTAGGAAAAAGAATGTTTGTTTCTCTGTCAAATAATCAGATATCTGTGTAATTCTGTGTTACAGAAATATGGTACCGATGTGTAAAGTTGTATAAGCAAATACCATATTAGCTAGGGCTCCTTGTGTTTGCCAAACAAATGGTACACAAAGTAAGCGTGTACCCCCCCTGAGGATTAATGTACTTATACCCTCAGGTGTTACAGATTACAGCAATGGAATGAAATGTATCAGGGAAAGTCTTTGTATCATTGTAATTCAAAAATCTTTAAAAATAAATGTTTTAAGTACAAAATTAATCACTCAAATACGTGTACTGTAGCGCTAAACTGTGTGTCTTGTTGTAAGATAATCTCTGTGGAAGTGTCGTAGTTATCTTCCTCCGAAAGCTAAGTTCTGCAGAAGCCAATGTACTTGCCTCATGATAAACAAAAGTGAAATGCTTTGCGTATAGATATCTCAGTTATTATGCTTATTGCCGTGATGAAGAAAGTACTGTGCTGTAACGTATTGTTGTGCTATGGGAAAGGAAGTCTCGTTGTAGCTATACCACAAAACTTACTACTAAAACATGTTTTACTTTCCAGAATAATTCAGAAAAACTGTGCAGATATAAAACAGAAACACCGCAAAAGCAACATTGTAAATTGTCACTCATTAGTAGCGTCGTGATAAAATCGTGTAGCTGTCACATAAACTAACCACTGTGTCATCTGGTACCTCACAGAAAGTACTTTAAATCCAGAATGTATTTTCAAGTAAACCAAAATGTTGCATTAAAACCTCATTAGCAGTACTGGTAAATGTTCTAAGTATGTGAACCTTATAGTCGTTACGTAATCGTGCAACTAACAAGCAAGAATGTACACACACAATAACACTGTGTCGTCTGGTCACTACAACAATGCATTCGTAATTTCTGTTTAAATAAGTTCTCTTGGTTCTTGACTGGATATTTAATTTCAAACATTGTTGCATGGTAACAGTTTCTTAAGTCTGACAAAGCATACTAGAAATGTGAAGTAAAAAGTTTTGTGGTAAAGACAAAGTTAAAAAGCAGATTATATTTCAATAAACGGTTTTACATGTGAAATGTGGTGCAATCCTTTACTCTTCCTAGTACGAAGAGTTTCAACCTGAACGCAATTATCATGTGGTATACGTCGGTAAAGAATACTGGAATTTTTCTCAACGTTAGCGACTATGTTATTTTTCTCTGAGTTAGTTGGCGCACGTGGCTGCCTGCGGTGCGAGTCATTGACTGTCTCTTTGTTGTTGCGCATCGTTATTAGGATTAAGAGACCTAACTTCTGCAAATTAACCTTTTCGAGAATGCCCTGCCGTGTTTGCAGCTCGCCAGTTCTGATGGAATTCAGGTCTGTCGTTTTGTCGGTAGTTTACATATTTTCTTGTTTGTCGGTCATGTGGTGGAGAATTTCTCCCGGAGTCGAAACTGCGTGGTGGATCGTTGCGTCTGAAGTTATTCTGTCTCCCTTGATAACTATTTTCGTTCCCATATTGTCTGTGTCTATGGTTATCTCTGTCATATTCATTACTACGGAAGTGCGATCTTTCTCTGTAACTATTACTCTGCCAGTGATTGTCATATAGGTGGTGTCTGTTTTGTTCACGATTTGCGTTGTAAGAATAGACTTGTCGTGTCCAGTTATTATTTCTTTCATCGTGGAATTGCGATGTGACCTGTAGTTATTGTGTTCCTGTTTTCGCGTTCCGCGATTGTCAGTGTCAATTTCTAATTCTTGTAAGAGTCCCTGAAAAGCTTCAATGTCGTCTTTGCAACGTCCTGCCAAAATAATTTGTCGCAAATGTTCAGGTAATTTGATTAAGCAAATGTGGATGAGTTCTGAGGGGCTGTACGGGTTTGACAGGTACTGATTCTCGTGCAACATGGCTTCAAAATATTTCACAAGACTGGAAAATTCAGTTTGTCCGAAATGTTTCATCATTATGATGCTATGTTTTACTCGGTCTTGTGTAGCTTGAGACCAATATGCTGAGAGGAAGGCATGATGAAATTCTCCTTCACTGTGGCAATCGTGAATGACCGATCGCATTCTTACAGCTGGTTCATTCTCTAAATAGCCACAAATAAATTCTAATCTGTGCTCTAATGACCAGTTGGGAGGAAAACAATGAGAGAATTGATGAAGCCACGCTTGTGGATTAATGTCGTTGCTGGAATTCTTAAATGTTTTGAATTTAAGTGTAGTAATAAACAGCTAAATGTCAAAATCATCATGTCGCCGAGTCGCATGTCGGTCATTGTTACGTCGTTTCGGCGGTTCCATCTCAAAATTCGGAGTACCTTGCAAATTTCTTTCATAATTTCCGAAGTGCCCTGTGTTATTATTAAGTGGCTGTTCCGTATTTCTAAGTCCCTCTTCCCGTATTGGAATGCGAGTGTCCTCTAAAATATGTAAATCCTGTATTACCTGTGTCAACTGATCTTGTACTTCCCGGATTTCTCTTTGGTGTTGCGTATTAATTTGGTTCTGATTTTGTTTGAATTCCCTAATTTGTTCGCACTCTTCCGTGTCATTAAAGACTACCTGTTTTGTGTCATTCAGATTATCATCTACCTTCGTAGATAAATTATTTAGCTGCTCCGAAAGTTCAATGACTTTCTCTGATAATGAACTAATTTCCTCCATGTGTCTTTCTGAACCAATTTTCAGAGTATCTACTGTGTCCTTTTTTCCTGAGTTTTTGCAAGTTGCGTAACCGGATCGGTAGATGCAACTGACTCTATTTTAGCTTGCAAGGTGTCGTGATTTTCATGAACTATAGTTTGCAGTTCCTTTATGGCTGCTTCGTGATTCTGTAATGCATTTTCATGACGCGAAAAAATAGGTTGGAAATGCTCACAAATTTGTGTTTTTACGTCATTACAGACTTTTTGACATTTCGATTCGATTTTATGTAACTCAGTTGTTAAATCTTCACGTGATTGTTCAAGTGTGGTGTCTAACTTTTGAAACTTTTGCTCTGTTAGTCTCTGGTTTTGTTCCATTTGTTGCATTAATTGCAATAATAATGTATTAGTGTCTGGAATCTGTTTCTCTGTGCTTTTTGGCAGAGAATTTTCACCGGCAACATTCACATTTTGACAAGCAGAAAATGTGTCTTGACTCATTTGAGAAAACGGTGAGGACCCAAAACCTGAGTCAACAGGATATGCAATATTGAGTTCTGTCATTTCGGATTCCTGAGGCGAGCTGTTGCCGACCGATCGGTCGATAATGCTTCCCTGTTCACTATTTGTTTCACTGTCCACACCATTATTTGCGGCCCGCTCCATTTCCCTATGCGCACTTACCAAATTACTACTTCGAATGTCTGTTAATTCATTACACAGTGGTGCTGATAAGCTACGCTCTTCGTCACTATTATTTCTCAGTTTACTTTGGAGCCTAGTGTTACGTTTCTCACACGCCATTATTGTTACAATATTTCACACGATAACACAGAAAAGCACAATTTGAAGAGCAAAAATAAAAGAACACATTAACATAGCACTGAAAATAATATGTAGTTAATTGCAAGCGCAGCAGCGAAATACTTGGTGCAAATCTACATGCATGCCACAACTGTTTTACTGTACAGTAATGAAAGACTGCAACTACAAAGGAGATTCTCTCTACAATTACGCGCTAGCAATAAACAAAAGCTACACTAATTACACGAACTACAAAAAAAAAAATCAGAAGATTCCAGTGAGATATCCTCGGCTAAGGGTCGACATATGAAACGTCCCCTTAGAAAAATTATACATGACTGTGCTTAAACTGGCACACAATATTTTTAGCGCAACGCAATCTGACTTTCAAAAATCCCTACAAAAGAATGGCCCTGACTAAATTAACCTATACGTCTCACAAATCACTTACCTCACAAAAATCTTCGTTACTCGAACTACCGCAATACAGCGAGCGCCACTACGGCCAGCGTAGTAAAAGATTCAAGCTACAGAAGGCACTAACTACTGATAGGCATAGTTAGCAAATGAAAGATTTTAATAGAGAACAAACAATGTATTTACCTTAATAGTCATAATATATATAGCAGTTCATGACATCCATTCTTACAAATGTACTGTTTCTGATGGACATACTTATACATTATCCATTCTCAAAAATCTGCCATCTCACTTCCCCACATCCACCACTGCTGGCGGCTCGCCTCCAACTGCGCAACGCTACGCGCTGTTAACATCCAGCTGCCCAACACTACAGTGGCAGACAACAATGCAAACTATCCACAGACTGCACACAGCACAGCCAGTGATATTCATACAGAGCGTTACGTGGCGTTACCAATAAGAAAACCTAAACAGCCTACTTACAAGATACTAGTATATTTATCAAGAATTTCTTATCTTTCGTTGAATTTCATCATTCTTTAGACCTGTCTGAGACACACACACACACACAGACACACACATATTTCTAATAGCCATTTTCACCAACTCAGGATTCTGTAGGGCATGTCCAACTCATCTCTACATTCGTGGAACTGTAGTTTCCCCTAGCTATTCTAGTCTGAATTTATTTTCCTCATCTACACATGCATATAAACTCTCCAATCTGTCTTATGTTGCGTAGCAGAGGGTTCATTTCGTATGACTGTCATGTCCACCCCTTTACCGTCCTAGTCGCGAGTGGCGAGCAGGAAAAAAAAATTTTGGTAATTCTCCGTGTGAGCTCGAACCTCTCTTCTTATCATCGTTACGTTTCGTGAAATATACGTGGGTGGAGGCACTGTATTGGTAAACAACAACAAACTGAACGTTCTCGGAATTTTAGTAGTAACCCCAACGTGATTCACAACGCTTCTCTTTGTAGCGACTATCACAGCAGTTGAATTCAAATCTCCAGAACACTTTACCGCTATCTGCGCCGAAACAGGTTGCTCTTCTTTGGATCAAGTATCGATCGAACGAAGGTTTTGTAAGCTACCTTCATCGTGGGTGGACTTCCTGAGGATTCTTATGACGAATATGTGTGGCATGTGCCTTCCCAACAATAATTTTTATGCAGTTATTCCATTTTATCGCACGCACGCAAATGACTGTGACTGTTTCCAGTGATGGTTCGGTATTTGTGTAATTAAACAATAATGGGTCGTATCGCAATATGTTACACATATTTATTCTGGGGATCAGCTGTCAGTATCCCCCACCGAGCGTCGATTCTATGCAGGTCTTCGTGAATCGCCTACAATTTTCTAGGGTTGCGATTTCTCTATAAACAGTGCAACAGCGTCATCCATCAGCAGTCTCAGGGAGCTCCCACGTTATTCACGCAAGTGACTCGTCCGTTTTTCGCTCTGTCACTCTTCCGTTACTCCACATTTAAATTTCTTCCAGTAGCTATTTTCCAATTTACCGGCTGCTCGCGTACCGCAGCTACGCAGTGCCGTTTCTGACATTCCCCCGGGGAGCACAAAGCAACAGAGTCGTAATTCGCACAGGGTGCTTAACAGAAATGTACCGCGGCAGCCGGTGTGTACCCAGCGAGCGTCAGCTTTCGCGGCCGTCGCCGATGTAGTAGCGGCGGTCTCCGGTGGCCGGGCTCCGCTGTACGCGCCGTAATTGGATTGCCGTTAGCGCAACGAGCTAACGTTTGATTCGGGACCGCTATTGGATTATGCGACCAGGTCCCCAGGTCGCAGCTGGGCCGCAGACCGCACTGGCGCTGCTGAGGCGGACGCCGCCGACGCAGCCACCTGCGGCTGCTGGGACCTCCACTGTACTCTGCAGGCATCTGCCGCCTGCGAGGCGGGACGCCGCCCGTGCCGCACCACCTGCTAGCGCTGCCTGTCCATGTGCTGTCGGCTTACGATCGCTGGGGGCACATGTTAAGTACCTTCAGTGCTGTGATGTACAGACAGTAGCAGAGCCAGAATAGGGAAGGTGTAGGCACATTTATTTGGTCCAAGCCTTGTTGACACACATTTATTATTTAACAATAATTAGTTATACATCCAAGTTAATACAATTAACAGTTTAAAGGAAATTTTAGCAATAGAAAAATCCTTTTTTTTTAACATTCTCCAGAAGAACATGCAGCCCCCTCTGAAACATTGCATAAAGATACTGTTAGTAAAAGGTATATTATTCAGGGTGATTCAAAAAGAATACCGCAACTTTAAAAATGTATATTTAATGAAAGAAACATAATATAACCTTCTGTTATACATCATTACAAAGAGTATTTAAAAAGGTTTTTTTCACTCAAAAACAAGTTCAGTGATGTTCAATATGGCCCCCTCCAGACACTCGAGCAATATCAACCCGATACTCCAACTCGTTCCACACTCTCTGTAGCATATCAGGCGTAACAGTTTGGATAGCTGCTGTTATTTCTCGTTTCAAATCATCAATGGTGGCTGGGAGAGGTGGCCGAAACACCATGTCTTTAACATACCCCCATAAGAAAAAATCGCAGGGGGTAAGATCAGGGCTTCTTGGAGGCCAGTGATGAAGTGCTCTGTCACGGGCTGCCTGGCGGCCGATCCGTCGCCTCGGGTAGTTGACGTTCAGGTAGTTACGGATAGATATGTGCCAATGTGGTGGCGCTCCATCCTGCTGAAATATAAATTGTTGTGCTTCTTGTTCGAGCTGAGGGAACAGCCAATTCTCTAACATCTCCAGATACTGTAGTCCAGTTACAGTAGCACCTTCGAAGAAAAAGGGACCAAAAACTTTATTGGCTGAAATGGCACAGAAAACGTTCACCTTAGGCGAGTCACGTTCATACTGAGTTGTATCCCGCGGATTTTCAGTGCCCCATATACAGACATTGTGACGGTTGACTTTCCCGTTAGTGTGGAAAGTTGCTTCATCACTAAAGACAATCTTTGAAACGAAAGATTCATCTGTTCCCATTTGAGCAAGGATAAAATCACAGAAATCGATTCTTTTAATCTTATCAGCTGCAGACAGTGCTTGAACCAATTTCAGACGATAAGGTTTCATAACTAACCTTTTTCGTAGGACTCTCCATACAGTTGATTGTGGAATTTGCAGCTCTCTGCTAGCTCTGCGAGTCGATTTTCCTGGGCTGCGAACAAATGCTTGCTGGATGCGTGCTACATTTTCATCACTCGTTCTCGGCCGTCCCGAACTTTTCCCTTTGCACAAACACCCATTCTCTGTAAACTGTTTATACCAACGTTTAATACACCACCTATCAGGAGGTTTAACACCATACTTCTTTCGAAATGCACGCTGAACAACTGTCGTCGATTCACTTCTGCCGTACTCAATAACACAAAAAGCTTTCTGTTGAGCGGTCGCCATCTTAGCATCAACTGACGCTGACGCCTAGTCAACAGCGTCTCAAGCGAACAAATGTACAACTAAATGAAATTTTATAGCTCCCTTAATTCGCCGACAGATAGTGCTTAGCTCTGCCTTTTGTCGTTGCAGAGTTTTAAATTCCTAAAGTTGTGGTATTCTTTTTGAATCACCCTGTATATCATGTGCAGTCATCATGAGGCGTAGCGCCTTCGCATCGCTCCTGTCACTTGTTAGGACGATATCGTTATAGGCATGAGTCATCGACAGATGTCACCAGCTGACATGGACCTGAGTTACAGAGCTGCACGTAGTTGTACTAGTAGGCGGCAGAGGTCAGCAGTTGACGGACAGTGCTAGCAGTCGTAGTCAAAACAATGTTGCAAAGTCATGTTTGACTAATATTTAATGTATTTGCATAATTATAATTGTTTTATATGTGTAGTAATTAGCAGTGTGAGTGTTGTATGACTGAAGAAAAACAGAAGTAAATGAAAACTGTTGTGTTTATTCACGAAGTACCAGCTAAGCTATACCATCTTCACCCACCCGGCGCCACCCACCAAAAACTTCGAAACTTCCTCTTTTCATTGCTGTAAACTGTGGTCATTTTGGATTTGTACTTGAATACATATGAATTTTGGAAAATGGGTCCATCATTTAGAATAACGCTGTAGATTAGAGAAGATAAACGTTTTTACAAAAGTCGCTAATAATAAGATTTATTCTCGACAGCTGGTTTCGGTAATCAATGTTACCATCTTCAGATCTCGACAGATATGTTATTGCATATTGCATATTCCAGACAAGGCGACGCTAGACACTAAGTCTAGTCTTAGTGTCTAGCGGCGCCCTGACTGAATTATGTGCTGTGTTGTGAATAAGACGGATAAACGTGATGAATAACTGTGTATATAGTTGCTTAAATTTGACATGTCGATGCATCTGTCTTCTAGTCTGTTATATATATTTACCAATTCATGAAAAAGAGTACTCCTACGGCTATTTTAAGAAATATGCAACACTCTCTCTGCCGAGATCTGAAGATGCTAACATCCAGAATAAAAGTTATAATTAGCGATCTTGGCAAAGAAATTTATCTTCTCTAATCTGTTATCACATATCTTCCTTTGCGGCTCAAAATGAGTGAACTAAAGAAACTTCAAAGTAAGATTAATTATTTTTCCATTGTTTCACGTTACGTTTCATGGTTTCACACCAATATTAGAATATTGGTTTGTTTACTGTAATGTCACAAGCCAAATTAAAATCTCCAGCATTCATCTCAGTACAGTAAAATGAAATCTCGTAAGAGTGCCGGCCTGTTGCTGCAATTGATAGACTGAGATACGGAAGACGCGATGTACACCTGAAGAGAAGGTAGGTGTAGGTTGGCTGTAATGGAACCACCATCATACAAAGCAATCTCGCTGCGGTTTATGGTGTCAGAGAGGTTAGAAATAGGATCCAGGCACCCCGTTTTGAAAGAAGTCAAAATAACAGTAGAGCCCCGCAAAATGCTTAAGAATGCTCAAAAATGTATGGTTAGCTTATTTCGTTAAAATATTAGAGAGCTAAGCAATAAGGTAGAAGAGCTTCTTGTCAGTTTAGAAAATTTACAGAGCTCTGAAAAAATAGACATCCTGCGCCTATCTCAGCACCACGTAACCACGTGGTTAGATAAGGTATACGTAAAAGATATCACTCTAGCATCTTTCTCATGCAGAGCTAATACGGGAAAAGGAGCTGCTGTTACAAATATTAAGACAACGCACACGCTCAGAATCATTGAAACTGATAGATTTTGTAGTGACCAGCACACAGAAGACTGTGATTGACCAGTAATACTGAAAAACAGTTCACTTTTAATTGTAGCTGTATATAGATTTCCGTCGGGAAATTTTGAACTGTTTATGAGGAATCTGAATTTCTTACTGTGCTATCTGTCGGGCAGCAGCAAGCAGTTAGTCATAAAATTTTTGAAGACATTATCAGCTGACTGGCAGTCAGTTCAGCGTCGTGGGTAGGTGCAGCTTACTCCATGGAATTTCACCTGCCTTTCTGGAGTCTGAAGATGATCCTTAAGGATTGAAACCGCTCACTCCGATTCAAAGAAATTTGCGATCGAGACTGTTTTTTGATTATCATATGCAGTTAATCGTCTGTGAGGACTTCAGCGTAGATTCTACAAGGGATTCTGATGGAAAAAATGATCCTACATGTTGGCCTCAGTAGTTAACTTTCCAGCTCGGGTGGACAAAGACAACAAGACTCTAACTGATAATGCTTTCTTTCGTGAAGCTCAAAGCGAGGAAATAGCTGTTTGCCCAGTAACAAATGCTGTCTCTGATGGTGATGCATAGCTAGTTAGGATACATAAGATAGTGCTTTAATGTCTGGATTCTCGTCAGTGGAAATCAGTTAGAATCATTACTGACTCCCAGACATAAAGATTTTAAAAATATTTTACAAGAGATGGCCTGGCATAAAACTTATAATCATCCAAATTCTGACATAATATATAATCTATTCCATGATTGATTCATATCATTATTTGAAAATATCTTTCTGCATAAGCTAATGAGAAAGGACATTAAACAGCAAAGTAAAATCCTTGGATTACGAGAGGCATTAAAGTATCTTATGAAAGGAAAAGGGAAATGTCTCGGTTGCCACGAAAAGTAAAGATCCTGCAGTAGTTACACAATAGAAAAACTGCTCAAAATTTCTAAGAGAAGTTCTTAAAAGTCAAGGAACATTCAAATGCTATCAGAAATCAGTAATTATGACAACAAGCTTAAGGCTATATGGAACGTAGTGAAAGGAGAGACTTGACAACCAGCCATGTTTCGCTGTATGCAATCTTGTTCTTTCAGGAGACACGTGTGGCAAGGAGTCAAGCAGAAATTTGTAGAATACATTCATTTTTCATTGGAATATATCTTCATAACGTTTGTGCAGACAGTACTTCTCGTATTTTTTTTCCTTTTCTTTTCGTCGTGATCAGTAGGGACTATGTGCCACTTTCACACCATATTAAATAAATATATAGGATAAATGCTTTGTGAGTTTGCACTTACATCTCACGATATTAAATCTGATGAGATACAGTGTATCTATATATGTCTGACAGATTCATTCTTAGTATTTGATGATGTATAAGAAAATGGAGTAATATTTTAGATTCTTGAAAAATGGCTTAACGCCGAAAAGTGTAAGGTGTAATAATATTTTTTTATAATTTCCACAGTGTTTTTCCCACCTATTCTCTTCCTCTTTATGCCTTTGAAAACTAATTTTAATACTTTCATTTACAATATATTTCTTTCTGCTCGTTGTGTTTAAAATTCACTGATCCACTTTGTAGTTATTTTGTTATCGAAGAGATACATGAAGATCTATGTGTAGCTAGTCCATTCTCACAAATTTTGTAAAAATGCCAGAGGCATGTCGCTTTACTGCACCATACATTTTTTCTTGTTTATTACGTACTTCATAATTATTAATTACTTTTCAGTCTTCTATGATTCCTGTTATTGTTGTGGTCTTCAGTCCTGAGACTGGTTTGATGCAGCTCTCCATGCTATTCTATCCTGTGCAAGCTTCTTCATCTCCCAGTATCCACTGCAGCCTACATCCTTCTGAATCTGCTTAGTGTATTCATCTCTTGGTCTCCCTCTACAATTTTTACCCTCCACGCTGCCCTCCAGTACTAAATTGGTGATCCCTTGATGCCTCAGAACATGTCCTACCAACTGATCCCTTCTTCCAGTCAAGTTGTGCCACAAACTCCTCTTCTCCCCGATTCTATTCAATACCTCCTCATTAGTTATGTGATCTACCCATCTAAACTTCAGCATTCTTCTGCAGCACCGCATTTCGAAAGCTTGTATTCTCTTCTTGTCCAAACTATTTATCGTCCATGTTTCACTTCCATACAAATACTTTCAGAAACGACTTTCTGACACTTGAATCAATACTTGATGTTAATAAATTTCTCTTCTTCAGAAACGCTTTCCTTACCATTGCCAGTCTACATTTTATATCCTCTCTACTTCGAACATCATCAGTTATTTTGCTCCCCAAATAGCAAAACTCATTTACTACTTTAAGTGTCTCATTTCCTAATCTAATTCCCTCAGCATCACCCTACTTAATTCGACTAAATTCCGTTATCCTCATTTTGCTTTCGTTGATGTTCATCATATACCCTCCTTTCAAGACACTGTCCATTTCGTTCAACTGCTCTTCCAAGTCCTTTGCTGTCTCTGACAGAATTACAACGTCATCGGCGAACCTCAAAGTTTTTATTTCTTCTCCATGAATTGTAATCCTTACTCCGAACTTTTCTTTTGTTTCCTTTACTGCTTGATCAATATACAAATTGAATAGCATCGGGGAGAGGCTACAACCCCGTCTCACTCCCTTTCCAACCACTGCTTCCCTTTCATGGCCCTCCATCTGTTTTTGTACAAATTGTAAATAGCCTTTCGCTCCCTGTATTTTACCCCTGCCACCTTCAGAATTTGAAAGAGAGTATTCCAGTCAACATTGTCAAAAGCTTTCTCTAAGTCTACAAATGCTAGAAAAGTAGGTTTGCCTTTCCTTAATCTTTCTTCTAAGATACGTCGTAGGGTCAGTACTGCCTCATGTGTTCCAACATTTATACGGAATCCAAACTGTCCTTCCCCGAGGTCGGCTACTACCAGTTTCTCCATTCGTCTGTAAAGAATTCGCGTTAGTATTTTGCAGCTGTGACTTATTAAACTGATAGTTCGATAATTTTCTCATCAGTCAACACCTGCTTTCCTTGGGATTGGAATTATGATATTCTTCTTGAAGTCTGAGGGAATTTCGCCTGTCTCATACATCTTGCTCACCAGATGGTAGAGATTTGCCAGGACTGGCTCTCCCAAGGCTGTCAGTGGTTCTAATGGAATGTTGTCTACTCCTGGGGACTTTTTTCGGCTCAGGTCTTTCAGTGCTCTGTCAAACTCTTCACGCAGTATCGTATCTCCCATTTCATCTTCATCTACATTCTCTTCAATTTCTATAATATTGTCCTCAAGTACATCGCCGTTGTATAGACCCCCTATATACTGCTTCCATCTTTCTGCTTTCCCTTCTTTGGCTAGAAGTGGGTTTCCATCTGAGCTCTTGATATTCATACAAGTGGTTCTCTTCTCTCCATAGGTCTCTTTAATTTTCCTGTAGGCAGTATCTATCTTACCCCTAGTGAGATAAGTCTCTACATCCTTACATTTGTCCTCTAGCCATCCCTGTTTGGCCGTTTTGCACTTCCTGTCGATCTCATTTTTGAGAAGTTTGTATTGCTTTTTGCCTGCTTCACTTACTGCATTTTTGTATTTTCTCCTTTCATTAATTAAATTCAATATTTCTTCTGTTACCCAAGGATTTCTACAAGCCCTCGTCTTTTTACCTACTTGATCCTCTGCTGCCTTCACCACTTCATCCCTCAGAGCTACCCATTCTTCTTCTACTGTACTTCTTTCCCCCACTGCTGTCAGTTGTTCCCTTATGCCCTCTCTGAAACTCTGTACAACGTCTCGTTCTTTCAGTTTATCCAGGTCCCATCTTCTTAAATTCCCACCTTTTTGCAGTTTCTTTAGTTTTAATCTACAGTTCATAAACAATAGATTGTGGTCAGAGTCCATATCTGCTCTGGAAATGACTTAAAATTTAAAATCTGGTTCCTAAATCTCTGTCTTACCATTATATAATCTATCTGACGCCACCTAGTATCTCCAGGGTTCTTCCACGTATACAACCTTCTTTCATGGTTCTTGAACCAAGGGTTTGCTATGATTAAGTTATGCTCTGTGCAAAATTCTATCAGGCGCCTTCTCTTTCATTTCTGAGCCCCAATCCATATTCACCTACTACATTTCTTTCTCTTCCGTTTCCTACTGTCGAATTCCAGTCACCCATGAGTATTAAATTTCCGTCTCCCTTGACTACCTGAATAATTTCTTTTATCTCATCATATATTTCATCAATATCTTCATCATCTGCAGAGCTAGTTGGCATATGAACTTGTACTACTGTAGTAGGTGTGCGCTTCGTGGCTATCTTGGCCACAATAATGCGTTCACTATGCTGTTTGTAGTAGCTTACCCACACTCCTATTTTTTATTCATTATTGAACCTAGTGCTGCATTTCCCCTATTTGATTTTGTTTTAAAAAAACCTGTATTCACCTGACCGATAGTCTTGTTCCTCCTGCCACCGAACTTCACTAATTCCCGCTGTATCTAACTTTAACCTATCCATTTCCCTTTTTAAATTTTCTAACCTACCTGCCCGATTAAGGGATCTTACATTCCACGCTCCGATACGTAGAACGCCAGTTTTCTTTCTCCTGATAACGACGTCCTCTTGAGTAGCGCCCGCCCCGAGATCCGAATGGGGGTCTATTTTACCTCCGGAATATTTTACTCAAGAGGACGCCATCATCATTTAATCATACAGTAAAGCTGCATGCCCTCGGGAAAAATTACGGCTGTAGTTTCCCCTTTCTTTCAGCCGGTCGCAGTACCACAACAGCAAGGCCGTTTTGGTTAGTGTCAGGGCCTGATCAGTCAATCATCCAGACTGTTGTCCCTGCAAGTACTGAGAAGGCTGCTGCCCCTCTTCAGGAACCACACGTTTGTCTGGCCTCTCAACAGATACCCCTCCGTTGTGGTTGCACTTACGGTACGGCTATCTGTGTCGTTGAAGCAAGCAAGCCTCCCCATCATCGTCAAGGTCAATGGTTTATGGGGGGGGGGGGGTATGGTTCCTATGGTACTTAAAATTTGCTTCATGATACATTTCTCATACTTCTGGTTTATCTATCACATAGTTCAGTGCTAGACATTACCTTTTAGAGAGGAATTCCCGTTTCACCGCCATCTTGTAATGCGCTATTTTCCCATTTCACAATAGGAACAATTTACTGTAAATATTCTGAGTTGTTCCTTCTGGTCTCTCCAGTTTGCTTATTCTTTCATACAAGACAGATCGTCCTAATTCATTTTATTATATTAGTTGTACTTACAGACAAAATTTACGTCTTGTCATTAATCAGCTGTCACTGATACGAGCAGACGTTCTATTTCCGATCTGTCCAGTAAATCACGTCTTACTGTCTGAAGTTTCTGCAGGTAACATACAGCCATTCCCGAGCAGCTTATCTCGACCGCCGTAATGCTCTATTTTTCTTCGCTGCGCAAACAGCGGCTGGCGAATGAAGTCGCGCAGTGGTTTCTGGCACTGGTCTGTATTTGTTAACGACTACATCCAAACCTTCGTTCAGCCATTTAGTTATTCAGTGAGTTTCCTTAACGCCAAGCGAAGACTGCTTAAAAAGTACGTCATTCTGTAGGGTGTCCCAGACATTAGGATCTATATTACAGACTACAATGTAAACCCGAACTCTAGAGACAAAATTTCGGAGATTGTTCAGCAATATTTTCTCAGTATTTTCCTATAAAGAAACTGTTGTCTCAGGTTAGAAAGTATTTGCATTTCGTTTCCTTTCTTGCCATAATTCAACTTTACAAGTGTAGTAAAATCCGTCTCCGTAACGGTGTGGAGCCAGCGTGGTAATTCAGCGTGTTCGGTCAGGGGACTGTTCATCTTTTGTCTCAAGGAGAGAGAGAGAGAGAGAGAGAGAGAGAAAACTCAGTAAAGTTTTCAGCGAAGGAATATGAGAGATTATGCGACATTAGCGCAGAACTGCAGAAGAAAAACGGGGAAGAAACAGGCAGAAAGAAGCAGAAAAAAGGTTGTCAGTGCTTCTTACTCTTACGCAGAGAACCCGGGTTCAATTTCCTGTACTGCCAGGAATATCTTTCCTTGTAGGGAGGACTGAGGACTGGAAGGGGAGGGGGATATTAAGCCTCGGGATAAGAGAGGCACTCAGTATGTGGTCCAACAGATTTTTGTATCGGACCGTTTCGGTTGATAAAATGCGGAATTTTTTGTGGAACATAGTGGAATATTCCCGCTTGAGCCCCTTGTAACACCGGAAATGCATATCCTCCTATTTCTATCTATTGCACTATAATTTTTTTCCTTATTTTTGTTACCTGAATATATGACGTTTCTGTGTCTTTACATATTGTAATTGTTTTACTATTTGTATACATATATTTATGCATTTATGTCGATGTATAATTGGTTTGTTTCGTAAATATTATTTGTATTTTTACGCTGGGTCTTGCCTAGGGAAAACTGCTATCGAACGATTACATCGATAGGTTGTGTGAAGAATAAAAGCGTGTAGGATCTTTGGTAGTGTTAACTCTGCCGCGTGGAGCGCGGGCTGAGCAGAGAGAGTCTGGCGGAAGTAGCGAGTGGAGCAGGTGTGTTGTGTGAAGCTCCCGCGAGTTGCCGCGCTTTCGGGGTTTGGCAGCATGTAATTGCGCTCGACTTGCGATGGTAGTTTCTGACATGGTGTCGCGGACGGGAAGCATTAGCTGGCGCACATCAAGAGCCCGTTTCGCCTGGTGACCGTGTCGAGAAGAAGGCGCGCCAACATCCATCTTCTGCCACAGCGACGGCCGACAATGAGTGACTGTCGCCACCTCCTCGATTGACGGCTTCAAACCTTCAATCAACCAACAAGGAAGACTGGGAGCACGTAAAGTTTTAGAACTGTATGGCAGACCTCAGCTTTTCGAACTGTACCATTTTCGTAACTATAATTACAGCAACTTAGCATGAACCTTTGTTGCTCATTGTCCCAATTGCATTACCAAGCAGGGTCCCTTCCTTTTCCGGAATGAACCCGAGTGTCGTTGAAATTCAAACGCCAGCATTAAAGTAATATAGCTAATTCTATTTCACTGCTTTAATTTCAAAGTTCAGTTAAAGTATTCATAGCTGGCTACAATATTCAGATTACACAAGCACAAATTAAGAGTGCGAGTTTTGTTTCCATATTTTAGCTTTCCTGTGACTGCAGCTCAGCTTGGTACGTACTAAATTTTACTATTGTTAATTGTTCAGAAACATTTAATTCAAGTTCAAAGTTAAATCTCTTATTTCTAAATTGCGTAGATTCAAGTTACTTTTGAAATGATTGTTGAGGTAGTCCAAGACTAACCGTATTTTACTGAATTTCGATGTGCTTCAGAAAGAAAGCTCACTATTAACCTCAGTCACTAAATTAACTTTCGATTTTCCGGTTTCACTAATTCTTTTGCTAAATTAAGTCAGAGTGTAGCAAAATTTATTACTTCTGACAAACTTTCAGTTTTCACACTACACGTGTCAACCTTCAGTTGCCACGCTTCTAGTGCTAACTATATGTGTAATAACCTTTCTTTTTCAGTTACTATAGTAATTGTCCTTAGGACTGGCGACCGTAATTTCCCCCAAATCTCAAATATCTAATTACCGCTAGTTAATTGTTAACGTAACAGCCGCACATTTACTTTCTTTATTAACTTTACCCCTTTTCAAAATTAATTTCCACCAGTTTCATTAGCATTTTTCCTTTCATTTAGATGTAACCCTTTCCTCCCTCTTTACCGACAGATTAACTTCGGTGACGATTGCTTTTCCCAAATTTCCATTAGGTACACGCGGTTTAATTTTTCACGGTCATTAAGGTCGATAAGAGAGGGGGAGGTTACACCCTAAAGTTTCATGAAGTTCCGATAAGCGGTGCCTCTGTACGCAGCCTTCAAAACGACGTCTCTGACAGAGGTACGTTGCAAGCAGAGAGCTGTCATTGCGTTTCTTTTAGCGGAAAACCATAGAATCGCAGATATTCATTGGCGCTCGCAGACCGTCTATGGAGACCTGGAAGTGAATAAAAGCACGGTGATCCGTTGGGCAAGACGTCTATCATCGTAACAACGTTGCACAAACACGTCTGATCTCCCGCGTGCCAGCAAGCCGCGCTCAGCTGTGGCTCCTGCAGTGCTGGAACGTGTGGACACTCTCACTCGAAGCGACCACAACCAAACATCTCAATACACAACTGGACGTCTGTGTTGGTAGTGCTGACTCACTAGTCCACCAGTTGAGGTACTTAAAAGGTGTGAGCCCGCTGGGTATATCGCCGTCTAACAGAAGAAAGTAACGAAGGACAAGGTGCACGAAATTTTAACTCTTCTTTTTTAAAAAGTTTTAAACATGGCTGCATAGATAGCGACCGTTTACAAATTAAAGTTAAAGCAATTACAGCCCTCGGACACAAAATTTACGACTTTTGACCAGATTTCAACACTTCTATGTGTAATATCTCTTTATATTCGACGAATTATTCTGATACAATTCCACCCTTGAATGACGTTTACTAATTTTCTATCTTCATACTCGCAGAATCCACGCGAAAAGTAGTTCATCCAATATCTATGCTATGAGCGCATAAGTATTCTTTGTAGTACTCTCTCTGGTGGTTGTTAGGAGAAGAAAAAAGCTTCCGAGATGGTCTTCGTGCCGATTAGCCTGAGCTTGGTTTGGAAGAACTGTAAACTGATTATTGAGATTTATAACAGAAGATAACTGATACGAACTGTACGATGAAAAAGGATATATATATATAGATTGCTCCTTCAAGGTGTGTATTTTACAAATGAGAGTTAATGATATTTATCGATATATTGCGTAGTTGTTAATCAGAAGGGACTTCCGAAAGACTGGATACGAACCGGCATTTAATAATCCAAGAGCTCCATTACTTCTTCGGAAGGTTAAATTTCATCAAAGCCAAATATCCGCTTGATCTGAGGTTTCCCGACTGATTATACAACGCTCCCAAAATTACGAGGTATTTTATTTGCACAGATTAGCAGACTGCCGCAAAGCACGAGCCTGCAGAGAAGAAGAATCATCGCCTGATTTCAATCTAACAAGTAAAATTTCAGAATCATTTTGAGTGACTGAGCTATGACTGTGTTTCCTATCATGAATGATTGATTGCTCGAACGAATTGAGAGCTACAGAATTACGTAGATAGATAGGAGGAAAAATTACATATGCGTGCCTTCATCAGAAATTAAATATTCAAATTGGCCTATAACGTAAGTACAAAAATATGGTGAAATTATTCATATGAAAGTGTAGGTATTGACTAACAGCACAAGAAAGAAACAGTACTTACATGTCACGTATAAGATAAATATCACAAAAATTTAAAAAATAGTACATGGAAGGCGAGCCACCATGGGCTGCTCATACTTATAAAGCCTTAACAACTGCGGGCAGGTGAACATTGCACCGAGAGTGCCATCTAGAACCTGCAAGTACAAATTGGCTACTTAACATTCAAATAAAGACAGACGAGTGCTATGTTGAACATTATTCAGTACATGACGTAAAAGGCAATACTTGGTTTGACAGCAGCAGATAAGGTAACATTTTGCCTACATCAGAGCTTAGAAGTAAAGTTTAAAGGATGAAAACACCATTCCAGAAAATACAAAGAGGCCTGAATGGCGCAGCTTGTAGGAAAACGATATAAGATGAAATGCAGCCAGTATAAACCATTTAATAAACGAAAAACTAAGAGTTGACGTAGATGAAAAAAAAGCATTTCGGTAACTGCACGAGGAAACCAGAAAGAATATCAAGTAACGGTTTTATACCATTGAAGAAGTTTTTATTACCTAATTGTAGCTGCTCATTGACAATGAGGCTATTATTTCGTGAAAAACGTTTAAAAATTTCTAATTCTTCGAGAATATGTAATCTACGCCCTTTCTTTTTGGTGTGCAAAATGTTGATATTGTGAACTGCTTTAGGCGCGTGACCTGTAAGCAGAAGGTGGTAGGCAAAAGACGAATTCTGGGAGCTAGTGCCATCTTTCCTTAAAAGATGTTCTTTACATCTCGTTGTAAAGGCACGTCCTGTTTGTCCTATGTAGTAAGAGCAGGTGCCGCAGAAAATCTTATAGACGCCAGAATTTTCCAAAGGGGAACGACTCGTTTTAAATTATTAATGAAGTTTTTTTTCAAATTATTATTGGTAGAAAAGGTAACGTTAAAGTTGTGTTTATTACGAAGGAGGCGTGGAATCTGATTGGAGATGGGCCCCAAGAATGTGATAGAAAAATACGTAGTAACTGTTTAACAGTTTTCTTTTTAAGGATATCATCCACTCTGCCAGGTTCATATTCGTTGTTAACTGCTATCGTTTTGAGTAAATTAATTTCTTCATTAAATTTTTATTTCGAGAGTGGAAAAGAAGTAGCTCTGGCAATAGCAGAGTGAAAGAAAGAATTTTTATGAGATTGAGGGTTCATGGAAGACGCAGGTGCGATCTGATCAGTGCACGTTTATTTACGAAAAACATCGAATGAGATTTTATTTTTTTCTACTGTAAGCGTCAAGTCAAGAAATTTTCTCATGGAGTTCATTAAAGAGACTGAAAATACGGTCAATGCCATCATCAGGTCCCTTGTAGATGACTAAAATATCATCAACGTATCTGAGACAGGAGAGAATGCCTAGTGCTGTAGCTGAAAAACAGTTGAAAAATTTTTCTTCTAGAGAGTTAGTGAAAATATCAGCTAGAATACCAGCTGGTGCATTTCCCATAGAGAGACCATCGAATTGCTGGTGCAATTGTTCATTAAATTCAAAATAATTGTATTTGACTACGACTGTGATGAGGTTCATGAAGTCAGTGATTTTTTTTTATCTGGAGGATCATTTTGAAATGACGTAGATTTTTTTTTCTACGATCGTAAGCGTTTGTTGTTCGGGAACGATAGAATAAAGGTTTCTGAAGTCTAATGAAAACAACTTGGTATCTGAAATGCATTCTAAATCCTTTATTTTATGGTCTAAGGCTTGACTATTAGGGATGGAATAATTGTTTTCAGAGTTTCATGCAGAAATTTGGCTAAATAATGGTACGCGCTATTCATACTATTAGAAATCGGCCGTATCGGATGGTTAGGTTTGTGAATTTTAAATTGAGACCGAAGTTTTCGGGGTGAGGGTTCCTGTTGAAAAGCATTTTCTCCTGGAAAGGTTTGGTAGCTGGCCTGACTTTTTTTTAAGTTCTGGTGTCGGTTCCTCATGTTGTTCCGAAATATTATTCTCGTTAAAAAATCTAAGGTTTTAGAAATATATTCAGAATTGTAGGCAATAACTAAAGAGCAGCCTTTGTCTGACTTAGTTATTGAAGAATCAACTTCTTTAAGCTTATTAATGGATTTCACCAACTTCCTATCGTTATGCATAACATTACGCAGAGACGCTCTGTTTTTATGAGAATGTAAGCTACATCATAAGCAATTCTAGTCTGACATGAATTACCTGGTCTTTTTTTTTATAATCAAGACCAATTTTTAGGTAGACAAGCATTTTTTCTATTACATTTTGTCTTACTAGTTGGGCATGTGTGTACTTCAGCCCTTTTTCAAGCAAGACTGTTCCATTCTGTGTAAAAATACGTGATTGCTTTTCTTGAAAATATTCTGAGGAAATTTTTCAGCAGGGAACAGACAAAAGAGTTTACTAAGTTTCTTTTCGTGCTTACGGAATATGCCTTGTTTACAAATTTCTAAAGTTCATTAATCTGTATCCAGAAATAGTCGACCTAAAAGTTATAATTAATACGAAAGATATTTGTGACTCTAAGTAGCCGGCCAGAGTGGCCGAGCAGTTCTAGGCGCTTCGGTGTGGAACCGCGCGACCGTTACGGTCGCGGGATCGAATCCTGCCTCGGGCATGGATGTGTGTGATGTCCTTAGGTTAGTTAGATTTAAGTAGTTCTAAGTTCTAGGGGACTGATGACCTCCGCTGTTAAGCCCCATAGTGCTCAGAGACATTTAAACCATTTGAATTTGACTCTAAATACAGATACTATGCCTCTTCACTGAGAACGTTTTTTTCCATATAGCTTTTTAACATAATCAGAAATGAGATTTTTAACTATAGTTTTGAAGAACTTGGGAACTTTCTTACAATATGCAAGACTAACGTCATTCAAGAGGCACATTCGCAAACCCATGTTTGTGAGTTATAGGTTGTAAGAGATATGTTTGAAAACGATAGAGGAAAAATAGTATCTGTTGATAAAATGTTAAAAAACTCTTTTCTTGGATTATTTGGTAGGTTTATCTTTTCCACTATTTCGCACATGTTTTCCACGTTTGACTTACGAAATACGTAACCTAACATCAAACCTTTTCGCGAAAGGGATATGTATTTCACCCCATTCAAGAGAAAAAAATGAAGCATGTATTAAGACGAATTACACCTGAAGATGGACCCACAGCGTCCGAAATGCATCGTGTGCTGAATAAAACACGAAACATTGTGACTGAAAGATTTTTTAAATTCATACCTCGATTGTATTGAGTACAATCACGTTTTAAGCTACAAAATATGGATAAAATTAGAAAAAACTCTCTTGACTAGACAATTATAGTAGAAGGAAATAAAATCTCATTCAGCGTTTTTCGTAAAGAAACATACACTGATCAGATCGTACCTGCGTCTTCCATGCATCCAAAATCTCATAAAAACTCTTTCTATCATTCTGCTATTCGTAGAGCTACTTCTATTCCATTCTCGAAAGAAAATTTCAATGAAGAAATTAATTTACTCAAAATGATAGCAGTTAATAATGAATATGAACCTGGCATAGTGGATGACATCCTTAAAAAGAAAACCATTAAAAGAGTTACTACGTACGGCACCTCTGTCATTGAACCCAACACAAAAACGTATTTTTCTATTACTTTCTTGGGGACCATCTCCTATCAGATTGAACGGCTTCTTCGTAATACACTCCTGGAAATGGAAAAAAGAACACATTGACACCGGTGTGTCAGACCCACCATACTTGCTCCGGACACTGCGAGAGGGCTGTACAAGCAATGATCACACGCACGGCACAGCGGACACACCAGGAACCGCGGTGTTGGCCGTCGAATGGCGCTAGCTGCGCAGCATTTGTGCACCGCCGCCGTCAGTGTCAGCCAGTTTGCCGTGGCATACGGAGCTCCATCGCAGTCTTCAACACTGGTAGCATGCCGCGACAGCGTGGACGTGAACCGTATGTGCAGTTGACGGACTTTGAGCGAGGGCGTATAGTGGGCATGCGGGAGGCCGGGTGGACGTACCGCCGAATTGCTCAACATGTGGGGCGTGAGGTATCCACAGTACATCGATGTTGTCGCCAGTGGTCGGCGGAAGGTGCACGTGCCCGTCGACCTGGCATCGGACCGCAGCGACGCACGGATGCACGCCAAGAACGTAGGATCCTACGCAGTGCCGTAGGGGACCGCACCGCCACTTCCCAGCAAATTAGGGACACTGTTGCTCCTGGGGTATCGGCGAGGACCATTCGCAACCGTCTCCATGAAGCTGGGCTACGGTCCCGCACACCGTTAGGCCGTCTTCCGCTCACGCCCCAACATCGTGCAGCCCGCCTCCAGTGGTGTAGCGACAGGCGTGAATGGAGGGAAGAATGGAGACGTGTCGTCTTCAGCGATGAGAGTCGCTTCTGTCTTGGTGCCAATGATGGTCGTATGCGTGTTTGGCGCCGTGCAGGTGAGCGCCACAATCAGGACTGCATACGACCGAGGCACACAGGGCCAACACCCGGCATCATGGTGTGGGGAGCGATCTCCTACACTGGCCGTACACCACTGGTGATCGTCGAGGGGACACTGAATAGTGCACGGTACATCCAAACCGTCATCGAACCCATCGTTCTACCATTCCTAGACCGGCAAGGGAACTTGCTGTTCCAACAGGACAATGCACGTCCGCATGTATCCCGTGCCACGCAACGTGCTCTAGATGGTGTAAGTCAACTACCCTGGCCAGCAAGATCTCCGGATCTGTCCCCCATTGAGCATGTTTGGGACTGGATGAAGCGTCGTTTCACGCGGTCTGCACGTCCAGCACGAACGCTGGTCCAACTGAGGCGCCACGTGTAAATGGCATGGCAAGCCGTTCCACAGGACTACATCCAGCATCTCTACGATCGTCTCCATGGGAGAATAGCAGCCTGCATTGCTGCGAAAATTGGATATACACTGTACTAGTGCCGACATTGTGCATGCTCTGTTGCCTGTGTCTATGTGCCTGTGGTTCTGTCAGTGTGATCATGTGATGTATCTGACCCCAGGAATGTGTCAATAAAGTTTCCCCTTCCTGGGACAATGAATTCACGGTGTTCTTATTTCAATTTCCAGGAGTGTAAATACAACTGTAGCGTTGCATTTTCTACCAATATTTATTTGAAAAAAACTTCATTCATAATTTAAAAACGACTCGTTCGCCTTTGGAAAATTCTGGCGTCTATAAGATTTTCTGCGCAACCTGCTCATCTTACTACATAGGACAAACAGGATGTGCTTTTACAGCCAGATATAAAGAACATCTTTTAAGGAAAAGTGGCACTAGGTCCAAAAATTCGTCTTTTGCCAACCACTTTATGATTACAGATCACGCGCCTAAAGCTGTTCACGATATCACCATTTTGCGTACCGAGAAGAAAAGGCGTAGATAACATATTCTCGAAGAATTAGAAATTTTTAGATATCTTTGTCGAAACGATAGCCTCCTTCTCAATGAGCAGCTACAATTAGGAACTAAAAACTTCTTCAACGGTATAAAACCGTTACTTGATATTTGATTTCGGGTTTTCTCGTGCAGTTACCGAAAGGCTTTTTTTCCACCTAAGTCAACTCATAAGTTTTCGTTTATTAAATGGTTGATACTGGCTGGATTTCATCTTATATCGTCTTTCGACAGGCTGCGTCATTCAGCCTTCTTTGTGCTTTCTGCAATGGTGTTTTCATCCTTTAAACTTTACTTCTAAGATCTGATGTAGACAAAACGTTACCTTATCTGCTGCTGTCAAACGAAATATTGCCTTTTACGTCATATACGGAATAATGTTCATCATAATATTCGTGTGTCTTTATTAGAATGTTAAGTAGCCAGTTTGTACTTGCAGCTACTAGATGGCACTCTTGGTGCAACGTTCCCTGCCCGCAGTTGTTAACGCGGACGCCTCAGTCTGTTGCTACCTGTAGCTCGACACATGCGAGCAGCCTCTAGTGGCTCGCTTTCCACGCATTCTGCTTTAAAATTGTGATTAAAGGTTTATCGCTTGACATTTATTTTATACGTGACATGTAAGTACTGTTTCATTTTGTACTGTTAATCAATACTTTGTAACGCCGGATATGCATATCCTCCTATTTCTATCTATAGTACTATAAATTTTTTCCCTTATTTTTGTTACCTGAATATATGACATTTCTGTGTCCTTACATATTGTAATTGTTTTACTATATATATATATATATATGCGGTTGAGCAGGTGTGTTGTGTGACGCTCCCGCGAGTTGCCGCGCTTTCGGGGTTTGGCAGCATGTAATTGCGCTCGACTTGCGATGATAGTTTCTGACATGGTGTCGCGGACGGGAAGCATTAGCTGGCGCACATCAAGAGCCCGTTTCGTCTGGTGACCGTGTCGAGAAGAAGGCGCGCCAACATCCAGCTTCTGCAACAGCGACGGCCGACAATGAGTGACTGTCGCCACCTCCTCGATCGACGGCTTCAAACCTTCAATCAACCAACAAGGAAGACTGGGAGCACGTAAAGTTTTAGAACTGTATGGCAGACCTCAGCTTTTCAAACTGTCCCATATGTCTTTCAAAATTACAGCAACGTAGCATGAACCTTTGTTGCTCATTATCCCAATTGCATTACCACGCAGGATACCTTCCTTTTCCGGAATGAACCCGAGTGTCGTTGAAATTCAAACGCCAGCATTAAAGTAATATCATTCCATTTCACTGCTTTAATTTCAAAGTGGTCAGATGAGTCCCGATTTCAGTTAGTAACACCTGATGGAAGAGCCTACCGCGGTGGCCGAGCGGTTCTAGGCACTTCAGTCCGGAACCGCACTTCTGCTACGGCCGCAGGTTAGAGTCCTGCCTCGGGCATGGATGTGTGTGATGTCCTTAGGTTAGTTAGGTTTAAGTAGTTCTAAGTTCTAGGGGGCTGATGACCTCGGATGTTAAGTCACATAGTGCTTAGAGCCATTTTTTGTGAAAGTTCGAAAACAAATCTTTCAGGCCGCTCTGGGTAGCCGAGAGGTCTGAGCCCCTGGTCACGGTCCGCGCGGCTCCCCCCGTCGGAGGTTCGAGTCCTCCCTCTGGCATGGGTGTGTGTGTGTGTGTTGTCCATAGTGTAAGTTAGTTAAAGTTAGAGTAAGTAGTGTGTGGGCTTAGGGACCGATGACCTCGGCAGTTTGGTCCCATAAGACCTTAACACAAATTTCGAATTTCCAAACCTCTCACTAGTCGTTGTAAGAAAATGAAAGGCCTACAGCTGTCCTTACGATGTTATTTGCTGTGTAGCTACCAGTTTTGGCAAGTAATTGCACCATCTTCGTGCCTTAGTTGATGCTGAAGTGGTTATCACGATTCATATGTACGATGCATCAGTGGCCAACATAACTGGTTTCCGCAGACTCTCTGTAACTGTTAACACACGGCTATGTTGCCCACTGATGCATCGTATATATGGATCGTGATAACCCCTTCAGCATCAACTAAGGCATGAAGATGGCGCATTGAAGCGCCGAAACTGGCAGCTACACAATAAATAAGATCATAATGACGGCTGTGTAGGTGTTTCATTTTTTTACAATAGTGAACGGCGTTGGTGCACGAGACCTCCAGTGAAAAGGATGGACATACAAAAACTTTCACTCTTAATTCCAAAACGAATATTATTTGACAAGATTTCCTTCGCCGAGAGAACTGTCACGCTACATATCAATGAAGATGTCGAGATAGTGGTAAATGCCTCAATTCAAGGCGAAGGAGAAGAAGTGAGAGTAATTTTATAACAATATACACAAACGGCAAGGAATACCTAAACCGATAGCTACCATTACGGTGGAATACTCTGGCATTAGGTCTACAAACATCATACACACTCATGAACATTGAAAATAGCGGAAAAGAGGGGAACATCGGATCGGAACGAAATTTATTACACACAATGATACAGATGATAGATTCATTTGATACCAAAATCAAGGCAAGTAAAAAAATACATTGAATACAAGTAGACAAAAACAGTACATCACTAACACGTTGGACCCCCCCCCCACGCCTCCCTTTGCTGCAATAAATGCTGCTACACGACCCTGCATGGATTTTATGAGACGTATCATGTTGTCCTGAGGGGGACTGTCCAAAATCTTTAACAGCCACCTCCAAATCATGTACATTGTGACACGGCTACTTCTGGTGTTTCATCTGCTCCCAAATACATTCTACAGGGGACAAGCCTGGGGAGCAGGCTGGCTATGGAAGACCATGACCATGACCCTGGTAGACCATCTAGGAAAGGTCCGACATGGCGCAGAACAATAACTCTGGCGTGTTAAGGTTCCACGTACCATAGTTAGAGCGTGCCGGCTATCGTAGGCTATGGGCCCCAGACCATTACCCACGCTGTGCGAGCGATGTGACGCGTGACAGTGTGGGTGGAACTGTACCCTTCACCTGGCTGCCTCCGCTGTTACCAACCGCCCTCACTCTGTGGCTGTCCACCTCGTTCCGAATTGGCACCACTGTAGGCGGTTGGCACCCTTTCGTCCACTTGAATCGTGGAGCGGGTCAGCACAGGAGCATTGATCGTTTCCTCTTGCTCCGTCGTCTTCCTCGTCGCTCCAGACCCTGTACGCCGCACGTCTGTGACGTTTCGTGTTCTACATCTACACCTACATTTATACTCCGCAAGCCACCCAACGGTGTGTGGCGGAGGGCACTTTACGTGCCATTGTCATTACCTCCCTTTCCTGTTCCAGTCGCGTATGGTTCGCGGGAAGAACGACTGTCTGAAAGCCTCCGTGCGCGCTCGAATCTCTCTAATTTTACATTCGTGATCTCCTCGGGAGGTATAAGTAGGGGGAAACAATATATTCGATACCTCATCCAGAAACGCACCCTCTTGAAACCTGGCGAGCAAGCTACACCGCGATGCAGAGCGCCTCTCTTGCAGAGTCCGCCACCTGCGTTTGTTAAACATCTCCGTAACGCTATCACGGTTACCAAATAACCCTGTGACGAAACGCGCCGCTCTTCTTTGGATCTTCTCTATCTCCTCCGTCAACCCGATCTGGTACGGATCCCACACTGATGCGCAATACTCAAGTATAGGTCGAACGAGTGTTTTGTAAGCCACCTCTTTTGTTTATGGACTACATTTTCTAAGGACTCTCCCAATGAATCTCAACCTGGTACCCGCCTTACCAACAATTAATTTTATATGATCATTCCACTTCAAATCGTTCCGCATGCATACTCCCAGATATTTTACAGAAGTAACTGCTACCAGTGTTTGTTCTGCTATCATATAATCATACAATAAATGATCCTTCTTTCTATGTATTCGCAATACATTACATTTGTCCATGTTAAGGGTCAGTTGCCACTCCCTGCACCAAGTGCCTATCCGCTGCAGATCTTCCTGCATTTCGCTACAATTTTCTAATGCTGCAACTTCTCTATATATTACAGCATCATCCGCGAAAAGCCGCATGGAACTTCCGACACTATCTACTAGGTCATTTATATATATTGTGAAAAGCAATGGTCCCATAACACTCCCCTGTGGCACGCCAGAAGTTACTTTAACGTCTGTAGACGTCTCTCCATTGATAACAACATGCTGTGTCCTGTTTGCTAAAAACTCTTCAATCCAGCCACACTGCTTCTCCCAAAGTTGTCTGAGGGAACACTCTTAGCTATCGACCTAGCGAGCCACACGGCATATTGGCCAGACTACGCCTTTCATGCCGATGATTAGGCCCCTCTCAAACATGCTCAGCTGTGGGAAATGTTGTCTAACTCGGCTACCTGGCATTCCGCGCCTCCTCACGTCCTCCTCGAGTCGGGATGTGATTGTCACATGTATGACTTGTCCACTATACGCCATTTTAATAGGGTCCCTTGCCGGATTGCAGCACTACTGCAGGGTCTATGGGCAAGCTCACTTGTTCATTTATATGTTGTTTCCCATACTTATCTGAAAAGTTCTTCCTTATGGATCCGCAATTTTCAGTGTTTCTGAATGTACATGTGTCTATCCCGTAATTCAGACACCTGTGTGTGAATTTTCCTGTTGGGTTTAATTGAGCAGAAACTTTACTTCTTTCTACATCCAGCAACGTTACCAAAATATGCAGTCCAAAGGAAATGCCACCCGAGATCTGACGGAGTAATGGTGATGGATAGCACGCCCGCCTCGCAAGTGAAGTAGTTAGCGTGTATGGCTACTAAGCGGAGGACCCAGGATCAGTTCCCGGTACTGCCAGAGATATTCCCTTGGTCGGAGGACTGGAATGGAGTGCACTCGGGTCTGGAGCCTGGGAAGCTGAGAACGGCTGATCCCAGTCCCCTCCATTCGAATGACATCATTGGCAGAATATGTCACGGCGAATGGTCGTTACTGAATGGCCCGTCCGGGCCCGTACGTGGAGTTATTGGTGGGTAGATGTGGAAGAGTTACGGGATCCAGTCTTATAGTCAGAATCTGAAAGAGTTTTGAAAGACTTGAGATTAAATAAGGCAGACGGGACTGAAAAAATTCCGTTGAAAATTGTTGTTGTTATTGTGGTCTTCAGTCCTGAGACTGGTTTGATGCAGCTCTCCGTGCTACTCTATCCTGTGGAAGCTGCTTCACCTCCCAGTACTTACTGCAACCTACATCCTTCTGAATCTGCTTAGTGTATTCATCTCTTGGTCTCCCTCTACGATTTTTACCCACCACGCTGCCCTCCAAAGCCAAAATTGTGATCCCTTGATGCCTCAGAACATGTCCTACCATCCGGTTCCTTCTTCTGGTCAAGTTGTGCCACAAACTCCTCTTCTCCCCAACTCTGTTCAATACCGCCTCATTAGTTATGTGGTCTACCCATCTGATCTTGAGCATTCTTCTGTAGCACCACATTTCGAAAGCTTGTATTCTCTTCTTGTCCAAACTATTTATCGTCCATGTTTCACTTCCATAATTGGCTACACTCCATACAAATACTTTCAGAAACGACTTCCCGACACTTAAATCTATACTCGATGTTAACAAATTTCTCTTCTTCTTCCGAAACCATTTTCTTGCCATTGCTAGTCTACATTTTATATCCTGTCTACTTCGACCATCATCAGTTATTTTGCCCCCAAATAGCGAAACTCCTTTACTACTTTAAGTGTCACATTTCCTAATCTAATTCCCTCAGCATCACCCGACTTAATTCGACTACATTCCATTATCCTCGTTTTGCTTTTGTTGATGTTCATCTTATATCTTCCTTTCAAGACGCTGTCCATTCCGTTCAACTGCTCTTCCAAGTCCTTTGCTGTCTCTGACAGAATTACAACTTATAAAATTAATACACAGTATTTACAAGAACCAAGAGGGAACAATGCCACTGAAAGATCAATCCAAAATTGTTCCGATTAAAAAGGATGCAAGGCAGGGATGTAGCCTTTCGCCCCCCACTGTTCACTCTATAAATCGAATATGCAATTAGGGAAATAAAAGAAAGGATCAAGGGCGGGAGTAAAATGCAAGTTGAAAGGATATTAATGACAAGATCCGCTGACGAACTGCTTTTCTCAGTGAAAATGAGTCACAGGATATTTTGAATAGAATCAACAATCAGAATGTGGATTAAGAGTAAACTGAAGGAAAACGAAACAAATGAGAAATACTAAGAGTAAGAACAGCGAGAAACTTGACATCAAAATTGGTGATGTCAGTGATCACGAAGTTAAGAAATTCTGCTGCCTAATAAACAAAATAACCCAAGATGGAATAAATGAGGACATAATAAGCAGGCTGGCAGAGGAAACGGGAGCGTTCCAGGCCAAAAGACGTCTGCTAGTGGCAAACACAGACCTCAACTGAGGAAGAAATTTCTGAGAATGTACATCTGCAGCACAGGGTTGTGTGTTACTGTAACATGGACCGTAGGAAAACCGGAAAAGAATACACTCCAAGCAAAAGGAAGAAAGATCCGGGTTCATCGACATGTCGACAACGAGGCCTTAGAGACGGAGCACAAGGTCGGATTATTTCAAGGAACAGAGACGAAATAGGCCGCGCCCTTTCACAGGAACCATCCCGGCATTTGCCTGGAACGATTTACAGAAAACACAAAAAACCTGATTCTAGATTGTCGGAGGCGAATTTGAACCATCATTTTTCCGAATATGAGTCTAGTGTGATAGTCACTGCGCCACCGGGCGCGGTAGAGAAGTGGTAAGAATATTGCTATCACGTGCTCATCTGTTCACATGTCAGTCATTCCTGTACGAAAAGAAATCCGCAGTTCTCCGTTTGAGTTAACGGCAAGTTTTGTGATCAGCGTTCGATATTGTTAAAAATACATTTTCTTGAAATCGTCCAGAAATTTCTAATTACTCTGTATGCTCAGATAAGAGCAAACATAAAACACAAAATTTAACAAGACTTATTTCTCTGACATCACGTATAAAGAATGGAGGCCCTTTCGCTGGGAAGCACAGTTCATTGAGCGTCGCTATAATAGTAACCGAAGAATTGTGGTAGGTGGTGACTTCAATCTACCCTGTAGATTCTGGCGAAAATACATTTTTAAGTCGGTGGTAGGCATAAAACGTCGTCCGAAATCGTATGAATGTAATACAACTATTCGAAAAAGCAGATAAAATTTCACTTGACACCTTCCTAAGAGACCATCTTCCACCCCTTCCGGTCTATGTAAGCGTAGACCAGATGTGGTTTAAATTCAGAGAAATAGTATCGACGGCAATCGAAAGATATACACCAAATAAATTTTTAAGAGGTGATACTGATCCCAGTTCAGAACACTATTGCAGAAGCAACGAAAAAAGCTTGCCAAATTTAAAAGAACGCAGAATCCCCAAGATCGGCTAAGTTTCATATAAGCTCTAAATTTAACGCGAACTTCAATGAGAGTAGTTTTTAATGATTTTCTCTGTAAAATTCTATCTCGAAATCTGGCAGTAAACCCAAAGAGATTCCGTTAGAATGTAATGAACACCAGCGGCGAGGCGCAATCAATACCTTCACTGCGCGATTTTAATAGTGATGTTGTTGAAGACAGCGCCACTAAAGCAGAGTTATTAGACGCGGTTTAGCGAAATTCCTTCACAAAAGAAGATGAAGTAAATTTCACAGAATTCGAATCAAAAACTACTGTCAAAATGTAACGCCGGAACTGCATATCCTCCTATTTCCATCTATTGTACTATAAATTTTTTCCTTTATTTCTTACCTGACTACATGACATTTCTGTGTCTTTATATATATATATATATATATATATATATATATATATATATATATATATATATATATCGTTGTATAATTGGTTGTTTTGTAAATATTATTTGTATTTTTACGCTGGGTCTGCCCTAGGGAAAACTATGCTATCTAACGACTACATCGATAGGTCGTGTGGAGAACCAAAGTGTTTAGGATCTTTGGTAGTGTTAACTCTGCCGCATGGACGGCGGGCAGAGGAAGTCTCGCTGGGGTAGGGCGGTGGAGCAGGTGTGTTGTGTGACGCTCCCGCGAGTTGCCGCGCTTTCGGGGTTTGGCAGCAGGTAATTGCGCTCGACTTGCTATTATAGTTTCTGACACGGTGTCGCGGACGGGAAGCATTAGCTGGCGCACATCAAGAGCCCGTTTCGCGTGGTGACCGTGTCAAGAAGAAGGCGCACCAACATTCAGCTTCTGCAACAGCGACGGCGACAATGAGTGACTGTCGCCACGTCCACGATCGACGACTTCAAACCTTCAATCAAGCAACAAGGAAGACTGGACGCACGTAAAGTTTTAGAACTGTATGGCAGACCTCAGCTTTTCAAACTGTTCAAATCACAAAATTACAGCAACGTAGCATGAACCTTTGTTGCTCATTGTCCCAATTGCATTACCACGCAGGATACCTTCCTTTTCCGGAATGAACCCGAGTGTCGTTGAAATTCAAACGCCAGCATTAAAGTAATATCATTCCATTTCACTTCTTTAATTTCAAAGTTCAGTTAAAGTATTCATAGCTGGCTACAATATTTAGATTACACAAGCACAAATTAAGAGTGCGAGTTTTGTTACCATATTTTAGCTTACCTATGACTGCAGCTCAGCTTGGTACGTACTAAATTTACTATTGTTAATTGTTCAGAATCAATTAATTCAAGTTAAAAGATAAATCTCTTATTTCTAAATTGCGTAGATTCAAGTAGCTTTTGAAATGATTGTTGAGGCAGCCCAAGACTAACCTAATTTTATTGAATTTAGTAGTGCTTCAGAAACAAAGTCCACTATTAATTTCAGTCACTAAATTAACTTTCAATTTTCCAGTTTTATTAATTATTTTGCTAAATTAAGTCAGAGTGTAGCGAAATTTATTACTTCTGACAAACATTCAGTTTCCACACAACACGTGTCAACCTTCAGTTGCCACGCTTTTAGTGCTAAATATATGTGCATTCATCTTTTATTTTCAGTTATTATAGTAGTTGTTCATGGGACTGGCGACCGTAATTTTCCCCAAACCACAAATATCTAATTAAGGCCAATTGATTGCTAACGTAACGACTGCACATTTACTTTCTTTATTAATTTTACCCTTTTCTCAAAATTAATTTCTACCAATTTCATTTGCATTTGTCCTTTCATTTAGATGTAACCCCTTCCTCCCTCTTTACCGACAAATTAACTTCGGTGACGATTGCTTTTCCCAGTTTTCCATTAGGTGCACGCGGTTTAATTTTTCACTGTCATTACGGTCGATAAGTGAGGGGGAGGTTACAAACATGGAGGCAGATGTCCCTGGTGTAGCGAAGCAGCTTAAAATACTTAAGAAAGGCAAGGCTACGGTCCAGATTGAATGCCAGTCATGTTCCTTGAGAGTATATTGATACAGTAGCGCCATACTTAGAAATCATATACAGCCGCTCGCTCGCCAAATGATCTGTACTCAGAGACCGGAAAGTTTCACAAGTCACACCAATACTGAAGACAGAAAACAGGAGTAATCCGCTAAATCACAGACCCATATCACTAGCGTAGGATCTGTAGTAGAATTTTGGAACTTATTCTGTGCTTGAACATTATGAATCACCTCGAAGGTTAACAGTCTGTTGACAAATAGCCAACATGGATTCAGAAAATATTGTTCTTGTGAAACACAACTAGCTATTTATCCTCACCAAGTAAAAAGTGCTATCGACCAGGGACGACCAATTTATTCCATATTTTTAGATTTGCAGAAGGCTTTCGACACAGGTTCTCACATGCGATTTCTGTTTATATTGCCTGCCAGTGGAGTGTTGTCTCAGTTTTGTGACTGGATACGTGATTTCTTGTCAGAAAGGTCATAGTTCGTAACAACAGACGGAAAGCCATCGAATAAAACAGAAATATGGCGTCCCCAAGGAAGTAATATATGTCCTCGTTCGTACCAGATCAATCTGAGCAGTCCTCTTCGACTGTTTGCAGATGATGCTGTCATTTACCATCGTAAGTGATTTCGAAAAGGTATCTGTAAGGTACTAAAAGTGGAAACTGATATAAATCACGAAAAGTGTGAAACCATCCACATGAACATTAAAAAGAATCCATTAAAATTCAGTTACACGTTAAATCACACAAATCTAAAGGCTGTAAACTTAACTAAATTCTTAGGGATTACAATCACGAGTAACTTAAATGGAAGCCATCACATAGATAATGCTGTGGGGAAAGTAAACCAAAGACCGTGATTTATTGGCAGAACACTTAGAAAATGTAAAAAGTTTACTAAAGAGATTGCTTACACTATGCTTGTGCGCCCTCTTCTGTAGTATTGCTACGCGGTGTGGGATCCGAATCAGACATGATCGACGGAGGACATCAAAAAAGATCAAAGAAGAGCTGCTCGTTTTGTGTTATCGCGAAACAGGGGGGAGAGTGCCACGCATATGACAGGAATTCGGGTGGCAGTCACTAAAACAAAGACTTTTTTCGCTGCGGCAGGACTTTCTCATGAAATATCAATCACCAACTTTCTCTTCACATTGTGAAAATATTTTGTTGGCGCCCACCTATACAGGGAAAAATGATCGTCATAATAAAATAAGAATAATTAGAACTCGCGCTGAAAGATTTAAGTGTTCATTTTTCCCGCGCTCTTCGAAAGTGGAACGGTACAGAAATAGCTTAAAAGTGGTTCAGTAAACCCTCTGCCACGCACTTAATTGTGAGTTGCAGAGTAACGATGTAGATGGAGATGAAGCATTGGATTAAACATTTTACATGAGACACAATCGCAGAATGTTACTAACGTTAGCAGGTTCGTTATACAGCGTGTTTCCGTAAGGGCGTGCAAAAATCTAACAGGGCATAAAGGATGCTCCACTGAACAATTTAACCTGTAGTCGTAGAAGCCAGTTTAAGGAGATCGTAGGAATAAAACCCCAGTATTGTGTACTTTTTTATTTAGTTTGTTACAGTTAACTGCAAATACCATCATTGGCACAATGAATGTACCATTTGTCCTTTATCTTACAAAATGTGCTGAAACTGACGGTCATCAACTTAGACGCAAGCATGTCATCGGCGAAGATTCTGACGCACCCTGGCAAATATCCCTAGTGTGTTTAGAATCACATCACAGGCAGCTACAATTCTGGGAACTGGACTCCGTATCGATTGGGTTCTCACACGCGTGTGACTCATAATCCAGCAACCAGGAAATATTTCCTAGTAATGAGGCTCGTCGTCCTCGTTTCCTTGCAGGAAATTAAGAATGTACATGTAAATAAACAGTACGTGTTGTAAGTAGGCTGTTTATGTTTTCTTATTGGCAACGTTACGTGTGGAGAAAAACTATTTTTGAAAGACGATGTGAACAGAATACAGAAAGTATGCTTGGATAGGATTTTTTTGGTTGAAGCAAAGGTTGAAATAAGATGAAAGATCTATGGAATGAAGTTTTAGGTTGGACTGCAGTAGCAAATGTTACACTGAAAACAAACCCTGTCCTTTCCTTTTGTGTCATCCCTCTATATGTTTGTGTACCCTTGTGTATTTGTGTTTTCCCTGTCTTTATGTGTTTAGCTGATGAGAGCTATGTTGTAGAATTTTTCTAATACTATGTTATTTACTTTGTAAAGATGTTTAGACATTATTTATTCTGTTTTGTTTTAATGCTCATGTGTGAAGTTGATGTTTCAAAATTTATTCTGATCTTTTATATATCTACTTATCTCATAATTCCTGTAACACTGATGTATATGTTTATTTCTATTGTTTTGTAAAGCCTGTATTACTACAAATGTTATCTGTATTATTATGTTTTTAATGATGTATTTTGTACCTTTGTTATTGTATTCTTATGTTATAAAATTGTAATTGACACCAGTTCATCAAATTAAGTAACTTGTAAGTTACATTTCACTGCACACGTTTCTGTTGGTCATAGTATATGGGCAATATGTGAGAAGTAGGGACTGATAGTGTTTGCACGTGTGTTAATAATTCAGCAAGGGACTGGATAACAGCATTTCTGGTTCTAAGGACAGTTCCAAAAAACTTTGTGAGTGAACAATTGGTGGTTTATGGACTTGCTATATTATCCGCAAGACTCTTCAATGGTGATTGTGCACCTGCACGTTCACAACAGATGGCTGCTGGCCATCTCTACAAGGACTACAGTGGGTCTACACCTTTTATGACTCACCAATACCATTATTTCTACAAGGACTGCAGTGGGTCTGCACCTCTGGTGGCCCACCAATACGATACTGTCTACCAGGACTACAGTGGATCTGCTCTGTGATGACCTACCTACCAATATTCTTCAAAACGTCGAATTACTCTGCTGTGGGTTTGCTCTGTTGTGGCCCATTACCTGTCTGCATGTCAAGAGTCAGCACTGTCTTTCCGTTGGAAGGACAACACTACTTCTTCAAGACTGCATGGAAATCCTCTACTTCCGTGTGCATTTTGTTTTACTGCTCAGACTTTGAGAAAAACACTGCAATTTTACTGTGATGAATGATCAGGACTGTCTTTATGGACTGTGAGAAAATTTTAGCTTTTGACCAACATTGTATAAATAAGTGTGTGCATTTGATATCTTTGTTATTGTAATTATGAAAAATTTTATCTTATCATTATTGGCCACTGCCCAAAACAATTTGTAAAATTTTTTGTGGGGAGCATGGGGGCTATGTAAGTAGGCTGTTTATGTTTTCTTATTGGCAACGTTACGTAGCGCTCTGTATGAAAATCACTGGCTGTGCTGTGTGCAGTCTGTGGCTAGTTTGCATTGTTGTCTGCCATTGCAGTGTTGGACAGCTGGATGTGAACAGCGCGTAGCGTTGCGCAGTTGTAGGTGAGCCGCCAGCAGTGGTGGATGTGGGGGGAGAGATGGCGGAGTTTTGAAATTTGTAATACTGGATATCATGAACTGCTATATATATTATGACTATTAAGGTAAATACATTGTTTGTTATCTGTTAAAATCTTTCATTTGCTAACTATGCCTATCAGTAGTTAGTGCCTTCCGTAGTTTGAATCTTTTATTTAGCTGGCAGTAGTGGCGCTCACTGTATTGCAGTAGTTCGAGTAACGGAGATTTTTGGTGAGGTAAGTGATTTGTGAAAGGTATAGATTAATGTTAGTCTGGGCCATTCTTTTGCAGGGATTTTTGAAAGTCAGATTGCGTTGCGCTAAAAAAAATATTGTGTGTCAGTTTAAACATAGTCATGTATAATTGTTCTATGGGGACGTTTCAGTGTAACCTTCGACGTATGTTAGTTGTAAACAAGCTGGAAAACAGTAATGGCAGACAGGTTTATGCCCATATCTTCTTAAGCTGGTTTCTCCGACCCCAGGTGCCCTACCTCAAACACCTCAGTGGAGCATTCTCTATGTCCTGTTACATTTTTGCACGCTTTTACGGAAACACGCTCTGTATATCGGCTATCTCGAAAAATCCTTTGTCACAGGCAGCAACGCATGCAAATGCGTGCCGTGGATTCCTTGTTCTCTAAATACCATTTGTGATGTACGGATAGTGGAGACGGTTAACGGGTGACAAAAACCGACGATAACTGTTATCATTTTCTCTGATTATGTATAAAATAAAATAAAGTGTAAAATACGTCAGTTAATCACGCGCGTCCGCCGCTCGTGGTCTCGCGGTAGCGTTCTCGCTTCCCGAGCACGGGGTCTCGGGTTTGATTCCCGGCGGGGTCAGGGATTTTCACCTGCCTCGAGATGACTGGGTGTTTGTGTTGTCCTCATCATTTCATCATCATCCAGGAAAGTGGCGAAATTGCACTGAGCAAAGATTGTATAATTGTACGGGCGCTGATAACCACGCAGTTGAGCGCCCCACAAACAAAACATCATCATCATCATCACATCAGTTAATCACGCCTACAGTGCCGTTTTTTCTCAGTAGCAGTTCCATATTGTAACTAAATCTTATGCACAGACAGTGTCGTATTTTTTATAAATGGGCGGTTTCTATTGTAACTGAATTCAGTCAGTGCATGTCTGCTTCTTGTCGGGCTTACGAATGCATGGAAGTACTCTAAATTAGATGGGTACCAGATTATAAATACTTTTGTTCCGTGTGAGGAGACCCTCAAGAACGTAGTACGTGTCATAAAGGTAACACATAATACGTATAAACAAAAAAGGAAAAAAGAATACGCAAATTTTATTTCCCAGATTTTCTTTTAGAAAGTAATATTAAACTTGTCACGAATATGTGAATGTGTGCACAGAAGTGCGCAACTTAATACCTAAGTCAGTGTATCCAACCATTATCAAGCAGAAAACAGTTTACAACAATCTTTTGCATTGACTACACTGCTGCACTGAAGGTGTGCAGAAGTTATATTTTATTTTACACTCGTATTCTTTGAATCGAGTCAATTTTAGAAATAATTTGACAGTGTGACCCCACTATTTAGAATGACGTCGCACCCCTTCTGGCCTTGATGCATGCGGTGATTCAGTTGCGAAGAGTGTCATAAAACCATTGAACACTCTCCTGAGCCAAGCAAGTCCACAACTCAACTGTTGTAACTGGTGCTTGATGCCTGGGATACTGTCACTGGGGACACCGGTTCTGTCAGGGAGATATCTTGGGATGTTTGCTGGTCATTGGAGTACCTGAACATCACGCGGACAGTTCGTAGAGACATGTGATTACGTGGACGGGCATTGTCCTGTTTTAAAATGTCAGCACGATACCGTCGGGTGAGAGGTAAGACATAAGACATAGGGTGTCCATAACTTAACATTGTGTGAATCACTTTTAGTCGTGACCCAGTGGCCTAGCGCTTCGGATCATGCCAACTGAGATGAGACATTACACAGTAATCAGACGTTCAGTACGAGTCACAAGCTAGACAGGTGGCTTCAGATGGCCCGAATGTATGTAGTTTCTATGCCACATGATAGAGGTCACTGATGGAGGTGCAGATACTGTCAATTATTTTTCCGGTTTTGTTTCTTTGACTTTCTACTTTATTAACTACTACTATTATTGTGTTTCGTTACGAGAGTGAAAGGTGTGAACGTGAAATAATGTTTTCATACTATACATTGAAGTAACAGGTCACGTGAAGGGTGTTCGAGAATGACGTTTGTGTTAGTCACTCGTACCGGGGAACTTATTATTAAGTATTTCGTGAGTTTGTGGTACTGGGGAAATGAAATTACGATTTAGGAAAAGTAGTTTTGCTAAAAGGTAATTAATTTTTTTTTTCGTTTTCCAATTTTACTACGGTAATTTACTGGTCTGATTAAGTGACGAATTTTGATTGGTTCTGTATACGTGCGAGGGATTGAATAATTTGGATGCTGATTTCCGACTGTCCGTGATGTTCCTCAGCCAATCGGAAATTAGCATATTGGCGCGATTTTTGGGAACTAGAAATTTCTTACGCGTAGAGAGATGAGGAGAGTGGTATGTGCTCCGTTCAAAATTATTCGTATTATGATACTGCAGTATCAGAATGTTTGAGAAGTGCCGTAAAGTGTGGAAGGGGGTTCGATTTGAGGTACAGGGTGTGAAATTCAGAACATTTGGGTTCATTTAAACAACTAACCACCTCGCGGCGTGTTGCTTACTCGCGAACTTGAAAATTTTGTTCCGTGAGGCTGAAATTAGGAACATTTGAGCGGGCAATTATAAAAAAAAAATCCGTTTGTAGACTTTCGGTGAAGGATTACCACAAACTGGCGACGGTTATGAATGAAGTGTGCGTGTGAACTTTCCAGACTATGAACAGTTTAGAATAAGAATTGGCAGTGAGTGGTGCGTGCAAGCTTAGCGTAATAGAGTGAAATTTTAAACACGCAAATACTTTCATTTAACTATTCCTTCCACCGAAAAAAACAATTTTAGTGCGATTTGAGGTTATGAAGTGTAGAGCTGGTTTTCCTATAACTTTTTCCGGCTAGAACTGCATGTCAGAAACTTCAAGGAGGCATGCATGCAAGAAGAAATTCACCACCAGGTGAGTGGAACTTTGCAATGCACAGCGTCACCGCAACCTGAAGGCATACCTGATGGTTCACCACATCATGGCTACGAGAGTAACCACGCTGTGCCTATGTGGAGGTACCGGGCACGGCTAGGGAGTGGGCGTCGAGTGGTAGTTTCAAATGGGAACAGGTGACTCGGGTAAGTAGAAAAATATTTGTATGTCTGTGTACGGGATGCATGAGCCGCTCCTAGGGCTCTAGGGAGGGCTAATACTCCACCAACTGCTAACCATGACGGCTAAGATACGGCAGATCGAAGTCCGGAGTGAAGGTAGGGTGCATGTTTCCAGGTTGGAGGCAGAAGGAGAGTATTCCTTCTGGTACCAGTGCTGTGCTCAGATCCCTCAGAGCCTCATCTCCTCACACTCCTCAGTGGTCACTGTAATTGATGCTCGTAGAGATTGCCTAGCTGGGAGTATCTGAAGGGTACAAAATACTCTTCGTCTGAAACATATGTCGATTCCGGTGCGCAAGATGCTGAACGATCCCAAGAACAGAGGAGAACTCCGAGCCTGGAAGAAAGAAAATTTAGGAAGTCAAGACTAAAGTGCTCCCGAATTCGAACAGGAGACCCTGGGACACCTCTCTAAAACATTGGAAAGCTTGTAACCTCCCCCTCACTTTTCGACCTTAATGACAGTGAAAAATTAAACGGCGTGTACCTAATGGAAATTAGGGAAAAGCAATCGTCACCGAAGTTAATCTGTCGGTAAAGAGGGAGGAAAGGGTTACATCTAAATGAAAGGAAAAATGCTAATGAAAAGGGGTAAAGTTAATAAAGAAAGTAAATGTGCGGCCGTTACGTTAACAATCAACTAGCGGTAATTAGATATTTGAGATTGGGGGGAAATTATGGTCGCCAGTCCGAAGGACAATTACTATAGTAACTGAAAAAGAAAGATTATTACACATAAAATTAGCACTAGAAGCGTGGCAACTGAAGTTTGACAAGTGTAGTGTGAAAACTGAAAGTTTGTCAGAAGTAATAAATTTCGCTACACTCTGACTTAATTTAGCAAAAGAATTAATAAAACCGGAAAATCGAAGTTAATTTAGTGACTGAAGTTAATAGTGAGCTTTCTTTCTGAAGCACATCGAAATTCAGTAAAATGCGGTTAGTCTTGGACTACCTCAACAATCATTTCAAAAGCTACTTGAATCTACGCAATTTAGAAACAGGAGATTTAACTTTGAACTTGAATTAAATGATTCTGAACAATTAACAATAGTAAAATTTAGTACGTACCAAGCTGAGCTGCAGTCACACGTAAGCTAAAATACGGTAACAAAACTCGCACTCTTAATTCTTGCTTGTGTAATCTAAATATTGTAGCCAGCTATGAATACTTTAACTGAACTTTGAAATTAAAGCAGTGAAATGCTATATTATTATTTTAATGCTGGCGTTTGAATTTCAACGACACTCGGGTTCATTCCGGAAAAGGAAGGGACCCTGCTTGGTAATGCAATCGGGACAATGAGCAACAAATGTTCATGCTAAGTTGCTGTAATTATAGTTACGAAAATGGTACAGTTTGAAAAGCTGAGGCCTGCCATACAGTTCTAAAACTTTACGTGCTTCCAGTCTTCCTTGTTGGTTGATTGAAGGTTTGAAGCCGTCGATCGAGGAGGCGGCGACAGTCACTCATTGTCGGCCGTCGCTGTTGCAGAAGTTGGATGTTGGCGCGCCTTCTTCTCGACACGGTCACCAGACGAAACGGGCTCTTGATGTGCGCCAGCTAATGCTTCCCGTCCGCGACCCCATGTCAGAAACTATCATCGCAAGTCGAGCGCAATTACATGCTGCCAAACCCCGAAAGCGCGGCAACTCGCGGGAGCTTCACACAACACACCTGCTCCACTCGCACTTCCCAGCCAGCCTCCCTCTGCCCGCGGTCCACGTGACAGAGTTCACACTACCAAAGATCCTAAACACTTTGGTTCTCCACACGACCTATCGATGTATTCGTTCGATAGCATAGTTTTCCCTAGGCCAGACCCAGCGTATAAATACAAATAATATTCACAAGACAAACCAATATATATATATATATATATATATATATATATATATATATATATATATATATATATATATATACAAACAGTAAAACAATTACAATACATAAAGAGACAGAAATGTCATAACTTGAGGTAACAAAACAAGGAAAAAAATTATAGTACAATAGATGGAAATAGGAGGATATGCTTTTCCGGCGTTACAAGCTGAGACCCATTCTGAAGGTCGCCGCCACGCTCGCAAAAGATAGTTACACTGGGTAGTTCAGAATCGCGATTCATAGCTGAGCACAGTTCATTAGTAGTCCGTGCTTCTCAATAGCGGCACTACACAGCCGTTTGTTGTTGTGGTGCTAGCAGCAGCCAAAGCATGGCGTCGTAATTCTCTAGTAGGACTGCTGCTAGTCTCTCCTCGGTGGTGAGACATGATACAGAATGTTGCAGGGAGACCATTAGGCATTTTTTCTCAGGTTGCAGGAGGCGAAGGGATGACGATGTGCTTGCTGTGCAATATGGCGACCGTCGATTTCGGCGGTCAGATTTGGTGACGAATATGCCTGCCCTCACATTCCCATGCAGTCGAACATCGAGCCACAGTCACATCCCAATGCCTCACAAATCTGGTTATTGCATGATTCGACCATCCACCCTAATGGAGACACACACTCAGGCTCCTTCCAAACTCTGGTTTTGTTAACGCTCTCTCACACCAGTACGCGGCGTCTCCGTGTCGTTCCCAGTGAACACTCAACATCTGACGCTGTTCATACACAGGGTGGTCCATTGATCGTGACCGGGCCAAATATCTCACGAAATAAGCGTCAAACGAAAAAACTACAAAGGACGAAAGTCGTCTATCTTGAAGGGGGAAACCAGATGGCGCTATGGTTGGCCCGCTAGATAGAGCTGCCATAGGCTAGACGCATATCAACTGCGTTTTTTAAAATAGGAACCCCCATTTTTTATTACATATTCGTATAGAACGTAAAGAAATATGAATGTTTTAGTTGGACCACTTTTTTCGCTTTGTCATAGATGGCGCTGTAATAGTCACAAACATATGGCTCACAATTTTAGTCGAACAGTAGGTAACAGGTAGGTTTTTTAAATTAAAATACAGAACGTAGGTACATTTGAACATTTTATTTCGGTTGTTCTAATGTGATACATGTACCTTTGTGAACTTATCATTTCTGAGAATGCATGCTGTTACAGCGTGATTACCTGTAAATACCACATTAATGCAATAAATGCTCAAAATGATGTCCGCCGACCTCAATGCATTTGGCAATATGTGTAATGACATTCCTCTCAACAGCTAGTAGTTTGCCTTCCGTAATGTTCGCACATGCATTGACAATGCGCTGACGCATTTTGTCAGGCGTTGTCGGTGGATTACGATAGCAAATACCCCCCCACAGAAAGAAATACGGGGACGTCAGATCCGGTAAACGTGCGGGCCATGGTATGTAGCTTCGACGACCAATCCACCTGTCATGAAATATGCTATTCAATACCGCACGCGAGCTATGTGCCAGACATCTATAATGTTGGAAGTACATCGCCATTTTGTCATGCAGTGAAACATCTTGTAGTAGCATCGGTAGAACATTACGTAGGAAATCAGCATACATTGCTCCATTTAGATTGCCATCGATAAAATGGGGGCCAATTATCCTTCCTCCGATAATCCCGCATCATACATTAATCCTCCAAGGTCGCTCATGTTCCACTTGTCGTAGCCATCGTGGATTTTCCATTGCCCAATAGTGCATATTATGCCGGTTTACGTTACCACTGTTGGTGAATGACTCTTCCTCGCTAAATAGAACGCGTGCAAAAAATCTGTCATCGTCCCGTAATTTCTCTTGTGCAGAGTGACAGAGCTGTACACGACGTTCAATGTCGTCGCCATGCAGTTCCTGGTGCATAGAAATATGGTACGGGTGCAATCGATGTTGATGTAGCATTCTCAACACCGACGGTTTTGGGATTCCCGATTTTCGCGCAATTTGTCTGCTACTGATGTGCGGATTAGCCGCGACAGCAGCTAAAACGCCCACTTGGTCATCATCATTTGTTGCAGGTCGTGGTTGACGTTTCACATGTAGCTGAACACCTCGCCGCGCGGGATTAGCCGAGCGGTGTGAGGCGCTGCAGTCATGGACTGCGCGGCTGGTCCCGGCGGAGTTCGAATCCTCCCTCGGCGTGGGTGTGTGTGTTTGTCCTTAGTATAATTTAAGTTAAGTAGTGTGTAAGCTTAGGGACTGATGACCTTAGCAGTTAAGTCACATAAGATTTCACACACATTTGAACATTTTCTGAACACTTCCTGTTTCCTTAAATAACGTAACTATCCGGCGAACGGTCCGGACACTTGTATGATGTCGTCCAGGATACCGAGCAGCATACATAGCACACGCCCGTTGGGCGTTTTGGTCACAATAGGCATGCATCAACACGTTATCGACCTTTTCCGCAACTGATAAACGGTCCATTTTGACACGGGTAATGTATCACGAAGCAAAGACCGTCCGCACTGGCGGAATGTTAAGTGATACCACGTACTCATGCGTTTGTGATTATTACAGCGCCATCTATCACAAAGCGAAAAAAGTGGTCCAAGTAAAACATTCATATTTCTTTACGTACTACACGAATATGTAATAAAAATGGGGGTTCCTATTTTTTAAAAAAAGGCAGTTGATATCCGTTTGACCTATGGCAGCGCCATCTTCCTGGCCAACCATCTGCTTTCCCCTTGAAGCTAGACGAGTTTCGTTCTTTGTAGTTTTTTCGTTTGATGCTTATTTCGTGAGATATTTGGCCCGGTCACTATCAATGGACCACCCTGTATACCCTAAGAGGCCTGTAATATTTTTTGGTGGTCGTTCTACCGGTCATAGAGAATTGTAATTCTAATCACTTATATACTAGTTCTAATCACTTTTCTACCTGATGATGGTGTATACGTATACTACGTTACAGCCACATTGCAGCGTTTACACATCTGCAGATGGCGTACATGTATACTTACAGTCAGATCGGATAGGAGTTCTATCAATTAATTATTCGGTAGAGTAGGAGTTAGCCATCTACATATCCTTCTTTGCTCCTACAAACAGAACTTCATTAATAGTAAAAATTTTTATGTCTACTGGTACATTCTTGAAAAAGTGTTCCTGAATAATGAGCACCTTTCTGGATTATAACAAATGATTTGTAACCATTGTGTGGGTTATTACTTCTATTGTCGGTTGATGAACTGAGCCGTTGATATGAAAAAGAAGCTTCATTATGTTAAAATTGTATAGGGAAGCAGCTGTTCTCCTCCCAAATTCGTTGTGCGGGATTTTGCAGAACGTTCCTGACTTCACACCACAAATAAATTGTACTGCACGCTTTTAGATTGGGGAAACTTTATCTCGTCCTGATTTACTGCCCCGAGAAATGTTCCCACATGACATTATGGACGTTATCAGTATCTTTGCTCGGGCGTATTGAAAAAATTCGTGTACAGAACGTAGATGAGAGAGTTGTCAGATTACCTATGACTCTTTTATGCCTGGAATCAGATAGCTTCTTGACTGTGGCCTCGATAACGCATAGTGGTTAGAGAAAGAGTTAATTGAAACTGTACTGCATTTCATATGGCTTGAATGGATGTTCTCCAGAGCAAACAAGACAGGAAACTAATTAACCCTTGTTATGCTGCCAGAGGCGCGCGGTGTGTGAAGCCCTCAAAGTGACGCAATACAACAATGTTTGCGACCGGCTAATTGCTTCCGTTTACCGCCTAAACTCGGGAAATATGGATGATGGACGTGAGACTGGCATCACATTTCGTAGCCGTGACGAACACGCTTCCCACGCTTTGCATCAAACTAGAGCTCTGAATCGGGTCATACGTTTCTAAATGGAATATTGCTGCGTCGTATTCAGAGTTCCACTGATGTAATTACAGCTACTGACATGGCAACGGAAACGGTTAAATGGTCTCCTTTAAGAAGATGGGCCACTGGGCTCACAGTCCATAAAGAATTAACAGTGCAAGTTATAAGTGGACGTAGCTATTCATAAAACACTAAAAATAGTTTTTCAGATTTCCTTAGGATGAGAAATTAAATGGAATTAACGAGCGATACGAGGACACATTTATAGTCTGCTTCTAAACATTACAGACTGACGAAAATGGAACACCTTTACCGAATGCGCCCAAGTGATCCTCCAGTATTTTTATGTCTGTCGTGTATCTTGTTTAATGTTTCATCTTTATGTAAATTTATTTTCAGTATTTTCAGGGAAGAGGCTTTCCTACAGATGAACAGCACGAGTAACGAAGACAGGGAGAATATCAGTATACCACGTAATACCGACGTCACCATTTCCTCAGCTTAGTAGCGCTGTATAGCGGACGATGGCAGGAGTTGTGTGCAGAGACGATATGTTTTTGTAAATGATGGTCTTCATTTTTATTGGATTTCGATGTTATTTTTGGCTTATGCTTAAAATGAGTTAAGCGGCTCAATAGGTTTTTGATGGTAATAACTTTAATATTGGTAGATACTATGTTTTATAGCGCAGCTTTTAGGACAGGTCTTGTAACTTTTCGAGGATTAGCAATGCGATTAAAATTCTGTGTTTTTCCATAACGTCTGAGTGGAGTAATATCGACACCCGAATATGGGGAAATGTCGACAGGATGATATTTTCTCACAGTCTAAACTTCAGAAGAGAAGTTATTTATACGTAAATAAGGTCTTATACCTAATTTCAGATGGCGAGGGAAAGAAAACGGAAATTTTAGGGAGCTAAATGGACTGAAGAAAACTTAAAAAGGACATTAAGTTAGTGATCTCAGGGAAATTACAGAACAGTGCCTCAAAGGAACCGAACATACTAAAAATTACATTTTATGATCTATTCAAATCAAATTCAGACAAGAAACATCCCTGGCGAGAAAATCTGTTTTACTTCTGAAGAACAACAAGAATTACTCAACCATGCCACTACACTGGCACAATTTTTCTAAGGCATCTCCCTGTCGAGTTGCAGCCAATTGACGAAAAACTAGGCCTCAAGCTCAATTTCAGAAAATTATCAAAGTGACTGGAGAAGACTGGGTTTCTAGTTTAAAAAAGATAATTTATAAAATAAGCTGAAGAAAACCAGCAGAAACAACTATTAACAGAGTTATAGAATCATGAAACTGATATAGTTTTTTCCAAGTCGGAGAACCATTTTCGAAAAACATGCAGTGCATGTATTTTGATGTATGTTGATATGTTTCTTTCTTAGAACAGGAATTTTATTCTACCTTTATTTCCTATGGTTGATATTGTCCAGTAATGGTTTCTGTACTACCTGGGTTTCGAGGCAATACTGATATTTTGCAGACTTGAGAAATTGTTTATGCAAATCAGAAGGTGTTCAATATTTTTCGATTTTTCCGGTACAGCTATGCATTTAACGTTCTTTAGTCACACATGGTGTCATGAATTTTTTCATGGAAGCGAAAGATTCCAAAACAAAACGAAAAATCTTTTGAGGTATTGGTATTTCGCTGGTCTCCTGATAAAGTGGACCCAGTGGTGACAGCTACTCAGTCACCCTATAAAGAGAGCAGTGGCACTCAGGGAGGAGGATGGCTGGTGGCCTAGAGTAAACACTGTTAACAGTAAAGAATGCCTTAATTCTCTTCCTGTACATCACCTGAGGCAACCGCCTTGCGCAGTGGATACACCATTTCCCGTCAGATCACCGAAGTCAAGCGCTGTCGGGCGTGGTCGGCACTTGGATGGGTGACCATCCGGGCCGTCATGCGCGGTTGCCATTTTTCGGGGTGCACTCAGCCTCGTGATGCCAATTGAGGAGCTACTCGACCGTATAGCAGCGGCTCCGGTCAAAGAAAACCATCACAACGACTGGAAGAGCGGCGTGCTAAAAAATGGTGCAAATGGCTCTGAGAACTATGGGACTCAACTGCTGAGGTCATCAGTCCCCTAGAACTTAGAACTAGTTAAACCTAACTAAACTAAGGACATCACAAACATCCATGCCCGAGGCAGGATTCGAACCTGCGACCGTAGCGGTCTCGCGGTTCCAGACTGCAGCGCCAGAACCGCGCGGCCACTTCGGCTGGCTGAGCGGCGTGCTGACCACATGCCCCTCCTATCCGCATCCTCAGCTGAGGCCCGATGGGCCACTTGTCGTCTGAAGATGGTGTGCTGTACATCACGTGTTGCAGCTCATCAATTCAAACATGCTTCACTCTGCTGTCTGCAGCCGGCTCTAACATATGGATTGTGGCTTCCACCCTGGATGCTGAGTTGGAGGCACTCTGCGATGCTGGCTGAAGGCCCGCCACAGGCTGATGGCGTCTTGGAGGCCATGGTTGTGTTCAGCGGCATCATAATTCCTTTTAGAGTGAGAAGCACTGGTGGATCTTCGGCTCGACATATGTCTTCTGCAGCAGGACGTAGAGACGGCTGTGTGAAGGAACTGACTCGCTGCCCCGTGTCAGGAGTCAGATCGTGGCTGGCACTAAGGAACTCAGTCCCACTTGGAACTCAGCGCTGGCAGCAGGGCTGCAGGGCTGTGGCACCAAGTCCTGTGATGCACTGAGTGTTCGCAGCAGCACGTACTGCCTGGTCTTGAACTCACTGCTCCTCTGGCAGTGTCCAGCCGTCTCGCTGCCCAATGTGGCTCCTGTTGTCGTGATGGTGATGCTGGACGCTGGCGATGAGCGAATCTAGAAATCCCTTGCCTCAACAGCCAGACATATTCGTATTGTTCCGAACCGCATTTGTTTTACTGAAACGTGGCCCCTTGTCACATCATTCGTAACAGGAGACTCGCCCTGGTGTGCTGACATAGGCCCACCTGCTATGGATACTAATTGTGTTCAGTGCGGTTTTCTGCTGAAAGTGTCCAGCTCCATCTTGCAATTCCCTTATGTCCTGACCCAAACGTCGTCATGCTATCGGCTACCAGCCCGCAGCTACCAGTCTGCGGCTTGTAATCCAGCATTTCAGGGTGACTTTTTCAGTACTCCATATTAATTTTGCTAAAAAACTTATTATTTTTGCTAAAAGACTGGATAGCGGCACTGCACCTGTTTGATGGTTGTTGGGTGTGTCTAATCGTTACTGTAACTTTGAATGTATAGAACGCAACACTGCCTACCCCAAGGGTGTGTAGGTGTAGATCATTGCTCTCTTTTGGAGTTTCAGAGAGCTGTATTCATTGGCATGAGCGACATGGAAGCATTATACCGACAGATCCCACACAAAGCTATCTGTAGCGCATTGGATGCAGAGTTAGAGGTGATGAAATGGATCCAGACCAAAAGCGTGACAAGCAAGGGATTAGGGGAAGCAAGAAAGTGCAAGTGGGTCGGAACACTTGTCGAAAGATCGATTCGTAGTTTTACACTTGAAATGTATTTGCAATACGATTATACATCTACTATACCATTTACCATAAACACACAAAAATTTGTGCCAGACAGAGACTCGAACCCAGATTTCCCATTTATCGCGAGCGGTATAGCCCTAACCACGTTCACTATCCGAGCGCGCCTCCAGAACCGATTCAAACCTTCGTATGCAATAAAATGGAACACCAGCAGCCATTCCTTCTATGTTATTTATTACATAGCTACCAAATTCAGCGATTCAGTACACCATCTTCAAGCCTTAAGTGACGCTGAAGGGGTTAACTCCCATTGTATAATCGATGCCATCAGCGGCTAACATCTATGAACTGGTTTCCGTAGACTGTAACAGCGATGTTGTGACTGCAAACATCAACTACCAACAGGACGGCTGCAGGTGTTCCATTTTATTAGGTAAGTGAGGGGTCGAAATCCCTCTCACATTCAATCAGGAGGATGGACATAAGAAAACTTTGACACGTCCTAATGTCTCGTCCCATGCTGCTCACACATTATCTGACTCCTGCACAGGGAGAGACAATGTTTCGCGAAAACGTGCTAAACTAATCCATCCAGAATGTGTCATCAGTGTTAATGGATAACGCAAGTAGTAGGAATGGTCGCAAAATCCTTTCACGAAACGCCTATAAGAATAATGGAGAATGCGCTAGCTACAGGTTTCTCATCAGGAGAAAGTTCTCCCTGCCCCGCAATCACTAGGAAAGTCTCTCTTCACGGTATCTTAGCTTCAGCGGTTATTTCATCTGCTGAAGTCTGAGTAAGTAATACAGGAGTGATGACAGTTAGTGTGGTAAATGTGTATTGCTGTGTATGTAGGCAACACACCCTGTTTTCAGCTGTTACTACAATTTCTATAGAAAAGCGATTAGCACCAATCGTGAGGTGATATTTCATCAGTTCTTACCTACATTCACTTTGTCAGCTACATCTATCAAATGTAAATTGTTGTCCAGATATTATACAGAATAAAAATGATAATTTAGATGAAACAATGATACCGATCTCCAGACATTATTACAAATAATATTGTACAGTATAAATGTGTTTTCATCACTATTGTATCGTCTTTGGCTTGTAAAGATTCTTATGTAAAACTGACGTTGTTAATCCTCACTATTCCAATAATCTCTGAAGTTTACAACACTATGGTCTGCATGTGATATCCGATAAACCACACTGCAAGAAGAAGTCAGCAACGGCCATGTGTAAGCAGCGAGCATGCTGCGTAAACATACCCAAAGAAACTTTCGTTTCGTATTAGTGCATTTCTGTGTTTCGACCTTAGACTGTATCTTTTGGCAGTGGCAACTTTCAACTTGAAAGAACAACTTAATGGTACTGGAAGAGAATCTTGCTGGACGCGATATTTGCTCTCCACCGAAAACGTCGTTTACCTTGAAGGGCACAAATTATCACAAGTTTGTATACTTAGCAAATACGTTCAGTTCGGGATCGGTGATTTCTCCACATGATTTTTAGCGAGGTTTGGCAAAAGCCTCCCTGTTTTTCTTCTTTCTTTAACAAATTTATCGTCCATTGAGACTGATTGGACCGAGTAAGCCAAAATTTATGTCGACGCAAGGACACAAATTAACGGCGAAAAATAGCTCTACTTTTATACACTACGACAAACAGTTTTTTAGTAATCCTAGCAGTATCCTTCTGCCTTTTGTCTGGCTTCACAGGTTCCTCAGCACTATCAATATCTTTTAAAAATTCAAGGAAAATCGAATTTATTTGGTTATCGTGTGTAATGAACACTATTAACATTCCTGATTAACATTGACTTTATTACCCATTGTGCTCGCAATATAGAGGTAGAGGTCGTACCTGAACTCAGAATATAACCTGGAGCTGTGTTACAGAGCGATATTTGCATTTGGGAAATTCAAAACATCGAGTTTCGTGTAACAGCGATCCGTATCTGAAATTTCCATAAACGATTCCAGCCCGCTGACAACGCTTGGTCCAACATTGCATTACGTGCTTAGATCTCAGATGGTGTCAGCTTACAGGAAAATGAAATTTGAAAAATGAGAACGCTGACGTGCAGCGACGCGAATACGACAGCTTGACGTATGAGTGGCAGAGCAAGCCAGAAACACCAGTCGCATATCAAGACCAGAAGCAGTAACTAATTTATCGTATTTCGTATCAAGAATAAAAAATGACAAAACGTGACTGACGGTTTTTGGTTTTCACCTAACTTCAGGAATGCCGTGTCATACGCAACTGGTAGTGAAAAATGACACAGACGAAGACGCTACTCAACCTAGGCTGATACGAGATAATTGCGATTGTTTGGTTTCAAGTCACTACTAACTCCAGTATCAAATATTGTCCTAGTTAGTACAAAGCTGTCCAAAATGTAAATGTCCCCATCCAGTTGGACTCAAATTTCACCCATGGCCCACGTTTGGGGAATGTGGTAGATAAACACTTTGCTGCTGGTACGGGATTATTCCGAGATGATGTTACGAAATTTCAGTGGCGATGGGGAAGCGTAAATGAATCCGTGTTAGGTAAGGAAACCTACTCAGTAAACGACCGAGTTGAAATTTATGAGTGAAAATCGTTCTGATAACATGTACTGGTACTGTTGTTGCAAAGAGCGTAGGGTGGGCAATCCTGACGAGAAGTTAGGTGTAGAGGTTGGGCAATAACTCAGCTAATCCAAGGAAGGTAGCGTACTGTGAGCAGTCCTGGTGAAAATGTCTTTGCTGTAGTAACGTCGATCAGCCCTGACCAAATGGAGCAGTACCTGGTGATGAACTTCGCAAAAATGATTCTCTTGTATAGGCAAATAAATGGCAGCCGCAGAGAAGCAGAAAGGTTGCGCAGGACCAAAGATCCGCGCAGAAGACATCCGGTCACACCACGTTTCCAAGACTGTTCCAGCGATTAAGTGAAACAGGACAACTGGTACCATATAACGACCATCGAGGAGGACGACTAGCAATACAGGCTCACGACTTAAATGCAGTGCTTAAAGGAGTAGAAGAGGCGCCTAAAATCAGAACTTGATCAGCTGTGGGTGAAATGAATGTTTCGCAGCAGTACTGCAGGAAATGCAGCCACAGCCTTTCCATTCGCCGCTTGAACTCTGCTAACTTCGGGCCTCGTGTCGTATTCAGCCACAGCGCCTTACAGCCGATCCTCACTTTCTTACGTATGTGCTTTCCACGGATGAAACCTGTTTCACCAGAGACGGAAATATAAATTATCGCAGTAATGTTTGGACCGACGAGGACCCTAAAGCTACGGTTATGAAGAGCCATCAACACAGATTGACAGTCAGTGTTGGGCAGAAATAGTCAATGATTATGTAATAGACCCGTATCTTCTTCCTCCCACCTGAAACACACCAGTAAACGTAATGCTTACGACAGATATACTACCCAGTTTCCTGAACATACCCCACTTGTTATTTGGCAACGGATGAGGCTCTAATATGAAAGAGCCTCATGGCACTTTCGACTGAGGGTTCGTGAGAACCTGGATCAGACATAGGCAGCGGAGGTCCTGTTTCGTGGCCAGCACGTTCGTCTGATCTAACCGTGAAACGTCCCCTTTGAACATTTATACAGGACTGTGCTTAAACTGACACACAATATTATTTTAGCGCAACGCAATCTGACTTTTAATAATCCCTACAAAAGAATGGCCCTGACTAACAATAACCTATACCTTTCACAAATCACATACCTCACAAAAATCTTCGTTACTCAAACTACTGCAATACAGCGAGCGCCAATACTGCCAGCTAAATAAAAGATTCAAACTACTGAAGGCACTAACTACTGATAGGCATAGTTAGCAAATGAAAGATCTCGATAGAGAACAAACAATGTATTTACCTTAATAGTGTTCAAAAGTCATAATATCTATATCAGTCCATGATATCCAATATTACAAATTTACTGTCTCTGTCCAGATCATCCGCTCTCAAAACTCCGCCATCTCACTCCCCACATCCACCACTGCTGGCGGCTCACCTCCAACTGCGCAACGCTACGTGCTGTTCACGTCCAGCTGCCCAACACTACAATGGCAGACAACAATGGAAACTAGCCACAGACTGCACACAGCACAGCCAGTGATTTTCATACAGAGAGGCTACGTGGCGGCGGCGTTACCAATATAAGAACCTAAACAGCCTACTTACAACCGCACTTGATTTCTGTTTGTGGGGCCAGCGAAAAGTCTTGTGTACGTGATGAGTGTGGAGAGTGAAGACGATTTCCTGGCAAGAATTCGCATTGCCTGCAGCCGGCTGGTGTGGCCGAGCGGTTCTAGACGCTTCAGTCAGGTACCACGAGACCACTACTGTCGCAGGTTCGAATCTTGTATCGGGCATGGATGTGTGTGATGTCCTTAGGTTAGTTAGGTTTAAGTCGTTCTAAGTTCTAGGGGACTAAAGACCTCAGATGATGAGTCCCATAGTGCTCACAGCCATTTGAACCATTTGAACCATCGCTGCCTGCGACACTGTTCGAACTATATTGGGGATATTACAATGGGCGTGACGGTACACTGTGGCTATTTCATGGCTGTCTTGATGGTGTGCGACGCCATTCTGAACAAATGGTGTAAATGGCTCTGAGCACTATGGGACTTAACATCTATGGTCATCAGTCAAATGTTGTAAATGTCACACCTTGTGCAACTTATGCAGGTAAACTGAACAATCGTTCTTACTGTACAGTAGACTTCGGAGCTTTGGTCTCTCTGACATCAAGTTACGTGCGCCGTTACTTGTCCATCATGAAGGTAAATATCTGAGGGTATTGGAGAGTATTCAGCGGGAATGAGGGTTCCGAATTTATGGCTCTAAGTAAATCGCTTCGTGTGGCTAAGGCTGAACTTGAGTCGACTCGGTAGTTTCTAGACTAGGCTCCTTGCCTCAGACATATATTTACCCTTCTCTGTCATTCCTGGAAGTCTGAAACATCATCACAGAATCACCCTGTACAAGATGACGCGTAACCACCCAGTATAGTCCAAGATTGACAGAGCAAGCAGGGCTCGTACCGTGGCTTCCAAGATCATGTGATCTCTGTACCCTGGATTATTCTGTCTGTCATCTCAAATGTGTAGTGTACAGCACTCCCTTTGATGCGGCCGAAGATCTGCAGTAGCAAACTCTACAGCCTTGACATATTTACGATTCGGAGGTGTTTGAAAGAATTGGTAACTCATTACCGAGACGAGTATAGTATTGCATTCAGTGGCGTGGACGACACACGTAAAACCTCCTTTAACAAGTGAGTATAGTTTCACGTATTGCGCTCGTTGGTACCTTAATATGTACCCACTTCGGTTTGTTAGTCGTTTTTCTCCTTGTCTAAAAGTCTTCCTGCAAACACGTCGCGTAAGTTACAGTCGTAACTGCGCCAAGCAGTCGATTTCGTATCAGTGTATTGTCTACTTTGCGTCCACACATCTACAGTACCTGACATCCTGCCCAGGGGTAAACAAACATAAATAGTTTGCTTGTGTTACGTATGCTTTAAGGTACTAACCAACATAAAAGCATACTACTCATAAAAGCTATAATGAAGTAAACACTGGTGTACTGTTGTGCAACACACTACCCTCAGACATCATATCCGCACTTATACCCCCAACACTCTATGCAATGAATTGTAACGTGTAATACACTGCAGTAGTGCAAGCAGCGTGTCCCATTTCCGTTAGGACTGCTTGTCTCAAATTCCATGCTGCAATGATATCTCGTGGCGAGATGGGACGTTACGATCCTTGAAGTTTCAAAAATAGCTATGTAGGAAAGCATCCTGGCCCTGAATATAGCAGTGCGTTTATGTCACTAGTCGGAAAACGGCAATGGAGCAGTCAGGCAACATCAAGTTTTTTGAGTCCTCCAGTGTTTGTGGGCGTGAAGCCGTCGAATTCGACCCGAATACCGAAAGGCAGGTTCCTCGTTGCTCCTCTATGATGACAGGCCAACCTACAAAGCGAAGATTGTGCACGAGGTTTTGGCAGAAAATAGATCACAGCCCTGGATCACCCACCGTATTCGCCGGATTTGGCCCCAGCTGGTTTCTGGTTATTCCCCATGTGGACAATGAAAGCACACCATTATGGCAGTTAAGGGCTTCCAAGGAAACTATACTGCGGTACTAAATGCAATCCAAAAAAGGACTATAGTGATTTTTTTCAACATACTTTTAAAACGATTTCAGCTGTGTTATGATTTAGGGGGAAACTGTTTTCAGCAAATACAGAGTCTGTGTGAATATAATCCATGACTTTTATTGTTAATATCTGCAGTCCTAAAGAAACTGGAACACACTGTGGCGACTTAATCGAAAAATTTACGTTTTACATACACTTAATCTAGGACAATACTTAACGTCAGTGGCAGCTGGTAACAACAATTGTGGACGTAAGTGTATGGGAACGTTTTTGCTTCACATTATCGTGAACTTTCACCCGCGTTAGTTTTCTGTATCAACTGTGGCACACACTGAGCATCAATACGTCACGTGTATCTTACTCCCTAGCTTCCTGAAGTATGGGAAATGTTGTAGAAACTAAGAAAGCAAATAAATTATTTTGTTAAGATACTGCGTATACCATTCTTATAAGAGTGGACGAATCCATACATATTATAAAAATGGGTGCGTATGTGTGTATGTGTCTGTGTGTTTGTGTGTGTTCCACATGTCCTAAACCAATTGATTTATTTCCATCGAACGTGATACTCCTATACCCTACCGTCAGTCACAATCGTTGTGGAGGGTAAGAACCATCTCCCTATCAAAGGGGTGGGGGTGAAAAAGAAGCGTAGCCAGCGATGCGTGAGTTCCCAGACTTTATTAATTCAGTATTTAAGAATGAGAGCACAACGAACGTTACACGTAAGTTCAAACCCTTACAATATTTTTCTTTTATTATTTTTCCGCTGTTCAACTGTAAAGGTTAACTGTATTCGCGACACATTTAATAGGCAGTATACACATACACGACTGAATATAAGTACAAAATTATATTATTGACTACACATAGTTCAGGAGATATGACGTCATAAACAGTGGGATGCGTAAAAACCTGCCGCATCGTGCGTGCAAAACATCATACAGACATTATCCACATATGCCACTGACTGTACCTATACACTTGTAGCACTATAGGACACACAGTTCAGAAGGTATGACGTCATAAAGATTAAGCACAAGACCAGACGCTGAGTGGTAAGGGTGTGGACGTACAGTTATGAATAAATGGATGGGCAAAGCCGGGTTTCTCCGCTAGTTAAAAAAAAATGGTTCAAATGGCTCTGAGCACTATGGGACTTAACATCTATGGTCATAAATCCCCTAGAACTTAGAACTACTTAAACCTAACTAACCTAAGGACATCACACAACACCCAGTCATCACGAGGCAGAGAAAATCCCTGACCCCGCCGGGAATCGAACCCGGGAACTTCTCCGCTAGTCTCTGTATGTAAAAGAAAATGATGTGTCTGATCATTGACTCATCAGACCGCTAAGGATAAAAAACTGGAATTCGGAGATTGATTGATGTTCTACTTTAGGCATCGTTTAAGAAGGTATTTTTCGATATTCCACACCTAACGAAGTGAAATAGGGGAAGAAAGGATTTTTGAAAGACTGTTAAGACAATTCTGAAGCTAGAACTACGAAAATTAGCGTTTCGTTTCTCGGTAAGAAATGAAAAATACTTGTTTCACCGTGTTTGGAAATTCAACTTCGAGGAGGTGAAAGATTTTTTCAAAATGAATCATTCTTGAAGAACTATTAAAGCAATTTTAAAGCTACATCTATTAAAATTGGATTTGACTTCTCAGTTAGAAAAAAAATACGTATTTCAATTTTTTTGAAATTCAGTCCAAAAGGGGGTGAAATAGGGAATGAAAAGTCTTATGAAAATATTTCATTATCAAAGCAAAAGTTCTTTTTGGTCAGAAGTACATTCGGAAAAGACCATGCTTCTGTAGCTCTAACTAGCGTTAAATGTTTAGACGCTGTTGTAGTTTGTAAACTATACTCGCGCTATTAACTATAGAAGCACTTATCTAATTTGTCTCTTTCTTTCTTTTCAACTCACTATATGAAATTAAATAAAACCTGTTAGAACACAGCCGGCCGCGGTGGCCGAGCGGTTCTAGGCGCTGCAGTCCGGAACCGCGCGACCGCCACGGTCGCAGGTTCGAATCCTGCCTCGGGCATAGATGTGTGTGATGTCCTTAGGTTAGTTAGGTTTAAGTAGTTCTGAGTTCTAGGGGACTGATGACCTCAGGTGTTAAAGTCCCGTAGTGCTCAGAGCCATTTGAACCATTTTGTTACAGCATTTAAATTATGCAAAGACTATTGAGGTGTCAGGTCAGAGGGGTGTTCCGAACACAATTTCGACACAAAGCAGCTCAATAGGCTGTGGAGTGGAAGGGGTGGGCTAGCAATAGAACAGTGCATCACCATTGACTAGACACTCATTTATTGAACACATAAGTCAGGTATTACCCAAAAGGAACCATCAGTACAAAATTACAAAATAATATTCTTTTCCTTTAAGTCAGCCAAACATTTAAACAGACAAATAGCAATCATTTAACTGAAAGCCTTTTAAGAAAGCAAGACTAGAAATTTTGAATGATAAGTTAAAATCATATTTAAATAGGCTCTGACTGAGCACATATTTTAAAACGAAATACTTCCTTTAAGGAACCAGCGATCAAAATTAATTACATAATCCTCAACAACCATATTACATCCAAGACATTTAAGATTAAACAGTAATACACTCCTGGAAATGGAAAAAAGAACACATTGACACCGGTGTGTCAGACCCACCATACTTGCTCCGGACACTGCGAGAGGGCTGTACAAGCAATGATCACACGCACGGCACAGCGGACACACCAGGAACCGCGGTGTTGGCCGTCGAATGGCGCTAGCTGCGCATCATTTGTGCACCGCCGCCGTCAGTGTCAGCCAGTTTGCCGTGGCATACGGAGCTCCATCGCAGTCTTTAACACTGGTAGAATGCCGCGACAGCGTGGACGTGAACCGTATGTGCAGTTGACGGACTTTGAGCGAGGGCGTATAGTGGGCATGCGGGAGGCCGGGTGGACGTACCGCCGAATTGCTCAACACGTGGGGCGTGAGGTCTCCACAGTACATCGATGTTGTCGCCAGTGGTCGGCGGAAGGTGCACGTGCCCGTCGACCTGGGACCGGACCGCAGCGACGCACGGATGCACGCCAAGACCGTAGGATCCTACGGAGTGCCGTAGGGGACCGCACCGCCACTTCCCAGCAAATTAGGGACACTGTTGCTCCTGGGGTATCGGCGAGGACCATTCGCAACCGTCTCCATGAAGCTGGGCTACGGTCCCGCACACCGTTAGGCCGTCTTCCGCTCACGCCCCAACATCGTGCAGCCCGCCTCCAGTGGTGTCGCGACAGGCGTGAATGGAGGGACGAATGGAGACGTGTCGTCTTCAGCGATGAGAGTCGCTTCTGCCTTGGTGCCAATGATGGTCGTATGCGTGTTTGGCACCGTGCAGGTGAGCGCCACAATCAGGACTGCATACGGCCGAGGCACACAGGGCCAACACCCGGCATCATGGTGTGGGGAGCGATCTCCTACACTGGCCGTACACCACTGGTGATCGTCGAGGGGACACTGAACAGTGCACGGTACATCCAAACCGTCATCGAACCCATCGTTCTACCATTCCTAGACCGGCAAGGGAACTTGCTGTTCCAACAGGACAATGCACGTCCGCATGTATCCCGTGCCACCCAACGTGCTCTAGAAGGTGTAAGTCAACTACCCTGGCCAGCAAGATCTCCGGATCTGTCCCCCATTGAGCATGTTTGGGACTGGATGAAGCGTCGTCTCACGCGGTCTGCACGTCCAGCACGAACGCTGGTCCAACTGAGGCGCCAGGTGGAAATGGCATGGCAAGCCGTTCCACAGGACTACATCCAGCATCTCTACGATCGTCTCCATGGGAGAATAGCAGCCTGCATTGCTGCGAAAGGTGGATATACACTGTACTAGTGCCGACATTGTGCATGCTCTGTTGCCTGTGTCTATGTGCCTGTGGTTCTGTCAGTGTGATCATGTGATGTATCTGACCCCAGGAATGTGTCAATAAAGTTTCCCCTTCCTGGGACAATGAATTCACGGTGTTCTTATTTCAATTTCCAGGAGTGTATATAACATCAGAGAGCCGCAGTCCCAAGTTTTAAGCAGCACGTTCCAGATGGACTGCACTGCAACAGTACAATACAAGTCCCTCAAAGGGTATCCCCACACAGGAAGTTATTGCCGCAATCGACAAATAATCAACACCATTCCATGTACAGACCTAAAACAAACTAAAAGCTCTCTTAAGTTTGGTACAGTTAATTCCCTTTCAACATAACATACATCACATGTCTAGCCCTAGGACAGCACCGACACCCCGCAATTTAGCACGTGAAAAACTACAGCGATGCACTCATTACGTATCCTTACAAAATCCACGAACAGAGAGCCGGCTCCCCAATAGCGGAACATTTATAGAGCCGGCTCCCCAATAGCGGAACATTTAACCAAGCGCAGCGTGCGGGTTTGCGGGATGCTGATCTCGCCCTTAACCTCAACACCAGATCAAATATTAGTCAGCCTACAATCTTGAACCACCACACACATTCCTTCAGTTACTGCATAGAAAGCCAATGTGATAGGCAAACAGACCAGCTTATGATAAAAGCTTAAGCAATTTCCTTACTAGACAACTCTTCTGAATAGTAGCCTTTTTTTTTTAACGTGAGCACACCCACAATCAAAAGACAAACGACGCCAATCATAAGGACAGTAGTACGTAAGCAAGTAGCAATAGTAACTTCTGCCTAGATTGGCTGCAAATCAGCTCGTGATTTAACACACCAGAGAACAGTCTTTACAACATAGCCATCAATACAATAGCAAATTACTCACACGTGTACTCCCCACGATTTCGATTCGCAAAGTCATAGACAAAATATGGAAAACGTATCGCTTAGACCAACATAATGCGCTCCCTCAGTTACCTCAAATAGCTGACTCCCTTAGTTGCACAGCAAAGAACCAGACCTAATGAAACCACCACAGTTTTCGCCTCTAAATTGTCAAAGTACAAGTGAGACTCAATCACAAATGTAATTTTACATCACCAGTTCCCGTATAGTCAATACAAGCGCCTGATTTTCACCCGTTTATAACGGCAGGCAGCAACATCGTACGGAAAAGAGCGTAGACGCAAGCTCTTACCTATTCTCTTCTCCGAAAGCAGCCACCGCAACTTTCGGGAACCACTGGGACATCCAATCCAAAATCATTACTCTTTCACACAAATTACAGGACGCCTGCTTCCCGCTGCTTGCTACGGCGCCTTCCGTTCAGAGCCAACTTGTATATCTCCATGCGATAAGTCCGGTTCCACACTGGCTGCGTCAACCAGACAACCGTCTTAAGTACCTCTCCTCGCGTAGGCCCCAGAGTGCGCTGCTTACTGCCCTGACCGTGGCAGGAAAGATAAACCACCAAAGTGGCACTATCGATATGAGACGCCACGGCTCAACTATGACCCATGTAAAGGGTCACTAAGTCTCCTTGAGTGTGTAGATCTACACATGAGCGATCGGAATAATGAAATACAAATTCGATTTAAAAAAATCAGCGCAGACCATAGAGTGTACACTGGCGAAACCAGTTTATTATAATTCCACGCAGCAAAACACGCGAATTATCGATTATATAGAAGTCGGACGATTCAGGGAGTGTTATTGCTACTTGACTGAAACAAGTTTCCAAAGCTCCACTGAATAGGCAAGAGGTACAAATACAGAACAGAATGGTTCAAATGGTTCAAATGGCTCTGAGCACTGTGGGATCTAACTTCTGAGGTCATCAGTCCCCTAGAACTTAGAACTACTTAAACCTAACTAACCTAAGGACATCACACACATCCATGCCCGAGGCAGGATTCGAACCTGCGACCGTAGCGGTCGCGTGGTTCCAGACTGTAGCGCCTAGAACCGCTCGGCCACCTAGGCCGGCTACAGAACAGAATCACGGGGCGTCATAGAATATATGGATTTATGTCTCATATGCTTTAGGCAGCTATCTTAGTGTCACATTACATCAAGTTGAAAGGAAAGGGTATTTCTTAGACTGAAATGGCACATATTATTATGACGTAAGAGACGATCACGGTTAAACCGTCAGAATACGTTGGTGTGGGCAACCACACAAAAAAAATAGTGCGATAAATTGCATATTCCACAAATTTAGAAGGAATTTGTTTATATAGGTGTCTAAGAATTTTCATTTCCTGCAGATGCTGTTCACTGAAACAGAAGTAACTGTCATGTAGGACAACCCTTACCATTGCTTATGAAATGGTTGGAGTGGTACATAAGTGAATGACATCGTCCGCTGTACTCTCCTGAATAAACAGTTCTGTACAGGAACAACAAGGTGTAAAACCGTACTGTGTATCATTGAAAATGTATCAAAAGCGAGAGTAATTAAATTATCGTGGGCAACAGTGTCAGACGATAATCACTGGTGTATTTGTAAGTTATCACTTCCATTTGGTCCTGTTTTCCAATGGACATGTGAAGTCACAAGTTTAGTAAGGTAAGGGGAATCATTTTTGTCGGTTGGATGTTAGAACTCAGATACGGCTGAATAAAGGTGCTTTAGTGCCTGGTAGCTCTCCTATGACTCGCTCCGATATAAATACAGACTGATTGTCATTTATCTCAAGTAGGTAATGGTATGCGTCTGATTTATGTTCAGGAATTCAGAAAGAAAATAATACATACGGTCACTGTTTGTTAGAGAAACATTTCAAGTCTAACAATTCGACTTTGCGCACACTCTTGTCACTATTATTACGAGTACAATACCCTTTTAGATATCATCAGTGTCATCTAAAATTAATCTTTTCGCAAATTACAGAACTTAAGATGAAATATGGTATTTTATAATTAACGTTTCTTAATATCCACATGTGAACGGTACTTTATCAACTTGGGGCACTCTTAATCAGAACACTACGACCCCATTAAATTCACATTACTAATAATTTTCTTCCGCTTGTCATAGGTGATTTTCTTTGGTCATCGTCTACTTTAATATCTTATTTATATTCATTCCTTGTAACCCAAACGAAAAGTATGTTTACCTCCACTCGATTACAACTACTCATTGACTACATGAAAATGCATGTGTGATCGAGTAGTGTAGCTATCTACTCTTTGATCCACTTTGATTTTGCATTTGTGACGTCATATGAACGGGCCAATGCACTATCCATGACGTCACAAGACATGACTCCCTGTCTATGATGTCATTATTAGGACTGCACAATTCACGACCTATCTTACATGTGTCACGGTGGCGGTAAATATGAAAAACGCAAAACGGTGCTGACAGTAAACATTTTGTCAGCCCATCACAACACTTTAAAATCAAAGACGTTGGTAGCGGGAAAAAATCTATTAATATGAAACAACCAACGAGAGTTCAGTATTTTTTCCGTTATATTCAATTATGATACAGTATTTCCACATGACAGAAATTTAAGCAGTATTTCCAAAACAATTACGTAAGCTCCATCGTCCTAAATGTACAGTTCGGCACTATAATATTTGATCATTCTGAAATTTTCTTTGCCCCATGTTCAAAAGTATTTATCCAAAAAATTACGTAAAGGATGCAACTTGCAATATTTTTGATCATGCTCGAAAAGTGTCCAAACACTCTGAATTTTGTGTACGTTTTTCAAACGGAATTATACGTGCTCAGAAATATCGGAACACACTGACACTTTTGTTTTATGTCATGTTAAAATGTAATTATTCAAGAAAAAATACGTAAAGGGTGTAAATTACAGTATTTTTGTCTAGGCTCAAAGGTGTCTGCACAGCCTGAATTTCTTACTTTTTCATGATTTTAAAAAGTATTTATTCCTCCAAACAATTATGTAATGAGTGTAAGCTGGAATAGTTTTTGTCGTCCTCAAAAGTATGCAAACGCTCTGATCTTTTTTCTTTTTTTTTTTTTTGCACCATATTCAAAAGTGCTTATCCACAAAATCACAGAAAACAGCACTTGGATATGTGCAAAGTTTGATAGCTGTACCACAGATGTGAAAGGCACAAATGGCGCCGAATTAATTATTTTCTGCATCTAAATTGTTCTATGATGCTTATCAAGTATCACAAGGTAGACAGGCTTTGGCAAGATGGAACTTGGTGATTTAGAGTTCTGCTTGGTCCTACAAGTTTTGTTTCACTGACATCCAATGAATTTGACTCTTGGCCTCGTGCAATTTGCATACCGCATTACAAAACACATGGGAGGAACTGCTGACCTAACTTAAAGGTTAATGTGCGCATGTCGGCAAGAAATGCTGAAGTAAACAATGTTATCCCCACATCTACATTCGTCAAAAGCTCGTCTCTAAAATCAATATATAAGTCATCCAAACATTATAGTGACTCTATGGTAACTTCAACTTGCAGTTCAAAACTTTGTCATCTTCTGCTGTCATACCGTGGAACCTACATTATTCTACGATTGAATAGCTTGCTGCCCCATAGTGATACACTTTAGTGTCTGTGAAAAAACAGGGTTGCAATGGTTTCAACTACCCGTTCTCAAAATCAGTCAGCTAAATAGTATTGTATAGTGAACCCAATGCTATGATACGAAGTAACTAACTTTGAAAGTTGGTAGTTCAAAGCATAGCAACCCTCGGTTCTTATTTATATGAATGCGTGTTACTATTGTAGTATAATATATGACATTATCAGCAGATGATGGCAAACGTTGTAAATGCAGAAGCTGACAAAAGATTTGAAATTCAAGATGGAGCTACTACCTCCGTATGTGAGGCACTATAATGTCTGTTGGACATTTATATCGGTTTTACTGCACAACATAGTTTGTATTAATATTTATAATCATTATTTTAACCAATAATATTTTAATTGAAACTGCCCAAAGTTGTAGTAATTAAGTCTCAGATAAACTTTAAATGCGACAAAGGAATGCTAATAAATGAAAATAAAATGGCTGTAATGAGTTCTTCAGCAAAAACCTAGATACAAGTAACAAATGGCTCTGAGTACTATGGAACTTAACATCTGAGATCATCAGTCCCCTAGAACTTAGAACTACTTAAACCTAACTAACCTAAGGCCATCACACACATCCATGCCCGAAGCAGGATTCGAACCTACTACCGTAGCGGTCACGCGGTTCCAGACTGAAGCGCCTAGAATCGCTCACCCACAACGGCCGGCTACAAATAACAATTTACACATAACGGTACCGGTAATTTCACTCGAAAAAACGGGTGCACAAAGATGACAGGGCATCAACATTGGATCGTCACATGCTTTATGCATCTTTTGGCTAAATATGTACGAATATTACGAAAACAATTCAGAGTATTAGGGTAGTTTTGCCTGCTTTGTGTCTGGCTGTTTCATTTTAGTAGACTTTACGTAATTTTTTGATCGTTACGTTTGAACATGATTGAAAAATTATAGCATTTGGGTACTTGTGAGCATGGTCAAAAATACTGCAAGTAATATATGTTGGCGAAAAGGAATTTCAGAGCGTTTGAATAAATTTGAATAATTTCGAGCATGATGGAAACGGCCACATTGCGGTAAGTGCGTGCGCGCGCGCCTGTGTGTGTGTGTGTGTGTGTGTGTGTGTGTGTGTGCCGAAAAGCATCAACTCACACCATTCAAGTGAAGAAACAAATGTAATTTTTTTGATGTGGAGATACTGTAGTACAGGCAAAAAGTACTACACTCTGGCCGTATCTTTCAATGGATATTTTTCCCGCTACTACCGATCGAACTTTTAGGCGCCATATTTCGCTGAAAAAATATTTGTTGGACGCCCCATCTTGAATTTTTATTAAATTACCGCCGCAGAGGAGTCATTTAAAAAGGAGAGTGAATCGTGAGTTCATAATGATATCATTATAGAAAAGGGGCGTCTCTTGTGGCGTGATGTGTAGCCAACTGCTCCGCTCACGGCACGACGCATGTGTAAAAAATTGGATCATAGATTGGTAACTATGGATTAGGTATGACTATTGTGGAATGCCAATTACTTTCGTAGTTGTGTCTGTAAACTGAACTCACTCTTAAACCAACTTTATTGCAAACATCAACTCTTCGGCGATAAGTATTCGTATTTCTCTTAGTAAAATTTGAAGAACTTACTAGACTATGGTTGTACTGACGAGTGATCGAAGACACACTTAAAGGCTAACTATTGACAAAACGAAACTCAATTAGAATGTCGTTGGGTGAATATTCACATAACTACATACACTATGAGATCAAACGTATCCAGGCACCTGGCTGAAAATGACTTACAAGTTCGTGGCGCCCTCCATCGGTAATGCAGGAATGTAATATGGTACTGACCCATCCTTAGCCTTCATGACAGCTTCCACTCTCGCAGGCATACGTTCAGTTAGGTGCTGCAAGGTTTCTTGGGGAACGGCATCCCATTCTTCGCGAAGTGCCGCTCTGAGGAGAGGTACCGATGTCGGTCGGTGAGGCCTGGCACGATGTCGGCATTCCAAAACATCCCACAGGTGCTCTCTAGGATTCAGGTCAGGACTCTGTGCAGGCCAGCCCATTACAGGGATGTTACTGTCGTGTAAACACTTCGCCAGAGCCGTGCGTTAGGTCGGTATTGCACTATCAAATTTCTTTGTCCAACATCTTTGTCAAATATCTTTGACAAAGAAAATTGATGGTGTAATATGGAACTTTGTCAAATGTCGTCAAATATTTTATCAAATCTAGGGCCTCGCTATAGATTTGATCAAAGAAGTCGCTTGTCTTCAGTTCACCGCAATGTGACATGTTAGCGCTAGCATCGCTGCAGCGTCTGTCATCTGTAGTGTTTTTATAAACATTGCCGGTAAATACAGTTGGTATGTACCGACAACTACAAAATTAATAGAGATGTATAAAGCTGATGAGGTGCTTTACAGCGTGAGGCACCCTGAATACAAAAATAGATTAAGAAGATTGGAGAACTGGGATAACCTAACCTAACCTAACTCTTTCTTGTAGAAAGTAATCGGAGTGTTACAGTGACCCTGTCTTCTGCAGACACTGCAGTTCTTAAGTGAGTATTGTGCTTTGTGATATGAGGATACACTTCATTGAGCACATACAAATGGCTCTGAGCACTATGGGACTCAACTGCTGTGGCCATAAGTCCCCTAGAACTTAGAACTACTTAAACCTAACTAACCTAAGGACAGCACACAACACCCAGCCATCACGAGGCAGAGAAAATCCCTGACCCCGCCGGGAATCGAACCCGGGAACCCGGGCGTGGGAAGCGAGAACGCTACCGCACGACCACGAGATGCGGGCACTGAGCACATACAGAAATGTATGCCCACCTATTCTTAAGTAACTGACGTACGACTTGACGACCTTCACTATAAGCTCAGGTAACAAGTTTTGTTGAATGCTTTTATTGTGTCGTCGTAAAACCCACGGCTTCACCCAGGTAAGTTTCCTTTTTTTCCCCCGCTTCTCTTCCGCATGTGCTCACAGTGCAGCTGTGGTACATGCAACTTCTGCCGTTAATAACAAGTTGTTGTTATCAGCCATCTCTAACTTTGACCAAAAATATGATGACAGTGTAATACCCCTCTTTAGCGCCACGTCAAAGATCTTTGTCAAATATATTTGACGAATATTTGATCACATCTTTCATCAAATCTTTGACAAAGAAATTTGATAGTGTAATAACCGGCCTTATGAACAGATGCTCGATCGTGCTGAAAGATGTAATCGCCATCCCCGAATTTCTCTTCAACAGTGGGAAGCAAGAAGGTCTTCAAAACATCAATGTAGGCCTGTGCTGTAATAGTACCACCCAAACAACAAGGGGTGCAACCCTCCTTCATGAAAAACACGACCACACCATAACACCTCCGCCTCCGAATTTTATTGTTGCCACTACACACGCTGGCAGATGACATACACCGGGAATTCACCATACCCACACCCTACCATCGGATCGGCATATTGTGCACCGTGATTCGTCACTGTTCAATCGTCCAATGCTTACGCTCGCTTCACCAAGTGAGGCCTCGTCTGGCATTTACCGGCGTGATGTGTCGCTTATGAACAGCCGCTCGACCATGAAATCCAAGTTTTCTCACCTCCCGCCTAACTGTCATAGTACTTGCGGTGGATTCTCATCCAGTTTGGAATTCCTGTGTGATGGTCTAGCCGGCCGGAGTGGCCGAGTGGTTAAAGGCGCTACAGGCTGGAACCGCACGACCGCTACGGTCGCAGGTTCGAATCCTGCCTCGGACATGGATGTGTGTGATGTCCTTAGGTTAGTTAGGTTTAAGTAGTTCTAAGTTCTAGGGGACTTATGACCACAGCAGTTGAGTCCCATAGCGCTCAGAGCCATTTGAACCATTTTTTGTGATGGTCTGGATAGATGTCTGCCTATTACACTTTACGACCCTCTTCGACTGTCGGCGGTCTCTGTCAGTCAACAGACGAGGTCGGCGTGTACGCCTCTGTGCTGTACGTGTCCCTTCATGTTTGCACTTCACTATCACATCGGAAACAGGGGACTTAGGAATGTTTAGGAGTGTGTAAATCTCGCGTACAGACGAATGAAACATGTGACACCTATTGACCTGACAACGTTCGAAGTCCGTGAGTTCCGTGGAGCGCCCCATTCTGCTCCCTCACGATGTCTATTGACTGCTGAGGTCGCTGATATGGACTGCCTGGCAGTAGGTGGTAGCACAATGCACCTAGTGTGAAGAACGTATGTTTTTGGGGGTCTCCGGATACTTTTGATCACATAGTGTACATCAGATATATCTCTCCTCTGCCTATTGTGATGTGTCTACACGACATGCCCCAGAGCCGTGCTATGCAGCGCATGAGAGGTCACAGTTCGTAGTAATTGACGGAAAGTCATCGAGTAAAAGAAAAGTGAATCCTGGCGTTTGATAGTGTTATAGGTCCTCTGATGTTCCTTATCTATATAAACAATTTAAGAGACAATCTGAGCACCCGAGTTAGGTAGTTTGCAGATGATGTCGTTTATCGTCTAGTAAAGTCATTAGAAGATCAAAACAAATTGCAAAAGATTTAGAAAAGTTATCAGTATGATGAAAAATTTGGCAATAGAACGTAAATAATGAAAAGTGTGATGTCATACACATGAGTGCTAAAACGAACTCGTTAAACTCCGGTTACACGACAAATCAGTCAAATGTAAATGCCGTAAATTCAACTAAATGCCTAGGAATTACAATTACGAACAACTTTATTTGGAAAGAGCACATAGAAAATGCTGTGGGAAAGGCAAACCAAAGAACACTTAGAAGATGCAGCAAATCTACTGAAGACACTGTTTGCACTACCCTTATTGGTCCTCTTTTGGAGTGTTGTTCCACGGTGTGGGACGCTTACCAGATAGGATTAACAGAGTACATAGAGAAAATTCAAAGAGGGGTAGCACGTTTTGTATTATTGAGAATTAGAGAGAGACTGTTATTGACATAATACAGGATTTGGGGCGCACATCATTAAAACCAAGGCGTTTTCCGTTGTGGTGGTATCTTCTTACGAGATTTCAGTCACCAACTTTCTCCCCCGTATGCGAAAATATTCTGCTGACATCAACTTACATAGGGAGAAATGATCATCATAATAAAATAAGGGAAATCAAAGCTCGCACGGAAAGATATAGGTGTTCATTTCACGTTATTCGAGATTGGAATAATATAGAATTATTTTGGTGTTTCGATAAGCCATCAGCCAGGCACTTAAGTGCAATTTGTAGAGTATCCACGTAGATGTAGATGTAGATGTGGAAGACCTGCGGCGTTACTGCGTTTGTGCTGCCGGCATGGAGAGCTGAGACAAGACTGTTGTTACTGCCAACTTATAGCGTCGAGACTGAACTGCTGCTGCCGCCTGACAAAACTGCTGGTAATGCCAACTTTAGATGTAGGGTGTGACTGATGTACCACTGTCCGGCGATGGCCTGAACAGTCTGGCGCGGATGGATATCCGCATGGCGCTGCGAGGGCACGTAACGTGGTGTAGCAAAATAGTGCCCTGCCAACAGAGCTATCTGCTGCGAAAGGCAGGCTGCCCGTCGTCGGGGTTGCCGCTCCCAGACGCTCTGGAGGCGACGTGTGACTCCGTGGTAAACAGTCCACGACATACGAGGAAATAATCTCAGTGTCTATGGAAGCCGTTTACCTACGTCCTCCTTATGTTCAGAGGAAACGAATAACAGGCGGACACAACATCAAAAAAAAAAAAAAAAATCTGTGAATGTTGCATTTGCGGGTTAATATGGAATAGATGGAAGGGCGGTAAAATTGCGGATACCCAAGTGAAATTGAGGAAAAGCATAATTAACGTACACAAAATATACACTCCTGGAAATGGAAAAAAGAACACATTGACGCCGGTGTGTCAGACCCACCATACTTGCTCCGGACACTGCGAGAGGGCTGTACAAGCAATGATCACACGCACGGCACAGCGGACACACCAGGAACCGCGGTGTTGGCCGTCGAATGGCGCTAGCTGCGCAGCATTTGTGCACCGCCGCCGTCAGTGTCAGCCAGTTTGCCGTGGCATACGGAGCTCCATCGCAGTCTTTAACACTGGTAGCATGCCGCGACAGCGTGGACGTGAACCGTATGTGCAGTTGACGGACTTTGAGCGAGGGCGTATAGTGGGCATGCGGGAGGCCGGGTGGACGTACCGCCGAATTGCTCAACACGTGGGGCGTGAGGTCTCCACAGTACATCGATGTTGTCGCCAGTGGTCGGCGGAAGGTGCACGTGCCCGTCGACCTGGGACCGGACCGCAGCGACGCACGGATGCACGCCAAGACCGTAGGATACTACGCAGTGCCGTAGGGGACCGCACCGCCACTTCCCAGCAAATTAGGGACACTGTTGCTCCTGGGGTATCGGCGAGGACCATTCGCAACCGTCTCCATGAAGCTGGGCTACGGTCCCGCACACCGTTAGGCCGTCTTGCGCTCACGCCCCAACATCGTGCAGCCCGCCTCCAGCGGTGTCGCGACAGGCGTGAATGGAGAGACGAATGGAGACGTGTCGTCTTCAGCGATGAGAGTCGCTTCTGCCTTGGTGCCAATGATGGTCGTATGCATGTTTGGCGCCGTGCAGGTGAGCGCCACAATCAGGACTGCATACGACCGAGGCACACAGGGCCAACACCCGGCATCATGGTGTGGGGAGCGATCTCCTACACTGGCCGTACACCACTGGTGATCGTCGAGGGGACACTGAATAGTGCACGGTACATCCAAACCGTCATCGAACCCATCGTTCTACCATTCCTAGACCGGCAAGGGAACTTGCTGTTCCAACAGGACAATGCACGTCCGCATGTATCCCGCGCCACCCAACGTGCTCTAGAAGGTGTAAGTCAACTACCCTGGCCAGCAAGATCTCCGGATCTGTCGCCCTTTGAGCATGTTTGGGACTGGATGAAGCGTCGTCTCACGCGGTCTGCACGTCCAGCACGAACGCTGGTCCAACTGAGGCGCCAGGTGGAAATGGCATGGCAAGCCGTTCCACAGGACTACATCCAGCATCTCTACGATCGTCTCCATGGGAGAATAGCAGCCTGCATTGCTGCGAAAGGTGGATATACACTGTACTAGTGCCGACATTGTGCATGCTCTGTTGCCTGTGTCTATGTGCCGGTGGTTCTGTCAGTGTGATCATGTGATGTATCTGACCCCAGGAATGTGTCAATAAAGTTTCCCCTTCCTGGGACAATGAATTCACGGTGTTCTTATTTCAATTTACAGGAGTGTAGTTCTGAGATTGCTCTTTATGAACCATTAAAAGAATTACTTATCTTTAACAATGAAAATAATTGGATTCGATAAAAAGTGTGTTAAGATTAACTTCAAAACTAATTTCTGAAACAATTATTTGTTTACATAGTAGATGTGGTTCATTTTATATTTAACTATTTGCCGAAATCACAGATGTAGTCTTCGTTCTCTGCTCGTGCTTAGTAATCGTGGGCCTACATTCAAGCCGGTATTCCATGATCGGCTGATCGAAATGAACAGTCTTGATGAGTACAGAATGTGAATTATGAGTAAATTGCAGAAAGACGAAAGTAATGAGAACTAGCAGAAATGAGAACATAGAGAAAGTTGGCATCAGAATTGATGGTCACTAAGTACATCACGTTAAGGGATTCTGCTACAAAGGCGACAAAATAACCAATGAGAGACGAACCAAGGAGGATGTTAAAGCGGACTAGCTCTGGCAGAAAGAGCGTTCCTGCACAAGAGACGTCTGCTAGTATCAAATACAGGTGTCAATCTCAGGAAGAAATTTCTAAGAATGTACGTTTGAAGCACAGCATTCTATGGTAATGAAACATGGACCGTGAGAAGACCGGAACAGAAGAGAATCGAAGCATCTGGGATGTGCTGCGAGAGACGAATGTTGAAAATTAGGTGGACTGACAAGGTGACTAATGAGGAGGATCTGCGCAGAATGGGAGAGAAAAGTAATATGTGGAAAACACTGATAAGAAGTGACAGAGTGATAGGGCAAATGTTAAGACATCAGAGAATAAGTTCCATGGTACGAGAGGAACCTGTAGAGGGTAAAAACTGTGGACAGAGATTGGAATACATCCAATTGAGGACGTAGGTTGCGAGTGCTATTTTGAGACGAAGAGGTTGGCACGGGAGAGGAATTCGTGGCGGGCCGCATCAAACCAGTCAAAAGACTGAAGGCTCAAGAAAAAAAAAAAAAAAAAACTACTCAGCAGGCTATCCTAGATTTCACAACACAACAGCAGAACGAGCTGTATCCTTAGCCAAAAACTGAGCAACGCATAACGACGTACTACTCATTCACTTAATAAACAGCACGATTTTAGCCGTTTGTGTAAAGTTTCAATAACTGTTGCATAATTTTGGAAAGTTTACTGCAAAATTTTTGTGAAACTACGAAAACACTTTTCCTGCCCAGCAACTCACTCGGTGTCTGGAACCGAAATGGACTCTCTGCACAGCACCGAAGAAATATTTTGGAGTCGTTAATGTGTCTCCCACTAGTGAGCACCACTCGGCGGTAATCCATAGCGCACGACTATTTCATACACTAGTAGTTCATCAACCACTTGCTCGAATCAAAAATCTACACCTACATCATTACCCGGTAAGCTGTCTTACGGTGTGTAGTGGTGGGTCACTGTGGTAACAGTGCCTTTTTTCCAACCCCCTGTTTCATTTATGAATGGTGCGTTGGTGCGTGGGAATGGCGGCTGACTATGAACTTCTTTATGGACTCTAATTTCTTTTATTTTTCCTTGTGTTCATTACTCGAGCCCTCTATGGGAGTAAGTAATATGTTGAACAGCACTTCTTCAAATTACAATCCCAGAATGTCAACAATGATAGACAACATCTCTCTTGTACCGACTGCGACTAGAGTTCGTTGAGAATGTCAGGAACACTCACGCATTCTAAAATATCCCATCACGAAACGTGCAGCTCTTCGTTGCATCTATTCTATCTCTTCTGTTAATCTTACTTGGAAGGCAATCCATGCCGATGAACAATACTCAAGAATCGGTCGAACAACTCTTTTTTAAGGCACTTATTTCGCCAATAAATTACACTTTTGTTCAGATAAAATAGAACACCTTGAATGATTAGAGACAGGTCTTATATATTCACAGGACATGCATACTAGCATGTTCAGCAGAAATTATTAGCATTTCAGCCACCTCGATTCAGCATGTTTCCTGTTGCCTAGTAGGCCCACCGTCCGACATGCGTCCTGATAACTTGTTCCAAGAGTGATGTCATCGACGCGTAGAAGGCGCAAATGGCGTTCTGTGGCTAAGCCCTCCATGCTGCAGTCATCTCGTTCCAAAGTTCATGTGTGGTGGTAGGCAGTGGGTCACAGTGCTGCACCCATCATTTCAGCATATCCTACACATTTTCAGTTGGCGACAGGTCAGGTGATCTGTTGGGCGAGGGCGAAAGGGTGACATCCTTGACACCAAGAAGCCACGTGTTCGAGCCGCACCATGTGGTCGTGCATTGTATTGCTGAAAAACGACGTCTGTTGTGGAGAAAGGGTATGACAAAGTGTCGCAAGATGACATTTACGTAGGTCACACTGATCACAGTGCCCTGGACACACACCATCTACAGGGTGTTTCAAAAATGACCGGTATATTTGAAACGGCAATAAAAACTAAACGAGCAGCGATAGAAATACACCGTTTGTTGCAATATGCTTGGGACAACAGTACATTTTCAGGCAGACAAACTTTCGAAATTACAGTAGTTACAATTTTCAACAACAGATGGCGCTGCGGTCTGGGAAACTCTATAGTACGATATTTTCCACATATCCACCATGCGTAGCAATAATATGGCATAGTCTCTGAATGAAATTACCCGAAACCTTTGACAACGTGTCTGGCGGAATGGCTTCACATGCAGATGAGATGTACTGCTTCAGCTGTTCAATTGTTTCTGGATTCTGGCGGTACACCTGGTCTTTCAAGTGTCCCCACAGAAAGAAGTTTCAGGGGTTCATGTCTGGCGAATAGAGAGGCCAATCCACGCCGCCTCCTGTATGTTTCGGATAGCCCAAAGCAATCACACGATCATCGAAATATTCATTCAGGAAATTAAAGACGTCAGCCGTGCGATGTGGCCGGGCACCATCTTGCATAAACCACGAGGTGTTCGCAGTGTCGTCTAAGGCAGTTTGTACCGCCACAAATTCACGAAGAATGTCCAGATAGCGTGATGCAGTAATCGTTTCGGATCTGAAAAATGGGCCAATGATTCCTTTGGAAGAAATGGCAGCCCAGACCAGTACTTTTTGAGGATGCAGGGACGATGGGACTGCAACATGGGGCTTTTCTGTTCCCCATATGCGCCAGTTCTGTTTATTGACGAAGCCGTCCAGGTAAAAATAAGCTTCGTCAGTAAACCAAATGCTGCCCACATGCATATCGCCGTCATCAATCCTGTGCACTATATCGTTAGCGAATGTCTCTCGTGCAGCAATGGTAGCGGCGCTGAGGGGTTGCCGCGTTTGAATTTTGTATGGATAGAGGTGTAAACTCTGGCGCATGAGACGATACGTGGACGTTGGCGTCATTTGGACCGCAGCTGCAACACGGCGAACGGAAACCCGAGGCCGCTGTCGGATCACCTGCTGCATTAGCTGCGCGTTGCCCTCTGTGGTTGCCGTACGCGGTCGCCCTACCTTTCCAGCACGTTCATCCGTCACGTTCCCAGTCCGTTGAAATTTTTCAAGCAGATCCTTTATTGTATCGCTTTTCGGTCCTTTGGTTACATTAAACCTCCGTTGAAAACTTCGTCTTCTAGGCGGTGGAATTCCAACACCAGAAAAATCCTCTGTTCTAAGGAATAAACCATGTTGTCTACAGCACACTTGCACGTTGTGAACAGCACACGCTTACAGCAGAAAGACGACGTACAGAATGGCGCACCCACAGACTGCGTTGTCTTCTATATCTTTCACATCACTTGCAGCGCCATCTGTTGTTGAAAATTGTAACTACTGTAATTTCGAAGGTTTGTCCGCCTGAAAATGTACTATTGTCCCAAGCATATTGCAACAAACGGTGTATTTCTATCGCTGCTCGTTTAGTAATATACCGGTCATTTTTGAAACACCCTGTGTGATCTGTCGTTGTACCCATAGCACCCTACACCACGAGGCTTTGGGATGGCGCTATATGTCTTGTGCAAACGCAGTCATTGTGATGTCACTCCACCCCCCCCCCCCCCCCCTCTTTCTGCGGGAAACCAAAACGCAGCCCTCATTTTCAAACAAACAGAGCCTGGATTCGTCCAAAAACACTATCTAATGCCATTCCTGTCCTCAGTCATATAGTTCCATACACCATTCCCATCTGGCATGTTTCTACACATGCGTCAAAGGTAGACGGAGAAGCACAGTACGCTCACGTAACCCATGTCTAATAAACGGAGACGGAGTGTCTCCCCGGTTAATGTGCGATGTGTTACAGTGTTCCACTGTTGCGCCAGAGCCGAGGAGAATGCACATCCGTCCTGCAATACCATTCGGATGAGGTGTGAATCTTCTCGTAGGGTGGTCTGGATGGTGCGACCTGACTCATCTCATCGTGTTCCACGGCCTTCCTTGAACCGTTCTATGTGCACCCGTTGCACTGCCGAAACACTTTATCCCACACGAGCAGCACTTTCCCGGATGGATGGGTCACATTCTCTCATGTCAATAATGCGCCCTCTTTCAAACTTACTGATCTGACGATTCGCGCATACGTCTACGAGGCATCGTGCGTGACTAGTCAAGTCACACTAATCCATTACCTTCGATTTATAGCGACAAACGAGAGCCGTACGCACATTTTACTGAGAGGTGGTGCTGCACCTCGATATCGATGTTGACCTTGAACACGCTAGCCGATATGTTTCAAATGCTCATCATTTCTGCCGAACATACTAGTGCACATGTCCTGTGATATGAACGTCCTATTTCTAGTCATTCCAGATGTCCTTTATGTCCGCAAATGAGTGTGCATCTCCTTATGGTTCTTCCAACGAATCTCACACTGGCAACTACTCCTCCTACAGTGTTTGCTTTATGTAGTCATTTCACTTTACGTTACCATGGACGGTTAAACGTAGGTATTTTACAGTTGTTACCGACGCCAGTGATTTTTCACCGATGGTGTAATAGAACAGCAAAGAATCTTTGTGCCTATTTACACTTAGTGTAATATTTTTATTTAGTTCAGAGTCAACTGGCAGTACCTGCACCATCATCGACCTTCTGCAGATCATTCGCCATTTTAGCCGTGCCTTCCGCCATTGGAGCATTGTACAGACAGCATCATCTACGAAAGACCTCATAGAGCTTCCGACATTATTGATTAAATCATTTATACTCGTATTTACCGCAAACAGAAATGTGCGTCATAGATTTCGTCGGGAAATCTATAATTCTGTAGATTCCATCCTCTTACGGAGATTTTTACTATATTTGGCCCGAAAAAAGCACGTTCTTTGAGAATTTGTTTCTCAGGATATGTTACAGATATCAATGTCAAATTTGGTCAAAATAGTTATTGATATTTCCTCTACAAACTGGAATTTTTTAATTAGATTAGGAATTGAGACACTTAAAGTAGTAAAGGAGTATTGCTATTTAGGGAGTAAAATAACCGATGATGGTCGAAGTAGAGAGGATATAAAATGTAGACTGGCAATGGCAAGGAAAGCGTTTCTCAAGAAGAGGAATTTGTTAACGTCGAGTATAGATTTAAGTGTCAGGAAGTCGTTTCTGAAAGTATTTGTATGGAGTGTAGCCATGTATGGAAGTGAAACATGGACGATAACTGGTTTGGACAAGAAGAGAATAGAAGCTTTCGAAATGTGGTGCTACAGAAGAATGCTGAAGATAAGGTGGGTAGATCACGTAACTAATGAGGAGGTATTGAATAGGATTGGGGAGAAGAGAAGTTTGTGGCACAACTTGACTAGAAGAAGGGATCGGTTGGTAGGACATGTCCTGAGGCATCAAGGGATTACAAATTTAGCATTGGAGGGCAGTGTGGAGGGTAAAAATCGTAGGGGGAGACCAAGAGATGAATACACTAAGCAGATTTAGAAGGATGTAGGTTGCAGTAGATACTGGGAGATGAAGAAGCTTGCACAGGATAGAGTAGCATGGAGAGCTGCATCAAACCAGTCTCAGGACTGAAGACCACAACAACAACAATGTCGAAGAGCAAACGGGGAAGTGCCGTCGGAACGAAACAAAATTTCGATGTAGACCTCCACGCCCGGTATGTCACAGGTCAGCTGACTCGTCTGAAATCAAAATTGAGTTGACGTTAGCGAAGTATATAAGATTCTTTAGGCGTTGTACCTCGCTTAAGTTAGTTGGACCACAGGAAAGAAAATAGCGGCCATTTGAAGAGAAATAGGGGATTTCCATCGATTTTTCGACTTCGTCGGCCAAGTAAAAATATTTATACTAGATGGATCGGATTAAAAGGGGTAAAACTCCTAAAACTCCTTGACAATTTAGTTAGCTTCGTCAGAAACAAAGAATCATACCAATCAATTCAGTAGATTTGTTGTTACCATAACGCGCGTTAAAAAAAAGAAATAATTTCGAGAAAAATGCGTTTGAAGTTTTGCCTACATATAAATGCAATATTATGCAACTTACGTTCAATCTGCTATTACGGGTCCATAAACTAGTCCTTCCTCTTCCTCATACAGGGCGTTCTGCTCGATCTGGGCCATCCTGCGCTGCTCCAGAACCGCTCGTACGGCCGGTGACAAGCGGTTTTCGGCCGCTTGAATCCGGTGGTCGTCCGAATGCTTGGCGAACTGCATCGAATAGAGTTCCAGAGTGACGTCCATCGTTGTCATGGTCTTCAGAATTGCTGAATACACTTCGTTGAAGCTGCTCACTGCCAGGAAAGTCGCTAACTTCCAAACACACGCGTTCAAACTTCCATTTGAATTTGGTGTGTTTCCTCTCAAGCACCGGTATAATAAGTCGTCCTCTGAAAGAAAAAAACTGGTGCGTGGAAAATACCGATTTCAGGCAGGTGCATTTTTTTGTTCAACCGCGAATAACAAACATTTCCGTTCCGTATTCGGAAAAGCCGTTTCAGGGGTGGGTTCTAAACATTTTTATGGATCCAAAAATGCAATTTAAAATATAGATTTTTTTTAACTAGATAGTAAACCTCCCCTTAAAACAGCGTAACATGTGCTATGAGATATTTGATGAATTCAGTTACATATCTGACATTCGGTAAGCACTTATTACGTTCACTAAACGGCAATGCGAAATTGTATTGGATACCATCTGGAAGTTAACACTGTTTGTAACTGGACGCCTTTGTCTACTTTGCTCTGAATTCAAGCACAAAATGAACGAACAGTGTTTCGCAATATCTTTGTTCATGAAACTGAGATTGGTTTTTATAGGAGATTTTTGTACCCCAGAAACGCCATAATGCCTGGGCATAGAACACGTTCCACAATTTTACAACAGACTCCTTAAACACGTGCGCCACTTCGCCAATCTTCTTTAAAACGCTAATGAGTAGTGCTCCTTTTCCAATTGCTAAATAGCCTTCGTTGCTGCGACCTACAGTATACTGTCGCTAGAAAGGGAGCAAATTCTTTCACCTAATGTCTACAGAAACTCAAAGGTATCTCATTATATCCATTTCCCTCTCCATAGTGAACAATTGTAGCTATTTTGTATTCCGCGGAAACTTATTTCAATTTCTAGGATTTCGTCAATTGTGCGATGATTGCAAGAAGGAACCGTAGCATAGAAATTCCACACTGAAACAATTTTGAAATACTGAATTAAGTATTCCGGCCTCTCTGTCATCTTCCGTTTCGATGCCATTATGGTGACTGATCGATTAAAGAGATGATTTAGATCCGCTTACTGACTTTACGAACTCTTGACAGAATTTTAGTCAAATCGGTTTCTTAAGCATTACTTTTGAATTTACTGAATGCTGCTTGCGTTGCTCTTCTTACGCTCATTTTACCTCCGTTCAGTTTTTGCAAGCGAACTAGAGCCTTACCTCGCTTAAATGTTTGATTAAGGTCTCTTTGCTGTCGCAGTAACTGTCTTGCACTTATTTTGTACCATCCCTCTCAATATATTTCGACACATACTGATCTAAGTAGTTTTGTACAGTGCTCCTGAATTTCATTCAGTTTTGTACCAATCTTCGTTCGCAGAGGTGAATGTTTGATTTTGACCACTCAGATAGTTTGCAGTTAGTTTTGTCGCATTGTTAAGACTACAACGCCGGGCGACGGCACCGCAGATCGACAAGAAACTTAACATAGGTTGATATGATACTCTTAACATAGGTTGATATGATACTCTCAGACACTGATAGAATAAAGTAAGCAGAGCGGTTCTAGGCGCTTCAGTCTTGAACCGCGCGACCGCTACGGTCGAAGGTTCGAATCCTGCCTCGGGCATGGATGTGTGTGCTGTCCTTAGGTTAGTTAGGTTTAAGTAGTTCTAAGTTCTAGGGGACTGATGACCTCAGATATTAAGTCCCATAGTGCTCAGAGCCATTTGAACCACTTTTTTAGAATAAAGTAAGATTTTAAATGCTCGAACTGCTGATCACATAGGTAGTATAGACAAAAATAGAGGATAGTCTGTCCAAACAACAGTCATAGAATCTAGGAGTACTAGTCGTTGCTACAGAAGAAATTTCTACAGGAGTGCCTGTGCTAACCGCATCTCGCGATGTACAGATTCAGCGTCACCCTACACACTTCACTGAGCAAGCAGTACGCAATTTCTTAGTAGCACCGGTTTGCTGTGAAAGGAATGTGTTAGACAGCGCTCTCATGAGATTAGGACTCATTTCACAGCAGTGGTGGTATTCTAGCGTGAAATGTTTGCATGGGATGAAGTACTATAGGTTCGCGTCTGCGTTTGCATTTATCCTTCACTGCCGGACGGTCCGGCAATCAACTAACAAACAATGGGCAGGCGCTCGTTTGCCGAACGCAAACCGATGAATATTTACGTGTTCAATGAGATAGTGCACTATGTAGTTGCTGCTGAATAGTCAAGAGTGATTTGATGGACGGTATGTTGTATAACACGCAATTTGCATTTGAAGGTGTAGTGGACTGACAAGACAGCCAGTCCACAGTGACGGGTAACCGAAAGGCACGCGTTTACTCACGCAGGTGGCGCTAGGTCTGAAACAGGATACGTAATGAATGCTATAAAGAAAAGTACATAGCTGCTGGAATACTTAACTTTAATCCATCATTTGTATACAGCATTCTTGATGATACAAGTGAGACTCTCTCTAGAATTGGTTAATGGCGCCTTGCTAGGTCGTAGCCATGGACTTAGCTGAAGGCTATTCTAACTATCTCTCGGCAAATGAGAGAAAGGCGTCGTCAGTGTAGGCGCTAGCAAAGTCGTCGTACAACTGGGGCGAGTGCTAGTAAGTCTCTCTAGACCTGCCGTGTGGTGGCGCTCGGTCTGCAATTACTGACAGTGGCGACACGCGGGTCCGACATGTACTAATGGACCGCGGCCGATTTAAAGCTACCACCTAGCAAGTGTGGTGTCTGGCGGTGACACCACAGAAGGGACCTATGTTTCTGAATCACAGCGCATTAGGAAATGCAGACTCGTGGATGAGTGCACGTAGCAGCCCGGGAAAACACGGTCTGCTCATTTTCCTGAGCCACGGCTCACAAAAATAATAGGGCATAACTTGGCCGATTTAGTAAGTCAGATTAGATGTTCTGTTTAATAAGAAAGAAATAGGGGTGTAGTAAAATTCTAGAAAACTAAAATATGAATCAAACTAACGTTTGTACACAAGTAGTATTTTAATGTAGACCGTATCATTTCTGTAGTGATACCTTGCTGCAGTTAATGATTTAGACCAGGGCTTAACAACTGGCCGGTTTTGAGCGCGAGTACTCGCGTCTGCTCAGGCACGTGCTCGCGAGCAGGTGCAAGGTCGTGGAGTAGTGAGGGAGGGGAGGGAGGGGAAATGCGCGTGCACGTTTGAATAGGGCCGCAGCGTGCCTATTGAATTCGCGCCGACTGTGTAACGTTTAAAGTAGTACTATCAGCTCTTAACAGTCACTTCGCTGGTTAAGAATCATGTGAAGTCGCCGTTGTGTAACCCCAACCATGCTTTCGCAGTTCAACCCCCATTGGGAGGAATTGTATCTGTTTACTGAAAAAGATGGTGTTGCAAAATGTTTAGTATGTCACAAAACGCTGAATTCTTTTACGAAATTTAATTTGCAGTGACATTATATGTCGTACCACGCCAAAGACTACGGAAGTGGAAAATGTGATGGACCAGATCGTGCACAGGAAGTTATTAAACTTAAAAGGAAGCTATCCGAAGAAGATCTGGACGACGAAGAAAAGTCAACTGAGGCAGCTCTGAGAGTGGGTTACAAAATTGCTTTGCTTTTAGCAAAATCCCTGCGCCCCTTAACTGATGGCGATTTAATAAAAGAATGTTTGCTAGTTGTAGCGGAACATTTGTGTCCATCTCAAGTTGAACAGTTTCGGATTGTGCCATTATCTGACATGACCATTATGCGTCGCATACAGGACATGGCAGACGACGTTCAGAGCCAGCTTGCAAATATCTGTAATGATTTGATGGCGTATTCTCTAGCTCTGGACGAAAGTGTTGATATCACTGGAACAGCGCAGCTTGCCATATTTATTAGAGGTGTTAATAGAGATCTTCAGGTGAGGGAGGAGCTCCTCGATGTAGTAGCCATGAAGAACACTACAACCGGAGGTGATATTTTAGTAGTGTTGAAGAAAGTGTTGAAAATATAGGATTGTCGTGGAATTCTTTAGTTTCAGTGTCTACAGATGGTAGAGGCATACACTAAGCTAATAAAATTATGTGGCACGTGTACATTCTCCTTTATTTGTTTTATTTATCGCAGTAATAATTCGTGAGTGATATCCCTGCAGGTGGCCGCGGATTTACATTGACTGGCGGCAGCTGTTGTGTGCCCCACGTGACTCTCCCCACTCTCCGCTCTGGTCCGGTAGTGGGGGTAGCGTGCTCGCGCTGCTCCGTGCTCGCGCCTTGCTGCTCACAGCTTCCTCCGCGAGCACGTATGTTGTGAAGCCCTGTTTTAGACCAAGCGGTGTTACTAATTGATGACACCCCGAGAAAAAGATAGTAATCGAATTATTGGTCAATTTCTTTGCTAAAGTGTTTTCAGAGTTTTCGGGAAAGTAATCAATAAACGAGCAGTGGTTCAACATAGTACACGTGTCCACAGAAAGTACAATTATTGCTTTGCGTATGTGTGTGTGTGTGGCACTGACAGGGCTAAACGATCGACTGAGGACAGCAGATTTCTTTTTTGTTTGTTTAACAAATGTATTTGGTTGTGTGAACCATGCAATACTTTTGCGTAAAGAGACATTATGGGATTAAGACAAAACTACACAGTGATTCGTTTTGTATCTGGAATGTAGGAAGCAAAATGTGGTCTTCTAGTGGCAACGAATTTGAAATGATATGTGTCTAACAGGGCTCATGTAAAGTGGGCGGCTACAAAGAGTTCTTCGTTTATCTTAATACTTATCAATGACATGCCACAAAATTCGGGAAGACCTTTTCTGTGCGTAGGTGAAACAAGTCATTGTGGAAGGTGTAGAGTGTAATGTAAATGATATAAGTAATAGGATAGTCGGCAACCTCAGACGTAGCCTTCAGAGAATAGAGTAAGGCTAAAGTGCGACAACACGCTATGCATGCAGTTCCTGACATGAAACTCTCGCAATTTTACCATCGCGAGATGGTCAATCAACCAGTGAAGTCGAATGTTTTAAGTTATTATGACTGAGGAGAGATGGGAAACATTCTCGAAGGGATCACATGTTGTGGCGGAACTAAATGCCGTTATATTCTTTCTATGAATAATCTTCACTGTCTCACAGAAAAGAGCAGCTTGTTTACTTTGCTTACTTTCACTCTGTTACCTTCTGTGGCATCATATTTTGGGACAACTATGCGTCCTTACTAATAAAATTCTTAGCCCACAAGAGGTCGACGAGATCTCAGTCTCACTGTGCGTGTGGACCTTTGTTCAGGGATCTCGAAATCTGTTTCTGCAGTCACTCCACATACATTCTATCATGGGACTCAATCAGAGAAACTTACTCCAAAATTCGTTCGGTGAACTCTAGGCCGAAAAAAAAATTATGTTTGGGTAACACTTCCTTAAGCGTTGCAGAAAACGGTGCGCAATATCTGACAGGTCTCATTTTCAAAGAAAATGAAAAAAACTGAGTTTTAGCCAGATTAGCGTTCAGGCTAGGTACTGTGCAGAATTGGCGTCCATTCTGTAATTGTTATAGGAGTATTTAACACCAATATACTCGTTAAAACCTTGAAATACATTTTTAATAATTTTTGTAATCTGAAAGAACCTTAAACAGGATTCCGTACGTGGGGTAGCCGGTAAATAATTCAAACTGTCCTTACTTCTTTACGTCGTCTGTGCGTGCTTTACCTTCGCCGTTTACATGATCCTGAAGACTATTTTTGCGGTCAGCCAGAAAGCTATGGAGACCATACTGACCATAATTTCCAGTCTGCAAGTCCACATTACCCTTTCTGCTCACTGAAAGAAAATGTTCCTTCTTGCTATTTACTCACTGGGATAAGGAACTATGACTATAAAGAAAAGGTTTTGAGTTTTAACTGTCTGAAGCGAAACTCGCACACTCGTCTTTGCAGCGTGACTCTTCTCATGTCAGCGATAAAAAAAAAAATGTCGCACACAAAATTTCGGCCGGCGAGTGCATCCGGCAGGAAAAGGACGTTAAAGAGTGGTAATCCGGCAACACTGTAACTACATGTATGGTAACTACCTCTGTCATCACATCCTAGTTCTCCTGCACAGTTGGTGCAGTGGATAGAGTTTTGGGTTATCCTGCAGGTATACGGTTCGATCCTGGGTTAAGGCATATATTTTTAATTTAGTAAATGTAGTCTAGGCGGTACGGTATCTGGCATCATAATCATCAACAGCAATAGCAGCGGGTCCTCTAGAAAACATTTGCACTTACATAATACAATGGTAGAAATGGAAGACTGGTCAGCTTTGGGAGAAGCCCTTTCCACGTTGTTGGCGTGAATTTATTCGCCCGACTTCATCCACTAGATGTGAAACATGTCTCCTTTGTACCCTCCTCCAATGGTCCCATAGATTAGGACCAACTGTTATTCTTCCCTCGTCAGATCCATTATATTTTGTTATGGCCTTACATTACCAGTAGGACTAGCAACGTGCTTGGTGAATAATGTCCAAACTCGATTACTATTTGTATGTGTTATCACCATGGCCCCGTTAATTATGCCTTTCAGCATTGAGCCGGAAGGTGTGGCCTTGCGGTTCTAGGCGCTTCAGTCTGGAACCGCGTGACCGCTACGGTCGCAAGGTCGAATCCTGCCTCGGGCATGGATGTGTGTGATGTCCTTAGGTTAGTTAGGTTTAAGTAGTTCTAAGTTCTAGGGGACTGATGACCACAGATGTTAAGTCCCATAGCGCACAGAGCCATTTGAACCATTTTTTTCAGCATTGAGTCGGGTAACCGCATGCTGTTTAGTACGTATCTTAAAGCATTATTATTATTATTATTATTATTCCATCGATGGGATTGTGGAAACATCACGTTTATTACCGTTAGGGAAACGGTGTAATTCGAAACCTAATATTTCACTATTAGCGGTGTCAGGATGGAACATGCGCGTTAAGTGGAACAGCGTACAGGACTGACGACGTGTTTATAGTGAATGCACTGACCATCAGACAGGGAGTAGTTGCGAGTGGAGTAACGCGCCCGTAACGGACTCCAATGTATATACACTCCTGGAAATTGAAATAAGAACGCCGTGAATTCATTGTCCCAGGAAGGGGAAACTTTATTGACACATTCCTGGGGTCAGATACATCACATGATCACACTGACAGAACCACAGGCACATAGACACAGGCAACAGAGCATGCACAATGTCGGCACTAGTACAGTGTATATCCACCTTTCGCAGCAATGCAGGCTGCTATTCGCCCATGGAGACGATCGTAGAGATGCTGGATGTAGTCCTGCGGAACGGCTTGCCATGCCATTTCCACCTGGCGCCTCAGTTGGACCAGCGTTCGTGCTGGACGTGCAGACCGCGTGAGACGACGCTTCATCCAGTCCCAAACATGCTCAATGGGGGACAGATCCGGAGATCTTGCTGGCCAGGGTAGTTGACTTACACCTTCTAGAGCACGTTGGGTGGCACGGGATACATGCGGACGTGCATTGTCCTGTTGGAACAGCAAGTTCCCTTGCCGGTCTAGGAATGGTAGAACGATGGGTTCGATGACGGTTTGGATGTACCGTGCACTATTCAGTGTCCCCTCGACGATCACCAGTGGTGTACGGCCAGTGTAGGAGATCGCTCCCCACACCATGATGCCGGGTGTTGGCCCTGTGTGCCTCGGTCGTATGCAGTCCTGATTGTGGCGCTCACCTGCTCGGCGCCAAACACGCATACGACCATCATTGGCACCAAGGCAGAAGCGACCCTCATCGCTGAAGACGACACGTCTCCATTCGTCCGTCCATTCACGCCTGTCGCGACACCACTGGAGGCGGGCTGCACGATGTTGGGGCGTGAGCGGAAGACGGCCTAACGGTGTGCGGGACCGTAGCCCAGCTTCATGGAGACGGTTGCGAATGGTCCTCGCCGATACCCCAGGAGCAACAGTGTCCCTAATTTGCTGGGAAGTGGCGGTGCGGTCCCCTACGGCACTGCGTAGGATCCTACGGTCTTGGCGTGCATCCGTGCGTCGCTGCGGTCCGGTCCCAGGTCGACGGGCACGTGCACCTTCCGCCGACCACTGGCGACAACATCGATGTACTGTGGAGACCTCACGTCCCACGTGTTGAGCAATTCGGCGGTACGTCCACCCGGCCTCCCGCATGCCCACTATACGCCCTCGCTCAAAGTCCGTCAACTGCACATACGGTTCACGTCCACGCTGTCGCGGCATGCTACCAGTGTTAAAGACTGCGATGGAGCTCCGTATGCCACGGCAAACTGGCTGACACTGACGGCGGCGGTGCACAAATGCTGCACAGCTAGCGCCATTCGACGGCCAACACCGCGGTTCCTGGTGTGTCCGCTGTGCCGTGCATGTGATCATTGCTTGTACAGCCCTCTCGCAGTGTCCGGAGCAAGTATGGTGGGTCTGACACACCGGTGTCAATGTGTTCTTTTTTCCATTTCCAGGAGTGTACGTACATGTATCGAATTCTCGTTGTAAACCTCTAAACCAGTGTGGCAGACGTATGGCCTACACAAGCGATATGCTTGTGGTCCTAGGTGCGTCTGATAACCGGTCTGGTGTTGCCGCTCGTGAATATGCTGTTAGATATCCTAGTCGCCATCGAGATAAAAATGTGTTTCGTCGTCTGGAGCTGCGCCTTCGGGAGTCAGGTTCTCTCCTTCCACCACCGCGTGACGGAGATCGTCCACGGACTCACCGTACTCCATATTCTGAGGAAGCTATTCTGGAGGTCATACACCAAGAACCTCAGCGAAGTACACTTAGCGTAGCAAGGCAGCTGCGTGTGTCGAAACACACGGTTGCTAACTTGCTGCACGAGCATGGGCTGCACCCCTATCAATATGCTTTCACGCAACACCTGCATCCTGCAGATCGCCATCAGCAGATGCAGTTCCGTGAATGGTTCTAACAACGACAGGTAGCCCACGATGACTTCGTGAACACCGTAATATGGTCGGATGAAGCAGCATTCACTCGTGAGGGTATCTTCAATATGCACAATGACCACCATTGGTGTGAGGTTAACCAACACGTAACCCGCGACTGTGATTATCAAATTCGCTTTGGTATCAACGTCTGGGCCGGAATATTGGGCGACAGGTGTTTGGGCCCCTATATGTTGCCTGACCGCTTGACTACACAAAGGTATCATGCATTCCTCTCAAACCATCTGTCAGATGCGCTGGAAGATGTTCCACTACATGTTCGGCAGAGGATATGGTTCCAATATGATGGTGCACCTTCACACTCTGGAATTAATGTGCAACAGTATTTGAACAGAAAATTTCTAGCGAAACACCTCGGACGTGGCGGTCCAGTTGTATGGGCACTGCGTTCACCTGACCTAAATCCCCTGTATTTCTTGTGGGGACACCTGAAGGAGCAGGTGTACTGTACTCCGCCGACGAATGTGGAAGAATTGGTAGCGTGTGTTCATCCTGCTCTCGTTACTGTGGACGCAGCTTTGCTGCGAGGGGTCCAGAACTGTATGATCTGGCAGGTTGCGCAATGTTTGGACGTGCATGGAGGTCGCATTGTGCATCTGTTGTTCTGAGGACAATGTGTTCTGTTGTGAAGGTCATGCAGTCATTAATATGGACATCATTATTGTCACTGGTCGCTAATGTGCGACATCTGAGCGCTGATATTACTTGTAGTAAAAATGAAGAGTAGATGTTGTGTTAGTGTACTGTGCTATCATCTTTAGCATATTGAAATTAATATTGTTTTTATAGTTATTCTGTCCTACGACAGGTCATTTGTTTCAACGGTCTGTTTCTTATATGTCTAACCACGTATTTGTTGTGTTCAGCGTTACAAAAGGTTGTACATTTAGGATTCATGTGATCTAAGAAACGGTGTACATTGCAATATGAAATATCAGAATGAAGTTAGCAAATAAAAAAAATGCGCCTACACAAGAGCGAACCCTCGACCTCCTGCATGCTAACCCAAACCTCTATCCACTGCACCAACTGTACACCACAACTAACACATGCCGACAGGGGTAGTTACCGTACGTGTCGTTATAGTGTTCCAGTCTGCCACTCTTTAACGTCCTTTTTTGGCGGATTAATCGCCGGACGAAATTTTGTGACAGACCTTTTTTTTTATCGCTGGAATGTAAGGAGTCGCGCTGCGAAGACCGAGTGCACGAATTTCTCTTCACCCTGTATAATAAAATCCCGAATGACAGTAATAAGCGGGCCGCTGTGGCCGAGCAGTTCTAGGCTCTTCAGTCTGGAACCGCGCGACTGCTACGTTCGCATGTTCGAATCCTGTCTCGGGCACGGATGTGTGTGATGTCCTTAGGTTAGTTAGGTTTAAGTGGTTCTAAGTTCTAGGGGACTGATGACCTCAGATGTTGAATTCCATAGTGCTCAGAGCCATTTGAACCATTTTTGATAATAATAATATCCCTATCGGGACCAGCACTATTGACAATTCAGAGGCGAGCCCCAGCTAAAATAGTCTGTCGCCCTGACTTTGCAATCACCAAAAGCTTATTTCTCGGCTTAAAATCCAAAAATAATGCAGCTACTTGCCACGGTGTTTTATCAACTTTATGGACAGCACACATACATTCACTTCGGTGAAATCTAGGCTATTCAGGATGGTGTACAGTCCTCGCGAGTTCATTCCTACTTTTACCGAAAACGTATTCAGGTCTGCCCAGCTCTGATCTCATCCGAGGCACAATGCACACGGGTGTTTGACTGATGTGAACAGATTGATATCTCTGCTGCCTCTCTGGCTTTATTTATCAAGGGGCGCAGCGCATCGCCAAACGAAACCTCTGATGTCAACCGCTCTAGTCACAGGTAGCTGTATCTTAATGGCCCCTTTCTCGGACACGTATTAATTAACATCTACGTAGCTTAACAATTTGCAATCTTTTTAATTTTTATATTTTAAACAGGGTTAAGTTTGCTTTAGGTACTAGAAAAGTTTTAGCTCAATTAGATTTAGAGTTTTTAGAATAGAACTGACAGAGAATATTACCTCTGAACCGGCTCTTTAAGATTCCTTGTAACCACTGTTATCTACAATACAGTCTTACCTCTTGGTACAGCTGTATCATTACCTGAATGTAATCGAATACTGTAATTCTATCTGTCTATTAAAATTATAAATGATGCTTAATCTACCATGAATAAGGATATTTTCGTTCCCAGTTTGGTTTTTACTAAATAACTTGAAAACTAATAGAGGAAGCTTATTGATGCCACATATATAAGGTTTTTAAATGTAACTGAGGTTGCATACGAATTTTCGTCTTTCTGAGTCTAATATCAAGCGTAAAAATGCCGATTTTTGGCAAAATATTGCTCTGATCAAGTGGAGATTTGTAACTTTTAATTGTGACGTACATTTGAATATTCTGACCAATTTTTAGGTTTCTAGTTTTATTATTTAGCGCCACTTTTTTTTCTTAAGATCATATATTTTGCCTATCATGTTCATTTATTCATTTTGAGACTTAACAATGTTAATATTTATATACTTAAGCATACTCTGATGAAGTTCGGAAACGTTATTTCAATTTTAAATTTCACTCCTAAAGTTTTGCGCACTAGTGAACTGGGATAAGCCCCACACGCTCATTCAGCTCTATACCTCTCACCACTATATAGTGCTTGTTTTGCCTCATCCAGCAATATTTATTTTTGCGAAAAAATTTATTTTTAACCAAAATTAAATACTATAAACAAAAGATATTACTGTAGCTGACCTTTTTTAAATGAGATTTATTTCAGCTAAATATTCCATATCTCTTCACCCACGTATATAACCATATACATCCACATAGAAAAACATTATGTGGTGGATTTTATACAAATTAAATGTGTAAAATGACATAAACTTATGATATAAAATTTTGTATTATTACAAAATGAAATATGTGGTTAAGAATTTTTAGTCTTTGACTGAAAGAGAAACGCGCAATAACATTTTGCTCTTTTATACCTTTTGAGTACTCACTTGCTTAGTCCTAACTGTAGGCACTGTGGTGTGTGTCCTTGTGAACCACAATCACTACAACATTTAAGGCAGAGCGTGGGAAGTCACTATGGTTGATGTTCTTCTCGACACTCTGTTAAAAATGGCAATCTGGTTGGTGACCTCGCTTCATTCTCCAATGCAGCTTATAGGCTGCCTTTCATAAAGCCTTCATATCCGTGAGAAGCAGGTAACATATCTTAAGATTCTGTTCTCAGCTTATATCTAAGGTAGGACAAAAACATTATATACTCTAATTTACGTCTATAATGTAAGTAATTAATTGAGAAGTTATCAGATAGATTTTTTCTTTTTTTTAAATTATTTCCAAAATTATTATTCAAAATGTTTATTGATAATAAGCCACTTCATACAATCATTACGTTACACTAGTTCACTTTTACAACTTACTTCATTTTAAAATTTTAGCTAACATGACTGGGAGTGTCAGCGATTTTACTTGTGTTAATTACTTATGAAGAAACAGGATCGAAATTTTGCGATCGTGATTATTTCTTCGTAAGTAATTTCATTATTAAGCTTGAATCACGAACTTTGCATTACTTTATATTTGTAAACCATAGCTATTATGCCCTGAAAGGGAACAAGTGTTTTTAAAATAGTCACATTTGGCTAGACTGCAACTTACATCATTTCCTCAGATGCTTTACTTAGACAATCGAGTAAATTTATAAGCCCTATCTTCATATAGTTCAATTATCGTACTGATTAGTGCGGTAAAGATGTTATTTGTTTCACAGGAGCTACTTTGCTTTGTTACACACATAATTAAGAAGCTGTTATTATTACTATAGCTTACAATATCTACAATCTGCATTTCTTAACAAATTCGTTATCTATTTTGTTGTAAATATTTGCCTGTTAATTGACTATCTGCCTTAAGCAAATTTACTCGTTTTTCAGCCCTTTTTATAAGACACACCAATTTTACACCATTTTGACTTATATGTGAGGCTACTGACTTCATTACTCCTATTTCTCACTGTTTCATTTTCCCATGTGTTTCACTTTCGTCCATATTTCGACGCTTCTTTCTCCCTTTTATCTTCGTCAGCCTACTAACTTCATTATTTACACACATTTTTAGTGTAATCTTCACACTACTTTCACAAATCTCCTTGAATTAATATCAGAACGCTGTGGCTTGCCTCTATTGGCACAATATTATTACTCTCTCTTACTTTCAGTCAACCTTACTTCTAAAATGAAAATTATTAATTTCCACAAAGTTTATTTTTCAGATTTTAGGTATTTTCAGCTTCAATCACTGCTCTTAAGGCGAAGTATGATTTTTGCAGATCTTATTTTTTATTTGTTTACTTTACCCATTATTTTTCTATTTTAACTGAAGTTCAGTCTTGATCAAAACACTCATGTCTCAATAACATAGGTGATCGGTTTCGGTTATATTTATATAAACGTCTTGAGACCCATGGCTTCCTTGGAGGATGGTAGGCGGAGCTCTGCTCAGCTGCTACGAAGTCAACCGTTGACTTGATCATTCTTACATGGCGAATTCCGGCCATTTTTGGACATGTTTTAAATTTTACAGGTACCAATTGTGGACCATTATCCTATAACAGACTCTTAGGCTTACCAATCTGTACAAAACTGTCATTTTCTAGCTTGTCTACCAGCGTTTTAGCATTATCTCTCTTTGTTGGATATGGTTTGAAATACTTGCTAAAATCGTCAGTCACCACAAAAACATGTGTACATACTCCTTTAGTTATCTGGATGGGCCTAAAAATCGGTTGCACATAATTACAGGGGCTCACTTGGTTCTACATTGTGCATATCTTCCTGGACTATACTATTGACTACATGCACCATCTGACATACAACACAGGACGCTAATCCCCTTGCTACTCTGTGATGCATGTTGTCGAGAATCACCTTCTCACTTAATTTAGCAATGCATTTCTTGCCTCTAAAATGGTCATATCGTAGACGCACGTAATCTATCAGCAGGCCCACATGTTGGGATGGAAAACATACCTTCCATTCTGCTGAATCTAATTTCCTTCTTTGGAGTGAAATTCCTTTATGGAGGCATGCTATTGCGCTACTTTTGGATCAGTAGGGACTACTAAATGGCTTTTGCTCCCTTCTTAACTTTTTACAGACTTTCTCCTAGGAACTTTCTTCCTTGACCTCATGTATGGTCTACATGCACACCTCATTCTTATCTGCTAACGGAATTTCTCATTGCCTGCATAACTCAGTGTGTTATGTTACATATACCAATTGGTATCAAAGCTTCGTGCTGTGCTGGTCTAGAAACTTTCCCAGTAGGATCTACTGTTCTTAAACCACTTACTCTCATGAAAGTTAACTCATTCTTATTAGGACAAAGCACTTGCTTCGCTGCCACTATCAAAAAGACAAGGCCCTGTTATTCTAGTCTGAACAGTTTCCTTATGGAAGCCCTTTAATAAATCTTTTTGTATGCCTCCAACTAAAGTAATTTTGTTCAGTTACAAATACATTTATCCTTAGATTCACGGGGTCATCAACTACTACATCTGCAGTACCCTTTCCAACCTGTCCATCAATTTTAAATCAAAGCAATTGACTGTTTCCTCTATTTCCATTTGCAACACGTCAGGTAAACTACTCTCTACCTCTGAGAAACTGCGTTCCTGCGCAACATTACTGTCTATAATACTGTCGTCGGCTTTTAGAGTTTGTGTGAAGTCAATACAGCTAATAGGTTCCCTGACCTCGTCATTATTGCTACCCTCCTCATCTAACAATTCTGTATGCTTCCTCTACTGTAACTTTAGCCTTCAGATTGTCACTATTGTCGTAGATCTAAGAATCTGCTTTGTCTTCGTCCTTACCTGATTTAAACCAGTTAACTTGTTCTTCCCTATTGTCTGTAGCGTTTTCTTTTTCCTTATTGTCCCATATTTCTTCTGTTACTGTATCATCAGCACTGGTATCGGTTTGCGTGCACCTACTGACTATGGTCTATGTTTTTATTACTAGCTGTGTTACTGTTTCCGTCTGGTGAGCGCCAGTTTCCTCATAGAAGGGACTTAGTTTCCCACACAAGACCTATGGTTTTCGTTCGATTCAGAATCAGATCGGGTAACAATCTGCCCTCCGTCTTGTGTCAACGGCAAGTTATTTATATTTGTGCTATCGCCACAACGCTTGTTTTGAAGGCGAGGTTGCTGTATACCTCCTCTTCCTCTGCCGTGGCCTTGACAACGATAATTAGACCTCGTATTCCGAACTTCCATACTTCTAACATTAAAATTCCCAGTGCCATTATTTCGGCTGTTTATATGACTGGTAGAAGACCTATTAATACTCTGCATCTGATATTGAACTGCAGCTGCTCTTTCCACTCGCTCCAGATACTAAGTGAGCCTATCCACATTATCTCTAGGTGCGGAAAGGCTTCCCTTCTGCCAATAACGAGGCAAATTACCTTCTAGTCCTATGATCATCATTTCCTGTTTCATCTTCTTGTCAGATGTGGCAGGCGTGAAACTATCTCTCCAGAAAACTCCTTAAGTGATTCACGACATGGAAGTAAACATTCTACCATGCCAAAATTCTCTCTGAACATCTTTTTGTTTGTTATGTGAACAATACTCATTAAGAAATGTAGTTTTAAATTCAGAAAGAGTTTTGCATTCATTACGTGAGCTGACCATCGCAGGGCATCGCCTGATAAACGACTTCTTATGAAATAAATTTTCTCAAATTCTATCAATGTATTTGGTAAAACATCCTCAAAATCATTCCACAACTCCAACGAGTGAATTTGTCTGGATCAAAACTTAAAAATTGACGACATCCAATAAAAGCTACGTCAACTGAAGCAACATGCTGTACAGTAGTATTACAAGAGGTATCAGAGATTAATCTATTTTTTATGTTAGTAATATTAGGGTTTAGTTCTTCCACTCGTAGTTCTACGACCTCCATTCTGTTACAAAATTTTTTATCAGCTTCTTCACATAATTTCACACTGTCAGATTTTACTTTCTTAATATCCTTCTGACAAGTATTTACTTTGTTAATTACTTCCTCAGACTAATTTGATCAAAGTTTGAATTCATTGCCTATTCTTTCTGACAACTTCCTTCCCATACGATCATCTGTTTTTTTTTTTTTTTTTTTTTTTTTTTTTTTTTTTTTTTTTTTGCGAAACCTTATGGGAATTAACGGCTAAGGTCATCAGTCCCTAAGGTTACACACTACTTAACGTAAATTATCCTAAGGACAAACACACACACCCATGCCCGAGGGAGGACTCGAACCTCCGCCGGGATCAGGCGCACAGTCCAGGACTGCAGCGCCCTAGACCGCTCGGATAATCCCGCGCGACATCTGTGTCTTTGAAATATCTACAAAGTTTACAAATTTAGGCTGATTGTACTGATAGTTTTGGACTTTTAAATTTAATGGGTTTTCCAGTATGCCAACCAAAAGACTGGCGACTTTTCCTAGGTAACTCAGAAAAAATATTAAGTGTGTGTTACTGTATAACGTAAATGAATTAGCTTCGTTGCCGACATCTTAATTAACTACTCTCAACGAAGAATATCAAAAGATTAAACTTGTTTTGGAGACAATTTAATTTTATCAACGTCAGTGATCAGTGTGTGGAGGTTTAAAAGCGGTGAATTTTATATTGGGTCAGCAAAGTGGATACACTAAACATCCCTGTTTCCTTTGTGGGATATTCGTGCGAAAAATGAACAATGGAGCAAGAAAGACTGGCCGCCGACAGTAGACCTGACTATAGGAAAAGATAACATCGTTCATGAATCGTTGGTCAGTTGAGAAGAAAGTCTTTCTTCTGCCACTACGTATTAAATTGGGCTTACAAGACAGTTTGCTAAAGCTATAGATAGGAATGCCGATTACGTCAAATATATTTGTCAGTCATTTTCTGGTCTCAGTATAGAAAAATCAAAAGCAGGAATTTTTGATAGGCCAAAAATCCGTACTCTTGTAAACAACGATGATTTCATGAACTCCATGACTCAAGTTGAATGGGAAGCGTGGGCGAGCTTTGTATAAGTTGTCAAAAATTTTTGCGGAATCACAAAACTAAAGAATTTGAAGTTGCATGATTTGCACAGCCATTTAGAAAAATTTGGGCGATTACAGCGAAGAGCAAAGGGAATGGTTCCACTAGGACATCAAGGCCGTTGGGATCGCTATATGATGGCAGAGACTACTGCTGGAACTTGAAGAGAGACTCTTCGGACCAAATACATCTACATCTACATCTACATCTACATCTACATCCATACTCCGCAAGCCACCTGGCGGTGTGTGGCGGAGGGTACCTTGAGTACCTCTATCGGTTCTCCCTTCTATTCCAGTCTCGTATTGTTCGTGGAAAGAAGGATTGTCGGAATGCCTCTGTGTGGGCTCTAATCTCTCTGATTTTATCCTCATGGTCTCTTCGCGAGATATACGTAGGTGGGAGCAATATACTGCTTGACTCTTCGGTGAAGGTATGTTCTCGAAACTTTGACAAAAGCCCGTACCGAGCTACTGAGCGTCTCTCCTGCAGAGTCTTCCACTGGAGTTTATCTATCATCTCCGTAACGCTTTCGCGATTACTGAATGATCCTGTAACGAAGCGCGCTGCTCTCCGTTGGATCTTCTCTATATCTTCTATCAACCCTATCTGGTACAGATCCCACACTGCTGAGCAGTATTCAAGCAGTGGGCGAACAAGCGTACTGTAACCTACTTCCTTTGTTTTCGGATTGCATTTCCTTAGGATTCTTCCAATGAAAGTCTGGCATCTGCTTTACCGACGCTCAACATTATATGATCATTCCATTTTAAATCACTCCTAATGCGTACTCCCAGATAATTTATGGTATTAACTGCTTCCAGTTGCTGACCTGCTATTTTGTAGCTAAATGATAAAGGATCTGTCTTTCTGTGTATTCGCAGCACATTACACTTGTCTACATTGAGATTCAATTGCCATTCCCTGCACCATGCATCAATTCGCTGCAGATCCTCCTGCATTTCAGTACAATTTTCCATTGTTACAAGCTCTCGATACACCACAGCATCATCTGCAAAAAGCCTCAGTGAACTTCCGATGTCATCCACCAGGTCATTTATGTATATTGTGAATCCTGTTCTGCATTAACTTTTTCAAATAGTTCGGGTCTGTTTGTCACCAGAAGGTCTAATATGTTATCGCCACGCGTCGGTTCTCTGTTTAACTGCTCAAGGTAGTTTTCAGATAAAGCACTTAAAAAAATTTCACTGGATTCTTTGTCCCTGCCACCCGTTATGAGCGTCTGAGTCTCCCAGTCTATATCCGGCAAATTAAAATCTCCACCCAGAACTATAACATGATGGGGAAATCTACTCGAAATATTTTCCAAATTATCCTTCAGGTGCTCAACCACAACAGCTGCTGAGCCAGGGGGCCTATAGAGACATCCAATTACCATGTCTGAGCCTGCTTTAACCGTGACCTTCACCCAAATCATTTCACATTTCGGATCTCCGTCAATTTCCTTCGATACTATTGCACTTCTTATCGCTATAAACACGCCTCCTCCTTCACTGTCCAGCCTGTCTCTGCGGTATACATTCCAATCTGAGTTTAGGATTTCATTACTGTTTACGTCTGGTTTCAGCCAACTTTCTGTCCCTAGTACTGTATGGGCGTTGTGACCGTTTATTAATGAGAGCAGTTCTGGGACCTTTCTGTAGACGCTCCTGCAGTTTACTATTAGCACATTAATATTGTTATTCCCTGTTGCATTTTGCCTACTCCTACCTTGCCGCATCTCAGGAGGCGTCTTGTCGGGCCTAGGGAGGGGATTCTCTAACCTAAGAAACCCCCATGTGCACTCCACACGTACTCCGCTACCCTTGTAGCCGCTTCCGGCGTGTAGTGCACGCCTGACCTATTCAGGGGGACCCTACATTTCTCCACCCGATAGCGGAGGTCGATAAATTTGCACCCCAGATCTCCGCAGAATCGTCTGAGCCTCTGGTTTAAGCCTTCCACTCGGCTCCAAACCAGAGGACCGCGATCGGTTCTGGGAACGATACTGCAAATAGTTAGCTCTGATTTCACCCCGCGAGCGAGGCTTTCCGCCTTCACCAATTCCGCCAACCGCCTGTACGAACTGAGGATGACCTTTGAACCCAGACGGCAGGAGTCATTGGTGCCGACATGAGCAACAATTTGCAGTCGGGTGCACCCAGTGCTCTCTATCGCCGCCGGTAGGGCCTCCTCCACATCTCGGATGAGACCCCCCGGCAAGCAGACAGAGTGAACACTGGCCTTCTTCCCCGACCTTCCCGCTATTTCCCTAAGGGGCTCCATCACCCGCCTAACGTTGGAGCTCCCAATAACTAATAAACCCCTCCCCCCGTGTGCCTGCTCGGACTTTGCTGAAGGAGCAGCCACATGTCCACATACACTAAAGAAACTCCTGTAAGGGTGTACGCGCTAGCCAGCCGACCTGTCTGGGATGCTGACGATTCGCTTGGTCAGCAGACGAGACTGCGACGTGGACTACGCGACTGGCCGTCGTCCGCAGCGGGCAGTATTAACTAGCGCGGCGTCGGGCGCGATTATGTCTCTTTTCTTAGCCCACCATGGAGCCTTTCGATACGACCGTAATTAGCCGGTGTTAGGATGTCAGACACAGTGATGATGGGTGCGAGTAGCGTGAGTGTTTAATAATCCGCCTTTGCTAATAAAACTGTTTAAACTCACTTCTCGTGTTCGCGTATTACCGTACCTCAAGGACCCACCGCTTACAAATCCTGACAAAATATTCGTCTAATCATCAACCCGGAGCAACAACACAGACTAACCCCCTCATACCCCTACACAAAACGTTTTTCTTACTTAATATTGATATGTTTCTGTTGTTATGACGAATCTTATTATTCTCCGTATCATTTATAGCACTTAGTTTGTCTGAAATAATCTGATAACTCCAAAATAATGCTTTAGAAAAATATACTCCTCTCTTTTATAATAAAATTTCCAGTATAAATGGACTGCCTTTATCTTAAAACGTAGAGTCGTTTCAACAAAAATATTGTAATTTTCTTATTCAGCGGATAAAAGTTACCTGAAATTAATTAATATATACCATTCCGCAATGTTATCCTGTGTAATTTAAGCTATTCAGTTTTGACGTCATTTTATCCTTTAGTTCTTTACTACTAACTTTTAGTTCTTCACTACTATCCTTTACTTCTTTATGATGCGATTTATGTTTAGAAAACAGTAAAAGCATCCAATTTGGTGCCGCTGCGTTGCCACTTGGCTTTTCTACCAGTTCTGAAAGAGTTTCTCCCTGACTTAGCTGAATTTCAGAAATATTGAAGTCAGTTTCATTATCTGACAACTCTATTAATTCTACTTTTCCTTTTATGACTTCAGCTTCGATTACATCATCATGAGACAATGGATTCTAACTGTAAGTAGGCTATGTAAGTAGGCTGTTTATGTTTTCTTTATGTAAGTAGGCTGTTTATGTTTTCTTTATGTAAGTAGGCTGTTTATGTTTTCTTATTGGCAACGTTACATAGCGCTCTATATGAAAATCACTGGCTGTGCTGTGTGCAGTCTGTGGCTAGTTTGCATTGTTGTCTGCCATTGTAGTGTTGGGCAGCGGCAGCTGGATGTGAACAGCGCGTAGCGTTGCGCAGTTGGAGGTGAGCCGCCAGCGGTGGTGGATGTGGGAAATGAGATGGCGGATTTTTGAGTACAGAATGGATATTATGAACTGCTATGTATATTATGCTTTTTCAACACTATTAAGGTAAATACATTGTTTGTTCTCTATTAAAATCTTTCATTTGCTAACTATGCCTATCAGTAGTTAGTGCCTTCCGTAGTTTGAATCTTTTATTTAGCTGGCAGTAGTGGCACCCACAATCTCTACTAGGACTGCAGTGGGTCTACACTTTTGACGGCCCACCAATACCATTATTTCTACAAGGACTACAATGGGTCTACACCTTTGCTGACTCACCAGTACCATTATTTCTACAAGGACTGCAGTGGGTCTGCACCTCTGGTGGCCCACCAATACCGTAATCTCTACCAGGACTACAGTGGGTCTACTCTGTGATGACCTACCTACCAATCTTCTTCAAAACGTCGAATGACTCTGCTGTGGGTTTGCTCTGTTGTGGCCCATTACCTGTCTGCATGTCAAGAGTCAGCACTGTCTTTCCGTTGGAAGGACAACACTACTTCTTCAAGACTGCATGGAAATCCACTACTTCTGTGTGCAATTTCTTCTACTAATGAGACTTTGTGAAAAAAAACTGTAATTAGTATTATGATGAATGATCAGGACTATCTTTATGGACTGTGAGAAAATTTTAGCTTTTGACCAACTTTGTATCAATAAATCAGTGCATTTGATATCTTTGTTATTGTAATTATGAAAAATTTTATCAAATCATTATTGGCCACTGCCCAAAACAAATTGTAAAATTTTTTGTGGGGAGCATGGGGGCTATGTAAGTAGGCTATGTAAGTAGGTTGTTTATGTTTTCTTTATGTAAGTAGGCTGTTTATGTTTTCTTTATGTAAGTAGGCTGTTTATGTTTTCTTATTGGCAACGTTACATAGCGCTCTATATGAAAATCACTGGCTGTGCTGTGTGCAGTCTGTGGCTAGTTTGCATTGTTGTCTGCCATTGTAGTGTTGGCCAGCGGCAGCTGGATGTGAACAGCGCGTAGCGTTGTGCAGTTGGAGGTGAGCCGCCAGCGATGGTGGATGTGGGAAATGAGATGGCGGATTTTTGAGTACAGAATGGATATTATGAACTGCTACGTATATTATGCTTTTTCAACACTATTAAGGTAAATACATTGTTTGTTCTCTATTAAAATCTTTCATTTGCTAACTATGCCTATCAGTAGTTAGTGCCTTCCGTAGTTTGAATCTTTTATTTAGCTGGCAGTAGTGGCGCTCGCTGTATTGCACTAGTTCGAGTAACGAAGATTTTTTGTGAGGTAAGTGATTTGTGAAAGGTACAGGTTAATGTTAGTCAGGGCCATTCCTTTGTAGGGATTTCTGAAAGTCAGATTGCGTTTCGCTAAAAAATATTGTGTGTCAGTTTAAGCACAGTCATCTATAATTTTTTCAAAGGGGACGTTTCATAACTTCACAGTAACATTGGAATTTACCTACGATTCTAATTTTGACTAACCATCTTCAGATTTTGGATTTATAACTTCGACAGAATCATCCTTGCTAATTGCAATTTCTAATTCTGAGAATTCATCATCAGAGACTGGTCCCATCTTATCTTTCACATTATCCTTATCTTTAGTTTCATTTCTTAATAGCCTGTTAGAAGCAGCTGATAAGTACTTTAAATATTCTTCAGTTAACTCAGCTGCTTGACATCGACGAGCGTTGCCGTCGCGGCATACCAGCAAACGAGATGCGACACGTTGCGACGTAAAGCAGCAGCAGCGGCTGTGGCGGTGAGGATGGCGGCGGGTATCGCCTACTGCGGTAATTCCAGACGGGGCCTGGGCACCAGGTGACTTTCAGGTCCACGCATTTCCGTGATGATGCACCTTCTCCTAACGTCAGCGCCGGTGGCAGATGCGATGCAATGTCATCTTCTTACCACCTTAACGTCACGGTCAAGGTTTCAGTGGCAAACATCCACAATTTAATTTCCACACTCGCGGGCAAATCTTAACACTGTTCTCACACTGGTTTCTGCGTGTATCACTTCGGTATACTGTTAGCGTCTACCGGGTTACCTGTTTTGTACCGATCAAATTGACTGTGCAGTTTCCCGACCGATTAAACCATATGTGGCCGGCTGTTGTGGCCGAGCGGTTCTACGCGCTTTAGTCTTGAACCGCGCGACCGCTACGGTCGCAGGTTCGAATTCTGCCTCGGGCATGGATGTGTGTGATGTCCTTAGGTTAGTTAGGTTTAAGTAGTTCTAAGTTATAGGGGACAGATGACCTCAGATGTTAAGTCCCATAGTGCTAAGAGCCATTTGAACCATTTTTGAAACCATATGTAGGGGCGGCTGGTAAATAATCCCATTGTCAATACTTCGTCATGTGGTTATGACAAGACACTTATTCTGTCTTTGGTTGCTTTACACCTACCTTCACAGTTTACAAGAGCCTGAAGACCATTTTTGAGATCAGCTAAAAAGCGATAGGGAATACACTGACCATAATTTCCCGTCCGCATGTCCACATTATTCTTTGTGCTCACCTAAGGAAAATGTTCCTACTTGCTATTTACTCATTGGGTAGGGAACTATGACTATACATTTTTTGAGTTTTAGCTGTTTAGTATATTTTGTAAAAGATCACACTCACAAAGCATAATAAATTCGCTAATGGTAATAATAATATCCCTGTCGGAACAGCACTATTAACAGTCCAGTTCAAACACTCAAAACATAACAAAATCCCTAATGGTAATAATAATATTCATATCGAAACAGCACTGTTAACAATTCAGAGGCGACCACTATGGAAAGCTCCAACTAAAATAGTCCATCGCCCAGACTTGCTATCTCCAAAAGTAAACCGATCTCCTTAAAAGTGGTAAATAATGTAGCCAATTGCCGCGTGGTTTTTCAAACGTTATGGGCAGTACAAACAGTTACTTCGCTATACAAGCTATACAGGTCGGTGCACAGCCCTTCATTTCCCACTTTTACCGAAAACGCATTAAAGTCTGCCCGACTCTGATTTCATCCGAGGCACAACACGCGCTGGTGTTTGACTGATGTGAACAGATTGATATCTCTGTCCAAAATTTCTTTCTGCTGCCTCTCTGGCTGTATTTATGAAGGGCCACAGCGGCTCGCCAAGCGAAACATCTGCTATCAACCGCTCTAGGCAAAGGTAGCAGTTTCTGAATGTCCCATTCCTCGGGCATGTATTAATTAATATCATTGTCGTTTAACAATTTGCAATCTTCTTAATTTTTATATTTCAAATAGAGTTAAGTTTGTCTTAGGTACTAAAAAGGTTTTAGCTCGACTACGTTTAGAATTTTTAGAGTGGAACTGACAGAGAACATGACCTCAGAACTGCCTCTTTAAGATTCCTTGTAACGACTGTTATCTACAATACAGTCTTGACAGTTGTTACAGCTGTGTTATTACCTGAATGTAACCGAGTGCTGTAATTCGAGATTCCTATTACAAATACAAATGACACTCAATCTACCACGAATAAGGAAATCCTCTATACAAATTTGGTTTTTAGTAAATAACTTGAAAAGTAATAGAGGAAGCTTATTGGTGCCACATATACAATGTTTTTAAATGTACCTGAGGTTACATACAAATTTTCATCTTGCTAAGTCTAATATCTAGCGTACAATAGCCGATTTTTGACAAAATATTTCTCTGATCAAGTTGAGACTTGTAATTTTTCATTGTGACATGTTCTTGTTGTTATTGTTGTGGTCTTCAGTCCTCAGACTGGTTTGATGCAGCTCTCCATGCTGCTCTATCCTGTGCAAGCTTCTTCATCTCCCAGTACGTACTGCAGCCTACATCCTTCTGATTCTCCTTAGTGTATTCATCTCTTGGTCTCCCTCTACGATTTTTACCCTCCACGCTGCCCTCCAATACTAAATTCGTGATCCCTCGATGACTCAGAACATGTCCTATCAACCAGTACCTTCTTCTTGTCAAGTTGTGGCACAAACTCCTCTTCTCCCCAATTCTATTCAATACCTCCTCATTAGTTATGTGATCTACCCATCTAATCTTCAGCATTCTTCTGAAGCACCACATTTCGGAAGCTTCAATTTTCGTCTTGTCCAAACTATTTATCGTCCATTTTTCACTTCCATACATGGCTACACTCCATACAAATACTTTCAGAAACGACTTCCTGACTCTAAATCAATGCTCGATGTTAACAAATTTCTCTTCTTCAGAAACGCTTTCCTTGCCATTGCCAGTCTACATTTTATATCCTACCTACTTCGACCATCATCAGTTATTTTGCTCCCCAAATAGCAAAACTCCTTTACTACTTTAAGTGTCTCATTTCCTAATCTAATTCCCTCAGCATCACCCGACTTAATTCGACTACAATCCATTATCCTCGTTTTTCTTTTGTTGATGTTCATCTTATATCCTCAATTCAAGAAACTGTCCATTCCATTCGACTCCTCTTCCAATTCCTTTGCTGTCTCTGACAGAATTACAATGTATTCAGAGAACTTCAAAGTTTTTATTTCTTCTCCATGGATTTTAATACCTACTCCGAATTTTTATTTTGTTTCCTTTACTGCTTGTTCAATATACAGACTGAATAACATCGGGGATAGGCTACAACCCTGTTTCACACCCTTCCCAACCACTGCTTCCCTTTCATGCCCCTCGACTCTTATAACTGCCATCTGGTTTCTGTACAAATTGTAAATAGCCTTTCGCCCCCTGTATTTTACCCCTGCGACCTTCAGAATTTGAAAGAGAGTATTCCAGTCAACATCGTCAAAAGCTTTCTCTAAGTCTACAAATACTAGAAACGTAGGTTAGCATTTTCTTAATCTAGCTTCTAAAATAAGTCGTAGGGTCAGTATTTTCTCACGTGTTCCAACATTTCTATGGAATCCAAACTGATCTTCCCCGAGGTCGGCTTCTACCAGTTTTTCATTCGTCTGTATTCGTCTGTAAAGAATTCGCGTTAGTATTTTGCAGCTGTGACTTATTAAACTGATAGTTCGGTAATTTTCAAATCTGTCAACGCTTGCTTTCTTTGGGATTGGAATTATTATATTCTTCTTGAAGTCTGAGGGTGTTTCGCCTGCCTCATAGATTTTGCTCACCAATGGTAGAGTTTTGTCAGGGCTGGCTCTGCTAAGGCTGTCAGTAGTTCTAATGGAATGTTATCTACTCCAAAGGTCTCTTTAATTTTCCTGTAAGCAGTATGTATCGTATCCCTAGTGAGATAAGCCTCTACATCCTTACATTTGTCCTGTAGCCATGCTTGATTAGCCATTTTGCGCTTCCTGTCGATCTCATTTTTGAGACGTTTGTATTCCTTTTTGCCTGCTTCATTTTCTGCATTTTTATATTTTCTCCTTTCGTCAATTAAATTCAGTATTTCTTCTGTCACCCAAGGATTCCTACTAGCCCTCGTCTTTTTACCCACTTGATCCTCTGCTGCCTTCACTAATTCATCCCTCAAAGCTACCCATTCTTCTTCTACTGTATTGCTTTCCCCCATTCTTGTTAATTGTTGCTTTATGTTCTCCCTGAAACTCTGTACAACCTCTAGTTTACTCAGTTTATCCAGGTTCCAATTCCTTAAATTCCCACCTTTTTGCAGTTTCTTCAGTTTTAATCTACAGTTCATAACCAATAGATTGTGGTCAGAGTCCACATCTGCCCCTGGAAATGTCTTAGAATTTAAAACCTGGTTCCTAAATCTCTGTCCTACCATTATACAATCTATCTGAAACCTGTCAGTATCTCCAGGCTTCTTTCATGTATACAACCTTCTTTTATGATTCTTGAACCAAGTGTTAGCTATGATTAAGTTGTGCTCTGTGCAGAATTCCACCAGGCGGCTTCCTCTTTCATTTCTTACCCCCAATCCATATTCACCTTCTACGTTTCCTTCTCTTCCTTTTCCTACTATCTAATTCCAGTCACCCATGACTATTAAATTTTTCTCCTCCCTTGACTATCTGAATAATTTCTTTTATCTCATCATATATTTCATCAATTTCTTCATCATCTGCAGAGCTAGTTGGCATATAAACTTGTACTACTGTAGTAGGCGTGGGCTTCTTGTCGATCTTGGCCATAATAATGCGTTCACTATGCTGTTTGTAGTAGCTTACCAACACTCCTATTTTTTATTCATTATTAAACCTAGTGCTGCATTTCCCCAATTTGATTTTGTATTTGTAAACCTGTATTCACCTGACCAAATGTCTTGTTCCTCCTGCCACCGAACTTCACTAATTCCCACTATATCTAACTTTAACCTATCCATTTCCCCTTTTAATTTTCTAACCTACCTGCCCGATTAAGGGATTTTACATTCCACGCTCCGATACGTAGAACGCCAGTTTTCTTTCTCCTGATAACGACGTCGTCTTGAGTAGTCCCCGCCCAGAGATCCGAATGGGGGACTACTTTACCTCCGGAATATTTTACCCAAGAGGACGCCATCATCATTTATCCATACAGTAAAGCTGCATGCCCTGGGGAAAAATTACGGCCGTAGTTTCCCCTTGACATACATTTGAATATTCTGACCAGTTTTTGGGTTTCTACTTATATTATTTAGCGCCACTTATTTTTTTCTTAAGATCTTATATTTTGCATAACATGTTCATTTGCTCATTTTGAGACTTAAAAATGCAAACAGTAATATACTCATGCATACACTGATGAAGTTTGGAGAAGTTATTGTAAATTTTAATTTCGCTCTTGGTTTAGGGTGCAGTCCTTCGTATGTTATGCACAGGCACAGGTGGATTACGATGACATGGTGCTGGTAGTAGTGAACTGTGGTGATCCCCGGCACGTTCACTCGCATCTTGCCCTCTGACAAAGATACATCGCTAGTTTCGCCTAACACACAATGAATACAAAGAAATGTGTTCCATATTTTAAAGCTTTAAAATTCTGCCTTTGACTTAACATACTGAGTCGGGCTACTGTATTAGCAATTTACATGCTTCTTCCTCGGTCAGAACAGCGGTAATACCTGAGACAGCTTTAGCAGAAGATAGAAAAACAACCCTAAGGTGCGTTTACACTGCCATTTGTATCGGCACATGTATGAGATACATGTATATGCGACTTTGCGACGTGTATCGCGCCTTGTATGAGTTGACAAGTATTAACCTCATACATGTATGAGCGTGCGTTTACACTGGTTGATATGTATTACTGTGCGATAGCTTTCGACGACGATTTGGAAGATTTCACATTTTTATGTGCTGGTACACTTGCTCTTTTGGAAGATGATAGGAAGAAAAGGCGGAGGAAGCGTAGATGGTGGCAGAGAGAGTTCCTCGCGAATTAACGCTAAAGGATGGCGCATATTTTAGAAATTATGTTAGGATGAGTATGGAGGATTTCCGCGGTTTGTTATCACTTGTGGCTCCTCTTGTGTCCAAAACCAACACAAACTTTCGGGAAGCGATTCCACCAGAGGATCAGTTGGCAGTAACACTCCGTTTTTTGGCCACTGAGGATTCCTCTTGAAACGAAGATTTCATTGCAAAACATTTGCCGCGCGATTGCTAATGTCAACGTCTCACATACGATTGTCGGCATCCGTTGTCAGCATTATCACGCGAGGCCGTCGGAATAATAGCAAAAAATTGATATACGTGCCAGATGCATGAAAAAATTATAGAATGTATTACATACTCTGATATATATAAAACTTTTACCTTCACTTCTTGGAATAAAACTTGCACAATGGCCTCGCAAACACGAAGAATAATGTTGCATATGGCACTTTTTGATGTTCTATGCAGATACATTAACGTCGAAACGATAGTCGGCACCTCCAAAACTCAAACAGCCACCAAAGAGCCTGGGACTACGCAGGCGCTAATCGTCAAAATAAGCGGCAAGCGACAAGACGACAGGAAATGATAGCACTGCGCATGCGCGAGTTCAAATGTCGCTCATACATGTCGCGTATATGGCCAAAAAGCGATATACAAAATGTATACGCGACATGTATGAGCTCGAGGGTACGCATACAAGTTCCGTGAATTTTTGTATGAGGTGATGTATCGCGACATGTCAAATTGACACGTCGCTCATACATGTCGCGATACATGTATCCCAGTGTAAACGTACCTTAGAATTAACTAGGATCGACACATGCAATTACGCGTCGGTGTACCATTGCTACTATAACGAGATAGCTATCAGAAAACTCTCTACCAGACTACTTGTGAATGTCTCACAATAAATTCTTGAATAATAACACAAAAACTGGTTGTTAACATAGAATAAGTATGTAACAATATGAATACTCAGCCATTACTTCGGAAGAGGTCTCTATCAACAATCTTTAGAAAATTGTTTATACGTAGCGCAGTCACTTGTGATCGCGCGGCCCACCTTTAAAGTTAGAACGAAATGCTCGTAACACCCCTCATAGCACACAAGCGGTTCTAGATTTTGAAACGAGATTTTGAAAAATGGTAGCAATTTGCCGAGTGGTAAACAATGGGAACTTTCTTATCTACCGCGATATACGAGTAACTGCAGACTTTTGCAATGGAAGGATGTAGTTTTCATGAGTTATCGATAGCTGGTGAAATCTGAATTAGTGCGGCTTTGCAACAAAATAACTGAAGACACTACACTTTTATATTTACATCGGGAATGTGCTTTTTCCCAAGCTTTTGACCAGACTTATTCTCAGTTCCTCGTTTAATGAACTACTTTTTCAGTATTCTATCGCAGCTGAAACTGTATTACGATTTTAGGGTAGTGACATTGCGTAAATTTAATTTTTTTTGCCAAAAAAGGCAAATTTTAACACGACAGTCAGAGAAATGTAAGTGATACTCGAAATTTTCAAATGATGAATGAGTGGTTTTCAGGTGACAGGAAGTTATAGTTACTGGTAGTTTAGTAAAGGGGATGGACCAATGACGACATGAAATAAATTATGGCACTGTACTGTGAAATAAATTATTCCAGCAAACTGACCCTTGAACATTACAAAAATAAGAATGTAAAAAATGGGGTGTATGAATTGACGGTTTAAACATTTGTAGGCAGTATTCAAACTGTGAACAAAAGTGTCACAATAATTAACATCTGTGCCAAACGAGACAATACCGAAAAAAACATGCAAACAGACGGTGTTTCCTGACGTGAGCGAAAGTTGGACATAATATACCGTAAATCACATCAACATTTTTTATGATGAACTGTTTCCAGATGCTGAATCGAGCCGGATTGTAAATATATTTCATTACAGACCACTGATGATGATTTATTTCAATAAAACGAAAGGCATGTGGTGACAAAAATACGCAGCTTGTGCAAAGACGGATTCAAAATACCTTCTATAATCTCAGAAATGACTTCAAAAACATGTTGGTCTCTTTAAAGAAGAGGAATTGGGGGATAAACCAACACTTAAGCGTGAGCCAATAAAAGGTTACTTATACTGTTTTCATTACTGTAAGCTATTCCACATGTGTTACGGCCATAATTTTACAGATGTTAAGAATTACTGTACTTTACAAAGGCTCGAACAGCTGCTGACTGTCACAATTTTCTTCCTAGCGTTGTCCATGCTTTCTCTACATCAACATCTACATACATACTCCGCAATCCACCATACGGTGCGTGGCGGAGGGTACCTCGTACCACAACTACCATCTTCTCTCCCTGTTCCACTCCCAAACAGAACGAGGGAAAAATGACTGCCTATGTGCCTCTGTATTAGCCCTAATCTCTCTTATCTTATCTTTGTGGTCTTTCCGCGAAATGTAAGTTGGCGGCAATAAAATTGTACTGCAGTCAGCCTCAAATGCTGGTTCTCTAAATTTCCTCAGTAGCGATTCACGAAAAGAACGCCTCCTTTCCTCTAGAGACTCCCACCCGAGTTACTGAAGCATTTCCGTAACACTCGCGTGATGATCTAACCTACCAGTAACAAATCTAGCAGCCCGCCTCTGAATTGCTTCTATGTCCTCCCTCAATCCGACCTGATAGGGATCCCAAACGCTCGAGAAGTACTCAAGAATAGGTCGTATTAGTGTTTTATAAGCGGTCTCCTTTACAGATGAACCACATCTTCCCAAAATTCTACCAATGAACCGAAGACGACTATCCGCCTTCCCCACAACTGCCATTACATGCTCGTCCCACTTCATTTCGCTCTGCAATGTTACGCCCAAATATTTAATCGACGTGACTGTGTCAAGCGCTACACTACTAATGGAGTATTCAAACATTACAGGATTCTTTTTCCTATTCATCAGCATTAATTTACATTTATCTATTTTTGGAGTTAGCTGCCATTCTTTACGCCAATCACAAATCCTGTCCAAGTCGTCTAGTATCCTCCTACAGCCACTCAACGACGAAACCTTCCCGTACACCACAGCATCATCAGCATACAGCTGCACATTGCTATCCACCCTATCCAAAAGATCATTTATGTAGATAGAAAACAACAGCGGATCTACCACACTTCCCTGGGGCAATCCAGATGATACCCTCACCTCCGATGAACACTCACCATCGAGGACAACGTACTGGGTTCTATTACTTAATAAGTCTTCGAGCCACTCACATACTTGGGACCGAATCACATATGCTGGTACCTTAGTTAGGAGTCTGCAGTAGGGCACCGAGTCAAATGCTTTCCGGAAGTCAAGGAATATGGCATCCGTCTGATACCCTTCATCCATGGTTCGCAAGATATCATGTGAAAAAAGGGCGAGTTGCGTTTCACAGGAGCGATGCTTTCTAAAGCCGTGCTGATGGACAGCAACTTCTCTGTCTCAAGGAAATTCATTATATTCGAACTGAGAATATGTTCGAGAACACTGCAACAAACCGATGTTAAGTATATTGGTCTGTAATTTTGAGGATCCGTCCTTCTACCCTTCTTATACACAGGCGTCACCTGCGCTTTTTTCCAGTCGCTCGGGACTTTACGTTAGGCAAGAGATTCGCGATAAATGCAAGCTAAGTAAGGAGCCAATGCAGTAGAGTACTCTCTGTAAAACCGAATCTGAATCCCATCAGGACCTGGCGATTTATTTATTTTCAACCCATTCAGCTGCTTCACAACCCCAGGGATGTCTATAACTATGTCCTCCATACGGGAATCTGTACGAGTCTCAAACGGCGGCATGTTTGTGCGACCCTCCTGCGTGAAAGATTTCTCAAATGCTAAATTTAAAGTTTCAACTTTCCTTTTGCTGTCTTCCGTTGCCAGACCAGACTGATCAGTGAGTGACTGGATGGAACCCTTCAACCCGCTTACCGATTTTACGTAAGACCAGAATTTCCAGGGGTTTTCAGCAAGATCTTTTCCTAAGGTATGACGGAGGTAGTGGTTGAATGCTTCGCGCATCGCTCTTTTTACAGTAGCACCAATCTCTACTAACTTTTGCCTGTCCTCATTCTCCCGATCTTTCTTGTACCGCGAGTGCAACTGCCTTTGCTTCCCGAGCGTTCTCCGAATTGCGCTGTTAAACCATGGTGGATCTGTTCAATCCGTAACCCACTTTTTAGGCATACTTGTCCAATGCGTGATTTACAATGTGTTTAAAAGCTGCCCATAATTTTTCCACGTTCATCGTACCGGAAGTAAATGAAGTCGATTCATTTACTAAGTGGGATGATAACAACTGCTTATCTGCTCTTTCTAGTAAGAATACTCTCCTAGTCTTCAGCGACTTTTTAACTTTCGTAACCATAGTCGTAATAACAACATCATGTTCACTAATCCCTGTCTCAACACTGACACCGTCGATGACGTCTGGTCTGTTCTTAGCTACCAGATCTAAAATATTTCCATTACGCGTTGACTGTCGAGTCAGCTGCTCAAGACAGTTTTGGGATAATGTGTTCAAAAGTAATTCACACGACGGCTTGTCTGTACCACCTGTAATGAATCCATAGACACCCTAGTCTGTACTAGGTAGGTTGAAGTCGCCTCCGACTAATATAGCATGAACCGGGTACTTCTGCGATACAGAATGTAGACTCCCTTCGAATGATTCTAGAACTGTCACGGTGGAACCTTTTGGCCGTTAATAATACCCCACAATGAACTTTATTTCCCCTAGCCCTGTTAAACGTGTCCAGGTAACTTCACAATCACACTCTACTTCCACCTCATTAGACACAATATTTTCATCAACTGCAATGAAGACACCACCTCCTACGGTGTCTAGTCTGTCTTTCCTATACACGTTCCAACCCTCACTAAATATTTCAGAACTTCCTATCTTATGGTTCAGGCAGGTCTCAGTCCCGAGAATAATTTGCGCGCCACGCGCTTTCTGGAGGGCAGTAAATTCAGGAACTTTATTCCGAACACTTTGAAAATTTACTGCTAATATCTTGATAGCTGAAGTATCTTTACACTGAGCGCGTCCTGATTTCCCTGCCTGCACGTCGACTGGTGAGTGTTCATCAGAACACCTCGCACTACTGCCCATGTGCACGCCACAAGTACTCTGCTACCCGAGTAGCGAAGATATGAACGACTTTTAACGGGAAAAAGGTACTAGTAAATGAACTGCCTATGAAATGTCGAAATGTAGAATTAACTTGCGGTGAGACACGTTCGTAACTCCTAAAATCCGTCCCCTGTGGCCTCTGGCCTATCGAACATGGTCGACAGTACTGGGTCCGCGGATACATCAAGAAAATCCGCCTATTTGCCCGCAAGCACGAACGGAGCCGGCCGGCGGGCAGATCGCAGTGCTGGATCCGACAGGCAGGAACTGCACGTTGGTGAGAAATGACGGGCCTCAGACCGGCGGGCCACATCAGTCAGAGATAGGCACGGAATTAGCCCTCAGTTCTGGCCCACGGTGGAAATCCGCTCGTGTGCGGCCAGATAAATAATCCAGCCCCTGGCCGTGCGACGCGGTCTCATCCACTGCTTCCGCTGCACCGCACAAGATGTCACTGGTTCCGCTTGCTACCAGCCGCTGTCGTTGTTCGTGACTGATCCGACCCTGCCAGCGCTTGGCCCGCATCATCCGCCCTCTGCTACCTCCAGCATGACTATACAATCCAAACAAAGGTGGGGAAACGACCATAGCACAGAGGAGAAGTCCTAGCCTTCTAAGCTGAAAAGTTACCTGGTGGCACACTATCTGTTATGAAAAAAAATTGGGGATGTCGCAATAGCCCAGGGGCGGGCAAGCGTTGCACGCTGCTCATGAGCGCACAGCGCTGCACGTGTGCTGCTCGCGTGCAGTCGTCGACTGGGGCAGTGGCGACAGCCGGCAGGTTGCGGCAGTGTAGTGCCAGGCTATAAGCTGCAGACGTTGATGCGTAGCGACCACTACGTAGTGAACTTTGTATTTCAAGAACCGGAAAATGCAGAGTGAAACAAGGAAACAGAGAAGTGGAGATTTGCTATCTTTTAAAAAGTAATGGGAGAATCATTTTTTCTTTGTGCAAAAATGTGAAAACTCGAAATGTTTAATATGTGGCAGTATTCTCGCTGGTCAGCGGAAGTTTGGTATTGAAGGCCATTATAACAATTTTCAGAAGGACGAGTACAATTTATTGTCGGATTCTGAGCGGATGGGGAAATTGACTGAGCTTAAGAAGAGCGATCTGACGATACTAGATGAATCTGTCGTAGTTGCTGTTGTCACGAGAGATCTGCGATTTCCTTTCCCCATGTCTCTCATCTAACTGATTTAACATTTTATGGAGCATTGTTTTCAGTTTTTCAGGACGACAACAATAATAGCCCAGCGGTACGTACAGTTATAAGATTGCGCTTAATATAGCGAGAGCTGGAAAAGCATTTGCTGAATTAGTAAGTGTCCGTTAAGAGCAAACATCAGAGATGAAAATTTAAGTAACTGTTTGCGTTTGTCTGTATGTAGAAATTTTGTTCCACTCCACCTGTGATAATTAAATAAAACGTATCGTAGGTAATAGGTACTCTTTCAAACTACGATATCTTTCAAGCACTCCTATTAATCGTATTCCTTCATTCAATAAAGGAAGCTAGGAAACAAAACGCGTTGCACAAGAAGGAGCGGACAGAAGGTATGGTGGGGAGGAGAGATAAGCGGGTGGCCAGCTTGCCCCTGTGTGCACGCAGAACACGTGTTAACTGCACGCGTGCAAGTGCACCGCACACGTGCAGGATTCCTGCCCGCCCCTGCGATAGCCGTTAAGCATATACGCTACACGGCAACACAACACCGTCGGGCTGGTTGCCAGCTCAGCCCCTGCGACTATACGACTTTCCGCCTTCGTCATTTGCAGCGCCACCTCCAGAGGGCCTTTGCATACACCGGACCAAAACATAGAGAAGGTGCAAATCAGCACGAGAGGTCGCTCCAGCCACGAAACTTTTTCTGCATCCAGTAATGTTGCGTCCAGCCAGTCAGGAGGAAGTGTAACTGGGCCATTCGTGTATTTAGGGACGCGCAGTTACGACGCAGCCAGCCAAGAGATGAAGTCTGCTCCGTATCCAGCGCCGCCACTATCGCATGCCGCCTTCGCCGCCAAGGGACCTCGTAAATGTGCTCGCTGCCCTGTCGGTATTCTGTCAGACTCACTTGGCAAGAATGTGGAAACTGTGAACTCGTACAGATCGTAACTTAAGTGTTAGTCTGTTCCAATGTGCTTCACTCACTGCGACTGACGACTTAAACCCATGATCGTCAAACAAGTGGAGAACGAACTCTGACTGTAGAATCCTTAATTGTGTTTTCTCCTCAACCCAAATTTGTATTCCAAGTACTGGCGTTTGGTTATGAACACATTCCTCTCTTAGGAACTAGTTATATAATTTGTTACTTGTTTGTGACGATCAACGAAGACCATTTCTGGTGAGTTAATTGTGTTCTTAAATACAGAGAATGAACTACATGCTCATGTGTTTCTTGCTGAAGTGTCCGAAGCACAGGATTCCTCAGAGTTCCTCTGAGACAATGTTTCTCTTATTTGTTAATTTTCTGATCATCATCCACTAAGCTTCATACTGATTCGTTCCACTACAATATAGCTTTGCCTCGTGTGATCCTACAGCACCTCTGTGTTCGCAGTTATTACCTAACCACCGCACCCGCGGCAGGAGCGGCCACTAGTGTTCCTATTGCCCCTCCGCCTGCGGAAAAGCGGGACTTAGAAAATTTCGCCCTTGGACATGACTTCACACATTGACCGCACAGCGTACATCGAGAACCAGAGGCCCAAGGAGGCCACATTTTTGCCTCTATAAGTAATGATTTTGATAAGAAGACGTCAGTCTTCGTATAGCCACTCGAGCAACAGCACTGGGATCGCTCACACAAGATGCCCTTTACAGGAGATTTAGAAGATGTTCCCATATGACTGTTTACAGAGCTGTCGACGGTTCGGAGATTTTTACAGTTAGTGGTGTTGGAGCTACAGAACACAGCAATTTTCGAGGGAAAATGTTTTATTTCACCAAAACTTCGGATGATTTCCTTTTCAAAGGATAAATTTCCCAAAAAGTAAATTCGTCGTGAAGAAATTGAATTTAAAAATAAAATTAATTCTGGCTACATATGTAAACTTAAATGTATATTCAAACAATGAATCCTTCGTGAAAAATTCTGCTTATTATTACAGCTACCTAAATTTGACTAGAAGAAGGGATCGGTTGGTAGGACATGTCCTGAGGCATCAAGGGATCACAAATTTAGCATGGAGGGCAGCGTGGAGGGTAAAAGTCGTAGAGGGAGACCAAGAGATGAATACACTAAGCAGATTCAGAAGGATGTAGGTTGCAGTAGGTACTGAGAGATGAAGGAGCTTGCACAGGATAGATTAGCATGGAGAGCTGCATCAAACCAGTCTCAGGACAACAACCTAAATTTATTCAGCTCGAAGTAGTTCACTGTTTTAAATCAGCCACTTACGTACGAGTTAGGCACCTGCGTACTTGAGTGGTAGCTTCAATTTCCGCAAAATTTTTCTTTCGTCATGTATATCTGAATCATCCTCGTCTGGCCGTCTTCAGTTTTGCCCTGTTTGACCTTGACAGATTCGCGAATATCGTTGCCATGGTTGCGACAATTTTCCCCAGGGTACTGGAAGGGATGGTACTTCATCAAAACAAAGTCATTTACGTAGAATTCACAGTGGTTAGGAGGCCCTTGAGATTGTGGGGGATTCGTTGGTATTGTTGTTAGATATGACTTACAATCGTAAGGATTGGCTTCGAGAAGTGCCTATTTGTTACGTTCTTCCAAGCTTTCCGATAGTGGAAGGATTGGTCGTTATCGTTATTGATAACGTTTCCAGGGAATGCCGGCGTGCTATGATCTGACGATGTTGCGATAGAATGCTCTAACGTAGTTTCCTTCCTTGCCCCCCTGTTGTGGTCTTCAGTCCTGAGACTGGTTTGATGCAGCTCTCCATGCTACTCTATCCTGTGCAAGCTTCTTCATCTCCCAGTATCTACTGCAACCTACATCCTTCTGAATCTGCTTAGTGTATTCATCTCTTGGTCTCCCTCTACGATTTTTACCCTCCACACTGCCTTCCAATGGTAAATTTGTGATCCCCTGATGCCTCAAAACATGTCCTACCAACCGATCCCTTCTTCTACTCAAGTTGTGCCACAGACTTCTCTTCTCCCCAATCCTATTCAATACCTCCTCATTAGTTACGTGATCTACCCACCTTATCTTCAGCATTCTTCTGTAGCAACACATTTCGGAAGCTTCTATTCTCTTCTTGTCCAAACTAGTTATCGTCCATGTTTCACTTCCATACATGGCTACACTCCATACAAATACTTTCAGAAACGACTTCCTGACACTTAAATCTATACTCGATGTTAACAAATTCCTCTTCTTGAGAAACGCTTTCCTTGCCATTGCCAGTCTACATTTTATATCCTCTCTACTTCGACCATCATCGGTTATTTTACTCCCTAAATAGCAAAACTCCTTTACTACTTTAAGTGTCTCATTTCCTAATCTAATTCCCTCAGCATCACCCGACTTAATCTGACTACATTCCATTATCCTCGTTTTGCTTTTGTTGATGTTCATCTTATATCCACCTTTCAAGACACCATTCATTCCGTTCAACTGCTCTTCCAAGTCCTTTGCTGTCTCTGACAGAATTACAATGTCATCGGCGAACCTCAAAGTTTTTACTTCTCCATGAATTTTAATACCTACTCCGAATTTTTCTTTTGTTTCCTTTACTGCTTGCTCAATATACAGATTGAATAACATCGGGGAGGGGCTACAACCCTGTCTTACTCCTTTCCCAACCACTGCTTCCCTTTCATGCCCCTCGACTCTTATAACTGCCATCTGGTTTCTGTACAAACTGTAAATAGCCTTTCGCTCCCTGTATTTTACCCCTGCCACCTTCAGAATTTGAAAGAGAGTATTCCAGTTAACATTGTCAAAAGCTTTCTCTAAGTCTACAAATGCTAGAAACGTAGGTTTGCCTTTTCTTAATCTTTCTTCTAAGATAAGTCGTAAGGTCAGTATTGCCTCACGTGTTCCAACATTTCTACGGAATCCAAACTGATCTTCCCCGAGGTCGGCTTCTACCAGTTTTTCCATTCGTCTGTAAAGAATTCGCGTTAGTATTTTGCAGCTGTGACTTATTAAACCGATTATTCGGTAATTTTCACACCTGTCAACACCTGCTTTCTTCTGGATTGGAATTATTACATTCCTCTTGAAGTCTGAGGGTATTTCGCCTGTCTCATACATCTTGCTCACCAGATGGTAGAGTTTTGTCAGGACTGGCTCTCCCAAAGCCGTCAGTAGTTCCAATGGAATGTTGTCTACTCCGGGGGCCTTGTTTCGACTCAGGTCTTTCAGTGCTCTGTCAAACTCTTCACGCAGTATTGTATCTCCCATTTCATCTTCATCTACATCCTCTTCCATTTCCATAATATTGTCCTCAAGTACATCGCCCTTGTATAAACCCTCTATATACTCCTTCCACCTTTCTGCCTTCCCTTCTTTGCTTAGAACTGGGTTGCCATCTGAGCTCTTGATATTCATACAAGTGGTTCTCTTCTCTCCAAAGGTCTCTTTAATTTTCCTGTAGGCAGTATCTATCTTACCCCTAGAGAGACAAGCCTCTACATCCTTACATTTGTCCTCTAGCCATCCCTGCTTAGCCATTTTGCACTTCCTATCGATTTCATTTTTGAGACGTTTGTATTCCTTTTTGCCTGCTTCATTTACTGCATTTTTATATTTTCTCCTTTCATCAATTAAATTCAATATTTCTTCTGTTACCCAAGGATTTCTATTATCCCTCGTCTTTTTACCTACTTGATCCTCTGCTGCCTTCACTACTTCATCCCTCAGAGCTACCCATTCTTCTTCTACTGTATTTCTTTCCCCCATTCCTGTCAATTTTTCCCTTATGCTCTCCCTGAAACTCTCTACAACCTCTGGTTCTTTCAGTTTATCCAGGTCCCATCTCCTTAAATTCCCACCTTTTTGCCCCCCTGGGCGATTGAAATCCCGTAAAAGGAGGTCTCAGCCACGATAATAGAAGAACCATCAGCTGATTACCCACCTGCACTGGAAGTGCCCAGCGGATTCAGTACAAACTGGAAGACATGGAGGATACTGAACCGCATAAGAACCGGAGTGGCCCTTGTGAAGACAAATATGATTAGGTGGGGTCTTGGAACCACAGGTGATAAGTGTGACTGTGGCCCTGTCCAGGATATGGAGCACCTGCTCGCCTGCCCAAACTGCACTTATAGGTGCAAACCCGACGATTTATGGCTGGACGAGAAAGAGGCTTTGGACGTGGCTCTGTACTGGGCTGAAAGATTGTGACCTGGTTTCCCGACACGAAAAAGTAAAGTAAGTAACTTAGATATGACCTGTTAGAATCTTTTTGAGATTCCCCAACATTCATGGGAAGTGTCGAATGGAAACTTTCACCTTTGTCTAGGTAGCAGGCTGAGTGTGAAAGCTCTTCGCCATGGAGAGGATCTCAGCCTCTGAACTGTTATTAAGGAGGGCTAAGCCGTCGTCATTTCTGGCATAGTTAACATTCGACACGCCGTCATCAGAATCCGTAGAAGTAAATCCAAATCGATGTTTTCTGGGAAATTTTTCGCCAGCCATGGGTGGATTGCTATCATGGCCGGCTGTGGAGAAAAGATGAATATTTTCTTGGGTAATGAGTATTTATTAATTATTACAGAAATTGTTTATTTTTAATGAACAGTAACGGAGGGTTTAGTTGCAGTAGATGCGGGGGCAAGCAGTCAGATATGCCAGTTGACCCCATACATAACTGTGCCATCTCGTCCAACGGCGATATCAAAAACGAAATGAATACCACAGAGTTCGAGAAAACAGACGAAACAAAAGATTATGCTGTGTGCATGCAACAACAGTTAACCACTCGTTCCTAAACCGCTCCTCAATTTGATCTACACGTTAACACACACAAAAAAAAAAAAATACAATTACGATGAAAGCATTTACTCACCACACAACGAAACAATTAAACAGGCATCCTTCCTTCGTGACGCTTCCAAGTTACGGTTGATATTGCATCTTTTCGTACCTAGCAGGACAGTGGCATAAAATAGCTAGCTGGATGCTTTCTGTTAGACCTCCGCACGCTTTTCTTTAGTTGTGTGATATGTCGTGTCTCCCATAGCGTGTTACGTGAGAGACGTAACAACGTTTTGAAAACTCAGTGGTTGCCACATCAGTATTACAAAGAGAAAAGCGTTTTTGTTTCCCGTTTCCCAGGAAAGACGGATCCTAAATTTACTGATAATACATTCTCTAACGCCTTATTTTTTGAGACAGATGTATTGGCAATTGGTAACCAAGATTTCTCTATAGTTCCCTTAAAAGGGTACTTACTTGCCGTCATGGAAGGAATCCCATATCCGAAGATGGGATTACACTGTTACTACTACAAACGTAGTGATATCTATACAAAAACAAACTGTAGTGGACTGACAAGACAGCCAGTCCACAGAGACGGGTAACCGAAAGGCACGCGTTTACACACGCAGGCTTGCTTTAGGTCTGAAACAGGATACGTAATGAATGCTATAAAGAAAATTACGTAGCTGCTGGAATACTTAACTTTAATCCATCATTTGTATACAGCATTCTTGATGATACAAGTGAGACTCTCTCTAGAAATGGTCAATGGCGCCTTGCTAGGTCGTAGCCATGGATTTAGCTGAAGGCTATTCTGTCTTTCGGCAAATGAGAGAAAGGCTTCGTCAGTGTAGTCGCTAGCAAAGTCGTCCGTACAACTGGGGCGAGTGCTAGTACGTCCCTCTAGACCTGCTGTGTGGTGGCGCTCGGTCTGCAATTACTGACAGTGGCGACACGCGGGTCCGACATGTACTAATGGACCGCGGCTGATTTAAAGCTACCACCTAGCAAGTGTGGTGTCTGGCGGTGACACCACACAAACCACGCTGTTCCTGGCAGATAATTCGTCCCAGAACCCTGATGCAATTTCACAATGTCTGCATCGGCCCAGTTTCCAAGCAAAACTGGTTTCTGTAAATGCCACCCTGTGTATTATAGCATTATGTGTGTCTGGCAAAAGAAGAACGAGGAAGGCCGTGTCAGTACACGAATTAACGAAACTTATGAGTAACATAAGATGAAATAAAAGTGAATAAACTTATCTAATAATATTTAGTTCCTCATTTTTTGCAATACTTCGCCTCACGAACGTCTCTTCGTAAGGTGCAGCAGTAGTGGGACAAGACTGCAGTAATTCTATTGCCATGATAACGCTTTACCATTCGAGAAATGTCCCGGTGGTATCGTTCTTTATGTTCTGTCTTACAAAATAACCATCTTCTGTTTGCTCCAAATCGTGGTGATAGCAAGAACATCTGACTAGATGATTAACCAGCCTTTGTGCAGTGTAACGATTGTCTAATATCATAAGTAGTGGGCCCATTTCTTGTCTTCGTTCATAGCAATTTTTTAGAAGTGGATCAAGTTCTCGTTTTTGCGATTTCAAACTCACCACGGATGTAACAGAAAGTATTTTTAGACCTACTAAAAAAATTAGTGAATGCCTAAGATCAACAAAAGATGCTCGTCACCCCCTAGCCACCCCAGGGGTATATAAAATTCCGTGTAGTTGTGGCAGGGTTTACATAGGAACTACAAAAAGAAGCGTCAATACACGGCTGACGGAGCACAAAAGAAACTGTCGCTTGGGACATATCGACAAATCGGCAGTAGCGGAACATGTTTTTAAGGATGGAGATCACGAAATAAAATTTGGTGAAACAAGCGTGCTAGTGAGGACGTCGCACTATTATACGCGTATGTATAGAGAGGCAATTGAAATCCACAAACATCAATACAGTTTTAATCGTAAAGAAGAAGGATTAAAATTGGATAAGATATGGCGGTCGACGCTGCATCAATCACGTGACAATCGATTGCCTGCAATCGAGAGAACAAACGATAGCCAGAGATAGCTGCACATCGACGCCACGTGACGTGTGGTGGCGCCCCCTACGATCTCTATATAAGCGGCGGCCCCAGCTCCTAACAGCCAGTCGTCGACTCACCTCGGAAGATGTTTCTCCGTAGTTGAGAACGAAACGTCAGGAAGAAGAAGTTCTACAGATCGACCACGGCAACTTAGCCCGGAAGATTTTACTGATAAAGACGCCGGACGTGAAAGCCTACATGGAATGAGAAAGTACTTGGGTTATTTACACATGTAAGAGGAATTTATTCTTCTTAATTCATGCAAACCACAAATTTCAATGAACCTACAACAACGCACTTCACATGGTCAGAGCTCTCTCACTACTGATCTGATGCAGCAAGCACAGGGCGACGTAATGCAGAGTGAGCATCACTCACCGGCTTCCTACGCATCCTGACGGTGAACATCGGAACTGAGGATCACGATATGGAATTCCTAGTACGTATTTCAATTTTTTACCAACGATTACATCCGCAAAACATAAATAAAAGCAAATTAAGTAAGCAGCACCAAGGTAACCAATATACAGCATTTTCGAGTTGTTTTACAGATAGAGGGTGCCTTATTACAAAAACTGAGCTCCATAGCAAAAAAATGGATCTCATTTCTAAATTCAATAACCACGAGTTAGCTAAGAACACCATTTATATCCTTTCCGTGTTCTCAGTTTCTCCAAGCACACAAAATTATCTGGGACCTTTCGCTCTGTGAGTGGAACTATCTTGTTTGTTCCCTCCCCGTCGCACAATAAGTTCGACACAGAATCGCGTATCTTATCGTACGACGCTCTCGCATTGCCGCTCGGATCGGCGTTCGCAGACGGCTGCGCCCCGCGGGACGCGGCAGCTGCGCTCCCCTCGCCCCTCGCCTACCCTACCCGTCACACGAGAGCAGGCCACGCGCGCGCCACCTGTTAGCCAGCGGCGGAACCCGGCAGCGCCGCGCGTCGCGGCGGCCTGTTGCTTCGGCGCATGCAGCAATCACATACGTCACACGCTGCTCCTCTTATCCTCTGCGGTCCGGTCGGACAGGGCCGTTGAATAAAATAACCAGAGACATCGGTTTTTCGTCGAATAAGACGACCCCAAGGAGCAGTTCCTTTTGTCAGGGCTGGAAATTCATTTGGTGTGGCAGAAAAACCCACAGTGCTACTTATGGACTACTTGGGGCAGGAACCACCAAACGTACACATACAGAAACCCACACACTAGTCATTATTACATATCCCATCATCTTCACAGAGACTTCCACAACCTGAAACCGCCTCCGGCGTTATGATAGCTGTGATGAGCCCCATAAGACATATTTCCAGAAGTGAAAAAAGAAATCTCCCGCAGCGAAACCTGAACTTGACGAGTCGACACCCCTTCTGTCCACTCCGCCAACTCCCTCCGTCCTCTTCCAACAAATGAAGATATTGTCCGCTTCGTCGCAATAGTCCTGAAAACCAGCTGCCATTTTCGACGGCTTTATTTATTTATTTATTGTTCCGTGGGACCAAATTAAGGAGGAGTCTCCATGGTCATGGAACGAGTCAATACATGAAATTATAACACGAAATTAGAAACAGATAAAATGAAATATAAAAAAAAAAACATATTCAGGTGACAAGTCGTAAGTTTAAATAAAGAAAATCAACAATGTAACACTGGAATTTGCTTAATTTTTTAGCTCTTCCAGGAGCTCCTCGACAGAATAGAAGGAGTGAGCCATGAGGAAACTCTTCAGTTTAGACTTAAAAGAGTTAGGGCTACTTCTAAGATTTTTGAGTTCTTGTGGTAGCTTATTGAAAATGGATGCAGCAGAATACAGCACTCCTTTCTGCACAAGAGCCAAGGAAGTGCATTCTACATGCAGATTTGATTTCTGCCTAGTGTTAACTGAGTGAAAGCTGCTAACTCTTGGGAATAGGCTAATATTGCTAACAACAAACGACATTAAAGAAAACATATACTGTGAGGGCAATGTCAGAATTCCCAGATTTTTGAATAGGGGTCGACAAGAGGTTCTCGAACTTACACCACTTATAGCTCGAACAGCCCGTTTTTGAGCCAAAAATACCTTTTTTGAATCAGAAGAATTACCCCAAAAAATAATACCATACGACATAAGCGTATGAAAATCTGCGAAGTAGACTACTTTTCGTGTTGAAGTGTCACTTATTTCAGATACTGTTCTAATGGTGAATAAAGCAGCATTTAGATTCTGAACAAGATCCTGGACATGGGCTTTCCACAACAGCTTACTATCTATCCGAACGCCTAGGAATTTGAACTGTTCCGTCGCGCATATAATATGCCCATTCTGTCTGATCAAAATATCGGTTCTTGTTGAATTGTGAGTTAGAAACTGTAAAAACTGAGTCTTACTGTGATTTAGCATCAAATTATTTTCCACTAGCCACGAACTTATTCCATGAACTACATAATTTGTTACTGTTTCAATATTACACACAAGATCCTTCACTATCAAGCTGGTGTCATCAGCAAACAGAAATATTTTTGAATCACCTGTAATACTAGAAGGCATATCATTTATATAAATAAGAAACAGCAGTGGCCCCAGCACCGACCCTTGGGGAACGCCCCACTTAACAGTGCCCCATTGGGACTGAACATCACTACCACTCTCCATATTGCGGAGAATTACCCTCTCCTTTCTGTTCTTAAAGTAAGAGGCGAACCAATTGTAAGCTACTCCCCTTACTCCATAATGGTCTAACTTCTGCAGTAATATTTTGTGGTCAACACAGTCAAAAGCCTTCGTTAAATCAAAGAAAACACCTAGCATTCGCAACCTTTTATTTAATCCGTCCAAAACCTCACAGAGAAAAGAGAATATAGCATTTTCAGTTGTTAAACCATTTCTAAAACCAAACTGAACATTTGACAGCAAATTATGTGAATTTAAATGCTCCAGTAACCTTGTATATACAACCTTCTCGATAACTTTAGCAAACACCGATGGCATAGAAATAGGTCTAAAATTGTCAACATTATCAATGTCTCCCTTTTTATAAAGTGGCTTCACTACCGAGTACTTTAATCGGTCAGGAAACCGACCACTCCTAAAGGAAAAGTTACAGATATGGCTGAGAACTGGCCTAACATACATAGAACAATACTTCCGTATTCTGCTAGATACCCCGTCATATCCATGAGAGTTCTTGGTCTTTAGTGATTTAATTATTAACTCATTCACCCTCTTGTCAGTATCATGGAGGAGCATTTCAGGTAACAGTCTCGGAACACTTTTTTCTAAGAGCGCTATATGATTCCCTGTTGGGACTAGGTTTCTATTTAGTTCACCTGCTATATTCAGAAAGTGATTATTAAATACTGTACATATATGCGTCTTATCAGTAACACGGACATTCCCACTACGCACTGATTCTATATCCTCGACCTGTCTCTGCATACCAGCAACTTACTTTACGACTGGCCATATGTTTTTGATTTTATCCTGAGACTTAGCTATTCTATCTGCATACCACATACTTTTCGCCTTCCTAATAATATTTTTAAGCACCTTACAATACTGTTTGTAATGGGCTGCTGCATTTCGATTTTGACTGTTTCTAACGTTTTGATATAATTGCCACTTTGTTCTACAAGATATTCTTATCCCTCTAGTCAGCCACCCAGGCTGTCTGTTTGTGCTAGTACCCTGTTTTAAACGTTCTAACGGAAAGCAACTTTCAAAGAGCATGAGAAAAGTCTTGAGAAAAGCGTTATATTTATCGTCAACTGTATCAGCGCTATAAACATCTTGCCACTCTTGTTCCTTTATAAGGTTTACAAAGGTCTCTACAGCAACTGGATCAGCTTTCCTGAACAGCTGATGACTATATTTAACACGTGCTGCAGCATAAAAATCTCTTAAAGTTAAAATTTGCGCATCATGATCTGAAAGGCCATTCACCTTTTTGCTAACAGAATGCCCTTCTAGTAATGAAGAATGAACAAAAATGTTATCTATGGTTGTTCTACTGTTCCTTTGCACTCTCGTTGGAAAGAATACGGTTTGCATAAGATTATATGAATTAAAGAGGTCTACCGGCATCCTCTTCCTTGCACAATCACTTATACAATTAATATTGAAGTCACCACATATAACTAACTTTTTGTATTTCCTATAAAGTGAACCAAGAACCTCCTCTAGCTTTAGCAAAAATGTTGTGAAATCTGAGTCTGGGGATCTATAAATAACAACAGTTAGAAGTTTAGCTCCGTTAAATTTAACCACACCTGCACAACATTCAAACACCTTTTCAGTGCAGTACATTGAAACATCAATTGACGCAAATGCGATGCCGTTTTTCACATACAGGGCTACTCCCCCACACCGCAAAAAGCTCCTCGAAAAGCAGCCAGCCAACCTATATCCTGGTAAAGGAAGCCGCTGAATTATCTCCTTATTTAAGAAGTGTTCAGATATACCAATAATTTCACAGTCAACATCTATAAGCAGTTCACTAACTTGCAACACTTCGACAAATTTCCCAGGATGCGCAGTCTGTCCTCCACCTACACGTAATAGCATCAAAGCCTATAATCACTCATGCTCGATCTACAATAACCTTCCGTCCTAGGTTAGCCTGTCCACTGCCACATCCTACTCCCCACAGCCTATATGACAAGACCGAACACCTCTTTCCAACTCCCTTCTCCCTCTGATTACTAATCTATGTGAACCAGTCAGCCTATCACTCATATCTTTCCCTTACCTACGTCATCTGACGAAGGTTCCGTCTCTCACCCCTACTTCATCGCAGTCCTATGCTCAGTCTGATGTCATCTCCTCCATCCATTCGATCTTTTCCACTACACAAAAACATCTATACTAAACATTTGCATCAATCTCATTCCCATAAAAATTTCTGTCCACTATCAGGACCCCTCTAAATGTCAGCCCTAAACCTTATCAACATATTATCAAATATTTCATCATCATTGGTTTTATAATGATGAATGAAGAACGGCACATTGGACCACTGTCAACCCCCGCTCATCCATGACGGGTGAGTGTTTGAGATCACGGTAAAGAAACAACAAAAAGTCCTTTGGATGCAATGACCCACCTGTGAAAATCTCCCTGCTGTCTCATTACACACTCCCCTGCCACGTTAATGTGCCCACCTTTTTAAAGCCTGATTAACTACCTTTTGCACCATGGACCGGTCCGAGATGTGTAGGAAGACAGTCACTGAGGTTCTGGAAGGTACCGACATTCATGTGGAGCCATGCCTACTCCAGTGCAGTGGTCAGCTGTACAAGGTTTTTCGGTTGAGGATCCATGCTACGAACAGTCCAATCGAGTAGATCCCACTGATTCTCGACTGGTTTTAAATCCGGGGAGTTCGATAGCCAGGGAATTACAGTAAACTTATCATGGTACGAGGGCAGTTCAATAAGTAATGCAACACAATTTTTTTCTCGGCCAATTTTGGTTGAAAAAACCGGAAATTTCTTGTGGAATATTTTCAAACATTCCCGCTTCGTCTCGTATAGTTTCATTGACTTCCGACTGGTGGCAGCGCTGTACGGAGCTGTTAAAATGGCGTCTGTAACGGATGTGCGTTGCAAACAACGGGCAGTGATCGAGTTTCTTTTGGCGGAAAACCAGGGCATCTCAGATATTCATAGGCGCTTGCAGAATGTCTACGGTGATCTGGCAGTGGACAAAAGCACGGTGAGTCGTTGTGCCATCATCGCCACAAGGTCAAGCAAGACTGTCTGATCTCCTGCGTGCGGGCCGGCCGTGCACAGCTGTGACTCCTGCAATGGCGGAGCGTGCGAACACACTCGTTCGAGATGATCGACGGATCACCATCAAACAACTCAGTGCTCAACTTGACATCTCTGTTGGTAGTGCTGTCACAATTTTGTTCACCAGTTGGGATATTCAAAGGTTTGTTCCCGCTGGGTCCCTCGTTGTCTAACCGAACACCATAAAGAGCAAAGGAGAACAATCTGTGCGGAATTGCTTGCTCGTCATGTGGCTGAGGGTGACAATTTCTTGTCACAGATTGTTACAGGTGATGAAACATGGGTTCATCACTTCGAACCTGAAACAAAACGGCAATCAATGGAGTGGCGCCACACCCACTCTCCTACCAAGAAAAAGTTTAAAGCCATACCCTCAGCCGGTAAAGTCATGGTTACAGTCTTCTGGGACGCTGAAGGGGTTATTCTGTTCGATGTCCTTCCCCATGGTCAAACGATCAACTCTGAAGTGTATTGTGCTACTCTTCAGAAATTGAAGAAACGACTTCAGCGAGTTCGTAGGCACAAAAATCTGAACGAACTTCTCCTTCTTCATGACAACGCAAGACCTCACACAAGTCTTCGCACCCGAGAGGAGCTCACAAAACTTCAGTGGACTGTTCTTCCTCATGCACCCTACAGCCCCGATCTCGCACCGTCGGATTTCCATATGTTTGGCCCAATGAAGGACGCAATCCGTGGGAGGCACTACGCGGATGATGAAGAAGTTATTGATGCAGTACGACGTTGGCGCCGACATCGACCAGTGGAATCGTACCGTGCAGGCATACAGGCCCTTATTTCAAGGTGGCGTAAGGCCGTAGCATTGAATGGAGATTACGTTGAAAAATAGTGTTGTGTAGCTAAAAGATTGGGGAATAACCTGGTGTATTTCAATGCTGAATAAAACAACCCCTGTTTCAGAAAAAAAATGTGTTGCATTACTTATTGAACTGCCCTCGTACACTTTGAATCACGAATGTACACTGCGTGCTGCGCGGCACGTAGCATTGTCCCAAGAGTGATGCATACTTGTGTTGTTCCGTTGTGCCTTCCAGAATGACGAAATTCCAAGCGAATGACACGGAAACGTTCCCCGAATCAAAATGGTTCCTCCTGTGGCCTGCGCCCTTCCGACGATTGTCGCAGGATGTTCGCTGCCTAACGATGCCTAAAACGATATTCCTCTGGAAAGGGCACCTTTCACCACTCAGTTGACGTCCAGTTGAGGTACAGATGTGCAAATTACAACCTTCTTCGCCGATGAACAGCAGTCATCATGGGTGGAAGAATCGGGCGCCTGCTGAGGAAGTCCATGCACAGCAACGTTTGCTGAACGGTAGTTGTGGAGTAACTTTCGGTAGCTTCTTTGTTCATCTGGGCAGTCAGTTGCTCGACAGTTGCAAGTCTATTCTCCCATACGTGTCTCCACAACTTTCTTTCACACTTTTAACACTTTCGCTGCGGAATCGCTGCAGGCGCGCATATCTCCAGTCATGGAGATAAGAATAGAGGGAGACGCCGTGACGTCACATCTGTGAAACTATGTGAAGCCGAGGGTAGCCATCTCAATCCGACCAAAACATTGCTGCTGTGAGCTTGTGTGCATAGGCTTGTCGCTCGTTTTTGGACGTGTGCTACATCGGTACTTGTACTATAGCGTGTTTTTCTCCTGTATGATTTTAGATATCCTAGAAATGAAAGTCGGAAAGCTCTGTGGGAGAATGCCGTGAGGAGGAAGAATTGACGTGCGTCTAAATGGAGCACTATATGTTCTCAGCATTTCCGAGAAGAGGACATAGACCGAACTTCCCTTTCAATAGTAAGGCTCCGAGAAAATGCTGTACCATCAGTTTTCCCTACACACCCAAAACATTTGCAAAAGGTATGTTAATTCAAAGAATTAAATTCTTAGTTTTAAAGTTCACGTTTCAGTATAATACGTGCGTATCGTAGATAATCGAAGTGTTGAGTAACTCACTTTGTCTTCATCATGTACCAAATTAAAAGCTAACACTACATTAACTGGCGTAAAGTATAGGCCTAAACAGGACACTGTGTAGATTTGCCATTCTATGTACCGTATTTCAGTAAATATTGGTGGTAATGAACAGTGTTTCCCAGTAGTGTAACGTAACTGAAATGTCCCAGTACGTATTACAAACAAGATGTATTTATGGGGCTTTGGAGGGAGGGTATAGCTAACTTAGTTTTCAGTTTCTATTATTTAGTTTGTGATACACGTTTATTACTGAATTAACAAAATTGTATCGTTTACATTGCTATTCGTAATATTACATTAAAAACTATTTTTAATCAGAAGAAACGCGGGATTTCGCCTTTACGAGATTTTATTAAAAACAAAAACTTTGAAACAACCAATCTGATGGCGTTACAAGCGTATATGGTGCAATTAGCGACTGTAATACACGCAGCGCTATAGCACACTGGCAATGTTTTGGTCAGAGTGTCATGGCAGCGAGCCACGCCCCCATGGCTTCAAAACGTAGACAGCTGGGATACGTAGCGCCATCTCCCCTTATTCCTACCTCCATGTCTCCAGTGCGGCCCGGCTACGTGTGAGGGCGGGCCAGTAACACTCTGAAAGGGCAGGTACCGCTCGGAGCTGACGCTCCTAAGACACCGGACTTACAGGCCGACGTCAAGACCTTGAAAGATCTGTAGGATCATGTTCTATACTGACTTAATGACGACGCCTACACTTAGACGTTTCCATTTACAGATCCTAGATCCCTCTTTTGTATTTTCAAATGGCTCTGAGCACTATGGGACTCAACATCTTAGGTCATAAGTCCCCTAGATCTTAGAACTACTTAAACCTAACTAACCTAAGGACATCACACACCCATGCCCGAGGCAGGATTCGAACCTGCGACCGTAGCAGTCCCGCGGTTCCGGACTGCAGCGCCAGAACCGCTAGACCACCGTGGCCGGCTTTTGTATCTTCGCTCAGCAATATATTGACTGCGTTATCGTTCGTTTCGTCACCTACAAGTTGCAACAATTCGTCTGTTACCAATAATCTGAAGAAACCCATAGGAGAATGGCAAGCAGGATGAATTTGCGGACCTTCTTCCTTCGTAAATGGGTGACACTGCATATTATGGGGTTCTAAAGCCAGAACTCACCTGGATTATCTCCGTGTGACAGGTCGGGCTCTTTTTCGTCGTCGATTTCCATACAATCGTCGTCATTCGTATCGTCAGATTCGGAACTGTCACGAAATTCTAAAGTTGTGCTTCCACGCTATCATCACTCTGCAAATTCTTTTCCAGTCTCTGAATGACAATCTCCGTGGTATGCCTCGTCCTCACTACGCAGAAAATCGCTGTCGTCTAGTACACTAAGTAACTGTTCCTCTGTCAGTTTGACACTTTTCCTGCTCCTTTTCACATTGGAAGGTCCAGCTGTCGGTTCATTAGCCGCCATTACCAACAATATGCGTTCGATAACTGACCACACAAAACAAAAGTTTACACGCTTTGATGCTAAATCAGACGCTGCAACTAAACTGAGTAATCCGACAGTGAGCGCGGTCGCTTCTAAGCGCCAGCCGCGCTGGCTCGTGTTTTTTTTTTTTTTTTTTCCTTTATTGAATTTCAATTCCCCCCGAAGGGGGCGGGCTGGCAGCAGCTTAGTATGCCGCTTTTCAGCCTACAGATTTTGGGACAAAGATCAGGAGAACAAATAATAATAAAAAACAGGCGATAAAATCGGAGACTTAGAGAGTAACAAGGCGAAAAGACATCGTGGAACTTAAAACAAACAACAGAGGGATGATGATGCTAATAAAAATACATACGAAGCAGACAGGGAAAACAATAGACAAGTAAAAAACACGGCGACAGTCTGGATTCCGTTCGCAAAAGACATAAAATTCACACCTAGCGACAGCATGGTTTCTGTTCGCAACACGAGAAAGACATACAACACTGAATAGTCACTGGAACACTGCACAAAAAAGTTGGCAAATGTGACACCACAGTCGAGAGCAGGTGGGGGGAAACTGGACAGAAGAGGGGAAAACAAAAAAGGGGGGAAAGGAGAGTAAAAGCGAAGGGGGGGAACCGGGAAAGGAGCTGATGGAGGATGAGGACCCAGAAGAGAGGTGTGGGGCAGACGCGACAGGGAGTGGGGTAGGCACTGGCTCGTGGCTTGTTTTGACGCTTATAAGCGTCAGCCGCAGCGGACGTGTTAATCTATGGCCTGTGGTACACCGCAGTTGCCTCGGAACCTGTTTTGGATAGAGCCATTTTGCCACGCATCGTTTACTATAACCACAGCGGCACGCTAACAGTTTACAAACTTAGGAGTTTCGGAAATGCTTTCACCCTTGGCCCGAGACCCAGTGGTCATGTCCTCTTGGACGTGAGACAAATCACTCCGTATCCGCATTAATTCAACCATTGCAGTGTTTTCCGCGTACTCCTTCAAGATTTATGCAACCTCAACTGCTAGTGCTGCCACCATCCGTCTTTGAGCGGTTGTTGCACGTTGACGTCGAACATAGGAGATGGTCACACCAACGTGACTGGACCATGTACACTGCTCAGTATACCGCTGTACTGAAACAAATTCCGTAACATGTAACGCCGGAAATGCATATCCTCCTATTTCCATCTATTGCACTATAAATTTGTTTTCCTTATTTTTGTTAACCTGAATATATGACATTTCTGTGTCTTTGCATATTGTAATTGTTTTACTATTTGTATATATATATATATATATATATATATATATATATATATATATATATATATATATATATATATATATATATATATATATATATGTGTGTGTGTGTGTGTGTGTGTGCATTTATGTCAATGTATAATTGGTTTGTTTCGTAAATATTATTTGTATTTTTACGCTGGGTCTTGCCTAGGGAAAACTGCTATCGAACGATTACATCGATAGGTCGTGTGAAGAATCAAAGTGTGTAGGATCTTTGGTAGTGTTAACTCTGTCGCGTGGAGCGCGGGCAGAGAGAGAGTCTGGCTGGAGTAGCGAGTGGAGCAGGTGTGTTGTGTGAAGCTCCCGCGAGTTGCCGCGCTTTCGGGGTTTGGCAGCATGTAATTGCGCTCGACTTGCGATGATAGTTTCTGACATGGTGTCGCGGACGGGAAGCATTAGCTGGCGCACATCAAGAGCCCGTTTCGTCTGGTGACCGTGTCGAGAAGAAGGCGCGCCAACATCCAGCTTCTGCAACAGCGACGGCCGACAATGAGTGACTGTGGCCACCTCCTCGATCGACGGCTTCAAACCTTCAATCAACCGACAAGGAAGACTGGAAGCACGTAAAGTTTTAGAACTGTATGGCAGACCTCAGCTTTTCAAACTTTTAAAATTGTTGCATCACAAAATTACAGCAACTTAGCATGAACGTTTGTTGCTCATTGTCCCAATTGCATTACCAAGCACGGTCCCTTCCTTTTCCGGAATGAACCGGAGTGTCGTTGAAATTCAAACGCCAGCATCATTCCACTTCACTACTTTAATTTCAAAGTTCAGTTAAAGTATTCATAGCTGGCTACAATATTCAGATTACACAAGCACAAATTAAGAGTGCGAGTTATGTTACCGTATTTTAGCTTACCTGTGACTGCAGCTCAGCTTGGTACGCACTAAATTTTACTATTGTTAATTGTTCAGAATCATTTAATTCAAGTTCAAAGTTAAATCTCTTATTTCTAAATTGCGTAGATTCAAGTAGCTTTTGAAATGATTGTTGAGGTAGTCTAAGACTAACCGTATTTTACTGAATTTCGATGTGTTCAGAAAGAAAGCTCACTATTAACTTCAGTCACTAAATTAACTTTCGATTTTCCGGTTTTATTAATTCTTTAGCTAAATTAAGTCAGAGTGTAGCGAAATTTATTACTTCTGACAAACTTTCAGTTTTCACACTACACTTGTCAACCTCCAGTTGCCACGCTTCTAGTGCTAATTATATGTGTAATAATCTTTCTTTTTCAGTTACTATAGTAATTGTCCTTAGGACTGGCGACCGTAATTTCCCCCAAATCTCAAATATCTAATTACCGCTAGTTGATTGTTATCGTAACGGCCGCACATTTACTTTCTTTATTAACTTTACCCCTATTTCAAAATTAATTTCCACCAGTTTCATTAGCATTTTTCCTTTCATTTAGATGTAACCCTTTCCTCCCTCTTTACCGACAAATTAAGCTCGGTGAGGATTGCTTTTCCCAAATTTCCATTAGGTACACGCGGTTTAATTTTTCACTCTCATTAAGGTCGATAAGTGAGGGGGAGGTTACAAACACTGATTGAGCGTAAGTACTGATGAAAATATCGCTGTTTCGCGATGTATACGGTAATGCTGGCACAGGACTGTTTAAGATTTCCGGTCGTGATGAGCACTCACGACCCTAGTACACAGTCGCGTCCGACCAGCTCATCGGCTTCACCCACCACTGTCGCGTTGAGGCAACAACATGATGTACATAGCACCTAGGAACTGTGGAATACAGCGGTGTTGCAAGGGGCGACCACTTCAGCTCGTTTTTATAACCAGGATTCAAGAAACCTATATCTTAGCTGAATAAGTATGTTCAATAATGATAATACAATGAGCAGAACCGTAGATCTTCCTCATTGGGCAAAATACCTAAACAAAGGAATTTAAGAGTGAGGTGTTATTTTAATAAGTTTAAGCTGAAGTGAGAAAAGTCATGGGATCGTGATATGCACATATACAGATGGCGGTAGCATCACCTACATAATGTACAAAAGGGCAGTGCATTGTCCGAGCTGTCATTTATATTCAGGTAATTTATATGGAAATGTTTCCTGTGGTGTCACCGCCAGACACCAGTTGCTAGGTGGTAGCTTTAAATCGGCCGCGGTCCATTAGTACATGTCGGACCCGCGTGTCGCCACTGTCAGTGATCGCAGACCGAGCGCCACCACACGGCAGGTCTAGAGAGACTTATTAGCACTCGCCCCAGTTGTACGGACGACTTTGCTAGCGACTACACTGACGAAGCCTTTCTCTCATTTGCCGAGAGATAGTTAGAATAGCCTTCAGCTAAGTCCATGGCTACGACCTAGCAAGGCGCCATTAACCATTTCTAGAGAGAGTCTCACTTGTATAATCAAGAACGCTGTATACAAATGATGGATTAAAGTTAAGTATTCCAGCAGCTACGTACTTTTCTTTACAGCATTCATTACGTATCCTGTTTCAGGCCTAACGCCAGCCTGCGTGTGTTGACGCGTCCATTTCGGCCTCCTCTAAATTAGTGTGCGTTGTGTTGGCTAATCTGCCGACACAACATTTCCAACGTGAGTGTGGCCGCACGACGGGAAACGACGGACTTTGAACTCGAAGAGGTAGTTGTAGCTAGACACATGGGACATTTCATTTCGGAAATCGTTAGGGAATTCACTATTCTGAGATCCATGCTGTCAAGAGTTTGTCGAGAATACCACATTTCAGCCATTTCATCTGACCATGGACAACACAGTGGCCGACGGCCTTCACTTAACGACTGAGACCAACGGCGATTGCGTATAGAGTTGTCAGTGCTAACAGACAAGCAACACTGCGGGAAATGACTGCAGAAATCAATGTGGGCCGTGCGATGAAAGTTTCCGTTAGGACAGGGCGGCAGTATTTGGCTTTAATGGGCTGTGGCAGCAGACGAATAACGGGAGTGTCTTTGCTAACAGCACGAAATCGCCGGCAGTGCCCTCCCTGGGCTCGTGATCATTTCGGTTGGACTCTATATGTCTGAAAACGGTTGCCTGCTCTGATGAGGACCGATTTCAGTTGGTAAGAGCTGCTGGTAGAGTTCGAGTGCTCATACCCGACGAAGCCATGGAACCAACTTGTCAACAAGGCACTGTGCCAGCTGGTGGTGGCTGCGTAATGTTGTAAGATATGTTTACATGGAATGGATCAGGTCGCCTGGTCAAACTGGACCGATCTTTGAATGGAAATGGCTATGTTCGGCTACCTGGAGACCACTTGCAGTCATTCATGCAACATCGGTGGAATTTTTATGGTTTGTCAATGCGCTAAGTCACTGGGCCACAGTTGTTCGCGATTATTTTGAACAACGTTCTGGACAGTTAGAGCGAATCATTTGGCCACCCAGAACATCCGACATCAGCTCCTTCGAACATTGATGGGTTATGATCGGGAGGTCTTTCGTGCACAAAACCCTGCACCGGCAACAATTTCGCAATTACGGACGGCTGCAGAGGCAGGATGGCTCAGTATATCTGCAGGCGACTTCCAGGGACTTGTTGAGTCCATGACACGTCGAGCTGCTGCACTAAACCCGGTAAAAGGAGGTCTGACACATTAGGAGGTGTGCCATGACTTCACTTAGCGTATATGCTTTGGGGTTTACAATGTACAGAAAGTTGGCTGAAACCAGACGTAAACAGTAATGAAATCCTAAACTCAGATTGGAATGTATACCGCAGAGACAGGCTGGACAGTGAAGGGGGAGGCGTGTTTATAGCGATAAGAATTGCAATAGTATCGAAGGAAACTGACGGAGATCCGAAATGTGAAATGATTTGGGTGAAGGTCACGGTTAAAGCAGGCTCAGACATGGTAATTGGATGTCTCTATAGGCCCCCTGGCTCAGCAGCTGTTGTGGCTGAGCACCTGAAGGATAATTTGGAAAATATTTCGAGTAGATTTCCCCACCATGTTATAGTTCTGGGTGGAGATTTTAATTTGCCGGATTTAGACTGGGAGACTCAGACGTTCATAACGGGTGGCAGGGAAAAAGATCCAGTGAAATTTTTGTAAGTGCTTTATCTGAAAACTACCTTGAGCAGTTAAACAGAGAACCGACTCGTGGCGATAACATATTAGACCTTCTGGTGACAAACAGACCCGAACTATTTGAAAAAGTTAACGCAGAACAGGGAATCAGTGATCATAAAGCGGTTGCGGCATCGATTATTTCAGCCGTAAATAGGAATATTAAAAAGGGTAGGAAGATTTTTCTTTTTAGAAAAAGTGACAAAAAGCAGATTTCAGAGCACCTGACGGCTCAACACAAAAGTTTTGTCTCAAGTGCAGATAGTGTTGAGGATCAGTGGACAAAGTTCAAAACCGTCGAACAATTTGCGTTAGATGAGTATGTGCCAAGCAAGATCGTAAGAGATGGAAAAGAGCCACCGTGGTACAACAACCGAGTTAGGGTTAGGAAACTGCTGCGGAAGCAAAGGGAACTTCACAGCAAACACAAACATAGCCAAAGCCTTGCAGACAAACAAAAATTACAAGAAGCAAAATGTAGTGTGAGGAGGGCTATGCGAGAGGCGTTCAATGAATTCGAAAGTAATGTTCTATGTACTGACTTGGCAGAAAATCCTAAGAAATTTTGGTCTTATGTTAAAGCGGTAGGTGGATCAAAACAAAATGTCCAGACACTCTGTGACCAAAATGGTACTGAAACAGAGGATGACAGACTAAAGGTCGAAATACTAAATGTCTTTTTCCAAAGTTGTTTCACAGAGGAAGATTGCACTGTAGTTCCTTCTCTAGATTGTCGCACAGATGACAAAATGGTAGATATCGAAATAGACGACAGAGGGATAGAGAAAAAATTAAAATCGCTCAAAAGAGGAAAGGCCTCTGGACCTGATGAGATACCAGTTCAATTTTACACAGAGTACGCGAAGGAACTTGCCCCCCTTCTTGCAGCGGTGTACCGTAGGTCTCTAGAAGAGCGTAGCGTTCCAAAGGATTCGAAAAGGGCACAGGTCATCCCCGTTTTCAAGAAGGGACGTCGAACAGATGTGCAGAACTATAGACCTATATCTCTAACGTCGATCAGTTGTAGAATTTTGGAACACGTATTGTGTTCGAGTATAATGACTTTTCTGGAGACTAGAAATCTACTCTGTAGGAATCAGCATGGGTTTCGAAAAAGACGGTCATGTGAAACCCAGCTCGCGCTATTCGTCCACGAGACTCTGAGGGCCATAGACATGGGTTCACAGGTAGATGCCGTGTTTCTTGACATCCGCAAGGCGTTCGATACAGTTCCCCACAGTCGTTTATTGAACAAAGTAAGAGCATATGGACTATCAGACCAATTGTGTGATTGGATTGAGGAGTTCCTAGATAACGGGACGCAGCATGTTATTCTCAATGGAGAGAAGTCTTCCGAAGTAAGAGTGATTTCAGGTGTGCCGCAGGGGAGTGTCATAGGACCGTTGCTATTCACAATATACATAAATGACCTGGTGGATGACATCGGAAGTTCACTGAGGCTTTTTGCAGATGATGCTGTGGTGTATCGAGAGGTTGTAACAATGGAAAATTGTACTGAAATGCAGGAGGATCTGCAGCGAATTGACGCATGGTGCAGGGAATGGCAATTGAATCTCAATGTAGACAAGTGTAATGCGCTGCGAATACACAGAAAAATAGATCCTTTATCATTTAGGTACAAAATAGCAGGTCAGCAACAGGAAGCAGTTAATACCATAAATTATCTGGGAGTACGCATTAGGAGTGATTTAAAATGGAATGATCATATAATGTTGATCGTCGGTAAAGCAGATGCCAGACTGAGATTCATTGGAAGAATCCTAAGGAAATGCAATCCGAAAACAAAGGAAGTAGGTTACAGTACGCTTGTTCGCCCACTGCTTGAATACTGCTCAGCAGTGTGGGATCCGTACCAGATAGGGTTGATAGAAGATATAGAGAGGATCCAACGGAGAGCAGCGCGCTTCGTTACAGGATCATTTAGTAATCGCGAAAGCGTTACGGAGATGATAGATAAACTCCAGTGGAAGACTCTGCAGGAGAGACGCTCAGTAGCTCGGTACGGGCTTTTGGCAAAGTTTCGAGGACATACCTTCACCGAAGAGTCAAGCAGTATATTGCTCCCTCCTACGAATATCTCGCGAAGAGACCATGAGGATAAAATCAGAGAGATTAGAGCCCACACAGAGGCATACCGACAATCCTTCTTTCCACGAACAATACGAGACTGGAATAGAAGGGAGAACCGATAGAGGTACTCAAGGTACCCTCCGCCACACACCGTCAGGTGGCTTGCGGAGTATGGATGTAGATGTAGATGTAGATGTACATCTTCTGTGTAGCAATGGATTATGATACAGCCAGACAGACTAATTCATAGAGTACCGTCGTTTATTTATTTATTTTGCACCATCGGTCTTTTTAAGGTTTTGATGTGCCCCGCCACTTATTCCTCTCTTTTGGCAACCACTTCATCTCGGAGTTTCACTTTCTCTTTATGTCGTCATTTATTAAATGTATTCTGATCTCTGCCTTCCCCTACCGTTTTTACTCTCTGCAACTCCTTCTACTGCAATGGAAGTTTTTGCGTGATATTTTAACACATGTCCTGTCATGTTGTCCCTTCTCATTGTCAGTGCCTTTCATATGTTTCTTTCTTCGCAGATTCTGTGGAGAACCTCCTCATTCCTTACCTTAACAATCCACCTAATTTTCAAAACACTTTTGTAGCACCACATTTCAAACCGTTAGATTTTCTTCTGTTCCGGTTTCCCCACAATCCCTACCATACAATTCTGTGCTCCAATCGCACATTATCAGAAATTTCTGGTTAAATTATAAAAATGGTTCAAACGGCTCTAAGCACCATGGGACTTAAAATCTGAGGTCATCAGTCCCATGGACTTAGAACTACTTAAACTTAACGAACCTATGGACATCAAACACATCCATGCCCGAAGCCGGACTCGAACCTGCGACCGTAGCAGCCGCGTGGTTCCGGACTGAAGCACCTAGAACCGCTCGGCCACAGCGACCGGCGGCTAAATTAAAGTTTATGTTTGATACTAGTAGATGTCTCTTGACCAGGAAGGCCGTCTTCGCCTCTGTCTGCTTTTTATGTACTAATTGCTTTGTACGTCATATTTTCCTATAGCGATGTGTAGAAAGCCATTAGTTACGATTCTATCGTTTTTACAGACGATACCATATTAACAAGAGAGGCCATGTTCAGCAGTAGAACAAGCCATGTATTACGTAACGAACCACTGGAGACCATAGGTGTCTTAAGTTAAATGACAGATAAGCTGAACAATGGCAACTAGAAAGCTTTCTAAGCAGTCGCCAGTACTTCAACCCTGCAAATTCCCGCTGAGACTGGGACAGCACGTTAGTGAATAGTTCTACGCATCGACTACAGAAATTTCACCTCTGTTATTTTCATACAGGTCAGAAATTTAAATGAGAAGGGAGGAACGTCCCTACTTTTCCTTCTTCCGACATTTCTAGACATGTACTTAGGTTAATTTGTAGCCTACACTGCACATGAAAACAATGTGACTCTGTACGGTAACCTGCTCAGATCGTGTGTAGGACTGGACATTTGTGAAGGATGTAAATATCAACACAAGCATGCGACGATTACAACCGACAACTCCTTCGTTAACATTTACTCGTCTTCAAACACACCGGAACGAAACTGGAGAGAAATTAGTTCCAGAAATAAAACAGAAATAGACGCTTTGTCTCATGAAATTATCTCTGTTACAAAAATAGACCCACACTTACTATGTTAAAAGTAGTTTCTCTCCATATTGTGGAATAAATATTTTGTATGTTTATACTTGTAGCTATTAAATGGACGAATATGGAAACAAATTACTGCTATTTCAGTGCTTTTTTAACCATGAAATGTGTAACATATTTTCGTTCGTTGGGAATTAATACCAAACTAACTTGGAACAGAGCCCATTGATTCAATTATACATAGGGATGGTTTCTAAATGCTTCATGACCAATGAAATCAACAGTAATTACTTACTATGTTCCCTCTCGTGTAGACAACAATCTAACGCAATGTGAGGGTCGGGGATACACCGTTATGAACTGCTATAAATTCCAAATAAGTCTAACTTATTCCTTTAGATTTCTCTTAGAAATGTAGCGATCCAAGTGGAACAAGTTCGGCTAAAGACGTCGGGAAAGATGTGAGCAAACTTTCTCTGTCTTCGTGCTTTAGAGTGGAGAAACTTTATAGGAAAACCGTTGTATACTCTTTAAGTACAGTTTAATGAGAATATTTCTGCTTTTGTTCAGTGCGCCAGAAGTTTTAATTGCATCTTACTGTTGGTGAATTTAGGAGACCGCGTCACACTGGAGGCTTGCCAAGTAATCACGCAGCTGTGACGAAGGCGGTAATCAGCCTACACAAAGGAAGCTGAGTTCGCCTCGATACTTTGCTTGTCAGATAAAAGGAACTGCTTGTCAGCGAAATCCCAGCACCGAAAATCGCTGTAAAATCGCTGTATTACGTAGCGTACTCTTCTGCTTTGTTGTAGACCGGTAAAAATCAGTTGGAGGAATAGTTTGCAGCAACCAGGACTGGCTTCAAAACGGTTGACTTACTAATTTGTCAGCAGTGATGCATACGTATGTTGTTGAAGGTGAACTCAAGTACTAGGTACAACAAAGTAGCCTTGGAAACGACACATTCAAAGAAGGGACGTGCTACTTCATCACCTATGTTTCAACCAGCACACAATACCATCATAACCCTGGTACAGCCGGAAAGATCTTCCAAGCAGACATTATTCCAATTATGCTGGCGTACACATGTTTTCCAGCGCACATCTGCAGGACCTGAGTGATAGACACGCCAACATGAAGTGAATATTCAGAAGACGATTAAGATCTGAACCAGGCCACCACGTTTGCTTTACACCAAAATAAACGGTGGAAAAACAACGCAAAAATACGGACAAAAATTAAAACTCTAATTAGTCAGAATAATCTCGAAGTTAACTATGTAGTAGCACATTGCCTACAAGAACCGCATATAAATCTCTGGCACATCAAATGCTGATTATTGTAATTTACTAAATGTCTAAAGCATAAGAACGCTAAAGATCTGACTGTCTGAACTTACGGCGGTTGAACAAATATGAGGAAACCCCCCGAGAAATACATGCTTGAACGTATATACAAATGCTAGGCAATCCTGCTTGTTGCGCCGCTATATTTGACAACGTCACACATGTAAAGTACTCGCTACATTGCAAGTGTCAGACGTGTTTAGTACAGTGATCTGTGTAAGTGAATTCGCTGGTGTGGAAATTATTGGTGCAAGTTTGATGTATTTGACGTTTCAAGAGGCACCACATCAGAGATTAATACCGCATACAGGGAAAGTGGAAAATTATCATCCGCTGAGTCACAAGGCAGACGAAACTGTTTGGCAGGTGATCGTGATGGACGGCCATTGAAGACGATTGTGGCGAAAAATAGGAGGATGACAGATGCATAGGTCACTGCAGCACTGAATGTCGCATTCGTGAACTCTGTCAGCACCAAAACGAAGGGCGCTCCACAAGCAAAACAGGGTCACTGTTCACGCAGCTTGTAACGTCCAGGATGAGTTGTTGCATCTCCCCCGACCACTACAGTCACTACGTCTAATTTTGAATTCAGCCTTTGCGGACATGTCCGAAAGAACGGAGTTAAGGCTCACCGGCCACTTGACCATCTTCTTCTTCTGTACGGATGCACAAACAGTGCACGAACTCTTACGGAAATCGGTAACGCGCCGCGAGTAATGAGTACAATGGGCGGGTGCACTACGAATGTAGTGCGGGACAATACGTTGAGAATGTGGGTTTCGCGGAAGCAAGCCAGAGATAAATCCCTGCAGTCGCACTATCTTCTGTGTCCTCGGTGGCTCAGATGGATAGAGCGTCTGCCATGTAAGCAGGAGATGCAGGGTTCGAGTCCCGGTCGGGGCACACATTTTCATCTGTCCCCATTGACGTGTGTCAACGCCTGTAAGCAGCTAAGGGTTTCATTTCATTGTAATTTCCCTTGAAAACAATAGACGGTAGGTATTTATCGATTCCGAGACGACTGATAGCTGTTTTGAACGTCTACGGTTTTGCTATAACGAATTAAGCTTGGTAATGTGTTGTCTCTCTGGTGTTTCTATATTCTCGTCGAGGCCCTTTACCTTAAAAGCACTTATGGATGGATGTATTGTTTTCACCGAAATGCAACTAAAATTCACAAAAAGTAAGTGTGTGTCGTTAAGAGTGGGTTTCGGATGCGGAAATCGTAAGCATTGTTCTTTGAAACTAAGAACATGCTGTGTTCGCGTAATTTTTAAATGCTGCCATTATAGTGTAAGTTTGTTATTTTGGACACTTTTACTAGGCATAGGTTGTGTCCTTTTTTATTTTACACTTATTTGCTTGCTCCCATTCCCCTTATTTTTAATTCTACTTTATTCGAGAAGAAGGAAAATAAAAACTTTAGCATGCGAACCCTACTTCCTTCGTTTCCGTAACTTTCATTTTTCTGGTAAACTGAAACGTTAGCAACAGCCAGCTGAAAGACAAAACACGTGCCTAAAGCTTTTTACCTGTATATACTGGGGAACACAATCGACAAAACAGCCTGCAAAAGACAAAAAAATGGTTCAAATGGATCTGAGAACTATGCGACTTAAACTCTGAGGTCATCAGGCGCCTAGAACTTACGAGGTGCATTCAAGTTCTAAGGCCTCCGATTTTTTTTTGTAATTAACTACTCACCCGAAATCGATAAAACTGGCGTTACTTCTCGACGTAATCTCCCTGCAGACGTACACATTTTTCACAACGCTGACGCCATGATTCCATGGCAGCGGCGAAGGCTTCTTTAGGAGTCTGTTTTGACCACTGGAAAATCGCTGAGGCAATAGCAGCACGGCTGGTGAATGTGCTGCCACGGAGAGTGTCTTTCATTGTTGGAGAAAGCCAAAAGTCACTAGGAGCCAGGTCAGGTGAGTAGGGAGCATGAGGAATCACTTCAAAGTTGTTATCACGAAGAAAATGTTGCGTAACGTTAGCTCGATGTGCGGGTGCGTTGTCTTGGTGAAACAGCACACGCGCATCCCTTCCCGGACGTTTTTGTTGCAGTGCAGGAAGGAATTTGTTCTTCAAAACATTTTCGTAGGATGCACCTGTTACCGTAGTGTCCTTTGGAACGCAATGGGTAAGGATTACGCCCTCGCTATCCCAGAACATGGACACCATCATTTTTTCAGCACTGGCGGTTGCCCGAAATTTTTTTGGTGGCGGTGAATCTGTGTGCTTCCATTGAGCTGATTGGCGCTTTGTTTCTGGATTGAAAAATGGCATCCACGTCTCATCCATTATCACAACCGACGAAAAGAAAGTCCCACTCGTGCTGTCGTTGCGTGTCAACATTGCTTGGCAACATGACACACGGGCAGCCATGTGGTCGTCCGTCAGCATTCGTGGCATCCACCTGGATGACACTTCGCATTTTCAGGTCGTCATGCAGGATTGTGTGCACAGAACCCACAGAAATACTAACTCTGGAGGCGATCTGTTCAACAGTCATTCGGCGATCCCCCAAAACAATTCTCTCCACTTTCTCGATCATGTCGTCAGACCGGCTTGTGCGAGCCCGAGGTTGTTTCGGTTTGTTGTCACATGATGTTCTGCCTTCATTAAACTGTCGCACCTACGAACGCACTTTCGACACATCCATAACTCCATCACCACATGTCTCCTTCAACTGTCGATGAATTTCAATTGGTTTCACGCCACGCAAATTCAGAAAACGAATGATTGCACGCTGTTCAAGTAAGGAAAACGTCGCCATTTTAAGTATTTAAAACAGTTCTCATTCTCGCCGCTGGCGGTAAAATTCCATCTGCCATACGGTGCTGCCATCTTTGGGGCGTATTGACAATGAACGCGGCCTCATTTTAAAGCAATGCGCATGTTTCTATCTCTTTCCAGTCCGGAGAAAAAAAATCGGAGGCCTTAGAACTTGAGTGCACCTCGTAGATCTAAATAAACCTAACTAACCTATGGACATAACACACATCCATGCCCGAGGCAGGATTGGAACCTGCGACCATAGCGGTCGCTTGGTTCCAGACTGTAGCGTCTAGAACCGCACGGCCACTCCAGCCGGCCTGGAAAAGACAGAAACGAGAAATGATAAGAGCCATCTACCCGGACGGGGCGTCTCGACGTTTCTGTTCGATTAGGGCCACACCAACTGACTCGTGAACCAACACCCTTCATGGTAGACATGATATTTAGCATATTAGCCAAACAGTCCCGATAACGGGGCAATTGCAAGGGGACCCAATACGTACTAAGCATGTACTGCTGAAACACTAGCAAAAACAAAATGTACAAAATGAGCAATTAACTACATCATGGAATTAATCTTCAACTTCGGAAACGAGGAGGAATCCGGCTGCAGAATAATGTCAGTGATAGGAGACCTTGTGAGGAAAGCAAGTTGATTCCGCAGCCAGAGACAGTTCGCCAGATGGCCATTGAAGGTAAGTCTATGCGAAAGCGTGTCCGAGGAACCACATCGACAACCATGTAATCGTGTCCCTAAGTCCATTTGGATGTGGTCGTCATCTACTATTAGTTATTAATTAGTTATAAATCACTCTGTACCAAAAGGAAGCCACTTCTATTGTGTCAATCGGGAGACATGTTGGTCCATACAACTTTCCAACGAACACGCAGTGTTAACAGATCAACCGGGTTAGGGCAGACCATCTTATCACCGCAAGCAAGCAGAAATTGTGTCGAGACCACTTGCCGCCGTAAGATGTCATCCCCCAGATAGCTCACTATAATATAAAATCCTCTAACGTGACGCAGTTTGAATTGAATGCGACGTACGTCAACAGGCGAAGCAAGACTCCCTGGCCGAACGAGAGTGAAGAGTTGTTACGTGTTACTATTCAGTCCACAGATAACAATCAGTATCATTCGTCGGATGTATATGCAGACTCCTTGCGTGTGATATCTGAGAGAGATAAACCTTCCGTGCGCGGTTAACGTATTTTTAATTTATGGCCTTTCCGTATAAACCGGCGGACATGAGCCACAGCTTTTGGATACAATTTTGGAAAGGGGCCAGAGCTGCGCTATATGGTACAAAAAACATAAGTATCCAATTGCCACACTTTCTGGAAACCAGTACGAGATAGTCATTCATGTTCCAGTATTGCACCCTGAATTTTATCGGTAATGGATTTTCAGTTCAAAGCCGCCACCTTCAGTGGTTATGGCAATGTGACTACCAGTCTACACTTCAAGCAAAGATTGAGGTTCCGACGGGAAACGTGATGTTCAGGCGATTTCAGTTCGTTAAACATGGACGTACGTATATACTGCTTAAGCTCCCTGTTGCGACTGGTCATTCTACCGGGTGCTCAACACGTTTTGGCAGCTATCCCAGTAAAGCGCGCACCTGTTCCCATGGCAGTCTACTGTAATGAAAAAACGCTGTAGATTGAAAACAGCGCGGCCTGGATCTGTTTTTGTGCCTCAGTTACGGTAATAGTAGTAGTAGAAGTAATAGTATTGGTAGTAGAAGAAGTAGCTTAGTGTTTTTATTCATCTGTAGTTACGTTTACATGAATATGTTGAATGCAATTTTATTGATTAAGAACAACAGAAAAAATATAGTTCTTATATAGATAACAACATAGTTAAAGATCTAGCCTGACAAGACTGGGATAGGTAGTTAGCCACGGTCTCGTATAAGGAACCATTCTGCTAATGGCGATGAGTAATTTAGGGAAGCCATGGTCGAAGCGTTTTTCTTCTTTTCTTTGGTGCATTTTGACTATCAGGGATCCTATGCCTTTCACCCATCTTAGTTCTGAGGCAGAGAATGCGACATCGTGGCCATTCCTCGGGTGGCGACCCTCATCCAGTTAACCCTCAACCTGCCGGCCGTGGTGGCCGTGCGGTTCTAGCGCTGCAGTCCGGAACCGCGGGGCTGCTACGGTCGCAGGTTCGAATCCTGCCTCGGGCATGGATGTGTGTGATGTCCTTAGGTTAGTTAGGTTTAAGTAGTTCTAAGTTCTAGGGGACTGATGACCTAAGATGTTAAGTCCCATAGTGCTCAGAGCCATTAACCCTCAACCCCTCCCCCTCTCCCCGTTTGCAATGACTAGAAAAAAACGGGCAGGGTCTAGACTAATAATGAATCCATCAAACACAGTAAGGTGTTGATAATGGCGTTTGTTGTCTTAAAGGCATTCTTGACTACCATACACTCACCACGTCCGCTGTCAAAGGTAATTAACGCTCATGACCGTTACATCGAGAATTTGAAGCAAACCTGATTTTCTAGTAGCGCCACTATTGTGCAACTGGCGCGAAATTTTGCGAGTAATAGACATAATCTTTCAGATGCAGAAATACCCCTACCAACTTTCGCATATGTTGCACAACTCCTTGCTAGTGTTACGGTTTTTATACCGTCAATATTCCCACTAAAACTTTTTAAAAAATCCCAAGAGATTAAGACAAGTAATTCAATATAAGACACATGGGGCCGAAAATGTCAGGAAATTCCCTATAAGTGGATGACAAATGATGAACATGTGACGTCACCAGACGACGTACATCGCTGCACGTTTAGCGGTGGGCCTATCCGACTGTCGCACCTGGCTATCTCAACCAAAGTCAAGCGAATATTCATGCCGGTGTGGCTCCGGGATTACATGCACGACTTTAGTGTGTGGGGTTCAGTGTTCGTGTCTTGTGTTTCGCAGACAGCATTTTTCTACAACGCGCTACACAACTGTGTGGTTATGATGAGGGAAGGTTGATCATTTTATTTACTGGTCTTTCTGTCTCCGCTGGCTAATTGTAAAGTGCAGTACAACAAAAAAACTAACGTACTGCGTTGCCAGTAAATAAATATACGATTCGGAATTGCATAGCTAGTACTAAATGGCCTACTTGCTCGTTTCTAAATACATTCGGCAGAAAAAAGAAGGAACAAAAGAGAAAAGGAAATACAAAATTAGAACAGCTCTTGTTTGGTTTCGACGAGGACAATAACTTTGTAACTTCCACGTTTACAATAGTTCACACTTACAAAAGCTTTTCGAAAAGAGCGTAGCCTACCATAGCGATGTGTAGAAGCGCCCCCTACCGTCAAGCGTAGGACCAACAAGCCCAGTCGCTGCAGGTACGGCGATTTACGTCGTCTCACATCACGCTCAGTTCAACATTTGCTATCAACTTTTGGGGTATTTCCCGATATTTGCTGCCCAACATGTCTTATATTAAATTACTGGTCTCAGTGTCATCTACGTCGCTTCGAAGGGGCTTTTAAAAAAGAGTCGCCATATCTGTATATATATAAGGCAAACAAAAGAAAATCTAAATAAGTTATCCGGATGGAAATTGGAGCTTTCGTGCTCCCGAATACAAGGCCAGTCTGCTTAAAACAGGGCGCCCTCATTCTGTTTATCCTGAGTGTGCAATACTACCTTACAAAAATTTATTGAATATCTACACTGTTTAGTCATTTCTCAACACCAATAAACCATACTCAGTATGCAGACTGGACACAAAATGTATCATGATGTAACATTGTATACGCTGTCAGCAGACAAAAAACCCTGACAAGAATTTAGTTTACATTTTGTGTACCACAGCTACTCATTTGTTTGCCTAAAATATTTAGTCAGCGTCCCTCATAATGAATGTGATGCTAAACTCGGAAAGAGGATTAGATTTTAGCATTATCCATTACAGAACTTAGGTACAAACTTCTCTAGAAAAAAAAACACTATTGCGGAATGTGTTGTGCAACGACAGAGATAATTTACTATTACTATTATTCTAGAATGAATTTTTGATTCTACGGAGGAGCGTGTACTGATATGAAACTTACCGGCAGATCAACTGAACTGTGTGTTGGAGAATGCTCGGACTGAGAAGCTTTTTCTTTCATGGGCAAGTGGTCTTCCGACTGAACTACCCAAACACAACTAACGGCCAGTCCTCACAGTTATACTCCCGCCAGTATACCTCATCTCCTTCCTTTCAATCTCCACAGAAATTCTCCTGCGTAACATGTGGGACTAGCACTCCTGGAAGAAATTATATCACAGAGACACAGCTTAGTCACAGCCTGGGGGATGGTTCCAAATTGAAACATTCCCAGTCTGTGACTAAGCCATTTCCGCAACATCCTTTCCTCCAGGACAGGTAATCTAAAAGTTACGAAGTAGAACTTCAGTGGGATTTGGGAGAGAGGAGATGAAATACTGGCGAAAGTATAACTGTGAGAACAGTTCGTGAATCGTATTTGGGTAGCTCGCCATTCCAGTCTCGCTAAAGACCCGATTCGTGAAAGAGGAGACTTGTCTTAGACAAAAAAGAAAAGCCCGGTTTGTTTTAGAGGAGGACCAAGCTTTGTTTTAGATAAGGAGCAACGTTTATTTTAGAAGAGGAATCTTATTTGATTTTAGAAGAAGATTTTGTTCCTTATAAAAGAGGAATCTTCCTTGCTTGAGAAGATGAGCTTTCATTTGCTCTGGGAGAGGAGTACTGCCTGTTTCGGGGAAAGTATCTTGTTTCGACTTTGGAAAGGAGCTTATCAGAACGTAGTGTGAGAAGTTAGAAGTGGAAGGCATTTTTGGAGAGACAAAGGGGAAAAAAGTGCAGTGCGCGGAGCCCTCGGTAAAGTTATTTTGTATTATCCCGGCCTTGTACCCCTCTGGTGGAGTCGGTGGTGGTGCAGAGTCCCTTTGTCTGAGAATACTCGTCCTGGGAACGTGGACCGGTAGGCGGCGTGTGTGACTGAGTGGCACGAGGAAGGTGGCGAGACGGGCCTGTACTGGGAGCAGACCCGTGTTTGCGTCGAAATCGCCTACACTGGACTTGGAGTGACAGCGCGGCCTCGTTGGGGTTGCGGGCAGTCTGTTGGAAAAGAACCACCTCTTCTGGCATCAAGTGTTCGCCGGCCACGGGTGTACGTAGACGTGTTGACACTGAACGGTGTCTACGCTTTCGAATCCCGTATCCGTTATCCGGAAGAGATCGTCATTCAGAGTAAAGCTGGAATGTCTGTACAGCCTTCACTACACTGTCGCTGCATCCTAGTTGCATCCGTTCACTCCATGCAAAGCTGGCTAGTTCTACTGTTCAATAGCTGGTGACCCGTTTCTTTTATCTTTTCATGTTGTAAAGGTTGTTGTTGAGAGTTTCCTTGTGTACCCCATTTTTGTGGTGTGTGTGTGTGTGTGTGTGTGTGTGTGTGTGTGTGTGTGTGTGTGTGTGTGGAGCCGGTAGTAAATGATTTATGTTTCAGGTTTTATCATGTCAATTTAATGATGTGTATATCAAGTGTAAGCCGGATTGAAGTGGTACGCAGGTCTGATGTGTGAAATGAAATGTGACTGCAAGATTACGGCACTCCAAACCCACTGAGGTAGGCATGGATGGGTTCTAGCACAGCAGATCAATATCTGAGTAATCACATTCTGTAGTTGAACAATTCCCTTCTCCTTATTTTCCGTTCATCCGAAGGCGCTCTGCGTCTAAGATTGTTTTGAAACTGTCTTGTACGACGAATGAAACTAGTCTGGGTAAACCTCGCGAATGGGGTCCGGCAGTAATAGATATTGTATATTTTATGTTCCATTGCTCAACTGATGTTATTTGAAGATTTTTTGAAATCTGATCTCATGTCAATTTATCATCATAAATTTTGTTTAAGTGTTTACTACATGCATTTTTAAGATGGATTTCGTGACATAAATTGTAATATCAAGTAGTTGTAACTGTCTTGAGCTTAAGTTTAGCAGCAATATATCACCGCTATTTGTCATCAATATTGGACGGGTCTAATATTGAATCAGTGGTTACCATTCCCCCGAGAAGCAAATCTCCCTAGTTCTAGTGTCAGTCTGGTACACAGTTTTGATCTGCCAGGATGTTTCATTATTATTGTTATTATTTGCACATGTTATTTTTTTTACTAACGCCCGTTTTGTATTATCTGAGTAGCGCTACATTGTAAAGAATGTATTTCTTAACATCTACACTTTGTAGCCTTTCCAAAATAGTTTGTTTTAATAATATAGATGTTTTAGTAATCTAGTTTTTATTTTTGCTTGCCAGATGTGAGTGCAGTACAGTCTATGATTACACTTGCTGGAGAACTGTGTTGCTGGCATATCCAGAATTTCCATATCCAGTACTTAGCCAGGAGACGGAGTGACGCTGATATGGACAGCGCCCTCCCCCAAACTTCTGCCCAGTATGATTCAGTGACTGTTGGCAGTGGTGGTGATTCGTCTGTCAGATGAACGCTACAACTCGACGATGTTTTTCGTTCTATTCGAGACGACCGGCCACGTGCCAATGGTCGGTTTCATTATTGCCAGGCTGTAAAGTGCCACAAATAGAACATTCGATACCTCAGTATGCCTTGAGGAAAACGAAAAGATTGGTTCGTACTCCAACAACCCTACCACAACAAAGGTCAGAATTTAATAACGATTGTGGTGTTGCTCACGCTGCTAAATACTGCATTTTCGGGCAACAACAGTCATATTACGTGGCAGGTGTCATTAGAGCACAGTTAATAGTCATCTCATGGAATAATGAAAAAACTTGACACTCATCTTTGTATGTTTCCCACGCTGGTCTTGTCGTAAAATCATGGCTCAATCGTTGAAAATCTTGGTGGTTATGATTCCAAGCTCGGATGCAAAGAGGCCTAGGTTTTATTCTGCTATATTCAAAAGTTTTGTAGAAGCGCTTCACAAATCATTCTTGAAGATTAAACCTTTCAAAGTTAGCGCAATAGTGATGTAAAAAAAATGATGTAAAAAAAATAATCAGCACTCCGAATTTAAGTTACACTTCCTTTTAATTGCTTTTATTGCAATATCACGTAACACAAAACATCACTTCACAATACAAAACATACTTGAAAACATCTTCCTCACAGTCACTGTTGAAGTTCACATTTTATATGCTGACTACGTTAAGCGTCTTTGCAACATGACGCCCAAACCGAGCGGGGTGGCGCAGTGGTTAGACACTGGACTCGCATTCTGGAGGACGACGGTTCAATCCCGCGTCCGGCCATCCTGATTTAGGTTTTCTGTGATTTCCCTGAATCACTCCAGGCAAATGCCGGGATGGTTCCTCTGAAAGGCCACGGCCGACTTCCTTCCCAATCCTTCCCTAATCCGATGAGACCGATGACCACGCTGTCTGGTCTCCTTCCCCAAACCAACCAACCAATGACGCCCAAGACTTGACCTTTTTAACTCTCTAACAACTTAACAACTAACTAATAATCGCTTACGCGCCCAAAAATCAGAGTTACAAGTACGTCAAAGCTCATAGTGAAAAAAGAAAGAATACACATAAGAATAATATCATTGCAATATAAACATATCGATGTATCAGAAATGAAATCAAATCTGAATGTTGTCTCAGAAATATGTTAAGTAGTTAACAGAAATACAATACAATATTACTGATATCGAGAAGTTCAGGTGAGGTACCATAATGGTTACATAATTCAAGTACCATTACAATACCTCCCCCCCCACACACACACACAATTCCATGCACAAACTTCATGGGATTGGGTGTCCCAAACAGCAAAATAAAAAGGTAGTAAGTTACAGTAATCATTATATAGAATAATAGTATCTTTGAAACAGTACATAGAGATTATTGATCCTCATAGCATAATATTAAAGAAATGTAAATATCTTAGATTAAAAGTTGCTTTAGCCATATCTTTTCAAACTTGCAAAAATTACTAAATTTTACAGCAGGCCTCCGTTCACTCTCTTTACAACAGTACATATAAATATCAAAATGTAATCTGTTAATATGTAACAATTGTATGGAAAGAAAAACTCATAAAATTTTTGAATCTTAGTTACAACTATGTACATGAGTACAGAATATGTCTCTTGGCAATAAAATAAGAAAAGTATTAAAATCATTTATATATAACTCACTGTCCATTTCACCACTGTAGTTCCTGTTCTCCTAGTTAAGTTTTTCCTCTAATATGCGGTCCATAGGAAATCCCTTTACATAGTTCCTCTTAGCTGGTGGGTTCTTTATCTACACAGGTAGTTTACCTGAAATTATTACATAGGCTTTACTCTTCACTTCAGTATAAGTTCCTACACAAATATTCAGTGTTATATTGTGTCACCAAGAATGATCAAACGCTAGTAGACTGACATAAAAGAAACAATATGAAAGATTATAATAGTCTAAAAATTATTATTCATATTCAATAAAAATTCTATATGTTACAACACACATTAAATTTCTCATTTTCTAACATTACCTAAAAAAATCTTGTTTGTGACATGTCATTAGCAAGCTTTTTACCATCCATAGGCCTTCAATATTCTGATGTGAAAGTAATTGAAATTTTTACTCTACCATAATATGGTATGATAGTGTATAAATAAATATGGAAATTAATTTCAAAGTTATTCAACCAGATAGAGTTTACTACATGAACATGGAAATTTGTGACAAAGAAATGTAGTGCCAGACAGCGACAAAGAAATGTAGTGCCAGACAGCATTTAAGAGAACAATTGCTTGTTGATCTGTACTGAAGAGCATGAGGACATGGTACAATTATAGACACTGCAACAAGGGAGGAGTGATACCTCAAAATATATGGATGGAAAAGGAAGATAGAAATAGGTACTACTGCTGAGTTCAGCCTAGCCCCCTCTCATCAGCAGAAGAACAAAAATAGAATAGAATCAGTGACAGGCAGTAGGATAAGAAATAAAAGGGGAGGGCTCAAAAAATACAATTGAGAGCAGAATATCAACAGGCACCCACCAATATAAAATACTACACAGACATGGCAGAATGGACGACTGTGATAATCCCCCTACAGTAGCTTAAGAAACCCCATCACTGATATATATTTTCTATCCCAATATTCACCCCCCCCCCAATACAGATCAAATCTAACTGTAGCATAAAAACCTACAATATGACATGTACAAAGAAAGAAAAATGCTCAGTGTTACACTGAGTCTTACAAAAACAGAAAAAAATATTATCAAAATGACAAAAGTAGAGGTTGAATTTTACAACAAGCATCCTCTTAATTTCATCAACATAATATCCAAAATATCAAAAGGTATCACAGTAATCCTAAACATGTTATATAAAAACACAAAATTAAGAAAAATGGCAGTTGTTAGTATCTATGTGTTGCCTCCATAGGTAGACAGAATGGTTCACCAATAATACACAAAAGAATGATTTAATTCCACAGTGTGGAAAGTTCTCAATTTCATACATCCCAATTGTCAAGTGGGCAAATAAGCAGGCATAGCCTGTTCATAATATTCCAATTTCAGTCTTTTCCAACATATAGGCTCAGAATATATAATAATAGCAACAAAATGTTTTCAGCATAAATGACATCAGCACATGAAGAAAATAGTAGTAAGCACAAAATGTGAATGTCAAAATGTTTTAACTAACATGAGTAAACTACAACTAAAATACCACATGTCCTACCACACAAAGAAAATAAAATGCAGAAGAAACCATAAAAATATTTTCTTATATCTAGCCATCTATTCAATGGATAGTATGTATATTACATGTCATCAAAATAGAAATTACATTGAGTAAGCTTCAGTACCATATATAGTTTCCATTTCACATGATAGGAAACAAACTTCATAAACAATATAAAACGTGAAAAATTTTCCTTGTATTCCAGGTTATTGAGATTTGCAAATTTCATTCTAGGTATCAGACTTATAAGGTTTCAATTCAGTTACATTTCTCAAACCAAATAATTTCCTAGATTTTGGATAGATCAATCTGTAAGCACTTGGGTGAGGATTTTCTTTCACCTCAAATGGTCCTATATAAATGTCAAAAAATTTCTTTAATTCTCAAGTCATAAGTTTAGATTTTTCTCTCGTTTTAACCAAAACCAAATCACCAATATTAAAGTGTGATAACCTGCCTGACAGCAGTCTTTCTGTAACCTGCTTGTTTTTTCATGGTGTCTTTTACAATTTGTTCTCTCTACTGAGGTGACAAAATCTGACAAACTGGAAAGTCTATGTGTTCAGTAGTAAAGCTAGTGGGTTTTTTGCTAAACATAATTTCGAATGGTGAAAAGCCAGTGGATGTATGTTGCAAACTGTTCATTATGCCTTCAAAATCCAATTTACATGGTTCTTACTACAATATGTTCTGCACAACCTCCCTATCTCTCTCATGTACCTCTCTGCCGCATTACTGGATGGGGGATAAACTGAAATCAGAATATGTTTTATGTTTGCATTTTCAACAAAATCTTTCCATACTTTTGATGTAAGTTGTGAGCCATTGTCTGACAAGATTGCTTGTGGAGTACCTACCTTATTGAAATAATCACTGGTTAATTTAGATGTAGTCTGTTTACTTGTGGCTTTCCTTGTTGGATACAACTTGATGAATTTGTAGAATATGTCAACAATCACAAAGATAAAACTGTAACCTCCTTTTGACTTGGGGATTGGTCCGTAAATGTTGCAAGCTGTCAGCCCTAAATTTTTGCTGGACAAAATAGTTTGCATCATCCCTCTGCATGTTTACTCACCTTTACTCTTTGGCATCAGTCAGAGGCTGCTAATTTTTTCTTCACTCTTCTGGCAATATTATAAAAATAGACGTTTTCCTGAATCTTTTGTATGCATTTGACAGAACCACAATGTACAAAGCTCTCATGTATATACTCGACTAATGTGTCTATGTGCTGCTCAGGCCAACATAATTTCCAGTCATCCAAATCAGGTCTTAATCTCCTGAACAGAATCCCTTTGTGTACCTTATAATAATCATTTACCTTTTGCTTAACTCCCGAATAACTTTTTACCAATTTCCAATTTTCATCATGATTTTGGTGTCTCCTAATGTCATTGAAAATCTTTAAAATTTCTTCTTCCTCTTTTATCCCCTTCAAATACATAATTTTGAAATTTTTGTCATCAATGCCTGTTTCCTTATCAAAATTTGGCCCAATAGGTGACCTAGAAAGTGCTTCAGCAATAACATTTTTCTTCCCCTTAATATATTTAATTTCATAATCAAATTGTTGTAAAAATAATGCCCATCTGGTGATTCTACTATGATAAAGCCTACACTCCTGTAAGTAACTTAGTGCTTTTTGGTCAGAGTAAACAATCACTTTGTGTCCAAGAAGATAATTTTTAAATTTGTTGAAAGCCCAATGTACAGCCAAAAGTTCTTTTTCAGTCACAGTGTAAGTCTTTTCATACTTTTGTAATACTCTACTGGCAAATGCAATGGAATGGTGTTCTATATGATCTCTTATGACTTTTTCCTGAAATAAGTGTGCTGCTAATCCTGTATCACTGCTGTCAGTCATTAAACAGAACGGTAAAGACTTGTCAGGCCTATATAGAATTCTGCTCTGTGAAATTTGTTTCTTTATCTCATCAAATGCTTTTTGATAATCAGATGACCAATCCCAGACAGTATTTTTCTTTAATAGGTCATATAAACAAGAAGCATTCATAGCTTGAGTACTGACATACTCTCTGTAAAATCCAGCAAGACCAAAAACGATTTTAATTGTTTTTTATTTTTAGGAACAGGAAAATTCTCTACAGCTTCAATTTTTTCTCTGCCAGGTTCAATCCCCTTTTCCGAAATAATGTGTCCCAAAAATTTCAATTCACTTACTCCAAATTTACATTTTGCTAACTTTAAGGTCATACCCCCTTCTCTTAATTTTGTACACACCTGTGTTAGCAATTCAAAATGTTGTCAAAGATCGTAGTGACAAAAGAAAGAATACACATAAGAATAATATTATTGCAATATAAACATATCGATGTATCAGAAATGAAATCAAATCTGAATGTTGTCTCAGAAATATGTTAAGTAGTTAACAGAAATACAGTAGAATATTACTGGTATCGAGAAGATCAGGTGAGGTACCATAATGGTTACGTAATTTAAGTACCATTGCAATACCATAACAGAGAACGTTAAATGTAATGGGTCGACAGAGATGAGCAATTTTACGCAGAACAGAAGTAAATCAGCGACACAGATGAGTCGAATGACTACAAGAACGATAAACTAGAGCAGTGAGAGATTTACTAACTGATGGAAGGAGAAACGTCTTATAATCACATTCAGGAAAGTAACATAATTCATTGCAATATAACATAAAACAATGTAAATCTGCTGTAAATCAAGAAGATAAAGCAAAGAAGATAAAAATTTAATCTAGTTGCAGAAGAAAACAATAAGGCTACAAGAAGAATGTAAAAATTCGTGATTACAGCGCCTTCATGCAACTTTCAGGACTTGGCGGTTATTGTTAAAGAGTACCCTGCAAACAGAAACGACTATGTCCGGTTTTCTGTTAGTGCTGACCTGAGTAAGAACAAAAACTTTCATGGATTCAAAAGGGACTTACACAGCTACGATTATTTGCATTGATAACACCACTAACATCCGTTACTGACGCGCAATTCACGGGCTGAGTGGTGTCTCCTAATGAGAATGTAGCTTAAGGCCATTAATTTCTTATTTGCTACTCTATAATAGGAATGTGGGATATACTTTACCAGGAATTAGTTCTAATTAACGTGGGCGTATTGGAATAGGTGCATTCGAATCACACGAATATATATGCTTACCGCACATAGTCGTTATAGCCATAACAACTATGTATGGTGTATTGATATGCTGCTAATGCGAGCGAGGCTGATTCAGTAGTACGAAAAGGAACAGAAGAAATATTTGTAACAGAACATGGACAGCGGTAATGAAATGAAAGAGGAAACTGCATTGTAAAATTTTGTGTAGAGAAAAGTTCGATTAAACTTGCTTTAAGAACGAAGATTGTGATGTAGTCAAGACCTGGAGATACTGGACAGTCTTAAATGGATTTGAAACTGCAAAACATTTCCAAGAGTGGATGAGGATTATACCCATAATTTACTGGTTACCTACCGTAGATTAAAGCTGAAGAAATTCCTGAAAACTAAGAAATTAAGTATTTGGGACATGATTAGATTGAAAGAACTGTTATTGAGTGTTTCAAAAAAGACATTAAGCACTGGCCATCGCAAATATAGATTTGCCTAAAGAAACTTGAAGTTCACTTTGAAGAAAAGTAGTAGTAGCTGTGTGAATAACAAGAGCTCAGGTGGCAAACCAGTGCTAAGCAAACAAGAGGACACTGAAAAGTGGAATGAACACAAAGAAAAGAAACTTATAGACAATGTTATGGAAAGGAAAGAGGAACTAAATTAAGCTGTGATGAGATATATGATTCTGGCATTAAAAGCCATATGTTGAAACATGGCACGTGGATAAGACAATTTTCTCTCAGAGTTATTAGGATTCTAGGAAGAAACGACAGTGATGAAACTACTCAATCTATTCTGAAAGATATATGAGAAGTGCGAAATACCCTCAGACTTAAAGATTATAATGATTCCAATTCCTAAAGAGGCAAGTGGTGATAGCCAAACCTACGTTTATAGCACTTATAGATAAAGAGAAACCTTTTTTGTCTGTGTTGACTGATATAAAAAATGGTTCAAATGTCTCTCAGCGCTATGGGACTTCACATCTGAGGTCATCAGTCCCCTAGACTTAGAATTACTTAAACCTAACTACCCTAAGGACATCACACACATCCATGCCCAAGGCAGGATTGGAACTTGCGATCGTAGCAGCAGCGCGGTTCCGGACGGAAGCGCCTAGAACAGCTCGGTCACAGCGGCCGTTTGACTGATATACACTCTTTGAAGTTATTAAGGTAGCAAGATGGTAAGTTATCTACAACATGCACAGAAAGCAGTTATGAGTCGAAGGTTATGCAAGGGAAGCAGTTGTCGAGAATGGAGCTAGACAGTGTTGTGGCCTTTTTTCCAATGTTATTTCATTTGTGTTTTGGACAACCAGTAAAGGAATGCAAATAAAAATTTGGGAAGTAAATTAAAATTTGGGAAGTAAATAAAATTTTTGGTTATGGTGATTATAATAAAATTTTGTTACAGGTGCCTTGGAAGATCATCTGAACAGATTTGATATTTTCTTGGAAAGAGATTATAAGACGAAGATTAAGAAAAATATAGCAAAGATAATGGACTCTAGTGGAAATAGGTCAGGCGATACTGAGGAAATTAGGTTAGAATATGGCACTCTAAAAATAGCTAACCTTTACTATTTGGGCAGAAAAGTAAGTACTGGTGACTGAGATAGGGTGCACAAAAAAACAGATTAACAATAGCAGGAAAAGATTTCCTGAAAATTAGAAACACCTTAACGCATAATACCAATTGAAGTTTTAGGTCTCTGAGAATATTTGGAGTTGTAAGCTCTCTGAGAGGTTTTGAAGACAGATTACTAATAATGGTTAATTCAAAATATGCTTTGAATTGAAAATACCCTCTTATATAGAACGTTTAGGCCAGTGAATTTAATTAGTAAGCTCGCATCTCGTGGTCGTTCGGTAGCATTCTCGCTTCCCACGCCCGGGTTCCCGGGTTCGATTCCCGGCGGGGTCAGGGATTTTCTCTGCCTCGTGATGGCTGGGTGTTGTGTGCTGTCCTTAGGTTAGTTAGGTTTAAGTAGTTCTAAGTTCTAGGGGACTGATGACCATAGATGTTAAGTCCCATAGTGCTCAGACCCATTTGGACCATTTTTTAATTAGTAATGCGAACTGACAGCAAAATTTGTGGAATATTGCTGGGCTTAAATAAGATTATTTCACAAGTAAAGTACTATACATTGAAATTACTGTACAAAAATCAAATACATATGTACCTAATTGTGGTTAATTGTGTCATACACATGATGCCACCTCATTAATCATAGTTACGAGATTGCGTTAATGAGTGAAGTGTCACGCTGAACTGACAAGTTTTGTACCGTTTACAAAATTCACTAATAAAGGATATATTCAAGCAACATATTTCAAGCTGTAACTGATTTGAAATAATATCCATACCAGTGAAAAATAAAAATTAGACAGATATCCCAATTTACATCGACCACTTCTCAGATTATGTCATTATACATTTACCATCCTAATTCATGAAAAGGCTTCACGACGGATACATGATGCACATCTCTATGTCCATTCTGAGTGTCACCACTTCTAAAATATTGTGAAGTCCCACTCGCTGAAGTGCTCCTACGTGACAGTGTCCATACCATTTGTATTAAAAAGAGGATACTTTAAAAAAATTTTAAAGTAAATTTGGGTAAATGAAGAAACGATAAGGATGCAAGTTACTATATAACAAGATTTACTGGATACAAAAGTTTACCTTTGTATCATACACTTAGATGATCCCAAATGACTTTTTGTAGATATTCTACTGTACGGTCACTATATATTTCACCTCTATAGATTTTATCAAGAAGTCCACTTCCTTTTGACGTTTTGTCACAAATGTAAGCACATCTTACCTCATTAAAGTGAGTTTGACAATGAGCAAAGCCTTCACTATTTCAGCTTCCACTGAGTTTTTTTCATCCAATCCCAGAAATTACACGAAAGGAAACACATGTTGCACTGAAGCATTTGACCCAATAATTGCGAGAAAATATTCTACCAATAGAATATTGTTATTTATGTTAATACTTTTACTATTGAAAGAGCCAGATGTTTTACTCCACTTTTCATGAACACTTTTATTGGTCCTCATTCATTTTTATGGGAATGAGAATTTATCAAAGAGTTTGTCTTCCCCAACAGAAAATCTTGGTACAATACTCGTAACAACAGTGCAACAGTCTGGAATGTACTTGCACTGTAGCTCCTCCTTTTCAAAGACTGGCAGATCAAATGCTTTAAAAGATGTGAGAAATGGTAAGCATCATTCATAAATATACTCAGTACAAGAGTCATAGCAGATGTCAGCACAACCATAAAACTCTTCTACAGTAATATCCCCTGTTCTTCTGGCGTTCTTAGTTGTGCAGAGTTTATATATTGTAATTTGCCTACTAATTTTTTTTTCTTCATACAATTCCTTGTTTCCCAACATATTTAATTGTTGTGGATGAAGGCTTTAGCTGTCTAACTATAAAATATAGGACCAACAGGCAGAAAGTTTTCGAAGAATCGTTTAAAGATAACAGGACACACATTAAAGGAAATGAAATGATATTTCGGAGCAGAATATATCTACATAATTCTTTCCACTGTTTTTAATGAGGATAGCTATCTTATTTTACCGTGTCCAAATGCAGTTTTATATTCAGTTCCAGAAAACTCACAGAATGACTTTTGACTATGGCCAGATAGCTAAGGTGGTCAAGACGACAAGTTGTGGGAAACGGAAAAATCTGAGTGCCATTACTTTGTATCATGTTCATATATAACATCCACCGAGGTGACTGAAGTCATGGGGTGGCGATACGCACATATACAGCCTGGTAGTACCGCGTACACAAGGTATAAAAGGACAGTGTATTGGTGGAGCTGTCATTTGTACTCAAGTGATTCATTTGAAAAAATCTCCAACGTTATTATGGCTGAACGACAGGAATTAACATACGTCTAACGCAGAATGGTAATTGGAGTTAGATCCATGGAACATTCCATTTCGGAAATCGCTAGGATATTCATTATTGTGAGATCCACAGTATCAAAAGCGTGCAAGAATACAAAATTTCAGGCATTACCTCCCGAAATAGACAACCCAGTGGCTGACGGCCTTCACGTAATGACCTAAAAGAAATGTTAAAATGTGTGTGAATTCCTAAGGGACTAAACTGCTGAGGTCATCGGTCCTTAGACTTACACACTACTTAAACTAACTTACTCTAACTTATGCTAAGTACAACACACGCATCCATGCCCGATGGAGGTCTCGAACTTCCGGCGGAAGGGCCCGCGCAATTCGTGACATGGCGCCTCTAACCGCGCGGGCACTCCGCGCGGCCGTAATGAGCGAGAGTAGCGGCCTTTGTGTAGAGTTGTCAGTACTAATAAACAAGCAACAGTGCGTGCAATAACTGCAGAAACCAATGTGAGACTTTCGACGAACGTATTCGTCAGCACAGTGCTATGACATTTGCCTTAATGCGTATGGCAGCAGCCGAACGACGCGACTGCCTTTGTTAACAGGACCACATCGTCTGCAGCACCTCACTTAGCTTCATGTCCATATAGATTGGGCCCTAGACGACTAGAGAGCCGTTGCTTGATCAAATGAGTCCCGATTTTAGTTGGAAAGAGCTGATGGTAGAGTCAGAGTGTGGCGCAGAACCCCACGAAGTCACTGGCCCAAGTCACCACTAAAGCACTGTGTAGGCTGGCGGTGCCTCCACAATGGTGTGGGCTGTATTGAAATGGAATGGACTGGCTCTTCTGGTCCAACTAAACAGATAATTTACTGGAAATGGTTATGTTTGTCCACTTAGACGACATTTGCAGTCATGGATTTCATGTTCCCCAAACAAGGATGTCACCAGGCCACAATTATTCACAGTTGGTCTGAAAAACGTTATTGACAATTCGCAGAGAATGATATGGCCACCCAGCTCGCTCGACATGAATTCCATCGAACATTTTTGGGTTATAATCGAGAGGTCAGTTTGTGCACCAGATCCAGCGACGGCAACACTTTCGAAATTATGGACAGCTTTAGGGGCAGCATTGCTCACTATTTCTGCAGTGTACTTCCAACGAGTTATTGAGTCCACTCCACGTCGAATTGCTGTACTGTGCTGGGTAACAGGAGGTCCGGCACGATTTTTGGAGATATCCCATGACTTTTCTCATGTACGGCTCAATGACCAAAAGTAGTATTTATTTTTTCGGACATGACAGAAAGGTTGGGAATATGGGTCGGTCAAGGACTGGCCGAGGCGGTGAAGGCGACAGTTCGCAAGGAATAGAAATATCCTAGTTCGAGTCCCAATCCGGCACATATTTATATCTTTCAGTGCCCAATGTCACCTAATGTCTACATTTTCTATGTAACAAACAAGGAGTAGCAATCCTTTCTCGTCCTCACGAATTATTTTAGGAAACTTGTGAAGATGTTTGCAAATATCACAAAATCAGTTACACAACTGTTGACGAAAAGTGATAAGTTTGTATGGTCGGAGGAGTGTCAGGGAGACTTTGTTGAATTAAAAAGGTGTTAATGTCGAGCCTGGTATTGATGTTACAAGATTTTCAAAGGAGTTGATATTATCATGTGATGTGTCGAATCATGCTCTTTTGGTTGTGTTTTTAGTCAGGCAGTGGGGTGTCAGGAACTACCTGTTGCCTTTGTGTCAAGACAGTTGAACAGAGCAGAAAGGAATTACTTCGAAATGGGGAGAGAGAATTGTTTAGCCTGGTGTACAGATTAAGATATTTCTGGTGTTACCTGTACTGTAGAAAATTCAAGCTAGTAATGGACCATGCTGCTTTTAAGTGCTTACTAGTTTTCAAGGACCTTTCCAGTAGATTGTCGAGGTGGATATTGAAACTCAGTCAATCGTAGTATGTGGTAGTCCACAAACCTGGGAACAAACACAGTAATGAAGACAGATTGAGCAGGAAGCTGGCAGTAATACAAATAATTGGTTAGGACCTTGGGGAATGGCAAGCAGCACAGAGCGCCAATGAAAGCTGTAGACAATACGACAAGCATAAGATGTTTAGGTTGCATGAGAAACTATTATCTAAAGAAACGATATTAGGACGCAAGTGGTGGTGCCAGTCAAGTTGAAGCTAGAAGTATTACGTGAAGTACATGATCCCATCTCATCAGGCCAAGGGCGATGAAGACTGATGAATCAATCAGTGACATAAATGAACTGGTGTTACTGAAAAATAGTATTGACTACTACGTCAGAAAGTGTACATTGTGCACAGCAGGCGATTGTAATTGGAAGCAGGTACTGTTACAGATGTTGCCAGAACGAATTCTACCATTTAGTTTCATTGGGATGTACATGTTTGGCCCATTCAACCAAACGTTAGCAGTAATCATTTTGTGCTGGTTATAATAGGCCGTTTTTCTCGTTACACAGAGATGCTGCCAATGATAGACCAAGAAGTAAACCCAATCATGCAGGTATTGGTTAACAGGTGGCTACTGAAGTCTGGGGTGCAACTGCCAATGCTGGGCCAGCAGGCAAACATACCCACGCAGGCGTTGGTTAATAGGTGGATACTGAAATTCGGGGTGCAAGAGAAAATAATTACGGACTAGGGGACGAACTTCTTGTCAGGTTTGATGAATGAGTTGTGTCGGTTGCTAGAAGCAAAAGAAAACTTATAACTAGTCTGCTTCATCCACAATCTAACGAGGAGGACAGAACGAGTTCACTGGACAATAGGAAAGATGCTTAGTTGTTATGTGACTACTCAACATTCAGATTGGTGCACGCATCTATCATTCATAATGAGCGCATACAACTCTAAAGTACACACTTGCACAGGATTGTCATCATTCGAGGTCGTGTATGGAAGAAGAGACTGTAACCATTCGACATGATTAGCCAGAAAGGAGACAGGTAAGGAGAGACGGACTGGGAATTTGCAAGGTCGTAATGGAAGTGTGGAAAAAGGTACAACAATTAAATACAAAGGCACTGGAGAAGCAGGCGTGCACTGAGGCCAAGGAAGTAACTGATGTGGTATTGTGATCCTGTGATTTCGGAATATTTTTCTTTTGTGTATAGTGTAGAATATGAACACACTTTTCGATAAGATTATATATTCGTTTTAGGATAGGTTTTATCGTTAGTGTGCTGAGATGTTCTGTTCAGAGACAGCAGGCTTGTAAGGGAGGGGGGGCGGGGAGGGGGGGGAGAGAGGAAGTGGTATCCACTCCTGTCCTCAGTTGCTGTACGGGAGAAGGGCTAAAAAAGAAGTATTGTAGTTTTGTCAGCGCTATATCTCTTCACTGGAGCGGAGTCTACGGCGCTGCAAAGTCATCGCCTGGGTGGAGGAGTTTTGTTTCCAAGGCAACCAAATGTGATGTTGTCCAGTCATTGGTGGTCTTTAGTTTTAGTGTTAAAAGTATGGGAGTAGCGGAACAAAATTAGATGACTGTTTTTTTAGAAACAATAGTTAGTAATGGGAGCCTGAGGGAGTTCTCAAAGGAGCAAGGGAAATTGATTGACTATATACACAACTAAACGAGCAGATGCAAGAGGTGATTGGAGTGGTACCAAAAGCGGCTGGGATACTGAAAAGAGGATGGGTAGACGCTGGCGGTAGAATACCGTATATGGAATGGCAGATGCAAGCGATGTACGCAAACTGAACAAAATGGCAGAAGACCCATGGGGGTTAGTTGAGTCGTAAAAAGTAACTACAGAGTGGCATTCCACACAATTTGTGGACTTGGAGAACGAGGAGTTAAACAGCATACACTTGCTTTGACATTTGGCTAAGGAAGATATTCTTTAAGCCAGGCCCTCGGCTGGACCCCTGAACCGGTATTCGGGAATGGTACAAACGTGGATGGAAGTAGTAAATGCAATAATAATGACGATGAGGCTATTGCAGTCTCTAAGGGATAGAATCTAGGATGCACAGGAGGAATTAACTAATCCATCAGGCACTACATGGCTAGTTCAGTCCCATCCTGCTGTCACCTGAACAGTATCTGAAAGCGTAGAGGAAGACGCAAGGGCAACTACCCCTGTAATTAGGGCTAGTAGTGGAGCTGAGCAGCCAGAACTTGCTGTTATACTACCGTGGGGCTACACCTAAGCCCTGTATGCTTGGCTGCATTATCCATTGTTGCAGCAATGGGGAAATGCATAGTTGTATGTACTGGTGAAGACACCAGTGGCAGGCAAGTATACAGTGTTTAGGTGTTGGTTGGTTGGTTGGTTTGGGGAAGGAGACCAGACAGCGTGGTCATCGGTCTCATCGGATTAGGGAAGGATGGGGAAGGAAGTCGACCGTGCCCTTTCAGAGGAACCATCCCGGCATTTGCCGGGACTGATTTAGGGAAATCACGGAAAACCTAAATCAGGATGGCCGGACGCGGGATTGAACAGTCGTCCTTCCGAAAGCGAGTCCAGTGTCTGACCACTGTTTAGGTGTTACGTGGTGCACACTTATCTGGTGAAGTTAGCACCAGTCGGGAAATTTGTGCACATGAGAGAAGACGGGACTGACACATTGTGATGACCAAGGGTTAGCTCTAGCAAAGTCAGAGGGGGGCGGGGGGGGATCACCAAACCCCTGACTCATGGGATTATGATGAGTGGAAGCACGTGTGTAATGCAACTCCTCAGGAAGGAAAGTCCTTGCCAGAAGCAGGTGATGGAACCAGAACCATTCTTTCAGAGGGTTTACTCTGAATATACTCAGTGTACAGCGACATAGTTGCTCAATGGAGCAAAGCATTTAGAATCGTGAGGTAGTGGACTGTCAATTAATGGGACTACCATGTGAAATTGTGGGACCCATATTTCATTAACAGGCTAGTGTGATGGGATTTTACTCTGTTCAGTATTACATAGCCACATCAGTATTCGCCACACGAACCTCTAGAGATGTTGTCCAACGAAACCTTACCTTCCTTAATGACAACAGGGAACCGAGCCTTGATCTTTTATCAAGTCAGATGATAGCAGCTGTAGCGTTGCTCTTGGGGGACGAAAATAAAAAGAACTGTTACTTTTTTTTTAATGTCGAAAAAGTGAATATTTTGGTGGGCCACTTGGCAACAGAATCAGGGTTTTATTACGCTATTATAATAACATACGTTGACCATTATATACCTGAATAAGAGCGGCATATTGATATATATATTTGAGATCGTTCGGAAGAAACATTATCATTTCTGTGCATTTTTATAGTCGCGATGTAGTCATACCCGGATCAACACTAAGGGACCAGAAGATTTATAGACTTTTTAAAAAAAAATGCAACACTACACAAAAAAAATTGGTTCAGAAATAATAGGAAAACGATAATGTTCCTTCTGCCTCATGCTGCGTTCGGCCCATCAGCGTGATCGCAATTTCTGATGATGAAGTAACACAAACAATAATTATCATTCAGTTAATTAAGGAGATGGAATCATCAAGGTTAATATACGAACATAAGCACACTTATCTTTAACACACGTTTTTTTAATGCTACGTACCTTTTCAGATTAAATTACAATAGATGACCATTGTGGTTAGATACTTTATACATAACAGTAAAAATGTCCTCTTGACTCTGTCTGTTCGATATCAGTTACAAGAAACTACATGTTTTCTGATTGGAAAAAATAACAATTAGCATATTCACTCAATACTTTCACATAGAATATAAAATACAGTTGCGGAACGCAGCAAGTCCGCGTCCGCCTCTCATGGAATACAAACAGTAAAAGGTGAGGCGCCAAAAGCCTCATTTGTCTTGAAACAACAGAATTCTTTTTTTTTACACCATTAATCGATACATGTACATAGAGATTTACTGGCACCGCGCAAGAACGGCAAAGATAAAGAATAATAGATTCTGTCACTGCTATGCGATGGTTCATTTCTTTTACTTTACAATTGTTCGATAACTTTAGGCCATCAGGCGTTTACTATTGAGCGTATATTAATGTTTGTGAGGCGAAAATTACTAATATTACACTGCCTCCCATGAGGAGGGAAGGAATACCGAAGGTATTACTTTCATCCTCATGCCCATTGGAATATTTGTAATTTTCGGGTGTAACATACAGGTTATTAAAAATTTCATTTCACATTCATTCCATAATAAAAGAATTAACGCTTCAATTTGTAATTACTGACGATGGATCATTGTGAATTTGTTCTGTGTGTCTATCAGTGTTTGCATGGATTCAGTCTTTCTTGATGATTCTTAAAATTAAGGCTATAAGTACACATATTTACAAACTTTATAAGGAAATAGAGTCACACTTCATTTTTTAACGTTGCAAAAGTAATTTGACTAATACAACTGGTACACAACTTTCTGTTTTGACTGTATTCATTATATTGTCATCGTCTTGTCGATTGACTGCCTTGTCCGTTGTCGCACTTAATTATAGATTTATTTTCGTCGCACATACACTATTTATGATAGACCTGGATTGTGGAGCGGCCACTGGTGATGGCTTCGACAAGGAAGTCCATATCTTTCACTTTCAGGGCTCGAGTGTGGCTCTCCGAATTATTTCACATATGAAACAGATAAAATATCTTATATTAGAATATCTTACAAAACTAATGGGATGGGATATAGAAGGATAGGATCCTTTGACGTATTTTCGTGTGCTTATTTTCATTCGTATCGTGACTTCTCGTTGAAGTTTACATTTCAACAGTGTTCAGAGGTGACCTTGTGACTTGTCTCTGTGTACAATCAGTCACTATTATAATTACGTTAACTTCTCTATCTTAGAGTCTCTCGGAAGGTTTATGATACATACAAAATGTTTTCAGTACTGAGTGTGAATGTTTTTGCTACAGAAAGTAGCGCACAGCAACTGTGTTGGCGGTTGAACGTTTACATTATTTCGTCACGTGGTGGCTGTCCGCCTCCACTGTTGCGAGCAATCTTGAAATTCAGTCTGTGCGCGCGCACGTGACCGGAGCTTTCTTGCAGAGCGTTGATTTCGCGCTTGAGGTGCCGTGCGTCGCTTTTGTTCGGCGGATCGTGGCTTTGTGCTTTTTAGATTGCTGGAGGGAGCTTCTGCCACCGAAACTGCCTCACATCACTTCCTGACCACTATCCAATTACGGATTCACAGGTAAGTGGTAGCTACCGCTGCAACTGCATGTGTGGAATGACACTGATTATTACACACTGCACACATCAATGAATTTTTTTACACATATGGTGTAGTAGAATATTGCCACTGAAAATCGTCGAACTTTAAAACTTCACTTGCACTGTGGTGAGCGTCTGCGTGAACGGTGTATTAGAAGAAATTCTCGCTTCATAACATCACACGGTGTTTAAAAGTTGATTTACATACTAATATTTACAAGGTTCATTTAAATCGAGAATTAATCTAATTGACCACTTTGAATCAGAACAATTGTTTCTTAATTAGTCTTTTTTTTTTATTTATGCCTACGGTCACAGGTAGGCTATTATAAGTCCTTTTTCTTTGACCAAATCCATTCCAATCTCCTTTACAAATTAATTTCATTCATAGTAATCTTTATCACGCTTGCTTATTCATTTTGTAGGCCCAATGCATTTTTTTTTTAAATTGCTCGTCTTATTTAGTGACTTGTGAGGGGAGCTTCATTTATGTCAAAGTTTCTCTCGTATGTGCTTGTCTTTAAAGAAAGTTCGAGGACAGATTTGAAAATAGCAATTCCGCCTCGGGATTTCGTGTAGAAATACAAACAGTCGTAAAAGAAAAGTGGGCAAAGCGGGCCTGCTCACAGATCGTCGACAGAATTTAAATTACTCGTCAACCAGGTCGAAAATTTAATTTACATTGCGCATTACAAAAGCAATATGCGCGTCGCGAACCTACTCATTTTTATATGTAGTGCCTCACTTCCTAAGCACACGTGGATCTTTACAAGTTGATCCTGAGGAGTGGATAGGATCAAGGATCTTAAAGGATTTGCACTTAGGAAAGGGATTCAATAATCACATAATCACAGAGAAAACAATAAATATTGCAGTGCGCACTTAAAATAAAATCTATCACTTTAAGCATGTATATCTAATATGTATCTTGCTGCAGCTTGCTTACTACTCTTTGCTCATTTCTTAGACTAAGTCAAGTTTATGCATTACGCACTTGGGTATTAATTATCATTTGTATATATAAGCCTCTCACTAGAGTGTTGTTGTTTGCTGCTGTCGCGACCTGTGAAGCTTGGGCGAGATTCTTATTCTATTTGCTGCTAGCTTGTGAATTTGCAGTATCGCTAATGCTCAATAGTACCGTGAAGCTGGCATAATAAATCAGGTTACTCATATGTTCTTTTACTCAGCTTGTTTATAGTCTGGACTCATCTTACTTTGCGTTATATAATAAACTTCCTTTTTATTCCATCACGCTTTTACTTAAGGTTAACGTCAGGCCTTTTTAAGAACAATTGCACTGCGTTATCAATCTGTTCATGCTTAATCCTAGGTATCTGTTTACTTCAAACAGATGTTATTTCATCGCTGGCACAGCACTGAGCTGGAAGTTACAAGTTAAATCTACCGACTGTTTTGCGCTAACAGGTGGTGCCTTATTTACGTCACATTTGAAAATAGGGAATAACCTCATGGAATCGAATCTTTTCACATAACTTTCCTCTTTTGTCTGGACGTTTAAGTATTTCCTTTTTAAAACAGGTCATTAACTTGTCCTCGATTAAATTTCACTTACAAATACTAAGCACATATAATCATCATTTTCATATTACTATTTAGTGAGAGAAGTGCATTATTCGCTCCTTCCTGCTCATTCTCAAATTACTATGTACCGAGAGAAGTGCATAATTCGCTTCTTCCTCTTTCCTCATTTTAGTACCTCGGGGCTAATTAATACCTCTCGAGTACATCATTTTTCTTACATACTAACTTATAACTAAAATTGAAAATCGCCTCTAGGACATGTCCTCCTATTTACATAAAGATTATTCATGTAAATACTTGTCTACAACTTATTCTGTATTTCATTTTCCAGACACGTTGTTTTGATACATAAGGTTTCCTCTTAGCACCGGTTAACGTCCGTAGTCAGTTCAGTTCAGTTCAATTCTTGTTACTCATTGGTTAATCCTGATCTCCAATACCTTAGAATTTTCCTACAGCTTAAATTAACTTAATTCCTGGCGTTATAAAATTTTCTTAAATCATGATGATGGAACAATCCTTTGATTTTATTCGTGGCAGGGTCAGATAACAAATAGCTACCAATGTGTGGTTTCCTCACTATCACAAAGGGACCTTCATAAATGTGTTGCCACTTACGATTCTTCTTTAACAACAGGGATGGTTTAAAATGAGTCCTGACTAATACCTTTTCTTCTTCTTTGAAATCTATAACTCTGTTTACCTTCTTATCAAATGCCTTTTTTCGGAGGTTAGCATACGTTGTCAATGATATGAGAGCTTGCCTGATTTTTGCGTCTAGGTCCAATTCGTTGTCTTGTAACTTTGGAAGGGGGTCTATCCATTCATTCCTTTCTTTTGATCTTGACATTAACTCATGTGGCGTGAATCCGGTCGACAGATGAGGAAGGTGGTTTACAATCTGTTCGAAAGGTGTTACGAAGTCTACCCACTTAGATTGCTTATTCGGAATGTACGACCTTATAAATCTGTTAAATTCTTTGAAGATTCTTTCTGTCGGATTCGATTGCGGTCGAAACCGGGATATCAAAATTTGTTTGATTCCATGGCGAGCAAGAAATGCACGCCACGGGCGTGATGTGAAATTTGAAGCATTATCAGACAAGATTGATTCTGGAACCCCGAATCGTGGGAAATAGTCATTTTCAATGCGACGAATTATTGGATTTGCACAAGAAGATTTTACTGCGTACAGTCTTATGTGCTTAAAAAAATTTTCCAGGATTGCTACTAAGTATTTAGCACCTCCCCTACCGGTGGGTAGTGGACCTGCCAAATCAATACTAAGAAGCTGGTTGGCCTTTCAGCAATTATTGGATTTAGTGGGATTGAAGTGGAAATGTTTAAGGATTTTGCCTTTTGACAGATGACACAGTTTCTCAATAATTTAGGGATTCTCTGGTGTAGATTCGGAACATAACAGTAAGTCGAGATTTTCCTTTTACATTTTTCTGGTCCGTAGTGACCCCATGAAATGTGAGTGTACCACATAAGATGTTCAATGAAATTTCGAGGGATGCAAACACACCACCTCTCAGATGACTCAGACGTCTTATGAAATAGCACTTCGTTATGAACTTTATAAAACTTGGACAACTTGTGGGCTGGATTTTCGTGAAGAATTTGTATAACCTTTTTCCATTTTGGATCTGTATTTTGAAGAATCTGAATCTGCCTACATAACTGAAGAAAATACTTTCTGTGAATTGGATCTTTCATTAACAAAACTTTATAATTAGACATTTGTTCCACCAGTTCGCTGGTTTCTGGTAAGCCCTCAGGTGAGCGAGAAAGTGCGTCTGCTATAACATTATCTTTACCTTTTATATATAGAATGACAAAGTCATATTCCTGCAGGAATAAGCACCATCGAGTAAGACGAGGGTGTTGGAACTTGCATGTAAGGAGGAATGATAAGGATTGATGGTCTGAATAGACTTTAATTTTTCTTCCATAGATATAATAGTTAAATCGCCTAAAAGCCCATATTACGGCAAGTGCCTCCAACTCCGTAACCGAATAAGACTTCTCACACTCTGATAACACTCGACTCGCAAAGCTAATCACTTGAATTTGCTCGTGTCCATTTACTAATTGAATCTGAAAAAGACAAGCGCCGATACCCACAAACGAAGCGTCTGCTGTAATACAAAATTCCTTATCCATCTGAGGATGATGGAGAATGTTACTGTTAACCAGACTGTCTTTAATTTTCTTAAATCCGTCTTGGCATTCCGGCGTCCAATTCCAATGTGAATTCTTTTTTAAAAGGTTGTGAAGAGCGGGATTGTTCAGTACCTGATTGGGAACAAAACGTCTGAAAAATGACGTAAGACCGATAAATCCTCTCAGTTGCCTTTTTGTAACAGGGGTTGGAAAGTTTCTTATAGCAGACAATTTTTCCGGGTCGGGTTTAATTCCTTCAGGGGTGATGATGTGTCCTAAAAATTTAATTTCACTTTTTCCAAACTTGGATTTCTTAAGATTTGCTGTAACACCATACTCTCTGAATTGTTGAAATATCTTTTGCAGAAGAGCCACATGACCTTCCCAATTTCTCGATGCTACAAGAACCTCATCCACATAGACTGTTACCTCGTCTAAAAGTTCAGGACCCAGTACATAGTCAAGGGCAGAAATAAAAATTCCGGAACTCACATTTAGTCCAAACGGTACAACTTTGAAATGGTAAGATCTACCTGCAAATATAAACGCAGTGTACTTCCTAGACTCCTGCGCAAGTTTTACTTGCCAGTAACTGCTTTTCAAATCAAGGGTGCTCAAATACTTAACTCCATGAAACTTCTGCAGATGCTCTTCAAGAGCCTCTGGTCTCGTTCTTATGGGTACTATAATTTTATTGATTAATCTGGCATATAGGACTAGCCTTACGCTACCATCTGATTTTAGTACAGACAATAAAGGACTCGAATAAGGTGAATGAGATACTTCTATTACATTCCAGCGTAACATTTTCCTGATCTCGCACTTGACAGCTTCTCGTCTCGCATATGGAATGGAATAGCTTGTTCTACAGTAGGTTGAATGGGGCAGGACATCCATTCGATATTCAAAGCCTTTTATTAGTCCAGGTTTCTTAGAAAATACTTGAACGTAATCTGTTAACAAATTGTAAAGCTCATTCTTCTGTTGTTTGGATAATTCAGTGGACTCACTAGCTTTACCGTATAATTCATTCTGACCGGGAATTAGGTCTTTATACTCATCGTCATTAACACTTTCAGGATCTGTCACGTCTTCTGTCTGACTGTACTGTTGTCTTTTAGTCCATGGCCGTACTGCTATTCGAAGCACCCCAAAGTTTGTCTTCACCTTACTTCTTAACAAATTTACAGTTACTTGTTGCTGGCTCGCTACTAGAGTACAGATTCCACACTCGATGTCAATTTTAGCTTTCGTCTGCCTCAAGAATTCCATACCCAGGATACATGGCACTGATAGGTTTTTAACAATAAGAAAAATGCACGTTACTGAAATAGACTCTATCTGGATTTGAAGCTGAGTCTGAAGATTTACACGTTGTGTTAGTGGACCAATTGCTCCCGATACGGTGCAACCTTGAATTGGAAGTGATAAAACTTTGCATACAGAGGATATTTGCTTAAATAAACATAAAGATAAGACATTTATCTTAGCTCCTGTATCTACAATGGCTGTTACTGGTATGTTGGCAATTGATACTCTTTGGAAGCTTGAACTTGTTCGTCCCATACGTCATCATTGTCTTTCGTCTCAGTGTCTGCTACTAGATCATCCCGTAAGTTTGTCTCTTTGTCATACCTAATTGCTTTAATTTCGTGTGGACTAAGGGACAGGGTGCCCCCATTCAAACCTGCAGCATCCTCTAGGAGGCTCAAAGGTGCTGCTTTTAATTTTCCGTTCGACGCTTACTTTCCTGCTGATTTATATTTCTTAAAGTTTCTTCCGTCTGGAACTGGTGTTGGTTTTGTGGTACGAACTCGGTTGGAAATGGATCTTGTTGTCCTGGCGTATTCGCTTGCGCATAATAAATTTGCGTATTATGCGGGCGTTTAGGCTTCAGACTTCCCAAAGATCCGTTCGCTTGTTGCGTGAAGTGTATATTTTGTGGCTGAAAGGTATTTTGCTGTTGCTTGTGTTGATTGTAACCGCTACTGAAAGGTGTACGTTGGTCTCCACCTTGATTACGCCATTTATTTCTTTTCCACTGACGATTTGAATCGTAAGACTGATCGTTTTGATAATTACCGTTGATTGATTGCGTGTTTCCATATTGCTGGGGCTGTGTGTTATAATGTGCATTTTCGTACTGAGGTGGTGACGAATTATATATTGGATTGTATCTCTGGCCGTTATTGTACTTATTTTTGTATTTGCTGTTGGAGTACGTAGTGTGTTTATTTTTGAAACCGTTGTGGGGTTGGTACTGGCTGTCGCTGTGACGCGCTTTCGCTCGGCCACCATTGTTGCCTGCATATTCTGTATTGTGCTGGCCGTCTGCACTGAAGTGGGCGTTGCCAACATCAACTCTAGCGTCCTCGTAAATCAGATCTAACGAGTCTAACACAGATAGGAAAGTGTCCGTATAGTCTTCAGACACGTTTACTAACTTTTCTCTGATCGCAATCGGTAGCTTAGTTTTTAGAATCATAATAGCGTCTTTGGCGGTGATCGGCGAATCCCAGAACTTGATTTTCGCTAAATACTTTTCAAAATACCTTCTCAAACTACCGCGCTTACTGTTAAACACTTCGGCGTTGTAAACCTCTTTTCTCAGGCGCTGCTGCACACCAGAACTCCAGAATTTAGCTAAAAACATCTGTTCAAACTCTTTGTAACTCTTACAAGAGTCGACCATTTCGGTTCCCCATAAGGCAGCATCGCCTACGATAAATCCACTAACGAATTGAATTCGCTGGCGGTCACTCCAGCTATTCGGGAAAATTCCTGAAAAATTTCGGAGGAACACTATAGGATCAATTTCTCTTTTCTGTGGGTGAAAGGTCGGAAAAATACGATGTTTGATCACGCTTTCCTCCTGCATCAAACTGACGAAAGTGGGTGGGCTGGTACTCTGGTTAACTTGCGCTTCTATAGAACTATGAGTTTGAGCGTTATCAAATGGTGAACGGTAATGTACCTGCTGTTGTTCATTACTTTGTGGTGAATTATTCCAGTCTCCTGACACGGGAGGTGGGGAATTTTCAACTTGACATTTTAGTGTAGGAACTTCATCAACTATCTGTTGACGCCATTCAGGTAAATCTTGAGCTAACGTTCGTCTTATCTGGCCTAATTCTGACATCACCGTGTCTCCTGTTTTTCCAGGGGCCGCCAATATTTCAAATGTCACGTTTTTGACAGTTTCCCTGAGTTCGTTCTTGACCTTGTTTTCTATGAATCCGTCTTTATTTTTAATCCACTCTTGGTAGTGGTCAGACAATGCTTCAGCATGTGCCTTAACAGTATTCTTTATTTGATCCTCTACATTAAGAGTCTCGATCTGTCTCGATCGTGTCTACTGCGGTTTTAACTCCTTTGACCTCATCAGAGATTGCAGTATAATCTTCTTTTAAGGTCGCAGCTTGTTTTTGATATTCCATCACATTTGAATTTATTTCTCCCTTGGCTGCTTCGATTTTTTCATCTAACCGTTTTGAAATATCCTCTATTTTTGACTCTACTTGTGTGTCAATTTCTAGCCTCATGGTCGTGATCTGACTACTGTTTTGGCTTTGGACATTACCCAACAGGGTATTTAAATCAGCTGTTATGTCTGCCTTTAGTTCGGCCTTTACCGAATTTAACCGTGTATTTAGGTCATTTATCTCCGTTTGCAGATCTGTTTTTACTGAATTTATGTCTGCACAGATTTGTAAGGACCTGATTTTTATTATGCCATCTTTCGGCTTTCTCTTTTTCTTCGCGGGCCTTTTCATCTAATCTTTCCTGTTTTTGGCTTTCGAACTTGCGTTCCATTATTGCTTCGATCATTGCAGCCAAGTCATTTTTTTCAAAAGCGGGAATAGTTTGCACACTAGGACCAGCTTCTAAAACTTCGGTCGAGGCGGTTTCTGCCTCCGCTCGTGTACCTATCGCGCGTGATCGTAATGGATAGTGAGGTCCATTCGCATCACCGCTGTCGTCTGGTTTTGTTTGTGTCCGCTGTTTACCGTCAGCCATGTTCATGAATTATTTGTCAAACGTCAAAATGCTACAGATATTGTTTGTCACTGCCGTCAGTCGTTTGTCTGTGACGTAGTGCTATGGCTTACTGGGACCTAAGATGAAATTTAAACTCTGGGTAACAACTGACGTTCATTTACGCCAAGAAGACAAGATGGTTCCTACTAATTACAAACAAATGAAATATCACACGTTTTACCCGTTTTGAGCGTAGTTATCCGCCATATCGTAATTTTTTTTAATGCACTGACAACAATGATAACTTTCACTGAATTTAACTACATAAGAATGGACTATGGACAAATTGAAATAAAGCTGTTTCAAGGCAAGGAAAGACAGGTTTGTTCTGATCAACTCGAAAGATGCTACGTCACTACGAAAGCTTGGCTACTGCGTATAAATATTTCACTTACTATGGCTGTCTTGATGGTGATACAGATGAATACTCGCGTTTTTTGGTAATTTCATCAATCGTTCTTCTGAATTAATGAAAAGGTTTTCCCACTTCTCTTTCTCGGTTGAATTGCATCCACATGAAAAAAATGAAACAATTATTAGAACAAGCACTGAAAAATTTTTAAACACATAAATGAAATGATTTTTTGATCGCGTCCCTGTTCGGGCGCCAAGTGTAGCGTTGCTCTTGGGGGACGAAAATAAAAAGAACTGTTACTTTTTTTTTTAATGTCGAAAAAGTGAATATTTTGGTGGGCCACTTGGCAACAGAATCAGGGATTTATTACGCTATTATAATAACATACGTTGACCATTATATACCTGAATAAGAGCAGCATATTGATATATATATTTGAGATCGTTCGGAAGAAACATTATCATTTCTGTGCATTTTTATAGTCGCGATGTAGTCATGAGTGAATATGCTAATTGTTATTTTTTCCAATCAGAAAACATGTAGTTTCTTGTAACTGATATCGAACAGACAGAGTCAAGAGGACATTTTTACTGTTATGTATAAAGTATCTAACCACAATGGTCATCTATTGTAATTTAATCTGAAAAGGTACGTAGCATTAAAAAAACGTGTGTTAAAGATAAGTGTGCTTATTTTCGTAAATTAACCTTGATGATTCCATCTCCTTAATTAACTGAATGATAATTATTGTTTGTGTTACTTCATCATCAGAAATTACTATCACGCTGATGGGCCGAACGCAGCATGAGGCAGAAGGAACATTATCGTTTTCCTATTATTTCTGAACCAATTTTTTTGTGTAGTGTTGCATTTTTTTAAAAAGTCTATAAATCTTCTGGTCCCTTAGTGTTAATCCGGGTATGACTACATCGCGACTATAAAAATGCACAGAAATGATAATGTTTCTTCCGAACGATCTCAAATATGATGTTTGTCGGTTTTCGTGCTTTAGGAATAAATAGTTGTGTGCAAGTACCAAAATGTTATAAATGCTGTGACTTAGGTCACACCTCGAAGATCTGTGAGTGTAAGGAGCGAGTGTGCTGCCACTGTGGAGCAGAGGGCAACCTTTTAAGCGCATGCTCAAATATCAATGGGAAACCTCTCCACATCCATCGTCGCAACAGGAACAGAAAATGTTCAGTGCTTTTAGAACGTGAAATACCTGGTCAGACTATGGATCCATCTGAAATATAAACAAACGTAGACTGGTCAGCTCCACATCAAATCTCTGTAAATTAAGGAACAGAAGATATGTAACACAGGAAATAGAAGCACGAGTGGCCATCGACAGTAACTAGGAATTGGCGTCATGCCATAGCCTGGCGTCAGTAAGTTTGAAACGTCCCCTTAGAAGAATTGTACAGGACTGAGCTTAAACTGACACACAATATTTTTAGCTCAACGCAAACTGACTTTCAGAAATCCCTACAAAGGAATGGCCCTGACTAACATTAACCTATGCGTTTCACAAATCGCTTACCTCACAAATATCTTGGTTACTCGAACTACTGCAATACAGCGAGCGCCACTACTGCCAGCTAAATAAAAGATTCAAACTATGGAAGGCACTAACTACTGATAGGCATAGTTAGCAAATGAAAGATTTTGATAGAGAACAAACAATGTATTTACCTTAATAGTGTTGAAAAATGATAATATACATAGCAGTTCATAATATCCAGTATTACAAATTTCAAAACTCCGCCATCTCTCTCCCCACATCCACCACTGCTGGTGGCTCACCTCGAACTGCGCAACGCTACGCGCTGTTAACATACGGCTGCCGCTGCCCAACACTACAGTGGCAGACAACAATGCAAACTAGCCACAGACTGCACACAGCACAGCCAGTGATTTTCATACAGAGCGCTACGTAACGTTGCCAATAAGAACCTAAACAGCATACATACATAGCCCCCATGCTCCCCACAAAAAATTTTACAAATTGTTTTGGGCACTGGGCAATACATATTTGTTAAAATTTTTCATAATCGTAATTAAAATAACAAAGAAATCAAATGCACACACTTATTGATACAATGTTGGTCAAAAGCTAAAATTTTCTCACAGTCCATAAAGATAGTCCTGATCATTCGTCATAATAGTGATTACAGTTTTTTTTTCACAAAGTCTCATTAGTAAAAGAAATTGCACTCAGAAGTAGTGGATTTCCATGCAGTCTTGAAGAAGTAGTGTTGTCCTTCCAACGGAAAGAGTGCTGACTCTTGACCTGCAGACAGGTAATGGGCCACAACAGAGCAAACCCACAGCAGAGTCAGCCGAAATTTTGAAGAATACTGGTAGGCAGGGCATCACAGAGTAGACCCAAAGTAGTCCTGGTAGAGATTACTGTATTGGTGGGCCACCAGAGGTCCAGACCCACTGCATTCCTTGTAGAAATAATGGTACTGGTGAGTCAGCTAAGGAGTAGACCCACTGTAGTCCTTGTAGAGATGGCCAGCAGCCATCTGCTGCGACTGTGCAGGTGCACAATCACAATCGAAGAGTCTTGCAGAGAAGATAGCAAGTCCATAAACCATCACTTGTGCACGCACAAAGTTTTTGGAATTGTCCTTAGAAGTCTTGCAGACAATATACCAAGTCCATAAACCACCACTTGTACACTCACGAAGTTTTTGGAATTGTCCTTAGAACCAGCAATGCTGTTATCCAATCCCTTGCTGAATTAGTAACACACGTGTAAACACTAACAGTCCCAACTTCTCACATATTGTGCATTACTATGACCAACAGAAATGTGTGCAGTGAAATGAATGCTTACAAGTTACTTAATTTGATGAACTGGTGTCAATTACAATATTATAACATGAGAATACAATTACAAGGGTACAAAATACATCATTAAAAACATAACAATACAGATAACATCTGTAGTAATACAGGCTTTACAAAAAAATAGAAATAACATATACATCAGTGTTACAGGAATTATGACATGAGTACATACATAAAAGATCAGAATAACTTTCGAAACATCAACTTCACACATGAGGATTAAAACAAAATAGAATAAATAATGTCTAAGCATATTTACAAAGTAAACAACATATTATTAATGCCAATTATATTTGAGGATAACAGTATTCCTCATCATAGTGAATGTAGCTTAGTATTAGAAAAATTCAACAACATAACTCTTATCAGATAAACATATAAATACAGGAAAAACATGAATACACAAGGGTACACAAACATATAGCAGAAAAATACAAGGAAAGGACAGGGTTTGTTTTACTGCAGTATTTTGCAAACAAAACTTTCTTTACTTCTCGGAGATCTCCCTTCGTTCTTCATTATTTCCAAAAGTCCTATCTATACCTGTTTTCTGTACTTTTCTCGTATAGCCTCTCAGTGCATTTCTTGAAATTCATCGCATCTCATTCTTTTATAGGCTACCCCCTCTTAAGCTAACTTAAATCTACTGAGCTCAGATGCTAAACTAAGGGACGAGGCAATGCAGCAGCACAAAACAATTAACGCAAACTGAAATGAAAAAAAATTGCAGATTTGCAAAGCAATCAGCATTATAGAAATTAGCATAGCAATTGCAATATTACAACTAATATAAGGCAATGTGCAGCAAACAAGAAAAATAAATCAGTAGTAAACTGGCTTAGAAGAGTAACACAAAGTCAAATTCAGTAACACTATGCCTGGCAAACAGCAGCAGAAAATGAAATAACTTATATCTAAAGATGACATAGCCCAAGCAGAAAAAAACATTACACTAAAGACAATAATGCAGACAAGGGCAATGTATATTCACATCTTAATGTCTATGTAATTAAAGTGGTGCACCACAAAAACTAATACTACAAAAAATTACCAAGTACTTGAAAAGAAAATTATATATGCAGTTATTATTATCAGTCCCTTCTTATTGTTCTTTCCATTCCAAGAGCTCCTTTCTCGAAGAATGTGGATCATAAAATAATTATTTGATAGATCTGTTGACAGAAAGTGTTCACATTAGCAAATGCATCTAAGTTTATTTTATAAAATTAATGCTGCAACACAGCTGGAAACCAGATATTAAACAAAATGAGCAATCTCTCAACTACAAAGACAATATATGTAAAATGTTTCTCATCATTTCATTAGGCATTTTAGTAAATATCATAAATTGCAAGCTCCACAGTATGCTTTCAACAAGGAAATGTCAATAGCGAGGATATTGGCCTCCCCTTTTTTTTCTACCGGTGCCTCTGAAAAGGCACACACTAATGGCTTTTTTTCCAGGTGTCTGACACAGGTGGGTGCCCATGACGCATTACGTGCAGGTGGTCACTTAACTTTCTTACGGAAATATTTATGACAGCAGTTTCCGCTACAGTGACAGTCTCATATAAAAATATTTCACAGGTCAAGAATTTGCGTTGCAAATGTGTAGAAACAAAATCCTATGAATATAACATTGCCCCAAAAATTTTGGTCGGTATTGTAATACATTCACGCATTTACATACATTTCATAACACTTAAAGTACGATTCTTGGTTTCCAACAACCTTTTTCACAAACCAGAGTCCCTAACCACTACTCATTATTCCTTACCTTATTTCACATATACATATTCGTCGACACTTCTTCAATATTTCATCATAACAGATACATAGCATAATCAAATAACTCATATAGCATCAGCTTATTGATCATAAACATAGCTCACCAGCACAATACACATCGTCGTCGTAAAAATAACATCATAACACCTCAGTCAAATCTCAAAAACGTCGTAGCTTTCTGCAATAATTTCAAAACCTAAAGAAAATTCTCTGCTCATTTCAGTAGTGTCATCTACCTCAAACATACTTTAAAAATCGTGATCTCATACCAAATACATCATTCAAGGCTCTCATAGTATCACAATGGTTCCAAAAAAATATGAACAATTCACGCAGTACAGACAAAATACAGTTTCATGAGTGTGAAGTTATCGAACTGTGTAATTGTGTAAACATGTGTCACTGATGTAAAAGAAGATTATCTCTCAGTTAAATGATCAGATAGCTGTGTAATTTATGTGTTAGAGGAATATGGTACCGATGTGTAACGTTGTATAAGCAAATACCACATTAGCTAGGGCTCCTTGTGCTTGCCAAACACATGGTACACAAAGTAGGCGTGTACCCCCCTGAGGATTAATGTAATTATACCCTCAGGTGTTACAGATTACAGCAATGGAATGAAATGTATCATGGAAAACCTTTGTATCATTGTACTTCAAATATCTTTAAAAATAAATGTTTTAAGTACAAAATTAATCACTCAAATACGTGTACTGTAGCACTAAACTGTGCGTCTTGTTGTAGGATAATCTCTGTGGAAGTGTCGTAGGTATCGTCCTCCGAAAGCTAAGTTCTGCAGAAGTCAATGTACTTATCTCATGATACACAAAAGTGAAATGCTTTGCGTATAGATATCTTAGTTATTACGCGTATTGCCATGATGAGGAAAGTACTGTGCTGTAACGTATTGTTGTCCTACGGAAAAGGCTGTCTCCTTTTAGCTATAGCACAAAAGTTACTACTGAAACATGTTTTACTTTACAGAAGAATTCAGAAAAACTGTGCAGATATAAAACAGAAACACTGCAAAAGCAACATTGTAATTTGTCACTCATTAGTAGCGTCGTGATAAAATCGTGTAGCTGTCACATAAACTAACCACTGTGTCATCTGGTATCTCACTGAAAGTACTTTAAATCCAGAAGGTATTTTCAAGTAAACCAAAATGTTGCATTAAAATCTCATTAGCAGTACTGGTAAATGTTCTAAGTATGTGAGCCTTATAGTCGTTGCGTAGTCGTGCAACTAACAAGCAAGAATGTACAAATAACAACATTGTGTCGTCTGTTCACTATAAAAATGCATTCATAAATTCTGTTGAAATAAGTTCTCTTGGTTCTTGACTGGATATTTAATTTCAAACATTGTTGCATATTAACAGATTCTAAGTCTGACAAAGCCTACTAGCAATGTAAAGTGAAAAGTTATATGGCAAAGACAAAGTTAAAAAGCAGATTATCTTTCAATAAACGGTTTTACATGTGAAATATGGTGTAAACCTTTACTCTTTCTAGTGCACAGAGTTTCAACTTCAACGCAATTATCATGTGGTATACGTCGGTAAAGAATACTGGAATTTTTCTCAAGGTTAGCGTCTATGTTATTTTTCCCTGAGCCAGCGGGCGCACGTGGCTGCCTGTGGTGTGAGTCATTGTCTGTTTCTTTGTTGGCAAGCGTCGTTACTGGGTTAGGAGACCTAACTTCTACAAATTCGCCTTGCTGAGAGGGCTCAGCCTTGTTAGAATCTCGCCAGTTCTGATGGAATTCAGATCTGTCTTTTTGTCGGTAGTTTACATAGTTTCTTGTTTGTCGGTCATGTGGTGGAGAATTTCTCCCAAAATCATAACTGCGTGGTGGACCGTTGCGTCTGAAGTTATTCTGTCTCCCTTGGTAATAATTGTTTTGGTTCACATATTGTCTGTTTCTATGGTTGTCTCTGTCACATTCATTACTATGGAAAAGCGATCTTTCTCTGTAATTATTATTCTGCCAACGGTTGTCATACGGATGGTGTCTGTTTTGGTCACGATTTGTGTTGTAGGAATAGCCTTGTCGTGTCCAGTTATTATTTCTTTCGTCGCAGAATTGTGACGGATGTGACCTGTAATTGTTGTGTTCCTGTTTTCGCGTTCCGCAATTTCCGCGATTGTCAGTGTCAATTTCCAGTTCTTGTAACAGTCCCTGAAAAGCTTCAATGTCGTCTTTGCAACGTCCTGCTAAAATAATATGTCGTGAATGTGCAGGCAAATTGATTAAGCAAAAGTGGATAAGTTATGAAGGGCTGTATGGATTTGAAAGATATTGATTCTTATGCAACATGTCTTCAAAATATGTGACAAAACTGGAAAATTCAGATTGTTCAAGGCGTTTCATCATCATGATGCTATGTTTTACTCGGTCTTGTGTAGCTTGAGACCAATACGCTGAGAGGAAGGCATGGTAAAATTCTCCTTCACTGTGGCAATCGTGAATGACCGATCGCATTCTTACAGCTGGTTCATTCTCTAAGTAGCCACACATAAATTCTAATCTGTGTTCTAATGACCAGTTGGGAGGAAAACAATGAGAGAATTGATGGAGCCACGCTTGTGGATGAATGTCGTTGGCAATTCTTAAACGTTTTGAATTTACGTGTAGTAATGAACAGCTTATAGTCAAAATCATCATATCGGCGAGTCGCATGTCGGTCATTGTTACATCGTTTCGGCGGTTCCATCTCAAAATTCGGTGTACCATGCCAATTTCTTTCATAATTTCCGAAGTGCCCTGTGTTATTATTTTGTGGCTGTTCCGTATTTCTATGGCCCTCTTCCCGTATTGGAGCATGAGTGTCCTCTGAAATATGTAATTCTTGTATTACCTGTGTCAGCTGATCTTCTACTTCCCGGATTTCTCTTTGGTGTTGCGTATTAATTTGATTCAGATTTTGTTTCAGTTTCCTAATTTGTTCGCACTCTTCTGTGTCATTAAAGACTACCGGTTTTGTGTCATTCAGATTATCATCTACCTTCGTAGATAAATTATTTAGCTGATTCGAAAGTTCAACTACTTTCTCTGATAATGAACTAATTTCCTCCATGTGTCTTTCTGAACCAATTTTCAGAGTATCTACTGTGTCCTTTAAGTTTTCTTGAGTTTTTGCAAGTTGCATAACCGAATCGGTAGATGCAACTGAGTCAGTTTTAGCTTGCAGGGTCTCATGATTTTGATGAACAATAGTTTGCAGTTCTTTTATGGCTGCTGCGTGATTTTGTAATGCATTTTCATGCCGCGAAAAAATAGGTTGAAAATTCTCACAAATTTGTGTTTTTACGTCATTACAGACTTTTTGACATTTCGATTCAATGTTATGTAACTCAGTAGTTAAATCTTCACGTGTTTGTTCAAGTGTGGTGTCTAACTTTTGAAGCTTTTGCTGTGTATGTCTCTGATTTTGTTCCATTGTGTCTAACTTTTGCGGTGTTTGTCTCTGATTTTGTTCCATTGTGTCTAACTTTTGAAGATTTTGTTCCATTGTGTCTAACTTTTGAAGATTTTGTTCCATTGTGTCTAACTTTTGAAGCTTTTGTCCCATTTGTTGCATTAACTGTAATAACAATGCACTGGTGTCTGAAACATGTTCCTCACTGCTTTTCGGCAGTGAATTTGCACCGGCAACATTTACATTTTGACGAGCAGAAAATGTGTCTTGACTTATTTGAGAGAATGGTGAGGACCCAAAACCTGAGTCTACAGTATTTGCAATATTGTGTTCTCTCATTTCGTATTCCTGAGGCGAGCTATTGCCGACCGATCGATCGATAATGCTTCCCTGTTCACTAATTGTTTCACTGTCTACACCATTATTTGCAGCCCGCTCCACTTCCATATGTACAATTACCAAATTACTACTTTGAACATTAGTTAATTCATTACTCGGTGGCGCTAACACACTGCTTTCGTCTTCACTGTCATTTCTCAGTTTACTTTGGAGCCTAGTATTACGTTTCTCACACGCCATTATTGTCACAATATTTCACACGACAACACAGAAAAGCACAATTTGAAGAGCAAAAATAAGAGAACACATTAACATAGCACTGAAAATAATATGTAGTTAATTGCAAGCGCAGCTGCGAAATACTTGGTGCAAATCTACATGCATGCCACAACTGTTTTACTGTACAACAATGAAAGACTGCAACTACAAAGGAGAATCTCTCTACAATTACGCGCTAACAATAAACAAAATCTACACTAATTACACAAACTACAAGAAAAAAAAATCTGAAGATTCCAGTGAGGTATCCTAGGCTAAGGGTCGACATATGAAACGTCCCCTTAGAAAAATTGTACATGACTGTGCTTAAACTGACACACAATATTTTTAGCGCAATGCAATCTGACTTTCAGGAATCCCTACAAAAGAATGGCCCTGACTAACATTAACCTATGCGTTTCACAAATCGCTTACCTCACAAAAATCTTGGTTATTCGAACTACTGCAATACAGCGAGCGCTACTACTGCCAGCTAAATAAAAGATTCAAACTACGGAAGGCACTAACTACTGGTAGGCATAGTTAGCAAATGAAAGATTTTGATAGAGAACAAACAATGTATTTACCTTAATAGTGTTGAAAAATGATAATATACATAATAGTTCATAATATCCAGTATTACAAATTTTAAAACTCCGCCATCTCTCTCCCCACATCCACCACTGCTGGCGGCTCACCTCGAACTGCGCAACGCTACGCGCTGTTAACATCCAGCTGCCGCTGCCCAACACTACAATGGCAGACAACAATGCAGACTAGCCACAGACTGCACACAGCACAGCCAGTGATTTTCATACAGAGCGCTACGTAACGTTGCCAATAAGATCCTAAACAGCCTACTTACAAGTTGAGTTACACTGCCAGGGAGGACAGTGTCACAATTTGACGACGTAAGAGCACCAATCACTACAGAGTTTATTGAGAAGCAGCATCTTGACTTGATGAATTTCATAGACGACATGATACTGCAGAAAAGATTAGAGACAAGAGTTGCAAGGAAACTTAGGAGACAGACTCATGAATTGGTAATAACTCAAAGACTTGTTGCATGATAAATGAACTTGAGATACAACAATTTTGTGCAAGTGAAGTTGACCATTCAGAAGCCTTTATCACGGACAATATAACTCATAATGACCTGTCCTCAAGACAAGCAGACACTCCCTCATCACTTGCGAAACCACACCAGATGAAGCTCTTGAACTTCGTCAAGGAGAGAGAATGTGTACAGCACAACATCAACCAAAGCGGCACCAGCTGCAGACAGAGGAGATGTGTCTGGTGCAGCAGCCCTTACAAAGGAAGACTTCTCGACTTGTCATCTATCCAACCCGATGCGGCATTTGCATGGAACTCCTGCCAAAGGATATGATAAAGATGGTATTGATCATGATTAACCTCGACATGGCATCTGCACTAGCAGTAAACACCCGTGCAGCTTCGACATCATCTACAGAGCATCCTATACTTCCGAGTGAAGAGGGGTGTGGTGACTGTGATATTACTGATGAGTACAAAATCGAAAACCAGTGAAGTGCAGTGAAAATTAGGTCCTTCTATCGAACACAAAAAGTATTTCTAGCGTTGAGAGCCTTACTAAAAATGATTTTTCGTTGCACACAGACAAAATTTGTAATACACTCCTGGAAATTGAAATAAGAACACCGTGAATTCATTGTCCCAGGAAGGGGAAACTTTATTGACACATTCCTGGGGTCAGATACATCACATGATAACACTGACAGAACCACAGGAACATAGACACAGGCAACAGAGCATGCACAATGTCGGCACTAGTACAGTGTACATCCACCTTTCGCAGCAATGCAGGCTGCTATTCTCCCATGGAGCCGATCGTAGAGATGCTGGATGTAGTCCTGTGGCACGGCTTGCCATGCCATTTCCACCTGGCGCCTCAGTTGGACCAGCGTTCGTGCTGGACGTGCAGACCGCGTGAGACGACGCTTCATCCAGTCCCAAACATGCTCAATGGGGGACAGATCCGGAGATCTTGCTGGCCAGGGTAGTTGACTTACACCTTCTAGAGCACGTTGGGTGGCACGGGATACATGCGGACGTGCATTGTCCTGTTGGAACAGCAAGTTCCCTTGCCGGTCTAGGAATGGTAGAACGATGGGTTCGATGACGGTTTGGATGTACCGTGCACTATTCAGTGTCCCCTCGACGATCACCAATGACGGCCAGTGTAGGAGATCGCTCCCCACACCATGATGCCGGGTGTTGGCCCTGTGTGCCTCGGTCGTATGCAGTCCTGATTGTGACGCTCACCTGCACGGCGCCAAACACGCATACGACCATCATTGGCACCAAGGCAGAAGCGACTCTCATCGCTGAAGACGACACGTCTCCATTCGTCCCTCCATTCACGCCTGTCGCGACACCACTGAAGGCGGACTGCACGATGTTGGGGCGTGAGCGGAAGACGGCCTAACGGTGTGCGGGACCGTAGCCCAGCTTCATGGAGACGGTTGCGAATGGTCCTCGCCGATACCCCAGGAGCAGCAGTGTCCCTAATTTGCTGGTAAGTGGCGGTGCGGTCCCCTACGGCACTGCGTAGGATCCTACGGTCTTGGCGTGCATCCGTGCGTCGCTGCGGTCCGGTCCCAGGTCGACGGGCACGTGCACCTTCCGCCGACCACTGGCGACAACTTCGATGTACTGTGGAGACCTCACGCCCCACGTGTTGAGCAATTCGGCGGTACGTCCACCCGGCCTCCCGCATGCCCACTATATGCCCTCGCTCAAAGTCCGTCAACTGCACATACGGTTCACGTCCACGCTGTCGCGGCATGCTACCAGTGTTAAAGACTGCGATGGAGATCCGTATGCCACGGCAAACTGGCTGACACTGACGGCGGCGGTGCACAAATGCTCTAGCGTCATTCGACGGCCAACACCGCGGTTCCTGGTGTGTCCGCTGTGCCGTGCGTGTGATCATTGCTTGTACAGCCCTCTCGCAGTGTCCGGAGCAAGTATGGTGGGTCTGACACACCGGTGTCAATGTGTTCTTTTTTCCATTTCCAGGAGTGTAATTTCATTGTTAATGTCCAGTTAAGTTTTTTGGAGGATCCCAGTGTACTGCAGGTTGTTCTTAGACATATTATCGGAGTTGGCATGCTGAAGGAAGATCTATTACGTATCCTACACACAGGTCATTACGTAGTATTCTTCTGAAAGTAAGTAATCTTTCAAGAGAGTATGAAACAGTATGTGACATCCTTCCGCTGGCTTTCACGAGAAGAAATGAACCGTCCGACATTGAGTTTTTATACTTAGATTTTGTAAAAGCCTGTGGGCGCGTTTTCTCTGACACGGCCCTCCACTTTTCGAAGTGCTTTGTTTACACTCGAAATACATAAAAGCATAAAATACTACAGATAAATGCTGCTAGAAGTAAACTGAAAGTGACTAAAATACAAAGGCCAATTGACGAGCTGAGTGTTGATATAGTCTGCTTGCAAGAACTGTACTATAGAAATAATAAGCTCCCACATTTTCCTGTGAATATGGTAACAGTTAATGGCCAAGATGAAGCAATGTCTACCACTGTCGTTACAAGTAGGAAATTCACGGTGACAAAGGCGGCACAGCTGTCTGACAAGCAGATGGTCACTATAAAAATCAAGGACTCGCAGACAAAGTGGGTTGTAGTACGCCTATATATGTAGCATTATCACCTCATCGTACCTTATGTAGATAAAGTCAGGGCGGTTGCTCTATATGGACGAGGTGCGTGTTTCCTTATGGCAAACGATGCAAATTAAAAATCCTCCCTGTGTCACAGTAGGCCAATTGACGATCGAGAGATACCAGAGAACGCTATACAGGGACTGGACCTCATTGTTTTAAATCCAGAAAGCCAGCCAAGTACATTCGATGGGCGAGCAGGTGTACCCACTAACATAGATGCCACTTTAGCAAACCTCGTGGCTGCATTTAATGTTAATAGTTGGCAAGTGCTCTACTACCTAACATCATAATGCAATTGTCGTCCAAGGAGAAATGACAATAACATAAGGAGACAAGCAGAGGAAAGCAGGACTGCGTTAGAAACCTGGCAAACGATTCGCAGCATTTCCTGTGGACTTCGATTCGCAGCTTCTAACTAAGTCTTATATACAACACAGGACATTTATATTCCTAAGAAAAGGGAAACAGTCATCCTACAAAGCCTTCGAACACAGAACTTCCCACGCTCAGGCGAAGCTTAAGATCAAGAAGAGCTTATTAACGTGCTCTACGGCGATCAAAACGCAATAATAGCCTCCATGAATGCAGGGCAATTAAGAAGCACTACAAAACACTACTCAGCAAATTAATAGAGTGGGAGAAATCTATCCTTCACCACCCTGATTTAAGTGAAAAGTTTTACCTTGGCACCGATTCAAGTGATTATGCGCTCGGCGCAGAATTATACCTATTAATTGAAGTCGATGGAGTTATTGAACATCATACTATCACATTTGCGAGCCGCGCACTCACAAGCTGGGAGCGAAAATAAACTGTCACGGAAAGAGAAGCACTTGCCATCGTTTGGAGTTTCAAAAAGTTTCGTTTTTAGCTATTTGGAAGGCATACTGTCATAGTGAGAGATCACAAAGCATTATCACACTTGATGAATTGTAAATTCATGCACAATAGGTTAACCTGGTGGTCGTTAATGCTTCAGCAATACAATTTTGAGATTCAGTACTTACCAGGAAAGCAGAACGTAGTACCGGATGCGCTGTCAAGGCTATCAGAAGGACAAGATTCAGTTAATGTTGCGCATCAACGCCAGAAAGATATAAGGATTCATTTTATGCGAGGTGTCGAAGGCGAGCGTCATATAGGCAAGATTCTGCGGAACATCAAACGGATCAGGACGCAGACGAAATATTGAGGATGGTTAAAGAAAAATATGATGATCCGAATGCCGAAAGTAGTGGAAAGATACGTCAATATTATTTAAAACAAGATGGTATCCTTTACCGGCGAAGCAACTTGAATTCTGATCATAGGAGGCTATCTACACCCAAACATGTAGTGAATGAATTAATAAGATACGTTCACGTAAGCTATGCTCATTTTGGTCCACGTAAATGTATTCTAAAATTGCAAGAGAACGTCATCTTCGATAACATGGCACTAAAAGTACGATCAGTTCTAAAATCTTGCGATCTCTGTCAAAAAACTAAAGTGTCTACGATTCAGCACAAAGGTTTCGTGTATAGCATTGTACCTCAAAATCCTGGTGAAATTTCAGCTCTCGATCTCTATGGACCGCTACCCAGATCAAAAGGGAATTTTACTCAAATTTTGGTGTGATGGATGTCTTTTCGAAATTTGTAAGTCTCTTCCCACTCAGGAAAGCCAACAGTAAGATCATAATCAAGAAAGTCAGGGAAGAATGCTTCATAAATACTGTCAAGCCAGAGTGCATTTTATCGGACAATGGTCCACAGTTTCGGTCACACTTATGGAAAGATTTTATTAATGATGAAGGTATTCGGCACACTGCAATTTCGTCTTTCAGACCCGCGTCCAACCCGACTGGACGTCAAATGCGTGAACTCGGACGTTTATTTCGTGCACATTGTGGGAAGAAACATAAAAGATGGATAGAAAGATTGACAGATTTTGAAACAGTAATAAATAGTTTGTCGCATGATTCAACGGGATTGCCGCCATGTACAGTTCTCTTTGGAAAGAAACCTGACAGTAGCTTTCATGAATAAATTTCCTTTCCGCAAGTGAAGGAAATTACGCTTTAAAATCACGTTGGAGACGATGAAGGAACGAGCAGAAGAACGGAAACTGGAACATGACAAGATAGTGTAGCCCATTACGTACAAAGTTGGCGATTTAGTACTTATTCGAACTCATATGAAATCATCAAGTGCAAGAGAAGAGATAAAAAAGTTTCATCACTACTACAGAGGACCATTCAAAATCAGAAAACTTGTTCACCGTAATTGTCCGTATCATCTATAAGAAGTGTTGCAAGACAAGAGACGCTCTGGAAAAAAAAGGAACATTGTGTTATTTGTGTACATATCATAGTCGGTAGCTATTGTGAGTTAGTTATAGTGGACAGTAGTAGGTAGCTACTGTGAGATAGACGCAATCAGTTTTAAGTATTTTATGCCGTCACGTAAACAATGAGCAGTGCTTGAGTCAGAGTCACGTCTATAAGCAATAATGGGCACGCGTGGCGCGAGTGTTGTGGTTACTACAGACTGATTGACGTGCGCGCGCAGTGTATTTTGTTTCCTCACTGCCGTAATTCCGTTTTGTGTATGTATGTTGGCGAGCCGATGTGGAGCCACCGACGTGAAGCGATGCGCGCGCAGCGCGGTCGTCACATGTTACAACTGCAGTAGAGGATGTACCAACCCCTACGAGGACCTAACACGCAGCGCGACTGTCGCCTGTTCCAGCGCTGTGCTAGCCTGTCACGTTGGCGAGCTGTGTGGAAGGCGGAACCATGGGATGCTGACGTCAGCGGCCAGCTGATCAACAACAACAACAAGCTTCACGGCGCGGGAGTCGCTGGTATGACGCTGTTACTACAATTCCACCAATTTGCAGAGACAACGAGTCTACAGTCCCCAGCGGCTTCGATGCCACAGCCCTATAATTCATCGAAAGCTATGAATACGTGTGTTTTGCATCACATCATATGTTGATTTTGTGGTCTTCAGTCCTGAGACTGGTTTGATGCAGCTCTCCATGCTACTCTATCCTGTGCAAGCTTCTTCATCTCCCAGTACCTACTGCAACCTACATCCTTCAGAATATGCTTAGTGTATTCATCTCTTGGTCTCCCCCTACGATTTTTACCCTCCACGCTGCCCTCCAATACTAAATTGATCATCCCTTGATGCCTCAGAACATGTCCTACCAACCGATCCCTTCTTCTGGTCAAGTTGTGCCACAAACTTCTCTTCTCCCCAATCCTATTCAATACTTCCTCATTAGTTATGTGATCTACCCATCTAATCTTCAGCATTCTTCTGTAGCACCACATTTGGAAAGCTTCTATTCTCTTCTTGTCCAAACTATTTACCATCCATGTTTCACTTCCATACATGGCTACACTCCATACAAATACTTTCAGAAATGACTTCCTGACACTTAAATCTATACTCGATGTTAACAAATTTCTCTTCTTCAGAAACGCTTTCCTTGCCATTGCCAGTCTACATTTTATATCCTCTCTACTTCGACCATCATCAGTTATTTTGCTCCCCAAATAGCAAACCTCCTTTACTACTTTAAGTGTCTCATTTCCTAATCTAATTCCCTCAGCATCACCCGACTTAATTCCACTACATTCTATTATCATCATATAGGGAAGTGAAAAAGCAGAGTAAACAGTGAAAGTGTTATTGTTATTGTGGTGGTATATCCCCGGCGGCATCGATGCCACAGCCCAGTGCATAGTGAACTAGCGTGTTTGTGTGTGATTTACGACTCAAAATATAGGCAGGGACCTAAAGCAGAGTAATTAGATATGAAGTGCTACGTAAAAAAGGGTTTTCCAAGGTGATTATTTGTTTCTGTATTACTTTCCAAGATATGTGCCTTTTGTCAAATTTCTTGTATTACTAATCCTGTAAACTGTGTGCCATAAATACAACAGTATCGCATTTTAAAAATATGCAGCCACTTGGAGTGTTAATTTATGTGGGGTAGTAATAGAATATTTTCCTGTGAATATTGTGTAGTAGTTAGAGTTGTCTGTTTATTATTTTGTTTATTTTTTGATCACATTCATTCAGTTAGGCCTATGTTTCTGTTCATTCAATAAAGTGACTATCCAATCATTAGTATTTAATTCATTACAAAAAAAATTCATGAACACGCTAATAGACACTTGTTATTCGTGTATCACAGTTAGCCATACTATTTATTTGGGACGTTACAGCATTGTGTTTCATGTTGCTATGTTAATTCAATGACATTATGCAGTGTGCACAAGCATTTTCGATTAACCTGACTTATCTTGTTGCTCATTGGTGAGTGATTTAATGATATAATTTGATTAATGTACTGTGATTAAGTGATACTTGAATTTCTTAAACACCATTTTCCTTGCACAAATGAGAATTATTCTTAATGACTTGAGGTTCTCCATTAATAAGCAAATAGTTTTGACTAAATAATGTAATTTTACAGTTTTTTCCTTTTTTGTCTTTCTATATTTTTTCTACTTTAACACTGAAATCTAATATCAGTATTACATTTTTCATATTAAAGTATTGTTTTGGTGGGGATATGTAAGGTTTACAGTACCCTTACATAGTATCGATTATGCACTATGTAGAGATCATACATGGTTTAAGCAAAGACTGCAGTGGAGTCAGCAATGTGCGAGTGGGTAAGCAGTAGTCGAGTGTAGGAGTCTGTGGGTGGAAGTGGATGTGAGAGGCTAGAGAGAGAGGTTGCTCAGTAGCGAGGCCAGAGATGAGTGGCAGAATGGTACACAGTGTATGATGTTCATAAATGTTTATAAATTGAGTGATTTAATTAATAAATTCCAGCATTTAAGAAAGGAGATGTTATCATTTAGTAGTTTTCACAATAATGGAAGTGGACAACAATGAGTCTCATGACATGGAGGAAAGATATATATATTGCTAAAATAATTAAAATATAACTTCACCTACAGCGTATGCGAATAATGAAGTTTGGTACGAAATTGGGGGAGGTTACCTGTACCTGTACACGCCATCCAAGCTCTGTTTGACTCAATGCCCAGGCGTATTAAGGCCGTTATTATGGCCAGAGGTGGTTGTTCTGGGTACTGATATCTCAGGATCTATGCACCCAAGTTGCGTGAAAATGTAATCACATGTCAGTTATAGTGTAATATATCTGTCCAATGAATACCCGTTTATCATCTGCATTTCATCTTGGTGTAGCAATTTTAATGTCCAGTGGTGTAGATAACGAATACGACAATCAGATGTTGGTGATGCCGTTCACACAGAAAGAAGAAGCTGCTATTGCAGTTTCCCAGCTCAAAACTGGAAAGGCGCCCGCTCCGGATGGTGTTGTGCAGATGCTAGCCCCACTGATAGTGCCATATTTGAGAGACTTACTGAAAGAAGTGATGCGAATAGTTAGCATCCTGGCGATACAGAAAACAGATAGAGCAATGGTGATTAGGAAGGTAAAGGATGAATACCTGGCTTCACTGAAACGCTATAGACCTATTTTCTTGGCCAGAGTTCAGAAACATCTGCTCTGTGATCGGCTGCAGGAGCTTAGAGAGCTCTTGGGTCTAAACCGGTGTCAATATGGATTCAGAAAAGCGAAGTCTATAGATGACGCGGTAAATAGAGCTGTTAAGGTGCAGAAAATTCGACAACAAGGAATGCAGTCGCGCTCATGATTGACATCGCAAGCGCATTCGACAATTTTCGGTAGCCTGGGGTGTTCGCCCGCCTTCGAGATGGTCAAATGTCTGTATAAGAGCTTTGTTGATTATTGTAGTGGACTTGGCGTCCAGTGGTTTGCGGGGCAGTGAACGGTGATCGGAAAGATTACCAAGGGCTGTCCTCAAGGGTCCATAAGTATCCCATTGTTTTGGGATCGGATTACTGAATACCTATTACAATTGTTAGACAGAGAAGATGCTGCTGAAGGAGTTGTTGCATACGCAGATGACATCCTAATAATTCTGTCTGCAGTCTCCAGGGCGAGACTTGAGAAAAAGACAAATGATGAGCTTGCTCAGATGCAGCATTGGTGCAAGGACAACAAACTGACAATATCTATTAAAATCATGTACATTCTTATGAAGGGAAGACTTCCTCTTGCCAGGACGAAATTTCAGTAAAACTCAGCGCTGTTTGAAGAAATTTGGGCATTAATTTTTCACGAGAAAATAAAATTTCTGGAACATTTAACATCTGTTGCTCAGAAAGCGGCCATAATTACGCATAGGACTGCTAACTATAAATTAGGTTGCACGTCGTGCGGCCACATCACGAATCTGTCTTCAGCGCCATTATGGGCCTCGCTGCCAGCTACAAAGCAGTACTGAGACGAATTCACTGGAGGTACCTTTGAGGCTCACCGGTGACTTTCGCATTATAACTGTAGAGGGCTTACTGGTGATTCTCGGGATATGTCCGATGGATATCGCTGTACGTTACAGGGCAACGCTGTATTCGTTGGAGCGTGAGCAATATGATCGTTTGTACGAAATCGCAGGAATACTTATTACTCATAAAAGACCTCTATGAGCCCAGAACTTAGATAAAATGCTGTGTGACTGGGACACTAGATGCAGTGAAAAGCGTGTTTTTAGTATGTCCTCAAGCATCAGGAACAGGATCAAACTGAACTGCACGACATTGCCCCTGCTTGAACTGAACCTAAATCAGGAGGACCAGACGAGGATCTGAATCATCGTTAAGTCAGTGTGAGTCCAGTATGTCCCTCAGGAAGTCTTTCGCTGTCTGCGAGACCTTGTAATGATCTCCCACTCGACCACAGGTGAGGGGTAAACCTCAGTGCAGGTAGTACCCAGGGCGGTCACAGCAGAGAAGCTTCCTCTGGAACAGGGTGAACAATAGCGTCTGGCTCCGAGACTTCGTTAGCCACAGATAACGCCCAAAACATGTTCATCAAACGAACCAGGGAGGCCCAACGATAGCCGCTCGGGAAGTCTTTCGCTGTCTGCCAGAGCTTGGAATGATCTCCCACTCGACCACGGGTGAGGGGTCAACCTTAGTGCAGGTAGAACCCAGGGCAGTCACAGCAGTGGACTGACTGGGGTACACGATCGGGGGACACATCCTTTGTATCCCCGCGTCTGAACCCCCACAGTGATGCCCCTTGGCAGAAGCCTCAAGCTGTGTGATGGAAGCCAACACTGCCTGGACCTGTGAGCGAAGGGTCACCAACTCAGCTCGCATCTGTACACAGCAACTGCAGTGCCTATGCATTACTGAAGTCGCTCCTGCTTGAAACTCGTAAAAATATGTAATAAACGAACGGAGTACCTGACTTATTAGCAGCAGGAACTCAAGTGACTCTTTCACTGACGTTCTAACCTACAATGAACTGTTTTAACCAAAACAAACAAAAGCCTGTGCGATAGGATGGTCGATACAAAGGTCGATAGCAACGGCGGCTCTGTGCTCCAAATCAGTCGTTTCGCTTCATTCAATGTACAGTGGCGGCGCGTTTTACATCACCTCAAGCGATGCTTAACATTGACTATAGAAACGTATGGGTAATGCACCCCATTCTTTTTCCTCTTCATCTTAGTGACTTTTCTGCAATTCATACTTAAGAGCCTCGCAGAGCCTTCACCGCTGGCCGAGCGGTTCTAGGCGCTTCAGTCCGGAACATCGCGACTGCTATGGTAGCAGTTTCGAATCCTCCCTCTGGCATTTATGTGTGTGTTGTCGATAGGTTAGTTAGGTCTAAGTAGTTCTAAGTTCTGGGGAACTGATGACCTCAGATGTTAAGTCCCATAGTGCTCAGAGCCATTTGAACCATTTTGCCTCGCAGAGGGTTGTTCGAACCACCTTCAGACTATTTCTCTACAGTTCCACTCTCTAACAGCGTGAGGGAAACATGAACACCTGCTCTGTACAAGCACTGATTTTTCTTGTTTTATTACGATGATCATTTCTCCCTGTTTAAGTTGGCTAAGATGAAATATTTTCAATTTAAACAAGAAAACCGGCGATTGCGATTTCGTGAAAAGATCTAGCCGGAAGGAAAAACATGTTTTAATGAATACCACCTCAATTCGCCTATCACATCCGTAACGCTCTCTCCCCTACTTTGCGTTAATACAAAACGAACTGCGAGCTGCCCTTCTTTCGGCTTTTCTGATGTCCTCCACCACTCTATCTGGTAAGGATCCCATACAGCACAGCAGTACTGTAGCAGAGGACGGACATGTAAATAAATATTGTAATTTTATTGTGAGTAGGCTGTTTATGTTTTCTTTATGTAAGTAGGCTGTTTATATTTTCTTATTGGCAACGTTACGTAGCGCTCTGTTTATGTTTTCTTATTGGCAACGTTACGTAGCGCTCTGTATGAAAATCACTGGCTGTGCTGTGTGCAGTCTGTGGCTAGTTTGCATTGTTGTCTGCCATTGTAGTGTTGGGCAGCGGCAGCTGGATGTGAACAGCATGTAGCGTTGCGCAGTTGGAGGTGAGCCGCCAGCAGTGGTGGATGTGGGAAGAGAAATGGCGGAGTTTTGAAAGTTTGTAAAAATGGATGTCATGAACTGCTGTATATATTATGACTTTTGATGACTATTAAGGTAAATACATTGTTTGTTCTCTACTAAAATCTTTCATTTGCTAACTATGCCTATCAGTAGTTAGTGCCTTCCATAGTTTGAATCTTTTATTTAGCTGGCAGTAGTAGCGCTCGCTGTATTGCAGTAGTTCGAGTAACGGAGATTTTTGGTGAGGTAAGCGATTTGTGTTGCTTTTGCGGTGTATCTGTTTTATATCTGCACAGTTTTTTCTGAATTCTTCTGTAAAGTGAGACATGTTTTAGTGGTGACTTTTGTGCTATGGCTACAAGGAGACAGCCTTTTCCGTAGGACAACAATACGTTACAGCACAGTACTTTCCTCATCACGGCAATAAGCGTAATAACTAAGATATCTATACGCAATGCATTTCACTTTTGTTTATCATGACGTAAGTACATTGACTTCTGCAGAACTTAGCTTTCGGAGGACGATAACTACGACACTTCCACAGAGATTATCTTACAACAAGACACAGAGTTTAGCGCTACAGTACACGTATTTGAGTGATTAATTTTATACTTAAAACATTTATTTTTAAAGATATTTGAAGTACAATGACACAAAGGTTTTCCGTTATACATTTAATTCCATTGCTGTAATCTGTAACACCTGAGGGTATAATTACAATAATCCTCAGAGGGGTACACGCTTACTTTAAGTATCATGTGTTTGGCAAGCACAAGGAGCCCTAGCTAATATGGTATTTGCTTATACAACTTTACACATCGGTACCATATTTCTACAACACAGAATTACACAGCTACCTAATTATTTAACAGAGAAACAAACATTTTTTTTTACTACATCAGTGGCACACGTTTACGCAATTACACAGTTGGGTAACTTCACACTTACGAAATTGTATTTTGTCTGTACTTTGTGAACTCTTCATATTTTTTCATAACCATTGTGATACTATGAGAGCTTTGAATGATGTATTTGGTATGGGATCATGATTTTTAAAGTACGTTTGAGGTAGATGACACTTTTGGAACGAGCAGAGAATTTTTTGTAGGTTTTAAAATATTCAGAAAGCTACGACGATTTTGAGATGTGATTGATCTGTTATGGTGGTATTATTATGACGATGATGTGTATTATGCTGCTGAGGTATGTGTATGATTAATAAGCTGCTGCTATATGAGTTATTTGATTATGCTACATATCTGTTATGATGAAATATTGAAGAAGTATCGACGAATATGTATATGTGTAATAAGGTAAGGAATAATGAGTAGTGGTTAGGGACTCTGGTTTGTGAAAAAGGTGTTGGAAACCAAGAATCGTACTTTAAGAGTTATGAAATGTGTGTAAATGCATGAATGTAGGACAATGCCGGCGAAAATTTTTTGGACACTGTTATATTCATAAGATTTTGTTTCTACACATTTGCAACGCAAATTCTCGACCCGTGAAATTTTGTATATGAGACTGTCACTGTAGCGGAAACTGCTGTCGTAAATATTTCCGTAAGAAAGTTAAGTGACCACCTGCACGTAATGCGTTGTGGGCACCCAGCTGTGTCAGACGGCTGAAGAAAAAGCCATTTGCGTGTGCCTTTTCAGAGGCACAGGTAGAAAAAAAAGGGAGGCCATTATCCTTGCTATTGACATTCCTTTGTAGAAAGCATCGTAAATACGACACCCTCAAACTTGAAAACATGGTAACACTGAGGAGCTATTAAATTAAGATATTTACTAAAATGCCTAATGAAATGATGAGAAACATTTTACATCTATTGTCTTTGTAGTTGCGAGATTGCTCTTTTTGTTTAATGTCTGGTTTCCAGTTGTGTTTCAGCATTTGTTTTATAAAATAAACTTAGATGCATTTGCTAATGTGAACACTTTCTGTCAACAGATCTATTAAATAATTATTTTATGATCCACATACTTCGAAAAAGGAGCTCTTGGAATGGAAAGGACAATAAGAAGGGATTGATAACAATAATTGCATATATAATTTTCTTTTCAAGTACTTCGTAATTTTTTGTAGAATTACACTAATGGAAATTGAAATAAGAACACCGTGAATTCATTGTCCCAGGAAGGGGAAACTTTATTGACACATTCCTGGGGTCAGATACATCACATGATCACACTGACAGAACCACAGGCACATAGACACAGGCAACAGAGCATGCACAATGTCGGCACTAGTACAGTGTATATCCACCTTTCACAGCAATGCAGGCTGCTATTCTCCCATGGAGACGATCGTAGAGATGCTGGATGTAGTCCTGTGGAACGGCTTGCCATGCCATTTCCACCTGGTGCCTCACTTGGACCAGCGTTCGTGCTGGACGTGCAGACCGCGTGAAACGACGCTTCATCCAGTCCCAAACATGCTCAATGGGGGACAGATCCGGAGATCTTGCTGGCCAGGGTAGTTGACTTACACCTTCTAGAGTACGTTGGGTGGCACGGGATACATGCGGACGTGCATTGTCCTGTTGGAACAGCAAGTTCCCTTGCTGTTCTAGGAATGGTAGAACAATGGGTTCGATGACGGTTTGGATGTACCGTGCACTATTCAGTGTCCCCTTGACGATCACCAGTGGTGTACGGCCAGTGTAGGAGATCGCTCCCCACACCATGATGCCGGGTGTTGGCCCTGTGTGCCTCGGTCGTATGCAGTGCTGACTGTGGCGCTCACCTGCACGGCGCCAAACACGCATACGACCATCATTGGCACCAAGGCAGAAGCGACTCTCATCGCTGAAGACGACACGTCTCCATTCGTCCCTCCATTCACGCCTGTCACGACACCACTGGAGGCGGGCTGCACGATGTTGGGGCGTGAGCGGAAGACGGCCTAACGGTGTGCGGGACCGTAGCCCAGCTTCATGGAGACGGTTGCGAATGGTCCTCGCCGATACCCCAGGAGCAACAGTGTCCCTAATTTGCTGGGAAGTGGCGGTGCGGTCCCCTACGGCACTGCGTAGGGTCCTACGGTCTTTGCGTGCATCCGTGCGTCGCTGCAGTCCGGTCCCAGGTCGATGGGCATGTGCACCTTCCGCCGACCACTGGCGACAACATCGATGTACTGTGGAGACCTCACGCCCCACGTGTTGAGCAATTCGGCGGTATGTCCACCCGGCCTCCTGCATGCCCACTATACGCCCTCGCTCAAAGTCCGTCAACTGCACATACGGTTCACGTCCACGCTGTCGCGGCATGCTACCAGTATTAAAGACTGCGATGGAGCTCCGTATGCCACGGAAAACTGGCTGACACTGACGGCGGCGGTGCACAAATGCTGCGCAGCTAGCGCCTTTCGACGGCCAACACCGCGGTTCCTGGTGTGTCTGCTGTGCCGTGCGTGTGATCATTGCTTGTACAGCCCTCTCGCAGTGTCCGGAGCAAGTATGGTGTGTCTGACACACCGGTGACAATGCGTTCTTTTTTCCATTTCCAGGTGTCTAGTTTTTGTAGTGCACCACTTTAATTACATAGACATTAAGATGTGAATATACATTTCTCTTGTCTGCACTCTTGTCTTTAGGGTAATATTTTTTTTTGCTTGAGCTATGTCATGTTTAGACATAAGTTGCTGCTGCTGTTTGCCAGGCATAGTGTTACTGAATTTGACTTTGTATTACGCTGTTAAGCCAGTTTTACTATGGATTTATTTTCCTTGTTTGCTGCACAGTACCTTATATTAGTTGCAATATTGCAATTGCTTTGCCTATTTAAATTTTTTTCTCATTGCTGTTTGTGTTAATTATTTTGTGCTGCTGTATTGCCTCGTCCCTTAGTTTAGCATCTGAGCTCAGTAGATTTAAGTTAGCTAAAGAGGGGGTAGACTATATAAGAAACTAACTATGATGAATTGGAAGAAGTGCATTAAGAAGCTATAAGAAAATAGTTTGGCCAAAAAAGTAGTGCACAGTGGAGAAAAAGTATTTTGAAAGAGGATATGAACAAAAAAATAGGGTTTAGGGTAACAGGTTTAGGTAGGATTTTCTTGGAAATAAATGATGAGGTAAGATAATGGAAAATAAATATTGTGGTAAGAAACATGTTAACATATAAATACAGAAAGCATGCTTGGATTGGACGTTTTTGGTGGAAACAAATGTTGAAATAAGGCGAAAGATCTATGGAATGAAGTTTTGGGTTGGACTGCAGTACCAAATGTTACACTGAAAACGAACCCTGTCTTTCCTTTTGTATTATTCCGCTATGCGTTTATGTACCCTTAAGTATTTGTCTTTTTCCTGTCTTTAAGTGTTTAGCTAATACGATTTATGTTGTAGAATTTTTCAAATAATATGTTATTTACTTTGTAAAGATGTTACACATTATTAATTCTGTTCTGTTTAATGCACATGTGTGAAGTTGATGTTTCGAAAGTTATTCTGATCTTTTATGTATTTACTTATGTCATAATTCCTGTAACACTGATGTATATGTCTATTTCTATTGTTTTGTAAAGCCTACAAATGTTATCTGTATTGTTATGTTTTAATGATGTATTTTGCACCTTCGTAATTGTATTCTCATGTTATAACATTGTAATTGACACCAGTTCATCAAATTAAGTAACTTGTAAGCATTCATTTCACTGCACACATTTCTGTTGGTCACAGTAATGCACAATATGTGAGAAGTTGGGACTGTTAGTGTTTGCACGTGTGTTACTAATTCAGCAAGGGACTGGATAACAGCATTGCTGGTTCTAAGGACAATTCCAAAAACTTCGTGAGTGTACAAGTGGTGGTTTATGAACTTGGTATATTGTCTGCAAGACTTCTAAGGACAATTCCAAAAACTTTGCGCGTGCACAAGTGGTGGTTTATGGACTTGCTATCTTCTCTGCAAGACTCTTCGATGGTGATTGTGCACCTGAACAGTCGCAGCAGATGGCTGCTGGCCATCTCTACAAGGACTACAGTGGGTCTACACCTTTGATGACCCACCAATACCATTATTTCTACAAGGACTACAGTGGGTCTACACCTTTGCTGACTCACCAGTACCATTATTTCTACAAGGACTGCAGTGGGTCTGCAGCTCTGGTGGCCCACCAATACCACAATCTCTACCAGGACTACAGTAGGTCTGCTCTGTGATGACCTACCTACCAATATTCTTCAAAACGTCGAATGACTCTGCTGTGGGTTTGCTCTATTGTGGCCCATTACCTGTTAGCATGTCAAGAGTCAGCACTGTCTTTCAATTGGAAGGACAACACTACTTCTTCAAGACTGCATTGAAATCCACTACTTCCGTGTGCATTGTCTTTTACTGCTCAGACTTTGAAAAAAAAAAAAAACACTGAAATTTTGCTGTGATGAACATTCTGGGCTGTCTTTATGGACTGTGAGAAAATTTTAGCTTTTGACCAACATTGTATAAATAAGTGTGTGCATTTGATATCTTTGTTATTGTAATTATGAAAAATTTTTTCAAATCATTATTGGCCACTGCCCAAAACAATTTGTAAAATTTTTTGTGGGGAGCATGGGGGCTATGTAAGTAGGCTGTTTGTGTTTTCTTTATGTAAGTAGGCTGTTTATATTTTCTTATTGGCAACGTTACGTAGTGCTCTGTTTATGTTTTCTTATTGGCAACGTTACGTAGCGCTCTGTATGAAAATCACTGGCTGTGCTGTGTGCAGTCTGTGGCTAGTTTGCATTGTTGTCTGCCATTGTAGTGTTGGGCAGCGGCAGCTGGATGTGAACAGCGCGTAGCGTTGCGCTGTTGGAGGTGAGCCGCCAGCAGTGGAGGATGTGGGGAGAGAAATGGCGGAGTTTTGAAAGTTTGTAAAAATGGATGTCATGAACTGCTGTATATATTATGACTTTTGATGACTATTAAGGTAAATACATTGTTTGTTCTCTACTAAAATCTTTCATTTGCTAACTATGCCTATCAGTAGTTAGTGCCTTCCGTAGTTTGAATCTTTTATTTAGCTGGCAGTAGTGGCGCTCGCTGTATTGCAGTAGTTCGACTAACGGAGATTTATGGTGAGGTAAGTGATTTGTGAAAGGTATAGATTAATGTTAGTCAGGGCCATTCTTTTGCAGGGATTTTTGAAAGTCATATTGCGTTGCGCTAAAAAATATTGTGTGTCAGTTTAAGCACAGTCATGTATAAATTTTTCTAAGGGGATGTTTCATACGAAATGTATCAATAAAATGCCATATATTGTAAATAACTTTGTTTATTAATGATGTTTTCATACAGGAATAAGTGAACTGTGACTACATTTCTTATTTTCTGCCTTACATCACTACAATAACTGATTTTTACATGCTATAAAGCCTGCTCGTATGGCATTTATACCAATAGGAACCGTGATATACATCGGTAATCAATTTGTAAGTTCAAGTTGTACTGAGGTATTAGGACTCGTGGATGCAAACTTTGGTACTGCACACATACACAACTGGCCATTAAAATTGCTACACCACGAAGATGACGTGCTACAGACGCGAAATTATCGCGACATTGCGGCTCGCGTTGGTCGAGATCCAATGACTGTTAGCAGAATATGGAATCGGTGGGTTCAGAAGGGTAATACGGTACGCAGTGCTGCATCCCAACGGCCTCGTATCACTAGCAGTCGAGATGACAGGCATCTTATCCGCATGGCTGTAACGGTTCGTGCAGCCACGTCTCGATCCCTGAGTCAACAGATGGTGACGTTTACATGACAACAATCATCTGCACGAACAGTCCGACGACGTTTGCAGCAGCATGAACTATCAGCTCGGGGACCATGGCTGCGGTTACTCTTGACGCTGCATCACAGACAGGAGTGCCTGTGATAGTATACTCAACGACGAACCTGGGTGCACGAATGGCAAAACGTCATTTTTCGGATGAATCCAGATTCTGTTTACAGCATCATGATGGTCGCATCCGTGTTTGGCGACATCGCGGTGAACGCACTTTGGAAGCGTGTATTCATCATCGCCATACTGGCGTATCACCCGGCGTGATGGTATCGGGTGCCATTGTCTACACGTCTCCGTCACCTCTCGTTCGCATTGACGGCACTTTGAACAGTGGACGTTACATTTCAGATGTGTTACGACCCGTAGTTTTACCCTTCACTCGATCCCTGCTAAACCCTACATTTCAGCAGGATAATTCACGACCGCATGTTGCAGGTCCTGTACGGGCCTTTCTGGATACAGAAAATGTTCGACCACTGCCCTGGCCAGCAAATTCTCCAGATCTCTCACCAATTGAAATTGTCTGGTCAATGGTGGCCGAGCAACTGGCTCGTCACAATATGCCAGTCACTACTCTTGATGAACAGTGGTATCGTGTTGAAGCTGAATGGGGAGCTGTATCTGTACACGCACTCCAAGCTCTGACTCAATGCCCAGGCGTATCAAGGCCGTTATTACGGCCAGAGGTGGTTGTTCTGGGTACTGATTTCTCAGGATCCATGCACCCAAATTGCGTGTAAGTGTAATCACATGTCAGTTCTAGTATAATATATTTTTCCAATGAATACCCGTCTATCATCTGCATTTCTTCTTGGTGTAGCAATTTTAATGGCCAGTAGTGTAACTTAAACTACAGGGTGATTCAAAAAGAATACCACAACTTTAGGAATTTAAAACTCTGCAACGACAAAAGGCAGAGCTAAGCACTATCTGTCGGCGAATTAAGGGAGCTATAAAGTTTCATTTAGTTGTACATTTGTTCGCTTGAGGCGCTGTTGACTAGGCGTCAGCGTCAGTTGATGCTAAGATGGCGACCGCTCAACAGAAAGCTTTTTGTGTTATTGAGTACGGCAGAAGTGAATCGACGACAGTTGTTCAGCGTGCACTGAGAATCCGCGGGAAACAACTCAGTATGAACGTGACTCGCCTAAGGTGAACGTTTTCTGTGCCATTTCAGCCAATAAAGTTTTTGATCCCTTTTTCTTCGAAGGTGCTACTGTAACTGGACTACAGTATCTGGAGATGTTAGAGAATTGGCTGTTCCCTCAGCTTGAACAAGAAGCACAACAATTCATATTTCAGCAGGATGGAGCGCCACCACATTGGCACTTATCTGTCCGTAACTACCAGAACGTCAACTACCCGAGGCGATGGATCGGCCGCCAGGCAGCCCGTGACAGAGCACTTCATCATTGGCCTCCAAGAAGCCCTGATCTCACCCCCTGCGATTTTTTTCTTATGGGGGTATGTTAAGGATATGGTGTTTCGGCCACCTCTCCCAGCCACCATTGATGATTTGAAACGAGAAATAATAGCAGCTATCCGAACTGTTACGCCTGATATGTTACAGAGAGTGTGGAACGAGTAGGAGTATCGGGTTGATATTGCTCGAGTGTCTGGAGGGGGCCATATTGAACATCTCTGAACTTGTTTTTGAGTGAAAAAAAACCTTTTTAAATACTCTTTGTAATGATGTATAACAGAAGGTTATATTATGTTTCTTTCATTAAATACACATTTTTAAAATTGTGGTATTCTTTTTGAATCACCCTGTACCACACGGTAAGGACGACACACACAACCATGCCCGAGGGAGCATTCGAACCTCCAACGGGGGGAGCCGCACGGACCGTTACAAGACGCCCTATACCGGGCGGCTACCCCGCGCGGCCCCGACATCTAGTGTACTTTAGATGAAAAACAGGAAACGAAAACTGAATGGCCAGATAGCTACTTGTACGCCTCACATCCGCAACGGGAGTCCATTTTCGTAACCCCCACGTGGACCGCTTCTTGTCGTACAGCGGCTGCAGTGAGCCACAGCAGGCACCGACTGTACGACACAGCCGGCGGTCGAACCGGACGCTGTGAGGCTGTTGTGCAGCGGCGCAGAGCACGGCATACACGAAGCGGCGGACGTCCGACATTCCGCTTTTCTGTTCTCCCGGAACGTACGTCACGGTTGTCTGCTTCGACGCATTCTTCGGCAACATGCGTGAACAAACAACGGGAAACCGCGTGGACACGGCGGCAGACCCGCAGTTTTTCTGACTCTGCGGGCTTTGCTTTTTTTCGTCAATTTATGCGGTTGGTTGTTTTCATGTCTCCCCCTAACGGGCGTGTTTGTGCTTCTGTCTCTCTTTTGCTCACCTTGTCTCTCTCTTTCTCTTTGTGTGTGTGTGTGTGTGTGTGTGTGTGTGTGTGTGTCTGTGTGTGTCTGTCCGTGTTAGTACGAACACCTGTGTTTGAAGAGAGAGAAAAAGTGAGAGAGAGAGTGGTTGGGGGATGGATGGGGAGGGGAGAGGTAGGAATTATTAATGGAGACGCAATCAAGCACAGTGCTGACGTTCGTAAACAGAAATTTCCTTGCTGAGTGATGCGGTGTAATGATGAAAATTGCACTCTCCTTTAATATCGAGACTGATAGCGCAATCCGTTAGCACAATGAATTCGCATTTGAGAAGGTTTGCACCCCATTCATCTCAAATGCAAACACTTGTTCACTTGTTTAATAGAAGAGATGTATTTACCATTAAAGAAGGTGAACAAGTGTTCATAGCTCATAAGATATGCGCTTTAGAACCTATGTTTACTGGACTTTTTTTCTTGTTTAGGCTTTTAATACCACTACCCAAAATAAGAAAAGAGCTTACCGTAGGATAGATTTATTTGTATCGAAGATGAAGCTCTTGACGCACGCTTTTTTACTAGCCTCCTTTGTTTCGTATGATGGGTCCTGTCATATCCGTGAGTACTGACCTTTCCTCCTGCAGAAACACGTGATCATGACATACGTAAGGTGGCACTCATGTAACTAAAAACAGACGAGGGAAGACATATATCACGTTTTTATCCCGAATAAAAATATGGTCCCTTACTTACCAGAGCCCCAAGGACGAACTGGTGAGTCACATTTTGTTGCTTGAATGCCACATATTTGAATGTTGTCAATCCGACTTGCAAAAACTAATCTTTGATTTGGATGAAGAAAATATGATTACACATAGATTTAAAAATGTGAATGCAGGTAAAGGTTGGCATTATAGCTTTATATCTTGGCATCCTTGACTATTTATCCTCCAAACAGAAACTACTTCTCCAGTTAGAGCATTCGAATTCAATAAAAAGCTATCATAAAATTGTTTCAAGATCTTTCAAATTGAAAGGACAAACTTGTTTTTCAGTATATGCGGATATGGACGAAACTAACCTGCTTACAGCAGAGACGTCTTAAAGATCATTGCTCGAAGAGGGAACCACGAAGTAGGGGCTATAATTAGTCCAGAAAGGGGGACAAATACGACAATTGTTTGTTGTTTCAGGTCTTCTTCGTGTGTGTGTACCGAGTGAGGTGACGCAGTGCTTAGCACACTGGACTCGCATTCCGGAGGACGACGGTTCAAACCAGCATCCGGCCATACTGATTTAGGTTTCTCGTGATTTCCCTAAATCGCTTCAGGCAAATGCCGGGATGGTTCCTTTGAAAAGGCACGAGGGGCTTCCTTCCCCATCCTTCCCTAACTCGATGGGACCGATGACCTCGTTGTTTGATCCCTTCCTCCAAAACCAGGAACCAACGCTTATGTGTCTCCAGTACTAGCCATTAAGTGGAAAATATTTTGTGGTTTAAAATCTGGAGCTCCATCTGTCGGCAAATCAGTTATTTCAGACAGTAATTTGATGACTAGTTAAATAACTGGGCTACAAATGGAGCACTTGATCGAAACTGTTGGACCTTATTCTAACAGAAATGTGTTACTAATATTAGACAGACATCCAACAAATACAAGAACCTGTAAGCTATAATTTTAGCAGGAGATAAGAAGCTAGAAATAAGAAAGAATAAATGAATGGACCGACAAGTGAAGAGCTCCCTGAAACATCAACACAAAAAGAACCTGTGGTTGGAAAGTGTCATTACACTCGTAAGGTATTTCCAAAGTGCGAACTTTACCTGCTGATGAGGTCACTAATAGTCCTTAAAAAGCTTACCCGTGACAAAGAATGAGGGTCAAGCAAATTTACACCAAAAATAGCTAAAACTGTCAAACCCAAAAGATAAAATATAAAGCACTTTCACGATGGTTTCACGTAGTTGGGAAAAGATAAGTAATGTCTAAGTGCCATGGATGTTGTGTGCACATGTGTAAGTAGGCTGTTTATGTTTTCTTATTGGCAACGTTACGTAGCGCTCTCTGTATGAAAATCACTGGCTGTGCTGTGTGCAGTCTGTGTCTAGTTTGCATTGTTATCTGCCATTGTAGTGTTGGGCAGCGGCAGCTGGATGTGAACAGCGCGTAGCGTTGTGCAGTTGAAGGTGAGCCGCCAGCAGTGGTGGATGTGGGAAGAGAAATGGCGGAGTTTTGTAATTTGTCATGAACTGCTATATATATTATGACTATTAAGGTAAATACATTGTTTGTTCTCTATTAATATCTTTCATTTGCTAACTATCCCTATCAGTAGTTAGTGCCTCCGTAGTTTGAATCTTTTATTTAGCTGGCAGTAGTGGCGCTCGATGTATTGCAGTAGTTCGAGTAATGAAGATTTTTGTGAGGTAAGTGATTTCTGAAAGGTATAGTTTAATGTTACTCAGGGCCATTATTTTGCAGGGATCTTTGATAGTCAGATTGCGTTGCGCTAAAAATATTGTGTGTCAGTATAAGCACAGTCATGTATAATTGTTGAAAGGAGACGTTTCACATGTAAATCGTAGAAAGAAGTATTTTATTGTGATAGAAGTGGCTCTGGTTGATTGATTAATGTTGAAGCTGTTCAGTGTAGGTCCAAAATTAAAATCAATGATGGTCATATTCTACAAATTTCTATATTTCTTGGTGAGGTTGAGAATCTTTAGTAGTATAAGTTGTGACATTATAAATTATACGCTTATAAATTTATAAACTTATAAATTGTACCACTTCGTACTTTTCCACCTCTTTTAAATTATAGAAAATTTATTCTCGAACCATTCGTAATCTGTGTCTGGGAAAGAGGCTACACGTTATTATTATTAATTTAGTTAATGTATATCACACTACAGTAAAATCAGTAGACCTCTGAAAGTGGTATAATCTATAAGAAATTGCCCTACCAAAGTCCTCTCCTATTCCTTCACCATTATGATTATGTACAAAGTCGCTAATGTACTCGTTGTCCAAGGAACGTTGAATCATAAGTTTTCATTCCTTTTTTCATTGTGTGGGAATTGACTTGGTATTTACCTTGCGTGGTAAATCTGGTAACCAAAAAGAATTTTATAGAAATGGAATGGTAATAAATGTCCCGGGGTTGAGTGGGTGGGTGAGGGTTCTGTCCCTCTTCCAGGGGCGTTCCTAGGTGACAGACAGGGAAGGCTTTGTGGGGTAGGTGGGAAATAAATTACTACCTATGGCTTGTCACAGAAATCAAAATCCAAGGTGACTCTCCCCAGATTGGGGGGCCTTTGGTCAGCATCTGTTCCCCATTGTTAGGGGTGGCTGAGAAAAACCTCCAAGAATAACCACTACGGTTGTAAATCACTAGCTCTAACAATAACAACCACTCCATTCATAATATTTTCGATCATGGAATAGTATGTTATGAAATATGATATGAAACAAATCATCGCAGGCGGACAGTGCACAAGCAGATAGTCAGATTCTGGGAAGCCGGCAGCATTACAGAGCGACGAGTCGGAACTTCTTAGCATCTCAGGTAAAGTCAAGCCCAAAAAAGAACCACCAAATTATCGTAACGGCCTTACAAGAGACAAGATTTATGGATGTAAATAGTTTGTATTCTTGAGGCTTCGAAAGCAGGAAAAAAAATTATGAATAACAAACCGCGCCTTGGTACTGTCTTCATAACAGACAAAAATATTTTGGACTCCATTGTCGACTTCGAATAGCATTCTGAAAGACTCTCCACACTTGCCTTTGAATCTGCTAACGAAGTATACATCATTTTGAATGCGAATGCTCCTATAAATGATGAAAATAAAAAGAGCAGAGGGAAGGCGGAACGCTTTTGGGACCAGCTAGGTGATTATCTGCCAAAAAATCCTAGAAGAACACAACATCCTGTCTACGGGGGACTTCAGTGCCCAGGTAGGAAAAGAGAGGAAATGTAGAACAACTGTTGGAAACAACCCAGAGCAAAACAGAGCTAACCAGAATTTCATCAGACTAATGGAAATATGCAAAGCACACAACATGATCATGAAATCCACATCCTTTAAACGGATAACTAGAAAACAGAAAAACATGGGTGTCACCAAACTCACACATCTGAAAATTCCATCTCAACCACTTGGCAGTCAAACTGAAGTTCTTTAAAGAAATATAAAATGTCGAAGTCCTCAAAGGAGACAACCTATAACCGGATCACTGCCTTTCTAAATTAATCCTTACAATCATTCCCAAAAGGAAAAACCAACAATTCCAAAACAAGAAAATACGACCCAGAAAAGATAATAAACTCGAAGAAGTTTACCCTTCCTCTCCCTCCCCCCCCCCCCCACCGCAACTGAAGACATGCGAAAGCAAGACTGGGATCAAAGCCTCGTACGTAAAGCAGAACAATTACCACCCACAATGGAAAAAAAAACGCAGCATGTGGCACAGGACACAAGAAGGTGACAGACTTCTTGAAATAAGAAGAAGAGCGTGGTATCAGTGGCAGTCATATGAAAGTAAACGTAACAGACTAAACTTCCCAAACGTCGAAAATTACTGAGCAAAAATCTCCAAAGCATGAAATAAAAGACCAATAAGACCAACATTTAGATCAACAAAGACTTCTTCAAGGAAACTTTTCTAAACAAAAAGTAGCCTAATACAGTCCACCGACCTACAACTCTAAGAAAAAACAATAGGGATAGTTGCACAACAACAGGTATAATTGCAAAATATTGGCAGAACATTTGAGAATCCTCCAAAACAGTGAAGAACCCGTAGCTCTGAACCACCCTCGACTGAGGAATTACCTACAGCCATTTAGAATCTCGAAACCATAAGGCTTCAGGAGAAAACCAAATTACAGCTGAAATTTGGAAAAACGCAAAAAATGCCATAGACTCACTCCAAAACTACTTTGAAGGAATCTGGATAAACGAAAGTATCCCAGATGATTGGAAGATGTCACTTATCCAGTCATTGTATCTAAAAGGGTCCACACCCTAACAACTAGACAGAATTCTCTAAGGACCACTAAACAGAGCAGAACCTCAATTAGACCATCAACTTGTGGGTTTTGGGAAAGGAAGACTCTGCCCAGAACAAATCCTAAACCGCAAAACCCTCATGGCCTATCAAAAACCAGGAGCTAAATCATATTTTACCACTTTCATTAACTTACTGAAAGCATAGGACTCAATAGACTGGGGATCCCTGATCTCTATGCTAAAGGAATTAAAGCTAGATGACAAAATCACAAAGCAAATCAGAGAAAGCCTTACCAACACATACACCTAAGTCAAATTCATGGGAGAACTCTGACACTTTTCAGATAAAATCTGGTGTACAGCAAGGAGGTGGACTCTCTTCAGTTTTCTCTAACTGCGCCCTGGAAAAATTAAGTCACAGTGCAGACTCAGAGAGCGGAACACAAAGATCCATAGTAGACTCCGACTAGTAACAAAAGGCATAAAATTAAATTGTCCAGCTTTTGAAGGTAATATGGTCCTACTAGCCGAGACCTGGAAAGAAGTCAAAGAACAGATCCTTGACTACAAAAACAAGCAGAAAAAGTAGATCACAAAATCTTCTTCGTATGACCAAGGTAATAACAGAGATAAAGAAAAACCACCAAAACATATTGAAGTGGGATGACAAGAAGTAGAGACCAACTAAGAATGTGAATGTTTTGGAGGAAGGGTCGGCTGGAATGCCCTCTTGAAACACAACGAAATGTAGAAAAATTAAACTTGAACTAGCGTTTCAATTGACTAAAAAGGCATATTACGAAAAGTCCTTGTCATGGAATCCAAAACTGCGACATTACAATAATCAAATCGGAAGCCCTGTATGCAGCTGAAACACTGTCCCTGCCTAAGTATGGTCCAGTTGAAAGACTGAAGATCAAAGAAATAATGATATTAAGGAAACTCCTTGGCCCAGATTTCACAGCAGCGACTAATCCACACCAGAATTGAAACCATTTACCAAACCACAAAAAAACCTCTCACGAGGAAAAACAAAAAAATTCTTAGACACAGTTAGGAAAACAAGAACTAATTTTTAGGGACACATCGTCAGAATGAGCCCAAAGTATTTAACAAAACAACTTTTGGCTAGTTCCACAAGTAAAAAACCCTACCAAAATTATTTAAGGAAACGTAGAAGGACTTATGAGTAATCTAAATCGCAGAAAATATGCTCACAGATAAAACTACAAAAGAAAAAAGATCGGAAAACAAGTTCTAAGGCCCCAAGTCAAAATGAGAGCCAAATGAATGATACCAGTCTATGAAGAAGAAAGGAAAAGAATATCAGGAAGGATGGACTAATAGAAAGGCATAGAAATTTGATTGATTTAACATATCACAAAGTCTGGTCAAGCGAAAGCATAATGATAATAATAATAACAATAAATGTGTCACTAGTTGCAGCGCAACTGTTGTGAAAGAAAGAAGCAAAAGATAGCATATTTGCAATAGGTTTTAACATAACACGACTGAGTACAATGTTAGGATACAATGAAGTGCTAAAAAAAGGGAGCATGAAAAGAATAGGCAGTGAATCCTTATGACAGACAATATACGACAGCAGGGTCCACAGCGCCTCACTACACCGCTTACAGCACAATTATCATAGACACAGTATTATTTATGTTTACTGTGTAACTATTTGGTTTGCGTCTAGTAGCGATGCATTCCCTACGTAATATAGCGTAATTATCAAAACGAGTGACATGACAACATAATAGCCAGCAGCCCTTCTGAAATAATGATTTATTTCTCTCATAGTGAAATGACTGTAATAGAATAGGCTAATAACTAGCCTGAAGCTGAAGCAGTTACAATATCAATAAGTTTTCACAAAATTGAACTGCATATTCTTCAGTCGTAATGCCTTACTTTAGCACTTAAAATTCCTGAGCTTAATCTTTTATGACATCAGTTTTAAAGCAGTCCACTGTGCCTTTATTTTAAAACAGTTTCTTAATGTTTCCAATGAGTTCTAACAGGTAACCTGTGTAGCGCATCCTGACACATGTCTAACTCTAAAAAAAATTTGACCCTCCACTGTTTGTTACTAAATTACCCCGTCAATAGTATAGGATGCTAAAGCACTCTAGTACCAGTAGCTATAAAGAAAGGAAGAAAGACTTTCATTTAACGTGGCTTCAACGACGAAGTTATTAGCGATAAAACGAAATCTCGCCTAGGCAGAGCGTGGGAAAGGAATCATCTGTGGCCCTTTAGGGGAAACAACCCAGCGTTCGCGTCAAGCGATATGGGGAAGGGAAGCAAAACCTAATCCTGAACGGTCGAATGGACATTTGAACCTGCGCCATCTCTAATACGAGTCCACTCTGTATCTCTAATACAAGCCCATTGTGTTACAGCAGAGTAGTAGGACAGGTGCCGGCCGGGATGGTCGAGCGGTTCTAGGCGCTACAGTCTGGAACCACGCGACCGCTACGGTCGCAGGCTCGAATCCTGCCACGGGCATGGATGGGTGTGATGTCCTTAGGTTAGTTAGGTTTAAGTAGTTCTAAGTTCTAGGGGACTGATGACCTCAGATGTTAAGTCCCATAGTGCTCAGAGCCATTTGAACCATTAGTAGGACAGGTTCTGGCAAAAATTGCTGACATCAGAACCTTTTACATCCACAGTAAGATTACAATTGATGCAATTATGCTGATTACATTCGATTTCCTCCTCTCCCTTCTTACTACTCCCCACTCCCTTCCCGTCCCCAGCCTTCACCCACTTCGCTCTCAGCCAATTGTGTTACGATGCTCTCGCAAGTCGATCTTCAGAGGCAATTTTCTCTCAGCCTATTGGAATGAAGCTCCCTCTCCCTTCCCCTTTTTAAATTCCAACAGCTCCTCATTCGAGATCTATAAGCTTAAAGTTAAACGATAACCATGAGGCTCCATCAGCAGAGACCAGTCATTGTCACCAGCCAGAGTAAGAAAAGAAGACTGTGAAATTTTGAAAGTAAATATTTTTATATATATTACTAACAATAATATTCATTTATTAATACATTAGTTTGCACTAGTTTCCTTATTTCTTCCTGCACCACAAAACACTCCTGATACAGAACTAGCAGAACCGCAGGATCAGGACATGCTGGTTGTAAGGTTACCAGCTTACTTTCGTTTTTTTTTTGTTTTTAATGAAAGTGACGTGACCTCTGTTTATTTGACGAGTCATACTTCGTATTTCAACACTGAATATTTTTCAAACAGAAGTCTTCAATAGTCGCTGTGTTGCGCCACAGAGATTCTGAGGACTAGCATGTGGTCTTTGCATAAAAATTTCTCAGTTGACTTGCTGCGTCAAATTTGGATAAAATTCCAAGCTTCCGATGATATCCATCATCACCTTCATCAGGGGCTAAAACTGACTGTCGTGAATTGGCAAAGTTCCCTCTTTTATACCCACAGAACGTCATCCGAATGGCTGGATTAGATTATGACGGCTCGGACAGAGGTGGTGCGCTTTACGTCCACAGATTTTGCTTGCGCTCTCCATCCAGCGTTGCTTGCAGTGCCACCCGTCGCCTCAGGCGATGAACTGCACGCTTCCATGCATTGCTATGTGCATAGCCGGTGTCTCTGTCGAAGTTGTTTTCACAAAATTTGATTTCAACAGCTTCTCTGACCTAGATAAAGAAAAAACACAGAGGAATACTTCTCGCAGTTCACAGATTCATGCGACGGTTGGCTCTGCCAACAACAGTAGATAGAGAGCACAAGCAAACTCTATGGACGTAGAGCGCGCTACCGTTGTTCGCCCCATCATGGCGTAATCCAGCCAGTCGGATGTTGGACGATGGAAATAACAGATTGTTTGAAGAATGGAATTAAAATTCAAGTTGAAAGGTTTTCAATATCAAGATTCGCTGATAACATTGCTATCCTCAGTGAAATTGAAGAATAATTATATGATCAGTTGAATGGAATGAACAGTCTAATGTGTACACAATATGGTTAGACAGTGAATAGATGTAAGACAAAAGTAATGAGAAGCAGCAGAAATGAAAAAGCGAGAAACTTAACACTATTGTTGGTTACAGAAAAGTCGATGAAATTAAGGAATTCTGCTACCTAGATAGCTAAATAATTCATGATGGACGGAGCAAGGAGGACATCAAATGCACACTAGGACTGGCTAAAAGAGCATTCATGGCCAAGAGTAGTCTACTACTATCAACGCAGGTCTTAATATGAGGAAGAAATGTACTTTTGGAGCACCGCATTGTTTGGTAGTGAATGATAGACTCTGGAAAAACCGGGACAAGAAACTTTTGAGATGCTGTGCTACAGCAGCATATTGAAAATTAGGTGAACTGGTAAAGTAAATAATGAGGAGGTTCTCCCCGATTCGGCGGGTAAAGGAATATGTGAAAACGTTCACAGGAAGAAAGGACAGGGTTTCTGAGATTGTACGTTTGGAGCACAGCATTGTAATGTAATGAAACATGGACTACGGGAAATCCGGAAAAGAAGACACTCGAAGCATTTGAGGTGTGATGCTACAGAAGAATGTCGAAAATGAGGTGGACTGATAAAGTAGGGAATGAGGAGGTTCTCTGGGGGATCGACAAGGAAAGGAGTATATAGAAAACACTGAGATGAAGAGGGGACAGGATGGTAAGACGGCTGTTACGACAGCAGGGAGTAACTTCCGTGGTACTAGTACAGCGGCCGGCTTTGAATTATGTCTAGTGTGCATTGCGCATTACGCCACACGCAGCAACACACTGTTTCTGAGAATAAAAAAAATAGAGTAGATTATTTATCTTCAGCTGCTGCATCTGCTGAATTGCGTTTGCTTTCAAAGCCTTCAGTTTTGCAGACACAAAAGCAACATACTGAGCAGGAGATAAGTCACTTTTATTTCAGGGCAGATCTCACCGTGCAGTCTTGAGCAATCAGTGTGCAGTCAGGAATTGGCAGGTACTGTGCTAGCAAGCAGATTAATTTTCAGTGAACAGTACTGGTAATTTCACATAGTTATTTTCTTCCGAGCAGGGCAGTAAGCTATTCTTGTCGATATTCCAAGTCAAACATTGTACTTCATATCACGCAACGTACTTCGGTACTGAGATTTAGTTATATAGTTTTCATTTCAAATTTTGAATGTCATGAAGTTTAAAGTTTTATTTCACGACAATGTTCACATCCGCACCACAAGGCCAACCAACAACCACTTTTACTCAGCATTTGAATACGATAGCTAAGGCAGATGTTACACGAGGGGAAAGTTTTCGAAATCAGTATGTATTCTGTTTTCTCTCACATATAGACAATTGCAGAACGATTTAGAAAATATATCTGTATGGTGTGAATATCGGAAATTGATTCTAAATAATGAAATGTGTGAGGTCATCTGCATGAATGCTAAAAGGAATCCGTTAAACTACGGTTACACGATAAGCCAGTCAAATCTAAAGGCCGTAAATTCATCTAATTACCTAGGAACTACAGTTACGAACAATTTAAATTGGAAAGAACACATAGAAAATGTTGTTGGGTAGGCGAACCAAAGACTGCGTTTGTCTGGCAGAACACGTAGAAAATGTTACTGATCTACAAAAGAGACTTTTTACACTACGCTTGTCCGTCCTCTTTTGAAGTACTGCTGCGCTGTGTTGGATCCTTACCAGATAGGATTAACGGAGTACATCGAGAAAATTCAAAGAAGAGCAGCACGTTTGTATTATCGCCAAATAGGGAAGGCTGTGTAACTCACACGATACAGGATCTGGATTGGACCTCATTTAAAAAAAGGCGTTTTTCGTTGCTGTGGAATCTTCTCACGAAATTTCAAGCACCAATTTTCTCCTCCGAATGTGAAAATATTTCCCTGACGCCGACCTACATAGGGAGAAACGATCATCGTAATAAAATAAGGGAACTGAGGGCTCGCAGGGAGAGGTATATGTGTTTGCTTTTCCCGCTCGCTGTTCGAGATTGAGATAATAGAGAATTATTGTGAAGGTGGTTCGATGTTCGATGAACCCACTGCCAGGCACTTGAGTGTGATTTGCAGTTTCATCATCTAGATGTAGATACTTTTATAGAAAGCTTACAGAGTGTGTGTGTGTGTGTGTGTGTGTGTGTGTGTGTGTGTGTAAGTGTGTGTGTTTGTGAAAGAGGTTATGAGAGTGACAAGCATAAGAGAGAGGGAGAGGGGGATGGGAGACAGATGTAAAAAGAGAAAGACAGAGACAGGCGGGGAGGGAGAGAGGGAGAGAGAGAGAGAGAGAGAGAGAGAGAGAGAGGCTGGGTCCTGACAGACGCATGTCGCAAGCTACGCCTGGCCGCGTCGTTAAAATTTGAGGCAATCCAGCGGCAGCGTCCGCATCAAAGTTTCAGCGGCGCTGGATGGGATGCCGACTGAAGCTGGGTGTGTGACGTCACAGGGCGAGAGAAGGCCGTGCGCATCTGTAGCGGGGAGGGTTGCGCCGCGGCTGCTGCATGTTTCAGGCGCGCCCTGGTGAGTGAAATACGGGGAAGGTGCGGGCCGAGGTGGTTCACGTGTGTCGTGGGTCGTGCGACGAAGTGCGTAAGTCGCCGTAACGCAGGGCGCGTCCTCCGGGGTCGCGGCGCTATGCAGACCAGTCAGCGCCCGCATTAAAGTTGGAGGTTAAAGGCCGGCCGGGACAGCGGGCGGTTTCAACAGCAGGTGGACAGCGCAGGAACACGCGCTTGGGTAGGGGAAAGTGCGGTACAGTGAAGGAGAAAATGTACCGGCGCGGCGGCGCGAAGAGGGAAATCGGTCATTTTACAAACGTCTTAAATCTGGCGAGTGGATGAAATCTTCTCGGCTTTCAAGCCGCGTGAGTTTAAATAAAATTCTCGAGCTTTCGAAAGCTATTTCCGCCATCTAATACTAGAGTATTTTATTCAAACTGACGCGGCTTGAGAAGCGAGAAGATTTTATTCAGACCTGCGGCAGCGAAAGATTCCGAGGACACGTATTTGGCGACGTACTGGACGGCGATAAAATGTTTCACAATGGTTGCTATAAATTGTTGGACTTGGCGGAATACCACGCCGATCTTACATAGAGTATGCGTAACAAACTTGCCTCCCTTCTAGCAGCATTACACCTCTGGAGCAGCGAAGCGTTCCTAATGATTGGGAAAAAGCACAGGTCATTTTCGTTTCGCAGAAGGGTCGTCGAACAGATGCGCAGTACTATTGGCCTAAATCTCCGACGCTTGTCTGTTGTAGGTTTTTGTAACACGTTTAATACTCTCGTACTATTATGATATTTCAGCAGAGAGAAAATCTCCTCTGTAGGAATCAACGCGGGTTCCGAAAACAACGATCGTATGAAACCCAACTCTCTCTCTCTGTTCGCCCACGAGACCCAGAAAGCAGGAGATACAGGCGTCCGGAAGATTTTTAAAACAGTTTTGCACTGCCGCCTGATGAATAGAATACCAGCTGAACTGCATGCTACAGGATTTCTACTAAACAGAACATAGTGTTATAGGACATATTAATTAACGTAGGAAATCCCATGAGGCTTTTCTTGGACGACGCTGTTGTATACAGAGAAGTCGTAAGGTTGGAATATTGTAGCTAAACGCAGAAAGAAAAATGGTACAAATGGCTCTGAGCACTATGGGATTTAACATCTGAGGTCATCAGTCCACTAGAACTTGTTGTTGTTGTTGTTGTGGTCTTCAGTCCTGAGACTGGTTTGATGCAGCTCTCCATGCTACTCAATCCTGTGCAAGCTTCTTCATCTCCCAGTACCTACGGCAACCTAAATCCTTCTGAATCTACTTAGTGTATTCATCTCTTGGTCTCCCTCTACGATTCTTACCCTCCACGCTGCCCTCCAATACTAAATTGGTGATCCCTTGATGCCTCAGAACATGTCCTACCAACCGATCCCTTCTTCTAGTCAAGTTTTGCCACAAACTCCTCTTCTCCCCAATCCTATTCAATACTTCCTCATTAGTTATGTGATCTACCCATCTAATCTTCAGCATTCTTCTGTAGCACCACATTTCGAAAGCTTCTATTCTCTTCTTGTCCAAACTATTTATCGTCCATGTTTCACTTCCATACATGGCTACACTCCATACAAATACTTTCAGAAACGACTTCCTGACACTTTGTAACAACGACGCTGTACTATTGTACATATAAGTAAATTTTTTCAATCTGATTTTGCGATAAACTAGTGTAATTGATGTTCTGATTTCATTTTTTTTGTTTTTGTTTTTTGTTTCAGCCGGCCGGTGTGGCCGTGCGGTTAAAGGCGCTTCAGTCTGGAACCGCGTGACCGCTAAGGTCGCAGGTTTCAATCCTGCCTCGGGCATGGATGTGTGTGATGTCCTTAGGTTAGTTAGGTTTAATTAGTTCTAAGTTCTAGGCGACTGATGACCTCATAAGTTAAGTCGCATAGTGCTCAGAGCCATTTGAACCATTTGAACCATTTTGTTTCATGTCATTGTGTTAAGAAAACTGTAAACAAGTTTCAATGTGAATATTAATGTTTATGTCAAATGTCAAGCAATATTGTAATAGAATTGAAATGTAACAAAGGTTGAGACTGTTGTAAGATATTTAAAATTGTAACTGTGCGTCTGGTCCACACGTAGGCAATGTGTTAGGATATGTAGAATGCAAAACCTCGGGTGAATACCTTGTCTGTAAGGGAGTGGTAAAAGGTGGACGGCAGGCGAGCGCGGGAAAATGCGCACGGGCACTGCACGGCACAACGGGCTCAGTAGTAGTAGTTGGAGTTTGGCATTGGTCTGAGCAACACGTTCTGGAGCGAGGAGGCTCTCCTGGAAGACGTAGTTTCATTGAGCCTCAGGTATGCCGTTCCAACGCCCACACAGCATGGCAAAAGTCCATAGGCACTAAATGGAAACATATTGCGACGCTATGAAGAATTAAAGTGCCGATACATCGAGAGCCATAGCTGTGGTTGTATGTGTGCCCTGCGCCTCGCCATCTCGCCGCCCGCCAACCGCTGCATCGATACAAGCAGTTTGAAACTTTTAGTACTGTATTCGCATGGACCAGAGATTGAACTGTTCAATAATAACCTAAATTTTACCAGAACTTTCCCATCATTTAATTATCCTCACAACTAACCTAGACAGGGTCTTTTCCAAACGTTGTGCAATCCGAGTGTCCCGAACTGAAAAATTAAATTTTGTATTAATAATAATCATTTGAACCCGTGTGAGGTTGATAGATCCTCCATCGGGCGCCTCCCCAGGTGGCGGATAGGGGAAAGCCTCCCAGATATGGGTGGCACCGAGGAAATCAAATACTCGGGGCGGACCAAAACTATCACATCCTCGAGGATAAGTACCCGGAGTAAAAACCGGCGAAACGAAGAAAACTAACACAAAAGCCCAGACACGTCTGTGTGGTAACCACCGGTACTCTGGCCAGCGTCTGTCACCAATGGTGCGGCTGATACGAGCTCCAGGAACTGAAAATTCCTGGTTCTACCAAACTGGCGCAAGCCAGACGAATTACAAGCATAATGGCAAGTACACCTAAAAACAACATTACCCCAGGTGGACGATCCAGCCGTCGCAAGACGGCAACCAGGCACTCGGATTCTGGGGGACCTGGAGATGTACTAAAGGGCGAGTCGGAGCGCTCTGGCAAACTACCCAAGAAAACACACACATACTTTGGCACCTTCAACATACAGACACCAATACAAACGGGAAAATTACACAATCTAACAACGGAACTCACCAGTCAAAAGATCTCGATCCTAGCGCTACAAGAAACAAGATACACGGATTCAGACACAATAGACTACGGAAACTACAGATTCTTCAAGAGTGGAACCAACAGGAAAATCGGCAAAGGAGGAGCACTCCTCGGCATGGCCTTCGCAGTAAACAAAAATATCCTAGACTCAGTAAAAGAAGTCAACGCGATCAACAACAGGCTCATGACCACGCGAATCAAACACGCCAACAAGAACTACACCCTCATCAACGTACATGGCCCCACGAACGCAGACAACAAGGACAAACCAGAAGAAACAGACAAATTCTGGGACAAACTCGAAACCACCCTGGCAAAAATACCCCAAGACAACGCGAAAATTCTACTAGGCGATTTCAACGCACAAATCGGCAGAGAAAAACGCTACAGAAAAACAGTAGGAAATTTCCCTGCACACAAATTCACCAACAAAAACGGCACCAGACTGATCGAACTCTGCCAGCAAAACAACCTCAAAATCATGTCAACCTCCCTGATGAAAAAGCCCAAGAAACAAAAGACGTGGCGATCACCAGTCCACTCACTAGGCGAATTCCAGATAGATCACGTGGCAATCTCCTATGAATACCATAA